>NC_084468.1:10527500-20527500 GCF_027409185.1 Cynocephalus volans
CTGGATTTATGAAGAGCATTAAACACACACACACACACACACACACACACACACACACACAGATTCATTTTTTTATTCAGCATCTTGGATGCCCCATATGCAGGGAAAAAAAATTGTGTGTGTGTGTGTGTGTGTGTGTGTGTGTGTGTGTGTGTGTATCTTAATGTCATGCTGGGATAGAATTCATATTTTACTATAAGTTATAAAGTCCAAATAGATAATCAAGGTTGCAAGTGTGTGCCATACATAAATATTTAATCAGACCAAAGTGTTCTTTTCAAAATATAAGAGTTTGTAAGCACAGTGTTTGATTTGTAACTGCCTCCAGCGGCAATGCTGAGATGGGTTCCTCCCAACTCTTGGCTACCTACGATCTTGCAATCATAGGGGGAAGGATAGCATCAGGCAAACTTCAATGCCTGTCCGTGGAAAGATGTGCAGTAGTCTGGGAAATCAATTCCAGCCAGGGCTGTACATCAGTGGTTATTTTACAAAGAGCTGGGGCTGACAGGACCACCACAGTCAGTCATGTTTATTGTTCAACCAGGTGTTTGGGGACCATCCAGGCTCAACCCGGATCATGTGCAGAAACCAGCAGAGGGGGGCATGGGGAGAGAGGAAAAGGACAGTGCGGGGCCAGGGCAGGGGGAGAGAGCAGGGTGTGAGGACTGGCTGGGGGCAGCCTTCCCTCCTGGTGGAGAGGGTGTTTGTATTATGACATTCTGCAGTCTCCATTGTTATTTCTCACAACACCCTGGCCGCTGCCGGCACCCTGACCATCCGGGTGGCCTCTCATAAAAGGAAAAAAAAGAAACCCTTGATTTACACTCTCACTTCAGAAATGCTCCCTGCCTTTCTTCTTCGTGTTGCCGTGTTTTCCTTGCCTACCCTGATATTTCTCTTTCATTTACACAACCCCTCAACTGGCCACTAGTTCTAAACATGTATTCATTAAAAGGAAGGTTACATTGGAAAATAATTCCCAGTCTCAATTCCTGCTCCCAGAATCTGTGCCTCAAAGCAACTCCACATTTTGAAGTTATTTCTCTCTGTGGAAATAGGAGGAAGAGAGAGAAATGTACAAAGTTAAGGTAACTAGCCCAGCATAGGTCACTTAAGTGATGAGATAGGGATATGTGTATTATCTTAATGGCCAACTTCTTAATTTCTCTTAGAAAAGGTTTATCTAGGAAAAGACCCTCACCATTCATCTGGGGCAGGAGAGACTTTGCTCAGGAAATTCCCAAACCCCAAAAGGTCAGAGAAAGAGGAAAATTACAACACATGAGATGAGAAGTGGAGTAGACTGTGACCTTGAATAGCAGCAGCAGACAGGGAGTCAAAGAGAGCAGTGGCCACATGGGGAAAGACATCGAAGAAATCCCATTTTTGATGTGGCCAAATAAGATTTTAGGGAAGAAATGTTACCTTCAATACAAATCGAGTACACTTTCTCAGACTTCCTCCATCACCCCCTTCTTCCTGTCTCTTAGACAGGGCTCCAGACCTACCAGTTGCACCTCCACTTCTGAAATCTGATAAAATTCTACACTGGGGACGTAGGATCTGATCAGACACGAAGAGGGCAGATGCCACCATATGGAAGAGAGGAGTTAGCTACCCCTCGGGATGAACTTTGATCAATGGAAAAAGGAAGAAAGAGGGACACTGAGATATAAATTCCTCCTTGTCTTCCCCTTCCTTGGACTTCTCTCTGTTCCCATTTTTCCTGCCATTTAAATCTTGTGTGATGACCAAGCATGTCTACCTAGTGGTCTCCTGGGTCTCTTCTTTCTGTTTGTTGCACACAGTGGGCAGCATAGCCATGCATAAGTGGCATTGCTTGTATCTCTCCTTGCCTCTACTCTTCTTTTCCTTCATCCTCACAACCCTGACCTTGCATGTCCAAATTAAGAATTAGCATTTTAATTTCTGCCTCAGGCTTTACTATCTGTAGGGCCAACACTAAGGTGCATATCTAAAGCTGCAAATTTGGGGACCCACAATTTCTGGAATAATAATTCTCTTCTCCCAGCCCTTCTTTTATAAGGTGCATTGTCTGGTATATAGTGCGTATTCAGTGAAGGTCATTGCACTTGTTGTCTGTCAGCTGCACTTCGTGATTGAACTAAGCAGAAATTTTGTAATTATATCACCAATTCATCTCTACAGATAGTATTAGACCAAGCAATATAGTTTGGGGTAGATATACTAACTTTTAGACGTAGGTTTGAATTTTGATTTTTCTACTTCCTAGCTGTGACACTTTGGAAAAGTTATGTAACCTCTTTGTGCCTCAGTGTCTACAATTGTAGAATTGTGAGAATAGCTATAATTAACTCTCAGGTTACATGGAAGATTACAGGATACCCTTAAGGTTAAGTGCTTTAATAGTGCATAGCATAAAGTGAGCTCTCAACAAAGGATTGTCACTGGGGTCATCAACATTATCATTAACTCTGACAAAGAATCACCCAACTCTGGCCTTTGTATTATCAGCTACCACAGTAGACCCTTAGAAGATAGATTTACCTTCCAAAATTATGGTGCAGTTAGTGTTTTTTACTGAGTTATTATTGTTAGAATGCATCTGTATAGAAAAGAGATTTGGGATAACTTTACAGGTTTTTTTTCTGCACTAGACAATAGCTGAAAAAAATGACAAACTGCATGTTTCTCTCCACATGTCCAAGACTCCTTCAAAATTCAACCTTAAATGATTGAGCCATGTAGTGACATAGTATACACAGCTATTTAAAAAGATTGCATTTCAGCATGAGAAAACATTTGTGATGTAACTGAAAGAAACAGGATGTAAAACTGTATGTATGTTATATTCTCAATTATGTGAAGGAAAAAATGTAAATTCATGTATAGAAAAACATGCTTGGTAGGAAATAAGCCAAATTCTTATTCTAGTTGTCTGTAATAAAATGTTTCTGCTTTTTTTACTTTCTAGATATTCTGTATTAATCTAAAATCTGAAAAATAATAATCTGTCAATCTAAACCTGAAAAAAATTACTGTAAGTAAAAAAGATAGACATTTCAGACACGTGTTTATTTTTTATTTCTTTAAATATATCTGTTGAGTTATTATAATGCAGACTCTACTGGGAGCTAGGAAGATACAGTGATAAGTGAGGTTCTACTATATCTGCAGAAAACCCATAATGAACAGGGAGGAACATATGTAAACTAGTAGCTGCAATGCACTCTGATAATAGCAATTAAATTAAGTGCTCTAGAGTAACAGGCAATGATGCCCAATTTTCACTGTGAGGTCACTACCAAAGAGAAGCTGAAATTCCGAAACTGAAACCAGGGTGTTAAGAGGTTCAGGAAAATGTCACATTCATTATTAAATCTTTATAGGTCTCAAAGTAAAATTTTGAAGGTTCAGGAACCCCTGATTTTCAATGGCATATTATTCATCCCCTAGCTTTGACAATTATCTTCATTATAAATAATACACTATAGAAAAGACCCAAATTCACCTTTTTACAACCACCTACTAGCTGGAACCAATGCCAACTCATGCTAAAGCCCATGCCGAGTTCATTATCAAAACCAACAATCCAAAAGAGGTAGGGAGTGAAACTTCATCTGACCTCATTAAAATTGCAGAATATCCCTAGGAAGAATGGCAATATTCAGAAAGAATCCACTTTTAGTCTAAACATTATTCTCTGATTTTAGGAAGCAGCACCCAGTGCACACTGCAGAATTCCCCAAAATAACTTATGAACTTTAAAATTCTATATTAAATAATCAAATTTGCATATTAAGCACATGCAAAGGTATATCTGTATGATAAATATTATACTTTAGAGAATAAAATAGTTGTTCTGGAATCCACTATTATTATAAGAAAAAGAGTTTGAATTATCATAACTTGTCTTGCAACTTCTGTGCAGAATTCATCACGTGATATATTTGAGATCCCCTGATGTGATGTCCCCATTTCTTAGAAAGCAAGGATCTAGAGTAGTGAATGCTCTAACACTCAGAATATAAGCAAAGCATCATCATGGTAGGCAACCTGTAAAATGGCCCCCAGTGATGCCTGCCTCCTGGTATTTACTTTCTTGGATAATTCTTTGTGCATAATTGTACCCGTTATTGTTTCTATTGAATAGCATATGGCAACCGTGATGGAAATTACTTCCCAGATTAAGTACAAAAACTGTAACTTCCATCTTGCTCTCCTCTCTCTTCTCTTCTCTCTCTCTCTCTCTCTCTCTCTCTCTCTCTTTCCTAAATCCCTCACTCTATGGGTGTAAGCTACCATGTTGTGAATAGCTGAGGGGAATAAGCTACCATGTTGTGAGTAGGTTTATGGTTAGAGCCACGGGACAAGAAGCTGATGTCTCTGGCAAACAACCATCAAGGACGACCAACAGGCAGTGAGTGAGTGACCTTGAAGCTGATTGCCCTCTCTCCCCCCATGGAGCCAAGCCAGCATCCTGACTGCAGCTTGTGAGAGGCCCTGAGTGAAAGAACCCCGCTGAGCCCCACCCAAGTTCTCTCACCCACTGAAAGCAAGTGATGATAAATGCTCTTTGAAGATGCTAAGTGTGGAGATAATTTGCTATAGAACAACACATAAATACAATAATCATCTTCCCAACTTTAAGACAGTTTCTCCATATGGCTTTGCTAATTTATACTCTAAAACTCTATCTATTGAAGTAAGATCACTGATAAATAACAACTGAAAACCCAAGATCACAAAACACCTTAACCTGTCTCATTGGCAAAATCTTCATCAAAGTTCTGTGAAATCAAGTGTCCTCCATATTCTTCATACAGCCCTTATCTTCTAATGCTGCGTATAAAACGTACTTCTTTATTATACTTATTATTTTTTGTCCTTGTCGTCAGAATAGATGCTCTACCAGGGCAGGGATTTCATCTTATTTTTTTCCCACATATATATCTCAAGGACTAAAACCAGTGCTTGGGACATAGTAATTGTCCAATAAATACTTCTTTTTTTATTGAAACATAATTGATTATATATACTTGTGGGGTAAAAATTTGAACATCAGTACCTGTGTACAATATGTGGTGATCAAATCAGGATAATTAGTATACTTATGTTTACAAAACGTAATCAGTCTTTGTGACTCTTAACTAATTCCAATAAATGCTTCTTGACTGAATGGATTTGACATGCTTCAAAGCCAAATTCACAATTTCTACCCACAAGGCATAAACAGTGAAACCTGCTGTTCCCCAGTCACTCCTTCAACCTTCCAAAACTCGCAGTGTTCCCATGGCTGATAGTTCCACCTGGAATACCCTGTGCCTTAGGTTGCAGCCCCCAGAAGTAGAATCTGAGAAAAAAATTTGTGTGCAAGCAACACATTAAGGATGTTTGCCCAAGAGAAACCAGGAAGGTGGGGAGGAGCGTGACAGAGAAGGAGAAGAAGCCAGGCAAGGGTGTGATTTCAGGCAAAATCCCAGAGAGGGCAACTTGGGCTTAATCCCACTGGGGAGCCCTTAAGTGTAAATTATGCCTCCAAATTTGTCGCAGTCCTAGGCAAGAGAGTTGAGCTTTCATACCCCCATACTAATTAGTCATCGACCAAGGGCTGTCCCAGGGGTGTAAACTCCCAGGTACTTCCAGCTGTCTGCAAGTGCGAGTACAGCCAAGGGAAGGCCTCCACAGAAGAGACACAGATGCAGGCTTTAGCGGCAAGAGAGCATAGGATCCGGGAGAGGCATGAAGAGCCAGTTATGGGGACCCAAGGGATCTGGGTGGAGCTCCAACAGTGTCTGCTACACCAGACTTTTCCCAGTTTATTTTGTAAAAATCCTACCCATCCTTCAAATAATTCTTTGTCTTTGTCTCTTAGCACTATTCTAGAATCCTATCTACTGACTTATTATTTATCATTAATTGTCCCTCCCTTTCCCTAAATTGTAAACTCCATAAAAACAGATATGGTACCTTACATATGTTTGTGCTTTTCATGCTGTGTTGTAAATATTAGCAATACCAATTTATACCTCTAGACTGTAAGCTCCATGAAAGTAAGGATCAGTGTTATTCATTATCACATATCCAGCAACTGTCGTTTATACCATATGTGATATACTATACACCAGTATGTGGTATACAGTAGACACTGAGTAAATGTTTTTAGAATAAAAACACTGTACAGGCCACAAAGTGATTTTCTGTCTATTGTTAATTTATCCCGCACAGAATAAGACAAGTACACAGACTAGATACCTAGTAAACTAGATACTACCCCATTTTTCAGGAAAAAAGGCTCAGCTACACAGATTGATTTTTCGCAATGACTTACTTACTAAATAGGTACTGAGTAATGACTCAGAACTAAAGCTGATTCCAAGTCCAATTTTCTTTCCTCTAAGCAATACTGATTGATTTATAGGCAGCCTAGGAGCATATTTGGAAATTGAGATCAATAGACAGACACAAGATACTCCAGTCTTTTAACAAAACTACCTCAAGGTTATTTACTCGAAGAATAAAAGACAATCAATAAGGTTTAGTCTTATTGAATTGAAACACCTGAAATAAAATGGAATGCAATGAAAACGGTGTGAATTTAATTGAGATCGTTTAAATTAAGCTTAATTTTATGGTACTTTATACTCCCTAATTTCCCATATTTTGTCCCAAACTGGAGGTGGCAGTAGAAGAGCAGAAGGATGTAGGAAGGAGGCTGGCAACTGTAAATTGCTGCTGTAATTTATTGAGATGTGCCAAGCAAGCTCTAAATAGGTCGGATCTCCAGAACCCTGCATTGTAAACTCATCTCCAACTGTGCAAGCGGCTATTCTCCAGGAAGTGCGCTGTGTACCCCAACACTTCACTGCAGCTTCTCCCACCCAATAAACATACAGTTTTCTTACTGACCTATTATCAAATAGATATCATGGAGGAAAGCATTTAAACAGCCTAGTTTATGCTAAGGTAGGAAGGACTGATAGATAACGACTCTGTAGCAGATGCCTTTTGTACCTTGTCCCTGTCCTCTGTTCTAGGGCATGCCCATGAAGACGTACTACACACAGTGGTGACTCTGCCTGAGAGCTTGGTCCAAGTATGGCAGACAGGAAGAAACAGAGTTGAAGTTTCGTAGGAGTATCTCTCAACTAACGGAAAATAGAAATTGAAGGATAAGAACTCTAACTTTCTCACCCTTCTGATGGGACAATTCTGCAGTACATTCCACATTTCCTCCTAGAGCTCCCCAAAGAGATTGAGCCTCGCTTGTCCACAGCAGTCACATTTTCAACAGCGTATCCATCCTGGTTTCCTTGTCTTCCCTGTCTCCTCCCCTCTCCCATACCAGTTATCATCAGGATCACCTCCAAAGTAAACTAGTAAGACTCCAACCTTGATCTCAGAGTCTGCTTCTAGGAGAATCCAAGCCTAGGTTGTATTATTCCATTCAAGAGCATCGGCATGTTTAAAGCAGGTCTCCGGGTTGATAGTCCAAAGGGATAGACCAGTAATAAGAGACTATTAATGAATAAAATAATCACGTGGAGGAAATAAATTGTAATAAGAAGCCTGCCCAGAAGCACCTTTGGGGGTGGTCAGATCATCTGTCTACGTAACAGGCAGGCTGGCATGCTGGATAAAGCCCCAGACCAGATGCCATAAACCAGAATGTTAATGCTGTCCTTGCCACCAACTCACTGCTCCGCCAACTGTGCTATTTCATCTCTGTGATCATCTTTTTTTCTGAAACTTACAGGACTGGATTGTTTGATCCCTAGGGCTCTTTTGGCCTCCCACTTCCCATGAATCCATGGAAGGGGATGAAGTGTATAGCATCTCTTTAAAGGTGTGTTCCACAAGTAATTAATAAGCAAGCAAACTCTTCACACAGCACTGACTATTTGAAGAGGGATTGTTTAATTAGGCACATGAGATGTTCCAATCTGTCTAGACAGGCCTCTCTTTTTCCTCAGGATCCCTTTGGCCACACTTGCTCTGACTCTGTGACAAGGTGTCCTTTGGCTGCAGATGGCAATTTTGTTGGGTGATAATTCTAATGCCATAGAGTCAGCTGTGGAACTTTCTTTAGTTTTAATACTGTTTGTCTTTCCAAGTGGAACTGGGGAGATTTACCCAAGAAATAGCCAAGACAGGCAGTTTGTGCAACAGGAGTCACCATAAATAGCTCCTGGTGTAGCCCTCATGTCTACCTGCCCAGCATCATTAGAGGGCTTTTCAGTTACTGTTCCTATTTTGCATCCCTGCCCTTGGGGAATAAAAAGCCTCAACAGGAGAAACTTCCAAGTCATTTAATTGAAACTCCCCCCTCACCAAACCAAAACAATAATCCCTCCTAATATCTCTGACCAGAAGTCTTAGAGCTGAGAGACTGATTCCTCAACACCCAGGCTTGCATCTTACAATAACTGTGGCAAACAGGTTGTAAAACTCTTGACTTTCCAAGTAAAAAGAGCTTTAAGTTTGCATTGAACTATGGATGATATTGGCAGAATTCATCTGATCTGTAGATTAGAGAAGAAATACACGAAATCACTGTTAGTATTTGAAGAGCATTTTCAAAATACAGCCAGTCAATTAGACAAGCACAATTCATCAGATGTGATTTTTACAACATTGAATTTTGGTCTCTTATGGCCTTTTCCAAATTTATTCGGAAGGGGAAGATGAAAACTATGTCAGGAAACATAACTTTTTATTTAACTCTGTAGTCCTTCAATCAAACAGGTATTAAGCCACAAAACACAATCTCTGTTCAGGTATTGAAAGTACCTGGCCAAGACATTGTCCAACACTTAAATCCTCATTCAAGTTTACACTTCTGCCTCCCAACTCCCGCCTTAGGCTAGATGGGCGGCTGTTTTGGGAGAAGGGTGTGTTTGGCTTCTGTTCTCTTTCACTTTCATCTCCTCCCGCACTCTCCAGCTGCTGTTCTACATCCTATAAAAGTCAAAGAGAGAGGGCTGCCAAGCAGAAGAGGAGCAGAAAGGGCACTTTTTGCTTGAGTGGTGGATTCACAATCTCTGAACCTGGAAAATGGGTAAAAGCAACTCTTTCTCATGGGTTCTTTGAGAGTTATTTGGAAGCTTCCCAGCTGGCCCCTCCAACTACAACTCCTCTGACACAGACAATGCCTGCGCTTCAGTTGGCTGCTTCCCCCACATCCTAGATTCCCCAAGGATGAGCTCCACATTATTGTGTCATTTGAGTTTAAATGGATTCTCAGGATGTCCTCTTGGACAGGACTTGAAAGAGCTCCAGGCTGGCTCTTTCACTACCTGGACTATGAAACATGCTCTTGTGACTCTTCTTGTTTCATTGATTACTTCTCAAGCACTGTACTCTGTTATCTCTGATCTGCCGCACATTGCTACAGGTTTTCTGAGGTGATGGTCTGTGTCAGTTTTTTGTATCTGCCAACTGCAGGGAACATATCTGAAGCTTTATGAGGGGTCCCATGGTAGCCCTCCAAGCATTGGAAAGATGTAGCCCCTAGAACTTCACTCCTGTCAGGAAAGAGGATTGGGATTCAGGAGAAACTCTCTACAAAGAAAACACCTCACCACTCTTTCTCACCATTTTTGTGTGCAACATAGCAGACACTTAATAAATGTCTATGAAATGAATTTATTAATAACTCAGCTTATCACCATAGTAGGTGCTGAGAAAATATTTGTCAAATAAATAAATTAATAAGTATTTTGAAACCGTTTTGAACAAATTGTGGCATTTGCACTTAGATATAGCCAGCATTTGTTGAGCACTTGCTTAGTATCAAGTGGCTGTGGCTCTTATTAAACTGTAGCAATAGCAATTTTATTTATCTGCATTCCTCACTAGTATAGAACAGATATTTTCACTAGTATAGAACAGATATTTTCTTCTCTGAGTGCCTAGGAGAGTTGAGGACAGAAGGAAGAAAAGAAGAATGAATTGAATGAATGCATATGTTCTGTGCTGGACAATGTTGAAAGAGAGGAACATAATAAGTTATCATTACTCATGTAGATATCAATTTAAAGAGGTAGCATTGCATTAAAAATATTGTACTCGACGGTCATGACCAAGTAATTATTCCAAGACAATGCTCCCACCATAAACTTTAAAACTGTACAAAGCACATGAAATAATTCAGATACTGGACAACAGGCAGGGCAGGGCTGTGCTGCCTGAGAGAGAAGAGGAAACCATGAGGAGTGATTCACAATTGCAGTTTCCTTCTTGAGAGAGTTTTCTGACCCACACTACAGAGAGATGAAGCCTAAGCAAAGCACGGTCCACTTGAGCTGAGGAAGCAGAGGTGGAACAGACAGATGAGGCAGCTGAAATTTGGGAAGCAGAATACCAAAAAGAAAAAACCTGTTCAGAGAAGGACATCCAAAAATACTCTTAAAGATCTCCTTAGGTCCGGGGCTGATAACTAAGCTGTCCACTCCAGGGCAATATTTGTAGAGCCTGGTATATTAGTTTCCTAGGGCTGCTGTAACAAAGTAGCACAAACCAGGTGTCTTAAATAACAGAAATTTGTCTCATAATTCTAGAGGTTAGAAGTCCAAGATCAAGATGTGAGCAGGGCTGATTCCTTCTGAAGATGTGAATAAAGGATCTGTTTCATACTGTCTTCTACCTGCTGGTGATCAGATCAGGCAGATCCACAAGTCAATTAAATGACTACCAAACAAAAACTCAACGATCCTTAAAGGAAGAATAAAAGGCTCAGATATTCAACTGTGTAGAATTTACAACCTCAGACACAAAATAAGATGTTACTAGAAATACAGCAAAGTAGGAAAAAGTGACTCACAAAAAGGAGAAAAAAAGTCAATAGAAGTAGACATAAAAATGATGTTCAACTTGAGAGAATTATATTAAGTGAAACAAGTCAGGCACAGAAAGAGAAATACCACATGTTCTCACTTATTGGTGGGAGCTAAAAATTAATATATAAATTCACACACACACACACACACACACACACACACACACACAAACCGGGGGGGGGGGGAAGAAGATATAACAATCACAATTATTTGAAGTTGATACGACAAGCAAACAGAAAGGACATTGTTGGGGGGGAGGGGGGGAGGGAGAAGGGAGGGAGGTTTTGGTGATGGGGAGCAATAATCAGCCACAATGTATATCGACAAAATAAAATTTAAAAAAATTAAATAAATAAATAAATAAATAAATAATAAATAAATAAATAAATAAACAGGAAAAAAAAATGATGTTCAAGCAGACTTTAAAGGGGACATTAAAGCAATATAGAATACGTTCAAAATATAAAAGGAAACACAACATAGCAAGAGAACAGAAATGGGAATATCAGAGATGAATAAAAACTACAAAAATGAACTAAATAAAAAAATAGATTAAAAAATAGTATCTGAAGTGAAAAATTCAATTGAATGCTTTAAGGATAAATTGTGTACTTCCAGAGAAAATATCAAAATATCAGCAACTCAAAAATAGGGCAATAGAAACAATTCAAGTAAAACACAAGAAAAATAGGCCAAGAAATAAGCAGAGCCACAATGGAACAAGTAGTCTAAAAAATGTGCAATTGGAAACCCCCAAAAAGTAGTTCAGAGAAATTCGTACAAAATATTGAAGAAATACTAGTCATATATTTTCCCAAATTTGATGGAAAATAAATTAAAAAACAAGCATATCATGAGACCTCAAGAAGGATAAATACATCTGGGCATGTCATAATCAAATTCCTAAACAACAAAAGCAAAAAAAAGCATTTAAAAATTAGCTGTACAAATAGGACATGTTACCTACAAAGGAACAATAAAAATAACTGCTGAGTTTTCATCAGAAACAAGGCTCACCAGAAGGTAACAAAGTGTTTGAAGTGCTTAATTGTTTTGAACTTAGACCTATATCAAACAAAATGTGCTTCAAGAATAAAGGTAAAAATAGGAAACTTTTTTTTTTATAAACAAAATTCAGAACATTAATTACCAGCAGACCTAAATGCACAAACATTAAAGAAGAGAGTAACATCAGAAAAATGACAGAATAGAAAGTTTTTGCCTTGGTTCTTCCACAGAAAAACTGATTTAACAGCAATATATGAAACAAAATATCTTTACAAGAGGTCCAGAACCCAGTTAAGAGGTTGCAGTGCAAAAATCATACAAAACAACATAGAAAAATAGTTGTGTTCCTACACAGTAAGAACAGCTATCCAAAAAGGAAATTTAAAAAACAATCCTACTTATGATAGCATCAATAAGAAGAAAACACTTAGGGATAAATTTAACGAAAGAGGTGAAAGCTTATATGCTGAACTTATACAAAATTGATGAAAGAAATTAAAAACACAATTAATAGAAATACATTTTATGTTCATGGATTGGAAAACTTAATATTGCTAACATTTCTATACTACCCAAAGTGAACTACAGATTCAATATAATGCCTATGAAAATTTGAAATTATATTTTTCAAAGAAACAGAAAAAATGTCCTAAAATCTATATGGAATTGCAAATACCCTGAATACCCAAAGCAATATTGAGCAAGAAGAACAAAGCTGGAGACATCATCGTTTCTGAATTCAAACGATATTGAAAAGCTAGAGTATTCAAGGCAGTATGGTTCTGGCATAAAAACAGACACATAGACTAATGGAACAGAAGCCAAGAAATAAACCCATGCATATTCAGTCAACTGATCTTCAACAAGGATGCCATGTGGAAATGTGAAAATGATAGTCACTTCAATAAATGGTGTTGGGAAAACTGGATGTTCACATATAAAAGAATAAATATGGGCCCTTATCTTAAATCATAAAAAATAAAAATGCAAAATGGATTAAAGGTTTAAACATAAGACCTGAAACTGTAAAACTCCTAGAAAAAAAACAAAGGAAAAAGCTTCATGGCATTAGTCTTGGCAATAATTTCTTGAATATGACACCAAAAGCACAAGCAAGAAAAGCAAAAATAGACAAGTGAGATTACATCAGACTAAAAAGCTTCTGCACAACAAAGGAAACAATCTACAGAGTGAAAAAGTAATCTACGGAATGGGAAAAATATTTGCAAACCATATAATCTGATAAGTGATTGATATCCAAAATATATGAGAAACTTGTACAACTCAATAACAAAAAAATACAAAACCTAATTAAAAAATGATCAAAGGACTTGAATAGACATTTTTCCATAGAAAACATATAAATAGACAACAATTATATGAAAAAGTGCTCAACATCTAATCATCAAGGAAATGCAAATAAAAACCAGAGTAAGCTATCATCTCACACCTATTAGGATGCTGTCGAAGGAAGGAAGGAAGGAAGGAAGGAAGGAAGGAAGGAAGGAAGGAAGGAAGGAAGGAAGGAAGGAAGGAAGGAAGGAAGGAAGGAAGGAAGGAAGGAAGGAAGGAAGGAAGGAAGGAAGGAAGGAAGGAAGGAAGGAAGGAAGGAAGGAAGGAAATGAGGGAGGGAGGGAGGGAGGGAGGAAGGAAAAGAAAAGATAGATGCTGGCAAGAATGTAGAGAAATTAGAACACTTGTACACTATTGGTGAGAATGTAAATTAGTACAGCCACTATGGGAAACAGTATGGAGGTTTCTCAGAAAATTATAAATAGAATTACTATATGGTCCAGCAATCTCACTTCTAGGTATATATCCAGCAGAACTGAAATCAAGATCTCGAAGAAATATCTGTATTCCTAAGCTTACTGCAGCATTATTCACAATAGCCAAGGTATGGAAATTAATGTCCATTGGCAGATGAATGGATAAAGAAAATACGATATATGCATACAATGGAATATTATTCCAGCTTACAAAAGGAGGAAATCCTACCATATGTGACAATATGGATGAATCTGCAGAACATTACACTAAGGGAAATAATAGTTATGGAAGAATAAAAACTCCATGTTTTCTCTTGCCTCCCTTGAAGTGTATTTCAGAAAAGGAATTTTATCTTTTTCACCAGATAGACAGACAGACAAGGATCAAATGTTCACATTACAAAGATATGATTAAATTTCACAATGATGAATATACAAATTACTCTGATTAGATCATTACACGTTGCATACATGCATTGAAATATAACCCCACAACCCATAAATATGTACAATCAATGTATTTCAATAAAATAAAATTTAAATGAAAAAAATGCATATTTCCACTTATATGAGGTATCTAAAATTGTCAAAGTCATGAAAATAGACAATAGAATGGTAGTTGCCAGGGGCTGGGGGGTGGTGAAAAGAGGGCGTTGCTGTGCGATGTATACAAAGTTTCAATTATGCAAGATGAATAATTTCTAGATATCTGCTGTACCAAATTGTGCTTGTAGTTGACAACACAGTATTGTACACTTAAAAATGTGTTAAAAAGATAAATCTCATGTTAAGTGTTCTTACAACCAAAAAAGAAAGAAAGAAAAAGAAAATGAAAATTCTGTTCTCAAAAAATAAAAATGATTAAAGGAAGTACTTCGGGCTGAAGAGAATTTGTAGTAGATAAATACTCAGATCTACACACACACTTGTGCACACATACACATACATGCCCACAAAAAAGTACCAGAAATGATAAATATATGGGTAAATATAAACTAGATTTATTCTAGTTTCTTAATTTATTTAAAAAATAATTGACTCTTAAAGGAAAAATAGTATATGTAAAAGTAAAATGTATAGAGAAAATAGCACAAGAATGTGAAGGAGAAATGTAAATACACTTTTGTAAGTCTTTTACGTGAAGGACACAGTGTTAGTTCATAATAGACAAGAAAAAACCAAATAGCAAAATTATAATTAAAGTACAGAATCAGTAATCACATAAATGAATTAAAAACACCAGCCAATGGCAGAACTCGTCAGATTGAACTAAAAAAAAAGAAAAACTCAAGCATGTATTTTTAAGATGCATTTTAAATGGAAAGACAAAATGCATTAAAGATAAAGAATGATAAAATGCGTATCATACTAACCCTAATCATAAGAAAGTTGAATGTCTATATTAATATTAGATAAGACGAAATTAAGGGAGAAAATAGTATCAGCAATAAAGAGAAATATTGTAAAATGATATCACAGTCAATTCATCAAAAAGAAATAGCAGTACTAAATATAGATTCACCAAATCAAAAAGCTTTAAATTCATGAAGAAAAAAAACTGAATAACTAAAGGGACAAATACATAAACACAAAATAATAGCTACAGATCTCAATAGCACTGTATCAATACTTAATGCAAAAAGCATACAAAAAATTCAGGAATAATCAAGAAGATTTGAATAACACTATCAATTAAATTGATCCTATTGGTTATTTACAGAATACAAGACCCATCAACTCTAGAATACACATTCACTTCACCTATCAATGGAACATTTACCAAAATAGGACATTTTTTAGGCTATAAAAAGTTTCAATTAATTTGAAAGGATTGAAATCATACAGAGTATATTCTCTAATACAGCAGAAGTAAAATGTAAATCATTACCAAAAAGATATCTGGGAAATCTCAAAATACTTGAAAATTAAGCAACACACTGCAAATTAACAAAGGTCAAAGAAGAAATAACAAGAAAAAATAGAAAATATTTTGAGCTGAATGGTAATTAATACATATCTAAATATATACTAGAATACAACTAAGGCATGACTGAGAGGAAATTTTAAAGCTCTATAAATTAATATTAAATAAGAAAAAGATTTAAAATTGATAATCTAAGCTTCCAATTGAGAAGCTAGAATAGAAAAAGAAAATTAAACATGAAGTCAATTAAAGGAAGAAATAAATAAAATAGGAATCTATAAAATTGAAAATAAACTAGTATAAAGGAAATCAACAAAACTAAATATTGGCTTTTTGAAAAGATCAATAACATTGATGCCTCTACTTAAAGTAATGAAGAAAAAAAGAAACCATAAATTATCAGTATCAGGAATGAAAGAGAGAGTATCACCATAGATTCTACAGAGCACTCCAAACAATGGAAAATATAAGTAGCTCTATATCTATTAATAAAATTGAATGGGTATTTAAAAAGCATGCCACAAAGAAAGTTCCAGAGCCATGTGGTGTCACTAGTGAATTCTACCAAATAAATAAGAAATAAAACCAATCTCATAAACTTATTTTGTGCACCCAGCATAACCATGATTTCAAAATTACTCAAAGACATTACAAGAAAACTAATGACCAATACCACCCATGAACATACATAGAAGATTATTTGTTAAATAGTAGCCATTCAAATCCAGCTATATATTAAAAGAACAATGCATCATGATTAAGAGGCACTCATCTGAGAAATTCAAGATGGTTTAACATTCAAAATACAATCAGTTTAAAATGTTTGCTCTAAAAATGGAAAATGGGCAAGAAATATACTTCAAGAAATCAAGAAATTATACAGTTAATTGATTTTTGACAAACTAGCAAAGCAATTCAATGAGGAAAGAGAGTTTTTTCAGTAAATTGTGCTGCATGTTAAGTCACAAATTAAGTCTCAACAAACTTAAAAAGATTTAAATCATATCAAGTATATTTTAAGGCCACAATGGAATAAAATTAGAAATTTACAACAAACAAAACTATGTAAACTATAAACATTCATCGAAACTAAACAACCTGCTCCTGAACAACCAGTGAGTAAAAGAAGAAATAAAGCAGGAAATCAAAAAATTCCTTGAAACTAATGAAAATACACGTACAATGTACCTGAACCTGTAGGATACTGCAAAAAAAGTACTGAAAGGGAAGTTTATTGCAATAAGTGCTTATATCAAAATAACAGAAAGACTTCAAATAAACAACCTAATTTTAAATCTCAAAGAACTAGAAAAACAAGAACAATCTAATCCAAAAACTAGTAGGTGGAAAGAAATAACATCAGAGCAGAACTAAATGAAACAGAGACCGAAAGAATAATACCCAAAAAATCAATGAAACAAAAAGTTGTTTTTTTGAGAGGATAAACAAAAAAGACAAGCCATTGGCCAGAATAACTAAAAAAAAAAAAAAAGAAGAGAGAACACCCAAATAACAAAAACCAGAAATGAAAAATGAGACATTATAACTGATACCACAGAAATACAAAGAATCATTAGAGACTATTACAAACAACTGTATGCCAACAAATTTGAAAACCTGGAGGAAATGGGTAAACTTCTGGACACATACAAAGTACCAGGACTGTACCAAGACAAATACTAAATCTGAACAGATCAATAACAAGCAGCAAGATTGACACAATAATTAACAGTCTCCCAACAAAGAAAAGCCCAGGACCAGATGGCTTCACTGCTGAATTCTACCAAACTTCTAAAGAAGAATCAACTCCAATCCTCTCCAAACCCTTCTGAAAAATTAAAACAGAGGCCATTCTCCCAAATTCATCCTATTAGGCCAGCTTCACTCTGATACCAAAATCAGAAAAAGAAAGCTACAGGCCAAGATCTTTGATGAACATAGATGCAAAAATCCTCAATGAGAGGTTAGAAATCAGATACAACGGCACATCAAAAAGATTATACACAATGATCAAGTAGGATCCATCCCGGAGATGCAACATTTGGCAAATCAATAAATGTGATACACCACATCAATAAAAACATGGACAAAAACTATGTGTTTATCTCAATAGATATAGAAAAAGCATTTGGCAGAATTCTGCATCCCTTCACAATGAAGACCCTCAACAAATTAGGTATAGAAAGAAAGTATCTCAACAAAATAAAAGCCAGATACAAGAAACCCACCACCAACATCATCCTGAATGGGGAAAACCTAAATGCTTTTCCTTTAAGAACAGGAACAAGAAGAGGATGCCCACTATCACCACTCCTATTCAATATAGTATTGGAAGTATTAGCCAGAGCAATAAGGCAAGAGAAAGAAATAAAGGGCATCCAGACTGGAAAAGACTAAGACAAACTGTCCCTGTATGCAGATGACATGATCCTACATATAGAAAAAACTAGGGACTCTACCCCAAAACTCCTAGAGCTGATAAATGAATTCAGTCAGGTCATAAGATACAAAATCAACACACAAAAAATCAGCAACATTCTTATACACCAACAACAAACAAGCATAAAAAGAAATCAAGAAAGCAATCCCATTTACAATAACTACCAAAATAATAAAATACCTGGGAATAAATTTAACCAAAGAAGTGAAAGATCTCTATAATGAAAACTACAAAACTATGCAGATAGAAATTAAAGAGGACACAAAAGATGGAAAGACATTCCTTGTTCATGGATTGGAAGAATTGGTGTTGTGAAAATATCCATATTGCCCAAAGCGATCTACAAATTCAATGTAATCCCCATCAAAATACCAATGATATTCTTCACAGAAATATTAAAAAAAATCTTAAAATTTATATGGAACAACAAAAGACCCCAAATAGCCAAAGAAATCTTGAACAAAATAAAGATAAAGCCCAAGGCATTATACTACCTGACTTCAAACAAAGCTATAGTAACCAAAACAGCATGGTACTGGCATAAAAACAGACTCATGGGCTAATGAAACATAATAAAGAACCAAGAAATCAACCCAAGTACTGACAGCCAACTGATCTTTGACAAGGACACCAGGAACATACATTGGAGAAGGGACAGCCTCTTCAGTAAATAGTGCTGGGAAAATTGCCTATCCATGTATAGGAAAATTGTTAAACTAGACCCATACCTCTCACTGTGTACCAAAATTAATTCAAAATAGATTAAATATTTAGGTATAAGACTTGAAACTGTGGAACTCCTGGAAGAGACCATGTTCCATGTTCTACTTCAAGATGTAAGTCTGGGCAGAGATTTTGTGAACGGTACTCCAAAAGCACAGGCAACAAAAGAAAAAATAAACAAATGAGATTATATGAAACTAAAGGGTTTCTGTACAGGAAAGGAAACAACCAACAGAGTGAGAGGACAATCTACAGAATGGGAGGAAATATTTGCAAACTATGCATGCAACAAGGGATTGATATCTAGAATATACGAGGAACTTAAACAACTTAACAGTAAAAAAAAAAATCCAATTACAAAATGGGCAAAGGAGCTGAATAGACATTTTTCAAAGGAAGACATACAAATGGCCAACAGATACATGAAAAAATGTCCAGCATCACTAATCATCAGGGAAATGCAAATCCAAACCACATTGATATATCATCTCACTCTAGTCAAACTGATTATAATGAAAGAGACTGAGAATAACAAATGCTGGTGAGGACGTGGAGAAAGGGGAACTCTTCTACACCGTTGATGGGACTGTAAATTAGTACAGCCATTATGGAAAACAGTATGGAGATTTCTCCAACAACCATGGATAGAACTGCCATACAATCCAGTAATCCCACTTCTGGGTGTATAACCAAGGGAATGGAAATCATGTCAAAGGGATACTTGCACTCCCATGTTCATCGCAGCTCTATTTATACTAGCCAAGAGATGGAACGAACCTAAATGTCCATTGACAGATGACTGGATAGGGAAAATGTGGTATATCTACACAATTGAATGCTACTCAGCCATAAAAGTGAATGAAATTCTGCCATTCACAGAAACATGGATGAGCTTGGAGAAAATTATGTTAAG
The DNA here is from genome assembly GCF_027409185.1 of Cynocephalus volans. NCBI lineage: Eukaryota > Metazoa > Chordata > Mammalia > Dermoptera > Cynocephalidae > Cynocephalus > Cynocephalus volans. Next base: position 10,547,101 of record NC_084468.1, read on the forward strand.
TGATATAAGCCAGGCACAGAAAGAGAAATACCACATGTCCTCACTCATAAGTGGGAGCTAAGAAAGAAAGAAAGAGGGAGGGAAAGAAGGAAGGAGAGAAGAAAAGAAAGAACACAATGGAGTGCTGGTGGTAGCGAGGGTAACATTAGATCATGTGGGACACATGGTGGGCAGGGGGGAAGGTGCTTCTTTTCCCATTCCTGATCTTTCGTTTCACGTGGACAGAGACCCATAACATAAAACGTTCTTGGTCTCACTGTCCCCCCAACTCACTACACCTTAGCAGAATAGGAAAGACATCTGTAGTGGGTCTGCATTAGTGAAATAAAGCGAAGCATGCCTACACCGCTTCCTGCTTCTCCCCTTCCTCTGGGGAGCAGGTTGCCCACAGGGTGCATCTGATCTCTGTGCTGCTATTTATCCCAAGTCTTGTATTCCAGGATTGCCTATGACTTGGGCAGACGTTTGACTGTCTCACTAAGCTGTGTCCTCCAACCTTGCCAGTATCAATGAAGAGGTAATATTTTGACCCTATTTGCCTTACTTTTTGTGTTGTTTCTCCATCCAGATATGGGAGCCAGAGCAGGGGAAGAGGGTGGTATTTAGTGCTCCTCCCCATCTCTTGAACCGCAGTACTCCCTCCCGGATTTCACTTTTCTGTAGTGAGCTCTAAGAGATCCTCTGGTCTGGACCCCTCAGTCCACCTTTTTAAGACAACCCAAAAGATGGCTCCTAGGTAAATGAAGGTAACTTCACTTGGAGGTGACTTGTTCAAAGGCAATGTCTTATTGTTCTTCTGAGTCACTTCTTTCAAACCTTCTTACCCAATTAACTATAACATTCCTCCAGGAATCAGCTAGGCCAGGACTGCCATTGCCCAGCCTTCCCCGGCCAACATACACACTTCATTCCAGTGAGAGGAAACTCTCCAAGTCACCAGGAGTTTGAAGGTGCTGGTACTGAGATGATTCAAGCAGAGAGATATTTAAAACAGACTCAGCCTCACAGGGCCTTTCCTGAACTCACACCATTCAAACCTGAAGGAGGCCATTTCTCATTTGTGCTGCCAGCTAAGAGTTGCACACAAAATTATTTCACTCTGTTCTTCCGTGCTGAGAATATATCCAGTACTTGGACTTGAAATAAAGACTCTGGCTCCCTCAGTTGAGCTGCTGATGTTTGATGTGTTCTCCAATGTCATTCTTCTTGCTCTGCCAAATTGAGTGAAATATTTCCACCACCGTCCCTGAGGCCATTATAGCAAACCAGGTGGGTCAGACTGACATATATACACATTTTCTTTAATGGAGCTGAATTTGGAGACAAGAAAAGTACTGCAATGCAACCAGATGAATTCTGTTCGTGGAAAGATTCAGACTGGAAAACTTAATTTTATTCTTACTTAGTATGATCCCTGGATATAGCTTCACTTATTAATTCATTTATTCACTTGTTCATTCGTTCCACAAGTATTTATTATTACCACTGTGTGCCAAGCAGCATATTTAGTGCCAGGAAGACAAAATCCTTTCTCCCCAACAAGGTATAGTATAGAGAGGTTAACAAGCAAGTCAGTCAGCGAGTATACAATCATATATAATAAATCGTAATGTTTAGTAGATTGAACTTGCAAAAAGAGGTTAGATCAGAGGGATCACACTGTGTTGTGAGAATGCAAAGGTGGCACCTACCTGAGACCTCAAGCTAATAAGGAAATGATTTGCAGGATGGAACATTAAGAACGCCCCACGGTTGGCCAGTCAGAGAAGGAGAAAAAAGGGCTTTCATATGAGAGAAGAAAATGTGCAAAGGTACAGAGGTTTTGAATTGCTGGGCATTAAATTACATTTGAGGAACTAGAAGAAAATTTTGTGGCTAGAGAGAATTGTACACAAATAGCTTATCCTCTGCCAGACAGTAGACATTATTTTGTATGCAAAATGCTACATAAAGCAGTTGAGAAAGATACAGAAAAGATTTAGTTATTGACCTAAAAAGAGTTACCATTTTGTTGAGGACAGATAATTATCATGCATAAAATAATGCTTGCCAAGAAGTATAAAGAAAGAAAGGCAAAACACAGGATAACCACTCATAATTAGAACTTCATATTACTTTTGAAAATGGGATAATTTTATTAACCTAGTGTTTCTGGTGCAAAAATAACCCTTTTTACCAATACTCTTAAAAACATTTCTTAAAAATTGATAAAATCCTTTATATTAAATACATAAGTGCCTGGTAAAACTAAGTGTTATGTAGTAGTAGTAGTAATAGCAGTGGTGCAAGCAGTAGTAGCAGTAGTCACAGCAGTAGAGAGTAGTTCTAATAATAGAGGTAATAGTAATGGTAGAAGTAGTTGCAGCAGCAGTAGCTATAGATGTAGTGGTAGTATTTATAGTAATATTAGTGTTAGTAGTAAGCATAATACACCAAGCAAGGTAAAATTTTGCTTTGTTAACCATGAACCATGCAATATCTCAGGATCCATATTAAAAGTAGTAATTCCCTTTGCACAGGTATGTAACTGAATGCTAGGGGAGACTGTAACTAAATCAGAGAAACCTGGAATTGAAGAAACCGTAGAGGCCAGGTACTTGGTACTTGAAGTTTAACTTTAAAAATAGCTCTGTTCTCAATTCAATCATCATCTCTTCTGAGCACTATTCCCAGATTCCCTAATTCGCCACTCCAGAGGAGTGATTACTCCTCCTTATGATCACAAAGCACATTTTACATAAGCACAACTTCCTGTTTGTCATAATTATAGAGATTAATATCTTTTCTCTGGAGTGTTGCCTCCTTAAGACTTTTATTCATGTTTGACCTGTGTGGGTGTCTAGGGCATTAACAGAGTTCCTGGATCAGAGAAAAAGTTCAATTATCATCTGTTGCATTTACCAGAGTCTCCTTATCATTTGTCTCTTTCTATAGTATGTATAGAAAGATAAAACTCTGGTAAAACATAATTTCAAGTGATTTGGCTCTAGTAATTGAAGTTTTACTCTTGTGAAAGAATATGGACTAACGAAATGGAAACCATCTGTAATACACATGGAAGGCGCTATGTCTCAGTGTTCAACCACGTCATCCCCATTACACGGTACTCAAGTAGGCCTGAGAATGCTTGGAGAAGATCTTAGCGGTTTTAAAAAATATCAGAAATCAATCAAAAAGAGAGAAATCTCAACTTTAGTAAGAAATGTCCTGAACATATGTCTGGGAAAGGCGGGGGATATGGAGTCCTTCATATTCGCCCACTGATGGACTCCAAGAGGAGTAAAGAGGATCCAGGGCCTGGCTGTCTATCCACCAACAGAGCATGGCAGGAACAAAGAGGACTGTTCCAACAGGGAGGTTGGTACAGAGGCATAGCAGGGCAGGCTAGGGATGGTGCTCGTGGATCCGCCAGCCAGCAGGGCCACGCAAGCTGAGACAGCAGGAAGTAGAAAAGTGCCATAATGCAGAGTCTGGGAGGTTGCACATCAGCCAGGCAGGTGCAGACTGCCACCCTCACAGCCTGTCAGGCCGGAATTCCAGTGAGAATCCAGCCCCTGGAGAGACACCAAGAGGGAGAGATGGATAAGTGGGAAAAGCAAACTCTGAATGACGGCACAGACATTGCCCATTTCATGAGCACTTGCCATCTTCCAGGTGCAACAGTAGAGGCAGAGGATATAGAGACAAATGCAAGGTCAACTTATTCTCACAATGGGAACTCACAGAGGAGATACATATCAAATAAACCCACATTTATAGTATAGCAGAGTAAAATGAAATAACTAAAACATGTTGGGTGCTTACTACATGCCAATATCTAAGGAGCTTTATATGCATGAATTTATTGTAGTCTCACAAAACCTTGTACCAATGAAGAAAGTAGAGCCCCTTCTAGATAGCCCAATAGAAAGAATTTAATACAAAAACATAGTTACAGAGGTAATTGGAAAGCTGAATGACCAAATAGAGAATGGTAAGGCAACCCAAAGATTAGCAAAAACACAAAGACGCAATCACACCTAGGGGAATGTATGTTAGGGCCACACAGGGACCAGGGACAAGATAGCATAACCAGAACCCAGGAGCCAGGGCAACCAGAAGAAACCTCATGCACACTGGAGGGTGTCCAGCAGGCGCTGGCACTGTGAGGAATGGCTCCAATCACCTGGCTTCTCCCTGCCTCGGCCCTTCAATCTCCTGCCAGTGCCTCTTGTTGACTGAACATAGCTAGGCGGCAAGAGAGTCTGGAATTTAAGTTTTCAGAAAAAACGTATGGATCTGAGAGCAAACTGGTAAATGACCAACACGGAACCTATGATGTGGGTGCTATTGTAAGCTCCATTATACAGATGAGAAAACTGAATCACAGGGGAACAATATAACCTGCCCAAGATCACACAGTTGAATTCCAGAGCCCATGTGATTTTTCCACACAGCCACCCAGATGAATAAAGGATTTCAATGAGAACACTAAGTAGGTCACCCGGAGAAGGGGCAGCCTTCCGAGGAACCAAGTAAACACCTGGTTCCAAGAACAAGATCATAAAAGAGATTCAAACTCATAAAATTTGCAGCCTCAAGAACTTGCATCTAGTACAGCATCTTTGGTACACATGAAGTGCTTAATAAATATCTTTTGAATTACTAAATGAATGAATGAGACTCTTAAGTTGAGCAATACCTTGGGTGGAGAATAAGTGGCAGGGCAAAACCAAGAGGGATAGCTCTGTCATCGAGGGTTGTGCCCCTGTCAGCCCAAGAAGGAAGACAAGAGGATGGGTAGCGGCTAATGTTTATTGATCACTGTTGTACCAAGCCCAGTACATTAGGGGAACTACCTCATTTCTCCGCAACACCACCGTGATGTAGGGACTGTTGTTTTGTTACTATTTTATAGATGAGGAAACTGAGTCCCCTGGGGTTAGGTAACTTGCCCGAGGTCAGCCAATTATTAGTAGAACCAATATTCAAACCCAGGGCCTTCTAATTTAGCTTAAATCCTTCCTACGTTCATTCTTATTGGCCAAGGAACTGGGGTAGACAGAGGCTGCAGAAGGAAAGAGGAGGATGCCTAGTGAACCCATTTACAGAGAGCCAGAGACGGAAGAGGCATAAGGAAGGGGGTGAAGCCTGGCAGGACTAAATAATAAAGATAAAATTATTGAGATGCCAACAAAAATCTTTTTCAAATTCTCCCTCTGCAAAGGCAATTCCACTTGTACTTTGATCTTTGACCTGGACCCATACAATTAATTCCACATCATATTTCTGCATATTGCTCTCCAAGGAGAATCACGTTTACACTTCCCCCCAATCCAAACCATAACAGTACTTAATTAGGTGATAATTTATGTAGTACTTAGCATGAACTTTTGGCACTTGCTGGAGAAGGCTGTACAAGTGTACACATGTTATCACCTGACTACATCAAGAAAGGGGGTCTGGGCATTGGCAAGGTGTCTTGGGCTTTACAAGGTATCAAATGACTTTTATAACCCTGTAGTACCTGGCTTTCTAGTAGGCAGAACTGTCTCCAGTGTGCATTAATATACCGAATATTATGCCCACATGCACTTAAAACACGGACTCTGAGCACTTCAAACCAACAAGGAGTCTGGAAAATCAGAGAAACAGATGTTGGATGAATAGTAGGCCTTCTCAGGGTCCATCATTCAACTGCAGGGAAACAGTGCAACAGCGGAAGGGAATTGTTCAAACCTACTCAGTGGAAAATAAACAGAATGTTCCCTGCTGGCAGACATGGCCTATGGTGATAATGAGGCTCTGGACTGTGGCCCTTAATCAACAAGATGGGCCCAGAAACGGTTCTTGTCCAGGTACCCCAGGAGGGCTGAGAAGGTCATGATTGTATGGCCCCTCTGTTGGAAATCCTCATTTATTTATTTTTTAATAGCTTTTTATTTTTTGTTATTGAAACTTCGTTAATTGTACATATCTGTGGGGCACAAAGTTGAATATCAATACCCATGTGCAAAATGTAATGCTCAAATCAAGAAAATTATTATATTCAACATGATACAATGTATGTTTGCCATGAGACGGGAGGTACTAAAGGACACAGGGCCTGAACAGCAATGAGTGTGCGAGCTTGGGTTCAAGCCCTGGCAAGACAGAACGAAGAAGACTACCTTCCAGATGCTTCTGATTCTCATTATGCTCGTCAACGAAAGAAGAAAGAAACACGAAGGGACATTATTTTGGCTCTTGGATACAGAGTTGCACCTGCCCTCTCTCTAAACCAAAATCAATTAATAGAGAAAGTAAAGTCACAGAATTGGTCCTCTTCTGTTGCCTTCTGGAAGAAATGGCAAAACAGAGAGAACACAGCAAGATGTGTCCCATTCTGAGCACCACAAGTTCACTCCGGGTCCATGGCCCTACATTGACTAGACAAAGTAGCTTATATCTGGAAACCTAGGATAAAAGGAATTCCACAAAGATGACTCATACTTTAAGTCTGTTTGATCCCCCATACACCGTCAAGAGCTGTTCCCAGAACTGCAGATCCCTTCTTAGTTTGTTCCCTTTCTGAACAAGGTCCACCTGGCACATTACCCTTGGACCTATCTTCTAGCTGGGACCTGCTCCAGCTTTATGGATTGGGACCTTGACTTGTTTCACACAGCTCTGACCCTCTGCAGGCCCCAAGAACTCCAGCTTGAACACTGCTCCTGACTGCTTCAGTATGACCACCACACCCTCACACTGGCTCATGGGCTCATCTAGCTCCCTGTGTGGCCACAGCTCCCAGAAACAGGTTGTGGTCAAAAGGAAAGCAAATGGAGACTTAAACAAATCAACTATTAGATTAAAATTAAAAATGAATGTTGTTACTCCTTCCTGGTATATTTCATAAAAATTAGAAATCATATGTTCTTAGATACTACTGCTACACAAATCTAGTGTGTGTCTAAAAACGTGTCGAAACCAATCTATAATAGTTCCACAGGTCATATACTTGTTCTTTCTCCAAGAATTCCTTTTTAGCATCAAACATAAGTAAAACATTGTTCTGAGTGCTGTGGGGAAAACAAAGATGAATAATGTGTACTGCCTCTATGGAATTTATAAACCAGTTCAGGAAATAAGATACAAGTGCTATGGTGCCAACAACCTGGAATCATAGAAGAACAGAATCTCTGGGCTGGAGGATTCCTGAAAGACCATCTAGTGTCACAGCTTCAACTAGAGCACCTCCAGTGATAGAAAACTCATGACATTGTATATAAAACCATTTCATCTTTGAACAACTCTGGATGGTGAACAATTTTTACATAAAAATTAAAAGCTGTGTATCTGAGACTTCTGTCAGTAGGTCTACACTAGAGTCTCATCATAGGAAAATCTAGCATTCTGCTAGTCATGCAGGCCATCAATGGCACAAGAACTGTCTCTCTCTCTCTCTCTCTCTCTCTATCTATCTCTCTCTCTCTGTCTCTGTCTCTGTCTCTCTCTCTCTTGCATGCTCACACACATACACACACAGAGCATGGATATGGTTTTTCCACCAACTCTTCCATGTAGCCGTACTAGCATCTGACTCGCCCATGTATCCTACATCTCAGATGAAAGGTTATCAGGAAAGATCCAAAGCTAATGTTCAGCTGCAGTTCCCTTCAAAGCATGTTACCTTCAAAACAGTCCGGTGATCCCATCAAACATAGAAAAGATTAACACAGTGTGATTCATTTTGTGAGATTAACATAATGTTATTTCTTTTATAAAACAATTCCGTTTCTGTTTCCAGAAAGGCAGAATGGGTACTTAGTAACAGACATACCTGTGTTTCTGTCCTACTTCACCACTTGTTAATTTTGTAAAGACTGGACAAGACCCTTCACCTCTCTAAATCTCAGACATCTCTTCTGCAAGATGGGACTAATAATAATTTGTGCCAGGCTCTATGCTATGTGCTACTGCTGAATAAAACCATGTCCTTTACCTAGTGGGATTCCAGTCTGGAGCAGAAGAGGCAGGAGGGGGCAGGTATACACAACACAGAAGAGTAACAGTTCTGACAGGGGTATATAGAGGGAGTACAGAGAATAAGAAGAATACCTAGGTCTGACTGAGAGTGGAAAGGAGGAGTGGGAGAGATACTGAGAGAGGCTTTGCAGGAAGTAACATGAGCACAGTGATATTGCAGAGAGCTCACTCTAGCAGAAAGCAAAGGACAGACTTAAGTTTAGGGAGGTGGGGGGTTTCAAAGCAGTCTCTCAGACTCCAGTTTGCATCTCTATTTCTAAGCCATGCAGATAGTTTTCCTCTCATTTGCTCTTTCATCTTGGCTGTAATGACCACCTTGAATCCCTAGCCCCAACCCATGAAAGCTGCAGACACAGACATCTATTATGGACTATTGCCCATATCCCCAAATCCCACCCACAAACTTAGACCCTTACCTTCTCTCCAAAGCCTCATTAACAAGGAAGCACCTTGGAGAAGGCAAAGGAAAGGCCTCAAGCAAACTTGTTCTGTGCTTTCACTGAAATTTCATTTGTATGTCAATTAAGCCATTGACCTAGAACCTCACAAGGAACAAAGGTGGCCTTATTTTCCATGCTTTCTGCGTGACTGTCAATGTGAGCCTTTGTGCTGTCTACTGAAAAGATCTTAGAAACTCAGAGATGTCACCATAACAATTTCACTTCCCTTTAAGAACTAGCAACTGATTCAGAACAGGGACTATGATCAAGGGACCCATATTCAGGCATCCAGCATTCAATTCCCAGATGCACCACTTTTTAGCAAGACAATGCAAGGCAGGTAACTCAACCTCCCTGAATCCAAATATCACCATATGAAATCAGAGAGCAATGATAGTACCTAACTCATATGCGGTAGAAATTGCATGTTATGTTACATACTGCCTGAGACATAGAAAGGACTCAATGAATATTAATAAGCCATAACTATTATTTATTAATTTATTATTTGATAGCATCTTTTTAAATAAAAATTGAATATATGCTCTACCCTGGACACTGTGCTGGGTTTGCGAATTATAAAGAAAAATGAGGCACTCCCTGTGTCTCCAGGGAGTTCAGAGTGCAGGCCAGTAAAGTACCAGCCAGGCTTATAGTAGGAAGCAGACAGCATGATCAGTAGGATTTGTGAGTAAACTTTACAGAAGAGACTAATTACGGAGGTGTGGTCGGGGCTAAAGAAACCCACACGGGATGCTGAAACACCCAGAGACTAGCAACAGCAGAAAGCCGTAACTGCACATAGTCCTGAAGGGGCAGGACAGGAAATGCTGTTACTGGAGTGAGCCCAGCTGAGACCAGAGCCCCGAAAAGAGGTGTCTGGAACTGCCAGATGCACCCTGAATCAGGGAAAGAGTGAGGGAATTAAACACATAATCCACCATCTCCTCTCTCCTGTCCCTCGGTGCTCCTCACTAGCTGAACTCAACTAGAAGGCAGAAAGAGTCCCAGGGGCTCTAGTGAGCATGGGTCCTATCAGGTCCCTGAGTGGACTTGACGTCTCCAGGACTTTGGTCTGTGGGGCTGACACAGGGATGAAGGTCTACAGGGTTCGCAGACAGTAGATCTGTTACCAGATTCACTGACACGTGCAGCTTCCTTAGGTCTCTGGAAAGTTTCCTTTTGGATCACTGGATGGTCTCTAGGCTTAGTGTCTTCCTCGGTTCATGGCTAAGATGGGCTGAATCTGACGCACAGGGTGTTTCAGGTTCATAGATGAGCCTGAGATCTTTAGGCCTGACACTGGGGTCATGGACAGGCAGGTCTCCCAGTAGATTCTTGGTTTATCAGTCCAGCTCTCAGACTGTGGTTGAGAAGGGCTTGATCCAATTTAGATGGCTGTTTCAAGATCCACAATGGGACCAAGGCTAGGGTGTCAGCCTGTACGGGCACTGGTGGATGTTTCTCCCTCCGGGTCCCAAGCTGGGCAGAGCTACTCTCAGTCCACAGATAAGAAGGTCAGGACTAAGATCCAGGGCTCTTTGAGAATTCACTAAGGGACAGAGATTAGCAAGCTTGTCATGGGGACTCTGATTGGTACATCTCCCAGCAGGATGCCAGCTGGGCAGAACTGCTGCCAGAGAACAGCTAGAGCTAAGCTTCAGGACTAATTCAGAATCTGCTGTGAGATCAAGATGGCAAGCCCAACCTGGTGGCACCAATGATAGAAACTCTCAAGCAGTTTCCTACATGGGCAGGATTACTCAAAGACCCCAGCTGAGGGGAAATGGAGCTGATATTCAAGGCTTCTCCAGGGACTGTTATGGGACAGAAGCCAGCAAGCCTGTCCAGATGAGTCTTCTAGGAGTTTCCTGTACAAGTGGGGGTTGTAGCAGAGAGGGCCTAGAGCTGAGACAGGGCTCCTTCAGAATCTGCTGTGAGATGGAGGCTGGCAAGCCTCTTCCAGTGGCACAGATGGGCATCTCTCCCAGCAGTTCCCTGAATCATTGGGATCACTTCCAGGATGCACCTGAGAGATGCTGGAGTTGAGCTTCAGGACTCCTCAGGATCTGCTGTGGGATGGAGGCTGGCAAGCTGTCATGGCAGCACAGACAAGCGAGTCTCTCAGCAGCTCACTGCACAGGCAGGACAGTACCCTGGCTAGGCAGAGAGGGGCTAGACCCAGGACACGACCTCTTCAGAATCTACTGTGGGACAGAGACTGGCATGCCTGTTTTGATGGTACAGATGGGAGAGTCTCCTCTGGGTCCTAGTGTGGGCAGTTTTAAGTAGAGTCCACAGCTGAGGGGGACTGGACCCAAGTTACAGAATAACTTTTGGGTTCACTGTCGAGACCAATGTCTGTAGGCAGAGGAGCCTGACTCCCAAGGTACTAGAGTTTGTGATTCCTCACAGACTCTGGAAAATTTGGTGGCAGGCTCCAAGTCAAACAGGGCTTTAGCTAAGCCCTTTGCAGACTGGAGACATTCTGGAACTGAACCCGGGTACATGATTGGTGGGTCTGCCACCTGGATGCAGATCTGCACTCTCAAAATGATCTTCCTAGGTCTTGGGCTTCACTGGGGTTTCGCAGCTTTCTACCTGAATCCCGAGGCTCCCATAAAGAGACTTTTGCCCTTGGATGGGGTCGAATTATTGCTGTTGCAGGGCAATATGAGCAGGTAACCTCCTATTCTGCCACCTTGCTAATGTCACACTTCATACATTTTGACTCTCTTTCTTCCACTGGCATAACACTGCAGAGATTATAAATTCCTATCATATAGCTAGGAGAAGCTCAAGCGCCCTCAGCCTGGATCCCTAAGTGACTGTGTAGAGAAACATCTCCTGCTATGACTCATGGTACATTAGCAAAGGTGAGAAATATACTGTTGTGATAAGTCACAGAAATTTGGGGCTGTTTGTTACCTAGCATATCATAGTCTCTCCTGACTAATACATGTACTAACTTTATGCCAGGCTCTTTGTGGGTGCAGAGAGCACAATGGTGAACAATAGGCCCATTATTCTCAGAGTTTCAGTCAATGCCATATAAAAACTGCATACGACAATGGGTAGATAAGGGAGAAGTTCTATGGGGAGTGAAAGGAATAATTCACAAGATGTTTGAGCTGTCTGGAAGGACAGGTAGAACTTCATCAGCCTATAAGGACCAGAGATGGATTTTCTGGAAGAGAGATGGCATTGCAAATGCATGGAGACCTGCAACTGCAGGTGGTTGAGAAGATAAAAGATTCTACCATCGAATAGAATTTAAAATAATACCAAGTTTCTTCTATGATTGTGTCTAGATTACCAAAAAGCAGTCTAGATGGGAAATGGATAAAATGATCTGAAGACCCACAACAAAATATAAATGAAGATAGAAATTGTTAAAAAAAACTGAATCAATTTTAGTAGTACAGGAGAATTAAAGACCTAAATTTTATCACGTGAACATCTAGAAATTAAAACCAGGATTTCAGTGCGCTGAACTACACAAGCCAATTCAAGGTTTGTCATTAGCAGCAGTAATAATAGTGGTGGCAGCAGTAGCAGCTTTCTTTGTAGAAGTAACAGAGCCCAACACTAACTGAGCACTAAACTGTATGTCTGCACATGACAAGTAATTTATATGCCTTATTACTGTTCAGTTGTCTATTTATTTAACAAGCTATATGCCAAGCACCTTCCTAAACACTTTTTTTTTTTAAATTTTTATTTTATCAATATACATTGTGGCTGATTATTGCTCCCCATCACCAAAACCTACCTCCCTCCTCCCTACCCCCCTACCCCCTCCTCCCTCCCCCCTCCCCCCCAATATTGTCTTTTCTGTTTGCTTGTCGTATCAACTTCAAGTAGTTGTGGTTGTTATATCTTCTTCCCCCCCCCCCGGTTTGTGTGTGTGTGTGTGTGTGTGTGTGTGTGTGTGTGTGTGTGTGTGTGTGTGTGTGTGTGTGTGTGTGTGTGTGTGTGTGAATTTATATATTAATTTTTAGCTCCCTCCAATAAGTGAGAACATGTGGTATTTCTCTTTCTGTGCCTGACTTGTTTCACTTAATATAATTCTCTCAAGGTCCATCCATGTTGTTGCAAATGGCAGTATTTCATTCGTTTTTATAGCTAAGTAGTATTCCATTGTGTAGATGTACCACATTTTCCGTATCCACTCATCTGATGATGGACATTTGGGCTGGTTCCAACTCTTGTCTTTTGTAAAGAGTGCTGCAATGAACATTGGGGAACAGGTATACCTTCGACTTGATGATTTCCATTCCTCTGGGTATATTCTCAACAGTGGGATAGCTGGGTCGTATGGTAGATCTATCTGCAATTGTTTGAGGAACCTCCATACCATTTTCCATAGAGGCTGCACTATTTTGCAGTCGTTGTCTTTCAATCTTCACAAAAATCTTGAAGTGGGTATTTTGCAGACAAAGAAACTAGGACACAAAGAGGTTCAGTAATTTACCCAAGTTCACACAGTTAGAAAGCGGCAGAGATGGTCCCAGGCAGTTAACTCCAGACTTCATGTTCTTTTGAGAATGCTGCTTTATGTTTTCATTAAATCTTCGCTGTCAACCCAAGGTAGGTATTTTATTATTGCCACTGTCCCATTTTATAGATAAGCAAATCTGCTACAAGGAAAGTAGCTTTGCCAGCATCCCATGTCTAGTTTATGTCAGAACCCAGCTACAGGCCAAGAGCTCCAGACTCTGGGAAGGGCCCATGCCCTTACCATGGCCGTCCAGAAGAATTTGGGGTTTGAGGGTTTTTATCAAGTTATACAACCTCATGTGGGTCTGGATTTACTTCCTTAAAGCTTTGCTTACTGAGGTGAAAATTTTAGTTCATAAAAAAATCATGATTCCACAAATGGCCATATACCACCTACCATGCATAGGACATAAGGAAGAAGAGTATCAGGCTATGTAATAAACTGTCCCTGACTCAAAGATCTCACACCCTGCTGGAAGCAAGTCACACTTTCAAACATGGTTAAAACAAAGTAGTATGTGGCAGCAGGTAATAGATGGTAAGGAATTACAGAAACTTTGGAATGGGCTTCAGGATGAGAGCAAGGAAAATGCATATATGGTCATGGACAAAGGGAAGGATTTTAATAGATGGAGAGAAGACTAAAAGGTTACTTAGGCTCTGATTGCAGGGAGAAGGCAGGAAATGCCCAGACATAGTTAAAGTTGTGAGTGATAGGAGATAAGATGAGAGAGGGACAGTGTGAGGGCCCCAGGATTCCCAGCTAAGGAATGACACTCTGCTCTGTGGTAAGTAGCTCAGCCTATTGAGGAGATAGAGCTTTAATCCAATGGGCCTTGTTATAGACACCAGTGTGAGGTGTCTATATGACTAGCATGACCTATGGACCCTGGAAACACTGCCTGGACAGAGAATTCCTACAGCATCCGTCATTCTGCCTTCACAGTGGCTTACTTATGAGTCACTGGCACATAGACCTTAAGGAGTGAGAGAGAAACAGGCAAATAGAGAAAGACAGGCATCAGGGAAGAGTGAGAAAAGAGAGTGAGCTTACCGCTGAGACAAAGCCCAGGTTTTACTCTGTTCATGATCAACCCAACCAAAATTTAACCCTAAGTGAAGGTTGCTCTGTAAATGCAAGTTAGTATTATTGAATTGCTCCATTACCATCAAGACTGTTTTCATTTTTAAGCACGTGTGTGGTCGCCTCCACATTGAGGAACCATTCACAGCCAGGGAAAACACCCCCAAAATCATTTTCCAGGGCATCTGTGCCCTTGTGGAGGCTGCCACAATGTTTTAATTGAGTTGGACTGAATTTCAATGGAAGGGGTAGAAGTAGCACATTTTCAAGAACTAATAATTCTGTGATTTTGTAGGTTGAGAGTACCTTTTTGGCACAAATAAGCAGAAGGCATCTGCATTTCTCTACAGCGGCATTCTCGTTTGGAACAAGACCAGGACTATCAAAAGTGCACACTGTTTCTTTCTGACTCCCTCAGAAGACCCTGGAGGAAATGTGCCTAGAGAGGGTCTCCCTTGATGGGAGGGGTTTTGCGGAGATTTATAAGATGGATTCCTGTGGGAGAAGCCAGGAGATGGTGGCACAGCCTTACAGTCAGTCCTTGGTGTCCTGGTCAGCTTCTCAGCAGCATCTGCACCAGTCACTCAGGGTCATTTTTTCTACTAAGTCTACCCATTTTCCTGGAGCTGCCACATACAGGGAGGGTTAATGCAAAGAGAAGCAAAGGACAATGGTTTTTCACCAGGCACACAAAGGGTCGTGGTGACCTTTGCCGGGAGACCCAATGCAGCTTTGCATGGTGGAAAGAGAGCTGGGCTGGTTAAGACAAGGTTTTGTTTCTGCCTTTCTGGCCCAGTGGGTCCTGAGTAAGTTATTTCACCTTTTTGCATCTCTGTGTCTTCCTTTCTGTGATATGTAAGGACCTTCATAGCTCTGACATCCTGTGATTTTATGAGTTCTTTGTGTGGCATCACTGAAGCCACCTTTGCCTTCAAGTCTCCCACTGGCCACACATCAGCAGAAGGGAGCCAGCTGGGTTGGAAAAATGTCACCAGGCTGAGAGCCCCTTGAGCATTGCCTTGTGCAGTGTGACACCCCGGTTCCTTGGAACAAACTTGGTATGTATTTTTAATGGATTTATATGGAGACCTACTTTCTAGGGCAGTGTATCTTACTTATGTTGGGTCCAAGGACGTTCATTCCTTGGTGTCCTGGTCGTCTTCTCAGTGGCACCTGCACCAGTCACTCAAGGTCATTTTTTTTCTACTGAGTCTACCCATTCTGGAGCCGCCACATACATGGAGGGTTAATGCAAGGAGAAGCAAAGAACAACGGCCTTTACCAGGCACACAAACGGTCATGAGGATCTCATGAAAGCTAGAAAGGCTCTTTCCAGAAAGGCACACATACAAAGCTGGTGAGGCCAGCAAGGCAGGCCCAAATCATGATGTCCAAAGAGCGTGACTAACTCTTATGGGATTCAGGTCATCTTAATCATCAGAAATTCAGAGATTTAAAACTACCATTCAATGCAGAAGCTAGATGAGGTGGTGACCATATCATGGGTACCTGTTTTTTGTTTTGTCTTACTTTTCTTTCTCTGGAGAACTGCCCTTCCCTTGCTCAGTGTGATTCTGATAGGTCTGCCAATCGTGTGTCCTCACCTTCCCAGCTACAGATGGTATAGCCATGATTGGCCAAGGCTGGGAATGATGCCTGGTCTGGGAGGACCCAGGTTGTGCCAATTAGGGCAATTTTTGGATATTGATATAGATGATGGGGAAAAGGGAGCCACATTCTTTTATCTGGGATCTTTACTGGTTGAAATGTTATAAGATTGGACTATCAGAATACCTTTGCTGCCACAGGAGAAAGAATGAGTCTAAGCACAGAAATGATCAGAGCTGAAAAGTGGAGCAACACAGTCTTCCTGCTCTAATTTGCATCTCTCAGTGTAGCCATGGTTTTCCAGCTTAATAAGTCCGCAGTTTCCAATTAGTATTAGCAGCAGAGCAGCATTACTATTACTATGATTATTATTTTCTTCTGCTAAATTGACAGGTTTCTGTCACTTGCAACAAAGAGTTCTGCCTAATGTAAATGCTCTAACCATACTTGGCAGAGAACTCCATTCTGGAGGGGTTGGGGTCCTACTAGCAAGGTGACCGCAAAAAAACCAAACCCAGAAAGACAGGCAGAAGTCAAAATGACCCTCCCAAGAGAGGAAGAGGGCTGTGATTTAGAGGGGCCAGCACTCGGACTCGTGCTCTGAGCCAGCAGGTGACAGGAGAGGATGCGGATCAGACAGGAACTCAGCAGCCATGGTGGAGTCTAAGGATATAACCTAATGGAAAAGCAACTGCCACTCATGGACAGGTACTGGACTGGGAGCTTTCCATGCATCGTCTCCTTGAATCATTGCCAGAAAACTGTAGAGTACATTGCATGTATTATTTCACAATGGAAGAAGGAGAGGTTTGGGGAGAAAGAGACACCAAGGACTGAGGTTCTGCTGTGTTGGCCCTGCATTTCCCTCAAGCTTAGGGTCTGGGAGCTGAGGGGGAGTTGGAGGTGCCTGGCCTGAAGCTGCGGCAGGACTGCATCTTCATTGCGGCCCATCAGCACACTCGGCCAAGGGAGGAGGAACAAGGTTGGGGCTGGTGATGCAGGGAGGGCTATCTCCCTCTACCCCACTATCTGCCAGACCCCAGGCCAAGCACAGAGGGGACCCAACAACAACATGTGTGCTGCTCTCTGAAAGTTGTAACCTGGTCTGTCTGGTCTTGGAGCCCAAACAATCTTTTATCTAATTTGTTTTCTTCAATAATTTCTTAACTTTTTATTGTGTGTCTGGTATAGAAAGGATTTTATTCTCTGCTCTGCCACTAACTCTATGATTCTACACTCTTCCCATTACTCCAGCAAATGATGAGTACCTGAAGATCTGGAACCCCAGGCTGGGATTGCCATGGTACCCCACACAGAGAGTGCTTGGGAGGCAGTCAATAAATATTCGTGGGAAGTGTAAATACCACACAATAAGGTGCTAGTTCTCCCTCCCCCCATTACAAAAATGAGGCAGAAGAAAAGCATTTATTGTACTAAATTATTTGGAGCAGTGATTTTTTTATTCTAAAGAAATCAGCAAGCCTCTGTGACTCTAGGCTTATGGCCAGGTCTTTAAAATATTTTTGTTATAGTAATATTTTTCTAACCATATTTGCTATAATAAGATTTGACCTTAATTTGTTCTTTTACCACAATTCATGTCAACAAACTATAGGGCTAGAAGGAACCAATCCAAAGGAACTCAAGAAATTGAGACCATCTACTCCAAAACTGCGTTCACAGGAGATGTTCATAAATGCTACACCACACACATCCACGCACACACACGCACACGCGCACATGCACATGCACACGCACACACGCATACACACGGCGAAAGTGTGGGAGATAAACAAATGTACTACTCGTTCCTCTTGAAGATTCACAGTGTACATAACATATGAAAGACTTTGAGATGTCCCAAAGAAACTAATCTAACTTCGATCACTCCACATTTCTTGACTTGTTTTAGCATCACTGAACACACAGGTGAAGCCAACTGTGCAGGGAGACCATCAGAAACCCTGGTCTCATGAATTCCTCTCATTAGAGTGATGAGGAAGCTCGAGACAAGTGAGGATAGCGCAGCACACAACAGACCTTGAAATTAACACGATCTGGAGATGGATTTCCACTAGGCAAGTAAACTCACCTCTCAAAGTGGTGTCCTCTTGCAGTGAGAAGTTTTTAAGCACCTACTCTGTGCCAGGCAACTGTTTTAATCACTTGGAATATATCAATGGACAAAAATGACCAAAATCCTTTCTATAAAATAGGGATAAAAATACCTATATCTTAGAGCTATCATGAGGCTAAACTGAGGGACAGTTTTTAAGCTCCTCTTATGTTGTTGGCCCTTAATAATTTTAAACAAACAAAAAAACATCAATTTTTTTTTAAAAAGAGGTAATGAGCTCATTCTGCTAAAAGAAGTCAGGCTGGTACTGGTTTCTCCTGACTTTCTACATGCTACGGTATCTTCTGACTTGTTATCTTGTCCTCTGGGCCTTTCCTACCAAAAACTGCAAATCGCTGTACCAGTACTCAGTTATTAAAAAAAAGAGAAGACATTATGTTTCTTAATGAGCCAGAAGGAAAGTGTATTTGACGGAAAAACTTGATTGAAAGAATGACCTTCAACATGGAAGAATCTAAGTAGAAGTGTGAGGAGGCTAAAGGAAAGAACTTGAAAAGCAAATGTGACTTCAAGAAATAGAAGATAATGACTCTCTCCAGAATGGATTATTTTCATGCACTCCAATCCGGAATTTTCAACTAACTCCTAAAAAATCTCCACCTAGAGTGCCTCAAGAATCCAGCTATGACACCCAAAAGTAAACACATCACCCACCTTTTGAAGCCAGTTCTTTCTCTTATGTTATCCACTGTGTTAATAAAACCATACCACAATGAAACCATCTGCTCCACAAATCAGAGACACCTCTACATTCTCTCTCTTTTGCCTCTCGCTTGCAGCAATAATAAGACAAAGAAGAATTAAAATCAGTGACATATGAGCCACTTTGGAAAAGAGTTTAGCATTTCCTTAAAATGTTAACCATAGAGTTAACATTTGACTCAGCAATTCCACTTCTAAGTATTTACCCGAGAGAAGAAAAAAAAAAAACACACATCCACACAAAAACTTAGACACAAATGTTTATAGCAGCATTGTAGCCCCCCAAATGGAAACAACCTAAATGCCCATCAGCTGGTGAATGGATAAAGAAAGTGTGGTATACCGTCACAATGGAATATTACTCAGTAATGAAAAGGACTGAGTTTTTGACACATTACAACTTGGATGAATTTGAAAACATTATGCTAAATGAAAAAAGCCAGACACAAAAGGACATATATTATAAAGTGCTTGAAATCCATTGGGAAATCTATAGAAATAGAAAATATATTAGTGGTTACCAGGGATAGGGGGCAGGAGGGTATGAAGAGTGACTGTTAATGGACATAGGGTTTCTTTTGAGGGTGATGAAAATGTTCTGAAATTAGATAATAGTGACGGTTGCACAAACTCTATAAATATACTAAAAAAATACTGAATTGTATACCTTAAAAGGGCAAATTTTATGGTATGTGATCATACCTCAATAAAACTATTATTTTTTAAAAATCTAAAGCTCTTTTGTAAGTATTATAAAGTGTATATTAGGCATGGTGCCTAAAATTCAACACGTTCACTTCCATCCCTGAACCTTGCCTTAAAAGCAAATCATTTGGAGGAATTATTATCTGAATTTCAGAAACTGTAAGACTTTTGCCCATAGTACTAGAAATCACTCACATGTTTGGGGTAAATAAATAAAGGCATGGAAATTCTTCTTAAAGTTAAATAATAATACGATAGGAATTTGAGAAAAGAAAGGATTCAATTATAAACTGTGATAATTTATCGAGAATGAGGGGAAATCTTGAAAATTTTCTAAATATAATAATGGAGCTATTAGTGAGGCAGAGATAAAAGGATGAGGTCAGAGGCAATGCCAACAATCTCCCAATTTGAGATTAGTGTTAAAAGCACTTGGTGCAAAATTGCTGTAAACTTAAAATTAATTCCACACCATTAACTTCCAAGTGCCCTGAGCCACACTGACTCGAGGAGACAGACTTTTGTTGGCAGTTGAGCCAGCTGGACTCAATTACTTATTTCATTTTTTTTAAGCCACCAATATTTTCTTTTAAAAACGAGGAGGGAGGTTTTGAT
Organism: Cynocephalus volans; assembly: GCF_027409185.1. Classification (NCBI taxonomy): domain Eukaryota; kingdom Metazoa; phylum Chordata; class Mammalia; order Dermoptera; family Cynocephalidae; genus Cynocephalus; species Cynocephalus volans. The sequence continues at coordinate 10,566,899 of NC_084468.1, forward strand.
CAGTTATCTTGAGAAGCTTTCTCATGAAAGAAATTGACATTCTGGCTGCTTGGTAATATCTGTTTTTATTTACAGGAGAGTCTCATGCTCACTCTGTGGCGATGTTTGTCTGGGGGTAGGAGAGACAGGCAAAAGCTGGCCATATTTCAGGAAGCTATGCCAGTCAGAATTGTGGGGAGGAATTTGGGGGAGTTACAGTGGAACTAAAACACACAATATCTCTCCTGCCAGCCTTACTGACAAAGACAGAAATGAAAATGTAAAAGAGCAACACCAAAATGGAATGCCTTCGGTGTGCTAAGTAATAGTAACAACACAATGGAATAATGTATTTAATACATTATAATTATTACTTATATAATTACAATAATTATTATACTAAAATATAATAATAATTTAGTATCAGTAACCTACATTTCCTAAGAATTTACTACATACAAGGCACAATTCTAAGCACTTTTGATGTTAACTCATGCAGCCTATGAAGTAGATATTTTATTATTCCCACTGTGCAGATAAGGAAATTAAGGTACAGTGAGTTTCTACAACTGGCCAGGGTCACAAAATTAAGGAGTATTTTCCCAATATTTGCAGCAGTTGCCAAAGTTCATTTCCTTTTGCCTTTTTTGAGATATTAATGTATGGACACATTAATTGCCATAGGTTTATTTGCTCAACATGTAAAACTTTTGCAATTTGGAAGTGGTTTTTTTTTTTTCTAATTAATGGCATTTAATCAGGAATCTGTGATGCTTTAGAAACTGAAATAAAAAGAACCTAATTAGATCAATAAGTCAAACATTTATCTGGTGATCTGGTGGAGTGTCCACACCCATTCATTCATTATTTATTTGATAAACAATTATTGATCGCCTACAACACGCCAACAATGGTAATCAGCAGAAAATATCATGATGAAAATAGTAGTCCAGTGAGGGAGATGAACTGAACTTTTAAATAGATAATCCCAAAACAGATTTTTTTTAAAAAACTAATACTTAAAATATGTTATATATGCAAAATATTTTACCATGTTTTATGCTCACTGCATATTAAGTACTTTAAAATGAGGGCAAGAACCCAAATGTTTATTAAGTATTTGCCTAATATATCTGGAACACATTGCAAATTTTAACAGTGACCAGTACATGTTAAGTGTTGAACTAATACTTTGTGCTGGGACCTGTTCTAAGTATATTACGCATTTCAACTTGTTAATTCTCACCACAGTCTGAAGAAATAGATCCTATGATCATTTCAATGTTACAAGAGAAGAAACTCAGGCACAGAGAGGTTAAGTAACTGGCTCAAGATCATACAGCTGGTAAAGACAGAGTTGACACTTTAATTTAATATGATAAAATGTATTGTCATATGTCATGCAGGTTGGCACAAGGTGCAGAAAAGAAATGCTCCTAAACTTTTCTGAAAGCACTGAAGAAGGGCTTCAAAGAGAAAGTGACATATTAAAAGAAAAGTGACATTTTGTCTGCCTTTAAACAGGCAGCTCGAAGGGAAAATGGATCCAGGCACAAATCACGACCGTGGTACTCACACGTTCAGGACTTCTAGCTAGTCAAGTGTCTCTCCATAGTTTCTCCTTAATTAGAGAGTAGTTTGAATGAAACTGTAATCTGTCGTCTCACATGACATTTTTATCACCCGCTTAACATTTCAAATGAAATATTTTATTACATTTGATGTTAGTTAAACACTTAACATGTACTCTTCACGCTTACAATTCCCAATGTGTTCTGACTATATTAAGCAAATATTTAAGAAACATTTGGGCTGTTTTTCCATTTTTAAGTATTTAATCTGTAATAAACATATAGCATGTTAAAAATACATTTCATGTACAGTATGTGTTAAGTGTTAAGACTATATTTTTGAACTGCCTTATTTAAGCCTGTCAAACTTTCCATTACAACCCCCTAATTTAAAGGGTATTTTAGCCAGCCATAAAAATCTCTTCATGCTGATATTTTGGGTAAAATATCTCTCCTTCCAAAAGCCTTTTTTAGTTGTTAGTGGTTTATTTTTTAGTATTAATACATTTAAAGAAAATTTGACTTTGTGAAGTTGGGCATAGAACAAAGATTTTTCTCATAGGATTTTAGTGCAATCCTCTCTACACTTTTTAACTAATTCATGTATTAAATGCATCTTATTAAAAATTATAGACCTTACAGCAAAATGTGGGACAGAAAATGAAACATGGTCGAGATGAGTACTACTTGTGTATTTCAAGATTGTTTTAAAATTCAGAATCAAAAATATGAAATAAGGCTGTGGACACTTCCCACATAGTCCCAGAAAATTTCATAAGCATGTAATAAAGTAACTACATTAGTTTAGTGCATCACAACACAGTTTACAGATGGATTTCATATTCCTTCTCTTACCTGTCCTTGAGGATGCCAGGAGGTAAAAAGGTTCTGTAATTTTTCCCGTCTTGTAGATGGGCAAGCAAACTTTTGTGAGAGTGAGTGATCTGCCCAAGGTCACACTGCCAGTTATTAGTGATGCTGGGATTTGAACCCAAATTCCTTTGTTTGCTTTATGTGACTGAAACCCACAGGGTGCAAGAGACGAGCCCATGTATGACTTGGTGTTTCCACCTAATTATTTTTTAAGCTGGTCAAAATCTTAAGTAAGTAAAATTCAACTCACTGGTACAGCTAAATAACTAGATTTTTTTCTGTTACTTTCCATGTTTAGAATCAAGATCATATTAAGAACTAAACCCGAGAAATTTCTCTCCACCTGGTTCAAGTTATCCAGGCAATGACCTGAAGTGAAGAGGCATTTTTCACAGTATGCTGTGACGTCTTCCCTAACTACATCCACAAGTGGTCTTAAAAATGTATGTATCCATCTTACTCACTTAGATCATAGATTCTTTGAAAGCAAGGACTTCTCTTATTTGACTTTGTGTCTTGCTCTTTCCAATTCTTACCCGTCCAATGACTTTCATAGTATAGGGGTTCATTAAATGTTTGTCAATGAGAAGAATCAATAGAACTTCACAAAGAGAAGTGATGTTTTGTTATATCATGGAATAAGAGAGATGTAAGGCACCTCAACTATCCATGCCAGCATTTCCCAAAGTGCCTTCCTTGCTTCACCAGACCCACAAGACCCTACCTGGCAAAGATTTCATAAACAGATGATTTGGGGAAATGCTCCCTCCACAGGAAAAAGAAAGTCACGGGAGCTCCTCGAGTATAGTCCTGGCCTTCCCCATTTTCCCTCTTTGTAGCAGGTAGACTGGAGAGCCAATGGACTCTGTGTCATGGGACAGTTCCACCCCTGCTGGCCTAGTCGAAACCCAGGGAGGGTCCAATGAGGTCATAGTGTACTAGTGTCTACCTTATCCTGGGCACAGGTCCCTTTTGCCCTCCCACTCAGCTACCCACTCAAATATTAACAGCAATTAAAGTGACATTTTGGCCCATCTGTGTCTCATTCCTGATTTTTTTATTGATTTTTTTATTTCTCCATTTGTTCAGGATCCAAATGAGGATAAGAAATTCTATTTATGTTTGGTACCACTAAACTCCAGCAGAGAAAAATGCCTAAAGTCCTCTGTAGTCAATCGTGTTTCCTTCAGCCCATCTTCCTTCCAAGTGTACCAAAAATATCCTCAGGACTACAGAGTAATTATATTTATGATCATTCATTTTTTTCATTAGTCTAGAGCAAATATTGTGGGAACTCAAGGAAGACAATGTTCCAAAGTCAACCTCAAGTTTGGAATTGCAAGAAAGAACCACAGATTGAAATGGAGTTGGAATCAACTGAACCCTGAGTACTCTCTCTAATGACAGCTCTGAACAGGAACCACATAGCATACTGTCCTGATATACAGTCTGAAGAAGTTAGGTTGGCTGAACGTAAAATCATACCTAGAAGACTCAGCCGTAAAGGCAAGGAAAACTTCGGGACCCAAGAAGAGCAATCAAAATTCAACAGAGGTATTGACAACGGTGTGGAATGTTTGAATGTTCATTTCTAATTCAGACATAATGTCAAATAGTAAAAATGTCCTGACTTCATTTATTAGCTCAACAAATATTTACTGAGTGCCTGTTGTGTTCCAAAAACTGTTGGAGACACTACAGACATAGCAGCAAGCTAAAGACATAAATCCTTGCCCTCGTGAGGTTTACCATCTAATGGCAAAAGATAGACAATACAAATTAAATAAGCAAGGTATGCAGAATATAAGAACACTTACATGCTATGAGAAAACTTAAAGCAGACAGGGAGGTAGAGAATATACAGGTGTTATACAGTGATGGGAGACATGCCTAATGGGTGACTAGGGACAGACTAATTAAAAATGTGACATTTGAACACACACTGGAATGAGATGAAGATAAATGAATTAGAAAAATTCTCAGCAAGGGAGCAAGAAAATATAGATGTTATGAGTCAGAGTATGCTCAGTATGTTTGTTAAACAGAAGGGTGATGTCTCAGTTAGCTCAAGCTGCCATAACAAAAAACATAACCTGCATGTCTTTAATAAAAGACATTTTTTTTCTTAACAGTTCTGGAATTGAGATCAAGTTAATCCAAGATCAAGGTGCTGCCAGACTCAGTTTCTGGTTAACGCTGTCTTCCTGGCTTCTCACTGTGTTCTCACATGGTCTTTCCATGGTGCAAGAGAGCAAGCTCTTTGATGTCTCTTCCTATAAGGACACTACTCCCATCATGAGGGTCCCACCCCCATGACCTCATCGAACCCTAACTACTTCCAAATGCCCCATCTCCAAATATGATCACATTGGAGATTAGGACTTCAATATATGAATTTAGGGGGACAAAAATCATTCCATAGCAAGGAACTATTGCAAGTGGAGCTGAAGAGGTCAGCCAGTCATTAAAACTATCCCCTCAAAGTCACCCTCAGCTTCTTGGCGATTCTCACCATCTATTGTACTCTCCTGGAAAAACCTCAGCCCTGGATATATTGAGCTTCCCCTTTCTCTGTGTCTAAAGAAACCATAGGATCATGTTCCCAAAATTCACTTTAACTCATAGTTCCAGTTCCCTAGACACCACACTACCTGTTCCTATCACTTTCTACCCTCCAAGACAACTAGTTCCTACCTTCTCTTTTCTCCTCCAGCCCCCAACACCTTCTCCCTTCCTGTCTTTTTGGCTTCCTGTTTCATTGAGAAAATAGAATCAGTGCGAAGAGAACTCGTGCATTCTCCCGCATCCCCCACCACATCTACCCAACCCCCAGCATTCGCTGGTGTCTGTGCACTGCCTTACTCCTCTTGAAAGCCAATCTCCCTTCCTGGGCCCAGAACTTACCCCCTCTAACCTACTCAAGGACATCTCTCTATCTGATCTTTCTAATCTCTCCCAAATTATCAATCTTGCCTCTGCATTGGATTATTCCAATTATGCTTTAATTTCTTTACAGCCTTTCTTTAACTAATTTTCGAAAATTTAAATTTACTTTCCTTTCAAGGTTTGACTCCATGTCTCTGCTCACCATTAGAGCAAATCCCCTTAAAAGAGGTATCAATTCTCATTGTGTCCAGGTTCTCTCCTCCCGTTGTCTTTTTATTTTTAACCATTCACAGTATCTCATGAGTAATTCACATACACAGCGAAATTTACTTTTTGTTGTACTTTTCTGTGAGTTTTGACATACGGCCACAATCATGTAATCACTACCACAATCAAGGTATGGAACAAACTTGATCACCCCCTGATGGAATTTAGATGTATTGTCCTCCCAGAACTCATGTGGAGATCTTATCCCCAACGTGGCAGTGTTGAGAGCTGTTTGAGTCATGGAGGTGAATCCCTCATGAAGGGATTGATGTGGGGAAGGGGGGGTAGTGAGTGAGTTCTCACTCTTTTAGTTCCCATGAGAGCTGGTTGTTTAAAAGACCCTGGCACCTCCTCTCTCTCTCTTACCATGTGATCTGCTTGTACCTGCCGGCTGCCTGCTGCTTTCTACCTTGAGTAGAAGCAGCCTGAGGCCCACGCCAGATGTAGCTATCCTGGAATGGTAAGCTGAATAAACCTCTTTTCTTCATAAATTACCCAGTTTCAGGTATTCTGTTATAGCAACACAGAAAACAGACTAATACATCCCCCAAAATTTTCTCCTGCCCCTTTGTAGTCATATCTCCCCTGACCCCTAGGCCCTGGAAACCAGTGATCTGTCCCTATAGATTTACCTTTACTAGAATGTCATATAAACGGAACCATGCCATTTGTAGACTTTGAGTCTATCTCTGTCGTCTCTATTTCAATCTGCATTTGTCCCCACCCCTTCTCCAAAACTATCTTGTTGAAGTTTCAACAGCCCTCCCAGCTGTAAGATTTAATATTTGAATCTCAGTCCTCAACTTACAAGACCTACCTGCAGCCTGGGACACCTCAGCTTCTGGAGCTGCCCTCGTTGTCCGGCTTCCAGGACTCCACACCCCCCTTGTCTCCTCCTTCCTCACCAAATGCTGCTCCTTGGTCTCCCTTGCTGGCTTCTCCTGAGTCCCAACCTCTTCATTTGGGTGAGCACCAGGGCTCATTCAACATTTCTTTTCTCATGTCCACCTACATCAAGACTCATAGCTTTAATCTATATTTGATGACATCAAAGTATACATCTCTAGCTGAACTCTAGACTCCCATCCAGCTGCCTTCTCAGCCTCACTCTCTCCCTCTCTCTCCCCTAACATTTCCATAACTGAGGCCCTGATGTTACCCTCATCTGCCTTCCCCTCTTTCTTTTACAACCTTTTTCATCTCAATGTCAACTCCATTCATCCACTTTTCACATCTTGGATTCATTGTTGATGCTTCTCTTTCTATCATTCACCAGCACCAATACTGTGAGATCAATCTTCAAAATGCACCTCTGCTTTTTTAAGTGACTTTAATTTGAACTTGAAAGCTGCTATGGGCTAAATGTGTATGTCCCCCAAAATTCATAGGTTGAAATCTTCACTCACAAGATGATGATATTAGGAAGTAGGGTCTTTGGGAGCTGATTGGGTCATGAAGGTGGAGCCTTCATGAACAGAATTAGTAACCTTACCAAGGAGGCATGAGAGAGGCCCCTCATCTCTTCCACCATCAGAGATTAGAGTAGATGAGGACTTTCTACGAGGAAGCCGGCCCTCACCAGACAAAAAATCTGTCAGTGCCTTGATCTTGGACTTCACAGCCTCCAGAGCTATGAGAAACAAATTTCTTTTCTTTATAAGCCATCCAATCTATGCTATTTTGTCATAGCAGACCAAACAGACCAAGGAAAAATCCCTGCTACTGTTTTTTTTTTTTATTTCCATTCATTCCAATGAAAAAGTTATGACACATTCCATCCCAACCCAAGATACCCAAACAATTTTTCCAGATCAAAATATATATCAGTGAAAAAATGCTTATATAAAATCAATAAAAATTTCTTTTATAAGCAATAAACAGCAATTTCAAAGTAAATAACTGCAGTTGTGGAAGAAACATAATGCAAATGTTTCATTGAACTTACCAAAGGAGAAAGAGAAGTCTTGGCAGTGGACAGAGGCATGTGAAGGAGGCATGAGGGTATCAGTTTTTAGAAAGTTTGTTCCTCTTTTGGCATTATTTTCATCATTAATTTTTTAATATTTTGATGGTCTTGCACTGAAACTGCCCTTGAAAACAAACTTATAGAACAGAAGAACATCTTCAGTGCAAAATAAATGACAAATCTGAAGTTTCTTAGAAACACTTGCAAATAGAGTATGCACCCAACAGACTGAGGAGTCTGGAAGATTCTAACCTCTGTCACACTCACAAAGCATTTCCAATTTCTGCAAACATGAAGTGCAATTCTAATTTTTCCATAAAATATTCTCTGACTATAGACTGTTGGATTGAATGAATTGTTAAGCATGTCTTTGCCTGAAAATATAGTTTTGCAATATCACTACTGTAGTGGATTGAATTATGTCCCCCCAAAACTCACTGAAGCTTGAATTATGTCCCCCAAGTTTTATGTGTTAGAAATTTGGTCCCCACTGTGACTGCTAAGAGGGTGGAAAATTCTATTGTCGTAATTGAAAGGCAGAGTCTTGAAGAGTTGATTAGGTTATAGGACCATGTGGTAGTGAATGGATTAAAAATGGTGTTCCGGGGCATGGCTCTGAGTGCTTTAAAAGGAAAGAGAAGAGAGTCTGTCTTTCACGGCTCTCTCTCTCTCTGCTCTCTCTGCTTCCACCATCTTACAATGTGAGACCCCTGGGTCACTGTCACCACCACCAGATGGTCTTTGGATTTCCCAGACTCAGAAACTGTAAGCAATAAGTTTTGTTTTCTTTATAAATCACCCAGTTTCAAGTATTTTGTTATAAGCAACAGAAACAGACTACAGCATGTTTATTTAGTTGGTTTTTAAGTGAAAAAGTCATTATAACAAAAAAATTAAGGAGTTGAGTAAGAAATGGAATTATTTTTCAAGCATTTTCATGGTGAAGACTGTAAACTGAATAGTCATACTGCAAGGTAAGACTAAATATTTAGAATCTGGCCCCATCTTACTACCTCCACCTTTGACACTATTATCTCTCACCTGGATTGTTGCAATGGCCTCCAAATCCATCTCTACAATCTCTTTTCATCTTAGAAGCTACATCATGTCCCCATCTGCTCAGAACACTCTGGGAACCCCATGTTACTCCGTACATGCCAGAGTCTTCACAGAGAGTTGCAAAGCCTACAGCACCTTATCTCTGTCATTTCTGTGCATTTTTTTTCAACTCTGTCCTCTTCACTGATGCCACCTGATCTTCTTGCAGCATCTCATACACAGTAGGTGCACTTCTACCTCATACCATTTGCATCTACTGCTCACTCTTGTGGATATGCTCATTGCCCAGATGTCTGAATTATTCATTCCCTCACCTTCTTATAATCTTTATTCAAATAAAATCTCCTTAGTGAGGACATCACTGATCACCTTATATAAAACTTTGGTAACCCCAGACCCTTAATATTCTCTGTCTCCCTTCCCTGCTTTATTTTTCTCCATCACATTTCTCATTTTTCAACATCCTATGTGCCTATTTATTCACTTTTTTTCCTGTCCTCTCTTCCCACTAAATTGTGAGCTCCTTGACTTTTGTCTGTTGTTGCATCAGTGTCAAACAGGGGCCTTCTCCATCCAAAGCCCTACAGCTTTCAGCACTAATGAGAAGATCATTGGCTGGACTTTCCATGAATTTGATACTATCATCTATGAAAATCTGTGTCTTACTCAAAGTGTAACAGCAAAAGTGTTGTAGCTCATTACATTGCTTGGTTCAATCCACATTTCTCCCCATTTAATATATGTGATTCCACTTAAGAGTCTATTATTTCTCTCTGTTTTACCTTCTTTTATGGTTTTTAGTGAGTTTTTAGAAAGAGACAGAATTTAACAGGCAGCCATATCTCCATTTTAAAGTATGTATATAAATATTACTTATAAACCATAGGAAGAAAAAAAATAGATAACTTTCTAGATACATTGCTGATTACAATATGACAACACAGTGGATTTTAAAACTTCATGTGCTTCAGAATCACCTGGAGAGCTTGTTAAAACATACTCCTGGTACCCACCCTCAGGGTTTCTGATTTAGTAGTTCTGGGACAGGGCCTGAAAATTTTAATTTCTAGCACATTCCCAGGGGCTGCTGATTCTGCTGGTCTGGGGACCACACTTTGAGAAGCACAGTGATTATAAAATGTTTTCATTTCAGCTATGTCTAGAATCATTTAAGGATTAAAACTGGGAGAAATAGTATAAAACATTGTAAAAGTTCAAAAAATCTTATGAAAATGATAGAACCCAAATCAGCATGTACAATATTTTAGACGGGCTGATGGCATGGGAAGATTCCCAGCCCCCTCTTGACTTTCTCAGGATCTGGATCTAATCTCAGCTTTGCATTGAACTAGCTCTGTGACCTAGAACTGGTCATGCCTACAACCTTCATGCCTGTAGAATGATGCTATTGGATCAGAAGGTCTTATTACAATTGCACATCTAGATGTGTATTTTCATGTGTATTTTAAACCTTATCTCTTCAAAAAATACAAGACTATTTAAAAAGCATTTGTGGGGCCAAGCCCGTGGCGCACTCAGGAGAGTGCGACGCTGGCAGCGCAGCGACGCTCCGGCCGCGAGTTCGGATCCTATATAGGAATGACCGGTGCACTCGCTGGCTGAGTGCCGTTCACGTAAAAGAAAAAAAAAAAAAAAAGCATTTGTGCTACAAAGGACAGCCAATTAACAAATGTAAGACAAATGTCACTTGGACTCATCAAGGTAAATGCTCAGTTTTTAGTGCTTTTCCCCAGAGCCCTTCTGCTTCCACCTTGTAATGACATGAAACAGGAGTGGGGTGTCTGGTCCACGAGTTAGCCTTCCTTGCTGGTTCCCACTAACCTCTGGTTTAAGGGTAGTTCATCCCTCCTGGTTCTAGACCATTGTAAATCCTAATCCCTGGTCTCCGCCTCAGAGATTCTGCAGAGGAAGTACCTACTACTCCTCTCGGTGATTGCTCCAGAATCTCAGCCATCTTCCCCCCAATTTGTGAGCTCTCTGTCCCTGCTCTTGCTAGCCTTGTGGGCCCTCTGACACCCTAGCCTTATTCATCCAGCTGAGTTCTCTAGGCCTTCCCAGTTTCTTCAGGCCCTGTGCCCCATGCTTCTTGAACACCTCAAGTCTCTCACTGTCTTCCTTGTCCCACAGAGGGCCACCTTGGAAACTGTAGATTCCTTCCATGTCACCTGCCATCTATGAGGAAAATTGGAGGTGCTGTTGTACAGCCCCTCTTCAGCCTCAGCCAAACCCCATTTTTACCTGACCGCTGTTTCCTTTTGTGTATTTTGGACACTCAGTCACTCCCTTTCCAAGATTTCCAAAAGAAATTGAGGCAAACTGTCTCCCTTTTCAGCTTCTCCCTCACTCTATCAATGATATGTCCAGCATGTCCCCGAACTTCGGTGGAGATTCAGGGAGTGAAGAAATGGGGCTTTAGTTGCTTTAGGAAGACCCAGGCAGCATCTTCATCCTCCCCAGTCAGCTTAGTTTTCCCTTCCTGTTTTGAAATAAGCTTACATTTTCTTTCTTATCTTCTCTACACGATGGCTAAGGGCAAACATATCTCAGCTACTTATTTTATATGTAAGTGGGAGTTTTGAGAATTTAAAGGGAGAAAACTCTCTCCATAAAAACTAGGCTGTTATCATTCTATGTACTTAAAAAAAAAAACTAGTGTGAAACTTAAAATTGAGCAATGAATTCTTTGTTCTAGTTGGTAGCCACAAACTCCTGAAAGCAATGAATGGCGCTGATTCATTGAGCAGGGGGAACTGCTAGGCAACACAGTTTGTGGGGAAGGAAAAATACCTTGTTTTAATATTTTTTGAAAATATTATCCCTGCTGCAAACACAGGAAAAGTATACCTGAAAAGGGGAAGAGCAAAATCCCAGGAGGCAGCAGGAGAAAGTTCTAACTGTGGCTAGTACCAGGGGGGAGGCCACAGAAAATAAAGAAAATACAAAGTCAGGAGGATGGAAAAGTAATGAACAAAGACTCTAAAAAGTGTAAATCAGAATGAGATTTGTTTTCTTCTCACACACACAAAAAAAAAGGAAAATGAAAAAGAACTAGATATCACAGAAGGCCTTTTCCACTACAGAGTTGAGAAAGCATATGACATTTTTGCCGATGCAATGGAACAGAAGATACTATGGTATAAAAAGCATTTCCCCAAGGAACTTAAGTGCTTGAGCAGTAAGTACAATTACAAAGAATCAATAATTAAGGAACTCCCAAGATCAGACTGAAGTTTAAGAACAGCCTTAGTGGTATGCAACATCTGGGACCAGATAACGTCCTCTTCTCTTGCTTGACTATGCAGTTTATGAACGTCTGCACACATGCAATGGAAAAGGGAATGTAAGAGGCATTTTATCATCATATCTAGTCTGCATATTTAATGTTAGTTCTGCATTTTCTCAGCTTGTATTTAATCTTTTAACATTAGTGCTTTTCAGTGCCTTTGGGGCATAGCATGCCTTCATAGAAGAGAGCTGCTAGGGATGTTTCTTGGACCTCCACAGGCAACACCAGAGATATGAAAGTAGCATTATGCATTTGAAGGCAGAAAACTTTTTCTATCCATCTTTGAATCCCTAGTGCCTAGCTCTGTGCCTGTCAAATTGCAGATATTCAGGAAATGCTTAGTGAAGAAATCACATCATTTCAAAGTCTATATAATAAAAAGCCTATCACATACAGAAGAAATAAACTCATAGAATTTGAGCATTTGAAGAAATTTCAGGATTCATCTAGAGAAATCCAGCTGCTTCACTTCAGATACAAGGAAACCAAGGCCCAGAAAAATTATGAGACTTGCTCAAAGTCTCCAAGGAAAGTAGTGACAGAATCACAATTGGAACCTACATCCTTGATTCTTATTTTCATGCTCTTTCCATAGGTTTTATTATTATTCAGGAGGTGGAAAGGCCAGCTGATAAGAAGATGACTGACATAGAAAAGACAGTCTGTTATGCTCACAGATCCCAAGAGGAAGGAGCATGCTGTGGCATGGTGAGGGGGGGCTGCTTGAGGAAGCACCAGGGTCGGGCAGGAGGCAGGAGTGGGAGAAACATTGGGCAAGAGCCTTTATTGTGGCTTCTGTGGGAGGGAATGGGCAAGACAGAGTTAGCAAGCTTAGGGTTGGGTAGTTTGAATAATTTCAGTGGTCTCGGGGTCATAAAGGCTGTCTCTAGTTGTCTAGTACCTGGCCCTGCGGTGATTTGGGCAGGTGAACAGTGGCCCGGAGTGTGAGAGGAGGTGGCTGGGGATATGGGCTCTGGATTAGGTGGCTTTCATATGAAAGTCATGCTCCCAAGCAAGTTGTTTACTATCTCTAGGAATTAGCAAATCCTGGGAGAGGCAGTCCCTCCCACGTCTGATGTCAAAGCATCAGAATATGGAAAATAAAAAGACATGCTTAATGTGCTCATCACAATGAGTTTCATAAGTCATCACTATATTAAAAATTTAGTTTGGAGTTTGTGCACGTATCTACCCTCTCTCTAGTACTATACAATAAAATAACTAGAAAAGGGGGGCTTTCATAGGAAGCTCTTAAAGATTTTGGGTCCTCGGAGCTATGAAAAATGTCTTTTGGATCATAATCTAGACAATCTTTTCTGATTATTTATCTAAAACTAAAAGCAGGAAATGATTCATTTGATTTCTGCCAATCCTGGAGTGTTGCCACTTTGGGCTCAGGAAGAGCCGGCTTCCCTTGGCAGTCCTCACTTGTAAGATGATGAATGAAGTTCTATGTTTGGTGCTAGCTAAAATTTTATAGGGTCTAAAAAAGCAATTTATATATGCTTCAGGAGGTGGCTATATTTTTTCTTTTTTAGATAGCTCTTAGTCACAGCAAGTCACTGCATATACATATATCACATCGAGAGGTCATTACACAGGAAGCTTGAAACTTTGCTCTGTGCATCGATAAACATGTTCTTGGCCTCTACATACTTTTTGTATGCTCAGCATCCAGCAAATAGGTATTAGCTAAATTCTGAATTTTCCCAGTTCTTTTCACACCTCAGGAACTCACGACCGTCAATGGGATATTGTGAGAAAGAGAAATAGCCTAACAAAACATTTTCTTAGTTCCAAGAGTCAATGTTGGTATTCACAAATAGGAGAGGCTGTTTTCTTTTCTCATAAATTTCAGACATGGGTTGAATAGCCTTGCACGCTAGCCACTTGGTCAACCTAAGTTGCTAATGGTCAATGCTAACTCAAAGAACAGTGGCTCTGGGCCAAACCAACCACTTAGTTTAAGTGATGAGTTCTCTAAACACTTGCAACCCATCAAGTATCATCTACATTACACTTTTGTTGAGAGTTTGTTTTTGTTTTGTTTTGTTTTCTGTATGAAATAGAGCAGTGGTCTCTCTTAATCAAGCTCTAAGATGCTCTCTAGATTATCATCCTAGTTTCTATCATGACAATGGTTTTCTTCTTCTCTCTGTAGTTCTGAATGAGTATTGTTACAAAGCACTGTAAAAGAAGTCCGTAGACAAAGAGCTGAGGACCAGCTCTGCCAGGCGTGGGCTGAGGAGCCTCTGGCAAGTTATTAAACCTCTCACAGCCCCTATCTGTAATATCAGAAACTTAAAATTTATCTGCTCTTTAGGATTATGTAATAATATGAGAAAAGGCTCATGATGATTTTAATAAAAAATATAATGTATAAATAACATACACAGAGAATTATTTTAATTCTCAGAAGGGCTGCTAGAAGTTCATGAAACCAATCTCCTTTTCCTTCTCAACCACACTGTGTCACTCAGCCTTTCTTGGAGTTAATTGTGACCATATTACTGACTGATTACTCAGCACACTACTAACTTACTATTAAGGTCTAGACAATGGACTATGAAAGAAAGTGTTGTGGCTACTTTCAGGTCCACCCATAAACATTCCTTGAAAATCCTCCAGCCTTTTCCCCTAAACCAACAGTCTTGGAAGCCCTGGGTTAACAACGGCAGAGCCACACAGTGGCAGAAGCCTGGGCATCAGAACAATTGCTGGGAGGAGTGACCCCCTCCAAACAAAAATGTGCACTTAAAATTTACATGAGGGAGAAATAAGATTTTATTGTGCTAACTTATTGATACTTAGGGGCATCTGCACTACAGCACACAGCAATACATTAATACACAATAGTTTAAGAAATGCCTGCATAAAAAACTTAGAAGGATATGTTATTACTGTGTTTGGGTGGTGGAATTGCAAATATAGTTTTCTTTTCTTAATTTTCACTTTATTTTGGGTTTTTCAAATCATCTCTAAGGAACATGGATTCATTTTATAATTTCAAAGATTATTTAAAAGAGAAAAAAATATATAAAATGAGATGCCATAAAGATAAAAAAAAAATAACCTACCTAATCTGGTTATTGTGTGGGCAGGTATAATCTCATTTCACATTCAGTCAACACATGCGGCTGGCCGGTTAGATCAGTTGGTTAGAGAGTGGTGTTATAACACCAAGGTCAAGGGTTCAGATCCCAGTACCAGCAAGCCACCAAAAATAGAATAAAATAAAATTGAAAAACAAACAAAAAAAATGAACAAATGCTATTTGCACTTCTACTCTATATACTAACTCCTGGGTTACTAAGACTAGTAATATATTATCCCTCTGGATCACAAAGAATCCACAGTATATCAAGTATCAAAGTATGCAGTGATAAAGCCAGGTATTCTAGGAATACACAGAAAAGAAACTGAACCCAAACCAAAGCAATCTAGATACGACTTTGAAAAAGGAGGGATGCCTGCACTAAGCCGTAAGCAGAGTGAAATGAAAAGAAAAAAAGGATTAAACAAATCTCAGCACTGAGAAACAGCCCTCTGTGCTGGACATTAGCTATAGTTCCAGCCTAAAACTCCAGCAAGAGTTGTTTCAGATGTCTTATTTTTGTTTCCATGGTGCTTAATACAATGCCTGGCATGTAGTTGAGTGTACAGTAAATATTTGTCAAATAAATAGTTAAAAGTGAACATTTCTGCCAAGTGGTTATCCAGGCTCTTGCTTACACATCTCTTATAACAGTGGCACCTTGTGAGGCAGCCCACTCCATCTGTAAGCAGCACTGGCCACAAAATAGTTTTCCTTGTATTAAGCCAACCAAAAACCCAGTGATACAAGACAGCAAATTTGCATAAGGGAACAGGGTCAGCTACTAGCTGATTGGTGGTCAGAAAAGGGGAGGAATAAAGGGAGTTAGAGACGGAGGGAAGAATTCAGAACAACAGGCCACACTTCCACTTTTTTCTGTTTTTATTAAAATGATTAATATATTGCTTTTCAAATGTAGTTTCCATAGACTACTGAACTTATGTGTGCGTGTGTGCATGCTCACATGCACCAGACACTACAAGTACCTTGTAGAACTTGTACTAATCTCATTGACTTCTTTTCACTGCTCACTGAGCTCTGCTAAAGTCGGGAAATCTGTTTTACAGATGGATAAACCAAAGTAAAGACCAAGCCGAGTAAGTGAAACAGCCAGGATCTGAAGCTGTGTTTTCCCACCCTATGCTGGGTGCCATCTAAGAGCCTTCCCCCCGTTCCTTCCCTCCCCTGACTCCCCCCCCCCCCCCCCGCAGCATCCTAGATTATTGCTCCATGGAAAAATCACCCCATGAAGGCTGACTCGGGCAGTGGCTGAAGGGAGCGATCCCTGGGCTCAGTTGCTGCGTGTCTTACTCTGGGTTGCTGTTTAACACGGGAGCTCGCTGCCATAACTCAGGAGTGAGTAGTGGGATTCAGGCACCACAGCAAGACTAACAGAGGCCAAAGGGTGCAAGAGTCTCGCTTATCGAGAGCCTGGAAAGTGCTCCTCTTACAACAGTAATGAGGCATTGCTTGGTGCTGGCAAGGTCAGGAATGCTGACCGAGCAGCTCCCCAAAGCACCTCTAATTCTACTGTCCAAGGGCCTGCCTCTCCCAAGGACCAGAAACAGGACTGGTCGGTCAAAGGGCTCCATCTGTCAACCCAGGAGGCTGGTGCGGGCAGGGAGCCCGGCGAGTGATGCATTTTGTCCTGGGCCTTGGCTCTCATGCCCCCTGCCTAAAGACCTAGTTTCTCCTCTCTCCTCCCCTGCCCTTTCTCCCATGCACTCTTCTATTCCCCATGAAATCTCACCCCATTTCACAGCCCAGCAGCACCCACTGGCTGGGGAAACATAGAGTTAAAAAACCTGGGACTTCCAAGACATTCTGGAAGAAACAAAGCCCTAGTGTGTACTGCAATCCCTAATCAGTACCTTTCACACCATGAGTGGAAAGCCCAGCATTTCTGAAAATGCACAGCCCAGCAATCATGAATTCATGAAAGGGGATCCCACTCACAATCATAAGAAAGCTTCATATTTGCAAAGTGGGCTAGAGTTCTTTTTTTTTTTTTTTTTTTTTTTTGTCTTTTTCGTGACCAGCAGCCAGTGAGTGCACCGGCCAGTCCTATATAGGATCCGAACCCGCGGCGGGAGTGTCGCTGCGCTCCCAGCACCATACTCTCCCGAATGCACCACGGGCTCGGCCCTGGGCTAGAGTTCTTAATGACTTCCATATTCCCTACTTAATTTGATCTTCAATAAATGTGGTAGGCAGAGTAAGTGTTTTTACATCCATTATGTAGGTGAATAAACGGAAGCTGGAGAAATTAAATCACATGCATTTTTTGTCAATATTATAATATTACTTTACTGTTAATATATGGTATGGCTTAAACTATGTCCCCTGCAAAGAGACATATTGAAATCCTAACTCTCAGTGCCTCAAAATGTGACTTTGTTTGGAAATAGGGTCACCAGAGATGTAATTAGCTAATATGAGGTCATATCAGAGTCGAGTGGGTGCCTAATGCAATATGACTTGTGTCTTTATAAAAAGAGTGCACCACGAAGAGACAGACACACACAGAGAGGACAGCCACATGAAGAAGGATGCATAAGTAGGAGTTATGCTTCCACAAGACAGCCCAGGGCCACCAAAAGCTGGAAGAGGCAAAGAAGGACCCCACGCCCTGCCAGCAGCTGCAGTGAAAGCAAGACCCTACCAACTCCTTGCTTCAGAATTCTGGCCTCCACACTGGGAGACAATAAATGTCTGTTGTCTTAAGCCACCAGTCTGTGGTTCTTTACCACAGCAGCCACAGGCAACCAATACACAACATTACCCTTACTGTGTGTACACTTTATAAACAACCTCCATATGTGATTTCATAACCATTTTGACACACAAAAAAGAAGGAATTTTTATATGTCTCTTTTCCAAATTAAAAAAAAAAAAAACATATTCTCAGAGACTTAGTATCACTTGCTCATTAAGCAAGTGGCAGAGCAGAGACCCAAAGAGGAGGCTTCTACAGTGCACAGCTAAACTTCAAAAAGGGGGAAAAATGTAAAATATTACGTGTAAGCCATGCTCTGTGTGTGTGTGTTACAAATGGGTTGTAGTTGAGTAAGGTGCTCAAATATTTTATCCTGCTCTCTCAGAGGTACAAACTCTATTTTTGAAGCAAATTCTCCCTGTGTTCTGGGATAAGAACACATTTGATAGAGCTCTACTTGGGGATGCAAACAGACTTCTCTTCCCCAATATCTTTCCGTGCCCCCCAAACCTACAAGCAGAATCATCACCTGAGTGCAGGCGGTCCTCACACTGACAGTGAAGAGTTCTTGGTGCAAAGAGTGTGAACACTACAGCGCCGTAGGAGCCCTAGAGATCAGCTCCCTGAAAGTCAGGATTCACCCTGCCCTTTGCTGACATTTGTAGATAGCCTGAGGGCAGCTGATGGGACCTTCTACTAAGCTCTAGGAACTCTCTGCCACATGCAAGAGAGACCCCTCCCCAATAGGGCAGACAGGCTTATTTTATGTTGAAGATCAGGATGAAAAAAACAAAAAGTTTACAGCTTGCCTGTGAGAATTTTCCTCTAATCGGTGTTTCCTCACTTTGGAAGTTAGAACAAACGACTACAGATAGAGCTACCATATCATCCAGCAAATACCACTATTGGGTATAGACCCAAAGGAATGGAAATCATCATGTCGAAGGGAAATCTGCACTTCCATGTTTTTCACAGCTCTATTTACAATAGCCAAGAGTTAGAACCAACTTAAATGTCCATCATCAGATGACTTGATAGGGAAAATGCGGTACATATACACAATGGAATACTACACAACCATAAAAAAGAACGAAATTCTGCCATTTGCAGCAACATGGATGAGTCTGGAGAAAATTATGTTCAGTGAAATAAGCCAGAAAAGGAAAGAGAAATACTGCATGTTCTCACTCATAACTGGGTGCTAAGAAAAACTGAGAAAAACATGGATGGATGGATGGATGGATGGATGGATGGATGGATGGATGGAAGGGAGGGAGGGAGGGAGGGAGGGAGGGAGGGAGGGAGGGAAAGAAAAGACCACAACAATACGTTGAACTTTCAGAAGGAGAAAACAAACCTAAGGACACTAGAGATGGGGGTGAGGAAGGGGTTTGGGGAATGATAGGTCAGGTAAAGGGCATAATGAAAAATCATCATTTGTGTTAATGAGTATGTTAATAATAAAAAAATTAAAATTAAAAAAAAGAAGTTCACATTAATGCTGAGCATTTGGAGAGAGCATAGTTAGGTTCAAAATACATGCATTGTAAGGAAACAGTACTGGTCAGCAAGACGCAGAGGCTATCTTCAAATTTTTTAACTTCTGATAAAGTCATGTTGCCTACATGTCAGTCTTGAATTTTATTTTTGACTTTTTACTAGTTCAAATGGATTCAGTGTCATAAGTCCCTGAACAAATGTAATAAATTATTATGGGGAAATGTTAAAGATAATAGCTGTCAATAGATGCACAACACCCCAAGGATCAAGCTCCAGCTGCTTAGCATGACATTCAAACCCCCTCACATGCTAGTCCCTACTGACCAGTACACCTCCTCCTTCCCAATCCTTGAGCACCCAATATTGCTACCCTGAGCTTATCTGAAGTTCCATGATCACACCAGTGTCCTTTGTCCCTTCTGGGCCTTTTCTCTCCCTGCCTGGAATATCTCTCAGATTGCTACAAAGTACTTATCCTTGAAAATTCGTCTCCGACATTACCTGCTCCAGGAAGAATTCCCTGACCTCCATACAGTCCCAGAACGAGTAGAGACCCCCTATTCTGGGAATTCTCTCTGGTGCTCTATAGCTGCACTCCTCCCCTCAAATTGCAATTGCCTACTTGTCTCTGCATTCATCAGATAGAAACTCCTTTAGAATAAGAAGAGCTTTTTCTTTCAGTTCTGTGTTGTATTATTTACTGTTCCCACCACTTAAACTCTGCACCAGAACTGATTTCTTGTCCTTTGCTTACTTCTAAAATGGGAGAACTTCCAGTGGGAACCAGTCCTCGAGCCCCGTAGTTGAGATAAATTGCTGCTTTCTGCTGATTCCCTGGGGAAGGCTATTGGTGCAGCTCAGGTTTTAATGGTTGACGCTGTATGTACTTCCAGATCTTGTGAGGTCCAGTACCCCTAGGTTGTATGGAAACTCTGGTCTGGGCCTGAGTCTTTTCAGCAAACTGCTCCCCCTACAGTTCTATATTCCTGACCAGTCTCCACTGAATGGTCCTTCATTGATTGACAGGCAAATCAGCTGTCCATTTTGTGCTCCAGTGTTCTCCTGGTGGGCACATCTCCCCCACCACCCATACTCCAAATGCTTCCCATGAGATGGTCTCTCCTCCTCTTCCCCTGAGCTCTAGTGGCCCCAGCTTGGCTGTCATTGCTTTTTAATAGTTACAAATTGGTTGATTTGTGGGAGAGAGTGATGCTGGGGACCATCTATTCTGCCATCTTAACTGGAAGCCTCCTTTCTTTTGATGTAACCATTTATTGCAATAAACTTCCCTCTTAGGACTGCTTTTGCAGTATCCTACAGGTTTGGTGTGATGTATCTTTATTTTCATTAGTTTTAAGAATTTTTTTGATTTCCTGTTTAATTTCTTCTTGGACCCATAGGTCATTTAGTAGTCTGTTGTTTAGTTTCCATCCACTTGAGTAGTTTCCAGAACTTTGCTTGTTATTGATTTCCAGTTTTAATCCATTGTGGTCTGAAAAGATACTTGAAGTGATTTCAATTTTTTAAAATTTGTTGAGACTTGATTTGTGACATGGCATGTGGTCAATCCTCAAGAAGGTTCCATGTGCTAATGAGAAGAAAGTATATTCTGTAGCTGTTGGATGAAACATTCTGTAGCTATCTGTTGGGATTTCTATTCTGTTCTATTGATCCAAGTGTCTGTTTTTATGACAATACCATGCTGTTTTGGTTTGAAGTCAGGTAATGTTATGCCTCAGCTTTATTTATTTATTTATTTATTTATTTTCTCAGGATTGCTTTGGTGATTCAGGGTCTTTTGTTACTCCATATGAATCTTAGGATTGCTTTTTCTATTTCTGTGAAGAATATCATTGGTATTTTGATGAGGATTGCATTCAATCTGTAGATTGCTTTAGGTCAAATGGTCATTTCACAATGTTAATTATTCCCATCCAAGAGCATGGTATATCTTTCCACCTTTTTGTGTCTTCTTTAATTTCTTTCGGTAGTGTTTTGCAGTTCTCATTGTAGAAATCTTTCACATCCTTGGTTAAATTGATAGCTAGGTTTTTTTTTTTTTTTTTGGCAACTATTGTAAATGGGCTTGCTTTATTGATTTCATTTTCTGCTAGTTCATTACTGGAGTATTAAAATGCTACTGATTTGGGGGTGTTGGGAAGCAAGCAGTCCAACCTCCCAACTCCCCAGGATGCTTAGCTGCCCACTGGGGTCCTGGGTCCCTCCTGGCATCCCCTGCTCATACCACAACCACTTTTACCCTCTGCACAGGCAGGGATCAGGTTGTATTGGTAGGGGAAGCCCTGTTTGCCATTACTCTCTTGTCTCCATGGGGGTCTGGGCATGAGGAGGCTCAAGATTGGGCATCTTTCCCATGCATATTTGGACAGAGGACAGCACCCAGCTCTGACCTGGGCTGGCAGCACCACGGCTTGCTCAGTGAACCATGCAGTGAAGGACCTTCACTTATCCCAGCCCAGGGGATGAGCATGTTCCACTGTGCAGGTTTCAATCACCTGAGGGTCTCTTGTCCATTGTGGATTGAGGCAGTGGGCCACAGGTGGGAGAGGTAGATTTCCCTGACTGGCATATTCATTTTACACTTATTCCTGCAAGTTATATTACCAGCCCTGAGTGAAGGAATTAGACTTGGACAGGAGAAAGAATGCCTTTACTCTCAGATGCAAGGGACAAAAGAATTGGTGGGTATGAGTTTGCACGATGAGAAATGCCCATTTGGCAGCCTCTATCTCTAACAGTGTCTCTGTTGTATGAAGCCAGGGCAAATGCTGAAGTTGGGGATGGGGTACAAGCAGGGCCCCAGAGTTGAGGGAGGATCTTGAGGTGAGAAATCAGAATGGTACAGATGAAGCTACTACACCCACCATAGTCTTTACTCATAGTAAGTTTTCTATAAATACCTGAGTGAACAAATGAAAAGGCTACTTTAGGAAAACAAAACAAAACCTAAAAACAAAGCTTGAGATGTCTCTTTACCATACTACACATCAGCAGGTTTCCAACCAGTTTCACATTCTCAACCTGCCAGTTTTTCAGGTAGCCAAATTATTTTTTTTACTTTCCTCTGAATGTTTGAAAAGATAATTTAAAATATTAAATCATAATGTATATTGGTGTTTCCTCACTTGTATATCAGGTGCTCAATAAATATCCCATTGATTCTGTTGACAGATTGATTGATCCTGGATTTCCATGGGCTGAGACCCCTTCTGTATCTAACAGGTGATATGCCTACCCTGCAGTCCCAAGAAGCAGAGTGTGCAGGATGTCTTCCTCCTTGCTGTAAGCATGGAGAAGAAAACCTGCAAAGTTGGGCAACAGGCGTTCTGCAGCCAGCTTCTCCTAATCCCCCTGCCCCCTGCTTTGCCCAGTAGACTCTTGAATGAGATCACCAAACTGCCTTCTGTCTACAATATATAAATGATTATTCCCTTTGCAGTAATTTGCAGGAGTGGAGGACATTCAGGGTCACAGGGGAATTCTCACTTCAAATAAAGCATATCTTCTCTCAATTAGAAATGGAGAGGAAAAAAAAAATAAGGCAAGTGCATGTGTGAGGAAACTCAATGGCAGGGACTCAAGCCTCATAGTGACGGCCCCCAGCTTGGGGGATGAGTCATGCTTACTGAGCTCAGGAGCTGAACAGACTCCAACACCTCCCCCATGGGCAGCCCCTCCATCTTAATGAAAGTCTTCTGTGCTCCCACCCGATGAAGTGAGGGAGCTGCTCAGTAGAGATGCCCAGGGTGGGTCTGTGCTGGGCAAATGGCAATCCAATTACACAAATCCCTGTACTTAAAATGTGATCTGGACCCGAGCTCTGAAGTTTCACCTCCTGCTGCTGGCACCTGTTTGTGCTCCTCTCAAGTCTCTCTCTTGCTCCCTACTTCAGGCCGAGCCAAAGAATTAAGCCTTTTCTAAGGCAGGCTTGACTGTAGGGGAGCCTGACAAAGAGTCACGTTCTACAGCTTCCCTATGACAGCACTAGTGTGAGAGTAGCCTTGTGAAGGAAACTTTGATGATAAGTTAATCCTACTGACAGATGGCCAGGAAATTAGTCAGGCTTATTTTATGAGGGCACTTCAAAAACTTCACGAAAAAATAGAATTAAAAAATAATACGAATCTTTTCATGAACGTTTTTAAGTAGCCTCTTGGTTTGTAGATTCACTCTACTGACATCACAAGCTGCATTTCCTCATAAATCAGGGGGTCTTAAAGTCCAAAGGGAACTTGGGAGAAGTGATTTGTTTTATGTTTAGAAAACTGAGGTACAGAAAGGTTGTGTGACTTGCCAAAGTCACACAGCTAGTAACAGTGGAAGTCTAGGTTCATATTTGGGTACATCTGTTGCCAGCAACAGCAGGCACTTTCCAATAGACCAGAGTCTCAGAATCTTGCCTCCCTAAAGATGCTTCAGAAATTCTAGAAACAATAAAGTATTTTCCACCAAACAATAAAAGATTTTTTTTAATTCAGTCACAAATTGTTCATTTTCTTTATCTATTTTTTAATTGAGAGTCATCAGATTTCTTCTAAAAGAAGTTTGAACAATATTGCTATACTGACATGTGCTTGATAGAAATAAAATGAACCATCGTTTTGGAATTAGGTGGCCAATTTAGAATTAGCCAACAATACAGAGCATGGTTGGGTAAGATATATGAACTGGGAACACCCCCCACCCAGAATCATAGTGGACAATGAGCCTGCTAGAAGTCACCCTCAGGTCTGAGGCTCTGAGGTCTCACAGCCTTTGTGGAATGGAGCTCCCCTTGACCAAAGTTACGTCCTCTCCCCAGGGGCAGCTCTTGTCCAATCTCTGGCATAAGCAAGGGTACAGAGGCTTCAAGGGGACAACTCCTAAGGTCTATCCCAGCTCCAGAGTACCTGTGGGATGAGCTGAGCTCTTTGTTGCAACTGCCTATCAGCCCATCTTCTCTTTCCAAATTCTTCCTCCCCAACTCCCTCACACTCCTCAGGGGACAACCTGCATGCAGACCATCGAGTCTCAGAGCCTGTTTCCTAGAGAATCTGACCTAAGCCAGGTGAGCAAAGCTGTGCCACTTACATCATAAGATCTGTCATTACCATTCCTAAGTAGAAATTTTCTAAAAAATACAATATGCAGTGATTTATAACAGTAAAAATTGTAGCCAAGTAGATTACTTAAATACTTGTACCTCTATATATCTTTTTATTATATATGTAACAGGTGTTCATTTTTATTTAAATTATGTTATATCCTTCAAATATGCATCCAAATTGTATTTTAATTTTTTTAATCTGAAAAAGATTTTTTAGTGGAAACAAACATCATTAGCAGGATTATGTCCTGCTCTGATCAATAATCATATGTGAGAACATATTGCTCTTTTGTCCCCTATTGGGCAGGCTGCCCCCAAGTACCATGTGGCACACGCATAGTGCCAAGAGTGAAAAAAATTATTCCAATGCAAGGAGCCCACACCACTGGCAAAGATTCACACTCAGAAAGGGAAAATTATAGAAGAGGAATGGCACTTCTGATGCTTATGAGGACAAAAGAGATATCGGAAGCAAATGTGACAGCATCTGGTAAAATCAAGTGGCAGATAATGGGTGTCAGCCCTCTCTGTGCATTGAGATATTTTATATTTTATACTTTATATTTCATAAAATATATCTTATATTTTATAATTAAAATGCATAATTTTTAAGACTTCGTTTTCTTCCAGTCTGGAACCCAGCATAAGATCAACTGCCATAAAACAGGTAACATCTGATCACTGGTCCTGCCATTGACATGATGCTCATCACTGGATCACTTGCCACCACCTCTTCATCATCCCTGTGTTTTGTAGATTACAAAAGGTATGAAATCACAAGTGGGGTGTATTAGTCTATTTTCTGTTGCATATGACATAATACCTGAAACTGGGAAATTTATGAAAAAGTATAATATATTTATTACATATTTGAAGGCTGGAAAGTCCAAGACCCAGGGGGCACATGTGGAGAGGGAGGGCCTTCTAATTGGTGGGAACTCTCTGCAGACTCCCTAGGAAATGCAGGGTGTCACATGACAAGATAGCGAGTGTCCAAAGCTTGTTCATGTTCTCTCTCTATACACAGTCACCAGTCCACATCCATAATAAACCAATAACCCATTAATCCATTAATCCATTAATGGATCGATTCAATCACCTCCCAGAGGCCCCACCTTTCAAATACCATAATCTGATTTCCCATCCTCTTAACACTGTTAAAATGAGAATCAAACTTCACTGAATTAGGGGGAAACATTCAAACCACAGCATTCCACTCCTTGTCCCCTAAAACTCATGTCCTTCTCATGTGCCAATACATTCATTCCATTTCCATAGCCCCAAAGCCTTAACTTGTTCCATCACCAACTCAAATGTCCAAAGTCCCAAGTTTCATCTGTGAAATCAAAACAGGTTATTTATTTCCAAAACACAGTGGTGGGAAAAGCATAGGGCACATATTCGTACTCCCATTCCAAAAGGAAGCAACAGAAAAGAAGAAAGGAGTAACTGGCTCAAAGTAAGTCCAAAACCCAGCAAGGCAGGCTTTTTTTTTTTTTTTTTATGTTTTATTTATTTATTTTTTATTGGTTATGAATATTCATGGGGTACAAAACAAATTGTCACCACTCATGCCTAAGATGTGATGGCCAGATCCAAACTGGCAGCATGCCCATTACCAAAACTTGTGATTATACCCCGTGTCCCCCACCCAATTATCCCAATTATCCCCAACCTCCCTCCCCATCCCCCTCTCCCCATCCACTTTGTAACCCTAGGTATTTTTTTATTATTATTGTTTTATTTGTCTGTTTGGGCAGGCATTAAATCTTAAAGCTGGAGAATAATCTACCTTGATTCCATACCTGGTATCCTCTGACACTGGTGCAGGGGTTGAGTCCCCAAGTCCTCAGGCACCTCAACTCCTACAACTTTCTTAGACTCAGCTTATGCTTCAGCTCTCTCAGGCTGGCATTATACACTGATAGCTCCACAGCTCTGGGATTTCAATGGCAGTTCCACTCTCATTGCACCAGTAGGCATGGCCCCGGTAGGGGCTCCATGCTGCAATTTTGACCCCACATTTCCTCTTGGCATTGCTCTAGTGGAGTCTCTCTGCAGTGACTTCATTCCAGTAACAAATCTCTCCCTGGGCCCCCAAGCTTTTCCACACATCCTTCGAAATCTGGGTGGAGGCTGCCATGCCTCCACAGCTTTGAGTTCTATGAGCCTACAGACTTAACGCCATGTGGACGCCGCTGAAGCTTCTGGCTTGTATCTTCTAAGGCAATGGGTCCAGCAATATCTGGGGAGAATTTAGCCATGGCTGGAGCAGCTGGGGTGCAGGGAGCAGCATACCGAGGTGGTCCTGGGCAGGAAGCCCGAGGAGTATTCCCCAGGCCTCTTTCCTGACACCATTCTGTCTTCCTTAGCTTCTGGGCCTGAAAGGAGGGGCAGCCTCAAAGACCTCCGAAATGCCTTCAGAATCTTCCTTCCATTCTGTTGTTGATCCCTTCGTACTAATCTCCTCATCAGAGGGTCACTGGACTACACCCTTGCTTTCCTCTCCCAAACACACTTTTTCACTCTTTACATGAACAGGCTGAGAGTTTTACAAAATTTTACATTCTGCTTTTTTTTTTTTTTTTTATAAATTCCACCTTTATATTATGCCTTTGCAGCAATAATTCAGTGTAAGCTCTTAGAAGTAGCCAGAAGTGGCTGGATACTTTGCTGTTCAGAAAGTTCTTTTACCAAATACCCTGGTTCATCATTCTTAAGTTCCTCATTTCATAAAGCTCTCAAGCATGGACAAAATGCAGCAAAGTTCTTTGCAAATACAACAAGGGTAAGAGACTTTTTCTGGCTGGGAACTCTCAACTCAGGGTATCACATGGCAAGAATGGCAAAGAGTGTGTCCTAAGCTTGTTTGTATACTCTCCTTATAAAGACATCAGTCCACACTCATTATAAACCATTAAACCATTAACTCATTAATCCGTGAATGGATTAATCCATTCATGAGAACAGAGTCCTCATGATCCAATCACCTCCCAAAGACACCACCTCTCAAATACCATAGTCTGATTTCCCACCCTCTTACCACTGTTATAATGGGGATGAAGTTTCAACGAGTTTGGGAGAATCATTCAAACCATCACACTGGATATATGTAAGTGTCCCTGACTGCTCTTTATCTCCTAATTACAGTTCTATTTTTCTTCCTTAGAAATAGAAACTGAGAGTTACTGCATACAAGGCTGCCTGGAACAGACCATTTTTCACCACTAAGCAACTAAGCATGGCCAGGTAACCAAGTTTCAACCAATGGGATGTATGCAGCTTTCTGGAAGTATCCTCAAAATGAACAGCTATCCCCTTTTTTGACCCTCCTTTTTACTGTTTTTGGAATGAGGAAATAGTGCCTGGAGCTTGGATTGTAAGACGGCACCCTAAGGAGCATAAAGAGGCAAGACAGAGGGTCCTGGTGCCTGATAATTATGGACCTGATACTTTATTTACCTAAACAATATAGTCTGGTCTATCTTAATACAATCACTGTGTGTAGGAAATTCAAAGTTATGTGTCACATTTAGATAAACTTAGTCATAATAAAAATAGTAACTAAAAATCCCATCATTTCCAGATTGGGCCACACTTGGCTCATTTCTAAGAGATGACACAGTTTTAATGTAAAGACCTCCAAAGAGGTAGAAATCACAAATACACACTAAGTAAGTCACTTAATCATTATAAAGTGTACTTTCTTCCAGGCTGGTGAGTGAATCAGAGTCCAGAGAGGTTATCATGTAGTTACATGAAGGATGATTTGTTTGCATCTGGGTATGTGGAATGTAGTTATGTAAAAATGAAGAAAACTGTAGTATTATCTTGATCCATTACTTCTTACTTTACAGACCAGTTTTGCATACCAGATCATAAAATGTTTCAGAATACAAATAGATAACAAATTTTTTGTATAAAATGAATGCTTAGGAAATATTTTTGGATTGGTTATAAAAGTTCTGATTATTTTGCAGAGTTCATTATTTAATAATGAACTGGATTTTGCTCTTATAAGTGTCCAGCTCAAAGGATGACGCTATTTAGGTAATACAAAGCAAAAATTATCCATCTTGATTAAAAGAAAGACAATGACTATGAATTTTAGCAACATTGTACTACCTTGTAATCATTCCCCCTCCCCCACCCCAGCTAGAGGGTCAGGAAAGAAGCAAGATTTAGTTTTCAAGTGATAATGAAAGACTGAACACACATTTAAAATCTCTCCATCTGAAAACCTCACTAAAATGCCAGTAATGAAATGTTTTAAGGTATAAAATACTAAGGACAAAGAGAATTGGAGAGGAGACTGTAGCACAGAATTTCAGGAGCCAGGAAGCTGAAGAATAAGTGTACTGATCTGGAAGACACAAGAGAGAGAAGAGCTTTCCAACTTGCACCATGGTACCTCCATAAGGTTCAGGAATTAGCATCCTCAGGACCCCCGGAAATGAGCATAAATGTGGAAGGGGAAATGGGTAAGCAGGTTGCAAATCTCTTTACAAAGTCATCGGATCTCCATATCCTGTCAACCACTCCAACTCTGGCAGCAAATGCAGGTTTACTGTCTAGAAAAGATAAAACAGAGGGTATATGAATTAGGGAATGCTACACAAAATTAAGGTCTGGTGTGCTGAAAACAAGATTAAGTGTAAGTTTATATTCTAAATATTGATATCTCCTAAGCTCCCAAGTCTTTAGAATCCGGAACAACAAAAAATTATTCTCCGAGACATCTGACCAACCCAAGAAAAATGACTTAAAGATACTCATACAAGGGATCCCCCTACAAAACAGCCCAGCTATGGCAACTGTCAATAAGGACCAGGGTCAAACATTCCAGCCACATACCTCAAACTGATTCCAAGAATGAATTAGGCACCAGACTACTTAGGAGGGACTCTTGAAGCTCAGGAGACAGTGAAGAAATGCCTAGAACACACTCAGGGAAAGTGATTTCTGTGATGGTAAATTTTATGTAGCACCTTAAATAGGCCACAGTATGTCCAGATATTTGGTCACACATTATTCTGGGTGTGCTGTGAGGGTAATTTTGGATTAGATTAACATTTGAATCAATGAGCTGAGTAAAGCAGATTGCCCTCCCTAATTTGAAAGGCAAATTAATTGAATTCCTGAATAGAACAAAAATGATTACCCTCCTTCCTGCCTGAATGACCGCCTTTGAACCGGGATGTCAGTTTTTTTCTTGCCTTCCGACTCAAACTGAATCACTGGCTTTTCCTGGGTCTTAAGCTTGCATGTCTTCAGATGGAAACAACATCATTTACTCTCCTTGTTTTCAGTCCTTCAGACTCCGGCAGGAGCTAAAGCTTTGGCTTTCCTGGGTCTCCAGCTTGCCAACTCACTCTGCAGATCTTGGGACTTGCAAGTTTCCATAACTGTGTGAGCCAATTACTTAAAATGAATAAATGAATGAATAAATGCTCTTGATTCTGTCTTTCTGGAGAACCCTGACCAGTATATCAACCAAAGCAGCGAAATGCTGATTCAAAGTGAACAGAGAATAATGACACATCAGTTCTCAAAGAATTTACCTACTTTCCTCCCTTTCTTGGAAAACTAGAAAATCGGGGACTCCACCAAGGAGAATGAACCAAAATGCAGAAAACTGTGGGATTTGGGAAACAGATTCCAACACAAGAGACAAGAGTATCTCTAGAAAGATGGTTTAGGAGGATCCCAGTGGCAGTTCTAGAGAATAACTAGTCCACTAGATCAAGTCAAAAGGCTCCAATAGGAATGGCTCCAAGGTAACAAAAATCAAATTCTCAATTTGTTTGTATTGACAGGAGATTCAGCAAATTAGGAAAGTACTTGGGGGGATATTTAGTAATTTAGAAAACTGACCACCCAGTCAATCAAACAAATAAAAAGTTCTGCAATGCAGTAAAAGTATTTATAATATGCAACATGGCTCAACTATTACGAATACTGAATTTTGCTTTAACTAAAATTATGGCATAACTATACATTATTAAACTGTCAACACTCAAATATATTTGACCAAGAACAATAGCAAGTTCATAGGGTTCAACCTAATAGAACAGAAAGTTGTGGTTGGGACTGGTGAGTAACATACATATTGGCCAACAGTGAGATGAAAGAGAGCTAAGTCCTCATCTTTCATAGCAGAAAGTCAGTCCGTACGCCCTGCAACTGACAAGTCCAGAAACAGTGGGGTGAGCGTGTTTTCTCCATGTATGGGGACAGATGCTCAGGGAGTGGGAGCCTGTAGACATCGGGTGGGAAGGAGTATATTGTTTTTGTCCTACCGAGGTACTTGCATCTTCAAACTCTGTTGTCTATATCACCATAAAAAAATACAAATTAAACTCAAAGTCAAACAATGACTAAAAACAGGAGTTTGAGAAAAAACTAAGAGCCTTACCTCTAATGCTGTAAAAAAGTAGTTAGCGCTCTTATGCTTCGTACATGCAAGAAGAGCTGAAGTCAACAGATACCAGCTTAGCCACAGAATCAACCAGACGACTTCACAACCAATTTCTCCTCATGTTGTATGTACACTCAGAATAGTCTTGCCTATAAAGGGGCACATGTTTATATATCCAAGCAGAACTTTCACCAAGAAGTATAAATAGTCTGTGATCGTTGAAGGAAACATTTATAGTTAATAATTAAGTCAAAATGAAAACCTGAGCTAGACTAAACAATGATGGAGAATGCTAAAGGATCAGTAAAAACGACTCAGGATTCCACAAAAGTATGCTTTCCTTTATATTTTGTTTTAAACTCAGTGTCCTACTTAAATATGTTTGTGCTAATGTTATAATGTCTGTGCTTAGCTCCTTTAATAAACTATTGTATTTTTTTTTATAAAAAGCACAGTTAAGTGTAGAAGCAGGCTTATTTATGTTCTCATTCACCATGATTCTGACACTCCCACGGGTTCGTGTTACAGAACAATAACTAGTGGCCTGTTTGAGACAAGAGAGTTCACTCAAATTACATGCAAAATATCCAGCAAAAATAACTTTTCTTCTAAGAACTAGATTAGCAAAAAAAAACCTATAAAGAAATTAAAAATACTAACAACACTATCAGTCTCCTCAGTACATAATGGTTAATTGATCGCCAGATAATAATTTCACTGGCAGAATATCTTCACCTTGATAAGAGAATTTTCAGTGAAATAGTAGGGGCTACAGCCAGGCTACATGTGGCTGATAAATACATGAGAAATGAGGAGTTGTAGACACCAAGTCTGCATTAACTCTTTAGGAAATTTGACTACAATAAGACAAGTGAAATAAGATAGCAGGAAGATACAGGGTCAAAATGTTTGTTTTACTGTTTTTGTTTTAAGATGAATTTTCTTTTGAATACATTTGAAAGCTCATAAAAATGATACAAAAAAAGGGGAAAGATTCAACATATATTGGAAGAAAAAAAGAGAAGGAAGGGAAACAGAAATGAAGGGAGCAAGGAGTTAATAGAGTGCAGAGCACATACACCAGGTGCCAAGTTATCTCATTTGCTCTTCACAACAAACCTCGTGTTTCAGGTGAGGAAACTGAGGCTGAGAGAAGAGCTACTGGCAGAAACAGGATTCAAAATCCAGCCTGAGTCCACAGTAGACCATGCTCATGAATTCCATGCCTCTGCACCTCCCAGGTAATAATTGCCCAGGACTGACATTCAGTTCTTTCAGGAGCAAGGGAAAATTAGAAAAAGATACCTGTACCATTTATCGTTTATCCATCTAAACCACTTTTTAAAAGCTGAATTTGGATGAGGAATAAGTTAGGTCAAGACTGTCATAGTGCATACCAAAGAGTATAAAAACAAAATAAGCACACGGGGAATGCTCCTGCTGGCCCTCCAAGCATCCCACATCTTCACAGTGAGAATGCACACAAACATTTACTTAACATAGCAGGGC
This sequence comes from Cynocephalus volans, assembly GCF_027409185.1. NCBI lineage: Eukaryota > Metazoa > Chordata > Mammalia > Dermoptera > Cynocephalidae > Cynocephalus > Cynocephalus volans. The sequence goes on from NC_084468.1 coordinate 10,599,151, forward strand.
CCCTTGGTATTTGTTTCATTCCTACAATAGTGGGGAAGTCAGCACAGACAAAAACTATTAATGCATCCGGCAGACTCATTCACTTCTGCATTTCTGAGCTGTTTCTCAGCCCCTGCTGAAGGTGCCCCTGAGACATCTCAACCAACACAATGAAAGCTGAAACTGCTCACAGCAGATTTGTTAAACCAGGCTAGCACATTCAGAAGGAAATATCACTCCCAAATAGCATTGCCATTAGCAAACAATATAATATTTATTAAGCACTCTACTGACTGGAATACCCTCTTGTAACCAGTAAAGATTAGGAGTTAAAGGCCATAGGAAACATGAATTTTCCTTTTGCAAATACAGACAGGGAGTTCCTTATAGTTTTACCCATGTTTGAGTAGCGCCTGTTCTCTCAGAGAGAGATCATTTTCTACATCGCCTCAGCACCATGTCATTCAAGCCCTAAGGACTCTTGGGAGGTGTCATTCTGGCTCTCCTACCCTTTAGGTCTTACTCTAAGTCTAAACACAACTCCCCTTTCAGGAAGTGAAAACAACTGGAAGTGAGTGAAGTTGAGGTTCGTCAAGGATGTGTATGCACTGGAGGATGTCAGCTCCAGAGACAGCACCTAGCTCTGCCTGGTGCATGGGAGGTAGTGCCTAATAATTGTTTGTTATGAATGAATGACTGGGTGAACACCCGAATGGAGTGTTTACCATTGAAAATGGAGTGGAGATGAATGCAGGGAAAAGATAACGGAGATAGAAATCACTAGATTTGGGTTCCAGCCAAGTCAACTCAGTAAAATCAAAGATTTTAAACTTATTTTCTTGTTGACATCTAACTATAAAGTCAGGCCAGACGTGTGTAACACACTCTGCTCCCCAGAAGTCTTCATCCAGGACCAATGACAGTTGGTGTAAAAACACTCCAGCTCCCTCACCCCTCATGTGGGGGAAATCTGAGGTGCTCCATTTACTTTTGTTTTTAACCAGCATCCACCTAGATGTCCACCTTCTCTCTTGAGCTTCAAATTCACATGTAGGCACTGCCACTTGGACGTCCCCCAGGCACTTCAAACATAAACTCCAAAACTAAATTCACGTCTTCCTCGTTTCCTTGAAGTTTTCAGTCTTAGTCATCAGATACACCGTTCTCCCACCCATCCGAGTCAGAACATCAGGATTCATTCTTGGCCTCCCCCTTTCCCTTAGCTCTGTGCTCATCTTTAAGTGCTCCTGACTTTACTGCTTATGCCTTCTCTAAATTAGTCCCTTCTTTCTCTGTCTTTACTACTGATGACATCAGCTTTTGCCTGGGTTACTGCAGCACACTCCTAACTTCTTTTCCTGCTTACAGTGTGGCCCCCTCCTACCACCCTCCAAGCATCCTTTGCCTGTATTTCTAATTGCTTCAGTGGTTCCTCCTTCCCTAGAGGACAAAGTGCTCACCCTCTTCACCCATTCTGCTGTCCCTTTGTAAGCTAGTCTGCAACCTTCATCACTATCCACCCAACTTCACCATGTATGCCTAGGAAATTTTGAACAGTTTGTAGCTTGGGTTGCTCCTTCTTTGTGCTCACACAGCATTTTAAGCATTATATTGGAATTATGTTTTCTCAATCTGACTGTAAACTTTTCAAGGCTAGGAACCATGATGTGCTTATTCTAATATGCACAACATCTATCCCAATGCACCTAGCACATTATAGGGAGCCAATAAACATTTATTCAATGGAAATAAACTTTGTCTAACCATGTGATGTAAGTACTGTGATGTCCCGCTACTGTCTTCGGACTTTATCCTGCAGACCATGAGAAGTCAATGGCATAATCCAAGCTGTGATGTACAATGTCATTTTAGTGGCAGTGTGGCAGAGAAGAGACTGTCTTGGAGATGCCATTTCATTCTCTCTGTTTTCCCTTCATGATTCTGATCAGAATCTATAATTGTGTATATATTTGTCTTTATTGCTTTTTAACTTACTGTCTCCCAAATGTCCAGGCAGAGAATATCCAGTGCCTAGCACAATGCCTGCTACATTCTCCAGGGCAGGCCTTTGTGGTGAAGGGGAAGGAGTCTAAAATAACTGAAGTCCTACCTTAGATGGCAGTGGATGGTGAAGGCATTCATGACTGCCTGCAACAGATTTTTTAAATGCATCAAAAAATAATAATATGAGTTGATTGAAGGATGTAAGGAGGGATAGCTAGATGGATAGACAAGTGGTAAAGCCAGTACAGAAAAATGTTATTGATAGAATCTAGGTGGTAGGTATGTTGGTGTTCACTCTAAATCTTTTCAACTTTTCTGTCTGTCTGCAAATTTTCAAAATAGTTATTGAAGAGAAAAATAAAAAGCATTCATGACAAGTATTGATTTCTCCCAAATGGAAATGGATGATGAGGAGAAACAAGATCAGGGAATGGCTCATTTTCTTTTCTAGTGCTAGCAACAATGCCCACTCCTGCCTCATTCCACAACCCCAGCTGTCACCCATGAACCATGTGCATCTACATGCCATCAGTGGCCCCACCCTGCTCTGCTTCAGATCCAAATAATAAATGAACCAAAACAGTCTATTTCACATCACATCAGTAATCTGGAGTTTACTGTATGTGCAAAGCAGGGCAAAGAGCTTGTCCCTGTTGAATCCTCTTGTTATTCTTGAAACAGGAAGTTCAACTTTCCCACCTGCAAATGAAACTAGAAACCTCTTCTCCCCTACCCCCAAAAGGACTGGAAAAAAAAAAAAAGGCTTTTGATTGGGAGAACTATTTTTCAAGTATGCAAAATGCTTTTCTTCTTTCTTAGCTACTTAGCAAGAGCATCAACTTTCTCCAAAAATGCTGAAAAGTTACCTTCAGGATTGCTCATCAAGACAAAAATCACATCAGCTGTAAAAAAGAGGTTGTTCTGTTTTGTTCTCCAATCTTCTTGATATTTTGGATTTTAAGAGTTTTCTTCCAAAAATACTACCCAAATCAATGTACCTATTCTCTAGGTTCTCTAACATGAGGACTTCTCATAACTTTTCAAAGAGAAAGCAGTTGTTTGCTTGGCCCAAGGTGTACACTGACTTTTTCATGCAAATACATCTTTCTACTCCTGTGGCCAAGTACCTTGTCTTTATTGCCACATGTTTGTTCAAGTGGTTAGGAAATATTAAATATCACACATTCTCAGCAGAGATGGGACAGTAATTATCAACAGATGGCAGCAGCAGGGGACTGAGAGAGCAAAAGAGTCCTCTCTGCAGGAGGCCTGTGCCTTTCCCCAGGCAACTGATTGGTCACCAACCTGGGTAGATAAGATGAGGTTAATTACCAATCCCTCTCCCCACTTTTCACATTATCCTAACCTTTCCTAGGCATCCATCTTAAACAACTAATTCTAGGCTCCTTCAGAAGTAGCAGAAGATTTAACAGTGTGCTGGGATTAGTTTGTCATCCTTTGGAGCAGGGAAGCACCACCAGGAGGATTTTGAGTGTTTCAGGGAATACACAGAACACTGCTTGCATATGGATATAATTCAATTCGACAAGAATGTATGGAATGCTTGCTCTGTTCTGCACACTAGACAAGTGACACAGGAACATGGAGATAAAAAGATATGAATCTAGTTCTTGAGGAATTAACATCTAATAAGGGAGACAATTACTTACAATACAATGTACTAATTGCAGCTATGGAAATATACAGGGGTACTTCAAAAAGTTCATGGAAATATTTGTATTACCTTTCAATTTTACTTTTCCACAAGCTTTTTGAAGTACCCTTGGATATACTTGGTATAATATCATAAAAACATTGTCATGATTAACTCTGTCTGGTATAGAAGGGATGCAGGTGAAGGGAGCTATGTTAAGAAAGTCTTCAAGAAGAGGTGACATCAACGCTGGGCTCATAAATAGGAACAAATTTATTCTACAAATGCAACAGGTGATGGGCATTCATCACTAAGAGAGACAGACAAGATCCCTGCCCTAGTGAAGCTTCTCATTGATTGGGAATAGAAAGGCATTTTCCCAGTAGACTAGGAGGCAAAGGACATTTCTAGGGGGTAGGAGGGATAGCTTGTGCAAAGGCACAGAGGCAAGGAAGAATTGGGCATAGTGGAGAGTTGGTTGCTGGGTAAATCCAGTAGCCCTCTAAATGGTTAATGGACACAAAGAATGAATACATTTTGTATTCATGATGAATATACCAACTATCCTGATTTGATCATCGCATGTTGCACACAAATACTGCTAATCAACTCTGTACCCCACAAATATGCATAATCAATTATGTTTCAATTAAAAAAGAAAGAAAGCTAAAATAAATTAAAATAATAAAATAATTTTTAAAAATCCAGTAGCCCTTCATTTTACCCATGTACATATTAAACCAATATTTGTGTCAGGGCATTAGCACTGTAAATGCAAAGTTAAACAAGCCTGGTGGAGTCTCAGCCTTCCTGGAGTTTATTAACAAGTACAAATGATGGATATTGAAGACAATATTTACCAGTAGAGTGGGGTTTATCAACTGGTAGAAATGATGGATACTGAGGACGATATTCACTAGAGAAGGTCTTTTTTAGAAGCTTGTAAAAGCTAAGACCTTATCAAGAAGCTGATTGATTCCGTGCGTGGAAAAAAAATTTTTTAATTTTTCCCTTTTAGGTGACTGAGACCTAAAGGACAAGTGAATGAGGCAAAGTGACATAGATGAAGGATTCTACAGAAATCTCATCATGGCTTAAAATCACTGCTAGCAGGCAGTGAAAACAAAGAGACACTATCTATATGTCATCTTCAGATCAATGAAATGCTCTGTATGAAACATTTAAACAAGTAGAAAAATACAGAAAATAATGACACCTTTGTATAAATCACCCAGATTGAACACACCTTAAAATTTGCTTCATTTGCTGTTGTACAGAAATAAAACATTACAGATACAATTGAAACCTCCTTTATCCTCCCCCTGATCCTGTTATTCTCCCTCCTTACAATCTATAAATTGTGTTTCTATTTTAGTGCTTAATATTAAACTTTAATAATTTTTTAACAAATCTAAAATTATTTGCTATTTCTATCCTCCTCCAAACAAGTCAAGGAATTTATCATGTTTTAACTACCCAGTTAAAGCCCAGTCTCTATCTTCTTTTTCCTGCTATACAGACACGCGGTTTTGTGTTGTTCTCATTTCCACATTCACTTACACTAAATATATCAAAATATTCTGCTAATTTCTGTGTTCTCTATTATTACTCACATCTATTCCTTTTTCCCAGGTTTACTCTTCCTTTTGGAGTACATCCTTCATTATTTCTGTTAGTAAGAGCTGTGAACAGTAAATTTCCTTAATCTCTGTGTGTCTGAAAACCCTCCCTCTTGAATGATAATTTACCTGGGTATAAAATTACAATTGACAGTTATTTTCTCTCATTCATTTAAAGACATTGCTTTACTGCCTTCTGGCATCTATTCTGATAGAAGTCAGGGAGAAATCACTGTCAGGATATTTGTAATTATTTTATTGTTAATCTACCTTTTTGCTATTTTAGCCTTAAGTTTGCTTTTTTTTTTTTTAAACTTAATGTTCTAAAATTTTACTATGATCATCTGGTTTAGCTTTATTTTATTTACCTGACTCAGTTCTCCTGTCTTTCTTCAAGGTTGGGAAATCCACAGTCATTAAACCTTCAAAAATCTCTTCTCTACCATTTTCATAACTTTTTTATTTTTTATAGCTCCTATATTTTAAATAAATTAGTATTATCTTCCAATTTATTGTTTTTCAGCCTTGTACAGTATGGAGTTTATTCCAGCTATCGAGTGTTTTATTTATATGATTACATTTTTAATTTCCAATGTAATTTTTGAAATTTTAAAATATACACATGTTCTTATTTAACTAATAGCCTGTTTTGTCTTGTTTTGTTTTTCATGACATGTTCCTGTATGTATCCCTGCTTAGCCCTTACATATTTTTGGAAGTCTTCTTTGGACTATTTTATTATTTTTGTTTCATGTGCCATGATACATCCAACCATGGATTTTATTAACTGATTTCTAATGTCTTCTTATCTGTGTTGTGACTTTGGTCTGTAGACTCATTTTGAGTGTGAGGTACTGGTGTTTCTCTCTGTGGGTAGGCATGAGTGTGTTTGTGTCTTCGTTTACTCTTCTACGTCTACCTTTGCTGGCTTTATCTTGGGTCCCTGGAGCCCCTGACCAGAACTAGGTCTTATATTGGAAAGCAGGAACTCTTGCTCCCAGAAGCATTCACAGATGAAGTCATTGAGCCGGGAGATTTTCTTGGTCCATAACTGAATGGTGCACAACTTCATACAAACGTAGCAGCACTTTTCTCACCAGCAGAGAGGACCACATCCCAGCACTGGGAAGCAGCAGTGATCCTGAAACCCTTGGGTGGTTTAGTCCCAATTACCCAACAACGTATGATCTGCAAGCCTCCCCTGCCTCTATGGGGATCCAGAGACCACCAGCGCTTCATCATGCTCTTGGCTCCATATTTCTATCCATTATCTGAACCCCAGAGATGTTTATCCTATTTTAAAACCATTGTGGGATTCTTCCCTTTTTATTATATTTTACCTATCATTTCTATGTTTGGGAAGCAGCAGAGTCAACTGGATTCAAAGAACAAAACATCCAGTCTTATTCTGAGATGTCACTCGTCTGTCAAAAGTGAGATGGTTCTGAGTCTCACCTGTTTGTGTTAGTCAATGATTATTCCTCTGCTTGGAATGACCCTCCCGGCTCTGGCCTCCCAGTTCAAGACTCAGCTCATGCTTCATCTTTTTCAAAAAGTTTTTCGGAACAACCTCCACCCTTGCCCCTCCAACCCCTTTATTTGTCCCTCTCCCTCAACAGATAGTGAACTTCTTAAGAACAGAGATTGGGTTGATTTCATGTTCCCTTTTAAATCTTATTATTAGAGTGCTCAGTCAACATTTAGCAAATGGGCAATTAATGAATGCTTATTTGCCCAAATTCTAGAAAGTCCAAATATGTAAGGCCTTATTTCCACTTTTCTAAATCTACTAGCAAAGCTAAAAATAAAAAGCAAAACTAAAACAATTTTCTTTTTAAGACATCTCAAACTCTTAAACCTGTACTCAGATGTCCCAAAAATATGTAGAGATTTTGCAATGTCTTCCAGTTCTGTGAAACCCAAAGCAGTTTGTTCTCCTTGCCATTTCAAAAGATAAATAGGACTTTTAGAGAAATTATGCAAACTTTCCCTGAAAAATAAAAAGATTTTTTAAAAACCCACAGGCAAACTTCTGAAAAGCCAAAATCAACTAGCTTCGTTTTACACACAGAACTTTCTACACCTCACTATAAAATAATGCAGGTGATTAAATCTCACTCAAATGTAAGAAAATCAATGTACCACACTTCACCGAGGAATATTAAATATACATATATGTGTGTATACGTGTGTGTATGTCTACAAGCACACGCATGATTGAGAATGGCATTTTCATGCAACTGAATGAATAAATGGATTAATGAGAGAATTCAAGCATTCATTATTTTAGATAACTGAAATTCTTCAAAAGTTGAAAGAACTTGTAATTGTCCCCAAATACATCTTGCTTTTAAGTCTCCATGAACTTGGAATACTATACTTCTCCTTAAAATGGTCTTCTCTATCTTTTTTTTTTTTTTTTTTTTTTTTTGTCTTTTTCGTGACCGGCACTCAGCCAGTGAGCGTACCGGCCAGTCCTATATAGGATCCGAACCCGCGGCGGGAGTGTCGCCGCGCTCGCAGCACCGCACTTGCGCCACGGGCTTGGCCCTGGTCTTCCCTATCTTGATTAACTGGATAAGGCTCAGCTTAAATCCTGCCTCCTCTGGAAAGCCTCTGACTTCTCCTGACATACCCCATTGTCCCTTCCCACCTTCATCAAGTATTAGAATTACTTTTTCACATGTCTGCCCTTCATCAAACGGTGGGCCATCTGAGGAGCATGTATATTCATGAACCAAGTATATTTATCTCTGAACCCAAGCCCAGCCTTGTGATTCATACATGATAGGTATGAAATATATTTTTGGCTAATGAATGAATGAATAAATGAAACCCAGGAGCAGAATTATTCTGCAATATATTTCCCATCAAAAAATGAAGCAATAAGCAGCTTCTACTTTATCAAAAGGGTCCTCTACTAAACACAATCAAAAAAAGGGCTTCTTCAAAAGCATGGACAACTTTCAGTGTGAATAGTATAGTCCTCCTAAAAGTAAAATAGGCAAATCCCCGCCTTTAAAAATCACCCATTTTGCACCAGCAAATAAACACTCAAATGACATGTTTTTCTATTAAAAACTCATGGGCCTTAATTTCTTTTTAATCACAGGCTTTAGTATTATTACACGTGTTCCATTAACAGTCATATCCAATGAATTCCCTTTCATAAACACTAGTAAGTTCAGTGCAAACCAGCCAGGTGATTAATTTATAATTCTTGACACATTAGGGAGGTGGGTTGGAGGTAAGAAGTAGCGAATAAGTCCTAGGATGGACTGGCTTTTACACCAGCACTTGGACACACACAGAGAAGGACACATGCAAACACCTGAGCACACGTATGCACACCCACATAAACATTCCACCTATGAACACCCACTGTGCTGAACTGGCGCTGGATCCAAATTTGACAAACCAAGGCCTGCAGGCAAATAGCCGAGCCTAAACTGTTGCAGGTTCCTTTTCCCATAAAAATAATAATAACGAATAAAAATAGTTGGAGTTTGGCCAGAGCCTAATGCAGTACAATTTCTAAATTCAGCATCCTCCTTCCCCACACACATATTCCCCACTTGCTCTACCAGCTCCTTCTTGCCTTTCTAGGCAGGTTACTCACCCTACCTCAAATAAAAAATCATTCAATAGCTGCTTCAATCCCCAGTGCCTAATGCATTAGGCTTTCTCCCTAAACTTCAGGGACAGAGATCTCTTCTGAAAAAGGGAGTAGACCTTCAGACTGGAATTGAGCAGCCACTAACTTGCTGTGTGACTTTAGGAGAGTCACCTACGCTCTCTGTGCTACATGAGTAAATTCCCAAATGAGTAAATGAGAGGGTTGGTTGTGATAATTCCTTTCTCTTTCAATTTTTATGTAGCTGTTTAAAGCATGGGCTCTGGAGCCAGACTGTGTTCAAATCCTAGCCCTGTACTTTGTAGCAGTGATCTGTGACATGTTCATTTACCTTTCTGTGCTTTGGGGTATTTGTCTGTTAAGTAGCAATGAACATGATGATAATGACGACCATGATGATGATGGCACTATGACAATAATGATGATATATACTTCCTCCTAGGTTGCAGTGAGGGCTAATTAGTGTATTACATAGAAAGTTCTTAGAAGAGGGTCTGGCCCATGTAAGCCCTATATAAAGGTCAGTTGCTATCACTTTATAAAAGTTAAGAAATAATTTCTGGAGGTCATCCTATTAACACTTTCTGTCTTATTTTTGTCTTTTAGAATAAGGGAGTGATACACAAAAGACAAAAATGTAACACTTCTTCTGGTCACACGAGGGGACAGTTGTTCCACCTAATCACTAAAACCATGACTCCGGGACCTCACAAATCAATTAGGCCTTGTTGAGCGTTGCTGGCTGGCTTTTGAAGGCTGAGTGCAGGGACAGGAGCAGAGCCCCCAGTGAGGAACAGGGCGTGCTGGCACACCAAGGGAACTCACACGGAGCCTCGCCACATGCCTTCTGGCAGCCTCCAAGCCTCTTCATCTCTCAATTTCATGGTCACCAAAAATCACACATAAAAAGCCCAGTGACTAAATGAATATGGAAACTGAACGGCTTAAAAAACCCCAACATGTGGTCAGTCTGGGTCACCTTCAAGTCATGCTGCGGCAGCCCAGGGCGATGGACGGTCTGTCCCTGCAGCGACCTTCGATAGGGAGTAAAGAAGGAATGCAAGCAATGTTTCAATCTCCTGAACTATCAATGCAGAAACCTTCACAGGATCTAAATCCAGTACAGAAAAACAAACATCGTTCAAATTATTCAATCTTCCAATATCCTGGCTCATAAGCAGATTTCCTCCTAAATGAGTCAATGGAAATTGCTCTTTCAAAAACAGGCATTTATTTTACTTTTATGAAAGTCTGAATACACTGCTTAGTAATAATAACAAGGGAAAAAATATCAGTGATGCAAACTGAGGTGCGAGGACGGGAAGGCAGTATGATTATCCCTGACGTGTGCATTCAGATGGACCCTCCGGCCACCTGCTCCACCTCTTTTCTCCCCCAACCTCACAGAGCACTGGACTGGAAGCCTGAAGGCCTAGGAGTTCACCCCAGCACAGCCACCCAAGAGCTGTGTGACCCTGAGAAATCGCTTAGCCTCTCTGTGTCTATGTCATCACGTGCTCAGTGAGAACACCAGCTCCATTTCCACCTGTGAGTTCTCCGGTTTGTGGCATCCACAAGGCCTGGCCTTTCTGCTTCTCTATCCCATCACCTTGACCAAGTCACATCCCTGTGCCAATCTGCAGTCTCCTCATCTGAAAAATAGGGATAATGATCACTCCCTATTTCACAGGGCTAATGTGAGGCTAAAATGAAATAAAGTACATGGACATGCTCCATAAACAACATATGCACAAATATAATGGATTATTGCCATGAATACTAACATTTAATAAAGGCTTACTATAAGACTGACATGGTTCTAAATTACCTACACTAACTGAGTGCTTAGTTCTATGAGCAAAGTGTAATTATTGTTTTCATTTTATAGGTAAGAAATGGAGCTGACTTACAACCATCCACCAAAGGGCAGGACCTGAAACAAGGGCTTGCGTGCAGGCAGTTTATTTTGATAGGTGATCACGAGGAATGCGCCTGGTTAGCAGGGCTGTAAAGAGGGCAGAAGGGATCCAGGCACCTGCGTGGACCCCACTAGGACCCCTCCAAGTGACTGAGTAGAATGTACCTCAGAGCTGTCACCAAGAGAGAGAAAAGGGATGTGTCATCCACTGGCTCCTCCCTCCCTTGGTCCAGGGTTTCCCCACGAGATGCTCAACCCTTGCGCATCCAGGTTTGCAGGTGTCTTCATCAGAACGGCTGGGTGGTGCCCATCAGACATCTCAGGCAGCAGGCAGAGAAGCCTCTGTTCAGTCAAGGTGCAATAAAAAGGAAAGTCAAGAGGGGAGGATGCCAGGTAGGCACAAGTGGTGTCTGTTACACCACCCTTTTAAAAACTACAGCTCACCCACAGAACTGTACAACACAGTGAATCCTAACTTAAATTAAAGACTGTAGTTAATAATAGTGTATCAATATTGTTTTATCAATTGTAACACGTGTGCCACACTAATGCAAGATATTAATAGTAGGAAAAAACTCTGTTCAGAAGAAGGGCTATATAAAAACTCTTTCACTTTTTGCTCAGTTTATCTGTAAACCTAAAACTGCCCTAAGAAATAGTCAATTGATAAAAAAAAAACTATATTTCTCTCCATCTCTAACACACCTAACAGATCTTGCTCATGTTTGTTCTTATTTTTTCCATGGCATTTATAACCATCTGATGTAGCATTGTTAAATGTGTGTTTATTATCGGTCCCCACCCCATTCCTGATACAACCGTAACATTGAAATGCAAGATCATGAGGATGGAGATTTGGGAATCTTTTGTTCAAAAAGATAAACATAACAGTGCATAACAGATACTTGGTAAGTAATTTTTGAATGAATGAATGAAGAGCCTGAGTAGCTTGAAACTATCTGGCAGACTAATTGGAGAACAGAGAACCCAGTGGAGATGGGAAATAAACCTCAAACAAACAAACAAACAAACAAACAAAAAGGATGGGAAATGTTTATACTGGTGACTGCTCCTCCCCAAAAAGCTAATTAAGGTCTGCTTCTTACTCTCCATGCCTAGGAAATCAGCAAGAAGTTAACCTAGAACTTTCCAGTTGCCTAAAGCCAACTGAGCAGCCCAAGCCAATGGCAAAATGTACAAATTAACAAAAGGTGGCAGCTTGGGCAAATTTTAGCCATGTCCCCAGGAAACAATCTGGCTGTAGCCCCAAGATTGTGACTACAGGAAGAGTGATTTTTTTCGTCTGAGAGTCCCTGCAACTGGTACGTACAGAAAAGGAATATGAGACCATCTTAATGGTAATGCTGCAGATGAGAGCTAGCATAAGGGTCAGCAATTACATACTGAGGGCTTACTATGCACAAGGCAGTGTCCTAAATGCTTTATGTGCATTTACTCATTCATCATCACAGCCTCCCTATGGCAGCAGAGACAACATCATGAGTTCAACTCCCTGCTGCATTTTCCTCCAACAGACAAGAAGACCCCTTTTCTCATCACCCTCTCCCTTGATTCAACATAAAATCCTATGCCTGGATTCTGGCTGATTGAATGTAGGCAGAAGGGATGCACCCACTTCTAGGTCTGGCTCCTCAATGACTGTCATTCATAATCTTCCACACTCTTCTTCGTAAGACAATAAGTGAGAAAGAAATGGTGTAAGAGTGTGAAGTCACTGAGATTTGCTCTGTTGCAGTAATTGGTATTAACTAACATGGCCAATGCAACCATTTTACAGTTATAGTAACTTATTCTAGTTTGTCTTGGAGCTGGCATTTGAACCCAAGCAATGGGCCTGAGCCCATGAGCTTAAAGCACTGCAAGTGTGGGCTCTGGAGACACCAAAGTTTCTTCATTCAGTGACATTCTCTGATAGCAGGGAAGCCACAAAGTCAACGTTAAGGAACACCTCACACTTCCAAGAGTCCTGGACAAGCAGAAAGAACAGGTTTTACAGAATTAGATTGCCCAGCAATTCTGTAACTATATACAAACTACATGCTTAATTTTGATATAGATGGTGTATGGCATTTTCTGTTCATTAAATTCCTCAATATAACTTTATGGTAAGAATGATCGTCTTGTATTTCATATAGTCTCAAGTGTGCTAGGAAAGGGGATTAAGCCACCCAGCAACACTGCATGAAACTAATTAACGGGCAGAATTCACAAATACTTACAGGGATTATGGTACTACATGTGGAGGAAAAGAAAGCAGTGGAAATGGACAGCTGAAGATGTCTATTGAAAGAAGGAAGTAAGCATCAGTTCAAACTGTGTGTCAGGAACTTGGGAGGGAGTGTCCATGTACTTTACTTCATTCCACCATCCTGACAATGCTGCAAAAGAGGCAGTATTATCCCTGTAATATAGATGAGGAAACTGAGGGTCAGAGAAGCAAGTAGCTTTCCAAGACTCCCCAGCTCATGTGGGGTGGAGAAGAAAAAGAAAATCGAGAACAACCTTCACAGACCGCAGAGTCCAAGATTTTGCACAACATGAGAACATGACATCATGACAACATCACTGCTTTTAACTGAAACAAGTTGTGATAGAAAAAAAAAAAAGAGTCTTGTGAAATGAGCTAAGGCATCTCCCTTTCTAGAACAGAAATGTTCCAATAAAACCAATTCGAAAGGTAATTTCTATAGAGCATGCTCAAATTTCCTATTGCTTCTCAGAGTTGGAAAATATGAGCTCAGTGCTTTTAGGGAACGAGATGGAAAGACAGTAATAGATGATCTCCACTGAATGCTTACCAAGTATTAAGCACATTATATGGGTTTTGTCACATTCACAACAAACCTACAGGAGATGCTATTATTTCCATGTTTACAGGTAAGGAAACTGGGAACACCAAAAAGTAACTTACTTGCCTATGGCCACACAGCTGGCCTCAGCCAGAATTTAAACGCAGGTAGTCTGATGGTAAAAATAATATCAACAATGTTTATTTAACACTTACTACAAGCCAGGTGCTGTACTAAGCATGTTTCATCTATTAACTTTGTTTAATCTTCAAAATAACTCTATTATTATCCCCATTTTATAGATGAGTAAACTGAGGTAGGGAGAAATTAAAATGAAATAACCTGTACAAGTCTACACAGCTTGTAAATGGTATGACCAGAATTCTGAAGTAGTGTGTGGGCTCTTAATCACCACACTTTATGATCTGATTCCAGGACTTACCCGCATCATCATTAAGAACACTCTTTCTCTTAGCTGGAGGCCAGAGCTGTACAGAGTGAGTGTCTTTGCTATATGTAGGGGCAAGATGATTCTTCACCCTGCAACCCTCGTCTGCCCACAATCTCTGGTTCTGTACCCAGCCTCCTGCACCCTCTTGAAAATTTCTCCTGCACCTGACAACTTCAATTCTATCAGGATTGCATCTTTGAAACTCCTAGAACTTGTTCCATTTTCCATTTTTCTTGAATATTTTCAGGAGCGTGAGGAATGAAACAGGTCTGACATGTGCTACAAACATGTGAAGTCACTACTAGTGCAGGGCCTCGATACACCTCCCCAGAGATGTGTCTCTCCTTCATATGCAGGGGAACAGGAAAGTGATCCAAGTCAGAGGGTTCAGAACGGATAGAGGAAAAGGGATTCTTCACTCCTTTTACATATGAGTTGACTACTGCTGCATAACAAATTACCCCAAAACTCAGAAGCTTCAAAAGACATATATTAACTCACAGTTCTCTGGGTCCAGAATCCCAGGGCAGCTTAGCTGGGTAGCCGGGCTCAGGGTCTCTCTCTCATAGGCTGCAGTCAAGGTGTTGGTGAGGGTTAAAGTCATCTCAGGCTCGACCAGGGGCAGACCTGCTTTCAAGATCACTCATGCAGCTGCAGCGACATCAGGTCCTTGCCACATGGGCCTAACTGCAGGGCTATTTACAACACCACAGCAACAGGCATCCCCCAAAGTGAGAGGTGCGACAGACAGAGAGACTGAGAGCATCACCCAAGGTGGTGGGAACTACAGAGTTTTTGTATCCTCATCTTGGAAGTGACATTCCACCACTTCTAATATATCCTATTCACTATATTCTGTTTGTTAGAAAAGAATCACTAGGTCTAGCTGCTGCTTAAGAGGAGGGGACTACACAAAACTGTGAGTACCAGGAAGCTTGGGTCATTGGAAATCATTTTAGAAGCTGCCTACCTCATTCCCTACATTCAATTTTTTTTGAAATTAGACCTACTTGTAGTAACCTGACAGTTAAACAGATTATGATGAGTTATCTATCAGACGAAAACCTTAACCTTGAGTAACAGGCATCCAAATGGACACAGGCCTAAACAACGTGGAAGTGTATTTTCTCCAATAACCGCTCAGCTACCAAACTGAGATTCTCCAACCACAGGCCGCTGCAGCGTTGGTTGAGTCAGTGTTCCAGCCAAGGTCAGCAGGACATGCAGAGCTCTTCCACCTGTCCTCTCTGCTGTCCATGTCACTGACTACGCTCAGATGCTGGATTTCCCTCTTGGTCATAAGACAGCTGCCAACAGCACCTGGCACAACACACTTTCTTGGAATGCAAGTATGGAATATAAATAGGGCAGCCATTTAGAACAACACTTTTTAGAGTTCCCAGGACCACTAATTAATAGTTAAAACAGCACATCAGACATACATATCAGGACTTCTCAGGAAAATCAGGATAGATGGTCACCCTAAACCTAAGTTTTCCTCTTCGATTTAATGGGGTCAGCATAGTTCACGGATGCATCTCTGCACCAGCAAGTCTTCAGGGGGATGCCATGGACTTCTTCATTTAGCCATCTAACTAGCACCTACTTACCATGTGTTTTCTCTACCCTAGATCAGAGAGCACTAAAGATAGAGAAGCAAATAAAACAGACAGAAACCCCTGCCATGTGGAGCTTATATTCTCATTAGGAGCACAGACAATAAACCGAATATGTCTGCTAGAGGAACATGAGTGACATTAAAGAAAGCAAGAACCAGCCCACCTGGGCCCTTGTAGGCCACAGTAAGGACTTCCCATTTTATTCAGGTGTGATGGGAAGCCATTGGATGGCTCTAAGCAAGGATCAACCTGTCCTAATTCACATTTTAAAATGACTAACTCTCAAGATCAGTGAAATAAGAAAATCTTGGAAGGAAATGAGAATGTAAAAATATATACATTATGAACCCACTGGCTATAAAGTCAAATTTACCTGGGTTTCAGTTCTGCGTATACATACTGGCTGTGTGAGCTTAGCAAGTTACTTAGGCTCTCTGAATCTCATTTCCCTTACCTATAAAATGAAGATAGAATAGCACCTACCTAATTGTCGCCTATCAGATTATCATTATTATTATTATTACTAACATGAAGGGAGGTTGCTAGAGTCCTGAGGAGTTACGAATCCTGGGAAAATCAAAATATCAGATTCAATACAAATTGAAGAGAACAGCAATGAGAGTCTGATGGAAACAACAACAACAAAATAGCAGCACGTGGAACAGGGGAAGGGTGTGTCCCTGACTTTCTGTGGTGAGGCAGGGGCTGGGGAAGCTGCGATTATGGATTCTTGCTATGGCTCCGCCTGCTTTTTAGTGATAGCCAAAGATCCTGCCCTCTTTCCTGGCCTCTGTTTTCCCAGATTGTAGTCTTTTTTTTGCCATCATTGAAATCTCCCCAACCCAGGGCATGGCATTATCATCTTATTCTGACTTTCTCTGCCACTAGCAAGTTGGGTGATTCGGGGCAAGTCATTTAACAAATCTTGTCCATAGTTTCCTCATCTGGAGAATAGAAAGACCAACTGTTTTGCATTTGCTAACTGTAATTATTCCCTCTTAGAAAATTGGGAAACAAACAAAAATTGGCTTACACTGATTTCTAAAGTCCTTCTTAACTCAGAGAACACAAAGTTTACAAAAGTGAAAAGTCTACCTTGGTGAGACTTCGGAATTTAGAGTCAGGCAAAACTTATGCCTCCCAGTGGACTTTCTTTCATTAGGTTATCACATTTAATATGCTGGATTTCTCTTTTTATTTTGACTATGAGGAGTTCACAGTAGAGACTAATTTTTACTTATAATAGCTTTCCACTGTTTTGGCTCCTTTATGTCATTTCTCTTTCTCTTCTTTCCTTTTATCTGTCCACTTAACCGCATGTGGTGTTAGAGAGAGAAGTGAAGGAAGACTGCATGGGGCATTACTACCATGGGAGCTGGAGCTGCTGCAGGCTGCCAGTGCTCCGTTCAGCCTTGGAATAGGGCGTGTAGAGCTAAGCACAGAAGCCTCAGTCTTTCAGAGACCAAGTGGTGCCTTTAAAATGCCCCTAGGAAAAGATATGCAGGAGAAGCTAGGATAATAAACACCCCCCAAAACCCTGTGACTTGCTCCTACTTAAAGCCCTTCAGTGGCTCCCCATGGCCTGTAAAATGAAGCCCATCTTCTTGGCATGACATTCTGAGCCCTTGTCCTGGACCTTTCCCCTGATTCCAGCTTCCTTTGCCTCTCACCCTCTCTTACCGACCCATCCACCCTTTACTCCCCCTTCCCCTGATATGACCTGCCACTTCCTGAGTCTCCACCTGCAGGGAAAGTGAAGGAAAATGATCAGGGTCCCTGGAGGGCTCAGAATCTTGCTGAGCATATGATATAAATACGCACATGTGCCCAGGTGTTCCTTGGTTATTGTCTAATGTAATTGTGATGTGCACCCAGGTGTTCCTGGGTTGTCTGACTTGCATCCAGGTATCAGACTTAAGTATAAAGGATGAGTGGCTCTGATCTCCATGGTGCCTCCAGGATACCCCCAGGGGGGCCACAGGGAGGCAGCAGTGGTAGTGGTGGTTGCTGCTGCTGCATCTGTAACCTGCTGCTGCTGAGGAAGCTGAGGACTGAGCTTGTGTCACCTGCCAATGGCTCCTGGGATCATTCCCAATTACCTAGCTTGTGGACCTGCATGTGAGGGGTCTGGTGACCCAGACTATACAACGGTTTGAAGGGTCTGTGAGCCCTAGCCCTAACCATACACCACCCAAAACCAGCCCTTGGCCCCACTCACACAGCCCCTGTGACACCACCATCTCACTCTAATTTGCTGGCACACTTTGTTCCTTCAGTAGACAACAAGTTCCTTGAGGCCAAGAGCTAAGCTTTGTTTGATATGTATTTCTAACACCTAGCACAATACCTGACACATAGTAGACATTGAGAAATGAATAAATTTGGTGAAAACATCTTTCCCTGCCTACACCTGATCCCTTGCACTCATATTCAGTATCCACTCAGCAGACATACTGGTTCCCAATGTCACCTCTGCATGGGTTCACATTTCCTTCTGGAACACTCAGGGCCTCAATATACATGAATGCATCTATAAACCAGAACAACATAATTATAATAATATATACTAATTTAGTGAATGCTTTCTCTATGCCATATATTGTATTAAAATATTTATTAATTTATTATCTTATTTATTCCTACTGTAACACAATAAGGGCAGTGTAATTATTAGCTCCCATTCAACATATAGGAAAACTGAATCTCAAGTATGGTAAATAGGACAGCTAAAATTCTGAACCTAAAGAGTTAACCCAGGAGCCAGGATGGTTGACCATTCTGCTGTGATGTCTCCCAAAAGGTTTAGGTTCTGTTTTGTCAAGGGTCCACCAGGGTGTGGGCAGAGAGGGTTTTATTATCCTACCAAGAGTCTTAGAAGAGATATGAAAGTTCTACAGTGGAGAGTAAAAGAAATATAGCACATTCCACCCAAAAATAGAAAGATAAGACAGGAAGTTATTGCTGTAGCAAGAGACCAATGTTGAAGCCCAGATGGAGGTAAGAAGGAAAGAAAGATTTCAGGAAGGTCCCCAGGAGAAGCAATGGCATTTTCTTTAGAGATCAGGTGAGTAGAAACAGCTGACAGCCACGCCTCTGTGGATGGCTTTCTATCATTAGCAGGACTTTTTGAGCATTCGCTAAGTGTTTGATTTTCTCACACCTGTTGCTGCTTTAGGTTTTCACAACCACCTGTGGACTTTCATATATTATTATCTTCATTTTGGAATGAAGAAACATAGGTTCTTAGAGAAGTTAAGAAATCATCCGAGATTAGATGAATAATAATTGCAAGAAATAAAAAGACACCAAATCTGGTAAGTTGCTGTCCTGAATAGTGTAAAGTTAGGGCTTACAGACCCCTCGAGTCTGTTGCACAGATTGGGTTACAAACCTTCCACATGCAGGTCTGTGAGCTAGGTAATAGAAAAAAAAGACTCTAGGAGCCGTAGGTATAGAAAAATGAATGGGTTTTATTCAGATCTATGAGCAACTATCCTAGCGGCTTCTCTGAGAGTTCTGAGAAGCGCTGTGGATCAGAGCTGTTAGTCTTTTATACTTAAGTCCACAACCCTGGACACCTGGGTGCCCATACACAACTCACATTTAGTAACAAGGAACACCTGAAGATATCTACAGCAAATGCTCAGCAAGGTTCTGAACATCCAAGGGGCCCTGACATTTTCCTATTTTTCCCAACAAATAGTGTAATGTGAAAGTTTGTATTTCAGCAATCAAACCTGATGATTCTTATTACCTGGCAATTTGGGGAAACAGAGTTGGGAGAATATAGAAAAATGGTCAGGGTCCCTCAGATGTTCAGAATCTTGCAGAGCATCTAATGTAAATATTCACATGCAGCCAGGTGTTCCTTGTTTGTCTAATGCAATTGCGCACGTGCACCCAAGTGTTTGGGGTTATGGACTTAAGGACTAACAGTTCTGATACATGGCGCTTCTCTGGACGCTCGGGGAAACCACTAGAGCGGCTGCTCCTAGCTCTGAATAAAGCCTATTAATTTCTTACCAAGGGCTCCTAGGACCTTTTCCTATTACCTAGCTCGTAGACGTGTGTGTGGAGGGCTTGTGACCCAGTCTGGGCAAAGGGCTCGAGGGGTCTGTGAGCCCTAGCTTTACAAGAGTCCGTCGGTACTGATGCACATCTCTGATCAGTCAGCTATCTCAAACTGCAGAATACTGGGCCTGGGCTCCCTTGAAAGCATGGGTGCCAGAGCAGGGACCAGAAGGGGTAGAACAATGTTGGAAACATACCAGCAAGGCAGTATGGTATGATGCCCTGCAAAGAACGTCAGCTTTGAGGTCAGACAGATCTGGGTCCAAATCCTGTCTCCTCCATGGGCTGGCTATGTGACCCTATAAAGCTAGACGACTACACCAGTTGTCAAGTAAGGCAAATCATAACTAAAGCCAAAATGCTTCATTATTTTAGTTATACTAAGTTTCCATTTGTACTGTCAGGGCTAGGTCTCAGACCTTTCAAACCCATTGTACAGACTGGGTCACCAGACCCCTCACATGCCAACATGGTCCCCAGACCCCTCACACACAGGTCCACGCTAGCCAATTGGGGAAGATCCCAGAAGCCACTGGCAGACGACACGAGCTCAGTCCTCAGCAGTGGCGGCAGCAGCTTACAGGTCCAGCAGCTTACAGGTCTGGCGGTGGTGGCAGCCTCATGGAGGGTCTCCAGGGCCTTGGCAGCAACAGCCTTCAGCAGCAGTACTGGCTTCCCCATGGCCCCCCCTGGGGGCTTCCAGGGGGTGGGGGGTCCTATGGATCAGAGCCACTAGTCCTTTATACTTAAGTCTGTAACCTAGGACACTTGGGTGCCCATGCACAATTACATTAGACAATAACCAAGGAACACCTGGGTGCATGTGTCTATTTACATCAAAAACTCGGCAAGATTCTGAACATCCGAGGGGCCCTGACCATTTTCCTATATTTTCCCAATGGACTACAGAGGTCGATTAAACGTGCAGAGTCTCAGCATCCTTACCTGTATCACATGAGGCTGCTGAGGCCTCCTCATAGAGTTACTATGAGGCCTATGGAGCCTGTGCATGAAAGGTCTGGCACATGTAGGTGCTCACAAGTGGTAGGTTTTATTGTAGATCTTATTTTTATCCACTTCTTCACCTTTGTGGGAATACCAGAGGGGTCAGCATCTTTGAAACAAAACCTGGAACCTCATGTGCACCTCTTTGTGTGCCTGCGTGTTTGTGTGCACACAGTGCTGATCAATAAAAACATCTACCTCTGTCACCTGTGCCTTGCAAGTCCCACCCCGGCAGCCTGTGAGGAGCCAGGGCAGGGATTATTACTGACATTTCAGGAAACAGAGAACAGAGACTGACTCGGGTAAAAGAGCTGCCCAAGGTCTCCCAGACAGGAAGCGTCAGAGCTAAGGCTGCAAACTCCTTCTCCCAGCTTCTCATTCCAAGATCTTTACAGAGCAGTTTCCCCAGGGCCAGGCAGCAGTCTTGGAAGTGGGGTGATTGAAAGAGGGAGGGGAAGAGGTGAGGGAGAAAATATTTGCAGCAGGCAAGGACCACTGATCTCTGCTGAAGTGGCTCCTTTGTTGCTGAAGTGCTTACCTGATCTGAATTCTAGCTGGACCCACCCCTGAAGAGAGCTTATTTGTACTTAAAAGGCATATAGTGCTGTCTCCTTCAAGGGAGATACTGGCTCCTCCCCCTTCTCAGTGGGAAAGGCACAGCTGAGCCTCAGTGTTCCCACCTGGAAAATGGGATGGCGGAGGGGAGGTAGGAATAAATGAGATAATTCAATATATGTGTTACCACATTTTCACTGTAGTTCCAGGCACTACCCAGAGTCCAAGAACACAGCAGTGAACGGGACAACTTACACTCCAGCAGGAAGTGCAAGTAAACTGCCTGGGCTGTGAGCACGTAGTCAGTGCCCAAGACGTTCTACCTACAGAAGAAGGGTCACGGAATCAGCAAGGGCACAATGACTTGTTTCCTCACGTTATATTCGCTCCCCCAGTCTTAATAGAGACTGGACAGCTAGAATCACTTTTGATTCATATTTAGGGGAGCAAGGAAGGACGAAGTAATGGCAGAAGCCAATACATTCAGCATATCAATATGTCCTTTCAACTTTTTATTTGAGTTTAGAACCCTATAGCCCTCATTCCTCCACCCTCTACACACATACTAATAACTAATTCCCCCAAAAGGAAATGTCTCTCTGGTAACTGGACAGGGGGCTTCACTGTTGCAGGAGTCAGCCAACTTTTTCTGTAAAGGATCCAATAGTAAATATTTTAGGCTTTGCAAGGGGCAAGGGGCAAGGGACAAAATCAAAGATATTAAGTAGATACTTTCATCACAAGAGAGAACAAATTTCCATAAGTTTTTTGTGGATGAAATCCAAAATATAACAAAAACTAAGCACTTTTTTCATACTATTTATGTGAAAAAAAATATTCTTTTTTGAGGTATAACATTTTGCTTAATTGGGGTCAAAATTAGTGTTCCTTATCATCAAAACTGATTGCAAATGCTCGTTTGTGAATGCTGATCTCTGATGACATTTTACAAATTTCACTTTGAAAAATGAATATCTTTTGATTGGTTAAAACAATTTAGCTGTCTTAGCTTGGGCTTCTGTAACAGAACGCCATAGACTGGGTGACTTCAACACAGACATTTGTTTCTCAATTCTAGAGGAGGCTAGAAGCCCAAGATCAGCGTGGCAGCATCGTCAGGTTCTGGTGAGGGCTGTTCTCCTAGTTTGCAGATGGCTGTCTTCTCATTGTGTCCTCACATGGCAGAGAGCAGAGAGAGAGCAAGCAAGCTCTCTAGTGTCTCTTTACATAAGGACGCTAATCCCATTCATGAGGGCTCCACCCTCGTGACCTGATCATCTCTTAAAGGCCCTGCCTCCTAACACCATCCCACTGGGGTTTAGGGTTTTAACATATGAATTTGAGAGGGTCACAGATATTCAGTCCATAGCTAACAGACCATACAAAGGCAGGCAGAGGAGGAGAGCAGGTGGTGCCTGGTTTTCCAACCCCTACAATATAGCTACAGCTAAAGGGCCACTCGTGTCTCAGCCTAAACTGGATGGTTATTTCCAGGGTAGAAAGTGGCATTTTCATCATCAGTTACAGGTGTTGTTTCCTTTCCAAGTAAGCTTAATGAGTAAGATTAATAGCTACTATTGGGAGGAAGGGAGAGATGAAGGAAAGGAAGGCAGTGGGGGAGAGAAAGCAGGTTTTTAAGGGCCTACTATGTGATAGGCCCTGCACTAAAAGTTTTATACATATTATCTCATTTAATCCTAAGAATCCCATGAAAAATGTGCTACTAGCCCCATTGCACAGATAAGGAAAGTAGAGCTCAGAGAAGCCAGGTGGTTGATCCTAATCAGAGCAAGTGAATGCAGAGACCAGTTTCCCACTGAGGCCAGTTCATCTCCAAAGTCCCCTGTCCTCCCCCTTGTCCTGCCTGTCAAATCCATGGCCCCAAACGCCAGTCCTCATCAACATTGTATTTCTGTTTGCTTGTTTTGGAGATTTTCATAGATAACCCCATTTCTGAGGAAGCCACACCTGGACTCATCCAATATTTTTCTGGAAAACCAGAAGAAAACAACATTTTCAAGTTTGAGCAGCGTCCTGGCATTGGAAGTGTTTGAAAAGAAAGAGCTCTTTGTCACGAGTGTTGCAGCATGGACGTAATCTCATTTTCAGCGAATCAATTCATATACAGTAAAAGCCTAATGTGATTCCTCATTAGCTGAGGGCTGTAAAGAAGCTGGTTCCGAGACTGCACTAAATCCCAAAATGACTGGCACCTCCACTTGGCGATTATCAAATTGGCTGGCATTAATCATTTTTAATGGCCAATCTGTGTTTTGGGTTTTTTTTTTTTTTTTATTTTAAAAAGAAGAAAATTGGGAGGAGTCTCGTCTGATTACTGGTGTAAAAGAAAACAAGATTAAGTAAAACCTTATTTTTTTAAAACAAAAGTAGGAGCTAAGAGAAAGAGGCAAATTTTTAAAAAGCCTGAATCACTTTTGTCAGGTATTTAGCTGTGACCAGCAAAACAGACCGTCAAGAGGGGGCCTTTCAGCAGAGGCCTGCAGTGGGGGGGGGGGCCGTCAATGGCCCCTTTATTTGCGAAAGATGGATTATTTTAAATAAATTACAGAGCACTTTCGCTGAATAAACAGCGCCTCGGTGGCGGTGGGGCGCTGCGTATGCTTAATTGCGCCACAGAAAATCCTAAATGACTCTTGAGCTGGGAGTTGGCCTTTGATTTTGCTGATAGGACCCAAGTCTTTAGGCCAAGCAGGATGGTTGCAGGCTGAAAGGCGATGCCGTGGAGAGGAAAACAGTGAGCTTAATCGGGAATATATACTTATAATATTTCGGAAAACCACAGGGATGGAGGATTCCCAAAACTGCACAAGGCTGCCTCAGAAGTGAGCCATCTGCGTGTCATTTCTATTTGCATTTGATATGTTAAATGCCCCCAATGTTTATGGCGTGGAAGCCCACTCAAACATTGCAAAGATTCTTTGGCCAAAGCAAGAGGATGTTCTCCCTCCTTCACACAGCTTCCCTCCCTGTTTGCTGGTCTCTCCAACACACACACACACACACACACACACACACACACACACACACACACACAAACACACACACACACACACACACACACACACACGCTTTCCAACAGTCCTTTCTTTGGCCATAAGATCTACTGTGAGAATTGCACCTAAATAGAGATTTTCAAATCCCTTTTTAAAAATCGCAGCACAATCTGACCTTGTTTTAGAAACATGTTAAAGTGATTTATTATGTGCGGACCCAGAGTGACTACAGGCGGGAGTCAAGCTAAGGCTGGAAGCAGGAAGGGGCATTTGAAACCTTCCCGAGGAGACCAAGATCGGGCAGGAAGCCTGGATACAAGAGTTGATGAAGAGCTCTAAGCACAAGCAAATCAAGTCAGGAGAACAGGTACCGCTATGTTTTGCGGGAGGCATGGGGTATTAATTTTGACAGCCAGTATTACAGAAAGTAAAATGACTCGCACTTGCTAATATTCCCAAAATTGAATTGCAACAAGCAAGCAGCTACCAGTTGCCTTGATGAACAGCAATCAGGGAAAAAAACAAAAAGAAAAAAATATGGATATAGTCAAGCCTCACAAAAATCATAGAATCTGGGTTTTCTCTTGAGAGTTTCAACACATACTACTTTAATAAGGGACTTACCACCCTCCGCCAAATGTAGCTGTGAAATTCTTCCCTGAAGGTGACACAATTAATTGCATTTGCAGTTAACACAATTAAACTGTAGCTGAAAGACTAGCCTGCACCTAATAAATCTCAAATGTTCAGAGGGACAATGAAGTTGATCAGTCATCAGTTTGTGCCACCCGAGAAATTATATAAAAGCCCAAGATCATGGTAAATGATGAGTAATTAATGATGGTTAACAAGTTAGCCCAGCAATCATAATTTAGATGTCACAATGGTTTTGAGACCTCTTCTTATTATTTCATTTTGCATAGAATTGTAAAGACTGCTTTAAAGATGTTCATTTTAAACTTGCAGTTAACAGAGGATTGCCTGCTGGCTCCTCAAACTCAGTCCATCAGCTCTAAGCTCCTAATCTTTCTTCATAAATGAGCAGGATTGAGTTAGTTAATGATGATGCTTATATTCAAAAAACTTATAATAAGGTGTGGAAGTAAGACATATTAATCCCTCCAAAAAGGTGCCAGTTGGGAACTTTAAAATCTGTAAAATGGGCACAATCTTGGACAAGTTACTTAAATTCTGAGAATAGATTCTTCAAATAAAAAAAAATGTGGCAAATACTATCCAATGCAAAATGGTATGAGAATTAAAAAAAAAAAAAAAAGTACAGTGAAATCTCCAATGCCTGATGCCCAATTAATACCTGGATTTTTTTTTTTTAAAATAAATTCTGTAGGGGTAAAAGAAAGTGTGTTTGGTGACTGAGATGCAATTCTTATTCAAGAGTTCTCAGGAACTAGCAGGAGGTAATGTGGCTACAACAGCTTGCTTCCCAATCATAGAAGATCTTAAAGGCGAGGCTCAGGACTTTGTGAGCAAAGAGGAGTAGCAGGTGGATTTCGAGGTTGGCAGTGAGTGGTGTCATCAAAGCTGGTATTCCCACAGGAATCTGCTGTCCACAGACAGGAATGGAAGTGGGAACAGAGAGATGGGTATTTTATTTTTATCACAATTGTCTAGACATGAAGACAAAAAACTGAACAAGGGAATTTTCAACATGATTACAAATGAGGGAACCAGAAGCAACAAGAGGCAAAGGACAGGAAGAAGTCAAATCTGCACCTGATGTGTGAAGCCTGGGAGATTGGGAGGATACACTCATTAATTCATTTATCCAAAATATATTTAATGAGCACTTATTATCACCAGATACTGTGCTATAGAATATAAACTGAGTTCACATTTTATATAGCCTGACAGTCATGCAAATACATAAATATGACATGATATGTCTCGTAATCTACTGTAAGTACTATATTACAGCACACAAAGTAAATGTGAACGAGGCAGTGTGAAACTCTGGAGAGTAAAACAAGCCCCCAGAGGTAAGGTGATATGAAAGCTAGATCTAAAACTTTCCCTAGAGAAGGAAGGAACAGTATCGAGGCAGAAGGAACAGCATATGTGAGAACTTGAAGACATGAACTTAAATGCCATATCTGAGAACCTTGGAGAAGTCTGGTGTAGTTTTTTTTTTAAGTTGTATGGGCAGGAAGATAAAGCCGGGGAGATTGGTAGACATCAACTCATGAAGGTTCTTATGCAGCATAACAAAGAGTTTAAATTTTACCCCATAGGCCAGGCAGCCAGTAGAAGTCCTTAGTGTTCTAAGCAGGCCAGCATCATTAATAGAAATAGGGGCCTTGGGATGGAGAACTAATATTAACTCTGTGTGTGTGTGTGTGTGTGTGTGTGTGTGTGTGTGTGTGTGTGTGTGTGTGTGTGTGTGTGTGTGTGTGTGCGTGTGTGTGTGTTGTGTAGAGAGAGAGAGAAAGAGAGAGTTTGATTTTAAGCATGTGGAACTGGAAATGTTCAGTCCATATATTACAAAAGTAACTCTAGTCTGTGGGGAAGTAGCCAGGTTAAAGGATGAATTTTGAGGTTGCTGCATGAAGGTGACTCATAAAGACTTCAGAATGGCTATCACATTCTGGTGAAAGTACAGAGAGGAAAGAAGAGGATCCTGAGCTAAACTGTGAAAGCCCCATGCTCCTTCTGCAACAAGAGGTATAAGGAAAACCAGCATGCTGTAGCAGCAGGGAAGCCAAGGCAGGAGGAATCAGAAGACTCAGGTTAATAGAGGACAAAGGCAGAGCAAACAGCAGCCGCTCACACACCCCGAGTTGGAGAGAACCTGCGGGATGCTGAGCTTGGCAAAGAGAGAGAGACTGCGAGAAAGGGAGCATACAAAGCAGAAGACATACTCCCTCCCTTAAGAAACTCAGTATTTATCTGGAAAAGCAAGGTTAAACACTTTTTTAAACAACAAATAATAAAAGTCGAGACATATCTCACTCTTTAGTGTGTGGCACATTTCATAAGAGCTGTACAGAATCTGAGAAGGGCAGTTCTTGTATGCAGTTTAGGAAAGCTTTCATGGATGAGTTTGACTTGCCTTGGCCTTGAAGGACAGGAAAGAGCTGGCTTGCTGGGGAAAGCAGATTACAATGCGCCATTCTAGCAGGAGGAAATTCCTGAGCTAAGGCCGAGAGTCAGGAATGAGCGTGGTGTTTGGACGGAACAGCTGGGAGCCCAAAACGTCGGGGAGAGAATCTGACTTTGGAAGTCATAGGAAACAAGATAGGATAGGTTGGAATGAGCTGGTATACGAAGGACCTTAAAAGTCAGGAAGAAATATCTGAGTGTGATGACCCAGCCTTGAGCAGAAGCAGACAGAGGAGCCCATTTCCTTAGTTCCACCCAGTTCCAAGCCAGCTCAGAGGCAGCCCTTGTATCATTTACTCACGCATCCATCCAGTAGGTGATGCACTGGATGCCAGACCTACAAAGACCGGGAAGGCTAGAGAACAATCAGCCTTATTCTTCCTACCACCACAGTGTGAGTGCCGACCCATGTCGGACAGTGGAACAAGGTTTAGGTCTCCGAAGCCCAGGACAAGCCATCATCTGTCATCAGCAAGATCTCCTGTGATGGAGCTTCTTCTCTGAACATTCCACAAATTTTTACTCTAACTAAACCTAGCTGTCCCCTAAGGACAGTTCTGCTCTTGTCGTCTGCTTGTTTGCTCCTTGTTGCTACTTCTAACCATCATCTCTTCCTCCTTCCTAAAACCCCACTGCTGCCTGGAAATGTACAGCATCCTCACAACCACCCCCATCCCTTCTTGCACTGGCCCTTTGGAGTCCCCTGGGAACCCTACCCCCATTCTTTCATGCGATCACCCTCTGGCTTGCTGTCCCTCTTCCTAGCACTGTTGTCACCATTCTTGGTGATTATTCTCACAGATAGTCCTTCTAATAATCTTCACTCAGTTTCCTGGCTCTTTTCCTCCAAGATCTTGTCTCCCATCTACCTTGTCCACCCCTCCAGGGTCACGCTCAAGACCCTATCATGACTGATTACTGCAGCCACACTCTCTCCCCTGTCCCATCCCTCAGCTCGCTTTCTCCTGGGTCCTTCACCCATGTTCTCCTGTTTCCTTAGTCCCCTTCTTGCCTGACTTAGATTCCATAGGCTCTGGCAGAAGCCTCTGCCTCTTTGCTTCTCTCTCCTCTACTGTACTCACATAGAAAAGCCCAAACTCCATTAGATTAAATTCTGCATCTGTACCTGGGCTGTTGAATGTGGTTAGGGAAAAACACCCACTGCAGCGAAGGATCTCATTCGAAATGTAGGATGGCCATTCTCAACTATGTCGCCAATGCTGCCAGCAAGCCTACAGTATTTCTCTCTAACATCCTTTCTTCTACTCTCCCAAACAACCCACCATACCTTCTCCTCTCTTCCAAAATCCCCAAACCTTCCATCTCTCTCATTATTCACAAATGATCTTCTTACATCTTATTTCACTGCAAAAATATAATCAAAAAATCACTTCCACACACCCTGATCACCACATCCACCAATCTGCTGGCATATGTATCCGAATATTCTATCTTCTACAAGGTCTGAAAGAATAACTTGGCCACACTCCTGGCTAGCGTTCACCTAGGCTTGGGACAATCCCATAGGACCCTAGTGGTTCCAGTGCATTTCCTCCAGGAGCTGGGATGGGAGGACTTGACAGGCAGAGGGAAGAGGGTGTGAAGGTGCACAGACATGCTGGGCATGTTTGGGGAGCGGCTGGAGGGTCAGGTGGACTAGAATAGGCCTGGGTGGCTGTCAGGCCAGTGGAGGACAAGGAGATCTGTGTTGTGTGGGGTTGGAGTATTCAGGAAAAAATGGGGAAGGGACAAATAATGGAGTCAAACTGCCTTCATTTTAAGCCTCAGCTCTGCCACTTACCAGCTGGCTATTTCAGCAGAGATTTTTCACCTTGAAGGACAAGCTGTGTCAGTCTTGTTCACTCTGGAGCCTTCATTCCTGGTGCCCAGCACAATGCCTAGAAATATACCAATAGCATTAAAGAACATAGAATGGTATCTAAAGTCCCATTACCAGACTGTACTCCTGATGCCACCTTTCCTAGTTGTGTGACTTGGGGAAAACTGTTCACTTGTCTTTGTTTTAGTGTCTCATCCATACTACAGGGCTAAAACAGTACCTCCCTTATATGTAATGTGTATAATGCATTAGTACAGTGCCTTGCCCATAGTAGGCACTCAATAAATGCTAGCTATTGATATTATTTCAGAACTCTGTAATGATATTTTTCACTGAATGATCATCAACTTCTTCCCTGTAACACAGCTTTCTTAAGCCCTACCTCTAGGAATTTCAAGGACAAATGCTTTATAAGTAGCCAAACTGAGCTCGTCACATACTAGGTTCTTTTTCATCCTGCTTCTCCTATCATGCTTTGCAACTTGGCCAAACTTTATAGCTCTGTGCTGTTATGATCAGATTTTGGGGGTTCAATCCTTGAGACGCTGCTCATTCCTCCCAATGCCGGTGGCAGGCTCTTGTTCTGGGCTCCTCCATGCAAAACACACTCCCCTCTCTCCTTTCGGAGGGTCCCTACTGTTCTAGCTCTTGCTTTCTTCTTTTCCTTTGCTGCCCTGTCTGAGCACTGGGCCTCGGGTGGAAGGGTTCTTGCCTTCTGCTCTACTCTGGACTCTAAAATTACTGTTTTCATTTTCCTGACTGCTCAGTGACCGTGGCGTGGCCCTCAAGGGGATTGAGCCCTGGAGAGGGCGTGACCAGCAGGGATTCCATTAAAATACAGGGCAGTCATGCAGGAAAGCCCACTTGGCTCCTTCCCGCCCACACTCGCCCCCCACCTCCCAAATCTGATCATAGCAACACAGAGCTATAAAGTTGCTTTTCATAGCACACATTGCCCGGCTCCCTAAGAAGGTTCTGACTGTCAGGAAGAAAAGGAGGACATTGTAAGGAAGGGATCAAAGGAAGGAGTGGCCAAGAGAGGCAGTGTGCTGTAGTGGAAAGATGCCACCCAGCCCAGGAAGCAGGACCCAGGGATTCTTGCTGATTTGAATCAGGTTTCTCCCTCTTGGTACTCAGTTTCCCCATTTGTAAAATGAGGGACTAGATCAATATTGTTTTAACATCCTTTCCAGCCTCTGGATGCTGGAAAATGCTGTTTGACACCATGCAGAACAGGGGATGTGAGTGCCTGCACACTCCATGGCCCACTGCTTGGGGATAACTTAGGTTTAAACCAGCCCTGGGATTTGGGATATGGAATGGGGACACCACGCCATGGATTTTCTTTTCTTTCTTCTTTCTCTTTTCTTTGCTTTTTTTATTGAAACATATTCATTGCACATACTTATGGAATACAGAGTTATATTTCAATACATGTATACAATGTGTTTGGATCTATTCAGGGTAATTAGCCTATTCATGACTTTGGAATGTAACCATTTCTTTGTGATGTGCACATTTGATCTCTTCTAGTCGTTTGGTCCCATGCAGTAAAACATTATTGCTTATATAGATGCTTGGGTCGACTGTACACCAATAGTGCTTTTTTTCTCCTATCTCACTGTACTTCTCTGTCTATTAATCAGCCTTTCACTATCCCTCCTTCCCCTTCCCCAAAGCCATGGTTTTCAACCAGAGACACCTGAATCATCTTGGTCTGCCTTGGATGTCACTGAAACACTCAGATTTTGTAGCTTATTCCCACATAGCCCCTCAAAGATGTGAGCTAGTAAGCAGCCCCTAACACATAGAAGGTGCCCAACAAATATTTGTTGAATTAATGAATGAATGCACAGAGTGGGTTAGGGCTAGGTTCTTTTTTGTCATCCACAATTCATTTGCTCACTATTTATTGAGCAATTATTATGATTAAGGGCCTGCAGATACATTGGGAGAAAAAAATCAAACCAAGACCTTCCCCCCATGGAGTTTACATTCTAATAGGAAGACACAGAAAATATATAAATAAAAAATAATTACTTGTTGGATGGTGATAAATGCCAGAAGAAAAATGAAGGAAAGTAAGGCAATAGGGAATGAGAAAGGGCATGTGATCAGGATAGGGCTCCTTAGTAAGGTGACATTTGAGAAGACGCCTGAAAGAAGTTAAAGAGCATCCAAGGTGATATTTAAGAAAGTAGCTTGCCAGGCAGAAATGGTAGTAGGTGCAAAATCCCTGAGGCAGGAGTCCACTGAGTGCATTTAAGAAACAGCATAGAGGTCAATGCAGTTGGAGACAAGCGAGCAAGGTGGAGACTCACAGATGTTGATGCTGGAGGGTTGGCAGTGGGTGCAGATAATGGTGAGGATTTGACTTGAACTCTAATGAAGATTGGCATCCTGGGAAAGGGTTTGGAGAACAGAAGAGACAGGACATGATATATATATTTTTTTTAATTTTAATTTATTTTATTTATTGAACCAAAATTGATTATACATATTTTGGGGGTTCAACATTGAGATATGTTGATCAAATCAATATTACTAGCATATATATTGTTACAAATCATAATTATTCTTTATGCTCCCTGTCCAATCTCTCCCTATCCTCTGTCCCGCTCCTCTTCCCCCTCTAATTACCCTAGATTTCTTCTCTCCTTCTGAAAGAATAATGGTTACTCTGTTAATTTGTTGCCTAGATGATCTGTCCAATGCTGGGAGGTGCGATCAGGTCCCCCAATATTATCACAGAGCAGATACTTCTTCTATCACTCTGAAATGGGTTCTGTGGAGAGAGACATCGTCTTGTTTTTTTTTATCTCTGCTGGTGACTCTCCCTGTGTCAGGGCACTCCAGTGGCTGGCTGACCATCTGCGTAGTGGTTGTGCTGTCTAGCTGCTTTTGTAGCACCCATGGTTATTGTGTTGGCTGTAGTGAGACACCCACATGGAGGTGATGTTTTAGTCATGCTCCTTGGCGCTGGCAGTGTACCTGGTTGTGGGATGTGTCTGGTCCCCTTCTCCATGCCTCTGGTCCTCAGATGGACCCGTAGGTGCTGGCGTGGTGTGTCTGGTTGTAGGAGGGTTGTCCAATCCCCTTACCCATGCCCTGGGTCACCAGGTGGGCCCTGAGGCACTGGTGCGGTATGCCTGGTTGTGGAAGGGGGGTCTGGTCCCCTTCTCCATGCCTCAGGTCCCTGGGCAGGCCCCAAGGCACAGGCACAGTGTGCCTGGTTGTAGGAGGTGAGTCCAGTCCCCTTCTCCATTCCTCAGTTTCCCAGGCAGGCTCTGAGGCAGTGGAGCAGTGTACCTGGTTGTGGGAGGGGGGTCCAGTCCCCTCTCTATGCCCCAGTTCCCCAGGCAGGCCCTGAGGCACTGGCGTGGTGTGCCCAGTTGTGGGAGGGTGGTCCAGTCCCCTTCTCCATGCCCTGGGTCCCCAGGCAGGACCCAAGGTGCTGGCATCGTGTGCTTGGTTGTGGGAGGGGAGTCCGTTCCCCTTCTCCATGCCTTGGGTCCCGAAGGTGGGCCCTGAAGCTCTGGAGGTGTGCCTGGATGTGGGAGTAGGTCCCGTCACTTTCTCAACGCTGCAGGCCTCTGGGCAGGCCCCGAAGCACTGATGCAATATGCCTGGTTGTGAGAGGGGGGTCCAGTCCCCTTCTCCATGGCTCAGTTTCCCATGTGGGCCCTGAGGCACTGGTGCAGTGTGCCTGGTTGTAAGAGGGGTGTCCAGTCCCTGGCTCCAAGCCTCCAGTTCCCAGGCAGGCCCCAAGGCACTGTTGGTCTGCCTGGGCCAGAACTAATTTTTTGTCCTTTGCTTACTTCTGAAATGGGGAAACTTCCTGTGGGAACCAGTACTTGAGCCCTGTGGTTGAGCTAAATTGCTGCTTTGCTGCTGTTTCCCTAGGGAAGGTTTTTCGTGCAGCTCAGGGTTTAATGGTTGACATTATAGGTACTTCCGGCTCTCCAGAGACCCGATAGATCTGTGTTCTGTAGAATCTCTGATCTGGGCCTGAGTTTTTTCATCAAACTGCACCCCATGCAATTCTGCATTCCTGACCAATCTCCTCTGAGTGGTCCTGAGCTGATTGGGGGGCAGATCGGCTGTCCTCTCTGTGCCCCAGTGTTCCCCTGGTGGTCACGTCTCCCCCACTGCCCGTGCTCCAAACACTTCTCATGGGATGGGCCATGATCTGGTCCCTTGTGATGACTCACCGGCCTCTGAGTGGCTCCCTTTTTTCAGTTGTTCTGGCTCCTCGCTCATGTGTGGGTCCATGGGAACCCTATTAGTGGTCTTGCTGTCCTGGGGGCCGCCAAAGCCCTCTTCTCCCCTGCCACCTCCAAGTAACTCCATCTGAAGGGCACAGCTGCAGCTTCTGCCAGCTCCTGCTCCATGTGCTCAGCAGCTCGAGCCTTAAGGCAGCCGTGGCCTGAAATTCTCAGAGCAGCTTTTTCTTTCTCTCATCGTGGCTTCTCCTACCTTCATGAACTCTGTAGGTCTCTCCTCCTCTTCCCCTGAGCTCCAGCGGCCCCAGCTTGGCTAATGTTACATTTTTATAGTTGTAAATTGGTCGATTTGTGGGAGAGAGTGATGCTGGGGACCATCTATTCTGCCATCTTGACCAGAACTCTCCAGGACATGATATATTTTAAAAGGCAAATTGGCCAAAGCCAATTTGGAAAGAGTATTAGTAGGGAGATCATCTAGGAGGCTAATGAAATAATCTGGGAAGGAATGGTATTGAGTTACACCATCGTAGTGAGGAAGAGGTAGTAAGAAGAGATCAGATTCAGGACATAAATTCAAGATTGAACCAGTTCAGTTGAAACCTACCCTGGACCACCAAGTGTTTGATAGCCCCTTTCTCTAACTAGATCACAAGTACCTTGAAGGCAACAACTCTGTGTGCTATTTCTTTGAAGCTACCAAATCATTGGCATATTACTTAACAAAATGTCAGCCCCTAACACACCTCTGTATATTCAATGCAATTGCACCAGTATTTATTAATCATCGAGTTCCAACCTCGTCTCCCATTCCCCACCCCCGGCATCACTGCTCATCTCATATTGAACTTCTTCCAGTTGCTCAAGCCAAGCAGTTTCTGATCCCATACCCTCACAGTGTGGGTTAGGGTGGTGGGTAGAGTGGAACAAAGGGTTAAGGAAGTATTTGTCTTCTTTTGTAATATTGGGAAAGAAATGAATAAATTTAAATTCTGATAGCCAAGTACCAGTCAAGTAAGGGAGATGTTGAGGAAACCAACAGAGGAGGAATAAGTGAAATAGAAAGGTCATGAGAGGCCCAAAAAAACTTTAAAGAGGGAAGGAAGGGCAAGGATCATGCCAGTTTTTAGGTTTCATAATAGAAAACGGAGAGAAGTGTGGTGATTGCTTTTTTCTGTGCTAAGCATGAAAGGACAAGTGGACATTGAGGTTCAAGAAAAGAGGAAAATGTTTTAAACATCTACTAGAGAACAGACAAGAAACCTGAAAAGAAAAGCAGCATTAGTTTAGAGCAGTGACCTTGACCTGTGGGCTAGAATGGATCTTCCCTTGATGGGATTCCGCAGGCTGGCTAGGGGTGCAGTTTAAAGCAGATCATTGGCATCGCCTAGGGTTAGTTTGTGATATGTACATGATAGAAAGACAGTAGAGCTGTGACATTAAATTGTAGAGAGTTGTTGAGGTGACAAACAATGAAATCTATGAAAACAGGGATGACAGCAAAGACAACAGCAGTAGACAGTGTAGGACAAAGAGGAAGGTCAGTGGCCTGCATGTCCCAATGAAGAACTAGAAAGTTGAGAGTGAATGAGTGAGAGAATTGAAGGGAGAGGAAGGTTATGGTCAGAGAGTGGGAGGTGTGAACTTTATGACTTCCAAGGTGAAGCATTTCCAGAATATGACCAAGTCCAGGGTGTAGCCACCAGAGTGGGTGAGTGAAGTGACTTGGAGGAGAAGCCATTAGAGGTGAGTAAACAAGGAACTGAGAGAGCAAGGGGTCAAACAGCTCACACATGCAAGCACAGGGCCATAGTCGCACTTGGGAAGTGGTGTGATATGGAGAAGGACACCACCTGCAATGCGTGAAGGACCACACCCAGGAGGTGGGCTGATGAAGGGCCGAAGAGGACACTGGTGAATCCACAGGAGCCTGAAGGGAGCAGAAATCGTGTTTACATGTGCCCAGTTCAGCCTGTAGGTTAGAGAGGCAATGTGTAACCCTGGGCCATGGCAGAGCCACAGTTTGGGAGAAGAGAAGGCATGATGATTTGAGTTGTATGTGCATGCACAGGTATCCCTCGATCAGGCTCAGGTCAGAGGGAATAGAACTTCTCTAAGATATCTACCTGCTGTGGATTGAATTGTGTCCCCCAAAGTCCATGTATTAGAAACTTAACCCCCACTGTGACAGGGTTAAGAGAATGGGAAATCCTACTATGGTAATTGAAGGTGGGGCCTTGAAGAGGTGATTAGATTGTGAGGACCATGCCCTAGTCAATGGATTAATAAATTGATGATTTGATGGTGGTCACAGTCATGGTTCTGAGAGCTTTAAAAGTAGAGCTCTCTCTCTCTTGCTTCTGCCTTTCTTGCAATGTGATACCCTCCGTTGCAGAAGTCACCACTAAAGAAGGCTCTCACCAGATGTGTTCTCTGGACTTTGGACTTTCCAGCCTCTGAAACTATAAGCAACAAATATTGTTTCTTTACAAATTACCCACTTTCAGGTATTTCTGTTATAAGCAACAGAAACAGACTAATATACTACCTCACCAACCACAATCTTTTACTGTCCTCCAGACCACAGAGACTAGGGGAAAACATTTAAGAGTCAACTTTAGGTATGAACCAGCCAATTTGTAATCTAAATTCAACTTTGACATTTGGACCAACGGGAGAGACATTGTATTCAGTAGATTTTGTGGCTCGTGCATGAGACGATCAGAGTCCAGTTAACTGGTAAACATCACTGCAGTCACTACGATGGGAATTCAAATAAGAAAGACATGAGACACGAGGGTGGCCTGAAGATGGTGAGGTTGCTGGAGGGGGTGAGATTGAGCTAAGCCCTGAAGGACAGCAAGGCTGGGGAGAAATGTAGAGGAAGAGGGAGGGTATTCTAAAGAGAGAGACTATTACATCATATATGACAAGGAGTCCCAGTTAAGAAAAGTATTTTTTAGAGGACTTAATGAAGTTCCCAAATATTCTGCTTGGCTTAGAGACATCTCAAAGAAATCTCAAAGCTGAACTGAGAATCTATATAAGAATTTTGGATTTTATGTTGTAAGAAATTGGAAGTTTTTGATGTGATAAGATCACAGTTGTGCTTTTGGAAGATTCACCTGGCAGAAATGGGTGAGATGAAGGAAAACAGGGAACAAATTGCAATTAGCAGACCATTTATAAGGGCAGTGTGGTAGCCTAAGAGAGAGGGGCACAGAAGCCTGAATGGAGTATTGGGAATGCGGAAAAGAGAGTAGACACAGAAGATTATTACAGATGGAGACACAATAGAACCTGAAAGCCAAAATAAATATGAGCCATCACTGCAAAGCACGCTAACCACATTACTGGTCAAGCACTACTGAGCATTATTCAGAGGCTCTTAGAGTTCAGGTCAACACAGAGACATCTGACTCCCACTAAAACCAAGCCAGCCATTTATGTCTTAGAAGAAAATCAGACACCAAGAAGGGAAATTAACCTTTCCCTCACAGAAGCCATAAACAGCATCCAAATGTGGAAGAGAACGAAACCACCAGCCATGTGTTTAAAAGAAACATGATATCATTGGCTAGCCACCCAACCGGGAAACAGGCTCCAGTATTAAAATTCTAGCGCATGGGGCTTTTAGAAAATAAAAAATAGACACAGTGGAATAAAGAGACTCTATCTAAATGGATGAGGCAGAGGGAGAAATGATGTATCAAGCCGCCACCAAGAAGGTAGCTGGAAAGGTGGTGACCTAAAGGGGAACAGCCACCAGAGAAAAGGTTATTGGCCACCAAAGAGCGATGACTCAAAAGAGATTCAAAATTGCTCCTGAGAATTGAAGTAGGGAAACAAGAATATGATCGGTCTGGGAGTATCGTTTTCTGTAAGTGAGGCTGTACGAAGCCAGGCTCCTCCTGGAAGCCCCCTAAATTGCTGCTGCCTGTGCCCCCTGCCTGGATTCTTAGCTCTGCCAGGGAAGCTTGGTGCTACCTGGGGCAAGTGACTAAATTCCCTGTGAACTTCAGACTCCTTATCTATAGAGGGAGGACAGTCGTTTCCATTTCATGGAACTGGAAACAAAGTCAGACAAGAACTGTGTGTGCCTAGGGGCCTTGCTGAATTTAAGTTTGCTTTTTAACTTACTCAAAATAATTTTAAGGAAAATGATTCCCATTTTAAATTTGCTAGCCTTTCATATTTCTGACATTACTGCTGTGAAATCACTCTTGGAAAGAGCCTTTTTATTTTCACCCAGAAGGACCACTTGGTGTGAGTCACAAATTTAGAGCAAAAGGAGTCTGAATCTGATGGGGGTGGGGGGCGCTCCCAGTGAGCTGGAGGTAGTGCAGTGACTAGGATTGTTGCTACAAATTACTCCTCCTCTTAGCAAAACTTAGTTGCTTGAGCGCAAATACCCAATCTTCATTTTCTTTACATATCAAGTAACATCTGAAATAATGGCAGACACAAAATAGACCCTGAATAAGTATTCCTTGCATGAAAGAGTGGATGAGTGTCTATCCAGTTGTCACAGTCAACTCCACTGAGTTAGGAATCCTGGTACATCCTCAGCAGCTAGCATAATGTCTAATGTAGTGTGGGCCCTCAAGAAGTATCCCTTAAGTAAATAAGTGAGAAGAGCTTGATATTAGTCAGGATTGCACGTATTAATACCTGAAAGGCTTTTCTTATCTCCAGCACGATTAGAAAAGACATATCACTATATGGCTCAAATTTAAATTATTTAAATTTCCCTGATTTCTATGCAATATCTTAGCATGTCATGTATGCAACAGCATGCACAGTAAATCAGTGGCACGTTCATCCATCATCTTTATTTTATCACCATTTGAATTGAAGAAATAATGAAGTCTCAGAGAACCAACTAATAAATAAAAAGAATAACCGTTTTTCTTTGCAGCAGACTCTGTGCTAAGTGCCATACAGGTATTCTATTATGTAAAATTTACAACTATCTTGCGAAGTGTGTAAAATAATTATGCCCATTTTACAAATGAAGAACCTGAGACTCAGAAGAGTACAATAATTCGCCTAGAGTCACACAGCCCAACCACTGAGCTATACTCAGTAACACCTCCTCACATGGAGTTTCGAATAGCACCTTCCAGACTTCACCTGCCAGATGGAGAAGCCACAAGAACGTCTTCACTTGGCTTCATCCTTTTTTCTTTGATGTCCTCAATCTCTGGCCCACCCGATGTGTACTTGTCCGAGCAATTCTGGATGCTTGGAGATCTAGAAGGTTTTGAGACACAATGGACAGTGAAGGGGCTGGCTTTTAGCCCCTGGAGGGGAAGCTACAGGTAGGATCCTGTTTCAACCATCAGTCGTGCAAATAAGCCCATGCTGGCCACAGATCACGAACTGCTCACCAGTCATTTCCTTAATGACTTGCTAAATTTCCTC
The DNA here is from genome assembly GCF_027409185.1 of Cynocephalus volans. NCBI lineage: Eukaryota > Metazoa > Chordata > Mammalia > Dermoptera > Cynocephalidae > Cynocephalus > Cynocephalus volans. The sequence goes on from NC_084468.1 coordinate 10,638,088, forward strand.
TGCATCTTCCCAGAAAGTCACACTCTCTGGAAGGCCCCGTGGCTGCAGCTCCAGCCCACACTGATAGCACCAGGATTCCTGACTCAAAGCCAAATCTCAGTTCTCAACCGCTCATGAGCAGGCCTGTGTATCTCCAAAGTAACTGAGCCACCCCGAGTAATACAAAGGTCTTAGCCAGACATGAAGTTGGTGGCCAGGACCCCCTGGAAAGAGCCTTGAGGTGCCATAGTGAATAAAACCCACGCAACTCTTTAAAAAAAAAAAGAAAAAAGAACATTTGTTCAAATGCAAACTTAAGCAGGACTCCAGTGGACAAGGCAAACCAAAACAGAACCGCTCCGGCTGAGGCAGGAGTGAGGCGTTCAGATTTTCTCCACGTCAGTGTCCTCCTCAGACCACACATTGCTCCCCAAGGTGTTTTCCCAGAATCCCTGTAGCTCCTCAGTGTGTGGTCTGAGGGGGCTCTGACCTGGTCCACCCCAGCGCGTTTACTTTAGGGATAAGGAGCAAAAGTTATAGAGAAGTTAAGAACGTGTACAAATGCGATGGTCTGAATGTTTGTGCTTCCCAAAATTAATATGTAGAAAACTTAATCCCCAAGGTGATAGTATCCAGAGGTAGGACCTCTGGGGGATGGTTAAATCACGAGAGCTAAGCCCTCATGAGTGAAATTAGTGTCCCTGTAAATGAAGCCCCAGAAGCCTTCCTTTCCTCTTCCACCGCATTGAGAACTCTGTGAGAAGAGGCGATTTATAAACCAGAAAGCAAGCCCTCAGCAGGTACTGAATCTATTGGCACCTTGATCTTGAACATCTCAGCCTCCAGGTTGGGAGAAATAAATTTCTGTTGTTAGCGAGCAACCCAATTTGTGGCATTTTGTTATAATGGCCCAAATGCACTAAGACACCAAGATCCCAAGGATAGGACATGCTGGTACCAGAACTCAGAACTCTTTATGCTTAACCCATGCTCAGGCTGCCACACAATGCTGTTTGGCTTCAAAGGTGGAAAATCTCTCTCATTGCTGTTAATCTTGTTTATTCAGTTTCAATCATAATGGGTAACAGTTGTTGTTCTGGTTTGAATGTCTCCCCAAACTCACGTTGGGAGTTAATTTCCCATATAGTATTTGAAAGGGGTCTTTAAGAGATGATTGGATTATGAGTACTGTGCCTTCATGAATGGATTAATCCATTCATGGGTTAATGGGTTAATGGTTTAATTAGTTATCAGGGAGTGGCACTGGTGGCTTATAAAGGAGAGCAAGTGATCACTTTAACATTAACTCTTCCCTCTCGCCACCACGTGACACCACGTGAGACTGTGTAGAGTCCCCATCAAGAAGACTCTCACCAGTTGTGCCCCCTGTACCTTGGACTTCCCGGCCTCCAAAACTGTAAGAAATAACTTTATTTCTTTATAAGTTACCCAGTTTCAGGTATTCTGTTATAAGCAACAATGAACGGACTAATACAGTTGTCTACATGCATTTTACCCTCTTCTAAAAAGATCTTCATGTGCAGCCAGAGGAAGTATCATCATTCAATATTGGCACCAATAGGGGAATCAGTAATGATATGGTAGACTCTCCATATAGCATCCTCAAAAAGTAACATACAAGCCTTTCCTTTTCAAATAAAAAGTAAAAAGTTGATAGGTGAGATTTTTCTTTCCCTGGAAAGTTCTCTCTCCTTAATTCCCACCCATCTGTGGGTCTCCTGTTTCCTCTCAGACTATCTTGATGTGACCTTCTCTATGAAGCCATCTGAGGGACATGTCCCAGTTGTAGCATGCCTGCATTCCTCCCCTTCTACACTGTTAATGCTCTAAGTGTAGAACTGGGGCCCCGGGCACCAAAGCAGTGCCTTAAAGAGCAAGATTTGCACAAATAACTGGATGGGTTTCTTCAGTAACTCTCAAAGTTTCATAAATATGCTGCCCACTCTGAAGATGCAATTTTCTTTATCTCATGAAATAGAATTCTAGAATATCAGTCCCAAGTTTGAGTTCTTGCTCTGCCACCTTCTAGCTGGGTGGCTTTAACCAGGTCACTTAACCTCCCTGAGACTTTTTTCTCATTCAAAACAAGATGGTAACCCGCAGGTTCATCATGAAGACCAGTAGTGATACGTATATACTGTCTGACTAATGAGAGGTACTTGGCAAATGGCAGCTAGTATATTTTTCTACTAGACAATAAGCTCTTACTTAAAGTTAGGTCACCAGCAACTAGCACAGTGCTCACCAAACGTTTGTAGCAGCAATGATTGCCTAATAGAGTGACTGACTGACTGACTGAATGGATGAATGAATGAATGAGCTAATGAACAAATGTTTGCATTGTCAGGGTCGTTAATATTCCTCAAACGTGACCTCCTGTCCAATCCAGAGTGTATCCTATAGAACACTTTGTAGAATGGCCATTTGTCATTTAATGGAGAATGCTCACTAGCTCACTACTGCCCACTGTTGGGGAAGTTTTTAATTAGAAATGCCAGGCAGGAATTGAATAGAAATGTTACCGTCTTTCACCAGCTATTCGTCTTTCCTTATTCTGACCTCCCTGACTATGGGGCACACAGCAAGTGATCATTCTTTCATCCTTTTAACAAACATTTCTTATGAGCCCAGTTTACCAGACCAGGCAAACTCTAGATTCAGGCTAAATACAGACAGGCAGCCCTGTTCTTGTGGGACTTACATTTTAGCCAGAGACAGACATTAAACAAAGTGAACGATTAATTATTTAATGACAATTATAACAAGTAAATCAAAAAAGAAGTACAGGATACCATAGAGGGAGAGTACCTAGAGAACCTTACCTCTTGGTAAAGCGTACCAAGGAGGATTTGACTGAAGAAGTGCTTGGAAGGAGGCAGGGAGAGGTGGGGGAAGGAGGGAGGGAAGGGTGAAGGTACTTCTTAATATACTGGGAAAGTCACCTCTTAATCCTTCCTGAAAAACCCCATTCATGTTAAGGCTCTTTGTCACCAATCGATAATTATTCATAGATTCATGAAATATAAACAAGCCTAGGCTCAAATCCTGAGCCTGTTATTTACACCTTTGGCAAGTGTCTCCACTCCGCTAAGCTCATATTCCTCACCTGTAACATGAGGAGGTCGTAGCTACTGTTGGGACTGCTATGGAAATTGAATTCAAGGGTACATCCAGAGCACTTAGCACAGTGCCATCCTACGGAGAGCTTTCCAAATGGTGTCGACTATTATGATTACAATGAATACCCAACTGCTTCATATTCAGGCGAGGAGGCAAAAGTTCAGAGCAGTTCAAGGACGTGATTGCGGCCATTCAACTCGCTGAACACAGAGGTGGTACTCAGCCACAGCTGCCTCTCAGCCAACCCTCTCCACAGAAAATAATGTTGTTTCATGTATTTTTTTGAATCTCATAATCAGAAATAAAAAGTGTACCTTATCTTACACTAGTGCTTTCCTTCAAATCCAGCGATGATCACATGGAAATTTCATAGGGTGAGCTCTAGGCTGGAAAGAAAAACAAATCACTTTTTTTTTTAATAATTAACTAATAGGTTTTTATTGAGCAAGGCTGTGGGCCCAGGATTGTTCTGGAACCTGAATAAGATACAAAGGAATAAGACAGGCATCTTTCCTCAGGGGTTTTACCATCTAGTAGAATTTCTCCCACAAAAAGCCAGCAGGATGGATTATTTTAGGGTGGAAGAATTAAGACTTAAAGAGAATGTTTTCAAACATTCCCCAGAGACCACAGCCCAGATATTTCTGGTCACTGCTTTACAGGAAAACCTCTACTTCTGACCAACTACTCACCTTAGAACTCATCCATATTACTAAAACCAACAAAATAATTTCCACTTTGATGTTAAAAGCATTGGTAGCCTTTAACCTACAGTGCTTGAGTATTTGAAGACATTGACCATCACAGAAAAGTAATTCCTCTCAACTTAATAATAACCTAGTAATAGAAACTAATTATATGTAGGTCAAGAAACAGGCATTCTGGACCAAATAAACACCTTCATCATGTTAGCCAGACTTCTGGAATCTATCACACACTAAAATCTATTCACTGGCCTTTCAATAAACAGTTCTTGAGCACCTCCTAATAATAGACAACCTTAATGAGAGCTTGCAGGGCCAGGCCCTTATGTAAACCTCATAACATCCCAACAAGGCAGGAATCATTATTATTCCCATTTGACAGATGAGAAAACCAAGTCACAGAGAGAGCAAGTAATTTCCCCAAGTCCACAAAGCTAGGAAATAGCAGCTCGGGCTTCACCCAGGCAGTCTAGTGCCAGTCCCTGCTCCTAGTCACTATGCTGTATTGCTTCTGAGAAGCAAGTAATGGCTGGATGTTATGAGATGCAAACATGGTAATCAGTGCTCTCTGACCTTTGGCATTCACAGCCTCCTGACAGAGCCAGATACCCAAGGATGACAGTAAGTGGAGGCAAGTGAGCAAATATTGAACACTTACATGTGCAGGGCAGAGGCCAGCTCCTCTCCTCATTGTACATCCATTATCCCCACAATAACTCAATGAGGGATTATTGTTTGCCTACTACACAGGGGATAAAGGCGGGAATTCAGAGACAAAGGATAACTAGACCCATGTCAAGCAGTCTGTGAGGGTGGAGCCAGGATCCGTGGTCAACTCTGTCCCTCTTGGAATGATGCATGCTTCCCATTTCACTTTATGTCTGCTATTTTACACGATGGTCAAGGGCACCTCAAAAGTGTTCTTGGACACATATGAGACAGTGGTTTGCTCTGCCTGGGGAGAAGCAGGAAGACTTCAGAGAGAAAATGGTATGAGAACAGGATTGCAAAGGATTATTAGGACAGGGACAGATTGAAGAGAAATTTTCTAGACTGAGAATATATGTATACCTTGTTCACAAAAGCACAGAGATGTGAACATGTTTGCATGCTCAGGAGTGAATGCTGGCTTAGGATAACTTGAATGGGTTATAGAGTGGTAAAGAGGGGCAAGAGATTAGGCTACAAGTGTTTTAGTAAGGGGCCTTGCATGACACCCCACCTGGATTTTATACTGGAGGCCTATGAGCACTGACTCACAGCTGCCCACTGTGTTAAAAGTCTGTAGACAGGAGATATCCATAAATATTCTTATTGTTTTGCTCTCTTTCATCTTAGTTAACTAATTCTGCACAGCAAATGTTTTGCAGAGTCTTTGAAGAGGGCGAGTATAATCTCCATCAAGATCCTCAAAAACAGAGACTAGGTAACACTCACTTTTATAATCCTGATGCTAGCATTCTGCCTGCACAAGATAAATTCATGGTAAAAAACTGCTAAATAAGTGTAGGGGAGAATGGATGGATGGAGAGGAGGATGGATGGATGGATGGATGGATGGATGGATGGATGGATGGATGGATGGATGAATGAATGATGAAATAAATTAATGAGCAAATAAGCAAAGTAATAAATTTATGGTGGGATGTCATTATATGTAGACAGAGTTACTGACAATTTACATATCCAATGTCCACACTAAATTTGTGTTCTCTCCACAGTCCCCAATGACTGGAATTCCTGTCACATGGAATGTTGTATTTCATTCTGTAGTAAATAATAAGATTTAAAATGCAAATACTTTGAAAAATTCTTCAATAAATTTTTGGTTGTTTGTTGAAGATAGAAACACATAGGCTGGAATTCACAATGAAACACAGATGATTGATCCTCAATCATTTCCTGACAAAGTGTTAGGATAGGGAGAGAGGCAGAGTATGAAGTCTGAGTTTGGTAACTCCTTTCATGCCATCCACAACGAGCTGCAGAAGTTTCAGTCTTGAAACCTTCACTTGAAGACATTTACTTTAAAAAAATAGATACTGGCAAAGACTTCCAGAATTTTGAAGCCCCACAAAGTTCCAAGTATTGCAAACTCGGCCCCCACTGTGATAGTGTTGAGCGGGTAGGAAATCCTATTGTGATGATTGAAAGGTGGGGCTGTACAGAGGTGATTGGATTGTAATGTCAATGCCTTACTTCATGGGTGTGGTTCTGAGAGCTTTAAAAGGGGAGCACATGAGTGTCTCTCTTTCTGCTCTGCCATTTTCTGCCATGTGATAGCCTGCATTGCTGTAATGCCACCACCAAGAAGACCCTCACCAGATGCGTTCCCTGGACCTTGGACTTCCCAGCCTCCAAAACTGTAAGCAATAAATTTTGTTTTCTTGTAAATTACCCAGTCTTAGCTATTTTGTTATAAACAACAGAAATGGACTAATACCCCCATCATCCAAAATCTTTTCAAATCCTGCCTCATATTCTCAACAACCTGTCCCTCCTAAAATTATCACTGCAGTAGGGAGCAAAACCAAATCCCCTCTTTCTTATTCATCTTAAACTATTTGTCATTGTTTTGGCACCTTGGTATAGATTGTAGACGTAGTAAATTTTGCTAAAAATAAAAAAAATCTATGTTCATTGAGCATGTCCTTTGTGCTCAGACCAGGATTTTGCACACCTATCTCATCCTAGAGGTAACAACTTCCATGCCCAATTTGTAAATGAAGAACACAAGGATCGAGAAGGGTAAAATACAGGCCAAACAATGCTCCCCACCCCCAGCCCTTGAATTCCAGCTCTTCTAATTCTAACTCAACCTCCTCCTCCTGTGAAGTATAGCTACTGAACAATGAAAATATATTGCTTTATTACTAGACATTGTATTTAAAACTAGAGGTCAATTTGTACAAAGCCTCTATAAGTGCTTTTTATAATGGCTGCATTGTATTCCACAGCATATGGGTGTATCAGATTTTATCTGACCCTTTGTTGTTGGGTATGGAGTCTGCAGCTTTGTTTTTACAATTACAAAGAGCAGAGCCATAAAACAAACTGTAGATTCCCCCTCTATCCTCCAGCCCTTATTTTGGATTATTTCCTTGTAATAAATTCCCAGGAGCAAGAGTATTGTGTCAAAGCATATGACTGTTTTATGACTTAGAATACACATTATCAACGTGCAATGGAATGCACCAGGGCATACTGCTACAATTCCAAGTCACAACAACCTATCAAGGAAGGGCTTACTCATTTGCTCTATTATGTGTAGTGAAGCCACACCTTGTTTACCAATCTATCTGCTGTGAGTTTCTCATCTGTCTTTGATACATGCACCTCTCGGTGTTCTGATTGCATTTTGATTCATTCATACTAATTCTTCATACCCATAGTGATAAATCCTGTGCTGGACACACTGTCTGTCCTAGACCTAAATTCAATCAGCTAATTATACTCATTTTGGCAGCAAATACTTGATGATCACCCATAATGTGTCACTGCTGGCACTAGGGACACACGAATAAAGAAGTCACGGCTTCTAGAAACTCAGAGACTAGGGAAAAGATCAAATGGTTGGCCATGTGGGATAAACTCAGAATTCCAACTACAAGATATTTCCACCCAAGATGGGGAGGTGGAGCAAGGACCATATCATGATTTGGAAGTGGTGGGAGCAGCCAGAGAATATTCTAGGGCTTCAAATGAGGCAGAGAAGGGAGAGATCCAGAGCAACCTCATGGAAAGCACAAGGTTTGAGCTGGTCCTGAAGGACAGTGAGGTTTTGGTAGAAGCAGAGAGGTAACATTCCTGGCCAAGAACCCTTGTGAATCAAAGCCCAGAACTGACATCACAGCTGCAAAACAAGCTCAGGGAGCAGAGAGGCGGCTGGTGCATCTGGGAAATGTCTTTTGCATGAGGACCCACAAGACCTTTGTTTGTTCACGGAGCAGTCCGGCCTTTATCAGGGGGATCCGTGAGCACAAGCCCACTCAGATGAAAGTGGGCATCTCTTATGAAGAGATGTGAAGAGCAGCTAAGCTGACTATATCATTAATCAGCCAGTGAGGGCCCTATTAAATTCTGATCTTTAACGTTCTTAACGCAACAAATAATACTTTTTCCTCAAGACCTGGCTGCTTGGGCCCAGGAACTAAAAGGTTTCTTTTCCTGAGTCAGGGAAGGCTCATAACAAAGAGGATAAACTGCCATACTGTCAAAGTCCTCTGTAAGGTGGGGTAAGTCATGGAACAGCTCATCTGACTTCCCAGTTTAACAAACACCAATTGGTTACCCATCACCCATCATCAGAGGCCAGCAGAAGCCTCAATTCAATTGTATTGATTAGATTAATTCAGTTAAACCTTAACTCATGTTTCTCAGTGGAGTTGAGTGCCCAAATGACCATTAGGTATTCCTTATATCCAGCCCAAGAGTCAGCTCTGAGTCCCAGGAGGGACCTATCTTCACTGTCCTGCATCCCTAATGCTGATTTGAAGAGACCTTAAACCCAGCAGATAGCCAGCATCCGGAGTGACAGGCACCAAAGTACTATCCAACAGTGATGATGGTTAATTCTCTGGAATCAAGGAGATTGTTCCAAAACTACCAAAACAAGGTTCCAGCAAGGCTAAATGGACTCTTAAGATCATAGATGACCAGTCTTCAATAGAATGCTCAGTGACAACCTTACAGACTCAAAAGATCCAGAGCTAGAAGATACATCAACTATCACCCAGGCACCAGGCCTCAGGGTCAAGTGTTGAATGGGCAAGAGACACAACTGGAGTGCCTCTTCAGCATCCAGAGGCTAGCCCAACTCTAGGGCTACAGATATGGTGGGAGATCTGGTGGCAGAGCCCAGGAACCCCATCACCCCTCTTGCACCAGCCACACTGGTCATTTGCAGTTCCTCAAACTTACTTCCACCCTCTACGACTTTGCACTAGCTGTTTCCCCGACCTGGAATGCTCTTTCCCTGGACAGCCAAAGGGGTCCCTCTTCACTTCATTCAGTTCTCTGCCCTAGTGCTGCCTCCTAAGAGAAGCCTTCTTTGAGCACATCATATAAAGCAGCAGCACCTCACTCCCTCTCCTTTCTGTAACATGCTTGACTTTCTTCCTAACACTTACAACCTCCCAAAACGTTAACCACGGTTAAGCTCCATGACACCTGCTCGTGTCTTTTCTGCTTGCTGCCATGTGCCAAGCACCTAGAATAGAGCCTAGCACATAGTTACCTTCCCATAATTATTTACTGAGTAAATTAACACTACAAAGAGTCCCATAGAAATGGTCTTTGAGACACATTTTGTGTGCCACTGGCCTTAGATCCTAAGAAAAATTTTACTCCTTGGAGTCTTGGTTCCACTTCATCAAGACAGTGTTCTGCTCGGCTTCTTTCTTTCTGCCCTTTCTCTTGCTTCTCTATTCTATCCTGCTTGGAGCCTGAGGGGAGAATTTAGTGATGTTATGGATCTCAGGAGGAGACACACTGATCTTATCCAACCCTCTTGGAAAATTGAAAATCAGAGAGTTTAGTGGCTCATCCAACATCACGCAGACAGTATATGAGTGGCAGAAATGGAATGAAGAACCCAGGTATCCTGACTCCCATTTCTTTGCTCTTCCCAATGCTTCCTCCCTTAGCTGCAAATGTGATCAAGTTTTAAGAGGAAAGTGTGTGTACTGCTTATAGGAAAGGAAACTTTTTTAAAGAAGGCAGACAAAATTAAGGAGGAAGTCCACAGATTGAACTAGGAAGAAATGCCAGGCCTTGCCATCACAACCAATTGTAGAATGGAGACCCTGGTAATGGAGAGACTCAGGTGGCCCCAATCTTTGCAGCTCCTGGACAGTCTCTCCAAGACCTTGCCAATCCCAGGGCGCCACAGGCAAACCACAGTGACTCCGGTCAGCTGAACCAACCACATCTGACACTGCCATGAGCCTGAACACGTGCAGCAGGACTGAAAGAAAGAACACCAAGGGGATGACAGGAGAAGGCAAAAGAAAGGCCTAAGAGCTAGAGAGACGCCAGTTAGGAAATTAGCCAAGGGCATGATGGACACAAGAAAACATAATAGACATGAAAACCTGGCAGAAAAAAAAAGGGCAAGAAAAGCAAGTTGGTGAAAAATAAACGTGATCCAAAAACACAACAAATCGTTTTTTTACAGTTTATTTTACCTAGAATTAATGACAGGAAAACCCCATAAATGTGGTGCAAAATGTTTAATGCCCCATTGAATGCCAACATTATGCCATTCATCTGTCCTTGCAGGTGTATTATTTCTAGTCCCCAGGATGAAAAGAAAAGTTGCTTTCCACATCTTTTATAGTACTTGAAAATACATATTTCCAAAGCTTTATTGCCAAAGGTCCAGCTTTCTTCCAGAACCCACAATAACTAATCATGTTACTGCCACTGAGTCTACGAATTGGAATTAATAGTTGGTGGGAGGATTTGCTTCCATCCTATGAGTGATCTTTGCTTTAACAACCCTTAGACTTAGTGATTTCTCCTAAATATTTATTTCTCCCTGAGGGAAAGATTTCTCTAAGAACTTTCTCTCTGCCCTAAATATCCACAGTTCTTGATCTGTTTTTCTTCTATTTGTCCACTTAGAGTTTTTGCTGGAATCAATTTTATTAATTTCCTTCTGAAAATTAGCAAGTCAGAGTAAATCACAAGGAGCTTTTTCCTCTCTAGCCTGTGACTCCCTCCACATTCTCAGGTTTTCTCCCCATGCTGGGTCACTAACTAAGGCCTAGTGTACTCCAATTTCTCTCCAGAACTCCTCCTCAAGTAAAAAAAAAAAAAAAAAAAAATTAAGTTTTTAAAAGAAGAGAGAAAAAGAGGAAGAAAAGAAGGAAGGAAGGAAAAAAGGCAGAGAGGGAAGAGAGAACATTTAAACATAACTTAAAAATTATTGCAATTTAAACATTGCAGTTAATAGCTATGATCTCAACATTTTTCTAAAAGGTGTCTCCTTTAAGAGTCAAAACACTTCTTTCATAATAAAAAACATTATCCAGCGTTGCATCGGGATCTCTCTTCCAGTATTTTCCACCTTCTTGGAAGATTTCTGTTCAACTCATTGGATTAAATAAGCCATGGTCAAAATCATGTTTCTAAGCTGGCAGCATGCAAGGGATCTATGGTTCCAGGAACTTGGGCAGGTCATTTAAATTTTCTGCATCTTCAAGTCACTCCCCAGCAAAATGGAGGTGCTAGACCAGATTGGCCCTAAGATCCCTCAAACTTTAATATCCTACATATATACATACATATATTTCTCAACTCCTTGATTTTCATTTTACTTTATGAAAACCCAGTATTCACCAATTATCCAGGGACTGTACCTTGAAATTTAAAAAGTAACAAAAAACAAAATAAAATAAATAAATAAAGGCTTTACTGGCTGTAGAATCTATTTCCAGATCCCCAAACCTGGAGATTCACTTTGCGGCGTTCTGTGGCCTTGCATTTTCTCATTGGCTGTTCTGGTGGCGGCCAGCTTGTTAACCGACTTTTAGCATTTGTTTTCACAATAACCTTGAGACTCCTTAGAGCAAATTGCAATGGCAAAGCATGTTATCCAATTGGCAGTTAGGAAATCCAGATCTCAGGCCCCAGAGGAAAGACCAACTCCTTGATTCCAGCCTGATGATGGGAGAGAGTCACGGGAAGGTTATGCGACTTTTGCAATTGGACAGAGCAAGCCAGCGTCCACGACAGGAACCCCGGGTGCTCAGTCCTCACCTCTTCGGGCGGCCTTCAATTCTCCCAGCTGCACCTCTTCCTTGAATGCTTTTTAATCTGGCCTGATCCACAAATAAAGGAAATTGTGGTTTTCACATCATGATCAAGGTCATTTTTCCACTATGAATAATAAAAGCAGAGTAACCTATTTGTTGCTGTGAAAGGTTCCCATTCCAGCCTGCATTGTTTATTCCTCAGGCTTTCAGCAGTTTTTATTTCAAGATGTCAGTTTTTAACGCGTTTGCATAATTCCGCATTTTATTTCAGGATTCTCTGTCATAACCATTCATTTCCCCCCACCAGCTAAGTTGTTGAAAAAGAAAACTGTGTTTCGAGGCCAGTCCAATCCTACAATTTAAAAGCTGGCAGGACCTGTCTTCCTTTTCCCCCTGGGAGGATTAATTTGCTTCTTTTTTATTCTCAAAGTTTTATGATTCCAAATAAAGGATATAATGGTGCCATTGAGAGTTGGGAAAACGTGGAAGATAAATAGCCTATGTGGGAACTGCTTAAAATGAGATTCGAAGTCTGGGGAAGGAGGCGGGAAGAGCAGAGACATTTTTTATCATGTGAGTGTGGCCTGCTAATGATAAAGGAAATTTCCTCCTACTAATGAGTCTTGCCTTTATAGACTGAGTGAGGGCGAATGGCTCCATTTGTGTCATAAATGTAGAGAAGCAGAAATCGTACTCCCAAGAATGTAATATGTTTAATTTTGAAGCTGGGGAAACAGCCATTAAAATGTACGTTATTTCTGGGACCTACGAAACGGAATCTGGGCTTTTAATCTCGATTTCATTGCCTGAACACTGACACATTTAAGAAACATGCTAAAATCATCTGCAGGAAACTAATTGACCTAGGGAAGTAATTTGAATAAATTCTTTTGGTTGAGTTAACCCTAATTAGCTCCTGACTTGGTAGGAGCCACCTGTATGATGACCCATTAATACCACTGCTTCAAAAGCTCAATTCATCATCAAAGAACTTTTCTTAAGGGCCCTTTGGAATTTTACAAAATAAATTGGGCAAATGTTACTAACCTCCAGGAGCTTATAAGTAAGGTCAATGCAGTAGACATTTATTGACTAGGCACTACATGCAAAGTGCTGTGGGGAAGCAGAGGCAACCAAGGTAAGAGTCCTACCCTCCCCGAACCCACAGGCAGTGGGATGGCATGTCCCCTAATTGGTCTACAGTCACACTGTGAGTCCAGGAACCCAGGAGTAATTTTTTCTGCCTGTAAACATTCACAGCTCAGGCTAAACTTGAATTGGGCCTTAAAACAATCAGAGACACAGTACTGATTAAATGCACATCTGATCATATCCCAACATTGCTTAAACCCTCTACATGGCTTCCAGTTGTACCTTGAATAAAACTCAGTCCCTAACCATGACTTTTGCAGCCCTGCACACCCTTGGCTCTTCCTAGTTCTTTGACCTTATCCGGTACATGCCCTCTTGGCTCCCACCGTCCTTGACTCCTAAGCCTCTGATGTTTCCTGCCCACAGTACTCAACCCCTGTCCAGACAGATCATCTGCCTCCAAGCCACACGGCTTCCTCTTACCAGTCTCTTCACAGCTCAGTGACACCTCCACAGTGAGGCCTTCCCTGACCACCCAACGTAAATCAGGCCTCCTCTCTGTCACTCCTCTCTTTCCTTTCACCTTGTTTCCTTTTCTTCATAGTATTTATCACCCTCAGACATTATCATCTTCACTGATTTATTTACTTTCTCTCCCTGCCCTACCCCAGACCCCAGAATGTCAACTCCACAAGAGTAAGGAAACTTATGGGTTGTTTACTGTAGTATCCCCTATACCAGAGAAGTAGTATTAGGTAAATGAATGAATATTTTTTTTTAAAAAAAAGTCATTTTTAGCAGGATGAGGACAAGGGACAATGAACAAAGGTGCACAGGTGAGATTGGGGTGGAGAAAGCATTCGGAAGCTTGGTGGGAACTAACAGACATATGAATTAGGAGATAGTCGGTGGCCTTGAAAACCACAATCCACTCTCCAAAGTTTCGGAGAGTTGGCTCTTAAAAATCAAAGTTCAAGATAATGAAGAATTCAAGGTCTCTGCCTCACCTCCATAGCCCTCAAAGTTCACAGTATTGATAAAGCACATGCATTTCATCATGTGTTTTTTTCCTTAGGCATCCAATAAATATTTGCCAAAACTTTGCTCCCTCCAGTCCCCAATGTCTAGTGCCAGGTTTTACAATATTCTCACAGGAGAAAGAGACCTTCCCCATAAAGTGAAAGCCCTGAAAAAAACCACTTGTTCCTAAGCATGAGCAAGAGAGGCTGTAACTTTAAAATGTGTGGTTTCTGTCCTCTGCGCTGGGGTGGACAAGCCCATCTTTAAGTGTATCCAAAAATGTCAGCTGTCACATTTGAGGGCAGACAGCCAGTTCTGGCCGGCCCTCCAAGGGTGGGGTGTTATCAGAAGGCCATCACAGAGCACTTAATGGACCTCCACTCCTAAATAAACATGGTCGGGGGACCTGGGTGCAGCTCACGTCCTGGTTGTTTGTGTGTTCCTGTCAGACCAGTCAATTTCATTGGCCTGCGATGTTACATTTACTTCCTGGAATATGAGATTGCACAGATCTGCCTTGAGGGGCACTGGTGGCTAAAATGGGAACAGTTTAATGAATCTCAAGTCAGATTTTGTATATAAAGTCCACATCACATGGAGATGGCCAGGCCTCTGCTCAGCACAGGAGGATTTATCTTCCCTGAGTTAGACTGTGACCCTGTGCCCCCTCACCCTCCTTTCACACCAATAACAATGTTATCTCATTCCCTAAAGGGCCCACAGGTCTTATTTGAGGCCCTTAAAAACCCAGAGCAGAGTGTCTGAATGACGTTTTAATTGCACTGGTCACATGAGGAGCCACATTAACCCTTTCTGGGAAAGTGAACAATTTTATAAAGGCAGGCTACGTCAGGAAGAATGCCATATCATTGCCCTTGATGCCCAAGTCCAGATGCCTGGCCACCCTGAAAACACTGGATTAGTGTCACCATAGTACCTCAGCCAGGCTAGTTCAGAGGGATGCAAAGGATGAATCTAGGTTTAGGGAACCCCCCCACCTCACCTCCCAGCAGCCCTCTGGTACCTGCAACTCCCCCATTATAGACCCTTTCTTAGGCATCAGTTTTCATGGTTGTCTAACTATCATTACACCTTAAGGTGAATAAATCTGTGCAAGTTTTAGGCACTAGGAAGAGGTAATCCAGAATCTGCTAACTCCTTTCCAATCCAGTGAAACTTTGTGTGTGCAAATCTTTGCTATGTCTCTCATTTCTTCTCCCTGTGTCTATTGACAAATCTCATCTCATCTCCCCAGAACTGCTATAACAACTTTTCTTTTATTATTATTATTATACATATTTAGAGTGCACAACATGATGTCTTGCTATACACACACATAGTAAAAGGACTGTGATGGAAATTTACATACCCTCCACAACTTCTTAATGAGTCTTGCCACAAACTTATTAAATATACCCCACACTTACCAATCTCTTGACTTGTGTCCACTCTATTCTGAGAAACGGGAAAGAAGCCCTCCTCCCCATATATAGCTATCTAATTATATCAACCCCAAAGATTCATCACTTTTGTGTGGGCTCCCTATTTAGGAGAGACTCTTAGAAGAGTTCAAGGGAGCGGAAGTGTGGCCCACTTCTGGTGGGAATCCTGGGTGTGGAGGTGTGCAGGTTCAGGCCTTGGAGGGGAGGAATCTTTTACTCCCCTAAGTGAGCTTTACCTGGGGTTTCTTTTCCCTTTGCCCTTTCTCTTCATAGAGAAGACATACAAATCCCAGTGTAATAGGGGACACTGCCCAGGCATAAGAAAATCCAAATGCCTGCTCCCATCTTTTCTCATAATACAACCTCCAAGCCTCTCTCTTTATCCCCCTTGCTAAGAGAGCAGTATTCCTCTACTTACAGTGAAAACAAGGGTATAGCATAGAGTAAAAGACATCTGTCAGAGAGATAAAAGGGAAAGGTGGGGATTTAGGCATACCGGAGGGCATTTTTCCCATTTAAACTGAGGAGACATCATTCAGTCCCAGCCATCTTATACAAAAGAGGGAAAAAAAATTAAAGAAGCCCTCAAACCCATTTTTATGTGAAATCTCTTGATTTCTAGATGTTAATTTAAATCTAAAAAACAAACAAAAAACAACGTAGGTCAGTGTACAACTGCTGCCTTAGACAGATAAATTAGAGTATAAAGTTAACATTTCATATATTTTCTTATGTTACAGATTTCTTAGATGTTTTAGGTTCCATGGCTCAATAAGCTTAGAAACTGATCTAAATAACATGAAACAAATTTCCCTTCTCAATTTTTAATCTATACTAACATGCAATGTGAATTTCTGAGAGGGAAATCCAGGAGACAAATTTCCCTAAATGTCTAAAGCCATGAAGATCCTTTCTTCAAGGACTGTCTCAAGGGACTCCTGAACCACAGAACAAGTTTGGGGAGTTCTGGCCTAGGGAAGAGGGATCTCACAGGCTGTTTACATTGCTGGCCTCATGACAGAGGCACAAAAGAAGCCTTTGTGGTCCATACAAGGCCCGGTCTAGCTCTCCAGGAGGCTACACTGAGGTGTGGGGACAAAGTTCTCTCTAGTAATAAAGTGTTTGGTTGCTGGGCCTTGCACATCTGTCTCCATTGGGAGCCTCCCAGTGTGACCCCAGTAGGTCTTTTCTTCTTATCACAAAAAAAAAAAAAAATAGGTGTAAAGAAAAACAGAGATGTAAGGACACATTCCTCTTCTTGCAAACCTTCAAGTGCTGCAAGAAAGCAGAGGTGCAGAGAGAAAAGTGCAGAAATGTAAGACTATTGCTTTAATCAAGCCTTGTGCTAAATGACATAGGAATGGAGGATAAGGAACACCAAGATCTGAGAATCAAGAAAGGCTTCAAGAGCTTTCTGGAGAGTCAAGGGCAAGAGAGTGTTCCAGGCAGAGAAATGCCATATACACTAGTGATTCTTGACCAGGAATAATCTTACTCCCCCAGGGGGTATACAAAGGTACTTCAGAAAGTTTGTGAAAAAATACAATTGAAAGATAATATGCATCTCTCTTTCCATGAATTGTTTGAAGTACCCTCATATATTTGGCAATGTCTGTATACATTTTTGGTTGTCCCAACAGACAAGGCATGGACTACTGGCATCTAGTGGGTAGAGGCCAAAGATTCTGCTAAATGTCCTACAATGCACAGAACAGTCCCAACAGCAAAAATTTGTCCACCCCAAATGTTAGTAGTTTGGAGACTGAGAAGCCTTGCCATGGGAAAATCACAGAGGTGCAGACACATGTTAACCCAGATCTGCATGCATCTGCTGTTGCTTAAAGTGAGTAGAGGCCTATTGCCTTCTCCCACCATCCCCAGAGTATAAAATCCTCAAAGTCACCAACTTGTTTTATTGGTGCTATATTCCCAATGGCAGGACTAGGGTAGGAGCAACGTGAATGAATAAAACAGATCTCCCCAGGAGCAATGGTGATAAGAATGCTGCAGAGAACACAGGTGTCTTGAGTTCCTGCAGCAGCCAGAACAAATTATTACAACTTGGTGGCTAAAAACAACAGAAATGTATCCCCTTAAGTTCTGGAAGCCAGAAGTCTGAGATAAAGATGTTGACAGGGTTGATTCCTTCTGGAGACCCTGAGAGAGAATCCTTCATTGTCTCTTCCTGCTTCTGGTGACTCCAGGTGCTGCTTGGCTTGTGGAAGCATCACTCCAATCTATGCCTCCATCTTTGCATGGATCTTTGCTTGGCTTCTCCTCTGTGTCGACCTCTTCTCCTCTGTGTCGACCTCTTCTCCTCTTCTGTCTCTTATAAGACATGTGTCACTGGATTTAGAGTCTACTCAGTTAATCCAGAAGGATATCGTCTTGAGATCCTTAATTACGTCTGCTAAGACCCCTTTTCCAAATAAGGTCATATTCACAAGTACTAGGGCCTAGGGTTTGAACATAGCTTTTTGGGGGCCACCATGCCAGGCACTACAACAGGTGTGCCTGGACAATATGGCAAGAGAAACATGAGTAAGGAAGGAAGAATGACTCTTCACCTGGGTCATGGTTTCTCCAAGAGTTGGCCTTGGTGGTTCTATTTCTGATTCTCACTTCAGTAAGACAATGAGATAAAATACTATGGTCATTTTATCCTGAAGTACAAATTATTTGTATACAGAGTATATGTGTACAAAATATTTATAATGCAAAAAGAGGTTATCAATGAAAAAAACTCAGAGGAATCTACAAAAACATCACTTAATTTACATGATATCCCTAGATTTTAAATCTCTGAAATCTGCTCAGGGCAAAGACTGTATCTGTGTTGTTGGTGGAAGGCCTGATTTTTCTGGGAGTAGAGAGTAAAACTTGAGAAACTCTCTAAGAAGCTCCAGAGTACAAAGTACCTCAGTTTGAGCCCAGTCCTCAAAATAAGGAACACTAAGTCTCTGTTTTAAAATTGGCCCTGTCTCCTTAAATTATCCCCACTTCTTGTCTTGACACAACTTTGAAAGGTTGCTGTTCAGACGTGGTCGCATCAAAGCCGCATCGGTGCGAGAGGGGGCATATTTTAAAATGACAGATCTAAGAAGCAAGCCCTCAGTACTCTAAATGAATATATTATTTTAAAAATGGAAATGACTCCTGGAATATCCTGTAATCCAATGTTTCTCAATAAATCTCAAGTAATAAATTCTGCCCCGATCTGAAGATCTGGTCTCAGGATAAACATGTACATCCTGGAAACTTACTGGAGAGAATTGAAATGCATCCCACGGGGGGCAGGGGACCGATGGTTCCTTTGAACACGGCTCCGAGATCACATCACCAAAGCAAGCATGATCTTAAAAGAGGAGAATAAAGTGGCCAATTTCACAAGCAGTTCTGAGACCACTAGTTGGTAAAGATGGGACTCTTCTACTTTATACAAATACTCTTGTCCCTTTGTCTTTAGAAAGGTTGGAGGCCAGGTGGGAAGGTTTTTCACTGTGAATGGTTTTCAAAGTAATAATAATTAATACTCCTCTTTGAAACAGTTTCTTCTTTTTCTGAATATTTTCATGGGACTGTAACCCATTTGTACATAAAACTGGTTGAAAGTGACATGTTGAAAACTCAGGCAAACACTACAGCACACTCTATTTTCAAGGAATATAAAATTGGGTTCTGTCTGACACCTTGAGTGCACTGTGAAAACAGAATGTCACATCTCAAAGGGTTATTCTCGATAGCTAAAAAAAATAAAATAAAATAAACAGACCTCTCTAGGCAAACAGCCCCTTTGTACTCCAGTTTCCATAGAAACACTGGCAATTGTACTTTTACAATGGCATGGTCTTTTTCACTTAGATAAAAGTGTGGTTTAGGCTGCTCACTTGGAGACCCCCAAAATTCAGGAAATAATCTTTATCAAGCCAGCATGTGATATTTTGGTCGATCCTAAAGATAGCACCCAGGCTGTAGGCCTAGTGAAGGAAAAAATGTGTATAATTATTGTACACATTGGAAGAAGTAGACTTCATTTTGTCCTGAACAACACTGTTATGATTATCCATTTTACCCAATGTCCCTGCTTTGAAAATTCCTGGATTTAAAAAACCGAACATATATTATTTGGAATTTCCTTACAGAAGAATTTCCAATAATGTATGTAGATACTCTCCTCTCCAGGAGGTGAAGGTTAATTCCCCTCCACTTGAGTATGAGCTGGACTTGTTGACTCAATTCTAAAGAATAGAGTGTGAAGAGAGATGAATTGTATGTAACTTCACAGTGGAGAAACCCAGCAGACACCTTCTTAACCGAGTGATGAAATTTAGTAACACCAGTGATGATTCATGCTGACCTCATGTGCTACATGATGTATATGATATGATATGATATGAAATGATATAGGACTTCACTGCTATAGAATTTTTAGTCCAAACACAAAACTCCAATCTAATTGTGGGGGAAAAAATCAGACAAACCCCAATTGAGGGACATTCTACAAAATACTTGGCCAATAATCTTCAAAGCTGTCAAGATTCTGAGAAAAAAGAAAAGTGAGAGATTGTCATAGATCAGAAGAGGCTAAGGAGACGTGATTACCAAATGAATTTATTTCCTGTATTTGATCTTGTAATAGGAAAGACAACTGTGGAACAACTAGTTAACTCCTAATAAAGACTGTAATTTAGTGAATAGTAGAATAGCAATGAAATTACTCAGTCCTGACAGGAATGTCATAGTATATCCTTTCTTAGAGAGAGAAAATGGGTGAGGAGTATATGAGAACTCTCTGTACAATCTTTACAGTTTTACTATTTACAATTCTAGAATTTAAAAATTGATTTAAAATCTTTCAGGGTTAAAAGTAAAATGGCCAAACAAGAAGTAAGAGAAAATGACATGCTTTTGTGTAAGAAAGTGGACTGCTGTCAAAATGACACTGCTGAGATGGGATTAGAAAAAAAGAAAATAGAGATAAAGGCAGAGATACTACAGCTGGACTTGGTATAAATCACAAAGAAAAATTAGAATTGGAGTAGAATCCTAACCAATAGGCAGATTGTTTTCCATTGCCCAGGGCATGAGTCTTCAATCTTCAGGAAAGTTTTGTGAAAGTGAAGATTCCTAAGCCCCACCTTCTTGATTCTAAATTAATAGATACAAGGTAGGGTCCAATCATCCACATTTCATGGAGACGCCCCTGCCTCTCTGGGATAAAGCACAGACTCTGAAGACGTACAGTCTCTCTCCACTTCCTTCAAATCCTGGTACATCATGGATATGACCCATGATGCAGAATGAAGCAGAAGTGACTTTATGTAATGATGATGGTTAACTTTTTGTGTCAACTTGACTGGGCCACAGGGTGCCTGGATATTTGATCAAACATTATTGTGTGTGTGTCATGAGTGAGTTTTTGTATGAGATAAACATTTGAATCAGCAGATTGAGTAAAGCAGATTTCCTTCCCTAATGTGAGTGGGCCTCATCCAAAGTACTGAGGGCCTAAATAGAATGAAAAACCTCCTGCCTGACCGCCTTCAAGCTGGCACGTTGGTCGGTTTTGTTTTGATTTTGCCTTTAGACTCTTAACTTAAACATCAGCTTTTCCTGGGTCTCCAGCCTCTGCAGGTCTCTAGACTGGAACTACACCACCAGCTCTCCTGTTTCTCCAGCCCACCAACTACAGATCCTGGGACTTAGCAGCCTCTGTAACTGTGTGAGCAAAGTCTTTATAATAAGTCTGTACACACACACTCGTGCACACACGTGCACACACACGCACATCCTATTAGTTCTGTTTCTCCAGAGAACCCTGACAGATACAAGGCTAAGCATAATAGACCTACAACTTCTTTGTTCATGTATTTGGAGGGCTCCTTCTTGTTAGCCCACCCCCTAACGTGAGGAAGCCGAAAGAGTTTCACAAACAGGCCCAGGTGGAGGAGACCAGACCTCTCAATCCCCACCAGGGGGTTCAGCTGAGTTCACAGCCAACAGTCAGCTTGACTGCCAGTGGGAGAGGGGCCATCCCAGAGGTTCCAGCTCAAGCTCGCCTCCAGATGTCCTCCTAGGCAGTACCACATGAAACAGAACTGCCCAGCTAAACCCAATCAGTTCACAGAATCTTCAGAAATAATAAATGGAGGTGTTACCATGGAGAACAACCTGCACGCTGTCCTGGAAGGGTTTGATAAGCAGACACAGATAGAGAGGGTTGCCAGGACGGTGGCAGCAAGTGGGTGGGCAGCATCATGTTGTGGGAGAATCTTTAAAAAAAAAAATCTATTTATTTAATTTATTTTATCTTAAAAAACTATTATAGTAGTGTGTTGGACTTGCAGAAGGAGAGAACATTCTATGGGCTACAAAGTGGAGTTGGGGGGAGGAGAGAGGGGGATGGAGGTTGGGGATAATTGGGTGGGGGACACGGGGTACAAATGCAATTTGTGGTAATGGGTATACAGCCCGTAAGAATCTGGCCCCCACATCACAGGCACGAGGGGTGACAATCAGCTTTGTATCTCACGAATATTCATAAACAATGAAAAAAAAAGTATTACACTTCATTATGCCAAATGCGTAAAAATATAAAGAAAAAAACAAAATTTAGCTTTTTGAACTAAATGATTTAGGAACATTTTTCCTAAACACAAAACAACTTTGTTCCCTAACAGGAATATGCCACCAACTTTTAAGAAAATCTTTTTTCTTTTCACTGCTATGTTTATTACCTTTTTGAATTTATTGGGGGGGGGGATTATTTAATTAATCTTTTGTTTATTCCCTGTTAGTGTGTATGTGGGGGAGTGCATATTAGAGAGCAATATTATCTCCTTTTTAGGGACATCAAAATTTTGTAATAATTTGTGAGAATCTTTTCCCACTCTGTTATTTGCATTTAAATTTGGCATATATTCTTGTCATGTAGAAATTTTAAATATGTTATTAAATTAGCATGTTCCTTTATGTTTCTGATTCCTTTCATTGTTTCTTTGCTCAGAAAAGTATTATGCATCTAGAATTTAGAGAATTTCCTATATTTCCCTCTAGTTTATTTTCAGGGTTTTATAAATTGATGAATACATAGTCCATCTGGAATTTACTATGATGTATGTTCTTCTTGGAAGTCCCTTTTTTCATCTCAAAGAGACTGTTTCCCTGGTCTTAAAGGCCCAGTTCATTGAATCTGGTATGCTTCAAAATAATAATTTAAATCAAATTTTAAAACAACATTAAAGCATAAAAATTATATAATGCTTACCAACAGCAAGCCTGCTCTATAGGGAATGGTTAAAAAGTAGAATGGTTCACAAATGTTAGTAAGCATCCACTAAATAAAATGTCTGAAAACCCAAATACTTAATAAGGAAAAATGTGAAAGAAACCTCAGCACTACCACTTATAAGATATGTGATCTTGATCAAGGTCTTAACTTTCCTGAGTCTCAGTTTCCACTTCTGCAAAATGGTGAAAATGATACATATCTTGAAAGATTGTTATGAGCATTAGACAGAAAGCATATAGAGAATTAATCATAGGGACTCAAACATCAACTACTGTAAATGTAAAGGTATAAATTCTTTTCTCCTCCACACTACTTCCGAGGTATGTGCATACTTACACTTTTACACTTACTATGTTATATGGTACATGTTTGTTTCTTGTCTATCTCCCCTTCTGGATAGTTAATCCTTAAGGGCCATGTCTGTGGCTTTATTTTTGTTTCCCTAATTCCTGATATGAAACCCAGAGTACAGCAAGCCCTCAAGTAATTTGTTAATTCATGTTGAATGAATAAATGTCTTTAAAATATCAAAACAAAAAAAAAAAATCAATGAGTGCAAGAGAATAACATCTAAACTAAAAGAATTATTGAATATCAGAACTGTGAAAGAAATAACCTGTTAATCCTTGAAGTAAACAGTGAATACCCAAATGACAAGATATGTAAATGTGATTAGGTGGAGTTTAAAAATTTTGGTTGTAAGATAAAAAATTATTCATAATTATTCATAATAAATGTTCATGGACTTCCCCTTGCCTGCTAGAGACAGTGGGCAATTGTGTTCTGATTTTGTCCTCCCCTCTATACACCCTGCTGAGAATGAATGGGCCCAGCTTGGCTTGTTCCAAGGCTTTGGGGTACAGAATGGGAAAGGGGACAGAGAAGAACGGCACCAGAGGATGAGGTAGAATTAGGGAGAGTAAAAGCTGAGGACTGACTGGCAGAAAAAGGGTGATATCTTCAAACATACTCAGAGCTGGAGAGAAGAGTACGATGGATCCCGTGTACCCATCACCTAACCACAATTAACTACACTGTATGGATCTTATTATATGCAATTTCCCACCACTGCCCCTTTTTGTTTAGCTGGAGCATTTAAAAGCCAATCCCAGATATAGTGTCATTTTACCTGCAAATACATGATGTGCGTCTCTGCTAATAAGGATATAACATAATTTCAATGTTGTCATACCTAATAAAATTAACAAATCCTTATATCGAATACATCCCAGTCTATATTCAAAGTTCCCTATTATTTCTACAATGGAAAGAGAGACTCTTTGATGGGGGAGGGGTATTTTTGGAGAATGAGACACTAGGAGGAGGGTAGGATTTGAGAAGCCTAGAAAGATGTAAAAAGGAGGTATGAGACATGTTGCTGAATATTAGGAACAGGATCCCCTTTAATCCTTCTAGAGGCATGCATAAGGATTGGAACTCTTAATTAGTATGGGGCATTGTAGTGTACCACAAGAATAAGTACTCAGACAAGTTTTCTACAGGACTGCACATGAATACAACATATGGGACTGAAGAGACAAACTTCCAACTGCCAAAAATAGTCCTTATCAGATATGACAAAGGGTAATTAGCCGTAATAACAAAGAACAAAAGAATAGTCATTTCAATTTTTAAGAAAAAATATCAAGGCCCATAGTGAGTTGAATGGTGCCTCCCTCAAAAACAGGTACATCCACATCCTAATCCCCAGAACCTATGAATATCACCTCATGCGGAAAAAGGGTCTTTGCAGATGCAATTAAAAATCTCAAGATGAGGAGGTAATCATGGATTACCCAGATAGGCTCTTATCTAATAGTGAGTATCCTTATAAAATAGACCTACAAAGAAGAAGACATACACAGAGGAACAGGTAGTGTGAAAATGTAGCAGAGAAGCGACCACAAGCCAAGGAATGTCAGTAGCACCAGAGCAGCAAGAGGCGAGCAGCAGGCTGTTCCCTAGAGCCTGCAGAGAGAACGTGGCCCTGAGGAGACCCTGACATCAGACTCTGGCCTCAAGAACTGTGAGAGAATAAATTTATGTCATTCTGAGCCACCAAGTTTGTGGTAACACAAACTAGAAAAGAAATATCAGCAAGATTGAGGAAGAAGGAAAAGAGAGTTTAGTCACTGCCTTCCTTAGAGAAACTGAAGAAGTTCGTGAAAAGTGGAAAGTGGCTGGAAAGTGGAGTTCCAGGTAGGAAGTAGCAAGAAAGGGAAGAATCTAGAGGGGCAGCAAGAGCCCATGGCATGAGAAGTCTTCAGAGCCACCTGGAGGAGTTTGAACTTAGCCTGAGAACAACTATAAGCCATTAAAGAGGAGCAATGGTATGAACAGAGGCCTCAAGATAAATAATAATGATAATAAATGAACACCAAGAGGGTTTATCTTCACGTGGAACTAAAGGTGCATTGTAAGCCTCTTGCTGAGAAGCTCACAGACTGATGAGGAAGACAGATGAATAATAAAATAATCATATCGATGAATGCACAATTGCAGGCTGAAATGAATGTCCTGAAAGAGAGGAATTCGGTGCTGCTAGCATCTTACCTGTCCTAAGCCAGGCGTTCAGACAGGGCTTCTCTGAGCCGAGAAATGAAGGAGTGTTGGTGTTCACCAGGCATTTTATGGTTTATCAAGATGTAGCAAACACATCTCACTTTTCCTTTTAACCAAAAAATAAGGCAGGAGGACTGCTGTATATCTAAAGACAAATGCTTATAAAACCAAGTTTCTATTTTTAAAATAACACTCCTTGGCCAATTCTGTGTAGTAAGCTCCACGAGGATGTCATTCTTCTTAAATAGTACCACATTTTTCTATAAATCCAGAAATTCAAGGTTTAAGTTTGATGAGAAACTTTATTTTCCAACTATCAACTAGTAGGTGCCAGACCTGCCACAACAACAACATTGAAAATCTGATCACTATTTAACAAATTTGATCCTGAAGACAAGTGAAATGGGGAAAGTCTTCCAACCAGAAATGACTTGGCCCCTCTATTCTCATGATCTGAGATACCAGGTAATTTTCTGTGTGGATTTGGCCTGAAAATACAAAGAAAAAGTTCACATAGGGACATGGCAACTCTTTGGCCTAACCCTGTGGGGATGTTTGTCTTAACCATACATTTTTTATTGTCCAGTTAAGTTTTGAGTAATTCAGCTGATGGGACTTTCAGCCCTGCCCATGGGCAGTGACTCACTCCACCATCAAATTAACAACTCTTTTGGAAAATGTGTTTTCATGACTTGGCCAAAAATTTCCACTGCTTAACTTCATCACTTTCTTCCCAGAGAAACTCTTTGAAGTAGTCCAATGATTGTGCATTTAAGAAGAGCCTTTCTTTCCAGCCATGGCAAACGCCTGACCAACCTATTACTTTCAACTTTCCTCAACACCACTCCCTGGTGCCTTCACCTGCCCTCCTTGTCTGTTCAACAACTCTTCCTTTGATGATGAACATAGTGTATTAGTCCGTTTCTGTTGCTTATAACAAAACACCTGGAACTGAGTAGTTTATAAAAAATAACAAAATGTATTGCTTACAGTTTCAGAGGCTGGGAAGTACAAAGCCCAGGGAACACATCTAGTGAGGGTCTCGATGGTGGTGACAGTGACCCAGGGTTCTCGCGTGGCAGAAAACAGTGGAGCAGAGAGTGACTAACCTCTCCTGTGCTCTTCTTTTAAAGGCCTCAGACTGACACCCATGACCACCATTATTAATCCATTCACTAATCACCTCTTCAAAACCCCACCATTCAATCACCATAATAGGATTTCCCATGCTCTCAACAGTCATAGTGGGGATCAAGCTACTACTACACACAACTTGGAGGACACAATCCATATCACATAGATTTGCGGTATCTTGAAATATCCAACCTCTGGGGTCAAAAGTCATCTGGCAAAAGGGAAACATGCACAGAAAGTGGGTCAGGCTGCTGAATTCTCTCCCTTCTCCTCTGAGAAAAGCAAGATTTTACCAAGTTGCTTTCTCTTCTGTCTTCTTCATCTATAAAATAATGAGTTTTGACTAAGTGACTTGATGGTATTTTCTACCTATAAAACTGAAGAGCTCAATATACACAGATAAATATGAAACTCTATCAATGTTTGTCTCCAAAGTTCAAGCAACAGGCATGATGTAATATAGGGTTGACTCATAATACTGGGATGCACAGGACCACTAGATAAGGAAGATGCATGTGCATTGTGTCAGTCTACTGTTTCCTCAATAATGCTGCATCATAAGCCAACCAAAAAATAAGTGGCTACCACCAATGAACATGTAATCTCATGCTCATGGGTCCACAGGTCAGCTACCCAGCTCTACTTCATGCCATGGGTAAGTTGGGCTTGGTTTCGGGCCATAGATAAGATTCGGGTTGACTCCACATATCTCTCTTTCTTATGGGGAATGCTCTTCTTGTGGTGATCACTGGAGCCAAGAGCCATACCAATCTACACAAGCACAAATAAGTCTCTGCTCATATTCTACCCATTAACATTCTATGGGCTAAAATATGTCACATGCCATGCTCAACATCAAGAGAGCTAAGAAGTATATTCTACTCACAGTGAGAGAGGGAGAAGAGTGAATGTTCCCAAACAACCATTCAAACCAACATGTATAGCTCTCTCCTCCCATGTTGACTGTCATTTTTTTGATCTGGCCTCTATACACACACATACACACACACACACACACACACACACACACACACACATACACACATGCACATATGTGTATATATATACCAAGGAAACCAAAACCTGTAAACCAATGAAAACAAAATTATATTATTATTATTAAATTATATTTAAAATTACATATATTAAAAATTATATTATTATTATTAAAATTATATATTATTATATATATAATTTTGTGTGTGCATATATATACATGTAGTTGAAGATCAAATAAGAGCAATTTCTGGAATACATATTTTTGGAGGAAAAAAATCTTTAATTATTTAACTTACAATTTTTATGAGACCAAGAGCAAGCTATTCCACTACTATGGATAATTATGTAATAAAAGTTAGAATCTCTATGTGCCGGGCACTATTCCAGGTTCTTTCCATTCATTATCTTGTTTAGTTGAACTGTCACTTACTTATCCACCCCAACTTGATGTTTTACCACATGCAGAATACTCTGCACAAAATTAATCCAAAAAAAAAAAAAAAACTTTACAATTCACACCATTCAAAAATGTTGGTCTAAAAATATTTCATCATTATTTGACCACTTTAACAAGTATTCAGTAAATCTCTCCAAGTCTCAGTTTTCCCAACATTGCCTAAAGTAGTATATTATCATCCACAGGATAGTATTCAGGAAAGATTAGAAAAGATTAGGTAATAGCTTAAATGTGAAGGTGCAGGAATATGAACCCAGATATGCCCGATGCCAAAATCAGTGCCTGTCTTACTCTATCATGTGTCCTTAGGTAACTTGAAACTGTGCATAATAGATGCTGGACTAAAATTTTTAAAATAAAGGAAGGAAGGAAAGAAAATGGAAGGAGGGAAGGAAGAAAGTAGGGAGGAAAATAAGAAAACTGGACACACTTAAAACAAATCCATACAATACAAGGCAATCTCAAACTGTAAACCAAGAGAAACAAATTTTTATTTTCCCAGAGTAAAACAGTCAGTTCACAGATTCATTCATTCAAAAGAGAGTGTTACATCTTAACATAAGTCCCTATTTGGCAGAAGGGCAGCTTCTGTCCGTGCCCTATTCTAGGAATCCAACATGGAGAGGTATCAGGGACACAGCTAGCTTAGAGGCTCATTGGGTTCACCATTTTGCACAAATGGCCTCTATACCCCTCTCCCAAGCATGGCACTAAAATTCCTGAACAATTTGGTCCCAACCTACTTTCTATCTACATTCCATTACTGTCCGCCATGGTCCATCAGCACTCAGCCTCTCACTAGTCCTTGAATATGCATTTCTTCCAGGCTCTATGCCTTTACACCTGCTGTTTCCTCTGCCTGGAATTCATCCCCTCCTCCCATCTCTGCTTGGTGGGCTTTTTCTCATCCATCAATGTCCAATCTAATTATTGACTCCTCTGTGGCACCATCCTCAGATTTCCTCAGGAGACTTAATCCTTTCCTCCACAATGACCCCAGGTGTGATGTTTAATTTTATGTGTCAACTTGACTGGGTTAAGGGATGCCCAAATAGCTGGTAAGACATTATTTCTTGGTGTGCTTGTAAAGGCTTTTGTGAAGGAAATTAGCATTTGAATTAGTAGACTGAGTAAAGAAGATCTGCCCTCACTAATGTGTGTGGGCATCATTCAATCATTGAAGGCCAGATGGAACAAAAAGGCAACATAATGACTAGTTTGCTCTCTCTTCTTGAGCTAGGACATCTGCCTTCTCCTATTCTCAGACATCAGAGTCCCTGGTTCTCAGGCCTTCAGACACTGAGACTTACATCATTAGCACCTCCTGACCTCCTCCCCTGGCCCCATCCCCAAGCCTTAGGCCTTCAGACTCAGACTGAATTACACCTCTGGCTTCCCGGGGTATCCAGCTTCAGACAGCAAGCAGATCACGGGATTTCTCAGCCTCCATAATCCAAGTCCCATAATAAGTCTCCCCAGATAGATGATAGATAGATAGATAGATAGACAGATAGATGGATAGATGGATAGATCCTATTGGTTCTGTTTCTCTAAAGAACTTCAGCTAATACCAGGCATGGCATTAACATCTCCATTACAGCAGGTATCATGGATCACAGGATCAACAATCTACGCAGCCATTTCCTCTACTGAATTTTGAGCTCCTCAAAAACAGGGACTATTGTGAACCTCTGCTTGTTACCTTGTTGTACTTAGCCTAAAATCTAGCAGAGTAGACCATTTTGCCTTCTTACAATACAGGTTTAATCGCTCTCCCCACCCCACCCCCTTCCCCTCCACTGGCAGCCAGTTGAGAAAAGCCATGTGGAGTAGAAAGGGGACATGCTTCTGTTCCACCCAGAGGTGCAGCCAGGCAACGATGAGGACTTTGCCTCGCTGGCCTGGCTTATTTCTACCCCTCCTTCAAGACTCACCTCCTCCATAAAGCCTTCCCCAAACCCTGTGTACAGCCTCCCATCAGGTCAGGACCAATTAGGGGCCACTTGAAGGTGGGGACCAGAGGTCAAGTTCAGCTGGCTATTACTCCAAGGCTGAAACCATAGCCAGGAAGAGAGCCAGCATCTCAATTTGGGAAACATAAGAGTGCACATATAACCAAAGAGTCAATGACCAGCTGCCAGGTTAAAAGCAAAGCGTCGAGGGAACAGAATAAGGATTTGGGTACAAGACAGGAGAGCTCAGAAAATTCAAGTGTTATCTCTTTTGTGTGATTCCTTGAAGATGCCAGAGCTAGCTACCTCCTTCCCTCTGGGCAAACCCTCATTAGACCGCTTATTTCGATACCTCACAACTGTTAATGCATCATTGCTCCCATTAGTTTGTGAGTTACTTGAGAGCAACGATTCAATTTTGTCATTTTCTCTCCTGTGTGACTAGTACCTAATATGGAGCTTTGGCCCTCAGGGAGGGAAGAAAGGAGAAGAAGCGAAAAGAAGGAAACAGGTTAGGGAAGAAGGGACAGAAGGGACAGGAAGGAAGGGGACAGGAAAGGAAGGAAGAGAAGATGCTTCTCAAAGTTAATGTGGTTAAAGAATTCTTGATTCCATGTCCCCCTCCCCCCAGCCCCAGCCACAAACCAGTTCTTCTAATGTTCTCCATGTTTACCAAGGGTACCATCAACCACCTAGCTCCACTAACCGAAACGTAAGCATGATCTCTTGTTCTCTTTCCTTCACCCCTCACATCCAATTCATCAGCATGGTCATCACCCTCCAATACAGAAAGCAAAGCCAGCCCCTTCCCACCATTGCCAGCACTCCATCCTGCTCCTGAAGCCATGTGCTAACTGGCCTTCCTGCCTCCTCTTCAAGCTTTCTGCAAAAGCCAAAGTGATGTTTTCTAAGTGTAAGTCAGAATATATCATGTCTCTGCTCACAATCCTCCACTGGTGTCCCATAAGCCCTGGTCCAAATCAAGTCTGTACAGTAGCCTACAGGCTCCCATGTGATCTAAGCTGGCCTAACTCGCTGATCCCATCTCCCTCCAGCCTACCTGGAACACCCCGTTCTAGCCACACTGTCCGTTGTTATATTCCTTGTACGTGTCACATTTGTTTTCAACTCAAGGGCTCTGAGCTTGACAGTCACTCTGTCTTTGCATGGCTGTGTTCTTCATGCAAAGTGTCAGCTTCCACAGAGGGCTTCCCTGATGTCCGCAGTGAAAGTAGACACATATACACATGCACACACCACTCACTCACACATACACACATACATACACACATACTTACAGACACAGTCATAAACACACATACCACACATATATACACATACATACCCACTGCACACAGTGACATACTCATACATACATACACATATTCACACTGACGTTCACACACACACACACACACACACACAGAGGTTTAAGCCATCATAAACATAAAGTTAAGAGTCATCTGCACAATTCCAGGCTGGTTCCTACTAGACATTCGATGTTTCACTTGTCCTCCAATAGTGCATTTACTGTAATTTCTCAAGTTTCCTGTATTGACGGCATGCTTTGTTTAATTTTCATAGCTAGGATAACCTTAGGAGTAAAGTTCATTTGTCGCACTTTCAAAGTAGTCTAGAGAGATGTTTTAGGCCCCGTACTCATATCTTATTTAGTTCTGTGGTCTCGTCCAGGAATCAGAGCTTGACAATCACAGCCTGGATCTTACAACCACTGAGAAACGAAGGCTTGAATAGAAGCACCTGAGAGTTAACTGTGCAATTCTTATAAACATTACAGGTCTTCTGGATCCTATGAATTGCCTCCATTTAAACTCAAAAGACCCATGACACAGTTCCAGAGGCCTGTAAACCCTGTGATACTAGTCATAATAACTCCCCTGGCAAGGACTAAGCTTCACTTCCCGTGGCCTATAAAGGACCTTGCCTGACCTTTAATATCCATCAGAGCCAGCATGTGCCTGTGAAAGCAGCCCAGGCCAGGAGCCCAGAGAATTATAGCTCTGCCTGATAGCCCTGCAAATGCCACAGGCATGCCCGCCCAGGGGTGGGAACCCTTGCAAGCCTCACATTCACCATTTCTGGCAGGAGATATGACCACCTACACCACAGGGTAATGTCAGAACTAAGAGGGCTCATACTCATTGATCAAAAAACTATCCTATGCCAAGCACTGTACAAAGTATGATATGGCCCCAACCTGGAGGGGGCAGAGACCAGTGGGAGAGTCAACCCCCAAAGAAATCGTTTTATAATGCTGTGGGTGTGCAAACCGTACGATAAGCAAGGGGCCCAGCATATAGAAGGTGCTTAGTAAGTGTTCATCTTCCCTAGAGATTCACAGCCTCACAGAACTTATTCAATTTAGGGTGACCACAGGACCTGGTTTGACCTAGACAGAACCAGTTCAGAGCTATCATCCTGAAATGATTATTAATAGTGTCTTTTTCACCATCAATAGTACCACCAATTGGACAGCAAGGTATAAGATGACCTCAGCCAACATGCTCATTTTTGCAGAAGAGGGAATTACAGCCTCAGTGGAAAAATGACTGTCCACATCTGATACCAGCACCGTGCACTCTCCTGGTCATTTTTCAAACCCTGGAGAAATGCTGGAATCCATAGCTCCCTCTGCGTTCCTGGTTCTTCACCCCGGCCTGGACCTGTTCATAAGCCCATGGTCTGTGTGGGATTCCGATCATCTTATGTCTCCTGAATTAACTTGAATCACTGATAATGAGATATGATATGCATCTATGTCAGTAAACTGACCAAACTGTGGTGAAATTTATCATTTACTTAGATTTTGAGCAACCTTTGGACCCATACAGACTAATTTGAAGTTAATTGGATGTTAGAAATAGCAAAATGGACCTTCCTGGCATAAATGAGAATTCTACTCTCTTTATCATGAAAAGTCCAACATCGGGTATTTACAGGACTCATCACTAAAAACAAAATGAGAATTCAGTAGGGAGGGGCAGGTTTGTCTTAGCAGCCAAGCTTGAAGTAAAGCAGGAAGGGATAGAAGGAGTGAAAGAAAAAGGACATTATTTTAGTTAGCCCTTGGTAACTCTACAAGACAGATGTTATCATTTCCACTGTCACAGATAAGGAAACTGAGGCCCCCTCTAATTTACCCAGTGTGATAGTCTTTTTTACTGTGTCAACATGTCTGGGATACAGTTCCCAGTTTTTCCATCAAACGCTTATATCTAGGTGTTCCTATGGAATTATTCTGTAGATGTGACTGGTGTCTGTGATCAGTGACATCTGAGTGAAGACTATCCTAGATAATCTGCGTGGTCCTGATCGAATCAGTTGAAAGGTCTTAAGAGCAGAGCTCAGGCTTCCCTGAAAAAAGAACTCCCGCCTGCAGATTATGCTTCAGCTTCTGCCTGAGAGTTCCAGTCTGCCTTCCTGACAGCCTCCTCTACAGACTTCAGACTTGCCCAGCCAGCTGCACAATCATGTAAGTGGATTCTTTGCAATAAATAAATCTCTTCATAGATTTTCCTACTGGTTCTGCTTCTCTACTTGAACTGTGACTAAGACACCAAACCAGTCCATGGTATAATCAGAGTTCATGCTCTGGCTCCTAATAACCATGTCCTAATTCCCTAAGGTGATTTTCTAAAATCCTTTGAGGGGATTCTCTCAATTTGGAGAGTGATTTACAATCTAATGATAATATCATACTTGTATCAACGGCTTGAAAAGCATTGCCTTTTGCTGAGATGGATCAACTGTGTGCAAAAAAAAAAAAAAAAAAAAACCTAAGTTCAGATGAGTGAAAGAAAGAAGAGGAGAAGAAAAAAGATGAGTAAGAAAGAAGAATATGAATAAATATCTATTATTTACCATATGTTAGACATTGTCAAAGGTTTTCACATTCTCTATATAATTTGCTAAATATGGCCAACTAGATTATTGTTCAAAGACATTCAATCCCTCCCTGAAGCATACATGGGAGTACACATTCTCACCCCTGACTTCGGGCTTAGACACGTGACTGTCTTTGATTCGTGAGATGTCAGCAGATATAATGGAAGCAGGGGCTTACAATGGGCTTAACAGTATGGTGTGCTCTCCTATGCCTCTGCACCACAATGAGAAAAATATACCTTCTTTATCCTGAACCAAAAAGCATGAGAGAGGCATGAAGCAGGCATTGACTCACCCTTTAGCTTATCACCAACTAGCCAAGCCAATCTAGCTTGGCCAACACCCAACTGACCTGCAGATACACAAGTTAAATAAATGCTTATTTTATATGCCACTGAGATCTTATGGTGCTTGTTATGTAGCAAAAGCTGACTGACACACTGCATAACAAAAGAAGAGTAATTTCCACCCATTGGAATACACAAAGGCTTTAAGAGTCTTTATGCCAAAAGTGAATCCAGGAGCTAGTGATAAAACTGGATAGGGAAATTGCAGAGTCTAGACAGTGAAAGCCGTAGTTCCAAATCTCCTCTCTAGGACACTGTGGTCTCCTTAGGATAATGGGGGATGGAGACATTCAAAGTCACATACACTGAGCATTATTTATCACTGCACTCTATATAGAGAAAGAAAAAAATCTATTTTGTACCACATAGATTCTCAACACTTGCAGATTACACAAGACCTTACAAATTCCCTGTACCTTCCCTTGCTTATATACAACTTAAATATATATATATGCATATATTCATATGTATACATGCATATATATATGTAATACCATATTAAATTTTAAAAGTAAATTATGGTGTGCCTAAAAGGCCAAAACCAATATGGTACCTTAGGAGTTCCTGCAGAGGTGAGGAGGAGCCTCTGTGGGCTTTACTCCCACGTATCTTCATCCTAGAGTCAACCAGAGAAACTCCATTTTTTATTGTTTTATACCCTGGGATTCTACATGAAATTCCATTGGAACAGGAGTGAGCCCTAGGCCAGACAGTCCTGCAACAAAGATGACAGCCGATGTCTCTAAAGCACATGACTAAAACCAAACTCATTGTTTTGCCCACACACACCCCTCAACCTCCTTGTTTCCCCTTCACAGAGACTGTCACTGCATTTCACCTCCAGGTCAGTAAGCCAGCAACTTGGAAGCTACTATTAGGCCCACTTTACCAGCCTCATCTCATCCGTCTCCTCAACTGATGACAAACATGTACTACTCTCTCTGTTTGAACTGTTACCACCATTGTTCTGAATTCCATCCCTAACCTATGATACTCAACAGCCTTCCAACTTCAGCCTCTCTATCTTATACCCTCAGTGAAGGACAGACTCTAAGACAGCCCCCAGTGATACCTGCCTCGTGGTGACATCCCCTCCCTTTTGTAATATGATGTCCTTAAGTGACTTGCTTCTGACCAGTAGAATAAGCAAATATAATGGGATATTTCTTCCATGAGTAGGGTACATGAGATTCTGACTTCCATCTTGCTAGTAGACTCCCTCACTGGTTTAAATGAAGCACACTGCAGTGTTTGAGCTGCCCTATGGAGAGGCCTATGTTGCAAGAAACAGGGTGGCTTCCAGCTGAAAGCCAGCAGAAAACTGAGGTCCTAAATCCAACAACCCACAGAGAACTGGATCCTGCCAACAACTACATGAGTTTGGAAGTGGATTCTTCCCCAGATGAGTTTTCAGATGAGACCTCAGCCCTGGCTGACATTTTGATTGCAACCTCGTGACAAGCTTTAAAGACCCAGCTAAGCATTCCTGGATTCCTGTCCCACAGAAACTGTGAGGAAATAAATGTATGTTGTAAACCACTAAGTGGTAACTTTTTACACAGTAATAGATAACTAACACACCCCTCCAATGTACACACTACATCACAACCAGAGTGATGGTCCTCAATACAAATCTGACCATGCCCTTCTTCTGACTCAAACACTTCTTGCAATGTCATAGGAAGCAAAAAAGTGTCACTTATTGTGTGGTCCTATATATTGGTCCTTTCATGTGCTTTTTCATTTTCTCATTTTGTCCACATAGAACTCAGCAAAGTCAGGGTTATTAATCCTCTTTTATAGATTAAAAAAAACGGAGGATTAAGTAACTTATTTAAAACTACAAAGTTAGGAAATTACTAAGCCAGAACTGAACAGAATTATCTGGGTTTAAAACCCTTCCTGTGATCTGGTTGATTAGCTCACTTGGTTAGAGCATGGTGTTGGTAACACAAGGTCAAGGTTTCTGATCCCCTTACTGGCCTGTCACCAAAAAAAAAAAAATACTCTTCCTGCTACACCATGCTTCCACGAAACCCAAAGCAGCCTGGTTCAGAATTAGGGAGATGTGAAAGCCAGGCGAACTGAGGCAGAATCTTAAGGCCTAGGAGAAAAAGTTCAGTGAAATGAGGGGGAGGAGAAAATCCGAATGTTTCTGCACAGTGTCTGACTTAGAGTTTTATTGATCTCCTTGGCAAAATTGGAAGTTTAGCAAAGATAAGCTTGTTTATTATAAATCCCAGGGTTCTAAACTTCAATGGACTTTGTAAGAGATGTTTGAAACTCAAAGATAAGATTTCAGAGTCAGAATTCTACGAGTTCCTTAGAATAGGGCTACTCTACCCTGTGGATGATGGCCTTAAAGAGGTCCTGTTAACGATGGAGATGCAGCCCAGGCTCCTCTCCTGCCCCATTCCCCATATCTATACCCTTGTAGCAAAAGTACACCCTGCTCTTGCCTCACCATGCAACACACACTCAGGCACAACTTAAACTGCCTCAAAATGTCTCATTAACTTCACAAATCCCCTCCATACTAGAAGTGGCATCGGCCTTTAAAAACCAAAAGGGCAGAGGGGAAAAGCTCACAGAAAAGTTACAAGGATGTTGAGGTGTTACAGGCTGTTCTTAGAGAGGAGGCCTCTGATAAATTGAGCATGAGTCTCTAAGAGAGACAGAAGAGCCAAGAAGTCAACCTCTTCCTCTCCTTAGATTTATGAATCTTCCAGTGAGAGGCGAAAGCATCGCTCTGTCAAGATCAAAGCTCAGAGAGGTGAGAAGACCAGCGATTCCCCTGGGATGAAAGTATGTCTGTTTTATGTAACATACATGGTCTGTGTTCTAGAAAGCACATAGCATAGGAAACCCATTTAATGGTCCCCATAAAATAAATACTTCCTTTGCATTAAGAATACAAAAAGATGGATATGCTCCTTGCTTGGAATGTATGAAGCAAAGGTGAAAAGTTCCACTGTGTTTTCTGCTCATGGAAAATAACTTTTGATTAATCAGCCCAGAGTCCAGATTTTTCTTGGAAGAACAGAACATGAAGACTGAGAGTTTTTGCAATACTTGGGCTGCCACAGGCTCTTGCGTTAAGGTACTTATTGTGTGAGGGCGTTTCTAGTCATTGAAGTCAAAGTGGGCTGCAAAGATCAAGTTAAAAGATAATAACTACACCAGAGAGCCTTAATAGTTTGCAGAACTCTGAGATATGCACTCTGGAAGACTCTCTGCATAAATAACACATGATTCACTAACTCATTGATATTCTACTTTTAGTAATTGCTATTTGGTGTGATGGTCATTAAAGCAAAGCTATTAGGCAATGCTGTGATTATGGAAAAAGAACAAAGGCTGGGAGAAACCAACTTCTCAGTTCTCAGGAAAGAAACACAGAAAAGGAAATGAAAATATCAAAAGGCAGTGTGTCCCATGATGCACATTTCAGCCAAATGCAGACATGTGTGAAGGGCTGCTCAGCCTTGTCTGAGTAACACCTCATTCCTCAACATGTGCAGCATGTGCAGAGCTGACCAAGGATAAGAAGGAACATCAGGGTCCAGAAGATAAAACACCAAACTAGGGGTGAAGTGGCATTCCTTCTGACCTGGATTGACCCCATCTTAGTCATCTGGAAAATGGGAGCAATACTAATTGTTCTGTCAAAATCACCATTCAAGCATCCAACCGTTCATTTCTTCTCATCACTTTACTGTATACGTCATTGAGTACAAAGATAAATGTACCATGGGCCCCACCCACAAGGGGTTCCCAAAAAAGGAGCAAAGATGAGACACATACGTGAAAAATAGCATTCTTGTTGAAAGTGCTAAGTGTCGTATTAAGTAACCAACCAGAGGAAATGGTGTCCTCAGCTGCTAAAACTTGAGAACCAGATTTGTAGCCTTCTCCCTCACAGAAGCATAGGATGTCATGGCATATCTTTTCTGTGCCAACCGCATTTCTAGTAACCACCTTTCTTTCTCACTTTTATTTTCCTTTTGCTTAAATGTTCCCATTCATTTTGTTTATTATCCTAGCAATATTGTCTGCTCTCCGTAAATCCTTTCTTGAGCAAATAAGGTTTAAATAAAAAGATATGGAGGTGCCCTGCAGAAGCCTTCATGAATGTGTGATTGACTCTGAATAACTGATGTGCGCCATATGAACTGTTGACTGCTACACAACATAAAGAATGTATTGTTCTTAGGATGGTGATAATGATCTTAATTCAAAATATCTTCACTTATGTCAACATGAAATGTAAATCACTATGCATCTCTGCTCACAAGAGATATAATAGTGGTTCCAGTCTATCATAAATGATCTACACGTGACCAGGGCTCAGTAAACTGAGAGCCCTGATTGGCCATCTGGCTCAGCTCAGCAGCTGGGCCTCAGCCTCTCCTTTGTGGCTGACCTAAACTCTTATAAGGTGAGCCTGCTTCTCTGGAGACCTATGTCCCCAAGGGCAGAATCCTAGACACAGTTCCCAGGCTCTGGCCTGATGCTGTTCTGAGACAAGGACCTGCTGGAATCTTCTCCCTGGGCAAGAGGCTAGGGATAAGGAAACAGATAAGCACACACACCCTCAACCACTCAGGGGTGAGCCTACCTCATGCTGGTCCCTGAGCTTGAAATTTTGTCCTCCTTGCTTTCCCTCTCTGACTACTACTTATATTCAAAGCCCAGTTCAAATGCCACCTCCTCCATGAAGCCCTCCTTCCTGAAGCCTGAGCAGAAGGGACTGCTCTCTTCTCTTTGCTCTCAGCCTCTCTTACAGAATCACCACATTTCTTTGCAGTTTGTGCTCCCTCTGACCTGAGTGTGCACCAAACTCCTGGAAGCAGGGACTGCTCAGAACCCATTTCCCTAAATAGGAACCTTCCCCAGCAGCTAGTACAGTGACTGGAACTTGCTCAGTGGATGCTTATTAAACCATTTTTTTTTCCAGTTTTCCTTTTTTTAAAAAAATAACTACTTGGATAACAAATAACAACATTAAAACTCTTCAAAGAGTGGAATCCTCATATATCAAGTCCCAAGCCAGTAGGCAGGAACATGGTGTTTTCTTTAGCTGAGAGTGAGAACAAGGGGTACAAGGGACCCCATTGTATTTCTCAGCACAGTGAAGAGGAAATAACAAAGGGTGGCAGCAAATGGGCCTGAGTTCAAATCCTCATTTCACAATTTGGAATTTGTGTGATGCTGTGTCTTAGTCTGGTCAGGCTGCTGTAACAAAATATCATAGACTGGGTGGCTTATAAACAACAGCCAGTTATTTCTCACAGCTCCTGGAGGCTGGGAAGTCCAAGGGGCCAGCAGATTTGGTGTCTGGTGAAGGTCTGTTCCACGTAGAAGGTGCCTTCTCGCTGTGTCCTCATATGGCAGAAGGGGCAAAACAGCTCCCCAGGCCTCTTTATAAGGGCACTAACCTAATTTCTGAGGGCTCTGCCCACATGATGAGATCACCTCCCAAAAGTTCTTAACTCCTAATACTTTGTAGGTTGGGCTTTCAACATATAAATTTTGAGGGGGACACAAATATCCAGACCATAGCACTTCGTAAGTGTCTGAACCTCTTTTGACTCTGTTTTGCCACCTGTAAAACTAGAACTCTTAAGCCCAAATCCCAGGATTGTAAGAAAAATTCAGTGAAAGTGTGTAGACAGCACCTGTGCAGGCCCTGAAACACAGTAGTCACTCGATAGATGTGGCTTCCTTCCTTCCCCCAAAGGACAAAATCAAACAAATCCCTATAAGAGAGGGAAAATTTTTTGTATAAAAAGGGAATTCAGTAATGTCAGAAAAGAGCAAGCATTTTTGTATAAAGACCCATTCCTTCTCATGTAGGTCTAACCGAATCATTCATGTTTGCACCCAAGGCAATTAAATGCCCAAGCCCCACAGACATCCATCTATGCTTAGACACGGGAATTTATATTAAATTTTTAGTATGCTTAGGATGCATAATTCTAAAACTAAATAAGATTGAACTAATGATGAAAAGCATACCATTTTTTAAAAGTCAAGTTTTGAAAGTTTTTCTTAACAGAGCATTAGTGTACCTCTCTTTGTACATATATATGGGACTTGAACCATCTGCTCTATCTAAAAAAAAAAGATATAACAAAAAGAAGTCCAATCGTAATTGGCAGTAAGAAAAATTGCATTCCTCCTGCCCTTTGCTCAGGCATAGAGCCATCAAAGTGTTATGCCATAAAATTTAATTTTTGAGTTTTGAATGATTTACAGTGGAGCAGAACTTATAAATCAGAACAGTAACCATTGCTATGAATAGAGATGTATGTTTTTCCAAAATGTCTAAATGAAATACTTTGAAACACACTAAAAGACCTGCACAGTTCTCCAAAGGCAGCCATAATTGAAGTTAATCATGCTTATTTGGACAGAAGGAAACTTACTGACACCTACGCACCTCCCCCTCTTTAAAATAAAGTGATCAAATCATCATCTCTTCTTATGTAAACAGTTAATCATGGCAATATATCGTACCATTGTACGATATATTTCTAGTCTTGTCTGTTACATTTGTAAACTTTTATAATGTCTCTGACTGGGTCTTTAACCAGATGCAATTCTTAAAATAGTTAGGATACCTAGAGCATCGTTATGTGAAAGTCTCATATACAGTCACCAATAAAGAATCCCTCCTTTTCCTTCACATCCCAATATCTAACCACATAGCAAGTCCTCTAAACTTTGCCACTTCTGCTCACCTCCTGCATTCATTCATTTTCTGTTGCTTACAGTTCCAGATGCTAGTAAGTCCAAAGTCCAGGGAATGCATCAGATGAGGGCCTTGTTCTTGGTGGTGACTCTACACAGCAACACAGTGTGTCACATGGTGAGAATGGGCTGAGCAAGAGAATTAAACTCCTCATTTGCTCTTCTTTTAAAATCATCAGAACCACGCCCATTACTCCGTTACTGGATCAATCCATTTGCAAGGACATAGTCCTCACAATCTAATCACCTCTTGAAGGCCCCACCTTTCAAATACCATAATGGAATTTCCCACCCTCTTCCCTGTTAGCACTGTTACTATGGGGGTCAAGTTTCCAATGCATGAACTTTTGGGGGGCACATTTTACCCATTCCACCTCCTTATTCTGCATCCTCCTCACCTCTCTGACCACTGTGCCCTCCTGCCTCCATTGTGGTAAGATTGTAGGAGTGGGCTACCCAACATGTGAATTGCATCATGGCACTCCTCTCTTTAAGTTCGCTGATGCCTTCCCATTGCACTTAGAATCAATGCCAGCCTTCTCACTGCAGCTTGCAGGGCCCTACACAAGCAGGCCTGCCCATTTACAGCCCTCATCTCCTTCCAGTCTCTCCTTGTGGATTCTTCCTATTCTGCAGACACACTACTTTGTACACACTCCATGATCCCAAATTTGTGAAAAATTCTAGATGGACAGATAGAAATGGATGGATTTACATATTGCATACCAAAAATACAGGAAGTATAAGCATTAATATATGAATAGCCTTTATTTCTGATGAATAGGGTTATAGGTAATTTTATATTCTTCTCTATACTTGACTGTACTTTACAAAATTTGGGGAATGAACATATATTAATTCAAAAAGTTTCATGGAGAAAAGACATCAGACATCAGACAATCATGCCCTTGCATGATTCCCAAGGGCAAAACAAGGACTTTTAGGTGTGAACTCACAAAAGACACCAAGGTTTAGGTCTTTGCTTCCTACAGAATGGGGATGTTCTCATCTTTATCATCCCCAGAGGTCTTTCACAATAAAAAGACTTTATTCTAATTTTTTATCATCTCTGAAAGCCTTCATAATGACTGGCCAATCAAATGTGTTGACTAGCTGGGCTCTGACCCCTCTCTCTTGAAATGTGGATAAAGGCACTGGAGCTTGCATGGACTGATGGGCGTATGGCTCAGCTGCTGAGAACAGCAGTCAGAATTAAGGAGAGAGTCTGAATCACACGGGCTATCAAGCATCTGGTAATATTAATAAACACTTGAACTTTTTAATCTCTCCAACTAGATTGTAAACTCTATAAGGCAGGGATCATATCTATCCATCCCAATTGTTCAACAAATGTTTACTGAGTGCCTACTACATCCAAGCACTGTTTTAAGTATCGAGAACGCAGCTGTGAAGAAGAGAGGCTTGGCCTCTGGCCTCATAGGATTGCATTCTAATGGACACAGAAAGAGAATTACAAAGTATGAACAGTAGTAGAGAGTGATAAGTGATACCAAAGAATTAAAATAGAGGAATGCAAGAGATGGGATG
The DNA here is from genome assembly GCF_027409185.1 of Cynocephalus volans. Lineage (NCBI taxonomy): Eukaryota > Metazoa > Chordata > Mammalia > Dermoptera > Cynocephalidae > Cynocephalus > Cynocephalus volans. The sequence goes on from NC_084468.1 coordinate 10,680,171, forward strand.
GCTCTTTAAGGTAGGATTCCAAGAAACTCTTCCAGGAGGAGTCTACACTGCAGCTGAGCTGGAGATGGTAAGAATGCCCTAGGACATTGCAGGGGTGAGCCTCCCAGCCAGTGGGATGGCTGGAGCCAAAGCTCTGAGGCAGGAATGACCTTGGGGTATGAGAAGAACAGAAGTAAAGCTAGTGCAACTGGAACTCAATGGGGGAGAGCATGAGTGGTGCTGGTAGGAGATGAGATAAGAGATGTATGGAGGGCCAGATTATAAAAGGTCTTAATCATCGTGTCAAGGAGTTTGTCTTTTGTCTAAATTCAAGGAAAGCCATTAGGAGATTTGAAGCAGGACAGTAAAGTGGTATGATCTAGCTTTTTAAATATCCCCTCTGGCTGCTGTGTGGGGAGTGGGCTAGTGGTCACGGGAAACGACCAGTTAGGGGATTCTCACTAAGATGATGATGTCTTGGTAGTCTTGGAAAGAAGAGAAGGGAATGGCTTCCAGGCTGGAAGTGGAGTTGACAAGATCAGCTATGGACTGGGTGTGGAGATATTGAGAACAAGAAAAAACAGGGAAAAAGGATAACTCCCAGCTTTGGAGTTTATTCACAGGTGTGTCCCCAGCATCCAGCTCAGGTACAGACACAATGAGCACTCGGTGATTATTGAGTAAATGAATGGATCAATGGATGGATAAAATGGCAAAATGATCATGAGAAATCGATCCTACAGCAATTCTATGTGTGTGTGGGGGGGGGGGGAGGCAGTAACCATCCTCCGCAGTTGCTGAGTCCTTGCCAGGTATTTTCTAAGGGACAACAGTGGGGAGGACAGGACTTCAGAGCAGATAGAGTTCAGTGATGCATGGAGTCAGACAGACCTGTGTTTAAGACCTAGCTCTGACACTCATTTATTGTTTGTCCTTGTGTCTGTAAAATAGGGATAATTGTATCACCCTCAAGGTCCTGTCTGCTGCACACAGCTTAAGCAGACATATGCAAGCCACTTAAGCACTCAGTCTCAATTTCTCATCTGTAAGATGGAACAAATAACTACTACTTCTCTTACAGGATGACTGGAAAATTAAACCAGAACAAAACAAAACCAGATGGGTACAAAAGTGCTTTGTCACCCTTCAGAACAACACAGACTGCTCCTGTCATTGTCTGAGTCAGGGAAGCCAGGTGAAGGAAGAAGGATCCACCTGAAGCCCAGTGCTGCTTCTCACGAAGTCTCACAATGCCATTATTTCCTACTGTCACAGGAGCTGTATTCCCCAGATGTCTGTCAGAATGTGGGGAGCAAGGGTTTAGAAATGCCCAAAAGGAGAGGTCTGTGAGGCCTGTGCAGTCTTGGGTACAGCCTACATGAAGAGCACTGCATCGTGGGCACTCCGGCATTAATTGAGGATGACGGGTTGGATAAATGTATTTATAGCTGCAAAACCCAGAGCTTTCTGGCTTGTGCCCCATCCTGCTCTAAATTGCCCCATGCCTGAGGCCCACTGGGCGGGCAGGCGGGTGAAGAGAGGTACTGGAGAGCATCGAAGGCCAGAGGACTAGATATAAATCCCATCCAGACTTCCTTTTCTAAACCCAGGAAATACCAGTCAATTTATATCTCATCATCTTAACCCTGCAGGTCTGGTTAATGGTTTGACCCATGTATTCTTTCCTTTTCCAAAATCTTGTCCTGTTCCCTCTTAACTTGATTTACTCTACTTACTCCAGCTGCTGACTTTGGCAGGTTTTCCAGCTCTCCACCGACCACTGCACGCGGGCATCATCCTAAATGACTTCCAGTGCAGCGACAGGGCCACTGCTCTCGCTACAAGCTCCAGAAAGTGCCCACTCTCATAACTGGAGCTGGAAAAACACCCTTCCCCCAGCCCCACCCCTTCTCACTTTCAACACCCAGGCACACTTTGGGGCGCAGCATGAAAGGCCAGGCTAAAAGGGACTTGTATTTCTACACCCTATTTGAGTTAGCTGTTTTATCTGGACGTGGAGCTGAGCAGGAAAACGCGGGGGAGAGCGAGGGGCTTTATGAACTCGAAACCAAAATAGACCATTTAAGCAGGGCTGAGTGAAGTCACCGAATGTGCTGTGGAAAATACTTTCAAGGCATTTTATAAATTTTGCACCCAAAAAACTGCCTTGGCCAAATTGGACTAGCTGCTTTCAGATACTCAAATTGTCCATTTTTTCCTGATGTTTCTGATGGCTTAGGGACTTAAGAAAACAATGAGAACGTGTCCTGAAAAGTTACATGAGCATGTCATACAAGCTCACTTTCCTACAAATGAGCCACAAAATCTACAGACTCTGCAAAAGTGACCTTCTCAGGAGTCTCCCTCCTTTCTCTTTCTCTTCTTACTATTACCACTAACACTAATTAACCATATCACCAATGGCTTCTACCTCCTGGGCTCCGGTTCTAAAACAGCTTTTCCTGTGGCCCCATGGTTGACCTAGCTACCAAACTCACCTCTTGAGTGATTTCCCTGAGAAATCTACTCAGTGCAAAAATGTCTTGAGTTTGAGAGATCTCACTGATTTTGCTGTGTTTGTGCATCCTTTTCCATCTCTCACACCCCCTGATGGAGAACAATGCCACTGGAGCTCCATGTGTTTTACATACAAGTGCACTTCAAAAAGTTCATGGAAAATTTGGCATTACCTTTTCATTCTATTTTTCCACGAACTCTTTAATGTACTCTCATATGTGTTCCCTCTCCAGGTTTTTGGCCCTTTCCTGGTACAACCCCTAATCTTCCTCAGGCCTTCATTCCTGTTCTACTTGCCCAAGTCCTCCCCCCACCATAAGGCCTGGATCGATGTCACCTCTGCCAAGACTGTCACCATCCCTGACTCCCTCAAGCATTTCATCTGCTTCCCTCCTGCCAAACTCAGTTTTTTGTATCTTGGCTAAGACTGCTGGTTTGTCCCAGGTGAGGATCACAGCTCTGGAACTTCTTAGCTACATGATTGTAGGCAAATAATTTAAACTTCCTTGAGCCTCGGTTTCCTCTACTGCAAAATGAAAATAGTAATATATATCTCAGAGAGTTGTACAAAAGCTAAATGGAAAAATGTATGTGAAGCTCAGCACAGTGACTGGTACATTCTAAAGGTTAGTAAATGTAAGTTGTTGGTTATTTATTGCCTCACCATATAAATACTTGAGTCTAATCATATTTTTTCTACTATGTCACAAGCTTCTTAAAACTAGGATTAATGAACTATAGAAATGATCCCTGAAAGCAATTGTATTAAGTGAAACAAGTCAGGCACAGAAAGAGAAATGCCACATGTTCTCAGTGATTTGTGGGAGCTAAAAATTAATAAATAAATACACAAACAAATAAAGGGTGGGGGGAAGAAGACAGAATAACCACAAAAATTCCTTGAACTATTTAAGCCAAGTACACAGATACGATGGCGGGGGGGAGAGGAAGAGGAACAGGTAAAGGGGCATGAAAATCAAGTACAATGTATTTTGAGAAGTAAAATTAAATTTAATTTAATTTAATAAATAAATAAATAAATGCTTATGAACCATAAAAAAAAACCTAAGATTAATATATAGTCTGCCTTTGTATTTCTCGCATCCTAGCTAGAAATGACTGGCATATACATGTCCCAAGTACTGTGCCTGTTGTTTTACATATTTGTGATGACCAGTTTCATGTGTCAACTTGGCTACCCCATAGTACCCAAATAGTCAATCAAATACTAAGCCAGGAATTGCTATGAAGGTATTTTGTAGATGTGATTAACCTCTGTAATCAATTGCCTTTAAGTAAAGGATATTATCCTAAATAATATAGGTGGCCCAAATTCAGTCAGTTGAAAAGTTTTAAGAGCACAGCTGAGATTTCCCAAAAGAAGAAATCCCACCTGTGGACTGCAGTGTCAGCTCCTGCCTGAGAGCATGTCCTCTAGGACAGCCACCCTATGGATTTCAGACTTGGCTAGGCAGACCTCACAGTGTGGGAATTAGCCATTATCAATGTTAGTATTGGCTTAGTATTAGTATTCACAATGTTAGTATTTGGATTAGGATTGACATCTTATTTTATACCTGAAGCTAACTAGTGTCAGTGCAAAATGTCTTTGAGACCTGAATTCCAGTCATGATCTGTGAAATACAAATGGCATGCCCTTCCCACTTCCTCCTCCTGTCTCCCAAGCCCAGGGGCTAATTCCTGGAAGGTATTCAATAAATATTTATCCAGCCAAAGTTGAGCAAATTGGAAGATGTGCAAAATCTAATTTCCTTGCAGTATGGAAAATTTAAGAAACAAACACTTCAGGGACGTCCCTTCAAACTAAGCATTTTCATGAATCCAAAAAAATTCCATTAAAATAGTTTCCACTGGAGCAGAGAAAAGCCCGTGAAGCGGGAACACATTATAAATGAGAGTCATCACACATATGTGCTATAGGTCAAGTGTTAAAAAGGATAAATGTTCTATGCAGGAAACATCTGAAATACGTATGTTATGGATGGGCTTGTCGGTAGATGGACAATGGAGAGCAGCCTGAATATGGCTGATTTCATCCATCAGCAATAAATAGCCACAGGAGACCCTGCCTGTGATAACAGGGAGAGAGACACCCTCTTCATCTTGTCTCATTTTCTTAGTCTGGGGTCTTTTGAGTCAGAAACTTCCCCTTCGTGTCAACAAGTCTTAGGTGAATATTTAATTTATTATACACCATCTAAGGACCCAAGAGAAAACAACGGAATGAATTGTTTCATGAAATAAATATACCCCAACTATCAAATGAAGTTGAAAATACAATGTACAGACAAATAAACCATGTCATGATTGATGTTAGCCCTGGTCATTGACAAATATTCTTTCTGCTAGATGGAACAAAAGTCAGGAAGGAGAAAACCAATGGCTCTTAAGCACGTTTTACACACTAGGCACTTGGCCAAGGGCCTTCATGCAATTAACATAAGTTCTTTCTTCTCTCCTCTCAAAATAGGCCAGGCCATCACAGCCCTGCCACTGTTCCTATGTCATTCCTCCACCAAGAATACCACTCCCCTGAGCCCCCACTTCTTTATCTAGCAGGCACACATTTTTGAGGGATTGGGCTGTGGTTTTTCAACCATACTAGCATTCAAAAATCATCTTAGATTAGAGTTGCAAGGTTTAGCAAATAAAAATGCAAACTTGAATTTTAGAAAACAATATTTTTTAGGACATGTCCCATAAAATATTTGAGACAGATTCATATTAACAAGTATTCATTGTTTATCTGAAATGCAAATTTAACTGCACTTGTTGTATTTTATCTGGCAACACTTTCTGAAATGCCTTACCTTTGTCTCTGCCTACCCCCCAGGAATTCTACTTTAATAGCTATGAGATGCTCCCCCCAGCCACCTACACACACACACACACACACACACACACACATATACATTTCCATGATTTTTTTCTTCCCACCTCTTCTTTCTGCTCTTTCAGATACCCTGTATCTACTTTGAGCACCTGTTAACACTCAGCATCTGTATGCAGAATGTTTATTGAGATGATTAGTGCTTTGTTGCTGCTGCTTGAAATATTCAGAAAGAATGAGCGCTGTTTGTGTTTGGTTTCTACGCTTTTCCCTCTCCCTCCAAGGTCAGTCACCTTTGTGTCCCCTACCCTCACAGCCAGACCAAATTCAGAAGGTGCCTTCAGGTGCCAGGTCCCTCCTGGCTTCTTCCCTCCAGACAGGACAGCTGGCTTTCCCTGGGGGTGAGGGGGCAACACCTTTGAAGAGGCGGGGGGAGTGTTTAAACAATGGGGCAGAGGGTGTGTCACCTCAAAACTGGAAAGAAATTATTAAGAAAGTCTCCCAAGTGGATTTAGCTCTTGCTCTTTACACCTCCACCCACTTTTAAAAATGAAAATCAAATCACATCTCTCCCAATGCCCCTCATCTCATCACATTCTGTAGCAGGCCTCACCTCCTCTTAGCACACACACGGCATGCTGTGTCAGCCTCTTAGCCCCTGCATGTCCATCTCCTCTTGCCTCCTCTTCCAGATGTCCCTGGGGTTGCTCTATCACCTGCTCCTTGCCTTTGGACAAAATGTGAGGCCCACACTACCCTCCTCCCAACGCCCTCGTCCCCCTTCCTTACTATGCTTTCTCTGTAGCACCAAACTCTTCTAAACTTCCATATAGTTCATTTGTGCTCATTATCCTCTGACTCCCTGCCACAGAGCATCCTGAAAGCAGTATATTCTGTTTTGTTTTGTTTTTCACTTCTCTATTCCCAACACGAATGTGGTGCCTGGCTTATAGTAGGCACTCAAAGATATCAGGGGAAAGAAGGAAGGATGGAGGGAGAGAGAATGGAGGAAGGAAGCAGGGAGGGAGGGAGAATGGAGGAAGGAAGGAGGGAGGGAAGGAGAATGAATGGAGCGTAGGAAGGAAGGAAGGAATTTCCCACCAGCATGTGAGACAGGGGCACTGAATCAGGTTAAGACTGATTTACAGAAACCAAAGGCATGAGATATTTCTTGCAAAACCAATTAGTAACATTTCTACCAGCTAAATTATGTACCTGTTAAAAATACTTTGACCATGTAAATAGTAAATATACTCTAGTCCTGGTACCCCACTTGCTAGTAAAGCAGCCCTGGGTAAGTCACCTCTCAGAGCATGAAGTTTCTCATTATGAAATCAGTCAGAAGGTACTAGGTTATGATGCAGTAATAAATTGTCCCCATCATGGGTCGGCTAGGGAGATTTCCTTCTTGTATCATCAGGAGACCAGGCTGACAGGGCAGCTTTCTCTCATACATTTCTGGTGGCCATGCCTTAGGGAACACATACCCTGGAGGAGCCTCTGCCTACAGGAAAGAGGAAAGAGAAACCCTGCCCAGGGTCACCCATTCAAACTGAGGAGCTCCAGTATATTCCGGTGCACTCATCAGGGTCACAGGATGCAAGCTGGGTGCCAACATCTCAAGTGTCTTTTCAGACCACAATGGATTAAAACTAGAAATTAATAACAAGCAAAACTCAGGACACTATACAAATATGTGGAAATTAAACAACTGGCTTCTATGGGTCCAAGAAGAAACTAAACAGGATATCAAAAAATTTCTGGAAATGAATGAAAATAAAGACACATCATACAAAAACATGTGGAATACTCCAAAAGCAGTATAAAGAGGGAATTTTGTTGCAATCGATGCTTACATCAAAAGTACAGAAATATTTCAGATAAACACCTAATGTTATACCACAAAGAACTAGAAAAATAAGGCTGGGACACCATCTTGGTAAAGGATGATGAGGCCAGCCCAGCCTCCCGGCCACCATCTTGGGAAAGGTTTTTGATCGTGGAGACCACACGCCCTGCGGTGCCAGCACGCAACCCAGCAGGTGGGCCTCGCCACTGCCGCCTGACTCCATCCCCAGCCTGGCCTAGAGCATGCTGACCAGAGAGGCAGCTCTTGGGAGAGGCCTAAGACCCAAGGCAACCACACACCCAAGGCACTAGTAGCCAAAAAAGCAGACATGGAGGCGGCCATACCAAATTGGCAGCCCCAGCAGCATCCTAGCCAGAAAATAGGTCAAACCAGTGGACCATGAAATCCCCTGCCACAATGACTAAACATCAAAGGAAAGATACCAGAAATATGAAAAATCAAGAAAGTACACCACCAAAGGGTAATAACACTCAAGCTCTAAATCCCATAGAACAAGAAGCCCTTGAAATGTCTGACAAGGAATTTCGAGTGATAACTCTAAGGAAACTATATGAGATACAAGAAACCTCAGCTGGACAACACGATGAAATGAGGAAAAGTATACAGGACCTGAAAGAAGAAATGTACAGGAAATCAATTCCCTGAAAAGGAATGTAGCAGAGCTTGCCAAACTGAAGAATTCATTAAATGAAATAAAAAACACAACAGAGAGTTTTACCAGCAGGCTTGCAGAAGCAGAAGAGAGAACTTCGGACTTGAAGATGGGCTGTATGAAATCAAAAAGGCAGATTAAAAAAAAAAGAAAAAAGAATTAAAAGCGTTGAAGAAAATCTAAGAGAGATATCAGACAACCTTAAGTGCTCAAATATCCGAGTCATGGGTAATCCAGAAGAGGAGGAAAAAGGAGATTGCGTTGAAAACAAATTCATATTCAATATTCAACAAAATAGTGACAGAAAACTTCCCAGTTATTGGAAAAGACACAGATCTTCAGATTCAGGAAGCTCAAAGATCCCCAAACATATTCAACCCAAAAAGGTCTTCTCCAAGACATGTTATAGTCAAACTGGCAAAACTCAAAGACAAAGAGAGAATCTTAAAGGCTGCAAGAGAGAAACATCAAATCACATATAAGGGAGCCCCAATCAGACTAACATCAGACTTTTCATCACAAACCCTAAAAGCCAGAAAGGAATGCAAAGATATATTCAAAATACTAAAAGACAGAGATTGCCAGCCAAGAATACTCTACCCCACAAGGCTATCCTTCTGAAACGAAGGGCAAATAGTATATTTCTCAGACAAACAAAAACTGCAGGAGTTCACTACCACACTACCACCCTTACAAAAAATTCTCAAGAGAATACTGGGTTTGGTATCTGAAAAACAACTACCACTGCCATAAAAACCCAAGTCAAAACCTACTAGTTTAATAAAAATGGCATCAATGAAGAGAAAACAAAAAAAAAAGGCTATCTACACCCCAAGGAACGAACAAATACAGAAAACAAAGAATAAATCATAAAGAAAGGAACAAAAGACACTTCAGACATCCAAATAAAAATCAATAAAATGCTAGGATTAAATCAACACTATCAATAACAACTCGTAATGTAAAAGGATTAAATTCCACAATCAAAAGACACAGACTGGCTGACTAGATTAAAAAGGAGGACCCAACTAGAGACCCACCTCAATATAAAGATTCACATAGACTAAGAGTGAAAGGATGGAAAAAGATTTACCATGCAAACAGAAATGAAAAACAAGCTGGAGTAGCTATTCTTATATCTGATAAAATAGACTTTAAACTAAAAACCATAAAAAGAGACAATGACGGCCACTATAGAATGATAAAAGAATTGATACATCAAGAAGACATAACAATCATAAATATATATGCACCCAATATTGGAGCAGCCAGATTTATAAAGCAAATTCTATTAGACCTAAAGAAGGAAATAGACACTAATACCATAATAGCAAGGGACCTGAACACCCCACTGTCAATATTGGACAGATCATCTAGGCAAAGAATCAACAGAGAAACATAGGATCTAAACAACATTCTAGACCAATTGGACTTGGCAGATATCTACAGAACATTCCATTCAACAACCTCAGAATATTCATTCGTCTCACCAGCACATGGATCATTCTCCAAGATAGATCACATGTTAGGTCACAAATCAAGTCTCAACAAATTCAAAAAAATTGGAATTATCCCATGTCTTGTTTCAGACCACAAAGGATTAAAATTAGAAATCAATAACAAACAAAATTCTGGAAACTATACAAACACATGAAAATTAAACAGCATTCCACTTAATGACATATGGGTCCAAGAAGAAGTCAAACAGGAAATCAAAAAATTTATTGAAACTAATGAAAACAATGATACATCATACCAAAACCTGTGGGATATTGCAAAAGCAGTACAAGGGGGAAATTTATCACATTAAATGCTTACTTCAGAAGAATGAAAAGATGGTAAGTGAACAACCTAACACTTCACCTTAAAGAACTAGAAAAACAAGAACAATCCAAACCCAAAGTTAGCAGACAGAAAGAAATCATTAAGATCAGAGCAGAACTTAATGAAACTGAAACCCAAAAAACAATACAAAAGATCAATGAATCACAAAGTTGGTTTTTTGAAAAGATAAATAAAATTGACAAACCATTAGTATGGCTAACTAAAAAAAGAAGAGAGAAGATCCAAATAACACAAATTAGAAATGAAAAAGGTGATATTACAACTGATACATCTGAAATACAAGGAATCACTGAAGACTACTATAAACAACTATATGCCAACAAATTTGAAAATCTGGAAGAAATGAATAAATTTCTGGACACACACAAGCTACCAAAACTGAGCCAAGAAAATGTAGAAAATCTGAACAGACCAGTAACAATAAAGGAGATTTAAGCTGTTATCAGAAGACTCACAAAAAGAAAAGCCCAGGACCAGATGGATTCACAGCAGAATTTTACCAAACATTCAAAGAGGAATTGACACCGATTCTTTACAAACTATTCCAAAAGATTGAAACAGAGGTAATTCTCCCAAACTCATTCTATGAAGCAAACATCACCCTGATACCAAAACCAGGTAAAGATAGAACTAAAAAAGAAAAGTACAGGCCAATATCCTTGATGAATATAGATGCAAAAATCCTCAATAAAATACTAGCTAACAGGGAGTTTCAAGACGGCGGCGGCTGCGGCGGCTGGCGCGGAGTAGCTGAGGTGGAAAAGGTGGCCACTGGGCCTCAGGCAGCCGGGAAACTTGTGGACCTTCCTCTGGCCATCTCTTAAGGGAGGACTGCTGCTGCTGGCCGGTCGTGGGGGCTCAACGCCACTTTGCCCCCGGCAGGAGAGGCTGCCTCATTTACAGGCAACAGCTTTGAAGTGTGGAGCAGGAAAAGAACTGATTCTTAGCTGCAAAAGCGAGTCTTGAAACAGGGAACACGGCGCCAGGGCTGCTGTGGATGCAGCCAGGATCCCGGAGGCTGGGGCCGCACTGAAGGCGGCCAGCTGCCCTATTCAGGATTCGAGGTTTCAGGCCGGCATTAAAGAAGATTCCTGGGAGCGCCCGAGCGGCGCCGCGACTGAACAGCCCGAGGCGGCAGCGCCGAGAACACGGAAGGCAACAAACCAGAGACAGAGCGAGCGCCCGACCTGGCACAGCACTGTGAGTGATCCCTGGCAAAGCTCTGTTCGGGGGGTGGATGCCCACGCGGCTCCCCGCCTGCACCACCAGGCCACTCCTTGCCCCGGTGCTGCCTCCATTTTCCCAGGTGCGGGCAGCTCCGCCCCGCTCGGCCATCACTGAGCCCATTTGCTTGGCCTGCCGCGGGGCTTTCCGGACCCTGCGGGCCGACCTCCTCTCCCACTCCCTCCACGGTTCTCTGGCAGGGCTGGGGGTGTGGGGCGTCCCGACCAGTTTTGGGAGGGCTAGGAAGTACGGGCGGGCCGACTGTCACTCCACCACACCCTGGACTCTGGCCCCGGTAAACTTCCTGTTACTGGGAGGCAGATACCATCTCTGCGACCACCAGTTTGGAAAAAAGCCTAACGAATTTCTGGTTGGGAATAGTGCGGTAGGAGAGTTCCCAGGTCCGCTTGAACCTGCCGGAGAGCAGGCTGCAGGCGGGCACTAGACTCGGTTTATACCGGGGGGATACAAAGGTGAACAAGACCCGAGAAAGATCTACACAGTGCTACAAAGGCACCCAGAGAGACCGGTCGTCTGTGCCTAGCAGAAACCTGGTAGACTTCCTGGGCGAGGCGGTGCTGAGCAGGGTCTTGAAGGCCCAGCTGATAGACGAGGGGTGCAGAAGACACGCCCCAGCCCAGCACAGTGTTCACAGAGGGGGGTGACGTGCGGCCAGGGAGGCGGAGTCTCGACAGAAACCACACACCCGGTGGGGTCGCCACTGCACGATCTAACAGCCTGGGCCAGAGCACACGGAAAGGGGAGAAGTCCTGTACAGAAAGTGAAAGCTCAACAGAGATCACACACCCTGTGGTACGTGATCCACCTGCCCAGCAGAGTACAAGCTGACCAGAAAGGTGGATCCCCGGAGAAGCCCAAGACCCGAGGCAACCACACACACAAGACACTAGAGGCCAACTGAGCAGTCACGGCGGGAGCCATACCAAATTGGCAACCACAGCAACATCCTAGTTAGTCATTAGTCTTAAACCGGTGGACTGTGAAACCCCCTGCAACAATGAATAAACACCAAAAAAAAGACACCAGAAATACAAAAAATCAAGAAAGTACACCACCAAAAGTTAATAAATCTCATACTCTAGATCCTATAGAACAAGAAGCCCTTGAAATAACTGACAAGGAATTTCGAGTGATAATTCTAAGGAAACTGAATGAGATACAAGAAAACTCAGCTAGACATCATGATGAAATGAGGAAAAGTATACAGGATCTGAAAGAGGAAATATACAAGGAAATCAATGTCCTGAAAAAAAATGTAGCAGAACTTGCTGAACTGAAGAAGTTATTCAGCGAAATAAAAAACACAACGGAGAGTTTAACCAGCAGGCTTGTCGAAGTTGAAGAGAGAACCTCTGAACTTGAAGATGGGCTGTTTGAAATAACACAAGCAGACAAAAAGAAAGAAAAAAGAATCAAGGACATGGAAGAAAATCTGAGAGAGATATCAGACAACCTCAAGCGCTCAAATATCCGAGTCATGGGTATTCCAGAAGGGGAAGAAAATGGAGATTCCATTGAAAACATATTCAAAAAAATAGTGGCAGAAAACTTCCCAGGTATAGGAAAAATCACAGATCTTCAGATCCAGGAAGCTCAACGATCTCCAAACGTATTCAACCCAAAAAGGCCTTCTCCAAGACATGTCATAGTCAAATTGGCAAAACTCAGAGACAAAGAGAGAATCTTAAAAGCTGCAAGAGAGAAGCGTCAAATCACCTATAAGGGAGCCCCAATCAGGTTAACATCAGACTTTTCATCACAAACCCTAAAAGCTAGAAAGGAATGGGATGATATTTTCAAAATACTAAAAGACAAAGATTGCCAGCCAAGAATACTCTACCCTGCAAGGCTATCCTTCCGAAATGAGGGGCAAATAGTATATTTCTCAGACAAACAAAAACTGCGGGAGTTCACTACCACAAGACCACCCTTACAAGAAATCCTCAAGGGAGTACTGGGTTTGGTTCCTGAAAAATAACTACCACTGCCATAAAAACCTAAGAAAAATCTAAACCCGCTAGTACAATAAAAATGGCATTCATGAAGAGAAAACAAGCTAACAAAAACACTATCTACAACCTAAGGAACCAACAAACAAAGAAACCAAACAGTAAATCAGAAAGCAAGGAACAAAAGACACCTAAGACAACCAAACAACCAATAAAATGCTAGGAATAAATCAACACCTTTCAATAACAACTCTTAATGTTAAAGGCTTAAATTCCCCAATTAAAAGACACAGACTGGCTGACTGGATCAAAAAACAGGACCCAACTATATGCTGCCTACAAGAGACCCACCTCACCCATAAAGATTCACACAGACTAAGAGTGAAAGGATGGAAAAAGATTTACCATGCAAACAGAAAAGAAAAACGAGCTGGAGTGGCTATTCTTATATCTGACAAAATAGACTTTAAACTAAAAACCATAAAAAGAGACAATGAGGGACACTACTTAATGATAAAAGGACTGATCCATCAAGAAGACATAACAATCATAAATATGTACGCACCCAATGTTGGAGCAGCCAGATTTATAAAACAAACTCTATTAGACCTAAAGAAGGAAATAGACACTAATACCATAATAGCAGGGGACCTGAACACTCCACTGTCAATATTAGACAGATCATCTAGGCAAAGAATCAGTAGAGAAACACAAGATCTAAACAAGACTCTAGACCAATTGGAATTGGCAGATATCTACAGAACATTCCACCCAACAACCTCAGAATATTCATTCTTCTCATCAGCACATGGATCATTCTCCAGGATAGATCACATATTAGGTCACAAATCAAGTCTCAGTAAATTCAAAAAAATTGGAATTATCCCATGTATCTTCTCAGACCACAATGGATTAAAACTAGAAATTAATAACAAACAAAACTCTGGAAACTATACAAACACATGGAAATTAAACAGCATTCTACTTAATGACATATGGGTCCAAGAAGAAATCAAGCAGGAAATCAAAAAGTTTATTGAAACTAATGAAAACAATGATACATCATACCAAAACCTGTGGGATACTGCAAAAGCAGTATTGAGGGGAAAATTTATTGCATTAAATGCTCACTTCAGAAGAATGGAAAGATGGCAAGTGAACAACCTAACACTTCACCTTAAAGAACTAGAAAAACAAGAACAATCCAATCCTAAAGTTAGCAGACGGAAAGAAATCATTAAGATCAGAGCAGAACTGAATGAAATTGAAAACCAAAAAACAATTCAAAAGATCAACGAATCAAAAAGTTGGTTTTTTGAAAAGATAAATAAAATTGACAAACCATTAGCATGGCTAACAAAAAAAAGAAGAGAGAAGACTCAAATAACAAAAATTAGAAATGAAAAAGGCGATATTACAACTGATTCATCTGAAATACAAGGAATCATTCGAGACTACTATAAACAACTGTACGCCAACAAATTTGAAAATCTGGAGGAAATGGATAAATTTCTGGACACACACAAGCTCCCAAAACTGAACCGTGAAGACGTAGAAAATCTGAACAGACCAATAACAATAAAGGAGATTGAAGCTGTTATCAGAAGGCTCTCAACAAAGAAAAGCCCAGGACCAGATGGATTCACAGCAGAATTTTACCAAACATTCAAAGAGGAATTGACACCGATTCTTTACAAACTATTCCAAAAGATTGAAACGGACGCAAATCTCCCAAACTCATTCTATGAAGCAAACATCATCCTGATACCAAAACCAGGTAAAGATATAACCAAAAAAGAAAACTACAGGCCGATATCCTTGATGAATATAGATGCAAAAATCCTCACTAAAATACTAGCAAACAGAATACAGCAACACATACGAAAAATTATTCATCACGATCAAGTGGGATTCATCCCAGGGATGCAAGGTTGGTTCAACATACGCAAATCAATAAATGTGATACACCATATTAATAAACTCAAACACAAGGACCATATGATCATCTCGATAGATGCTGAAAAAGCATTTGATAAAGTTCAGCACTCATTCATGACAAAGACCCTCAATAAGTTAGGTATAGAGGGAAAGTATCTCAACATAATTAAAGCCATATATGACAAACCCACTGCCAATATCATCCTGAATGGGGAAAAGCTGAAAGCTTTTCCTTTAAGAACAGGCACTAGACAAGGATGCCCACTCTCACCACTCCTATTCAACATAGTGTTGGAAGTACTAGCCAGAGCAATCAGAGAAGAGAAGGAAATAAAGGGCATCCAGATTGGAAAAGATGAACTCAAACTGTCCCTGTTTGCAGATGACATGATCCTATATATCGAACAGCCTAAAACCTCTACAAAAAAACTGTTGGAATTGATAAATGATTTCAGCACAGTAGCAGGATACAAAATCAACACACAAAAATCAGTAGCATTTCTTTTCTCCAATAGTGAACATGCAGAAGGAGAAATCAAGAAAGCCTGCCCATTTACAATAGCCACCAAAAAAATAAAATACTTAGGAATTGAGTTAACCAAGGAGGTGAAAAATCTCTATAATGAGAACTACAAACCACTGCTGAGAGAAATTAGAGAGGATACAAGAAGATGGAAAGATATTCCATGCTCTTGGATTGGAAGAATCAACATAGTGAAAATGTCCATACTACCCAAAGTGATATACAAATTCAATGCAATCCCCATCAAAATTCCAAAGACATTTTTCTCAGAAATGGAAAAAACTATTCAGACATTTATATGGAACAATAAAAGACCACGAATAGCCAAAGCAATGCTCAGCAAAAAAAATAAAGCTGGAGGCATAACACTACCTGACTTTAAGCTATACTACAAAGCTATAATAACCAAAACAGTATGGTACTGGCATAAAAACAGACACACTGACCAATGGAATAGAATAGAGAATCCAGAAATCAACCCACACACTTACTGCCATCTGATCTTTGACAAAGGCACCAAACCTATTCACTGGGGAAGGGACTGCCTCTTCAGCAAGTGGTGCTGGGATAACTGGATATCGATATGCAGGAGAATGAAACTAGATCCATACCTCTCACCGTATACTAAAATCAACTCAAAATGGATTAAGGATTTAAATATACACCCTGAGACAATAAAACTTCTTAAAGAAAACATAGGGGAAACACTTCAGGAAATAGGACTGGGCACAGACTTCATGAATACGACCCCAAAAGCACGGGCAACCAAAGGAAAAATAAACAAATGGGATTATATCAAACTAAAAAGCTTCTGCACAGCAAAAGAAACAATTAAAAGAGTTAAAAGACAACCAACAGAGTGGGAGAAAATATTTGCAAAATATACATCTGACAAAGGATTAATATCCAGAATATATAAGGAACTCAAACAACTTTACAAGAAGAAAACAAGCAACCCAATTAAAAAATGGGCAAAAGAGCTAAGTAGGCATTTCTCTAAGGAAGATATCCAAATGGCCAACAGACATATGAAAAAATGCTCAACATCACTCAGCATCCGGGAAATGCAAATCAAAACCACATTGAGATACCATCTAACCCCAGTTAGGATGGCTAAAATCCAAAAGACTATGAACGATAAATGCTGGCGAGGCTGCGGAGAAAAAGGAACTCTCATACATTGTTGGTGGGACTGCAAAATGGTGCAGCCTCTATGGAAAATGGTATGGAGGTTCCTTAAACAATTGCAAATAGATCTACCATACGACCCAGCCATCCCACTGTTGGGAATATACCCAGAGGAATGGAAATCATCAAGTCGAAGGTATACCTGTTCCCCAATGTTCATCGCAGCACTCTTTACAATAGCCAAGAGTTGGAACCAGCCCAAATGCCCATCATCAGATGAGTGGATACGGAAAATGTGGTACATCTACACAATGGAATACTACTCAGCTATAAAAACGAATGAAATACTGCCATTTGCAACAACATGGATGGACCTTGAGAGAATTATATTAAGTGAAACAAGTCAGGCACAGAAAGAGAAATACCACATGTTCTCACTTATTGGAGGGAGCTAAAAATTAATATATAAATTCACACACACACATACACACATACACACACAAACCGGGGGGCGGGGAGGAAGAAGATATAACAACCACAATTATTTGAAGTTGATACAACAAACAAACAGAAAGGACATTGTTGGGGGGGAGGGGGGAGGGGGGAGGGAGGGAGGTTTTGGTGATGGGGAGCATTAATCAGCTACAATGTATATCGACAAAATAAAATTAAAAAAAAAAAAAAAAAAAAAAAAAAAAAAAAAAAAAAAATACTAGCTAACAGAATACAGCAACACATACGTAAAATTATATATCATGATCAAGTGGGATTCATCCCAGGGATGCAAGGTTGGTTCAGCATATGCAAATCAATAAATGTGATACACCATATCAATAAAATCAAACACAAGGACCATATGATCATCTCTATAGATGCTGAAAAAGCATTTGATAAAATTCAACATTCATTCATGACAAAGACCCTCTCTAAGTTAGGTACAGATTGAAAGTATCTCAATATAATGGAAGCCCTATATGATAAACCACTGCCAATATCATCCTGAATCAGGAAAAGCCAAAAGCTTTTCCTTTAAGAAGAAGAACTGGACAAGGATGCCTACACTCACCACTCCTATTCAATGCAGTGTTGGAAGTACTAGCCAGAGCAATAAGAAAACAGAAGGAAAAAAAGGGCATCCAGATTGGAAAAGATGAAGTCAAACTTTCCCTCTTTGCAGATGACATGATCCTATATATCGAACAGCCTAAAACCTCTACAAAAAAACTCTTGGAGTTGATAAATGATTTCAGCAAAGCAGCAAGATACAAAATCAACACATAAAATTAGTAGCATTTCTATTCTCTAATAGTGAAAATGCAGAAAGAGAAATCAAGAAAGCTTGCCCATTTACAATAGCCACCAAAAAAACAAAATACTTAGGAATTGAGTTAACCAAGGATGTGAAAAATCTCTATAATGAGAACAACAAACCACTGCTGAGAGAAATTAGAGAGGATACAAGAAGATGGAAAGATATCCCATGCTCTTGGATTGGAAGAATCAACATAGTGAAAATATCCATACTACCCAAAGTGATATACAAATTCAATGCAATCCCCATCAAAATTCCAATGACTTTTTTCTCAGAAAAGGAAAAACTCTCCAGATATTTATATGGAATAACAAAAGACCACTCATAGCCAAAGCAGTTCTAAGCAAAAAAAATAAAGCTGGAGGCATAAAACCACCTGACTTTAAACTATACTGCAAAGCTGTAATAACCAAAACAGCATGGCACTGGCATAAAAACAGACACATTGATCAATGGAATAGAAGAGAGAATCCAGAAATCAACCCACACACCTACAGCCATCTGATCTTTGACAAAGGCACCAAGCCTATACACTGGGGAAGAGACTGCCTTTTCAGCAAATGGTGCTGGGATAACTGGATATCAATATGCAGGAGAATGAAAATAGACCCATACCTCTCACCATATACTAAAATCAACTCAAAGTGGATTAAAGAATTAAATCTACACCCTGAAACAATAAAACTTCTTAAAGAAAACATAGGAGAAACACTTCATGAAGTAGGACTGGACACAGACTTCATGAATACGACCCCAAAAGCTTGGGCAACCAAAGGAAAAATAAATAAATGGGATTATATCAAACTAAAATGCTTTTGCACAGCAAAAGAAACAATTAACAGAGTTAAAAGACCACCAACAGAGTGGGAGAAAACATTTCCAAAATATACATCTGAAAAAGGATTAATATCCAGAATATACAAGGAACTGAAACAACTTTACAAGAAAAAAACAAGCAACCCAATTTAAAAATGGGCAAAAGAGCTAAATAGGCATTTCTCAAAGGAAGATATACGAATGACCAACAGACATATGAAAAAATGCTCAACATCACTCAGCATTCGGGAAATGCAAATCAAAACCACACTGAGATATCATCTCACCCCAGTTAGGATGGCTAATATCCAAAAGACTGTGAATGATAAATACTGTCGAGGTTGCAGAGAAAAAGGAACTCTCATACATTGCTGGTGGGACTGCAAAATGGCACAGCCTCTATGGAAAATGGTATGGAGGTTCCTCAAACAATTGCAGATAGATATACCATATGACCCATCTATCCCACTGCTGGGAATATAACCAGAGGAATGGAAATCATCAAGTCAAAGGTATACCTGCTCTCCAATGTTCATTGTAGCACTCTTTACAATAGCTACAAGCGGAACCAGCCCAAATGTCCATCATCAGATGAGTGGACACGGAAAATGTGGTATATCTACACAATGGAATACTACCCTGTTATAAAGAAAATGAAATACTGCCATTTGCAATGACATGGATGGACCTAGGGAGAATTATATTAAGTGAAACAAGTCAGGCACAGAAAGAGAAATATCACATGTTCTCACTTATTTGTTGGAGCTAAAAATAAATAAATAAATGCACAAACAACCGGGGTGGGGGGGGGGGAGGAATGAAGACACAAGAATTAGAATTTCTTGAAGTTGATACAACAAGCAAACAGAAAGGACATTGTCGGGAGGGAGAGGGGAGAGGTAAAAGGGAGGGAGGTTTTGGTAATTGGACACAATAATCATTGACAAAATAAAATAAAATGTTAAAATAAATAAATAAATAAATAAATAAACAAAATAAATAATAAAAAATAAAAGAACTAGAAATACAAGAACAATCCAATCCCAAAGTTAATAAATGGAAACAAATAAATAAGATCAGAGCAGGACTAAATGATATAGAGAACCAAAAAATGATGCAAAAGATCAATGAAAGAAAAAGTTGGGTGGCTGACCCCGTGGCACACTCGGGATAGTGCGGCGCTGGGAGTGCAGTGACGCTCCTGCTGTGGGTTCGGATTCTATATAAGAATGGCCGGTGCACTCACTGGCTGAGTACCGGCCACGAAAAAGACAATAAAAAGAAAAAGTTGGGGCTTTTTTGAGAAGATAAACAAAATAAACAAACCATTAGGTAGATCAATCTAATTAAAAAGAAGGGAGAAGACCCAAATAACAAAAATCAGAAACAAAAATGTAGATATTATAATCAATACCACAGAAATATAAAGAATCAGTATAATGTTGAATATGCTAATTATTCTGATTTGAGGATCACATATTGCACACAGGTATTGATATTCAATGATGTACCCCACAGATATGTACAACCAATTATGATTCAATAAAAAAAATTATGCTGTACCCCACAGATATGTACAATCAATTATGATTCAATTAAAAAAATTAAAATTTAAAAACTAAAAAAAAAATCAAAGCAGAGTCATCAAATAATGATTGTATAACTAAGCCTGTATTTCAAAGGGGAAGTCAGAGCAGAGATACAAAGCTGAGACTCATAAACACATAATGTAAAATAAAGTATCTTTTCAGACATCCTTGACTGACCTCTCTGGAGCAGGTACTGGCTGCTTAAATCAAATAATGAAAGAGATGTTGCAGTTGAGAAGAGTTCTCTTGGGCATGTCACCGCCAAATCAGACACTCTACTGTTCCTAATAATAAATTCAGAACTTGTAAGCAGAAACTTACAAGTTGGTGAATACGGTCTTACCATGAAGACGTGTGAATTTCAAAAGAGGGAAATTCAGTAATATGAAGATGAATTTTATCAGTCAGGATAAGCTAGGTTCTACTGGCATAACAACCAGCATCAAAATATCAGTGGTGTAAGGCAGCAGAGATACATTTTTTGATCACACTACATGTCCATGATACTCTGCTCATCAGAGTCACACTGGGGACCAAGCTAACGGAGCAATCATCACCACAAAGGCAGCCAGTGGCAAGGAAGAGAGCTCAGCAGGGTCTTATGTAGTAACTGAATTTTCCAGCCCAGAAGGTAGACATATCCCTTCTACTCACAACCCACAAGGTCCTCCCCAGTCACAAGGGGAATCAGGACACATAATCTTACCGTGTGCCCATTTCCCAGCATTTATGCTTCTTGCCTGTCTTGCATAGACAACCCTCAAAACTTTCAGGATTGGAGCAACTGGGAGAAGTAACTTATGATTATGTAACTCACAGTATCATTTAATTCTCACAAACCTACCAACTAGTTTTTATCCTTCGTATTTTACAGATGTGGAAACAGAGACATTCTATAGCATGCTTTGCAAAGTCCCACAGCTAGTGGACAGAACAGCCAAGATTTCAGGCCAGGCACAAATCCAAAGTCATTCTTATTCTTTCCACAACACCACTTTGCCATTTATGGCCACCTACTTTCCCTTTTAAATGAGTTGGCATTTTCATCCTGGCCAACCCAAAAACTCTTTGAATACTGTGTTTGAATCCGAGAGAAAGAATAAGTGTATTAAGTGTTGAACTAGCTCAGTCTTCTTTGGTCTTCTTTGTCTTCTCTGAAGGGATGGAGAAAAGGAGGGGAACAAAACGCAGGGCAGATAAGAGGCCTCTGATATCACTGGGGAAGCCTGTGCTTATTTTTAAAGATTCTGCAGGGATTCAGACATGTGTCGGCCAGCCCAGTCTGAAACTCATGTTTCACAGAGTTGATTTTTTGTGGACCATAAAACAGTTTTTACTTGTCCCTAGTGTTATTTATGTATCAGAGAGATCAGAAAATGATTATATATCCTTTTTTCAAATGTCCCAATAAGCAGTCTGTTATATTTCTCTCGGTTAGGGTGGCAAATTGGGTTATGTTTGAAGTTTCTGCCACTTGGGACTTCCTTCAAGCAAAGATCTGCATAAGTTTAGCTCTCGGCTAGAACATACAAGAATCCATGTTGTTCCAGGGATCTGATTTAAACTTTCTATAAATTCAACATGTTAAATTAAGTTTTGTCATATTTATTTGTGAAACCTTTGCTGACACCTTGTTACGATTAATCTACACCCCCATTTACAACCTGAATCCTGAAAGAAAAGTCTGAATCATTTGACCTGAGCCACCTGTGGCATATTGTGTGCTTTTGTTAAAAAGCTCCAATTCTCAAAGCGCAGAGATGCCAAATTCTAAAACAAAAGCCCTCAATTAGGGCAAATCCCCAGTCAAAAAAAAAAAAAAGGACAGAATGTACAAAAGAGAAACATTGCATTAAAAAGCTATAGCTCAAAAACAGCTTAAACTACTTCTCTTTTATTTCCCAGCCCTACAAGCAGGTATTTTTAACTCCAACTTACACATCATTAAAGCAAGACTAGAAAATAAATGAGTCTGAATTGGACCCCTCACCAAAGACAACTGTCTTTCCATTATGAGATGTACCTCTCAGGTGTTGGAGCAGAGAGAAATTGTTTGTACAATAGAAGGAACAGCCGGTGATATCTCCTCGATGTCAGTGCTAAGCTGACGAGCACAGGCAAGTCATCCCACATAAGAAAGTGAAGGAGCCTTGGATACTATCACATCTCAGTTCCCTAGCTTACGAAGGGGGAAACTGAAGCCCACAGAGGTGAAATGATATGTTCTAGCTGTCTTGGCTTGCTTATAACAAAGCCAGGCCTGAATACAAGTCCTACTTAAGAATTAGAGCCATCCACTTTAGGAAAGAGCTTCAGGTGAGGGTTAGTTCCCAGCAGTGACTGATTAACATGTGGCCTTGGATAGTTCTCAACTCTCCAAGCCCAGGTTTCCTTATCTGTAAAATGGGAATGGTGATATTTACTCCATGGAGCTGGTGGGAGGATAAGAGGAGATTATATTTCCGTATTCCAAGCCTTCATACTTCTGCCATTCCAGCTACATATAAGTGCAATATATGTGTTGCGTAGAGTCACCAGCGTATGAGTCTACCCACCTCACTAGACTAAGACAGTCTCGGAGAAAGACCTCTACCTTGTTCTGGTTGTGTCCCTAGACCTGGCACAGGGCATATATAGGCAGTCAAATATCTGATGAACAAATCAATGAATTAAATAACATATGTACATTGCCCAGGACAGCATCTGATACTTAGAAGTCACTCTTATATCTTCCCAGCTTTCCTTCAGTTCTAACTTAAGACCCCCTGACCTTCGTACTATATTAGTCTATCCCAGATGCCCCGCTCTAAATTTCCATCTGTATAATTGATTAATCTAACTTATGCATTTTTAAGTTAAGTGACATTCATTTTCTACCTTAACCGTAGTAAATGACCACTATCAGCCTCACACTCATCCCAACACAGGCTTTCCTGCTACAGCTCTCCCTGTCTGGGAGTTCATCTCTGCTGCTCCTTCAATACCTCCTGAAAGGTTCCGGTTAGGCTGCCCACCTAAGTGACATCTTCCAGATCAGATGGGCTTTCTCTGAATCTTGATAGGGATTTTCGTCTATGCCCCACAATCTCCCAAGTCTTTTTTATTTGTTATGCATTTCTTTGGATCCTACTCAAGTCATTTCACAGAGGTCTTACCTGTCAAAATAGTTTCTAAGTTTTTCCAGATCAAGGAAGTTTCCTCCTTCCCCTTTATATAGGCTTGGGATAGTGAAGAGGTTCCATCCTATAAAACGACTCTGATTAATCTGTAGGAGCTCTCTCAGGCTCCGGAATGCAAGGATCCAGGCTTAGCAGAAAATGCAGTGATTGATTAGCAACGTCTGTCATGGAAACAGGACTAGAGAGGGGCGAAATTGTCCTGACACTCCCTAAGCGATGATTAGCCTAGAACTGAAGACACAGCTTGTGACTCAAGCAATGAATGTAGACTTACTATAGCAGCCAAGTCTAGAGGACAGCCTCCCCCCCCCCACACACACACACACGCACGCGCACGCGCACGCGCACACGCACGGTGGCCTCGGAACTGGTTTATCCTACAAAAGACAGTCAAGAAATCAACTCTCCTGTTCTATAGATTAAGAAGCTGCGATGAAGAAGTCCTACACTGATGGCCAAAGGACATTCATGTGAAGTAGGAGGTCAAGAATATAACTCGATCATTATCACTGTCCCTTAGCAACCAAGTTCGAAGCAATACACAAAAGAGGAGAAAGGGTGTCTAGTGGAATCAGTGGTACCTGGTCGTTCTCTAGTTAACTGTAAAAAGTGGGAGTTTAAAAAATCATGAGGCTTTTTTTTCCTTCCAAGTAACATGGCAAGAATATCAATTGGGAGAATTGAGCCCCTCGGAGCTTCTCATCTTACCACACCAGCATTGTAACAGATTTCCCTCTTCATCCCCACCATGAATGCCTTGGTCAGCTTCCCACCAGAAAAAAAAAAAAATGGAAATAAGGCAGGAGAAAGTGCACGGCTGTTGGAGTAGAAATTTAAGCTGTTGTGAGTGTGTGCTAAGTGAGTGATCACAGTGACGAGGCGCGGTGGATCGAGCAGGCAAAGCCTCCTGGGTCCATCCAGACCGGGGCCCGCAGGCGCTCTGCACGCCCATCCCGTACCGAGGGGCGCTGCGCTCTCTGGGTGAGACACTCGGTCTCCTGCAAATGAAGTGCTCGCTCTCAGGGGAGCCTCAGGCTCTGCCCTGCCTGTAACTTTATACACACACACAGATTTCATTCCTGGTTTTGCTAGTGCAACACTTTATACTCTAATTGTGAGAAAAGTGAAATTTGTACAACTAGTTTTAAAATAAATTATTCCCTAAAGAAGAAATAACTTGAAAAAAGAAATGTCCTGAATAAAAGCACTTGTACATATTCCTCGATTCTTTTTTTCCTCCTAAGGACAAAGAGGACTAACGCTAGCATCCTAAAGGGGGTTTGGCCAAGATGCCCACCAATGGATTAGTTAAAATGAATTAAAGTTACTGTTTTAGTCCGTTTGTGTTGCTATAACAGAATACCTGAGAGAGGAAACAAGACAGAGGAAGCAAGAGAGAGAGAGAGAGAGAGAGAGAGAAGGTGCCAGGGTCCTTTTAAGCAACGAGCTCTCATGGGAACTAACAGAGCGAGAACTCACTCATTAATCCCCCGTCCCCCAGGGAGAGCACTAATCCATTCATGAGGGATCTGCCCCCATGACTCAATCAGTTTCCAACACTGCCACATTGGAGATCAAATTTCCACATGAGTTTTGGAGGGGACAACACATCCAAACTCCATCATTCCGCTTCTGGACCCCCAAAACTCATGTCACTCTCACATACAAAGTAGAATAATTCTATCCCAACAGTCCCAAAAGTCTTAGCTTGCTCCAGCACCAACTTAAAAGCCCAAAGTCCAAAGTCTCATCTGAGGCCAAAAGCAAAAGTCCTTCAAGCTGTGAACCAGAAAAACAAAATCAAATTTATCTACTGCCAAGATACAATGGTGGAACAGGCATTGGGTACACATTCTCATTCCAAAGAGAGGAATAGGCCAGACGAAAGGAAAAACAGGTCCCAGACAAGTCTGAAACCCAGCAGGGCAGGCATTAAATCTCAAGGCTGGCGAATCAGGTACCTTGATTCCATGTTCGACTGGCTCTACACACTGGTATTGCGGTTGGGTCCAGCTCCTATGGCTCCAGCTCCTATGGCTTTCCTGGTCTCGGGCCACACTTCACCTCTCCCAGGCTGGTGTTCCGCTCTGGTAGCTCCACAGGTCTGGGGTCTCCATGGCGGTCCCACTCTCATGGCTCCACTAGGCATGGTGCTGTTGGGGTTTCTCTGCTGCAACTCTGACCCCACATTTCTGCTCAGCATTGCTCTAGCGAAGGCTGTCTTCGGTGACTCTACCCCTGTGACAGATCTCTTCCTGGGCCCCCAGACTTTTCCATACATACTTTGAAATCTAGGTGGAGGTTCCCAAGCCTTCCCAGCTCTGGCATTCTGTGAGCCTGCAGACCTAACACCATGTGGACACCGCCAAGACTTCTGGCTTGTATCTTCCAAAGCTGCAGGTCCAGCCACACCTGGAGCCAATCTTGCCACAGCTGGAGCAGCCAAAGCAGCTGAGGTGCTGGTGCTGGAAGCAGCTTCTCGAGGTGGCCCTGGGCAGCAAGCCCACGGAGGGTGCCTCAGGCCTGTTCCCCAAAACCATTCTGTCTCCCTAGGACTTTGGGCCTGAAATGGAAGGGTTGGCCTCAGAGGCTTCTGCAATGCCTTCAGGGCCCTTTTCTCCTTCTCTTGATAATCCCTTTCCTTTGTACTAATCTTCTTAGCTAATGGTCACTGGGCTACACCATTGCATGCTCTCTGCTTTTCTACCACATGGCCAGGCTGCAAATATTCCAAAACTTTACTCTCTGCATCCCTTTTAATTTCTGGCTTTACATCATGTCTTTGCCGCCATAACTCAGAGTAGGCTCTTAAAAACAACAATGCAGCTTCCTTAATGCTCTGCTGTTGAGAAATTTCTTCTGCCAAATGCTCTGATTCACAACTGTTAAGTCCCACCTTCCACAAAGTCCAAGGGCATGGACACAATGCAGCCAGATTCCTTGCTATGGTGTAAGGGTGATCTTTTGTCCGATTCCCAATAAGTTCCTCATTTCTATCTGAGACTTCATCATCTGCATGGCCTTTGCTGTCCACATTTCTATCCGCATTCTGCTCACCACCACATAAGTCTCTAAGACATTCCATACTTTCCCTCGTCTTTCTGTCTTCTAAGTCCTCCAAACTCCTCCAACCTTTGCCCATTACCCAGTTCCAAAGCTGCATCCACATTTTCAGGTATCTGTATAGCAACACCCCACTCCTCAATACCGATCTTCTATTTTAGTCCATTTTGTGTTGCTATAACAGAAACACCTGAGACTGGGTAATTTATAAAGGAAAGAGGTTTATTTGGCTTACGATTCTGGGACAGCTGCATCTGGCGTGGGCATCAGGCTGCTTCTACTCATGACCAAAAGTGGCAGCAGCCGGTGGGTACAAGCAGATCACATGGAGGGAGGAAGCAATAGAGAGGAAGCAAGAGAGAGAGAGAGAGAAGGTGCCGGGGTCCTTTTAAGCAATGAGCTCTCACGTGAACTAATAGAGGGAGAACTCATTCATTAATCCGCCCTCCCCCAAGGAAAGCATTAATCCGTTCATCAGGGATCTGCCCCCATGACTCAATCAGTTTCCAACACTGCCACATTGGAGATCAAATTTCCAAATGAGTTTTGGAGGGGACAACACATCCAAACTCCATCAGTTACCATTTAGTGGTCATAGTCCCAGGCAGTGTGTCAAGAAATGTATAAATATTCTTTCATTTCAGCTTCATGGCAATCCTATTAAATGGTTTTTATTACCAGCATTTTACAGATGAGGAAACAGACTCAAAGAGGGAAGTGACTTGCCCAAGGTCACACACCACCACCAGACCAGACTGGTGTAAGGAAAGCCAGACACTTGAGAGCAAAATTTAAGGAGGCACACACTCCCAGGGTCATCATCTGACAGTGAGACTACCTTAAAATTTACATCTTTCTACCCTCTCTTGCTTCACCCAGCCTTGTCACCTGCAGCATGACAGTAGTAAAGCTGGGATTCAAACTCAGGTGCACTTGTTTCCAAAGCCCTTGCTCACACCACCCATCCTCTTCCAGGAACAAGTAACTATCCGTGATCTGCTGCTCCAAAAGATAAGCCTCCACACGAGCGTCCTGGAGACCTAAGATGACTGAAGAACGGCTTCAGCTGCATGAACCCAGGAGAGCGGCTGTGGCAGGCTCACATCCTCACACAGGCCTACACGTACACACACACACCGCACACTGACGTTACGAAAGGCTGTAAGAGAACCAACCCTCAATCATGTTTGATATCACAAGGCAACCCAATATCCTAAAAGTAAAAACCATTTTTGTAACTGCCCCCAATATGAAACAGGAGAGCAAAAGAAATCTGCTCTATTTTAAACTTCAGATATTGATCAATTTGTTCTGGGACAGAGAATATAGTGCATATTTTACATCAATGTAAAAACCAAAACTGAAGCTGGGATTGAATACCATGCCCAACTCCCCAGCCCAGGCTCTACCCTGCTCCTGGCTTAAGCCGTAAAACCTGTAATTGCTCACCAGGGGTGGAATAAAACACGTTCGTTGAGAGCAGTAAGCTTGACTGCCGTGAAATTCAACATCATTTCTGTGGGCCAGAGAGGGGAGAACAGCTTAGGATTTGCCTTGTAGAGAGCCCCCTTCCCTGACCTCTTGGGAGAGGGGGGAGTGAGGGAGGGGACATGTGGGAATTCTACAATGTCTGAGTTGGTCAAAATTACTCCAATTATGAAAGATATTACCCAAAATGGCTCTTTTCCCTTGCCAGTTGCAATTTCCCATTGTAATTTTCATTTTCATCTGAAAAGCATTTTACCAAAAATAAAATAATGTATTTACTCTGAAAAGTGGTATCAGCCTGATGCTGGACATGATGCCAGGCCTATGGGTCCTAACTGAGTTGGTCTGATACAAGTCTATCAGAAGCCACTGACCTCTTCTGAAGACGATAAGGGTGGTAGGAAGGGGACAAACAGGGGACATGGGGAGAAACAAAGATTCGATGCACCACATAACCGAGAAAGATTTCTAACAGCAAAAAGTGAAAGGTTTACCCTG
This sequence comes from Cynocephalus volans, assembly GCF_027409185.1. NCBI lineage: Eukaryota > Metazoa > Chordata > Mammalia > Dermoptera > Cynocephalidae > Cynocephalus > Cynocephalus volans. Next base: position 10,708,613 of record NC_084468.1, read on the forward strand.
GCAAAACAGACAGAAAATTGGCGCTTAAATTTCCAATGCTGTTTTTAGGTCAGTCTAAGAAAACTCTGAAATGGTGATATTTCAATTAGTGTTTCCATCCCAAGTATTATATTTTCACCTTCTGCAGCAAAGGAACAGAAAATGGTGGACCATGCACACTATGTAAGATCACATTTTGTCACTTTACTTCTTAAAGGTTCATGGAGCCACAAAGCTTCTGGGGGTCACTTGGAAGCTGGTTAGAAATGCAGACTCTTAGTCCCCACTCAGGACCAGCTGAATCAGAGACTGCATTATAACAAGAACTGCAGATGACTCTTGTGCATGGTAAATCCTGGAAAGTGCTGTGTTAACTAAGTTAGGGATGAGAAGTGAAGAGATAATAAAATAATAATCACTGGCATTGCCATTAAGAAGTGCTTATGATGTGCTAAGCACAGTGCTAAGTTCTTTCCTACATATTGTCACTTAATCTTTACAGTAACCCTGAAAGGAATGCATTATTATCCCCATTTTACAGATAATAAAATCGACAGTCGAGAAAGTTAAACAACTTATCAAAAGTGACTATTTAATAAACAGCACAGCCAAAATTACCAAAACCAACATCTTAACTACTAAGTCATATTGCCTTTGAATGTACTTTGAATGGTCTTGTGATAAAGAATTTATAAACCTTCCAGAATTATATAGATTTAGTGATGTACTTCTTGGGCCCATGAATAAAATACCACATCTCTCTATAATTATGAAATCTTTGCTGTGTGAATAAAATTCTCTTCAAAACTTTTCTATAAATGGACACTTCTAATAGTTAAAAAAAGAAAAGAACTACCTGCATCCCCCCAACATCACAGGCCATAATCTAACCAAGAGATTGTAAATTATCAAACAAAACATGAGCAGCGAAAAATCACTTTAATGCACCAGTCCACTGAAAATTGTCATTTATATAAATTTATTGAACAGTTATATCAGAGTTACTACATCAGAAATAAGCTCTCAATAACAAAAATCCCTTTCCCTGACCCTCAGATCTTGAGATCCTTGGGGGCAGTGAAGGTGTCTGTTCCATTTTGTACCCCAATATGGGTCAAATGTGTCCCACAAAGTTCATGTGTTGGAAACATGATCCCCACTGTAACAGTGTTAAGAGGGTGGAAAATCTGACTATCATATTGAAAGGTGGGGCTTGAGAGGTGATCGGATTACAGAACACAGGAAACAAACACAGGAAGCAAAAGCAAAAATAGACAAATGGGATTGCATAAAACTAAAATGCTCTGCTCAGCAAAGGAAGCAACCAGCACAGTGAAGAGATAACCTATGGAATGGGACAGAACTTTTGCAAACCATACATCCGATAAGGAGTTATATATAAGAAATATATAAGAAATTCAAACAACTCAGTAGTAAAAAAACAAATAACACAAATAGAAAGTGGGCAAAGGAGCTGAATAGACATTTCTCAAAAGAAGACATACAAATGGCCAACAGGTATATAAAAAAAAGTTTCAACATTACTAAACATTAGGAAATGAAAATCAAAACCACAAGCTATTTCGTCACTCCTGTTAAAATAGCTTTTTCAAAAAGACAAAAGGTAACACATGCTGGTAAAGATGTGGACCCTTACACACTGTTGGTGGGAATGTAGATTACTACAGTCATTATGGAAAACAGTAAGGAGGTTTCTCAAAAATTCAAAATAGAACTACCATATGAGCCAGCAGTCCCATTACTGGGTATATATCCAAGGAAATGAAATCAGTATGAGAAAGAGATATCTGCACTCCCATGTTCATGTCAGCATTAGCCGAGATATGGAATCAACTTAAGAGTCCACCAATAGATGAACAGATAAAGAAAATGTGGTATATATACTCAACAGAATACTATTCTGCCTTTAAAAAGAAGGAAATCTTGTCATTTGTGACAACATGAATGAACCTGGAGGACATGATGCTATGTGAAATAAGACAGGCACAGAAAGACAAATATTGAAGATCTCACTTATATGTGGAATCTAAAAAAGTGGAACTCATAAAAGCGAGAGTAAAATGATGGTTACCAGGAGCTGGTGGAGGGAGGCGGGGCAGGGGGAGGAATAGAGAGACATTGGTCAAAGGTACAAAGTTTCAGTTAAACAGGATGAATAAGTTCTGGAAATCCATTGTATAGCATGGTGAAGGTAGTTAATAATAACACATTGTATGCTTGGAAATTGCCAGGAGAGTAGATTTTAAATGTTCTCACCATGCACAAAAAAGATAGGTATGTAAGATGATGGATATGTTAATTAACTTGATTTAATCACTCCACAATGTGTACATATATCAAAACATTACATTGTACGCAGAAAATACATATGACTTTTATTTTTCAATTGAAAGAAAAAGAAAGAAAGAAAAGATATCCATATCCTTAACAAATCAATTCTCTTTTTAAGGGGAAGTCAATTTCATAGTGGTCCTTCTTCAAGAGAATAATGTGGTATTAGAAACTCCAAGAGAAAGGGACAGACTTCTCAAGTGTCACCTGGCTATTCTGGCTTGAAAGCAGCATGGAATTATGAGAAAACCCCAAGGCTGGGCTTCTCTGCTCCAAGTTTCCCAAGACCAAAACAAAGTGTCAGTCAGATGAGCTCTTATCAAGAGACTCTAGGATAAAAAGCATCTCCAAGCCCCGTTAGGATAAGCTACAGGAGTGTGGTCCCTGCTTCCTCGCTGGCCTTACTCCTAGAGGCTGCGTCCATTCATTCTCCTGCTGTGCATGTGGTCCTCTCCAGCAACACAGGTCATGCTCCTCTTACCCTTCAAACTTCTGACTTCCCTTTCTGCTGTCTCTCTCTGAGTGACACCAGCTGGAAAAAGTTCTCTGCCTTTAAGGGCCCAAGTGATCAGATTGTGCCCACCCTCACTGTCCAGGATAATCTCCTTATCTCAAATTCGATAACCTTTATTACATCTGCAGTCCCTTTTACCATGTAATGCAACAAATTCACAAGATCCAGAGATTAGGACATTGACATACAGTATTTGAAGAGCCATTACTGTGCCTACCACGGAGGGCTTATTAGAGTGACTTTATACTGAGTGTACCTTGAAAACAGCATGCTATCCTACCTTTGTCTTATTTCCAAGTGTTGGATAATTTTTCGTAACAACTTCCTAGGGCTATTATGAGGATTAAATGCATTAACCCAAATACTGTGCTTAGCACAGGGCCTGTTGCAAAATAAGTGTTACATGATCATTAACCTTTCTGTATCTCAGATTTCTCACCTGTTTGATTTGAGTACTAATGGTGTCTTCAGTGTGAGACAGTTGTGAGGATTTAAAAAGTTAACAAATATTATGAATTTAGCATAGTGCTCTACACATAGAAAGGGCTCAGAATGCCTTTGAAAAAGGTGTTAGTGAAAAAAACAAAGGTGGCCATGCTTGCAAACGGTGGTCCTGCCTGCTGGGGATGGAGAAAGAAAATTCCAGCACCTCCCCTCTCCACCCAGCCCCTGGCACCCTGTATTTCAGGCATAGACAGAGGGATAGTACTATAGACTGAATGTATGTGTCCCCTCAAAATTCATATGTTGAAGCCCTAACCCATAATGTGACCATATTTGGAAACAGGGCCTTCAGTGAAAGTAATTAAGATTAAACAAGGTCCTAAGGGTAGATCTCTGATTTGATAGAATTAGTGTTCTTACAAGAAGAGAAAGAGACACCAAAACTTGCTCAGTTTCTCTCCTCAAGCACTGAGAAAAAGCCATGTGAGGACACAGTGAGAAGGTGGCCATGCACAAACCAGGAAGAGAGCCCTCACCAGGAACCAAATAGGCCAGAGCCTTGATCCTGTGAGAAACAAATTTCTGTTGTTTAAACCACCCATTCTATGGTATACAGCAGCCCAAGCTGACTAAAATAGATGGCAACCAGACCAACAGGGGCCCAACCAGGACAGCTCGGGTTGAATAATACCCTCCCTCAAAAAACCCTCCTTCTCCAGTGAAATATCTCATACCTCCTCCCATAGAGCACAAGGAAATGGGGACCTGCTGGAGCTTTGGCCAGAGAGGACGGAGGGAATGGAGACTCACAGAAAAATGCCTTTGTATTCTTACCCGCAGAAGCCAAAATCTGTCATTGAGATTCAAAGTCATCCTCTGTGTATTTAGCCTTGTGAGGTTTAAAACAAATGTGAAAAGGGCAGATTTTTATTGGCCTGTGGTTAAAAGCTTAGCTGGAGCCATCTTTCAGTCTCGATCTTTGCCTTGTCTATGACACGTTTCCTGCCCCTTGTAGGAGAATCACCACTCATCCCTTATGTCTCTGTGGCACCCCAATGGGACGTCCAGCCTCTACGACCCTGTCACTTCATTTTACTCATTTGGTTGTAGAAATAAATCACAGAACATAAACCCATGTATGCAAGAAATGTGTCTTTCTTTTCTAGAATTCAATGTAATTTTTATTCTGAGCCCTTATTCACATCATGAGGCTCATAGTCAATATGGGACTTTCCACCACTCTCTGCCTGGTGTCTTACACACAAATTGAGGTGGACATAGGACCAAGACAATGAGGACTATGTGGGGGTAAGGGGATGACAGGGCAGCTGGTCTTTGACTGCCATGTAGCCACACCCCTCAGCTGGCTTGTCCAGCATCCAGGATGACCCTCAGTAGTTGTTTCTGGCAGGACAATCCAGAGCCCATCACTTGTTCCCCCAGACAGTGACTTTCCTCTAAGTCTGTGCTGTTCTGTGCACACAGAGAAGTTTTTAATTCCTCAGCCATACTGGCTCTAGATTTCTTCAGAATCATCCCAGACCCATCTGCCCAGGCATCTCATGCAGCCATTTTTACTTGGCTCATGGAGCTTCTTCTGGAAATAATCTCCCAGCACTGGTACACCCATGCATGCAGTCCTCAACAATTCATGCTTCTTCTCTAGTTGGGGGTAGCAGCCCAGAGAGGTGAGTGTTCCCAGACTGGTCACATGGATAATCACTTAAAACCAATTCCTCACTTGTGTCAGAGGATGGCCCTCACACATCTGGTTCAGATAATCCTCCCCCAACCCCCACCCCAGCCTGAAATGTTCTACCAAATGTTGCAAGGAAGAAAATACAACTTGTGCAGCATTGCAGCTGGTCGATGACCCAGTACTGCAGGCTGACACCCGGGAACAACTCCACACTCAGCAGAGAAGATCAGATTTCAGTGTGTTCATTGCCATGATTCAGGACTAAACTCTTCTCTCACCTCCTCTCTCCCCATTAAAGAATGTTGCCGTGAAAACAGACCATAAACCTTAAGGAACTGCCACTAGGGAAGCTGCCCTAGAGCTGTGTGATAGAGCACTTTACTCCTTTCATGTGATCCTTCCAAGGCACCCTGCTGCATTCACTTATTTCTTCATTCAACAAACTCTTATAGGGATTACCAGTGCATGCCAGGCTAGGCCCAAGGTGACAAAGAGTATTTCAGAGAATATCTAAAAGGTCACCTATAACAACCCTCTCTCGTTATAGACTAGTCCCAACAGGGAAGGTAACACACCCATAGCCATACGACTTCTTCAGTAGCATAGCCAGGACTAGAACCTAGGGTTGCTGATCATTCAAACACATGGGAAAACTGAGGCCTGAGGCTTACAAGCCCAGCTGGCTGAGGAGGTCAGCTGAGACATACAGACCTTTTCTCTGTCCTTTTCCAATAATATTAACCTCCAAGACAAAGGAGAAAATGTCGATTTTATTTTGTTCCATGTGTTTCTGTAAGAATGGCTTGAGGGAGCCACAGCAACTCCACTCATGCCAGAAAAGAGATATTCATTATTAATCTGTTTGCTAGTCAACTGAATTTTACATTTTTCGGAACTTCCAGGGTATCCACCATGTTGAGATTTGTCCAAGACTTATCAGCAGTTGTCACTTTGCTGCTGCTTTTATGGAGGCTTCTGCTCACCAGGAGTGGCTTGAGAAGGACCTCAATATTGGGGATGACTGTGCCACTTGCCTTCATTTTAATTCTATGTAGTTACTCCAAACTCTATTGATTAGGTCTACATCTGTATTAGTCCATTTCTGTTGCTTATAACAAATACCTGGAACTGGGTAATTTATAAAGAAAGAAAGTTTACTGCTTATAGTTTCAGAGGCTGGGAAGTCCAAAGTCCAGAGAACACATCTGATGAGAGCTTCCTTTGGTGATGACTTCAGTGATTCATAGTATCATATTGGACGATAGTGCAGCAGAGAGAGAGTCTCACACACTCCCCTTTTAAAGCCCTCAGAACCATACCTCTTACATCATTATTAATCCATCCACTGAGGTATGGTCCTACAATCCAATCACCTCTTCAAGGCCCCACCTTTCAATTACCATAATTTCCCACCCTCAACAGTTACAGTGAGAATTAAGCTTCCAATAGATGGACTTTGGGGGACACAATTCAATCAGTCCACCACAAAATCTATTTCCCCTTCTGGACCTGGAGTGTTGCCCCTTCAGCACAGTCTTGCTTGGCACCCACAACCCCTGTCCTCACACATTATTGCAGCAGCTTTCCAACTGATCTCCTGGCTTCCCTCCACCACCGATCATCAGAATGATCTTTGTTACATGCAAAGCAAACCAAGACCCCACCTTACCCATCCCTGCTTCAGTGCTCCTCATGGTCTCTTTCAGACAGAATAAATTCTGAAGAACTTAATGGGAAGACTCTCCATGATCTCACACCAACTGATCTCACCAGCTTCATCTTTTAACAATTCCTACCTTCTCCTCCTAGCCCTATGGTTCGATGAGACTAAAGAACATACCATTCCCCATAACTATAATCTTCTTTTGTGTTTTCATACAATACCACATACCCAGAAAGCCTTTCTCTCACACCTCCACGTGGAAATCTCCAAGTCAACCTTCAGCGAGTTCAAATGTCACCGTGTTGGTTAACTATTCCCTATTGTCCTAGGAGACTGAGTTGTTGCTTCCTCTATTCCTATGAAATTTTACCCATTTATCTATGACATTGTGCATTGCTGGTTAAACTAAACTGAGAGATTTTTTTATGGGTAGGAAGTAGGTGTTGTTCATCATTCATTACTTAGGTTCTCAATACAATTCTTTTAATAAATCAATGGCAAGACTTGCATTTTTAATCTCTCTATTTCCAATTTCTAACAAAGTACCATGACATGTGGTCAACACTCAAATTATGTCTGAGAAAAAGAAAAAAAGAGAGAAAGGAAGAAAGAAAAGTGGGATAGAAGAAGGAAGAAAAGAAAAAAGGAAGTAAGGAAGAAAGAGAGGGAGGGATGGAGGGAAAGAAATAGAGAAAAAAGAAAAGGAGAAAGACATACCCTCGCCCAAGCTCCCCTATGCTTTCTTCCCTTCGTTTCCAGCCTCTGCCTGCATCTGGCAGTAACACTGCATCTTCATTGTGCAATTTCTTAGCTTTGGGGTACTCTAGATGAAGGTGCTAAAGCAATATTTGCAGTGCAAGGCAGAATTTTTTCCTATATACTCCCATTAAGGCCATCAATAAATTAGATTAGTGGTTTTGACATTTTTCTGCCTACTTGCTGACCTAAGCCTCTAAATAGAGCCTCTGTAGTCCTTTCTCATAGCCCATCTCAGTGTTTATAAGGTGGTAGAAGTTGTGGGACTTACCTGACGCTGGGCCAAGATCAGAGGGAGCAAAGCACAGCTTTATTAAACTTTGGAGAAGTTCCCAATAGGAGGCTCCTTCTCACATGTATATGTTGTAACTGGTCAAATACCTTCCAGCAGCTTCTAACCCTGCTGAAAGGGTGGGCCGTGGCCAATAACCCTCACCTAATATATCAACGTAAATCTTACGCCTATCACCTTTTACTCCTTACTCCTTCTCTCCATGGCCAGGCTGTATGAGGTCACTAGGAAATTGAGTTCCCTTCCCCCAGGACGAAGAAACACACTTGACATTGCGTTTTTTGCTGCTCAGATTCACTACTGGGCAGGGATTAGGGGTTTATGTCACTATTACGGCAGAATCAGAGGCTCCTAGGACCAGGGTACCTTAAAAAATCATCTGTTTGGGGTTTCTCATTTTACAATGGAGGAAGCAGGGGGTGCGCAGGAAAATGAGCCCCCTGCTGTCATCAAGCAGAAGTAAACTGGCTAAAGAGGGACTCTGAAAACCACTACCCACCTGATTTTGCTCACCCTGGGCACCAAAATGTTGACTGAAATAGACAGTTATGTTCAAGCAGCTCAGGCATCTCTATAGAACAATACCTGGAGGGGTCTTTAACTTGGAAACTTATAACAACTGAGTTAATTCAAAAGAAGTAACCATCATGCTTTAAAATGAAAACTAGCTGCGTTTGTCTGAGTGACAGCCTAAGCTTGTATTCACAGAAAAACAATCAGTTTGTAGTTCTATCTTGCATAGAAGCATTGAAGTCCTGAGCTGAACAGACTAAGGAAAGACTCCCTGCTCTGATCCCCTCTGGATTTTTCATCTACCTCCAGGCTTTGTTAACCCTCTTAGGGCCCCACACAGTTGTGATCTGCCACTTCCTTTCCTGAGTCAAGGTCATATTTTCAGCTTCAGCTTGTGCTTTTCTCTAAGCTGCTTTGCTATAGCAATAAAAGGCCAGTTTTATATTTGACAACTTTTTGCAAAATGGTCAGATGGGGGGAGGGTGCAATGTAGAAATGGATTTGCTCCATTGGCTGGAAGCGGGGTGACTTGATATTTCCTGTGAAATATTAATAAACTCTCTCCCTTCATAGAGTAGGTCAGGGTTTTTCCTGCTTAACCATTTCATGCCTCTGCTACATGGACTACATTGGCAGGGAGGAATGACTCCTTGGGGAGATGTTGGGACAATAGGATTTCTTTTTAAATAGATCTTGATCTAGTGTAATAACTTACCAGAAAAAAAAGTAATACCTAAGTTAAAATAATTACTTCCCCTGGACAAAGTTCTAAATTCCAGTCTAATGACATTGTTTTCCTTTGAAGAACATTTAATTTGCCAAGTGCTGGATATTAACTTTTTATCCACAAAGCAATGGGCTGAGGAGTTCACATTATTATTTTATTTAATTATCACAACAACCCTATGATACAGACACTGTCATCACTACAAATGAAGATGCTAAGGCCTAAGGAAATTAAGCTGTATGATATAACACGCTTGTTGTGGCAGAATTAGATAAATATGTACTCCTACATGTGCTTCTACAGCCAAAGCTGAGCACTTAACCGCTGTACTGAAATACTCAGGCATTTATAAGAATGGACAGTGCTGCACCTGCATACTGCAATGATTAGAGAACCTATGCTTTAAATACAAGTCAGGTTATTTAGAAGGTACCATTCCCTGACTGCCAGCTCCAGGGCCATCCTCTCCAGCACTGACCAGTAATCTCATGCATGCTTCCATCTCTGCTATCTCTGAACCATTTGTCTTCAGCCTTCTAAAGTCTCAACAATTTGGCAAGCTCACCCCTTGGTACGATTGGAAATGAGAGTAGAATGTGTAACACCTGAGTTTACCTGTGAGGGAAAAGAAAATATCATGACTAAGTTGAGGGTTGTATCCTGATGAAAGACAGGCATGTCAGAAAACTCAGCTGACTGTCATTAAGGTATGAAGACACAAGTATGTGAACACACTTTGCCTTTTACATATGCCCTTTAGTTTAAATCTGTCCTGGCTCCATGTTTTTCATTCTCTAGTTTTTAAGTCCCAGCTCCTTATACATTTTCTACCTGATTTCGTACTTCAGACATTTTATTTTGCAATTGTTGGGTGGAGTGTGCTCTAGATGTCTATAAGATCTATTTGATATATAATGTTGATCAAGTATTCTATTCCTGTTGGTCTTCTTCCCAGTTCTATTCATAATTCAAACTGAGATATCGACATCTCCAACTATTGTAAGTGAATTGCCTGTATCTTCCTTCAATTCTGTCAGTTTTTGCCTCATGCATTTTGGGACACTGTTGTTAGGTTTACTTTGATTGTATGTTTATAACTGTTATATCTTCTTGGTAAATTGACCCTTTTATCAATATATACAGTCCTTACTTGTCTATTGTAGCAGATTTTTTGTCTGATATTAGTAGAGCCACTCAACTCTTTCACGGTTACTGTTTGCATGGTATAACTTCTTCAGTCTTTTTAGGTTCAACTTATGTGTGTCTTTGAATTTAAGTATCTCTTGTAGACAACATATAGTTGTATAGTTTTTTATTTGTTCTGCCAATCTCTGCCTTTTAATTGGAATGTTTAGTACATTTACATTTAAGGTAATTACTGATTAGGTAGGATTTATATCTGCCATTTTGCTGTTTGGTTTCCATATATTATGTCTTTTTTGTTTATACTTAAATCATTGCATTCTTTTGTAGTAAATAGGTATTTTTTAGTTTATTTTAATTCCCTTCTTACTTCCACTAACTTTTTTCAATTATTTTTTAGTGCTGTTCTGGTCATTACAATACACATTTTAATTTATAACAATCTGGCTCAAATTAATATCAATTTAATTTTAATAGTATATAAAACTTTGCTTCCTCACCCCTTCTTTGTGCTGTTATTGTCATACAAATTATGTCTTTGTATATGGTAAGCCCATCAAAACAGATTTGAACTACTGCTTTATGCAGTTATCTTTTAAGTCAGAAAGGAGAAAAAAATAGCTACAAACCCAATTACATTTATACTGTCTTTTATATTTACCTATGCAGTTGCTTTTACTTATGTTCTTTACTTCTTCATGCTGATTAAAGATTCTCTGTAGTGTACTTTATTTCAGCCTAAATGATTCCTGTAGTATTTATTATACTAAAGGTCTACCACTGACAAATTTTTTGTTTTCATTTATCTTGTAGTTTCTTAATTTCATTTTTATTTTTGGAGGGTAGTCGTGCTTAATATAGAATATAGAATTCTTGGATGATAGTATTTTCTTTCCGCACTTGGACTAATTCATCCAATGGCCTTCTGGATTCTGTGGTTTCTGATGAAAGGTCAGCTGTTAATCTTATTGAAGTGTACTTGTACATGATCATTCACTTTTCTCTTACTGCTTTCATGATCCTCTCTTTTTTCTTTTCAATTTTATTTATATTTATTTTTGTGGAATACAATGTGTTGTTTCAATATGTTTATATACTGCACAATGATTCACTTAGGGGAGACAGCGTAGTTTTGTACCCATTAGTTCACCTTCTCCTCCTTCCTCCCCTCCCAGACTCTGGTAACCATTATTCTCCTCTCTACTTCTAAGAGAACCACTTTTTCTTTTTTTTTTTCTTTTAAGATTCCACATATGAGTGAGACCATGCAGTATTTGTCTTTCTGTGCCTGACTTACTTCACTTAACATGATGGTTTCCAGTTCCATCCATATTTCTGTAAATGATAGGACATCATTTCTTTTTATAGCTGAATAGTATTCCAGCTTTTTAATCAATTAATTCATTGATGGGTTTTTAGGTTGATTCCATTTCTTGGCTATTGTGAATAGCACTGCAATGAACATGGGTGTGCAGGTGTCTTTTTGATGTATTGACTTCATTTCCTCTGGATATATACCCAGTAGTGAGATAGTTGGATTGTAAGGGAGATCTATTTTTAGTTCCCTGAGGAACCCACAAACTGTTTTCCACAATGGCTGTACCAATTTACGTTCCCACCAACAATACAGGAGGGTTCTCTTTTCTCCACATCCTCACCAGGATTTGTTGTTTGTTTCTTATTCTCTATCTTGTTGATAATAGCCACTCTAACTAGGGTGAGATTATGGTTTTGATTTGCATTTCCCTGATGATTAGTAATTTTGAGAACTTTTTCATGTGCTTGTTAGCCATTTGTATGTCTTCTTTTAAGAAATGTCTATTCAGATCCTTTGCCAATTTTTAATTTTTTTTTCTTTTTATTGTTACACATATTCATGGGGTACAGAGCTGACCATCAGTACCTGTGCCCAAGATGTGATGATCAGATATACTATCAGCATGCCCACCACCTCAAATTGCAATTCTTTCCTGTGTCCTCCACCCAAACTCTCCCGATCCCCTTTCCCCTTCCCCCTCCCCATCCCATCCTGGTAACCCTAGGTCTGTTCTCTCCTACTGCAAGTCCAACACACCACTGTGGTCTTTCTTTCCTTCTTTCTTTCTCTGCTCCCACTTATGAGTGAGGTCATGTGATAATTTTCCTTCTGTTCCTCTTTGTCCATTTTATAATTGAGTTATTTGGTTTTTTGTTGTTGTTGAGTTCCGTATATATTCTGGATATTAGCCACTTGTCTGATGTGTAGTTTGCAGACACTTTCTCTCATTCTGTAGGTTATCTCTTCACTTTATGGATAGTGTTCCTTACTGGGCAGAAGCTTTTTAGTTCGATGTAGTCCCATTTGTGTATTTTGGCTTTAGTTGCCTGTGCCTCTGTGGTCTTCTCCAAAAAAGCATTGCCCACTCCCATTTTGTGAAGCATTTCCTTTATGTTTTCTCTTAGTAGTTTCATAGTTTGGGGTCTTAAATTCAGGTCTTTAATCCATTTTAAGTTGATTTTTGTGCACGGTGATAGATGGGTGTCTAGTTTTATTCTTCTGTATGTGGATATCCAGTTTTCACAGCACTATTCATTGAAGAGGCTGTCCTTTCCCCAGTGTATATTCTTGGCTCCTTTGTCAAAAATCATTTGGCTGTAAATGTGTGGGTTTGTTTCTGGGCTGTCTATTCTGTTCCATTGGTCTATTGGTCTATTTTTATGCCAGTACTGTGCTGCTTTTGTTATTACAGCTTTATAGTATATTTCGAAGTCCAGAAATGTGATCCCTCCAACTTTGTTCATTTTGTTCAACAATACTGTAGTTATACAGGGTTTTGTATGGTTCTATAAAAATGTTAAGATCATTTTTTCCATTTCTGTGAAGAACATCATGTTATTTTGATAGGGATTGCATTAAATGTGTAGATTTCTTTGGGTAATATTGGCATTTTCATGATGTAAATTCTACCAACCCATGAACATGGGATATTTTTCCATTTATTTTTGTCTTCTTCAATTTTTTTTCACTAGTGTTTTATAGTTTTCATTATAGATGTCTTTCATTACATTGGTTAAAACCTAATGATTTCAATTTTGTTGGTTCCTATTGTGAATTGGATTATTTTCTTGATTTCTTCTTCAGCTATTTTGTTACTGGTATATAGGAAGGCTACTAATTTTTGTGTGTTGATTTTGTATCTTGCCACTTTACCAAATTCACTTATTAGTTCTTGTAACTTTTTAGTGGTATCTTTAGGGATTTCCATATATATATAATCATGTCATCTGCAAATAAGGATAATTTGACTTCCTCCTTCCTAGTGTGGATGCCCTTTATTTCTTTCCCTTGCCTTATTGTGCTGGCTAGAACTTCCAGTGGGAATGAGGATGGAACGAGTGGGCATCCTTGTTTTGTTCCAGATCTTAGAGGAAAAGGCTGTAATTGTCCTTTCAGTATGATATTAGCTGTGGGCTTGGAATATTTGGCTTTCAGTGTGTTGAGGTACATTCCTTCTATACCCAGTTTTTTAGATGTTTTTATCATGAAGGGTGTTGGATTTTATCAAATACTTTTACTGCATCTGTTAGAATGATCATTTGTTCATTGTTGTTGTTGTTGTTTTCCTTCATTCTGTTGATGTAGTGTATCACATGTATTGATTTCTATATGCTGAACCATCCTTACATCCTTGGGATGAATCTCACTTGATCATGGTGAATGATCTTTTTAATGTGTTGTCGGATTCTGTTTATTAGCATTTTGTTGAGGATCTTTGCATCTGTGTTCATTAGGGATACTGATCTGTAGTTTTATTTTTTTGTTATGTCTTTTTCCAGTTTTGGAATAAGGTTAACATTGGCCTCATAGAATGAGTTTGGAAGTATTCCCTCCTCTTCAATTTTTCAGAAGAGTTTGAGAAGAATTAGTATTAATTCTTCTCCAAATGTTCAGTAGAATTCAGCAGTAAAGTCTTCTGGTCCTGGAATTTTCTTTGTTGGGAGACTTTTTATTACTGATTCAATCTCACTACTCATTATTTGTCTGTTTAGGTTTTCTAGTTCTTCATGATGCAACCTTGGTAAGTTGCATGTGTCCAGGGATTTATCCATTTCTTCTTGGTTTTCCAGTTTGTTTGCATATAGTTGTTTATGGTAGTCTCTTACGTTCCTTTGTATCTCTTTTTTTCTTATTATTTTTATTTTTTTATTGAAACATAATTGATTATACATATTTGTGGAGTACAGAGTTGACTATCAATATTTGTGTACAATATGTGATGATCAAATTAGGATAATTAGCATATTCATTATTACAAAACATAATCATTCTTTGCAATTCTTTGTATTTCTGTGGTATCAGTTGTAATGCTTCCTTTTTGATTTCTGATTTTATTTACTTGAGTCTTCTCTCTTTTTATATTCATTAGTCCAGCTAAAGGTTTATGGATTTTGTTTATCTTTTTGAAAAACCAGCTCTGTGTTTTCATCAATCTTTTGTATTTTTTTTAATCTCTAATTCTTTTATTTCTGCTCTGATCTTTATTACTTATTTTCCTGTACTGATTTTGTAATTGGTTTATTCTTGTTTTTCTAGTTCCTTGAGGTATAATATTATCTTGTTTATTTGAAGTTTTTCTTCTTTTTTGATGTAGGCATTTATTGTTATAAACTTCCCTCTTATGACTGTTTTGGCTGTATTCCATAGGTTCTGGTATGTTGTGTTTTCATTTTCATTTGTCTCCAGGAAGTTTTTTATTTATTTTTTTTATTTCTTCTTTGATCCATCCATTGTTTAGGTGCATGTTGTTTAATTTCTATGTATTTGTATGGTTTTCAGTGTCTGTTTTGTTTTTGATTTCTAGTTTTATTCCACTGTGATTGGACAAGGTAGTTGATATGATTTCATGGTTTTTTTCTTAATTTTTTCAGGCTTGTATTGTGACCTAATATATGGTCTATTCTAGAGAATGTTCTAAGAAGAATGCGTATTCTGCAGCTGTTGGATGAAATGTCCTATATATGTCCATTAGGTTCCATTGGCCTAGAGTAGAGATTAATTCTGATGTTTCCTGGTTGATTTTCTGTCTGGATGATCCGTCCTTTGCTGATAGTGGGGTGTTAAACTTCCCAGCTATTATTGTGCTAGAATCTATTTCTCCCATTAAGCCAAATAGTAATTACTTTATATAACCATGTGCTCCAGAATTGGGTGAGTATATATTTAGAATTGTTTTATCCTCTTGTTGAATTGATCCCTTGATGATTATATAATTATGTTCCTTATCTTTTTTTTACTTCCCTTGACTTAAAGTCTATTTTATCTAAGTATAGCTGTTCTGGTTCTTTTCTCTTTTCAATTTGCATGAGATATCTTTTTTATCACTTCACTTTCAGTCAGTGTGTGCCTTTATAGGTGAATTGAGTTACTTGTAGGCAGCATATTGTTGATTCTTGTTTTATAATCCATTGAGCTACTGTGTGTATTTTAATTGGGGCATTTAATCCATTTACATTTAGAGTTATTGTTGATACACAGGGATTTGTTACTGTCATTTTGTTACTTTTTCTGTTATTTTTTGATCATTCTTTTTTTCTTTTTCCTGATCTTATTGTCTTCCTTTATGATTGAGTGGTTTTCTCTAGCAGTGTGTTTTGATTTCTTAATCTTATTTTCAGGATGTCTCATATGTTTTTGTGTTATAGTTACCATGAGGCTTACAAAAACCATGTTAGTTATAACAAATTGACTAATAACAACTTAACTTTAATATACAAGAAAAAAGAAAGAACCAAAGCCAACTCTATGCTTTGGCATCATTCCCTCCCAGTTTTTGACATTTTGTTGCTTCACGTTATGTTCTTTTAATATTGCCTATATTTTATATGATTGTTGTATTTGTTGTTGCCTTGTTAGGTTTGTCCTTTTGTCTTCATACAAAGGATGTAAGCAGTTAATTCACCCCGCTTCTGACATTGGATTATTCTGAAGTTGTCTGTAAACTTTCTTTACTAATGAGTTATGCACCTTCAAATCTTTTCTTGCAGCTTCTTAGCATCATCTTCTTTCAGATTAAAGAACTCTTTAGCATTTCTCGTAAGGCAGATCTATTGTTGACAAATTCTCTTAGCTTTTGTTTCTCTGGGAAAGATTTTATTTCTCCTCCATATTTGAAGGTTAGTTTTGCTGTATAGAGTATTCTTGACTGACAGCCTTTTCCCCTCAGCACTCTGAATATATTATCCCATTCTCTTCTGGCCTATAGGATTTCTACTGAGAAATCTGCTGAGAGACATATTAGGGCTATGCTGAATGTTGTGTGTTTATTTTCTCTTGATGCATTTGGTATCCTTTCTTTGTCTTTGGTTTTTGATAATTTGGTAATGATGAGCCTTGAGGTGTTCCTCCTTGAATTGAATTTTATTAGCAACCTCTGAGATTCCTGCAAATACATGCTGTCATCTTTCTCCATACTAGGGAAATTTTCAGCCATTATTTCCTTGAATATGTTTTCTACATCTTTTTCTTTTCTCCTCCTTCAGGTATGCCAGTTATGCAGAGGTAGCTTCACTTGAGGGAGCCCCATATTTGCTATATTTCTGGTTCATTTTTTCTTATTCTTTTTGATCCTCTGATTTGAAAATTTCATATGTTTTATCTTTGACCTCACTGATTCTTTCTTCAGTTTGATCAAGTCTGCTGTTGGAGCTTTCTAATGAGTGTTCAGTTCAGATAATGTATTTTTTTTTAATTTCTAGAATTTCTATTTTTTTTAATTGATTCAATTCCTTTGTCAAGTTTCTCATTCTGCTCCTGAATTGCTCTCCCAATATCATTTAAGTTTCTATCTATTTTCCTGTGAGTTCCTGATCATTCTTGAGAGAGTTATTCTGAATTGTCTGTTATACATTTCATAAATCTACTATTCCCCTGGGTCCAATGTTGGTGCTTGGTTTGTTTACTTTGATGGTGTCATATTTCTCTGTTCTTTCTTGATCTTTGTGTCTTTACATTGATGTCTGGGAATTTGAGGACACTGCTACCTCTTCTAGGTTTTACAGGTGTTCTTGGTAGTGTTAGACCTTTACTGGTTTATATCTTTGCTTTGTTTCTGATCTGTGATTTTTTTATTTCACTTCTATGTTGGATTATTATCTACCAACACAACTTAAATTCTTCACTGGAACTAATTTGTTCTCCTTTGGTTAATTCCAAAATAAGGGCACTTCCTTTGGGGACAGCACTTGAACTCTGTGGTTGGCCTAAATTACTGCTTTGCTGCTGATTCTCTGGGGAAGGCTTTTGTGCAGCTCAGGTTTCAATTGTTGACCTTTGAATCACTCCCAGGTCTTGTGAAGTCAGATACACCTGGGCTGTGTGGAAATTCTGGCCCAGGACTGAGTCTTTCCAGCAAACTTCACTCCCTACAATTCTGTCTCTCTGACCAGTCTCAACTGAGTGGGCCTGTGTCAATTGGAAGGTAGATTAGCTGTCTACTCTGTGCCCCAATGTGCCCCAGCAGGCCAGCTTTTGCCCACACTACAAACACTTCCCATGGGGTGGACTGTGCACCAGTCCCTTATGATGACACATGGGCTTCTGGGTGACACCTATTTGCAGTCAGCTGCAGCTCCTGGCTTTTAGGTGGATCCATGGGAACCCCAATAGTGGTTTCACTGACCTGAGGGCTTGTACAGTGTACACCAAGGCCTTCTTCTCCCTTTAAGACTCCAAGCAACTTCACATAAAGGGCACAGCTGTGGCCTTTATCAACTCCTGCTCCATGCTATCACCAGGGCTGGCCCTGAAATGGCTGTGGCTCAAAACAGTTAAGGCAGTCCCTTCTGTCTCTCATCATGGCTTCTACCACCTTCACAAACTCTGTGGGTCTCTCCTCCTCTGCATCCAAGCTCCACTGGTCCCAGGTTGGCAGTTTTTGCTTTTTAATAGTTGTACATTGATCAATTATGGGAGAGAGTGACTCTGAGAAATATCTATTCTGACATCTTGATCAGCTTTCTAAGATTCTCTCTTTGTTTTTTTATTGCAATATGTCTAAGAGTGAATCTCTGAGTTTATCATACTCAGAGTTTATTGAGCTTCTTGGATATGTACATTAATTTTTATATCACATTCTGGAAGTTTTTAACCATTATTATGTTGGTAAGCTTGATGGTGACCCACAAGTTACTCAGACTATGTTCATTTCTTTTTACTTTCCATTCCTCACATCAAATAATTTTAATTACCTGCTTTCAAGTTTGCATATTCTTCCTCCTGACTGTTCAAGAGCCCCTATAGTGATTTTTAATTTTAGTTATTGCCATTTTCAACTTCAGGGTTTCTATTTGGTTGTTTTTTTATAATTTTTTATCTTACTGATATTCTCCATTTGTTGAGACATCATTCTTATGCTCTCCTTTAGTTCTTTAGATGTGTTTACCTTTAGTTCATTGAATATATTTTAAATAGCTGATTTAAAGTCTTTGTCCAGTAAATTTAACAACTGGTCTTTCTCAGAGATGGTTTTTAATGAATCCTTTTTTTCCTGTGTAAGGGTCATACTTCCTTGTTTCTTTGCATATCTCATAAATTTTTATCAATGAACATTTTAAATAATGTGGCAATTCTGTATTCCCCCCAAACAAAGATTTGTTGTTGCTGCTGTTTGTTGTTGTTGTTATTGTAAAATTTATATTCTTTAAAATGTGTCAACACTGAAGTCTCTGCTTTGTTAACTTAGTGGTCAGCTAATAATTGGATAGAGATTTTCTTAAATGCCTTAAACCAATAAGTCTCCCTGTCTTTGACAAGGGGTTTTGTGTGCATGCCATGCTTTCAACACTTGGCTTGACAGTTAAAAACTCTGTCTTAGCATTCGGTTGCCCCTAGAGCCTCAAAGTCAGCCACTGGTGAGAGCTTAGAACCTTCTCATGTCTTTTCTGAGCATTCACACATCGCAAAATATTCACATGGTTTTTTAGATTCTCAGGAATTTGTTAAAGCTCTTTAGAGCCCCATATGGACATGTCATTCTCCAGTTTTTTATTTTAAGCTATTATTTGCCCCCAAAGTTATCCACTACCTCAGGCAGCCATGATATTAAAAAACTGCCCGTGGGTATTTTCAATAAATGCCTCTAAGAAAAAAGCTGTCCTTACTAGGTGAGCTCTAAATCAGTTAAATAAGACCACCTTGTAAATGGAGTCTTCCAGAGAGCCACCAGATGGGTCAAATAGTGACAGGTCTCTAGAAATGGGGCTTTGAAAGAATTCTGACTCTGTTGTGTTTCCTTTAGTGGCTGCCAAGTATCTGGTTTTCATTGTGGATACAGGCTGTTAGTTTTCAACGCTGCTATGAAGCTGGAAATGATGAGATGAGCATAAAGAAAATTATAACTTCACTGTTCATACCAACTGTTCATATCAAGAGATTCAGCTGTTTTTTGTTGTTGCTGGTGGTGTTGTTTTAAATAGATGCTTCCTAGCTTTCTCCAAGCCTTTGGTTCACTTATACAGTTTTGAAAGAGTTGATTCTGACACTTTTGCCAATTTTCTTCTTGCTTTTGTGGAGGAAAGGATCTTCAGACGTCCTTATTCCACCGTTTTCATTTTCACGGAAGCCCAACCCAACTCATCTTATATCAGTGTTTCTTGCCTCTGCTTGACCACTTATGTTTCTGGCTACTCCTTCTATTCCTTCCTATTCCAGTTTCTTCATTGCTCACTTTCAATCAAGGCATTTTGTTTTTCTCTCAGGGCTTTTTTATATTTCTCCACTTTCATTGTCATCGTTCTTACTCAGGCATTTTATCATCTGTTACCCAGATTACTCTAACACTGTCCAAACTAGTCCCTCTGCAGCAAGCCTTATTCTCTTCTAATTTATTCATCACTCTATAGCTAGATTGTTCATTTTGAAACACAAATCTGGTTGTGTCTTCCCCTGCTCAAGTTCTTTGACAAATCCATATCACCTTGGGGATAAAGTCCAGTTATGACTATGGCAGGGCATACAAGGGCCTCTTGATGTGGCCTGAAGTTTCACTCTACCCTCGCCACTCACCCCAGCCATGCATAAATATTCCACTTCGTGTAAATTCTGCACTCTCGCACTAGTATTTGCATCCCTTGTTCTCCTAGTGAGTCAATTAATTAACAAGTTCAGTACCTATTTGCTAAGCACGTACTGTGTGTCAGGTCCTATGCAGGGCACAGGGGAAAGGAAAGAGAGCAAGACCAGCAAAGTTACCCTCCCTATGGATCTCACACTCAGATAAGAAAACTGACAATAATTAAGTAAACAAATACACAAACTGGATCATTTCAGAAGGCTGTGACTGCAAAGAGTCAATGATGAAACTATGGAAACAGGAGAAGTCTTCATTAATCAGTTTGGAAAGGAAATTTCTCTCTACAAAGGAAATATTTAAGCTGAGACCCAAAGGATGACAGAGAGCCAATAAAACATGAAAGGAAAAAGACTGTCAGTACAAAAGCCCTGAGACCAAGATGAAAATCAAAATGAAACCCAGATAGAAATTAAAATAGAGAAAAATTGTCACAAAAACCTCCACACATTCCAATTAACACACACACACACATACAGACACTTAACTTAGGTTACTCAAGTGAGTAACTGCTGGATGGACCAGCTGACAGATGGGAAATTCTTGCACAGAGCTATGACAAGGGAAAGTCTGTGGGGAAAGGTGCTGTTATTTAGCTGGCCCACCCCTGCTGAGTGAGTCCAAAGTTTCCCTTGGATTCATTCCCACCTGAACTTCCACCCTTATGAGCTAAAAAGGCCTTTACATTCATGTTTTACACAAAGAAAGAGATGAGGATTAAGTAGCAGCTGCTCAGGGTTGGGTGTAGAGAAGAAACACATACACATATATGCTTGGTTGTAAAATGATTATATTTTGAAAAGAAACTTAAAACCCTCCATCCATGCTTCTCAGAGTTGTGATCCAGCTAAGGAGTGTTGGGTAAGCAAAGCCCTTTATGGGAGATGGCAAGAGGAATGAAAAAGTGTTCCACAAAGAAAGGTGTTGACTGAGGAGGTGATAGACTCTTGCCACTGAGTGTCCAGCCCACAGGCACAGACCCTGCCGACATTGGGAATTTCTTGTAGAAGTTGAATCACAGCTTGATGATCCTGGGAAAATTCTTCCTGATACTGGCACTGTCTACAGTAATTCATTTGACACATAACTACCAAGTACCTACAGTGTTCCAGCCCCTGATCTAGGTCCAGACATACATCTATGAGCAAATACAGATTCCTTGTAGAATTATATTCTAGTGGGGGGAAAGACAGACAGTAACTAAATAAATAGGTAACATAGAGAATGTGTCAGATGTCGATAAATATTGTAGAAAAACCTAAAGCAGGAAAGAGAATTAAGAAGTGCTGAAAGGTTCTACTTCCAGCCAAGATGGAGTAACAGGAACCAGATTTACCCTTCCACTTAAAACAACTAAAAATCTGAACAAAGTATATGAAACAATGGTTTTCAAGTCACTGGTGATGAATGACAGTGATCCCTGAGAGACAGGAAACGAACTCAATGAGCTTACTGCTTGGAGAGAGTTTCCAGACATGGGGGGCAGGGAGAAGAAACACAGGCAGAGCCCAGCATACTCTCTGATTTGAGAAGGTGATGCTCAGAGTCTGGGGAGACCAATGCAGCTAGAGTTTTCAGGAAAGAGTACCAGAGAGGACAGAGCTGTTCAGACAGAAAACTCTGGAGATCTTCAAAGGGTCTACCTTGAATACTTGGCAGAGTAATGACCACCACATGCACGTGAGCAAACTATCCAAGGCTGGGGAAAGAACAACCTTATGAAAGTGTGCCTGGTGTGCTCAAGAAGCATAATGCAGCTGTAGTGATCAAGGAGATAATAGTAAGAGATGACAACAGAGAGGTGATGGCAGGCAGCTCAAGTGGAGACTTACAAACCATTGGAAGGGCTGTGGCTTTTGCTCCAAGTGAGACAGGAGTCATGGGAGGATTTTGAGCAGAGGAGAGGCATAATCTGACATATTTTAATTTAAAAGAATCACTCTGGATTCTCAACGTAGAATAGATTTTAGGGGCAAGGGCAAAAGCACTGGGGCAATTTGGAGGCTATTGTTATATTTCAGGCAGGAGTTAATGGTGGTCAGGATCATGGTGGAGCAGTGGAGATGCTGAGAATATATCAGAATATTCTGGCTGCCTTTTGAAGAACCAACAGGATTTGTTAATGGATTTACCTCAGAAAGTAAGATTATTTTATTAGGAAATCTTTCAAATAGGTTTGCCTTTTATCTTATTTTTCTGTTTACACAACAGAAGTCACAAGCTAACTTAGGCCTTTCTCCAGGGCAGACCATCCATCCTCTCTCTTCTATATTTTCTGTTCATGGGACCAGAGTGCAAAGATCTGAGATCTGGGCTGGATATTTGGTACAGTGAAATGGAATAACTGTGGTTCCCTGCTTTAGGCTGAAGCCTAACCAGCTTAGAAAAAGATCAGTGTTCTATATGGCCTACCCTTACCTTCCAGAGTTCTTAAATTGGAATCTTCTTTATAATTATTCTTTGTGCATATTTTCCTTTTAGAAACCTTATTAAGAGTGGTGGCAATAACTTGAGATAGGATTCAGATATTTCTAGTTGCTCAGACGGATTGCCATCTAATGTTTATATTTTTAAAATAATGCAGCAACTAAATAATTTAGAACTCATTAAGTCAGGGTAATACCTGATATCAGGTTAATCAAGAAAAAGTTTCCCTTATTTTCTATTCAATATAGCATTAAGTGATATCAAAAATTTGCTCACACTGCTGTCTCAGCCCTAAGCTAACATGTCCTGTTTTGATGCTTTGGGCTGCAAGTAACAGAAAACCCCAATTCTACCTGATAAAGGAAGAAATATTTTTATGATCTCACATATATAAAAGAAAATCTCAGAGGTAGGGGAACTCTAGGATTGTTGAATACAGGCAATTATAAATGTCATAAATTTCTACTGAAGCAATAAATCTACTTTGGGGGAATGAATGATGCTGGGGTTTTCTTGGGGGAGTAAATTTCATTCAGAGTGGGCACTTTAGCAAGCTTATTGGGCTCTCACTCCTAAACCACATTCTCCAACAACTTTGCCAAGAAGGAAGATGATATTTGGACCTTTTCCCACCTGATTCCTGCCTCTACTTTTCAACTGGTTTATAATCTGGTCAGGAAAGAAAAATGTTTTTTGTACGAACTTCTCGAATTCCAGCACTAGCAATGAGTATGCGACAAAAAGATATTCTGACATAATATAGGATATTATGACAAGTTATTCAGAGTAACTGAGGCTACTTTTGTGAATCAGTGGTATCCATTGCCACAGGAGGTGACCAAAGTAGTGAATGGAGTTTCTAAATAAATTTTTATTAACTCATAGACTAGAAAATGGTCTTGAAAGCCAAGGCTTGCCAATGTAAAACCAAAGCTTGGGAGGAAAAAAGTGTTATTTATTTTCTTGCATTTTTCTTATTTAAGTTCCAGAAGCTTAAATTTGAATATCAGGAGCCAGGCCTTAATTAATTTTGTACATGAAATTAATATTGTAAATTAGAGTTTTTTAAACTGCAGGTTGCAATCTAGTGGTGGACTGGAAATCAACATAGCAGGTTACAACTAGAATTTTTAAGTGAGGGATAAGAATAGAATAAAATACCAGAGTTTATTATACATAATAAAGGTAATTATTGCTTCTTCAATTTTTGTAAGCATGTGTGCATGTGCGTGTGTGTTGAGGCTCAATGTAAAATATATTCCTCACTGTGAGCTGTGTCGAAGACTTGAAAAAAGCTGCCATAAAAAATAAATTTAGGGAAACTTTGAGAAAGAGTCTGATTGCCCATCCTCTCAATAGCCTAGATAAATGAGCTCCATCTAGGAAAATGTGTTAAATCAGAAATGATAAGAATCATGAAAGAAGGAAAGAACTACAGTGAAAACATGGCCTCAGGCTGGGCCTTTCAGACTGAGTTGGACATTTAGGAGAAAGGAGACCATGTCCAGGAAGAGGAGCACAAATCCGAAAATTAGAAGATGGGTGTGAAAAAGGGGAGGGGAGGGAGAGAGGGAGAAATTGAGACAAATGAGAAATTGACTTAATGACAAATTGGTTAACAGACACAAAGAATGATTACGTATTGATTACGTATTATAGTGATGAATAAGCTAACTATCCTGTTCTGACCATCACGCACTGCACACAACTATTGACAGTCTAATTTGTACCTCACATATATGTATAATAAATTATCTTTTAAAAAAAAGAAGAAGATAGGTGTCTTTTTCTATTTGGGCTACTATAGCAAAATGACATAGACTAGTGAGCTTATAAACAAAAGAATTTATTGCTCATGGTTAGGCTGGAAAGTTCAAGATCAAGGTGCTGGCAGATTCAGTATCTGAGGAGGACCCACTTTCTGGTTCATAAATGGCATGTTTTAGCTGTGTCCTCACACGGTGGAAGAAGCAAGACAGCTCTCTGGGGTCCTTTTGCAAAGGGCACTAATCTCATTAATGAGGTCTTCACTATCATGATCTAATCACTTCCCAAAGCCCCACCTCCTAATACCATCACCTTCAGGGTTAGGATTTCAATATATGAATTTGGAAGAAGAACACACATATTCAGACTAGAGCAGTGAGAAAATATAATGAGTATGCAGAGGATAAATAACAGGTCCATCTAGCTGGAGCCAAGTTAGATTGAATGATGGGGAACTGAGGAGATCAAATTGAAAGTTTATATAGTAGGTGGGTTATTTTCGATGGTCAGTATGGCACTATCAAATATTTTTGTGGTGGTGAATGACATAAAGATAACAGGATGGCCTGGAGGGAAAAAAAACTGGAGACAAGAAATATTTTTAGAAGTCTGATGCATATCTACACCCAAGAGAATAGACAAGATTTGTGGCAGAGTCCATAAAACAATAAATATGAAATATTCTAGTGTGAATGACTTGAAAGCTCTTGGAAATAGACTACATGGAAAGGATAAGGAATAAGGTTTCTAAGAATAAAAGCCTCCATCTTTTGGCCATTGCAAATAAGTCTACTTATTAGTATTGTTGGAATAATTAGCTCTATTAATATTATAAATAAATATTTTACACCTTTCGAAGTACTTTCATATTCATTAGTCATTTGATTTTCATAATGACCAGAAGAGGCGATGAAGGTATATACCTCTATCTCCATTTTAAAGATGGTCAAACTGTAGCCCAGAGAGGTTATCTGGCTTCCCAAGGTCACACAGTTAGTGATGGGATCAGATTCACCAGCTCTTAGTGCTCAGAGCCCAGGATTCTCTCACTGTACAATAGACCACACCTCCCACGTTGTCATTCTCTAATGATGACCCATCAATTTGTTCATCAAAATTATTCCATGAATTGAATTGGTTCAATATTTCAGGGAGAAAGCCCACTCAAAGGTCACTGTGGCTTGGTGTAAGTTTATTTAATAAATATTTTTCTTATTTGGAGGTTTTAATTTTAAGTATGTGGTCTACTCTTTTTGTATGATTATTTGCTCAAAAAAATTTTTAGTCAGCAACACACCTCATAAAAATTTAATATGTTTCAGAGCTCCTTTTACTGTTTAAAAAAGCACAAATCAGGCATTCTTGAATTTTGAATGTGGCACCCTTATAATTGAGCTCTCTCTGAGGAAGGCCCTTCCAAACCTCATAGTGAAGTTGCTTTTTTTTAAATAAAAACAACACTCGAATGGAGAGTAGTCTCAGATCATTCCTCCACTCACGCCACTCCGATGTATCACTGGCATGTTTCTTCCTTTAATCTTGGAAAGGCCTGCTGTCTAGTGTGTCTTGGGCTTTCAGGGCAGGACAGCAGAAAGATGATGACTGAGAAGGTGAAGTAGCCTTGGGTTTGAATCCCAGCTCTGGCTCTCATTACACATGTAACCTTGTAAGTAAGTTAACTTGCCTCTCTGAGTATCATTTCTTGCCTCTACTATACAGTGGCTAAATTTCATGTCACAGAGTTATTGCATGAATATAAGATAGCAAACTTGAAACCACTGAGCCTGAAGTGGGCCCTCGTTGGATATTTATTACCTAAGAGTCTCTGCAAGACAAGGTTGGCCAAGAGAGCAGTCACTGGGTTCAGACTTCACTTACTTGGAGGATTAGCACTTTGACCTCCCAGCCGTGCTCCTTTACCAGTTCCAGAGATTTATGCCCACGGGCTCTAACCTGATCATATTCTACAACTAACTGCTTTGAGCAATGAGCTGGTAAAGTTTATTAGAATTTGGAGAGCAACAGGCCTGAATTCTTCAGTTCTTTCAAAGAATATTTACTGAGCATTTACTATTGTTCTGGATATTGAAGGTACAGAAATAAAGAACATTGACAATAATCTAGCTCTACTGGAGTTTACCTTCTATTAGCGAACACAGACCTTAGGGAGACAAGCAAATAAACAAGAAGGAATATCAGATAGTGATAGGTACATTGCAGAACATTAAAATAGGGTGCTGTGATAAAGCATCAGAAGCCAATTTAGATAGGGTGCTCAAAGAAGTGACATTTAATCTGAAAATCAACTGATTAGAAGGGCCTGACCAATGTGAAAACCAAGGGAAAGAGCGCCACCAGGCAGAGGAAACAGCCTGTGCAAAGGCCCTGAAATAGGAATCAGTGCAGGTGTCCCCTGGAATGGAAAGATCACCACTGTGGCTGGATGAGAATGCAGCTGGGCTCTCAGGGTGAGGAGGGGGTGAGAGGAGGTGAGTGTGAGGAAGGAAGAAACCAGATTTTGCAGTGCCTTGGAGGCCAGGGGAAAAAGGTAGGATTTTGTTCCAAGAAGAATTGAGTTCATTAGAAGATGATAAACAGAGAAGCATCATGATTTCAGTTTTTTCAAAATTGGCTGGATCTGCTCTTTGGAAGGCAAGGACAGGAGCAAGACATCTCTTTGAAGGTAGCACAGAGGTCCAGATGGAAGAAAAGGGGGATTCGACCATGAAGATCATGGTGAAGATGGAGAACAATGGAGACATTCAGAAAATACTTTGAAAGTTGAGTTGACAAGATCTGGGGATAAATGTGGTAAGAGAGAAACCAAGGCTAATCCAAGAATGTTGGTTTGGTCAAGTTGGTGAATTGTGGTGCTATTCATGGAGAAGAGGAAGACAGGGAAGGAACAGACAGACAGAGGGAAAAAGAGAAGGAGAGAATTAATGCTCTCTGTTGGCTTTATTAAGAGTCTACATCTCAGGGTATGAGTCAGGACTACATCTATCTATTCAGTAGCCTACCTGTTTGGGCAAAGCCTAGTGCTACACATAGCCCAGGTACTCCAGAAATGTGTGTTCATGTCATGGAAAAAAAGAGCAATTCCTTGAAATGCCAGGTCTGTTGCTTTATCCACAAACCTTTTAATTTCTCAAAACTTCAATTTCCTCTCTTGTAAAATTGGAATAAGCAGGCTTGCCTTGCCTATTCTATGGAATAGGGGATTAAAATTAGATATGTATGTAAAAGCATTTTGAACTGTAAGCCACTGGGCAAATAAATCTAAGTTCTATCAAAAGGGTTCATTATGATTCCATGTTAGAAGGTAAGATAGGGACTCAGTCTATCTTGTTTATCATCTCCAGCACCTAAAATGAAGGTTTTCAATAAATACATGTTGAATGAATGGATTAATGAATGAATGAATGACAATGGATCCTTATGGAATGCAGGGCTGGAGGTCATGAACACTAAAGATCCTCATAACAGTATGGTATGATTAATTTGCTGCATATTTTCCTTCCTCAGAGCTCAGGAACCTACCTTATTCATCTTCGAAGTCCCACTGAAGTCCAGCACACAATAGGTGTGTAATGAATGCCTAGTGAATTGTATTCTCTGCACACTAGACTGAGAACCACCATCAGCTAACACACAAGCATTGTGCCTCACAATGAAAACACGTACCTCCTAGGTCTGACTTTTTCACTAACAGGTATCAATGCTTGGGCATACTTTGTTCTCAATAAATATTTGTTGCATGAGCAAACAAATTCATGAATATGTATTAAAACACATGGAGAAGTTATGAAGCAGAAGTCATTTTTTTTAAAAAGATAAACAGGATTCTTAAAACGAATTTCAAGTTTGAAGTAAACTACATCCAGCTATGCCTCCAGATTCCCATGGGTATAGGGGGCCTAAAAATTCTCTGCACTTTGAGTGAGATAATGTGAGTGAGGGGGGATGAAAAATGCAAATTGTCAAATACAGGTGCTACCTGGAGGCTGCAGTCAGCACATGCTGCCTCTGAACACTGTCTCCTTCCCCTCTTAACTTAGCACTTAGGGAATTCACCCTCCAAAACTGAAGCTCCTTACATCAGTCCATAGAAGAAAAAATGCTCCAGAGCCCCAAGTATAGTCTACATGTCTTGATCTTTATGCATCAGAATTTTCTTTTATGCCTCCTAATGGCACTATAATTATATTTAAAAATTCGTTGCTCTTAGAGATGCATACCAGAATATTTAGGGGTGAAATCTCATGACGACTGGACTTTAAAACAATTAAACAGGGAAAAATTAAAATAAAAATAGAAAATTGATCATTACTACAAATCTAGATGAGAGAAAACACATTGTAGGCGCTCATTAACATTATTATTAACTTTAATATCATACTTAATATTTATTTCTATTAATTGTATTTTATATTAATATTAATTCCACCAAATCACAAGCTTACACATTAGGCATACACTCAGCACTTTCTCCTTTGAAATATACAGAAACTTCCTTTGGGCAATGTGATAAATCACATAACTTAATCCTCTTTCAAAACACTGTATGGTAGTTTTGCATCCAAGATTTCCTTGGACATCAGGACTAATGGTACTCACAATACTGGGCCATGCATACGTTCCAGTGGCCATTTCTTTCTGGAAAGATGAATGAGGCAGAGATAAAAGCTGTACCTTTGAAGTTAGGGAGATGTGAGTGCACCCCCACTCCCACGTGTACTAAAAGCGTGAAATCCAGAAACTCACTGGCTTCCCGAGCGTTGGTTTCCGTTGCTGCACAACAGAATTATTGTGCTGCCCACGGCATGGCTCTGAGCGTAAAGTGAGAGCTCGTGCCCAAAGGGGCTAATATGTTGAGCACATAGTAGGTGTGAGTGGTGTTAACTGCCTCTCATCCCGCCATGGAGAAACAAAGAATGAGCAAGGGGCTTTGGGGGTTGGCTTATTATTAAGTTTGACAGTGGGTGATTATCACATACATCGATCTTCAATTAGCATCAATTATTTGTTTTGCTTTCTATTTTTTATTTGTTTTCTTTTCATTCACCCGGATTAGGCTTTAGGGGGGAAAGAAATGGAAACGACAAGAAAAGCTTAAACAAAAAGCCACTTTGGCAATGTGTCTTGGAAGCAGGACTAATGCAAGCCAAAACTGACATCCAGCCTGGCGGGCAGGGCAGGTCTTGGGGTCTTCGTTTTAGAGTCAAAGAAACTGAGTCATCAACCGTCCAGAAAATGGGAGAGCCAAAGCCAAACCCTGGGCAGTGGGAGTGGATCCAAACGCAGCGGCTGTTCTCTGAACAAAACGAGCTTGTTCCAGAGACAGGAAGAACAGCCAGGACAAAAGAAGAAGATGTCTTTCTTCAGCCCTCCCGCGTGGAGTGGCAATGCCAGTGCAAGGACAAAGTTCCAGCCTCGCCGCGCAAACGGGGGGACATTTCGAATGCACGGAGCAGCTGATTAATGGGGACAGGAGATGGCTATCAACAGTCCTCTGAAGGTCCGGAGCAGAGCAGCGAGGCCTCCCTGGGATTTGAGAACGCTCTGAGGCAGGCGACAATAAATAAGGCCCCTCGGCCTCGGGGATGGAGAGCGGAGATGCCGCTTCCCAGGGAGGGACAGAGCAGACTCTCTACTGCTGGCCCGTGGGGTAGGAGATTCCCATATATGGCCCCACGAAGATGGGGTGGGGGGGTCCTCCTGGGAGGCTCCAGTCACATTCCAGGTCTGCTTTCTGTAGAGGAATGGTGTTTCTGACAGGTGTGTTCCTGCAGCCTTGATGGCCAGCTGAGCGCACAGGCTCCCAGGCCCCGCAGCCGGGAACAGTCGACAGTGGGACAAAGTCACGTCCCCTGATCGCAGAACCTCCAGCCCCCATGTGCGACCCTCACGGAGGCGCCCCCTCATTCGTTCATTCGCCTGTCCTCGCTGCAAACATCCTTGAGCATCACTCCATGCCAGACACCGGGGTGGGCGCCGCGGGATCTGACACTGCAGCTGATCCCTACTCATTCATTCGTCCCTTCACTCATTCATTCGTTCCGCGGGAGTTACGAGCGCGGCTCCACACACAGCTCTGAAGTTGCAGCGGGGAAGGAGACGGGTCTCCTCCCTGACCTCAGGGGAGCTGACAGTGTCACGGCTACAGAGCATTAGGGTGTCAATGGGCCTCAGTTTAAAGCCTGTGGACAAGTAGCTGGGTCTCTCCCGGCCTCAGTTTCTTCACCTATAAAATGGGCATTATCCTACTTTTCCCACAGGGGTGCTGCCAGGTTCAGAAATAAAAGATGTGAAGGCACTAGATAAGTTCCAGTCCAAGACTCCCAGGGTGGTGAGGGTTATTTTTGTAGAATGGGGGAAGGGCTTGTAAATTCCCCCTGAGCTATTTACCTACAGACAAAGAAGGCACCAAAAAGCTGTATCAAGTTACATACTCATAAATAGGGGAACGGGGAATTTCATAAAGAGACCACTGTGAATGCAGTGACTTATTGAGTGTAGAAGGCTGTTGGGGCCGGGCAGAAATAATTTCCAATTACATGTGAATGGCGTTTTGGGGTTTACAAAGGTGTTTTTGTAATACAGAGAGCACCGCGACAAGAGTTAGCCTTGCTCAGGTGTGATTCTGTCCAGCGCAGAAGCTGCTTACCTCGTTTGCCCACCCTGGAGACAAGATACTTAGCTCCAGGAGTCAGTTAAGATATTTATACCTGATAGGAGTCGTTTTATACCTGATGATAGGAGTTATTTGAGAATAACTGAAACCATGGAATAAAGAACTCTTTGCAAATCTCAATACATGTGGTATAAAATGATGTCTATACACAGTTCAAAAAGTCCATGAGTTCTCAGACTTTCATGCCACCATCCTGTTACAAACAAAACACATGCCTGCTAGTAATAGCTCTTTTGCAGGTAGTAATTTTCAACTAGGTGAGATAAGAAGAGAAGAGGGGGACAAAGGAGATGTCACAGGAGAAAAAGCCATTAAGATCTGCCAAGCGTGGGGAGACAGAAGTTACTTAATAGTCTTCTTGAAAGTTCTGACACTTATTCCACTGCTACCCCAAATTGAGAATCACAAGAGGACAGAGGAGGTTTGACATAGTCCCTGACTTTCTGATCGGATTCTGTAGAGTGTCTGTACCTTTTTTGCCACTCTGATACTGCCTATGTCCCCTCATGGTCCCATGGTAACCTGTGTTTAACCCAGTCTGCATAGGAACAGACATTTCCTCACTCTGGGACTGAAGTGCTAATTGATGAGAATTCTCAGCCTCTTTGTCTCAAATTGCTTAGTTTTTCTACCTGGTTTTGTTTGGTTTTGTTTAATGTATTTTTATGGTTCTCACTATTGCTTTCCTACTAGCTATAGCACAGCTCCCTGTAGTGACAAAATTCGGGGACACCCATTATCCTCCAGTAGGCACACCACAAACACACCTTCTGCCGCCGTTACCTGTAACATGAGGGTGACCTCTCTGTTCATCCCTGTGGTGTAGCAGGGGGAGGCATAAGAAGAAACATCCTGGTATTCAGTTCTAGCAGAAAATTCTGCCTCACTGTGCATATGACAACAATTCTGTGTTACTTCTTGTACTGCAAGGAGAGAGAGAGAGATGTTCATTCCCTTTCTGAGAAACAGTGGCTTTCTTGTTGACCATCTTCTGCCCACTCATGTGGGACCATTTGCACCCACTCATGTTCCCCTCTGTAGCTGACACCACATCTGAGCCTCAACATAACGCTGTGTTGTGGCCAGAAGCCATGTCAGTTATAAAGGAACAGAATTGAGTGAGCTTGTTTTTCCATCTCATCTCATTCCAAGCTTACTGAGAGTCTCAAGTCAATCTCTTAGCTCCTTATTGGCAGACCGTCATAAAGACCCCCTGACCCTTGTTCTCTTCATCTGTACACTGTAAAACACAGATGCTCACTGTCTCTTCACCCGTGCATGCTGTTTCTGCTTTGACTCTGGCTACAACTTGATGCAGATATCAGCTTCTGTGCCAGACTCCACAAGAAACCCAGTCACAGCGAGCAGTGCATGCCTTTGTAGGTATGTTATCTGAAAGTTGGTGGAGCCCTAGGAAGGAGGTCAGATCATGCAATGCACAGCAGTGTTCCACGAAAGGGCCATATTCTCCAAGTGTTCCAGCAAAGCTCTCTCTCTCAGCTTTTCCATCCTCTATGTGACCTCCCTGGCCTCTCTTCATGTACAAGCCCCCACCTCCCACAACACCTTCTACCCAGAGAAGACAGTGCCTGCTCAAATTTCTCCTACAAGCATCTCTGGCCCAGCCACCATTTCCAGGCCTTATTTAAATGTTTCTCCCAACAAATACAGTCCATCCTAGAAGGGAGAGTTATAGATACAGGTTTCTCTCCCACTTTCGAGGCCCATTCGCTTTTTTAAACAAGTATGTACTGACAATCTACCTGCTGCTCACTGTGCTGAACTTGGGGATGGAAAAGAAGACGAAGCCCTTGAAAACACCATAGTCTAGTTAGGGGTGAAGTCTGGGCAGTGAATTGTTCAATTTCACATCACTCTAGGTCAAGGACTGGAATTAAGACTACTCACAGTTTTCTGAAATTGTCTATAGTTTTTAAAAATAGCAAAACTTTTATTTTAATTGCATTTTTATTTTTTAGTTCTTGTTTTTTTAATTGACAAATGAAAAATTGTATATATTTATGATGTAAAACTTGATGTTTTGATATATACATACAATGAGGAATGATTAAATCAAGTTATGTAACATATCCATCACCTCCTATAGTTTTTTTTGTGATAAGAACATTTAAAATCTACTCTCAGCAATTTCTAAGTATTTGATACATTATTATTAATTACTGTCACCATGATATACAATAAATCCCCAGATCTACTAACAGAAACTTTGTACACTTTGACCAACATCTTCCCACAGTTAACGGGAAAAAATATATACTATTTTGTAAACATTCATGACTATTGTTCTGTGTATATGAATCTGCTAGAGACAGAGTTCAAACCAGAGCAGTATAAGAGGGAATGTTTGACCTTCAGGAGTTAAAGAATACAAATTCCTAGTCTTTTATAGCATTTTGAAGCTTAAAATACTCTTCCATAAAACACTGTTTATTTTATTTAAATTTTCACAAAAATTTCATTGTATTGTTATTCCCATTTTATGGATAGGAAGCTGAGACTCATGCAGTGACTCACCCGACCTCGTGCAGTCAGTAAGTAGCAGGAGGGATAAATCCTTGAGGGGTCATAATGACAAATAAGGAAGCAGCACAGTTAGGCCCTGGTCAGAGGAGGCCTGGCTTTTCCCTGCGGCAGCAGATATGAAATGTTGCAATTCTTCATAAATTGCATAAATGTCAAGTCACTGTGAAGATCATCTATAGATTTCAATATATCATAAATGGTCCTCATAAAATTTGCTCTATCATCTCTTTCCTTTGCATGGACTTCTATTCCAGGGAAGGTGTCAGAGAGCAGTGCTCCAAGGCCACTACCAGCTTCCAGTCTCAAGGCAAGAGACCCAAAGTATAAGCCAGAAGTTCATTGTCTCCCCTCGACCCCCAGTCGTGGCACTGACTCATATTCTCCACCCCCGGAGTGGGTTTCCTTCTCCAAACTGTTTATTTATTTTCAGAAATTCTCACAAGGCTAATGATGAAAAACTGACATTTGTCTAAAAGAGCTCAGACTGGAAGAAAATGCAAAGCCCCTGAAGGGACAGTGTATGAATATGAGAGAGGGAATTTCAAACCCCAGTTGCAAATCAGAGCAAGAGGTCATTGTTAGAATCAGACAGGAGACAAGCTCAACTGAAGTTGATCTATGCAAGGCCTAGATACTTGCAGGAAAAAAAGATAAATAAATAGAGCATATATTTCTATGTTGGGGCTTACGGAAGAATTCTTTTTGTTTTTTTTAAATTTCCTTTTCTTCAGTCATTAACACACACAAAAATACACATATTCACACACAAAAAGAAGAAGTAGAATTTGAGATGCACTTCAACAAGAAGAGTATATAAGTTTAGACAGTAGTTTATAAAGGCCATCTCAGGCCCATGAATTTGTAAATTGCTTTCCATGTGGAGGTAGTTCCAGAAGTTATTACTACAATATTAAATGCAAGATTATAATTGTTTTGTTAATGCCATACATTTTCAGCAGAGGATGGGAGGGAAAGCTGAAAAGACAAAAAAAAAAAAAATCAGAAAATATTTTGTGTGGCATACTACGGAAATTAACTTATAGGAAGCAAGTAGTCATTGAATAATTGTAAGCAATGGTAGTTGCATGACCCCATTTACATTGTGAAAAATTACCCTTGCAGCAGATGGAGGATGGGGTGGAAAAGAGTAAGGTCAGGAGCAAGCAGGACAGTTGGGCAGATATTATAATATTCCAACGATAATGTTAACTGTCCAGAGGAGGTAAGGGGAGAAAATTCTCCTTGAGTCTCTTCTGATTTTCCATCTCTTGTGAATGAGGCTCTGACTGCCCTCTGTCCCAGATTATCTCTTCAAGGATCTTTGTATACTGAACAGCATCAGAAGATAAGAAACAGCGTCTCCCTCCACAACAAAGGGAAAGTTTGCTTACAGCTATGGGAGATAGTGATAGTGTCGAACCCTCCCTGCCCTGCAAAGAGTAGGCGTGCTTACTCCACGTTATAAAAGACTTTGGTCCCCTCAGCTCAGAATACCTCTTCTGTAATGCATTTCACTATGTGTGCAGGTGTCTCTCGCTCTCTTTGCATTATCCTGTGGGAAATGGGTCTAAGGAAAATGACACAATAGTGCTGACACTCTGGCAACTGCTATTGCTGTGGGCAATACATCGTTCTTTGTCTTTCACCCATGGGTCTTGTGTCTTCTACCGGCCTCCATGAAACTGTGACAGTCTTGCTTGTTCACGTACAATTCAGGAAAAATCTCAGTCCCTTCACAGTTCTTGACACTGGGATATAACTATTACAGCTGAAATGGAGAGAAGGGAATGGATGTGAAAGAAATTTAAGTGGGCTTTGGCAGTAAGTAAAGGAAAATATTAAATTTGAAATCAATGCATTCTTCCTCTTCAAAACCCTCCCTCGTCTCCAAAGACATGTCTGTGAATCTACTCAACGCTTAGTCTTTTGTGGTGGTAAAAGAGGTAGGAATTAGGGGAAAATCTGAGAGCTGCAAAAGGTCATGGAATTGCTTTATATCAGAAAGAGTCCAGAATAAATCCCAAAACAACAAAAGAGTAGGCTGGGACAAAAAGATCCTTGGGTTTGAGGACAGTAGCAGGATGGGTGTGAAGAGTTTTGGGGTTTCTCAGGGAAAAAGAAACAAGAGCTGCTCAGGTGTAGGACGGAGAGGTAGATTGATCGCTCACTCGCTATGTAGCTATAGATAAAGATAGAAACAGAGAGACAAAAGTGAGACAAGCAGACTTCAAAGCTTGCTGTGCCTCATGAATGGGACTTCTTTTTGGTTCTTTAGAAGATTCATTAAGGGTTTAAGTAAATAATTTTAAATAATTTTAAACTGTTTTGTTGTTTTTTGTCTCCAGACTACTATTCTATTTCTTTGAATCCAATCCAAAGCTATCACCAACACAATAGCCAACAGGCGGAAATATATATAGGTTATAGGAGAAAAGCCAATGAGACATCAATTTATTAGACGTGCCAGATTTATTTTTTAAAAGGAGGAATCTATGATAGCACTCAGGCTTAAATATATGATTTTATGAGGTGCCATTTACCACACTAGAGAGTATAGGTGAAGGAGCATGTTTGGGGGGAGAGTTATAGGTTATGATCTTAGATATGTTGAGTTGGGGGTGCCTAATGAGCATACAAGTGGGGTGGCCTCAGCTGGAGTCTGTAGCAGTGACACGGCACCTGTAGCAATGGAATTGGATGAGAGACTATTGCCAAGGGTGGGTCTCTGGAGCACTCCACAAAGAGATGGAGATGGTCCAGCGAGGTGAGAGAAAACTGGGAAAAGTGGTGTCACAAAAGCCAAAGAAAGACCCCATGTCAAGAAAGAAGATCAAAACACTGGTATGAGATCCAGGAAAAGACTGAGATTGTTCTATTACTTTCCAGTCAAGAGACAATGAATTAATATTTAAACACTCACCCTTCTGTAAAAGATAAGAGATATAATACAAACAACTTTTACAGACATAACCATATTTCAAAACACGGCATATACCTCTTCAGGACACACATGGAAGAGAAACACCCAGCAGTAAGTGGGACAGAAAGTGGGGCCTGTGAGGCCCTGGGCGAAAAGCCAGCAGGGGCAGCCAGGAGTTCACAACTGAGATGGAAGAAGGCCCTTGGAGTGTGATGGAGGCCAGGGCCAGGCTCAATGTGTGAAACCTGGAGCTGAGCAGGAATCTTCCACCCACGAAAGGAGGCTGAGAAAGCTGTGCTCGCTGCCCAGAGCTGCAACAGATACCAAACCACTGCCTGGGTCAGCGGGAGCAGAGGTAGCCCTGAGGCCAGCTGGGTTCACTGCAGCTCAACACCACCCTCCGCACGCAACGCTCTCCTCTCCAACACAAGTTCTGTTCACCTTGGTCTCCCAGGACTCCCAGCTATGTCATCTCAACTAGGGAGATCACCAGACTGCCTGGCTCCCCCATCTCCAACCCACATCCTGGACAGTCTCTCCAGGGAAGATCACAGCTCATCTCACATGTTTCCCCACTCTCAGGGACCACTGTCCTGCACGGCCTGGTGTTTAGTGTACGCACATTGTTTTCTTACAGTCTGTCCAGTTTTTCATTTTCTTTGGTGTGAGGGTTTATGCAAGGAGTGTATGATCACCCTCCCATTTTCCCACCAGTGCCTTCCCCGCTCATGCGCACATGTACACACACATCCAAATAATCAAGGTCCATTGTTTCACCAAAATACATACTGCGTTTGTCCTCTTCTATCCCCACTGCCTTCACCCAGGTCCAGACGACCAGCATCTCTTGCCTCACATATTGCTGTGGCCTCTTGCTGGTCTTCTCTGTTCAATCCATGTTCCTTCCACTTTATGGTCTACATAGCAGATGAAATAATATTTTTTAAATATCAATCTAAACATGTTAGTCCTCTGCATAAGATTCTTCAGTGTTTCTTCACTAACCTTTGAGTAAAATCTGAAGCCCTTCTTATGGCCTGGCCCTGGCTCCTGTCTCCCATCTTTCCACAACACACCAAATGCACTGATCTCCATTTCGTTCCTTGAACAAGCCAAGCCCACTCCCACCCCAGGATCTTCACCCAGGCTGTTCCCTCTACCTGGAATTCATTTCCCCCACCACTCAGAGATCTGGATACACAACCTTCCAGTCTGTTTAACTGTCACTTCCTCAAGGAAACCTTCATTGTCCACTCCATCTAATGTAGGTCCTGCTATAACAAAATATTACAGACTGAGAAATTTATAATGAACAGAAATTTATTTCTCACAGTTCTGGAGGCTGGGAAGTTCAACATCAAGGTGCCAGCTCTGGCAAGGACCTTCTTGCTACATTATAACATGGCAAAAGTCATCACACAACAGAAGTACAAAGAGAAAGAGAGAGAAAGCAAGCAAGACAGAGAGAAAGAGGGTGTGAACCCACTCCCACAATAACAGACCCACTCCTGCAATAAGGGCATTAGTCCATTCACAAGGGTGGAGCCCTTAAGACCTAAATATCTCTTTAAAAATGTGCCTTTCAATGCCGTCACAATGGCAATTAAATTTTAACATGAGTTTTGGAGAGGAAAAACATTCAAACTGTAGCACCCAGCCCTTGCCCATTCTACACCTCAGTCCTTGTTTGTTTCTTTCACAGCAGGTGTCAGAGTTGATCACTTCTTTGCATTACTAGTTGTTCACAGTGTTCTGTCTTCCCCAGTGGAATGCCAGCAGCAGGAGGACAGGAACATTTCTGGTCTTCATCAGCATTCAGTTTCCAGCACCTAGCACACTGCCTGGATCTATAGGTGTTAAATAAATATGTAAGTTCATCAAAAATGCAATGAATTGATGAATGAACAAGAAAGTGTAACTTCATCCTAAACATAGTGAGCATTTGAGGATTTTATTAAGCAAGAAGCAACATCATCAGGTTCATATTTTAGAATCGCCAGTCTGGCTATGGTATGGAGAAGGAGGGGAGGGGCGGGCCTGGCAGCAGCAGAGGCAGGACTAGGGGAGGCCAGCGAGGCCTCAAGTGCAAAACTTTAAGGAGGCTCTCACTCTCACGGCCATGGAAGTGTACAGTCAACACGTGAGAGTGGGCACCTCCTTAAATGTGCCATCTTGGGTGTCTGCCTTGCCTCACCCTGGCTCCAGCTCTGGGCAGCAGGGATACTTTGGGGGAAGTTATGTAAACAGTTCAGACAAGAGTAGACAATGGTTGAGATAAGAGACAGAAGTGGCCAATGTAAGAGACATGGAGAAGACCTGGAACCAGCAGTGCCCTCTCTCCACTTCAAATCACACCTATCTCCTCATTCAATCTGCCTAAAATCACATTGGCTTTCCTCCCAGTTTCTTAACCTGCTAGTTTACCATTTTTTTGCAAGGGTCCAGAGTCAATTTTTTTAGACACTGTGAGGAAAATAGAATAGTTTAGACAGGACCCCTCGCCTCGGGTCCAGTTGGGGGTGGTGCTGCACATTCCTTGTAAACAAGTTGTGTGTGGGTGGAGTTAGTACACATGCGCACCAATGTATCTTTTTTAGTTTTGATGCTATTGTGTGTTCTTCAATTTGTGAAGCAGCAGTTGGGCAGCAGAGAGCTCACATCTAAAAATAGAGCGTGTTTACTTTGCTGGCAGCTTCTCAGGTTTTTTTGGACTTTGCTGGTAGCAGTTGAGTTTCTGAGCTTCTCTTTGGACTGCCTAGCTCTGAGACATGTATGCACTAAATAAAGACTACTCTTTCTTCAACCAAGGCTCCAAGGACCCTTTTTCCAATTACCCAGCTCATAGACCTGTGTGAAGGGTTTGTGATCCAGTCCGGACAACAGGCTTGAGGAGTCTGTGAGCTTCAGACCCAGCCCTAGCTCTACAATTGGCATAGTCGTAGCAGGCTTCTGAGCAGGTACAGGAGCCAAAAGCCTTTGGAAGAAGGAGGAAATGTGGCTAGTTTGAATATGCTGTGCCCTATGGACACTTTCCTGTTGACTAGGATCTGGTTGCTGTTCACTATACTGCAAGGCAGCATGGACAAGGTACTACAGTGGAGAACCCCTTGGGAGGTGGAGGAAGTGTGGTTGTCTCTGAGCGTGTAGTGCCCGGTGGCCACTTTTCTGCTGATTGGAGCCTGGCTACCGCTCACTATGCTGCAAACTGATCGAGATTTGAAGAAAGCAGAGTTGTTGGAAGCACAGATGAATGTCCGGGAGGATGATGTGCAGTGACTGGCCACTCCTGCTTCTCACACTGGGGAGGATGATGAACCCAGTGGTGAGTTGGGGGAGAACATGCATCTCCAGGCACGACCTGTCATGCATCAGAAAATGAAGCACGAGCAGCCTATCGGACCGGGTGGACAACCAGTGGGCAATCTGCAGGTGACCCAATTCACCACCTACGTCCCATATACCGTGGTTGAATTAGTGGACTTGGGGAGACAGTTCCAGCAGAAACAGGGGGAGCCTCTGGCTGCTTGGCTACTGTGGTTATGAGACCTAGGGGTGGATAGTGTGTTGTGCTCTGGTGAGGAGATGGAAAAGTTGGTCTCCATCACCATGCACCCGTCCCTGAGGCAGAGGCTACAGAATAGCCATAGATACGCACAAGGGCCAGGTAATCACTCCTTCATGGAATGGGTGAGTGCAGCTGCCCGAACCGTTTTGGGCAAATGATGGAGAACTGCCCAAGATTGTTAGTAAATGGCAAACGTATGCTGAGTTAGTACAAATAATTCGGGAGCTAGGGATGTGGCAGTCCATGTTTAATGTGAACACCTGTGGCCTGGATGATGAAAATTTTACAGGCAGCATGAGAGACATAGTGCTGCGAAATGCCCCATCAATGTCCTTTGGGTCATGGATGGCCATACTGACTCCATACATTGGTCATCCTATACATGAGGTAATGACCACGATAGCCAGCCTGGGTAAAGTAGAGGATAGAAGACAAGCAAAAGGGGTCCAAAAGGTGGCCAAGACCAAACCCCCAAGAAATACTTGGGATTTTATCCTGAAAGGACCAAGAAAGACTAGCCATAAGCAGATTTGGCTTGACTTGCTTGCAGCAGGGGTTGATAGTAAGAAAATTGACCAGAAACCAAATGCAGTCCTGTTTGCCTTGTGGCAGCAATTGCACCCTGAACAGCATTTCACAAAACGTCCAGAAACAGGTAGCAAGGTATGCTCAGTGGATTTAAAGGACTTTTTGTTTGCTCCTGAGGAGGCAGATGAAATGTTCCATTTCGATTAGGGAGCAGGCCAAGGTTCTCATATTTTGGCAGCAGGCAAGGGCTGGAGGCCTCACATTGAATTGGCAATGATGAAGCTGATGTGCTGGCTAAGATAAGGTGGCTGGAGAGAGCTCCAGCAGCTGATGTGGCTGGGTGGTTACATTGGAGAATGCAGCATGCTGGCTGCAAGACCAGGTGGTCGATGGCTTGCCAGGTGCCACATAAACCTGAGAAAAAATGCGCCTGATGGGTGTGCTCCTGATGAGCAGATGGGTGCCCCTAATGGACAGATAACTCATGTGAGAGTGCCCCTGACATGGTGGCACGCGGATCTTGTGGGACCACGGCCAAAGTCAGAGAGTTACTGGTCTTCTGCTTGTATGGCCTTGTGGGGCCCCAAACCAGGTAAGATACCTATTCCTGCAGCCATCCTTTCTCAGGATGGCAAATTGGCATGTATCTTACCAGAGGGATGAGAACTTCCCCTATTAGTACCAACAACCCCTCTGTCTTTTCGCCTATAGTGTTCTGGCTGCAGGCATTGCACCAGAGTGGTGTGATCAATGTGTCAGCCTACTAAATATGCATTGAACTTCCCATCAGTATAACTACAGGATTCCCATGGAAAATCACACCAATGATGACTACTAACCAGACACGTGCGGCTAATAGTTGAAAAGACAGAATTACAGGACAAACCTTAAGGACCAGACTT
Source organism: Cynocephalus volans (assembly GCF_027409185.1). NCBI lineage: Eukaryota > Metazoa > Chordata > Mammalia > Dermoptera > Cynocephalidae > Cynocephalus > Cynocephalus volans. Next base: position 10,750,148 of record NC_084468.1, read on the forward strand.
AAGATATATTGAACAGACAATAGGTTATTTGAATGTAAGGATCATTTATCCTCACTAAGAGAACATTGTGGAAGATTCTGAACATGTAGATTGTACAGCAAGGGACCCTGAACGGATGGATAGTGAGGAAAATAAAATAGTTTAGTCAGGCCCCCTCACCTAGGGCTCAGTTGGGGGAGGTGCAGCACATTCTTTGTAAACAAGTTGTGTGTGGGTGGAGTTAGTGTGCATGCGCACCAATGTATCTTTTTTAGTTTTGATGCTATTGTGTGTGCTTCAGTTTGTGAAGCAGCAGCTGGCTGGCCAAGAGCTCACTTCTACAAACAGAGCATGTTTACTTTGCTGGCAGCTTCTCAGTTTTTCTTTGGACTTTGCTTGTAGCAGTTGAGTTTTTGAGTTTCTCTTTGGACTGCCTAGCTCTGAAATGTGTGTGTGCTAAATAAAGACTACTCTTTCTTCAACCAAGACTCCAAGGACCCTTTTTCCAGTTACCCAGCTCATAGACCTGTGTGAAGGGTTTGTGACCCAGTCTGGACAACAGGCTTGAGGGGTCTGTGAGCTTCAGACCCAGCTCTAGCACTACAGACAACTATCACCTTATTAGCTACAAGTGGCTTTTTTTTTTTTCATGAAAAAGGTGCTCAGAAAAATTTGAGATTCACAGATGCAGAATTCTATGGCATTATAGCAGAAGAGGAAGGCATTGACATAGTCTAGAGCCTCTTGATTCACACATCCACAGAATGCTGGCATCTGTGCCAAAATCATAAAATCTTCCTCATTTGTAGGTAGTGGGGGTTGCTAAGGAAGAATTTTAAAAAACACATAGAAAATCATTAAATTAAGTATTTCTAAAAAGCATTTTTCTTAAATAACATTAATATACTTGCCTCTTGTCTTTATCTAATTTTAGATGGTATGAGACTTAGCAAATGGTAATGAACAGGTTTTTTTTACATTTAAAGCATCAATAGTTCCTGAATTCTGCTAGGAATACCATGACTTCTAAGAGCAGTGTCTCCTGAACATAACTGAGAAATCACACTCTACTCCACCTCTTTGTTTTCTAGTACAATAAGCTGAGATGCACAAGTTCACCACATAAGTGGACAATGTTACCCACATTTGGAAAATCCTCTCCAATCAGCACTATTCCTGTTACAACCTGCTATTTGCCCTTTTTTTTTTTTTTTTTTTTGTCTTTGTTGTGACCGGTAAGGGGATCAACCCTTGGCTTGGTGTTGCCCGCACCACGCTCAGCCAGTGAGCGCACTGGGTCATCCCTATGTAGGATCCGAACCCACGGTGGGAGCACTGCTGCGCTCCCAAGCGCTGCACTCTCCCAAGTGCGCCATGGGGCCGGCCCTACTATTTGCCCTTTTAATACTTGTCCAAACAAGTTTGCTTCCCAGAGCAGTAGGGACAGCCTCAGTTATGCTGCAGTAACAAACAACCCCAAATCTCAGAGGTTTAAACACACAAACACACACTTGTTTTACCCTTATGCACAACACCCACATAGGTAGATAATGAGGGGTGGGGGAGGGTGGCTCTGTAATCCCAATCACTCAGCCATCCAAATTGATACCTCAACTAGATACATGTGTGCAAATGTGGAAAGCGAGTGTGGAAAATCCTGTCCCAGATATTCTAGGTTCTGCCTAGAAGGATATTCTAGTTTCTAGTTTCTGCCTAGAAGCAACACGTGTCACTTCCATTCAAATTTTAATAGCCAAAGCAAGTCACATGTCTGCAGCTAATTTCAAAAAGGGACAAGAAAGTACAAATTTACCATGGCAGGAAGTATTTGATGAATAGTCATTGTTGGGCTGGATCACAGATCCCTCTTCCCGCCATGAGTCAGGTAGTTGAAAAAAGGTTCTGGCAGCCGAAAACAGGATAGACAAATTGTATTCCAATGCACACTCTGCAGGCCAGTGGTTCAGAGCCTCTGTGTTCCACACCTAGAGTACACAATGGTAGCACAAGCCAAGAAGTACAGGGGCACACATGTGCACTGACATTATGCCACGTGACTTGTTTACAATGGATGTGCTGAGTCATAACCAGGCGGATCTGAGGAGAGGGGGCCCAACTATACTGACTCCACTTTCCTCGCAGTCATTAACTGTACAATTTCCACAAAGAGAAGACGACCAAGGAGAAGATGAAGGAGGAGAAGGAGAAAAGAGAGAAAAAGGAGGAGGAAGAAGAGAAAAAGTAAAAAGGAATAGAAGGAAGAGGGGAGAGAACAAATAAGAACAGGGAGGGAAGAGACAGAGGAAGCGAAGGAGAAGGTGAAAAAGAGGAAAATAAGAAAAACAGGAGGAACGAAAGGAATAAGAGACAGAAAGATTACAGACTGCTGTGCTAAGGAATTACGAGGCTTACATTTTCCCAGCAAGATGTGAGCTCTTGGATAATTTATTTAATCTCATGATTCAGTTTCCTTCTCTATAAAATAGGACTAAAGTACCTGCCTCATGTGGTTGTTGGGGAGACTCAACTCAGTACCTCTGCAGAATGCCTCCCACACTGCCTGGCCCAAAGCACAGTGCTCAATAAGTAATTATCATTTATCTTGTATATTAAAGTTTTCAAAGCACTCTCAAGTTCATCAGCATCATGAACCTGTAAAGTCAAGAGAGGGATCATGACTATAGACATTTCACAGATGTGGACGTGGAGGTTCAACGAAATCAAGCTGCTGGAGTCATTACCTGTAGGAGGAGGCCAGGGGTGGAGCCCAGGACCCCGGTCTGCAGGCTCTAACCCAGCGCTCTTGCCTGCACGTCTCCCTTCCTCTCTTTTCTGGGTTCTTACTACAAAAATTCACTTGGGACTGGTGAATATTTAGGCATGTATCAAAGTGAATGACTGAAAAATAAAAATGTAAACTTGTGGATTTGTCCCGGGCCAAAAGACATAACACCTGTGTTAGCAGAAGTCAGTGGAAAGCCTCCGGACATATTCCTGGAACATTTTTCACACATGTTCATGAAAAACTCACTGAGGCTGCACACAGAAGGCAGACATGCCCACGGACTTCACGTGTCCCCGAGTGAGATCACATCCTCCCGGGGAGGAGGCCCTGGAGACAGCGAGGCAGCTGTTGTGTTTTCCTTTCAGGGCTGCACGCATTGTTGCATTTGGTAAACGTTAAGCCGTCGGTCGTACATAAGGTGAGCTACTCCAAAAGGCAGCTGGAAGCAGACGCGTTGCAAACACCTCTGCCTTTCTGTCTCAGTTTGGGGAGAGGCTGATTTCTTAGTCCTGAAAGTGAAAGTTAGAGCAAATTCTTTCTTCTAACAAAGTAAACACTTAAAGTGAGAATCCAGCCTCCCCAGATAGACAAATGCAGGCTTCATAGCTTTCCAACTGCTCAGAAAGGGAAGGGTCACTGGCCCAGGGCCAAATGAATGTGGCAGCTCCTACCCTGCTCTCCAGGTCAACTAGATGCAGAGAGAGAAGGGGCTGGGTTGGGTGTTGTCCCTGCACATTGTGAGGAGCACATTCCACTTCTTTCTGAGACCCTGGAGCTTTCCTGGAGCATCTCCAGTTCCATCTCCTCCAGCTCCCCCCTGACGGCTCCCACCACCCTCACCTTTGCTTCTGCCTCAGAGCCAGCTCACAACTGGCACCTTGCTGGGTCTCCGATTGTTTCACGTGTCATGGAATATGGGAAAATGTATTCCCCTCATTTCAGGAGATCTGGGGAAAGCTAGGCAGCTGGGTGAGGTTGAGCTTCAAATGAAGGGACTTTGAATCTCGTTTCCCGGGTTCCATGTGCAGTGGGGTATAGACATGTCTGGAGTGGGGAATTCGGAAGACATAGAGCTTAAGGTGTGAAGCCCATGAGGTGGGGGAAGCTGGGTGCTGAGATAGAATTCTTGTCCTTTGCTCTCAAATCTTTATTCAAGTTATTGAACTCACAAAATTTACAAAAGTGAGAAGATTTTTTGGATTAAAAAAAATGGAAAAGGGGCCGGGTCTGTTTCCCAACTGGCCTAGAACCCATCCAAGACAGTATACAGTTGCCATAGGAGAAAGAGAGGACGCCATGAGGAAGATGATCAAGAATTTGCAGAAATTGCAAGGAGGACTCTTACCACCAAAAAATCAGGTGTTCAAACTAAGTCTATCTAAATCCCCAAGGGACAGCTAAGTCACTTTTGTGCATTTCTATTAGTCTAGTCTTCCCAACTGAAGCATAATCTGAATCTTGATTATCACCAAATCACCACACCCCCGTACCTTTGCACAGTCAGTGGTTAATGACTGCTGGTGCATTAAACTGTTCACATTCCCTTATACAGCAGCTCACTAAAGGCCTGACCATGGACTGAGGGAGCATGGAACAGCCACCTGTGACCTGCACTAAGGGTCCAAACAGTGTGGGTTTTCATCATCTCTGCTCAGCTGTTTCCTAGTTAGGCCACCTGGACATAAAGTGCTTAGCCTCTCTGAGCCTTGGTTTCTCATAAGTAAAATGGGCATTAAAAATCTAATTAAAGGGCTTTAATAATTGCTACTTGATTGGGTGAAGCAGTGGTGAGAATATTGTCTATACGAGAGATTTATAAATCATAAATTGCTATGCAAATGATTTTTTTTCATCATTTTTAAATATTACTAAATTTGGGGAATGTAACTAGGAAAGAAATGTTTCAGTACGAGCCTGTTGCCTGACTGCATGTCTGGGAACACGTTCTTGCTCAAACATGCACTTGGACATGGTCAACATGGGTCCTCTCATGTGCCTTCCATGAATGTTCTCTGCTCACCACCATACCGTCCCCTGCCTCTCTGGCTGGCCACTGTCTCCATCTCTCTGTGTCTGAGTCAACTCGAGATCTGGACACCTATTCCTCTCTAGCTCTTTCATCCCAGCTCTCGGTTGCAGCGTTTCTGTGTCTGTGGCTGTCTGCCTGTCCAGCCCTGTTTTTTCCCTCAGTTCCTGTCTTGCTACATCTTTCAGTCCTTCCATCTCTGCTTCTCCCTCTCCATAGTCATGTCTGTCCTCCCTCTATTAATCTCTGTCTGTCTCTCTTGTCTCTGTCTCTGTCTCTCTCTCTCTTCTCTCTGTCTCTGCCTCTCTCTCTTTCAGAGAAGTTTTTAATTTTAATAAAGTTTGACTCATCAATTTTTTCTTCCAGAGATGATGCTTTTGGTGTTGTAGTTAAAAACAAATCACAAACCCCAGATCCTAAAGATTTTCTCTGTTTTCTTTAAAAGTTGTTGCATGTTACATTGTGATCTGTGATCCTTTTTTAGCTTTACTGAAGTATAATCAACATACAAAAAGATCACACACATTTAATGTACACATCTTGATGCACTGCCTCCCCATCTGTTTCTGTCTCTTTCTCTCTTTGTCCCTCTCCCTGGTCCCTCTCTCTCTGTGTCCTTGTCTTGTCTCTGTATCTTTCCTGCTCATGAGTCTCTGCTGAGGTTCGTCTTGGGGCATAGAAACTTTCTCTATAGAGAAGGGAAGACAGGACATTCCAGGGCAACAAAGGAACCAAGTAAAAAGGACCTAAGGCTGACTTGACAGACTGATATGTCACTGAGACTGATTAAAACACAGGATGAGAAGAAGGGGAGAGGAGGATTGGCAGAGCTAGCAAAGGTCCCTTGGTCCTATTTCAGTTTTCTATCACTAAGGAACAAACCACCATGAAACTGAGTGGCTTCGGGCAAGAATGTATTATCTCCTGTGAGTTACAAGTTGACTGGGTGGCTCTTTTGTTCCACAGGGTATTGACTGGGCCCTGAGGAGGCGACAGTCATCTGGAGGCTCCAGTGGAAGCTCAGCTAGGGCTGTGGGCTGGGGGGCCTCAGTTCTCTTCCCCATGGGCAGCTCTACACGGCTGCTTGGGCTGCTTCACTGATGGCAGATAGGTTTGGGAAAAAAAGCCTCCCAAGGGGGAGGATGTCGAAGCTGCCAGGCTCAATTAACAGCTGTAATTGAAACCAGTACAGCATCACTTTTGCCATATCAAAACAGTCCCAGATGCCACCTCAGGCAAAGTGGGAACAGAAGGGAACCACACAAAGATGCAAATGCTGATAGATCAGTGCATTTCTACTTCTCTTCCATTTTACATCAAAGTAAGACAAAAATTACACTTTACTACTACTTAATCTACAGGTTGTCACTGCTACCCTTACTAGGTGCACATGTCCGATGGCCAAAGCATGTGAAGTATTTAGAACATTAGGGATGAGAAGTATTTAAAAGGTGGAGGGAAGTTCCCCAGCATAGCAGGGCTGCCCCTCGCTCATTCATCCAACTGAGGTGGACTGTGACGGACTGTGGTCTTGGAGTGCCCAGCTAAGTGACTTACAGGTTATATTATCTAGTGATAGCTAAACCAACTCTCACAAAATGGACTTAGGAAGCTTCCCCCAGAGAAAGGACACACCAAATAATATTATGAGCACAGGCAAGCAACAGGGGAATGCCGGTGTGACACAAACTCTCCATGAGCCACATTGGAAAGAGAAAAACCATCACAATTTAAGGAGATATGCAGAAAGTCAGCCAAACATTTTTGAAAATGCCAAGAGGACTGTTATAGGTTAAATTGTGTCACCCCAAAAATGTTGAAGTCCTAACCTCCAGTACTTCAGAATGTGACTATGTCTGGGAATAAGGTTTTTATAGGTTTTAATCAACTTAAAACAAAGTAACTAGAGTAAGTCCTAATCCAATATGGCTAATGTCCTTACAGAGAGAGGAAATTTGAACACAGAGGCAAACATGCAGAGAGGAGACGATATGAAGATGTGGGAGAAGATAGCCATCTACAAGCCAAGGAGTGCCTGAGGTCACCAAAAGCTAGGAGTGAGACTCTCCCTCACAGCCCTCGGAAGGAACCAACCCTTCCCACACCTTGATTTCAGACTTCTAGCTGCCAGACTGTGAGACGATAGATTTCTGTTGTTTAAACTTTCCAATCTGTGGTTCTCTTATGGAAGCCCCAGGAAACTAATCGGACTATCTGAAACATAGAGTTAGGTCCTCTGTCATTAATGGTGAACTTCACCCACGGGTATTGCGCCTTGAGATATTAGCTAATGATAATAGCCACATTTGTACATTGTGATAGTACATAATTTATAGTTAAGTGCATAAACACACACACGTATATTTGAGTGAAGGCTCAAAAACATTTACTGACAGGACTGTGCAGTCAGAACATCTTGCTGGTTTGGCTAAACTTGGATTCCTGTGAAAGTCTGTTCTCCGTGAGTTCTTTAAAATAAACCTCCCATTACCAGAGTAGTCTGGTTAGGTCTTTGTTCCCCCAAAACCATTAAAACCTAATTGAAACTCTTATTTGTCCCAAGCACTTTATTCCAGAGAGACCCTGTGGGCATGTCTGAGACTTCAATTGAACTTCTGCATCCTCCAAAGGGTGGCCTGGCCTGGTAAGTTTTTTTTAAGAACAAACACCTTTTATACAATAAATATACTAAAGTTCCCACCTAAACAGGTCATTTGACAGGATCTGGCCAATGTGTGGAGTGACCTGTCAGGGTGTTGGCAGTGCTGGTTCCTTCCTGGGCTGTGAGGGACAATCTGTGCCAGAACTCGCTCCTGGATTCTGACTCCTCACTTAAAAATTATACAGATGATGTGTTGTAGAAGTTATCCGGTTCTCTTTTTCCTTTTCCTTTTCCATCATGCATGCTGACTCTCATCGGGTTCTGTAAAACTTTAAAAAGGCATTACCATCAAGCCAGTCTAGTGTGAAACTATCAATATAGTTCAGGTGAGGAGTCTTCCACATGAATTAGTGAAGACGAGAAAAAGTATTTGAGTAGATATAATAAATTACTGTTTCCATTAACACAGCTACCGTGCTTTAGGTCCTCACTACGTGCCAGGCACTGTGTTAAATGTTTTACTTATGGACATTATTTAGAATAATGTTGATTCCAACCCTGTGAAGTAAATGGTGCTATTATCCCCCAGGTACAGGTGAGAAGCTGAAGCCTAAGGTCACATGATTGCTGTACAGAAGCGGCATAATTATAACAAGGTCTTAAATCTAAAGCTTGTGCTCTTAAATACTTTGCTGTAAGTTGATCTTTTGTCTGTTTATATAACATAATCACAAGATGCATGTTGACAGGTGAGCTTTACACACTCATGCAAGACCTCAGGGTCAAGTTCAGAGGTTCTCAAATATGTTCAGGTGTCGCTGGAGTACCTGAAAGTCAGGCAAGATACCAAGAAGTGGTTATGCAGTTAATCATAACCACTTGGAACAGTTCCAGGAGCAGAAAAATACATGTTAATGGCATAAAGTCTCAATCAGAACAAGGACCCATAGAGGGAACAGCTGTCACAGTGGGCATGAGGGACTGAACTTCATCTTTCGTTGATCACTTGCTACCTTTCCATTTACTTTGCTGCCTGTAAGAAATTGTAAGCAGACACTCAGAAAAGCCAACAGAATTTTTGCAAAGATTACAGGAGAAAGATTTAAAATTAGCCAAAGTTCATCAGCAGAGCCTGGGGGCTAAGCATGAGCCTCCTGGACTCCAATCCTGGTTCTACCACTTCCAAGCTTACTCCATAACTCAGTTTTTTCATCTGTAAAGTGGAGATAATATTGGTAAGTTCCTCCGATGGTTGTCATGAGGATTAAATAACGCATGTAAGGCACTAGAACAGAAGCGTACCTTTAACCTAAATAGTCAATAAATATTAGCTATTATTCCCATCATCATAAATTTTCTTTTCCCACAAAATTGGAAAGGCCTGCCATTATTTTCTCTTTGCAGCTTAACATCATGTTCTGCAGGATCATTTTTGAGGACATCACTCCAGTTTAACACAAATACATACTATCAAGGATTGCAATGGTTTGACACTGATGCTCTAGGGGTGTGGGACTAAAGAAGAATACAGGGAAAGAACAGAAATTTCTCTTTGAGTAACTATGTTTTTGGTTTGTTAAAACAGAATATAACATTATGGTAAATTTTTTTTCATCTAACAAGGTAGAAATCAAGTTACCATGACTTTGAAAATCAAAAAATAAAATCATGATTTCCTTTTCCACTACATCCTGTATTCAAATAAAGTGAGGTTTTGGTCCACGGAGATGGGAAAGGTGACGATATTAAGTTCGATGGCTGAAGGTGCAGAGCACTGTGCAAAATGCATAAAAGGAATGAGCTCATTGAGGACTGAGACACATTGCACATATTTTAAAATATAAAACCTGCATCGCCATGTTTGCAAAAAACAAAAGCAAAATAATAACAATAAGACATTCCTGCCTTTCTGACACAAGGCTCTTGTTCTCGCATTTTCCTTATGATCAGTGGGCTTCGCCTGCAAGATCCCCCCTTCCCCCATGCTTAGTCTCTCCCCCTCCCCCTTACCCCCGCCCTGCAAACACGCTGGGTGAGGGAGGGAGTGCACACACAGCACATGGGAGGCGAGGACAGAGTTCACCCTGTTAAAAATCATTAATCATCTTGAGGTCACCAGCCCTGAACATGTTTCCTTCTCGAAGGCCGTCCTGTGGGCAATCTGTCTCCTAACAGGTTTTGTAATGCTGAGTTGTAAAGCGTTCCTGATGAATTATTGTTGGCACTCAGTCCAAAGGCTTTGAAGGCTGGAGTCCACGAAAAGAAAAAGCAGACCTCTCTCCTGTGCCTGTTGTCCATGGGGCCAGCACAGGCCTTGCATTGTGTGTGCAGGCAGATGGGCTAGGGACCCCTCATCCCTGCAGCCGGACTTCAGTAATAACACATGAAGAAGCAGAGGTGTTTGAGGGCAGGTCACTTCTAGGCTGTGCCCCTCTCATAGCATACCTCTAAGTAATGGCAGGATTTATGTTCCTAATTGACAGATAAGGAAACTGAGGCAGGGGCTGTGATATGGCATGTCCAAGGTGATCCAGCTACTTTTGCAGCAGAGCCAGGATTAGAGCTCCAAACTGCTCCTGGTTTTCCGTCCTCCACAAGGCTTGCCCTGAACTCTGGCCTCCGAGGATGTGGACCTCCTTCTCTGTAGGACCTCAGCTGGAACCCCCATCTCACCTACAGCCTCTGTTCCAGCTTTCTATCTGCCTGAACAGCTCTGCTCCCAGGCCCTCCTGCCCACTGCCTTCTGGTCATCCAAGGCCAGTAGAAGGTCCCCTTCTCAGAGAGGCCGCCATGACCAAGCAGTCTAAAATAGCCCTCGTCGCTCTTGATTGAAACACCCTACTTTACTTCTTCAGAGCACATATCACTTTCCAATGTTCTCTTGTTTATCCATTTGTTTATTTGTTCTCTGTGTGTCTCCCTGCCTGCCATCCAGCTCCAGCTTGCTCAGATGGTAAGCTCCATGAGGGTAGCCACCATGTCTGTCTTGTTCTGCACTACACACTCAGCGCTGAGAATAGTCACTAGAACATGGCAGGTGCAAAACAAACGTTTCATTAATTAATCCATTAATCAATCAAATACTGATCATTAATAATGCCTACCCTTCACATAAATCCTTTCCAAATGTCTGTGTGTGTATCTCTTCTCTCTCTCTCTCTACACATGTATATGATTCCAAAGCACTATCACAAGTAGTGTTATATTGTTACTTGTCCCACATATGGTAGAAAGAATAGGCATTATTATAACCATTATACAGGTAGGAAAATTGAGGCTCAGAGAGATTTAGTAACTTTTCCTCCTGACCTTAAAATTGAGAGACCAAGATTCTCCTGCAAATCACTTCCCAGATAATCTTAAGGGGGTCATTTTTCCCTTTCAGAGTCTCAGTGTCCCTACAGTTGGGGACTGTAAACTCAAAGATCTCTAAGGTTCTCTCAAGGAATAATATGCTTAGGTAGTGTTTCCCAAACTGTGTGCTTAGAACCCTAGTATCTGAGTGGATGGGAATAGGTGTTCTGTGGAAAAGTTTGGGGAACAGTGTTCTAATGTTGGCTTTAAGTTTACTTCAAGGCAGGGTCTGTATTGCTGTCCACATAAGCTGTGTCAAGGCCTGGAGCAGAGTAAGAAATAGCAAAGGAACCAAGTCTCTCAGCCCCTCTGCTGTGCCAAGCATGTGCTGAGTACTTCCTACACACCATCGATTTCACTTTCAAAACCCCTAGGAAGTAGGTATTCTTCTCATTTCCATTTTACAGCTTGGGAACTAAGTGAAACTGAGAAAGCTCAGCAGGTTCATGTGTATGGCAGGGGGGTGGCTGTTCAAGGAAATAACCTCAAAGGGTTTGTGTGCAAGCTATAAAGGGGCGTAGAAAGTTTTGTGGTTACGTATGTGATTTACCAACAACTGCAGTATGGGGAGCTGCTGCCTCACTTTCACCTGCCAAATCTCAAGCAAGTGCGCCCGCTAACTGAATCTGAATCATCCCCAGAGCTCCAGCTGCAAAGCGTCTGGGAGATGCTGTTCTTGGCTTCACACCCCCTGCAGTACAGTATGGCACCACTAAAGAGGGAGGTATTGACACTGCGTGGCAATGACCACACTGATCATTCACCCTGCGGTGAACTCGATTATCAAAGTCATTCTCCTCCTGGACTCTGAGTCTGAAACGTAAGCTGGGGAATGGGGGAGGGGGAAGGGGACTGGCACAGGGATGACTTTGGGGTGGGATGGTAATCAATGCCCAGGATGGAGACGCAAATCTCCTAACCAGTATTTCTGCAAAAGTAAAAGAGAGATGAAGATAAGAAAAGGAATCTCCACTCTTCGGCAACAAGGGAAGAGTTTGTTTTCTCAGATGGAAACCCCCTGAGGGGGTCCGCTGCTGGCTCCTCCCACCTTCACCATGTGATTTGGGGCATCTTCTCTTCATCTCTGGGACATACTGCTCTTACCACTTTTCTTTTCCTTTTGGTTTTGAGGATCAAGTGGGTCACAGTACACAGGCATGATTCGTCACTGTAAGAGGTGCACAGATGAGAGGTACTGACATCTTCCAACCAGCAAAGCCAAGTGGCCTCACCCACCTGTCTTTTGAACTGTGCTCATTCAACCCAGAAAGACTTGTAAGTGGCAGACCAGTCTCTCGATATAATTTAAATTCAGAGGAGCAGGATTTCATGATTTGTGCTTCATCGAAATTTCAGTTCAAAGAATGAATATCTCTTACCCTTATAATCAAGGAAAAATAAGTTAAAAATACAATGTCCTGATCAATATAAAATAAAATGCCCAGCTGTGATCTGTAATCTATCTATACATCTCTCACTCACACACACACACACACACACCTATTTTTGCAACAACTGTGACTTAGCATTTACAGTACAGTTATGGGATCACACAGTGTTTGAACCAGAAAGCATCTGAAAGGACCTGTAGCCATGTGGTATTCAACCACATCCTGAGGACACTAGGAATCCACAGAGATAGCTCAAAGAGCTCCCTCAGCAAAAGAGATGGTCTTCAGCAGACACCTTGGCTGTCATCTATTTTATATTTTGAGTTTGCCTGTAAGATTCCCTTCAAAAAGAAATTTCGCTGCAACACATACACAAGTATAGAAACCAACGGATGAGCTCAAAGCTACATAGCTTCTGCCATTTTTCAGTCGGGGAAACTGAGGCCACAAGAGCTAAAAAGCTCACCTATAAGTCCCACAGAAGCAGAAAAACAGGGTCTGGAACTGGGATTCTGAAGCCTAATCTGTTTTCCCCGCTGCAAGAATCCCAAGCTGAGTGAGCCAGACAGACGCGGCTCTGATCCAAGGGTCGGATCTTTGCGGGCACTGTTTGTTTGCACAGTGTATAACATTGTTTAAGTCCTGAAGCTCAGAAACATCCCCTGGCAAACTCTCTGAATTGGAGCCTAGAGGAGAGCTCTGTGGGCTAGGACGGAGAGAGCCACGGTGAGGACAGGGTGGCTCTTTCCCGGGGCGGTGTGCTCTGCTGTTACGCGTCATATCCCTTTGTGGTATTGTAAACACAAGTCCACTGTATGTTTTTAAAATGTGAGAAGAAGCAGGATCCTGCCCTGGTGTTTTGACATAGCCTGCAGGGAGGGAGAATGGGACGAGCGGATCTCGCCTGTGCAAAATATAATTGCTTCCCCCACCTGATGGTTAATCTCAGCGCAGGCCTGTCCGACAGCTTCCCAGCCTGAGTCACCCACACCCACGGCGCAGAGCACGGACCTAAGACCCAGACTCTGCGGCCTTGCAACTTTGCTCGTGTGCTCTGGGGCTTTGGTCCTCATTTTCCTCACCTGAAACATGAGAGCGCTGGCCTAGATCATGGTTTTCAAGCTGTCAGAGAAATTCTGGTTGGATCCATTTTACAAAGTGGGTGTCCTGGTGAGATTTAGGTTGACGTTTTGGCTACAAAAAGGAAGTTGGAAATCCACGGGACTCTGTTTCTCATACCTGTTTCATTTTAAAGTATTCTAGTTTGAGATTTCACTTCTCTTTAAGGTGTTAGAGGAAGTTTCACCTCCACCGAAGAGAGATGGAGAAAGGCATCTCCGGTCGTTGGACAGTTAGCTGAGGATCTCAGGGCCTGTGGAGCTGAACCTTGCTACCCCAGCCCCATCCCCTCATACCTGTAGGGTTAGTTGCTCTCTCCTCTGCCCTATGCTAGCACCAATAACACTGCCACACCATCAGGGTCTTCTGTCACATTCCTCCTGCCACTTTCTACCTTCATCTCCAATGAACTGCCTGAAGCCTGTGGTGGTGTCTTATTCTGGCTGAAATCCCAGTACCCAGCATCATGCCTCGTACACTGTTATTGCTCAATAAATTGATATTGAATTAAATTGCATTGTGAATCTTTGGCCTGATTTTCAAACTCAGCCTTCTAAAGCTAACCTTTAAGTGTATTCAGTTTCAAGAAAAATATTCTGGCCTGGTATAGAGACACTATTTGTTCAACCAGTAAGCAGATGTTGAGAATCAATTATAAGCAACGTGCTACTCCAGATCCTAGAGATACAATGAAAAATAAAACTGATCAGTCTCTTATGGAAAGTGTGATAGAACTGAGTAGCTAGTGAGGGGTGAGAGGACCTCTGTTCACAGAGAATGCATCTTTCTGCTGTCATGAATCACACGGAAAAGCTCAGGCTTCAAGTGTAAAGGCCTCAGGGAAGGGGATGCCATCAGCACTGGTTTCCTTACTGAGACAAAAGCCTCCCAGAAAGGGGCACCAAAATATTGAATGGAGCTCACTTGAAGAGGGCACCACAGAAAAAGGACAAAACAAGAGTGAAAGACTGGGCACGTTCTTTCCCATTTCCTGTCTCAAAGCCTGTGGCAAGAGGGAGAACAAGTTGGAACTTTGATAGTCCTGGGTTTGAATGTGGTCATTGTTACCTGAGTAATGAGAAGCAAGTTGCCTTAACCTCTCTGAGAATGTTTTGGAAGAAAGGCCACGAATTCGGTTGATGATGTAATGAGCTGGATGTGACTTTGGGACTGCCAGTGGTGGGATCCAGGAGGTACATGGACAGCCAGGTCTGGAGTTCAGGGGAAGCATTTGAACTAGGGACAGGGATTTTGGAGTTTATGTGCACACATGTGTTTCTTGAAGCCATTGGTTTTTGTGATGACATCCAGGGAGAGGATGTAGAGAGAAGAATGGAGGTGAAATAAGACAGGAATCACAGGGAACTCTCATTAGAGTAGCCCAGAAGCTCACACCTCTGGAAGATGGGTTTTCCCCTCTGTGCTCCTGTGGGACCTTGTTAGGGCATCCATTATAGCTCCCACCAGACTGTCTCAGGGACCTTTGCTTTTATGTCTCTTTCTCTCCTCAATATTGTGAATTCTTTGAGGGCAGAGCCAAGATCTAAACTACCTTCATCTCCCCAATATCAAGCCCAGTGTTTGTTTGTCGAATGAGTAAAAGGATGAATGAAGTCTAGAAACCATGGCTTGCAAAAAACAATTGAAGGATCTGTAAATGTTGTCTTGCAGAAGACTTGCCTCAGAGAACCCAGAAACTGCTGACACACGGAAAAAGGCAGAACACCCTATGTCAATTTTGGGAAGAAAATTATTTCATCTCAACACTAGATGCTGATTGAATTATGTACTGATTGAATTGTGTCCCCAAAGTTTATAGATTAGAAGCTTAATTCCCATCTTAACAACTGAGGGTGGGATATCTTATTGTGGTAATTGAAAAGTGGGGCCTTGAAGAGATGATTAGATTGTTGGACCATGCCTTAGTAAAAGGATTAATAATGGTGGCCATGGGCATGGTTCTAAGGTCTTTAAAAGAGAGTGCATAAGGAACTCTCTGTCTCTCTGCTCTGCCATTTTCTGCCATCTGAAACCCCTGGGTCACTGTTGCCACCACCAAGGCCTTCACCAAATGTATTCCCTGGACTTTGGACTTCCCAGCCTCTGAAAATGTAAGCAATAAATTTCATTTTCTTTATAAATTACCCAGTTCCAAATGTTTTGTTATAAGCAACAGAAATGGTCTAATGCACTGGAGCTGCCCAGCAATGGAATGGGCCATCTGGTGAAATAGTGAGGTCTTCAACACTGAGAGTGTGTAAACAAAGATGAGTGATGTTCTCCCAGGATAGTGCATTGGGTGGGAACCTAACCACAGCTTCCAAGGCATGCTGCTTTCTGAGTCTGTCATTCCAGCGTGGGGCCCAGTTAACTCCCTTACCTGTGCCAATTGACTTCAGAAGGGAGGAATGCAGTCCATTGTTTGCAAACAAAGAAGAGATCTCTGAAGGCTGTGGGCCTCATTCCATAGAATTTCCAGAAGGCCAGCTGAGCCGAGCTTTCCCTCAGCATTCTGGGCTCTCAGAATCTGGCCCCTGCCTGCCTCTCCAGCCTTCTATCCCACTGAACCTGATGTGTGATGGGCACACATCGACTTACGTATCTACTCGTCCATCTGTTCCACTCCAGCCCTGACCTCCATTTGATGGGAAATCCTTTGAGAGGAGGGACTGGGCCTCATTTATTCATCAGACAGCTCTGTTGCAGTGACTAAGAGCAAGGTGCCATACTCAGACCTCCTCCATTCCTTCATTTGTGAATCTGAGACACTCCTAGGACTATTGTGAGGATTAAAGGGTTAATAGCAAGAAGTAAGTTCTCAAAAGATGTTAGCTACCATTACCACATGAATTTCTCCTGTACCCAGCACAGTGATGCTGCCCTCACTGACCAATCAACAAACTTTTATTAATCTCTACTATGTACTCGATACCATGCTGGGTACTGAAAAAGACCAAAGTGGAAAAAAAAACACATGTTCTTATTTTGATAAAGATAAATGTCATTATTTTTTAAATCAAATTAAATAATAATAATTAAAAGACACAAAATCTAACACAGCTTTATAAAGTAGCATATACTGTAGGCCAGGCCCTGCCGGCCTCTATAGGTTATCTAACTTGATCAAGTTATGAACTGTGAGGGGCCTCCAATTAATGCTTTGGGAGGAAAAGGGAAAATCATGTGAGATTCCTCAGTGGGGGGAAAAGTGCCCTTAATTTTCTTAATATTCTACAAGTAGCCCTAAAATATTCAAACAAAGAAAGATGGAGAGGTGAGGAAAGGGGAAATAAGGCCTTGCTGTTGATGCACTTTGGGTCTAAACCCTTTATTAATGTTAGTTCATTTAGTTCCAACCTTAAAGCTATTGAGTAGGTGTGGTTTTCCCTTGTGCGATTCCTGGAGTCAATTTCTGACTGCTCTCCAGTGTGAAGAGCCACAGAGAGGCTTCCCTCGTGTAGGACGGAATCAGGGGCCCTGCCCTCTGACCTACCAAGGGCCAAGGAGCAGAATGGGTGTTGGCCAGCCACACAGAAAAGATCTCCTGCAGACCCAGCAACTGATGGGATTATGGTGAATCCACCATCAATGTCCTCACAAAAGGAAACATAAGCACCATTGATTACCTTCTAATAACCATTTTATTGCATATTTTATATTTATGAAAGGGCACTGGTAGAGGGCTGTTATTATTTCTCTAATGCAAAGCAGATGGGCCTGACAGAGGTAAATGGGACTTTCTGGGTGTGGCCCTGAAAGTTTGTGTTTTCCCAGAAGGTTTTGAGCCAGGGCCAAACCAGACCCAGAAATTCCCATCCAACCCTGTCTCAACACATGACTTTCATTAACAAAATTGGATTGCTCTTTTCTGCAGAAAGTGGTACCACTACTATAATAAAAACATGTCCATTATAGATCAATTGCCACCAACGTGGTGATGAGGAGGACTTAGTAGAGAGAGGGCAGGGACTGGTGAGAACAAAGAAAGGCTGATCTTGCAGAAGGACATCCCGGGTCACCTTCCCAGGCCTGGGGCTGAATGGAATGAGATGGATCAAATTTGTACTTCTAGCACAATCACCCTAGGCTAATCCCCTACTGACAGAACTTGGCCATCAGAGAGCTTCCATTTCGATCACTAAACCAGCCCATTCCACTGAGCACTATCAATAGAAATTCTGGTTCTAAAGGTCTAAATGGGACAAGAATCTGCATTTCTTGTGGATGATTCTAATGTAGGAAGAATCTGGGGTGCACTTTGAAAAGCACAGCCTTAAACTATCTATGCATGTCTTCTGTGTTAAGTGGTCAGTTGGGGAAATATCAACCTTCTGCATCTGTGCCATACATGACCCTTTTCAAGCATTATCACACCCATCTGTCCTTTCTATTTTCCCTGATTTTCTCTACCATTAAAGATAATATTATGTCCATTTTACAGATGAAGAAAGTAAGGCTCAGAGTGTGTAAATGTCCCAAATGCTGGGTGCTGCAATCCTAGCATAGATTCCTGTCTCTGGTCTGGATCTTCCCATTGATTCTGCACTAATATACCCCCGGCCCACTGGACATCTTTGCTTGGAATGGCAAATAGGGGTCCAAACTTAACATGCCCATAAATGAGCCATAAATTACCATGTGTGGCTTAGATAACAGATATTTTATTTCTCACAATTTTGGAGGCCGGGACACCGAAGATGAAGGCGACGACAGATTTGGTCCCTGGTGGGAGCTCTGATCTTGGTTTATAGACAGCCACCTTCTCCCTTCATCCTCACATGGCAGAGAGAGAGGGAGCTCTGTTCCTTCTTCCTCTTTCTATAAGGACACTAATTCCATCATGGAAGCTCACTCTCATGACCTCATCTAACACTAATCACCTCCCTAAGACCCCACCTCCAAATACCATCACACTGGAAGTTAGGTCTTCAACATATGAATTTTAGGGGGACACAATTCACTTCATGGCACCCTCTTAGGCCCATTCTCACCCCAGAAGCTACAGTGAAGCTGTTAAAGTGTAAGTCATCTCATGTTCCTCCTCCACTCATAGCCTTCTGAGACTCCCAATCACTCTCTGAGTAAAAACCAAACTCCTGACCAGGTGCTACCAGGGGCTCTGAGCCATCTGGCACTCATCTGTCCCTTGCCCCCCACTACTCTCTGTTTGCAACACACCAGGCACACACTTACTTCAGGCCCTTTGCACCATCTCTTCCCTCTCCCTGGAATGCTCTTCCTCCAGAGAGACCCACGGCTCACTTTCTCACCTCCTTCAGGTCTTTACTCAAATACTCTCCTAAAAAGCCCTTCCCGAACTTAAAGTTGCTGCCCCACACCCCCAAACACTCACATGCACAAGCACATGCACACACACATACACACATACACACACACACACTACCCACACCTTCTCTGCTTTATTTTCCTCCACTATATATCACCTCCTAACACATATTATAGTTGATTTAATCATTTGTTCATGATCTCTCTGTCCACTCCAGACCACCAGCTCCATGACGATGAGTACATGTTGCTCACTACCATCTCCCATGCCAGGAACAATGCCTGTAGGCAGCAGACACTCAATGAGTCTTTCCTAAATGGACTAAAGAACAACCCGGGCCTAGAACAGCATCTTCTCCACCTTCCCTTGTCTCTCTCCCACTTTAACAAGGGCAGTGCCCTTCCCACTATCCCTAAAGCAGATGCTCATGAAAGAATCTACTCTGAGCCCTTGACTGTGGGCTTCTTGGGGACAGAGACCATGTGTCATTCACCTCTTTATTCTCCCCAGATCCAGATCTGAGATGAGACCCAGTCCCCATTAATGTGCCTGATAACTCTATGTTGAAGTGTAGAATGTGACTTTTTGGAGAGTTATTTGCATTAAAATTTAGTTTTTTACCCTAAATGAAAAACTACTCTCTGTTGGAAGAGTTTCAAGCCACAGAGAGTAGGTAGGTCCCATGGTGACAAAAGGGACAGCTCTTAGAGGCTCAGAAGTATAAGGAGTAGTGAGACCCCAGGGAAACAGGCATTGGAGCCAGACAGGGTGTGAATCCTGGCTCTACCCACTTGCACTCTGGTCACACTTACAGTCAACATCCAAGCCTCAGTTTTCTTGTCTATAAAATAGAAACAATCCCTCTCTCATAGGTTAGTTGTGAGCATTGGGAAGCAAATTTTTATGAAGGCTTAGCACTGAATAGGCACTCAGTCAATGGTAGTTTTATTAAGTTCTGGTCTCTGACTTTAAAAATATACTCTAATTAGAGAGGGAAGACTAACACACAAGAAATAATTTAAGAAATATGCAAGTCAGGGCTCAGTCCAGGACTAAGCAACACAGTGCTGGCCAGAAGAGTGGCAGGGCTTTGGAAGGGAGCAGCAACCTGGAAGAGCTCATGTAGGACTTGAGACCTCCCTGGACCTACAAGGATGGGAATTGGGAAAGCCAGAAAATGGAAGGAACTCTGGCCTGGGCTACAGCAGAACAGCAAACTGGTTAAGAAGGCCATTTGTTCTTCAAAAGACAGAATTTTTTTTTCCTCAGTATTGGACCATAAAGGAAATTTCTCACTGGAGTTATTTCAAAGCTTTCTATCTTCAACCAGATTCATTATGTATAATGAGGTCTACAAGGCTATCGTTAGAGAGTATCTCTATAAAAGATGGAAATATTACTCAAAATCCAGCAGGACAGAGAGGACAGAATGACACAGCTTCTATCCATCCTTCTGATGTTTGAGATTGAGTGGGACTCGACAGGACTATGTTACTTGCCTCCTCTTTTGTGAGCACTGACATTGACCCCTGGTGTGGAGCTTTTCCATGGCTTCCTGTCGCTATTCCAAGAAGAGTCTTACCTCCTTAGCATGCCTTTCAGGGACCAGCACAAACTGGCTCCTTTCTAGCACTCCAGGGTCCCCCTCCCACCATTAAGCACCCCCCCCCCACACACACACACACACATACTCCAGCCACACCAGCCTTTGGAAAAACTGTCACTCTCTGTCCCTGCTCCAACCCCTCATACTTGAACATGTTGCTAAGAAGGGTCTATTTTGAACTTTTCCTGTGGCTGCTGCCTCCTTGTTCTGCAGGTCACAACCTACAGTTGGCCCTGCCCCAGCCTCTAAAATAGGCCTATCCATCACCCTCCAGTCATCTCTAATGGCCCTCCTTTGAGGCACTGATCATAACCTGTACACACTTTATCCATGCATTTACCATATATTGGTGTCTCCTCACTAGAACATACCAGGGCAGGGATCTTGCCCACTTTTTCTTCCTCATATCCGTAGGGCCCAGGATAAGCACCTGACACACAGATGCTCTATATGTATTTGTTGAACAAATGAAAAAACAAAGCTTTCTGGTGAAAGCCTGGAGGTCAGGTTTTTCTTCATTGAATCCTGGCTTAAAAGATCCAACCATGCAAGAAGATAACTTTCCAAGGAAATCAATACAACATTCATTCCAAGGAGAGCCAGCCAATATGAGCACAAAGATAACCCACTGATAGAGTTTGCATATGATGTTCCCCCAAAGCTCATGTCCAAATCTGATTCCCAATATGGCAGTGTTGGGAGCTGTTGGAGTTATTTGGGTGTTAGGGGTAGATCCCTCATGAATAGGTTAATATCCCCCCAAGTGTGGTAGTGGGGAGGTGGGTAATAAGTGAGTTCTCACTCCATTAGTTCCCATGAAGGCTGGTTGTTAAAAGGAGCCTGGCACCTTCCCTCCTTCTCTCTCTCTGCTCCTCCATTCTGCTGTGTGAGACCCCTGTATCACTGTCACGACCAACAAGGCTTCACCAGATGTGTTCCCTGGACTTTGGATTTCCCAGCCTCTGAAACTGTAAGCTATACATTTCATTTGCTTAAAAATTACCCAGATCCAGGTATTTTGTTAAAAGCAACAGAAATGGACTAATACACCCACAGATCCTTCTGCAGATGAGGTCAGATTTCTCTCAAGAACTCATTCTGAGTAGAGCCAAGTTTGTTCTTCACTGCAGTCTTTGGCAGGGGTGGGTGGGGCGCAGCAAATAGAAGGACAGAGAGATTCTTTTCTTCTATCCCTTCCAATCCAATCCCCAAAGAAAAGTTTCCCCAGCAGGATGAAAACACACCTCCAATCCAAAGACATCAGAGTACAACATGGTACAACAAAATTAAAAAGAGACACTGTCTGGATATAAATGAAAAAAAAAAAAAAATTCCTCACTTGGACCACTTCTGGTATGAAGGTCCACTGGCATGAACATGCAGCTAAGGGCAGCAGCCTCTCTTGAAGCAAAACTTCCACCCCAGCCCGGCAGAGACAAGCATTAAGCAGGAAAGAGGCCACCCACCAATGGCGGTCGCCCAGACTGAACTGAAGGCTTATTATCACACCCCAGCCCTCTCTGTTCCCTTTGGTTTCCTCTTTCTTTCCCACACTCTTCTACAGCTCCAAACAGGCCACCTGGTGCCCACACCCAAATTCCTACTCTCCAGTCTGTCCTTCTCCACAGCCACCTGGAGCTAGGAACATGACTCAGAAATTTCTCCAACTGGAGAACAGGGTGGTGTGGTTGGAGACCAGTTCCTACTCGGCCACTCTTGAGCTGTGAGACCTTGAGCAAAACTCTTCCCTGCTTGCTCTGCAAAACAAGAAAACTGTTCTCATTCCTGAACCAGCTTCATGATTTTTACCATTCCTTCATATTACCTATTTTTTAAAAAAACATGATCATATAATGTTTGTCTTTATACTTATACACTTCTTAAACAATAATATCTGGGAAATCATGGGTATGCTGTGTATATTTTTCTAATGTACTTTCAATATACACAGCTATTAAAAAATTTATACATCTACCACCAAAAAATCACCGTGTATTCCCTCACACTAACATACGCATATCTTTAGAAATATTGGATTAATTAACTAATCTCTGAGATAAGTCCCTTTAGTGCATGATTTTAAGTATAATTCTAGAAAATAGAGGAACTACTTTTAATGCCTGAGGGTATAAACAGCGTGGCTAGGATCTCATCACATCCATTGCCTCTCCATCCACCGCTGATGGTAACAAGCTCCAAGAGTGAAGGTCCTATTCTTAGCATAACTTAGTTTGTCAACATTTAAGCCCCTATTATGTGTCATGTCTGATGCTAGATGCTCAGAACAGAAATACCAGAATGGATAGCTCTGTCCTCATTAGGGGTAGCAGGAGGCAGTCTAGCAAGAGAGAGCCATGTATACTGAAAACTCCATTACAGTGTAGTAGGAAGACCAGCCTTCAAGCTCCTTCAGAGTGGGAACCGAGTATCATTCACCTGTGAGTCCAAGCCCCTAGCACAGTGCCCAGCTCACAGTGGAGACTTTATTGGCTTATCCACTGGAGATTTTTAATAGGATATTTATATATGATTCCAGGGAAAATAGTGAAACAAGGATTCATTCTGCATAGGGAGCATCATAGAAGACTCTGCTGAACAAGCTTTTGAAGACCAAGTATTCTCTGGTGACTATATCCCTCCAGGCAGACAAAATAGTCTGTGAGTTATCATAAAGAACAGGAGAGGGGTCTCTGAGCAGGGTGGGTAATGAGGGCTGAAGATGTCCAGGTAAGTGGTCACATGGAAGCATGGAGGTGGGCTAAGGGGATTGAATTTCATCATTGACTGGGTGCTGGGATTGCCAAGCAAGGAAGCACTGGTAGAGAAAGCCTCCTGGCAACTGAGAGGTGACACATTCCAGAGACCTTCAATCCCCTCAACCACTGTGCAAATTGCTTCAAAGTCAATGTATTCCAATTCTCCTGGATAAAAACCAACATTTCATCATCCATATACTTTAAATTTGAATGTTTAATTTGTTGAACAACATTGGTAACTGATTTGACCTAATTGGCATTTACTAAATCCAGTACATCAAGTACACGTGGAACATTAACTAAAATAGATCGCAAGCAGGACCATAAAACTAATCTCAACAAATTCAAATGAAGTAAAATAATGAAATAAGTATGTTCTTAGACTACATTGGAATTAAATTATAAATAAATAACAAACAATATCAAAAAAATTCTCAAATATTTGTAAATTATTTCTAGATAATCCACAAGATGAAAGGAAGAGATGAAAGGAAGATAGGAAAATATTTCCATCCAAATGATAATAAAAAACATAAAATATCAAAATTTATAGGATTCAGCTAAAACAGTCCTTAGAGGGAAATATATGGTATTAAATGTATATGTTAAATCCATTCTTTTAAGGTGTAGTACATGTACTTTTCCCTATTCCTCCCACTAAGTACAGCTAAAACCCCTGGATGTTATAAACAAAGAAAAACAAGGAGGAGGAGTCTCTGAAAGGGGGAGAGAAGGCAGAGTAGCTAGAGACCTCAGCACCCAAGGAACGACACATCCCTGAGTTCCCCAGCTTTTCAATTTGCCTCATATATCTCAGACTGGGTGCTGAGAAGCCAATGCCCCAAATTCCTAGACATGCAGACAAAAACCAGCCAAAGACCAGGTAAGATGCAGCCTCACAAGACAGAAAACTTTTATACAATGACTGCTTTATTCCAGCCAAACAGAGCAACAAAACTGTGGTCCCACTCCTACCACCAGCAGCAGAGGCAGAGTGGAGACAGGCCTAAACTTCCACCCTCACTGCTGTGTCACAAGACACCAATACCAGGGTGGTGTCAGAGAAGGTAAAGTGGAGAGCTGGGAAGTTCATCCTTGCTGGATGAGCTCCAGGAGCCTGAACTTCCACCCACTCTCTAGCGACAGGCAGGACTCCCTACTGCCCAGCAGTAACGAGGCTACTCTGCAGTGTCACTGGATGTCACCTGGGCAGCAGTAAACCTTAAAAAACACTGACTCAGCCAGCCGCGGTGGTATCAGCAGAGGCCAGCGGGGAACCTAGACTTCCACCTCCACTTGGGGGTAATAAGGTGGTGCCTCTTCTCTCCCACCAGAGTGGTATCAGAGGAAGCTGACTATAACAGAAGATTTAAACAGGATCCAGATTCTCATGACATAATACCAAAGACATCCAGGTCTCAATTGAAAATCACTTGCTATTCCAAGAACCAGCAAAATCTCAACTTGAATGAAAAAAATACAATCAACAGATGCCCACACCAAGATGGCACAGATGATAAAATTATATGACCAAGATTTTAAAGTGGCCATTATAAAAATGATTTTATGAGCAATTACAATCTGTCTTGAAATAAATGTAAACATTGACCGCCTCATTTAGGAAATAAAGAAAGAAAGAAGAATCAAATAGAAATTTTAGAACTGAAAAATATAATAGCAAAAGTAAAAAAGAAGGAAGATTTAAAACCAATGATCTGATACAGGAGTCAGCAAAATGGCGAGCAGATCAAATCTTTTCTGCTGCCTGTTTTGTTAATGGTTTCATTGGAACACAGCTATGCTCACTTGATAACACTGTCTGTGACTGCTTTGTGCTACAATGGCACAGCTGAGCAGCTGTGACCAAGAATGTATTGGCCACCAAAGCCTAAAATATTTGCTAATAAAAATTTACTAATATTTACCTAAAATATTTACTAGTCCTTTACAGAAAATGTGTGCCAACCCCTGATTTATGCTACCACCTCTACAAGAGTAAATCAAACCCAAAGAAAATAGAAGGAAATAATAAACATATAAAATAATAAAAGTAATAAACCATTATCTTAGTTCATTCCTTTTACTGTAACAAAATATCTTAGACTGTGTAATTCATAGACATCAGAAAGTATTGCTCACAGTTCTGCAGGCTGGGAAATCCAAGACCCAGGCACCAACAGATTCGATGTCTGGTGAGGGCCTGTTCTTCATAGATGATGACTTCTGTGACTTCACATGGCCAAAAGGGCAATCACGTTCCCTCAAGCTTCTTTTATAAGGGCACAAGTTCCTTATAAAAGAACTCCTACCCCATGACCTAATCACCTCTGAAAGGTCCCACCTCTTAATACTATTGCATTGGGTGATTAAGGTTTCACAGATGAATTTTGGGGGGACACAAACATTTAGACCATAGCAAGGGTCATGAGAGAAATGTCAAGAGTGAGGGAAATGTATACCTTAACTTGGGTGACAGTGTCATGGATTTCAAATTTTTTTAAAACTTAGCAAATGATACTATTAAGACCTATGCATTTTACCGTTGTAAAATAGTATGTCTCCAAAAATGTCACAGATCAGATTATGTCACTCTTCTGCTCACAACCTTTAGTGGCTTTTCATTTAACTTAGAGTAAAAGTCAAAGACCTTTCAATGGCCTCAAACTGCCTGTATAACCTGCCCCTCTCCCGCTCTGCCCACACACCCTGTCATTTCCCTGGCTTCACCTTGGACTGTTCCTCTTGCTCACTGCACTCTAACTACAGTCATGCATTGCTTAACGGCTGGGAAACATTCTGAGAAATGCATCATTAGGTGATTTTGTCACTGAGCAAACATCACGGGGTGTGCTTACACAAACCTGGATGGTACAGCCTACCACACACCTAGGACACATATAGCTTATTGCCCCGATCCCACTGCACAGGCAGTCGTCATTAATGCAAACATTGTTAAGGGGTACAAGACTACATCAGCCTCCTTGCTGCTGCTTGAAGGTTGCAGTCACTCTCCCTCATCAGGGCCATTGCACTGGCTGTTCTCTCTGCCTGGAATGCTCCTCCATAGATACTCAAATCATCACCTCCTCATCTGTTTTAAATTGTTGCTGTAATGTCATCTTCTCAGTAAGTCCTACCCCAATGACCATGTTTATAGTGCAACCCATTCGTCCTCTTCTACTGAGAGGACTCCTGATCCCTTTAACCTACCTTACTTTTTTCTTTTCCCACCTTCTTAACATGCTGTATTGTTTACTTATTCCTATGCTTATTGTTTATTGTCTGTCTTTCCCCACCATGTCAACACACACCAGAATGAAAGCACACAGGAGGTAAGGATCTTTTTGCTCTCACCGGTATTTCCCAACTGCTTAGAATAGTACCTGACACATAGATGCTCAAGAAATATTTGCTGAATAAGTAAACGAACCACAGACAAAGATTGTGATGAGAATTAAATTGAAGCAAAGTATATGCAAGGGGTCTTCAAAAACTTCATGGAAGGATTCATATCGTCTTTTACCTCAATTTTTCCACCAACTTTTTGAAGTACCCTCATATAACCTTTATATGAATATGGCAGAGTAAAAAATGCTGGTCCTTTACTCAATGGCATTTACTCCTTGCTCCTGTTCCTTCCTATCTTGACTTCATGCATACAGAAACTACACCCTGAAAATACACATTCTTTTATTTTTAAAAAAAGTCATTAACTCTATGAATGGCAAATGTAGCACTTCTATCACTTGTTCTCCTAAAGGATTAGGGCACATCCAAAATGACAGAGCAATCGTCTCCCCCAAAATAATACGAAGTTGTAGTGTATTTTGACACTGCAGTGGTCTCCACTCTCTCTAAACTTTGATTTGAATAGTTCTGTTTACATATACTACTACTACCATGTAATTAATTTTTGGCACCTTTTTAAAAAGTTGTCAAGAATTGAGAATGATTATCAATATGTGGAATTCATTTCTACACTTCTTGCATTATGTTGCAAAATAAGAACTAATCATCTCAGGTCTTATTGCATTGGACTGTTAAATTTCCTGAAACTCTCTGTGTAACTTAAAGAATACAAAGAGCAGTCTTCATCCTAATCAGAGGAAATTGCTGTTTCTAAGACTGAAGCGCATGTCACAAAAAGTGGGCCAAAGGGAAGCTAATGAGTCCCGCTGACCAGTCAGGACTCTATTTACCTTCCAACTGCCAACTCTCACCATGGTTTGAACTCCTGTCCATGCTTATGTGAGTCTATGAGTTCTGCATTTATCACCTGGGACCCAAGCTCAGTCAACATTTTCACATGAGAAGAGCAAGAGTGAACAGCTGCCCTCTGTGCTTCTGCCCAGGTCACAGAGACCTGCTGTCTCTGAGAATTGCTCTCCACACCTGGCCACCCCAGCAGCCACGTCTGTCCTCTGACTGGACTCTCTGGTGGAATTATAGTCTTTCATCTCTTCTTTTGGTAGTTAAGCATCCAAGTCTCTGGGTCCTGGCTGGAAATCTCTCCACTGCTCACTAGCTCTGTAGCCTTGAACAATTAACTTAACTTGTCGGTTCTCAGTATCTTCATCTGTAAAATGGATATAATAATGGTACTTGCCCGGTTGAATTATCGTAAGCATTAAAGAAGTAATTAATATATGTATTAATGTACAATATTAATGTAATGCAAAGCCTTAGACCAGATCCTGACACAAAGTAAGGTCCCATGTAGTGCTAACTAGCAGCAGCAAGAGAAACACTGATCCTCCATCCTTATTTAGGTACAAGTCTCACTTAGTCTTTCTTCCAAATTGTCCCTTCCCTGAATGAAGGATGCAAGTATAATTCACAGCACCTAGGACAGCACCTTGGACAATGTGTGCCACTTAGTAGATATGCCTTTTCTTAATGGGTAGCTTAGGAAATGAGTTAATGAACATGGATAAGGACTTATGAGAATGACTCTAAAGAGGAATGTGCAGAATTAATCAAGATAAATATCAAAATCTAAGGATCATCAAAGTTAAGATCTAACGGCATTTAAATGAGCTCTTTTTCAAAGGGTCCTTGTCATTAGCACCTAACGTGTGTGGAAGTGGCAGGGCCAACCTGGTACATCTGCTTGATGATTGCTAACAACTGGAGAGACTGCACTCCTGCACCCACTGGTTGCCACTGGTGTCTGGCACAAATGCCCTTGGGAGGTGGAGGGAGGTGAGCTGTTGACACAAGTCATGAAGGGGACCAGCTCTGATCGGCAGTGACATGCTCTCCACTCCCCAAAGCCTCTTCAAACTGCAGTTCTCAGGCCAGCTTTGATGGGCATTTAGCAGTGGGTTTTCATACACAAGACAATTTGTCCAACTGATCAGCCTTCATAGATATTCCTTTCACAAGAGGCCTGAACACCGTGGAATGCCGGCCCTCTTAGTACCAAGATCACTGGGAAAGAAGAAAGAGAGTGGGAAGGAGGAATGAGCACGCTGGGCTCCAGGCTGCCTGCGAGGCCTTCTGCAGCTGTTAGAGTTTTTCATCGTCTTTCAATGTATGCTCCTTTTGATAATAAATAAATAAATAAATACCTAAATAAATACGATGAAAGCACACAAACCCTTGTATTCCATCCTGCCACTAGTGTGGCATGGTCCAGTAAGGACTCCTGAATCATCTCTACGATCTAGAGGTTATGGGTATGGGTTCTGGCAATATAAAAATACTGAATTTCCACTTTATTCATTCATTTATTTATTTATTCACCCTTACGTTCATGGAATTGTTCTAGACACTGGGGCTAGCAGCAATGAATAAAGCAAAGTGTCTGGAAGAATAAGTTTCAGTGATCTATTGCACCACATGGTGACCATAGTTAACAATAATGTATCGTATATTTAAAAATTGGTAAAGGAGTAGATTTTAAATGCCTCGCCACAAAAGAAAAAGTGAGTGAACTGATGATTATGGTAATTACCTTGATTTAATCATTCCACAATGTACACATATATCAAAACATTACATTGTATCCCATAAATACGTACAATTATTATTCATCAATTAAAAATTAAATATTTTACAAAATGCCTGATTTCATGGAGTTTTTTCTCTTTTTCTCTTTCTTTCTCCCATTCTTCCTCATTTTCTTCCTTCCTTCCTTCCTTTTTTCCCAGAAATGTTTGTTGAGTACCTACTACATGCCAGATATTGTTCTAGATGCTGGGAATATATCTATGAACAAAACAATCCATCATGAAACTCATGCTTTAACAGAGGAGGTCAGATAGTAAATAAGTAGACTATATAATATTAGTGTAAATAAATAAATAATATAATATTCGAAGGTAATAGGTGCTGTGGGAAAAAATAGAGCAGAATAATTTGAGTGGCCATGGGGTGGGGGTAGAAATTGCAATTTAAATGGGGTGGTCAGTTTAGGCTTCATTAGGAAAGGTAGCAAAGATTTGAAGGTGCTGAGGAAGTGGGAGATGAAAATATCTGGAAGAGCATTACAGGTGGAGAGAACAGCCTGTGCAAAGGCCCTAAGGTGGATACAGACTCGAAATAGTACAACGGTGGCTCTCAAATTATGATTTGGGGATCCCGTGGGTTTCCAAAGACCCTCTCAGAGAGTCTGCAAGGTCAAATCTTTTTCTTAATAATACTGACATTTTCATTCTTATTCTCTCACGAAAGGATCATCGAGTTTTTCAGAGGCCATGTGACATGTGATGGCATCAGCACTAGGACAGCTAATGAACTTGTGCTTATGTGCTGCAGTGTTTTAAAAACTTCTCAGTTCTAATTTCCAATATGGGAACTGTTGATATGTATCATTCACATAGACAAAAGCTCTTTAGGGCCCTCGATCAGTTTTCAGAGTGTAAAGAAATCCTGAACCCCAGAAGTTTAAGAACCACTGTGTCATAGGAACAAGTAAACCAGGTGGCGAGAGGACAGTGGGGGAGGGAACAATAATCGGAAAATGAAGTGAGAGCAAAAATAGAGCCCAGGCAAAAAGGAATGTGTTGTTCATTATAAGGCTGTTGTCTTTTATTTTCAAACTAATGGAAAGCAAACAGAAGGCTTTAAACAGAGCTAATGTTCTAAATTTTAAAATTCTAATTTAAAAGGATATCTCTGACTCATATTGAGAACTAACTCTGAAAAGTGGAGGAATGGAAGAACCCAAGCAGGTGTTCTAAGCTAGTGTGCTAATCCAGAGGACAAATAGTGGCGATCTGGAATGGTATGTAAGCTGCGGAGACACTGGCAAGTGATCTAGATGGGAAAGACAGGCAGGAAACAAATACGTAAACTTTCAGAAGGTGATAAAAGGTAGAGAAGATATTAACAAGGAGACAGATAGAGGGTGGCCAGGGGTACTACATTATATAGGTTCATCAGAGAAGATCTCCCTTACAAGGTGATATTTGAACAGAGTCCTGAGAAAAGTGTGATGGCAAACAACATGGATATCTGCTATCTACATGGATACCTGCAATACATGTGAGGAGCACTGCAGCCAAGGCAACAGGAAGAGCCTAATACCTGTTGTGAGGCCTTAAGCAAGTTCCTTGACTTTTCTGAGGCTGCTTCCTCACGTGATAAATGGTGATAATAATGGTGTCTACAACAGAAGAGCTTACAAAATGATCATAATAGTGCCTGGTTCACAGCAAACCTCCAATAAATGTCAGCGATTTTTACAAATATTACATCTATTTTCATCAGCCGAAGAGATTTTACCTAACTTTTCTTTCTATGGTATATTATACAAAAGGAATTTGTTCTCATTTTCCAAAGGTAAAATTGCCATACTGAAATATTTTTACTACTAAATGGCCCGCCCAGGATTCAATGTAGCCATTTCCTCCACCTAGAGCTGGGATGTTGGTCATGCCAGGCGAAAATCTCCAACATACTATTATCTAATTTCTTCTACGAAATAGCTCCTCCAAGTAAAAATACCCCTACTTGCAAAGTGATGTTGAGGTTGAAAGAGATCGTGTCCATCAAGGGCTCAATACCAACCTGGATGTGCTGTAGGACATGACACCTAACCTTTTTTTATTATTGTCATTGTGCAGAAAAGAAAAAAGATGTTGCATTCATCAAAATAAGCAATATTATGCTTTAGTAACAAAAACCCTCATATCTCATTAGCTTCTTCCCCCCTGCCCCCAACACTCACACACAAATCCATTGTAGATTCAGGTGACTCCAGGCAGATGGCATCCTGCAGTGGCTGAGACAGTCATCCTGCCTCAATCTTGGGGAAACTCCATCTCACAAGGTGCTTCCACAGGGCACAGTAGTGGAAGAGAGCACAAGAGGGTCATACACTGGTGGTTAAAGGCTTTAGCCTGGAGGTGACATGGCTCTCCTGTGCTCACAGCCCATTGGCCAGGACTAGTCATATGGTGCCACCTAATGACAAAGTGAATGAGGAGGAGTGACCCTCCCCATGGGCTCAGAACCAGATGTGGGTGACACCAGAAGCCTCTACTACAAATGTCCATCCAGAAATTACTTTTCCATTTGCATTAAAAGATGAATAAGTTCTGGGGATCTAATGTACAGCCTGGTAGCTACAGTTAATAATGCTGTATTGCATACTTGAAATTTGCTAAGAGAATAGACCTTAAGCATTCTCACCACACAAACCCCCAAAATGGTGACTATTTGAGGTGATGGATATTTTAATTCATTTGATTGTGGTAACCATTTCACAATGTATACATATATCAAATGTATTAGTCCGTTTCTGTTGCTTATAACAAAATACACAGAACTGGGTGTTTCATAAAGAAAATGAAATTTATTGCTTACAGTTTTGGAGGCTGGGAAGTCCATGGTCCAGGGAACATGTCTAGTGAGGGTCTTGGTGGTGGTGACAGTGATGACAGGTTATCACATTGTGAAATGCTGGAGCAGAGAGAGCAGAAAGAGAGAGAGAGAGAGACCCTCCTCTTCTTTTAAAGCCCTCAGAACCACACCCCTGACAACCATTTTTAATCCATTCACTACAGCAATGGTCCTACAATCCAATCACCTCTTCAAGGCTCCACCTTTCAACTACCATAATAGGACTTCCCTCTCTCTTAACAGTCACAGTGGAGGCTAAGTTTCTAACACATAAAACTTTGGGGGCACAATTTAAGCTTCAGTGAGTTTGGGGGAGGACATAATTTAATCCTCTACACCAAATCATCATTTTGTACACCTTAAATGTATAACATCGAGTTTTATTTGTCAATTGCACCTCAGTAAAGCTGGGGCAGGGGATGACTTCCCTAAGGTCTCATGACTAAGCAGGGGCATTGGCAGGATGGACACCAGGTCTGCCTGACTCCAAACCCCACACTTTTCTCACCACACCCCACTCTGCTACAAAGGACAGAAAAATAAAGAAAATTTATCTTGGTAAATAAAGAAAATTCCTCTCAGATCCAAGTAGCTACTGAGTAAAATCTGTCAGAAGCACTTCCAAGGGCGCTATCCAGAATCTGTTCAAAGGAAGCTCAAAGGAGTGCAATCACATACAGAATATCAAAAAAGGGTTTCTCCCCAGACTGAAGACCAAGGTAACCTGAGCACATCCTCAAAACAAAGACATTACATGGGATGCTCTGGGAATGCCTCTTCTCAACAGCATCCTCTGCTTATTGTCAATCCCCCACCCACAATTCCTGGGGCTGTGACTGCTGGGGAAACGTTAGTTGCTCTGTTGCCTTATCTTTAGTCAAATCGAATATCTGGCTTGTGTCTCTTTTATTGGACAGCTGCAAAAGGCACCATCATGGCTCTGGCATTCCAACAGCTGAGCAAGCCCAAGACCATATGTAACCTGTGTGCCCAGAGGACCAGCTTCCACTCATTTAGATCATCTAGAAAACAGCTTGGTTGCTTCCCAGTCCTGCAACTGGAGAGCCTCTGTGAACAACAATGTGTTTCTTTGTAAACAAGATCCTGGTAAAAACAAGTATCTTTTGATAAATTTCTCAAAGACAACAAAAGTGCTCACAAGAAGACTCTGAAGGGAATTTCATTTTAAACATATACTCTATAAAATAAAAGCCAAAATCCAAGAGGACATATGCTTTGGGGGAAATACCCTGGTCAATTCTTTGTTGCTTAAGGAGAGCTCTTTCACTTCAATGCAAGTGTGTCAAGCTAAATTTCCTGTCCTTCATTAAGCTGCTTCGAGTGCAGCTTTGATGGCATAGAGGAAGAGCTCTGTCTTTGGAAAACAGAGCACTGATTTCAAGGCTAAGGGTCCCATTCTAGCTGTGGGATCAGAGGAGAGAGGCTCAGTTTATTCATGTACAAAATAATAATAAAAATGCTGCTCATGCAAAGTTGAATTAAATAAAAATAAAATGACACATAGTAAGACATTTAGCACAGTGCATCATCCAAAGTGTTAATTCAATATGCCATACCTGTCTTCTTAGCTACACTGAGTACCACTGATTTTGAAAAAACTGTTATAGGCAGTGGGGACAAGGTGACATAAGAGGCAGCCAGTCAGTTGGTGGCACTCATGGGGCATCTCCTCTGGAATGCATCCCAGTCCAGGGTCTTGTCTTCAGTCTCTGAGGTTTAGAAACTGAATCTGCACCGCTGACACTTGACGGATAGCATGAAGTTTAATTTTCTGTCAACTTAACTGTGCCACAGGTGCCTAGATTAAACATTATTTCTGAGTGTGTCTGTGTGGGTGTTTCCACATGAAACTGACATTTAGATTGATAGATCAGTAAAGAAGACTGCCCTTATCCATTTGGGCTGGCATCAGGAAATCTGTTGAGGACCTGAAAAGGACAAAAAGGTGGAGGAAAGAGGGATTTGCCTGTCTGCTTGAGCTGGGACATCGGTCTTCTCCTGCACTTGGAATGAACCTTATATAGGACTCAGACTAGAATTATACCACTGGTTTTCCAGGGTCTCCTGCTGGCAAATAGCAGATCATGGGATTTCTCAGCCTCCATAATCACATGGGCCAATTCCCATAATAAATCTCTTCGTGCGTGTGCATGTATGTATGTGTCCTATTCTGTTTCTCTGCAGAACCCTGACTAATACAGACCTCTATATCCTGTAGCCACTTTCTTAACTTGCAAAGAAGCCTATCCCTTTACTGGGATGAGACAAAAGCACCCCTTTCCTAAATGTCAAGGGCCAGTCATGGAAACCTTCATGTGGTGAGTGCAGTGAGAGCAAAGGGCTCCAGCCAGATGTCATCCACACCACTGTCCATCAAGACGAGTCAAGTTGTCTTTTAAATTTCATATTTTATTTTAAATGATAGTCTTTTAAAAAGTACATAAGTATATTCTAGATCTGCACTACCACATGTGGCTACTAAAATTTTAAATTCATATTAATCAATACTGAATAAACTTTAAAATTCAGTCTCACATCACACTGGCCACATTTCAAGTGTTCAACAGCCTCACATGGCCAGTGCCTACCATACTGCACAGTGATGCTCTAGATCATTTGGGTGATAGTTCAGTCAGCAAGTGTTGCTTTAAAATTTCAGACATCCGGTTATGGTTTGTGTTTACCACTGAATGAGAGCCAAACAATACCACTTTGACAAAGACCTTTAAAGAGAACCAGAAACCTAGTTAACAGGATGTGTTCTCCGAAGGAGCAGTAGCCATACGAACAGTTGTTATAGTGGCACAGTAGTGGGAGAACAGGGGGTGACAGCAGGCAGGTAGCCATCACAGCACCTGCCACCACTGCAGTAGAAGTAGCAGCAGCAGCAGAGGTATCACCTGTGGCTTCTCAGGCCACCCAGCCTGAGAAAATAGGGTACACAAGAATAGTGAGAAAATAGGGCTGTCATGCTCTGCAGGAGCCCCTGCCTTCTAAATTCCTCCCAACGTGCTCAGAAAGTCTCCACGGGGTGTCCCCAGTGTGCCTGAGAACACACAGGCTGTTGTTTGGAAACACAGTCCTCTTGGCTGTGGGATGGAGCCTGACATGTCGACTTCTGCTGGGCCTGCTCAGGTGACACCTTCTGTCCTTCCTGCTCCAGATGCAGGATGCTGTCTCCTGGTCAGGCCCCTGTAGCCTCCTTCCAGCCCGGGGAAACCAGGCTGCTGCTTTCTAAGGTAGAAGAAATATCCACTACCTACATGGCTTTGTTTCATAAAATGGCTCCTTTCTGATATTTCATTGCTTCACAGTCTTTATTTCTTTTTTATTGTTGCATCTTTCTCTTTTCAGACACTGGCCTGAGTCCCTAGCAAGGAGAAGAGCCCAAAGACTAACCAAGTGGTAGATGCCATGCTACCTACTCTTACCCATCCCCACCACATCCACAGTCCTTGAAAAAAATTGTGCATGTTCATTTTCTTTTTCCACTGAGATGCATTCTTTCAGGCTAAGTGGGAAAGAAAATAAAAATAAAAAACAAGACTCTTAGATCCCTCTCTACAGATTTAGGTTATATATGTGTGTGTGTGTATATGTGTATGTATATACACATGTGGACATATATATGAAGAAGGAAAGAAAACAAACTATTAACTAGTTATGTCAGGGCAGTGCAGTTCAATTATTGTACAAATATTTATTAAGTACCATCCAGGGGCCACGTACAGTTTAGACACTGAGAATGTAGCAATGAACACAACAGACAAATGTATCTACCTTCCTGGAATTCAGTGGGGACAGACAAATAGTTAAAGTGAAACAGTAAACTGTAACTCTGCAATGTATCAGACGGTGCTGAGCGCCATGAGGACAGATGGAGCTGAGGGGCAGTGCCTGCTGCAAAGAGGGGCGGGTGCTGCTGGAAACGTGCTCAAGGAGGACCCTGCTGACAAGATAACATTTGAACATAGGCCTGAAAGCACTAAGGGAGCAACCCAAGCCCAATGCAGATTCTGAAATTCCTCCTCTTCAAACCCTTAAGAATCACTTCTGTCTTCCAAGCAACACCATAAACTAAGATTTGGTTGAGCTTTACTTTCAGGAAATTGCATTAACAAAACAATATCCTCAGCTGCATTGTTTTGTTCTGTTAGTTTTCCAAACATAAAATTATGTTACAATATTAAATACGCACTTTCAAATAAAATAGCCACTACCCAGAAATTCTGATAGGCTCTATGTCCCCAAATAACTGCCTTATTTCAAGCAATAGTTATGGCAGGTTGTATTCTTCCAAAGCTCATTTCCGACTTTGGTCTTTTTGAAAAATTTGATTTTTCACATTCTCTCTTACTCTTAGACATGTTTGCATATGTGCACCCTTATTAGTACAAGGCAGGCATCAGCCAGATAAATACACTCTGAGTATTGCAAACAGGAGGGGAAACAGGTGCTAACAAAGCATGAGGAAGAGCTGATAAGAGGGCTCAGGAAAGCTCCCTCCAGCTCTCAGATTCACCACCAGCTTTTAGAGAATTGGGAAGTCAAAGGAGTCACAGATCGACCACTGATGATGACAACTGCCAGCAGCAATGAGACAGGTAGTTACCATCTCATTGCACAACACCTGGAGGCCACTGCAAAGCCTCACATTTGCCAAAAACCACACAACTGCCCACCACTGCCAGAGAAGCAATAATATTGATTCTGCCTCTGCTCACCTTCTAAATTGCAGCTTAGTGCCTGACATTGGTGAAATCTAATCTGGAAACTTGCTGCAAGGGAATTCTGGGAAATGTCATTCCCAGGCTCTAGCCCCTGTGATTAAGGGCAGAACAAATAGTTTTCACCCCAGATGGGTAAAAATGGTGCTGACATTGACTATAAACTCTCATGCACAGTCTACTCACCATGATTTTTAATTGATAAAGGTTACTTATGGTAATAGTGGAATCCCTTCCCCACTATTCCAGCTCAGGATAGATCTGCCAGTATGTTCAGTTTAGCACCCAAAGTCGAGTGCTATAGTACAGGTGTCCACAGGTCCCCTAAATCTTACAGTGGTCTTGAGGGAAGCCAGCAGGTAGAATTCTCCCAGCAGCAGAACTTAGTTCCCCAGGGCATAGTCAGCTGGCGGGCTAGTGATCCAGCACTGTTCCCTCTCAGACGAGATTGCTGGAACTAGCACATGTAACATTCTGGCCCTCTCCTAGTTTTTCCTCTCCTCCTTGCAGTTCCATCCTCTCATCCTATCTCGCCTCTCATCTCATCCCTCCCACACAGGACACCCTGGCCCCTGGCATCTAACATCCCTCCTAATGGACCCTAAGGTGCCATCAAAAAAAGCCTCAGTGGAGTATTTAACAATGAAGTCTGGTTCCATTCTCCTTACAGGCCCTGTCTACGCAAAGCACTGTCCAGTTTCTATTCTCCTGGGAGTCCTTTTTTATTACTCCTGGAAAGAGATTACTCCCCCTTTAAAAATGGCCAGAGATATCATTTCCTTTAATTCCAAAAAGGAAGACAAAACAAGCTGAGTGTTCTTGTCATCCTATGGAGGCTCTAAGCCCATGCGTGGCGCACGCACCGTGACAGTAGAGTCCCAGGTGCTGAGATTGAGGCTAAGAAGAATCGACTATGGGTTTGAGATCTCCCTGGATTAGGACTCTCCTGAGTGCTGATTGATGAAAACTGTGGCAATTATTCAAGGATGCACATTCACAGAAGTGCAGGCCATGATAAAGTCATACTACATACAAATTATGTTTTACAGAGAACAGAATTGTTTTCATTTGTTCCGAGTAGACTGACAACATGCCTGTTCAGTAGACTGTGCAGATGAAGTGCACCCAAATGCAGTGTGTCTCCTAAAGAACAGCTGAACTCACAAACACATGTGAATTGCAGAGTGAGCATTCAGAGCACACGTGTGGATGAAGTGAAAAAAAAAAGTGTTTCTGGTAAATAACTGAGTTAGACTAGGAGGGTGTTTAATGTAATATACTAGGAAATCCATAATATGGTCCTTGCTCCTAAGAACACCTTCTCGGCCTTTCTGATCACAGATCCTTTGAGAATCTGGTGAATGGTGGACCCCACAGTGTCCTGTTTGCTATAGCTTTATCTGTTCCACATGCTTTCCCAGGACCCTTCTCCTGGTGCCTTTGGGGTACTCCTCCCCCACTCCAAGTGTTTCCGTAAGACTGTCCATATCAATGTTTGGGGATGGGGTGCAGAGGTGTCCCAGGCTGTTCAACCAGAATGGCTCAATGCCCTAGTCCCTGTGAATGGTGAAGGTTATGTGACCTGTTCTTTGACCCACGTAGGGGATTGAGAGTCGTTTTCTTACCAATGGGTGGTACTAAGCTGGGAGGTGTGACTATGGGGTCATCTTGGTAGCCTTTATATGCACAAAGTAAAAAAGAATCCCAAATAAAAATGAAGTCAGAGGCAAGCTGAGTTGAGAGGCAGAGAAGGAGAGAAAGAGAACAAACAGACTCAGCCACTCTGGAAACTGTTAGGGCCTTGGGTATAAGCTCCTGGAAAATAAACCAATAAATTACTTTGATGCTCCAGGTTGTCTTATCCAACTAAGAGAGTCCATGATTAAACAGATCCTCTCCCTAAAGAAAACAAACATACTTACCCATGCTTAAAATAATTTGTATAACTTCAAGATCTTGATGCATATAATATCAGAGGGTAAGCCCTACAAGGACCTTAGGTAAAGAGCCCCTGTCCCTCAAGTTTCCCAGATGGCCTTAGAGGAGAGCTAATTTTTACCATCAAAACCTTCTTTCTATACATCATGCTTCTTTTACACTTAAAGATGTTAGGCCCTGGAAAGGTAAATACCAAAAGCCATTGCTAGTCAGTAACAACCATTAACAAACAGTCTGAGGATCATAACTATGATTCAGAACTGTCTGCATAGAATTATCTGGCCACAGATGAATAAGTGACACTTGGCTTATGACTTGAGTTTCAGAAAGTGGTTTTACCCATTTGAGAAGTTTTCCTATTTTCATAATGAAAAGTTTGAACAGATTTCTAAGGGTTCTTTCGCTAATAGCTCTGTTAAATTAACCATAACCATTCCTCCCATTTTCAATCGTTGTACAAATTATTTTATTATTGAAACATAATTGATTATACATATTTGTGGGGTACAGAATTGACTATCAGTATTTATGTACAGTATGTAATGATCAAATCACAATAATTAGCATCCTTATTCATCATTACAAAACATAATCATTCTTTGTGACCCTTATCCAATATCTCCCTAAGCCCCTCCCCATTTCTTACCTCTAGTAACCACAGTTCTGTTCTCTCCTTCTGAAAGTTCAACATATTATTGTGATTGTTCTTTTTTCTTTCTTTCTTTCTTTATTTTTTTTTTAGCTCCCACTTGTGAGTGAGGACATGCAGTATTTCTCTTTCTGTGCCTGCACTATTTAACTTAACATAATTTTCTACAAGCTCACTCATGTTGCTGTGAATAGCAGAATTTCATTCTCTTTTTATGGCTGGGTAGTATTCCATTGTGTATATATACCACATTTTCCTTATCCAGTTGTCCATCGATGGACATCTAGGCTGGTTCCATTTTTTGGCTATTGTAAATACAGCTGCAATAAACACGGGAGTGCAGGTATCCCTACAACATGATGATTTCCATCCCTTTGTGTATATACCCAGTAATGGAAGAGCTGTATCATATGGTAGATAATTTAAAGTCAAGCCAAAAAAAGGGAAGATTTCTTTCATGAACACAGCACATTTCCCATCCCCCACCTGTGAGTTCCAGTGATATCCAGACTAGCTTTGGTTTCTTCTCCACCTGAGGAGTTTATTAGAATAGTATGCAGAGAAGCTTCGCAGAATAATAAATGTATCACATTACACTTTAATGTCTATTCTTTGACCTATTCCAGGAAGACTCCCATCTCAATTAAATTCTTTAGGTTCAACAAGCTCCTTGGGAGGGTGAGAAATGAATGTGTTAATATGCATATATATAAACCTATTAAAAAACAGAGCAAAATAAAATGCCCCAATTAATGGGAATATTTTCAATGGAGAAATAAAATTTAGATCTTGCAATTTAAAATAATAAAAGTGCCTTTGCATTAGACTGATCTCAAGAGAAAAATGAGTGGATGAATAACTGAAACTGAAATACAATGTTTTTCTGTTCAAAATAATGTAATGGAATCTCAGTCTGATCCTGATCTTTACCCATCCTGAGATTTAGTCACAGCTGGCAACAATGGAGAAACAGTGGGGCCCCAACAGGATATGTTTTAATAAGGGAGAGAAATTAGAGTAGCCTGGCTGGGAAAACTCATCCTAAAGAGAATGTGCTCCCTTTTACAAGTTTAGTCAGAGAGCGATGTGATCACGTCAGTAGGGAGGGCCTAGGGACAGCTCATGCTATCAGTCAGACAGCACCCAGGTCCTATAACCAGGGCTCAGGCCTGATTTGTGGTAAGGGGACTGCTATAAAAAAGCAAACATGAGTTAGAAGAATGAGGGAAGTTGAGTGCAATGTGTCCGCAACCTTGAAGCCAACAGCCTAGGCAACAGTTGAACATGGTGAATTCGTGGCCAGTTTCAGCTGCCTTCACGTAGGTGCTGGTGAATGTCATTAGCCCTGGTGAAAGCTTTGACAGGCTCAGAAATCACATTGCCAGAGCCACACAGCTCCAACAGAACAAGTTCCTAGAGCACGCAAGACGTACCTGCTTCTTGGGATTCTCAGAACCATTTGGAAGGCTTTGAGGGGTACTTGAGGAAGTCGGGAGTTTCCTCCTGGTGAGGAAACTGTTTTATTTTTCATATTCCATGGCATTTTATGCAGAGAGCCACCCTATTTTCCCTCAAAATGGTATGGCCTGGGGAGCAGGAGTGCCAATAAGGTAGGCCAAGTGGAGCTTTGCCCAGCAGTGGTCAGAAGATAATTAGAACATGGAAATCTCGGGTTGGGTTCTAGCATTTCAGGCCCTCTGCCTAAATCGACATTAGAGATTCAAACTGAGACCAGCTGCCAGATTTTCAACTCTCCTCTCTCTGGATTCCCTATTTCTAAACAGATGCTACACCTTTTCCATGGATGCCTTTGGACTAAAACACCCAGTGATTGCCAAGGTGGTGAAATGAGATTGGAATATTTCAGACGCAAATTGATGTAAATGACACTTAAAAACCTTGGGCTTGAAATGAGGGAAGGTGAGCAGGCCCATTTGCTGGTGACTGAATACTCTAAAAGCAATGGTTATTGCTGTTACTTGGTCTGTAATCCAAGAATCTGTACTTTATACAACTCACAACAAAAAGCAAATAATCCAGTTAAAAAATGGGCAAAGGGCATGAACAGACGCTTCTCTGAAGAAGATTACGAATGGCCAGTAAGCATAAGAAAACATGTTCAGCATCACTACGCATGAAGGAAATGTGAATCAGAACCACCATGAGATACCACTTCACAGCCAATGAATTGACTGACGAAATATGGTATATACGTACAATGGAATATTATTCAGCCACAAAAAGGAAAGGGAGTTTGATGTATGTTACAAATGAATGAACCTTGAAGAAAGTATGCTTAGTGACATAAACCAGACGCAAAAGAACAAATATGGTATAATTCCACTTACAGGAGGAGTCTAGAGTAATTAAATTTCTAGAGACAGAAAGTAGAAAGGTGCTTTCCAGGGGCCAATGGAAGGGAAATGGAGAGCTATTGTTTAACAGGGACAGACTTTCAGTTTGGGAAACTGGAAAAGTTCTGCAGATGGATAGGGCTGATGGTTGAACAACAACGTGAGTGTTCTTAACACCACTAAACTGTACACTTAAAAATTGTTAAAATGGTAAATTTTATGTGATATATATTTTCTTATAATAAAAAATCTGTATTTTTCCTACTTTTCACATGCCTCTGGACAATTTTCATATATCTAGGCTTTTGCCAGTCCTACACCATTTGTTAAGATGGATGCCCTGTCACCAAGACATGGCTTAAATCACCCTGATGAATAAAGTTTACACTTGATGGCTCTCATTTGCAGATGTGACTAAGCAGATTCACATGATCCTGTGCATCCCAGACTACCACCGTGTGACAGAGAACAGGAAGGGACAAAGAAAAATTGGACATCCATGTCAAAACATTAATCCCCTGCCATCTCGAGTGGCTGAAGGAGCCATTAGAGGTTCGGAGCCTACTGGGGTGTGAGGGGGGCAGGTGTCTTGTCAACCAACTCCTTAAGCTGCTCGGCTCTATCTCATACATGCTGACTTCATAATGCAGCACGTGTGGTTTACAAAAAGAAGAAGTAGCAAAATTTTTTTAAAAAACCAGACCACTCCATATGGTATATGGTAATGAAGCCTTTTTTAGAGAGACTCAAAAGGGAAGTTTTTGTTCTATAATATCTCTTCCCTGAAAACTCTTTCCAGGCGTCGTCCAACCTCAGCACTATACAGAGATGTCAAGTGTGTACGAATTGCCTTCTGTTTTCTGTGGCTCAACCTATCTTTCTAGATGTGGCTTCTCAGTTCCCAGCCTATAAATCTCTAAGGGAAGCAAAGCTTTTGTGGGTAGTAAATTCTGAAATTTCTCACCATATAAAAGGGTCATTGAGTGACATACTGGATATTGTCAATGCTTTCATGGAATATGAAAAATTTCATATGGCTTTCTCTTGTTCCACTTTTCACTGCTGACCTACTGGAGACTGAGTGACACCACAAGACTGTTTTCTCCCGGATTCTATTTTCTTTACAGTGGACAAGGTGGGAATCAATAGGTCTTCCAATTACAAACTTTTCTATGTCATATTTCCTGTAATGCGGAAGAATGCAAGTACCATGACAAAGCCAGGCAGAAGCTACCTTGTCAGCCTGCTCCTTACAGTCCTTCCTCCCTGTGGGCAACTCTGCTCTCTAAGGCAAAATATCTGACTCTTGGATGCCTGTCGTTGCCTAGACCCCTACCCACTGTCCTCTCCCA
This sequence comes from Cynocephalus volans, assembly GCF_027409185.1. Lineage (NCBI taxonomy): Eukaryota > Metazoa > Chordata > Mammalia > Dermoptera > Cynocephalidae > Cynocephalus > Cynocephalus volans. Next base: position 10,792,941 of record NC_084468.1, read on the forward strand.
TTACAATACCTCACCAATAGAAGAATGGACAGAAGAGCCATGTGGGATAAATTTTTCAACATGATTAACTGAATTGATGATGACAATTGCCCCAAATTCTGCATCCTATTCCTTTCTCTGTAATTTGAAAGGAATAGTGTACAACCTCTCACCCACCCTGTGTCAGACACAAAAGTGAGCACAGAAACCATTTCCTGGATCCCTGGATCTGCTACATGCCAGAAGACAGGCTGGGAAACTTGAAGGAGAGTAGAAAAGAGAGAAGGGGAGGGGAGGGCAAGCAAGGAGGTACACGTGTGCAATGATCCTTAATACAATAAACGCACGAACTACCGATTTAATATAATAGTCTACTTTTTTTTTTTTATTAAGTTTTATTTTGTCGATATACATTGTGGCTGATTATTGCTCCCCATCACCAAAACCTCTCTCCCTTCTCCCTCCCCCCCTCCCCACCTCCCCCCCAACAATGTCCTTTCTGTTTGCTTGTCGTATCAACTTCAAGCACACACACACACATAATAGTCTACTTTTAAGAAATAACCCACTGAGTCAAGCAGCAGAGGTATAGACCCACTTGGCTGATTACTCATTATTTCCCAGAGTGGCAGCCACTGTGGGATGGCCAACCCAACTGTCATTTCCAGCCCCTACTAACTTAGTTACACTTTCTGCATTGTTGCAAATTAACTAAACTTGACCTCCCAGCCTGCCATAGCATTAGGGGCAGCCTTGGGACAGTCCAGCTCCCACCAGTGAGATATAGGAAACAGTCCCTGGGCAGAGTGCCTATGGTAGGCAGAGCAACGACTCCCAAAGTTGTTCACATCCTAGTCCCTGGAACCTGGGACTATGGGACCTTCCCTGGCAAAAGGGACTTGGCAGATGGGACTAAGGTAAGAATTTTGAGATGGGGAGATCATCCTGGATTGTAATCACAGGGTCTGTATAAGTGAAAGAGGAAGGCAGGAGAGTCAGAGAAAGAGATGTGTCAACAAACGCAGAGTGCTGTGATATGAGAAGGACTCAACCTGCCATCACTGGCCTTGAAGATGGGATAGTTTCATAAGCCAAGGAACATGGGTGGCTTCTAGAAGCTGGTAAAGGCAAGGGACAGATTCTCCCCGGGAGCCTCCACAAAGGAGCTCAGCCCTGCTGACACCTTGACTTCAATCCAGTGAGAGCCACTTCAGACTTCTGATCTCCAGAACTGTAAGATAATAAATTTGTGTTGCTTTTAGTTGCCGTTGTTTCTGTGTTACATTTTGTGGTAATTTACTACAGCAGCAATAGAAACTAATATAGAGTCTCCTGCCGAATAAACACACTTCACCCTTTCTCTCCATCCCCCTTCTTGCTACATGGAATGTGGATATGGAGTCTGGCGGTGTAGCAATCATCTTGCAGTCTTGAAGCAGCACACGTGAGCATGAAGCCTTCATGCCCTGGATGGCAGAGCAGAAAGTCTGGGTCACTGGTGACTTCACTGAGCCACCAGCCCAGGGCTGCCCATTTCTGAACCTCTTGTCCCATGAGACAAAGAAAACACACTCTGTGTAAGTCACTATAGCAGGACTTTGTGCAGTAGTGTGCTGGAACCTACTCATACCAGCTTATAAAATGAAATAGTTAAATTTTCAGGAACTTTGTAAGCTAGCTGTTAAACACACATTATTAAAATTTAAGCTGTAATTCTCTCAAGGTCCATCCATGTTGTTGCAAATGGCAGTATTTCATTCGTTTTTATAGCTGAGTAGTATTCCATTGTGTAGATGTACCACATTTTCCGTATCCCCTCATCCGATGATGGGCATTTGGGCTGGTTCCAACTCTTGGCTATTGTAAAGAGTGCTGCGATAAACATTGGGAAACAGGTATACCTGAATTATATTAAGTGAAACAAGTCAGGCACAGAAAGAGAAATACCACATGTTCTCACTTATTGGTGGGAGCTAAAAATTAATATATAAATTCACACACACACACACACACACACACACACAAACCGGGGGGGGAAGAAGATATAACAACTACAATTATTTGAAGTTGATACGACAAGCAAACAGAAAGGACATTGTTGGGGGGGAGGGGGGGAGGGAGAAGGGAGGGAGGTTTTGGTGATGGGGAGCACTAATCAGCCACAATGTATATCGACAAAATAAAAAAAAATTAAAAAAAAAAAAATTTAAGCTGTAGAATCTTACAATGAAATAAATTATATTTAAAGTAAAGGTAACAAATACTCAAAACTCATCAATTCCTAAATATTTTACAAAATGTACTCATCTATGTTCTCAGGTTGATATGAATCTACTGTGTCTGAATGGTGTAGATACTAGACGTCCCCCAAACTGTTACTATATATTGCAGTATATACTGTTCTGGATACTATGTATCCTCCCAACTGCACATTCGGTGACCTCACATTGGTAGCTTGAAATCAGCTACGGTGGGAGAGTTTACACCGTGGAAACCAGCAAACACTACAATCGGTGCTTTATTTTTCTCCAGAGAGTCCATCATTAAACATTTACTGATTTGCCACTGGCTTTGTGTTTTTGCAGCCAAATACATCTCTGACGCATCCATAATGTTTTTTAAAGTCCTCTTGTTGGGCATGCTACTTGTAGTAAGAGCTACAACATCTTGTCAACTCAGAGTATATTTATATGGAACTGGATTCTCCCAGTTTCTCTTTTAAATAAACATTTAGGTACCAGGCACTGTGCAAGGCAAGCTCTTTCTTATTCTACCTCACATAGTCCTTATTACATTCCTGAAGGGTAAGTGTCACAATCCCGTTTCACAGATGAGGAAGCCAGTGCTTTGAGGGATCAAGGGGTGTGCCAATGATCTGTGGCCAGTTGAGGGCCAAGATAGGATGTGAACACACTTCCGTCTGATTCAGAAATCTGTGTTCATTCTTCAGCAACACAATGTGTGTTGAACGTGGCAGGCACTGAATAAATATTTGTCAAGTCATTTAAACAAAAGGTAACTCTTTGAGAGAGTTGGGGACCCCAAATGCTCAGCTCATGTGTAGGAGGCATCCTCACCATATGTTCAAATACATTGGCACCAGGCTGTTTTTCCTGAACATCAAAGAGAGCCCTGGAACACTTATGGTTAGAAGATTGAGTTTCATAAAAGTATTAAATTTATGTTTTTTTGAACAGCATCACTGGGGGAGGCACCGTGGTTACAGCTCTCTCATCTTGAAATAGACAGAGAGTAATTTCCTCCTTTGCTGGTTGTCAGCCTGGCTCCCAATCATTACCCCCAGAGTTGGCAGAATTTCAATGACTCTAAAATTAATCTGTGGGGCAGAGAGTTTGTCCAGTGCCTTGAAATTCTGGGAGCTTTGCTGTGGTCTTAAAGTCAGTGCCTGGGACGGGAGGTCAGGAGGTCAAAGGTGAAATCCCAGTTCTTTGTCTAATTGGGGAACTTTGGATAATCCTGCAAACACACTTCTTCTCTGGCTTTATGATGGGAAACCCCAGAAATTATCCTGAACTAGAATGATCAGCAACTAATATAGAATTGCTAAGCACATACATAGGGTTTTAAAAATTAATTTATTAAACATTTATTTGAATTCCTAAGGAAGCCAGACATGTGAACAGATAAACAACTTGATGTGTGTAGTGAAACAGACATGTGCAGGCTGCTAGGACTGCACAGAGGCTGGGGGTGTCTAAGCCAGTGAGATTGGGAGGGAGAGACTGGGCAAAGCTTTCTGTGGGAGATGATGCCTGAGGTTAGGCTTAAAGGGAAAATGGAACTGGATAAGTGAGAAAGTAGGGTAGGGGTAAGGATGCAAAGGGAATAATGCACATACTGAGCAACAACAGTTTGGTGTAACGAAACATCAAGTGTAAGATACGGAATGGCAGAAAAGTAACTAAGGCAGTAAGCAAGGGCCAGGACCTAGAGGGAACCTGGATATCATACTAGGGTACCTGGACTTTATGACATATGCAATGAGAAGCCACAGGAAGTTTTAATCTGGGTGTGGCATAGCCATGGTTGTGTTTAGGAACCATCCTAGAGGCCCTGAGATCCATTAAGAGATTACGGCCAAAGAATAGGCAGGAGATGAGAGCCAAGGATGGAGAATGGTGGAAGGGGAGAGGGTCAGCATGCAGATTCAGAAATACTCATTGACAGACTCATAGCACATAGGGATTGAGGTTAGAGCTTGTCTAGGATAGCCCCTGAGTTTCTGGAATGGGAAACTAGCTGGACGGTGGTACCATTAATTAAGAATAGGTAGAGGAACAAGTCTGGGTGGAAGAAGAGTTATAGGATGAGGTTCAACGTAAGTTGTTGTGTGTTATCCAAGTGGAGATGTCCAACAGCAAGTGGACATGTGAGTCTTCATGGAGGACCATGCTTGGTTCATCTTTAATTCCAATCTAGAGAAAATCCTGGCACACAAAAGGATCTTAACAAGTATTCATAAAATAGAAGGATGGAAGCCTGAATAAAGCTAAGGAGAAGGGTTAGAGGTAGAAGTAGAGGTTTTGGGAGTTAGTCACTTACTAAGTGTGATGGTTAATCTTAAGTTTCAACTTGGCTGAGTTAAAGGATGACCAGATAGCTGGTAAAACATTATTTCTGGATGTGTCTGTGAGGATGTTTCTGGAAGAGATTAGCAATTGAATCAGTAGACTAAATAAAAAAGATCACCCTCGCCAATTGCCTTGGATTGAGTGTCCCCCCAAAACTTGACCCTCACCGTGACAGTGTTAAGAGGGTGGGAGGAAATCCTACTATGGTAATTGAAAGATGGAGCCTTGGGGAGGTGATTAGATTGTAGGACCATGATGCAGTGATGGATTAAAAATGGCGGCCATGGCATGGTTCTGAGGGCTTTAAAAGAAGAGAGAGGAGATTCTTTTTTGGTGTGGGGTACAACGTTGATTTTCAATAATTGTGTAGAACGTGTGGTGGATAGATCAGTATAGTTGGCTTATTCATCATTACGAAATGCAATCATTCTTTGTGTCCATTGACCAAATTCTTATTATACCTCCTCCCTCCCCCCTCTGACCCCTCCCCTTTTCCACTTCTAGTTTTTTAAAAGTTCAATGTATTACTGTGATTGTTGTCTCTTTCTTTCTTTCTCTCTGTCTCTCTTAATTGTTCATTTGTTTATTTATGGATACAGCTCCCAGTTATGAGTGAGAACATGCAGTATTTCTCTTTCTGTACCTGGGTTGTTTCACTTAGGATAATTTTCTCCAGGCTCATCCAAGTTGCTGTAAATGGTAGAATTTCATTCTTTTTTATGGCTGAGTAATATTCCATTGTGTATATATACACCACAATTTCCTCATCCAGTCATCCATTGATGGACATTTAGGTTGGTTCCATTGACTGGCTGCTATAAATAGAGCTGCAATAAACATGGGAGTGCAGGTATCCCTTTGACCTAATGTTTTCCAATCCTCTGGATATATCCCCGAGAGTGGGATTGCCGGGTCAAATGGAAGTTCTATCTGTAGCTGTTTAAGGAAATTCCATGCTGTTCTCCGTAATGGCTGTACTAATTTACAGTCCCACCAGCAGTGCAGGAGGTTTCTGAGAGAGGAGATTCTCTCTCACTCCCTCTGCTATCTCTCTGTCTCTCTCTGCTCCACCATTTTCACAATGTGATACCCTGCCATCACTGTCACCACCATCAAGACCTTCACCATCTGTGTTCCCCGGACTTTGGACTTCCCAGCCTCAGAAACTGTAAGCAATAAATTTCATTTTCTTTACAAAGTACCCAGTTCCATGTATTTCGTTAGAAGCAACAGAAAAGGAATAATACACTAATGTAAGTGGGGAAATCCATCGAGGACCCTGAAAAAGCAACAAGCAGAGGAAAGAAAATTCACTCTCTCTTCTTGAGCTGGGACATTCATCTCCTCCTGCCTTCAGACACTGGAGCTTCTGGTTCTCAGGCCTTTGACTCCAGGACGTACAGTAGCCACCTCCCAGTTTCTCAAGCCTTCAGCCTTGGACAGAATTACGCCACTGACTTTTCTGATTCTCCAGCTTGCAGATGGCATATCATGGGACTTCTTGTCCTCCATAACCACGTGAGCCAATTCCCATAATAAATCTCCCCTTATATGTCATTCGATATAGGTATAGATGATATATAGATATAGATGATAGATATATATATATATGGATATAGATTCAGATATAGATATCCTAGTGGTTCTGTTCTGGAGAACCCTGACTAATATACTGAGAGTGGCCAAAACTGAGAATGAATGAAACCCCAGAGAGGGAAATTCTCTAGGGTGAGAAGAAAAGAGTCAGGAACAGAATCAACATGTAAGAAATGTGAGAACAAATGAATGCAAGGAGATAAGGACTGAGGACACAGAGAGGATGGAGGGGACAGAGGCCAAGGAAACAGGGACACACAGGCATCAGATGGAGATGCCAAGTCCTAAGGTACACCCCGAGAAAGGTCCAGAGAGCCCTCTGGGGCCTTTGTAAGAGCGATTCCAGTGGGATGGAGAAGACAAGAGCCACAGTACCCTGAGCTGTAACATGGACTTGAGGAGAAGGACTCTAGGGAATAGTGAGGGAATTCAGGGTAAGCGGGTGATATTTTAGGACAGAAAACCCTTCGAAGTGTTAAAGAGTTGAAAATATAGGACAGAAACGGGATTACCTACTCGAGCAGGAGACTGGAAATGTAAGTGGGGAGAATGGTCTGAGACACTGAGAAAACGTAGGCTAGGCATGGAGACTCATGGGTAAGCATGTAGGATGGAAGCTGCATGATTTACTACAGCTGAAAAGTTGGCAAAATCCTCTATGTCCAAAAATAGAGACATTGAGTGTAATTATGACGTATCTACCCAAGGAAACATTTTGTACTCATGAAAAATAACAATGAGGAAACTATGTGGCCATGTAAAGAAAGGCAGTATAAAATGATGCTAAATGAAAAGGATGGGAGATTACAAATGCAAGAGTTACAATTGTTTTCAAAGAAATTTCAGAAAATCTTCTAGAATTAAAATATTAATACTAACTGTGATTGTGTTAACACATAATAGAACTGACTTGATGATAGCCAAGTTTTTCCATAGGTAAATAATTCTCATTCTTCTATTTAATTTATCCAAGAATCAAAGTTTCACATGGCAGTTCCCTGTGCTAAAAATCTTTCTCTCATCCTTCAAGTTACACATGATGGGACCTCCCCCTTCTGCCTCACTATTTACTCCTCACCTTTTCCTTCACAGCCCTTCCCCAGGAGAAAGCGACGGCTGCCCCTGGCATGAATACAGGCTTTCAGCTGATATGTCCAAAGAACTCTGGCCAACGAACAGGAAAGCTTCCATCCTCACCATAGGACAGGTGGCAGAGGTGTCAGCCAGCCCTAAAGTTAGCATATGTTCCATTCAACACTCTGCCTAAGGTCTCACCTAATTCTGAAAATGTAATAGACAGAGATTTTAGTGATTGAACCCAAAGATTAGAATGAGAACTGGGTTAAAATCTCCAAGTATTCTTATTAGGGCAAGACAACTACGGAAAAACAACTTAACTCTCTGCGTTTGTAGAATGATATAATAAAACCTACTTCGCTGACTGGAAAATTAAATAAAAAATGCATCACGTATGTGTGTGTATGTACATACTATCATACCTATACAAGTATATGACTATATCTACATATCTATATATTGGCTTTAGAGTTTAGCAGCCTGGGGTTTGCATTTGGATGTGGTCATTTACAGACTCTGTGAGACCCTGAATAAGTTCCTTAACTACCTGTATCTTCATTACCTCATTTGTACAATGGGGATATTATTACCTGTGTGATTATTCTAAGTGCCTAAAAAAGTATATTGAAATAGGCCATGTTTAATAAATGGCTTTCATAATTATAAAAGTGGCTAGCACATGGAAGGAACAAAGAAAAGATAACACTGTATCTCTTTGCAAAAGCAACACTGTCACAGTCAGGAACATATTTTGCCCTGCTTATGCTATACAAGCCAGCAGAGTTAGCAGGCATTCCAAGTTTGTCTCAAGTTGTCTTTTGTTTTAGAGTCAGCACACTGATTATGCTAGTTTGCCAAAGTGTTACAGACCTAATCAGAGAACAGTAAGAAAGAATGGAATCTCATAGTGTCAGACAGTAAAGGCTGTAACAAATTGGAGAGAAAGAGATAGGATGCAGCCTTGTGCAGGGAAATCTCTCTAGAGCAGGTTAAATATTTGAGCCTTGCTGCAAATAAGAGCATTATGACATTTACTATTAATGTCACTAAACATCTTTTCAATATTCTTCCTAATTCCTGGTAATCTCCTACATTATGAGTCCCATGTCCCCAAGCTCAAAAACAGAAAGCTTGCCTTCCGAGACTTCCTTAGTCAGGAAGTGAGCATGTAACCTCAGTTCCATCAACCCAGAAGGGAACGATGAGAGGAAGGAGGGCCATGCAGAATCAATTTGAGGGTGAGAATAGCAGCATGTGATAGAGACACTTGTAGCACAGTGGCAGAGGTCTTAGCAATAGTGCCCCACATTCATCATGTATGGTGTCAGCTGTGGGTTCTGGGCCCTACTACCACAGGATTGCACCTGCAAACCTCAGAGGGGTACGATTTGCGTGTTGTTCCTGCTTGCATTATCCCTGAGCATGGTTCTCTGGCCCTCTGACAGCAAAGCAATTAATGCCTTTTCTGTTTAAACCACTGAGAGTGGATTCTGTTGTTTGCAACTGAGAACACTGACTAATGTGAATGGGTAGAGGGCACCAAACACATTTCATTTTCTTGTATTGTGGGATAATATTTTGAAATATTAACTGGATTTTTGCTCTGGCATTCCTTTTTACAAATGTGTCTGTCTTCCTTACATTCCACGAAGCGCAGTACCAGTCTGTGCCCATTACTTTAGGGTTGTGATGTAGAACAAAAAGCAAAGAAAAAGAGAGTTTCTCTTTACGTTTTCAGTTTTAAGATCCTAGGTTGTAACAGGAATGGATAGAATTCAGAGCACAGATAATAGATTTAGGAGAAAACAAAATAAGCAAGAGAAATTACACACACATGCACACATGATAAAGATTCTTCAATTTTTCAATTTAGGAAATTGCAGTGAGTCAGAAGGAAAGTGAAGAGTGCAGAGATGTGCGTTGTCTCTGCAGAAAAGACTTTGTGTTTGATCCCTGGGATGAGTCTCAAGGAGACAATTAATTCCAAGACCACTTTGTTGGATCTGAGGGAAGGGGAGATCTATGGTGGCATCAAGATTCCAAAATAGAAATAGTAGTGAGGATGTCTCAGCAATCAGAGCTGAGACACCCCACTGATTTCTTCAAGCCCTACTCTGCCTTGGTAGCATCATAATAAAACACATGTGCCCAAGAATGACCCAGGTGTAAAGGACGGAGCTCCAGAGCTGAGGAGCTCTTACACATGGCAATGAGACACCTCAAGATACTCAGACCAATGACTGAGGACAAGACAGGATAATGGGAGCTGTCTCTGCCGATGTTAGTGAGGACAGATGACAGTAAAGACCAAATGGACCATCCTCTTTAAAAAGCTTCCAGAACTTGTTCATGACCCTGGGGAAAGGTAGGATAGACCACTTAGGTCTTGAGGCAAAAATTAAATTCATTGTAGGAAAATGAAAGTAAATTCCTTGTGCTCCTGAGTTTGTGTACTGAACACTATAAGGTAATTTGGGAGGGAAGGTAGAAGTGGAGTTAGCTGGCAAGTGTGAGGGCAAGCAAGACAAAACTATATTCCTAGTATATTCTGGTTATTAATCCTTTGTTGGATGCAAATTTTGCAAACATTTTTTCCCATTCTCTTGGTTGCATTTTCGCTTTCTTAATTGTTTCTTTTACTGTGCAGAATCCAGAATATACAAGGAATTCAGACAACTTAAAAGTAAAAAACAAAAAACAGAAAAAGTAACCCTATTAAAAAATGGGCAAAGGAGATGAACAGTCATTTCACAAAGGAAGACATACAAATGGCCAACAGACACATGAAAAAATGCTCAACATCACTCAGCATCCAGGAAATGCAAATCAAAACCACACTGAGATATCATCTCACTCCAATTGGACTGGTTTTTATCAAAAAGGCAGAGAATAACAAATGCTGGTGAGGATGCAGAGAAAGGGGAACTCTTCTACACTGTTTGTGGGACTGTAAAATGGTGCAGCCATTATGGAAAATGGTATGGAGGTTCCTCAAACAATTACAGATAGAACTGTCATACGACCCAGCAATCCCACTGCTGGGTATATATCCACAGGGATGGAAATCATCATGTCAAAGGTTAACCTGTACTCCAATGTTTATTGTAGCTCTATTTACAACAGCTAAGAGTTGGAGCCACCCTAAATGCCCATCATTAGATGAGTGGATAAGGAAAATGAGGTATATTTATACAATAGAATACTAGTCTGCCATAAGAAAGAATGAAATTCTGCCTTTCACAGCAACATGGATGAACTTAGAGAAAATTATGTTAAGTGAAATAAGCCAGGCATAGAAAGAGAAATACTGCACTTATATGTGGGAGCTAATAAATAAATACACAAACAAAGAAAAAAAAAAGAAAAGATACAACAATCCCAGCAATACATTAAACTTTTTAAGAGAAGAGAACAGAGCTGAGGTTGCTGGAGGTGGGAAAGGGGGAGAGAGAGGAAAGAAAGGGAGGAATTAGTAAAGGGCCATGAAAATCAATTACTTTGTATAATAATGAATATACTAGTCATCCTGATATGAACATCATATATTGCACAGTCGTATTGATATTCAATGCTGTATCCCACAGATATGTACAATCAACTATGTCCCAATTTTTAAAAAAGTAAAAGAAAAAAAACCCCACTATGTTCCATTCCTGATCGAATGCCCTCATGTTAAAAACCAAGAAATGGAGGACTAGAGAAGTGAAGCAAATTGTTTGTAATCACATAGTAAATTAGAATTCAGGTCTTCCGACAGTCAGGCCCATACTACCTCCCAAAATAGTTGTAGTTTTTCTGAAAGCAGTAGGGTAGGAGCGCTATGCTGTCTAGGTTGTAATGAACGAAAGCACCGAGGTCAAGCCCCTTCACTTCCCTTCATGTGTCAGCCTTGAGGAAAAGCCTTCCCGGCAAAGCAAAGCTAACAGTCTCTACATTTCATCAGATCCCTTAGTAATGTCTGAGGACACATAACCAGTGCATCCTAACCAGCTGACCTGAGGGATCTGCATCTATGGAGTATACCTCTGTCAGTTTGGGCTCAAGCAGTGATGGCCTCAGCCTAAGACTATCAACTAATCGCTTCAGCTTTACGGTCACTCCAGAATCTCTCGACAGGGTTCATTCCTAAGGCGGGACAGCCTGTGAGAATCTGTCAATGAGCCTATTTTGAACCCTTGATCCAAGTGACATGGGACCATTTTCTAATCTATTGTACCGCTTAGACTACTTTGGTTGCAGTGACTGAAACCTAATGCAAACTAGCATAGGTAAGCACATGAGTTTCTCACAAGGATGCTGGCAAGGACAGACACTTATTCAGACTCCAAGATAATCAAGGGTTTGAATGCCATAAAAACGCTGTCTCCATCCTTCATTTCCACGACACTGTTTTATACTTAAATTCAGTAATCTTAGAGAAAGAATTGTCCCTGAGCTGACCAAGTTGGCTAGAGAAGGTGAATCACATTGGAATGTTCCTGCCTCTGCTTCCATTTAAGGATGAGGTAGGGGTACAGAAAGGTCCACTATATGCACCAAGAGCTAATTTTACTATTTGTTAAGTGTAGGGCTCTGTGCTAGGTTCTGGAAGAGAAGGGTAGTGGGGATACCAAAACACTGGAGGAGAACCAGATTCTTTCCTCAAGGAGCCTCCCATTTGGGAAGGAAAAATAACATAATATGGCCTAGGATGTGCCACCACCATGTAGGGTAGATAGAATGGAAACCCATCTTACACAGGGCTTGAATTTTGAAGCTTAGCAAGCAAGGCAAAAAGTCCTATAGTCAACTACATGTGCCCTGAATGCTTAAATCATATACAACACAATGAGATTCTCATGGCACGAGAGCACCAAAGCGTCTTAGACAACCCAGCTCTATATCTCCCACCTCTCACACCACGTACGTGTCCACTGAAAAGGTTAGTAGGCAAAATCACCCACACCATTTACGGTGGTCTCTCTCCTTCTCAGCCTTTTTAACCAAGTGTGTGGAGTTAATCTATAGGGGTTAAACACATAAAGTATGTGACTCATTAACTTACCCAAGCTGTGCCGTATTGAGCTTTAGAACAGGATCCAAGCCCAGGGTTGCCTGACTTTTCGGTCCATGATCAAGGCCCTTTCATCAGACGGTATCCTGGAGTTACCTCTTCTCCCATCTTTAAGCCTCTTAAAGCTGGAGGTCCTCTCCTGCTCCTCCCTGGGAACCCCTAATCCACACCCCAGGAGCAGTTCAGAGCTTGGCTCAGGTGGGTGCCCATGAATTGGATGGGGCTGGACTGAACTGAATTGGGAGGCCACCTGGACAAGCACAGGAGAACAGTGAGTTCAGGGCAGGTGGTGAGATGCCATTTATTTTCCAAGGTTGTATATGCTATAAAGTGCTTATCAAGGGGATGTTTACAACTGGGGGTTGGGGTGGGGGACTTGCTGTTTTTAACAGATTAACTGTAACATATTGGTTCAGTGACCTGACAGCCCATTTACATGAACTGTTAGTTTACACTTCACTCCTTTCCTGGACGGTAGGCAGATAAAGAGGCCACCAGGTTGACAGAGGAGGCTGGCCATGCCCAGAGCTTCCAGAGCTTCCATTAAAAAGTTAAGCATGGGCTCTGCGGGCTCCTCAGAATCCAGCCAGAACTCAACACTTCACTCTTTCCCAAATAGTGATAGAAAAACTTCCATCCAACCCTGCCTATGTTCTAAACAATTCTGCACCCAGGCTCCTGTCCAAACAACACAGAGGAACTTTACCGTTGTTGGTGCAGCCAAGTGTTCAGGTCACAACCACGTTGGGCAGGCCAAAAGGACTCAGGGCGGGCCTGGTTATATTTTCTGATCTGGACTAGGAAAATCTGCTAATCCAGAGACATTAACTAGCATGCACTGTGCCCTAATCCTGCCAGCTGCTCTCACTTCCTTGATCTTATTTAGCCTCAAATCTTCTCTAAGAGACAGGTAACTCTCTTCATTGTGTGGATAAGAAAATGGAGGCTCAGAGAGATTAAGTTCACCACAGTGATGCAGTTTATAGGTGCTAGAACTGGAATTCAGACTCAGGTCTGTCAGATTTTAATATGAGTTTTTTTCACAATACCATATGAACTATTCCAGCTATCCTAACTTTTCTAGAAAAAGGAGGTGTTATCATTTCCAGAACCCTTGTGGTAGATGGGACTGACAGTGAAATCCATTAGGCAGTTATTTTCAATCACCAAGGAGCATAACTGTTCAATCAACTACTGAAATTATTGAAAGTACAAATTCCCAAAGATTGAGAGAGAATGGCTCTCTGTAGCTCAGCCCAGGAAGTGGCTGCATTTTCAATAATAAGCAGCTGCACTGATTCTGGTGCTGGTTGACCAGAAGGCATTTCAGAAGGCAGGGGGTCCCCTTCACTCTGGAGTACAGGGTCTCAAGTGAGAAGGGTTATGCACTCCTGCCCCATTCCTTCTTTCTGGAGCTTCCCTGGCTCCCTATAACTGTATCTGTGTTGGATTCTTTTGGATGTCTACCCAATGACCATGCTCTCCTTTCTAGAACTTTAATTTGGTTCAGACATCCTGTGGCACGTACTTTAGTGAAGGCTAAAATGCTCCTTCTACCAGGGGTAAAACTTGGACAGTCTAAACCAATGATTCTCAACCGCATACGCTCATCAGAGGTCCTGGAGTATACACACATACACATGCACATACACACGCACACACACGCATGCATGCACAGGCATGTGTATGTGTAACAGGGGCCCAAGTAAGCCCAATTAAATCCACCTCTAAAGGTAGAACCTAGACATTATATGTATTTTAAAGGCTCCCAAATTTGTTCTCAGCTAGAGTTAGGAATCACTGGCCCTAACCATTTTCCTTACCACTGGTCTGAGATGAGCATTTGATAAAATTCTGGCCAAGAAAAGGGAGATGGGGCTTTGGGGAAAATTTTCCTCTTTGTTGAAAAGAGACCTGAGAATAGGGTGGGCCCTCTTTCCTCTTTCTGATCTTTGAATTTTGTGATCTAAAGATGTGATACCTGGAGTTACTGAAGCCATCTTGGGACCATGAGACAGATGCTTAACAACCACAGGCTTAGGATAGATAGCAGAGAAGAAAAGAAAAAATATGAGAATTTGGTGGTACCTTTGGGCAACTTAATTAAACAACCCTGGAATAACCTTACCCTGAGAATGTTTCTTGTGAGAGGTGATTAATATTCTTAAATTGTTTAAGACATGTTAAGTTGGATATTCTGTTACTTGCAGCCAAGAGTCTCAACAGAAATAGCCACTAATAAGTTTCACCTGCCTACTGCCTGAGCTATTTCTAACGTAAGCATAAATGCACCAGCAGCTGGGGCCCACCAGGCAGTAAGGCCTAGACCCAGTCTTGTTGCCCAAAGAACTTTAAGTGCAATGAGCCCTGGGCACTGTCATTAAATAGCCAGTTACCCTGAAAGCTATTCCAATAATAACCATGACATTTATTATGCACTCACTTCATGCCAGAGACTGTGCAAAGTGCTATAAGCATGACATCTCATTCCATCCTTAAAATTACCCGGTGGGCTAAGTATTATTGTCAATGTTTTACACATTAGGAAACTGAGACCCAGAGAAGCAAAGGAATTTGACCAAGGTTGCATGGCTCGTGAGTGGCAGAGACAGGATGCTAACCCCAATCAGTCTGACTCTCAGTTATTTCTCCTTTTCCAGGAGACCATGTTGTTTCATTTCCCTATGACTTATGAAGCTCTGTGTGTTCACACATTCACTGAAGTGCTTAACGATGCGAATAAAAGGCATTCATCATTGTAATCCCTGATGGAGATAACAGAAATATTAGCAAAGACCGAAGTGAAAACAGTTCAAGTGAGCCCTAATTTTTTACAAGGCCAAGGAACGATTTACTTTATCACAGTAAAGAATTTTATTTGACAAATGCATACTTTATCATCTCTGGTCTGCTGAAAATGTAAGTTTACATTTTTCCTTGCCATAAAATTAAAATAATTTTGGCTCCAAAAACTTAAAAGAAATCCCATTCTAGGTTGAAGCCTGAATAAGCACCACTCTTGGACTCCGGAGTTAGTTAAGAGGAGAGTTCAAGTTCTGATTCTGCCTCTTCCAGATCTTGTGACCTTGGATAAGACATTTCACTGCACCACGTCTCAGCTTCCTGAGCCATATGATGAGAATCATGACTCCCACTGCAGGCCTGAGATGAGGGTTAAAACAGATAGCCTGTGTAAACTGCATGGCAAAGTAGGTGTGCTATAAAGATTGGCTGCTGTTAAAGAGACGTGCCAAGTGTCTAGCGTGGTGCCTGGTGCATAGTAGCTACTCCATAAACCCTGGATCCCTTCCCTCTGTCTTCCCTCTTCTGTCCCTCATCTTCAGCTGTCTTCAGGGGTGGGCCTCCAAAGATAGCACCAAAACAAAGCTGGATGAGGCCCCTTCCATACTTGGTTGTGGAAGGAGTAATAAGACAGCACCCACATCTTGGTTTGCTCAGCTTTCTGGCAGCTTTTTACAGCATCATCCCTACATCTCAACCCAACGTAGGGCACTTAGCCAACCTATTAGTGGGCCACCTGCCAATTAGAAAGACAAATTTGAGAATAAGTCAGAGGATCAGAGTAAGGGACAGAACAGGGCGTGGGGGTGGAGTGAAAGGAAATGGTTAAGTTGACTCAGGAGCCAAGGGTCTCTGGGAAGCTGGAGAAAGAAATCCCCCACAACCAAGTTAGAGCAGATTTCAGCAAATGAGGGGATTTCAAGGGAATCTGGACTGCTAGTGGGAGAAGCAAAACACAGGGCCTGGGCAGGGGTTTACCAACCCATAATCAAACCCATAATTAGTAACTGCACTGCACTACAAGTTGCACTGAAAAAAAGCAGACAGATCAATAGTTTACATACTTGTTCAGAATTGTTAGGCTTTTGAGGTTCCTTCCCCACCTCATCCCCATAATTAGAGCCTCATCTCACCCTCATGAAGTTCTCAGGGGAGTCAGCATGGTTATCACTCCCATTTTACAGATTTGCAAACTAAAGCTCACAGCTGGCAATATGCTTGGTCAAATGAAGGAGAGGAAAATACAGAGAGAGATGAGTTAGTCCAGTGGTTCCCAAATAGAATCCAGGGCCCTGCATCTGGCCTGGAGCCCCAGAATCAGTTATTTTTTAAGCTTCCCAGGTAATTTTGATGATCAACCAGGTTTGGGAACCACTGATATCACTCAACAAACTCACTCCAGATAAAGAAATGGAGCCTGACAGAGGTGTAAGAACTTGTCCATGGTCACCAAGCTGGTCAGAGTCTAAAACAAGGTTAGTTACTGGCTGCTAGGAAGGAAGGGAGGGAGGGGGAGAAAGAGGGGAAAAGGAAGGAATGAAGGAAAGAAAGAAAGAAAAGACCACAACAATACTTTGAACTTTCAGAAGAAGAGAACAAACTTAAGGATACCAGAGATGGGGAGAGGGAGGGAGGGGGCTTGGAAAGTGATGTCAGGCAAAGGGCATAAAGAAATATCATGATTTGTAAGAATGAACGTGCTAATAATAAATACAGTTTTTTAAAAAGAAGACAATTTTAGTTAGTCCGTCAGCTTTCAGTCTCCAGGACAGAGCTCTTCCCAGCCCACCCCACAGGCTGTTTAGTTACTCACAACAGCCTACAAGATAGGTAGGTTTCACTCATTTAATAAACCTTTATTGGATGCACCTTTGGTGCCAGGCACCAGGTTCTTGATCTTAGAGAGTTCATGTTCTACAGGAGAAGGGGACAAGTGGCCTCATGGCTGCAATTGGTATGGCGGAGCTGTGAGAGAGGAGACATGATGTCCAAGTAAGGGGGTGCAAGAGGGGAGAGTAACTGCCAGGCGGACTTCAGAGGAAGGGAAAGAAATGTAAAGAAAACAAAGGCTCCTTATATGGGTGGTTAGTGACTTTTGTTTTAATAAGCCACTTGTGTGCTGTGACTTTATACAATTCAAGGTAGAATAAATAATTTTGAATGAAAGGCTTCTAAGGATATTTACTGGGTGTATAAGAAACAATCTGACATTATTAAAATATGTTAGGACCAAAATAGAGGCACCAGGAAAACTTCCCTCTAGGCGTGGATCGTCACCACCACACGGAGATCATATCTGCCTTTGCTCAGGACTGTTGATGAAAGTCAGTCCTCATCAACGCAGTGTAGCAGACTAGGCATGTCAGCACATCAACTAAATTTCCATGAGGAATTTACTGTTTTGAGTGTTGGCAAGGTCACAGGGAAGTGGACACTTTCATTTGTGATTAGCAAGATAAGTTATGACAATATTTTTGAAGGGCAGTTTGGCAAAATTTATGAAATTATAATATATTTTCAAAATACCTTTTGAACCAGCCATTCTATTTCTAGGAATTTTTCCTGAGAGCAAGTATATAAAGACAAATATAGAAAGATATACACAGGATGTTTAACAAATTATAGTTTACAATAAACTTGTAACTTGGTGAGAACTTGGGGGAAAAAAACAAATGTTCACAGAAGGGAGAATGATGAAATAATCATACAACTATACACTTGAAAACCATAAAGTCATTGATGATGATGATGTGTATTTACGCTTATGGATGTAGGAAAATGTTTATAATATCACTTAGTGAAAAAAACAAATTTCAAGTTAGTTATTTAATAAAATGTAATTACACATTAGTATATTTTCTGGATATGTGTATTTATGCATAGAGTGATATCTGGAAGATGGCTCCTTGCCAAAATGTCAACAATAATAATAAACAGGGGAGAAGTTGATTTTAACTTCTTTATTTTTCTCTGTATTATTTTACAATATTTATATAACCAGAACAAATGATAGTTACTTTGATTTGGAGATTAATATTTTTGAAGAAATTAGTCCTAGGCAATAAGGAATCCCAACCCGATTTAATGGTGATTGTAAATATCCATCCTTTATTTTTACAGGATTCCCTTGGGAATATATGCTCATGTAATTTATTTCTATATTTAGTCATGAAAATAGTCTGTTCATTCATTTGAAACTGTTTATAAACACCTACTATGAATCGGGCACAGGGACACTCAGGAGTGGGGAGAGAAGCACAATGGTTAAGAAGTCAGGCTTCTGAGCCAGGCAGCCTGGGTTTGCACCCCTGTCCCAGCTCTACTCACCAGCTCCCAACTCACCAGCTCTACAACCTTGGATGGCTTATTAAACTGCCCTGAGTCTCAATTTCCTCATCTGTCAGAGATAATACAAATACCCATTGTAGTAGTTATCTATTGTTATGAAGCGAATTACCGCAAGACTTAGGGACTTGAAACAACAATAATGATTTATTCTCTCTCATAGTTGCTGTGGGTCAGGCATTTAGGGGCAGCTTGGCTGGGTGCTTCTAGCCCGGGGTCTTCCATAAGGCTGCAGTCACATGAAAAGCCAGGGCTGCAGTCATCTGAAGGCCTGACTGGGGCTAGAGGGTTTGTTTCCATGCTGGATGTACCAAAGGACTAGCAAGTTGGTGGTGACTGTTGGTGGGATGTCTTCTCTACAAGGCCCTCCTCCACATAGCTGCTGAAGTGTCCTCAGGGGTGGTGTCTGGCTTCTCCCAGGAGCAACTCAAGGGACCAAAGTGGAAGTTGTAATGGCTTTTACGACTTCACCTTGGAAATCACACACCATCTGCGGTATTCTATGGGTCAGGGGTTAGCTCTGATTTAATGTGAGTGGGATAGCACAAAAGTGGGAATGCCAGGAGGTGAGGATCATAGGTGCCATCCTGAAGGCTACCACATACATCAAATGAGAAAATGTTTACAAAGAGTTCAGGATACCTATACTGCATCCGTAAGAAGCATGGAGATGATGACCTCACTCAACAAATGGGCCCCAGATCCCTACTCTGGTCCAGTCCTCTGGTTTTTCAGGTGAGGCAGCTGAGCCCAGGGAGCTTAAGTAGTTGACCAGCCATACAGGCAGTAGGATTTTGAGCCAGAAGAAACAGGTTTTCTAACTTGCCTCTTCAGGGTCCCTCTTTCCCTGAAGGAAATCCCAGTAAAGACACAGAGGTGAGGGACCACTTGCTAGGACAAAGTACTCACCAGAGTTGAAGATAAACAGATGTTTTAGAAGGAAGGGTAGAGAAACTGTGAGAGGATTCTGAATGTCAGGCTGAGGAACTCATTTTCCTTTGTTGGAAGGCCAAAGGGAGCCATTGAGGGGTTTTGAGTGAGAGAGTGACTTAACTCAAAACCTTGGGTCAAGTTCTTTCTCACTATTGTGTGTGCAGCAGACTGTGGAGGTCTCTGAAGGAAGCAGGCATCAGGGGATGAGGGCAGCAGTAGTGGAAAAGGAGAAGGGGCCTGAGAGACACGGTGTCTAGGAATCATATCCATGTGCAACCTGTGAATTCCAGGTCAATTAAGGATTAAGGGAGCTTAGTTGAAAGGCCTAGGTGAGGGTGGCTAAATGATCTGGTATACAGGCAGTGGGGATGATATCTGCCTCTCTCAGTCCAACCTACAGCTCTGAGTCTACTTCAATCCACAGTGTGGGAGGCCTAAGAACATTCAATATGACTTGGAAGCAGGACTTTAAAACAAATAGCCTGCCTTTCCTTTTGTTTTCCAGCTCTCCAGCTTAGAAAATTGACGTGATGAAGGGCTAGACAGAATGGAATGTATGCGGTTCTGAGCTCAGCCAAAAAGGCCCTGCTCTACTGAAAGGCTCACTTCCCAAGGTGAGGGTTTTATTTGCGGGGGAGGGGTGCTATAGTGCCTCACTTTCCCTATCAAATTGGTTCTGACCACCCCCTCAACCCCATTTAAGCAGAACTGATCTGCTCCCAGCACCCTGCACACCACATTTACCATGGAAAGATTTTCTCCTGATACCCAGGATGCCATGATGCCTGTCTCATTTGTCTGCTTCCTGCTCCAGCCTGGGGGCTCCCTAAGGGCAGACACTGGCTCTGTGCATCCCATATTCCAGGGGCCTAGCCTGAACATGATGATTCTGCTCTCTGAAAAAGTTCAACAAATGATTTTCTCTCCTAATTTCAACAGCTTTACACCCAGAGACTAAGGTTTACAGTCACAAGGGTTGAAATTGGGCCCCCAGAAGGCTGAATCCAGCCTGTCCATAGGGCTACCAGTGTTGTAGATTTATGACTCATTTTTCAAGGCAGTAAAATATCTTGTTATAACAAAATAAAAATCGCAAGACAATTTTCTGGGAGGGAAGTAAAGTGACTTGAGAAAAGAACATTTTTTGTTGTTGTTGTTCAACTGGCACAAATGTTCTGAGAGTGGCCTTATCCATGCATAGGTTTTAATTGGCCAACATAACTTTAAAAACTGGATTGGAATGGCTGTAGGACAGAGCATATAACCTCTCCTAACATTAATTACCACTGGTCCCTATGGTCTTACACTCTTACCTACCTAGCCTCTGAAGGCATATGAATTTGCTACCCTGTAACATGATACAATCCCTTTCATCTTTGGGAAGCAAATGTTTGTAACGTTCTTTCTTAGGCTGGATCCAAATCTCCCATAGGTTCTACTTACCCATTCCTGTTTGGGGGTACTATAGCTCCTATAGTACAAATATAATCTTTTTCTAACACATACTCTCTTACCTATTTGAAGACTGCTATCTCAGTCTCTCTGAGGCCTTCTGTTTTCCAAATTAAGCATACTGTTTTCCTTCAACTGTTCCATATGACATTGACTCCCCTCCCCATAATCAGAATGTTCCCTGTTTTCCTCTCAAAGAGAGGCATCCATAAGGAGAAAAATACTGCAGGCATGGTTTAATCCCTTGCAATTCAAAGTGTAACTGAAAAGCCAGCAGCATTAGCATCATGTGAGGGCTTGTTATAAATGCAGAACCTCAAACCCATCCCAGAACTAAGGAATCAAGATTTCCCCAGGTTATTCGTACACACACATCTACTCAGAAGAGAACAGATACTCTTTGCATTAATGTAGCTGTAGTGGATTGAATTATGTTCCCCCAAAACTCACCAAAGCTTGAATTGTATCTCCCATGTTTAATGTATTAAAAACCTAGCCCTCTCTGTGACTGTAAAGAGGGTGGGAAATCCTATTATGGTAATTGAAAGGTGGAGCCTTGAAGAGCTGATTGGATTGTAGGACCGTGCAGTACTGAATGGATTAAAAATGGTGGTCAAGGACATGGTTCTGAGGGCTTTAAAAGAAGAGGAGAGTCTGTCTTGCTCTCTCTGCTTCCACCATCTTGCAAAGTGAGACCACTGGGTCACTTTGGACTTCCCAGCCTCAGAAATTGTAATAAATTTCATTTTCTTTATAAATCACCCAGTTTCAGGTATTCTGTTATAGCAACACAAAACAGACTAAAACAGTAGCCTAAGATTACATTAATGTTTGAGGGCAATTATGTTACACTGTTGACCCTGTTTCATGTTAATCTGAAATCCTTATTCTTTTTCCACACTTACTGCTAAGCCATATCTTTTTATATTGTTTTACAGTTTTATTGAAGCATGCAACAATCTGATTACATTTTGATGAGTTATGCATGTGTCTAGACTAAGATTGGAAGGCAAAACATAGAACATGTTCATCTGTCTTTGGTGCCAAGCAAAGGTCCTGGTACATACAACCAAAAAATAAAATAAACTAACATTAGCCTAAATGATAAAGGACAATCGACTCATGCTGTTAAACAATCCAAGCCATGGCTTGATCCAGGGCTCGATCACAGTGGCAGGGACTCGGAGCCTCCCCACTTTCCACATCTGCTTCCTTGCTGTCAGCTGTCCCAGGGTAGGCTCCCCCTCTGTGGCCTCAAGATGGCTGCCAACGTCACTGAAAGCTACATCCTTTCTCATTCTAGTTCAGTCGGCAAACAGCCTTCTGGAAACTTCCAGGACAGAAACATTTATTCTTTTCTTTCCTCTTTCAGAAACCTCAGCAAGTGTCACCTCCAGTTCATTAGCTCTGATAGAGTTACCAGTTCATTTCTGAGCCAACCACGGAGGCAAGGGGGGATTAATATCCTAGTGGGTTTAAACCAATGAGGATCCACTCCTAGAGCTATGAGTGGCTGAAATCGAGGAGGGCTCCATCAGGAAATCAGGAAATTGATGTTGGGAGAAGTGGTAACATGGATGCTGGGGAGGCGACTGACAGATGTCTACCATAATGATAACAGGTCTGCAGTTCAGTTTCCTTTGAATCTTGCTACTGTTGTTGAGGACAGCCAATGTTACAGCAATCATTAGCACGATTAAGCCCAAACAACTGTTCTATTTTTAAACGATACACAAATTATTATGCTCCATCACATTATTTCAGTGATCAACTTTAAAGGGCCCTGGCTTACCTCCTCCAGGAATAACAAAGCAATCACAGGGGTTCTTTGGGCCACTCCAAAAACCACTGCAGAGCGGTTTGCCACACATAATAGAGGGTGCATTTGAAAAGCAGTGTGCAATGACCAATTCTGGTTGAAGACTTTTGTTTTTCAAAAGCTCAGTGAGCAGAAGTGACCACAATGTGTTTGAAACTTTATAGCACGCATCTTCAGGAGACAAAGTGCCTAAAACTAGATGGAAAGACTTATAATTTTTTAAATTAAAAACTGTAGACAGGAGAGGTAACAAAGTAAAATAAGCATGAATCCTACGTTCTTATTTCAAAAATAAAACCTGAGGCATGGGAAAAATTGTAATACGGAATTCAAAAATCTGCTTTGGCCATTGCTGTACTGCATGTTCATTGTGCCTGCTTTCTCTGAGCCAAAAGACTCTCAATAGCTGGTCCTGTTTAGTTGGGAGAGCCCGAAGGCAGGCAGGGGTCAGGGGGAGAATTTCTGTCTTCACCTCACTGATCAGAAGACAAACTTGCAAACACCAGCCCCTCTGGACACCTGGTCAAGGTGGTCGGTGTGAAAGGGTGGACAAACCAACACAGGCCCATTACCACTTCTCAGAACAACTTAAACCTTGACCTGTTCAACTCCCAAGAAGAATGTCACTTGTGTGACCTTCACAAATGGAAAACAGCCTAAAACCAATATCAGCCTAGGCTGTTCTATCTCAGAAACATTTTGTGTGACTCCTGGCTCCACCACTTACTCAATGAGGGACTTTATATAATCACTTTCTCTCGGTTTAGGTTTCCTCTACGAAAGGGGACAATACTTGCCCTCTCAGACTGGTGTGAAAACAGTTCATGTGACAAGTACCTGGCAATGTCCAGGACAGAGCAAGCCTACAAAGCCCATTCTCTTCCCTGCTCCCTGCTCAGTCCCATTCAGTGCTATAACTTTACAAAAACACAATTAAAGAATTTCAGTCTCGTCACAGGCTTTCTGCAATTTCTCTTTGCCTCCTCTGAATGCCCCCAGCACTCAACCTAACAATGTGTGTTGTCATACTTTATAGTACAGTATTTGTATTAGAAAAGAAAAAAAAAAAAAAACTTTTGAAAATCTTTAAGTTTTCACATAGATATAAAAACACTACAAAATGACCAAAAAGAGCATGGCCTCACCCCTCAGTGAGTGTAAAACCTTGGGCAAGTTTAGTTTAATAGTAGGCTTCAATCAATCATAGCTTTTAAAATAGCAGCAACAACAAACATCTCTCCTACTAAATTGTAAAGTCCTTGAGGGTTGAGATCTCATTTATCCAACTTTATACTCTCCTAAAGGCCCTAGCAAACTGACTTGTGTATATTAGGAAAATGCTGAAAGGAATGATAAACAACTAGCTTGAAGGGCTTATCACTTTGAAGAGCTTAAAAGGCTGCTAAATTGTTATACAATTAAAAATAAAGAAATCAAAGTAGAGAAAGGTGGGATCCACTGCCTAGTGAGTACACAGTCACAATCTTTTAAATCTTTTTTAAATTAAAAATTTTAAATTATTATTATTTTTTTAATTTCTTGTCCTAGAGACAGAAGATCTGTAAGGTCTAGCTCTGTGATTCTGTGACTTCTGGCAAGTTAGTTTTTCTCTCCACACTTCGATTTCCTTAACCAAACAAGGATGTAAAATAACAAGTTTTCTAAAATCCCTTACAGCTCTAAAATTAGGTATGCAAAATTTCTGCACACACTTGTGGCAAATTTCCTATGAGAAAGGCACTCTGCTAGGTAGACTGAGGGACAGGAGGGAAAAGAAACCCAGATCTGCCCTTCAATGAGCTCGTAGCTTATTTAACAATAAAAGACAGGGACACAAATAACTGTAATTCAAGGCAGGAAGGAGTAGTGGCCATCAGAGAGATACTGACGTGGAACTTTCAGCTGTGGAGATGAAGACTGACACTATGGAGGGGTGGCATTTGTTCCTGTTTCAATGTAGTGAATATGGAGTGCCCAAGATGCCAGGCACTGTGCCTTAGCACAGAAAACACAACACAACCATGAACAAGTACAGCCCTGTCCTAATGGTGCCTGGAGGCTGCTGGCAGGGGGTAAATATTTGGAGCAGGGGGAGGAATTCCCAGAAAAAGGATGTGTGAGCAAAGACAGGATAGCAGAGCATCACAAAGCAAGCAGGAAAAGAGCCCACAGCTCTATCTGCACAGGTGAGGAGTGAACAGTAGAGTGCACAGGTAGGAGGTAGTTGATACAGAGCACCTGAAATGCTATGAAGTCTGGGTTTTAATCAGTCCAAAAAAATAACCTAACAACTCTAAGTGACTGACTGTATATTAAATGTCACAGCATCACTGATTTTGCATCCAAATACACTTTGTTCATACCATTTTCCAATGGTATAGTGTTCCTCAAACAATTACGATATTGTAACTGTAACCATGTGACCCAGCTATTCCACTGCTGGGAATATACCCAGAGGAATGGAAATCATCATGCTGAAGTGATACCTGTACTCCAATGTTTATTGCAGTACTATGTACAACAGCCAAGAGTTGGAACCAGCACAAATGTCCATCATCAGATGAGTGGATAAGGAAACTGTGGAATATCTACACAATGGAATTTTACTCTGCTATAAAAAAAAAGAATGAAATACTACGATTCACAACAACATGGATGGACTTAGAGAAAATCATATTAAGTGAAACAAGTCAGGCACAGAAAGAGAAATACCACATGTTCTCACTTATTTGTGGGAGCTAAAAATAAACAAACACACAAACAAAGGGTGGGGGGAGAAGAGGACACAACAATCACAACAATTCCTTAAACTTGTTAAGACAAGTGAACAGATATGATGTAGTTGGGGCGGGGGGGAGAAAGGGAGGGAGGAAAGAGGAACAGGTAAAGGGTCATGAAAATCAACTACAATGTATATTGAGAAGTTAAAATAAAAACAATAAATAAATAAAAAATAAAACAGCATTCAGTCAAGGCCTCTCCCCCCCAAAAAACAAAAAACATTCTCCAATGGTAATCCACCACTCAGAGCAGTGGTTTTCAAGCATTTTTATAGCAGATAAATATTATTTTCAAATAAATATCATATAAAAGCCTAATATCTACACATAGATATGAGCAGTATTTTATTGGGATTAATTTACATTGTAAGTTCTAAATGTATAACTTTTATAAACCATTCAATGAGAAAATAACAGATAGTTTTGGTGAAATAAAATAATTCAAAATCATTGGTAATGCAATAGATCAGCATCATCTTGCTATTTACAAGGGTGCTTCAAAAAGTTCATGAAAAAAAAAATAGAAGTAAAAGGATTTAGGAATGGGCAATGACTTTTTGATTAACACCCCAAAAGCACAGGCAACAAAAGAAAAAATAAACAAATGGGATTATATCAAACTAAAAAGCTTCTGTGCAGCAAAGGAAACAATCAAGTGAAAAGACATCCTACAGAATGGGAGAAAATATTTGCAAAATATGCATCTGACAAGGGATTAATATCCAGAATATACAAAAAGCTCAGACAACTTTATAGCAAAAAAACAAATAATCCAATTTAAAAATGGGCAAAGGAGCTGAATAGACATTTCTCAAAGGAAGACATACAAATGGCCAACAAGTATATGAAAAAATGCTCAACATCATTAATCAAAAGGGAAATGCAAATCAAAACCACTTTGAGATATCACCTCGCCCCAATCAGACTGGCTGTTATAAAAAAGACAGAGAATAACAAACGCTGGCGAGGATGTGGAGAGAGAGGAACCCTCCTGCACTGTTGGTGGGGCTGTAAATTAGTACAGCCATTATGGAGAACAGCATGGAGGTTCCTTAAACAACTACAGATAGAACTTCAAATGATCCAGCAATCCCACTCCTGGGGATATATCCAGAGAATTGGAAAACATCAGGTCGAAGGGATATCTCACTCCCATGTTTACTGCAGCTCTATTTACAATAGCTAGGCAATGGAACCAACCTAAATGTCCATCTATGGATGACTGGATAAGGAAATTGTGGTATATATACATCATGGAATGCTACTCAGCCATAAAAAAGAATGAAATTCTACCATTTGCAACAACATGGATGAGCCTGGAGAAAATTATCCTAAATGAAACAACCCAGGTACAAAAAAAGAAATACAGCATGTTCTCACTCATAACTGGGAACTGAATCCATAAATAAACAAATGAACAACAAAGAGAGATAGAAAGAAAGAAACAACAATCACAGTAATACACTGAACTTTTAGAAAACTAGAGGTGGAAAAGGAGATGGCGGGTGGCTAATGAGGAATTGGTCAATGGACACAAAGAATGATTGCGTACTATAATGATGAATAAGCTAACTATACTGATCTAACCACCACACATTGTACACAATTATTGAAAATCAACGTTGTACCCCATATGTATGTGTAATAAAAAATAAATTAAAACAAAAACAAAAACAAACAAACAAAAAAACAAATACACTTTGTTTTTTGGTAACAAAAAAGAAAATGGCTGAAAGAAAATTCAAAAAAGTAATTAATTTAAATAAGTTTATTTATGAGAAAAAAACATCTGAACATCAGGTACAGTCTGATCCACAATGATCCAACAGTATGTCATAACTCATCCTGGGAGTACTCTTATGCAGTCTATAAGAGACATTCCACGTGGGGCATCAGCTGAACATTTATCAAAATTCATAAAGCCATCTAAGCTGAATATACACATTACATAATGACCATGATACAGTAATAAAAATACAATATTGAATACTCACTACTTTGTGAGTTGCAAACTACAATATAAACAATTTATATCCCTTTCTAAAAAATGAAAAAATATTTCTATTACAGCCTTATTTCAAACATTTTCAGTTAGATACAGCTTTATATATTTTCACTCACAATAGATAGCAAAAGAATGTCTCCTTAAGTATCTATACGTAAAATATATGAGTTGTTTCAATGTTTACACTTTAAAGTATACTTTGACATATATGAGTCCAGATAAGAGAATGAAACCTTTGCTGTGGCAAAAAACCTGGCTGACGATCAAGACTCGCATAGCTTTCATATTTGGTTAAAAAACTTTGCATCATAGAAGAAAGAAGCAAGGACATAAAGAGAACCATCATTCCTTTTCAATAAAGCAGTCTAATTCCAGAGAATGGGCCTTCCATTTTGAATTCAAAGTGTGTGGTCCTGAAGTTGAATTCTTTCCAGTCCAAGGAGCTGCCTGCACTGTGAGGCAACACTTAATAATGAAGGGAGTTAGTTGGAAAGTGTTAACTGAACTACAGAGATGGTCACTGATAAAACAAGTTCCTAGAAGTCCTGGGCCCACTCAGGGGTGAAGGGCAGCCAGAACTATCAATACAAAAGAAAAATGTGCTCACTGAACTGCACACATAGAGCTTCTAGGAGGGTTAACAGTTCTTGACATAGGTTCCTGGTTGTAGTTTACAATATCTGCCTTCACCACCCTCTGTCATAAAAGAAAACAAAGTTATTATCAAGACATCAGAACATTTAGAAAGAGCTCCTTAAGTATATTCTTATTTTCTGAACTTCGGTGAACTCCTGATGACAGACATCATAAATGAAACGGGAGTTGATATTAAAAGAATCAACAGAACAAACTAACGGGGGGGGGGGGTTGTTTGTTTTAAAGGAGGCAATGACAATTCAGTTCAGTTCAGTGAGTCTTCCCTGGTTTTATGATATTAACTTGAGGTTATCACAAGCCTCATAAAAAACTGATAAATCAATATAAAGAATTAAACCCTCTTTATAATTTAAAACAAAGGAACTAAAATTAGTCATTCATACATATTTTAATTTGTGGATAAGACTTCATCATTTCAAAGTAAAAAATGTCTCTATTTATTAGTATTTCCATAAGCCATTACACTTAGCATGACTTTTCTTAGAATGTTTACAGCAGTTTGTGAGTCAGTGAGAAGAGATACAAATGTTTAGGAGGACTCACAAATAAAGAAGACTCAGAAATGTTTTGAACAACCAAATTTTTAAAACTTTCCTCACAAATCTGTAATTTACTTCCAAACAGCTCACTGTTAGGTTATGAAAAACAACTCTAACATAATATGGTATATGAGAAATTTAGAAAATTACTTCATATTCATGTTTTTGAAATAATTTAAACCGAAAGACACTTTTAACTCTTCTCTCTTTTCCTCTACCGAAACAATAAATTTAGCAATATGCCCTAATATTCATCTCTAAGTAATAATTTAAGTTAAAACAAATCCTTTACTGTTTTCAACTCTTTTACTAAGTCTGCACACATAAGCAGACAAAGAAGGGTAATTCAAGGCTAATTTTTAAAATGCTCTTTCAATTACTAGGCTATTTCAGGAAAAATAGCAAGGAATGAATAATGAAATAACTGCCTCAATTCTCCACTTCACTGCACCTATAATAAACACAACCATAAAGAGAAATATGTTTGAAAGTAACTGACATGTTATTTTAATTTGTTCTTAATTTCTTATTTAATTCATAAGTCTCCTGGCAAAGGACCAATTTTTCAAAGATCTGAAATAGGACTTCTGCAATGTTAATCTCCAATAATATACAATAATCATCTGAACTTCCCTATTCATAAGAAATAAAGAACAAAATAGCATTCACTGGTTCTCCCCTCCCACCCCTCCAAATTGCAACAATTTATCCATTAATACCTGTACTACTGTACTGCACAGATTCTACTCTGAGCAGAGCTGGTATGTTGATTATCTTCTTCTGGGTACTTCACTATTTCTGCCCTGACAATATGCTGTCAATTCCATACAATGTAAGCAAGACAAAGAGGAAAGAATGAAATTTTTTTAAAAAGACAAAACGGAAACTATGTTCAATGACTGAAAATAGAAGGAAACACAGAAGTAGAAAAAGGAAATTAACACATAAATTTAAACATGTCATAAAATAGCAGAATGTACTCATAGAAAAGGAAAGAAAAGGAACAAAGATCAAAGAAACATTATTCTTTACAATTCCATTTAATTATTGAAATAGATATGTCCACTGAACTTCCCAAATTGTGAGTTCTATTTTTGATATTATAATTACATATAACATATATAATGCCCAGTATTTCAGAAGACTATGGAGAATGATGGGGCTTTTCTATGCTAAAGTGCAGTAAAAATATTAATTTCATTTCCTTTGACAGTCACTCTACACTGAAAATGTATGGATGAATTACACAGGATCTATTCGTAAGTTGCTGTGAACTAATAGGAAGAGAAACACGTATAGAACTAATTTGCATAAAAGTTAACTGCTTTACTACTGAACTTATGCTGTATGAACACAGAGGAGTAATTATCTTTGAAGGTGGAAAGTGGAATGAAGAAATCAGAGGAAGCTATATGACATTTGTATTTTTTATATTGAATAATATTTATTACTTGTCCAAGACTTCCTTTTGATGGTCACTCCCCCATGTCTCCCAACCGTAACTTCCATGCTTCCAAATTCCATATAGAAAAAAAACAAGTTCAAAATGCAGTTGTGGGTCACATTAAAAAAAAAAAAAATCACAAAATATAGTATTTAAGTACAACAGCTGTTGCTTTCAAATATCTGCTTTGCTAAATAAAGAATCAAAAATACATTGTCATGTATTTAATTGCTATAAACCTTAGGACAAGAAGACCACATGGGACAAACATGTATGACCAAGATACTATGCTCCCCAATTTTTTTAGATTTGAAACTATGGTGGCTTTTCTATATGGTTGTTTATATTTCAGAAAATCCTTCCTTCATAAAGCAACTACTAATTTATTAACATATACAAAAAAATAAATTAATATGGAATGCTGTTTGTGATGACATTTATAAATAAAGTTCAATAAATGAGAGCAAATGAAAGGATGCTAAGGTATAGGAATGTATTCTCCTTGGGTGGGTTCTGCTTCAGTTCTCTAGCAAGTATTGACTTTTGGACAAGATTCATGATTTACTAGGCACTCAGCATGCTGCTATCAACAGAAGCATTACCAACTGCCAAATGAGGTATGAGGGGGGTGCATCAGTGAAATGTTGTATGACGTTATCTGACCTCTCCAAACCTCCTGACCACTTCATACCGAACTATGCCTTACAGTGAAGGGAAGGACTTTTCATAATCAGTAAGCAACTCATTAATCCAAGAAAATGTTGGCTTAAACCCTATCCTATAAACACAACCAGGTTACTGACCTGTGCTCAAGACATTTTGGTCAAAGCACTGACAAACATAAATGAATTGGGTTTTCATCATCTATTTTCATCAAATTAATGAAGAATTAACAAGGCAGCATCTTTCTCAGAGGCCTTGACTGTTTTACATAAAGCTGTGTACAGTGTTTCTCAACTGAAAGCCATAACCAAAGCTCTGCAGATTCAAAACTTTACTTTCTGTGAAAAGAAAAACAATTTCAATGTCATGTAGTTCATAGTATGTGGTTTCACCATAGTTAGCCTGTTTACAAGCCATTTACTGATATTTTCAGGAAAAAATTTTACCTACAAAACACCAAGCTTTATTTTTGGAGCACAAAGTACACTCAATTATACTCTGCTATTAGTCAATGATGTGAAAATAATGAAGCAGCCCTAAAAGGAAAGGAGCTCAACTCTGATTTTGTCAAATAGCATTTGCAAGTGGATACTGGAAATGGAAGTGATAGTTCTCCAGAGTGGAAACAAGAAAGCAAGTTAGGAGTTGTGGTGAAAAGGTATAAGGAGTATAGATGGGATCTTGGGGAGACACTAAAGGTAAGTTTGGTCAATTGTGCCAATTGTGCTTTAATCCAGATGGGAGTAACATATTTACCTCTGTAAAAGCCATAGTTTGTCATGTCCAGGATATGATGTAAACATACCCTGAAGGCTAAAACATATGTCACTATAACTCATTCAAAGCCAATCACTATTTTAGGTATTGTAGACATTTAGATAAATACTGCATAAGAAACTAACATGGAAAACAGAAAACTATTAAAGAACATTCTGATTGATATATATTCAAGTGTAACAAGATTGCAGATTACCATCTAAAGCATGCATATAGCATGTTAAAAAGCATAACACTTTGTACATAGTTGGGGCTTAAAAAAGCTACTCCTCCTTTTCCATATATATATATATATATATATGTATGTATATATGATGTATGTATGTATGTATGTATATATAATGGGCCATTATATGCTGCTAGTAACATTCATAACTTTGAACAAGTTATTTCACCTCTTCAGTCTTCACAATCTCCTAATATATAAAATACAAGGTTTACCTACATGGTCTCTAAGGTCCCACTTGGTTTTAAAATTTTATAGAAAAATAAATTTTAAAGGTGAATAAGAAAAAGAAAAAAATGGAATATGATATGGAAATCCATTAAGCAATGCTTGACATCTGAGGGTTAGAATGGTATGTACAAAATTAGTAAATATGTTCTTCAAGTAAAATAAGTGGTGTTCAGGATAAGAAAGAAATCCTTGTACAGTGTCCCACGTGGCACCAGGGCTCAGTCTTAGGCCCTGGAGGGAAGCTCCCACAGCCGCCAAGGTGAGCCAAGACCCACGTGGCACCAGGGCTCAGTCATAGGCCCCAGAGGGAAGCATCCACAGCCACAGCAGGTGCCGAGGTGAGCCAAGGCCTGTGTGGCACTGGGATTCAGTCTTAGGCTCTGGAGGGAAGCACTCATAGCTGCAGCAGCTGCTGAGGTGAGCCGAGACCCCCAGGGGTCAGATAAGTTTCTGGACACATACATACTACCCAGACTGAACCGAGAAGAGACAGAAAAACTGCAATGAGATTGAAGCAGTAATCAGCAGTCTTCCAACAAAGAAAAGCCCAGGTATGGATGGCTTTACAGCTGAATTCTATTAAGCATCTAAAGAGAAATTAATACCAATTACCCTCAAACTATTCCAAAAAACTGGAATAGAAGCCACTCTCCCAAACTCATTCTATGAGGCCAACATAACTCTGATACCAAAACCAGATAAAGACACAACAAAAAAAGAAAATTACAGGCCGATAATCTTTGATGAACATAGATGCAAAAATCCTTTACAAAATATTAGCAATCAAAATAGAGCAACATATTAAAAATATATATATACCATGATCAAGTGGGATTCATCCCAGGGATGCAAGGATGGTTCAACATACAAAAGTCAATAAATGTGAAACATCACATCAACAAACTCAAGAGCAAAAACCATATGATTATCTCAATAGACACTGAAAAAGCATCTGACAAAATTTAACATCCCTTCATGATAAAGACTCTCAACAAATTAGGTCTAGAAGGAAAGTATCTCAACACAATGAAAGCCATCTATAACAAGCCCACTGCCAGTATCATTCTGAATGGGGAAAAACTGAAGGCTTTTCCCTTAACAGGAACAAGACAAGGTTGCCCACTCTCACCACTTCTATTTAATATAGTATTGGAGGTAATAGCCAGAGCAATCAGGCAGTAGAAAGAAATAAAGGGAATCCAGATTGGAAAAGATGAAGTCAAACTGTCCCTATTTGCAGATCACATGATACTATGTATAGAAAAACCTAAAGACTCTATCAGAAAACTCATAGAGCTGGTTAATAATTTCAGTAACATTGCAGGATACAAAATAAAAGCCCCCAAATCAGTTGCATTTATATTCTCCAATAATGAACTAACAGAAAGAGAAATCAAGAAAGTAAGTCCATTTACAATAGTCACAAAAATAAATAAATTACCTAGAAATCAATTTAACCAAGGAGATGAAAGATCCCTACAATGAGTACTACAAACCACTACTGAAAGAAATTAAAGAAGACACAAAAAGAAAGACATTCCATGCTCTTGGATTGGAAGAATTAACATTGTGAAAAGGTCTATACTATCCAAAGTGATCTACAGATTCAATGCAATCCCCATCAAAATACTAATGACATTCTTCACAGAAATGGAAAAAAACAATCTGAAATTCATATGGAACAACAAAAGACCCCAAATAGCCAAAGCAATCCTGAGCAAAAAAATAAAGCTGGAGGCATATCACTACCTGACTTCAAATTATACCACAAAGCTATAGTAACCAACACAGCATGGTATTGGCATAAAAATAGACACTCAGACCACTAGAGCAGAATAGAGAACCCAAAAATCACCCCTCAGGCTTACAGACATCTGATATTTGACAAAGGCAACAAAAAGACAACTTGGGGAAGAGACTGTCTCTTCAATAAGTTGTGCTGGGAAAACTGAATATCCATATGCAGAAGAATGAAACTAGATATGCATCTCTCACCATATACTAAAATAAACTCAAAATGATTAAAGACAAGTATAAGACCTGAAACTGTAAAATTACTAACGGAAAATATAGGTGAAACACTTCAGGAACTAGGTCTGAGCACTGACTTTATGAATATGAGCCCTAAAGCACAGGCAACAAAAGAAAAAATAAATAAATATGACTATATCAAACTCAAAAGCTTCTGCATAGCCAAGGAAACAATCAACAGAGTGTAAGGACAACTTACAGAGTGGGAGAAAATTTTTGCTAACTATGCATCTGACAAGGGATTAATATCCAGAATATACAAGGAACTCAAGCAATTATACAGTAAAAGAACAAATAACCCAATTTAAAAATGGGAAAAGGAACTGAATAAACATTTTTCAAAGGAAGACATACAAATGGCTAACAGGTACATGAAAAAATGCTCAACCTCAATAGTCATCAGGGAAATGGAAGTTAAAACCACATTGAGATATCACCTCACCCCAGTTAGACTGGCTATAATAATAAAGATGGAGAATAACAAATGCTGGCATGGGTGTGGAGAGAAGGGAATGCTCCTTCACTGTTGGTGGGAATGTAAATTAGTACAACCACTATGGAAAACAGTATGGAGTTTTCTCAAACAACTACACATAGATCTTCCATACAATCCAGCAATCTCACTTTTGGGTATATACCCAAATGATTGGAAATCATCATGTCGAAGGAATACCTACACACCCATGTTCATCACAGTTCTGTTTACAATAGCCAAGATATGGAACCAACCTAAATGTCCATTGATGGATGATTGGATAAGGAAAATGTGGTACATATACACCATGGAATACTACTGTGCCATAAAAAAGAATGAAATTCTCCCATTTGTAAATATATGGATGAGCTTGGAGAAATTTATGTTGAGTGAAAAAATCAAAGCACAGAGGGATAGATACCACATGTACTCACTCATAAGTGGGATCTAAGAGAGAAAGAAGGAAGGAAAGAAAGACCACAGTGGTGTGTTGGAGTTGCAGAGGGACAGAGCACACCTAGGGATACAAAGTGGAGTGGGGGAAAGGGGGATGGTGAGGGAGGTTGGGATAATTGGGTGGGGGCACGGGGTACAATCGCAATTTGTGATAATGGGAATGCTGCCAGTATGGATCTGGCCGTCACATCTTGGGCAGGAGTGGTGACCATCTGAGGGCTCCTTAAGGAAGGTCAATATTGAGATAAAACTGAACAGCAGGGAGGGCCCTTAGCATCAGGGGTAAAACGGGCTCTTGTGTTGTACAATTACATGCTAAGACTGAACTAAAATCTTAAGTGTGCCTACTATGTGCCAGGCCCTATGTTAGAAACTCATAAATAGTATAAAAATAATCTGAGGGGAAAATAAGGAATATATATTTTTAGCAAGTTTAGTGAATATCTCAGATATGACAGAAATTTGGAGTACTAAGAAACTAATGCATACCCAGTTTAAATCAAACATAAATTCATAGTTTATTAACTGCCAAGTAAAAATATCAAGGCTCAAAAATGTATTAAGAACTCTTAACAGCAAGTATATATGGCAAAATCTTGCAATTCAGACTGAAAGAGACAAGATACAGGACTATGTATTTTCTTCACAAATTATGTAATGCATTATTAAAGAGCTGAATGCTGGACTTCCTAGAGAACAGCAGTTGTAAATTTATTTTTTCCCCTAAAGGTTTGACTACTTTACAAACAAGCAAACAAACAAACAAAAATCTGAATAACCTGGGAAAGTAGAATGCTTGTTAGCAACAGTCCCAATTTTCACACTACCTTAGAGGTGAACAGCTAGGAGAAGAAAGGGAAGACTGTATTAATGATGCAAATGAAACTATTAACTAAATTGGAAATTGTGAAAAATGTATCTATAGTGTACCTAATTGTTGAAAAGCATGCCTGATCCATTTATTCTAGAAGCTCCTTGAGAAAAGGAACTTTATCTTATCTCTATATCCCCAGATTCTAGTGTGAATCTCTGGCATAAAGTAGACCCTCAAAATATGTTTGCTTGATTAACATACTACATTTACTTTCTTTTCTCTCTCCTCCTTTTCTTTCTTGCAAAGCTTGCAAACTATGATGATAACTCATTTTACAAGATTCCCAAACAGGAGCAATGTAGGTTGGAACTAAAATAGCAGAATCCTTTAAATAATAAGTAAATGGAAATAAGACTAAAACCTCATCATAAATATTTATGTAACAAACTAATTATGTCAATTTCCATGTAACAGTGAGCCTGCCATTTAACTCCTTCTCTATAAAACAATACAAAGTACATTCAAACACTACTTCAAATCCCCTCAAGAATATTTTAAGTGTCATAAGAAAAACACAAAAAACATGCAATATTTGTATACTATCTGAACTTCCTTGTCTTTTCAATGAACTTTCCAAAATTTTTCCACTGAAAAATATCAATTGTGAACTCCAATCATTTAATT
Organism: Cynocephalus volans; assembly: GCF_027409185.1. Lineage (NCBI taxonomy): Eukaryota > Metazoa > Chordata > Mammalia > Dermoptera > Cynocephalidae > Cynocephalus > Cynocephalus volans. The sequence continues at coordinate 10,829,371 of NC_084468.1, forward strand.
GGCAAAGGCACTAAATTCATCAGGTTCAGGAAAGGATAACAAGGTTTCCAGCTATACACAAAGAATTCCGACAAACATAATAGAGGAGGGCTCCAGTAGTTTGAATTCACCTTCAATGGAATAAATTAAAGTAAACTCCACAAACAAACTGAAGACAGAATTAAATCTCAAAGCATAATAAACAAGGCGGGGTATACTAGGAGGGTAGAGTGCTGTGTAGTTAACACATTCAATATCTCATCAGTTAAAATATGCCTGGAGGTGAAGCTCATCTCTAAAGTCAAAATAGTACTTAGTTACTCTGTGACAAGAGAACTAAGAATGTTGATAAAGCTTCTCCAACAAACTCACTGTCAATATCATACTGAATGGGGAAAATCTGAAAGTTTTTCCCATAGCAATAGGAAGAAAACAAGGATGCCCACTCTCACCACTCGTATTTAACATAGTATTGGAAGTACTAGCCAGAGCAATCAGGCAAGAGAAAGAAATAAAGAGTATCAGATTGGAAAAGATGAAGTAAAATTGTCTCTCAGCAGAAGACATGAGCTTATATACCAAAAGCCTAGACTCTACCAAAAAACTCTTAGAGTTGATAAACGATTTCAGTAAAGTTGCAGGATACAAAATCAATATGCAAAAATTAACAGTGCTTTTATACTCCAACAATAAACTAGCAGAAAAAGAAAACTAGGCATTTCTAAAAGGAAGACATACAAGTGGCCAACATACAGATGAAAAAATGTTCTACATCCCTCGGCATCAGGGAAATGCAAATCAAAACCAGATTGAGATATCATCTCATCCCAGTAAGACTGGCTAATATCAAAAAGACACAGAACAATAAATGTTGATGAGGATGCAGAGAAAGGGGAACCCATCTTCACTGCTAGTGGGACTGTAACTGATGCAGCCATTATGAAAAATTCATGGAAGTTCCTCAAAAAAGTACACATAGAACTACCACATGATTCAGCAATTTCACTGCTGGGTATATATCCAAAGGAATGGAAACCATCATGTCGAAGGGATACCTCCACCCCCATGTTTATTGTAGCTCTATTTATAATAGCCAAGATGTGGAACCAGCCTAAATGTCCATCAATGGATGACTAGATAAGGAAAATGTGGTATATTTACACAATGGAATACTACTCTACCATAAAAAAGAATGGAATGAACTTAGAGAAAATTATGTTACATGAAATAAACCAGGTACAGAAAGAGAAATACCACATGTCCTTACTCATAAGTGGGAGCTAAAAAATAAATGAATGAATTTAAAAAAAGAAAGAAAGAAAGATATAACAATCACAATAATACGTTGAACTTTCAAAAGGAGAGAACAGAACTGAGGTTACCAGAGGTGGGAAAGTGGGAGGGAGACGGGGATAAGTGAGGGCTATGAAAAACGATTACATTATACAATGTTGAATATATTAATTATCCTGATTGGAGCATCACAAATTACACACAGGTAGTGATACTCAACTCTGTACTCCACAGATATTTACAATCAACTATGTTACAATAAAGAAATAAATATTATCAATAAATAAATAAAAGTAGCAAATTTCCAGAGTTAAAATACTTTGATCAAGTCATAGAAACAGCCACATCGGTATACAATTTTCAATTGATATTTGCTCTAACTGCTTTAAAACACATACATACACTAAGAGTGACCATGAGAATAAGTCACAGAACTCAAAAATAATTTTTTAAAAAATTTAAGGATGAGAAAAGATAATTACATGTTTTTAGCTGAATGGGGTATGGGTGGCGTGGAGGAAATTGAGGAAAAATGTAATTAGTGTGTTAATTCTAACCAAATCACTTCTAAATCTTAACTTTAAACTGTAGGCTCTTGCTCTTTCATTCTATCAAACATGTGAATTAGCATGCAATTATAGTGGTATTTTTAAGTTCTTGACTGCTGGTATTCACATTTATTTCCTAGTCTAAGAGAATTGTCTCGGAATAGTGAAATAACTCAGAAATCCTCAATAATTAGTAAAACTACTAAATTAATAAAATAACATCAAGAACCAATATCATTACAATGGAAGATGCTTTAAAGATAAACGGAATAGCCCTGAGAGAACTTAAATAAAGGTGTATGAAACAATATGGTCAGCACCTTAACCCATTAATTAACCACTGACATGTCTTTTATTAATCCTTTTTTTTTCCAACAAAAGGGACAAAATGAGGTTTCAAGCTTATCATAATTTGGCAAAAAGTTAACATTGTTCATCTTTTGCAATAAACACTGATTCATACACACAATCTATTTACAAGGCTTCAGGTATATATGTACAAAGAATGCATAAACGGGAAAGGATTCATGAGTGAAAATGAATGTCTTTTAAGAAACCCATTAGTTTTTTAAATACAAAGTTCAAGATAATCACCTGTGACTGTTCTATTTCTGCTTTGTTTAATTTGATTCCAAGGATTTCAGCAGCAACTTTCTGAAAACACAGGAAGACCTACATAACAAAAATAAATTTAAATGATTTAAAACAGGCATGCTTAAGTTACCTTCAAATAAATTGAACCTTCTAAAAAATGATAAACAGTAAGAATTGCAAAAAATACAATGTAGCAGGTGATTCCAAAAATAACTTTATTTGTCAAATATAGCAACATTATAAATGTTATAATTTTTTAATGATTAAACTATAATTTGAAAATTCATGCAATTCACTGAATTAGTCTAAATTTACATTTATCTCTAAAAACATACATTTTTAAAGATTTAACATGACAATTACCGCTACTCTTCCAAAGAAAAAAAAGAAAAAAAAAATCTATACTACCTTGTTTTTTTTTTTACTGCCAATTCTATGTTGGTCTTTTGGCCTGGCTTTAGCCTATCTTAAAAGGTCTTACTTTCCAAACTTCTAAAAATCTGGTGGCTCTCTTACCAACTTTTCAACAAACTCTAAATATCTCTCGAGTAAAACAGTTTGATACTCTTTACTATATCTTATCAGTTCAGAGTAAAGAAGCAATATAGTCCATTATAGTTAAACAAAAATCTACAAATACTTTTCTATAAACAGGCTTTCACACATAGCTCATGCCAGGTCCACTATGATTTCTAAGAGTTTCATTCCTGACATTTACTGTAGTATAGTTTATCTTTGCTTTATAAGCATCCTACCAACTTCTTATCCCTACTCATAATTCCTAACTGAATATTTATCACAACTTTACTAATTTAATTTTGATTTATAATAGAAAAAAGAGATACATATCCTTGAAAGGCTTATGCATTTGTAACCAAAAAGCATACTATATTTTAGTTCACTGACAGTCAATGTTCAAAGAACAACAGGAAAGCCAGTGTTGTGGAATGGAGAGAAGGAGAAGGATTTTAAAAGAAGATGAGCAAAGAGATGAAGGGTATACAAATCATGTGGGATCTGGTAGCTACTGGAAAAACATCAGTGTTTACTTTGAGTGAAATGGAAGCTATGATAGGAGGGTAGCCTGATGTGACTTTTATTTTAAACAGACTGAGGTGGTTGTTGTATTGAGCATTCACTATAGAAGATCAAAAATACAAAAAGAGAAATCAGCAAGGAGACAAATGCAAGAGATTATGGAGGCTGAACCAAAGTGGTAGGAATGGAGATGGTAAGAAACAATCACCAGGTTCTGGATATGTTTTGAAAGTAGAGCCAACAGGACTTGGTGACAGACAGATGTGGGTTGCGAGAGAGAGGAGTCAAAGATGACGCCAAAATTTTCTTAGCCTGAGCAACTGATGGAATAAATCTGTCATTTATTGAAGTGTGGAAGATAGTGAGAGATTTGAGGAGGGAATATTAATAGCTCAGTTCTGGATGTGTTAAATTGGATACCCTATTGACATCTAAGTGGAGATGCTAAGCAGGCAGTTGGATATATGAGCCTGGAGTTCAGGTAAGTGTTCTTAGCAAAGCCATGAGGCTATAAATCAAGTCCCTAAGAGAATAAGTTTAGAAAAAGAGATATTCAAGGACTGAGCCCTTGAGCACTCCAATATTCAGAGGCTGGAGAGATGAGAAGAAATTAGCAAAGTAGACTGAGAGAGTAGTTAGTAAGGTAAGAAGAAAACCAGGTGGTGTAGTATCTTAGAAGCTAAGTAAAGAAAATATTTCAAAGAGAAGAGAGTGATCAAATATTTTATATGCTGCCACTAAATTAAGTAAGAAGATGACTAAGAACTGACTATTGGATTCAGCAAAGAGGAGGTAACTGGTAACTTTGATAATAGCAGTTTGGGTAAAATATTGGGGACAAAAGTCTATTGTAACTCTTCAAGAAAAAAATAGGAGGAGAGGAACTGGAGACAACTCTTTCAAGACATTCCACTGGAAAGTGGAGGAAAGAAATAAGGCCATAGTTAGATAAAAATATGGGATCAAGAATTTTTTTCTTGTTTTTAATATAAGAGAAGTCATAATATTTTGTATGCTGATAGAATTATCCAGTAGACAGAAAAATAAGTGATGATGCAGGAAAGAGAGGGAATTGCTAAGGCAACATCCTTGAATTATTAAGCAAAGAGAAATGTGGTAACTGCATGATGGAGAAGCTCACCTAGCTGGGGGCATAGAACACATAGTAACCACAGAAAAGATAGAAAATACAGGGATAGATATGGGGCAGAAGGCTTGTGGGTTGTAAGGGTAGATGTGGGGGCAGGAGTATGTAGAAGTTGTCTTCTGTTTGTTTCAAATTTCTTACAAAATAGGAAACAAGGATATCAGCTAAGCGAACAGGGGAGGATGTTTTGAACATCTGAAGAAAGAAGAGAAATTATGAAACAATCATTTATGTAGAGATGACGGGAGGGGAGAGATGATAGATGGAGAGATGACAGACTAGGGACATATAGTATAATTACTGAACAGCATTAAGGGTCCTCTTGAGGTTAGTGATTATGAATTTAAAGTGAAACCTCCAGCATGCCTCTGCATTTTTTCTGGTTGTGTTCATGAATGTAGCCAAAGAAAACTTTAAGCTTGGTTTAAACTAGAATTAAGGTTTAGCCAAGTGAGTCTTGCGAAGTGAAAGAGGGGAAACAGAATTGAGGGCGTATAAATGGCAATGATTTTAATTTTTCCTGAGATTTAAGTTAAGAAGAGAGGAAAATGAGGACATACGAGAAGGTCAGGGATTTTGAAAAGGTGTTAGGATCAATGTATGGCAGGTCCTACTATGGTTGAAGAATGATTGGTTAACTCAGGGGTATGAGCTGGGAAGACAGAGGATGGTTGGTGGTTAGTGATTAGGATGTCTGGTATTGAGACAGAGGGGTTGCAGTGACCTGCAATGACAAGATCTGTGATATGCACAGGAGGAAGAGGCTGAGGAGGAGTGGAGAATAAACAAGGATACTGAAATCACTAAGAATTATAACAGAGGTAGTACTGAGAAAGCCTAGACCTCAACTCCTCAGGCAATGAGGGGAAGTAACCTGGAGTAAGTCTTCTTGTGATTCCACAAGAACAGACCATTTTTAAGTAGCATTTAAAAGGAAAACAATGAGGTTTTTAACTGTGGTTAAATAAAAGTACACAAGAAACATTAAGTGGTTAAACACACAGTAAAATACTGGATATTAAAAACATTCTCAAGTGGCAAAAAACTTCTGGGAAGACAAGTGAGGTAGCCCAAGCAATCAATGAGTTTATCAAGAAGTATTGATACTGTATTTTTAAAAATAGAATGTGTGGGTATGTGTCCATGTTCACATTATCCTGGGGAAAAGGGTTCCAAGAGGCTGATTTTTAAATGACTCTCACCACAAAAAAGATTAAGCACCCTTTAGATAATTGAATATTTATCCTAGGCATAAAAACTGTGGAGGATATCATATAAGAAAAACATTAAAAGATTAAACCACAGAAAAATTTCAAACTTCTTTTGGTTAAAAAAATGTCAAGAAAACAGTCAAAAAAGTGAGCAGAGGGAAATATTTGAAAACACTAAGACAAATGGCTGTTATCCCTGACATAAAAATGGTCATAGAAATTTTTTAAAAGCAATAAAAAATTATCAAAAGGAACTAAGCAGAAAATGAATAGCAAATAAAGTTCTTTAAATTTCAAATTCAATTATAATCAAAGAAATTCAAATTTAAATAGTAAAGTTCTTTTTTTGGCTATTAATTTAACAAAGATTTAAAAATAAATAAATAAATCCTGAATTTTAAAATGAATACAGCAGTATGGCAATCATACAATGCTGGTGATAGTTAAATTAATTTAGCCTTTAGGTTGGTAATTTTGCAATAGGTTTCAATCCCCTTTCAAGGAATCTATCTAAAATAAATAATCAAAATATCAAAAACTTATGAACAAAATTTTACATTAGAACAATACGTCTAAAATTTAGAAAGTACCTACATGTCTGACAATAGGGAAATGGTTGAATAAATTTTTGAACATTTATTTAATGAATTATTAAATCTATAGTAATACTAAATAACATGGGAAAATTTCCAACAAATAAAAATATTAAGTAAAAAACTAAAACACAAAATTATTTCTATATTATTTTAATTTTTTAAAATAAATATTTATTGCGGTTAAGATGGTGAGCCCTGGAGTGTCACTACTTGGATTGAAAAACCCTATGTCCACCATTTATTAGCTGTGTAACCTGGACCCCATTACATAACCTAAGACTCATCTATAAAATGGAGATAATCAGAGTTGTACAGTGCCTGTTACAAAGTATGCACCCAAAAAATACAATCTGCAAGAAACAGCAGCACTAGTATTTGTGAACATCAGAAAAAGAAAACTAGAAGGAATCATATGAAGTAAAAATGATCATCCCTGGATCCTGGGATTATGGGAGATTTATATTCTTTTTAATTCTCTTCATTTTTAAATTCCTTAAAATAACCATAAAGTTATGTTAAATGAACTATTAAAAGCAATATAACCAGAATAAACATATTATGTGTAAGATATTTTATGTCCTCAATAGGAATTAGTTTGCTCAAAAAGTTAACTAATGGGGCCGAGCCCGTGGCGCACTTGGTAGAGTGCGGCGCTGGGAGCGCTGCGACGCTCCCGCCACGGGTTCGGATCCTATATAGGAATGGCCGGTGCACTCACTGGCTGAGTACCGGTCACGAAAAAAAAAAAAAAGTTAACTAATGGAAGTATACCTCCTATGAAAGTTAGTAAATGAAAGTAAAACAACACTTACAGCATGCAGAATTAATTATTTTACTTACAGAATCTCCTGTCTTGGCTGAGACAAAGTGGCTACTAAAGCCATTTTCCTGGCAAAATCGTAAGTGTTTTTCAGGTTTTACTGTTCGCATATGCTCCAAATCAACTAGACAGGTGTTAAAGAGAGAATACAATTCAATGTTAGAGTCAATCAAAGCATTTTTTAATATTTAAGTTTGACTTACTTTTCAATATTATGTCCCAGCTTAGACACTAGCTGTGTAATCTTGGACAATTTATTTTATCTCTTCATGGCTCAGTTTCCTTATCTGTAACTGGGAATAATAAACATACCTATCATATATAGAGTTCCTAGAGAATTAATCCATGTATAGTGCACAATGGCTGGCACATAAGTGTTCAAAAAAAAAATGAGCTATCACTATTATTGTCTACACAGGATCAGACACAAAAAATGCTCAAAAAATATCTTAGTATAGCATATTTAAACATGGTGATAAATTGAAGGTGAGGAATACTTACCCAAGCATATTTGCTTTGAAACAGTTTAATTACTTTTATAATTAGAATAGTTCTATAATCTCTATAAACTTTAATGTCAACACAAATACATAATTTTCTGCTAAAAGAGATCACTATTACATTGCATATTTACATTAATTTATTTACAGTCATGATTTAATTTCACAAAGATATAGTTCAGCTGCTTTCCAAATCTAAAGAATCCATTTTGAGAGTAATGGGAAAGGACATATTTCCTTGAATAGTTGTAGGTGCTTTAAAGCAAAGCACAGAACTCATATCCAATACTGGTTTTATCCAGCACAGTCTATTTTTTCAACTGTGATTCTTTATTGAACAGTTTCTCTTTTTATAACACTACGGACCCTATAAGGATGTTGACTCAATGCCGTCAAATTATAAGGCAAATATATTCATAGGATTTAAGGACAACTAGCCTCTTTGAGTCAATATAGGGAAAAAAAAACCTTAAACTGATTTCCTGCGGAAGGGACCCAACTGACTTGTAAAAGCTTGTAAATTTGCAAATCTAGTAAGCCTTCATAATAGTGGCAATTGATTATCAACTAAAAAATGCTCTCATACTACATAAAAGGCTTTATTTAAAATTATATTGAAGGTCTTTAGTTTGTAGTTTCAAGAGATCTTTCTCTAGGAGATTTTTGATCTAGTGAGGGGTTCCTGAGCCCCATTTATATTGCTTACCTTGGGAAATACGGAGTTTTTTTCTCTTCTGGCCACAAGTTGCTGTTCCATAAACATTACTGAGACCTTATTTACAAGAACAGCCCGAAAAATGTCCAGATACCACAGGCATCAATTTGTGGAAGAATAAAATACTATGCTATTAGCACTGACATTTATACATCTAGTTTATCATAATATTGAAGCTAAAATACTTTCTTAATTTAACAAGAGTTGAGAACAAATCATGGCACTAGGAAAAATCCCCAGTGAAGTCACTATCCAATTAAAAACATGAAGTTGTGTCATTCAATGTACGTGTGCATTTGTCTTTTCTAATGAAATAGTCTGTCATTGCAGTTTTCTCTTTTTTTCCTTTCCCCCTTCTCCCAACTCCCCAACTATCACATAAGTTTATCTATATCTTTGAGGATTTACCTTCCAAACAAAAATTTTTCCTAATAAGATAGCCATGAAGAGACTGCTTAATTGGAAAAAAATCATTTATTCAACAAACATCTATTAAGCATCTATTATATGCCAGGTATTGTGGCAGGCAGTAAGAACACAAAGATGAAAAATACACAAATCCAGTCCCTTGAAGAGTCACCATCACTAGTTTTGTGATCACAAAAGAACCTTAAGAATCATAAAAAGTATTTTAAATAACATCTGAGATTCTCAACAATGAGAGCAGGTATAAAAGAAAAGCCCTTCACAGCACTTCCCTACGAAGTTTTCCTCTGTTGTGTTAAAATTCAGTAGGCAGCATCTAAGAGGGCTCAGTCACTAGTTCTATGGTCTAAAAGCATCCCCCAAAATTTCATATGTTGAAATTTAATCACCAATATGCTAATGTTAAGAGGTGAGGCCTTTAGAAACCGATTAAGTCATGATGGCTGAGTCTTCATAGATAGGAATAGTGCCCTTATAAAAGGCTTGAGGAGTGGATTTGCTCTCTTCCGCTCTTGCACCACATGAGAACACAGGGTTTCATCTCCTTTTGCCTTCTGCCCTCTGCCTTCCACCATGTACAGCATTCAAGGTGTCATTTTAGAAGCAGAGATAGTGGCTGGCCAGTTAGCTCAGCTGGTTGGAGCACAGATTTTATAACACCTAGGTCATAGGTTTGGATGCCCATACTGGCCAGCCGCCAAAAATATAAATAAAAGCAGCAGAGACCCTTCTCTCTCACCAGACAGCAGACCTGCCAGTGCCTCAGTGTTGAACTTCCCATACTCCAAAACTGTGAAAAATAAATTTCTGTTGTTTATGTACTACCCAGTCTCAGATATTTTGTTATGGCAGCACTAATAGACTAAGACACTAGAGTACATCATTCTAAGAAATCCAGAGACGTAATTTATGAAGATAAAGTTATAGTTAGACACTGGTAAAATCTTTCTTTTCTTCTATTATTAAGAGCATCCTTAAAATTTTTATTCAGTACCCATCTATCACACGTATGATAACACCCTTACTGTTAATAATAATTTAGTTTCCTTATGTTCTTCAGTTAACCATGTCATTTTTCTAGGTTTTACATTTTATTTTTCAAAATGGAATTAAAATTTCTTGATATCAGTGCTCATTTGAATCCATGCTCATTTCTCAAATTCATGAAACGTGAATATTAGTATATATCCCTGTAATATCTAAGCAACTGAAAGACAAGGGCATTAATACTGTATAATGCAATTAATTTTACTTCAACACTACTATACCATACTTAAAAACGTGCCTAACATTTCAACGGATAACTGCTTTGTTGATCAGTCACTTGTTCAACAAATATTTGAGTGCCTATTATGGACAGGCACTATCCTGGGTGTTACAGATATAACAATGAGCTTACATCTTTAATGAAGGAAAAGAAAATAAGCAGTAAAGTATGAGGGTACTTCAAAAAGTTCATGGAAAACTAGAATTAAAAAAATAATATGAATCTTTCCATAAACTTTTTGAAGTACCCTTGCATATAGTAGGGTAAATGCTAATAGAACTTACGGAGAAAAATAAAGGGTGTGTGAAGGTAAATACTATTTTAAATAGGCAAAGACCTTAAGAAGGCTAAGAGCAAGGAAATCTGGGGAAAGCCTTCCAAGCAGAGGGAACTGCAAGTACAAAGGCCCAAGAGCAGGATTATGTTTAGTAGATTTAAAGAAAAGCCAGGAGGCCAGAATGGCTGAAAAGACAGAGAGAAACAGTAGAAAACAAGGTTAGAGAAATAAGTCAGGGACCGGATCACATAGGGTGCACAGGCTACCATAAGAGAGATGGGAAGTTATTGGAGGATTTTGAGCAAAAAGAAAGGAAAAAAAAAAAAAAAAAAGGCAATCTGACCTACATTTTAAACAGTTCATATTGGCTGCATTGTTGAAATTAAACTACAAAAGGCCAAATGTAAAGCAGAGAAGCCAGTTAAGAGACTGCTGTAAAAATCTAGGAAAGAGAAGAGATGATGGTAGTTGGAACCAATAGAGATGGTAAAAATAGGAAAGATACTTGATATATTTTTGGAATAAAAAGTGTACAGGATTTCTAGCTCCTCTATTCTGTTCCATTGGTCCATGTGTCTGTTTTTATGCCAGTACTGTGCTGTTTTGGTTACTATAGATTTGTAGCATAGTTTGAAGTAAGGTAGTATAATGTCTCTGGTTTTATTTATTTATTTTTTCTCAAGATTGCTTTGGCTATTCAGGGTCTTTTGTTGTTCCATATGAATTTTAGGATTTTTTTTTCCATTTCTGTGAAGAATATCATTGATCTTTTGATGGGGATTCCAGTGAATCTTTACAGTGCTTTGGGTAGTATGGACATTTTCACAACGTTAATTATTACAATCCATGAACAAGAAATGTCCTTCCATGTTTTAGCATCCTCTTTAATTTCTTTCAGCAGAGTTTTTTAGTTCTCTCAGAGTATTTTATTCTTTGGGTAGTTACTGTAAATGGGCTTGTTTTCTCGATTTTTTTTTTTTTCCCCTGCTTGGTCATTGTTGGTGTATAATCACGTTACTGATTTTCTGTATTGATTTTGTATCCTGAAACTCTACTGAATTTGTTTATGAGCTCTAGGAGTTTTTTGAAAGAGGTTATGGGGTTTTCTATATCTAGGATCATGTCACTTATGAACAGTGACAATTTGACTTCATCTTTTCCAATGTGTATGCCCTTTATTTCTTTCTCTTGCCTGACTGCTGTGGCTAATACTTCCAATACTATATATTGAATATAACTGGTGAAAGTGGGCATCCTTGTCTTCTGCCTGTTCTTAAAAGAAAAGCTTTCAGCTTTTCCCCATTCAGGATGATATTGGTGGTGGATCTGTCACATATAGCTTTTACTGTGTTGAGATATTTTCCTTCTATACTTAATTTGTTGAGGGTCTTTATCATGAAGGGATGATGAATTTTGCCAAATGCTTTTTCTGAGGCTATTGAGATAATCACATAGTTTTTGACCTTGCTTTTGCTGATGTGGTTTATCACATTTATTGACTTGTGAATGTGAACCATCCTTATATCCCTGGGATGAGTCCCACTTGATCACGGTGTATAATCTTTTTGATGTGCTGTTTTATTCTGTTTACTAATATCTCGTTGAGGATTTTTGTGTCTATGTTCATCAAGGATATTGGCCTGTAGTTTTTTTTTTTTTTTTTTTTTTCTTCTTTTTCTTTTTTTGTTGTGTCTTTGCCTGATTTTGGTATGAGGGGGATGCTGGCTTCATAGAATGAATTTAGGAGAATGGCCTCAGTTTTAATTTCTTGGAATAGTTTGAAAAGGATTGGTGTTAATTCTTCTTTAAATATTTGGTAGAATTCAGCAGTGAAGCCATGTGGTCCTGGACTTTAAATTGTTGAGAGACTGTTAATTATTGCATCAATCTTGTTGCTTGTTATTGGTGTATTCAGGTTTTGTATTTCTTCTTGGTTCAGTCTTGGCAGTTTGTACGTGTCCAAAAACATCCATTTCCTCCAGGTTTTCAAGTTTGTTGCCATATAGTTGTTCATAATAGTCTCTAATGGTCCTTTGTATTTCTGTGGTATGAGTTGTAATGTCTCCTTTTTCATTTCTGATTTTTGTTATTTGGGTCTTCTCCTTTTTTAGTCTGTCTGGCCAATGGCTTGTCTATTTTGTTTATCCTCTCAAAAAACCCACAAATCAACCCAGATACTTACAGTCAACTGATCTTCAACAAAGGCACCAAGAACATACACTGGTTTGGTGCTGGGAAAACTGGATATCCATGTGTAGAAGAATGAAACTAGATCCATATCTCTCACCATATACCAAAATCAACCAAAATGGATTAAAGACTTAAGTATAAGACCTGAAACCATAAATCTACTAAAAGAAAACATAGTGGAAACACTCTAGGAAGTAGGACCAGGCAGAGACTTTATGAAACAGATCCCAAAAGCACAAGCAACAAAATGGAATTACATCAAACTAAAAAGCTTCTGCACAGCAAAAGACACAATGAACAGAATGAAAGACAACCTAAAGAATGGGAGAAAATATCTGCAAACTATACATCTGACAAGGTATTAATATCCAAAATATACAAGGAACTCAGACAACTTCACAGTAAAAAATAATAATAATAATAAAATAATAATAATAATCCAATTAAAAAATGGACAAAGGAGCTGAATAGACATTTTTCAAAGGTAGACATACAAATGGCCAATAGGTACATGAAAAATGTGCAACATCATTAATCATCATGGAAATGCAAATCAAAACCACACTGAGACATCACTTCACCCCAGTTAGACTGGCCATTATAAAAAAGACTGGGAAAACAAGTGCTGCTGAGGATGTGGAGAAAAGGGAACCTTCTATACTGTTGGTGGGACTGTAAATTAGTAAAGCCATTATGGAAGACAGTATGGAGGTTTCTCAAACAACTACAGACAGAACTACCATATGATCCAGCAATCCCACTTCTGAGTATATACCCAAAGGAATGGAAATCATCATGTCAAATGATACTTGCATGCCCATGTTCATCACAGCTCTATTTACAATAGCCAAGATGTGGAACAAATCTAAATCTTCATCAACAGATAACTGGATAAGGAAAATGTGGTACATATATGCAATGGAATACTACTCAGCCATTAAAAAGAAGGAAATTCTGCCATTCACAGCAATACAAATGAGCTTGGAGAAAATTGCCTTAAGTGAGAGAAGCCAGGCACAGAAAGAGAATACTGTATGTCCTCACTCATATGTAGGAGCTAAAAAAGAAAGAAAAGAAAGGAAGGGAAAGAAAGGAAGGAAAGGAAGGAAAGGAAGGGAGGAAGGAAAGAAAAGAAAGAAAGAAAGACCACAATTAAACACTGACCTTTCAGAAGGAGAAAACAGACCTATAGTTATAAGAGGTGGGAAAGTGGAAGGGAGAGAATGGTAGGGAGTAATTGGGTAAAAGACACAAATAATAATTATGATTTTTAATGATGAATATTCTAATACTATTGATTTGATCATCACATACCATACACAAATATTGATAGTCAACTCTGTACCCCATAAATATATATAATCAAAAATAAATAAGTGAATAGGATATGCTAATTGATTTGACATGAATGTGAAAGATACAGAGAATTCACCTGAAGACAGTTAACCTGGATTTAAAATAGATGCAGCATGTTGTAGGTTTTGTTCCAGCCACATTCAGCTGCATGCATGAAGGTGCTGAGCAGATAAGGATTTGCATTTAAGTAGAGCTAAGGTTTTTCCCAACCATGTACAATAACTAAAAAGTGATAGGTAAATTGAAGATAGCAAAACAAGGAGGAATTTTAATGACGGAGCATAAAATCTAAGATGCGTAAGGAGGTTGAGGAAAATGAAAACCTGATAAGATTAACTGATTATAAGGTCTTGTCCCAGTTTAAAAATTACTGGAATTAGGTACTAAGGAAGTGAGCTGAAAAGACAAGAAATAACAGACAGAGACTGGGGTGTGTTTAATTGATATTGACATTATGGGAGAGGGTACAGAAACTGGCAATGACTAGGTCTTTGGAATAACTACATGTGGGGACAGGGGCAAGATGACTGGAGAAAGGAACTGAGAGGCCAAGGTATTAGAAGGATAATTTATATGGATATTGAAATCACCAAGAATTGTGACAGCAATAGTAAGGGAGATACTGTGTGACCCAAGAGCCAATATCTTCAAGAAATTCAAGGCTCAGTTGAAAACTCCAAAAGTATAAGTAGCAGGAAGTATAAGCTGATGGCTTGACATTCAAATCTAAGGGTTTTTAGGGAAACGAAGGAGAATGATATGGAACGAGCAATATGTTACAATAAGGGCACTTACCCTACCTCCAGTCCTAGTGGTATGGTAGATATAGCAAGGAAAAATCAACACCTGTCAGAGCTTCAGGAGAAGACAGGAATGTCCTTATAGGAATGCCAGGAGATAGAGCAAGAAGGTTAAAAACTTTTGTTTGAGGAAGATACCAAGGATATAGGAATTTTACTGATATCTTATTTGTAAACTCCTGAAGAGTCAGTGGTAGGGTCTCAGAAGTTAAGAGAGAATAGAAACTGGGGAGGACAGAACTGTACAGGAAATGTATTCAGGAGATAAAGCAATGACATAAATATCCTGGGTTTTCTTGTTCAGCCAACATAAATGATAATTAAAAAAACATGAAGATGAGAAAAATTTAAGACTGCATTATTTACAGAAAGAAAATCCAAATTTTTATTTGCTGTCAAGACTAATTGTGGAGGGAAAAAAATAAAAATCCTTGGCTCACCACAGTGTTATCTGACCTAGACTATAAAATGGAAAAAAAAAAGTTATCGAGATGCCAAGTCTATCGCTATAAAATCACATGATACATGAAATAGAAGTCTTAAGAGAATGCAATGAATTTTGGTTAAGAATAATTTTGATATAACTTAGAAATCATTCAAAAGAGTAATATGTACAATTTTAAGTTTACTTTTATTAACACAAGTGATAACATTTCATATTTTATAATTTGGGTTTACAGCAAGAGATACCAACAAAATCCCATTGCAGGGCTTCATGGAATATTAAAAATCCAGTAAGAAGTGACATTTTCTCAGAAATGTAACTAATAATTATATTTTATAAAATATTAGGCTATCATAGAAGCCATTTAAAAAGTGTCAGGTAAACTTGTGAAAAAATTGCTCAATCTCACTAGTACACAAAGAAACTCAACTAGAAAAAAACGAAGTTTACCTTTCAAATTGGCAAAAAGGTGGGGGGAGGGAGGGAGGGAGGGAGGGAGGGAGGGAGGGAGAGAGGGAGAGAGAGAGAGAACACCCAGTATTGATGACAGTTGGTACTGACTTTCCAAACAGCAATTTGGAAATGTGTGTTTAGCCTAACAAACATTTACAGTTTATGACCAACACAACTTGGAAGAGTTTATCTTGAGGATATCTTGAGTTCACCTTTTAAAAAAATCTTATTAAGATGTAGTGGCTACTTTGACTGGAATGGAAATACAATCCTAAAAGACAGCATTACTACTTTATGAATGCCAGAAAGTATATGTGCTTCTAAAAGATACTGGCCACTTAATGTAAAAATGGTTAAGGGAGGGAACTGCTCAGTTTTCTTTCCTGCCTTTCCCCAAGTCAAATTATGAACTTCATTACCCATGAACTCCCAGTGTCAATTTTCACCAATCATGACCATTCAGTCTTTTCTAAAACCTTTTAACAAACGATGTGCTAGTCTAACATCTCTGCTTTCAGACAGCAAGATTTACTTGAAGAGTCAGATAAGTCATAAAGGAAATGCTAATTGAGAGCTTCATTTTATTGCTTAAACATGAAGCTTCCCAAATAAAATAGAGAGAAATAAATCTCACATATGTAGTCAAAATAATCTTCAACAAGAGAGAAAACACTACTAAATGGGAAAACGATAGTCTCTTCAACAAATGATGTCGGGACACTAGATGTCCACATGCAAAAGAATGAAGTTGGATCCTTACCTTACACAATATACAAAACTTAACTGAAAACAGATTAAAAACCTAACTGTAAGACCCCACACTATAAAACTCCTAGAAGAAAACACAGGGGGAATATTTCAGGACATCAAACCTGACCATGATCTCTTGGATATGACACCAAAATCACAGGCAAGGGGCCGGCCTGTGGCTCACTCGGGAGAGTGCGGTGCTGATACACCAAGGCCACGGGTTCGGATCCCATATAGGGATGGCTGGTTTGCTCACTGGGTGAGCGTGGTGCTGACAACACCAAGTCAAGGGTTAAGATCCCCTTACCGGTCATCTTTAAAAAAAAAAAAAAAAAAAAAAAATCACAGGCAACAAGAACAAAAAACAGATGCATGGACTGCATCAAACTTAAAAACTTTTGTGCATGAAAGCACATAATCAACAGAGTGAAGGGATAACCTACAAAATGAGAAAGGATATTTGCAAATCATATATCTGATAAGGGATTAATATCTAGAAAATACAAAAAACTGGGCCGAGCCCGTGGCGCACTCGGGAGAGTGCAGCGCTGGGAGCGCAGCGACGCTCCCACCACGGGTTCGGATCCTATATAGGAATGGCCGGTGCACTCACTGGCTGAGTGCCGGTCACGAAAAAGACAAAAAAAAAAAAAAAAAATACAAAAAACTGCTACAATGTAACAACAAATAAAACAAATAACCCAATTTAGAAAATGGACAAGGGACTTGGATAGACATTTCTTTAAAGATGATATGTCATCAGTGAAATGCAAATCAAATCCACAAAGAAATATCACCTCACACCAATTAGGATGGTTATTATCAAATAAACAAGGATGAGGAAGATGTGGAGAATTCTGAACACTTGTGCACTGTTGGCAGGATTGTAAAATGGTGCATCCACTATGGAAAACAGCATAGCAGTTCCTCAGAAAATTAAAAATAGAACTACCATGTTGAATATACTAATTATCCTGATTTGAGCATCACATATTGCACAGGTATTCAACACTGTACCCCACAGATATATACAATCAATTATGTTTCAATAAATAAATAAAAATTAAAACAGAACTACCATACGATCCAGCAATCCCATTTCTGGGTATATATCCAAAAGAACTGAAAGCAGGATCTTCAAGAGGTATTTGCCCACCTATGTTTTTAGCAGTACTATTCACAAAACAGCCAAAAGGTGAAAGCAACCCAAATGTCCGCCAATGGATGAATGGACAAACAAAATGGGGTATATACATTCAATGGAATATTATTCAGCCTTAAAAAGTTAGGAAATCTTGTCACTCGCTACAACATGGATGAACCTTGTGGACATTATGCTATGTGAAATAAGCCCGTCACCAAAAAACAAATACTGTATGATTCCACTTATATGAAGTAACTAAAGCAGTTAAATTTATAGAAACAGAATGTAGAATGGTGGTTACCAGGGGCTGTGGGAAGAGGGAAAAGTGAAGTTGTTGTTTAGTGGGCAGAGTTTCAGATCTGCAGGACGAAAAAGTGGTAGAGAGTTGTTTCATAACAAAGTGAAAATATTAATACTGAACTATACATTTAAAAATGGTTAAGATGGTAAATTTTGTTATGTTTCTTACCAGTATATAAAAAAAAAAAACCATAGCCTTCCAAAGCTAGAGTCTCTTATAATCAGCTACTCTCATGCAATTTAATGAAAAATTTTAGTACCATAGATTCTTAAAATATTTTGTTTTGATTTCTTTGAGGTTCACAGCTGTGAATCTAAAACAACTTAGAATTTTGAATCTAAAGCTGTCACTTCCTTCATTTGGCCCTGCTGATTCCAGTGGAACACTAACTCCCTAAGTTTATGTGACAGTTCAAAATTTATTCACTTGGATAACTTCCAGGATAAAGTGGCCTGTGTATTAGGATATAAAGACAGCTTCTGATGCGTAACAAGAAGTAAATAGTGTTTAATAAACAGTAAACAAATCACATTATATCAAATACCATCATAAAGAGAGAAAACATCATCACAGTAAAGTTTTTTCATATCCCAGGAGCGGATTTTTATTATTTTACTGATCCAGGGATGACGGTTACATACAAAAACTAGTCCCATACAAGAAATAACCTCTCTTGACTTTTCAATTGTTTGCATTAAGGCAAATGTAAAAGAAACTTGGGCTGAATACAGCTATGGTTCTTCAATTATTCCCTGATTCATCTTGAGAGGAAGTAGGACATGGTAGCCAAGAATGCACTCTCCAACAGCATGCAAGGGTTCCCTTTTCTCTACATCTTTACCAGCACTTGTTATCTTGGCTTGTTATAACAATGTACTGTATTCTTTAAAATTACAAGTAGAGTAGATTTAAGTGTTCTCACCATAAAAAAAAAAGTTTGTGAGGTAACGCCATTCTACAACATATTTCAAAACATAACATTGTACACAATAAATATATATAATTTTATTTGTCAATTAAAGTGATTAATTAATTAAAAACAAAAAAGCATGCACCCTACAGAGCCAAAATGCCTGGGGTTTGATTACTTGTTTTGTTACTATCTCTGGTACCATGGACAAGTCTCTTTTTCTCAGTTTTCTCATCTATAAAATGGGAGCAATAATAGTATCTATCCCATAAGGTTGCTGTAATGGATAAATGAGTACATACATACAAAGCACTACAGCAATGACTGGCACATAGTAAGGCACAGAGTATATTATATGAGTGGCTCATACTCAGTAAGTATTAGCTGGCATTACAGCAGTTTGCCCTTACATTCATTTATTCTATTCATTTATCATTTATTTATTCATTTATCATTCATTTATTCATTTATCTTTTAAGTGCTAAGTTCTGGGAAGGCTAATGGGAACACATGTAAAAAGATACTATACAATGGAATTTTGAGGCCAAGAGTGATAGAGATCTGTGTAAGACAGGGCTGGCCCCGTGGCTCACTCAGGAGAGTGCGGCGCTGAAGAGCCGAGGCCGCGGGTTCGGATCCTATATAGGGATGGCCGGCGCGCTCACTGGCTGAGCGTGGTGCAGACAACACTGTGCAGAGATCTGTGTAAGACAAGGTACAACAGGAATATAGAAAAAGGAAATTTCTAAAACTGCTTAGGGGTGACAGTAAAGATCTCACAAAGAAGGTATTGCTTCAGCTAACTACTGAAGGATGAGGAAAAATTAGAAAGCCTTGAGAGTAGAGAGGGTGTACATTTCTTACAAAAGGAATGTGTGCAAATGCATCTGAAAGAATCTGGCTTCCAAGAGTTGGTGAAAGCAGCAGGGCCTACACATGATTGTCTGGCATGCGATGCTTAGAAGTTTACATGCACAAAGGTAATCATCTATGCAGCTACACTTTTCACCCATCTTACCTCACACATTCCAGTCTACCTGAGCAAAAAAATATAAGCCCAAAGGCTGGCTGTTAGCTCACTTGGGGAACACAGTGCTGATAACACCAAGGTCAAGGGTTTGGATCCCTGTACCAGCCAGCACAAAAAGAAAATCCTTATTGGTGACATATATTAGAAAGCCTTCACTGTTAGAGTCAAACCACCTCCACTGACTACACAGAGTGACAACTCCTTTTTCGTAAATTCAGAAAGTACTCAAAAGAAAACTACAAATGATAAAAAATATTGTACTCCTATAGGTTTCATGAATATGACATTTTTCAGTTCAGCTATACTGTATACATAATTACCATTATCTATAACATAACTTTCAGAAAATGGCAAGTTTTATACTTACACACATGCAGCTGATTATTCTTCCTTCTACAAGTCATTACAGTCCTACACATTAATTACCCTAAGGAGGATTCAGATTAACTATATAGCTATGAAGATCACAGGTTACAGAAAAAGATAGCTCCATGACTTCTTTAAAAGAGGTAAAGCAACACCTTCAAATAATTTATTAAGCAAATATGAGCACTTATTATATGTGTCAAATAATAAATTGGGAAACAAAAGAGACATAATCCCTACCTTTACATTAGTAAGAAGAAAAGAATGATAAACAAGTAAATGCTTAAATAAATGAAGCAATTAAAACAATCATCATAATCTGAAATGGGGAGGGAAAAAAGGTGACCAGATACAAAGTATGTAAAGTAACAGAGTGGGAGAGAGGGACAGGAACCAGTATGGCAGTTATGACAATTTTATACAGGGAAGCCATGGAAGTCCTCTTTGATCTGAGAGCTAAAGGATAAGAATAAGCTAAACAAGTCAAGAAAAAGTTGAAGGAAAAAAATGTTTCAGTCACTAAGACAACAAGAACAGAAACCTGGAAGAAAAAAAAGATTGAGGAAAACAAAGAAGCATGATGAGCAAGAATGGAGATCTGTAATATAATGAGGTTATTATTCAAATACAGCAATGGGAAGTCATTGGAAGGTTGTAACCAATGGCACAATATGATCTTTGCATTTTGAAAAAAATTATACTTTCTGCTACGAAGAGAAAGGATATTGGAGGGCAAAAAGAAAAGCAGCAAAACCTGTTTCAGAATTTACAAACTTTGGAGCCTCATAACAACCTCAGTGAATTGGTAAGCATTATTCTAATTTCACATACAAAAAACTGAGGTTCAGCCTTCCAATCAAGATGGCAGAACAGATGGTCCCCAGTGTCATCCTCTCCCACAAATCAAAAAATTTACAACTATTAAAAAGCAACAATAGCCAAGCTGAGGCTGCTAGAGCTCAGGTGAGGAGGCGGAGAGACCTATGGAGTTCATGAAGGTGAGAGAAGCCACGATGAGAGAAAGAAAGGATAACTCCCACCATTTCAAATCCTGGTCACTTCAAGGCTGGAGCTGGTAAGCACAGGAAACAAGGGCTGGCAAAAGCTGCAGCTGTGCCCTTCAGATGAAGTTGCTTGGAGGCAGCAGGGGAGAAGAGGGCCTTGGGCCCCAGGCCAGCAAGACCACCAACAGGGTTGCCATGGACCCACATAGGAGCAAGGAGCCAAAACAACTGAAAAAAGGATCCACTCAGAGGCTGGTGAGTCATTGCAAGTGACAAGTACAAGGCCCATCCCATGGGAAGTGTTTGGAGTATGGGCAGTGGGGGAGATGGGCCCACTGGGGGAACGCTGGGGCACAACATGGACAGCTGATCTGCCCCCCAATCAGCGCAGGACCACTCAGTGCAAACTGGTCAGAAATACAGATCTACAGGGAGTGCAGTTTGCTGAAAAGTCTCAAGCCCAGACCAGAGCTTCCACACAACCCAGGTGTACTGGAACTCGCAAGATCCAGAAGTACATACAAGGTAAGCAATCAAAATCTGAGCTGCAGGGCCGAGCCCGTGGCGCACTTGGTAGAGTGCGGCGCTAGGAGCGCTGCGACGCTCCCGCCGCGGGTTCGGATCCTATATAGGAATGGCCGGTGCACTCACTGGCTGAGTGCCGGTCACGAAAAAGACAAAAAAAAAAAAAAAAAAAAAAAAAAAAAAAAATCTGAGCTGCACAAAAAGCCTTCCCCAGGGAATCAGCAGCAAAACAGCAATTTAGCTCAAATACAGGGCTCAAGTGCCAGTCCCCACAGGAAGTTCCTCCATTTTAGAAGTAAGCAAAGGAAAACAAATTAGTTCCAGTGCAGAGTTTAAGTGGTGGGAACAGTAAATAATCCAACACAGAACTGAAAGAAAAAACAAAATACCCACAGATCAGAAACAAAGTTTGACATTAACTAATAAAGGTCTTACATCACACCAAAGAACACCTATAAAACCTAGAATTACTGGCAACCCCCTGGGCTCCCAAGCCAAGGAGCAGGGAGGGCCAGGGGCCTCAGCCATGCCCCTTGACACCCGTAACCAGCCCAGCGCCAACCACCACCAAGCCACCACTGAAAACTCCCTGTTCTCCCAAGCTGGGGCAGTGAGGTGCCAAGGGCTTCAGCCACACACCCCTGACATCTGCATCCAGCCCAGCAATGACCTAGCCACTGCTGGAAGCCCCCTTGTATCCACTGCAGGAATGAGGGAGTGTCACAGGCCTCAACCACACCCCCTCTTCCTCCATGTCCCACCCTATTTCCTTCCCCCTTTCTCTCCTCCCCTCCCCCCCAGCTGCTCTGCAACATTTTAGAATGTAAAAAAATAATAATATTAATAAATAAATAAACTTATTTTTTTAAAAAACCTGAGGTTCAGAGTGATTTAACAAAAGTCCCAAAGTTAGTCATCAGTAGCACCAGAATTAGGACCATGTTATATGATTTAAATCCTGTTACAGTCTCTCAAAGAAGAAAGGGCATCAGCTCTGGGGATGATTACTTACCAGACTAACTTTTATTTAGAATTTTAATTAATAATAAAGACATACAAACTTTACACGGTCACTATTATAAGAAACAGTGAACTATTATATAGCTGGTTATTTACTTGTCAGAACTTTAAAAGTAGTAACTAATAACAATAAATCACAAAACTGAACCTATAAGCATTATAGAAGAATATGACATGCTTTGCCTTAGCACTTGATTATATAAGGTCCTTTACAAAGTACTTGCAGCTGTACATACAAGTTGTGAAATTACATAGTGTTTAAAAATGATCCATCATGATTAAGCCAAACATGACAAGAAAAATTCCCTTAATAATTAATTAAATTTTATTTAGATGTGCCTAAAATTATGTATATATTTTGACTTCTAAACCACACACACTAATGCTAATTAGCCAAGTACATAACAACTTCTCTTTTTAAGTCCTATTTGTTTACTAGCATTCAGGATTCCTTATTCAGGATCTTCACTGCATCTACCTATATGATTACTGATAACAATGGGCAGAATAGTCTTCAAAGATACAGTATTAAATGTAATAAATAAGTTTAAAAAACTAGATACATCAAATATACCATAATCAGAGCTACTCATCAGACTAAATGATATAAAATTTTAAGGAAAATTTTAAAATTCTAAAACACGTTATAAAAGAATCTATATTATTTTTATATTAGCCTGAGACTTCACAACATTGTTCCTATTTTCCCAAATATTTATTTTTCAACATGCTGTAAGAATACATTCTATAATGAACGACTCTTTTCATTCAAACCAGAATGTTACCTCATGTTTGTAAAAAAGGGAAACTATTATATGATGCTAATTAATTATATTATTAATGTCAACTCCCTGTCAATGTAAAGAAAGCTTTATTAAAAGTATAAACTATTTTTGCTCTTCAGTTCATATATAATGGCAGGAACAGAATATTCTCAGAGAAACGACTGTAAAAAAATGTCACTGTCTAACTTAAAAGGAGTAAAAGCAAAATATAAATATAGCACTTGTACAGATTTTCACAGTAATTTTTAGGTTATCAAGGAAACATCTAGAGTGTTGATCTGGTTATACTCAATTCAAACAAACTACTTGTCACATTAACTACCTCCAGGAAGTTACTCCAAACACAAAATAAACTGTTTATGCCCCTATTCAGATAGATAACATGACAGATTGTTATTAGTTGAAGACAGATGAAATACATTAATTTGATTGTGAGCATGTGTTTAATTTTACTCTGCCATGTACACTCTCTAATGCTGTCTTTCTATGATGACATAGTAAATCATGCCGTATTAGAATTGCTAATACAAGAAAATAAAAAATTGCCAGAACTTGACTTTGACTTTGTAGATTCTTAAAGTAACCTTCTGACAAAATAAAACCGCCTGAAAATCACTGGGTTCCACAAACAGATATAGAAAAACAGTGTCATCTAAGAAATTAATTTCTATTATAAATTTAAAGACCTCAGTGCAATTTAACATTTTTCCTGTATACCAGTTTCTATATTTCTTCATGAAATGTCTCTTCTTTCCTCTCCATTTTACACTGGATTTTAAGTGTTTATCTTATCAATTTGTGTAAGTGCTTTCTATAATAAGGAATGTTCCAAACATTTCCCTCAAGTTAGGACTTTCCTTTTAAACGTTTCATGGTGCTTTTGAGACAAGGAAATTAAGATTTTATGAAGTCAAATATTCTGAAATAATGAGCTTGTTATTGTTTAAGCTATGTTTATTTGGTTCTTTTGTTACATGCAGCTAAAAACAAAAACAAACAAATGGACAAAAAGCACATAATACAGTTGCCACTCACAAAGTATTTGTTGAGTGAAAAAAATATTTTTAGGATCTTAAAATAATATAAAGTATCAATTGTGTCTAAATAATACAAGTATTTATTCCTTCATTTTTACAGGAATACTACACAGGACTGAAAATTAAAGAACTACAGTTTCATGACACATAAGAATGAATATCACAAATGTGATATACACACACAACTGCATTTATATAAAATTTTTAAATGGCAAAATTAAATATTACTTGGTGAAGCTTATGCAGATAATGAAAAAAAAAGGCAAGGAAAAGATCAGGACAAAGGATAACAGTTACTTCTGAAGGTAGAAAGGGGTGGATAAAGGTACCTGGTAGGCCTCTAGGGTGCTGGCAATGCTATATTTCCCGACCTGGGAATAGTTATTCTTTAAACTATACTCATATTTTACATACTCATCTGTACGTATATCTCATTATATTAAAAATTGCTACTAAAATAATAATATGACATTCTTTTGTACAGACCTAATTTTTCATATGATCATAAGAAAAGGTACGGTTGCAAAATTATTTGTGGTTTTCATCATTTTTCCCAAAGACCTCAATTAATCCTTTAATCATCAAATTATGCTCTTTGACCTATCTAGATATGTCATGAACTTTGTAGATTTTTTTCTTCAATTATTTATCACCTGACTCTGCCAGGTCCTCATTTGTTAATTCCTTTGCTTCTAGCAATTCTCCAATGCTTTATAGATTCTACATATTGCTGCAAGATTTGCCTAATCAATTTGCATTGTGTTTGTATTGTATGGTCACATACAAAACCACACACTGACCTATAAAGATTCTGAGGGGATTATAATGAATACTCTTAACTCTTGTAGAGTCACCAAACCACCACCAACAGCAGCCAGTATCAAGAGGATCCTCAAATGATTAAGCACCATTAATTAAGATTACCTAAGTTCCTTCTGGTGATAGATGTATAACTGCTTCTCCTTTAACCTCAGGGTAAAAATGAAATAATGGGTCTAAATGAGGGCATATCACTAACTAGTAGGTAAATTGCTCTCTATTTGTGGCTTTCTACAACTTTTGTTGCTTTCTGTAATATTTGTGCATAAATCCATCATGAAAATTAGCATTTTCCCACATGCCAAAAGCTTAAAGGAACTGGAAAATTAATAAGCTGCTTTTTCTTATTTTAATTCATGTTTTGGGCACTGCTCATAGCAATTCTTATTGGACAATTTCATACTAATACAATACTATATAGGTTTATTTGCAAAGTTCAGTATAATAGATATAAGGCCCAAGCAATTATACTACTCCTACATAGACTTGCATGAAAAAAAGACCAGCAATTGTCTTGCCTAGGCACTAGCATACCTGGCATCTTGCAAAGAACAGAAGCCACAGTAAGAACTGCCTCAATTGAACAATTATATTATGATTATTTAATTCTTCTTTATATTTTCCCCTATTTTCCAATTAGCAACAATGACCATATATTATATCTATTGAGAGAGGAGGAGTGATAGAACATGATCTAAAAATAACAATAAAAAGTAAAGAGTAAAAAGAAAACTGGCCCAATAGCAACAGAATTCAGAGTAATAGAAATACTTACACTTGCATAGCACCACACTGTTTTATAGGTACATATTAAATCATTTCACCCTCACAATCACCATCATTTGACAGATGAGAAAACTAAGGAGTAGAGAGGACAAATGACTTATGTAAGCGCACATATCTACTAAGTGGTAGAGCCAAATCTCAACCCCCAGGCAATCTCTGTACCACACTGCTTTCTCTTTATACGTGCAGACTTCTGGGACTGGCAGTTTCACACATTGTTCTATACATGTCATACCAATGAAATTCATTCATTTTCATTGCCATATAACACACCTTTATATGAATCTATCGCAATACACACATCTTTTCTCCAACTGATGGACACTTTAGTTGTTTTCAGCTGTTAGCTGCTATCAACAATGAAGCTGTGAATATTCTTAGCACATGTCATCCGATAACATGTTTAATGTTCTAAGACATACAGCAGAGTAGAACAGCTGAATCGAAGTCTATGAATGTTCAACTTTACAGAATAATGCCAAATTGTTTTCAAAGTGTTTTTTTCTAATCCATCTAGTAGTAAATATGAGTTCCTGTAGATTCACATTATATCTCTATCACTTGTTATTCTTAAGCTTGTTTATTTATGCCAATCTAGCAAACATAAGTATGTCACTGAAGTCTTATTTTGCATTTCCTTGATTTGTGATGAGATTGCACTTATTTTCATATGTCTTTGGGCCATTTGTCTTCTTCTGTGAAATTACTATTATGTTTTATGTCCATTTATTTTAACGAGTTGACTTTTTCTTGTAGATTTGTAAGAGTATACTAATCTTTTGTCAGTTATTTGTGTAACACACACCACTCCCAGTGGTGTGTTTGTCTTTTCTAATTCTTTACTGTGCCATTTCATAGAAACAAACATGTTTATCTTATGTGATTGATATATTCAATATTTAAATTTAGCAATTACATCTTTTTTTTTTTTTTTTTTTTTGTCCTTTTTCGTGACCGTGCTTAGCCAGTGAGCGAACTGGCCATCCCTATATAGGATCTGAACCCGCGGCAGGAGCGCCACTGCGCTCCCAGAACCGCACTCTCCCAAGTGAGCCACGGGGTCGGCCCTAGCAATTACATCTTGATTAAGAAATCCTTCCACATTCCAACATAGGAAAGATATTCTTTCATTTTTTCTTCTTCTAAAAAGTTGTGCCGTTAATATTGCAGTCTTTAATCCATTTGGAATTGATTTTTGTATGTGGTGCAATACAGGAATCCCTTTCCTTTTTCTTCATAAAAATAAATAGCTGTCCCAGGACTACTTATTAAACATTCCCTCTTTCCCAAAGATCTTCTATACCATCTCCATTATAATATCAAAGCTCCATTTATGTGAGGATTTGTTTCCAGTGTCTCAATTGTTTCCTTGGGTGAATTCCACATTGTCTTTATAAAAAGCTCTTTACAATAAATCTTGATAACTGGCATGGCAAATGCTATTTACCTTGTATTTCAGGAGCACATTGACTCTTTTTGCCCCTCTATTCCTCCATATACATTTTAGATTCAGCTTGCTTTAACACCACACACACACAAATACCATGTAGGCTTTTGACTGAAATTATGCTGAATCAATAAGTCAATTTGAGAATTAACATCTTTATAATATTGAGTCTTTGTATCCTGGAATATGGTAATAAGTTGCCATCTTTCATTAGGTCTTCTTTTCATGTTTTTATGCCCTATATTAAAGTTGTATAATTTTCTCAATACAGTGATTTCTATATAGCTAATCATATCATATGAGAATCCAGTAGTTCTATTTCTTTTTCAATCTGTATGTATTATATGCCTTTTTCTTGCTATTCCATAATAGCCAGGACCTTAAGAATAGTGTTGAATAAGAGTGGCGAAAGTGGATTTCCTTGGCTTGTACCGAACCTTAGGTGGAAAGCATTCAATCTTCCACCATTAAGTATGATATTAACTGTAGGTTTTTCATACAGATCATTTACCAAGTTGAAGAAGTTTCTTCTAGTTTGCTGAGAGATTTTTTAATTATGAATGGACGTTGGATTTTATCAAATGCTTTTTATGCATCTATTAAGATCATCATATGGCTTTTCTTCCTTAGCCCATTGATATGGTACATTACATACATTGATTTTGAATATTAAATCAGTCTTGACATTCCAGAATAAACACCACTTGGTCATAAATATTTTAAATACTGCTGAATTCAATCTGTTAATATTTTGTTAGGGTTTGTTTGATCCACGTTTATGAGAGGTATTAGGCTGTAGTTTTCTTATACTGTCTTTATCTGGTTTTAACATCAGATTAACAATCATGTCATAAAATGAGTTGGAAAGTACCCCATTATCTTTGATTTCCTGGAAGAGTTTGCATACAATTGATATTATTTCTTCCATATACGTTTGATAGAATTCAGCAGTAAAATCATGTGGACCTGTACTTTTCTTTGTGGGAACATTTTAAATTATAAATTCAATTTTTTTTACTCTTAAATATAGCAGTATTTCGATTACCTATTTCTTCTTGAGAAAACTCTGGTAGTTTCTGTCTTCAAAGGAATTTGTTCATTTAATCTAAATTGTCAAATTAATGAAAGCAAAAATTTTAATAATAATCCCTTACACTCCTTCTAATGCTTGAAGAATCTGTAGTGATTTTCCCTCTTTTATTCCTGATACTGTAATTTTTATCTTCTTTCCTCTTTTCATGGTCATTTTGGCTAGAGGTTCATCAATTTTATTAATCATTTCAAAGGACCAATTTTTAGTTTCATTGATTTCCCTACCCTGTTTTTTTATTCCTACTTACCTTTATTCTTCCTTTCTTCTGCTTGCTTTGGGTTTAATTTGTCTTTCATTTTCTATTTTCTTAAGGTGGAAGCTTAGATCATTGATTTTGAGAACTTTTTTTGAAATATAAGCATTTAATAATTCTAAGTGTATTCCTCTAAACACTGCTTTAGCTGTATACTGTAAGTATTGAAAGGGAGTGTTTTCATTTTTGTTCAATTCAAAATATTTTTTAATTTTCTGTGATTTCCACTTTGACCCAAAGGCTATTTAAAAAAAAAAAAAAAAAAAAAATTCCAAATATTTGTTTTTCCAATCACTTAAAAAATATAAAAACTATTCTTGGAGAGTGGGCCATACAAAAACAGGGCCAGACTTTACTGCCCTTTGCTCTACACTACTGCTCAAATCACTCTTCTGCTTAAAAGCCTTTAGTGGCTTTCTGTGGCTCTTATGATAACATACAGACTGCAAGAGACATTTTGTCTCTGTTTCTCATCTCTTCCTACCTTGTACCCTATGCTCCAACTGCAAAATTTTGTAAGTTCCCCTTACATTCCCAACTATTTTCTAATTTGTATGGCTTTATTCATTCTTTTACTTCTTCCTGGACTGCCCTTTCTCATCTTTCTCTTTATGGCACACTCCAGAATATTCCTTAAGATTCTGTTTACATATTACCTCTGCTGTAAAATATTCTCTGACCT
Source organism: Cynocephalus volans (assembly GCF_027409185.1). Classification (NCBI taxonomy): domain Eukaryota; kingdom Metazoa; phylum Chordata; class Mammalia; order Dermoptera; family Cynocephalidae; genus Cynocephalus; species Cynocephalus volans. Next base: position 10,858,978 of record NC_084468.1, read on the forward strand.
CTTCATCCTGTAAAGTCCCCCTGTGCACAAGTAAATCACTCTAAGAACACTATCATACTGTCTCTCCTACCATTGTGCTTGGTATATAAAAGACACTGGTGAATGAGTAAATGAATAAACGCATACTTTAAAATATAAAAGGAAACTGAATGTGTGCAAATATTTACAATACATAAGAACAAAGTCAAGTTCTAACATGTAGTTATGTACAGTCATGTGCTATATGTTTCGGTCAGTGGCCAACCACATATATAATGGTGGTCCCAGAAGATTACAATGGAGCTGAAAAGTTCCTACTGCCTAGTGATATTGTTGCCATTGTGTTAAAACTGTCTATGTTATTCAGTACAGTAACATGTTGTACAGGTTTGGAGCCTAGGAGTAAAAGGCTCTACCGTATAAACCACGTATGTAGTCAGCTAAACCATCTAGGTTTGTCTAAGTAAGTACACTCTATGATGTTTGCACAATGACAAAATCACCTGAGATTTCATTTCTCAGAACGTATCCCTGTTGTTAAATAACACATGACGTTATGTATAATCATCAAAATGCATTTTAATAGAACTAATTTCTAAAAAAGTAAAATTTCCATAAAAACTAAAATCATTATCTCAATTATAAAATGTCCCTTAGATTTTAATATTAAACTGCAATGTAGCAAACCCTCAGAAGATGGTGCTAGCCCAATATGTCAATAAGCAAAGAAATAAATAAATAATAAGACAACTGTCCAAAAAGAAAAAATTCTCCCTCTAAAAAAAATAATGAATCTACTTAAGGAAAAGGCACAAGTAAAGATAATTCAAAACAGAAAACCTCTTTGAAAGAGAAAAAATTCATTCCTGAACCTAAAACTAAATACAGAATTTAATCAATTTTCACCAAGTCTTATGAAAACATAGAATAGTGATCAGTAAACTTTAGTGCTTAAAAAAAGAAGATATCCTGAAGAAAGAGGGAAGCTTAATTTCAAACCTAGAAAACATTCTAAGTTTGAAACATCTCTACCACAAAGAATTCAGTTCATAGTCTCAATATATTAGCATAGCAAATTATAAGTCTATGGATATAAATGGCAGTGGTGGGGAAGAAGTTGAAAAAATGAAGGAAACAAAATTGCAATATAACTTTGGTATCTGGTTTTAAACCAAAAAGTACTTTTTTACAGAAACTAAAATGGACAAATTCAGTTGATAAGTTTTTAACAATACTAACCTGTTTTCTGCTTGTATCCAGATGCCTAGATTTTGTTTTGTTTCTGTTAAGACTGAACTGGCCACTGTGCATTTTGGTTAGTCCAAAATTACACAAAATTCTAAAATAGGATTTAATAATCACTCCTAAAGGTTTTTAAAACTCCACATTCAGGTATTCATTTTCAAAAGATCCAGCATTTTTCTGTAGAGTATCTGTCTCCTAATGAGAATTTAAACCCATATTTGAGAAGTAAATGGCTTGTGCTGAAAGATTAACTGAAAATTTTCAGACTTGGAAGGAAATAAATACACATAGCCAAATTCCCAATCAAAGAATATCTGACTTAAAACTAGCAGTCTTTCTTTTACCGGGGTATGTTACTAAATGATACTCTGCCTTTTGAAATACATTCAATTTAGCACATGTTGCTTCTTACTTGAAATTAAACCCCATATTTTATGGGTGCAATATGTTCTGTGAACTTGAAACAATAAACATATAATTTACATTTAAAAGAAAGCTGTCATTCTATATGGAATATATAGTAAATTAGAGAGACTACAGAAAATCCAATTGAAAACTATAGTTCGTTGAATAGGTAACTGTTATGTTAATGAATCATTTCCTTCTGAGTGTCATAAAATAGACTCCTTTTAACAACTACTTCAAGATAAAAACTTTTAATCACAAAAACTGATAACTCCCTTCTCATTATATGTCAGAAATACAATCAGTATTTATAGATAAAATTCATAAAGAAAATAAAGCATTATAATAAATTTCTTAATAAATACTGTAATCATGTAAGAGCGATGAAAGGGGAACTACTAAACTCTACCACTTTTTAGAATAGTCACTATTGGAAGAATAGAGTAAGACTGTGCTATGAGAATTTAGAATGAATAAGCATTATAGCTTTTCAGTTTAGTGTACTAACAAAAGTTTTCCTTTCCTTGTCAATTCTCTCATTTTCTCAATTTACTGAGATTTATTATTCATTTAAGTTTGACTCCTGATTCACTTTCCCCCCACATAATATATTATAAAAGTCATTTTTTAATTCAGAAATAATCACAAAGAGATAATCATAAAAAATAAACTGAGGTAGCTCTTCAAAAGAAAGCTTTAAAAAAATTCTGCATAATAAGAAAAAAATATGTGGCCTAAAAACCTTAAGTGAAAAAAAATTATGTTTGGAAAAAGACTGAAAGAATACACACGTGTTAAAAAAGTGGTTGGTTCTGTGAGCCAGAACTATGAGAATTTTTTTTTCTTCATAGGCTTCTATATTTTCCAGATTTTATAAATGGAATATGTACTGATCATTCCGTATTTTAGAATTCTCAAAAATGTATTTTACAGAACAATTCATGAAAAATTCCCACTGCATCAATGCCTTAGAATGCATTACACAAGTGATATATTTTAAATAATATTCTATGCTAATATTTCATATGATATAAATATATGGAAATAAAAGTGATTTTTTAAATGAGCATATCTTCTCCTCTAAGGAGTTATGAAGTTACCAATGTTTAAATAGTATTTTTAATTAAAATTTAATAACATTTTTTAACCTCCTCTTTTGGGATAAATCCATTCAACAATTATTTATTACATTGTCTTTAAAACATAAATTCTTCAGAAGAAAATAAAGCATATAATAAAATCTCATTTGGGGCCAAAAGCGGAATTCATTAACCTTTATGGCTACAAACAATTCTGCCTATTTCCAACAAATCAAAGTCACCTCCAAAAAGCAAAAAATACTACCTCTGATAGCAAATAATCATGCTGAAAACAAAAGATACTGAAACCAATTTCCATGAAGCATCACATGTCACTGAAACAGGTGCTCAAACTTAAAAGTTGCCAAAAAGAAAATTCTTAGACATTACTTTATAACTGATCCCACTACATTACGTGTCTGTAGCATACTGCGAAAATATTTCTGAATGTTCGTTGTCAAACATCTCTTGCTATGATTTTACCATAGAACTGATTTAAAATGACATTTCTGTCTCACTCTAGGCCATTTAAATATAAAGCTTCTTTGGGTTTCTTTTTACACGCATTAGCTCACTGTTCTGTTAAATGAGTCTTTATGGCAAAAAGACTTCAACTGTTTAGTTTTGTTTTTTTCAATTGAAACGTAATTGATTATACATTTATCAGTTTTACTATCAGTGTTTGTATACAATATATGATGATCAAATCAGGATAGTTGACATTTTTTTTAAAGACTGTTACATCGGTTTAAATGTTTTTAAAGCTAATATTCAAGCACAATAAGAATTTCTGTAATCCAAACTATTACTTAAGGTTCAAAATACCACTGATCAGCCAGATGAAATACTAAAAATGAGAATACATAGCAACACTAAAAAAAAAAAAAAAAAAAAAAACTTTAAAAAAAAAAGGAAAAGGTGCCAAGAGTAAAAAAGAAACAAAAAATTCTGGAAGATAAAATGAGCTGATAGAAATAGCCCCCTAAAGATGGGATTGAATATACAAAGCTTCTAGTATGAACCCTGGAAACAGGAAAAGTCTATCAATTAGGGTTCAATCAAAAAGGCAGAACTACTATGAGTGAGATTTATTATAGAAGTTAGACCTTCCATAACTGAGATCTGGCAAGCAGTAGGAGGAGGCTGTTGCTTCTACATATGTTTTTGAGCTTGAAGTAACTATAAATCAGCCAGAGAAGTAGTCAGGAAGGGAACTGGGCATGGGAGAAGAGAAAGGACAAATTAGAACCTTTGAGAATAAGCTGTATCCGATAAAGACAACTGAAATCCACAAGAGCAAACCAGAACCTGAGAACAATAGACACTAGTAGTGACAAACTGGTACTCACACCTGTCTCTTAATAACTCCAACCATGATGACAAGGTTGACCTATGGGAGAAACTTGCACCTTCACTAGAGAGCTGAACATGCAGGGCAATTATTCAGAGAAGCTGAAGGGGAGATCTGGCAGAAACTAAAGGAACTGTTGGTTCATATGCTTTCTCACACCTACAAGGTGAGCTAGCAAATCAGTGCCAAGATGTGAGAGTCGCTACAGTGCCTGCTACTTAGCACTGACCCTCACAGAGTCAAAAAGTATGCCTGACACTGCACTTTCTCCTTACAAACCTTGTGCAAAATGTCTCTTGTGGCCAGTGCTAACCAGAACAATACAGAGAAGGAAATTTTGGAAAATGTATTTCCAGTTTAGCTAAGTTAACCTAGTATAGTGCCACCAGAGAGTGAAACAGGTCAGTGCTCCTACGTAACCTTGCTGCTACAAAGGTATGAAGAGAGGTGGACAGCTGGACAGAGTGGTAAAATCCCATAAATCAATCCAAAGTAATTCCTTCCTAACTTCTACAATGGAGAGGGGGGGTCTCAGTTTGCCAACCTGTTGTCTGTCTACTTATCTATATTAGAAGCCTGACTGCCAATACGCTACCAATACTCTGTGGTCAGGGTGGAATATATCGCAAGTGCTGAATTTTGCATTTGGGTAAGAACTTCTAAGGTAAGGTAAGAACTTAGAAGGTTCACATTCAAGGGAAGAACTGCTAAGAAAATTCAACAGCAGCCTTTGTAATAAATTCTAAAACCCAGATTGGCTACTAATACTATTCAATTCTATCTTCATATTTAAATAGGAATAAGCATCTACAGATTTTAAAGAATCAATAATATAAACACGAGACCATGTTGGGCCCATTTTTAGGAGCAAACATTATCTGTGAGCCACATGGTGCCTATGGGTGGAGGATGAAGATGGCGCCCACGGGAAGTAGGGGAGGCGTAACCCAAGATAGCTCCAAAAGGTTTCTATTGGTCCTCCAGTATTTCCGCACTCGTGAACCCTGCGTGATCGCTATGCTCAACATGTTAGTACAAAATGCATGCCCGCGTGATCCTTTAATTGATTGGTTAGTTCATGGAAAGCCCCTAATATAAATAAATTGCAGTGTAACGGCAATAAAGTGGAACTGCCCTGACAGAACCCCTGCCGTGTCTGAGTGTCTCTTTCATGGGGCTGGGTTGGAGGGCAGCAGGCTCACTTTTCCCCGAGATCCCTCGATCCCAACACTGGGGGTAATCCTGTCGACTCCTTCTCCTTCTGGGTCTGCGAGAGGACCCCAGGCACGCCCCTGCAAGACCATAGAGCTGCTGATCCTCAAGAAAACAGTCAGTAAAGAAAATAAAAGAAAGAAAAAATAAAAACAAAAAAACATGCAAGCATAAGTGTGTGGTGGATTTAGGATCAACATTGTAAAAATAAAACAAAAACGAGCTAAGTTAAGGAAAAGAATATGGGGAAAATAAGAAAGAGTTCTTAGAAGTTCAAAATATAATTTCCAGAATAAAATAAATAAGAGAAAGGCTAAATAAAAAAATGGATATGGGATAAATCTTATTGATCAAGAAGAAAAAACTGAGACGTTCTTTCAGACATAAAAAATAAATAAAATCCAAATAGAGAGAAATATTTGAAAGATAAGAGCTATAAAGAACATATGAGGCACCTCAAATATCTATCTAACAGAGGTCCTGGGAAGAGAGAAAAGAGAAAAAAATAATAAAACAAATACATCTAAATTTTCCTTAGCTGAAATAAAGACGTAAGTTTTAAAGACTTAACCATCCAACTACTACAAGGTATTAGTTAAAAAAAAAAAAAAAAAACCAAACAGCATAGTAAATTTCCAACACTCCAAAGAAATAGAGAAAAATCCTATAAACTCAATGAGAAGAAAAAAATACAAGGAATGATTATCAAGACTAGCATCAGACTTTCCATTTTCAATATTAAATGTCAAAACACAACAGAATAATGACTACAAGGTTACAAGGGAAAAAGGACTTTGAACAAAAAATAACCTAAACTATTGTTCAAATGTCAGCAAAATAACAAATTTTCAGACAACAAAGATGCAAGGTACACTACCTAATAAAACTTTTGTGAATAAATGAATAACTGATATATTCAGGCGAAACAAAGAGTTGGTCCACTAGAAAATTCATTGAATGCAAGAAAAGCTGATAAAAAATGGAAACCAGGAAAATGTGGTGATATGTAACTATGAAATAAAGTACACAGTAAAACCAATGTAAATTTAACAATAATCTGACACAAAAATTTAAGATTAAAAGAAAATCTAAAGATGAAGTAGAAAGGAAAAAGGAAAACTAAACAAATATTTGTGTTATTTGGGTAGAAGGGTATAGATACTAATTGTTTATGTTGTTAGAGAAATTCTAGGTCATATATTAAATTTAATTAATTCAATACTAATATTAAATATTTTTTAAGGGTAATCACATAAAACATAGTTTTAAAATAAAATTAGATTGACTATAATTAGAAAATAAAGAATATAATTAGAAAGAAAAATTTCCAAATCTCTAGGGGGAAAAATCGTTTTTAAAATGTTCATTGAGGAGTTCAGTGGATCCTAAGATGGCGGTGGCTGCGGCGGTTGGCGCGGAGTAGCTGAGGTAGAAAAGGCGGCCACTGGGCCTTAGGCAGCCGGGAAACTTGTGGACCTTCCTCTTGCCGTCTCTTAAGGGAGGACCACTGCTGGTGGCTGGTTGTGGGGGCTGACCGCCACTTTGCCCTTGGCAGGAGAGGCTGCCTCGTTTACAGGCAACAGCTTTGAAGTATGGAGCAGGAAAAGAACTGTTTCTTAGCTGCAAAAGCGAGTCTCTAAACAGGGAACATGGTGCCAGGGCTGCTGTTGATGCAGCCAGGATCCTGGAGGCCGGGGCCGCGCTGAAGGCGGCCAGCTGCCCTATTCAGGATTCGAGGTTTCAGGCCGGCATAAAGAAGATTCCTGGGAGCGCCCGAGCCACGCCGCAGGACCGAGTGAGCAGCCCGAGGCAGCGGCGGCCAAGGACAGGGATAGCAAAAACACAGAGGCAGAGAGGGAGCCACCTGGCCCGGCACAGCCCCGTAAGTGACCCCCGGCCTGGCACTGCTGGGGGGGGGGTGGACACCCACCCGACTTCCGCCTGCCCCACCGGGCCACGCACCGGCCCCGGGGCTGCCTCCATTTTCTCAGGTGGTGGCGGCTCTGGCCCGGCTCGGCCAAGCCTGTCCTTCTCGCCCGGCTCGACTCCTCACTGAGCCTTCCCACTTGCTTGCCCTGGCGCGGGGCTTCCCGGGGCCAGCGGGCAGGCCTCCCCTCCCACTCCCTCCGCGGTTCTCTGGTGGGGCTGGTGGCGTGGGGCGTCTCCGGCCAGTGTCGGGAGGGCAAGGAAGTACGGGCTGGGTTGACTATCACTCCACAGCACCCTCGGTCCGGCCCCCGGTAAACTTCCTGTTACCTGGAGGCAGATACCATCTCTGCGGCCACCAGTTCGGAAAACACCTAACTGATTTCTGGTTAGGAAAAGTGTGGTCGGAGAGTTCCCGAGTTCACTTGAACCTGCCAGAGAGCTCACTGCGGGCGGGCACCGGACTCGGTCCACGCCGGGTGTATTCAAAGGTGAACCGTGTGCTGTGGGCTCCTCCCCCAAGGAGCTCACGCTCTGGTGTGGGAGATAAGACAAGTACACAAATAACCACGATACCAGGAGAAAGGTGATAAGTCCCGAGAAAGATCTACACAGTGCTACAAAGGCACCCAGAGCGACCAGTCGTCTGCGCCTAGCAGAAACTTGGTAGACTTCCGGGGCGAGGCAGTGCCGAGCAGGGTCTTGAAGGCCCAGCTGATAGACGAGGGTTGCAGAAGACACGTCCCAGCCCAGCCCACTGCGCACAGAGTGGGGAGACATCCGGCTAGGGAGGTGGAGACTCGAAAGAAACCACACACCCTGTGGGGCCGCCACTGCATGATCCAGCAGCCTAGGCCAGTGCGCACAGAACAGGGAGAAGTCCTGCATGGGAAATGGAAGCTTAGCAGAGACCACACACCCTGCGGTACCGCCCCATGATCCAGCAGCCCAGCAGAGTCCAAGATGACCACAGAGGTGGCTCCCTGGAGAGGCCCAAGACCCGAGGCAACCACACACACAAGGCACTAGAGGCCAACTGAGCAGTCACGGAGGTAGCCATACCAAATTGGCAACCACAGCAACATCTTAGTTAGTCAATAGTCTCAAACCGGTGGACTGTGAAAACCCCTGCCACAATGAATAAACATCAAAAAAAAGATACCAGAAATACAAAAAATCAAGAAAGTACACCACCAAAAGTTAATAAATCTCAAACTCTAGATCCTATAGAACAAGAAGCCCTTGAAATGACTGACAAGGAATTTCGATTGATAATTCTAAGGAAACTGAATGAGATACAAGAAAACTCAGCTAGACATCATGATGAAACAAGGAAAAGTATACAGGACCTGAAAGAGGAAATGTACAAAGAAATCAATGCCCTGAAAAAAAAAGGAAGCAGAACTTGCTGAACTGAAGAAGTTATTCAGCGAAATAAAAAACACAATGGAGAGTTTAACCAGCAGGCTTGTCGAAGTTGAAGAGAGAGAACCTCTGAACTTGAAGATGGGCTGTTTGAAATAACACAAGCAGACAAAAAGAAAGAAAAAAGAATCAAAGATATTGAAGAAAATCTGAGAGAGATATCAGACAAACTTAAGCGCTCAAATATCCGAGTCATGGGTATTCCAGAAGAGGAGGAAAAAGGAGATTGCATTGAAAACATATTCAACAAAATAGTGGCAGAAAACTTCCCAGGTATACGAAAAATCACAGATCTTCAGATCCAGGAAGCTCAACGATCTCCAAACGTATTCAACCCAAAAAGGCCTTCTCCAAGACATGTTATAGTCAAACTGGCAAAACTCAGAGACAAACAGAGAATCTTAAAAACTGCAAGAGAGAAGCGTCAAATCACCTATAAGGGAGCCCCAATCAGGCTAACATCAGACTTTTCATCACAAACCCTAAAAGCTAGAAAGGAATGGGATGATATATTCAGAATACTAAAAGACAAAGATTGCCAGCCAAGAATACTGTACCCTGCAAGGCTATCCTTCCAAAATGAAGGGCAAATAGTACATTTCTCAGACAAACAAAAACTGCGGGAGTTCACTACCACAAGACCACCCTTACAAGAAATCCTCAAGGGAGTACTGGGTATGGTTCCTGAAAAATAACTACCACTGCACTAAAAACCCAAGAAAAATCAAAACCCACTAGTATAATAAAAATGGCATTCATGAAGAGAAAACAAACAAACAAAAACGCTATCTGCAACCTAAGGAACCAAGAAACACAGAAACCAAACAGTAAATCAGAAAGCAAGGAACAAAAGACACCTAAGACAACCAAACAACCAATAAAATGCTAGGAATAAATCAACACCTTTCAATAACAACTCTTAATGTAAAAGGCTTAAATTCCCCAATCAAAAGACACAGACTGGCTGACTGGAATAAAAAGGGGGACCCAACAATATACTGTTTACAAGAGACCCACCTCACCCATAAAGAGTCACATAGACTAAGAGTGAAAGGAGGGAAAAAGATTTACCATGCAAACAGAAAAGAAAAACGAGCTGGTATAGCTATTCTTATATCTGACAAGATAGACGTTAAACTAAAAACCATAAAAAGAGAAAATGAGGGACACTACTTAATGATAAAAGGACAGATGCATCAAGAAGACATAACAATCATAAATATGTACGCACCCAAAGTTGGAGCAGCCAGATTTATAAAACAAACTCTATTAGACCTAAAGAAAGAAATCGACACTAATACCATAATAGCAGGGGACCTGAACACCCCACTGTCAATATTAGACAGATTGGAACAGACGCAAATCTCCCAAACTCATTCTATGAAGCAAACAGCATCCTGATCCCAAAACCAAGTAAAGACACAACTAAAAAAGAAAACTACAGGCCAATATCCTTGATGAATATAGATGCAAAAATCCTCACTAAAATACTAGCAAACAGAATACAGCAACACATATGTAAAATTATTCACCACAATCAAGTGGGATTCATCCCAGGGATGCAAGGTTGGTTCAACATATGCAAATCAATAAATGTCATACACCATATTAATAAAGTCAAACACAAGGACCATATGATCATCTCTATAGATGCTGAAAAAGCATTTGATAAAATTCAGCACTCATTCATGACAAAGACCCTCTATAAGTTAGGTACAGAGGGAAAGTATCTCAACATAATTAAAGCCATATATGAAAAACCCACTGCCAATATCATCCTAATGGGGAAAAGCTGAAAGCTTTTCCTTTAAGAACAGGAGCTAGACAAGGATGCCCACTCTCACCACTCCTATACAACATAATGTTGGAAGTACTAGCCAGAGCAATCAGAGAAGAGAAGGAAATAAAGGGCATGGAAAGATGACATGATCCTATATATCGAACAGCCTAAAACCTCTACAAAAAAACTCTTGGAATTGATAAATGATTTCAGCACAGTAGCAGGATACAAAATCAACACACAAAAATCAGTAGCATTTCTATTCTCCATTAGTGAACATGCAGAACGAGAAATCAAGAAAGCCTGCCCATTTACAATACACACCAAAAAAATAAAATACTTATGAATTGAGTTAACTAAGGATGTGAAAAATCTCTATAATGAGAACTACAAACCACTGCTGAGAGAAATCAGAGAGGATACAAGAAGATTGAAAGATATCCCATGCTCTTGGACTGGAAGAATCAACATAGTGAAAATGTCCATACTACCCAAAGTGATATACAAATTCAATGCAATCCCCATCAAAATTCCAAAGACATTTTTCTCAGAAATGGAAAGAACTATCCAGACATTGATATGGAATAATAAAAGACCACACATAGCCAAAGCAATGCTGAGTAAAAAAAATAAAGCTGGAGGCATAACACTATCTGACTTTAAGCTATACTACAAAGCTATAATAACCCAAACAGTATGGTACTGGCATAAAAACAGACACACCGATCAATGGAATAGAATAGAGAATCCAGAAATCAACCCACACACTTACTGCCATCTGATCTTTGACAAAGGCACCAAGCCTATTCACTGGGGAAGGGACTGCCTCTTCAGCAAATGGTGCTGGGATAACTGGATATCCATTTGCAGGAGAATGAAACTAGATCCATACCTCTCACCGTATACTAAAATCAACTCAAAATGGATTAAGGATTTAAATATACACCCTGAAACAATAAAACTTCTTAAAGAAAACATAGGAGAAACACTTCAGGAAATAGGGCTGGGCACAGACTTCATGAATATGACCCCAAAAGCACGGGCAACCAAAGGAAAAATAAACAAATGGGATTATATCAAACTAAAAAGCTTCTGCACAGCAAAAGAAACAATTAACAGAGTTAAAAGACAACCAACAGAGTGGGAGAAAATATTTGCAAAATATACATCTGACAAACGATTAATATCCAGAATATATAAGGAACTCAAACAACTGTACAAGAAGAAAACAAGCAACCCAATTAAAAAATGGGCAAAAGAGCTAAGTAGGCATTTCTCTAAGGAAGATATACAAATGACCAACAGACATATGAAAAAATGCTCAACATCACTCAGCATCCGGGAAATGCAAATCAAAACCACACTGAGATACCATCTAACCCCAGTTAGGATGGCTAAAATCCAAAAGACTCTGAACAATAAATGCTGGTGAGGTTGCGGAGAAAAAGGAACTCTCATACATTGTTGGTGGGACAGCAAAATGGTGCAGTCTCTATGGAAAAAGGTATGGAGGTTCCTCAAACAATTGCAGATAGATCTACCATATGACCCAGCTATCCTAGTGCTGGGAATATACCCAGAGGAATGGAAATCATCAAGTCGAAGGTATACCTGTTCCCCAATGTTCATTGCAGCACTCTTTACAATAGCCAAGAGTTGGAACCAGCCCAAATGTCCATCATCGGATGAATGGATACAGAAAATGTGGTACATCTACACAATGGAATACTACTCAGCTATAAAAACGAATGAAATACTGCCATTTGCAACAACATGGATGGGCCCTGAGAGAATTATATTAAGTGAAACGAGTCAGGCACAGAAAGAGAAATACTACATGTTCTCACTTATTGGTGGGAGCTAAAAATTAATATATAAATTCACACACACACACACACACACACACACACACACACACACACACACACACACACACACAAACCGGGTGCCGGGGGAAGAAGATATAACAACCACAATTACTTGAAGTTGATACGACAAGCAAACAGAAAGGACATTGTTGAGGGGGAGGGAGGAGCGGGAGGAGGGAGGGATGTTTTATTAAGGGGCAACAATAATCAACCACAATGTATATCGACAAAATAAAATTTTAAAAAAAAATATTCATTGATCTACAAAAGACAAGAAGGGGAAAGAGGAGAAAAAGGAAAACTCTTTAGACAAAATAATATGAAAAAATAAGATCAAATATACTATGATCTAGTTAATGAAATGAATTAAATAAGCCACTTAAAAGGCAAAGACATGAAAAAAAGGTTTTTAAAAATATAAAACTATATGGATTATGAGAGACAAAAAGACATTGTTTTATGATGACAGGGTTAGTTCAAATAGTTTAGTTTTCTATTTAAAGGTCAAATTTTTTTAAAAAGGAAAAGAGAAAAAAAACAAAAAAAACCTCTTTTGCTATACCTAAGGGACATCTGTAACGCCCACACCACAATTTGTTGAAGAAGGGAGCAAATTCAGAAAAGGTAAATTAAAAGAATGTGTGTGTGGAAAACCAAGAAAGGATGCCTACGGCTAAGAATTCAAAACCTGACAGCGGAGAGTTATCCAGAGTGTATGACACACAAAACAGTCCTTTGGAACACTTAGAATTCAAACAATCCAGATGGCAGCAAGAGTTTCCCTAGATCACAATGAACAAAGCATCAAAAAGCTGAAAAGGAAGGGCTTAACACAGACTCGTTCTAATTGCAGGAAGCAATGGGCTGATGTATCCAAGAGAGCTGGGGGTAGGAGTGGAAGTGGGGAACTACACATTGTAAGCAACCATGCAATGTCAATCTGTGGCTGTGGGGAAAAAATTAAAATATGTATTCTCACACAAACAAACCTGTTATCATAAGAAAAATTATTCTTAGCCTAGAACATGGTCTTTACCTCTCTATCCTAAGAGCCTTCTGTTACTGAGAGAGTCCTGCAGAGTTCTAAATGTTCCAAAGGACTGTTTTGTGTGTCATGCACTCTGGATAACTCTCTTCTATCAGTTTTTGAATTCTTAGCCATAGTCATCCTTTCTTGGTTTTACACATACATTCTTTTAGTTTACACTTTCTAAGAGAGAGAGGGAAGGAGGGAGGAATGATCGTTGCAGGAAAAATTCACCTCCCTTAAAACTGAATAATAATTCACTTCTCAAAAGTAAATAATAATAATGATAATAATAAAGGAACCAGCACAGTTTTTATATGAGGGGTCTTCAAAAAGTTCATGGAAAGATTCATATTATCTTTTAATTTTATTTTTCCATGAACTTTCTGAAGTACCCTCATACAAAGGCACAACAAAAAGGCAAATAGAATAAAGAAAAACACTAAAGACAAAGAGACTCAAAGGAAATAAGTTGCTATGCAGCAAATAAAAGTTGTCACCAAATATCAGCACATATTTTTAAAACTATCAACCAGCCACCTCTGTAAAACAAAAAAGCAGAGATACAAGAAAGCAGAGAAGTTATAGCAAGATAACAAAGTGATGAAACCTGAGCAAACAGCTAAAATAAAATAAAATAAAATAAAAACGTTGAAGAAATACAAGCCAAATTGGAAGCAGCAAAAATAGACACTCCTGAAAACATATGAGACATAGAGGACATAATTGAGAAAAGCAACCACAAGGGGAAAAAAATGAAAAAGAATTGTGGGAAAATAGAATAATTTAATCAGGCCCCCTCGCCTTAGGTCTGGTTGGGGGTGGTGCAGTGCATTCTTTCTAAGTAAGTTGTGTGTGAGTGGAGTTAGTGCACGTGCACGGTGTCGCCACTGGCTGGTGTTTACTGCCTCTGCCGCCCGTGGCCATGCTCTCGAACCTATGCTTCCAAGGACCTTTTTGCCAGTTACCTAGCTCATACACCTGCACATGAAGGGTTTGTGACCCAGTATGGACTATGGGCTTGAGGGGTCTGGGTCTGTGAGCTCCAGACCCAGCCCTAGCTCGACAAGAGTGTAAAGGGAATAGAGAGAAAATGATATGGAAGACAAGCAAAGAAGATCCAATATACACATAATGTCGCAGAAAAAATAATGGAACTAAAAAATAAAATTACAATAAAAAATTCAAGGATTGAATCAATTACTGGGGTATATTTTAGCCACCTCCTCCACTCTTCCCTGCCCCCCCCCCCCAAAAAAAAGAAAATGATGCAACTGCTCTTATCTTGAAACTCAAAAAAGAGTCTTCGGGGCTTTGAGGAATCCAGACAAAGTTTAAATCAATAATTTAAAAAAAAAACGAACTTGCCTCAGACACCTTCTTAACACTTTATACTAAAGACAGCATACCAATATTCACAGACTCACAGAACTCTCAAGAAAATAAAGTGTAACAAAATTATTTGATGTCCAGCCAGTATGTTACTCAAATTAAAGTCAAGAACATTTCTGTACGTGCAACAACTAAAGGAATAAAGATACTAAGAGTCCTTCTTTAAGAAAAAGAGTACTATTTATTGGGCCCCTGTCACACTTTAATAGTTCCCCCCAAAACTAATTAATAAACTGATAGAGAAAAAAGCAGAATGTTTTAAGAAAGAAAATAAATGTTTTCAAAAGTATACATCATGAATAAAACCAAAAGATAGTTATAAATAAAAAAAAAAAACACGAGCATTCTCTGTAAATTAGGAATAGAAAGAAAGATATAATACCAGATGTGGAAGAGATTTTTTAAAAAAGAATGCCAAACACAACTTTATTCAAATAAAGTTGTGTTATACTTACCAGGGGATGCTAATAGGTTCAACTAAATGTTCAGACCCACAAAATTACCACAGGCCACATTTGTCCTACTCAGTAAAAGACTATTCAGAAAAGTAGAAGACAAGATACAGCCTTCCAGCAAGGCAGCATCAAGTATTTCTCTCAGCAGGAATGCTTGCAGATTACACAGCAATCCAGGAGCTATCTTCTCCCCAAATGACAGCCCAGATACAAGTATATAAGTCACACATTGGTACAGGGTTAGTTTAGAAGCCCCCTGTTCACAGGAGCCAATATTTTTTGTAACATTCCCTACAGATGATAAGCTAAGTACATGAGCCTCCACAATCAGAGAAGTCTAAAAGCTATGATTTTTATCAGTATTTATAGTTCGTTTTTGGTACTTCCCAGTCCAACTGCAACTTACTAGTCAGGAGTCATTTTTTTTTTTTTTTTTTTTTTTTTTCCGTGACCGGCACTCAGCCAGTGAGTGCACCGGTCAGTCCTATATAGGATCCGAACCCGCGGCGGGAGCGTCGCCGCGCTCCCAGCGCAGCACTCTACCAAGTGCGCCACGGGCTCGGCCCAGGAGTGAGTCATTTTTAACATAAAAATGCTTTGCAGTAATGTTGCTGACACATACTACCTCATCAGGTTACCAAGGGAACACAGATATATTGTTTAATTGAAGATCAGATTCTCATCCAGCTTCTTAACCTACTCATTTACAATTCAAAAATTACATGAAATCATCCATGAAAATATAAATAACCAAAACTGACTGGGAACAAAAAAGGAGCACCAAATTTCAATATCAAAGAGGATATGGAACATGTAGTAAAAGACCTAACTCTGAAAGAGGACCCAAAATCCTAACAATTTTACAAACAAGTTATATACCACACCTTCCAAAAACAGATAGTTCCTATGTCATTTCAATCAATTCAGCACACCGAAGCATAAGGGAAATTCCCAATTCATTTATAAAGCTGACATAATCTTGGTACTAAATCCAGACAAAGGTGGCACAAAAATCATAAACTTCAAGTCAACCTCATTTAAAAGCAAGGATTATAAATGAAATATTAAATTGAATCTAATAGTATATGAAAAGAAAATATGCTGTAACCATAGAGAGTTTAATTCAGGAATTACAAGGCTGGTTTAAAACTAGGAGATCTTTGTATGTGATCCACTATGAATATGCAATCGGAGGAAAACATCATATACATCTTTATTAAATAAAATTCAACTTACATTCTTAATATATAGGTTAATAGGTGGCCAGTTATCTCAGATTAATAAGCCAGAATGAAAACAAACTTCTTTAACTTGATGAAGAATATCAATTAGAAGCCAATAGCAAAATTTTTACCTAATAGTAAAATATTAAAAGATATTCTTACAAAGTCAGGATGAAGATAAGCCTGCTTCGTATCAGTAATTATTCAAAACTGTTCAAGAGTCTTAGACGATTCAATAAGACAAGAAAAACAAGTAAGAGGGAAGCTATAGGCATGGACGAGAACCATCATTAACTGCAGATATGACTGTCCATCAACAGAAACTGTGAGATGTCTGCAAGGAACAGACAAGAAGGCGGAAGTGGAGCAGAAGCAGCAGCGGACCTTCTGCAAGTTCACCTACCGGGTGTGGACCTTGACCGGGGCGCAACGTGCACTACAGCAATTGAAGCAGTTGTACAGTACCCGCCTGAACCGTGGCCTTCGGTGGAAGCAGCACTGGCTGCTGAAGCTCCTGTGTAAGGCCAAGTAGGAGGAGCCGCCCATGGAGAAGCCAGAGATGGTGAAGACTCATCTGCGGGACATGATCATCCTGCCTGAGATATGGGCAGCATGGTGGGCGTCTACAACAGCAAGACCTTCAACCAGGTGGAGATGAAGCCCGAGTTGATCAGCCACTACCTGGGCGAGTGCTCCATCACCTATAAGCCTGTGAAGCACGGCCCGCCGGGCAAAGGGGCCACCCACTCTTTCCGCTTCATCCTCCTCATGAAGCCTGCTTCACCAAAAAAGGCACAATCATCGTCAAAAAAACACAAAACAACAACAAAAAACTATCAGACTGATTTTTAAAAACATGTCCTGACTCCCATCGCAATCACACACGTTGCAAAAAAAAAAAAATTAAATGACTTGTTTAACAACACAGCCAAGTTTAAAAGAAAAATTACTCATAAGGAAATAGCAATACAGAGAAAATTTAAAGCCAGAAAATAAACTGATAAAAGAATGGACAGATGAAGATAGATATAGAATATTATCATTACTCCAAAAGGTTTTCATGTAATTCTTCCTACCCCCACTCTTATTTACTTCATAGATTTTGGCCTCTACTAGAAGTTCATATAAATAAAATAATATGGTATGTATGATTCTAGTCTTTGATGCATTTGAAAATAAGCTGCAGACAGTACACTTAACTTCATTGTACATATCATTACTTAGAGTTTGATTTTTTTAAGGTAAAATTTACATACAAAAAATTTGTGTACGATTTGGTGAGTTTTTCATTTCACTGCTAGAGTTATAGAAGAATGGATAGACGGATAGATATGTGACAAAGCAAACATAGCAGTATTTTAATTGTAGACTCTAGATCAGTCAGCAAACAGTAGCCTGTGGGCCAAATCTGGCCTGCTACATCCTTTTGGTATGGCCCATGAACTAAGAACAGTTTTTACATTTTAAAAAAGTTGAAAATAAATTAAAAGAATAATTCATGACATGTGAAATGTGAAATTCAAAATTCAAATTTCAGTGTCTAAATATTTGTTGAAAAACAGCCATACTCATTCATTTAGGTATTGTCCATGACTGCTTTTGCACTAAGGTGCAACAGATACTGTGTGGACTTCAAAGACTAAAATATTTACTATTTGGCCCTTTTCAGAAAAAGCTTGCCAACTCCTGCTCTAAACAGTGAGTATACGAGTGTTCTGTATGAGTGTACTGTAAAAATCTTTCAACTTTTCCATGTTCAATATTTTTTTACAATAGAATGTTGAAAAAAATCAGAGCAATAATCATAAGTGGATTCTACAAAGGCCCACTGGAGAGAGGAAGGGGGTTTCTATCAGTTCTAAGTACTGCAGTCGGCTTTTCTAAAACCTATCTGAAAAAATGCTTGGAGCTGCAAAAGGTGAGAATACTATAATGAAGACTCTAATATAAAGCCAGGAATCTCTAACAGAATGATCTATCTTTTAAAAATAGGCCTAAAAACATTCCATCAGCCAACGAAAGTGTCAAGGAAGCTTGCCATTACGTGAAGTCCTAGATGAAAGAAAAAAAAATTTTTTAATATCCATGAAAAATAAAAACATCAAGCCTGTCCCCATTCTCATTCTCAGTTGGAGACTGTATTAGTTTTTAGGGCTATCATAACAAAGTACCACAAACTAGGTGGCTTAAAACAACAAAAATTTATCCTCTCATAGTTTCAGAGGCTAGAAGTCAAAAATTGAGGTGGTGACAGAGCCATGTTCAGAGGCTCTAGGGAAGAATCCTTCCTTGCCTCTTCCTAGAAAGGAAACCTCTTTTCGTACAAAAGATCCTATCCCCTTCTCAACTACTTAATGACATCGTTCTGGCAATTCTAATCTCTCTCTCCTACATCATCAATTTTACTTTCTCTACTAATTCATTTCTATCAGCATAAACCATATTTCTCAGATCTCAAAAATGAAAGCAAAAACAATTTTAAAACTCTTGACTCCATTTCCCCCCTTCCATTTCTCTGCCTTCTTTATTACAAATTCCTAAGAAGAGTCATCTATACTTACTGCTTCCAATCTGGCTTTTGTTCTCACTTCACCAAAACTGTTCTTACAAAGATAAGCAATAGTGTGTTGCTAAATCCAACAGTAAATTATTGATCCTCTTTTTATTTATCTATCGGCAGCATTTAACATAATCGATTCCTCCCTCATTTGAACATTCCCTTCACTTGGCTTCTAAAATATCACATTCTTGGTACCTAAACCAGACAAGACACATTTTTTGATATGTTCTTGAAGTACAATGAAATGTAGTACAGTCATCCCTCAGTATCCATGGGGAAGTGGTGCCAGGAACTTCCACAGATACCAAAATCCACAGATGCTCAAGTCCCTGATATAAAATGGTGTAGTATTTGCATATAACTTATGCACATCCTCCCATACACTTTAAATCATTTCTAGATTACTCATGATACCTAATACAATGTAACTGCTATGTAAAATAGTTGTTCTACTGTATTGTTGAAGTAATAATGACATGGAAAAAATGTATGAACATGTTCAGTATAGATACAATTTTTTAAAATAGTTTTGATCTATGATTATTGGAATCCATGGTTGTGGAACTCACAGATACAGAAGGCCGACTGTACTTGTTAAAGCATTCTTTGAAGTTACAATATCAATTTTATCAAGAATATCAGCAGGAAGTCCATTGATTCTGGAATTAAAGACACTCCTTTGGATAATGCTAAAATTAAGAACTGAATCTCATATAAAACTATCTCAACAAATGCTGTTTTCCTGAAATCATTCACAGTCATTTAATACAGATATTTCTGTTTCAGAAACTCCCCTATTAGCAAATTCAATCAGCAAATCAATTTCTAACATCATGAAAAGGACTCAAGATCCTACATTAAAGCTGTATCCATGAGTGTGTGTGCACACGCATGCACATGCACGCATACCTGTGTGTTTGCACATTCAATTGAAAAGAAAGAATTCTTAGAGAAAGCCAAATTTGGCCCATATACATTATTTCAAGATCTTGATGGTCTTGGCATTATAGGAAGATTAAGAGAAACTTTTAACCTCCTGTAGAGTTCTTGGCTTTTACAGATCCTGGCTGTTTTGTTTTGTTTTAATTTAACACATGTATACAGAGTTCTGTAGCAATCACACGTGGAGCTATATCAACTCTAAACAATACAAAGTGACTACCCTCACAGGATTAGCACTTAGAGGTACTACTCCCTCCTTTCACTCCCACTCCATACCTGCTTCTATTATAGCAGTGAAATATGAAAGAAAAAGAAATAAAAGCTTAGGTTAAAGGCAAGGAGTATTTAAAATGCCACACTGATAAGTTTAAGTTTTATGACTGTCATATTACTATCAAGTTTATATGGAGATATCTGTAGATTTAAACTTGAGATAATGTTTTAAAATGAAGAGGGGGAAAATTTGCCTAATTCCTTAGTTTCAACCTGGAGATCATCTCTGACATTCCCATCTTTTGACAAAATCCTTGTGAAACTTTCATAAATATTTAGTGCAAAAGCCTAAACGGAGAGGGTAGGGTAGAGGAGAATTCATCCTCTTCTTCATCTCAGGTTAACACCTAGTCTCACCCAGTCTGACAGGATTCATGCACTGATGAAAACACAATCTTGGAAAAGAAAATCTGAGGAGGGGACCATGAAGGGAGCCATTGATTCAACAAGAACCATGTAAAAAAAGATTAGATGCTTTCATGTGACCCCAAACAATGTTTCATCCATGTCTATAACTTTGACTTTGTTTACATGGTATCCTTTATCTTTACTGTTTAACATCCCACCTTCCCCATCTGTCCATAAAATGACCACTGTCCATTTTTAATCCTATAAATCCAAATTTCACCATAGTTTTATGACTATAACTTGAAAACTATTAGGTCCTTAAGGGTAGAAACCATTTCTTATTATTTTTTAATTCCCAGTATTTAGCATGATTTCTGGACATAACAGGCCCTCAACAGATGTTTTCATGTATTTACTTACTTATTTATTTGACACGTATTGATTGTATGTATTTATGGGGTACAGAGATATATTTCAAGGATGTTTGCTAAATAAACATACTACCTTACTATACTGATGAAATTATACTCACTCAACAGTGTTAATAAATCATTTGGTTTACCTTTAAAAATTTTACTTTTAGTTTTATTCTAGGTAGATTTCACTCTGAAGATTATAACTAATGAGAATATTTTCACCCTGTGGCTAGTGTAATTTGACTTCAAGGCTGCAACATGTTACATTAGAGGCTTGGGTTTTCAAGGCCAGTCCCTAAAAAAAAAGTCTTGGTTTGTGTGGGTTTTTATTTTTTTATTTTGCATGTACAGTAGCCTCATAATCTAACTAATCAGAATTCTCCAGAGACCTGATATTCTAAAATGAACTGATCTATTATTTAGCTTTTCTAAATGCTTCTAATTTTTAAAATTCTCTTCATGAAAACAGCTAACCCAAAATGTTGGTAGTTATAGTCTATATTTTATTTTATATGCAAATTTGAAGACGTAAAATATTTTTAAGATATAAAACGTTTGAAGAATTAAAAATCTTCTTAAAATATTACTACTTCCAGCATTGACAGAATAACTAGGACAAGATTTTCCTCTTGTTGTAAACTAGAAAATTGTATAAAATATATAAAGCAATTATTTTCAGACACTAAATGTAAGGCAGGACAAACACATGATCCCTGAGAGGTGAGAAACAAACAAGGTGAGCTTTACATTCACTCTGACTTTCTACCTGGAGGTACTTTCTACACCATACTAAAGAGAGGCAAAACCCAAAAAGAGTATGATGAGCTTGCTCAGTAGAGGACACTGAGATTGCAGTTTCAAATTAGGAAAAGCACCTGGGATTTTTGTGGAGTAGAGTACCAGAAAGGAGGGATCTACAAAGAGAAAAAGGTCCTGAAATCTTTATAAGAGTTTCCTTTAGTCTGTCCTTGACTACTACACTGTACCTGCATACAGCAAAACTCCATGATGCTGTGCAAAGAAGAACCAGGAAGCTGCGACCAGAAAAATTCCCAGAATGCAAACACACCTGGTAGATACTCAACTGGGAGAGAAGAAAGTGCTCACTGAATGCCCAGGGCATTCAGTGGAGAAAGGAGAAGAGTAACACCTTGGAATGGGGCTAAACAAGGCCTAGAGTACAGGCTCTCTAACAAACAATAAAAATAAGCTGGAAATATCAAGCCACAAATACTTTAAGTTTCCGCCAAAGTACAAAAGAATATAAGAAAATTCAGGACTCAAGAATGTAAAATATCCAAGACCCAATGAAAGAGTATTTACACATGTGAAGAAACAAAAATAGGAGCAATAACAAGGCTAAAAATCAAAGAAACAGATTTAGGAATGACAAAAATCATAGAATTAACCAACAAGCACTTTTTAGATGAAAAATGCACTAGAGGGGCTTCACAGGAGATTCAAGCAAACAGATATTCATTAGGTTGTGCAACCATCACCATGATCTAATTACAGAACATTTTTATCACCCCAAAAAGAAAACCTATAGCTATTAGCAGACACTTACCTTTCCCTCCCCTTCTTACCCATTTTCTGTCTTTATGGATTTAGTTATTCTAGATATTTTATTTTTAACTTTTAATTACAAGAATTATTGAAACATATTGATTATAATATTTATGGGGTACAGAGTTATATTTCAATACATGACATTCTAACACACAGTACCTTAGAATGTGAATATATTTGGAGACAGGGCATTTTAAAGAGATAATTAAGGTAAAATGAGGTCATATGAATGGGCCCTAATCCACTATGACTACTATCCTTATTGAAAGAAGATATTAAAACACAGACATGCATGAAGGAAAGATCATGTGAAGACAAAAGTGAGAAGACTGCTATCTATGAGCCAAGGAGAGAGGCCTCAGAATGAAACCAAGCCTGCTGACACCTTGATCTTGAAGTTCTAGTCTCCAGAACTGTAAAGAAATAAATTTCTGCTGGTTAAGCCACCCAGACTGCAATACTTTGTTATAGCAGCATTATCAAAATAATGGAGGCTCTAATATTCTTCAGTTATTTAGATTCTCTAGCATGGAAACAAACACCAAAATACAGAAGTGAAACTCACATTTCAGGAAATTCTAAAATTAGTTCTTTGGAGATATAAATGTGTAAAAGGATTCTGGATCTCCTTTCAAACAGGCTGAATTACTCTGGGTTCAGTGGGACTTTAGGAATAGTAAATACTACATTCCTAAAGCAAAAGTTAGCTTTCTACTATCTTTCTGTATTATGGTATATGTATACACATGATTGTTTTAGTTGCAAAAGAGCCAACACTGAATTCCAAATGGAGAGAACGTCCTTGAATTGGCTCAAGACCTACCTGTAACAAAATGGAAAGCAGTAGACATGCTTCAGAGAAAAACAGAGCTGGGTTAAAATCATAGGTCCATCTTACTAGCTAATTAACAATAGATAAGTTACTCTCTGAGACTCAGTTTCTTGAGTCTTGCAAAGGGAGATCACTTAGCATGATGCCTAGCACATAACAAATGCTTTATAAAAGAGGACATCATTAACAACACAGAATTGGCCACAAAAAAATTAGCAGGCTATCTATATAAACACTACTGAAAAAATAAAAAGAAATTGTACCATGTGCTCAAGTGCTATTATCTAATTTTTACAATAATATAGCTTAAATAACATAGCCCAAATAAAATCAAAATTAACGCAATAGCTATATTAAAGCTATGAAGAAACAGTAAATTCCTGGCAATAGACTCTATTTAATGGATCGAATATTTAAGAAGGATTCAGGGTTTTGTCTAGTTCTCTCTAACTAGGCCTTATTTTAAAATGTAACATTTTGCAGGTGAGCTTTAGCTCAAGTGGTTACTTCCTCAAGCTAGAGTTCTCTCTGTCTAAAATGTAGCATTTTGCCTGAAATTCAGTCCTTTCATTTATGTATCCAAACCCTACTAATTTTGCAAAGTCCCAGTTTAAGTTCCACATTCCTCTTAATCCTTAGCTGACAATTTTTCCTCCCTATGACAAAACAGCACTAAATTAAATCTTGCCTTTCTTTTGTAGACTAAAGTCTTGTTGTGGAAGTAAGATAAACATAATGGACAAAAACCATTATGCTCATCTTGTTTCCACAACAAGACTTCAATTCTCCTGAAGGCAGGACTCATGACATATGTGCCTAGGAAGCAGCCGTGTACTCACAGAGAGAACTTAGTGCTTGATGCATTGACTGTGTTAAAGAGTTACATAAAGTTTGCTATTGTCCTTCTATGCTGCTTAATTTTAAAGTATTTCAAATAAGAAAAAACTCAGAACATGCCTTTAATAAATATTCACTCACAGAATTACATACAGAGTTGAAAGTATCTTAAAGAATAACCTTATTTAGCCTAATTTAATCACATAATAATTCTTTTAAAGTAATTATTAAATAAAACACAGAACACAATAATACTTATTCTTATTTTTTCCATTGTTTGTCATATATCTTTTACAGTCTACGGCAGTTAATCTCTACCATTCCCTGAATGATAATAAGATATATTTTTACAGTAGCAATTGGTGACATTTCTATAAATCAATGTGCTGCAGTGATACCTAAATAAAAGCTTATTTCACTATAATGATGCTTCCAGGCTTCCCTCAAGTCAGGTGGTTACTTGCAGTTAATGATCTGTGACATACCTCACAAGTAGTCCTAAAAAGACTTATTATCCATTGCATGTGCAACAATATTTGCTTTATGGATGGCTAAATGAATGAAGACATTCAATGTAACTGTAAAAGTAAAATCAAAAGAAAACTTACAAGTAACATGTTTTCTTTAAGTAAAAGGGCTGTGACCATTTTCCATTAATACTTAACCTTTTGCTGGAGCAGTGCAACCACATATAACGCTCAAATCCACAAAGCCCAAGAGCTGTTCTGGGTTAATGCTAATTAACTGCCCCCAATCAAAAGAGCAGTAACTTTCCAAAAATGTGATATCATCAGCCTCTATTATTGACATCAAAGTCACATCAGAAAGCTTAATGAAGATAAAAAAAAGACAAATACATAACTTGAGAGCACATCTTTGAATCAAATATATATACATACATGTATAACACAAACATGCTCAATAAAAAGAATTATGCTGCACAAAAAATTTGCTAAACCTCAAATACTCTATCTTTTATAGCTGCCAGACTCTGTAGGCATTCAAATGTTTACCATTTATAATTTTATTTCATTTACTAGACTCAGCTTTTGTCCACCATATGTCCACTGTGGATTAACTATTCCCTTAGGTACAATTAAGGACTTTCCATTTGTTGTAAGAAGAGCTAAGTATAAAGAACACAGCCAGAAATAACATTTATACCTCAACGAAAAACAGAAGCACATTCAAACTCAAATGCTAGTTTACGCAGCATCTTTTTTCTTTATTAGGCACATGTCTACATAGCAAAATAAACTTGAGATAAAAATTCATGGGAACAGTACAACAGCTTTCACCATTCAGATTAGGTATCAACATTATATCACTTTCAAAAATTGAATTTAAACAACTCTTCAGAAAAACATACTGCTAAACTATAAGTTAAATAAAGGTTTGGATTCCAAACACTGATTAGAAACAAAATTGTAATCATTATTTATGTATCTCAAAACTCTACAAAATTTTTTAAATATTTTAAAATCCTTACACTGGAAAAAATATATGTATTTAGCAGGCCCTCCTCCCATTACCCATAATTAGAAGAGAGGATCTGAGAAAGAATGGGAAAGACAATAGCAATGAACACATATAACACTATTTATTGAAGAGACTGCCATTTCTCTGATTGTGTATCAAATAAATAAAATTATAAATGAAAGAGGATACACTATAACTGATGTCACAGAAATGCAAAGGAACACAAGAGACTACTATGAACTGTTGTTATACAACAATAAACTGGATGACCTAGAAGAAATGGATAAATTTCTATAAACATACAACTATCTAAGACTGAATCATGAAGAAATAGAAAATCTGAACAGACCAGTAATGAGTAAGAAGATTGAATCTGTAATCAAAAACCTCCCCAAAGAAAAGCCCAAGACCTGACAGCTTTACTGGTGAATACTACTAAATATTTAAAGAAGAATTAGCTTCAATCCCTCTCAAAGTCAAATAGGGGGGAATACTTCCAACTCATTTTACAAGGCCAGCATTACTCTGATACCAGAGCCAGGCAAAGAAAGACACTATAAGAAAAGAAAATTAGAGGCCAACAACCCTGATGAACATACATGAAAAAATCCTCAACAAAATACTAGTAAACCAAATTCAACAGCATATTAAAAGGTCATACACCATGTTGAAGTGGAATTTATCCCAGGGATGCAAGGATGGTTCAATATATGCAAATCAATAAACATGATATACCACATTAACAGAGCAAAGGATAAAAGTCATACGATCATCGCAATATATGCAGAAAAAGCAAATTCAATATTCTTTCATGATAAAAACTCTCAATGAATTAGGTATAGAAAAAATGCACCTCAACATAATAAAGGCCACATATGGCAAGCCCACAGCTAACATCACACTCAATGGTGAACAGATGAAAAATTTTCCTTTAAGCTCAGTAACAATACAAGGATGCCCAGTCTTGCCACTTCTATTCAATATAATGCTGGAATTCCAAGCCAGAGCAATTAAGCAAGAAAAAGAAATAAAAAGCATCCAAATTGAAAAGCAAGAAGTAAAATTGTCTCTATTTGCAGATAACATGATCTTACATATATAAAACTCTAAAGACTCTACCAAAAAACTGTTAGAACCAGGGCACAAATTCAATAAAGTTACTGGATACAAAAAAAATGCAAAAATTGGTAACATTTCTGTAAACTAACAAACTATCCAAAAAAAAGGAAGAAAAGAAAAGAAAACAATTCCAATTACAATAGCAGCCAAAAATCAATAAATAAAATACTAAGGAATAAATTTAAAGAGGTGAAAGGCCTGTACACTGAAAACAGTGGTTTAAGAAACACTAATGAAAGAAATCAAAGAAGATACAAATAAATGGAAAGATACCCCATGCTTATAGATTAGAAAAATCAATATTGTTAAAACATCCATACTATCCAAAGCAACCTACAGATTCAACACAATCCCTATCAAAATTCCAATGATATTTTTCACAGATATAGAAAAAAAAATATCCTAAAATTCTCATGGAACCACAAAAGACCCCAAATGGCCAAAACAATCTTGAACAAAAACAACAAAGCTGGAGTTATCATACTACCTGATTTCAGAATATACTACAAAATTATAGTGATCAAAACAGCATACCAGCATAAAAACAAGCACACATACAAATGGAACAAAATGGAGAGCCCAGATATAAATCCACAAATTTATGGTAAACTGATCTTCAACAGAGACTGTTATTATTCAACCCCTTTTGGGGATGAAAAACCTGGGCTCAGAACTATGCAAAAGGTAGAAAAAGAACAGTATTATTCTCACATTGTCATCTAAAGGGTCTGTAGTTTCATCTTTTACTGAGGTAAAAAAATAATTTTCTATCATTCATGTAATGAATATTTATTTGAGCACATTCTACATACCAGGGACTCAGCTAGAAACTAGAGTAACACTAGTAAACAGGACAGAAAGCACCAGTCTTCATGAAGCTTGAATTATACAACACATCATGTAGATGACCCCAAGCGTGGGGTGTGGGTGGCGAGGTAGATTTGCTCTAAAAAGGTGACTTTTTCAGAAGAGTCACATGATTTAAAAAGCAAAAAACAGCTAAGAATTATGAAAAACTGGTGAGGAATTATCTAGCATTCTGTCCCAGTCTGTTTCTATTTGATCATTTACCTCGGACCCTGTATAAACAATTTAGGAATTGGGAAAATTCTTACAGACCCCTCATATCCTACTATCTCCATTAATCAGAATCAATGCAATAAACTGCAGAGTAAGGAATGGACATGACACATTTGAAACTATATCTAAAAATGGAACAAGTTCGAAACATTTTAAAAGGCATGTGTTTTTTATATAATCAGGTGTTTGCATTCTTCCCTACTCTCTCCCCCAACCCTTTCCCTTTCTCATAATTCTCATCAGTATAAAACATACTGTAATATCTTCCATCCTTTAAAAACAACACCAAAGGAGTCCTGAACCATCTCTACCAGTTTATCAACTGACTACCTTTTACAGCAGCATTACATATACAGTCATGTGTCACATAACTTTTGGTCAACGATGGACAACATATCCAAGTGTGGCTGCAGCAATAGGCTATACCACGTAGCCTACGTGTGTAGTAGGCTGTACCATCTAGGTTTGTGTAAGTACAATCTATGATGCTTGCACAATGATGGAATTACCTAATAATGCATTTCTCAGAATGTATCCCCATCATTAAGCAACACATGACTGTACATGTTGCTTCTATTCACTGTGATACCTCCTTCCATTCTCCTTGAACCACTACACCTCTCACCCCCATAATTCCAACGAATTTCTTTGCCTAGGCCACCACCAATTACCTCTACACTGCTTAATCTAATAATCATTCTCCATCTTTATCTGTCGATCAGCCCCTTCTTAAAACACCTTTATATTTGGCTTCCAGAATACTTCACTCTCATGATTTTTCTCCTACCTCTGCAGGCCATATCTCAATTCTTTTGCTGATCTCTCTTCATTTCCCCAAACTCGTAAACATGGGTGTAACCCAAGGCTTAATCTTTGGATGGCTCTTTTTATAATCACTCCTTTTGTAAAGTTCACCCACTCTCATGATTTTACATACCATCAACATGCTGTTGACTCGCAGATTTTGTCTCTGGAATGAATCTTGCCCGTGAATTCCAGGCTCATATATCCAACTGCCTACTAAACTTCTCCACATAGATGCCTAATAAGTGCCTCAAACTTATTATGTCAAAAACCAAACTTTGGAACCTTGCCCAAAACCTATTCCTCCCACAGTCTTCTTCATCTCAGTAGATAGAACTTCAGCCTTCCAGAAGCTTAGGCCAAAAATCTTGGCAGTATGTTGCTTCTTCTACCCACTCCTGTATAATCAATTTATGAAAAAATCCATCAGGCCTACCTTTAGAATATACCAGAAGCCAATCACTTCTCCCTACTTCCATTGCTATCACCCTGGTCCATGCCACCATTATTTCATGCCTGTATTATATATCAAAAGTCTCCTATCTGGTCTTCCTGTTTCCACTTTTATCCACTATAGCATACTCTCATAATAAGAGCTGTAGTGATCCTTTCCAAATACAAGTTAAATCACTTCACTCTGCTTAAATACAAGTTAAATCACTCCACTCTGCCTCAGTGGCTTTCCATCTCCCATGGAATCAAAAGTCCTTACAATGGCCTTAAAGTCTTTCTTGATCTGTCCTCTTCCTAGATCCTTCCCTCTTTAACTTCATCACCTATACAGCTACACGTTGGGGGTGGGGGGTAGCACTACCTCAAGGCCTTTTCACCGATTGTATCCCTCTGCTTGGATAACTCATTTCCCAGGTAACTATGTGGCTCACTCTCTCTCTTCCTTTGTTTTTGGTTGAATATCATCATCACAGACTTTCCCTGAATATCCTATTTAAAATCATATCACTATCTCCCAAGACTTTTTTTGTCACTCTTTTCTGCTTCATCAATTTCTACAGTACTTATCACCATTTGACATATTGTATATTTTACTTATTTATTTATTGCATGTCTTCTCCATTGAGACACAGCTAGATGAGGGCAGGGATTTTTGTCTGTTCACTTCTGTATCCCTAACACCTAGACTGGTATGTGTTCAATGAATATTTATTCAATAAATAAATGAATGAGAGAAGAAATAAGAAAGAAACCAAGAAAATACTGGCTGAATTGCTTTATTTACACTGCAAAACTGGACAATCATTTTAAATTTTTAAAAAACAATGTCACATAAAATGAAAAGTAATTAAATTCTAAGTTCAAGAACAATTTTAAGTTTTTTTTTTTAAATGCTATTTTTACAGCTCCAAAGAACACTCCAAAGTTGGCCATATTTCCAGATGTGCCTGGCAAATAGTAAGAATTCAATATATCTTAGCTAGGTTTATTATTATTCTTATTAGGTATATGCACCTATCCATGTATATACAAACTAGTTTTTTAATAATCTAACAATAAAATGATAAAATGAGCCAAAGAAATCTCTACAAAGATAAGAAGACAAAGTTTAAACAACACATGAACTTAAAATTAAACTCTCTTAAAACTGTATGGCAATTAAACAACCATACAATGAAACATAGTTTGGGTCATCAAATTTTAGGAGTACTAGAGGTGCAGCACTGCTGCCACTGCCACTGTCAGTAATGGAGATCATGGCTCAGTGCACACAGAGCCCGTCCCTTCGCTCCAACAACCCGTGTGCCCTTCCACCCACTGGAGTCATCTCCTGCTTCCCACTGCAGGATATGCAGTGCCACCACTCGCCCTCCAGCTGGCAAGTACAGGGATGGAGCCATGGACCTTGGTGTTATCAGCACCATGCTCTAAAAAACTGAGCTAACCAACCAGCCCCTGATCTTCTAATAAATCTTGGATCTCTAATAACAATTACAGAAAGATTGTAAACCTGAGAAAGGGCTGCACCACCCAAACAGGAGTAAGAGAACATCTCATGACAGGAGACACAGGTGGAAGCCCCAGGTAGTCTTTCCCACAGCCTGAACAGAAGGAAAGAGTGTGCCACAAACACAACTTCTGCATAGGTGGCCCACCAGAGTCACTGCAAGGACAGCTCATTGCCACAGTAGCAGCCAGGACCACCCTGCAGGCAGCCTAATGCACACTCGACTTCACTGACACAAGGAGAGTCACCAGCAGAGCCTGCAGGTAGAGGTGGTAGTCTTTCTCCTCAAAGCCCACTCCAGAGTAATAGAAGAAACAACTGTTCTACCAGATGACCAGACATCAACACAAAGATAAAGAAAATATGAATAAACAAGAAAATATAACACCCCAAATGAATACAGTACTTCTCAAATAGCAGACCCCATAGAGCAGGAAACCCTTGAAATGACTGAAAAGGAATTATAAGCAGTAATCTTAAAGAAACTCAAAGAGATAAGAGAAGATTCAACTACAGAACACAATGAAATGAGAAAAAAATATCCAAGATATGAAGAAGGAAATTTACGAAGACATTAATACCTTAAAAAAGAATGTAGCAGAATTCCTGGAACTGAAGGATTCATTCAATGAAATAAAAACACAACTAATATCTTCAGCAGCAGGTAGTAGAAAGAATTTCAGATCTCTAAGAGAGTCTTTGCAAAATAACCCAGACAGACAAAAAAAAAAAAAAGAATTTTAAAAATAAAGAAAATCTAAGAGAGCTAGCAGACAACCTTAACTGCACAAACTTCCAAATCATGGGTATTCCAGAAGGGGAGGAAAAAGGAAAAGACATGGAAAATGTATCCAATGAAATAATAATGGAAAACCTCCCAAGTATAAGGACAAACATGAACCTTCAGATCTAAGAAGTTCAAAGATACCCAAACAGATACAATCCAAAAAGATCCTCACTGAGGCTCAAACTGGCAAAGCCCAAAGACAAAGAGAAAATTCTAAAAGCAGCAAGAGAAAAGCATCAAGTTACCTATAAGGGAGCCCCTATCAAACTGAAAGAAAAGACTTCTGAATTAAAACTGTACAGGCCAGAAGAAAATAGGATGATATATTCAAAATGCTAAAGGAAAAAAAAAACAAAAAAGGCCAGCCAAGAATAATATACCTGGCAAGGCTATCCTTTAGAAATGAAGGAGAAATAGTGTATTTCCCAGACAAACAAAAGCTACAGGTGTTCACCACCACACAATCAGCCCTGCAAGAAATTCTCAAGGGAGTGCTGCATGTGGAATCCAAAAATAATAATCACTATCATGAATACATAATAAAAAATAAAACCCACTGGTAAAACAAAAATGCAAATGAGAAACAGAAAGAAACTAATCTTAAGACCTCCAAAAAACCAACAAACATTGAAGATGTAATAAAAGGAGAAGAAAGGAACAAAAGATATTTAAAACATCTAAAAAAAATTAAAAGCAATAAAAGGCCAGGAGTAAGACAATACTTGTCAATAACAACCTGAAATGTAAATGGATTAAACACCTCATTCAAAAGACACAGACTGACTAACTGGATTAGAAGAGCTAGACTCAACTATATGCTATCTTGAAGAAAGTCATCTCACCTCTAAAGACACATACAGACTAAAAGTGAAAGGATAACATGCAAACAGAAAGCAAAAATAAGCAGCAGCAGCCATTCTTATACTGGATACAATAGACTTGAAATCAAAAACCATAAAGACAGACAAAGAAGACCACTATGTAATAATAAAAGAATCTATCCTGCAAGAAGACATAACAATCATAAATATGTATGCACCCAACACCAGAGCACCCAAATATATAAAACAAACACTATTAGACCAAAAGAAAGAGAAAGCCCTAATACAACAATAGGGGGGGACCTGAACACCACTCTCTCAGCATTAGGCAGATCATGTAGGCAACAAATCAACAGAGAAATACAGGATTTAAACTATACCTTAGAAAAACTGGACCTGGCAGATATCTACAGAACATTGCATCCAACAACCACAGAATATATATTCTTCTTATGAGCACATGGAACATTCTCCAGGATAAACCATGTTAGGTCACCATCATGTCTCAGCAAATTTTAAAGAACTGAAGTAAACCATTTCAAGTATCTTTGCAGACCAGACAGATTGAAACTGGAAAGCAATAACAAGCAAAACTATGGAATCTACACAAATACATGGAATTAAAAAACAGGCTCCTGAATGATCTGTGGGTCCAAGAAAATATTAAACAGGAAATCAAAAAATTAAAGAAAATAAAGACACATCTTACCAAAACGTGGGGGATACTGCAAAAGCAGTACTAAGAGGGAAGTTTATTGCAACAAACACATCAAAAGAACAGAAAGACTTCAAGTAAACAATCTTTACACCTCAAAGAGAAGAAAAGAAAAATTCAATCCTAAAAGTAGGAGATGGAAAGAAATAATTAAGATCACAGCAGAACTAAATGAAATGGAGACCCAAAAAATGATACAAAACATCAATGAAATGAAAAGTAGATTTTTTGAGAAGATGAACAAAATAGACAAACCATTAGATGGGTTTAAAAAAAAAAGAGAGAGAGAGAGAGAGAAGACCAAATAATAAGGATGAGAAATGAAAAAAGAAACATTACAACCAAACCACAGAAATACAAAGAAAATCCAGAGGAAATGAATAAATTTTGGTCACATACAGACTACCAAGACTGAACCAAGAAGAAAGAAAAAACCTGAACAGACCAATAACAGCAATGAGACTGAAGAAGCAATCAGCAGTCTACCAACAAAGAAAAGCCTAGGACTGGATGACTTTATTGCTGAATTCTGTCAAACCTTCAAAGAGGAATTAATACCAATTCTTTTCAAACTATTCCAAAAATCTGAAACAGAGGTCATTCTCCCAAATGAGGCCAGCATCATCATGATACAAAAACCAGAAAGAGATACAACAAAAAAATGAACACTACAGATCAATATCTCTGATGAATATGATGAAAAATCCTCAATAAAATATTAGCAATCAGAATGTAGCAACATATCAAAAAAATTACACATCATGATCAAATGAGACTTATCCCAAGGATGCAATAATGCTTCAACCTACACAGGTCAATAAATGTGATACACCACATCAACAAAATCAAGGACAAAAAACATATGATTATCTCAGTAGATGTAGAAAATGCATTTGACATAATTCAACATACCTTCCTGATTAAGACTCTTAGCAAATTAGGTATTGAAAGGAAGTATCTCAACACAATGAAAGCCATATATAACAAACCAATTGCCAATATCATCCTGAATGGAATAAAAGAAGGATGCCTACTTTCACCACTCCTATTTAACAAAGTATTGGAAGTACTAGCCAGAGAAATCAGGTAAGCGAAAGAAATAAAGGGCATCCAGTTTTGAAAAGACAAAGTCAAATGTCACTGCTTGCAGATGACATGATCCTACATATAGAAAAATATAAAGATTCTACAAAAAAACTCTTAGAGCTGATAAACAATCTCAGTAATGCTGCAGGATACAAAATCAACATGCAAAAATCAGTAGTCTTTTTATACTCCAATAAAGAACTGGCAGAAAAAGAAATCAAGAAAGCAAGCCCATTTATGATAGTCACCAGAAAAATAAAATACCTAGTAATTGACTTCACCAAGGAGGAAAAAGATCTCTACAATGACAACTACAAAACACTAATGAAAGAAATTAAAGAAGACACAAAAAGATGGAAAGACATTCCATGTTCCTGAATCGGAACAATTAACATTGTAAAAATGTCCATACTACCCAAAGTGATATACAGATTCAATGCAATCCCCATCAAAATACCAAGGACATTCTTCACAGAAATAGAAAAAACAATCCTAACATTCATATGGAGTAAAAAAAAGATCATGACTAGCCAAAACAATCCTGAGAAAAAAATAAATAAATAAATAAAGCCAGAGGTATAACACTATCTGACTTGAAATTATACTACAAAGCTATATTAACCAAAACAGCATGGTACTGGCATAAAAACAGACACGTAGACCAATGGAACAGAATAGAAAACCCAGAAATCGACATACATACTTATAGCCAACTGTCTCTTTGACAAAGGTAACAAGAACATACACAGGGGAAAAAACTGCCTCTTCAATAAATGGTGCTGGGAAAACTGGACATCCATATGCAGAAGAATTAAACTGGACCTGTACCTCTTGCCATAACCAAAATAAACTCAAAATGAAT
Source organism: Cynocephalus volans (assembly GCF_027409185.1). NCBI lineage: Eukaryota > Metazoa > Chordata > Mammalia > Dermoptera > Cynocephalidae > Cynocephalus > Cynocephalus volans. The sequence continues at coordinate 10,893,835 of NC_084468.1, forward strand.
TAAAGACTTAAGTATGAGACCTGAAACCGTAAATCTACTAAAAGGAAACATAGTGGAAACACTCTAGGAAATAGGACTGGGCAAAGACTTTATGAGTAAAACCACAAAAGCACAAGCAATGAAAGAAAAAATAAAACAAGTGGGATTATAACAAGCTAAAAAGCTTCTGCACAGCAAAGGAAACAATCAACAGAATTTTAAAAAAACAACCTACAGAATGAGAGAAAATATTTGCAAACTATACATCCAACAAGGGATTAACATCCGAAATATTCAAGGAACTCAAACAACTTCACAGTGAAATAAGAACAAGTTACCAATTAAAAAATGGACAAAGGAGCTGAACAGACATTTTTCAAAGGAAGACATACAAATGGCCAACAGGTACATGAAAAAATGCTCAACATCACTAATCATCAGGGAAATGCAAATGAAAACCACACAGAGATATCATCTCACCCCCGTTAGACTGGTCATTATTAAAAAGACTGAGATTAACAAATATTGGTGAGGATGTGGAGAAAGGGGAACTCTTCTACACTGTTGGTGGGACTATAAAATAGTACAACCACTGTGGAAAACAGGTTTCTCAAACCATTACAGACAGAACTACCATATGATCCAGCAATCTCATTTGTGGGTATATACAAAGGAATGGAAATCATCATGTCCAAGGGACACCTGCACTCCCATGTTCATCACAGCTCTATTTACAACAGCCAACATATGGAACCAATCTAAATGTCCATCAACAGATGACTGGATAAAGAAAATGTGGCATATATACACAATGGACAACTCCTCAGCCATAAAAAAGAATAAAATTCTTCCATTTGCAGCAACATGAATAAGCTTGGAGAAAATTATGTTAAGTGAAATAAACCAGACACAGAAAGAGGAATACCACATGTACTCACTCATAAGTGGTTGTTACAAAAGAAGGAAGAAAGGAAGGAAGGCAGCAGGAAGGGAGGGTGGGAGGGAAAGTAAAAAAGAGAAAGACCACAATAATATGTTGAACTTTCAGTAGAGAACAAATCTATGGTGACTAGCAGTGGTAAAAGGGAAGTGAGAGGGGGGTTAGGGAGATATTGGGTAAGGGGAACATAGAATAATTACAAATTGTAACAATGAATATGCTAATAATATTGACTTGATCATCACAAATTCTACACAAAGATAGTCAACACTGTACCCCCAAAATATGTATAATCAATTATGCTTCAATTAAAATAAATAAATAAATAAATAAAGGAATGGAAGGTGCTTGGGTATTACCCAGTACAATTCCCTCATTTTAGACTAAGGATGACCCTAAGTGGTTAAGAGAATTTACTAAAGGTCACATCGCTAGATAAAATGACAGCACCAGGAAAAAAGTTGAAGTTTTCTGATCCTGAGTTTAGTGTTCCTTTAAATTATATTGGCTTTGTTCCACAATCACTGCAAATATAAATTAAAATACATCATTAAAGGAGCTTAAATTATTTTAATAAAAATTTCAAAGCTTTTCACAAAGAAATGTTTTTCTAGCTCTGTGTACTTTTATTTAATATTAATTTAATATTTAATAATTTTTTTCCAAAAATTTAAAATCAAAGATTCACCATAAAAGAAACAAAAATAAGATAGATTATTCTTTCCCTAGCATTTAATAAACCTCAATCACAACAAAGATGTATAGAAATCACATAAACAGACTGTTACGATTGAAATGCTTACACAACTCCCCCAAAACCACCCACCCCCACAAAAAAAGCCCAAAAAGCCTAATACTTCTTAGGCTAACTACAGTACTGCCAAAATGATTTGAGGTAGGCTATCTAAAAAAGTAACTATGAAATAACAAAATAATATCACTACAACAACCATTAGAAGAAAACTACTTTTCAACTAATATTATGAAATAACAGCTATTTGACATTTTCTTCCCCAACAACTGTCAGCCCCAACACTAGTCTTTAGGCAAGTTTATGCATTTGATTTGAAGATACTACTTAACCAATTTAACTTGAAATGCTACCAACACGTACTGAAAGTATAGTAGGAGTATAAAGTTTCACATAAGAATACAGCTTTAAGTGTATATATTAAAATACTTTCTCACTCAATATATAGAAATGCTCTCAATATCCTCCAGTAAGTAAATGATCATAGCTCTACTTGAAAAATTTACATGTGAAGAGAAAAAAAAGTTAAAAAGAAGCAGCAGTAGCAGCGGCAGCAACAAAAATGGAAATATTAGGTCCCTCTGAAAAAGACACTTGGATTTGATACTTTGGGATTACTATTATCTAGACCAAAAAAGAAGCAAAGTATTAAAAAGAAATAAGGAAAAGGGCAGGATACTTTTGGTTTTGTTTTTCAGTTTTATTTATACTTATTTCTGTTGGGTACAGTGTGTTGTTTTAATACATGCATATACTACTCAATGATTCAGAGTAGATAGAACAGTTTTGGACCCATTAGTTTAAAATGTACAAACATAATAAACTTTTCAAATCCTCAAAAGAAGTTTTGTTTATGCTTTATAAATTATAAGGTTTCTTAAACAAATTGGTAATAATGACTTGTTCCCTCTGGTATAATACTGTAGGTAATAAATTTCATAAAAGCTAATATGAATCCTTCAAACTAAGAATCAAATTAAATGCTACCTACTTAATAGTTTCACATGTCTACTCTCCAGATAAAAATACGAATTTTTGGAGACTCAAAAGAGTTACAGAATAGGCAAGTACTTTCATGGAAATTCCAACGAAATTTTTCAAACTGAACATACATTTTTTATACTCCTCTATTACTGAAAAAAAAAAAGAATAGTCTTTTAAAAGCTTTGTGAAAGTTTTACTGAGAGCATCAGTAAAATTTTCAACTTGAAATTTACTTGTATTACTAATACATTTCCACTGAGTTCAGGGAACCCAACTTACAGGGTACATAAAAATGTAACCTTTAAACCTCCCAATGTAAAACATCACTTCCTGGGCAGAGATAGTACTCCAAGAACAATCAATCACTGTTAAGAAGAATATACACTCAACATAGTTAATTAGTGTTGATGCACTCTTCTCTATGCCTTCATCTGTCATGAAGATTGTTTAAAAATCTGAGTTATTAGTCTTTATTTGGGGAAGGATCTGGTTAATATCTTTAAGAGTAGAAATCATTCATCCATCCACTCTATACTGGAGCGTGATAATTCCTACCCCCAATACAAGTTACTGATAACCACTACCCCTCTACTAACTAAGAAGCTATAAATCAGGAAGAGGGCAGCTTCTATGCAACCCCTGTTAATTCTGTTTACAATCTATCCAACTGAGAATGTTAGCTAGTCACGGGAGAAACTAGCTGATGGATCAGATAGTAGAAAGCATAACAGATTAAAGAAAAAAATATCAGAATGACAAATTAAAATACCATGTGGTTATAAAACATGGATTGAATTAAAATTAAACTTCTAAAACATTAACATTCCTAAATTTTCATTTCATTTCAATTATACCCTTGCCTGAAACACTGAAAGAAAAATTAAAACTGTACTTCAGTGAAGATTAATGATTTTTTTAAATTAAATACAAAATTAAAAACCATGTAAATCAAAAGTCAAATTTGTAGTTTTCTAACATTATGTAAAAGTAACAAGTGAGGGAAAAAAGCAAACTTTCTAAATCTTTTATATTTATTTAGCCTACAATCATGACATAAGATCTATGACATTTTATTTCAAATATGATCTAGCATAATATAACCATGATGTTATTTCCTAAAAAACTCCCTGTGACATTATTCACCAGGATGAAAATCAGTAAGCCAGTTGGCCCTGAAGACCATCTAATAGATTCCCTATATCTACGTATGCATTTTTCCTCATTAAGAAAACCACTTTTTCTGAATACTATCTTGGACCATAAACACTTCTAATTTCAGCATTCTTCATGAAAAGGTTTTTTATTCATTCATTTGGTATTCATTCATTCAACTGTTCTAAATGATGAGTTCCTTAGATTTCATAGGGCTGAGATTTTAGTGGGGAAAAACAGACAATAAACATTTGATGGCAATGAGATGTTGCAGATAACTTAAGCATAATGACCTGAAAGAAAAGGAAAATGGATAGCTCCTTTACATTGAGTGGTCAAAGAAGGCAACTTTAAGGAGATGACATTTAAGAAGAGATGCGAATGGCAAAATGAAGCTAGCCAAAAGCAAAGATTAGAGGGAAAAGCATTTCAAGCAGAAGAAACTCTAAGGTACAAATGAACTTGGAATGTTTCCAGAACAGAAAAAAACATAAATGTTGCCTGTACATATAGTGAGTGGGCAAGGAAGTATGTAGAAGATGAAGTCTGAGAGGCAGGTAAAAACCACATCACCTAGAGAGTAGGGAACTTGGATGAGGAGTGTGGATTTTATTCTAAGTGTGATGAGAAAGTGCTAAAAGGTTTTAAGCAGAAGATATAATATGATTTACCGTTTGGGAACTGGATAATAGAAGAGCAAAGCTAAAAGCTGGAAGACCAGTTCAGAACGTGCTGTAGCAGTTTACATGAGAGGTGATGGTGGTATGCTAGGCCATGGCTAGTTCCACTCATGGTAAGATTTTAGGTGGACATAAATTAAAAACCTCTAGGCTCTGCAGTGCAGAGCCTGATTAACTGAGAGTACCCCAATGCTGGAAGAGCAAAACTTTCGAAGCCAATAAACCAGGTAGTTAGGATGGGTAGATTTGGCTCTCTGCCATGCAAAAGTTGCCTTATATAGCAATATAATTGTTTCTGGGTGATTATGTGACTGAATCTGTACGTAGCATTTCAGACATCTTGCTCCACATGGGGCTACAGAGATCATTAAATTTCAGGCAAACATCTGTAATATGCACAGAATAGTAAATGACTTACCATCTTCTCCATTTTGAAATTTACCTACCAGGAATTTATTTTTTACCACGCTAAGCAAAAGTATGTCCTTCCATGAAGATGTGGACATTAACTGCATTTAGTAATCTCACCAACCAGAAAGAGCAAAAGAAAGGCAGTCAAGTTTTCAGAAAACTTGAAGATTGCAGAGAAAAAGAATAAAACTAAAACCTAGGTTGGCAGGTCCCAATCACTCCTTAAGGACTTTCCTTGGCTCAGCCTTTGAGCAAATTAATAATGGTTGGCTTAATACACGTAGCTGGCACTCAAAAATGTTTGTTGAGGGCCGAGCCCGCAGCGCACTCGGGAGAGTGTGGTGCTGGGAGTGCAGCGACGCTCCCGCCGCGGGTTTGGATCCTATATGGGAATGGCCGGTGCACTCACTGGCTGAGTGCTGGTCACAAAAAAGACAAAAAAAAAAAATGTTTGTTGAATGAATGGTCCCACTCAACACATAATACGAGAACTACCAATCTGGAAAAAAAAAAACAAGGAATAAGTTGGTGACAAGAAAATTCTCCTAGAACCATTTTCTCCAGGCCAGCTTCAAAAAACATCTATTTCAGCTCTACTAATTTGTAAATTGTGATCATTCAAATTGAAGCTACCCATACACAGCACTTTTAAAACGCTATCATGGTTAATAATAATAACTAATAGTTATTGAGCACCTATTATACATAAGACCACATGTTTAGTGCTTTTCATGCAATATCTCATTTAATCTTTAAACCAGCTGTATAGGCAGAAACTATTACCCTCATTTTCACATGAGGGAAATTGAGACTTAAAGATGTAAAGTAACTTATCTGATGTCATGCTGCTATTAAGTGAAGAAACCGGGCTTTTAAGCAAAGTCTACCTAAATCCAAAGTCCTGTGATCTTAACAACTACTCAGTACTTCATTTAATATCTTAAGTAGTGCAAAGAAATAACACTAACTAGTATCTGATAGCCTTTCTGAATAAAATGTAGAATAAAATTAATTTGCTTTAATTATTGTATACTTTTAAGAATTGTATATTGAAATAATTAATGTACTAATTACCAATCAACTTATCCATCTCATTAAAGCAAGTCCCTCCTGCTGGCCATTTCATTAACCTACTGTAGTTACTTTTAATAGTTAAAAATAAAACATTTTTTTATAAGAATAAACCCATAATTCATCTTTATATCAGACTATCCTCTATTTTCAGCCAAAATTTATGAGTTTACTATATTTAAATAAAAAGTAAATGATCTTAAAACTTACTAATTATAAGCTCTTAGTATGGAATCAATTCTCTCTCACATATACCCACACACTCTTTATAAGGAAATGTATATTACCCTCTGTCTCTCTCCTACTAACTTAGGCGGAAAGCTGGCTACAGCTGCCAATATTTTCACAGCCTACACATATTTCTTTTCAAAGTATGCTTTCTATTTAAATTGCAAAGAATAGGACACAATGATGCAAAAAAAAAAAAAGCAGATTTAGGCAGAAGATGACTAGATAATGAGCATAATAATCCTGTTTCAGATGTCTTTACATCATGTTACTCTTGCTTTACCTTTAACCAGTGTGTGAAGTCTTTGTTAATTTTATTGCTTTTTCAGAAAATTATATCTCCCCAAAAGAAAACGAGTACGTACTACTATACTATACTAACATAACATCAATTTGGAAACAGAAATCATAAAATATTCAGGAGACAGAGTTAAAGTCCTAATAGGCTAACTACAGAAGGATCTTTCATTACATGATCATGTGAAACTAAGCCAGTGACAGATTGTGCAACAAATAATATCCAGGAAAATATTCATCTATAACCTCTTCATTTTACATATATAACATTCTATATCTCTGCATACTCTGTTATATGATCTCATTCTGAAAGAGAGTATTGCAAACACACACAAGAAGCGGTCATAGCTAAACCAAAAGTAAAAAAACTTTTGACTTTTATGATACTAAATCTCAAACATAACACTGTATTAATTTTTGGCATAAAATCAAATAACTTTTATAAATAATTGTTTTTAAAACCTGGGCATGGCACTACCAGCCCAGTCCAATAGCCCATCTAGTCTGACATTCTATCTTTGACAGTGACCAATGGGGGATTCCTCATAGGACAGCATAAACACGTAACATAATATACATAATTATATACCGCTACACCATTACCCCAGATGGTAGTTAGATTATACCCTGAAAGACAAAAATAAATCCAACCCCCCCTCCCTCCTCTACTCTATAATTCCCCATAAGGTGATAGGTAACCTCCAATTTAAAGCACAAATCTAATCATAATATAAGCCAATGCTTTGGTAACACGACAACTAAGAAATAATCTCCTAAAATGAAAAGCTGCACCCAGAAATAGAACTTAAGCTCATCAAAACTTATGATTTGTACAGGGAGATTTTCAATGAACTAAAAAGCATCAGATTCACTCAACTGAAATGAATTATTGGGCCGGCCCCGTGGCTCACTCGGGAGAGTGTGGCACTGATAGCGCCAAGGCCATGGGTTCGGATCCTATATAGGGATGGCCAGTGCACTCACTGGCTGAGCGTGGTGCGGACCACACCATGCCACGGGTTGCGATCCCCTTACTGGTCACAAAAAAAAAAGAAAGAAAGAAATGAATTATTTACAAAACAGATAAGCAAAATTTAACTAAACCTTAAAAAACTCTACAATTTCTATCCAAACTCTGACATTGTATGATATGTAATACTGTTTTCTAGAGAGTACGATAATGTTTGTGTTTTTAACTCTTCAAAAAAAATGACATTCACAACCATTTTGTAATGATTTTAAATTAAGACTTGGATTTATTAAATACTCATCTCAGTGTGCAAAACTATATAATGCAAAAATCTTGGTTTGGTCCTTCAGGAAGCACTTTTTCCTAAACAATTACAGAGAAATAATTTACTATTTTTTAAAGACCTGTGGAGAAGATAATTCTCTTGGTAGTATATACATAAGTGTTGATTTAACAGCCCTCTTAGTCAAGAAACAGGTCTTGACCTAAATCCTCCATGATATAAATGGAATTCATTTTCTCCTTTTCTGACCTCAAATTAATTGGAGAAGATCACTTCATATCATAATGTTTCATATATTTGAAACCCCTTATTAATGTCTCCTTTTCCAGGTTACTGCATTCCAGGAGGATGAACCAAAAAACAGTCATGTACTGAGTTCCATTTTATGATTTTTATATACTACATATCATAACAGATCTCAAAAAGTACTAATCCATTATTTTTACCAAGGACTATTCCTCCTTCTAATATAATACACTTTTTCTCAAAAAAAAAAAAAAAAAAAAAAAAGACTATCTATATTTCAGAACAAACTCCAAAAATTTGGAAAAGGAAGTTTATAATAGATGGGAGTCAGGAACAATGCATATAAAATTCCATGTAGGCAATGCTTCCTTCCCTAGAATAGGGTGTCATTTAATGAAATGTATCACTCAAAACCTCTGGGACACAGTTGAATCTGCAATGAAATATCATAAAATCTGCAACTGTGCTGCTGTTCTTCATAGTCCATGCTGCTTCTTTGGACCACAAGAAGCCAAAACATACAGTATCAGAAATTAACTTATCTTCACAGGAACTGGCCAAAGCAGCAGAGTGGTTATGATAGACCACGCATCAAGACAGTTATTTAAAATATTATACACACCCTTAGGAATTTTCTACTCAATTTGCTTGCTCCAGAAAATCTGTTTCAAAATCTCAAATCTTTTTTCCAGGAATAAAAACTACAGAATAGGTAAATGTCTTAGTAAGTTCTCAGTTAGGGCTGCTATAACAAAATGCCATGAACTGGTGGCCTAAACAACAAACATCATTCCTCACAGTTCTGGAGACTGGGAAGTCTAAGATCAAGATGCCAGCAGATTCAGTGTTTGGTGAGGGTACTCTTCCTGATATTCAGACAGCCACCTTGTTGCTGTATCCTCAAACAGCAGAAAAAAGTTCATCTCCAAATACCATGCCTTTGGAGATTAGGGCTTCAACATATTAATTGATGGGAAACACAAGCATTCAGTCCACAGCAACTATTAAACTCTACTATACATAATAAGCAGTAATAACTTACTTTTATTGCCCACCAAGGCAACCAGTGGCTCAGTTTCTGACTCCTCGCTCACTTTCTTCACCATAGTATACCAATCTTCTAAATTCTCAAAACTTTGATAATTTGTAATGTCATATACCAAGAGGATTCCCTGTCACAAAAGAGTTACAGAATATTTGTAATGCACTACTTAAAAAAGATACATTAATTAAAAAAATCATCTTGAGTAATGCTTCAAATACATCATGTAGAGTGTAGAAATACAAATGTGGAGTGTTTTATATACAAACTGATTTCAACTTAAATTAGTTACTAGCAGACAGATAATACTAAATGTTTACATTCAAGATAAATTCAGCAATTAAGATACAAAGCAAGCTAAAATATAATTTTATCAAAATTGTAAGTGGTTTCCCAATAAGATATCTGGGATATACTTGGTAAATTACAGTAAATATAAGAAAATCACATCACAGAAGTGGAAAAGGCTGCAAGGTCTACAATCCTGCCTCTCACTTTCAGGAGGTCAAATATTTAAACCTTTCAATAAATAACCATCTGCTGCCACTTTTTAAATTTTATTTTTTCAAAACTGCAGATTCCATGACATCCCTTGATAGTCAATTTCAGTGTCTAACACAATTTTCTTTAAATAAAATGTTGATTTCCTCTTTCGGTCCTGTGTGCATTTGGAGAACATCTTGAGAGTATCCTCCTTATAATAATCCTTCTCACACTTGAAGATAGTTAAGTAACCCCTTTACTGTCTCCTTTCCAGGGTAAACAAACTCAGTTCCTTAAACTTGCCTCAAAGGGCCTATTTTCCATCCCTTTAATCATAGTTGTTGATTCTTCCCAGGGCACCCCACATATAGTTTTTTGACATCCTCTTTAAAATGAGCAATGTAAAACTGGATGTGATAAGAGTCTGTAATAAGAGTCTGAGCAAAGCCAAATATAACAGAGGGATTACTTCCTGCCTCTTATATCTCATATTCCTTTTAATTTATCCCATTATTTTGTGGGGGAAGGAGAAGTATACACACACAAAATATAACAGTACCGCATTCTTGATTCTCATCCAGTTTGTTATCAAACACTTAATACAAAGCTCTACATACAGTATAAGTCTGGACCCTGTTATCATTATTTCTATAGTAATAAATGTCAACTACTTTTTTTGCACCTACTATGTACCAGACACCAGATCTTTTCATTAACCCTCACAACAATTATGAAAGGCTGGTATTATTATTCCTATTTTACTGTTAAACAGAGGTCAAAGTAACCAAGGTCACGCAAATAGATAGGTAAGTGATGAAGCCAGGATTTGAGTCAAGGACTAAATGACTAAAAACATTTGTCTGCCAACTATAAGCACTGTGCTGGATGCTAGGGATATAAGCTCTAAACCACAAGGAGCTCACCATCTTGAAGCAAAACCAGACACATAGACAAGTACATGACACAGTAGGCATGGCCAGTAATATGCTAGTAAATATCAATTAACTGGCTTAGGGTTCAGAACACATCAGGGGTAGAGGTGGGAGTATTATTTGTAATGTTTGCCAATTTCTGTGATATAAATACTCCCCTGTGGCCATTTTGAAGTATCAAACTGAACATAGAGTTGGGTAAGACACCATTACATAGCATTTCCACTATACAGATATGCTAGATGTAAATAACCTCTAGAGCATAGACAACAGAAATATATAGTAAAATAATTAGCAAGTGATGCATTTTGAGCATATAGTACCTTACATATAATTTTTATTCATGAATGTATTCAACATCTGACTCACAAAAATTGCTGAAAATTTAACAATTGACTCTCTGAAGCTAGAACAAGCCAGCTCTAGCTTACTGCTGTTATGGCCTGCAATACTATGATCTTCTATTTAACCACACTGGGCCCTGTGTCACCTAGCTTCTCTGGGTCTTGGTTTTCTTGTCTTTAAATTGAGATCTTTGAGTTAGTCTCTAAGATTCCTTTCAGTTTAAATATTCTATAATTTTTATGCAAAATCACTTGTCTGATCGATTTTGGTAATCGAGACATCTATTTCTGTCTGTCTTCCAAGGTGCTTTGAAATAACACCCAACACAAGAATTATCTGAAATAATGAGCATAATCTCACTTTCCTTACTAAGAATAAAGCCCCAGAACTGACCTCTGAAGAAGGCTAATCTTCAATCGACTGAGCCAACCTCCAGTTGCCATGAGTGATACTTATATATTGTTTGTTGAAAAGAGCTCTCCCCTGGAAGTCAGGTTGCTGTTGGATTCCAGTTCTGGACCCACCATCTACTGATCTTGGACAATGCTTCTATAATCTCACATTTAAAATACCTGAAATGCCTACATGATAAAGTGAAATAATAAAAGTAGACTTATTTTTAAAGTAACATACTACACAATTGCAGGGGATTTTTTAGTTGCTATTATTATTCTGAATGAACAAGAATTGCATTCTCATGGCTTCTTTTGAGATTGGTTTTACACTCATAAATAGAGCCTAGAACTATGATGCCTTAAGATTTTTGGAACCCTCTGTTAAAACAGGAAAATCTTCATCCCAAAAATGTGACAATATCTGAATATGATAAAATACTTACAAATAAACATGGCCATCATCTATTGATAATCAGTACTAGATCGCAGATATGCAACAAAAATTAAAATCCATTGATCTAAACCAGAGGTTGGTAAACTGGCCCATGGGTAAAATTTAGCCCTACTCTATATTTGTAGATAAACTTTTACTGAAACATAGTCACACTCATTTGTTTAAAAACTATCAATGGTTGCTTTTGTGCTACAACTGTAGAGATGAGTAATTGAAACAAAGATAATATGGCATGCAAAGCCTAAAATATTTACTATCTAGCTCCGTATAATAAAAGTCTGCCAATCCCTGATGTAAATCAATGTGTCCCAATATTTTCCAGTCAATGATTCCTATGAACCTTTCAGGACTCGTAAAAAAATATAGAAGGATAAACTCCTATTCACCAATCTAGCAATCTACCAACCCAAACATCTCTGTTTGTACTCTCAATATCACTTAATGTAAAAACTATTATTTCGTCTTTGCCCTTACCATCATAATTAGTACCAGTTTTGACCTTTCACCAGTGGTGAAAATCGTAGAAGGAAAAATTAGAAAATCAAAAATATTAAGATACAAAAGAAATTCTAGAACTTCTGTGATTTCGGCTCCAACATGTAAGGAACTTGGAAGTCTCAGTGACTTTTCTTGGACTCATCAGAGAACTGAAATTGCAGGGCAACTTGCCACCCTGATATCTGGAGAGATAGACAACTAGAGAGTCACAGCCCATATCTGCATACACGAAGCAGAAGCCACTAGAGGCAGCAAATGATAGGAACACCTAAATGGTAATTCTGGCAAACTGCTGGAAGCTGACTGTGTAGTTTAACTTGACAGTGGGAAACTCCCAGGGGCCCAGTCTCAGGGACACCTCCACACTTCCATGGATTTTACCTCCAAGAACTCTACCAGATCCTCATGCTAAAGAGCCAAGAAAGATCCCCTCATGGCTCTGGCATGAGGAGGGAGAAAGTAATCATTGTGAAATATGCCCAGAGTGTTATCCATAAAAAAGGCATAGTTTCTAAGAGAAAGGCTTAATCAGAGTCATATATCACATGGGAAGGAGAAGTTTCCAACTCCAGCCCCTTTTAGCCATTCTTTCTCACGTAAGTGGGAAGAGCTAAGAAACACTTGTGAAGGTCACAGCCCAGCAATATTGTCCCAATAAAAGATGGATACTATATTTTAAGAATACAGAATGCTTCCCTCCCCCATACTTTACCAACACATCAGCAGGCTCCAGTGCAACAGCAGTGGATTTCAGCTAAAAGCAGCCAGACACACACTTCAACTAAGGTTTTTTGTTTTGCTTTTTTTTTTTTTTTTTTAAATATACAAAAATGAAGGTGAGGAAAAACAAGAACACTAGAGAAATTTGATGCCTCTGGTACCTACAGCTACAACAAACATTAAATGCACCACAACCTTGGCCAAATCAACATAAAACCTCATACATACTAAAGGCAATTTACTTGAATCCTTATTACTGAATACATTATGTCCAACTTTCAGTAAAAAAGGACAAGTATTCCAAAAGACAGTTTGAAGAGAGAATGCAAGCATCAGAACCAGATGAAGATATAACACAGATTTTGCAATTACCAGACAAGGAATTTAAAATAACTATAACTAGTATGTTAAGGATTCTAATACAAAAGGTAGACAATATGCAAGAACAGGTGGATAATGTAAGCAGAGAGACTGAAACTCTAAGGAATAAAAAGAAAATGCTAGATATCAAAAATACTGTAGCAGAAATTAAGAATGCCATTGTTGGACAAATTGGTAGACTGGATACAGCCTAGGAAAGAATCCTTGAGCTTGAAGATGGTTAAATAGAAACTTCCAAAACTTAAATGAAAAATAATAATAATAATAATTATTATAATAATAATTATAATAATAATAATAAACAGACCATCAAAGAACAGTTAAACAATTCCAAGTGGTGCATCATACGCATAATTGGAATACCAGAAGAAAAGAGAATTGAGCTAAACAAATATTTGAAGTAATACTGGCCAAGAAATGGTCAAAATTAACTATAGAAACCAAAGCCCATATCCAAGAATCTCAGAAGAATCTCAGAGAACACCAAATATGATAAATACCAACAAAATTCTATACCTAGGCATACCATGTATTTAAAGTGTACTAAAGACAGAGAAAATCTTGAAAGAAGCTAGGAGGGGAAAAATGCCTTATCCATATAAAAAAAAAAGGATAAAAATTATTAAAATTTCACATCAGAAATCACACAAATAAGACAATGAAGTGAAATATTTAAAGTGTCGACAGAAAGAAACCAACCAATCTAGAATTCTATATCCAGTAAAACTATCTTTCAGAAGAGAAGGAGAAATAAAGACTTTCTCAGAAAAATAAAAACTGAGGTAATTCATTGCTAGCAAACTGCTCTGCAAGAAATATCAAAAGAGGTCCATCAAGGAGAAGGAAAATAATATGGGTCAGAAACTAAGTTTCACATCAGAAAAAATAAGTACCAAAAATAAATAAAGAAAAAAATAACCAAGGCAATCATAAGCAAAAAGAACAAAACTGGAAGCATCCTACTACCTGATTTCAAACTATAAGAGAAAGCTATAGTAATTAAAACAGCATGGTACTTGACACACACACACACACACACACACACACACACACACACACACACACACACACGGACGAATGAAACAGAATGGAAAACCCAGAAATGAACCATGCATGTACAGTCAAGGTGCCAAGAATACACAATAGGAAAAGGATACACTCTTCAATAAATGGTACTGCGAAAACTAGATATTGACATGAAGAATAAAATTGGACCTTCATCTCACACCATATACAAAAATCAACTCAAAATAAATTAAAGATATAAATGTAAAACCAGAAACTGTAAAACTACTAGAAGAAAACATAAGGAAAAGTATATAACATTGGTCTGGGCAATGATTTTTTGAATTTGACCTCAAAAGCACAGGGACAAAAGCAAAAAGAAAAAATGGGATTAAATCAAACTAAAAAGCTTCTGGGAGAAAGTGCATTTGGGGGAGAGCGTGTGAGGGCAGCAAGAGCCTGGTGAGAACCCTATAGAGCATGAAAACCAAGCAGGGTGGTATAGAAGAGAAAGAGGCATGCAGCTTCAGCTGATGCCATGGCTCGCAAGACCAGGGTCTTCCAGAAGGAATTCCCCTTTGCAACAGAAAGAATCTACTTGGACATGAGAACATCCCAGTGGTAAACCTCAGCATGCTCCTGCCTCAACTACCCCCACTACTGCTGCAGTAGCCTGTGCCATTGTCTAATCCCAAAGTCGTGGCCATACTCCCCACACAGGAGTCCATCCTGTGCAACTCATCCTACCATGCAGCCCAGACTATCCACACAGACCCACCGACCTGCCCACCTGGGCCCAGCCATCTAGCCACCAACTGCCATCTTGTGGCCCCAACTACCCAACTGCCCATGCAGCTCCAACAGCCTGCATCAGTCCAGCCATTTAGCTACCCCCATGGCCCACACTGCCCCAGCCATACATGTGACCCCTCCCACCTATGTAAGCCCAGCCATCTAACTGCACATGTGACCCCAACTGCTGAGCTGCTCACATGGCCCCACCCACCCACACTGGCCCAGCCATCCAGCTGTCAACACAGCTCCACCCACAAGGCCACCAGTGCAGCCCCATGCACCCAGGTGGGCCCAAACGTCTAGCCACTCACGTGGCCCCAACTCCCCAGTTGCCTGCATGGCTCCACCTGCCTGCAAGGGCACAGCCCACCTGCATGGATATAGTCATCCAGCTGCACACACAGCCCCTGCCACTGCAACGACCCACACGGCCCCAGACATCCAGCCACCACACAGTCCCAGGCACCCTCATGGTCCCAGTTGCCCACGCAGCCTCAGGTGCCACAGCTGTCCACATGCCCCAGACACAGACTTACCTGCCGGCCCCCCTTGGAACTACTGAGACTACCCAGAACTACCGAGTCTAATGGGAACAAATGAGTCTACCCAGAACTACTTAAACTATGGAGTTTACCCAGAATCAAAACTAAAACACCCCACCCAATGGGCAATATATAACACTTCTACAGGATAGAGTCTCTCTCTTCAAAGGGAACCCCGGAATGAAAGAAAAAGAAACTGCTTCACCAGATGACTAGACATCAACACAGGGATACTAGAAATACCAGAAAAGAAAATATGACACTACCAAAGGAAACTATAATCCTCAAATACCAGACCCCAAACAACATGAAAATCTTAAAATATATGAAAAGGAACTCTGAGTAACAATCTTACTGAAACTCAGTGAGAAACAAGAAGTCCCAGACAATACAATGAAATTAGAAAAACAATCCAGGACATGAAGGGGAAAATTTACAAAGAGATAAAACTATAAAAAAGGATGTAGCAGAACTTCTGGAACTGAAAGACTCATAAAACAAAATAAAAACTACAACAGAGAGCACAAGCAGAAGGCCAGAGGAAACAGAAGAAAGAATTTCTGCTCTCAAAGACAGTTTTTCTTTTGTTTTAATAACCTAAGCAGACAAATAAAAAGAAAAGAGAATAAAAAAAAAAATTAAGAAAATCTGAGAGCTAGCAGACAACCTTAACCACACACACACACACACACACACACATCCAAATCATGAGTGTTCCGAAAGTGAAGGAGGAAGGAAAAGGCAATGAGAACATATTCAATGAAATAAAGGCAGAAAACTTCCCAGTATTATTAGAGATACAGACTTCCAGATCCCAGAGCTCAAAGATCTCCGAACAGATTAACAGATTCAATCCAACAAGGTCCTGTCCAAGACACACTGTAGTCAAACTGTCAAAAGTCAAAGACAAAGAGAGAATCCTAAAAAGAGCAAGAGAAAAGTGTCAAGTCACCTATAAGGGAGTCACCATAAAACTAACAGCAGACTTCTCAGCAGAAATCCTACAGACAAGAAGACATGGAATGATATATTAAATGTACTAAAACAAAAAATCTGTCAGCCAGGAATTCTATACCCACCAAGGCTATCATTCAGAAAGAAAGGGGAAAAAGTGTATTTTGCAGACCAAAAAAAACCTGTGGGAGTTCATCACCACACAACCAGCTCTACAAGAAATCCTTAAGGGAGTCCTGCATCTGGAATCCAAACAACAATAACCACCACCATGAATAAATGAAAAAACACAAACACCATTAGTGGATCAGATAGTACAAACAAGAAAGAGAAAGAAACCATACATCAAAAAACAACAACAAAGACTAACAATATAAGAAAAAGAAAGGAACAAAATATATTTAAATCAACCATATAAAAAGCAATTAAAGGCGAGGAGTAAGACAGTACCTTTCAATAACAATACTATATGTAAATGGATTAAATTTCACACTCAAAAGACACAGACTGACTTACTGGAATAAAAATTAGCCCCAACTGTATGCTGTCTACAAGAGACTCACTTCACCTCTAAAGATACATACAGACTAAAAGAGAAGGGACGGAAAAAAATACACCATCTATATAGGCCTGTTTCTGTTGCATATAACAAAATACCTAACACTGGGTGATTTACAAAGAAAATAAAATGTATTACTTACAGTTTCTGAGGCTGGGAAGTCCAAAGTCCATCTAGTGGTGGCAACAGTACCCAGGGATCTCACATTGCAAGATGGTGGAAGCAGAGAGAGCAGAGATTCTCTTCTCTCTTCTTTTAAAGCCCTTAGAACCATGCCCCTGACTACCATTTTTAATCCATTCACTATGGCATGGTTCTACAATCTAATCATCTCTTCAAGCTCCACCTTTCGATTACCATAATAGGACTTCAACCCTCTTAACAGTCACAGTGGGGACCAAGTTTCTAATACATAAAACCTGCGGGACACAATTCAAGTTTCAGTGAGTTTTGGGGGGACATAATTCCACCTAATACACCATGCAAATGAAAACCAAAAACAAGCAGGGGTAGCTATTCCTATACTGGATAAAACAGACATTAAACCAAAAACCATAAAAAGACAAAGAAGACCATTGTGTAATGATAAATGGATCTATCCAGCAAGAAGTCATAACAATCTTAAGTACATATGCACCCAACACCAGAGCCACCAACATATATAAAACAAAGACCATTAGACAGAAAGATAGACATAGATCCCAATATGATAATAGCTGACAACTTGAACATCCCTCTCTCAACACTTAACAGGTCACCTAGGCAACAAATCAACATAGAAACACAGGGTTTAAACTACAGGTTAGACCAATTGGACTTTTCAGATATCTACAGAACATTTCATCCGACAACTACAGAATATATATTCTTCTCAACAGCATATGGAACATTCTCCAGGATAGACCACACATTAGGTCATAAATCAAGTCTCAACAAATTTTAAAAAACTGAAATCATTTCAAATATCTTTTCAGACCACAAAGGATTAAAGTTAGAAATCAATAACAAGTGAAATTCTGAGAACTATAAATGGAAAAAAAACAATATTCTCCTGAATGGAAGAAGAAATTAAACAGGCAATCAAAAAATTTCTTGAAACTAATGAAAATAAAGATGGATCATACCAAAACCTGTGGGATACAACAAAAGCAATACTAAGAGAGAAGTTCATTATACTAAATGCTCACATCATTACATCATAAGAATAGAAAGATTTCAAATAAACATACTAATGCTACACCTCAAAGAAAGAGAAAAACAAGAACAATCTAAACTCCAAATCAGTAGACAAAAAGAAATAATATAGAACTTCATGAAATAGAGACCCAAGTAAGACCTAAAAAAACAAACAAACAGACAAAAAAACTCGATGAAACAAAAAATTGTTTTGAGAAGGTAAATAAAATAGACAAACCATGAACTAGGCTAACTAAAAAATGAAGAGAGATGACCCAAATAACAAAAATCAAAAATGAAAAAGGAGACATTACACCTGATACCACAGAAATACAAAGAATCATTAGAGACTGCACTAGTACATTTTTGTGTTGCTATAACAAAATACCTGAGACTGGGTAATTTACACAGAAAAGAAGTTTATTTGGTTTATGATTCTGGGACAGTTACATCAGGCACAGGCTTCAGGCTGCTTCTACTCATGGCAGAAAGCAGCAGGGCAGCAGGCAAGTACAAACAAATCACATGGCAAAAGAGAGCGAGAGAGGGAGAGGGGATGTGCCAAGGTCCTTTAAACAACCAGCTCTCACTCGAACAAACAGTGAGAACTCACTCAAAATCCTACCCAGGGTGTTAATCTATTCACAAGGGATCTGCCCCCATAACCCAAACTGCTCCCAATACAGCCACTGATTGGGGATCAAATTTCTACATGAACTTTGAAGGGACAATATATCCAAACTCTATCATTCCACCCCTGACCCTCCAAAACTCATGTCCCTCTTATGTACAAAGAGACTACCATAAATGACTATATGCCAACAAATTTGAAAACCTGGAGGAAATGGATAAATCTCTAGACCTGTGCAAACTACCAGGGCTGAAATATAAAGATGGAGAAAAACTAAATAAAACAATACAAGCAATGTGACTGAAGCAGTAATCAGCAGTCACCCAACAAAGAAAAGCCCAGGACCAGATGGCTTTACTGCTGAATTCTGTCAAACCTTTAAAGAGGAATTAATACCAATTCTCTTCAAACAATTCCAAAAAATTAAAACAAAGGCCATTCTCCCAAACTCATTCTATGAGGCTAGCATCCCCATGATAACAAAATCAGACAAAGATACAACAAAAAAACAAACTACAGGATGATAACTTTGTTGAACAAAGATGCAAAAATCCTTAACAAAATATCAGCAATCAGAATACAGTAACACATCAATCAAACAAATTATACACCATGATGAAGTGGGATCCATCCCAGGGATGCAATGATGGTTCAACATACACAAATCAATAAATGTGATATATCACATCAACACAATCAAGGACAAGAACCATATGATTATATCAATAGATACAGAAAAAGCATTTGACAAAATTCAACACCCCTTCATTATAAGGACTTTCCAAAAATTAGTTACAGAAGGAAAATAACAAAATAGAAGCCATATACAACAAATCCACCACCAATATCATCCTGAATGGGAAAAAGCTGAAAGCTTTTCCTTTAAGAACAGGAACAAGACAAGGATGCCCACTCTCACCACTCCTATTTAACAAAGTATTGGAAGTACTAGCCAGAGCAATCAGGCAACAGAAAGAAATAAAGGGCATCTAGATTGGAAAAAATAAAGTCAGACTGTCCCTGTCTGCAGATGATGTGATCCCATATATAGAAAAACCTAGACTCTACCAAAAACTCTTAGAACTGACAAACAATTTCAGTAAAGTTGCAGGATACAAAATCAACATGCAAAAATCAGTAGTCTTTTTATACTACAATAATGAACTAGCAGAAAAAGAAACCCAGAAAGCAAGTCAACTGACAATAGTCACCAAAAAAGTAAAATACCAAGGAATAAACTTAATCAAGTAAGTGAAAAATCTGTACAAGAACTACAAAACACTGTTGAAGGAAATTAAAGAGGACACAAAAAGATGGAAAGACATTCCACATTCTTGGATTGGAAGAATTAACACTGTAAAATTGTCCATCCTACGCAAAGTGACCTACAGACTCAATGCAATCCCCATCAAAATAGCAAAGACATTCTTCACAGAAATAGAAAAAATAATCCTAGCAGTAATATGGAATGGCCCCGAATAGCCAAAGCAATCTTGAGCAAAAAAAAAAATAAAGCCAGTGATGTAATACCAACTGACTTCAAATTATAATACAAAGCTATAGTAACCAAAACAACATGGCACTGGCATAAAAACAGACACTCAGACCAATGGAACAGATTAGAAAACCCAGAATTCAACCCACATACTTACAGCATACTGATCTTTGACAAAGTCAGCAAGAACACACATCAGTAAAAAGACTGCCTCTTCAATAAATGGTGTTGGGATAACTGAGCATCCACATGTAGAAGAATGAATGTACACACATATCACTCAACATACACCAAAATCAACTCAAAATGGATTAAAGACTTAAATATAAGACCTGAAACTATAAAATTCCTAAAAAAAAAAAAAAAAAAAAAAACCAGGGGAAACAGTTCAGGAAGTAGGACTGGGCAAAGACTTTATGAATAAGACCCCAAAAGCACAGGCAACAAAACAAAAAATAAACAAATGGGATTCTATCAAATTAAAAAGCTTCTGCACAGGGCTGACCCCATGGCGCACTCGGGAGAGTGCAGCGCTGGGAGCGCAGCAGTGCTCCCGCCGCAGGTTCAGATCCTATATAGGGATGGCCGGTGTGTTCACTGGCTGAGCGTGGTGCGGCCAGTCACAAAAAGACAAAAAATAAATAAATAAAAATAAAAATAAAAAGCTTCCGCACAAAAGAAACAATTCTCAGAGCAAAAAGACAACCTACAGCATGGGAGAAAATATTTGCAAACTATGTATCTGACAAGTGATTACTATCCAGAATATACAAGGAACTCAACAACAAAAATACATGTAACCCAACTAAAAAATGGACAATGGAGCTGAATAGGCATTTCTCAGAGGAAGATATACCAATGGTCAATAGACATATGGAAAACTGCTGAACATCAGTAAGCATCAGGGAAATGCAAATCAAAACCACTCTGAAATAACATCTCAACCCTGTTAGAGTGGCTATAATGAAAATGACAGAGAATAACAAACACTGACAAGGAGGCAGAAAAAGGGGAACCCTCCTACACTGTTGATGGGATTGTAAATTAGTGCAGCCATTATGGAAAACTTATGGAGGATCCTCAAACAACTACAGGTAGAACTGCCATATGATCCAGCAATCTCACTGCTGGGTGTATACCCAAAGGACTGGATCATCATATCGAAGGGATACCTGCACTTCCATGTTTATCACAGCTCCATTTACATTAGCCAAGAGTTGGAACCAACCTAAATGTCCATAGACGGATGCTTGGATAAAGAAAATGTGGTACATATACTCAATGGAATACTATTCTGCCACAAAAAAAATAACGAAATCCTGCCATTAGCAGCAACATGGATGAACTTAGAGAGAATTATGTTAAATGAAATAAGTTAGGCACAGAAAGAGAAATACCACATGTCCTCACTCATAAATGGGAGCCAAAAAAATAAACAAATAAATTTTAAAAAAAGAAAGAAAAGGAAGATATAACAATCACAATAATACATTGAACTTCCAAAAGGAGAAAACAGAACTGAAGTTACCAGAGGTGGGAAAGTGGGAGACCATGAGGGGTTAGCGAGAAATGGATAAAGGGCCACAAAGAAAGAGTACATTTTGTAATGCTGAATACCTTAATTATCTTGATTTGAGCAACATATATTGCACACAGGAATTGTTACTCAATGCTGTACCCCACAGATATACATAATCAATCATGTTTCAATAAAAATAAATAAAAATTAAATAAATAAATAAAAAGCTTCTGCACAGGTGGAAAAAAAAACAATTAACAGTGTGCAGAGACAACCTATAGATTGGGAAAAAATACATCCAATAAAGGGACCAATATTCAAAATATACAAGAAGCTCAAACAACCCAACAGCAAAAAAAGAAAAAGCCCAATTAAAAAATGGGCAAGGGACCTGAAGAGACATTTCTCAGAAGACACCTCGCACTTGTCAGAATGGTTAGTATCAAAGACAAAAGATAACAAATGTTGGCCAGGATATGAACAAAAGTGAACCACTGTACATTGTTGGTGAGAATATAAATTAGTACAGACATTATGAAAAACTGTATGGAGCCTCCTCAAAAAAACTAAAAACTGAATTACCATATGATCCATTAAACCCACTCCTTTACCCAAAAGATTTGAAATCAATTTGTCAAAGAGATGTCTGCAATCCCATGTTCACTGCAGCACTACTCACAATAGCCAAGTTATGGAATCAACCTAAGTGTTCACCAACAGAGAAAGAAAGAAAGACAATGTGGTACATATACAAATGGAATACTATTCAGCCTTAAAAAAGTAAATTCTGTCATTTGCAACAACATGCATAGAATTAGAAAATGTTATGCTAAGTGAAATAAGCCAGGTACAGAAAAACAAATACATATCTTCTCACTTATATGTGAAATCTGAAACAGTTGAACTCATAGAAGCAGACAGCAGAGTGGTGATTACAGCAGCTGGGGGGTGGGGGAACAGCAAGATGATGGTCAAAGAGTATAAAATCTCAGTTAGACAGGAGGAGTACAGTTTCCTTTTTTTTAGATCTATTGCCCAGGATGGTGAATATAGTTAACAATATTGTACTGTACATTTCAACATTACTAAAAGTGTAAATTTCAGATGTTCTCAACACAAAAAAATGATAAGTATTTGGAGTGATGAATATGTTAACTATTTGAATTAATTACTCCACATTGTAGTCATAATTCATAACATCACTTTGTACCCCATAAATATATACAATTATAAATTGTCAATCCACTATAAATTTAAAAATTAAAAAAATGGAATCATACAGAATATGAAAGAAAGAAGGAACGAAGGAAGAAACGAAGGAAGGAAGGAAAGAAAGAAAAAAAGAGTATTAGAGAAGGAATAAATTATGGTAAAATAAATCATTTATTTTTCTTATTGTTAATTAATCTAAAATGTAACTGTGTAAAGTAAAAATAGTAACAATGTATTCGCTAATTATAGCACAGGGATAATTGAGATGAATAACAGCTATGCCGGAAGGAACAGAAGGTGAATTGAGAATATTCTTTTATGAGGTACCTGCACTACACATGAAGCAATATAATGTTATTTGAAGGTAGACTTAGATTAGTTAAAAATGTATATTGCAAACTATACAGAAACCACTAAAAAAAAGTTTTTTTTAAGTATACTTGACATAAGAGAGGAGATAAAATGCTCAGATAAAGCCAGAGAAGGCAGAAAAAGTGAGGGGGGAAAAAAACAAGTGCATAGAAAACAAGAATGACAGATGTTAACTCAAATGTATCAATAATCACTTTAAATGTGAATGATCTAAATACACCAATTGAAAGACAAAGATTGTCAGAGTGGATTAAAAATGAGACTAAAATATACATTGCCTACAGGAAACTCACACACAGATTAAAAGTAAAGGGCTACAAATATACCATGAAAACATTAATAAAAACAAAGCTGGAGTAGCCATATGAATTTCAGACAAATCAGACTTCATAATAAGCAAAATTATCAAGTATAAAGACTGGCAGAATGATAAAGAGGTCCGTTCTCCAAGAAAACATAACAAGCCTCAATGTTTACGCACCTAACAATAGCATCAAAATATCTGAGGCTAAAATTAATAGAACTGTAAGGAGTTCCAAATCAACAGATCCACTATTACAGTTGGGAGACTTCAATTCCCTTTTTTCATCAATTGACACATAAAGCAAACAGAAAATCAGTACGTATACAGTTTACCTGAACAACACTAACGATCAACTTCATCTAATTGTCGTTTACAGAACACTCCATCCAGTAACATCAGAATACACACTCTTCTCAAGCTTTCATGAAATACCAAGACAGACTACATTCTGGGCCATAAAACATACCTTAACAAATTTATAAGAATAGAAATCATACAAAGCATGTTCTCAAACTGCAATATAATTAAATCAGAAATCTATAACAGAAAGATAGCCTGAACAACTCAAAATATTTGGAGAATAACAACATACTTCTGAATAACATGGATCAAAGCAGGCTCAAAAGAAATTTTAAAATATTTAGAACTAATAAAAATACAACTTATCAAAACTTGTGGGATGCAGCAAAAGCAGTGCTTACAGAAAAATGTTTAGCATTATGTTCATATATTAGAAAAGAAGATCAATAATCTAAGCTTCCACTGTAGGAAACTAGAGAAAAAGAGCAATTTCAGCATAAAGCAAGCAGAAGAAAATAATGATAAAATTTAGAGCAGAAATCAATAAAATTGAAAAGAGAAAAACTATAGACAAAACCAACAAAACCAAAAGTTGTTTCCTTAAAAAGATCAAAAAATTAGAAACCTCTAACCAGACTAACCAAAGAAAAAAGAAAAAGACACAAATTACCAATATCAGAAATGAAGGAAGGGTCATCACTACTAATCTCAAAGACATTAAAAGCATAATAACATGAACAACTCTATGGCCACATATTTTAATATAAATGAAATGGATTGATTCTTTGAAAGATACACATTACCAAAACTATTTACTCCCAGGGCCTCTACCCACCACCACTCGTGCAAAAAAACCAGACCTCTAAGTACTCGCTCACCTCTTAGGGAGCCTATAATAGGAACACCCTCAAATCTCTGAGTCTTTCATCACATCAATCTAGAACTCTTCTGACTTCTTCCATAAAACTATCAAAATCTTCCCAGCCACAAGAAAGTACAACTCCCTCAGAAACACAACACATTTTGGCCTCAACTGCAGTCTAAGAACCATACTTGAAGACTCCTGGATCTAATTTTCATGGCAATCTCACGGCCTTCTAAACCCATCACCATACCTCACGTCCTAAATATTTGTTGTTATCACTCCTCTATCTGCCATTTATCTTTCTCCTATGGTCT
Source organism: Cynocephalus volans (assembly GCF_027409185.1). Taxonomy (NCBI): domain Eukaryota; kingdom Metazoa; phylum Chordata; class Mammalia; order Dermoptera; family Cynocephalidae; genus Cynocephalus; species Cynocephalus volans. Next base: position 10,919,120 of record NC_084468.1, read on the forward strand.
TCATCCCCATACCACCCTGTTGTGCTTCTTCCCAATTTACCTTCCAACTGCTCCTCTTCTTTCCAAAACTTTTGACATAACCTTTGGAAATCAGATTTCAAGTTTGGTAAGTCCTTCTATATCTTCAAATTTTTCAACTATAATTTCTTCCATTTTTTTTATTTCTTAACTGCACTTTTTCCCTTCTGTTGTCCTTCAGTTTCGAGAAGATACTATCAACCCTTATCCTTGTAAACATCAAGACATTTAGTAATTATATAAGGTTTCTTTATGTAGTACCTTGTTTTCATCTATTTCTCTTATCACCATATCTACTAAGCATAATAAGTCAGTAAATCAAATGGATAACATTTTCAAAGTAATGATTGATAGAGTTTTAAAAGAACAAGCACTGATGGAAACATGTACAAGTTAATAGGTGCTAAACACAGTACATACACGATTTAACCTTCTCAAAACTAAAAAGTTCTCTCAAATAAAGGTAATTTTTTTCTTGCTTATCTACAAGACAAATAATCTACTTAAGTTTTTAGTTATATATAGAAATAAATTAAATCATGGAGATTATACAATAGCCATACAACATCTACACCCTGCTGTATATGTACAACCTGTAAGAAACATTCCTGCAAAAGAGGTCTATATATACAATCAATTATAAATTGGCAAATACCCAACTAAAAAATTCAATGTAAAAGACAGCAGAGGGTCTCAGGGAGTACAGTTTTGAGATGTGTTCTCTCCCCAATTGTCATACAGGCACCCTTCTGTTGGTGGTTACCAGGCAGGCTCATCTGTGCGGGGCACTGGCACACAACAGTAGTTATGTTCTACCTCACAAATGACTACATTTCATTGAGTTTATGCTCAGTGGGGCAGTGTTTGCAAACCACTTAGATTCCAGGATGGAAAGAGCTACAAAAATGAAACATCCAGTCCTTCTCTGAGGTTTGTTATTAGCCTCTGTTAGCCACAGGTTACAGGGCACTAAACACTATGCACTGTGTATTTGCTCCTAACCACTATGAAAAATAGCCTATAACATCTTTCTGAAAACTCCAAAAAATGTTTAAGTTAACTTAAAATCTAGAAATTTAACTGGGACATATTTCAATTCTTTGAAATTATTCTTGTCAAAATACCTCACTGATTATTTTTTGGGTGTCAATTCAATTTGGTTTTGAGCAATAGACTATTACTAAAGTTTAATGTTCCTGGGGGGAAAAGTGAAGAGAGTAAAATAATTAGTTTTATTTGTATTTAAATTAACTCCCTGCATACAATTAAGCTTCTTCCTAGATGTTAAGAAATGCTTTAAAAAAATCAGATTTGCTATTTCATAACGTAGACATGTATAAGATAATTCTTTCTACACACAATACAGAAATTAGAGAACCTAAAACAAAATCCTAAATAATACACTAAACTGATGTCCTCATAACAGTTTGTAAAACACTATTTGTGAAAGATTTCTGTCCTGGCATGTGTACCAAAATCAACAATCTTCATGAGTTGGGAAATAAAAGCATCTACAACTCTAGAAGTAATACAGATCTACCTCAAAGAATAATGATATGTTTATATCATTTAATGTCACTAAATATATTAAAATGCTATTAGAATGTTTTTGGAAGCATTGTTTTTGAAAAGTAACATTTTGTCCATATTATGCTAATAAATAATGAGTCAGAGCTCTCTGGCCTGGATATAAAATTTATATATATTTTAACAAAATAGACTACTGGTAAATGTACTTTATGTATTTTACATAGCATTTAATTTAGAATCTCTGGAAAGCAGAAAAAACTTATTACATTATCATCAATTTATGTCATCATCTGAGAATGCCCAGTTTCCTAAGGTAATTTCATAAAAATGTTCATGAATTTCTCAGAAATACTGTACCACACTGTTGTTTAATAAAACAGGGCATATGCTTAAAACAGTCACAGAAACTGTAAAATGTAAAAAATATAAAGCATCAGCAAAAAAGAAAAAAAAGGTACCTTCAAGATAGAAGCCTTGTAATGACAAGTTCTGAGAAAGAGAATTAACACTCACTTTCTCTCAAGAAATGAAGCACATTAGAAAAGAATACAAACATCTTCCTAAACTCAATTACTCTCAGAAATGATGGAAATTTTTGAAATTTCTATAAATCTTACCATTAATGACTGCTGATTGTAAGCAGCTATGTAATAACATAAAATATACACTGTCAAAAACTGATTTAAGGGATGGTTATACAATACTGTGAATGTACTAAATGCCACTGATTATACACTTTAGAATGGTTAATTTCATATTATGTGACTTTCGTATCAATAGTAATTTTATTATAATAGTAATAAATTTTAAATAATTTAAATAAATTAAATGATAAAATCTTAATTGATTTGAAATAAGATCAAATTAACAGAATCCAACTCATGAGCATTATATTATATCCCTAATTTTTAAGTGAAGAAAAATGTATTAATTGAATTTTATATGATTATTTACCCTGTGATGTATAAAGTTGTCCTGTCCTCCACTAAATCTAACTATACCTATAAATCATTAAAAGCTATTCTATTTGAATCCTACAGTCAAATATCATTAGAAGTTAGACCAATCTAATTTTCTCTTTTCAAAAAATCCTATATGTGGCCTTGAAAATAGATTTTATGGAGCCAAGAGGAAAGAAATAAGGACTGTGGCTTCCCACAAATCTCTGTCCAGCAAATTTTCTTTAGCTTAGTATCCACTTTAAACCTAATCACTTTAAAACAGAAAAAATTAAACAAAAAAGCCAGACACAACCATCAGAGATGTACCTTTCAAGAGAAAAATGAACAAGCATTAAATATCAAAATTATACGATCACAGATGAATATGTTAAACATGAGCAGAAAGGTTTTGCAGGAGACTAAGAACAACGCAGAAGAAAAGACAAACAAGAAAGACTTTTAAGATCCAAATCTATATGTCAGTAACATAAAAAAACTCTAGGACCTTTATACATGGCTCAGAACCAGATTAGCATCATGTATCTTTCTCTGAATATTTTACAAAAAAAATCAGAATCTGGGGCTGTCCGGTTAGCCCAATTGGTTAGAGCACCACCTTGTAATACAAAGGTTAAGAGTTCAGATCCCATGTCAGCCAGCTGCCAAAAAAAAAAACCCAAAAACAAACAAACAAATAAATAAATCAGAGTCTATTTTTCATCCAAAATTAAGGCAACGGTATTGATTAAGAACAAACCTTTGCGTGGTGGAGTGTTTAACATTCTCTATCTCTGCCCAACGGATTCATTTCTTAAAAGCAACATAGTTCTACACAACCAAGTTATGCTTCTCCCACTTAAAACACCAAACTTCAATAAAGAACTAAATAAACATTCTGAGTATTATCCTTGCAATGTCTCGTGATGACGTGGAAGATACACACTAATTAAAAGTAGGAAAAAAGGCAAAAATAAAAAAAATAAAAACTGCACATCGAGTGTTACATAGAGCTCAGTAAGTACCAGGTACTTCATATTTAGCTATATACCATATACGCTACTTCATCAGATGATTACATTCAATGGAATTACTGTATTTCTAAAGTCTCTGTCATTAAATCAAAAGCAATCTGCCAAAGCATTAAAAAGACAATTATTCTTCACTGAACATGTTCAGAGAGAAATTAACTTTTTTTACATGTATTACTATCATGCATATTTTCTACTTGTATAATAATTTTATCTAAAAACTTGTAAATTCTGTCTATATAAACTGATGTTGCCAAAGCATTTTTATGTAACTATTCAAGTGCTTTTTCTTTTTTCTTTTTATTTTTTTGCAGTTGGTTGGTATGGGGATCCAAATCCTCAACCTTGGTGGTGTAACACCAAGCTCTAACCAACTGAGCTAACCAGCCAGACTCTGATTTTTCTTGCTATACATAGACTTTCTTCTGAAAATATATTATCATATTACATTATTCCATTGCTATACATAGACTTTCTTCTGAAAATATATTATCATATTACATTATTCCATTGCTTCATACATATAATTAGTCATAGTTAGATATCTGATACAAAATATCAATATATCTATTAAATACAAAAAACTATAAATATTTAGTAGACCAATTCATAGCACAAAAATATAGATATACAGACATGCTTTTTGTCCTTGAAACTTTAAATTATATTTTCCTCTTCTATATTTTTCATTCAGTTCATATGAAAGTAGTCACTAACCAAATCAGCTAGTAAATATCAAAATATCATTTTTCACTGCATTTATTCAACTGCTGACAATAATACCTAATAACACATAAGGGTATTTCAAAAAATTCATGGAAAAACAGAATTAAAAAATAATAAAAATCTTTCCATGAACTTTTTGAAGATCTCGTAAGTAGCATATGAAAGTTAAGAGTTTTCTAGTTCTTACCAATTACTGTCACCAGCTCACTCACCCAAATCATTCCAAACATAATCTGGAGAGAATGAACCCAAAGAATGAGCACAAATGTAAAATTAGTCTCTCTACATATCAGATAAGACTCAAGTTAGAAAGAATGTGTATGTACATGTGTAAGTGTATGTGGGTGTATGTGTATGTTTGAAAGGGGAGTCTTTTCAATATTGGAATAATCATATAATCCTTGTCATACCTGTGCTCCATAGATATATTTATCCAACATCTTGCCTCCTATTGTCTGCCCTCCTATATCCCAAACCTGAAGAGTAACATTCAAGTTTCCTAGAATATAAAAAATATATAAACATAAGAATACAAAAAATTAAGTAGCAATGTAACAACTGAATATACTTTCACAGAACCCTGGGTCACAATGATAAACTCTGAACCCAAATTTTCTTTTATTTTGCAGGCTCCTGTGGTCAGACATTTGGAATTACGAAAATAATGTTGTCAGAAATTATAGTAGGGAATCCAGGTTTATCCTTTTACTTCATTTCCACGTAACCACATTTACAATTTCCTTCACAACAAAAGAAAGTAAAGTAAGATTTGGTTTATAAACATAAGCCTTAAAAAAAACAATTGTTTCAGAGAATAGTATAAAAAAGCACACGTGCATGAAGTAAAATATATACTTTAAAAGTAACAATTAAAGTTTTATATACTAATCCACGCAATTGCACATATGAATTTTGCTATAGGTTCTAAACTCTATGGGTTCTAAAACTCACAGAATAATAACAGACTACAAAAATGTACCTATAATTTCAACACGAATAAATGAAACTTTTTGATTTGAATGTTACCTACTATATGCTCGTAAAATAGTAATAAAACATAATCAAAAAATTACATTTTCAAATTTAACTCATAAAATATAAACTCATTTGATAGCCCTGTTCAGAACTAATGTAGGATACATAACCAGTATATCACTAAATAATATGCATTCATACCTGTTCGAAGTTATATCCATTGCAACAATTTATGTGCTCCAAAGCCTTAATGAAATAGCATAACTATTCTTCTTCCCCATAGAAGCATTATAAAAGCATTCTAAACCACTAAAAGGCAATCTTTAAAATTCTTTTGTGAATTTTGCAAAACATTTAATTCACAATAAGCTATTCTCTTTTATCGATGCAAGTAATGATTGAGCTACAAGTCAATGACCATGTCTGACATGCTTTTTAGTTTAACGTTTCAAACTATTTCTCCTCATAAAACTATGTAGTTTTGTCCAAAGTGCCAATTAGCACCTTCTGAATGATCTGCAAATCACAAAAGGTAAAAGTAAAAACTTTTAAACTGAAAAAAAAGATATCATTTCAAAAACAAAAAAGGAATATAAAAACATGGATTTTTATACCAATATAACAATAAAATTAGAGAACATTAGTCACACCATTTAACTACACATCTGAAAAGAAACGATACTGGATTAACCAGCAAAGTTTTACCCTTAACTAAAAATTTTGATAGGCTTGTATTACAATCTTTCCATTATTCGTACTTAGGTCTGCTCTTTCTGCCACCGTGCAGAGGATTTCCATGAGGAACTTCCATTAGCCTTAATGAGAGCTACTGAAGTTTATCACCCGTCATCATTCCCACAGACATACTCAGAGTAATGACCGAAATGTTCTTAAAGCCCTGCGAACTCGAAAACCAAAACGTCACAGACTAAGATTTGTCCAACAACTTGTATAAACCCAAATTCTTAAAAATCTAAACTTTTTTAGATCAAAGCTGAAATCATTCTCCTAAAATGCCGTCTCAAATTGAGCAGGTAAGAAAGGGCTAGCCGTCACTAGAGGTATATAAAATAGTTTCAGAAGCCCCTAGATAAACAGGCAGTAGTCTATCCATTTTACTTGCAAAATTCTTTATAGTCATTTGTGTACTTCAAAAGACAGTGCTTAACAATATTAATTTTTATAGAGTAAGACATTAGGCAACACTTAATAATTATTAGAAGGTATTTAATCCCATTTCTTCATGGCCAATAATCCTCTGACTAAACCTCGCATCAAGAAATATAAAGATTTCCTCCTTTCTTTTTCTTTCTTTAAGTTCTGATATTCAGATCCTATCTGAATTAGGTGTTGTGAACACTTCAACTATAACTTCAGGAATATGATCGTCATTACCTGTTTTCAAATTCTGACCCCAATAATTTCAAGACCCTAAATCATCTACTCAATTGTCTCCCATCTAAGAGGTTTATGCTAATATTTTGAGGGTACTTTTTAAATCCATACCTTTCCAAATACACATTGTTTGTTGTTTGTTTGCTTGTTTGATTTTTTTTAATAAATAGATTCTAATGACTCAGAAATAAAAATGATAATGTATTACTGATAATCCACTAATACAGGATTTTTTAAAATTAACCAAAAAATCATTATAGCTTCAACAAATAATATTAACTTTATTGTTATTTCATATATATAGAAATACATTTTTAACTGCCACATTTGAATTTTCGGCTTATTAATACATAAAACTAAAAATAAAATGTGGATTTTTGAAGAATAAAATCAAAGCTGTGATTCAAATCAATATTCATTTTGGTTTTTACAGGCATAAACATATAAGGTCTTTTAGTATATTTTCAAGATGACATACCTATAAAGCTATCTAATAATATTCAAATAATGAATATTACAAATTCTTTTTAAAAATCAAGAATCCATCTAATATATAAAGAACATTAAGAAAATTATTGGCAATCTAATCCCAAATGCAAAACGCTAAAAAATTCCTCCTCCTAAGAAATTATATGTATGTAGGGAAAAAAACAAAATAAATGAGGTGACAAAATACAGGTAAAGTTGTCTTTGGTATGAATCAAAGCCACCAAGAGGATTCAACAGTGACCTTATGAAAGTACACTTGGTGCCTTGGTTAACCTTACTTAAAGTGCTGCATGGTCAAGATGGAACTAAAAACACAAGTCTGCCCACTTCTTCTACTAAAGACTTAGAAATCCTTTTCACAGTAGAACGCTGTTTACTGGACTGTACCCACAAGCTTCCTGAAAGTATTTTGACTAAGGCTCTTAAGAAGCTCTATCAGCAGAATCTCTGACTAACAGATACACTGTTTTAAGCAGTAAAATCTGCACAGTGGTTGCATCCAGACTATACAGCATACCGGATCATGAAACATACTAAAATGGATGAGTATTTGCAAAGTAATGACCTTGAAAACTTGCATGAAGAGAATGTGCATAGATGGACAGGAGGTTTACACCCCTAACAATCTGCCTGGTCAGAAGACTTACTAGACTACTAATAAATATTAGAACCACCTACTATGCGGCTTTACTATAAATTCAAAAATGCTGTCTGTAATGTTTTATTTAGCAAATGATACAAATATTAATCATGCTATACTTGACACTTACAATAAATTATAATTAGGTTTATAGTATATAAAGGACATACAATGAACCCTGTAATTTATTCACCTCATTTCTTAATATATCTACTAAACATATAAAATCAAGACATATTAAAACAATCTTTTCTTACTGAAATTTTTACCATAATGTTGAGTCCATTAAGAAGCAGAAAACCAACTGCCTTTAAAAAAATATAGAAATTTTTTTTTCTGGAACTCTGCCCATGAAAATAAAATCTTAATCAGGAAAATTAAAATATACATTCATTAAGAGTATACATGTCCTAATGTCATTTTTTAGCATAAATACTTTTTAAGTCTAAAATATTATACTACATATTATTCTTGAAATTTATTCTTGACATATAATTCTTGAAATTTGGATTTCAAGAATACCAAATATTTTTCACAAAGTAATCAAAATTTTACTGTGCAATAGGTCAGAAATCATCCCATATATCACATATACAGAATGTCTAAAAACAGTCTTTGTTTTTAATATTTGAGTGCTTGCTCTTTTATTTAAGGTTTTCAACTAAAAAAATCAAAAAGATTTTTAAAAAATGAGACAAAAATGATGCTTTTGCTAATTAAGCACCAAAACAAAATACCTAATAGTTAAATACTATATTGAGGTTCTCTGTGTACAGCAACTGGCATCTTTGAAAAAAGCATTGCAAAAATAAGTTTTCAGCATGTATATTATGTGATTTGTGCATGTATTCTACTACTGACTGCTGTAAATATTTTGAATGTAGCACTGATTATCCATAAGGGTGAGAAAAATAAAAATGAGATTTTCAGTACTGATTACATCAAAATAAAATAAATCAAACAAAAAACACATATGTGTCTCATTAAATCTCTTGCTGAACAAAAACTTAGTAATAAAAAAATTGGGATTCTTTTTTTTCTCCTATTTTTCATTGGTAGTCGAATATAAACAATTACAAAATATAACAAAGTATATTGCTAATGAAACACGAAGAATACTCCCAATTACCAAGTTTTCATTAGCTGCTCTAAAATTTTCATAGAGAGTTGTCTGATAGATGGGGTGTTTGAGAGGTTAACATATTTCAATAATATTGGAATTTATTAAACCCTTTCTCACTATATCACTCACATTCCAGTATATGAATCTGACATTACACTTGCAACTATTTTATTCAAATGTGTTTCCACACATAGAGGAGAGCGATGGACAGTTTATAAAGTCAATCAAGATAAACTGCTTTTAATAAAATATTTTAAACGTATAATTTAACCATTGAAATTGAACAGAAAGAGCATTTTAAAGCCCTAATTGTTCAGAAACTAACTTAAAACATAAACCACTCTTTTTTTGTTATTATTTCCCTGTATTTCCCACAAAATGTCCTGCAACTGGCATCTAAATAGTTTCTTTGCATGGTGAACTGAAACATCTTGAATGCTCAAACTGTATTTTTATGAGTGCCTAGGGACCCTAAATTTTAGTGGTCTATTAAATGCCAGCAATTTCATGCTGCCTTGCATAAAACAGCATTCACATATTAGAGCACAGAAGTTCCATAGCTACATTATACTTCTTTTCCAAATTCCAAACAAAGTGAAGCTTAGGTTAATCAAAATAATATTTTAAAAAATAATCCTTCCCAAGCTTTTCACATTTACTTAATACAATATCTGTTGACAAATGTATAGCATTTAATATTTTAAAGTTTTTTAGAATTTTATAAGCAACTATTGTTTATCCTTGAAAAATGTACAGTGGCCAAAAACAGTGAGTATGTATGTAAGAACGTGTATAAACTTTTTCTGACACCCATGGACAATATGCCTTCATGGTAGATGCTGAGGAAAGTTAACCTTCCTAAGATAAACTTACTGATTACATATATTTTCATACAAAAGCAGTCCCAAAATTAATTTTACATATATTTGTCTTATGCCTCTAATTGTAAGATTTATACAATCTTCTATGTTAAGACTTTGTAGTCTCTTACCTGGCAATGTTATCCTTCTCAAAAAGAAATCCAGTCCTATAGTTTGTTTGTACTGTTTCCCAAAAGTTTCTTGAGCAAAACACGTAGCTAAGGAGGTCTAAAAAATTGATGCACAGAATATCAAAATTAATTTGCTTAATAAATATAAACATAAGACCACTACTAAAACTTAAGTAATCTTAACATTTATACTCCAATTAATCCAACAGGCAACTTTAAGCAGTTCTAATCAGTTACAAGGAGAGGAGGGACTTAACACCACTAGGTAAATTTCACTAGCCAGCTATCAGTAGGGACAACAGACTAATCACTTAGATCTCTTTAAATCCCCTGATTGCTAAGCTCCTTCTCCTTGCTGCAAGTTAGAATTTGAGAATTATCAACAGAAAAAACTAAAACATGATTAAATATCTGTATCTTTCATAACGGTTCATAAAGATTCCAGAGACCTCTACGTTTCAACCCTGAGGTTAAATACTCTTTTTTATTTGAAATATAATTGATTATACATATTGATGTTAAATATTCTTAGGGTAGCTGTGCCCTTAGCTAATAATAAGAAGCACAAATTAAGGAGGGGAAAACCTGCTTATAAAGTTTCTTTTCTTTTTTCCCACATGAAAAATACCTTCAGTATCTAATTTTTCTTCATATTAAAGATGTTAAATGAAAGTGATTCAATAGAATGACTCTGATAATACGCATCTTTTAAATAAAGAAGTTGGAATTTTTAAGATTAATATAAAGCATGCAAAATAAATACTTTCCATTGAAAAATATAAAGATAAAAAGTCACAAGATATTATACCAGAACAGATTATACATCTACTTTTTTTTTAATAAAAACTCAAAGTTTTATTCAAAAACTCTGGAGCTTTCTTTTAGAGTACTATTTCTTATCAAAACAAAAGAATAATTAAACATTCTGCTAACAACTGAAATAACTCAATAACTCAAAGACTTCTTAAACATTTTTAATGCACTCTTCTTACTTGTAAACTTCCCCCAAAAGGAGAGAAAGGCAGCTTTGCTTTCATGGTCTTCAAGACAAACTCCCAATTAGGGAAAAAATTTTTATTTTAAACAGTTAAAATTAGATGTCAATTCCGAAAATAATGAAAACTAAGATAAAATTTCCAAGATAGCTTATTATAGTTAGTTATGTCATAAGTACAGCAGTGCAAAAGAAAACTTGGCCAAACTTCAATTTCTTTTAATAAGATGTCCTAAAATTCCTTTTACACAGGAACCATACTTTTCACACAAACAGCAATTTGCATACCCTAACTCCAAATTCTTAAATATTTAAATACGTAGCATTTGTAATAAATTTCTAAGATATTTGGTCAAGTATTTATTGAACACTACCATATGAAAGATGTTCTGCTAGACATTTACAAATAAACTTACTACATTTGTTACATCCCTGAAGTCTGTAACAATCTCAAAACTGAGAGAACAGAATAAAAAAGGTAAGCATTCACCACTTATACTATTAACAAGTATTTCAAAATGCTTAATGTATGGACGTTCAAAACACTGAAAAGTCAAAGAGAAACTCAAGGCACATGTAACATCAGCAGAATGTCATTAGAAGTATCACTTTCATTAAAGATTCTCAAAGTTCAATATTTTACATTAATGAATATTTAGAAAAATTCTGTCTTTTCTTAGAAACAGGACTTCTAGATGTTGAAAGTCCTGCTCTCAAACTTTTGAAGCAAACAGAAAGCTAGGATTTTTAACTGGAATAGAGTATAAACTGTATAAAGTATACGTCATTGGGAACGCATAGAATATTAAAAGGGTACTAATAATATCATCTCCTAACATCTTGCTGTAAAAGTTGAACAGAGAGTCAACTTAATGGGGGGGGGGCCCTTACTCTTCAATTATCTAGATAGCCTTCATGCCACCTTTCACATTCAGTAATTTCTCAAGTCACTCCATAAATACTCTTCTTAAACAATTATGAAGTAAACAACCAGCTGCCACACCTGAAACACTTTTACCTGATTCTTTTTATTTTTTTGTTTGAAAAATGTCTACTAACATTTTTTAACCATACTACATTTACTAGCACTAAAAAGATACCAAGAATATTCTGCCTAAAAAAATCTTTAAAAAACAGGTAATAAAATCAAAAGTATGAATCATAACAGGAAAGAAATAGAAACACGTGTTATTAGAGGGAGGAGCTAAGTTTCTTTTGGAGAAACTGCTAGTAGTCATCTCAATAATCTATTGCTTCTGTCTATGTCTATAAAAATGCCCACAGTAGAATGAACAGGAAAAACTAATGCTAGAAAAAATGGCCAAGAATTACATCAGAGTACAAATAAGTACGAAAGGCTGAGTTCATAAAAGAAAAGGACAGTAAAGGAAAAAATGGGAATGCTGATAGCTGCCAATAATTTAAAAGCTGAATAGAGTATGGAGGGGAAAAAAATGCTTGACATAATAATAAAAGGTTAGGTTTCAGATGCTTGTGTCAGGAAATTTCTGGGGGGGGGAAAAGCTGCTATGGTTTTAAAATAGATTATTTAGTCAAGATGACAAAGACTAAGTGCACCATATAAAATACCACGGTTATTCTTTAAAGCAGAATGATAGTCCTAATTCAACAATACAGAAGTGTAAAATTATGCTTTGTCGTACATTAGACAGAATTTTAAAGAGATGAAAACCATAATTATCCACACTAAATTAGCAACAGGGGAAAACATGCATGATGGGCTAACTAAAAAACCTAGATACAAAATTATAAACAAATTTCAACTGAGTAATACATGTACAACGGATAAATACTGGAAGAAAAATGAACAGAAGTTCAAAGAATTATGATAGCATGTAGGATAATGGACAATTTTTAAGTATTTTTACAAACGTATTAGTGTTATATGCTGTTGTTATAATTTTAGATGGGAGATAAGCTTGATTATGAACTGAATGCAATAAGATTTAGGGGGAAAATATAGGCAGCCTTCCAAAGAAAATCTAAATAATGAGAAAACTATAAAAATCTAACTTAAAAATTTTATTGAATAAAGATGTTAGAAACAATGCTGATTTATTTATAACAATTCACGCATTCAAAAAGTTTGTATACAAAAGTTCATACAATACTTCATTTTTTAAAAAGGGACCCCAAGTTCTTTTCTTCCCCAAAATGTTTAAAGGTTGATTACCTTTAAACATTTTGGGGAAGAGCATACTGAGTTGTTTTCCTCAGAAAACAACATTTAAACATTTTGGGGAAAAGCATATTGAGTTGTCAGAGCATATTGAGTTGTTTTCCTCAGCAATAAAAATCAATAACAAAGTATCCAAGAAAGAAATTAACAGAATACTCCAAATTTTGCATATGAATGACCTCTTTCCCAGAGGGCTTACAAACTCAAATTTCAGAGCCAAAGGCAGGAACAGCGGTTCAGTGCCAATTGCCAAGGAGGACGCAAAGACAAGTCGTCACCACAGAAACCAGAGTCCAAACTACACCAGTTATACGGAAATGTGAAGCCGAAAATGGGAAACGGGCAGCACTAAGAGCCTACGTTTCTAAAGACTGGCTGGGAAAAGGGAGAGGAGTAGAAAGGAGACAAACTTTAGCAATACTCCCAAGGAGAGTGTTAACGTCTTTGACAGAAAGGACAAGTGCAGCACGGGCGGTAGTTCTTCCTTTTACTTGAGGGTAAAAGGGGAGAAGGAACCGATTCACAGGCCGCTTTAAGATGCTATGGACCATCTCCCTAGAGCAAGTACCGGCCGGTGTTTATTCTATTCCAGAAGTTCCACAACCTTGTGATAAGATCCCCCGCCTAGGAGGTAAGGGGCTGACTGGCTACCGGATATTCTCACACATGCACTCATTCATTCATTCAACCGACTCTCACCGAGGGCTAGATTTTAAGGCAGTGGGCATGCCCTCTGCCATGCTGCCAGCTCTCCCTCAGCATCCCGCCCGTAACAGGAGCTCAATAAACACTTGTTGAATGAATGCTTGTACTAACAGGAGCTGGGCTGGAAGCAGATATGAACAGGTATCACACTAAAGTAGCAACTAACGTTTATTGAGTGCACACAGCGTCACAAAATCTCTATGTGTATTTTCACATTTAATGTGTATTTTTACATTTCACCCCTGGCCGTGACATCTATCAATACCCATGTGACAGACAACACATGTATTCACCCGATAAAGTATGTAGCACAAACGGGTTAGCACTTTGCCCTCCGATGACCTCACCAGTAAGTGACGGAGCCCCAGTACTCATCCGGGGACTCTGACTCGAGAGCCAAGCTCTGGGGAGCTCACTCTGCAGTGGAGGCATCAGAAACGGTAAAGGGGGGTGGGTGGGTAAGGGAGCAAGGTGTGTCCTGAGCTACAAATAAATTAAAAGGAGGTCTAATGCCTTGGCAGATAGATCCCTGCCAGTGCTGACAGGCGAGAAGCTGGAAAGCTTCCGAGGGAGGCGATGCCAGCCCGAGTCTTGAAGGAGTTCGCAATCCAGGCAGGGAATTGGGAAGCTGGTTTTTGTTTTTGTTTTCTTAAGGAGGAGCTGGACAGCTCTCGTCGGCCTCCACCAAGAGCCCACTTCGTGTCCGACCCCACGCCACGACCAGGAGGGCCTGGACCTGGAGGCCCCGGGCTCGGGGTAATGAGGCGACGCCGGGCAGCGGGGAGGAGGCTGGGGGGTGCCCGGGGCCGCGCCGCGGTTCCTGCAGGCCTGGGACGGCGGGCCCGCTCAAGGACTGACCTTCCCGGAGGTGCCATCCCCCAGCAGGACGATTTTCAGTTGCCGGTCCTGGCTCTCCTCCTCAGAGTCCGACATGGTGTCCCGGGAACCAGGCCCACCCCCCGAGGTGGAGGGAAGAAGGGAAGGAGAAGGCCTCCGGGGACGGTGGCGAGGAGGAAGGGAGGCAGTGGGGGCAGGACCCCCCACCCCGGTGTCTCAGCAGCCGTTGGAGGGATCTGAGGAGAATCAATCGCCGGGCGCCATCTTGCCTGCTCCCCTCGCCCCGCGCTCCGTCCCGCCCCATGCGCGTCACTTCGGGCGCGCCCCCTGCTCTGCGCCAACCCGCGCTGACCGCGGCCTCCCTGGCGAGGCGAACCACTCGCGGGTCCGGGCGGGGAGGGGCGTTCGAGCCGCAAAGGTAACGCTCTGCGCTGCCCTCACAGAGGTAATTGGCTAGAGGTAAAAAGAAAGTGTATAGTACAAAGTAGAAAAAATGGGAGCAGAACAGCTCGCAGGCATTCTATCAAATTTCCTAGTTTCCTCTCCTCCCGTGAGAGGGTCCCTGAAGCGAATGGTTTAGACCGAAGGGGCGGAGGGGTGACGCCTGGGCTGCGCGCCGCCGTTGCCATGGAAGCCAGGCGTCGGAGGCGAGGCAGGGGGCGGGGCCTGTCTCTGGGCGCCGGGACGCCGGTTGCCAGGCGGCGAGCGCAGGGCAGGGGCCCCCGGAGCTGGTGTGGGCTCCGTGGGTCGCGCGCGGGAAAGCCCCCGCGGGGAAGAGGGGCAGCGGGGCAGAGGTGGGGGCGGTTGCGGAGGGCCGCGCTGCTGGGCTGGGAGGCCGCTGTAGTGGCCGTGAGTGTGATGGAGCTCTGGCGCTGCTGCTCATTTTGACTTCTCCAAGCCTCAGTTTCCTCGTCTGAACAACATTCATCAAGCGCTCCTGAGCGCCAGCCTCCTGGCACACGATCTTTACCCGATGGCAGCAGTTCTCAAAGTGTGGCCCGGGGACCCCTGGGGCTCCGGATGAAATCAAAACAATTGTCATAATAATACAGACACCTCGTTTGCCTTTTCCACGTTCATTGTCTCACAAGTATACAGTTTTCCCAGAAGAGACTTGTGTATGACGTCATCACTCTGGCAGCTATTGGAGCTTGCTACTCTGTTTTAAAACATTTCTCAATTTTAATTTCAATGCAGCACTGATGAGTATAACCCACATAAACATAAGCTCTTTGGAGTCCACAGTAATTCTTTAAAGTATAGAAGGGCCCTGAGTCCAAAAAATGTGTAACCTGCTGCCCCGGATGATCTCAGTCATGAATGACATAACTGAAAATTACAATATAGTGTGATAAGTCATGTCATAATGATGCCAGACTGCTATGTTTGTCTCATTGCTCATCACTTTACATGGATTATCACCTTTACTGCTGGTACTTTCGTAGGTGAAAGTATCACCACTTCACAGATGCAGAAGCTTAAGTCACAAAAAGCTTGGCTCAGACGCAGCTGTCCTCTAAGAAATATGGGGATTAGAATAGGAAAGCAGGACGGTGTAAAGAAGTGCCCAGCCCTGGAGGTAGCATCGGAGTTGTAATCACAGACCTGTCCTTACTAGATATGTGATCTTGAGCCACAGTGTCCTCATCTATAAAATAGACTACCTTCTTCATAAGGTTGAGAATTAAATGAAATAATCGGTGTAAAGTAGCATGGATATCACAATGCCTGGCGTGTAATAAGTACTCAGTATTAACCAGAGTAATTATCACACTCATACCATCACTATTAGATGCTGGTCCATGTTGGAAATATCGCTGTTTTGTAGTCATGTTACCTTAGTCAAGTATCTTATGTACAGCCTCAGTCTCTTCTTCTGTAAATTGGGCTGGTCCACAACAGCAGGTACCCAGTAGGTATTCCCAGATCGCTCCCCATTGCACACACACCCCCAACACCACCACTACCATTTTTCTACATCACTGGATTTGTTAATGAGGATTAAAAGAGAGTATTTGAAAGGGCTTTTTAATGTTCCTTGTAATTGTTAGTTTGAGGAATCTGTTTCTATTGGGACAGACTTAACCCCTTTTTGTCCATGAGGGGAGTGAATATGCCAGAAATTTGCTTTTCCACTCTTCCTTGATGGAGATGGCTATGTGACCCGCCCAACTAATGAGACAGAAGACAGTGTCCTTCAGGAGACATTTGGAAAAGATGTTCCTTCCGATCTAAAAGGAAAAAAAGGAAAGATGAAGAAGGAGAGCCCTCCCCCTCCCTTCTTTGCTGTCATTATTGGGTGAGAAGGTGGTGTTTGGAAGTACTACAGCCTTCTACTACCTACGAGTAGCATCTAGGCTTCTTGTTATGGTTTTGAATAATACCAAGACTCTTTAGTGATGTATTCCATTACATGCAAACAAAAACATCCCATTTGGCACAACTACTTTGGCTAAAAAATACATTTAGCTAAAGCCACAGGACTGATATTTTTATGGGTGGTTTCACATAAAGGGAAATCTAGCAAAAACTCCCCATTTTCCAATCATTAATTTCTGAAATGACTGCTTTGATGGAGAAACAATATTTATTTAGATATGGGCACATCGGGAGGACCGTGTTGTTATTTAAAACTAGAAGTCAGTTTCACTATTTTAATTATAATGTTATATATCTGTCGCAAGTTTCTAGGCTTAAAATTAGAATTTGAAAACTTAGAGCCATTTTCGTAAATTAAAAGGAAAAACAAATCTTCTTGTGTGGAGGACCGTGTTAGCATTGAGAGCTTCCACTATAGTACTCGACATTCTAAAGAGAAATACGACTGAACCACCAAAAAGAAAAATGTTTTTTTTCTCGAGTACAATATCCATAGCAGGGTCACAAACTAGAGGAATGTCTTAAAATTAATAAACAAAAGGGTTAGAGAAGAATTCTAGACATTTCCAGAGAACCCTAATTTTAAAATATCTTTTCCAGCATCCCTAAGAAATGATCATCCAAACTTTATTTGAGTACATCCACATTCAAGGAGTTTATTCCTTCTTGAAGTAACCTGGACTATGGATGAATAGGCCTGATTATTAGAATATTTTCTCTGATGATGAGCCAAAGTTTCTCACTATAAATTCCAGCTAATGGTATTAGGTATATTTTCTAGAGAAAGACAAAAACTCTCCATTCTAAAGGAAAATGTTCAAATTGATTCATTAATACTTAATGATTAATTTGGCAAAAATTTAGTGAATGTCTGCTGTGTACAAGGCATTCTTGTTTACAACTCTTCTAAGCACTAAGGACACAGAAGTGAAGAAAACATAGGAAGGTTCTGTTCCCTTGGAATTTACAGTGTGGTGGAGGGGTGTGTCAGGATGGATAATGGCCATGCAAAGATAGCAGGTCCTAATCCTTGGAACCTGTAAATGTTACATTATTTGGAAAAAGCATCTTTAAGATCTGATTAAGTTAAGGAGATCGAGATGGAGAGATTGTCCTGGATTATCTGAGTGGACCATCAATGCAATCACATGTATCCTTAAAAGAGAGAAGTGGAAGGAGATTTGGCCCAGACAGGAAAGAAAAAGGTACTTTAACCTCAGAGACAGAGACTGCAGTGATGCCACTACAACCAAGGAATGCTGGCAGCCGCTAGAAGCTGGAAGAGGCAAAGAACGAATTCTCTCCTGGAGCTTTTGGAGGGAATGCAGCCCTGCCAACATCTTGATTTCAGTCCAGTGACAATGATTTAGGACTTCTGGCCTCCAGAACTGTGAGAGAATAAACTTATGTTGTTTAAGCTACCAAGTTTATGGTAATTTGTTACAAAAGCCACAGGAAACTAGTACAAGGAGGGACACAGATATTTAATAAATCAACAAAAAAATTCCAGATTCATATACATTAAAAAGGTATTAAAGCCACTGATGGACGGAATAGAATATCTGAACATTATTATTCATCACTAGTAAAGGTGAGAAAATAGTAAGTAAAGTGGAATAAAATGATTCCAGTACCTCTGGGGGGAATGCTTTTGGAGTACTGGTAAGATTCTGTTTCTTGACATGGGTGGTGGTCACATGGTATGTCTACTTTCTTAGAATTAAGAATTATAGACTTAATATTTGTGTAGCTGACCAGTTAGTTCAATTGGTTAGAGCATGGTGCTGATAACACCAAGGTCCAGTGTTCCATCCCAGTACTGGCTAGCCACCAAAATATATATATACACACATACACACACACACACACACACACACACACACACACACACACAAATACATATTTGTGTGACTTTTTGTATGTTTTAATTATATTAAAATCATAAATCTATGCACATATGGTTGGTAGTAAATGCATAGTAAAATTAAATCTAGAGAATAAAATCAAATAATAAATAGCTATTAATAGTAGTGAGATTACAGAGAGCTATCCTTACACATTTGGGTATTTTATGAATTTTTTACAGTGAACAAATTTGATTGAAATTGGAAAAGAAAGGATGAAAAAATATGTCAACAATAACAAAAAACTAATAATAAAACAACAGTCCTCTTCACAGTGGGCAGATGAGAACTTTGTCATGTGATTAGTGTATTCTGCTGATACATACAAAACCTGTTAGTTTCATAATCATCTAAAAGCCTTTGTTTGAAAAGAAAAAGCTCTTGGTTGTAACAGAACCCCAGGCTGGTTTGTGAGCTGCAATTTCCCAGCTGTCCACAGTTCTGCCTCATTGCTTGGGGATGTGCTTCATTGATTCCTAAAGCATAGCTCCAGACAAAACCAAAATTCTGTAGAGCAAGAGAGTTCTCAAATCACCTCTACAGCTGTGAAAACCAGACCTATCACAACTCACCAGCGAGACGAGCATGGTTAAATAAGGTAATATGTGTGGAAGCGTCTTGAAAAACAGGAGTTTTGGTAAAATGCAAAATATTATTTGAACCTTGATTGTGGGAGCTTTTAGGGTGTGAATTTTCCTGACCATCAAGAACCAGCATAGAGAATTCAGTGATCTTAGAGAAACTCTGCATTTCCAGATTCCACGGGATGGCAGTGCTACAAATGTTCTGCAAGGCATAATATTCTTTATTTGATCTCTTCTGAAACCTTGTTTTATACAGCTCTCTTCTGTTGCCTAATGGCTTTACCTGTGATACTCATTAGCTGTGTCATCTGGGTTTCCAGTCTACCTATGTTGTTAAATTTAGGTTTAGGATATTCAGACAAGAGAGATGCTATTATAAAGCATTATCTTAACCTTTGGGATGGCATTTCCCAAAAGTGAGTTATTTGGGATACTAGTCCCATGAATTGCTGTTTAAATGAAATTTGAAAATAGCTATAGCTAATCCACTCTTGGAAAATGACATGCACTTGAGAGTATCATACTCTGAGCAATATTGCTATAAACAATCTTTCTAGACCTTTTCATAAACTTCCAAATATTACTTGGAAAAAGTAACCCAAATACCAAAGTACCAAAATTTCCCAAACTTATTTGACCAATGAACCCCTTTTCCAAGTAATATTAACTAATATATAGAACTAATATTGTATAAAAAACATTTCAGAAACCATACTTTAAAACTAAAAAATTCCAGGAAATAAATTAATATTGCAAGTAGTGTAAAAACTGATTTCTAATACTTAAATCTTCATTACAGAAGGGTTCATATGCAAAAGGCCTCAATTTCTCCTCAAATATATGAGCAGTTCAGTTTTATGATATACAAATGTTTTGATTCAGAATGTGTTTAAAGCTTTCTCAGTACCTTAGTCATTATTACTAAAATAAGTCTCATAAGAACATAAAGAGCTGCTCAATCATAGTGGTTAAAGCAGCAGCCTAGATTTGAATAAATTTGATTTTCATTTATAGTCATGTTTATGATCTTGAACAAATAATTTAAATTCTATGAGTTTCAGTTTCTTCATCTATAAAGTGAAGATTATAGTAATAGTACTTCATAGGATTGTTATGAAGCTTATCAACAGTACATATACGGTGCTTAGAATAACACTAAATCTGTGTTACAGCCTATTATTTAAAGTGTTGCATTTTGATATCAAGTAAGAACATCAGAACATAAACATTAAAATGGGATTTGTTGACAAAGCAGTCACCACGACAAGCTCTACAGTTAAGCAGTGATGGTGATATTTTTCAAATATCTTTTTTGCAAGATGAGTGAAGGAAGAAAGAGTAAACTTTATGACTAAATATGGATAAATTAAAGTTTGATGTGATATGGGAGAACCATTTTCCTAAAGAAATTTAACTGAATTCAGTAAAGTCATTGAATACAGTACACACGAAGCTGTGGATTAATACTTCATACTGTGTGACAGTTAATTTTCAAAAACTGAGGTTTCCTGGAAAAGAAGAAGTTCTAAGACTCAAGACTGCAACAGTCTAGAAATCCCCCCTGAGTTTCCAGCCAGCTGTCTTTCCCTACAAATTTAAGATTTGCCAGCACCCACAATCACATGAACCAGTTCTTTAAAATCTCTCTCTCTACACACACACACACACACACACACACACACACACACACACACACACACACGAGCACATACTAGTGGTTCTTTTTCTCTAAAGAACCCTGAAGAACTCTGACTGATACTCGCTGTGAGCAATACAAAAATGAATTATTACTTTATTTGATTAGTATTTATGCTACGTTTACAAATAAAATAATTTCCAATTTCCCAAATCCTTTTTTTTTTTTTTTGAGCACCCATTATGAACCAGATACTTGGACAGACATTATCTAATTTCATCCCCATAGTGATCCAACAAAAGTAAAAAGGAATAGATCGTAAATTATTATATACTGCAATTTATAAGTTGCTTTACACAACATAGGACACTGAAAAAAGGGGTGGAAATACAGAAAAAATAAAGCAGGAAGTAAAGAAATATGGAAATGAAAAAAATAAGTAGCAAAAAGAAATTATTTCAAAAAACCATTGTCATTTACTCAGGAAACATTTTGAGTTTTCTTGGGCTGAGCCTAATTAGCTTTTTCCAAAGGAAGTTTAATTTCTAGGTAATGAAATGAAGAAAACCTTTCCCTAATTACTTAACTCTCCACTACCCTATTGCACATTCAAGAAAATTATTTAAATATATATACTAGAAAGTGTATGAATATAATGAGAGTCACAAAACATGGGTTTAATTTCAGCTCATCTTCTTACTAAGTTGGAGGCCTTGGGGAGGCATCTTAACCTCAGTTTTGTTACCCATAAATTGGAAATAAGAGTGAACACCTCACAAGGGTACTATGAAGATCAAATTAAATACAAGTATTTTAAAGGGCTCTGGAAACTGTACTAGGATATGCAAGTACTTGTTAGTTTTGTTCATTTGATTTTCCTAGCTATTACATTTTCTTTTTTTCTATAGTTTACTTAGAGATAGACTTGAAAAGAGACTAAATTTCTGCTTCTAGCACTTTTACAAACGATAAATTTTATATCATCCAACACAAAACTGAAGACTCAAATACTAAAGAGATTTTTTTTAAATAGAACTTTTAGAAATGAAAATTACAATAGTTGAAATTAAAATTTTAGTGAATAGATAATACAGTACATTTAAAATAGCTCAGTAACTAGAAAATAAGTATAATGAAATTACCCAGAATATAACACAAATATATCAGGACATTTGAAAAAATGAAACATGTAGAATTAGATGAGAAGATGTGACATACAACTAGAGTTGGAGAAAGAGAGGAGAGAAAAGATATGGAAGAGGCAATATTCTAAAAGGCAAAGCCTGAAGATTTTCCAAAACTAACTAAAAACATTAAAATGCAGATTTAAAAGAAAACACAATATAATAAGCAAAATGATAGAGAATAACACCTTGATTCACTGTGGTAATACTTAATAACCTACCAAAAACTGAAAAAAAAATGTTTTTCATATTGTATTTTGTATATGCTAACCACAGATTCAAATTAATTTATTTTCTTGTAACCAGGAAAGTGAAAAATAATGCATCATAATGATGCATTTAATTGCTACTTTAAAAGTATTTGGTGGTTTTCTTATGTTTTTTGTCTTTTTCTCTTTCTCTCTGTATTAGGCCAATTCATTACTTGCTGAAAGTCATACCACAAAGCATTTTTACCAGCTATTTATGTTCTTTCCTTACTTAGGTAAAGCAAATCCCATGCTTTCTCAGTGGGGTTAAGGTCAAGACTCTGAGGGGAGCCACTCCTTCCTAATTAGTTCCCCAGACTCCTCTTTTTTCCCCCTTTAAATGGCCACAACAGTCTAGAAAAATGTTTGGAGTCATAATCCCCCTGATAAATGAATCCCTGATCAAGCAGCTGGTTTCCAGAAGGGGCTCCTTGCTGTGCTGCAATTATGTTGAAGCTGAACTCCAGTAGTTCAGGTCACAGCTGAAGTACTTGAGGGAAAAATGCCTATCTCTGAGCTCCACTGTATGACACACTAAGCTAAGAAACTCCTGCTTCTCCCCTCCAAAACCATCACCCAAAAGATCAATATTCTTGTTGGTTAATGAGAAAAATACCTAATGATGTGAATACATGTGAAGGTCTTCTGCTGGTGACCCATGGCAGGGAAATATCCAAGCTTTCAGAGAGAGTACTGAGAACTAAAAACCTATCTTAGAAATCTTGAAAATGATTTTTTGTTTATTAGGCAAGCACTTAATTTCTGAGCTACTGAATAGTCATCTATTAATAGTTAGTGGAAACATATTATTTGTTTGATATTTTGTAGATAAAATTATTCTAAAGGGAAATATGTATAAATATAAGGTTATATATTAGACTAAGAAACACAAAATACAGTGAATTACAAAAGGTTACATCTTAAAGACTAGAAACAATGGCACTTTAAAACACACACATAACACACAGAATTTTTCACCTGAGCACTAGTTGAATGTATAGATTTCAGCTACCCTTCCATAACTCTTATAGATTTATTTTCCCTCCTTGATACTTCTAGGATAATAGAAATTTTGTGTTCACCTTCCACATGAAGGTGCAGTTCTTCCTTATTTGACACTGTCGATAATATTAAATCAAATATGAAGTCGATTTGTGTTTATGCCAAGAGACGATGTTAACTTCCCTACTGTAAGTATCTCTAACTAAGCATACCTTTTCATCTGACCACTATGACTCCAACTTTCCCTTAATTTCAGAAAAAAAAAAAAAAATTCAAATATTTCTGGAAAAAAAATAGGAGACATTTTAGAAAACAATGGGACTCTCGTTGTGTGAAAAGAGATGACAGTTAACTCCAGTCAAAGTTAAAAATCAAGGGACACTAATAGAAGAGGCTTGCAATGTAAAATAGAAAATTAATAACCAGAATAAACAAGAATGCCTACTTTACTAGGCTTTCCTAGGCCTGCTGTAACAAGGTATGAAAGCCTTCAACATCACACTAAATCATACAATTTTGAAGCATTCCTAAATTGGCAATAAGCAAGCAAGGATTCTTTTGTTATCTTCTGTATTCATCACCGTAAGAGGAATAAACATTGGAAAGGAAAGGACAAAACTGTCCCTTGGATGATATGATTGCCTACATAGGAAAACAAACAAATGAACAAACAAGAATATCTCCTAGACCTAAAAAGAATTCATTAGGGTTGCTGGATACAAAGTCAAAATTTAAAAAAATAAATAAATAATGATATTTCTAAACATCATCTAAATCAACTATCAACTAGAAAGCATAAAGAAAAAAATCCCACTAACAAACAAACACAAAAACTATAAGATAATAAGGAACAAAAGATGTTCAAAAACTTTATGGAGAAAATTATAACACACTGAACGTCTCCAAGGCAGGAGGCAGCTGGGCCCAGATCCTGTCTACCCCACTCACTCACTGTATTAGTCAGTTTTTGTTGCCTATAACAAAATACCTGAACTGGGCAATTTTTAAGAAAATGAAATTTATTGCTTACAGTTTCAGAGACTGGGAAGTCCAAAGTCTGGGAAACTCATCTGGTGAGAGTTTTCTTTGGTTGTGGCTCTACAGCAATGTAGGGGTCTCACATGGCAGAAAATGGTGGAATAGAGAAAGAGGTTCTCGAGTGCTCTCCTTTTAAAGCCCTCAGAACCACACCCCTGACCACCGTTATCAATCCATTCATTACGGCATGATGAATCTAATCATCTCTTCAAGATCCACCTTTCAATCACCGTAATAAGATTTCCCACCTTCTTAACACTGTCATAGTGGGGGTCAAGTTTTCGGAGGACACTCAATCCAAGGCATTCCACCCCTGGCCCCCCCAAAAAATTAATGTCCTTTTCACATACAAATACATTCATTCCATCCCCAAAGTCTTAACTTGTTTCACCTCAAAAGTACAAAGTCCCAACTGTGAAATAATAACAAGTTATGTGTTTCCAAGATACAATGGTAGGACAAGCATAGGGTACATATTTCCATTCAAAAAGGGAGAAATAGGCCAAAAGAATGGGGTAACAGGTCCTAAACAAGTCCAAAACACAGCAGGGCAGGCAATAAATCTAACAGCTGGCAAATCACCTACCCTGATTCTTGATTCCATGTTCTGTGTCCTCTGCACACTAGTGTGGGGTTGGGTCTCCAAATCCTTGGACAGCTCTGCTCCTGTGGCTTTCCTGGTCTCAGGCCACACTTCAGCTCTTCTAGTCTGGTGTTCCACTCTGGTAGCTCCACAAGTTTGGGGTCTCCATGGTGGTCCTATTCTCACAGCTCCACTAGGCACTGTTGGGGTTTTTCTGCTGCAACTCTGATCCTACATTTCTGCTCTGCATTGCTCTAGTGAAAGCTCTATGCGGTGACTCTGCCTCTGCAACAGATCTCTTCCCCTCTCATATATTTATAACGTATCCTATTGATTCTGTCTCTCTGGAGAACCCTGACTAATACACTCACTGGATAACCTTCAACAAGTCATTTAATGCCTCTGTGCTCCTTCTTCGTTTGTAAAATGGAGTTAATAAAAGCACCTAACTTAAATGCAAAAAAAAAAAAAAAAAAAAAAACAGAACTGTAACACATCATTGAAGAAATAGATGAAGATATGAACTATATTCGTAGATGGAAAGACTCAATATTTCTAAAAAGTTATTACCGTATAATAGTCCCAAATCTACATAAAATATGCATAAATTTAATTGCAATTAAAGTTTCAAATAGGTTTTAATGCAGTGTTTGACAGGACGATCCTGAATTTTGACCATTAAATAATTTTGAAAAAGGCAGGAAGACAGTATAGAAATAAAGGCACCAGAGAAACAGAATTAAGAGAGCCCAGAAATAGACTCATACATACATGGTAACATGGTATTTCAAGTCAGTAAAAAGTGTTTAGTAAATGGAGCTTGGACTACTGAATACCCACATGGAAAAAAAAATACATTTTCTATCTCACAATATAACTGAAAATGATTTACAGATACAAAAATCAAAACGTTATAATATTCTACATGACAATAAAGAACACATAGCTTGAAGTATAGAAGACAATCTTAAGGGATAAAAACAATGCTATAAATGACAATGTTAATGCTTACCTAAAATTAAAAACTAAACTTTAGTTCAATTTTTAAAAAAACACATGGTAAACAAAGTTAAAAGGCATGCTATAGGGAAAGACATGACACTTATATAACTGATAAAATTTAAGCAAAGAATTTAGCCTAAAGTGGATGTCCAATCTTGGTGCCCTTAGGCACATGGAAGAAACAAAAACAAACATCTCTAGAGGAAAGCACATTTACGCTGTGCCGCAAAGAATCTCCACAATTAATTTTCCAAGAAAAATGGGCATTTCACAGACAAAGATATATCTAAACACAAAGGAATAAGGCATTGTGCAAGACATCAGCTGAAGCCACAGATAGAATGAACAGATCTAACATGACTAATACAATGAAATTATTAACACAGATTATGAACAAAATGTGCTTATTGTGTTTAGAAATAAAAGCAACCTTAAATATATTTGCAGGGAAGAGGAATTTATTAAAAATAACATAGCAGATATAAAACAATGAAATGGTATTCCTAACATTAAATTAAAATAATTAATATTAAAAACACAACAAATTTGATACAGATAAAAAAAAAATTTGTGAATTAGGAGATGATCCCAATGACAGTATCCAGAATGGAGCACAGAAAGAAAAAAGATGAAATAAATGTTAAGATACATGTAGAATAAAATGAAAAAGTCTAACAAATCTGAGTTTCAAAACACAATGAAAGAGAAAACAGGGCAGATGCAATATTTCCAGTAATAAAGAGTGAGAGTTTTTCAAAAACTGATTAAAGACATTTATCCACTGATTCAATAATCACAATGAATCTCAAATAAGTTAAATAAGAAGAAATTACCACACAGACACATCATGTGAAAATGAAGAACCTCAGATACAAAGAGAGTTTCTTAAAGTTAGATTATTATTAAAGGATTGGCATCCTAACCCTTGACTTCTCAATAACCAGAATGAAAGTCAGGCTAGGGAATGGACTCTTCAATGTTCTACAAGAAAATAACTGCCATGCTAGATTTCGTAAGACAGAGAAAATATTATACAAGAGAGGAGATAAAATAAAGATATTTTCAGGCTAATAAAAAATTATTTACAACCATTAGACCTCTAAAGGAAATTTTAAAGGATATACTTAAGGCAGGGAAAAGGTGGTCCCATATGGAATGACATGTAAGGAGAGCCAAGAAAGTGATAATTATGTGGGTAAATAAATAACATTGAGTATATAAGATGAAAATAA
This sequence comes from Cynocephalus volans, assembly GCF_027409185.1. NCBI lineage: Eukaryota > Metazoa > Chordata > Mammalia > Dermoptera > Cynocephalidae > Cynocephalus > Cynocephalus volans. Next base: position 10,946,504 of record NC_084468.1, read on the forward strand.
TAATATCCTGTGATGTTTAAAAGAGTAAAATTAAAATACATGACAACAATAACATATAAGTCAGAGAAATAATGGCATAATAAATAAAGGCATAACCTTAAACCATCTCTTCACTGGGTGGTTTGTTTTTCCTTTTTTTGATTCTACCCCAAAACATACTTTTAGAACTTTTTAAATTTTGAAACAAATTTCCATTCTGCAGTCTTCCTCATATTCTTACAATTTCATGCTGCTCATTTCACATTTATCATTAATTATGGATCCACTTCCATCGTTTGTTGTATATGTTATTTTTATATCTAAGGTCCTCAGGAAGTTCTCTATATAAATAGTCACTTTAAAAGGGGTTTCTTTTATACCTATTAGCATTATTCACAAGTGAACTACCAAAATTTCACCCTAGAATTTCATGACTAGCTCCTACCTCTTGAAACCCTTTTTTTTTTTTCAGAGTTTAAATCATGGGATTATAAATAATTTATCTTGAATTTTTAAACATTTGTTTTTCTTTAAACTAGGATGCCTGCCGTGCCCAATATCACCTCCAAATTACAAATTCTGAAAGGACACAGTCACTTTCTTCCAAAGTTCTCATCAGTCATGAAACACAACTGAAGTATTTTTCCATCTGAGCGTACCAGAGACCACAAACTTTGTGGCTTAAAACAACATTCATTTATGTGCTCACAGTCCTGTTGATCAGAAGTCTGTTCACAATATAGCTAAGTTCTCTACTCAGGGTCTCACAAGGCTAAAATCAAGGTGGAGGCTAGGCTACACTCCTATCTGAAGCCTGGTGTCCTCTTACAAGCATATGTGGTTGTGGCAGGATTCAGTTTTTCATGGTTGTAGAACAGGTCCTCATTTCCTTGCTGGCCAGCAGCTTGGGGCAACTCTCCCATCTGTTTCCCTTACAGTTTGGCTTCCTCCATCTTCAAAGCCAACAACAAGAGAATCCCTCTTGTGTTGAATCTCTCTTATGCTCCGATTTTCTTTCATTAAGAAGAGCCCAGTCCTATATAAGAATTCATCTCATTAGGTTAGGCCTACCCTGAATAGTCTCCTATTCTCAAGGTCAACTGTACCATAGAACATAACCTAATTCTGAAAGTGACTATCTCATAATAGTCACATACAGAGTGTGTACACCAGGGTGTGGGTAGGAATCTTGAGAGCTGTCTTAAAATTCTAATTTCTCTCAAATAATTTCTCTTAGTTGTTTAGAATTAAGCTACACCATTGATTTTTCTACTTTTTAATTTATCTACATGTGAGCTCATATTATGGACTAGGTGATGCATGTTAGTTTATTTAATGTCTTAACAACTCTATAAAATAGGCACTATTATCCCTATTTTATAGATGAGATTACTAAATTTTAGATTCATAATGGTTACCTGGATAAAAATACTTGTAGCAGAATAAGCATTCAAATCAAGCCGTCTATCTTCAGAGTCCTCCTTCTTAATCACTCTCCTAACTCCCCCCCCTTTTGCCAGTGTTCCTACATGTAATCTGTCACGAACAAATTCCTCTTATCCCCAGCTAGCCATGCAAACTGGAATCTGTTCACACAACAAATGGTTATTCTTCTTTCTCTATTTTTCATTGGCAAAAATTATCTTTCACACATTTGTCCTTGAGTTTGTGGATTTCCCTTCACAACTCTCCTACTGGCTATTTCATTTGAACAATTGTATGTTTGGATCACAGCCTTCCAAACTGCAGTGAACGAGTGTAATCACTTTTAGTAGCAAATTTATCCTGTTTATATTTTTATATAAAACCCCAAAAGTTAGATGCTATGATTTGAATGTTTTTGTCTTCTCCAAAACTCATGTTGAAACTTAATTCCCAATGCAGCCTAGAGATGTGGAGCCTAGTGGGAGGTGCTTAGGTATGAGAGTTCATGATGGGATTAATGCTGAGTGAAACAACCCAGGTACAGAGAGAGAAATACTGCATGTCCTTTCTCGTAAGTCAGAGCTGAATTCATAAATAAGCAAATAAACAATAAAGAAAGAGAGAGAAAGAAACATCAATTACAATAATACATTGAACTTTTAGAAGGAGAGAACAGAACTGTGGTTACTAGAGGTGGAATGGGGGAGCGGAGGGACCCAGGGAAGGGGGTTAATGAGAAACTGGTTACAGACACAAAGAATGGTTACATATTGTAATGATGCATAAGCTAACTATCCTGGTTTCACCACTACTCATTGTACATAACTCTGGATAGCCAAGTTTGTACCCACAAATATGTATAATAAAAAATAAATTTAAAAATAAAAATAATAATAATAATAATAAATTACCTAGTCTGTTGTATTCTGTATAGCAACACAAAACAGACTAAGACAATAAAATACAAAACTTTTAATTTTTAGTTTAATTTTTAGTGACCCACTAAAATTCAATTTAAACCCGTTAATGAGTTGTGAGCCACTGTTCAAATTACTGTTGCTACATAACAAATTTACACAAACTAGTGGCAAAAGACGACATCCATTTTCTTATGTCAGGGATTCCATAGGTCAGCAATTTGGGCAGAGCACAGCACAGGTGGCTTGTCACTGCTTTGTCATGTCTGGCACTACAGCTAGGAAGACTCAAATGATTGGAAATGACACAAATGCCAAGGGTCTGAAATGTTCTGGAGGCTTCTTCACTCGATGTCTGGATTCTGTTCGAAAATAACTTGAAGACTTGGCTCAGCTGGGACTGTCAGTGGGAACACGTACATGTAGCCTCTCAGTGTGTCTTGGGCTTCTCACAGCACAGGGGCTGTGTTCTCAGAAAAAGCCTCCTGCGGAGGTTTGACCAGAATGCAGGCATTTCTAAAGGCCTAGGCATAAGCTGCAAAGTTTCTTCTGAGGGAGCCTCAGAAATCATCTGATAGCACTTCTGCTGCCTTCTACTAGTTACAAGCAAGTCACTAAGGCTGGCCCAGATTCAGGAGGAAGAGAATTTTGCTCCATCTATTAATGTGAGAGTGGCAAGAGCACACTGCAGAAGAGGACCTAGGATTGGAGACATGGTTGCAGCACTCTTTGGAAAATATGATCTACAAAATCCACAGTGTGAAAAACATTTGTCTACTGAATAATGAAGCATATATTCACATGCAATTTGTTTCAGGTTGAATTGCATACCCCAAAAAAGGTTTATCGAAGCTCTAACCCCTGGTACCTGTGAATGTGGCCTTATTTAGAAATAGGATCTTTGTAAAGTTAAGATGAAGTCATCAGGGTGGGCCCTTAATTCAATATAACTGGTGTCCTTATAAAAAGCAGAAAGAGGAGAATGCCATGTGAAGTCACAGAGACACAGGGAGAAGACATTCATTAGAATCAGAGGCAGAGACTGGAGTTTATGCTGCCACAAAAGCCAAGGTTCACCTGGAGCTTTCAGAAGCCAGAAGAAGCAAGGATGGATTCTCTGTACAGCCTTCAGAGGGAGTGTGGTTCTTAGACAACTTGATTTTACATTTCTCACCTTCAAACCTGTGAGACAACAAGTTTATGTTTTTGTAAGTCACTTAGTTTGTGGTACTGTGTTATGACAGCCCTAGAAAACTAACACAAAATCTGTCTATTTTTTTTTTAACGCAATATTGCACATACCATTCTATATTTTGCATTTTTCCTTTATTTGTGCTCATAATTCAATTACATTAAAATATAAAATTTGCTTTACTTCTTAAGATTTTCTTTATCTGAAGACATAAACTCACTTCCTGAACACTTTTACCGGAGAAACACTGGATTTTTCTTTCCATGTCCAGTACTTTTTTCTATTGGTCTTTATAGGATTTTGCTAAATGGTTTCTTCTGGGCAGTTTTCTTCTTCTCCCTCTAATCATGATTAGTCAAATTTGTAAGGTTGAAAGTAACAAAATCAAGCTATTTTCCTGTCCCACTCTGGAGAAATCCTCCTTATTCACTACCATTTTATATTACTTCAACTGGGCCAATTCTACATTTTCTTTAAGGGGCCATTTTTTGCAAATCAACTCCTGATACCAATATTCCTAGTTAAACCTCTTTTTTATTTAAGTATTAGATGATAACTTTAATTAGACTTAGTAAATTGTTACCAGGATACAGGAGTGTTCTACAGAACCAAGGGACAAGAATGGAGCTAAGCCTCACAATGGACGTTGAGTAGGACCTAGATAGCCATGCACAAGGAAGCCAGAGAGTACTCTCTCATATTAATTTTTACTCTATGCATGTAATTTATATTACTCTCTCTATTTAGTTTGGTATTCTCTGCTTCCTTTTCCCATCCTGGAAGACAGCCATGCCCCAGCTCCTAGGCTTACATTACTGTAATTCCAATTGCATGCAGAAATAAATTTTCTATCTCCAAGTAAAGCCCAATTCCAAATTACTGACTGAGAGAATGTGGCTGGCTCAATTTGGTTCAGGGGTCCATTCCAGAGCTACTCAACCGAGCTGGGGGGCAGGGTCACTAGACAGGGTCATGTGTGGCAGAGGACAATGATCTGAGAAAAAGTGAGGGAAATATGGTTTAAATTGCACACTGCACCAGGAACAAGTTGACAAAACTCCTTTTGCACTTTCTTGACCTTCAAAGGTTATGTTTCAGCCTCCCTTGTAACCCGGGTCTCTCCGTTTGGTCTTGTTCTTCCATGCAGCATGCAGCTAACCTTGCCTTTATTTTTTCTTTTCTTTTTCTTGATTTCCCTTAAAACTTTAGATTTTTCCATCTCTGTCCTACACTTCCTCCCTGCGCTCTTGGTGCCAACCTATATCCATGTACTGGGGCTGTGTGTGTGTATTTAGGGATGGGGAATGGTAAATGGAGAGCTATGGCTGGGTCTGGAGCTCACAGACCCCTCAAGCCCATTGTCCAGACTGGGTCACAAACCCTTCATATGCAGGTCTACAAGCTAGGTAACAAGAAAAAGGATCCTTGCAGCCTTGGTTGAAGAAAGAATAGTAAGCTTTATTCAGCACACACACATCTAAGAGCTAGCCAGTCCAAAGAGAAACTCCACTGCTCCCGGCAAAGTCCAAAGAAAAACTGAGCAACTGCCAGCAAAGTAAACAGCCTTTATTTTTAGACACGAGCTCTCTGCTGGCCAGCCAGCTGCTTCACAAACTGAAGAGCACACAAGAATAGCAACAAAACTAAAAAGATACATTGGCAAGCATGCACACTAACTCCACCCACACACGACTTGTTTACAAAGAATGTGCTGCACCACCCCCAACCAGGCCTGAGGCAGGGGACCTGACTAAACTGTTCTATTTTCCTCACAGTAAAGCATCACACTTATAATTATGTTATCCCTAGAAGATAGTACTATACCTAAAAGGAGCTCTGCTGAATACAGTTTCTCCATCTTAGTATATCTATTCACTTATTTATCCTTCATGTCTATCCTCTCTCTACTTAAAAGTGATTTAGAACAGTTGCCCTAATCTCTACATCCCTCTTTTCATTCCTTCTTTTCTTTCTGAACCTCTTCCAGTAGTAACTATGCCATTGCTCTTATTAGTGGCTGTAAAGTCTACGGGAATTACTTGCGCCATTGACACTCCCAGTTTTGGACAACATTTCTTGTTCTGTCTCTGAACTTCCAAATTCACATTTGGGGAAGGTATATGGGAAGCCATATGGTGTCTTGGTTTGGGTTTCCTAGAATATGGCATGCCAAAATATAGCTTTGGGAGACCAGAATATGGCACCTCAAACAGACCTCTTTGGCCTGAGAATTATTTTGAGCTGATTATTTTGAGGAATAGCATACACAGGAGAAACTGTGAGAACAGAGTATAAGCAATCCTTTTGTAAAGGAAACTTACAATTATAAAGAAAATTGCCATTTGTAAGGATGTATCCCTCTCTTTGACAGGAAGAGAAAAATGACTATAAATCACAAGAGACTCATCAATACCTAAGGTACCATCAACAATGATTTATTGTATGTTGTCAGATGGCTAAAAGAGAGGAGCTTAAGTGTTCTCATCACAAAGAAATAATACATTTTTTGTGATGGTGAATTTATTAATTACCTCGATTTGATCACTACACATTGTATATATGTATTGAAATATAACCCTATACCCCATAAATATTTACAATTAATATGTTTCAATTTTTTTTAAAAAAAGAAAGAAAATGTGGTGTATATATATATATATATATATACACACACACACACACACACACACACACACATACAATAGAATGCTATGTAGCCATGAAAAGGAATGAAATCCTGCTATTCACAGCAAAAAAGAAAAGAATAGAGAAGGCACCAATTTAAATATGCATAATAAGCCTTCCTCTTGTTTATCATACTTTTACTGGTCACCTTCCTGTAACTTACCACTATGTGCCCTTTTTCCTTTGTTTTACCTGAAGATGGTATTTAAGCCCAAGTTCCAGTCACCATTTTCAGTTGCTCATCCCTGAGTTTCTCCCATGTGTAGATGAGATATACATGTTAATAATCTTCTGTTTGGTTTTTTCTCATTAATCTGTCTTTTGTTACAGGGGTCCAGCCAAGAACCTAGAAGGGTAGAAGGAAAAGATTTTTTCCTCCCCTACACTGTAGAAAGACTCTGGCCAGAGAATCATTTGCAGAAGTTTTATTGGTGAGTGCTCCTGTGAGATATTCCTGTATGAAGCCTGGATTGGGCAGAGCGACAATCTGACTCTGAATGCAGTTGCCTCTGAGGCCTCAGCCCATCCTACAAGGTGCTCTGGAGCTGGGGTGGCTCTGAAGAGTTGTCCCAAATTCATACAAGGGAGCCAGAACTTTGTATTCCTGCATCAATTAGTCACTAATCATGGGACAACCTCTGGGAGGTGTAAGGGGACATAACCTTGGCCAAAGCAGTGCCCTGCAGCCAAGAGCAATTCTCAGTGAGGGATGCAGCTATGAGCTGTCAGAAGCTGATGCCCCAGCCCTTGAGAATTTACATTTACAATGAAGAAAGGATATAAGCAGAGCACCAGAGTAGCCACTATAAATCATATCAAACAGATAGGTCAGTAAACTAAAAGTTGGGAGACCTGGGCTTTGGTCCTGGCATTGCCAAAACTATGTATCCTTGGACAACTCACTTTATCTCTATGGACCCTGGTTGCCTCAATTACAAAATAAGATAACTGCAGCACAGTCCACAGCTATTTATTCTAGAGCAATAATTCCACATGTACATAAAGAGGGGCGTGCAAGAAACGTTATAATAATGAAACATTCAGCAATGGAGGGGAGATGCTTAATAGTACAAACTTATATGCCTCAATTAAAAAGAATTAGGTATATCTATATGAACTAATATAGAAAGCTCTTTAAGTAATATTACAAGGCAAAAAAAAAAAAAAACCCTGCAGGTTGCATGAGAGGTATAGTATGATTTCCCTTATGTATGAAATAAATCACACAAAACAAAACTATGTATAAAAATGTATTTGTGTCTGGAAGGACCAACACCAATATAACCTCAGTAATCACCACTGGGAAGGATCTAGGACTGCTGTGGGGAGCAGGGCAAGGGAGGAAAGAGGAAATTATTGTACTTTATATAATTTATGCATTTTTAATAGTTACATATTACCTAAGTAATTTGAGATAAAAAGAATAAATATAAAGTAGATTAAAGGAAGGTGACTAAATGTGAGCTCTGAAATTTCACGATTTTAAGGACGACTCCTCTATTTTTATTTCACCTCCCTCCCTACCACAGTGGTCCACCAAAACACTGGTAATCCTAACAAGACAAGGAGTTGACCTTGGCAGCTGATTCAACCAGAAGTGATAGGGGAAAGTGAGAAACCAGAAATAGAAATATTCCAAAAGTGACTGCCTCACAAATTAAAATGTGTTAGCTAAGGAAACCTGAAGAACTATTTGAGTGATATGTCCTCTATAATTAATTTGCAATTCAGTAGATGTACCAATAGCAAGAAGTACTAAAAAAAAATGTAGTAGTTTCAAATAGATATTAACTGATTCATACAAGTCTTTGAGAGAGGACTTTGACTTTTAATATGGAAAGGAAAGTTAGCCTCCTTAATATGATTACTATCTTGGTTATCATATTCTTTAAATATGTATAAATTATTATAAGACATACTTGATTTCCACCATTTTAAAAATTAGCTGTTGAGTTTCTGAAGTTAAAAAAGTTTTACGTCATCTTGCTTTACATCATCTTGTAATGTACCCTAAAAGGAAATCTTTTAAAGAAAGAGTCTATGCATACACCAAATAATATTTACAGTTATCAATGCTAAAGCCCTCTAATACTTATAAATGCACAGTGTTGAAATTCACTTTGCTAATGCACAGAACATTTAATATTCTCCAGAAATTTAACCAAAGAAAGGATGATTGTCTCCTCTCTTTCTGCCAGAATTGGGAATGTTTCAGGGGGAAGGCTCCTTAAAGTGAAGAAAGCGGTCAAATCCAATTAAAATTGCAAAGGAAACTTCGAGAGGACGAATGCCATTAGCCCAAACTGGAATGTGGCCAAAACACGGGGTAATACTCCAACTCTTAGAAAAAGTGCCAGGGGGATATTTAACAACTGCAGGTGGCCAAAGGCTTTCTTATAAGTCTCATCAGAAAAGTCATTTATAGCAACAATATTCACCAAGGTAAAGTAATATTACTTGACAAACTGCATATTCAATTACTGTGTTTAAACTCTGACATTTGTCAGGTATCAATTGACGAGATTGGGCGCGTTCAGGGTGGTATGGCCATAGACTGTCAGGTATCAATTGAAACCGCCTCTCTTTAGGACAATAAATACAGAAATGAAACGCTTCTGTTATTAAGCAGGGTTAGAACATGAGAAATAATTGTTATTTAAATCTAGCATTGGACTTTCCTTAAATGAAGAACCAACTATCATTCTGGCCAATAAACTAAGTCTTGATATATGCATGTTTTTCATTTTCCTTCTATGTTTTAGAAATCTTTATGAAATTTTAACCAAAACTTTATTCCCCACAACATTTTATCATTCTGTGCATATTATATGACTTCAATAGGTTTTATATTTTCCATAACCTTCATAAGAATGAGCTTGACTACGTTTTTTTAAAAATGTACAAATTCATCCATGGTGTGAAATATTATATAATACTGTGTATTTTTTTCTTAATATATTTTTCTTTTTATCTGTTTAATATATTTATTTCCTTTTAAATCAATCCAGGGTTGTAAGAGAAACATTTTCTGAGCTGTGATATAAAGGTAGTGGAAAATGCAGGCCTGCTAGTGACATAACACATCCATGCTTTAATCTTGCAAAGGATATTATGTGAGCAAATGCACATAGTGAAAACCTAAAAAGGTTCCACTTTTTAAATGCTGAATGCTTGAGAGCTCTGCTTTTACCTGCTGTGATTTAAAAGGCTAGAGGCCTCATTTTAAGCCACTAAAATTCAAAGTGACAGAAACCTACAAATTTTTATTGCTATGCATTTAATAAAATTTACATTTACAAGCTGTCAGTTTGAAATGTTGAATAACTGATGCTTTTGCATTCAGACAAGCAGATTTGGTTGTTTTGGGGGTCCATTACTACCTACTTACACGTTCCTTAAATACTCAGAATAATCCTTCGACCTGTGACTTTTGATATCTCTTAATTCAACACTGCACAAAAACGCTATTGAGTTTGCAGTAAGGTCAACAAAAGGAATTTATTGTGCTCCCATAAAGCAAAGCGTAATTAAGAACCCTCTTTCTGGTTGTTGTAATGTGCTAATACGAGAATATTAGAACCAAGGTACAGCCTATTGCTAGGTGTCTGCAGCAGCTGCCCAGGTTTTTGGTAATTTACTTACTCAATTATGCCCACTCTCTTAAATCCACAGCACTGGTGGGTGGTAAGGTAGAGGGATAATAAAAAAACATAGAGTAGGAAACCCCTTTAATGCATGTTTTATGTGCATCTTGGGTAACATTTTTTTGTTTGTTTGCTTTTGAGAACAAGAATTAAAGATTGTAACTTTAGGAAACTCTCAGCACAGGAATAAACATGCATGGGTTTAAGACACCTCTAAAATTTATGAGATGTCTAATAATCCTATGATTATGTGGGCTGTTCTGAAAAAGAATATTAAACTAAATGTTTGACTCACTATTACAAAAACAGATTATCTAATGGCTCCAAGGGGGAAATATGAGAAAGACCATTCATAAAGTTCCTTAATAGTAATAAATTATACACACTTCCTATTCTCCACGTAAATGGAAAGACAAAGAGAAACTCAGAGAGGATGTGTTTTCACAGCTTTATAAGGACCAGCTTTAATAAAATCTCTTCTACTTGTTTGCTATCAATGTAAATCAGGTATTTTTTCAAATGAGCATCAGAAAAAATGCTTACTACACTTATAAAATATCTATTTTTTTAAATAGAGAAATTTTGAATGCCAACCTCAAAGTTTTAATTTTTAGAATGCATTTGTTTTATATTCAAGTCAAAATAAAAACTGGGGAAAAAAGGCCCAAGGTGGAAAATTCAACCTTACTTTTGCCGTTATTCAAATATGAAAAAATAAATTAATGTCCCAAATGCAAATTACTGACGTAACCTTGAAAATTCAAATTGCCTCATTCTAAATTTCATTTAAATTATCTCTATAATTGTGGCATTTTATAAAAGGGCAAGTTGTAATATGTTGATATAAATAGAATTTTGGAGAAGAAACAGATTAAGTAATTTATTCAAACGTCAAAATTTATTTAGCATTTATCATTCATTTCATTTTCAGTATGTTAAGTCCCACAGAATGTCTTTGATAAACCAAATAATCTCCATTTTACAACGCAATAATTGCAAAACAACTTATAAATATCAACAAATTAGTTTTGATTGCAACTTAGATATCTTTAAACTTTTCTCCCTAAAACTTTTTATTGTTTCTTAGACAAGATGACATAATTAAAAATAAGAGCAAATAAAAGAAATACCCTCTTTTGTATAATTATCTTTTAGTCATTGTCTTTGAAATCTTTTTTTTTTTTTTTTAATCTTTTGCCCCTAAGAGAATTTTTTTTTTTTTTTTCATTTTCCTCTCAAGGGAATTGAAGGTATAATATATTATACCCAATTAAGTCCCATGCAATAATATGTTCAGTAATTTAGGTACCTTTCTAAGTTTCAAAAGCAATTTATGCCTCATTTTTTATTTTTAGTTTCCAGAGGTGAACTTAAATAATCTGGAAAGAAGCCTATGAAATTGTTTTTAAAATGAAAAGTGAAACCTGCAAATGGCTGAAAGGCTGCAAAATGACAGAAGAATGTGTAAAAGTCATCCTTTCTGGGTCCCCCCCCCAATAATGAAGTCACTGAGCTAGAAGGACCTTACTGAGTTTTCACTGTGCAAAGATACTGAACTAGCATCTACATGAATAACGTACGTTCATTACATCCAACCTGAGCTACTTGATTTCCCTGTTAATAAATCCATTCTCAAAAGTACACACTGCTCAGAGTATGTGGACAAAAATAATATCTATAACAGAGTAAAATAATTTCACCTCTCAAAAAAACTAACAACATAATAATTTTATAGTAAACATTGTAGTGACGTATCTAAGATAAATACCAATGACTCATCTACTACAGTTTGGGCTTGAAAAAGAGGATCCTTTGCCCTCATTCATCAGCTCAGAGCACGTTCAGTCTAAATACTCTATTTTCACACTCACTCTTCCTCAAACATCTAGTTTCAATGTCTATTTAAATGATAAGCTCATAGGCATAATATATGCATTGAATATATCAGATCTCTATTAATCTGACTGGTTGCCTTCAAGATAACCAAACTCTAAGTAACTAAAATAACATCAATATTAATATAATTGTATTTACTAACCTCTTGCTACTCTCTCCTGCTCGGCATGAATGTTGGAATTACAAGTCAGACAAGGCTGAGCAGCAGTCTTCAAGAAAATTGCTTTAAATTGGCCTTCATTAGCTCTCCCAGCACTGAAAAACAACTCCAAGTGCGTGCCTACAGATGGTAAGCTGGTCGCATAGCTCCCTGTTTAAAAGGCAGCACATTAACCTGCTCAACCAGCATTCACCACATTTGACAAACACTACTAAATAAAGAATTTTCAACTGCAAAACACTCTGCTATCTCTAAGTATTGGGACTATTAGTTCCAAATTTTAAATTCCAACACTCAATGACATGTATGTTAATTCCAGTTTACTCTTTTTTCAATTGTAGAGAATTGGAGATTACAGCCAAACTTCTGAATTTCCTTTACATAATGTTGTTCCTTGGTTATAAACAATCAGTACTACACAGTAACAAAGAATAAAGAAACTAAAACTTTTGTAAGGAACTCAAACTTAATTTAGATATCAACACCAACAGGAAATATATTTCAAATTGAAGAAAAAATTCTTGTTTCATAGCTTTGCTTTGAAGAGTATGCTGTTTCTTGACATCTGCATAGTAAAAGGGAATTTAGTTTCTTTGGTCAACTATCCTTTCTGAAAATCCTGTACTGGCAGACTTGGAAATGGAAGGAATTTTTCTCGGATTAATTTTCAGCTCTTCTTAACACTTGAAATGCTGAATATCTTCAGTACACAAGCCAGGGAATTTGGCCCTTAGAGTTACGCTTTTTAGCAAACAAATGTTTAAAAATGTATATTTTCAATAGAGAGACCACACAAAATCTATCAGACTTATGAATTGTCTGATATGAAATTGATATGTATGTAAACTCCCCCAATTGAGCTCCCTCTGGTTTACAGCTTGAAAAAGTTCCAGAATTTCGTCTTTTATATTGGCATTTCCACATCTAAACCTTACCACTGGTTTTGTTCCAAAAAATAACGTTTCAAAACAGAACTGTAAAGTAAAACATTTGGGGCCTAGCAAATAAGACCACCTTCTTGAAAGCCAGGTAATTTTTCTCAAAGTCTAAATTCATAGCCAGTTCTACCATTTCAACTAAATTTTAATTTAGTAAACTTTTTTTTTTAATACAATGTTCTGTGAATTAATGTGTCTGTTCAGTTAAACATGGCTATTTATATGAATGGAGAGATGAAGTTTAGAGTACTGGCTAAAATTTGGGTCTTAAAGTTAATTGATTTCAATTTTACCATTTACTATCTATGACTGTAAGCAAATCACATATTCTCTAAGGCTCAATTTCCTCATCTACTAGTGTGAGTATCAAAGACTTTCATAAGGAGGAAACAAAATAATGTTTGCAGGGCACAAAGCATGGTGCTTAGCACATAACAAGCACTCAGTTATGGTAGCTGCTACCTCCATGTTTAATTTAACAATTTTTAAACTAAATAAAATAGTTTTAGACCAAAATGACCAGTAACATCTTTTAAAACTTTACCCATCGATATTTAATTCAGATGTCAACTGATTCATCATAGACTGCCTATACCACCAGATAAAATGTGAAAACCTAAATCATTTAAAATATGCTTTCCTACAAACAAAAGACAGGTTTTTTCCTTCCAAAAATATCTGGTTATCTGTTCCTGTCAAAAGGACATAAAAATGACACATGGCATTTTTCACTTTTTTCCAAAGTCCTTTGCCATCTTAAAACAAATGTGGTATTTTTCTTCTTATGCCCCTAGCATTTAAACCAAACAGTATTTTAACATTTATTTCAAGATTCATCTTGAAGTTGACTTTAACTTTTCCTTACATAGCCTACTGTCGAGTAGAATTCTAGAGCCTTGCTCCTTTTTCTAATTCCAGATTCAAACGTGTTACTTTTTTGCTAGATTCCTACTTAAAAAACATTAAAAAAAAAAAAAAAAAAAACAACTAAGAAAGTACAGTATATATACGAAAGGTGGGGGAATGTACAGTTTTGTTTTTTTTTTAAGTTCTCTTGAACATATAAGCAATTTTTTTTCCAATACAGGTAATATAAATTAGTTCTCTTACATTACAACACCCATCAGGACCCAAGATTATTTATTTCTATGTCAGGCTACCTGTTCTTTACCAAGCAATCCATTTCTAGGGATCTAATTAGAATTATTTTCATTTTTATGATTGAGAATAAAAGAGTATAGAAATTCAAGGTGAAAGCCACAGTGGTTCATTGTTTAGGAGGAGGTGAGAATTATTTGAAACTCATTTACATTAATGGAGAGAGCTGGGTACTCCGTTAAGGGAGCAGGACAGCTTCAATTTAGGTTTCATATTCATAACAAAGTTGGGAGGACAGCCCCGGCAAGCTAATGGTGAAAAAATATTTCCAATATATCTAACGTGCCATTCAGTCTCTGAAAGGACGACTGGTTGAATAAAGGGACCCTGGACCAGTTTCATGAGCAGTCAAGAGCTTCCTTCTGTCCTGAGGCCAGGGCCACTGTGGGATGCAGTTAACTTTAGGCATAAACAGACACTGTAGATTTGGCCAGTTTACACTGAATGCCATTTTCTGCTTGCCGCCTCCCTCCATGGAGGTGGGACTCTAGAAGTCAATGGGAGTTCAGGGCACGTGAACATGTGTAAAGCACACCCATACAGCCCAACCAGGCCCATAAAAGCCAGGAAATGAACAAGTTCAAGTTCTCATAGTGTGTTAATGTGCCCACAAATGTACCTACTTTATACATTTAATAGCTCATGTAGTAATGAAAAATGCCATGTAGAACATATAGCTGCATGTGCAAGGTGGGCTAATTAATATGCCTATATGTGCTCTTTAATTGTCTCATTCCTTGTATTTTTGGTTAATGTTACACTCTGCAAACTTTTATATAAATAGTTTATATTTTATATGGAATTTCATGTAAAAGAAACCAAGGGGGAATGACAAATAAGGGAAAATTCTAATGGTATTCCTATTGAATTTCATGAGTTCGATATTCCACCTTTTTTTCCCCCTATAAACTGCCAATATATTGACAACAAACTTTTAATCCTGGCATGATCATTCAGCAAGCCAATAGACGGTTTAGCAAAGAAAAAGGAAAGAGGGAGAGTTTCAAATTTATCAGAGTTAAAATTTTAGGGCTACATTTTCAGTCATTCTTCAAGTTATCTCTGTAAAACCGCCAGACATCAAGTTTGACATTTTGAAGTCCAAACATGTTTGTCAGTTTGAAAACTAGAGAAGTCTGGGATAAAGAGTTGAATTTTAACGTTTTCACTATTCCTAGTGAGGTCTGGGTTTGGGTTGTTTTTCTAGGAGAATCCAAAGGCCACTGAAGATGTTTTTCCATCAATTTTTCATAAGCATTTAAGCTAAAGAGGGAAAAAAGGATGGAAAGATGGGAAGACATGGTTTTCTTTGGGGAAGGAAATTAGCAGTCACCGCAAATAATTCACCTGGATAGGTAAAGGAGAGCAAACACTGTTTGCTTGTGAATCCCTGACAACTCCATAACCTTCTACCCGAGGGAGAGGCGGAGCCTCGCTCCATTTCAGACGCGCGAGGAAAAGGCTTGGGGAAGGGAACTGCCGCGGTGCACGTTCCAGCTGTGGGTTCGGCTCGGCACTCGCCAGTGGCCTCCGCAGGTGGCTCTCCTTGGCAGCAAGGCCAGGCGCAAACCCCGCGGCTTGGGAAGCCTGACGTGACCCCGCCGAGGGTGGCAGGAAGCGACGCCTCGGTTCTCCGCGCGTCAGCCGCAGCCGGGATCCTGTGCTTCGGGGCAAACCGTGGCAAGGCCCGAGTGAGGCAATACTCGACCCCCCACACTCCCCGGCCGCGTGACCACCTCCCACCCACCCACTCCCCAAGCTGGCAGAGGCCTGGCCGCCGCTCTTAAGGTCGCGCCCGGATTGGGTGGCTGCGAAGACGCTCGCCAAAGCGCTCGGGAGCCCCAGCAGAGCCGCGGCGCCCGGAGGCTCCCTCCCCTGCTGGGGATCTGGGGACGCCAGCGCTGCCCAGGGCCCAGCACAGCGTGCTCCTGGAGACTCGAGGACACGAAAGGCACTCGGAGACGGAGAGAGGTCCTGGGAGCCGGGCCAGAGGCGGCACATTGACGGTGCGGATTTCGCGGTGTGGTGGCCTCGCCGGAGAAGTGGCTTCAATGCAGAGTCCTGGTCCCAGGTCTGACGCCCAGCTGCTAAATGGTCACCTCCCTAAGAGCAGGTCTCTGGCCATCCCTGTGTACCCAGTGCCCTTGCACAGTGACTCCCAGAACATATTGATCGAGCAGAGGCCAGGTTCCACTCCCCTTGCCTACTACACGCCCTGCAGCTCTCGGCCTCTTACTGTTGTGAGGTCACCAACCACCTGCACCAGGACCACCCGAGAAGTAAAAACGCAGATCTCTGGGCCCCAACCTCATCCACTAAGACCAAGAACACTCCCCACTAAATTTTCACACATGCTGATCTTTGTGGCTTGCTAGGCCCTGACACCGCACGGACCTTTTCCATTTTCAATGCGCCTTCTTCGCTCTTTAGCTTTGCAACCAGGTAGACAACATCAGCTCCGTCTTGTCGGAAGGACCTGAAGCACCAAGAGGGTTGGGGCTACCCAAAGCCCCACACAAGAAGTGGCTCTGGGTGGCTGGGGTTCTGTCCGCCCAAGAGCAGCATCAGGCAGGACAAAGTGATGCTAGGATTTGGGGGACCCCCTTCCCCAGTCCCGCGTACTTGGTCTCACTCCTCTCCCACTTACCCCGCCCCCCTTCTCGATGGCTGGCGGTTCAGGGAGCGCTGCTGCTGCGGTTGCTGCCGGAGCGGGCACAGAGCGCCCAGCATGGCGGGCAGAGACCAGGTGCAGCCAGATTCACAGTGGGCTGCTCCTGCTGAGAGAGACGTGGAGGTGGGAGGACGTGGCCTGGCTCTTAGCTGCGGCCACGTGGCCTTCGTAGGAACCCCAGACGATCTCCACGACCCAAATCAAATCACGCCCCGCCTTCAGCCCCCACCCCGTCTCATCCCACTCGCGCTGAGTCTCTGCCCCCCGAGAGTCTCACTCCACCCACGCCGGCCTAAGCCGTTCACACACGCACCCCACCAGCGCCGGCTACTCCAGCCTCCACGCGGCGTCCGTGCTCCCGGCCTGGTCCTGCCCGCGCTGCCGGGGAATGCGGATAGCATCTCTGCCGCCGCCGGTTCCGCTGCGCCGGGCACCACCACACCCCCGGCTGGTGCGCCTCGGCCTTCTGCATTCTGGATGGGTCCCTTGTTTGGGGAAGGGGAAGAAAGAGTCAATGTTGAGTCATGCGATGGCCTTGCGAATGGAGCGTGCCAGAAATAAAACTAAATCCGCGTGCTCCGCCCGCCAGACCAGGAGGCCTCAAAGCGTCGAGGAGCCGGGGCTCGAATTAAGCGGCTGTTTTTCTTCGCCTGTGATTCACAGACCCAGCGCTCTGCTTAGAACCGAAGGACTCGGGTATTGAAGACAAGGTGTATTCTGTTAGTAACCCAGGGCCATTGCGATTGCGGTCCCCGCCTCCACCTGAGAGCAGGGGGAAGACATGGGCCAATGCGGCCTCGGGCTCCTTCCCGGCCTCTCCCCTTTGGACACGTGGGAGTTGGCCCAGCAATCGTGCCTGCTCGCTCTGTACCAACAAGCAAGCGATTTTCGCTCTGCATGCTCTTTTTCACCAACGGATAACAATGCCTTCTCCTCTTTCTGTAAATATTCAGAGAAGCCTACCCAATCTCAGGCACCGTTTTGGGCCCCAGGAACGCAAGGAAAGTCAAGATACAGGCGTGGTTAGAAACGCGAGCTCTCCAGCCAGGCTGACGTTCAAATCTAGGTCCCATCACTTGGTTGGCTGTAGGGCCACGGAGAAATCAGCCCTTTGTACCTCAGTCCCCTCAACTGTAAAATGCGGGTGACATATGTCACCCATAGAATAGATTATCTAATCTAAATTATCTAATGGGCATGGATAGCTTGCCGCCGTAGCTGGCCCCTATTGAGAGCTCAACAATCAATGTCACTTTCACTGTCCTGCTTCAGACTGCGCGTGATGTCCACCAGTCTTGCCAACAGCCTTTCCTTCAGACCACAGGGAAGGGGTGCAGACGTGAAGAACAGGAGGAGGGGTTGGCACGCTGGGCGCTCCCGCGGATGAGCCCCTGCCAACAGGCCCTGAAAGCCGAAAACACAGACAGCCCCTTCGCTCTCCCAGGCCTCGGTGTCCAGGCTACGAGCCAAGGCGTAGACTTGTGCCTGGAACCTGAATAGCAGGAAGATCAGGGCTGCGCTCCAGTGCGTCCCACCCGCAACGCAGACTCAAGGGTCCCAGAACTAAGCACCGGTGCAGACGCAGAGGGGCCGGGAGAGGCCGCAGTTGTACCCAGCTTTCCCGAGCACCGGCGCTGAGCGGCGGACAGCCGGGAGGGAGGCAAGCGCCAAGAGGCCCTTTGCTCGCACCACTTCTTGAATTAATTCCTAGGCTAGCCTTGGATAGAATGGGAAATTGCTGCAGAAAAGGCCTCTCAGTCACAGGATGTCTTTCAGTGAAATGTCCTTCTTAGGTCCTTTTGTTTTCAGGCTTTCATAATCTGACCTAATAATAGGGGCTCCCATTTTTCCAGTCATTTTACATGCTCTAAATCTAAATCTACAACGTAGCTCCTGAGCCTGTGGCTCTTCAGTACGTTGCTGGCACACAGTGAGTGGTTTGTAAGATGCAGTAAGTAGTCAGGATGTTGGATCAAGATTGCCTTCCAGAAGGGGCATTTGTGAACCCCAGATGAATTCTGCTCTTCTGTTGGCATTTTAGGAAGGACTGAGTATCAAATGGCCCACTCAATTTACCAATCAGACTCTAAGCCAGCTTTTCTGACCCACCCACAGACCTAGGGAATTACAATAGAAACACTAAGATAGCATTTTGCCCTTTATGAGTGAGCTGGGCAGCAAAGCACCGTGGCCTGCAGTTCTTTCTCCAGCGTATCACAAGCACATATTTAATCCAAGTCAAGAATCAGCTTTCTCTGCCAGAACAGCTTTAAGACAACCTTCCAAGTGTCCCCCCATGCAGGTCCCAGAGCCCTTCCTATGGGGAAATTCCAGAGCCTCCTCAGGTAAGTGGAAATTATCCTCCTTGAACAGATGGTAACTGGCTCAGAGAGGCTGTGACTGATGCAAGGCCACCCACCTAGTGAGTGGTCTTGTCAGTCTTGAACTCAGATCATCCCTAAAGTCCTTGTCTCTGAGCAATCACAGCTAGTTACCAGAGCATTTACCTCATCTTCCTCTATACTACAGTGTCTGTAAAGGCAGTTTATATACTAAGAAGGAATAAAAACCAATGATACTGAGTTCTTACTGAGTGGCAGGCACTGAGATAAATGCTTCACATATATATGCTTATTTAAGCAAATGTAAAGCACTCACTTTGTGCCAGGTATGGTTTTAAATGTTTCACATGTATTTGTTTAATCTTCATAACAACATTATGACATAGGCATATTACTAGTCTCATTCTACACAAGAAGAAATAGAGGTACCGAGATGAAGCATCTATTAGTTCAAGGTTACCTGGTCAGTAAGTGGCAGAGCTAAAATTGGCATCAGACTTCTGACTGGGTGGACTCCCTCCAAACCACCATCCTACATAGCACTTAGAGCGTCTCACTGCAAGGCTCCTTCAGGTCCATGGGTCCATGGTAGCCCCATATTTGTTTCTATGAACTCAGCCAAAGACCTAAGAATCCTTCCCAGGTGAGCTGTGGTGTCCGTGAAAAATAGCTAACATGTATTAAATGCTTACTATATGCCAGGCACCAGTATTTGAGTACTTATTATATGCCAGGCACTATTTTAAGCCATTTATGGGTTTTAACTTGTGTAGTGCTCAACAAAATCTTATGGTATAGGTTCTGTTACTACCCCCAATTTACAGATGAGCAAACTGAGGCCCAGCGTCATACAATCAGTAGAAGGCAAAGTTGGGGTTGACTCCCAGGTTGTCTGGCTGCAAATGATTCTATACTGGGTACAACAATGGAGGATCCCTTTGCTCAGAGGCCAATATCTGACATCTCTTTCCCCCAAAATTGACTCACAATGATGTCTTTTAAAATGGAGTTTTCCTGCTGAGCTAAAGCTTCAAGCAGCCTAAAGAAGAGGAGCCACTGCCCCAGGGCTTGGCCACAGTCTCCAAATTGGTAAAATGAGCAGCCCAAGAAACTCTTGGAGGTTTGAAGTTTGCCACTTGTGCCTGGAACCTGAATGGCAGGAAGATCGGGGCTGCGCTCCAGGGCTTTTGGACATGTTCTTATAGGTACCAGTGACGCAGCTACATCCACAGACGGTTCTTTCCCTAGTCTTTGCCAGTTACAAAGCGCTTTAACAAACATCCTTCCAATTGCGCCTTCCGTTGATGAAGGTGGCTGGGAACCTGTTATACTTTGACTTATTGAGGAACCAAAACCCAAAATTGCAGCGACCTGACCCACTTCTGCTTCAGAGTTGGCCGTGGAGATGAGCCAAACAGGCTTCTGTCCTGATAGTTAAATGTCTTCAGCCTCCCTCCGTGGGAACTTCCAACTTAAATAAGTATTCCCAAGAGCCCGACTTTGGGGGCGGGGAAGGGTAGGTGTTACAGAGAAGCCAGATTCTTTAGCATTTACACTGCCTGGCGCACTCCGCCACATCTTCTCCGCCCACCTCCGCACAGGAGTCCCCAAAGGCGTTGGGTCAGAATCAACAATCGAGGCTGCGGCAGTGACCTCTGTAGTCCCCAGCAAACCTCGGGGACGGTAAGGGACGTCCCCAACTATAAGACCCGCGGGGAGTGGCGCGCGGGGCAGACGCCGGGAGGGAGGTGCAGCGTGGCGCCAAGTGCGCCCGGGCAGGCGGGAGCACGAGTGGCACGGATGCAGAGACGGGGAGCCGAGAGCCGAGCCTGGCTTTCAGACTTCGGCGGGCCATTTTTCTTTTTCAGCTCTCAGTTTCCCTACTGGGCGCCTGGTCTCGTCGACTCTCCTGCTTCCGTGCAAGGAGAAGCGCTCTTAGACCCGAGCCATGTCCGCAAACTCAGGGTGGACTAGGCAGCTAGGGCCGACGGCTCGCCCCACCCCTGCTAAGGACTCTGCAAGGACGACACTGGAACCCTCTGGGGAAGCTGGGGGCCCTGGTCCTGCTTCCTTGCCTGATGGCACGCGTGCCTTAGCACCTGCAGCGTTCCTCCACCAGCCCCTGCAGGAGTGGCGCAACCGCGTCCCCCGTTTGCGTGAGTGGAGTCCCAGAGAAGGTTGGTGCCTTCCGGGTGCCGGGACACAAGGCCTATGGGTCTCTCAACCATCTTCGGAAATGGGCATTCTTAGGCCCCATAAAATTTTATAGACGCAGGATCTGAGGTTCTGTGACATATAGACAGGGTTGGTAAATTCTGAGCTGACACTCCCCCGGCCTCGTGGGCCTCTCTACGCCCGAAGAATAAGGTGCGTGGGTCGGTATTAGGATGTTTTCTCTGGACTGAGAATCCCAAT
The DNA here is from genome assembly GCF_027409185.1 of Cynocephalus volans. Lineage (NCBI taxonomy): Eukaryota > Metazoa > Chordata > Mammalia > Dermoptera > Cynocephalidae > Cynocephalus > Cynocephalus volans. The sequence continues at coordinate 10,967,926 of NC_084468.1, forward strand.
GTCTCTTTACTTCTGTCTCCAGGGCCTCGCCCAGAGCCGAGCGTGAGGTGCGTGTAGCGAGGGGCGAGCCAAAGAAGCGATTCCCAAGACAAACAGGAGAATGTTGGCAGACAGGGTTCGCTGGGTCTCCTGGGACTCTAAATCGGGCAAGACGCGGGGACGTGGACATGGGAATCTTGGCTTCTGCTCTCAACCTACTAGCTTGTTTCCTTACACCTAAGGTGGCCATAATAATCCACCCTTGTCTGGTGAAAGAGATTAAGGTGAGATGCGTCCCCTAGAAAGCTTCTGGGCGCGACTCCATCTCGTACGAACGCTGTGATCTTGGGCAAGTTATTTAACCTCTCTGTGCCTCGATTTCTCCCTCTGCACTTAGCCCACGCGCGTCGTCAATGCTCCCTAACAAGCCTTGCCTCGCTGATGGCTTCGAGGCTTGCAAATAACAAGCCAGATCTCCCTCTCTCCGGCTGAAAGACAAAACAGTCTCACCGCTGGGAAATCCAGAAACGGTGTGAGCAAAACTTACCCCCCAATTACTCACTAGCCATGAGATCTGGGACAAGCTACACGACCTTCGTTGCACCTCTGTGTCCCCATCTGTAAAATGGGTCCCTGACGATGCGTCAGTCTCTGAGGACCTTCCCAGGCTCTGGTTTTCGCCTTCGATGGTTGGGGCCCCTCGTGTTGGAGGGAGGCCGAAGAGCCAGCAAAGTCGGGTGCATCTGGAGGGCCCCTCCACCCGTTTGGGCACGGCTTGGGGTGGAAGCACTGGGGTGGAAGACAGCTTCGCCCGGCCCAGAGTTCCCGCCGCCACATATGGTCTGTGGATTTAGGTGTCAAAAACCGGAGAATTAGAAATGGTAATTTTCCGTCATTATGGCTGAAACGCGATCTGTCACAACAACTGGAACATGTCTCCGCGCTAGCGAAAATAACGTTGGTGATTAGGAATCATTACGCACGTCAAGCCGAGTCCATTAAGTTGTAGGGAGAAATTAGCCTTGACGGGCGGAATCAAACTACAAATATACAGGCCTCGCCTTCAGGAGGCCGAGCAGCGGCCCTGGGGAGGAGGTGGGCCAGAGTCGGGTGTTTTCTTAATCGGAAACCGCCCGGAGAATTAATACTCCCGCCGCCGCCCCCGCGGTGCGATTCTCTCCCGAGGCCAGTCCTCGCCCTAGCAGTTGGAATGGAGGCGCCGCAGCCAGTAGCTGCAGGCTTCGAAGTCCCGTGGGCTAGTTCCCTGCTCACCACTTCCAAGCTGTGTGATCCTGCCCGAGTCACTTGACCCTCCTGAACTTTGCTCGCTGGTCTATAAAAGAGGTATAATCCCACCCACTTCATGGGGTTCTCCTGAGGATTAAACGAAATCAGGTCGGGTCAGCGCGGAGCAGTAGAGGCCTCAGACTCTGAGCGACCCCCTTTCACTTCCTAAACTCCCATCCGAGCTGAGAACTCTGGTGAGGTGATGGGGGCTGCACTGAGTGCGTTGTGGGAGGGGGGATTGGGGTTGAGCAGCCCTGAGAAAAGAACCCATCGCTTCTCGGCCTTTTGGCTAAGATCAAGTGTAGAAAAGAACCCAGAATCTCTGAAAAATGGGGAGGGTTGACCTCAGAGCCACTGATGTGCCTTGGTAGGCTTTATACACCCCTCCCCCATTACCCCAGATAGGAAAAAGGCACTGGGTTCTCCATCCTGACACTCTGAGCCTGCCCCAGCTACCAGCCCACTAGAATCCACGATGTCACTAGTATCCAAGGACTGGCACATGGAAAATGGATTCAGGATTAAGAAGCTTTGCAGGCTGCTGCCTCGGTCCTGCCTGGAGACAAAAAGGCAATTCACCCTCCTCTGCTGCCTCCCCAGCTGGGAATTGGGGGAAGAGTCTCCTCCTTCTGCAGATGGGAAAGACAGGGAGTCTAGAAAGGCTGGTTCCCACCCAGCCTTTTATTGTCGTCTAATAACCTTTTGAGAGCTAGCTCAGTGCCAAGCTAAAGTACCAACTGCGAAGGGCTTTACCTCCATTATCTCCTTTACCCCCATTATCAGGGGTCAGGGAAGTCGCCCAGGCTCCAAGAGGCTGGAAAGAAGCAGAAGTGGGAGCCAAGCTTGGCCCTGCCTCCAACACCGTAACTCCACGCTTCCATCCCGACCTGCACAGCCCTGGACCACCAACCCCACTCCCGCCCAGCTCTCCTTCGTCGTTCCTACCGGTCCGCGAATTCTGCCTCTCCGAGAGCTCGTGAAAACGAAATGAGCTAACGAGCGTAGTACGTGTGGCTCGGTGCCTGACAGAGCGTTGACGCTCATTTAGTCACTCTCTTCGGGCCTCGTGTTTTCCTCCGTACACGGGATCGCATCGCCAAGGCTCTGTGCTGGGGAACCCACGCCAGTGTGGCCAGCGCTGGTAGGTTAGAGCCAGAGAGTCTAGGTTCGAACCCCCCAGCTCCGCCAAAAATAGCCGCATCGCAGCCTTGATCCCCAATGTTGGGTAACAGGAATCGAGCTGCTGAGAGCAATGAATGAAACAATCCAAGGAAAGCAGTTAGCACAGCGCGGGAACTAGATTAGCGCTAAGTAAAGCTCTGGGTACCAGGATCCAGCGATGGGCCCGCACAGGCTTCGAGGGTTGCTGCCCAGGCACAGCGAAAAGCCTCACCCGTCCCTTCCGGAAACGTCTCGGCGTTTCCAGCACCTCCGAGCGCTAGTGATCAGGGCCTCAGACCCCGCCTCCCGCCGAAGCCTGGGTCCTGGGCCTGCGGTCCATTCAGCGCCCCCGGCGACCCTCCCGCAGGCCTCGCAGAGAGGCCCCGTCGCTAAGAGAGGGAGGGCGTGTGGACAGGGAGCGGCCGGCACTCAGAGCTCCGGGGCTGGTTTCTGTCCCCACCGCCCTGCTTTTTGCACACGCAGAGTAGGGAAGGCTCGGAGAGGGACCTAAACGTGGGGACACGGAGGGACAGAGACTGAGCCCAGAATAGAGATCTTCTGCCAGACAGACAAATGAAGACAGAGAGGTAGCGACGCGGGAGCGATCAGCGCGCACTGAAGACGCTCTCACAAATGTTTGGCTTTCCAGTGACCTTCCTTCGCTAACCCCCCAAGCACTGTCCCGTGCTCGCCTGCGCTAACCCGCAGCAAAGCTTTGTTTTTCTTTTGACACTGTCCTCCGTGTCTCCCACTACGGTCAACTCCACCAGGGCGGGGCCTTTCTCCTCTGTCTCTGTGGCCCAGAGTGGGCATTCAACTATTATTGATGAATATCTGGACAGATAAATGAATGAAAAAGGAAAAAAGAAGGAAAGAGGACAGACAGTGATTCCACAAAAGTGTTTCTCTTTTTAAAAAATCTCTACATTGATGCTTCCCGTTGAAGCTCACTGCTGAGGTTTTCAGGTCGCTGAGCACGTGCGAAAGGATACGCCTCCAGTTCTCTTCCCTACAGCCTGTGGCTGTCGTCACAAACCGTGTGCTGTGGTTGCCATCTCCTCGGGACTGAATCCTGAAGGCAGGACCAGCGTGCCCAGGAAGTGCCTCACCCCGAGCAGCATTGCATGCAGAACAATTACTGTAAATCAAATAAATATTAGACATCTTAGGAAAGCATCACTTTAAAGGAATCCTGCATATTCTTTTCGACCGAAAGAATGCGCTGGAAAGCAAATTCCCCCCTCATGTATTTCTTTCCTTAACCTTTAAAGTTTAGTGAACGTATTTAATAATAACAATTGCAGTTGCAGTATGCACAGAAGCTGTTGCTTTGAAGGTTTCCAGTGGAAGCTGACTGTTGTCACTGTTTTAGTGGCTATGATCAGTCAACATCCCCTGTCTACCCCTTACCATCTCCATAGATAAATTTTTAAAAAATAGTCCATGTCCTTGTTTAACTTTGCAAAGCATACTACCAGTTAGACATTTAGTGGTGTGTACTGCATGAGGAGCAGACGTTTCTTTCACTATTCCATTTTTACTGGACTAATTATTCATGTTTTCGGCAGAGACGTGCCAGCTAAGTCTTCATGAAAGGGTGGCTTCAGATCCATTCTGTTCCCATGGGGATTTTTCAGTAGGAAGCTCTCACAGGCTTCCCTCTTGGAGCTTCAAAAAACCTCAGGCCTGAGTCCTGGGTTCAGCTTTTCCAGCTGATCGCTCCTGGATGAGTCACCAGCTTCTCCCGCTCCTCTGACTTATAGAACCAGAACTACCTGCCCTGAGATTCAAAGGAAGTGGTGCAGAGAATCCGTTCATGAAACATAAGAGGCTCTACAGTAGGGATGTTTCATCCAAAAACTTTTGAGGACTTACTATGTGCCAAGCCCTGCACTGAGAACCCAGAGAGCAAGGGCAATCTCTGGAAAGCAGCTATCCCAACAAGCAGCACTGCCTTAAAGTAGCGACCCCAGCCCAGCACTGACACGTGAGCCCTGCTCACTCCAGCAAAGGGTCTGGGCGAAGCCGCTCTGCAGGGATCTGCTAAGGCTGAGCCCCTCCTCGGCACAGCGCCCCCCCCCAAACCAACTGCTGCCACCTCTTCAAGGTGTCTCCTCCCACACAGCCCGTGTCTCTGTGCTCTGCTGGCCAGCTGGCTCTGCACATCACAGCGTCTGTTAATTTCGAAATTGGACCATTTTTCCATATGAATCCGAAACGGAAAGTGTTTTTTCAGAGCCCTAGTTTTTTCAGCCCTTAACTGATCAGGGGAAGTTAAAATGCATTTTAATACTGTCAAGCGTGATGTGATAGGACGTTTGTAAGGTTTGCTCGCGGTGGAGCCGGCTGTCGAGGTGTCACAAAGAATCCTGAGTGCTGAGGCCCGAGAACTTGACCTTGAGACAAGCCTGGCTATTGCGCTCGGCCTTTGCCCCAGGACCCACAGCCAGCGAGTCGGAAGAACAAAAACGAGAGCTCGGATCTGGAGGGCACCCGCTAGCCCTGCAACCGCCGCACCAGCTTGGCACGGGTCTCCATGCACTCGGAGCCCGAGGTGGGAAAGGATGCGATGAGGACAGACATGGACAATGCTGAAGAATAGTGGACCTTATTCATTAGTCTCTCCAGTATGCATTGGTCGTCAAAGAGCTACAGGCCCCGTGCTAGGCTCTGGGCCTCCGCGAGTGCATGCGCTCCCAGCCTTGTTTTCCCAGGAGATGCTAGGCTGGACAGAGCCAGAGCACGACGCTGCGCCCACTGGCACTTATCACTGTGCCCAGGTGACAAGAACCTGGACAGTGGGACCTACTCAGGAGAGACTTTTAATGCAAACTCGGAGGATGGTTTATCCAGCCCAAAGCCTGCAAGCCGAGACCTGAAGGTGGCAGAGGATTCCGTCAGTCACGTCTTCCCTTCAGCCCGCTTTCTCTCTCATCTGCCCTGAGTCCCTGCACGTCTCTTCTCTACCCTTTTCATCATCTCTGTGTGGGTGTGTCTCTATCTTCCTCTCCTATACAACCAGGGGTGAAGGATGCATCTCTCAACTTCCCCGGAAAGAGAAAGGGCAGGGTCCCAGGTCCTTCTGGGAAGAGGGACTCCCAAAAGTCAGTCACCCTGGTGACAGCTCTGCACCCCGTCCAGGACGCGCACAGAGGAAGTACAGCTGCTGCCCGACACTGGTAGGAATAGACGCTACACGTGTGCAGGAGTGGAGGGTTTACTATTTACTTTTTGAATCCTCTGGGGGATCAAATCCATTGACGGCCTTTCCAAAAACACAAGCAAATAGGAGGTAGAGGAAGACAGCCCCCAGGCCTGCAGATCCCTCAGAGATGCAGGGACAATCCAGGGCCACTTCTATGGTCACCCGAGCTCCTCTGCGACCTCTGAACCCACGCAGCCGTGTAACCTCCGATGTCTGTAGTCCCACAGGCGGCGCACAGCGAGGCTGAACATTTGGGGGACGCCGAATCCCTGAATTGGTACTGTGGGCACCGCCCAGGCACACCTACCCCACTAGGGCCCCTATGCCTAGAGGGCACCGCGGCTCCTGTGTTTGTGGATGTCGGTGCGCAAAAATCCCGGCGGCACAGCTCTGCCGCGCCTCCCATGGAGGCCTTGGCCCACACAAGGGAAGCCATTGAAAAATGTTAATAAGCTTATTAAAATGAGCAGCTTTACTGGCTCTGGTTTTACAACGAGCCTCCCACCCTCGCTCTCTGGTGGACTATGGGCGAGAAAGCACTTGTGGCATTAATTTTTTTTTTTCTTAACTTATTTTCCATCCAAGGACAGAGGACTCTCTGGAGCTCAGAGCGGCCATAGAGGTGGAATAGCCTTAGGTCCCCGCCCCCATCGTGGTGGGTGGGGAGAAGTCATCTGCTAGGAAAAGTTGGTCTTTCCAAAGCAGCTTACCACCCTAGCCCGGGAGAGCAGATAAAATAGGCCCAGAGATAATGACCTTCCTGGGGAGGCCTGCAGGGTAGCAACTTGGGGCGACCCAAATCTTTAAAATCTAAATATCCCCTTACCTTGCAAATAAAGACTAAAACTATGCGGGAGGGGCACAACGCATTAGTTAGAGTGGAAATGCTTTGTCCTTTACCTCCACTCCAAGTTAAGAGGTGAGTGTGGCCTCCAAACGTTCCCCAGGAGCCTTAGAACGTTTTTTGTTTATTTGTTTAATAGACGCCCAGAGAAGTTTATTGCCGAAGATTCACCAGGTCAGTGGCAGAGCCGTGCCAGGCCCGAGAAGTGCAGGCCTCATTGCTCTGTGGACCTATAGGGCCCTTGAGACCGATTCTACCACCTTCCATCCTCGGTGTGCCGGCCGCAGGGAAGCTCTTCCCTACCGCATCCTCTTCCAAGAGCCTGGGCACACGCCCAGGTCCTAGGGAGGGAGGCTCAGCGCGGAGGTCGGAGTGTGGTGACAGGAGGGGACTGGGACGGGGACAAGAAGTACTCACCAAGAAGCCCCCGGGTCTGCGCAGAACCCCTGCGCTGGGTCCTCACTCCGGGAGCCTAAAGCTGGAGTTGCAGAAACAGCATGGATCGAGGCAGGAGCGCGCAGGAGACTGCGTGGTCTGTGTAGAGACTACGTGCTCTCAGCTCAGCAGGGCGCACAAACCACAGAGCCGTGGGACGCACCGGGGACTGGGAGCGGGGGCATGGAGAGAGGGGACGACGGTGCCTGCAGGAGGGAGAGCGGAGGTGGGCTGGCCTGGAGCCTGGAGAGCTCGCCACGCGCGCTCACGCAAGCTCGCAGGAAATGTGTGCGCTTGGAGCGAGCTTCCCTCGCAGGGGGCTGCGGGGAAGGTGACACCTTCACCCCCACAGCTACTGTGTGTTCCCTTTGAACTACACTTTTCAACAGGAACAGAGAGGTGCTCTTTGCGGTGGCCGCGGATTCCGGGTCGGTCGGCTCCTGGTGGGCCAGAAGCCACGTTCCTGCCTTTCCCTCGGGCCTCAAAGCAAAAAGCCGCAACAGCAACGACAGGACTTGGGGAGGGCTGCGGGGCTGTGGGGCCGTTTGCCCAGTTCTCACATTCGAGAATTGCCCCAGATTTTGACTTTTGACGTTTCCTTCGTGCGGAGGCCCATTCTCAAATACACACCCAACAGGCTTGAAAGAAGTTCATAGTTCAACTTAAACCTCTACCCTGTATTGGACCACCCCTGCTTGCAGGACCCTGGGAATCAATCTTATTTCATAAATGCTTTAATGATTTGAACAACCCAATTTGTGTTGAATAACTCCTATGTGTGACTACAGGGAAAAAAACCAATTTATTAGATGATGTAACCATTTACAATATAACACAATAATTTTTTGCAACCCCGATTTGGCATTTCTTCATTTTTAAAACATTTATATCAGGAGACAGAAAACTGGCAGAGGCCCTGAGTCTCTACACCTCTGAGAGACCCTAAGCTCAGCAGGCCACAGGACACTTGGAAGGATATAGAAGTTCCAGGCAGACTGTTTCAGGTCAACCAACTCAGTATTGCCCAGAAGTTCGTAATAATAATAATAATAATAATAACGGCAACAATAATAAGCTCATACCAATTATGTGTTTAATGGTTTTCAAAGAGCACCCACACTTTTCTATTTAACCATCCCAGAGCCAAACCTAGTGGATGCCAGTGCTAAAGGACAATCCATCTTGTTGCCAAATCCTAAAATATACTTCTGGTCTTTTAACGATCCTGACTTGGCCTCTTAGTGCCTTGTGACAGTGAAAAAGTCACATCACCTCCGTAAACCTCAGTTTCCCCATCTTTAAAATGGAAGTCATGTCTACTAGGCTACCGGCAACCTCAGCTAACCACAGCAGAACAGGATCCGGAAGGATACTTCATGTGTCACAATCCAGACAAACGAATGCAGTTGTTATCGTTATTATTAGAATTGTTACATATTGTTTGGTTGCTATTCCAGGCCTCCCTTGGGCTAGGAGCTTCTCGGGCACAGCCTTCACCAGCCGCAGTGGCTTCTACAGCAGAGGCGCGCCCCGAGTGCCCTTAGCGATCTCCAACTTTCAGAGAGTTTCCGAGCATTTACTCCCGTCTCTTACAGTCCCCACGCCGCTCTGTTTGGTGCTCAATTAAAATGATTGGTGATGAATGAGTTAGGTGGCCTGGAGGTTGAAACCCTGCAGCGCCCGGCAGCGACCTGGGTCCCAGCGCGTGCATGGCTCGCTTTCCCTAAAGAGCGCCGGGGGGACGCCCCCGATTCGTGTTTTAGGGACCAGGAGAGCTCTCTGCCAGTTTCCGGGTTTGGGGGAAATGTCTGATTCTCTCCCTTGCTCATGCTCAGTCAGGAGTGGCCTTCCCTCATGGCAGGGGCCTTTCTGTAAAGTGAGTTGAACTCTGTGGCTTTTGCCTGAGGAAGGCCAGATTCTACATTTTCCTCCGGAATGTGGGTTGAAGAGCGTGGATTGTCAGCCTGACTAGTAAGTACCAAGCTCCGGTGGCCAGTTGGGAAGTTAGAGTCCCAGGACCCCTGCTTGGCGGACTGTCTGCAGGCCTGGGAGGAGGTTCCGACCCTATGGCGTTGACAAGCTCTAGGCTGGCTGAGAGGAGGGAATCAGGAGCCGGACACTTCAGGGCATTCCCCATTCCTGAGAAGCCCCCACATGCCACCCTCCACGGGCCTAGCCTCTTGGAGCTCTGGACACTGACACAACTTAACTGCCCCGATATGCCAGGTTGTGAACCCACTTTGGACCTTCTCAATGAAGTCAAATTCACTGTCACCCTCTCCAGCGTTGGGGAGTAGAGAGGGTACTGGGATTCGCTGCAGCCTGGAAGAAATTTATTTTCGAAAATGGACCCAACCTCAACTCCCCGTGCTCTGTCCCTGCTTATCCAGTGTTCCGTGCGGAGAGCGAGAGCCCCTTAAACCTAATCTCTTGGAATGAGACTCAGTTTGGGATAAGTGAGGCCAGAAGGCCCAGGTGCTTGTCTCTCTCTCTCGCTCTCTCTCTCTCTCTCTCTCACACACACACACACACACACACACACACACACACACACCGACCTTTATCAGACGATTGATCTCAGATTTGCTGCTTCAGGGCAGGTCACAACATGTTCCTCCCCCTTTGCCAGCCATTCCCCTCACGTTGGTTTACCCATCTGTAAAGTGGGTGGGTTTGACCGGAGAGCCCCATGACCAGCTTTAAGATTCGCTAAGGGCCGAAGGGACTGAGCGAGTTGAAGAGATCGAATATCCACTGAGATCAGGCGGCAGCTGCGACCGCTCTGGCCACCAGGCACGGAGGAGGCCGAGAGAGCTCAGCGCAGTGCGGGGGTGCAGGAGAGTAAGCGAACGAAGATCGTCTGGAGCAGGGAGCAGGGTGCGCAGGAGCGGGACTGCTTTTCGTAGTTCAAGGAGGCAAAAAAAAAAAAAAAAAAAAAAAAAGTTGGGGTAGCTAAGAGTGGAGAAAAGAAAGGAAAAGCAATACTGAGAATTTCGAACAAGACCCGCGCCTGAGGCTGGAGATCCAGGTAAAGACACCCGACTTGGGTGGTGAAATGCGGTGGGAAATCCTCGGAGGCCGGACTGGAGCCGCCATCAGACCTCAAGACATTCGCGCCAACGCAAGCAGCGCGGCGGCTCGGAGGGAAACTGCCCCGAGAAGGATCAAACTGAATTCATTCGAGTGCTTCTCCCCGGGCGGCTCGATCTGGCCCCGCAGAGCCGGCCCAGGCGGGGAGCGGGGAGCAGGAGACGGAGGAAGAAGCACCACTAACGGGGCTCGCCGCGGTCGAGGACGCTTCCTCGGGTGCAACCCTGAACCTTTGTCAGTTTCCTCCTCCCAGCTCCAGGAAGAACCTTGCCGGTTTGCTCGCCTCCACATCCGCGAAGATCGAGAACAATCCACCCTCTTCGAGCGCAGCCACAAACAAGTACCATTTTCAGAAAGGGGAAAACAGTGGAACCCCCCACCCCAAACCCCCAATAAGCAGCAACCTCTGGGGAGAGGAAAGAAGGAGATTCCAGCATTATCAGAAATATTCCAACTTTCTACAAGGAAAATGCATCCATGATTAATTGTAAAATTAAAAATGGAATTTTAAAACACTTCAAAAAGAAACAAAATGATTGCAAGAACCACATGGAAGGCGGCTGGACGGGGCCGGGGGTGGGGGCGGGCTGTGCACTCCCCCAGGGCCTTGCCCTTTCCCTTCACATTTCGCTGTTTCCGGAAGCGGGAATCGTTTTGCAAAGCGCTGGTCTACACGGTCCGCCCTTGCCGGTCCCAGGGGTTGCGGGACTCCCGGCCAGGGCCATTGGGGTGACAAGGCCTGGAGGCCCTGAGGCCAGGAAAGATCCCGCCTTGGGGTGGAGGCAGCGCAAATGGGCCTTTCCACTCTAGGTGACATTGAAAGAAGCCCTGGCCTGGCTTTCGGTGTGTCCCGGCTCGGGCCAGCGGCCTGGAGGCCTCGGAGCCTGCGGTGTGGCGTTAACTCGTCCTCGCTCGCCGGGGACCCGGCGTCAGGGGCGTGTGGAGGGGAGCATTTCGCTCCGGTGACCCTGCGGTATTCCGGGGAGTCTTGGAGCCACCGCTGAGCACATGCATCTGTAAGGTGGGGTAATGCATAACCCTCGCCCTGCCTGTCCTCTGTTCCCCTGGTGGCCTTCAGTGCGGTGGACGACGCCGTGTCATCGACGGAGTGGAAGCGCTTTGAGACACCGCAGAGCGCCACTCGCACCGGGCAGTGGTGAACGCGCAGGTGACCCTCCCAGCGGGACTCGCCCCTAATCGCTTCAGACGTTTAGCGAGAGTTTTTACTAAGGTAATTTTTGGAACGAAATAAAGAACGGATCGCTTACAGAAACATCCCGAAAATCGAAAGCAGAGAGAGATGCAAAGGGAGACGTGTCAGCAGGTGACGGCGGGGATGGAAATGGGCTGCGGGTGCAACTGGGGGCCCTTCCCAGACTCTGCAACCAACGCCCGCGAGGACAAAAGGAATCCTAGGAACCGGCTCCCGGGTTCAGTGGGATTCACCCGCGACGCCGGCTCAGTTCCAGCCCTTCCTGCGGGGTGGGCGGCAGGGCAGCTCCCGGGAGGGGCAGGCGTCCTGCCTCCGACCCTGAGAAGAGGTTGGAAGGCGAGCCCAGCTCCTTCCCGCCCGCTTTCCCGGTTCCCTTAAAGCCGGACGGAGAGAGTTTCAGAAAAAACACGGCGTCCAGGAGGGCAACTTAAACTAAAAGTTTATAAATTAGAGGGGAAAAAAAATACAGCGAATAGAGCTTCCGAACTTCACAAATCTTTTTACAGTTAATACTCTAGTTGAGTGCACAGTGCCCTTAAGGAGGCAAAAAGCGGCAAGGCTGACACGACAGGCAGGACCACCTGTCTTAGGGGCAGACGGGGGCGTCCCAGGCCAGGGCGCAGGAGTCCGTGTAAGGTAGGGACAGAGGGCCAGGCGCCGGCACTGCGGGGACGCAGGAAAGGCTGGCCGGGGATATTCACATTGAATACAAAAATAACCGTCATTTGAATACAAACAACTGAAAAGTGCTACAAGTCTTTTCCTCCTTTACAAAATTAAAAGAAATGAAGGAACGTTTCTGCGAAGGGCTGCCCGGGTGCGCTCTCTCCTCCCGGGGGGCTCCCAGGCGCTCCCCATTTGGACGCGGCCCTGGACTTCTGAGAGGGAAGTTGTGGGGACCCCTCCTGGCCTGCCGCACCCTCGGGGGCTCCCTTCCTGACATTCAGCACCCAATCGGGCGCCACCACCCGAATCCGACACTCGGGAAGGGTGGAGCGGAGGGTCCCCCAACCAAACCGTTCATGCTCGAAATCAATCCCTGGCCTGGGGCTGACTGGGGCTGCCAGGGTTCCGCACCCTCTGTTACAAATGCAATTTCCCCCAATAAAAGATATGTAGATACACATATATTGGTAGCATGGATACCATGAACTAGTGTGGCCTAGCGCACGAAGCTCCCGGTAGGCCTGAAATGCTGGGGACTCGTGCGACGTGGTCTCCAGGAGTGCCCGCTCTGGGGAAACGCCATCCCCAGGCAGACACAATCCAAATCCAAATCCCAACATTTTCGTGGTAATAAATAGTGACCAGGGGCTTCCAGGCAGGCGAGGGCTGAGCAGGACCCCTAGGCCAGAGGGTGCCTCTGTTCAAATTAGAAAAGGGCGCCCCCTCCGGGCAGACTCAGTCCGGCTGCCAGGGCACAAGTCCTGGCCAGCCGAGCCACAGCTGGATGTCATCCTTCACGTGCCCCCGCGGCGGGGCGCCCCTGTACGGAGTACAACCTGCACAGCCGTCCTGAGCTGGGGCGCGGGGATCATAGCGGCCTCACCCCACGTCGGCTCACTGGGTGCCCGCGGCGGCCGCGCACGTGGAGAGCGCCCAGCCCGGGAGGCAGTAGTAGGGGTAGTAGTAGGAGGGCTGCAGTGGCAGGAGCGACGGTGGCCGCAGCACCTCGCCGGGCAGGTACTGTCTCTGGTCGTCGCGCACCAGCACCTTCACCGCCACCTTCTTGGCAGCGGGTGCTGAGGCCAGCAGGTCGGCGGCCATCTGCCGGCGCTTGGTCTTGTACCGACGGTTCTGGAACCAGATCTTCACCTGCGTCTCGGTGAGCTTCAGCGACGCGGCCAGGTCTGCACGCTCGGGCCCCGACAGGTAGCGCTGGTGGTTGAAACGGCGCTCCAGCTCGAAGACCTGCGCGTGGGAGAAGGCGGCCCGCGAGCGCTTCTTGCGGGGCTTGGGCGCCGCCGGCTCCTCCTCCTCCTCGGCGCCGCAGGTCTGTCCGCCGCTGCCCCCGCCGCCCGCGCCGCTGCACAGCGCTGGCACGCGTGCGCCTCCGGGGCCAACACTGTCATCCTCGGCCCTCGGGCTGCGGTCGCCTGCGGACACCGGTGGGAACAGAAACAAGAGACTGTGAGCACCGCAGAGGAGGTGGGGCTGGGCCTCAGCAGGGTCACAGGGGGTGGGGAGAGGTAGGACAGAGATACGCTCTGATGCCGCCAAAGCGGTGGTGAGGTCCAGGAGGCTGCCAGCCCTAAAGAACAGTCTTAGAACCCTGTCCTACTAGCTTCCCGCACCCAGGCCTCTTCTGATGCGGGAGACGGACTCGGCCGCTGTGCCAACGCTGTGCCGCCCATGACAACTAGCTTTCCACCCTCTCTGGGCCCCAGGCTCCTCTCGGTAACGTGAGGCACTGGGCCTGAGCAACCCCGCTAGCCCTCTCAGCTCTCGGCCTGGAGCCTTGGGGTTCTAGGCTGCGTTTCCGTCTTCCCGCTCGGGCCCACCCGCCTCGCTCCACTCACGCGCACACACGCGCGCGCGTCGGGTGCAGGTGACAGGAAGGTGGAGGGAGGGATCCTAGGGCCAAGAGATATTTGGAATTTCCTGCCCCCCAGCCGCCTGGGATTGCTGCAAAGGGTATAGAAACTGTCTGCGCCAAGGCCTTGGGTGAGCTTCTGTCCCTCTCTTCACAAGAAAATGAGAGGAAGGTTGGGACTTGAGGGCAGGAGGTTAAAGAGGGGAGGGGTGTCCTAGAGTCCTCGGACCCTGATCTGACACCAGCTCGTTGGCCTCTTCCCCACTGTCCCTGAAACACCCGTTCAGAGAGATCCACAGCTCTGGCCTGCTTTGGGCCAGCGTGAGGCCTAAAGCAGCGCGCACCCAACCCGGGCGAGTACGGGGGTCTTTCCGACCATGCGACGTGCCCGCCCCTCTCCTGGCTGCATCCGGGATGATCTTAATCATCCCCCCCTGCCTTCAGCTGACTGCTGGGTTTGCTTCCAGCTCCTGAAGCCTCAGCCCAGCTCTGCTCTCCCAGCCTCGGCGTCTGGGAAAGCCAAACCAGCCCTTTTCCCAAAGCCCTGGCTCTGCAGATCCTTGGCTGTGGCGCACTTGGGGGCATCCTTCCTTACCAGTCCCTGAACTGTGGGGCCGGTCCCTGGCACTGGCTACTTGAAGTCTCTGCCCCTCTAGCTCTTCCCCTTCGCTAATTTGGGGGACTTAGGGACAGGTACAGACGAAGGCACTGGAAGTGAACTCAAACTCCCCGCGCGCAGGGTGCAGCGGCTCTCTCCCAACCCGGTCTAGGGAACATTGGCTCAGGACTCAGGGCTCTGAGTTTCCCGGCCCTTTCGCAGGCTCACTTCCCGTTGAGTTAGAACAGCCGCTACAGCACGCAGAACTTCGGGACTTGGCTAGCTCCGGAGCCCCCGGGTGCAGGATGCCCGTACCAGGCCCACCCTGCTCGGCGTGGTTGCCCTCCTTATCCATCCCTTCAACCCGGCCCCCGGCCCGAGAAGCCACAGCAGACCTGAGACGCTGGCCGACATCTCGCTGTCGCTCTGGCCCGCCGCTTCCTCCTCCAGGTCCTTGGAGGCGGGCAGCTCGCAGACCGGCTGGCCGAGGCCCACGGTTCCCCCCGCGCGGCCGGCCCCGCTGGCCCCCGGCGGGTCCGCGCAGCGCCGCCGGCCGTCGTTCTCCTCGCTGAGCGCCGAGTCCGAGTCCCAGGCTCCCGGGCTCTCCGCAGTCCGCCCCGCAGCTGTTCTGGCCCGGGCTGGAGACGCCAGCAGAGATTCCTCCGCGCCCCCCAGCGTGCCCGCGTCCGTCTCCCCAAAGAGCCGCCAGCAGCAGACAGCGGGCGCCGCGGCCACTGCCACCGCTGTGCCCCCGGGCGCCGGGCGCCCCTCCGGCGCGGCCAACAGCCCGCGCTCTTCTTTCTTGTTGAGGATCGCCTGGATGGAGAAGGGCGTCAAGGTGCCGGCGCCGCGCACAGCCATCTGCGCCGCCGGTCGGAGCGGCGGACTGGCGGGCAGCCGGGGCGCTGGGCAGCTCGGAGCCGGGCAGAGAGCGCGGGCGGCCGCAGCGCAAGTGAGCCGGCTGTGCGAGGCCCGAGCGACCCACTCCGGCGCGGCCCGGCAGCCCCCGCCCCCTCCGGCCCGGGATCTGCGCCGACCCTCACCCCCACCTCCGAGGCCCACCCCTCCTGGAGACCCCCTCCCCCGAATCCAGCGCCAGACGCTCTGCTTTCGAAGCTCAGCTGGATTATCTCATCGCTTCTCGCCCTCAGGGGCGGGCCGGGGTCTGCCTCCTCGCCGACCGTGGGGGAGGACTGGCGGGGGCTCCTCCGCGGCCGCGGTCCGCTCCGGAGCGCCGCGGGGGCGCACGGCCCTCGTCCCTTTTTCTTGGCGCTTCTGTCTCTTCCCCGCCTGCAGGATGGTGCTCCCGGCTCGTCCTCGCCCTTCCTCGCTGGCCTGACCCTTCCGGAGCCCACCCCCGGCGGCGGCGGCGGTGGCGGAGGCCGCTGGATTCCGAGAGGCGCGGGGCACCTTTTTACCCCCTGCCCCGGTTTTATCTGTTTCTTCTCCCTTCCCTTCCCCTGCGTTCCACCGTAGCCCCCTCCCGCCCGGGTGTCATTCCTCAGCGCTGAGTGACAGCCTCGGGCCACGCCCCTTCACTGGGCTGTCCCGGCGCTCCCGGCCGTCCATTGGCTGGCTCCAGCTGGGCGACGTTGACTTCACAGACAAAACTGGGCAAGTTGAGCCGCTAAAGACAGGATCTGACTTAACCCCTTCCCTCCTTGACGCATCCTCCAGCAGCAAGGGGGCTCGCCCACCCCGAAACCACGTTTCCTACCTGGGCAGGTGGATCCACCTATTTCAGCGCTTTGATGGAACCCTGATACTAAGCTGAGTCAAAACCTGCCAAGAAAATCCAAGATAACGCAGTTCTATAAACCACTCCTGTGGTGTCTGTTTTCTAGGAAGGATAACAAACACCAAGAACAAAATTCATCTTTCCCCCCCGCTACAGTGTCACGGCTTCCTCACTGCTAACGCTCTTTGCTGAAATAACCAGTTAGTTAAAATCAGTTTAAAAATATTTTTCTTTCCTCGCTGTCTTTGATTTGGTTTGCTTTCTACAGAGGAATTAGAACTAAAGTCAGGCGAATAATTGCAAGGCATTTGGGGAGGGTTTCTGGAAATTGTGCAGTCATTTCCGTAGGCATTTAATTGGAGTGAATTAATTGGAGTTTACTAACGTTTACACCAGCAAGAAGAAGAAACCTTTCAATTTATTCTTTAAATAGTCTGTTACTTGTTAGTTGAGTAAGATTAGGAAGAGATTGTTTAAAAGTATATCCGGAAATTACCATAATAGAGTTATCCAAAACTGACATTTAATGTTCTTTAAAAAAACACAAGAAATGCACTGTTTTACGTAATAGAAAGAACTAAGCTAAGAAATACAAATATTGTAGGTACATCAAAACATGTTGTTTGTTACATCTTTTAAAATAAAAAATTGCACAGTAACATAATTTACTGTCTTTTCTAAATTTTACCAGAGGGTTAATACCAAGTGCACAAACTTGAACCATTAAATAAATTTAAAGGACTGTGATTTTTATTTAGTAAATTGCCGTAACTAGTGTTTTTGGTGTCATTAAAATATGTAATATCTCCCCCTGTTGCTTTCTTTTTGGTTGTTCTTGTTGTGCACCGCAGGAGGAAATTCACCCACTATTCATAGTTTTCAGCCTCAGAATGAGGTTTTGCAACCTCTGTAGTTTTAGCATTTCAGCCACAAGATGCTTTCTTGCTCTGTTCAGACCTTGTAATGTACCTGGGGAAAAACTCCCACTTGAAAAGTTCATTGCCCTTCATAGCTCTTTACAATCCTATCAGTTTTGCAGGAAAGATGTTTAAATTTGGTGTCAGTATGTGGCAAGTGGAAGAGACAGGGATGCTCTTCAGGCCGGGACAGGCACAGAACAGAATGCTTTATGAGGTTTCAAAAGAAATTGTGTTCTCTCCCCCCCCAACAACTTTGCTCTTTAAATTACCGCGCCCCCACCCCCGTGCAGTGGCGTTGGGAACGTCTATACACAAGTTGCTACTCTCCAGGGGGCGGGTCGAGGAGGAGATCGACACAGGTTTCCCTGAAAATAGGGGCTGGGCAGGTGTGGACGGTGTGTCCCATACAACTATGGCTTTGTGGGGTCAGGACTTGGTGTGAGTTCCAAACACACAGGCGGGCAGAGACGTTTGGGGGTGGAACGACCAGCAGTTGGAGTAAGTTCAGGGCTACACAAAGACTTATTTTAAAATGTTTACCATTTAGTTGTCCCTCCACCCCACCCCCCGGCCCATTCCTTTTTAATAAATAAATCCAAATTTCAGTTGAATATGCCCCTGCCACAGGCTTGCGCAGAGGTTTTCAAAGCCTGGAAAGAGGCGTCTTGGTGACTTTGAGTTGTTGGCTTCTCCTGTGTGCGGGGGTGCAGGGAACGAGCTGCGTCCCGTGTCTCCAGGAGGCGCACGGCGAGCGAGGCTCCTGGTGTCATCTCGGGCAGCCGCGGGGCTGAGTCCGTCTGTAGTTCTGCTGAGTGACTGCAGGCAGGGCGGGGAGTCGGGTGTTTGGCTGAGGATAAACACACGGGTCGTGAGCTACAATGAGAATCTATTCCTAATAAGGGGTCAGGTGGGGATGAAATTCTTTGCTGGACGGTGAGCAGAGGTGGTCGGATGCACAGAGATATCCCGGGATACGTGTGGGATCGAGGCTGGCCAGGAAGGGTACGTGGCGAGGGCTCGGCAGGGCAGCACCCATCAGGGGGCCGGAGGTCGGCGGGGACGGGGGCGCCCGGGCACCGCTTCCAGCCCATCGAGGGCGATTTCCTCCCGGCGTAGCCCTTTTGTTGGCGCCGCGATCCAGCCCGGGCCGGCCCCGGGAGTTAGCGGACTTGGGAAGCCGGATCGGGCAGCCGGCGAGGCCTCCAGGAGGTGCCCGGCTCTCCTCGCGCCCGCGCCTTCCGCCCCAGTCGCGCCCCCTCCTCGCCTTCTTTCTCCCCATCCTGTTCTCCACCGCAGCTGGTCCCTGTGCGCCCCCTACGTGCCGGGCCCTCTGGTCCCCGGAACGGCCCGGGCCCTGCGCGCTGGTGGGCGGTGAGGCTTCGGCGGGCTGCGGGCGGAGAGTGGGATGCGTCTGGGAGCACCGAGGGCGCGGGCAGGGGGAGACCGCGGTCCCCGGGTGCGTGCCGGAGCTGCTGCGCACGTGCCCGCGCGGCCGGGGCCCGGACCCACCCAGATCTCCCCGCGGTGCCACCGCGCGCTACGCCCCTGCCGCGCTCCACCTGCGCCCTGGCCAGCCTCAGGCCTCGGGAGCGCCCCTTCCCCGCAGCGAGAGTCCGGAGCGCGCGCCCAGCGCTGCCCTGCCACGGCCGCGGGGCTAGTCTCTCAGACGCCGGTGACCTTGGCAGTAGTCATCTGCCTTCTCTAATTTCCGCTGCTTTAAAACAAGGGCTTGGACACGCTGCCCTCTGCGGCCGTTGCTGGACCGAGCGAGCAAGCGAGAGCGGAGGGGATGCCGTGGGAGACTCGCCAGATCCAGGTCCAGGCAGAGGTTGGGGACAGACGGTCTGTCCCCACCCGCAGACTCCAGAGAGCGCTCCAGGCTGTCCACCTCCCAAGGATCAAGCAATACCTCGCTTTCCCGCCAGCAGATACCGGCTCCTGCGTTTCTAAGCGATCAGTCTTCAGCAGAGGTTTTTGTTTTGTTTTTGTTTTTGTTTGTTTGTTTGTTTGTTTGTTTATGCACATGGTCCAGGGATATGAGACTGCAGACAGAAGTATTATTATTATTGGCCAACGTAGTTTTGTATTTAAACAAATATTACTCACGGACAATGTGCTGGGATACAAAGCCTATTATTTTATTTAATGTACACACCCCTGGGGGCGGGATGAGTAGGAAATATTATTTTCCTGTTTCACACATGTAGAAACTCAGACTCACGGAGTTCAAATGACTTGACCATAAGCAAGTGGCTGTCAGGATTCAAACATGGCTTTGTCTGATGCCAAATCCAATTGGATTTTGCGCCCTATCGGGTTTTTCTTATTAATCTTCAGCTTTATTCTCATCGAAAATTTCCCCACCTTACACATTTCTAATTACTCATTCATCAGAACAGGAGCTTTGTTTGAATTAAGGAAATCATAGAAAAAATTCAGGTAGGCCAATCTAACCATTTCTTCTATTTTGTGCTCTTGAACATAAAGCACGCCTAGGCCTGAGTATCTAAACCTAAGGTCGTTATGTAAAAAGAAGGAAACACGCCGTTTTGTTATCAATCAACAAACTAAACCATGTGTAGAGGGAGACAGCCAAGTGATGGGAACTCATCGTATTCAGAAGTCAGACTATGCTCTTGGATGTGATGTAGCAAAGCAACCCCACGGAAAACACTTCGCCTTTGGAGGTTAGTTTTCTTGCATGTAAAAAGCCAGAGCTGCAGATCACCTCTCAGCGTATTAAAAACAAATGCACCCGCCCCCGAATCCGCCTGGGTACGGTGGAGAACGCGCGCCACCTAGCGGGCACCCCTTCGGGATGTGTGACATACCTATACAGAAAAGTAGTGTGACAACTGGAGTTCCAAAAAAAAAAAAAAAGCTTCACAAAACGGAATGCTTTTGCTCCCAGTTTTATGTCTCCACAATCTCACCTTGTCAGTGATCTAGTCGCGCAGTTGTTCCATTTTAAAACTTCACCCAGACACAGAACCCCCACTAAAGACCCACCTCCCCCAAGAACTGGAGGAAGGGATTGGGGCCAGGCGGGGACATGGGATCAGTTTTAGATGGAAGTCGTTGCAGTGGGAGGGCCCGAGATCTCCAGGCCTGCCTCGTAACCCACCTTGATTCCTCTGCGCTGGCTCTGCAGGCCACCGGTGGCCAGTATTTAACGAGTGCTCTCTCTGGATGATGGTTTAGGGCACTTGCAGCTTTGTGTGTTTTATTAGAGCCATAGGAATGTTTTTCGGATGCTAATTTATTCATGATGGTAATTAAAGAAGTTCACCCTCAGCATCAGAAAGTGCAGGCGTTGCAGACAAACCTATCTTGTCCTTCGGGTTTTCTTTTCTCATCTGGGTTGTCTATAGTGGGGGGCGGGGGCGGGGAGCTCAGGAGGAGCAGCGGGCTTGAGCGGGTAAAGAAGGTGTTCTACGCTGTTGCTTGAGCTGAGTTTGAGATGTCTGTGAAATACAGAGAAAGCCTTCTGGATTTATTGTATTTCTGTCTCTAGGAAACTATCCTGGGAGACACTGTGTATATCACAGTGTTATGTCAGGTTCTTCCTGGGAAATTTTCCAACTAATGCCTATTTTGTCTCAGGCACTGTTTTAGGTTGTGGGGCTCAAGGTTTTGTAAAGAGGTTCCCATTCTAGTGGAGTAATACCACAAATAAACAAATGTCTAAATAAAACAGTGGCGAAAACATCAGATGGTGAAAGAAAATTAAAAGAGGGTGATGTGATAGAGGGCAATTTGGGGCTACTTTACAGGGAGTGAGAGTCAAAGCAGAAATAGTTGCCTTGTCAAGACCAAAGGAAAGATTTTCAAAGAGAGGAAAAAACTAGTGCAAAAGCCTCAGGTGGGAACCGTCTGTTATGTACTGAACGTTTGTGTCCCCCCAAATTTATATGTTGAAATCCTAACCCCCAATGTGATGGTATTAGGAAGTAATTAGGTCATGACGGTAGAGCCCTAATGAGTGACATTAGTGACCCTACTAGAAATCTCTCTCTCTCTCTCTCTCTCTCTCTCTCTCCTGCTCTCTGTCTCTCTCCCTATTTCTCTCTCTGCCATGTAAGGATACAGCAAGAAGGTATCTGTCTGTGAACACAAGGTCTGCCCTTGATTTTGGACTTTCCAGCCTCCAGAAATGTGAAAAATCAATGCAAGTATGATGGGAAGCCATAGGAAGATTTTAAGCAACGCAGTAACTGATTATGATTTACATTTTTTAGATTATGCTGGCTGTTCTATAACGAAAAGATTGTGAGGATAATAAATGGAGCATCAGGGAGACCAAGTAGAAGCTAGTGCAAGAGTCCAAGCAAGAGGCGATGGTGGCTTGGATTAGGTGGCGCTGGGGATGGCCGGAATGGCCGGAACTGGCATCTCTTCTGGCAGGATTCTCTTCAAAAACCTTTTCAAAGTAAAAAATACATAGTGTGAAATTTAGCATTTTAATCATTTTTAGGGTGCAGCTCCCTGGCATTTAGTACATTTACACTGTTGTGCAACCATCACCACCAAACTGAAATTCTGTACCCATTAAACACTAGCTTCTTCCCCCAGCCCCTGGAAACCGCCATTCTACTCTGTGTCTATGCATTTGACTACTCTAGGCGCCTGTGTAGAGGAAGCATTCAATATTTGTCCTTTCATGACTGGCTTATGTCATTTAGCATAATGTCTTCCAAATTCATCCATGTTGTCGTGGGTGACAGAGTTGCCTTCCTTTTTCATACCGGATACACTATTCTGTTTGATGCCTATAGCACACTTTTGCTTATCCATTCATCTGTCAATGAACACTTGAGTGGCTTCCACATT
This sequence comes from Cynocephalus volans, assembly GCF_027409185.1. Lineage (NCBI taxonomy): Eukaryota > Metazoa > Chordata > Mammalia > Dermoptera > Cynocephalidae > Cynocephalus > Cynocephalus volans. The sequence continues at coordinate 10,989,759 of NC_084468.1, forward strand.
TTCACTATTGTGAATAATGCTACAGTGAAAATGGGTTTACAAATATCTGTTTGAGACCCTGCTTTTAATTTTTTTTTGAATATACACCCAGAAATGGAATTGCTGGGTTATATGGTAATCTTTGGAGGAACCACCATATAATTTTTCATGGCATCTGCACCATTTTACATTCCCCACAGCAGTGCACAAGGGTCCCAATTCCTCCACATCATCACCAACACTTATTATTTTTTCTTTAAATTGTAGTAAAAAACACAGAGCAAAATTTGCCATCTTAACAATTTTTAAGTGTACAGTTCAGGAGGGTTAAGCATATCCACGTTGCTGGGTACTAGGTCTCTAGAACCTTCTCATCTAGCGTCACTGAAATTCCATGCCTATTGAGCAGACCCCCATCTCCCCTCCCTGCAGCCTCTGGCAACTGCCATGCTTATATCATATTTTCTGTTTGTATAACTTTGATCACTTTAGATACTTCATATTACACAGTGTTTATCTTATTTCACTTGACATAATATCCTCAAGTTTCATCTATATTATGGCGTGTGGCAAGATTTCCTTCTTTTTAAGAGCTGAATAATATTCTATTGTATATAGACATTGTTATCTTTTATCCACCCATCCAACCTTGCACATTTGAGTTGCTTCCATTTCTTGGTTATTCTGAATCATGCTGCAACGAACATGTGTGTGCAAATCTCTCTCTGTGACGTTGCTTTCAATTCTTTTGGATATATACCAAGAAATAGGATTATGAGATCATATGGTAATTTTACTTTTAATTTTTCGAGGAAACTTCATACTGTTTTCCATAACAGCTGCAACATTTTACACTCCCGCTCCAGTGCACAAGGATTCTCGCTTCTCCACGCTCTCACCAACACTTATTTTCTGTTTTTGTGATAGTGGCCATCCTAAATATATAAACGGTTCATCAGTAACCTCTTGCCATATATAATCTTAAAATTATATATGTGGGGTCTTCAAAAAGTTCATGGAAAGATTTATTATCTTTTAATTCTATTTTCTCACGAACTTGTTGAAGTACCCTCATGTAATGCAGATAAAACAATGTCTGTCAGCTCTAGCTAGATACAATGAGGTGCTGAAACCTCCAGGGCTGAGGTTGGCTCTCTTGTTATAAGGACACATTGACAAGGGCCACATAGATTGTACAGCATGCTAGCACCAATCTGAGACTCTGACACAATTAGAAAGACTAAAAGGAAATCAACCCAACAGAAATGCACACGTATGCCAGAATGTTTATAGCCTCATTTTTTTTGTAATATTTAAAAACCTGGAAACTACCCAACTGCTCAACAGCAGAATGGATAAATCAAGTGTGGTATATTCACACAATAGATCACTATACAGCAATGAGAATGAACAGTCTACAATTGCATGCAGTCATTTGGATGAATCTCTTAAACACAATGTTTTAAGTGACATCACTGTCATGTCCCTAGTGCCTAGAATGGGCCTGGCACATGGTAGGTGCTTAGCCAATATTTATCGAATGAATGATCTCATTTTATCCTCAGCACAACACTATGCGGTCAGCAGTGCAGATATCAAAATTTGTATTTACAGATGAGGAACCTGAGACGTAGAGAGGCCAAGTGATTTGTTCCAGGTCACCCAGAGCAAAGCCACTTACATTAAGATGGCTGCTAGAACAGACTACTTTGTAAAACATGTGTTAGTTACACCATCAGTCTAAGTTACATAGCTGTTCCCTCAGCCTTTTAGCACAAATAACATATTTTAGTTTCTTTTGTTGTTGTTAAATCATCTTCTGAGGTCTAACTTGGAGATGTTTGTTTCCATTATGGGATATTTTGGACAGGGTTTTGAAAGGGAAAGGGCCAGAGGGCTGTGCTTTCAGAGGAAGGGGCTTAAATTAGGGGGAGAAAGCTCACTGGAGAGATTTATGTCAAGGAATTACAGCAAACTGTCATTCTGTCTGAGTAAGTGTGGCTAGAAACAGGAAGGGGAAAACAGGATATTGTGGTAGCTCACGGGCTTAATGGAATGTCAGATGAACAGATGGGACCGAGCTGTCCTGGGAACTGTCAAAGGAAGAAGGTTGAGGAGGCTTCAGAGGAATCCCTACACAAATGCAGGTGAACCGGGGATAGAGACATGTGTTTCCTGTAACTTCAAAAAGGCTTGTTAGTAAAGTATCAAAAAGACAAGCAAAGGCACCTTCAGTCCAAGTCACCTCTCTAGAATCAATCCACATTCAGGTCAGAAGGAAGTAGGGGCCCTGGGGATGGAGGGTGGACAAATTAATTGAGACAGAACTTTCACTGAAAGTTTAATTTACTTTTTAATTTTAGTAATCCAAAATGATCAAATATACCCTTTTCGGACTCCAACAGTGTTTACTGGGGAAAGAAATTTTTGAAGGGCCAGAGGACCCAAAATGACAGGGATGAAATTAACAATAATGTTTGAGAGACATGGGGACACATGAGCCAAAAATAAAAAAGGCAAGTACTTGTTGAAGACTTTTTCGATTGAAAATAAAAGTTAGATGACTATTTCCACTAAGATTTGTCGAAGACTGACAAATTGGTTTCTGCAAATAAAAACAACTCTGAGCATTAATGATAATCTCATTTTGAAATGATGACATTTTACAAAAGCATTGAACAGATTCTGCTAGTGTTCATAGGAAATGCATTTATTAAAAGCTAACACTGAGGGGCTGATCCTTCAGGAGATATAAACTGAGTAAATGAGGACACAAATGATTTCGGCAGAGGATTCAGAAAATGTATTTGGAGTTTCCGCTTTAGATAGCATGGATATTAGGTATTTATAAAGGCCTTATTGCAGCAAAACACCAAGATGCTAGATTAATTACATTCTTGAATTGCACACTTAAAGTACATTGCTGAGCTTACTAGAGAATAAAGGAAATTCACTAGCCACAAAGCTGGTCTTGTTATATTGAAGTTTAAATATGTATAGAAGGGTAGGATGGGTGCGAGGAGTCAGAAGTGTGGCTTGTGCTTATTATTAAGCTACCATCTCTTAACTCCAAGTCCACCCCTCTGTATTCTGTTTTCTGGTGTTGGGACTAGGACTCTGTAAACCAGACTTCTCCTTAGCCTGCAGACTCCCTGTTAAGTTTTGTCAACAGGACAACTAAGGGATGCCTAGAAGGAAGAAGTTGGAAAAGTGTCTTGCTTTTTCCTGTTTTGTCACTCTTTTGTTACCATCACCCAGCAACGGTTCTTCATCCCAGCAATGGCAGCCGATTGCAGTTACAGTCGGTTCCAGTTTCCAATTTTTCTCCCACCTTCCTAGGACAGGCCACATTGTTCTCTCTCAGAGACACCAGCACCAACCGGGTAGCATCCCTTCTCAGAGATCTGAGTTCCAGCTCTGCAGGGCTTCTCCTTCGACCTTCTAATAACCTCAGTCTTTTCTGTTCCCCAAGCCCAGAGGTGGTGCTGGCTGCTTTCTGAAGTTACTCTGTATTACTCAGTGTTAATGCTTTTGCTTTTTAGTTCTCTAATAGCTGTTTAAGCTAATTCCCATTATTAAATTATGGTCTTAGTTCATTTGGTGTGGCTATAACAGAACACCAAAGACTGGATAATTTATAAAGAACAGAGATTTATTTCTTACACTTCTGGAGGCTGGGAAGTCCAGGACCAAGGGGCTGGCATCTGGTGAGGGTCTTGCTGCTGTGTCATCCCATGGTGGAATGCAGAAGGGCAAGAGAGCACGAGCAAGCTAGTGAAGGTCAAAGGTGCCTTTGTAACACCCACTATTGTCATGATGACATTAATTTATTCATGAGGGCAGAGGCCACATGACCTAATTGCCTCTTAAAGGTCCGACCTCTCTACACGTTGCATTGGGAATTAAGTTTCCAACACATGAACTTTGGGGGACACATTCAAACCATAGCAATTACTTATTAAAATAACTGGTGCAGTTTCTAATAGCTGACTGAATCATGACTGAAACAAGGTCTAAAAGTTGTTTTCTGTAATCTGGTAGGAAGAATATGGTTAAAATCAGGCCTTTTATCCAATAGCAGGTGATGCCCCTGGGAAAGAAAGGTGACCAGATTTACGAATCTTTGTAATCTTGCTAATGACAGGCCTCCAGACAAACAACTAATGGTATGTGCTAGTAGGAGATGCCATTTATGGAATGGTTTTAGCAGACGTACCTTGCTCTGTCCAGGATTGCTTATGGCAGCAAACAAACAGACAAAAAAACCTGGAATCTATTGATTTATGGGGCATGACTCCCTGGTAAATATCACACAAGCTTTGTGACCATCTAAGTACAGATATTCCATGACTGAAATGGCTTCCTTCTAAATAATGGAGCTGCAGAATTTTTTAGAGACCTCATGTGTTAATCTGGGCCCATGTGTATCCTGATGAGAAAGAGCCTGGGAAGTAGCTTGGCTGTCCTAGGCCTGTACTGTAACTAGCAACTACTTATATCCTTGAAATTATTAGTAAAGCTTGGTGCTGGGTAAGATCTCTGAGTCATGAGTATGATTTGACAGTTGATCCTTTATGTTATTTCATTCTATGCAACAGAGACCTTTCTCAGAATGCTACTGATGCTTCCTCAAAATATGAGAGTAAACAAGCAAAAGGAAGATGTGGAATACAGGTATTAGGAACTCCAAGAGAGGAGAGAAGTAAAGGGTATAGCGGACAATGGTCAGAGGAGAACCCAGGATGAGATGGCAGCCAGTCCACACTGGAGCGATGATTCAGGAAGCAGGTTGACTGTTGTTTTCAGTGAGATGCCTTCTGGCCTTGGACCATCTTTTAAAATATAGAGGTGCCTGGGAGAGGTTGACCTAGATTTTTTTGTGTACATGTCTCGCCAGAATCATGTGCTAATAAGGCTCTGGCTTTTCTCTCCATGCCCTAAATGTGAGGCAAAACATTAAAACTTTTACGAGAATATCTATTTGATCTTGAGTCTTAAGACACAAAAAGTGCTAAAGTCTTAAATCACAAAATTAATTTATACCAATTACATTCAAATTAAAAACAGCCCACCAAAAAAGTGCAATAGACTGAAAAGATAAACCACATATTGTGTATGTGTGTGTCTGGGGGAGGGGTGTATTTGTAACGCATATACATGAAGGTTTGTATAAAGAACTCCTACAAGTCAAAAGAAAAATACAAAAACAAATGGGAAAGAGGGCCAAAGAAATGAACGGGCATTTCACAGAAGAGAAAATAAGAATGGAAAATGAACACATGAAGAGAAGCTCAACCTTCCTATAACCAGTGCAAACAAGGAACACAAGGAGATATTTTACACCAGCTAGACAGGAAAAAACCAAGAAATCTTATAGTACTAAATGTCAAGGAAGAGAAATAATTCTTAAACACTGCTGGCAGAAGTACAATGTGGTACAAGCATTTGGGAAACCTTTTGGCATTACCTCACAAAGCTGAAAATATGCTTACCCTAGGAATTAGTAATTGTATCCTGGAGCAGAAAGCAGGATGTAGTGTAGAAAATGGGTACAGGTGGGAAGATAAATTAATGCCCTAGTATCAAAGTGACTGGGCAGCCTGGTCCTCTGGGTCACAGGCAGATGGAATCCTCAGGCAGAAACCAGCCTTGTTCTTCCACTTACTTCAATGTGCTTACAAATATAATATGTACAAAGAAGTTAATAAGTTTGGGAAACTCTGCCTTAGAGAATTTTCACAAAAACATCCGTAGAAGCATCGTTTAACCTGGGAACAACCCAAAGACCAGTAACAGGAGAATGGCTTAGTGCATCGTGATATATTCCTTCAATGGAGTACTACACAGCAGTGAGCTCGAACTAACTGGAGCCACACATGTTAACAAAGATGAGTTCCAAAACACAGTGTAAAAGAAAAAAGCATATTTTATGGTCCATAAAATATGATTCTATTTATATAAGGCACAAAAGCATTCAAAACTTAAAATATTGTTTTGGGATGTGTATATCTAGATAATAAAACTGACAAAACAACAAATGGTAAACCTGTATTTAGGGAATGAAGGTGTGATTGGGATAAGAGATGGGCATATTTTTAAAAAGTACACGTTGAACTACTAATGGTGATAACATCTGACTTGTGGAACTCCATGTGATTTTTTTTTCCTTTTAATTTTTCCTGCTAATTTCTATTATAACCAAAGTATTATTACTTAGGAAAACTGAGAGTGAGATTTTGCCGCTAAGAGAGTGTCAAGGGCGAGCTGGGGCTCACTTGCGTCTCTGCGGGCACTAGCAATGGAGAGGAGACCCTTCCGGTGCCATCAGGCTTCACGTGTGTGTTCTTAGGCAAGTTATGCCACATCCTGAGCTGCAGTTCTCCCAGCTATGAAACGGGGTCTGAGAGTCCTTCACAGGGCTGTTATGGAACTCTGAGGCAAGAGTTTGCAGAGTTTTGTGCAACATTAATTTCTGTGAATGTTAAGTTTCTCTGTGTGTGTGTGTTAGCAGGGGGAAGAGCGGGGAGCCAGGATTCTAAGGTTTAATAACCTTGGAAGATTCTGGGTGAAAGAAAGATAGCCATATTCCTCTCATGATTTCTTCAAATTTGTGTGTACTAATGTTCCCAGTGACTTTCCAAGAAGGGCTATAGCGTGAGGAAGCATCTCTTGGAACTAGTGTTTTGTGTCACATAATGTAGAGATATGTTAATAGTTATTACTGTCTGCGTAGGTCTCCAGAAGTTTCTGAAAGGTTGACTTGGTGGTAAAAACGTCACCCATCATTGTCCCCAGTCTTCCCTGCTCCTCAGCTTCTAAAATGCTCTCTTCTCTACATTCCAACCTCATTTGAAATTTCATTTTATACTTTAAAAAATAAACTCCTTCCCTTGTCTGCCAGGAGGTAGCCCTTTGCCCTGCAGCTCTCAGGAAGGTAATTTTCTTCCCCTTGCTGTGTTGTGACCAGACACCATTCTCAGTACAGCCCAGCTGTTTGCTTCTGGAGCTTTGACAACCCTTGAGCCTTGAGTTCATGTTTGCATCCCTAGTGTTAGGCATAGAGTAGGAGCTTGACAAATGTGTGTTTTCCCACCACAGCAGTTTCAGTGGAAAAAATGTTGGCTATAAGACTATTTTCTTCCCTTGAGAAAAGTGCCTGTCAGTGTATTATGAAAAACATATTGTTCTTGATTTAATCATACAAAGATTGCTAAGCAGTAATTTTACGAAATAGAAGGTGCACATAAGATAAACAATAAAAAACAAAACAAAACAAAACAAAAAATAAAGTGACCTTTTCTAGCATTTCTTCCAGTTAGAATCATCGCCCCTTGACCTCAGATCAGCTAGGTTTCATCAGTGGCAGAGACGTTTGGGGGAGTGCTCCACTGCATTATGGTCCCAAGGGCAGTGAGTCTGCTGCTGAGGCAGAAAGAGCAATGCGTCCCTCCTATGGGCTTCAGTAGAAGGAACCCAGGTCAGGGGTGAGAAGAGTTCAGTTTCAGCTTTGCAACCAACTCACTGTGAGATCTCACTGGGAAGAGGAGGTTACCTGATGGTCCTTCCTAACGGGTGCTTATGGCGAGCCTTAGTAAGATCTACAGTTTAAGGCTAGGTGCTGGGGGTCAGGTGGCAGAAAGGGAAGGGCTGCTGTTGTGCATCGTCGACTTCAACTGAGTTGGAATTAGCCACTGTTTGTGAGCCAGGCCACCCTCAGTCCTGGGATGCTCTGCTACCTTCATTACATCTTGCCTGATTGTCTTGGCCTGGACTCAGCTCTGTGATGGGAAAGAGGAGCTATTGTTCAGGGTGTTCATGGAGAAGCAGTGAGGTGGTGGCAGTGGTGTCTAAACTGAGACCAGGGAAATGTCAAATTTGGAGACGTTCTGCAAGTGTTTCTCAGTGGGGGGAAGCTACTGGTATTTTGGGCTGAACAATTTTTTGGAGTTGGGGATTCTCCTGTGAATTGTAGGATGTTCTGCGTCCTTGACCTCCTTCCTTCTACTAAATACTAGTATTACCAAATCATCGTGGCAACCAAGAATTGCTCCCACATAGTTCCAATGCCACTGATCAGGCAGTATCTCCTCTCAGAGCTTCAGAACCACTGGAAGCTACTAAGTGGTCTAGCTGACTTCCTGGCCAGAAAATTCCTTATGCAGTGCCACTATTTAGTTCCGATCTTCTTAAGAGGGAGCATTTCCTCACACCCCGACTCCTCAGTCCCTGCAGGGTCATGCCCACAGCCAGCATTTCCAATCTGAGTAACAATGGACGGTGGTTTCACACTGAGAATACATCTTCAGGCAGGTACCTCTGGTGAACCAACCTAAAACTGACCAGGGCAAAGACTGTTACTTGAGGGATCCGAAGCCTTGGAACCTAGTCTGGCTCCTACCCTCAAATGACTTTAAGACACATCACTTTAGATTTTCAAACTTTGCTTAAAACTCATCCATATAAAAACCAATGAGAAATTCTCATTCCTGGTCTCTAAGGTCCTTTCTGGATCTAAAGTTCAATCTACCAAGAGAGCCCATCACTGACTCATATTTGAATGTGAAAATGTATCTAAGACCAATTATTTAGAGAGAGGAAACAGTTTTCATGGGGAGGAATTCTAAAACACAGGAAAAAAAATTCTTACCACTCAAATTTTGGGAAACATTTTATAATTTATATATAAAATATCAGTAAGAAACCATGTAAAATGACAGATATATCCACCTTACATTAAGAGTAAAAAACAAAAACGAAAACCAACAACAAAAAATAAACCCCACACACACTGAATGTAAATTTTAATTATAAAACAAGAACATGAACAAAACATTTTAAAATAATCTCAGTTATTTGGCAACTCATCACAGCACTGCAAGAGACAAATTTGATCTTAAGAAAAGTATAATCTTATATGAAAAACTTAAGTTGGACAGTTTGTTCATATGGAAGTTAAAACATGTTTAAAAAAACACCTGGCAATAAAGCCGGTTTGTATCCTGAAATAACTGTGTATAAAACAACTTAAAATCCTGAAGCTAGACAGACAGGAGTGACCTAATCTTTAACGCATTTCTCTTCACTGAAAACGACAATATGGAAAGAGTACTGGTAGAAGCTTTGGGATACACAGAGGAAAGGAATGAGCAATAGAGGGGTTTCTACTGCAGGTGACAGGACGTAACTTTACCTGAACCAGAATCTCTAATGTCAGAGGGGCTGGTAGTAAAGTCACAGATGCAAGTAAAATCTAAAAACAAGTTACATTCTTAAAAAACAGAGTCACAACTGTGAACAGAAAAGCCATGGAGAACCTTTCTTTAGCTAGACTACTTTACTTGGATACATGCGAGAATTTCTGCCAGATCATATTCAGATAGTTATAGGGCAGGCAGAGTCCTAAAAAAGTTTCTACTAATGACTGCATAGCATTTAAAACCCTTTTTTTATTAAAAAAAAAATAATAAAATAAAATAAACAGATATATAGTAAAGTTCACAGATAGTTTTCTCTGTAAAATAAATAAAGTGTTCATTGATTAGCATCATACATAGAGTAAAATACAACCTATTTTTACATGTTTATATACTATACACAGATTACCAGGGGGCAGCCTGGTGTCTGATGGGCTGGAAGCGTTTGCGTTAGGATGTGACACATCAGGAAATCCCAATTTCAAATGTTAAAATATACAACTACTTTGTTTTGAATTCAGATACAAAGTAAGCTTACTTTCATTTATCTGAAATAAATGTACATATCTTCTATGAACAATAGTTTATAAAGCTGTTTAAAACATAACAAGGAAAAGCTTGCACCTAGGAACTTATAGCACATGCACATCCTTTTCCTGGTTGAAAAAAAAAAGACTGGTCACTGAGCCTTGTCCCTTTTCTCTCCACTGTGTTCCTCAACAAGCCAGAGTCAGCGGTGGTCTGGATTATCGCTTTGCCTTTTTCACAGGGGCTTCCTCCACTCTCTGCTGACCTCTTGTTCGGGCCCCAGGAGGGCTGACTTCTCTCTTGCGCTTGGTAGAAGGAGAGAGCTGTGTCTTTGATCTGCATTAAACAGAAGTCAAAGCAATGGTGAGAGTTAAATGCAGCTGCTACAAGTAATTTGTGCATTCCTTTAAAAATGGAAGTGTTTTGTACTAAATAGCTAAGAGGAGAAAACCCCAGTAACATTCATACAGGAAAAGGAGCTACCAAAGAGCTTGAGCTAACTGGTTATTTGCAGACAACTTCACACACAAACACAAAGCCCTGGAGGAGGGAGGGGAGGCCTGTGCTGTGGTTCCAGCTCTACCACACTCTAGTGCTAACCTTAGTCAACTTCCTTCTCTGAGCTCTAGTTCTTCTATCTATAAAATAAAGAAGTCAACTGCTAGTCCTACCAATACACACTGTCTCAAGTGGAAACCAGCAAGAACACAGCAGGACTGTAACCTAGGACTGACTAAGTGCAAAATCATGTTTCACAGTACAATATTACAGAAAATAGCTGACAATGTTAGAAAAGGCAAAGGAATTTTAGAAAAGCATTCTAACCAATTTCCCTCTTCTCCAGTCTGCAATTAGAATTATTTGTTAGACAGTCTAATTAATCATACTACTGTCCTGGAGATTCATAAAATCCCTCTTGGCTCTTTGATGCTTTCAGGATAAAGTTATCCAGAGCACAGTACACAAAGTCTTTTATAATCTGCCCTCTACTTTTGCACCATCTTGGACTACAGTCCTGCCAAAGTCTTTCTATTTCTAAACATATGATGTCTTTTTACATATTCATGCTTTGGCTTTTTTTTTTTTTTTTTTTAATCACCCTATACCATCCATCTGACCAACTTCCTTATTTTTAAGCCCCAGTTCAAAGGTCACTCCTCTGGGAAGCCTTCCGCATCACAAAGCTGCTCTTTCCCAGAAGCCGCATGGCACTTTGGATCTTCACCACAGCACTTACCATTGTAACTTATCCATTGTGTTTTTTTTCCAAACTTCAGGTTATAGTCAGTATTTTAAAACAACATTAATGGATTAATATAGACCACATATATTAATGTATTAATATAGAACACCTATAATATATATAACGTATTAGTATAGAACACAACAGAAAATATCACTGATATGACATCTATTAACTTTGACTCGAAAATTTTGTTTCAGTTACAGCAGCAGGAATGGGAGAACTGGTTATATTGTAAAATATACTCTCCTTGTGGGATGCCGTCAAAAGGTTTGTTAGTCTTATATACATATATTTCTCCCATTAAACAAGATGTTTCTCTAGGGCAGCTGCTAAGATTTGTTAATTTTTCTAACACCAGTGCCTAGCACAACAGCAAACAAGAAGCAACACATGATAAGCAAGAAGTATGATTGTACCAATGAATGAAAAAACTTGGAAAACTAAAATTGCAGGCGAAAAATGGGAAGTAATTGGTATGAAGACATCTTTTGCTTATTGTTCCTTTGACAGCAGAAGTAAATAAACTCAAACTGAGTTAAATATCATTGAAGATATGGTTTTGGCATAATGTACTTATGCATGTGTTGAGAATGGCTAAAAAGCAGAGCTGTTAAGAACCCATTTCAAACCGTGTCTATGGTAGCCTTCAGCCACATGATGAACATCCATCTACTGAAGAGTTACTGTGAACCAGCAATGTGTTAGAAGCCACATAGCAGAGAACAGAAACTTTGAGTCAGACTGCTTCTTCCTAGCTGTGTGAGTTTGGTAGGTTGTCCAGACCCTTTCCTTCCAACAAGTGTGGTCTCTGACTTGTGACAATGGTCACCTGGAAGCTTGTTAGAAATGCAGACTCTCAAGCTCTACCCTAGACCTACAGACTCAGAATCTGCATTTTAACAAGAGCCTCAGGTGATTTGTCTGCACATTCAATTCTCAGAAGTGTGCATCCAGACCTTCCTGAGATTCCTCTCCTTGTATACAACATAAGGATAAATACTACATTTCACTTAATGAGAATTAAATGAGAGAATCTATGCAGAGGTTCTTGGCACTTTAGTTCACTTCCTCTCTATAACATGGGGATAAAAATGCAAACGTAAATAACAAGCATGCTGTGAAGATCGAAATGTGATAAGAGATGTCCAAGTAGTTTTTGGATACAGTGAAGTCTTTTATTTTTGAATGCTGTCATGCACAGAAAGTAAGACAAGTTCCTGATCTCAAGAAAGAAACTTAAAGCTCAGAGCGGGAAACAAAATGAATATACCTAAAGCAATGGCATATGCCATCTCAGCTGCCCAGTACTGACCGGAAGGGCAACAGGAACGAGAGATGAAGATGTGCTGAGACAGGTGGGAAGGCATCCTGAAGAAGGGGGGCCTGAAGGACGGCAGGGGCTGGTTTACTGCGGGGCTGGTGGGAGGGAACTCCTCACCAGCACAAGCAAAGGCAAGGAAGTAGGACTCAGCTCAGCCTGTGGGAAGCACTGGGATCAATCAGGCTGCAGTGGGAAGTGTAAGCTGGCTGTGGCCGGGCCCAAAAGAAGGTGCTTGACTTTGTTACCATGTCACCTCTCCAATGCTCTGGCTAAAACAGAAATGATTGGGGGCTATTACAGGTTTTAACATGCTGTGATGATTTAACCAAGCGTTCGATCTGTGAGCCTTCGGGAAGAAACATGCTTCACCGTTGGTCGTAGTGGACAAGAGTCAGCAGATAAGGCCCACAGATGTCAAGGACAAACCTGTGGGGCAGGGCTGTGTGGTGAGGTCACTGAGACTCCTTCTGCAGCTCTTCTAATGTCTCTTGGAAGCCAATGATCCCCCAAAACAATAATTTGGTGAGACAAAAATCTTAAGGGAAACTAGGAAGAAAGCATCACTGTGCCAAAAGTAGTCTCGGGGGTTAAAAATGACTTGAAGTGTAAGCAGGGACTTACCTTCCTAATAGGGGAGATTTACTAACTTTTTCGCTGGTAGGTAACTTCTCTTTTGCTAATTTTTGGCGATTTCTAGGAGAAACTGTTTCTGGGCTGCCAAGTTTGGATGTTGCACGTGCAGATGACTTGCTATGATGCTTTCTGAAACAAGATTATAGAAACACTGGGCAATGATAGCACTGAATACTCTAGGCCCTGGGACTGCTTAGAAAGTTATGAGGCTCCTCGTGGGTAAGTCAGAGCAATGGGAACTAAAAGCAGAAAATGATGGCTTTCTTGACTGTTGCTAATAGGTAGTCCCTGATGTCATCCATGACTAACTCTGCTTGCATGACTCTATATTTGCTTTTATAATATTTTCATAACATTTTATAATGATTTAGAAAATGATGAATCTGTGAAAAATAGAAAATATACTAGCTGACAAAATAAAGATCCCAAAATAGCTTATCCAAGTAGAATAAGGGACCAAGATTCATGAAAGTATAATTCAAAAGGCTAAATGTTAAGGTCCAAATTGTTAACTGCACATGAATCAGATAAGGGAAAATCTGACTTACCAGCAAAAACTCTAAGGAAAAGGGCTTATTTAGCTGGTAAATGGTTCAACCTGGGTCAACTCAGTGATCTGGATGCATACTGAAGAATAGTATCCAGAAAATAAGGCAGGACAATCCTCTTCTGGATGCATTAGACCACACTTGGTGTAGAATATTTGCTTCTTAAAGAGAATATAGATAAACAGAGGAGATCAAATGGGGATCATGAGGGCTCAAAAGAAGAAAAGAAAACCTGGAAGCTGTCCTCAAATATTTAAGGAAAAATTATATAGAAGGCCCTGAGAGTAGAACTAGAACTAAGAGTAGAAGCTACAAGAAGAGTGGCTTCTACAGACCACAAGAAAGAGAATGGCGAGGAAGAGGTGGCTTTTCCTGCCACGGAGGTACATGCAAAAGCAGGAAGACCATTTCAGAGGAGCTGCTGGTGCAGTGGTTCAGGCACTGATGGGCAGCAGTACTAGATGACGACCGAGAGCCCATCCAACCCTGAGAATCTGTGAAATAACAAGACACCACAGCCCTGGAATCAATCGATACCAAGAAATCTACACTAAAGAGAGAACCATATAAGTCAAATAAGACTTATTTTTAAAGAATTAATTTTAAATGGCAAACTGGATAGCTATTTTTAGACACTCACTCTAAGACAGCCAGAAAGCCTATGGAACTTTCTCTGAGTTGAGCCCTCCTGTACTGGATGATATTCCCATGACTGTTTTAGAGGGAGGTGGTGGTACTGGTGGGATGTGCTGTACCTGAATGCAGGGGTGCTGGCCTCCAGCACCCCCACCCTCTCCTATCAGCAGGAATCTTGACTCTGTGACTTCTCTTCTATTTATCTGAGTTGCCCCACCTAAAAAACAAATGAGACTCCCTTACTTTTAGCATGTGAGCTTAGAGTCTTTTGGCTCTAAAATCTGATTCTTTTGAGAAATCAAACATGGCACATATGGCTAATAATGTGCAAGCTTGGAGGAATTAGAAACAGGTTGATTTTTAAGTCTTTGTGTAAATACAAGACACTATTATATTGTGGTGACAGGTACTAATATGTGATACTTTTGAAATAAATGTTCTTGAACTTTTTGGTTAATCTTAGATAATGAAATTATAGGAGATGATACCACAATTAACAGTTTGTGAATCAAATTAAAAATGAAAAATATTCTTGCTTTGGAAAAGTTTTTAACCATTAAGATGAGACTATGTCGTCACGCACCATTTCTCAAAATGTGCTGTGGGGAAAGGAACATTGGTTGATGTTAACAGGTACAATGACAGGCCAAGGTGGAGGGAGTAGTGAGGGGGGAGGATAATCAGCAAATAATGCTTGTTTAAACAAAGTTAAACAGGTTTCTTTCCTTTAGGACTTTGCCAAGCACTTAATATTTTAATGTATGCTGTGACTTACAAGAAGGGCAGAGAATTCACTGGCATTCCCAAACTCATTTTACCATGGAACTCTTTTTTTCCCCAGAGCCTTCTAGCTATACTAAGGTTTCAGAGAATATGCTTTGGAAAACATGAAATTACCATGTATGTAAGTTAAAAATGGTTGAATTTGGGCAGTTTCCTATGATCCACCTGTTACATAGTGCTGGTAAGATGCATGTGACAACAGTGTGTGTGTCTGATTTCTCCCGCTCACTAGTGTAAAGCTGCATGTAGGGACTGTGTTTTATGTATTGTATCTCTGTATTCACTCATGGTGCTCAGCACAATGTCTGAGATGTAGCAGATGCTCAAAAAATACTTGTGAAAGAATTGAATGGGTTCCACCAAGCAGGCGTATAAAGCCAAGACTGAAATGATCCCTCAAAATGGTTTAAGGTAGAACATGGGTTCTCCAAGAAGAAACAGAATGGCAGAGGACAGAGAGCACGTATCCTCTACTGAGGACAAAATGAAAAAAAAAAAAAAAACCCACAAAAACCAAAAAACAAAAACAGCTGCCCCTGTGGCATGAGCGATTCAGTTCAAAGAGAATCCCATGAAACCAGAAGCTGATTTCTAACGGAGAAGCTGGTGAAGGTCATTAGCAGCTCTGTGTTGCCCCTATTACCTCTGAGCCTCTAGTCTGGTGGTGGATCTTGTGGTGGCTCCTGAGGGCTCATCCTCCTCCTCTTCTTCCTCTTCCTCATCAGACTCTTGGTCTTTCTTGTCCTCTGTTGCTTCGGAAACTGATTTCTGGCGTTTTCTTTCTGGCTCTGAGGATTCTATTTAAATAGAAGGGTAACACCTGGATTATACAATTCCCAAAGACACTTCCAAAGGAGAGAGTCATGGAGTTTAAAACTTAGGATATTAGGGACTTGGAGGCAGAAGAAGTGGTTTTCCACTTCCTTTTTGTTTCAGCACTTGCAATTCACAACTGTTTAACTTAATCTCAAACACATTTGGTACAGTTTACTTATGCAGTTCACAGCCAGCATTCATAAAAAATTGACATGTGCTGAGAAAAGCATCTGGGATGTACCATTTCTGACAAGGGATTAGAGCTATTTCACACATATTTATGTAATATTAATACTAGCTGTACCCCACGGGATTTTTCCTCATCCAAAGAAAAACCCTTAAAAAGGTGATTTTGAAATAGTAAGACTCACCAGCATCATCTGATAGAGTGAGTGAACGTTTGGGCTTTCTTCCTCGCCGCCGCACACTTGCCGCTGTTTTTTCTTCACCATCATCCTAGAAGCAATAAAATTAAAGTCAAAAGGGTAGTCAATTGAGCATTTATTAAGTTTATTTCTAAAGGACATATATTTAATAAGAAATTAACACTTACATTGCTTATACTTCTTTCTTGTAGGTTAGCTGTTTCTTTATTGGACTCATCTTTAAGAAAAGGGAAATTTTTGCATTAACACTTTATTACCACAAAATTAAATTTCGACAGTCAGTATGGCTTGTTATCTGTCAATGTACCAGTGTTAATTAATACATTGTTATTCAATTTATCATTGTTTTCTATCAATCAAGCAAACAATCAGAATACCTAGCAGAGAGCACATCAAAATGCAAGTCAGGAAACCAAAGTTCTCATTTCAGATCTGCAAAAAATAAGCTTTGTCAGCTGGGCAAATTATTTAAACTCCCTGAGCCTCGGTTTTTTCATCTGTAAGACAATGAGTTGGTTAGACCACCTTTACGGTCTCTTTCAACTCAAATACTCTGAACCCAGAAAGGGGCATGCAGGGAGCCCCCAAGATGCACCAGTATCTCCAGCTAGGATGATATACTTCTTTTAAATCTCAGTGCAGCTCTCTAAGTATTACAATCCCAATCTATAGTTTGGAAAAATCAGGCTTGAGTAAACTTAACTTTGTAGTTTGTTTAGAGTCCTGTAAATAGTAAGTAAAGTGACAGTTGGAATTCTTTTGACTCCAAATACTTAAATCATAGTATTAAAAAAATACACATTATAAGCTTGTTTGTAAGTCATGTTTGCCTATTCTTTTTTAGTATTTGCTTTCTGTAGATGTTATAATTTTCTGAGAATGTATCTTGGTAAGAAAAATGAAGATTACTTCAATGTACTATTTGAAGCTAAAATTATGGAGATGCTTGTTACACACCCCTAAACTCAAATGTCCTTACTAATAATAAACACTGTAGTTGTTACCCTTTTCTGCAAATTCAATATATTAATGAAGATGGAAAAGTTAACCAAACAAAAAGGCCAACAAATAAACCTGTCTTAAGTTGGTCACCTTACCCAGATTCAGAAAACTACTGTCAAGTAACAATCCCCAAACATAATAACATAGCTTAAACTGGAGTCTTTATAGGGCACTCTAGTTACAAAGATTTCTTCTTGTATGGATTTAAAATAAAGTTATGAATAAAAACTGCTTAAAAACGAAACATTAGCAGAATCTCCCCTCTTTTAAAAAACAAACAAACCAAGAGGCAAGAAATTTGCCAAGAGACAAGAAAAACTGAAGTATGACCACAAGATCAAACATAACTAAATGTGGAAAAAATTGCTTTATCTTGTTCATCAGAATATGTGCTTTCCTAAAAGAAACAATCAACGGAGTGAAAAGACAACCTACAGAGTGGGAGAAAATTTTTGCTATCTATGCATCCGACAAGGGACTAATATCCAGAATATAAGTAGAACTCAAGCAATTATACAGTAAAAAAAATGAATGACCCAATTAAAAAATAGGCAAAGGAGCTGAATAGACATTTTTCAAAGGAAGACATACGAATGGCCAACGGATACATGAAAAAATGCTCAACATCACTAGTCATCAGGGAAATGCAAATTAAAACCACAGTGAGATACCACCTCACTCCAGTTAGACTGACTATAATCAAAAAGATGGTGAATAACAAATGCTGGTGAGGGTGTGGAGGGAAGGGAACACTCCTACACTGTTGGTGGGACTGTAAATTAGTACAACCACTTTGGAAAACAACATGGAGGTTTCTCAAACAACTACAGATAGATCTTCCATATGATCCAGCAATCCCTTTTCTGGGTATATATCCAGAGGAACGGAAATCATCATGTTGAAGAGACACCTGCACTCCCATGTTTATCGCAGCTTTGTTTACAATAGCCAAGATAAGGAACCTACTTAAATGTCCATCAATGGATGATTGGATAAGGAAACTATGGTATATACACTATGGAATACTACTCTGCCATAAAAAGAATGAAATACTCCCATTTGCAACAACATGGATGAACCTGGAGAAACTTATGTTGAGTGAAACAAGCAAAGCAAAGAGGGATAAATACCACATGTGCTCACTCATATGTGGGAGCTAAGAGAGAAAGGAAGGAAGGAAAGAAAGACCACAGTAGTGCCGTGGTCTAACAGAGGGAGGCAACATTCCTAGGGCTACAAACTGGGAAGGAGGTTGGGGGATAATTGGGAGGGGACAAAGGGCACAAAAGTAATTTCTGGTAATGGGTATGCCCCCAGTATCAATCTGGCCCTCACATCATGGGCAGGAGAGGGGACAATTAGCTTTGTATCTCATGAATATTCTTAATAAATAAATAAAATTAAAAAAAAAAAAAAGAATATGTGCTTTCCTGATTTGACCATGCTATTTATTTGAGACAAAATAGCTGTCACATTCATCTTTTTTGCATACATCAAGCCTCTAAAGCCCACTATTCGCTCTTGTTATTTCTATGTAAAACATTTTAAACCTTGAAACTAATATATTGTAAAAAATCTAGAACATTTTTTACATATTGTGAAAAATCTACAAAATGCAAGCAGCCTTAACAAATAATATGGAATGCTCTCTTCATATCACCACACAGAGCTAATCATTATCATCTTGGAATATTTTTTTTTCCTTGGAATGAGGAGAAAATTGCGGTCATGTGCCATATAATGACATTTTGGCATATGACAAACTGCATATAAGACAGGTGTTGCAGCAATATGCGAGACCATCTAGGTTTGTTTACACACACTCTATGATGTTTGCACATTTATCAGAACGTACCCCCGTCATTAAGGGACGCATGACTGCACTCAAAACAATTTCATCTCTTGAGTCCTGGGCTTTGTAAGCTGCACAGTGCTTTCAAAATTATTATTCCTCTGAGAACAACAGGCTCTTAAGCTGAATTTCTGCATTCCCGAGAACAGTGTCCAATCCCTGGGCTCATCTATTTCTTCCCTAAACATATCTGGCAAATTATGGCATGGACACTGCAGTGCATTATTTCCATGAATAGAATGCCTTTGTTATTTGGCTTTTTGTTGCTTTTACCTGCCTCTATGAAGGCTTCCCATGCTTCTTAAACTGCGAATGGATTAGATCACAGAAAAAGCCAATAGGAATAGTATCTTATAGGACAACAGTTTTTATCGAGGAGGCCACCCACTTCAATGAGAAACAGAATGAAAGTATAAAACCTTCCCCAACAGCCAGCATCCCCTACCCCTTCCTGAGATCATACATAGAGGAATGCTGTATGTACCTGTTTGTATCACTTTTAGTTTGCTGCTGGGTGGAGATTGTTCTGCCTAAGTTTAAACAAACAAACAAAAAGATTAAAATCAGCAGTTTATCATCATCACATAGAAAAGCAACAAATAATGTAAAAGGCTTAGGACCTCCATTTATTACACAGGCAGAATGTTTGGGACCTATTTTCTGCAGATGATTAAGTATACCTAGCAAACATGGATGCCTACGCTTCTGAACACATGGTCTTTCCAGGAAGCCTCTTCCCCAGCTTCCCCCTTGCAACGCTGTGACGCTGGAGGATGAGCACAGGAGGCGAGGCAGCTCAGCCACTACAGTTAATGCTCCCCAACATTCGCAAACCACTTTACGTGTCAGTAAGTAGATTCATGTGTGGTTTGTTACCTCATAATAACTCTACAAGTTCTGCAGGTATCATGATACTACTTTATGTCCAAGGAAACTGAGTCTCCAGAGGGTCACATGACTGGCCCCGACACACAGGTCTGGGAGTAAGTGGCAAAGCTGAGGCTTGAATCCTATGTGCTTTTGTTAGGTCAGTGGACATATGTTTTTCTTCTTTATAATGCTGTTATTGAAATGCATGCAAAAATGATTATATTGGGTATATACTTCAGAGTCAAAGATAATGTTTAAAAAGATGAAGCATCACTGAGGATTTTCCTGCACCAAAATCAGTGTACACTGTAGTACAAAAAGAATTCCACAGAAAGTAGTAAGATGACAAGACACTCAGAGGTCTCCATAAAGAAGCCACTATCTCAAAATTACGAAAATAGCTAATTTCTATATTTTAACCAAGGGTGACCAGAAGAAGGTAAATCCCTGGATAATTTTTACATAAACTCATCACTGAAGATGGACTAAGACTAAAGAACACTAAAATAATTGTTTATATGAAAATATTACTAATCAAAATATCATTTGAATGGTTATTCAAAGTATTTTAAAGCTTTTCAAGTACTTAAAAAAATAAAGCAGTTCAAAATAGTAGATATTGCAGTATACCCTTTCCAGGTCATGAGCAAAAATACTGAATTCTCATCTTTTGTAGTTACTTACAGTGACAATGCCAGTATCTGTTTTGGAGTCTTCTTCTAAAAAAAAAAAAAACTCACTTAGAAAATCATTTTGAAGATGTCCTGTGTGTGAACTGAAAACACACCAAATACGTACTCGTTTTTAAAGCTGTTTCTACAGGGTATTTACGAGGTCTTCCTCTTTTCCTTTTAATAATTATCGGCTGATCTTCCTAAGAGGGAAATGAAAAAACACCAGCAATAAAAGAGTAATTGTATAGTCTATTATACAAATAGTTTGTTTTCTCAAAATGAGATTTAGAGTTCCCTCCCAAAAGGGTTCAAATCCCAGCTTTGTCACTTAAAAAATATGTGCCTTTAGGCTTAATGTTTTATTTCTCTCACCACTGTTCTCTAACCTGATAAATACTGGTAACTGTCATATGAATTCATAGTCATGAGGATTATAAGACAATGAGGTAATGGAAGTAAGTGTTACTTTTTTTGTATGTCCATTTAAATTGGGATTTAGTCCCAGTTACTTGTGATCAAATGTTATCCCTTATAAAAAATGAGTCCACTAAATTTCTCATACAGAAGTATGAGAAAACAAAAAGAACCATTAAAAAACTGGCAAACTTGGCAATGGTTATCTAGAATATCTGGCTGGTGTACAGGTCATGTTCCTTGATTTATGGGGCTCTGTCTCAGGCCACTGAGGTTCTGCCCCATGGGGTCCCTGCAAATCCAAACGGGCCCAGAGAGGGCAGGGCAGGATGGTCTGTCTGCTCCTGCAGCCTCCCAGAATCCACGACCTTGCCTCATAAAACTGGGACCCCTTGGGCACTCCCCACCTGTGTGCCTTCTGCACACCTTGCTGCTGTTGCCCCCATTTCATCCTGGCAAGACACCACAGCTCAGGTGGCCTCCTGTTCACTGCACTGTCCTGGTGTCTGCCCTGGCAGTGCTAAGCTGCCAGGCTAGGCACCTAACATTGCTATGATGTAGAGCTTTGGGCTGATCCTATCTGGCCGTGACATAAGTAGGTCTCATATAAATGTTTTGATGAAACGAAGATGAAGAGAAGAAAATTAATCATAATGACACTGATAAAATACAGTGTCTATAATGGTATTCCACTGCACTAAAAAAAGAAAAGAACTCCTTCAAAAGTACTTAAGAAATACTTTAGCTAACAGTATTTAACACATCTAATTTGGTTTTAGTACTTAAATAATTGGGAACAAATAAATATGAAAAACATTTCTTACTTCCTGAGATTTTATGCTGTCTTCTTCGTTCTGCTCTGTCTTTTCACCAGGAGTTTCACTGCTGCTATATTCATCTGTGGAAAAGGCAGAGCTCAGTTCACTGCTGGCAACCATGGTCAGCCTTCACCAAGATTTCTCACCCAGGTGACCTGCACAGTCGCAGCCACACATGTACACACACTGCATGTTCATGTCTCCACCATCAATATTAATAAGCCTGAGTTTGGTGAACTGATAAATAGCACACTTTGGGTAGCATGGGATCCAAATTAAAAATGAGTCCCAAGCCCTATTAATATTAAGCACCAGGTACTGTATTATACAGAGAAAGCAAGTGAGCACAGCAGAAGTTGGAGCTGGGGAGGCACGGAGAGGGTACCCTGGCTGCACAGAAGGCCCAGCCTCTCGGTCGATCACCTTACTCACCCTTTTCTTCCACGGCCCTTGAAGCTGTGCTGTTTGCCTTAGAACTTGTTTTAGGTAATTCTTCCAAATCTCCAGAGTTCTCTTCCTACAGAGAAATTGAACAAGACAAGTTTCTTTTTCAAACCTAACCCTACCTCCATTTGCCCTCCCTAAAGTTTTCCCTTCTATTTTAGAAACAAATTTCCTAGCTATCTTTTGGAATAGTTTGTTGGAAAATGTTTTTAAGAAGTAACAATTATTGGTGCTACTGAGACTATAAAAAGCAATACAAATTTTGAAGACAGAAAGCATGAGAAAAGGTTCAACTGTAAAGTAGAAAGGCATTTTTTTTTTCTTGCAAAATGGAAATTGCCTTTCTTCTCCCTCATCCTGGACTTTGTGTTTTTGAGAGAAACTCCAAAGGAAGAACTGATAGGAACTGGCTACAGATTTTTTCCTTTTGGGGAAAGAGATAGATTAGAAACTGCCAAAGAGAATTTCTGGGTATCCAGCTGGGCTGATTTAAAGCAGTGATGTCTCAATGGCTAAATTATTTACCCTTGGTTGCAAAAAAGTTATGAGCAAAGAATACCAAAATGTTTATAGTATAATACTAATAGTATGTAAACAAAAATAGATAAAATAGAATGAGATATAAAAAATTAAAGTTTTAATTTACTTCTTTGATGGCCCATTATAAATAATTGTAAATCTCCATTTTTATTATTTTAAATTTTACTTATTTCTGAATAGAAATATATTCTCCTGGTTCAAAATTCAAAAGGGTTTATAATGCCATGCCTCCACCTCCCACTTCCCCTCTAATACTAGAGCCTCAGAAATGAAAGAACATGCAAGAGGTATTGGGAAATCTGGGCCTAGATAAAAAGAGAGGGCAGAGACAGAAACACAAATCTGTGAGTGCTTCCCTGAGTCATAAGGTAAAAGTAAGACCACAGTAAAAAAGGCAATGAGTAAAACCAATCCTTGAACTAATTATATTTTAGGGGCAAGAGATAAACTGGAGAGAAGGTATAGAGTATTAACATTTTAAAGTAATACGGGTCAATATTTTGGTGCAAGTATATCTGTGATAAAGCATATCACACTTTGGAAGAAAGCATCTAGAAACTTCAAGAAGTCAATAATACCACTGAACAAAAACCTAAATAATGATTCCATCTGAACTGTGATATTAATACAATCTTGTCATTTAAGAATAATAAACTGCAACATTTGTTTTTTTAGGGGGAGACTAAAAAATATACACCTTTTATAAAAGGGACACTAAAATGAAAAAAATATTATAATAAATATTTATAGTGATGTAATTAGGTTACTCTCAAATAAAAAATTAATATGTGGAAAAAATACCTTTGTGTCTTGTGGCTCAGTTTCAGAACACTGCCTCTGTGCTGTTTCTATTCTGGAATCCAGGACATCTGGGTTATCATCTGTATATCAGTTTGGACAGAATCACAAAGGAATAAAAGCTAAATGAAAAATGAAATGCATAGTTCTATTTTAAGACAGTTTGAGATATTCTTAGGCTTGTGATACAGTGAAGCCAAAAGTAATTCTAAATGTATTTATAATGTCATGTGATTTGAGCACTGAACATTAGCCCTGACAAAGACAAAAAAATAAAACATAAAATAAAAAAAATATCCCCAAATGTTCACATGAAACCAACAAATTAGCAATTACTATGGAAAGGGCTTAGTGCATAACAGAGTTCCCAGAGATATTTTAACTTCAAAGTTACTACCTAAGAGGTATAGCTTAGTGATTGAGACCATGGGCTTTGGAATCAATTTATTTGGTGAAGATAAAGTCATAATCTCTCAAAACCTTAATTTCTTTACTTATAAAATGGTAACAATACTTAACTCACAGGGTAATTGTGAAGATTAAATGGGTATGTATATAAAATACCATGGATAGTATCTAAATATAGTATGAACTCAGTATTTATTGAATTTCTACTTTGTGTTAGGTATTAAAGTATAAAGGTTCCTGCACTGTCCAATATGATAGTCACCAGCCATATGTGGCCACTGAAATTTAAAATAATTAAAATTAAACACAATGAAAAATTCAGTCTTTCATTCACACTGACCACATTTGGCCACATGTGGCTAGTAGCTATTGTTCTGACAAAATAAATATACAACATTTCCATGACTGCAGAAAGTTCTATTGGATGGCAAGATTACAAACCATGAGAAAATAAACAGTAAGAAGCACAGAAGGAGAATTCTATGCACCTTGACAAATGTGCTTCACTAGCTCTGCAGGGCATCTGCTTATGGCATAAAACACGGAACTCAGTGGCACCTGGCTGGGTCACAGGCCCATGTCCCTCACAGATGGAGCCTGTGTTTGTATGAATTACAGGGGTTGGGTCTTCTGCAGGAAACAGTCTAGTTTCTAGATCGAGGTCCAGGACTCTGGAGGTGTCAAACCAGTCTGGAAACAAATTAGCCTTAAGAGTTGTGGAGTAAATAGTTACTATCTTCAGGAATTCATTATGTTATTGTCCCACTCCTTTGGATATGAAAATAATGATTTTCAAAGATGTCTAAACAGGAACATAATATTCTAAATACCCAGTTCATCCTCTGAAGAATGGTAATGCTTCTTTCTTTTTCTTTTAGGCATATGCCTCTCTTCTTCTTCAACCTGGAATTAAGAATGAATATATTAAAGGTAATCGAATCTGGATTCAAATCAGCTAAAATGGGGGAAGATTATACTACTAAGATTATACTACCTTCTAGCCTTTGGAATAAATTGATATATAAATTTTAAAAAAAAATCTAGAATAACACTTTTGACATTTAGACTTGGATTAGATTAACTTTGCAAGCTTGAGTCTTTTTTTAGATTTGAATGTAAATCCATACAAAACATCCAAATCTGTTCCTGGCTATAAACTATATCTCAACATTTCTAAAACACACGTTTTAAATTTTTTTTTTTCCATTTTACCATCTCTGAAGTCAAGCTATGTCTTACAATGTGTGCATGTCATAATTTAATTGGTAGTGTTTTTCTACTCTTAGAGGCCCATTAAAAATGGGCTTGTTATAGTTGATCAAAGGTAGGACATGAAAAAACACTTTGATTGTATAACATGGACACTTCCAATAATCCTAGGGTCTGCCAAATTACTCAAACATTATAAGAACATAAAAAGGTAAAAGTGATATGCAGAACTCTTAATACATCTGTTCAATATTTAATTTATACAAAGAAGTAACGCCTTTCTAAAGTCTTTTTTTGTGCACAAGTGAAAATACTATGTATAAAACATAAAATGCTTGTATTTATAATGAAATCTCACCTCTTTAGGATTTACTCCAACACTGTGACCTCCTTTGGCTTCTGTGTTCTCTTTTCTATCATTGGACATCTCTGAGTAGTAAATACAAAAAAGGAAAATAATCTTAAATAGTTTTTCATTTCAATACTTAATTTTAAACGTGGAGGGGATGAAGAAAACTGAATTGGTAATTTTATTGAATACTAATTATTATATACAAGGCACTGCAGCAGATAGTTCATAAATTATTTTTGATGAGATCCTCCTAACAAAGCTGTCAGGTAAGTTTCATGTTTTCCATTTGTAGATGTGATAAGTGGGGTTCAAGGAGGGAAGTAGCATGTCCTGGGTCACAACACTGGACTTTAGATAGCAGACATCAAGGCCTTTCACACCCAGCACATGTAGCAACACAGCATTAAGAAGTGTCCAAGGAAAACAATGAAATATTATATCATAGTTCCCGTGAGAGCTTGTTGTTTATAGGACCCTGGCACCTCCTCTCTCTCTCTCTCTCTCTCTCTCTCTTGCTTCCTCTCACCATGTGATCTGCTTGTACCCGCCAGCTGCCTGCCACTTTCTGCCATGAGTAGAAGCAGCCTGAGGCCCGTGCCAGATGCAGCTGTCCCAGAATAGTAAGCCAAATAAACCTCTTTTCTTTATAAATCACCCAGTCTCACGTATTTCTGTTACAGCAACACAAAACGGACTAAAACAATAGTCATGAGATTAGGAAACATTCATTAGTCTAACAATGTTAAATATAGGAGATGGCATGGAGTGACAACTAGTATAGCACCTGGGGACAATGTGGCACATTCAGTTGAAGAGGTGCTTTCACTTAGCAACTCCACACTTAGACATTCAGGTACACTATACATGCACCGGGAAACAGGTACAAGAGCCTACATAGTAGCTCTTGATAATTGGGAGAAGTTGCAAAAGACCTAAATGTCCATCAACAAAAGAAGCAAACAATTATAACTGTGGCATAATCATACAATAAAATATTAAATCGCAATTAACATATTGCTGAATAAGCAAATAAGGTGGAGATGGTTTATATAATACAATTTATCAAAAGTAGGAAACATACACTACATACTGTTTGTGGAATAACAGGAAAAGAGATTGGGATTGGGAAGGAGTAAATGAGAATTCAATATATTTGTAACATTTTTTAAAAGATATATGAAGCAATATACTAAACTTCAAGACATGGAAAAACTAGGTGGTGGGTACACGGGTGCTCATATAGCTATCGCTGCTTCACTCTTGTTTGAAACGTAGTGCAATACGTTAGAGCAACTAGGGAGGAAGAGAGCCTCCCTCTCTCCCGATTCTTAGAATAGTAGGAACCAACAAAGTGCTACATTCTGTCTGAGAAATAGCCGTCTGAAGTTGGTAGCCTGCACAGGCTGTGTGGCTGCCAGACCTAACCCCTAGGAGAAGACCTGCATGAATGTGACAGCCCTGACCTGCTACCTTACTGAGACGGCCTGCCAGAAGTCAATACATGTTACACATCACCAGGTACTACACATTTTGTATTCACATTAGCTGAGTCTGCTGTGAGGTGACTGGCAAAGTTCTGGTAGCTATTTAAAGCATGGTACCACTTATAAGCTGCATGGCCTTGAACAAGTCACCAGACCTCTCTAAGCCTCAGTTACCTCAACTATAAATGTGATGCTGTTAACATTCACTTTACTGGATTATATGAATTAAATAAGGGAAAATTTGTGAAGTAATCAGCACAGGGCTTGGCACACAGAAGGCACTCAACAAATGGTAGTTATAATTAATATTAAAATTACTACTATGAATTCATTAACTTACCTCCTTCGTTATAAAATTTGCTATGAGTTTCTTCATTTGTTCTTGAGGTTGAATTTTCAACCTAAATATACAATATAAAAGGTTATTTACGGATAGTCTCACAAAAAAGCTTAAAGGCAGAAAAAAAAAAGAGAGCGAGAGAGAAGGTAGTTCACATAAACTGGCTGTCTGTGCAAATGCCAAAAAGAACTAGAGTACATGCTCTTTTTAATTTTACCCAGAAGCTCAGGAGCATACAGCATCTTCCTTTTGAAAAAAATCTCAGGTTTAACAAATTATCAACCCACTGTGTTTATTTTCCTTGTCTTTAAGATGGTGATGGTGAAAGAGTAAGAAATAAGGGAGAGAAAAATTTTCTGAATTCAATGAGTTCCCTTCCCATCCAAAGATCCATCATGATTTTATTTAAAAACTCAAGGATTCTGTCATAAGATTTCCTGTTTGAGAAATCTTGTCAATCCTACTTTTTTTCTTCTTAACTGAGTGGAAAGTCTCAGAATATTCTACAGTATCTGTAGTCCTAGCTACAGAATTGTGTGCATATTTGGAAAGGATGGTTGTGCTTGGCTGGGGAAAAGGCAACTGTTGGAGGCTTTAGGGAAATGAGGTAAAATGGAGCACATACTGGCTGGTTCTGTAGGTTTCAGCCACATTTAGAATCTTTTTAACTACTGTAGAGCAAATATGAACCTCACCAAGTGAGGCTTTTCTCCTCCTTATTCAGCAGATGGTATATGAGTTTCTAGCTACACAACAGGGTCTTTTGATGAGATGAGGTAAGCACTCTAATCCCACAGTTGCCTTAATAGTGTCCCCATTCCTCAAGGGGCACTGAAAAGAATGTGGTCATTTGTGATTTGCAAAATTTTACAAAATGTCCATTCCTGATATGATGTAATATTTCTCTATATATACATTAAGTCAAAAAATCAAAAACAATGCTCTTTCAAGCACAAAAGGGATTATGAGAGAGACATCTGGGAAAAAATATGTATATATCTTCAGAAAAGCTTTGTAAAAACATAAAGTAAACTTTAATTCTCAAATGAAAATCTATTTTGTCTACAGCACCAGGGTGATTTAAGATATCACAATCCAATTTTCAAATCCCATTATAATAATAAAGAATAGAAAGTTCAGAGTTCATCAGTGGATATAGGTGAATATGGAAGAAAGCAAGTAAAAGCTGCTGTTAGTATGCTGAACTTGAGCGGACATCATGCTACCAGGCAGGCTCCTGTCTCCTAAAGAGAAATGCACAGACAGTGCCTCTACTGGATTTTGCCTCCCCTATGGTGCTCAGAAAAACAAAATAAAAAAACCCAGCGACAATAATATCAAATGTGTTACAAGACTTACATTTAGTGATTCCTTCACCAACAAAGGCTGTAGTTCAGCTGTTCAAAACAAAACGAGATATAAGGGAACTGAAAGTTGTTTCTGAACTCCAGAGAAACAAATTTAAAGATTCTCAGAATAGTTACATAGGACTATGTTGGTAGGTGGCTTAGTCGACTTTGTGAATTATAAAATTCTTACCAGTTATTTTTTGTAATTTGTGTTCTGTCATTCTATCAGAAAAACAATAGAAATTTAAGTTGCCTGCATTTTTACAAGAATGGCAAGGGTCCATTAAATCACTATAGTGACTTAACTATGTTGGTGATCTGAAGCTTAGAAATAAGGTGGAAGACCTTAATGTAATTGTTAAGCTACAGTACAACACTGGTTCATTTAAAAATAATGCCATCACATGAAAAGTTAGATCCTATCTCCTCAAACAGCAATGGACTGTTTATAATCTTTGGAAAGTTGAAGTACAAGGTCTACTGTTTCTACTCAACAATGACAGAACACACATTTTTCTTTTAAACAACTTCCTTTTACGTAAGTAGATCTCTTATTGAACTGTACCTAAACACAGCAAAGCAATCTGAAATATAACTGTGGGAACAAAGGACTTCAGAATCCAAAACTGTTACCTTCTTGACAGTTAACAAATGAGATATTAGTTATCTGTACTATGAAACCCCCATAAACATTTCTAATAATGTATCTGTCCAAGTTTTGAATAGATAGTCATCTTCGAGAATTTAACATGTCAGCATGGATGAGTTACCAAGTCTTGGTGTGGTCTCCCAGGAACGGCTGATACTTCCGCTTATGAGGCTACTGAGGCCCTTTCAGAAGATTTTGTTTAAGAAGGCCCCTCTCACTGATCATTCCTAGAAAGTCAGGGGTGAGGATTTATATACACTACTCCTCAAATTTGAATGACCACACCCCACTGCTCTTCTCTTTGCCTTGTCCACCTAATGCACACCTTCTCATTCTTCAATATTTGGCTCCAAATAAAGGGAGTGACAAGCGCTTATTGAAATTCAAAACATATATTCTCTAACCCCCCCACCCCCATTCACGTTTTTGGAAATACTTGGGGAAACCCATGTAGTGATATGCATATCTAGTTCATATCACTGAAGTTCATTGCAACTCTACTTATGATAGTAAAAAACTGGAAAACATGTTATGGACTACTATTTAGCTATTAAAACAAAGTAAGTTGATCTGTACACACTGACAATGAAGTATGCCTGCAATATATGGTCAAGTGAAAAAAAGAAAATTACAGAATAATATAAATATTATGATTTCATTTCTGTTTAAAATATGTAATTGTACTGAAGACGGTTACTCATGGGAAGTGAGAAACTTTACTATGCACTTCTATATATCTTACTTTCTATAACTGAAGGAGAGAGAGAAATAGAGATTGATTCAGCTAACACAAGTCTTCCCCAAGGCCCTATCCAGGAAAGCTGACCCCACAGACATGTATGTATTTTTATTACAGAACCTTGTTCATTTGCCATCCATCTCAATGATTGACTGGTTTATTTCTATTAGTCATTTCCATCTCGATTTCCCTAGTAATCACCTGGCTTAATGATGTTTGTCAGGGGAATAATTTAAAGAGCTGAACTGACTGCAGTAGACATTATGGCTGCCCTCCTGGCACCTTCCCCAAGAGCCCAGACTGTGGTCTGGGGCACCATGTAGTTCCAGGAACAGAGCACTTGATTTAATTTAAGTCAACCAGCAAGCTACATTCCTCTGGTCACAGTAATTAGTTTATGGTGAATAAATGTACCTAAGCTGAATCAGAAGTCTCAGGATTTCTGCCAGGAATGATAGGACAAAGCTATTTTTCTAGAGGCCATGAATATGAAAGCAATCCTCTGTGGGAGGACAAGAGAGAAGATAAGAAATTGGTTTTCTACTAGATATTGTCTTTGGGGATATCAGCATGCTCTTGAATGATGCTCTACCTAAATTTTTCAGTTTCACGAGCTAATAAATCATTTTTAAGCAAATATTTCTAGGATTCTCTGATACTTGCAACCAAAATCACCCTGACTCTTCCACCAGACTTGCATGGACATTTCAACATTGCCAAAAAAAAAAAAAAAGAAAGAAAGAAAAAAGAAAACTGGCTTAAATTTGGTCACATAATCTAAAGTTCCTAGTACTTCTTTTCTTAGTTAATGTGTGAACAGAAGAAAACATACAATAATATATCTGAACAGAGTAATAATGTACATAGTAAAAAATGTAATAAAATTAGAGTGCAAACTAGAAATAATACTCCATTGTCACAATATTTCTCACTTCCATTTTCTTAGCCCAGTGGTTCTCAAAGTATGTGAATTATACTGGACCAAAGTATGGTCCAGCACTCCCACCCACAGGAGTTCTTGAGGCCTTCCATTAAAAGATCCACAAGAGCCAAACTAAGTTATATTAATACTAAAATGTTATTTGCCTTACAGACTCATGAACGCACAATGGAGTTTTCTAGAGGCCACATGATGTACCTGAAAAGGCTATTAAAATCCAAACATGTATCTACAATGTTGGATTTTCTTCACGTACTTCAACCAACAAACAGCAACAGACTGAATGTGGAGATAGATTGAGAAACCCACTGTTTTCTATTAAGCCAGACTTGAAAAGATCTGCAAAAATATAAAACAATGTAACTTTTCTCACTAAATTTTGTTGTTTTGGAAAAATCTAGCTATTGTTCATGAAAAAAAGTGTTATTTACGTTAACTTACAGTGAGTTTTATATTGAATAGTAAATTAATATTTACTTTATAACTCTCCCAGTTTTAATTTCTTATTTAGTAGATGTCAACAGATATAATCAATATAACAAAAGTTTTCTGGGGTCCTCAACAATTTTTCAGTGTGAAGTGGTCCTGAGACCCAAAAGTTTGAGAGCTGCTGCCCTAATCCCTTCTGATATCAAAGATCTCCCCTAAAAATCAATGAAGAATGTTGCACAGAGAGACTGAGAAGAGGCTATGCAAGCTGAGAGTAGTTTCACTGCTGTCTGTGGGGCAAAAGCCAGAGGCCAAGGGAATGGTTTAAAGTGGGCATATGGGCTGCAGACTAGCCTTTTCGAAATGAGCTGTGATAGTGCATGGAAGGAGCAAAGGCACAGAGAAACATATTTGGGATACAGCAAACACTTGCTCCAAAACAACTCTGTTTGCCCTTATTATTTGGAGATATCAGATTTGAACAACTACTTTACATAATAAAACTGTTTGACTTTTAATGAGAAAAAGTATATATTAAAAGTGAAATAGTAAAGAATTCTCTCTAACCTATTTTAAAAAGTGTGAGGCAAATTCACATAGCCTGTTGGTGTTTTATTATGAATAGCTATTGATTTTAGACTGCAATGAAAGGTAAAAACACACACAAGGAAAAGACAATGTGAGCAATGGCTAAAAGGAGCTCACCTGTTCCACTTGGCTTTCCCCCACATGGACTTCCTGGTGGTGCTAGAATTTCATGATTTTTCTCTTCCTCTGAAGGCACAAACGTCTAAAAAATCCAAAGCACCATAAAAATAAGTTAACTGATTCTTTTATAATAAGAAGGCAAAACTAACCGCAAGTAAATTAAACAAAAACCCCCAGCATCTTGAAACAATATAAAAGTCTACTTTTAAGTGCACCAAATTTGAAAATGAATACATCAGCCTCTAAAATCAAAACACAGCAAAAAAAAAGAAAAATCAATCCAATCCCATATTTCATCCATCAGTGGCTCTCCCATTGCTTTAAAAAGTAAAACTAATTTAGCACAACACACAAGGCCCTTCCTGATCAGATCCCACTGCTTTGCCAGCTCAAGTCTCACCACAGCTCACCCTAAACCACTGCAGTGCCAGGACACACCATGGGCCCTCCCTTCTCTGGGTCTAATACACACAACTCCCTTTGCCTGGAAGTCTCCTTCTTTTCTTTCTCTTCTGGTAAACTTCTGTTCTGCTTCCACAATTCCACACAAATATCCTTGTGGCAAGCCCTCTCGTCTGTCTGCCCATTGCTCCTGATGGGCAAGTTGTGCTTCCCCTGCATGCATATAACCCCCATGGTAACCACTGTCTTGTCACATGCACTGAGAGGTTGCCAGAAAAGCAGGCTGCACAGGGGGCATGGAAACTAAATTGTGTGAGGCACACAGGCCATGATTAAAAAAGTAGATTTTATTCTAAGTGTTATGGGAAGCCACTGGAAATTTTAAGCAGAGCAATGACAGGACCAAACTTATGTTTTTGAAGACTACCCACAAAGCTGTGTGAATCACAGACTGAAGAAGGGGCAGCAGAAGTCTGATAGGGATGCTATTGAAGTAGTGCGTTAGACTAAGGTGGTAGCTGTAGAAACAGAAATAGATGGATTCCTGTTATATTTGAGAAATGGAACCTGTAAGAATTGGCGATGGCTTAAATGTGGCGTGACATGGAGAACTGAGAGTGACACTTTGGTTTCTGGCTTGAGTAAATGGAATTGATGATGGCACTATTTACTAAGATTATTGAGGTTTTTACCCCACCTGCCTCCCCCAGGATATGGCAATTATAATACTGTCAAAAGTACAATAAGAAAAGGAATTATCTACTGCTTAAATATACATATATGCACACATACCATGAAATGATACTTAACCACTTACAGTAACATAACTGAATTATCAGCCATACCTCAGTTTTCAAGTTGCCTTTTAGTTCCACTCCTGCCAAAACATTCGATGAAGACTCTTCACTGCCTAATGAAATTCAAACCATTACACAAATTTAAGAATTTGATTGCAAAAAATGAGTACATCCTGAATTTAAAGGTAATAGAATGTAATTTGGCATTCCATGCCACCTTCCTTTGCTGGTTTACTTTGCTGTCAGTATAAAACAATAAAAAGGAATACGCTGTATGAAAAGAATCTGGATAAAAGGCAGAGATCATTTACTCATTTTTGGGGAGTGAAACTGTTTCTTGCTTGCACAGTATAATGGCTGGCCAGAGAGAAAGATAAAATGTTGTCTGTGGAGACATCTTATTTCCGAGTATTTTTCTGCAGGGATCTCCATCAAGTTTGTGACTGCAAGAAAATAGTCTAAGTCACTGAGGCATATTCTCAATAAAGAAGGTGATTTATGAACAGATTCACTTTACTTGCTTCATGGAGACACAGCAAAATTGAATATAAAGCTAAAAAACTGTGAGGCGGACAGAAAGAAAATGGAATTTTCTCAGGTAGAGAAAGACTCAATTCTCCTTTGGTCTTGCCTCTTTCTTTTTCTCCCATCCTCCTGCAGCTTGTGGCTTTTCCAGTTTCCCTCACCTGCTAACAATAAGCATCTCAAGAAAAGCCTTCCTTTTTCCAAGACTATGCAGCCTTCTCCTTGTTAAATGCCCTTCTATTTTTGCTCCTCCGGAAGAAAAAGAGGGGAGGGTGGACTAAAAAGCTATAGCAATGACTAAGTCATAAAAACTTCCAGAAAATTCAATATACCCCAAAATAAATTCAGTGGGAAATCTTAAAGGTGCTTATTTCAATTTTGGAACATTTCTTAATGTCTCCTCTTTCTATGTCCCTATAACGAACAGCACTATATCTACTGGCCTCAGCTTCATGAGGCTGCATTAGATGACAGCTACAGACTGTTTCAGTTTAAAAGTCCATGATGCCATTGATTTATAGAGTCAGAGTGGAAAAGAAGTCAACATGCCCTATCCCCTTCAAGTTTAGCCCATGTGCTTTGAGTTTTCATAGCATCCTGTGCTTAAGCACATCCTAAGCATTTGCCACCCTACAGTGTCACTGTCCACTTCTAATATATGGCTGGATTCACAGCTATCTTCCCATCTTGACTATCGTTGCATCCTCAGGGCCTAGTACAGTAGTACTTAGTATAAGTACAGGAAGTTGGATGGTATAATGAATGACTTAGATTATACCTTTGAAAGTTATCTATATCTGAAAGACCGTCACTCTGAAATCTGTCGAAAGGAAACCTGTTTCCCTTCTCTTTCAGATATCTTAAACCAGAAACTAATTCATTTTAACTGTACAACAAACTCAGTTAAAAGAAATAATAATAATGTGCTCCCTTGATTAGAAGTAGCCAGCGGACTGAACTGATGCCTACTGCAAATCATTAATAAATCAGATGAGGGTCAGAATGATGTTTGTTTTTGTACTATTATTCCCATTTTATACAACAGAAAACTGAGGCTCAGAAATTATATATACATATTTTTTCTAAGAGTCACCAAAGTGCCAGGCACATTGTTTAAATTCTCTGTAAAATGAGGTTGATAAAAAAATACTCATTTTCCAAGGTTGTGGTAAGGTATTCTTCATCTTGATTGACAAGAAACCTAAGTCAAAGAGGTCTAGTAACTCGCAACGGTTATACAGATAGCATGCAGCTGCCTTCCCACGCCTCAGCCTCTTGCCTCTTCTCTCCTTGCACATGAGAAATGGTTTTAAACTTTTACACACAACTACCTTTTAGAGAAGATCAACCCTCAAGTTCAATGAACTATTTTGCAACATTATGACACACAAAAAGCTTATATTGATTTATCATTCTGGAAACAAAACAATCTTTTGGAAGATTGTCTTAAATGCACTGTTAAGACAGTCATCTTCGTAAATTAAAATTTGCAATTAGAAACATTCTCACCTATGTCACACAAAATTTCTTCAGAAGAAACAGTGCCCTCGAGGTCTCCTTCTTTGTGGAATAGCTTCCCCATGCCATTACCATCTCCGGTTTTTTCAGTGGATGCTTGATCAGTCCATTTGCTACTCTGACCACTCTTTGTAGTCAAGTCCTGCTTACATCTCACAGCTGACAGAGCTACGTGGTAGGCAGCTGGAAGGACCATTGTGTGGGAAGGAACGCTTGTTGACTCTTGGCCAGTAATACATTTGGTGGTAGTAGTTTCCAAGTTGTCCTCAGGCCCCTGCTGGTCAGAAGGAATCGAGGAATGCTCACCTGCAGCATCTTTGACAGGTGGCATGTGGTCAGCTGTTTCAGCATTGGTATTTACTGCTGCCAAACAGCCAATACTGACAGAGGGGTCCTCAGCCACCTGCCCAGACTTCTGTCCTGGTCCTCTCAGATGGACGGATGAGTTAGCACTTCTCTCCAAGTTCCTTTCTGATGAACAACTTGCTGTGCTACTGCCTGCTGCCATGCCTGCCTCTGGGCTTTGGTCTTCTCTCTGACTGGAGCTCAACAAAACATTCTTCTCTTCTGTACTTATGAGGCGCAGAGTGCCCATTGGTGCTTTGCCAGGGCAGTCTTTGCCATGTCTCTCTCCCTCTTCTGCATACATAGCACTTGGCTGGCATTGCCCCGCAGAGGGCTCGTGGGCTGGTGGCCTGTCATGCACTTCCTTGGTGCCCACTGCCATCAGGGGACTCACTTCTTTGTCTCCTGTAAATGGCTCAGGACAGTTATTCTCAGCAATCAGGCTGGGCATGGGGACCTCGCACTTGCTCACCCTTGCGGCTGACAGGTCATCATTTCCTTCTGGGTTGTTTGCAGTCATCTGATTGTCTTCACGTCTGCTGAGACTGGCAACAACCGGCAGGCACGCTGCCGTGCTGGTGGAGATGACGGCAGCGTCATTCAAGTCTTCCAGTCTTGCAGCAGCAGGCCCATCTTCATACTGGAGGACGGCCCCAATCATGACTGCTTCGCACCCTTCAGAGGTGCTTGTGGAGATCATGGCCGTGTCGCTCATCTCTTCTGCTGGTGTGACCGAGGGATGGACTTCCTCTTGAGGGGCGGCACTGGACACTGGGCCCTCGCAGTCTTCCACGGAGCTTGTTGAGATGACAGCACTCCCGTCTTTCTCTTCCACGACTGCAGTGGAGCGCTCATTTTCACTTCCACCAACCACACCAGAGACAGAGGCCTCACATCCTTCTGCTATGCTGGTGGAAATGAGAGCACACTCATCTTTTTCTTCCTTGCTGGTGGAAGCAAGAGGACTTCCAATTTCTGTGGGTGCACTGGGCATAGGCACCTCGAAGTCGATGGTGCTGACCAAGACCAGACCTTTAGCACTTTCTTCAACAGCTGCAGCTGGCCGCTGACTCTCCACACACTGGGTGGTTGTTGCACTGGAAATAGGCACTTCGAACTCTTCCCCTATGCTTGTGGAGATCATGGTGCACTCATCTTTCTCTTCATTCCTGCTAGCAGTGAGTTGGCTCTCATCCCCTGAAACTGCACTGGGCATGGGGGCCTCAAACTCTTCCACGTTTACTCTGGTGCCTTTCACATCTTCTTCTGTTCTCAGAGCACCCGAATGACCTTCTTCCACATCTATAATTGCGCTTACCTGAGGGGTGTCATCATTTGTTGTACTGGTGGAAATCATCAAGCCTTTGCCTTGACTTTCACCCTCAGCTAAGCTGTTTTGGTGGGCAATATCATCACTGGCTGTACTAGCCATGAGGCCATCACATTCTTCATTTTCTATGGAGGTGATGATGCCCTCGTCCTCCTTCTCACTTGGGGATGTGTGGTCAACTTCACACTCTGGGACTGCACCCGATACAAGAACACAACTGCCCCCTACCAGGCCAGTGGAAATAGTGGTGTCTTCAACTTTTTCTTTCCTAGCAAGCTGACTGTCACTTTGATCAGAAGCTGCACTAGTCATTGGACCCTCACAGCCTTCCAGAACTGGTGCCACTTCACCCTCTCTTGAAACTGCACTGGTCACGCTGCTTTCTACAATTCCTTTGGCACTGGAGCAGATTTCTGTGTCTTTCATTTCCTTCTCTGCACTGCTCATGCTATCCACATTACTTTCATTTGCATTCACGGTGGTGGCTCCAGCCTCAGCTTCCACATGCTCCACCGCAGTTCCGATCTGACTGTCCTCTTCTGCGCTCTCGCAGATCAGTGCCCCTTCACTTTCTTCTCCGGTCCCTGTGCCTCTTCCAGTGCTAGTCACGACGCCCTCCCCTTCATCATCCTCCTCCTTGGCACCTGTGCTGGTTACAATGCCTTCGTCATCACATGGCCCAGCGGCCACCAGTGGTACATGAGTGACTTCTTTGGCGACCATGCTGCCCGTGGCACTCTCTCCATTCTCTTCCGATTCAGAACTCATAGCAAAGCCTTCGCTGCTGTCTTCCGAACCTGTGCAACTGGCCGGCCCCTCTCCATCTTCTTCCGTTATTCCTGTGCTGGTGACTGCACTCTCCCCTTCTGTCCCATCATTCACTGAACCATCTCCTTCTTGGCTGACACTTGTTGCTGGTGGTGCGTCGTTATCTACTAGGACCACATCTGCACCTGTAACTCTGCGCTCTTCCTGGGGCCCCGCCCTGGTTACTGAACAGATAACAAAGTTATTGTTTCTGCCTTCTGCTCCTGTACATGTCACAGTGCCCTCTGTTTCTTTTTTGGGGCCCATTCTTGTCATATTTCCTGGGGACCCATCAACCTCTTCGCTGCTTATGGATCCCACTCTTATTTCTGTCCCAGCGCTTGTAACCGCTCCATCACTTTCAACTTCGCTAATAAAAGTAACAGCTCCTTCAAGTATTTCCGAGTCTCTACTTGAAGAGCCATGACATTTTTCCTCAGAGCCTGCACTGGTGACAGCATCATCCTTTTCCTCTGTCACAACATTATTCCCGTTGGCTTTGGTTTGAATGGCAGGGGCAGCCACTGGGGCTGCTGCTTGCTCTTCAGATTCAGCCACAGCACACTCCCCACTTTCTCCTTCCTTGGTGCTTGTGAGGAAAATTTCACTTTCAGCAAATCCTTCGGTGACAACACCCCCGCCTTCTTCAGCTGCAGCAAAAACAGTGCATTCACTGGCTTCCGCCCCAACACGAAGAGGCTTTTTGCTGAGGCGTGCACCTGTCATGAAGCCTTCGTCTGCCTCGATGCTGGTGCAAGGCAAAGCCACCTCACTCTCTCCTGTTTCTGAAGATGTGGTCGTGGCATCCCCGGCCTTTACTGGGTTTAAGGTGACACCCTTGTCCTTCCCTTTAGTACTGGTGGCAACAGAAGCCTTTTCGGCTCTACCAGACCCAACTGCCACATTCTCAGTCTCTCCATTCCTTTGGCATAAAATGGAGGATGCAGTGTCACCTCCAGCACTGGTATCTACCTCATTGTTCTCGTTCCTTCTTTCAACACCAATTAATATGCTTTTTATTTCTCCTGGACCTCTATCATGCTTAAGTTCGTCAGTTTCAGCATCTTTTTCTGTACTCATGCCTACCACACGATCAAGAGCAATGCCAACCTTCTTGCCATTTTCTACTGTGGCTCCAACTGTCTGCTTTAAACTGGCTTCTGCACTGAAGTCACTCTCTTTCTTGGCAATGTCCATCAAGCCAGCTTCTTTGTTAACATTCTCATTTTCTTCAACCATATCTGTTAACTTGCTACTGAGAGGCGTGTTTACTTTTCCTTGTTTACTGTCCAGTAAAGTGACCTGGTAACCTTCTGGAATGTGTGTTTTGCTGGTGATGCTTGCCTTTCCTGGTGCATCTATTGTGGAAACTTCACCACTTTCTTTGCTGTCACTTGTCCTTGGGACCTCTGATTCTCTAACAGTCAAACTTTGGTTTGGGATGTCAGAGTGATCCACAAGGGAGGTGCTGGCTGTGTCACCTTCCAACACAGTTCTTTTGTCAACTGGAGGAATAGTATCTGAATCATGAGATTCTTTCTGGGGCACAACAGTCACTGAACTTAAGGATGGTGAGGGGTCTAAATCTGTGGAATGTTCAAGAGCAGCATCTCCTGGAACAGCACATTCTTCGGCAGGTTTGGTTGTGCTTTTCAAATCCTTTTGTACCCTATCATTTTCTGATGAGGCACTTGGTAACATTCTATGAGTAGTTTCAGAGTCTACATTCACTTGAGTTCCTCGTTGAATGGGTTCTTTCTCCCCAGGATTTGGTTTGGACACAGCATTTTGGATATGCACTTTCTTGGTCAGGGTGCTTTTATGGTCAGCGTGCTTTTCAGGATTGCTAGTAACTCCTGTTCCACGCCACGATTTACAGGCTGAGGCTCCTGTTTTTGAATCTACTGTGGAAGTTTTTAATTCATCCTTTAAAACTGTGGCAGTAATTTTTTGTTTCATAACATTTTCAGAGTCAACGTCTTGCTGAGAACTATTATTGCTGCTGTCTTGGGTTTTAGATACTTCGAATACATTTTCAGTAGCTGGCTCAGAATCAATTTCCATTGGCTCTTGTTCAGGGATCAATGTGGTATCACCACTTTTTTTTGGTCTCTGAAGGGATGAACTACTTGGAGTACTAGCAGTGTTTGCTACTAATTTTTCTTCTCCTTTGGTCATTTCTTGAGATAAGCTTCCTCTTCGATTTTCACACCACCTTCTACTTAACTTCTTTTCCATGACTAAAGTGTTCTCTCTGGCCTTGTCATGACTATTGTCAACTTCTCTACCCTCCTTGTCATCTGACTTATTTTCTTCCTTCTTTTTCACATCTTTACTACTATGCTTTAAGCTTCTGCTTTTGTGCCCATCAGACAACCTCCTCTCAGGTCTGGAGGAGCTTGAGTCTTTATCGCCCCTGCATTTCTCCCTTGCTAATGGTACCTTAGCTCTGTGACTAGAATCTTTCTGTGTACCGTGTGCTGAAGAAGCAGCACTCTCAGATACAGGTTCCACACCAGTTTCTTCAAAAGGTTTGTCTTCAGTTT
Organism: Cynocephalus volans; assembly: GCF_027409185.1. Classification (NCBI taxonomy): domain Eukaryota; kingdom Metazoa; phylum Chordata; class Mammalia; order Dermoptera; family Cynocephalidae; genus Cynocephalus; species Cynocephalus volans. Next base: position 11,030,118 of record NC_084468.1, read on the forward strand.
TAGACTTCCGCTGTTTTTCTGAGTCATTTTCATCTGGGTTCTTCTCTGGTTTTGAAGTGGCTGCTTGTCTTGTGACACTTTCTTGTAATTCTGTTTCACCAACTTTTAACTGTTTGCTTTGACTTTTTGATTTAGACTTCAGCACAAGTTTCTCTTCTAACAAACTCTTTGTTCTTCGCTTCTCCTTGTGAACAACTTCTTCTGGTTTTAAATTACTATCTAAATTAGTTGAGTCCATGTCACACTTATCTTCTGAATAACTTTCGCTTCTTCTCTGTAACGTGATACCATGTTGCTTGGAACTTAGAGAATCTTTCTGAATTTTAGAATCACTTGATCTTCTTGACTTGTGTTCTGCCTTAGTTTTTTCGGTTGACATGTGCCTCTCTTTTTTGTTGTTTTCTTTACGAACATTCTCATCTGTTTTTATAATATATTCAGAAACTGGCTTTCCATCTTTGCCTAAAATTGATAATTTCCTTTCATTCCTATGTTTACTTTTTCTTTCAGCTTTATCATCTGAGGAAAGCTTTGTTTGTTGACTCTGCCTCTGAGTATTTTCTACTTTTAATCCTTTCTCAGAAGAGTGAAGTTCAGTCTCGTCACCTGTTTTATGCATACTGTCACCTTTATATTTATGTTTTGTAGACAATTTGTCTTCTGACAGAGTTTTTTCTTTTTCAGTCCTCTCCTTGGAAGATTTTACCTCTTTCTTAGGTAGACTTTTCAAATGTGGTGTTTCAGAATCATCTTTCTTTACATGCTTTTCATTTTTAAGTGTGGTCTTCTGTTTCTGGGGTTCTTCTGTGCCAATTTCTGAGCGTTCTACTAGCCTTTTTCCATCTCTTGAGTCAGTCTCTTCCTGTGCCGCTTCCACCACAACAGGGGTAGATGTCCGTCTTTTATGTTCTCTTTCTATTTTGGATTCATTTTTGTTTTCATCAGTAGAATGCAAACACTCTGAGAGTCTCCGGGTAAGTTTACTTGATTCGCTTTTTGCATGAACATGTTTCAGCTCCTTTGAAGAAGACACCTTTTCCTTTTCACAATGCTGTAAGAAAATAAATGTTAAAATATGAGAAATACCAAAATCAATTTTTAGATTCAAATTTAACATTTGGGTGCAATTTAATATGTTGAGTGCTGTCACATATGTTACACACCACTTAATCCTTGTAAGCAGCCTATGGTAGGTATTATTAACCTCATTTAATGCATCAGCAAATCAAAGCTCAGCATGATCCAATAAGTTAATGCCAAGGCAACCAGTAGCTGTGCTTGATTTGAGTTCAGATGATCTCATTCTATGTCTAGTACTCCTCCCACTATATTACATGCAGCTTTATAGAGACTAGTTATTCCTCCTGAGATTCATCCATGAATTTTTCCTGTGATTCATCTATGTATTTGACTCTGAATCTCCAGAGCCCTCTAATGCCTAGTAGTCATTAATAAATTGAATGAATGACAGTCCAATGTTCCTTTCAGTTTAAAATCATAATACATGATGATGAAGACAATTTAAAAATTTTATACTGAAATAAAGGTTTCCTATATTTTAATTTAGAAACCAAAATCATTTCTGGAAGTGTCATGAATTTAGGCTACTTAGATGATATTCTATTTATGAAGTTTCAAATTAACACAATAACTCATAGTAAGAGTAACAATATCATATGTAATGTGTGCATGTGTGTGCGTGCACACGCACATGCATGTATGTTTATATATTCAAGGGAAGATACTGATACATAGCATCTAAATCTTCCTCTCCACCTGATGGTTTGGCACTGAGTAGATTATTAATATTATTGAATAGGTACAGACTAAATCTACTTTAATAAAGACTTGCTGACTGCTATCTATAATTATACACATTTAAATAATGAGCAAGGCCTTGGAAAGATCGTTGTGCCTCTGTGACAACTTAAAACTGTACCTCCTTGGGCCGAGCCCGTGGTGCACTCGGGAGAGTGCGACGCTGGGAGCACAGCGATGCCCCCGCTGCGGGTTCGGATCCTATATAGGAATGGCCGGTGCACTCACTGGCTGAGTACCGGTCACGAAAAAGACAAAAAAAACCACAAAAAAACCAAAAAAACAAAAGAAACTGTACCTCCTTAAGTTTCAATACAAAGATTAATGTAGTACAATATAAAGATTAATGTAGTACTTCTACATTGAAATTTAAGGAGGTGCAGTTTTAAGAGCACAAAGAATGAGAATAATTACTTCTATATTAATCTTTGTACTGATTATATAGGGGCCAGGACATAGCAAGACCTTAATAAACACTTTAAAATTAAATTCCTCAAAGAAAAAACTAACAGCAGTTTGCATCAACCCACTTTTACAATAAACAATTCCAAACAATTAATGTGAATAAAGTTTTATGAGATTATTTCTCACAGAAATTTATCACAAAATAAAGTTAAATATTTAAAAATATGCCATAATAATTCATCAGGTTTTCCTTCTAAATATGCCTCTAATTTCTGTATAAAGAAATTAAAAATATTTGCTGGCTATGAACAAATAATCACTAAGTTATTAGCTTCCCCCTTGAAATATTAAGCTATTTCAGCTACAGAATTATGAATATGGCTGTGTAAATAAGGATTTAAACCCAGTGAAAGCCAAAGTTTATTCCAAGAAAATAATCCAAAAAGGGAAAGAAATGTATTCATTCCACACATTTTTACTACTTAAAATGGTCCAATCTTAGAAATGACCTAAGTGCTCAAATATAAAGAAATGCTTAAATAAATCATGGTATATCCACTCAATATAACATAATTCGATCATTAAATAAGAAGCTTACAAGGTGACATGAAATGAATAAAACGTTAAAAACATTTTGCTAGATTACTTCTACTCTAAAAAATTACGTACACATGTACACACCTGAACAAGGAATGAAAGAGAAACAAAATGGATGATTTGTTAACAGTGGAGGGATTTTAGGTATTTTCTTCTTACCTTTTTTATTATAATTACTAGCAATTTTGTTATTGGCAGTATAAGAAATGGTGGAAGTGGGGAAAGGAAGAGAAGAAAAGAAGCTACTACCTAGATAAAAAAAAAAAAATCATGTCAATTGACTCACCAAAATGAGACTTCAGGCCACAATAGGATGGGAGGTTCAAAAATGCTGAATGTGAGGGATATTTAAAATTTAACTTGGAAAAGGTCAAATCACATTCTGTTTCACTCCAAAGGACTAAACAGCCTATATCTAACAAAACAGCATTTGACACGGGATTTTATTGATTAAGACACACCTCATTTGTTTTGAAGGATTCTTTAGAATCTTCTTCAGATTGCTGTTTCTTTTTGGAATTCTCTTCAATGTTCCTAAGAGAGGGAAAAAAGTCAAATGTGAACTTTGAATCAAATGTAAGAATTTCTCAGGATGGTTAAAAAGAAAAATGCTTTCCTTTACTATAAATACTTGATCCATTCTTTAATGGAGACTTGTTACATTTCAATTGAAATCCTACTCTTAGTGAACAGAGAACACTATCCCAAATGTGGCACAAACTACTCTTGAAAACTACTAAAGGAAACAAACTACTAAAGGAAAATATAACTGAAACAAAAATTCCTGATTCATTGCTTGAAGATGAATATTTTATGCACTATAATTACATTTTGAAAATCTTACCATCTTTTCAGTAAACAGGACAGTCTTATTTATTCAGATCAATAGGAACAAAGTATAATAATAAGAAATTTGAGACCTGATTTCCCTCACTAAATTCTGCAAGTTATTGATTCAGTTATCTTAAAGTCTGTGATAAATTCACATAATTGTAACTTGATGGAACAAAAAAACTGTAGCCCATGGCTCACATGACTTCATAGCTACTCTCAAGGGTCTCTTTGGCTTTCAAATTCTTACAGAATTAACAATAATAATACAGTGTTAAAACAAAGAATTTGGCTCAGACTCTGGGTTAGGGGAAGAGGCATGGGATACTGGTAAAAAGAACTGTGTGGGAAGACTGAAACATGAACACAGTCGTTGTAAATAGGTGGTTCCTGAATGCTTAGAATAGGAATACTTGCAGAGCATCTCTAGAGGGTCTATAAACTCTCTGAAACTCAAGGGATAATTATGTTTATATGCATGTACATTTTGGGGGGAGAGGATCTAAAGCTTCCAGATTGTCAAAATAAGTCTGGGACCCAAAATGAGATTAAGATACACTTCCTTGAAATGTTACAGATATTAACACAATGAATTATGATACTAAAAAATAAAACCTTAAGGTCTTTCCTAAACATGCAGTAACATACACAAGACACAACTCTTTGCTGCCATTTTCAATGCCTCTGTTCTGAAATCATGCCAGGAGAGTGTTACAATGGAAACGCACCCAGATATAACATGTACCTTGAATCTTTTCTTCTTTTTTTACTCAAGGCTACTTTTTTCTCTAAAACTTTACGTTCTTTAAGGACTTCTTTAATTCTGGGGGCTTTAGGTTCCAAACTCTTTGTTGATGATTCTTCTAATTCCACACTACTTTTGCCTAGGAAAGAAGCAATCAATAAACTGTATTTCAGAAGAGAGTTTTAAAAATGGTATAGTATTTATTCCTCATTAAGATTTTCTAATCGTTACTAAAATGCAAAATGGCTTTAATATACTTAAGTTGTGCTGGAATAAACATAATGTTTTAGATAAAGAAATCTTATCTTTTTTATTTCAAATGATCTCATCTATGTGTGTATATTTGTATATTACACAGGATTAGTGCCCAGGGGGAGTTCAGCTTATTCAATGCAATATTCCAGACAAATGTTTGACATTTTAGTTAACATAAAGCATTGATTAATTCCATTAAAATCACCAGCAATACTTGATTACCCATGTGTTAACAATCCATTTTCCAGTAATAATTCATTCAACCACACTGGAAAATAAGTTGCTAACACACAAATCGCATAAGCTGGTACCTGATAGAATATTTAGATATAGCAATACGATAAGAGAGAAAAATGACTAAACATATCAGATTAAAAAGGAAATCTTCCACATGAGAACAGATAATTTTATTTTATATTCATATCTCATAAGTAATATAAGACTATCTGGAAAATAATGAAGTATAATAAGATAATTTAAAATATTAAAAGTTTACATCTTCTATACCTTGAGTCTTGGCTTTTGAAGACTTTGTCTTTTCCGCTTTCTGCTTTCGTTTTTCTTCAAGTTTCTCTCTATTAATTTGCCTCCTTAAAAGCCTCTCTTCTTTTTCTTTAGCCTAAAACCACAAAATATCCTGACAGATTATCAGGCAAAAGCAAAAATACTCTGAAAAAAAATATATAAGAAAACATTTAAATAGTTTGCCCCTCAGATGTTCTTACAAATTAGTGGGCTCTGCAAAAGTGCATGTACACTATATATAGACACATTTCTGTGTGTGTGTGTGTGTTCACCCTTGTGTGAGTGTGTTTTGATTTAGAAGCTACCAGAAAAAAAAAAAAAAAAAAAAAAAGATGTAAAAATTTTCCATTACTCTTTCACAGAATGCCATTAGTTTAAAGAATGGAAAAGGTATTATTTTGGGAAAAGATGGCATAATAAACCGGGTGCTTCAATTAAAAAGATAGCTATGAAAATATCTGTGAACATCAAATGTATATAGATACATGTCCATAACTTTTCAATTATTCTTAAAGAAAAAAGTTGAAATGCAGATTCAAGTGACGGGCTAGTCCTATAACACATCTGACTTGCTGGTATACTCTTAGGACCCAGGCTTTGGACTTGGGATTTTCTTTTTTTTTTTTTTTTTTTGTCGTTTTTTCGTGACCGGCACTCAGCCAGTGAGTGCACCGGTCAGTCCTATATAGGATCCGAACCCGTGGCGGGAGCGTCGCCGCGCTCCCAGCGCAGCACTCTACCAAGTGCGCCACGGGCTCGGCCCGGACTTGGGATTTTCTGCTGTCATATTTTAAACCACGGGGAATTCACAATCACTGTTTTACGTCCACCATCCCTTTCCAGGCCAGAGTGCAAAGTAAAAGTGCCAAAAATCATAAGCAGGTGCATAACCAAATATACTTTTCTAATTTTAATGTTTCTGAAATTGTAAGCCATCTTGAAAGTGATGTACATATACAATGAGGTGGTAATTTTCTCTAAAAAGCTGTTATTAATTCAGTGGCACATCTTATAATTAGAAGCATTTTTAAATTCAGGAAATATGTGGACTGAATTTCCCTCTTAATATTATGTTAATGGCTGTATAGCATATCTTTGTGTGACCGAATCCACACTCGATTCAAACATTTAGATTGTTACCAGTTTTTCACTATTATTAATAATGATGACACAAACACCCCTGTCACATGTCTATGTATGTTCAACCTAGTTAAATGACAAAGTTCCTGAGGCAAAGCCTATATATCTATGCTCGTATGCACACCAGTACTGTGCACACAAATTATTCAGGTTTCTCAACCTGATGTAGTAGGTAAAATAATAATAGATCAACTGAACTTACAATAGACTGTCGCCGCTGCTCTACAGTAAGTTCATCATCAGAATCACTATAGTACTTCGAGTAAAGATATGGTTTGTGAACATAAGCATGCCGTACGCTTTTTGCTTTTCCTTCACTAGAATCACTACTTTGAGTTTTTGTTTTATTCTGTTTATTCTTCTCTTCATCTGGAAGAAAGTCAATAAAAAAAGGAGTGCTTCTGTGAATTAGAAATGCAATCAACATTACGCTGTACAAGCAGCAAAAGCAGTATCAATATAGTTCAAGTGTATTTATAGGCCCAAAGAAGAAATACCAGTACATGAAAATTCAAAAACAGACATTTTTAAAAGCTCTAATCCGTATCTTAATTTATTTCTTAACAATCAGCTTCTTGCCCATAAAGGAAGAAGGCAAAGAAAAATCAGACAAAGTTATTTATGTCGTTAACAGAAAAAACTTCAATTAAACAGTTTATTTAAGCAAAGAGCAATTCATGAATTTGGCAGCTCTCAGACCAGAAGAGATTCAGAGAGCTCCCCTTTAACAGAGTGAGCCACAGACAGAGTGAGCAGTGGGCTTTTACAGGCTAAACACAGAAGCAAAGTAAATAAATTACTGAAATTACTGGACAGGCTACAGCTAGGTGTTTATCTTGTTTGTGTATGATCCACTGGAAAGTCCCTACTTAGAGGTTAATTGGCAGTCACTGATTGGTTAAGCTTAAGTTAACACTGGGCTTCAATTTGCTAATGTGGGAGCCCAAGGCACTGGAACCATCTTAGCCTAATGCTACCCCCTCCCGATTTTTTTAAACAACGTTTTCTTAACAAACAGATAATTCTCATTTGTCAGTGAAGTTGATGTGAATGAGTGCTTTACCACTGTTAAGTTGAACTAATTCACTCAAAGCTGTCCTTTAAAGTAAACCTGAGATTTTAATGACCAACTGTGAGTTTCCCATTTAGGGAAAGGCAGGAATCAATAACTAGTCCCACGCTAAGTACACACTAAAACCCCTCCACATTAGGAAGGTGATTTGTTTTTCTTTGACATAGCAAAAAGTGAAGAAGAAAAAAATAAACAAGGTTTTCACTTCCTACTACTTCCCACCTAGGCAGTGCTACTATTGCTTTTTGGGGTAGGTAATTCAGTTTTTCATGAATTCAAAGAAAAGAGTAAAAGATGAGAGAAACTGAGAAATGTATGTGTTAAAAGCTTCTACTTTTTCTCCTCTATGATTTTCTCCCTAAGTATCCTATCCAAAAGCCAGCAGCAAATTTACAGTGCTATCTACAGGCAATTGCGAATAAAATTCAATATTTTTAAGTTTTTAAAAAAAGTCATAAACAGAACTTTAATCACGTGGTAAAGAGTAGCATGAGGTATTGGTTAAGAGACCTGGATTTGAAATCTGCACTGGTGTTCACTAGATACTTTAGACAAGACTCTCTATCTCTGTCTCTCTCTCTCTCTGAATTTGTCTCTGTACCTTTTTTCTGGGGTTGTTATGAGGACTACAGGAGTCATTACACAGAAAGGCCTTAGCAAAGTGCTTGAAAATAGTAAGCGCGTAGGAAAGGTTAGCTGAAAAACAAACTGAATAATAAAGAATTCAACCTTGCCCAAAAAGAGGTCTGGTCTTTGCCCTTAGCTTCTGGTATATCATCTCTAAGCCTATGGAATGCCATGACTAAGTGGAGACCTAGGGGTCTTGGGTCAAGCTAAATAGTTTAACAACGTGGTTTAAGGTGGGGGCTTTGGGTCATGAAGTATCAGCTTGACCTCCAGAGAAGGTGAAGACTGAGATAAGCCACAAGGGTAGTTAACCATGACGACATGCTGTAGCCCCAATAAGAACTTTGGACACCAAGGCTGTAGTGAACTTCCTTAATTGGCAATACTTTGTGCATATTGTCAGACATCAATGCCGACAAAGCAACACTGTCCACAACTCCACAGGGGATGACAAACGGAAGCTCCTGTTGGGAACTTTCCTGGACTCTGTCCTATGTGCCTCTCCCCTTGGCTAATTCTAATGTGTCCCTTAACTGTAATAAATTGTAATTGTGAGTATACCAGCTTTCAGTGAATTCTGTGAGTCCTTCTTGTGAATTATTGAATGTAATGGTGATCTTGGGAACGTCTGAATTTATAATTGGTGCCAGAAGTGAGGGAAGTATTATGAACTATGCTCACCCAAATGTCACACAAATAAAAAGTTTCTTCATATACATTATCTCCTCTAAATCTTATAATACTCCTAGGAGATGGAGTTAAGAAATGGAGAACCAAGGCTTGTTGAGGTTTAGTAACTTACCAAGCTTGCTCAGACAGACAACCTTGGAGCTGGGACTCAGAAACAAATCTTCCAACTACAAAGACCCATGCTCTTGCCACTACACCACATGTCTTTCAGGATATAGCCCTCTGAATATACAAATAATGCTTGACGGGAAGCTTCGCAGAAGCATTATTAAGTAAAATGTTTTACCATCTGATGTAATCTCTCCTTCTTCCATGCTATCAGACATTACAACTTCCTCCTCGGTATCCTCCTCAAAAGATGAAAGGTCACTGGTATGGACAGAGCTAACTGTGATGTCTGTAAGTCCATCCACATCAGAATCTATCAAAGAGCAATCTTCAAGAAGAAATGAAAACAGAAAATAAATCATCCTGTTACAAGAACATACTCAGAACCCAATTCCTAAACTACATTTAAAATTTTCTGCTTTAAATACATGTCAAAGATGTTCAACTATCAAATAAGGTAGAGCTGTTTCCAGAAAGTACAAAGATAAACTGGTATCCTATAAAAATAACTAAACTACCAATTTCCAATGTAAATGATATATACAAAAGCAAATTTTAAGTAAATAATTGAAATATTTACTACCTAATAGTTCCATGATTAGGATATACAACTACGAATTAAGTTGCTTAGAATAATGTATGTGAATAAATTATAACTTAAAGTTTACAGTTTGTTAATTTACTCTGTGAACAGATACATTGGTACAGAAAATAAATACACAAATGTTTATTGCTCTTTTTTTTTAGCGAAGGAGAAATGTTTTCAGGATTTTGAAATAAAAGCATCAAATAAATCTATTAAAATTTGAAGACAAAAATAAAAACACACACAAAAAAAAAGAAAAGGAAAAAAAATTTAAAGGAAAATTTGATACTCTCTCTCCCCCCTAAAATAGACACTCTTTGTTCTTTAAACTATTTTAGATTCTTGCAAATATTTATATACCTTCTTTTGTCCCTTCAACAGTTTTAACTTTACTGTTGTTCTTTTCTGATATAAGTTTTGAACTCTCTACTTCTTTTTCCTTTGCTTGTTTTTCATCTTTTACTTTTTGTGTATCTTCACTCTTTTTTGAGTGATCAAGTTTCTTTTCAGTCTTTTCCTTCTTTTCTTTCTTTCTTTCTCCTTTTTCATTGCTGTCTAGCTTCTTTTCACCTTTGTCTGTTTTATTTTTTTGGTCACTGCTTTCCTGTTGAACATCCTTACTGAGCAGAAGTAAACTATTATTCTCTTTTGTGTGATTTTTAATTTCATCAGCTGAACAAGGGAGATCACTAAATTCTTCAGACTTCGGGGCTGTTTCAAGTCCTTCTCCTCCAGAGTCAGGGGCAGATTTTTCTTTATCAGCCATGTCCTCTGATGTTCTCTCTTTTTCAGTACTGGTGTCACTGCCTGGCTGAGATGGGAGTTTTTTTGATACTCTCTCACTGGTCTTGGCATTTAACATTTCTGTAGAAGCCCTGGCAGCATTAGCTTCTTGGTTAAGAGAAGTTATGGTTTCCAAGATTGACATGGCATCATTGGCCACATTAGCACTGGGCCCTGGAGCAGGGACACCTTAGAGGAAAAGACAGGTTTTAGAATAAATTCATGCAGAAGATAAACACCTCTGTGGAATCAATGTTATATGCCACTGTCATCTTTATACAACATATATGCTGTGCAGACCATTTGTATGCTTTTAGACTTTCAAGTACCAGGAACTAGTATACATATTCTGAATCTCTCTCTCTAATACAATATCTTAGTAAGGGCACCATGCAAATCTGAAAATAGTCTAGTTCCCAATAAAGAATATATTCTCTAATTATTTTAGTAATTCCCTCTATTATAACACACACACACACGCCCCATTAGTCTAATTGTGCCAGCTGAGAAATTTGGGTGATATTTAAAGTAAATATAATTTCACTAGAGTAGCCACATAGAGAAATGTTTCAAAGAGCCAAAAAACTCTAACTTGGTACTCAGTTCAAAAAGAAAAGCAATGGAACTGACCAAGAGTAAAATCAAAGCACCTTGTGAAATGATGGAAGAGTCTGGTTTCTCCTCATCAGGAGCTGTGCTGCCACTTGCTTCCTCTTTGTGATTCAATGTGGCCAAAAACTCATGCACAGCTTTCTCCACCTGAGGTCTGAATGTGTGGTTGATCTTTGGATCCACAACCTGAGAAATAATTCGGTCGATACCAGACTCCAACATTCCTGATCTGAAACACAGGGTAATTTATAGAAAGGTGAAAAAATAATCTTGCATTATTTGCATTAATTCCTTTTAAATAAAACTGTATCTATTACATACACACACACACACACACACACACACACACATATAAAATATATATTCAACCTTAAATTGCCCCAATTTGTTCATGTGGATACATAGAAACAATAGGCAATGGAAAATAAGTTTCATGCTACTGTGGCATTTAGATATACCATACTATAAAAAAGTCTGTAAACTTTGCACCACTGTGTCACTGTTGGAAATACTAAAACAGACAAAACAAAACCAAAACAAAACACCCTTAGAACTAGGTGCAGTACACTATCAAAAGCCCAGGTATATAGGTGATACTTATCTTACCCTACCCTGCCCACAGTATTTAGAAATAAATGATCACTAAAGTTGAGTTCTGGGTATATAATAAATCTATGGACTCTGCAACCTTTTTAAAAAAAAAAAAAAAGAAAAAGGTAAGCCTTTTACAAGTATCAATGTCTCCAGGAAAACTGAAGAACACACACAAAGTATAATTTCATCAAATTGAAAAAAAACCCCACAAAACTTTAGGAAAATAAAACTGAAGCTTCAGACTTCTGGCTTTCTTTTTATTATCTTCCTGCTATAAAAACTGGATGATTTATTGATTCAACAATTATGTTATGAGTGTCTTCTACGCAACAGGCACCATGTTGGCCACTGGGCAGCTACAAATTAGACCTGGTCCCTGTTCTGGTTGGGGAGGTTGACGCAAACAGGTGAAATACAAGACAACAGGCACTAGTACACACCATGTATTGTAGGAAAAGACAGGAGTGAGGAATTATTAGATATGTCCAAGGTCATTTGGAAATTCTTCATTAAAAAGAAAAGACATTTGAGGTGAGTGTTGATTTTTATAGAAGAGAAGAAAAAGAAAGATGCTCCAAGTCAAAGAAATATCATAAACAAGAGAAAGATGAGCAATGATGACAATATCTGTAAATGCACTTCTCCACAAAGGCATCTGAGCAAAATAAGAGAATACAAATTTGTTTAAGAAACACACTTAGGGCCGGCCCCGTGGTGCACTCGGGAGAGTGCAGCGCTGGGAGCGCAGCGCCGCTCATGCTGTGGGTTCGGATCCTATATAGGAATGGCCGATGCGCTCACTGGCTGAGCACGGTGCGGGCGACACCATGCCAAGGGTTGCAATCCCCTTACCGGTCACGAAAAAGACAAAAAAAAAAAAAAAAAAGAAACACACTTAAACTTTGTTTCTTCCCTAAAAAAAGAAGTAGAGAAGTCGAAGTATCAGAGATAATGTTGGAAGACTCAGGTGGTAGTCATTTCCAGCTTCTAGGCCTCAGTCTCTGTAGAATAGGTGAGGAAGCGTCTTGCTCTACAGTTCACAAATGCTATTTTTGAATGCAGCTCTGTGGAGTGGAGGATGGATTAGATTTTTACCTCCTGAGGCACCTTGTGATCTTGTGAAATTATAATTCTACTTATGTAGGCCATAGAGAAAAATGAGCCAACACGGCACAAAGTAGGTTACCTGCTTTTTAAAGTTCTAAGATAAAAGAAAATACAAATCCTGAGAACACTGTTACATCTTAGAGGTGTCTAAAATGTAGCAGGTGGAAAATAAGGAAAAACAATCTTAAAAATGTTTTGATTTAAGGCACAAGTACAAAGGCATAGGCATAAAATAAAAGAAATAAAACTGTGTTATAGTCTGAATGCTTGTCTCCTCCAAAACTCATGCTGAAACTTAATCTCCAATATGATACTTGAAAGGTAGGTTCTTTAAGAGATGATGGGATTGTGAGGACTATGTCCTCATGAATGAATTAATCCATTCATGGATTAAAGGGTTATCAGGGAGGAGACTGGGGACTTTATAAGGAGAGCAAATGAGCACATAAAACTTGCCATTCTTGCCATGTGATAATATGTGTCACCTACAGACTATGCAGAGTTCCCACCAAGAAGGCGGCCCTCACCAGATGTGCCCCAGAATGTTGGACTTCCCACCCTCCAAAACTGTAAGAAATAAATTTCATTTTCTTATAACTTACCCAGTTTCAGAGATTCAGTTATAAGCAACAGAAAAATGGACTAATACAAACCCATCTGCCCCAAATTATTGCTTCAATCTCTTTGTTTGACTATGTTCCAGTCTCTAGTCCTACAAACAAACAAAACACTTCTCCTTTATTTCTCTCTCACACTGAAGGTCAGCTCTGATCTTAAATAAAAATGGAATCCAGTGCTAATGATCACACTACTCTGAGTGGGCTCACTGCCTTGAGGTGTGGCCACAGCTGCCTCACTAAAGTGGGGAGAAGTTATAGCCCTTGGTTCAAGGACAAAGCCAAAATGCCAGCAGCTGGCATATTCCTGGTTAAAGTTACTTCCTTGTCTTCCTTTTACATTTTGTTCAGTTAAGATCATTATTCAGAGCTCTCTAGGATTTTCAGATTCTGTTGTACAAATGAATGCCTCGTAGAATAAAATTTTCCCTTCTAATGAGTCAGCAGATTAGCTATTAAGTTGAACCATATGAAATTGCTGATATTAGGTCATTTCTGTCCTGCAAAAATGGCAGTTGCAGATGGCTCAAACTTACTCAGACAATGCAGTATTTCTCAAAGTATATGCATGAAAACCTGTTTGAAATCATATTTACAGAGGCTATTCCACCCCTATACTCATCAGTTTCAACACAACTAAATAATCTGTTTAAGGATATTTTTAAATGTTATTATTAGTAACATAAAACTTTACTAATGGAATTTAAATAAAAATAGTTCATTTAAAAATAAATAACATAGCTAGAAGAAAATTTACAGATGTCTCAGGAAGAGTAATGCCTAAATTACCCGACAGAAGATGGCTGTTTTCCCTCTTTTAAAATGTTTCAAGAGGGGCCGGCCCGTGGCTCACTTGAGAGAGTGTGGTGCTGACAACACTAAGGCCAAGGGTTCGGATCCCTATACAGGGATGGCCGGTTCACTCACTTTGGAGAGCATGTTGCTGACAACACCAAGTCAAGGGGTAAGATCCCCTTACCGGTCATCTTTAAAAAAAAAAAGAAAAAAGAAAAAAGAAACTATCACACTATAAAGGATTGAGCAGTTCCTATGGGACAAGAGGGAATTAAGAAGTGGCAGATATAAAAGAGATTTATTTTACTGTTTAAAATCCACATTTTATTCTCAAAGATGTGCTTGAACGTAAATATTTGTCAAGGAGGAAGACCAGGCACTCTTTAAATAACTTAGTCGCCCTTTTTGTGGGGTGAAGCAGGGATAGAAGGTCTTCTTGTCTTGGCAAATATTTAAATTCAAGAACAAGTATAAGACTGTAAATCAGTTTTTTTGGAGTGTTAAATAAAAATTATTGGAGGCCATTGTTTTGGACTAAGTTCCTGCACTAGGCCCCAACAGACAGACTATAAACCAAAATGGAGTCACCCCTGCTAAGTTCCATGTCACTTAGGTTGTAACAGCCAATTTCCCAAACAGGCCAACTTAAATCTTCAATAGGCATGATAATGAAGTTCCCTGTGCTTTAATCCTTACACAAAAGAGATAGCCACAAGGAACCTGATGTTAACTAATCAGTTATTTTCCTATTGTTCTATCTCTCTGTTCCCACCTTATAAGGAAATGACCAATCCTCTTTTTGTTCTTTGCTTCTACTTTCTTCAGCTTTTTCTGTCTATAAAACCTTTATTTGTAATAAACTTTGGAGCAATTCTCTGAATCTGTAGTATGATGGTACATCTTGGGTCGATCCTCACATGTGGCTCCCAAAAAACTTTACGAACTATTTTTTCCTTGATGGCCTTAATTTCAGTCAACAGGAGTAAATTGTTTTATTTATTTATTTATTTATTTTTTAGGCCTCTCTAAACATTCCAGCTCTTCTCATTCTCTTTATCTTCTGTTCACTCAAAATGGCTCTGAGAAGGGCACATTTTTTTTTTCTTATATCACTGAACAGCAGAGTTTAAAGTCTCAATAAAATGCAAAAAAAGGGCAGAGGACTGTATTAGAAGATACAAGGCACCTCAAATCAAGGGAAATATTTTAATTTCAGTGATCTTAATAGTTATGAATGTAACCATACAGGATATTATGGTATTTACCATCTATTAATATTATATATAGATATTTTTAAGTTATGTTATTATTTCCTTCCTCCAAATATTTCCTGAGCTCTATAGGAAAAAGCAAACTTAAAATTTATGGGGGGAATGTGAAGTGATTAGACGATACTCCAAAACTATACTGCACCCATGAAGTAGCCATAGCAAACTTGATAAAACGACCAACATCTTTAGGTGAACAACCTTCTGTGTAACGTCTCTGCTTTCAGGAAAAGTAGGTTGTGACATTTTAAATAAAACCTGCCTAGTAACTCTAATTCTGAGACTTACTTCAGGACTTGTTGTCTAATACTGTTTCTGAGCTGGTTCTTATTGAGATGGGGACTCCACGTGTGGGTTGCTAGGTGGTTTGCAACAAAGTTGTCAACACGCTGTCTCAGATTCTGATAGGCAGGCTAGAAAGAAAAAACAAACAAACATAAGTGTTAAAAATATTTACTGTTATACAATATCAATATTGGCAGCCTCAGGAATCTGAGTATCTTTAACAGTGTTAACATTTCTTAGCTTATAGGATGAATGTAGTACAAAGTTTCACAGTTTATGACACTCCTGCTTCAGGGTAACTTATTCAAATACAGCTTATTTTGTCTAAGAGACGGTGTTTGGAGATAGGAAGAATACAAGGCAAGAAAGAACACATACTGTTTGCAAACAAAGAACTAGAAGATAAGATACATATAAATGATACTGTTGGATGATTTGAAGCCAAGAAAGGGAGAGGAGGAGGGGAAGTAAACCTTCATTAAGAATGTGGCATTTGAGCTGGAAAAATCAGTTTCAAAGTTTCATAAAGTAGCTGGGATTGTGAATGGCCAGCTTTCCAGATACAATTATAAGCAACGAGCAAGTGGATGAGAAAACACATAGTCAGGATCATTTGGGAAGCCTCCAAATTTGTAGTCCCATTTGGTTGGAGAAGAGAATATCAAAAAGCAGAGAAATGGAGTTGGAGGCACAGGTTGGGACCAGGTGCTGGAATGGAAGGCTTTGGGTACTTGTACCAGAAGTTTGGAATTATGGGGTAGAGAACAAGAACCCACTGCATGTTTGAGCAGAGTGATACGATAGCTTATGATTAGTCACCCTACAGTGAAAGAGTAAACAGAAACAAAATATACTAAGGAAAGTATTCAATACCTAGAGTGATGAAGCTCTGTACTGGGGTGGCAGAAATGGGCTGAAAGGCATGCATCCAAGAGAAATTACTGAGAGACAACAACCTGAACTAGGCATTAAATCTGATGTAAGACAGTAATTCTCAACCAGGAGAGATTTCACTGCCACCGCACCCCCACCCACACCCCAGAGGAACTCTTGGCAATGGCTGGAGACATTTTAGGTTGTCACAATGAGGGGTGTGCTACTGGCATCTAGTGGGGAAAGGGCAGGGATGCAGGTGAACATCTTACAACACACAGGACAGCCCCCCACAGCAAAGAACTATCCAGCTCAAAATGCCAGTAGTGCTGAGGCTGAGAACCCCTGATATGGGGGGAGCAGGGAGAGAGGACACATATCATATCTATGCAGAAAGACACTGCCTAGAAGGAATGTGTGACCACTCACTCAGAACTGCACTTAGTTCCCAGAGGTCATCACCCACCACTCATGTCCTTTATATTTTTCTTTTATATGGCTTTTAACGTAGATGAGCTTGAGAGTTTTGAATGACTTGAAGCAAAGCTGTAGAGCCTCACCTTCTGCCATTTGCACCCTTAAACCTTAAGTTTATACTCCAGTGATAAATCTTCATGTCTTTAATATTCTGTACCTACCATTTGTCCATTGGGCAAACTTCTTACCTTCAGAGTTCACCCTATCTGTGAAGTCATCCTGACACCGAAGGTAGACTTCTGGTGCCTTTTGTCCATGTTTACTGTCTTCTATAGTTACTTCTATTTGAATAACTCTCATATTGCACTGTATTTTGAGAAGGGGGGAATACATACCTCCTCTCTTAAGGGTACGCCTGCTTCTCCACCTCCCTTAATCATTTTTCACACAGTCTATCACACCACTCAGCAGATAAGCAATTAAAACTTAGTTGTTAGAGGACTGGGTAACTATCTCCAACACAGAGTGATAAAGGTTTATCCCTATGTGATGCCCCTTCTTTACTATTAATTTTTAGACTTTTGATAATACCTATTTTCTATCCTACAAAAAAAAGTCTCATGATCATTTTTCACGTCCCTCTCCATTTATCCAAAATGTGAACTAAAACTAATTCTCCCCAATGATTCTAAAGCATAGTTTTTCTTTCCAGTATTCTCCAATCTATCAAACATTTATTAGGCTCAAACATCACAATGCATTTAGCATTCCAGTAACCCCATAACAAGCTCAAATTTGAAGTACCCAACAGGTAATTTTCCTTGTTTTCCAAGCTCTCCTTTCAGAGTGACTAAGGAAATATTCACTGAGATGCAATGAGAAATATTCTTCTAGGAATATATATACCTTCTTTCTTCTCCAGTGTGCAGTGGATTGAATTATGTCCCCCCTAAACTCCCTGAAGCTTGAATTGTGTCCCCCAAGTTCTATGTATTAGAAACTTAGCCCCACTGTGACTGTTCAGAGGGTGGGAAATCCTATTCTGGTAATTGAAAGGTGAAGCCTTGAAGAGGTGATTGGATTGGAGGATCATACTGTAGTGAATGGATTAAAAATTGGTGGTCAGGGGTTTGGTTCTGAGGGCTTTAAAAGAAGAGGAGAGTTTGTCTTTCTCGCTCTCTTTGCTTCCACCAACTTGCAATGTGAGATCCCTGGATCACTGTTACCACCACCAGATGGACTTTGGACTTCCCAGCCTCAGAAACTGTAAGCAACAAATTTCATTTTTCTTTATAATTACCCAGTTCTGTATATTTTGTTAGAAGCAACACAAAACGGACTAATACACAGTGCTTTGGTCAAAAGCCTTGCAGTCACCCTTGACACCTTCCTTTCCTTTCTACCCCACACAAAAACCATTAGCAAATTCTAGCATCAAAATACACCCAGAATCTGACCATTTCCTACTACTTTTACTGCTACCACTCTGGTCCAAGGCAATCTGATGTCCTATCTAGATTACGGTAACTGACCTTGCTTCTACTCTTGCTTACCAGAAGTCTATTTCCCAACAAAGTAGTTAGAGTAAATCTTCTAAAACTAGGGTAGCCATATAATTTATTGTCCAAACCAGATCATGACTGAGCATAAAAGGGAACCTCATTAATAATTATACATGGTCAACCCAGCTGAAATGGAAGTCAGATCATATTCTTCTTTTGCTCAAAACTTGCCAAAGGCTCCTCAGCTCCAGTAAAAGCCAAACTCTTAGGATGCCTTCCAAAGCCTGCCAGATCTGTGAAGAAAGGGAGGGACAGTCCTACCTCACCTCTATCACTTTCCACCTCAGCAGTTTCTCCCTCATGTCCCCTGCACTCCTAGGAATCTGTCAGCAATGCCCCGACCCCAGATAGCTGCAGAGCTCCATCAGTTCCTTCAGTAATGGCTCAAATATCATCTTATTAAAACTTCCTTGAACAACTCACTCAAAACAGAACAGGAATCCTTTCCACCCCTCACCTTGCTGGGTTTTTTTTTTTTTTTTTTTTCCCTCCATAGAATCCATCACCCATTATTTATCGCCTGTTTTTGTCTGCTAGGATGTAGCATTGGTAACAGTGGATCTTTTGGTTCATTGCTGTATGCATCCCTGGCATTTAAAATAGAGTCTGGAGTATAAGAATTACTCAGTGAATGTCTTTTGGGTGAATAAATTGACCAGGAGTCATTTATAAATGAGAAAGTGTCCAAAAATCAGTACTTATTACTTGGGGAGAGAAGTGCCATACTTACTTCGTTGCTGAGCTCCCTGCCTGGAACAGAATGATGGGCCTCTTCATCTTCCCTCCTCACACTGCCCACGTGCTAATCAGTGCAAAGGAGTCAGAATGGCTTTGTAACCACTACACTTGCTCCAGAGATCTGTGAACTAATAGTCAACAATGGAGGAGTCCTAGCCTTAGATGGATCTTGGGGCTGCCCAAGTTTCTACTTCTTTGAATGGGAAGGGTTGATCTTGTCTGCTACAGCTGGATCTCTCTCTTGGTTAAGGACTATCAATGACCACAGGACAGTTTGGGGTGGGGGTTCTATGGTTTTCTGGATTAGCAGCAGACTTTGGTACTTCTCAACCTGGTTTAAACATACTAGGCTGGATGACAGTTTTGCTCTTGGAGAGCACCTGGTAGGTATCAAATGTCTTGATTCTTAAATATGTATGTGACTGACAGAATCCAAGTAATGTTAGAATCCTATATGCTAGAGGTAAGACTTTCTGAAAGAAAGCAGATCAGTCCTTGACTTTCAATTATCAAAAGCACCACACCATAAGCGGTAGATGAAATCCAAGGATTCCATTAAAGTGATGACCCTTTGTATGAACAGGGAATCTTATTTCCACTTTGGAACATTCACATTGATATGAATGTTAAGCTCCTATGAAAACTGGCTTTTGCATTTTTTTTTTTTGAGACTTTAAAACTTAGTCTTTTCCTCCCCCAAATAATAACAAAAATAAAATACTACTCTAGAACAAACATTTTAAATTAAATTAAAATATACATAATTGTCAGCTAAGGGAGAGGAAGAAAGGCAGGGAAGAAGGAAGAAGACAGTCATGGAGGAAAACAAGCAACACAACAGAGGCAGGTACAGAGGTGGGGGGGAGAGAGAGATGGGCAGATATTGTGGGAGAGTTCATGTGAGCATCTGAGGGGTGGCTTCTGTCTGGAAGGAGGATATCATTTCAGTTCTACTTTTCTCTAGCCTCAAACATTAAAGCAGGGAATCTTATTCTGTGGTCCCTGAACTCCCTGAAACTATGTAGTAGGATGAACAACATGAAATTGCATACAGTCATTCATTTCGAACTATTAAAACAGCATTTCAATGTGTACATGTGCATTTTTCTTGGGAGAAAGTCCTAGCTTTCATTACAGTGTCAAAGCAATTGTGCTTCCCTCCTTTCTCCCAAGAAGGATTTTAAAACTCCTCTTTGAGAAGGTCTGACAGGGATATTACAGATACACAACAATATACTTACTGGGGATGAGAAGAAGAAAAAGTCGAGTCTTAAATATTGCAGCCACCCATGAGTATATCAAAATTTTCGATGTGCATACATAATGATAACACACAGATTCACAGATTTCTGAGAACAGCAAAGTGAAACCTCTACTTGTTGGATAAAAATAACCAGTTTATTTGAGTAATGTTTACCAGGCCATGTCTAATCTTTTCCCGTGAAATAGTAATAATAATAAAGGCAATAGGCATTATTTTTTTTAAAAATTTGACTGCGCACATCCCCTAAAACGAAGTAAGAAAACTATATGCTTCCTAAATAGATAAACAGCCCAAAGTAAACTGAATTTGCTGTGGTGTAAAAACTCCAAAACCCTGAAAAAGCACATTCTACATAGTGGGCCAGTACTACAGTCCTTATAAGGGAAGATATCTCCAGATTTCCAGGAGAGTTTTCCCAAAGAAGACAGTGGAACAGTGTGCAGTTCACCTCAAAGCCTGGGAAGAACCTGTGGATGCTGTAAACACCCCTTTCTCAAAGAAACAAGGCTCCTCAGAATAGCCAAACATACTATGAGAAAACCCTCACTCCATCAAACTCCAATCGATGGACCTACCCATATCTAAGCCAAAAGAACACATACACATACACACAAACCAAACAAAACACACACAAAACCCAGTTAATTTTCCAACAGGCTCCCCTCTTCACCCGCTTCCAGAATTCCAGATTCCACTGGTTTTCCTTGCATCTCACTGATTGCTCCTTCCTGGTGTCCTTTGCTCTTTCTTTTACAAACCGGCTAAGTTTACCTGTTCCTGCTAATGCCCCTCTCACTCTGACATTTGGTACAAGCCCCTTCCCGTTCCCAGCCCCTAACTCTTTTTGGACAGGGAACTGCTTTGCTGGCCTTTCCCCTATCCCCCTTACTCTCCTGAACTCGCTCTTCATTCCTGCCCTTCATCTACTTCAGTCACCTCTTCTCCATCCTTTCCTCTACTCCTTTCTCACCTCAGAAAAGTGACTTGGCCTAAGCGACCTAAACCAGGCAGTCACTGCTAGAAACCAAAATCATGTCCCGATCTCCCAACCCACCTTTTCACTGCCCAGGTTAACCTCCTTATCTTTGCACCCCTCCCCCCATGTCCAGCAAAACACATTGCAAATAATTTCATTCAATGATCAATTCATGATTTCGCCAATGGACAAGGACATGGCCCTTACCGCTCAGGAACCTTCAAGAGAGAAGGCAAAAATATCTTGTATACAAAGTCAACCCGGGAAAAAAAAGTCGTGGGAGATGAGAATAGGTACAAAAAAGCGCTGTTAACGTTAGTGTTTCCCAACCAGTCTTCGTAAGAACAATGACTTAGTCTTGCTCGCCAGACCGGTATAATTCCAGCGCCTAAACAGTGCCTGGCACGTAGCAGGTACTTCATAAACACTAGTCGGTTAAAACGAACGAAAGGATAGACGAATGAATGAACACACCGTGCCTGGCACAGGGGTTGGCACATTGCTGCAGCCCAAAGAGAAGCGGCTGCGAAAAGAACTCGGTGAGAGGCAGGCTCAAGAGGCGCCCAGACTGGGAAAGTGGAGGCGCCGCCAGCCCTTCCACGGATGCAAGACACCGCCCGAGAAGGCGGCCCTCGCGGTCTCCCCTTCCCCTGGAGACCCCCGGCCCCCGCGCGCTCCGAACCTTGGTGTCCACGTCGGCCAGGCAGTCCCTGCGGAACTGGTCGAAGAGCCCCTGGCTCTTGAGGTGGTTCACAATCATGGCCACGAGCTGCGGGTCACCGGCGCCTGCACCCGCGCCGCCCGCGCCGGGGCCAGCCGCGGGGCCGGGCGGCGGCGGCGGCGGCTGCGGCTGCGGCTGCGGCGGGGGAGGCGGTGGTGCTGGGGGAGGCGGCTGCGGCTGCGGGTTGGTGGCCATGGCGGCCTGAGCCGGGGAGGGCGCGAGCCCGGGCGGGGAGGCGCTCCTGGGAGGCGGCGGCTGCACTGGTCCCGCCGCCTGAGGGAAGCCAACGGGATGTTGTTCCGGAACCAGCGAATCCAGAGCAACACCGGAAGTGAAAGGGAACCGGGGGAAGGGAGGAAAAGGCGGTGACTAGCATGGAAGGCCCGACGACGGGAGCCGCGAGGGGCCAGTTCCGGCTGCCTGAGGCCGCGGGCGCCCTCACGAGGCTGGGCTGAGCCGGAAGCGGCGGCTGTGGCAGCGGCGACAGAAAGGTTGAGGGGGGCTGCGGCGTCTAGGCCACCTGCCCAGGTCTGCAGTCCAGGGCGGTCGTGGGTTCGACCCGCGCAACATCCGGGGCCCTAGGGCCGACTGGGCGCCTGCTGAGCGCAGGCCAGAGCGGGGGAGTGAGTTGCTGGCTCCGTTCCATCCACAATGGCGTTCAGGCGTAACGCTCTTACTCATGTTTCACGGAGCGGGCGACATCCGTAGACTTTTGTAATGTGATCCGAACGTGGAACTGCCTATTCTAAACTCTCCCAACCCCCTCCGTTCTCAGCCTATGATCCTGCCCAGTTTTCTTCCCAGAAGGTAGCTCCCGCGCGGTCCTGTCTCTCTCCCCCTCACCTACTTCTTTTTCCCTTGGACGTCCTGTGTGACTTTCCGAGGGCACCTGCGGACTAGACCCCAATCCCTCCAGTCCCCTTTTCCTATCTGTGAAGACAAACTCACAGGCTTTTGGTTTTAAGGGTTTTGCTGTTGATTACTGTGATAATAACTGGTAACGTTTATATAGCACGCACTGTGTGCGGGGCATGGCGTTAAGTGCTTTTACATGCGTTAATTAACTCATTCTGGAAAAACACTAAATTAGGTCCGACTACTGTCCCCGACTTGTAAATCTCGGAAGAGCGACTAAGGAGATTTCACAAGGTTACACAGCCGACAAATCGACTCATTTTGGACAGAGTTATCTTTAAAATTATTAGTACCCAATCAAAGCAGCATAAATGCTATACACATTTTCAAAATTATTAAATAGAATGTAAATGTTATTGGAAAATGCATGTCGGTGAAATGGATATTGTTGCTTTTTAAATTTCATGCATGTATGGATGGCTATGTCACGTTACTAAGAGAAGGGCTGAGCATCAATTCTATGCCTATTTCTTATTTTTGTAGCTGCATGCCCTGACAAACTTACTTTATATGAATGGAGGAGTTGTTGCAATTCCATATAATTTATTTTTTATTTTTAAATTTTGTCAGTATACAATGTGGTTGTTTATTGTGGCCCATCACCCAAACCTCCCTCCCTTCTCCCTCTCCTGCCTCCCTCCCAACAACGTCCTTTCTGTTTGCTTGTCATATCAACTTCAAGGAATTGTAATTGTTATATCTTCTTCCCTCCCTGCCCCCCCTGGTTTTTTTTGTATTTACTTATTTATTTTTAGCTCCCACAAATAATTGAGAACATGTGATATTTCTTCTTCTGTGCCTGACTTGTTTCACTTAATATAATTCTCTCTAGGTCCATCCATGTCATTGCAAATGGCAGTATTTCATTCTTTTTTATAGCCGAGTAGTATTCCATTGTGTAGATATACCACAGTTTCCATATCCACTCATCTGATGATGGACATTTGGGCTGGTTCCAGCTCTTAGCTATTGTAAAGAGTGCTGCGATGAACATTGGAGAACAGGTATAATACCTTTGACTTGATGATTTCCATTCCTCTGGGTATATTCGCAGCAGTGGTATAGCTGGGTCATATGGTAGATCTATCTGCAATTGTTTGAGAAACCTCCATACCATTTTCCATAGAGGCTGCACCATTTTGCAGTCCCACGAGCAATGTATGAGAGTTCCTTTTTCTCTGCAATCTTGCCAGCATTTATCGTTCACAGTCTTTTGGATATTAGCCATCCTAACTGGGGTGAGATGGTATTTCAGTGCAGTTTTGATTTGCATTTCCCGAATGCTGAGTGATGTTGAGCATTTTTTCATATGTCTGTTGGTCCTTCGTATATCTTCCTTACAGAAATGCCTATTTAGCTCTTTTGCCCATTTTTTAATTGGGTGGCTTGTTTTTTTCTTGTAAAGTTGTTTCAGTTCCTTGTATATTCTGGATATTAATCCTTTGTCAGATGTATATTTTGCAAATATTTTCTCCCACTCTGTTGGTTGTCTTTTAACTCTGTTAATTGTTTCTTTTGCTGCAGAGAAGCTTTTTAGTTTGATATAATCCCATTTGTTTATTTTTCCTTTGGTTGCCTGTGCTTTTGGGGTTGTATTCATGAAGTCTGTGTCCAGTCCTACATAGGAGAAGTGTTTCTCCTATGTTTTCTTTAAGAAGTTTTATTGTTTCAGGGTGTATATTTAATTCTTTAATCCATTTTGAGTTGACTTCAGTGTATGGTGAGAGGTATGGGTCTAGTTTAATTCTCCTGCATATTGATATCCAGTTATCCCAGCACCATTTGCTGAAGAGGCAGTTTCTTCCCCAGTGTATAGGCTTGGTGCCTTTGTCAAAGATCAGATGGCTGTAGGTGTGTGGGTTGATTTCTGGATTCTCTATTCTATTCCATTGATCAGTGTGTCTGTTTTTATGCTAGTAAGATGCTGTTTTGGTTATTACAGCTTTGTAGTATAGTTTAAAGTCAGGTTGTGTTATGCCTCCAGATGTATTTATTTTGCTCAGCATAGCTTTGGCTATGCGTGGTCTTTTGTTATTCCATATAAATATCTGGATAGTTTTTTGCCATTTCTGAGAAAAATGTCATTGGAATTTTGATGGGGATTGCATTGAATATGTATATCACTTTGGGTAGTGTGGATATTTTCACAATGTTGATTCTTCCAATCCAAGAGCATGGGATATCCTTCCATCTTCTTGTATCCTCTCTAATTTCTCTCAGGAGTGGTTTGTTGTTCTCATTATAGAGATTTTTCACATCCTTGGTTAATTCAATTCCTAAGTATTCTATTTTTTTTGGCTATTGTAAATGGGCAAGCTTTCTTGATTTCTCTTTCTGCATGTTCACTATTGGAGAATAGAAATGCTACTGATTTTTGTGTGTTGGTTTTGTATCCTGCTACTTTGCTGAAATCATTTATCAACTCCAAGAGTTTTTTTGTAGAAGCTTTAGGCTGTTCGATATATAGGATCATGTCATCTGCAAAGAGGGACAGTTTGACTTCATCTTTTCCAATCTGGATACACTTTATTTCCTTCCCTTCTCTGATTGCTCTGGCTAGTACTTCCAACACTGTGTTGAATAGGAGTGGTAAGAGTGGGCATCCTTGTCCAGTTCCTCTTCTTAAAGGAAAAGCTTTTGGCTTTTCCCCATTCAGGATGATATTGGCAGTGGTTTATCATATATGGCTTTAATTATGTTGAGATACTTTCCATGTATATTTAACTTATAGAGGGTCTTTGCCATGAATGAATGTTGAATTTTATCAAATGCTTTTTCAGCATCTATAGAGATGATCATATGGTCCTTGTGTTTGATTTTATTAATATGGTGTATGACATTTATTGATTTGCGTATGTTGAACCAACCTTGCATCCCTGGGATGAATCCCACTTGATCGTGGTGTATAATTTTATGTATGTGTTGCTGTATTCTGTTAGCTAGTATTTTATTGAGGATTTTTGCATCTATGTTCATCAAGGATATTGGCCTGTAGTTTTCTTTTTTAGTTGTATCTTTACCTGGTTTTGGTATCAGGGTGATGTTTGCTTCATAAAATGAGTTTGGGAGATTTGCCTCTGTTTCAATCTTTTGGAATAGTTTGTAAAGTATTGGTGTCAATTCCTCTTTGAATGTTTGGTAAAATTCTTCTGTGAATCCATCTGGTCCTGGGCTTTTTTTGTTGGGAGCCTTCTCATAACAGCTTCAATCTCCTTTGTTGTTATTGGTCTGTTCAGATTTTCTACATCTTCTTGGCTCAGTTTTGGTAGCTTATGTGTGTCCAGAAATTTATCCATTTCCTCCAGATTTTCAAATTTGTTGGCATGTAGTTGTTTATAGTAGTCTCGAATGATTCCTTGTATTTCAGATGTATCAGTTGTAATATCACCTTTTTCATTTCTAATTTTTGTAATTTGGATATTCTCTCTTCTTTTTATACGAATGAACGAGTTGTTGCAATGCCATATAATTTTTGACCTCAAAAAATTCGGTTTGATGATATGTGAGCTGACTTTTCAGTTAGGTCCTCTTTCAATTTTATTGAAAGCAAAGAATTGAAAATCACCTGACTTGCCAAAGGATTTGTTTATCTAGTCCTTATCCTTAATACATCAGATAGGCTTTATCAGGATATCAAATGACTATGAATTAGACCTTTTTTTTTTTTTTTTTAAGTGAGATGTACTTTGTTTGGCCTGGTATACTCCAAGTTTGGGGAAAATCTAAACATTGTTCATTTTGTAAGTAGTTTTGGATAAAATGCTTTTTTGTTATCAGATAGGTGAATTATGCTTTTGTCTAAACCATGCAGCTGCAGATTTAGTTCATTCAAGTTGAAAATTTTTGTCAAGCATGGAAAATGTTTATCATATAACCGTTTTCGTTGTCAAACTAGCCAAATCAGATTTACTTACCATTAGAAACAGTTTGACTTCATTGTTTCAATTCAAATAAAGTGTCATGTGTTTTGAGGAATATAACTGAAGACTGCAGTGAGATAAAGTCATGGAATGAATCTTAAAAGATTTATTACTAAAAGCGATCAAGATTAAAATGGTGTGAAATAAGTTGTTTCACCCATTTCCAAAATTAGTTATAAACACCAGATGAGAATATAACATTTCGGGCCGACCCTGTGGCTCACTCGGGAGAGTGCCACGCTGGGAGCACCGAGGCTGCGGGTTCGGATCCTATACAGTGCTGGCCGGTTCGCTCACTGGGTGAGCACGGTGCGGGCGACACAAAGCCAAGGGTTACCATCCCCTTACCTTACCGGTCACACACACACACACAAACAAAAGAATATAACGTTTCCCTTTACTTAATTACCAGCAATGCGGTACAATATGTTTGCAAACTTATAAGTTGTTTTTATTTACAACTTATAAGTTCTTATTTGTAAGTGTATAGTATGATAAAAGGTGCAAGACTCCACAAATTTGATTAGGCATAATGACCAAACTTTAAAAAAAATAATGAATATTTTGTTTGCTGCTAAAAATGAATTGATTCAGTGGCTAGTAAATACTTTTGTTTCATGAACAGCCTATAGAAAATCCTCAACATTTTCTAAAATGTAGTAAGGTGAGAATTGATTATAATTTAAATAGACAATCCATAATTGATTTGCTACAATGTGTTAACTGCCTTACTGAACAACACACAGAGTCTAAAAGAAATAACAAATATTTGTATCCATTGTTTAAGTTACTGTGGGGTACACACATTATACTGGATACAGTGTAACTTGAACAATTTTGTAGCCTCAAAAAACTTTCTAGATACGTTGAAAAGAATCCAGGTCACTGGTTTGTACTACTTTGGCTGTTCAAAGGTGCTTTTCTTTCCATCTGAAGATAGGCTGTAGGGATGAGTATTGTAAATACTTAAAACAAAAAACAAAAAAAACCAAAAAACCCCAAACCAAAAAATATGCATTTAAATATTTTTTAAAAATCTGTTTTAAGCAGTCAGCATTTCTTATTCATGACCTCTTTGCTTGGTTCTCTCCTCCTGGTAGTCTCTAGAAAGAATAATACAATTTTTGATGATAGTTAGGGCAAGAAAGAGATGAGGTCTTCCAAAAGAAGAAGCAAATAAAGGCCATCACTCTTCTACTGTCCTACCCCACTGTATGTATGTCTGAATTCAGAACATCCCAACAAGAGTCAAGTACTTTCTCCCTCAATGTGATTGACTCTCATTTTGATATCCAAGTCTAGTCAAACAAACGTTACAAACCCTTTTGGAATGAGGGGAATGGTGAGTTATGAAGGCAGTCATTACTGGTAGCTATTTGTATCTTTTGGTACCAGATTCCTGCCAAGTGGCTGGCCCCTGGGATTTCTTCTCTTTTGTACAGTCCAGCCTGCTCCACCCACTCCTACCCAATCCTCCAAATCCTGTTTCTGGGGGCTTATCCAATGAAAGTAAATCATTGGTGATCTCTTAACCCCTGGGAACCCATCTGATTTTTAGGCAGAGTTATTTCCTTTCCCTCTTATCCCTATAGCATCCCCACTTCATGGCCTCCCCATTCCTGACTAGGCCTTTTATAATCAAGAGGCTGATGAATACCATTTCCTGAATGACTCTCCATTAATCCAAAGTCCAGCAGAAACTTTGAAGTTCATTTTTTCATTGAAATCAGAACACATTCTTAGGCAGGGTTCCAAACACTCCATTAACAGTTTTTTAAGAGGAGTGGGAGAGGAGAAGATGTATTATTTGCCTTTCCAAAGCAAACTCCATGGTCACAGCTATTCCTTTTTTGTCATTGTTGTAGTATAATATAGCCAGTGAACATGGACATGGTGGTTGGGCAGAGCATTATGCAATGTTAATGTGAGGAGGAGGATTGGTTTTTCCCCTGAAAGAACTGAAAAGAATTGTCATTTGCTCTGGAGTCAGGGCATGGAAGTGAGGGTGGTACGGGGGAATGGTAAGGTGGAGAGGAAGAAGTGTGATTTTGGGACATTTGGCAGAGACCAGAAACCTCCTCACTCCCTGCCAGTCTGGGAACGGCTGAGAATAGGGGAGCTTTGGGAGTAGTGGCTGTGTGAGCCTGTGTAACACTGAGGAGCTGCAGAATTCAAGAGGTTGCAGAGTCCTAGCTGGTGGGGAAAAGGAAGATGGTCTGGGACAGCAAGATAGCAGTAATGCAACAGGGACTAGGACTAGGTTATGTAAGCCCCAGGATATTGGGGTAGGAACTCCACAGAAGAAGAGACATCATGAGGTAGGTGTGGAGGGAGGTGGGCGGAGGTGTTTTGGCGAAGTTGGACGTATCAGTCACCTTAATTATTAATACTTGATGTGATAGGAGAGTTCTGTGTGGGTAGAGTAATCAGGAAGATTAACAGTGGTTCTCAAATTTTAGCATGCATAAAAATCTCCTATAGGGCTTGTTAAAACACAGAGCACAAGGTCTTATCCTGAGAGTCTCTGATTTAGTAGGTCAGGGGCAGGGCCTGAGACTTTCTGTTTTTAACAAATGTATTTAACAAATGCTAATGAATCAGCATTTGACAAACATTAAACTGGACAAACTATGGCCCACAGACCTAATCGAGTCTGTATGTTTTAATAAACAAAGTTTTATTGGAACACAGCCACACTCATTGGGTTTGCTTATTGTCTACGGCTGCTTTTGCTGCAATGCCAGAGTTAAGACAGAGTATGGCTTGCAAAGCCTACAATTTCTACCATCTGGCCTTTTATAGAAGAAGTTAGCCAACCCCCAGACTCAAAGAAGTCAGCAAAAGTGTGGCTGTGAGAGCAGTGGCTTGGAGTTGGGAAGCCTGTATTAGAGAACTGCCTTACACTAGATAACAATTTGCTTCTCTGAGCAGTGGAGATAATACCCAAATCACAGGATATTTTGAAAGACTAAACCAGGTCATATAAATGATATTGATTTGTAATATTCCGCCTAGATAAAATGAACTATTAAGAATGGGTGGAATTTGGGCACATACATTTCATTTCTGCTAGAAATATCATGTGATGTAGCCACTAATTAATATTAAACTATCCATTAACACACATGTAGATTTGCTAAGTGGTAAAAAATTGCTTCTGGCTGGAGGAGGTATTTTAAATCAATGGGGAATCCTGATGGCCATTTATGGTTTCTTAAGTGATTGTCATTTTGTAATGTTTTTATTCCATGCTTTCTAGTTGAACTTTTTTTTTTTTTTTTTTTGGATAAGAGACTAGTCCTTTTATGCAGGTAACATTACTTTTTTCATATTTCTTTGCTTTTAAAATTTAAACTCCTGGTAGTGATAGCAATCTGATTTATGAAAGATTTATTATGAAGTTAGGTAGCCAGTGTCTATTAATGTTACTGAGTTGCTAGCTATTTTGAAAATTGGGATGGCAATGTTACAGATAGCTTGAAATAAAAGATATTGCCTTATATACTTATAAAAATGGAAAGAAACTTTGCATTTAGAAGAGTTAGTCTTCAAGAAAATTATTTATTTTAAAAATAGCCTTAACATGTGATTCTTCAATACTCTAGATGTTACATGATGCTCTGAAAACTAAGAGTAACACCTCTAGGAATGAAATCAGGAAAAGTAGAAATTGAAAGGAGATTCTGTAGAAATGAGTGATATTGTCTGATTCCCCAAATCCATTATGGAAAGTCTGGGAAGGATAGCCAAATAGTGATTATAAACGACAATTTGTGTACCTAAGTTAAGATAGTATTCTACATTTGAAGAAAGAATCTTTTCAGAGGGGAAATGGCTGGCATGGTACCTATAAAAGGGAGGGATCCAGTGTGTCAAGAATTGACCTTGTCTCTACGAAGAGCGTGCATTTGCTATTGGGTGCCAGCCATTAAGATCAACTAGTTTACTCCTCTTCTGACTCTGTGGCTGTGTGATTATTAAGAAACTTTTGCGTCACATTTGCATTTGCCTGTAGGAAGAAAAAGTGCTAGTCAGTAAATATATTTGGTGGTTATATATCTCCCCATGAATGACTTTTATGCCTAAGACTCTAAAAGCTTAGTTAATTGTGAAGCCACCTGGGATTCAGATCTGTTCTTTGTATACTGATATTCATCTTCTGACCTTGCAAGACTGAAGGCTGAGTCCCACACTGTGGTCAACAAATTGCAGTATTGCTGTGGGGACCAGTTTGGGTAACCAGTTAGTGTATCTCAGGTAACGTCTAATTTTACTGGCCATATTTTTAACTCAGGTTGTAGTGATTACACTGATAACACAAGTTCCTTGTAGAAAACCAGGAAAAGACAGAAGTTTATTGACAAGATTAAATAGTCTGGAAATGAGTACCTGACTCAAGCTGGACCAATTAGAGCCCTTCCTTGGGATTTTTGAAAGTAATTGGTATCTCTCTGGTGGCCATGCTATAAGCAGAATTCTGGGGGAGTCAACAACTGGATCCTCTGCCATGTGGATAGATCCAGTTCACAGAAGAAAAGAAAAAAAGTATCTGCCAGCCCAGAGTGAAGCACAGATGAGAGATGGACAGCAAATGCCCTGCCTGTACTG
This sequence comes from Cynocephalus volans, assembly GCF_027409185.1. NCBI lineage: Eukaryota > Metazoa > Chordata > Mammalia > Dermoptera > Cynocephalidae > Cynocephalus > Cynocephalus volans. Next base: position 11,061,572 of record NC_084468.1, read on the forward strand.
CACATATTCCTGAGGCCCAGTTACATTTGTTCCCATCATTGGATTATGGGAAACAAATTCCAAAAAACATCCAAAGTAATAAAGTCCTGTTGTTTAATGTGAAATGTGCATTGTTACAACAGGAGGGTACTAAAATGGGAAGGGATTATGAGAAATGGTGCAGTGTGCACAGGAGCCTATTGAATATCAATGTCCATCAATGTTTACCCCTTTGGTAAACAAACTGACTGAAACTTAGCTTGACATCAGTGCCTCTGTTACTCCAGAGGGGCCATGAACTGGGTGAGGATTCTAAAAGAAAGAATTTTCTTGCTAGAAAGATACGATTCAAGAATGATTTCCATTTAGTTGAACCATGTGCCTCAACAGGTAGCAGAGTTAGTTGGAAAAAAAGAAGATATGTCTTCTTCTTGAGAGAAAATTGAATAAAAATACTTGTCAGTAAAGTAATTATTTGAGACAATGAATACTAAATTGACAATTGTACTTTTCTGGATTTAAGTAAGGAGATTATGTTTAAATGTTTTTCACCACTCTGTGACAGGAATAAGAGACTATGATTGAAAGGCGAGATTTAGATAACCATTTTTTTAAAAAAAGGCTAAATAACAGCCACATTTCTTCTTGATTGAACATAAATTTGAATATGTACTATTTTAAGTCACTGGAAGTGCATACTTTGAGGTGGTACATATTTTGAACAGATTACAATGGTGGTTAAGTTGTTTTGCATCAGAAAAAGTATTTGTGTTATTCTCCAAATTCAGGCCTTTCAACAGGTCTGCAAGGAAGGAAGAGAGAAGAAAATGAACTTTTATTTATATAGTCATGTTCTCTATTATTAGGCAACTGTACAGGCTTTATGTACTATCTTGTTGGTCCTTTGTAGATTTGCCTAGAATAGGAATCTGTGTTAGTCCATTTCTGTTGCTTATAACAGAAATATCTGAAACTGGGCAAATTATAAAGAAACAATATTTATTGCTTACAGTTTCAGAGGCTAGGAAATCCAAAGTCCAGGGAACACATCTGGTGAGGTGACTCTAAAGCAGTGCAGGGTAAGACACTAACCTTCTCATTCACTCTCCTTTTTAAAGCCTTCAGAACCACATCCATGACCACCCTTAAACCATTCACTATGCCAGGATGCTCATAATCTGATCACCTCTTCAAAACCCAATCTTTCAATTACCATAATAGGACTTCCCACCCTCTTAACACTGTCACAGTGGGGACCAAGCCTCCAACACATTAAATTTTGGGGGTACATAATTCAGTCCACTGCAGAAGCCCATTGGACATGGACCCTAGTCTCAGGAAGCCAATATGCTAATTTTAAAGATGAAACATGCTTATTACACACACAATACATATACAAAATAAAACAGGAATAGTTGGATAAGTAGAAACGAGGGCAAAGTAGTATAAAATGATGTGTACATTTATAGAAGTGAGGCTGGGATGGGCTGAGTTACTCAATGAAGCACTGTGGGAGGGTGGCCTTGAACCTGGTTTTGATAGAGATGATGAACACTGGATGGGCAGAGGGGAAGGAAGGAATGAACAAGTTGTAAGCAGATTAATTTTCAGAGTTGGTCATAAAAAAATATGTTCATACATAGGTATGTTCACTCTTCAAGTGGGCAGTTTTCTTAATTTTAATTTACATAAAACAGAATGCCTTGATTAATAAATGGCAGAGGAACTAAAATGAATGAAGTCTAAAGCAAAGGCACATTTATTTTTATTTCTTAGACTAAATATGAAGTATAAACCAGGAAGGGTGAGTGAAGTTTATTTTTAGAGGCATGAGGATGAGGAGGTGAATCCTGGGGGCTTTGGAGGCACAAGTGGGTTTGCATTTCGGTTTTGATGTTTTCTGTCTTTACAGCCATGGCCAAATTGATCAACTTCTCTATGCCTTGTTTTCTTACTTTTGAAATTATAAGAATAATAGAGCTACAATGGGGCTTTAGGGAAGATTGATTGAGATCATTTATTCATTCAACAAATATGTTTTGGGATCCTATGAGCCAGGTACTATACTAGGCATGGGAGAGAAAGCAGGTTACCAAGACAGATGAAGCCCTTACACTAACAGTGCATCCATTCTAGTGGAGCTGCTGGTCATCAGACAGACAAATGTGTGAATAAAATGTCAGGCAGAGGTAAGTACTCTGTAGAAAATTAAGTAGAGTGATAGAATGAAGTGTAACTGGTTAGCAACTAGCAGGTTAGGGTAGGTCTTTCTTGGATATCAGTGTCACATCAAAGTCAGCTATGAGAAAATGAGGAGAAGCAGCCCTGGTGGGAAGCACAGCTACTGCTAAGGTTCTGAGGGCAGGAGTCAGCTTGATGTGTTTGAGGAGCAGAAATAAGGTCATTGCAGCTGGAGGATATTGGGCAAGGGGTAGGATGGTAGCAGATGGAATTAGATTATGTAGGGCTTTGAAAACAAGGATAGGAAATGTATTTTCTAAGTGCAACCAAAGCCCCTAGAGAATTTTGAACTGGTGAATGACATGATTTTATAACATATAAGGTACTTGCAGTGGGTCCTGGCACAGGATAAACAGTGTATGTTAGCTATTGTTACCATTTCTTTTAATCCTCACACCAGCCTTTGTGATCATTTCTATGAGAGGAAATCATCCCAAACCTTAGCTGGGGCAGGCTTTGTGGCCTGATGTGATTTTCAGCCCCTTTGGGAAGCATCTAGCATTCCTGATAAAGCACTGGAGTATTTTTCTGGCAGACTTTAATGAGATTTAGATTCCTCCTGGGAAGTTAGATTGGCTCCACTCTGCTGTTAGTCTTTAGATATGTCCTATAACCTTTAACCAAACATTCAAAGGTATAGTACTCTTCAAGCCTTACGTTATCCTAATAATCTTTAGACATTTCTCTTATTAAGCTCTAATTGAATATTTTCATTAAGTCACTGTATTAGTCCATTTCTGTTGCTTGTAACAAAATACCTGAAACTGGGTGATTTATAAAGAAAACAAAATTTATTGCTTACGGTTTTTGAGGCTGGGAAGTCCAAAGTTCATCTTGTAGTAGTGACAGTGTTCCAGGGGTCTCACATTGCAAGATGGTGGAAGCAGAGAGAACAGAGAAGGAGACTAACCTCCTTCATTTTCCTTCAGAACCACATCCCTGACCACCATTTTTAATCCATTCACTATGGCATGGTCCTACAATCTAATCACCTCTTCAAAGCTGCACCTTTCAATTACCATAAAAGGATTTCCCACCCTTCCAACAGTCACAGTGGTGGCCAAGTTTCTAATACATAAAACTTGGGGGACACAATTCAAGCTTCAATGAGTTTTGGGGGGACGTAATTCAATCCACTACAGTCACAGTCACTTTTGTTTTTCTCCCATGAGAAAATCTTTGAACTGTTTTTTTAAATTTTATTATTTATTTATTTATTTATTTTTAAGTCTTTTCCCTTGCCAACAAGCTTGAAATAAAATGTGGGTAAATGTTCCCACTCAATTCATTCTACAGACAAGGAAACTGAGGCTTAGAAATAGAGTAACTTGATAATGCCACAGATTTTCATCCAAAGCCTGTGTATTTAAGCACTCCACTATACTTCCTCCTTGAAGAACAAACTTAACTCAGCATTCTAAGAAACAACAGAGAAAATCTGAACCCAAGAGGTCTTAATCTCCAGTTATCATACTCTTCTTTCTTTTATTGCAACCCCATTATTATCTATTTTATTTTATATTGATTTTTAAAGACTGATATTCTGTAATTTATTGTGAGTTTCCTTTTCTCTCCCCAAGATATGAGGGGTCTTCAAAAAGTTCATGGAAAGATTTGCATTATCTTTTAATTCTATTTTTCCACAAACTTTTTGAAGTACCCTCGTGTATATATGTAGTTATTTTCACTGTCACTCTGCTTTTCGACTTTTTAAAAGTTCTAATTTTCTCTTTCACTAATTTGAACCCACTCCTGAATTATATGGACCTTTTCTCCAGTTTACAAGATCCATTAAATCTTATGGTCTAGAATGTCACTTCTTTGGGTCTTCAGTTTGTCCAGCCCAGGACTTTAATTCATTAGTGACTTACACTTGTCAACTCAAACAGATTGTGCGGATCTGCTGAACTGAAGTAAATTGCTCATTGCTTTTGTTAGAAAAAACCTGATTGAGATCACTGAAGGATGCTAAAACAATTTGGATTCTTTTGGACTCAAGGATGGGGAAAGTCCCTACTTCTAACTAAAAAGCATTATTTTCATAGAATGAAATCAATTCCATAGATGTACTGGAGTTGGTTCAATCAACTCATCAAATTTTCAGGAAATTTGTGAAATAGTTGATGCCAACTTGGCAGCTTCAAATTGGCCACTGTGAAAGTATTTACTCTACAGAAATTGTCAAATGCCACAAATCAGGGCTTTCTTTCCCCATGGAGTCAGTTTTTAAACACGTGGTGGTATACTGCTGCAAGTGCCCCTGTTTCTCCATGTTTGTAGTTACAGTCAAGGAGAAGACGTGGAAAGACAGAGAGGAGGCTGACAGGACAGGCTTTTGTTTTCTGCCTGCATTTTCTCCCCTTGGCACAAACTGCCAAGAGTCTGTTAGTCACACAGACCCCACATCCCTAGTAGCAAATAAGGCTCACAATCATTTTCCCCCTTAGTGTTGAATCCCAGCTCCATCTCTACTTGCTTTGTGACTTGGGCTGGTCAGTTATCCTTGTCCCTAGGCTTCAGTTTCCTCATCACTACAATGAGAATAATACTGCCAATCTCAGCATGTGTGAATGTATATGTGGGGATGGAGGTAGGGTTTTAAACAAGATGATTCCCATTATTGTATTTGCTTAGGATTCGGTGTATAGGCTCTCCATAAATGTTAGCTCTTGTTATCATTGTGTTATCATTTACTAAATAATCACAGACACTCAGAGGGCACTTGCAAAGTGCTAGTTCATGCAGGCCTCTCTGGTGATGTTTAAAGACCCTGAACCAACCTGGCTGGCACCATTTACCCCACAAGGTGGCTCTCTCATTCTCTCTCTCTCTCTCTCTCTCTCTCTCTCACACACACACACACACACACACACACACACACACACACTCCCTATTAGAATGGAATCAGTGCCATAGATGTACTGAAGCCAGTTTAATCAACTCATGTTAAAATTTCAGGAAATTTCTCTCTCTGCCTGTGTTCCATGTGGGCTGGAAGCACCACCAGATACGAGTGCAATTCTGCTACCTTCCAAGACATACCAGCCACAGACTTTCTCCCTTTATCCAGTGCTTGCCTCTCAGTAATACCCCAAGTGTACCAAGCTTGACAATTTTTTTTTTTTCCAGCTAAAAGGAGGTGGAGAGGAGGGGTATGTGTGGGAAGAAACCTGTCTTGAAATGTCTTGATTTGGCCTGGATGGCTTTTCACTGACACACACCCAAAGTATTTTGTGTCCTTGTGCAAGATTCCCCTTTTATTTACTGCAAGGATGTTTTTAACAGGTAGGAAACTGAAGTCTTGGTGGGGAGAGAGATGTGTATCTCTCTCTTTTCTTTTGTCTGTCTTGATTCTTTTTCCTCATTTTGCAGAATCCTCAAGACAACATTATAAAGTAAAATCAATATAGGGTCAACAGTCAAATAGACCTGGATTTGACATATGATTCTGCTACTTATCAGCTTAATGACCTTGGGATACTCATTTGAATTTTGAACCCCCAGCTTCCTAATCCACAAAATGGATCTCTCTCTCTCTCTGTGTCTCTGTCTCTGGAGTCTCTCTCTCATTTATCTATCTTGAGCTAGTCTTGTACTTCACAACCCAGCTACATATTATATTGACTTGGGAAGCTTTTCAAAAATAGTTGATTCCTGAGCTCCACTCCAAAAGACTGATTCAGGGCCGAGCCTGTGGTGCACTCGGGAGAGTGTGGCACTGGGAGTGCAGTGACGCTCCCGCCGCGGGTTCGGATCCTATATAGGAATGGCCAGTGCACTCACTGGCTGAGTACCGGTCACGAAAAAGACAAAAAAAAAAAACAAAAACAAAAAACCCAGAAGACGGATTCAATTGGACTGGGTTTCAGCCCAAGCTTTAGTCTGTTTTAGAGGCTCCCCATGTAATTCTGTGTGTAGCAAATGCTAAGAATTGCTGAGCTCCTCTTATTAAGTTTCTCTGAGCCTCAGTTGGCCCACATGCTTATAATCTGGAAGTTCCTGGACCTTAGCAACTCATATATACAGAATGAGTCTACTTTGCGAACAGAAACATTATGACACCAATCTTCTACCTGCTCAGATTAGCAGAGCAGTCACCTCTCACCCCTTGTCTTTAGGAGCCCTTTCATGGAATGCTTCAAAACCCCTATTAGTGCTCTGCAGATGAGAAGAACAATCCCTGGGACCCTGTCCCCCTGCTGAAGCTGGGCAGCACCTATGGCCTGGAGAAATGCCAGCCCTTGCAATGGTTCCTCAGAGACCAGCAGACCCTGGCCTTTCTTTTGGGTTCTTGTTAAGGATACTCTTCAGAATTGGCCTGGGTTATCGGGGACACAGCCCATAAGAGGTCAGGTCTTTCACTTCACACAAGTGCAGCCATGTTTGTGAAGGCATCACCCAGTACTCAAGGAGCAGTATCACAATGACATACAGCGTCATTCACTCACCACCAAAAACCAACACTGTACTCCGACAACCTAGGCCTGGGTTATCCAGTCCACACCCCTTCTTCTTCTTGGTGATTTTCCTCTTGGAAGTTATTCTTTTTCTCCCCACTACCTGTCCTGAGATGGGTCTACTCTTGTCTACCAGATGTGTTTTAATAAACATAATACATAGGTAAATACCAAACTTCTCCCAGAAGGCTTCTTGGCTCTTTCTACATGTATGTGCAGAGTCATGTGTGTGAAAAAAAAGCATATGAGAGAGAATCCAGTATTAGTTTATCTATCAGCCTCTTCTAAACCCAGGCTCTTTCCAAGTCTCATCTCCAATAAAAAGTTTCTATCCCAAAACCAATGAGTAGGAACAAACTTACTTCGCATAGGATTAACTCAAAAGGGACTGTTGAAATAATTACGTACAGAACAAAGGGACCTCTTGCCCCAAAGGTAAGTACCAGTTTTCACCATGAACACATAAAACACCCAAATTTTCTTAGTTTTAACCAATTTTAGGATTCAGTCTTCACTAGTTAACTCATTATATGTAAATAGGATTGATTCTCACAGTGTTGTTGAGAATAAAATGTGAGATAAGATGTGAAAAGTTCAATTTGTAATGTCTTATTATTGTCACTGTTACTAATTAAGCTAATCAGCATCTCTTTAGAGATGCCCCTTTGGGCAGTGAGTGTACCATCGCCACCTCCTCCTGTCCCTGTACTATATTCAGTGTAGTGGCCCTGACCTCTGGTCAGTACAGTCCAGTGGATTTCAGGCTCTCACCATATCACCAGTAAGATAAGTCACATTAACTAGGGCGATGAGGCTCTGGATTGAAATACAGGGCTATGGGCCCCATGTCACAATCTCTCTCTCTCTCTCTCTCTCTCTCTCTCCCCCCTGCTTCAGTTGTGAGAGCCATTCACGAGAGCTGCTCTTGGTTAGGTGGTCTTTGGATTGGTTCTTGAGCTCCAGTTTTCTTCTGGATAGACCTAAAGGTCTTCAGGAGTTTAGGAGAAAATTGGAGAAGGTCTCTATTCATCCACGTTCTCCAGCACAGTAAAGCAAAAGCACTAAATATTGAAGTTATTTGGTTCTTGCCTTACCTTAGGAAAGTGCAGTGGTGTATCTTGACTCTCATGTGGTTCCTTGGGTCTGCTCTCTATTAGTTAGGAATCTAGAAGGGAGAAGGCTTGTACTTAGCAGCCCCCAAACCTACAACAGTTCTTTTGGTGGAAAGGCTAGAACACTTCCACCCAGGGGTTTTCATGACCATTGATGTTTTAAGAAATGTGTGCATGAAGTCAATTTTGGGATCCTCCCTCAGGTGCCAACCATGGACAGTGTGGTTTTCATTACCTAGGGGGGCTGTCTTGTCTCTCTTATGGGTGGCCATGAGAAATATTCAGAAAGTGGTACTGATTGGGGTCAGGGGTTGAGTGAATGAAGCAGGAAGGGAGGAGGAGCTATCCAGACTGGCAGGTTTCCTCTAGAGCAGGGGTTAGCCAATGATAGTCAGCAGGTCAAATCTAGCCTGCTACCAGTATTTGTTTTTAACTTATTTTTGCGTCACGTAAGACTCACCTGCCACCTCTTTTGGAAATAAAGTTTTATTGGAATATAATCACACTTATTTGTGTGTATGCTGTCTATGGTTGGTTTCGTGCTGAGTAATTGCAATGGAGAACATTGCAATGGAGTAATTGCAATGGAGAACATACAACCTGCAAAGCATAAACTCTGTACTCTCTGGCTCTTTACAGGAAAAGTTTGCAGATTCCTGCTCTAGAGTCAAAGATGCTTCTCAATCAAAGATACTTTGCAAAACTGCTTCAGATTTCCTAATCCTCCTCATTGTAACCCAAAGGCCACAAGACCCCTGTAGAATTAGAAAACGTCACAGTTGGAAGGGGGTGTTAGTGGTGAGCCAGCACAATTCCTTATCTGAGACCATAATCTCCCAATGGTAGATCCTCCAGAGACCCCCTAGTGGCGGAGCCACACCATTGCCAGGAGTGGCCAACTCACCTCTGGGAAGTTCTGGCTGTTGTAAAATGATTCCTCATCTTGAGCTAAAATCTGGTGGGCAAGAAAAAACAAAAGATTTTTTATTTATGACTCTCTATCCAGACTTTGAAGGAGAAAGACTTCATCACCAGCAGGGTGGGCTATGCTGCCTCTGTTGTGTGGGGCAACAGGATGGGTGGGGAGGGGATTTAAAGAAGCTAGAGAGGCAAATTTACTCTATGTGGGAATAGATTCTGGACACTCCTAGAGAGAAAGGTCCCAAGAATAGATGCTGGAGAGGATGACTGGACAGGGGTGGGGTGAGAGTAGAACTGCAGGTGACCAATTAGCAACCCAGCTATAATTGTCCAAATTCCACTTCAGTGCCTTCCTTTCTAGCCACAGATTTCTTCTTCTCTCACCTCAAACGTTGCTTTAAACAAACAAGTATGAAGGGAGAGACCATGTGTCATCTTTTTGGCCCAGATTGAATGTTTTCCAGGGCACAGGGTAGTGCAAAGATCTCCAGATGTACATCAGAGGCCCTAGGTTCAAGATCTATTTCTGCAATAACTTCATGTACAACCTCTTGTCATCATTTCTCTTCTTTGTGCCTTAGTTTTCTCCTCTGTAAAATAAAAGCTGGAGCTAGAACAGAGTTCCAAATGCTTATTGTTGAGCCTTAAGCCAAGGGACCTCTGGGGGCTTGGAGCAGGGGGCCAGCAATGTGGCTGTTAAGAGACTGGATTTCCAAGCCACCCTGTCCAGCTTTCATCAGAGCAGTTTATGTACTGGATAGACCGGGTTTCCTTTAAAATCCTTATTACCACTACACTCCCACTGCTAAAGAAAAAAAGAAGCCTAGAAAGCTGATATGTGATACATGGATGAGCATTTAAAATTTTCAACAGTTACCATATTCATTTTAATACTTATTAGGAAAAAGTATAACTAACACATCAAATGTGTGATCTCATTGATATTGCTGAAGATAAGGCTAAATTTAATTAAACGGTGGGCTTATTTGACAGAAGAGAATAAGTAAAAATTAATACAGATGATATAGGAATATGGCCAATGTGATTTGGGAAAATGGGTCAAATGACCTCCACAGGCCCTCCTGGTTCTGACATTTCAGCATTCTTCCTCCTCCCTGTCTTCTCTCCTGTTTCCTCTCTGTGGTCATACCTTCACCAGGAGAGAAGGCATTAAAGTGTGTATTTTCAGATTCGAAACTGACCTTCACAGGCATGGGGATCTGTGTCCAGTGGGTCTTTTCAATCCTCCCTGCCAGAGAGCTCCATTTTGATAGGGGACAGCTCTGTTTTCCCACCTTCAGTTTCTGATGAGGTGTACGCAACCGGTAGGAAACAAACCAAAATGAAAACAAGATAAACAAGGCCCTGCAGAGAGTGCATATCTGCATCATTTGGGATTAGAGAAGGCACTGTTGGCTCCATTAGTGGAATACCTAATGTGCTTGTGTTTGAAAAAGAAAATCTGCAGAATTAGTAGCTGGTAAATTTTGTCCTACAGTCTGTTGATTTTGTCTTGATCCTTTTTAACCATCAGACTTCTTATTTTTATTTCCTCTTGGCATGAAATTATTTCTTGTATTATCTTTTTAACTCACTCCTAATGGTATAATGCATGTCTATTTTGCTCTGAGTTCTGGATGATTAGACTGTAGTTGTAGAGGAAAAACACTGGTATTGCATATCTATTTTCTAATGTTAAACATGCACTGGATGTCTACAGTTGATTAGTGTGGCATACTGTGGTAAATAGACCTTGCTGAGGGGCCACACTGACCTCCTGGATTTGAACTTCGTTTAGCTATCTATGAACTGTGGACTGGTGTTTCTTACTTAAATAAGATTGAGTCTCACTTTCTTTGATCGTTCAACAAGAATCATGTTTTCTCCCCCCATCGGATTTTGTGTGTGTGTGTGTGTGTGTGTGTGTGAAGATTTAAGAGGCACTGTATAAAAAAAATCCCCAGCTTGAGTGTGTTGAGTTTTAGATGCTAAATAAATATCAGTTCTTGGGCTGGCCGGTTAGCTCAGCTGGTTAGAGCACCACCTTGCAACACCAAGCCCAAGGGTTTGGTTCCCTGTGCCTGCCAGCTGCCAAAAAAAAAAAAAAAAAAAAATCAGATCTTTTTTCATTTTTTTCAAGCTTGACAAATCCTTGTAGTAGATACTACAGACAAGGCAAGGATGAACATGACATAGGTCAGGATGGCAAATAAGTTTTATTTCATGTGCCAGCTCTCATGGAGTAATGCAGCCTCGGAGTACTGCGTTGAGATGGATTTTAAGGGTCAGCAGGGAAGAGTTATAATTGATTAGCTATGTCCTCTAAGGCTCAGGAGGGGGCAGTGGAGAACACAAATATCACATATTTGCCATCGCTGAAACAAGCCTTCATTTGAGGAAGTCAAAGCTCTTAGAGTGTGAAATTCTCCTAGACGAAACAAATAGCTAATGAGCACAAGGAGAGTGGTGGGCACTTCTGTATGTGTTATGTCTTGAATCCTCTCAGCAAACTGGAGAGGAATGAATTACTATTTGCAGGACAGTTCTCTGGGCAGCCTTGGACCAACCCAAGTCTCCTCACTTTCTAAATTGTAGTTCTCAAGAATAACTGTAGCATGTGCTAGGAATGCAACATCTTGAGATCAAGGGGAGATGGCTGGAATACTCTGAGCTCTGTTTTGGATCCCCCAAGAAACAAGATGTCCTTCAGTGCATTGGCCCAGTGTTTCATGGGATCCTGAGGAAGAAAATCCAGGATGAGCTGCTTTCTTGGGTCCTTCAGATGCGATGCAAATGGGACACATGCAAATGAGACTCCATCCACCCCAGGCAGCTTTTCTGAACCTTAGGGGACTGGATCACAATGAATCTTAGGTTTCTGTTCTCCCTTGCTGCCTATCTGTAAGTAGTAAATTTGCTTAATGTAACTTATGTGTGTAGGTGTTCTACCTCACTGGACTCAGACAAGTTGGTAACTAGTGCACAGTGAACCTGCTTCACACTATTCTCATTTTATAAATGAGGAAATTGAGTCTCAGTAAGTAATTTTCTCAAGGTCTTACAAAGTAAGGTCAGCTAAGCAATTTTTTCAGGATCTTACAAAGCAACAAGTAGTAGAAATGAGCTTTGAACCAAGATCTGTCTGATTCCAGAGGCCTTTTGTTTTTGACTAGTACATTTTTAACTGTGGTGTTCCAATGGAGTCCTTTTAATTACCTGTATACACCTGCATAACCATCACTCAGACCAAGACATGGAACTTTCTTACCCTTCCAGACACTTCTCTTGTGTAACTTCTAAGTTAGTAATCTCTCCACCAAGAGATAAACTACTATTCTGTTATCACCATTGATTAGTTTTAACTGTTCTTCAATTTTATATAAATGGAATTATATAGTAATTTCACTTTGTGTCTGGTATCTTTGTTTAACATAATGCCTGTGAGAATTATCCATGTTTTTGTATTAGTAGTTTGTTCTTTTATTTTTTTATTACTGTGTAGTACTTCACTGTATGAATAATGAATAGACCATAATTCACTTATCCATCTTTCTTTTTTTATTTATTTTATTTTTTTATTGGTTATAAATATTCATGGGGTACGAAGCTGATTGTTACCACTCGTGCCCAATATCCATCTTTCTTGAGGGTCATTTGGGTTGTGCAGTATTTTTTTTAGTTACAATGAAAAAAGCTTCTATCACATTCTTGTAATGTCTTTGGGTGGGTATATGACCTTATTTGTGTTTAGTATATACCTAGTAGTGGAATTACAGGGCCATAGGTTAGGCAAATATTTAACTTTATTAGATATGAGTTGCTATGGTCTGAATGTTGGTGTTCCCATAAAATTCATATGTTAGAAATTAATCCCCGACATAGCTTTCGGTTTCAAGATGGCGGCGGCTGCAGCGGCTGGCGCGGAGTAGCTGAGGTGGAAAAGGTGGCCACTGGGCCTCAGGCAGCCGGGAAACTTGTGGACCTTCCTCTGGCCATCTCTTAAGGGAGGACTGCTGCTGCTGGCCGGTCGTGGGGGCTCAACGCCACTTTGCCCCCGGCAGGAGAGGCTGCCTCATTTACAGGCAACAGCTTTGAAGTGTGGAGCAGGAAAAGAACTGATTCTTAGCTGCAAAAGTGAGTCTTGAAACAGGGAACACGGCGCCAGGGCTGCTGTGGATGCAGCCAGGATCCCGGAGACCGGGGCCGCGCTGAAGAAGGCGGCCAGCTGCCCTATTCAGGATTTGAGGTTTCAGGCCGGCATTAAAGAAGATTCCTGGGAGCGCCCGAGCGGCGCCGCGACTGAACAGCCCGAGGCGGCAGCGCCGAGAACACGGAAGGCAACAAACCAGAGACAGAGCGAGCGCCCGACCTGGCACAGCACTGTGAGTGATCCCTGGCACAACTCTGTTCGGGGGGGTGGATGCCCACGCGGCTTCCGCCTGCACCACCAGGCCACTCACTGCCACGGTGCTGCCTCCATTTTCCCAGGTGCGGGCAGCTCCGCCCTGCTCGGCCATCACTGAGCCCATTTGCTTGGCCTGGCGCGGGGCTTTCCGGACCCTGCGGGCCGACCTCCTCTCCCACTCCCTCCGCGGTTCTCTGGCAGGGCTGGGGGTGTGGGGCGTCCCGACCAGTTTTGGGAGGGCTAGGAAGTACGGGCGGGCCGACTGTCACTCCACCACACCCTGGACTCCGCCCCGGTAAACTTCCTGTTACTGGGAGGCAGATACCATCTCTGCGACCACCAGTTTGGAAAAAAGCCTAACGAATTTCTGGTTGGGAATAGTGTGGTAGGAGAGTTCCCAGGTCCGCTTGAACCTGCCGGAGAGCAGGCTGCAGGCGGGCACTAGACTCGGTTTATACCGGGGCGATACAAAGGTGAACAAGACCCGAGAAAGATCTACACAGTGCTACAAAGGCACCCAGAGAGACCGGTCGTCTGTGCCTAGCAGAAACCTGGTAGACTTCCTGGGCGAGGCGGTGCTGAGCAGGGTCTTGAAGGCCCAGCTGATAGACGAGGGGTGCAGAAGACACGCCCCAGCCCAGCACAGTGTGCACAGAGGGGGGAGACGTGCGGCCAGGGAGGCGGAGACTCGACAGGAACCACACACCCGGTGGGGTCGCCACTGCACGATCTAACAGCCTGGGCCAGAGCACACGGAACGGGGAGAAGTCCTGTACAGAAAGTGAAAGCTCAACAGAGATCACACACCCTGTGGTACGTGATCCACCAGCCCAGCAGAGTACAAGCTGACCAGAAAGGTGGCTCCCCGGAGAAGCCCAAGACCCGAGGCAACCACACACACAAGACACTAGAGGCCAACTGAGCAGTCACGGCGGGAGCCATACCAAATTGGCAACCACAGCAACATCCTAGTTAGTCATTAGTCTTAAACCGGTGGACTGTGAAACCCCCTGCCACAATGAATAAACACCAAAAAAAAGACACCAGAAATACAAAAAATCAAGAAAGTACACCACCAAAAGTTAATAAATCTCATACTCTAGATCCTATAGAACAAGAAGCCCTTGAAATAACTGACAAGGAATTTCGAGTGATAATTCTAAGGAAACTGAATGAGATACAAGAAAACTCAGCTAGACATCATGATGAAATGAGGAAAAGTATACAGGATCTGAAAGAGGAAATATACAAGGAAATCAATTTCCTGAAAAAAAATGTAGCAGAACTTGCTGAACTGAAGAAGTTATTCAGCGAAATAAAAAACACAACGGAGAGTTTAACCAGCAGGCTTGTCGAAGTTGAAGAGAGAACCTCTGAACTTGAAGATGGGCTGTTTGAAATAACACAAGCAGACAAAAAGAAAGAAAAAAGAATCAAGGACATGGAAGAAAATCTGAGAGAGATATCAGACAACCTCAAGCGCTCAAATATCCGAGTCATGGGTATTCCAGAAGGGGAGGAAAATGGAGATTCCATTGAAAACATATTCAACAAAATAGTGGCAGAAAACTTCCCAGGTATAGGAAAAATCACTGATCTTCAGATCCAGGAAGCTCAACGATCTCCAAACGTATTCAACCCAAAAAGGCCTTCTCCAAGACATGTCATAGTCAAATTGGCAAAACTCAGAGACAAAGAGAGAATCTTAAAAGCTGCAAGAGAGAAGCGTCAAATCACCTATAAGGGAGCCCCAATCAGGTTAACATCAGACTTTTCATCACAAACCCTAAAAGCTAGAAAGGAATGGGATGATATTTTCAAAATACTAAAAGACAAAGATTGCCAGCCAAGAATACTCTACCCTGCAAGGCTATCCTTCCGAAATGATGGGCAAATAGTATATTTCTCAGACAAACAAAAACTGCGGGAGTTCACTACCACAAGACCACCCTTACAAGAAATCCTCAAGGGAGTACTGGGTTTGGTTCCTGAAAAATAACTACCACTGCCATAAAAACCCAAGAAAAATCAAAACCCGCTAGTACAATAAAAATGGCATTCATGAAGAGAAAACAAGCTAACAAAAACACTATCTACAACCTAAGGAACCAACAAACAAAGAAACCAAACAGTAAATCAGAAAGCAAGGAACAAAAGACACCTAAGACAACCAAACAACCAATAAAATGCGAGGAATAAATCAACACCTTTCAATAACAACTCTTAATGTTAAAGGCTTAAATTCCCCAATTAAAAGACACAGACTGGCTGACTGGATCAAAAAGCAGGACCCAACTGTATGCTGCCTACAAGAGACCCACCTCACCCATAAAGATTCACACAGACTAAGAGTGAAAGGATGGAAAAAGATTTACCATGCAAACAGAAAAGAAAAACGAGCTGGAGTGGCTATTCTTATATCTGACAAAATAGACTTTAAACTAAAAACCATAAAAAGAGACAATGAGGGACACTACTTAATGATAAAAGGACTGATCCATCAAGAAGACATAACAATCATAAATATGTACGCACCCAATGTTGGAGCAGCCAGATTTATAAAACAAACTCTATTAGACCTAAAGAAGGAAATAGACACTAATACCATAATAGCAGGGGACCTGAACACTCCACTGTCAATATTAGACAGATCATCTAGGCAAAGAATCAGTAGAGAAACACAAGATCTAAACAAGACTCTAGACCAATTGGAATTGGCAGATATCTACAGAACATTCCACCCAACAACCTCAGAATATTCATTCTTCTCATCAGCACATGGATCATTCTCCAGGATAGATCACATATTAGGTCACAAATCAAGTCTCAATAAATTCAAAAAAATTGGAATTATCCCATGTATCTTCTCAGACCACAATGGATTAAAACTAGAAATTAATAACAAACAAAACTCTGGAAACTATACAAACACATGGAAATTAAACAGCATTCTACTTAATGACATATGGGTCCAAGAAGAAATCAAGCAGGAAATCAAAAAGTTTATTGAAGCTAATGAAAACAATGATACATCATACCAAAACCTGTGGGATACTGCAAAAGCAGTATTGAGGGGAAAATTTATTGCATTAAATGCTCACTTCAGAAGAATGGAAAGATGGCAAGTGAACAACCTAACACTTCACCTTAAAGAACTAGAAAAACAAGAACAATCCAATCCTAAAGTTAGCAGACGGAAAGAAATCATTAAGATCAGAGCAGAACTGAATGAAATTGAAAACCAAAAAACAATTCAAAAGATCAACGAATCAAAAAGTTGGTTTTTTGAAAAGATAAATAAAATTGACAAACCATTAGCTTGGCTAACAAAAAAAAGAAGAGAGAAGACTCAAATAACAAAAATTAGAAATGAAAAAGGCGATATTACAACTGATTCATCTGAAATACAAGGAATCATTCGAGACTACTATAAACAACTATACGCCAACAAATTTGAAAATCTGGAGGAAATGGATAAATTTCTGGACACACACAAGCTCCCAAAACTGAACCGTGAAGACGTAGAAAATTTGAACAGACCAATAACAATAAAGGAGATTGAAGCTGTTATCAGAAGGCTCCCAACAAAGAAAAGCCCAGGACCAGATGGATTCACAGCAGAATTTTACCAAACATACAAAGAGGAATTGACACCGATTCTTTACAAACTATTCCAAAAGATTGAAACGGACGCAAATCTCCCAAACTCATTCTATGAAGCAAACATCATCCTGATACCAAAACCAGGTAAAGATATAACCAAAAAAGAAAACTACAGGCCGATATCCTTGATGAATATAGATGCAAAAATCCTCACTAAAATACTAGCAAACAGAATACAGCAACACATACGAAAAATTATTCATCACGATCAAGTGGGATTCATCCCAGGGATGCAAGGTTGGTTCAACATACGCAAATCAATAAATGTGATACACCATATTAATAAACTCAAACACAAGGACCATATGATCATCTCTATAGACGCTGAAAAAGCATTTGATAAAGTTCAGCACTCATTCATGACAAAGACCCTCTATAAGTTAGGTATAGAGGGAAAGTATCTCAACATAATTAAAGCCATATATGACAAACCCACTGCCAATATCATCCTGAATGGGGAAAAGCTGAAAGCTTTTCCTTTAAGAACAGGCACTAGACAAGGATGCCCACTCTCACCACTCCTATTCAACATAGTGTTGGAAGTACTAGCCAGAGCAATCAGAGAAGAGAAGGAAATAAAGGGCATCCAGATTGGAAAAGATGAAGTCAAACTGTCCCTGTTTGCAGATGACATGATCCTATATATCGAACAGCCTAAAACCTCTACAAAAAAACTGTTGGAATTGATAAATGATTTTAGCACAGTAGCAGGATACAAAATCAACACACAAAAATCAGTAGCATTTATTTTCTCCAATAGTGAACATGCAGAAGGAGAAATCAAGAAAGCCTGCCCATTTACAATAGCCACCAAAAAAATAAAATACTTAGGAATTGAGTTAACCAAGGAGGTGAAAAATCTCTATAATGAGAACTACAAACCACTGCTGAGAGAAATTAGAGAGGATACAAGAAGATGGAAAGATATTCCATGCTCTTGGATTGGAAGAATCAACATAGTGAAAATGTCCATACTACCCAAAGTGATATACAAATTCAATGCAATCCCCATCAAAATTCCAAAGACATTTTTCTCAGAAATGGAAAAAACTATTCAGACATTTATATGGAACAATAAAAGACCACGAATAGCCAAAGCAATGCTCAGCAAAAAAAAATAAAGCTGGAGGCATAACACTACCTGACTTTAAGCTATACTACAAAGCTATAATAACCAAAACAGTATGGTACTGGCATAAAAACAGACACACTGACCAATGGAATAGAATAGAGAATCCAGAAATCAACCCACACACTTACTGCCATCTGATCTTTGACAAAGGCACCAAGCCTATTCACTGGGGAAGGGACTGCCTCTTCAGCAAGTGGTGCTGGGAAAACTGGATATCGATATGCAGGAGAATGAAACTAGATCCATACCTCTCACCGTATACTAAAATCAACTCAAAATGGATTAAGGATTTAAATATACACCCTGAGACAATAAAACTTCTTAAAGAAAACATAGGGGAAACACTTCAGGAAATAGGACTGGGCACAGACTTCATGAATACGACCCCAAAAGCACGGGCAACCAAAGGAAAAATAAACAAATGGGATTATATCAAACTAAAAAGCTTCTGCACAGCAAAAGAAACAATTAAAAGAGTTAAAAGACAACCAACAGAGTGGGAGAAAATATTTGCAAAATATACATCTGACAAAGGATTAATATCCAGAATATATAAGGAACTCAAACAACTTTACAAGAAGAAAACAAGCAACCCAATTAAAAAATGGGCAAAAGAGCTAAGTAGGCATTTCTCTAAGGAAGATATCCAAATGGCCAACAGACATATGAAAAAATGCTCAACATCACTCAGCATCCGGGAAATGCAAATCAAAACCACATTGAGATACCATCTAACCCCAGTTAGGATGGCAAAAATCCAAAAGACTATGAACGATAAATGCTGGCGAGGCTGCGGAGAAAAAGGAACTCTCATACATTGTTGGTGGGACTGCAAAATGGTGCAGCCTCTATGGAAAATGGTATGGAGGTTCCTTAAACAATTGCAAATAGATCTACCATACGACCCAGCCATCCCACTGTTGGGAATATACCCAGAGGAATGGAAATCATCAAGTCGAAGGTATACCTGTTCCCCAATGTTCATCGCAGCACTCTTTACAATAGCCAAGAGTTGGAACCAGCCCAAATGCCCATCATCAGATGAGTGGATACGGAAAATGTGGTACATCTACACAATGGAATACTACTCAGCTATAAAAACGAATGAAATACTGCCATTTGCAACAACATGGATGGACCTTGAGAGAATTATATTAAGTGAAACAAGTCAGGCACAGAAAGAGAAATACCACATGTTCTCACTTATTGGAGGGAGCTAAAAATTAATATATAAATTCACACACACACACATACACACACACACACACAAACCGGGGGGGGGGGGGGAAGAAGATATAACAACAACAATTATTTGAAGTTGATACGACAAGCAAACAGAAAGGACATTGTTGGGGGGGAGGGGGAGGGAGAAGGGAGGGAGGTTTTGGTGATGGGGAGCATTAATCAGCTATAATGTATATCGACAAAATAAAATTTAAAAAAAATAAAAAATAAAAAATAAAAAATTAAAAATTAAAAAAAAAAAAAAAAAAAAAATAAAGAAATTAATCCCCAATGTGATAGTATTAAGAACTAGGGCCTTGAGAAGGTGATTAGTTCATGAGGATGGAGGCCACATGAATGGAATTAGTGCCCTTATAAAGAAGTTTGAGGGAGCCCTTTTTCTCTTACTTCCACATGAGGACACATAGAAGGTTCCATCTGTGAGAAAATGGGCCCTCACCAGACACCAAACCTGCTGGTGCTTTGGTCTTGAACATCCCAGCCTCCAGAAGTGTGAGAAATACATTTCTGTTATTTGTAAATTATGGGGGAATCTATTGTATTTTGTTATAGCAGCAGGAATAGTCTAAGACATGGGCCTTTGCTTTTTCCAGGGAAAGCTCCACAAAATCAGGGACACAAGTACTCTTATTTTCTGCTGTGTCCCAGAATCCACAACTCTGGCTCAGAGTCAGTGCTAATAAATTTTTCTTGAGTAAATGAATGTATTTGCAGATTGTGCATCTTAGTTGTTGGCTTCGTATTGGGGCTGTCATACTTCAGTGAACAGAGAAGTCAGAACCTCTCTCCCTGTGTTCAGAGTCTCCCCTTTTAAAACAAATATTTTATAATGCTTCCTTAAACATTTTGAAATGAAGTTCACAGACAATACAACCTGTCTGTATATGTATTTTATTTTTATCAGTATGGTGTCCTAAACATTCTATGAGGGGGAAAAAAGCAATTAATAGTAAGTAATGAGTATTTCGACCTACAAATACTCAGGGACTACTACTACTATAGTTTGAATGTGCCCCTCAAAGTTCATGTGTTAGAAACTTAATCTCCAGTGCAACAGTGTTGAGAGATGAGACCTTCAAGAAGTGATTAGCTCATGAGGACTCTGCCCTCATGAATGAATTAATGCCATTATGTGGGAGTGGTTTAGTTATCACAGGAGTGGGCTCCTGATAAAGGATGAGTTCAGCCCCCTTCCATCTCTCTCTTGTGTGTGGTCTCTTGCCCTCTGTCAAGAGATGATGCAGCAAAAAGGTCCTCACTACATGTGGCCCTTTGATCTTGAACTTCCCAACCTCCAGAACAGTGAGCCAAATAAATGTATTTTTTTTTTTTTTATAAATTACCCATTCTGTGACATTCTGTTGTAGCAGCACAAAACTGAATAAGACAACTGCATTTGAAGACCCCATGAAATGCACAGATATTTGCAACTATACACATGATCAGAACAAATACAGAATGAGAGAGGTGTGATGTTCTGCTAACTCATGTCATGCTTTGTATTGTTGTAGGTGATGTGATTTTCCAAATGGCAACCCACTCTTGTTAAAATTTCTCATAAAATAAAGTACAATCTTTCCTCAATTGACTCTGGAAAATTCATAGCATATTACAACTGTATGATAATGCTTTGTTTTAGAAGTAAAATGGATCTGGGGTCTAGGTTCAGATGACTTTTTCAAGTATATGAATATCCTGTGGGATATAAGGGACATGACACATATTTTTTATTGGGTAGGACTGTCTCCTCAATCATGAAATGCCAGTGAGTACCCTCTTACCCTACTGCCAACCCCCCCCCCCCACATTTCCAAAATATCCTTGAGGGTTGCTGTGGGTTGAATGTGTCCCCCGAAGTTGCATGTGTTGGAGACTTGATCTCCATAAGAGGGTGGGAAATCCTATAATGGTAATTGAAAGGTGTGGCCTTTGAGAAAGTGATTGGATCCTGAGGACTATGCTCCTGTGAATGGATTAACTCATTAATGGTTTAATGGGTGGTCATGGGTGTGGTTATGATGGCTTTATAAAGAAAGCAAGTGAGAAGCTTAGCTGACTCTTGCTCAGCCCACTCTTGCCAAGTTACACCCTGTGTTACTGTAGAAGAAGCGCCCCCCCCCCCATGTGTTCCCTGGACTTTGGACTTCACAGCCACTGAAACTGTAAGGAATAAAGTTCATTTCTTTATAAGTTACTCAGTTTCAGGCATTCTGTTGTAAGCAGCAGAAACGGATTGATGTGGGGGTGGTACCACCCCACAAGAGCCACAGTTCTAACTCAACTGTCTCATGTTACAGATGAGGGGACCATCCCCTTGGTTATGAAAGAATTATCTCCTGGAAAACATGAGAATTTAGAGGTAAAGTATGGGCCAGGAGCACAATCTCCTAACTCTTCAAACTAAATCACAATTCTGTCCATCACAGCATTTGAAGCTGGGGCTTAGAGTCAAGTAGACTTGGGTTCAAATCCTGGCTCTGACCTTGGGCAAATTGCTTCATT
Organism: Cynocephalus volans; assembly: GCF_027409185.1. Lineage (NCBI taxonomy): Eukaryota > Metazoa > Chordata > Mammalia > Dermoptera > Cynocephalidae > Cynocephalus > Cynocephalus volans. The sequence continues at coordinate 11,083,229 of NC_084468.1, forward strand.
TTCCTAAGCTTCTGTCTGCTTCATCATTTGCAAAATTGAGATTAAAAATAGCATTTACCTTAAAGAATTGTGAGGATTAAGAGAGATTATGACTGTGAATTCCTGGCATGCAGTGAGCTCTCAATAAATGGTAGCTATTATCACACTGTTTATTTCTCTTTAAAGCTCATTTATTTAAGTGCCAACAGAAATTATCATATTATATTCCTGAAGAATGTCTTCATTTAAACTTTTTTTCTGCAGAGAAATCCTTGTTTATTGTTATCCTTTGTTTTCAATGCTTCAGTCTCTCAGGGGCAATGTGTCCTTCTAATCAGCCCCCTGCTCCCAGCTGTCCGGTGTTATGTTCAAGGATAAATGTCTTGGGCAGAGTAGCTCAGAGCACCCCCTACTTTGGCTCTTAAAGAAAGGAAGAAGGAATTTTGGGCTGCGATTTTGTTTGAAAAGGAGGAAAGAAGATAACATCCTTTGAGCCCTTATCTTGTGCCAGATGCAATTGTGGATTGTCTATTATTTTCATTCTCTCAACAGCCTGTAAGGTGGATGTTGTTTATTACCACCTCCATTTTACAGAGGAGAAAGTGGGGACAGAGCTGTTGAGGCCCTTCCTCGAGGTCACACAGAGCCCAGATTGAAATCAGGGCTGGTAGACATTGTCTTGATTTGAGTTCTTTCAAAAGCAGACCGTCAGACAAGGATTTGGGTGTATTGTATTTAGGAGGTGTATTTGTTATCACTTGTTTCCCTCTCAGCTCTGAATGTAACCCTTCAATAGATGCTCTGTGATAAACAAAGGAATTCCTTAAAGTATTTCGCCTTTAAAGTGAGCACGATGTCAGCCTTTCCCAGGAGAGGGCGCTGCAGGATCTTGCAGCTGGAGGAAGGTACCTGCAGGTTCAGCACGAAACGGGGCCCAGTGGTGTGGGTGGGTGACGCAGGCCACTGCCCTGAACGTGGTCCTTCCGTGACTTTGCAGCCTCGGTCTGGTGGTAAGCTTTGGGCAGCCCCCTCGACATGGAAAGCAGATGCCCCGGCACAGCCTGCGCGCTCCGAAGGCTCCCAGGCGCCCTTCCCGGTACCCAGACTCTCACACGCTCTGGCCCCGGTGGCTTGTCGCCTGTTCTCCCGCCAGCCTCCCTTTTTAAGCTTCTTTCCGCACGGCCGGTGCGCAGCAGCTCTTGGCTTGGAGGGTCACACGTTGAGTTGCCGCTTCTTCTGCAGCTTCCTGCAGCCCACGCATTCGGAAGGGCCCCTGTCCGTGGCTCCAGGGCCAACGCCCCCACCGTCAATTGTTGATTGCTCCCCACATGCACTCTAGAGGCTGGCCTTCGCCCTTGCTTGTGGCGGCAACTCCAAGCCACCTCCGGCCTGGCCAAAGCAGCCCACTTCTTTGCTATCCAGTGGGCTGAACCACTCCTTTTCCCAAGAGGTCTGAATCCCCCTCCAGTTTGTCTTTTCCTGGGTCCTTTCCCTCAGCCCTAGGGTGCTTTATAGAGTTTCCTTATATTTTGCAGTTACTCTTTATCATAGTTAATGACTCTGTATAAAATTCTATCTAACATACTGTGTAGTTTCCCAGGAGGATAATGAGAGAGTGGAGTAGAGAGAAAAGCCAATACATTGTATGGTGATGAGTGAGTCCCTACTGTGAGCACCTGTATGTACCTCTGAGAGCCTGGGTGCCACACACTTCGGCATTGCCCCAGCTAGAAGCAAGCAAGGGAGCTGGGCATTTAGCCACCAACTCGTTGGTTGAGGGTTGTTCTTGGGGATCATAACTCCTTGGTGCTTCTGTGTTGTCCTGAATGCCTGGACTGTGCAGAGCCTGTTTGTGTGGCTAGAAAACACGCTCAGGAGGAGAGAAGTAGGTTGGTGAAGGCAAGATGTTTGTGTGCATGGGAATTGCCCACGGAAACTGCAGGTGACCTCTGGGGTGGCCAGGGGGATGTGGGTGGGCATGATGTGTCTTCTGCAGTGTTGCAGGCTGCTGGGCCACAGAATGAAACTGGTCAGCTGACGGCCGATGAGTGGCCTAAATTGATCTGATGGTGAATTTTCTGGAAAAGTCAGTTGCAGAAAATCAAATGTTTTCCTGAGTGGTGTAATTTAATTGTACGGTCAGTGTTTGCTATGGATAATTTGATTTTTCTTTGACCTTGACAGTCTTGCTGGCTCACTATCCACACTGGAAGACACCGTTTTCTATCTCTCTCTAATACAATAAGCCAAACCTGGCTTCCATCAAAAGCTGGCAGGCCTGCCATTTTCAAGAAGTGCCAATGGCTGTGGTTTCCAACCAGCAAAAAAGCAGTGGTGTTTGTATTTTCCATTTTGCCCTTTACAGGAACATTTCAGCTGAAGCAAAAGGCTTTTTCTTTCACCCTGGGCTTTTTAATAGAAATCTTGGTGGCATTAAGCACCTTTAATCCTGAGCACTAGCTTCTAAAGTTCAGTGACGATAAAGCTCTGTTCTGCTATGGAACACAGTGAATACTATGGCGAGAGATTCCAATCAGCACGAGCACCAGAAAAAATAAATATAGGCAGGAGACAAGTTTATTACAAAGGATCGTAGACAGTATCTGTCTGTGAGTAATGAAGACCAAAGGAGGTTATTTCTACCTCCTTTAAATGATTCACATTTTGCAATAATTTAAACGAATTGTATGGTTTCCTACTGGGGATGTGTTCTTTCCACGTTTAACATTATCAGTAAAGAAAGAACGAGGAAGCTTATTCAGTCTGGAAATGGGAAAATCTCCAAGATATATTGTTAAGTGATGAAAGCAATATGTACAACAGTGTTGAGTAGCTAACTATTGTCTAAAAAGGAAAAAAAAAAAAGTCACATTTGCTTGTATTTATATAATAATCTAATAAAAGTATCTGGGTATGGGTGAGGAGGGAAAAAAGATTTTTCAATTTATAACTTTTATATCATTTTGATTTTAAAAATCATGTCAATATATTTTCTGTTGAAATAAAGAAGTAAATAATAAAATGCCCATAGTAATTGTGATAATGTTCAACGATCGTTTTTGCAACTTTTGAAGGTAGCTTCAGATGAGAAAATACATTTCACCAAATTGAAATACCATCACATGTTGAATTGTTTGTAAACATTTGGGAGGTGAGTGTTCTATGATTATGGAATTTTTTTTTTTTTTTTTTTTTTTTTTTTTTTAAATATCTGTGCTACTATTTGATGTGCAGACAGCAGAGGGAGGTGTTTCTCCGTTTTTCTTGGTGTCTTTCCTCACTTCTCCAACTTTGTATGCAAAACCAGCTAAGAATTCTCTAATTCAAATCTGTGCACAAAATGCACAGCATTTTCTATATTCATATTGTTACTCTCTCCGCCCAAAAATCTTTAGGGGACTTGGAACTTCCAGCAGGCTGCTAATGATTATTCAAAAGGGGCTGAATATTGGGTTTGCTGATGTAAAGTTCTTCCCTCTTTTCTGTTCCCCTCTTGTCATTCTGCTCAGCTCCCGTACATCACTTGCCATAATCAAGTCATAGAAAACAAAACTTAAATTATGGAAATTCACAGCTTATTTTTCATTTTGCAGATGAGACTCAGAATTTAGAAGGCAAAACAAACAAATAGAAAGAGGGAAGATTTTGGACATCCATGAATGGTGCCAAAATGGAATAAAAAAGAAAGGTGAAAGGGAAAGAGACTGAGTGTTCGATGAGTGTTAATCTATGGTCTGGTACTGTACCTTCGGTAGCTCCTTATATCCTCACAGTAATGCGGTGAAGTGTGTGTCACTAGAGCCATTTTGCTAAGGAGGAAATTAAAGCTCAGAGGGGATGAGCAACTTGCTCAACTTTATGTTGCTGGAAAATGATAGAATTGGAATTGGAAGGCAGACAGTATCAAAGTGAAAACATTTTTCTCCCTAAAAGATACTAAATAAACAAAAGGCAGTGTCTACCTGCATCTCTCTCTCTCTTGTCCATCTCTCCACTGCCAGTCTCTGTACCTGCTTTCTCACAGGGGTGTATCACCTCCTCTCTACTCCACATAGCACCTATAAAGAGAGGAAAGGAAGAAAGAGAAGCTGCCTCAAGAGCCCCCCAAAAGCTCAATGGAAGCTACTCTTTGTTCAACATGGGCAGCGATTCCTTTAGAAAAGGGAGCAACGTAGAACTGCCCACGGTCAGAGATTCCTAGAGCCATGGACTTGGGGAAGTGCCAGGGAAGGGACTGGGATGTTTAAAAATATTGTAATATTTTGTGCTTGTGAGTGTGTGTTTCTGAGTGATCCTGCATTCTCAGCCCAGTTTCCTGGCAATGGTAGCAGGTGATGGTGATGGTGAAGATGCAGAAATTAGCAAGTTGGAGCACTGGATGGACTAATTTCAACAGTGAACCTAAAGAACAGTGATGATGACATTTCACTCCAAGTGGAGTTCTTGGGGGTGATCTTGGGTGGCACCCAGCCTCACTATAAAACAACATCTCAAACCTTGGAGAGAGAGTATGGCCATTTTTCATTTCTGAGTAGGGCAAGGAGAAAGTCTCCTTTGGTGCTAGCATGACTTTAGCACCTTTTTTTTATTTTTTATTTTAATTTATCAATATACAGTATAGTTGATTTTCATGTCCCTTTACCAATTCCTCTTCCCCCGCTTCCCCCATCAGCATCATATCTGTTCATTTGTCTTAACAAGTTCAAAGAATTGTTGTGATTGTTGTGTCCTCTTCCCTGCCCCACCATTTATTTGTTTATATATTTATTTATTTTTAGCTCCCATAAATAAGTGAGACCATGTGGCATTTCTCTTTCTGTGCCTGACTTATTTCACTCAATATGTTTATCCAAGCTCATCCATGTTGTTGCAAATGGGAGTATTTCATTCTTTTTATGGCAGAGTAGTATTCCATGGTGTAGATATACCACATTTTTCTTATCCACTCACCTGATGATGGACATTTGGGCTGGTTCCACTCTTGGCTATTGTAAACAGTGCTGCAATAAACATGGGAGTGCAGGTATCCCTTTGACATGATGATTTCCATTCCTCTGGGTCATATGGTAGATCTGTCTGTAATTGTTTGAGGAACCTCCATTCCATTTTCCATAAAGGCTGCCCCATTTTGCAGTCCCACCAACAGTGTATGAAGGTTCCTTTTTCTTCACAACCTCTCCAGCATTTATTCTCAGTCTTTTGGATATTAGCCATCCTAACTGGAGTGAGATGGTATCTCAATGTGATTTTGATTTGCATTTCCTGACTTTAGCACCTTTTAAAACTTGCATGCTGCCATTCCAATAGGGAGGGACAAGCAGCAGGCTGGGGGCCTTTGGCAGGCAATAGCACCCAGCTAGAATTTTTTCAGGTTGTTTATTTGTGTTTAGTTATGATTATATTTATGGCACATGATTATGGTTCTCTGTTTATGGTTCTAATAAAGTGTCCCTTTTCAATACAGGTATCTAAGTAAAAAAAAAAAAAAGTCAATTTAAAGAAAAATAGTTGAGTGAATAATAGGATAGTGGTATGTAGATGTGGCAAAAATGATGAAAGTGACACTGAAATGATTGAAACCTGAGGGTATTGTAGTGGATTATCTCTAAATTTGTCTTCTATCTTAGATATTTTATAATTCTAATTCCATCATTTGGGAATCATGGGGAATTAGAGTCATACAATTTTAAAAAAGAAAAGGATAATCAAGTCCACTCTCCTCATTTTATAGTAGATGCAATGAAGGCTTAGAAAGACACGACAGGCACAAGGTCACACAGTGTTCTGCTGGCTCATCTTCTGTGTGCGTGTGTGTGAGTGTGTGCATGGTAGGGGAGCAGAGCTGAATTATACCCTAGATATCGAGCTGCATAGGCTTTCAGGGAATTTGGGTTATCTTGTCACTATGGAGGGAAAGACAGAAGAGGAGGGGGACAACAATCTTTGAACAATCTAGATAACGGGGCAGGGGGAATCCTTGAAATCTGAGTTTCCTGTACTTGCTGCAACAGCCAGAGAAAGAGTTGGCTGGTTTCCCCTGATAAACCTAGCAGTAGCTTTTTGCTGCCGAATGTGGCATTCAATACAACAGGTCAGCATTCAGCTTGCACAAAATGTGATGACTGATTAGGAAATGAATGGCAAGTCACGGACAACAAATCCTGACTGTGGTGATGATTATCAACACCCCCATCAGAACAAAGCTGCAAGCTGCACTTGCAGGCTGATGAAACTGAACCCAGATGTCCTGGTCCTGGGACAATTTAATTCTGGCTATGACAGTTGTCTATGAGAAAATCAGGCATCAGAGGGAAAAAGGATCCAGCCACAGTTTAGGGCCTACTCTTCAGGGGCAGTGTACCCCTGCCTCTTGGGCACTGTGAGGTCTGCTCTGAGTCTTGCATTCTTATGGGCATGTTGTGCTTACAAAAGTGGGATAAAATCCAGAATTTAAGACAGCTCTCATTGCAGATGGGACTGGGGAGACTAGTGTGTGACCTAGAGCAGGAACTTAATACCTATTTGTGGAATGAATGACCAGAAGCCTGGATAAACCAATGGGCCTTGTGTATACAGCTGGAATTTGATAAGTGTTAATCTCCTGCTCTCTCCAATTCCCGGGGTGGGGTCAGAAGGTCTGCTCTCTGGTTCATAGATGGCACCTTCTCTCTGTGTCCTCACATAAGAAGAGTGAGGGGTCTCTCTTAGGCTTTTTTATAAAAGCACTAATCCCATTCATGAGGGCTCTGCCCCAGTGACCTAATCAACTCCCAAGGTCCCCACCTCCCAATACCATCACCTGGGGGGCTAGAATATCAACATATAAATTTGGGGGGGACACAAATATTCAGACCATAGCATTCCTTCCCACCCCACCAAAATTCATGTCCTTACATGCAAAATACATTCATTCCATCCCAATAGCCCCAAGGGTCTTAACTCTTCCAGCACCAACTTTAAAGTCTAACTCCAAAGTCTTATCTAAATATGATGATATTTAGATATCAGATATGGCTAAGACTTGAGTGATGATTCATCCTGAGACAAATTCCCCTCTAAGTGGAATCAAACAAGTTAAAGACTTCCAAAATACATTAGTGGAACAAGCGCAGGACAGATATTCCCATTCCAAAAGTGAGAAATAGGAAAGAAAAAAGGAGTGTCAGATCCCAAGCAAGCTAAAAACCTTAAGACTTGAGAATAATCTTCTTTGACTCAAGGCTCTGCCCTCTAGGACCCCTGGGGTGGTGATCCTGTCCCCATGGCTTTGGGCAACCCTACCTCATGGGTCTACTGAGCTTTGGCATAGTGGGGGCTCTCTGAGGTGGCCTTGCTCCTATGGCAGCCCTCTGCCTGGATCATGTGCACGAGGCTCTGGGCAGCTTCATCCTTCAAAATCTAGGGGGAGGTAGCCATGTTCCTCTTGTACCCAGTGTGCTGGCAGAGATGGTACCTTGTAGATGCTGCCAAGGTTCATCATCTGTGCCTTCCAGAAGGATGGTCATAGTGACCTGTGCTATATCAGGGACCACTGGAGCCACAACTAGGGTAGCCTAGGAATGCTGGCCTATGACTCTTTGAAATTGTTCTGTCCTCGAGGCACTGGAGCTCTGGGCCTGAGAAAGGAAGAGGAGCCTTGATGATCTTTGAAATGCCTGCAGGGTCAGTCTTCCCTGGTCTTGGACAATAGGTCTTAGATTATCCATATTCATCTTTGATGGAGTTTAGATGTGTTGTCCTCTCCAACTCATGTGGAAATTTGATCTCCAATGTGGCAGTGTTGGAAACTGATTGGGTCATGGGGCAGATCCCTCATGAATGGATTAATGCTCTCCCTGGGGGAAGATGGGTAGTGAGTGAGTTTTCACTCTATTAGTTCCTGCGAGAGCTGATTGTTTAAAGGACCCTGGCACCTCCTCTCTGTCTCTCTCTTGCTTCCTCTCACCATGTGATCTGCTTGTACCTACCGGCTGTCTGCCACTTTCTGCCATGAGTAGAAGCAGCCCGAGGCTGTGCCAGATGCAACTGTCCCAGAATCGTAAGCCAAATAAACCTCTTTTCTTTATAAATTACCCAGTCTCAGGTAGTTCTGTTATAGCAACAATCTCATTACCAAAAGGTTGTTTGGCCCCACCCTTATTCTCTCCTGAATCCACTTTTTCATTTCTTTCAATAAGAATAGGCTGTGAATTTTCCAAATCTTTAAGTTCTGCTTCTTTTTTGATGAAAAATTCTGTCTTTAAATCATTTTTTATTTTCTTGTATTTCACTATAAGCAGTCAAGAGAAGCCAAGCTGTACTTTCAACACATGGCTTAGAAATTTCTTGTCAAACATTGCTTGCAAGTTCTACCTGCCACAAAACACTAGGACACAAACACAATTCAGCCAGGTTCTTTGCCACTTTATAACAAGAGTGGCTTTTTCTACAGTTTCCAATAACATGTCCCTCATTTACATCTGAAACCTCATCAGAATGGCCTTTACCATCCATATGTCTACCAATGTTCTGTTCACAACCACTTAAGTATTATCCTGGAATACTGAGGTTCTCTCTGTAGCTTTCTTCTTTGCTTCCAGGGTCCTCATGAGAATCGTCCTTAGCAGTCAGTTCATAGCAATGTAGGCTTTTTCTAGCATGCATCTCAAAACTCTTCCAGTTTTTACCCATTACCTAGGTCCAAAGCTGCTTTCATATTTTTAGATGTTTGCTACAGCAGCACCCCCAATTTTTGGTACCAATTTTCTGTCTTAGTCCATTTAAACTGCTATTAAAAAAATACCATAAATTGTGTAGTTTATGAGCAACAGAAATTTATTTCTTACAGTTCAGGAGGCTGGGAAGTCCAAGATCAAGGTGCTGGCAGATTTGATGTCTGGTGAGGGCCCACTTCCTTGTTCATAGATAGAGTCTTCTTCCTGTGTTTGCACATGGTATAAGAGGTGAGGGGTTTCTCTTGGGCCTCTTTTATAAGTGCACTAATCCTATTCATGAGGGCTCTGCCCCCACGATCTAATCACCTTCCAGAGGCCTGACCTTCTCATACCATCTCCTTGGGAGCTTAGGGTTTCAACATATGAATTTTGGGGAGACACAAACATCGAGACTATAGCAGCCAGGTTCTGAACAAAAAGCTTCTCACATATGTTAACTTATTTAATCCTGTTTTGTACTGCACAGAAAGCATTTGGCACAGTGCCTAGGACATGGCAATAACTTAATTAATATTAACTTTTATGACTCTATTTTTGGACAAAGGGCAACTGTGGCCCAGAAAGGTTAAGTAACCTGTCCAAAGTTGCACAGTAAGTAAGCAGTGGGGCTGACATTGGAATGCAGGCGGTGTGGTTATGGGGTCTTCCTCTCATCCATGATGTGTGTTGCCTGTCTGCATCATGGTTGCGTCCCCAGTGCCTCTGTGTTTGTTTTGTGGGCAGTGCTTGCTGAAGTATAGATTTTGCAACTTGTTTCTGGAAACAGTTTCTTCAATTTTTTATTTGAATTGCTGTATGGAGCCATTTCAGGTTTGGATCTCCCTGCAGAGACTTTTAGGACTGTAGCCAACTCCAACTCTGTGATTCCTCTCTGGGACCTGTTTATTTTCCCCTCACTCAGGAAAGGCTGAGAACCTGGAGGAGGAGCCTTTTCCCCATGGTGACCGAGGGATACATGTTTCTCAGAAGAGTTGGTAGAATTCCATCCCCATGAATACAACTGGACTTGAAATTCAAGTTGTAAGGATTTCCTGTTTTGAATTTGCGAAATTTTAAAACATGAAGCCATTTCCTAAGTAGACAATGTCTGGCATTCTCCTGTCTCTACTCTGGGCTGCAGTTGTGTGTTCACTTCAGTTCATCCCACAAAGATTGTATCTGTCAAGTTCTGTGCTCAGCAACACAGAGAAAGCAAATTGAGGGGGTCTAGACTCTGTTTTCAGGTTTCTGGGATGTGGCAGAGAAAAGCAGATGATTCCCAGTAGAAGATCACATCAAGAAGGTAGAATTTCAGCCATGCCTTGAAAGATGCTTGGATTTTGATATAGAGAGAAGGAAGTGCAGGTCAGAAAGCCTGAAACACCTGAGCCACAGCATGGAGGTGAGAAGGTCAAGGTGAGATGAAGAACCCAGAAGACATTTGAGATAAGTTTCGGTCTGTGTTTGCAGTGGGAGAAAAGGGTGACTATCCTCTCACAATAGGGTGGCCCCAGCATGGGGAACCACTTTTCTTCTTTCCACTTGAGCTCATTATGAAAAGCCTTCGCCTGTCAAATCTCCACAGAAGATGAACAGACACTTTGTGTCTTACGAGGTCAGCAATAGGGTCCAACATTTACTGTATAGTCTCTTTTTTTTTCAGGCTGCTATAACAAAAATACCATGGACTGAGTAGTTTATAAACAATAGAAAATTATTTGTCACAGCTTTGGAGGCTGGAAAATCCAAGATCGAGGCACCAGAAGATTTGGTGTCTGGGGAGGACCTTCTTTCTGGGTCATAGATGGTGCCTTCTTGCTGTAACTGCATATGGAAGAAGGGGTAAGGCGGTTCTCTGGGGTCTCTTTTATAAAGGCACTAATCCCATTTGTGAGGGCTTCCCAAAGACGCTCCTAATACTGTCACATTGGGAGTTAGGAGACACAAACATTTAGTCTGCAGTGTGTACCTACTGTGTGCCAGGGACAATGCTAAGCACTTTATGTGTGTCATCATCTTTGAAGCAATGTTTATTATTTCCGTCTTACAGGGGAGGAACCAGGAAGCTCAGAGGAGTTAGGTCAGAAGTTCTAGTTCACAGGCTGAGTCAGTTCTGGAGTTGGGTTGGATTTCAAAACTTCTGCTCCTTTCACTACGCTTTGGTACTGGGAGAAGGTTTTCCAAGAGCTGACAGAGAAGAGAACACCACTGTTGGCTTCAGAAGGTGAGAGTGGAACTGTGGTGTTCCCACTGGAAGGCTTTAGAGCATTGCTGTCCACTAAAAATGTGATGCCAGCCGTGTAGACAAGTTTAAATTTTCTATTAGCCCCATAAAAAAGTAAGAAGAAACATATGAATTCATTTTCATAATATACCCAATTTAACTCAATATAATCAAAATATCACCATTTAACAGCAAACAATGCCAAAAAAGTTATTAATGAAATAGTTACATATTTTATATTAAATATCTGAAATCCGGTGCCTATTTTATACTTGCAGTACATCTCTACTGGAACTAACCACATTTTGAGTGCTCTGTGTACACATCTGACCAGTGGCTGACATTCTGGATAGCACAGATTTAGAGGAAACTTTAATTATAACAATCACAATAACAATAATAGCTGACTATCATCAGGCAATTATTAGGTGGTGAACCTGGTGTTAGTTTGTTAGGGCTGCCATAACAAAAGACCATAGGTTGGGTGGCTTAAACAACAGAAACTTAATTGCTCACAGTTCTGGAAGTGACAAGACCCAAATCAAGGTTTTGGCAGGTCTCATTTCTTCTGAAGTCTCTCTCCTCGGCTTGCAGATGGCCATCTTCTCACTGTGTCCTCACATGGTCTTCCCTCTGTGTGAGCACATCCTTAGTTTCTCTCTGTGTGTCCAAATTTCTTTTTCCTGTACAGACACCACTCAGATTGGATTAGGGTCCTCTCTAACGACTTTGTTTTAATTTATTCACTTCTTTAAAAACCATTTCAAGATAGTCACATTCTGAAGTATCTGGGTTAGGGTTTTGACATATACATTTTTGGGGAAAGGGAACACAATGCAGTCCATAAAAGACATAAAGCTAAACATTTTACATAGTTATTTTTAAGTTTTACAATAATCTCATGATTAGTACTATTAGTAATTTTGTTTTACAGATATAAAATCTGAGGCAATAAGAGGTTAGATATCTTGTTTAAGGTCATGGCACTGCTGATTCAGAGCCAGCACTTATCAATACCCAGGTGTTGGGAAAATAGAATAATTTAATCAGGCCCCCTTGCCTGCCCATCTGGTTGGGGGTGGTATGGTGCATTCTTTGTAAATTGTGTGTGGGTGGGTGGAGTTAGTGCGTACGGGCAGTGCTGACAACTTGGCTGGTGTCTGCCTCAGTTGTCCACCATGTATGGCCACGCTCTCAAACCTATGGCTTCTAAGGACCTTTGGCCAGTTACTTAGCTCATAGACCTGCCTGTGAGGGGTCTGGTGACCCAGCCTGGTGTGTGAGGGGTCTGGGTATCCAGCCTGGCATGTGAAGGGTTTGTGACCCAGTCTGGACAATAGGCTTGAGGCGTCTGTGAGCTTCAGACCCAGCCCTAGCTCGACACCAGGTCTGTCTGATAAGAGTCTTCATCTTACCACCCAACCCAGCCAGATGGAATATGGCTGTCTTCACGATGGGTAAATTTGGGTGTGACCACGAGCCCACTGCAACTTATTATCAGTTCCTCCTAATTATGTGTAGAAGAACAGACCATCAGGTAAAGGTCTTCAGAAAGCTAGAGAGCTTGAGAGCACAGGCAGGATTTCCTTGATTCTTCTGATAGACACTTTGATCTTGGAATGGAGAGGCAGGTCTGAGAGAGCAAGGCTGGCTGTATAAATGGGGTTGAACAGTGGGATTTGGTATCCTGAACAGAGAAGGAGATGGTGCTGGCTTCTTGGGCTAGCTTCATTCTTGAGGATGGAGAACAGGTTATTTTATTTTGAAGTCCAGCTGATCAAAAATGCAGGGACATCAAGTGGATATGGATAGTGGTGTGGGTTGAATTGTGTCCCTCCAGAAGATATGTTGAAGTCCCGTGAATGTGACTTTATTTGGAAATATATTCTTTGCAGATGTAATTAGTTAAGAAGAGGTCATAGTGAGTTAGAGTAGTCTTAAATTCAGTGACTGGCACCTTTATAAGAAGGCCATGTGAAGACACAGAGAGACACACAGGAAGAACACCAGGTAAAGAGGGAGGCAAAGACTGGAGTGGTTCATCAACCCACCAGAGAACACTAAGGATTGCCAGTGACCACCAGGAGCTGGTGGAGGGGCCCAGAACAGATAGTCCCTCAGAGCTTGCCGAAGGAACCAAACTTGCTGATATCTTGATTTTGTTCTTATAGCTTCCAGAACTGTGAGACAATACATTTTTGTCATTCTAAGTCACCAGGTTTGTGGAATAGCCCTAGAAAACTAATACAGATGGAAAGCAAGAAACACTCATGAAAATAATTGTTTTGGATGACAATAAGTATGACTCTGAGAGAAGAATGGAGGTGCAGATGGTGCCTGAGGACTTCGAGGAAAGAACAAATTTAAAGGAGTTATAGTCTCAGAATCTCCATCCAAATGAGCAGAACATAAGAAATAACAAGAACTAATGACAAAAGGTGGTAGATGTGATATTTTAGAGCCACAAAGAATTGGACTGGAATTCAATACTGGTATAAGCTGAAACAAAGGGAATATACCTATGACATGGGGAGGTATTCTGTATTAAAAAAAGAAAAGACTGAGAGACTCATGGAAATCAGAGGGTCAGAGAGGGGACGCAGGCCAGCAGGGCTTAGGGTGAGGATGTAAAGAGAGATGCACAGTAGCGATGTTCTTAAATGGGCCCTAAGCCATGTGAACCTCCAGACAAATTGATGTCTCTCTTGCCTAAGTTACAAACTAGCTCAGGGGTAAGACATGGGGGCTCACATCAACTCTCCACATATCCGCTACAAGCTTTATCTGGCTGAAAGCAAGAAAACCTGACACGTTCTTGTCGTACTTTACTGACCATTTCATCTCATAGGGAGCTATGAATTATAATTTGGATCTAATTATAAGCTACTAATTGGTTGGTGAAGTGGAAGTGACAGGAATCTTAAGATAAAGCCCATGGGATTTCTCCTTTTGGGATGACATGATATTACAGAGGTTATGAGTGCCATGGGTAGAAAAGCCAAACTTAGTCAGAATTGTGCTCTAGACTTTGGGAGGACAGATTTAAAAAAATTCAGAGAGCATCCTTTTTTCAGTTCCTATTGGTGAATAATGCGACATTCCACAGGCTTTCCTTCTTTCCCTCCCTCCTTGTCATACACTTCTACCTTTTAAGTGAATCATTAAGGGAAATTAAATTTAGCATTTAAAAATTGAAACTTGCCAGGATTGACATTTGTGGAAAACTGGAATTGGCATTCAGCCAATGGTGGGGCAGCCTCATGAAGCTCTTGTGCATGACTGAATCCAGCCTGCAGCACTCCACTATTCTCTGGAAGTTCTCTTAGTTACTACAGATCATCAGGGTGGACTGTTGGTTGTGCTTTTCACATGCTGCTATTCACAGCTGTTAAACATAAATGGCAGCTTGTTTTGTTTGTTTCATCATTATTAATTTAGATTGCTGTACATTGTTAGATACACCTTATAGTGTTTTGTTAGCCCTATTGTGGGAAATGAAAATATTTACATCACATACTGTGAAACTATAGTTCGCCAATAATTATACCTTAAGATAGGTATTACTGTGGATATTAACGTGAAATAGCAACCTGCTATGGTTAAAGCAAAGCTATATATCATATTCATCACCAAATATTTTACACATGTTAGTGCTTACACTATAGGCAGACTGACTAGTGCGAATATCCAACCTTAAGCTGTTAAAGCCTCACTTTCTTTAATCTATAAAATGAGAATAATAGGATCTACCTTAGTGAGGATTAAATGACATCATGCATATACACTGTTTAAACAATGCTCAATAAATAGTTAATAATTACTAACACTTGAAGAGTACTTATAATTTGCTAGATATTATAAAAAGTGCTTTACATATGTTTACGAATCCTCAGAAAACCCCATGTTTTAGTTTGTTTTGTGTTGCTATAACAGAATACCCGAGACTGGGTAATTTATAAGGAAAAGAGGTTTATTTGGTTTACGATTCTAAGACAGTTGCATCTGGCATGGGCCTCAGGCTGTTTCTACTCATTGTGGAAAAGTGGCAGGCAGCCAGCAGGTACAAGCAGATCACATGGTGAGAGGAAGCAAGAGAGAGGAAGCAAGAGAGAGAGAAAAGGTGCCAGGGTCTTTTTAAACAATGAGCTCTCATGGGAACTAAAAGAGTGAGAACTCACTCATTAATCCCCCCTCCCCCAGGGAGAGCATTAACCCATTCATGAGGGATCCTCCCCCATGACTCAATTAGTTTCCAGCATTGCCACATTGGGGATCAAATTTCCACATGAGTTTTGGAGGGGACAACACATCCAAACTCCAACAACCCATGAGGTAAGATGTACCTTTATCCCTGTTTTACAGATGAGAAAAACCTGAGGCACAGGACATTTAGATAACTCTCAAAATTACACAGCAAGTGGCAAAGTGGAGATTTGAACCCAGGAAGCCTGATTGTAGACTTTTTGCAAGGAACAAGAATACTCCCATTTCTTTTCCAAAGGGGTCATATAATGAGATCAAGGCAAAGTCAATGGTCTCTGTTCATTTGCAAACCATATCTCTCCCCACCTCCTGTGGGCATCTGGAAGGGCTGTGTCCTACCCCAATCCCCAGCATTTAGCTCGGCCCTTTTCAATGAATTGCTGAGTCAAGGCCATTTCCTCACTGACCTTTTCAATAATTGCAGTGTTTGCTGATGATGCTAATGAAGCATTGTTCTGTCTGGGAATACCAATTGGATAGTCTTCCTAGATTCCAGTTTCAATCCAATGCTTCTTGCTTGAGGTGAACCTTGCTGACATTCCACAAGCTTAGCCTCCTCCAGAATGGAAGCCATCCAGTTGAGCATCTGGAAAATGTCATTTTCCACTGATTCTTAAAGTTCATGAAGGTCACCAATCATAGATTTTTAGCTTTGAAATTATCCTTAGTGATAGCCTACAAGAGAAGAAATAGGGATCCAAAGACGTGAGGTTACTTTCTGGAGCTTACCCAAACAATCAGGGGTAGATTCCAGACTGGAAACCAGGACTCCCAACAGTAAACATCAAGTGTCCAGTGTCCTTTTCAACTTGCATATAGAAAGACAACCTGGAATATTATAGATTTTACAACGTTGGCTTTGCTAATATGTAATATAACTTTTGAATTAAAGCTGAAAAGTCCAAACCAAATATTTGTATATTGCTTTTTTAGCAAATGGAAACCATGGCTTTAAAAGGCCATTTTAATAATGAACATTCTTAGAACTTATATAAAGACATTTATAGAATGCTCATGGACAATGAAACTATGACAGTACTACTTATGGCACTTGACGAGACTGCAAGTGAAAGTTCTATACAATTAGTGTTTTGTTTTGCATTCTGTAAATCAAGTAAAAGATTATAGACATTCAAAGCATCCAGAAGTGTATCATTTGTGAAAATTGCTAAGCATCCACAAACCAAGCTAGACAGTGCTTTGAACAAACTCAAATTCTTCCATTAATGGAAATCTAAGAAAAGAATTTGAGTAAAAGGCTCTGTTTGAATCGAGATCCATTAAGACATTACTTTAACAGATAAGCCTTTTGTGGGATTGGATTTTCAAATAAGTGGCTAGTCCATATTTTGAAGTAAGTGGCTTACAGTTTTGCTTGGAAAGGAAGAAATCTGTGAATTTAGGGAAAGACATTTTCTTAATGACAATATTAATAGTGATCAAAGATAATAACTGATTAATTAATTGATGCCAGACATTTACTAGATACATGACCCAGATACAATCTGTCACTCTTTCCACAGAGCTGACTCTGTCCTTTGCACCTACTTCAGTTATGGCAATAATCTCACCCTTAAAGCATATGTGGCCCATGAGTTACTTATTGGCAGGGACACTGCCTCTTTAATTTTTTTGTTTTAACAGGTAAGATGAGTTATTCATGTTACATATGGAATATGTGGCCGATCCAGGATTAGTACTCAGATCCTTTGACTCCAAGTTCTGTGGGGATATATAAAGACTAACCAAATGAGAACAAGCAAACGCTATTTACTCAGAGCTTGCTAAAGCAAAAAGTCAGCTGCTGTCACCTGTACTTTACATAGACTCAAAGGCAGGCAAATGGGTGGGAAGCTTCATAGTGGAAAAAAAAGGAAGGCTTAGGTGTGCTTTGATTGGAGGCTGTTGGCCTAGGGAAGCTGGAGGTGGCACACTAGATGCACCATCCTAAGTAATTGGTTAGAGGTGTATTTTGCTTTTTGCTGGTTGGTCCTAAGTTGGAAGCAGGGACAAAAATTAGGGAAGCTGTCAGTTACTAATCAAGTCCTGGCTGTTTTGGGCCAACTATTACAAGGGTTATTGTTTGACTTCTGGGATCAATTGTTAGAGGTAATTGTCTGACTTCCTGACTCATAGACAGCAGGATGGCTTCGTGGGCTGATTACTGACGGTAACGGGTTGGTTTCCTGGGCTGGTTATTGTAGACAGTGGGTTGATTTCCTGGGCTGATTGCTGCAGGTTGTAGGACAGAGTTCATTTGGGTTCATATGACCTTTTTCTTTTTATATGAGCTGGCTATTGTTCGTATATTCAGTCTGTTGGTTCAGTTAGTTCTCTTTCTTCTAGATCAGAGGTCAGCAAACTTTCTGTAAAGGGCCAGATATAAAATATTTTCAGCTTTTCATGCTGTACAGTCTCTTCTGCAATTACTTAACTCTGACACAGCGCACAAGCAGTCACAGGCAATAGATAAAGAAATGCATTTGACTGTGTTCCGATAAAACTTTATTTTCGAGAACAAGCAGCAGGCTCTATTTGGCCCTAGGGCTCTAGTTCACTGACCCCTCTTGTAGAGTGAAGAGTTTCACAAAATCAACAAATGTGCAAATAACTGCTGTCTCCTGTGTTGTGGCTCATTCCCCTTTGGCTTGTTTTAATTCTATTGAAGCTGTGATCATTGTGGTTCTGAATGCTATCACATTCAAGAAGCATAGTTCAACAATCAAAAATTATGTTTTAATTCCATTATTTCATCCTTTCTCTCAAAGGATATTATATAGTACCCATGTAGTAATCATAGTGGTACTTCTTATGCTGTTTTCCCTCTGTCTCATTCCTTTGTAGCCCATACTCCCATTTCAGAACCTCCTAGTTGCCAAAACCCCCAAAGAAAGCCTCTATCATGCATAGTGAATCAGTGCAGTCAACATCTTACCCCCAATGCAACATGTCAGGCAAGAACAACATTGTCAAATTGGCAAAGGTGGTCTGTTCTTAGCCTAGTCTCCTCATGTTTGCAACATGGCTGCCACAGTTCTAGGCATCACAAATAGATAAAATAGTATCCAGAGGAAGTAGAGGCCATTTCCTTGTATTTCCTTAAGAGTGAAGAGCCTCTCCTAGAGGCTATCTAGAAGACTCACCCTCATATCTTGCTGGCACAATTGCATCACATGCTCACACCTAAGTCAACACTACTAAGGGCAATGGGACCACCATGATTGGCTTAGATGAAGCAGCAGTCACCTGCTGAGGCTGGGGAAATATTCTATCTTCTCTGATGCACGTGGCTTTACAGAGGAGGGTGGAAGTGAATAAATGAATTTGAGGTTCTGTAGGATAAATGAGTGGGGGGGAGTCGAGATTGAGAAGCCAAGCAGCAGTGTCTTCAGCAATAGGCAAAAGGGTAGGGAGAGAAACGGCCATACAGAAAAGGCAGCAGGAGAACATAGAAGACCTACGAGGAACCTCCAGGTTTTTAACATTCCTTGAAGTAGAAAGAGTCAAGGATATCCTTTTTGTAGCAGACAGAAGACTTGGCTTTGTTAATAAGAAGTTGGCTCTATCTTGCTTTTAACATATCACATGCCAGGCAAGAGCAGGTAAAAGCAACAATGTTAAATTTGCAAACATAGTCTTTCTTCTCTCCAGCCTAATTTTGATGTCTATTTTCACAAATCCCATTCTCTTATGCACTGAGTAGCTTGTACACCCCACCAGGAATGCTTTGAGCAGAGGGAGCTCTGGATGTAGAAATGGAAAGACCTGGCATGAATCCTGGCTCTCCCGTTTACTAGCCTGTGACCTTGGACAAGTTATTTGACTGCAGTGACTATTAGTTACTCTGTGCATAAAGAGGGAAGAAATATGCTTTTTTTTTTTTTTTTTAGCTCTTACAATTGTGAGGATTACTGAATGAAATAATTTTTCCATAAAGCACCTAGCACATAAGCACTAAATAAATATTTTGTTTTTCTTTGGATTAACCAAACCTGTCTACTCATTTTTCCTGAACATGCACATTTTATGGTTTTCTACCTTCACACGTAGCTCATGCCATTCATTCTTCCTACTCAGCCACCCCTTCCACCTGTTAATGCCTTTCCCTCTCTTCTCCACCTTGGTTCTTATGTAGTGGTCAAAGTCTGACTTGGCTCAAGATTATTTATGAAGCCCTATTCTCTATTTCAGACCCAGGGTGCCATTCTCTGAAGGAGCTGTTGGGGTCTGGGGTTGGTGGTGTTGTGGAGGGCATGACAGGAAAGCCCTCATGGCGTCAGATGGAGCCCCAGAAGGTCAACACTGTCCAGGAGATAAGTGAATCATCAGAGCGGTGGAATCAGGAAGCAGTCAGTCTGAGATGAGGATCTACATGAAAAAATGGAGCAGGAACCCAGGACTAAGTAAAGGAGAGAAATTATACTGGGAGCTTTGGCTGGAGTTGTGGTCCCTCCACGTGTCATTTTTCTTCACAGGATAGTTGTATATGTTATCTGAGCATCAGTTTTTGCATCTTCAGAAGGGAGTCCATACTTCCTCCCTCCTATCTTCTGTGATAACATAAGCCCCGGAGAGGCCAATATTTATTTTGTTTATCAATTTGCCAATTACATCTAGCTCATAGTATGCTACCTGGCACCTAGTAAGTACAATAAATGGTTGTTGGAAAATAAATGAGTGTAAAATAAGACAGCACAGATGCACATGTTTGTAAATGTACGGTCTGATACAAATGCAGTGTATTCTGTTCTCCCCACCTCCAAGAGCTTAGTATCTATACAGAGTAGGCAGAGGGTTGATGTCAGCTGATAGGCTATATGTCCTGTATGGAATGTACAGCATTCAGAGAGGTTGTTTCAATCAAAATCTGGAATCTTTTAGAGCAGGAGAAGGCCTGTCTTGTGCCAGACCTTCACCTATATATCTTACCTTCAGATTGTCTAATGTCTAATAGCAAATAGGTAACATGCATGCCTCCACATGCCTCCTCCACACTCAGGGCAGACATTGTTAATTGATCAAAATGCTTGCCCACTGAGCCTGGACATGCCTCCACACTTCCTAAAACTATTTTTACAGGCAACTAACACCAATTGTTCAGAAGTGGTACTTAAGATGAGACCTATTCGCTATCCCTAGTCTTAATTCAGGAGTACTCTTTTTTTGCTGCTTTGTTTATTTTTCTGAAAGTCTTCATTGATTTTCATAGTCTCCTTTTGCTAATCATGTCTTTGTTTTCTTCTTTCAGCCATCAGGTTTTTATATCCAAATACAATCTCTCCTGAAGTGAAATAAGGTTGTTTTTGTCCTTCAACCTGAACAAGTATCTCAAAGAAATATGATTTGTTTCTGCTTCTTAGAAATAAGAGAAATATCAAAGGAGAAATCAATCAGTCAACCTCAGTGAGATTACTGAGAAATTTATTAGAGACAAGCCCCCATACATACAAGGGCCACACCTAGAACACAAGATTCACTTTTAAATGTGCTGCTGCTCTTATCCATACTTTTTATAATTTAAAACACTGCAAACATTTCTTAATTGATTTATTACCCTAGAACCAGTTCAGAACACAGCAACAAGAGTGATTAAAAGGCCCAAAGAACTGATTTATGATGAAAGATTAAAAACTGAATATGATCTGAAACTTGACCAAAGATTGTGGGCAGATGTCATAGCCACCTACAATTACCTGGCAGTATGTGAACTCCAAAGCAAGAGACAAGTTATTTCACTTGGCCATTAGAGGTCTCGAAAGGGAAAGTTTATTTATTTATTTTTTAAATGAAGAAAAATTCAGTCAGGCAGATTGATTCCCTAGGGCTGTGGGCTGTCCCAGAAAGCTGCAGACTCAAGGCTGCTGCAGGACCAAGGTCGAGAGCAGAGAATGATGCTCTTCCACATTCAGGAGCAAAACCAAAGCCTCCTTACCCCACTCTTTCTATCCTCCTCTCTCCAATGGTCCATCTGCTTTTAATACATGGTTTTGGAATTTTACTATCCTTGTGTCTCTGGAAATAAACTGAGAATCCACAACACTAAACTGAAGAAAAGTTGCAATCTAACTCACTGTGGAGAATGCTCCCTGTCAAAAAGATGTGTCTGCTAATTAATAGGCACCAAAATGGGCATTTATATGATTACTTCTTCCAGGTTTTTGGTTAGCAGCTCTTCCCAGGTTTGCAGAAAGTGCATAATATCAGCAAAAATAGCTCATAGATTCTTTGTTTCAAAATAACCTTTTGGTTTAATTTTTGTTTATAATTTTAAGAAGGCATGGTTTTCAGTGAATGATAAATAATATTTCTTAGCTCCATATCAGTTATTAATTTACAAATGCATTCACCCCAAAACATTAAATAACTATTTATGATGCACAACCACATGACTTAGTCAATTTGGGGAAAGAGAAGATTTTAAAGACCCCTACCTTCTGGTTGATAAAGCTAAGACAAGGGGTCCCTAACCCTTCTTGAGTGCCTACTGTATGGTGGAATTCTTCTTATGGCTGCGGTGGGGCCTGGGACTCTGGCCACCCATGGGGTGGTTCTGCCTGTCCTTGTCAGATGGCTCCAGTAGGAATCAATGATAGTGGCCCAGGTAAGTTGAACTTGAGGACTACTGGAAAAATGAAAACTTTCAAATCCCAAAGCATAGGGTTCGCAAAGGGAGTTTTTATTTTATTATTTTTTATTTTTATTGTAAAATAGTTGATTGGGTTACAGAGTTGAATATAAATACCTGTGTGCAATATGTGATGCTCAAATCAAAATAATTATTGTGTTCAACTATATACAATGTCATCGTTTTTCATGACCCTTTACCAATTCCTCCCTTCCCCCACACTTCCCACCTCTGGTAACCTCAGTTCTCCTTTGGAAGGTTCAGTGCATTATTATGATTGTTCTATCTTTCTTTCTTTACTTTACTTTTCTTTTTTTTAAAAAAATTTATATGTTTATTTTTTAGCTTTTTCTTAGAGTGAGGATATATGGTATTTCTCTTTCTGTGCCTGCCTTATTTCACTTAACATGATTTTCTCTAAGTTCATCCATGTTGCTGTGAATGGCAATATTTCCTTCTTTTTTATGGCAGAATAGTATTCCATTGTGTATATATACCACATTTTCCTCATCCAGTTGTCTGACGATGGACATTTAGGTTGATTCTAACTCTTGGCTATTGTAAATAGAGCTGTGATAAACATGGCAGTGCAGATATCCCTTTGACATGATGATTTCCATTTTGGGGGGTATATACCCAGCAGTAGAATTGATGGATCGTATGGCAGTTCTATCTGCAGTTGTTTGAGGAATCTAAAAGGAATTGTTTTGAAGGAGTGAATTGGTTCAAAGAAAATGGGCAGATCCAGAAGAGACCATGAGGACTCATAGGCAGAGGAGGGGGCTCTATAAAAGAGCTGTGGTTGTGGCCATAAGTGAAAGGTTTGCTATAGAGGGCTTAGGAAGGGTGAGAGACAGATGAACAAATGATTCAGGTGCAAAGTCTCAGTGCACAACTGCAGGGAGTCCCTCTCTTATTGTATTCAATGTGAATGGTGTCCCCTGGAGTTGGGGGACACAGAAGCACCAAAGAAGCTATGACAGAGGATTACAGGATGCAGAGGAGCAGACACAGGCTATTCAGAAGTGATCAGGAAGAGTTTCAGAGAAGGTGACATTTGAGTTAATTAATGAAGATGTGCAATCAATTAGGAGGAGAGGGAATGAAGCAAATTTCAGGCAGAGGATAAAGCAGCTGCAAATGTAAGGAGATCTGGGAGAACATGAGTCATCTTGGGCATGGCCTGTAGAATGACAGGAGGGAACACTTGGGTACAGAGGTAGGAGCAGTGGAGAGGTAGGTGCTGCTCCATGGAGAGCCCCCAACGGCGTGGTGGAGTGTGGGCATTATTCTGCAGGCATGGGGAAGCCATTGCAGAATTACACATCAGGTTCTTTGATCAGAGAACGATTTAGAAAGATCACATTGTCAATGGTATGGAGGGTGGAGATGGTGAGAGACTGGTGGCAGGGTTAGGAGTCTATGGAGAAGTAAAGAGGGCCTGAATAATGATCCTGTACTGGGGATGGAGAAGCAGCAGGGACAGGTCTTTATAGCTATTTCCTTCATGCTCTTGCCTAGGTCTGTCTCCTTCCAGATGAATCTTTCACATTTATGCTCTTGAGGTCACTGCTGGATAGCACATAGAAATACCTGGAAATTATTTATTTTTTAATTTGCTTAAGCACAGAAATTGACAAATATCTAGAACAACAGAACCTGGTACATTTTTCATCATCTGGCAAAATGACTCTATCTTTCTCATAGTGAGAGCCAGTTCACTCTGACACATTTCTTTTTTCCCTCATTAATATCTTGGTATATTTTTATTAAAAAAATAAAAATTTATGTATTCATATGCATATAAACAATAGAGTTAAGAATATGCTGCATTCTACTTTTATATTTTTATATTTAGTGTTTTGCATTCTGCTTTTTTCCCTTAACCTTCTATTATAAATATTTTCCATTCCTTGAAAAATTTTTTCTCTTTGCTGAAATTCTTACCTTATTTAATTATTTTGAGTATACAATTTTTTAATTATAAAAATTGTAATTGTACAAGGCAAAATACAATATTACAATAAGTTGGTAAATTTAGACAAGGCAAAAATGTCACCATAATCCCATCACACTGACATAGCAGTGATTGTTTTGGGTGTCAGGGTCTTCTTTCATATGCATATTTTGACAGAACTGTAATAGCCAGTGTGTTTAATTTTGTCTAATGCTTTTTTAAAATTTAATAATATAGAAACATATTATGATGAATTCTTGAAAACAGAAGTGTCCTTAACTACCTGATTTAGAAAATTCAAAACTGTCATAAGAGAAGAGATGCAGAAAAGAAATGAAGAAAGGAAAAAAACTTACCTCATAAAGAGAAATGAGTTTTGACCTTGATTTCAATCTCCCATAACAAAGTCTGTCAAAGAAAATAATGATAGTTACATATTTAAGTTACACAATATATATGAAGATTATTATACCCTAGAAGAATTATGTAAAGTTAATGTTTTACTAAAATTTTTACATCAATGTTGATTGTTTATTAGTCATATTTTTGATTCTTTAAAAAAATCAACAAAATTTGCAAACCTTTATCTAGGCTTACCAAGAAAAAAAGAGAGAAGACAGAAATTACTAAAGTCAGATATAAAGCAGGGGCATGGTAGAGCAGTTGCTGCTTCTATTACGCTGGAGTGGGCTTTGAGGAGAGAGACGTCCTCTTCTTTCTCCAGTCTCCACTGGTGACTCTCCTTGGGTCACTGCAGTCGGGTGTCTAGTGGGCTGCCTGCATGGTAGCTGTGGCTACTGCTGTGGCGTCAAGCCACTTTTGTGGCAGCTATGACTGTGGTGGTGGCTGTGGTGGGCCATCTGTGAGGAAGTGGTGTTTTGGGCGTGCTCCTTGCCTGCTTTCCAGCAGAGAGGGCTGCCTCTTGGCTCCTGCCATAGGACCCTGGGCATGTTCTGTTTCTTGCCTGCATGATCTGGGCAGGGGAGGCTGGCC
This sequence comes from Cynocephalus volans, assembly GCF_027409185.1. NCBI lineage: Eukaryota > Metazoa > Chordata > Mammalia > Dermoptera > Cynocephalidae > Cynocephalus > Cynocephalus volans. The sequence continues at coordinate 11,107,963 of NC_084468.1, forward strand.
CTCAGCTCTGGCCTTAGGACCCTGGGTGTGCTCTGTTTCTTGCCTCCATTCCACAAAAACTTCTTAGTAAATGTAATTTTGAATGATGGCATAGTTTCTTTTGTATTATTATACTAGTACTGGTTTAACCAACCCCTTATTGTTGAATATTTATTTCTGGTTTTTAGCTATTATTGATAATATTATAATGCACATTTTTACAGGAATGTTTATAGCAGCTTTATTAATATTAGCCCCAAACTTAAAAAAGCCTAAATATCTATCCACAGAACAATAAACAAATTGCTTTTATTTGTCCAATGGAATACTGTGCAGCAATATAAAGGAACAGGATACCGGTACACAAAACAACACAGATGATTCTTAAAAACATTATGTTGAAAGAAAGATATTAGACACAAGAGAGGACATACGGTATGATTTCATTTACATGCAGTTCTAGAATGAGCTAAACGGAACTGTGGTAGTAAGAGTAGAACAGCAGTTGACTCTTGGGGATGCAATTGACTGGAAAGGGCAAAATGGAACATTTTGGAATGACGAGCTGGTCTATACCTTGATTGGAATGGTGATAACATTTGTCAAAGTTTATTGAACTATACATTTAAAATCCATGCACTTTATCATGTGTAAATTACACTTTAATATTTTAACATTTCTAACAGACAGTTCTCCTTTCTTGAGGTTGATGGATTTGATACAAATTTGGAGTAGAATGAAAAGGTTATGAGGAGCATATCTCATATCTTATAGGTCAAGAACCATGGATTTTAGTCACAGACTATAATAATGCATGATATTATAGAGAATGAGACAAAAAATATTACAGCAGGTCCCCAGCACTATACCAACCACTGTCTCCTGAGTTTACAGCCCTCCTACCATGATAACTAATATATAAGATTGCTGTGCAATGCTGTAAAAGGACTTGCACAGTGTATTCTGAAAAACTGGTACTTCAATAAATAAGATAAGTGGAGAAACCAGGATATATGAAAATATATAAAAAACTTTCAGAAGGTCAGTGGAGCCTGGGGAGATAAAACTCAATAGTTCAGAAATGGAATGGAGTTTTCTTTGTTTTAGATAGAAAATTACAAGGCACTGTTTGAGCTTATAGCTGGAGTTGGAGTAGTTCCTTGCAGGAGTGCAATTTAACAACCAGCTAGGAATCTGACTCTATTTGTATGCAGGAAATGTAGGGATAACTTTTTGTTGGCTTTTCACCATGAAGAAAAATGTTCCACCAGCAAGGGAACTTCTGGGAGGTGAAAACTGTTCTATGCCTTGTTTTTAGTGGTAGTTGCATGAGGGTATGCAGTTGTCAAAACTCATCAAACTGAACACCTAAGATTAGTGCATTTTATTGATATCAGTACCTCAGTAAAAATAATATAAATAATAAAAAAATCAAAGAAGAAGAAGAACAAGAAACATTCTTTGATTTGCCCTGTCCCAGTGACAAATTAACATCCACTAGGGTAGTTGGGCAGATCACAAATCAGACCTGGAATTATCAGGACTGGACCCACTGCTTGGAGGAGTGGCCAAATTCATTTAATGCCACTGGGGGTGGTGTCCAGGTCATTTCTGAGTAGCAGACAGACTGGTCAGAGTGGCCAGAGGGGAAGTACTGTCTATGCCTTGGCATCTCTGGCCAGGCACAAAAGCAAGAAAGTCCCCCTGTGTACTCAGAACCCAGTGTGAGGATAACAAATAGGCTTCATCTTCTCTTCTCCGTGAATCATACAGGGAGCCTTCAGTAAATGAGGATACCAAGACCTCATCCATGTTCAAAGAGGAAAGTCAGTATCGACTAGTGATATCTGTTGAGGGTGTGGTAGGGTGGGTTGGAAGCATGTATGCCACATATTTACTAACCACTCCTAGCCCAATACTTGAAGGAAATAGAAGGATGGGGGATGGATTCTTAAGACCACCAAGAAATTTCTCTAGTTGTGGGAGCAGTAGCTATGGTAGCACTGGGAATGTTTTAGAGATCAGATTCTATTTGTTCTGCAAGCTTCCTGGGGCTAAGCTGGCTTAAGAGAGCAAAACAGCTTGATTGAAGAGTCAGTCTGTAGGGGCTGGGCAGATGTGGAAATGAGATTCATGAAAAGGTGACTGAAGCTAGAGAAAACAGGGGCAGAAGAAGTGAGGGTTGACTACTTTAGGAGGTGGTCCTGGATGGCCTGTCTGGATGGAGTGTAGCCCCAGGGGCTTTGTGAGTAGGGTGCTGCTGTCAGGGTGCACAACTGGTTTGAACTATGAACAAAAGCCATGGATTGCTGAATTCCAGTGCCTTTAACTACTCTCCCTTCCTTGAGGACAGGTCTGGTGCCAAGACCTGGAGTCCGGTGGTCAGGTGTGAGGGAAGGACGGAGAAGGTGGAGATGGAGGAGATGGAGGGAGCCTGGGAGGGAAACACCCCTTTGGGATCCCATCTGTTCCACTGCTGGCTCTCTAATTCCTACAACTGCTCACCCTCTCTAGTCCAGACATGAGGGATAGTGCACATACTGTAAAGTGCATAAAGTGCTCTAATCCTTGATGCTCAGCATGATGAATTTTACTTCTGCATACAGCATACAACCATCTCCCAAATCAAGTTCCACATTTGCAGCCTCCTCACCACTCCCAGAAGTTTTCCCTGTGACCCTTCCTAGTCTATAGCCTCCTCCTCTTGGGTAATCACTAGGGTGACCAGTTGTTATAGTTTGAGACTGGGGTTGCCTGGGACTGTGGAACTTTCAATGCTAAAACTGGGAAAGTCCTGGGCAAAACAGGACAATTGGTCACTCCAGTTCCCACAATTCTGACTTCAGTCATCATTGATTAATTTTGCCTTGATTTGAACTTCATTTAACAGAGTCAGATACTATGTACTCTTTTGCAACTGGCTTTTGTCCTGTAGCACTGTATCATGGTGATTTCAGCCCTATTATTACACATAGCGGTAGTATTTTTTTTTTTTTAATTTTATTGCAGGGTAGTATTTCACTGTATAAATATACTTCAATTTGTCCATTGTCCTACTGAAAGACATTTGGACTCAACTACCTTCTTATGTGAATAATGAACATGCTGACTAGTCTGCAAAGCATACTTGTCTTCTCAAATTCTTAGGAACCAGGAAGAGGGGAAAATTAGAAGCACATTGTCTTAGTCCATTTGGGATGCTACAACAAAATACCATAAGCTCAGTATCTTATAAACAACAGAAAATTATTTCTCACAGTTCTGGAGGCCAAGATCAGGGTCCCAGAGTGGTTGAATTCTGGTGAGGGCTCTCTTCCAGGCTGTAAAACTGCCAGCTTCTCACTGTATCCTCACATGGCAGAAGGGGTGAATGAGCTCCCTTGGGCTTATTTTATATGGAGGCTAATCCCATTCATTAGGGCTTTACCCTCATAACCTGTTTATCTCCCCAAAGGCCTCAGCTCCTAATACCATCACCTTGGTGATTAGGATTTCAATATATGAATTTTGGGGGGACACAAACATTCAGACCAGAGCACATGTTTATATTCAAATAGGTATTGGTGATTGCTCTATTTCCTTAAAACAATTTCAGGAACTATGCCAGGGACTAGATAAAGAGCTTAATTATTTGATTTTCATGATGATGCCTTGTGGTACCATCATCATCCCCCATTTAACAGGTGAGAAAATTGAGATATAGGGAAGTTAAATAGCTAGTATATACCAGAGTCAGAATTGAACCCAGGCAATCTGTCCCCAGAGCCCGCTTTCTCAACCACTGCCCTCAATGCCTCTTACAGAAATAAGCAAAATCTTATGAGGAGAGTATTCAAACTTAAGCTTCCCTGAATATAATATTGAAATCTGTGTGGCCCCTGTATATTTAGAAAATCAGTGCTGTCCTGCCTACACCAAGGTTATGGATGGTTGTAAACTCTAAAGTGGCCTGTACAGGTAAGACATTGAAAATATTCTTTCAGGGGCCGGCCCGTGGCTCACTTAGGAGACTGTGGTGCTGATAACACCAAGGCCACAGGTTCAGATCCTATATAGGGATGGCCGGTTAGCTCACTGGCTGAGTGTGGTGCTGACAACACCAAGTCAAGGGTTAAGATCCCCTTACCAGTCATCTTTATTTAAAAAAAAAAAAAAAAGAAAAGAAAATATTCTTTCAATAGTACAATGGCCCAGCCAATCTATGGCTTCTCTAAAGATCTGCTATACCTCATTTCCTGCTTTGAGTGGCCTTTTGATTTTCCATGAAGTTCTCTAGGCTTGAAACATTATGATCATTCTAGATTTAAGGTATTTATTGAGTGTGTTCTGTGTTTCAAACAGCTGGATGTTGTGAGGAACATAAGAAAAACAGAAAATGGAGATCCCAATTTTATCAGCAGAGTGAAAATTACTGTTTCCCGCCTTGCGCCTCTGGGAATATTGAGGCCATGATAGCTGTCGGCTTAGATGGGAGGAAAGTTTTGTCTACAGGTCACTAGTGCCTGGCTGTCTGGAGAGAAAGGACCTGTGAGTGTTTGGTGGAATGGAGTTAATCAGTACCATCTTTAACTGAATTGTTTTCCACATAAACCAAGGGCTAAAGGTGAAGTGGGCAGATAACACGAATAATTGCTTTATTTCAAGGGTAAGTCATTTCTGGCCTGGGGCAGTAGATCTAGATTTCAGTTTGATTTCATTACATTCCTCTGGTCACTCTTGCCTTAGCATAAAGATTAATTTCTATCCTGGTGGGCTTATGTGGCAAAATCAATCTGTGAGATGTTTAAAAGTTTAACAAAGCAGATGAAGATCTGTGAGTAATAGAAGGTTCAAAGTACTGTGGCTTTTAAACGCAGAGCCTTGTTATATAGCAGGCAGGCAGTCACTTAAAATCTACATTCATTTCAAAGATCTTGAGCTCACACCTGCTTTGTCTGTATTCCTCTGTTCTTAGCTTTCTCTTCTACATCTTTTCTTCTTTTCTGTTGATCTCCTTTCTATCTACTTACTCCTTCAATGTCTTCCACATTTCTTCCTTTCACTTGCATTCACTAATTGGATGCAATGTACAATGGAAGCACTGAACCCTAGATATTAAGTGCAACTTCTGAGTTTTACCAATGAGAAAACTGAGGCATAGGCTAGGAAAGGGGTTTGAAGTAGAGTCGAAGCAGAAACTTGGCTCTTGGGATTCAACGCCCAATATTCTAAGTATTTGAGAGAAGTTTTTAAAAATATTGATTTTTTTCACACTATGAAATATTACATAGCCCTTGTAAAATATGTATAGAAATATAAAACTAAAAGGAAAAAAATAACAATCACCTGCTATTTTTTCACCCAGAGATAACCACTGTTAATAATTTGGGTATACTTTCTTCCAATCACTTTTCTATTCAAATGAATAGGAATTACATTCCTTTTAAAAAAATAGGAATCTATGGTAGAGACACGTTTGAATCCTGTTGCTTATGCTTGAACTTCTCCTTTTAACATTGTCTCATGGCGTTAAATGTTCTTAGAAATGTGACTGTCATGAAACATACTATTCCAAACTATGGTTATACCCAAACTTGTTTAATCTTTGTGGCACTTATTGAATAAAGTTCCCCATTTTTTATTTAAAAGCAGGTGAATGAGATGTTTTATACGTCCCAAAGGGGAGGGGAGAGATCTCCAACAATCCTAAATGAGTTGCTTTTTATTCAAAGCTCAGTTGATTTTTCTCCCCGTGGGTCACAGACCCTCCCGAGGGAAATAAAGGATGGTTCTGCACTCTGGTTGTGTTGATTTAATTACCACTGTTGCCCAGGGGCTTCCTTGGCCCTTCTCTTGTTCCCACAGTGGGTACAGAATCCACCTCATTTGGTGCTTCCTCCCCTTGCTACCAATCTCATCTTAAAAACCATGCATTCTACACAATTATTGAAAGTCAATGTTGTAAGCCACATGTATGTAAAAACAAACACACAAACAAACAAACAAAAAACCCCACGACTTTCTCACGTTGCTTGGCTTAGGTTATCACCCACCCTACTGGCTTCACTCAACATCCTTCTTTTTTTTTTTTTTTTTTTTTTTAGTTTTTGTTACTTCTCTCTCCTTCTCTCCTTTCCCCTCTTTTCCTTCCTTCCTCCCTCCTTCCCTTCCTCTCTTTCTTTCTTCCTCCCTCCCTTCCCCTTTTCCTTTCCTCCTTCTTTCTTTCTTTCTTTCTCTCCTTCCTTCCTTCCTTCCTTCCTTCCTTCCTTCCTTCCTTCCTTCCTTCCTTCCTTCCTTCCTTCCTTCCTTCTTTTTCTTTCTTTCTCCAGCTTTATTGAGGTATAATTGACATATAAAAATTGTATATATTTATGGTGTACAATGTAATGTTTTGATAACTGTATACATTGTGAAATGATCATGACAATCAAGCTAATTAACATATCCATCACCTCACAAAGTTATTACCTTTTTGGTAGTAAGAACATTTAAGATCTAATCTCTTAGCAATTTTCAAGTATACAATACATTATCATTAACTACAGTTATCTTGCTGGGTCAACATCTTCTTGAAGCAGAAAAAGTATCTGCTGAGCACATGCTAAGCGTAGCCAGAGAGGGCAAAGAAGCAGCGTGTTCATTGTTGGAAGATGGCACTTAATAGTTTAATTTTACAAATCCTTACCTGCCCTGGGAAAGGTGGATAGAGATGTCCCTAAGGTCCATAGAGATTCCCTCAGTGTTGAAATCCACAAATTGGACTTAGTTTTTGGAGTTTTTTTTTTTTCAAAGATGAGGCAGTGTAGGTAGAGTGGATATGCGTTCAGACTTTGATAGCAAACAGACCTCTGCTTGAGTCTCCAATTTGCCTTAACTTATTGTGGGACTTTGGATAGATAATTCACGTAAACCATCTGAGCCTCATTCTTCATCTGTGATTCAGGAATAATAATAATAGGCCCTAACTCATAACCCTGGGCAAGAATCAAAAGACAGAGTATATCTGAAGAGTTCAGCATGGTATCTGGAATGTCAAAGGAGTCAACAGAAGGTAGTGAGGACTGTCATTTACCCTGCGTGGCTTGCCCTGTTGTTCTTATATTCAAGGTCAATGTTTACCTTTTCAATGAACAATAGAAAATGAAAATTCAAGTGATAGCCACGGGATGATCCCTTACACATACATATTTCTATACAAAATAAAAATACTTGGGTTTAAATTAAGGAATGGGTGCATTTGATTATTAGAACTTGATGAGGAGCTGAAGATGAAATTTGGGAGCATCTTAACAGACATATATAGAACAAGGTATATTTAGAGAAACTTTTCATTTTCTTGATGTTTACAGGTGTGTGAAGCTCTGTGGTTACCAGCGTTGAGGGTTTGGGTCCTGCACGCTGGACTTCCTGGATACTGGTCTCTTTCTGGAAGGCTGCATATTTGAGCTTCCTGGTTCCAGGCAGGCAGACCGGCTGCCCTTGGGCTTTGGAACCAGATTGGAGCTGTCACATCCACTTACTCAAATGAATGTGACCTTCATGCCACACCTAAGACTGTTCTCTGTGAGCCAAATATGAACGTACCTGGTGCAGAAAAGACGTGCTTTGCTGTAGAGAACAATTTGGAGTCATAGCTGCTCATAAACAGCATCATTTCCTCGGAAGGTGATGCATTAGCAGCCTGGCTGGCCAGGCGCGCTGCTCTTTCAGGCCGAACGGCAGCGGCATCTGAATCACCTTCCGGAAGCACCTTGTGGTAATTTGCTAATTATTCTTATGATGCCAGGTCAGCAGTAAAGGTGGCCTTCCTGCTTCTCTCTATCTCCAGAGCCAGGTGGCAGGAGAGACCATTTTTCAAGCCCACGTTTGAGGTACTGAACGTTCCTGCTGAATTGCATTCTTTGTCCTGGTTCTGGGTTTTGTTCTTGGAGTTAGAAGGTGTATTATTTTCCTAAGACTGCCCTAACAAGGTACCACAAACTGGGAGGCTTAAAACAACAGAAATGTATCCTTTCACTGTTCTGGTAGCTGCAAGTCTGAAATCAAGGTGTTGGCAGTGTTATGCTCCCTCCGAGGGCTCTGTGGCAAATCTGTTCCATGCTTTTCTCTTAGCTTCTGGTGTGGCCAGCAATCCTCAGCATTCCTTGGCTGGCAGCTGCTTCTCTGCCTCTGTCATCACACAGCATTCTCCTTGTATGTGTCTCTTCTCTTACATAAGGACACCGGTATTTTGGATTAAGGGCCTACCCTACTCCACTTTGACCTCATCTTAACTAATTACATCTGCAATGACCCTATTTCCAAATAAGGTCACATTATAAAGTACTGGGGGTTAGGACTTCAACACATCCTTTTTGGGGGACATAATTCAAATTATAACATAACAAATCCAATTGTGCTTCATTTATGAAAGCTTGGGGCATTACTCCTAATTATTTATCAGGCCTGAGACTGGTTAGGAGCTAATTTAAGTGTTTGCTTTGCAGGTAGGAAGAGCACACAGGTGTTTTATGAGCATGCCCTCTGTGAGCTACATTTGTTTGTTTTGGTGAACATAAACATCTTAGTATTCTGATAAGGTCATAGTGTCCCAACAAATAAAGAAAAAGAAGACATCCGTCTCCTTGCTGAGTCAAGGCCCGTATTCTAGGAGCTCCCTTATTCTTGTGACAATTCTTCTGTGACAAAACTCTTGTTTCCAGCCTGGAGGAAAATATTTACACGGTCATATTAAAAGTACCAGGAAAGTTCAAATTAGTCAGTCATTTCAGAAAATCCCGAACTCTTTTAAATAAGCAGAGCAGCTTTGAAATTTAATGGAAACCTTAAGAGATGTTCTGTAATGTGAAACAGTCTATTCCTTTTAGTTTATTTCATGAAAAGATGGGCATGTCTGTGGTTACTTTCATCTGAAAGGCCTCATATGCCACACTAATTTTATAAATTATGCTGTCTATAAGGCTTCTCCATCTTGCCACCTTTTCTACCTAATTTCCAAATCCAATAGTGGTATAGCCACCTCTTGGGTACAGATTGAAGGGTTCTGTACCGTAACACCTTTACTTAAACAAAGTGTTTTGGAATTTTGGGAATTTTTCATTCCTTTTTTATATTGCAAGGAAATACTTAGCATACTAGAAAGAACTGTGGATTTGAAATTAACTGTGTGAATTTGGGCCTCAATTTCCTCAACTGCAAAATGAAGCATTTGGACTTTTCCAGGTCTATACTTCTAGGAGTCTATGGTTTGCAATGACTTTTCTAAATTGCTTCGAAATGTTGACCAGGGAGTTAACCATACTTTTAAGGAACCGTCTGTGACTTGACATTCTACTCAGTTCTGCTGACAAAAATCTTCTGTTGCATGAAGGATTTCCTAGGTATTCGACCTCCACGTTCCTCAGGCTTGTCAATGCCCGTAGCACAGCAGTGACCTTGCAAAGTGAAATAGCCACTTTGCATTTCTTTCTGCCAGCATGCATGCTCTCCAAAGGCTGTTTCAGAGATTATTGATGAGGAGTGTGGCACAATGTGATCCCTAATATTTGTGTACCTCTTTACACTTTTCACAATGAATTCATGAACATTCATTTATTTAATCCCCAGGATAGTCTGGAGGTAAGCAAGGCTGGCATTATTATTCTCATTTGAAGAATGAGTAAGCCAAGGAACACTGAGGCTACCTCACCTTAACAAGGTCACAGAGTAATCTAGCGGCAGAGGGAAGACTGGAATACAAATTTTCTGGCTTCTAGTTCAAGTTTCCTTCTATTACATTACATTTTTTTTTAATTGAAGCTTAATTGATTATACATATTTGTGGGGTTGAATATCAATACCTGTGTACAAAGTTGAATATCAATACCTGTGTACAATACGTGATGATTAAATCGGATAATTAGTATATTCATCATTACAAAACATAATCATTCTTTGTGACCCTTAACCAATTTCTTGCTAACTCCCCTCCCCTCCCCCTTTCCCACCTCTAGTAACCACAGTTCTGTTCTCTCTTTTTGAAAATTCAGCTTATTATTGTGATTGTCACTATGTTACATTTGAATTGAACTTACCAGACGGGAAAGGGAAAGACCCTGACATATATACCTATTATGTGCTGGAAGCTAGACAGGATTCAAACCACCATGTATCTGATTCCAAAGATCAAATTCTTTCCATTGTCCAGTATTTCCTCCTTAATGTCTAGTAGCAAAATGTAAGCACCAAGTTCTGTTACATAAAGTAGATCAAATTAGTCTGGTTTTGCAAGAAACTTGATCACTCTCAAGTGTAATGAGCTAGTGTGCTTAGGGATGCAAATAGCCCTGGGTGCGATCAGTCTTGTAGTGTCCTCCAGAGACATTCTGTGGGAGGTGAGTGGGAAGTGAGGGAAGCTGCTTAGGGCATGTATTGTTTCTCCCTAAGAGATACCACTGAAAGATGGAGGAGCCAGTAATGTCACTGCCCTCTCTCCTGAATGGCTGGTACGATGTACAGAGGTGCCAGGAATGTTTTGTAAGTGCTCTTAAATCTTTCTCCCCTGATGGCTGGGACTACAATGATATTGTATTAGTCCATTTCTGTTGCTTATAACAAAATACATGGAACTGGGTGACTTAGAAGGAAAATGAAATTTATTACTTACACTTTCTGAGGCTGGGGAGTCCAAAGTCCAGGGAACATAACTGGCGAGGCTTTCTTTGGTGGTGACTTCAGTGATGGCAGGGTATCACATTACAAAAATGATGGAGCAGAGAGAAACAGTTCTTCATGCACTGTCCTTTTAAAGCCGTCAGAACCACACCATGACCACTATTTTTAATCCACTCACTAGGGCATGGTCCTACAATCTAATCACCTCTTCAAGGCCCCTCCTTTCAATTACCACAATAGGTTTTCCCACCCTCGACAGTTACAGTGAGGATTATACAATGAGGTTGAGGGTGGGGGTGGGGCATCCAGTCTACAGCAGATATCTGTAGGGACTGACCTCAAGGAAGTATTGTCAAATAGCTATGAATAGTCTCTGTCTCATTTTCCTCACTGGCTGTTGTGAGGATGAAATGAGATAATGATGTGATTGTGTTATGGAAACACAGCCAACTGGCCATAGTAAGATAACAACATCATGTTTTCATGAGACAATGGATTTGGGGTGCAAGAGCTGTCCTGCTATGTGCTAGTTCTGGGTTCTTGGACATGTACCTTATCTTCTTGGGCTCCATTTTTCCCATCTTGCCTGACCATGGTCTTGAGGTTTCAATGAGTTGATCTAGTGCTTGGGTCTTTTCTATAGTCAGTACTGGAGAAGAAGCTTCTCTTTCTTTTCATCTGTCTTTTGAGTTAATGACTTGATTCTAGTTAAAATATTCTGGGATAAAAAACCATTTTTTTGAAGTGATTTGTGCTCTTCGGGAGCACAGGGTCTGCAAATACAGCAGTTTTTGTTTTAAAACAAGTTTTTAAAGTTATTTTCTCACATATAGCTTTAATGGCGTGTAGTCTAATTGTCTCTTTTTTTATTTTCTGTATCTCTTCCTTCTGGGAACTATCCTCCCTCTCTCCATGTATTTCTGGTGGGTTGACAATGATGTGGTTCTGCCTTCTATGCCACAGTGATTGGTCAGCAATAAACATGTGACCCTAGAGGAGACAATCACAGTCTTTGTTTGAATTTTCTGTGGTCACTAGTAGATAAAGAGTGGCACTCTTCTCTGAGACTGTTACCTGTGCACAAGGTTGAGCCTGGACTGCTGGTGGCTGTCTTTTATTTATTTATTTTTTTGTCAGCTGGCTGGTACAGGGATCAAACCCTGGACCTTGGTGATATCCGCACCATGCTCTAACCAACTGAGATAACCGGCCAGCTCTGATGGCTGTCTTTGATGCCTTGTAGAAAGGCTCTCCTGTAGATGAAGCCCCATGATGCAGCACAAAAAGAACTTTTGAAAGACTCTTTATGCCATATTTGAACCTCTGTATCTATTTGAGCATGCTTAAAGGCAGCCTTGCCTTTGGTCTGACTACTTATTTCCTTGAGACGAGAACTTCCTTTATGGTCTTAGTTAGTTTAAATCGGTTTTCTGTCTTTTGTCACAAAAACAAACAAACAAACAAAAAACCAAAACCCTAATGGGTACTTGGAGTAAGTAGAGGAGTCAATTGTCCTGGGTGTTTAAGGAGTCAATTGTCTCTGTAAAAGGCAGTCAAGGTGTTAAAGTGGATCGATGATGACCAGCTTTGCCTTATCACAATAGTCAGATGCAGGCTTGCTTTTCAAAACAGATTTGCATAGAGAATTCAGGGCTTACAAATTGACTCCTGGTGTCCAATACAGTTGGACTATTGACTTTTTGAAGAGTCTAAGTTCAGCCCAAAATGTTATGTGTGATATTTCAGGCCTGACCACCGGGCAGTTACAAGGCTTTGCCTGGCAGGCCTCATGGGGACAAGCTGCCCTCCCCACATCAGACTTGGTACACAACCTATGCATTGTAGTTTTCTGGAGACAGATGCAGTTGAGGACTCATTCCCCCTGGGCCAGCCATGTCTGCATTCCTAAGAGGCGCCTCCATTCTGAAGCCTCCTTGTTGAGAGCCTTGGCTGAGGGACTTTCTGTGCTTTGACTCAATACCTTTCTACTCCTAGTCCTTCCTGCTTTCTTTTCCTAGCTGATATGTCCATTTGAGAAAGGAGACTTTTGTTCAGGGCTTCTCAGTAGTGAGACCATCTCTGTCATCTGGGCTACATCCACTTTCCCCCCACCTGGTGCCATTCTGTGGGAAGAAATGGACCACCAGGGAGCTAGCACCTCTTTTTTCCTCTTGCTTGCATTGGGTAGTGAGTGAATAAAGAATTGATTGTTACTCTCAGTTTGGCTCATTGTCCTAACTGACCACCTGGACACCTGGCAGCTTAACAGTTTTAAATTCATTCCTCTGGATTCTTCTAGACATTGTCATGCATAATTATCTAGACTGGGTAGGAATGGAGAAGCATGGCTCAGAGTAGATTTTAAACCTCAGTGCAAATTCTCAGTCCCAGCTGTCCATTTTAAAATACTGATGCTCAGGTTCCATTCCAGACTATGCATATCAGACTTTTTGTGGATGGGGCTTGGGCATGGGATTTTTAAAGCTCTAGGTAGCCTAACATTAGCCAAAGTTGTGAGCACTGGTTTAATGGGAATCCTAATCTGGGAAATTAATAGCATAGATTCCTGATCTCTTTTTGACCTACTGGATGAGAATCATATTAGGGTAGGTCCAGGAAACTGGGGAGTCCAGGTGATTCTGAAAAAGGTAGTACTAATTTGAGGATGGTTGAAAAATATTGGTTCAGTGCATGGGTGTATGTGTGTGTGTGCTTTCTTGTTGAAGTGGAAGGACCAGGGAGAAAGGGAATAAAGAACACCGAATACAAGGAAAAGCCTCAAAATAACTTTACATTTATCTACTCATCCATCTACCCAGGTTGGGTGGTAATGTAGTGCAGTAGTTAAGAGCATAGGTTCTACCAAAAAAATACATTTGAATCCTGGTTGTAACAATCATGGATTCTGTCATGTTGGGCAAATTATGTAACCTCTCTCAATCCCAGTTTCTTCATCTGAAAAATTGAGACATACATAATATTTTCTTTCATGTTGTCATGATGTTTAAATAAGTAATACTTGTAAAGTGTTTGATATAGTGTCTAGAACTGCATTGTCCAGTATGACAGTCACTGGTTATATGTCGCTACTGAGTGCTTAAAATGTGGTAGTCCAAAGTGAGATGTGCTGCAAATATACAACACATACTGGATTTTGAAATCTTAGTATAAAAAAAAAAAATAATGTAAAATGTCTCATTAAGAATTTTAAAATATTGAAATCATAATATTTTGAATATATTGGGTTGAAATGATATTTTAGAGATATTGGGTTAAAAATATATTATTAAAATAAGCTTTACCTGTTTCTTTTATTTAAAATTTTTAAATTTATTATTAGCATATTCATTCTTACAAATCGTGATATTTCTTTATGCTCTTTGCCCTACCTATCACTTAGCTTTACCTGTTTCTTTTTACTCTTCTTAAATGTGGCTACTAAAATATTTGAAAACAACATATGTGCCTTGCATTATATTTATATGGGACAATTTTAACCTAGAACATAGTAAGCTCTCAGTGAATGTTAGAATGTTGTTATTGGTATTATGTAACATATTTAATTCAAGAGCCATTAGTGAGCATTTGCTATGAGGGGGATAAACATCAATCATTGATCTGATGGAGTATCTGCCCTCGAGGTGCTTAAAGTCTAGCTAAGGCAAAGCAATGAGGAGTATGTAGGGTTTGATTCACCCTAGAACTCTGGGGTGTGATTGGCACAGACCATATTTTCACAACAAATGCAAGAGATGATGCTGCCAGAATCAATTCTGGGACTTGCAAATTGGGGTGATTGCCTCAGGTACCCCAAAGCATATACAATATGTATTGACAAGAGGGTGTCTCAGGGCACCAGAGTTGAAGAACTTCACTGACTTATCAAACAGTATTTAAAGAAACCTGATTCTAATACACATCATGTAGCCCATCATTTCTCCTGACATTATAAGGAAAGGAATCAGCACTTATTAGGATACTGGGCCCAATAATATACTCCCAAATTTATGTCCACCTGCAACCTCATCAATGACCTTATTTGGAAATAGGGTCTTTGTTGATGTAATAAGTTAACATAAAGTCATATTTGGTTAGGATGGGCTCTAACCCTATGACTGGTGTCCTTGCAAGGAGAGAAAACAGAGACACAGACAGACATCCATGGAGAACATGTGAAGTTTGAGGCAAAGATTGGAACCATGCAGTTATTCAGGTCCATGAACACCAAAGATTACTTGCAACCACCAGAAGTTAGAAGAGACAAGGGAGGATTCTCCTCTAGAGCATTTGGAGGGAACATGGCCTGACTGACACCTTGATTCTGGGCTTCTAGCTCCAGAACTGTGAGAAAATAAATTTCTGTTATTTCAAACCACCCCATTTGTGGTAATTTGTTATGAGAGCATAGGAAAAACTAATACCATGGATATATACTTGAGCTAATCTTGGTCTTTTTAATACTTTGGGAGACAAATATTAATTTTTTTTTTTCTCCTAGAACTCACTCTTGGGTCTAGGGAGAACCTGAGTCTAGAGAGAGCTGATGGTCTCAGCAAAGGTAGCGACAGTTTTGGGAGTGACCAAAGGGTGTTGAACAACAATGTAGCCAGAGGGAGTTTCCAAAATGCGGATGAAGGGGCAAGCTAAAGGTCAAAGCCAGAAAACAGTTCCAAGGATTGGGTTAGGATGAAGTCATGAAAGGATGAGAAATGATGAATCAGAAATGGATTAAATTGTGGATAGGTTGGCAAGCAGAGAGTAAGCTGGGTCTTGATGAAGAGTTTAGAAATAAGGCTGTCAGCAATGTGGGAGGGGCTGAGCCCTATTTCTGTGTTGTGCCAAGTGTGTGGCAGGGTTGCTGTCTTTAATTTGTAAACTTAAATTTGGGGTTCTTTCCACCGAGATATGACTACATCTAGACACATGAGGACATGGCAGGAGTTATGTAAACCTACAGGCCAAATAGGGTGCATTTTCTTCTATTGTTGCAATACAAAAGCAAACATATGATTGGACATGTAGTGTAAAATATCCATGAACGCATAATCTAAAACAGGAAATTGTGAAAGGTTTGCTTTGTGATATATTCACCTCAGGCTACCTTTAGAGCTCTCCAGCAGAACACAACCACTTTCGTGTGCTGTCGTGGGCATCTCTACCACTGGAGTTTGAGAAAAGTGACAGAAAAGACCTAGAAGGGACTGGAAAATATTTCATCATTTCTGAGATATATCTCTTACACCTTGTCTGCATATGCAGGCACTCATTAAACATTTGATAACTCTGTGAGGAGAGTGAAAGTTCAAAAAAATGTGATGCATTTCTTTTGAGCTGTGCTGTTAGCACAATCTTTTATACACAGAAGAGAAAAGCATATGGGAGGGTGTTTTTTGGAGGGCAAGGGAGATGTGCATAGTGAGAAGTACTTGGTGATTCTTAAACTTGCAAGCACATTGGGCGTATCAAGACAAGAAGAAATTAAACCAAGTGCTAATCTGTGACTTTTACCTTTATCGAAACAGGGCTTTCTAACTAAGAAATACTTGGGATTTAAATAGCCTGAAAATAAAGTGGGCTTTCTTTTGTAGATTCCTCCTGCTGCAAATTAGGTGTCTGTCTATATGTTTTTCTGCTACAAACCTATTCTCATATTTATATTGCTCTTTTTTTAGTTAACTAATTACACGAGGGTGTGTGCACTGTTACCTCTGAATCATCACGGACAAGTGGCACTTTTTGAGGCTGGTTTCCTGTGCGGAACAGGAAGCTATTATTTGTTCTTGATGTTCTGAGTGCTGAGAAGATGAGCAACTCTATTTACATTCCCAGTTCCCAAAGAAGAAACCTGGGAGTCATGCTAGATTTATTTTTCCTTCTTCCTTCCAACATCTCATCAATCATCACGTTCTGAAATCCGCCTCTGGAGAGCTCTCAAATCTTCTCACGTCTCTTCATCCATTTGCCTAGGTAAGAGTAGAGGCTCATCCTACATGGGAATAGGTGAAGGGTGGGAGAAAGTTAAAGGTCCTAAATTAGCACAAGAGATGAAAATTAGTTATAGTTAAAATCACCCTTGGGAAGAAAACATGGAGGAAGAAACACCTTAAATTATGCTTAAACCACCTGACCTGGACCCTCTATAATTCAAAAGCATAGAATAAACTGCTATTTCTCTTGCTTTTCCAACTGAAGCCATCCTTTGTCTGGGCCAAATTCTGTTTTTGACAGGGGAAAGGATGATAAGGTAAATATGGAAATTTCTCTATTTTATTTTATTTCATGTTAGCTAAACAATTGTAAATGAAAGGCTGGGTGGCCCTGCTTTGCCTTGGCTGGCTGGCCATCAGCCATTTCAGGCAGGCCTAGCTAACCCAGTGCACCTAGATAAGAGTATTAACCAAATAGGATTATACTGGCTTCAGCTCAGTCCTGCCACAAAGCGTTATGTGGGCCTGTAATGTAAAAGAAAGCCAGTGTTAGACTCCACTGTCCGGAAACACAACAAAACAGAGTGTGGGTTTTCTGGAGATAAAGTGAATGGGACTGCTTGGAAAAGGTACCCTGGCCTTCTCTGGTCTGGGGAGGCTGGCAAGTGTTGAATTCCAAGGGCCAAGTCTTGGATTTGGATTTCCCCTCACAAAGTAGACAACCATGGGAAATTTTCCTGCTCATCTTATTTCTGCTGCCCAGTGTTTCACACAGACCTCCTGACACAGATAGTCAAGGTACAGCTCCAACCACTGAAGCAGCACGAAGTCAGCAGCTGGAGCACACCTTGGCATGGAAGACCTGGGTTCACATCCTGCTCTTGCCACTGGGCTGAATGTCTCTAAGAAACTAACTGATCTAATCTGCCCTTTGGTTCCTCTTATATGTTAAATGGGGACATTCCTGCCAAATTTATAGAGTCCCTGAGAGGATAACTCATGCAGCTCCTGAAAGTGTTAAAAGTGGAGTTTCTTCTCCTTTTCAGGAAGAATGTTCCTGGAGGTTGAGGAGGCAGTAACCAGGGGAAATTCATGATCAGTGCACCCTGAATATTACACTATAGAACTTACAAAAGGGCAAAAAAGACTTTGAAAGTGGCTTTGAGTGCCCTTTAATCACAACGTCATTTTCCTGTCGTCTTTTTTTTCCTCATACACAATTGCCCGTGGATGATTGTATGTACAGATTTACAAGCTGTTAGGCCGTGGGCTCAATTCATAGTGGCAAGGTGTCCATTATATATGCACACCTGCTGGACCATCCTGCCTGGGTTAGAGGGACGACATTCATTTTTCTAATTCCTAATTGAAAGGTATTTCTCAACCACTTTCTAATTTGTGGCTACCTATAATAATGCCAGGATAATAATGCTAGAAGAAGGGAAACCTGTCTTCTTTCTCCTCCCAATGTAGCCATCCTTCAATACACCTGCCTGTTCAAGTTCCACATTAAGTTTTAACTTGGAAGCCAAACTGATCAACTGGTAATGGGTACCTGAAATGCTTTGTTGAGGTGTCTGAGCTTGCACCTGGAATCTACAGAAAGCGTGCCATGATCAATCTATGACGTCTGCTGTGAGCCTGGATTGAGTAGTTGTGCTGCATGTTTCCCATGTCTATATACCATTCATCTCATCTGTCCTCAGCTTTCTATCATGTACCTAGTTCATCTCTGTACCTTTTACCTTCTTGGAGGATACTGGCAGAACTTTCCCATCTTTGTGTGATCAGCATTTTGTTCATATTTTCACTAGTGCCATTACCTGCTGTATAATAATTATTATTTGTCTATTATAATTGAATATGTCTCTTTCCATGCCATGCTGTAGATGTCTTGAAGTTAGGGACTGTTAATCTTCATTCTTGCACTCTCCCAATCTCCTGCCTCCTCCTCCAAGGCCTGGTACTATGCCTGACACACAGTAGCCATTTGATTTTATTGCCCAGTTCAACTTCTCAACTCTATTCTTTTAAACTATCCTCCACACTGCCAATAAAATTATCTTTCTAAAATATAAATATAATCTTGTCCCATTTATACTTAAAATCTTTCAATGACCCCAACTGGCTAAAGGATAAAGTTCAAGTTCTAGATTATTTATTTTGGCAAAACAAGTCTTTGGAGGTTTAGGTCTCACCTAGTTCTCTGACTCTCCAGCCACTATTCCCTCCTCTACCTTCCAAACACCATCTTATTTTGTGCTAATGAGCCTTTACCTCTGTAGGTTACTAAGCATAGAATGGCTGTTCTCTATTGCCCACCCAGTGGTCTGCCCTGCCCTTCCTCCTTTAGAATCCCATATCTTGAAGGTTGAGACATAGTATAGTGTTAAACATGTGGGCTGGGTATTAGGCTGCTTGAGTTCACATTCTGACTAGTTGTGTGACCTTGTACAAACTACTTCACTTGTCCCAACCCAAGTTTCCTTATTTGTAAAATGGGAGGTGGAAGTGTGCTTGCTGGGAGAAATCAATGACTTAATCTATATATAGTACTTAAAATGATGCCTGGCACATAGTGAGTACTCAGTTAAGTTGATCTATTTTCTTAACTGGGATTCAGAACTAGGATCACACTCTGTTGGGGGAAACCTACAAGATTGCAATATAATGTTGTCAAGATTGTAACCATGGCATGAATAGAATGCCAAGGGACCATTAAGGATAAGCCCAGAGGTTGCTTTTTGGAGGAGTTTCAAGATGGCGGCGGCTGCGGCGGCTGGCGCGGAGTAGCTGAGGTGGAAAAGGTGGCCACTGGGCCTCAGGCAGCCGGGAAACTTGTGGACCTTTCTCTGGCCATCTCTTAAGGGAGGACTGCTGCTGCTGGCCGGTCGTGGGGGCTCAACGCCACTTTGCCCCCGGCAGGAGAGGCTGCCTCATTTACAGGCAACAGCTTTGAAGTGTGGAGCAGGAAAAGAACTGATTCTTAGCTGCAAAAGCGAGTCTTGAAACAGGAAACACGGCGCCAGGGCTGCTGTGGATGCAGCCAGGATCCCGGAGGCTGGGGCCGCACTGAAGGCGGCCAGCTGCCCTATCCAGGATTCGAGGTTTCAGGCCGGCATTAAAGAAGACTCCTGGGAGCGCCCGAGCGGCGCCGCGACTGAACAGCCCGAGGCGGCAGCGCCGAGAACACGGAAGGCAACAAACCAGAGACAGAGCGAGCGCCCGACCTGGCACAGCACTGTGAGTGATCCCTGGCACAGCTCTGTTCGGGGGGTGGATGCCCACGCGGCTCCCCGCCTGCACCACCAGGCCACTCATTGCCCCGGTGCTGCCTCCATTTTCCCAGGTGCGGGCAGCTCCGCCCTGCTCGGCCATCACTGAGCCCATTTGCTTGGCCTGGCGCGGGGCTTTCCGGACCCTGCGGGCCGACCTCCTCTCCCACTCCCTCCACGGTTCTCTGGCAGGGCTGGGGGTGTGGGGCGTCCCGACCAGTTTTGGGAGTGCTAGGAAGTACGGGCGGGCCGACTGTCACTCCACCACACCCTGGACTCCGGCCCCGGTAAACTTCCTGTTACTGGGAGGCAGATACCATCTCTGCGACCACCAGTTTGGAAAAAAGCCTAACGAATTTCTGGTTGGGAATAGTGTGGTTGGAGAGTTCCCAGGTCTGCTTGAACCTGCCGGAGAGCAGGCTGCAGGCGGGCACTAGACTCGGTTTATACCGGGGGGATACAAAGGTGAACAAGACCCGAGAAAGATCTACACAGTGCTACAAAGGCACCCAGAGAGACTGGTCGTCTGTGCCTAGCAGAAACCTGGTAGACTTCCTGGGCGAGGCGGTGCTGAGCAGGGTCTTGAAGGCCCAGCTGATAGACGAGGGGTGCAGAAGACACGCCCCAACCCAGCACAGTGTGCACAGAGGGGGGAGACGTGCGGCCACGGAGGCGGAGACTCGACAGAAACCACACACCCGGTGGGGTCGCCACTGCACGATCTAACAGCCTGGGCCAGAGCACACTGAACGGGGAGAAGTCCTGTACAGAAAGTGAAAGCTCAACAGAGATCACACACCCTGTGGTACGTGATCCACCAGCCCAGCAGAGTACAAGCTGACCAGAAAGGTGGATCCCCGGAGAAGCCCAAGACCCGAGGCAACCACACACACAAGACACTAGAGGCCAACTGAGCAGTCACGGCGGGAGCCATACCAAATTGGCAACCACAGCAACATCCTAGTTAGTCATTAGTCTTAAACCGGTGGACTGTGAAACCCCCTGCCACAATGAATAAACACCAAAAAAAAGACACCAGAAATACAAAAAATCAAGAAAGTACACCACCAAAAGTTAATAAATCTCATACTCTAGATCCTATAGAACAAGAAGCCCTTGAAATAACTGATAAGGAATTTCGAGTGATAATTCTAAGGAAACTGAATGAGATACAAGAAATCTCAGCTAGACATCATGATGAAATGAGGAAAAGTATACAGGATCTGAAAGAGGAAATATACAAGGAAATCAATGTCCTGAAAAAAAATGTAGCAGAACTTGCTGAACTGAAGAAGTTATTCAGCGAAATAAAAAACACAACGGAGAGTTTAACCAGCAGGCTTGTCGAAGTTGAAGAGAGAACCTCTGAACTTGAAGATGGGCTGTTTGAAATAACACAAGCAGACAAAAAGAAAGAAAAAAGAATCAAGGACATGGAAGAAAATCTGAGAGAGATATCAGACAACCTCAAGCGCTCGAATATCCGAGTCATGGGTATTCCAGAAGGGGAGGAAAATGGAGATTCCATTGAAAACATATTCAACAAAATAGTGGCAGAAAACTTCCCAGGTATAGGAAAAATCACAGATCTTCAGATCCAGGAAGCTCAACGATCTCCAAACGTATTCAACCCAAAAAGGCCTTCTCCAAGACATGTCATAGTCAAATTGGCAAAACTCAGAGACAAAGAGAGAATCTTAAAAGCTGCAAGAGAGAAGCGTCAAATCACCTATAAGGGAGCCCCAATTAGGTTAACATCAGACTTTTCATCACAAACCCTAAAAGCTAGAAAGGAATGGGATGATATATTCAAAATACTAAAAGACAAAGATTGCCAGCCAAGAATACTCTACCCTGCAAGGCTATCCTTCCGAAATGAGGGGCAAATAGTATATTTCTCAGACAAACAAAAACTGCGGGAGTTCACTACCACAAGACCACCCTTACAAGAAATCCTCAAGGGAGTACTGGGTTTGGTTCCTGAAAAATAATTACCACTGCCATAAAAACCTAAGAAAAATCTAAACCCGCTAGTACAATAAAAATGGCATTCATGAAGAGAAAACAAGCTAACAAAAACACTATCTACAACCTAAGGAACCAACAAACAAAGAAACCAAACAGTAAATCAGAAAGCAAGGAACAAAAGACACCTAAGACAACCAAACAACCAATAAAATGCTAAGAATAAATCAACACCTTTCAATAACAACTCTTAATGTTAAAGGCTTAAATTCCCCAATTAAAAGACACAGACTGGCTGACTGGATCAAAAAGCAGGACCCAACTATATGCTGCCTACAAGAGACCCACCTCACCCATAAAGATTCACACAGACTAAGAGTGAAAGGATGGAAAAAGATTTACCATGCAAACAGAAAAGAAAAACGAGCTGGAGTGGCTATTCTTATATCTGACAAAATAGACTTTAAACTAAAAACCATAAAAAGAGACAATGAGGGACACTACTTAATGATAAAAGGACTGATCCATCAAGAAGACATAACAATCATAAATATGTACGCACCCAATGTTGGAGCAGCCAGATTTATAAAACAAACTCTATTAGACCTAAAGAAGGAAATAGACACTAATACCATAATAGCAGGGGACCTGAACACTCCACTGTCAATATTAGACAGATCATCTAGGCAAAGAATCAGTAGAGAAACACAAGATCTAAACAAGACTCTAGACCAATTGGAATTGGCAGATATCTACAGAACATTCCACCCAACAACCTCAGAATATTCATTCTTCTCATCAGCACATGGATCATTCTCCAGGATAGATCACATATTAGGTCACAAATCAAGTCTCAATAAATTCAAAAAAATTGGAATTATCCCATGTATCTTCTCAGACCACAATGGATTAAAACTAGAAATTAATAACAAACAAAACTCTGGAAACTATACAAACACATGGAAATTAAACAGCATTCTACTTAATGACATATGGGTCCAAGAAGAAATCAAGCAGGAAATCAAAAAGTTTATTGAAGCTAATGAAAACAATGATACATCATACCAAAACCTGTGGGATACTGCAAAAGCAGTATTGAGGGGAAAATTTATTGCATTAAATGCTCACTTCAGAAGAATGGAAAGATGGCAAGTGAACAACCTAACACTTCACCTTAAAGAACTAGAAAAACAAGAACAATCCAATCCTAAAGTTAGCAGACGGAAAGAAATCATTAAGATCAGAGCAGAACTGAATGAAATTGAAAACCAAAAAACAATTCAAAAGATCAACAAATCAAAAAGTTGGTTTTTTGAAAAGATAAATAAAATTGACAAACCATTAGCATGGCTAACAAAAAAAAGAAGAGAGAAGACTCAAATAACAAAAATTAGAAATGAAAAAGGCGATATTACAACTGATTCATCTGAAATACAAGGAATCATTCGAGACTACTATAAACAACTATACGCCAACAAATTTGAAAATCTGGAGGAAATGGATAAATTTCTGGACACACACAAGCTCCCAAAACTGAACCGTGAAGACGTAGAAAATTTGAACAGACCAATAACAATAAAGGAGATTGAAGCTGTTATCAGAAGGCTCCCAACAAAGAAAAGCCCAGGACCAGATGGATTCACAGCAGAATTTTACCAAACATTCAAAGAGGAATTGACACCGATTCTTTACAAACTATTCCAAAAGATTGAAACGGACGCAAATCTCCCAAACTCATTCTATGAAGCAAACATCATCCTGATACCAAAACCAGGTAAAGATATAACCAAAAAAGAAAACTACAGGCCGATATCCTTGATGAATATAGATGCAAAAATCCTCACTAAAATACTAGCAAACAGAATACAGCAACACATACGAAAAATTATTCATCACGATCAAGTGGGATTCATCCCAGGGATGCAAGGTTGGTTCAACATACGCAAATCAATAAATGTGATACACCATATTAATAAAGTCAAACACAAGGACCATATGATCATCTCTATAGATGCTGAAAAAGCATTTGATAAAGTTCAGCACTCATTCATGACAAAGACCCTCTATAAGTTAGGTATAGAGGGAAAGTATCTCAACATAATTAAAGCCATATATGCCAAACCCACTGCCAATATCATCCTGAATGGGGAAAAGCTGAAAGCTTTTCCTTTAAGAACAGGCACTAGACAAGGATGCCCACTCTCACCACTCCTATTCAACATAGTGTTGGAAGTACTAGCCAGAGCAATCAGAGAAGAGAAGGAAATAAAGGGCATCCAGATTGGAAAAGATGAAGTCAAACTGTCCCTGTTTGCAGATGACATGATCCTATATATCGAACAGCCTAAAACCTCTACAAAAAAACTGTTGGAATTGATAAATGATTTCAGCACAGTAGCAGGATACAAAATCAACACACAAAAATCAGTAGCATTTCTTTTCTCCAATAGTGAACATGCAGAACGAGAAATCAAGAAAGCCTGCCCATTTACAATAGCCACCAAAAAAATAAAATACTTAGGAATTGAGTTAACCAAGGAGGTGAAAAATCTCTATAACGAGAACTACAAACCACTGCTGAGAGAAATTAGAGAGGATACAAGAAGATGGAAAGATATTCCATGCTCTTGGATTGGAAGAATCAACATAGTGAAAATGTCCATACTACCCAAAGTGATATACAAATTCAATGCAATCCCCATCAAAATTCCAAAGACATTTTTCTCAGAAATGGAAAAAACTATTCAGACATTTATATGGAACAATAAAAGACCACGAATAGCCAAAGCAATGCTGAGCAAAAAAAATAAAGCTGGAGGCATAACACTACCTGACTTTAAGCTATACTACAAATCTATAATAACCAAAACAGTATGGTACTGGCATAAAAACAGACACACTGACCAATGGAATAGAATAGAGAATCCAGAAATCAACCCTCACACTTACTGTCATCTGATCTTTGACAAAGGCACCAAGCCTATTCACTGGGGAAGGGACTGCGTCTTCAGCAAGTGGTGCTGGGATAACTGGATATCGTTATGCAGGAGAATGAAACTAGATCCATACCTCTCACCATATACTAAAATCAACTCAAAATGGATTAAGGATTTAAATATACACCCTGAGACAATAAAACTTCTTAAAGAAAACATAGGGGAAACACTTCAGGAAATAGGACTGGGCACAGACTTCATGAATACGACACCAAAAGCACGGGCAACCAAAGGAAAAATAAACAAATGGGATTATATCAAACTAAAAAGCTTCTGCACAGCAAAAGAAACAATTAAAAGAGTTAAAAGACAACCAACAGAGTGGGAGAAAATATTTGCAAAATATACATCTGACAAAGGATTAATATCCAGAATATATAAGGAACTCAAACAACTTTACAAGAAGAAAACAAGCAACCCAATTAAAAAATGGGCAAAAGAGCTAAGTAGGCATTTCTCTAAGGAAGAAATCCAAATGGCCAACAGACATATGAAAAAATGCTCAACATCACTCAGCATCCGGGAAATGCAAATCAAAACCACATTGAGATACCATCTAACCCCAGTTAGGATGGCTAAAATCCAAAAGACTATGAACGATAAATGCTGGCGAGGCTGCGGAGAAAAAGGAACTCTCATACATTGTTGGTGGGACTGCAAAATGGTGCAGCCTCTATGGAAAATGGTATGGAGGTTCCTTAAACAATTGCAAATAGATCTACCATACGACCCAGCCATCCCACTGTTGGGAATATACCCAGAGGAATGGAAATCATCAAGTCGAAGGTATACCTGTTCCCCAATGTTCATCGCAGCACTCTTTACAATAGCCAAGAGTTGGAACCAGCCCAAATGCCCATCATCAGATGAGTGGATACGGAAAATGTGGTACATCTACACAATGGAATACTACTCAGCCATAAAAACGAATGAAATACTGCCATTTGCAACAACATGGATGGACCTCGAGAGAATTATATTAAGTGAAACAAGTCAGGCACAGAAAGAGAAATACCACATGTTCTCACTTATCGGTGGGAGCTAAAAATTAATATATAAATTCACACACACACATACACACATACACACACAAACCGGGGGGGGGGGGAAGAAGATATAACAACCACAATTATTTGAAGTTGATACAACAAACAAACAGAAAGGACATTGTTGGGGGGGAGGGGGGGAGGGAGAAGGGAGGGAGGTTTTGGTGATGGGGAGCATTAATCAGCTACAATGTATATCGACAAAATAAAATTTAAAAAAAAAAAAAAAAAAAAAAAAAAAAAAGGATAAGCCCAGAAAGAGCACGACAACCAGATGGGGGACAGGGGTGTGTGAGCAAATGCTTCTGAGAGGAGGGGACGCTGGAGCTGAGTACTAAAGGATGGCTCAGAAGTGCAGCATCGTGATGGAGATGTATGACCATATCTAGCTGCATGCAGCTGTGTCAGGGGAGACAGTCAAACACAGGTGAATGTCGTGTTTTGGTTACTTTGAGATGCAGGTCAGCGTACTGGCACTCCAGGCACCTCATTCCTTTCTCACATGCCAGAGAAAAACAAGGAGGAAGAGGGCTCAGGCAGCAAAAGCCTTCCTCCCGATGGAGGAGCTGATGAGAGATAAGTGTGTGGTGCCTCTCTTTGTGAGCCAGTGTGTCAGATTTGCTCCCAGGGAAGCCTCTCCTTAGTCTCTCTCCTACCCTTGATAAATAGAGATGGGTTGTGTGGAGCAGTCTTTATCCCCTTCTTCATATAGAGAAAGGTGAGGATGGATATGCCGGGGCTGTATGGCTCTCTGTGAGTGAAGAGCAGGCTATTTCACCCTTGAGCTCCCACGGGTAGACCAGTAGCCTGGGGGCTGTGACGAGCACTCAAATTCCATTGCTGTCTTTGGCATCTGTGAAACAAAACTGTCTTTTGATCTCTCTCTCCCTGCCAATGAGCCTCATTCATGATTAGTCAAAATCACTTCCCTCACTGAATGGAAAAAGGAGGGCAGTTATCTTTACTGTAAGTAGGGAAGTCTAAAAAGTGGGATCCTTGTAAGATTGCCCATTGAGGCTCAATTTAATTGGATAGGAGTTTGACAATAGCAGAGAAAATGTAGGGTCAGGTGGAGAGACGGACTTGAAAGCAGAGGGTGTGGCATGAAGAAAAGCTTGGTATCATGATAAGTTAAAAATTAGGAGAGAAAACATGAATTTATATTTTCCTTCATAATTGAAACTGATGAACATCAATATCACTTAGTAAAACTCAGGGGGGAAAATCAAATTAGACATATAGAAAGGCAATATGAATGTGAAAGGAGATGTCATTCTATGAAGCTTGATTTTATCTGAAAGAAATGCAAGAGAAAATAGAAAAAATTTAATTCATTAGTAATTACCCTGTGGCTGATAGGAATATTGTGTTAAAAATGGATACAGTGCTAAGTATCCCGTAACATGGATATTTAAGTGAAGTGTCAAAGTAGAAAAAGCACTCTTCGTTTTGTATTCCTTAGGGGAGGCTTTTTTGGTTTTTTTTTTTTTTTTTTTTGATGTTATTAACTATGTAGTAACAATTCATGAGGTCTGCATACAAACATCTGAGAGATGCAGGCAAACCCATCAGCCTTCAGATATCAAGGTATCTATTTGTCCAAGAGATGCAGTAAAAAAAAACAGCCAAAATGGCTTTTTAGCTGGATGGTCTTGGGTTCAAGTCCAGACTCCATCTTTACTAGCCAAGTATATAGAAAAGATGATTTGTCAAAAGGTATAGGTAAACCCTAAAAAATAGAAGTTGGCATTATCAGTAGCTATTATGTGGGTGTCTAAAATGAGATGATCGTCCATCTTTTGGTGGTAAGAAATGATAAACATTTGTAAAATGTCATCTGCTACAGTGGGTGTTAATATGTTGTTCTGATCAAATTCTGACATCTTGTCTTCCATAGATTGAACAGATGATATGATGTAAGACAGAGATTCTCATCCAGAGGCTCTGAATAAGTTTTAAGGGGTCTAAAAACACCCTAAAGTTATTTTGAATGGTGTGTGTGCATGTGCATGTCTGTGTGTGTTTGTGATCTTTCTCAGTCTGTAAGTGGACATGAATATTGGACTCCTTTTCTTTCTAAATAATACCTAATTTACCTGTGAAATTTTATAGTCATTTTTCACTTTTTTTCTGTAAATGAAAAAAAATCAAAGCTTAAAATTTAAGTGAGTTAACAAAGTGTTTAATACACCTGAGGCTTCATCCTAGCTCTTCCAACCCTGAATTTGTTGGCAGTTCTTGCTAAGTTATGCTGATCCTGTTTGGGGACTTAAGCAATAAACATAGCACAGGTAAATTCAGTTGGTTCTGGGGAATAGTCATCCTTTTCAAATTCCTTTTTTATTTTAATCAAGAACCTTAAAGAAGACACCATTTTCCCCTACGTGTCACCCCACTCGGAACTCTTAACAATTGCCAATGTCATTTCTCTTTTTGAAGTTAAAGACTATGTTTTCCCATTCTAGATGCTCCCGTGGAAACTTAAAAAACAGTTGGTAGTTTGTGTCTCAAGGTTGAGCCAGTGTTTCAGACAGGCAGAGAGTAGCTAGATCTTGTTACCTGGGTGCTTCTGTTTTTATCAGACGCTTGAGTATCTTGGGGACATGGCCAAAACGTTCTCTTCATTCTGTGATTCCCAGTGATCAGGCTGAGGACCGATGCTCCTTACAGACGGTGCTCATCTGTCGAGGCTAGTGACTGCCGCTTACTTGACTCTTTGTGATGAGTTTGAACTTCAGGGCCCATTTGCTCAGCCATGGGAGTTACTTCCCAAAGCTATTCAAAATTCTATTTTACCATTTAAAATTTGTTCAGATTTCGTGTTTTCTTTTCTTTTTTTTCAATGTAGTCTTTTCTGTTATTTAAAGATAATTAAATAAATGAACCAGGTGAAACATTTAAGTACTACAAATGGTAGAAAATTCTGGAAGTTAAAATATGAGTCTTCCCATTTGAGAAGTGTGTTTTCTTTTACCCCTTGGAGAAGAGGTCAGCGCTAGCAATTTATTTTGCGTTCATCCAGAAACCTTCTGTGTAAATTCATGCAAAAACATGTACATATAACTTAAAATAAAATTGAGGCAGATTGGCACACAGTTCTGCACTTCTTTTTTTTTTTTTTTTTTCCAGTTAACACTGTCTCTCGGAGTTATTAGCACAATCAATGATCTAACTCAATTTTTTAAAAGGGCTGGCTGGCTAGTATTCCCTCACATGAACGTGACATTTTTAACTTATATAGCCCCATAGATTTTTGTTTTTCTACCTGTTTCTCCCCTTGGCTAATGTTACATAACGTCTTTGCATGCATGGGCATGGTTATCTGTAAGATATCTGTAGGTTATGGTTCCAGAAGTGGAATTGTTAAGGTCTAAGTATCTGTATACCTGGCCTCATTTTGCAATCTTTGTTTCTATATTATCCAACACCACAATTAATTCATTTATTTAATTTAATAATTTAACTTATCAATTTAAACTCCCAAGTTACTACGATGTTTTTTACTCACAGAACATTTCTGATGCCAAATATTTATAGTTTTTTCCCCCACACTCACCAGTTCTCTGACTCTCCGGACACCAGCTGGTGTCCAATTATTCAGCTCAATTATGACACTACCCAGAGCTAATGCAGACCCCACAGAGGTTAAGGGCTCAGTCCCACAAGACTTCCCCCTCTTCAGAGGCCAATTGCAACTAACTGGGAATAAGACGGTGGTTCCTATGACCCCCTCTTCAGGTTTGACAACTTGTCAGAATGGCATACAGAACACAGGAAAGCACTTTGCTTCCTATTACCAGTTTATGATAAAAGGTACAACTCAGGAACCTCCAAGGGGAAGAGATGCACAGGGCAAGGGATGAGAGAAGAGGTGCTGAGCTTCCATGCCCTCCCCAGGCACGCCACCCTCCAGCACCTTCACGTCTTCACCTACTGGGAAGCTCTCTAAACTCCAGTTTTTAGCATTTTAATGGAGGTTCCATTATGTAGGCATGGTTGATTAAATTGTTAGCCATTGGTAATTAACCCAGTTTCTAACCCCCCTCCTCTCACTGGAAGTTGGGGAGTGGGGCTGAAAGTTTTAACCTTCTAATTACTTTTCACAAAAGCTGCATCACAGTGGCAAGGGACGGTACAGCAAGGGCTTTGACAATGAGACCTCTTATCAGCTGTGTTACTCTCAATTTATTCCTTATTCTTTCGGAGCCTTGATTTCTCCTTCCGTAAAAAGGGAACAAATATAATGTTTTTTCAAGGGTCGTCTTGAAGACAACTGAGTCAATGCTTATGAATGTGCTTTTTAAACTTGCAGCCCTGTTCCCAGGTAAAGAGTTACACTTTTACTCTGTCCACTCAGCTAGTCTTATCTTCACTGCTCTTTCATGGACTATGTATATGAAATATAACAACAATGGCGAGCTTGAAAAGAATGCAGATTTTATTGGATTTGAAAGTTTAAATAATTTAATATCCCTTTCCCACTGTATAAATCTGTTTGCATAAAACTCTTTTGGAAGTGACATGAAAGAGCCCATCCAACAAGATAATGAAGGTTAGTTCTGTCTGGGTAAAAATTCCAGCTCACTGGGCCGGTCACAATTGAATACTGAGTCCTGGCTTCCCCCACAGCTTCCCATGGTCAGTATCTGTCTCTCCAAGTAAAAGTCAATGACAACT
Organism: Cynocephalus volans; assembly: GCF_027409185.1. Lineage (NCBI taxonomy): Eukaryota > Metazoa > Chordata > Mammalia > Dermoptera > Cynocephalidae > Cynocephalus > Cynocephalus volans. The sequence continues at coordinate 11,138,460 of NC_084468.1, forward strand.
TGCCTGCAAGGGGAAGATCCAATTGCCTCTCAAGAATGAAGATCGATACAATCACTGTGCGTAAACTGTGTCTGACCTTAGCGTTTGTAAAGAGGAAAAAGAATCAACGGGGCATGAAAAGTGTCAGCATTTTTGGTTTTGGAAGGTGATAAAGGGGAAGCAGTTTATGCTGTGCTCATCCATCATTGGACATCAGTAAGATCATTAAGGTAAAAACTAGAAATAAAGAGGTAGCAATTTATCCAGTTCTACTGTTGGAAATCCTAGCACCAATTCAGTTCAGTTCAATTCAATTCAACAAGCATTTGTTAGGTACCAATGTTTTGTATGACTGTGCTAGTTGCAAAAAACCCAACTTCGGATTGTTCATTCAATTTCATGCTAGACTCTGTTAGGTGCTGGGAATAAGCATGCAGAATAAAGAAGATATGCAGACACAGAAGATCTATTGTAATAAATACAAAAGGATATGGATAAAATCCTGTGGAATTACTGTGGAGGGGAACGCAAGCTATGTGTTCACAAAAGAAGAAGGTGATTGTTGAGTTGGAAACTCCTGCAGGATGAGTAGGCATTTACTCATGAGTGGGAAAGGGTTTTGTTTAGGTCAGTTTGACAATTATTTCTTGAGGCATACTATGGGATGGGCACTGGTGTTGAGGAGGTGGGTGAAGCCTCATCGCTGCCCTGAGGAAGCTCACAGTGTGATACAGCAAGTGGAGGCAACAGCCTGAAAGAGCTTACCACCTGGTGGAGGAGACAAGCAAGTTTACAAGGAAAGGTGTCATGGTAACCTTGTTCAGAATATCTGCTTTCTGAGACTGGCTTTGGTCTGGTCACAGTTGTTACGTTTTGCTTTTATAATGGCCGTAACATTTTCATAAAAATGCCAGGGAACTGGAAGTAAATAAAGGACACATACAGAACTATGGTGACAAAGAAACTTGATGGATTACAGCGCATATGTGCAACGGAATACAATACAGCTGTTCAAAGTGGTGGCGTTGAAGAAATGTGCTGTAGTGTGGGACATTACTTATGATATATGGTTGAGTTAAAAATGCAAGTAATAGTACCAGTATGTGCAGTGTAATTATACTCCTGTAAATTTATATCGTACATTAACTTTCTTAACTCACAGAAAACATGACTTTGCCTAAATTAATTATAATTTTGCAATGCAATCTTTCCTTCAAAATCATTCAGTAAAGAAATTGATATGTTACATCTTGAGCCACCTTTCTTTAGACTTACTTAAAAATAAAAAACAAAGCTTATGGCTAGAGTAATATTAAAAAATAAAAATAAAAGGATGTGAGAAGATGCCCTAAAATATTTACAGTTGTTCTCTTTGGATGAGAAGATTATGAAGAGGAATTCTGTATGATTATTTCCTTAATTCTTCCTCTTCCTCCCTATTTTCCTTCCTTCCTTCCTTCTCCTCCTCTTTGTCTTCTGTTTTGTTTCTGTGCATTTCTTTTCTTTACCATGATGAATCTGATTTACTTCAGGAATGAGAAAAAAAGCAAAATGAAAGTTAATTAAAAAAATACTTTAAATCAGATAAGCACTCCTATATATACTACAGTTCTTCGTTTATGCCATTGGTTCATCAGAAGAGTGCAGTGCTGTTGGGAGGACCGGTCTAATTACTGTTGTTGGTGGTGCTGTTATTACTATTTTAGGGCTGGCCAGTTAGGTCAGTTGGTTAGAGCTGTGGTGCTGATTATTTTATTTCCATGAACTGATACTATTTTGAGCTTTTACTTGGTGTGCTTTCCTTGCTCTCAACTCATAAGAAACGACCCAAATCATCTCCTGCAGAACTAGAAACAAAGGCTGCACACATACACCACAGAAAGCTTTGGACTTATTTTTTTGAAGAACAAATTTTCCTATTTCTGGAGATCATGAGAAAAAAAAAAAGGAAGCCACAAACAGGGGAAGGAAACATCAGACAGGAAAGTGTGTTATCTCTATGAAGAGACTTGACCTGGGAACCTGGGCTGTATGGAAGCTGAGTGGGTACTAAGTCCTCTTGTCATCATCAAGGAGGGACCACCAAGTGACTGTCATCCACCCATCATTCATCAATCTTCCAGTCTGGGGTAATCCTCATCAGTGCCTTGCTCAACTCCCATGCGTCTGTGTCGACACTACCTACCTCTTACCCTTAGCAACTCCCTGCTGCATTCCCATTTATTGATGGAGGCATGGAGGATTTGTTTATGCATTACCAGAAAGGCTGGAACTAGAAGTTGAGCCTCATGAATTCCTATTGAGTACTCTTTTTGATCCCCCGTAGTACTGCCTAAAACTTGATTTGTCGATCACGGTGGTTCAAAGCTGACAATTTTGTCCCTCAGTGCTCTGTAAGCAATTACTCCTTCCTGTGATAAGAAATAAACAAGATGGTGACAGGCTTCTGAAGATGCTGTGTCACTTTCAACCTGGGGCTCCACTCTTGCAACTAGAGACAGGGTTATTTCTGGTGAAATCCTTGCTGTAAAGTACACCAATCAATTTTCCTTACAAATGATTTCTAATATGTAATTATGTAATCAAGCTCTCCCATAAACAAGCTGGGGGCCTTGACATAGAATGATGGGGTGCAGTAATATTTTAAATAAAAGATGATCGCACTGCCATTTATTTTGAAGTCCAATTTTCAGGGTTGGGAACTATACACTAATGGCAGTTTAGAGATTAACGGCGAGCTAAATGTGAAACTGTATGAGCCAATGCTTTCGACATAAACAAATGTGCAAAAATAGCATCCTGCAAATGTTTGCAAAGTCTGAAAAGCTACAGGGCTTTCTGCAAAGCAGAGGGTGCAAAGAGTACCAGATCCATCAAATTCTGGCAGCGATCTGTTAAAAAATAATGGTTTTGTCTACAAATGGAAACTGCTAACAGCTTTTCCCGTCCACTGCAATCGTCTTTCCATCTGCTTCGGTTTCTTAATTGTATCGCCTTTGGAAAATTATAACACAGAGCATATTCTCCAGGAGGTCTGTTGTCTAGCTGAATATTCTGGGCCACAAAATGGTAACAACAGTTGAAGAGTTTCCCTGCAAAAGCGTTACAACCATTGCATCCCAACAAGCCACCCTTGTGCTGCAAGGCTCTGGCAGGAATAGAGCGACGAACTGCGTTTGAGCACAATTTAAAAAATTCTCATGTACACTCGGATAGCCACTATCTAACTCACAGTTACCTGGTGTAATGGCTGCGCCTTCTTTCCTCTTTCCTTCATCTTTCTTTTTACTGTATCTTCCCCCTGCCATTTCTCCACCACAAATTATTATCTAAGGTATTATTAAGTGCAAGGCCATGAGGGATATGAATGGCTCCTCTAGCCTGTGATCTGCCCAAGGAAGAGCATTATTCCTTTTATCTCTAGGTCCTTTGCCCACAGCCCAGCTCATGGTGGGTGATCAATACCTAACTGCTGAATGAATGAATAAATGAATGACACTGTCCCTTTCATCCAGTGGTTTACATTTTATAAAACCTTCTATACTTTATAAAACATTTTCACTAACACCATCTTCACAGCAACATTTGAGGAGGGAAAGTAAGGTACGTTGTCCCAGTGTATTACTTCAAGGAGGGGATTTTATGGGATTAAACATACAAGAGGTTGATTATGAAAACTGCCCTTGAGGGAAACCAGGGAAGGATCAGGGAGGCTGGGAACTGTCAGACCACGTACAGGTATCGTGTGGAGGACAGAGGAAAGGAGTGTGAGTGGGAAAAGTCTTAGACCCCCATGCAATTTGAAGACAGTTTCAGCAATGCTGATGGAGAGTACTTGTGCTGAAGTTGCTAGTCAGAGGAGTCCCACGTCTCCCAGAAATGCACCTGCCTCTCCCAGAAGTGTCCCTGCCATGCTCAGACCTTAGCTGGGAGCTGTTGGCAGTGCCCATGTGGTGATGGATTTTGACAGCAAGGCTGGGTCCCTGGGTCAATTCCACTGCATGCAGTGGGAGGTCTCAGAGGCACATTCTCATGGCCACCACACACTATTTGATAGGTAGGGAAACTGAGACCCAGAGTGGTTAAGAGGCATTCTCAAGGTCTTATGCCAAGTGGGTGGCTTAGTGGGGACTAATAATGCAAGGCTCCTGGCCTGTAGCCCATGTTCTTTCTTCACAAAAACACTGCTTCACTAATAATGCTGACACCTTTCCCCATGTGTGTAGGGTGTTTGGTGGGGAGGAAAGAGCAGGGGGAAGTCCAAACACTGGGTGGGCTAAGCACCTGGCATGGACAGGGGTGGATTTTTTCATTCATGGTAGAAAGCAGAGTATGATGCTAGAAGTTAAATACTAGAAGTCTTATCCTAGGGTGGAAGGACGTAAGAAATTGACTCTCTCATAACTAAATACTCCATAAATAAAATCAAACCTTTTGAGAATTAAGTAGAAGATTAAACTCTAGGAAATCATCTAAACTTCTTAAAGGTAGAGACTTTTTGGCTGTTTTTTTCCAATGCTGTATTTCCAGAACGTTGACATGCACAGAGGCATGGCATAAATATTTGTTTTTGTTGAATGAATAAATGTTGACTGTAGCCTTGGAAGGGACCTCAGAGAGCATCCAATATACTTGAGAAGACACAGAGAATGAGACATTGAATAACTGTTAAAGTCACCCCTTAGAAGGAAAGAGACCCAGTGAGCCCTGACTTCCTGCCCAGGGTCTCTGCCATCTGAGATGAGGGCTCTGCTCTGTCAATGCAAAAGGCCATGGGTGCATTGATATTGGAATCTCAAGCATCTTTTACCAAAAGGAAGATTTCATCTGTCCATTTTAAAAACTTAAATCTCAATGTGGTAAGTAGATTAAAACCAAATCCTCAGATAAAGATGAGAGGGAAGAATGGTGAGACATTTCAAGAAAACAATGTCTGAAACTGACATGATGAGATTAATATTTTGGGACTATCATGAGAAAACCCAGTGGACAGACCATAGATACTGGAAACTCTATTAAGTGCCACTTTGTAGCTTTTTGAAAACATCAGCCTTTAGGGGATGTCCTGCAAGGTTGGGTGTGGATTCACTCATCCACTTAGTAAAAATTTATTGAGTGCCTACTCTGTACGAGGCACTGTGCTAGGCTCTGAAGATTATAAGCAAACAAGACCATATTTCTTTCCTAATAAAGTTGAACATCCAGTGGGAGAGACAGGTGGTGAATTCACAAACGATAGTTTTGGATAGTCGGAAATGTTTTAAAGAGCAATACCCAGGGTAATGGGAAGTTAGAATAAACATGCAGTGATGGGAGGAATCTCAGGCAGTGACATCTGGCCTGAGACCTGAATGACAAGAGAGAATTACTGCTGTGGAGATGTGAGGGCAAGAGTTCCAGGGAGGAGGAGAAGGAGGAGAAGCAGGTGCGAAAGCCCTGAGGCCCCTAGCAAGACCTTCGTGTTTGGGGAGCAGAAGGAAAGCCCTCAAGGGTGGAGCTCAGTATAGGGAGGATGGTAGGAAGTGAGATCAGAGAAGTGGGCAGGGGCAGATCCCACAGGACCTTTCTTGGGTTTTATCTTAAGCTTTCTGGAAGCTATTGGAGACTTTTAATGCAGGCAAGAGTCACGATCTGCTTTACATTATTTATTTATTTACTTACTTACTTACTTATTTAAATTTATTTATTAATATATATTTTTTGCATTATATGATGTTGTGAAGCAGTTGGGAGGGAGGGGAAAAGGGGAAAGGGGAAGAAAGTAGGAGGGAAGGAGGAAGGAGGAAGGGTGGGGTTAAGGCCTGTGGCACCCCCCTCATTCCAACAGGGGAGACCAGGGGGCTTCCAGCAGTGGCTCAGTCATTGCTCAGCTGGGTGCAGATGTCAGGGGAATGTGGCTAAAGCCCTAGCCCCCTACTACCCCAGCGTGGGAGTCCAGGGCACTTCTTGTGGCAGCTTGGTAGTCTTCTCTGGGCTGGTCGCATGTGTTGGGGGGCATGGCCAAGGCCTTTGGGCCACCCCACTGTCCCAGCTTGGGAGAGCCCAGGGTGCTTCCTGTGGTGGCTCAGTGGTTATCACTGGGCTGGTTGCACATGTGATGGGGTGTGGCCAAGGCCCGAGGCTCCCACCCTTGGGACTGGGTGTGGGTGTCAGGGAGCATTAGCATGGCTGAGGCCCCCAGCCCTTCCTCCTCTCTGACTTGGTAGCCCAGGGGACTTCCAGTCCTTCTAGGTGTTATATGTGTTCTTTGGTGATGTGAGACTTTTACTAGTTAATAATAGACTTTGTCTCTAGTTGTGGGTATTTTGTTTTCTCTTTCACTTCTGTGTTGGGTTATTTGCTGTTGCCACCACTTAAACTCTGTGCTGGAACTAACTTGTTGTCCTTTGCTTACTTCTAAAATGGGGGAACTTCCTGTGGGGACCAGCCCTTGAGCTCTGTGGTTGAGCTAAACTGCTGCTTTGCTGCTGATTCCCTGGGGAAGGCTTTTTGTGCAGCTCAGATTTTAATGGTTGACTTTATAGCTACTTCCAGCTCTCAAGAGATCTGATATAAGTGGGTTGTGTGGAAACTTTGGTCTGGGCCTTAGTCTTTCAGCAAACTGCACCCCATGCAATTCTATATTCATGACCAGTCTCCTCTGAGTGGTCCTACACTGATTGGGGGGCAGGTCAGCTGTCCTTGCTGTGCCCCAGTGTTCCCCCAGTGGGCCTGTCTCCCCCACCTCCTGTGCTCCAAACACTTCCCATGGGATGGGTCATGCACTAGTCCCTTGAGATGACTCACCAGCCTCTGAATGGCTCCTTTTTCAGTTGTTCTGGCTCCTAACTCCTAAGAGGGTCCATGGGAACCTGTTAGTGGTCTTGCCCAGGCCACCAAGACCCTCTTCTTCCCTTCTGCCTCCAAGTGACTCCATATGAAAGGCAAAGCTGCAGCTTTTTGCTGGCTCCTGCTCCGTGAGCTCAGCAGCTCCAGCCTGGAAATGGCTGAGATTTGAAATGATTGTAGAGTTTTTTTTTTTTTTTTTTTCTCTCATTGTGTCTTCTCCCACCTTCATGCACTCCATAGATCTCTTCTCCTCTTCCCCTGAGCTCTAGCAGCCCCAGCTTGGCTGTTGCTGTTTTTTAATAGTTGTAAATTGGTTGACTTGTGGGAGAGAGTGAAATTAGGGACTGTGTATTCCACCATCTTGACTGGAAGCCCGTGATGTGCTTTACATTAAACAAGCAAAATCAGGAAGGCAGGAAGGCAAGCCTGGAGGCAGAGAGACCAGGTGAGTCTGTTGCCAGAGCCTAGGTAAGAGCTAACAGAGGCTTGAGCTGAGCTGGGTGGGCAAGCCACAAATACAGCTAGGTGAATAGACAGAGAGAAGGATTCTGGGCTGAAAGGCAGGTGGGCAAAGCAGAGAAGCATTGGGGTAAAGATGTGGTCTACCTGGGGGCTCATGCAGCTTGCAATGGCTGGAGCATAGGATTTGCACTGGGGTGAAGGGAGATATGTGAGATAGGAGGGTGATCTCCACAGAGCCCTCTCCCTCTCTGTGTCTCAGTTTCCTCCTGAGTAAAACGGAGGGGTGGTATCACAATACAATCACTGAGATGCCTTGCATCCTGTGATTCTCCTGCAATCCAGGATGTGAGCCCTGGTTGAAACACCTTGCTTCTGTGGTATCCCAATGCTGGCCTTTCATTCATGATGTGGGTTTTCATGGCCCCATGTGTTAGGAACACAGTTTTAAAAGTCAGAATAATAAATGAATCATGACAACAGGCACTGGATATCACCAAGTGTTGAAAGCTCTTTTCATGGGCAATACAAAACAGGTTGTTATAGGAGACACCTGGTGCAGGTTGTTTACTTCCTGTTTCCCGTCCTTGTCAGAGCTCAATCTCCCGTGAATGCATGAGGTATCTATCTCCTCACTGTCCTGAACACATAGAAATTCCTTCTGCAGAAAACGGAAGAGGCTGAGACATAACGATTATCCATTCTTACTATACTCCAGATGCTGTTCTAAGCTGTTCATTTGTAGCCACTCAGATCTGCACAACTCGATGTTTTTGGTGATATTATCCTCCCCATTTTACAGATGGGTAAAGTGAAGACCAAAGAAATTAAGTAATTTCTTCAGACCATGTTTCCTCTCTACAGCTGCTAACAATGGGGATGTAGCAGACAGCACGGTGGACTTAGTCTTCAGAGACTTGGGCTCTTCTAGTTGGCAGGATATGACCTTGACCTTCAAGCCACCTAAAGCTGATTCTCTGTTGATTTCTTCATCGGAGAAATGGGGATAATAATAGCTATGTCAGGGTGCTGTGTGAGGGTTGAGATAAATTATGTGAAGTACCTAATGCAATATATGTTAGTTCTCTCCACACATGAAAATGCTTTATAGACTTTCATTATTAAAAAAATTAATACAAGCTCCCTGAATATGTCTAGGCAATTAACTTGGTTTTGTGCAAAATTGCATTTAATGTGAAGATATTTATATCATAGGAGGATTTCTAGGGCTCTTGGTTTTCCTGTATGTGTGGAGGCAGGTGTTGAGGTAAATATTTCCTCTGGAGATTAGAAACAGTGAGTGAGTCAGAAATTGGAACAAGTTGATATTAATTTCAGGCAATATTTTCTACTGCTGTATGGAGTCAATGCAGAAGTAATAAACCAAATATGTATTAAGTGCTCGGTCATGTTCTAGGTACTTTGGGGAAAGGGATGGGATGTGGAGATGCATCTGGCTGATCAGTTCCTCAAGGATCTTGTCATCTTCTGTACTGTAATGACAAGGGGTGAACCTCTTGCTACTGGTACAGTAGGGGTAGAGTAGGGATTCTCTCAGCAAAGTCTGGTGTGTGTGTGTGAGAGAGAGAGAGAGAGAGAGAGAGACAGACAGACAGACAGAGAGAAAGAGAAATTATTTACATGTTAGTCAAAAAAATCCTTGAATTAAAGAATGTTGAGAAACTCTGGCCTAGACAAAGAGATCCATGAGAGAAGAAATGAATCAGTGAGTTTGTGAAAAATGATAGTTTTTATACAGACAATGTATGGGTAACCAAACTTTAGTCAGGGTCTGGGTGAATTAGGTTAAACTGTCCAAAGGCAGTGATTTACCAACTTTTACTCTCTGTTTACAACAAATATTTCATAACACTTCACTTTATTGAAGAGATAATATGAGATACTTCAGAAAGTTCATGGAAAGATTTATAATATTCTTAAATTCTATTTTTCCAAGAACTTTTTGAAGTACCTTTCTACAGCCCATCTACAATATAATTTCAAGACCAAACCAACACAATGCCCTAACATAACCAAAGGAGAATTTAAAGAAAATAAATTTAAGATGAAGTAATATGTATAATATTTTAGTATGTGAATGCTCAGATGTGACCACCGTGGAGAGAAAATGAAATAATCCAGTGCTCATACACAGGATGGCTCATGGGCGTGTCTGGGCCTCGGTGGTGGCTGGTGGCTGGGATGCCTCTGTTTTCCTCCGAGTGGCTTTTCTCTGCATGTGGTATCTTGTAGTTTAGTGGCTCAGCCCAAGCTTCTTCAGGCAGCAGCTGTCTTCCAAGAAAGTGAAACACATGCTCCAGGTCTTTTAAGCTCTAGTCCTTGAAGTCACAAAGCATCTCTTCTACATCTATTGATCAAAGCAAGTCATAGCCCAGCCCAGAATATTCATGCTAGGAGAAGGGTGAGAAATAGAGTCCATTTCTCTATGGGAGGAGTGGCAAAGTCATTTTGCAAATCGGTATGTGGGTTGAGAGATCACTGGTTGCCATATGGGCAAACAACCTCCCATAGGGGAGAAGAGCCCTGAAATATTGAAATAATTAATTCATGTATTAAATCCTTCCTAAGTGTCTGGAAAAATGTTTCATTAAGAAAGCCTTTCAGCCACCTTAGGAGGTTGATACTATTATCATCCCACTTTAAAGATAAAAGAACTGAAGCTTGAAGAGGTGAACTGGCTAACCACGGTCACGTAGCCAATAAGGGGCAGGGATGGATTCAGATCCATCTCTGTCTGACTCCCAATCTGTGGTCTTATCCATGGCCCATGTGGATGTAGCAGCTGTCTAGAGCAGAGAGAAATATGCCTTGTGGCATATAGAATATAGGATAAAGGGGTTGGCTTAAGCATTTAGACGGGTCCAGGAGTTGGACATGGAAGATGTTCAATCCCCTGCTAGTCAGCAGAGAAGCACAGCCTCCACTTGATGCTTTTCAGTTTAGGGAGGTTAGGGAGAAGTCCCAGAGTTGGCCTGTGAACTTGCTCCCAGAGTGGATCAGTCAAAAAGGTAGTACTGTTAGTCTGTAAATTTCAACTCTGGTAAGACAGTCAGGTCTTCACCCTTACAGAAAATGTGTGGCTGTGGAGTGCCAGGCCTTTGAAGGATGGTCATATTAGTCAGTTAGTGCAAAGGATAGTGACTGAGTGATCTGGGTGACAGGGAAGAGGACAGCGCCAGAATGACAGATAAGACACATGTTTGCTGGCTCCACCAGGGTTGGAGAGACCCTGCTAGGAACAATTCCTGGCTGGGTATGATCTTAACACAAGGAGGGAGTGAGCTAAATCACCCTGATCCTTTTGATCACTGTCCGTCATTGAGCAAGGTTAGTCTCTACGGGGGTGTGAGACTGAAGTCACAGTTGGAATCTGTTATTTGTCTTGACTTAGAAAATATAACAGACTCTTTGTGAATTATCTTAGCCTTGTATGACCTCAGCTCAGCATTTCTCAGAAAGTTCTGATTAAGGGCATGGAAAATCTCCTCAACATCACAGTATGGAAGCTGATTCTGATTTTTAATTCCCACCTTTATTGTGGCCTTGATGTGTAAAAGGTCTTTCTGGAAAAGCTTCAAAAGCTCCACAGCTAAAGAATTTATTCATCCACTGATTCATTTATTTATCCATTCACTCAGCTACAATTTTGGATGCCTCTTGGGACATTGTTCTAGACACTGGTGATATAGTTCTGAGCAAAAAGACATGAAGTGATTTGTCTCATGGAACTCATATTCTAGTGGGAGCAACCAGACATTATACAGTGTGTTACAGGTGGAGATAGGTGCTAAGAAGAAGAATAAAGCCAGGGAAGAGGACACAGAGTGACAGTGTGTTGCTTAGAGGTTTCGACTCCAGTAAGATAACAGGTATGTATAGACCTGTGTGAAGTGCTGGGGGAATCTAACAGAGGATATCAGGAGGCATGGAGAGCAGTCAGGAAAAGTTTTGGGGGTAGATTTGGGCTTGGAAAGATCAGGAACAGTGAAGAATCCAGTGTGGCCAGAGCAGAGTAAGAGAGGGGGGCCCCGTAAGGAGATGAGGTTAGAGAGGGAGGGGTCCAGGCTGGGACACCAAGGACCTTATAGGACTGGGAAAGGGCTTCTAATTTTATTCTGAATAATATGGGAATCTACTGGAGAGTTTTGTTTAGAGGAGAGAAATAATTTGACTTATGACTTTAAAAGGTCATCCTGGCTGTTACGTGGGAAACAGAGTGTAGGGGGAAATACATTCGTGTCATCTATTTCAAGGATGGAAATACAGAGACTAGTTGACAAGTTCAAAAGCTATTTCAATAATTATTTAGGAAACGGATGGTGGCAGGTTGGACTAGGGTGGTAAGGAAAGTTGTGAAAAATGGACTGATTCTAGATATTTTTTGAAATTAGGGTCAACCTCATTTGCTGACAAGTGACTTGTGGGAGGGGGTGAAGTATGACTCTAATGTTTTTAGCTGAAGAAATTGGGAGGATGGAGCTGCCATTTACTCCAGTGGGAAAGGCTATGGGAAGAGCAGTTGGGAGAATAAGATAATAAGCTGAGTTTTGGAAATGTTTGAGATGCCTGTGAAACATCTAGAAGATTTTAAATAGGAAGTAGAATGTAAGTGTTTGGAGTTCAGGGGAGATGCCCAGATTAGTGAACATTTAGATAACATCAGCATATAAATGATATTTAAAGCCATGGGGTTGAATGAGTTGACCCAGGCAGTAATGGTAAACAGGGTAAGATAAATAAGAATAGAGAAGAGCAGCCCAACTTTTCAAGGTCAGGAAAAAGAGGAGGTGCCAGTAAAGGAGCTAGACAGGAAGAAGCTAGGACGAGAACCAAGTGATGCTCTGAAGGCAAGTGAAGAAGGTGTTTCAAATGGGAGGGAGAGGTCAATCATGTCAGATGAAACTGATGGGTTGAGTCTGGTGAGAATTGAGAACTGATTGAGAATGCCAGTGTGAAGGCCATTGGTGACCTCGATAGGATTAGTTTTGATGGAGACATGAATTTCAAAGCCTGACTGGCATGTGTTCAAGAGAGAATGGAAAGAGAGAATGTGGAGTACAGACCATTCTTAGGAAGAGTTTTTCTGTAAAAAACTGGGACTATAGCTGGAAGGGGTTGATGGGAGATATTTTATTATTTCTGTGTATGTCCAGGGATGATCTAGAAGACAGGAAATAATCAATGATGGAGGAGATAGAGGGAGATTTTGCTGGAGCAATTTCTTGAGTTGGTGAAATGGGATAGGGTCTAACAGATATGTGAAGGGGTGGATTTACATGGGAGCATGTTTCTTCACCATTGTTTAGGAGGAAATGTAGTATGCATGGTCCAGGTGCATTTAGTGAGGTGATTTGGTGTGAGAACATGTGGATGTTATCTTTTGATTGCTTTATTGTATAGTTAAATAAGATGCAAGGCCATTAGTTAAGAGTAAGGAGCCGGGGGCAGAAAACGGAACTTTAAAGAGAAAGAGAAGGTAAGAAATAGACAGCCAAGAGAATGAGAGAGATGTTTGATTAGGGGAAGTGGTATATTTCATGAACAGCAGCGAGGACCCTTTGGAGGTTAGCACTCACGAATTTAAAGTGGAATGAAATAGCAGAATAAAGGTGGTGGAATAGATGGTCACTCTCTCCCAAAGCTGACCAATTTACAACTGTTAAAAAGCAACGACAGCCAAGCTGAGGCTGCTAGAGCTCAGGGGAAGAGGAGGAGAGACCTATGGAGTTCGTGAAGGTGGGAGAAACTGCAATGAGAGAAAGAGAGGATTTCTAACCATTTCGAGCCCTGGCCTTTTCAAGGCCGCAGCTGGTGAGTGCATGGAGCAGGAACTGGCAAAAGCCACAGCTGTGCCCTTTGTGTGAAGTTGCTTAGAGACTGCAGGGGAGAGGAGGCCCTTGGTGACCCCAAAGCCAGCAAGACCACTAACAGGGTTCCTGTGGATCCACATAGGAGTGAGGGGCCACAGACAACTGAAAAAAGGAGCCAGTCAGAGGCCAGTGAGTCATTGCAAGGGACTGGTGCATGGCCCGTCCCATGGGAAGTGTTTGGAGTGTGGCGCATAGAGGAGGCAGGCCCACCGGGGGAACATTGGAACACAGCATGGATTGCTGATCTGCCCTCCAATCAGCACAGGCCCACTTAGTGGAGACTGGTCAGGAATATAGAACTGCAGGGGGTGAAGTTTGCTGAAAAGACTCAGGCCTAGATGAGAGTTTCCACACAACCCAGATGTTTCGAACCTCACAAGACCCAGAAGTGTTTAAAATGTTGACAATTAAAACCTGAGCTGCACAAAAATCCTTCCCCAGGGAATCAGCAGCAAAGCAGCGATTTAGCTTAACCACAGGGCTCAAGTGCTGGTTTCTACAGGAAGTTCCCCCATTTTAGAAGTAAGCAAAGGACAACAAATTAGTTCCAGTGCAGAGTTTAAGTGGTGGGGGTAGCTAATAATCCAACACAGAACTGAAAGAAAACACAAAACACTCACAGATCAAAGTTCTGATATTAACCAGTAAATGTCTAACACCACCAAAGAACACCTGTAAAACCTAAAAGAGCTGGAAGCCCCCCAGGGCCCTGAGCTGGGGTGGGTGGGGGGACCAAGGGCCTCAGCCATGTCCCCCCACCCTCTGCAACCAGGCCAGTGAAGGAGCCTGCTGTGGGCCAGTCCCACTCCCCACTCTCATCTCTGTCCCCCAACCCTTCCTCCTTCCCCTCCCACTGCTCCTCAATAACATCTTTGAAAGTAAAAAAACTAAATAAGTAAGTTAAAAAACAAAACAAAACAACAAAAAACCAAATTGGAACAAATCCATGTGGTCGTGTGCTTTCCTCCAATCGCATTTGCAGGCACACAATGGGTGGAGAAATGGCTTTAAACATAGTATAGGTTTTTTTGTTTTTGTTTTTGTTTTTTAATTTTCAGGGAAGAAATGAGGGAGAGAAAAGCTGACATTATATGTAGGGGATTGATGGACTATGGGTTTAGGTTGAGTAAGAACATAGGGTTGAGGGTGAGGGACAGTGAAAAGAGGGAATAAATTTTAATCTAGGTGGGGTTGAGGAATTGTTGGAATTGGGACACAGCAGGAGAAGCTGCATATGGAGCTGGCAGTAAGTATGAGAATTTTAACGTTGGTATTTTGGAGGGATAGTAGTGCCAATGGAGTGGGTGGAATGGAGAACACAATTGTGGGAGAGGAAGTCAAAGAATCAAGCAAGAAGTCAGGTTGTCAGATGTATTGTCTATATAGATATTGCAATTACCAGCCTGAAACGATGTTGCCACATACTAGGATAGTTCCTGGAACACTGTAGATTCTCAGGGAATATTTGTTGAATGAAGAGTTGCTTCACAATATCAATCAAATTGCAATCTGAGACTAGTTTCTTGTGTGCACAGGTGAGGGAGAAAGAAATGGATCCTATTCCCTCGTGAGCCAAAGTGAGGGTATTAATCTCTAAAAATAGAGTAGCAAATTAGCTCTTTGGGGGAATTCCTACTCCCTGGATCCTGTAAGCACTTAGCTTCACATCACATCTACAAGCATTTTTCTCTTTAAAAATATTTCCATTTTCTATACAATTAAGTCTTGGGAAAGAGGATGAAAATAAGCAGGGGACATTATGCACAGGCAAGATGACAAAGGGGAAGAGAGACAATGGAATTTGGGTTTTCCTCACTACGTTGGCCCCTAGAGTTTAGCATTGTTTGTTTGTTTGTTTTTCAATTAAAAGTGAGAACTTTGGAGCTGACCCTCTCTTAACAAATACTGAGTACTGTGAGAATATAGTGCTATATTTATATAATAAGTGGATTGAGTTTCCAGCCTTTGGTGGGGTGGGTTGTTTGGAAGTGGAATGTATTTTCGCATAGAAACAAGTTTACATATAAAAGTTAGGTTCCTAGGCAAGTCTATTTAATCATAATATATACGAGATAAGGAGTACTATTTTATTTTGTCTTAATGAGTAGGACTATGTACATATTATAGTACTATGTTAATAAAATTGGAGCGAGGAAAATCTCCCCTTTTCTGTAGTGCTATCCTGGGTCATAAAATAGACAATTCCACCAGTATTTCTTCCCTTTTAAAGAATTATGGTCCAGACTGAATTCTTGAAAGTGATTCTTGTATGTGGCCTAATTTTTAGTTTCCTCTGGAAATAGAATCTGGAGAAATGTGGGGGGAGGATGGGGATAAACGACCCCAGAAGCCCATTTTGGTCTTGGGTCCAAACATTCTATAATCCAGCTTTACCAGTAATAAAGCAGATACTGTGTTTTAATTTCTCCCTAGTTCCTGGATCTACTTCCCAATTGGACTGGAATCCTTAGGGGAGAAGAAAGTGATTCGTTGCCGTCCTCAAACCCCAGCAATGTTATGTAGCACTAGACCCAGATGCACCGGGTGATGCACTCATGGTGCAAGCAAAGGCAGATTTATCCACCAAAATCCATCTGGTGCCTCCACTTCCCCTCACTGTTGGAGAGTTTCTCTCTGATGTTGACATTGTACCCTCCCTCAGCTTGTCCTCCATATCCCTTTTCTGACATGAATGTCATGTTCTTGAAGGGGATCAGGGTGGAATTTAAAGAGCCCCGAAGAAAGGCTTCCCATGTATCGATTGCCATTCTGCCTGTCCTCTATGCCCACTTCCCTTCTCTGATGGGTGGCAGTGTCGTGTGCAAAAGGGCCATAACTTTGGGGTTAGACAGTTTAATTTAAACTTGGGTTGACCTCCTACTGGTTCTGGTACCTTAGGAAATTTAATTAGCTATCCAAGACTCAAGTTTCCTCCTATTAAAATAAAAGATGCCGGCTAATACCCAACTTGAGGAATTGTTCTATGGATTAAATGTGCTCACCAGGTGTATCTAATGCTGTATCTAGCCCAATTATGTATATTATCATTTTAATAATGACTCCCTCTTGGCTGGCCCTGTGGCTCACTCGGGAGAGTGCAGCGCTGGGAGCGTAGTGACGCTCCAGCCGTGGGTTCGGATCCTATATGGGAATGGCCGGTGCGCTCACTGACGACACCAAGCCAGCTCCCCTTACTGGTCACAAAAAGAAAAAAAAAAAAAAAAATGACTCCCTCTTACTAACTCTAGGGAGTAGGAATTATCTACATTTTATAAAAAGAAATAGCTGAGGCTCTGAGAGGCTAAGCAAAATGCAGAGCTGGGATTCACATCCCGGCTGGTCTTACTCCCCTTACGTTACGGTCTCTGCCTCCTCAGCAGGGGCCCTTCATGTCATCTGCAATGATGGGGATGTTAATTGAGGTAGTGCTGTTGCCATCACCAATACCCTATCAGAATGCCTCTGTTAGACAAAAGGAGCTGCCTGTTAAGGTATGGCATAATGTCGAGCTTATTTGAGGCTTCTTCCAAGAAAAATTTTTGCCTTCTCGTGACAAAATTTCTAGCAAAAACTTGTGCCATTTTCTTCCTTCCTTGAGATATCAGTGGGCCCCATTTAAAATGGCAATTTTTCAGATCATGATTAGAAAAAGCTGTACTTGATAGAATGCCAAATCCAATAATCTCAGCCTGATTAGAAATGATTGTCAAGAACATATAAGCTCCTTCTAGCCATTTGAGAACATACAATAAACTATAATTTATTATAGATGCCTAGCACCAATGTACACTAGGACATATTTTTACTAGCTGTAATTTTGTGTCTATTTAACCACCTCTCACTATTCCCACTTCCCCTCTCCTTCTAGCCTCTAGTAACCAAAATTCTACTCTTTACTTCCAAAAGTTCAATTTATTTATTTATTTATTTTAGCTCCCACATATGAGCAAGAACATGCAGTATTTATCTTTCTGTGCCTGACTTATTTCACTTAACATAATGTCTTCCAGGCTCTTCCATGTTGCTCCAAATGACAGGATTTCATTCTTTTTCATGGCTGAGTAGTATTCCACTGGGTATATATACTACATTTTCTTTATTCATTCATCTGTCAATGAACATCTAGGACAATTCTGTATCTTGGCTATTGTGACTAATCCTGCAATAAACATGGAAGTGCAGATATCTCTTTGGTATGCTAATTTCCTTTCCTTTGGATAAATATCCAAATGGTGGGATTGCTGGATCATATAGTAGTTCTATTTTTAGTCTTTTGAGGACTCTCCATACAGTTTCCCATAATGGCTGTACTAATTTACATTCCCACCAACAGTGTATAAGAGTTCCCCTTTCTCTGCATTCTTGTCAGCATTTGTTATTTTTTGTCTTTTTGATAATAGCCATTCTAACTGGGGTGAGATGATATCTTTTGTGGTTTTGATTTGCATTTCCCTGACAATTATTGATGTTGAGCATTTTTTCATATACCTGTTGGCCATTGGTATATCTTCCTTTGAGAAATGTCTATTCAGGTCATTTGCCCATTTTTTTAATGTTCTAATCACAAAGAAATAATAAATTTTTTGATGATGAATTTGCTTACTACCCTGATTTGACCATTACACATTGTATACATGTATTGAAATATGTCTGAACCCCATAAATATGTACTATCAATACATTTCAATTAAAAAATAAATTTCTTAATACAAAACAAAGAAATGACTGTCAAAACCAAAATGCAATATAATAGTAAGCAGATGGAGATAGGTATTTGAGACACATTATTAAAGACATAGAACTTAAAAAGAAATATATGACCGACTATAGTTCTTTGTGTAGGTAAAAAACCAACAAATCTCCTGAGGCACATTGCTCTGAGTAAGAGGAACTTTGTCATTACACACCCAGAACACATCTTTCAATCACCTAACCCCCCCCCCCCCAAAAAATAGAAGAAATTACTAGGGTTTCAGAAGGTTCTGAGTTAAAGGAAACTTTTTGATGAGAAAGTCAGTATTGGGAATATTTTTCTGTGTAAAGTTCAAAAAGTTGACCAAATCTCTCCCTCAAAGGATTAAAGCTATCTTCTAAGAATTTATTTTACTTATATAACAGAGAGATAGGGAGACAAAATAATACAGGGAATGAAAACTGCTGAAGGAGACTATGAAATAGAGAGATGCACAAGAGGAGAAAAGAGATTGACAGCTGGATAGAGAATAGGTGATCTCTATTATGAAGAAGAAGAAAACATTACGGTGTGGGGTGGCTTCCAGCCAACTCAATGAACATTATTTGCTTTTTTCATCAGAAACTCTGGGGAAAGACATAATCATTTCTCAAATGGAATTTGATTCCTCTTTATCTGTGTAGGTGGGAAATAACCTTGGATGCCTTGGTCTTAAGTGTTCCAGGTGTGCTTGTGTCTCACCCCTACATTGCAGCCACCTGTTGGTAATAAATCAGTGATTGCCATCTGTGGGCCGAGGGGGAGAGCACCACACTTCTTGATTCAGGGAACTTTGCATGTTATTTTTGATTCTATATGGACCCTGACACTGAGGACAAAATTCACACTAGGAACCATAAATCTCATGCAAATAGATACTTTTAGATAGGAATGCATTGGGTTTAGAAGCTTCTGGCACCACAATTCAAGCTTGTGTGATCTTGGAAAAGGCCTTGCTTCCTCTGTGTCTCAGTTTACTTATTCATGAAGAGAGGAAAAAGTTCTCATAGGGTTTCTGTAAAGGTCAAATGCAACTATATGTAAAAGGCTTAGCATACATAGTGTCTGGTACGTAGTAAGTTGAATCAGTCCAAGAGCAGAAACTCTAACTGGTACTTTATTAGTGAGAATTTAATGTAGAGAATCAGTTAAATAGAGATTGGAGGACTAATCAGGCAAGAAGAAACACTGAGGGAACACAGGGGTAGTAACTGGGAAAATGAAGGGAAGATGCTGAGCAGAATCTAGAAGCTGGAAGGAGGGGCTTCGGATCCAGGCCTCTGGGGAGGCGACACTGCCCAGCCGATGCTAGTGTCCTTGAGAGAGCATAACAAGGATAATGTTGAGGGTGTGAGGAAAAACAAAACTGGAAACTGAAACCAGCTGCAGCTGTCTAGGTAACAAGCTCCTGCTGGTGTGATGCAAACAGGAAGAGAAAACAAAAGTGGAGGGAGCTCATCCCTTCTTCCTCCTCCATCCTTTCTGTCTCCCTCTAGGGCCACTGGTGGGCAAACCATAAGAGGTATGTCGTAGGTAGGAAAATGGAAATGTGTGTTGCTGGGTCTCAGCCCAGCATCAAAGCAGAGCATAAAAGGGTGGGTAATGGTGGATAAAGGTGGGAGACAGTGATTTAATAACTGGCACATGAGCACTCAGTAAGTGTTAGTTCTATTTATTTATCTGGATTCTCCTTCTGTTCTTCTCTCACTCCCTTTCTACTCCAGTAACTTTGATTGTTTTACCTTGTGTTCTCAGAGAGAAAAAACTAAAGATGGTAAGAATAAGGGCAGTGCATCTCAATAGGAGACAAGATAAAGAGGAGCCTGGTCCTCTCATGAGAGGTTTCAAGCTGCAGCTGCAGGATCATATTTCTTTTTGAAGACGAGGGCTTTTGCAGCAACATAGTGGGACTTTTCCCAAAAGGGAAATTTGCCTATGCCTCAAGAATAAAACTATTCTTCTATTAGAGAGGACAGTCTTCACACATAAAAGTGAAGGTGAAGTTCGTATGTTGCTTAGTTTGCACTGGAGGATGAATGATTGCCAGCATGACTTTTCCCAGGAAGGAGGGAAAGGGCCTGCACAGGAGATGCCTGCTGGGTATGACTGGGAAAGAGGACACACAGAGGGGAGGTGGAGGGCTTGGCTGACTCATTAGTGTGACCTGACATTTACTGCTTGTCTACTTTATATTGCAGCAGGTGTGCTGGGGATTCAAAGACGTTCAAGACACAGCTCTTACTCTCAAAGAAAGCAAGTACAGAAATGCCTAAAATATGAGGCAAAATTCTAGAATCAGCCTTACTTTGAGGTGTAGCAGCAATCCTTTCTTCTTTGCTAGATCTGCCCCATTTCTTGTGTCCTTTTCAAATCTTATGAAATTTTTTTAGACTATGAGAATAGTAAATGGCTTCTCTATGACTTCAGATAGGAAATAATTTAAAATTAAGGGCAAACTCAGCGAGAATGGAGAAAACACATAATTGTAGTTTCAAGATGATCAGATGACACTCTACAAAACTGGCAATTTGCTATTCATTTAATCACCCACACATCCATCCATTTACCTACCCACCCATTCACTCACTCACTCACTGAGCCATCCATCCATCCATTAATTTGTTTTGTCCACTCTCCCTTTACTCCTCCTCTTCCTTTCATCTATCTAGCCAACAAATTTCTAGAGAGTGATGTGCCTACCTTCATTATGCCAGACCCAGTATCAGTGCTGGGACTATTGCAGAATATGATATACTTCCCACCCTCAAGGAGCGCCCATTCTAATGGGAGAGACAGATGTATAAAAAGCAAATTATAACAAAATGGCAAATGCTTTTGTAGAGGCATGGGCGAGGTACTGATTTCTTGGTGTGATAGAAGTTATTAAAAGCCAATCTAAGGCAACACGAAAGCAAGTCCTAGGGTATTCAGTGTAGCATCATCATTAAAGCTCGATCTGAGGATCCTGGATCTTGCATTACTGGCTGTCATCTTAGCAAGTTCCTTAAACTTTCTGTGCCTTTGTTTTTCCTGCCTAAAATGGGACTACTAGTACTTAGCTCATAGGATTGCTGGTAGGATTAGATGAATCAACAAATATAAAACACTTAAAATCATGTCTAGCACATAGAAAACATGAAAAATGTCAGCTAATATTAATATTTGTATAGCACCTTGGAGTTTAAATTCGTCTTTGCATTTCATCCTTAAAACCTCTCCTCAACTGTGGGGAAATAGGCAGAGTAGTTATTGCTCTCCAGTCAGGGACAGTGAGATCCAGGGAGGCTAGTTTTCAGAGGAAAGTCTCAGAACTGCAGAATGGTGGAGCTGGAAATCTACCTCAGTGCTTCTTCTGTAACGTTCTTTCTGCTGTGCCACAAAGCCTCATATATTGACTTGGAAAAGCAACTGTTGTTCCCCAAGTGTCATAGCTACTGACTGGCTGCAGCTGGGCTCACTGCAAACATAGCCAAATGACAAAGCCTGCAGCACAACTGAGTCACTACTGCTTTGTCTGCATCTGCCACTCAATACAAGGTCCCTGGTGATCAAGGGACAGAAGGCATGGGTCAGGAAGCTGCCAAACACCAAATATACATCTTAATCGGTTGCAGGCCATCACCTTCATCCAAGTCCGGGTGGTAAAATGACTCCCACAGGGGTCTGTAGAATTAGGAATTCAATGTCCTTTTAAAATAAAAACTAGCTTTGGAGTTTGAAATCACTCAAGAGTGAGATATTTTTGATTGATATTCCCTTCAAAATGTGGACAGGTTTCCTTTATTGTTTGATTTGACTTTTGGGTTGAGCCCTGTGAACATGCATCAGAACTGTTAGTGCTGAAATATGTGAAGCTGAGAGAGAAACAGGAAATGGTGCAGGAGTCCAGAGCTTCCCAGGAAAGGAGGCAAAGACCACAACCTGCAGATGCTACAGAATTAAGGAGAGTGTGATGGTTATGGAAAGGGACACGGGGTCTTGCTCAATGTATTAGTCCGTTTCTGTTACTTATAACAAAATACATGGAACTGGGTAATTTATAAAGAAAACAAATTTTATTGCTTACAGTTTCCGAGGCTAGGTAATCCAAAGTCCAGGGAACACATCTGTTGAGGGTCTTGGTGGTGGTGACAGTGATGACAGGATATCACATTGCAAAATGGTGGAGCAGAGAGAGAGCAGAGCAGCCTAACCTCCTCATTCGCTCTCCTTTTAAAGCTCTCAAAACCACGCCCCTGACCACCATTTTTAATCCATTCACTACTGCACAGTCCCACAATCCAATCACCTCTTCAAGGCTCCACCTTTCAGTCACTGTAGTAGGATTACCCTCCCTCTTAACAGTCACAGTGGGGACCAAGCTTCTAATACACAAAACTTGAGGGATTCAATTCAAGCTTCAGTGAGTTTTGGGGGGACATAATTCAATCCACTACACTCAATTAAGTTTATTTATTACCATGTGTTGAGCCCTGAAGCAGCAAGATGAAATAGCCCTTGCTTTCTAGGAGTTCCTAGGCTAGTTGGGGAAAAATGTAAATGCATAATTATGTATGATGTAATATGGGGATGACACAACTCTGTACAGGTGGCTCAGAGGAAGAAAAGATTGATTTTTGCATCTGGGAATCTGAGGAGGTTTCAGTAAGTAGATGCTATCTAAGTAGAGTTTTAAAGCATGCATAACAGTTTTCTAGACAATTTGAAAATGTGCATTCTAAGCAGAAGCCATAGCATATCTAAAGACCCAGAATTATTTACAAGCTCAGCTTAACTCCGATTGATTTTCTAAATAGTTGTATTAATTACCAGCACTTAATATTATCTTCTTAATTTTTGCCAAATGAGTGAGTGTAAAATGGTATCTCAATGCATCTTAATATGCATTTCCTCAATTACTAATGAGGTGCAGTATCTTTTCATATATTTATTGACAATTTATGTTTTGTGTGTAGTATGTGTTCATTAGTTATGCCCACTTTTGGGGTTGCTTTGTATTTTTTTATTGACTACTTATAGGAATTTTCATATATTCTGAATACTAACCCTTCGTTGGTTTTGTTTTGCAAATATAGTTTCTTATGTTTTTATTCTCATATATTCTCATATGTGCATATAAAAATGCACACATATCTGAGTATATATTACATGTATATAAAATCTTCTATATATCTTATATACGTATGCTTTCTATGGCTCATATTTTCATTTTATAATATTTATCATGTATTTTGTTTAAGAAATATTCTCCACCCTGAGTCATAAAGATATGCTAACTCTGACATATATGATATTTCTTGTAAGTACATTATTATTTCCATTAACAAAAGATTAATTTCAAAAATTTTTATAAAACCACCAAGATCACCCTGATTTTATGTATACCTTGCCCAAAGTTATGTAGAATGACACAGTTTCTTCTGACAGCAAAGCTCATGTGTCTATTTGGAGAGTTAGGAAAGAGCCAAATCATGAAAGGACTTGGGGAAATTAGGAGTTTATTCCACAAACATTTTGAAGCCATCTAAAGGCTTTAAGCAGAGGGCTGACATACTTTGATTTATATTTTAATATGATTCATTAGCTATTGGGTAAAACAGTAGGTTGTAAGAAGGCAAATGTGGATGGAGAGACACCAGGTAGATGGCTCTTACAGTGGTCCAGGTGAGAGGTGTTGTCACTGGGACCTCACACGGCTCAGTGGAGATGGACAGAAGTAAATGGATTTAAAAAATATTTTTAGGTAAACTCATCAGAACTTGCTGTTCAACTGGATTTTACTGGAGGCTGAGAGAAAGGGGAGAATCCAGGAGGACATTGATTGAGCAGCTGAGTGATGGTGGTGCCAGGTGAGATATGGAAGGCTTGGGTATCAAAGGGGAGTCCAGGGGAAGAGGAAATTCAGGACATCTATGAGATATATGAATGCAGACGTCAATAGGCACTTGGATACACAAGTTCAGAGCTGGGGTGGAGAGTAGGCTGGTCTGTAGATATGCACCTGGATTGATTCTTGACTATAGCAAGAAGACCTATGCAGGAATGGCATTATAAGGAATCCCAGTTTTAGCAAGTTGCAAAACAAAAGGGAAGTGAATTTGGAGACAGTGAATGCTGACAAATCTTTTAAGAAGTTTGGATGTAAAGGAAAAGAGAACAAAGGCAGAAGATACAGAGCTAGAGGTGGGTAGAAGTATGAGGGACTTACTTTTTTAAGAGGAGAGAGACATCCTGAGTGGAAGGAATTAATAGAGGAGGAGTAGTAGAAAATACAGGAAAGAGAAGGAAAAATTAATGAGGAAAGCATGCCCTAGCAGTCAGAGAGAATGAGGAGACAGGGATGGAGGGGATGCCCTTTCTTGAGAGAAGAAGCATGTCATTTCCTGAGAGTGGCAGAAGAAGGTGACCCTATAATGTGACCTGTAAGGCCAAGCTTCAGGGCCAGGTGGTCTGAGTTTGTATTGGGCTGTGCTATTTATAAGTGATGGGACCCTCTAAATCATAGTTTCTTCATTGATAATGTGGGAATGATAATACTATTAGTCACATGTGGGACTGGTACAAGGATTACATGATATATGTAGAGTGCCTAGCACAGAACTCAATGAATATGAGGTCATATTGTATTAATGAATATAGGTTCGCATGTGTAGGTGGGAAGTCAAGGGTGTGCATAGTGAGTTCTTTAATTTTCTGGGTGGAAATGTGAAGTGACGTGGTACTGGCATGGGTCATGAAGACCCTTAGTGTGCAAGAGCTGTTCTGGATAATGGGTGGGGGAACCACATCATCATGCTCCTCCTCCTGCTGGCATTTGCATAGCTGATGAAACTTGTTTCAAATGAAAATTAAGGGCACAGGTTCAGACTGTTCTTTTCCTGGTTAATATAAATGAGTGAGACTGGATTGAATTTCTCAGATGCTTGGAACTGACCACCAAAAAGCATGGTGGGTTCTCTGAAACCAGAAACATAAGCACACCTTCCCTGCAGCCAGATCTGTAGACAGCGCTCCCTGTTTGGTAGATCTACTGCTTGAAACATGGCACAGTGTATCTTGTTTTGCACAGAATTTGTTTGAAGTTCAACTGGCTTTTTTTTCAGGGTGTGCAGTTATGGGAGGGCAGATTTCAACTCCTGGAGATTACATAGACACTTAGTCAAATATAGTTCTAAAGATGTCACAAAAAGAGTCCTGAAAGGGAGTCAGAAATCTGGGGCCGATCTTGGTTCTTTTACCATCTAATTGTGTGATTTTTGTCGGTATCTGGAGAAAGAGGGGTTTAGACTGAGCAGCTGTTGATTCCCATCTAGTTTTCCAACCACCTGCAACACAAGACCCTCACTAACCAATTCTTGCCTGAGAGATGACTCTTGCATCTTGAAGATGATGTCATTCAACACATTAGAGATGGCCATTCATGTGTTATGTTAATTACTCACTGTTCTTTTCTGTTTACTAATAATTTGCTCAACAATCATTATCCTCTCTGCTAAAGACTAAAAATATGAAAATCACCAAGATAGACCCAGCTCTGTCTTCATGGACATGGTCACCTTATTTTCACTAAAGCAGCCCCATAAGGACCTTCATTACCCCATAGAGCATGTTTTGAGACTTCACTAAATATTTTGAACTCAGCTGAATACCATTCATTAAATATTATATACTTTGAATATTATATTTTATTTACATTTGTATGCCTGATGTCCTGCACAACTCTTGGCACATACAAAGTATACAATAAACATTTGAAAGTAACAATCCCTGGTAATCTGAGAAGGTATAGTCTGGATAATGTAATTTCTATTTTGGTATATTATGAAATATATTAGTCTGTGTTCTGTTGCTTATAACAGAATACTTCAAACTGGGTAATAATGCCAGAGACCAGCTCCAGTCGAGTTGGGGGTCCTTGAAAAAGGGATGAGGAGATGGCAAAAATAACAACCACAGGCAGAGACTTTGGTTCCTTTGAAGCACGTTCTCACGCTGCGGGCTGTCAGCGCTGTCGCAGCCAAAGCAGCTAAAGCAGCTGAAGCAGCCTTTAGACTGAAAACAGCATTTCTATTTGTTACACAACACGGGGGGGGGGGGGGGTTAATGTGGGCGTTTTAACTACATAAACCTTTAAAATTATTAAATCAATAGTTAAACGGAAACTTTTCTTAAAATTACATCAGTTCTCATAAAATTAATAATCTACAAGGTTAAATAAAACTCAGTCGTCAGCCAATTCTTTCTGGTGATTATATCTGTGTTGGTCAATTAGTCCGTGACTCGCTGTTCTTGACATTTTTTACCATTATGTTTCTTTTCTTCTTGCCCTCATATTAACCTTAAACTTATTACTACCAGGAAGCATAAATTATATGTCTGACTCAAAATTGAGACGGCAGCAATTGTGGTTTTAAAGTGTTAAACAAACCTTATATATATTTTTAACTTTGATTTAATGATTCTTATATTTCTATAGGCATGAACCTATTGTTTATTTGGAAAAGGAATAAAAGATATTTGAACAGCTTTGTCATGCATGTACTTAATATAGCAGCTGTGTGGCCCAATGTAAAGTGTCAAAGTGCACAGCACCATCCCTCACAAAACCAGGTGCATTTTAAATTCCATCTATAATCTTTATTTTTAGGAGGGAAAGTTGTGCATCATATGTTTTTGTCCCAATATCTTACTAAGATGTTTTTATTTAACTTAGGACACCAATGAGTAACAGGGTTTTTATGCATTCTTTCTCATAAACTTAATTTTTTCTATAGTATCTTTTTCCATTAATTCCAACCATTCTCTTACCATTAATGTAATCCCCTGTAAATGACGTTTGCCAACTTAAGTCATATTTAGGACGTCCCCTAGGAGGGTACCAAATTTTTCCTTTTCCCATTTTATAAGCCATATAACCCTTTACCCAGATGGTGGGAAGAGGATGGGGATTTCTATTGTTTATTAATTTCTTCAGTAAAAACAATTGCTCATGGCCGCTCATAAGGTGTTTTTAAAACATCTGTTGGTGTAATAAATTGACTCAAAAGGGACAATTTGGAATTGTTCAATCTTCCCGGATCTTTTGTGGGATAATCTAATTTTGTGACAACAAATGTTTGTGTGTCAGTTTTTGCATCTTTTGGAAACTCAGGAAACTGCCACGCTGACCAAAACATCAAAAGAGAAAGCAAAGGCAGAACCACTATGCCGAGGCAGAGATCTTTAAGTGAAAGCAAGTGCTGGTAGCCGTGGCCCTGCCAGCAGCTCTCCCTCTGGGGCCTTGCCAACTCGGAAAGGGCAGCCCAAGCTATTCTTTTCAAGACCCCGCCATGGCATGGACTGCACCAGGGTATTGTATAAAAAAATGAAATTATTTCTTACCATTTCAGAGGCTGAGAAGTGCAAAATCCAGGGAACACATCTGGTGAGAGCCTTTTTCAATAGCAATGCAGGGTGTCACACGGCAAAAATGGGCTGAGCAAGAGAGAGTTAACTGTCTCTTTTGCTTCCTTATAAAGCCATTAGAACCACACCTCTGACCACCCATTAAGCCATCAACCCATTACTTCATAAATGGATCAATCCATTCACTACAGCATGGTCCTCACAGTCTAATCACCTCTTAAAAGGCCCTACCCTTCAATTACCATGTCTGGATTTCCCATGCTCTTAACACTGTTACAATGGAGATTAAGTTACCAATACATGGACTTTTGGAGGACACATTTGACCCATAGCATGGGAAGAGGGCATATCTATATATGAGTGGTAGGGAATTAACATTTATTTAGCATTTATTATGGGACATCCATTGTATGGGCACTTTGTTTATTTATTTAAAAGTTTTTTTCTTGTTGATTGGCCAGTGTTATCAGCACCACTATTTAACCCTGAGCTAACTGGCTAGACCTGTCTGGGCACTTTAAATACATTGGTTAATCTGATCCTTTTTAATTGCCTGTTTTTTTAGATGAGAAAACTGAGATCCGGAAAAGATATGTAACTAGCCATGTAACTTAGCTATTATGTAGCAGAGACATGATTTACATCATGGTCTGTCTGACACCAAACATTGTGATAGTTACCTTGTTCTATTTCTATGTGTTTCATATGGTTGCAGGAATTACTGTTGTAATTAGATGTAAAAACCCAACCTATTACATAAGTAAAGTCCGCATGATAATCTGAAGGCCCCCAGGTCCTGTCTGTCCAGTGTCTGACTTTATCTAGCTTTACTGTAACTGACCACAGAGGTCCCAAATGTAGCAGACCAGAACCAACACCAGCCTGATGATGACCCCAAATCACAAATTGGAGATAAAATAAGTGCTGCTGTTGTTTTAAACCAATGATTTCCACTGACATGATGCTTATAGATTGCAAAGTACTTGGTTATGAGTCAACACTACTGGGAATTAGGTAAGACAGGTACCAGCAAGGTTATATCACTCACCTAAGCTCTCCCTGCTGGTTAGTGGCCTGGCTGGCTCTGGTCTGTTTGCTCCTTTTCCAGTGATATGTAGAATAATGAGACACTCAGACTAGAGTGACAATGTGTATACCAACTTTAAGCTAACCCAGCAGATTCATGGATTTATAGAGAGGCTTAAAATAGTAACAACATAATTTCGTAAAAGCTCACGATTTATATTCCCTGTCGGAAAGGAAATGTTTCTTTACTTCTTTCCCTTTTTTTGTACTTTGTAAGAAAACCCAGTTGCGGGCTGCAGTGATGTGCGGAGAATGAGGTCCTCTCAGTTTGTTCAATTTTCAGACCATCACAAAGGAAGGAAAAGCTTTTTAGTCATTTGGAAATGGTAATAAATGGGACTCTGAGTCAGGTAATTTGCAGGAGATCTGAGCAATTATGGTACTTTAACAGGTTCTGAAAAGAGCTCCCCACAAAAAATCTTCTTCACAGGATTTCCAACGTATCCCAAGTAAAATTGCAGCCAGAGAGGGCACGGGAGGCACGTCTTGCTTTTCTTACCTAATGGAGCTAAGACACAGCTTACCTCTGAGCCGCCATTCACCAAAAATTACACACTACTGCTTCTGTGGGTTATGGTGGCAGCATTTGCTTTTGTGTCCCCTTTCCTCCTCTGAGGTATGTGCTGTGCTCAGAGCATCTCAGTTCCTCTGGAGACAGGTGGCTTGGTTCAAAGAAGTGCACAGTGGATTTAGGAACCGCAACACCAGGGTGGATGCTAGCTGTATTATTCACAGACTTTTTGCTCTTGGGAGAGTCACCATCAGAAGCCTCACTTTCTTCATCTCTGCAATGGAAATAAGGTCTGCTTCCCAGGTCACTGAGTGAGTGGAATATGACACTACATGTGAATGTACAGTTGATCCTTGAACAACACAGGTCTGAATTGCATGGGTTCACCCACACGTGGATTTTGTTTCAACCGCCCACTGATCAAAGATACAGTATTCTTGGGATGATGAACCAACATATACGAAGGGCCAAATTTTGTCTCCTCTGGTTTCCCAAGGCCAACTGTGGGACTTGAGTATCCATGGATTTTGGTATACGCAGGGGTCCTGGAACCAATTCGCCATGGATACCAGGGCATGACTGTACTTTGCACATGACATGGATCATTATTTTCTTGATTATTCTTTCTCACATTTATGCATTTAAAAAAAAAAATTCTCCATTTTCAACAAAATGCTCCTTTCCACAACTCATTTTACTGTGTTCTAGGTTATTTTTTCTTGAAAGACCAGGGGCTGGTTTTGTAACAGTATCCCTCTGAGCCGAGAAGCAACCCTCCTCACCAGAGCCCCTTGACTGTCTGGTACATCAGGATGCTGTCTGGGCAGCTCGTGCTTGGTGACCCTCAGGTCCCCCACTGCTGTGCACACAACCCCAGAATGATGGGCACCGACCTACCAGTATGAACTTGCCCTTCATGCAGGAAGCTCTGGGGCTCCCACTACCTTTCCATGAACTTCCTTCCTCAACAAACCCAGGGAAAGTCCAAATCTTTTCAAGGAATTTCCCTCCTTCCGATATTGGGAGGGATTAGAACTTGTGGCCACTGGCCTTACTTAACATCAGTAATATCAACTCCCTCCCCTCCTCATATACTATCCCCAACTCTCTATTCTCCCTAATCTCTTATCAAGTCCAAACACCCTTGCCTGGATCTGAGCACATCATATCAGTCTTCTTCATGTCCCTTAAATGTGACATGCTCATTTCTGTCTGCAACCATTGTCCTTTTTCATCCTTTCTCAGGTGGCTTCCCTCATTCCACTCAAGGCTGCTGAGTCTTCCAGCCTCCTCTCAGGTTCCCCCCAAACTCCCTGATGTCTCCTGCCTCATCTTTTCCTTCTCCTCTGAACTTCAGCACCTCTGACAGGTTTGTGCCACAGGGTTCAGCACCTTGTGGCTTGCAATAATTTTTTAAAGTGTCAGTTTTTGATCCTTAACTGAATTGAGAGCTTTTAAGCTCAATCATATGGTAAATGGTTACTCGAGCAACTACTATTCACTTTATTCATTACTAGAGAAAAATGTATAAGATATGGGTTATGTTCTCAAATGGCTCAAATCTCATGGGAGAGATATACCCATAACCAGAAAATTAAAATGCAGTGCTATAAGTGTCATAATAATAGAAATATGTACAAAGTTCTATAGGGAGAGGCAAAATGAGTGCAGGAGGGTGGCTGTAGAGGAAGGATCTACTATTGAACACCTTCATGTTCCAAGCCATGAGCTAGAGACTTGTGTGCATCACCTTATTTACTACTATAACAATCTTTCAAGGAGGACATGGAATAGTGTCCCCATCTTCTGAATGAGACCGAGAAAGAAGTGACTTGCCAAGATCAGAGAGTTTGGTAGATCTGTGGGTCTGCTGGCTCCAAAGGCCATGTCACGCATGTTTCCATCATCCTGTCTCCTAGGAGGGTTGATTGGTAACTGCTAACAAGTCCTGATCTGCCATTTACTCCTTACGCCCTTGACTTCCTTTGGTGACTTTGGGCCAATTACAACTTTTCTTTCACAAGAATTTAAATTTTGCTGGAGCTTACCAAAGACAGACAAACAAGTAACAGTAAACAACAGCAGCAAAGAAACACTTCCTTTTTGAATGTGAAGAAGTCTCTTGTTATTAATTTGCTCCTAAAACCTAAATTTGAAGGAATGAGTTTTAAACTTCTCACATTAATTTATTATTTGTTTGGTAGCCAGACACAATCATGAGGAATCCAACACATATTAAGATATCCCATCAAACCTAGTTATAAAGCAACATGTTTACTTGATGCTTAGTTATGAAACCTCTTTGTTATTCAACCGGGTTTGTGTTTGCCAAGAAACAGTAGACTGAAATGTGCTTTTGAGAGGAAGGAGGGAAAGAAGGAATAAAGGAAGGAAGGAAAGAAGAAAAGAAGGAAGCATGAGCTGGGTGGATCACTGCAAAGCATTCTGGGAGTTGTAGTATTCCAGTGGCTCTGGGCCTGCGGAGAATGGGACACCTGCAAATGAACACATTTGAGATTCTGTGTTCACCCACCTCAGGTCAGAGGAGTGCCTCCCTTTACAGGGCTCCCTATCTCTATACTGTAGTCTTCAGCATTTTGTCTTCTCCTTTTGTCTGACATTTGCAATGTCCAGTGCCATATGGACTTAGTGATCTTGCTGGTGGGAATGAAGTACTGTATCTTCCACTTGACCAATGAGTCTTTCTGTCTAAAACATTTCTTTCCAACTTTTTCCTCCCAAACATCTCTGAACCCCAACCTCACTCCATATTCCAGCCAAACCATGATCCTCACCCCTCAATGCTCCCTTTGCTTCAGTCTCCCCGCCCCTTGTGTCCACCTCCTTCCATTTCTACTCTGTTCTTCAAAACCCAATTTATCAAAGCCTTTCCTCTTCTTCTCAATCGAAATCCATCTCTCTTGCTGTTATTATCATTTATAGATGGAAGGAACTCAGATCAGATCCAAATCCTACTTCTGTCACTCACCAACTGTGTGATGTTGAGCAAGTTACATAACTCCTTTGAACCTCAGCTTCCTCTCTTATTAAACAAGAATCTTAAACCTTCCTCATGCCTTTGGGACTTTGCGCATGTTATCAGGAACAATCAAGACTCAGCTTAGAAGTCACATTCTCCTGGAAGCCTTCTTTGAATCCCCAAACTGGTATTAGATGGCCTTTCTATCCTCCTGTACTCCCCTGTCACTGCTTCCTGTTGCACTGTAATTACGTTTGTATCCCTCTCAAGACTGTATCATCTGGCCTAGACCATAGATTAGATGATCGTTAAATATTGCCAAACGACAATTTACTAATCACGTGTGTAAAGCACTAGGCACATAGTAGTTGCTCAGTACATTATAGTTCTCTCCTTCCTTCCTATATTTTAGTGTACCTTGGACTGAAGTTAGTGTTATGTGCTTATGTCTCTCTACTTGGTTTTCTATATTATAAGACATAGATCCACTTGATTTTATACATTTTTAAGTCCTGGATCCACAACTCAATTTTTTTTTAATACTCTCATGTGACACATGTATGCAATTCTTTTAATTATGGGTTTAATATTAACAGTCAACAGGAATAACATATTTATAGGCTAACAGATAAAACATCAAGTTATGGCTTCTTTTCATCATAAAAGATAATGGCAGTATGCCTTTTAATGTACAGGTTCTGCTGAGATTTCTTTTCATTACAGAATGTTTTCAAATCATTTGTTATTTGATGTCATTTTTCACATTATCCATTGACCTGGCCTTATACTGCTGGCATCAAGTTAGTAGGAGAGTGAATGTGTGTGTGTGTCTTCATACGAGAGTGTGTGGTTAAGAGAGGAAATAACCTGCATTTTAAGGACAAAGAGATTTCTCATTGAAGAGGTTCTGTTGGAAGAGAATTTGCGGACCACACCACGTTAAGTGTTCAGTCCGCATTGTACTTGAAGTGGATAAATTTTACATTGTTGTAGGGAAACCCTTTTGATTGAATGTTACACGTCAGTTGCTAGGAGACGAAAGCCGACTGGCGATGTCATAGCTATTCAGGTTAAGAACCATTGTGATGGTCTCCTGCAGCTTATTTCAGTTGCCAACTGAAACAGCCTATGACTTTGCTTTGCTTATAACCACATCAGTGAGAAGAATAGCTGAAGAAAAATCTATTTGACCTGGCACAGGATTCTTCAGACATTGAACATGGTTCTCTGAAATTTGGATGAGCTGGTTTAGAAACCTTCAATGGATGTTAAGTGTGTGATCCCATGTTCACTTGGGATTTGGTAATATGGTGTGTGATCCAAGAACATACCTTTCCCGTTTTCTCTGTAGGATTTTGGAGAAAAAATTCACTTTACACATTTTGTGTCTTTCAGCCAGGTAATGAAATGGATTTCTTTCATGGACCTTTACAGGGAAATTTTGGAAAAAAGTGGAACGTGACCAATAAAAGGCTATTTGGTGCGATGATAATGGAACTAACTTTATGATTAATGATGAACTCTTTAAGAACAAATTTTGGGAAAAAACAAACAAAGAAACAAAAAACCACAACTCAATTATCTTTGTAACCCTCACAGGATCTAATACATAGCACCACACATACAGCAGGTACTTGACAAATGATGGGTGGAACCATGATGCACATGAGCCTGAAATTGTTTAGATTCAAGTCTTCATGTGAAGAAAACATTTTGCCTACTTTCACTGGTGTGATAACGGAGAATCCAGTTTACTTTTTTAAAAAAGTTTTCTCTTTTTATTGTGAAGTACTCAGTGAGTGTGGAACGAATGGGTGATGATCACATTGGATTCTTCCTGTTTGTGCATGTCCTGAATTCTAAGTTTGTGCCACGAGGACAGAGTAACCCCATTCTTCCTCTTGGCTCTCATTGTGCCTTGCACCTGGATTGGTGCTCAAAAAGTCTTGCTGAATTGAATTGGGGAAGAAACCATATGATTCTGGTTTT
Organism: Cynocephalus volans; assembly: GCF_027409185.1. Lineage (NCBI taxonomy): Eukaryota > Metazoa > Chordata > Mammalia > Dermoptera > Cynocephalidae > Cynocephalus > Cynocephalus volans. The sequence goes on from NC_084468.1 coordinate 11,172,320, forward strand.
ATCTTGCTATTTGGAATCCTCTTGCAGAACTGTGCAAAATGTTACTTTGGCATGCAGAGAGAAGCAGGCAGTATGTGGATATATAAAAGGAGAGAAGCAAAAAGAAGAGGCATGGGTGAATTTTAAGAAGAAAGAAAATCATGTCAAGTCAGGGGTGGAAAAAGACTCTCTCATCTCTCTTTTGTTGACCGTTTCAGGGTTGTCCATGAAAGACCACGGAAGAGGCTGAGAGATGAGGGGCCAAAGCATCAGCTGGACAGACCAGGGATGGAAGACCAGGGCAGCACAGAGGGACAGGTCTTTCTCACTGTGCTCCCAGCCCTGCCAGGCAGGCTTTGGCTTGTACTGGAGTTCCCTTGCCAAGGGCTTTCTCTTCATCTTCCAGCCTAGCTGTAATACCAGGGCTGCTGAGAGACAAAGTGTGAGCAGGGCAGGCAGGTGAAGACAGTTGCTGAGGGCAAGGCTGTAGCAGTGGTGCCAGGAGGAGCTCTCATTTATTTCAGACCCAGATTTACAAGTACAATGAGACTGCATCTGTCGACTCCATCTACCATCCATCAACCTCATCCCACTGCAGGCAAAGCTCAGGTCCTATTGGGCCTCTATAACATAGTTTGTTCTTTTCTCCTGCATGGTAGCCTTGGTAGACAAAGGGAATGGAACTACAGATGGAAATTTTTTGCTGCACTAGTGTGTCTGGGGCAGGCAAGGCTGCGGCTGATGTCTCTGCCAGGAAACACACAAGCTGGTGATGTTTTTATGCTTGCTCTCCCCAGCTCCAACTCCAGTAGGGAGCAAGTAGGAGGATTGATATGCTAAGCCTGCCTGACTTTTCCTTCCAGCTTCTGTTTTGGGTTTACACACTCTTGGCACGAGGGCTGTCCAGATGTAGGCCTTCTTCTTGGGCATCCTGGCAGGGAAGCTGTGATAACTGGCCCTCTGGGATGAAGGAAGGGGGTGGATGGCTTCCTGCACCTGCACCGGCATGCATTAGGGATTTCCCCCTCTTACCCATTAGGTTGAAAGGACTTTTTACAAATGGACTATTTCTAGCTTATTGTAATGGGAGAGTTGGATTGATTTCTCTGTTTAGAAGGAAAGCCTCATGGATACCACTAGTGCTGTATCTTGAGTGGAGACAGCCCAGGTCCCTTATGCAAGACCAGCCACCCATCACCTCTGTCACACTGGGCTCCTCAAAGCTAAAGGCATTGCAGTCTTTGGACTACATGATTCTGAATTCACAGATTTCCTAGGTGAGTGACTTTGGGAAGTTACTTATTTAACCTCCCTAACTTTCTCAGTGTTCCCATTTATGGAATGAAGAATGAACGAATGGATGATGGATGGATAAATAAATATATATGTGCATCATCCATCTATCTATCGAGTTATAATTCTGATCCTCATATGTTCTCCTACCTCTGTCTCATGGGTTTCCAAAATCCCATTTTACAATGAGATGTTTATAGCTTGTGTTTGACAATGCTCCTCTTTCCCAAATCATGAATGTGTGGATGTGTGTGCAAATGTTTGCATGTTTATCTGTTGGTCCTTAATTCCCTATCTTGAGAGGCATACAGCATCATGATGGTACACTCAGGTCAAAATGCCCAGGTTGGATCTCGGGTCTGCTACTCAGTAGTAATTTCACCCGGGCAAGTGGTTTAACCTCTTTATACTTCAATTTTCTCTCTCTCTCTCTCTCTCTCATCAAGTAATTTTAAACATTTTTATTTTATTTTTTTTTCAATTTTCTCTTTTATAAGGTGGAGATAGTAATAATAATGCTTACCTCTTAATGTTGTTGTGGGATTCAAAGAGTTTATAAAGTAAGCACTTAGAACAACAACAGGGTGTGCTTAAGTAAGGGTTTGCTATTAACTATGAAGGATGATCAAGGAACATATTAGAGTTGCTTATTCTTAGGAAGTTGTTTGCTGGTGTATAAACATCTTTACCTCATGCACAAGACCCTCCAATTTTGTATTCAGAATATATTTCACGTGAAGACCCCCTCACTTCTTAATTCTGTTTCTGTCTCCCATCTTTCCTTGTTTACCTCCAGCAGCTGCTCTTTAGGTATGTCTCCTACTGACATGAGAATGAAGTCCCTGCCTGTGTCCCTTATTTGTCATATAGATGTTGATATATGTACACACACATAGTTATGAACGTATACAAACACTTATATATGTAATATAAGTAATAATTTCAATGTCATTAGGAACTGAGGTTTTCCCTCATTTGAGAGAAAAGATAATGTAAAATGAACTTCTGATATATTCTCTGTTAGAAAGAAAAAAGTATTTTTAGTTCTGCCCACTAAAAAATCCTGGAAAGAATGATCAGCCAGTAGCAATGAGGACTGTACACATCCAAATTGTGTTCTCCAAGTATCATTTCTTACTAAGAAGCCAGGGCTTCTGAGAGAAATAGATGATTACAGGTGTGGGACAGGAAATACATAAGATGAGTCTGGAACATCTTGTCAACAGAAAGCAAGGAAGCTGCCAAAGGCCACTGGGGCATGCCAAAATGATTAAGGAGCAATGTGAAGTTGCTTCCAAGGGCTAAAGAGGATAAATTTAAACATCAAAAGGAATAATAGCTGTGATATATTGAAATACATCAAATATATTAAAAATCCTTGAGCTCATAATGATATTTTAAATAAATAAAAAAGGTCACTGATTACTTTTGGAAGTTTGAAGCTTCCTATTAATTATTGAGAAAACTGCTAAGCAAAAGGAAAGATGAAACATTTACCTTGTCTTTTCTGTACTAACATTATCTCAAGGTAACCAAATAGTTGATGAAGGGAAGTTTTTTCCTTTATAAAAGTATTCGTAATAAATTAAAAAGAAAAATTAGAAGTAGAATATCATGATTTTGCAACGCCTAATGAAGTAATAGATGCAAATAATGATCATCAGTAGTAAAATAACCATTAGGTAAAATGCTAATGGGGAACATTATAAAAGATGGTAACTCTGAAATCCATTGATCAACCTTAACATCATATAAACACAGGCAATCAGACATTAGTGAGGCAATGGAACCTCACTACTATTAAAATTGAACCTGAATGTGATCAAACCTCTAAATCTACCTAACAGTTTCCAGGAAATACAGGGGGTAGAGGAACATGCTAAACAACACCACAGGAATTCACTTGGCAAAATCTGGAATGTGGGAAATTCTACCAAAAAATATATTACTTTAATAAATAAATTGTGAGGGAAAACAAAAGAGGTTAAGGAAGCCTGCAGATAAAGACATATTAACCACTGCAATAAGGAAATGGAGGCTCTTTGAGCAGACTGGATATTTGATAGTACAGTGAGATTAGTGTTAATTTTTTAGACATGATAATGATATTGTGAACAACCTTTTAAAAAGAGGCCTTCTTTTTGAGAGATATATTCTGAAATATTTATAAATGAAATAGTATGCCTGAAATGTGCTTTGGAATCATCTGGGATGGGGCAATGGGGAGGATATAAATGACACAAGATTCACCATGAATTGATAATTGTCAAAAGCTGGAAATGAATACATGCAATTTGATTACATTATTCTCTCTATTCTTGTATATATTTGTAATTTGACCTGATCAAAATTTTAAAACCATACAGAAGAGCAATGCTGGCTATACTCTCTTTTCATGGAATTTGTCCACACTCTGTTTCCCAAGCTTCTCCTTGAACCCTTTGCCTCTTTGTGCCAATGTTAGCTCTGTTTGCTGGTCATGCCCTCTTCATGCAGGCCCTTCAGGCAGATGACTTAGTTGGACAAGCTGTCTGGTTTCAATTTCCCTTTGGCCACTGAGCTCTCTCTCTCTCTCTCTCTCTCTCTCATTTTCCAGAAGCTAGTTTCCACTTTCACTACTTTCATCTCAGGACTTGCCCCACCTCAAAATACACACACATATAGACCCCACGCTTTCAGGACTTTGTGTGTTGTTTGACTCCTTTGACCCAGGTACCTACTCAACTGGCTTTGGGAATTATTCATTCTCTTTCCTTCCCTTCCATGCATCCACTAAAATGTGCCTTGGAGGTATGACTTATTTGGGAAGGCAAGTAGGACGTTTTTTTTTTTAAGATGACCAGTAAGGGGATCTTAACCCTTGACTAGGTGGTGTCAGCACCATGCTTTCCCAAGTGAGCAACCGGCCATCCCTATATAGGGATCTGAACCCGTGGCCTTGGTGTTATCATCACCACACTCTCCCAAGTGAGTCACGGGTTGGCCCAGCAAGTAGGACTTGTAAGAGCAGTGAAGAAGATAAGGTGCTGTAGAAGACACATATGGTGGGATGAATCAAAAGTCCCCACCCAACCCCATCCCCAACTATTTGTCCCTTTTTCTATCAAAGAAGAAATAGGGGGATTGAAAAAGAGGCATTTTGGCATGGTTCCATCTTTTCTAGAGGGCATGGCCAGAACTGTTCTCTGCCGATATGGAGGACTTTAAAAAAAAATGCCAGCCCAGGGAAAGGTGAATGAATTGTTTGCATGGTAGGGTGACTGAACATCCCAGTTTTCCCAGAACTGAGGGGTCTCCCAGGACACAGGATTTCTAGGTAAAACCAGCAAATACCAGGAAAACGAGGACCTAATAGTAAAACCAAGGATACATTTCTTAAAAAGAATATAGGCTAAGTGATGCAGGTGGAGAAATTTTTTTATCATTGGAGACAAGCCTGTTTTCCTCAGGAGAAAATTAATAATTGATGTGATAATGTGTGTTTTCTCTTGAGTATTTACTTAACCACAGCCAAAGCTGGTTGGAATACTGGCCTAGATCTGGAGTACCCACTGTGTTTCCCCAACTCATGAGACCAACCCTCCGTTGTTCTCTACTTTAAAGCTAATAGAAAGAAGCTATGCAAAGAAAATCCCAGTAACATTTGATTGAGGGCCTATAGTTTTAGAATAAAAATATAAATATTAATACTAACAATATAATTGCTGAAAAGAGTTTCTGATTCTTTACAGTTGTTGTTTTTGTCTTTAGAGGGATGTAGTGTCAAATTATTATGCTCTAAAAGTCAATGGAAATAATTCTTTTCTCTGAGTGGTTAGACACTAACGCCAAGTAAAATTAGCATCACTTGCTTCATTTTGCTTTTGATTTTTAGAATTTCTCATTTTAAAAATTAAGAACTTTTTGTTATGAGACCACTGCTGCTTTGTAGGTGTATTAGTCCCTTTAGGTTGCTTATAACAAGATACCTCAAACTGGGTAATTTATGAAGAAAATAAAATTTATTGCTTACAGTTTCTGAGGCTATTAAGTCCAAAGTCCATCTGGTGGTGGCAACAGTGGCCCAGGAGTTTCACATTGCAAGACGGTGGAAGCAGAGAGCGGAGAGAGATCAAGACAGACTCTCCTCTTCTTTTAAAGCCCTCAGAACCATGTCCCTGACCACCATTTTTAATACATTCACTATGGCATGGTCCTACAATCCAATCACTTCTTCAAGGCTCCACCTTTCAATTACCATAATAGGATTTCTCACCCTCTTAACAGTCACAGCGGGGGCTAAGTTTCTAATACATAAGACTTGGGGGACACAATTCTAGCTTCAATGAGTTTTTGGGGGACATAGTTCAATCCACTACAGTAGGATAACAATGGGGATTGGGAAGCTGTTAACTAGGCCAGAAGGGAACTTTGCCCTGCTACGCAAAAGACCCATCCTTTGGCACAGAGGTTAATTCTGTGTTTGTAAGATGGACAGCAGATTCCTTCTTCCTATCCATAGGGACAGCATAAGTGGGAAAGATTTGAGCTCTGGAAATGGGAATTCTGATTAATTCAAAACATATGAAATGCATGAATTCTGTGGAATGTCTTTAGGGGATCATCATACTGTATCCAAAACTGCATTGGTGAATATGTGCATTTTTCTAGCTAGGGTTTCCATAACTTTCACCAGATTCTGAAGGAGACTTTAATCCAAAAAAGATTGGAATCAACATCTTAGAGTGCTGAAGAGCAAAAGGATAAACCAACAGAAGTGTCTTCCACCAGAAGGTAAAACAAACACTCTCTTGGCACATGTACACATGCCACTGATTCTGAGGTCTAGAATTTTTAACATCTCAGATTGGAATGTATCTTGCAACCTACAGTATCTTAGATCAAATGAGATATAGTAATCCTTTGTGGATTTTTTAAATTTTATTTTATATTTATGCACTTCTTAGTAAGAAAGCCTAGTTGTCGACAAATGAGGCTTCAAAATATTGTCAAAAGAGCTTTGGACTCAGGGCCAGCGGACCTGCATTTCCTGGTCCTGCCACTTTTGAGCTGTGTAAGCTTTAGAAAATCATTTTTTCTTTCTATGTCTCTATTTCCACATCTGCAGATGTTAAAGATGGAATCAGCTGGTTCCTCAGAACACTTTTAAGGGTACCTAGAGAGGGAAGGTGTGACAGGTGGGTGAAGTTTCAAATGTTCCCTACCTCCTTAACTTAGAACAGTTCTGTGTTACCTGTTTTACAACACAGACTTGTTTTCAAGTTTTTGTTTGAAAAATGATATCTGTTTTTAGGGAAACAAAAAGATTGCTAAGCCATCCAACTGGCATTTATGACGACCTTTGTGAGTGTAAAGAGTTTTGTAAATTTGTCACCAGATTTTTGTACTTTGTGTGTGTGTGTGTGACCGGTAAGGGGATTGCAACGCTTGGCTTGGTGTTGTCCGCACCACGCTCAGCCAGTGAGCACACCGGCCGTCCCTGTATAGGATCCGAACCCGGGTGGGAGCGCCACTGCGCACCCAAGCGCCGCACTCTCCTGAGTGCACCACGGGGCCGGCCCTGTACTTTCCTTTTAATAGCACCAGTTGACTTATTGTTTGAGAGACAGTAAATCAGAGTGATTAGAAGCACAGACATTGCGTCAGAAAGACCTACCTGGACAGTCATTGCTCTCTGACATTTGTCAAGTAATTGTAACAATGGGAATAATTTTGGTATCTCTCTTATGGGGTTTGTTTTGAGGTATCAAGAAGATAGTTCATAGAAAAGTCTCATACAATGCCTAACAAATACACATCCTCAGTGACCAGCCACAATGACCAGTATTTGGTTCCCCTGGGTATAAATGAGGGGAGGAGGTCTTCTTTCCTCCTGGCCAGAGTATCTGTGTTGGAAGTCTGTCCTTGCAATCCCATCTCATAGAAAATCTTGCAAACCCTTGGATCCATAGTCAACTCATGAGACACATTTGCTATTGGAGATGACCTTAGCCTGTTGGAGGGGTCATTATTTATACAGCAAATCAAATAAGTAAGGGAATGTTCTCAGGCTGGCAGGGAACATAATACATGCTGACGACTATGATAAAGACAAATTGAGGTTTGATTTAAAGAACGTTCATTGTAGCCTGGGTGAGGGCACACTGGTAGTAGGATGTGTGCCCTACCATTTAGGAGCTGGCAGCCTAACTAGGTAACAACGTGCACAGTGGTAAACAACATGCCAGGGAGCTCAGGGCAGGGACAGAGTGATCCCTACAAGCAGGGCTGAGGAGGTTTCCCAGAGGAAATGACATCTGAAATGAACTTCAAGGGCGGAAGAGAGTGATCACATGTGGGAGGGTGGAAGGGAGAAGAGCTTTCAGCTAGGGACATGGCAAGAACACAAGAGTCGTAAATAAAGCAGTGATTAAGCAAAATTGTAGCTAACATTGCTTCTTAAGGGCTAGGTACTTAATGAAGCACTTCGAGTGCGTCATTTCTCATCCTTTATTTAGTCCTTATGCAACTCTGAGAGACAAGTTTTACTGCTATCCCCATTTTACAGATGAGAAAATGGAAGCCTAGAGAGTGAAGCCTCTTGCCTTGGCTGGTAAGCAGTGTAGCTTGGAGAAGAGCTCAGAAGTACTTTCTCTTAACCCTTGGCACTCATTGATAATGAGGCTGGTCAACAAGATTGGGGCCAGGAGCACTATGCCCCATGCCAACCAATGGATACCATCCTGGTCCTACTGTATAGGACAGAGTTTCTCAGTTGGAGCACTATTGACATTATAAACTGGATAATTCTTTGTTCTGTAGGGCTATTCTGTGCCTTGTGGGATGTTTAGTGACATTCCTGCCCTCTACCCACTGGATGTCAGGAATACTCTTCCCCCAGCTGCGAGAAACAAATATGTCTCCAGACATTTCTAAAGTTCCCCTGGGGGCAGAGTTGCCCCCACTGGGAATGGCTGTTATAGGCAGCCTCATGCACAGCGCTGGTTTACTTCTCTGCATAAGTGGAGCTGAAGCCAGCAGAAATTCTCTCTGCTGTGCACAAAATTGTCTCCGGTAAACTCTCAGCTTTGAAATTGTTCATCTCAGCAGCTGGGTCTTGATTTCCCCAAGGTGACTCACACAGCCCCGTTTGTGGGAGTCAGTCTGTTATCTGTTCTGACAAGGCCCCTGGTGCGTTTGAGGGAGGTGCGGCCTACAACTCATCAAAGCATGCTGGATGCACAATTACATCTCTGCATTGTGCTTGCCAAAGCATGACAATTGGAGCACTTTGATCCAAGGCTTGTTTTGTTCTGACCAGCATCAGAAGTTCTGAGCCTTAGACTGAGTAGTGAAATTGATTATATATTCCATTTGCTGCAAGCCTACCAGCTCGTGCACCTATTCATCTTTTAATTTTCTGGGCCCACCTCCACAGACAACACTTGTGTAACCTTCTTAAAGGCATTTTCTGTAGTGACTAGGCTTTCCAGAGTAGTTTTGGTTGGGACATTTACCTTATCACCATCTTTCTCTCAGAACCTTTGAAGAGGGACCCTGTGTAGGCCCAGCAGGAACAGTGTTCAAGGCTGAGGCAGGCTTATAGGCAAAGTCAAAACATCCAAAGGAGCAAGCAGGGAGGAACAGTGTGAAGACAAAATTTATAATCAGAAGGACAGGATGAAGGTTTTTTTTCAAATAAAAGTAAAAAAGCAGATATTGAGCCACACCCTTGGTTAGGAGAAATAAGCACCGAGAAGGAATTGGGTGATTGTGCAGAACAGTCACTGCTTGCTGAGGCATTTGTTGGATGAACCTTGAAGAAGCTCGAGCTGAGTGCCAGACACGGTGCTGTGCCTCCTCAGAACAAACCCGTGAAGCAGGCCCCTCCTGGAAATGGAAGTAGAGAGGGGCTGAGCTTCTTGTTCAAAGTCACATGTTGGAGTGTGGAAGGGCCAGGTGAGAACTCAGCTCTGTCTGAACCCAGAGCTCAGGATATGAACTGTTGAGGTCTCTACCGCTCTCTGAGCAAGTGCATGGCTCTCGGGGTGGGGCCTGGCCCAATTTAAGGATCAGGGACAAGATAGATCAGAAAATTATTTTACTCATCCTCCCAGGGGTGGAGCCTGGGAAGAAGAGGCCCCTGGGCATGGCTGCTGAAGCTGGGTGATGGGGGCTGCTTTACGTAGCTCCTAAGGAAGTCAGAGCTGAGATCTGTAGCCCCTAAATCCTTCTCCCGTTGCCTACCACAGAGAGTGTGTTAGTTTGCTATGGCTGCCGTAACAAAGTACCATACACTACATGGCTTAAACATTGGAAATTGATTGTCTCACAGTTCTGGAGGTTAGAAGTGTGAGGTTCAGGTGTGAGCAGGTTTGGTTCCTTCCGAGGGCTGTGAGAGAAAATTTGTTCCATGCTGTTCTCCTAGCTACTAGCGGTCTGCTGGCAATCTTTGGTGTTCCTTGGCTCGTACATGCATCAGCCCTGTCTCTGCCTTCACCTTCACAGGTGTGCTTCTTGTGTGGATGTTTGTCTCTGTGTCTAAATTCCCGCTTTTTATAAGGACCAGGTCATGTTGGATTAGGGCCCACCCTAATGATCTCATCTTAATCCCATTATCTGCAAAACCCTATTTCCAAATAAGGCCATATTCACAGGTTACTGGGAGTTAGGACATCTGTCTATCAGTCTGTCTGTCTGTCTGTCTGTCTGTCTGTCTATCTATCTATCTATCTATCTATCTATCTATCTATCTATCTATCTATCTATCTATATTTTTTAGGGGGGGGGGCAGAAGCACAATTGAAGCCATAACAGGTAGCATCTCAGTAAAACACACAATCATTATAAACTCAGGCTTTTGTGTCAAACTTCTCTGTTAGCTGGGCTGGCCATGTGATGTTAGTGAGGCAGCCGTGCCCCTTGCATGTAAGACTGAGTGGAAGCCAGCTCAGACAGTCTCCTATATCCCCTCCTGTCTTTACTCCCCTTTTGTCCTGCACAACCCTTTGGATGTTAGTGAGTGGAGAAAACATAAGAGCACCTAGGGTCTGGCAGCACTGGGAGAAAGCAGGGGGAAGGGAACGGTGATAGCTTCACCTGTAATTCTCTGTTCCCTCAACAATGCCGTCTTCTTGCCTTCTGGCCCTTTTGTGTGAGCTTGAAACTCAATTTTCTTCCTGGCACTTGTCATTGAGCTTTCTCTTTAAAAATTAGGTTCGTTCTCCCTTCCTCCCTCAGTCCCTCCCTCCCTCCCTGCTTCTCTTCCTTCCTTCCTGCTTTCCTTCCTGTTTTGTTGAGAAAGCACATATAGTAGGAGGAGGAAGCATTTTTCTTTTCCTAGGAAACAGAGTGTAGTGAGTGTAATTTAATTAGGAGCAGGTGAAAAGTCTAAACCTTCCTTCTTCCTTTAATGTTTGTCCTCCCTTCACCATGTTCTTCTCAACTAGAGGGGCTGATGGTGTTTAATCCTCAGGTAGGAATGATTCCAGAAATAGGAGGTGGTGAGGACCACATAGAGGCAGGAGCAGGGCGAGAAGACAGGACTAACAGTGTAATATCCACTCGCATCTACCTCAGCTACCTATTAGGTGACAAATTGTTTTAGATTAGCTTATTTTATTCTGATAAATGTGAGATAAGCCAGTTATGTTAGGATGTTTGCATATCATAAAATTGTTGTTGTTAATCACCATCTTTAACTGACAAAATAAGCTAAAGAATGAAGGAAAGAAGGAACCAACATTCTTGAGCATTTATTATGTATCAGGCACCGCATTAGAGACTTCTGCATATGTGGTCTTCCACCTAAGCCAGGGAAGCAGATAAAATTAGTCCCATTTTACTGATAAAGGTGCAGAGGCACTACGAGACTGAATAATCTGCCTAAGGCTAGACAATATTTTTGGCATCATAGTCCTTGTTAATAAATTGTCTTATGTCATGCAACCTTGCTGAACTCATTAATTAGTTCAAATAGTTTTTTAGTGAATTCCTTATGATTTTCTATGTATACAATGATATCCTCTGTGAATAGAGATGGTTTTATTTATTCCTTTCCAATCTGGGTGCCTTTTATTTTTATTTCTTGCCTAATTGCTCTGGGTAGTACAATGTTAAAATTAAAGTGGCAAGAGTGGAAATCCTTGTGTTATGACTGATTTTACCAAAAAAAGCTTTCAGTCTTTTACCATTAAGTGTGATGTTAGCTGTGGGCTTTTCATCAATGCTGTTTATCAAGTTGAGGACCTTTTCTTCTATTCCTAGTTTGTCAAGTGTTTTTTTCAAAGTCATGAAAGGACGTTGGATTTTGTCAAATGCTTTTTTTTTATCTATTAAAATGGCCATGTGTTTTCTATCTGTATACTTTTAAATACGGCGAATTACATTGATTTTCATTTATTGAACCAACTTTGCATTTCTGGGACAAGTTCTGATGATGTACAATCCTTTTTATATATTGTTGGATTCACTTTGCTGATATGTTGTTAAAGATTTTTTCCTTTATATTCATAAGGAATATTGGTTCATAGTTTAATATTCTTGTAATATCTTTTTCTGGTTTTGGTATTAGGGTAAGAATGGTCTCACAGAATAAGTGGGAAATGTTTTTTTTTTTTTTCTATTTCTATTTATTGGAAGAGTTCAAGAAAGATTGAGAATTGGTATTGATTCATTTTAAAACATTTGTGGAATTTCTCAGTAATCTGGATCTGGAATTTTTTTTTGAAGGAAGTTTTAAAATAACTAATTTAATCTCTTCATTTGTTTTAGGTCTATTAAAATTTCCCTTTTCTTCTTGAGTTAGTTTCAGTAATTTGTATCTTTTAGGATTTTGTACATTTCATCTTGGTTATCAAATTAGTTGGCATAGTTGTTCATAGTACCCTGTTGTGATTTTTCCTTATTATTTCTGTAATGTAGATAGTGATGTCCCATCTTTCATTTCTGATATTAGTAATTTGAATCTTCTCTCTCTCTCTCTCTCTCTTTCCCTCTCCTTCTTTCTGTCAGTTTTACTAAAGGTTAGCCTTTTTAAAGAAATACTTTTGCTTTTGTTGATTTTTCTCTGTTATTATCCTATTCCCTATTTCATTCATTTCCTCTGTAATCTTCATTATTTCGTTCTTCTGCTTGCTTTGGTTTCAGTTTGCACTTCCTCTTTTTGTTTCTTAAGATGAAAAGTTGGCTTATTTATTTATTTGAAGCTCCTCTCTCTCTCTCTTTAATATAGACATTTGTACCCATACGTTTTCCTCTGAGCACTGTTTTAGCTGCATCCCACAAGTTTTGATATGCTGTATTTTTGTTTACATTTATTTCATAGTATTTTCTAATATTCCTTGTGATTTCTTTTTTTGACCAATTTTAGTTCTGTTTGATTAATTTCCATATATTGAAAATTTCCCAGGTTTCCTTCTGTGATTCATTTCTAATTTCACTTTATTGTGGTCAGGGAAATGATTTGTATAGTTTCTATCTTTCAAAATTTATTGAGACTTGTATTATGGATTGACATAGAGTCTATCCTGAAGAATGTTTTATTGTGCACTTGAGAAGAATTTGTATTCTGTTGTTGTTGGGTGGATCGTTCTACAGATATCTGTCAAAAGAAAAACTTTAGACAAGTAAAAATTAACAGTTTATTTGGGCAAAGAACAATTCATGACTTGGCCAGCACTCAGAACCAGAAGAGGTTTAGAAAGCTCCACCAAGCAGTATGAACACTAAGCTTTTATAGGCCAAATATGGAAGCTAATTAGAGAAATCACCTGATTGGCTACAGTGAAACATTTGCCTTATTTCGGCTTGGCCTGGTCATTTGGCTGCCTGTGACTGGCTGAAACCCAGCTATTAAGTTAGGTTTTAGTCTGTTTATATGCTACATTAGACTGTAGTTTGTTATGCTGGAAATCCAAGTGGGGAGATAGCCACAGGCCAATGGCCTGCTGCTTATTTGACTTAACAGGTGTAGTTAGAGTTGTCGAGTCTTTTGCCTTTTTGTTCTGTCTGTTTTAAAAAGTGGGGTATTACAATGTTCATCGCAGCACTCTTTACAATAGCCAAGAGTTGGAACCAGCCCAAATGTCCATCATCAGATGAGTGGATACGGTAAATGTGGTACATCTACACAATGGAATACTAGTCAGCTATAAAAACGAATGAAATACTGCCATTTGCAACAACATGGATGGACCTTGAGAGAATTATATTAAGTGAAACGAGTCAGGCACAGAAAGAGAAATACCACATGTTCTCACTTATTGGTGGAAGCTAAAAATTAATATATAAATTCACACACACACACACACACACACACACACACACACAAAACCGGGGGGGGGGGGAGAAGATATAATAACCACAATTACTTGAAGTTGATACGACAAGCAAACAGAGGGGACATCGGTGGGGGGAGGGGGGGGAGGGAGGAGGGAGGGAGGTTTTGGTGATGGGCAACAATAATCAGCCACAATGTATATCGACAAAATAAAATAAAATAAAATAAAGTAAAGAGATATAAGGAGAACTGCAAAAAAAAAAAAAAAAAAAAAAAGTGGGGTATTAAAGTCCCTACTTGTTATTGTTGAATTGTCTGTTTTTCTCTTTAATTCTTTTTTTCTTTATATATTTTTGAGATTTTTCATTGGTTACATTGTTTATAATTACAATTGTTATGTCTTCCTGATGCATTGGGCTTCTTATCATTATGAAATGTCTTTTGCCTCTAACAATAAATTTTATCTTAAGGTCTATTTTGTCCAATCTTGGTATAGTTACTCTGACTCTCTTTTGTTTAGGGCTTGCATAGTATACTTTCTTTCCCCATTTTAAACATTCAGCCTATTTGTGTTTTTTCTCCATCTTTTGAGTTGTTTTTCTTTATTCTAGTTTTCTCCTTTATTCTGTTTGTATGTTGAATTACATTTATTGATTTTTGAGTGTTATACCAACTTTGCATTTATAATATAAACCCCACTTGTTCATGTTGAGCTATCCCTTCTGATTATTGTTAGATTCAATATGCTCATATTTTATAAAGAATTGTTGCAGCTCTGTTCATGAAACAGTAGTTTTCTAGTGTCAGTGTAATGCTGGCCTCATAAAATGAATTGAGAAATATTCCCTATTTTTCTATTTTCTAAAAGTGTTTGTATAAGATTCATATTATTTCTTTTCTTTTCTAAAGGTTTGACAAAATTCATCAGTAAAGACATCTGAATTTGGAGGGCTTCCCTGCTCCCCCTGGAATGTTTCAATTGAAAAGTCAATGCCTTTAAGAGATATACAGCTATTTTGATTTTCTATTTCTTCTTACATCAGGTTTGGTAAATTTCTGGTTTCAGTTTTGACGAACTTGTCCATTTCACCTAAGTTGTCAAATTTGTTGTCATAGAGTTTTTCATAACATTCTATTATTGTCCTGTTTAATGTCCAGAGAATTTTCAGTGACAGCCTATTTTTTTTTTTAATATTAGAAGTTTTTGTCTTTTTTTCTTGATCAGTCTAGCTAGAGGTTTATCATTTATTTTGATCTTTTTAAATAAGAAGTTTATGTTTTCATTGATTTTTCTCTATTTTTAATTTGCTCTTTAAATTTTTAAAAATTATTTTATTATTATTACTATTTTTACATTCTAAGATGTTGTTGCAGAGCAGTGGGAAGGAGAGGGAGGGAGGGAGAATAGAAATGGAGGTGGGAGTGTGTGGACAGGGCTGGCCCACAGTCGGCTCCTTTGCTGGACTATTTGTGGAGGGCGGGGTGTGTGGCTGAGGCCTATGGGATCCCCCTACTCCAGCTCAGGAGCCTGGGGGCTTTCTAGCAGTGGCGCAGTTGTCTCTGGGCTGGATGTGAATGTTGGGGGATGTGGCTGAGGCCCTCAGCCCCCTCCACCCTGGCTTTGAGGCTCAGGGGGCTACTGGCAGCAAGTTGGTCATTGCCAGGCTAGATGCAGATGTTGGGGGGGGGCATGGCTGAGGCCCTTGTCCCCCCCACTCCAGCTTGGAGGCCCGGGGGGCTTCTGACAGTGGTATAGTCATCTCTGAGCTAGATGCAGACATCAGGGGGCATGGCTAAGGCTCTTAGACTCTTCTCATCCTGGCTCAGGAGCCCCGGGGGGCTTCTGGCTCTTCTAGGTTTTATAGGTGTTAGACCTTTACTA
Organism: Cynocephalus volans; assembly: GCF_027409185.1. Classification (NCBI taxonomy): domain Eukaryota; kingdom Metazoa; phylum Chordata; class Mammalia; order Dermoptera; family Cynocephalidae; genus Cynocephalus; species Cynocephalus volans. Next base: position 11,187,733 of record NC_084468.1, read on the forward strand.
GTTAATATCAGAACTTAGTCTCTGATCTGTGGGATTTTGTTTTTTCTTTCAATTATGTGTTGGATTATTAGCTACCCCACCACTTAAACTCTGCACTGGAACTAACTTGTTGTCCTTTGCTTACTTCCAAAATGGGGGAACTTCCTTTGGGGACTAGCACTTGAGCACTGTGGTTGAGCTAAATTGCTGCTTTCCTGCTAATTATCTGGGAAAGGCTTTTTGTGCAACTCAGGTTTTAATTGTTGACCTTTTAAGCACTGCCAGGTCTTGTGAGGTCCAATAAACCTGGGTTGTGCAGAAACTCTGGTCTAGGCCTGAGTCTTTTCAGCAAACTGCACCCCTACAGTTCTATATTCCTGACTAGTCTCCACTGAATGGACCTGTGCTGATAGGAGGACAGATCAGCTATCTATGCTGTACCCCAGTGTTCCCCAGGTGGGCCAGTCTCCCCCGCCTCCCATACTTCAAACACTTCCCATGGAGTGGGCCATGAACTGGTCCCTTGTGATAATTCACCAGCCTTTGAGTGGCTCTTTTTTTTTCTGTTGTCTGTGGTCCCTTGCTTGTATGTGAGTCCACAGGAACCCTGTCCGTGGTTTTTGCTGGTCTGGGGGCCAACAAGGCTCTCCTTTCCCCTGCGGTCTCCAAGCACCTTCACACAAAGGGCACAGCTGTGGTTTTTGCCAGCTCTTGTTCTGTGTGCTCACCAGGGCTAGCCTTGAACTGGCTGGGACTCTAAACGGTCAGAGTGGTCCCTTCTTTCTCTTATTGCAGCTTCTCCTACCTTTATGAACTTGGTAGATCTCTCCTTCTCTTCCCCTCAGATCTAGCTGCCCCAGCTTGGCAGTCTCTGCTTTTTAATGGTTGTAAATTGGTTGACCGTGGGAGAGTGACACTGAGGGCTGTCTATTCTGCCATATTGATTTTTCTTCTTATTTGCTTTTTATTTCATTGATTTACACTTTTTATTACTTCTTTCTTTGTACTTTGGAATTAAGTTCTAGGAGTTAATAAATTAGGATAGGATCATAGAAGACTTAAACAACACTTACTTCCAACTTGATCTAATTGAGGTAAGTTTTATTTGAGGTAAGTTTTATTTAAGTCTTCTGTAACACTATTCTTTCTAATTTATCAACTATTAGAAAAGGAGTGTTGAAATCTCCAACTATAATTAGAAATTTGTTCATTTCCCTTTTTGATTCTATCAGTTTTTACTTTATGTATTTTGATGCTCTGTTACTACGTGCCTATAAGTTTAGGAATGTTAGGTCCTCTTGATTAATGGAAACTTTTATTATTATAAGATATTCCTTATAAAAGGAATATCTTATTCACGAGATAGGAATATCTTATTCACAATATTCACAAAAAGACTTGTGATATTTCTGGTCCTAAAGTCTACTTTGTCTGATATTGATATAGCCACTCCAGTTTTCTTATTACTAGTGTTTGCATTGTATATAATTTTCTATACTTTTACTTTTATAATGTAAGATTCTAACAATAGTCTACTTCTGTTCACCCCCAGGCTTTATACCATTGTTGTAATACAATTTATTTCTACATGTTATAAACTCTATGATACTTAGTTCTCACTTTAAAAAAAGGAGTTTTCTTTTAAAGGATTAAAACAAAAGAAAAAACTTCCCCCCCCTTTACATAGATAGTTATCATTTAAACAGTTCTAAATGTTTTTGAGTAGATTCATGTTTCCATATAGTATCGTTTTCTTTTTGTCCAAGGAACTTTCTTTAACTTTTTTTTTTTGCAGTGAAGATCTTCTAACAGTAAATTCTTTTAGTTTTTGCTTATCTGACAACAGTTTAAATTGCTCTTCATTTTTGAAAGATGTTTTCACTGGATATAAAATGATATCTTTTTCCAGCACTTTTAAGATGCTTTATTGTCTTTTGTCTTGCATTGTTTGTGATATGAAATCAGCAGTCATTCTTATCTTTGGTTTTCTGAATATAATGTTCTTATTACCTATGGCTTCTTTTAAGATTTTTTTCTTTATCACCTGTTGAAGTAATTTGATTATAATGAGCCTCAGTATGGTTTTCATTGTTTTTATATTGCTTTGTTCTTGTTGAACTATTTCCCTGCATGTGTTTATGTTTATTTTAAAATCAAATTTGAATAAAATTTTGGTCATTGTTTCTTTAAATATACTTTTCTGCCCCCTTCTTTTTTTCAGACTCCAGTTGTATTTGTATTAGACTGCTTAATACTGTCTCTCATGTTACTGGAGCTCTGTTAATTTTTTTTTTTTGTCTTCTTTCCCCTTGTTCTTGAGTTTGGGTAGTTCCTATTGTTATATTTTCAGATTATACTAATCTTCTTTTCCTGTGATGTCTAGTCTGTCATTAATTTCATGCAGTGAAACTTATTGTATCCTTTAGCTCTAAAAATTTCTTTGGTTCCTTTTTTTTATATCTGTCTTTATCATTTTTATGTCTTTTTTTTGTAAATCCTTGAACATGTTTCTATTAGGTACTTTAAAATGCTTGTCTGCTAATTCAACTATCTCTGTCATTTCTGGATGTTTTTAGTGGCAATGAGCTTCTTGCCTTTGCATGGAAACATCCCTGCAATTTGTGGAAAACCTCTCTGTATCAGTTGATAGTGCATTTGGCTTCAAGAAACAGAATATTATAAAGAAATGGGGAGGGGGGTTATTTTTCTAACAGAAGTGTCTGGAGGTAAGCAATTACTGGTTCTGATTCATTAGCTCAATACTGTAAAGATTACTGTAATTCTTTTTGTTGTTTTTCTCATCTTGTTAATCTCAGTATTTCAAGAAAACTGCAAACCTCCAGATAGCACAGGTGTATTCCAAGTAGGAAAAACATCATGCCTCAAATCTATTTTTTTCCTCTGAAAGCAGTGGCTTTTTGAAAGTTCAGTCCAGTGGCTTTCCACATTATTAGCCAGGACTGGGTCACATGACTTCTGGACTAATCACTTATCAAGTTGTGCAAAATTACCATAACTGCTTTAGACCAATGACAAATTTTCTCCTTGTTTTGCTAAACAAATTGGGGCTCTGATAGCAGGGAGATGGACAGAAGGTATTGCCTGTATTCTGCAGTGTCAAAATGTCAGGTTCACTATCAGAACAGCATTCGACCTTCATCTTGTAGGAGATTATATGGGAGAGAGGGGAGTAAAGAGTGATGTGTGCAGTCTAATACTGTTTAGATCTCAAACAAGAGGAGGTATAGAAGCAAATTCTAAGACTTTTGTGAACCCTAGTTTCTGAGGTTCTTTAAACATATAGAGGCAATTTAGTTGCTGAATTTTATACCAGCAACAGCATCTCGTGGCACACAAGTGTAGGGAAAGTCACAGTAAATTGAAAAAAAATGAGAATGTGAGTCACTGATAGAGCTGGTGAACCCTTATTTCTTGAAAACTTTTATTGTGAGCTGTGTGACCTTGAACAACTCACTTAACCTCTCTAAGCCTCACTTTCTTCATCAAAACTAGAAATAATAATATAGCTGTTGTGGGAGATTAACAATTAATCTGTATTATTTATTTTTAAAAAATTTAATTGACACATATTGATTGTGCATATTTATGGGATACAGAGTTATGCTTCAATACATGTATACAATGTGTGATGATCAAATGAGGGTAACTAGCATATCCAGCATTGCAAAAATTTATCGTTTCTTTGTGATGAGAACATTTGAGCTCCTCTTTTCTAGCCATTTGAGAACATACAAGAAATTACTGTTATTATAGATGCCTAGCACTCCTGTAGACCACTAGAGCTTATTTTTCCTATGCAACTGTGATTTTGTATTCATTAAACAACCTCTCCCTATTCTTTCCTCCTTTCCCTTCCCAGCTCTAGTAACCACAATCCTACTTTCTACTTCTATAAGAACATGCAGTATTTATCTTTCTGTGTCTGACTTATTTCACCTATCATAACGTCTTCTAGTTTTTTATTGTATTATTATTTCCAGTTTATTCACCAAAAACTAGGAGTAGTAATATAGGTGTTGTGTCTAGCTAAGAGTAGCAGTTCTCTGAGATTGAGGTGTCAGGACCACTTTAAACCCTTGACAATTATTAGAAGAATCCCACGGAACTTCTGTTTACAATTGTTATACGTACTGATATTTACCATATTAAAAATTAAAGCTGAGGATTAAAAAGGTATTTATAATTCAGTAAAAATAATAATAAACTACATGCATGTTAAAAATAAGTAACATTTTAAATGAAAAATAATACATTTTCCTAAACAACAAAAGATAGTGAAAGAGTGGCATTGTTTCATATTTTTGCAAATCTCTTCCTGGTTAATAGAAGACAGCAAGATTTTCCTCTGCGTTTCTGCACTCAGTCTGTTGTGATATTACATGTCATTTAGACTCTAAATAACCTCACCGTACACTTGTGAGAGAACGAGAGCGAAAAAGGCAAATAAACATTAGAATTATGATGAAAATAGTTTTGATTTTACATATTCTCCTGAAATAATCTCTGGGGGTTCCTGTCGGTTAACAAAATAGGCTCTTCTCCTCCTAGTTGAGAAAACATGGGCAAGATATTAAATGTATTCATCTCTCAGTTCCTCATCTGTAAAATGGAGAATACGACCTGACTTATATGGCTGCTCAGAGGGTTATGTAAGTTCTTAGGGTAGTGTGGAATTTAGTTAAGTGATCAAAAGCAACTAGTATTACTGCTTAGTGAATACACAACTGAACAGTTTTTCTCTCCCCTTTCCCCTTTTTCTTTGGAGCAGAAGTGGCCTTTGGAATATTTTGTTTGAGAAGTAGATTTAATCTGTGAATTTATTCATAGGGGCCCAATATTTAGATAAAAATGAACTCCTTGGGAAGTAATGATAAATGCACATCATCTGTATCATATTAAAAGTCATTTTCTCAGCTATTATCTCACTTAATTCTTGCAACAAAGTGTGATATGTATAAGGCATATTTATTATCCCCGTTTCACACACCCAGGCAACTGAGACTCGGAGGTTAAATGACTTTCCCAAAGTCAGAATTTATAAAGAGAGCTTTTATCTTCTGTCTCCACATTCTTTGCTTTGAAGTCTCCTCCCTGCCTCCCAGTTCTGATTTTTGTACATTAATATACATGTAGTGCACCTGCTCCCCAGGAGGCAGGTTTGCCGGAATCAGCTTTTGAAGTTGGTGCCTGAAACTTGTTTTTATTAAGGATAGAAAATTCACTGAATAGACAGATGGACTTGGAGGCCTTTACATCACTTTGGAGATGAAACGTGCTGGGTAAGTGTTATTATCCATGTGCTGGTAATTTGATCAAAAATGCAATAACTATGCAGAACTGACCCTAAGAAAATGAGATCTGAAAAGGTGCAGTGGCCATCAACTTTGGACCAGAAGACTTCGGGCTTATTCAAATTTTGATTCAGGAACTTTCTGTGGGCTGAGGAGAAAACATCTCTCTGAGACATTAATAAGTTCCACAGCAAACCCCAGTGTAGTAGGAGGCTGAAAAAGATGTAAATTCAATATCATTAGCAGAGAAGTGAGGATGAAGCCCCAATGGCTCCTGGGAGAATTTTTCAGGCAGGAAACTGGAGGATAAATGTAAAAATGCTGATGTTGGACATTAAAGGCTCTTCAGAAAGCCCGGTGCCTGGCACTATTAATAGTTACAGAAGCAGGACTGCTAATAATGACACCACATGACATGGATTGAGCATGTTCTCTTTGTCAGCCTTTGTATGAATACCAACAACTTTACATACTCTGTTTCATTTAGTACTCATAAGAGCCCTATGAAGAAGGCATTTTAATTATCATCATTTTGCAGGTAAGAAACTTAAACTCAGGGATGTCAAATAATTTTCATGTGGTTGCAGAGCTAGTGAGTGGTAAAGGAAAGATTCAAACCAGCTCTGATATCAGTATCTAAACCACTTGATCTACTGTCTCCCCAGACATTGATCTCAGTGGAAGATAAAAAAGACTTTTAGGACAATATTTATTGCTGGAGATATGACTATTTGGTAACTAAAGCAACTCTGAACTTCCTTAGTATAGGTTTAATATTTGGGTATTTACCTGTAAGGATCCCAAACATGGTTGAGTTTGGGATTATTTCTGACACCTGCTCTTGCTCCTTATTGCTTCTGGAATAATGTTCAAACCCCTCAAGTAAAGTTGCGGTTCAGTATTCTCTTGGGCCAGGTTGTGGAGACCAACAATGGGATTCAGCCCTTGGAGATGTATCCTTGTCCAAGGTTATTAACAAGAACCCACTATGTGCAAAGCATGTGGGTGATACAGAGCAAACTCCACCTGGGTCTTATCCTGCTCCTTCAGGGAGCTCACAGTCTAGCATGAGAGAGAACATTTATTCATAAACAATAAGTTAGAAAGTGGTGAGTGACTTAAGAAAGGGACTAAGTGTGAAGAAATTCAAAGCAAGGGAGAGGGACAAAACACTGAGAGATGGTATTTGATGAGGGTCAACCAGTGAGACCTGGGAGGGATAGGTGGAGGGCACATTGTAGGGAAGAGAGACTAGGAAAGGGGCTAGCAACCTCCGCCCATGGGCCAAATTCAGCCCACTGTCTTGGGCTGGTTTTGCACTGAATCTGCTATACTTATATTTCATGCCTTAAGTCACTGAGAAAAGTCACATGCATCATCAAATCCCCACAATGACACTATGGCTTTCACAGATTAGGAAATCACGGCTTAAAGACTTGGTTAAGGACACTTTTCCAAGATGTCATGTCTACCAATAGGCAGATCCAGAATTTAGATTTAGATGTTCTGAATCTAAGTCCAGCTCTCCTTCCCGTACAATAGGGCTGGCTTTCGTGGTGATTCTGTCCTTAGGCCTTTGCCCCTGATTTAGGGGATGCCAGTCCCAGGACCTCCAAATGCTCCTCATGAAAGTGCATCCTCTGGACTTTTCTCTCCTTTCGACACAGGTCCAGGGAGGAAAAGCCAGCGGTGAGTCCTGGCTGCTGTTACAGTATCAGGCCCAGGACTGGACATGCATATAGTAGTATGAGTGCAGCTTTCTCTGTGCTGCCATGTTGACCCAGAACATGCATCATCCTTCAAGTGGAAGTAGTCTAGATTCCAGCCCTTTCCTCCTTCCTTTCGGTCTGTAAGCCCCACCTGCGATCTGGCACACTGGCTTCCACCTGGGTCATTGGGGCTTGTGCAGACTGAGGTTAACTGAATAACAGGAGGCTCAGCCCATCAGTGCCTGAGGTTGGAAAGGCCACAGCTCTTGCTGCCTGCTCATGACTGCTGTGTTCTTACGTGGCTCCTTTCACAGAAACATTCATTAGTTTGATTCAGCAGTGTGTCGTGTGGGAATTTTTAGCACCAAAGCAAGGCCAATGAAAGGAGATATTTTTAGTTAGAAGAAAGAATGATTTGGGTTCATTTTGGCTCATACCTAATAAGCATGTATCCTACCAGTATAGCTCTTCTGGGAGCTCTGGGAGACAGTTCAGGCAAGCTCCAGACAAGAATGAGGAATGATTACAACAGAAGCACAGCCCACAAGAATCTCTGTCCCATGGGATCTATAGAGGGTAGCTTTTTAGTAACTTTCAACGGCATTCGTTCCCATGAGAGACATTTATTGGAGGTCCGTATACCAATTAGAGTGTTGATGGCTGTAAATAAACAGAAACCCCAACTCAGTGTGGCTTGAACAACAAATATTATCTCATTGGACAGGAAGGTCGGAATTAGAATGCGTCCAGGATATGAAATGTGAATGATCTGCTTCTTCTCTGTGATTCTCCCCACTTTTCCCTTCTTGTGTGTGACAGCATGTTGCTTATTTTTTTCCCCAGTTGCCTCCCTTCAAGGTCAGTTCATTCTTCTGCGGTCATGTCCAATGAGAGAGAGAGAGAAAGAAAAGAAGAAAGAGGGAAAGGAAGAGGAGGACAAGAAGGAGGGAGGGGGGAGAGATAGAAGAATAAAGGAGAAAGGAGGGAGGGCCAGCCAGAAGAGAGAGAGACCCCAGCCCTAAGCAGACTGATGGGGTCTACTTGGGTCACACGTCCACCTCCAGAGATGTCCTACAGTCAGAAGAATGTCGTGTGCCATTTGGCTTAGACTATTTAGGATCTGAGGCTGGTACTGGGATAGATACCTTAATAAAATTGGAGTTCTGTGGGTGTAGATATTGGTAAACAACACCCTGTGTCAGCCACAGTCAGCTGAGTGCGTGGTGCTGTGTAGGGATTCTGCAGGTCGTCAGGGTCGGTAGAGGCACCTGGGCATCATCATTTGGGTCTGCAGATGGTGATGGAGATGAGGAGAGTAGAGCATTTCCGTGTGTGTGTGTGTGTGTGTGTGTGTGTGTGTGTGTGTGTGTGTGTGTGTGTGTGTGTGTGTATTTCCTTGTAACATAACATGTAATATGATATATATGTTGCTGTACATAATAGTTTTTGGATTCAGAAAAGAATATATGAGTCCCTCAGGGCAACCAAGTTTTTCCCTCTGAGTGAATTCCAAAAGAAATTTACACATGGGGTTTTACATGTAAATCACATTCAAATTTATCACTGAATGATAGAGCAAACTGTCTAATAAATCCTTGCATCCTACAAAAGCAGTGATGTGTTTCATTAGACTGCTTGCTGTGCTGTGTGCTGATAAGTTCATGGAGCATAAGATGAAAGCATTGCTCAGAGACAGTCAGTCTGGTTACAGCAGAGGTAGTGGGGTCCAACCACTGCCTTCTAGGGGCATGGGGTAGGATCCAAGTAGGAGGTCCACATAAACTTTTGATCAAACATTTTTAACCAAGTCTACTAACAACAGGGGACAGAGGATTTATATGTGTTTGTGGGTTTGGGAAGATGGTGGGATGGGTGGATCAGGGGAAATAGCACAAACTTCCTTTGAAGTCTTGTATTTCAAGCTCAGAATTTATGTACACTTCATGTTCTACTCCTCAGTAGACCCTTGTATGTTTTAATGTAAAAATAAGGTTTTGCCACAAATCTTTGAGTAGAATAAATGGTTTGGGGTGATCTACTATGCTCATGCTATGGTTTAACAGAGCCCCAACACATGAAAGGTTTTTCTATGGTAGTTTTTCACTGTAATTGTCATTCTAGAACTCCCATCACTAGTTTTTCCATGGAGATGAAACATTTCTACTTTTTGTAAAATTTAATACATTTAAAATAGACTGAACTTAAAACTAAATACGTCTTTTAGTTTCATTCTAAGCTCTGGTATCCATGAATGATGAATTCAAGATCATGCTATTCAATTTCTCACACGTGTTAAAATTAATACAAAATATTAAAGCTGGGAGTATCGACAGGGACCCATGTTCCCCTTTTAAAAATGCTTTATTCCTTAGTTTGAGATGCACAGATTCAGAGCAGTGGCTCTCAAACTTTACTGTGTGGTAATCACTGAGGCAGCTTAGAAATTGTATATTCCTGGGCCCCAACCTCAGGGGGTCTGACTCAATAGGCCACAGGTGGGCCCAGAAATCCTTATTTTTAACTGCTGCTCCAGATGATTCTGATGCAGGTGGATTCTGGGCAAAATATGAAGAACAATCACCCAGGGGGAAAGATGAACTCCTTGTGTTTTAAGTGATTTTCTATAAATCTCTCCTCTTTGAGTCAGGTTTTTAACAGGAGCTAAATAGTAGACAATTTAACAAAAAAATCATTGTTAATATTTCTTGAAAAATCATCAAGTGCCGAACGTTGTGCTAATGAGGTTGTTACCTCGAATAATCCTCAGAACAGCCATATATAGTAAATACTATAATTTTACCCTTTGCACAGTTGAGAAAACTGAGGTTCAGAGAGATACAAATGCCACACAGCTAATAAAAGGTAATATGGATCTCCAGCCAAAATCTGTTCACTTGTGTTCCTAGGTCCCAGGATCCTAATCTCCCAATGGTGGCTTTCCATTTCATAGATGAGAGAGACTACATAGCTGATAATCAGATAGTAAAGTAGACAAGTGATCATTGAAATTGTGGATCTAAAGCAGAATTAAGCAAATGTTTTCTGTAAAGGACTAGAGAGTAAATATTTTGATCTTTGCAGGCCATTCAGTCTCTGTTGCAATTGCTCAACTCTGCCCTTGTAGCAAAAGCAGTCATGGATAGTACAGAAATAGATGGATGTGACTGTTTCAATAAAGCTTCATTTACAAAAGCAGTACATTGCCAGTCCTGGATCTAAACAAAGTAAGACTCTGAAGGTAAGTTATTTGAGTTTTCTGGCTTTCAGGATTCTGGGTAAAAGGAAGCTTGGGGCCAACACTCCATCCCTTTCCATTACTTCCATCTTTGAGTTCAGGACTCTGGTCATCCTATGGCTACCTTCCTTTCAGGACATTCTGGGTGAACTCCCTACTCTGGGCCTTTGCTTGTGTTCTCACGGTCACCTTCACTAATCCATATGCCCATCTCTCAAAGCCCAGTGCATGTCTCACTTCCTCCCCAAAGCATCTCTCTACCTGGCTTTTAATCCCTTTGGATTTCACCTTTTATGCCCAGCCACCTGAAGGATGCACTAAAAGTCTGGGCTCCCTCACCAAACTCTCACCCTCTCTCCTGATGCTCCCCAATTTGGACCTGGTTCTTTGAGCATGCCACAATTATGGGGTTGGTTCTTCTTCATCTGGATAACTCTGGGGAGTCCACTTGCACCACTCAGATGTGCAAGAATGTGATTCTCATTTCTCTACATTCTTCAGGAGCCCCTGTTTCCTTATTTCTAATTTTCTCAGGATCCACCATTTCTGCTTAATGAAAAATGTCTTTTCATTTCATAGCAACTCAGTCCCTTCTGGATTTAAACACGATCACTTCAGAATGTCAGCTTGGTCAAATTAAGACTCTTCCTCTTACCCTCCTCTCTTGGGTGACCTAAGTGGGTGGGGGTTAGGGTTGGGAGCGATGTTTCTCCTGGGCATTGTGGGAGAGTACCTGCTGGTCCCTGTGCCTTTCTGGTGACTGCTTCCTTCTTTTAGGGGCAGCACCTGCTGCTAATGCCTGTGATCTTGTGCTTGATTCTGGTTCCAGGGCCTACACATGACATCTTTCTCCTCTCTCCAGCTGGTTGGACTTTTATCTCTTTTTGGGCAGAAAAGCTGTTTCTGTCATTATGCATTCTTCCCTACTCTGTGGTTTATGGTATAAAGTCTATGATCTGCATTATTCAGTGTTTCTCTAGAGATGTAACTGCAAGATTTTGTAATTCCCTCAAATACAGCCAGCCAACCAAATCCTCAGACATTTTCTCCCTAGAACAGTGGCTTTTCAAGCATGAGAATTTGACTCTTTGTTCTAAATTCTGCCTCTTCCCATGAAGCTTGTGCATATAGAAGTTTCTTGCTCCTGTCTGAGGTCTCTCAAAATATTACTGCTGAGCACTTAGGATGTCACCTCTTCCATGAGGTTTTCCCTTATACCCCAGTCGGTGGTAGGTGCCCCTCTTTGGTGCTACAATAACACCTTGTGCATATTCCATGTCACTGTAGCTGTGTGTTCTACTATAGCTGTCCACATAATTGCCATCTTCCAACATGGTATGATCATCTTAAAGACAAAGGTAATGCTTTATAATTCTTTATATTTCCAGGGCTTAATACAGTGCCTTGCATACTGTAACTTCTAAAAAATATAGTTTGTTGATTGAACAACCCATGCAGCTTCCCATTTAGTTCACTTTGATGACCATCTAGTTAGTATCTACTGCACCGCTAACTAGCTTTCAAGGCTGTGTTTTGTATTTTCAACTAATGGTAATGTCCTTGAAGTCACTGGCAATGCTATATAACTTTATTTTTCTTTTATTCTCCTACAACACTCTGTACAAAACTAGGTGTACATAAACACTTTTTGTTGATTAAATTTACTTCTCTTTATTTTAAAGAAAACAAGTGCATGCAATACACAGTAGCATTTTTACTTGGTTCTTCAGATGGGTCATGTTGATAGTAGTACATGCTGCGTCATATTCCCTCACTGGCATTTTCGTTATTAGATATTTGTCAGATCTTGCAGATTTATGGCCATGTTTATTTTAAGCCACTCTGGTCAGCATCTCCAGCAGTTGTTTGTGCTGAAGGGAAATTTAATAAGCATTGAACGATGATCAGATATTGGCTCTTTTCCATCAGATGAGCTCTCTGTCATTCCCTGGTCTGTCCCTGTGAGCTTGCGTCAATTACAGAAAACTTGCTAGGCACTTCACAGTATGCCCTCTTTACCTAGCATTGCATTTAGTCATGGAAATAGAGCGTTAAGAAATTATGCTAATTAGCTGAACACATTGAGCTAGTAGCTTCCTTTATTTGGAACCCCCTTTTCTCATCTATCTAAAGAGGGAGGAAGATAGTGTAATCTCAGAGTTCTCTTCATGTTGTATAAGATTTTGTACTTCAGATCCAGGTTCTTGGAGAAAGGAATGAAGCATGGGCAAAGGGTAGACAATGGGAAATACTGTCTTACTGAACCAGCTGCTTCACTTTGAAACCAAATAAGAGTCCAGAGTTGATTGAGCAGCAACACAGGGATCCAGAGGAGCTAATAAGGGTTTGGGGGAAATACAATCTAATGCTTACTGGATGCCTTTTCTTAAGGGCCATTTGAAGTCTCTTTTCGTAGAAAGAGACTGTGTTGATTTTGATGCCAAGTGCAGGCCACTTTCACATATGTAACCCTTACAACAATCCTGGGAGAGAGAGTTTTTATTATTTGTATCATCCTTATTTAGGAAATGAGGAAATGGATTCACTGAGGTCAAATACTGTGCAAAGTCACACAGCTAGGATACCACAGATGCAGGACTGAAACTCTAAATTCATGCAGGTTCTTTCCCCTCAGCTCTGCAGTTCCCAGTACTGGTAACAGTCCTCTATCTTTATTTAAGCAAAAATGTGATTTTAGTGCATGTCATTAGGAGTGGCTGGGAGCATCATTAATGCTTTAGGCCACAAGAGTACTGTTTAGTGCAATGAAGCAGATATCTTTTTATACAAATAATTTATTTGTACCAAAGTTTTCCGCTTGAGCACCCAAAGTGAATTGGACTAATGGATTATTTTATAATAATGAGGTGGTTGGTATTTGGAGTATTTAGGTTTTATGAAATTTCAGACTGTCTTTCAAACCTTTTATTTATTTTCTGCTGGATTTCAAGTAAAATGTCACCTAAATGATTCTTATTCATTTACATGGTTATTTTCATGAAAGATATTTGGATGAATTATTTAATGCCCACTGCTCAGAATGCTTTTCCTAAAGGCCATTTGAAGTCCTTTTTCTTAGAAACAGCATGTGTTGATTTTGATGCCAAATGTAAATGAATTTGAACCACAGACAAGTCTGGAATTTAGGATGAAGCCTTGAACTCAGGAAGCTCCAGTCATCTTCCAACCTTGGCAAATGCATTCTTTAACCTCTACAGCAGTTATATTGGAGCAACCCAGAGGGATAAGGGGGCTCTAATGGAAATTGTCAACAAAATTGAAAAGAAAAAAGAAAGCATATTTTAAGATCCAGAACTTGAGAGGTCTCTAACTACAAACAACTGAAGCCTAAAACTTGAGGAGGCTTCAAACAGGTTTAATCTGCTGGCGAATCTGTGCTTTGATAGCATGTAAAATCCAGGCAGAGAAGTGTGCACCGAAGGGTTTCAGTACACTAATTCCAAGATTGATTTTGCTAAAGGACCTGACCAGCATTCAGAAAAGAAACAGCAGGGATGGGAATAGTTAGGAAGAAAGGGAAGACGGGGTCAGAGAGAGAGACAGAGACTGAGAGAGATGCAGAGGTGATGGGGGAGAGAGAGACAGAAGGAGGAAGAGGAGAGACAAGAGGAGTCAGAGGATGAAAAGGCAGAGGGGAAATAATAGGGGAGGGAGGGAGGGAGCTGTGTTTAGAGACCAAAAATTTCAATTTGAATCTTGGCTCTATTATTAACATTTTATAAGATTTTGTGCTGGTCGCCTGAAACATGTTGGACTCCAGTTTCCTTACATGTACAATGGGAATATGAATTCCAGACACCACACCAGGATTAACTGAAGTGGTGACCGTGATCAATTCTGCAGATGTGAAGGGCGAAGCAGGCCTGGAGATTTTTAGCCCCTCCTCTCGTACTGTGTGTGGGTCAGCACACAGTCCTCACGTCCCCCTGTTCCCACCCTCCCCTTTACCTCTCCTGTGCTGCTGCTCTGGTCACAGGCGAATCTTTCCCAGTCTGCTCTAAATCTCATGCCCAGAACTCATTTCCGTCCATTTGTTTTCACTCTGTTGTTTATTTCTGCTTTTCTCTATTCCTTCAATCTGTCGTTTATTTGGGGGTCCTTCCTGGGAGTCCTCAAACATCCCTTCCCTCTAGGTGTTCTCTAGGTATACTGCCCTACTCTCTGCTCCATTTTATTTCCAGGATTCTCACACGATCTGTCTACACAAGCTGTCTTCAGTTTATTTACGGTCAATGCTCTTCTCCACCCATTCCAACATGGATTTCTCCACTCCCCACACACTTCCACTCCTTTTTTAAAGGATCAAATGGTTTCAATAGTGCAGAATCCAATGGCAAGTTTTTAGTCTCAGGTGATGTGACTTTTTTGCATTCAACATTTGTTCTTGAAATATCCTCTTGTTGGGCTTTCTGTGACTTCAGATTCTCCAGGTGTTCTTACTAGCTGTTTGGAAGCCCCTTCTGAGTCTTTTTTGATAACTCATTCTTCTCCCATGGTCTGTGGTGCTGATTTTCAGGCTGGTTTTTCCACTTGCAGTTTTGTTGTCCTGGATTCTATTCTCCATCCAGCAAGAAGAATGAAATTCCAAAAATGCAAAGTGGTTATGCCATTTTCCATGTACAAATCCTTCATTTGAACTTCCAGTGGTGCTTTGCATAGCATCCAACATTTTTATCACCGTATGCAAGACCCTACATGATCTGAGCTCTGCTTGTCTCTCTCCAGTCTCATCTCACTCATCACTGACTCTTATTTGTTGCCAATCATTCTTGCCAAGGTGTTCTGGAGTTTAACATTTCCTGTGTTACAAAGGCCAACCCATTATAAAGATCAGAGTTATGATGCCAGAAACACAGAAGCCCTTTTGCCTATGCCTATTGTAGAAAGTATTATTTTATATGGATACCAGGGGAATGTTGGGGAGAAAGGAGAGTATTTAGCAGGTATGGGCAAATAAGATTTTCAAGGGCTTTCTTTCATTTGTAATAGAATAATAGAGCTGAAAAAGAGCTTAGAAGTCATCTTATTGAACTTCTTCCTTTGGAAGAAGAGGAGACCAGTTCATGAAAGTGAAATGACTTCTTAAGTTCATAGAACTTGCTATTTTTCATGTGATGTAAATAGCTTTTGTGCTAGGTATAACTGTGGGTGGACCAAATTCCCCTTTCTTATGCTAAAGTGAACAGCTTTTATTCTGGACCAACTTTTCAAGTATATTTATGTAGCAAAAGGCCTTGGAAGGTACAATTGTCTCCCTCCAGTGGAGAGGGCATACTTGTTTTCGGACCAATATAATACCGATAATGTCTCCCTCTGAAGCAAAGGTTGGGCAGGTTTGCCAGTGGCCTTGTTATAAAATTGGGGGTTGCCTAGGCTCAGGTTCTTCGGCTGTAGCACAGGTCCACAGTGCTCACTGCACCCATGTGGGCCTCCTGCATCATCCCTGCGGGACTTGGGGGGAGCAAGGAGCTGATGTGGACATGAAGCTCATGCCACCTGCTGTGCCATGAGTAATAATGTCCTTCGCTTCTGACCCAGGAGTCTTGTATTGTCTGCCAGCATCTGTGTGCAGCAGGTTGATTTGTTAGCTGGCAAGCAGAGAGAAGTCTCAGATCCTTCACTATTCTTGATGACAACATTAGTTCCTACTTCATAATGTTGTTATGAGGATTAAATGGAAGAGCACTGTTGTTATTGTGTCTGTTTCCTTCCTCCATACACATGATATTCACCTGCTCTTTACTCCTCCCACCTCCTGTAGGTTTTTCCTCACATAGTAACTTCTTCATGAGGTCCATCTCGGTTTCCCTATTTAAAATGATTTCGTCCCTTTATATCAGTCAGGGTTCAATCAGAGAAACAGAAGGAGTAGAAGATGTACAGTAAGAGATTTACTGCGAAGAACTGACCGGTGCAGTTGTGGGGGCTGGCTAGGCACATTGGATATCTGCAGGGTGGGCTGCCAGAAAGGCAGGCTGGAACTTTCAGGTGTGAGCCGACATGCAGTCCACAGGTAGAATTTCTTCTTCCTTGGGGAGGCCTCAGCTCTGCTCTTAAGACTTTTAAACTGATTGAATCAGGACCACCCAGACTATCTAGGATAATCTCCCTTACTTTAAGTCAACTTGTTATGGACTTTAATCACATCTGCAGAATACCTTCACAGTAACACCTGGGTGAATACTGGATGGAATGACAGAGAACTGTAGCCTCGACAAGCTGACATATCAAAAGACCAGACACTCCAGTACTCCTTGTTCTCTTTCTCTGTTTTATTTTTGCCATTACACCTATCAGCATCTAATAAACTATTTTATTTATTTTGCCAATTGTCTTTCTCCTCCACTAAAATGTAAAATCCATGAGAAGAGAAATTTTTGACTGTTCGTTGTTGTATTATCTGCACCTACAATGGTGTTTGGCCCATAGCCGTAGATGGCCAATAAATATAGGTTGAATGAATGAATGAATGAAGATGAAATGCTTAGAAAAGGATCTGATGTGTGGTGAGTATGCACTAAATGCTAGCTACTGGTATAATAAATGTGCACATAATACCAATATACTTTGCATTTTTGGGTCTCAACATGTTTTTCGTACTTTCATCCCAGACACCTTTTCAAAGGTGTTGTCCCTCCGCTAACATAAATCCAGTACCCTTTGCTAGATTCAGACACTGTGGAATGACCCTCCCTGCACAGACTCTAGCCTCATGTGTGGCCCTCTCAAATGCATTAAGTACGTCTGCTGGCCTGAATTTCTTCAAGTCCCTTTGTGCTCTGTGCTGCACCTCCTATCTCTCTTCCTTTGCACATGCTGTTCTCTCAGCCATAAATGATTTCCTCAATCTTGTATTCACCTGGTTTAATGTTATTTCTTCTTTTAACCTCAGTTCAGTGTTGATTCCTGTTCAGTGTCCTTTCTGATCCCCAAGACTGGTGCCCGCTTTTGTGCCTTTACAATGTTCTGTATTCAGCTCTGTCCTAGCACTTAGCCAACTCCAGTGCTACGTTACAATTGCCTATTTCACTCATTATGCTGTAAAATCCTTGAGGACAAGATCATGTCATTCATCTCTGCATCTCGAGAACATAGCACAGCTTCCAGCATAGAGAATTGCTCAATAAATTTTGGCCAAATGAATACTGTTGAGTGAGGGTTCCCAAATGGCCCAGGAGCCGCTACTTTGCTCCATATTGTCCAAGGACAGTGCCTTTCAACGCTCATCCTGGATGAGGATCCAGGGGGGAGAGTTGTGAACATACAACACCTGAGCCTCAATCCTAGAAATTCTTACTCAGTTGGTCTAGCATGAGGCTCAGGTATTGTTTTTTTTGTTTTTTCTTTTTGTTTTTTTAGATGCTTTTCGTGTGATTTTGATGTGCAGCCAGGGCCGAGAAACACAACCTCCAGGATATCTCTAAGCTAAGTTTCTAGTTTATTTGCTCCCTATCTGGCCAGGGGAGCAGGGCTGCCTTTTCCCCTCTAATTTGAAAGCAGCCTGTTCCCTTCGGCAGCTTTGTACCTGCTCAGAGTTAATGGCGCACCTGTGTTTATGACCTTGAACAGCCTGGCCAGAAAAGAATTTACATTTTTACTGCATTTTCATCATTTATTGAAAAGGATGTATTATGTGATCACAGGCAGATGCTTTGAAGGTAGTAAAAATGATCCAGAATTTGTCATTCAAGCTTACATTGTTCTTTAGGAATGGGAAGGAGGGCTTAGGTGGGTGGGCCGTGAAGGGTTTAAGCAAGATCAGCCTGTCAGGGTACCTGAATTTCTTCCTTTTTAACTTCCTTCATCATCACATAGTGGTAAAGAGAGAGGGCTCTAGAAACAAATGTCTGAGTTTCAGTCCCAGCTCAGGCTTCTAACTTAACAGCCTTGGAACCTGTTTGTGCTTCAACTCGTCCCATAGTGCCATGGCCTACTGAGTATGATTTTTTAGGACTAAGTTACATGATGTATATAAATTACCTAGCATATGGTACATGGCCAAAATCAAAGCTATATTGTTGTTATCTCCCCTGCTTACCCCTAGCCTTGGATTGTTCCTCCAAAACTTGACCCCCACTGTGACAGTGTTAAGAGGGTGGGAAATCCTATTAGGGTAATTGAAAGGTGGCCTTGAAGAGGTAATTAGATTGTAGGACCATGCCATAGTGAGTGGATTAATAATGGTGGTCAGGGGCATGGTTCTGAGGGCTTTAAAAGGTGAGCCTGAAGAGTCTGTCTCTTTCTCTGCTCTGCCATTTTCTACCATGTGAGACTCCTGAGTTGCTGTAAAGCCACCACCAAAGAAGGCCCTCACCATAAGTATTCCCTGGACTTTGGACTTCCCAGCCTCCGAAACTGTAAGCAATAAATTTTATTTTCTTACAAATCACACAGTTCCATGTATTTTGCTATAAGAAACAGAAATGGACTAATACACCCCCGATCCCCAGCCTCAGATGAAGTCTTTGCCATCGCTTACCTGTGCCATTGCAATAGTCTCCTAATGAGATTTCTTGCCACATCCTGCCTCAAATCCATCTGGCACATGGCCTGTACTGCTGTCTTCTGAGTGCACTGTTTTTGTCAAGTTGTTCCAGTCATCTTTAACGGTTTTCTCTTGCCTGTTGCATTGAGTCCCAACTTCTCTGCTTGCTTTCTCTGTTTCATAAGACTTAGAGCCACCTGTCTTTATCTAGCTAAGGATATTTACCACCTTTACCACCTCCCCATTGGGTTGGACTGTTTTTCTTTCACCCCCACTGCCATATGCTTTACACTTTCCAATCTCCCCTCCTTTGCTAGTGCTGACCCCTTAGCAGAACGCCCTAATATTCTCCTATGCAATTATATAAATCCAAACTCTACATTGCTGGTCTTATCTCTTCCAATTAATTTCATCCTTTGACTTCAGCCCACAGCATTGTCTCTTCAATGAAGGCCACGCTTGCTTAGGGTATGCTAATTTATGTACAAAGTGACCAACCAATCACAATGGTTTAACTAAACCTCAAGGTTGTTTTCTCCAATGTAGGTCTATATCTATGAGTGTGGGTCTGCTGTGCTCCAGTGGTAATTCAGGGGCCCAGACTTCTTCCATGCAGTAAATATACCATTTCCCAGAGCTGTTGGATCCTGTACTGGATTCTCTGCACTGATCAGAGGTGAAAGAACATGGAAGATTGCTTAAGGGCCAGCTGGGCTTAAAAGAGGCACTTCCTCTCACATCCACTCACATTTTTTTTTGTCTAAACTTATTGTTGTAGCCCCATGGGAAATGTAGTCTCTTTGTGTGCCAGAGGCAAAGGCAGTAGAGATAGGAAACACACTGCATTGTCTCTGCTATGGCCATGACAACCAAGTTTAACAGTTGACATTTCCGGTTGCTTTGCAAATGGACTTTAAGTTTCCCTAAATTGTACTTATTTGAGAAGCTTTTTAAAACACAAAATTCACTGGTAGTTTCTTTTCAGAGCAACACTGGCAAGAAGTGAGATGCGATCAGCTTTTCTTTGTCTTGATTTTCACAGTGACCTTGGTTGGCATTCTCTAAGGACACAGAAGTGCTGTTGATAGCCATGGCTGAAAGTGCATCTGACTTAAGAGAGGGTGTTGAGAGGGAAGTAAGAAGACAGAGTGAATAAAGGACTTTAGAATTTATCAAGATGTGGATACAAAGCATTTTTCCAAATACTTTGCTTCAAAAAAAGGTATCATGGGTTATTTGTGGATTTGTCTTTCTCTTCTTAATAGTTGGAGAACATACAATGGAGAGTATTGTGGGTTGATTTGTGTCCCCGCAAAAGATATGTTGAAGTCCTAAATCCCAGTCCCTGTCAAGACGACCTCATTGGGAAGTGGGGCCTTTGCAGATGGAATCAAGTTCATATGAGCTCATACTGGGTTAGAGTAGGTCATAATCCAATGACTGGTATACTTATCAGAAGAGAGAAATTTGGACATAGACACACAGAGAGGAGAACATCATGGAAAAGCAAAGAGACACAGCAACATAGAGAAGATGGTCATGCGATGATGGAGGCAGAGTGGAGCATTCCAAGCCAAGGAATGCCAAGAGTTGCTGGGCAACCACCAGAGCCGAGGAAGAGACAAAAAGGATTCTTTCCTAGAGCCTTCAGAGAGAGTACAGCCCTGCTGACACATTGGTTTTGGATTTCTGGCCTCCAGAACTGTAAGAGAATAAATATCTGTTGTTTTAAGCCACCCGGTTTGTGCTACTTCATTACGGCATCTCTAGCAGACGAATACAGGGGTGTCTGTTTTACTACTCTGTCCTCCCCAAGCCCTGCACAGTGCTTGGCTCATGGTCCTCAGAAGATGTCTACTGAACAGTGAAGGGATATTTCTTAGGGGCAGAGGTTGATCCTTCTGGCTTTCAGGGTTTTTTTGCAAAGCCCAGGGCAGTACTTGGTTCGGAAGACTGGTTTAATGGAGAGACGTTTCCATGGCTTGTGGAGTTTTTGGTTTAGGGAACTGGATCAGTTATGAGGTGAGCTGGGAACTGGGAGTGAAGGGTTCCACAGTAAGAAGCCAATAGGATATCTGTCAATAAAAGATGCCTTTTGAGTTCCTGATGACAGAAACTACAGTAACTATTACTAGTTACTTGTCCGGTTGTAATACAGACATTTATTCATTTACTTCTCATAGTAACACTATGTGTATAGTAGGTATTCTTACTCCAAGCTATAGAAGAGGTAACTGAGGCTGAGTGAGGTTGTCAAGTCATGCAACCAAGGTCACACAGCTGGCAAAACGCAGCTGGTAAAAAGCACAGCCAGCTTTGCTGTCCAACATGCTCTGGAAATCTCTACTGAGCAGGGTCAGGCTTGTACTGTTGTTCACGTTGTACAAAGTTAAACTGATTGTTTCATTTTTAAAAAAACTTGAATAAGAGGCATCTTTTCTGAATTCACACAGAGATGCTGTCTGGGCTATCAGTGGCCCTGATTTGACTCTCAACATTGAGCCTTGAGCACATCTTGTGGTTTGCTTGGTAAGAAGGAAGGTTCAACAAGGTTTCTAACTAATTTTCCGAGAGCAAATGTTCATTACCAGTCCTCACTGTTTTGGTTACCATGTCAAATTCTGGCATTACCCTTGAGGATAATCTGATCCAGTGGGGTGACAGACAAGTCACAGTCTGTTAAACCACATGTCCTCGGAGTGGATAGAGGCAACTGCAGAGCGCTGTGTGAGCACCGAGAGGAGCATCTCACTCAGGACTGGTGAAGTGGGGAAGTGTCAGTCAAGGAAGGCTTCCTGGAAGAGATGGCTGCTTTCTCACCATGCAGATATTTCTGTAGGGAAATGTGAAAATATTTGAATGGTTGCTACCCTCAGGATGCTTATATATCTAAGACCAGCCTTTCCAGGATATTGGAGAGAATGTGGGGTTTTATTAATCATGTCCCCTTATTCTGTATTTTTTTTTTTTTTTGTCTTTTTCGTGACCGGCACTCAGCCAGTGAGTGCACCGGCCATTCCTATGTAGGATCCGAACCTGCAGTGGGAGCGTCGCCGCGCTCCCAGCGCCTCACTCTCCCGAGTGCGCCACGGGCTCAGCCCTATTCTGTATTTTTGATGCTTTGATGACATCTTGGGGCCTTGCTGACTCTTGCGGGACTTCCCCTCCCAGGACTAGCTGATCCCTAGAGACAGAAAACAGCTGGCTGTAAGCATGCCTTTGACATGCAAGCTAGTCAATCCATAGCCCATGCCCCAATCCTGAGCCCATACCCTAATCCAGAGCCCATGACCCTAATGTTTACCTTTATGGAGTTTTTATATTTTTGGCCATTAGTCACCTGTCCTAATCACCTCGGAGCCAGGTACCAGACAGCAGGGGACAGCCTATGCCCCGGGGACAGCCTATGCTCCAGAGACTGCTGAAATTATTCAAACTAGCCAATCCTAAATCTGCTCACTCTGTCTCACCCGTTCTCATGGAAACCATGATAAAGGCTCTTGCCTACTGTGCCCCCTCTCCCCTCTGCCTCCTGCTGACCCCAGCGTTTCCCCATGTGCCCTGCATGGCATGACCTGAGAACTGTGAATACACGTCTTCTTTCCTGACAGTCATTTCTGTGTCTGTGAGTCTTACCATGCCTGATTAAACTAAATCCCGGGTACCCTCACAAAAGACCTGCTTAAAGGGTTTGGGGAACTGCTTGGAATTCAGAAAGGATGGGGCCTGAGGGGAGGGGGGATGTGGTGAGAAAGGAGGCTGCAGAGATGCTCAGGGATCACATCCTGGAGGCCCTGGTGGGGATGGAAGAAGATAGCCAGAGGCCACCTGCATCAGGCCGCTCCACAGACAGAAGCCATGGGTGATGAGGCAGAGACCAGGCTGCTAACCAGCCCTCTGTAGAGTCACGACTGCTGTAAACACCCTGCATTTCCCCACAGGAAGCAGCAAACGGTCCTTGTACACATCTTTTGTGGCAGTAATAAAGGATGGGTGGGTGGCAGGGGCCTGAGAAGCCAGGGTCCCTCTCCACAAGCAGGTTTGCAGGGAGACAACTCAGAGAATGTGGAGGCTGATAGTAAAACTTTGAAGAGGAAAACAGGCCAAGTCTTGCAAATAACAGGAAGCCAGTCTGGGCCTCAAAAGTAGCCCTGGCAGCCTTGTCAGTCAAAAGGCTTCTTGAGATAGCACTCCCGGGGTTCCTGTGCTGCGGGAATGGCAACCTGCCCTCCCGTGGGCTCTGAGCTCCCCCGAGCTCTGATGAAAAGGCTGGCCTGAAATGCCTTCAATCAATTCTCCTTTATCTCTTCTCTTCTATTCCTAAGAGAGGATAATCCTGTGTTTTGTAGTCTCTCCCCATCCAGCATGTAGCATCTATTGATTTTTATAGTTGTTTTTGGCAGTCGATACAGGTGCTGAAGGAGAAAGACCTGCAAGTCTGAAGTCCTGAACTTGAGAGGAGTTTGGACTCCTGAAAGGACCCTTCTTCTTCCTTTTTTTAAAATTTAATTTTATTTTAAAGGGCCAGATTCAATAGAATACAGCAAACAGGTGCTCTCTGAGGGATACACAGTTATTCTGGCTTAATTCTTCTATTCCTTCGGTATCACAGCCAAAACAAAATCCTCTTCCCTATTATTTGTCAGACCACATGGGGGCACAATATTCCATAAGACACTGTTGCTTACTTACAGCTTCTTAGGAGAGAAAAGGCAGACATATAACAGAAGCAAAAGGTCAAAACATAGCATTTTAGATTTGGAATAACTGGTATTTTGGCATTTGTGGCTCATGAAGCACTTTCTCCTTAGTTATCTAGTTCATGCTTTACATGGAATCTGTGTTTTATGGATTTGAAATTTCAGCCTTAAAGAGGAGGTTATGAATTCATTCAGCAAATATCCACTGAGCATCTCCTCTGGGCCCAGTACTATTTCAGGTGCTGGGGATCCAGTGTGATGGAAAAAGAGGAACTCCCTGCTTTCTTGGCACTAACTCACAGCTAATACATTTTGGAAATTGGATTGAACTCAAGTCTGCTGTCAGTTTCCACAAGAGGGGTTTCAAGGCTGCTTGGAATGAAGCTTTACCACTCCAGAGCTGTGTGATCTCAGGCAAATTAACAGACTTCCTTGAGGCTCCTTGTATACATTTGTAACATGGAGATAATAATTGTACCTGCCTCAAGGGGTTGCTGAGAAGTGTAGAGATTATGGAGGTTAAATGCTTGCCCATAGTAAGGTCTCCATAAAGAACAGTTTGTCATTGCTGTGAACTAATAGTTAGGAAGGCTTGGAATTAGAAGTATTTCTTCCCACTTGGGGAAAGGGGTAGAGAAAACTCCTCAGAGGAGATTATCTTGACTTGGGCATTGAAGAACAAGTCTTTATTTCAGGAAACTGTCTTTCTCCATCTATTAGGAAATACCTGGTTGAAACCTGCCTAACAAGTCTTTTATGTGATGACATTGATTTCTCACTAGAATTTATTCTAAAACTTTTGAGTCCAAGTAAACACATTGGAAGTCTCAATGAGAGACATAAAAAAGAACAGAAGCTGAGTGACATGATGCAGAAAAGCAAATAAATATGAAATTGGGTTCACTCCTTTTATAAACCCTCCACTACAGCAACAGGGAAAAAGTGGGCCATGAGTTCTCAGTCCCTGATCTATGAGTTGGGAAGAACAACTCATGCATTATGGGGGTAATGCTTGTAAAGCACTTCAGACGGTGCCTGGCTAACAAAGGAGAGCTGAAGAGATAAAATCAATGCACCCAAGACTGGTTTCTTGTGCATACTCACTTTGGTTAATGCACAACGCAGAGGGAAGGAGTCCTGTGTTCATCCCTGGGCTTGCTCCTCACTGAGGAGATGGCCATAGGCTAGTCCTTTGCCCATTCTTGGTTCCCATTTTCTCTTCGGTAAAATGACTATTGGCATCTAACCTGGATTCTTGGAACTTTTCTGCAGCCCAGAGGTGGTCCTGGAAGCTGCTTCAGGTATTTTCAATATTCTAAAAAGCCTGCTGGATATCTTATAGGTAGGCTAAGTAAAAGTACACAGGCAGGGGAAAATGATACTTTTCTTATCATGTTGTTCCTTGGTTTAAAACCCTCCAAGCCTGTCTGTTTCCCTTGGAGTAAAGGCCACTGTCTTTCCAGCTCCTACACAGTTCTGCACCAGCTTTCCCTCAGCCCCGCCATTTTTGGAATTGTCTATGACTCTCTCTTTGGATTCTTTTCAACCACACTGAGTGGCTGTTCCCCAGATACTCTGTGCATGCTTTGGTATTTCAGTCTTCGCTTGGAATGCTCACCTTAAAGTTATATCTGTATGGATTACTCTTACCTCCTTAACTAGCTCCTTCCCCATGAGCCCTAAGCTTCTCCATTTCAAATTACAGCTTACCTTTCCCACATTCATCACCCCCGGCATATCTCCATGGCTACTGCTCTTACCTTGCATTTTTTTCCCCAATAACACTCATCATCATATAATATACAATATAATTTATTTATTTATTTTCTGGTAAATGTTGTTTTGACTTTACTTTTACACCAGAATTTATGGTGCATAAGGGCCTGGAATTAAAAAAAAAATTTTTTTTAACATTTTGTTCACTGTTATATTCCAAGTATGCCAAACAATGTCTGGCACCTAATAAGCACTTACTGTATGCATGATCATTGAATAGATGTATATGTTTTGGCTGAAATTCTATTAACTTAACTCAGTATAAGCGCACAGGTTATCCCTTGAAAGAAACTCTTACCAATGGGAAAACAAACTAATTATTTCTTCATAAATATAGTTTGCTTATCACAAACACAAAAGGTTGCTAGACAATTTTTCTAAAGAATGTAGGTGAATATTAGTGAAATTAGACACTCTTGGAGGTGAGTATTGTAAGTTAAGTCATCTTCTAAAAGTCTGTTTGAAATCTAAAATGTTTAAAAGTGTGTGAATGTGTGTTGTGGGGAGTGTCAAGGGGATGTTGGAATCAGTACTTTCTTAGCAAGGGTCATCATTTCGAACTCAGCAGCTCCAGTACTGAGCACAGTGTCACAGTAGGTGCTCGGTACATCTCTGGGTCTGTCTTGAATTGAGTTTAAGATTAAGATATTGTCTCAATTCTTTTTTTATTTTTTACCAGAACTGGTTAAGGAGAAATATTTTTATTATTTCATTAGGTAAAAGAAGCCAAGGAGACAGTATTTTATGCCCTGATTATCTCTCTCCACCAACTTGCTCTTTATCTCCATGGGGAAACTAGAGGCAGTAATTAAAGAATTAAACCGCCTTTACTCACTGATGCAGTGCACACTATCACTTGCCTTTTGGTATTTATTTTCCAGATGAAGGAGTTTAATTTATTTTTCTTTCTTCCCTTGGGATCGACCCTAGCTGCCAGATCCACAGCAGCCTCCAGGTTTGGCTGAGAAGGGCCTCCATTTTCATTCTTCTGTGAGATGCACTCACCTTTGGGCAGGTAAAGACATGGGCCAGATCCTTCCATGAAATCTCATTCTCATCTGCCTTGAACAGCAATGGATAGAGATTCTCCCCATGGGTGGGGCAGGGTTCTTTCTTATCCCAGAGATGCTCCTTCCCTTTTTGTCTCTCATTACTGCTGCCCCCAACAAAGCTGGCTTCAGAGACCGCAGATCTTACTTTCACACATGTGTCCAAGTTGCACCTAAGTCCACTTCTTCATTCGCAATGGTACAACCGAGGCAGGAAAGAAAGGGCTCCCAGATAACCAAAGGGAATTAACCCCAGAGAGTACCATTTGATATTTTGTTCTATAAGACACCTGCTACCTCCCAGCAGCCTCAGGCTTCCTATAGGCTGTCTCCCTGCCTTGACCCCCTTATCCACACACATCACTGGGGCAAAGACCAATTTTCTCCTACCTTCTTTCAAATATGCTTAGGTGCATCAGAATCTTAACTGAAGAGGGTGAGCCCACAGGATAATGAGCATTCCTTTTTCCTGCCCATCTAATCCCTACAGGGATTGATTTTCTGTACCAGAACATTTGTCTTCCTTGATGTCTACAGCTGGGAAAGAGTAGGCCCTTTAGTGCTGATGATCTCTTTCTTTTCCTAAGGGTGTCAACTTATTTCATAGACCCGAGTAGCAAGCTCTTCTGCACACAGTATGATATGCTGGACATCCAGATAAAGGACACCTCTGTGTGCCTTAAGTTCTCACAAGCGAAATGGAAATACACTAGTACTTCATAGGTTGTTTTTAGGACTACATGTAAAATACTTTGAATAGTGGTGCCAAGAATATAGTAAATGCTAGTTAAATTCTAATTGCTATTATATCTTTAAAGATCAGGCACAAGTAACCTAAGTATAAGCTGGAACTTTACATGGTCCAGTCTGGTCTAGTCTTTGTGGGGAGTTACATCTACAGTTACACAGACTGCCAATCTGAAAATAATTTAAGGTAACTTAGATCTTGGGCCGGCCCCGTGGCGCACTTGGGAGAGTGCAGTGCTTGGGAGCGCAGCGGCGCTCCCGCCGCGGGTTCGGATCCTGTATAGGAATGGCCAGTGCACGGTGTGGGCGACACCACGCCAAGGGTTGCGTTCCCTTTACCGGTCACAAAACGACAAAAAAAAAAAAAAAACAAAAAAAAAAACTTAGATCTTTACTCCTCATCTCAAGAAGTGTTCAGGGATAGGAAATAGGTTATCACAAGGATGGAGCTGGTGGTTGCCAAACACATTCTGGGACTGCCTACAGGGTACTGAATACACAAACAACAAGTCCAGGGCCAAGCTGAAGAGGCGTGTGCTGGTAGAGGAAATAGAAAGCAGGTACAGTGACAAGATAAACAATAAACTTTGGAGTAAAGTAAAAACAATAGTAATAGCCAGTGTTTACTCAATGCTTACTAAGTGCCAGGCACTGTGCTAAGAACTTTACATGGACTATCTCATTTAATATTCACACCATCCCCATGAGGTAGGTATTAATATCCTTATACTGCTACTGTGTCTGTTTTACAGAGAGGTTAACTTACTAAATGGAGGCTATGCAGCTTCTAAGTGGCAGGGCTGGAAACTCACAATGAAAATATGTCCGTCTGATTCAAGAACCCAACCACCCAGTGATGACCCAGTCATTATAGCACCAACAAGATGCTAGGCCCAAAGGGCTGAAACTGATGTGTGATCAGAAACAGGAAGTACTGGTCCAAGTGGAACAACGGGTGGAATGATCTTTGAAGATGTTGAGTAGTTTCTGGTGTGTTTGCTCCTTTTGTACACATTTTGCCACCTCTTCTTATGTGAATGTTCACCCTGAAAGCAGCAGTACTCTATGCAACGCTGGGGAAAAGATCTCGTAAGTCACGGGGTTTGTCTTGTTTGTTTCATTCATTCATTACCTATGTGCTAGTACTCAATTGTGTACTGTGACTACACAGAGTGCCTTTCACCAAGGAGCTCAAAGTCCAGTGTAGGAGACCAACATTTACAGTGTAATTAGAGCTAAAATGTAGTCTATTGTGAGGAAATCTACTCCGCCTGAGGGAGTGAGGGAAGGCTTCCTGGAGGAGGTAACCTTTGAGATGGCTCTTGAAAAAGGAGTAGGAATTTGTCCAGTGCATAAGGGGTGTGGAGGAAGGCATCTAAGGTCAGAAAATTGCACTTACTATTTATTCTTTGCCCAAATCCACATTGTTATTGTCTGTCTTCAAATGATTAGGTATTTGCTAAATATGCTTCTTGCCGAAGGCAATTCTGCTTTTCAAAGGACACAACTGATTGGGTCTCAGGATATAATAAAGAAGAGTGAGGCATTGATAACATTTTTCTCAGACTTCTGACACACATGCTAACTACACGGTCCTCCCGCATTGGCTCCAATCCTGCACAGAGGCAGCCTGATTTCACGTTTTCTGGCCTTACTTGTAGCCTTGGGAATGCAGGATTCAGGATGTGGCTTTGCTTCTCAGATGCATTCTTAGATGGAGCTGGAGTTCTTTCCATTCCAGCAGGTCCTGGACTTCAGCAGGCATCCAAGCCCCATTGTTCTCCCTGCCCAGTGAGGCTGAGCATTGCTTTGTAAATTATTCACCTACCCCACAATGTTCGGGGAGCCTATGGACCCATTTTGTCTATGCAAAGGTAAATTATCTAGCAGTGTAAATGATTCAGAAGTGATGGTGTGAATGAAGTCCAGCTCTGGAACAGCTCTTGGGAAGCGTAACAGACTCTGGTGTCCGGTTGACCCAGCTCCAAGGTAGAGCTGGGCACATTTCATGGCTCCCTAGATCCCGTGAGCTTCATCTTCAGACACTGCCCTGTATTAGTAATCATTGCAGTTTAGAAATCTATGATCTCATTTGTTGCTTGCCTCACCTCTCTGCAGGGGGAGGTTTAAAATAATGTGGTCTAGTTATGGGAGCTGCATCTGGACAGGTCTGTATTTGAGTTTTGCTTTTTTAACCTTCTGGGCCTCAGTTTCCTCTTCTATCAATTTATTAGAGATAATAAAAGCAACTTTCAATTGTTAACATCTCCATTTGAATATCTAATAGAGGGATCCTGGCCAACAACACCTGCCCCAGGAGTAGTGTGCCCACCCTCAGTGACTCAGGACTCAACCCTCCATGTCATGTTTGGTGCTCTTCTCTCCTGCAGCCCCCACAGTTGATCTGTTCACTAGTCCTGTCTGCTCCACTTCCAAAATGAATGCCCGACATGCTCATTCTCACCAGTGCCTCTTCTGCTCCCCAGCTGAAGCCCCCTCAGTTCAGCTGTGTCATTGGAAAACCTCCTCAGTCTTCTCCCTGCTCTGTCTTCATCCTCCAGCCTTATCACAAGCCCACTGAGAAGTCAGAAAAGTCTTTTAAAAGTAAATAAAAGTACATAAACTGGACCACATCCCTCACTTGCTAACAACCTTCTGATAGCCTTCTATTACTCTTAAAATAAAATCCATTGCCTTTCTATCACCTGCAGGCTCTACATGACTTGGCTCTGGCCCACCTCTGCCCCCTCAATCCTGACCACACTGGCCTTGGGATTCTAGAACATTCTGAACATGTTCCTACCTGAGGGCCTTTGCTCTTGTTGCCCCTTTGGCTACACTGGTCCTCCCTTGGCTTAGCTGGTTGCATTTCAACATCCAGATATTTGGGGAAGTGTTAACCTCTCAGGGGGCTTCCCTGACAATCTTGAAGAACCACTTCTCCATCTTCCTGCTGCTACTTTATTTTCTTCATGTCACTCATCCCTACTTTCTATTAGGATATTGAGGTGCATGGTGGTTTATTCACCATCACCTCTACTAGGAAGAAACCTCCTCAAGGGACAGGGCTTTTTCAGTCTTACTCACCCTGGTAGCCCCAGGTAGGGTCGTCAGATAAAATATAGGACACTCAGTTAAATTCAAATTTCACATAAGCAGCCAATGCCTTTTTAAATATAAAAACGTTGCACAGGGCATACTTATACTAAAAATGTTACTTGTTGTTCCTGTATTTTTATTTGTTAAATATGGCAACCCTAACCCCCACAGGGCTTTCATCTTTGTTGGTGCTTAATAAATATTTTTTGGAAGAAATAGTGAGTTACAATGTAAGATGATCATACAATGAAACTTTTTGTCTTCGTTTTTCTAGTGCCTTGTCAATGCCTGACACACGACAGATGCTCAGTAAAAGTGTATTGAGTAAGTGGACAGACGTATGTTATCCAATGTGTTTTTTTCTCCTTCATATTATATAGATAGTCTCTTAGAAGTTGAAGAAAACAGAGCACAAGAGTCTTTTCCAAAGTTAACCAGCTAGGGATAACATCACTAAATATAGCAGAAAGTGACTCCTGAAAAGTGGCTTGAGTTAACAGAAGCTCACTTCCCTTTCCTCATAAGTGAAGCAGGTGTAAATGCAGTCTAAGCCTGGTTGGTGTCTCCAAGGCCATGCTACAGTTTTTCTCCTCCACAATTCTCAGAGAATGTTTCTAACCTCGATTTTACTTCATGCTCCTAAAATGGCTGCTGGAGAGCCAGTGGTCACATTCACATTCCAGGTGGACAGCAAGCAGAAGTGTGTGAGGACAAAGATCATTACCCCTGCCCTTTAGGAAACTTTTCTGAAAATCACTCACACATGATCTTTTGCATTTCATTGGTCGGAGTTTTGTCTCATGGACACTCCTAGTTGTAGAAAAGCTGGAAATGACATCATTGCGGGTGGTCTGTTAAATACGTGTTCTGCTAAAAATTAGGAACTCTTCTTAAGAGGAGAGGAGAATGGACACTGGGGAGCAACAAGCAACCTCTGCCACAGCTAGAGAGAGGCAGAAGGATTCCTGGTGTGTCCTCAGGCTACTGTACCCTATGCCTGCACACACCTCCAGTGATAGCTTTTTAAGTGTGAAGACAGGGCGAGACCCCCAGACTCCTGGCCACATCACTCAGAGGCTTCCCACATTCTTTTGCCCTCTGTTGTGTGGACTAGTGCTTGAGTGGAATGGGTCAGAGCCAGGGATGTGTTGGTCTGAGACATTCTCTGTGTTGAAAAGATTGCAGGTTATGTATGGTCAAGAAGATGCTGGGGAGACCCTGAGGCAGTTTGTGTTGCTGGAACTAAAATGTAGAGACAGAAATAGGGACAGGATGGGTCAGAGCCAGGGATGTGTTGGTCTGAGACATTCTCTGTGTTGAAAAGATTGCAGGTTATGTATGGTCAAGAAGACGCTGGGGAGACCCTGAGGCAGTTTGTGTTGCTGGAACTAAAATGTAGAGACAGAAATAGGGACAGGATGGTGCTAGAGAGTTTGACAAAAGTCGAGTAATGAGAGGTTGTGTCTGATCTTTTATGTCTGATTCATTGTTCCAGGATCCTAATAGATCCCCAAAGGCTGAAGAAACTGTCTAAGTGTAAGAGGCAGAACTGAACAGGAGCCAAGCATCCCACACCTGAGTCCAAAGGAAAACCAACAAGATGTACTGAGGTGACTTAGTATCAGCAGAACAAAAAATGATTGAGGTGTTTTAATTGGCAGTAATATGAGCTGTAATGTGAGAGGGAGGTATTTTGAGCTTAGTCTACATAGACAGGAGCAGAGAATTCCCATGACAGAGGTGAGTCATGCTCTGTTAGGCACAGGCAAGACCACACCTGTCATGGTCCTTACAGTTCTGGGCTCTGTACTTTAAAGGGAAAAGGACAGACCAGAGTTTTAGAAGGAGAGTAACCAGGATAGGATTGGACAACTCCTCAGCTTGTCTAATGTTTTTATCAGTCACTCATATCACATGTGCTTATCAAATCTGCAGATTACTTTAGTATGACAGAGGTAGCAGATACAGTAACTGACAGAATCAGTCAAGAAGAACACTGGGCCAGACAATGGCAGCCTATGAAACTGAGAATGGATTAAGGTATCACACTGTGAAAATGATAAGTATGTGAGGGAATGCATGCGTTAATTAGCTTGATTTAGCCATTCCATAACATAGGCATATTTCAAAGCAGCACATCATACACAATAAATATAAACCATTTTTTTGGTCAGTTAAGAAATTAAAATTAAAATTGTAAGGAAAAAATGGATTAAGGTAAAGTCCTAAAATTTGGTCAAGTAATTCATTGTTCAAGAGAGGGATGAGGTGGCTGCCGCAAAAGCGGCTAGATGTCACAGCTACCACACAGATGGTCTGCCAGCCACTGGAGTGCATTGACACAAGGAGAGTCACCAGCAGAGATAAAGAAAAGAAGAGGACATCTCACTCCACAAAGCTCATTCCAGAGTGACAGAAGAAGCATCTGCTCTATGATAATATTGGGGGACCTGATCACACCTCTCAGTATTGGACAGAGCATCTAGGCAACAAATCAAATGGGTAACCATTATTCTTTCAGAAGGAGAGAAGAAATCTAGGGCAATTAGAGGGGGGAGGGAGAGGAAGAGGGGGAAGGGGAGAGGTTGGACAAGGGGCATAAAGAATAATTACAATTTGTAACAATATATATGCTAGTAATATTGATTTGATCAACATATCTCAATGTTGAACCCCCAAAATATGCATAATCAATTTTGATTCAATAAAAATTTTTTAAAAAGAAAAGAAAAGAAAGGGATGAGGAGACCTGGTACAATGGCCGTTAAAACATCTCAGGATTTTAGTGGACAGCAGGGCCCACGGAGGGACAGGTATGTACCTGTGTATGTCCAGGGGTTGTGGGATGGTGGGCTCCAAGGGGCCTCCAGCAGCACTGACATTCATGACTTCTCAAGCCAGGGGTTTGACTTTGGCTTTGAGGGTTCGGATACTTGAAGTGTTCAAGTTGACTGGGCTCGGGGATGCTGACTCAGGCCAACAGGGCTTACAGAAGACTGAGAAATCATAATACATGCCGAAAGTACTGATTTTCAGCATGAAATCAACCCGCTAGGTACTCCAAACCTGATCCGCGTGCGCGCGCGCACGCACACACGCACGCACGCACGCACGCACACATACACACAGTTTTTCCCTTGTAGGAAAACAACAACAGGAAACCAAATAATACTCCTAAAGTGTTTCGAGGAAGATGGACTTGAAAAGGGGTGTGAGGAGCCAGCGTGAATGCCCAGTGTCGTCGTGTTAGAAGAGCCTGCTGCGTGCTGCCTTCTGAGGTGGACATCCCCACGCTGGAAACATCTAGATAACCTCCAGCTATGCCAGGCTGCAGGTGACTTTCACAGGCCTGGAAACCATTTCTTGTCTTTAAGGTGACTTGGCAGAGCTCTCTTCCTTCCTTGTCTGCAGATATGTACCACAGCTCTCAGGAAGCAGCCTTCTTTCCCTTCTTTGCTAGCACTTGAGGTGCATCAGTCTGCTCTTTCCTTTGCTCCAAGGTCCCAGGGTGGTGTGGGAGGGTGACTTGGCCTTGAAGGGCAGGCTCACGAAGTCTTCAGTGCTGTATGCCCCAAGAAAACTCAGAGTCACTCCCCCGGGCGTTCCTTTGGTAGAAAGGATGCTTTCCCTGCCCTCCAAATCGGCTGTCCTTGAGGGAGGCTCCCCAGATACTCTCCATCAGCCCCCTGCATCGTTCCAGCCTCTTGGGCCCAAGTGTACTCAATCCCAAGGCATGTGGGCTTCGGTTCCTTCCCTGTCCTCCTTTCCCAGCGGGTGGCTGTGTGTACTCACTCACAAGTCCGAAGGGATTCCTCCTTCCATCCTGCTTATTGATGTTCTTGTCACGTCTCCCTTAGGATCTGATTGTATCCATCAGGAGCCCAGCGAGAAACAGGTGGTACATTCACGTTGGATACTTTGAGAAGAATTTAATAAAGACCTAATCACAAAGCTAGGAGTAGAGTTTAGGGAAACCACAAAGAAGAGTCCAATGCCAGAGAACTACGAAATCTAGTTGCATCCTAGACCTGAAGGAGTGGACAGGGGGGAAGGAGAACCAGAGGACAGAGGAGGCTGTGTGGGATGAACCTCTTAGCAGGACCTTCAATAAAACTGGCCCATGGAAACCCACAGCAGTGGTGAGCGATGCAACGCCCTCGCTTGCTTCCCTCATTTCCATCTTCTGCTGGTGCACAGCACTGGGCAAAATGGTTGGAAGTCAATGGGCAGGGAGTCCAACGGTGTGGCCCAAAGGGTCAGCCTCCCAGGGCACAGCAGTGTGGACAAGGGGGAGGAGTAGATACAGAGGGGCAAATGGGGGAATCCAGTGAATCCACTAAAGGCCAGACTTTGTTGTTAACACCTCTATTTTCTTGGCAAACCCACCTTGCTCATAGTTTACTTTGACCATGAGTTTCTCTAGGGTGGGGTCTGAACTTTGACTCCTGTATTCCAGAGCCTATCCTAGTGCCCAAAAGCTGCTCTGTAATGTTTATGGGATGCCTGGTGAATGACTGAATTTGGTAAGTGGGAATTTGCCCTTATCTTTTGCTCACTGTTACCCTCCCTGGAGGCTGCCACTTCCCTGCCTTACCAGTTCCAGTTATGAAATTTCTTGATTACCCATCTGTAGCTGGGGCTGACCCTCTAATGATGTCTTGGGAGTCTTCGCTTCTATCCCAGGAGCTCCAACAAAGAGCTCTTGCCTGAGGCACAGCCTCTGCTCTGGAATGTTTCACTTTTCAGCAGGCAGTCTTTCTGTGCCAGATGCTTAGCTCACGTCCTCCTACCAGGAAGTTTCCATGACTAAAACTTCTCTGTTCACTTAGGCAGGTGGGATGGCTTTCTCCCTGCTGGACTCCTATCTAGATGAACTGTTAAATATCTATTTGCTAGTCTGTCATATTCTATGCACTGTGCTAGGACTGGAATATCCAGGTGGATAAGATATAGTTGGGCATAAGGGGCAAAGAGCTGCAGGCCAGAGGGAGAGAAGACAAGTAATAAGCAATTATTTTACAGTTTGATAAGCACTATTTTGCAGGTAAATAGTACACTGTGGGAGCGTGGATGAGAAGCATCTAATCCAACCTGGAGAAAAGCTTTCTGGAGTAGTTGACACCTGATCTTGCAGGATGGGAAAGAGCTATGTTATGAGAAGAAGTATATTCCAAGTCAAGTAAAGAGTATGATCAAAATGACAGACACCTGACCCAGCATGGTGCATGCAGGGAAACATGAGCAAGTCTGCGTTATCAGTGGTAAAAGTTGAGGTGGGTTGAGACGCAAGCTGGAGGGGCAGGGACGGGTGAGGATGCAGAAGGCCTGGTGTGCTGAGCTAGGCGGTTCACAGGACTGTGTACAGGATGAAGTGAGTGAGGCATTTGCTTTAGATGCAAAACTTAAAATGGTTCTAAAAACTCAGTAATCAGGATAAATAATATTTTAATGAAATATTTAAATAATCAAATTAAGGCAAAAAACATGGTAAACATAATCAGAATTTTAAGATGAATCAGTATGTAGTGAATTTTTATAACTTCACGTTGCCTCTGCATTCATTTTGAATATAAGTTTAACTTTCTCACCCAGAAGCAGGGTTCAGTCATCCTTGACATAGTTTCTAGTTCTATACCTCCTCCCAGTTCCTCTACCTTATGCAACCACCTCCTGGTGACCATCTCCCTATGGGACAGCTAAATACAATCTACTTGACTTGCCCCACTGAGCCCCACCCTGCCTGGACTGTGCAGAAATGCAATAATGACCACCTCTCAGACACAGAGTGACCCCATGGAACTGGTGCCAGTTTGCTTTAAACCCACCAGTTAGGACTCCCTATGGGAAACCTGTCTGAGTAACTCCCTGGACTCCAGTAAAGGCTTTGGCCCACAGATCCCACTTTCTCTCTCTTTCTGTCCAGCTGCTGGTTGAATGATGTGTCTCAGACAGCTCTCCTCTCCCCACTGGCCCTGCGAAGCATGCTGCCCTCTACTCTCTGGGATCCATAAGTAATAAAATACTTCTGCTATGTCATGTGTTTTGTTGCATTCCCTTTTCTAAAGGAGACTCCATTTCCATCCTCTTCCCAGGTTCTAGAGGATGCTGCAGCCTTTGGCTCATAACCCCTTCCTCTGTTTCTAAAGATGTCAACATTGCATCTCCAACCATTCCTCTGTAGTTACTTCTCCCTCAGAATCTCCCCTTCTGCTTCCCTCTTCTGCTTTTAAGGACCCTTGTGATTACATTAGGCCCACCCAGAAAACCCAGGATAATCTCCGCATCTTAAGGTCTGTTGATAAGCAACCTTAAATCCATCTCCAACCTCATTTCTCCTTTGCTGTGTAACCTAGCATATTTGCAGGTTCTGAGAATGGAGACCTGGACATCTTTGGGGTGCAGGCATTATGTTGCTTACCACACCCAGCTTCAGTCCTTCATCAGCACTTTTGCAATCTTAATCATCCTTTTTTTTTTTTTTTTTTGTCCTTTTTGTGACCGGTAAGGGGATCGCAACCCTTGGCTTGGTGTCGCCTGCACCACGCTCAGCCAGTGAGCGCACCAGCCATCCCTATGTAGGATCCGAACCTGCACGGCAGGAGCGCCGCTGCGCTCCCAGCGCCACACTCTCCCGAGTGTGCCACGCAGTTGGCCCTTAATCATCCTTTTAATTTATCTGTTTTTCTTACCTACTGGGATGTAAGCTCATGGGAATCTTCAGCCTGCTGACAGAGGTAAAATCTTGAGTGTGGATACGAATGTGCATACTAATGGTTCTCAAGCATGTCTGTCCATCAGAAGTTGTTCATTTATTCATGCACTTAATGTTTACTAAGCGCTTGCTTAGTAACAGGCACTGTTCCACTGGGGATATGTCAGTGAACAAGACAGACTAAAAACACTACCCTCACAGAGCTTCCATCTTTTGTAGAGCTTTAAATAATATAGATGGCCGGGCCTCTCTAGCCACTACAGAAGCCAAGCCAGTCTGGTGAAGAATGACTAATCATTCAATGGCAAATTAGAATCACTTGAATTTATTTTTTTCTCACTCATTTGATATCATTCCAGAGGAAGAGTCTTCTTGGAATAGTACTTCTAAAATCATCTGCAATAAAGAACAGATTGTTTTTGCATTTCCAATCCATTGTGAAATGATACTTTTATAAAATATAGTAAAAATAAATTACTAGAAAAATGCAGTATTGTGTGGTTGTCCTGGCAGTGTCCAATGCCTATAAAAGTTCTCTGAACACTCTCATTTTCTATACTAACCTTATCATAGGCAGATGTCAAACACTTCTCAGAACAGCCCCCATCCTGGATCTCTGACTTAGTCTCAATTTTTTCACCTGTGAATTGGAAATAATTTTATATAAGGAGAGTTATTAGGAGGATATGATTGGATAATGCAAATAAATCACTAAGGTCACCATCTGGCTTAATAAGTGATAGTTAATGTGCATAGCTATTATGCTTTAATATTTTTTAATAATGTAATATTCAACTTTTGATGTCAGGAAAATCAAATTGGGGTGATCTTGGCAGAAAGAGGCATCTTGCCAGCTCAGCATAAAAACAAGGTAGATTTTGAATATCTGTGCTTGGGATTTATTTTTGCCTATAAACAACAACATAGGGAAAACCTGCCTCTGAGTACTGCTGATGAATAATAATCATTGAGAAGCCCCATTTGCTTTTTAAACACCAGCCAGATGTTTCCTTCCCCATTGCAAACCACGTTCAGCCTCAGGCCCATTAGACAAAATGCTGGCTGTCACGGACTGACAAGGTCTGGGGATTGGCTCTGTTTAAATAGCCACAAGGTCATGGGGATTAAATGTTCTCCCGGGAATCACAGGAAAAGTGGAATGTCAGCATCGCCTTTTCTCTGCGAGGATGGCTCAGTGACATTTTCAGAAAGGAGGGACTGCCGCCACCTGTCAGCCCTGGATGGAGAACACAAGGTGAGAGGCCAAGTGAGAAGGTCACTCACTGCTGGGAGAGTGGCAGTGCAGCTGGGGCTTCCTTCCCAGAAGCATGCTGGCGTGAGAGAGCCGGAGAATGCAGCCAGGACTGGGAAGTGGAGGGAAAGCCTGATGTGAGAGGCAACTTGGCAGGAAAAAGAGAGCAGGAGCTTTGGCAGTGGACGGTCCTGGGTTTGAGTCTCAGCCCTGGTGGTTGCTGATCCAGTGACCTCAGGCACCCAACCTCCCTGGAAGGACTGTCGTGGGTGTTAATGATATTTTGCATGAGTGCCTGGCACACAGTGAGGGATCTGGAGGTCTAGCTTTTGCCAGTCTTGTTTCAGTTGCTCAAACAACGAGGCCCAGAGAAAATTTGTGTAGCCTCCTTTATCCCTTTGTCTCACCTTTTTAAACCTTTGCACATGAACGGCTCTGATCAATGCTCATGCATTACAGATGCCAGAGGTTCCTGCGACCAGGCATACTGACTGTTTTGTCTCATGTCTATCTAGCTACAAAATTATAATCCTTAATAAAAAATCCAAATGTATCAAGCACTTGTGTGTCTGTGCGCATGTGTGTGCACATACCTGCAAGAATGAGATTTTACTAATTATTTGTAGCATCATTGAGGAAGGGTCTCACTGTGCCATGCTCAATGTTCTACTAAAGACTTTGTATTGGAATTTTTGTCCCCAGAGTCTCTATTAGATTAAGGTAGAACTGGAAAGCTCATGTCTCTTCTTTGAGAAGAAAAATGTAGAATGAAAATCATGTAGGTTTCCCCTTTCCCAGGCTTAACCTAATGGGAAGATTGGACAATGAGTCTTGCAGAAAGGGGAAATAATCTTATGGGACTTAAAAATATTTGTTTATAGTGGTGCAGTGCTCTGGTCTTTCTCTGTGGTGATAAGAGGGTGGAAAGATTCAAAATATTTGTGACCCAGTGAGTTAATCAAAGCACACTCTGAGCTGCTAATCAGCTTGTGGCAAAGTTATCAGGTAAAATTAAATTCGTTCTTTTCTGTACTCTTCCACATGTTAAAGACTGCATAAGATCTCTCTGAACTCTGAGAGATGCCAATTAAACAAAAAATGAACAAAGCCTGTCTTTGCTGGTCTGGAATTTAACACTTTAATCCCAAGGACTGTGATAATGCCAGTATTTGTGAAATGTGGTTGGGAGACTTGAAGTGAACTAGCACATCTATTGAAGCAACCACCACATTTCATAGAATCAGAGATGCTGCTCTTTGTAAGACACACCATTCTTCTCCTTACCTCTAAGAAAGAAAGAAAACACAAAGCATTGCCAATCAATATTAGCTCATGATCAGTTGTAAGATGAATCCTGACTGCAGAGATCTTATGCAATTCAGAATGGATGAACAACTGCAGTATTAGCTGTAAACTGTTGTTGATCACTTAAGCTGTGAAAAGACCTCACTAAACTTATTTTAGTTTAACCTCACTGTGTATTTTGTGGATTTCCCCTTAGTCCCTCAGGCCTATTTTTTTCAAGCTGCAGCAAACTGCAGGCAGATAGGAGCAGTGACTCTATCAGGTTGTATCCAAATGCTAGAGGAATGCCCACCACCTGTGGGCTTACCTACTCTCTCTTCTCTATCTGGGCAAAGCCTCCATTCCTCTTTCTTCTGGGTTTCCTTTGAGGGAATTCCAAATTCTTCAACTCATTATTGAGCAGAACAAGTTCTTCCTGTCCCTCAATTTAAAGAGCCAAGGAAAACTAGCAGTTCAACAAAACAAAGCTTTCCTTCCTTCCTTCCTTCCTTCCTTCCTTCCTTCCTTCCTTCCTTCCTTCCTTCCTTCCTTCCTTCCTTCCTTCCTTCCTTCTTCCTTCCCTCCCTCCCTCCCTCCGTCCCTTCCTTCCTCTGTTCCTTCTTTCTTTCTTCCTGCTCTTTCTATCTTTCTTTTAAAAAATCTATCTTCTTTAGAAGTCAGCACAGCTAGCACTTATTTTCAGTTTTGAGTGATCCTAGTTCATCACCTCTTAGCTGAAATATCTGATCTACCATTTTTTGTAAAACAAAAATGCAGAGTCTTTCACAAGGGAGATTCTTATAATAGCTGCTAAGACAATCTTTCCCTAGTGTTACTGTCCATGTGTGTAAATGCTGGGTGTATATGTGTATAGCATTATGATTATTGGTGAGACAGTCTGTGCTCTGCTGGGGCTGGCAAGGCAGGGCTATTTGCTGTATGTAAGTGGGAAGGGTCATATCTCTAGAGTAAAATACTTAGTTATTTCAATCTCCTCTCCTAAACCCAGCAGATGAGGCTTGCCTAGAAGACAGAAACTGAATTATAGTGGGAGGTCCTTTAGTTAGGTAGACAACTTGAATTTGGGTAATTTTTGGCTTATCATACTACTATAATTAGTGCCACTAACAGCTAATATGAATTGAACACTTTCCGTGTTGTAGATGTAGAAGCTATTCTAATGCACACTTCACAAACCAGAAAATGGAGGCTCAAGGTTGTAAGTAACTTTCTCAAGGTCACACAGCACATTGGAGAAAAATGATGATGATGATGATGGTGATCATGACTGATAATTTTGGTCCTTGAAGACAGTTCTGTCAGAACAGAGTTTGGGAAGCTAAGAAGGCCTGGAACTCCTTGCAGGTGGTAGTGAAACAAATTCTGGACTGATTCTGGAATTGCAAACTGCTTCAGGAGACCTGAGCAGCAAACAGAAGCTCAGCTGCTCTGGCTGCAAATGTAGTGGCTGCCCTGCTTTCTCCTCATCCAGGGACCTGGGGCTGCGAGTGGGGGAGAGGACCACTGGCTTTCTCATGTTCATTTTTAACACTTTAAGATTTATTTTCTATTGCATAGCTTAGCATAGAACACACATAAATCATTCGTTTTCTTTCACAACTATAGCATATCTTACAAATTAGCAACTCTAAAAATGAATAAGTACAATTAACAACGCAGTGCAAAAGACAGTGAGCTTATAACTGGTTATAAGTCAATTGAATCTCATTATTAAGCAATATAATGATCCTAATTAATATCGTGGTTTTCTGGTCTCTATAAATCAGTGGCTATTGCCTGGCTACTTTGCATTCTTGGTTTTAGTCTCATGTCCTGAGTCGAGACTAGTCAGAGTCCACCTTTTCCCTTCTTGACCTTTGTCTTCACACTGAGGTTAGTCAAGGGATTCTGTGGCATGGCAGAAAAGGAGTAACAGGTGTGAGTCAGGACCCCCAGCCCTGGCTGAGCCCCTGCTCCAGATATCCATGTGGCCTTTGGGATAATAAGCCTAGGGAACTGACAGGATCTGATGACCATGTGGACTTCGAGAGTAAGAATAAGGAGGAATAGGGGTCGGCTCTGACTGGTGCAAGAGGGTTGTTGGTGGGCTTTTTGAAAAGCCGACAAAGAAGAAAGAGCAGATCTGGGGACAAAATCATGGTTTTGGGTGCTCAGAACCTGAGGTTTCTGCATGATATTCATTTGCAAATGGACAATCAGGACTAGATCTTAGGAAAGGGGCTTAGTGGGGGTCTTGTTGATAGATGAGGGAGAAAGGATGAATGAAAGGCAAATGGAGAAGTCCACAGAGATTTCTACTTAAGGTCCCTTGAGGTCTCACACCGAAGCCAGATCATTTAAAAGGTTGAATAGTGTCACCTCTTGCAGCCACCTTCGCCTGCCAGAAAAGATGAAATACACATTCAGCATAACAGCCCAAGTCTTGTCCCCAAGGACCTATGTTTTGTACCTCCTCCTGTTCTCCTGTCACGGAGGATGGCCCATTTGCTTAATAAGGGAATCTGTACCGTTCACTCATTTGCCTACGGACATTAAGTTTCTCCTAAGATGTGGATTTTTCTGTTACTTTCTAAATATGCCCAGCTGTTGGAATGTGTGCCTATTGGGAAAATATGTATGCTAAGTAAGATGAACTAGTGTTATAAAAAGCTAACTTTAAGTCCGAAACGACTAAGACAAAGCTGGGAAGTTGACTTAGGATTTGTCTGACTTGTGTGTTAAGGGACTTAGTAAGAGCTTCAAACAGCTTAAAGGTGAAAGGCTTTAGAAGAGGGCAAGGTCTGCCTTCTCTTCCTTTGGTAGTGACTTTATTGTCATCATCACTAATGTCAATAATTCCTTACACATGTAAAGTACTTTATGTGATTTCCACGGTTACATATCCCATAAGAATCCTGGGAAGGGGAAC
This sequence comes from Cynocephalus volans, assembly GCF_027409185.1. Taxonomy (NCBI): domain Eukaryota; kingdom Metazoa; phylum Chordata; class Mammalia; order Dermoptera; family Cynocephalidae; genus Cynocephalus; species Cynocephalus volans. The sequence goes on from NC_084468.1 coordinate 11,230,022, forward strand.
CGGCAGATAATTATTAATCTCACTTTACAGAGGGGGAAACTGAAGCCCAAAGAGATTAACTGCTTTGTCCAAGGACATGCATCTACCAAGTGGCAAAACTGGGATTAGAGTTGTCACACTCCCTCTTCTGCACCCCCAGTGTTGTTGTCCTGGTTTGGGCCTGTTGTTTCTCATTTGAACATTATACTAGCCAGCTAAATGATGTCCCCACTTCTAGTCTATTGCCTGTCTAATTTTTGATTTACAGTCAGTAGAATCTTCGTCCAATAACAAGGATTAAATCATGTACACTTTTATCCTTAAGAATCTTTAATATCTCACCACAGCCTACCAACAATAGCCCAACATCCTTGCAAGATGCTCATGGCCTTTGATGTATACATTGTGGAATAGTTACATCTAGCTAATTAACAAATGCATGACCTCACATAGTAATCATTTGTGTGGTGAGAACACTTAATACCCACTGTCTTTGCATTTTTCAAGAATATAAAAGATCATCATTAACCATAGTAACCATGCTGTACACAATAGACCCCCTGGACTTATTCCTCCTTTCTGACTGTAATTATATATTCTTTGACCAACATTTCCCTGTCCCTCTCTCCCTGCTAAAGACCTCAGCCTCTGGTAACCACCATTCTGCTCCCTAATGCTAGGAGATCAAGTTCATTAGATTCCAAATATGAGAGAGATCATGCTGTATTTGTCTTTCTGTGCCTGACTTATCTCATTTAACATAATCTTTAAGAATATTTTGATCCATACAGTGAGTCAGATTGGTTGAAGATGAGCTAAATTCATTCATGAGACAGGAACTACTATTTTTGGATACTTCCTCTAGTCATAAATTCCTGATGTTCACAGATGAATTCAGGAGTGTTTTGTGTCCCGGCAGGAAGCATACAAGTGGCTTCCAGACTGGGGCAGGAGGGTGCTTTGATTTCAGTCTTCTTCCTGTTTTGACTTTCCTCTCTGATACTCACTCTGTCCTTCTGATTTCCTGTGTCTTGTTTTTCACTGCCTATCGTGTTTTCACACCCTTTTTTTAATCCTCAAAATGCCCCAAACTGCTTATTCGATAAACACACCTTTTTCCTCCTGTATAAAGAATCTTTTTTTCCACTCTGATTTTACTTTCCTGCCTTCTCTCTTTGATCCATCATTATCCAGGTCCTGGCATTTTTTTCTTTTTTCTAGCATCCAAACATAGTGTAGCCAACTGTAAAAAACCTCACCTGAATGTATTCAGAGTAAGATCTGCTGGGAGTGTTGCTTTATAATGTTAAATATTTCTCCTCAGAGGTAGATAAAGCAATATATCAGAGTAGGTATCTATGGGTGTTTTGCATACTCATCAAGATACCAAAATTATAAATTGGATTTCCATGCTATTGAAAAAATAATATATCCTGTGCTTTTTGTATACTTATTATAATTGACCATTTGCACTATAAATAGTGCAAAAATAAATTAAGAATGACTCCTTTTATTATTAGCATTGCTGTCAATGTTAACACTATTACTATCACTTCTGCTGTTCTAAATGCTCCCACTTCAGCTGGCCGATGGTCCATGCTGACGATACCCCCCTGCCTGCTGGCTTGCAGTAGTTTTTCCCTGGACATCTAGTCCTCTGTGTCACTCTCTCCCCTACCCTTTCCACCCCTCCTCCAGGGGATCCAATCTCCTTTTCTTGCTCCTGGGATTGTCACAATTCTTATGCTAGTTTGAGAGATTTCTCAACTTCCCTTTCCTTATTTTAGGGATTTCCAGTGTTGGGTTAGGTGGAGGAGCCAAGAATCTTTACTAAATTTCTATCTTATCAGGATCTAAAAATCATGATTCATCCTCTGGTTTTATAAAGGAAGACGTGGAGACTCAGCCTGGGAGGAACTCATTGCATCGCTGCTGCTGTGAGGTGGAGGTCCTAACACCATAATAACAATGAGGATGGTAACATGCCCTCCTCCTCCCCCAACCCGGTAAGAAACATTGTACATATTTGACACCAAATCTTAACGTCAATTACCATAAGACAGGTAATGTTATCCTTTTCTTACCCACAATGATGCTGAAACTCAGAGAGATTATGTAACTAGTTCAAGGACACACAACAGAGAGATGGTATAAGCTAGATGGGATCCTCTGCTGTGAAAGCCAGACCATGATCTTTTCTTTCCCTGCTTGGAGTCCTTTGGGTGTGGACTCCATGCCCAAGACACAGTGAGCTGGCGACATGCCTGCTGCCAGAACCCAGTCTTCTGATCCTCTGCTCTCTGCCACACTCTCCACCTAGTTCCCTGTTCTCTTCCTATTCTATGTCCAACGATATCCATCAGTCCTTGGTATATGGTACTGAGTGGAAAACTACCAACAGAGAACCCAGGAAGGAAAAAAAAAGTGAAGAGTAGAGACAAACACCCTATTTATCCCTTTTGACTTCATTACTAAAGATCTGCAATGCTGATAAAAAAATCAACCTGCAAATCACGTTATGGCTAATAAAACAGTAAATTAAGCCTCCCTGGCTCTACCTGCAATATCCTGAAGGTACTCATAGTGCCCTTTCTGTGTTTTGTTTTAGGGCCCAGTACAAAAGGTTTTCACCTTAGCGTAATTAACTTTTTATCATTAAGATTCTGAAAAATTGAATTGTGCTGGACACAGGTCAGCATAATGAGAATTTAATGGCGACGTGTTGCAATGCAAGCTAAGCTTTGGATACGTGCTGAAGGCGTCACATTGCTACTGACCTATGCAAATTTCCATCTCAGGGGTCCTTACTCTTCCTCCCTGTGGCATCCGAGCCCCCTCCCCACTTTGCCCTCATCTCCTTAAACAATGATTCCCTCATTTTCATATTAATTGCATCACTTAACTGAGATAATGCTCCCTCTGAAATGAGCAAAGGGATGAATCACCGAAACGGGCCATTATTCTTTTTGCTTAACCAATTTCACAGGCCCCGCACAAAGCACTGCCTTCATTTGGCTTCCTATAATTGCTTATCATTAGGCCCAGCCGCCCCACGAAGTACCTTTTTATTTATTTAAGTCTCATCTCTGATGGATGGAAAATGAGTCACTTGCATATCTGAGGAGCCCAGACAGTCCTGCGGCCAGGCAAGGGGGCGGTGGAATACCCAGGAGAATGTTGAAGGCAGAATATCAAGGAGAAGCTGCACGGATGGATGGCCCCTTCCTTTCTTCCCCCTTTCTAGGGAGATTCTGGAGCAGCCACTGCCATCAGGTGACCGAGGGGCATCCAGCAGCATCCCCATCAGCTCCCATAACTGAGAGGAGAGAGGGCTTAACCCACTGACGATGGCTGCTCGGTGCCCACAGCGGGGACACACAAGGCTGCCCCAGGTGCCCTCTTCACCAGGCTTCTGAGCATCCCACCTGCAGGCAGGTGATGGGGGCAGGCGAGAGGCTGTACTTGGGCCTTAAATTTATATTCTGGACCCATCAGCATGAGACGGCTAAAGGAACACTGCGGACGGTTATTATTCACTGTCTCTCTCTCCCTCCTTTAGGGGGCATAGACTAGTGAATGAAAGGAGAGAAGGAAAGGACATTTTCTGAGAAAATGATGCTGTTATCAGCCACAGCCACATGCAGAAAGGCACCGGGAGAGAATGGCTCCCTCACCATGAAAAGGAGCAACTCCTATTAGCCTGTCAGGGGAACTAGGCTAAAGCATTCCCTGGAGATTTACTCGAAGGACACCGTGTGCTTTGTCCCTGCGGATGGGAGGCCCTGTCACAGAGCTAGTAGCTTACCCATGGCCCTGTGATCTGTTCAGTTATAATGTTGTTTCTCAGATATCACTGCGGGATCTGGGCCCCGTTTCTGTTTGGTGACTGCTGTCATTTTATCTGTGCATCTCTTCTACCTTTGTGCACCGCACCCTGACAGTAACCCATCAAGAGCCTGGTGGGGTATAAATAACTTCTCTGAGGAAGAAACTGCTTTTTCCTGGCTCTCTTTTGTTTGTGGTGATGTTCCTGGGATAATTGATAGGGACAGAAACCCAGCCTGTACTGCCACCCTCCTTAACACAGAGGGGAGATGACTTAGGGGTTACACCTGGGGCACTTGCTGAGGGCAGGGGCTAGTATAGGATGGGTTCTAAAACTATGGTTCTGGACCAGTAGCATCAGCATCACCTGGGAACTTGTTAGACACGTAAATTCTCGGCCCCATGCAGACACTCAATCAGAAAATCTGAGAACAGGCTCTAGCTATCGGGGCTTTCCCAGGCTTTTAGGCGATTCTGATGCTCATTAGGTGTGGGACCACTGGCCTAAGGCATCATATTTCGGTTTGGCTGCTGGTTTTTCCTAATGCTCTCATGTGAAGGTGAGGATCTCACTGGATCCTCCCCACTGTTATGGAAAACTGGTAGAAGGCAAAGCTGATAGAGTTATACCCCTTTTTTCAGAAATGAAGGTAAAAATCATGGAAGTTCCATGACTTGCTCAGGGTCCTGCAACTTGTTGGAGCTGGAAATTGTCTTCCCACTTATAGGTCTGTGGGGAAAATAGAATAATTTAGTCAGGCTCCCTGGGCTCAGGTCTGGCTGGGGGGTCTAGCAGCACATTTCTTTCTTTTTTTTTTTTGTGACCAGTAAGGGGATTGCAACCCTTGGCTTGGTGTCGCCCACACTCTGCTCAGCCAGTGAGCACACCGGCCATCCCTATATAGGATCCAAACCCGCTGCGGGACCACTGCGCTCCCAGCACTGCACTCTCCCGAGTGAGCCATGGGGTCGTCCTGAGCAGCACATTTCTTGAAAACAAGTTGTGTATGGGTGGAGTTCCTGTGCATATGCACCCATGTATCTTTCTAGTTATTGCTTTTGTGTGTTCTGCAGTTTGTGAAGCAGGCTGGAGGCACAGAGCTCGCATCTAAAAATAGAGCATGTTTACTCCCTGGCAGCTGCTCATTTTCAGTTTTTCTTTGGACCTTGCTAGTAGCAGTTGAGTTTCTGAGTTTCTCCTTTGTACTGCCTAGGTATTAGACATGTGTGGACTGCTTGGCTCATAGTGTTGTGTGTGCTGAATAAAGACTATTCCTACTTCAACCCAGGCTCCAAGGACCTTTTTGCCAGTTACCTTGCTCATAGACCTGCATGTGAAGGGTTTGTAGATGGGCTCGAGGGGTCTGTGAGCACCAGACCCAGCCCTAGCTCGACAAAGCCACTCCAACTCCATGTGTGGAGACAGAGAAGAGCATTCAAAGGAGAACAAAACCCCAGAATCAACAGCAGAATATGAAAGGCAAGGCTGTCATAATTCCCCAGATATAATTTGAACCACATTAGAAAGCCACATCATTGCCTTAGGAAGGGGAGGACCCAAGTGTAGGTCAGGCTTAGTGTCTTCGTTAGCCATTAAGAGTGTGGGCTTAGGGCCTGAAGTCAGAAAATCATAAGGGTGAATTCTGGCTCTGCTACTATGTCTTATTTGCTATGGGACCTTGGCCATGATCCCAACCCCACAAAGCCTTGGTTTCCTGATTATAACATGGGGCTGATAATAGAGATATTTGCCTTGGAGGTCATGTTGAAAGTCAAAAAACGTAATGCATGTGAGTTCATTAGCATATGCTTTGATTATGGCAACATTTAATACGTTTTTATGATGATTATTAGAAATTTAAATAAAAGGAGGGTAAAGACTGACACATTTCTCAACTCTTAACTGTTCAAAATGATGAGATCAGCCAGCATTTACTGAGCTTCTCCTACGTGCCCTAATTTGTGTAGTGGGGTCCCCTCACAGGTACAGGAGAGGATGATGTGTGAGATTTGTAGCTGAGAGGGCTGGGACTGGGAGAAGGGCATTTGCAGGGTGGGCAAACGTGGCAGAGCTGGAGAGAACTAGAGAGAGTATCTGAACTGTATTCAGGGGGAGGCGTCAGGTCTGGAGTTAGAAACAGAATCCAGCAGGGGGAGATCACGTGTTGGATGTGTTATGATGACAGAAGGGGGGCAAATAGAAATGGTAGGGGCCAAGGGAAAACTTTCCCTTCATTCTCTGAAGGTTTGGTGAAAAACAACTGACAAAAGGTGTATGAGTAGGAGAAAAGGCATATGAAATTTGTTAACATGCATAAGCATGGGAGACATTAAAAAATATGGAAACTCAAAGAAAGAACCAGATGGTTGATACTTAAGTATCCTCTTTATAGGGGAATAGGAGATAGGGGTGTGGGAGTTAATGATATTTAGGGGAAACGAATGGACCCAGGACAAAGTCTGTCAGGCCCACAGAGAAGACAATGGCTGACAAATGATTCTCTTTGAAATACTAAACAGGACTGAAATAGAAGACAATGATTTGTGACAAAAGTCTGTCCAGGCGTGTTGACAGACTTCAATCTTTCTTTCTGTGATATGACTTAAGTTAATGAAAACTCAGGTAAGGGACCAGAGGTATTTGTTTTCTTCTCTGGGGGGTCCAAACTTTAGGCAGATAAGGAAACTTTGGAGAACAGTTTCATCCTGTGCTTCAGGAGAAGCAGGCGATTGAGAGACTGGTTGTGGGAGGTATCACAGAAACCTTGAGGCTGCTTCTTTAGTCCAGCATGTCACAGCACCATATTTTGGGGTATTGGTTTCAGAACCCCAACAGAACATAATTTGCAGGATGTTTCTGTAAACCATTCAGAGCCAGGTCTGTGAATCATAGATGATAATGGAGGCCCATTTTTATGTGGGCTGACATTTTAGCATTCAGATGGTCTGATTAAAGGGCTCAGATGGATCCTCGGCTGTGCTAGATGCTACAGCAGATTAAAGTTAGTACTGTATTTTTGAAAGGATGCTGAGAACTATTGGAAGTGAGCTCTCTTCGGACACAGGGGAGGAACATTTGTGGTACCTCCTTACCCTTCCCCGGGAGATAAAGTGAGGCTTGTGGATTGGTGGTAACTTCCTTGGGCCATGCTTAGGGAGTGAAGCACAGAAAGGTAACATGGATTTCTGTCTGTCTCTCTGTTCTGTTTCTGACTGAGTGGCTGGGGTGGGCCCTAGCCCTATTTATATAGCTGGTTGGGAAAGGCTGCTCAGATCTTGTTCTTCGGGCATCCTTCTTACTCTGTACTCCACCCTACCAACGTCCCTTAAGATATGTTTTCTAGCTGGGACAGGGTTGGCCTCAGGACTAGCCACATTCTCCAGTCCATATTTTACCAGAACTCTGCTGTGGAATGTCTGATGACTTCATGGCTATTAATTTTTGTATTTGTACTTACTATGTATATACTTAATAAATACATTAAAACAAATATAATTAATTATAATCAACCAATTAATACACATTATAAACTGAATGTTTATGACTCCCAAAATTCAGGTTTAGGGCTTCATATGAGTATGTTGAACCCCTAAAACTCAATGTGGTGGCGTTTGGAGGTGGGGCCTTCAGGATGTAATTAGGTTCAGATGAGATCATGAGGATGGGTCCCCCATAATGGAATTTGTGTTCTTCCAAGAAGAGAAAGATAGAAAAAGCTTTCTCTCTCTCTGCCATGTGAAGACACAGCGAGAAGCTGGCACCTTGATCTTGGACTTCCCAACCCCCAGAACTGTGATACTTAAACGTTAATTTTTAAAGTACTCAGCCTATGGCACTTTGGTATAGCAGTTTGAGCTGACAAGCACCATACATGAAGCAAATAGTTTGCTCCTATTTGACAACTAACCTCTTGAACTCTATCTTCTTGGTCAGGACTCTGGACAGTAAGAAGTATGAGTGGCACCCTAACCCCCTAACAGGATGTCTCTTCAAGCCTCTGCTGGCTATAGGAGTCCTTGCTACAACACTTCCAACAAACATCTCTTTATCTTCTGATTGAGTGGCATGAAAAATAGGGAACTTATTACTTTCCAAAGCAAACTTCTTCATCTAGACTGTGAATATTTTAGGGAAGAAGGTAAATCATCAGTGAATCTTTAGTACCTAGAATCACATAAGGCATTTAGCAGAGGTTCAAGATTCTTTGCTGAATTAGTGACTACATGAAAGTAAAGCATATTTACCCAAATTCTAGAGTTGGATAGTTCATTAGAATATATTTTTTAATGATGTAGAGACTAAGGGCCAGCAATTTCAAGTAACTTTCCCAAGTTCAGTCAGTAAAAGATCAAGGACTAGAATCCCACTCTTCAGAAATCAAAAGATTGATGTAGCATAAGCTTCCATCATGGTGTAGGTAGAATAGACCTGAGTAAGACTCAGATGCACAGAGAAGCAGAGATGAGTGGGTTTCAGGCATAAGCAAGCATATTGAGCACACAGATTGGTGAGGGTGGAGAACTTCAGGAGATTAATGGGAGTGGCAGGAAAAAAAGTTGAGGGCAAAGAAAGACCAGATCATGGAGGGGATTATTGAGCACAGGGTAAAGAACAGCAGGGAGTCATTATAGATTCTTGAGTTCAGGAAAAACAGAATAAAGTGGTGCTTTATAAAGAACAATTTGAAGGTGATACTTGGGATGAATCAGAGTAGAAGAGACTGGAAATCCTTATTATATCTACTGCAGAACAAATTACCACATTTAAAAATTTCAGTAGTGTTCCTCTCTCCAGCAATGCTTTGTAAATGCAAACAGGCTCACAGGGTTGGGCCTCCCTGGTACTCCTAAATCACACCATATTGCTTACATCTTTGGATCTCAGTTTACTTGGCTCTAAATGGGAATTAACCTATTCCATAAACTACCTTTTTCGACAGGGTTTCCACTAGTTTGTTTCTTGCATTAGATCATGACAAACTTGGTATACTTGGTATACTTGTTATTAGGAACCACCGAATGTATTTGATTTAGAATTGATGTGTTGAAAGATATAGTTTAAGAGAAATTGTAGAGTGGTAGCACAGAGATATTTTCATTGCTGTGCACAACATATTATTAAAATAAACAGGTTGACTTTAAAGTTGACTTATGTCATAAAAATTAAACTGCTAAAGAGCTGAGTTTACAATATTGATACTGAAGAAAAATAATCCTTTACAGTTGTGAGGTACCTTATCATTTGTATTAGTTTATGTGGACTAAATCGCTGCAAGAAAGAAGCTAAAAATGTGTTAGCTCAACCCCGTGAAGGGTTGTTTCCTTCTTGCCTGAGTCTAGCAGGGATGTTTCAAGCACATCAGCCAAAGTGGTTGGTGATTGGTGGTAAGGAGAAAATTTCTGCTCTACGTAGTCTTTCAGGGACTCAGGGTGACAGTGGCCGTGTTATCTTTAATGCATGGCTTCCAAGTCTTTCTCACTTATCATTGCTGAGGCTTATTATCTCACTTATTGTCATGGGAAGGAGAAGAACATGGAGGAGTCTAAACATTTTTTATAGGCTAGGTCTTGATGCGGCACACATCAATTCCACTCACAATTCATCTGTTCACACCCAGCCACGTGGCTATGAGTTGCAAGTGAGGATGGAAAATTCAAATTAACTCTGCACCCAGGAGGAAAGGAAGAATAGATCTTTAGATTGTTATCAAAGAAAATCCAACAGGTACTTTAATCTCTATTTTACTGATGAAGACAGTGAAACTCTGGTTAAGAGAGTTATTTTAGAAAACATTGGCTACTAATGCATGGATCTGGGAAAGACTCAAGATGATTTCAATAATCTCTCCCTCATTTACATTCTAGTTAAAAAGTTAATTATTCACAAAACTGAGGATTTAGAGAACATCTACAACATGCCTAGCTGTGTATCAGTGTTACAGGTTTAGAATTCAGTGATGGTCATATTTCTACTGACTTTCTGATTAAAGAGGGATTTTTACATATGCTAAATTGAGAAGAGGCTCCATTTGTTTTGATCTTTAAATGTTGTTTGGAAACCATAATCATATACCTTATTTCCAAGCTGGATTAAATTTTCCAGATAACACACATCACATATTCAAAAGCCCTACATTTACATGTTCATGTGTCTGTAAATTTCTCAAGGGGAGAGGGAGTGAAATTTCTTGCTGCTTTATGAAATTCTTGTAACATCTAGCATGGAGTTTTAAAATCAGACCATAAGGAGTTCTGCTTTCAATTCCTCACGTTCAGTCAGTTCATTTTATTACTTAAGTCACACTTTCCTTCTTGTAAAAAAAATTCTGTCAATATCTATCTATCTATCTATCTATCTATCTATCTATCTATCTATCTATCTATCTATCTATCTATCTATCTCCACTCTGTCTATCTTTCCAGATAGTTTGGGTAAATAAAATGAGATAATACATACAAAAGGAATATAAAATTACAAAATTTGATGCAGACATGCAGAAGCATTATTATAATAATCCATAAGTATTCTAAATTTACCAAAGCACGCATTTGTTATCACAAAACATCCACAATGTTATATGTGAGGTAGGTGCTATACACTGAATGTGCCCCTCCGAAATCCTATGTGAAAATCCTAATCCACAAAATGATGATACTTAGAGGTGGGGCCTTTGGGAGGTGATTAGGTCATAGTCACAGAGCCCTCATGAATGGGATTAATGCTCTTATAAAAGAACCCCAGAGAACTCCCTCACTGTATTAGTACTTTTCTGTTGCTTGTAACAAAATACCTGGAACTGGGTAATTTATAACAAAACAAAATTTATTGCTTACAGTTTCAGAGGCTGGAAGTCCAAAGTCCAGCGAACAAATATGGTGAAGGCTTTTTGGTGGTGACTTCAGTGATGGCAGAGTATCACATTGCAAAATGATGAAGCAGAGAGAGAGATCCTCATGCACTCTCCTTCTAAAGCCTTCAAAACCAAGCCCTGTCCACTGTTATTAATCCATTCACTACAGCCTGATCCTACAATCTAATCACCTCTTCAAGGCCCCACCTTTCAGTTACTGTAATAGGGTTTTCCACCCTCAGCAGTTACAGTGGGGATTAAGCCTCAATTTAGTGTGGATTCATTCAATCTATAGCACCCACCCCTTTAGCTGTTGGAGGACACAGTGAGAAGTTGGCTATCTATGAACCAAAAAGCTGGCCCTCACTGGACTCCAAATCTGCTCACACTTCGATCTTTGACATTCCATCTTCCAGAACTGTGAGAAGTAAATTTCTATTTTTATAAACTACCCATTCCATGTTATTTTGGTTTAGCAGCCCAAACTGAAAATCAGTACAGAAAATTGTTACTGGTAATAGACTACTGCTGTAAAAAATATCTAAAAATGTGGAAGGTGCTTTAGAACTGGTTAATGGGTAGATGGTAGAAGAGTTTTGAGGGGCATGCTAGAAAAAGCCTACATTGCCATGAACAAACTGTTAAGGGTAATGCTGGTGAAGGCCCAGAAAGGAAAGAGGAGAACTGTAGAGAAAGCCTCTCTCTTCTTAAAGAATACCTAAGTAATCCTGAACAGAATATTGGTAGGCATATGGACTGTAAAGGCCACTTTGATAGGGTCTCAGATGGAAATGAGGAGCATGTTATTGGATGATGGAGGGAAAGGCTATGCTTGTTACAAAGTGGCAAAGAACTAGGCTGTACTATGTTTATGTCTTAGTGTTTTGTGGAAGTTAGAACTTATGAGCAACAAAATTGGATATTTAGCTGAGGAAATATCTAAGCAAAATTTTGCAGAAGTGGCCTGATTTGTCTTGACTGCTTATAGTAAAATGTGAGAAGAAAGAAATAATTTAAAGATGGAATCGTGAACTAAAAGGAAAACAGAACTTAAAGATTTGGAAAATTCCTAGCCTGTCCATTTTGAAAATAATGAGAAAACATGTTCCGGGAAAGAACATAAAGGATGTGGCTAAATGACTGCTGGATAAGGAGGTTACTATAGATCTGCCATCTTAGCAGAAGCTAGGAGCTATTCTCTAAGACAATGGAAGAATGACCCTGAAGACAATTCAAAATTCATCAGGGCTGCTCCTCCCATCACAGGCTCAGAGTTCAAGGGCCCTAGGTGTGGGGCAGTTTCAAAGAAAGGGGTTCTTTTTCCTACAGGAACCTGTGTTGCCTCTCCTTGCACTTTGGCACTGTGTTCCTTGGCCACCCAGCTGTGGCTTTGGTGAGCCCTGGTGCAGCATGGACATTATGGGTAATACTGAGAAAAGAACCTTGGCTCTGGAGGCCAAAGACTCAGATTTGAGGCTCACCTCTGGCAAATAATAGCTGTGTGAGCTTCTAAAAAAGTACTTTCCTCTCCATTTCCTAACAAATAGAATAAATTCTCCCCCTTATAATCTCACAGGGTTATTATTAGGATCATAAAATCAGTATATCAAAAATATCCTAGGGTTTTAAAAATGAATATGACAAGAGGCAATCATTCTTGGCCCTGTCTCTCAAGTCATTCTGCAGTAGCAAGAGTCATTGAAATTAAGTTTTATGTTGTTACAGTTTGCTTAGCAGTTAATTGAAATCTGAGGTGAGGCTGGGGTGCATTAGATTCAGGCTTTCAAAGATGGATTATTATGTTTTGGAATATAAATGTTGGAGGCCTTTAAAGTTTAATCTTGTATAAGCTGTCATCAAACATAGAACCCCACCAGATGGTATCTTCAAAAGATTGTCTTCCAGTTTTAGTTGTAATAATTTCAGCAAGGGGACCTAACTTACAAAAAAGGCATATTCTATCTGGGTATTTGCTTTAACCAATATTTCATGAGGCAGGCATACTGGTGAGCTAACACAGAAGATTGGATTGTCAAATCACTTCATGGATATACACAATCAAGTGGCAAAGGTGAAGCAAGGAAAAGTCTGGAACATTCTGTGTAGCTCTCCAGGTTTCCTTCCAGCATGAGATATGAAATCTCTGGCCCAGAATATATTTTTAAAATTTTTATTATTATTAGCATATTTATCATTACAAATCATAATCTTTCCCCATGCACTCCACCTGACCTATCACTCCCCACCCCCCCTCCCTCCCTTCCTGCGCCCACCCCTGCCCTCTCTAGCATCCAGGGCTTTGTTCTTTCCTTCTGAAAGTTCAATGTATTATTCTGGCTCTTCTTCCCTTTCCTTTCCTTTCCTCTCCTCTCCTCTCCTCTCCTCTCCTCTCCTCTCCTCTCCTCTCTTTCTTAGAACCCAGTTATGAGTGAGAATGTGGATTTCTCTTTCTGTGTCTGGCTTATTTCACTTAACATAATTTTCTCCAGGTTCATCATGTTGATGCAAATGGCAGAATTTCATTCTTTTTAATGGCTGAGCAGTATTCCATTGTGTATATATACAATATTTTCCTTATCCAGTCATCCATTTATGGATATTTAGGTTGGTTCCATATTTTGGCTATTGAAAATATAGCTGCAATGAACATGGGAGAGCAGGTATCCCTTCAACATGATGACTTCCATTTCTTTGGATATATACCCACTAGTGGGATTGCTGGATCATATGTGAGTTACATCTGTTGTTTTTTAAGGAAACTCCATACTGTTGTCCATAATGGCTGTGCTAATTTACAGTCCCACCAACAATGTAGAAGAGTTCCCCTTTCCTTGCATCCTTGCCAGCATTTGTTATTATCAATCTTTTTAATAATGGCCAGTGTGACTGGGGTGAGATGATATCTCATTGTGGTTTTGATTTGCATTTCTCTGATGATTAATGTTGCTGTGCAGTTTTTCATGTACCTGTTGGCCATTTGTATATCTTCCTTTGAAAAATGTCTATTCATCTCCTTTGCCCATTTTAAAATTGGATTATTTGGTTTTTTGCTGTATAGTTGTTTGAGTTCCTTATACATTCTGGATATTAATCCCTTGTTGGCTGTATAGTTTGCAAATATTTTCTGCCATTCCATAGGTTATCTTTCTGCTCTATTGATTATTTTTTTTTCGCTGTGCAGAAGCTTTTTAGTTTGATATAATCTCATTTGTTTATTTTCTGTTGTTGCTGCTTGTGCTTTTGGGGTGTTATTCATAAAGACTTTGCCCAGTGCTACTTTTTGGAGTGTTTCCCCTATGTCTTCTTTTGGTAATTTTATGGTTTTAGATCTTATATTTAAGTCTTCAATCCATTTTCAGTTGATTTCGGTATATGGTGAGAGGTACAGGTCCAATTTCATTCTTCTGCATATGGATGTCCAATTTTCCTATCACTGTTTATTGAAGAGGCAGTCTTTTCCCCAATGTATGTTGTGTTACCTTTGTCAAAGATCAGTTGGCTGTAAGTATGTGGGTTGATTCCTGAGTTTTCTATTCTGGTCCATTGATCCAAGCACCCATTGTTATACTGGTACCATGCTGTTTTGGTTACAATAGTGTATTAGTCCATTTGTGTTGCTTATAACAAAATACTTGGAACTGGGTAACTTATAAAGAAAATGAAATTTATTGCTTATAGTTTCTGAGGGTTGGAAGTCCAAAGTCCATCTGGTGGTGGCAACAGTGACCTGGGGTCTCACACAGCAAGATGGTGGAAGCAGAGAGAGCAGAGAGAGAGCAGAGACAGACTCTCCTCTTCTTTTGAAAAGCCCTCAGAACCATGCCCCTGACCACCAGTTTTAATCCATTCACTACTGCAGGGTCCTACAATCCAATCATCTCTTCAAGGCTCCACCTTTCAATTACCATAATAGGATTTCCCACCCTCTTAATAGTCACAGTGGGAGCTAAGTTTCTAATACATAAAACTTGGGGGACACAATTCAAGCTTCAATGAGTTTTGGGGGACATAACTCAGTCCACTACAAATAGCTTTGTAATATAATATGAAGTTGGGAAGTGTTATACCTCTGGCTTTATTTTTATGCTCAGGATTGCTTTTGCTATTCATGGTCTTTTGTTGTTCCATGTAAATATTAGGATTGCCTTTTCCATTTGTGTGAAGAATGTCGTTGGTATTTTGATGGGGATTGCATTGAATCTGTAGATTGCTTTGGGTGGAATGGATGATGCTAATTCTTCCCATCCAAGAGCATTTTTCCATAGTTTTGTGTCCTCTTTAATTTTTTTCAATAGGGTTTTGTCTCATTGTAGAGATCTTTCACCTTGTTGGTTAAATTGATTCCTAGGTTTTTTATTTTCATTGGCAACTACTGTAAATGGACTTGCTTTCTTGATTTTTTTTTCTTCTGCTAGTTAGTTATTGGAATATAAAAAAATGTTACTGATTTTGGGGTGTTGATTTTATATCCTGCAACCTAACTGAAGTTGTTAATCAACTCTAAGAGTATCGTTAATCATCTCTAAGAGTTTTTTGGTAGAGTCTTTAGGTTTTTCTATATATAAGATCATGTCATCTGCAAACAGAGACAGTTTGATTGTGTCCTTTCCAGTTTGGATGTTCTTTATTTCTTTCTCTTGCCTAATCGCTCTGCCTAGTACTTCCAGTGCGTGTTAAATAGGAGTGGTGATAGTGGGCATCCTTGTCATATTCCTGTTCTTAAGGGGAAAGAGTTCAGCTTTTCACCATTCAGGATGATATTGGCAATTGGTTTGTTGTATATAACTTTTATTGTGTTGAGCTAATTTCCTCCTATACCTAATTTGCTGAGAGTCTTGATTATGAAGGAATGTTGAATTTTGTTGAATGCTTTTTCTGCATCTATTGAAATAATCATATGTTTTTTTGTCCTTGATTTTATTGATGTGGTGTGTCACATTTATTGACTTGTGTATGTTAGACCATCCTTACATCCCTGGGATAAAACCACTTGATTGTGGTGTATAATTTTTTTGATGTTTTGCTATAGTGGATTGAATTATGTCCCCCCAAAACTCATAGAAGCTTGAATTGTATCCCCAAGTTTTATGTATTAGAAACTTAGCCCCCACTGTGACTGTTAGGAGGATGGGAAATCCTATTGAAGAGGCGATTGGATTGTAGGACCCAGCAGTGGTGAATGTATTAAAAATGGTGGTCAGGGGCATGGTTCTGAGGGCTTTAAAAGAAGAAAGTCTGTCTCTGCTCTCTCTCTGCTCTCTCTGCTTCCACCATCTTGCTGTGTGAGACCTCTAGGTCACTTTTGTCACCACCAGATGGACTTTGGACTTCCCAGCCTCAGGAACTTTAAGAAAGAAATTTCATTTTCTTTGTAAATCATCCAGTTTCAAGTATTTTGTTGTAAGCAACAGGAATGGACTAATGCAGTTGCTGTATTCAGACTGATAATATTTTGTTGAGGATTTTTTCATCTATGTTCATCAAGGATATTGGCCTGTAATTTTCTGTTTTTGGTGTGTCTTTTTCTGGTTTTGGTATCAGGGTGATATTGGCCTTATAGAATGAGTTGGGAGAATGGTTTCTGTTTCAATTTTCTGGAAAAGTTTGAAGAAAATTGGTATTAATTCCTCTTTAAAGGTTTGATAGAATTCAGCTGTAAAGTCATCCAGTTCTGGGGTTTTATTTATTGGAAGATTGCTGATTACTGCTTCAGTCTGGTTGCTTGTTATTGGTTTGCTTAGGCTTTCTATTTCTTCTTGGTTCAGTCTTCATAGTTTGCATATGTCCAGACATTTATCCATTTCCTCCAGGTTTTTGTATTTGTTGGCATACAGTTGTTTATAATAATCTCTCATGATTCTGGTATTTCTGTGGTATCAGTTGTAGTGTCTCCCTTTTCATTTCTGACTTTTGTTATTTGGGTCTTCTCTCTTCTTTTTAATTTTTGTTAATTTTTAATTTTTGTCTATTTTGTTTATCTTCAAAAAAAAACCTTTTTGTTTCATTGATCTTTTGCATCATTTTGGGGGTCTCTATTTCATTTAGTCTGCTCTGATCTTAATTATTTCTTTCCATCTATCACTTTTAGGACTTTAGGTTGTTTTTCTAGTTCTTTGAGGTGTAGCATTAGGTTATTTATTGGAAACTTTTCTATTCTTTTGAAGTAAGTTTTTATTGCAATAAACTTCCATCTTAGTACTGGTTTACAATATCCTACAAGTTTTGGTATGATGTAGCTTTATTTTTATTAGTTTTAAGAAATTTTTTAATTTCCTGTTTAATTTCTTCTTGGACCCACAGGTCTTTCAGGAGCTTGTTGTTTAGTTTCCATGTACTTGTATAGTTCCTGGAGTTTTGCTTATTATTAATTTGTAGTTTTAATCCATTGTGGTCTGAAAAGATACCTGGAATGATTTTGATTTTTAAAAATTTGCTGAGACTTTATTTCTGACCTAACATGTGGTCTATCCTGGGGAATGTTCTGTGTGCTGATGAGAAGAATGTGTATTCTCTAGTTGTTGGATGAAATGTTCTGTAGATGTCTGCCAAGTCCAATTGATCTAAGGCATGGATTAAATCCTGTGTATCTCTGTTGATTTGTTGCCTGAAAGATCTGTCTAATGATGAGAGAGGGGTGTTAAGGTCACCCACTTTATCATATTAGGGTAAATCCCTTTATTTTTAGGTCTGAGTGTTTGCTTACGTGTTTGGCTCCACTGTCCGGTGCATATGCATTTATGATTGCCTTCTAACTGCATGGATCGCTTTATCATTATATAATGGCCTTCTTTATCTCTTTTTATGGTTTTTGATTTAATGTCTATTTTTATCTGATATAAGAGTAGCTACTCCTGCTTGTTTTTGGTTTCCATTTGCATGGCATATGTTTTTCCATCCCTTCACTTTTACTCTGTATGTGTATTTACAGGTGTGGTGACTCTACTGAAGAGGAGACTCTGTCATTTTATTGCTTTTTGTTCAGATGTTTTAAATATCTTTTTTTCCTTTCTTCCCCTTTTATTTTTCATCTTCAATGTTGGATTTTTGAGGTGGCATGATTTAGCTTTTTCCTCTTTCTCATTTGCATTTTTGTTTTAATGTCTGCTTTTGCTCTTTCCTGTGTATCCATGATAATGATTATTGTTTGTCAGATTCCGATGCAGAACTTCTTTCAGAATTTCTTGCAGTGCTAGTTGAGTGGTGGTGAACTCCCATAATATTTTTTTTGGGAAATATACTGTTTCTTCCTCATTTCTGAAGGCTAATCTTGCTGGGTATAGTATTCTTGGCTGGCAATATTTTTCTTTCTGTATTTTGAATATATAATCCCATTTTATTCTGGCCTGGAAGGTTTCAGTCGAAAAGTCTACCATTAGTATGATGGGAGCTCCCTTATAGGTAACTTGATGCTTTTCTTTTGCTTCTTTTAGAATCCTCTCTCTGTCTTTGAGCTTTGCTGGTTTGACTATAGCGTGTCTTGGAGAGGATCTTTTGGGATTGAATCTGTTTGGGACCTTTAGGCCTCCTTTATCTGAAGGTCTGTGTCTCTCCCTCTACCTGGGAAATTTTCTGTTATTATTTTCTTGAATAGGTTTTCAATGCCTTTTCCTTTCTTCTTGCCTTCTGGAATACCCATGATTTGGATATTTGCACACTTGAGGTTGTCTGCTAGCTTTCTTAGATTTTCTTCATTTTTAAAATTCTTTTTTCCTTTTTTTTCTTGTCTGCCTGGGTTATTTCAAAAAGACCATCTTTGAGGTCTGAAATTCTTTTTTTCTGCTTGCTCTAGTCTGCAGCTTAAGCTCTCTGTTGTGTTTTTTACTTCATTGAGTGAATCCTTCAGTTCTAGGACTTCTGCTACATTCTTTTTTAAGGTATTAATCTCTGTAAATTTCCTCCTTCATATCCTGAGTATTTTTTCTTGTTTCATTGTGTTCTCTAATTGATTCTTCTCTTATCTTTTTGAGTTTTCCTAAGGTTGTTGCTCAGAATTCATTTTCAGACATTTCAAGGTTTTCCTGCTCTATGGTTTCTGGTACTTGAGAATTAGCATATTCCTTTGGTGGTGTCATATTTTCTTGTTTATTTGTAGTTCTAGTATTTTTTGTTGATGTTTGGTCATCTGATAGGGTACTTATTTCTTCTATTACTCTGGGGTGAGAAGAAAGACTTTCTCCTCTATTTGTAGGCTCTGGTGGTGACTCTTATTGTATCAGTTCAGTTGACTGTGTGGTGGGCCACCTGTAAGGTGGCCTTGACTGCTACTGTGGTGGTGAACCATCCTTGCAGTGGCAGTGGTGTGCCATGGCTGTGGTAGGACACCTAGGCTCCTGCATGTGTGGGCTTGGGTCTGGGCCTGCTGTGGCATGCAGGATGGTGCTCAACTCAGCTCCCGGTTGGGTGGTGGGCAGGCCTTTCCAGCACCCAGTAGAATATTATACTGGTCTGTAAGTGAGGTTTGTGGGTTACTGCACATAGTGGAGTATTTGGGTTAGGAAACATTTCCGTTTTATGCTCCAGATAGTTGCATGACCTATGTAACATGCTCTGGGAAACCATGCCTTATAAATCCATAGATCTTAGGTTTGTCTACCATAATGATTCAAAATCATGGGCATCCTGCTAAAAAGATTCCATAAATAATTACCCTCTTCTAGGAAATATTATGAATTTATTTTCCAGGAAGTCCAGTTATCAGCATGTTTTACAGGAGATTAGATTGGGTTATCTTCCTTTATTTTCTGCCCTAAAATGTTCTCCTCATAACTAGGAAAGAAATGGATCACAGGCCAGTTACTTCAATTCCTTCCTCCCCAGCCAAATAGGAACAATACAGTGATGAACACAGCATACAAAGTCTCTGCCTCTTACCAATTCACTGACTTAGAAGAGAAAAGGAAGTATCAGACAAGTTTAATAGGACCAGCTAGTCTACTGAATGCTGATTAAGAATATTTCTCACTATGGTTAAAGGTAATATTTGGGAAAAGCAACTCAGTTTTAAACAAACAATTGCAATTTGGAGTGTCCATCCTAGTCAGTTTTGATTTTAGATTCATATTTGAAGCCATCATTGTTTTTCTCTAGCCAGAGAATTTAAATACATATGACATGCCTGTCTCCGTTGGTAGTTATATGTGCTTTTCCTATACCTCAGCTTCATCTGCTCTGGAACATGACTGTCTATCTGTTTGAAAATGTCACCAAAGCCCACCTAAGTGAATTTTATGTTTGCTGAATAGTCTGTATATTAATATAGATATTCCATAAAAACCCAAATTTGATGAAAATCCACTGAGCTATTTTCAACCATTATAGTAGCAGATACATTCTCAGAAATTTATTTTATTTACATGCATGCAGAAGGCCAATGATGGAGATGTGTGTTAGTCCATTTCTGTTGCTTATAACAGAATACCTGCATATGGGTGATTTATAAAGAAACAAAATTTATTTCTTACAGTTTTGTAGGCTGGGAAGTCCAAGGTCCAGGGGGCACATATGGTGAGGGCTTTCTTCTGGGTGGGAACTCTCTACAGGGTCCCATAGAGACACGGGGTATCACATGACAAGAAACTGGGAAGAGCTCTCTCACGTGCTCCTTACGAAGTCACCAGTCCAAACCCATGATTATTCATTACTCCATGAATAGATTAATCCATTCACAAAAGCCCAGTACTTATGATCCAATCACCTCTCAAAGGTCCTTTGAAATTTCAAATATCAAAATTAAATTTCTCACCCGCTTAACCCTGTTATTGTGAGGATCAAGTTTCCAACACATGAACTTTTGGGGGACACATTTGACCCACAGGATTCCACCCCAGCCTCAAAAGTTCATGGCCGGGCCGAGCCCGTGGCGCACTCGGGAGAGTGCTGTGCTGGGAGCGCAGCGACGCTCCCACTGCGGGTTCGGATCCTATATAGGAATGGCCAGTGCCCTCACTGGCTGAGTGCCGGTCATGAAAAAGACAAAAAAAAAAAAAAAAAAAAAAGTTCATGGCCTTCTCACATGTAAATACATTCATTCCATCTCTAAAGTCTTAACTTGCTTCAGCTCAAAAGTCCAAAGTGTCATCTGTGAAATCAAATTATCTACTTCCAATATACAATTGTGGGAAAAGCATAGTGTACATATTTCTACTCAAAAAGGGAGAAATAGGCAAAAAGAAAGGGGTAATAGGTCCTGAGCATGTCTGAAACCCAGCAGGTCGGTCATGAAATCTTAAAGCAGGAGAATAATCTCCCTTGACTCCATGTTCTGCATCCTCTGCACACTGGTGTGTGGCTGGGCCTGCAAGTCCTCAGGTAGCCTCACTTCTTTGGCTTTCCTGGGCTCAGTCCATGCTTCAGCTCTCCCAGGCTGGTGTTGCATGCTGGTGGCTCTACAATTCTGGGTCTCAGTGGTGGTCCTGGCTCCCCTGGCTCTATTAGGCATGGCCCTCGTAGAGTTTCTCTGCTGCAGTCCCGACCCCACATTTATGCTTGGCATTGCTCTAGTAAAGGTTCTCTGTGGTGACTCCTCCCCTGTATCAGATCTCTTCATGAGCCCCCAGACTTTTCTATATGTCCTTTGAAATTGGGATGAAGGCTGCCACATCTCCAGACCTCTTGCATTGCGTGAGCCTGAAGACTTAACACCACATGAACACCGCCAAGGCTTATGGCTTATATCTTCAAAGCTGCAGGTCCACCCACCTCTAGGACCAATTTAGCTACAGCTGGAGGAGCTGGGGCAACTGGTGTGCAGGGAGCAGCATCCCAACAGGGCTCTAGGTAGTGAGCCTGTGGAAGGTGCCCCAAGCCTATTCTCTGAAACCATTCTACCTCCATAGGCCTCTGGGCCTGAGATGGGAAGAGTAGCCTTGAAGACATCCGAAATCTCTTCAATGTCTTTCTTCCATTCTCTTGATGATTCCTTTCTATCTTGATATAGTTAGCAAATGGTTGCTGGGCTATAACCTTGGTTTTCTCTCTGTAACATACTTTGTCCCTCTTTATGTGGTCAGGCTGAGATTTTTCCAGTTTTTTATCCTCTACTTCCCTTTCAATTATAAATTTCACCTTTACATTATGCCTTTGCTGCGACAACTCAGTGTAGGCTGTTAGAAGTATCCATGCTAAAAATTAATATATAAATTCACACACACACACACACACACACACACACACACACACACACACACACACACACCGGGGGGTGGGGGAGAAGATATAACAACCACAACTACTTGAAGTTGATAGACAAGCAAATAGAAAGGACATTGTTGGGGGGGAGGGGGAGGGGGGCGGGAGAAGGGAGGGAGGTTTTGGTGATGGGGAGCAATAATCAGCCACAATGTATATCGACAAAATAAAACTTAATAAAAAAAAAAAAAAAAAAAAAAAAGAAGTATCCATGCAGCTGCTTGGATGATTTGCTGCTTAGGAACTTCTTCTGCTAAATACCCGTTCATCACTTTTAAATTCCACATTCCATAAAGCCCTCTAGCTTGAACACCATTCAGCCAAGTTCTTGCCAGTTCATATCAAGGGTGATCTTTGCCCCAGTTTCTAGTAAACTCCTCTTATTTACATCTGAGACCTCCTCAGAATAGCCTTTACTGTCCACATTTCTATCAGCATTCTGGTCACCACTACTTAACCAGTCTCTAAGATCTTCCAAAGTTTCTCTGGTCTTCTTATCTTTCAAGCCCTCAGTGGAATCTAGGATTTCTCCAGCCTGCTCCTCCAAATTCTTCCAGTCTCTGCCCATCACCCAGTTTGAAAGCCCCTTCCAGATTTTCAGGTATTCATTATAAGCAACATTCTACTTCTTGGTACCAATTTTCAGTATTAGTCCATTTTTGTTGCTTATAGCAGAATACCTAAAACTGGGTATTTTAAAAAGAAACAAAATATATTTCTTACAGTTATGGAGGCTGGGAAGTCCAAAGTCTAGGGGGTATATCTGGTGAGGGCTTTCTTCTGGGTGGGAACTCGCTACAGGTTCCCATGGTGATGCAGGATATCACACGACAAGAGAATGGGAAGAGCTCTCTCATGTGCTCCTTATAAAGTCACTAGTCCACACTCATGATAATTCATTACTCCATGAATAAAGCAATCCATTCATGAGGGCATAATCCTCACAATCCAATTACCTCTCACAGGCCCCACCTTTCAAATATCATAATGGAATTTCTCACTCTCTTAACCTTGTTACAGCGGGGATCAGTTTTCAGCACATGAAACTTTGGGGAACACATTTGACTCATAGAAAGATGTATATAGAATGTTATAGAAGCAGACAAGCGGGACATTCCCAGTCAGAGCTGCATGGGCGAAGCCTTAAGGCATAAGCAGAATATAAAGCCAAGTCAAGAAGAGGGGACAGGTCATTTCAGGCAGGAACATGGTACTGAGATAATAAACAGCTTGGTATGGGCCAAACTGCAAACAGTTTGGTCATCATGGAACATTAAATTAGAGGCAGGAGTAGAAGGTGTTGAAGCTGGTGCAGCAGGCAGGAGACAGACAGGTCATGAGAAAACTCTAGGAGCTAAGAAAGAACTTGGATTTTGTCTTATTGACGTTGTGAAGCAGAGATCTAATAGAGTCGTTCTGACATCAGTCAGCTGGGCTGCCTGGTTAGCTCAGTTGGTTAAAACACAGCCTTATGACCCCAAAGTCACAGATTCAGATCCCCTTACTGTCCAGCCACCAAAAAACCCTCCCCCAAAACGTAGATTTCCACTTCTAATGTCAATCATGTGTAACTGCCAGAAAGTTTTTCCATTTGTTGACATTAAATCTGCCACCTAGTTATTTCTGTCTATTGTTTTTAGTCGTGCCCTTAAGAGCTAGTGAGGAAATATCTAATATTTTAACTTGACAACTCTCAGACATTTGAAGACAGATCCTATGCTCCCCCTGGGCTTCTCCAAGGGTGGTATCTTCATGTTGCATGACCTCCAGACTCCTTACCACCCTAGTGTTCCCTTGAGATCAGCATCTCCCAAGTGCCAGGTTAAGGGATTGGCAGATGGATACTGTTTTCAGGGTTGACAGAAGGAAAGCAATTCAGTCTCAGATGCCAGGAGATTGGATGCTTCGCTCCCACTAAGTCTCTGGAATTCCCATATTCCACATGAAATTCACTGTCTCGATCCTTTCATATTCAGGTATGATTTTCTTAGAGCTTCACTGATTGCAAAAAATGTTCACAATCCTCTATAAAGCTTCTGGATATTCTCTGGAATTTACTTTCCTTGAATCCCCTCTGTCTCATATTTCTGCAATCATGTGAATGCATAATTCTTTGAATGGCTATGTCAACTTGTGCCTCAAATAGTACAAGGTACTTCAAAAAGTTCATGGAAAAATAGAATTAAAAGATAATACGAATCTTTCCATGAACTTTTTGAAGTACCCTCGTACTTACCACTTGATAAGTGCCCAATAAATATTTGTTGGATGGATAAATAGACTTACTTTCAGGCAAAATTCAGTATCTTCGTTGGTTTCTCTCTGGCTTCAAGCATTTTTTAAGTTGAGAAGAGTTTATCGAAGATGGATGGTCTCAGCAGAGTAAGCCTGCGATTTTCTGCTCTTGTTCCTTTTCCCTACCCCTGTTCTGAAGTGGTGCTTCTTTCTCCGTTGTCCCCTGGGAGCTACAAATTCTTTTCTCTATAACACGTAACAATTCAGGTCTCTCAAGCTCCTATGAATGTAACTTTTTAAATCACATCCATTCAGAACAGCAGTGTACTGGTGAATGCCTAACAACTGGCTCTCCAAAAATTCCTGTCATGGCTGATTTCAAACTACCAGTGTAAGGTCACTAAATGTAGAGTTGGGAAAAGATGGGCACCAGCTCTTGGGAGCTGGTGAGAGCTGACTCCAGCACTACTGAAGGGTCTCCCAGAACAAAAGGTCTGCCCTCTTTAGAGGATTGTTGAGATCACAAACAGCTACTTTTTTTTTCTGTTGCTACATTAAAAAGAAAGAAACAAACAAACAAAAACAATAACAAAACTAGTATAAACTAGATTTTCAAAGCTAGATTTTCTAGGCTTGGGAACTGGTGCTCAACCTTTTAAACCAGTGGTAATAAACTGGGAGAAGTGCTGACCCCAGAGGGCATTTGGAAATTTGGGGGATTATTTCTGGTTTGGCAGTAACTCGGATGCTATAGATATTTGGTGGGCAAAAGTCAGGAGTGCTCAATATTCAGCTATGGTGAAAGGCAGTCCTGCACAACAATGAATTGTCATTCCCAAAACTTCTATGGCACAATCACTGGAAAATTACGCTCTCAACCATGTCTCCCGCAGCATGGCTTTCTGCCTAATCATAGTCCCTCATATTCTGCTAAACCTTTTAACAGAAATAATCTTACTCTGCTGCTTACATGAAAAGGAAGTCCTTTGCTCAGTGACAGATGCTTATTTTATTCCTAAATGATTGAAATCGAATGCATTGGAATGAAACTTTTTTTCCCTATTAACCTTTAGCAGCATTTATAATGACCATGTTAAATCAAACCTCATTACAATGTAATGGGGCCTGACTGAAATACTGCAGGTATGATGCTGAGTAATTTCATAAATTATTAAATGGTAATTGAAAGTAATATGGCAGAATCATTTTACTCCTGAGGGGGGAAATACAAAAGACTTCGGAGGGAAATAAAGTTGGTTAAAATATAGCAAGTAGGAAAGGGTTGGAAACTGAGCTGAAAGGAAGGATGATAGAAGACCAAAGTGTATCCTTTCATTCTTGGCGTTGGGTTAAAATACATCATTTTGATAACAGGATTTCTCTTGCTGGTTGAGTGTTATGGCCCTTGCTTATGGCATTGCAGACACCTAGACTTCTCTCTTGCTTCCTGTGCCCAGCCAGCCTGCAGGGCAAAAGGATCAAATTCAAATTATTTTTTGTACCCAATATCTGTCCATGCGATGACTTTATTTCAATTACAATTGATTTCAAGCCTTCATGATCCCCCAAAAAACTTTTCAGAAGTTTTATTTTAAAAAATCTCCATCAGTAAAGTAATTAATGTTTGTTGTTAAAAACCTAAGTAATAAAGAATATAGATGTACAGGGAGGGAAAGGCTCTTATTATCACACACAGCCTTCGCTAGAGGCAGTGATTCTTTCAGATCCACACACATTATGCTTTATAAGTTTACTTTTCCAATGTAGACTCATACTATACGAACTGGTCTACAACTTACTCTTTTCATTTAATATTGAGGGTGGGGGGTTCTGTCTAAATTGACCTAGCAGAATTCTTGCTTAAACTGTACTCTGCCAGGACCATTGGGCCTATTCAAGCACAGAGCTCAGAGGAGCCTAAATAAAGTTTGGTCAATGAAAAATATTTTTGTCAGCAGACATTCTTGTTTTACTACCAATCTTTGGGGCAAAGCTTCCAATATTTCATCATTAATATCGTGATTACTGTAGGTTTTTAAAAAAACAGATTATCAGATTAGGAAAGTTCTCTTCTATTTTTAGTTTCCTAGAGTATTTTTTTTTTAATGGTAAATGAATAGTGAATTTTATCAAATGTTTCCTCCATACACATGTAGAGATTCATATGGGGTCCTTATTCATTCTATAGATGTGGTGAATTACACTGATGAATTTTTAAAAATGTTAAACTACCATTGCATTATTGAAATAAACCCTACATTGTTATGATATCCTGCCTTTTTTATATATGACTGCATTTAATTTGCTATCACTTTGTCTAGGATGCTTGCATGTGCGTTCAGTAGAGGTATTGGTCACATATACGTATATATATACAAATATAGTGATTTTATTGACAGATTTTGAAATTTAGGTTATGATAATATCATAATAAGAGGGGGTACTCGTATTCTATTCCTGGAAAGAGTTAGTGTATGTTTGGGATGATTTTTTATTTCAGTATTTGGAAGAATTCCCCGGCTATGTTATCTTGGACTGAAGTTTTCTTTGTGGAGAGGCTCTTATTTATTGATTTTTCTTGCAGATTAAATTTTTTAACAGATGCGAAAATATTCAGGTCTTTCGTCTGTTCTAATGCCAGTTTTGGTAAACTGTACTTTTAAGGAATTTGTCTATTTCTTCTAAGATTTCAAGCTTATTGACAAAAGTTGTTAATATTACCTTTTTATCTCTTTCAAGATTGTAGGAACTGTGATGACGTCTTCTGTTTATTATTGATATTGGTAATTTGTGTTCTTTCATTTTTACTTTTCTTAGTCAGGATTACCAGGAGTTTATACATTTTATTAATCTTTAAAAGTAACCAAATTTTTACTTTGCTAATTTTTTTACATTGTACTTTTAAAAAAAAATTTTAATGTTTATATATTTATAATTTTTCTTTCATTTTCTTTGAGTTTGATTTGCTGGGGCTTTTTTGTGTGTGTGCTGTTTCAGATAAATGCTTTAGCCTTTATTCCTTTTTAAAAAAAAATACATTTAAGGCTATACATTTTTTAAGAAGTGATTTATCCACCTCTCACAAACTTTAACTTAACATAGTTTTATTATAATTCAGTTCAAAATATTTATTTATTTTTCTTTATGCTTTTAAAACGTTTGTTGCGTTTACGAGTGTATTGCTTTATTTAATTCCCAAGCATTTGGAGATTTTTCTATTTTTGTTTTTGTTATCGATTTCCAGCTTAATGCTATTGTTGTCAGAAAACATTTATAATGATTATTCTTTGAACTTTGTTGAGAAATGCTTTATGGATCAGCATGTAATAAGTTTGGGAATTGTTCCAGATATATATTTTTTAAAAAGGTGTATTCTACCATTGTTGGGTGTAGTGCTCCATTAGTGTTCATTCAGTTGTTTGTTAATAATGATATTCAAAACTTTGATATTTTTATTGATATTTTTTGGCCTCCTGTTTTTACTGAATAATAGTTACTGAGAAAACTGTATTAAAATCTCTAACTACATTTATTCATTGTTGTGTTTTTCTTTTAGTTCTGTCAGTTTTTGGCATAAATATATTGATGTTATATTTTTAAGTGTTTAGAAATTTAAGATTTTTATATGTTCTTTTTGTTTTACCTTAGTATCAACATAAACATCCCTCTTTATTTCTAGTAACACTTCTTACCTTAAAGCTATCTATCAGGTTAGTATAGATATATTAGTTTTAATTTATTTTAATTAGTTTTTGTCTGGTACATAGTTCTCTATTCTTTGATTTTTCAATCATAGTGTCTACTTGCATTTAAGGTGTGTTTTGTGACCAATGCAGTGAGATAATCTCTATTTTTTAATTGAAGTATTTAGTCCATTTATATTTAATGTAAGTTATATTTAATGTAAGTTAATGTGCTAAATTTGTCTTCTTAATATTTGTTTATTGTTTTTTCTTCACTTGTTCTCTTTCTTTTTCTCTTCTGTCTTGCTTCCTTTAGGGGTGTTTTAGTATCTTTCATAAATCATATTCCCCTCATTAGTTTATTATCTAAAAATTACAACATGCATCATTGACCTATTAGAGTTTAATACAAATTAGTACTTTTACCTTTTTGCAGATGAGGATTTGAGAAGTTTTAGGCTTATTTTACTTCTCTACTAACTCAAGTGCTATTGTCATTACATATTTTTAGTCTCTCTATGTTTTAAACAACACAATATTTTATTATTTTGTTTTATGTGTTTAGTATTCATTTAGCTTTTTATACATTTTTTCTTTTCTGTTGTTTTCATTTCTTTTTGAATTACTATGCTTTTATCTAGAAACACTTTTCTTCCACCTGAAGAATTCCCTTTAGTATTTCCTCTCTTACAGGCTTGCTGGTGACAAATTCTTCCTATTTTTATTTTTCTGAAAATGTATTGGCCTCCATTTTGAAATATATTTTTATTTTACTGAGTAAAGTATCATAGATTAGTAAGTTATTTTTGTTCAGCACTTAAAAAGTCATTATATTGTCTTTGGTTTTCATAATTTATACTAAGTAAGAAGAAATTTTTCTCTCTTTCCTTTGAAGATTTTTATTTCATCTGTGTTTTTAAACATCTTTTTATGATGTTCCTTTTGTAATTTTTTCTTTGTATTCTTGTTTGGGTTCTGAGATATCCTTGAATCTGTAGCTTGTTTTCCTTTACCAGTTTTGGAAAATTCTCAGCCAGTCTGTCTTTAAATATTTTTCTGATCAATTCTCTCCTTTGCCTTCTCTGGGACGATAATTATATGTAAGAGGGTACTTCAAAAAGTTTATGAAAAGGTTAGTATTATCTTTCACTTCTGTTTTTCCTTGAACTTTTTGAAGTACCCTTGTATGTTATGTATTTCCTCCACATTTCACTTTTTCTCTGTATTTTTCTACTCTGTACATCAATGTGGACATTTTTATTTATGTGATCATTACTTCTCTCAGCTTTCTTTAATCTGCCTTTGAATTCTAATTTCAGTTATATTTTTTGACTTTAGAATTTCTATTTGGTTGTTTTTTATAGACATCATTTTACAGCTGGTAAAATTCTCCATACTGTATGTTTTATTAAATTTATTAATCATAGTTTCTTTAAACACTGAAAATCCAATTGTGTGATCACTTTTGGGTAAGTTTATATTGTCCTTCCTTCTGGTTTTTGGTTATTTCTTGCTTTGTCCTGGCATGACTTGCAATTTTTTGTTACGTGACTAACATTGTATATAGAAAATCTTAGAGGCCATGAATGACATTACTTTTCTGAAAGAGGCAGATGCTTTCTGTTTGATTTTTAAAAATTATTTAGCTCCACAATTGCACCAGTTATGCAATTAATCAGGAAGTAATTTTGGGGGTAATCACATGTTTAATTTTGGGCTCACTTTCTGTGGTGCTGTTTTCTCTGTGATCTGGATTCCTCCAGTCTTGGATGCTTCAATCACTTTTAATTTCAATTTTTGTCTTCCTAGTTCAGTGAGACTGTTGCAAACTCTATGTCACTGCTTTCCATTTGTTCTCTGTGCCACTTGCTGCAGATTGGCAAAACTCCCTCCAAAAAAGTGGCATTGGAAGTAGGGCTTATCTTAGTACATTTTCTTTCTCTTTGTGATTTTGACCCCTCAATTCTTATCTGCCTTGTTTGCTCTCTGATGGCTTCCAAAAGGGGTGCTCTTTTCCTTTCCTGCACTTTTAAAAAAAAGTAGATGTTATTTCTTAGAGCAGTTTTAGATTCACAGCAAATTTGAGCAGTGGGTATACAGATTTCCCATATACCTCCTACCTTCACACATGGATAGCTCCCCCCGGTTACTAACATCCCCCATCCACTACAGTACATTTATTACAATTAATGAGCCCACATCAACATGTTGTTACCCCTCAGAATCCTTAGTTTACTTTACATTAGGGTTCACTCTTGGTGCTATACACTCTATGAATTTGTACAAATGTATAATGACACATATCCATCATTATAGTTGCATACTGAGTAGTTTCACTGCCCTAAAAATCCTCTGTGCTCCACCTATTCATAACTACCCCCGCAACTCCTGGCAGCCACTATTCTTTCTACTGTCTTCATAGTTTTGCCTTTTCCAGAATGTCATACAGTTGGAATCAGACAGTATATAGGCTTTTCTGATTGGCTTCTTTTACGTAGTGATATGCATTTAAATTTTTTCAATGTAATACTTTTCATGGCTTGGTAGCTCATTTATTTTTAGTGCCAAATAATATTCCATTGCCTGGATGTATCACAATTTATTTATTCACTCACCTGCTATCAAACATCTTTGTTGCTTTCAAGTTTTTGCAATTATAGGTAAATCTGCTGTACACATCCTTGTTCAGTTTTCGTGTGTGGACATAAGTTTTTTAACTCCTTTGGGTAAACACCAAGGAGCATGAAAAATTGTCTTTTTAAAAGTATTTTATCCAGCTTTTAGGTTGTTATCAATCAGAGGGTTAGTATGGTACAAGCTACTCATAATAACTGGGACTATTTTATTTATTTTGAAAACTGAATAGAATTTCAAATCTTAGATATACTAATTAATTGTTTACTTCTCTGTTAGACTTTTAAATTAAATTAAATTTAACTTAATTTTCTTATTATGAACAATGGTGAATGAACGTTCTTATAATACAATTTTGTGCAACTGTACAAGTATTTTTCTAGAATAATTTGCTCATAGTGGAATGGCTAGAAATGGCTAACATCATCTTTGCTCATCTTCTATTGGCCGAACTCAGCTTTATGGCTTCAACCTTGTTTCAGAGTAAATTGGAAAATGTCAACTTTCTGTAAGTACAGTAAGAGGAAATAGTGTGGTGAACACATTATTGTCTTTGATGCTAAATACTCTGTAACTAGTCTTTCTATACTACATTATTGCTTGATGTGATATTCAAAAATACAACTTGGCAAGAGTCACCAATACATCCAAATCTTGTAGGGTTTTTCCTTTGTTTAGAGAATAAACTCTTGACTTCTTACAAATGTATTAAGTGATAGAGCTTCAAAGGAAAACAGTTTAGTTTTGTGTTTCTAAGTCTAGTTTTCTTATCCTGTTATTCTGATACTTACCTTTTCCTTTTTATTGACAGAGAAAGATGTTGGAAAGGGTTTAGAGGGGTCTCTAGTTTATAGTAGGGTAGAGACTATCACGCTTACTAAGGCAAGCTCTCTCCAAATACTATTACAGCTGAAAGAGGAGAGGCAAGAGAGATGGAAAAATAAAGAAGAACATTGGTTCTATGACATCTTAGTAATACATCCTTCAGTGAACTACTCAAGCTTTCTATACTTTTGTATTCTCAACAGTATTATACAGTTCTGATGATGGGATAAAACTGAAGCCTGGCAATTATGCTTCACCGGTTTTCATTTAAAATATCACCAGAAAGGACAGGGCTTGACTTGGGGATGAGGTGGGAATCTGAGCCATAAGGCAGCCCTAGGTGGGGTGTGTGTGTGTGTAAGGTGCTCACTCCCAATATCTCAGGCCTGGAAACTGAGAACATCTTCATCACTAGATCATTTTTATTTATTTGGAACCGTTCAGAACAGTCTTTGTAGAAGCAGCAACCAATTCAGGGACATGACTTTAAGTGTTAAGTGTCTCCTCAGCTCCCTGCAAAAATACCCAGTTTAGGGCCTTACAAGTGAGTCTCTTGAGAGTTGTTTGTTTTTAATCTGCAGTGAGAGTAACAGCCTGGAAGGAGCCCTGCAGCCCTAGTATTTCAGCTCTCCTCTGTAGGAAATGAGAGTCCTCAAAGGCCATTATCTGGTTCTGTTCAGGTCATTAGGTGATCCTGAAACAAACAGGGGGTTAATCAGCCCAGTGGCAGAACCCTAGTGTGGGCATAACTCCTGAGTACCTTCTCCGAAATAATACATCAACCACAATAAAAATCACTGCTGTTGTTGGCAATCAAACTATTCTTGGTTCGGAAGTAGATATCAAGAAACAAATTGCCCAGTAAGAATCCCACTTCTGCCATTCATTAGCTCTGTGACCTGAGGAAAGTTGCTAGAAGTATTAATGTCTCAGTCTCCTTGTATGTAAACTGAGAATAACAGTATCACCCTTACAGGTCTTTGTGAGGATTAAATGCGATAATTTATAAAGTATAGTTTGAGTAGTTCCTGGTACATAGAAAGCCCTATATAAATATTTGATAGCCTTACTATAAATAATTATTAATTATTCAATCATTTAATTTTTAATTGAATTTATCTAAGGTAGATAATTTAATTTTATTCCTCTTTTTACAGATGAGGAAATTATGACAGAATGGTTAAATGACTCACCCAAGCTAACCACAGTTAATAAGTGGTTGAATCGGAATTTAAAACCAGACACTTTGGCTAAATAGGACCAAATAATGAGGAAAATGTGACTTTCTGTTCCAAAGAAAGTTATATTACACAGTAATTGGGCATCCCAATGTCACATGCCACATAATTGTGGTTTTTGACCAACTTTTCAGCTTCATTAAGGTATGGGGGATAAAAGCTAAATAATTTTAGGTTAGGAGCACAGGGTCTGGAGTCTATTTTTGATTCAAACTCAAATTCTATCTCTTAATAGTTGCAGAATCTACTAGTGTAGACTTTTAGCAAGTTACACAAGCTGTCTAAGCCCAAGTTCCTTGATCTGCAAAATCCTAATAACACATTGTATATTATTGCATGTAAACGACTATTATGGATTGAATTGTGTCCCCCCAAAATTTGATGTGTTGGAGATGTGGGTCCCACTGTGACAGTGTTAAGAAGGTGGGAAGTCCTATTACGGTAATTGAAAGATGGGACCTTGAAGACGGGGAGCTTCCTAGTCATTGAATACATTGATGTGTCAGAAGATGACATGTCCTGATTCCACAGGGAGAAGGCAGGTAAGCTGTTCACTCAGGATCCTATCAGACTTTGCCTTATGTCCCTTCATTTGGTTGGTCCTGTTTGTATTCTTTGATATAAGGATAGAACTTTCCTGAGTTCTGTGAGTTGTTCTAGCAAAGTATCAAATCTGAGGGGTGTTGTGGGAAACCCCTGGATTTGTAAACAGTTGATCAGAAGTGCAGGTGGCCTGAGGACCCCAGAATTTGTGACTGCTGTCTGAAGTGAGGGCAGTTTTGTTGGGGACTTTGCTTTTACCTTGGGGAAACTGACAGCTACCTTCAGGTGGTTAGCATGAGAATCACTTTGCAGTATTGCAACTGGCCTAGATGACCTCACATGCTTTTTCTTTTAAAAAATTAATTACATAGTAATAATGTTTATACCTCCTTATTAAAGTTGGAATTTTATAGATGTCAGTATCTCCTTTGTCCATATCTCCCCAATCTAATTTCTCTTCCTCTCAAAATAACTCTTTGCTTTTTTTGTTATGCAGTTTTCCAGCCCCTTTAAGTGTATTTATATACATGTATGTCTCTACAGAAAATACAGTGTTATTTTGTGTTGGGTTTTATTTGACATGAGAAACATCAAATATATGTATTTATCTGAAACTTGCATTTATTTTCAGTCAATAACACTTCTGGAGATCTGTTAATGCAGAATTGCCTCATTAGAAACAAAACAAAGGAAAACATTTCTCCTATTCATTCCCTTATTGATAGACATGTAGGTTGCTTTCTGATTTAGCAATTGTTTCAAATGATGAACCCAAGTGGGAGTGTTTCCCTAAGGAGGGTATTCTTGAACAGATCTGCTGAGTGCCTTTGAAAATTCTAGTGTCCTTTCAAGTATCTTTTGAACCTATAAAAAGTTTGTTTAGTGGTAGTTTGATGATTTAGAATCAATATACCAAAGTTCTTGCAATTGTGCACTATGTGATGATAAAGAACGGTGGTAGGTAGACGGGCTATCAGTTGACCACCAGAGACACACAAGTTTTATCTTTGGCTAGGGGAAAACATTCTATTTTTGCTTACCATAAGTTGTAAGCATTTATAAAGTATGATTTTTAGGGAGAATGAATAAACATTTAATGTTAATGGTTAATGTTTGTTACTTTGTAACTTACAGTCAAATTTCTTTGCATGTTTTATCTGTGAGTGTGTGGGGGGCGTGTCTGTCTAAATGCAGGTGCACTTGCACACATAACAGAAGGATTCTAATTTAAAGATGAGGTACCATGTTCTTGAATTTCTTCCCCAATCCTGGTGAGTGTAAGTCATAGAATTAGTGTGTGTTAGTCCAGGCTGCTATAACAAAATAACATGAACTGACTGAATGGCTTAAACCACAGACATTTATGTCTTACAGTACAAGGCTAGGAAGTTCAAGATCAAGGTGCCAGCTGATTCAATTTCTGGTGAGGGCCCTCTTTCTGGCTTGCAGATGGCTGCCTTCTCACTGTGTCCTCACGTGGTGGAGAAAAAGAGAGCTCCGGTAGACACTTCTTTTGAGGACATTTAGAACTTCATCTTCTTATAAGGACATTAATCCTATTTTGGAGTCCCATCCTCATGACCTTATCTAAACCTAATTATCTCCCAAAGGCCCTGTCTCCATGTCACGTTAACAGCTAAGGTCTTCAACATATGAATCTGGGGAAGGGACACAAATATTAAGTTTATAACAAAGTGGTTACCTCATTTTCATCCCAAACCCTTAAGAGAATGGCCTCAGTACCTCCTAGCATAACAACCACACAAATATTTTCTTCCAGGTCTCTTGTAGTTAATGATGACTTATTGCCAGAGTTTACCTTTTATCTAGCCTCCTCTCCCACCCATGATAGTTATAGAATGGTGTTTTACAACCATTTTGGGATTTACTTCTTAAGGATCCAAAATGATATCAACAGCCAGATGGTCCAAAATTCTGACTGTATCTCTGGGCATTGGTACTTTTATTTCTAAATAGTTACAGGTGAGAATTACAGCCTTAAACACCAGGACAAGTTTTCTTACCCAATCTTTAGGATCATCACAGACTGTAGTCATTTTTTTCACAGGACCCATTCTCAGGAGAAAAAGCTTGGAGTTCTCCTGGCCTCTTATTCTTTATCTTGCAAAGTAATGCTCAGTTTCTTGCCTTTGGGTAATCCTCTGCAAGGTTCATTCTCTAACTTTGTACATAAGAAAAAAATGGTCAAGGTTAAGCCTAGGGTTAGTAGGGGAGATACTGTATGTGGTTAGCAATGTCTCCCTTGCATGAGGGGCGGAGGATTTGGGGCCTGGGTGTTATACGTTTGCCTCCCCATGCAGTTATTCTGTTCCTCCTCTTTTTGATTCTCTTGTCACATATTCTATTCTACATGGTATATTCTTTGTAGTTCCCCTGTATTTCCTTTCTTTCTTCTTAAGCCAGTTTCACAATATCATCACCCAGGAATCAAGATAACATTAATGACAATCACACTCACAGCTAACATTTGCCAAGTATCTCCTTAGTTACAGAAACTGCACATTTTCTCACACCAATCATAAAAGATTAGCACTATTTTTATCTCCATCTTATGAATGAGAAAACTTAGGCTCAGATAGGCTAAGTAATTTGCCCAAAGTTTCGTAGCTGGCCATTGGTACTGCCAGGATTTCTACCGAGACAGCCTGAGTCTGTTCTTTTAATTACTACCCTGCTCTTCATGAACTGAGGTTTTTCACTTTATATCCAATATTATTTTGTTCTCATAATAATACTTTAAGAATGGGATGATAAAACCCATTTTTCAGATGAAATCACCAGTCTTGGCAAAGCTATTTGCCCAAGATCACCAACAAGTGGAAGAACCAGATGAAATTTTTCTTAATTAAGCTGCCTTAATTTAATTTCTACTTTTTTCATTAAATTGAATTGAAGCATCAGGTCCTCTGTCTCAAGCCAGAAAACAAGTTGTGGAATGTAGCCTGTGCCTGTTTTATTGACTTTCTCTTGCTCTTTTCTTATTTTTATGACCTTGTAGTTTCTGTTAGTATCATCCCTACACAGAATGTGGTTCAACATTGCTTCCTGTCTCCCTCTCCCCTCCTTCTGCCCCAAGCTACAGCCAGACTAATCTACATTTTAAAGTTGTCTCAAAGTTATGTTCAAATCTTCAGAGTCCTCGCAGCCTTAAGGAGCACTGGATCTAATTTTAAAATGATTTATCGTTGCAATTTGTGTTAATACCATTATAAATCATCAATTTACATAGACTGAAGATCTGATTAATTCAAATGTATTCATTTATTTTAGATTAATATGCACCCACTGACTAACCTCTGTATTCATTTACACACAAGATTAAAAACAGATTATTACATCCAAACAACTACCTACACCAGGCAGCTTCAGTAGAGTTGCCCATTTTCAGTACCCACAGGATAGTTGGAGGATTGTTTTTGCAATCCTGGAGTCAAGGGAAAAAGTATCATGTCTGGTATGTCATTACAGCAACAGGCCTTCAGATTCTGATTCATGTGATCATTGCTGCCTGCACTAACTCTGGGCACACTGACATTCTGTCAACCTTAGTTTTCCAATCTATAAAGACATAATGAACACTAACAGAATACTTACTACATGCCTGAGTCTGGATTTAGGGCTTTACATATGCTAATCTTTACAACTGCCCTATGGGCTAGTTACTAACATTATTCCATTTTTTCAGAAGAGGGTAGGAACTGAGGCTCAGAGAGAGTAAGTAACTTGCCCAAGGTTAAGTTACTAAGTGTTATAGCTAGTAAATGTCAGAGAGACAGGATTTGAACTCAGAAGTCTGGCGCTGGAGTCCATGCTCTTAACTACTCTGCTATATATCTTTAGGAGCTATGAAAATCATGCAAGAGTTAAAATGATCCTTAGAGATTTGTTCATAATATTTCTTATGCTAATTTGTGGTGTAGATACCCTTAGCAGCTGAAATTATGTCAAACACTTCCTATGAAATACCAAGACCCCCAGTGCAATTTTGGACAAAAGGCAGTTACCCCATAGATGTAAGTATGAAAACACTGTTGATTATTTTTTCCCCATGATGGAATTATTATATCTTTAGAATGAAGATATTTGATTAATGCTATAGAGTTTTAGAGTTTTAAGATGTGAGTTTGGTTTCCACTTCCTTCCTTCAATTCTTAGCTCAGTCACCATACACACAGACCTTGGGGAGCCTTAGCTTCCTGCTTTATAAAGTGATAGTCTTGCTTCCCTGATTGACTTCTTCAGTCTAAGCTATGAGCTCCCACGACACATCTGCCCGATTCCATGGTGCAGTTTCATAGCCAGTTCAAGCTTTCATTAGCCCGTACCTGAGGAGTTAATCCACTGAGATTTTCCCTAACTGATTTGCTGCTGAAGGAGAGTCCAGGAAGCAGGTCACCTGTTTCCAATCTATTAAAAGTTTACAGGCAAAGGCATTGGGTTGACTTTAAGCACAAAATATGATTAATGATTGGGAGTACTAATGGAATGTTGGCCCTGCAAAAAATGCCTTACATATATATTTCCGAAAAGGCCTTTCTTTCTTAAGACCTTGAGTTTTAAATTATATTCCTAGGTCCACTTTTTATAGCCTAAACATATCCGTCAGCCACCTATTGTGTGAAAAACATTTTGCCTGGTGGGGTAGGAATGATATTAACAATAATAAATATATCATAAACTTGTAGAGCAGATCTTTTTCAAAATATTTTTGTGTACTGCATTGTATCATTGAAAAGCAAGCAGTGAAATGAGAAATCAAGGTTTGAATCCAGGCTTTGTCATGACTGAGTGACCTTAGATAGGTCACTGCACCTTTCTGGGCATCAATTTCCCTAAATGGCTTGGGAGTTTGACCTGAATGCTGATTTTCTATGATGCTTTGATACTTCGTCATAAAAAGTAGAAGATGTAGCCCCTCACAGGTAAAAAGGGACTTGCTAGGTGCTCAATAAAGGTGTGTTGAACTGAACTAAAAATACACTGATTGCTTTAAATTACAGGCTCTGGCATCAGGTTACTGGCATTCAAATCGTGGCTTCACCATTTACTGCTTGGCAAGTTTTTTGATCCATTTCTCCACCTGTAAAACAGGGATGATAATAGCACTAATCTCACAGTCTCAGGCAAATAACAAATTAGGTAATACATGTAAAGTACGAGAGCAGTGCCTGGCTCCTAGTAGGTGCTCAATAAATGCCAACTGCTTCTGGTTGGTTTTAAAAAAAAATTCAGCACTTTTGTACACGGAATGCAGAACCCCAGGTTATACCTGTGGTTTCAATAAATCCATGTTGAATGCTGGGGCCTGAAGTAGAACTGGGCAGAGGACTGGACCAGATTTAGGGGTCAGAAAAGGAGGCCCCTGGACTACTAGAAGAGGTTGCTTTATCTGGGAGATGAGCATTTTCAAAGTGCAGAGGGAGAGCGGTCAGGTGAAAAATGGCTAAAGATGATAGAGCTTGGGATCCAGGTGTCCGGGAAGAATCTTCTCATACTCTACTCATTCTGACAATCCCAATGGTCAAATTTATTTTTATGAAGCTAATTGTCTTTTCTTTTTAAAAGTACCTGCATTTTCTCATACAATGACTTGATTTTACAGTATTTTGCAAATTTGCAGGGACCTTATTGTCACCCCTGGTGGACGCT
The DNA here is from genome assembly GCF_027409185.1 of Cynocephalus volans. Lineage (NCBI taxonomy): Eukaryota > Metazoa > Chordata > Mammalia > Dermoptera > Cynocephalidae > Cynocephalus > Cynocephalus volans. The sequence continues at coordinate 11,268,692 of NC_084468.1, forward strand.
GGCCATGAGATCCTTCCCTCATTCCTTTCCTTAAAGGTTCCACCATCTCACATCAAATCAATCTCCAGGTCCTATGAATCATATTTTCCAAAAGTATTTCTATCCATCTGCTCCCCTCTTTCTCCACTTTCAGGTTAAAGTCCCTTTGTTGTCATTGGGACTGTAACTATAGTACGATCTCTTGCCAGTCTCTCTGCCTCTGGAATGGAAGTCCCTCCTGGCTGACTTCAGAGCTCGCACTCAACACCTCTACTATCAGTGGAAAAGAGCAGAGTCAGCGATGGGTTTGCCTGCATTATTTTCAGCTCACCGGTATGTTTTTGGGGAAGTTACTTCACTTTTCTTGCTCAGTCAGGCATAAATAATAAAAGCAATAACTACCTCACAATATTGCTGTAAAGATCAAATGCAGTTATCTATGTTAAGTACTTAATATGGTGCCTGACTCATGGTCATCCTCAAAACTCAATACTATCATTATCACTTGTAATACAACCACCACCATAAACACGACGACCACCACATCATCACCATCATGGAAGGTGAGGCTGGAGTGACAGAAACACTCTAGATGTCACTCACGTTGCAATATCCAGGGCCAGCCACTCACATCAAGCTGTTCCTGTTGAATCATTAAGACCATGAGGCACCTAAAACTCTACCAGAAGAGAATGTCAAAGGAAATAAGGGTGCTGAGACTGGTGAAGCGACATGGCACAAGTCCATATGTTTACACATCTGTAGAAGAGAATTAGGAATAATGATATTAGTAAAAATAATGTTACAACAATAGTTTTTACAAATACTGCTATTACCACTGTGGGGACAGGCGCTGTGAGAGGTTATCCATCACCAGTTTACCCCAGAGTTGAAGAAACAGAGCCAGTGGAAGGGAGTGGAACAGAACATGCCGTATTGTGTCTCTATCTAGCTCACCAACAACCCTACACTACAGTTTCAGTATCCCTATGTTATGTCTCACAGAGTTGAAAATGGCAGAGCCCAAAAGTCTTCTGAGATATCATGTTTCTTCCCTGGGTTTTTGCTTACCAGTGGAAGCTCTTTCTAACAATATCACATGTCCAATGTGAAATGAAATGAGCTGTCTTAGGATGCAACTCCCATCACAGGAATTGTTCAAGCTGAAATAAATGTATTGGGAGGATTTAAGCATTAGACAGAGCCGGGGTAGATGATCTTTAAGGTTCTTCTGAGGCTGAGAGTCTTAGATGTTGTGAAATACTGCCTCTGGCTGACAACCTTGGAGTGTTATAGTTTTGTTTTTATACAATATTATGTTAAAAGAGCTCTGCCTTGCCCCTTGTAAGTCCCGTGCCACCACTTGACTAGAACCTCTAGTTTGTGAGAACATGTTTAGAAATACACTTGTGTAGTTAGTAACCTTTATCTGTAAATCTCCTCAACGAAATTCCAGGGCATTAATCAGTCATAAAACTCCACAGAGGGGCATTCACCTTAGCTAAAGTCAGCATTTTCTAACTTACTATAAATATCGCTCATATGAAACAGTTAATTGATTTCCTCATGCAAGACGTTCTTGGCCACCAATGAGAAAGTTTTCTAAAAAATGGATTGCTTTCCCATGGCCTCAGGACAAGTGCTGATCCGCATCCTTAAGTCCTGACACCCCAGTTGATATCAGGCCTCGAAGTACTGATTCTTCACATTCGAATGAAGATGGATCCACCAGTGGTTCCTCTTTGTTTTACTGAGCCTTGACTCCATGCTGGGCTCAGAGCTAGGGGCACAGACCATACGTTTTAATGTTTCACATGCAGTATAATCTATGATCCTCAAAACAACTTGCCTCAGAACTTATTGTACAGAGGCCATTTACAGCACCATTTTACAGATAAAAGAGTTGAGGCTATATCTGCTGTCTAATGTCACATGTGGCTATTTACATTTACATTAAAATTATATAAAATTAAAAATTCAGTTTTGCATTCTCACTCCAACCACATTTCAAGTGCCCATTAGCCACAAGTGGCTAGGGGTTCCTGTATTGGACAAAGCAGATTAGAATATTCCTATTGTCTCAAGAAGTTCTTTTGAACAGCATCTGTATGAAAGGTCACTTAAATGTTAGAGCTGGGATTGAAAAATGAGGCCTTCAGTGTCCTTTGTGCAGCACTGTGCTCCAGAGAAAGCAGTGTGTGATCCACAGAAGATGCTCTCAGACTCCTTAGATAGCTGATGAATGAAATAAGCAGGAGCATTGGAGTGGACATATGAGTGCTGTGGGGTGCTGGGGGCTGAGTACTCGAAATAGGCCTTCTGGATGTCCCCAGATGTCACCAAGCTCACATAGTCAATGAGTGTCAGGGCTCAGACCTGGTCTAAACGTACACCCCTGCCCTTCAAAACACTACTCTGCTTCTCTGTGTGTCTTAAAAACACAGTGAAATCCCAGCGTATTCCAAAATCATTTCAGCCAAATCACTACAGATAAACTGCCCATCTACTGATGGACATTTGTAAAGTTACATCCTCAGTTTTGTAAACTGATTGGTGATCATGAAGACCCCCCCAGCAGGGGCGACTCCGAGAACCTCCCTCTGTTAGTGTCTCCTGCTGAGGCAACAGCACAGGTTCTGCTGGAACCTTCCTTGTAACACTTCTGAAGTTCAGCGCAGTCTCTAAACCGCATAAGAAAAGCAGATGGAATATTTAGTGCAGTTGCTGGAGCCATAAAAGAAAAAAATTAACCAAGCTTATTAGGCTCCCTGTTTCTTTTCTCCCATAAAGCCAGCAATTGGCAATAAATGCCATTCTGCTTTTTAACAGATGAACGGCCCAGTTGTGATAAATTCTCCGGCATTTTCTGGAGGAAATATATTTTACTCCGGACAGTTTTAGTAGTGGGACCATATTTTTCAAAGGAGTGGCGAGGACACTTAAGTGAGGATTAAACTCTTCCAACCATGGTGAGGCTGGGCCGTGGGAGATCCACACCTTTGGGGTTGGATTCCAAAGTCAGGGGAGAGCACACTTGTCCATGGCTCTTTCCCACTTTTGTCGGCTTGCTGGCAGAATCTCCATCTTTTATTGCCTGTACGCTTTATTTGATCCTACATTTCGTCCTGGGATTAGGAAGAATACATATATTACTTTTGATTTTTAGGTAAGAAAAGTAAAGCTCAGAGAGAGTAACTGGTTTGCCCAAGGTCCTACACGTAGTGGGTCATGAATCTCGGGTTTGGACCCTAATGCTTCACTTTCCTATTAATTTCACTCAATTTAGTTTTCATCTGGCAGAGGGTGAAGAATGTCCAGTGGCCTAGGAGTTAGAAAGTCTGGGTCAGCCATGGTTTTGCAACCAACCATCTGGAAGATCCTGGGCAAATCCTCTCCTTCTCATGTCATTTCTCACTCCCTACACAGTTGGTTCTGACTCACCTAGGACTGAAGTGTTTTCTATGACGTGGGACTTGGAGCTTGAAAACTGGGGAAATTCCAAACAAACTGAAACGTGATGGTCACTCCAGTTCTGGACTTAATCTGTGTTTTTTCTCTGCAGTCTCCCCTTGGGTAGTCTCATGTATCCCACTGACTTCAAGCAACAGCAAGTTCTTGGACACTGATTTTGTGTTTCCTTCCCAACATCTCCGCTCTGCTGATGGGCATCTCACGGTTGTCTTTACCTTTGCGTGTCTAGACTGCCGTCATTCCCTCCCTCTACTGTCTGTCCTAGCCCCACTTCTCTAACCATATTCTCTGGTGGGGTCTGTGGCAGTATTATTCATCTACTAGGGAGTGGTCTTAAACTGCTTCTGCTCCCTTACCCCCATCTAATTAGTCTGCAGAGATTGGTGATCTGCCCTTCTAACTATTTCTTGAACCTGCACAGGTCTCTCCATCTCAATAGCACCTGCCTTAGATCCCCATTATCTCTTGCTGTCACGGCCTGGTCATCAGGCTTCTGGGATTGTGCCCTTTTCCATCAGTTCCACCTTCTACCCTGTTTAATAAAGTAACTCTAGATTTCCTTAAGAGTTTTTTATTTTATTTTTTATTATTTTTTGGTATAGCTCTTGGCTGTGCTGCTCCAAGCCTGGGTCTCCAGCCCTTCCTAAAATTCTATTAGCTGTCAATATCGTTTAATGCATTGTTTTTCTGTCTAAAGTGGCCAATGTCTGTTCTGTCACTGGCATCTAAGAACTTCAGTGATGGAGCAAGAGGTCAATTTGAAGAAGGAGGATAAAGCTCAAGGTGGGTGATAGAATTTGGATGTGTTGTCCTTGCCAAAACTCATGCGGAAATCTGATCTCCAATGTGGCAGTGTTGGGAGCTGTTTGAGTCATGGGGGTGGATCCCTCATGAATGGATTAATGCTCTCCCTGGGAAGTGGGGGTAGTGAGTGAGTTTCCACTCTTAGTTCCTGCCAGAGTTGGTTCTTTAAAAGACCCTGGCACCTCCCCTCTCTCTCTTGCTTCCTCTCACCATGTGATCTGCTTGTACCCGCTGGCTGTCTGCCGCTTTCCACCATGAGTAGAAGCAGCCTGAGGCCCATGCCAGATGCAGCTGTCCCAGAATCATAAGCCAAATAAACTTCTGCTCTTTATAAATCACCCAGTTTCAGGTATTCTGCTATAGCAACACAAAATGGACTAATACAGTGGGAGATTGCCATCTGAATGAACATCTCAAGACCAGGTGGTACAGCAGAGCTGAGAGCATTTAGTTGATCCGGGAAGGGAAGTGTCCTTTAGGTGTTTCTAGGCACACATAGCTAAAGTGGTGCTGGGTATTCAGACCTGGGTTCTGAGCCAGGTGAGCCTCTTAGCTGAGCTTTGCTCCGAGGAGCCTGAGGTTTCATGTTTATTCAATGAAGCAGCTCTTTGGCAAGTCAACTAACCTCTCTAGGCTTAGTTTCCTAATCTGCACAAGAGATACTTACTGGTATTAAGGACCTACTCTGTGTAGTGTGAAGACAGAATTCCTACATAAAACCAGGCTGTAGAAATTTCTTCATTTTAAGAGTAGTAGGGGGCAGTGGCAAAATTCACGCTTTTTTATTTAATGGGCCCTTGAGTATAAAAGATAAGGCCCCTGAGCCTACTTTGGATGGAGGGATTGATCAAGGGGATCTAAAAGTTTCCAATATAATAAAAGAATAGGATTTTTTTTCAGGTTCTTTCTAGAGATCTAAGATACTTGGAGGGTAGGAGACAGTGATCTGGGTGAGGATGATGGTTGAAACTTGATTTTCAGGGTTGGAGCAGGTGATGAACCAGAGAATCAGTTGGGAAAATGTAGGTGCCAGCAACATGGCAGCAGGTGTATGCCCCAGAGATGGCCTGGGAGAGCTTGACCAATGAACTTTAGATGCAGTGATATCTGAGAGTGAATTTTAAAAATTTTATTGAAATGTATTGACTGTACATATTTGCAGGGTGCAGAGTTATATATCAGTATATGTATACAATGTGTAGTCATCAAATTAGGGCTGTTTGCAAATTCATCACTACAAAAATTTATTGTTTCTTTGTGATGAGAACATTTAAGCTCCTTTCTTTTAACTATTTGACAGCATAACCATAAATTATTATAAATTTTAGAGGCCTAATACTGCTGTATACTGATAGAACTTATTTTTCTATCTAGCTGTAATTTTGTGTCCATTAACTAATCACTCAATATCTCTCTTCCTCCTTCCCCTTTTCTGGCTCTAATAACCACATGTAGTGGATTGGATTATGTTCCCCAAAACTCACTGAAGTTTGAATTGTGTCCCCCAAGTTTTATGTATTAGAAACAGCCCTCACTGTGACTGTTAAGAGGGTGGGATTATTCAATTACCGATTATGGTAATTGAAAGGTGGAGCCTTGAAGAGGTGATTGGATTGTAGGACCCTGCAGTAGTGAATGGATTAAAAATGGTCACCAGGGGTATGGTTCTGAGGGCTTTAAATGAAGTGGAGAGTCTGTTTTTCTCTGCCTCTGCTCTCTGTGCCCTGCCATTTTCACAATGTGATACCTTGCCATCACTGTCATCACCACCAAGACCTTCACCAGCTGTGTTCCCTGGACTTTGGGCTTCCCAGCCTCAGAAACTATAAGCAATGAATTTCATTTTCTTAAAATCACCCAGTTCCACGGATTTTGTTATAAGCAACAGAAACAGACGAATGCACCACAGTCGTACTTTCCACTTCTAAAAGTTCAACTTATTATTTATTTATTTATTTTAGCTCCCACATATGAGTGAGAACACGCAGTATTTCTCTTTCTGTGACTGGCTTCTTTTGCTTGACATACTTTTCTCCAAGCTCATCCATGCTGCTGCTGCAAATGGCAGAATTTCCTTCTTTTTTATGACTGAGTAGTATTCCTTTATGTGTACATACCACATTTCCCTTATCCAATCATCTGTCAATGGAGATTTAGGTTGGCTCCATACCTTGGCTATTGGGAGTAGAGCTGTGAGAAACATGGGAGTGCGGGTGTCCCTTTGACAGATTGATTTCCTTTCCTTTGGGTATGTATAACGAATTTCTTTTCTGTCTTACGTGACATTTCTGTTCCTGTTCCTGAAGCGTTCGGTAAAACTTGTCTCACACGGAAGCCTTTTGTTGTTTGGGTGCTTTGAGGAATGAATGGAAGGGGCTCTTTCCATACTTGAGGAAGGTATGCAGAAGCAGAACAGGATAAGCCAGCAGGAGCATAACTGAGATGCCCAGATAGCCAGAGGAACCGGAGAGGAAGTGTTTGGGATGGGAGGTGTGAGGTCACAGACAGGGGGCTGCACACATCAGAAGTTCCTTCTCACCCAACACAGGCCATAGACCTTTTCAGGAGGTGCTTGTCTTTCCTGCAGAAACACATAGGATGGGAACTTGAGCCCTCTATTTTATAATTAGAGGAAACTGAATTTAGAAGGAGAAACTTAAGTTACAATCATGCCAGGCACTTTTCTGATCTATTTACAAAAGATTTACTGAGTCTCTGCTATGGATCAGATACTTTTCATATATTATTTCATGAGATCCTAGCTAGTAGGTAAAGATTAGTGTTACAATTCACACCTGGAAGATGAAGAGGCTGAGCCTTTGTGAGATGGGGAGACAGTCACAGGTTAACGGATGGATCACTTTTGGTGATGCATGAGGAGGTGCTTGGTCACTGCAAGGCCCTGGGGAATTGCAAACCTCTATTGCCATTTTTTATTTTCTGGGTGAGGAACCAGAGCAGAGAAAAGAATGAAAATGACATTGTGGCCTTTACCTGGGCCAGTTGGTTGTGGTGTTAAGACCACAGAACCCAGAGCTCTGCACTGCTTCCTCACTGCAGCTGGCTTTAGTTTTATTAATGGCTTTACAGCCTCTTTATTTGATGGGGCTTGGCTAGTGGAGCTCTCATCTGCAGCTGAACTGCTTTAGGCACCTTCTTCCTGGTATAGGCTGAATTGTGTCCTCCAAAGAGATATGTTGAAGTCCTAATCACTGGTATCTGGCCTTATTTGGAAATAGGGTCTTTGCAGATAAAATCAGGTTAAGACAAGGTCTTTAGGGTGGACCCCAATACAATACGACTGGTGTCCTAGGAGTAGAAAGAGACACACAGGGAGAATGTCATGACCAGAGCTGGAAGAGGCAAGGAAGGATTTTGTCTGGAGTTTTCAAAAGACCACGGCCCTGCTGACACCTTAATTTTGGACTTCTGCCCTCCTTAACTGAGAGAGAATAACTTCTGTCATTTTAAGCCACCCAGTTTGTGATATTTTGTTACAGCAGCCATAGGAGACTAATAATATAGTCCCCTAAGTTCCCTTAGGCTGGCAGAGCTCAGCTCCTGAATTTCTCACCCATGCTCAGCAAAGATCACTTATTCTCATTCATTCATTTATGTCATGGTTGTGCTAGACATTTTATAAGAAGTACAATACCAAGCCCTGTTTTCAAGTGAACTTCAATTTGGGGAAACAAGAAATTCACTTCAAAAGATGGGTGAAATGAGATGGTGAGTAGGGTGAGTCTCTGGGTCAGTCCTTAGCACTGGCAGGTATGCAGTAGCACACAGTGTTACTGTGAATGACACCAAGTGAAGCAGTGGACACATTACCAACTTGAGAACCAAACTGGTTGAGGTAGGGTCTCGGCTTCTCCAGTCTCTACTCACTATCTCTCCAGAGAGGCTGCAGTGGATTGAATGTCCACTCACCAAGCTTAATCCCTACTGTGACTGCTGAGGGTGAGAAATCCTGCTGTGGAGGTTGAAAGGGGGGCCTTGAAGAGGTGATTAGATTATGAGGACCATGCCCTAGTAAATGGATTAATAAGTTGATGGTTTAGTGGTGGTCATGGGCATGGTTCTGAGGGCTTTAAAAGGAGAAGGAGTGAGCAGTTAGGTCTCTCTGCCCTGCCCTTCTCACCATGTGACACCCTGAGTTGCTGTAGTCACCACCAGGACAAGCCCTCACCAGATGTGTTCCCTGGACTTTGGACTTCCCAGCCTCTGAAACTGTAAGCTATAACGTTTCTTTACCAATTACTCAGTTTTAGGTATTTCTGTTATAAGCAACAGAAATGGCTAAGACAGAGGCCTTTCTTCCCTCTCTCTCCACCACTCTATCACATTTCCCTATTCATTTTCTTTATGGTTCTTAACAGCCCCTGAAATGATTTATTGATTTATTTGTTTATTTAGGATAGGCCTTCTCAACCTTGGCAGTGTTGACGTGTTGGTCCAGATCATTCTTTGTGGTGGGAGCTGTCCTGTGAGTTGTAGGAGGTTTAACAGCACCCTAGCCTCTACCCACTAGTGCCAGCAGCACCCCTCCCAGGTGTGATGATAAAATATGTTTCCAGACATTGCCAAAGATTCTCTGGGGGAAAAGCCAGCTTGGCTGAGAAGCACTGATTTCAGGCATGTCTCTTGAAGCAGGGATTGTCATCTTGTTCTCTATGGTCCCTCCAGTGCCTGGCATACTGTGCTTCTGTAGGGTCACTAAGTAAACGTGGTTGTCATGTCGACTGAAAAGCTTCCAGAGTTAAGTTTGCTATTTTGTGGGAACTCAGAAAAAATATACCCCATCTCTTGTTGGAAAACACCCTGGGAGGAGTCAGTTCCAAGGGGTTGGCACGAGAGTGGAAACCTGTAGCATGAACATGCTTTATCCTGGCTAGGGGCAGGCAGTGGGCATTCCAGGCAGAAGAAGTGGCCCTGGAAAAAGGCTGAAGGTGGGCAGGGTATGGGATACTGGTGGTTGTGAGCCTGGGGCAGAAGTACCAGCTCAAAGAGGCTGCAGGGGCATCAGGATGGAATCCTAAGAGTCCAGACTAAGGCAATGGCCGAAGGATTGAGTTCCACTTTGAGATGTCCGATTAGTAAGAGAAAGTTACTCTGAAGTCATTAATATGCCTGATTATTCCCCTGATTTATGACCCTTGTTGACAGATTAGTGCTTCATCAAACGCTGTTGCCCTTATAGCTCATATTTCTTCCAGTTTTTACTTTTACTCAGCAGCTATCACTTCTGATCATTTTTACATTAATTGTACATAACACTGCTTGGCTTTAAATGTATTATTTTAAAACGTTTTGTTTTACAGTTCACTTCACAGCTAGAAATTCTGTAGACAGTGGTCATAAATCTTTCTTGAAAGAAAATAGAAGTTGTCTGTTTTAATTTCATATCAATTCCCTACTGCGTGGGAAAAGAGATGAAGGACGGGGGAAAATATCTTTTCTAAACACTTGCAATTATCCATGTTTTATTTCTACTAGTGGGTTGCTGCTTTTGAACTGAATAGATTACTTTCAAAATGCATGTGTTTGAAGTTAGGGTTTGAAGGCATGTTTTGGGATAAAATGCAAGATTTTGAAAATAGCAATTTAATTTTGAGATGTGACCAAAAAGGTGGCAGCAATGAGATTTAAGAAATATCACAGGTTTTGGATCAGATTGATTTAGCTGGAATTCTGGCTCTATGATCCTGAGCAAGTTACATTAATCTCTTTGTCTTAGTTTTTTCACCTTTACAGTGGTGGGGAAGGTAACCAACCTCCCCCAAAATTAGTGCCATAACAGATTGACAACAGTTATTTTGCTTACAATTTTTTTGGGGGTGGGGCAGGGCTCAACAGGGATGGCTTGTTTCTACTTTTCATGGCAACAGATGTGGTGACAAGTTTGAAACAGGAGGATGGATGCCTTCCGAGGTGGCTCAGTCACCTGGCTGGTGCATTGACATTGACTGTTGGCAGGGAGCTCAGCTGAGTCTGACAACCAGAGTGTCTAGATGTGGACTGCCCTGCTTGATGGTCTCAGGAGTTGAGTCACTTAATGGTTTGGCTTTCTCAGAATGAGCATCCCAAGAGAAATTGTCAGAAGCTGTGTGGCTTTTTATGACTTAACCTCAGAAGCCAAATGGTGTTCCTGCTGACATAATCTATTCATAGAAGCAGTTGCAAGCGTGCCCAGATTCAAGGTGGGGACCCCACCTGTTGGTGGAAGCAGGGGCAAGTTTCCATTGTAAAAGAGCATGTAGGATGAGAGTGTGTGGTTAGGGTCTTGCTGGGAAAACAGTCTTCTGTAATGATGACTATAAAGTGCCCTGCTTTGTATAGATTCTGTCCCAAAATAAATGCCTCATAAATAATAACTATTACTATTTCCATTAGTTATGATTGGGTGCTACTTAAATCAAATTTAGGTTAGGTATTAGTTCTATCCTTGCTTATGGTTCAAGATCTTTCTCCCCAAATCTTGTTTTTTCCTCTGCCTCCCTTCTGGCCTTGCTCCAATCAGTTCTCCATCTTGTAGCATCTACTTGAAGGCAAATCTGGTCACTTAATCACAATATCATAATCACAAAACACTCTAATGGCTTCTGACTCTGCTTAGGATTAACACAAAATCCTAACAGGACCTACACAAGGCTTCTGGTCCTCCCTCCCCCAACTTCATCCTGCATCATAGTTCACCCCCGTCTTCCTCCCTCTGTACTTCTGCCAGGTTGGATTCCTTTCACTTCCCGGAAATTCTGGACAGAAACTTTATTCCCTTTTGCCATGGGGCCTTTCTTCATGCTGTTGCCTTGGCCTGGGAGCTACTAGTCCTGACCTCCACAACTAGCCAGCTCCTCCTGTTGATGGGTTCTTTGGCATTCCTACTCGAGATTGGACAGTTTGGGCTGAACTCTCAGAAGCCCGTCTGAAACAGGCTCACATAATAAGGATATGCAAGGTACGGCATAAGAGTAAGCCCAAGGATAGGAAAGACTACAAATTGGTTGTTTTGGTGGCTCAGCAATGTCACTGAATTCTTTCTATAACCAGATTCTTTGCCTTTTTCCATGATTTGTTCCCTACATTTCTTTCAGCCTAAAGCAGGTTACCCTCATGCCTACAGTGGCTGCCAGCAGCGGTGGTGCCAATACGCTTTCCTGTTTCCATCCCCTCCAGTGATGGAATATAAATGCTTTACCTCAGTGTGATCAGACCACCATAGCTCATGTACCAAGCCACTCCTCAGAACAATAATATATATATATTTTTTTTAATTTTATTTTGTCGATATACATTGTAGCTGATTAATGCTCCCCATCACCAAAACCTCCCTCCCTTCTCCCTCCCCCCCTCCCCCCCAACAATGTCCTTTCTGTTTGCTTGTTGTATCAACTTCAAATAATTGTGGTTGTTATATCTTCTTCCCCCCCCCCCCCGGTTTGTGTGTGTATGTGTGTATGTGTGTGTGTGAATTTATATATTAATTTTTAGCTCCCACCAATAAGTGAGAACATGTGGTATTTCTCTTTCTGTGACTGACTTGTTTCACTTAATATAATTCTCTCGAGGTCCATCCATGTTGTTGCAAATGGCAGTATTTCATTCGTTTTTATAGCTGAGTAGTATTCCATTGTGTAGATGTACCACATTTTCCGTATCCACTCATCTGATGATGGGCATTTGGGCTGGTTCCAACTCTTGGCTATTGTAAAGAGTGCTGCGATGAACATTGGGGAACAGGTATACCTTCGACTTGATGATTTCCATTCCTCTGGGTATATGCCCAACAGTGGGATGGCTGGGTCGTATGGTAGATCTATTTGCAATTGTTTTAGGAACCTCCATACCATTTTCCATAGAGGCTGCACCATTTTGCAGTCCCACCAACAATGTATGAGAGTTCCTTTTTCTCCGCAGCCTCGCCAGCATTTATCGTTCATAGTCTTTTGGATTTTAGCCATCCTAACTGGGGTTAGATGGTATCTCAATGTGGTTTTGATTTGCATTTCCCGGATGCTGAGTGATGTTGAGCATTTTTTCATATGTCTGTTGGCCATTTGGATATCTTCCTTAGAGAAATGCCTACTTAGCTCTTTTGCCCATTTTTTAATTGGGTTGCTAGTTTTCTTCTTGTAAAGTTGTTTGAGTTCCTTATATATTCTGGATATTAATCCTTTGTCAGATGTATATTTTGCAAATATTTTCTCCCACTCTGTTGGTTGTCTTTTAACTCTTTTAATTGTTTCTTTTGCTGTGCAGAAGCTTTTTAGTTTGATATAATCCCATTTGTTTATTTTTCCTTTGGTTGCCCGTGCTTTTGGGGTCGTATTCATGAAGTCTGTGTCCAGTCCTATTTCCTGAAGTGTTTCCCCTATGTTTTCTTTAAGAAGTTTTATTGTCTCAGGGTGTATATTTAAATCCTTAATCCATTTTGAGTTGATTTTAGTATACGGTGAGAGGTATGGATCTAGTTTCATTCTCCTGCATATCGATATCCAGTTATCCCAGCACCACTTGCTGAAGAGGCAGTCCCTTCCCCAGTGAATAGGCTTGGTGCCTTTGTCAAAGATCAGATGGCAGTAAGTGTGAGGGTTGATTTCTGGATTCTCTATTCTATTCCATTGGTCAGTGTGTCTGTTTTTATGCCAGTACCATACTGTTTTGGTTATTATAGCTTTGTAGTATAGCTTAAAGTCAGGTAGTGTTATGCCTCCAGCTTTATTTTTTTTGCTGAGCATTGCTTTGGCTATTCGTGGTCTTTTATTGTTCCATATAAATGTCTGAATAGTTTTTTCCATTTCTGAGAAAAATGTCTTTGGAATTTTGATGGGGATTGCATTGAATTTGTATATCACTTTGGGTAGTATGGACATTTTCACTATGTTGATTCTTCCAATCCAAGAGCATGGAATATCTTTCCATCTTCTTGTATCCTCTCTAATTTCTCTCAGCAGTGCTTTGTAGTTCTCATTATAGAGATTTTTCACCTCCTTGGTTAACTCAATTCCTAAGTATTTTATTTTTTTGGTGGCTATTGTAAATGGGCAGGCTTTCTTGATTTCTCCTTCTGCATGTTCACTATTGGAGAAAAGAAATGCTACTGATTTTTGTGTGTTGATTTTGTATCCTGCTACTGTGCTGAAATCATTTATCAATTCCAACAGTTTTTTTGTAGAGGTTTTAGGCTGTTCGATATATAGGATCATGTCATCTGCAAACAGGGACAGTTTGACTTCATCTTTTCCAATCTGGATGCCCTTTATTTCCTTCTCTTCTCTGATTGCTCTGGCTAGTACTTCCAACACTATGTTGAATAGGAGTGGTGAGAGTGGGCATCCTTGTCTAGTGCCTGTTCTTAAAGGAAAAGCTTTCAGCTTTTCCCCATTCAGGATGATATTGGCAGTGGGTTTGGCATATATGGCTTTAATTATGTTGAGATACTTTCCCTCTATACCTAACTTATAGAGGGTCTTTGTCATGAATGAGTGCTGAACTTTATCAAATGCTTTTTCAGCATCTATAGAGATGATCATATGGTCCTTGTGTTTGAGTTTATTAATATGGTGTATCACATTTATTGATTTGCATATGTTGAACCAACCTTGCATCCCTGGGATGAATCCCACTTGATCGTGATGAATAATTTTACGTATGTGTTGCTGTATTCTGTTTGCTAGTATTTTAGTGAGGATTTTTGCATCTATATTCATCAAGGATATCGGCCTGTAGTTTTCTTTTTTGGTTATATCTTTACCTGGTTTTGGTGTCAGGATGATGTTTGCTTCATAGAATGAGTTTGGGAGATTTGCGTCCGTTTCAATCTTTTGGAATAGTTTGTAAAGAATCAGTGTCTATTCCTCTTTGAATGTTTGGTAAAATTCTGCTGTGAATCCATCTGGTCCTGGGCTTTTCTTTGTTGGGAGCCTTCTGATAACAGCTTCAATCTCCTTTATTGTTATTGGTCTGTTCAAATTTTCTACGTCTTCACGGTTCAGTTTTGGGAGCTTGTGTGTGTCCAGAAATTTATCCATTTCCTCCAGATTTTCAAATTTGTTGGCGTATAGTTGTTTATAGTAGTCTCGAATGATTCCTTGTATTTCAGATGAATCAGTTGTAATATCGCCTTTTTCATTTCTAATTTGTGTTATTTGAGTCTTCTCTCTTCTTTTTTTTGTTAGCCATGCTAATGGTTTGTCAATTTTATTTATCTTTTCAAAAAACCAACTTTTTGATTCGTTGATCTTTTGAATTGTTTTTTGGTTTTCAATTTCATTCAGTTCTGCTCTGATCTTAATGATTTCTTTCCATCTGCTAACTTTAGGATTGGATTGTTCTTGTTTTTCTAGTTCTTTAAGGTGAAGTGTTAGGTTGTTCACTTGCCATCTTTCCATTCTTCTGAAGTGAGCATTTAATGCAATAAATTTTCCCCTCAATACTGCTTTTGCCGTATCCCACAGGTTTTGGTATGATGTATCATTGTTTTCATTAGTTTCAATAAACTTTTTGATTTCCTGCTTGATTTCTTCTTGGACCCATATGTCATTAAGTAGAATGCTGTTTAATTTCCATGTGTTTGTATAGTTTCCAGAGTTTTGTTTGTTATTAATTTCTAGTTTTAATCCATTGTGGTCTGAGAAGATACATGGGATAATTCCAATTTTTTTGAATTTATTGAGACTTGATTTGTGACCTAATATGTGATCTATCTTGGAGAATGATCCATGTGCTGATGAGAAGAATGAATATTCTGAGGTTGTTGGGTGGAATGTTCTGTAGATATCTGCCAATTCCAATTGGTCTAGAGTCTTGTTTAGATCTTGTGTTTCTCTACTGATTCTTTGCCTAGATGATCTGTCTAATATTGACAGTGGGGTGTTCAGGTCCCCTGCTATTATGGTATTAGTGTCTATTTCCTTCTTTAGGTCTAATAGAGTTTGTTTTATAAATCTGGCTGCTCCAACATTGGGTGCGTACATATTTATGATTGTTATGTCTTCTTGATGGATCAGTCCTTTTATCATTAAGTAGTGTCCCTCATTGTCTCTTTTTATGGTTTTTAGTTTAAAGTCTATTTTGTCAGATATAAGAATAGCTACTCCAGCTCGTTTTTCTTTTCTGTTTGCATGGTAAATCTTTTTCCATCCTTTCACTCTTAGTCTGTGTGAATCTTTATGGGTGAGGTGGGTCTCTTGTAGGCAGCATATAGTTGGGTCCTGCTTTTTGATCCAGTCAGCCAGTCTGTGTCTTTTAATTGGGGAATTTAAGCCTTTAACATTAAGAGTTGTTATTGAAAGGTGTTGATTTATTCCTAGCATTTTATTGGTTGTTTGGTTGTCTTAGGTGTCTTTTGTTCCTTGCTTTCTGATTTACTGTTTGGTTTCTTTGTTTGTTGGTTCCTTAGGTTGTAGATAGTGTTTTTGTTAGCTTGTTTTCTCTTCATGAATGCCATTTTTATTGTACTAGCGGGTTTAGATTTTTCTTAGGTTTTTATGGCAGTGGTAGTTATTTTTCAGGAACCAAACCCAGTACTCCCTTGAGGATTTCTTGTAAGGGTGGTCTTGTGGTAGTGAACTCCCGCAGTTTTTGTTTGTCTGAGAAATATACTATTTGCCCCTCATTTCGGAAGGATAGCCTTGCAGGGTAGAGTATTCTTGGCTGGCAATCTTTGTCTTTTAGTATTTTGAAAATATCATCCCATTCCTTTCTAGCTTTTAGGGTTTGTGATGAAAAGTCTGATGTTAACCTGATTGGGGCTCCCTTATAGGTGATTTGACGCTTCTCTCTTGCAGCTTTTAAGATTCTCTCTTTGTCTCTGAGTTTTGCCAATTTGACTATGACATGTCTTGGAGAAGGCCTTTTTGGGTTGAATACGTTTGGAGATCGTTGAGCTTCCTGGATCTGAAGATCTGTGATTTTTCCTATACCTGGGAAGTTTTCTGCCACTATTTTGTTGAATATGTTTTCAATGGAATCTCCATTTTCCTCCCCTTCTGGAATACCCATGACTCAGATATTTGAGCGCTTGAGGTTGTCTGATATCTCTCTCAGATTTTCTTCCATGTCCTTGATTCTTTTTTCTTTCTTTTTGTCTGCTTGTGTTATTTCAAACAGCCCATCTTCAAGTTCAGAGGTTCTCTCTTCAACTTCGACAAGCCTGCTGGTTAAACTCTCCGTTGTGTTTTTTATTTCGCTGAATAACTTCTTCAGTTCAGCAAGTTCTGCTACATTTTTTTTTAGGACATTGATTTCCTTGTATATTTCCTCTTTCAGATCCTGTATACTTTTCCTCATTTCATCATGATGTCTAGCTGAGTTTTCTTGTATCTCATTCAGTTTCCTTAGAATTATCACTCGAAATTCCTTGTCAGTTATTTCAAGGGCTTCTTGTTCTATAGGATCTAGAGTATGAGATTTATTAACTTTTGGTGGTGTACTTTCTTGATTTTTTGTATTTCTGGTGTCTTTTTTTTGGTGTTTATTCATTGTGGCAGGGGGTTTCACAGTCCACCGGTTTAAGACTAATGACTAACTAGGATGTTGCTGTGGTTGCCAATTTGGTATGGCTCCCGCCGTGACTGCTCAGTTGGCCTCTAGTGTCTTGTGTGTGTGGTTGCCCCGGGTCTTGGGCTTCTCCGGGGATCCACCTTTCTGGTCAGCTTGTACTCTGCTGGGCTGGTGGATCACGTACCACAGGGTGTGTGATCTCTGTTGAGCTTTCACTTTCTGTACAGGACTTCTCCCCGTTCCGTGTGCTCTGGCCCAGGCTGTTAGATCGTGCAGTGGCGACCCCACCGGGTGTATGGTTTCTGTCGAGTCTCCGCCTCCCTGGCCGCACGTCTCCCCCCTCTGTGCACACTGTGCTGGGTTGGGGCGTGTCTTCTGCACCCCTCGTCTATCAGCTGGGCCTTCAAGACACTGCTCAGCACCGCCTCGCCCAGGAAGTCTACCAGGTTTCTGCTAGGCACAGACGACCGGTCTCTCTGGGTGCCTTTGTAGCACTGTGTAGATCTTTCTCGGGTCTTGTTCACCTTTGTTTCCCCCCGGTATAAACCGAGTCTAGTGCCTGCCTGCAGCCTGCTCTCCGGCAGGTTCAAGCGGACCTGGGAACTCTCCTACCACACTATTCCCAACCAGAAATACGTTAGGCTTTTTTCCAAACTGGTGGTCGCAGAGATGGTATCTGCCTCCCAGTAACAGGAAGTTTACCGGGGCCAGAGTCCAGGGTGTGGTGGAGTGACAGTCGCCCGCCCGTACTTCCTAGCCCTCCCAAAACTGGTCGGGACGCCCCACACCCCCAGCCCTGCCAGAGAACCGTGGAGGGACTGGGAGAGGAGGTCGGCCCGCAGGGTCCGGAAAGCCCCGCGCCAGGCCAAGCAAATGGGCTCAGTGATGGCCGAGCAGGGCGGAGCTGCCCGCACCTGGGAAAATGGAGGCAGCACCGGGGCAGTGAGTGGCCTGGTGGTGCAGGCGGGGAGCCGCGTGGGCATCCACCCCCCGAACAGAGCTGTGCCAGGGATCACTCACAGTGCTGTGCCAGGTCGGGCGCTCGCTCTGTCTCTGGTTTGTTGCCTTCCGTGTTCTCGGCGCTGCCGCCTCGGGCTGTTCAGTCGCGGCGCCGCTCGGGCGCTCCCAGGAGTCTTCTTTAATGCCGGCTTGAAACCTCGAATCCTGGATAGGGCAGCTGGCCGCCTTCAGTGCGGCCCCAGCCTCCGGGATCCTGGCTGCATCCACAGCAGCCCTGGCGCCGTGTTCCCTGTTTCAAGACTCACTTTTGCAGCTAAGAATCAGTTCTTTTCCTGCTCCACACTTCAAAGCTGTTGCCTGTAAATGAGGCAGCCTCTCCTGCCGGGGGCAAAGTGGCGTTGAGCCCCCACGACCGGCCAGCAGCAGCAGTCCTCCCTTAAGAGATGGCCAGAGGAAGGTCCACAAGTTTCCCGGCTGCCTGAGGCCCAGTGGCCACCTTTTCCACCTCAGCTACTCCGCGCCAGCCGCCGCAGCTGCCGCCATCTTGAAACTCCTTACTTAAGAACAATAATATTTTTTAAGGAAGTATTGTGGTATGATTGGCTTGGACTAATCAGGATCCACCAATAGAGGTGGAAAAGATACTAGTATTTCCTGAGTCACACAATGTGGAGGAAAAATGGGCTTTTAAACAAATTGGGGTTATATTAGGAAGGAGAGAGTGGGGAATGGACGCTGGGAGGCAGCCAACAGTGACCACTTGAATAGCTATATGCCTCTTCCAGGTGGCACTTACCCTGTTTTAATTAAAAAAAAATTAATTCTGGTAAAACACACATAACATATAATTTACAGTGCAGCGGCATTAAGTACATTCACATTGCTGTGCTGTCATGACCACTGCCACCCATCTACAGAATTCTTTGCATCTTGCAAAACTGAAACTCTGTGTCTATTCAGCAATATCCCCTTTCTTCCCTCCTCCCAGTCCCTGCTGACCGCCATTCTATTTTCTGTCTCTGTGAGATTGACTACTGTAAATACCTCATAGGAGTGGAAATATACTGTGTTTGTCCTTTTGTGACTGGCTTATTTCTCTGAGCGTAATGTCCTCAAGATTCTTCTGTGCTGAAATGTGTGTCAGAATTTCCTTCCTTTTTAAGGCTGAGTAACATTCCACTGTATGTCGATACCACATTTCATTTATCCATTCATCTGTCAATGGGCACTTGAGTTACTTCCACCTTTTGGCTATTGCGAATAATGCTATGGACCGAGGTTGTAATGTATGCACGGGTGTCCGCGCTGTATGCTCTGTGTCCCTAGGTCTCCTCTGCTGTGAGCTCCACTGGGCAAAAGCTGCACTTTTTGTTTGTTGTCAGCACTGTCTCTACAGAACCCAGGACAGTGCCTGGCAGTGTGTAGACACTCAGCTCTCTGTTGACTAAGTGGACAAACAAATTTCATTAAGGATAGCTTTCAAATTATCTTACTTCTCTCTGGGCACATTTTCTTTTCTTTAAAACCTCATAATTATGTAAAAATATACGTGAAAGTGTAACTGGGAGCATACTTGAGGGGAAACAAGAGAAGCTTTACTAAATCAAAACACTCTTAACAAGGAGCTATTTACCTGCTCATGATCATTTGGGGAAAGTTGTATGCTGATTTTTATGGTAAAATAGGATCATACAGTTTAAGAATTTATACAAGGTACTTCAAAAAGTTTGTGGAAAAATTAGAATTAAAAGATAATACAAATCTTCCCATTAACTTTTAAAGTGCCCTTGTAATATAATTTTAAGAGTTTTTAAAACTCAGAGTTTTGGGAAGATGATGCAAGGACTTGAAATTATACATTTTGTTATACTGTAACTTGCAGAATAAGGGTCCTCTGAGTCTGTTGTCATCTCCAGGCCTGCCTCCCTAGGACACTGAAGAGAAATCGTAGCCAGTTAGATGAAGAAAATGATTGGCCAGAATGATTTCCTCTTCACTTTGGGATAAGTTCAGTGGTACTTTTGTCTAATGCTATTCACTTTGAGGTTGGTTAGTATTTTAAAAAATATTATGAAAAAATTTCAAATATATGAAAAAATAGAATAATATAATAAACTCCTACGTACCCATGATCCAATGTCAACAATTATCACGGTAGGGCCAGTATTATATCATCTGTGCCTAGACCCACTTTCCCCTCCCCCGTGGATTATTTTGAAGCAAATCCCAGATATCATATAATTAAATCCATGTGGACTTCACCATGTATTGTACAGGTAAGTACTCTTTAAGGAAATATAGTGATAATACTCTTTTTACACTTAAATGATTAAAAATAATTACTACTAATAATGAAATATTCAGTGTTCAAATTTTCCCAAGTGTTTAATATTTTTCATAGTTTTTCCTATCAGTAGTCAAATAAGTTGTACGCATTGCAGTTGTTGGATGTGCTTTGAGTCTTTTAAAATCTTTTCACCCTTCCACTCTATTCTCCTATTTTTTCCCCTTGCCATTTATTTGTTTTAAAAAAACTACTTATTTCACCTGTAACCTTTTCCACATTCTGGATTTTGCCGATTGAATCTCTGTGGCATCGTTTAACACATTCCTCTGCTCCTCTATTTCCTGTAAAATAGTAGTTAAATCTTGAAATTCGATAGATTCGGGGTGGAGTTTTTGGCAAGAATACTTCAATCTCTAGATGGTGGTTTATTTTTCCACTGTATCTAATGGACCGTCTTTCTGTGATGTTAGCAGCCGCTTATGGTCATTTCTAGATCCATTATTTCATTAACGTTCATTCTTCATTTTTTAAAGCTGGATTACTTCTGTAAAAGAATCCCCCTCATGAACCTTTTGGATACCTTCAGATATGCTTTGTATAGAAAAGGCAGAAAAAATGCTTGATTATTTTTACTTTTGTTCATCAATTTTCAAAACTGCAAGCTCCCAATGGATTGTCTCCCTACTTTCCTTTCTTCATTTCCTTATTTCCTCTTCCCTCCCTCTCCTTCTTTCCTTTCTTTCTTCCTTCACTGCTCATCTCTCTTCCTTTTTCATTCTAAACTCATTTAACACATTATTAATTCTCTTTATAATGAAAACATCATAACTAGCAAACATATTTGATGGGCTTCCCTAGGATTTGCTACTTTTTAGGTTGCTTGTTTCCGTTTGAAGAAAATCTTTATATACTTAACACTTTCTTTAAGTGTCAATTTTTTTCATAAATTGAGTTTATCCAGACTGTTTCTGCAATATTTTAATGAAGATACATAGGCAGAAATCTACCAAATGAGGCTTCCAACTAAACAAATGTTTTCCCTATAAAAAGACACAGATTCAGTTGGTGCATACTTTCTGCCCTTTTCTTTTCTTCCTCTTCCTACCTGGAATGTGTATGCAATGGCTGGAGGGGTAACAGTGATCATGCCACAAAGAGGATGAATATTTAAATACACACGTAGATGGTGGAGTAGAAATTAAATATTGAATTGGAACCCAGTTCCTCGACGATGCTCTTCAGGAATTGCTCCATCCGAAGACCACTGAACCTGACTTCTTGTTATATAAGAAAACCCTAGATGATTTTTTTTTTTTTTAGAAAACCCTAATTTTTAAAGCCACTGTTTATTAGCATTTGGATAAATTCATCCAAAGTCATCTACATAATAAATGAGAGAGATGGGTTTCAAATCCAGGCTTGTTAACATCTAAAATTTGTGTTCTCTTCTTAAATAATATAAAGAACTATGGGCAAGGAATGTAGTCCAATACTTTTATATAGAGAATACCCTAAATAACTCTTTCATTATCATCAGATATACTTTGAATAGAAAAGGCAGGATAAACATTTGCTTTGTAAACCGGCTTCCCTCTGTCCAAGGCTATGTGGGTTCCTGAGTAAGAGCCCAGGATTAACACATGCTATCAGCATCTCCTCAGGCAGGGAAGGAGAGAGGCTTCTGGCTCCATGTAATGAGTTGATGAAATATGCAAGCTTTTTCTTGCTTCTTGTCAAATGGTTTCCAACCTTTTTACACCAAAGCAGCCTCTTTTATTAACTCCTTGCAAAATACAACATGTTTTGAATTTGTTTTAAGTAAACTATACTTAATAATAAATATTGGATTCACTTCCCCATTTAAATTTAATCAAATGCACATATAACCTCTAATCATACTTTCTGATCCACATGACCAGTGTTAGCACACTGACTTTGATTTTAATATCAGTAAAAAATCAGTATACTTCAGTTAGCCTGTACATTCTTAAATTCTGCTTGCATTTTAAGGGTAATACCCTGTTCAACTTTGAAGACTCTTGTGGCCTTGGGGACTCTGCTAGACCAAGGGTAGAGGTCCCTTCTGTAGAGTCTGGTAGCCCATGTTCCAGAAAGCTGGTTGGCTCCCACCACAACAAAAGATGTGGAAGAAGCTTCAGGGTAGAAGATGAATTTGATTCTGCTGCAGGTTCCTCTTGGTGCCACATGCTGCTTCTGACTAGGTTGACCCTGTGGTGACCCTGTGTTAACCCTGGTTGTCCTAGGCCCATCAGCTCCTAATGTTCATCACCTCCCACTTGGAGTCCCAGCAGGACCTGGTCCCTGAAAACCAAATCATAGAGTACTTTAAGGAGCTCTGTCCTCAAAGGTAAGTGGGATGGAGAGTTGGCCTTGTTTTGCTATGCATCCTTTCTGCTTTCTGCCCTGTGGATTATTCCATAGCTTTTCCCTTTCCCCCTTATCAAGCTTATTATGTTCATTATGGTTGAGTTCTGTTTGAAAAGCATTTACTGAGCATCTGCCATGAGCCAGCATAGTATTAAATGCCAGCATTCGAAGATGAATAAGATTCTGTGTTTATGATTGGGCTTCTGCCTTGATTTCTGGATGATAATCAGATTTCTCCTCATTTGAAAACTTAACCCAAACCTCAACAGGGTCTGTGAGATACTATGTGGCTAATGCTAGCCTCCCCCTACCTTCTACTGGGGTTGGACCCTTCCTCCTTCACTGCTAGCAGCTGCTGGGATCCTGCTATAGCACAGACAGATTGTCAACACTGTAGACCCTGCCTTTCTCACGAGATGGGCCCTATTGCCACATTCTTTCTACCAGGTTGAGTTGCTATGTGTCCTTCTCTTATGTGACTTGCTCTCCTATTAGACTATAAGCTTCTAGAAGGCAGGGGCTGTGCTCACTTCAGTATCCCCAGCACCATTCCGAGAGCACAGTGAATGGTAGATTCTGGTAACTATTTGTTGAATGATGAATGGGAGTGACTGCTGCAAAGAAAGGGTAGGAGAGACTTTGAGATGAAGGAGTAGGGTCCTGAGAAGTCTGGTGATGATATAAGTTGGTTATTGTGGATGGTGACATCTTGTGGGGTGCTATGGGATGAAGAGGAGGCAGTGGGTCAGATGTCACTGTCATCAACAGAATGAGCAATGGCCAGGTGGTGGTTGGGGACAGGAGTCAGAGCAGAGGCTGGTAGAGGTGGAGGACCTGAGCCTCAAGAGGAGGGAGACTTTGGCACAGGAGCATAGGCAGCTGGGAGTGGCCCTGGGGAGCCAGCAGCCTGACCACACTCTGAGGAATGTGGAGGGACATGTGGAGAATGGGCAGATTCCACTTGAGATGACTGCAAAGGAATCAGTGTTACCAGGGAAAAGCAATTCTTAGTGAAGGCAAGGAAGTGGCGGGAGACTCAGGGAGGAGGCTGTGGGTATATGGCATTGGTCAGTCACATTGCAGAGATTGCACGGATCGGTGCCTTAGTGAGATTAGACCCAGGACTGCTGCCTACCTCATCTTATGCACTCTCCTGCCTCCAGCCCTGGGTCTCAGCATGCCTCCTGGGAGCCCTGATGGCTTTGGCCTTGCCCCAGCTTCCTGCATCCTCCCAGAAGGTCTTCTGCCTCTGACCGTAAGCTTTGTCCTTGACAACTGCCTTGTCTTTTTGGTCCCAGACTCTTGCCAGTCCTTCCTTCTCTGAGGAAACCAGACCTGAAAAGGCAGCTTCTGCAGCTCTCCACCTTGACTTATCACACAGCCAGAACTTTTGCTTAATTTGCCTACTGACATTTCACACTGATATGTGGGGAATCATCAGTAGAGTTCCAAGTGTATGCTTGACTCATATTTTGGAAGAGTAAGAGGAGAAGGGAGGGGAAAAAACAAAACAAAAAAAAAAAAGGAAAAAAATGAGAGGGAGAGGATTTTAGTCATGTAAGTCATGAAATGGCCTACCAGGCTTGCTTTGGTTTTGTTTGTTTTAGAAAATGACTGGAGGCCATAATGTTTGAACTTTTCCCTTGTCAAGTCTGCTGAGAATTCAAGCAGATGAACCCTGGAGACTCTTTCTTTAGTTCCAGAGATGGAAAAAATAAAAGTCTGAATCTTATTAAGCACATCCACAGGACTTGGATTGAAAGACATATGAAAACACAATTTTGTGTTCAAGCCTGGGAAGAAAAAACAACTTCAGAGTGAGCCAGACATACTTTGGAATTTCTTCAGCAACGACACAGCAAGACCTACACAGCGTACATGTGTGTGAGCATGTGTGACAGCATGTGTTGTGTGTGGTCACCTTCTGGCTGACAAACTGGTTCTAAAATTTGCCCAATGACACAATTTCTTTGCTATCAAATTTACTGAGAAAAATATATCAAATGAGCTTTATAGATGGAACTTAATTTTTATGAAATGAGTCACTCGTTGACAAACTTGCTCACCCCAGGCCCCTGCCAGCAACATGCTCCCTCTCCCCAGCATCCCAAACCCACACACTACAGGGCATGACCAGGAGGTTTTCCCTGTTCCCTCCAGGTTGGAGAACATTCTCCTTTTCAGATATTCCATAGCCCCTAGTGTCTGGGCCACTTATTCAAACAAGAACTGTCTGTTCATTCAGGCTGCTATAACAAAGTACCATAAACTGGTTGGCTCTTTTAACACCAGAAACTTATTTCTCACAGTTCTGGAGGCTGGAGGTCTGAGATCAGGGTGCCAGCATGGTAGGGTTATGGTAAGAGCCCTCTTCTGGGTTGTGGACAGTAGACTTCTCTCTGTGTTCTCACATGGCAGAAAGAGGGCAAGAGAACCCTCTGAGGTCCCTTTTATAAGGGCACTAATCCCATTCATGAGGGCTCCATCCTCATGACCTAATCACCTCCTAAAGGCTCCACTTCCTAAAAGTGGCTGATTGCTTGTTCTTTTGGGTCTTCCCATTTCAGAGGAGGGTCTTACTTTACCTTTGTCGAATTAAAATGTCCTGTAAGTGGTTTTCTTTTTTTTTCTTAAACAAAGCCTCTGTCTTTCTTTATAGAAGAATGTTAGCCTCCTCCTCTTCCTCTGAAGAAACAGAGGAATCGCTGGCAGCTTTCAGATGTCAGTGGCATACTTCTAGCTGTTGAGATTCTGCAGCACGCATGCATATCGTTGCAGCTAGAGCCAGAGCACATTGTATACGCTCTTCCATCTCGATATAGTTACTCACGTGTTGTATTCATGTGGTACATTTCTTAAACTGATGAACCAATATTGATATAATTATTAACTGAATTCCATAGTTTACATCAGGACTCAGTCTTTGTGTTCAGTGATATGCATTTGACTATTGCATATTGTCATTTATCCACCAGGA
The DNA here is from genome assembly GCF_027409185.1 of Cynocephalus volans. Classification (NCBI taxonomy): domain Eukaryota; kingdom Metazoa; phylum Chordata; class Mammalia; order Dermoptera; family Cynocephalidae; genus Cynocephalus; species Cynocephalus volans. The sequence goes on from NC_084468.1 coordinate 11,294,062, forward strand.
CGGCATCATGTAGAATAGTTTCGTTGCTCTAAAAATCCTCTGTTCTCCACCTTCTTCCTGTCTCTGAGCTTCTGAGCCCCTGGAAAACGGAGATCTTTTTACTGTTTATATAGTTTTGCTTTTTCCAGCATGTTATAGAGTTGGAATCATACAGCCTTTGCTGAGTGGCCTCTTTAACTTAACAATTAGCATTTGTGCTTCCTTCATGTCTTTTCATGGCTTGATAGCTCATTTCTTTTTATCGCTGAATAACATGTCATTGTATGGATGTACCACAGTTTCACATCCATTTGTCTAGTGAAGATAACTTGGTTGCTTCCAGTTTGGGGCAATTATAAATAAAACTACTATAAACATTTGTGTACAGGTTTTTTGTGTAGACATAAGTTTTCAACTCATTTTGGTAAATACATAGGAGTGTTATTGCTTCATTGTATGGTAAGAGTTTCTTCAGTTATGTAAGAAACTGCCAGCGTGCCTTCCAAAGTGGCTACGCCATTTTGCTTTCCACCAGCAATGCATGAGAATTCCTGTTGCTTCATACTCCTACTGGCATTTGATGTTGTCAGTGTTTTAAATTTTAGCCATTCTCATAGGTGTGTAGTGGTGTCATATAAGGTTGCTCCCAGTGTTTTAATTTGTAACTCCCTAATATACTTATTAAACATATGCTTTTTTACCAACTGTACATTTTCTTTGGTGAGTTGTCTATTCAGATCTTTTGCCTGTTTTTAAATTTGGTAGTTTGTTTTTTTTTGTTCTTGAGATTTAAGTGTTCTCTGTACATTTTGGCTACAAATCTTTTCAGATATGTGTTTGTAAATAATTTCTCTCAGTTTGTGGCTAATGTCTTCATTCTTTTAACAGCATCTTTTGGAAAACAGAAATTTTTAATTTTAATGAAGTCCAATTTGTCAATTTGTTCTTTCATGGATTGTGCTATTGGTTTTGTATCTAAAAAGTCATCACCAAACTCAGGATCACCTAGATTTTCTCCCATGTTATCTTCTATAATTTTGCATTTCACATTTAGATCCGTGATCCATTTTGAGTTAATTTCTAGAAAAGGCATAAGGTCTGTGATTTATATATTTATTTTTGCAGGTACATGACCAGTTGTTCCAGCACAATTTGTTGAGAAGAATACCTTTCTTCATTGAATTGCCTTTGCTCCTTTGTCAAACACCATGACTGTATTTGCTTCGGCCTATTTCTGGGCTATCTATTCTGTTTTATTTGCCACTGTTTTATTGACCCTTTTGCCAAAACTATACTCTCTTATGATGGCTTTATAATAAGTCTTGAAGTTGGGCAGTGCCAGTCCTCTGACTTTGTTCTTTTTCTTCACTATTGTGTGGGCTATTCTGACCCTTTAGCCTTTCCATATAAAGTTTAGAATCAATTGTCAATATGCACAGAATAACTTGCTGGAGTTTTGATTAGGATTGTATTGAATCTATCGACCAAATTGGGAACAACTGACATCTTAACACTATTGAGTCTTCCTATGTATGAACATAGAATATCTCTCCATTTACTTAGATCTTCTTTGATTTCTTTTTGTAGAGTTTTGTATGTATTTTGTTAGATTTATACCTATGAGGTCTGCTCCTCCCTCCTTCCCTTTCCACTGAAGAGGCGGCAGGTGCAGAGGTGCTGGTGGTAGTGTGGGTGCTGGGCGGTCAGTCAGGTGATGGTGGTGGTGGCAAAGCAGCACTCCACTGAGCCCACCAGCTCCTGGTAATGGGAGCCAGCCACAGGAGGCAGCCTGGGCAAGGTGGCAGCATGAAGAATGGTGAGGAGCTGAATGGCTTTGAGGGCAAGGCCTCCAGCACCTCTGTGGTCTCGGGTGCCAGCAGCCCTTACCAGCCCACTTCCAAGCTGGACAGCCAGCACCATGGGCTGGCTGGCTTGTGCTGCAACACTGACTATCTGCATGGTGTGCTTGGCCGCCTCAAGGCCAACCAAGTGCTGCATTCATGAAGCTAAGACCATGAGAAAGAAAGAGAGAAAAGAAAATCCTGAAGAGCCAAGGGCCAGCACCCTCTGCCCAGATTCAGGCAAGAAAAAGAGCATGCCCATCGTCCTGAGGCAGGAACTGAGGAAAGCCTCCTCTGCCAGGCAGCGATCGAGAAACAGACCACAGCCATGTCCTTAGGCAGGAGCTGAGGGCAGCATCCCCCTCTAGGAAGCATCCAAGGAGCATGCTGGAAATGCCACTTCCTCATGGGTGGCCCACCAAAGCCACCGTCACAACCACAACTGCTGCAGTAGTGGTTTGATGCCACAGCAGCAGCCACAGCTACTGTGCAGGCTGCCTGCCAGACACCCGACTTCAGTGACACAAGAAGAGTCACCAGCAGAGACCAGAAAAAGGAGAGGATGTCTCTCTCCTCAAAGTCCACTCCAGAGCAATAGAAGAAGTAACTGCTCTACCATGCCTCTGCTGTGTTTCTGATTTTAGCAATTTTTGTCTTCTGTCTTTTTTTCTTGGTCAGTCTAGATAAACGTTTGCAAGTTTTGTTGATCTTTTTGAAGAATCAAAAAAAAAAATGAAAAAAGACTATTAAGCAGTCCCTAAAGTCCCATTGATGTAAATATTTTAATCAAATATTAACTTTACATAATTCTTTCAGGTTATAATGATCTTCTATATAGTATGTTACTTGTTAAATATGTAACTATCATGCATTTTCTTTGATGGACTTTGTTATGGGAGATTGAAATCAAGCTCAAAATTCATTCTCCCCACCAAAAATAGATTTATACCTAAGAATTTTATATTTGGGGGTACTAATGTAAATAGTATGTTGTCTTTAATTTCAAATTCCAATTGTTCATTGCTGGTATATAGATTTTCCTTTTTTTATGGTCAGGAAAAAAACCCAAACCCCTTATATGAGCTCAAATTGCCTTAGCACAAATATCATTTCACTGGAGACTGAAGGCTAATTCATATCCAAAGCCTGATTCCTACAGTCCCTTTTCTTTTATCTTGTGCTTGAATGTTGTCTACGACGAGCAGTTCACTATCTCTCTTAAAGCAACTTATTATCGTTTGGACAACTTTGCTTTCAGACAGTTTTCCCTTATACTGAATTTCTGATGGGTGAGTTATAGCTTAATTCTAAAATAACAGAGGCATTTGTGATCCAGGTTAACAATTCTGTCTGCATTCTTTCATATTGTTTGGATACACATTAAGTCAGGGCTCTCCCAGCATTGGTGAAGTAGGGGGGGGGGTCCCACATGCTCCAGGGTCCTACCTACTGAGCAGTCAGACTCTAGGGCACTAACTGGGAGCTAAACAGCTAAAATAAGTCTGGATTTGTCACTTGTTAGCTGAGTAACTTTGGGCAAGCCTCATCATTTTCCAATTTCTTGATGTTTTAAAATGGGAAAATTAATACCCTTGTAGGGCTGTTGTAAGAATGAATCAAGATAGTGAATATAAAGGCAGTTTTAAACCAAACTGTTCAGTGGGAGCATAATTTTAACTTATTATCCTCTACTTTATTGTCACCACCCAGATTGATAAATTACATAGGAAGAAAGGTAGAGAGAGAAGTAGAATTGGCATGCTCACTGTGAACCTAGGGAGACATGATTTCCAAACTTTGAGCGTCATGGCTGAAGAAAACTTAAATGATCTAGTTTAACCCCTATATTTTATAGGTGAGGAAACTAAGCCAGAAAGAAGGAAATAACCTACCCACGTTCATGAGCCAGGCTATTTAGTCACTGAGCTAAGAAAGGATCCACTGTAACTCTAAGACCATTGCTTTTTCTCCTGACTTACTTGACAAAAGAAGCATCTGGATGTTTCCTTCCAGGCTTGGCCCCTTGTCATGCCCCCTGCCTCATCCTTGATCATGAGACACATAGCTTTCCACTCAGAGCTCTCATCGTAAGGAATTCAGGGATGGATTGCACAGTGGGCATTCCTTCCCCAAGAAAAACAATAGGCTGCTCATCTCTGAGAGAGGGGGTGTTCTTCCAGGCTCAAGCAAGCCAAGAGGAGCAAAGGACCTCACCTTGTATGTTAATTTACACTGATCAAAGGAACAAAGTTTCATTTGGGTAGGCAAAGAAGGATTTCTTAGTCATGATGGTGGAGCTGATAAGAGATACAAATGCTTTGCACAAACCAGAATTCAAACATCCACCTGAAAATTGACAAAAGGATTTTTGGGAGGGAAGGACCAGGATCTTCATGCAGCAAAGATTTATCAAACATTTTTTTTCTGTGCCACGCATGATAGTGTTAGGTTCATAGAAATGAGTTTGATATAGTCTCTGGCTTTGAGTCACTCAGAGCCTAGTGGTGTAGAGTGCTGCATTTCCTAAGTATCTGTCTTCAGGAGCTGTGCAAGCTTAGGCTTGAGGCCTCAGTTTTTATCATCTCTAAAGTAGGTGATTTGAACTGTGGTGTGGATTATTATTATTTTTTTTTTAGGAGTTTTTGAAATTTTTGTTATCCTTTTCATTACAAAATTAAGTAATCAAATCTATGCTGTTAATAATTCACAGCATCACTGTGGCTGAAATCTATACACCAGAAATTTACTATTTGCCAACGAAGGAGGAAGGGGTATCCTCAGCATTGGTTGTTCACTGAGCACCATTTTCACATCAATTAAAGAAGTAAGTTTCTTTTTTTTAAAATCGATTATGGATATTCATGAGATACAAAGCTGATTTTCACCACTCATGCCCAAGATGTGGTGGCCAGATCCATACTGGCAGCATGCCCATAATGTGGTGTGGATTAAATGAAAATATATCTATAAAGACCACAACACAGTGTCCGGCCAAACACAAGGAATGGTGTCCTTGTGGATACTCACATGGAGGTTTGAGGGCTCAGAGAACTTAGGCTCTTGATTTAGGTACCTGTGTGGGACTATGGGCATGTGTAGTGGACACTGTTGGTTGCCTTTTCCAGAGACATCCATTTCTCTCCATTTCCTTTTTCCTTAATAATGTTCAGGTTTCTACTCTCCTCTCCTAGCCATGTGCTACTTTGGGGGAGATTGTACCCCTTTCCCAGGCCCTGGGTAGGTCCTTATTGGTCTAAACTTATCATAGTGGTCCCCATTCCCTTGGATAGTGATTGGTTTAGGTTTGGGCATGTGATGCAATTCTGACCAATGAGGTATAAGAAGTTGCCTAGAGGGCTTTTGGGAAAGATTTTTTAGTTCTCAAAATAAGACACTGCTGGGTGTGAAATTTTGTCTCCCCAAAAGATGCAGATGCATTTATAACCCCTGGTACCTGTGAAATGGGACTGTATTTAGATTTAGAAATAGGGTCTTTGCAGAAGTTATTGAGTTAAGATGAGGTCATACCAGATTATGTGGGTCCTAAATCCAATATAAATGGTGTCCTTATAAGGAGAGGAGAAGATGCGCACGCATGCACACACACAAAGGAAAAGCAATTGGAGAGAGATTTGAGTGCTGTATCTGCAAGACAAGGGACATCAAGGATTGCTGGCAACCACCAGAAGCCAGGAATAAGCAAGGAAGTATCCTTTTTAGAGCCATTGAGGGAGCATGGCCCTGCTGACATCTTCATTTCAGACTTCTAGCTCCAGAACTTTGAGAGGATAGATTTCTGCTGTTTTAAGTCACCCTGTTTGTGGTACTTGTTATGGCAGTCCTAGGAAACTAATATAGGCACAAAGAAAAGAAGTGTTCTTGATCTAGTCCTTGGGATTATGACATTTGGATGAATATCTTGAAACTCCTGTAACCTCGTTGCAGCTCTAAGGACCCATCTTGAGGACTACGGAGACTGGCTGGGGCTGGCAGAGTGAAAGTTTGGAAACAACCCAGATGCAAAGTCACCGAATTCACCAGTCCGAGAGCAGCCCCTCTGTCCTTCCTGCTGTGCTAGATAATACTTCTCCCTTGTTGTTTAAGTCAAGCTGAATTGGTTTCTATGTTACCTGCAGACAAAATTATCCTAAGTGATTTGGAAACTCATCTACTCTTTGCCCCTCATTTCCCCATCTATAAACTGACAATGCCATGTAGCACCTACATTCATAGAATTTTTGTGAGAATTGAATAAGATAAAGAATAATCCAGATTTTTTTCTTTTTATCTAATTTTTGTTATAGTGCACAATAAATACAATGCATGTTGACTACCATTATTATTATTTTTTATTATTATTCTGTGTATCTTCAGCCTTAATGTGTAATGAACATTCAGTAAATGTCTACTTTTGAATGGATGAATGGATGAACAAGGTCAGTCTAATGCAAAAGGAAACAAGGAAATGATAAGAAGGACAAAGCAAATTGCAATGGGAGGTGGAGAGATTCATTCTGGACCCTGGCTCTGAATGAAGACCTAGGGGCCTCACGTGGCCTGGGTCAGATTGGCCAGGACTCATCCCTGGAAAGCCTGGCATTTTTATGCAGAAAGCTTTGAATTAAAGAATACCTGTAAGGGTTTGCAGAGAAGCTGGGATGAGGATATGCAAGAGGAAGTGAGGCTCAGAGACTGCCTCCAACCCCCCACTGGGTGAAGTCTCAGCCCCAGTACTCAAGGATTAACAGAAGACCTTAGGAGCTTTGTTAAGTCTCAGAGCTAAGGAAAAGGGCTTTTATTTTGCCTGAGGGGGGAGTGACTGACGGTTTCTCCCAAAGACCTTGTTTGAAATTAAGGTCTTGGAACACTGGATTCAATTAACTACCAGTTCAGGAACCTTGGGGAATCTAACTCACTGTGTGCTTCATTTTGCCTTACAAATCACCTCCTGTTTTCTTGCCTTCATATTTCTCCCACCTGCAAAGACTTCTGTACTCATGACTGGGTCAAGTCTAGCTTCCTTTTCCCGAGTTAAAAGTGGGAAATACTGGGCAGGCTTTGCTGCCAAAGTCAATTTTGCTGTCAACTTGGCTTAGAATCAAGATCTTGAGAAAGTATATATATGGTGTGTGTATGTATGATGTATATATGCATTTGTGTGTATATATATTTATCTAAATAACAGCTGGAAGAGTTTTAATTTAATATAACAAACACTTTTAAAACAGACTCTATTTCAGTCTCCATTCTGGAACTATGTAGAGTAAGAGATGAATTAGAAAAAATTTTTGTTCTGAGGAGCTCACAGTTTAGTCAGAGAGAGACAGATAATTTGATAAATTCCTCAATATTGGTAGATGCCATAAGATGATTGTAGTACTGAACTCCACATTGGAGAGCATTGAAAGGAGACTGGAGGGTTAGGGATGGGGTCGAATCAAGACAGGCTTTAGTTAGAGGCATTGCTTCATTCTGCCTCTTATAATGTGAGCAGACACTTGCCAGATGCAGATCTGGATAAAGATACAGGACAGTGGGGCAGTTAACTGAGTCTCTACTCTATGAGGGGCACAAAATATCTCCATAATAAATTAGGATGAGGTGTTGGCTGACCTATGCATAGTTTCTATTGTATTTGGAGGAATGTAACTGGGTCTCCCTCTTATTTGATGTCTGAGGGTACTTCAAAAAGTTTAAGGAAAGGGCCAAGCCCGTGGCGCACTCGGGAGAGTGCAGCGCTGGGAGCGCAGCGACGATCCCGACGATCCCGCTGCAGGTTCGGATCCTATATAGGAATGGCCGGTGCACTCACTGGTTGAGTGCCGGTCATGAAAAAGACAAAAAAAAAAAAAAAAAAAAAAGTTTAAGGAAAGATTCATATTATCTTTCAGTTATATTTTTCTGTGAACTTTTTGCAGTACCCTCGTATATAATAAAACCCGTATTTCAAATTTAATATGTTATAAAAAATTAGAAGTTGCCATGGGTCAAATGTGTCCCTAAAAAGTTCATGTGCTGGAAAATTGATGTCCATTGTAAGTCTGTTAAGAGAGTGGAAAATGCTATTACAGTACTTCAAAGGTAGGGCCTTTAAAAGGTGACTGGATCTGAGGCCGTGTCCAAGTGAATGAATTGATCCATTCTTGGCATAATGGGTAACCAGTTTAAATGGGTGGTTATGGACATGATTCTGATGGCTTTAAAAGGAGAGAGAATGAGAAGCTTAACTCTCTTGCTCAGCCCATTTTTGCCACAAGACACCCTGCATTGTTAGAGAGAGTTGCCACCAAGAGCAAGGCCCTCACCAGATGTATTCCCTGGACTTTGAACTTCCCAGCCTCCGAAACTGTAGAACTACATTTCATTTCTTTATAAATAACTCAGTTTCAGGAATTCTGTTATAAGCAACAGAAACAGGCTAGTATACATGTCCTCTTTGCTAGGCATAAACACAATTCTCATTCTTAATACAGTAGCTTTTGACCTTTGAAAATAGAATTGAGAAGTAGGAGGTAAGCACATTTGGGGTAGCTGGTAAACTTCATTGCACTGCATTAGAGAGGGAAAGAGAGCCAGGAAAGCTGCTGTCATGGAAATAAGGGCCAGGAGAAGTGCTGGGTGGGAGAAGACAGCTACCTGCTGTCTTCCACACCTCCTGCTTTCCTTCTTTTGTAATTTGCTCGTACTGTTTCCTTAGCTCAGGACACCTTTTCTGTCCAGTGGGGCTTGTTCAATTCTACTTGTCCATCATGAGTCATCTCAAATTCCATCGTTTCCAAGGAGCCTTCTCTCTTTGTCCAGCAAAAATGAAATCATTTCTTCTTTCTCCAAATGCCTCTGATATGTTTTCCTGAACCTCTCTTAGGGCACTCACATACTTCAGCTTTCCTAAATCTAAGCTCCTTGAGGCCAGGATTTGCATCTTAACATCTGGGTATTGTACATCTTTAAGAGGCAATATAGCAGGAGGTCAAAGACATGGGTTCTGGGGGCAAGTTCCTAGATACAATCTAGGTTCTACTACTGACCAGATGTGTGATTTTAGGCAATTCCCAGCATATTGCCATCATTCAACAATGTTAGCATTTACTATTTATATTCTTCATAACACACAGAACAGTATGTAGTATTCATCCTGGGATCAGTAAATGTTTATAGAATGAATAAATGAAAAGGCAAATGAAAAGTGTTCATCCTTGAGTGTTTGTTGAATGAAGGAATGAATAATTTAATGAATTTGGAAGAAAATTTGTCAAGCACATTTCTTTTCACTGAACCAGAAGATGATGTACAAATGTTATGCTCAAACTGCTCTGGAGTTTCTCCTCGACTCACTATCCCCTTAAACACTCGTCCCTTAGAAACACCTACCAACAAGATGATACGGCTTGACAATATTTTATTTTTAAGTGTGACTACAAGGCTGGCCAGTTAGCTCAGTTGGTTAAGTGCAGCCTTATAACACCAAGGGCAAGGGTTCAGATGCCCATACTGGCCAGCCTCAAATAAAAAAAGAAGGGTGATTACGCTTAGAAGCTGCTTCAAGCTGTTGCATACTGAAGAGAAAAGATTACTTTGTGTGCTTGTGGATCAGGTTGGTTTCTCTAGAAGAGCTAAGTGCAAGGACCCTCCCCACCCTTTTAACTATAGCATTTCTGAGTGGACAAGATAACATTCAATGAGGTTCCCAAGCATCGTGGCTTTCCATTTAAATCAAACTTTGAGGCTGTTAACCCTGTGTGATGTAGGCTACAGGACTCTCTCTCCCCTGTTCTCACCAAACAAGAGAAGTCACATGGGCTGAGGGACAGCTGGGTCACAGTTTACACTGCCCTCAGGATACATCTTTCATCTTAATTGTGCTTATTCAGCTGTGCAGATGTGCTGGTATCTAGCTGATTTTTGAAAAAGAGAAAAAGCTCATTTAAAAACACAACCAAATTTTCCTTTTGAGATAGGGGTCTGGGATGTGGGTGAGGAGGAAAAAGATGAGAAAACTTTTCATCTTATTATCTGATAGTCTTTGCTTAGTATGTGAATACTTTCAGAGATGCCTGCAGGCGGTTTTCTAAAGTCTCTTTTTGATCAAAGTCGATAAAGCTCTTTCTTTATGTAGAAGGAAGTTCTCTTTTACCACTACCTTCTTACTTTATGCTTTCTTATGGAGATAAGTCATCTAAAATCACACAGCCACAGGTTCTCACCTGTCAGGGTCTGGTATTGTCCCCAGTGCCATCTATTCATCCAATAAACTTGAATTAAGTGATTTCCATGTGCCGGGCACATGCCAGGTCAGGGCAGAAGAATTTAGAGGAAAAATAAACAAAAATAATAGCTACAATTTATATTTTTGTGTGTGCCTACTATGTGCCAGACATGTAGGACAGATACTTTTATGTAAAATTTATGAGAAAAGGCAAGGTAGAAATTATTATTTCTATTTTATAGAAATAGGAAAACTAAAACTCTGAGAAGTGAAATAACTTGCCTAAGATGACTCAGGGAGGTATGAGGTGTTTGGGCTGAACTTTTTGATACTGGCTACCAGAGAGGCGAGGTAGAAAGAAGGAAAGGCAAGTTGCAAAGAAAAATCGGTATAACAAGCAGGAGGCCAGATGGGCCAGGTCAGGTTCTGTAGAGTTGAGTAACATTATCTTTTGGACTATCATGAGAGAGAAATTTGCATTGAGAGGTAAACTTGATAAGATAAAGCAAGGTTTGCAATACCAAGCTATGCCAACAGAGTTCCTTCTTAAACACCTGGTAGATGCTGTCACCAACTGTAATCTGGATTAATTATAGTTAGGACTGAGCTAATAAGGAAAATCAATCAAATAATCCATTAGTAGTTTTTATTGATTCTCCATATCAAAGCAATATAGACTCATGATAAACATTCTGAAAAATGCCAAAAAACAGAAAAAAAGAGAATTGACTTCTGAGTCACTTCATAAAGCAACTACTCTGCACCATTGAGTCTCTCTTCCATTTCACTATTTTTTCCTTCCCTTCTAAACAGTAGGGTTGTTTGGTTTACATAATTATGTTTATATTGGACATAAAATTTAGTACCGTTTTCACTTAATCTCGTAAGATAAAACTTTTTGACATGTTATAAGGTCTTTAAAAACATATACTTTGGTAATTATAATCTCCTAACTGATATTCCACACTTTACTTAAACAAGGCCTTAGGGTTGGATATTTAAGTGTTTTTGTACTTTTCATGCTAATAAGTAATATTTTGATGAGAATATTTGTGCTTAAAGATGTTCTGATAGTTTAAATGATTTCTATAGGCTTAATTTCCAGGAGTGCTGCTACTGAATTAAAGGTCACATGTACTTTCATCCTAAAGCCAACTTCTGTTTTTTTTTTGAAAGCCAACAGTTTGTCCTGTTATCTGCTAGATCAACTCAATAATCTACATTCTAGTTGGATTATTAAAAGCCAAAAAGATGAATTATTCTCAAGTGCTGGTAACAAGAAGCATTATGAATCTGCATCATGTGTGCAGAAAAAAATTGAGACTAATGGAGTCGGTAGAGTAACACAACTTTCAGAGCTGAAAGGAACCTCAGAAAAGCATCTGGCCTTGCCCCAAAGCTGCAGATGGGTAAACCACTTCACAGAATAGGCAGCAAAGGTCCAGAAGATGCGTGTATTTACTAAACGGTGGGGCAGTTTCCAGACCTCTAAATTCATCTTCTCTAGGTCATTTCTAGCATCAATATTCTATGGTACCAAGACCAGTCTGCTGGCTCTCTCTGCTTAGAGCTGGAATTCTGAGCATTTAGATACAGCCCCAGTCATAGGAAGAAGACATACTTCCCCAAATAACAGTCACTCAGTTTAGAGAGAGGGTTGTGTCAGAACTTCTCATGAGAAGAGTGTTTTGCACAAGGTCTGCTGTTTCTTTTTCATCTTTCCCAACCTCAGTGTGCTGACAAAATTAGTTATGTATGCGACAAATATTCCCTCTTCTTCATGCTTTCCAGCCCTTCCTTGTGTGTGTGTAGGGGCAGGAGGTCACACACTTCTCTTTCCAGGTCTCACTAATCCAATCGTACTATCCCAATTTTGGCCAAAAAGATATGAGGGGAAACCTGCTGGGGGGCTTTTGGAGACACTTTCCTTGTTCATAAAAACAGTTACGTGGGAGAGATATCTTCTTTTGCTGGATATTATGTCACTACGTGATTCCCGGTACTGTAGCAGCAACCTCATGATCTAGAAAAGAGTAATGAAAAACTATTGGGGATTTCAGAGTAGAATGATGAAAAAAATGAGTTCAGATTGATATCTTTGAGTCAATAAATGAACTCTGAAGCCTCCCTGTACTTCATGTTACGTGAGATCATTTTCCCTCATTGTTTAAATGAGTTGATATTAAGTTTTCTGTTATTTAAAAGCTCAATGCATCTTTACTAATACAAGTATATGAAAAAAAAAAGTCTCAGTCATGGGGTCAGCAGATCTGGAATGTCAAGGTGCCACTTTAGCAGTTGGTGCTTTGGACAGGTTTATGAATTGAAAAAGATTTGGCTTTGCTACCACCCCATCAAGGAGGTCTTTTTTATACTCTGCCTACCCTCTCCACCTTGTTTGGGTAGATGTCTCTCCTCTGAACTCTCATATAGCCTCTTTGAGTTATTGCATAACTGTTGTTTCTGTCTCCCTACTAAGCTGTGAGTTCCCTGAGGATAGCACCTGTGTCTTATTCATTGCAGTTGCTCCACACTTAGAACTCAAAATGGAAAGCAAAATCAGTGAATTGTTCACCAGCTTGCTATAACTCCCATTTCACATGAAGGCATTTAAATGATGTATGTTTTTATTAGAATTTGGTACCTTTACCTATTTATATGCCTGGTGTATTTTCTTCTTGTATCTCTTTCACATGCATAGAGTCTCTTATAAATGTCAACCAAACATAGTTGAGATAAAACTCCTGTGCCCTAAGGGAGACTAAAAACTGCTTGGAGTATCTTGTCTTGCTGGAAAGGCAATCTGAAGAGCATGTGAGTTGGGGAAAGTAAGGCAAGGATGCCTGTGCATTCTGCTGAATGACTTCTTGTAATGCTCTTGACAGAGGTGTCCATCTCTTAATAAGAAGAATGCACAGCTTCTGGAGAGAGTGTCTGCAGCCACCCCCAGCCCCAGGGAGTCTGAGAAGTTGTTTAAGGATTCTGTAGGTGGCTTCAGGCTATAACCAGAGGCTTAGGAATGCATGATCTATCATACTTATTGAATGACTAAGCTGCCAGGATCAGGATCTCAAGGCTCATAGATGACTAATAATTATCCTCATTCTACAGTGTAAGATTTACAAAACAAAGTAAGCAAGGCCTCTGCTCTTTTGTCCTGTGATTCATTCCTGTGAAATACCCAGTGGTAAGGCTGAGAGAGTGCCAGGACTCCCAGTGGGTACTCCACAGTTTCCTGCCAGCCTACGTTATCCGTCTGTCTGTCGGTAGTCCCACTCCCTCTGAGGTCACACCTCCACTTAAATGCTCGAGAGAGACCATGTTGTGCGGTGGAGTTTGGGGAGTGATAGGTCAGGTAAAGGGCATGAAGAAAAAATAAATCACAATTCATAATAATGAGTATGTTAATAATAAATAGTAAAAATTTAAAAATATAAACAAACAAACAAACAAATAAATAAAAAGAATCAGACTTTGAGTTCTAAGATAGAGTTTCCATCATTCCCCAGATGTGTGGCCTTCAGCAACTTAGCTTCTCTGAGCTCCAGTGAGTCTCATCTCTTAGGTGGAGATAACAGAATACGTTAGAGTTGTTATGCGAACTAATGGATATAAAGTGCTTAGTACACTGCCTTGGTCCAGACTGAGAGTTCAAGAAATGGTAATTATTATTAAAATTAGCTATGAGTTTTCCTCAGGCTATTTCCAAAGAGTGAAACAGCTATATGGTTTGGGATCTTTTAAACAACTTTTTAAATCTTTTGTTTATTTGTTTAAAAAATCAATTCTAATAATTTCTACCTTGCAGTTTTGTAGGAGGAGTAGGGCAGGACATGGTAAAGTGCCTGGCACTGTGTAGTTGCTCAATACATGTGTTTTTCTTTTCTCTCTCCATGGGGACTGAAGAGTCCCTTGGTGTGTTCACCCTCCTGAAACAGCTCTTTCAGATCTTCGTGGTGGAAGGTAGTAATTCTTAAGCACCAACGCCAGAAGAATGATTCCCAAACACCAGCTTCTAAACTGGCATTGGGAATTCCTATGACTCAGAAGAGAAAAGGGGTTTGGGATTTTTGAAGAGGCAGAGTCCTGGACAGTGTTTACATGTGCTGTCCTGAATGGGGTGTGGCCAGTTACAAACCCACTGAGGCCAGACACTGGGCAGTACAGTTTAAGGGTGACATAGGTAAAGTGATGACTAGAGGGCCTATACCCAAATGTTCTGGACCGGGAAGTATGGTGGGGCACTTACTCAACACTAGAGAGAAGGAGCAGTCCTCCAATAATGACAGCTGTTGGGTTTCTTGCAGGGGCTCACAGGTAGACTCACTTGATTTAGGCAAATAAAAAGTTATGACATTTCTTGGGTGCTAGTGTAGAACAGAGTCACAATGAGTATATTTAAAAGCAACAAGCAAGGTAGGCCTTAATGAATAGGACTTAATGAATGATATTGTTCTTACTGCCTCTGAGAGAGAGATAGGGTTTGAGGCACAAAACTTAGTAGTTAAGAGTGTGGCTCCTGGACTCAGAGCAAGAGCAGAATTGTTGGCTTCATCACTTACCATCTTGGGACTCTTAGGCAAGTCACTAAACCCTCCTGATCCTGGTTCTGCATCTATAAAGTGCAGCTATTAGGAGTATCTCTCACAGAGTGCTGTTGGTCATAAGCATTAAATTATAGAAACATGTCTACTTGCTCAGTTGATCAGTTGGTGGCTGTTGTCATCCACATGGTCACAATTGTTCCAGTAGTGGTTGGAGGAGGTTTTGCACTTCCTCATCACAGCTCCTGAACATCAGCGTAGAAAGGTAATCACGTGAGGCCATCAGTTCTACCCTTGACAGGCTCATGGACGTGCACGCCACAGGGTCCTGGGACACTTTATGTCCAATTATATGTAGGCTTACAAAAAATTCTTTGAGAATAGTCATGCATTTTCATGTAGATGCTCCTATGACGTTGGAAGAAAAGGTCAAAAGTCGGGAGATAGGACATTTGAGAAAAATTTTAAGGCAAGTATTTTTCTTTGGAGGTAGTAGTAGAATGAAAAGGGAAGTGGAAATTCAGGGAAAATGGAAATACTGAAACTTTATTTATAATGCCCTTTAGAGATCTACATTCACTTTATTCTTTTAGCAAAACAAGTCAAGTTGTTTTGTTTACTTTTTTTTCCTTTGGATATCTAAAGACCTGTCTTGGGACAAGGAGAGAAACCTCTAAATAATAATCTGTTTAAAAACATCTTCTGGGAGCCCTTCATACTGGAATCAACATGGACCAATATAACATCTCTTTTTTGTCTTCTCTATGGTTCAATTCAATTTAGTATATTTTATTTCAATTGAATTTAATGTAACTGAATTTAATTTATTTCTTATTCATTGAATATGTGTATGTGCTCAAACAGTCTTAGCCCTAATAGGGACACTAAAGGAACGCAGGATACAACTTCAGTTCCTGCTAGACTTACATCTCACTGGGCAGCACGGAGGCTCTATTGAGGACTCAGAATGACTGGGAAAACCATCCACATGCAGGTGGCAAGAGGCCCAAATGCATCATTCTGTCACTTCTCCTGCTCCATGGGATGCTCTTCTTTAGTCTCCGAAATTTTTTCAAAGTGATTATACAAACATAGAAGAAAATTGAGTGCCATAGAAAAATGGTAAAATCTACTTTTAATTGAAAGAAAACAGGTTGAAAATCTACATGTACAGCACAATCCAAATTTTGTATATGTATGTGGTAAGTAGGATAATAAACATGTCTTGTTCTATCATCTCAGATTTGACTTCAGTCCAAAAACAATAAATACCCAAATAGTCTCAATTTCTAAAATGATATGCTAAGCCATCAATTAAGCACTTCCAAAGGAGACATCACAGAGCTGGTTGTCTCAGTACTAGCTCATCACCCACCTATATATAGTTAGGAGGTTGATATCTGGAAAAGTGCTTTGGAGAGAATTACTGGAGGCAAATACTTTCTTCTCACTATAAGCAAAGTGTACCAGTCAGCTATCACCATGAGAGTGTTGTGTAATAATCTCATAATCTCTTTAGTTTATAAAAATAAACATTTATTTTCATGGATTTGCAGGTTGGCTGCAGTTTGGGTGATATAAGCTGGGCTCTTCTGGGGAGCTCTACTTCGGACGGTGGATTGATCAGCCTTGTCTCCAGCTGCAGGTTGCATTCTGTTCTGTTCCATGTGTCTCATCATTCTGGAAACAGTGATTACCAGGGACATGGTTTTATAGAGATGACAGAAGAGAAAAAATTAGCTAAAGTATGTAATACTTCTTAAGATCTTGACACAGAATTGGCACATTGTTTCTTCTTCCCATAATTGGTCAAAGCAAGTCATATGGCCAAGCCCAACATCAATGGGGGCAGAAATAAACTCTCCCTGTGGGGAGGGTGGATTCACTAAACAACATCAATTCACCAAAGAAAACCAACTGTATTGATATGTTTCCCTTTATATTTGGGGAAAATAAGCACAAGTGACTGATCCAGGGTTGAAAATGTTTATAGAGGACTATGTTGAGAAGAGATGTAGTTGCAGAATTTGATGGGTCTAACTTGTGTTCCTTGTAGGTCAGAAATGGATCCCATAAAAAGGAGCTACATTGAAAAAGTTTTCAGAGAAGGGGACTGCCTGGAGAGATGAGGTGACCAGAAGAGAGAAAGTGTAAGTGGAGAGGGAGTCAGGGGCTGAAAGACAGCCAAGCATGGGGGTGCTAAAGCACTGGGAATTGGTTCTTTTTTCTCTGTATCAATAAGGGTTCAATCAGAGAAGGAGAACTATTATGTGTAATGTAGAATAAGGGATTAGATCTTATATTGTTGTGGGAGCTGGTGGAGAAGTCCTGCAAGGCAGGTGCTCTGTGTCTATAGGTGAACTGGGCAAGCAATAGGTGGAGAGATGGACAGGAAGTGGGAAGAGCAAGGACAAACTGGACCAATGAGGATGTCCTGGACCCCACAAGAATAAACTGGAGCCTTCGTCTGCCTTCTACCACTGTCAACTTTGAGGATAACGATAACCTGCAGGGAAAATTGGTGCCCTTCACATGGAGCTGCACGTGCACCTGACCCAGGACTTGGAGAAACCAAAGGAAGAAATTCAGAGGGGACTGGAGGAGCTGGGACCCTGGGGGCTGCTCCACACCAGCAAGGCAATCTGGCAGATCATGTGACAGTCCACGAGCTGCCACAGTGTCAATTCTGGAATAACAGTAAAAGTCCCACTTACTTTTTATGCATTACCCCCCCCCCCCACACACACATACACACTTCATGCATACTCCACAGGTGAGAGAGAGAGAGAGAGAAAGAGAGAGAGAGAGAGAGAGAGAGAGAGCGCAGTAGGTTCTCTACTCAAACGTTAACAGTAGCTATCATTGGGTGGTAAGATTAGCAATTGTTTTTGCTTTCTTCTCTGTGCTATACTGCATGCTCCACCTTTTCTCCAATGAAAGCATATCCCTCTCAAAATAAGAGGATGGAGTACAATAAACATAATTTTAAAATACCTCTGAGCTGCGGCTCCATTCAACTGATGGACCAGATGTGAGGGGCAGGAGCCTGGGTTTTCTGACCTCCCAGGGCTCTCTGCAGGCTCATGATTTTATGAAACATCAGCTGTTCTGAATTCCTGCAGCACCTGCCACAACAAAAGGAAGCCCTTGGCTGAGCATACTAATGCAGTTGTACGTGCCTTTATAGAACAAAGAAATTCAGATGAGGAGGCCATTAAGCCTCCTTGGACACTGTCCATTCTCCCCTGGCCTGCGCCTCTGGGGGAGGTAGAAATCCACCTGCAAGGGAAGAAAGCCCGTGTCCACTGAGTCCCCACCATCTCCTTTTTGTCCTCTCTGGTGATCTCCTCCCACCTTTTCTGGTCCCCTGCCTCCCATTAGGCTCACATCTCAGCTACTGCCTCTTTCTGAGGACCCACTTAGCATCTGTTCCTATGGCCATGCCTCTGAGGTCTCCCCTGGACCCAGCTCTGGCCCCACATATCACAGATGTGCCTAAGAGACAGGTTGTCTTTCCAGGAGGCAAAGACTGCAGCAAATGAGCTGCCCCTCAATCCTTCTAGCTTCTTCCTGACTACTTTCTCATACTCCCTGCTGGTTTTTTGACTAGTCTTCCAAGATAGCAACTCTCCATTTGTCTCGGCCGAGGGAAGGCATGCCGATGTTCATTTCTTCAAAATATAGTAACTTTTCCAGGATAAGGTGACTTCTGCCCATCCTCACCATATGGTGGGTGCTAAGGAGGGAGAGTATATTCTTCCTGCCCCCTCACTCACTTTGTCTCAAAGGAGAAGGAAAGGCCAGTCTGATTGGTCCCAGCTTGCCACCCTCTGGGACATTCTTTTTAGTGGGTGAGTTCACTGTGCCTTAAAGGCAGGGATCCAATCTCCACCCTTCCTTGTGCTTGAACCTCTTCTGCCTTTTTCTCCAGTGTTGTAACCATCCCCTAGGGAGGATTCTATCCCTGTCCAGTGTGAGTTGGTGCCCACCGAACTCTGTTTCTCCTTTGGCCAGTGAGGTGAAGCAGCCTAGCCATTTTCACCTGTACAGTTGCTTGGCTAAATGCACCAAGAGTCTTGCTGTTGACCAGTTACATATCTTTCTTCTCCAGCATGCCTGAGCTTGTTCCTCTCAGGACCTCAAACTTAAGCCATGCCATTGAACTGAGCATTCACCAGGGTTCTGCACTGGAACTGTCACAAGCCTAAAAAGCTACAGATCATGTGGTAGGTTTCCATGTGGCCATTATTCTTTGGGTGTAAATGTCAAATGGAGGTGTGGAGGGACACTACTTTATAGAGCTGTGGGATTAGCCAAACAACCTGCTTACAAGGAACTCAGTGCCCTTCTACAGCTTGACTTCAGAATGAACTGCCATGTATTCCCCTGGTCACGTTCTCCCACTGGTCCACATCAAGGTGTTGCTGTAGAAACTCAGTACTCTTGCAATAGTGTGGATGGGATTCTCATACTTTCTTTCTGGCCCAGAACAAGCTACCTTCCCGACCCACAACAAGAATTACACAATTTCTTTTCTTTTTTTTTTTTTTTGAGAGTGAAAAAAAATCTGTTTAAAAACATCTTCTGGGGGCCCTTCATACTGGAGTCAACACGGACCGATATAACATCTCTTTTTTGTCTTCTCTATGGTTCAATTCAATTCAGCATATTTTATTGGTGCTTATGTGAGTGAACAAATTACACTACGTGCTATGTTGAATATAACTGGCCCAAAGAGGAATGGAATCTATGGTCTTATTTGCACTCACTGTGACTAACAAAGCCTGGGATATTCTGGAGGGAGCTGGTAGAAATTGTAGACTGAAGGCTTAATAAGCTGCCCCCCCATCCCCCAAGGCCTTGTCCCCAGGGGAAATAATCCAAGGGGTTGTGTCCTTCCTTTCCAGTGTCTGATTAAGAGGGACCGGGGCAGAAGATCACTATCTTTTTGCTTTACAAAAGCAGTAGTTCTTTACGAAGGTGGGTATCATGGTTAAGTAAACTAGACCCCCTGTGTTTGAGGAAGAAAGAGCACAGCATATCAGTTAGGAACATGGGCTCTGGATTCAGACAAATGAGGCTTGAAACCTGACTTGATCACTTACTGGCTGTGAAAACTTGGACAAGTGACTTAGTCTCTCTTAGCATTATTAATATTATTTTTTTTTAGTGGTGAAATGAGGGATAATTGTAACTTATCCATAGGGTCGTTGTAAGAATTAAATGAGGTAACATGTGCAAAGTTCTTTGGCACAGGCCCTGGTACATGGCAAGCCTGCCTTCCATGGTAGCTAAAATTCCGTCTCGTTATTTTGCTATAAGCACTTTCTGTCTCTTAAGGTGATGGGTTAAGAAGGGCGCAAGAAGAACAAGTAGAAGCAAGAACAAGGGATCAGAGACACGTGTCAACCCCAGGTAGGACCTAGGTGAAGACCTTAGGGCCAAAGGCAGGAGGACATTCAGGACACACTGAATTATTTTAAGACAGACACCTTCACCCTTCCTGAACTTACCAGAAGTGCTTGTTGAAGGCCTGGGTGGGGATAAGCCTGGATACAAAAAACGGCAGTAGATGTCACTTGAGAAATTGGTTTCAGTCACAGCTTTTTACTAATGTACTGGGTGCATGTAGAATTCTTTGGAAGTTATGTTTTCTTAGTTCCAAGTCTAGACATCAAGAGGCTTGTTGTTTATACTTTGTTCTTCTGCTGTGGCCATAAGGGCATGCCGGGCTGTAGCTTGCCAGAAGATGAGGACACATGGAGCAGAATTAAGTCACCCTGTAGGACCCCAGAAGCCTGAACTGATCAGTGGACAGTGGGCCATCTCCCAGCTGTGTGAGTGAGCCAGGCACCGATGAGCAGAGCCTTCCAGCCTAATGTCCTAGATGCACAAACAGTAAAAGCTTATTGTTGCATGAGGTTTTGTGTGGTTTTTCTTACGTAGCATTACTGTGAAGACAGATAACTGAATTGAACTTGGCAATATAACTGTATCCTATACCTTACCTTGAATTCACCCATTCCTTCAACAGATATTGAGAATCTACCATGTGTCAACCCTGAGCTAAGCGCTGTCGAGGAGACATCACTTGGTGGTAGCATCATTTTCACCAGGAGCATGTTGGTAGGAACAAGAATATGTAATGAAAACATGGACTCTGTCTTGTTTACTCACAAATATATCCCCATCATCTAGTAGAATATGCTAGCAATTAGTAGACATTTGATAAACATTTGTTGCCTTATGCAGATATGATAAACAGGTTATCCTATGTGAGTGAGTGTGTGTGTGCCTGTGTTTCAGATCACTAATTAAATATTTTATTAAACTATGCAGGGCCATTTCTCTTGCTCTCCTCTGGACTGGGAGAAGAGACTATTTCTTTTTTTTTCTCCACTGTCTTCTTTTTTTTTCCCTCCTCCTACGACGTCAGCAGCAGAAACTGCAGTGTGCTGTAAACTTGCCTCCATAATAGAATGTAGAAGTATAAATCAAAACAGCTTCTAAAGGGTTGTCTGCAGTAATAAATGCTACGAAGGCAGCCCAACTGGCAGTGTATGAGGGATTATACAAACCGCTGCCTGGAGAAAACACAGCATCATGAATAAACTCAGCCTTGAATTATTTATATATTTTAGGTGTTATTTTCTCTCCTCACTCCTGTAAGGTCTTGGAATGATTTTCACTGAGAGCTGAGAGTGCCTGAATTTGCTTATAAAAGAAAAGCAGTTGCAGTCTATCTTAGGCCAAGTTTCAGGGTGAGAATGTCATTATGTTCAACAAGGCTGTCAGTGCAGTGCAGTGAAAAGCTGCTGCTCAGAGCTCAGGAGAGCACGGTCCTAATCCCAGCAAGCTGTGTCCCCAGGGGCCCTTGGACTTTGTGAACCACCTCATGTCCAAAGGCTGAAGGAAGAGCCTCAGGGCCTGACTCCCCCACTTCTACCATGGGGACTCTGATCCATTCTCTTTTATGTAGTAGGTTTCAACCTAAGATTGTGTTGGGGAAAAAAATGGTTTTACTGTAAAAGTCTTGAAATTGCTGGCCTAGCTGATCTTTGAGACTCTATCCAAGCGGGCCTCATCTCTTGCTTTCCACTTTATCCATGGGGAGCCTCTAGAAACTATGAAGACCAGGGCCTCAATCTTGATCAATTAAATCAGAATTTCTAGAGACAGGGCTGGACTTCAGGATGTTCAGAGTCATCCAGGTGATTCTGATGTGCAGCCAGATTTGAGAACCACTATCTCAAACCCTACATTCATTCATCCAACAGGACAAGTACTAAGCACCTGCCCTGAGCCAGGTGTTCAGCAGAGAACTGAGGATAAATCGAAGGAGACAGGCCTGGTCCTTGACTTCATGGAGTTTTCCATTTAATGGGAGATTATGGAAAGGGAGACCTGTCTTGATATGGGAATACAAAATGCTGTGACAGTAATAACAACAATGACGAGAAGAATAGTGATCATATCTATTGCTGGGATAACATTATTTTAGCCCTTTTTAGGGCTCAGACAACTGTGCTACATAATTTACATGAAATGTCTTATTGAATTCTCATCCCAACTCTGTAGATAGGTAGTCACCATCTTTTTTCTACAAATAAAGAAAGCGAGGCCCAGAGAGGGTGAGTAACTTGCCCAAGGTTACACAGCTCATAGAGATGGAGTATGGGGGAAGGGATTCCTTGCCCAGCCTTGGGGAATCAGGATGATGTCACCATGCTTCATGTCCTTTTGAGTGTGCCTTGCAGCTGCGGAGACTGGGGATCTGAATGAATGTCAGAGCATATGTTGTTGAAGGAAAGTTAATGTTTTCCAAGGCATTGCACCAGCCTAAAGCAATGCCTTACACACACAAGTGCATGCACATATACACACACACACTCACAAAGTAGTACAGGTGGAAAAGACAAGACAATGACACTTCTATTTTACAAATGAGCAAACAGGCGCAGAGACAGCTGGTGGCACAGGCACATGCTTTGCCACACCTGGGACAAGATGCCAATTCTCCAGACTGAGGGCTCTTTGTTCTGCTCCACTATGACTCAGCTTTCACTCTGTGCTGTTCTTGCTTACAATCTCAAGATTTGAGGGAAATCCTACCTGCTTTCACCAAATACATTTTCACATGAAATCGTATTAGGCCACCTGATTTTGAGGTGATTCACTCTGCAAGTACCTCAGTTCACCAGCCTACACCTCAAATTTTTGATAGCCCATTTCCTTTCATAAGCAAGCTTTGTACCTTCAGTAGGTGAGGGAGCATTTGTCACAGGAATGTTATAATCCTTCCCACTTGCTCGGAATTAGTGCTTTCAAGGTTTCTTAGCAACCATTGTCTCGTAGAGTCCTGTCAGGAGTCCTCTGGGTGGATAGGAAAGCTGCCATTATTGGCCCATTTTGGAGGTGGACCAACAGGTTCAGAAGCGACCTGCCTCAGGCTCCTATTGGTAAGGGATGATGTACACTGTTGATGGACTCTAGTGACACCCTCACATGGCGTCTTCTCCGCTTCCATCTGCATCTGCTCCAGCTGTGCTACCACCAACCTCAGCGCCCCTCCTCCTTTCCAAGTCACTTAGGCCGACTCCCATCTTCTGCACCCTGGAGACCCACATAATGGGTCTTGAGTTAGGAAAAGCTGTGTGTGCCTGTGCTTGTGTGAGTGTGTGTGTGTGTGTGTGTGTGTGTGCCTGAGACGATCTCATCAGAACACTTCAGGACATTTGGACTGGCCACTGCTTGCCCCTCTGCTGGTATCTCAACTTCCCTCTTCCAACAAATAGAAATGCAGTTTCTTGCTCTTTTCCAAGACTGACTTGCAAAAGCCTCTGCTCTTACATTCACACCCATTTTTCCTTTTTCCTCTCTTTTCATTCCCTAATTTCTTCTTCTAAATCATCACTGACAGTATAGTCAAGAAGACATAAAACGTTTCTCTAGAGTCTGGCCCAGTTGGTTTTCTCTTGAAGGAGACCTTGTTTTGGAGCAGGTCCTTGGGTCTCACTACATGCATAGCTGCTTGAAGACTCCCCCAAGGTGGGCCTTTGGAGAACCCCAGCTGCTCTCCTGAGACCTCTTCCATCTTTAGTCAAAGCAGAGGCTCCAGTTGCCAGAGTCAGGATGGGTGGGGCAGTCATTCCACTCAGCAGGCATCATACTCAGTAGGATGGGTGCCTGCAGAGCTAATCAGAAGGAATTTGTGGACCTGGGCCAAATGGAGGCTTTCCATGAGCCTTGTTGGGAAGAAAACATAACAGGCTATCTAGAGAGTAAACAGTTCATCAGAGACCCAAGGTCAGTCCCAGATCAGAAGAGACTGCAAGGAATCAGCTGATGGGCAGCAATCGTCCTGGAACTCTGTAGGTTCTAGCAATGCTCAGTGCTCACCTTACCTTGTCTCCTTAAGCAAAGAATTTTAAATATGAGGTTTTGAGCACCACAGCTGACTTGATTGAAGCCCATCCACTGCACAAATATGAATGGGGTTGTGTGGAAGAATTAATTCTTCATTAATGTTAACCGATCAAGAGAATTCACAGAGAAAGCTTGTCCCCAGGTCTCTACAGACTTTGGTAGAAAGAGGATGGAGCAGGTGACTTTTGAGGTTTCAGAACCTGCTGACTGGGAGGACCCTTTCTGCCTCCATCCCTGCCTTCCCCAGGTTTTTTCAGAGCTCCTACAAAATGCCAGGCCTGGTACTGGGTATCATAGATTTAAAGACAAAAAGAGGTGTTCTTCTCTCAAGCTTCCAGTCTAGTGGGACAGGGCCCTTGGAAAGGAAGCGCCTGAGAACAATCACTTTTTTGGGGGAGGGGAGGTATAGAGACCCGCTGTCATTTACATGTGATGATTTCCCCTTCTGAGAAGCAGATGAGATTAACAGACCATGATGATGGTTTATTGTCCTTAAGCAGAAGATAAGCTGTTTCTGCAACTAGACAAAGGAACATATAATAACCAAAATGCCCTGTACTGTTGGGAAATATACCTGCTTTTAATATATATATTTTTTTCCCAAAAGATTTGGGAAGAAAGCCGCTGCTTAGTGTCTCACAGAAGGGAATTGTGTTGTGCCCGTGATTTCTGCCCTCTCTCTTCTCTCACTTATTGCTTGGAACAGAAGCCCTGGGGTCTTGCAGAGCTTTAGCTGAACTTACCAGCAACCCCTTCATGGTGCGCCCTTGAATGCTGAAGCCCAGAACTGTTTGAAGACTGAAAAGTCTCAACTTCAAGCAGACAACAGGGAGCAGTGAAAATAATAACTGGGTGGTGTTTGGCTCTTGTGAAAGGGAAGAAGGGATGTGAGCACCCAGAATTTTCATTTTGCTGAGTTGAGAAAAGAGTAAAGTATTATATTAACTCACTAGGGCTGCCATAACAAATTACCAAACTGAGTGGTTTGGGAAAAAATCAGTTATGGAGGCCACCAAACTGAAGTCAAGGTTTCAGCAGGACCATGCTCCCCCTGAAAACCCTAGAGGAGGTCCTTCTATGCCTCTCTCCTGGCTTTTGGTGGCTGCCAGTAATTCTTGGTTTTCCATGGTTTGTGACCATGTCATCCAATGTCTGCCTTCATCGTCAGGTAGTGTTCTCCTTGTGTGTCTCTGTGCCTTTGTGTCCAATTTTTCCTCTTCTAAGAACACGAATCACTAGATTAGGTCCCAGCTAATCCAGTATAACCTCCTCTTGATTAAATTTATAAAGACCTTGTTTCCAAGTAAGGTCACATTCCCAGGTCCTGGGGGTTAAAAAATGAACACATCTCTTTGGTGGACAAAATGTTAACCGTAACAAGTGTAGCTGGATAGAGAAAGTGGCCCCTAGTTTGGCAGACTCTGGAGAGCTATGTTAAATGTGCATTAATTCAATGTTATTCCAAAAGGTATTTACCAAGTCCTAGATATTTCCCATGCATGGGCAGGAAACACAGCCAGTGATTCTCTAGCCACCAGCCTGCTGCATGCTGTGCCTGGTGTTTTTTTGTTTTTTGCTTTTGTCTGAGGCAGGCAGCCCGTGTCCACCTTCAGGGCTTGGCACGGGGCAGTCTGCCACCTTGGGTGCCTCTTACCGGTCAGTGTTGGGTGTTGGAGGAAGCACCGCTCTCTCCCCTTTCCTACCTGTGGAGGTCAGGTAGGGCCTCATGGCACTCGCAACCTGGGGTGACTGGCTGGCCCATCTGTTGCTTCTTTCTTCTGAGGCTCAAGCGTCTCCTGTCTTCTCAATGGAGAGAGCAGGTGTCTGTCTGCTCACCTGGAGGGGCTTGTCGGGATTTCCACTTTGGCCCTCAGGTCACTTTTCCAGGGGAAGTTATGCTGGTCTGAATCTGTTTCTTCAGGGCGCTTGGCACCTGAAGATAAATGAGACAAAGTGGTGGTGCGGGTATCGCTCATGTGATCACAACCTCTAGAGGGAGCTCAAGACCTTTTCCATCTCCCCAAACTACACTCCAAGGAGCAAGGTGCTCTCATGGATTAAGGATTGAATGACAAACACTGAAAAGCCACAATGCTATCTGGATGGGAATATTTTATGGGAAGAAAAAAAGAAAGGCTTCAATTTTTGAGGGGGTGGGCAGAGAGGCTAGCGGTTCACCCTTTCTCTACGAGGTGAGTCCAGTGGGGTAAGACGGGGCTGAGGGGGGTCTTTCCTGCATGGCAGGTGGTTCTGTCCCTGGAAACCTGAGGGCAGGGTGTTGTCCATGGGGCAGGAATACGGACAGCACAGCTGAGGCCAGCTCTCTCCTAGGGTGGTGGTGATGGTGGGGGAGGGTTTTCTGTTCTGCTTCCTCCCAGGAGTGGGAATATCTGACAGCCAATGTGAGGCTGAAGCCTCAACTACTGGCATTAATGAGAATCTGCTTGGCCAGGCTGCACCCATGTCACAGATCCCTTTCAAAGTTGTGGGAGCTGGATGGGGGTCAGGGTCCTGACCACCTCCTACCCCTATTAGTATAGAAAACAGAGGCATGAAAATGTGGAAAGAGGGGCAACTCACTCTGCCGCAAAGGTCACCTCTATAGTTGTATGATATCAGATGTGGCTAAACCTCCCGGAAATCTAGCTCTCCAACTATGTAGTGAGGATAATGCTTGCTTAAAGAGCTATTATGCGATTTATAAGTAAAAAAAATGATAGAGAAACATCTAGCATGGTATAGAGAACAGAGTAAGGGTTCAGCAACTGGTAGCCATTACGACAGGTGTGGTTCTGGCTATTTAATGATAATGGTGACTCTTAAGGAGTCGGAAGTGACAGGTGATGCTGAACACTTTATGTCTTATTCCTTCACGTCAGGTACTCCATCGGGTAAGTTCTATCATCCCCATTCTCCAGATGATGGCATTGGAGCTCAGAGAGGCTAAGGGACTTGTCCAGGGTCACACAGCTAGTAGATGTTGGAGCTGGGATTAATGCAGGTTGGTCTGACTATCCTCTATGCCTGTTCCTCAAGTGTCTCTCAAAGGATGGTTCTGAGTCAGTCAGTGGCACATTCTAACCCCTTTATTTAGGCTTTGATCTTACTTTATGTGTCAGTATACTGCATATCCTGCGTGGACAGGTCTGGGGGGGGTCATGGCTTGCCTCAGCTGGCCCCAGGGATGCAAGCCCCTGAATCAGGCATAGCTGTGAAACAACCCTCTCCTCCTCGACTTTGAAGGGAGCTGATCTATCTGAGTGCCACCTTTTAATCGAGGAGACCATCCATCTCCCGTTGTCATTTGATCCTTCTTGAAACAACAGCCACAAGTCTCCAGGCAACACAGACGTGATGCAGACAAAATGAAAACAGAGGAGGTAGCATCTTTCTCTCATTAAGGGGAGAGGAGAAAACACACGGCTCTGACTTGAGTGTTTTGGGGATGCGTTATTTTTAGAAAAGAACATCTTGTGATTTTAGCTGTTTGATTTCTGAGAAGTCTTTCTTTTTAAAATTTTTTCAGTAAGTTGCAGAATCAAAAAGGAATAGTAGATGGTACAAAAGCAATCAATCAGTGAAAGAATATCGGGCTCCTTCTATGTGCAAGGCATGGAGGCAGAGGAAAGAGACTGTAAGGCTTTGTCTCTGCTCTTTAGATGCTTAGAATCTACGGAGAAAGACTGTATAGCCATGCATGTATGGAGTTCAGAAAATAAGGCAATTGGATCTTTTTCAGTTCAGAGAGGACAATAACGAGACAGGGGAAAACTGCAGAGCCCTGAAGAATGAATGAAGTTGTTCAACCCATTTGTTCGCTCAGTGAATATGTATTGAACACCTTCTCTGTACGTAGCAGGCACTGGAACAAGATGAGTAAGACCTCATCCCTATTCTTGAAAAGTTTATAATCCAGAGGCAGAGACAGAATCATAAAGGAAGAAACACCACGAAGCAAATAATACAAATTTGTACAGGTAATATGAGGCTGCTGTAGAAGAGGTGATCGATTCTTTCTAGAAGAAAGAGGGATCAGAAGGTCTTCAAGGGAGAGAGAATAGTCAAGATGGGTGTTAAAGAGTGGAGGCTAGCTGACCTGAAGGAAGAAGGCTAGAGGCAGTCCAGGCAAAAGAAGCGGCATGTGCAGACTGGTGAGCTAGTGCTGCATCGTGGGGCTCTGGTTACGGCTGGGAATGGCAAGAGCTTGGGGGCTGTGGAGAGACGCAGTTAGCGAGGCAGCTGGGCACTCCCGTATCTGGAGGAAATGAGGAAATGGGGGAATCCTTAAAGGCCTGGATACAGTAGGGCGACTTGGTCAAACCTTTGCTTTACAAATTCATGGAAATCTGGGAGAATGGTGGTGACATTCACAGAGATACTCATATAGGACATAGGAGGAGAAAGTAGATTAAATTATGGAAGACAGATAAGGATGCAGCTTGTGTTGTCTGAAGTGTGTGGGAGCTTTGGCTATGAGGGAGTGAGTGAACAAGGAAGAGATGGCATTTCAGCAAACATTAAATGAGCTACTACTATGCCCCAGGCCCTGGTCTATGCTTGACCAAACCCCACAGGAAGAACACTTTCTTTTTTTTTTCCCTTTATTTTTTAAGTTTATTTTATTTTATTTATTTATTTTTTAAAATTTTATTTTGTCAATATACATTGTGGCTGATTATTGTTGCCCATCACCAAAACCTCCCTCCCTCCTCCCTCCACCTCCTCCCCACCGATGTCCCCTCTGTTTGCTTGTCGTATCAACTTCAAGTAATTGTGGTTGTTATATCTTCTTCCCCCCTCCAGTTTTTTTTTTTTTTTTTGTGTGTGTGTGTGTGTGTGAATTTATATATTAATTTTTAGCTCCCACCAATAAGTGAGAACATGTGGTATTTCTCTTTCTGTGCCTGACTTGTTTCACTTAATATAATTCTCTCAAGGTCCATCCATGTTGTTGCAAATGGCAGTATTTCATTCGTTTTTATAGCTGAGTAGTATTCCATTGTGTAGATGTACCACATTTTCCGTATCCACTCATCCGATGATGGACATTTGGGCTGGTTCCAACTCTTGGCTATTGTAAAGAGTGCTGCGATGAGCATTGGGGAACAGGTATACCTTCGACTTGATGATTTCCATTCCTCTGGGTATATTCCCAGCAGTGGGATAGCTGGGTTGTATGGTAGATCTATCTGCAATTGTTTGAGGAACCTCCATACCATTTTCCATAGAGGCTGCACCATTTTGCAGTCCCACCAACAATGTATGAGAGTTCCTTTTTCTCTGCAACCTCGCCAGCATTTATTGTTCAGAGTCTTTTGGATTTTAGCCATCCTAACTGGGGTTAGATGGTATCTCAGTGTGGTTTTGATTTGCATTTCCCGGATGCTGAGTGACGTTGAGCATTTTTTCATATGTCTGCTGGCCATTTGTATATCTTCCTTAGAGAAATTCCTACTTAGCTCTTTTGCCCATTTTTTAATTGGGTTGCTTATTTTCTTCTTGTAAAGTTGTTTGAGTTCCTTATATATTCTGGATATTAATCCTTTGTCAGATGTATATTTTGCAAATATTTTCTCCCACTCTGTTGGTTGTCTTTTAACTCTGTTAATTGTTTCTTTTGCTGTGCAGAAGCTTTTTAGTTTGATATAATCCCATTTGTTTATTTTTCCTTTGGTTGCCCGTGCTTTTGGGGTCGTATTCATGAAGTCTGTGTCCAGTCCTATTTCCTGAAGTGTTTCTCCTATGTTTTCTTTAAGAAGTTTTATTGTTTCAGGGTGTATATTTAAATCCTTAATCCATTTTGAGTTGATTTTAGTATATGGTGAGAGGTATGGGTCTAGTATCATTTTCCTGCATATGGATATCCAGTTATCCCAGCACCATTTGCTGAAGAGGCAGTCCCTTCCCCAGTGAATAGGCTTGGTGCCTTTGTCAAAGATCAGATGGCAGTAAGTGTGTGGGTTGATTTCTGGATTCTCTATTCTATTCCATTGATCAGTGTGTCTGTTTTTATGCCAGTACCATACTGTTTTGGTTATTATAGCTTTGTAGTATAGCTTAAAGTCAGGTAGTGTTATGCCTCCAGCTTTATTTTTTTTGCTCAGCATTGCAGGAAGAACACTTTCAAGAAGTCCTGTGGTCTATTGAGAGACAAAGATGGGCACATAGATAATGTCAATATAATGTGTCCATGTGGTGACAGACCTATGGACAAGGTGCCAGAAGAGCATTGCTTAACTCTGCAAGTATTAAGTACCTGCTCTATGCCAGGATGGTGCTAGGTGCTGTGCACATGGCAGTGATTGAGTCAAACAAGAGCTTTTCCTTCAAGGAGATATTATTTAATTGGGGAGATAAAATAAATAAGTTAGTAGAAATAGAGATTCAGATAGATACAATTGTGTTAGTTTGGATTCTGCAAGAATCAGAAGTAATACACAGGTCTGTGAGGGACCCTGAGCAGGGTGCTGGAGGAGCCTGGAGGAGCCCTCAGACTTTTGTCCTGATCTGATTCCGTGGAGAAAAGAAGGAAAGAAGGACTATTGGGTGGGAAAAGTCTCAGACTGCTCTCAGACTTCTCTGCAGTCTAAGAAAGTTTCAACAAAGCTGATGGGGTCCCCAAGCCAAAGTTGTCAGTCAAAGGAGTCCCATGTCTTCCAGGAATGGTCTGCCTTAATGTTCTGACCTACCTAGTCATAGGGTAGGAGCAGCCCATGGAAAGTGTGGCTTCAGAACATGTGTATGGATGAATTGCAGAGACATCAGCTGGGGTGCTTGGACAATGACACTGGCATTTGGAGGCCTGCAAGGTGATTCTCACAGCCATCACTGCTATGAAGTAAGTAATCCAGTCTCCAAGAGAGAATAACCTAGGAGAGTGAGCATTTAGATGATGAGGGATGGATATTTCCCCTTAAACCAGAGGATGAGAAAGACCCAGGAATGTGAAAAGCCTGGGGAAATGTTGTAAGTAGAGGGACAGAAGGTGCAAAGTTCCTGTGTTGGAATCCAAGGGTCTCTCCAACAGCCAGTGTAGCTTGACGGTAATCAGAAAAGAAGAAGAGTAGCAAAAGTTTTAGACAGGGTCAGATAATCCAGGGATTTGTAAACTATTTAGAAAAGTTTAGATTTTATTCAAAAGAAAAAATAATAAGCCATTGGAGAATTTAAGTTGGAATTTAAGAATTTATGATCTGACTTATATGTTAAGAAGATCACTGTGTCTGCTGTGTGGAACATGGCTTGTAGGTTTTCAGGAGAGGAAATGAGTTCGATAGTGGCAGATGATGATGATTTACAAAGTCAAGGCATACTGACCCAACGTGGGGTAACAGGGGTGTTGGTGTGGTGAGAAAAGGCTTTGTGAAGGAGAAGTCATCTGACCCAAGTCTTAAAGGGGTGGGGTTGTAGGCAAATTGCAGAAAGGAGGTGACATTTGAGGTGAACTTCTCTGGCTCTGTGAAGGGAGGAGCAATCTTGTAGCACTTTTCAAAATCACTTCACTAAAACACAGAGTCAAAACAGTCTTTAATTTAGTGCCTTTTATAGGACAGAATACGGTTCAGGAGTAACCAAGGACATTCACAGGTGAAAAGTACTTAAATCAGAAAGACAGCATAGTTAACGAAAGGAGACCAACCATTTCTTTTTTTATGGCAGAGAACATTAACTTACTGCTTCAGAGATAGCACTAGTTTTCCTTCTCCATCTGGCTCTGGATCCAAACTAGAGCTGTCATGTGCCATTTTGGACGTGGAGGGCTTAGAGGAAGTTGCTTTTGGATGGTATCGGAGGCTTGTTATTCAGAACTTACTCTCTGCCCTTTCTTTCTATGTTCAAATTAAAAATGTAAAACCTGCATCTTCAGTCACAACAGTCACCAAGGACTAAATCACAGACCAGAGTCCAAACACCTTGTTGGGTTGCTCCATCTACCACCTGGTGGTCCTCCTCTCACTTTATACTCTGTGATTCAGCTGTCCTTCTGCTCTTCACTCCTCACTGGCTCTGTCTTAGGGTGATTCTTTTGAAATAGATTCCTCACTGGTCCCCTTGCCTGCAGACTCTTGTACTATACACAGATCAAGTGACAAAATGATAGTTTGTTGGGTAAATGCAGCCTACCGACACATTTCTTTATTCTTTATTGTCAAAAATGTTCTTTAGAATAAGATGTCAAAATTGAAAAATCAAATAATTTTACATGAAAATTTATATTTTCTGTTTCTTTTGAAAATTCACAAGATCCCCATCAAAATACCAATAACATTCTTCACAAAAATGGAAAAAGCAATCTTACCCTTCATATGGAGAAACAAAAGACCCTGAATAGCCGAAGAAATCCTGAGGGGGGGGAAAAAAAAAAGTCAGAGGCATAACTCTGCCTGACTTCAAATTATACTACAAAGCTGTTGTAACCAAAACAGCATGGTACTGGTATAAAAATAGAAATTCAGACCAGTGGAGTAGAATAGAGAACCCAGAAATCACTCCTTGGGCTTATAGCCATCTGATATTAGACAAAGGCAACAAAAATCTACATTGGGGAAAAGATTGCCTCTTCAACAAGTGGTGCTGGGAAAACTGGATATCCATATGCAGAAGAATGAATCTAGATATGCTTCTCTAACCATACACTAAAATCAACTCAAAATGGATTAAAGACCTAGGTATAATACCTGAAAATGTACAATTACTAAGGGAAAATATAGGTGAAGCACTTCAGCAGTTAGGTCAGGGCACAGGTTTTATGTACATGAGCCCAAAAGCACAAGCAGCAAAAGAAAAAATAAACAAATGGGACTATATCAAACTAAAAAGTTTCTGCACAGCAAAAGAAACAACAGAGTGAAAAGACAGCCTACGAGTGGGAGAAAATCTTTACTAACTATGCATCGGACAAGGGACTAATATCCAGAATATACATAGAACTCAAACAATTATACAGTAAAAAAATAAATGACCCAATTAAAAAATGGGCAAAGGAGCTGAATAGACATTTTTCAAAGGAAGATATACAAATGGCCAACAGATACATGAAAAAATGGTCAACTTCACTAGTCATCAGGGAAATGCAAATTAAAACCATATTGAGATACCACCTCACCTCAGTTAGACTGGCTATAATCAAAAAGACAGTGAGTAACAAATGCTGGTGAGGGTGTGGAGAGAAGGGAACTCTACTGCAATGTTGGTGATTAGTAAATTAGTACAACCACTTTGGAAAACAGTTTGGAGGTTTCTTAAACAACTACAGATAGATCTTCCATATGATCCAGCAATCCCTTTTCTGGGTATATATCCAGAGGAATGGAAATCATCATATAGAAGAGATACCTGCACTCCCTTGTTTATTGCAGCTCTGTTTACAATAGACAAGACATGGAACCAACCTTAACATCCATCAATAGGTGATTGGATAAGGAAACTGTGGTATATATACACCACGGAATACTACTCTGCCATAGAAAATAATGAAATACTCCCATTTGCAGCAACATGGATGAACCTGGAGAAAGTTACCTTGAGTGAAACAAAGCACAGAGGGATAAATACCACATGTGCTCACTCATATGTGGGAGCTAAGAGAGAAAGGAAGGCAGGAAAGAAAGACCACAGTAGTGCCGTGATCCAACAGAGGGAGGGAACAGTCCTAGGGCTACAAATTGGAGTGGAGGGGAGAGGGGGAAGGGGAAGGAGGTTGGGAGATAATTGGGAGGGGACAAAGGGTACAAAAGTAATTTCTGGTAATGGGTATGCCCCCAGTATGAATCTGGACCTCACATCATGGGCAGGAGGGGGGAAAATCAGCTTTGTATCTCATGAATATTCATAATAAACAAACAAACAAACAAACAGATAAATAAATAAAATAAAATTCACAAGATCTGAACACACTGGTTCATCAAGCATCAACTGGGTGAAGCTGAATGGCAGCTGCTCCTTTCAGCTCAGGCATCCGATGTCTCCCATTTCTCAGTCTCTCCTCTTTACAACTGCTTTACACCCTCTCTTTTTGTTACCTGCCCGAGTCCAGGAGGTATTTGAATTAAAAGGATTTGCTTTTTTTTTTTTTTTGGGCAATGTTTTTTCTTATGTAGTGGTACATAATTTTTTTATTATGAATATTCATGAGATACAAAGCCAATTGTCATAGACTTATTCTTCTAAAACACAAATCTGAGTATGTCATGCTCTTGTTTTAAAATCCTTCACCTGCTCGCCTGGCATATGAAGTTCATACTCCACACTGGGGGAAGGGCCTCCATAACCTGACCTCAATGTCTCTCTGTATCTCTCCAACCCACGTCCTTCCTGGAAGCCTTGCTGCAGTGCTGTGCTCTATCACACACACCTCTGTCCCCTGCCTGCCATGATTCCCTGCAATCAGCCAGAATGCCGCTTCTTCTGTTATCCACCTGGTGAACTTCTTCTCTTTAGCTTCAGCTCAGATATAAATTCTCCTGTAACTTCTGCTCTCTCATCACTGGCTTCTTCTCCCCGTCCTTTGCGCTTTGCACCCTTTCCTATCATGACCCTTTCTGTATTGTGCAGTCAACTCTATCTCTTTCTCCAGACTGCACAGCACTTGGGCCGAGTGTGGGATGGGTGAGTGGTGCTCACTGAAGGAATGTGTCGAGGTGGAAAGTTTGCTCTTCCATTTTCTTACTTACAGTGTGGAATAGTAACAACTCCCATTCCCATAGCAGAAGATTATTGTGGGAAACAAATGACATATTGTCTTTTGTAAAAATGTTGACAAAGCACTTGGAAATTGCAAAGTAATATATGAATAAAGGGAGTTTATATAATAAATGATGTATTCTCAATTTGCTTCAAATGATTTAATTGTATTATTTCTAGAGAGAAGCAACCTGGAAGGCAGGGTGCCTGGGTTACAGTTCTAATTTTAGTGCCAATTAGCTGGGTGACTTAAGATGAGTCATTTTGCCTCTCTAGACTTCAGTTTCTACAAATAAGCTTTGGAAATTTTTTCTTTTTTTCAGTCTTCCTAGGAGTAAGGGAGTAAGATATTTTTCTTGTTCTCAAAGGCTTTCATTCAAAAGACCCCATTTGGTATGGTGTATTAACTATAACACAATGACGAATATGCAGTAATTAGTTTTTTCATTAATTATACAAATCAATGACAATAGCTATTGTGCGGTGCTGATTACTAACATTTTCCTAACCTGAAATTTTCATTATCTAATCAGCATTAACAAATGAAAGCTTCTGAAGTTCAGAATTAAGAGTTCTCAGGAGCTGTATTACGATGTCTCAGTCTCAGCTAGCTTCTTGCTCTTTGCCTACATGGCATAAATCCATCTTTCTTCCCATATCACTCTGAGGTCATCAATGTGATTGATGGTTTTGGAGAGAAGAGCTGGGAGCAGGGACAGTGTGGAAGAAATGAGGAGTTTACTTGAAGGGGAGAAAAGCTTCATTCTTTCCCTGTTTTCTAAATTGCAGCTTATAAAGTTGATTCACCACTGTTGCTTTGAAATGGTGTCTGCTAACAGCCCCTGGTACAGCTTCTCCATAATGTGTAGTAAAATACCAATGAAGGCTTAGAAAAACATGTAAATTCAAAATACAGCCATAAACTTGGGCTGACAATCCACTGAATGCTGGATCCGAGAACACTTTCTGCCAACATTAGTGTTGTTGGAATTGAAGGGAACACATTCCATGGGAGCAGGTGTGTTACTGAGGAGTTGTTCTATGGGAAAAAAATGGAAAGGACTATTGTCCTTGTTTCATTGTGTGTCCCTTGGGTGGGCATTCTTTGGATTATGTATACCTGAATGGATACCCTGGTGGAAAGTCATATCCACCCACAATCTTAGTATGTGACTTTGTTTGGAAATAGGTTCTCTGCAGGTATGATTAAGTAAGGATCAAGATGAGATCATACTCGATCAGGGTGAGTCCTAAACCCAATGGCAGTGTCCTTATAAGACACAGAAAAGCATCCACAGAGACACAGAGAGAGGATATTTATGTGAAAACAGAGGTAGAGATGGAAATGGTGTGGCCATAAGCCAAGAAAAGCCAGGACCTACCAGAAGCTTGAAAAGGCAAGGAAGGACTCTGTCCTAGAGCCTTCAGAGGGAGCATGACCTGCTGATACCTTGATTTTGGACTTCTAAACTACAGAACTCTGAGAGAATACATTTCTGTTGTTTTAAGCCACCAAGATTGTAGGTAATTGGTTATGGCAGTCCTAGGAAAACTAATGCGATGGGAAACTCAAGTTTATACCAGGGGTTGAAAACTCAAACACCTAAGGTAACAGAAACAATTGGGTTGACCAGGGAGGCAACAGACGGAAACTGCAGAGACGATCCCTTGTGTACTGTCTTGTACAAATGCAGACTCGGACTTGCTGAATCTTTCCATAGTTCAAAAAAAGCTGGAAATTTGAGTTTTATTTGTATGCTCTCATTTTTAAAAAATATTTTCACAATTTTATTTTAAAAATGGTGATAGCCATTTCAAACATGTCTGAGTGAGACTTGTCCCATAGACAGTCAGTTTGGCACCTTCTGTCTGTGTTCTGTGTAGCCATCCTTAACCTGTGTGGCTTTTCTGTTTTATCAGAAGCAGAGATGTGGTCCCACACCCCTTCCATTATTTATTTTACTACTTCAGAGATGCCCATCCTCCATAGACAATTGGGCAGGGATTGGAGGACAGGAGCAGGAGGATCATAATGGCAGTGAGCATAGCATTCAAAGGTGGAAAAATGTGGTACCTGTACCTTTGGTGGGGGAGAGAAGTAGGAAGAGCCTGGTTGCAGTACATGGGGGCCGGGGGCTGGTGGTTATTTTCACCAGCTGTTCATCTCATGAGCAATCCAGAAAGAACCTGAACAGAATTCCATTTCCATCTACTACAGCCACAGTTAGTAAAGCCTATGAAATGTGGAGCTAATGTAGGAGCTGTGAGCTTTCAACAGGTGGGTAGTTACACCTCGGGGAAAAAAGAGTTGACCTGAAGGAAGTGGGATCAAGAAACATTCATCCCTGGGGTCTTCTGGCAAACACTGGGCTTTGAGACATTTTCTTTTATCTGGGGATGAGAAAGCTACCAACCATGCAAAATATGAACCCTCACGGTAGAGGAACTTTGAGTAGTGATTACCAAAGATTATCATGGAAACTCACAGGAAGAGCAAACCTTTGACAATTATCTGCTGAAGGGAATGATTTTTTTTTTTTTGAAGAAATTATTTGGCATCTTTGTTAAGATGAGATGCAAGAAATGATAACCTTGTTGGAAACAGGACAAATGTCACAAAGAAAGAACAGCAGAATGACGTGCAAAAGGAAACGGATGAGTTAAAAAAAAGAATTTTGTTAGTATTAAGAAGCAGTCAAGACCATAACTGAGATGATGGAAAATCAAATTGCATTGTAAGGGACAAATTTTAGAACTGTTCTAGAAAGTATAGGACCCAAATGAAAATAATGAGGGAGTACACGTTTGCTAAGAAAGGCTGAAATAGAAGCTTTAACTTAAGAATTATAAGTGTTTCTACTTGAGGGAGAAAAGACCAATAAAAGACACTTTTAAAGAAAATTTGCTAGCTAGAAGAGAGGAGGTCAAATGTCCTCATCACAAAGAAATTATTAAATTTTATAATGATGAATATGCTAATTACCCTGATTTCATCATCACACATTGTATACATGTGTTGATATTCAACTCTGTACCCCAGAAATATGTATAATCCATGTTTCAATAAATTATTATTTTAATTTAATAAATTTAAAAAATAAAGAAAATTTGCTACTTAAGAAAGGTCCATGTATAAATGTTAGAATTGGTTCTTCAAGTTACAAGTAATGTCAGTGAAACAAGCAACAAACAAATATCACTGAGATGCACAATTGCATATATTTTTTCTTAATTTTTAATTAAAAAAATTATAAAACCTCTCCAAAGAGTATAATGTAAATAAGAAAAGCTCCTCTTTGCCTCTCCTATTCTGTCCTATAGAAGTAGGCTGTTAATGGTTTGCTTAATAGCCTTTCAGCTTTTCACTCTGCATTTCCTAGCACCTACAAATATTTGTTAGTTTTTTAGACAAAAAGATGATCACAGTATACGTAGTTCTGTACCTTGATTTTTTTCATTTAGCAATATTTTGTGAGTGTTTCTTCTTATTAATACATGGGGCTCTATTCAGTATTTGAGGCTGCTGAAGAGAGTGTTTTTTTATGTACATAATAAACATTCATTTCTTTTTTTCCAGACTACAATGATGCTGTGAATATTCTTATCTTTGCGTACTATTAGCAAATAGTCTTTGCTAGACTTCTTAGAGAATAAATTCCTTAATGTAGATTTACTGCAGTGTACATTTTGACCTAAAGATAAAGACAAAGGAATCCTATCCTACGAGGATACTGGCAGGAGGCAGGCACGGAATGAAATAAACAAAACCAAATTGAACCCCTAAACCTGTCACTTACAAAGAAACAGAAATCAAGAAGGATTTGGGCTTTCCTTCTGCAGCATTGAATGCCAAAGTGTCTTTGAATAGAATTGCATCTGCAGAATTTTTAAGCGGCAAAACAATATTGTGCAACAAGAATTTTGTTGTTCTTTAAGTAGTCTTTTGTATGAAAAAGTCATTCTCTGATAAACCAAAGCTCAAACAAGTTACTTCCCATCTATTCACTGGGGGCTAGGGGTGGGATGAGGGAAAGGGTTTGAGGACATATTCCATATTACCAAGAACTGATAGTAAATAAAGAAGCCAAGAATGGGAAAGGCCGGGCCTGAAAGGTCTAGTGCATCTTCCATTACTCAGATTGGGCTCCACCCCCAGGCATCCAGTCATGGCACAGAGCTGTATACCCATGCTCACAGGCTGGCCCTGATGTGATGCCCTTTAACTTTCCGGGTATGTGTTTTCAAAATCCTTTATCCAACCATTCAGGTGGAATCTGTGTCCATGATTGATGCCCATTTTAAACAATAATTTCAGTTATTCTGTTCAAGCACTTGGTAATGATTACTAAAATACTGAAATGTTTAAAACACCACTGACAGATTGAACTGCCATATGACCCAGATCCCACTGCTGGATATTTACGCAAAAGAAAAGAGATCATCATGTTGAAGGGATACCTGTACTCCCGTGTTTATTGCAGCTGGATTTACAATAGCCAATAGTTGGAATTAACCTAAATGTCCATCGACCGATGACTGGATCAGGAAAATGTGGTATAAATACACAATGGAAGACTACTCTCCACTAAAAAAAGTGAAACTCTGCCATTTGCAGCAACATGGATGAACTTAGAGAAAATTGTTAAGTGAAATAAGCCAGGCACAGAAAAATCCCACATGTCCTCACTCATAAGTGGGAACTGAAAGAAAGAGAGAAAGAAAGAAAGAAAGAAGGAAGGAAGGAAGGAAGGAAGGAAGGAAAGAAAGAATCACAATAATACATTGAACTTTCAAAAAAGAAGAGAACAGAATTGTGGTTATTAGAGGTGGGAAAGAGGGAGGGGACAAATTAGTTAAGGGTCACAAAGAATGATTAGGTTTTTTAAGAATGAGTATACTAATTCTCCTGATTTGGTCACCACATATTGTACACATGTAATAATATTAAATTCTGTATCCTGCAAATATATATAATCATTTATGTTTCAATAAAAAAACTTTCAAAAAAACACCACTGAGAAAATTAATAAACAACAAAAACAATCCATTTCTTTTCTATAAAAGTAGTGTTGCAGAGAGTGACATATGACCATTTTCAATGTCATAGAAATTAAATAATAATTTTCTACATCTTTAAAATTTATATTAAGCCCAGGAAGAGCCTAGGCTTTTGGAAAGAAATAAACCACCCACTGGCAGATACTACCTGTCATTAAGCCACTCTATTTTGCCTTACATCTAGAACTATGAACGTGTTTGAGTTCTTCATGTTTAAAAGCAGTATGTATGCCATTATTTCAAGCACATGAAAATACATAGAAAGAGTGGAGGATATAAGCAAAAGTGCCTATTTTTGGTTATTATTAGTTATGTACTTTATTATTGTTTATAAAAAGTCAGATTGTGTTTATCATTCTGTATTTCTTTAATTTATGAATTTTCTACAGAAATTTGCTCTGTTGTAATGAAAAGTAAGTAGACAGCATGAGCAATGACTATGTTTAATTTTAATATCCCATGATATCACAACAAAGAACAGATACATTATTTAGATTAGAATAAAATATTGCAAAATATTAACAGTAGTTATCTGAACAGTGAAATTAGGGTGTTTCTTTTTCTTCATATATTATAAAGAGTCTTAATGTTTTTAGTTGTAAAAAACCAATTTAAAACTCTGGATAGAGACTGCATTCAACAAGAGTTCTATGATAACCTATCATGTGGCAGGATCTCTGTGGTTAGATAGATGATTGAGGCATGCGGCCTTCTTCTAGGAGGTCCCATTCTGATGAGCTATTGTTTTCTTAGTTGTCAAAAAAAAAAAAATTAAGAAAAAGAGAACTTACTAATGGGCTTTTGGTCCACATGAATTGGTTTGGAATAATATTCGGTCTGTTAAACATATCCTAGTGGGAAGCATGATGAAATTCAAAAACCACCGTTTACAGGGTCAGACCCATTTGGATTTGAATTCCCATCTATTGCAGGTTTACTGTGTGAACACAGGCATTCTATTATCTGGGCCTTAGATTCTCCATTTTAAAAATGTGGATACTAATATTGGACTGGCTAGGTCATTGGGAATGAGGTAAAATATGGAAAAGTGCCTATCTATACGTGGGATCTCTGATATATGGAAAATTCTTCTCTCTTTGTCTTTATCCGCAGGACTTAAAATTTACAGTAAAAATGATTGTCCCTCCTATTTGGAGCAGTACTTTAAAGTGTGCAGCCCAGTTTCACACAGCCTATTTTTATTTTTCACAAAAGTCCACAGGCATCAGGAGCCAAGTCAGCAGTTCTGATGGGATCAAATAGCAGCCCAGCAGGCTGCAAGGTGGGCTCCCGAGAGAGCTAACCAGAAGGGTCAGTCTCAGGGTTCCAAAGGGCATGCTGAGCTTGGACAGAACCAGGTTAGGATGATGGCCAAGGGTCAGCCAGGGGGCAGGTTTGCATTTTCCAGAAGTTAGGAGAAAGGACCTCGCATTTGCAGAATGCTTCCTCTATGCTGGCACTGTGTTGAGAGATTTTCTTGTATTACCTCCACTAATACAATCACCCTGAGATCTGGACAATACTTTTCTTCACACCTGAGAGAACAAAGATCCAGTGTGGTTCAGGATGACCATGATGGGAAACAAAGAGGCTGATATTACATAGAAGGCATCTGACTCCACACCATACCCCATCCCTCCCAGGGTTTGAGGGGCATCTTGGTCCCTTTGGGATTGAGGTCATAGAGGAACTAGGTTTGGAAGAGCAGGGTTTAGTCTCTACAGAGAGGAACTTGACCCAGTTAAGTGGGTTTTTAGGAGATGAGCTGCAATGGGCCTCAGGTCCATGCCCTGTTACAGATGCCAAATCCTAGAAACACCACTGTCTTCAGCTCAGGAGCTCCAGCGACTCAGTGTAGCCGGTTAGTCATTCTGCTAGCAGCTACAAACCACATGCAGGTGCTTCCTGCTGGGAAGACCCCACTCTGGGATTCAGAGCTGCTGCAGAGTCTAGGTGGAAGGACATCAGTGCCTACAACTCTGAAAGGCTGGGACAAACAGAGCTGCAATTCAGGTAGAGAGAGCAAGACGTGTTCTCAGTTCACTGAGGAGGAAATTGAGACTCACAAAGGCTCTGAAGACTCAGCCTGAGAATGGCAAAGTCAAGCAGGCCTGGTCGTTCTTCAGACTCTGACATCTGCCATTCATTTTTGCTTCCCCGTGAATGCAGATGCTTTTTTGCTCCACAAGTGTTAACTGATTTTACTGCCAGGTATTCTTCTACACTCTGGGGATTGAACAGTGAATGCAAGGGACAAAAACTCCACCCTCACAAAGTTTACATTCTAAAGGAGGAAAATAGTAAAAAAACAAAATATAATTTAAAATAGTATGATAGAAGATGATAACTGCTATAGAAAAAAACAAAGCAGGAGAAGTATGGGAAGGGCCCCACTGAGAAACCAACAGTGCAGATTTCCTGGGGAGGAATGTTCCAGGCACAGGGAATAGCCAGTTCAAAAGCTCTGAGATAGGAGGATGCTGGAGAGTTTCCAGAATAGAAAGAGGCCATTGTGGAAGGAACAGGGTGAAAAGAGGGTGTTGGAGAGGTATCAGGGTCTCAGAGCTTGCATGTCCTTCTAGTTCATTTCAAGGACTTTGGTTTTTATTCCAGGTGAGATGGAAAACCGCAGGAGGATGTTAAATGAAAAATTGATCAGATCGGACTTACAGGTAAGCAGGATCACTCTGGCAGATGCTCATTTAGGCTTGTGTGGTACCATCTTTATTAGACATGTAGATATAAGAGGTTCCCTGATCCTTCTGCTTCAGGATGACCAAGTCAGAAGACACCAGGCTTGGGACTCCACATGGGCTACAAGCTTCATGTGGCAGAGGTGTCCATGGGAGAAGAGGCCTCAGGAACTGTGCCATTCACAGCACCTCAAGAAGAGGTATTTTCTCATAGATGAAGCCTCTTAGGGGAAAATCGTGTAGTATTTCCAGATGGCAGTCTCCCTGTCAACTTGGTTGCATTCCATGAAGCACACCTGTATGTTATTGACACCAGTACATCAGCTCAGAGCTGTATCTGGTGGCTTTGAATGGATAATCTTAGGAATAATGTCTCCTAATAGTGCCAGCCTTGCCAGGCTACTGAGTGTGAGTCTCCAAGGGTACCTGCTTTTCCATGAGATAAAAACCAAGAAGACTCGAGCAATGCTTCATTTTGACTTCGAAGGACCTTTTTAGGCAAAGTCTGTCAATTATTCTTGGTTCTTTTCAAAAATAGCCTGAGATTTTTCTGGACCTATTTAAAAAACTCAGGTTTTACTAGACGTTTTAACATACTTTTCATTTAACCAGGCATTTAACCAAACATTTATTTCATGCTTCCAGTGTTCTAGGGAACATGGGAGAGGGTAAAGGAAAAGGAAAATTTACTCTTTGCTATTGATAAACTCAGTCTACTAGGGGAGCGAGATCACTAAATAGTAATAGCAGAACAATGATGCATGCTTTTACAGGCGTGTGTCCATGATACTTTAGAAACTCAGCAGAAGAAACATTTAACCCCATCTAGAGGAGTTAGGAAAGAATTTCCAGAGAAATTGAGAAGCAGAAAGTTTTTACTTTAAGGATAATATAAGACTCGTATTTAAAGGCATTTTTTTTCTCCCCCACGTCCCCTTTTTTCTCTTCCTTCCTTCCTTTCCTTTCTTCCTTCCTTCCTTCCACAACTACTTACTGAGTTTCTGTATCAACAATGTGGAAAGCATTTGGGACTGAGTACACAGTCTGGCTCTCACAAAGCTTATACTTGAGCAAGAAAGAAGAGTACA
Source organism: Cynocephalus volans (assembly GCF_027409185.1). Classification (NCBI taxonomy): domain Eukaryota; kingdom Metazoa; phylum Chordata; class Mammalia; order Dermoptera; family Cynocephalidae; genus Cynocephalus; species Cynocephalus volans. Next base: position 11,337,580 of record NC_084468.1, read on the forward strand.
CTCAAGAAACTACCAGAGTATTTCAGTTTGGTGGATTATGATATGCAAGTAAGCAGGAATGTCAGATAAAATACAGAACACCTAGCAAAATTTGAATTTCAGATAAAGAATAATTTTTCAGTAGAAGTACATACAAATATTGCATGAGACACACATATGCAAAACACTATTAACTGAATGTCTTTTTTTTCCCTTTCTTTTTGCTAAGTCTGGCAACGCTACATGTAGGAAAATATTAGAAAATAAGTTTAGAAATATAAGCAGAGATAATGAAATTTTATAAATTATCCTAAGGAGTTTGAATGTCTTGCAACTTATAATAGGAGGCCATTGAAGTATGTTATGCAAGGAAACAGCATGATCAGATTTGAAATTTGTAGAGAAAATTCTGTCCACAGTGAGAAGGATGGATGAGCAAAGCAGAGACCAGAGGCAGCAGGACCGGATGAGCCTGTTTTGCTGAGGTCTGCTCATCTACAGTCTCTTTGGGTCTTGCTTGGGAAAATAATTATTTCTAAGAATTCAGTGGACTCTTGGCATATACCTGAGATATTTCTGAGCACCTGTGTGAGTCCCAAAATATTCAAAATTGAATGTTCGTCAACTACTTTTACATCCCAGCTGCGGGATTCTCTTTTGCACATCAGACCTGTAACCCAACGGGTTGAAATTTATGCTTGTACATGATGTCAACCTTGAACGTGAAATCTTCAGACATTGAACTTTTATCCTATGCTTGTAAACGAAGTAGGAAAGTCAAAACTTGCCAAAAACAAGTCTTATTTGATCTGCTTTAATAAATAGATAAGAAGGAGTTGGAATTTAAAATATCAAGAGAATGCAGACGGATGCTGCTAAAGTATACCTGACAAGTTTGCAATTTCTCAAATATATTACATATATTAATGAATTTCTCTCAAATCTTTTTTTCTCATAATTTATGTATTTACTAAATAATAATTTATTTACCAAAACCAAGTCTCAGAAAATTGGGAAAAGAATATATGTGTGTGTGTAAGTATACATATGCATATACATATACACACATAAATACCAGTATATAGCACTGAGGCTTTTAAATGGATGGCTACAACTGGATAAAGAAAAGAAATAATTGTAAACAGATAGCTGGTTGACTTAAATAGAGTAAGATATAGTGAGTGAGGGCCCTTGAGATGTTTTTGGGAGAGACTGCTATTATTAGAACAATAATATTTGAAAAGAATTGACTCATGACTTTGCAGCAAGGAAGGAGCAGGAGGGGCAGAACACTGTGTAACAATTCGTGGTAAAATGGCACATGAGCAATGGAATTAAGATACAGCGGGCATGGTACCAACAGTATAATTTCACATTTGAGAAGGAGCAATAAAATTCTCATTTATTAGCAGGGGAAATGGATGGTTTGGCTGAGAGCCATGGAAAGGTGTTATTTTATGAGTTGGGGGGGAAAAGAGAGAGAAAGCGAAGAATGAACTTTTGCAGAGCTGGCGCTGTTAGTCATCTGCTGTGCTGAGAGCGTGTATTAGCTCATGTGTCCAGCTCACCGAAGCCTCTCAACAGACCACACTCTTTAAGGACAGATTTTATCAACTTTACAGAGGAAAACTGAGGCTGCAGGAGATTAAATAACAGTCTTCATCACAAATTAAGCAAAGACCCTGAGATTTGAATTAGGATCTTCGTCTCCAAAGTCTATGCTTTTCTATGCTTCTAAACTGCGACCTTGGTTTATAGTGGGACACTATATCACTACAGAAAATTAAGACCATTGCTTCTTCTCCCAGCATAGCGTTTTCTATACTGGCTCTCTGAGGGTCCCAAAGAAACACTTTTTAGAAATTCTATTATTGTTACCATCTTCTGTTTGGGACAATGGGTTAGTGACTTAACCAAGGCCACCTGTGAGCCAAGAATTTGCCAGTCTAGCTATCCCTACTGTGATTAGGTAACAGTCCCAATCCCTGAGACCCATGTTGCATTAGGCTTCAAATCTGTGCCGAACCAGTTCTGCAACCTTGCATTAGCTATTGCTGAGGTCAATGGAAAATGTCCTGGGATGAAATGTACTGAAAGAGGGAAGCCCGAATATCATGTCCCATATCATCTTCCTTGTCTTCAATATCTAGAGATCACCTACTGTGTGTTTTAGATTGTGCTTTACGTTTTACATTTATTTTTGTAAAGTTAAATTAATTTCAACTCATACCTTAATTTTAAAAATTAAAAACAACAATTTAGATATGTCTAATACTATTCCAAAGTTATGATATTTGAATAGTCTATACAGGGGTCTATAGAGTCTGTAGGGTCTTGGGCCAAATCGAAGCTACCACCTATTTCTGTACATAAAGTTTTATTGAGACACAACTACATAAACCCATTTGGTTAGTATTGTCTGTGGCTGTTTTTGCCATACATGGCAGAGTTGAGTAATTGCTGCAAAGACAGCCTGGCCTGCAAAGCTGAAAATATTTACCATCTGACCCTTAGTGAATGTTTGCTGACCCCTGGTGTGTGACAACAGGAGACACTTCAATCTTACATTTAGGATTAGGTTCTATACATGGCATTTTATTCTGTCTCTCCCAAGAGAAATCATGAAACACTACTCTTAGGTGGTAGCATCTAAACTTGTTTAGACATTTTTTTTTTAAATCACAAAATACTTCTATCAGGAATTTTTTTTTAAAGAAGGGGAAGCATTTCTTGAAAATGCTCACCAAAACACAGTGATGTTGTTGTTATCTCTATCTTAGAAAGAAAAAAAAAAAAAAAAAGCTACTTAGGCATAGAGACAGCATTCATTAAAAAAAAAAAAAAGTCTGAGCAATAATTATGTGTCAGGTCCTGAGCTGGGTGATCAAGTGGAAAAAGAGCAGGAAAGACAGAATGCTGAATCTCAGAGTTCAGACTGGATCTCATAATTTGTGCCAAGTCATACACTTAATAAATAGCAGCAGCAGGTTTTGAACTCAGGTTTGAATGGTTCCAAAGCTCTCTTGACATTAAACTTGCAATTTTCTTTCTTTCTTTTTTAAAAAAACATAATTGATTGTATATATTTGTGTAGTACAGACTTGAATATCAATACCTATGTACAATATATGATGATCACATCAGGATAATTAGCATATTCATCATTACAAAATGTGATCATTCTTTGTGACCCTTTACCAATTTCTCTCTAACTTGTACTTTTCAAACAGAGGTACATAAGGGCCATCTCTAACACTCCTTATCATGAGCCAAGGACAGACAAATATACAGAATAACATGGCTTCAATTTTATTAGCTGGCATATGACTTTAAGCAAATTTTTATATTAACACAAGCCCAGCTATTTTAAGAAGGTGGAAGCAAATTTCAAATGAATATTTAAGATAAAATGAAAGACTTCCAGTAAATTAAAGCTTTTAGTGCCCCAGCACCTAGAGGTGGAATATTATCTCTGGAATACTCCTACACTAAGAAGAAAAGAAAGAATCAAGTCTTTGGGGGGGGGGGAATTCACAAAGAGAAATCACATAATAGCTGAGATTTAAACAGAAAAAAGAAAAAGAGAAAATTTGAAAAAGAAGAGAGTCCTCAAAGGCAAACTTGAAAATGACTTTCACAGAATGTCGTTGGTCAATCTGCCACCGAGAAGCCTAATTAAGACATCTGCTAAGAGTTACCAACTCACGGTGGTCTCACTGTCACACCATTTTAATTGACATGCTGTGATTTCGTTCCAGATTAACTTCGTAAGTGGTCGTCCTAATAGAAAGATCACTTAAATTAAAAGTGGGCTGTAAATGGGGATTTGTGATGTTAATAGGCCAGTGTAACCTCTGTGTCATTTACATACATTTCCATTTTTCCCAATGCATATTTGCATATATTGGAGGATGTCACTGAAGGCATTGCATGGGCAACATTAGTATGGTAATAAGCATCCAACTGGCACCGTGTCCAAAGAGTCATTTCTTTGACCTCCCTTCAGCACTAATTTTGGAGATGTCTTTGAGTCTCCAACATTAATAACATAAAGCCCATGTTCTAGGAAAACAAGAGTTCAGCCTATTTACTCAGGTGCAATAAATGTTTTGAAAATGGAATGGAATTAAAGCTTGGAGACTTTGAAGAGTTGTGTAGTGCTTGAGAAGCTCAGTACATTTGTGATGCTAAAAAACTTTGAAAATCTTGGCTCAATATGGTAGCCCATTGATATTTCTCAATGTGGTAGCATGCCTGTCAAGATGGGGGCGGGGGCCAGGACAGAGAACACATTCAAACAGCATTCAGAATAGAAGTTTCAGAGAAAGGGCACTGGAATTGGAGTCTACCAGACCAGATTCTAGCTGTGGGTCTGCCCCCATCTGATCTTCATCCCTCTGACTCTCAGTTCTATATAATAATGCTTACCTTATGTTTATGGTGAAGATTGAGATTATGAATGTAAAAGCATTTTTATGTAAAGTTTAAAAACTGAAGGCAAAATTTTGTCCCCTGGGTAGTCAAAGGAAAGAAAGGGACAATGCACTATTCAGTTTTCTTGACTGATTTTGAGACTCTCTTCAGTTGCTGGGGCCATATGTACAGGAATGGCATTTTTGGTGGGACTTTGTTGGGAAAATAGAATAGTTTGGTCAGGCTCCCTTGCTTTGAATCTGGTTGGGGGTGGTGCAGCACATTCCTTGTAAACAAGTTGTATGTGGGTGGAGTTAGTGCACATGCCCACCAGTGTATCTTTTTCTTTTGTTGCTACTGTGTGTTCTCCAGTTTGTGAAGCAGCAGTACCCAAGCAGAGCCAGAGTCTAAAAATAGAGCATGTTTACTTCACTGGCTGCTGCTCAGTTTTACTTTGGACTTTGCCGGTAGCAGCTGAGTTCTCAGGTTTTCTTTGGACTTTGCAGGTAGCAGTTGAGTTTCTGAGTTTCTCTGTGGACTGCTTAGCTCTTAGATGTGTGTGTGTTGAATAAAGACTACTTTTTCTTCAACCAAGGCTCCAAGGACCTTTTTTCTGGTTACCCAGCTCATAGACCTATGTGTGAAGGGTTTGTGACCCAGTTTGGACAGTGAGCTTGAGGGGTCTGTGAGCTCCAGACCCAGCCCTAGCTCTCCAGACTTCCAATATGTATTTTGAAAAACTAAGTTGAGCAGATAAAGTGTAACAATGTAATTTCAGCCTTTGCTTTATGTTATCTTCCATGTTACTTGGGCATCATATTTTATGATGGCAGATTTGAAATACTTGAGAAGCTTGAATGGAAATACTGCTCTCTCTGGTTAGACAGCAATGAGCTGGATGGTTCTTTTGTACCATTTCATCAACCATCATATTTTTCTTGAAATGCAAGGACCAACTCTTCCTCAGTACTCCCCGTAAATATTGAACTCTCTTCATCACCTCACTTCTGTTCTCATGTCCTGCTTGTTACAGCACATATGAAAATAACTCTCACTAGCATATCCCCACCAGAACTCGCTCTCAAGGAGTGAGGTTTCTACAGCAATGCTCCTCTGGTTTTTGCAATTTATCATTCAGAATCAACTCATAATCAGACCTGCTTTGGGCAAAGGCTTACAGATTCACCTTTTGTGATTATTTTAAACCAGAAAATTAAATAGGGGTCAGAACAAAGAGGCTTTATTGTATCTCACCATCAAGAAAGTCCTTCATAGACTCTTCAGGAGAAAGCAGCAACATCCCATAAAATCCATATCCCATAGACTAACATCGGACCACTGGCTGGGGCAGACACAATGAGAGGTAATAAATTCCTGGGAGCACATTGCTTATGGACTGTAGTAATAAAGGATGGGAGTGTTTTCAGGCTTCCAAATGTTCACAGAGAGCAGGGAGGGTTGTTAGGTCCAGGAAGGACCGCTGGGAGACAGAATCGCACCAGAATATCTTCAGAACGACTTTGTAATATACAGAAAACATACATGTCTCACCAGTAGCCACATCTTTGAGAATTTTAGTGGGCTTAGGTAAGGTGTAAAGATCTTGAAATTGCCCTGCTTTATTGTTATAGCAGACAGTACTAGTTACATTTTTTGGTTATCCAGCATTCTTTCCAACCCTTTTTCTCCTGATTTCTTTGGGGACCCCCTCTGTCAATCCATGTGGTGTTGATGGGGTATGAAAATTGGCCTGTCCTTAATCCCAGCTAAAGAGAGGGCATGTGACCCTGACTGAGCAGGGCACCCCTTCCCTCTGGGGAAAGTGCCTGGCTGCAGGTGTGTATACATGACCAAGCGGGCTCAGCCAGTGTCTTTCTTGGAATTAATATGTGGACTTTGGGAGCAGGAGTCTTTTTCCATTGGCATTGGAAAACCAGGAAGATGCAGATTTAGAAAAGCAGGTAGGTTTATGTGGATAAAGCCAAGCAAGTTTGAGACATGAAGAGAAAGACAGACTCTAGGACCTATCCATGGCTGAGCGTCCTCATGATACAAGCCAAGAATTTCTTTTCACTTCAGCTAGCCTGAGCTGGGTATCTGACACTTGTAATTTAAAGCCAATTAAGATTTGGAAAGGGAGGAAAAGAGAGATAAACAACCAAAGGAATAAAGTAGGAAATCAAACACTGGCAAAGGACATGAGGGCAAAGGCTGGGAAGAGTTTAGGCTGTATTTTGTCACAAAAATAGCACTCATCTGCTTTTTAATTAACCTTCTCTAGTTTTTCTTTTGTAAACTTAATGCTCGCAATGTCTTTTTTTTTTTTTTTTTAAAAAAAACCCCTAATTAGTTTTGGGCAGGTGTAACAATTCTTAACATCAGATTCCCTATCTAGTGCGTGACACAGTCGATCCTTTTGCTCCATGCAGGGCTCTCCATTTTCAGACCCTGTTAAAACCATGTGGAAGAGGTTTGAGAGACGTGAGATTGAGAAGCCATGTTATATCACAGAAAGAATATTGGATTTTAAATTAAGGGCTGAGATTGGAATAAACATCTGGGGACCCCTTGAGGGGATTCACTTTGTTGCTCTGAGCCTTAGATTTTTAATATGAAAACTGGACGAGAGTAATAACAATCCTTCCACTTCACAGGGATGACATGACACACTGTAAATGATGGAGACCGGCTGGCACTGAAAGGAACAGGTTCTCAATTAATGTCTGATTTCTTGCTTTCAGACAAAGCAATGCTAATGGTATAGAGGAGACAGAACAATTTTGTAGGGTCCTCCCAGACAAGAGGGAACAGAAAGCCACATGGTTAAGGCTGACTCAGAAGGAAAACTCTTATCCTAAGAGAGAGAGCTCATGGGTACATTTCCTTTTAAGCTGGCCTAGTTCTGCAGGCAGAAAAGATTAGGGGTTTAGGAATTCACACACATTATTTTTATGTTGTTTTAACACCAGCATAATCACCTCCACTCCCAGCAGCCATCGGTCAGTGAAAAGCTTCTAGACACTCTGCGTGCATTAACTTATTTAATCTTTTCAAAGGAATACAACCCCCTCCCCCAGGTATTATTAATATTTCAATGCATGGAAGAGAAATTAAAGTCTTGAGAAGTTAAAAAATTTGCTGAGAATGCCCAGGAAAAGTGGAACCAAGGTCTATATGATTATAAACTGCAGTCTTCCTTTTTTATCACCAGACGCCTTAACAGCTGATGTCTGATGCATGCAACAAGTGGAGAATGGGCGGCGTGCACTATTAAATCCAGGACGAGAGTCTTATCAACAGTCACACCTTGAGAGAATCAAGGTCTGAGATGTCGCTTTTCCTACCTTATCCTCTAGATGAGGGAATTGGTGTGGAAACAAGGGGACTCGGCTTAGGGAGCAGCTTGGTTCCCAGGAGCGGGAGAGGTAGAATGCAGCCCTGGACCCAGGGCTGGGGACCTTCATTTTCAGGCTCTGCTGGAGCCTGGCTCCCAGCTCTGCTGCCTCGGAGATGTGCCAAACGAGCTATTTGCATGACCCTTTACCTAGTTAAGCCTATTATTTGGCTCTTTGTGCTGTTTTTTTTTTTTTTAAAGCCCCTAACAGACACTGCAGGAATGAAACAGTAAGTGTCCACATGCTGGGTGCCTTCCTAAAAAATAAAAAGTTAAAGTCTAAGAAGCTTCACAGTCAAAAAGTGAGTTTGGCCAAGAAACCCCAAGTATGAAAGGAAAGTGTCCGGTGTTTGGCCCTGCACTCTAACTGAGGTCTTTCTGAAAGTGGGGCTGTCTGGAGTTCATATCCACCAGCCTAGGCAGGAGGTGCCAACTGAAAGGTAGGGCTGGCCTGGGCAGGGTAACATGCTTGTCTACTAGGACTCAGCTTGGCGGGCACAGCTTGTTTCTTGGCCTCCGAGAGGCCAGCTTCCTGAGGAAGATGCTGTGATGGAGACTCCCACAAGGTGGCGGAGGCTCAGGTGGGAGGGCGGAGGCAGCAGACTGCAGCCTGACTTGGTCAAGAACCTGGGGCAGTGGTTCTCAACCTGGGATGATTTTACCTCTTCTAGGGAACTTTTGGAAATTACTGGAGTCATTTTTGATTGGTATGACATGGGAGGGGTGGGTGTGCTACTGGCATCTATCTGACAGGTAGAAGTCAGGATGCTGCTTACTATCCCCAATGCACAGAACAGTCCCCACAACAAAGAATAGCCCGATCCCAGATGTCAGTGGTGCTGAGGTTACGAAACCTGGGTCTAGGGGTACCAGGTACTGAGACTGGAAAGTCAGATTGAGTTTGGAATCACTAAGGAGAGGGGCAAGAGAGATGGCCAGTGTCAGAATGTACGGGGGGCAGTTCGTCCTAAAACAGAGCTACACTGTGTCCTGCGGGCTGGGATCGCTGCTGTTGATTGGCAATACCCAGCCCCCCCCACCTCTGGGTCCCCTGTTGTATATGATTCCTGATCCTTTGTATACTTAAGTGACTTTGACATTATTCACAGAAACCTGTCAGTAGCATCTGAGGAATAAGAATCTGGATGGAGACCACTGATGGTGAAATCATTCTTTAGTTTGAGTTTCTACCTTAAAGTCTTGTGTTCAGATTTCAGCTCTACAACTTGCTAGGTGTGATGTGAAGCAAATTAATTAATCTCTCTTTCCCTAACCAGTAGCCTGGGGATAATGATACCTATATCATAAGGTTGTTTTGAGGATCTAATAAGGTATGTGTAGAGTCTAGAAAGCCTGGTAATTATTTTTAAAATAATAGCTATTTTATTATAGTTGTGATTACTATGAAGGCAAGATAGAAATGTCTGGGGTAAGAAATAGGGACGGTTGCACTTGGATTCCCAAGAAGGGGCCCTGGAGAACCTGAGGGCAGCATGAGGCAGTGGGCTTGTGAAGGGGGTGAGCTCCCAGTGATTCTCGATGTTAGATAGTAGGAAGCAAAGATCACCAAACAGCAATCTGAAACAAAGTTGAATTTATTTACTTGCCCGTCAAGGGACAGTCATCACTTAGAGGGGGTTGAGTAGGTCTCCCAGGACAGAAATGGAAAGGGCTGAATGGATTTCCCCCAAAATGGAGAAAGTACACTAAATGAAACCCTCTTCTGAGTTCACGTCTCTGGTTGTCTCAGGAATGTGAGCTTTTCTTCTAGTGGTCACTTTCATGTTCCACAGCATCCCTAATGCCAGGAAGCTGGCTGTTAAGTTAGTTTGTTACAGACTATCTAAAGCTGCAGCTACAAATTCAGCTGGCAATGTCAACTGTAGCATTGCCTTACCACTTGTGGTGGTTTGGGTTCCCTGGGAAGCAGATTCTGAAATTTATACAGGTATTTATACAGGTATTTATACAGGTGCATCCTTGGGATCCACATCCGTGAGCAGGAATGGGCAGAGGGAGGAGTTGAGTTGGGATATAGGTCCGAGGACAACTTTGGCTAGATCCTAGGGACACCCTGGCACTAGCTAGAGTGGTATTTCAGGGTTGTCCCCTGCTGCAATAAGATGACCAGGACTTTATGGTCCCTCACTGATCACTGGATATGGGCACCTCTGGGTGAGATGACCGTCCATAGCTGAGCCCATCCCCAGGGTCTGACGGCTGCAGGCTGTCCACTCCCAGCAACAGGATCTTCACAGAAGGAGCATCTGCAAGGCACATCACAGTTTTTACCACCCGCCAGTCCCTGCCCCAGCCTGTTTCGCTTCATGCTTAAAATAACTCTGTGAGGTCAGCAAGGGGAAGAGAGCTGGCTTGGGCAGGTTAAGAGGCTCTCTGAAGGCTGCGCACCTGCTAACTAATCAACTGCACACTCAACCCGGACCACAGCTCCTCTGCCTCCCTCAGTCCGTCCCTTAGAAGAGAAAGGGTATTAAAAATGGAGGTGGAAATGGTGACAAACACAGGACCTAAATCAACTTGAGCTAATTCTGTAGACAGGACAAGATGCCTCAGTTTCCTTATGTAAGGCATGCATTTTCAACAGGGACAACATTGCAAAAATTGATTCTTGGCTGGGGGATGGGGAGAAATTTCACATATATATAAAAAATCTTAATATATAAAGCACAAAGAGTGCATAAATAGATACACAGCATATCTTGATATTAAAATTTAATGGGGGGTGATTGTGGGGAAAAAAGTCAAAAATAGCTCCTTGAGGAGGAGCAATAACAAAAAGAAGGTATGAGGTAACAGAAGAAAGGAAGAAAGTAATCTCTAAGTTGTAAATTTTCATCTTGGCCTTCGTGTTCCAAGAATTGAGGCTGTCCAAAGTTGCAGAGAATAGGATGTGGCAACTGGTGGCTCTTATTAGCATGACACACAGTGTTTTTTGTTTTTGTTTTTGCTTGTACAATGTTAAAATGAAACTAAAAGTGATCCTACTTAGGCCACCACATTAAATCTGGAGATTTTGTGTGTGTGCAAAATCAAACAGGATATCCAGCTTCTCTGTTATGATGAGATATTTGGACCCCAGCCCCACTCCCTACTGCAAATCAGTGGTCCGGCAGTGGTCATTTGCTGCCCCTTCTCATGGGGCATTCTTTTTTTTTTTTTTTTTTAAATTTTATTATGTCGATATACATTGTGGCTGATTATTGTTGCCCATCACCAAAACCTCCCTCCTTCCTCCCTCCCCCCTCCCCCCAACAATGTCCTTTCTGTTTGCTTGTCGTATCAACTTCAAGTAATTGTGGTTGTTATATCTTCTTCCCCCCCCCCGTTTTTTTTTTTTTTTTTTTTTTGTGTGTGTGTGTGTGTGTGTGTGAATTATATATTAATTTTTAGCTCCCTCCAATAAGTGAGAACATGTGGTATTTCTCTTTCTGTGCCTGACTTGTTTCACTTAATATAATTCTCTCAAGGTCCATCCATGTTGTTGCAAATGGCAGTATTTCATTTGTTTTTATAGCTGAGTAGTATTCCATTGTGTAGATGTACCACATTTTCCGTATCCACTCATCTGATGATGGGCATTTGGGCTGGTTCCAACTCTTGGCTATTGTAAAGAGTGCTGCGATGAACATTGGGGAACAGGTATACCTTCGACTTGATGATTTCCATTCCTCTGGGTATATTCCCAACAGTGGGATAGCTGGGTTGCATTCTTATCTGTGAAAGGTGTGCCTGCCTGGCTTCATGCACTTACGTTACCTGCTTGGCTTCTCTGCGTTTGAATTGCAAATATTAGAGCTAAAGGGGGAGACCAGAAGTTCTCAGTCCTGACTGCACATCATGGGATCTTTTACAAGATCCCTCCAGGGTTTCTCATGTAATTTTCTGGGCATTGTATATTGTAAGAGCTCCCCAGGGAATTCAAATGTGTAACCCCAATTGAGAACACTGATCTAGTGCAGACCCTCATTTTGCAGTTCAAGAAATTGAGACTTGGAGCAGGAAAGTGAGTTGCCAAAAGACTCATAGCTATTGTTTGAAAAGCTAGAATTAAAATCATTTCTCTTGACTGTGGCCTGGAGTATTTCCCTGTATCTCACACTGTCTTCTTTGTGTGGGGAAGGATAAAGTAGGAGGTAACATGGTGAAAACACCAGACTTAGATTTTATTTTTGAGCTGGTCCCGTGACAAGCATTTATTGCCTCTAATTAATCTAATACTGAATATTGCCTTCTCTTCCCTTGGTTTTATAACTGAGATAACATGGGGTCCTAAAAATAAATGGTAAAAGGGAAAGAGGACCTAACAAACATCCAGCAGCTTGTATAAGCCAACATTGTTTTAGGAGCTTTACTGTGGTTTCTTTCACAATAACCCTAGAAGGTTAGTATTATTAGTTTCACTTCAAAATGATGAAACAGGCTCAATGGGTTTGGTCAGGTGCCCAGGGTCTCACAATTGATAAATGATTTGTGCTCAGTTCATAACTTTCCAAGGCCAATATTCTGCCAGAGCCCACTAGAATGTAAGTTCCATGAAGGCAGGGATTTTAAACATCTGTTAGTTCATTGATTTTTTTCCCCTACTGCCTGTGTTACTGACAGCACTTGGTAGGTGCTCAGTAGAAATTTGTTGGGTCAGTGAGTACGACTGCACTACGCAAGCCTAAGATTTTTGAGTTCAACAAAATATAAAATATCAAAGAACAATCTTACATTTTTGAGTTTGGAATTCAGCAGCTTTGAAACATCTGCAAGGAAGCACAGTGTATTTAAAACACCTCCTCCAAATTGTCTGATGCAAAGTGTTTGAAATAAGCCAAATGACAGCAGTGTCCCAAGAGTGTGAGAAAGAGTATGTGTGCATGCGTGCTGTTGTTACATCGTTTAGGGTATTTTTTTTTTTTTAAGCTTTAGTTAGGGGAAGAAAAAGCGTTAGTGTCTCACAGATTGTTCCAGTACACTGGGCCCAACAAGGAGGCGTGCCTGGTGAGAGGAGCTGACTATGGGAGTGTGGGAAGTTTGGGGAGACATGTTGCTTCTCATCTCCTTGGACCTGAGTTACTCGACAGGCTAACTACCATCCTTCCATTCACTGCTTCCCAAATCATGGCAGCCTGCTTAGAAGCATACCCTTCTCCTCCCTCTCTCCAGGACTTGGCCCATACATGAGCCCCGTAAATGACTGTTGAGTGAAATGATGATCATGGTTCTATAGAAATGATGCTTTTCTCAGCTGGTACACATGCCCCAGAAATTGCAATTTCTATGACCTATGCCTAAGAATGACCTCTGGTTCATTTTGAATTGAGGCAAGGTGCATCTAATTTCACTATGTTTAAGGTTTGTAACATCCTGGTGACATTTGACCTCCCAACACTCAGCTGAGATATTATCTCCATGTTACGAGTGAGGCACAGGAGGCTCGGTGAGCTTGAGGACTCTTCCCAAGGCCACTCAGCCAGGATGTGGTAGGAGTAGTGTCAACCCTGCTCTACTTAGCTCCAAGATGGAAACAGTTCTGTGCAGAATAGGATTAACCTCGGGCAAAGAAAGGTTTCGTCCTGGACTGGCTCCTGGGAGGTAGTCTCTGAGCCCGTGAAAAATCCTCACTATGCTAACAATGTGATTTATCACAGAAACCTCGGACCTCACAGTATCAGCTTGACCCCTGGAGGGGCCAAAGGCTAAGACCAGCCACATGGGCATCCAGTCAGGTCTATGTGACTATCCCTCAATAAAAATCCTAGACGCCAAGGCTCAGGTGACTTTCCCTGGCTGTCTCTTCTCCATGCATGTTGCCACACATCATTGCTGGGAGAAGTAAGTGTCCACTGTCCACATCTCTTGGGGAGAACAACTGGAAGCGTGCACCTGGAACTCTCCTTTTCCTGTTGCTGATTCAAATCTGTAATCTTCTTGCTGTAAGAAACCATAACTGAGTCCAACACCTTTTCTGAATTTTATGAGTACTTCTAGTGAGTTATCAAACCTCAGCATGGTCTTGGGGATCTACTAAACTCCCAAATTCCTGCAGTTCCTTTCTGCAACACTGGAGTGGGGGTCACCATGAAGGGCCAGTGTGGGGGGAGGCATTACTGTCCAAGGGTCAAAGTGGGCAAGACTGAAGTTGTGTGTGGGTGTGACCAGTGTGTGGGTGTGACCAGTGTGTGGGTGTGACCAGTGTGTGGGTGTGAGGTGGAAATGACTTTTCAGATGGAAAGGGGGCTTAGGCCTAGTCGCCAGCACATGTCGCTGCCTTTCTTTGCCATGTCAGTAGGAGGGAAAAACCTGAGAGACCTGCGCACCATCCCTCCCTGGGAGTCAGTCCTACATGCCTGGTGTTGTGCCGGTTTCCTCAAAGACAAAAGGCACAGAAGAGTCAGCGCAGTGGTCAAGAGTGGAGTTTCTCAGTTCCACTCCCTGCTTTGACTCTGGCCTTCCCCACCATCTTGCTCTTGGTCCTTCTTTCAGTGGGGCCAGGAGTAGTGTGAGGCAGGTGAGGAATTTTAGCCCCAGCTCCGTCTCTGTGTTTTAAATTCCTTGTCTAAAGTATCGGATTCACGTTAGTACCTGCCTCCTGAGGCTACGTGAATTAGAGTTACTCAGTCACTTCCAACACAGAGTAAGCATCTTACAGAAGGGCTAGCTCTTCATTTCAGGGGTTCCTACCACAAAGAGTTCTCCATCTTCTTAAGAGTAGGTAAGCAACTGGCTAAGATACAGGAAAGAAATGTATATTTGAGGCCAGTCTGGGGTGTGCTTACTCCACTAGAATTAGGGCAGTTTCATAGGACTGGGGTGAGGGGAACTTGGATCTGTTTTTATCTCAGATACTTGGATTTTCTCCCAGAAATCAATTCCTTGGTCACCCGTCTGCTGCCCCCAGTTGTTTACATCTCAGATCTGCAGATGACGAAGACAGAGCTGCCTAGGATTCCCTAGGAGGGCAACATCGTTCTTCAAGGTGACATTTGAAGCCCTCCTTGACCTTGGTTTTTATTTTCTGTTTTTTCCCAGCTTTATGGAAGTAAAATTGACAAATAAAAAGTGCATATTTTTAAGGTGTTCCATGTGATGTTTTGATGTCTGTGTACATTGTGAGATGATCACCACAGTCAAGATAATTAACATATTCATCACCTCACAGCGTTTCCATTAGGGACAACATGCGTGAACCTGGAGGTCATTATGCTGAGTGGAATGAGCCAGACACAGAAAGGTAAATGCTGCGTGATCTCACTTACATATGGAATCAAAAAAAGCCAAACTCATAATAGTAGAGAGTGGCCAGGGGCTAGAGGTTGGTGGAAATAGGGAGATCTTGGTCAAAGGGTACAAACTTTAAGTTATATGATGAATAAATTCTGGAGACCTAATGTACAGCATGGTGACAGTTGTTAATAATAATGTGGACTTGAAATTTGCTAAAAGAATAGATTTTTAAGTGTTCTCACCATGAAAACACACACACACACACACACACACACACAAATACAAACACAGTGATCCTGGTTTTTAACTTTGGCTGAACATTAGCATCTCCTGGGGAGTTTTTACTGATGGTATAAAAGGTCCTAATGCCCAGATCCACCCCAGAAATTCTGATTTAATATTCTTGGTGGCTGCTGCAAGGTAATTCCTGCAAGCCCCTCAGGGGTTCTAGAGACCCACACCTTGCAGCTTCACTGCTGGCAACTGCCCCCTCCAGACACCGAGCCTTTCCTGTCGGCACAGTCTTTGCCTCTGTCTGCTGGTGCACTGTCCCTTCTTTGCCCGGTGAGCACCGATTCACCCTTTACCACCTGACTCAAGTATGACCTTTTTGAATCCTTTTAGGCACCCTCATGCCAGGAAGAGGTGACTGCTACCTCATCTGTGTTCCCATGACACTTTCCACACATTTCCCGTTATGGTGATTCCACGGTTACAGATTTGTTGTTTCTTTAGTAATCTGCTCATTTGAGAGTTGGGGCCTTTTCTTAGTCACCTTTGTCTCCCTGACATCTAGTGGAGTCAGTGCCTGTGTGAGGTAATCACTCAGCAAATATTTAGATAGATTCCGTTGAGGTACTCAAATCAGCTACTGTGGTGCTGAGGCTGAACTACCCGTTCCTTATGAAGCTGGTCTCTTTGTTTTGCTGTTACAGTCACTGCTTGGCATACCAATGTGCCTCTTTGTGTAAACACTGTATTCCCACTTGAGTGCTGAGTGTTTTGCTACTTGCAGGATTGCTTGTGGCCACAGGGTGCAGTTTTTGTGGTGTGCCAAGCCAGAATTTAAAACCATGATGGCAAGGGCTATTGGCAGTGGTCTGTAACAAGTCTGAGTATGTACAAATGTTAAAATGAGTCCGGGGACTCTATAGATATACATGAAAACCCAGAAGAGAGATTCTGTCTTGCAGTCCTTTCTAAGGTCACACACCTTTTGATTTTAAATTAAGGATAACATCCATCTTCTGATTGTAATGTCTCTTTATTTCTATTTCTACTACAGTGTTGTAACAGGAGGAGGGGGCAGATGACATCATCCACAGGAATCAGTGGGTGTGCACTGATGGCTGTGCTCCTATTGAGGACAGTGGCCGAGGTGTTTGTTTATGGTGATGTTCATTCTGATTGCTCCTGGCCTGGGGCGTTCCAGTTATAAACATTTTCACTGTTATTCCCATCCACAGATCCTTGGAGGATCTGCTGGAGACATGAAAAGACTAGATGCAATAGGGTTAATCCACAGAGAGAGTGTTTAAGCTCCTTCTTTCTGGGGAATTGGAATAGTTTGGTGCAGATGTGGGTCAAGTGGAGTGCATACCATGCAGGCAACAGCTGCTGGTGGTCCATGACTTTCTGGAGGGCAGCAGGATAAGAGATCACAGTTCAAAGAAGAGAGCAAGGGCCAATGCTGGGCATACCTGAGACAGGATCATGGGCCTGGGTCTGAGAGATTATATCAGCTAACATTCCCTTCAACTGCTATAATGCAGTCAAGCCAGGTAAAAGGCTTTCTCTCTTAGGTGAATATCTGGGCACGTAACCAAACAAGCATATCAAATTAAACTGCTAGGGACTTTCTTATTGCTATGACATCCTCAACATGCAGCTTTTACCTCGTGGTCTAACATAGCTGCTGTAGCTCCCACTATCACATCCACATTCCATCCAACAGGAAGTAGAAAAGAGAAGGGGAGGATATGCTCATTGTATGTCTAAGGCCTGACCCAGAAGTTACAACTCAGCACTTGTGCTCACATGATAGTGACTAGAATATAGTCTCATGACTGAAATTGGGAAGCAAACTCCTTAGCTGGATGGTTCCGTGTTCAGCTAAAATCTTTATTATTTAGGAGAAGAGGAGAACAGATATTGGGGAAATAAACAGCCATCTTTGTTTCATAGGAAATGTTTTCCTGGCTACTGTTCAAACTCAGCAAAATACAGTGAAATTCCAGAAATGCTTGGAGGGTGAATTCAGAAAGAAATACATCTCGATGTCTTAAACGCTGTCTCAGAACAAGGAATCAATGGGTGAGGTTAAACATATTAGCATTCTGAAGTTGCCTAGAAAATCTCAGCATCTACAAACAACATTGCCTTTTGATGCATGTCATACAATGTTTAATGTTAATTTAACCTGTTAATATAAAATGGTGGTGAGAATGTTTGCCCAGTATTCCCAAGAGAATTAGGACTGTGGTGTGTATGAGGGAAGGGTGCAACAAGAGAAGTGTGAATTTCCATAAAATTAATAACCTGGAGGGAGATGTAAAAACTGAATGAGTGGAGGTGGTTTATGTATAATTAACAGTTCCTGTTCTGAAAAAGGCTTCATGATTTTATGTGTTTATATTCATTGTGTGTGAGTGTATATATACACACATGTTTATACCCACATATACTTAACATGATGCCTTGTGTAGTCATGTGATATAGTTGGGGAAAGTTTTATTTCCACTTTATAGAAATTTGGTAACTAGATCCTGAACCTGGACCTTAAGCCTGTTGCAATAATAAATAAAACTGCTTGGTGGGGGGAGATGTGTTAGAAGATGAAGGTAATTTTCATGTGGGAGAAATGTAAAAATGTGCAGCTAGAGGGTGAACTGTGGTGATTTTATAAAAGGTCTGCAAAGTTTTTGACATTTCTCTCATTGAGGGCTGGGGTCTGATGTCCCTCCTGGACATGAGCTGACCTTAGTGACTCCATCCTAATGAATAGAATGTGGTGGCAGGCACCCTGTGAGACTTCCAGTATTAGGTCGTAAAAGGATATGTAGTTTCCCCCAGCAGTCTCTGGGGATGCTTGCTCTCAGGACCCCACCACCGTGCAGAGAGGCTCCAGTGTGTGTTTTGGCCACAGCCCCAGGTGAAGTCTTAGCCAACAGCTTGCATGGAAACATCAGACTTGTGAACCAGCCTTCCCAATGAATCTGGGACTAGATAACATGGACTACATCTGCCGGAAAAACCCTGAGCGAGGACCACATAGCCGAGCCCAATAAACCCTCAAACCTGGAGATAGTAATAGGTGATCCTTATTACAATCTCAGTGTACAGCACTGAGATAGGTTTTTTTTTTCTACAGCAATAAAAACGAAAAACAGATTTTGAAGCTCAGAACTAGCAGAAGATATGGAATCCCAGGGCTGACATTTACTGGCTGTGATGTCGGGCAAGTCACTAGTCATCAACAGCCTCCTCTATAATATGGGGTTAATAATACGCACCCTGCAGTGTGGGGAGGTGTTGTGAGGATTAAGCTGAAGAAATGCATGTATAATCCTTTTATAACATTTATAAATGTTGGTAATGGCTGTGTGATTTGACCAAAGTTACATAATTGACCACCAAGTGACAGAACTAGGGCTTGAACCTCCATTTTATAATATTTAATTCAGAATTCCCCCCCTCCCCTCAAGAGTTTTCTTCTTTGAGTAGCTATTTAAAACTTGGACTTATTCTAGCTTCATTTGCAGGACTATTGGGGTAACTGAAAGGTATGGAAGGTGTTGCAAACAGTGATGATAATCACTTATTTTTCTAACACACACATATTTCCACACACACACACACGCAACATTAACCCAATTTTGCGTGTATACACATTTATTCTTGTACGTTCTCTTCTCTTTCTCCATCTCAGAAGATAACTCACTCCTAAGTTCCTGGGAAGCAACAGAGACACTGGGCACGAGTTTTCATCTTCCCATTCTAAAGACAAGGTGCATTGGGTCTCTTTTTGTGAGAAACATAGCACAATTGATGCTCTAGCTAATGGCAAAACTTTCTGTGCTCAAGTCACCCTCCTGCTCTGATCTCAAAGACTTCTCTTCCAGAAGCCACAGGATATTGGCCTGGAAATTTTCTCTTTCCAGAAAGAGGGCTCTGACCCAATTAGAGTTGAGCACAATTACATGTGCATGGTACCAGCACTTCAGGAGAAACGTCCCCGTCCTTTCAACCATTTCATATGTGTCGTGTTTCTCAGTCCTGTTCTTCCTGCTGTTCCTACTCTAGGATCATGTTTGCTGATATGTCTTAAAATCTGGGTCCACTGCTCCAAGGATTTGGCTTGTGTGTAATCAAACGTTCAACCAAATTGAAGAGGAGTCTGACCAGCACAGGGAAAAGCAGGACTGACAATTTCCTCATTTTAGGTAATGCTCTCCCAAATTTCATAAATAATATAAATTTGACATCTTAGCGCAGATTTAGAGGTCCACTAATAGGTAACACGATAGCCTAATTACTACACATGCTCTGATGTCTAGTCACATTGTAGACGAATTTTTGAATTATTTTTCTTGGTATTTGTTCATCGAGAGCTTACTTTATGCCGGGGACTGTCCCGACATTTTCACATGCAGAGCCTTGCTCCACCCTTTCAGCTAGAAGAGTAGGTAAGCATGACCTTTTGCCTTCTCAGCATCCTCTCCTCTTCTTTGGTGAAAGAGCCACTCTCTTCCTCTGGTCAACTACTTTTTCCTCATTGTTTCTGCTCATGGTGGAACCATTCACCAAGGTTCTCTAAAGGACCTCCACCCTCTGCCACTCCACTCACCGCCAACACTAGCCGAAGAGGCAGAGAGATGCGCGCTTGATCCAAGCTAGGCCACTCAGACTCTTTTATGGGAAATGAAACTTGAGCAGAACCTCACATGGATAGCAGACACTGGGATTTGAGCAAGCAGTGGACGTGTCCTGAAAATGTGCTCATCAGATTTCACCACTACATTTTAGACTCCATCTCCACTGTAGCTTCAGCACCTAGAGCAATTCCAGGTAAAGAAGGTGGTCAAAAGTGCTTGTGGAATGAACAAATGAATGAATGAACCAATGCTCAGAGTCTCCCTGGTTCGTGTATTGCCTGAAGCCCAATTATTCAAATATTCCTTTAATTCTCTAAGCTCCAGAGATATTTTCATTAAAGGAGGCAAAGTCAATTTAACCTGTTTATAGACAGGGTACTCCGAGAGATACAACTGGATGTCGTTGACTCCTCTTGGTGAAAGTGCATTTCTTTTGGGGGGAAAAGGAGGTGTAGGGATGCCTGTATTTTCTGTTTGTCAGAGCCTTTGTACCACTTGTTGCTATCACGCTTTACCTCATTTGTCCATCTCTTCAATTTTCCATAACTGGACCCTATCACACATACATGTTACATCCTAAATCATCCTTAGGGCATTGAGGTCAACATAGAAAATTGAAAAAGAAAAGTCAGCTGGTTCCCAGTATATGTTGGCCTGGAAGCACAATCCTCTACTTGACATTTTTTTAGTGGGGGTCCTGAGGGTCTGCTAACATTGGCATCTGGACTTGCGATTTCTACTCTAGAAGTGGAAATGGGAATCAAACCAAATTAGAGTGCTGGTGTAGCACAGGATGGCCTCATTCACCATTTACTGAATGATCAAGTATTTGTTCTAAATACAGAACCTGCAGCAGAGCGATGGAAGTGATTGCAGAAAGGACTGTGCAGTCAGGGGCTGCGGATTCTCAGAGAAGTGAATCTTAAGTCAGCTGTACACTTGGTCTTTAGAAGGTTTGGACTCAAAATGCTGTTAGAATTTCTGGTAATGTTAATAAGCCTACTACCAAACACCTCTCTGGCCAGACTGAACTACTAAATATCTCCAAGGAGATTTTTTCATAATTTATTCATGCTGTGACTTCCTCCTGAAATGGCTTTCTTCATACTCTCTCCCTCTCTGGGTCTTTTAGGGTCCAGTAAAAGGTTTATTTCAAGGGTCCCCTACTCTATGATTTCTGAGAAGGCAAGCTGTATAGTATAGGGCGATAGACAAGGCTTTGGCTTCAGACAGACATGGTTGTGACCACGCTCAGATGCTTTATTAGCCGTGGACAGGTTATTTAACTTTCCCTAGCTTCAGTTATCCCTTCTCTAAAATGGGGATGAGGTGATAATAATAATGTCTTGAGAGTGGTGGTTAGGGTTAAACAGAAGATATGTCTAGCAGGGCCACGTCATGGGACATTGACAATTGATAGCTCTTTTGTATCAGTGCTGCAGTCCAGTTGAACCTTGTTCCTTGTGATTCCTTTAATGGAATTAAGTCAGTTGCAGCAATTGACATCTAGCCTTTGCTAGACTGACATCTATTCTCTATTTCTATTTTCTACCTAAAGTTATAGATATAGCTCTATCTATCTATCTATCTATCTATCTATCTATCTATCTATCTATCTATCTATCTATCTATCTATCTATCTACCTACCTACCTACCTACCTACCTACCTATCTATCTATCTATCTATCTATCTATCTATCTATCTATCTATCTATCTATCTATCTATCTATCTATAGTAATTTTCAAGTTCCTGGATGACAGAGATTGAGCTTTAATAGGTATTGTGCAAAGGTATCCAATGAATAAATGCCAATCAAAAGAAAAAATAAAGAGGAATATCTTAGAATGATTTTAGCTTTACTGTTTTTATGTTTCTTAAAGGTTTTAACTAGCAAATTAGGGCCTATTTTTATGACTTTTTATTTTGCTTCTATAGAGCACTTCCAATAGGCTCTTTTCTACAATTTTTTAAAAAAAGTATTTTAAAACAAACATCACCTCATTTGATCTCCTTTATTCCTTTACAAGGCAGATATTACTGGCATTTTCTGATTATAGTTAGTGAACTGAGTCTCGGAGAGGCAACGTGACTTACCCATAACAGGGTTGTGCAGAAAGAAACAGGTGCTAGGTGGCTAACTGGCTGTCTGTGCTCTGCCCGCTCCACTTGCTGGGCTGAATCCCCTGAGAAAGTCCTAAGAGATAATGGATGTGAAAACCCGCCACAGACTCCAGAGTGGAATATGAATGTAGGGGATTATTGCTATTATTTCTAGGGCAGGCGAGCTATAACCTCTCGTGGGATCATCTATCAACCAGGAAATCCTGTCGCTGTTCATGGAATTGTACCCTTGTGACCCAAAAGATAATGTATTTCCCAGTGTACTTAACTAAATACTATGGGCTGACCTGTACCTTGAACTGAGCCGGGTGAGTAATATTTAAATGCAGAGCCTGACAACTTGTAACCCACAGCAGCTTCCTTCCCCCTGTGGCAAGCTGCCAAGCCAGGGAAGACAGAACAGTGGGGTGTGGGGGTGAATAAGATCAGAGTTGCATGGTGCTCCTCCAAAAACAACCCATGGCTTAGATTTATTTTTGATAGCTTGATGAAAGGAACATCTTTGTTCATTCTGATGATCAAGAGTGTTCCTCGGGCTACCTCCCACGGACACCCTTGGGTTGTCAATTTCAGCTGCCCTCACACTGGATCAGAACCATTCCATGTTGATTTAAAAACCCAGTGGGTCATCTGACTGGAGTTTGATATCATGGTTCAACAGCCTGCTGGATCCTCCATATGCGTGTGCAAAGGAAAATGCTTGCTGGACACTTCTGCAGTCCAGAGTCAGTGGGAGGGAAAGGGTGGAGTGTTTCTTCTTTAAACTGTTAAATACTGGGCCAAAAATACAATTGAACCATACAATTAAGAGTGTGTTTGAAATAGAAGGGAGTATAGACACCAGTGAAAAGACCCTAATTTTATAGATGAAGAAATGGAGATTCAGAGGGTGAGCCATTTGCTACACGATTTGATGCCTAAGTTCATCAAATTTAGATAAATATCTCATCTAATTTAGATTTAAAATTAAATTAAATTTTTATTTATTTTTCCCTATTATGCTGCCAACTACCAAGGATAACGTGTGCTTAGATGTGTTTTTTAACAACCAGCAGCCAACCAACAAATAGGCATGTGCTCCACTCTGCACCTGACACAGAACTCGAGCTGTGAGGGGATATAAAATGCTCTCAGTGAAGTGACAACTTCAAATCATGCTAAGATCATGGCCAGACACCTGTGTGATTGTTGAATAGTGGGCGGAACACACAATATTGCTTGGATATCAATTTGGGCCATTGCTTTTCATTTTGTTCAAGGTTGACACAAAACAAAGAAATGCTGTCTTTGCATCTCTTGGTTAAATGTGAGGGAACTAATTAATGACAGCTCCTCCTTTGTGGGTTCTAAACCAATTGAAAAATAGCCCCAGGTGCCAGATAATGATTGTAGGAACGTCAGTCTTACTGATGGTAAAACTTGAGTTGGATGATAGAGTTTGTTGCTATGACCAAAATGGACAAAGTTATCCAACGCAGAATCTGGAAAAATTATATCCCATGGGGCAACATGTAGGAAATGGCTCGTATGTGACCCAGATGAAGACAGAGTTAGACTTAGAGAAGACAGAGATAGAGTTAGGGACCCGGAAAGGCAGAGGGAGAAGAAGAGAGGGAAAGACCTGCTGTCCTATTGCTCCAGTAAGAACAGTCTCACTTCCTGGTGAGAAGAGGAAAGAAGGAAACAGAGAGGATGAATCTTCCTATTTTAGAGGATAAGGAAGGATCATGCAGAGAGGAAGAAAAGAGTCTTCTATACCTTTAAGAAATAGGACCAGGTACAAGGAAAATGCAGACACATAAAACCATTGAGGAGATGGTGGAATCGTGCTACTGAGATAGAGAAAGGACATAGGACTCTCAGTTTTTGGTTTTTTATTTTAATTTTATTTTAAATTATGGTAAAATTCACATAATATAAAATTTACCACCTTTACTATTGATTAAGTTTACAGTTCTGTAGTGTTAAGTATATTCCCATTGTTGTGCAACCAATCTCCAGAACTACTTTATCTTTCAAAACTAGAACTCTGCACCCATTAAACACTAACTCTTCATTCCCCTCTTCTCCCATGAGACTGCTGGGAGGGTAGGAGAGACACATCTAGTCAAGTCTTGTTTTTCAGCATGGTAATGAGCCAGAAATAAAGTGATGTCTTTTTTTATCCTCAGGGTGGGGAAACTGCAGGAAACATGGATGATATAACTAATGGCTGAATAAGAGCCTTGGTAGTGATTTAGGATAAATCCAATGTCATAAATTGACCAAAGATTATTTCAGAAATCCTGGGATTACAGTGGTAGAAAGTGGACCAAAAGACAAATAGGCAATGACTTCAAATCTTAGCTTTATCGGTTACAAGTGGCATATTTGGAAAGTCACATGACTTCTCTGAGCCTCAGTTTCCTCATCTGTAAATTAGAGAAAATACTATTTCACACAATGGCTGTGGGCCTTCAATATAATCAAGTTTACAAAAGCACGTTACAAACTGTCAATCCCCATGCAGATTTGAGGGGTTGTTACGTTATTTCTAACCAGTCAGTGCTACTGTGAATTTTAGTTTAGTTGAAAAAAATTTTTCTAGTTCATGTTCTATGTGGTAGCATCTTTGAGCTTCGTGTTCTCACTCATCAAACACCTTAAAATGTGGAGGCACCTGGAGTGGCAGAAATAGAAAAATCGATCATCTAATTCCAAGTTTCCTCTTCTCTGCAGCGCATTGGAAAGGGGGTGCAGAGCATTTCTTTTGTTGGGCTTGCTTATTTCAGAAGTGAAAAAGAGACTTGCAAATGAGAAATGCAAATCTAGGAAGATATCCAGCAATGTGTCTGGCTTTAATAATTGTTCAAATAAGAAAACCTAGTCTCCATCCCCACCCCTCCACACGCTCACTTACATTTTCAGGGTCCAGGTTTCATGTCAGTTAAATGTCACCGTGTCTAAGATCTATATCAGACTCATCCCGTACTATCTCAACTCTGTTTATTTTCTTCATCACATTCATCATTACTTGTCTTAGTTCACTTGGGCTTTTATAACAAACTACTGTAAACTGGGTGGCTTACAACCAGTATAAAACTTATTACTCACAGTTCTAGACACTGGAAAGTCAAAGATCAAAATTCGTGCAAATTCGGCATCTGGTGAGGGCCTGTTTCCTGGTTTACAGATGGCCGTCTTCTCACTCTAGCCTAACACAGTGGAGGGGAAAGGGAGCTCTCTGGGGTCTTTTTTATAAAGGCACCGACTTCATTCATAAAGGTGGAGTCTAATCCACTGCCCCAAACCTCACCTCCAAATACTATCACCATCAGGATTATATTTCAACATACAAATTTTGGGGGGACACAAAAATTCTGTCTATAGCACTATTTGAAATTATCTTATTGTTTTATTTATGTGTTTAGTTGATTACTATATTTTTCCCCAGGTGGTAAACTCCATGAGGGCAAGTCTTACTCTCCTCAGTATCTCCAGTGTCTAGTTCAGTGTCTGGCTCATAATGGAAACTCTGTAATTTTTTTTGCATGAGTGAATGAAGGCATGGATAAATCTCCAAATCTTGGAGGCAGGTGTTGGAAGGCAGAGGCAATGGTAATGGCACCACTGTTTGCAAGAAGTGGTAGCTGGGGCAGAGATGGGTGCAGCAGCAACAAGAAGTGGCAGAGTAGCCTGGACAGGAGGGGCTGACAGTTAGGCTACTCAGGACCAGGAGTCCGGTGGGAGTCTCATATGATGGGCAGCAGACACTCCTTCCTGAAGACTCCACGGGCACCACCATGGGTCTTCAAGACCAGCATGCTCAGAGGCCAAGAGTGCTGCAGGTTCTAGCAAAGAGAACACGGGATGATGCCCAAGATGGGGTAGAGGGCTGCTGAGAGAGGGGAAAAGGGAGTCAGGTTGCCGCAGGCTACTCAGGCACCCATCTGGGAGGAAATGACAAAGACCATATTAGAGGTCTTTTTCTACACTGGTGGCCTGGAAAACAACTTCTATTCACAGGATAGAGAAATCTTAAAACACAAGCAAATGAAAGCCTTTTCCCCAAAGTCTCTTAAAACATCCGACATTTATGAAATATTTATGTGTGTATGTATTAGTCACTAGGCAAGACACTTTTCCTGCATTATCTGCTTTAATTTTCACAGCAGATTCTTCCTATTGTATTCCCATTTTCCATATGGGGAAACTGAGGCTCAGAGAGTTGGACTCACTTGCCCAGGCTGATAAGTGGTAGAGCTGGAATTGGAGATCAGTCAGCCTGATTCAAGATTTGGTGCTTTTAAACTATCATGACAATTGCATATGAATTGTCTACTTCTGACTGACAACAACTTTTTAGAAGTGTGTAAAAATGTTGGAGCTCTCCAGGGTTCTGGCTTGAGTCTACTTTTATTAGTCTCACCTTACACCGTTGCCAGGGGAGTGATCTCAGTAATTTTCTTTGCATCACCTCCCACATCTGTGTTTCTAATCTTCAGACCTCTATATCTGGCTATCTGCTGACATTTTTTACTTGTCTGCCCTATGGAGACTTCAGCTCAACATGTGCCCAATTGAATTCACCATTTTTTCACCAAACCTTCTTTTCCTAGAATATTCCCTCTCCTAATTAGATCATGCCCTTACCAGCCATTTGCCCCAGTGAAAAATCTGGAAATTATTCCTCAAATCTCACTTCCTCTCCATAGCCTGGAATGTCTTCCTCCTTAGTCTTCCTCCAGTACATTATATTCATCTTAGTTGACACTGCCTGTTTATTAGTATTGACTATTGCAGCTGTTTTTAAATGGGTTCCCTTGTCTCTAGTCTCAGCCTTCACAAATCTACCTTACTTAAAGTTACTAGAGGGTTTTTAAAAATTAATATTAAAAGGCTAACTTGATTGTATCACTTCTCTTCCTACGCTGAATTCCTACAGCCTCCCAGCTCTTGGCTGGTACTTCCTCATTTTATAGCTTTTTAAAAATGTGGTGCCACTGTATCTTGTCTCTTCCCCCCTTCCTTTCTTTCATCACTTCTTTTCATGTCTTCATGAATTTTCTTTTGCCTCTGTTTCTGAAATGAATATTATAAGAAGATTTACAATCTAAAAAAATATTTTTGCATACATTGTGTCATTGATTTCTTACAACACTGTTGACAGGTTGATAGAATTATCTCCATCTTTACAAATGAGGATATGGGCTCAGCTAGGTCAAGGTCATGGCCCAAATTCATAGGACCAGGGAGTGGTGCAGCTTGCACTGGGTCCTTGGCTTTCAAGTCCTGTGGTTGTTCTGCTCCGCAGCACTGCCCTTTTAAGGCAGGAACCTCCGCTACTTTGCACCTACTTTCACCATTCCAACATGTCATAGTTCTTGCCAGTACTTAGAGATCTCTGATTCAATTCAATCAGGACAAGCTGTGTTCAGTCAAAGGCTGTTGGGGCAGAGCACATGGTATAATAGAGAGCAGTGTACTGGCTGCAAACATACAACATTTCTGGCAGTGAGTCAGTGTGCTTTACCCAGTGAAGGAAGGGCTTCCATTATCATTGGCTAAACAGAGGTCAGTGACTGAATCATCTCTTGTAGTTTGTGGGTTTGTCTGACCCACTAGATGAGAAGACCACAAAAGCAAACACTGCTCCTCCTTCTTTTTAGTGTTTCTACAACCCCACACAGACATGGTCACTCAGTAAATTATTATATATGGTAAGGATTTAGAAATGGATGAGAACTTCGAGAGAATCTCTGCAGACATGATTTCCCAACTCCAGTCATCTGTGTAATAGGTGCATGCAAGTATCTGTGTAATACAATGCCACATGTTTAGCAACATAGGAGTCTTTTACTCTCATTTATTATTTACTTACTCTTTATTATTCATTGACTATTATTACCATCCCTGGTTTTACAGGTAAGGAAATTGAAGCTTAAAGTCATTAGGGAACTTTGCCCATCCTCTAGGACTGCAATTAGTTAAGAATGAGTGTCAGAGCTGAATTTAAACACAAACAGTTAGGTACCAGACTCTGGGGTGTTGTTGCCAGTCCTTTCTGCTTCTCAGGCTCTTTCTGCTTCTTGGGCAAAGGTACCATTGCTATAAAGAGACTGCAGATGGTGAGATAACCAGGTGCCTGCAACCATCCGTGAGGCGAATGCAAGAAGCCTTGTGGGAGAAGCTTCTGCAGGGCTTCCTGGACAGAAGAAGGGAGCTCAGGAGAGAGAGAAATTAGAGGAGTCTCCCAGGAGCTGAGCTGGTGCCCAGGACAAGAAGGGAAGCTAGACGTTTCTCTTTGAACAGGGCTGAGAACACTGGCAATCCATTTCAAATCTACATTTTAGAAGGAAAAGATGTGATATTCCCTTAAAAGTGTTCTCCTTTCATTCCAGAATGAAGGTCAGCAGGAGAGAAGTAGCATCTTAGATGCTAATGAAAGAAAACCCCAATGACTGCAGAAGCAATTTAAAGATTTGCCCGGATTTGTTTAGGCCCCTGTGGCTGTGCCTCCTACTTGCAATTTCTCCTGAGCAGTCTGGATGGGGAGATAAATACATTTTTTGAAAGTTCAACATTCAAGCACTTTTGAAACTAGGGAAAGCAGAACCTGGGAGGCTTAAAATATTAATCATGTATCCAGGCTTGCCAGAGAAAAGAGAATGGCGTTCTGCAGGTGTAATACAGAAAAAAAACCCCTCCAGGAACGAGCGATACGGAGGTGGATTTCACTCATGTGTGCACCAGACACATACAGAAAGCTTGATTCATACTTAAAGCAGACCTAGATTCAAAGGCCCCCTCCTTAAAGGTAAAGTGGCAGGCCAGAGGCATTTCTTCAGACACTCTGAGACCTCATTAGACTATCATTAAACGGCCAACAAGGCTCTGCTACGGCAACAGACTGAGTCCGGAAACAGATGAAAGGCTGTAGGAATGTTGGATTAAAAAACAAAGCATGAGCTTTCAGAGGTACAAGTTTAATGGCAGGATTCCCAAGTCCGCAGCCCAGAGCCTAGAAGAGAATACCATCAGAACATGTGGGGAGGATTCCACACTTTTTATCTCTTTTGAACCCTGTGGTGATCAGAGGAGGTGGACTTGGCAGGAGTTTGGTTTATAATCCAGGAGCCCCTGGGCCTATCTCCTGTTCCTCCCCAGGGCTCCCTCTCAAGCCAGGTCTACTTCCCACGTTCATTGTGGTTTCTTATCTCCAGCCCCAGAGATTGTTTCTTTCCGATCATCTTCAAAATGGCCAGAACACAACAGTGTGCTTTCTGCTCTGTGTTTGTGCTGTTAAGGATGAGCTACAGGATCTTTTTGAATTATAGATTTTAAAGTAATGGAAATAACAAGAAATTCCAAAAGTGAGGAAGCAACCAAGGTTCTGGAATTTTAGAATTCTTAGAATCTGGTTCTTGGTCTTTAGATTCTGTCTTCTTTCTGGGATGTTCCTGGAAATCTCAAGGACTTGACATTCTGTTTTTATTCCTGAAGTTGTGCATAATCTTCTCCTACGTCTCCCCTGCCCCCCCCCCCAAATTGCACCTTATTCTTTAAGTAGAATAAGCAGCTTGCTGTTCCTTGACCTTTCCCACAGCCTGTTTCAAACATCTTCACCCTTATTTTCTGTGCTCCGTTGCTTTCAATGTGTTTGTCTGAAACACAGCTGCTGCTGTGGATGAAGCTTTCCACCCCCACCCCTGCCATTTCCCATTAGCACCTGCTATGAATAAGCCCTGGGCAGGTGCGTACCTCCACCTCAGAATAATTACATTCTTCAGGGCTGGGACTTTCATCACCAGGACCTAACATGATTTCTGGGACACAGCAGGTGTAGACCGTTGAAACAGTAAATACGCTTTTGTGTAATATCCAAGTCCTCTCATGACTGCAAAGTGGTTTGTTCTTGGTGACACAGCTTTAGACTTGGGGACTGAGGTTTGAGTTTCAGATCTGTCATCTACTCTCCAAGTGGTGGTAGATGCCTTCCTTAATTTTCTGAGCCCCAGCTTGCTTACTTATAAAGTGAGGTCAATAATACCTACCTACCTACCTCAGAGTTTTTGTGTGTGTTTGTGTGTGTGTGTGTGTGTGTGTGTGTGTGTGTGTGTGTGTGTGTGTGTTTGCATTAGATATATTTTTCCCAATCAACTCATTTCCATAGAAAACAGGAAGTAAACTTTAGGAGACACTCCTAGAAACTGTATTTATTTGTGTAAGGTCTAAGACTGGCTCTGGTCTTTAGTTGGCTTAAAGTTTCAAAGAAGAGACTACAGAGTGGTGATGTGCTATCCCCAGAGGCTAAACAGCAGTTGGCAAAATGACCTTCCAGTGTGGTGTTCATCATGATGGTGTTGGTCTTGCACTGTGTAAAATAAGAATCCTGATTTGTCTGCATGCTGAATGAGGGCAGAGAAGGTATGTGGGATGCCAATTTACTTATAATAGGTCACTAAATTTTCAGAATGCTTGTATCACCACCCATTTTTGATCTTCTAATTATTAACATTGACTCAAGCTTCACCCACTGATGGTTTTACTTATCTAGCTCCTTGTTCAGATTCTTGTGGTCTTTTAAAGGAGGATGGCTTTGTTCCCCTGTACCAAGTTTGACCACAGATGCTCTGGACTTTGGCTCCCAAAACTCTGTCTTTAAGGACCATTCTTCAAGACCCCACTCCTTCAGAGGTACATGCTCTTTTCTATCTCCAGGTCTCAAGGGATCCACTAGAACTCCAACAACATGCCTCCTCCTTTCCTCTGTTTCTCAAAAGAAAGTCCTGGAACAGCAACACACACACACACACACACACACATACACACACAAACACACGCACACACGCACGCACGCGCACACACATGCACACACATACACACAGACACACACGCACGCACGCACGCACACACGCATGCACACACACACACATATGCACACACACACATGCACACACGCACACATGCATGTGCGTACCACACTCTTCATATTTCTCCGACATTAGAATTAGATGGTCATTAGGAAGGGCCCAAAAGCTGGTAATCAAAAAGCCTTTACCCCACTCTCTTTTTCCATTCTTCTCTGATGTAAAGACCCACAGACCTGTTTCTCTCAGCCCCACCAGATTCCTCAACAAAGCTTCTTCTTTCAGTATTGAAGACACAAACAAACAAGTGCAAAAGCACAAGTGAATGGGTCATAGGTGTAATATATTGATTAATAATGAGAAATACAATCGACAGAAGAGACAGAAAGTTAAGGTCCACATTTCTAGTTCTTTTTTTCCCTAGCAGACCCCTGTGAAAAGTTATAATCAGAACCATGCTTGGTAAGAATGAAATCAGAACAAAGGACACTTATTGGATTTGGGAGTGTAGTGACATCAAGGGATATTCTGATATCTCCATTTTCCATTTGGGACAATTTTGCAAGATGGGAATAAAAAAGTCACTGCTTTCCTTCCTTATGATCAATGATTTCATAAACCTCAGTTGGTAAGACTGAAGTTTCAGAAAATGAGGGGTTAGGAGAAAACAATTAAAAAATTTCTACAAATTCATTTGAAAGACAGAGCAAATAACTATTCTAAAAAGTACTCACTTGCTATACTAAGCCATATTCATGACTATGAAACCCTGCCCCAATAAATGAGCTTCTTCTGGATGACTGTCTTAGTCCATTTCTGTTGCTTATAACAAAATTACAGAACTGGGAAATATATAAGCAAATGAAATGTATTGCTTACAGTTTCTGAGGCTGGGAAGTCCAGCGTCCAAGGAACACATCTGGTGGTGGTGAGAGTGACTCCTTACACTGCAAGATGGTGGAAGCAGAGAGACCAGAGAGAGACACACTTTCCTCTCTCTTCAAGCCCTTTGGACCACACCTCTGACCACCATTTTTAATTCATTCATTATGGAATTGTCCTAAAATCTGTTCACCTCCTCAAGGCTCCACTTTACAATTACTGTAATAGGATTTCCCACCCTCAACAGTTAAGGTGGGGATTAAGCTTACAATAAATAAACCCTGCGGGGCACAATTTAATCAATCCAAAGCAACGGATTTCTTCTTTGTTCAGGAAGCATCGCAATCTTCTGTGACTGAATATTTCACCAGCTTTATGTTGTGTAATGTGTACCTCTCTTTCAACTTTTTAAACCAGACTTTCCTGGCATGGTATTTGTTGGCTTTTGCCATATATGTAGACACCATTTTTTTTCATAGGTCTCAGGAAAATACCTGGCCATTTTCACAAGTTACAAACATGTTGTCTAGCTTTGGATCTCTGTTGGATGGATTTTAGATAAGGTGGTCAGGAAAGGCTGAGTTAAATTTGAGCAATGAAGTGAAAGTGAGAACCATGCAAAATTTTGGAAAAAAGAAACTCAGACCAAGAGAATAGACCTTGTAAAAGCTGCAAGGACAGGGCTACAGTGGAATTGAGTGAATTGGAGAGAGGTGGGTATGAGATGTGTTGGGGCTCAATCATGTAAGGTTTCATGGGTCATAGGAGGAGTCTGAAGGTTTTTTCTCAAGGTAATGAGCAGCCACTACAGAATCAAGTGCGTGGGATGGGCTGCACGACCTTAACAGGGCTTGGGTCACGTTGCACCCATTGCCTCTGTGGTTCTCTTCTTTTGTGTTTCCGTGCTTGTCAACTTCCTTCTGATCAAAATAATTTTTCTTTAGATACCTTAATATCTTCATTGAGGTTAGCCTCCATCCTGCTAGGCTGGGGTCCACTCTGTCTTTGGGAGACGACTTTGCATATCTCCTTCTAACTGCACTGATTTTCTGGTTTAACTCTTTGGGAGGACAATCTTTTCTCCACATTCCCTAGTTCTTGGGAAGCATATCACTATTACATTCCCACCCATGCACCAAAAACATAAACATGCACACAGTTTCTTTAGGGATTCAGGCCAACAACTGTAACAACAACAAAGATTTAAAAAGTGCTATTTGAAGTCCAGGTGTGTTGCAAGCTCTAAAAGCAGAAGCCTGACTGAAAACACTCAGCATTCTCAGAGAGGGAGAGTTAGAAATAAACACTTACGTCATCCCTTTCTTCCCCTGCATTGATGCAGGCCAGACGGATGATGGCCCAGCATTTTGGATTTGACTGGTTTTCTCATTAATTCTCCTCTCAATTCTGCTTTTATTATCTACAATGACAATGGCACACTATCCGTAGGCAGCTTCTAAAGTCATCTAACTGTCATTAGAGCAATAAAGACTCTTGTCTTCCTGCACAGTAAACAAATTAAAATGCTTCTTGGTATCTGAACTTCTTGATTAGAGCATCGTCGCCATTGTTATGATTACTATTGTCCTTTGCAAATCTACTGTGTACCAGGCACAGTAAATTCTTTATGTACATTTCATTTAATCTTTGCAACAATGCTTTCAAGCTAAAGATCATTGGCCCAATAGGCAGAAGAAGAAATGAGTTTCAGAGAGGCGAAGTACTTTCTCCTAATTACAGTCTGTGAATAGCCAACCTCGGATCCGAAGCCACACCTTCATGCTTCCCTGATACTCTAGATCCTTCTCAACATCTTCCCTCTCAGAGGCTTTCCGTCCTCACTGAGGTACATTGTGCACCTTTGCTTTCTCTCCTCAGCATGTCTTCAAAAATCTTTCAAGGACCCAACTTCTTCCTCTTTCACATCACTCTAATCTCCAGAGTCACAGACTGTCATTGCTGGAGGGGACCTTGGAGGTTATTTTCTCTGGATGTTTCCAACCTTGAGTCTCCAGAGGGTAGACTTCAAGCTTTTTTCAAAACTCAGAAGTATCTAGGTAAGTCACAGTACCATTGTTTGGTTTGTGCAACTGAAATATAAAGTTAAGATAGTTATTATTTCAGAAATATGATTTTTCTAACAGAAAGAAATTTCACAGGATTTGGTCCATGGTGGGGTAAGTGGGGGAAAAAAAGAATGTATTAAAAAGGATTATTGGTGAAAAGTCTCAGTAATAACACCAATTTGGTCTCTTGTGCTTTCTTACAGGTGACTCAACTGATGTCCGCTGGGAGGAAAATTGAACACAAATTAAGCTTCACCTGTTTGGAAGTGACTTGAAAGCTTATGCAGTCCAACTATTTCACATTTCTAGCCAGTGGTAGGCGAATCATTAATGAAGAATTTATTGTTGTTCAGGCATGCTCTTCCAATTTAGTAGCATTCGCTATTAAAAGTTCCTGCTTTTCTGTAGTTCCTACCCTTTGGTTCAAGTTTTCTGGAGCTTCACACAATGGTTCTCAGCACTCTTCCAAGTGTCATGTGTGGTGATGTGACGATTAGGGGCTCACTGCTAGAGATGCCAGCATCAGGAAAGAGAGTGTGGCCCCTCTCAGCTTAACACGAGGACCATGATTGATAAGTGAGTTGTTCTCCTTAAAAAGGCCCTAAAGTCTCCGTCATTTGACACCTTGTTCACGGCTTAGGCTGCAAGCCCTGGAACTTTAAATTGCCAGTATATTTAGCTATCTGAACTTCTGACTATCCTCTGAGTTCCTATCTAGAATATTCTCTTTCTTACTCTCTTCCCCATATTCGCCTCCTCTGGAAAGCTTTCCATAACCTAAAGGGACTGGGAAAGGCCCTCTAATACCTGCTTCTATTGCACCTTGAGGGTTTCCTTGTCTCGAACGTTCCTCTGTGATTAACCACTTACTTCTTTCTCTCCTGACCAGAACTATGGGTTCCTAGTGGCCAGGAATGATGTTTTGTTCTTTTAGCCCCAAGGTATAGCCCTTGATTAATAAACATAGTCTGTGCTCAGTGAAATGAATGAATGAAAGAATGGATGAATGAATGAGTGAATTTTGCAATAACCGAATCTCACCCTCCTCCTTGCCTCCCCCATTTATGCACATAGAACTCTGCATAGCCTAGTATGGGCTGTTCCTCTGTCTTATCCAAGCCTGTTCACCAGCTCCTCAACCAACTCTTCATCATGGTAATGGGAAGTGAGGAGTTGAGAAGGAAGGGGAATGAGATGAGGAAGGGTGTGACAGTGAAGAGTAATCAGAATGAATCAGAATAAAAACTTTATTTCATAGATGAGGAAAATGAGGCTGAGAGAGGAATGTGACCTGCCTAAGTTGCACCATGGGGACTGGAACCCTGTTTCCTGGCTGCTGGCCTTGTGCCTGTACACGATATCATAAATGTTGCACCAAGTGCTTCTTTAACACACAGACAAAAACCTACTGGCTCATTTCTCCAAAGACAGCAGCCTCATTGTGAGGGTGAAGGGGTCATTGGTTTTAAAAATTATTAAACATTTTAAACATTTTAAAAATTATTCCTGGTTTAAACCCAGCCTCTCACTTGGAGCAATGATTCAGGCTAATTTTGCAGGCGGCATGTTTTCTTTTGAGATTTCTCATCCGATCTGTTCCCTGTTCTAGACTGCCTAAGAGTAATGACGAATTCCATGACTGGATCCCAACTTCCCGAAGCCCAAAATAATTCTGTTCTGTTTTCTGTGGAAGACGAAGATATATATATGGATTTTAGCATTCTTTGAACATGCACTTTAAAAACAGGAGATATTGGTGGCAGGTGGGGCTTGCAAATGATATTTCTAATCAGATGTTCATCCAGAAAGTAATTAACTTTAGGAAAGTGTTTTCCCTGTAAGGCCCCGGAGGCTTCTGAAGAGATGTCCTCGCTGTCACTCTCCGAGTGTTCTTTGTCACCACATCCCCCTGTGTTGCTGAAGGGAAGATGAGAAGCCAGTCCTGCTGATAGAGATAAGTCACAATTTGGTGATTCAGAACTGTGGGGTAAGAAGTCTTTCCTCCACCTGTCCTCCCTCCACCCAAACCCAGATCCTTCAAGGTTGTGTTTTCTTGAGTTTGCAAATCTCTTAGAGCTCTGCCAGGTTTTTCAGTTTTATCTGGCCTTCTGCCTTGGCTTCCTTGCCAGTCCTTTTTGGAAATCCAAGGGAGAAGAAACTTGACAATCTGTTTTTGAAGCTAGAGAGACATGAGCTTAAGCCCTGCGTCTGCCACTTCCTCGCTGTGTACCTCCCTCTGAGTTTCATTTCTCACCTCTGGCCAGGGATGTTATAGGACTGTTGAAATGATTCACTTTCTGAAAAAGTCCCAGGAAAGCACTTGGCTTGGTGCCTGCTTCCTAGATGTTTCTCAGCATTGTATTTGTATCTTCATCCTTTCTCTTTTTGGCAAAACCAAGTTTGGTAGTGTATTACTTTACTAGGGCTGCTGTACAAAATACAATAAAATGGGTTTCTTAAGAAAACAGCAATTTGTTGTCTCTGTTCTGGAGGATAGAAGTCCTATATCAAAGCATTGGGGCTATGCTCCCTCTGAAACATGTAGTGGGATCCTTCTTTGCCTCTCTCTAGCTTCTGGAGATTTGCTAGCAATCTCTGGCATTGCTTGGTTTGCAGCTGCATAACTCCAGTCTCTCCCTTATGGGGTGATGCGTGTCACCGTCTTCATGTGGCGATCTTCTTTTTCTTTTAAATGTATGATTAAATGTTTAAACTTTTTTTAATTGAAGCATAATTAATTATACATATTTTGGGGGTACAGTGTTGACTTCCATCGTTGTGTACAACATGTGATGATCCAATCAATATTACTAGCATATTTGTTATTAAGAATCATAATTATTCTTCATGCCCTTTACCCTATGTCTTCCCAATCCTCCTCTCGCTCCACACTCCCATCCCTTGTAAATATAGATTTGTTCTCTCCTTCTGAAAGTTCAATTATTATTGTGGTCCATTTCTCTCTTCCTTCCTTCCTTCCTTCCTTCCTTCCTTCCTTCCTTCCTTCCTTCCTTCCTTCTTTTCCTCCCTTTCTTCCTAGCACCCACTTATGAGTGAGGGCATGTGGTATTTCTCTTTCTATGTCTGGTTTATTTCACTTAACATAATTTTCTCTAGGCTCATCCATGTTGCTGTAAATGGCAGAATTTCCTTATTATTATGGCTGAATAGTATTCCATTGTGTATATATGCCACATTTTCCTTATCCAGTTGTCTTTTGATAGACATATAGGTTGGTTCTATATCTTGTCTATTGTACACAGAGCTGCAATGAACATAGGAATTCAGGTATCCCATTGACCTGATGATTTCCATTCCTTTGGGTAAACACCCAGAAGTGGGATTGCTGGATCAAATGGTGGTCTTATCTGTAGTTGTTGAGATATCATCTCATCCCAGTTAGACTGGCCATTATTAAAAAGATCAAGAATAACAAATGCTGGCAAGGATGTGGAGAAAGGGGAACTCTTCTACATTGTTGGTGGGACTGTAAAATAGTACAGCTGTTGAGGAAAACACATGGCCATTTTCTTAAAAGGACACTAATCATATTGGATTAGGAGTGCTCTCTATGCCATTTTGACCTCATTTTAACTAATTACATCTGCAGAGATTGTACTTCCAAATAAGGTCACATTCTCAGGTAATGTGGATTAGGACTTCAACATATATTTTTATTGGATTGGGGAGGGGACACAATTCAACCTATAGTAGGTAGATATTGAATCATATGTCCAAATAATCTAGTGTACTTGGTCAATATACAATATAGACTTCTACATTGATTAGACTTGGTTTGAGAGATTTAATCTTAGAATCACAGTCTTAGAGCTAACAGGACACATTTCATTTATTTCACTCTGTTCCTCTTCATGTCCCCTTTCCAGTCTTCCCTCTGCATTCCAAGTCTCCCAGCCACTAAGCTCATGATCTCCAATGCACTGTTTACCCAAAAGCTGGAGTTCTCTTCCTACCACTCTCTCCTTTCTAGAACAGTCATCTATTTAGATCCATCATCTTGTTTTTCATAGGACAGAAGTCAAACTTCTCGTCTTTGTACAAATTGTCCTGCAGTATCTGATCCCCACTTATCCTCTGGAGTGACTAACTTGTCCCAGTTTGTCCCCGACTGCCCTGGTTTTAGCATTACAATTTCTGAATCCTGAGAAACCCCCCCAGTCCTGGGCAAACTGAGGAGGTTTGTGACCTTACTCTCTTCCTGTGTCTTTTGGCTGTGGATACTCTCTGGCTGTTATAGATTTAATTCCATCTTGCTAAATGTATGTTGCTTTGGCATTAGCTGTTTCCTCATTGGGCTCTTGCTAAATTGCATGTTTCTTAAGGGTTTTAAATTCAGATAAATCTGGATTTGAATTTCAACTCTGGTGACCTTAGTCAATGCATATCATATTAAGGATCAATTTCTTCAAAAGCAAAAGGGGCATAAAATTGTATGTCCTTTGGTTGCTGTGATCATAAATTAGATGTAATAAATAAATCACCTGGCAGAGTTCCTGACAGATACTAGGCATTGCATAAATGGTAGATGCTTTTTCACTGGTGGGTATGTGTGTATACTCCTGTATACCTGTGTTCCGTAAGTGCTTCAGAAAGAAAGCTCAAAGCTCCAGAGCTCAAATCTCTTCAGCCATGATCTTTCTGACCTGCCTTTTTCTCTCTCTAACTTAAAAATAAATCCATTCTTTCAGAGGTGAGCCTTACTAAGAACTTGATTCAAAGCCTTGCCAAGTAATGTGAAATATGACAGATGTATTTCCTATGGACCTTTTACTACTGGAATTTTTCATGTGTCAATAATTTTCTACCCTCCAGCAGATTTTGATCTTGCCAGATTCTGTGCCTGGTTCTTGAAGGGAAAACAGAAAACTGGAAGATCTTCAACCTTTTCTTGTACTCCAGTCCTCATGAACTCAAAACACAGACCCATGTAAAGTTGCTGTGGTATCACTGACTGAAGGGGGGGGGTCATTTAAAGCTTTTTCTTTTTTATCAGCCCCCAAACAAATGTTTTAATCTGATGGCTCTCCATAGTCCCTCCACCCCAAGGGGAGCGGGAAAAATCCTGATTGTGGTCAAAAGGATATCTCTGGCTTTTGGTTTTCACTATGATTCTCATGGTGGGGGCCATTTGTTCCTTCTATCCAGTGAGTATTTGATGTCATGATGAGATTAATAATTCACAGAATCTGGGCAGTACTTTTCCACTGAGGGCTGTGCAGAGAAAAGCAGAGTGCTGGCAAAAGCCCAAGGGCTCCTTACAAGGTCGCGTGCCTTATGACCCACAAAGGGCTCAGAATCCCCAGTAACCCCTTCCTTGCTGGATCTGACACATAGAAAGGCAAGGATTCTTGAAAGATTTTTAGCTTTCTCAGCTGGCGTTAAAGTGAGTTCAGTCAAACAGACCTCTAGAGGTGGCATGTCAATGACAACAACAGTGATAAAATGTAAAAAAAAAAAAAAAATAATAATTATCAGTGCCGAGCAATAAGTCAAGATTCAATGTTATAAAATCATACATGATTAACCGTTATAGATGATGAGAAGTTTAATATGCTAGGAGAAGAGTTAGTGTGATCTATAATAATAACTATTATTACTAATGCTTATTTTGATTTTTGCTACCATTTTTTTTAAGTTCTAGGCACTATGCATTGCATATGATATCTCCTCTGATCTTTTCAGTAATTTTGTGAGAAAGACAACCTTATCCTCATCTTCTAAATAAGGAAATTTGAGGCTTAGACAGTCAACCAGGCTTTTTCACGGTTATCAAGGTGGTAAGAGGTGGAGCCAGTGTTTGACCCTGGCGTGACATGTCTATGGAGGCTGCTTTTTCACATATGCTACATTATTTTCCAGTAACAATTCAACATTAATGGTCATGAAGGGAATTCTCAGCATTTTCCAGGGATATAACAGTTTTCAGGACCACTGATATATCCATTTCCATTTGCTTCTCACAGCAGCCTTGTGCAGGGACAGGTTGGGGGTTCCTATTTCCACTTGGCAAATAAAGAATTTGTACTGGAGGAAGACTAAGTGATTCTCAAGCCAACTGGTTAGTGAGTGAGATGCTCCCAGAACTCAGGACTTCTGATTCCACAACTGGAACTTAGTGATTTGTGCTTTAGAGGACAAAAGTGCTTATACCAGTGATAGCTGCCATTTTTGGTTCCTACCTGAGCCAAAGGAGATGAGGCTGGAGACTGGTCTGAACTCGATATTCTACCTTCATTGATCTCTGAATCTCCCTTGGTAAGCCTACAAGGCTTCCGGGCCAGTGGGGCTCTCACTCAGCAGACTTCCAGTGACAGTGATGAGGTCTGCCATCCTCCGTTCCTGGCCATTTTCAGACTCTGCTTGTCCACCTTCCTGGTGATTCTATGATCTACTCAATACCCTTTTAATTTATTTATTTTCTACTTTAATCCCTCATGCCAAGGTTCTGCTTTTTGTAGCTAGAACTTGATTGACACAGCATTTCACCAGTGCTGTGTGCAGAGCAGCCACACAGTGCTGCTACATAGTCTGTCTCCAAGTAACCCTGCTTCTTGCCCATTCCCCTTTGCTAAAACCATAGATTGTCAACATATGAACTGTATGTTCCATGCTTTTGCTAACCCATCATCTCAGCCAAGCTTTATTGACCTATTTCCTGCAATTTTCTAGTAAGATGGCTCTTAGAACTCCCTGAGGGGCTGGTTTTAGATTCACCCTGGGAGGAGAGGAGAGCATTATGAATCTGAAGAAGAGGAATGACAGGTCATGGAAGACTTCAGCTGTTCAGCATTTCCTTAGCAAGTGCACCTAATTTTTCTCCTTCCTTTTCTCTTGTTCTTTTCCCCTTCCATCAGTCTTTTTCTTCTTCCTCATTTGTCTATTCCCACTTTTTTCTTTCTCCAAGTAGAAGAAAAATGAGGAATATTTTGATCTACTAAAATGTAAATATCAGTTTGAGCCCCTTTTTCCATGAACTTGTTCGACTCTGTTTACCATGCTAATGCGTACATCCCCTCATTTAATCTCCCCAAACATTTTGGAAGGGGAGATTATGATGTCCTTGTTACAGGGTAAGGCTGGAGGGCGGGGGTGGCAACTGAGGTTCGAGGCATTGTGGGAACGTCTTATGGCAGGGTGGCTCCTAAGCAGCCATCTCATCTTTCCTATGAGGTTGCTAGCCTCAACTGAAGGGCAGCACAACTTGGGAAGTAGATTAACAGACTAGGAAATAGGAGGCTTTTTGGAGCACTTGCTCTGCTACCAACTGTGCTTCATGAACAAGTTACTGAAATTCTTCAAGTCTTAGAGAACACCTCGGGTGTGCAGGAGTGTGAAGGCCGGACACTCAGAGGAAGGTAAGTAGAATTCAAGCAGCTCACCTGGAGTGTTTCCTTTGCCCTGCATCCAGTTGCTTCCCCCCAGTGTGCCTCCTGAGATATCTCTGGGAGGCCTAAGCTCTGGCTTTCTTTCCAGTGTGCGGAGATGCCTGAGTTCCAGAGGGTTTGTGCCACCAGACAGATTCTCATTGCCTCTTCACATTGAGAAGACATACTTCCAGAGTACAGAGTTCTCTCTCTCTCTTCTTTTTAAAAGTTCTAATGATTCATGGCTCCTTCAAACCCATCACATTTAGTACTCATAACAGAATTGGATGAGGAACAGGGAATAGTCCATTTATAATAGTGATCCTCAATTTTGCCTGTACCCGATGAGGCCTGGGAAGTCAAGGGTCCCACTTCTGCCCCAGGATAATCATTAACTATATTGGAGGTCTTTCAAATAAATTACCTGAGGCTTTATGGGGTTAGACACACTTGGGATAAATTTTTGGTTCTGCTACTTACTCATCAGTTTTCTTGGCCGGGTTACTTAACCATTCTATTCTCAGTTTCTAATCTATTCTCAGTTTCTTCTTCCAAACAGAAGATAATAATTCTAGATCCTTCTTCTTGGGGTGGTTGTGAAGATTAAATGCAAAGATTCCTGTAAATCAGTTAGCTCTGTGTCTGACACAAAGAGAAGGTTCAGTGTACATTCATCTTTATTACGTTCAGTGCCTAACATGCAGGAATAGATACTAAACAGCAATCCCATTTCCCACTTTCTGGTGTTCTGTCATTGCTCAGGGTGGCATAACATGTGGGGAAAGTGCCCAATAGTTTTGCTTCAGAGTAAAATTGGCAAATCTGCCTACCCAAATCAGATTTCTATATTAAGAAATTAGATTGGCAGGAATAAGAGTTTCGTGTGCTACCTTCACTAAAAAATATAAAATATACCACTGGCTTCCAACTTAATAAATATTGAGAAGCAGGCAGCTTTTTCTTCTCCTTCTTCTTCTTCTCCTTCTCCTTCTCCTCCTCCTCCTCCTCCTCCTCCTCCTCCTCCTCCTCCTCCTCCTCCTCCTTTTCCTCCTCCTTTTCCTCCTCCTCCTCCTCCTCCTTATTTTTTTTTAAAAGATGACCGGTAAGGGGATCTTAACCCTTAACTTGGTGTTGTCAGCTCCAAAACCGGCCATCCCTATATGGGATCCGAACCCGTGGCCTTGGTGTTATCAGCACCGCACTCTCCCGAGTGAGCCACAGGCCGGACGTTTTCTTATTATTTTTTTAAGTGAGTTGTCTGGCTCTGTAGGTGGAAACAAGTGGGGAAAAGTACAGGAGGAGGTAAAATGTTTGGAAGGAAATTGACAGTGCATCTATCAAGAGATGAATTCTACTGTTCATTTTCTTTTCTCTATCTTTTTTTTATATATGGCCAGTGTGATAGTTGTTTGTTTTTGTTTGTTTTGCTGGCTGGTACAGGGCTCGAACCCAGACCTTGTTGCTATCAGCACCATGCTCTAACCAACTGAGCTAAGCAGCCATCTCAGAGTTCTACTATTCATTTTAAGACTCATCAGCTTTGTGAGGGGAAGTCTCCCAGGCTAGACTGAATGTTCTGTAAAGGTACCAACTGCGGCTGGATTCTCTTTGTTTCTCACATGCATATTGCCACTATGTAAAGTGTCCCTTTACTCCATTCATACTGTTCTATTGACAGTTCTTCCCAGTTCATGCTTCTGCACTTTGTCAATCCTCTTTTCTCTGCCAGGGAAACAATTGTCGGCTGTTTAACTCATCTCTCAAGACTACACTTAAATGTCACCTCCTCTGGAAGAGAAAGGGGCTGCTTGTGCCCATGGAAGGCTGGTTAAGTTTGCCTTCTTGATACCTTGGGATTTCTTGGACAGGAAGCAGAACTGCGTGTTGGCACAACAGCTGGAGAACAGCAGGTGCTCAGGTAGTTCTGACAATGCCAGGACAAACAACACACTCCATACTCTCAGACAAAAGGTCTCTGGACATTTTTAACGTATTCACTTGGCCAAATAATCTTGATCCTACCTATGACGATATGATACTTTTGGTGTCTTAGGCTTCCTGTCACAAGGAAGAGACTTGTGACTTGGGTGGTTTTGGAGACAGAGATATCAATTAGGGTTTGGCTTTTGGTTTCCACTATCTACTAGCTGTGTGAAAACTGAATCTCAATTTTCTCACTTTCTAAAATGGGTAAAATGGTAGCTACCTTGAAGTTCCAACATGATATTAACTGTGATAATGAAGGTCAAGTATCAACCATGTCCCCAAGATCCAGTAGACAGTGAATGAACAGTAGTTACCCGTTGTCTGTCCTTATAGGACATTCTGAGGCCCCTTTCCAGGAAATGGCAGTTCAGTTCCCATCACACACACATAAAACCTCTTTATACAAAATGATTCTAAATGTAGCTTATCATAGAAACAGCCCATCTGCATGTGCCCCTTTATCTTTCTGGACAGAATAACTCTTGCCAACCACAGGATTATATTTCTGGAAAAATATCATTGTTGGTAAAGATTTTTGCTAGTGAAATCAAGATATAATGAGAAATGTGGGTTTAGGAAATAAACAGTAAAAATGGCATTATGGGTATTTTTGAAAACCAAATAAATGTTATAGAAGATATTTAATTCCAAAACACAACTGATTTGTTAAGATCAAATTCTTGCTCTTCCTACTACAGATAGACATTGCTGTTATGCCAATTGTATTGATAAGGAAACTGAGGCTTAGAGAGCCAAAGTGTAAGGTCCATTATGTGTGTCTCATTGTCCTTCATGGCATCTATTAGCAGTAGTTTGGGTGAACAATTTGAATGACTCTTTTCGACATTATTTAATGTTAATTTTTTGTTGTGAATTCTCTAAGGAATCAATGTTGGGTTTGGTTGTTATTTTATTGGTACCATAACCAAGGATGGTTGTACTTCTGGAAAACACATGCAATGCTCACAAGAGAAGAATGAAATTAAAGTAGCAAGCTTTTTCAAACTGTAATGTTTTATTTTAAACTAATTTTAGACAGAGAAAAATTGCAAAAATAGTATAAGCTGATTCTTTACATTCCTTACCCTGCTTCTCCTAATGTTAACAATATTAACATCTTATATGAATATAGTACAATTATAAAGACCAGAAAATTAGCATTGGTACAATACTATTAATTGAATTACAGACACAGACTTTTTACAAAATTCAGCAATTTTTCTAATAACGTTCTTATTCTCTTAGAATATTCAGTTTAAGATCCTATGTTGCACTGAGTTGTTATTTCTCTTTAGT
This sequence comes from Cynocephalus volans, assembly GCF_027409185.1. Lineage (NCBI taxonomy): Eukaryota > Metazoa > Chordata > Mammalia > Dermoptera > Cynocephalidae > Cynocephalus > Cynocephalus volans. The sequence goes on from NC_084468.1 coordinate 11,382,061, forward strand.
CACCTCCAATCTGTAACAATTCTGCAGGCTTTTTTTGTCTTTTATGATCTTGACACTTCTAAAGAGTAATGGTCAGTTGTTTTGTAGAATGTCTCACAATTTGCATTTGTGCAATGTTGTCTTACTATCAAAGTGAGGCTATCTATTTTTGCCAAGAATGCCCCCAAAATGATGTGACGTCCTTCTCAGTACACCCTGTCAAGGGTTTCATGATGTCAATACATCTTATTACAGTTTATGCCTACCTTGGTCACTCAGTTTAACTGGCGTCCCCCAAGTTTCTCCATTGTAAAGTCACTATCTTTCCCTTTGTTGTTGACAAATATCTTGGGTGAGATACTTTGAGATTCTGTAAATCCTGTTTCTCCTCAATCTCTCATACCCTGGTGTGTGGATCACGTGTTCACCATTTATTCCTGGATGTTTTCCTCCTGATGGTTCTAGATTTCTCTCTTTTCTTCTACATTTATTAACTGTAATTCTACTGTCTTTTCTCCCCCATTTATATGTCGACTTTGATTTTGTCATATTAGCAGAACTCATGGGTATATGTGCAATTTTATAGGTTAAAACCCAAGACTACCATTATTTATCTTGTAAAAGCAGCACCTCTTTACAGTTGCCCTGGCTATATTTGAAAGAGCACCAGGAATGCCGACTGGAGATGCAGTTTAAGCTCAGGGCCTAAGCCAAACCTTCCCCTCGATCATGAATTGAAATATTCACATCAGCATCTTGAGGTCTGCTCATGGATATGGAGATAGAGTACAATGCATCAGAACATGAGAGAGAGAGAGAGAGAGAGAGAGAAACACCAAAAGGCTGCATGGAACCAGGAAGAAGAGAGAATGGTCTGCTCTGTCTAGAACTGCTTATTGGGCCGAGGCAGAAATCAGTGACATCAGTGACCATTTATACTATCCTGATGTGGGTAGGTAAGACAAAGAACTATCTATTCATCCTGAAGAAAAGTGCTTAGACCTTTAACAACATTGGTAACATAAAAAAAAAAAAATGAGCAAGAATGGAGGTTTCCTTTGTGATGAAATTTATCTCTGGCCAAATGGACCTCTTGTAGATTTTGTCTTATTTCAAAATAGATGGAACATAGGGCTGGTCAGCAACATGGATCAAATCTTTTGCAAGCCTGTAAAGGGAGGGGTTAAAGAAAATAGGAGACATGCAATGTTCTGGAAAGACACATACTCATCTGTAATGTGGAATAAAGAGAGAGGGAAAAATGCCCAAACCAAATGCTGAATTAGAGACCAGAAATCCAAGTTCTAGTCCTGAGTTTGCTTCTTCGGGCTATAATATCTTTGTCTGAAAAATGATGGTATTGATGGTCTCCAGAATCCCTCTCTTTCAGCTTCCTTTCTAGTTCTGTTCTAATGTGTTTGTTTAACGTCAGTAAAGTGGGTGTGTTGTATTAATTTATAACAAATGGGTAGAGAGTTTAGGGCATCTCAGGCCCAGGGTCTATGAACTGAGAAGTGCCCCAAAGAGGATCGAGGCAAGCTGGCAGGATTCACAAAGCTTAGAGAGGCTCTGGGAATTCCTGAAGACAAATGCAGCAAGGACTCTGTGCTTGACGTTGTGGCATAATTGTTCAAATTCAGTTGCTGTTGGGTACGTATGTTAGAGAATTTGGTTTCAAGCCCAGCATACGGTGGCTTTGGAAAAAAGTCTGGATTCCTTTTAAGGTCCTTGGCTCATGCATCTTCCCAGTTCTAGCGGATGACAGAAGACCGAGTAGATTAAGGGGACTATACTAGTGAAGGGTATTATGTAAGTGACGTCTGCTTTCCTTCACCTGCTGAGGGGCTAACATTTAGCATTCAGAAGCTTGCGTCTATTACCCTGTCTGTCTTTTTGCCTTTCCTTCCTTCCTTCTTTCCTTTCTTTTTTCCTCCTTCTTTCCTTTCTTTCTTCCTCTCTTTCCTTCTCCATTCCCTCTTCCTCCCTTTCTTTCTTTTTTGCTAATGAGTTACTTGGAGGGTAATTTGTGACCCAGAAGATGAAGAGAGATTTTTCTGCAAGACAAGTTTCTATTTGTTGGAAAGCTGTGACCAGAAGAGAGGCCACAGGCAATGTGGTTCTCTCTGTTACCAGGCCAGAGCCTGCTCTCAGCTGAGAAACTGCTCCTCCTGGGACACACAGTCCAGATAAAGATGAGAAGAAATTGATTTCATCTGCAGAGCCCATGTCCTCTGAGCTTTGCGTTTGTGAATTTATCCATATAGACATTAGAATCAGAAGAGAACTTACAGTCCTTTTAGTTCAGCAGTTTTCCAAATTGTGCTAGATTTTTGGAGGGACCTCAAGGTTGTCAAGGCTAAACAAGTGAGTCTCTGAGTGCCCCAAGCCCACGTTAGCTAATGCAGTGTGATAGTTCAGAACATGGACAGTGGAGCTAGGCTAGCTGGGTGTGATCCTGGTTATTATCTGTGAGAGCCAGGGCAAGTTACTTCACCTCTCTGTGCCCCAGTTCCTCATCTGTAAAGTGAGAATAATAACAATAGTGCCTATTTCATAAGGTTGTTTGATAATTAAATGAGTTAGCACATTTTAAGTGCTTAGAACAGTGGATGGCATATAGTAAGTGTTACGTAAGTCTTTTCTATCATTATTAATAGCATCTACATTATCATCATATGAAATTTTATACATCAGATGAGAAGGTTTATCTGTTAAACACACACACACATGCACGCACGCGTGTGCGCACACACACACATACACACACACACACAGAGCTATTTTTCTAATTTTATCCAGAGCAGAGCAACCTTGTTATGCAGTCAGCTAAACTCTGCTTGAACATGCCTGTTGATAAAGAGCTATTTCACCAATTTGTGTAGCCGCCTGCTTTATTGGTAATAAGTCCTGTCTAATGAGCTAAAGTGTATTTCCTTGTAGATTCAACGAACTAGTCTTATCTCTTTTCTCTGGAATCATATTGGGTTAGTCTCTTTTACTTCCCTGCAACAGCTAATCTTCCTCTGGCCCAAAGATTAGCTCAACGTTGTTAAGGGGATCCAGTCTCCTTGCTCACATACTTCGGATGAGAGTGAGCTGACGGCTGCCAGGGCAGCTTGTCTGCTTGCTTGTCAACTCTGGTGATTAGGGATTCTTCCTGCAACCTAACTGACTGGACTTTCCTTGTAACTTGCACCTACTGTCTTCACTACAAATGCTTAAAATTCTCTAAATGGGTTTAGTCTTTTCCAACACAATGGTTCTCTCAGCTTCTCCTTATGTTTGATCTCTATAAATAAAGACCTTGCCATTTCTCTGGCTCATTCCTGCCCCTGCATTCCTGGAGCTTTAGAGTTTTGTGTCACATAAGCTCACAAGCTCTTTCTTTCTCAGTCATCTGCTCTGGTTCCTTCTTATTGACACCTACTTAGAGAAAGCAATGTGTGCTTCACTCCTGCCACAGCTTAGGCCTCTCCCCAAGCCTGAGCATTGCCAGGGGCCAGAGTGAAGTATTTGATCCCATTTTAGGGCATCAGAGCACTCTGAGCTCCATGTGGAAGCCTCGCTCCTCACATCATCTCCACGAAGCACCTAAGCAGTGATGCTGTGACCCTCTGTCTCAGGGAAGAATTGAGGCAGTCTCTCTCTTTTCAGGGCTGACACAAGTTCATGGGGCTGGAGGATGAATAACTGCAAAGAAAGAACACTCTCTCTTGGCCCCACCCCCAAATGCATGTACAACAATATTTCCCTTGCTCTTGTTCTGTGTGTAGGTTGCTTCTATTGACCCCCTTGCCTGCTCGTGTATATCTGATGCAGTCTCAGCTCTGGTTGGGACCCCCAGTACACAGGGCGAGCTTTCCAGGCCTGCCACCTTCACAGTGCCTCACCTTCACTTGAGCTGGGAATTACTTCATGTGATACAAATGACCATGCATATGCAGATGTTGGGTCCAGACTGTGGCACAAAAAGTGCTCTTTAAGAAAACTTGAGTGGGGATGGACAGGGAGTGTTTCTGTGAGAAGATGGGGCTTGACATGAGTAGGGTTCATACAAACAGAGTAATGAGCTGCAAACCCTAGCCATGTCTGTTTGATATTCTAGTGCAATGTGTATGTACATAGGCTCAGTATATTTTCCTGGGATATATGCACAGAATATAATGTGCTTGCTTTAGGGAATAATTAAAATAATTAGGTTTAAAATTAGAACCATTGACTTGGAAGACTATTTTCTAACAGTGATTTACTCTAATACAAAAAAAAAATCAATACTATTTACGTAGTGTAATCCCATTTAAATTGCTATATTTAGTTAGCATTTACACCTTAACAAGGCTGACAGTAATTGCTTATTTGTCCATAATGGTCAAGTTGCAACCAGACAATCCAAAAACAAAATTAATCTTTGCTTTATCATTTGTCATTTTTCAATTGTATTCATTTTTCTTTAATTGGATTAGGTTCAGATTCTAGACTGAGCTTTTTACAAAAACAAGTTTGAATTGTTTAATATGTGACTTCAAATTTTTTATTTCCAAACAAAACTATTTCTTATATGTGAGATCTCTCTCCAAACCCCCTTTTTCATTTATCAATGCATAGAATAAATATTTATTAAACATATAATATGTGCAAGGCAATTTGCTAACTGCAATAGAGAGTGTCAAAAATGAATGAGATATCATCTTGGCTCTCAAAGAATAGATAAACAAATAGGGGAGATGCTTCTCTTAAATTTTAATCCTAGATAAAGTGTAATGTGTGTAAGTACGATGGTGGTACAAGTACAATGTTAATAAATAGGAGGGAATTACAACCTATTAACTGCAGCATTGAGAAGACTTCAAATAGATCTTCTGCAGGAAAAAAACTCAGGGAAGAGTCTTCAAGGAATAAAGGAAGGCATGAGCCAAGTCCTGGAAGCTTGGAAGTTCAGCACACGTTTGAAGAAAATCAGGTATTTTGGGACTGATGATTCATGCACTACTTGGGAAGAACTTGGGCTGACAATGTGGCTTTTCTACCTTGAAGAAGGCTATAGAAGACAGGCTCCAAGGAATTTGTCCCCTTCCCTTACCTAGTGGGGACACTGAGCAGAGGAATAACATGATTGAAATTTAGCTTCTTCATATTTCCCTTTTGCATCTCTTCCTTTGTGATGTTTTTCCAATCAAGTTCACTGATAATGTGTCATAGGTCCTATTAGAACTCTCACTTTGCTGATGAACAAACTGAGGCATAGAGAGACCAAGTAGTGAAGCTAAGGCTTTGGTCTGAAGATGAATGCTTTCAAGAGAGCCCCACTGTCTCTTTAGTGACATCTAAGTCTCTAACTGGAAAGGAAAGGAACAGAAACAAATAGTATTTGCAGTCCTTTTCCATGTAAAGAACATTTCACTTGTGCATGTATATTCTCATGTGACCCTCACAGGACCTTAATATGAATGGACTTGCCTTGGTTGTGAGGCCAAGAGGCTCCCAGGCTTGTGTTGAGGAGGGGAAGAAATGGGGAAGAGAGGGAGGGAGGAAGGGAAACATAATTATAGTCTCTTGTAAGCTGGACCTTTTGTTTACACATATTTTGTTGGCAATTTTCACAGTCCTAGGAGATTGTTGCAATGATTGCCATTTTTATAGATGAAGAAATTAAGGCTGAAAACTCTTATAATTTAAAATATGCACAGTTACTGTACACCTACTATGTGCCAGGCACTATTTGGGTCTAAACCACTCAATCCTCACAACAGTTTTAGTGATGGTAAATTTTACAGGTAAAGAAATGGGGCAGAAGGGGCTAAGAAACTTGCTCGTTTGTGAAATAATCAGCAAATAGATGAGCTGAAATTTAAACCCAAATAATCTGGCTCTACAGTACACTTATTTAATCACTATACTATATTTGCCATTAATTAAACAGTTGGCACAGAATTGATACATAATGGGATACCCTAAATCCCAAACTCATGAACCTTTTATTATTCCATGGGGCTCCAAATGTTTTCAAGCAATCAATTCAATTCAATTCAATTCAGTTCAATTCAATTCAATTCAATTCAATTCAATTCAATTCAATTCAATTCAACTTAATTCAATCCAGTCCAATCTAATCCAATTCAAAAAATTTATTGATTGCCTAGTGTATGATTGATTTTGTGATGTGTCAAAAAAATACCAACACATACACACACGCATGCACACACACGTGCATGCAGATACATACAACTGCCCGATGTGAGCCATCACTGAGCTCATGGAAAAAAAAAAAAAGATCCTATGAGATTTATAGTGCCAATTAATAAATCTAGTTATTTATGCCACTAGCTCAGAAGTACGTTATTTTAAGTATATATTTAAATATTTATTTTATTTATTAACATCTGCCACTATTAATACCAAGCACAGTATTTCTCTATTGCTACATAACAAACCACCCCCACACTTAATGGTTTCAACATTTAAAAGAAAAGACCATTTTTGTTGGCTCACAGTCCGTTGGTCTGCAAGTTGGTCTGTTCTCATACAGGTGATTCGTCTGCTGGTCTTACCTGGGGCCACTCATGAGGGAGCAGCCTTCTGGATGCTTGATTTGTGCTGGATGGTTCATGATGGCCTCATATATCTGGAGTTGATATTGACCAGTGTTAAGCCAGTAATAATAATAAGAAAAGATATGGCAGAGATGACAGTGAGCACAACACGGAACCTCGACCTTCTGTATCTGACCACAAAGAGTTTAAAAAATAATTGGCTTCCAAATTGCATACACGTTTCTCTTTTGGCCAATTCTAACCTAGTACCATGCTGAGAAGGGGATTTGACAAGGAAGTGCCAGTTTGGTTGATGAAGCAAAATGAAGAACACAGTCCACCCTTCATCAACCTGGCACTCATGCAATGCTATTTTTTAAAAAAAATTATTTTGAACTTTGAAATTAAGTAATAACAGAATCATATTTCAATCTTACATATTGCACCTACCTCTTGCACCACTAAAAATATGTTAACCATATCCCCAAAATAAGATGCACAAAGTCTCACATGTCACTTTAGCTTTTTGGTGGTGCCCATTCTCCTAGTTGAATCATATTCTACTGTTGGAATATGACAACTTAAATACTGAGATAAAAAGTTAACCACTATTAAAACATTTTGTATCAAATAGTAGGGTAATAGGATAGGAAGAAAAATTATACATGCAAATAAATATATTTATATCAAAGCAAAGATGAAACTGCACAGTCCTGAGATCTGCAAATGGTCACATGGTGATAGCTGGTATTTGCAACTTCTTCCAGTATCTCATTTTCTACTCCTTTTGACCTCAGTAAATATCTTGATTGATCATGGTTCCTCGTCTTCTTTCTTCAAACCTTTACTCCAGAGTGTCTATGCTATTTGATATTCTGTCTGTATTGTGTTGTTGTAGTTTTCTATTAATTTTTATCACAGGACATAGAAGTACATGCTGTACTCCAGAGGAGTCTGTATTTCATACATAATCATCCCTGACCCCTGGGTTACTGTTAGCCAGCATCCCTTTGATAGTTGGGATCAGTCATCCCATTCTTTTCAGCCACCCACCCTATTTGCCTATAGTTTCAGTACATCAGGAACACGAAGTGACCGGATGCCGGTCTCAACTTCATGTTTAGTGGTGTTATTTACACTTGTAGTTCTGGTGGAGGCATTAATTTTTGAGAACTGACAACTCTAAACTAGCTGAGCTCAAAGTGATGGTGCAGGAAGACACAATTTTTACTGGTTCACTAGGAGATATAGTGAGAGAAGGCACTTCTATTTTCACCCATTGAAAAAGGGAGAGTCAAGAATTGAAAAGAGGAGTGGACTAGGGAATAAGTCCCAGGTTGCAAACTGGGCCCCATCAAGGAAAATTCCCTGGCCCTGGAACAGGAGACCTGACAAGTGCCCAATGGATTTCAGAATTGCTATGGACCAATGACTGCTGTGCACCTCCTGTCCCTATGTTTTGAAATTTGTCAATTGAAATTATTTTTTTCCTGTCTCACCATTGTATGTTGAGTGCTTGTGGGACAGTAACTTATCTTATTAGTTTGCAATTCTCTGGTTCTGGAAGATTCTCATGCAAAGGACTGTACTGAAATAACCTCACCTACATCTGGACTTGAAACAGATCATGGATTATGGATTATGGGTTTCAAGCCAGACGACATGACTGATAGGATTTTGGGGGTCTTGAGAGACAATAAGTGTAGTCTGTACATCAAGGGGTGTGAATTATTGTGGCAAGAAGGCAGATTCTGCCTTTTGCTATAATTCTCTGTGCTACAACTGGCTGATCTCTACAGATGGCAGCACCAGCACTCCTTTGTACTGTGGCTTTCTTTAAGTTTGAATTTCTGGAGCCAGTAGGAGATTGAAGGAGAATGACTATAAGACTTCATTCCTTCCACTCCCTCTTAGCTTCAGATTAGTCCTGTCAGTGGCTGTATCCTTTCCTAAGTGCAGCTCTCATTGGGTGAACTTCCTGTTCCACACCTCCCCCCTCTCCCCTTTAGAACTAGGGACTATTAATGATCTGCAGGCTGTTGTTAGTCTCTGGGTGCTTCATCATTTCTTTTGGGCTCCCTTAACCTGGCTGACACTTCTGTTAATAATTCTTGCAAAGTTCCTTCCAAAATCCCAGTTGAAATTTCAGTTTTCTGCCAGGACCTTGACTGATATGTCTAGTTTTAAATGCTGTTTTTTGTCACTTACTAAGTATGTGATCTGATCAAAGAGATATCATATAACTATTCTGAATTTAATGTCTTTATCTGTAAAATATAGTTGTAGGGGATCATCACATTTTTTGAGCATCTATCACATATGCTAGGCAATTCATGTAGGTTAATTCACTTACTCTATATTAATTTTTATAAATGAATCTTTTTCATCATTGTATCGCCAAATGTATCTGAAACATTGTAGATGCTCAGTGTCTATTGAGTGAATAATGCAGGCATGAAATCGATATTATCTTAGTTATAAAAAAATCAGTGCTGAGATATCTCAAGCCACTAGATGAAGATCACAGAGCTATGAATGACACAGTTGTAATTCAAAGCTGGGCTGTCTTATTTTAAAACCTTGCTCTTTCCAGTAAGTAATCTTGCCTACCCCCTATCTAACCCTTATAGGGCTGTTGTGAGAGTTAAAGGAAATGAAAACACAAAAGCATGCTATAAATTCTGAAATCTACTTAATTATAGCACATCATCAATATTTTTATGAATGCAGTTAGAACTTCTTTACCACTCTTCTCCCTCAAAGTGCATGTAGTCATTAGATACAAAGTCATTGTCATGTAAGTGTCAGCCAAATAAATATGAAGATTGCTTGCTAGGGAAAAGAAAAGAAAATCATTTAATGGTTTTATACCTTTCTACACTATTTTCTTAGCTGTATCCCTCTGATGACATGGCTAATTAAAAAATAACTTTTCTAGTTTCAAAATTTAACACTAAAAAGAAAAATTTATTTTGAAGAGAGCATTTGTGCTTGGGATCTGGATGTGTCAGGAAAATATTCTGAGAGCATAAGTTTAGAAAGAGCTTGAACTTGGTTCTCTGATTCCCAAGCCACAAGTAAATGGAAGTCATGGGAGTCACAAGAAATTGTTCCCGGAACCTTGAGTATAGATTGAGGTTCTGAACCTTGGGACACATTATTGACTGTTTCCATGATGAAACTTGGGTCTCCTGGGGATTCTGCAAGATTGGCTGTACCCAAAAGGCAATGGATCCTTTGATGAGAAAATACTTGAAAGAGCTTTATAGAAGTTGTTTATAACATGGTATCCATGCCACTTTTTCTTCTCTATATTTCTTACACATCACTTTAGAAAGTTCAAAGTATATAATGGCACAAAAATAGTGATGAGACAGATTTACCCCTTAGGGCAATATCCTCAGGTGTAGAATTGCCTTTCTTTTGCTTGGTGGTGTCCAACCTTACTGCGATTCTATAATTTTGGAGAGCTAACAGTCTAGTTATTATTTGTATAGTAGTTGAAACAAAACAAAGTCACAGAGAAGAAAGTGTGACTAGTAGTTCTTCCAAGTCATTGCCCTGAGAGACTGAGGCCTTACCTCAGTGATGACAGCTTTGATGAACTGCATTTAAACAGGAATTATAAGAAGTAATAATCAGGACAATTCTGAAAGTTATCAGAATTTCTCCCTACAGTGGTAAAATGAAGGATTTTAGAAACTGAGTACATTTTCATTCATTCTTTCCTTTAGACATCCAACAAATATTTATTCAGCACTTACTGATGCATCAGGCATTACTCCTACCAGGTGGCTTGAAATGATATTACAGCCCAGGTCCTTGAAGAGCTTACAGCTTAGTGGGACAGACAAGTCAGCATCAGTCATCAAACATGGAAAATGTGTGCAGAGGGAGGTCCAAGGTCCTCTCAAAGGGATTCTTCAGCATTCTGATGGATCAAAGAAGTGTAACTAAAAGAGAATACTCTCAGGCTGAGTTTTTTTGTTTGTTCATTTTTTTTGTAATAGGCTTTATTTTTATAGAAATTTTAGGTTTACAGAGAAATTGAGCAGAAAATACAGATAGTTCCCACTACAAGCCCCCCCCCAACATACACATACACAGTTTCTCCTACTATTAACATGTAACATTAGTGTGGTACTTTTGTTATAATTATGAACCAATATTAACATATTATTAACTTAATTTTACATTAAGATTTCCTCTTTGTGTTATACAGTTCTATGGCTTTTGCCAAATGTGTCGTGTCATGTATTCACCATTACAGTATCATACAGAATAGTTTTGCTGCCTTAAAAATTCAGTCTGAGTTTTGAAGGACACAGGAGTGATCCAGGTGGAAAGATTAAACTCAAAAGCAGCCTAAGCAAGGGATCTGGGGTGAGTGATATGGTTTATTTACTAAGCAATAGTTCCTAATGGCTGAGGCATAAGTCAGGTACTCAAATGCCAGAAGAAGAAGCAAGAAATGTAGGTCAAGGGCATCAGCTACAAAGGACACTTTCCAACTTTCCTTAGATTTGATCTTCTCAAGCAAGAATCAGAGCCTACAAAGGGATTCTAACCAGTACAGCTTTTCTACTTGCCTACAGTTGCAGGATTGGGAAAGGTCTTTTACTGTCCCAGACTTTAATTGTATACAGCCTATGATGGGAATTTAAGAAAACTTTGCTTGCTTTCTCAATCCCCGTGCTTCTTGCAACCTGTTTGCCTTTTCCACCTGTATCATCCCTTGGAGTAAGAAGATTGAGGAATGAGTACTCATTAGTGAGTAACAGGAGTGACTGACTGACCACTGTGTGGTGTCTGATCCTTCACCCTCTTCTTCACGTTGAAAGCCACACTTGTTAAAAGTAATCCTCCTCAAAAAACAAACAAGACGGTTTTTCAAGATGGCGGTGGCTGCAGCGGCTGGCGCGGAATAGCTGAGGTGGAAAAGGCGGCCACTGGGCCTCAGACAGCCGGGAAACTTGTGGACCTTCCTCTCGCCATCTCTTAAGGGAGGACCGCAGCTGCTGGCCGGTTGTGGGGGGTGACTGCCACTTTGCCTCTGGCAGGAGAGGCTGCCTCACTTACAGGCAACAGCTTTGAAGTGTGGAGCAGGAAAAGAACAGTTTCTTAGCTGCAAAAGCGAGTCTCTAAACAGGGAACACGGCGCCAGGGCTGCTGTGGATGCAGCCAGGATCCCGGAGGCCGGGACCGCGCTGAAGGCGGCCAGCTGCCCTATTCAGGATTCGAGGTTTCAGGCCGGCATTAAAGAAGATTCCTGGGAGCGCCCGAGCCGCGCTGTGACTGAACAGCCCGAGGCGGCAGCGGCCGAGAACGGGAAAGGCGACAAACCAGAAGCAGAGAGTGAGCACCCGACCTGGCACAGCCCTGTGAGTGACCCCTGGCCCAGCTCTGTGCGGGGCCTGACGCCCACGCGGCTCCCACCTGCACCACCAGGCCACTCACCGCCCCGGAGCTGCCTCCATTTTCCCAGGTGCTGGCAGCTCCGCCCGGCTCGGCCCTCACTGAGCCTTCCCACTTGCTTGGCCCGGCGCGGGGCTTTCTGGAGCCTTCGGGCTGGCTTCCCCTCCCACTCTCTCCGCGGTTCTCTGGTGGGGCTGGTGGCGTGGGGCATCCCTGGCCAGTGTCAGGAGGGCAAGGAAGTACGGGCGGGCCGACTGTCACTCCACCACACCTTGGACTCCGGCCCCCGGTAAACTTCCTGTTACTGGGAGGCAGATACCATCTCTGCGGCCACCAGTTCGGAAAAAAGCCTAACGAATTTCTGGTTGGGAATAGCGTGGTAGGAGAGAGAGCAGGCTGCAGGCAGGCGCTAGATTCGGTCTATGCCGGGGGGATACAAAGGTGAACAAGACCCGAGAAAGATCTACATAGTGCTACAAAGGCACCCAGAGTGACCGGTCGTCTGTGCCTAGTAGAAACCTGGTAGACTTCCTGGGCGAGGCGGTGCCGAGCAGGGTCTTGAAGTTCCAGCTGATAGACGAGGGGTGCAGAAGACACGCCCCAGCCGAGCACAGTGTGCAAAGAGTGGGGAGATGTGCGGCCAGGGAGGCAGAGACTCGACAGAAACCACACACCTGGTGGGGTTGCCACTGCACGATCCAACAGCCTGGGCCAGAGCACACAGAACAGGGAGAAGTCCTGCACAGGAAGTGAAAGCTCAACAGAGATCACACACCCTGTGGTACGTGATCCACCAGCCCAGCAGAGTCCAAGCTGACCAGAAAAGTTGCTCCCCGGAGAAGCCCAAGACCCGAGGCAACCACACACACAAGGCACTAGAGGCCAACTGAGCAGTCACGGAGGTAGCCATATGAAATTGGCAACCACAGCAACATCCTAGTTAGTCATTAGTCTCAAAAAGGTGGACTGTGAAACACCCTGCCACAATGAATAAACACCAAAAAAAAGATACCAGAAATACAAAAAATCAAGAAAGTACACCACCAAAAGTTAATAAATCTCAAACTCTAGATCCTATAGAACAAGAAGCCCTTGAAATAACTGACAAGGAATTTCCAGTGATAATTCTAAGGAAACTGAAAGAGATAAAAGAAAACTCAGCTAGACATCATGATGAAATGAGGAAAAGTATACAGGATCTGAAAGAGGTAATGTACAAGGAAATCAATGTCCTAAAAAAAAATGTAGCAGAACTTGCTGAACTGAAGAAGTTATTCAGCGAAATAAAAAACACAACGGAGAGTTTAACCAGCAGGCTTGTCGAAGTTGAAGAGAGAACCTCTGAACTTGAAGATGGGCTTTTTGAAATAACACAAGCAGACAAAAAGAAAGAAAAAAGAATCAAGGACATTGAAGAAAATCTGAGAGAGATATCAGACAACCTTAAGCGATCAAATATCTGAGTCATGGGTATTCCACAAGGGGAGGAAAATGGAGATTCCATAGAAAACATATTCAACAAAATAGTGGCAGAAAACTTCCCAGGTATAGGAAAAATCACAGATCTTCAGATCCAGGAAGCTCAACGATCTCCAAATGTATTCAACCCAAAAAGACCTTCTCCAAGACATGTCATAGTCAAACTGGCAAAACTCAGAGACAAAGAGAGAATCTTAAAAGCTGCAAGAGAGAAGCATCAAATCACGTATAAGGGAGCCCCAATCAGGTTAACATCAGACTTTTCATCACAAACCCTAAAAGCTAGAAAGGAATGGGATGATATTTTCAAAATACTAAAAGACAAAGATTGCCAGCCAAGAATACTCTACCCTGCAAGGCTATCCTTCCGAAAGGAAGGGCGAATAGTATATTTCTCAGACAAACAAAAACTGCGGGAGTTCACTACCACACGACCACCCTTACAAGATATCCTCAAGGGAATACTGGGTTTCGTTTCTGAAAAATAACTTCCACTGCCATAAAAACCCAAGAAAAATCTAAACCCGCTACTATAATAAAAACGGCATTTATGAAGAGAAAACAAGCAAACAAAAACACTATCTACAACCTAAGGAACCAACAAACACAGAAACCAAACAGTAAATCAGAAAGCAAGGAACAAAAGACACCTAAGACAGCCAAACAACCAATAAAATGCTAGGAATAAATCAACACCTCTCAATAACAACTCTTAATGTAAAAGGCTTAAATTCCCCAATTAAAAGACAAAGAATGGCTGACTGGATCAAAAAGCAGGACCCAACTATATGCTGCCTACAAGAGACCCACCTCACCCATAAAGATTCACACAGACTAAGAGTGAAAGGATGGAAAAAGATTTACCATGCAAACAGAAAAGAAAAACGAGCTGGAGTAGCTATTCTTATATCTGACAAAATAGACTTTAAACTAAAAACCATAAAAAGACACAATGAGGGACACTACTTAATGATAAAAGGACTGATCCATCAAGAAGACATAACAATCATAAATATGTACGCACCCAATGTTGGAGCAGCCAGATTTATAAAACAAACTCTATTAGACCTAAAGAAGGAAATAGACACTAATACCATAATAGCAGGGGACCTGAACACCTCACTGTCAATATTAGACAGATAATCTAGGCAAAGAATCAGTAGAGAAACACAAGATCTAAACAAGACTCTAGACCAATTGGAATTGGCAGATATCTACAGAACATTCCACCCACCAACCTCAGAATATTCATTCTTCTCATCAGCACATGGATCATTCTCCAGGATAGATCACATATTAGGTCACAAATCAAGTCTCAATAAATTCAAAAAAATTGGAATTATCCCATGTATCTTCTCAGACCACAATGGATTAAAACTAGAAATTAATAACAAACAAAACTCTGGAAAATATACAAACACATGGGAATTAAACAGCATTCTACTTAATGAATATACAAACACATGGGAATTAAACAGCATTCTACTTAATGACATATGGGTCCAAGAAGAAATCAAGCAGGAAATCAAAAAATTTATTGAAACTAATGAAAACAATGATACATCATACCGAAACCTGTGGGATACTGCAAAAGCAGTATTGAGGGGGAAATTTATTGCATTAAATGCTCACTTCAGAAGAATGGAAAGATGGCAAGTGAACAACCTAACACTTCACCTTAAAGAACTAGAAAAACAAGAACAATCCAAACCAAAGTTAGCAGACGGAAAGAAATCATTAAGATCAGAGCAGAACTGAATGAAATTGAAAACCAAAAAACAATTCAAAAGATCAATGAATCAAAAAGTTGGTTTTTTGAAAAGATAAATAAAATCGACAAACCATTAGCATGGCTAACAAAGAAAAGAAGAGAGAAGACTCAAATAACAAAAATTAGAAATGAAAACGGCGATATTACAACTGATTCATCTGAAATACAAGGAATCATTAGAGACTACTATAAACAACTATACGCCAACAAATTTGAAAATCTGGAGGAAATGGATAAATTTCTGGACACACACAAGCTCCCAAAACTGAACCATGAAGACGTAGAAAATTTGAACAGACCAATAACAATAAAAGAGATTGAAGCTGCTATCAGACGACTCCCAACAAAGAAAAGCCCAGGACCAGATGGATTCACAGCAGAATTTTACCAAACATTCAAAGAGGAATTGACACTGATTCTTTACACACTATTCCAAAAGATTGAAATGGACGCAAATCTCCCAAACTCATTCTATGAAGCAAACATCATCCTGATACGAAAACCAGGTAAAGATATAACCAAAAAAGAAAACTACAGGCCGATATCCTTGATGAATATAGATGCAAAAATCCTCACTAAAATACTAGCAAACAGAATACAGCAACACATACATAAAATTATTCATCATGATCAAGTGGGATTCAACCCAGGGATGCAAGGTTGGTTCAACATATGCAAATCAATACATGTGATACACCATATTAATGAAGTCAAAAACAAGGACCATATGATCATCTCTATAGATGCTGAAAAAGCATTTGATAAAGTTCAGCACTCATTCATGACAAAGACCCTCTATAAGTTAGGTATAGAGGGAAAGTATCTCAACATAATTAAAGCCATATATGCCAAACCCACTGCCAATATCATCCTGAATGGGGAAAAGCTGAAAGCTTTTCCTTTAAGAACAGGCACTAGACAAGGATGCCCACTCTCACCACTCCTATTCAACATAGTGTTGGAAGTACTAGCCAGAGCAATCAGAGAAGAGAAGGAAATAAAGGGCATCCAGATTGGAAAAGATGAAGTCAAACTGTCCCTGTTTGCAGATGACATGATCCTATATATCGAACAGCCTGAAGCCTCTACAAAAAAACTCTTGGAATTGATAAGTGATTTCAGCACAGTAGCAGGATACAAAATCAACACACAAAAATCAGTAGCATTTCTTTTCTCCAATAGTGAACATGCAGAACGAGAAATCAAGAAAGCCTGCCCATTTACAATAGCCACCAAAAAAATAAAATACTTAGGAATTGAGTTAACCAAGGAGGTGAAAAATCTCTATAATGAGAACTACAAACCACTGCTGAGAGAAATTAGAGAGGATACAAGAAGATGGAAAGATATCCCATGCTCTTGGATTGGAAGAATCAACATAGTGAAAATGTCCATACTACCCAAAGTGACATACAAATTCAATGCAATCCCCATCAAAATTCCAATGACATTTTTCTCAGAAATGGAAAAAACTATCCAGACATTTATATGGAACAATAAAAGACCACGCATAGCCAAAGCAATGCTGAGCAAAAAAAATAAAGGTGGAGGCATAACACTACTGGACTTTAAGCTATACTACAAAGCTATAATAACCAAAACAGTATGGTACTGGCATAAAAACAGACACACTGACCAATGGAATAGAATAGAGA
The DNA here is from genome assembly GCF_027409185.1 of Cynocephalus volans. Taxonomy (NCBI): domain Eukaryota; kingdom Metazoa; phylum Chordata; class Mammalia; order Dermoptera; family Cynocephalidae; genus Cynocephalus; species Cynocephalus volans. Next base: position 11,398,890 of record NC_084468.1, read on the forward strand.
ATCCAGAAATCAACCCACACACTTACTGCCATCTGATCTTTGACAAAGGCACCAAGCCAATTCACTGGGGAAGGGACTGCCTCTTCAGCAAATGGTGCTGGGATAACTGGATATCCATATGCAGGAAAAGGAAACTAGATCCATACCTCTCACCATATACTAAAATCACCTCAAAATGGATTAAGGATTTAAATATACACCCTGAAACAATAAAACTTCTTAAAGAAAACATAAGAGAAACACTTCAGGAAATAGGACTGGGCACAGACTTCATGAATACGACCCCAAAAGCACAGGCAACCAAAGGAAAAATAAACAAATGGGATTATATCAAACTAAAAAGCTTCTGCACAGCAAAAGAAACAATTAAAAGAGTTAAAAGACAACCAACAGAGTGGGAGAAAATATTTGCAAAATATACATCTGACAAAGGATTAATATCCAGAATATATAAGGAACTCAAACAACTTTACAAGAAGAAAACAAGCAACCCAATTAAAAAATGGGCAAAAGAGCTAAGTAGGCATTTCTCTAAGGAAGATATCCAAATGGCCAACAGACATATGAAAAAATGCTCAACATCACTCAGCATCCAGGAAATGCAAATCAAAACCACATTGAGATACCATCTAACCCCAGTTAGGATGGCTAAAATCCAAAAGACTCTGAACGATAAATGCTGGCGTGGTTGCGGAGAAAAAGGAACTCTCATACATTGCTGGTGGGACTGCAAAATGGTGCAGCCTCTATGGAAAATAGTATGGAGTTTCCTCAAACAATTGCAGATAGATCTACCATACGACCCAGCTATCCCACTGCTGGGAATATACCCAGAGGAATGGAAATCATCAAGTCGAAGGTATACCTGTTCCCCAATGTTCATCGCAGCACTCTTTACAATAGCCAAGAGTTGGAACCAGCCCAAATGTCCATCATCAGATGAGTGGGTATGGAAAATGTGGTACATCTACACAATGGAATACTACTCAGCTATAAAAACGAATGAAATACTGCCATTTGCAACAACATGGATGGACCTTGAGAGAATTATATTAAGTGAAACAAGTCAGGCACAGAAAGAGAAATACCACATGTTCTCACTGATTGGTGGTAGCTAAAAATTAATATATAAATTCACACACACACACACACACACACAAAACGGGGGGGAGGGAAGAAGATATAACAACCACAATTACTTGAAGTTGATACGACAAGCAAACAGAAAGGACATTGTTGGGGGGTGGGGGGGAGGGAGAAGGGAGGGAGGTTTTGGTGATGGGGAGCAATAATCAGCCACAATGTATATCGACAAAATAAAATTTAAAAAATAAATAAATTAATAAATTAAAATAAAAAATAAAAAATAAATAAAAATAAATAAAAAATAAAAGTAATCCTCCTCGCCTAACCCCATCTTCAGATAATTCCTCTAAGCTACCAACACTGGTTCACATGGAACTTGAGGTTGCTCTATCTCTCTAGGTCTTGCTTTCAATGACCTACGTTCCTATGAACCAGATTAAATCATGAAGTCATCAGCTCTTTTCCCTTTCCTTCCCAGAGCTCTTGTCATGCCCCACACATCAGGTCATGTGGCCGAAGGCTTCAAGAATAGTTTTGATTTCAGGGAGTCCTTAGTAATAGTTGGCTTTTGCTCCCATATTAGCAATCAGTTCAGTGGAAATAACTTGAATTTGGAGCCGAGGGATCAGTTTCAGGTGGGGTGTGAACTCTCCCAATAGTATTAATGATTGACAAGCCCCCATTCAAGGCCCTTTGGGCTCTTTAATAACTAAGAACAAACGAAGTCTTGCCTAGCTTGTTTTGGGTAACAGATAGATTTCTTTTCAAGGGAAGAAGAGTAGAAATAGTCCTTTAATCTCAAGATCATGGATAACCTTTCCCAAAAGGAATGACCTCTCAAACAACCAGCAGGACTATACAGCTCATCTGACCACTTGCTCAAGTTCTTGCTGGACCACAGTGCCTCCATCATCCTGTTGAATCAAGTGGTTGCTGTTGTTCTAAGGATTTTCTCACTTGTGAAATCCAGCAGTGCTGGGACACGTCTGCCTTCTTTAGGATGTGCAGTCTCAGGTGCCACAAGACCTTCAATATTACACCAACTGATTTTGCAATATGTTAAGAAACTTCTATACTTATGTCAAAAATCTTTTTGTCATTACAGCAGGGTTATTGATCTTGCTGATAATTTTCAAGTGTCTCCTACCTCTCACCAGGGAAGAAGAGAGAACTCTATTGAAATGATTTACGTCTTGCTTTCTGTGTTAGGTGGGGCCCGCAGTTAAAGCTACATAGTCATGCTGTGTTCTATTCTATTGGCCCATAAACTCCTTGAGGGCAAAGACTGGCTATGCTTTCATTTAAAAAAATATTTATTGAGCACCTACTATCCGCATGCATGAAGAGCCTCTCCCAGTCAGGAAATCTACTGCATCCTGACTCTTCCAACTTGTTATTACCAACACCATGCTCACTTGTTCCTCAGGCAGCTACAGTGGTCTAGCTTTTGATCTTATGGTGTGTTTTCCGGTGCATTGCTTCTTGCACAAGTTTTAGAAATTGCTCTTTAGTTTTAGAGCAAAAATTGGCAAATAATCCTCTAGTCTTTAAATGGGGCAAAAATGGGTAAACGTGTTATTGCAAGAAATTGATCTGGATTTCCTTCTACCTGAATCCTAGTTCCTGAGGCATACCTGTTTATTTTTCCTGTTATCATTAACCCTGGTCTTTATGTCATCTTCTATTTCTCTTCTTTCACCATTCAGCCATTGATTACCTGGCCTATTTCTCATCAAGTTGCTGAATGCTGGTCCCACACTGGTTTATTCTTGCCCTATTATCTATCTTATTCTGTTCACATCTGCTGAGACCTGATGTTCTAGACTGCCCATATGTGGTTTGACTGTTAAATGAGCACCTAATCCAGGCCATTTATGTGTACTTCATACACCTCTGGATTTCTGTTACTCACTCAGATGTCTTATTTCTTACTTACTTGGCTCACTTCTCCCTGCTTTCCTTAACCTGGTTCTGAAATCTCTAAGTCTTAGAATTTCAATGCCCGAGGTTCCTTTTTTCTGGGGTCATCTAGAACTTTGAGTAATGACATTGTCTTCTGCAGCCTCAGTACAAAGAGAGTGGCACTGGCCAGCCAAGTCTTCTCAACAGCTCCTTAACTTTTATTCTCATCCTCATGCCTGGTATCCCTCTTATGGGACAGGAATTAAACTTGCCTGATGACAGACTGGGACCGTTGGCTCTCAGTACTAGAAGGGACTACCTCTTCCATATCTACTTACCTAGTACTCCACTCTGCCTATCTCTAGAGGGTGTTAAAATTCATTAATCTGATAATTACATCTAAAATTTCCAATTGTAGAAGAAGAATCAAAGTGAAGTCACTGATGAGGATTCTTTAGACATATTTTCAGCAGACAAAATGTTGAAGTAACTACAATGTTCTATCTTAAATCAGTGGTTGGAGGAAAAACTGATATGGCTTCAGTCTGTTCAATGTTCCTCCCAAAGTTATCATTTCGATGCTCTGGCTGCTTAGATGAACTGTTTGTGCATCACTGCTCTGAAGTTCATCTGTCTCATACTGACAACATTAACAAATACTACAATGTAAGAAAAGTTCAAAATTTGCTTTTTCATGGGCATTTTCTTACAAAGATAATAAAACTGGTTGTTTTGAATATTTAATTCACACCATGCCTAATTTCTAACCCTATTTTAACATCCCTTTTTAGAGTTGCAGAGAGAGTAGCTACCCTCAGCACATGGGCAAAGGGACAGTGGACTGAAGACTCCTAAGGAATAAAAAATAAATAAATAAGGATAACATACACAATAGATATCCATTATTTCATTTAAATATAATATCACTGAAATGTTTTTATGCTCTTTGATCTCAAAATGTGGGGTTTATTTTTCTTAATTTCAATAACAATGTTTTTGTCAAGCTGATAATAAATACAAAATAGCCATGAAAACACAGTTGAATAAATTTTCATTTTCTGAGCTTCATGATGGCAGAAGGGAGGAAGAGAAGGTCCATTAAGTGCCTTGAAAATGTTCTTTCTTTTTTTTAAGTTTTATCAGAATGCTCTTTTTTGGTGTCCACATGTTAGTCTTTCAATCACTGAGTATGTACTAGGGATCCAGAAATAAAGGACAAAATCTTTGCCCTCTTTGATAGTCTTCAGTAATGGTTGTCAAATATTTCCTTTTGTCCACATCCCAGACACTTCCTGACTGTCCTGTTGTTGGGTGGACCACACATTTGGTTCTGGCTAATGAGTTCTGAGCAAAAGTGCTTGTACCACTTCTAGGTCCAGAACATTTCATTGCCAAGACACTCTCCTTTGCCTTTGCTATGGTGACTGGCTGTGCTGCAGATAGGGTTTGTTCCCCTGGCATGTAAGCAGAATGTGTCAATTTAATGGGATATCACCCCTGTAATTGGGTTGCTAATCAGTTGATGTTGAATTAATCAGAAGGGAGGTTATCCTGGGTGGACCAGACCTGATCAGGTGAGCCCTTGAAAAGAAGATGAAATGTCAAAGAGATACTTTTCTGCTGGCCTGGAAGAAAGCAAACATCTGGCAAGATAATGGGACATCAATTCTAACACCACAAGCAGCTGAATTCTGCCAAAAAACATACACAGGCTTGGAAGAGGACCCTAAGCCTTGGATGATATCACAGCCCTGGTCAACACTCTGGTTTCAGCCCTGTGATATTCTGAGCAGAATATGCAGGTAATTCATGCCCACAGGGAACTCTGAGACAGTCAATTTGTGTTATTTTAAGTTTGTGGTAGTTTGTTACACAGCAGTGGGGCTTCAATACAATCATGAGAAGCTTTCAAGGACTGAGAGATTTTGAAGGGTTCTGAAAGAAAGAGCAGACAAATTCAAGTGAAGAATTAGGACAGGGAAGATACACCAAGACGAGGGAGCAGCAGGTGCTAAGGTGTAGATGCCTGAGGGAACATGAGGTGCCTCGGGAACTAAAAACAACTTGGTTTATATAAGCAGGGCTAGAAGTAAAAACACTTAACAACTCATAAAACCTTCCTGCTGCAGGTTGTGTTCTCTGGAAGCAGATGCTGGGACTGAATTAGGTGTCCCCAAGGTTAATTTGGTGTCCCCAAGGTTTATTAGGTGTTGATTTGTGGCAGAAAGAGTGAGGAAGCAAGATTGAACAGGGGGAAGGGAGATGTTGCACCAAGAACCAGACCTCAAAAAACTGTGGCCAACCAAGGGGGGTTCAGAGAAAATACTGCCTATCAGAAGAATCTCCACTAAGCCAAAATTGCCAGGCCCTTCAGCCCTTCAGCCCTATCTTGCTCATTTATTTGACATGGTTGTCCCAAGAAGAGCATGGTCTCTGCTTTCTGTAGCCAAACCAAATATTGGATAGAGTCCACGGACTGGATTCCTTGCACTGGAACCATTAAGTCCTTCATTGAAGGAGAATCTGGGCAGTGCAACTCCATCTGCCACAAACTCCAACCAACTGGAACTGGAACAGAGGGCAGGTATAGTGTGGGAACAGAAGATGCCCAGCAGGGGTAGGCCACATTCTACTTAGAGGATCTTGGGAAATGCTGGAAGTTCCAGGCAAGTGCTGGAGCACACGATGAGCACAGGCTGTGACTCTTTAGCAACTAGTGTAAAAGCGATGTTTAGTTTAATTACAAGGGCTGAATCAGTGCACATTGGCTTAGTGTTTGCCCCACATGCAGATGAGGCCTGTGGAGCAAGCAAGGACCAGCTAAACAGGGATTCATGTTGTGATCTGAGGCTTCAGATTTCATATCACATGTGCAATGAAGCAGAACTGCCACTGCCTGCCCTTTCCACCATCAATGGAGTTGCTGCTGAGCAAAACTTGCCCTGACAACAGTGTACTTACAAATAAACAAACCCAAACCCATCTGTGTTGGACCCCAAAACACTAAAGACAGGAAACATGGTCACCAAGAACTGTTCAATATGAAAACAGTAAAACAGACTTCAGCATGCAGTGCTTCTGAGCTTATGGTTAATTTAATGCTTTGCACAACTACGTCTTCATCTGCCAATTTCATGATTTCACTAGGCTATGGCTCAATGTGTCTCTCAGGTCCACAACATCAAAGCTACTCTGTCCCTTTCATGCCCTTGTTTATAAAGCTCAACCCAAGGCCGATCCATTTTTCATGATGTGATTTGTCATTAATAGATTCATATTGCTCATTGCTCTCAAGTTCATCATCTGAGAGCTATTGAATTGCCCTTAAGCTCCTCTGTTTGCTGAATCGGAACTTGCTCATCAGTCACTGTTGGCACCATTTAGCTGATCTGCTCACTTGCCAGGAAGTGTCCAAGGCCTTCATCTCCTCTTTTCCCAGGTGGAATGGGGAACTCAGCTGTCCTGGGAAATCTTACATCCTATGGAGCTAGATGGAAGACAAAAGAGAAGGTAAAATTGGGGGAGGTGGGTAGGAGCACAGTAGTGTCATCAATTATTTTTCTGGCTTCTAGGGGGTAAAAAATGTGCCAAAGTTATTATACAGAGAAAAGAATCTTAAATAACATTTGCCCCCTAATTCTCATTTTATGGATATAAGGATAAGAGGCCCAGAAAGTTCCATGGCTTTTCCTGGATCACTGTTAGAGCCTGAATTGTGTCCCCCGAAGTTCATATGTTGATGTTCTAACTCCCAGTGTGACTGACTGCATTTTGACATCAGGCGCATAAAGAGGCAATAAAGGTTAAGTGAAAGCAGAAGTGCAGGGCTCTTATCTGATAGGAGTGGTGTCCTTAGGAAGAGGCATCAGAGAGCTTTCTCTTTCTCTGAGTGCGCAGAGAAAAGGCCATGTGAAGACACAGTTAGAGGTGGCTGTCTACAAGCCAAGAAGAGAGGCCTCCCTAGAAACCAGCACTGACCACACCTTGATCTTGAACTTCCAGTCTCCGGAAGCATAAGAAAATAAATTTCTGTTGTGTAAGCCACCCAGTGTGTGGTATTTTGTCATGACAGCCCAAATAGACTAATCCAATCATCCAGCATCCTTGTGACATTTGCCCAAGTAGTTCTGTTCACATAACAGTCTGAGGGTCTGTGAGTGGCAGGAGATGCTGGCTCACCACAGAACACAAAGGAGGGTGAACCGAGGACAGAGAGGCAAGAATAGAGAGAAAAAAATCAGAAAATATAGAGAAAGAGAATGAGATAGAAGAACAGAGAAACAGAAAAGCAGGAAATAATTTTATTTATTTTTTTAATTGTCCAATATAATCTTTATTTTTTTACTATTTATATTACTTCATTACATTCTAAGATGTTGGTGCAGAGCAGTTGGCGGGGAAGGGGAATATTGGAAGGAGGAAGGAAATAGGGTGGGAAGAGTAGGAAGGAAGAAGGGCTTGGTCGAGGTCCATGCCACCCCCCTCATTCTGGTGGTGGCTTGGTGGTTATTGCTGGACTGGTTGTGGATGTCGGTGGGATGTGGATGAGGCCATTGGCCCCCTGCCACCCTGGCTTGGGAGCCTCGGGTACTTCCTGAAGTGGCTCGGTGGTCATCACTGGGCTGGGTGTGGTCCCGGGGGGGTGGTGTGGGGAGTGGCTGAGGCTCATGACTTCCCCCCCTCCCTGGTTTGGGATCCCAGGAAGCTTCTGGTCCTTCTAAATTTTACAGGTGTTCTTTGGTGGTATTAGACCTTTACTAGTTAATAACAGAAGTTTGTCCACTGATCTGTGGGTATTTTGTCTTTTTGTTCAGTTCTGTGTTGAATTACTCACTGTTCCCACCACTTAAACTCTGCACTGGAACTAATTTGTTGTCCTTTGCTTACTTCTAAAATGGGGGAACTTCTTGTTGGGACCAGAACTTGAGTCCTGTGGTTGAGCTAAATTGCTGCTTTGCTGCTGATTCCCTGGGGAAGGCTTTTTGTGCAGCTCAGGTTTTTAATTGTTGACTTTGTATGTACTTCTAAGTCTTGTGAGGCTCGTACATCTGGTTTGTGTGGAAACTCTGGTCTGGGCCTGAGTCTTTTCAGCAAACTGCACACCCTGCAGTTCTATATTCCTGACTAGTCTCCACAGAGTGGGGCTGTGTTGATTGGAGGGCAGATCAGCTGTCCATACTGTGTCCCAATGCTCCCCTGGTGGGCCAGTTTTCCCCACCACCCACACTCCAAACACTTCACATAGGGTGGGCTGTGCAATGGTCCCTTGTGATGACTCACCAGCCTCTGAGTGGCTCCTTTTTTAGTTGTTGTGGCTTCTCACTCCTATGTAGGTCCACAGGAACCCTGTTAGTGGTCTTGCTGGCCTGGAGGCCACCAAGACCCTCTTCTCCCCCACTGCCTCCAAGCAACTTCATATGAAGGGCACAGCTGCGATTTTTGCAAGCTCTTGCTCTGTGAAGCCTTGAAGTAGCCAGAGCTCGAAATGGTGGGAGCAATCTTTTCTTTCTCTCACTGTGGCTTCTCCCACCTTCATGAACTCCATAGGTCTCTCCTCCTCTTCCCCTGAGCTCTAGTAGCCCTAGCTTGGCTGTTGTTGCTTTTTAATAGTTGTAAATTGGTTGATTTGTGGGAGAGAGTGATTTTGGGGACCGTCTATTCCACCATCTTGACCAGAAGCCAGAAAATAATTTTAGGTCTGCAAGAATTAAAAACAAAAACCAAAAAACATTTTCTTTATATCCTGACTATGAAGGCTGTAAGAATGAACAAATATGAATGATCTAATCAAATTGACACCGAGAATTAACCTTCAGAGAAGGAAACTAAAAGAAAAGGAGTTTGAGTCCCAAACTGGATAAAGACACAGACCAAGCTCATACAGTGAGTTCAGCACTCCAGCCTCATTGTGAATGGTAGGGGCCTTGCCCCAGGTTCTGGCCTTCTGGAGCCACGCTGCTATAATTGCCCCTGCCCCATCTCATGCACACATGTGGAGTGGCAACAGAGCTCAGGCTTTGAAATGAGCGGGGCCTGGAGGTGGATCCCAGTCCTGTACCTCCTCAGCTGTGTGTTTTCTGACAAATGCCTCTATGCTTCTGGTTCCTGGATTGCTCATGTCTCTAGATTCAACACTCTCAGACCTAGAGATGTGCTGATATTTAAATATGTAAGTGCAGATTCAATAAACATGTAGGTAGGAGTTACTGGACTTCATAGGAAAATACTCAGGTTTCTGTAGCCATTTGATTTGAATTTCCCCCTTCTTCCTTGTAATCATATCCAAACAATGGATGTGAAGTCCTAAATGGTAATGTCTTTTTTTTTTCTTGATTGTGACTTTATACACTATTTCTTTCCATAAAAACCTGGAGATGGCCAGCAACTAAAACCAATGCTGTCAATCAATGGCAATTAGAAAACTGTCATCAGCTCTTGCTCATGGGTGTTCCCAGCCTTGTTAACTGCACCCAAGAATGGGGGCTTTATCTTAGATTAACATCTCAATGGAAGATCTCACAAGGGGCATGAAATGCTCATATTTGGGTTTTACTTCAGTGACTTTGGCGCGGTGTGGAGCACAGGTGTCAGGAGGATAGGGGCTGGGATGGAAGGCCACTTGGAGTTTCTGCAGGTGGAGGTTTCCCTGATTTCATAACCAGGCTATGCATGGAAGTCCTGCTTCTCCTACTTCTTCAGAGCATGATGGGGCTGTCACGAGAGGTGTGGGCTTGAACATATGCAGGATTCTTCTGCAGTGCTCCTCCTGTTAGAACTTTGATAAATGCTGCTTTGTGAAGTATGGCTTCCATACACCTGCAGATTCCATGGTCAGGGTCTCTCAGAGGTTTAAAGGGAGACCCAGGCCACTCATTTAAAGTTCCCTTTACATTGAAAAAATGAGGAAATGTGACAACAGGATTAAAAGAATTATATTTTACATTAAATGTTTATATTTAGATATTTAACCCTTTTTAATGAAACTTTTTGCACGTGCAAAGATACAAAGGAAGACAACATATTAAATTACTAAAAAAAATAGTTCATAGGGCGTTGCAGGGGGTATATATATGTGTAAAATGAAATGATAGATGTCTTCCTTTATCCCTGATGGGCTGTTGCTGTGAGTGGGTGGGTGACCTGAATAACCTCCTCTGGAGTGGATGAGGGCCTTGGTGAAGTTGAGGCCCAGACCCAGAGTTCTTTTGCCTTCTACCCCTCTTCTCCCACTCCCTTCACTCTATGGTGAGTGTGAGTGATGAGCCTTGATCCTGGTATCTGAAAGGGACTGGCTCTAACCAGCTAACCTGCTTCCAATTGAGGCTTGGCATCCAGGCAGTGGGTAGAGTGGGGAATTAACTCATGAGATGATTTCATATTTTAAAGTGTTCTATCTGCTAAATGTCAACCTAATGATGAATGAGAACAGCCTGGTACTTATCATGTGGATGACTCTGGGCAGGACACTCTCTCCCTCCCCTGTCCTCAGCAATTCTCTAATGATTCGTCTATAAAATAGGCATAATTCATATTTTACCTGTCTGAGAGCAGAGACGAGAATCGAATGACCTCTTGGAATCCCTACTAGCCCTCAGGTCTGAGAGTGGGAGGAAAAGGCAGCATGCTGTAGAGCAGTGATTTTCAAAGAGTGTTCCCTGAACAGCAGCAGCAGGATACCTGGGACCTTGTAGGAAATGTACTCTTTCTGGTTTTACTCTGGGACTTACTGAATCACAAACTCTGGGGTGCAGCCCAGCAATCTGTGCTGTGGCAGCTCTCTGGAGGATCCTGATGTGCAGCCATGTTTGGGAAGCTCTGGCTTAGAACAATGAGCAGTACCTCTTCCTTACCAATGACTGAGTCATTTAAATTCTCTGAGACTCAGTTTCTTCATCCACAAAAATCAAATAATTCTATCTCTTTTGTGGAGTATACTAACATTTATAAAGCAAATGTATTTCACAGGGCCTAGTTTCCAAAGCCCTGTAGTTTCAGGTATAACCTAACTTTTTAAAATTACATATAGAAATGTTAACTTTGCAAAAGACAGGAAACTTTCCCAGGCTAAAGTCTCTGTTGTGGATATAGAATTGTAACACAGCAAAGTTGCTGGCTCAAGGACAGATGCCCTTGGAGCAGGTTAAACTACTGATTAATATGTTAAGTTGCTTTATTGTTGTGTAAACATACTGAGGAAATTGCTGTAGAGAAAGAAAATGTTTGCAAAGAACAAGCTTTTGTTGGTGGATTAACCTAACCTTTTGCAAATTGCATTATGGAATGTCACTTTGTTATCTCACTGATGTTACCAGCTTCTATTGTTAAACTATACTTAGCCATAACTCCACCTATGTTCCTTTTCTGTAACTTTCTGGTTTGGAGAATAAATACTGAGACAGAACCCAAGTTCAGGGTTAATTTCCCAAAGGAGGAATGCCTTTCTCTTGAGGGTTCCAGGATATTAACCCCCTTGGGTTGTCTCACTGCTCAGAAGAAATGAGCTTTGAGTAATCCTTTTTGCATCTCCATCACTCTGGGAGGCAAAGCAGCACTCTTTTAAATGATTGTCATGAGTTTTAAATGTTATAAGAGCACCTAAGACAAAGTAGGTGCTCAAGAAATGTTAGCTGAAGTTGAAGAAACAGAAAGGTCTAAATGAAGAATGAAAAAGAGAAAAAAAAAAAGATGTGAACCCAGTCTTCATTATATAACATCTTGAACATTATATAATTTGCAATTTGTATGCAAAACACCCCACCCCAGGGTGCCATAGAAGCCTTGAAAAATCCAATATTACACAGGCAGCCAGAGATTCTGGCTGCTAAACCAGGCTTAAAAACTAATTTTCCCTCTTGAAGGAAGTGACATTTGCACATTAAACACAGCAGCAATAAATTTAAGCTTTCTTACCACCCCCTGCTGTACATGAGCTTATTATTTTTATCAATAGCAAAGCTGTTTCTTTCTGAGTATTTGTAGCTGTTTTGGAATCTCACTTCTCAATCACACTGTAGATATCAGCAGAGTAAACAGCTCACTAGAAAAACAAAACAAACCAAAAAACAAAGACCTAAAACCATTTTTAATGGTAGAAATGTGATTAGAGCATTTAATCAGACTCCAAAAAGTAAACTTTTTATTAATATTTGGGAATACATTCCATGTCAATTAAAAAAGTATTAATAGTGAAGGTTTGAAAATTTGGACTTAAATGTAGACTGAATTTTTAAGCTGTTTTTATTTTCAGGGTATGCCTGGAGAAGTACACAGAGAAAACAGAAGCAACACTACTTCTTTTTAGGAATTTTCTAAATATTTAGAAGTCCTCTTTATTCTCACAGGTGGAGCATTGCTGATCTCGTTAGCTAGCTTAGGGGACTGAGCTCTGAGCACCAGGGGTGAGTCTAAAAGGACTAGAAGCCACACTATTTGGGGGGATGGAGATTGATCAAGTGGCTTCAACTGTATATCTTTCTTTTGGTACCAGGTCTCTAAATCCTTCTCCTTCTGCCTTTCCAAAATCCCAGGGAAGAATGTTTTCCTTTAAGTCTCTGATACCAACAATGGTTAAAAATCCATTTTCTAATGGCTTGTTGCACAGGTACACACACACACACACATATACACACACATATATACACACACATACACATATATACACACACATACACATACCTACATATTGGGCCACTGATTTGATATAAAAATGTAAGTTTGAAGTAACGAAGATATTGTGGTCAAAATTTCCAAAGGAAGCCAGGGACTGTACCCTCCACCTACAACCAGACACACCATCAGTGCCATGGGGCCTGCCCAGGGTCCTGAGGCATAGGTCCAGGGATGGACCCCCTTCCCACAACCACCAAAGCCACCACCAACTATGTAAAGAGCATGCCAAAAACAACACCTCCATGTGGGTAGCCCACCACAACCAACACAATAACCATGGCTGCCACCAAAGTGGCTAGACACCATAACCACTGTGCAAATGGTCCAAGAGCCATTGGAGTGCATTGACACAAGGAGAGTCACTGGCAGAGACCAAAGAAAAGAAGAAGATGTCTCTCTTCCCCCACCAAAAAAGAAACTTCATGTACTTGGACAAGGCCTGTCCACTGGCGGACTTTGTGAAAGCATAACTGGCCTTTTCATTAAAGGACATCCAAATACAAAAAAGAAAAGAAAAGAAAAGAAAAGAAAAATTTCCCAAAGAACTTGAATCCTGGAGACAGTAACGTTGGTGAGATCAGAGGGTAAATATCATCTGTGTTCATCAGAGCAATGAAGGTCATAAAAATGGTGGCAACTCTTCTGTCCTGGCCAAGAACAGCAGGGTCTAGCTTGAAAAAGAAGACAAAGGTAAACAGCAAGAAGCCTGATAGATATCAGAATGAAGAAAGTGCAGGGCCAGCTCTGTGGCTCACTTGGGAGAGTGTGGCGCTGGTTGTGCCAAGGCCGCGGGTTCGGATCCTATGTAGGGATGGCCGGTGCGCTCACTGGCTGAGTGTGGTGCAGACTGCACGAAGCCAAGGGTTGCAATCCCCTTACTGGTCAGGGAAAAAAAAAAAAAAAAGAATGAAGAGAGTGAAAAAGAGAGTCAAGAGAGGTACCAAATCTATTCCCCCATTCAATAAAGATGAAGTGCTTACTATGCGGCCAGGCACTCTTCCCCATGGAGCTTATAATGAATTCATTTTTTTTGGTCTCTGAGTTAATGACAGTGTAGACAGCCTAAATGAAAGGTAGAGGATTAAGTTCTTGCTGTTTACTCAAACCTTTCCAAATTTTAGCTCACTTGACCCTTGTAAGAGTTAAGCAAAGTAGGTTTTGCAACCCGTATTTTAGAAATAATGGAATTGATATCCTTCAAGTAACAAATGGGTAGACTCAAGAATTCTAACCCGGATCACCAGATTCCAAATCCAGTTTTACCCTGTGAGTTCTCAGGATGGTTCCACTCTTCCTTGGGTACACCCAGAAAGTGAGAAGGGAGTTCATGCCTTTCCATTTGTTGTAGAAAATGGTGAAGCCCTGTGTGTGAACTTCACCTATTGGCTATATGTTGTTGTGAGGAAGAATGATAAAATGGATTTCAAAACTCATTAATTTATTCAAAATATTTGTGGAGGACCTACTAAGTGGCAGGATCCACACTAGATACTTTCACAACAAAGATGCAATGAGTACAATGTAGAGTGGAACATAGACTGCAATAACACATAGGTAGTAATGTGCCAGCCCACATGGAGCAGGACAGTCCATGCTCATGGATGCACATGTATGAAGGTCGATGTACGGAGGGTGGTTTGGAAAGGCACATTTAAATATGAGAGTGGATGCCCAAAGGGCAAAGAAGGTTGGGAAAGAGGATGGGGATAAAAAGGCAAATGAAGAAGAGTAGGGTAAGACATGGACTGCTGTTGATACCCACCTACAACTTGAGGCCATTGACTGCAGGTGTCATTTGGACTGTGAAACCCTGAAGTTTAGTAAAGATGAGATGAATCAAGAAATCCCCCCACTCTTGAGGAGCTTTTGGGCTTCTTGTAGTGAATCCATGAATCAACAAATATCTACAGTGTATGGAATCTGCAGCAGGTTTCGTTTCTCTTATTTCATGCCAGTGCTTTCTTAGGATCTCAGTTGCTTCTGGGCTAGTGGTGGATTTGTTTGGTGTTGGCCCTGTTGGGCCTATTAAACAGAAGTTGCAGACTCATGAAGTTGAAGTGTGAATGTGCTCCTGCTCTTGGCTGTGCTGCGGTTTCAGAGGACTGCCGCCGCAGCCCCTGCTATTCTTGGCTGCGGGGACACTTCTACACGAAATCTCCCAGGGAACATCATGTTCTAGCACATTGCAAATGAAGGCAAGAGAGCATTTAATGACACCCAGGAGTCCAATAACTTTGTCTTTCATGCATGAGCAGAGCACTGGGGAAGGAGAGAGATGAGAGGGAGCCGAGGCCCCTGCTTTGCCAAAGGTACCTGAGAGGGGAAAAATCTTGGTAATAGTCATCATTAGAAAAGGTTGTAAAAATGCCTCTTTTTGTCTTTTTCCTGATGGGAATCTCTATGGCTGTGCCTAAGCAGCTTTTGAGCTCATCTCTCCTTTTTGTTTGTCTCTGTCTCTGAATCTCTTTGTCTGTGTTTCTCTCTTCCTGATTCTTTCTGTTATGTTCATTTTGCTTCTGTCTCTATCTGACTGCCTTTCAGTCTCTCCTTTTTCTCTTCCTTGCTCCTGTTTCCATGCAGTTCTCTGTCTTTGTTTGTCTCTCTTGGATGCTCTGGGATTCTCTCTCTTCCCTGGCCTCCTCCTCTGGCTCTGTTTCTGTTTTGCTGTGTCTCTGTCTCTCTCATTCTCTATGCCTCTGTCTCTCTTTGATCATTTATCTGTGGTCTGCCTCATTCTCTCTTCTGCCCTTTCTCTCTCATTCATCCTTTTCTTCCCACCTTATTCTCTTCTCTTAGTTGCTACAGGATTCCTAGGAAAGGTGGAACAGCTATCACCCTGGTCCTGAGAGATGGAGAAGAAGCAACATGTTACTCTAATCCATAATTACAGTTCAGGACCATGGATATACCATGTGACTTCCCTCCTTATCTGCTACCCTGTTTGTTTAAACATTTCAGTCACATCCTATCTATGCATCTGTGTCCCAGCATCCCAGGATGGCAGAGCTGCAAAGGCCTTCAGAGCTCTAGGGTGCTTTTGTTCATCTCTCACATGGAAAAAACGAGAAGGGGAAGTGACTTTTTCAAGAGAACATAGCTAATTTATTTCAGAATCAAGACTGGAATAAGCATTTTTGGATGGCAGTTTAAAGTTCAAAAATGTTTGACTCATTAAGATATCTGTCAGTCATCTGCAGCCAGCCCAGCAACGACCACCAGGCTACCACTGGAGTGCCTGGGGCTCCCCTACTGGAAGGAGGGGGGGTGCCATGGGTTTCAACCAAGCCCCTCTCCTCCTCTTTCCACCATGTCCCCCTTCCCTTCCCCATTTCCCCTCCCCCAGCTGCTCCACAACATCTTACATTACAACATAAAAAAAATAATAAATAAATTAACTTAAAAAAGATATCTGTCAATCATCCATAGGTTCTAGAACAATGGATAAAACCCGTGAGGTGTGCTCTTGGAGGCCTACAGCTTACATAAGGAAGCTTTGTGTTAGAGTATTTTAGAGTATTAGGGGCCATGTAAATAGCAAACTTCTTTTTTTTTCCCTTCTGAATTTAGAACCAAGTGAGTAAAATAAGACGAGATGGGAGAGATGGAGATCAAGTTGTCAGTTTTACTTCTGGTAAATGACTGGCTAATGTGGCTTTAGAACTGCAGCCAAAACAGCTTGCTAAAATTCTCTGCCTGAAGTCTAGACTTCAGAACATTTCATTTGAAGAAAGTTTAGGTCCACTTGGCAGGTGTGTGGAATTATCACCTCATACCAGATCTGAGCAGAAAGGAAATAGGAGAGTGGATCCCCAAGGCTTGCACACTCTTAATAGATTAGCTATACCAAGACAGAAATGTGAACCAGTGGTTACTAAATCCTCCCTTTGATCCATGGGAAGATAAAACAGGGAGACTCCTACAACATGGAATCGTGAGACTGGGAGAAAGTGGCAGAAGGCGAAGCCACCCAAATTTCACCAGGAAAGTCTCCATTCTTAGGGTAAGAGTAGCTGCAATGCTTATAATAAATCACTGCCCCTTTCCATGTTATCATTCCAGTCGTATGATAAGAGAATTGAGGGCCAGGGTACACAGAGCTCTCTTTGATGTAGGAGCACTGGAATCTACATCCATCTAAATCACCTGTCACAAGGTAACAACTAGTGTGATCGTAATGAAGAAACTAGCTGATACCACAAAACAGTGGTGAAAGTGTGAGATAGAAGAAAGCGTGGTTCCTTCCATGTGGAACTGGATATTTTTTGTGTTGAAGCTCTTCTAATCTGAGTGGCTGTGAACATGAACACAGACACAGGCTGTGTGTGTGTGTGCACGTGTGCACATGCTTGGCCTATGTATGAGAGGTTGAAGGTGATTTGACTTAATTATATGCCCCATTCACTCAGACAGAGGAAAACAGAAATTAACTTCTATTATTTCACTAATTCTACCCTTTCATCTGAGTTTTCACAATGATGCCTTTGAATATGTATCCTTTATCAACAGTAGCCATAATTGCAGGGGCTGTTCCCCTAACAGTCCTGTTTAGAGCAGCATTCACAAAATGCTACTTTGCCAATTACCATGTATCAGAAAACAGCAACAATTCCCATGACTACTGCCACTAAGTTGTCTTTCCACAAATGTGGGTTCAGCCCCTTAAAAGTTGAATGAATAAGCACATAACTTCTTTGGAAGTTAGCTTCAAGTTGAACTGTCTTCCTCTTTATCCATTTTATAAATAGATTTCTCTTTCCAGGTACTTTAAGAATAAGATGAGTAAAACATTACTTTTGGTACATGGAAAGTGGACCTCCTGAAGGAGCTTAACTGTAGAGTTTGGATCTTATAACTGATGACCCAGTCATTTAATACCTGTTTACTGAGCACTGACTGTGTGCTTTGTGCCCCCCTATTTTTACAGCCAGGCTTACTGCATTCTCCCCACCAGCAGTGTTCTCCACACTTGAGTTTGGCTCTCTCAAACTTAGCTGTCCAGGACATCTTTAGAACTCATTCCCTGGCAGGATTATTTGGTTGAGCATGTGTGAGTTTCTTAACCTCTCCATGCCTCAAGTTTTCTGATCTGGAAAACTAGGATAATCATGGTACCTTCCTCTTTCAGTCTCATAAGTTTGGATCTGGCCATCATATCTTGGGCACGATGTTAATTAGCTTTGTATCTCATGAATATTCATAACCAATAAAACATGTACAAAAAAATTTTTAAAAAAGAATTGAAAGAGTTTATAGACTGTCACTTCACTCTGTTGATATTTTCTTTGGCTCTGCAGAAGTTTTTAGTTTGATGTAAATCCATTTGTCTCTCTACTTTTGCTTTTGTTCCCCGTGCTTTTGGGCTCACATCCAAAAAATCATTACCCAATCAATGTCATGGAACTTTTCACTTATGTTTTCTTCTAGTAGTTGTACAGTGTCGGGTCTTATATTTAAGTCTTTAGTCCATTTAAAAATGATTTTTGTATATGGTATGAGGTACGGGTCTAATTTCATTCTTCTGTATGTCAATATTCAGTTGTCCCAACATCATTTATTGAAGAGACTGTCCTTTCCCCCTTGTGTGTTCTTGGCACTTTTGTTGAAAATCAATTGATTGTAAATACATAAATTTATTTCTAGGCCCTCTATTCTGTCCCATTGGTCTATGGTTTTATGCCACTATCATATTATTTTGCTTATGATAGCTTTGTAGTATATTTTGAAGACAGGATGAAAATCAATAGAGTGAAGAGACAACCTACAGAGTAGGAGAAAATATTTGCAAATCATATCTAATAAGGAGTTAATATCCAAAATATGTAAGGAAATCAAACAACTCAATAACAAGAAAACAAATAACCTGATTTTAAAAAGGGCAAAGGTCTTAAATAGATATTTCTCAAAAGAAGACATACAGATGGCCAATAGTTACATAAAAAAAAGTTCAACATCACTAACCATCAGAGAAATGCAAACTAAAATCAGTGAGATATTACCTCGTATCTGTTAGAATGGCTATTATAAAAAGATAAAAGCTGACAAGTGCTGTTAAGGATGTGGAGAAAAGGGAACACTTGTACACTGTTGGTGGGAATATAAATCATTACATCTAATACAACAAATAGTATGGAGGTTCCTCAAAATTATTAGACATAGAACTGCCATATGACCCAGCAATCCCACTACTGAGTATCTACCCAAAGGAAGTTAAATCAATGTGTCAAACAGATGTTTGCACTCCCATGTTCATTGCAGCACTATTCACAATAGCTTAGATATGAATCAACCTAAGTGTCCATCAACAGATGAATGGATAAAGAAAATGTGGTATATACACAAAATGAAAAGCTACTTAGCCCTGAAAAAGAAGAAAATCCTGTCATTTGTGACAACATAGATGAACCTAGGGGACATTATGTTAAGTAAAATAAACCAGGCATAGAAAGATAATACTGCATAATTACACTTATGAGAGAAATCTAAAAAGTTGAATTTATAGAAGCAGAGAGTAGAATGGTGGCTACCAGGGGATAGGGGTAGGGGAAGGGCTCGGGATACATTGCTCAAAGGCTACGAAATTTCTGTTAGACGGGGGAAGAAGTTCAAAAGATCTGTTGTACAGCATAGTGACTATAGTCGATAATGTATTATATTCTTGAAAATTTCTGAGAGTGAATTTTGTGTTTTCACCACAAAAAATAAGTATGTGAGATAATGAATACATTAACTAGCTCAATTTATCCATTCCACAATGTATGCATACTTCAAAACATCATGTTGTGTGTTATAAATATATAGAATTTTTATTTGTCAATTAAAAATAATAAAAAATATTATTAAAGGAAGAAAAATGTTAATATTTATCAGGCTCCCAGAACAGTATCTGGCACATAGTAAGTGCTATGTGTGTGTGTGTGTGGGGGGGAAATGGAGGACAGAAAAGGGAAGTCAGGGAAGTCCCATGAAACTCAGAGGTGGCAAGGCAGAGGCCAGGCTTCTCAGAGTCTCAGATCTTCCCACCTGCTGCTCATTGTGTGTGTGTGTGTGGGGGGGGCGTTGTTTCCCCTCTTCACACCTCACCATTTGCTCCTCTCTCTACCATGAGCCTATAGGGGTGAGAGCATGGAGAACATCCCCAGTCCTTGTGTGCAGAACCCCCTGCCCTGCACACCTCCCAGCATCTGAGTGGGGTGGGATGCAGAGCCCTTTAAAGCCTGTAGTTATGCCATTGTGTTCCTGCTCTTTGGTGTCCTGGGTGTTTAAAGCATAAAGTCTAGGCCCCCTGGGACTTCTGGGCGTCCTCATCCCTGGGAAGGTTGGATGAGTGGACTACCCCAGCCACTCTTGATGAATCTAGAAGGAAAAGGGAGCCTTGTTTGTATCTCATTTAGAGGCATAAGGATCCACAACCGTTTTCCTGAGAAAACTGACCAGGAGGAAAATGAGATCAGCACTGGGTGTTTGTAGAGCTTTGAAGGAAGCAGCACATACTTCCTTACTGGCAATTGAACTTGTGTATATATAGCACCCTTGGTCAAGATCCTCAAATTCCTGCCTCTTAAATCAGATAACTAGGCACTGCTCTACTACAGTTCTGGGTGAATACGGTAGATGCTGGTGATTGGAGCAGACCATTTGCAGTCCCTGAATAAGACTCACCCTTCCTCACTCCCCATAGCTGGCTCAGTTTGTCTTATCTTTTGCCAGCTGACTCTTGTCCATCCTTCGGCTTCAATGCTACTTCCTCTGAAAAATTTCCCCTGATCCTGCAAGTCTTGGTTCTATACTCCAACTCCTCCACCTAGTCTCCCATTTCTTCAGCACTGCTGCACATATCATGGGGAATTGTACTTCCTGGTTTATTTCCTCAGTGCTCCACTAAATCTTGAGCTTCCTGGATTCAGGAACTGACCCCTAGCACCAATAAAGGGCCTGGTATAACTGTAAGAGTTCAAGAGTTCACTAATTATCTGTAGGCAAGATCTCCTAATTCACCTGCCTTCTTTGGATTCTGAAAGATGATTAGGACCCCATTCTAAGCCAATGAGAGGGGGAAAATGTTCAAGTCAATAAAAGAGCAAGTGCAAAGGCCCTGAGGTAGGGTCAAGGGGCATTTTCAGCAAGGAGAATTAGGACATGGAAAACCCAAGTGAGGATAGGAAGAAAGGAGTCCAGATAGAGAGTGGGGACGAGATCAGGTGGGGGCATCATGGGCTACAGTAAGGAGCCAGGATAATTTTATAAGTGGAATGGGAAGCCTTTGGAAATTTTTGTCAGGGGAGAGGCATAACCTGATTTGTGGTTTGAAAAGCTCAGTCTGGTTGCTAAGCAGAATCAATTGCAGGATGACAAGCACAGAAGCTGGGAGGCTGTTGCATTCCCCAGCTTCTATTTGGAGTCTTGGAATTGGTGTGCTTCTATTAATTTAAAAAATAACAACAACAAAAAGAATGTTTAATGTAAAATGGTTCGTTTTCAACAATCTGTTTATGAGGCATTTTTGGAAACTTATAAGCCCTTTGGTTGTACTCTTTCAGACTGGAAATTATGGTGCTTTATTATAAATTTCTTCTCAGGGTAGGGTGTAATTTTCTTTTATTACAAAACCAATATCAAAGAAACAAAAAAGAAACTTAAGAAAGAAAGAAAACAATTTACCTCTCTACCTCAGAAAATCAAGTGTTGTGGTTTTGTTTGTTTGTTTGTTTTTAAGTTTTTTTTTTTATAGTCTCTGACCATAAACATAAAGAGTTTGGCTAAGGTTATAACTATGACAGATATATAGTGTATTAAATTATTTTATTTCACACAATGTATACCACAAGCATTTTCCATATTTCATAGAAGTGCTCAGCTCAATGTTTGACATATAATCAGCAATAAATGTTAAAATGTTAGCTTTCATTCCTCCTCCTCCACCTATGTCTGTTATTATATTAGAATGAAGTCTTCATAGTGATTGTTTTTAAAAATTGCAAGAGATTTTATCAAATGAACAATCCATTTTTAACAATCTTATACTCTGTTGGATATCTAGCTACTCACATTTTTTCTTTTATTTACATTTAAAAAATTATTTATTTATTATTATTATTATTTTAACATTCTAAAATGTTGCAGAGCAGTTGGGGAGAGGAGGAGAGGGGAGGGAGAGGGGCCTGGCTGAGGCCCATGGCAGCCCCCTCTTTCTGGCAGGGGAGCTCAGTGGGCTTCTGGTGGCAGCTTGATTGTCACTGGGCTGATGTGGACATCAGGTGGGCATGGCTGAGGCCCTTCACCCCCTTACCACCCTGGCTCGGGAGCCCAGAGTGCTTCCTGTATCAGCTCAGTGGTCGGGGGGGCATGGTTGGGTGCAGATATCTGGGGGGTATGGCTGAGATAGTGCCTCCCCTCAGCCCCCATCACCCTGGCTTGGGAGCTGTAGGGGAAGTAAAGATAAATGGTCAGGAACCCTCAAGGGGTTCAGAGTCTTCCCAAGCATTTGATGTAAATATGCACATGTGCCCAGGTGTTCCTTGGTTATTGTCTAATGTATTTGCGCATGTGCACCCAGGTGTTCCTGGGTTGTCTGACTCACACTCAGGTGTCCTGGGTTATCAGACTTAAGTACAAAGGACAAGGGCCCCTGGGGGGGTGGGCATGAGGAGGCTGCTACTGCTGCTCCAGCTGTTGATGCAAGCTGTTGCTGTCAGGACCCCTGGAACTCTCCAGGAGGCCACTGCTGCTGCTGCTGGAGGCTGCTGTAAGCTGCTGCTGCTGCTGCTGAGGAAGCTGAGGACTGAGCTCATGTCGTCTGCTAATGGTTCCTGGAATCTTTCCCAATTACTTAGTACGGACCTGCATGTGAGGAGTCTGGTGACTCAGCCAGCCATATGAGGACTCTGGTGACCCAGGCTGGCATGTGAGGGGTCTGTACTGAGTCTGTACAATGGATTTGAAGGGTCTGTGGGCTCTAGCCTGAACCCGGCAATACAGTTAGCTACGTCAGCAGGATTCCAACAAGCCCTAGCAATACAGGAGCCCCAGGTGGCTTCTGGTCCTTCTAGGTTTTATAGGTATTCTTTGGTGGTGGTAGACCTTTTTCTGGTTAATATCAGTACTTGCTCTCTGATCTATGGGGTTTTTTTTTCTTTCAGTTCTGTGTTGGATTATTCACTGTTCTCACCACTTAAGCTCTACACTGGAACTAGTTTGTTGTCCTTTGCTAATTTCTAAAATGGGGAACTTCCTGTGGGAACCAGCACTTGAGCCCTGTGGTTGAGCTAAATTGCTGCTTTGTTGCTGATTCTTTGGGGGAGGCTTTTTGTGCCTCTCAGGTTTTAATTGTTGACTTTGTAAGTGCTTCTGAGTCTTGTGAGGTCTGATAGAACTAGGCTGTGTAGAAACTCTGGTCTGGGCCTGAGCCTGCTGCACCACCTGCAATTCTATATTCCTGACAGTCTCCAGTGAGTGGGGCTGTGTTGATTGGAGGGCAGATCAGCTGTCCATGCTGTGCCCAATGCTGGTCCTTTGCAATAACTCATGGGCCTGTGAGTGGCTCCTTTTTCCAGTTGTCTGTGGCCCTCACTCCTATGAGAGTCTATGGGAACCCTGTTAGTGGTCCTGCTGGTCTGGGGCCACTGAGGCCCTCTTCTCCCCTGTTGCCTTCAAGCAACTTCACATGAAGGGCACATCTACAGCTTTTGCCATCTCATGCTCCATGCGCTCACCAGGGACAGCCTTGAAGTGGCCAGGGCTTGGAGAGGTTGGAGTGATCCCTTCTTTCTCTCATCATGGCTTCTCCCACGTTCATGAACTCTGTAAGTGTCTCCTACTCTTCCCCTGAGCTCTAGAGGCCCCGTCTTGATGTTGTCACTTTTTAATAGTTGTAAATTGGTTGATAGTGGGAGAGAGTGACACTGGGTACCTTTTATTTTGCTATCTTGACTGGAAATCTCTCATTTTTTCTACCTTTTATAACTTATTGCTTAATTAAAATTTGTTGTATTTATAACTTTTTTCTTTTGAATTATTGGCTTAAATTCTTTTTTGAAGGAAATTCTTTTCCCCAATAAAATATTGCACAGACTTATAATATATATAATGGCCCCAAATGAAGTTACTTACCCCTCTACCTCTGATAGGCAACCCCAGAGTTCCCAAGGAAAGCTGGAAATTCCTGCCTTAAGGTAAATAATCAGAAGTAGAATTTTGGTAAAAGGCTATAAATATTTCTGGAATTCTCTATATGACTCTCAACTGAGTATTTTTTTAAAGGGTTGAAAATATTTGCCCTGCTCTCAGAAGAGAAGTTTCCTAACTACAGTGTCAGCAATGGGTATTATCACTTTAATAAATTTTATTAATGTAGTTAGTTATAAATGGCATCTCACCATAATTTTAATTTACCTATTTGTATTAGTCAGGTCTCCAGAAAAACAGAACCAATAGGATATGTATATATATGTATGTATATATGTGCATATCTATATATCTATATATATAAGGGGATATTTGTTCGAGTAATTGGATCATCAGCTTACGGAAGCCAAAAAGTCCCAAGATACACTGTCAGCAAGCTGGAGAACCAGGAATATGGTGATGTAATTCAGTCCAAGTCCGAAGGTCTGAGAACCAGGAGCTCCAATGTCCAAGGGCAGGAGAAGACAAAAGATGGATGTTTCTGCTCAAAAAGAAAGAGAGAGCACATTCACCCTTCCTCTACCTTTTTGTTCTATCTGGGCCTTCCAGGGATTGGAGGATGCCTGCCCACACTGGTGAGAGCAAATCTGCTTTACTCAGTTAACTGATTCAAATGCTAACCTCTTTGAAAACACCCTCAAAGACACACCCAGAAGTAATATTTTAAGAGCTATCTGGTCATCCAGCAACCAGTCAACCTGACACATAAAATTAATCACCACGCTATCATTGAATATGAGGGAAATTTATTATTTCTGCGAAAAATAAAAGGCCACAATGTATTGGGCATTTACTATGACCAACTGTCTAGGTTACAGTAAATGCTCCATACATTGTAGCTTTTTATTTTTTATAGAAAGCAGACAGTTGGTCATGGGTTTAGTATAAATTCTCTCTTAATCCCCACTCTAAGTCTCCTATGAAAGTATTTCTGTTGAATCAGTTTTATGGATGGGAAAACTGAGGCTGAGAGAAGTTGAACAATTTTCTAGCTGCCAGAGACTGAGGGAACATGGAGCCCATCTTGGGATGCCGACCGCCTGTCCTCTTGCAGGTACTGAATGTGCATCGCCTGTTTACTTATGGCGAGGCTGATATTTTTCTCACTAATTTGAATTTGCTCTTGTTACACTGTGGGTAAGTATTAATTTTCTTGGCATATTTAATGGAAATATTTTTTCCAAGGACTTTTAAAAGATCCATTTGGTAGGAAATATGAAAGCTGAGGGAGTCATAAGTTGAACAAAATGCAGGTCCAATTTTATGAGTGTACTCTGTGTGTGACTGCGAGAAGCAGAGGGAGACATTTTTACAATGTTTACTTATACAACTTCCTTGGGTTTTCAAAATGTGAATGAAATTGGGGAAAACTTCATAATAACTCCAAGAGTTGAGAGATTCCCCTGCTGATTGCTTTAGGCCCTAATAAAACTCCCCGCAGCTCAAACATTCCTCATGTCCTTTTACTCTTACCTTCAAGGTAGGTATAATAAATATTGTTTTTACAGATGGGGAAAATGAGGCAAAGACATAAAATCACTTTATTAACATCCAAGATATTTTAAGTAGCAGAGAGGGATTAAACAGGTGTCTGGAGGAATCCAAAACACATTCTGTCTGCAATATCCTTTCAAAAGTTGTCTACAGAGGTGCTTATTTAAAGCCAATTGTAGGCTTGAGAAAGGTTCATGAGTGCCACCAGTGAGGAAGATGTAGATCACTTCAATAAGAAGAGCCAGGTTGGGAAATTGGATCTGTCCACCGTGGTAGTGGGTGCTGGGAGAGAGGGCAGGCTTGGGAAACAGATTATCTCTCATTTTTCTTTTCTCTTTTCTTCCTTTGTTCCTTCCTCCTCCCCTCCCTGCCTCCTTTTCTTCCTTCTTCCTCTTCTTCCCTCTTTCTCTTTTTTCCTTCTTCCTCTCTTCTCCTTTCTTCGTTCCTTGCATCCCTTTTCCATTGAGGAAAAACATATTGAATGCATTATACTAGGCACTGAGGAAACAGATGCATTGAACATGGTCCCTACCATTAAGGCACATATATTCAAGGGAGAAAAGCAGACAAACAGGTGAAACAGTGTGATACTGCTGATAGTTAGCATCCCCAGAGTGCCACAAGCATGCAGGTCTTATCAGCAGGCGGGTGATCACCAACTATTTGCTGAGTGAATACGAAGCTCAGAGGTTGGGCATCAAAATCTGAGTGGGAAGGGAGTGGCCCAAAAAACTTCCTGGAGGAGAGATGACATTTGAGCTGAGTGTTTTCTGAAAGGGTCCAAAGAAGTTAATTAGCTGAAGGGATGAGCACAGCGAGGTGTTCCTTGCCACAGGAATCTCAAGTGCAAACATTTGGAGGTTTGAAATCGAACTAATTGCATGAGGACCTGAAAGTGGTTTCAAAAGGATGGTGCAAAAAGGAGAGACAGGAGACAGGGCCAGAAAGATTGCAAGGTCCAGACAAGACTAGGCTGAGGTTGCTGGAATTTCCATCCAGAAGGGAGAGGTGGGACTCTGGATGTCTCATTATTATTTTTAGCTTACTTCCTGCACCATTCTTAGAATTTCTCCCATGGATGCATGTTCCCCCAGGCCAGTGCCCTCTGCTGTGTGAAAGATCATATGAGCTGGCCCCACACCAGTTAGAACCAGTAACTTATTGCCCTGTCCAGGTAGTAAACTGGTTTGGGGAGAGAAAAAAGTCTCCTAAACAAAAGCATTCAAGGGTGCAGTGGAGGGAGTTGATTTATGGTGGCTTCGAGGGAGTCCGCTGGGAGATTGAAAATACTCTGGTCACATCTTGCTGACCTTCAATAGATTTCACCTGCAAAGCCCTAGATCAATTCTTCTGACAGGCATTTCAGTAGCCTCCATGCAAGCTGTGGTCCCGATGTTCTCAGATGTGCTGCAAGTTTCAGCCAGGATGCTTGTCTGGGGTATATTCTGTGAGGAACATGCAGTCATAGTCATAGCCGTAATTCAGTGGGCATTTCCCATGTGCAATTTAATTACACAGTAACCTTATAAGGTCGGGATTATCATCCTTCTTTTACTGATGGGGAGGGTAAATTTTAGAAAGATTAAGTGATGCATCCTAGAACACACGTTCAACCTGCAAGGTGGGATTGCTTGGGTTTGTACCACACTGGACTTCTTTCTATGTGGTTTGCAGCTGTAATTGTTGTTTAGTGCTTAAGTCCTTAGCATTGGGTGTTCTCTCTGGCTGGAGTGAAAACCAGTCTCTCTTGGTGAAAGCCGAGGGTCATTTTAGATCTTCTGTCAATGTCACACTCTTCCATAAGGACTTTCTTGACCCCCTTTCCTCACATCCAACTCGGAATTATCTCTCTTCTGTTGTGTTTGAACTTTGTACAAATTATTACTGGCCACATCTCACTGTGACTTCGGGGTTTACCCACTGGGCTGTGAGCCCCTCAAAGCTAACTCTTCCTTTTATCTGCAGTGCTGATCCAGGGCCTCAACAAGTGTTTTATGAACAACTGAATAAAAAAATTGTCTTGGGTGTTTCAAGTGGGACAGTTACTTCACCTCTTAATGACAGAGCTCAGGTCTACGAACTTTAACCTTTTATTTATTTATCTTTTGTGTGAGTCTGTGAAACTTAACAAAGTTTTCCAGTCAACAACAGGAGAGTCCTATGACTACTAGAAAGAAAAGGGGGACTTTTGCTCCTTGCAGAAGGTCCTTCCTCATATTCTTTTCCCTTTTCTTCGTCCCTTGCTTCTCCCTTCCTCTCCTGACTCTGAAACTGTGATTGTTCATTTCAGGGATGAAGTCAGGATTAAGAAGGTTGAAGAGAAAGAATAAGACAGTTTTGAATTCACTCTGTGTGTCCCAATATTTCACCACCTTCAGTTTTATGCATTTCTTACTGAGAATCCTCCTAGCGTGGAGGTTGGGGGTTAGCAAATAATGCAACTTCTCTGTGCGTCTGTTTCATCACTCATAAAATTGAGGTAATAGTAGTCTGGAATTCACAGAATTGTCCCACGAAAAATTAAGTTTAAGTGTGCAAAACATGCCTGTCACAAAATAATCATTCAAAAACATGGTGATATTTCTTCTGAATATTTTCCAATTAAAGCAATAGTTCATAACTTTGGTTAGGCATTATATTCACACACAGAACTTTTTAGAAGTAATCAGCTCCAATATTTCATTAAATACAGCTTGAAGTTATTTTTTTCTCCTTAATTTTAATTATGAAATTGGTATTGATTAATTTGGAAAGAATAGAGAAAAGAGTATTGCCACTAATAGTGAAAGCTGATTTTGTTTACTGGACAAAACATGTTATTTTGTAATAGCAAATATACATTTGTATCATTTTGGATGGCAACACAGTATTCTAGGTTCATCCTGACATTGGCTGAGATTCTCACCATATCTAAGGAGGTATATGTCCATCAGAAAGGAGTCGTAGGCATGCTTAGAAGATCCTTCCGGAGACTGGTCCTGGGGAAAGGATGACACGGCCCTTCAACATGTCCTTTAGGGAGATGGGTAATAATTATATTAATCATCACCATCACAATGGATGGTATATATTAATCAATACTTTACATCAGACTTTGACCAAGTTTTTTTATATATAGTATTTTAGTTTATCCTTACAGCAACACTACTAGATATATTTATTACTGCCACCAAGTATATTAGGACACTGGGATGACTTCCCCACTTTGACATGACTGATATGTGTCAGAACTGAAATTCCAGCTGTCAGAATACAGAACCTGTTAGGCCACCATATCCTGGAGCCTTACTATCCTTGAATCTCATAAATAATTCCTTTTTTTCTAAATCTATGCTTACCAACCACTCTTTTGAGTATGATTTATCTTCCCGCATAGCACGTCCACAAGGAGAGAAAGTGCTGGTCAGCATATGCGAGTTTGCTCTCTTTGATGGTTTTATTTCTCATTACAAGTTAAAAAATGGGCATCAGGTTGATTAATTGGCTTCATAAGCTTGGTTAATGTACTCCTAGTCCTGAGAGCTGATGAATCATGAATTGGAGCTTGTGGAGTCTGAAGGCCAGACCGTGGACTGTGCTGAATTCAGGAGGGTATTGCCTTCTGTGTGGACTTGTCTGGGAAGCTATGTAGTCTTTTGCACATGGAATTTTTTGCTGACTTTCTTGAAACCTAATTCCATTGCAAAATAATGCTCATGGCATATTATTTATCTCATCAGGGGAACAGACATGTTTACCTACTTTTATTTATATCCTGAGACTATGTTCCTTTTAAGCCAAGTATCCTCTGTTGATGATTTTTTACTAGTTAGGTTAGCACTAATTGAAGTGACAAACCCCAAATCTCTAAAGAGTTTATTTCTCACTCACATTGAGTCCAAAACCAGGCATCCCAAATTCAGGGATGACTCTCCTCCAAGTGGTGATCTAAGGATAAAGATCTTCAGTCTTGGTTTCCACCATCTTCAACATAGTGTCTCCAGGGTTACCTGGAAAGTGTGCAGAGGATCTCAGGAGGGAGATTTTTTTTATGCATCAGCTCTAGAGTGGAATCTATCACTTCTCTTCCTATTTTATTGGCTAAAATTTAGTCGCATGGCCACATCTGATTGCGAATGCATTGGAAATGTAATCTAGAGTGTGCCTTGGGAGAAAGAATAGGATTGGTGCATAGCTGTTAATTCCTGCCGTACTCACCAATTATTATTTCCAGCTAAAACCCTTCCAGACCTCTAGCTTTGTATACCAAATTTCCTTTTGTACATCTTTACCTGAATGTCTTACAGAATATTCAATTTTCAAAACTTAGTTTATTATTCCTTCTCCTGCTCCTAGCAGCAACTTTGCCTTCCCTGTAGTTTCTCTTTCAGGTAATGACACTACAATTCTCCGAGACTTCTAACCTAGAAACCTAGGATCCACCAAGATTCTTTTTCCTTCCCTCACCATCTTAATCAGTCTCTGAGTCCTGTCTCATTTTCATCGTCACGACTAAAACTTAATATGGCTCAGCTGAGTGTGGTTTCTCAAGTCAGCTGCCGGGATTGGAATTACGGATCTACCATTTTTAGCTTTGTTACTTGAGCAAGTTAAATAAATCAATATACAAGAAGCCTTTACTGTGCCTGGAACATAGCATGTGCTCTCTCCTTTTTTTCTGGTCCTAATCAGAGGCAATGCCTCCTGATTGGTCTCTCTGACTCTAGTCTTACTCATCTCCCTCCCATTCTTTTTATTATTTTCAGAGGGCTCAAACCCTTTAATAATACCTTGTTGTCATCCAAATAAATTCTGAATGCATTTGCATGCCATTTGACAAGTCCTAAGTCTTTGGGCTCATGTTTCATAGTAACAGTTTTATTTCATATTCTATCAAATCTGAGCAATGATTTGAGATCTTCTTAGTTCTTAAATTGTGCTTTATTGAGATTTTAAAAAAATGTTCAACTTTCTGATTTTTAGAAAGCCAAGAGGTAAGAAAAATAATTTTTTTAAAACCCCGTGCACTACCAAATCACATCAATTCTTCATCACCACCACCACTACCACTGTCCTCATATGCCCATGTCTATATATTTCTCATATATCTCCTTGATAGTGTGTGCATGTGTGTGTCAGTGGGGGGTGGGAGGGTGTCATGATTTTGGAGTACTTCTGTTTTTTTCTTAGTACCTGGCATCTCTGAATTCCATGACAATTGGAGAAGACAGAAACTATGAAAATCCCAGAATTTATGGTCAAACCACCATACATTATGTCTATATCCATATCTCTAAGGTATAAACCACTGAAGTTAAATGCATTTCTGATTAGAGATGCTAAATATTTAGAACATTTTATCTCCCAGTCTCTTTACCAACACTACTCAAAGAGAATCAAGAGAGTGAAAGAAAGATTATGAGAGGAAGAGAAAGACATGGATACTCCTTTGAATCTCCATGGGCTCACACCATTAGGCACTGTGCTACCACGAAGAGGTGCTGTGAGGCTGTTCTCATATAACGCTTCTGCATGGAGGCTGGCAGGCAGACTTCTAAGATGGTCTTGAATGATCTCCGCCTCCTGTACTCATGTCCTTGCAAAGTCTCCTCCCCTTGAGTGAGTGTGGGCTGGACCTAGTGACTTGTTTCTAACAAAAAGTGTATGGCAAAGACTGTAACTTCCATCTTGCTAGAACTTTCTTGCCTTCTTGCTCTGAGAAAGCCAGCTGCTGTGTTGTGAGATGCATGGCAAAGAACTGAGTGTGACCACTGGCCAACAGCCAGGGAGGAATTGAGGCCCCCCAGTTTCACAGCCCACAGGGAACTGAGTCCTATGCACAGCCATGTGCATGAGCTTCCCCAGCCGAACCTTGATACAAATGCTTCCCTGCCCATCACCTTGATTGAAGCCTGTGATAGACTTTGAGCCAGAGGACACAGCTAAGGCACACCTGGATTCTGACCCACAGAACTGTCAGATAATAAAAATTCTCTTGAGTCACTACATTTTCAGATAATTTGTTAAGTATATGTACCAATAAATTGACTACCAGAAATTCTTACGACTGTATGTAACAATCAACTAAAACTCTCCTTTTATGCCTAAAAGGATATAAACCCTGACTACAAAACATTCTTTCAGATATGAAGAATGCTCTCTCTATTACCTGGTAGGGATTGATTTACCCGGTATCAGGGAAAGAAGAAACGCTTTCTGTTTATCACACATTACTCTTGAGTATTCACCCTCTCATTGTCTATCCAGGTTTTTAGAAATCCTTTGTTCAATACCCAAATCCCTCTGAACTTCACCATGACTTTACACTTATAGAGTACTTGGTGTCTGAATGAATACTTATGGAGGACAAGAAAGAAGAGAGAAGAAAGGGAATGAAAGACCGGACGGTGCAATGCTATAGCAAGAGATTTTAGTAAAGAGGAAACAATATAAACATTCAATACACAGTTTATACATCACTTGGTAACATTAGTTTCTATGAAGGATAGGGAAGACCACTGTGGTCAGTAGTGGACCACATATGCAATGGTGGTCCTATAAGACCAGACATATGCAGTAGGCCATACGTTCTAGGTTTGCATAAGTATGCAATGATGTTCGCACAATGATGAAATCACCTAACAACACATTTCTTAGAATGCAGCCCTGTTGTTAAGCAATGCATGACTACAGACACACTCTCTCTCTCTCTCTCTCTCTCTCTCGGTTCTGTTTCTCTAAAGAGCTCTGACTAATATAGCCCTAATAAACATATTTTTGTAGGTAAAGCCTTTAAGGTCAAGGTCTACAGCTCATTCATTTCTCCTCTTGAGAATAGTAAAAGCAAAATCTTAGATATCAAGAGATCTAGGTCTAAATTCTGCCTACCTCACGACATGGTGTGTGACTTTTCCAGCCTTTCTGATATCCTCTAACTCTCTCACGCTTGCTTCAGAAAGGATCGTTGTCAAGTTTAAATGAATACATGTATGTGAAAGGACTAAGTGAACCACGTTAGCCTTCTGTTGTGTTCTTAGAATATTGTAATATTCGCTTTCTCCTCTCCCTTTCTTCTTCTTGAAGGGTTGCCCATACTTAGGAGAATGTGAAGGACTGCCAACTCTTTGGACGAGTGAAATCTCTTGAGACCAGTTTCAATAAAGTCTTCATGGTCAGATGGTAGCACTTGTTTGCTGGATCTTACTTCTTGCCTTCACTCTGAGTGCCCCAGTTTCTTGAGACTGTTTGGATAAGAAGCAGCAAAGGTCACATCCCTTCCTCTGGTCTAACTTATGTTCAAGGGTAAGTATGTTTGGTTTCGTGGACCACAGTCTTTGAAGAGATTCAAAGAAGGACAGATCTCATTCACGGAAGATCGACTTTAGAGGTGCAAAGGAACAAACTTGAAGCAAGCAAAGGGCAGTCAGTAAAACCGATATTTGGGGACAGAAAGCCAGATATTGTCATTTTCTTCTAATTATATTATCTTTTCTTGGTCATAAATAAGACCACTTCTGGTACTGGATATATCACCTCTTTGTATAATTTCTCTTGCATGAAAAGTGAACTTCTGTTTCATGTGCTGCTACCTTTTGATAAGTTTGGCCTTTGAAACACCATCTTTCAAATTCATGCTTCCACTTTAACTTGAGGAGTTGAAATTAAGTGAGACAATAACACTGCTACAAGTTCCTTGGAAGAAAAAATTTTTTAAAAATCATGAAAATAGTCTGAGACATGTGAATGCAGAGAAGGGAGAGAGCAAGCTGCAGAATTATTGTCTGGAATATTTCAGGTGGAGAGTCCCAGGAGAATTATAGAAGAGGCATGACTACTTCCCTTCCAAGCAGTCCACTGATAGTTTTGTCAAAACCTGACAAAAAAAAAAGAAAAAAAAAAAAAGCAAAGCTTCTAGCTCTTAATAGACGAAGAAGTAGGAAAGTATATTTAGGATGGATTTATGATTCCTTTTCTCCCCAGCCTCTTTTATTTCAGCAAATGACATCGTTATCCACTTACTCAAAAACCTGAGAGAAATCCTCGATTCTATTCTTTCTTCACTGCCCACAACAAATCCTCCTCTGATCCAACACTGGTCAGGCTGAGAGAGCCTGATTTTTCCTAATGAGAAGCATTCAACCAGCTTTGGTGGCCCCCAGCTGTGAAAGGACACATTCTGGAGAGGACTAACTCAGCATTAACAAGAATCGTTCAGCCTCATAGTGAAAAGACACTTCACTTCCTGTTTTCCATCACATATCTTCATCAAGCCTGTTAACATTTTCAATGAAACCCAGTTTAATGCTGGTCATAATCAATATTGGTGGACATATCTGGATTCCAGGGTGAAATCTTTGTTGGAGACGTCTCAATTCTTTTGACTTCCTTTGTCTTGGCATTTGAGTTTCAAAAATAGCTGTGATGATGAGCATTAGCTTCTTTATCTCTACATTAAAACACAGTAATCTTAATTTTGTGATTTATACTCTGCAGTGATGAATCATGTGTTGGGACCTTGAAACAAACCCCCTAAAGCTCATTCAGAGATAGTGTTAAATCTCATGTATAAAAGTCTGTGCGATTTCTTTCAATTATGTCATTGCCATGTACTTTGTAATGGCTGACACCCATTTGTCCCCTCTCTGCAGAAACATAAAAATTCATTTCAGGCTATAAAATTCAATTTATCTTGAAAGCAATTCTGTAAAAAAAATAATAATCTGTTCAGCGTTCTAATCTTTTCCAACATTATGATGTTGAGCCTGGGCAGCTTTATCTGGCATTTTTCTAGTATTATAAGAGGATAAATGGGAAATTAATACTTCTGGTAAGGCATCTATTAATAATAATGGAAAGTAATTAAAAGCCCAAAGTAGAACCTAGAGGAAATTTGCTACAAATCAGAGCAAATCAAATGATTGCTTTTTGGTTTAACTTGCTGTGATAGAATAAGTGGTAGAATAAGTCCACAATTATTCATTTCTTCCCGTGCCCTTGCTCTGAATCTTCAGCCCTGGTTGTTGTATTTACCCAATTACACTAAAACTGGGCATGGAGATACCAGAGGACTTCCTGATAATGTCACCCTTTATTTCTCTCTGTAGCAGCAATCCCACTTCTTTAGGATATTCAGAGTCCATTACTTCTGCCAGTACATGAATTTCTTTCTATGTCTGCTATGTACAGACATGAGGAGCCCAGGTGACAAGAGGCTTTAAGTTGCATGGGGAACTTCCTTTGTACCCTGTGAAAGTGTTTATCCTTCTGGGAACCAGAAATGGTACACTGGTAGAGCCAAGATTTGTGAGGAGAGAAAGCATAAATTCCCCAGCTGGGTCTCTGGGAATGATGGTGAGGCCGCTTCTCTCATACTTAGGTTTCAGGACCAGCGTATTCTACCTATCGGAGGATACGACATTATATATTGTTGATTTAAGGCATATGCTGAGTCTTTCTAGGGTACCATCTCCAAGCTGGCACTTTAGCTTTATCTCTAAGAAGCTATCCCATCATTCAACCAGGTTAGCAGCTTCTCTCAAAGAGCCAGTCAACCACATGTCCACTGCTGCACTCCATTGAAATGGGTCCCTTGGTCCAAAGAGAGGTCACATGTCTGTTTATGAGACACTCTGTGAACCTCTAGATAATCGTGCTGGGTTTATGTAAAAAATAGCATTTTCTGCCATGGTGTCTGAACAGAAATCTCTTCTGAACACATGGCTAAATCAGAATAATGACCAATGATAACCTGTCTCTCTTTTCCTGATCCTTCCTGGCCACAAAATAACACCTCCCTTCTAAAGACACTTGCTGTTGAGATGAAGTATTTGGATGTGAATGTTGATAAAGACAGCTAACTTGTGCTCTCCAGGGGGAGTGAGAGAAGTATTTCCTGCTGCTTCTCTTACCAGTCACTTGGTTTACGGGTTAGCAGGGTCAGTGGAGAACACGGGATTATAGGCAGGTGTTCCTGAAATACCCGTGGTTGTAGTGCCTGAACAGCACTGCCACAGAGTGTCTAGAGAGTAGCTGGATTCCCTTGCGGCAATGGCTCTGTCATTATTTTGTCATGTAAATCTCTAACCTTATTCGTATTATTGTTTGACAAATTCTTTTTTTGTTTTTTTTGTTTTTTTTTTTTGGTAATAAGCTTTTTTTAGCAGTGATGAGCACAAAAACCAAAAGTATATATTTGATGAAAAATTAAGCATTAGATTTTTATTTTTCTGGAAAGCTGATGATGGTTGTGGAACTTGCTTAAAATATTTGTTGGTACTTAACCATCCGCCATAGTCAAATCATTGACTATAGACTCTGCCCAAACATGACAAATTAACATTCCCAGTTGCAGAAGGTGTGAAACACGGCTTGTTCTTTGCATCAATTGAGTATTATTCTCAATTTATTTTTTTTTTATGAATGTACCAAAAAAAAAAAAAAAAAGGAAAAGAAAGAAAGAAAACAGATCTGTTAATGTGTTGGCTCAGTTAGAAGAAAAAGAACTTTGCAAACAATTAAATGATATAATCTGATCTTTCAAATAAAAGATAAGGATCATTTCAATAACTGTTCACTTATTTTTTATGATTTGGTAAATGGAATTAAAGCTTTGGAGGTTTCATTCTGTAAAACATGACATATCTTGACATTATTATAAATGCTGCTGTAAATACAATTAAAATTTAAACACTGAAGATAAATTATGTTTGTTGATAATCCAAATACAAATATCGATGGAATATACATAGCATCTTGGCATACACAGTGCTCTTGTGAAGTAAGAAATCTATGGATTAACTATCATTATAGCATTGTCTTTGGGCACAAATAATCATAATTGCATACAAACAAGCTTAAATATTCTACCAGTTAAAGATTAAATATTACATTTAGTGTAAATAGACAACAGCTTTGTGGTTTGGACGCTGCTGACGTTGAATACGAAAAAGAATTCGGCATTGCAGTGCCTGTTTTGCTCTCTGTGGCCCATTATCAACTGAATTTTAGAAATGTTTGAGTTTTGAAGAACTTCTGCAAATTAACTTATGTGTCCTAAGTGAATTTGCACATTCCTCAGTTCTGTTTCTCTTGCTGGTCTTACAGCATGACTCATTGTAACAGGGATGATTCTAAGATTTATTGTTGTTGGTATTATTATTATTTTGGTAAAACATGTGCCCTAAAGTAAGCCAGCTACTTTATTTTGTGCTTATTCAAAGGCGCTTGAGACAATATCTAATTTTCATCTTACACTGCTATTTTTGTATGTAACCCCTATAAAAATGCAAATGCAATATGATAAATTAACAACTTCATGAAGCAGTGCTACAAAATGAACAAGTTTGATATTGTGAGTGAAAAGTTTATGGAGTGGAAGCCCATTGCGGATAATCAGGCTAACAGGGTGTTTGTGTGTGAGCCCATCTGGGTTTCTGAATGATAACGCTGAGAAAATGAGGCAGCTGCTGGAGATGCTTAAGTGCAGCAGTGGAATGTATATGTTAAGATCAAGGGCCAGACCATCCAGGTGATGGGACAATCTTAGAGAACAATTGCTGGGACCAGGGTGTGGTGATGAGTCAGGAACTCAGTCAAGCAGCAAGGAAGGAGGGCCTTTGACAGAAAAACATGGCTCCAGAGAGTTTGAGATGATACCTCCTTCAGAGGAAGACCCCTGGGCTTGCCTCTCAGGAGTTCTGTTTCCTTAGTAATTTTTAAAAAACAAGAAACAAACAAAAATAAACCTCCAAAAATCCCAGATGATTGTCAGAAGTAATGTGTGTAAGCAGAGAGCATGCAGGACTTGCATTGGACCAGTGGCCACGTGCTGTTCACTCTGTGCATGATTGTTCGGAATTGAAGCCAGATGTGTCTGCTCTTTCATTTGGTGGGAAGAGCACAGATATAGGTGTTGAGAGGCTGGGGTGAGCCACTTGAATGTGGCTTGCCACTTATCAGCATCTCTCTTTCCATGTGTAGTTTGCCGTTATAGTTTTTAAATACACACACACACACACATACACACAACCAGTTATATAATTCACACTCATGAACTTTGCTTTAGTCATTTGACATTAAATAAACATCTTTGAAATATTTCCATATCAGCCCATATATCAGATTTATGCCCTCTGATGGTAGTACAGAATTCTATTGTAGGAAAAAACTTTAATCAGTTCTCTATGGACAGACATTAAAATAGTTTCCAGTTTCTTGCTGAAGCAGACATTCTAATTGGTACATTTTGTCATGCATTTACGTATGTGTATTTGTACATGCGTAGGGTAAATTCATAGAAATGAAATTATGGATAAACAGAAAAGTCTTCTTTTGGGAAGATATAGCACAATTGTACTTCAAGGGCTAGCAAGGGTGTGAATTAGCTAGACAGTTGCATATACTGATGGTGGAACTGTAAGTTGGCGTGGAATTCTAAAGAGACACTTTAAATTGATTATCATCATGACTCCTTCAATTAAATACCTTATAGGGTCACCTGCTACACATTTTCTAAACAGTTTATCTTGGAAGACCCTGTAGTAAGTAGACTGGCCCAAATTTAATTGGCAGGTGCTTTGCTAAAGTGTTTTTTAAAAACTTGTTTGTTTTTTTCTATTTAGCTTTGTCTTTTTTTCAGCAATGCAGATAGAGAGGAATTTGGGGGCCTTAATTAGCCAGTCATGTGATCCTAATGAGCAGATTGGAAACAATCTTCTGAGTTAATCCTGCCCAGGCCAGTGCTCTCTCATCTCACTTTTGAGTGGAAATCCAACAAGCTAGCATTCAGGCATTTGCACTAGCCTAGTTCCTCAGTGCCCACAAAAGCATATTCCATGCCCTTGGCTTGCTGGTCTTCATGCACACAGGTCTGTATGCAACAGAAATCACAGATGTGCCAAACTCCAGGCATGTCACAGAAACAATACCAAGGTCACCACTACTCCATGTATACACAAAGATCATCTGAGAGGAGTGATATTCAGGGAAAATTGCTTGATATTTATTAGCTCATCTTCTCTTTCAAATAGCCTTGACCATATACCAGGATCAGATAGAATAACCAGAGAATTTTTTCCAAGACCTTGCCTGGAAGAATATTTTTTAAACTGAATTTCATTTTGCTGTGATATCTATTCAGCCTATTTTGATGTTATGAGAAATAGCCTTATGAAAACTTTAGCAGGGTTTATAGTAAGGATGTACAGGTCACTGTTTTCATATCATAAGATTTCTCTCTCTCTCTCTCTTTACTTTTCTCCCTCTATTTCTTTCTTTTATAACAACCACTAGAATAAATTTCTATAGGATCTTAGTATCAAGGAATGTTGTAATTCTCCTGAGCCACTGGCTTATTTTTATTTCATGGATATTTTAAATCTTGTAATATGCAAGTTTCCTATTTTTATGTTGCTTGCTAGAGAACCTAGAGCTAAATTTGTGATTAACCCACAGTAGGTTTTACTTATAGAGAAAATTCATCCAATCCAGGAGAACAAGTCTCCATCATCTTCTGTGCAACAAACTTACTCATTATAAAGTGAGTCTTTATGTGTGTATCTATGAGCAACTAACTTTTTAACACCCCACCTGTCATGTCAAGCTACACGACTATGCCAGTTGTCGAGTTGAGGTAATAGCTATGCTAATTGTATGGCTAGGCATTTCATAACTAAGGCCAAAACATTTCATTATTTTAGTTATGCTAAGTTTCCCCTTTGTATTGTCCGGGCTAGGGGTCAGGGTCCACAGACTCTTCAAATCTATTGTACAGACTCAGTCACCAGCCCGCTCACACGCAGATCCACACTAGGTAATTGGGAAAGATCCTGGGGGCCATTGGCAGACGACACAAGCTCAGTTCTCAGTCCTCAGCAGCTTATAGCAGATCCAGAGGCAGCAGCGGTGGCAGTGTTCTTGGGGCATCCTGGGGGCACTGGCAGCAGCAGCGGCAGCAGCAGCAGCAGCAGCCTCCAGCAGTAGTAGCAGCCTACCTCTGGCCCCTCCAGGGGCGTCCTGGGATCAGAGCCACTCATCCTTTATACTCAAGTCCGATGACCCACGACACCTGGGCACACATGCGCAATTACATTGAACAACCAAGGAACACCTGGGTGCATGTGCATATTAACATCAAATGCTTGGCAAGATTCTGAACACCTGAGGGTCACTGACCATTTTCCTATATATTTTCCCAACACCACCTTACCCCAGGGTCTTGGTAACTTATACCAGACAGTTCATACACCCGTAGTAAGACATGCACATTTATTTCCAATTCCAAACCCCTCTTTTTAAAATCCCTCTTCTGGCTTTACTTATCTTTCATCAAGGTGGTTTCTGCCACCTTCTCAGGGTTTTTCAGAACTGCCCATTTCAGCCTTTCTCAATTTCCATGCCTTTGTAAAATGAGACGTGCTTTGGGGTCCTCAGCTAGTCCTTACTTGGCACTAACACTAAGAGAATTTAATTTTCTTTCAAGTGTGTGCAAGCCATTCTAGTGGATTGAAGTATGCCCCCCCCAAAAACTCACTGAAGCTTGAATGTGTCCCCCAAGTTTTATGCATTAGAAACTTGGCCCCCACTATGACTCTTAAGAGAGTGGGAAATCCTGTTATGGTAATTGAAAGGTGGAGCCTTGTAGGACCATGCTGTAGTGAATGGATTAATAATGGTGGTCAGGGGTTTTTTAAAAAAGAGTCAATGAGGAAGTTGCTCTCTCTCTGTTTCTACCATCTTGCAATGTGAGTGGTCACTGTCGCCACCACCAGATGTGTTCCTTGGACTTTGGAAGTCCCAGCCTCAGAAACTATAAGCAAATAAATTTTGTTTTCTTTTAAATTACCCAGTTCCTTTTATTTTGTTATAAGCAACAGAAATGAACTAATACAGCGTGTTATGCTCGTATGATAAAAGTTATACAAACAACCAGAAATTATTCTCTTATTTCTTACAGACTCCAGTTTTTACTGTTGTTTTGCTTTTTCAACAGGTCTGTTTCCCCAGAAACCATAAGAATATTCTAACTTGCCCAGCAAATATGTTTTATTGCTAGTTTTACCCCAATAGTTCTGTAGGCACTTATAAGATGTTTTCTTGTTCTTTAACTAGCTTTACTTTGTCTGTGTTCTTGTTTGCCAACTTTCTTTATCTCTGTCTTTAATGTCTGTAACCCTGTCAGCTCTTAAGATATAAGTTGCCCAAACGCCCTTCAAGAAATTTGTGAGCATAAAGATAAGCACACAACTAATGTTTATTTGGGCCGATGGGAAGTCACCCTGTGAAGAAATAATATTTTTCCAGAGATATATTGTCTTGCTTGTAACAAACATTATGTATAAATTTCTCACACATATTTGTTACAGATTCTGAAGGACTCCAATTTTTCTGTGCTTTGAGATGCAATGAATAAATGCAATACAGTTTTATGTCCTCTGAGGACGAGATAAGTTTCAAATCAAAAGATATACAATTAAAATAAGAACCATTTTAGGGAGAGACATTTAATTTTATTTGGTTTCATTTGGAACAGAATCAATTAATTAGGAAAGAAAATTACATCACCATAGTATTCATATTAAACATGTAAATAGGCATTTTATTTTTCTTTGGCCATGCACTTTACATTGACTGCAAGACACTGTAGACTAGGTTGCAAACAGTTGCATAACTGGAAAAATCAATAAGGATTTATTTTAGTTATGATCTGCCAGATAAGTTTGACATTGATGAACATATGAAACACAGATAGAAGCTCTGATTCTAGTGAGAGTTTAGAAATCATCATTTGTCATAGCAATATTAAAAGTGGCCCTGTAGGTAGACTTGAATGTTTATGAACAATTGTGACTTACAATACATGAAAGTTTTTGATGACAAGAAGGCTCTACCAAGTGAAGAAAGAAAACAAATAATTAACACCTGCTGGTCACGTTGATCGCAGATCACCCAAATTCTGGGAGTTCCTTTGTAGCATGGCTGTTTGGAAACTAGAAGTAGTCAATATCAGGGTCA
This sequence comes from Cynocephalus volans, assembly GCF_027409185.1. Classification (NCBI taxonomy): domain Eukaryota; kingdom Metazoa; phylum Chordata; class Mammalia; order Dermoptera; family Cynocephalidae; genus Cynocephalus; species Cynocephalus volans. Next base: position 11,440,212 of record NC_084468.1, read on the forward strand.
AGTTTCATAGAGCTGAAATGTGGAAAAATAAAACAGAGTGACATCAAGAGCAAAGCAACTATGCCCAGGTACAGACGAAGCTGATCACGTCAGTGTTTGTTTGAAGGGTGTAGCAAACCCATATCCACTCAGATATAATCTCATAATTATACCTCTTTGATCATGTTTGTCTTCCCTACCAGACCATGAGTTTATTGACAGCTCTAGAGAATCCCATTGCTGTTCTGCCCAGATATGCCCAGATCCTTCTTGCCCTTTCTCTGTAGTATGCCTTAGCTTCAGTGTGCCTTTGTTCCTAATGACCTGCACCTGAGAACCTGGGTTATCAGAGCTGGTTTATATTCAGCACAGAGATCCTGAGGTCCCTGGGACTGTACAAGCTCTAAGGGGAGAGATTCATCAATGATTGACTTGTGTGGGAGTATAGAAGCCCAGCTTCCTTGCTGTGAATTGGGGTCAGTTCTGGAGTTTTAACTTATGCTCCAGAGCTCTACAGGATCAGCTGTAGCTATCTTCTGTGGGACTTTGCCTAAAATCACTCTTGCTTGACTGCATCCCTTTTCCTCCTCCATTTCTTCTGGTCCTTTCCTGGTTTCTCCTGGGAGCACATCTTTAAGAACCACTTACACAGGAATCCTGTCTCAGAGTCTGCTCCTGGAGAATTTGACAATGCCTAGCATTCTTGTATTTATCTTTGTTTTCCCTGGCACAGAAGAGGCTTAACGAATGCTTATGAATAAATTAATGAGAAACTCAGAACATATTCAGATGTGGAAACATGGCAGACATTCAAGTGCCTGACCTTACTATGGGTAAATCTGATACATTTACACCAAATCCTGAGCTGGATTCGCCATGAGAAGTCTGATGGAGAGGAGCTTTGTTCTTGTTCTGTTTAGGTGGTCTTCCCTGACCGATGTGCTATACGTGTAAGATGGATCCTCCATACACTTCTTTTTGTGGTCAGCTGGCACTGACTGCCTATTCACTCAGTGAAATTCCTCTCTGGTTTGGCTAGTGAAGATGAGAAGTACTGCTCGTGGAGATAAATCTTCGGTGCACATGTAGTAAGGGGAGTGAAAGGCAAAGGATTTATCATTGCCCTGCCTCATCTGGGTTAGTCTTCTGCTTAATTATCTTTAAGGGCTTCACAGTCCCTGTAGGTTGAAGTCCAAGAGGCTTAGTATGGCAATCAAAGTACCCAGTGATTTGGGACTTTCTCACATCTCCAGCCTCATCTGTTACCCCTCCTTCCTTGACACTTACCTTCCATTATATCCAATACTGAATATAGTCCTTACACACATCATACTATTCCTCATGTTTGAGTTTTTGCTCATTCTCTTTTTTCCTTTTTAGAATGGGCTCACCTAACAAAGCCACCTTTAAGATCCACCTTGGTTACCATTTTCTCTATGTATTAGGTGTTTTTGTCTATGTTCTCACTGCATTCTGTGCATGCATCTGTCATTGGACTTACATATTTTAAAAATCATTGGCTGTGTATGAGTCTTTCCCTTCTAGATGGAGAGCTTCCTCACACGGTTTTTTATTCCTCCCTAAATTCCTGCTTCCAAGCATAAGGCCAGGAAAAGAACATCCTCAATAAATATTGGTTGAATGAATGATTTAATTACATTGATATTTGTCTCTATGATCATATCACTTTGCTAAACTCTTATAAATTAAGTTGTACAATATCACAATTTTTATGGTCTATCAGAAGTGGAGAGGCAGTTGGGAGAAATAAGATTATGTGATCAATAAACAGTGTTTATGCTCTGTAACAATTTGAAAAAAGTGGGGTGCACAGGAAGTCCCCATCTTTAAGCAATATAAGGTTATATACTTAGCTTTTCTCACAGAATTTCCTACCTTGTAGCTATGATAGAAACAGGAAGTAGTTATAGATTAAGACAATGAAAACAAGAGCAGGAGGTAGAGCCTAAGTGTCCATTAAATGTTGTTTATGAAGAAAGATCAGAATCTGAGGCTGGTTTAGTCTAATAGGAGACATCAAATGCAAGGTGGGATATGGATGAAAATTAGAGTGATAGAATTAAAAGATTTGGAAGAAGACATAACAGAGGAACTAGAGAGAATGTTTTGTAAAATATATAGAAGTATCCTAGACAAAGTTCTGTCATAGGGTATCCATACTAAAGATCTGGATTGATTTGGGTTCGAATTAAAGACACTGTACTCTGGAATTGGTGTTGAACAGAGCTCTATGTATTCTTGATAAAGGATGATTCAGAAGCAAAATATATGTAGATTTTAAAAACTGAAGTGAACAATATGACCATTTATTGATATTATTTCTTCATATAGCAGAGAGTCAAGATACAGAATGAATCCTGGGTTTGTGAGATATCAGTTAAAGGTGGGTCTCTGTTGATAGGGACAAGAAATACATTTCTTTTCTAAGCCACTGAGACAGGTTAATTTCTTTCCAGTGCTAGAATGTCCTATTCTGACTAATATTGGAAGTAGGTTGCAACTCTAAAATAAACAAAAATATGTAAATTGGTCACAGTCAGAATCTAACAAAGAAATCTTCAGCACTATTAGGATAGGGTGTTTCTAATGTCTGCTCAGCTGGATTTCAAAATTGTTATGGGACAGTGACTACATATGATACCTTTTATTTTTTCACTATATAAAAAAGATTGTTTATTGCAGTTTCTCTGTCCCTATTCCACTCACTATGTGAGTGCTAAGAGGATTATCCATAGTTTGGGTTATAGATCATCTGTAGTTTGGGTTTATAGATCATTTAGTCATTGACAGTATCCCATGCAATCCCTCATATTCTGTATTTTCCTGCCATTGCAACCAAGGTGGCCATATGTTGAGATAATAGCCTCTCATCTCAACATATGTTATAGTGAAATCTAAGAACATAACAAAGAAATATATATCTTACCAAGAAAAAACAACCTAATTGATATCAGATTTATGAATAGCATCATTTGATGCAAGAGGATATGAAATAGTATTTTTGACACATTGAAGGAAAAATCTTTAAGTTTAAAGATTTGTATCCAAGCATGCTGTTATTTAAATTTGTTGGTGCAAGAAATATATAGTCATGCATCCAAAGTCTTTAAAATTTTGTAAATTGAATACATATTTTGTAATGCTTTTATAAGAAGTACTCAAAAAAGAAAAATATGAGGGTACTTCAAAAATTTCATGGAAAAAGAGAATTAAAAAATAATACAAATCTTTCCATAGATTTTTTGAAGTGTGCTTGTAAATCCAGGATGATACTGCAGGAGTCATAGGAGGCAGAGTGGTTAAAACAAACAACAAAAAAGTCACTTAGTAAAGTTTAATACAAATAAAAGGGCAAAGATCAAAGAAAATTAAACAAAAATAGAAAGAGGATTTATAACAATCCAGACTAAAATTCTTAGCAATTTCAATACAGTGGGATAGGGATAATCAAAAATCCATTGTGAAGTACTTGTATTGTTTCAGATAAATAATAGATAATTGTAACATTAAGAAATCAATAGAGGTAATTAAACATAATTGCCATTAGTTTAAGGTAAACTGCCATAATAAAAAATAATGTATAAATTTAAGCTATCCAATAACATTTTGATTAATCAGTTAAAAAGAGAAAAGAAACCAAATGAAAATACAGTGAATGAAAAATATAAAATATGATGCATAAATTTACAAATTATAAGAAATGTAAATGGGTTAAACTTACCAAGAAAGGCAAAAATCTTTAGATCCACAAAAACCTCACAGGATCCAGATATGCATTTTCTAATAAAATGCATTCTTAATACAAAAAGACTCATAAAGTTTGAAAAAATAAAAGTTGAAAAGATATATCAGGCAATCATAAACAACAGCACACAAAATGCGCTAAAGTGGCGATCTTAATCTCAAAAACAAATAAAATTTGAGAAAAAATTTTTATGATCATAAAATGTTTCATAAACATAAAGCAAACAATAGCATTAGAAATTATAACTATTATAGCATATATGCACTTTTAATATTAGGATAACAAAGATATATCTTTTTTGGTGGCTTGCTGGTATGGGGATCTGAACCCATGACTGTGGTGTTCTGAAGCTGTGCTCTAACAAACTGAGCTAACTGATCAGCCCAGACTAACAAAGATATATCAATTTAAAGTTATCACATTGATGAAAACTGGAATAATGCCAGGTATACTGGGCAATATGGCATTCAAAAACTCAAGCTACTGTAAATGGTTATGTAGAACTTAATCAAATTAAGCATACATATGCTCTATGGCCCCCAAATCCCACTCTTGGATAAATATCATAGGGAAATCTCCACTCAGGTACACAATTGGGACATAAGTGATAAGTTGTGTGTGTGTGTGTGTGTGTGTGTGTGATGGTAGCAGGGAGTTACACAGCACAGGGGAAAAGAAATACAAAATATTGGGATGCATGCTATGGAATACCATGCAGCTGCTGAAAGCAATGAGCTTGATAGTTGCAGCTATAAACAAGGACATATCTAAGAATGAACAAAATAAGCAACAGAATTTTATAAATGTACAAGAGAGTACTTCAAAAGTTCGTGGAAAAATAGAATTAGAAGATAATATGAATCTTTTCCAGAACTTTTCGAAATCCCTCAAGGGTGTGTGTGTGTGTGTGTGTGTGTGTGTGTGTGTGTGTGTGTGTGTGTGTGTGTGTGTGTGTGTGTGTATGTTAAGATTATTTAGGCAAATTTAAATATATAATACAGCTACTGCTTTGCAAGGACATGTACAAATAAAAAGATGCACCTTGACCACATTAGGAGAGAGGAAATGTAATGGAAGTGGGGAATGATAGCAAGATACCAGGAAGGGAGAAATGTCTTTTTCACCCCTTTTCTTTCAAATCAGCTTGCATACCAACATCAAAGGGCGTTTTGACTTCCAATCTATTTGTCTGGGGCTGTGCTGCACTTATTCAGATGTTCACTCACTTTGCCTCTTAAGAGTTCATTCATTCATTTGGCAAACTTTTGTCAAGATTCCATTATGTGCCAAGCATGGGTAATAAATTTTCTGTTCTAGAATGCTGCATTGTAAGTGTATTTTTGTGTGGAGCAAGGATCAGTAAACAAACAAGAACATACCAGACAGCATTAAGCACAATGCAGAGAATTAGTATCAGATAGCATTAAGCCCAAGGCAAACAGCAATGAGAAGGATTACTTTACATAGGGCAGTTGGGGTAGAACTATTTGAGAAGGAGACATGTGAAATGAGAAACTAATGATAAGGAGGAGCCAGCCATGCAAAGGTCAGGGGAAAAGTTTCCTGGGCTGATGGAGTAGCTGGAATCAAAGTCCTATAAGGTGGGAATGAGTCCAGAGTTGACGGAGTAGCATGGGAGGAAGGGTGCACAGTGCAGAGAGGAAGGAGAGGACCCCAAATCTCACAGGCTTCGTAGACCATGGGAAGGCATATAGACTATATTCCAGCAAGCAAAAGGTAAAAGGGATTATTTTTAGATTTATACTCATCTGTAGAGTCTCTCAAAGGCCAGAATGAATAGAAACTGACTGTTCTCCTAAGTTCCTGATCAGGTGTGACTCGGTGCATTGGAGGACACTTGTGTCACACTCACTCATTTTCCAGAAGGACTGCTTTGCACAGACCCCACTGCATGCTCCCTTAAGACTCTTTCAAGGTGTCCCAAGGTCAGCAAATAATGACACAACTCCAATGGTCTGTTTTGTGTTGTTGTGGTGGTTGCTGATGTTAATCTTGAGCAAATCACTTAAATTATCTGTTTCAGTTTCTTCATCTGTAACCTGTGTCTAACTTTATCTGCCCTTCCTGTCCTGTGACATGGCTGTGTGTCCTCAGTTTTTCAGTTACTTTGTCAAAGTGCCTTTGGTCTTGCTTCTGAACTGTGGAGTTATAGCCAGAGGAGGTATGCTGAGGTTTGAGTCTGTTTAGAACTATCTTCATCCTCCTAGTAAATGCTTTATAACTCATATATGAGTTTGGGAAGTGACCTGTGAGCACACTTCTTACTTTAAAACTTTAGTCATCTAAGTTTCGTCAGACGACTGTGGAAAAATTAGAGATTATTTTACCCTTTCCATCTTCCTATTTGATTAGGATGAAAGAAGAATTTCTGTGCTTTAAGAGTTGTTTCCCAAATGAAATTCTCTGCTCTCTATTGCCTTTGACATTTGTTTGTCAGATACCTCTTTAGTTCATGTACATAAACTACTTATTTAATTTGACCTAATTCTGAATCAAGAAGTTGATTCAGAAGGGCCTCGGCCTTTGGAAATAGTATTGAGTGAGAGCATCATGCTAACATATGTTGAGACTTAAAACTGCAAATGCAGTGGAGAAAGTGATCCTGCTGTGACTTTCCTCAAGTAGAGGGTTGGAGACATGAGACTCTATTCTAATCAAATGCGGTGTGTTTGCAGCTGAGGCTGGGGAGAAACCAAGTTACATTAGAAAACTTGACATTAAAAGTGCAATATAATAGATGGATGGAAAAATGAATTTTTATCAAGATGATCCATTAGTGTTCTACAGCCAGGCCGGGAGAACAATGACCTGGAACAAATCAAGAAGAATGATGCTTGACTTGTGTTTGCTTGTTCTAAATGCTGACCCATATTCATTACCTTTAATTAGAAATGCATTTGCTTCTGGTTGATTAAACACATTTTTAAAGTGTTATTTTTCTTTTCTTTGGGTGTGGAGAGGTGGGTGATGGAGGTGGTTTTGTGCAAAGGATTTGGTTCATCCAATTAGATTAAATAAAAAGAGAGACAAAAAGCCCAGTAGAGCAAAGCCCTGAGTTAATGAAGGAGTTCTTTGCAAAGGAAGAGAATTAATCTCCAAGTTGTGGAGAGCTGAGCATCTCTATCATCAACTACCAACCTCAAATAACCTTTGGTAACTTTAGCACCAACATTTGAAAGCACATCTAGTACAGACCCTGTTTTTAACCTCAAATTCTATCTATTTTCTATCAGGCTTCCTGTCTACCTTTAATTGATCTCTGACATTAGAAAGTACTTATTCTTTAATGGAAAGAAAGAAGAGAGGAGAAAGAAAGAAACTGTGAACAGAATGTCCTTAATTTTTCTTTATAAACTAGGCAGAATATGCAAGCCAGTGAGGACACTATGCCAACTCATTTGGGAAAACTTGGAGTATCACTGCAGATGAATTGCTAGGTTGCCTGCCTCACTGCCAAGGAATAAATTGCTGGGGACAATTTATTTACCATGTCTGTTGCTTGAACCTATTACTTCTTTGCCTCTAGCTGATGTTAATAATATGAGTCGGGGAGGTGAAGGTGGAGAGGGAAGTTCCCTCTGATGTCACTTAGACTCATCAGGAGTCAGTAGAATTGTAGCCCATGGATGTACGCTTGGATTAAAACCCCAGCCTATTGATCTTGATCAATTCCCTACAGACCACATCTGTGAACAAAATAGCATAGTCAGGAAGCTCCAAGAAGGAAAACAACAGGAAATGGCTAAGGACCTGGAGAGAAACTTTAGAAATGACCTAATTCTACTGAGGCTGGTATGGAATTAAGACAGTTGAAAAAGGAGCTTAACTCAGTTGAGCCACTGCCAACTGCTAGAAAATGTGCTAAACTCTCTTTCTAACTTATTCTATATGCCACATATCAAAGAGGGATTATTACTATCTCAACTCCCTTTTTAGACAAGGAAACTGAGTCTCAGATGTTATAAGGGATTGCTCAAGTTTTCTCAGTTAGTCAGGAGTAGAGCCAGATCCGAATCTGTGAATCTTGAATTTCGATGCTCACACATGGGTATTTCCTATGTGCAGGGCTATAATACCTTTCCCATACAGATGCAGTGGTGTCAGCAAAATGAGACAATATTTCTAAAGATATGCCTTTCCCACAAAGTTCTAAATTGCAACACATTTCACCAACAATTCTTAATATTGGAGAAAGACCATGAACTTTGGAGAAAGTAACCTTACTTAGTAGAAAAACTAACATTATTTCAGCCACTCACTCTGAATGTGAATTCATGTAATTCACTTATATTCTGCCCCTCAGTTTTCACATCTCTAAAATGGAAACAGTATGTTTATATGCATGATGCAGCTTACAGTGTTAGCAAAGCACATCTGCTGCTGGGGATCAGGTGGGTGGGGAATAGAGGGGAAGAAAGAGCAAACGTGGAGATATGGGAAGAAAGGAACCAGTTGCAGCAGAGAACAGATGTTGCTGTGTGACAGGATACATTGTGTCACAGTGGTTCTGGGTGCCATGAGAGGAGAGAGGTCTTGTTTTCCACAACTTGTATCACAGTTGGGACCAGGAAAGGCTATAGTGCACACAAGTGCCAAATCTACATACTTTTCATAAAAATAAGTGTTGACTCTTACGCACCTGGGACAGTTGTGTTATTTTAGGTTAGGGCTTAGTCTGAATCCAAGGCCAGTCTAAGAATCTTAGAAGCAGTGGATATATGTTCAATCTTCTCTGATATAAGAATACCCTAGTTTATTATTGAGTATTGGGGAGGAGAGGGGAAGAAACACCAAGATCAGAAACTGGAAGGGAGGGGTGGCTGTGGGGAGGATTTCTTACATGCACTTGACTCCTTTTCAGAAAGTCCTTTCAAAGGTGCTTCTCATTTGTTAATTTAGATGCAGGTGTTTGGGACAGGAAATATGTAATATCTCCAGAGTAAATGTAAGAACAAGCAAGCCAGCCTTGCTCATCATAATGAAAATATTGCTGGTGAAGAAACGATACTTATTATTATGCAGAGAAGTTAGTAATTGAACTCTGAGACCTCTAAAGAATGCTTATAATCCTCTTATTTGAGAAAGCAGGATTCTTAATATTTGTAACTAATCCTGCTTCAGAACACAGAGGAGAATATTAGATTCAGATGTATGAACAATTTGCTTGAAAATGTTTTAAGCAAAACCTTTAGGAGGACTTTGGGCATGAGGCCACCTGGACTCAGGTGGGAAAAGGTTTCCCGTTCCGTCTCTCTGGAGTACGTACCTATGCAGTCTGGAGAATCACTTCGTATACACTGGGTTCTCCGCAACTTGAAGCAAGAGCCACATCTCATTCATTTCTGTGTGCCCCACAGAACCTACGAGGCACTCAACAAATGTTTGTTCCAGGAAGATGCTGCCACGGACTTGGCAATATTTACTTTTTAGACGAGCAGAAATGCAACCAGTCTGGGACTGAGGTTGTGAGAAATAATTATTAAAGGGTTGAGAAATAATTACTGAGAAATAATTATTAAAGCATTTACATTTGCCCTGTTCTCTAAATCTTCTTCCTTCATGAATTAAACTCTCTGCAGATTCCTGTTACTGAAGAGATTGAAAAGAATTATTCTTATCGTGTGGCATTTCAGACCTTTTGTTCCTCTCCGCATTCCCAGCACCGTTTGATACAAACACTATGCTTCTGAGGAGAGGGAGGATTTGCAGCCTCAGAGCTGATGGAGTGCACACTGCAATTAAAAGCAAACACATTTCCACTTCAGTCGCAGCCTGTGGGTGTTTTAAGAAGAAAAAATTCTATTAAAAATATAAATGTCAAACTCCTTGGGATTTTGATGTAGACATTTCATGTAGAGCGAGTTCCTGGCAGAGCTTGGATCTTGAGGAGTTGATAAGGATTCTTTGCTCCTAAATGCTGAGACAGGCAGAGAACCTCCTGCTGGGCAGTAAGCAAGAGCAGCTGGGTTCCGGCAGGTGCTGAGGCCGGGAAGCCGAGGTGGAGACAGGAGGAGAATGTGGATGCTTTTGGGGCATGTGCGGCATGGCCAGGAACCAAAGAGCGGAGCAATTCTCGTCCTAGTTGTCCCGAGAAGGGTGGTTCCACTCTGCTCCCCACATTCATTTAGCCTCTGGCAACAGAAGAGAGAAAGAAGAAACTTCAGTTTTTTTCATTTTCCCCAGCCCACTTTTAGCCTCCAACTTTTCCTTCACAGGAGCACAGCAGCTCATCAGATTGCTCAGAACTGGAGACTTACTGGACTTCTCTTTACTAGTGGGCAGGACTATGTACTTTAAAAGGCACATGGCCTTGCCTTTATCCCCATTTTGGCTTCCTGGGCATACTGGCTTTGGGAAAGACCAGATCAGGCAAGACATATCCTTATAGGCTGAAGCAAACATCCAGCTTTCTCTGTTCTAGCTTTTGGTTCATGTGGCTGGAGCTATGTAGGAGGACTGGGAGTTGGTCAAGCAGATCCAGCTATTGAGATGCAGGGACAGAGCTGTCAAGAGTCCCACTTTGGCATCCGAGGCTGAGCTCTGTGTTACAAGCTCCATTGTGTTCCCCCAAAGTTCATTTGTTGAGCTCCTGACCCTTTGTGCCTCAGAATGTGACTGTATTTGGAAATAGGGCCTTTACGCAAATAATTGAGCTAAAATAAGGTCTTTGGAGTGGGCTCTAATCCAATATGCCTGGTGTCCTTTCAAGAAAAAGAGATTAGGATACAGACAGACACAGAGGGAAGACCGTGTGAAGACTTGAGAAGATAGTCATCTATAAGCCGAGGAGAGAGGCCTCAGAAGAAACAAACCCGAATTACCCCTTCATTTCAGACTTCTAGCCTCCAGAACTGTGAAGAAATACATCTCTGTTGTTTAAGCAACCCAGTCTGTGGTACTTTATTATGGCAAACCTAGCAAGTCTTGATTTGGGCTTTCCACTTATCCGAGGAACCCTGCAGCAAGTCACAATTTTTGATTACTTGCCCAGCTCTGAGGAAAATTGGTATTTTGTTTGCCACTACCAGCTTAAGTGCAAACCTCCCGTGGCAGAGAAACCTGAAAGAAGGGAAAATGATGGGGTTGGAGTTCCAAAGTTCTACTGCAAACCTTGCTGACAACCAGCTGTTGCAAACCACACCAGATCAAGCAGAAATATCAGGCCAGGCCTAGAAAAAGATATCCGCGAGAGAAGATGTCAAAGTTTTCAATAGCTTAGCCTTGGAAAGGGGTGAGTCACCTAAGCAACAGGGGTAAGTAGCTCTGAAGGAGGATAGCTCCAGACAAAGCAAAGGCACATGCATTTTCTGCATCTGAATGCCCCCGCCCTGGTGTCTAAGCTTTCCTGAACCTTCCTCCTGCCTTCCCTAGTGTGATTTATGTACCTTGACTGTGAGCTCCTGGATGAATGGTGTGGCCTCTCTCTCACATGGCACTTAGCTAATTACTATAATGTATATAAATATCTTTCCCACCTACTAGAATGTGGAATAATGATAGGCTACAACTGCGAATTAATTTATTTTAATATCCCCTAGCACTTAAGTCCTCAATTAATGTTTGTTGTATAAAACTGATAAATTGAGGGAAGCAGAAATGGACACAGGACAGGTAAACATTAGTGGAGAGGAGTAGCTCCACGTCCATTAGAGCTTTTTGGATCTAGAAGTTTCTTTGGAAGCAGTTAGGCTGCGGTACGTACATAAAGCTGCCAGCTCTGAGGGACGCTTGCGGGAACACTGTCCTCTTATTTGTAAGAAAGCTTGTATTTCCTCACGATCCAAGATTTTAAACATTGGACAAATCCGAAGGGTGCCATTTCCACAGAGTAATAAGGTGACAAATTTGAGTTAGATTTGTGACTCAGAAACTTGCCAGCTGAGTCATTATAACAAGATCCTGGCATCTTCTGAGGTTCAGTTTACTTTTTCATAAAATGGAAAAACAGTCTCTAATTCATAGAATGAAAGTGAGAAGGAAATGAGAAAATATATGTTAAAAGACTGAATGTACAAATGAACAAGGAATGGCCAGACCATATGAAATAGGATTCTGACCCAGCACTTGCAGCAGCCAGCCCAGGAAACCAGCCTATTTTCTACAGTAACCTGCCCAGGAACCAGCCTGCTGTACGTCAGACTTGCAGCAAGTCAGACGGCTATCTCTAACAACAGCTTCCCTAATCTTTATCTCTGCTTCCAACTTTGGGCCAACCAGAGAAAGTCGAATATGCAGCCCCAAGCAATCGCATGGGATGCCCTGCTTCAAGTTAGCCAACGACAGCTTCCCCACACCAACAGCTTCCAATCAGGGCATACCTGAATCTTCCCTTCTTTCCTCTATAACGATTTCCCACTCTTCTGCCTGCTTTTGAATCTCTCCCAGAATGGAAATGGCAGTGGTTGACTCTCTTGCTATAGCAAACTCTGAATAAATAGCCTTTGCTTGTTCTCGTTTGGATGGTCTTCTTTCGTTTCCACAATATAAACATGCCTGTGATGGTGACTGTTACATGGCATGTGCTCATGTTATGAGAATGTCCATGTTCTTTCTCTTGGACACCCTTTTACATTCTCCACATGCAATCTTGCACAGCTTTGTCTGCTTTTCATCTTTTCCCCATCCTAATCTTTGAGAAGGTCTGAGAGATTTTCTTTCTTTCTCTCCTAGTGTAGATTAGGAGTAGTTCTTCTTGGGGGTCTCTGAAACATACCAGCAAATTGGTTCAGATGGCTGTGCCTGCCTTTGAACCATGAAGCTATTGAAAAATAATTTACTATTCCCTTTTGTTAGAGAGAAAAAATCTCATATTCATAAATCCTGTAGTAAGAGCCAATCTGAAACTAAGCTGCTCTGTTATAATCTGCTTTTCATTCAGCTTATAAGAAAACAGGATACATTACTACCTGATAACATCCCCCCTTTGCAGTATTTGTTGCCATAATCATTTTCTTCAGTTCTACTTCAGCCCAAGCACTGAGAAAGAGAATTGTTTTTATGTTAACACCATGAATTATTCTTTTAAAAAATGATGGTGACATTGCTTTCTTTTAAATTTGTTTTCCTGCAGGATGTAAAATTTCCTTGGAAGTTTAAAAAAGTGTTCATGTATTTTGTGAAGCTTTCCTAGAAATTCCATCGAGATGGAAAAACTAATAGATTTCCTACTTATTCTTTGAGAGTTGAGGGATTGCAAAATTCCTTATTGCATTATTCTGAATATTGTTTTTCACAGGAAATTCTTTGAAAATGTAGTGAAATTATAATGGAAATAATAAAATCCATATACCTAATGAATGGAAAACACCCTTCAGGTGTAAATGCAGCAACTGCTGCTAGCACCATCTCAGTTGCTGTTTTCAAAGCCACAGAGGATTTCTTTGGATTGTTGCCTTACAGCCTCCACTGCAAGGTGGATATGTCCTTGGGGCATAGCTAGAGTAACATCATTATATGTTCTTCTTCTTTCCCTCTCCTGCTCTTCCCTCCTCTCCTTTTCTCTCTTGTCCTTTCCTTTTTTTTGAAAATCTGTACTGAGTGGGAATGTATGATTAAGGTAATGTGATGTGCCTCCCCGGGCAACTGTGCTTCATTTACAAAGTCAAGAGAGGAAAGAAGTTAGAAAAATATTTATTTGACTCTATCAAAAAAGCCTGGTTGTTGCTAAAGGGGCTTCGTTTTGCATTTCTTAGAACAAGTCTAACAGCAAAACCCCATCAAATTCATGAGATCACAGGAATGTGAACATTGGAAACAACATAGCTTGGATGACTCACCACTCAGAGGCAAGTGAAACATCAAAGGGGGCCCAGACTCTGGCAGAACCCACATGTTTGTGAGGAAGCTGGCCGACCAAGGGCTTAATAATACCCCTGTTGCCCCTGAGGTAGGGACTTGAGCCTAGGCCACTGTCACTCCACCTTGCTTTGGTGAGCTATTGGTTTTAATTATCACAGATATTGTTTACCTTGCTGACTAGGGACAAATGACACTGGGAGGTGGGGTCTCTCTTGGGAAACTCACTGGGCTAAAACAAGTGTGAGTTAGTGACAACTGAAATATTTGACCAATGAGGATGACAAAATATGGGTAACTAAATTATGCCTGACATCAAAGTTTACCTGACATTTAACATTCAGATTTTGCCAGCTCTGTCATTTGTGCAGGTGTAACTGAAGTATGAACCCCAAAATGCTGTGGCTAAAAATATATATGAATCTCCCCACAGCCCCATAATTCCAAATCAAAAACGAGCTGTTTAGCAAACTGAAATGATCTGTTAGCATGCCTTGGTCTCCTGGCCTGTGAGATATTTTGGTCATGAACTCCGTCTTGTTATCAACGTTTTCCCAGTGGCCAGCCCAGGGCCCAACCGATATGAGGTTTTCATGAAATATTTGTCTGTTTGGAATGAGCCCATCCCCCACATTTTTTAGATCATTTAATGATAGAAATTACTGGTTAAATGTTCTATTTCTATAGCATTCTCATATATACAAGAAGATAAATATATACTTCCTATAACCCACATCTATATTTATTTATGAGTGTGACTTATATAAATGCTAGCATTTTGACTCCCTCTGCATAGCCTCTAAGTGTTATGGGTTACTTCCAACCTTCACTAGAGCTTAAAACACAGGAGAGAAATTAGGTTAGGCTTGGGGATGAATGGACATTCAGAGGAGAGTGAAATCTCTTTATCTAGGGGGGAGGCAAAATAAATTCCATTTAGTGATAGATTTGTAAATACTGTTGAAAGGGAAGTCTCAGATCTGTCTGGTAGGTATTCAGGAGTCATGGGTTTTGTTGTCTGAGGCAGGCACCGAGATGGAGTTGGGAGAGCAGAAGGCTTGTTGCTGTGCGAGGAGGAGGTGGGGCGGGAAGCAGGGTTGGGAAGGGAAGCTGTCACACTGACACAGACCTGACAAAGATCTACCAGCCCAGAGGAGACTCAGGAGCAGAGATGGCCTTTCAGAAGGATCCTGCACTTGGCGAACATGGTGAGGTGTAGTACCACTGTCCTGCTTAGTCATTAGCTAATGACTCCTCACAAGAGTGTGAGCTTGGCTGAGGTGGGCACTGAGGGCTGACAGCTGGAGGTATCTGGGCATCAAGTTCATTCTTGGAACGGAATGTGGAGAGTCCACGTCTGTGTCCGTTAGAGTCCACCCTGTGCAGACCTGCTTCTCACTCCATGTGTAAAGATGGCTCTTCAAAGGCTCTGGTGGCCTTCTTTTTCTGAGGGGAAACGTAGTAGGGAGGTTAGTGAGATGAAGTGCAGACCCCTCTGCTACAGTTAGTTGTAAGACCATGGCTGTTATCCATCATCTCTCTCTTCCACTATCCATTCTAAATTTCTCTCACCCTCAGTAATCTCCTCCTCTCATCGTGTGGCTTGTCTGTGTGTGACCCAATCCTTCATTCCTGTGGTGGTCTCAGACCCGATAACCATTCCCTTTTTGGGCCAGGATTGCCCGGGTTGTCCAATCACAGTCACAGTTTGGCAAGGATGTACCAAGAAGTGCCCAAGTGGATCACCCAAGATGGACAAGTGTTCCTTTCTGCCCCTGTTGTGTAATGTCTGCCCTACTTCCTGCTGCTGATCAGGGTCAATTACCTATGACAAGATGGTGACACCTCTTTGCCTGATGACTCCTGGACACAAGATAACCAAAGTGAGCAAGAGACAGCTGTAGCTTGGAGTTCACTGTGATCCTTGCACCTCTCTGGAGAAGAGGCCTCTAACCCTACAGAGCCTAGAGGTGTGGATCAGGGCAGTACAGCTTCCTCCAGTGGGTCATTGGGGATGGTGTTAAGTGGGACCACTCCTGCTTTTACCTCTTGTTTTCTGGATCCATGCAGTCTTCCTACTGGAGACACAGAGCCACATTAAAGGTCTCCAATTAAATATGTGTACTAATGATAGGAGAATGGAATCCTATCCTCTCCCGGTATTGTCTCTGGGCTGGCACATCAGCTGTGCCTTTTGCACACTATTCCAGCACTCTACCAGGCCATCGATTTCCAGGTGACTCAACCAGTAGATCCCATGTCTGGGCCCTCTCTCATACTCCCTTGCTGTAAAGAGGTAAATTGACTTTCCTAGCTAGATGCTATGTTGTGTGGGAGTCTATGTCTGGGAATCAGGCATCCTGTGATCCCATGGATGTTGATGTGGGAAGAATCTCTGCAGGCAGGAAAAGCAAACCTACACCTTGAATACATATCTGTTCCCAAGATGATGAACCACAGGTCCTTCCCAGATGGGGCCACAATGTAACTGAATGACCACCAAGTGGCTGGTTAATATCTTCAACAAACAGTGCTATTCTGGGAGTTCAACCTTGGTCTCTGCTGTTGTCAAGTCAACAGTCAGAGGCCGTAGTGGCTCAGTCAGTTTTGTTAAGTGGGCGTTCCTGCTGTTGGGTCCATGTCTCGTCTCTCTCTTGCCACCACAGCTTCTTGATTTGTGCTCATGATGCCAGTACTGAGATGGCCACTGGCAAAGACTGTCTAACAACAACGGGATGAATCATTTTGCCTACATACTATTTCAGGGACAGTTCTGTGATGGCTACAAAGAGCTTTACCCTTTGTGCCCATTCTTGTTTGTCATTCACAGTCCTCTATCCCCAAATTCCTTGTATCCAATATTCCAATCATTTTCATTTTTTGTCCCTGACCTGGTGACCAAGCCATTTTCCTAATCTCTGGCACTTCTGCTCACACACAACATAGACGAACAGAGTTACTCTCCAAAGCTCTGCTTGACAGGAAGATTTTCCTTCACTTCTGTTTTTTGGGATCACATCTGAAGGAGGCTGTAGTCCTGCCATCATCCATTTGAGGCCTACATCCACATTTTGGGCCAGTCCACCTGTAAACCAAGCTCAATATTTGTCATATTTTTTTAAGCTGGTGGTACAGGACTCTCTGTAGCCCGCCCCCTCATCTCCTCCATATAGCTATGGGTATGTAATGAGAGAGGGGACTGATACCGACATGGTAGGTAACATGGAGGCCTGGGTTTCTTGCTTGTGCAGCATGGTATTCTCTCTAGTTTTACTCGTGCTTTGTTTTGGATGTACCATTTCCATCTTACGATGAATTGATGAATTCCCTCCAAACTGTATGACTTTCAGTAAATTGCAACTCGTTCACTTCTAGATGGATGGTCACTTTGGGCCCCATGGTCAAGAATTTCATCTGTGCCAGGGCCCAGTAGCACACCAGAAACTGTAGATGGTGTGTAGTTCTCCTCTATTGATGATATGGTTGCCTGAGAACCCAGGGGACCTCATTGTGATCTTTTCACTGGGGCTTGCTGTAAACTCCACACTGCACGTTTTCCATCACTGTCTCCCCAGGATCATAGGACTTTTCAGATGGTCTGGGCCTGTTGGCAGGTCTGCTTGCACTGCAGCTTGAACTGATGAGGAGCCCTTTCTTATCCTAGGCCCCCCTCAAAGATGGCAGCCTTCCATGGCACTCAGTATGCAAGTCAGAGTGGTGTCCTAGGTGTGGAATATGTCCCCTCCAGAACCCAGAGAGACCCACCAGGCATCATGCTTCTCGTTGTTGTAGGGGATGCAAGAGGCAGCAATTTGCCTTTTTTGCTGGAGGGCATATCCAGGCATGTTAATAACCACTTTGAAATTTCTAAAAAATTGACCTACATAGCATGTTCTTAAATCATCTCTCCAGCACACATATGTTGAATCAAGGCATCTAGCAGGCCGGCTGCTTCCTGCTTGTCCTGGGTAATCAGCAAGATATTGTTGATGTAATGGTCTGGTGTGAGGTTCTGCGGTCTTTCGAGATGGTCCAGATCTCTTCAGATTGTATTATTACTGAGGGTGAGAATTAACCTAGCCCAATGGCAGAATTATGGATTTATATTGTTTTTCATTACATATGAATGTAAACTGTTTCTGATCTTCTTTTCTGAAAGAAATAGAAGGCATTCCTCACATCACTGACAAGACACCATAGACCTGAGCTGTATTAAATTGCTCTACCACATACGGCAATTACAATCAGAGCTAAAACTTGGTTAAATTTGCCACAGTCTATTGTTATTCTTCAGGGTTCATCTCATTTCTGCAGGTGCCAGTCCGTGGAGTTAAATGGAGATGAGATAGAGATATCCAGCCTCCGTCCCTCGGATCTTTAAGAAGTGGCACCGGTTTCTGCCATCCCTCCTGAGATGTAATTTATTCACTATCTTGGCGAGGGTAGGGGACAGTTTCTGAAACTCCCACTTGGTGTTCCTCACTGTGATAGCTCTTACTCCACAGTATATCCGAGGACCCTAGTATATCAATCACAATTATTTATTTGTGGACTGGAGAAATGACCTCCAGCTAGGTCCACAGACACAGCAAACTCAGTATAAACTGAACTTTGTGAAGGACTGCATTTATTATCTGAGTTCTATGTGTCCCTACATATAACATATAACAGGTGGGCTGGGATGACACTTTGGGTTTCTGGTCTCAATGTCAGCTCAGTCCTTGAGTTAACCAGGTGTTTCTATTTCTCTGGTATAAAGCAGCTTGAGTGAAGAGCCGTAGGTCCCTGGGGAGAAGGTCCGGGGTAATTTTTACAGAATATACTTGTTATAGTGTTGCAGATTTATTCTCCTAAGGATCAGCTCCCCTTTGTACTCAACTGGTTCTGTGTCTGGAAACTGGCTGAGGTCTGGAAATTAAGGAAGGGATCATGACATTTCACAGAGGTGCCTTCCTCAGCCTTCTGCGTATCCATCTTGCTCTTTTATGATTAAGTGTATTTTTACCTTCTCCCTAAATCTCTGGGGGTTCTTGGCTGCCACTCTGACCTTGTCAGTTGTTATAATAATTGTGACCCCTGGTTTCTGGATGTTAAATGATACTACCTGACCTTTATTTAGGGTCCCACCATCCCCTTGCTATCAGCAATGCAATTCTGAGGCAGGCTTTCCTACTGTTAGCCTGGCCCATAGAAGATGCCACTATAGAATGTCCTCCAAGGCCACATTCCTAACAGTTAGTGAATGGTACTTCTTCTAGGCCCTCTCATGGAATATGATCCTCTGGTAGGTTTTCTGTTCCTTATGTATATCCCCACATATCCATTTCCCTGAGGCTTTGAATGCCTTACTCCAGTGATTCAGGAATTTCAGACTCACTCAGTTTGAGCTATCGCTTTTTCCAGACTTCTAGGAGCCACCCTAGCGGCAATTTTGCATTATCCTCTGGAGTTCTTGCCAAACTATTGAGAATGTGTTTCAATTCCATAAACTCGCCTTTATCCAGTCTTATTTTCTAGTGACCCTTGATCTGGCACCCTTAGAATGTAGTCCTACGTACATTTCTCTAGCGCCTGCCTGCTGGTTCATGCTGGCTGGGCTTTGAGCTATAGTCCTCTTGGGATGTGGTCCTTTGGCTTCCTTATCTGGCCCTGGTTAAAGGCCTGATGCCCAGAAGAGGATGTGGGGCAGCTACTGAAAGGGGATGCTATGGCTTAAATGTCTCCTGCAAGGAACATCTTGAAACTTAATCCCCATCGTAAAAGTATTAAAATGGTGGGACATATGATTATGGTATTTGAAAGATGGGACCTTTAAGAGGCAATTGGATTGTGAGGATTTGCCCTTATTAATAGATGAATCCATTCATGGATTAATGGGTTAGTGTATGAATGGGTTGTCACAGGAGGGTACCAATGGCTTTATAAGGAGGGGATGAAGCACATTATCTTGCGTAATCCTCGCCATGTGATACCCTGTGCCACCACAGGACTCTGTAGAGAACCCCCACCAAGAAGGACCTCACCAGAAGCACCCCTTGAACATGGACCTTGCAGCCCCCAAAATGTAAGAAATGGAATTAGTTTTCTTACAAATTACCCATTTTGGGGTATTCCATTATAAGCAAGAGAAAAATGGATTAATACAGGGGAACTTCTTGTTTTGTGGAGAGAGACCTTTGCATGTCTTACTTAGGAGCAGTGTGCTAGCTCCAAAGGGGAGGAGTGGTCACTCATGTAGATTCAGGGGGTCCAGAGAGGTGTGGAGAGTTAAAGTCTTTGGGGACATCTACTTGGATATCCCTATCACATGTGCCATTGTTCTAGTGTTCCCAACTAGGGCACTGACCTTGCATGTCAGATCTTCCTGGGTAGAGCATTCAGTGTTCTTTGACCATAAGCCACTCTGACTATTAAATCCTAGGCTTACTCTTTGGGCTTTTCTGTTCACCCATTGCATGAAAAGAGGACTTCTTAACAAACTACCAAAGAGATGCCCCTGACTTTCACACTTAGTTTTCTATTTTTGTCAGTTGCCCTCAGCTTTTCATTATTCATTTGAAGGTTATCAATGCAACTTAGTAACCTTTCTCCATTTCTCAAACATATGTTATATATCTGAATCCTTGTAGAGCCAGTGCATCCAACTCTACCAGCCAGCCCCTCCACCTTACTGCAAAAGATTTAGTAATTGGACCAACGCCTTGTACTCTTGCACCACCTACCACCAGGATGGGGATGATTTTCCAGCTGGGCAGTGAGTGGTTCAGAACAGAACATCTCATTACCTGCTTTCTCAGACCTTTCCAGGGTAGTAACTGTTGCAGGATGGGTTCTCTGAGAAGCATGCATTGAAATGGGGTTTAGAGTACAAAGGGTTTATTGGGGAGTAACACCCATGAAAGAAAAAGAGGAGGAAACAGGATTAGACAGGGAGAGACAGCTGACACACAAAGTCTGCGTCAGCTCATTGGGGAGCTCCAGAACAAAGGTGACCTGTTAAGGGAGTCCCACATTTGGGTAAAATGTCAAAGTCCTTGTAATACCAAAGCCTAGCTCCGTCTCTGCCTGGGGGCAACCCCAAGAAAAGAAAAGCATGATCCTGGTTCAAAATTTGAGGCGGACCCTGTATCAGGTAATAGCTGGAGGCAGTGAGCCTCAGCTGGGCAGTGAGTCTGAGCGGTGCATCCTGGAGTCAGCCTCAAGTATAACCTTATAGGAAATGTGATGAACTTGTGATAAATGAGGCATTTTCCACAGTGTATTACATGTAGCATTGATTTCATGTTTTAACTCTTTATTTTTATTAGGGAATTATTTGGTTAAATATCAAGACTGATTTCCACAGCACTAAGAAATAAATAATAAATTCAACACAATGATCCTTCTTACACATTTCTATGACAATTCTAATACTAGCTACTATTCATTGAATTCATGTTATAAGCTATGTCCTGGGCATAGAACATTATTCTTATTCTCACAACGGAGGCATTACAGTGAAGGAGATTAAGAACACACTGTTAGGATTAGAAAGGCTTAACAGACAGTAGTAAATCTCCGCCATTTGCTGTCTGACTTTGGGTAAGGTACTTAACCACTCTGAGCCTCATTATTTTTATTGTTCATGGGGTCTCACCTCTACTCTATCTAGGACTAGGCCCGCATCTTAGCCTGAGCTAGGAAGTTGGAAACTTGGACCTTATTCTCAGCTTTGACACCCAGTAGCTTTGTGATCTTGGGAAAAGACACTTAATCTTATTGTACCAATGTTGAACTCATTAATTTCTAAGGTCTCTTCTAGCTTTAAGATTTTATGACTTTCTTTGACAGGCAATTTCTTAAATCTTTCCCTTAGGCTAAGAGATTTCATCATTGAAATTGTGTTTGGTTTGTCAGAATCATCTTCCTGATTTTTGAATTGTATCTAAAATGTGTCAGGAGCATATCTCTGGTCCAAATGGATTCTGAAACACCAGTTTCTAGCTGATGACCAGGAAGTTCTCTTTTTCACACCAGTTATAAATTCCTCCTACCTGCTGGGAAAGAAATTTCTTAGGTCTCTGATTTCAGTAAACCAAGGTCAAATTATAGAGGTTGAAGTCATAAGTCAGGAGATAGGACTGCACCCTAAAATCAGCGAAACTCTAATTCAGACTAATGGTGTGCCTGACTATCCATCTTGGTAGGCTTGCTAGCTTCCCTGCAGATGTTTCTTGTTTTAGTTTCCAGAAACATTGCTGATGATTTATTTGCTGAAATGCATGACCACTCGCTTGTTTTCCTCTTGATGAATGATGTATTCATGATTTATTACCATCCATTATGCACAGGAGATGGAGTTGTTTTACTCTTACATTATTTTTGTTTTTATTTGCTTTTAGAAGGTACCCAATGGACAGTTAGAAAACAAATCTCAATGGTGATGAATATGTGGTTGTATGCCTGGGTTTATGCAAAGTCAAAGGACCCATTTATCCACCCCTAATGGTGAAGCTTGTTGGCCTTTTCCTGGGCCTTCTTATAGGCACTGTGACGTAGAGGTTAAATATGGGGATCCCTGGATTCATAATCAAAATTTTCACTTTTTAGCTTAGGGTTCACTTTGTGTCAGGCTGGTAAGCACTTAACCTACATTAGCTCATTTAATACACCTGTCAACTCTATGAGGTAGATTCTACTACTATTCTCATTTTATGGATAATAAAACTGAGACATTAATTCATTGTCTTAAAGTTACACAACAAGAAAAGAATTCAACACCGGTCTTCTGACTCCAAAAATCCAGGCCCTTAACCTTTCCTCTAAGCTGCATGCAGTGTCAGGGTGGGAAGCATCTTAGCTTCACGAATGCTGAGTCCTCTCCTTCATTTACCTTATTCTTCCTTCTTGACAAGCATTTTTCCATCTTCTTGGCTTCTCTAAGTACTGGGCCTTCATTTAGTCTGTGGTTGTATGCAAAGCTGTCAACATACCATGTGTGCTTGCACACTCTCTCTCACACACACACACACACACACACACACACACATGCACATGCTATACTTGCCAATTGCTACAATGAGTACACAAAGAATATATTCTTCCTGCTCTTTGCTCTAACAAGTGGCCTTAAAACTCAGTGTATTTGTTTTATAGCACTGTATGATAAATTACCGAAAACTTAGCAGCTTAAAACAACAAATATTTATCATCTCATGGACTCTGTGGGTCAAGAGTCAGGGCATGGCTGAGCTGGGTTCTCTGCCCTGTGGTCTCATCAGCCTGCAGACAAGATGTCAGCTCATTCTGTGTTTTCATCTGCATGCAGGCTTGGCTGGAGAAACATCTGCTTCCAAGCTCCCTCAGGTGTTGGCAGAATTCATTCCTGGAGGCAGTCTGACTGACATCCCCAGATTCTTACTGGCTGTTGGCTGGAGGCTGCCCTCAGCTTCTAGGGGATGCCCACAGTCCCCTGCCATGTGGCCCTCCCCTGATTCAGTTCATGACATGGCTTTTTGCATCTTCAGGGCCTCCAGGGGAATCTTTCTAACTGTAGTCTGCTGGGGTGGAGTCTTAAACTTAATCGCAAGAGTGAGTCCATCATCAAGAGTGAATCCACTGATTATAAGCAAGTCACAGGTTCAACTCACACCCAAGAGGAGGAACATGCCAGGGCAGCACTCACCGGGGGTCATCCACTTGCTTTCACTGAGTGGCCAGTTCCTTCCCTACCAGCTGGTTTACATGGGAATCCAAGTGGTACCCATATTGTTATTCAGTGAATAACCATGGAATCCAAGAAACAGGGGTGAGATGATGATTATAGCCAATGTCTTCAAGCTATGGAGTTTAAAGCCTCCTTCTCCATTCTAGGGATAAGCCTGTCATGGGTACCTTATTGGCAAATATTTTCACCCAGATGTCCTCTCCTCTGGACAAGACATTCCTGTCCAACTCCTATTTTGTGTCATTGAGTTAAAATCCCAGTTCTGTCCATTAAAAGATTTGTGATCTTAGGCTAGTGTTTTAAACTTCCTAAGATTCTGCTTTCTATAAAATGGGAATCGTATCACCCATGTCACTGAATGTTTGAGTGATTCTGCTAAATGCCCAACACATAATACTGCAGGCATGTTATCAATGTCGAGCCTTCCTCTTGTCTTCCAGTCTTGCCCTTGTGCTGAGTAATGCTTCTCTATTGCATATTTGCTATTTGGAAACAGAATTTTTTCACTTGGTGAAGCTCAAGTTTTCACAGGGATAATCACATTCCAGGCACGTTTCTCCAAGTCTCCATTTGAGACTTCCTAAATCTCCTTGGGAACCTAGCTGTTAATACAATGTTACTTCTAGAGATGACCTCCTCTATTTCAGTTTCCCTAATTTAATCCTCAGAGGGTGACCTAAACATTTGGAAGGGTGACAGAAGTGTCGCCCCTTTGTGCAGGGTAAATTAGTTTTTGTTTTCTGTGTGTTTCTCTGCACAATGCACTTTGCAAATATTTGCTGGTGTGCTCATTCCTTGCACATTCATGAGAAGGCAGACTTAAACACAGGTGCTTATTCTCCACATTTCTTCCCTGAAGAGATTTAATTATCCTTTGCATTTGCTCCTTTGCACTAAGCAACTTCCCTTACTTAATACTTAGGGACACAACACCTACTGAATCATTCTGGGGCCAGTCCAGAAATTAGGGTATACAGGGGAAATTTCCTGCACTTTCTTCTTCTTAGGCAATGGCTTATGTCAGATAACACAATACAATTTAAGAGAATCTGAGGTTAGCACACCATTGTGTGTGAAGCACTATTGGTTTATTCCTCAGTAATTTTTATTAGGACGGACCTAGGCAAGAGGCCTATGCAGGCACTGGAACTACTTCCAAATGCTTCCAATGGCTCAGGGCCATTTGGAAATGGAATTCCAGGTTCCTAGAATCCAGAGTGTAGTCTAGAAGGGAGTATGCAGTCAGGACACTCACGTACCTGGGATAGTAACACTGATTTCTGATCTTGTGAAGGTCATTTACTTGCAGTGTTTGCCTTCCTGATATTTTCTCCTCTTGAGAGGTGTGTATCTGGCCCAGGGCAGGGGCCCAGGCAATTCTCCAGCATTACTCTGTTGAATGATGTGCTCATCTACCTGCCCGACCCAAGGCCCCTGAGTAAAAGGAAAGGAGGATTTTCTCTGATCCTACTTTCCTTGGGTTGAGGATCTGTTTTCCTGGAGCTCAGTCCCCTGCAGCATATATACAACTTATTTCTTCCCTCCTTGGTTTGGGCATCGTACTTCTCATGATTGGAACTTCTTACTGTAACCTCCTGACTCTGATTCAATTATTGTCCCCCCGTCCTATTCTCTGTGGTGTATGAAGTGGATATAACTCAGGAGCTGATGTAATTTGCACAAAGCTTGACACAGCACCAAATAACCTCCCTTTTTGTTGATAGTCATTTCAGAAAGTCACATTCCCAACTGAGAAAGAATTCTTTCCTTTGAGCAGTCTTAGAGTTGCACCTTTTCTATTTAAAGCAAAAACAAAACCAAAAAAGATTTGTTTGCATATTCTGCACTGTTCCCCCCAACTCTTTTCTGAACTGTAAGACCATCTTCTCTTCTAGATTCCATTTACTTTTTTCTCTCCCAGCATTTTTTAAGACAACCCTTTTTCACGGTACACTCATCAAGTTGTGACCTTCCTAAAGGTTAAAATTGACCGCACAGTTCATCTCTGAGAAGTTCATTTTAGGTTCTTTTAGATTGGTCAGATCTGCAATAGTGGACCTGAAATGGGTATATACAATCCACATACTCACACCAACTCCCAGTGCAGCAGTTATTTCTTTTCAAAGGCCCCATTGCTTTCTCCTAGCTCTGAATATCTAGACATGCTTCTCCCTCTTCTTAAACATCCTCTTTCTGACCCACCTTCTCCCTTCCCGTGGTTAATTCCCTGAATTGTTGGCACTGGTCTAGGTTCTACTTCATATATTTCTTCCCCTACCAGCCCCAAGAGTGAATCTAATACTCTTCCCACCTTGCCCATGTATTCCAGGGTTTGCTATACGCAGTGCAACAGGAAAACTGATAGCCCTGACCTGTGAATTTCTGGCCTCTCGCCTTGTTTCTTCAAACAGACTGTAAATTCCCTGGAAGCAGAGACTGCAGCTTATTTACCATGTTACCTCCAAGCTCTCAATAGGTTTTATTGAATGATTGAATGCATTACTGTCATATAGACAAGAACATTGAGAAAAAGAGAATTTAAGTGAGCTTCGCATCAGCACATTATTGTAAGAATCAAGGGAGGGCATAAATCCATACTTAATTGGTCCAGAGGTAGATTTTCTCCTGGAACATGCTATCCACATTTTGTTTATTTATTGCTCTATAGTAAACAATTATTAAGTTTAGTGGTTTAAAACAACCATTTATTTTGCTCACAGTTTTGTGGGTCAGGTTGTTGAGAAGGAGTAGGTGGGACAGCTTTTCTCTGCTCCACATGACACCAGCTGGGACAGTTAATTCTGGAGGATCCACTTCCAGAATAGTGTCTCACTCCCATGCCTGGCACCCTGGTGCAATTTGATGCCTCTCTCTCCACATGTCATTTCATCTGCCAGGGCTTCTCCACATGACTTGGGCTTATCCAAATATGGTATGTCTCTTCTTCTGCTGTAGCTGGCTCTTAAGAGCACCAACCCAGTTAGAAGCTGTGCTCAGACCTGGAACTGTGTCACTTGTACTAAATTTTATTGGTCAAAGCAGTCTGGGGGCCCATGCAAATTGGAGAGCTTGGAAAAATAGACTCCACCTTTTGATGGGGGTTTGGCAAAGCCATATTGTAGAAGAAAATGTGAGAGTGAAAATATCGTTGTTCCAATTTGGAAAACATAATCTGCCACAAACCATATAGGAATAGCTGAATATATAAAGAGAACAATTCCTTCATTCATTCCGTACATTTTCTTCACACATCGGCTATAATGTATGCACTAAAGTGTCCTAGCCACACCTTCTGCTTACAAGGTGCTCACTTTCTAGCAGGAGAGGCTAGAAAAGTGGTTTATGTTGTGTAACTAACAACCTCAAAATTTGCCAGCTTAAAACCTACTGTTTCTTTGTCTCATAAGTTTGCAGGTTGATGATTTAGGCTGGCCTGTGCTGGGTTGTTCTTCTAGTCTCAGCTGTGCTTTGTGCTCACTTATGAGCCAGTGGTCAGCTTTGGTCAGGTATGTGGTTTTGCTAACCTTGGCTTGGCTTTCTCATTTGTTTGGGGTTGGCTAGCTGTAGGCTAGTCTGGGACATCTGGGCTCTTCTTCATATGATCTGTTATTCACCAGAAGGATATTCTTCACTTGTTTTAATGGCAGAAATGGAATTCTAAGACACATGAGAAGCTATGCACACCTGTTGAGACACAGGCTTGGCACTGCTGCAAAGTCACTTCTGCTGCATTCTATTGGGCAAAACAAGTCATAAGATTAGCCCAGACTCGAGAGGCAAGTTTTGATGGGAAAAGGTGTGAAGTCATACTGCAAAGGACGGGGATATAGAAGGACCATTGTTTTTGGCCACTAATGCAATCCCTCCATCAAAGGTGCCAAGCAATGTCATTATAGTATGGTGAATGTGGTGGAATATGGGGTGCAGAGGGGACTACCTTATAAACGGAAAGCATCCAGAGGGGATGGGGAGTAGGAATTTGCATGAGAAGAGGGAGGGAAAGCTCCACGTGGGTATGGATCCTGAGGATGGGTGGGCTTCTGAGCCTGCCTGGAGAATAGAGGGAATGGCTGTCCTTTTACTAAAGTGGTCCTGCTTTGAAGTCTACAGAGAAATAAGGTCTTTATCTCTTATTCCTAGTCAGGTGTCACAAGATCATCAGGCAAGCTACACAGGTAACTGTGATAGCCCAGCTAAAAATCCAGAATCACCAGGGATCATGGAGACCAGTTCTCTTAGTCTCCTATTTTTTAAACGTGAAGCCTGGGAATGAGTTAGGTCTGCTCATCTGTATTAATTAGTTTGCTAGGGCTGTTATAACAAAAATACCACAGGCCGGGTAGCTTAAGCAGCAGAGATTTATTTTCTCACAGTTCATGAGTCCAAGATCAAGGTGTTGGAGGTTTTGGTTTCCTCTGAGGTGTCTCTCCTTGGCTTACAGGTAGCTGTCTTCTCCCTGTGTCTTCACATGGTCTTTCCCCGTCGGTGTGTCTGTGTCCTAATCTCTTCTTCTTATGAGGACATCAGTCATTTTAGATTAGGGATGACCCTAATGGTCTCATTTTAAGTTAATTACCTTGTTAAACACCCTATTTACAAATACAGTCACATTCTGAGGTACTGGGGCAAGAGCATCAACATATGAACTTGAAATGGGGGCTCAATTCAGCCCATAACACCATGGTCACATAGCGTCAGTCGAGCCTGGAAACTTGGACGCTTCTCTGTGAAATATGAAATACTCTCTCTCAGCTTTTATCCGAAAAGGGCTTCCCTTTGCCTTCCCAGATGACCATCATTCCTGACAAGGATGCTTGTATCTAGTTGCTTCCCTTGCCTGGCATTCTGCATGTCTCCTTCCTTAGAAATGCCTCCAAAGTCAGTAAAAAGACAGAGGAAACTGCAACAGAGCCCAGGGTAAAGGACAAACAGACTTGTGCACCATTGCATGTGGGAGGGATATTATCTTTAAATTGGTTGGGGAAAATTAATATTGCTCACTTGCTATGATCGCCTTTATTGTCTGCTCTGAGAATCAGCAGGGCCAGAGCCCCTGTTGATAATATTTTTTAATTAAAAGGAAAATAACTTCTTGTGATTAATCTGCTTCTTTGGGGACTTGATCCGGAATCTCATAAACCTAGAATGGAGGCATCTGCTTGTTCACCTGCAGATTCCTTCCTGCTTGGCCAGCTCAGGAGTCAGGAGAGGAAGCTGCCAGAATAAGATAAACCCCAGTCAGGACAGGCCTCAGCCAGATAACCAGAGACCAGACTCCAAGGAGGTGTCAATTGGATCCCAGCTGGGGCAGAATCTGCAGAAAGGACCTCTTCTTCAATAGTGTTAAAGAGAGCAGATGTTGGTACCGGAAGGCCTTGGCTGCAAGTCCTAGATCTGCCACTGTCCCTTAGAGCTCCTTGCCTATTGCATGGAGGCCCCAGTGCATCTCCTTCCTAAACCTTCTTAGGGAAGGATCAGAAACTTATTCTTACTAAGGTGGCAATGATGGACCGACATTTCAAATGCTGATTCTTCCCTTTTCCCATCAGCCCTCCTACATATGCAAATACATGAATGTCATTTTCCATTAATCACAGGACAGAAAAGACCTGGGAACATCCTCCTCCTAACAGGCCTCTGTTCATTCAGTTCAGGTTGGTGGTTGTTTTATTTGCATCATAGATGGTAAAGTACAATGTAAACTGGGTCAATTATTATAAACCTTCTGGCAGCTATGTGAGGCGGGAGAGGCAGAATCATGGTCCCACCTTACAGATGACAAAACTGAAGCCCAGGGCAAAGAGTTCAGCACCAACTTTGTGTCATGCAACATTTAAGCAAATTAATAAAACCCTGGATTTTTTTCCTATTCCAGTGCTCTCTCCATGTAATTATGGGGCAGTGGGGAGATCTTTTGTTTTCCCAACTTGGATTACTGGCAGGAAAAAAGCTGAGCTTTGACTAGACCATGCTAAAAATGTTCATAAAGTGGTTTCTGGTTCATTTTTGACTTTCATGAAACAGAAATTCCATCGATCATATCAAAACCCTTGATCAACCCTCCAAATAATTGTTGGCCCCCACTGCCCACTGACTGACAGTGAACCTGCCTCTCAGCCCTGTGTCTGATTATCCTGAATGATGTTGGAAACTAGACTAGAGACAACAATGTCATTCAAAGGAAACCTTTCCCCTTTTTTTTCCTTACACAGTACTACAGAATGTATAGCTGATAGGACACTTGGAGACTATCTAAGCAAATGCTCATTGTGCACATGAAGAAACTGAGGCACAGAAAGGCTAAGTGATATCCCAGATGTGATACAGCTAATTATGTCTACATACAAATAAGAAAAATCAAAAGGGTGAGTGTGTAGATGATAAAGGGAGATGACCAGTTCAATAGCAGAAGGACCTTCCTAAGCACTGGGCTATTGCTCAGTGAAATGGGAGATTTCAGGAGGGAGTGAGGTCTTTTAAAACAATTGCTGAGGGAGAGTGCGGCACTGGTAGCGCCAAGGTTCAGATCCTATATAGGGATGGCCAGTGAGCTCACTGGCTGAGCATGGTGCGGACGACACAGTGCCGAGGGTTGCGATCCCCTTACTGGTCAAAAACGGGGAAAAAAACAAAAACGAAAACAAAAAACAATTGCTGAGAACTGTGTCAGGTATGCTACAGAGGAGACTCATACCTCATGCCTGGAGAGTGTGGGGCGTATGCACACGTGTGTGTGTATGTGAATGTGTGTGTGTTGGGGAAGAAGGGAGAATTGAAATAAATGGCCTATTAGATCTTTTCTGTCTTCATCTTTGTATTTAAATAGTCCCTTATTGTTAGCAAAACAGATCAGGACAACTTTACTCTAAGGCTAAAACAGATGGTGTAATCCCCGCATTACAGATGAGGAAACAAAGGCTCAGAGAACTGAGCTGCTTTTCTGCTGTCACACACTGGTGGTGGGAGGCATTTGGACTGGAATCTTTGCTGCCTCACTCCTAGTCCTGATCTCTGCCTTCGATGGACCTGCCTTTTCACCTGTGATATGTTTGCTCCTTGAAAACTTTTTCAGTCCTATGCACGCATTAGAGTCTTTGTCCAGCTGCAATTTTTGTTCACAGTGTCATGTCGTTTGTGTGTGTGTGTGTGTGTGTGTGTGTGTGTGTGTGTGTGTGTGTCAGAGAGAGAGAGAGAGCGCACACGGAGGATGTAAAATAAATTGACTTTTGGAGTCAGACTCACTGGTTCACAATTCTATACTATGCTATTTGTGTTGTGTCCTTGAGCAGGTTACTTGACATCTCTGTGTCACTGCCTCCTTATCTCTAAAATGCAGAGGACCAAAAAGATATGTAGAGTATCAGTGTTGGGAAAATAGAATAATTTAATCAGACCTCCTCGCCTTGGGTCCAGTTGGGCGTGTGCGACACATTCTTTGTAAATAAGTTGTGTGTGGGTGGAGTTAGTGTGCATGCGCAGCACTGCAACTTGGCTGGCATCTACTGCCTCAGGCATCCATCCCACACGGCCATGCCAGTCACCTAGCTCATAGACCTGTGTGTGAGGGGTCTGGGGACCCAGCCTGGCATGTGAAGGGTTTGTGACCCAGTCAGGACATTGGGGTGGAGGGGTTTGTGAGCTCTAGACCCAGCCTTAGCTTGGCAATTGGCCCAGTCGGCAGGATTATGAACAGGTAAAATAGCTTGACAAGGAGCAACAGGTCCAGGCCTGCAAGTAGGTTCCCATGAAATGTTAATTACTTCTACTCTTCATTGTTTGTCTATACATAAATCTTCACGCCCTTTTTCCAAACTATGTTTATGAATCCTCTGCAAAATACCGCCATGGTTTGAGGGCTACAATACAGGATGTGGGGAGGGAGAGTTGGACAATATACTGAACAGATATCTGGAACTTTAGCTGGCATCAGTGTGGCATCAAGAAATAAAGAACGAATTAGGATCATTGCTTTTAACCTGCTCATTCACTTGTTCATTCATTCATCAATCAATATCTCTGAGCACCCCATATGTATCTGTGTTAGGTGCTAGCTCAGATGCATAGAAAGATAAGTCATGACTTAGGTCCTCAAATATTATCTAATTTTGTGGTGACGGACCTTGGGTAAGTCATTTTTATTCTTGGGGACTTAGTTTCTTCATCTATAAATTGGAAATACCACCTTTCTTGGCTAACTGCTAGTCTGTTTTTAGCCCTTGGGGACTGAATCTCATGCCAGGTATCAGGTATAAATATCCCCTCTAGAGATAAGGCAAGGCATTAGTTTGAGGGGGAGATGGCACTGTTACCCACACTCAGTTGTGATTTTCTCAGGCAGTCTCACTGGAGCTAGCTCTGATCTGTCTGCAGGTGAGCCCAGCTTTGATCTTCAAGGAATTTCTTCACATGCTGCCTTCTTATAACTGAGATACCTAAGCTCCTACCCAAGCTGCTCATCTCTCCAAAGAGCAGCCAGAAACATCCTTAAATCATGAAAAACTAGATCATCTTATGTCTCTGCTCAATATCCTCCAAACACAAGCATTTTGGAAGGAAGTCCAAAATGGTATCTAAATCTGGAATATTTCCAAAGCAGATTCTG
This sequence comes from Cynocephalus volans, assembly GCF_027409185.1. NCBI lineage: Eukaryota > Metazoa > Chordata > Mammalia > Dermoptera > Cynocephalidae > Cynocephalus > Cynocephalus volans. Next base: position 11,472,081 of record NC_084468.1, read on the forward strand.
AGACAAAGGCTTGAATTCAAATAGTTTATTGGGATGAAGACATGGCAGGGAAGGGAGAAAGCCAAGAAAGAGTGTCCAGATAAATATCTTATCACTGCAGGGAACTAGCACTGAATCACCTAGGGGTGGTGAGTCTGAGCACTTCTCCACCCATGTTCATTCCTCATTGGTTTAGGGTTTCCTCTGGACCCATCAAATCTCCAGCACATGAAACCAGTCCCAACTGTGGATTAAACGTGTCTCTGTGGTGTGGAGAAAGCTATCAGGCAGCCAGGTGGAGTGAAGCAGGCTTTTAGGGTGGGACACGATCAGCATGGATGGTAAGTCCATCTATAGCTGCAGGTGGACACAGAGTTGTCACAAAGGGATGTCAGGTAGGGCATCAACAGGTAGTCCTCCTGGCCTACAAGGGCCTCCACTCTGACTACAGCTCCTTTTACCCTCCTTTTCCCTCCCTCTGCTCTGGCAGCTTGCTCTTTATAAATGCCAAACAAATCCCACAGCAGTGTCTGTATTCATTTTCTAGGGCTGCCATAACAAAGTACTCAAAACTGGGTGACTTAAACAACAGAAATTTATTCTTTCATAATTCTGGAGGCCAGAAGTCTGACATCAAGGTGCAGCAGGGTTGGTTTCTTTTGGGGCCTCACTGCTTGGCTTGCAGATGGCCGTCTTCTCCCTGTGTCTTCTCCATATGTTCTTCCTCCTGTGTGTGTCTGTGTTCTAATAACCTCTTCTAGTGAGGACACTAGTTATATTGGATTAGGGCCCACCTTAATGACCTCACTTTAATTTAATTACCTCTATAAAGACCCTATTTCCTATTGCAGTCACATTGTAAGTTACTGAGGGCTAAGACTCCAACGTATGAAGTGTTGGAGACCTAACTCAGATCTTAAGGACCTTTGTAACATCTGATTCTTTCAACTGGAATACTCATTCTTCAGATTTCTGCACACCTTGCTCCCTCATTTTCTTCCTGCCTCTGATCAACTATCCCTCTTTGGAAGGCATTGACTAATTGTCATTGTCGCCATAGCAACTATGGTCCCTTTTTTCTCTCCCTCTCCTCCTCTCGCTTTGTTTATTCTTGATTTTTTTCCATTGCTGACCTCATAGACACGTGCACACATGTGCACACACATGTTCATTGTTTTATTTTCTGCCTCCCTTATTGTAAGCTCAGCTCCCCGAGGTGAAGACTTTGTCTATGTTGTTCACGGACATGTCCTAAGGGCTTCAAGCATTGCTTAGCTCATGTACTGGGAAGTCAAAATGTATTTTGAGAATGACTCACTGACTGAATGAGTGAATGACTGAACAAAATGTACTGTCCTCTGTGGAATCTTCCTCAGCTTCCCTCCTCTGTATTACTTACTGCATTTATGTGACTGTTCTGGAATTGACCAGTTTGTACTCAGCATCTTGCATGAATGCCACTGAGGTCTGGAACCTCTTGTTTTCACTTTGGATCCCAGGAACCAGTGACTTGCTAGGCCCTCAATACACACACAGGAATTGTGTGTGCATATAATTGTTAATATCCCAACCATACTGATTATTACACCATGCTGTTATTTTCATAAGGGCTCACATAAGGAATCTTTTTCAGAATTTAGTAGGAGGATAAAAAAAGTGTAGTTTCATACCATGAGGAATTTGTCTGTCTCTATATTTCCTATAAAAAGAAATATGTTCAATTTCTTTTTGTGTCCTGGCTACAAGGAACTGGAAAGCCACATCTGACACATAAGTAAAGCAATGTTATTAACACTTGTGGTTCTAATATCTCTCATCCCCATCTTTCCTTAGTCTCAGTTTCTTTTTCTGTGCTTAGAATAACTTTAGAATTTTCTCCATTTTGTAAGTCATCCTTAATATATTTAAGAAAGAAGTAAGAAATAAGAAAAATGCATAAATTAAGAAGCAAGCCTCCGTGTGGACAGCAGACATGGAGTAGTGATGGTGACAGGAGCAGGAAGAGGTGGGTGAGGACAAGATCTGGAGGGCTCTCAGGAGGAGATGGGGCAGGTCCGCCTGGGCCCCTGTGTGCTGTCATGCCCGGAGCAGGGAAGAGACTCTGAAGAACTTGCAGGAAGTTGCAGATGAGCTACAGGGAGGGACAGGTAGGTGAGAGGGAAATTGCTACCTGTCAAACCACTCAGAATCTGTACCATAAAACACATGCAGAAATGGAATGCAAATTAAAGGCAACTATTCTACTAGGAAATCAGAACCTTTTGAAATATAGGATCATGTTACAGGCATCTGAGGTTTTAACTGTTGATTTTATTGCTTAATTTTGCATTTTTTTCAATCTTAGAGTCATAGAGTTTTGCTTCTACATCGGAGTCTACCCCAGAGATTTTGTACCTGAATTGCAGGGGTAGCAATGGGAGTGATGAATGAGCTTCAGGAAATCTGTTCACCTGTAATATTGCAAGCAAAATGTGCATTTTTTCTGTCTACAGTTTACTTCAGATTCTCACCAGAGTCTGTGATATAGCCCCTTCCTTCTGCCTCCCCCTATAAAAGGTTGAATACAGTATGGCTTCTCATTTGGAGGTGAGGAAGGTGAAACTCCTCAAAAAACAAAGTGACTTTTTCAAGCGCACATTCTAAATTGATGTCACAGCTAGGACCTGAAGTCAGGCCTATCTCCTGTTTCTAAGACTGTGGTTGGTGCTGTAAAGTGCAAGACTGTTTATAGGCCAGGGAGCTAGTGCCCCCTGTAGTAATTTTGCCATGCTATGTGCACTCAGACACCTTGGGTGATTAGTCTTTTCCCTGAGCCTCTAGGCAGTCCCAAGGACCTCTGACATCTAGAACTTTCTTTGGGGATAGGTTTGAGGCAAGTAAATAATTTGGAAATTTTGCTGCCTTCCAGAGAAGCAATGAAGCAACCCTTAATTGCACAGGGCACTTGTGAAACAAAATGCTTTCTTCACTCTTAAATCCCTTATTTACTTGTAAGGAAGGAGGCTTTCCAAGGAGGTCAGAGAAAGGTGGAACATTAGGACAACTGGGTTGCACTGGCTTAAAAAGTGATGTCTCACTGTCATAATTTGGACATGTTCAACAGAGGCAAATTTTCACAGTAAGGGCCGAGCCCGTGGCGCACTCGGGAGAGTGCAGCGCTAGGAGCGCGGCGACGCTCCCGCCGCGGGTTCGGATCCTATATAGGAATGGCCGGTGCACTCACTGGCTGAGTGCCGGTCGCGAAAAAGACAAAAAAAAAAAAAAAGAAAAAAAAAAATTTTCACAGTAAATTTCTGTCCAAAAGAGGGACTTCCCTTCTCTTTCCCATTGATGAGGAGATCTCTGTCCAAGTTGTGTTTGATTGGCCAATTTCTATTTTTTTCTCAGGTGGGGCTATGTCAAGGATAGTAGAGATCATATCCAGGTGAACAGTAGACTGAGGTGTGGGACTTCCTAAGAAACCACATAAAATGTCAGTGCAGGCAAAATGCAGGGAGAGAAATTATATGTCCTCCTGCATCTTTTTAACATAAGCCCACATGTGGAAAAAATCCATATATTGTTTGAGCTTAATTCACACATTTACTTGGGAATGATGAACTACCTTGAGTGGTTCTTAAGATTTTATTTGCATTTGCTCCCATAAATCAATGAATTTGACAAGTAAAGAAGGATTTGGGGCAATTGTCAAATTCCTTGTGTATTTTGGTTTGAACACTGCTAAGAGGGTGCGATGCTTTCTAACCAACAGTCTTCTGTGGTTATGGGTTGGAGACTTGGGGGTGAATGCTTAGGAACCATGAGCTCAGCTCAGCTTTGCTGAGGTTTTACTTTGTTTAAGGGATCTTGCTGGGAATTAGAACCCTAACAATGACTCATCCAGCTTCTGTTCTGTAGGAGCAAATGGTCTTGTGGGGAAGATGAACACTCAGGAAGGATATACTAGGTGATATAGTGACTACAATGATAGAGACCCAAACAGGGAATTGTGGCCAGAGAGGCAGCAGCAGGGAACAGGCTAATGATAGACAAAGGGCCTAAACCACTATGGGAGGGACCAGAAAAGGCTTCCCTGAGAAATGATGCCAAAGAGAGTCTAAAGGTTGATAAGAAGATGGGCAAAAACATTGCAGGCAGAGGAACGAGGTGAGCACAGGCATGGGGGTGCAAAGCCAGAGGGTGGGGGCACTGCTATGAAATGGGGAGGAGTGAGGCAGGGGATGGGAGGAGCCCAGGCCTCAGTAGGTGGTGATACTCCTCACCTCCTCCAGAAGCATGGTGAAGTGAGTGCTGTTAAGCTTGGGAATGACACGGAGAGGCTCAGGCTTCAGGTTATTCTGATGACCTGAGTGGAGAGTAGATTGGAAGGAAAGAGACCACAGACAGGAAAACCAGTTAGAAAGCCACTGAGAGCTGAAGGTCCTAAGGAGGGAGAGGTCACAGTACTGGAGGAAATAGGGACAGTTAGCATGTATTACTGTTGCAGTGTCAGCTCATCTTGAAAACAAGAGGACCTATCACCTGCTCCAAGATACGGGAGGAGGAAACTGAGAAGGGCAGCAGACACATGACTCTGAAGTGATTAAGAAAAAAGGAAAAATACAGCTCTAAAACCTTCCGTGTAAATTACTTAAAACCTACAAAGAGCTGTTCTCTAGGGGTGATGTTGCTGAGACAGCTAGATGAACTGGCTGGTCCCTGGAGGACCTCAACATTTTTTCTTTTTCAAGGACAGCATAACCACAAAGGCATACCAAACCCTTTAACTACAAAACCGTCAAGGAGATTAGGCCTGCAGGAGCCTCTGCCAGGGAGGCTTAGGTACAGCAGGAGTGGAGAAGCAACTGGGGGCTATTAGTGGTGGTGCCGAGGGCAGAGAAGGGAGGGGTGGAATCCACTCTTGGGAACCCCATTGACAGCACCAATCTGCTGTTATGTTAAAGAGCCTGGCGTATTTTAATCAAGTTCCTGGGCTCAAAGCTAGGCTGTGACTTTGACTATAAACCTCAATTTTTTCCTATGTTAGACGCAGGTCTGTTATGGGCTGAATTGTGTCCTCACAAAATTTGTATGTCAAAGCCCTAATCCCCAGTACCTCAGAATGTGACTGTATTTGGAGATAAGGTCTTTAAAGAGGTGATTAGGTTAAACAGAGGCCATTGGGGTAGGTCCTAACTCAACCTGACTGGTATCCCTATAAGAAGAGGAAATTAGGACACAGACGTGTTCACAGGGAAAACCATGGTCTTGTATTTCCAGCATCCAGAACTGTCAGAAAAAGTTTCTGTTGTGGAAGTCAACCAGTCTGTGATATTTTGTTATGGTAGCCCGGGCAAGCTAATACAAGGTCCAAACACAAATCTCATGTGGTGGTTAGTTACTAAAAACATGCATGTACAAAACCCAGCAGTGACTGCCACATGTTAAACCCTCGGAACTACTGGTAGTTTAAATGTAGTAGAGTTAATACTACTAGTAATAGTAGTATTATCTTGATTAAGAGGGGTATGTGGTATCTTGGGCTACTTGTGTAATTCTAGGGCTTCTCTATTTTATTTTCTAGAACTTTTTAATTTTTTTTTTGCATGGTTTCACTCTTGGCTTTTGGGAAGTTCTGGGGGATGTTTCCAGATCATTGAATACTCCTTACATTCAGTTCAGTACAATTTCTTCATCTAAAAAACATATCCCGAGCACTGCTAAGTTGCAGGTCATAGAATAAGGAGTCCTCACAGAGACAAAAGACTTCGACCTTAAGGAGCTTATCGTTTGTCCAGAATTTTTCCTGGATCTCAAATTCCAGTGAAAGGTGTATTAGTTAAGGTAACACTAGCTGCTATAACAACAACTACAAAACAAAATTGTAGCAGTTGAGCTCAGTCAAAGTTTATTTCAGACTCATGGGTCAATCTAATGTGGGTTGGGATGGTTAATTTTACATCAACTTGACTGGACTTCATGATGCCCCATTGCTGGTAAATCACAGGATGCCCAGTGGCAATGTACCTGTGAAAGTGTTTCTTTACTGGTGGACTGAGTAAAGCAGATGGTCCTCTTCACTGTGGGTGGGCATCATCCAGGCCGTTGAGGGCCTGCATAGAACAGAAAGGAGAGGAAGGTTGAATTCACTTGCTCCTGACGGGTTGAGCTGGGACATCAATTTTCTTCTGCCCTCAGCATTTCTGGCTCTCAGGCCTTCAGACTCAGACTGGAATCTTTATCATTGTCTTTCCATCTCTCAGGCCTTTGAACTATACCAACAGCTTTCTTGGATCTCCAGCTTGTAGAAGACAGATCATGGGGCTTCTTAGACTTCATGATCATGTGAGCCAATGCCATACACACACACACACACACACACACACACACGCACACACACACACACACGCGCGCACCATATATATATACTTGGTTATGTTTCTCTGGAGAACCTTGACTGATACATGGGTGTTCCTGGCCAATGGGTAGCTTCCTATGTAGTGACTGTATCTTGGGGCTCCATTCTCTTCTTAAACCTTGAAGAGCTTCATATTTGTCTGGAAGATGGAGACAGAGAGGATGGGAAAGGCATTACACATCTCCAGCTCCTCGTCCTGGAAATGACCACATCCCTCCTGTTCACATTTCATTGGTGAGAATTACTCAAATGACCCCCAGAGCAAGGGTGGGCGTTGCTAAGAAATAGAACCACCCTGAGCATCTACTTTGCAGCCACAGAGCTATAAAAAGGAAAAGAAAAATTATAAAAAGGGAAAGCATGAGATATCTGAAGGGAAGTTGTTTATCTCAACCAGAAACATATACATGGGTTGAGCTCAAAGGGAAAGGACTAGAAAGAAATAATTCATTTTAGATTTCCATTACCTCATTTTGAACGAATGATGATAACCCTCTCTTTAAACTCCTGGCTTGAAATAAATGTGAAATAAGATAGTGCTGGAGTGACTTCATTGAGATTGAATAGAATACTGAAAATAGAGACAACAGTATCCTACTAATTGTTATAATGAGCCCTACAGGGTGGATTTATCAGGGAAAGCATCCTCTAACAGGTGAGATTTGAGTTGTAGTGCATATTCTCAGTGCCAGGGACTATGGATACAGAGGTGATTAAGACGGGGACTGTGGCCTGTGAAAGGGCACAGCCCAGTGAGTGGGAGTTGGCAACACATACTGCCTGTGATCACTTCCACACGACAGTGGTAGAGTTGAGAGGTTGTAACAGAGGTCTTGTGACCCCCAAAGCCTAAAATATTTATGATTTACCCTTTTAGAGAAAAAATTTGCCAAGCACTGGAATTCTATTCTAATAGAATCCTAGGGTCAAGGTGTTCTCCTGAGTAGATACTCATTGCATTGCTTATTTGCTCTTTCATTTCTTTTTATTTATCTATTTATTTATTTTAAATTTATTTATTTAATAATATTATCTTTTTTTTACATTCTAGATGTTGTCATGGAGCAGTTGGGGGTGAGGAGGAGAGGGGAAGGGAAAAGGAAATAGGGTGGGAGAAGTAGGAAGGAAGGGGTCTTGGTCAAGGCCCAAGGCACCCCCCTCATTCTGGAAGGGGAGACCAGGGGATTTCCAGTGGCAGCTTGGTTGTCACCGGGCTGGAGTGGACATCAGGTGGTATGGCTGAGGTCTTTGGCCCTTCACTGCCTGGGCTTGCAAGCCCAGGGCACTTCTGGTAGTGGCTCGGTGTTTGTCACAGGGTTGGTTGCAGATGTTGGGGGCGCATGGCCGAAGGAAGGCTGGGGCACTTCTTGTGGCAGCCTGGTAGTCATAGCTGGGCTGGATCTGGTCCTTGAGGGGGGGGGAGGCGTGGCTGAGGCCCATAGCCTTCACCCCTCGCTGGCTTGGGAGCCCAGGGTTATTCTGGTCCTTCTAGGTTTTATATGTGTTCTTTGGTGGTGTTAGACCTTTACTAGTTAATATCAGACTTTGTCTCTGATCTGTGGGCATTTTGTTTTTTCTTTCAGTTCTGTGTTGGATCATTTACTGTTCCCACCACTTAAACTCTGCACTGGAACTAATTTGTTGTCCTTTGCTTACTTCTAAAATGGAGGAACTTCCTGTGGGGACCAGCATTTGAGCCCTGTAGTTGAGTTATATTGTTGCTTTGCTGCTGATTCCCCGGGGAAGGCTTTTTGTGCAGCTCAGGGTTTTTTTTTTTTTTTTTTTTCCCCTTAGTTTTATTTTGTCAGTATACAATGTGGTTGATTATTGTGGCCCATTACCGAAACCTCTCTCTCTCCTCCCTCTCCCCCCTCCCTCCCAACAATGTCCTTTCTGTGTGCTTGTCGTATCAACTTCAAGGAATTGTAGTTGTTATGTCTCCCCCCCCCGTTTTTTTTTTTTTTTTTTTTTTTTTGTGTGTGTGTGTGTGTGTGTGAATTTATTTATTTATTTTTAGCTCCCACCAATAATTTCTCTTTCTGTGCCTGACTTGTTTTGCTTAATATAATTCTCTCAAGGTCCATCCATGTTGTTGCAAATGGCAGTATTTCATTCGTTTTTATTGCAGCTCAGGTTTTTAATTGTTGACTTTGTATGTACTTCCAAGTCTTGTGAGGCTCGTACACCTGGTTTGTGTGGAAACTCTGGTCTGGGCCTGAGTCTTTTCAGCAGACTTCACCCCCTGCAGTTCTATATTCCCGACCAGTCTCCATGGGGTGGGGCTGTGTTGATTGGAGGGCAGATCAGCTGTCCATGCTGTGCCTCAGTGTTCCCCCAGGAGCCTGTCCCCCTACCATCCACACTCCCAACACTTCCCGTGGGACGGGCCATGCGCTTGTCCCTGGGATGACTCACTGACCTCTGAGTGGCTCCTCTTTTCAGTTGTCTGTGGCCCCTCACTCCTATGTGGGTTCACAGGAATGCTGTAAGTGGTCTTGCTGTTCTGGGGGCTACCGAGGCCCTCTTCTCCCCTGCCACCTCCAAGCAACTTCATATGAAGGGCACAGCTTTGGCCAGTTCTTGCTCCATGCACTCCCTACTTCCAGCCTTGAAAACAGCTAGGATTTGAAATGGTAGGAATGATCCTTTCTTTCTTTCATCATGGCTTCTCCCACCTTCATGAACTCCGTAGTTCTCTCCTCCTCTTTCCCTGAGCTCTAGTAGCCCAAGCTTGGCTGTCATTGCTTTTTAATAGTTGTAAATTGGTTAATTTGTGGGAGAGAGTGATGCTGGGGGTCGCCTATTCCACCACCTTGACTGGACCTCTTTTATTTCTTCAGCAAATATTTATGGAGAGCCTTCTCAGTGCCAGGGACTATGGATACAGAGGTGATTAAGACGGGGACTGTGGCCTGTGAAAGGGCACAGCCCAGTGAGTGGGAGTTGGCAACCCATACTGCCTGTGGTCACTTCCACATGACAGTGGTAGAGTTGAGAGGACGCAGCAGAGGTCTTATGACCCCCGAAGCCTAAAATATTTATGATTTACCTTTTTACAGAAAAAGTTTGCCAACCACTGGTTTAGTAGAAGGTAGATTATTGTGGAACAGCTGTAAATGGTCTCCCAAATCTTTTCTTATTTCCAGTAAATTCCTACTCAAAGTTGAGTTTTCATTTCCAATGCCACCACTTTTGGGTAGCCCTCTTTGATTCTCCCTCTCCAGATTAGTCTAGATCTCCCTGGAAGATGCTCTTATAGACCCGCTTAGCTTTCTTTCATAACACAGTTGACAGTTTATATAATTATTCATTTTCTTGGTAGTTATTTGATCAATGTCTGCTTGCCTCACTAATGCAGCCCTGAGTAGGTACCAGGCACTGTTCATAGCACTTTACATATTGTATTAGTCCCTTTCTGTTGCTTATAACAAAATACCTGAAATGGTGACTTACAAAGAAAAAATAAATTTATTGCTTACAGTTTCTGAGGCTGAGAAGTCCAAAGTCTATCTGGTGGAGGCGACAGTGACCCAGGGGCCTCACATTGCAAGATGGTGGGAGAGGATAGAGCAGAGAGTAACCTTCTCATTCATTCTCCTTTTAAAGCCCTCAGAACCATGCCCCTTACCACCATGTTTAATCCATTCACTACTGTACTGTCCTACAATCTAATCACCTCTTCAAGGCTGCATCTTTCAATTACTGTAATAGGATTTCCCACTCTCTTAACAGTCACAGTGGGGGCTAAGTTTCTAATACATAAAACTTGGGGGACACAATTTAAGCTTCAGTGATTTTTGGAGGGACATAACTCAGTCCACTGCACATATATTCACTATTTAATCCTCTCAGCAAGCCTGTGAGGTAGGTACATTATTATCTCCATTTTATAGATAAGAACCTGAGACACAGGGAGGTTAAATAACCTGCCCAAGGTCACTTAGAAATAAGTGGTGGAGTCAGGGTTTGAACCTAAATAATTTGGCTTTTGAGCCAGCAACTAGAATACTGCATGGCACATCATGGGCCTAAAAATATATTTTCTGAGTGGATGAGTGATACAGCCTTATAGGTCAGCGTGAACACAAAGAAATGGCTGAAGCACTGTGCAGGCAGAAATGATGGGGCACATTTGTAGCTGCATTTCAGGTGAGATCAAAGGAAACTGTACACGTGACCTTCATCCTATTAACTGACTCAAGGCCTTAGAATAAGCGGCAAGAGAGCAGACACCTTTTCTTTTCCATTTTCACTTGCTGCAGCTAAAGACTGGTCCCCTGGCATCCCCCACATGCCATCTCTGGGCTGAGATCATGCCTCCCTAGCTGTCCTTCCTGTTTTTCTGATCTATGCATTTGCAATCTACTGTTCACAGCAATTCTTTTTTTCAATCCCCTTCTTCCACCCCCAGACTCTATTAAGCTTCAGGAAGCATAAAAGCAGCTAAGCCATTACCCGAACTGAACTTGAACTCTAAACCTCAGGAGATTCACCCATCACTGAGTTGAAAGCCTCCCTGGACTTCCAGCTGCAGCAATTTTATGAAGTCAGCACAGTGTGCCCATGGGGGTGCACCATATTTTATTTTTCAATCAAGCATGGTGCCGTCAAGGATTGCTTAAGTGGCTTGGTATCAGCACTTTTTTTTTTTCCCAAATAACTTATGAACTTGATGGGCATAAAGTTTGCCTGTATGAAAATATGTCATTTACTGCGATTTTTCAGTCTTAATATTCTTATTCTAAGTGACTTCGAGAACTTTCCCCCACTGGGATCCCCTGGGCCCTATTCTGCTGGCAGAGGTCAGCCTCCTTCTTTTAGCTGTGCATACATTCTTATGACTCAAGATTGTAGCAGCCAGGGTCACCCCCAGGGATGACAGATCAGGGCTTGGGGGTGGCCTCAGGTGTTTAGTCGACAATATCCAGGGCTCCTCCCTTGCAGACTGCTGGTGCAATTCTGTGCTGCTTTCAGACTGAGCAGAGTCTGTGAGACCAAGGAAGTGAGTGAGGTACCGGCTTCTTGGGGTCAGGGAATATTTCCCTTCAGTCTGCTGCTGTTACTTGCTTTTCAAAAGAGTGTTGCTTCTAGCAGAAATTTCCTTATTTTCACTTGTGAAGAAATCTGATTTTGACAGTGAGCATCTCTCATCTTCTGAAACCCTGATTTTTACAATGTTGAGATAGCTGCTGCAGAAACACAAGATTGACAGTCCAGCTCCCTGTAGAGCAAAGCTGGTCGAGGACGGTACACCCCAAACATCTGAATAAGCCCAATTTCCATCCTTATCCATCACAGCTGAACACACCCTAATCTTCATGGTGCCCCCATACGTTGTATGGACTTAATTTTTGGTAGGTAAATTGTGATGTGTGACTTTCCCAAGATCATAGAATATGAGAGAAAAAAGAGACTTCACATAGCCATAGGCCTCATCTGTCTGTTTTTCAAAGGTATCCATACTAGGACCCAGTGATTTATTATGTATTAATTCAACAATGGTAAGAGCATAATTTAACCAAACCCCAATTTCTCTGTATTTGAAATTGGAGGCACTCAGAGCTTTGGCTCTAAGCAGACCTTGATTTATTCACTGTAATCCGTACACCAAGATTTTAGGGGAGGGCCAGGAAAGCATTTTGAAAGCTAATATTCCACATGCATTTAGTTGTTAATATATGAAAGTGGATTGTAAACTGTAAAGCATGGCACATATATGAGGCACTATTATTTAAATTGTATATAGGCTGTTATTACTTAGATGATTATGATATTATTTGGATAGGTATCATAATCATCTAAACAATAGAAGAATATAGAATGTCAGAAAATAGGCTATCTAAAGTGTAGGAAATAATCTTAAACAGTATTTTTTTTTCTTTTCTATTTCCCCTAAAGGTAGGAGGAAAAGAGGTTTCTGGTAATCATTTACAGTGTTTATTCAGTGCTCACAGTATGTGTCACTGTTGTAGCCTTACACTTGTACAACATCTCTCATCCATTAGATTAAGTTCCATGAGGGCAAGGACAATATCTGATTTGTTCACTGCTCTAGGACACAGTAGGTGCTAAAAATATACCCATAAATGAGTAAATGAGATAAAAACTGTGTACTTTTATCATAGAATCCACTTCTCTGGAGCTTTGTAAGGAAAGAATTTAGGTATCCTCACTGTGATCCAAAGTGCAGCAGCTCCCATCACCCTCAAAATCTCTCCACAACTTAACAGCCTGTCATGAGTCTTTTCCTTGCATTTACTGAACAGCAAGATGTTCAAAGCCCACCCTGCCCAGCACAGCTTGAGGTGCTTTCATCTCACTCAGTCTCAATGGTAGTGTTCTACAATACCAGTTTAATTATTATTCAGGTATGGTGAGTTCAACAAAGCAGTAGACAACTGCCATTGCAAAGATAGTTTGTAACAGTTCCCAAGAGGAGGGGGCATGCCATGCCACTGGGAACACACAAGGAAGCACTGTGGAGGTTAGGGGGTAGGGGGAGAGGGGAAGAATAGGGCAGGAGCCTTTGTAGTGCTTTCTTCAGGAAGGTAAAGGTGAGGCAGAGCAAGTAGGTTTAGGATGGTGTAGTTTGAATAATTTCAACAGACTCTGAGGCATAGTGGCTGTCCCTAGTTGTCTGGTGCCTAGCCTTGTGGGGATCAGGGCAGGGGATAGTGTCCTGGAGTATAAGAGCCTGTTAACAGAGGCCATTGGCATTTGGATTGGTTGATTTGCATATGCAAGACTCCCAGGCTTGGAGTCCTACATGAAGGAATTAGATAGTCTTGGGAGGGACAGTCCCTCTGAGGTCAGTAGGACCCCAAGATGTCAAAGCATCAAAAATACAGAAAGTAAAAAGACGTTATTAATACAGATAGGTACTTATTCATATTTCTCTATTGATAAAAATGTCGTTCCAAGAAGTAAAGTGGCTTGAAAAGGCTCAGACTGCAAAAAAAGAGAAAAAGCTGCAGAACCCAGACCACTAGCCTCTGCTGCCAGCAAATTCTCCCCCTGGATTTGTATCGAGAACTTCCCTTAAGAACAATTTTACTCATCACTCTCTTTAGTAGCAAAATAGAGAACTCAAACTTGAAATAGTTGAAACAGGTAGGATCACTTATGGATGACCATAGAGGAAAGGGAAGGACTGTGGCTGTAGGCCATAACGGAGGCTCCCTCTTCTCAAAGTACTATTCCTTGTGCAGACTGCCTTTCTCCAGAGGCTTCTAGAAGTTTCCACCTTCTAGAAGTTTCTATGTTCACAGCTTCACATCTTTACACTTGAGATGAAAGAACACTGCGGGAGGACAGTGATGGGGCTGACTTGGAACATCATTCTACTCTGTGGACTGATTCTTACTACCCGAGAAAGTAGGAGCTATCATTGCCCAATCTTGGGTCACGTGCCATGTTTTTTTCATTTTGTGGTGGGGCAGGGGTAGGAAGAGAAGGGAGATTTGTCTCCAGAAGAAGTAAGGGGATGACAGTTAGACAAAAATGTTAGACATCCAGCACAAGAAGATTTGGCCAAACTCAGAGTGTGATTCTCAGCTTCTCACTCTCAGTCAAAATCTTGGATGCTTTATTGGTTCATCTGAGGTGTATTTACCAGAGCAAATCTCAGGAGCATTCCAGCAGTTATAAAATAGAAGGGAAGAAAACAAAAATTAATTTCCTTCATTGCACAACAGAAAAGTTTTTTTTTTTTTAAAGCATAATTGTGAATGGAGGCCGAATTCTTTTTTAAAATTAATTTTATTTTTATTATTAGCATCTTCATTCTTACAAATGGTGATATTTCTTTGTGCCCTTTACCTGACCTATCGCTTCCCAAACCCCCTCCCTCCCTACCCCCCCATCTCTAGTATCCTTAGGTTTGTTCTCTCTTTCTGAAAGTTCAATGAATTGTCGTGGTCTTTTCTTTCTTTCTTTCCTTCCTTCTCTCCCTCCCTTCCTAGCAGCCAGTTATGAGTGAGAACATGCAGTATTTCCTGTTTCTTTGTCTGGCTTATTTCACTGACCATAATTCTCTCCAGACTCATCCATGTTGCTTCAAATGGCAGAATTTTATTCTTTTTTATGGCTGAGTAGTACCCCAGTGTGTATATGCACCACATTTTCTTTATCCAGTCATCTGTCGATGGACATTTGGGTTGGCTCAGTATCTTGATGATTGTAAACAAGGCTGTGATAAACATGGGAGTGCAGGTATCCTTTCGACATGACGATTTCCATTCCTTTGGATATACACCCAGTAGTGGGATTGTTGCATTGTATGGTAGCTCTATCTGTAGTTGTCTGAGAAACCTAATAGGGGCTGAATTCCGTTTCAAATAAACATAGGAGGCAAAGAGCAGCGTGAGAAGTCTGTAACTGAGGGAGTGAGATGCTCTGGGCAGTGCAGGCCCTGGCAGTGTGGGTTTGGGGGAAGTCATGCGGGCCCTCACAGAGTCATAAAGTGCCTTAGGAGAGAGTCGCAAAGTGAATAAGGAGAATCAGCCTTCTGCAACTGTCTCCAGAAGTTGGTCGGTGCAGGACAGGGAAGAAACCAGTTCATTTTGTCAACTGTAGACTTCTCAACCTTTGTATCTCTGGGAGTGGAATCAACTTTCAGCATTTGTGGGCAATGAGGACAAATCGAATCTTTGCTTGATTTGGCATTGAAGAGTCACCCACATGACAGGGCAAAAACTGCATGGAATGCTTCGTCCTTTTCAGTCCTGTAAATAATTGCCGGATGTAGCGCTCCCTCCTCACCCTCTCCTATACCCCTGTGACTTCCCTGAGCACTTCAAGCTCAAGCCTTCATAACACAAAGTTGTAAATTCAGAGCTCAAAGTGGGGCATAACAGGCTTCGAACAGATGCCCCCCATCTGGGGCCCTGATCATCAATGAAGGGATCAGTGAGGGATAACAAACCACTGAATGTATCAAAAAGTCAAAAAGAAATCAAATGTTAGCCAGAACCAAAGTCAAAATGGTCAATGAGCATAATGGTTTCCTCAACTTATGGTTGGAATTGTAGCAATTTCCTGGTATGAATAACCTTCCTGAAGATCAAAATTTCCAAGGTCAGGTGACAGGCCATTGATTAATGCAAACAGTAATCAAAAATTAAGAATTACAATCTAAAAATACATTTGGTGTGATCAGAAAAGTTTCAAAATATGAAGCTCACTGCAGGGATTAATTTTTAAAAGGTAATCTGAGGGAGAGATAGCATTGGCTCTCTAGATTGCTTTGGGTAGTATAGACATTTTAATAATATTAAGTCTTCCAAACCATGAACATGTCTCCCTTTTTACTTCTATCTTTATTTTTTCATCAGTTTTGTAGTTTTTAATGTGCAAGTCTTTCATCTCCTTTATTAAGTGTATTCCTAAGTACTCTACTCTTTTTGATGCTATTGTAAATGGGATTGTTTTCTTAGTTTCCTTTTCAAATAGTTTATGGTTAGTGCATAGAAACACAACTGGTTTTTGTATGTTGATTTTTGCATTCTGCAAATTAGTGAATTCATTTATTAGTTCTTTTTTTGTGTGTGTGTGTGTGTGTGGAGTCTAAGATTTTTTACATCAAGTTTTCTGAAACAGAGAAAATTTTGCTTCATCCTCTCCAGTTTTAATTCCTTTAGTTTCTTTTCCTTGTCCAATTGCTCTGGCTATGACTTTTAGTACTATGTTGAATAGAAGTGGTGAGAGTGGGCATTCTTGACTGGTTTCTGACCTTAGAGGAAAAGCTTTCAGTTTCTCACCATTGAATGTAATATTAACTGTGTGCTTTTCATTTATGTGTATCAATTACACCTTAAAAAATGCTTTTAGGAAAAGGGACTCTGATTATATGTGTGTGTGTGTGTGTGTGTGTGTGTGTGTGTGTGTGTGTGTGTGTGTGTGTATATCTGATATATATATATATACTCTGATTTGGTAATATTAGGGAAAGTTGCAGGCCCAGGCTGCTGATGTTGGTGGTGATTGTGGTGTAGGTGGTGGTCGTGTTTAGTATTTAGGGTTCATCACAGTGGAAATACTATTTGTCTTTGTGGGAAGAGAGGAGGGAACAGTTTTCACTGTCCTGGATACTTGATATCAGACACTGAAAGTAGGATGGGAAGTGGCTTATAAAAGATCCTTAGGTTATGTAGGAAAAAGAGCACCAGAACTGAACTTCTTTCCCTAGTAAAAATCCTGTAAAACCACCAGGAGCAGGGAATGGAAGAATAGCTCTGTTTATACGGAAGGATCAGAGACTCACCTAGAATCTAAAACAGTTGAAGCTTCAGAAATTCGTCACATCCAACCTACTCATTTTTCATAGGAGAAATCTACTGTCTGGGATGGAGGGGTTGGTCAGGTGAAATAACCTACTAATGAGCAAGTGCTGATAGCACAAGCAAGAAACAAAACTAAGAATGAACTTGTGAATTTTGGTGACTCCTTTGCCGACTTCACCATAATACACTTAGGGAGGTGTAAGTTTTTCTGAAATACTTTAAAGGCACATGTGAATTTGTTCCGACTCCAAATGAGAAAAAGAACCAAAGGATAGAATTTATTTTTTTAAAAAATCAGTTGAATATGTGGAAAAATTTTCTAGGAGTTAGAGCTGAACAAAGGTGGAATGGGTCAGCATGTGATTGATCAAAATCTAGTGAGTACAGTTCTGGGGAGGTAGTGCTCTATAACTGCAAGAATTCAAGAAAAGCATGACCACTGTGATAAACTCAGAGAAATTTGCCCCGCATTGCCTCAGTAGGTGGCTGGGAAGAACTTGAGAACCATAGGGTCTTAGTGAGTTTGAGTGGAGGTTTGGAAGAGTGGCCAATCCATGTTAGAGGGATTAGACTTTTCTCTACCTTCCTCTTTCTCCAGAAAGCCTTTCATGATAAGCCTTACAATCCTCATGACTCATAATTCTGTGACAGTTTACAATTATGACACCTGTCCCATTGGGTTAGTACAGAGTACTCAAGATACTCAAAAGGGATGTGTTCCGAAAGACCTCATGTAGTTCATGTATAACTTCATCCAAGACTATTATTGACAAAGAATGATTGACATTAAGAATTCAGTAAATATTCACTATTATTGCTTTTATCAGCTGGCCTTTCTTTGAGTATATTAGGTGATGGAATGTAACCACTTCATGAAGATACACTGATATAATGAAAACACAGGAGCCTTAGAATCAGTCTAAATTTATTTCAAGTCTTGGTTCAATCATGTAACAGATTAGTGGCCCAGAGAGAAGGGCTTCATTTTCTTGAGCCTCCACCTTTTCATCTGTGTGATGGAGTCATAAGGTTTGTCTCAGACAGGTGCTGTAACGATTTAGTAAGAGGGCATGCAATGCAGCCAGTCCAGAGCTTGATCTCTGGGATTAGCACCCTTTGCTGGCACCTGTGGTTGGGCATCTCCCATGGCTTAAAATACCTTTTATTTTTTCTTTCTGTCAAACAGCATCTGCTTACTTCACATATGCTTCCACAAATGTATCCTGAGTACACCATTTTTATTTTTCTCACGATGCAACATTAGCAAGAGCTAATATTTTTTATCTCAAGATACCCTATAGGTCTTTTATGTCAGTGGGGTATAACAGCTAACATTCAACCAAGCCTGAGAATTAACAGTGAAGCCCTTTTACTTTGTGTTTCTAGTGGTGACAGGCACTTAATAAATACAAAGGAGTATTACATCCTATTACAGAGATGAACGCTGGTCAGTGGCATAAATGAATATCGTCTATGCTGCATTTCTCCAATTTAAGAATAGTAACGCAATGCATTATAAAGGGATCAATCATTTTGCCATTATAGTCTTCTTTGGCTTCAAGCCAGTTTATTGGATTCTTTAGTTTCAAGTAACAATAAAATAAACTGCCTCTTTTATTGAAAGGCAAAATATCATGTTTGAGACAGGATTGAGATTTTATGACTGAGATAAAAATAAACCCACTAAAAATACAGGTTTCTTACCAATAGGCCAATGAATTAAATGTGGATAAGTTCTATTTCTCTTTCTTATTGAGGACTGATACAATGTCTTTGGGGTTTGATTTTTGAAGATGAAGACTCGGCATTTTGATTCAGACACTTGCATTTTAGAGGGAGCCAGAATTTAAAAAAAAAGAGCATCTATTCTAATGTCCTTGAGTTATAGATAGAGAAACTGAGGTCCAAGTTCACCTCTTAAAATGACTTCTGCATACAAGTCTTCAAGCCCTAGAGTTTCTCCTCTAACTTGATCCAACAAAAGTTTTAAAACTAGTCTGCAGCTTGGTGATTATTTGGCCATACTTATTTTACTGTTGAAACTGAGAGGTAAATTCAAATTCACATAAAGATCTGCCTGCAGATTTGAGGACAATAGTCTGCTACTATACGACTTTTCTAGATTATCTCATTTCTTCTCTTTTTTAAAACCAATCAGTTGATCAGTCAACAAGTGTTTGGAGATCCTACAATGTGCTAAGCATGGAAAAGGAATATGGACAAATAAAGCAGAGAAATAAAATGCTGTCCTCCTGGAAGAATTTATAATCTTAGGATACAAGGTGCCTTAGGAGACAACAAAAGAAAATCTGAGAGACAATCCTGGCCTGTTTCTTTCCTCTCTCTGTCCCCAGTTTAGACACGTCCTTCTGTGTCCCCAGAAGTGTCTGCTCTCATCTCACCTCTAGCCTTTATCTCACAGAATTGGAGCTGTTCACTTAACTGTTCTGTTTACCATTTGTTTTTATATACTCGCCACATGGCATATCAGTGCCTTACTCTTTTCAACCCATAAACTTCAGGATTAGAAGCTACTAAAAAATATAAATATGTTAGAAATTCAGAACACTTTAGGGTAAAGAAATGAAAAGGCAGCTTATTCAACTTGATATATTCTAACATACTTTTCCTACCCTGGCCTCTCTCTTGCCCTTTTTTTTCCCTGTCTTAAATTTTCAATGACATTTTAATTAAAAAGTTGATAAAAATCAAAGATACACAGTAAACCCAAAAGCATTTAACATTTTAGATGGAGGCTGCATTTTTACTCAGATGGAACCTTCTGGCTTGAATGATTCATTTGTGGGAGACGTATGTGAGAGGTGCTTGAGAGGAGAATCTTAGGAGTAAATGGTGAGTGAAGTGACCTTTTTCAGAGAATAAGAAGTGTTGCAGCTGAGGTGGGGTAGGCTTGCCCCCATCTCAGGAAGGGCCCTATGCATGGCCACAGGAGGGTAAGGCCATAATCTAAGATGTTGGTAGTGATCATGCCTTCCCTAGGGGTAATAGGAGCCATTAGGTTAAATCTCAGCACCAGCTTGCTGGTGTTTGGATAAAACATCAGTATTGATCTTGAGCATCGTTAGCAAGATCTGCCTGCATTACCAGTAACCAAGAAACAGCAGGAAAAAGCTGCAAATCTGGGCTATCAGGAAGGGATGGAAGTTGGCATTTCAGGAGGAAACCTATAAGACCCACCAAAACGAACTTTTCAGTGACCATCCATGATCTAATAGAGAAAGGCCAAGAACAGGTAGGGAGGGGTGGCAGCCACAGGTGCAGTGATTTTGCTGCAGGGGTTATGGAGGGACTTGGAGCTAGAATGTATGTTTGTTACCTTTGTAATGGTTTCCTACCCTCTTTACTATTCCCCTGAGGTTATGTGTCTGGGAGACTCAGCAGTTCTGGAAGAAAGGAAGGGAGCAAGTAAAGAAGATGGGACAGAAAGAAGGAAGGGTGGACTGTTACTGGGGACATTCTACCTATACAACACAGCTGCCATTGCTTAAAACAAAAACAACAACACAATTGTCACACACCTCTGTCTCTAGGCACTGTCCTGGACAGAGGGGACATAGGTGTAGTGGATCAAAGCCACAGGACTCTATGTGTACCTTTATCTTAGCTCTTATGTTATAATTGTCTATTGGCCTATCTTTCAAAAGAGACTGAGCACCTGTAAGACAAAGACTCTGCCTTTTGTATGTTTGTGTCCAAATGTGTAGTTTCTTCTTTGACTATAAAACTTGCCCTGCACACTAAGATGATCTTGAGAGTGAAATGGGTGCTATTAATAATTGCATCTGGACAATAGGCTTAAGCTGGGACAGTCCCTGGCAAAATCAAAATGCATTGCACAGAAAATGTATTTTCAAAGAAGTAATGCACCTTGGGCCAATTGTTTGATCTCCAGGCAAACCTTAAAATGGTTGCTGAGCTAACCATCAGTTGAGAGCTGAGGGTGTTTTGACTGTTTAATTTTGTACCAGTTGGGACACTTTATCATTGTGCATTATTGGGTTGTGACTATGCAGAAACTCAGAGAAAAACAGGCACATGTGGGACTAGATGTTCTATAGCCATCCAGAGAATGACAAAACCATCTCAGGAGGAGTGTGATAGGAGGGTCTGTTGACAGGGATCTTTTTGGCATCCTGGGGACTTCTGGGACAGACGTGTGTTCCAAGCTCACGTCAGAATATCTGCAGGGGAAAAAAAGAAGAGAAAGAAGCCAGACAAGGAAAGTGAGAGGAAATGGATATCCCTGCTGGAGGCAATGACTAATTTAAGCAGGCTGGGAGAAAAACTTTTTTTCCTTGTGTTAGTTCCTTTTATATGGCTTCAGAACATTCTATGACAGCCCAGCATGCAACTTGGCACTGTCAAAAGAGACCTGGGAAAGAAAGTGAGTGAAGTAAGAGATGGAGCCAGATTAGCATTGCTGGGAGCCTGCAGATACTTTCCAGAGTTTTCTGCTCCAGGGGTGAATAAAGAGATAAGAAAAAACTTTAAAGAAGGAGTGACTTTCTTCTCACCCCCACCACTTTCACTGAAGGCGAAAAAGGACATAGTGAATATTTACATTTGGCTGGGATTTCCTGTATGAAAGAATTTGGTCAGAAAAAACAAAAACACTTTCTGAAACACTAGCCATGGCAGGATCACCTTAGTGTGAAATGAAGGTGCCGTTCAGGGGCAGGAGACCTCACACTTTCTGCCTCAGGTTTGGCCCAATACCCTTTCTCTAAGCCTCTCTTTACTACCAACAGAAAAAAGGAGTCTGTAGTCACTTCATGTAATGGCCTTTCCCTCTTTTTAGCATTTCAAACAGCAACTCTGAGACAGATGTGTGAGAGTTTGAAAGAGCCACTCCTTCATTGCTAGTGGGGGGGAAGAAAGGACTTTTCTGTCCTCTAACAAAGCCGCAGCTCCCTCTGACTCAGGCACAAGAGGACCAAGGGTGTGCTCACACGATCACAGTTTCTGCTCCCCAGGAAGCACCATGGCTGGTATCTGCAGAGAGTGAAGGTGACCACGTCTTGTTCTTGTGCCCTTTTCCCCTGGTTGCCTTCTGCTCTCCTCTCTGTGTGGTTAAATATTTGATCTTGCAGCCCTTCGAGGACTAGCACATATCTTTCTTTTCTCTTCCTCCCACGCTCCTTGCTGGGACGATGGCATGTACAGCCTTGGGTTATTAGGCAATTCTACCATGTGTTTGTTATGTGGCTGTTTTATATATGTGGTATGTGGGCATGTGTGTGGGTGTTATGTGTGGTGTGTGTGTACGTGCATGTGATATGTATATGCACATGCACCATGAACGTGCTTTGGGTGTTGTCTGTAGTGTGTGCATGTGTATGTGTGATGTCTTGCCTATGTTGTATGTGTGATGTGTGTTATATATGTGTCTTATGTGTCGTGTGTGTTGTTTATGCTATAATGATGTATATGTGATGTGCATGTGTGTTGTTATGTGTCTTGTGTTATGTGTGTTTTGTGTGTTGTGTATGGTGTGTATGATGTGTGTTGTATATGTGTTTTTTGTGTTGTGTGTGCATGCAATGTGTGTCGTATATATTTTGTATGATTTGCATGTGATATGTGTTGTATGTGTGTTTTAGGTGTGGTATGTGTGTGTATGTGTATCATCAGAAATATTGAATTTCTTTCTTGTGTTCATCACTTTTGCTGGGTGGGCTCTAGCTCATCCATGTTTCTCTTCACCTTTGGGGGCCAGAAAGGAGCACATTTCTCCAGATATCTCTGAGCAGTGCAGAAGACGGCAGGACCCCAGACTTACTGAACAGATCATTCTTCCTCTGCAAACAACTGCTGGGTGTCTGTTAGTGTGTCCACCACCTCACATGCCAGACCTCTCCCTGGAGCCGTCCTCCTCTCCTGTTGCCTTCATTGGTGTCATCTTCTTCACCAAACTGTCCACTCCCACTCTCTGCTCCTCACCTCCAGTCACTGCTCACACATCAGCGTGCCCCTCTCTGCCACTGCAACTCACTGACAATGGCTTCCCTGCAGCGAACAAAGAACTAACTGCTAAATTCATTGCACACTTCTCAATCCTTGTATTACAAAAATGAAACAATTGTAAACATTGCTGAATATGTCCTACTCCTTGAAATTTCTCCTCTGAGTTCTGCAGCAGCACGTTGTCATATTTCCCCGCTTCTCTAGCTGCTCCTAATCATCTCCATCTCGCCCCCTTCTTTTCTCCATTTTTACAGTGTTAGTTCCCATTGCTCCATCGTAGTCTCTGTATTTCAGTCTATTCATCTTCTCTGGCTGATCATACTCACACAATCAACCTCGATCTTCTTCTCATGAATGATCCACTGTCCAGTGCAGCCAAGACTCCTCCTGGGTGTAGCCCTGAGCTTTGCCTGTCCCTGGTACTGCTCCACCTGTGCATTTCAGCAAGTGCCTCCAACACAGCCAGCTTGGAGCCCATCCCTCCTCCGTTGTGCCTGTCATTGGCACCATGATACCATACTGTCACCCAGGCCAAAAACCCAAGAAAGTCACTTGTCTTCTGGGAAGGGAGAATACTATTTTCCTCAGAGGGCTCTTGTGGAAATAAAATTGAATAAGTAATACAAATAAATGTAATACCTCAACTGGCTTTTAGTGGGTATTCAGAAGATAGTCCTTCTCCTGTCTTGAAAAAGCACCAGGAAAGTTCATTGAGTCAGAGACCACTTTCAGATGGAAGATTTCAGACATGACTTTAGTAAAATGTCAAACAAAATTACAATATTCAAATAACAAAATCAAGAACAAGGACTATCTCTCCAGTAATACATGGATAATAAAGCACTTTTACAACCTCTCCCTTATTGATGTTCAGAAATCTGTGGGGCCGGAGGACAGGAATTGTTTCCTCAACTTTGTAGATGAGAAAACTGCTTCTAGTGAATTCAGTGACTTCGCCAAAGTCACCCAGCGGGTCAGCAGCAGAGCTGGGACTTCAATGTAACCCTCCTCAGTCTATTTTCTTTCTGCCGCTTATGACCTGCCTCGGACAAGGCAGATGGTGTCATTTCACCCAACTGAACAGATTGACAGGTGACCAGCCAGCTCGGAGTTCAGAGCAAGGGGTGGTGGCTGAATTTAGGAAGGTCTAATCACCATAAGGGTCTTTGATGAGGTTGAAGTTTATGACAGCTTTTAAGACATGGACATAGTTTGGGAAGAAGAGTGACAGATCTACCAAGCAGATGGTGTGACATACAGAATGAGCCTCAGGAATGTGAGTCTGTGGGCAGATTATGTATATTTGCCGCTCCCTGAGTGATGATGCCTGGAAGAGTGGGCAGAATGCAAATCCATCCACCAGAACAACACAGCAAAGCTAACTAAAACCATATTTTACAGTCTGTGAAGTGGAATCATATATATGATCTAATGTGGGCCTTGCAACCACCCTGATGTTTGAATCATCATCAACATTATTATTCCTCTTTTACAGACCAAGAAGGTGTCAAGCTCAGAGTGGAGATTTTGTTCATGGTCCTGTTTCGACCTCAACTAGTAGAGAAACCATAGACATAAATTGAGCACTATAGACTTGAAATCCTTCTAACTTATTCACCTTTCTACATCTGGGTTTTAGTCTTTGTTTCCTCATCTTGGACAGAGGCCTGAACTTAGGTCTCTTTCACAAATGCAGATAATAATAGCAATCCTACCTATGCCATGGCATGGTTCATGAGTCTAGATTGATGATGCACATGGAAGTGCTTTGTAGAATCCAATGCACTATACAGACCTAGAGAGAATTGATACCGATGAGTTTCCATTTCTGCTGCCTTTCTGCCCAGTGACTTTCAGCCTTATCTTGTGGAGGTGCATTTTCTTCTGCCAGTGATACAAGGCTGGTCAGCTCAGTGAGCTGAGCCTGCTTCAGCTATCAGCAGGGCATGCCCTCCCTTCCTGCACAGAGGCTCTGGCTGGATGTGGTGCTGCTCTTAGATCACAAATGTCAGAACGTCAGTGTGGGAAGTCAGATCTCATGGGCCAAGCTCCTCTTTTTGCAGAGGAGGGCATGCGGGCTTGCAGTGGTGAAGTATAGCATGCCTAAGGTCACACAGATGGTTAATGGAAAAGCCATTTCTAATAAACCATCTGTGATTTTCTTTCTGAGACCTTTAGTCTCTCTTTAGGCCTTTTCTGTCCACATCACTGTACTCAAACAAAGTGGAAAAGAAGGCCTACCCTACCCCCTTGTTTTAAACTCCCTTCTTTCTGTCCTATGGCCTAGGTCCAGGTCCAGGGTCCAGGGATTAATCATATCACTTCTCGGAGAGTATGTTAGCTAAGGGTGCTTTTTTGTTGTTGTCATTGGCACTTTGGCAAATGTAATAAGCTTCTGGCTGCTTCTGCGAAAGAAAAAAAAACTAGAGAGAGAAAAAAGGGAAAAGAGTTGAGAGGCGAGATGCCAATGGCAAAAAAGGATAGGTGAAAGTGACACTAGAGATAATAACTACATTTGCTGAACACTCAGTATGTGCACAGGTATGTGCTTTTTACATCTTAGTTAATCCTTGTGAAAAAACTGTGAGGCAGTTGTTAATGTAATCTTTACAGGAAGTGGCTGAGCCTAAGTGACTTTGGGTAGTGTGATGAAATGGCAAAAGGAAATGGTAAAAGGAAAGGTGGGATTTGAGCCCAGGCCATCCAGTGCTGGAGCTTTTGTGCTGATGCATTACACTGTACTGAGGGCAAGAAAGGCAGAAGAGTTCCTGTTAGGGTGCCAGGATCTTCAGATGACTAAGACATCCATTGTGTTAGCACCTGTTCAGGATAGAAGTAGCCTTATAGAAGATGATCCAGAGGCCTCAGTGATTCATCCACTCATTCATTTTTCCATTTGATAGGTGCTATCTTATGGATTAGAGGTTTAAAGCAGGTAAAATACAGTTCCCGCCTAATTGCCTCATGTAGTCGGCATTTCTTATTCTTTTGCTCTTTGTTTGTTGTGGCAGGAAGATGACCCCGATGACTCTCACCCTTGTCTAATCCCCTCCTTTTGAGTATGGGAAGAACCTGAAAATATGATGAATGTGAGGGGAGAGAGCACAGACTTGACAATGTCCACTCTTAAGATTCTTGGCTGTGAAAAGATGGGAAGGCGGGTGATGGCTGGGAGAGAATGCACACCGGATATGGGATGTGTCTGAGATACAGAAGAGAGAGGAAACTTGATGAAACAAAATCCCGTGGAGGTGGGAATGAGACTGATGATGTAGGCTGGGAGTAAAGAAAAGATTGATCGTGAACAGAAGCCTGTTGCTTTGCCTGCATTCTCCCCATGCATTCTCTCTCTAATCATCTGCAATGATTTAGAGTGGGCTGCTCTGCCAGCCTGGGCCCCGGAGTGAGAACAACCCAGAGCAGTTTCCAGCTGATTCCAAATGAGGATTTAAGCATTTCATTGTTGTTGTTGTTTGTTTTAACCTATTGGGACTGGGGGATTCTTTGTTATGGCAGCATAATCTAGATCATCCTGGCAAACATAATACGTAAGGAAAGAACACTGGGCTCACCATTATTAAGATATTTTCAAACTGGTTGAAAAACACCATGTCATGTGCAGAGGACCACTCAAAGAACAGCAACAAAAATAGCAACACAGCCTCAAAAACAGCAGCAGCAAACACAAAGGGAGCTCCACCCCTATCCCTCTGGGCATCTGTGACAATCAGAGTCACTGAGAGTGTTGCGTTGGCTTTTCCAGGAATTCACTGCTCTCTAAAAGCAGGGACTGTGTGTCCACATTTCCCATATCATTTCTCTACAGCTTGTCCTTAGGGTGAAAGAACAAGGGCTTTTACGACACATTCCGTCGGCTGCGTTTATGATGTTCTGCCGTGAAGTGAAGTTGAATTATAAAATAGGGCCAGTCTTATCTTGGGCAGCCATGCAACAATGGTGTCTGGAGGCGAGTGTTGAAATATGTCTAGGGGCTTTGGGAAATGTTTTCAATTCAACTTTCTGTGATCATTGTCCAAAGATTCCTGATAGCGTCCTTTAGGAGTTACTGAATACAAACAAGAAACAAAACAAAACAAAACAAAACAAAACCCTTGCACTCAGAATCCTTAAACTAATGGTAAACCAGCAAACATCTAGAAAACATTTGATAGACCGAGTGGAAATAATGACTATAACTACATGTACATATCACATATAGTGATAGCGTAATCGTATACGTTCACTATATATTCACTTATATTCGGGCTCAGAGTCATTCAGGAGGAGAGTGCCTGGATGTTAGAAAACATAGGTTTTAGTTCCAGCTTGTCATTAACCAGCCAGGAAATCTTGGGCAAATGGCTCGGCTTCCTTTCTATTCCCTATTTATACAACAAAAGTTTTGAATATATCAACTACTTAGTCTCTAAGAGTTCTTAAAACTCTGACATTTTAGGATTTTATTTATTATCATAGCCGAACCTCATCTAATCATAATAACGGTAGCTAGCAATTTAGTTTCAAACACCTATGGTGGATTGCTTACAGAAATAGTGATTATTAATCCCTTCCTTTTGCGGTGTGGGCTTGTAGTTCCATCGAGTAATGGCATCTATGCTGGCTTGTGATTTACTTTGACTGACAAAATGTGGCAGAAGTGATGTTGAGCGAGCTAGGAGCCCCTGTCTCAAAAGGCCTTGCATCTTCTTGTTCTCTTGGAATACTGCTGCTACCTCATGGACAAGTTCAAACCAGCCTACTGAAGATCAGAGGCATGTGGTCTACCTAGGCAAACTCCACCATGCCAGACAACAGCCATCCAACTGCCAGCCATGTAAGTGGGACTATCCTGGCACAGCCAGCCCCCAGCTAATCCACAAGGTGACCTTGGACTCATGAACCAGCCCAGTGGAGACCTATCACCACTAGTCCAGATCAGAGAGACACCCATGTGACCTGTAGACTCATGAGCAGTGATAAGTGGAGGATGTTTTAAGCCACTAAGTTTTAGAGTTGTTTGTTATATTGATGAAGTAATTGATAATTCAAACAACATGTTGAAAGCATGAACTCATTTAATATTCACAACAAACCAATAAAGGAAGTATTATTGTTGTTGTTGTTGTTATACTTATTTTACAGTGGAAGAAATAAGAGGCATTTAACTTGACATGCTAGAAAGCAGATGAGCCACAATTCTGTCTCAGGTGGTCTGGCTTCAGAATCTGCATTTTCTCTATGATGTGCATGAATAATTTCTTTTAGTTGTAAAAGATATCTGCCATCTACATATGCCACTCTGCCCAGCCACACCTGCACATTGGAGTAAACACACACACACACACATATACACATGCAAAAAAAATAAAAATTGCCAAAAATTGCACAGTTTACATTCACATTACAAGTCCTCATATTCATTGTTCTGAGTTGTGGATGTCAATAAGAACTTCACTTATCCCAAAGGAGAATCTTATCAAATTTCCCCTCTCATGTACTTCAAAAATGATCTTGGGGAAGAGCAGCAGGTATAAACTCCTTCTCACCCCAAAAAGTTTGCCCTCTAGAGACCTGACATCTTGGGGGTTTACCCTTTCAATGGAACACCCCTCCACTTGCCCCCACCACAATAAAAGATGCTCTTCTCAAGGGTGTTTTATAGACATTTCCACTGAGGGCTGCTAAAGACAGAGGCAAGGAAGAGACTACTTCACTGGATATCTTTGACCACAGCCCAAAATGATCCCTTATGTATTAGTTATGCTGCATAAAAAATGACTTCAATAATGAACCTGTATTATCTCATCATTTTGATGGGTCTGAAATTCAGGCACAGATTAGCTGGGGTCATCTCATCTCTTGCAATAAAAGAGTCAAATAGGGTTAAAATAATCTCAAGACTGGAATATGGAAGTTTTGGCTTCCATGTTCACTTATCTGGATATTGGCAGAGTTCAGTCCTTGTGGGTAGTTTGACTGAAGGCTTTTGTTCCTTGCTGTCTGTTTCTTGACAGATGGATATCTCCGTAGGGCAGCTGACAGCATGGAAGTTGGCTTTATCAGAGAGAGTGAAAAGAAGCAGAGAAAGAGAAAAGAGAGAGTCACAGTTTCTCATAACAATCTTGGCCATTTCATTCCATCACTTTTGCTGTACTCTATTCTTTAGAGAAAAGTCACTTGAACTAGCTCAAGGGGAAGTAATTACACAAGGATGTAAATCCCAGGAGGTGAAGATCATTGAGGGTTGTCTTAGAAGTCTGCCCACCAAAACTTGCAAGCCAGGAATGTTTTTATTTTTTTTTTTTTTTTGTCGTTTTTTTTTTTTTTTTTCGTGACCGGCACTCAGCCAATGAGTGCACTGGTCAGTCCTATATAGGATCCGAACCTGCGGCGGGAGCGTCACTGCGCTCCCAGCGCCGCACTCTACCAAGTGCGCCACGGGCTCGGCGCCAGGAATGTTTTTAAAGCTTTGTATTTCATCTTTAAATCTTAGGCACATTTTCATTGCATGCCAAATTATCTACATGCTTATTTAAATAAATAAGAAATGAAGAAAGAATATCATGTTGAACTTTCAGAAGGAGAGACAGAACTATGGTTACTAGAGGCAGAAAAAGGGGTGTGGCAGGGGGGTAGAAAGAAATAGGTTAAAGGACACAAAACAGCGAGTTAGGAAAAATAAGTTCTTTTGATGTAAAGTCGAGAGCTAGTCACCTATAATTAATGTTAATTTACTGCACGTTATCCAATGACTAGAAGAGAGGAGATCGAATGTCCTCCACACAAAGATATGATTATGTTTCATAATGATGAATATGTTAATTATCTCGGCTTGATCATCACACATTGTACATAGGTATTGATATTCAACTCTGTACCCCATAAATATGTATAATCACTTATGTTTCAATAAAAAATAAAAGATAAAAGATAAATGTTTTGAATTACATATTATCAGAAAACGAAAAAAAAAAAAAAAGCTTTTTTCTTCAGTTCGCTGCGTTGCAGGCTTAAACTCTGGTTGGAGAAACATGGCCTGAGTCATTTCCTTATATTTTCAGTTCAAATCTCATCATTTATATAGAAGAGGAAATTAAGAACAGAAGGATCAGTGACTTGCCCAAGGTCACTGCCCTTCATGCAATGACAGAATTGGCACTAGATGCTGGGACTGTGGGTTTTGGATCCAGGTAGTTTCTTTAAGACCTGGCTTTACTTGGTTCTCTTTCACTCTCTCCAGCATGTAGCACATACTGCAAGCTCCAACAGTGCCTGGTGCATGTGGCTTATTCTGCCTGTGATGTTCTAAACTTAATTAAACTCAGGAACCAAGCCCCATCATTCTTGACACAATGCTAGTTACACACGATGTGTTCAGAGTCCATTCAGCGTATTCTTTTTTCTTAAAGTGGGAAGTCTTGATCATGAGGTTTCTGTTATAGATCAGATAGAATTCTGTTTCCATCAACATTTGTTAAAGTAATCTTTCACTCTCCCCCATGGCTTCACCCAGGCCTGCATCTTTGCTCTTCTGATTTATGGTAACAATATCCAAACAAATCCCCTGTCTCCAAGTTCTCCTCTACGTCAACATACTCTCCTCTCTTTAGCCTCGGTAGGGTTTTTAGAGAAGATCTCGTTTTCCTGCTGAAAACCCACCAATATCTTTCCCTTTCCTTCAAATATGTGTCCATTTTTTTTTTTTTTTTAATTAGGCCAAGTAGGGTCTTCATGACAACCCTTGACTTAGCTTCATCTCAGCCCGCCCTGTCGTGAGTCCTACTCCTCAGCCAAATTGCACTCCACACACGGGCCCTAAAAGGCAGAGCCGTTTCCAGCCTTCATGCTCATATCTGGGTGGTGTCCTCAGCGTGGAACCACCTTTCTTTATGCCCCTTCTCTCTCTTGTTCTTCCAGATTCTTCTCAAGCATCTCCATCATTGGAAACCTCTTCCGCGGCCCTCTTCTCCCAGGCTACGTTCCCTCCCAAAGCTCTAGACTCCCTTCACTTAGTGTCATTGTGCCTCTTCATATTTTCAGTATCACACTCAGAATAGGTGCCAGTAGCCACAAGAATCACAACAAAAACTGCACAGCAATGAGCTTTTTTGACATCAAATATTGAGCTCTCTGAACATCTGCAACACTGTGCTAAAGCACAATACGTTGTCCTGTTTTTCTCACAATAATTTTAAGAGATCAGTACGTATGAGCTTTATCGTAAAGTGACGTTACCTCAGAGAGGGTAAGATCCGCATGGCCACACAGCTATTCAGAGGCAGAGCTAGAAGCCAGTCAGTGTCTGTCTCATGTCCTCTTATTACGAGTGTCTAATCTTTACATTGTTGAGGCAAATTATCAGGTAAAACGGAATCAGCATGACCTTTAGAGCATTGTCTCTACCATACTTTTGTGAATACCCTTGTGAATGATCGAATTTGTGCCACCTTTGCTAAAAAACAGCAGCCTTCACTTTTTTTCTAATTAAATTTGAGATGTAAGTTGAAATGGCTCCAGGAGAGTGGCTACTAGCAAAATGGTGTGGGTATCACATGGAGCTCTTCTCCTGCTTGACTCTATAAAATCCTTATAATGGCCTTTGAAGCCCTCAATGTCTGGTCCCTGCATCTGGATTTGGGATATGAGCTGGTTACAGCAATGGTTTCCAAACATTAGCATACACCTGTAGTGCTTGATAGAATACATTTACTGAATCCCACCGCAAGGTTTTCTAATTAAGTAGTCTGAGAATTGCAAGTCTAACACATTCCCAGGTGATGCTGATGCCCTAGTCCATGGACCATGAATCACTTGTGGAAAGTCACTGGCTTACAGAAGAAAGCCAATGGTCACACTCCGTGGGAAGGGACGCTTAGCTTGGATGCTGTTTCTTCCACTGGGAGAAGGCAGCAACCAGTTCCATTCCCTCATCCCAGCTGGTCTGCTTGCTGGGCAATCCAGAGTGAGTTTTTAGGGTCATTTTCAGGTAATTCTATTCATCCTTTTATATATTATTAAAATAAATTTGGACACATCTTTTTAAGTAAGATAGTATCTTTACTTAACTCAAATTTACTTGGGACATCTGTTATTTGTAGTCTAAAGCGTCCTTATTGATACAAGCTTTTTACACGAGCTTCTGGAAAGCCCCATCTCATCCTCCAACCCCAACTCCCCATAGCTGTGATTATACTTTTCTTCTTTTCTCCTATTAAGTGGGGGAGGGTCTCTCTCTCTGTTGAAGATGGGTGTTTTGGGTTGCTTCCTTTCAGATTTGATGTACTTATTTCATCACTAATCACTTTACCAGCCTTTTCCTCTCTGTCTTGCCCTCTTCAACACAGAAACACACTCAAGTTTCTTCTATCCTTAATGTAAAATCCTGAAGATGCTCTTTTTAACCTATTCAACTGCAAGACTGAAGACACATTTTGGCAACCAGATTCTCCAAAGCCCAGAAATTGTTGACACTTCTGAAGAGATGCATAGATATTGTGAAGAGCCCTGCAATGGGATTTCAGACATAGCCATATTGACCTCTTTCTCCTGGATAAAAAAACACAGGAAGTGCCAGATTGGCAAATGGTGGGGAAATATAAAGGAACATTGCTTTTGTTCTCATGATCTGTAGTTACATACAGAACACACTTAAACACATTGCCAGGAATTTCACAAAGCGGAAGATATATGTATATATGTGTACACTCTCTCATTGTTGAATTTATTTGAGAAAGTCTCACTTGTTTAAATCTGGAATTTTTTGGTTTTAAAGCAAACAAGGAAACAAACAATGTTTCTTCAGGGTTTGCTTGACATCAGGCATTTCTTGTGCATTTTATAGGCATGAAGAGATAAGGCACTTCTTGAAAGAGATGTGGCAGAATGTGAATTAAAACTCAGTTGCCTTGATCCAATGAGCCAAGTCCATTGTTAACCCCAACTCTACCTCCTCATTTAGGCTTTCGGAAAGAGTTGACAACATACTGTCTCCAGTTCTTGATGTCCAATTTCTAATTGGCTGCAATATATTCTCAGTGTACAAAGACAGCACTGACAGCCTTGGAACAATTCAGAAATGACTTCTTAATTGTCAAATGTAGTAGACTTACATTAATCCCTCTTTTTATCTAATTCACCTATTCCATTTGACACTACTGACTCTTCTCTTTTTGAGAGCACTGTATTTCCTCTTTTCTTTCCCTCTTCTCCTTGACCTTGGTTCTGTTCCTTCTTCTGTGTGTGTTTCCAGGCTTTATGGGCTATTTCTCACTCTTTCCTATTCATTCAAAGTCCATATTTCTCTGGATCATGCCCCTCTTTTCTTATGACTCTGCATGAACTCCTTGTGCAATCTTGCTCATTTTGTGTCTTTCACTCCACCAGTGAACTGTCCCACAGTCCTAGCCAGTCTCTAGGGAAATAGTTTACCCTATGAAGCATTTTTGGAATTTGGGGAGATGTTTTTGAATATCATAATGAATGAAAGGGTAGGGGACTACTGGTATTTACAGGGTAGAGTCAAGGCAGGCTAGACATTCTACAATGAATTGAATAGTCTCTCCCAAACAATAAAAAATTGTTCTATGCCCTGAATATTTTTGAATGGCCAAACTGATGTTCATGTAAGTAAAAAACCTGATTATAATTGCATGGACTGAAAACATATGTCTGTTTTTCATAAATCCTCCCCAATTTTTGGCTCATTTTTATTATTCACTGGATTACCAGAAATCCAATGAATGTACAGATCAATAAGCAATCACATTTTGTTTCTGTTTTTCAGAACTTCACAAGAAGAGGTTGTCCACTATTTTGGAAAACTATGTTAATAATGGCAATGTTACTCAGGTAATTTGAGTCACCAATTTAACATACCTGCATCAGTGTGCATTCAAAGGCATTCTGCTTATTCACACCAGTGTGTCTCATTCTTTCTTACTTCAAAATACAAAATACTTTTAAAAAATATTCAACTTACAAATAAATAATGTTAAGGTTTCCTTTTAATTCTAGCCTGTTACACTTGCTTCTGCATACATGGATATCCCTATACAGTAGAGGTGGGGGGATACATAATAAAAATTAATAAATATTAGATCCCCCTTAATTGCATTCACTAATTACTAGACACTGTTTTAAGGACCTGGTATATTTGAATTCAATCCTCACACAAACTCTAAAGGTGATTACTATCATTCCTGTTTTATAGTTGTATACAACAAAGAGGTTAAGTCAGTCTCCCAAGGTCAAATAGCTAGTAGGGAAACTCAGAGCCCTTCTCTTAAATCACCATACCACATCAACTCTCAGGAAGGCAGCATCATCAGAGACTCACTTTGAGTATGGGAGATTAGTGGAAATGTGAGGGAGGGTAAATATCAGCATTCCACAAAGTCCTAGAGAGATAACACACCACATCAAAGAAGAGTCTTTAAAACCAGTTTATTACAATTGCGGGTGGACATATGCATAAGAGTCAGGGAATTAGTAATAATTAGGAACAGCTTAAGTGCAAGCTGACAGACCTTGCCACACAGACAAGGGCACAGCCCAATATGCCATGCACCTAGTGTTTCATCTGTTCCAGGAGGCTCTCCAGGGTATTTTAATCTAGTGCATTATTCCTAAATCTGCCCATAACTTAGATGCTCCTTCCTAGTTGCTAAGGACTGGTAACTTGGGTACCTGTTTATCTAAAGTTGACTTTAGTTTACCTTGTGTGTTCTGCCATTGGAAGGTGCCTGAGCTCTACCTGCTATAGCCCATGGCTCTTCCCTTCCCTCCCCAGACTTCCGTTACCATGGCCAAGATGTAGACCTCTGGACTTCCTTTTAGCTAGGATGAGATAGAGAAAGCTACCAAATTTTCTTCTATATCCAGCAGAATGCAAACTGCTGGAGTGAGTGTCTCTGAAGATTCTTTCTTGCTTTAATAATGAACACTTTACTTTTTTTTTCAGTTTGCAAATGGTTTCATAATTTAATTTAATAGTGTTTATGACAGTATGCAATAAATACCATAAAAATTATAAGTCGTTCTGGGTATATTAGCTCATTAAAACGAATGCTTGCTAGATTCCATAGCAAGCTTTGGAAACATGATGATAACTCATGAAAATTGCCATGACAAATGTGCTTTAGGACCAATAAAGTGTGTCCTGAGTCATTAATAGTCAGATGCAACATCTCCCTGTAGATTCCCAAGAAAAGTTGAGTGGAGATCAGTGGAAGAGAAATTGCTGCCTGAATTCTGCCAACCTTCAGGCCCTCTGATTAGCATGTGTGATTTGGTGGCTGTCTTTTGTGATGCTGTGCACCTGCCATCTTACCCTCGTGTTTTTGATCCTGCAAGCTCTGGAAAGGCTTCAGAGCTCAACATGTTCTTCTTGCCAATGCCTGATGTGGAGTCTTTGGATTTGTGCAGACTCCCCAGTCTTCTTCTGGCTCAAAAAAAAAAAAAATGCTTTGCGGGGCTCAGAAGGGGGCTGCCAGATTAAGCTCAGCACAGGTGAATGGCCGTGGAGCCAGTCCAAACAGTAAACAAGCATATCTCCTGCCTCCGAAGCGCCCGGGAACCACAGGCATAAATATGCAATAAAGCTGCACTGAGGGGAGGCAAGCTCATGTTTTATAATGTATTTATGTCTTACACAGCATCTGCGATTCCAGGCAC
This sequence comes from Cynocephalus volans, assembly GCF_027409185.1. Classification (NCBI taxonomy): domain Eukaryota; kingdom Metazoa; phylum Chordata; class Mammalia; order Dermoptera; family Cynocephalidae; genus Cynocephalus; species Cynocephalus volans. The sequence goes on from NC_084468.1 coordinate 11,507,394, forward strand.
AGTCCAGATTGTGTCTGGTGGGGTTTTGCCAGGACAAAAGCACCTCCCCCATTACTTAGTAAAAATGTGATTTGGAATTGTAGGAATGACTTTGGAAGAGGTTAGATATGTTGACATATACCTTTGTTATTCCTTTTGCTCCCAAGCTTTTCTATTTCATTTTATTTTATACAAACTACTTAAAAACAAAGGATTGAAAGATTTGTTCAACAGAACCATATGGTCCTGAAAATTCACAGAAACCTGAACCTTGGTTGTCTGTGGAAAGCCTTTCACCTTTTACACTTTTACAATTTACAGAGTTAACCTTCCCTATTGCATCCAATATGGATGTTGTCTCTTATCTGTATAGCATTTTAAAGTTTCACACACATCTTCATGAGCATTCTTTGAATCTTTGTGACAGACCACTGAAAAGTCATTATTTCCCAGTTTACAAGTGAGAACAATGAGACTGAGGATTGTTAAGGAAACTGCCCAATATCTTAAAACAGGTAGGTGACAGACATGGGCACTAAACCCATGACTTCTAATTTTAAGTCTTACGCTTGTCTCACTCCATAAAGTGCCTTTGGCATAAAGGGGAGAGTTTACTTTTCCCTGTGGAATTTCCACCTCCTGCTTTCTCTCTTCTCCTTGAGAGTAGGCCTTGATGAGCAGAACCTGTCCACCCTGACACTGGCCTGTGTCACCCTGTCTTTGCAGGAGACAGTCAGACACATGCCAGATAACAGTCAACAGCAGACAACTTTGATGCCTATTGGGTGTAGAATTTACCATGTATCTGGGAGGATAAAAGAAGATATAAAAATGAGTTAGTCAAGGTATTTTAATTAGTGCCAATTATGTGCCAGGCAACTGCCTTTTAGAATATTTGAAGAAGTCAGACTTTTATGAATATAATCACCTATCCATTTAATCATAAGATATATTATGGATATATATAATCTATCCTTCTAATCATTAATCATTTTAAGTCATTGAAGTGCTAAATCATGTGGTAGTCCCCCCCCCAAAGAAAGAAAAAAAATATACCTCATCAAACAAAACAAATAAAAACCCTCCGGGCTTAGTATGTTCATTAAGATGAAGGATTATCTCCGTGAAAGCATATTGACCCCATTTACATTTTCTCCATCCTAATAGGTGTCAGCTACACACTCAAACATTTATATCCACAATGCAAGTGGAGTTTGTAGAATGACCATGGGCATATCGGACTGCTTTCTTGTGTTCTTATCTCCTATATTTCATGACAATGAGTACAGCTGCCCTCCAGTATAATTCTTAAAGTTCTGCTTCCTTTTATCCTGAGATGCACAACCTCAGATAAAAAGGAAAATCGTTGGAAGTCATTTTGGAAGCTTTATAAAATTCAGATTTACTGCTATTTCCAGTTATGACCTAGCTATCAGTCTGTACTAGTACACTTACTCAATGTAATTGAATACTTGAAAAAATGAAATATGCTTCCTAAAATGCAGGTATAAAATCAATTCCATCAGGCTAGGTTTAAAAAGAAAAACACTCCACCATGATTTATTGGCATTGATAGTATTTTTCTTATTTTCTTTTTCATTAGTTTTATATTTCAATTTCACCACTTAAATTTCTTATTAAGAAAATTTATAAACAAATATGTCTTCGTGCAAAGGTCCTAGTTAAACAAGTAGTGAACGCAACTCTGAATGCATTATTGTAAAAATAAAATATTTACCAAAAATCTAGGAAACAAATAGGAAGAGCTAAAGTTTACTGGGGCCTTACTAAGTACCAGGCATGAAGTACATACATGTTATTAATTCATTTACCTTCACAACCATTCTTTAAGATAAGTGGCACTGCTACCCACCTTTTGGCCCTTCATTTTGGGTGTGGGAAAATTGTGTAATCTATGCGAGGGTACTGAGCTAGTCAGTGGCATTGTCTGAATCTGGCTGTTACTATTCTCATTAAGGAATCTTGGGCCCATTTATGTTCAACTTATATGAAAATACACCTCCATTCCCCTTTCCCTTGGTTTCTTTCTTCAAAAAGGAAAAAATATCCAGTGGCTGTTAAAAACACATTAGATACCACACTAGGCTGTTAGCTTCCTTGTATCTAGAAAAGTGCTAAAACAGGCATTTCAAGGAGTAAGTGAAATGTGAGAGTTGGGACATGTCCAGTTTGAAGGACAAATAGAAAGAACAAAATGAATTATCGGGTACAAGGCTAGCACATCTGCACTGAAGGTACATTAAAGAGACAAGGGGTAATAGATGGTAGATGAGGTTCAGGTTGAGGGCACAGGTAGACTAAAAAGTAGTTTACAGATAAACAGAGGAACCTCCATACCATTTTCCATAAAGGCTGCACCATTTTTTAGTCCCACCATCATCAAATGAGTGGATAAGGAAACTGTGATATACCTACTCTGCTATAAAAAAGAATGAAATACTACTATTCGCAACCACATGGATGGGCTTAGAGAAAATTATATTAAGTGAAATAAGTCACGTCCTTGGTTAACTCAATTCCTAAATATTTTATTTTTTTGGTGGCTATTGTAAATGGTCAGGCTTTCTTGATTTCTCTTTCTGCATGTTCACTATTAGAGAACAGAAATGCTACTGATGTTTGTGTGTTGATTTTGTATCCTGCTACTGTGCTGAAATCATTTATCACCTCCAAGAGTTTACTCTGAATGATAAATGCTGGCGAGGTTGCGGAGAAAAAGGAACTCTCATACATTGTTGATGGGACTGCAAAATGGTGCGGCCTCTATGGAAAATGGTATGGAGGTTCTGCAAAGAATTGCAGATAGATCTGCCATATGACCCAGCTATCCCACTGCTGGGAATATACCCAGAGGAATGGAAATCATTGAGTCGAAGGTATACCTGTTCCCCAATGTTCATCGCAGCACTCTTTACAATAGCCAAGAGTTGGAACCAGCCCAAATGTCCATCATCGGATGAGTGGATACGGAAGATGTGGTATATCTACACAATGGAATACTACTCAGCTATAAAAACAAATGAAATACTGCCATTTGCAACAACATGGATGGACCTTGAGAGAATTATATTAAGTGAAACAAGTCAGGCACAGAAAGAGAAATACCACATGTTCTCACTTATTGGTGGGAGCTAAAAATAAATAAAGAAATTCACAAACACACACACAAAAAAACTGGGGGGGGGGGGAAGAAGATATAACAACTACAATTCCTTGAAGTTGATACGACAAGCAAACAGAAAGGACATTGTTGGGTAGGAGGGGGGAGAGGGAGGAGGGTGGGGGGAGAGGGAGGAGGGAGGGGGGAGAGGGAGGAGGGAGGGAGGTTTCGGTAATGGGCCACAATAATCAACCACATTGTATATCGACAAAATAAAATTAAGAAAAAAAAAAGAATATAATGGGACAAGAGAAATTGACATTAAAACTCTCTGCAAAAAATAATTTAAAAAAAAAAGAAATAAGTCAGGCACAGAAAGAGAAATACCACGTTATCACTTATTTGTGGGTGCTAAAAATAAACAAATAAACACAGGAACAAATAAGGTGGGGAGATGAAGACACACCAATTCTTTGAACTTGTTGAGACATGTGAACAGATATGATGGGGGGGTGGGCAATGAGGGAGGGGGGAAAGAGGAATGGGTAAAGGGTCACAAAAATCAACTAAAATGTATATCGAGAAGTTAAAATAAAAATAAATAAATAAATAAATAAATAAATAAATAAATAAATAAATAAAGATAAACAGAACACTCTAAAAAATAGGTTGGTGGGGAAGACAACTGTGTGTATTGGAGAAGTTGGCAACAGGGGACTACTGGGTATGAGGGTTGCCTTCCTCTAGGAAGGTAGGGATTAAGGGAGAATGGTGCTGATACTATGTCCATCACGAACAGAACCTGGATTTCCATGCACTTTGACTTGGCTTCTGTTACTTGATGTAACAAGCCACCTGAGAGTGGGTTCTCTCCTCCTGCTTCTGGAATCTGAGACTCCTTAGGGTATTATTCCCTGACTTTTTTACTTGAAATTTGTATTAGTTTCCTAGGGATGCTGTAATAAAGTACCACAAACCTGGTGGCTTAACAGTGCAGAAATTTGTTATCTTCCAGTTCTGGAGCCTAGAAGTCTGAGATCAAAATACTGGCAGGATTAGTTCCTTCTGGAAGCTCTTTAGGGAGATCTGTTCCAGGCCTCTCTCTTAGCCTCTGATGGATGTGAGCAATCCTGGTGTTCCTTGGCTTGTAGCTATATCACCGCAATCTCTGACTTCCAAATTTTACAATTGAGAAAATCAGGTCTTACAGTTTTCCAGCATCAGGTTTCATTGTCATGATTTAATCCCAGGCCCACATTCAAATCAATTTTTTCCTACTGTACCTTTCTGGGATACTTCTTTCTAACCTGTGCTGATGGACTCCACTGAAAGTCATGATGGAGGCTGTAATTCAGGGAATGGGGCCAGGGAGAGTGAGGGAAGAGGCCTGAGCAAGAAAACCCTCACTGGACACCAGATGCTAGTGCCTTGATCGTGAACTTCCCAACTCCAGAACTGTGAGAAAAAAAAAAAAATTCTGTTCTTTAGTTCTTTATAAACTACTCAGTCTCAGGTATTTTGTTACAGCAGCACAAAATGAACAAAGACACCAGCTCTTCCCTACTCACTCTTCTGCCCATCCTGGAGAGATGATCACCGTGAAGCTAAATACATTCATCTTTAGGATGCCACAAAACATACATACTACCTACTCATCTAGAACATGTGAACTTACCTTCCCATAAGGAATCAAAGCATTTTGGTCTGAGCTGTAAGCTGAGCTCAATTATTATAGGGGAAACAACAGTGAAAGAGGAAAAAGATTTATGACACGAACGTGAGTCATAGGAGTACACTGGTGGACTCAGTTTTTATTATCCCAAACATCAGGAAAGTTAGAACTCTGAATTTCATAAAAGCTGGTTCATTGTAGGTTTTAATGAAAGAAGTAATTAAGATTGTGAATTTTCTGCATGCCTGGGCCTATTTATTTGGAAAAAAGTTGAAATGTATTTGTGTTGAATATAGGTGAATGACTAAGTCAGGAAAAATATTGGAAGAGGTCCACTGATCTGCTTTTTGAGATGAAAACCTTTGATAAATTAGATGATTGTGAACAACCCAAATCTCTAAACCCTTAATTACACATTTAGAATGCTATGGCAGAGATATGGAACCACCAAACTTGAGGCTGTGAAAGGAGAATATATATATTAATTCTGCTGGTTTGTTTAAGGACAGACACTCAGGAGAAATCTGGACATGTGGATTGAGCAGATGGTGAGTTGAGACGACACCTAATTCCCTTTGCTAAACTACCCTGATGTCAATGGAATCACAGCTGTCAAAGAATTGTGGAGCTATTTGGTGAAAATAAAAACCTAATTTCAGAAGCATTTCATTGGTTTGATGGACATGATTCATGCTTTATGTTTTTGTGTTGGCCTTTAGACTCCAACTCTCTGGATATGTGTCAGTCATTTAGCATCTGCCCCATCTTTGAGGCTGACTTTCCAGAAGACCTGGTTGGACCAAAAGTAAATACAGTTGCCAAGAAGATGGCATAGCACAAGAATTTGGGAGATGGGTAAAATAATTCCAGAGATATCCAACAATTTGTAACTACATGAAAAGATTCTGGAATGTTAGGTTTACTGGGCTCTGTGAGAATATAATCCCGTCTATGAAATGACTGAAATGGAGACTTGGAGCCACTTTCAGTAATACAGGCATGGATTTAACATGGAGATGGTGCCTCACAGAATTCATCATTTGCAAGAATTGTATTGACTTGATCAAAATTGGTCAATGATTATCATTATGCCCAAACAGGACACTCTTCTAGAATAAAATTTATTAGGTTTAGTTAGACAGTTTTTGTATTACTGCTACAAAATCCATTTGTTTAAATAGCTAATAGCCTAATATTTTCATTGTTAAGAATCAAAATGCCATGAAGATTTTAGACCAAGAGAGCTCCACTGAGAAAAGAATGTAGATTTGTGGTAAAGTTGTATGATTTTGTTGAAATACCAAGAGTTCTGATCATCACTGCTAGAAAACTTCTGATGCTGACTCCTCTCTATCTGAGCTTTATTGTTGTTAACTATAGAGAGCTTCTGGATTATCCAGATGTTGCAATAGAGTTGTGTTCTTGGCTTTTGAGCTCTGAATCTGTTGTTTTCCTTTTGTAGTTATAATTTGTTTTCGATCTGAGAAAGATTTTTATTCTCTACTCTAGTTTCAGTTTCCTTAATCATAGACCAGACAAAAGAAAATTCAGTTGGTTTTCTAATAACCCTAGACAGTTCAAAACAAAAACCACCCAGAGGCCATCACCAGAATCTTGGACAGCCACCATGAATATGGCTAGAGGTTGCCATGGAAGTGTGTTATCCCAGAGTGAAAGAACAAACCAGGTTTTGCAGACTCTTTTATTCTTTTATCAGGAATGTTATTTTAGCAGCAATGGTCCCAAAAGAGTGAACTATAACTAATCTACATATCTAAATTTAATCGAAATATATTTCTTCCTTTCCTTCCCAGTTATGAAAGTCAGTAATCACATTTTATCTGTAACCACCAGTGGGGTTTAAATTACCCAAGCAAGAAGTATTTATTACTTTAAATGCTGAAGATTGTTGCGGGTAAGGAGTGATCATTAAGCATCAGCTTTAATGACAAGGCAGAAACTAGACACAGAGAGATGAAATTCTAAGCCCCCAATGTGTTCTAAAAAGTGAAATAACTGTCTTGCATCAGTTGGTGCCTTTTTGAGAGGGTCCAGGGTGCATAATTAAGGAATAAATAAATGAAAATCACTTTTTAAAATTAACACAAGACGGGGCAGGAAAAGAAAGAAAAGAGAAGCAAAGGTTGTATTCTAATGAATATTGAGAACAAGCCAAAATGTGGATGCATTATCTACTTTTGGGTTTTGCTGTTCATTGTGTGAAAACTGTCATAGATTTAAGTAGAGCTTTAAGATTATTTTTAAATGGGGGTGGTATATGAGACAGGTAGATGTGTAGAAAATGTCATGTAAAACTCAAAAGCACAGAACTTGAAAATAAACAGTTGTACCTCTCTGTGACTGCAGTTAAACTGTTTTGAAGCTCTGGGTCTCACTGGGAGAAGACAGATCTTCTTCACACAGCTGTTCGACTGTCAAGCTTATGACATAGTATCGGGCACAACTGAAACAAGGCAGGACTCTCGTCTCTCATTGACTCTTTTCTCTCTCTGCTGCTGATCCAGAATCGAGGCTGTTGTCAACTTGTGCTCCAGCCACTTGCAAAAAATTATCTGGGCTTGTGGGTCAAAAGGCTGTTAGCATTTGAATCTGTAGATTCAGTAAAGATGACCCTTACCAATGTGGGTGGGTATCACTGAATCCTTTAAGGGCCTGAACAAAACAAATGGAGGAAGAGTGCATTTGGTCTCTCTCTGAGCTAGGTAGTCATCTGCCCTCGAACATTAGCACTCCTGGTTCTTGAGCCTTGAACACTAGTTTCTGTTTCTCCAGCTTGCAGATGGCAGAACATGGGACTTCTAAGCCTCCATAATCTATTGAACCAATTCCTATAATAAATCTCCTGTTATATATATAGATGGTATGTTTCTCTGGACAACCCTCATAATACTCCCAAGATGCAGTAAGATTAGAAAAGAGGTCAACAGTCTTTGTCTAGTATGAGTCCCTCCTTTTGGGAAACCAAAGCTTGCAAGGAGGTAGAAATTCTTCCATAACATGCATTAAAAAAAAACAACAAAAAAACCCCAAAGCAAAACAAAACCAAAATTGGGTAAAGAGAGGAAGAAAAGAGAAAATCGGCCAAGCATAAATAGAAATCCCATTCATCCCCTGTGGCTCCCCACCACCCCATTTCAGCAACCACTTTCTTTCCTACATTGGCTTTGGGTTTCTGTCTTATTGTCTTAATATCCTAGCTCTCTTCCTGGGACAAGTGACATTTAAAAATTACAGCAGAAACTGACAAAGATATCAAGTCTATCTATCGTTTGCAGTTCAAGCATCCATTATCCCAGTGTAGCTGTAATTACTAAATAGTTTCAAGTCTATCAGGATGAGAGAAAATCTATGGCCATCCATGGGAATCTATCCTGAGCATATGCAAATTTGCTAAAACCTTTTTTCTCTTTTCAGATGCTTCAGATGAGGAGAGCAGCTAGAAACCTAGAATTAGGTCAACACAATCACTAACTCTTCATTGATTTTCTACCATGTATAAAACATGTTTGACCTCAAAGAGACTAAAATTAAGTTTGATCCTTACACATATTTTAAAGAAAATACCTAAGAGCCCAGACCATCAGAAGATGGCCCAGGATCAACTGCCAGATGAGCTATATGAACAATATATGAGGAACTAAAAAAACCACTTCCCTGTGCAAAAATTTTATCTATTGCAAAATAAGAATAAACTAGATAACTGTAATTTATGAGGTATTAAAAAGAGTTCATTATTTTTCAAACTATAAATAGTTAAAAGTATTTTTCAGAAAGATGAAAGAACCTGTATATAAGGGTCAGTCAAGAACGTGAACAAACATCCAACAGAGAGTATTCTCTGACAGATATCAAAGTCTATGAAAATAATTTTTTCCTAAGTAGTAAGAGTGAAAAATAAAAGTTTAGTTAAGCAAGGAATGCAATTAGCTGCAAGTTAGGGATAAGAGTACCAAAGGTTATGAGAGTACTGTATTTCTTTAAATTTTGCTTCAAAGTTTTTTTTTGAAAATATAAATAAAATTCAGGTAAATTAATTTATATTTTCATAGTTTTAATAAAAATAAAGTTTCTTTTGGAAATCTGATGCTGAGTGCTAAATTCTCTGAGACTCAGCAATCCACATTTGGAAATTAGTTATTACTTAAAGCGAGACATAATGACTCCCAGGAGAAAATGCAGCCGATAACAGCAAGTGACCTCTAGAGGGCGCCCTACAAACTAGATCTAGTTCATGAAAAGATGCCAGACATCACACAAGGAAGCACTTTCTTTTAAAGGTGGTATACAGGGATTACAAAGATTTTCATTTGGAAAGACTCATGCCTGGTTTGCTTTTCTAAATGGCAAGTTGATCTTCAGGCACAGTTTGGTGTGTTCCAAATCTTAAACAAACTGTGAGCTACTGGTGTGCACACTTATACCTTTGAATCCAGCACCAAACACAATGCCTGGCACAGAAGTGAGTGACCAAGAACTTTGTGCTGATTTGAATTGATCCTCTCTTTTAGATCAAGTGGTGTTTAGAAAATGTTATCAGCACAGTATGAAGCTGAAAAAAATAAAAAAACATATTTGACATTTTTGTAGCTTGTAACAATTGACACATACTTCTATGCACATTATCTTAATGAAGCCTAAAAAATTAGAGAGTCAGTTTTTATTATTTATATTGATGAGATAACTGAATCTAAGGGACTTGATGTAATAGAGATTTAAATTTGATTGTTTTGATGTCAATCTTAATGACCTTTTCATTGACTCATTGCTGCTTCTGATTATCCAGATAATATAGTGAAAAATCAGTAATGTTTAAATAGTTGTCTCTCAGGGGATAAAATCATCGAGCCTTAAAAATGGGGAAGGCAACTGACATAATCTCAGGTAATTAGACATAACCTTGGAAAGCTGGTTGACTTATGAAGGGACATAGGTGGCGGGGGCTTGATGTATCAGCTCCTGGGGAGACTGAGGGCCTCAATACAAACTGTTCCACTAAACAGGTTCCAGGAGCAGAGGTCAGACCCAGAAAGAAGAGCCATTTTCTTGGTTCACAAACCAAGAGAGGTAAAATGGCCACTAGGATGGTACCCAAGCCACAGGATGAACCAGGTCAGAGATTAAGCATCAAGTTTAAAATGAGAAACAGTCGTGGAGGAGACACAAGAGCAAGTGAACAAGATGGGATCTAGTGGATGTGGATTTGACTCCAGCTGACAAGGTCTAACTGAAAAGTTCCAGTTTATCCTAAACATACTTCTTCTTCTTAATGATGCAATGTTCAGAACCTGACAGATTGCCTCGCATTTAACTGAGGCAGTAGGAGAACGAAGGGATAGAAATTGTTAATCTAAAAAAACCCATTTCCTTTCTATTCATCAGTTGATAACTGATAGTAAACCTGGGGTGTCATGACTTAGAGAAATAGATGTGTCAATAAATGGCTTATCTCCCTATTTGGAAATAAGCACAAGTTGATGTACCTGTGTATTAGGCCGGGTTCCCCAGAGAAACAGAATCAATAGGGTGTGTGTGTGCGTGTGTGTGTGTGTGTGTGCGTGTGCGTGTGTGTGTGTGTGTGTATTTATTTATTTATTTATTTTAAGGAATTGACTCACACAGTTTTGGAGGCTGAGACCCAAGATTGCTGATGTTGTAGCTCTGGGCCAAATCTGAGTCTGAATGTAGGAGAAGACCTATGTCCCAGCTCAAAGACAGGCAGAGAGGAAGAATTCTTTCTTATTTTGTCTTTTATTCTATTCAGGCCTTCGGTGGGTTGGAGGAGGCCAACCTGCATGGGGAAGGGCACTCTGGTTTACTCAGTATACTGAGTCAGTTGTTAATTTCATCCAGAAACACTCTCACAGACACACTCAGAAATAAGGTTTAACCAAATATCGAGGCACCTTGGAGTCCAGTTAAGCTGATGTATAAGGTTAACCATCTTGTGCTGTTTCTAGACAAAATCATGGGGATAGTAAAGGGTATCAAAGGCTGAAATAGACAAAAGGTCACAGAGAAGGTTCTGAAGGTAAATGATGCCAGCCTTTCATTTTATGACGGGCCCATCTTTGGTGGCATTGCGAGGACAGTAAAACATAGCAGTTAAGGGCACAGACAGCCTGGGTTTGAGTTTTGTTTTTCTTGCTCACTAGCTGTGTGCTTTGAAAAGAGTTTGTGCCTCGATTTCTGTTTTGTAAAATTGAAATAATATAGTACCTGTCCCATGGGTTGCTGTAAACTTTAATAAAATTATATAATATATATGATTCATTCAGACTAGTAACCCCCTGGCACATTTTAGTTATTTTTTATGGAGAGGGACTTTGTGGGATGAGGCGTTATGAGAAAGTATAATAACTTGCACCAGTAGAAAACTAGATTAAATATCACACTCTCAGGGTGAGGGTATCTTTTCAGGGTCTACAGGAAAAGTCTGAACTTTTGAGCATAACATTCAGACTACACAATTGGTGGGTGAATCTTCTATCTGTATCCATTGTTTACCTCTGCAAGTTACTGTCTTTTACACTCTTGATCCATTTGAATTGGGGGTAGGGTAAAGCTGAGCTCCATCCTGGTCCCTTCTACCAGGTCTACCCTGGTCTACCCTTTCAGACACCAGAAGGAACACCTCTATACCCCACCAGTGATTTAAACAGGGTCCCTATCTTCTCCCAGCTGAAGGGTACTTACAGTAGGGCTGAGTCCTACTTTTTGTTTGTGGTGCCCTATTCTGAGAGCCCCCAATCAGTCATAACACGGACTGGGATGGCACTTCCTCAGTACCCATCAAACCTGTGCTGTCCCAAAGTGACTGTTTCCTTGGGCTCCTTGTGGGATGTCAACAGAATCTTCTGGTCTGTGATAGTCACGTGTTTCTCCAAAAGTTGCTGCCTTCCTGATTTCCTGCTATGTTCCATGCCTGGTGCTTTAGCAAAGACCTAATGCATATGTGTCAAGTGAATTCAAGTGGTGAACAAGATGATCTTAGTGGGTTGTGGGGGAACAATTTATATTTTAATAAAATAATATTTACTTTATGTTTTAGGAAAGATGTAACTGGAATGAACAGATGAAATAATGTTCTTTTAAGTTTAAAGACCACTGAACATATAAACTATAAATATTGATATTTGTATGACTGTGGAGTATTCTGCTCTTGCATAGTCAAATTTAATACATCCTTATTGTTAAACATTTAAACTGTCTAAACTTTTTAACTATAGCATAAACTTTTTAATGTTAGATATAACTATTATATGGCATCATTGTAGCTAAATCTTTTCAAACATCCTATTTATGGTAACTAGTTTAATAAAAATAGAATTTCGAAGTTAAAAAAATTGATAAAGAACACCAGCTTTAACAGTGGTATGAAACTGATGAAAGTCTGGGAAATACTCACCCAGTGGTTAATCTCACAAGCTCTATGGTTTAACTGTCTGGGTTTTAATCCTGGCTTTGACACAAACTGAGTGACCTTAGGAAAGGGCTTGACCTGTCTAGGCCTAAGTTTCCTCATTTCTAAATGGGATTAATATTACTACGTATTTCATAGGGTTGTTGTGATGAATAAATGATATATGTAACCCATGTGAAGTGCTAAACCCTCTGGCAAGCACCTGTGACTGTTCGGTAAATGGTGATTATGATTAATAATTGCTATAATAACAGAACTACAACATGTCAACTCCTACTTAGGAGTCTTAGCATCATTAAATGGAAGGCTCTGGCTGCTGTCTTATTCCCAAGGACTCGTGTAGGAGCTGGGGTGGGCCCGGGTCTGCAGTTGCATGCTGAAAGGAATGTGGGGCATGGGTGCAGAACACTGCACAGGACCATATTCATCCGTTTCTGTTGATCATAACAGAATACCTGAAACTTGGTAATTTTTAAAGAAACGAAATTTATGTCTTACAGTTTTGGAGGTTGGGAAGTTTACGGTCCAATGGGTGCATTTGGTGAGGGCCTTCCTCTTGATGGGAACTCTCTACAGAGTCCCATGGCGACTGGGTGTCACTTCAAGAGAATGGCCTGAGCAAAAGATCCAACCTTCTCACTTGCATTCCTTACAAAGCCATCAGAACCATGCCTATAACAAGTCATTACTTCATGAATGGATTAATCCATTCAGGGGGGCAAAGTCCTCACGATTCAGTCATCTCTTAAAGGCCCCACCTTCTACCACCATATTGGGGGTTAAGTTCCATCATGAGCTTGGGGGGACATTTAAGCCACTGCAAGGACCAAGGAAAAACTGAGGCCTGTGCAGAGATTCCTTGACTAAGCTAATAAGCATGTTTCCCAGGCAGTGGAGTGGGCAGACCAGAACCTCTTCTGAGACTCCCCAAGATTATTTTACTTTGCCAATATATTTTAATTGATATATTTGATTCCTTAAAAAAAAAATGACCTGGATTTCCAGAATCTTAGGAAGACGAGAGCTCATTCCATATTCAATGCTAAGAAGCAGAGATTCTGCAGAGCAATAAAAAGAACATGAACATAAATAAGATGAAGTTTTGTTTAAACATAAAACGTGCAGTTGGTTAGTCATTACATTGTAATCTAACCTGATCTAAACAAGGCAGTGCACATATGCCATACATGCTTTTTTTCTCTTCTAAAAATATCTCACTACCATCCACAGGAACAGTTAAATATAGATATTTTGTTTTTATGACCTTTATTTCTGAAACATAAAAGGTTTTATGTTTCTAATTCCTAGACAATTTTTCATGGTATTTCTCTTTATCCTTCATTCTACTTTCAAGCCTTGTTTGGGGTAAAATGCAATGGTTTCACAAAGTCTAGTGTTTTTCAATTATTGTGAGTGAATTCTGGGACTCAAGGAGTCATTCAGCTCCTCTGATCTTAGACAATTGCTCTGCTTGGCAGAAGTAAGTCTGGTTGGGTTTGTAATCTCTTGGTTTCTTTAAAATTCTTTCTGGTTGCTCTTATTTCCCATTGTGATTCTCTATTGTTTACTGCAGTGAGTTTCAATAAAGTTTATCCAGACTGGTCTTGGTAGTAATGAAGGGCTGTTTGGCTGAAGGTTTTCCAACATCAGGGTTTCATTATGAAGAAAATTAACGACTCTTGTAGCCACGCTTCTGACGACCTTCAAGTGGGTTTGGACAAAGGACACCGAGAGATGAAAACAGCAGTGGTAAGTTTCGTGCACATCCTTTGATAGGCAGGGTGACTTTGTGGGCAGCAGCCTGTGCCGTCACACAGTTCCCCACACATAGAAGGGCCCTTGTTTGGTTTAATGCTCTGTCATCATCATCTTGAAATTTTTAATAATTTTTGAATAATCCCTTCGGAAGCCATGGCCCACCCAACTCCAAGCTGAATGCCACATGATAAGGCTTCATAGCCGAGGCTGTAATGATTCTCAAACTGTGGTCCTTGTTCATGCTCATTGAAAATGCTGATTCTTTGATACTACCCAGATGATAGCATATCTGAGAATGCTTCTCAAGAAATTGCATTTTCTACAGCTACACCTAGTGACTGTAATCACCACCGTGACAGTGGGGAAAGGACAAGATTGCTAAAATGTTTGAAACATTCACTCATTCATCAAACAAATATTTTTCTTGGCACTTAGAATATGCCAAGACTTGTGCTGAAGTCCATCAAAGAATAAAAAAATTAAAAATGTCTGCCTTTGTGCAGCTGACATTCTTCTTGGGGAACACAGAGTGAAAAAATAAAACAATAAAGAATAATAATATATAGTAAATATAGAATAATAATAAATAAAACTAAGTTCTACGGTGTGTCAAGAGATGGTACATGTGACCAAAAAAAAAAAAAAAAGCACAGGAAAAGAAGATCAAATACAGAGAGTGCTGGTGCAAAATGTTCGTGATTTTTAATTGGGTTGTCTCCACATATTTCACTGAGAAAGAGTCATTTGAGCAGATATGGGAAGAAAGTGCAGAAATAACCCTGCAGATACCTAGGAAATGACCTTCAGTGCTGAAGGAACAGCTGGAGCAAAGAGCTGGTGCCAAGCCTCCTGTGGGGAATGCGTCCACGCCTGGTGACTTCAGAGTCTCCCTACACTCACTTCTCCAATGACTCTATTTAGAGGTCACTGTTATCTCTATTTTCCTGGTAAGAAAACTGAGCTTGGGAAAGCTGAAGATTTTGGTCAACATTACTCGCTGATAAGTGGGGTTAGAAGCAAACCAGTTCCATTCTTTCCCTAGTATATATTTTTGTATTTTTGGGGTCCAGGGTGAGGTGATGCTCATATTGAAAGGTTGAACTCATTTTATGTTAAAGATTCAGATGGCAAAAACCCAATCTCAGTTAACGGGTGCCAACTAATTCCAGTAATGATCCTTTACAAGCCTTTGCTTGCTAGAGAGTGTTAACTGTTTAGTAGCAGTCATTTTTAACAAGCCCATAACATTGCCATTACATGAATTATACATGGCTTGTAAAATGATTGTTTAGTCAATGGAAAATTAAATCCGTCAATGTTTTCCAAATCTGAGCTAGGACATTCATCAGTAAAAACTGTTAAATTTTTAATCAACTGTGCCGTGGTTGATGTAGCCATCAGCCTAAATTGTTCTTTCTCTCTCGTTCCCCTGTTGCAGGATGTAGTGTAGAATTACCAGCTCTATGATGCTAATTGATTTTTTTCTTGCAAAGATTTAAGGCAGAGCAACATGCCATTCAGTGTTGAAATGCAAAAAAGTTGCCTGAGCTTCAAAGAAACATTTCATATATTGTGAGTAGTAACAATATTTTAGGGTTTTTAAAATTTTCCTTCCCTCTGACCTAACTTTTCAGACTGGAACCCATCTCTGTCTAAGATTGCACTCAAAATATTCGGACCCAAACATTAAAATTAGACTTTTATGCAGTATATTAAAATTATGAAAAAAGAAACAGGGTTCTTCCACTTATCTATCAATGAAACAGCGTAATGAAAGAGCAGAGTCCCCAAACGCATAAAAATGATTAAGACTCCAAATGAATAGATAACTCACTGGACATTTCTCCTAGACATAGAGGGATTTAGACAGTTTATTACTTTCTTTAAAAAGTTATCCTATTCTTTCAGTGTACTTTATTTTCTTCTGATGACAATCGAGGGAGAACTTTATCTTTTTCTTCAGGGAAACTCATTTATTCATTAGCACAACCTTTTAAACTTGTTTACACCCATTTACCCAAGTATCTTCACAGGTGGACATAGGTAAAGAAGGGGAGGCAAGTCCCTGAGGACACTTTTCGGTCACATCTCTGTGTCAGAAGTATAGCTGGGAATGCGAATCAAAAGATCCAGCACTTCTCTGTGCTCTGACATGGCGCGATGGGTTTCTGCACAGTTTCAGGCCTGTGCTGGCTTCCTCAGGCATGACGTACCATTGGCAGGAACAGGTTTGTCTAGACCAGTGTTTCTCAGACTCATATGTGCATGCCATCCACCTGGGAATCTTGTTAAAATGCAGATTCTGGTTCAATTGTTCTAGAATGGAGCTTTATCTTCTGTATTTCTAGAATATTTCCAGATGACGTGCATGTCACTCTTCCATGAGCTACACTTTGAGGGGCAAGGATCTTAGGCAAACTTCTGGAATGGAGCCATCCATGATGAAATTCTCGCCATCAGTCCTGGGACCCCAGACCATGTCTGGATCGCTGTCTTACATGTGGGGCACATATTGGTTCCACCAGGCATGCCTGAGCATAGAGCCCAGTGGGCTGAGCTACTGTCCAGATGGGCCCTGTATGAGGGCGGCAGGGGTGGGGTGGGGTGGGGTAGGTAAAGGAGATTAGATATTTTTGCACACTGAGCTCAGTGCAGCTCAGACTGAAGTCAGGAAGAAGGTCCAGAGCTGAGAATCATTTTTGCTTTTCCTTCCTGAGTACTCTGGGCTCTGTCCACCTGGAAGAAGGGATATCTTTTGAGCTTTCACATGGTAGGGGGCACCATGTGGTTAGGGATGTCTCTGCTCAAGGACTCTCACACTCTGCTCCCAACATTTTCAATCCCATCACAGTCTGAAGATAAACATTCACGGTTCACTCTGTACTTAGAGTTTTGCAATCACCGTTCCCTCTAACTGGAACACCCTTGATCTGTCCTCTGCCTGATGAAATCATGTTTATCTTGCTAGATTGATCTCTGATGAGAAGGTGTGCTCTGCCCCCTGCCTGGACATTCCCCACCCAGACAGAAGTAAGCCTCCCTCCGCTAGCCTGGTGTGGACGTGGTGGCCTCTTCATGGCTCTTCCTGCTTCTGGGCTCTCCCCACCCTCCCTGGAATCCATTCAGAATTCGGAAAAATGTAAATCAGATCATAAAACCACCCACTTCAGCACCTGATTAGAAGTCAAACTCCCTGCCCTGGTTTCCAAGTGCCCGCATGACACAGCCCTGCCTGCTTCTGAGGCTTCTTTCCATCCTGTGTCCCCCGCCCCCCTTCGGGTCTGGTGCCACCAGCCTTCCATCTAAACCTGGAGCAGATGAGCTCATTCCCACCCATCCAGGAGCTGTTCCCTCTGCCTGGAATGTTCTTCCCCAGGAGACTCACGTGCCGGGGCTTCTCCTGCCCATCTCAGTTCATTCCTCCAAACCAGAAGTCAAAGTGGCCATGCAGCTTTCTCTACATATTGTCCTATATTGCAGCCTGTTGTTTTCTTGTGTATTATCTGTCCTCTTCTACCAGAAGTACTAGGCCCTTGAGAGAGAGGAGTCTGTCTCCTCTGTGGAAGGCTGTATCCCCAGAGCCTAAAGCAATATATGGTGCTTGGAAGGCTTTCTGTAAGTATTGTTTCAATCATAAATGTTGTAAGTATTCAAGAGAAGGTCCGCCCTTTAGAAAGGCAGATCTGGTCTCCAGGGCCAACTCTATTGTTTTCCAGCTAATTTACCTTCCCTAAGCCTCACTTTTCTCATTTGTAAGATGGGAATAATGAGTCCCACTACCCAAAGCTGTTGTGAGAAGTAAAATCAGATAACACAGGTCTTGTGTTTAGCTCAGCATGAGCTCAGTCACTGCAGCTATGATTTTCCTGACTAGCAACCACTCTTTATTCATACATGAGGAGCAGTGGGGTTTGTGGGGGCAGGGAGAGTGGCTCACAACCAACATGGGAAACACGGCCTTCTCTCTGAGCTCCAGGAGATATCACAGGATTGGGAGTGTTTGTTTAGAGAAACCAGCATGAAAATTAGTAATTATCTGATTAATGACCATCCCACAAAGGGCTTCTGTTCCAGGATGATGGGTTTAAGTGTATCTGGACTTGAGGGGAAGATTCTAACCTGCTGCTATCTGAATGGTGAGATATTTAAAATTGGATGCATGGAGTGGGGAGGTAATTATGTGTGCGGTAAACATATGGCAGAGGCTATATTTCTCCTGCTGAAAGAAACAAGCCCAGATATGTAACGTACACACGTTCTCTCTCCTATAAATACACAGATTGGATGATGCGGTGGCAACATTTTGTTAAGCACCACAATCCCGGAGAAATAGCTGGAAGCATGTTATCAAAGGAACAGATGGCTGGTGTCCCTCCTGGTCTGAAGGTATTTCTGGCAGTAATGCAGTTATTCTATAAATAAACCCCACTGAGCTGCAATGGAAGGTTAGCAATCAGTTGCACTCTCTGAGTTCATAAACAAAGCACTGAGAAAAAATAAAAGGCTGACTAGTTTAAACATGACTCTATCGTTGAACCTGAGGGCTAGAAGTGGTCTTGAAAAACTATCAAAGCCAATTGCTCCTTCTAGGTGGAACTTCATCTGATTAGGTTCAGTTTGACTTTTAAAGACCTTCAGAGCATGGCATAGAAATTCAGTGATGACATCTGTGGCACTTTTCAAAGACATTGATCTTGTGGATTCTGCACACCTGGATCCTATTCCCTCAGTTTTTTCCCCCCACTGGCTCCCTGCTCTGCCCCTTCCTCTACCCAATCCCAGATTGTTTCTGTCCTGGTTTAGAAGTTCAGATAACCCAAAGTCAGTGTTTCTGATGATATTGCTCTGACCTCGGGTGAAGACCTGTGAGGGGAGATAATGTTCACCCAGTGCCAACTATCCTCCAAGCAATTTGCATTTAATATGCTTCTTTTTCTTTTCCCCTCACAACTGAGTCTTGTTTCATTATTCCTAATGTACAGATCAGGCTTTAAAGTCCAAAGTGCTGACTATTCAACCAAGGTCACACAGGTACTGGTTGGAAGTAAGACTGGGACTGCGCCCCAGGTTCTCTACCTTCTTGTACTCAACCAGAGCTGTGCGACAGTCTTATCCTTCCTTTCTAAGTCTTTATGCTTTGAATCTCCATAGAAGGCCTTTCCCCCGAACCTCGGACACAGTAGTTTAAACTCTAAAGCAGAGCATGAAACTCACCCATGCGTGAGCAAGGAATAGCTATAAAATGAGAATCCCTGTCTTTCCATTCATCCCATTCATTCATTCATTTTTTATTCTTCAACATGATAGTGAGAATGAAGGACCTATTGCACACTTGCGGAAGCCAGAAACATCTTGTCATTCATTGAGTGGCTCTATCCCTACCTCCATCTAATCCTATTTAGTTACTTGAGCTTTCTGAATCATAGTTTCCAGGACTATAAAGCAAGGAAATTACCTGCCTGCTAGAGTGGCTGTGATGATGACAGAGTGCTCCTCTGTGAAGTGCTTAGCATAATGCCTGGGTCTTCGGCCAATATTAGTACCCCTTTGGGTGCAGAATAAAGTAGCATGAGAGTCCGTCTCACACGCACCACAGCCCCTCCTTCAATACGGGAGAAACGCATGTCAGTTTCTCAGATTCGCAGGACTGGATCTGGAGGAATTTCTTACAGTTTGAGCTCTCCTGGTATCATTCATTCATGTAGGTCAAGAACTTAGACGGGGAGTGAAGCCAGTCTAAGGGAGAAGCTCGAAGGGCCCTTGTTGATTCACATACTGATAAATGGAATCTGAAAGCAAAATGACTTTTTTCAGGAAATTCTCCACTCATTTTAATTTTTTTAAAATAGATTTTTCTTCACACATTAAAAAAAGCTATTTTTAAAATGACACTTCTATATTAGATTTTTATCCCATAATATTAATAGTCTCAGCAATTTCTAAAGAAAACTAGGATATTCAAGCTGCTACAAAATTTTCTTTATTCCCAAAGTCTTTGTTCCTGTTTTCAAGGAATAACCAAGATCTCTAACTGGAAGAATCTCAGTGAGAGAATAGCATTTTATTTTTGTATTTAATTTTAGAAATAGTAATTTAAGATAATTTTAGAACTTGAGTCTTCGGAAATAAAAGAGCACTGTGTAAATAAGAGTATATCAGAGACTTTTAAAAGTCTCTTTGAAGACTTTTGTGCAACTGTATTATTTACAGTTATTATTTGCCTTATGGAGAAAGGATGACCATCAATAGAAAAATGGCATAATGAACAATTATGCTGGAATTTGACAGGCAGAGAAAGCTTGTTTGGATACTTCTGGTTGCCAGCTTTGCTTTTCAAATTTCTTTCTGAAATAATATTCTTATTACTTATTTTGTAAATATTTTTTTGGTCCTGCCGTGCAGATTTCCGTTAGGAACTTGGTCTCTGGGAGGAGAAAAGTATCAGATTCCCACCAGACAGAAGGATGTTACAGGCCCAGTCAATGAATCCCCTGGATGAATGTCAGTGGTCCTGGACCTGCCATGGGGTTGCTGGAGAACTCCGGCCAAGACATTTGAGCCTTCTGGGCCTTGGTTTTCTCACCTGTAAATAGTTTAAGCTGAACAAGTAATTTGTAAATTTTTCTATAACATTATTAAAAAGTGCTTTTCTTTTTTCTATAAAAAATAATATATGGTCATGGTAGAAAAATTTTTAAAAACTGTAGACATTTAAAAAATTAAACACTTCTGTAATGATCACATACAGATATATATATATATATACACACACACATGCTCACACATATCTCCCCACAAAAGCAAGTGTGATTTATTACAAGTGCTGTCAATAACCCCTGGAAATCCTTGGAATTATCAGAATAAACATCTCTGTCCAGTTCTTATTGCTATTTGCTGCCTTTGCTATTTTTTTTTTTTTTTTACTTATTCTTTGAAATGATTATGGATTCACAGGAAGTTGCAAAGATAGTACAGAGAGGTACCACACACCCATCACTCAGTTCTTCCACGTCAAGAAATCTGGTTTTCATCACATATAATATATTTACTTACTATACTATATATTCCTTATAATCCTATTAAACACATAAAGTATTTTCAAAACTGCTAACCCATACCCCCATGAGAAACAAATTTACTAACTGCATTATGGCATTTGTGTGCAGTCCTTATTGTCCTTCACTTTACAAAGTATTTTGTCTAGTAAAAATAAGTTTTCTTCAAAGTTGCTAGGGTTAGTTTTTGTTTCCTTGCCCCTTCAATGTTTTTTTTTTTTTTAATTTGTTGTAATGCAATTAAATTTGTTTGGTACTATGTCTATGCCACTTTGAGTTACCCTGCATTCTTGTTGATTTTAATTAATTAATTTGGGAGTTTGCAAAATACTCCCTTGATTTTAAGAGTTAGAGCAACACGAGAAGTCTATTCTAAGAAGCATCCCTCTCTCTGTATCCCTTCTACCTGATCCTATTCTCTGCTACTTTCTGCTCTATTCCTACCCATCCCCTGCACGTAAGCAATCTCTTTAGTTTTGGGGTTACCCTTCCTGTATATCTTTTTCACATATTATATATGTGTGCATCTTATTATATCCCCTTCTTTCTTACATAAAGTGTATCTTACTGTAGATATAGCTTTGCGTTTTCCTTTTTTCATTTAACCATTTGTTGTTGCACTTTTGAAAATTGCTCTGTATTATTTAACAGAAATTTTCCTTTATTTTTGTTATAGCTATTATCACATTGTGTGGCTGTACCACTGTTTTATCAATAACTCTCCTATATATGGGTATCTAGGTCGTTTCTAATATTTTATAATAACAAACAATGCTGCAATGAATATCCTTGTGCATATGGGTATTTTCTTACTGTAGTTTCCTAGGAGTGGAATTGTTGGGTCAAAAGATAAGTGTGTAGGTTGTTTTGTTGGGTCATGCACTCTAGAAAGGCTGTATTGGTTTGCATTACACAATAATGTTTGAAGAGAGCCTGTTTCCTCACAGCTTTGCTAACAAAATTTGTTATTTTATGTTTTTTAAAAATATACTTTATTTTTTAGACCCTTTTAGATTCACGGCAATTGGAGGAAAAGTACAGAAAGTACCCATATCCTAACTGTACCCACACATAAATAGCCTCCCCCACTATCAACATCCCACACTAGAGAGGTACATTAGTTACAATCAATGAATCTGCACTGTCATATCATTATTATTCAAAATCCACGGTTTCCATTAGAGTCTACCCTCAGTGTTCCACATTGTATAGGTTTTTACAAATGTATAATGACATATATCTACCATTACTGTTTCATAGATGGCTGGCTACAACAAAGGCTAATGTGAAGCTAATGTCTTGAATCCTGCTCACAATGCCAATTGTCTAGCTCTTACTCTTGTTCGTGATGCCAGTTGTAAACCTAGGCGACCATGCTAGTTGTCGTGGCTCTTTTACCTGCTGGTAATCCTGCACCGACTGGGCCGTTTGTTGAGCTAGGGCTGGGTCTGGAGTTCCCAGACCCCTCAAGCCCATTCACAGACTGGGTCACCAGACCTCTCCATGCCAGGCTGGGTCACCAGACCCCTTCATGCAGGTCTATATACTAGGTAACCGGTGACACAGTCCTTGGAAGCTGCAGGTCTGGAAAAACACGGCCACACAGGGTGGGCGCTGGAGGCAGTAAACACCAGCTAAAGTGGCGCTGCCGTGCAGGTGCACTTACTCCACCCACATACAATGTTTATGGAACCACCCTGAACCACCTATGAGGCAAGGGGAGCCTGACCAAATTATTCTATTTTCCCAACAAAAGAGAACAGTTTCACTGCCTTAAAAATCCTCTGTATTCTGTCTTTTCATCCCTGCTCTCACTCCCCTTTTGGCAACCACTGATCTTTTTACTTTCTCCATAATTTTTCCTTTTGTAGAATGTAATGTCTTGGAATTATACAGTATGTAGCATTTATAAATTAGTTCTGTTCACTTAGTAATACGTATTTGAGTTTCCTCTATGTCTTTTTATGGCTTTATAGCTCTTTTCTTTTTAGTGCTGAATAATATTCCACTGTATGGATGTACCACAGTTTATTTATTCATTTACCTACTGAAGGACATCATGGTTGCTTTAAACTGTAGGCAATTATGAATAAAGCTACTGTAAACATCCATGTGCAGGTTTTTGTATGGACATACACAGGTTTTCAACTCTTTTGAGTAGTTTTGTAAAAAACTGCCAACCTGTCTCCTAAAGTGGCAGTACCATTTTGTATTCCCACCAGCAATGAATAAGAGTTCTTATTAGTCCATATACTCACGAACATTTGATGTTGTCAGTGTTTCAGATTTTGGCAATTCTAATAGCCGTGTGATGATATCTCACTGTTGTGTTGATTTGCAATTCCCTAATAACATTCAATGTGGAACATTTTTTTTTTTTTTTTCATATGCTTATCTGTCATCTATTTTATCTTCTTTAGTGAGGTGTCTGTTAAGGTCTTTGGCCTATTATTTAATCTGGATATTCATTTTATAATTGTTGAGTTTTAAGAGTTCTTTGTGTATTTTGATTAAGACTCCTTTATCAGATATGTCTTTTAACAATATTTCCCAGTCTGTGGCTTGTCTTCTTATTTTCTTGACTTTATCTTTCTCAGAGCAGAAGTTTTTATTTTAATGAGTTCCAGCTTATCAATTATTTCTTTCATGGATTGTGGCTTTGCTGTTGTAACTAAAAAGGCATTGCTACACCCAAGGGCATGTAGATTTTCTCCTATGTTATCTTCTAGAAGTTTCACAGTTTTTTTTTTATTTTTTATTTTTTTTGCAGCTGGCTGATATGGGTAGGAGTTTCATAGTTTTGCATTTTACAATTGGGTCTATCATCTATTTTGAGTTAATTCTTATGAAGAGTATAAAGTCTGTGTCTAGATTCAGTTTTTTGCATGTGGATGTCCAGTTGTTCCAGCACCATTTTTTGTCCCACTTTTTAATCTTTGTCAGTCTCAGAGGTGAGAAATCGTACCTCATTGCTGTTCTAACTTGCATTTCTTTAATCATGAGTTAGCTTAAACTGTTTTTGTATGTTTGAGGACCATTTTTATATTTCTTGTGAATTGTTTGTATTTCCTTGACCCTCAATGTTTAAGAATTCTTTATGTATTGGAAACCTTAAACCTTTGTTTGCTTCCTATTTTCTTCCTACTTTTCAGTTGTCTTGATTTTCTGTAAGGTGTTTTGTGATGTGCATTTTTAAAATGTTTTATGTAGTCAAATTTATCAATATTCGCTGTATTGACTCTCAATTTTGAGTCACAGTTACAAAGTCTTTTTCTATCCTGAATTTAAACAGAAATTCACCCATGCAATGCTTGACTATTCCAATTTTTGTATTTATATATAATATATATGGAGTTTATTCTTGTGTATGGTTTGAGGTATGAATTTAATTTTATCTTTTTCAAATGGTTACCCAATTCTCCTAGCACCATTTACTAAAAAAGTCCATTTTTGCCTGGAGTTTTTCCTGACTATTGTGTCTTGTGACATCTGCTTTTTGTTGCAGGATGTTGTTAATTGAGGTGAAATCTTAAATTTTACATTTTTTTTCTTTTGCTCAAAGGGTACTGTTTAAGTATGGAGCTCTTATAACTTGATTGGCAGTGAACTCTTCTTGCTTCTTAACACACCATATAAAACAGCATCTTGCTTATTGGACTTGTCAAGTGGAATTGCTGTAGGAGACTGAAGCTGTCTCTATATCTCAACCTGGTATTCTGTGACTGCAGGTCAGAGTGATGGGGTGGTGTCTTAAATATCCTTCTGAAGAAAGTTCTTTGCTGTTCATCAGTTGAAACCATAACTCCCATAGTAGAAAGCCAAGGTTCTTCCTGCATAATAGCATTTACCAAACAGTAGACTATAGATTGTAGGCTATGGGAGGTAGATATATCATCTGTCTTGATAACTAGTATATCTTCAGGATTTGATACAGTACCTTTCACGTAGTAGGCAGTAAATTAAATCTTTGTTTCATAACTATGAGAGAAAAGAATAAATGAACAAGTGTTGTATTACTGTCAGATCATTTCAAGTCCAATGTTGGTGCAGCTATGATAACAGCTTACTAGACATTAAACACTTATTTCTCAATCATATTAAAATAAGAAAAATGGCATTTATGAGTATATGTTCCCAATATGAATTCATTATCTGCACTTGTTTCTGCCGTGGGTCAGGTATTGTACCAGGACATTTCGCTTCTATTAGCTCACTTACTCCTCATCGTAACTCTGTAAAGTAGGTATTATATGCTTAACAATGTTTCAGTAATTTGCACAAGAAGACACAGTTACAATGTGAAGCTTTTGTACTTTAAGTCCTCTAATCTTTCTCAACAGCTTGCTGAGAAGTGTTAAGATTTTTTTTTTTCCCTAAAATTCAGAACTACAAGAGTATAATAATGGTCACAACTGTACATAGCCCAACCCTTGCAATGGCTGACATGCAACAACTTACTGATATTTACAGACTAAGACTTGAGAAGGTTTGCTGCTTCTTAGAATATTATTAGCATACCCCAATGTGTAGCAGGTAATGAATAATTCAGACTGAGTTTGGCAAGAGCAAATGTTTGTCCTTTCCCACTTTAAGTTGGCTTGGGAGGAAATTGTTTTCCCTCTTCAATTGTTTACTGAGCAAAAATGCATTTACATTGTTTTCTAAGCCAGCTGTGTGGTCTGGCTTATTGCTTTGATGAATAAATTGCGCAAAATCTACTTGCTCTGGTAACAGGAGATCCTGCTAAGAAAACATTCAGTTAGATTCATACAATAAAGCACACCAATCTAAAGTCTGGGTCAGGTTTAAGAAATTGATTCTCCCCTGCTTCCAAAGAAGTCGTTTTATTCTGGAAGACAACCTATCATGGTACAACTTGGAAAATAAAAATCTTTATTTAGAACCACTCTGGGTTTTCTGATAGGTCAATAGTTGTATTTAATATACATAAAGACTGATCAAAGGCAGTTCCAAATAATGATGACATTTTCTTAGTCAGGGATTTCTGAACCCCTCCTGATAATAGCATGATAAAAATACTGTGCAATTGT
Source organism: Cynocephalus volans (assembly GCF_027409185.1). Lineage (NCBI taxonomy): Eukaryota > Metazoa > Chordata > Mammalia > Dermoptera > Cynocephalidae > Cynocephalus > Cynocephalus volans. Next base: position 11,533,471 of record NC_084468.1, read on the forward strand.
CTAGAGCACTTTATTGTCAGCAAAATGTGATGCAGACAATCCTGCTGCAGCTGGATTTGGAGACAGATTGCCTTGGTCCAATTTCTAGTAGAAACACTTGTGAGTTACTTGACTCTAGTCAAGTCTCTGAATCTGTAAAATGTGAACATATAAATGGGATTTGCATATGGAAGAATTCTGTAGGATCTGAAACACTATGCAAATGTAACATTTTTTTTTTATCCCTATCAACTTTTCTTCCCACTAAACATAATAGCACTTCCATCTGAACAGTGACTTGCTTGAGATGTGAGCAGGATGAACCACACAGTTATGTCTATTGTGCAAGGAGAGAGACAGAAATTGGAGCGTGAGATCAAGTCTCTCTGGCCAATCCTTCAGCAATTTTTCAGTGCATACCGCCCTGTGTTAAATCTTCTTCTAAGTGCTCGGAAGAGGTTAAAGAAGAGACCACGTCTCTGATTTCTACAATTGAGGTGCTATCTGAGGGTCAGGAACTATTGAAAAGAATAAGTCCTAATTCCTTCCCTCAAGGTCCTCATAGTATATTGGGAGGGAAAGGCTGATGCACAACCAAATAACTGTGACCAATTTGGCCAACTTCACAGGTTTCCAGAAGAAGAACATTACTTTTCTCTTGTTTTTCAAATTCTTGACTGAAAGTCTCATTTGCTTCAATTTGTCCTCAGATCACACTCTCTTCCGAGTCTTTCTTCTTCCCCCTTCACCAACTGGCCAAGAGTTCTGGGATCAACTCCATTTCCATACGACAGGGAGGGAGATAAGGAAAATTATCAGTCCTTGTTGTCCCCAATGTGGGGCTGTGGTTCTTCTTTTGCTGGTCCTTGGGGTCATCCTCACTAACCTCTGTGTCCCTGATGTATATAGTTCTTCTAGAGGTGGCATGTCACCACTTCACAGCTACAGCTCTCTGGCGTACACCCATGTGCCTGCCATGGTTCTGAAGCACAGCAGCCTGTAAGAACAGCCGGGAAAAGGACATTTCCAGCCTTTCTTCCAAAAACATTTAAGCCTGCACTGTCCAATGTGGTGGCCACTCAAGGGCTACAGCACTTGAGATGTGGCTAGTCCAAATTAAAATGTAGTGCTGGAAATATGAAATATACCTTACGTGTCAAAGATTTCATACATACAAAAAGAGTGTGAAATATCTCATTAATACTCTTTTTATATTGTTTGTTGAAATGATAATGATAATTTGGGGATATATTGGGTTAAATCAAATGTAGTGTTAAAATTAATTTCAACTTTTTTTCTTTTTCTTTTTAAAAATGTAACTACTAGAAAATTTGAGAGTAAATATGTGATTTGCATTCTATTTCAATTGGACATTCCTAGCTTTGGCTTTGATGTTTTCGGATTACTTGTCTAGACTACTTCATTCCCCAGGAAGATTTCTCCTCTGATGGCCTTTGGGGTTTTTATTAGCTAACAAACTTCAGTCCTGACCATCCTAATTCATCAGAGACACCCTCAAAAGCTGGCCCCTAAAAGTGAAAGGGATCAGAATCTAGATCCTTAGTCTCCCAGAAGGTTTTTTGGATGCTTTGTAAATATACTGATCTCTGCCTCAGCAACCAACTATGCATATAAAAGGGAATTTGGAGGGTCTCACCTTGTTGCTCATTATATGAGTACTTCTTCCCCTTAAGAAATGTAAAACTAACTACTCTAGTGATTTGTCTCAAAACAGAGACAATGTTTTGCCTGCACCCAAACTGAGAAGCTAGTAATGCCCAAAGCTGCATAATTATATAGTAGTGCTCAATACTGCAACATGGCAAAACATTGATCTCTTTCATTTTTATCATCTGTAAAAGGGGCATAGCACACCAAATCAGAAATAATAACAATTAAGAAACAGGAGGAGTTGAAGCAGTTACGAGTGTTTTAATGGTTTCTCCTGCATATCAGCTCATCTCAGAAAGAGGAACACAGGCTGACCAAAGTCAGCTTATTTTGTTAGAGCATGGTGCTGATAACACCAAAGTCAAAGGTTTGGATCCCCATACTGGCCAGCTGCCAAAAAACAGAGAGAGAGAGAAAAAAAAAGAGGAACACAAAGAATCAGCTGATGGGATTAAATTAGCTAGAGATTGTGGCTCCCCAGATTGATAAGAAAAACATATGAACAGTGCATGAACAGTGCGTGCCAGAGTTGAAGTGCTCACAACATGCTTACTATTCCACGTGCCAAAACAAATGCTCTGGAGGTCCTACAATCTGACCATCATCCTCCAGCAGAGCATTCTCCACTTGTAGCAAGGCCCTTCAGCACATCTTCGTCAGCAAGGTTCTCAAAGCATCACTTGGGTGAACTTTAAATAAAGCCTTATTAGCCTATCCCTTCATACAGCCCCCCCCCCAAAAAAAAATGCATGGAAACACTCAGAATCATCCTACCAAGTAAAATGTTAAAATCTGGATCCTTTTCACTATGACTGCAAAGTGGTAACCCATGGGATTTAAAGTCACTACCCAGAAGCTCACTTGGGTGATCAGATGAGTTTCTAAAACAACTACTCTGAAAATTCTAGGCTGCTTTTCAATCTAATCAATGACATTGCTACTGTAGGGCTCTCCACACTAGCTATAAAGTGTCGAGGTGTTAAAAAGAAGTCCTAATTATTCAAATGGGAATGGGAAGGAGGAAGGGACCTTGACTTTATCACATTGTTTGGTGATGACTTCTCAGGAGACATGATATTTGGGGTGTGCCCATAACAGGTATTGAAGGTTGAAAATGGGTAGTGATTGGATGGTTCAAAGTCCTAGGCTGAGATAACCAAGGGCCTAAAGATGAAGAAAATGCCCTTCTACTCAGAACAATCTACTTTCCTATGTAAGCCTCTTCTATATGGAGTCTTCAGGGCAAATCTGTGACTAACAATCCTAAAACTGAAGTGAAAACACATGTGCACAAACAGATATATAACAGGACACTGATAACAGCTTTATTCATACTAGCTAAAAACAAACTAAATTTTCACCTACAGGTTGTGACACATTCATTCACTGGTCAACTACTCAGCAATAAAAGAAGCAAATTAACAATGAATATAATAACACAGATGAATCTCAAAAACTTTAAGTTTGGGGAAAAGAAGTCAAACCAAAAGATCAAAAGTCAAACCACATTGTATGATTACATTTATATCAAGTTCTAGAATAGGAGAAACAATTATGGTGACAGATATCAGAGCAGTACATGCAGTACGTGTCTGTAGGGGGGAAAAGTAACTGGAATGTGGTACTAGGAGGGAACGTTACGGGATGCTGAAAATGTTCTGCATGTTACGGGGGGTGGTTGCACAAATGTACACATTTGTTAAAGCTTGTAAAAATGTACAGAAAATCTGCATTTTATTATATGTATATTTTACCTCTCCCCTTTTTAAAAGAAAAGTTAAAGAAAAATGCTTCAGGCCATTTACCAAGCTTAAATGTAATTTCCTTTATTACAACCACTTAACAGTCTATGGGTTTAATCTGACTTCAAGAGCTTATCAATCATATGGCCTTCTCTCCCTCATCTTTGTGTTTTTTCTTTAATTCTGTTCTTCACTATTTTCCCAAGAAATGGGGAGAAAAAAAAAGTATCCTAAACACAAATGGGCTTTTCTAACCAGAGAAAGTGTTTGTCCAAACATCTGCCTTTCAAAGAAGAGAGAACAGTTCTTTCTCCATCACATATCTAATTTCGGAGACTGTTTTAATGATAATTGGCATATTATGGCTCCCTTAGCAACTAGCAACTAATGTCTGAAACAGAGTTTGGAGTTTGAAAAAAAATTTCAGATTGTTTCAGTCATTTTTCCAAAGGGGCTATTATCTGGAAAAAAAGTATCTTCTATTTAAAACAGCATTTAAGTTAAAGATAACATAGCTTTAAAACAAAGAGATTAAACTGGTTTCATCACATGCTGTTCCACTTTCCTGATAGTTGTTTAGCAAAGTTTAATCTAGCCTTTTGTCCTTGTCTGCCAATTCATCACATTCACATAAGGTACAAGATGACAAAGTAAAACTGGATGTGAAAACGAAAGGAGGATTGTCTGCCACACACTCTACGATATTTCAAATCCTGAGAAAATAAGCAGTATTGTCTCAGTTGATGGAAAGGTGGTCTCAAATAGACACCTAAAGATTATGGGGATCCTACTAACAACAACAGGTGATATCATTCATGTTCCACTTCTCTGACTTGGTGATGGGTAATTGGGTGATGATGATGATGATGGTTGTGGTGGTGTCGATGCAGAAGTTTATGTGAACATTGCTATCAAGAAGAATGGGGCTAGTGAATTTATTGCCCACAACAATTTCCTGCTAAAACTTTTATATGGTGACTTAACTTTCTCTCCATTCTTTTGTTCATCAAGACTATGTTCTCTGCCTCATTTACAAACCCACTCAATCTTGTCTTCCTCAGCTGCTGGACAGGCATCTGTTAGTAGTTGTTCTTACCACTGCACGATCAATATATGCTTATTCTGGTTATAATATGAGCCTTCTAGATGGCATGAAAAGTAAGCCCTTAGTTATAAAGAAAACATTTATTATCCTTATATGCACTTTATTTTTTTCTTTTTCAACATTCATTGAGTGTATATGTAGCACAAGGCACTCACTATATTTGACAAATACAAAAGCACATACCCATGAAATAAATATTGATGCATTTATATATATACACACACACACAAACACATATATTGATATACATAGATGGACAGACAGAAAGATATAGATGATAAAGTTATAGGAAAGCTGAAGTTATGAGCAACTGTATTTGCTGAAGTGACTGTATTATTGGACATTGGTTTTCAAAAGTTCAAAAGACTTCAGTGAAAGTTTTTATTTTAAGAGCAATCATTGAAAGAATCAACTGACCTTGCTCTTCTCTGTCTGAAGTCAGAAAATAAACAGCAAAAGTGTATCTTAGTGGTTTTCAAGTGATTCAGAGAAGGATGCTCAGCTATTAGAAAGCCATCGATTGGGCTGGAGGAAATGAGTTGGCTGCAGCACGAGATATGAGCCAATGCATGGGATTATGAGGTCAGGGCAGGATGCCAAGGGGGACTGCATTTTCTGGCAGGAATTTAGCTTGTTGCCAAAATCTTGCTGTTGTTCTGAATCCATATTTTCTAAACTTTGTAAAACGTTTACCTTGACATTTAATGTTTTTTATTCAACCTTTCCATCCTTAAAGATTCATGATATTGGAATAAGGTTTTCTTCTTTGAATGTAGTCCAAAAGTTCACATTTTTAATTTAAAATGTATTTACTGTTTTTAGACTGATGATTTTTTTAGATTGACAGTCAACATTGTCCACAAACTCTATTCTCAGAAATATCTCTCACTATGGAAAATAAGCAAGTTGGCCAAGAGCATTACTCAGAAAAAAAAAAAAAAAAATTAATGGCTCGAGAGTATCAAAGCCATTATCCACTGCCGACCAGACTGCCTCAAATAAGGTGTATTGGGAAGGGTCATAGCTGGATGGGAAACCAGCAGACATCAGTTCTATTCTCAGCTTCACTTCTAGGTGACCTTAAGCAATTCACTCAAGTTTGTGTGCTTCAGTTTGCTCAGGTTTCAAAAAATTGGAATGATTATACCAGGATGTTGTGGAGAGTCATCAGATTAGCAAGGCACTTTGGACTCCTGAGACACAGCTAATGCAGGAATAGATGATATCCAAGACTGCCTCACAGCAATACATCTTGTATTCTGTTTACTGTATTCTCTTTTTTCCTTTTCCCATTGCTTTAAAGCCCCATGAATTATTCCTTTCAGACACTGCATTGTTCTGTTTGAATTGTTGTTTGGTTACAAGTGATGGAATGAATGTACACTCTACTAAAATCAGTTCATTTCAATTTAACATAACAAACATTGATGGAGTACTTATAAGAAGTAGGTTGTTAGTTTGATGATAATCCATAATCTCCTAATATTAAAAGCATCTTCTGGATCCTGTCTCTTTTTTCCAGCTGTAAGGAACCTCAAGTTGGTTTACTAACAACATCTCAGACTTGCCAAGTGATTACCAGCTGCTAAGCATTTTGCTAAGTGCTTTACATGCCTGTTTTCATTTAGTTTTTAGAATTCTATGAGGTGTGTTTTATTAGTATCCTTATTTTACAGACCAGGTTTAGCAAAGGCTCAGAGTCACTCCAGCAGTCAGGGGCATAACTGTCATTCAACCTTTGGACTCATCACTTCTAGCCACTAACATACTGTTGCCAAAGTGATTGTCAAATGTGAGTAAGCTTGTGACACAATTGATGTGCTTGTAAAAGACGCAGATTCTGCATATGCACACATAGATAGTCCTGATGCTATCGCTTGCTTATTGCATGTTAGAAATATGTCCGAGGATTGAAATTGAGGGGCTCAGCTGTAGACTCATTGACAACTGATGGTCAGAACTAAGACCTTATAGAGATCCAATAGAAAACCTTCCTGTCCCCAGATTGAGCTACGTGGATGAATTCAACAAACCTTATCACACTGAGATATTTGATGGTTAAACAAGTGTGATTAAAGAGATTGACAAAATGTAATTATCCTTATATACCTCAAGAGCAAGCATTTCTTTAAGTACCACTTAGCTACAACCCAACTCATTCCCGTTAGCCAGTGAACTGCTATGGGAGACTACAATAAGAGAGTCATTCTAAAAATCATGGTTTCTCAACCTCAGCACATTGGCATTTTGGGCCAGATAATTCTTTTTTTGTGGGGGGTTATTCTGTACATATCCATGACCTCTAACCACTAGAAATTAGTAGCATTCCCTCCCTAGCTGTGAACAGAAAAAATGTTTCCAGACTTTGTCAAATGTCCCCTCAGGAGCAAATCACCCCTGTTTGAGAACCACTGTTCTAGGTTATATTAGATAACTCAGGATATTGGAAAGGTCAGCTATGGAAGTCATTGTTCCCTAGAACACCTCTTACTCAAAAAGGACCTTTTAGGAATCCAGAGATCACTAAGACCTGCCCCTTGCTCTTAAGGCATCTTTGTTCTACTAGAGGAAGTACCATATTTGCACATGTAAGTGTTGATTGCTGTAAAAGAAGTTTCAAGAATCATACAGACCCAATGACAGGTATTCATCCCAAACTCCTCGAGAAGCCCTGCGTTTAAGGACTTGGCATAGAAAAACAATCCAACTAAGTAGAGAGTGAAGACCAACCAGAAGTGGAGGCTGAGAACCCCAGTTTAGAATAGCTGGGCTGGCAATGTAATGATTTCAGGAAAATGGCTTTCAAAGAGAAAGAGAGAAGAGGATGTGGACCAGTCGTGGCACTGGTGAGGGGGTGGCCACTGTTGACTAGAGCTACAGTGCTTTGAGTTGAGGTGGTGGCAGCCCAACTCCAGGGAGTTAGGAGGATGGAAGTTGAGTAAGTGGAGCAGGAGAGAAAACCACTCTGGGGAAGCTTTGGAAAGAGATGAAATTTAGGGCCTGAGAATAAAGCAGAAGAAAAAGAAAATTTAAATGAATGTGTTCACAGAATGGTTCCCGAACTAAACAGGCCTGGTTATAACACAATAAAGGTGCGAAAAGCTACGTGGCTAAAGTAATTTAACCACCTTGAGGAGCAGGCACCACACAAAGTGAGGGCAGGAGGTGCTTGGCCAGGACTCTGGGTTTGGTGGTTTTTAAAGCAGTGAATGAAAAACAGTGACAGGATCTCCCTTTCTTGCTGACATTTCCTTGAGAAATCGCAGAAATAAAAGGCCTTTCTTTCAAGGTCCTGAAGAGCCAGATGGCTCTTGAACACATGGACTTTCCTCAGGCTTCAGTATGTGTTATGATGGTAAAAGTGCATCAACTGACCCTGTGGGACCAAACAAAACACTCTGGTTGGTAGTGTTTGCTGATTCCATGGTGTAAATACACTCACACTGCCAGTTTCAAGGTACCTTCAAGAAGCCACTGAACAAGGGATTGGGAAGAGGGGCACTCAGTTGGCTCCTGCTTGCTGGTGTGAGCCAGTGTGAGCTGGTTTCAGTGACCTGGGTGTCCTCTGAGCCATTCCTTCTGAACGCCATCTCCCCAACATGCAGGCTCGACTAGGCATTTGGACAGAACTAAAATCTTCAAATGAAGGGCATGTCAATACCCACTTGTCTCCCAGTTATACTTCTTACTTTGTGACTTTTCATCCATATCTCACCTTTAGAATGTACAGGAATGGTACACTGCAGAAGCAGAAGGCCGACTTGAAACTCATAGGACAAATGTGGTCCACCAAAGGATTTGAAAACAAAAACTTAAACTAATAAGGAAAAAGTGGCTGAAATAAATGGGTCATTCAGGCAGAATTGAAATTGGTAAGTTTTGCCATTCTGTTATTTGGAGGAGGCTTGTTTTCATGCATTTGGACAGACAGAGTGGCAGCGATCGTTAGCTGTGTGATCAGGATGCTAAGGGTAGCAGTGTGGAAGGCAGAGGCACTTCCAGCCTGCTTAGCAATTTGCGTTTCCTGACAAGGGCCCAAGAGGGAATGGTTTATATTCCCTGAGAGAGGAACACAAGAGTGGGGGAGGACAGGAGATGTGGCTGAATTCAGTGTATCCAGAAATTCTCATGTTCAGTTCCACCGAAGTCACATCACAAGACTGAGGCATGGTAAAAGCTTTCCAACTTAAGAATACTTTCAAAATATATAAAAAAATTAACAGTGACTAGTAAAGCGGAGAGGAACTCTATAATCTGAGAAGCATCTAAATAATTTTCTCTTTTTCTTTCAAGCCTTTTTTCCTTATTTTTCTATTATATCACTTTATCCCCAAAGTGTGTACAAGAATAAAGTGTGTTTGTAGTTTGTATCCTCTTTATGAAAAGCAGCATTACTGAGTAGATGTCAATGAGAGAAATAAGTCATTAAAATATCCTCCTTCTTACCTCTTCTGTCCCCAACTCTAAATTAAAGATTTGAATACGGGCTAGTGGAAGAAATTGGAATATTTAATTCCTTAATTTGAACTCAAGAGAAGGTGTGTGGGTTGGAGACCTCTCTGGGAAATAAGAGCAGACCTTTCTGTTTGTTTAATAACTGGATAATATAGAGTTACCTCATTAGGCCCATGCAGGTTTAGTGATGCTTTACTGAACGTGCATTTGTAGGTGCCTGCAGAGGGCAAAAATGATTTTTGTTGGAGATTTCTAAGACATTTGTAACCTCTTCTCCATAATTACCCCATGTGGTTTTGACTCTCTTTTAACAGCACAGGAATTTTCCTAAACATTTGCATTTTCAGTCTGGCATCATTCCTCTTGCAGAACTCCCAGTGAATTTTTCTTGCTGGAGATCCTATTACCAGTTCTCACTGGGCTCACATTCGTGGAGAGCGGGCGGTCATAGATTTTCATCTTTTTTTTCCCTTACAGCACCTGTCCCAGTTGCTAAGAATGGCAAAGATCACTGACACTTTCAGGGCTTAGCAATGTATCTGGCCCTTTTACAAACACTTGCTCAGACCATCATCACATCCCTGGAAAAGAAGCAGGAGTGGGTTTTAATAGGTAGGTGACACAAGAGCATTCTTGAGCAGCCAGTTTGGAAGTAACAGTCAATAAGCCGTTGTCATAAAGCTTTTCTGCCATTGTTCTTTGCTACTCTCTCCTCTTTTATCTACGCAGACAGTGTCATTTATTGTGATGAAGTTCAGAAAGGGAATCCTGTATGCCCTTTTCTCATTGAACATTTCAAAATTACTTTTCTAGTTGTGGTGTAGGAGAACAAAACTGGGATTATGTCCTATTTGTCATCTATGTCATTTTGGTCCTCCCCTTACCTATTGATGGTAGATAAGGGGTCAGGTATTTATGGTTCATCATAACAACCCTAGTGCCATGATGATCAAGGTGGCCTAATCTAGAAGGGGAAAGTCTTCCAAGGACTATATCATTCAAAAGCTCAAACAAAAAGGTGAGATCATCAGATTAGTCCTGTGGGAATGAATGCTTCTGAATTTCAGGTTCAAGTCTCATTTCCCGGCTTTTTCCTCCTGCCTCCCATGCTAGCAATAAGCAAGTGTTAGTGCTGTTAGGGTACCAGGACTGGAGTGGGTTAGAATAGAATTAAATTGTGAAAGATATTTTAGTGGCCAATCAGACTTATAAGTTTTCATGAAATAAAACAAACAATTTTCTCCTTTGAATTGAGGTAAAGATATTTTAGCATCCACTTCTATAATTCATCCACACATAGGATGTCAACTGTTTTTTCTAATATTCTACCACACTCACTGTCTTATCCCTAACAAATCCAAAGCACCTTTAAAAGCTGTGTGTGTCAGGGAGGTGGAGTGGAGGTGGGGGTTGATGAGGAATTCTGGTAATAGCGATGACGTTATTATCACACCTGAACTGAGCCTCAGAGTAATTTTCCCTATGTTCACAATTGGTCAAGAGTGAAGATGGAATTTGAATTCAATTCTTCTGAAATCAGGCCTTCTAACCCTGAATCCAATTGTCTGTCCTCTATAGCTGTGTTGCCACCTGCACATGGAGTGTTCAATAAAGGTTTGTTGAACTGGATTGAAAAGAACAGTAAGCACGGGGAGTTTTGGACATGCCTTCCGAATAAAGACAATTTCCTCTTGACCAGATTCTCAGCTTTCTGTTTCTGCCTGTGAATTCATTTGATAAGAGACTTGATTTGGGCTTGTTTTAGCAGATAAGTTGAGCTAATATTTATTTTAGGAAAGTAGGATTAGTGAAGATAGGTGGGGGATGAATTATACATTCTCTGAGCAGCTGAAGGTCGTTAGGAAAACATGCAGCTGCCAGAGATTTCCAAGTAAGACTTGCACAGTGAAGGCTGGGGGCAATTTCCAAACGTTCTGGTTTCTATTTATTGGAGTCACTTTGGAAGTGGTGAGCTGGGAAGTTAGGCTGCTAATTCAAATAAAAAGGAACTTTTTGAAAGAGAGAGTGACGCATCTCTATGAAAACATGGAGAAGGCAGCTCCCAAGGCTGGCAGACAGTGCAGGAAGTGGGGATGGGAGAATCACAGGATTTTGTTGAGTCAGTATGTGTAAGATGCCAAGAAGAAGGGCATGAAATAGGGAAAACCAACACAACGAGCAAAAACAGACCCTGGCAAAGGCAGCCATCCTAATGCAGAGTCCAAAAAGTATACAAAACTCAGGTAGCATTTAAAATAATATTAGCACTAGAAATTTCTTTACAGAAAGCAAAAAAATCTGTTGTAGAATCAAACTGGAGGTTGAGATTGGGCAATAATAATAGCTAATAGATCATCCTTTATCCTTACATCCAAATGGGTCAGGCATTGTGCTGATTACTTTGCATGAATTAGCATATTGAATACTCACAGCATCCCTAAGTGCTAGACACAATCATGCAAAATTTACAGATGGGGAAATACCCTCAATGTTTCATTTCTTTGCCCAAATTTGTAGGCCCACAGTGGAGGACCAGAATGCAAACTCAGGCCCAGTTGACATCAATTGCTATGTGGTTATGACACATGAAAGTGCTTCACAATGTGTCTGTGGCTCTTTGGAAAGGAAAACCAGAGAGAAGCCATGACTGCTGTTTGGAGTGTCCTACAGGGAGATAGATTTGAAAAATTGGGGGATTCTGTGGGTTTATAGAGTCCTTTTCTGCCATAGAGAGTCTTAATCTTTTGGAGAAGAAATATCCAGATCTCATCCGCTGATGGAGATGAGGTTAAGGGTCTTCTTTCCTGTTTAGGATTGACTGACTCAGAAACAGAGCAAATGTGGACAGTGGGTAGGGGTGACCTGGCATTCCAGCGAGAGAGCTGGTAAAAACACAAGCAAGAGAGTGAAGGTTGTCTGGGTGTCACACATTATTGAACAAATGTTTGTTGAATGCCTGCCACTTGCCAGGCAATGTCCTAGGCACGAAGGCACAGCACATGCAGCAGGGAGCTAAGCCATAATGTAAAGAGAGCAGACACTTGGTGGCAGACAGATCCCAGCATTGTCACTAACCAGCTAAGTCACCTTGGGCATGTTAAGCAAACCCTCAGGGCCTCTACCTCTCTATCTAATGAAGCCCTGTTCTGAGGGTCACTGTGGGGAGTGAATAAGATTATGCATGCAAAATGCCTGGCTCATAGTGGACGCACACTGAAATAGTAATAATAATTCTATTTATCATTAAGGATTTAATTCCCATGTCCATTCTTCTTCACAAAGAGATAAGGTGATATTTTCCTCTGTGCCTCCTTCCAAGTATTCTATAGAATCTAGATGTTTCACCTTGTTTCCTGGAGGATTCTAAGTATCAATGGACTTTCACGGCATTAAATTAAATATTTCTTGGCTCTACTCACCCTCTGCCCCCTTCTTTACTTCCACACATCATGGTTGATGTAATGGTTCGTTCTATGTGTCAACTTGACTGGGCTACTCAGAGCCCAGACATTTGGCCAAACCTTATTCTGGGTGTAACTTGAGGGGGTTTCTAGGTAAGATTAATATTTAAATTGGTAGATGTATTTGTCTGTTTTGTGTTGCTATAACAGAATACCTGAGACTGGGCAATATATAAAGAACAGAGTTTTATTTGGCTTATGATTCTGGGACAGCTGCATCTGGCACGGGCCTCAGGCTGCTTCTTCTCATGGTGGAAAAGGGCAGGCAGCTGGTGGGTACAAGCAGATCACATGGTGAGAAGAAGCAAGAGAGAGAGAGGAGGTGCCAGGGTCTTTTAAACAATGAGCTCTCACAGGAACTAATAGAGCGAGATCTCACTCACTACTCCCACCCCCCAGGGAGAGCATTAATCCATTCATGTGGGATTCACCCCATGACTCGTTTTCCAACACTGCCACACTAGGGATCAGATTTCCACATGAGTTTTGATGGGGACAACACATCCAAACTCTATCAGTAGATTAATGTGGGTGGATCCTCATCTAATCACTTGGAGACCTGAATAGAACCAAAAGCTTGACCTTCCTGAGAGTGAGAGGAAATTCCTTTGCCTTGACTGCCTTGAGCTAGGACAAAGGTCTTTTCCTCCCTTTGAACTTGAACTGAACATTGGGAAAATACACCCTTGGCTTTCCTGGGTCTCCAGCTTGTTGACTGCAGATCTGAGAACTTGTCAGCCTCCGTAACTGTGTGAGCCAATTCCTTCTCTCTCTCTCTCTCTCTCTCTCTCTCTCTCTCTCTCTCTCTTTCACACACACACACACACACACACACACACATTCTGTGGGTTCTGTTCTGTTTTTCTGGAGAACCCTGAGTAATGCAGTTGAGGATATTGAAATACAGAGATGGGATCTTCCCAAGGTTATGCTAGTGCCCAAGGGAGAAAACAGGGGAAAGTCCAGCTCTCTTGGCTCCCACTTCTGGCTTATAAAGAGCTTCTCCTATAAAATTCTTCTGTCTCCCAATAATAAATGCTACTTCGTAATCAAAGAAGAAGGGAATGTCGATCAGAGATCTCCATCACAAGATGAGATGACACCTGAATTTGATGTTTCTGTTCCTACCCAGATGGAGACAGAAGTGCCCTACCAATGTCTAAGGGAAGGAGGGTGACATACCATTTATTCAAGACACACTGTGTACCCAACTAACTCACACGTATTATCTCTTTTTATCCTCGCAAAAATCTACTCTTGTGTTTATTTTCAGATGAGGACACTGAGGCTTAGGAAGATAACACAACCAAGGTCATGGAGCTCATAAGTGATGGGACCACATCTCCCTGAATCCAGAGCTCACATTCTCTCCATGATGACAAACTGACTCTCTACAACTGGGCCAGGTAATGGATGGGAGACACTCCAAGGTCCCTTTGCAAAAGTCCTAGTAAGAGAGAGCCTGAAGGGGCCTGAGGATGTGTGAGACTCTGGGTTCTGCTTATGACCCCGATTCAAGCCTCCCATCTCCACTTCATCCTTCTTTATCACCAGCCCCATATGCCTGTGTGGTGCACATGCATCTGGGAAGATGCCAGGACCTGGTGGGCAATGCTTGTTTTATAGCCAAGCACACCTGCTTCCTGCAGCCTGCCAAACCTCTAGCTGCTGGCGACTGGGCTGGGTGATTATCTCCCCTTAGGCCCTGTGCTGCATGCATTCCCTTTTCAGAGAAGAAATAATTTCTCTCTCTCTCCCTTTCTCTCTCTTTCCTGCCGAGCCACTTTCACTCTCTTCTTGTCTCCCTCCCTTCCTCCCTCCATCATATGCTCTTTTTATTTTTTTTGTTTAAGGCTGGACTTGGCTTATTTTATAAAGATTAAAACAGCAAAGACAATTTACAAAGCTGCACTATTTTGAATGCTTTTTGCTGAAACTTGTACACAAGTCTCATTCTATTAAAAAGTCCTGTTTCTCTGATCTTCCCTGTTTTATCCTAAATTTGGTACTCATTTCTCTTTGCTCCTCTTCTTTTTTTCATTCTTCCTGCAGAATTATTACCAAGTCCTAAACACTGGCGTTTATTCTGACTGATTCTCTGTGGTTTGTCATGCAAATAGGATTTCACTTTGAACATGATTTTAATTTGATGGATGTTCTGGTTGTTTGTCATGCAAGCAAGATCTCACTGGCAAAACGTTTTTTTCTGAGCCACCTCTGGTAGCTTCCCACATTCCCACAGTCCCTTTAGTCATTTAGTCTTCTTGTAGCTCAGGATTTGGGGGAATTAGAAACTCTTTGATTATATCCATTAAATTTTTATTACATATGAATACATCTTTATCATGAATTTTAAATGGCTAAAATAGAAATGCTTTTTGGTATTTTGTATATATGTGTGCACATATTTATGCATCCAGATATTCATATATGTGCACATATATACAAAATACATATATGAGGGTACTTTAAAAGTTCATAAAAAGATTGAATTAAAAGATAAAACTAACCTGTCTATGAACTTCTTGAAGTACCCTCATATGAACATATATACACATATGTACATATTTCAATGCTACACACCTGCAATTACTTTTTAGTCATATTCATAAAAATAATAATGTCTTTTGACTACAAAAAGACAGAGACATCTAGTTCCTGGTGCGCAGTTTCAGATGCTGAGAGGAGAATCAATAGTAAAGGTCTGGGTTTGTTAGGATGCTGTGAGGCTGGATGGAAAAGGGATTGTGCAGAGTTCATAAACAGACGTAATGCAGGGGCCAGAGAAGCAGTAAGAACAGGGAAATGCAGAGGAGGTCAGGTCAGCCCCAGGGGAGCAGGACAGAATGACCTCATTATCTCAGGGTAATTCATAAAAGAAAAGGTCACTTAAAGTGAATCCACAAAAATGGGAACACATATTTTGGAGAAAATAATAAAAGCGAATTTGACTGAGAAAATGTATTATAAATAAAACCAACAATTATGAAAATAAGTTTGTCATATTTTATATTTAAAAGTGTAAGTTACAAATGCAATCACGAACTAATTCTTAGAATGAACAAAGAATGAATCAAGTAGATTTCATTATTCTGGAGGCAGCTGAATAATCTTTTTTTATAAACATATGGAATCAAGATAAAATATCCTTCATTTCCCAATTGTCTTTCATATCATGACCTTGAAGAAAGTACTGTTTTCAAAAATATTTAATGCTTCACTCATTTTTCCAAGGTCTTTTCTTAATCTTTTGATAATCAATTTATTCTTTCTTGAAATATTTTAAGGTTACCTTTGTAGTTTGTTTCTTCTTCAATTGTTAATTTGCCTCACCCTTCCATCTTCTCGTCTGTCAATGGTTTTACAGGAGTACTGGGCCCTTCTGCAAGATCACTCTCATCACTTTCATAAATTTTATGAAATTATTTGTAAAATTTTAAGTTTCTTTACAATGACTTTGCATTGATTTCCTCAAGTTGGAAAAAAACATTTCAAAACAGCAGATTTATAACACTTGTCAATCTCTAAGAGTCTAGCCAACAATGTTGATACAGTAGATCGGGAGGATTGCTGATGTTACAGGGGAGATACAGGTAAGTAGTGACTCATTCTATACGTAGCTATTTGATTAGTGACTTTTCTATTATTTTGACTTTTCCTTTCCTAGAAATCATGCGACTGTGGGAACAAGTACAAGAAGAATTGGATAAAATATGACATTTTGCAGCAAGAATTATGTCTAAAAGCTGCATTGTTAATTGGATGAAAGTGGGAGGGGGGCGTTCAAGAGCCAGAGATACAGGAAATACACCAGAAAGCAGAAAATCAGAGTAAATGGCTTATTCTACAGGGCATGGAAAATGCTTACACTTTTTGAAGCTGCTTCTTGCTAGGGCTTATTTAGAAATGGTGAATATTTTGGAATCACAATGATATAGTAGATTAGGTTCCCCCAGGGAAATGTACTCAGTGGAGATTAGTGATACAGTCTTATCAGAAGCTTTCACCAACCCTTTGGGGTACTCTGAGGCTGGGAGGATCCTTCAGAGTAATCTTGAATTGAGGATGAGGTTTTCATATCTAGTCTGTGCCCTTACATTGAGTAGTCATCAGGTGCAGACAGTCCCAGGATGAGGATGTGAGTTTGGGCAGGTCTTCTCTTTAGCAGATGTTTCTATAAAGTGCAGACATGTGATGCTGTCTGCTGGGATACTCCTTGATGCTCTAGATGATGATAATAATAATAGTGACTCATTTATTGAAAACTTACTATGTATATGTATCACAACTCAAGGTACTTCACCTGAATTTTTATAAAATCATTGTAACAAAGTTATAAGAAAGGTACAATTACTATCTCTTCTATAATGATGATAAAATTGCAGTTTGATTGGTAGGTGGAAGAACATTGAAGCTACCGTTGATAGTTCAACACACTGCCCAAATTACTGACATTTATCAGGCATCTCTCCTGTGAAGTCTACCTCATCACCAAAGCAAACTGCATGAACTACCCTTCTTTGAGTCACACATTCCTCATATAGCACATTGCCACTTCACTCTTTCTCTTTAGTTAAGTCTCCCTTTTATAGCACGTTTAACCACAATTGTTTCCTAGAAGGAAGAGGTACCTGATACTCCCGATTGCAGAGGGTAAAAATGAGGTTCATTTATTTACTCATCTAATATGTCAAAAAGTAGCTAAGAAGTATTAAATTTCAGAAAGGGTACAGGGTTTGGGGGGAGTCTAAAAGGTAAGTCAAAATCATGGCCCTTAGCAAGATTACAGCCAAACCATTTCCAGAGGTCAAGTGACTTTCCCAAATTTGTAGACTTGGTGATGGTCAAAATTGGAGCTGACCCTGGAACCCTCTGATTCCAGAATCTTTGTGCTTGCCCCTCCACCACCTGAATCTTCTTTATTACAACCTCATCTCACTTGGATGCAAATGGAGGGGCTGTTCTATAGAAATTTGCCTGGGGCCTTCCAGTCCTGGCATTGAAGGCCTCACAAGGAGAGGTCACTCATTCATCAGTTCTCTTGATTTAAAGCATATGTCTTCACACCTTGATCCCTAACACATTTCCATTTAATGCTTTTTTTATTGTCAGCCAAGAAAAGCAACAAGCAAACAAAGAAACAAAGGCCAAGTGACAAATAGTCTTATCTATCATCAGCCAGAAAAACTATGATTTGGATTTTGGATAGATTATTGCTATGCCACACCTGCTCCCAGCAGGAGCATGAACCAAAATACCTTGGGCAGTTCTATTTCATGTCCTTCCTTCAGAAGGGAGAAGACTCAGTAAAGTGGGTAAAATTCCAAGGATGAACATAGGTGACAATGAGTTTTTAGAATGACCTCAGTCATGTTGATAAATAATTGCTTTCTATAAAATGGATTTGCACAGGTAATTCCTGTTCTAAGTGGACACGAAAAAGTGAGACTTTTTCTCCTTTCTTGTTTGAACACATTTTAGTTACAACAATTCTATAAAAAGTTTTTACTCAACTATCTGAGCTAAATATATAAAAACTATCAATACGCACATAGCAAATGCAGGAATATAGATATCTTGGGTCAGGAAGAAAGAAAATAACCTCTGATTCTAATACATTGTATAATTGTAGCCTTATCACTCTTTATTCATGCCTTGTTTTAATGCCTCATGTTGATCCTTTTCACATATATTATGCAATTCTAAAATAGCCATATAAAGAATGAGTCCTGCCATTACTGAGGTCCTACTATGAGTCAGGAGCTGTGCTAAATATTATATTTATATAATTTTTATATTATTTACTCCTTGAAACCTAAAGTCAGGTTCAAGTTGCTCAAGGACACAGTTTTAGAGGCAGAACCAGAATTTGAATACAGATGTGTGTGTTAGTAAAGATTGCTATTTTTTATTAATCACACGGGCTCGTCATAATCCCTATAGTTGAAACATTATTATATGTATCTTCATACCATAGATCTTCTTGAGTGTGAGAGAAGGCTCTCAGAGGCTGGGTGGTAATAGACATTTTTCACACTCCTACCATTACCAGGCATTAAAATTAATGCTGAGGAATGAAAAGATAAAAGGGACATAGATTCCACCCATAGGGGACTTACTTACAATTTGTAGGGAAATAGTACTTTACCATTTTTAAGTGCTACGGCTTACATTGTTGAATTTTTCCATCTCATCCACCTTGTGAGATATACCAGGGCAGGTATTTTTCATCTGTATTGCACTTATAGTTTCTTCATCTGTAAATGGATTCTCATTTAATACAGTATCTGATAGAGGATTGCTGAGTGTGATAGTAAGTAGAAGAACTATTTATTAACAATGTAATCTCGTGTATACATTTGCAAAAATTACTATCATAAAGTTAAAACTACAATGAAAAAGCATAGCTAAAGTACTAGGGGTGCTTGAGAACAGTGAGGAGAGGCAGGGATGAAGGAACCATAAAATTTTATTGCAGGTCTTCTATGTATGAAGCATTTGTTCTGCAGCGAGGAAAAGAAGGCACAGAGAACTAAACAATTTTGCTCAAGATTCTATAGCTAGTAAATGACACAGGCAGAAATGAAATTCAGCCCTTTTAACCCTCAGTCCTGGGTTCACCCTACCACATCACATGTCCAGCTCCACAAAAGGACATTCATCAGAAGAGGAAGTTATTTCTGGGGCTCAGGGAGGACTGCAGTGTCAGCTCTGTGTATAAAGACTAAATTTCTCTTTTTTCCTAAATGCATGTCATTGTGCAGATTGATTGCAGGCAGCAGTGAAAAGCAAGGAATTAGCTTTTTACAATTATGAAAGCTTTGATCTTTTTCTTTTTGGTTCTGTTAATATCATTGATAATTGGATCACACTCTGGATAGAATAGAAAATAAAGACAACTGTCCTAACAGAGATGTCTTATATTCTGTCCCTAAATATAAATGTTAACAAAGAAAAACCACTTCCTTTCATTTGGGGAATCAGTGCTTGCCACACAAAAGCTTTAACACAAATCAAAGGAGAGGTTTATTTATAGGTAAAAATGGTGTGTTCACAAAAGCGAAGCATGAGAGTTGTGGTCATCTCTAGTTCTATTTTCTAGATATTTCTGATTCTCTTCCTTTTGGGCACATGGTAGAATAAAACTTTTGATGTCTTTGAAGTTAGGCGAGGCTATGTGAATATTTCTAGCCAACAGATTGTGAGCAGATGTGATAAGAACAAGCATTCAATTACTAGTGCTATACCCTTTAGTTCTCTTATTCTGCATGTTGACTGCCAATGTTTGAGATGGTGGCTGCTCCATCTAACCAGGATTCTGAGTGGCTCAATGAGAAAGACTTCCCCATTCCCTACACACACCCTGCCCCTGCTGACCTGCAGTGGACATGTAGCATGCATGAGAAATACGTGCTTGTAATTGTAGGCATTGAGATGTGGGGGTCCTTTGTTCTTGCAACCTATCCTAGTCTCCTGACTCAAACAGTAGTAGTCATGGGACATCCTCAGTACAAATTTTGTTTATTTACCCCACAATTCTCTTTAATATTATAATTTCTTGTGCATTCTTCATAGGAATGCTCCTCAAACTCAAAATTATCAACCCTTGAAACTAAAGAGTATCCCCCTTTTATTGTGTGTGTGGGCGCTTAGATAAGCTCTGTATCTAGTCCTAACATCTTGCTCCACTAAGTTGTAAAGCCAGATAATTCAAAGCCATTTCTAGAAGTTTTTCTCTCCCTTATTTTTAAATACAATCATATTTCAAATTCTGTTGGTTGCATGTCATAAATCACCCACCAACACATCTTATTTTGTCCATCATAAAAACACTTCCTTAATTTATGCATTAGTCATAAAAATAATCCCTAAATGGTCTTTCTGCCTGTAGGATTTTCACTCTTATTAGTCCCTTCACCAGTGTCCTAAGTGAGGTAAAATTGGTGGATAGTATCAGATACACTCTGGGATATGGGTATGTGTGTGCTGGTGTCTGGTATGTTTATTGTATATATTTATATGTCTGCATGTGCTTATACATTTTTAAGCTAACTAATTAATAAATGGTAAGTATTTCATTCCATTTGTGGGATCTCGCAAGTCCAACTAATATTACAACAAAGTATTTTTTGTGTGCATGTATGTGTGTGTGCATGCATGTGTGTAAGACCTGGGTGGGGAGGGGGTAGATAGTATTACTTAATTTAGACAGATTATTCTGACAAGTGGGGAAAAATGTCTGAGACTTAGAATAAATGAACCAGGAAAATTGTGAGTTATATAGGACTATGCCTTCACCAAAAAAGATTTCCACTTCCGTTGATAATCTCTGCCTTTGATTGATAAATAAATAATTTCATTGGTTTTTCTCTGAAAAAAAGAAAAAGAAGAAAATAAATCTGAAAACATTTTCCTAAAACGAGTAAAAAATATTAACTCTGTCTTATCTTCTATTCTTCAGTATCAAACAATCTTTTGGGCTGTGGTCACTTGAGTGGTTACTGTTAGATACTTCATGTTCAAGCATATGTTGACTACATTATGCTGTAGAGTTCACCTCAGTGTATTGATTATTGTCCCAATTAGAAATTCCCTGAAAAATACATGCTTCTTGGTTGTAGTGTAATGTGTCAGGATGAAAAAGCAAAGAATCAGAAACACCAGGATGTAGAGTCCCATAGAACTTATCCTATCTGATCAAATGGGAAAGACTAAATGTCTATTAGAATTTAGAAGCTTAGACACTTCTAGCTTTAGGCACCAACTGCGTAAAGTAACAACACACTTCCTTATTGATTAAGTCTGGTGATAGGTAATTTCTTTTTCTTATTAAATCCAAATCCCCTTTTTCAATTTTCTTCTTTTGATTGAATCACTTTGCTTAGGTTTATTCAATTAAACTTTTTGTTAAACTCTGCGACTACGTGTCAGACTCTGTAGTCACAGGAGATACAGAGCACAAACTTTTGGTAGTCCAGAAAATATAGAGAAGATTCGAGCAGAATTCCTTCTTTCCACAATGGTATACTGTTCTAGGTCAACAGAAAATAATCAAATACCCTTTCACATGATAATTCTTTAGGTTTCTGAATATGGAAACCACACCCTTGTATTTTTTCTCTTTATCTTAATTATCTCTAGTTTCTAAAACATTTTCTCTCTGCCAATATAAAATAATGTTTCTGATTGTTACCTGTTACTATATCATGTTTAACTATATATCATTATTCACATGTTCATTCCAGAAAAAGCAAGATTGAGAACCACATTCTAAGGCAACGTGTTGACCATTTCTTTTTTGCAACAAACAGTGCTCTTGCATCTAGATCATTTCTAAAAGCATTGTGGGAAATTATGACAATTGCTTTAAATGAACATTCCTATAAAGTACGTCAGTTAATCCACAAAGAGACCAGAATCTTATTGTAATAAATCTGAAGGCATTATTTGTGAATATTTGATTTTGGATTCTGGATGGAGTTAAACTGGTAAGGAAATCTGCATTTCTACTCTATGTGGAAAGCACGTTGGTCAATGTGTTTTGGTTAAGTGGTATTATACCACTTAACACATGACCAATTTAAGATTTTACCTCTGATAAACTGACATGGGCCAAAGCCCATATGCTATCAGTTTATGGAATTAGTACATAATCTTGACTTACCAATATAATTATTGAGTAATTTTATTCTATATTTTGCCATCCTTGGGAGAATAATAAAGCATGATGCACTGATCTTATTCTCATATTTTGACATGAAAATAGACTACAAAATGGTGGTTTTGTATGATGTTCATACAATAGTTCAAAACTGAGAAAAAAAGGTACATAAAACAAAAAGCATCTCTAAGCAGTTTAACTTAAAAAAAATAACACAAGAAAACACGGCATTCTTATCACACACACCTCAGAAACAAAGAAGGAAAAAAACTTTGTCTTCAACAACTGCTAAGTCTATGCTAGGAAATCTGAAAAATATACATCTGTGCATCAATCACTTAGCTGTTAACAAACAAAGATAATATCCACCAGGGATGGAAAAGGTAGATTCTGAGCCCTTCTAAGAAATGAAATTCTAGGTTAATGACTTGCATGAGAAGCAAGTCTTTGAAAAGTAACCCTGGCAAACTTTATGATTTGAAAATAACTTTCCTTAGATCTAGGAAAGCACATTCAAGATGGATGAAAATTATTTTTAAAAAATCTGACTAAAGTGAAGTTTTCTGCTAATGTTACCTGTTCATCATTCCTTTTTAACTTTTTAATTTTTATTTTTTATTTTTTTTAAATTTTATTTTGTCGATATACATTGTGGCTGATTATTGCTCCCCATCACCAAAACCTCCCTCCCTTCTCCCTCCCCCCCTCCCCCCCAACAATGTCCTTTCTGTTTGCTTGTCGTATCAACTTCAAGTAATTGTGGTTGTTATATCTTCTTCCCCGCCCCCCGGTTTTGTGTGTGTGTGTGTGTGTGTGTGTGTGTGTGTGTGTGTGTGTGTGTGTGTGTGTGTGTGTGTGAATTTATATATTAATTTTTAGCTCCCACCAATAAGTGAGAACATGTGGTATTTCGCTGAGTTCCGGTCAAGAAAAACGACGCACACACACAAAAACTTTTTAACTTTTTATATTTATTGTATTCATTATTATAAACTTCCTCAATCTAACCTGGTATTTAATAACTTTTGTTTTTCTGTTCAACTATCTTTTTTTAATGTAAACTCAAATCCTTTTTGCATATAAAATGCACACAAGTACTCTTTTAAAGAATGTGTGCATGTATATTTAGCCCTAAATAATCTATAATAAATTTTCTTTATACCTTGAATATTTCTTTATATCTTGGCATTCCTTTCCTAATCTTTGTGCTTTCTGCAAGCATTACCTATAAATGGTTCGTATAAAGATCTTGGTTACAAATGAGAATCATTAAGAGATCTGGAACATTAATTCCTTGTCCTGACCACTATGGGCATCTTGAGATTACAATAGCTTTTTAAACAACCTTACTATGCTTTGACTTATGTTAAGCTGGCAGCCGTTGAAAACTCATTTTCTCTTTAATTCACAAATTAAAGATAGGAATAGTACCCAGCTCACAAAAATGTTTGATTTTAACCAAGTGGCTGGAAGATAATAAATTTTCAATAAATATTGATTATCATAATCTTTGTTATCCTAATCTTTCTCTTCCTTGTTTTTCTCCATCTCTTCTTTCTTATCCTCTTCACCATCATCTTTACAACATTGATTCCTTTGTATTATCCAGTTTTGCACATATGCCCGCAAGCAGAATAAACATGCTTTCTCAAAGAAGCCTTCTCTAATCAATTTAGCAAAGCATTCACCATGCTTGGGAACTTTCTAGTCTATTAGTCTTGTTTATTATCTTCATAATATTTCTCACTATATGAAGTTATTTTATTAGCTTATTCTTTTATTTATGTGGTTATTGGCCACCACTTCTGCCTAGAAATTTGGCTTAATGACTTGATGACAGCAAAGCCTTTTACTTCTCTGTTCACTGTTCCAATGCTTAGAAAAATGCCTGGTTTAAAAATGTTTCAGCAAATGTTTTCTGAGCAAATAGGTACTGATTTACTTTTTATTTTAATCTGATGGTCCATACTTTCTCCTACTCTACAAGATTCTGTAATTATATGTCACCATTTTTAGGCTATCTAAGAACTATAGCAGTGGCATTATCAAGGAAAGAAGGAGTGATTCTGACTGGCACATTTTCAGATGACATTTGACTGTGCCTTTGAAAATGACCAGAATTTTGACAGAGGAGACCAGATATTTTCCTAGAGGAGGAGCCTCAGGGCATTTTGAGCAGAGATAACAGCATCAGCAAAGACCTGGAAACAAAAAAGGCATAGCATGATTTGGAACAGTAAGAAGGCTAGAATAGTTTGATGGGAATAGTGAGTAAAGAAAGAAAGTACAGATATTGATCAAATTAATGTGGTCTCTTTTTTTTTGTTATAAAGAATGTAGCCTATATCCAAAGGAGATGTAATTGTATGTATTTGAAAAGGACTAGCAAAAAACAGTTTTAATGGAAAGAAGAGTGGGGAATACACTTATCTTTATTGCTGACAGTTAATAATAATAGGTGCTGGGAGAACATGAGGAGAAAGGACAATTTCTTGGAACAACCCTCACATAAGCATCAGGGAAATGGTAAAGAAAGAAAATGTAGTGTTTCTTATATACCCCCCCAAACAAAATAAATTATAGATTTAAAAGAAATTATAATAATCAAGAGTATGATAAAACCATCAAACTAATACAAATCAGTGTCAAATATTCCCAAAATATAAGTTATTATTTAATTCATTCTTCAACAATATAGAAAATGCAATGTTAAAAAAAAAAAGAAAGAAAAAGAAAGCTATTACCATTGATGATACAATGTCGTTCTTGGCACCCTGGAAAGTTAGTTTGTGTAAACACCTGCACAACTTTTAATTCCTTGGCCCACATGCTTTTTATTCTATGTTATTTTGAAATTTCAATAATAGTATATTGTGGTTTCTTGGTAACTTTGGAGTTCTGAATAATGATACTGAAATAATAATTTAAAAAATACTTAAGCTTTCCTCAATATCTTCTAGCTATATTTATATCACCAACAGTCTCTACCCATTTTCTTTATGAATCGTCCATTGCTTGTCTCCCATTTATGATTTCTCCACTTATCTAGTTAGACAACTCAGGGAGAAACTGGATTGAATTACCAGGACCCCAAGGTTAGGAAACCAGTCAGCACCACGGACAGCAGCAACACAGAGCTCCGCTAGGGCCACAGGATTTTCTTGTGTTAGAACGATTGGCCTCGCTTGTCCTATTCTTTCTTTCCCTCTGCTCAGTCCTATTTATCCTCTCACACAAATTTTAAATATGTGCTCCCTCCAGATTGCCTCATTGAAACCACTAAATACAGTTTAATGTCATCTCATTAATTAACTGCACTTGTTTGGTTTTATTTTTTGTATTCTACAATTTTAAGCACTTGGTTGCTTTGGGTCATGACTCGCTAGATAAAGCATCGTGTAAATCTCTTGGCAGAAAAAAAAACATGAAAGTGGGCATTGATAAAAATTACTTAGTTCAACCAACAGGCATCACTGAGTCCTTGTGGTAAGTTCTAAAGATAAATGCTAAGGGCAGGGTGGAGGAAGGGAAAGGGACCCTCCACTGAGAGCAGGAGCCCTTATTATAAGGAGAAGATTGACATATGCAGAATTATCTATTGTACTGGATAGTCTCTGATTAGTGCTACATTAGAAAAGCAGTACAATTGCTAAATATGAATACTTTACAATCATATATCATTTAAATTTTTTTTTATAACGGCTCTGTAAGATGGATATTCTAGATAATACCCTTAGTTTACAAATAAGGGAAATGGACACTCAGTGATATCAAATGACTTTCCTCAGGTCTAAGAGTTAGCAAATAAA
This sequence comes from Cynocephalus volans, assembly GCF_027409185.1. NCBI lineage: Eukaryota > Metazoa > Chordata > Mammalia > Dermoptera > Cynocephalidae > Cynocephalus > Cynocephalus volans. The sequence goes on from NC_084468.1 coordinate 11,559,354, forward strand.
AAATTTAGTCTTCAAATATAGGTTTTACTATCAACATTCATTACCATATTCCTTCTTTTTAAAGTCTTCCTTCTGTGATATTTTATCCATGTTTTAACTTCAAACTTTTGCTTATTAGTTTATCATCAATGGTGTTCTCCATCCTTGCTAAGTACAGAAGGAGAGTGCTGGCTTTGGCTTGTAAGTATTTGTGTAATAGAACCTGTGTAAACAAACAAACAACAACATTTGCCTTCCGAGACCACATATACTCTCATTGAACAGACATTAATTGAGTGTATACAAAGTACAGGGCACTGTGATAAGCACTAGGAATACTTAATTGAACAAGATAAAGCTCATCATTTTTAAGAACTCAAATTAATGTAAGGAGACAAATAATATTGTCAATCTATTGTTATAGAAGTAATCACAGGATCCGTGTCAAGAAAGACACAGCAGGAACTTTAATTCAAAACTGATGGCACCGTGCACTAGTGTGACCCTGAAAGTGAGTAACCTAAATTTTGTGTCCTAAGAACCTCACTTGGCTAACCCTAGTTCCAGCTCTTGTGAACAGTGATACCAATTCTGTTAGATTGCAACCTGTAATATAAATGTTAGGCATCAGCAGTAGTGTTCAAAAAAGCAGCATAAAGGCAGCATAAAGGTAGAATAAATAATGCAATAACTGAAGTTATGCATAGATAACCTTATTGATAATCCCAACTTCCTTTTTCTATCACTTAGGAGAGATTTCTTCTTTTTTCTGTCACCCCCTTAAATGTTGCTCCTTTCTTGTGGGTGGCCCACATATTTATACCCAAATATTGTATCTTCATTGGGTTGCCATAATTTTTCACTGACCAGGATTACTGGAAAGAGAGCATTAAAGTTACCCTAATGACATCACTGGGTTCCAATCAGATTTCCCTTTTTTTCCATTCAGAGGAAGCATTTCTCCTCAGTAAATGGAATCAAGCTCTTTTATGAAGCACCTTCTCTGTCTGTCAGATCAGTAGCACTAGGAGACCAAATGGCCAGGGTATTTTCTTGACTTCTAAGTGTATTAGAAACTTGGCTGTGCTCCTTAAGGGAAGAATTTCTTGCTTAAGAAATACAGTCACTGGGATTCAAGAATCCTCTAAGTGAGTTATGGAGTATAATAATGAGAATGGTCCCTTCTACTTTCATTCCTTGGTTCCCAGACCCATGTATTCTGCCTTTGGGGAAAATGACACCATATTATGGTTACTGGCTTAAATAAAATATTACATCATGTGTAAAACATTTATACCTGAAAGTGTTTTCTTCAAGCTAAAGCTATAAATGTACTTTAAATAGTAGCCTTGGCGGTAGGGAAGGAGGCTATGCATAAGATCTCCAGTCCTATTAGGCCAAATACTTATGGATGAAGGATTATGTAATAAGACAAGCAAATTGCATAAACAAAAGCCTTATTTCACTTAATTTGCCATATGATGAGTTCCTTGGTTGGAAGAGGTGTTATACGTGATACTGTTATGGACTGAATGTTTGTGTCATCCTAAAATTCCTACGTTAAAACATAATCTCTAATGTGATGTTATATTGAGATGGGCCTTGGGAAGTAATTAGGTATATTTGAATTCATGAAGGTGAGGCCCTCATGATGGGGTTAGTGCCCTTATAAGAAGAAACTTGAGAGAGTTTTCTTCCTCTCTCTGCTCTCCATCACATGAGAATACGAGAAGACAGCCATCTGCAAACTAGGAAGCAGCATATCATCAGACACTGGATCTTCCAGTACCTTGGCCTTGGAATTCTTAACCTCCAAAATTGTGAGAAACAAATGTTTGTTGTTTAAGCCACCCAGTTTATGGTAATCTGTTACAGCAGCCCAAAGACAGATACCAAGGTGATGGGAATGTCATCCCATAAGTCCACAAACAGTGGTGCTGATAGAGCATGGTAGGTAGTAAATCCTTGTTCAGAATAAGTATCTATTCCCAAGAATAAAAATTACTACCACCCAATGATGAAAGGGATTCGATGTAACCAACTAGCCACTAGGCAACTGACTGGCTAGTTATCTTAGGAAATGGTGTTATATCTGGTCTTCAGTATTGGCATCCACTGTGGTCAAGATGAACATTCGGCTATTGCAGTAACTGGATAGGAGTTGGTGATGATAAGTTCATGTCTTTATGCTTGTGCATAGCCTTCTTCCTTGAAGCCAAGGATATCTTGTACATTGGCCTACAGAACAAGCATCAATACAGCTTGAAAAGGAGGATAACATCCATAGTATGAATTATCTTGTCTTACTAAACACTTCTCCATGGTGGATGTCCTCTCTGGGCATTTATTTGGTACAAAATAAGTACTATATAAATCTAATCCAAAAGGTTTGTGGGGAAAAAAATGTGTTGCTGATAATTCAGCCCACTCAAAAAATTTCATTCATCACTGATCCCAAATCCACTTGTATTTGATGCTTTTATTATTCTTGTCATAGTCTCTTGGTCAGGTCTATTTTCAGGACCCTCAGCTTTTTGCTTTATTCAGGACCTTATGACAACTTATTTGTGTAGACTCAACCTGGAATCATGCAGGCACTGTACTCTTTTCTACTTCTGACCTGAGGTTTCCTTGTTCGTGCAAAGTGGGAGGGATGCCCCAGTGCCCACACAATCTGCAAGTGCAGGGCAGTTAAAATTCTGTGAGTGTAACTTTGACTAATGGCAGTCAATAGAGAGTGACAAAGGCTAGCATCAGCTAAAGCAATGGAAAATTATAGCCTCCCATCCAGTTTTGAGATTGAAGTTAGTTAACAGACCTAAAGCCAATGGAGTGGAGGCAGAGGCCAGAAGCACTTAAAGAAAGACCCTGTAATGTCATCATAAATATATAATAAATATCCCTCTAATAATATCATGAAGGAACCTTTAACTACCAACAGAGCTGTGGTTGGGGAATATTCAGATTTTTAAGACTACTGATCACAGGGTTTGTATGATAGCCTCTCACATGAGCTAGAAGTGTCCTCATGGTTCTCTGGTTAAACTGGGAGCCTATGGAAGCCAGGAAAACATGGAGTTTGGCCCATGTCCATTTCCTATTGTGTCTAATGAATCTGTAGACCTAGCCTGTGGTTGTATCCTTGATTTCTGAGTTTGCAAGTAACAGCAGTATATTGACACATGACTTAGCTCATGAGACAGGAAACAGAATGGAATAAGAGTGGAATATTGGAAACAAGGAGTTCTAGGAAAGCGGTATGTAGATGAACAAAAGAGAATATCTCACATTGATGTTTGTCAGAGAGAATTAATCATAGGAAGAGGTTCTCAGAAATATTTACTTATCCCAAGCTCTAAATGATAAGAACCAATATTATCTATTAAAATTTTTAAAATCTGATACTTAAACTTATGTCCTTAATTCATCTAAAATTTATTTTAGCATAATGTGTAAGTCAAGGTTAGTATTTTTTTTAATGGATACACTTTTTCCAATTCCAAATATCAAATAGTCCTTTTATTCACCACTAATGTGATATATCTCTTCTGTCATACACGAAATTTCCATATATAAATAAGAATCTGTTTCTGGATTCCTCAGTCTATTTTATTGGTCAATTTCTATTCTTTACCTTCATAAATATCACGTTCTCTCAATTAGAGCTTTATAGTAATTACTGATATCTGATATTATAAGTTTCCTCTCCCAGTCCATTCTTCCTATTATAATGTTTTATTTGAATTTTTGAAACTGCGAGTCTATTTCGATTTAATTTGCTCCTTTATGATATTTAGTCTTCCTTAACATTAACATGCATGTGTATCAGTTTGGGTGCAATTTGGAAAGATAAACCACACAGTGAGTTGAGCATTGTTAAAAGTAAAAACAAACAAACAAAAACAAAAAAATAATGATGTTTCATTTATTTGTTTATTTTAGAATCAAGACTGTAGAAGAAAGTGAAAATCCAAGTTACACAATGAGAAAAAAATAGAAATTTCTTTTACAATAATGGAGAATTAGTATCAATACAATATGAATACAAATAACCCAATAGAAAAATGTGCAAGAGACAAATATGCATTTTATAAAAGAACACATATCTATTATATGTTTCACATGTACATATCTAGTACATATAAAAGAGAGAAGGGAGATAGCCACCATTATTAGCTAATCAATATCACATTGACATTTACACTTATGGATTAGCACAATTAAAACAAAATCACAATGTAAAGTGTCAAAGAAAATGTGGATTCACAGCATCCCTTATATATTTTCAGCGGGCATGTAAGATGGTAGTATTACTTGGGAAAATTTCCCAACATTATTTCCTAAGGCTAAGTGTTGTCATACTTTTTGATCCAGAAAACTCACTTTTGGGATAATACTAAAAAAGAAACCCTTACTTATGTACTAAAATGTTTACAGCAGTGCTATAGTGAAGACTGTGATAAATGCTATAATGAAAACCTGGAATGAGTCTTAGGTCTATCATTAGAGGAGCAGATAAATAAACTGTGGTATAGTCACAAATAGAATATTATATAAAGGTCAAAGCTATAGAAACAATATGGATGAACATTTAGTGTCATACTATTAAAGGAAAAAAAGTAACTTCCAAAAATTACATTCTACTTACAAAATTTTAATAAAGTGTATTTTGCACATAATGTTTAGAAATCCTAATAAATGGCACTATATATTTTTATTTTAAAAGCTAGAGAATGATAAATACAGGATTGTGGTTGATAGTTACATTCTCTTAGTGGAAGCTGAGATCTGGGCTGATGAGGTAACCTTGTAGGGAGATGTAAGTTATTATCATAGTCCTAGATTGGTTTTCTATCTTGAGTTGTGTTTGTTAAATTACTAAAAAGAGCTAAATAAATATCTAGCATGAGGTTCAGAGAAGGCATTCTAAGAATAATAAATGCCTTATTAATAATACTAAATGTTCAGAATAAATGCATTCTAGGCTCAAGTCCACAGGATTATAATAAAATATCATACATAGCATGATATTTAGGAGGATAGGCGCTAGCATATTCAAAGCTTGAAATTACCATCTACTTAAGTAAATTGCCTAGTCTCTTGAATCCAGTTATTTTATAAACAGTAGGTTTCTATTATCAGTGAGAATAAAATAGTGTCAAAACTCATAGGGTTTTTATATGAATTATATAGATCAATATTCATTAAGTATAAAGTAGGTATACACAGTAAGTACTCAGTAATGATTTTCAATTTTTCCATGTGTATTATTTAAACCTCACAGTAAACCCACAAGATTATCTCTGTTTTGCTTGTGACATTCAAATGAGTTAAGACATTTCTCTAAGTTCTCTTAGTTTAGGATTTGAGCCCAGGTCTATCAAATTTAAATGCATCTCATGCATTTTCTTCTATATATTCCTAACATGTTAATTTTTTTGATCATCAGAGCTGATTGGGGACAGGAACAGCTAAGGCTACATTCAAATGGCTTTATTTGTAGATGCAAAATAATATCTAATATTGTTTTCTCAGTTTGAACTTTATTATTGAAAATGCCAGAGTCACACTGAACAAGTGTTATGTGGTTGTGCCGATTGATAGCAGAGGAGTGAATTATACTTGACCCAGGGACATTCAGCTTGGAGGTGTAAGTCATTTCATTGACAGAGGGTAGGACAGAACCTTTAAGATTTTGCTTAAATTCCAAGTATTCTTGGTTGTAAACTATATTGCCTGAGAACATTTTCCAAGAATTTGCAATTGGCTGAGACTTTTCTTCATGCCCTGCTGAGCTCTGAGAAACATAAATCAATAGTCAATTGTTCATAGTAATCAAATTCCACCTAAAAATGTCATAAAATACAACTCAATGTGAAATGCCATAGCTTGTAGAATGAAACTATTTTTAGATTTAATCTTTTTATTATCTATTGAACTGGGAGCACACACACATTTATACACACTTTCACTCAGAGCAACAGAAGTCAACATTTTCCCAGCCAACAGATTTGACTTTCAACAACCAACAGAACAAAATGCCAGGTTCACTCAGTCACTTGAGCACCAAGATGAGTTTTTATAAAACTCTGTGAGGAATTTCCTTTTTTTAATTAGGAAAACAATGATGACTACAATGGAACAAACAAAAAGCAATTTGTTTCTATAACAGACTTGAGAGTTTTGGAATCAAGAACTTCTGATTCAATCCAAGGCTGCAACTGTCATGCTAGATGAGCTGATTCTGGATTAGGCATGGAGTTTGGATTAAAGGGCATATGTGTTATTTGGAGCCTCATCGGTCATCAGAAAATCAATTGTTTCTAGATGTGAGCTTATATAGTTGAAGAAATACATCCTAGGCAAGAACCTATAGGGAGAAAAAAGGCTATGCATGTTGGTCCCTTAGAATGAACCATAGAATCCTTCCTTCCAATTATCTCATCATGCAAAAGAAAAAAACTGGGAAAATTCTCAAATCCTGGAGTCAGTGTGTAGCAGAACCAGATCTCCTGACTGAATACATTTCCTCTTCCACTTCATCGGAGTACTTGCAAAGATTATGGACATTCATTGTCTTGCTCTTGGGATCATTTCACCTCTTACTTCCATGCAAAGCATCCACATAGAAGAAACTGTCTATGAGACTTCCAGATGTGGCTCCAGGTTTCGGTAATGGGCCACAATAATCAACCACATTGTATATCGACAAAATTAAAAAAAAAATTAAAAAAAAAAAAAAGAAGAAGAAGAAACTGTGTAAAACTTTAGCTAGCAGATTCAGGGCCACAGTTCCTGACTCATCCCACTCTGTTGGCTTCAGCATGTCCCTCTTTATGAGTTTCTGCCTTTAGCTCACATACATGTTTTGTTTTCTTTTTTCTTAAATAAAACCTTCCACAGTCTCCATTTCCTGCTTGTGAAGGCAGCACATCTCCCCTTGCTTTCACTTTCAGCTGTTCGGGTTTCTTCTTTTTTGGTTGCTATCCAGCTACTTACCATTGCTTTTTGTTTGTTGGGCTTTCTTGTTTGTTTCGGTTTATTTGTTTGCTTGTCTGTTTTTCCCCCAGATTTCAGAACTGTGTGGCAGTGATTCCATTTTTCAGTATTGCTTTTGCTTCAAGACTTCCAGCCTCACTTACTTAAAAGCATTCCCTGAGCATATTCCCTTCCCCTAGGCTGGAGTAGGAGCTATTGTCTCCAGTGGTGTAAATGTGCTGTAATTACTCCTGCACTTACCCATCTTCCCCATTATACTGTGAGTTCCTTTGAGGCAGGGATAGGATCTGTTTTCTTCACTGTTGTATTGTCCACAAAATTCTTGATACCTATACATGTGTGTTCTTTGAATGAACCACTTAATTTCCTTTCCTACAAGGCAGCAGAGCAGGGCAATCTGGAAGCTATGAGGCGTCCTTCATTTCTTTCCTGGGCTTCAGAACAGAGCCAGGCATATTCAGCTTGAACCTTCTTTTGCTGTCTTTTCTGGGCTATATCTGCCTGAGCTTTCCTGAGGAAGGGTTAGAGGTGGGTTGGAGGAAGGGTGCTGGGTTACATATGGAATGAAGTCTCTTGGAGTCTGGGTTCAGCATGGGTATAGCACACCAATTTCAGCAGGCTGTACAGGTGTCCTGAGGGGCAGCATGTTAGGGACATGCTGACTCAGAAGTCAGGAAGACTATCTAAAGGGATCATTAACTCTTATGAGTTAAAGAGGGAAAAGTTAAAAGGAAACAAAGTAGAAACAAGGAATATCATCCATGTTTATTTTAGAGATCCTTAAGACTGGCAAATTTGGATGGCTACCCTGGTTCTCTCGGTTCTTTAATATCAAAAGTATCCAATCAAAATTCCACCAGCCCAGCTCTTTGGCTGATGTTTGATTCTGTTTTGTTTGTTTCTTTGAAGGGCTACTTCTCAATTGGTATAGGAAACATAAGAGTATAAAGACTATAAAATAGGCATTTCATAATTTCTTTGCTTCTCCCACTCCAGAGAGAAGTCTGCCATTCTCTACAATAGGGATAAATTATTGCTGTTCTTTGAGGGGTCTTTGGTGTCTCACAAAGTTCTTCCTTCCTGAAGATAGTGAAAGTTGATTAAGCAACACCAGTAATTTTAGGAGATAAGACTGTGTGCCATGCCTCTGACATAACAATATATGACAACTAACCTAACCTTTCCCTCCTTCCTTTTCCTTTTCCCATCTCTTCTGAAACAAATCTCTTGTACGTCTGTATCAGTTTGTTTCTGCTGCTGATAACAGCAATACCTGAAACTGGGTAATTTATAAAGAAACAATATTATTGCTTATAATTTCAGAGACTGGGAAGTCCAGAGTCCTGGGAACACTTATGGTGAGGACTTTGTTGGTGGTGATTCTGCAGCAATACAGGGTGTCACATGGTGGATGGCTTGAGCAAGAGTGAGCTCACTCCTCTCTCACTCTCCTTTTAAAAGCATCAGAACCACAGCCATTACTTCCATTAATCCACTCACGAAGGCAGGGTCCTACAATCTAATCACCTCTTCCAGATCCCATCTTCCAATTACCATAATAGGACTTCCCACCCTCTTAATACTGTCACAGTGGGAATTAAGTTGCAATGAGCTGTAGGGGGACATCCAATCCACAGCAATGTCCAGTTGCTAAAATTAATGGGCTTTTCCAAATCATCATCATGTTTATCGTCTCTTCATAAATTAACACTGAACCAGTACAGTGCCTGATACATAATGGGGATTTGATAAATAGATTCCTTATTCTCTTGGCTTTGAGGACATCAGATTTTCTCTTGCCAGACCTTTCTTTTTCTGTCTTTCTGTCTCCTTCTAACTCCTACATGTAAAGCTTCTTTAAGTCTCTCCTACAGCAATTATGAGACATGGCAAAGTCTTGCTCACCAGTCCCATTGTTTTTTTCTCCCGACAAGGAGATGACTCCATTCTTCAGGCTTTCAATAAAATTAGTTTGGGGATGGACATATGACTATTCCCTGGCCAGTGGAGTGAGTGAAAGTTATGTGGACTCCTTCCAGTCCTCGCTACAAACTCTTGGCTTGATTGTCTGTTTTGCTCTCTCTTCATCTTTTATGAATGGCTACACAGGCCAAGTTTTAAAGATGGTGATATCACATAATGGAAGAAACCTGAATCCATGAGTATTTCCTTGAGAAACAGTCACCCAGATTTTCTGCACAATCAATATTAGAATATGCAAAAAATAAAATTTTGTTGTGTTAAGCCACTGAGATTTGGTGGTTGTTTTTATATACCCACTAATTACTTTGAGCTTGGACAAGTTTCTTACCTCTGAACCTCAATTTCTTCAAATGATTGATGGAAGCATTTATGTACATTCTATATACACTATTGTAGTTAGGATTTAAAGAGAAGATATATGTAGCAGGTGAGTGCACTGATTTTTAAGCAATAATAGTAGTCATATCTACCTTGTACTAAGTGGGCTAAGAGTGCTGGTACTTTCTGAGATCCACTATGGGCTATCCACTGTGTCAGGTCCTTCCCATACTGTTCAGTGTCTTGGCACCACAGCCTTAGAAGGTGGAGGTTATTATTCTGATTTTATTGAAGAGTAGACTGAGGCTGCAAAAAGTTAAGTAGGTTGCCAAAGACACACAACCAGACAGTGTTGCAACCTAAATTCAAATGAACTCAAGGCTTATTTTCATGATTCCACATTCTATGCCCTAAATATGATATTAAGTACTCCGTATGTGGTAATTATTATTATGGCACTTATCCTTGGCTCTCTTCTATTTCTACACACTCTCCCTTGGACTTGCCTCTCCCTTGACTTCACTTTCAAGCTATGATTTTAATTAACAAATCAACAAGAATGACTCTTACGGTTGTGTCTTTATTTTCAAGCTGTTTCCCAATTCATAGATCTCCTTGCCAGCTTCAGGCTGAATATGTCCCCCTAGAATGCTGAGTCAGTGCCTCAAACTCAGTATGTCCAAAGGAATCTCATTATTCTTTCCATTTCCTTTCCTTTACTAAATCTTTAAATGGTCCTAAAGCTTTTCTAGACTCTTAGACTCAAAACGTCAGAAGCCTCTCTGATTTCTTGCACTATTTTGCCTTTCTCTAATCATTCTCCAAGTCCTACTGCATCCACTCTTGCGTCTTGCCACCGCTTTTCTGCCCTGTTAACACCAACAGAAAGCAGAGCATTTTAAACTCATCTTGGACTACTGCAATAGCCTCACAACTAGTACTAATCTCATTCCTGGCCTTTCTCCCTTCTTGACATAAGATATGCTGTTATCTGTGGATCAGCTCACCACCCTGATTTCACAGTGTACTAGGCAAGTCATATTTGTTGACCTAAAAAGAAACTGAGACCAAATGCATATAGGGATGATTTAATGAACCAATAGGACAATTGCAACTGGGAGATAGATAGATCAAGGTCACCATGAAAAGTGTTCCAAAGAGGGCCAGCAGAGCTTAACATTTTATAGTCACAAGAAGGAGGAAAAGTGAAAGGGGGGGGGGGGAGAAAGGCAGCCCTACCTATTACTTCATCAGGCTGTCAATTGATAATACATGACATATAGATTTGGAATTTTTACTAGGTGTATTAGTCCATTTCTGTTGCTTACAACAAAATACATGGAACTCGATGATTTACTGAAAAAAAAAATATTGCTTACAGTTTCTAAGGCTGGGGAGTCTAAAGTCCAAAGAACAAATGTGGTGGTGGAGACAGTGACCCAGGGGTCTCACATTGCAAGACGGTGGAAGCAGAGAGAGAGAGAGAGAGAGAGAGAGAGAGAGAGAGAGAGAGAGAGAGAGAGAGAGAGAGAGAGAGAGAGAGAGAGAGAGAGAGAGAGAGAGAGAGAGAGAGACTTTTTGTGCTGCCCTTTTAAAGCCCTCAAAACCATGCCCGTGACCACCATTATTAATCCATTCACTATGGCACGGTCCTACAATCTAATTACCTCTATAAGGACCTATCTTTCAATTACCATAATAGGACTTCCCACTCTCAGCAGTTATAATGGGGATTAAGTTTTGGAGAAACACTCAACCCAAGACACTAGATTACATCCTACATGCAGAAATCTAAGGTATGCAGGAAGTATTTTAGGATATTTTAGGGGTTTTTCGTGCCATTATGGCTACTTCTAATTAAAATGGTCTCATGATAACATTTTCCAGGACAGGTGGACATAATTACTGACTTATCCCAGATCACACAAGGCAGAATAATTTAGCTGGTCTGGTCAAGGCAGATTCGTTTGGTTATTATATGCCATTAACCTGGAACTTGGCATGTATCAGAAGGGTTCAAGCTCAGGATACTAGAATGGGGGGGGGGGTTAATTGTAGCACTATTCAATTGGTTGAAAAAAATAAAAGAGTGAAAGAAGAATGGAGATACATTAACAGGTGGCAGGCTGTTCTCAAAACAGGTGGGCAGTACCTGAACACGGCTAATCTGAGAGGCTCATCATGGGGGCAGCAGCAGGCATGAAGGAATGGATTGGAGACAGATTGTGGTAGCTGTAGCTAGTGTTCTGGAGTCAGAGCTGAGGTTGAATCACCATTTGAAGGTGAAAGTCTATAGGCCTTTGTGAAATAAAACTCTCACTCTGTTTTTCCAGCTGCAAAGCCTTCAGTGCACCTGCCAGCAAAGTTAGGATCCCTTACCCCCCAGTCTCATTGCCCTACAGCTATCCCCCCACACATGCCCTACTCTAGCACCCAGCCTTTACACCAGTCATTCTGAACCTTAAGCAGTTCCCTGAACAGTTTGCTGCTTACACTTCATTCATTCATTCACTCACTCATTCATCAGAAGCAGCATGGCATCTAGGCTAAGAGCACAGACTCTCCAGTCAGACCACCTGGTTTTAACTCTGCTATTTACTATTATGCAAACTTGGGTAATTCACTTAACCTCTCTGTGCTTCAGTTTTCTCACCTGTAAAACAACCTATCTCATAGGATGTTAAGAGGAATAACTGAGGTAACAAATTGTAATACTCTTAGAACAGTGTCTAGCAGATAGTAGGTATTCAGTAAAATGTCAGCTGACAATAAATTCATTCACTCATATGGCACATGTTCAGAAAGAGTGATGATAAAAATGGTTAATCCACTAATGTGTTCACTTATTTGAAAGATTTCAGTGAGTGTTGACTGTGTGCCATGTACTATGTGCAGCCTGGGTATACCGTGGAGAGCACACAGAGGTGGTCCCTGCTCTCAGGAGTTCACAGTCCAATGGGGTGATGGACATTATCACTTTAACCCATAAATTAGTCCTTTGTTAAAAGTTGTGTTAAGAGCTTGTATGAAAATGTTTTGTTTTATGAGAGAAATAACTGTGTGTGGGGGGGATGACTTGTGGAGAGGGGGCAGAGCTACTTTATTCTTGGGGCAGACAGAGAAAGCCTCCTTGTGGAAATTACTTTTAAGGTCAAATGTGAAGAATGAGGAAGCAGCCATGTGAAGATAGAGGTAGGGACATTTTGGGTAACAGGACCAGCATGTGTGCAGGCTAAAGGTTGTAGGGAAAGTAGGTATGTTGAGGAACTAGAATCAGCGGAAAGTAGAAGGTAAGGTGGTGTTTTAGTCTGTTTTGTGTTGCTATAACAGAAATACCTGAGACTGGGTAATTTATAAGGAAAAGAAGTTTATTTGGCTTACAATTCTGGGACAGATGCATCTGGCACGGGCCTCAGGCTGCTTCTACTCATGGCAGAAAGTGGCAGGCAGCCGGCGGGCACAAGCAGATCACATGGCGACAGGAAGCAAGAGAGAGGAAGCAAGAGAGAGAGAGAGAAGGCGCCAAGGTCTTTTTAAGCAACAAGCTTTCGCAAGAACTCATTCATTAATCCCCCCTCCCCCAGAGAGAACATTAATCCATTCATGAGGGATCTGCCCCCATGACTCAATCAGTTTCCAACACTGCCACATTGGGGATCAAATTTCCACATGCGTTTTGGAGGCGACAACACATCCAAACTCCATCAGGTGGTAAATGGAATGAAAGAGTCTCTTTCCATGTGACCTCCGTTTCCTCTACAATGACCCCCGTCCCACACTTACCCCAACCTCTGCTCCCCTATGCACTTCCCATTCTGACTCATAGAAACAGAAATCAAAAGTGACCCTGGAATACACAGGTTGACATCCTTTCTCTCTACGTCAATTTAGAAGATTCTTCTGCATGGCTTCTCATAATCCTGGGACCACATCATAGCATCTTTTCAATTTTACCTGTACTCATGGATTGATTAAACTCCCTCCTCCAGTAAATAGTGAATTTCCAGAGTCCTATGCAATCTTCAGTGCCTACTGAATGCTGGCATATGTGTGTTTAATGAGAGACAGGGTACCTTCCTGGAAAACACATGGAGGCACACAGACTTGGTAGACTAGGGTTCCTATCTTCTGGCCCTGGTTCTACCAATGGGTAGTTGAAAAGTCTTCATCTCTGCAGAGTTCAGCTTCCTCATTCAGTAGAATGAGGTGAAAAGTGCTTTTTGTAATTTTTCTTAGTCATGCATCGTACGATTTTACGAAAATACAGGGATGCCATTAGAATGCAAAATGTGAGTTCGGAATCATATTGCCATACAGCTCACATTCTTGAGTTTATACTACAAGCTGGAGGCAGAGCCAGTCTAGCATCTGAACCCTCACCCTCCCACACTGAGCCTTGTCCCAATCTGGCACTAGCTTCTTACTAAGTTGCTTGACTCAGTGACATTTTAAAACATCAGGTAAAATTCTTAAAGTATTTTGAATATTTTTTATAATCATCAACATAGTTCCAGGGTACTAGACTTACACGTTAACTTATTATTTTCTCATTTATTAATATTTATTTATTAAGTGCACTCTAAGTCCTGGGCATTGTGCTAGCTACAGGGAATAGAGTGAAGAGTAAGACAGACAGCATCTGCATATCCCCATTACCAAGGAGCTTAGAGTGTGGGAGTTGTGATGTCTGATAACAAAGAAATAACATTCATAATATAATACTCCCTGTGATGAACAATATTCTGGAGAGTATTGAGGGCAAAGGTCCTGAGGGTGAAGTGGGAGCACACTCTAATATGGGAGAAGAGGGCCAGACAAAGTGAGAGTTAGGATCTACTGCAATAAAGTTGCATGGTTAACTACCAGTGTAAGACTTGACCAACATTTATCATTCTCACTTAGAAGAGAGTTCTAAAGAAACAGGTTCCACTCAACCTCTTCTCTCTTGGAAGTTCAGAATCAATTGAGACACTTACATAGAAGTCAAATAGCGATACAAATATAAGCTTCATTGTTGGTTAAGGTGTATTAGAGAATGAAGCTGAGACCTGAAGTTCATATCAGGCTTTCTGCTCCTCTCCCTTAAGACTCAGCCTTGTTGCCCATGCATACCAAGAGTAGAGTTTGCAGCTCGATGTCGGCCCAGCCTAAAATACCTAAGCCCTATTGTAGGCACAGGGGAAACAAAGAAAATTGAGACAAAGTCCACACTTCAAGGAGCTCATATACTATTGGGTAGAGGATAGACATTGATGTTACTTTTTACCATGAAATAAGATCTTCTTTGAGGAGGGCTCAATACAGTCCTTTGCTCAAGAATAATCCAGAAGGGACGGAGGATGGGTTTACTACCCAACACTGAAGAAAGTTTAATAGAATGGAGAATGGCACAGATTCTTTGAGCCAGACTGACTATCTGAGTTCAAATCCCAGCACCACCCCTGCTATATGTATGAGACACAACCCCTCTGTTTCCTCATCTTTGAATGAAGGAAATTATATTAATTCTTCCATGGGGTTGTTTGTTCTTCAAATAAGGTAATATGAGATAAGGTTTATGAGGCACTTGGGAAAAGGTCATGACATGTACTCAATGTATGTGTCATTAAAAAAACAGAAACAAAAACAAAACAAAACTGGAGGAAAAGAGCTCAGAGTGAGTAGGCACTTGGACTGGACACTTGCAGCTCCCCCACAACAAATCCTTGTAGTGCTCTGTGTCCTTTTCCTGTCATAACCACTGTGAAGATGGGCTTGTATTTAGGAAGGGAAGGGCAGGTAGAAGCTGAGGCTGCAGAAGCCTCTCCCTCACCGAGTCTTGGGGAAGGTTGACTTAGGATCCAGACACAGGGTGAACATGGAGGCCCATGTGTTCTTTCATTTTGATCAGTAATTTTATCTTAATTCAGTAAAGATTACAAATTTTCATTGATTTCATCTACCTGTTAAAGTTGTAGATTAGATGAGAAGGATTTCTTTGCTCATTTTTAATTGTTTCAATGAATAAAGTCTTCTTTACCTCGAGAATTTGCAATACAGTAGTCACTAATTTTATGTGACTCCTGCCAAATGAGATATGCTCACTTTTACTATTTCTAGTTCTAAACAGATTCCTTTGTTGAAAGTTTTTCTTTTTTTTTTTCTTTTCTTTTCAGCTTTTTTCTTCTCTGAGCTAAATTTTCATCCTTTTGGATTCTGTCACAATCTCAAATTATACTCATTCTACAAGATTTAAAGGTTTGAAAAGCAGCGTACAATTAGATTCAAAATCTAAAGGATTTTAATACATTTTGGTAAAAATGTAAAATCAAGTAAACGTAAATTAAAATAAATGTAAAAAGTCAAAAACTCAAAAATAGTTTGTTTTTCAGGTTCATTCTAAAACACTCACCTATCTTAAAATTAAAATAAAATTTCAAATGATAATTATATGAAAATATCAACAATTAAGTTTAAATTATTTCAATAAAGCTTAAATATTTTATTTAATTGTTTGCAAATTTAATTCAATCTCACTCAATTTGTTTAGCAACAATATTATTCGCTATTCTAGCATGCAATGTCCATGGAGTTACCAATATAAAGAATCAGTATCATGCTTCATGTGTGTTCCATCTACAATATAAGCACAAAACTTTAAGAGCAATATGAATTGTTTAATATAGGAAAATGTTCCTTAACTACACTGTACACTGATGTGAGTACCTCACCAACTCATGGCCACCTCTAGAACCACGAGATGGAATATGAAGACAAGCAAGAAAATAGATATTTTGCACATAGATTCACAAATCTATTGCATTTGTACTATCTGCGAGGAAAGATCTCACAAGTTAACTTGTCTGTTGTCTTGCTGAAGGTGTTCCTGCTGTTTCAATCCCCTCAGCAACCATCTCTGACATTGGTAGTGACAAACCTGCAAACCTTTAGGGCATTCCAAGGCACTGACCTTTCCTATGGAGGACGGAGAGCAAGAGCTCTGGAGAAGCACTTCCCTGGGGCTTGAACATGCACAGGAGCAAGAGCTCTGGAGAAGCACTTCCCTGGGGCTTGAACATGCACAGGAGTGGAGGTTCAGGGGTAGGGATCATGCTGCGTCAGAGCTGAGCTGGATGCCAAAAAGCAGAGGTGATGGAATGTATTCTTTAATAGATTTATTTTCCAACGCATTTGAAATATGTAAGCACTTTCTAAAGCATGGGGCCCAGGACAGTGGCCTTTGTTGCCTAGATCTAAGGGTAGGACTACAGAGGAACAGGTTGAATAGTAGACCGACTCAAAAAAAAAAAAAATTAAGATGGGTAAGGAGGTAAGAAAGAAAAACTGAGTAAAGCCAACCTGCTTTGAAAAGTAGACTGATAGCTTCATGACTCCATTTGAATAAGGTTTCTGGTTAAAATAACACCACAAAATCTACACACACACACACACACACACACACACACACACACACACACACACACACACACACACACACACACCCTGCAGGATTTACAGCCGTGCCTTGCCTGTGAATGGATTATACTCTGCTTCATAAAAGTCAGGAGAAATATACCATAGTGCCTTGCACCTTGACCTAACTGGAACATAAAAGTGCCTACAACGGGCACATCCAAAACCGATCACTAACAACATCCCCCTGGAGACTGCTGGAGTCAGCAGTTTCTCAGAATCACATTTTAGAGACATTCAGATTTTCACGGGTGATTTACTGGGTCATTAAGGTAATGCTTGAATTGCTAAACAATGCAGATTACTTGCCTTCTGCCCCTGAGTACTATCTTGTTAGATATTCCAGGATACTCCCAGAAAAAACACTAGTCTGGCAGTCAGAGGCTCTGAGCCCATGAGTCTTTCACTCAGCAAAAAGGCCAGTGTGCCTGTCAGACACTGGGGCCCACCCCTACCCCATATGGTCAGTGGTCAATTAGAGGAGACACTGAGCATCTTAGCCCCAATGATGGCTCTCTTCTTCATTTGATATTGAACTGTTATGTGCCTTGCACATTGCTTGCTGTCAAAGACAGAGCAATGGACTAACCAAATCCCTGTCCTCCTGGAGCTTACATTTGTCATGAAAGTAGTCAATGGGCAATTATCAGTATAAATCCATAACACACCAGATGATAAGAAAAATAAGGAAGGGTCAAGGCAATAGGATGTGCTAGGGTTGCATCTGCTATTTAGGTCAATTGGTCAGGGAAGATCTTCCTGCTAGAATGGAGTGAGTGTATGGCCATGCCTATCTCTGTGGCAAGAGCATTCCCAGCAGACAGAACTACAAATACAAAGATGCTGATGCGCAGGGTGCCTAGCGAGTCAGAGGGGCAGCACTGGAGGCCAGGGTGCAGAGGCAGGGTGAGCAATGTCAGGGCAGTAGGGGATCAGGTCAGAGAGGTAAGGGGGTCCAGGTCAGTGCAAAGACTTTGTTTTTGCTCTGGGTAAGGTGGTAACTCACTGGGGGGTTTTGGGTAGGGAGGAAAGTAATATGATTAATTTATTGGAAGAGTCACCCTGGCTGCTATGTGAAGACACCTGAGGAGCAAGGATGAAAGCAGAGAGAGCAGTTGAGAGGTCCTGCAACAATAAAGATAAAAGAGGATAATAACAGGTAACCCTTACTTAGCACTTACCACCTGCCAGAGTCTAGGCATCCTTTAAAGCATGTTAAATGTATTAATTTACTGGTACTTACAACAGCTCTATGCAGTAAGCACTAATATTATATCTATTTTATAGATGAGGAAACTGAGGTATAGAGAATTTTAATAATTGGCCCAGAGTCACACAGGTAATACGTGAATTGGACCAGAGCGGTGGCCTTGGTTGGTTGTAGGATGTACTCTGTAGATAGAGGCAACTGGATATGCTGATAGAATATTTTTAATATTTCAATAGTTATACCTTCCATTTATCAAGCACTTATAATGTGACAGCTTCAGGTCTAAGCTCCTTATGTAAATTACCTCATGCAACTTTCACATCTTCCCTGTAAATTATCTACTATTATTCTCCATGTTTTATAATTATGGAAATCAATATTTAGTGATTTTGATTGATTTGTTCATGGTCATAGTTGATAAATGCCTGAGTTCTTCCTGACTCTGTAGCCTATGAGCTCAGCAACTGGATTTTCCTGTCTTCCTGCCTGTTTCCTTATCCATGCCTACATTTATTCAGGATATTTTGCAACAGTCTGTAGTTTCTGGTTCCATGTTTGTCCTCTGAACTCAACAACACACTTGACTTTAGATGTCACTTTCTGCAGGAAATCTTCTCTGACCTTTTCTCCTTTCAGTCCTTAGTCTTTTCTTTATTTTCTCTATCATATTATGTCCAATTATATGTGATATGAGTTGAATTGTGTGCTCCCAAAATTTATCTGATGAATCTCTAACCCCCAATGTGTGACCCAATGTGATAGTATGTGGAGGTGGGGCCTTTGGGAGATAATTAAGTTTAGATGAGATGATGAGGGTGGGGCTGTCATGCTGGATTAGTGCCCTTATAAGAAGAGACACCAGACAGTTCTCTCTCTCTCTCTCTCTCTCTCTCTCTCTCTCTCTCTCTTCTCTGCCACGTGAGGACACAGCAAGAAGACAGCCATCTGCCAGCAGAAGAGAGCTCTTGCCAGAACCCAACCATGCCAGAACTTTGAGAAAATGAATGTCTGTTGTTTAAACCACTCAGTCTACAGTATATTGTTATGACAGCCTGAGCTGACTAAGATAATATGTGTCATGTGATATCATGTACAATCGTACAGATGGTCCTGGACTTATAATGGTCAACTTACAATTTTTTGACCTTATGATAGTGTGGAAGCAATATCCATTCAGTAGAAATCATACTTTGAATTTTGAATTTTGATCTTTTCCAAGCCACCAGTATGCACTCTCTCCTGATGCTGGGCAGCGGTAACAAGGATCAGGAGGGTGAACAACAGATGCTCTGCAGTGCACTGTGTTGCCAGCACTTTTTGGATATTGTGTTTTGTGGTTTTTGCATCCCATACCGTGTACAAAACACTCATCTGTGTCTCCTACTTCTGGTTAGAAGAGAAGGAAGTCTCTTCTTTTGAGATGAAATTCAAAATAATTGTGCACCCTTAAGGCAGCAAGTCAGTAATGGCCACCACACGAGTTAGGTCTTTTGCAATCCACAATCTTGACCATCCTGAAAGTTAAGAAGTTAATCAGTGATGCAGTGAAATCATCAGTATCAATTGAATCCACTGTCATCATGAACAAAAGAGCTGGGCTGATTGATGATGGAAAAATTACTTGTCACATGGATGGGACACCAGATGCAGAAGTGCTTACCGCTTAGCCTACTAACGATCCAGGCTTAGGCAAGAAGTCTCCTCGATGTGCTGAAAGAGCGTGCCCAAATGTTTACAGTAAGTCATGGGTGGTTTCAAGGCTTCAAAAGGCATCATACCCAGAGGAATGGAAATCATCAAGTCTAAGGTATACCTGTTCCCCAATGTTCATAGCAGCACTCTTTACAATAGCCAAGAGTTGGAACCAGCCCAAATGTCCATCATCAGATGAGTGGATACGGAAAATGTGGTACATCTACACAATGGAATACTACTCAGCTATAAAATCGAATGAAATACTGCCATTTGCAACAACATGGATGGACCTTGAGAGAATTATATTAAGTGAAACAAGTCAGGCACAGAAAGAAAAATACCACATGTTCTCACTTATTGGTGGAAGCTAAAAATTAATATATAAATTCACACACACACACACACACACACACACACACAAAACCGGGGGGGGGGGAGAAGATATAACAACCACAATTACTTGAAGTTGATACTACAAGCAAACAGAAAAGACATTGTTGGGGGGGAGGGGGGAGGGAGGAGGGAGGGAGGTTATGGTGATGGGGAGCAATAATCACCCACAATGTATATCGACAAAATAAAAATTTTTTTTAAAAAGGCATCATAATTTTCATAATATGAAGGTCAGCAATGATGCAGCAACTGCTGATACTGAAAGTACAGAAGCTTTTAAGGAAGAGCTGCATAAGATAATCTTGGATGAGTAATATTTGCCAGAACACATATTTAATGTTGATGAGATGAGCTTGTTCTGGAAGCATATGCTGGAATGTACATGCATTCATCAAGTGTCCAAGACTATGCCAGATTTGAAGCATTCAAAGGCTGTGTAACCCTGCTTTTGGATGGAAATGTTGCAGGGTTTAAATTAAAGCCTTTCCTAATTCACCACTCAGGGAACCTTAGAGCATTCAAGAACGTGAGCAAACATATGCTTTCCATTTATTATTGCCATAACAAGAAAGACTGGATGACACTGGCATTGTTTGAAGACTGGTTTTTGAACTGTTTTATTCCTCAGGCAAGAAAATATCGTAGGGAAAACAACATCTCATTCAAGTTTCTTCTGATTTTTAGAAAATGCTCCAGGGCACCCACAGCATACTGGCAACATGCATCTTAATGTAAAAGTTCTGTATTTGCTGCTGAATACAACCACACATCCAACCAATGGACAAAGGCACAATCACTGCATTCAAAGCACAGTATTTGCACCAAACATTTGCACAGGCTTTTGAAGAGACTGAATCTGGCCTAACACTGAGAGTTTTGGAAAGGCCTTAGCATTCTAGATGCTGTCTGGAACATCGCTGCTGCATGGGAAGAAGTCACCTAGCAATGTATGAACAACATTGGAGATGTAGACACATTCAAAGAATTTAACAAAGATTCTGATGTTGATGATATAGTAGGTAACATATTAGTGCTTGAGAAACAGCTAGAATAGGACATTGATTAAGAGGATATTCATGAGCTTCTTGGCATGGAGGCTGAAGAGCTCTCCAATAAGGACCTGATTGAACTGGAGGAAGAAAGAAGTAAAGGAATTGAGGCAGAGGAAGAAGTTATACCTGATGGAACAAGAAAGTTCAAAGCAAAGAAACTGGCAGAGGTGTTTGCTACTATCAGCAGTGGTGTATGGATGTTAGAAGAAATGGATGTCAGTGAAGAGAGATTTGTGAGAGCTGACAGGCAGATACAGGATGTTCTTACTTGCTGTAGAAAAATACACAATAACAAGAAGAAACAAATGCAATCAAAACTTGATATCTACTTGAAGAACACTATGCCTGCTAAACCAGCAACCAGTGTCTGTGCCCCAGTGCCTTCCACCAGCTATTCATCAAGCCTCATCAGAACAGAGAGAAATTGATGGCCCTATTGCTGTATCTTCCCCATCATTCAGAAATTAATTTTGGTTTAATGCTTTAAAC
Source organism: Cynocephalus volans (assembly GCF_027409185.1). Classification (NCBI taxonomy): domain Eukaryota; kingdom Metazoa; phylum Chordata; class Mammalia; order Dermoptera; family Cynocephalidae; genus Cynocephalus; species Cynocephalus volans. The sequence goes on from NC_084468.1 coordinate 11,580,924, forward strand.
GTTTCTCAGGCCCAGTGTGCTTTCAGCTGTGTGGTTAGTGGTGAGCACCAATACAACCATTCATTTTTCACTTCTAGTATAGTATTCAATAAATTACATGAAATAATCAATATTTATTATAAAACATGCTTTGTGCTACATGATTTTGCCTAAATGTAGGTGAATGTAAGTGTCCTGAGCACATTTAAGGTAGGCTAGGCTAAGCTATGATGTTTGGTGGATTACGTATATGAAGCACTTTCAACTTACCATATTTTCAATTTACCACGTGTTTACTGGGATATAATCCCACCTTAAATTGAGGATTATCTGAATATAAAATACCATATAATAATATATTTTACATTATATTATATTCCAGTGCAATATATTATATATTATATCCTGTTTGCTCTGTGTCTGCCCGATTCATCATTTATCTCCAGAAACTTTTTTATTACTTAGCACATAGTAGGCATACTATAATATTTGGTGGATGCATGAATGAATGAATGAATAATTCCAACCATGCTGAATAACTACCACTGTCAATCAAAGGATTCTCCAATCTGGCTCTAGCCTGCTAGATCAGTGTCTCCGGTGACTTCCCACTAAGTCCAGTGGAAGATCTGACCTGTTAGCTCCTCAGTCCAACGAATTTATTCCATCCACCAACATTTCCTGAGCTAATCCCAGTTCTGGAACTACGTCCCTGAGGGATCTTGGGCAGCTAATTTCCCCTCCTTGTTCCTAAGGTGCCTCATCAAAACTGGGTGTGACTCTGGGCCCCAGTGGTTCTCACGAAAGAGGACTCTGAAGATCATCATCAAAAACAAAATAAAAATTGAAAGAGAAGGGTACATCAGGAAATCTTCCAAGTTAGTAACTCATCCTGGGAATAAAGGAGCAATTGTTGAGTCCAGAGCGGTGGCTGGTGGGGACAGAGGTGGCTGCCTGATTGCCTCCAGCTGCAGAGCTCCAAGTCTGGGAAACTTGTCAAAGCAGGAGCTGTGTTTTGTAATCTCTTTCAACAGGCTGCACATACAGAGGCGTTATGGATCAATTTGTGGTGCTAAAGTGCCCATGCCCTTTCCGGAGGGTAGGTGCCCCTGAATATTTAACAAGGCATGTAATAGTACTAAATGATGGTGAAAGTGAGTTGGGTGGTTGGGGTCACCCACGGACTGAATTATAAAACTGAAAAGAAAGGATAGACAATTTTTATTGATTTGGGGCCAATTTTTTCTTACTTTATTTGCTGCTTTAAATCTATGTACTTTGCTCCCTGTGGCTTCCTGTCTGGATAATAGAAAACACTTTCTGTAAGTGTTTAAATCGACAGGCTTTCATTTGTACCTGGGCTGCCAGGAGTCACTTGTAACTCCCATCCTGCAAGTTTATAGCTCTCTCTATATCTGATATTTGGGATTTATTTGTTCATTTATTCATTCATTTAACCAGCTTTAACTGAGTTCCTACTAGGTGTGTGGAAAAACTCTTGGTCACAAAAAAGATGAGTAAAAATGTTTCTGCTATAAGGAAATTCCCAGTCCAACAGAGCAGACATGAAAGTCAGGATACACTGGTAATGTAATGGGGGATGTGTTATGACAAGAGAAGAGCAGAGTCCACCAGAAGGAATGGACACGACTCCACCTGGCATGGGTTGGCCACCAAAAAAGACATTTCAACAAATTTGTCTCTAACTTGATCTTTTCTCCTTTGATCTCAATACTCAATATTCAAGTATGCTAACTATTGAATATCTTGGGGATTCTGTTTTCCAAACTTAGTTGGTTTGATTAGGTTTTACCAGGTCCTCTGGAATGCCACAAAATTCTAAGAGTCTAGACTTTTCTTTCTTGGGAAATAATGTATTTGAGAGGCTAAGAGACTCCTCTTTGGAGTCAGGCAGCTTGGATTCCAATTCTGAATTCACTCTTCATTTAAAATGTTTAATGTCCAGGACCCTAAATTTCCTATCTATAAAATGGTGTTAATAGCAGTAATTCCTTAACAAGTTTCCTGGCAAATGGCATTCAACTAATATCATCTATAACTGTGGGGAGATATTAGAAACTTCAGGAAAACTTGTGCTTGTGAGAAAAGGCCATTGGTATATATAAAATATACTAGCCAAAATGTGGATTAGGTCAGTGGTTCTCAACCATGGGTGATTTTATCCCACAGGGGACATTTAGCAATATTAGGAAACATTTTTGGTTTTCACTGGGGGGGAAGAGGGTGCTAGTGATCTAGTGGGTAGAAGCAAGACATGCTGATTAACATTCTGCAATGCACATGGCAGGCACCACAGCAAAGAATCATCAGGCCTGCAAGGTTAATGGAGAGGTTAAGAACCCCTGGGTTAGCTAAAGACATCTGTTTGAGATGACAGGGGACATCTTAGCAATGAGTTATTTTGATTGTCTCAAGGCATATTAGATAAATATTTATTAATTGATTCAGAGTTTATTTGTACATTTCCTAATAAGAATTGGCCACATCCTTCTGAACTTGCCCTTGACACTCAGGAAACTGATCCTGTAGCATATATGAAAGAGTGACTTACTGTGCACCAGAGACTGAGAGAGAGAGAGATTGAGCATGACATCTTTGAATTATTTCAAGGAAAAAAATTCAGACATAGTTGGGAGTCAAAGGGAATTCCACGAAAGACTGAGCCAAGCTGTGAGTAGATATTCACAAAGGGACAGATTAGGTTCAGAGATCTCTACGGTCATCATGATATGGAGGATTATGAGAAACTTCTGTGACTTACTACACCTTTAGATTTACCAGCCCCTGACTCAACTGCTTCCACATAACTTTCATCCAGTCCTCCCAATATAATGATCATTCTGTCTCCTCTACCCATAGCACTTTCTGCCACCCTGGTCCATCAAATTAGAATGAAACTTTTTTTTTTCTTTTTTTTTTAAGATGTCACTTTTGTATCACTTTCTTGGACTCTTCAGAGAAGAGAATTCATAACTTCACCTTCCCTCCATGGTAAGCTGATTGGACACCCAGCATACTCCTGTAGTCTCTACTATGCAGTGTGACCTGTCTGGCTGCTCTTTACTGTGCTGTCAGCACGGCCCTTGTTCTCTGCCATGTTTGTTTCTCATGTGCCTAACACAACTTCTGGCATGAACTGGGTACTCTGTTGATATTAATGGAATGAATTAGTCATTGGATTCATCTCTGCTTCTAAAATCCTGGCTTGTGCTACCTTGAAAGAACTATGCTGTTCTGGAAGACCAGATGTAAAAGGAATTAACTAAAATGGATGTGGTTTTATATTTGCATATCCATTCATCACATTGGAGATTATTTCCCTTATCACATGAATGATCTCCAAGGCCCTGTGGTGGTTGTTAGGGTCACATAGACTTGACAAAAGAGTTGCAAGCTACATTCATTCACATCAGCTCATTCACTCAGTCATGCATTTATCCCTTCATTAGATACTTGTTGACTTCTGTTCTGTGCAGACACTGTGCCAATGATGGAGATATGATGTTTCATGAAATAGGTAGGGTACTTGCCCTCAGAGAAAGACTGTTGGTAGCATGTGAGTGATTTGATTCTGTGATAGATCAATGAAATCAAAGAACTGAGAGTTAAGATGTGTAGAGCGTTAGAAATCTTGATTCTCATTTGAATTTTAGTATAGGGTTTTTAGGTAATACATGTATGGGCCAAAAGTCCGCGGTTAAGAGACAACAATCTCCAGCTAGGGGGCAAGGGCCCATTTAATCAATTCTAATCACTGTTTAGGGATGGGATTATATATTTTGATTATTTGACATACTGATTGTTGTTAAAAGATGGTGAAAGAATTGCTGTAGGGGAAAATGTGAAAAAATGTTTGCTAAGGGCAAGCTGTTTGTTGGTGGAAACTTTAGAGACAATTATACTTAGATTTAATCATAAGAATGTAACTTGCTTAAATCATTTAAGGAGAGGTTGTATTTTGGATTAGATAATGATAACAGTTTGATCAACTTAGCTTTTCAGTACTTTGGAATGTCACATTGTTAATTTAAATGATGTTACTAATTTCTATTGTTTAAGCTATACTTAGCCGTAGATAACATTTGTCATGTTGCCCATGTCTTTGTGTCCTTTCGAAATGACTGAATCAACTGATTTTTCTTGTGAAACTTCCTTGTCTTTACAATAAAAACAGCTGATTTTGAATCGGGGCTGTACCCAGTTTTCTCCTTCTAACAGAGGAGTTGCTGAGGCGCGGTCCCTTCGGGCTTCTCATTGCATTCATGGTGCTTTGAATAATCTTTTTTGTGATTGTAACAAAGATGTGATGGCCTTGTGATAGATCAGCATGGCTGGGCAGTAGCTGGGCTGTACAACCTTCCCCACAACTCCATTTCTGTTATGAATGTTTCCAGTTAGGTTGTGCTACAAAGAATATTTTCTCAGGAGATTAGAGAGCAGAAAGGGAGCCTGCAGCCATTCTGTAGCAATACATTCCTTTTCCCAGTTACGCAATTAAACACTAGTCTACCTGCCTCTGTAAAAGGACTTTACCAATGTAGTACAAAGTTCCAAATTAGTTTAGTTGCTTAGTTAAAAGAGATATTATTGTGGGTGGATGTGGCTTTAGAAGGAGACTTTAAAAAGTATATTGACAATCAGATACTCCAAGCATCATTTGGGCCTCTAACTGCTTTTCTTTCCTTCTGGATCATCCCTTCCTAATTGCCTGCCCTATAAACTTCAGGCTGGCTTAGCCATCCTCTATAGTTGTGTGAACAAATTTCCTATAATAAATCCATACACACATATGCAAATATATTCATGCTCATGATGTGTGTGTACATCTGTGTATATGCACATAAATGTGTACAAATGTGTGTGTCTACGGTTGTATATACATACCACATATATCTGATTGAGATGCTCTGGTTAACAAGCCTGCCTATTACCTATGAACATGCAACATAGTTCAATGGTTCAGAGAAGGCCCCCCTGGAGGAACTGAGTTGAAATATGGATGATGAATCAGAAAAGGAATGAGCTAGAAGTGAACACTGTAAGGTCTGCTGCCAGTGTGGGTTTAGCTGGAGATGGAATGGGAGGAGATGAGTTTAAAGAGTTAGGCAAGGGCTACCATTGGAATCCATGTAGACAGGTCAACAGATTATGGTGGTTTCTATTTTTGTGTTTTTTTGGTTTGGTAAGGCTATACAAGGAGTTAAGAAAGGCAGAAAATACTTCTAGCAACTGTACAACAGGTGCCACAGAGAACTAGGTATTCACTATTCAGGATACAACTCAGGTTTTAATAGTCTAATATATACGTAATTTATTTCCTCAATTTCTGTCACTGGTTACCTGCTATTTCTTCCTAGTATGCTACTCATTATTGTCTTTGCAAATCAAGACTTCTGTTTACTGCCTTTCTTTAAATATTTCTCTATGATTTCCTGTTTGCACCGTAGAAGTCAATAGGTGATATAATTTCTGGTCATGAATTTGTAACTATCTCTATTGGGTTTAAGACTTTTTTGGGTAAAAGCCTTATTTCAGCCATTTCCCTTGCCACTCTCCATAGTCATTTAAATGATCTTGCCGAAAGTATTAGGGAGATGAACAAAGTTAACCTAAAGGACATTGTTGGAGCAGATTGGCCAACAGTGATGAACAGGACTATCCTAGCTCAATATAAGTTCATAGTCAATATCCAGTATCAGCTCTGCTAAATCAGAAATGCTTGGTCTAAAGTCTATCCCTATGTTTAGATTATAATTGACAAGCAAACAGGAACATATTGTTGATGCTGCCATATCAACAATTATTCTGGGTTCATTTTTCTTGGACTACTAGTTATTAGAAATAAAACTTTTAAAAAGAAATCATGGCTTTATGGGCTATTTATTTGTCTTTATTTATTCTGGGCTGAATGTAGATTAACTCAGAGAGTTACTCACTTTAGCTAACTTGATAAAACCTCGGGACTTTTGAAAACGCACTACGAAGGATTTTACTGAAAAGTATGCACTCTGGAAAGAAAATCTTATAAGTTTTGCTTTATGATTAGCTTAATTATCAATATGTAATTAATGTATAATCATAAGAATTAATAAGTAGAAACTTAATTTTTTTGTTAGAAACTTCTAAAACTTCTTTACCAAGGTTTTTCTTTTGCTGTCATACTCTATTGCTCTCTTCTTGGGAGGATGGGCGAAAGAGACTGAACGTTTGTATTCTCCCAAAATTCATATGTTGAAACTCTAATCCAAATATGAGGTCCTGGGTATTTGGAGATGAGGCCATTGAGAGGTAATTAGGAAATAGGGTGGAGCCTCATGAAGGGTAAACTGCCCTTATTAGAAGAAACTAGAGAGCTAGCTAAATTGTTCCACCATGTGAGCATACAAGAAAAAGTCTGCAACCTAGAAGAGGGTCTCACCATGCTCAGACCATGCTGATATTTGATCTCAGACCACCAGCTTCCAGCACTGTGAGGAATAAATTTCTGTTGCTGATAAGCTACCCAGTCTATGGTAATTTGTCATAGCAGCCCAACCTGAGTAAGGTAAGGAAGAAAGAGTTCAACTCTGTACAATGTATTTCTCGCATTTGGATACCTAATCTTTACTAGGTTTATGCAGAATACTCCAATTGTTATATTATTGAAATGTTGTCTCCAACCACTGCTCTCCCAATTGCCCCCAGTAAATAGTAGCCTTCTATTTTACTTACTCTTCTGAAAATGGTGCCTCTCTTTTTTTGTTCAATGCTAGCTCTGTGTTCTCGTCGTTGATACTGTGAAGGAATAGAAGTTTTAAGCCCTCTATTAGTCCATTTCTGTTGCTCAGAACAAAATACATGGAAGTGGGTAATTTGTAAAAAAATGAAATTTATTGCTTACAGTTTCAGAGTCTGGGAAGTCCAAAGTCCAGGGAACACATCAGGTGAGTGTTTTCTTTGGTGGTGGCTTTACAACAATGCAGGGGTCTCACATGGCAGAAGATGGCAGAGCAAAGAGAGACTAACCTCTCATGTGCTCTTCTTTTAAAGCCCTTGGAACCATGCCCCTGACCACCATTTTTAATCCATTCACTGGCATGGTCCTCAGAATCGAATCATCCCTTCAAGGCACCACCTTTCAATTACAATAATAGAATTTCCCACCCTCTTTACACTGTCATGGTGGGGATTAAGTTTTGGGGGGACATTTAACCCAAGGCAAGCCCCTTTTGAGAAAGAGTCATATCCTGATTAAAGTCTCGTGCTGAAACACGAATTTCACTGTCCTTTCTGTGTAACCATTAAATATCCTCCTAGGATGCAGAAAATCTGGACTTTTGTTGGTTATACCCACATCGTATAGTTTGACTAGAGAAAATAGGGAGAGACCAGTGTGGGCTTTTGCCTTAAGAAATGAAAACTTGCACTGGAAATGGAAAGTTGGAAATGGAAATTGCATAGTGCAAGTTGGCCAATAACAGAGCCAAGAGAGAAGTTAGTCCCCCTGCAAAAGTCACAGAGGATTGCTTCAGCCACAACCCTGAAGACACAGCAGGGCTGGAGTGTGACTGAAGGAAACATTTTTCTTTGCATATGGTGGCAATAGTGCTGTTGCCAAATATGTCTCACAAACTGCAAGGGCAGGTTCACATCATAGTATCCTCTTGCTTCAGACAGAGCATTTCTCTAAGTAAAGTGTCAGGTGGGTGGCTATGACACAGATTCAGAATTTTGTTCCTTTTAAGTCCCTATAGCTTTATGCTCTAAGCACTAGCTTTGGTACTGATCAGTTTTCAGAGTTAGGTTCTGTCAAAGAGTTTATACTCTTGCTAAGGCTTGTTTGTCTCTACTGAAACAACATTTGCACCTTTGTTTTAGCTCCACTTTCTCAGTGGTAACTGAATAATCTTTGGATCATGCTGTCTACTTCCCACGTATGTAATAAGAAGAGACTGGACTAAAGAATGGTAAAGATTCTTCCAGCTCTAAAACTCTAGATAATCCCAAATAGCACTGGGATTGCCCTGGTTTATGAGGCAAGCATTAGAGACTTAAATTCTGTCTTTAAAAACAAAATATTAAAAAAAAAATATATATATATAATTGGCCCCCAATAGAGAACCCTGTATACCTCATTATCAACAGCTAAAATTTTATCAAGTGCTTGATAGATCCCAGGCACTGAAATAAGCCCTTTACACCCAACATTCACTTAGGTCTCAAACCAGCCCAGGAAAATATGATTCCCGTTTGACAAGAGAGTCAGCTGAGGCTCGCAGATATAACCTGCCTGAGGTCACATGGCTTGAAGGTGCAAGACTTCGAACTGACCCGAAAGACTCTGACACTAAAGTCTTTGTTTTACAGCAAAATTGTTTACAGTCTCCCTTCCTTCACCCCCCCCCCCTAAAACTGAGGGTCCTGTGGCTGTGTAACACCTGCTTAAAGTTGAGACATGGTGGCCCTTCCTTACAGAAATAGAAATTTCATAACAGTATGAAATGTGGTATTGGGAGGTAACCGAAAATCCTTCCACTTGCCTTTGTGGCTCAGCTGTTTTCTGTGTCTGCAGCACTTCTAATCAGCACTTGTGAACAGAGACACTGAGCACTTTTAGAAAGGCAATAGCTTGGGCTTCTAAGCATAGAAATTCATCCTTATATGTTTTTACGGTTTGTTTAAAAGTCTCTGTGTCCTCCCTGGAAATGGTGGATAGAGAAAATGTTTACAATCAGATCTGTGCGACTCCACTATGGGTATGTCCAAGGGACGTTCAGAGACTTCAGTTATTTACTTTGCTTCACCTTGTCGATATTTGATACTCACAGGGGGTGAGAGCGGGGAGAAAGCCAACCTTGTGTGCAAGATTGCTGGACCCACCTTTGTAGTATCTAACTCTGAAAGCAAATCAAATGTTAGTAAAGCAGTAAAACCTACACTTCTGGACAAAAATGCTGATTCAGAGGCTGAGTGGTGAAAAGAAAGGAGCACCAGCTATGTTAAAGACCATTAAAATGTCTCTATTTATAGTCTTTGTGGCTGCAATTAAAATATAATAAAATAAAACAGATGACGAATCACCAACACAGGCTGCAAAAGCCTTAGTCCCTTCAGCACTGTTGGACTAGCATAGGGATATTAAGGTCGCTATTGAAGTGTTGCTTTTGCCTCATATGTTAGCCAAATCATGGTTCCCAAGGCTTTACCCCACAAATTTTCAAGCAGGTTTGTTATTGAACATGTCTGCATATTGTAAGCAAACAAGGTAACAGTAATATTGCAAGGTGTAAAATAAAATTATTCTTTGACCTGAAGAAGTGAAATAACTTGCCCATCACTTTGGCTGTATAAACTTAAGAAATATTATATGACCTGTGTAAGCCTTGAACTTCTCATCTGTAAAACAGAAAATATGAATACCTGCCTTGAAGGCTTATTATGAGGTTTAAGGGAAATAATGCAGGCTAATGAAATTTATATTTTAGATGATGTAATTGAAAGGGATGGCGTGACTGAGACCCTGACTTCTTATACTGTGTCTTTTATGTTCTCTATCTATTGCTTTCATATCTAGGGTCTTGATTATTCTGGAAAGACTGCCCCATCCAGTGCTAGCTAATTTCTAGAGATGTTAAATGACTGGCCTGCTGAGCACACTTTTCAAATGCAGAGCATCCAATCGAGAGCTCACACCCTAACCATCTCCTTTATTGAGCTCTCATACTCTGGACCACACCCACCTGCCCTAATCACCCCAGGGCTAGATGCCAAACAATTATAGAAAGCCCCTCTGCCCCACAACTAGATGAAGTTAATTCATTCAAATTAGCTAGTCATAGAGCTGATTACCCTGCCTTGCCTGTTTCTTCCTAGGGAAGCTACCTTAAAGGCTTTTGCCCACAATCTCTACCTCTCCCTCTGCCTCCTGGCCAACCCCAGTTCCTCCCCGTGTGCCACCTCATGGCGTAGCACGCCGCTCCTCCTGGGATCTGTGAGTACCACTCATTATCTTTCCAATAGCAGTCGTCTCCTGATCTCTTGGCCTTACTATACCTAAATAATAATAAAACCTATATTAAACCCCTGCTGAGACCATCTGCATTGGCCTCAGCCATCCGCCATTCCTATGGTGTTCTGCTAACCAGCGATCCCTGTGGATGCTTCTCTTGAAAGGATCTCATTTAATCCAAGACTACGAATCCAACTCTACATTCCAGAGGGACTTGCAAATGAGATGCTGGCATGGTTTATGTTGCAAGCATTTAGCTGTGTTGACCTTCTCTATCAGCTGTTTCTCTTCCTTTTCCCCAGCATATAACACTGTAGAAAAATCATTCATTCATTTTAATGTCATTCTTCTGTGCCAGGCACTGTGTCTAGTATAAAAGATACAAATACAAATGAATTACATCTTCTGCTATTCAGACCGGTTGTTCCAATTGTTAGTGAAATGAATGACCATGTACACAAACATTGCATTATTTAATTCTCAGATACCAAGACCTGCATTTGCTACTGCATGGGGTAAGAGTTAGACTATCCAGAAGTCATTGCTCTCCACTAAGGGGAAGAAGAAAAGTATACCCAGCATACATAAAGTAGAAGTGCCACTAGAAAAATTAAAGCTAGGCATAATAGATATTTGCAGGAAGAGAGTATGTTGAGTTGGTTGGCAGAGGATATCAAGAGAAAAAAGGCTTTATGAAGAAGGTTGCAGGAACGACTGATATGATTTCAAACTCATGAAAGAAAAATGAAGAAAATAAGTTTGCGAGGAGTGAAGAGTAAACAAGTAAAAATATAGTATTATGGGTTGAACTGTGTCCCCCTTCTCTAAATTCATATGTGGAAGTTCTAATCCTCAGAACCTCAAAATGTGACCTTATTTGGATATAGTGTCTTTACAGACATAATCAAGTCATGAGGCCATTAGTATGGGCACTAATCCAGTATGACTAGTGTTTTTATAAAAAGGAGGAATTTGGATATAGAGACATGCCTGGAGGGAAGAAATGTGAAGAGGCACAGGGAGAAGGTGGCCGTCCATGAGCCACAGAGAGAGAGACCTGCATCAGACACTCCCCTCATAACCCTCAGAAAGAACCAGTGCTGTCACCACCTTGATTCAGACTTCTAGCCTCCAGACCTGTGAGTCAAACAATGTAAATTGTTTTAGCCACCAAGTTTGTGGTACTTTGTTATTGCTGCCCTAGAAAACTCATATGCATGAAGACTGGAAAGTAAAGACTGGGTGGACACAGGTGGAGCTTGGAGTATATACAGACTATAAAGCTGAAGAGCAAGGTTGGTCCATATTGGGAATATAAGGGAGGAAGAGTTTGTATTTGATTCAATGGGCAGATGGTATTTATAGAACACTTCTGAGCAAGAAAGAGGCATCATAGAAGGAGGTTCCAGTACAAGAGCCACTGCTGGAGCTTAAAACTACTACTCAGTGTTCTTGCTCCAAGTGTAAGGGGTTTATTCAGGAATTCATACTTGTTATGTATAAATATGCAATGACATTGTATGTTTCCAGTCACTGATTTAACTGTACTATGGTAACTGTCCTTTCCTGGATCTATATGTCATGCTTGGTGTTTTATGTGACACTACGGTCACTTTTCAGTGATGGCATTAAAACTCAACTCAATCTAACTTTAAACTCTAATGTCATATACAATCAAAGCTTTCTTCTCCATGATGGACTGCTAGCTTACGACTTTAAAGAATGAGCAAAGAGTGAGAAGATGGTCACAGTTTGTTTTTTCAGTTCTCCTTCCTTCTCTTCAGATTTGGAGCAGATATAATGAATATGAAAACAAAATGGGGAACTAAAGAAAAGAAAAAAAATTATAAACCTAGATTTGAATCTCACCTGTGTGATTAACTGGCTGGTAACCCAGGTATATCATCTGCAGCCTGTGTCCTGGGCTGGAAATAGAGAACAAAATTATCTGTTTCTAGAGATGATAAGAAAATTAAATGAATTGATATAAGTGAAAGCCATCTGAAAATAATAAAATATGTCCCATATGTTAACATAATATTATTGGTTAAGGAATGAAATAAAGCAGAGAAGAAAAAAGCATCGAAAGTTTCTTTAACCACTTGCATTAACGATGGAACTTCAGGAAGTCAAATGGACCTGAACTTGAATCTTGCCTCTTCTCATCTTGGGCAAATTATTTAAATGTCCTAAGCTTCAAATGTCTTGAAGTAAAACAGCCATAGCATTATTAATTTGTAGGGCATCTTTGAGTTCCCCCTTCCTTCCTTCCTCCTTTCTCTAGTTCTTTCCATTCATATGTTCACTCATGGTAACTTTCCAAGTCAAATCCTATGATTTGTTTTTGGATTATCAGATAGGGATTCTGGGCAGAGATATAAAAATCAAGGTTCAGTATAGAATTCAGGACAGAATTGCTGGCTACTGGCCTAGACTTGGCATCATCAGTTGCTTAATTGAAAAGCAGCTGCACGCATTTGTGCAAAACACATGCACATTCATTCACCCACAGAGAAAACCCTCCTGAACCGGTGCCTACCTAAAGTAGCACAGGTCTGAAAGATTCATTGATGATTACAAAACTGGAAAATATTTTTAGTGTGTATGACAAACATTTAATAGTCTTAGTAACAAGTTTTGACAAATTCAGTAGCAAACCACAGAGCTCTTAAAAAATGTGTACAGCCCCATAGTAGGCAATTCCAGGTGGTGGAAATATAGAAGATTATCATTTTTATCTTTTATAACATTATATGTATATGATACACTATACTTAGATATATGTATAGATATATATATTTCAGTTAAAAAAGAAAGAGGAGGAAAAGAGCAGCAGACATGAACAGATTTTTTAATATTGAAATCTCCAATACAGTATCCTGTTCTGCCTAAGCAGTTGTAAATATCATTTGAAAATTAAAAACAAACTTTTTTTCACTGAAAATTTATCACTGACACCATCAGGAGATGAGTCTACTGCTCCCAAGGCATGGATAAAAGTACAGAGGACAGTTGGTCAACCTAAGATGCCATGACCGTGGTCAGCATTTCCACAGCTGGAGAACAGAGGACATATTTCCACTGGGTCAAGAAGGGCTTATGCCATCTCATCAATTCCCTAAGAAGGATTCCCAGGAAAGTGGGGAGACTCACGAGACTTGGTGTCAACTGCTCGAGGCATGTGTGCCCTTTTCCTTTATAACCCATTATAGGAGGCTTCAGGGCATCAGGATGCTATGGCCTCCCCTAGAAGCAATGAGAGAACATCCTCTGGATGCTGGCTGCACCAAGAGCTCCGACTGACTGTCAGTGTTAGGTAGAGAAACAGCAGCAAGTGACAGAAGAGAGGAAACATAAGGTTGTCACTATAATTGTGTTTTTCAGATAAGCACAAACTACTCCAAGTAGCTTTACCCGCATGGTTTACTTCTTCAGAGAGAGGTGGAGGAGTAGAGAGAAGGAAGGCTAAGAAAAGGTGAGAGAGAAGAGAGGACCAGGAGGAGATGCAGGAGAAGAGACTGAGAAAACGTCGCAGACCACCTTCTCACCTTCTCTGCTGATGGTGTACCGTGATTACACTGCTCAAGCTTTAAGAGGGGGATTTGGAAATATAGCCAATGTTTTGAAAGGTAGTGAGATACGTAATAGTTCTTCCTTTCCAGCCACATCACCATTTGTGAATTCAAAACTCAAAAGTCAAAGCCGATTTCATTACTGGGGAAAAAAAAAAAAAATACATCATTCCGTGTTTGTACACAGCTCAATTGAGATTGTCTGATATGCAACAATGTACCAGTACGCTTATGGCCTATGGTAATTCCTCTCTCGAGATCACTCATAAGAATGTAATCTGGAATGTGAATTGAAGTTTATGTTTGAAATTTTCTGTCATCATAATTCAAGATGAGCAAAAATTTGAAAAAATACCTTAAATTTAGATGATGGAGAATGATTGAGTATATATACATTGATACATTGAAGTAGTAGAAATATTATAGTTACATTGAAAATTATATTTATAAGTGTTGCTAATGATAACAGCATATATTTATTATATAATTTTTAGTGAAAATAATCAAGATGCATATTTCATTATAGGTAGTAAATATGAGAAAAACTGCAAAGAGTACTAACAAATAAGTCATGATTAAGTCTCTAGGATATGGGTTGTCATCTCCTGAGTTATACTTTTTTATATTTTCCAAATCTTACATATGAATATGTATTAATTTTCCATTCAGAAGAAATAACTGTTATTATTAAGAATGGAGGGGGCAGAACTATTAACCTCAAGACTATTTCCTACTTCTGGCTCTAATCTAGGACTGTAAAGGAAAATGAACAAGAAAAATTTTCCCACTGTTTCTCCCTTATTTTCATTAGTACAAGAAAAAAAATGAGAATTAAAAAGAAAATGAAAGACAACATGAAGAAGATGATACATTTTGTAGGTATTTAGCTGAAATAGAGGTTAGAAAAAAAATTTGATCCTTTCAGGGGTGGGAATATTTTTCCTATGTCAAAATGTAGAACTTGATGATTTGATAGAAATTATTGCTTTGGAAGTGAAGAGGTATTTCAAAATAAAATTTTAAAAAAGATCTAGTTTTTCTGGAGAAAAAGATTCTCAACTTTGTCTGTTATTATTCTTATTCTTATTGCGCTGCGATATGTAATAGAATTTTTGAAAATCTCTTTGGTGAGAACTACTAGAGTAAATAGAGAATTGAGGGCAATTTAGACTCATCTCCTTTTATTATCTCACGTTATGAGTGAATTATTGTCCTGAATTTCCATGTAAGGAAACTTTCAGAGTAAGGGTGTGATTGAATGCAGAAAAATCTTATGATTATTCTCCTAGAAGCTGAAAAAGAATTTAATAAAATTCAACACTCTTTTGTGTCACAACACTTAGTAAAACATATATATATATACACACATATATATACATATATATACGTATACATATATATACATATATGTATATATACGTATATGTATACATATATATATGTGTGTGTGTGTGTGTGTGTATATATATATATATATATATATATATATATATATATATGAAGGGGAGAAGGAATAGGTTAGAGGATACCCTATTCGAAATTAGTCTTTTTGGAATATATCTTAACTGATAGATTTGATCTTAGAACTAGGTAAATATTTTATGTAGTTATATAACAAAAGAATACTTAAAAATCAGTCCTCAATCATTAAAATTAAGACATATTATATAAATGAAACTCTTTATACAGTGGTTGAAAACCATACAGAAAAATACTAAACTAAGAATTTAAATTAAATTGACTGTAGTGGGATGTACACTGAGGACAACATTAACTGAAATAAACAAAAATGCTATGTTGGTGGTTGTATTAGTTTTGTCATTCTGAGGCTGTTTTCTGTGATAAATCAAATAAGTAATTATTTGGTTGCCATTTAAAATGGAGAGCTTTGGTATGTTCAAAAGGGAGATGCAAATGTAAAATCAGTGAGACTAAGTAAAATCACTATAATCCTGTGTTTGAATTGGGAGTATCATAATGAACTTATAGTGTCATAAGTAAAAACATATTTCCAGCTCTGTGCAATGAAAATGCCTAGAAACAATGACTAATCTAATAGTAATGAGCTCCCTTAGCATCCAGATTATGATCTCTAACTTCCATTTTCCACCAAAAATGAACCAAAAATCTTTTGCTAATTGAAAACTTGTCCGAAGTTAGTTGGAGCATCTAGTTATTCCAGAAGTCAAAAAATATCAAAATGTCCAGGATTACATTAAAAGATTCAGGAGACAAATGTGTTTCCCTGGCCAAAGATAGGACAATTTCAGCATCTTTAATAATAGCAATTGCTGTGTATGTATATTTATTAATTTTGTTTAAATGCATTAGTTCATAAGAGATACTAAAAAGCAAAAAAAAAAAAAAAGGAAAACACTTTATTGGCCATTTTTTTTGCACATTTTTTTTCATTGTTGTATATTTCAGAGGTACCATAAAATCATCTTATTTTGAAAGTTGGTTGAGAGAATAAAGCATTTATTTTTCTTTCTTGACAATCTATATCTCACGTTAACTAAATAGTTGATGAGAGTAAGTTTTCATTTCTAGTAATATTTCAGCTACTATAAGAATTAGGAATGATAGAATCAGAATATGACAATTTATGTAACTGTTAATGAAATTATGGATTTGGGAAATGATTGCCAATGTCTACTAAGATCCTGAAGAGACAAACCGATATTTCAAACCTCATAAGAGAATTATACAACACTATCTGTGAAGTAATCCTGGCAAATAATACAATCTGAATCTTATCAAACCTCTAGATCTAAGCATAATTTAATAGGCATTAGAAACAACCATGGAGATGCAATCACCAGGACCAGATTGTGGGAAATTCTACTTTTCAAACAACAGTTTCCGGGCCGGCCCGTGGCTCACTCGGGAGAGTGCGGTGCTGATAACACCAAGGCCCCGGGTTTGGATCCCATATACGGATGGCCGGTTCGCTCACTGGCTGAGCGTGGTGCTGACAACACCAAGTCAAGGGTTAAGATCTCCTTACCGGTCATCTTAAAAAACAAAACAAAACAAAACAAAAAACAAAACAAAACAAAAAAACAACAGTTTCCTCAATAAATAATTCGTAAGCCAAAAAAGTAGAGATGGAAGTGAAAGCCTGTAAATTAAAATTGACTTATGAGAGGACTTCACTTGAATCCTGACTCAAACAAGTAAACTGTAAAAAAACCCAGAATGATTCCCTATTATTTCCATGACCAAATCATCTTTACTAATTTATTATAACTTCCTGTACACTATAAGGACTATATATGTGACCCCTACTCTAATATAAAACTACCTCCTTTTTTGCAAACTAAAAAGTGCAGGACTTGAGCATTCATAACAGCCTAAGTGACACCAAAGCAAAAATTTTATCCATTTCGTTCACTGCTTTGTTCTTACTGCCTAAAATGTTATCTGAAACTTAGTAGTTGCTCGATTAATATCTGTTAATGAATGACTCAGATTCAGTTAAATATAGAGTTGGGATTTGTCCTCAAATTTTCTGAGTTCCAACCAAGCATAACTGCCACTTCACCACTATAGTAGATCCTATTGATAGCCTGCCCCCCTGCCCTTGGCCAACCTGTGTTTACACAGCAAGACAGTTTCTAGCATGATCTCAGCCTCCTACCTCAAGCACCTATTTTTGTCTTCTTCACTGCCCAATGGTTTTCTTCTGTGGCAGGTAGGCACAACCGGGAATTGCATAGCACCAGGAATGTCCCAGGAGCAACCCTCAACTAATGGGGAATGGGAGTCAGAGGATAAATGCTCCAGCCCTTCTACCGTCTGGTGAGGAAATCCTGAGATATATTTCATGAGGTATCTCAGAGGATCCCTGGGAGAACTGAACCTAGTTCTTCATGATAGTTAACCTGTTTAAGGAAACTTTAACATACCTGTGCCTTATCCCTACAACTTCTGTGATAACTTCCTGTAGTGCAAAGAACATAGCTCTTTCAAAATCTCCATGTATATTTAATCTTCACAAGTACTTGTGTAGTAAGGTACCATTATTTTTAATTTAGAGATGAGGAAACTAAAACTCAGAGAGATTAACTAATTTATCCAGTATAACATCTACAGATACTGTTAGGGCCAGGATTTCCATTCAGCTCTGTCAAAGTACAGATGCCATGTACTTTTGGCTATAAAATGGTGCATTCCTGCATTCCTGGGCTAAGGAGGCCAAAAGAACTAAGTTAAAGTCTTGGTTCAATAGTTCATTTCAGAATCTCAGTTTCATGCAGTTTGTCGCAAGCGTCTTATTCCTCAGCATTCTAGTGTTTGTACTCGAGAAAAGATTTGTAGTCTATGAATTGCTGCCTCTTGTCTCTTCACCATTTCTCAAATTTTTAAGGAGCAAGATGGTAGAAAATGTAAAAGTAGAAAAAATAAATCGAAGAAAGACAAAATCAAGTCCTTTAACGGTTTTACCCTCAAAGCTATATTGAAGGTAAACAGCATACCAAGGACATAGAGTTAAACTTAGACTTAAAACAAACCCTTTGTGGGGTTTTCTGCTAGTATTTTCACTTATTTTTGTTTCTTTTGGTCTGACAGTATTTTGCACTGTCAGATACATTTTCAAATCTATGATCATATACTGGCATTAACCATGCATGCCCTGTTTTTGTTGTTCTAGAGTGATGTTAAGTGACTGAAGAAAATTTTAACACACTGTCCAGGGATTCCATTGTAGGAGGATCAGAAATGATGGAAGAGGGGGACGCTAAGTGGGAACTTGGAGGAGGATTTCCTCTAGTGGAAGACGTGAGATTCTTGGGGTCTCTGTAAATGGTACTGGGAAGATATGAAGGCTGAGCTCCAACCATGTTAATGTTTGGATCCATTGTGTTAGTGACATCATCACCCTTTTGGACCAGGAACCAAATGAATCATGGGGAAAGGCAGGTGCTATTAACTGTTTCCATTTTAAACTGAAATGTCACAGGAAGGGCTCTTCTACCCGCTCCTTTTGACTGGAGCCACATTCCTTTGTCCACAGTCGTTGTTCCAAAACTTATCCACCCTCTCCAAAGCTTCTCGCTACTGCTGAGCTCCTTTACTCACAACAGATATGTGCTTGACAAATTAGGGGTGGTGTCCTCTTGCTTCAACTAAACTTAATGGTGGTTCTTTTAAAATAAGCAGTGAAGCAGAAGCCTCATGTCATTACGTGACCAAGAGAGTGATCAGAAGTCTTCCCTACATTTCCTTTATTTCTCCTAAATCTTTATGGTTTCAAGATTCTGTTTATGAGACCAAGTCTTCTTTTTTCAGATACCTGAGAAGATCTGGAAATACCCCTACCTGAACAGGGAGATATAAGAATTTTTACCCCCTTCTATGGGTTTATTGTTTTGACCCATTTTGAAATCTGTCATGGAACAGAAGTAGGAAAGTGATCATGTGGGTGCTAACATTTCACCATAATTGCATTTCCACATTCAGGTATCTGTGTGCAGGATGTTTTCAGTAGCAATATACATATTAAAGAACAATACTTCAGTGCAATTTTGTAAGAGTGATTTCTTCCTAGAGTGTTGCTGGTTTCTGTTAACATACCTGTCCTTGTAGATTTAATGCTATCATTCAAGTGTTTAGTGAATGGAATACCAATAAGGCAATTGAGGGTCTCCCTCAGGACTCCTAAACTCTCCTGGGGATATCTGAAATACAAGTGAGGCACTCATAAAATAATTATCTCAAGAGACATTGAATAAGTAAAACATACATAATATCTGTATTTAATTGACAGTCAAAATTCTAGATTCATCAAAATGGTTATTGAAAGTGTGCAACCTTAGAAAACAAAGCATATGCTTTGGTTGCTTCTCCCTGGTCCTAGTTTTGGGTCTCACATCTCTATCTTGCAGAAGTCATGGGTACTCTATCACTTACCACACATCTTTCGCTTTGTACTTGGCTCCTAGGTATTTCTTTCTCTATTGCTTTATAATTTTTGTAGATTAAAGTTCACAGATATCATACATGTAATTAAGTAAGTTTCGACAAATACATACATGCAACCAACTCCCAGGTCAAGATCTAGGCATTTTTAGCACTCCAGAAAGTCCTTTTGTGTCCCTTTCTACTCAGTTCTTGACATACACAACCTTCTAGAAAAGGGAAAATGGAGAAAATTTGCCTTGGGACGGCTCTAAATATTGCAGATTAGCTTTAAGTTTTTGTTGGGTTCTCTTTTCTCCCACATTATTCCTCCAAAGGTCTTTTTAACAGAATAAATCTTGTAACCTTAACTTGGCACATTTTAGAGGGAGAATTCTAAAATGTCCCTCAAGATTTTCTGATCCTGGTGTAGCATGCCCTACATAATCCCCAGGACAGTAAATACGATGGATTTTATTCCTATTGTTAGGTTACATTATATGGCACACTTGATCTTACTATATGAAGATTATCTGCATCTGCCTAACCTAGTCACAGCAGCCTTTTAAAAGCAGAGACTTGAATATGTCTGAACACAGAAATGGAAATAAAAAAATTAAAACATGAGAGAGGTTTAATAGGAGGGACCTTTTCTTTTGCTGAGATCGAAAGGACCACATGGCAATGACCTGAGAGCAGCCTTAAGAAGCTAAGGATGCCCCTAGCAGACAGCCAACAAGGACACAAGGACCTCAGTCCAACTGGAAGAAACTGAATTCTGCCAACAAGAATGAACTTGGAAGCTAAATTTTTTCCCACAAGCCTTTAGAAGAGAACTCGGCCTGACGCCTTGATTTTGTCCTTGTGTGCTAATAAGTGGATGTTGTTTTAAGCCACTAAATTTGTGGTAATTTGTTATGCAGTGATAGAAAACTAATGCAACACCATATAGTTGCTGTATGAGTATGTTATAGATGTATTGCATGTAAGAAACAAGTTACTCTTGATTCTTTATTATCTCTTATTCTTTATTATCTCTTATTCCTTTATTATCTCTTATTCTCTAAGTCCAGAGTCAGAGAGGGTACTGCAAATTTTCATGG
Source organism: Cynocephalus volans (assembly GCF_027409185.1). Classification (NCBI taxonomy): domain Eukaryota; kingdom Metazoa; phylum Chordata; class Mammalia; order Dermoptera; family Cynocephalidae; genus Cynocephalus; species Cynocephalus volans. Next base: position 11,601,488 of record NC_084468.1, read on the forward strand.
CAAAGGGAGTGGATATACTAATGGGTGCAGGATTGGGGGCATATTTGCAGTCTACTGTAATATAGAAGGCACAGTTTTAAGAACTTTTTATATATTTGCTTTATCTCAGCACCTAGCATACTGCTTGACCCCAAATAGTAAATATTTGTTAATTCACTTTGACTTCATTGATATAATTACCTATATTTTGGAGCTTCCCCAACATTTGCTTTCTATAAAATGTTTTTAAAGTCTTGAATAATTAAGAGTTGATTGTACCTCTGTTTCTGTGTTTCTGTTTCTTGTGTGTGTGTGTTTATCATATGATTTCTTTCTTGATTGCTGTAACAACAGCCATTTCTGCTTTGCTTCTTGTTGAAAAAATGGCATTCCTTATATGGTAAATGAAAAAAAAAAAATCTCAGAGATTCCAGATGAAGGGGAAAAACATTTATTCCACTAACTGATTTGGAAACGATAACTTTCTTCATTTACAAGTTTCAAAATAAAGCATGTTAAGGACTAAAGATTCTTTTGACAATCTCTCAAATAGTATTACATTTTGATATGCATGGTCCCATTTGGTGACATTTAAAGAGTTGAAATTACGACTTATATTTTGAAGATGAAGAAGGCAATAATACACTGAGAGGTAAATCAGTTTGTCCAAGTGAGAAACAATGGCAGAACTCAAAAGGGGCTCTGGGCTCTTTCTAGGGCAGAAGATTGCTGTATCTAATCAAAGATATTTGTCACTTCCCAATGAGGCTAGAGGATTTCTCTATTAAAACCTAACACAAAACAAGGGCACTATATTTCAAAGATCCAAACCGAACTGCAGGACACTCTTGTTGACCCTCAGGAAGGCAGTAATATGTATCTGTTAAGAATAAAATATAGAACAGAGGGTCAATTTTAGCCTCTAATTTTGACCTCAACATTAAAAAAATAAATAAATTAGTGTTGAGTGTTTACACAAGGAAAGTTACTCTGAAAATTTCTATTAGTCCTATTCTGATTTGGAATTCTATTTTCTTCAGCCAGCTTTGAAAATATATTGAATAAAATAGTTCATATGTATTGAAAAAATAAAAGTGAGGTAATTAAACTTTTAGAATGCCCTCATTTGCTTATGCCATAAAAATTTATCACGTACCAAATAAAGGATGTATATAGTTGTTTATGGGAAAATTAGACAGAGAAATAGGATGAGGCCCCTTTCTTATTAAAAATGTGTGAAGCCATTGTTAATAGTGGCTATCATTTATTTAATACTTACTGTATACCGACTTCAGTTTAAATTGTTTATATGTATTAACTCATTTAATTTTTCCAACAGTCCTATGACATAGAGTACTATAACTACCTGAATTTTACACTTAAAAAAGTGAGGCACAGAGGGATTAATTGACCTTTCAAGATACACTCAAGTTGGTAAGGTGGAGAGCTGGGATCTAAAACTAGGCAATCTAGTTCTTGAGTCTGTGCTTAAAACCACTGTACAGTACAGCTTAGCACACTGTGTAAGCTTGAACATATTATTCCACATTAATGAATTTGACTACAATTACTTAGGGAAGCCTCAGTTACTAATGGAGCAGAGACATCCCCAACCTTTATTTATTTTTTTTTCCCCTTTGATGACATGAAACAGACAACTGCTAGTTACAAATTGTCTGTTCTCTTTCATTCTCCCCTGGTACTTCCCAGTTCCATTTTCAAGATCTTACATCAATGAAAGAACCATTTTCCTATCATTTCCACAGAAGAGATGCATGGTTGGGGTTTGAGATTTCAAACCCCTCTCTCATTATCTTGAGTTCTCACTATTTGCCAAGAAGTTTAGCTGTATTAATGGGGTCAGTTCAGGCTGGGGTACTAGGAGGCAAATAGTGACTCTCAAGAGCTTCTATAACCTGTGTTCTTAGGATTATCAACAATTCACAGAAATCTGGTGATGGGATTTCTCGGTGGAAGCAGCTCTTCTAATTATTGGGGGATTTGCATTAATGACATGACTGTCCAGCTGTTGAGGAAAAGTACACTCTTTACTGTTCCTTTTCAGTGCCCTTGGACCAGCTCTAGAACTAAGCCCCTCGCTCCCAGAGAGCTGCATTACACATGCAACATCACTTCCACCTCTGCACCGTTGCTTGGCAACAGCAATACTTTGTCCCTTGCAGGATGGGAAAGAGACAAATGGATAACCAGGAAAACCCCCAGCCATTTGTAGAAAGGCACAGAGTGAGTGCTCAACCTCAATGCTATCTCAAAATTGCAGTCCGGAGATATTTTTGTTGTAAGAAAGCAACCATTATTATCCACCGCACTTAAAATCAGGGTCCTCTTTAGCCCTTAAGGCTGCGATGGTTCAGGGAGTGTTCTGTGTTTATAAACCTGATTACATTGTGGACTACTGGGAAGATATTAGTAGTAAGTAATCCGATAGTTAAGGTGCAGTAGATTGATGTAGAAAAATCACTCACTCACTCATCCAAACTTTATTGAGGACTTATTAAGAATACTAATATCTGTCATTTAATGAGTACTTTCTATGTGTGCCACTTCATGCTAAATGCTCTATACATCACCTTGTTTAATGCTTCTGACACTCTTGTGAGATAGAATTGATTATTCTTGCCTTAGAGATGAGGAAATTACTGCTCGAGCACGTTAAATAAATTATTCAGTGTCATGCAGAGCATCAGATCTGAACCTAGGGCTGTTTGACTCCCAGGTCTCTTAAAACTTCTAAGATCATTTCTCTACACTACTAGCTTCTCACTAATCCCTGTACCAGGCTCTGAGATATTTTACAAACCCAGCCATTCTACAAGTTCTCATCATGCACCTAATATGTAGCAGCACAAAGCTGACTGATTAAGGGTGTCTGTCTGTTTTATTAATTCTGTTCCCCTCCTTTAATGCCTTTATATTTTCTTTGACAGCTTAGAAGTAAGGTAGATCTAAATTCAAATATTGTCTCTACTACTTTTAAGTTTGTGTGAACATTGGTGAATCAAGTTGTACTGTCTATCATTGTTAATTTGTATCTATTATGTTAGTCATATTTGTCAAGAACTGTGAAGATTCTGATATTTTTTTCTTTTGTAAGTTAACAAGTTAACTTTCCACACATAGATGTTGGCAGGAGAAATGAGACTCCTGGGTCAGAGGCAAAATATTTTATTACTCGCAGCACAGCAGGCAACATGATTTTTATGTTCACATTGTTTTTTCTTGTCCCCAAGTCCCAAGGGTGATATGGAGAGGCCCCGGTAGGTGCTATACACTCAATGGGCTTCATTATGGCAGAGGAACCCTGAGCTTAGAAAACTTCAATCTTTTAAAAAGTACTGCAAGCAAACATACCCAACATTTGCCCCAGAGGGAGACATTATCTTTATTATACTGGCTAGGAAACAAATCTTCCCTACTCTGGAGGAAGATACTAACTCTATCTTCCAAGCTCTTTGCTACACAAACATTCTTGAAAAGCTAATCCAGAACAGTGGCTAATAGAAGACATGCAGAAATATGAGAGATACATGGAGAACTGTCTCCAACAGTATTCTCAAATTGTCAAAAAATTTTGTGAGAAAATTGCCTGCATAGTGTCTGCCATAGAGAAGAAAACAAGTATATATTTAACAGGTGAATGAACGAATGAATAAATGAACAATTGTCTGACATTGGTATCCAAATGAATAGAGATGGGAAACAAAGAAAAGTTGGAAAAGCATGCACTCAAGAGTCAAAAATACCTTGATTTCATGTTTGATTGCACAGTGATTAGCTGTGAGGTCTTGGAAATGTAATACAGCTTTTATAAATCTCATATTTTTTATACGTAAAAAGGAAATCAAAACAAGCTTTTCAGTTATGATGAGATTCTGTGTGTATATGTGTGTATATATGTATATGGATGTGTGTGTATGCATACATGTACATATGCATATAAATACATACACACTTACATATAGTAGACATATATATTACATATCACATAGCAGACAGACAATATATTGTTGTGCACTTTCGTTTAATGTAATAGAAATAAATTTGAGAACTTAAGCAGACAAACGGGGGGGATGGATGTTTTAACCCAATGCAAAAATGCTTCTGAACTTCAGGAAAAATGGGTCAGAGGTACTAGAAGGATATGGAAATCCCTCCTGCTTCTTATTCCTGTTTTTTTAAAAAAAAAATGTTTGATTTTTTCAGTGTGACTAATTCCTTCTTTTCTTTATTCTTCTAGATTGTCTTTCTCTGCTCTGGTACACATGACAGAAGATGTAGCCACTCCCCCACACCAGAGATTTTATGTTCGGACTCAGCCAAGTAGAAATACATGCTATTTCTATTTGGTTGTAATTCTAAGGTCTTGGGGAAAAGAAAATGCTTGGTTCATTGGGTTAGATGTTCACCTTGTATTAATCTACTATCGCCCAGGGCTGGTGGGGAAGGAGGCATGGGGGCATACATAGGAACCCTAGATCCATCCCCCTATCAGAGAGGGATGGGGGGTCACGCAACTCCTGGAGAAGAGGGGTAGGGAGTGACCCCTATATAATGTGGTTTTTGTTATCATTATACCACGGTTTGAACTGGGTTTCTATGACTTACAAACCAAAGAGTCTTGACTAATACACAGAATTAATAGAAAGGGAAGAGTTGGAATGTGTGTGATATCCAAAGAGTAATGTTTGAGAAAGAGGAAATGATCTGTGTAGTGTTATATCTGGGAGGGGCACATATTCTCAGAACGTTGCCCTTCATATGTTGAAACAAGTAGAGAAAGTAATAAACATTTACACATTTTTATTGTTCTCTTTCACTGCTGGTAGAACCTGGTTGTGTTTCTGAGACTGTGTGAAGGGCAGGCAGGGGGGGGGGCAAGCACATGGTGGTAGAACATGCTGGAACTTGATCTGAGAGCAATTAGAAACCACAGAGTGGCTTTATGCAGGAGAATGATTGGCTGCAGCATAGGAATGATAGAAAGAGAGAAAGACCGAGACAGGAAATCTCCTTAGTAGTGACTGTGAAAGAGAGGTAACAGTAACTGGGACCCGTGGTGGCAGCAGTAAGGGAGAGCAGGGGGTGGACTTCAGAGGTGGTTAGGAGCTAGTTTCAACCTGGCTTGTTAATTGATTGTATGTGAGGGAAAGGACGATGAAGGAGAAAACAATGATGTGACACTGAGGCTGCAGGTGCATAACCAGAAGAGCACTGAACGATTCTAGGCCTATCAGAAGCTTCCTAGAACATACGTATTTCCGGGCAAACTCACATGAGGCTCAGTTAATCTCCAATAATTTAAAAAGCAAATAAAATAAAATAAAATTTCCTCTTAAGGCACATGATTTTTATAAAACTACATTGGAATGGAAAACGAGGTGGAGGCTATCTACCCTGTTAGGTCATGCAATAGCTTTGCCGTTTTCATTGCTCTGAAATTCAGTGTTTACTCAGTTTTCAGAAAAGAGAGAGAGAGAGAGAGAGAGAGAGAGAATAGAATAGCTGGACTACAACTTCATAGACTTTATACAGGTCAAAAAAAACAAAGCTTTGGAATATGATCTATTTGTTATTTTCCAGTTATGTGATGATCTTGGGCAAGTCACTCATTTTTCTTTACCTTTGCAATCAAGATGTTAATACATACCTCGTATTGATTCCTTTCACTACATAGAGAGGCATCAAGCATGTAGAAACTAAGGGATCAATAAATGTTAGAATCATTTTGAATATTGTCATCTTTCCATTGTAAATGAAAAGATATATTAGCATCTTTTCATTAATGAACGAGGGAATGCAACTTTAGAGCACTTAAGAAGTGTTTCAAGGACTCGCAAGTAGTAAATATAAAAGTTAGGATTTAATCTCAGATCAATCAGAGGCATTTCTCCTCATGTAGTAGTTTTCCAGAATTCAACCAGGGTAGTCCAGATGTCCATACAAGGGCCTGCTTACCTGCAGCAGGAAACGGATATTTAAAAGTTTCCCATAACTAGTCCCTGACCAGATTGGCCTCCTTTGAAAGTTTATTTATCTTGTGTTTATCAAGTATAGAAAAAAATACTTACATTAATTACCAGCAGTTACAAATTCAGTTCAGAGGCATCAAGGTGGGAACATTTTTTGTTGTTGTTGTCAGCTAAAGGAAAAGCAGTTTGGACCCTAGCATAGACTCCACACATGGGTGATAGGATGGAAATTAATGACCACCTGCTGCGTAGTTTATTGACCCAAAACCCTCCAGGGCAGACATTTGAATCAAGTATATACCAAAGGTAAAGCTGAGCCTTAAATCTGATGGCAATGATTATTGATTATGCAGAATAAAAAGGTAATTCTTGAGGTAATTTTTTAAAAATTTAAATGTCTTTATTCATTTATACGGTAAATACTGTCCCCTACCAAAAACAATGACATCTGTCTTTCAATCTGTCAAACTTAGCTAAAAAGCATTCATGTATTTTTTTATATCATGTATTGATGTGATATAGAATGCAAAATATAAATGTCAATTTAATGGACATAATTAAATAATTTCACACATATACATAATCTTGGATAAATGTAACCATTTAAACTGTAGTTCAACATTACATGTGGGCACATAGATATTCCGTGTACACCAATGGGTTTAATAGAAGATGCATTTTCACTGATTGATATCTGGCAACCAACTTCCTTTCTGTGAATCTTTAAATACCCAATTTCAAATCTTCCAGTTCCTGGACAAGAGCTCTATCTATTTTTGAATTTTCTCCAAATGGCTTTTTTCTAGTTGTTTTCCATTTGCCGCTTGTTCTTTCAGTTGTTTGATTGCTTGCAGTTTCTTCTTTAGGTTCTTAATTTTTTTGTCTATCTCAGAGTTTCAGAAGTTGGCTGAGAGATAGTGTTTTGTGGTGTGCCATGTGTGGCAGGAACAGGTGCCAAATGTGGACTCCTATCACTTCTTGCTTCCTGCTTTGCAGATTTCTTAGCTTCATGCTTCCTCTGATTTTTTTTAAGGGCTGTTTTTGGTAATGGCTTATCGTTTCCTGGTTGTTGTTTCATATTCTGAGGTGGTTCCTTTACATGCAGTTTGGAATTGCTGACTGGCTTATTTCTTAAAGCTGGTGTTCTATAAGCTGCTGAAACTTTATGTTCCTCACTGGGTTCTTCAATTAGAACTGTTTGTAAATTATTCTATCCAAAAATGGCCACAAAGAAACCTACCATAGTTCTATAACTGATGGCACATCACACTAGTGCAAGATAGAACCAGTATAATGCCAAATCTTGTACCCATTATTATTATTATTATTAGAAAATTGTTTTTACTAAAGTTACCAATAGCTTCATAGATGCCAAACCTCATATTACTTTGACCTACTTGTGGTATTTGAATTTGACACCCTCTCCCCTACAGAAATTCTGTGTTCTTTCTGTTGGCTATGACAACAAATTCTTTTAGTTCTCCTACCCCCTCCAGGACTTCTCCTTTTCAGGCTCCCCAGATTTATTTTCTCTATCCCTTCTCTATCTAGGAAGAGCTGAAGCAAGGCAATTGTGGAGAAAGAGCAGGAGGCTGAGCAGAGACAGAGGCAGGGAGAGGCAGAGCCTAGAATATTGTGTTAGGGAGTTTGTTGTACCCATTGTTAACATATAACCTGGGAGCACATGTGGCTGTTAAAATATGCTCGTCATGTGAACACCACACACACTTATGTAGAATCAAAAGCCACTGGTTTAGAAAGCAGTCTGGAGTTTTTAACATCCCCCACTTCCATTCATCCCCTCAGATTTCCAAATCAAGCTAATGCTCTTCTATGTCCATGAGGGCTACAGGAGGCTGCACTACAAGGACCAGTTCCAAAGTCAAACACAGGATCATATTTTAAGTTGAAAACTCTTGCTTTGGCCAGCATAAAACCATAAACAGCATGAAACTCAGCAGAACTAGAATTCCGAACTACATCATAAATGGGGCCACTTTTTGGTTATTGCATGACAGCACTTTCTCCATTTGTTGCAATGTAGCACAGTATTTGTTGACCATAGTAGGGAAGCTCCTGTCTTGTCAACATTTATACTAGCTATTACCAACACAGCAATAGTTTTTTGTTTTTTTTAAAAATTATTTTTATTCCAGAGCGTTGTAACCTTATCAGATTTAAAGAAACTTTTATTGGCTAAAGCTACATGAGCTCCATCAAAGCTGGGTTACTGATACAATCAACCAAATGAAGATGCATCTTTATTTCCTGGAACACAGACAGCTACCTTGTATGGTTGGAGTCCAGATGATAACATAAAATCATTAATTTTTTACAAATGTAATTTATTTGCAATTGTGTTAAAATCATTGTTTTCAAATAAGTGAGGTTTATGGTTAAAATTGTGGGCATACACAGTTTCATCTTCTTACCAGAATAGACACCAATTTTGCTTTTTATTCTGGATAAAAGATTTCAAACACGTCTAAGTTTTCAAATCATAAAGTTGTAGAGTGGATATTCCAGCTGTACCATTTTTAGAAGTAGTGTAAGGCTGCCATGTTGCCAAGACAGTGTTTTTTTGGCAAGAATTCAAGGCAAACTGCCTTCGGAAGGTCGAAGGAGCGCAGTAGTCCCTTGTTAGTGACATTGATATTTACTTTTTCTCTGTTGCCCCAGACAAATAAGGTCCCATCTTAACTAAAGTTATAGACTTTGCAATTTTTCCCATATTCCCAGCTGTTAGCCCTCATCTTGAAGGATTTCAACACGGAAACTTTGTAGAGAATGCTCCAGACCACTTCAGAAACATGGCACTTTCTGTAAAATGTGGTGTTCCATTTACTATGTAGTTTTTCTGATCCTCGGATTGCCAAAGGCTGCATGGACAGTGCCATCTTGTCCTGGAAAGAGCTCTTGAAGTGAATTTTGATTTGTGCTGGGCAATGGGGAAAATGCAACACACTCAAGTGAGTTCAGAATCCAAGAGGGATCTTTATTTAAAAAAAGAAAACCAGATTCTCTCCTTTAATTAACTTCTACGCAGACTCCAATTGCATGACATCTAAGCCGGGCTGTTTGGTAGAAGGAGCTTCAAGACAGACGTGTGGAGATCCAGATCTTCAACTTGGTTCTCTAAGTTGTGTGACATTGGACAAGTTGTATCTGCTGTATGTGATTCTATTTCATCTTACAAAAAACGAAGTAGTTAGACTTGATTAGATTTCAAACTTTTCCCTCACAAGGAATACACTTTTCAAGATTTTTTTTTATTAAGCAATAACACTAATACACAATGAATTGTCTCCATTTTTATTAATCAGACATAAAACTGTCAATTAAGACATGTAATCATAGTGAAGTATCCCATAAATTTTTTTTTTTTCTTTTTAATCCGTCTGGGCAACTGTAAAGCAACTCCATGTTTAAATCACCCGAGAATCCTTAAGACAAGTAAATAAAAGAATCGGCAAAGACTGAAGATTTACAACCTCTTTATCACAACCTACAGAGCTTTACACTTGAAGGTCTCTTTCTGTACCTCCCATCTTACCTATTTTTACTGTCCTTTCACCCACTGCTCCAAAATAACACTGGCTTCCTTTCAGTTCTTCAGTCATCCAGCTCTTTCATTTGCCAAGCCTTCCTTCACATTGTTTTCTTTACTTGGAATGCTCTTCCCCTAATTGTGGATTAAATGGCTGCCTCTTCAGAGGAGTCTCTGAGTCCATGTTCTTTAGGTTGATTTCCTCTCACTAATTTCTGTCATTTAGCACATCTTTTCGCCTTTACTATTTTTAGGAAAGTTTGTCTCTATGGATATTTATAAATTTACTTATTTGTTATCTCTCTTCCCCATTTGTGTGAAAACTCCTGAAGGATAACATCATGTTTTTTTGTTTGTTTTGTTTTGTTTTTATTAATCTGTCCTAGCAATGTAAGTGGTGTAGAACTGACAATAACTATTTGTTGGATGGAAAAAGACTTAAACACAAAAGGTCTCTGTAAAACATGGAAAGCAGTTTGAGTGTCTACTCTACCAGTTTTAAGAACCTCTGAGAAAATAAGTACTGGGGATTGAATATCTCCCTTACCTCACCACCAAAGCATTGAAACTTGCATTGTGTCCTCCAAGTTTTATGCACTAAAAACTTGGCCCCCACTGTGACTGTTGAGAGTGGAATATCCTATTATGGTAGCTGAAAGGTGAGGCCTTGAACAGCTGATTAGGCTGTAGGACCATGCCCTAGTGAATGGATTAAAAATGGTAGTCAGGGCATGGTTCTGAGGGCTTTAAAAGGAGACTGCAGGAGGAGTTATCTCTCTCTCTCTGTTCTGCCATCTACTGTCATGTGAGACCCCTGGGTCACTGTCATCACCACCAAGAACTTCGCCAGCTGTATTCTCTGGACTTTGGACATCCCAGCCTCCAAAACTGTAAGCAACAAATTTCATTTTCTTTACAAATTACCCTGTTCCAGATAGTTTGTTATGAGCAACAGAAATGAACTAATACAATAAGGAAGCCATTGGATTAGTTGATCCTAAAGTCCAGTCAACCTCATGTAATCTGACAGGGTTCCTCACCCTTGGCATTATTCACATTTTGGGCCACATAATTCATTGTGTGGGGACTGTCCTGTGCAATGTAAGATGTTTAGCAGCATCCCAGGCTTCTACCCCCCAGATGACCGCAGTATCCTCGCCCCAACTGTGATAATCAACCATGCTTTCGGACTTGGTCAACTGTCTCTTAGGGGAAAAGAATCACCCCTGGTTAAGAATCACTGACTTAAGGATCCTGATTTGATCATTGCACAAAGTATTGATATACCTTATTATACTCCATAAATACATACAATTTAAAATAAAATTTAAAAAAAAGAAAAATGAAAAAAAAAAAAAGACTGTTAGGGAATTACAGGTTTGACAGGAAGAACAGAGAACCAGGGGCACAAAATAATCCAGAACAAAGAAGACTAGACCACCAGGACCCTAATCAAAATCAAGCCCGGTACAGGTTTGGCAAGCATTGCTCCCATTATTTATGAATGCTGGACGTTCCAGCTTACATCCCTCCTGTGGTTGGCTTGGGTACTACTATGCTGGTATATGGACATTACTGCTGCCACTGCCCTGGTCCCCAGAATGCATTCTTTGAGGACCCTGTCTCTTCCTGCTTCTCTTCCCCACTCATAGTTAGTGTTGTACACATCTGATTAGCTGAGACCAGGACATGTTCCAAGTCCCAAGATGCAAGCAAGGCTAGAAAATTGTGTCTGGCCTTTTCACTTCTAAGGTAGAGGAAATTCCACCAGGACAGGTGGTAGGGAATTCACTAAGCATGGGAAGGGAGTTTAGATTCTAGAAAGCCCCAAAGCAACTAATATGCACTAATCAAGAGAAAAAATATGGCAAAAATCAAAAGAGTTCACAGTGCTGGGTCAGCCCGTGGCTTACTCGGGAGAGTGTGGTGATGATAACACTAAGGCCACAGGTCTGGATCCCTGTATAGGGATGGCCAGTTAGCTCACTTGGGAGAGCATGGTGCTAACACCACCAGGTCAAGGGTTAAGATCCCCTTACCGGTCATGTTTATATAGGGAAAGAAAAGAAAAAAAAGTGTTCACAGTGGAATGGAGCCAGTTACAGACCCTCTCATCTGTTGAAGAACTAACCATTGATGTGATGTGGTATATTTATCCCTTTTCCTCAAAAAATAGTTGGCAGTCTTTTCATCTGGAAATAGTATTCCACAAACAAGTTTATCATACCACTGCTTTTCTATTGTTTGGCTATATATGGGACAGATACAGTGACAGAAAGAGCCCAAACGTTTGGGGGATATCTGGTAAACCCTGATACACACTGCAAGACCCATTTCCTCAATGCTATTCTCCTAGGGACACTGGAATGGCTCCCGAACATGGAAAGGCACCTGATGTTCCAACCGTCAAAGTACAGTAGTGTCCAAAGGGCTGGGTCTTCAAACTGTCCTTGTGTTTCTGTGTATAACCCACATCCTCTGTGGGCTAGACTTCATGACAAACAGGCACAGCCTTCACGGATAATTCAAGCTCCAGCAGTTTCTCAGCTCAGATGGAACAGCACCAGCTTTGCTAGAGTGAAAAACAGATTATAAACTGCAAACTCATTTATTCTACAAATGTTTGCTGTACTTAGGGAAAGCAGTTTCCCATAATTTCCTTCATTTCCTTCTAGAGTCAAATTGGCTCTCTGAACATTTCCTAGTAAAATAGCTCCAGTGAATATTAGAGCTGGAGAGGATAAAAGAACTCTGCTTTGTCTGTGTGAACACAGAGGGAGACCTAACTTTTCTAAGTCTCATCCAACTTTTGCAATATGCTAACCACATTTTATTCAGAATTTTCTAAGTTTAGGTGGGTAATAAATTAACCCCCAAATTTCAATGACTTAGTACAAAAAGTTATATATTACTCACATGACATGTCCAAAGTGCTTTGCCATAGGATTCTGCTCCATATAATTTAATGTCACAAATATCTGTAGGGCATGATATGAGCAGAGAGGAATGCTAACTAACGCAGATTGGATAGAAGTATAGAGACTTTCTGCAGGATGTGAAGCCCGAGATAAGACTGCAATCAGGGATGAGGAAGAGTTAGCTGGGGTTAAATTTTCCTTAAGCAAATTACTAAAGCAAAAAAAAAAAAAAAAAGCAAGAGAGCACAAAAAAACTGATATTTCTAATCATGTACCTCTAATCATTAGAAATACAAAAAGGAAAGGAATAAGACCAGGAAGCGATTTATTTATGGAAGATCCAATCATCTTAAAGTCTTTGGATATTATCTACAATGGGTGGTCTTAGAAGGGATTTAAATCAGAGTGTGAAATGGTTAGGCTGTTGTTTCTGAAAAGGTCAGTGTGACTGTAGTATGAAGAATAGATTTGGCTGAAATGGTATGGTGGCAAGATTGATAGGAGACCTTCTGTAATCCAGGGTGGAAAATACAGGTAAGAAAACTGGTAAGGAAAAGGAGGTAAGGGTCTTCTGTTTTTAGTCTGATAACTGTATGAATAATGGGTCTGAGCTACAGAGTAAAAAAGGATGGATGATCAACCTGGGTGGGGGTGGGGAACGAATTCAGATTTGGATCAGTTGAATTTGAGGCATCACTATGACACGAATAAGATGATGATTATCAAGTAGGAGGTTTGGTCAAAAATATTTCACCTCAAGAAATAAATCTAGGATTAATACATATTTGGAGAGGCATCAGCACATGGGTGGCAGTAGCAATCTCTAAAATAAATGACATCCTTTTAGCAATTTGAATACTGAGATCAGCAGCCCAAGAATAAAACCCCAGGGAGCACTTTCACTTGAGGGGTGCATAGAGGAAGATGAAATAGATAAGTAAGTAGATTGAGAAGAAACCATCACGGAGGTAGAAAGGAAATTAAGAGTTTTGATGGGTCAGAGTCATCAAAGAATTAAAGAGTTTAAAGGAGATGGGTCATCCAGTGGTGTGAAATGCAGCAGATCAATTCAGGAAAATAAAGGCAGAAATATATCGATGACATTTAACAGTGATAATGTCATTTATAGTCTTAGTTTTCATCAATTGCACTGGATTTTTTTAATGAATCACCAAATACTTATTAAGCAGCCACCATGGGTCAAGCCCTGGGCTTAGCATTGGGGATCAGAGTGAATAAAACATACATAGTTAGGCTCCTGTAGAGCTTGGAGTCTAGTGGGGATTACGAACAGTAAACAGTCAAACACAAAATGTATGTAATTAAATTTTTGATGTGTATGAAGACAAATTCTTAGAAATAAATTTGAACAACAGATTATTCTTCCAAGATTCTATACTCAAGGGTAATATAGAAACTGAACTGTACTTATAGGAGACATGCAATCTGAATGTCAAGGAAGGGTTTTTAGGATGAAAGAGATTTGAGCATGTTTGTAAACTAATGAGACAAAAATACATAGAAGAAAAGTTATAGAAAAAAGAGGCAATAATTGGTATATCAAGGTCTGGAAGAAGCCAAGGAGATCAATAATTCATACAGAGGATTCAGCTTCATGTATGAGGAGATCTAACTGCTTTTCTGAAAGGGAGAACAGCAGGCTGAAAGAAACAGTGAAAAAATTGTCTTCTGGGATTGATATTCTCAATGAAGTAGGAATCAAGCCCATCTGATAAGGGTGAGGATGGTAGAAAAGTTGGAAAAATATAAAAAATGACTGTTCATTTAAAAGCAAAGGGGCTATTTTTTAAATAAGTGAATAGCTTGCAGATGTTTATGGGTTAAACATGATTTGTGACCTCTTCAGAGACAAGACCATGTGTTCATCCCACTTGGACCCCCAACAAAGCAACATATGGCAGAACTCTTACAGTTGAGTTGTGGACCTTGTGACTGAGTTCTGGTGAATGGAAAGTGGACAGGCTCAGCCTCTGAAAGTATCTTACATGACTCTCTAGGCTTCGCAAAATACAAAATTCCAGATGTTGGATCCCTTAGTCACTATCTGGAAGAGACTCACCAAGGAAAGTTACGTTAACTCAGTTTTAGATTAGCTGTGATTTGAGTGAGAAATCAATTTTTTTTCCACCTTAAAATGCTGAGATTGCTTGATATATTATTGTTGTATAATCTAGGTTATCTTTTCCAATATGAGTAACTGTTAAAATGCTATATGTAGTGGATTGAATAATGTCCTCCTGTGAAAGTTAATTGTAGGTGTCAATTGGATTAAATGAAGAAATGCTGAGAAACTCAGTAAAGCTATCTTTTTAGGTGTGCCCATGAGGGTGTTTCCAGCAGAGATTAGTATGACAGTCTGAGTGGACTGGGTGGGAAAGATTCACCTTCAGTGTGGGTGGGAACCGTCCAATTCACTGGAGGTCCAGAGAGAACAAAAGGCAGAGGAAAAAGGTGAAGTTCCCTCTTGATCTGCTGGAGCTGGGATATACTTTTCTCTCCTGTCTATAGACATCAGAGCTGGAGACTCTTCAGCTTTTGGGTTCCAGGACTCACACCAAGGACACCATCAGCTTCCCTTGTTTTGAGGGCTTCGGACTTGGACTGAGCTATGCTATTGGCATCCAGTTTATAGATGACCTATCATGATACCTCACAGTCACGTGAGCTAATTCCCCTAATAAATCCCTCTCATATAATTATAATATATCCTATTGATTCTGTCTCTCTGGAGAACCCTGACTAATACACCCCCCAAAACTCCCAGAAGCTTGAATTGTGTCCCCCAGGTTTTATGTATCAGAAACTTAGCCCCCACTGTGACTATTAAGAGGGTGGGAAATCCTATTATGGTAATTGAAAGATGGAGCCTTAAAGAGGTGATTGGATTGTAGGACCGTGCAGTAGTGAATTGATTAAAAATGGTGGTCAGGGGTGTGGTTCCAAGGGCTTTAAATGAAGAAGAGATTCTGCCTTTTGCTCTCTCTGCCCTCTCTACGTCCACCATCTTGCAATGTGAGACCCCTGGGTTATTGTCACCACCACCAGATAGACTTTGGACTTCCCAGCCTCAGAAACTGTAAGTAATATATTTCATTTTCCTTATAAATCACCCAGTTTCAGGTATTCTATTATAGCAACACAAAAATGGACTAATACACTATACTAATTTATTCATGTATCTGTCTGAGGGTTTTTGCTTTGTAGTTGTTGTTTCTGTTGTTTTTTAAGCAGGCATGTGTTTAAGACGGCATTGTTGTACTTATTACTTGAATGTCTTGGTTTATTTCTTTTGAAAATATTAGATAAAGGTCTGAAGCATAGGACTTGGGCAGACAGAGAGCACTTCTCAGGAGCACAATTTGTCCTGTTGATAAGATCCTACACTCATCTATTTGCACCTATTTCCCAAACTATTTCTTTGTTTTCAAGATAAAATTGCTGCTCTCCACCTGTTACTCAGAACATAGGTCTCCTCAAAGAGGCAGGTATTGATTGGCAAAGACAGAAAAAAACCAACAACCCTGTATTTCTTGAAATAAATAACTCTATCTTCCAATTATCTCCAACAGAATAGAACATGTAACATGAGACCTTTCAGAATCCTACCATCCAAGTTTACAGAATGTAGAAGCCATCTACTTTACCCCTTATTTTCTTTACATACAAGACTTCCCCTACCCTGTTCTTCTCTTTCTTGTATGAAACCCTCAAAATTCTCTACCTTTCCTTTCACCACAGCTGGAGTTTATCCTCTAGTCTCAGGGTATATGAAAGTGCACTGTCAGGCATATAACAGCACAAATTAGTGGTCTTATTAATGACTGTTTGAAACCAATTTCTGATAAATTTCTCCTCTGTGGTTTTGAAGACATTTCTAAAAATAAGAGCTTACAATCTTTATAACCCTGGGTAAATATTTAATCTCTTTTAATCTTTTGTTTCCTCATCTATAGAATGGGAGTAAATATATTTAACACACAGTACAGATTTTAATGCATAGTCTTAAAAATTAATTATAATTAATAAAAAATTAGCTATCTTATATGAGTATCTAAAATGTGCTGGACATTTTTTTTTTTGTCAATTATCTCTAATTCTTAAAACTATGCTGTCTAATGGAACTTTCTGTGATGATGGAAATGTTCTATGCCTGTCTTGTCTAACATGACAGCCAGCAGTCACGTGTGGCTATTGAGTACTTTAAATGTGGCTAGCCCAACCGGAAAACTGATTTTCAATGTTATTTAATCTTAACTGATTTAAGTTTTAATAGCTACATGCATATAGTGGCTACTATATGGGACAAAGCAGCCTTAGAACAACAATCAAAATAGATTTCTTCTTTTTTGTGTAGAGTAGAAAATGGTGTCAGGAATGTTAGGTAACTTGCTTAAGGTCATTCAGCTAGCAAATAAACAGGCTGGGGTTTAAACCCAGGTTGCCCAAATCCTTGGCCATACTGTTACCTCATCCCCCTGTTATTTCTGAGAACCTTAATATTTATGAATTCTTCAGCGTCCTCATGTACAACACTTTTGCATTTATTTTAAACAACTTGCCTGATATTATAATGATTGAATCAAAAAAGAGACTTGTGAAGTAACTTAGTTCAATTTCTTTCTCTCTAGCTCAGAAATAGCTTCTGTGTTTTCCCATCAGTGATCTTCCAACTTCCTATCAAATACTACCTGTGTCAGGTGGCTTATGGCCTCACAGTGTCACCTCTATTTTATAGAGTGTTTCCTTATTCTGTATTAAACTGCAACCTGATCCCCTGCGGCATGAGATGAATGGTTGAGATCAGATCAGATCAAGCTGCTGAAAACAATGCCCTCTCAGGTCCTCAAAAGCGCTGCTAAGCAATGATGTATAATGATGTCTTACAGTGTGGGTGCTAGGAGAGAGGCAATGGGAACGAGGCGATGAGTGGGGGAGGCGTCAGACCCACTGGAAGGCCAGCCCAGGAAATGGATGATGATGGCACGTGCTGATACGAGGACATTTTGTCTGAGCATAATTCACTCACTCATGAATGTGTTCCTGTTAGGATTAACACATTTGGCAGAAATGATAGTCACAGTTTTATTAGACTAGAGAGTGAAGGAGTGAGCAGAGAAGGAGGATAAGGCTGTAAAAATGATTCTACGATTAATCAAATGTCAGTACAAGCACATTCTGCTTTGCAAATGAAAGCATTGTTTGCTCTTAATTTGGAGGGTTTGGCTTCTGCCATGGTTCTGCAAGAGGCCTCTTGGGAGGCACAGTGGTTTGGTGGAAAGAGTTCAGGGACTGGAGTCAGAAAATTCAACTCTGCCTGGCATGTCTCAGTTCTTTCTTCATAACAACTAGTTTAAACTTTTCTGATTCTTCTCCAATTTTAGAATTTTGTCTTCACACTTAGAAGATGCTATTTCCTCTACATTAAAGGGAAATCAGAAGCTCTTGAAGCTCGTAGAAATTCTTCAGGTATCTGTCACTAAACTTACAAATCCACTCTACCAGCCTTTCCTTCTTTCCCATTGTTAAAATGATGAGGCTTACCTCTTTCTTCATAAGGGCAATAATCCCCCTGCCTTCTCAGGGACCTCGGTGATGTGTCATTCTCCCACTTGCATCTTCAACATTCCTCCCTTTACAGCCACATTTCACCAGACATAAAACTTGCTCATCTTTCTCATTTGAAACACAATCACACAGCCCCCAAAACTTCCTCTTGAGCTCCCATCCCTTTCCAGCTACCAGCCACCTCTACTCACTGCTAGCACTACTCTTCTCAAATACACTGCCCAGACTGGCCACCTCCATGTCCTCATTTCACATTGATTTTTCAACCCAGTACAATTCCAATTTTAATGCTACCATTTTTTTTGTAACCGTTCTCACTAAAGTCACCAAACATCACTGCATTCTAATCAAATGGGCACTTTTGTTTCTTTTTCTGAGTAAACTCTCAAACTGATGTACAATATTTACTACACTCTCCTCCAGGAAACACTCCCCTCCTTCTGATTCTGTGACTCTACACGCTTTCCTTTTACCTTCTTGCTGTCCCTTCTTAATCTCCTCTTTGTTTCTATTTATCTAGCTGTCAATCTACCTAATGTCAAGCCAGGGAGAGGTCTTGGTTCAATATTCCATATAAGTGTGGTTGTTGCATAGAGCCTATCCTACATAGATAAAGACAGTTCTTTTTTTTCTTTCATTTTACTCTATACATCCTATTCTTAAGGTTTGAAGTACTATTTTTAGCTTTCTATGTCAACATCTTTTACATATTTAGATCCAGTCCAAACCCTACTGAGTTCCAGGTCCATAAAAACAAATTGTTAGTGGACATCTCTTAAAATTCAAATGTCTAAAGTTAAACTCATTACCTCTGAGCCATCAGAAAATACTCTCGCTTTCCACCCAGTTTCCCACACTTGAAATTTTGCAATCATCTTGGTCTTTATTTTCTTTGCTACATCTACATTCAATCAATAACCAAATTTTCTTGATTCTACCCCTTACATATACTGTACATCTTCTATCCGTCTCTTCTGTTGCAATCTTGGTCTAGTCCACTATCATCATTCATTATCTAGACTGCTGCAACCACCTACCAACTTTTCTTTGTTTCTTTTATTTTCTCTTATTCTCTTCCTATCCATTCTCCACATTTTTAGAACAATTTTTTAAAGCAAAATTGAGCGTGTCATTTCTCTCCATAGAATTCTTCAGTGGTTTCCCATTACCCTTATTGCACAGTTCCATCTTGTTGACCGGTCTTAAATGCCACTTCAAAATATATCCTCTTTCTTCCACTACAGTTTCATCTCCTGCCTTTCTTCTACATATACTGTAAGCTGTACGTATCCAAACATCTTTAGGTCCCCATATCACAGATTAACTCTAATTTCCTAAGCTCCAGGCACTTCTAAGAAAAGACCACTCAACACAAAAGATACTTGTTTTGGAATACCATAGGACTTAGTAGTGACGGGTGCCTACTTATGGAGGCAGCATCGAAATTTGCACCATTTTCTTTATTGCATTAATGCATGGTTGATCAGGTCAGGTATCCACTACCTGAAACGAAACACAGAAATGGACTCAGAGTTGGGTGCTCTGGCAGTGAGGTGACATGGGGATATCTTTGATGACCCTGGCAATGCCTATCGGTGTCTCAGAGGCAATTTTGCAGCATTGGCAGAACAGGAGGCTGTCACTCACAACAGTACCTGGACACTTACTCACCAGGCAATTAAACATGGAAGCCTAGAAAAAAAGAAAGTGACGATGCTAGCTACTGGCTGGGTTTCAGAAAAGTGGTTAAAATTCTGGCTTTGGCTGCTAATATTACCATTGGTAATATTGGTTGGCATAGGGAGTAGGAAATTAAAATGGCCAAAGAGGACAAGAAACTAGGAGAACAATACATCCCTGGATCTTATCTCCTGCTGAGCTATTGCATCTTTTCCATGATAATCAAAGTGGTGTGAGTGTGGAGCAGAGTTCAGGTTTTTCCAACACACCAAACCGTTTCCACTAGACAATGGCCTTTAATGAGTTGTTTCATCCCTTGTGAGTATCTCCCATAATCCAGGGGCAGGAAAATAGAGAAGCTTACAAAAAAGACTAGGTACAATCAATTTAAAGTTAGTTCTGGTAGAATGATATTATAGAAAAGAAAAGCCATATATTCTGTAATCTGTTTCTCTTGGGAGTCTGAAATCTCTAAAGAGATCTGACTAATAAGTGTCCAACTGAAGAATGATGTATAAGATGTTTCTCTCTTGAGCCTAAATAAACCATGAGTTAAGAATGTTTGGGTCCTATGGCCTATAAGTTTGGGTTTCTGAAACTTCATGTGTTGAAGTCTAACCCCCAGTGGGATGGTATTCGGAAGTGGGATCTTTGAGAAGTAATTAGGTCATGAGGTGGAACTCTCATGAATGTGATTAGTGACCTTATTAAAGAAAAATAGGAGAGAGATGATAACTCTCTTGGCCATGAGAGGACACAGCAAGAAGGTGGCTGCCTATAAACAAGGTAACAAGCCCTCAGCCCTTGGCAGATGACTTGGGGTCTGCTGGCACCTTGATCTTAGACCTCCTAGCCTCTGGAACTATGAGAAATAATTGTTGTTTAACCTATCCAGAAAATGATATTTTTTTTTGTAGCAGCCCAAACTGATAATGCCATTGAATGTGTCATGGTACCTGGTGGATTGACCATCAGGAAGTATTTATATTTGGAAGAAGGGGCTTTAGTAGGCACCTGGAGACACACAGAGAGAATGACAACAATGTAGGTGATGTTGCTTTGCTCCAACCCCACAGACTCATCCCTGAGGTCTCTGGAAAGACAGGATATCACAATGGTTATACACTGGGCTCTGCAGTCAGCCTGCCTGGGTACCAAATTAAACCCAGTCATTTGCTGGTTGTGAAACCCAGGCAACTAGCTTACTCCTTCTGAGTTCTGTTTCTTATTTGTTAGATGGGCATGATGCACCATAAGGGCATTTGAGACTGATGTAAAATCCTCCATGTTTAGAATGTAGCATAGAGCTTAGAACAGAGTATGTACATAATGCATATTAGCAATTAGTATTTGGGATTATGAAGACAGGAGCTTCAAGCACAGAATGAGGAAGTGGTTCTCAAGAGAGTTTCTGAGAGACAGAGGGAGGCATGGTGGTTACAGTTTGATACTAAATGTGACTTTGTGCGGGGATCTTCAATCCCTGCTCCTGGAAATGTAGCTCAGCTCTGACATTGTCAGGGGAGGCATTGTTAGAATTGCCAGTAGAAGCCCCTGCCCGGGGGTCAATTTGAGCATTTTCTCAAGGAACAATGTACACATTGGTAGTGATGAGTACTCTGAACTATTTGTGAACAAATAACACTGACAAGGGAAAGGAGAGAGAAATATGGATTAGTGTGGGCATTCTTTATTGAATCCCTGGTGGATCCTTGGTAAGCCACTGTGGTGAGCGTCAAAGGAATTTGAGTTATTATTAAAGCGTACGTGAGAGATGTCCCCCCAAACAGGGAGTTCATGTGTTAGCATGTTGTGTTGTCCTTTCCTTCAGATCATCCACATGTTTCTAGAGCAGAAGTCTGATTCTGCCCTTGCATCAAAAGCTCCACAATTCAGCACATAAGTTCTTCTCAATCTAGCCCTAATCTCCCCTTTTCACCCCTTTGTATTCTGACACTTCCCTCCCACAATTGATAATCTAGCCACATACACACAAAATTCAATTCTCAGTAATTGTCTTGCTTTCTGACATCTCTCTTTAAGGTCTCTGCATATGCTATGTTCTCTGTGAATACTCAATCTCTCCCAAGTTGTGGGCTTCGACACAAAAAAGACTCAGTGGAGTTCTATTCTTTCTGCCAACTTCCTCAGCCCTTTCCCCAATGCAGCATCTTAGTCGGGGGCTCTGTTTTGTCTTCATCCATTATGTCTATAAACTACATAGTGCTTAGGACTTATCTCCTCCCGATCAAGTTATGTGAATGCTTATACACTCAGTCTCAGGAACTTTGCATTTGTTATTTCTACTCTTTGACTGGTATTGCTTCAGATGCTTCATGTGGCTTCCTCCCTCTAACTATTCAGGTATCAGATCAGTTGTTGCTTTTACAGATAGATCTTTTATGTTTAAAAATAAAGCAGACCTGCCCCAACCCTAATCATGCCCAATAACTGTCAGTCACTCTCTCTCATATTGCCTTATTTTACCTGTGTACCTGATGTCTTCTTATTCATTTGGTTACCAATTTATTGCCTCCCTTCACTAGAAAAAAAGTGGCTTGAGGGCAGTGATTGTCAGCGTTATTTATTGCTGCACCTCCATACCCTGACAATTCCTGATGTATAGTAATTGCTCAATAAACATTTGTTGACTGTCATCCCTACTAGATAGTGAGCTGCTTTAGTACAGAAGATGAGCCTTTACATACTCAGTATCTAGTACAAGGTCTGGCATATGCTATGTACTCAAATATATATTGATCAAATGCACGACATTTTAAATCAGCCGATCAAGAACAATTTATGCAATGGAAGGTCAAGAAGGCAAGCAATTTTGTGGACCATAATTACTGGGAGGGTATCCAGTAGAGATGGCTGGAAGATGGCAAAAATTGGTTAAGATACCAAAGAAAGGAAACCTGGTGCCTTGTACATAGTACAAGCTCAACATATGTTTATAACATTGACTTGACAAAATGAGTTTTATACTTCAACACTGACTCACTTTTTAAAAAAGTACCATTTGAAATCTGCCATAGAATCACCTGCTCCTTCAATCAAGTGTGTGTGTAGGGGGGTGAGTTGCTCTTTAACAGGTGTCTGACAACATGCTAATAGCCAAATCTATTCAAGGCACAATGTTGACTTTCAGGAATGCTTCCTTTTTCTTTCTCGCCCCACCCCCACTTCATAAAAAGAGTGTCACTCTCCTGAGAGCATCACAATGGCAGTCCACAAATGAACCCTCTTCCTTTGAGAGAGACTAACTGTAGGAGAAAAGATAATTACCTAGTTCCTTTATCTCCAAATTATTTGTAATAAAATCTGAAATCACAGCACAAGGTCTTTCATGAGGATGTCATAAATTAAGATGCATTGGTGTATCTGGTGCATCTGTTCCACTCTCTGCCCCTTTGTCTTCTGCAAAGAGCACACCAACCTCAATACCCAGCAGACAGCATTTACGCAAATGATGTCGTGGTCTATAGCATTAATATTCAGTGATTGTCTGTCATAGACACCTTACTGTACATCTGTTATGCAAATGTATGTTAATTCTGACTCCCTGACAGCTGCCTAGCTTCCCTCCCTAAAATGATCTTTTCCATTTTGAAGTTTGCAATCTGTTCCCCAAAATGTTAATCCAACAATTAGCTAAAATTGCTAAACAGAAATTGTACATGTTCAGTCTAAAATAGAAGATAGCATTTTAAAATAGATGGTGAGCCTTCTTCGCACATCATTTATTTAATATGTGCTTCCAGAAAGTGTGAACACTGATCTCTGCACCACTTGGCTTGGGGCAAGTGGCAGCTTTCCTTACTCCAGTCCTTGGACTTTGACAAAAAAAGAGGTATCACTATTCCTGTCATTCAAGGGACCTTGTCCTCAAAGATGCTTTTAGTGATGCAGCTTTTCTCTCCATGTATAAAATTTCCCTGTCCCTCCCCCCAATAATTAGTATTTGGCACTTGATTATTAACAAATGGCAACATGTAATGGTAAAGTGATGAATGACTGAGGACAGAGATCTCAAGGAACATCCCAGGACATACAAACGACAGTAGACACTCCCTTAGTACATGTTTGATGGACGTTAAGTGAAGGATGCTTCTGTATTTACTACCCACATTCATTCTGAGGAATAGGTGAAGGGCTCTGAGACAATAACAGAACTATTCATTAAGACCTTGTAAAGGATTTCAGTACTTGAGAGGATAATAAAAAATAAATTGCCTTAAATATTTAGTGAAAAACTACCGAGACTGAATAATCATTTATAAAGGGCCTACTGTGTGCCGGCCACCATGTTGGCCACACATGTTAACTCTTAACATTCTTGGGAGGGGAGTAACATTATACAACCCATTTTAATGCTGAGGATAAAGGGGAAAGTGACTTCTGCTAACCCACACAGCTCCTACCACCCTCAACCAGTGCTCCTATCCCGATTTCTACACTGACGAAGAGCACGATCGATAGAGAACTTAGCATGGGTGACATGAAGTACAAGTCACAGGCTTATGCTGGAATTGGCCTATTTCTTATTCTGTTCCTGAATGAATGTCCGATGCTTGGTATTCTGAAAAAGCCTCACTAAGGGACTTAACTCTGTCCTCTGTTCCAGCAATCCTTAGGACTCAGTCTCCTCAAGGGTATTTATAGATGGGATTCCTCTCTCAGCATGAGTCCATTTCTAAAGTGAAGGTGTTAAATGAGATGATTCTCAAGGTTCTACTCTAGTCTGACATTTTTTCTTTGGAATTTATTTCGGTGTTCATATTGAAACAATGCATAAATAAAATATATTAAAAATATTTAAAATATATGATAAACCTTCACTAAGTTTCAGTGGCTCTATTATTAAGGTGAACATAGTCAAAACAAACATTCATTAGCTTGAACAAGATTTTGTTTTTTCCAGAGGTTCTAAGATTTTTAAAAATGTCTTAATTCCATATATGCACCTACTTCATTCATTCTGATAACCTTGATCTTAGATTCTAAAATTACTTTTTGTAATTTCTCATTAAGTACTATCATTTGAATAGGTCAGGGTAGCAAAATCTCATAGATTTTTCTGAAGGACCAAATGCAGCATTATGAGACTTTACTTAGAAGTTGGATTTTTTTAAAGTTAGCGTATATAGAGCACTCACTATAAATTGCTATCTAATTAAATTCCAGTATTATATATGTGGAAACAGGAGAGTAATGAAATTAAATATTTTGTGCAAGTTTATATGTATAATAAGAAAAATTTGACCTTAGACTGGGTCTCTTATTACCTTTTAATGTTGTTGTCTCTATAGACTACTATCTTTTCAGTTATTTTTTTTTCAAAGAAGAAAAAAATTATAATATATTGTTAAAAGCATTTTCTAAATATTAGGTGGTATAATGTAGTTTTTGTGGGGGTGTGCTATGTTCTTACTTTGTCAGACTCTCACGCTCCAGACCATGATACACGTGCCCTAATTGTCCTAGGGTCCATTACCAGACCACCAGCACAAACTCTATGTTCTAGAGCCTGCTAAAATTATTCACACTTGCTAATCCTGTCTGCTCACCCTTTTTTTCCTGCAGAAACCACAATGAAAGTGTTTGCTCTCAGTTTCTCTCTCCCTCTGACTTGTGACTGACCCTAGTGCTTCCCTGTGTGGCACCACGAGGTGTGCTGTGTTCTCTCCAGGGCACTGCGAGTCTAACAAAAACTGTAATACTCTTTCTGATATCTTTCTTTAGAGCTATATCTGGCCTCACCTTATCTTACCAAGGGTAATGTGGTTAAAACAAGTGGTAGGGGGTAGTATTCCATTGTGCGTGTATACCACATTTTCCTTATCCAGTAGTCTGTCAATAGACACTTAAGTTGGTTTCATGTTTTGGCTATTGTAAATAGAGCTGCAGTGAACATGGGAGTGCAGATATCCCTTCAACATGATGATTTCCATTCCTTTGGTTATATACCCAGTAGTGGGATTGCTGGATTATTTGGTAGTTCTATCTGTAGTTGTTTGAGGAACCACCATACTGTTTTCCATAATGGCTGTGCTAATTTACAGTGTGTGAATATATATATATATATATTGTTTTTGTTTGCATCTATGTGTGTATGTATATGCTTCTGTTTTATACTTTACAAAAAAAGTCTCCTAGTTGTTAACTTATTTGATCTCACAAACCCTCTGCTGAAGCAATAACTGCTCCATTGAAGTCCATTTTACAGATAGGGAAACTGAGGCATTGATAATTAATTGTATCGTGTGACAATGCTTGAACGATAGCAACAACAACAACAAAAAACTTGCCCAACAGAAAGTTTAATGATCATTCATCTAAGTTGTTTTGTATTTTTGGTGGAAGTTAGTAGCCCTGGTTAGTGAGCACAGCTCTGCAGTCATAAAGAAAACATGGCCATCCCACCGTTTTGACATATATGAGAAACTAATATGTCTTCCTTAC
This sequence comes from Cynocephalus volans, assembly GCF_027409185.1. Classification (NCBI taxonomy): domain Eukaryota; kingdom Metazoa; phylum Chordata; class Mammalia; order Dermoptera; family Cynocephalidae; genus Cynocephalus; species Cynocephalus volans. The sequence continues at coordinate 11,627,653 of NC_084468.1, forward strand.
CCTTTGCAACAATTCATGACACTGAAGTGATTATATCTATTATTGGAACCTTTTTGTTATGTTTTACATGGAATGCATTATTTTATAAAGCATATATCCTCTGATCTGTTACAGGTTTTGAGTGGATTTTTTTTTGTCTTATTATTTACTCCTATTCTCCTCTAGGATTTTGACAGACCCTGAGTAATCAGATGAGAAACAAAGTACTAGTACTTGTAGTTAAACTTTTACTTCATGATTCAAGGCTCCATATATAATGGAGTGGAAGAATGAGGCTTGGAACTTGAGTCGTATTCCCTATATCTGCTCTTCACTAAATAGGAATGCCTGAGCTTTGAATAAGGCCATGAAGAGGGTCGGCCTTCACTTGGAGCAAAATCCTCCCTTATTCAATTTACTACAAACAAAGAAGACCACATGTTGATACTGATGTTTCAGGCTCACCAGTAAACTTGCTTCAGTAAATGTCCTCCACTCACAAACTAGCGCCTTTATATACTTTGAAGAAGCTGGTGATGGAAGTGTGCAGAGGGGTGAAGGCATGAGAGAAAGGCAGAGGCTGCTTCTTGAAGGGTCTCAACAAAGATTTCTGTTTCCCAAATTTACAAGAAAGTTCTGAGGCCATTAGTGTAGAAATTATTACCCACATTTAATAGGCAGAGGAAATTTAGACCCAGAGCAATTTTATGACTTTTCTAGAATCTTCCTATTGGAAAGAGTCATGACCAAGCCTCAAAGCCAATTTTTCTGACTTCCACTTCAGAGATTTTTTCCACTTTCCCAGATGGCATCTGTGGGTTTGGCTCTTACTTTCAAGCTTCACTGACCCTGGATGATGGATAAGGATTTGCTCTGGGCATCTAAGCCCTGGCTGAAGTGCCGGGGCCAGACTCACTGTGGGCTGTCCATCCACTTTTGCTGCAGTCTAGACTGAGCTGCTCATAGCAACTTTATGAAACTTTGGGATTATGATTTATTCCAGAGGCAAAGGATGAGAATTCTCAGAGCTGACATGGCTGCTTGGCTGATTTGGGCGGAATGCTGGAAAACTTGGCATGAGAGAACAACTGGAAAGAGACCACCAAATGGAAGGATGTCTCAGTTGATCTAATATTTGATTAGATTTATAATTACAGAAGCAAGTATAACCAATATAAATAGGTTTGGAAACAAACACAACAGAATCTGGCTAAATAGAAATTTGATTTTGCAGAGCATAATCATGTGGGAATACTGGCATGTGGTCTACTAAGCAACAAGTATACCGATGGTGCTGCAAGCATATTTTCATATATTTTACAAAAGCAATGAATGATGTAGGTTAATCTGGAGAATTCACTAATTGCACATTGGTTAAGAGTATTGTACTATACTTATTATATTCTTAATAACTACTCACACTTACATAATATGGTACAATTATCTAATGATTTACATCCTTAGGTTCCATAATTCTCATAACTATCTGTCCCGTTGTTTATTAAAACCATAAATATTTCATAGTTGAAGAGATTCACAAGCTTCCTGAGGCTTAGAGAGTTTACTTCCCCACGATCTTCAGCTTATAAATTGGGTGGAGTAAAGAGAAATGAGTTAAAGGATATGGGAGTCAAACTAAAGAGTTTTTGGCTTCTGTGATTTTGTATTCTTTCCCACTACAACCTTACAATGACTCTGAATCTCATCCCTTTAAAAGCGAAACACAGATACTCATAGTTCCTCATCTCTTGAATATTTTTCTTTCCTCCAGAACTTGAGATTTATAAAGGACAACCGATGAATCACCACATGGACTCAATATGCTAGAGCAATTCGAGAAGCTTCAAGTCAATTACCAGGTTTTCTTCCTTCTTTCTTCTCTTGTGAAATAAAACATTCTTCTCTGGCTCTGGAAAAAGCCTGAGCTCTTGTTTTAGGTCTCCAGATACAATGAGCAAAGATAGGAAGTCTTGTTCTAGTGAGAAGGATGTGGGGTGGCATTTATAAGTCTTTGATGTAGAGTTGGCTTCACCACTTTCCAGTTGAGCATGCTTCAGCAAGGTGCTTTACTGCACTGACTGGACCTTAGTTTCTGGTGACAATGACAATGATATGTAACTACCCTGTAGAGCTATTATACAGCTTCAATAAGCTGATGTTTGTGAAAGAACTTGGATGTTGTGAAAGGCAAAAATTATAAGAAAATGTGAAAGAAAGGGAGGACAATACAGAAACTACAAGCGGAACATAAAGATGCCTGGCCCTCTCTTCAGGTTTCCCTCTTGCCACCAGTTAGAAGGTCAGAGCTACAGATGTGGAGACCACTAAATAGCCATAGCAGTTAGTGAATGCTGAATCCCAGTAAGTGCCACAGGAGGTCAATGCCTGGGACCTCAGAAAGACCCAATTTTGTACTGCTGGACATAGTGAAGTCATTATGCCCTACCAGGAGACATCTTCCAGTTTTAGATTCTACCAGGAAGGAGAATCAGTATCAAAGATGGAAATAAGTCATTGGAGACTTCCTGAAAGAGAAGATCTTTGTCTCTGGCCATGAAGTGTAGGTAGATATGCCTGGGTTTGGGGGATCGATGGATGCTATTTTAGGCAATAAAAGAAAGCCAAAAAGAAGACGGTACCACTCATCTCATGCAGAACCACTAACCACAGGGTCAATTACCAGCAGATCGTGCTCCTGAGTGTGGAAGCCTTTTCTTTCCCTCTCATCCTTTCTGTGCAAAGTCAGCCTTTGACTTAATCTATTTAGTCCCCGTGTCTCCATGGGGTATAAATAAGTGTGAGTCTGACTCAAAGAGCTGTTTGTTTTTCTAGCAGAACGGATTGCTGTGGAGAATAAAATGAATTTAGGAACACATATATAACTGGAGAGAGGTGTCACTGGCATTTTGGAGTTTTCATGAAAATGAGCAAGGGCCAATTCATTCCATGTTCTTTTTCTCGAAAGCACAGCTGAGAATCAAGGAGGAAAAATAAATGTGCCTGAAAAAATCAGGCATCTTCTTTTGTCTAGTAGGAAGGAACTAGAAACAAGAGAAGAAAATATCCCCAAATCCTCCTGCCAATCCTATGCTTCACCCTTTTGACCCAAGGAGTGCAAGTTCTTGATACATTAGCTCAATATTCAAAGAAGCAGAAAAATTTAGATTTATTCAAGAGGTCCCAGGTCTGAGAAGCTAAGTCACTTTTCCTGTTTCTAAACTATCAACATATAGCATTAAGTAAGCCACAAAAGAGACTTGTGGTCCTACAGAAAATTGTAAAATTGATAGAACTTATCTTTGGATACTTCAGCCTCCCCCTTTCATGCTTTATAACACTCTCATGTCACCTTCTGTGCACCTGGAAGTTGCTGAAAAGCCCCTTCCCCTGCTGTGGATTGGTTGAATTGTGTCCCCCAAAGTTCATATATTAAAAACTTAATCCCCACTGTAACTGTTGAGGGTGGGAAATCCTATTATGTTAATTAAAAGGTGGGGCCTTGAAGAGGTGATTAAATTGTAGGACCATGCTATAGTGAATGGACTAATACTGGTGGTCAGGGGCGTGGTTCTGGGGGCTTTAAAATGACAGCTCTATCTGTCTCTCTGCTTTGCCATTTTATGCTATGTGAGACCCCTGGATCACTGTCACTACCACCAAGACCCTCACCAGATGTGTTCCCCGAACTTTGGATATCCCAACCTATGAAACTGTAACCAATAAATTTCATTTTCTTACAAATTAGCCAGTTCCATGTATTTTGTTATAAATCCAACATAAATGGACTAATGCACCCCCTAAAAATCTAGTCTCATGCAAAGAAGTATACCAATGATCTTGATAGTTTTTCCCCCCTCTTAAGGATGTTGCCATTTGATGCTGGCACCTTCTGACAAGTAGAAAAGGTATTTTGTCTGGGAAAAAATGTCATTCTAGATCTCCTGACATCATAGTGCCCATCCTGCTAGGTCTTCCTGGAAGGACATTTGAGTTTTGCTGCTGCTCAAAGAATGTATTTTAAATTACACAAGAAAGAGGTAATCTAGCCAACTAGCTGTGTGTTCAAAGGTTGTTTACCAGGGAGTGGAAAAGAAGAGATACCATGCCCAACAATAATAATGCTTGCTGCCATAATATAGTACATTTCTGTGTCTCATCAGTGCCAGAAAAATTATATACATCATCTCTGCCAAATCTTTCTCAAAATGTGTTCTGAGATCTACTACTAGGTACTACTAAATAATACTGGATAGTTTCTACCACTGAAAAATAGGTCTTTGTTATGGAGAACACTCTACACATATTTCACGATGATTATTCTTTCTGTCCTTTTGCCAGAGCTATAAGATCTTTTCTGGATCTTCATTGTTAGAACCTTTTGGGATTCCTGGAGGTGAAACCCCAAAAAGGGTAGGTTCCCTCCTAAATCTGCAGTCCCCAAGAATTTCTCTTTCATATTGGTTCACACTTAGCCTCCAGCAATTAATAAAAATTACTTTTTAAGTTTTCTCACCAGTTTATGGCTCCAGTGCTCCAGGTAAGCAGATCTCAGGTGTGAATCTCTGGAGTTGACTTTCCAGATTTTGGGGAGTGGTGTGCTCTTTGAGTGACCTCAGTTCAATGATGGGATCAACAAAAATAATCAATATTCAGTCTCTTCATGTTTTTCTTATTGTAAGGAAAGAAGTGATCCTTCCAAAGCTCTTTACATGTTGGAGCTGAATCCAAAAGTTCTCTCCTTAATTTTTCGAAGATACTCTCAGTTAATATAGAATTCTGGGATATTTCTTTTTTTCCTTTCAGCATTGTAAATATGTCACTCCATTGCATTCCTGCTTGCATGATTTCTGATAAGTGTCCTATACTTTTTGTAAATTTTTCTCTTTTAGTAATGTGTCTTTTTTATCTTGCTGCCTTCAAGATTTTCCCTTTGTGTTTGGTTTTCAGCGATGTGATTATGATAGAACCAGGTGTAGTCTTATCGATATTTATTTTGCTTTGTGTTTTCTGACCTTAGTTTAGTGATTTTGTGTCTGTTGCTAATTTTGGAAAAAAATCAGTCGTGATTTTTTCAAGCATTTCTTCTCTCTCTTCTCCATCTGTTGTTCCAGTTTTACTTATGCCATTTGGCGATATTGCTCCTCATCTCTCTAATGCTCTGGTTTTTTTCACTTTTTCTTCTTTGCATTTCAGTTTGAGTAATTTCTGTTAGCCTGTTTTATGCTCACTGATTCTTTCTCTGACTGTGGTAAATCTATTGGGACACTCATTGAAGGCATTGTCCACATCTTAGTATTGTGCGTTTTGTTTTCATTTCTAGTTAACACAATTTGATTTTTTTAATGGCTTCTATCTCTCTGCTTGCATTACTGGTCTGATTTTGCAATTCATCCACCCTTTCTGATAGAGTTTTAATATACTAATCATACTTACCTTAAATTTTTTTATATGATAGTTTCAACATCTGTGTCATATGTGAGTCTGGTTCTGATGCTTGCTTTGTCTCTTGAGAGAGTATGCTTATTCAGCTTCTGTTTATGATATATATGCACACACACATACAGACACACACACATATATATACACACGTATGTATATGTCTGACAAGTTGTGCAGCACAGTAGGTAGGTACTGACATAAATAATTTTTATTCCTGGAGTTAATTGTGCCTTTTCTTCCTTTAGCCCTTTATTGTGGTGATTTATGATAATCTTCTCAGGAGCTGGACTGGATTTGAGGTTTGTTATCCTCTTGGTTTTGGATCTACCCACTTGCCCTTGGGTCTTCCATTGACTCTGCTTCTCAGAGAAAATCTGTCTCTTGCAGCTCTCTCTTCTATATTCTAATGTTATCGTTACTCATTGTCTGTTAGTGTGAGGGAGCGGTTCCTCGGGGCATTCTCTGATGTTTTAATTAACTGCCAGTCTGAGTTAGGCACTGTGAACCTGGACCTTTGGGGTATGGCCTTTGCAAGCGTTCCTGCCCTTCTCCAGATGTAATGCTCAGTCTGACATTTCTTCTTGCTCATTCTCCAGCAGCAGAGTTTTTGTTTTTCTGTTTCTCTCCCCCAGCTGGTAGGTTTCCACCAATGCTAAAGTTTGGCTACTTTCCTCTCTGCAAGCCAAGTGTTTTATTTCATAGGGAAATAGTGGATTTAGGACTGGCTGAGCTTCAGTACTGACTCCTGGTTGTCAAGCCAGTACCATGGGAAGATGTTTTCCTGAGATCCTCCCACATCTTCCTTATGAGCACCTGGTAGAAAAGTCTATAAGACTGCGGAACTTCTTATGTCTGTGGCCCATCATAGCTTTGCACTCTTTCACTTATCTAAGTTGTCTCTAGCAATTTGTTAAATTTTCTAGTTGATTTTTCTTGCCAGTTTACATGGCATTTAGTGGCAATGGTTCTCAAATATGTAAGTCCTGCATTTCATTGCTGGTGCCTGTTTCTCTCTGGATTGGAAGTTACTTGTTTGTCCTTGTGACCTCAGTTCTCTGATAATTCTGATAATTTAAAAAAATGGTTTTCTAGCATTATTCTTGCTGTGAGGGTTGGAGAGATGCTGGTCGTAGCTACCTCCATCACTGAACCGAAACTACCCACCAGTTACATGTGACCTAACTTTCAATCCTAAAATTTGACTTTTCTTTTCTCACATTAATCTACCAGGTTTTATTCTCTTACTCATGCGACCCTTGGCTGACTACAGGCCTTCACCCATCCACAAAGCAGAGGAAAGACACCCAGATTTTCTGAAGATTTATTTTCTTTTTGGCATGTATTCTTTTTGTGGTATTTCCACTGTTCATCTTGCCTCCTGGGTTGCAAATTCATAATTCTATAAATTTTTTACACTGACTATCTTCCAGGAATCAATGCAAAGCAGACTACAAAAAGCATAAATTAAATCAGTATAATTGTGATCCCTAAGGAGCTCATATTCTAACTGATAATATAACATACTCCTACATATGAGAAAGATAACTTACCGTGTAAGACTCAGATAAGGAGGAGCATTACAGAAACCCATTTTTATAAATATGCAACAAAATATGTGCTTCTTGAAAAAATAAATATGCACTTTGCATTTTAAATAAATATACAGCATAAACCAAGAATATATAATGTTAATGTCACATATATTAATACAAATATATTAATTTAAAAATCTGATTTCATTTTTTAAAATTTTAACAATTATTTTGCATTTTGGTGGGGTATGATATGTTGTTTCCATGCATACATATCCTGCACAGTAATTCACTTAGGGTAGATAACATAGTTTTGCACCCATTAGTACACCTTCTCCTCCTTTCTGCCCCCTACTCCTCACCCAGCATCACTATTCTGCTCTCTACGTCCATGAGAACCACTTTTTTATTTTACTTTTTTTAGATTCCACATATGGGTGATATCATGCAGTATTTGTCTTTCTGTGCCTGAATTACATCACTTAATATGATGGTTTCCTGTTGCATCCATGTTGCCGCAAATGATAGGGTGTAATTTCTTATTATAGCTGCATAGTATTCCATTGTGTAAATATACCACAGCCTTTTTTATCCAGTCATCTGTTGGTGGACATTTAGGTTGATTCCATCTCTTGGCTACTGTGAATAGTGCTGCCATGAACATGGGAGTGCAGGTGTCTTTTTGAACTATTGATTTCACCTCCTTTGTGGGATGGCTGGATGGTAAGGTAGATAAATTTTTAGTTTTCTGAGGAACCATCATACTGTTTTCTACAATGGCTATACCAATTTACATTCCCACCAACAATGTAGAAGGGTTCCCTTATCTCCACATTCTCATCAGCACCTTTGTCACAAATCAGTTGGCTGTAAATATAAGTTTTTTCTGGGCTCTTTATTGTATTCCATTAGTCAGTTTTGTCTGTTTTTATGCCAGTACCAAGCTGTTTGTGTTACTGTAGTTTTATAGTATATTTTGAAGTCGGGAAGTGTGATGCCTCCAACTTTGTTCTTTTTGTTCAAGACTGCTTTAGCTAGACTGGGTCTTTTGTGGTTCCATACAAATTTTAAATTAATTTTTTTCTATCCTTTTTATTTCCTTCTATGAAGAATGCCATTGATATTTTGGTAGGGATTGTATTGAATGTATAGATTTCTTTGGGTAATATTAACATTTTGATGAGGTAAATTCTTCCAACCCATGGACAGGGAATATCTTTCCATTTATTTGTGTCCTCTTCAGCTTTTTTCACCAATGTTTTTAGTTTGCACTGTAGAGATGTTTCACCTCCTTGGTTAAATTTATTGATAGGTATTTGTTTTTTTTTTTTTTTTTTTTTGGTAGGTATTGTGAATAAGATTACTTTATTTCTTCTTTGGCTATTTGGTTATTGGCATACAGCAAGGCTATATATTTTTATGTGTTGATTTTGTATCCTGCCATTATACTGAACTTATTTATTAGTTTTGGTAGGTTTTTTTTGGATTCTTTAGGGTTTTCTATGAATATTATCATGTCATCTGCAGATAGGGATAGTTTGAATTCTTCCTTTTTTATTTATATGCTCTTTATTGCTTTCTCTTGCTTCATTACAGTGGCTAGAACTTCTGATACTATGATCAATAAGACTAGGGAAAGTGGGCAACTTTGTCTTGTTCCATCCAGATCTTAAAGGAAAAGCCTCTGATTTTTGTCCATTCAGTATGATATTAGCTGTAGGTTTGTTGTATATGGCCTTTATTTTGTTGGGGTATATTCCTTCTATATATAATTTGTTGAGTGTTTTTATTATGAAGGGTGGTGAATTTTATGATATGTTTTTTCTGTGTCTATGGAAATAATCATATTTTTTTCCTTCATTCTGTTGATGTGATGCATCGCATTTCCATTCTTGCATCCCTGGATGAATCCCATTTAATTATGGTATATGATCTCATTAATGTGTTGTTGGATTCTGTTTCCTAGTACTTTGTTGAGGATCTTCACATCTGTGTGTGCATTAAGGATATTGATCTGTGGTTTTCTTTTTGTGTGTGTATCTTTTTCTGGTTTTAGTGTGAGGATAATTCTGGCTTGGTAGAATGAGTTTGCAAGTATTCACTCCTCTTCAAATTTTTGGAAGAGTTTGAGTAGAACTGGTATTTGCTCTCCTTTAAATATTGGTAGAAATCAGCAGTGAAACCATCTGGTCCTGGGGTTTCCTTTGCTGAAAAAATTTTTTTACTGCTTCAATCTCATTACTCATTATTGGTCTCTTCAGGTTTTCTAGTTCTTCATGATTCAACTTCAGTAAGTTGTATGTGTCCAGGACTTTATCCATTTCTCGTAGGTTTTCCAGTTTGTTTATATATAGTTGTTCCTAGTAGTCAGTTATGATTCTTTAAATTTGAATTACTGTGATGTCAGTTTTAACGTCTCTTTTTTAATTACTAATCTTAATTATGTCCTCTTTCATTTTTTCTTTGTTAGTCTAGCTAAAGGTTTATTGATTTTATCTTTTTGAAAAAGCCTCTTTGTCTCAATGATCTTTTATATTTTTGTTATCTCTGACTTATTTATTTCTTCTTTATTCTTTGTTATTTATCTCCTCCTGATATTAGGTTTGCTTTTTTCTTGTTTTCTAGCTCCTTGAGGGGTAACATTAAGTAGTTTATTTGAAGTCTTTCTTCTTTTTAGATGTAGGAATTTATTATTATAATTTTTCCTTTTAGAACTTCTTTTGCTGTATCCCATGGTTCCAGTACATTGTGTTTTCATTTTCATTTGTCTTCAGAATTTTTTTTTATTTTCCTTTTTGATTTATTCTTTGACCCATTCATTTTAGGAGCATGCTGTTTAATTTCCATGTATTTGTATGGCTTTTAAGTGTCCATTTTGCTGTTGATTTTTAGTTTTATTCCATTGTGGTCAGACAGGGGAGCTGATATGATTTCAGTTTTTTTAAAAATTGAAACTTGTTTTGTGACCTAACATATGACCTATTCTAGGTAATGTTCTATGTGCTACTGAGAAGAGTGTGTATTCTGAAGCTGCTGGATGAAATGCTCTATAGTTGTTCATTAGGTACAATTGGCCTATAGTAGAGATTAATCCTGATGATCCCTGGTTAATTATCTATCTCGGTGATCTGGCCTTTGCTGAAAGTGGGGTACAAAAGTTTCCAACTATTATTTTGTTAGAGTCCATCTCTCCCATTAGATCTAGTAGTAATTGCTTTATGTATCTGGGTGCTCTGAAGTTGGGTGCATATATATTTAGAATTGTTGCATCCTCTTCTTGAAGTGATATTTTTATCATTATATAATGACCTTACTTTTTTTTTTTTTTTACTTTCCTCAGCTTGAAGTCCATTTTGTCTGATATAGGTGTAACTATTCCTGCTTTCCTTTGTTTCCATTGCATGAAATATCTTTTTTCATCCCTTCACTTTCAGTAGATGTGTGTCTTTATAGGTGAATTTTTTACAGGCAGCATATAATCCATTCAGCCACTTTGTCTTCTAATTGGGATATTTAATTAATTTATATTTAGGGTTATTTTTGATATATTGGGACTTGTTACTGCCATTTTGTTATTTTTTTCTGATTGTTTTGTAGATCCTTTTTTCCTTTTTTTTTTTTTTTTTTTTTGGTCTTACAGTCTTCCTTTGTGGTTGGTGGTTTTCTTTACCTTTACATTTTGATTTCTTGCTATTTGTTTTTAGTATGTCTCATAAGTTTTTTGTGTTATGGTTATCATGAAGTTTATAAAAACATGTTATAGTTATAAAAATTATGTTAAACTAATAACAACTTAATTTTAATATCTAAGAAAAAAGAGAAAATCCAAAGGCAACAACTCTATGCTTTAGTGTCATTCCCCCCACCCCCACCACTACTTTTTGATGTTTTATTGTTCCAAGTTAAATCTCTTAACATTTCATATCTTTTATATGGTGGTTGTATGTGTTATTGTGTTGTTAGGTTTGTTCTTTAGTGTTTATACTAAGTAAGGATATAAGGGGCTTATTCATCACCGTTACAACATTGGAGTATTCTGAGGTTGTTTGCGTATCTTCTTTACCAACGAGTTATGTACCTTGAAATGTTTTCTAATTACTCTTTAGTATTGTCTTCTTTCTGATTAAAGAATTCCCTTTAACACTTCTTGTAAGGCATGTCTAGTATTGGTGAATTATCTTAGATTTTGTTTGTCTGGGAAAGACTTTATTTCCGCTTCATGTTTGAAGGGTTGTCTTTCTGCATATAGAATTTTTATCCAACAGTCTTTCCTTCAGCACTTTGAATATGTCATCCCCTTCTCTTCTGGCCTATAGGGTTTCTGCTGAGAAATCTGCTGAGAGACATACTGGGATTCTGTTAAATGTTATGTGTGTCTTTTCTCTTCCTGCTCTTTGTATTATCTCTTTGTCTTTGGTTTTTAAGAATTTGATCATGATGTGTCTTGTGGTGCTACTCTTTGGAATGAATTTGATTGGTGACCTCTGAGTTTCCCATATCTGGATGCTATCCTCTTTCTCCATACTTGAGAAATTATTTCCTTGAATATGCTCTCTAGATCTGTTTATTTTTCTTCTCTTTTGGGTATGCCAGTTACACAAAGGTTATTTTGTTTGAGGGAGTCCCATATTGGCTGCATTTTTGTTTTATTTTTTCTTATTCTTTTTTCTTTTTACTCCTTGGATAATTTCATATGTTCTATCTTCAAGCACACTGATTCTTTCCTTTGTTTAATTAAGTCTGCTATTGGGGTTTTCTACTGAGTTTTTTAATTCAGAAATGTATATTTTTATTTCTAGAATTTCTATTTATTTTTTTAATTTGTCAAGTTGCTTATTCTGCCCTGAATTGTTTTCCAGATATCATTTAATTTTCTGTCTGGATTTTCTTGTGACTCCCTGAATATGTTTAAGATGGTTATTCTGAATTATCTACCAGACATTTCATATATCTGCTGCTCCTCTGGGCCCATTGCTGGTGTTTTGCTGGTTCCACTTGGTGGTGACCTATTTCTCTGTTCTTTCTCAAAGATTTTGTCTTTACATTGATGCTTGGGCATTTGAAAAGACTTACAGGTTTTATAGGTATTCTTTGGTGGTGTTAGACATTTAGTGGTTAATATCAGAGCTTTGTCTCTGGTCTTTGTCTTTTTCCCACTCTGTGGTAGATTAATAGCTGCCACGACCACTTAGATTCTGCACTGGAACTAGTTTGCTATCCTGTTGTTAATTCCCAAATTGGGAGAACTTCTTGTGGTAACCAGAACTTGAGCTCTCTCATTGAAATAAATTGTTGCTTTGATGCTGACTCTCTGGGGAAGATTTTTGTGCAGATCAGATTTATATTACTGGCCTTTTGATCATCTCCAAATCTTGTGAAGTCACCACAGATACTACTGGGTTGTGTGGAAATTCCAGCCTGGGACTGAGTCTCTCCTGCAGACTATGCCCCTGCAGTTCTAGCACTGTGACCAATCTCCACTGAGACTAGCTGCCTAATTTGTATCCCAGTATTCTCCCAGTGGGCCAGCCTTTTCCTTGCACTCTAAATGCTTCCTTTAGGCCTCGCACACATTCCTCACAATGACTCACTGACCTCTGGGTGGCTTCTTTCTCCAGTCAACTATGGTCCTTTGCTCCTATGCAGACCCAGGGGAATGCTACCAGTGTCTTTCTGGCCTATGGGCAGGCATGGTGTGTTCTGAAGCCCTCTTCTCCCCTGCAGACTCTAAGGAAGTTCATGTGAAGGATGTTGCTGTGGCTTTTTCTGGCTCCTGAAATCTGATCCACATTGTGGCCAGGGCTCAGAACAATCAGAACTGTCTCTATTCCCTCTTTCCATGGCCTCTCATATCTTCACAAATGCCATGGGTCTCCTCTTCCCCTAGCTCCAGAAGTCCCAGAGCAGCAGTCTTTGCTTTTTAGTAGTTGTAAATTGACTGCTTGTGTGGGGAAGTGACACTGGGAATCATCTAACCCACTGTCTAGATGTCATAACTCTCCCCTTTTTGCATATATGATCTTGTAGCTGTGATATTTCCTACATGTTCTATGTAGGGTGTTAGTGAGGGTAGCTGAGACTCCTTTAGGAGGTAGATCCACACCAGAAACAAATTGAACACTATGCTTAGAGCAAAGTTGTTCTGAGACATAGCCATGATTATGTGAGTGAGCTCTGAAGCAAAGGAAAACTCATAGAACAGTGCATGTTTTTAACCAGTTTGAAAGTATACAATATATATATATATTTATTTTTGTGCAGATACAAATGAGACAAAAGGAAGGAGGGAGGGCAGTGTATTGAAAGTCATTTTTCATGTCCAAGTACAGACTTTTGACATTCTGAAAAACCCCTCCCAAAGAGGGGAGGACATTTCATTTCTGGCAATCTATCTTATATTGGAGATACTGTTCTTGGGGATGAATTCTAGAGCCAGACTAGAGATATTAGCAGTAAGTACAATATAACAATAACTTCTGAAGGTTAGAGATGGACCAGCACACATATTTTCATCATTATTTAGTAGCATTATGCCTTGAACGTTATACTCATGACTAATAGACATCCTCAGAATAAGTCTTCTTCCTGGGAATATATATTACCTTCACAGTAATAGTTGCATCTGGAGAGAGAGAGGGAGAGAAATGGATTTAAAGAGGGGCACAAAAATAGTTGCAACTGTGCATAATCATGTTAATAAATAGATCTAAAATAAACATCTCAAAACTGTTATCAAGTGTTAAATCTCCTTAGTGGGTACATTGTTATATTATTCTGTGCAGTTTTCTATATTTTTGAATTTTTTTATGATAAGAATATGGAGAACAGAGATCTAGTTCCAGTTATGAATCCTGTTTGCATGTGGAGGACATGTTTTGTGATGAACTGTGAATTGGCATGAAATAAACACATGCTCACACAAAAACACTTGTGCAAATACAGAGTAGTAGGAATAGATTGTGTCCATTTTAATTGGCCAAAAATACAAAATCTTATCAGCAGTGACGTGGCCACACAGGGCAGGAGCAGATATAGCACAACTCAGCATGGTTCTTTTTGGTCCAGAGTCCCTAGTGGGGACTCAAAGCTGTCCGTCATTCTCTTGTAAAGATGGGTATCAGAAGGTGTGTAAATTTCAATTTTTATTATAATATTGCCCTTTTTAGATATAACCTTACAGCATGACTCTAGAAATACTTCTAGAACTTATTTTCAAGAGAAGTTTTCTAATATTGGGTCCTCTTCTTTCTAGAACCAAGCTCTAAGTCTTTAAGCTTACATCTTTATTCAGAAGAGACAGCTGGGCAGTTTCCAATATCCCAGGATAACTCTACCTCCAGGTTTCTAGAAGTTCAGAAAATCCCTTTCACCACTGAAGGTTAACAGGAAAGTGATAGACATTTTCCCCAAATTTTTTGTTAAGAAATTGGGTAAACAGTGGTGCCAGTTATGGATAAAAAGAATATTAGTTGAGGAGCAGGTTTAGGTAAGAAAGAGCTTAAGAATTATGTTTGAACATAACTATATTTGAGAAACCTATTTGACACCCAAGGAAAGTTCAAGACACAGTTGATACAACCCGTAGTTGTGTGCAGCCAAACACTACTGGTTCAAGATAACCAATGTCACTATGATGGCTTGAAATTGGTCATGATGGGAGCATTTGCATCACGAATATCATCAAATGCTACACATTAATCTTTGTACGTTTTCCTAGAGCTCAGGTAGGAATATATACTATAGAGATAGACAGCTGGGATGAAGCATAACATAGAAGTAGATTGAAGATAGAGATTTAATAGTATTTGTTTATAAATCATATGTAAGTTGGATAAGGTTATCTCAGGAGTAAACATAGACAGAGAAGAGATAAGACCCAGAGACTAAGCTCAGGGTCCTTCCAGAATTCAAATGTTGGAAAGATAAGAAGTGGCAGTCATTTAATAGGAGAACCAGAAGAACATGCTCGACTGAAAGGTAAGTGAAGAAATTATTTCAGGCAGGTGGGGCCAGACAGCTGTGTCAAATGCTGGCGAAAGGCTGAGTACAACAGTGATCAAATGTTAACTCTTTATTTTGGCAATATGGGATCATTGGTGACATTGATTACCATTGTCTCCTTGGTGGGATACAGTGGGGGGTCTTATTGGAATATGACTCAGAGGGAATGACATCTATCTCCTCTCTCGATTCATTTTACCATTTTCAATTTTTCTCCTAATGCATAGACTTTTCTAGGTCTTTTAATGATCAATTTATTAATTTATTTTTCTTATTTTATTCATTGGCTTTTGAACTTTAAAAAAAACATTTTTACTTCCTAATGTTGGGAAGATATTAGTAAAGCATGCCATACTTAAGCAATGAGCTCTTGATGTGATCCTAATGGAAAAAGAGCTGAGGTAAGTCTTCAGCATACTCTGCCTCCTCTACCCTAGACTTGTGAATAGCATAAATGCATGAATGTGTGATAAATTTGCTAGAGTGGGTTTTCAATTTGAATGTTGAGTTTTTTGATAAGGCATTTTGCAAATTGCTGCAGAAAGTATTTGGAGAGCGATAGCTCAGACAGTGAGGAGACATATAAAACAAGTGAGGATAATAATAAATATTTCATGTTTGAAAAATATTTTCAAAAGAAGGCAAGACAATGCAGTGGTTTAAAACATGTCTTTGGAGTTTATTAATCTGACTTGAAGCTTGGTTCTACCACTAGTAGCCTGGGACGACCTGTAGGACCTCAGCTAGCAGTTTAGTCTCTCTAAACCTGTTTTCTTTATTGTAAGATAAAGTTTATAGTATTAATTTTTTAGGATTGTCATGAGGATTAAATAGTATGGATGCATAAGAGGCTTAGTATAATATACTCATATAAGTGGATAGTTAAGTGTCCCATAAATGATAGCTAAATTTAAAAAGAAAGGAAGCATTCAGAGACACGACATCCTGTGACTAATTTGAAGACAAGTTTGTGTTAACTTTGGGAGGTTACCGGTTAGTGATAGGAGATCCCATGGAGGATATTATACTTGTAACTCCTATTTATTACTCATGTTTGATGTGTGCTGAGATGCTGGGGACCTTGTCTCTTTCTGTAATTTTCTGCTGTCTTACCCGGCAGGCACTGGAATGGTCAGTACTGGCTGAATTGGAAAGGAGAAAGAGGCAGAGCAAAAGTACCTTAAATGTATGGGTGCTTTGGGTCAGGACAGTGTGTATTTAATACAGATTTATGGTAGTCCAACTTAAAATTGTTTGACTTCATGATGAGTATATTGGGGTGTAAACCCATCTTAAGTTGAGGAGCATCTGTATATGAATAAAATCATAAAATGACCAACCCCAAGGAGCTCTCCAACACAGAGGCAATCAACATCATTTGTCTAGAGCTTCTCATGAACCACATATTTCATTTAAAATATACTGATGTTATGCAGTCTATTTCCTTTATTCTACAATAGTAGCTCCTTAGATGTAGAGGGAAAGTGATTCTGCTACACTCCCAAGCCAACTTATTTCTGAGAGTGTGAACCAGATAATTTATGTGATCTGCGTTCTGCATTTCAATATAAGGAATGGGGTTCCTTGAATTTGTCACTCTCAAGGACCTTTATTTCTTTCTATATGTAGAATTATAGTATGTGAAGCCCAAGGTACTACAGAGATCATTTAAAGATCAAATAAAGATCAAAATACTTTATTTTTCAGATGAAGAAATGGATGCACACAGAAGAGAAATGGATGGTCCCAAGGTAAGTCAATGGTAGAGCTGAGATTGGAATCTGTGTTCTGACTTTCAAACCAGTGCTCTATTTGCTAAAATAAAATACATGGAGAATGTGGAAACTCTGAAGGACATGTAATTGGATTCTGAGATGCTGTCAAATATTAAGAATGAATAGTTACAAGTTCTTCATTTAACAATGGTGAAGATACTTATCTTTATTTTCTGCTGAGAAATATCAGACTAGAAACTGTCTTTGCAAGCTTTGCTTCTAAGACACAAACTCCTCTGGTGTGTAACCCTATTTTTTTTCTCTAGGTGAGTTGGAATAATGTCTAGAACTTTTATTAAGTTTCCAGTAAGTCTCCTCTGTTAATTTGATGAAGAATATTTTTTATTTTACCTTGAAATACATTTATCTTCTAGGAGATTTTATTTATAAATCCAATGCTGAAGAATAAAATTTGGTTGTGTGGGTGGGATTCACTGAAACTTAGGTTATAACTATTTATTTCCTTGGGTAAGAAACAATTTTCCTGTCTTCAGTGAGTGTGGTTGCTATTATGAGAAGTTAGAAAAGTTAAGTTTGCTGATGTAGCTAAGAAAAGCCAAATATCATCTGTGTATTTTCAATCCTCATGTTTTTGGCTCATAGTATATTCACTGCCTTTTTTCCAAATTTTCTTCAGTCTTGGGTTAAAAAACAAAACAAAAACCAAACAGAAAAGACTGCACAATTTTGGAATCATGACAACTTTTTATTGTTTTAAATGTGATTTGTGACACTACTTATTCTATCTTTTAAAAGTATTATAAATTTCACTATTTTTATTACTTTTTAGATGCATATATTAAGTTTTGTGAATAAATTATAAATTCACATGGTATATCTTATATCTATCTATAAAAACATACAGTAAAAAATTTTCTTATTTTCCATTTCCATCTATTCAGCTTTTATTCTCCCTCACTAGGTATTCAGTTTTACTTGACTCTTGTCTATCTCCAGCTATTTGTCATAAACTTAAATACAAACATATATATTCCCTAGAATCACCAATTATCACAAACATTAATATCCTTACACTCTTACATGCACATTGATCTTTTCACTTAATATCTCTTGATTATTTTATCATGTAACTTGAGAAAGAAGTCTATAGTTATTTAAGTTAGCATACTATTTCATACTTATTGATGAACATTTGCATCCATTCTAATCTTTTGCTATTAAAATGATGTTTCAATAAATACTCTTGTGATGTGTCATTTAGCTAATATATGAGGCAAGTTTCTGGAAGTATAATTGGTGGGTCAAAGTAAAACTATTTGTAATAATGACTGCTATAGACAAATTACCCTCCATGTGGGTTGTACCAGCAATTTATTAGTATGTCTTTTTTCTCATAGCTTTGCCAACATACTGAGTTGTCAAAGCTTTGGATTTTCTTAACAATCTGGGGAATGAAAAGAATGCCTCAGGATTATGCTTCTAGAAAGGATATAATAGTTCACAAATGGCCAATATTCTCACTGCAACAGTTAAAAATACAATGACAAATTGCAAAAATTGTATTGTTAAGACAATGGTGAGTTTTAGAAGTGATAAAATCAAGAAGAAATAAAGTTCCATAGAATAAAAAGCACTTCATAAGGAAGCTAACAAATGGTGGTTATTTTCTTCCTGAATCATTTGCCAATTATGAGTGAAGGCTAAGGATCATGCTTCTTCCAGCAAAAGAGATTCTACTGAGAAAAAGAGGAACCATGGAGGGACTCCGTTAATGGAAAGAGGAAACTATGGTACTCCTGGAAATCATACAGTACTTGGGTACCAGATTGAGAACCAGAAGAATTCCAAATTTAAGGTCATTTGTCCCCTTGGGACACTTGTTCCCATCTCGGAAATTATGGCAGGCTGCAGTTGATTCCAAAAGAAAGAATATCTCTTGAAGTCCTGTGGAGCCAGAGACACAAAGTTCTGCTGGAGGGAGTGCATCTGTCACAGACACCTGTACTCCTTACGCTTCTCAGCTTGTGAAACTGAATGAGGCAGAAGGTTAACATCTTCTGAAGAACAGAGCTAAATTTCCAATGATCTTTCAAAGATGAAGAGATGGAAGCTTGTTAAGCTCTACCAATAGCTCAGAAAGGTCATATCTGAGGAACTGAACCTAAGGTAGGCTGAATCTTACATAGAAAGCAATCCAGCCATGACTGAGGACAACCCCTGTTTGGATTAAGGTAATCAGCCCCTTACTCCATCTACCTAACAGAAGAAAGAGAGAACCTTTTCTGATGCTGATATTATCAGGAGCCCTTTCAGTCATCTGATACCTTATGTCTAGCACACAGTAGAAAAAGATTACCAGATACACAAACATGAAGGAAAATGTGAATGATAATGAAGAAATAAACAGAAATTAGAAGTATATATATGTTCTACATGTGATTCAGATTGTGCACTTAGTAGAAAAAGATTTAGAAATAATTAGGATTATTATGTTAAAGAAACTAGAGGCAAAAGTAGACAAAATCAATAAGAAGACAAAGTATTTCAACAGAAAAAATTGATATAAAACTCAAATGGATAATCTAGAACTGAAAAAAATATATATGTACCAGAATTAAGAACTCATTGTATGATTTAGAAACAGGCAAGATGGAGAAGGTGTAAAGATTGACAATTTCAAAGACAAGGAAATAGAGAATGTACCAAAACTGAAGCACGAAAGAAGAAAGAAATGGAAAAACAAAACAAAGGGCAAGAGGCACATGGGATATAGCCATGGTGTTTTCCATGCGTGTGATGGGAGTCCCAGATAGAGAGGAGAAAGTAGATCAGAAACAATATTTAAAGGGATAATAGCATAGAATTTACAAAAATGTATTAAGATATTAACCCACAACAAGTAACTCAGCAAGCATGATAAAGAAAATGGGTCCTTGACACGTTATCGACAAACTTCTAAAAACCAAAGATAAAATAAACAGAAGGAAAAAAAGACACACTGCTGTCAAAGTAGCAAATATAAGACTGAAAGATGAATTTTCTAGAGAAATCATGGAAATCAGAAGACAATTGAATGGCATCTATAAAGTGATGGGGGAAAAAAGAACTTCCAAACTAGAATTCTATACCAGAGAAAATATGTTTGAAATGTGAAAGTACAATAAAGACATTTTTCGGGCAAACAAATGCTGAAAGACTTTGCCCACAGAAGACCCACATAAGATTTGAGCAGAGACTTTTATAGTAAAGAGTATGCAGGTAATCAATGAGCATATGAAATGCTGTTAAACGTAGCTTTTTTTTTAACCCCCCCAAATCCAAATTAAACCATTATAAGATATTATTACACACCAACCAGAATGGGCACAATTAAAAACCTGGTGATATTAAGGGTTGGATAGGAAGTGGAGCACCTGGAACTCTCATGTACATTGCTTGTGGGAATGTTAATTGGTGTAATCACTTTGGAAACTGTCCAGCGATATCTTTACAGAAATAAAAGTTGTAAACATTTTCCCCAGCTCGCTCAGTTCTTTCTCCAGTTCTTTTAAAAACAATTTTCTTGCTATAAAACAAGAAAGGCTTTTACCCCTTTGAATTTTAATATTTTTTTGTTGCCCTAGATTTCAAATACTTCCCAAAACCACTCCAATTCAAAGGTTTTTAAAGAATGCTCTCATTTTTAATTAATAATTTTTAGTTGTTTTGAATTATTTTCTGATGTAAGGTGTCATGTAAGAACTTTTTTCTTCCAGCTAACCTATTACCCCCAATTTATTGATTGACTTATGATTTTATCACTGATTTGAGATTCCAACTTTATAATATTCCAAATTTTTGTATGCTAATTTCTGTATGCATTTGGGTTTATTTTTGGATTTTCAAATCTGTTCCATCTGTATATTTATGTTTTAGTATCATACCATTTTAAATGTAGAGGCTTTAGTTAGAAATTATGATATTTGGTGAAGCTATTTTCTCATTACTTTTAATTTTCAGAGTACTTTTTCCCCCATTCTTATTTATTTGTCTATACAAAGTTTAGTTGGAAGTGGTTTATTTAAGCATAATTGTTGATCTTTTTATTAAGGTCATGTTAATATTATGCACAAAGTGAAAGGAAATTGATAACCTAATTATAGGGAGCCTTCCTAGCCAAGAATATGCATACTATTCCATTGTTTTTTATTGTTTGTTTATTTTTTGGCTATTATAAACAAAGCTGCTGTAAACAGTCTTACACATCTGTTTTGGGGAACATATGTTTTTCTTTCTCCTGGATATACTCCAAGAGTGATATTCCTAGGCCATAGTGTTGGTGTATGTTTAATGTAGAAATTGCAAAAAAATTTTTTAAATGGTTGCAATTTCCAAAAGATTATATAAATAATTCTCTATAAAATTTTGGTGAGGGGGCCGGACCCATGGCTCATTTGGGAGAATGCAGCACTGGTAGCGCTGAGGCCGCGGGTTCGGATCCTGTATAGGGATGGCCGGTGCGCTCACTGGCTGAGCGTGGTGTGGTGCAGACCACACCTTTCTGAGGGTTGCAATCCCCTTATCGGTCAAAAAAAAAAAAAAATTGCTGCGGTATATAGACATCAAAAGATCTATTCTAATTGAATTATTCTCTGCATACCACATCAAGGTAAGAATGCAAAGATCATTGCAAATATATAGCAGATGGGCTTGAAATTGGTCTTTTAGTTGAACCTGAACCCATCCTTTTCTATGGCAAAGGTGGCACCAACTCAAATTCTATGAAGGTTAAATAATTCTGAGAAAAATTCATGTTTTCTTTTCCCCTGCAAGGTGACAGTAGAGGCACATTTCTAAGATGAAGTAGATATAACATGGTAGAGTCTCTATGAACTTGGGTCTCTGAGTGACTGTGTGGTTTGGAGCCCCTTGTCTATCTCCACTGAATGTGCATATAACATAAATAAAAAATAAAACTTTGTTTTGGTAAGCCCTTAAGATTTTGAGTTAGTTTGTCATTTTAGGAAAATCTAGCTTATCCTGACCCATATCCTATAACATAAGGGTTTTTTGAGAACTAAATAAGTTTATGCAGTGCCTGTCACATGGTCCATGCTCAATAAATATTAGATATCATTTTCAGAAGCGCACACTTTCTTAAATTCTTCTTCATGCTTTACCAAAACCTTTAGAGGAAAATATTGAAAACTTAGTTTAGGATGAGAAAGGTAGTTATAAAATTTATTAGTTCCTGTTGTAGCATACTGTCCTTACAACAATGAAGATAAAATGATAAAATAAATTATGATTTCACATCACTGAGAGCCCCCATCCCATATCTCCAGTTCTGAAAATTCAGCCCAAATTGGTTAAAGTAATAAAGGATTTCATTAATTGAAGGATTAAACTTCCATAAAAATCCAGTTATTTGTTTACTCATTCATTCATTTACCAGTCATTAATGATTCAATCATTTAGCAAACATATGTATAACTATTGTTGGCCATTTCCACGTTGGTCTGATGACACTGGATATTCGAAATGGATAGAAGATATAATGAGGCACCTACACAAGCCAGAATGAAGGAAATGAGCCAGAATGAGAAGGCTGGGTGTCTTGAAGACCACATCTGAGAAAGTTAGAGAAACATGGAAGAAAATATGGGTGACTGTGACCCATAAGCCCAGCACTAAACCATACATAAGAGATTCCAAGAAAGAACAAGCTCATCCAGGAGATTCCTGTGGGTATGAGAAATTATGACAATTGCAGCCAAAGGTTAGGAGAAGCTGAGAAGTCAGAGAAAGATCTTGTGTCCATAGTAATGAGTGGGAGGAGCACTGATGAAGACAGGCACTGCTGGTACCTCTTGCAGTGCTGGACATTATGTGGGTGTGCAAAAATTGCCCCTAGCAGAGGCTGAAATGGGTGGCATACCATGCATGGAATTAAGAATCAGCATCTCATTCCACAGAGGTGTTGGAGAGGTAAAATGAAAAGTGCTATTACATTAAAAAAATATGCTATTGCATGCACAAGGCTTTTTACATTCATTTATTCATCTGCTTATTTGTTTAAAATGTTTTTTGATGAACTAGTCAGTGTTAGGGACAGCTCTAGGTGTGGGGTGTTCAATGAGGAGTAAACTGGAGTAGTTCTCTGCCCCTTGAAAGCTGAGATTCTAGTATCAAATAAACATGATAAAGTAGTTAAAAACAACCACCTATGACATAATGTCATGTGATAATAAATTCTGTGAAAAGGAATAAAGCATAGTCAAGGAATAAGAAATGATGAGATGCAGAGAGTATTTTGAAACGGGAGATTGTTTAAGAGTGAATGGCTGTTACAAAAACACAGCTTGATAAAAGTGGAATGTTTCAAGGTCTGGCCTGTTCCGATGAAAGAGACATTGTATGGTGGAGAGAATCCTGAGGCAGGCAGATCAGTACCTGGGAGGTGAGGAGAGATATGCTTAAGTGGTGAAAGGTGAAAAAGAGAATCCCAGAGAGACCAGGTGCAGAATCAACAAGACCACTTCTGTCTTTCAAATGATACAAGCCCCATCTACTTGCACCATTACTTTGTAACACCTCTTCCATTATTATCTCTAAACCTTATTTGAACCTTTGAATGCTGTTAAACTGGCCTGTTGACTCTTGGAGAGGAGGAATGATGTCTTATACTTCTCTGCACTTAAACTTGTGTGTGTGAGGATATTCATGACAGTGAAAGAATGGAAAATAAAAAATACAAGAGGATTTGATTAAATAGGCAATGAGATATCCATACAAAGACATAATACTTAATCTTTAATATTGTGCTTTTAAAATATTTAATAATGGAAGAAATGCTTAAAACTTAAGATTACTTAAAAATTGAGGTCATTTTTTACATATGGCATGATTCTAGTTTCATAAAGGATTGTGTGTGTACATTGAGATATCATCACCTCACCCCGGTTATACTGGCTATAATCAAAAAGACGGAGAATAGCAAATGCTCCTGCACTGTTAGTGGGACTGTAAATTAGTACAACCACTATGGAAAACAGAATGGAGGTTTCCCAAACCACACATAGATCTTCCATATGATCCAGTAATTCCTCTTCTGGGTATACACCCAAACGAATGGAAATCACCACGTAGAAGGGATATCTGCACTCCCATGTTCATTACAGCTCTCTTTAAAATAGCCAAGATATGCAACCAACCTAAGTGTCCATCAGCGGATGGCTGGATAAGGAAAATGTGGTATATATACACCATGGAATACTATTCTTCCATAAAAAGAATGAAATTCTGCCATTCACAACAACATGTATGAGCTTGGAGAAAATTATGTTGAGTGAAATAAGCAAAGCACAGAGGGAAAAATACTGTATGTCCTCACTTGTAAGTGGGAGCTAAGAGAGAAAGAAGGAAGGAAAGAAAGTCCACAGTAGTGTGTTGGACTTGCAGAGCGAGAGAGCTAACTAGGGTTACAGAGTGGAGTGGGGGAAAAGAGAAGGAGGAGGGAGGTTGGGGATTAATTAGGTGGGGGACTCAGGGTATAATTGCAATTTGTGGTAATGAGCATACTGCCAGTATTGATCTGGCAATCATAATTTGGGCATAAGTGGTGATGGTCAGCTTTGTACCCCATGAGTATTCATAACCAATTTAAAAAAAAAAAAAGAACAAAAGTATCCATTTTTACTTTTTAAAAAAGTGAAAACAAAAAGAATTGTGTGTAATGTGTGCTGCCTGCATGAAGCCATCTTATTTGCAGGGACATTTTGACTCAATACAAAACACCTAACAATGAAATTTTGAATTTTTTAAAAATGGTAAATATTCTCAACCACTCCCAGAGCCTCTTCCACTTCCTGGGTGTAACCCATTGCCTGTTCCCACTGACAAGGTGTGTTGGTGTAAAATTTAGGGATAGGTAAGGCCTGGGGAGAATAATAGGGCTGGGATTAGGTTAGGCATCAACTATCTGGCAAGCAAATCACAGACCACCAGGGTTCATGCCCTCAAAAATGGAGTTATGAATCTCTCAAAGTGAAGTATACATCGTTTTCTAAGAATTCACTTTAACTCCTCAGGTCTATAACACATTGTCTCAGGATTTTTATTTAAGGTTATAATATCATATTCATGTGTATATAATTAATACATAGACTTGGCTGTTTATTAAGAAAAACTTGTTTTTCAATTGAAAATCTTCCAAAACAGGTGCCATTGCTTTTCGTAAACTGATTAACTCAGTCAAACTCAAATGGGCAAATAAAGTCAAAATATGATCTTTGAAGTTTGGTTCCAAACTATGCAGATAATTCTCAACATAATCTGAGAATCATTTCAAGATTTTAGGAAGATACAACATACTTCATATCCTAAAAGTCCTTTCTCATAATGGTTTTAAGAGACAAGTGAATAAATTCTTAGATACTAATCCAGCTCCAACAGAGTTGTTTTTTCCTACTTTGTACTAAAGATAGTGTACAAAAAATAGTAAAAATTCTATACTGTTTTATAGAAACATATAAACATAGTTTTAAACATAACATACATATGGCCTAATTTCAATTTTGGCAAGAATTGGGTGTGTGTGAGTAAATGTATTTGTGGTATAAGACTTGAAAAATATGAACTAACATATTAACAATAATCTCTGTGGTTATAGATAAAACTTTATTGCCTATTTTGTATTTTCTAAAATTATTTAAACATTTTCATTTTATGTTAAAAATTATATTGTTATAGAAACATATGAACAATCTAGGACTTTGACAAAATATGTGATTTGTATAAAGACATGAAAACATGTCTAGATTATGTATAGAACATATGAACCATATAGCACTTAATGAAATTAAAATGAAATTTCTTTGAAATTTCATCATCTCTGAATCAAATAAGTTGGTTCAGAGATGAAGGGAGGAGTAAGGGTTAAATATATCTGCTGTCCATATCTCTTCATTATAAGTGATGGCAAGTGTACCTTTCAGCCTTGCTTTTTTAGTTTCGCTGCATTCTCTTCTCAAAATGGCAATATCAAACAGCTGAGCATCCATTATCTTCTTTCCCTACAAGACAATATTCTATAAAACTGATTTCCTGTTTAAGTCCTAGAAGGGATCACTGACATGGATATTACTGAGAAGCAGAAGAAGATTATGATCATCGCCCAGTAAACATGAGTGCCGTCTGGATGGGACCAGGGCTTCTCTGTAGACCAAAGTCAGCTCAGTCACTCCTTCGTCATGAATCCAGACCTGACAGATTGCTAACACTAACAGCCACCTGGAAGCGTAACTCTGCCTAAACTCAGATGAGCTCTCATTCTGAGGTTTTCGTCCTCGTGTATTTCAGTGTTCAATGGCTCTTCCATCTGATGTCAACTTCTGAATTCCCTGACTTGTGATCCGCATTAGAGAACTGTAGTGAGGGCTCAAGTGATTTCTGGAAACCTGCAGTACTGGAGCATTTAGGACTTTCTTGGGTCTCTCACTGCACATCAGTTTTCCATTTCTTTTTCCCAAACAACATTTATTTCCAAGCATTTTCTCCTATTCATTCTTAAATCTCAGAATTTAAACTTTCAAGTATATTTGCATTTAAACGGAGTGCTGGGGCCTTTTGGTAATTGACAAAGCTTTCAAGATTGTTAACCAACTTCTGAAAGGTTCTTGGGTTGAAGCTTTGCCAAGAATAGGTCTATTCTGAACAAGGGGAAGCCTGGATTCAATTTAGAACCACCCAGTCATCAATCCAGGACAAATTGGAGCCTTTAAAAATCTGCAATTTTTCCCCAACTCCTTAGCTCACATGCCGATACCCACCCGGCCACCTCCCTGGCCTATTTTGTCAAGCTCATCTCAGCCTGGGTGAGCTACAGTGGTCTGGACGTCCCCTCCTCACCCCCAAGCCCCACATTTCATTATCTTGGTCTTGCCTCATACTTTCTGCTTGGCCTGGAGCATCCTCCTTCTACTCTTTAGCAACTGCATTTTCAAAACTGACGGGTGAAGCTCAATATCACCTCCACCATGAAACTTCTTGTTTTCTTAGGATGATTTAGGAGACAGTACATAAATGAGCCCCAGAAATGCCTTTGCATGAGCCCTTAGAAACCATATAACTAAGGTGCATTATTATAGCTTTATGTTTGGTAAGATGAAGCTTATGATTTCTTTTGTGTGACTTCTGAGTAAACAGTCATGTTTATGAAGCTCTTGGAACATAATCGGTGCTTCTCACTAGCTGTAGAAATCAGGGTAAGTTACTTATATTTTCTTTGCCCCAGAATTCTTATCCCGGTCACAGATTTAATAACAGGCATTCCTAAAAAAGTTGTGGTGAGGACAAAATGAAAGAAACCTATGTGAAAATCTTAGAACAATACCTGGCAAATATCAAAGCTCAGAAAAAAAAAAAATTCTCATTAACAAATGTTTTCTACCACGCCTTATGCTTTTCCACGTTAGCTTTGTATGAAATAGAATGGCATACAACTGTGCAAGCTCTTCGCCTTTCCCAAGCTCAATATGTAACTTGATGACAAGAACCATATTCTCAAAGGCCAAAGGCTATGCATGATACCTTATAAGCTTTTAATACACTGCATACTTAATACAATTGAATTAAACCAGAAAAAGTCTTCCCTATTGTTAATAGCTTTATATTTCCTTTTATCTCAACAAATAAAACCACTAAAGAATGTGAATGACGAAGCAATTTTGACTTTCAAATAAAAATCATTATCACTTCCCTCCCAATTCACTATTTCTTTTGAAAAATGAAAATGAGCAGCAACATTTCTCCAAAATGACACACTTGTCCCTTTAACTTTTGGCTGCTTTATTTTTTCTTTGGAAAACAGACCACGATAGGGTGCATTTTATAGACAGATAACATTTCTTTTTCTAATTCAGATGAAAGAACTAGGAGATAGTGGCATTGGGTTGGGCATGCTGGGCTGTTCCAAACTAAGACTTTTGATCTTGGATGCAGACCTGCCAGGATTCTCTATCTCAGATGGATGGATGGTATTGCTGGCATCATATTTTCATTATTTTTTGCTCTTCTGTTCTGTGTGCCAAACCACCACTAAATCATAGGTACTTAATGTTGAATAAAATGAAACATCTACGAATTAGAAATTTGTCCTTTCATTTTTTTTTAAATTTACTTATCTCATTCCATGCTACGTTTTCCATCATTCATTTGATATGCCCAATCTCTTTCTCTTTGACCTGTCTATAGAGGAGACATTTTAAAGGAGGCAGCATGTGGAGCTGAAAGTATTTTGAGCTCAGAGTCCAGAAAACTGGCTCTGGTTTCAAATTTACTTTCAACTTGCTTTGTGACCTTGGGAACCTGTTTTCTCACCTGTCAATAAGCAAAATGTCCTGCACGTTCTGAAAAACCCTTGCACCTGATTTTTATCTAGAGCTCCACCTTCTTGACCTTGTATTCTGAAAAATGGATTTTTTTCTCCAATTTTTTTTTTTTCTCATTTCAACCAGTACTTTAATTATGCTCCTTTCTTCCCTATTTTCTGCTCAGGATTGTTTTACAGGATAATGAAATAATCTGCATTAAATATTCTAGAGTAATCTCCCTTCTTTGTCCATCCTTTCTTTATTCTGCCTTCTCCCCTTCATCTATACCACTCTTGTTTCTATCCTATTCTTTATTCTAAAGTCTTCTTTGATTCATTATTACATTACCTCAAGTTTAATACATTTGTAAACTTTTCATAAATTTATTCAACAAATATATAGTACTAGGACCAGAAGAAACAAGCAAAGCAGTAGTATGTGTTGAGGTTTTTTGGGTTTTTTTTTGACCAGTAAGGGGATCACAACCCTCGGCACAGTGTTGTCTGCACCATGCTCAGCCAGTGAGCGCACCGGCCATCCCTATATAGGATCCAAACCCACGGCCTCAGCACTACCAGCACCGCACTCTCCCCAGTGAGCCACGGGGCCGGCCCTGTGTTGAGGTTTTGAAGGACCAGATAAATAAAAATTTCCACTCTCTGCCTGAGCTTGAAATCAGTTGAGAAATATAGCAAAGAAATTGAGGGTGCAGATTAAAATATCCTGATAAAGCTGTTGGACAATGCTGCCAAGTGCCCAAAGGAGGAGAGTGATATTTCCTGAATCTCTCTACAAAACTCATCAATAAGCTAAGTTTCTGCATTGCCACTGAGAAAGAGTAAGTGTGGGAGCTTAGTGGAGGGTGGGTGAGCAGAAGAGAGGCCAGGATGTCACTGATGCAGACCCTGCCCCAGGGCACCACGAGAGTCTGGGGATAATGGTGTCCACCAACACACGGGACTGCCAATATGGCTGTGAATAAGATTCTTGTGAACACAACTCTCATGGGGTTTATAGTTCGGTGAAGAAAATAGAGTTTGAAAAGCAATTAGAAACAGGGTAAGTGTGTAATGCAGAAGTAAAGCATGCTGTAGGAATATAAATTAGGGACACTTACCTCCTCTGGGGAGTCAAAGAAAGCTTTTCCTCTAGAAACGAGAAGAAGCAAGTCAGAGAGCTAGCTGATGAGATTGGAAGAGAGTTCCAAGTAATGGAACAAACACAAGAAAGCTCATGGCACAACATTTGGAGAGAGAAAGTGTGGCCAGAGACTGCACAGGGAGGGGAGGGATAACACTAGATGAGGAGGAAGGGCAGCAAGGAGCCCAGGTCATGCAAATGAGAACATGGACTATAGACTCATGCCAATGAGAAGAGTTTGAGGGATTTTAAGCATCTCTAAAATATTTGAGTAAGAATGCCCAGTCAACAACTAGGTTTGGGCATCTGAAGAGAAGATTGTGTAGGGTATATAAACTTGAAAATTATTGGCAAATATATTATTACTGAGCCTCAGCAAAGTGAATTTAATTGCCTACTGAGTAAGCACTATGAGAACAGAGGAATCTATGAGGGCTCTCCAACATTCAGTGACTGAGCAGAGCATGCTGAAGGACTAGAGCCAGAAGCAGCAGCCAGTGAACAGAGGGTTTGTAGGTGGGAGAGGTCACCATGGTCTGTGGATTGAATTGTGTCCCCCAAAGTCCATCTGATAGAAACATAACCCCCACTGTGACAATGTCAAGAGGGTATGAAATCCTATTATGGTAATTGAAATGTGGAGCCTTGAAGAGGTGACTAGATTGTGAGAACCATGCCCTAGTAAATGGATTAATACGTTGATGGTTTATTGGTAGGCATAGGCATACTTCTGAGTGCTTTAAAAGAATAGCGTGTGAGGAACTTAGTCTTTCTCTGTAGCCATCTGACATGTGACACTCTTCATTGCTGTCACCACCCACCAAAGAAGGCCCTCGCCAGATGTGTTCCCTGGACTTTGGACTTCCCAGCTTCCAGAATGGTAAGCAGTAAATAGTGTTTCTTTATGAATTACCCAATTTCAGGTATTTCTGTTACCAGTAAAAAGACTGATATGCTAATGCTGCTGAAAGGTCAAGTAGAATGGGAGCTGAAAATAGGCACTGGATTTAGTGCAGTAAATTACTCTGTTGACTTTAGCAGGAGCAACTTCAGTATGGTTGTGGATGTCAGGGAGACAAAATTGGATTAGGTTTAAGAGTATTCCTGGAACAAAATTTTAACCTAAAGTATCAATAAATGAGCAATGAAGAAATGCAAAGTGGAAAATAAGGCGAAAACTTACTGAATCTCTTCCTCCTTATGGACAGAAAGAGAGGAATAAAAATGGGTCCAGATTAAGATGTGAGTTAATATGAAAATTTCAAATATTTTTTAGTTTGATGGTTTTTAATTTTTTTGTAAATTGGGAGAAAGTGATATCCACTAAGAATGATAAGAGAAGAGGCAGGGTTTGACATTATAAAGACAGGAAAAGCAGTATGACTGGAGATAAATGTTAATATATTTTAAGGCATGGTTTAAATTCTAACTGAGATTAGGGTCAAGCGATTTACAGTGGCACAACTCATCTGGTTAGGGGACTCAATAGATCACACAAAGGTGAAGAATGGAAATTTATTCATTTTTCAGAATTTTTCAAAAGGATATGAAGTTTAGTGCAGGCATGGATATTAAGAGATGGAGAGAGAGCATAGTAGAGGGAATAGTTTGAATAGTTCCTGTGGGTTTAAAGAAACTAGATATTATGATGAGGTAAAATATTAAATGTAGATTAGTGGGCACACTGTGAGACTAGTGGATTATGGATAGGGAAGGCAGGGTCTGCATTAGCAAGTTCAGAGGCAGAGCAGTTTCCAAGTACAATATGTTGCAGGATGGTGTTGGGGAGTGATATTCAAGATGGGATTAAAGGCAAGGCAACTCAAAGATGTATGAATGGACATTCACGTAGATATTTTTCTGTATTTTAGTTTTATGGCAGAATATGAGTAAAGGTGAAAGATTGCAAGCCATTTCCCAAAGTTATCAACAGATATGGGGTATCCTCCCCCATGGACCTTGCCATCCAGTGTTAATGCATCCTCTGTCACTCTCTCCACAGAAACAGCACTGAAGTGGCTGTAAAGAAGCCCCTACCTCATCAGATATGTGTAAGGAAGGAGGAAATACCTTTGGTCATCGTCATTAGGATGGGGATAATTCTCTCACCACCATGGCAGCAGACAAATTTGATATCCACTGTTCCTGTATTCTAGTCTCTTCCATGGTGGAAACTCCAGAGACGTTATCAAGAGCATGAGTGAGGGTGACTACTGATAGTAACAAATATTAGGGTGGTGGGTGAGACATCACAGGTGAGACAAGACAGACAGACTATGAATTCTGTCACAGTTCTGCAGCATACAAATGTGATGCGGGTGGTAAGATCAACCTTGTATTCTCCCTTAGGATAAAGAATGCTAGTTCCTGAAAATGTGGCAAAGGAAACCTCGTGAAATCCCAAGTGCATCAGTTAACTTACACATATAATGATTTAGTTTCGGGGTTGTGTGCTGATGGTCATGGGTATAATTATAGTATATTAGTCTGGTTTTTGTTGCTTATAACAAAATACATGGAATGGGGTATTTTATAAAGAAAACAAAATTTATTGCTTACAGTTTCTGAGGTTGGGATGTCCCAAGTTTGGGGAACACATCTGGTGAGAGTCTTGGTGGTGGCAACAGTGACAGCAAAATATCACATTGCAAAAAGGTAGAGCACTTTGTAATGAGTGAATGAGAGGCTAACCTTCTCATTCACTCTCCTTTTGAAGCCCTCCAAGACCTGCCCACAACCACCATTTAAAATCCATTCCTTACAATATGGTCCTACAATCTAATCACCTCTTCAAGGCCCCACTTTTGATTATCATAATAGGATTTCCCTATAAATAAAATACACAGGCATACACACAATTACATTTCAGGAGATTGAAAACAACCTAAGTGTCCATTAGTGAGATACTGACTTAAAAAAAATTGTATAAAACCATTTAATGAGATTCAGGTAGCCATCAAAATTAAGGAAGCTTAATTATTCATTTATATTTTAGCTCCCATTTATGAGTGAGGATGTGGGATTTCTCTTTCTGTGCCTGTCTTATTTCACTCAACATAATTTTCTCTAAGTTCATCCATATTGCTGAGAATAGCAGAATTTCATTCTTTTTTATGGCTGAGTAGTATTCCATTGTGTATATATACCACATTTTCTTTATCCAGTCCTCCATTGATGGACATTTAGGTTGGTTCCATAGTTTGGCTATTGTAAATAGAGCTGCAATGAACATGGAAGTGCAGGTTTCTCTTTGACATGAGGATTTCCATTCCTTTGAGTACAAATAGAAAGAAAGAAAGAAGAAAGAAAGAAAGAAAGAAGGAAGAAGGAAGGAAGGAAGGAAGGAAGAATGCATTGAAGTTTTGAATGGAGAGAACAGAACTGTGGTTATTAGAAGTGAGGAAGGGGGACAGGGAGAGGAGTTGGAAATTGGTTAAGGGTCTCAAAGAATGATTACTTTTGTAAAGATGAGTATACTAATTATTCTGACTTGATCATCATGTATTATACACAGGTATTGGTATTCAACTCTGTACCCCACAAATATGTATAATCAATTACGTTTCAATAAAAATTTAATTTAATTTAATTTAAAAAGTAAAATGAGATTAAGGAGGCTATTTATGCAGTGATCACAAATTTGAAGTTGTATTTTAAGTGAAGAGTGCAATGCAAAATAGTATGTATAGTTTGCATGTGTAATATACAACCATTTATATAAAAACAATGGGGAAAGGAAATATGGACATGCTTTTTTATATTCATAAAATATCTCAGAAAAAAATAACAATATATAAGAAACTTGCCGGCACTGATTGCCTCCATATGGCTTTTTAAAAAAATATTGAAATATGTGAATATTAACAATTACATAAGAAATAAAACCTGTTCAGGAGCAAAAAACACCATCAAAGTTAGCTTGATGTATTGACCAGGTTTTCTTCTCTCCCTCTCATTTTTTCTTTCTTCCTTAATTTCCTCTCTCTCACTTTTCTTGTTCTTTCTTCTTTTTCTTCTTTCCTTTGTCTGCTTTTGTCAAAACTTCTTTCCCACGCTCCTTCTTCCTCTGTGTCTCTTCATTTCTTTCTACCTTTGTAACTGGTGGGTTGTGAGGCATTGTCAGGAACTTAAACTGCAGCCCAATTGCACTGATTTTAAAGAGTAGTTTTTTTAGAAGCTCTGATAGGGCTTTGCACCTGCCGTCTTCTCCGGGTCATTGCTGTCTCCCTGGCGCTGACTCTCTGTTGTTTCCTTTAGCACAGGTTATTTGGGAAGCTGTCTCAATCCCACCATTGTATCTTCTCTCTTTTGATTTTGCTCCTCTTTTCTATCTAGTTTTCCCTCTAATTATCCCTTTGGTGCTTGGCAATGCTATTTCTTCCCCCACAACCTTCTTTGTCCTAATACCCAGAATCATTCTATATTAATGTTTTTCAGTCCTAACTTTTTACAAATTTCTACTCTGAAACTAGGATGGTTCATATATATCTTCTGCCTTGGCCTTCAAGTTAAACAGGAGACCGATTAGAAAACCAATTATTTATTGGAAGCTTACTCTGGTCCAGAAAATGTGTTATACAATGGGGCACCAGAGACCAACAGGATAGGAACCTTGACCTTAGTGAGGGCAACATCTGAGAGTGTGTGTAGGAGAAGGGGAAATAGGCTGAGGTGAGCATGAAGAATCCTATAAATGCAGTAATGGATAATCCACTGAATAACAGAGAGGTACAAAAGAAGCAGTTATTAGCACTGTTTGTAAGCAGAAAAGTAGGCATCACAGAGGAGAAAATCTTTCCTTTGGATATTTAAGGTGAACAAATGAAGAGATGAAAGGAAATAGTCTAGCACTGCAGAAGTGTGAAGACTTATAACTGTATGTTCAGAAAAAAATTGTTTTTAAATACAGCTGAAACAGAGAGTTGGTGACTGGAGAAAGGGGCTGGTGATGTTGGGGACAGTTAATATGAAATATGTAACATGAAGTTGGATCCTAAAGGGTATTATGATCAATATAACATGGGTTGTGATGGTTAATTTTATGTGTCAACTGGACTGGGCCAAGGGATGCCCAGATAGCTGGTTAAACATTATTTGTGGTTGTGTGAGTGAGAGTGTTTCTGGAAGAAATTAGCATTTGTATCAGTAAACTGGGTAAAATCCATGGTCCTCTCCAGTGTGGGTGAGCATCATTCAATCCGTTGAGGGACTCAATAAAGCAAAAATCAGAGGAAGGTTGAATTAACTCTGGCTGACTGCCTGAGCTGGAACATTTATCTTGTCTTGCTCCCTGAACTCCTGGTTCTCAAGACTTCAGACTTAGACTGGGATATACACAATCAGTTCTCTGGATGAGGACTTCAGACTACACCACCAGGCTTCCTGAGTCTCCAGCTTGCAGAGAGCAGCTGGTGGGACGTCTCAGTCTCCATACCATCATGCAAGCCAATACCCCATAATAAATCTCTTCTTTTATACACACACACACATGATGAGGGGGTCTTCAAAATGCTCTTAGAAAGATTAGCATTATCTTTTAATTCCATTTTTCCATGAACTTGTTGAAATAACCCTCCTATATACTATTGATTCTTTTTCTCTGGAACACTAATACATGTGTGATGCTAAGAAATTTGCATTTTATCTTGTAGGATAAATGAATGAGTCATTAAAGTTCTGACTATTGTCCCTTAACCAGTTAAAATACTTAAGATCACACATTGCAAGCCAGCGTATTAATCTTTCTTCCCTACTAATTTGGGGAAAACCCAATTTCACATTTTTAAGGGAGGATGTATTTGAAACAAAGTTATGGAAGATAAATGGGCATTAGTTATTTGAAATCTCCTAACATCACTGGCTGATCATAGATGAGTGAATCGTTGTGGCACAGAAAACTGTGGAATAGGAAACTTGTTCTTAAAAAGGCATGAAGACCATTAATATGATTTGTCTTTCTGTATAAAATACCTATACATATGTGTATGTGCAACCTGGGATGATGCACAGATATTACACTTTCTAATTGGGAAGGGAAAAGAAAAAAATGAGTTTTATATTGCAAGTCACTGTTGCAATAAAATGATTATAATCACACAGTATAATCACTTGTAAATAACTAAGAGAGGAGAATTATCTTTTGCTTCTAGCTTTAGAGAAGTTCAATTTATTCATTGAATTTAATGAATCATTCACACAAGGGATGGTTGTTTGCATGTTTTTCTCTTTCTCCTTCAGCAATTGATGATACCAGCTTTGTGGTAGAATGAGAAATTTAGCAAATAAAATTCCCAAATCTGTCACTCCCCATCTTTTTGTGCGTCATGTTAATAAATCCTATACCTTCATTTCAGCTTGCCTCAGGAGAGATCATAAGCCTTACAGAGACAAATACAATTTTTCTGTACATATCTGATAAAAAAAGGTTGGAAATTTCCTAGGCCTTGAACTGCAGTAGTTTCAAATTAAGCCACACTCTGAGAATTAATGCCTTACTTTCCTGGCTTTCCTCTTCTTGTTTTTCTTGCTTCATTTTAGATAGCTTTCGAGCTTACAGAAAATTAGACACGAACTACATTAAAAAGTACAACTTCTAATTGCCTTTTGATTTATAAAAAATATAATTTTGATTTTGTATCACTAAGAGATATTAGAGGCTTTAGTTCAACTCATTCAGATTTCAGATAAGGAAATAGATAATGACATGAGCTCTGAGAATGAACACTGGGTCATAAATAAGGAGAACTGGGTTCTACTAGCTTTGCAGCTTATTATCTGTGTGACATTTAATAAGTCACTTCCACTTTCTGGATCTAAGTTGCCTTATATGTAAAATTAATGTGCTGATTTAGAGGTTTTTTGTGACTCTTTTCTTTATGCTGCCATTCTGTGTCTAAATATATTTATTGCACACTTCTCTATGCCAAGGCTTGGGCTACTATTGTAGTATTATACTCTCTGATTCCTGCCTTCAAGAAGGATCATCTATTCATAAAATTCTCATCTAGTATAAAAGAATCCTCTAAAATTGTATGCAAAATTGCATGTGTGTGCGATTACCTGTAGCAAGAATCTGTTGTTTACAACAGATTCATAAAGAAGACTGTGACTCCCCAAATATGAGAACTTCTAGCTTAATTATATTTTGAAAACTAATATGCTACTCATTTCCTTGAACCTAACAGTTAAAGTCCTCTGATAGATGTTACATTTTAGGAGGCAAACATCCCCCCCCAAAAAAAGTAGCAAAAAAAAAAAAAAAAAACCATGAACAATCTAATATCAACTGGGAAATAAAATAGGATGATATGTTATAGACTGACAGGAGAAGGGACTTTTTAGATTGAATGAATGATCAAAAATGACCCTACAGGAGAATGACAACAGCAATGTGATGGAATAAGCAGCCCCGGATCCTCCTTCTCTCCACAAACACAGTGATTTAGCAACACACACATCAATTCACAGACAAATTTTCTTTGTGAGAAATCAGAAACCAATTGAAAGGCTCCTGCCCTCCAGGAGAACACAAAACAAGACTAACTGAAGCTGGTAGGGAGATTTGGAACATCCACTCTCCAGAGACCCTGCCCTTCACATAGCACTGTACAATCAGGAAGAAGCCCCCATCCCCCAGATTCATCTAGTGGAGACAAGGGGTTGGTTCCCATATCTACCACCCCAGTTCTCTGAGGAAAATATTCTGAGGCTTCTGTCTCACTAGTCTTGGAACTCTGATGCGTCTGGCACTCCCTGGAGGCAGCATTTTGGACTGGTAGATGACACTGACCTACACTATTCAGCATAGAGTGAGTGGAGGGAAAATCCCAGGTGGGTATTTAAACCAATGGAACAGAATAGAGAGTCTAGAAATAAATCCACACATGTAAGGTCAACTGATCTTCAGCAAGGGTGCCAAGAACACACAACTGGGAAATAGTAGTCTATACAAAAAATGGTGTCAGGAGAACTGGATATCCACATGCAAAAAAAATAATTATCTTATGCCATACACAAAAATCAACTCAAAATGGATTGAATACCTAGACATAACACTTCAAACTGTAAAACTCCTAGAAGGAAACAGAAGAAAAGCTTCATGACATTTGTCTTGGCAAAGATTTCATGGATATGATATCAAAAGCACAGACAATAAAAATTAAATTTGTGGAACTACATCTAAAAAGTAAAAACCTTCTGTACAGCAAAGAAAAAACCCAATAGAGTGAAAAGGCAACCAATGAAATGGGAGAAGATATTTGGAAATCATGTATCTGATAAGGGATTAATTCCTTTATATACAAGGAAATTCTACAACTCTGTAGTAAACAACAACAACAAAACAAAACCCCAAACAAAAAACTAAAAATGAGATAAGGACTTGAATAGACATTTTTCCAAAGAGGACATACAAATGTCCAACAGGTATATGAAAAAATGTTCAACATCAATAATCATCAGGGAAATGTAAATCAAAACACATGTTATCACCTTACACCTGTCAGCATGGTTACTATAAAAAAAAAAGATAACAAAATATTGGGAAGGATGTGGAAAAATTGGAATCCTTGCACACTGTTGATGGAAATGCAAATGGCGCAGGCTCTATAAAAGTATGGATATTCCTCAAAAAATTAAAAATAGAACTACCATATGGTCTAGAAATCCCACTTTTTAGTATTTATCTAGAAAAATTGAAATTAGAATCTCAAAGAAATAGTAGCAGTCCCATGTTCAGTACAATAGCCAAGACGTAAGAACAGTGAGTGTCCATCAAAAGATGATTGGATAAATAAAATGTGGTATCTACTCATACATACAATGAAATGCTATTTAGCTTTATAAAAGGAAGAAAATCCTGCAATTATGACAACAGAAATGAACCTTGAGGACATTATTCCAGATAAAACTTCCCAGTGGCAGAAAGACAAATACTGCATGCCTCTACTTAAGTGAGGTATGTAAAATGGCTAAATTCATAAAGTCAAAGAAAGCAGTGGTTGCCCAGGGCTAGGGGAAGGAAGAAATAGGATGTTACTAATCAGTGGGAAGAAAGTTCTAGCGAATCTAGATGAATAAACTCTAGAGATCTGCTATGCAATATTGTACCTAGAGCCAATAACAATGTATTAGATGCTTGAAATTTTGTTAATAGGGCTTATCACATGTTAAGTGTTCTTATCACAATGAGA
This sequence comes from Cynocephalus volans, assembly GCF_027409185.1. Taxonomy (NCBI): domain Eukaryota; kingdom Metazoa; phylum Chordata; class Mammalia; order Dermoptera; family Cynocephalidae; genus Cynocephalus; species Cynocephalus volans. Next base: position 11,666,022 of record NC_084468.1, read on the forward strand.
AGAAATAAAGAATGGCTCTAGGAAGAGGTAAGATTTGAGTTCAGACTTTGAATACAGAGCTCCACATATGAACCAGCTACGGGACGGTAAGGGCACGAGGACTTCCAGAAAGAAGCCACCAAAGATGCAAAGGCTCCAAGGCAGGAGTTAGCTGCACTTGTTCTAGGGAAAAAAATAAAGAAGGAAAAGGAGGAAGAAGACAAGCAGCAGCAGAGGAGATAAAGAAGAAAGCAGAAAAAGGCTAATGTGGCTAGAGCAAACTGGGTGGGGAGCGAGGTGGTGGTGAGGTAAGGTTAGGTAAGTGACTAGTAGAAGTAGACCCTGATACATCATAGTAACAAGTTTGGATTTTATTCTAATCGTGATGAAAAGCCATTAACATGTCTTAGGTGGGAGCATGAGATGGCCTCATTTACATTTGTATAAGGACCACTCTGGCTGCCAAGTGGAGAAGAGAAAGTAGTGGGGAGTGGAAGCACAGTGAAGAGAAAGATGTCATAGTCCAGGTGAGAGATGACAGTGACTCAGAGAGTGGCCAGAGTGGAGGTAGGGTGAAGTGGACCGAATTTGCAACAAGTTTTCAACTAGACTCGCTGGGATTCACTAACTAGTTGAATGTTACAACATGTGGACTGAAGAGGGAGTAGTTCAAAGATGATTCCTAAACGATGAGGATTAAGTTCTGCATCTAACAGAGTTTATGAGAACACAGATGTGATGAACATACCTGGGGAAGTGTCTTCAAAGGGTATAAGACCATAGATAACCCAGAGATCAATGAGGGTAGAGCAATTGGAATAAGTACTTTTAATTTTTTTTTTAAATTTAAATTTAAATTTTATTTTATTTTATTTTTAAATTTAATTTAATTTTATTTTATATTTAATTTAATTTAATTTAATTTTATTTTATTTTATTTTATTTTGTCGATATACAATGTGGTTGACTATTGTGGCCAATTACCGAAACCTACCTCCCTCTCCCTCTCCCCCCTCCCTCCCAAAAATGTCCTTTCTGTTTGCTTGTAGTATCAACTTCAAGGAATTGCAATTGTCATGTCTTCTTCCCCCCACCTGTGGTTTTTATGGTTTTTTTATTTGTGCATTTATTTATTTATTTTTAGCTCCCACCAATAAGTGAGAACATGTGATATTTCTCTTTCTGTGCCTGACTTGCTTCACTTAATATAATTCTTTCTAGGTCCATCCATGTCATTGCAAATGGCAGTATTTCATTCTTTTTTATAGCTGAGTAGTATTCCATTGTGTAGATGTACCACATTTTCCATATCCACTCGTCGGATGATGGACATTTGGGCTACTTCCAGCTCTTGGCTATTGTAAAGAGTGCTGCGATGAACATTGGAGAAAAGGTATACCTTCGACTTGATGATTTCCATTCTTCTGGGAGTATTCGCAGCAGTGGGATAGCTGGGTCATATGGTAGATCTATCTGCAATTGTTTGAGGAACCTCCATACCATTTTCCGTAGAGGCTGCACCATTTTGCAGTCCCACCAACAATGTGTGAGAGTTCCTTTTTCTCTGCAACCTCTCCAGCATTTATCATTCAGAGTCTTTTGGATTTTAGCCATCCTAACTGGGGTGAGATGGTATCTCAGTGTGGTTTTGATTTGCATTTCCCAAATGCTGAGTGATGTTGAGCATTTTTTCATATGTCTGTTGGCCGTTCATATATCTTCCTTTGAGAAATTCACGTTTAGCTCTTTTGCCCATTTTTTAATTGGGTTGCTTGTTTTTTTCTTGTAAAGTTGTTTGAGTTCCTTGTATATTCTGGATATTAATCCTTTGTCAGATGTATATTTTGCAAATATTTTCTCCCACTCTGTTGGTTGTCTTTTAACTCTGTTAATTGTTTCTTTTGCTGTGCAGGAGCTTTTTAGTTTGATATAATCCCATTTGTTTATTTTTCCTTTGGTTGCCCATGCTTTTGGTGTCACATTCATGAAGTCTGTGCCCAGTCCTATTTCCTGAAGTGTTTCTCCTATGTTTTCTTTAAGAAGTTTTATTGTTTCAGGGTGTATATTTAATTCTTTAATCCATTTTTGGTTGACTTTAGTGTATGGTGAAAGGTATGGGTCTAGTTTCATTCTGCTGCATATTGATATCCAGTTCTCCCAGCACCATTTGCTAAAGTGGCAGTCCCTTCCCCAGTGTGTAGGCTTGGTGCCTTTGTCAAAGATCAGATGGCTGTAGGTGTGTGGGTTGATTTCTGGATTCTCTATTCTATTCCATTGATCAGCGTGTCTGTATTTATGCCAGTATCATACTGTTTTGGTTATTATAGCTTTGTAGTATAGTTTAAAGTCAGGTAGTGTTATGCCTCCAGCTTTATTTTTTTTGCTCAGCATTGCTTTGGCTATGTGTGATCTTTTGTTATTCCATATAAATGTCTGGATAGTTCTTTCCATTTCTGAGAAAAATGTCATTGGAATTTTGATGGGGATTGCATTGAATTTGTATGTCACTTTGGGTAGTATGGACATTTTCACTATGTTGATTCTTGCAATCCAAGAGCATGGAATATCTTTCCATCTTCTTGTATCCTCTCTAATTTCTCTCAGCAGTGGTTTGTAGTTCTCATTATAGAGATTTTTCACCTCCTTGTTTAACTCAATTCCTAAGTATTTTATTTTTGGGGTGGCTATTGTAAATGGGCAAGCTTTCTTGATTTCCCTTTCTGCATATTCACTATTGGAGAATAGAAATGCTACTGATTTTTGTGTGTTGATTTTGTATTCTGCTACTTTGCTGAAATCATTCATCAATCCCAATAGTTTTTTGTAGAGGCTTTAGGCTGTTCAATATATAGGATCATGTCATCTGCAAAGAGGGACAGTTTGATTTCATCTTTTCCAATCTGGATGCCCTTTATTTCCTTGTCTTCTCTGATTGCTCTGGCTATTACTTCCAACACTACATTGAATAGGAGTGTTGAGAGTGGGCATCCTTGTCTAGTTCCGGTTCTTAAAGGAAAAGCTGTCAGATTTTCCCCATTCAGGATGATATTGGCAGTAGGTTTATCATATATGGCTTTAATTATGTTGAGATACTTTCCATCTATACCTAACTTATAGAGGGTCATTGTCATGAGTGAATGTTGAATTTTATCAAATGCGTTTTCAGCATCTATAGAGATCAATGAAGGTAGAGCAATAGGAATAACTACCTTTTATTGAATAAGTATTATTGCCTATTATTATGTCTATTTTATAAAACAGTTTTAAAATGAGGCTTAGTGAAATTATCCAAGGTCACATAGTTAATAAGAGACCATATTCTACTTGCTTCCAGGAAGTTTTCATAGAACAGGTGGCAGTTTTTTGCCATAATAACTACAACATCAGTAAGGACAATACCACAGAAACAGTGAGAACTCTCAGACTTCAGGTCAATCAGACATCAGCTGGGTCTCCTGACCCAGAGAAAATAAGATTGACTCAGATGCCATTCTTTTGTCGCAGCTATTCCCCCTCTTTGTCCCAGTCTGCCTTAGTCAAAAAACACTGTTTCTTTGCCTAGATTTCCCACAAACCACCATTCTCAGAAGGCATTCATGTAGAGGAGAATTTTACAGGATATTTGGATGCAATGGTAGATATAAAATAGTCCTATTATTTAAAAGCTCTCTTATTCACACCTGCCACAGGTAGTTCTCAATGCCCACTTTTTTCTACCTTCTTTTTAAAAAAATTTTCTAGCTTTAAACTTTTGTCTTCATTTCTTTCTCCACCATGGTACCTCTCTCCTCCTTGAGCACCTCTTAAACTCCAGGATTCCTCCTTAGCTCTAATGCAGAGTGTTTTAATGATCTCTGTGTCACTCTGGAACATTTTGACTATGTCCCCAAACATGCTTATTAAGGTGAGCTCTTACATAAGGGAGGCTTTCTCCCTTGAGAGGAATCCTGAAATCAGCTTTGAATGTCATGAATCTGTTCCTTTTAACATCTCCTCTCACTGGTTTTCATTCTTCCTTCCTCATTTACCATCTCTTTTTTATCGTATATAAATGTATACATAAATATAATTCTTAGGGAAAAATTGGAATATGTTCTATTATAATAACCCTGAGATTGTGTTTCTTTTGTTTGTACAATTCTGTCCACACATCTGAGCTTTGACGCCTGTGGCTGAAGCTAAGGCCTCAACATTCATCAAGTCAGTATAAAAATAGATTTATAAAAGTCACACGACTTCCCTGTGAACTTCAGAACTGCCAAGCCAATGTGAATCACCTGTCAAGTTTAATATGCCAGGTTAGGACAGGTCTGTCCTTTGGTTTTATGCTGTTCCAGGTAAGACTGGCAGTGCAACCATATTTGTAAAGTTGGGTGTATATTAAAAGTACATGTCAGACCATATTCATCCACATTTTTGGCCTGCCCACTTTTCAGTCCTTTCTACTCTTACACATCAGGTAAGTCTTTCTCAGGAACAGCTATGATTTTTCTACTTTTGCATTCAAGAACTTTCTATAACTCACCTACTGAGTTATGGAGTCCAAAGAATTGGCATCTTCTCCTGGCTCTTTGATCCAAAATCTACGTGACCTTGGGGAACTTACTTATATCACTGAGTTTAGAGTCCATCTCTGTAACAGTCCCTCATTGTCCTACAGGTTTATCAGGAAGATCTATTTTGGAAGCGTGTTAAAGAACTTGTAAACTCTACCATGCTGTTCAATGTAAGTTGTAATTCTCCTCATACAGTGAAACTCAGTCTTTTAGTCTGTTGTTTAAAGCCTCAATTAGGTTACTACTCATATCTTCAACTTCCAACATTTTACATCCAAGGTAAAAAGCTTTCTTCAGAAGTCAGAGAATGAACAGCTGTTTTTTACATGGATCCTGACATTCATAAGCCATGTAACCTGAGAAGAGTTGACCAATCTCACTGAGTGTCAATTGTAATGCCAATAACATGTTCATCCTTATACTTACCACCCAGTGTTAATTCTTAAATTATACAAAATAATGCCAATTAATAAAAATCATGGAAAAGACAAACATAAGCTTTGTACTCTTTAGAGGGTTCCACTCTGCCTAAGAAATTCCTGGATATACAATAACTTCTGAAGCTCAACATATCCAAAGCAGAATTCACTCTTTTATTGCCAGGCCACTATTACATACTCACTTTCTGCAAGTAGTCTCAATCTCCTAACACTAGAACTGTTTATCATGTTTTCCACTTTTCCTTCTCCTTCAGATCAGTAACCATGCCTTACTGATTCTACTGATCACAGAGCTTTGACATTCTCCTGCTGTCTGCTGATACTCCTTTTTACATAGATCTTCAAGTTTTATTTTCTGGGTAATTGCAGTAGCCTCCTTTCTGGTCTTTCCAATTTCATTTTTTCAATGTGTTATTCCCTCTGTCACGTAGTTACCAGAATGAGTATTCCCAGGTTGAAATCTGATATGACATTTTTTCTACTATAAGGTACACTATGCATTAAGCATACGTTTGGAACCAAACTTTTTGAGACAGACTCTGCCACTTATTATTTCTGTGAGCTCAGTGAGATTTTCTCTCAGTTCATTTCTTCATGTGGTGGCCCTGAGCATGCACCTCTCAGATCTCTGGTGCAGGACCATCAACTGGAGGGCCCCATATGTTGCCCTCTGAAATATACCACCACGTTTATGCTGAAGTCAGTCCTCACATAAGCTTTTCCCAGGAAATGATGTGAAACAACAGGGTTACTAATGCAGACCCCTTCCTGGGAATCACAGGACTCCAATGATAGCTATCTTTGTCCTACAGACTCCCCACTGGCTTAGTGGAACTTCCTCAGACAGCACTTCAGTTTTAAACTCTTCCACTCAACATTTCTTCCTTCCCTTTTTCCTCCACAAAGATCAGACCTGCGCTGTGGTCTGACAGATCTCCTGGCCTCTCCTGGATCCCTTTCCATTTTCTCCTATAGGTACTTTCCCTGATAAATCCCTTTCATGTCTAAACTTGGCTTGACACTTGATTCTTGAAGGATCTGGACCAACCCATTTCATCTGTAAATTGTATGTAATAATGGTACCTACTTTATAGGATGGCTAGGAAGATCAAACATAATAGATATATAAAGATATAAAAATATGTGATACAATAGTTTGTAGTGTTGATTTGGTTTTATAAAGTTGTTTGCTGCTAGTATCCTCATTATTAATGTACTACTCATTCAACATAGCATACTCTTTCATGAATCTATTTCTTTTTAATTCATATGATACCTTCTGCAAAAAAAAAAAAAAAGTTCTTTTTTTTAATGCCAATAGTGTAAAGTAATACCTGTCCTTCAGGGCCCAGCTCTGAAACCATCATCTATGCAATGCCTTCTCTAACTACCTCCCTTTTCCTCCTATGGCCCCAGGTATACCATCCCCCTACCACTTTTATTATTCATAATCTCACTGTGGGGCCACTGATTATTTGTTTGATGCTACCTTCAGATCCTGAATCCTTCAAGGACTTGAATTTCATCACACCTTTTTTTTTGTTTTGTTTTTTGTATCCATAGTACTTTGCACAATCCCTGGCACATTTTAGAGGTTAATAAAATAATTTTTTGTTGTTTATTGAGTAAACAGATCCATCATGTTGGTTTGTGGTTTGGTAGCAAAACAGGAATAAAACAAGCTGCAATATCCTCATGCGGGGACATCTGAACTTCCTTTGCTTGACTAGAATCTGTAACACGTGAAACTTCTTAAATATTTCAATATCAACCTCCAACTCAACGACTAAGGTTTTTGAAATCCAAGTTAAATAGCTGTCCTTGGTTTTAGTGGGAAGGCACCACTAATGAAAAATAGATGTTATTATCCCATAAATCATTTTGTCCTTCTATAAGATCCTCCAGGCTCTTGCAGGCTGTAAATCTAAGCCAAAGCCAAGCAGAAGCTACTGAAAACTCAACGTTACTCTTAGTTTTATATTTTTATCTTGTTCCTTCAACAAGAAATTGAATGAAGAAAGCCGTGAGAAGACAAGGCTGAAGCGGTATAGCTCTTCCGAATCTGTTCAAATTCTGTGCCCCAAGTTCAGGTCCTGCTGAACCTTTTTTAATATGCATATTCACAGACCTAATTATGCCTTCTTACATTAGTTCTAGTGAATGAGTAATGATAATCATAATGAAACTGTCCATTTTTGTTTATTCATTACAAAAATATTTATTGAGTGCCTCCTATGTACTAGACACTGTTCTAAGCACTGGGGAAATGGTAATACACAAAACAGAAAAAAAAATACAGAAAAAATGTTCTGCTTTCATGGAGTTTATGTACAGGTGGGGGGAGACATACAATAAATAGATAAATGTATAGAATGTCAGATGGTGATTAGTATTGTGGAAAAGAGTAGAAAACAGAGCAGCAAGGGAATGTGAAATCCTCAGGGTTTGGAGAATGTAATAATTTTAAAATAAGGAAAAACAGGGAAAGCCTGAAATGAATATGAAAAGGAGGACATGAGTGTCATAGACTTTGGAAGACACAGTCCTGAATCACCCAGATCTCTGCTGAAGAAAAGATGTACTGCCTTAGCTTCTACAAGTGCTGTAAGTAGGCAGCCTTCACAGGTCAGAACCTTCAAGTCCTCCCTCAAGAGATCCACCTTGCTTGAAATCACGCCTCTTCTGGGGCAACATATATATAGTGGCTGCTTGAGGTGCAGTTACAAAGATGCAGCGATTTCACCCAAGGTGGAACAACTCTAATAGGACATTTTATCTCCAGAGCTCCCTGTGGGTTGAGTTGAGGTTAATGAGTCTGTATCTCAGCTCAACTTCTCTCTCTGCCTAACCCTGCTTTCCTCTCCTCCTTTCCACGGGGGTTGATCACAGGGCACTCTATAATGAATATTCTCTTTATAACCTTTTCATCAGAGTCTGCTTCCCAAAGAATACCTATGACAGGCAAGTAGGTGATTACAGGTCTGTGAATGGTTCTTTTAGTCTGTTGACTGACCACCCAGATTTGTTTCGATATTCACATCTTAGAATTGAGCAGGTGAGTTGGGACTGCGGATAACTCAGTTGGTCCAGTGTGAAATAGCAGGAAAATGAGAGACTTCTGAGGGTTAATTTTAAAGGAAGGAATAAGAAAGAAAAATAGGAAACCAAAGGACAGATAAATCAGGAAACGGTTTGAGTTCGGTACCATACGAGGTAAAGTAAGCCACTGGAAAAATTCTGGTGGTAGCATAACCAAAAATAGGAGTTTTATTTGCTTTTTATTTATTTTTAATTTTATTTTGACATTTAATTGTACATGCGTGTGGGGTACAGTGTGCAATACATACATAAACTATACATTGATTCACTTAGGGTAGAAAGCATGGCTGTCAGTTTGATTATTGACCCCTGGGCTTCCTGTACCAGGTTGCTCTCATTTTTCTGCATACATGGGAAATTATCAGTCAATATTTCTTTAAATAAGCTTTCTAGGTCTTTCCCTTTTTTGGGTACACCAATTACATGGAGGTTATTTTCCTTGAAGGCATTTCATGCTTGCTTGCAATTATGTTTCTTTTTTTCTTCTTCTTCTTTTTTTTTTTTTAATTTGCTTCTCTGATTGGATAATTTGGTATGTTCTGTCTTCAAGCTCACTGATTCTTTCCTCTGTTTGATCAACTCTGCTGTTGGAGCTGTTTATTGAGTTTTTCAGTTCAAATAGTGTATTTTTTATTTCTACAATACCTTTCTTTAAAAATTAATTCATTTTCTTTAGCAATTTTCTCATTCTGTTCCTGGATTGTTTTTCAAATATCATTTAATTATCTGTCTGCACTTTTTTGTGACTCTCTGAACATCTTTAGGAGGATTATTCCAAACTCTGTGAGACATTTCATAAATCCACTGTTCTCAGTTTATTTCTTGATTTTTGATGGTTTTCTTTGGTGGTGTCATGGTTCTCAGTCCTTTCTAGGTCTTTGTATCTTGATGTTGATGCCTGCACATTTGAGGAGACAACTCTCTCTTCCTGTTTTTGTAGGTGTTCTTTCCTGGTTTTAGACCTGTATTGCCCGCTATCAGATCTTCATTTCTGATCTGTGGGTTTTTTTTTTACATTCTGTCATAGCAACCACCACCACTTAAACACTGCACTGGACCTAATTTGCTGTCCTGTAGTTAATTCCTGGATGGGAGCACTTCCTGCACGGACTAGAGCTTTAGCTTTGTACCTGAGTTAAATTGCTGACTTGCTGCTGCTTCTCAGACTGGGAAACATTTTTTTGTGCAGACCGTATTTTAAATGGTGGCCTTTTAGTCACTTCTGGGTCATATGGGGTTATCACAAATACAACTGGGTCTGAGACTGAGTCTTCCCTCAAACTGTCCCTCCTGCAGTTCTATTGCACTGACTGTGTCCACTATGTGGTGCCTGTGTCAATCAGAAGACAGATCAGCTGCCTACACTGCTCTCTGATGCATTCCTGGTAGATCAGCCCCCTCCAGCACTGCAAACTTTTCCTATGGGGCAGGCCCTACACAAGTTCTTCTCAGAGATTCACTGACCCCTGGGTGATTCCTTCCTTTCATAGGCTGTGGCCTCTCCCCCTATACTGGCACAGGGGAAGCTTGCAAGCAGCTTTGCTGGCCTGAGAAATAGGGTGGTGCATTCTGATGGTATGCAGAGATCATGACACCATTCTCCCTGTAGACTCCGCAAAATGTCACACAAAGCACTACATGGCTTTGCTGTCTCCAAGGAGCGGTTCCATGTTCTGGAAGCAACTTTGTGCACTGTGCCAGGCCAGCCTGGGGAGCAGCTGGAGCTGGGTCTGATGCAGATATTCTCTCCTCCTGCTTGCTATGGCTTTCCATGCTTTGATGAATTCAGCGGGTTTCTCCTCCTCTTCCCCCAAGTTCCAGTGATTACAAGATGGCAGTTTTTGTGTTTTAATAGTTGTAAGTTGATCTCCGGGAGGGTGGGGAGGGAGGGATGGGAGCAATGCCAGGGTTATCTATTCTGCCATCTTGGTGATGTCACCTCCTGAAAGAAGGCTTTGTAGTAACGAAGATAACTGAAATGCAATTTTACATTGTTTGCTTTATCTTACACACATCATTTCCCCATCTTCTTTAACATTCAGTAAAGTTTGTCATACACGGAGGCCATATATGATAGTTTTTTTTTAAAAGAATCATATCTAGACTGATAAAACATACAACAAGTAGCACATTGATCCATTAATGCATCAAATTCATTGGAATCAAGAGCTCAGGGTTATAGGTGGCCTTAGTAACATGAGCTCCAGTGATGGTGCTGGAATTTATCTTATCTAAATCTTAAGCAGTATTTTGGTCACATCAGTTTACTTCTTCGTTTTATCCTCTAGATTGTGCCTTCTTATGGACAGGGACAGTGTCCATTATGCAGCACATTGTTATGCTCATAATTAACTCTTTAAATATTTATGGAATAAATGCATATGGGCATGAATAAATACACTTACTTGTACAGATATCCACTTCCCCATTGAATTATGCATCTCCGTGGGTCAGGGTCCTTTTAAACAGTTTTTTGTATTATCCAAAGTGCCTAAAACAATGCTTAACTCATGGTAAATGAATTAATTGTTCAATAGAATCCATGAAAGCCAATGTCAGTTATCAATTTGTCATCTCTCAGCTCTTAATCTTCCCTTCATTTCCTCATCTATGAAAATAAAGATAGATCCTGTGAACATTTCTTCTTTACTACCTGGAAAAATGCTAAGCTTTTTTAGCAGAGGGTACTAGAGTGACACTGCAGGAGGAAGAGGCTATCTTTCCTGGTTTTGTTTCATCTGTCCAGACACTGTAGTGCACTCGGCTTATCCAGCACCTGGACACTGCTGCAGGGTGGCTTCTCCAGTGCTACTGCAGTGTGTGGTGGCCAACTTCACCCAGCAGTTGGGCAAGTTGATAGTTGAGGGCCTCCACTGAGACAGCTACATATAAACAGCTTTTTCTAGGACTACACGTGGCAGATTTTTAGCACGTTTTGGAGACTGATTATCAAAAATTTCCTCTGGCATGACAGCACAGAAACTTGTCTGTCATTTAGTGAGCAATTGTCATGCTGTCTGTAAGAAGATCTGGATCTCAGCCCTAGGGGACCTCTTTTTTGGGCGATCTGTCTCAGCCCTAGGGATAGTGACTTCTTCTTATATCTGCTATTCCTATATCATTTATACTTCACTGTGCTTCTTGCCAATCTTTTATTATTCCAATGCCCTTTTATAGTTTATGCTTCTTTATATTAAACTTACTTTGCTCAAATTTTTGTGTGGTATCTCTCTCCTGATTGGACCCTGACTGTAGAGTATCAAACTCAAGATTGAAAGGTCAAGAACAAGTCTAAGTTGAAGGTTCTATTTTCCACGTTTACTCTAAATTCAAGATGTTTTCCACGTAGTTCACAGTACTCAAGAAACTTAAAATCTAGATGAAATTCAAATGAACTTACTGTATTCCATAGTAGTAATGGTATTCATAGATCAAATATGAGCAAATATATCAAATACGGTAAAAAGTGCTTTTGAATGTTAGGTAAAATTATCTTTTTTCTTCTAACTATAAAATTTTCTAAAAATGTGTATCATGCCAATGTGAAATATGAACCCCTAAGAGGTGAACATAGTTTTAACAGTTCCCGAAATCTATTTACCCACATTCTTCATATTTGGAGAACATCTCACCAAATACGTGGTTCTCAGACATACGTTGAAGAGCTGCCTTTAGGATTATTCAGCTCAGTGATTCCCAATGTATAGTTACTGGAACAGCATCAGCATCACCTGGGAATTAGTTAGAAATGCAAATTCTAAGGCCCATCCCAACCTACTGAATCAGAAACTGTGGGACCTAATACTCTGTATTCGGACAATCCCTCTAGGTGATTCTGATACATGCTAGAGTTTGGTAAGCCTTGATCTAGCTTAATATTATATTTTTATAGGTGAGGAAATTGAATCTCAAAAAATTTCAGAGACTGTGAAGTTCAAATAACTCGCAAGTCACAAAACAAATGTTCTATGTTCAAGTGTCCTTGCTTCCTGGTTCTTTCCTCTAGACCCTTCCTTTATTTGTGATTGCCTTTGAAACCTTTATCATTTCCTGCCATTTCTTGGATGTATGGTAGGAAAGCAGAAAATGGATTTGAAAGAATTTTGTCTTTGCATAGATATTAAAAAGAACAAGTAAGTTCTATAAGTATGGAATAGAATCTCAGAGATGGTGAGAATTTTGTCCCCAGTGCACTCAAACACAAGAGAAAAGTTCATTTAGTGGAATGTGGCATAGAGGATTCAATCATAGAATGAAGCTTGGATCATGACAGATGGCTTTCATTTGCCTTCATTTTTTCATGAGATACATAGTTTTATGATACCATAATATGAAGTTTGCTATCTTATCAAATAAGCCAACATTTTCCTGTGGGAAGAGTAGTGTCTTTTAAACTGAAATAAAATCCGCCTGGGCTCTGCCTCTTCCTTCTTTCTTTATCCACAAAAACTTGCCCTTGGCCAGATGCTTCTCCTTTTCATTTTCTATTTAGGTGGCATTTTCAAATATAGAAAACAATTTTATAAACTCCCTGCCATTTCTGTTTTGCTTGGGCTCCACAGAGGCCTCAATAATTTTTATGGAAAAGCAGCACCTGTGTTTCCACCAGGCTTGGCTTTCACAATATTGATGAATTTCAAATGAAGGGCATCTACCTCATTCAAGTTAAATGAAAAGCAAGTTCTCTCTGTTTCCAGAAACTGATTGCAAAATGTGCTAGAAAACTATCCTCTTGCTCCATAAAAACATTAGAAAACATTAGGCTGAATGTAAACATTTCATATTAGGCTATACCTTTTGAGTGAAAAGAAGATAGTGGCTTCAAACAACTTTATCAAAGGAAGAAATCCCAGGATTGATGTTTTCTAAAGATTTCTCTAAGTTGGTTGATTTATTATTTCATTCATTCATGCAACCAAAGTTTGTGGTTCATTCATTCATTCATTCATTCATTCATTCATTCAACAAATAGTATTTTATTCAGCACCTATTATATTAGGAACCACGCAAAGCAATGGATATATTTCCCTGGGAGTGAGGGGACAGGGGACTTTCAGTTCAACATGTATTATTGAGCATATGAGCTTGTCTTTGCTTTCATCTAAAATGGAGGTCAGCCAACTGTGTCCTTTGAACCTTTTTATGTAAACAAAGTTATAGCCACAGCTGTTCGTTTACATGCTTATATTGTTTTATAGTGTTCTGTTTATTTTTTTATTTGATTCTCTTTTTTCTCTATGTTTAATTTTGGATAGTTTCTGTTGCTATGATTTTCTAGTCATTACTCTTTTCCTCTGCAATGTTTAATATGTTATTAATCTCATTCATTGATTCTTTTTTTAATTTCACAGTTATTTTCATCTCTAGAAGTTATAAGTGGATTATTTTTAAAGGTCTTTCATGTCTCTACTTAACTTATTGAACAAGCAGAGGATACTAGATCAGTTATTATAACATAGTAGTGTATATTAATATATAATTTTATATTATGGTAACTGATTTAGCATCCTTCTCTGCTTGTTTCAACATCTGGGTTATTTCTGGGTCAGTTTAGATTGATTAGTCTTTGTTCTGGAATGCATTTAGACTATCTTAGCCCAGAGAAAGTACCATCCAAGAAGATGAGAGGAAACAGTACCTGGTGCCCACTACACAGTGTCTGTTCCTATTAGCCAGAATGACAAAATTCATAATTCATGAAGCATTAGGTAGCAGCACAGAGCCTAGGGCCAATTTTCCTCACTACTGAGGCAAGACTCTTTAATGTACTCTGTCTAATACCCAGAGGATCACGAGGTTTTCCATTCTGACTTGTAAGAACTGGCACAGTCCCTGTGTTAGCATGAGACACTGTTACATCTAATCCTTTCAGGTGGTTCTTTCCCTGGCCTTTGGGAGTTTTCTCACACGCATTTGCTTTTCAGCACCCGTCTGAATATTTGAAGAGTACCTGGACTTTCCTCACATGCATTTGCTTTTCAGCACCCATCTGAAGACTTGAAGGGTACCTTTTGCAGATTTCTGGTGAGCTCTTTCTATGCACCTCTTATCTCTCTGGTAGTCTGCCTTGAAAACTCTGTCTATTTTGTTTGGACTCTCAGCTCTGCCCCTTTCCTCAAAAAGTTTACTATGAGCTCTGCCTGAGTTCTCCTACCCTGTATTGTGGTCTGGAAAAACAGTAAGCTGGACCCTCACCTCATTTGTTTGGTAACTTTAGGAATAACTGTCTTTTCTTGCCTCATGAACAGTGTCTTCAAAACCATTGTTTTGTATATTTTGCTTGCTTTTATTTGTTTGTTTTATGCAGGAAGGTTAATATAGCTCCTGGTATTCAATTGTGGCTGGAAGCAAAAGTGAAGGTCTTGGATGATGACTTGGTTATGTAGAAAAGAGCTTGGATGCCTCCTGGGGAATTGCATTCTTCAATGCATGGCTTCCTACCTGGTATAACAAAAGTTGACAGTAACCTCTGGCCACAAGTAAATTTATCTGTTTATCTCTGCATGCCATACTGATATTATCATTTTTGATGGACCATGGAGTGAAAAAGTTAGAGAAGAACTTTTCTTAGACATAGTGATTTCAAAGATGATTTTGAAGACAAGAGATAGGAACATAGCTGGTTGTATAAAAAACACACTTGCAGTGCTGTAAAAAAGGAATTGAGAAGGAAAAAAGCAATGGAGTTAGGTAAAAAAACGTTAAAAGGCTTATAAAATGTATAAGAGATCATTTTCAGACTACTGGATAGATGATCAGACAAGTAAAAACTTTATAAATCTTCCATTTTCAAAATAATTTTAAAGAAGAGTTCAAGCTACATGACGTTTTATTTTTGAGGTATGTAGACAGCATACCCAAATGAATAGCTGATTTTATTTTGTACATGAAGTAAAATAGCCAAAAATGGTTCATCAGGCTAGATAAAAGCCCGTGAACGATCATCCTTAAGGAATCTTCCATCTGCTAAACCTTGGAGAACTAGATTCTCTTCTTTTAAAAATCCTTGGCAGTTGTGCCAAGATCTGGCAAATTCATTATTACCTCTAACAGCTTCAAATTAAACTGTTTTAGTAAAGCTGCGGAATTTAAAAAACAAAATCACCAATGCATAATAACATGTGTTAACTATTTTCATATATTGTGCACAGATACAGAAACTGTACAACCTGCCCTGTGGCATGCTGCCCCCTCCCCTCAAGTACAGGCTCCACATAATCCCTCTGGATGGGACCTCTGAGACACAATACTACTGAGCTCATAACAAGTATCCTGTCTCTAGCAATACTCAAAGAGGTTTTGGATGACTCTGCCTAAGTGTTACAGTAAAGAACACCTCTATTATTCATTTTAAATGTAAGTTTTGGTGTTTCTGAGAAGCTGGGGCAGATATTTACAGACATAATAAAAAACGTAATACTATTTATGTCTGCCCAGGGCCTTAAAACTTAAAATGCAAGTAGATGTGATTCATTTAATCAGTCATCAATAAATGATTGAGTTCCTATTACGCACCTGACACTGTGCTCAGTCCTGGGATATGAAGGTGAGGTCATTCCCTCACAAAGCTCAGAACCCAGTGGAGAAGGAAGACACCTGAAGTACAATGAGCTAAACATGGTCATTCCATTTGAAAGAGCCCCCATCCTTTGCCTTTTCATGAGGGCAGGGCAGGTGTTCTTCGGTTTTTACTGTAACGTTTTACTTTACAGTTTCACCACAATGCCAGTGCTTGGCCAGTGTCATACAGTTTATAAGTAGCCAAATCTGGGATCCTTCTCTGGCTCTCTTTTCTCTACAACAGGCTGCTTTCGACAGTCCCATTTCATCAGCATGCCCTGCCTCTCTCTCCCAGCAGAAGGTTCAAGAACTCAATTGCTAGGCCCAGATTCACAAGGAAGATAGCAGCTGGTATTTCCCACTGAGGGAACTTGAACGAATGGCTAATAATCCCATGCCTTATTTATCTGCTTTCAAATTATTGCAAACTGGACCAAAGAACAGCAACCAAAGAACAGTCCTTAATGAAACCAGTAATTCATTATGATGAGGCGATAAGATTGCCTATTGCCACCTTAATTGCTAGCACCTTAGAAGACACAAAGGAGATGCAAAAACAGGCCAAAGAGAACAATTCGAGTTTCTTTAGGGAAATTCCCTGCTTCCAAAGAAAGGGAGGAAAAACAAATGCTGAGGGATGCTATTTATGTGAGACAGATTAGCCCTTGGGCAAGACTAAGGTTTATTGCTTTTTCTTGGCTGTGCTTTTTTCATTTTTTTTATCCGGGATGAAATTCAGAGAAAAAAGAAGCTCATATTCTTGGATCTTAGGGGACTGAACTCAGCATGAATACTATCTCAACCCTGAGGTGGCTCAAAATAATGTTTATTGAGCACTTTCCTTATTCTATGTCTAGTACTTAGTGCTTTCACATATTGATATCTATATCAGTATTCACACGTGTGTGTTTGTGTGTGTGTGTGTGTGTGTGTGTGTGTGTACACACCTATGCCCACACCTACTTGGAAAGAGAAAAAGAGTCAGTGTTATTATTTTATATATTCATATACACACATATATATGTATACACATGCACACATATTTATATTTGTCATGTGATATGGTAATATAATGAAAAGTATTACAATATCATCACAAGTTTGGCGTTCGTTACGTTTTACAAAATAGGAAAATAAAATAATTATATAATTATAATAAAACTGACTATCATATGAGGGTCTGTGTAAAACAGGCTTTATTCTAAACACTTTTTCAAGACTTTAAAGAACCTGCTCACGCTCTCATGATTAACAAGTAGCAGGACTGGAATTTGAACTCTGCAAGTCTAAGTCCAGACTCGACTACACTGCTGGAAGTAAACCTTTGCCATGTGTATTAGTTTCCTATTGTTGCTGTAACAAATCACCATAAGCTTAATGACTTAAAACAGCACAAATTTATTATCTTCCATTTATAAAGGTCACAAGTCTGAGATGGGTCTCTTGGATTAAAATCAAGGGGTCAGTAGAACTGAATCCTTTTGGAGGTTCAAGGGGGGAATCCATCTTCTTGCATTTCTGGATTTCAGTCACTGCCCACATTCCTTGGGTGGGGGCTCCTTTCTATTTTCAAGACCAGCAATGGCCAGTGGAGTCCTTCTCACATTTCATCACTCTGAAGCTAATTCACCTGCTTTCCTCTTTCACCTTGTGGTTATATTGGACCAATCTAGATAATCCAGGCTAAACTCTCCGCCTCTAAATTTTTAACTTAATCGCATCTGAAAAGTCCCATTTGCCATGTAAGGTAGCATATTCACAGATTCTAGAGATTAGGATGTGGACATCATTTGGGAACCATTATTCTGCCTATCACACCAAGTATCTGAAATTAGCAGTTTGTGAGAGAATATGTCAACTGGTCAGTATTTTTCAAAATGTAAAATATGTGTATTTTAACCCAGCCATTTTATTTGTGGGCACTTATGCTATAGAAATATTTACACATACCCATAAAGATATTTACCAAGAACTTAATTGCAGCATTAACTGTGCAAGCAAACACGGACATCCCCTCAGGACTTAGCCGCAGCAGGAACTGTGGACATAAATTACAGCCCATTCTTGAAGAGGATTCCTGAGCCTCTTCCTCTGCTCTCTCCTATCCTCTACTCTCTCATTTGGCCACAGCCCCAGAGAAGCATGGGCCTCCTGTCCAGATCATACCTCAGACCTTTGGTCTCCCTCTTCTTGCAGTTCCTTCAAATCTCTGTTCAGATGCCACCTTCTCACTCCCATTCTCACATGACAGTCCCTCTTCACTCTAGCTACGCTTATCTTTCTCTTTAGCCCTTACTTTCATCTGACATATTGTATATTCAGTTGTTTACATGTCTATTATCTATCCGCCTACACTAGAACGTAAGCTTCTTGAGGGAAGGGATTTTGCTGTGTAGATCATTGTTTTATCTGAGGCACCAGGGATAGCACCTGCATTTACTAGAAACCCAACAAATTAATATTTGTGGAATGAGTGAATGATTGGATGCTGTAGTGAAGAGAGATTATAGTATATCTAAGCTAGGGTGTTAAATGAACAAAATGGCAAACTCCATGTATAATTCCAATATTTCTTGAAGAACAATTCATTATGCAATGTGTACAATAGTATTTATAGGCATATGAGTATATATGTAGAGTATATATATATATGCAACTTTATAGAATGCAACTATGTAGAAAACACCTGGAAAGATTATGCAATGATATTAGCTGTGGCTTATTTGTGACTTTTGCTATGTACTTTCTTATTTCTGAATTAAAATAAACAATATCCATGCATCTTTTCTAAAGTCAGAAAAATTAATAAAAAGATGGACTTTGGGCCTCCCGGCATCGGAAACTATAAGCAAAATAAATTCTGCTTTTCTTATAAATCACCTAGTTTCAGGTATTTTGTTAAAAGACACAAAAAATACACATGGGATCCTCAGGATTGACAGGCTTCAGGTCTCACTTTTCCTCTGAGTCAGCCCAAAGAGACAGTGATTCACCAGCACCAGCACCACCACCACTACTGCCACCACCACTACTGCCACCACCACCACCACTACTGCCACCACCACCACTACTGCCACCACCACCACTACTGCCACCACCACCAGCACCAGCACCACCACTTACTCATTTCTAAATGAAATAAATTAATAAAATAAAATAAAATAAATTTTATTTCTGAAGTGAATATAAATTTGTTTTCTCCTATAGTGAAGGCATAAAAAAGGTCAGGGTCTAAGATCGTGGGTTTCAAGTACTGTTATGAGCTGAATTGCGTCCCTCCGAAATTCATATGTGGAAGTCCTAAACTTCAATGGGATAGTATATGAAGGTGGGCCTTCGGGAGGTAATTAAGGTTAGATGGCATATTGAGGGTGGAGACCCCGAGATGGGATTATTCCCATTAGAAGAGCGGAAGGAGACTAGAGCTTTCTTTCTTTTCAACATGTGAGGATACAGTGAGAGATGTCCATCTGTAAATGAGAAAGTGTACCCTCACTGGAGCTTGATCACTTTGGCACCCTGATCTCGGACTTCCCAGAGTCCAGAACTGTGAGAAATAAATATCTGCTGTTTAATCCATCTATCTATGGTATTTTGCTATAGCAGCCTGAGCAACCTATGAACTACGACAAGTATATTATTTAAAAGGGCACTGGTGATTTACGTGGAAATACGAAGTGTTCAGAACTCTCTAAAAGTTTAAAGGATCCAGCCAACCCGGTGATATCTTCAGCATAAAAGTATCAGCAAAAAAAATGTGTTTTCTACGTGGTTTTTGTCCCATCTGTTCTGTCTCCTTTTCTGTCTCTGCACAACACCCTTATCAAGTTCAGTTGAATTATACCTATCGCTTTTTAATTATGGCATTTTCTAAGTATGCTCTATCTTTCTCATTTGACTTGAAGTTCCTTCAGAGTACAATCCATGTAATATTCTTCTCTATAAACTCAGATCAAACCCAGACTTAGGTATGTAACAGGAACTCTATAGTTTTCTGTAAAATAAGCAAGAAGTTGTGCCCATTAATGAATAGTCTATGTTTAAACATTTCTATGGTATATGCTGAAATACAGTTCAAGTTCTTCTGGTTACATATAAAGAAACATAGTCTTAGAGAAGTTAAATGGCTTATCTGAGATCAAACATTTAGTAGAGTGTGATGGTTTGTGTGATATCCAGTTTGTTTTATTTTCCAGAAGACAACTTGTATTTCAGATAGGAAATATGTTTACCTAATGTTCACAATTTCTCAAAGTGCATGTCCAGGGATATTACAAGAGGTGTATTAAGAAAAATGTCCTGGGGTCAAATAACTTGAGAAACACTCAGTGATATGCTGGAGCTGGCCTGCACTTGCTTGTAAAATCTGAGGGTTCAGTTTTCAGAAATTTTACAAACCTGTGGTAAAACACAGACATTAATAAAAACTAAATCAAGTACATTTGTACTCATCTCTTGCCAGCTCCATGTTCACTGATGTCATATTGACAGCTTGACATTGACTCTAATGGGAGTATTTACACCACAGAAATCAGTAAGTATACAAATCAGGGCTTGATTTAGTGCTGAAGTTTCAGTTTATTGAATATAATTTTATAAGGGTGTGAAACAAATTAATAGCAGATCACATATCAGACTTAATAAATTCATTGGAAAAACAGTGAATTGAGCTGCAACCACATTTGTCAAATTATGGCTGAATTGTAGCCATACGGATACAATAATTTGGCAAAAATCAACAAACACATGTCACGAGAATCGGCTAAAATGGTTAATGCTTATTTGTACTAAAAGTCACCACTCTTCTTCTCTGCCTTTCATTTCCCAAAGAATTCAGTCCTAAAGATATCATGTGGGATCAATCAAGGTGATGTCAATGGTAGGTGGCTCTGTTCTGTGTGTGGCCACTGTGGCCCAGACTGGGCTGTTGGAGTCTAAGCTGGATGTAGAGGGTGTCCCCTTGGAAGGGATGGCCTGGCAGGTAGTGTCAGAGACCAAGCACGATGCTGAGATTGCTCACTCTGAGAGCTGGTCAAGTGCGAGGTGTCAGAACCTGAACAGATTAAGAAGGATAGTCCACCTTGGAGTGTCAGATGCCAGCCTGAGTAAGGAAGAAGCCAGACAGGAGGCAGCCAATGTAAGTGATTAAAGCACGGATGGGATAAAGACGGTATCCAAGCATGGGGACAGGGGTGACAGCCCAGAGTGTGGTGTTGGAGCCTGAATGGAGTCATTGAGGACATCTCTACAGGGGAGGCAGGGATGACAATGAGATATTCATTGCATACAGAGGAGGGAGGGATCGAATAAGGAAATATTAAGGGTAATGGTAGCTAGGTTTCTCGCTCTGAGGGAAGGGAGTTACACATATTGAAGTAAAGAAAACTAGAATTGAGCCTCATATTGGATTAACATTGGAGGTACGGAAAACACATGAAAAGCCATCTACAAAGAAGAAAATACAGGGGATCTTAAAAAAATTCATGGAAAGATTTGTGCTATCTTGTAATTCTATATTTCCATGGACTTTTTGAAGTATCCCCATACAGATGGAAATGTGTGTGCATACGTTAGTGCTTGAACAATATGTTACTGGTTCACCCCACTGAGAGGACCTGGGAGTAGCAACAAGTACACTCGGCAACCAGATCTTAGCCTGTAAATACCGTTCTCCACCAAAAGGAAACAGAGAACTTTGGGAAAATGGCTGGTTCCAGAGCCAGGCAAGGAAAGTACAGGATGAGACTGGAACAACTTGTTATACCAGAAAGGAAGAAAATGCTCACAGAATGAGTGGCACTTATCAAGAGAACACAGAAACCAACTGGAAACACTTCCACTGTCCAAATTTGGAGCCATGTCAGGACAAAAATCATGAAAATATTGGATTATAAACCATTAAATTAAATGAAAAGGCATGATTGTGTTTTTATGAATATGTGACTAAATTAAAAGTTTAATGAGAAATACCACAGTTATGTAGATTCAAAATACCTCCCCATAAAATCCTTATTAATTAGAAAGGGGAATGCGGTAATGATACAGTGGAGAAAATTGAATCAGATAACGTCATATATAATCAGACGCCACCTTAATCAGGTGATCATCGTGAGCATTCTCACCAATGGTACAAATTGTAAGAATCATCACTTCGGTGATATTCCTGATGAAAATGCATAAGCCTGAATCAAATCAAATCTAAATTGAGGCATGTTCTACCCAGTAACTGGGTTATAATCTTTAAAAGCATCAAGATTATTGCGATGGGTGTAATGTGTCACCCAAAAGTTCACGTATTGGAAAGTTGATCCCTTTGTAACAGTGCTAAGAGGGTGGGAAATTCAATTACGGTATTTGAAAGGTGGGGCTCTTAAGAGGTGATTAGATTGTGAAAACTATGCCCTTGTGAATGGATTGACCCATTGAGGGAATAATGGGCATGGTTCTGATAGTTCTATAAGGAGAACAAGTGAGAGAGTCAGTTCTCTCTTGCTCAGTCCATTTTAGCCATGTGATATCCTTTGTTGCTGCAGAGCACCACCATCCAAAAAGGCCCTCACCAGAGGTGTTCCCTGGACCTTGGACTTCCCAGCATCCCAAACTGTAAGAAATGAACTCTATATATTTATATATCTATCTATAGATATCTATCTATCTATGGATATATATATATATATAATTATCTATCTATCTATAGATAAATAAATTTATCTATATTTCTGTAATATAAATTACACTGTTTCAGGTATTCTGTTACAAGCAACAGAAAACAGACTGACACAGTCATGAAAGTCAATGAAAGACATAAAAAATCCCATATAAAAGTTGAAGTAAAGATATATAAAAACAAAATGCAACCCATAATTATTTTTCTATAAAATGCATTATTAGGTTAATTGAAAAATCTTAAATAAGATCTGAACTTTGGGTGGTAGTAAATTATCGATATTATTTTCATCACTGTAATTATTTCTTGTGTATGAAAACACACTAGAGGATTTGAAGATGTTGGGCATCATGTCAGCAATGGGGCAGGAAAAAATTCATTTGTGCTTCAATTGAAGCTTTTCTTTAATTTTGAGAATTAAAAATAAATTACCAGATCATATGACCCAGTAGGTATATTTCTTACTAAATAGTCAAGAGAAATAAATTCATATATCCACAAAAAAAGTTGCACAAAATTATCCAAGGCATGCTATTCATAATGGCTAAAAACCGGAAACAATCTAAATGCCCATCAACAGGGGAATGGATAAATACAGTGTAGAATACCAATAAAAAAGAACAAACTACTAATACATGCAACAACATGGAATCTCATAAAACATGGTGAGTGAGAGAAGACAGATGCAAAAGAATACCTATTGTTATGATGCTATTTATATAAAGTTCAAGAACAAGCAAAGCTAATCAATGATGATGGAAAACAGAATAATGATCTCTGTTTAGGGGAGTTAAATGAAAAAGGGCAGGCAGGAAATTTCTGGAGTATAATGTCCTACATGTTGACCTGGTGGTGGTTACACTTGTGTAAGCATTTGGCAAAAAAACATTAAGACAAACAATTATGAGTATGCATTTTATTGCAGATGAATTATGCCTCAATAAATTACTGTGAGAATTAATAAAAACTGTTATGGCAGAAAAATTCAGTCTTCCTGACTTTCCCATTTCAGTATCTTATGAATAAAATAGTCAAAATTTTCAACTCTCTTTTGCCTTGCATGTCTTCTACATTTCAATAGCATTCCCTTTACACTACTCTTCATAAGGAAAAGGAATGACTTGTTTGTAATGACCTGTAAGCAAATTCCTTCATACACATAAAACTTGCAGGAAGTCTCTGGAATTATAAAAGTTTGAACAGGAGAACATTTGGGTCTAATGTACGGAATCTAATACAAAAGAATGCCTTATATCTAGGGAATATATTAGTAAAAATTATTTTTTACTACAAAGCAGCAGGTCTTCAAGAAATTCTTTATGACTCACTAAAACGGTAGCAAAGTGTGGAATATTTTGTTGTTGTTGCTGTGTTTTCCAGAAACCATACACCCTATCCTGAATGAATCTATAATTGTTGGGCAATTTCCTTTTCCAATTGAATAGCACTTTTGAGACCATGTTTTTCTGAGAGGTCATTAAAAGAAAACTGGAAATATTACATATCTGCTGACATAACATAGAAAGCTTCTTTCATTTCGCATTTTCTTTTTACCTCTAAAGGAGGACGAAAGCCCTCCTTAAAGACAAAAATGTTTCCTTTGGGTTCTCTCCCGTGAATGAAAACCATTTGTCCTATAATTTGAGGCAACATATCTTACAAATAAAGACTGAAGTCAGAGGTAGTTGTTTTTTTATTTTGGGAACATGCAAAGTTCATTGGCTCCTTGTATAAATCAAATACATGTCTGGAAAGCACTAAATGTTCTTACTTTTATATTCTCTTATAGTGTCCTTTGTAAAAGGAGCATCTGAAGGAAATTGCTTTCTCCCTTTCCCCTCTTTATTTCAAACAGTAACATTGACACTGAACACTTTCACTGAGTTGAATTACAGCCTGCCTGCCATTTTTAGAATGTGGTCTTTGTCAACCTTAAGGTGAACTGTACCTCATTGTCACTATCTCTGTGGGTGTAGTACTGCAATTATTAACAAGATGGTGTGCCACATTTATGACATTGTACCCAACAAGCATTTCTTCTTATTCCCATCATTAGGGATCCTGGATTTGCTTAGATCCAGCAGACTAAGTGAAAGTTTAATGAAGGTCAGGTTCTGAACACAGAAACAATCCTTCCATGTTAACTAGTTTGCAACGTGCCTTTCTTTAAGATCTCAGTGCCATTTAATGCAAATGGTGATCCCATGATGAACTAACTGGTAATTTTCTTAACAGTATCTAATAGCTCATATAGTTTTGGAAATCTTGCTTCTTCCCTTTCTTCTTTGAAATTCTTAACCCAGTCACTCAGGACCAGGAGTATACTGCTCTCATCAATCTTTTTCTTCTCAAAATAGCTGTATGTAAAATTCATTGTGAGGTTTATTTGCATCCATTTCATACAATTCTATAATTATTTTATAAATAGAGGACTTGATCTATATAATATATTTTAGTAAAATGCTGGGAGGGGAGGAAACTTTTTTTAAGAAATTAGGAAAAAAGGCACAAAATAAATACCTCAGAATAAGGAAAGAGAGAGAGGAAAAAAAAAAACTGGTGAAGCATATAAATCTCTAATAAGCAAGTATAAGGAAAAGTGAGAATTTTTAAAACCTGAGTATTAGAAATGAGATAGTATATATGAACACAGATGTATAATTGCATGGGAATGGATTTGAATTTGTAGAGTAAATTGATGTTTTCTAGCAAAATGTAAACAACCAATATTGATTTAAAAACAGGTAGAAAATATGAACAGCTTAGATAAAAGTATTCCAGTGAAAAGGAAACATGTTCTAATTCCTTGCTATCTTTTTATCTAATCCTTAAATCGAATATACTTCCAAAGTTCATTCAAATATACTAAATAATAGCAAATAACTTCTCAATTCATTTTAGGAATAAAGCATAAATTTGATATTAAAAGTTTATTAGCATAATACTAAGAAATACAAACATATTAATTTTACCTATGAATACAGATGTTAAAATTTGAAAAAAAATGGCAAATGAAATACAAATAATGTATCGTAAGAATAGCACACTATTACCAAGATTATAGAATGTTTCAGTATCAGAAAATGAATGCTAATAATTTATCATGACCAAAAGGATCAAAGGAAAAAAATGATATGACTTTGTTAATAAGGCAGCCACCACTGATACTAAAAACTTTACATAAAATAGAAATAGAATAAAGTTACTTAACACATGAAAGACTTTTTTCTGATGGCAAACATCAAATTAAATGGGTACATGCTGAAAGTTACCTTAATTAAAGTTAAGCTTGAAATATAAATGTCAGCTACTAGATTGTCTTGGAGGTTTTAACTAATGCAAAAAGGTAAAGAATATTAGTATAAAGATTAGAATATGAAATAACTTTTATATGAAGATTGTATGATTGAAGATATTAGAAAAGAAATAAAGGAGGAAGGAAGGAAAGAGAAAAGGAAGAAAAGAAGGGAAAAAAAAACAAAGAAAAATGGAAGGAAAGCTTTAGGAAAATAAAATTAAGTACCAGAATTAATAAAGTTGATAAGGTGCCTGGATCCAACGTAAATACACAAAATAAATGTTTTTCTTATACTTATAATATCAAGTTAGAAAATAAAATTTAAAATAAATCCAAATTGTGATAAACCCAACCTATAAATACCTTAGAATAAGTTTAAAAAGAAAACTGAAATCTATATAAAAAGCAGCCAGCATCTTCTGGTTGGATATAAAACAAGGCCTGAATTGATGGAGAGAAGCTATTTGTTCCAGGATAAGAATAACTGGTATCATATAAAAGCCAATTATTCCAAATATAAATGACCATATGCAATTTTAATTAGAATCCTATTTTTACTTGAATAAAACAATTTTAAAGTTAATATAGCAATAAATGTCTGTAAATAACAAGAAAAAGTTAAAAAAAATAAGGAAGACATTGTAGATTAGTGATGGGGGTATGGTTTCTCCTTTCTCAGATATTAGAACTTTGTATATAGCCGTGTTATTAAAACCACATTAATATCAACTAAAAATAAACAAGTCGCTCAAAAAAGGGGAATAAAATATTCATAAATCACTGAAATTCCATATTTAATACAGGATAAGACTAGTTTTTTTTATTCTATAAAAAAGACTACTTTATTAACAAATTGTACAAGTATAATTTATTATTCATATATAAGGAAACAAAATTAAGAGCATTTAAAATATTCCAGGTGGGTTAATGTTTAAATGTAAAATATCTAAACTATTAGAAGAGTAGCTTATAGAATATTTGCAAATCTTTGAGTGACAGAAGGCATCCTAATCAATTAAATTTAGAATTTATCCCAAATTTGATTACAGTGAATTTATGTTTTCAGAAAGGCCAAAGCTATTATAATAGGCTAGAAAGAATATTTGAAATATTAGGATACTTCAAAAAGTTTGTGGAAAAATAGAATTGGAACTTTTTGAAGTACCCTCACACATATAAAAGACAAAAGGTTGATATTCTACATAGTACCTTGAGACCAGTGGGAAGTACACATATTGTCTGATAGAAACATGGGTAAGATTTTTAAAAAGGCAGTTCTCAGAAGATGAAAAGCAAATAAATAGTCAATAAACATATGAAGAGCTAGTCAGCCTCTCTTACAGGCACAAGATACTACTTAGCCCACAGACTTTGCCATTTTTAATGTTCTAAGCCAGAATTCGTGGGGACGTAAAGAAACAAGCCATCCCGAACATTATTGACTAGAATGTGAATTGGTTACATAAGATTAGAAGCTTCTTGTGAACGTGAAAAGAAGCTCCTTTCTAAATTAACCCTTCCCTATCAGATGAGTCTTCTATTTTATTGAATGATAGTATAAAACAGGCAGTTGTCCAACATTTGTTTGTTTCCTATTTACTAAAAAAGCAATCAGATAAATATAAATTTCAAGTAGGCCGGGGGAATGGGTTCTCACACTCATTCAAAGCCTTGCAAGAATCTTGTCATTTGTAGAGTCAGTGGTTGCTGGAATTCAGACAAAGCTGAGGCAAGACTCATCAGCACATGACTGCAGACCCAAGCTAGACTGCATATACTTATAAACTTGTCCTGCTTGAAGATCAAGATATGTTCTAGAATGAGCGTATTTGCAGTTAGAAAGACTTGAATTGGAGACCCTCTTTTGCCCTCAAAATGGAAAATAATAATGATTTCTATTTCACAGCAATGCTTGAAATTTAAGAGATGCCAGTGTATAGAAACAAGACATGCACATGTGATATACATTTAGACATAAATAATTTCATTGAATGATAATATTTAACACATAATACATGGAGACATAGTCTAGGAGCTTTATATGCATATTAATGTGTTTAATTCCTCACAAAAATATCCTATGAGGTAGTTACTTTTATTATCTCTATTCTACAAATCAGGAAATTAAGTCACAGAGACATTAAGTAACTTTCACAAGGTCACAGAGCTACCAACGGCCAAGACTGGGAGTTAATGGTAATCTTAGTACCTTAAACTATGCTATATCAGTTCTCTTGCTGGCCTTACAACAATAGCTTTATAACCAGCCCTGCAATCAGCTTCTAACTAGTAATAACTAGCAAACCATGGCTTCCTGACTGACATAACTCTACATTTGTGTATTTTGCAGAAACTGTAATCTGGAAATATTATGTGTTCTTTCTACTTTGGGAAATATTTTACCATCTTTTCTCTGTCTATTAGTTGACATTTTATTCTTCCTCTAATCTACCCACAACTTTTATTCTCAGATCAGGTTTGCCTGTTTTAGGTAAATTCCACATTTTAAAATTGATATTTTCCAAAAGTATATAAATTGCAAACTGCAGCATCGAAGTCGAAGGCATGAAATTTGGAACCATTCTGACTGCTCCTGCATTCATGTGCTTACTTTCCCTCTGTCACTCTTCTCCAAGAGGACACCTGATGGCATTACTTCCATTTGACAGAAAAGGAAAATGATGCTCCTGTGATTCCATATAACAACAGAAGATCTGAGGAGAGCAGGCACAGGGTTTTTAGTTTGTGGGTTTTGTTTTGTTGTAAGTCAACTCATCACTGCATAGGAATGTATGATTTAGTTCACAGAAATTTGGTTTGCAAAGAGTTCTTCAGAAACACATCTTTTCAGAGCATGAGGCACAACTATGGAGACACTTCCAGTAACTCAGGGAGTAAATAACTTAGGGATCATTGATGCCTTTGCTTTCACGACCCCCTCCCCCATTTGGCAATTTTTTTTTGAACATTAGTCATTTCCTTCTGAGGAAGAGCAAGATCAGAAAGATCAAGCTCAAATCATTCAATTACATCTACTTGTCAGTAACTGAAACGAAAGGATGAAATCCTGGTGGGCAAGGATTTGGAGACAACTTTAGGGATTATCTGTCAATTTCAATCAGCCTCCCACATCCTCTCTCCATTAGCATGAATAATTGAGAATCCAGAGCCTGGAAAAATGGAAACCTTACAAAATGCTGGAGCTGGATGGCACCTTAAGGATAGGCTTGCTCAGACCTCTCTATTTATAGGTGAGAAAACTAAGGACCCAGTGCAGGAAGATTGCTAACAGCACATCTGGCAGCTCCCAGATTCAGCTCCTGTACCTCATAGTTACATGAAAAAAAAAAAAATCTAATCTCTTGTTTGTAACAGCACAATTTTATTTAATTTATGATAATATTTGCAACACAAAAGGAGCAGGGTATGATGGAAAATTCACTAGGAATTAGAAGGCTAGGTCTAATTATGGCTTAATGCTGTAATGCTATATGATCTTGGGCAAACACCTTAATTTCTCTGGGTTTAAGTTTTCTCACCTACAAGAAAGGAATAATTACTGCTGCCTTGACTATCTCACAGGCTTTGGATAGGGTCAGAGGATATACAAATAATAACATATTAATGGTAATAGCTGGGGAGCTCTCAATATGCCAGGTAGAATGCCAAATGCTCAACATACTAATTTACTAATCCTCATGACAGCTTTATGACCCAGGTAATGTGGAGGATTTAGAAACTAAAGCCCAGAGAGGTTAAATAATGTGTTCAAGATCACATGGCTAATCACATGGGAAATTTTTAGTTAACTCTAGAGGAGGTTATACTGTGTGTGTGTGTGTGTGTGTGTGTGTGTGTGAGAGAGAGAGAGAGAGAGAGAGAGACAGAGAGACAGAGACAGAGAGACACACAGAGAGATCTCCTTCCATCATCGCTCAGGTAGGTTGCATTCACTACAGTGAACACATCACTCACCCTCCATTCTTGCTGATCTGAAGTGGAGGCAGCATTTTGCAAAGCTGCTGAGGATATACCTTCTCAAATTAAATGAGTCAGGAAAAATCATGGAAGACCTCTAAGGCTGAACTGAGGCTTTTAGACTTTAGCCTCAGCAAACAGCCAACTGTGGAAGAATTTTGGAAAGTGAGCTCTTATCTAAGGTATAGTTTAAGAAAGACCAATCAGGTCTCTGAATCTAAGATCCACAGGCAGATGGAGGGGACGCATGTAATGAGGTAATGCTTTTGAAAGCCTTAACCAGTGTTAGGATCCTTTGCATGATGCTTTGCGTGATGCTTTGGCTTTCTCTTTGGAGAATGGAGGAAAGGAAGTTGGGATGGAATTCTTCTGTTCGTTTGAAGGAATGTTTGTCAATATTGTGTTTCTAGGAGATGATTCATGTGCTGTGCGTCAGGACTGGAAATGCCGTTAGAAAATGAAGCTTTATAGGGCCGGCCTGTGGCTCACTTGGGAGAGTGTGGTGCTGAGAAAATGAAGCTTTATCATCAACCATAGTTACGGGACAGGGTTTTTATTTTTAATTTAATTTAATTTAATTTAATTTTGTCAATATACAATGTGGTTGGTTATTGTGACCCATCACCCAAACCTCCCTCCTTCCTCCCTTTCCCCCCTCCCTCCCAACAACCTCATATCTGTTCGTTTGTCGTATCAACTTCAAAGAATTGTGATTGTTGTGCTTCTTCCCTCCCCCCCCCACTTTATTTGTGTAATTATTTATTTATTTTTAGCTCCCACAAATAAGTGAGAACATGTGATATTTCTCTTTCTGTGCCTGACTCGTTTCACTTAATATACTTCTCTCTAGGTCCATCCATGTTGTTGCAAATGACAGTATTTCATTCTTTTTTATAGCAGAGTAGTATTTAAAATGACCCTTTTCCCTTTACCCAGCCTTAAACGCAGCACCCAGAAGAACCTTCTGATAAAAACCTAGCCTTGTGACAGGATTTAAGCATTGCTTACTTCTCCATCCTTTTATTCATTTGCTCAGGTATTCATCCAACAAGATTCACTGAGCACTGGCTGATGGCAGACACTATGCTGGATATGGAGACTTCTCAGGTGAGTGAGACAAAGACTCTGCCTTCAAGGAGGCTGCTATCTAGAACGGAGATGGACGTGTAGATAGACAGTTGCAACTGAGTGTGGTATGGGCATCAGGGCATTCTATAGAACAGTAAATGGCAAATGTCTGCCCAAAAGTTAAATCTGTCATATGGCCTGGTTTTATAAATAACATTTCACTGAAACACAGCCATGACCACTTGGTTGCATATTGTCTATGGCTGCTTTCAAGCTACAATGACAGAGTTGAATAGTTGTGACAGTGTATGACATATATAGTTCTTTAGACAAAGTGTTTAAAGCTATGGCTCTAGAGGACAGAGTGTTTTTGGCAAAATTGAGAAGAGGGACAGTAAGGCTATCTATACCATAAGCTCTCAAACCTGGTTGCACAGTTGAATCACTTAAGGAGTTTTTAAAATGAATCTTTGCCCAGATTGTATCCCCTCTACTGTTAGTGATTCTAATTTAATGGACTGGTGATAAGAGCAGGCATGGCATTTCCTTAATGCTTGCGGGTGATGGAAACTTAGGATGCTATTGTGCAGTGAGAGTAGAGAAAGACTTTTTTTAGAATAAGTGACATCTTGCCTGAGACCTGAAAGAATAGTGTATACCAGGCACAGAGAAAGGGGAGGAGGAAATTCTGCATGTCAGGGATCTGGAGCAGAGAGTGTATGGACCTTCTGCATGTGCAGTGAGAGCACATGACCCATCTAGGGAACTTCAAATAATTCTGCAGAGGGGGAGCTTGCAGGGAGGAGGTGAGGTAGAAGAGAAAACAGAGACCAAATTGTGAACATCCTTCTATATCTTGTTAAAAATGTTTGTAGTTTATCTCAAAGCAAAAGGCATGGAGGATTTGTAACTGAAGGGTTTTAAGCAAGGAGGGCAACACTGTCAAATCTGCATTAGAATAACTCTAGGAATTGAAGGCAGGAGGAGAGGATAGAAGGACAACTTCAGACCCCATGAAGACCCTTTTCTATGCACCCGAGTCAGCATCTGAGAGCTGGCACCCTGACTCCAATGTAATAGCCATGTGGACCTGCCACTACTCAGCCACTTTCTGCCTGGACTCTCTTTTGACCCTTGATACTATTTGAGCAATCTCAGTCCAATGCTCCGTAAGCTGCTTGAGGAGTAGTCCATGTCTTGGCCACCTGATTCCTTTGTTTTTCACTGTTCATGCCTAGATAAGCACTTTTGCATGTAGGAGGTCCTGTAGAATAATCTGTTAAACCATAAACCTCTCTTTTTCAGATGAGAAAAGCAACTAGCACAAGTCTGCCAGAAGCAGAGCTAAGAGCACCACCAATGTCACCTGACTCAGGTATCAGAGACATCCACCAAGTGTCCTGGGAAGCTGTCTACCTTAGCACGCAGGTCAAACCACAGGGGTTCCTAACTGGCCCCTGCAGCCTACCTGCTGCAGGACCCACGGCCACTCCCTATGTAGCAGGGAGAGCTCCTACAAGGTCACAGTTTACAGTGGACAATGCTAGGTCAGTCACAGTCTGAAGCCTCACTGAGCCCCACCTTTCACTGGGAACAACTTAGCAATAATTCTCAGAAAGTTCATCTCATCCTTTTGCTATTTATTCTTTCTCTGTTAGCTCCTATTTTCCTATATTATGCTTTATTTTTGTATCTTAACAACAAAAGCCAAGCTGAACTCCTTGCCATATTGAGAATTAACATCCCTCTTTCTTTTGGCAATGAATCCAAGAGGTAGTGTTTGAACAAATAATTTTACTTACCTCTTATGAGCTCTAATCTGAAGGCTGTGTGAAGAAAGTAGAGTTATTGGTGCTATCTTGAATAAAGGGAGGTAGATTTCCTCTTTTCTTTTGTGCTGGAGCAGTCTTAAAACACCCTAAACTTTGGCTGGTTCTACTGGGCACAAGTGGTATTTTTCCTTCTGCCAGTGCATACAGCCGCTGCTTAATTTAGAGTGATTCAAAAGGCAGGGGGGATGATAATGTGGAGTTCATGCTGTTAGGAACGATCACTCTGCATGGAGACATATGTATCCACAGAAGGCTGAGCAGATCTCAGTGCCTTAAGGCACTGGAAGATAAAAGGATGGTCTCACTCATCAGGACCCCAGAGACAGGCACAACCTGCACACATACCCAGCTGCCTGCATCACTGCTGCCTTCTCTCTCTCTCTCTCTCTCTCTCTCTCTCTCTCTTAAAATTATATTTCCTTAGCAAAACTCTGGTGAATTTAGGGCTGGAGAAGGAAATGGGAGATGGGAAGATGTGTTGACTCAGACTTCACAGATGTAGTTTTCATTGTACATACAAGGGGCATGAAGCTGACAGACCCTATTCTCCTTTAATTTAACAACAGAAAAATCACATACAAATGCAAGGAAGTATATGAGAAAGTTTATTGGCAGTTTATTGGAAGGAATTAACATCCTGAATCTATAGACAAACCTAGGTGCAGAGACCAAGGCTGGCACTTCTGTAGGTATAGATACGGTACATCCCAAGGGATAATAATTCCTAACTTTTGGAATCTTTGAAAGATATATATTTCATATATGGTTATGAATATTCATGAGATACAAAGCTGATTGTCCCCCCTCGTGCCCAAAATGTGAAGGCCAGATCCATACGGGCAGCATGCCCATTACCACAAATTGAGATTGTACCCAGTGTTCCCCACCCAGTTATCCCCAACCTCCCTCCCCCTCCCCCTCCCCCCCCGACTCCACTTTGTATCCCAGGGCATGTTTTCTCCCTCTGCAAGTCCAGTGCACCACTGTGGTCTTTCTTTCCTACCTTCTTTCTCTCTTAGCTCCCACATATGAGTGAGCAAATGCGGTATTTATCCCTCTGTGCTTTGTTTATTTCACTCAGCGTAAGTTTCTCCAAGCTCATCTCATGAAAATAAAATGCTAAGCATGGTTACTGGTACAAATGGGTGCTCAAAAAACCTACCTCTCTTCTGTTTCTCATTTATAATTTTATAACCTCAGGAAAGTTACTTAAACATATTGAGTCTCAACTTTAAAACTGGGTCAATAATGTGCACATGACAAGACATCAAAGTAATTAAATAACTACAGGAGTGTTCACTTCTCTGTAACTTGTAAACTGTTGTATAAATCTGAGGTGTATAGTTACTACACATTTTGTTAGTCTATTTAACTTATGTCAATAAGCAACAGAAAAGCAGCCTTGAAGACGGAGTATCCATCACATGGCAGGCACTATCCTAGGAACTTTTTAAAATAAAAGGGTACTTCACAAAGTTCATGGAAAAAGAGAATTAAAAGATAACACAAATCTTTCCAAGAACTTTTTTGAAGTACCCTTGTATATGCTCTCTAATTATTATAACCATTCTGTTAAGGATGTAAGATTGTTCTTATTGGGTGGATAGCAGAACTAGATCATCCTCAGATGGCAGTTCACATTTATTAGCACTTACTATATGCCTGTCCCTGTTCTAAATGCTTTAGATGTTTTATTTTATTTCATCTAATACGCTCATTAGCCTTAAGACATGAGTACAAGCATCCTCATTTTTCAGATGAGGAAACTGAAAGTAAAGAAAGACTAAATCATTTTCCAAGGTCATATGACTAGTAAATGATATAAGATTTGAAGGCAGACAGTCTAGTTCTAAAGCCTGCAGCCTTAAACATAACATTATAGAGAAAACTAATGACTTAGTTACAAGTATTTATTTTGAGCTCAGAGCTGCTGTCCTTACTTGAAATTATTAATTCATAAGAATATTTCATGAGATACAACATCATTTCTATTTACTGCACTGTTTCCAAAGGCACTGAATATATTATTTATTCAAATAAATTCTATTGAGAAAAATACTACCATTACCAGAGAGAGGACTAATTTCCCACCATTATTAGATATCACTCTGAAATCGGGTTTGTAACCTGGGTTTGTATACTTATACATCTGCTTATTAATATATATGTACTCCCATAAAGCTGGACTGCTGTTTAATAATTCCTCTCTGCAGGGTACAGCAATCAGAAGATGTACCAGTCCAATATACAGAAATAATTAAAATGTTGTATTAAATCAGTTACTGTACGCTTGCATTTACAATCTCCACAAGTTTCTAAAACTCTTTCTAAGAACACAGGGAACCAGAGTTTTTCTCTTTCTAACCTTCTCTTCTCACTTTGCAAGATTCATTGTACTTCTTCAGCCCTAAACAATACAAATTAGTCTTCTCTTTTTGTGTTTTCTACCCAGCATCCTGACCAACACAATAGCTGTGCAAATAAAGCAAGAAGAAGAAATGGTAAAAAGTTGTAAAAATGCAAGAAAATCTTTAGTCCTAGAGTGTGAGTATGTATACACACATATGCATATATAGACGCACATATGCTTTTATATATGTATAATTTATAAACATAGATATATATGCAAGTGCATAGAACATATACAGTTTGCTATTAGTATCACTTGTAAGTGTATAAAAATGTACTTATTCATCACAAATATTTAATAGTTTTAAAAAGCCACAGTTTTGTGATATAGTGGTTACTATTATATTGTTTAACCATGGTGAACTCCAAATTTGTTGAAACTGCATTCGATTTTGCCCTTTTTTTCCATCATTTCTGGTGTTGGCTAGAACTGGAAAGCTCTGAGGATATTTCTGTGTGTTTGCTGACAGGCAGAGCCCACAAAAGAAAACAAGCCTTCCCCCATTTGACAGAAGCCTCCTTCTTTGCCAGCAGTGAATAGGGCAGCCAGTTCTGTCTAATTGAGAAATTGTGTGTCAGCAAAGGATTACATAAAACCAGTGGGACATATTTTATTCTGCTTTTCACTTTGGTCTACCTCTCTCTTCCTTCCTAGAACAGGTTTTCCTCTGGCCTTGAGAGATGCTAATGGAGTGTTATTAGCCCAGGAAGAAAATTACCCTGGAGAATCATAATTACTTTACTGCCGTGCTGGCATCAAACTGGACCATTTAAGAATAATGGAGTTTTAGTTCTTGTAGAGGGAGTCAGATTCGGGAGATAAATAGCAAGTCAAAGTCCGATGACATGTAAGACAGAAAAGCAGGATAAGTGTTGGAACTTCTTTGGTTGCTGGGCTTGTGTGTAGGGACACCCCCAACGTCTCCTGACATCTGAGTTTGAAGACAGAAATTAAATATTTAAGGCTAGTTTCAGCTCTTTCCTCAGGCTACTTTTCCACTGACTTTAGGAGGTAAAAGATTTTTCAACAACAACAAAAATTAAAAAATAAAAAAGTCACTCCTCTGTAAATCTAGTGCCATTATCCTTCTTATAACCATTTTTTTTTTCTGTTAGTTTTTAAGAATTGACAGCTGCATAGTTGGCTGGGCTTTATATTCTAATAAGACACAGAAAGAACAGAAAAGTTGGAGAAGGATTTTTTGGTGCCCAAAAAGTAAGATTATTTGTATGCCATTAGGTAAACTATATTTGGAATTCTTAGGACTTTCCTTTCTTAATTTAATGTATTAAACAGCTGAAAAGCAATATATGCAGCTTCTATGGGATAATAACAGAGAGTGTACATTGGTGTACATGGTGTTCATTCAAAAATATTTTACCCATGTAAATTCTAAGATAGAAAGAGTACTCTGGCCAATTTCTTTCCTGATATGGGTAGGAGCAAGATACAGACTTCAAATAAACCATCCAGTCCTAAAGGATATATATATATATATATATAAATCCTTTGTAAAGATATATGTAGAGAGAGACAGAGAGAGGGAGAGACAGAGATAGATAGATAGATAGAGAGAGAGAGAGAGAGAGAGAGAGAGAGAGAGAGAGGGAGAGAGAGAGAGAGAATGAGCAAATGACATTGTATATAAGACACTGTCTCTTTCTCAAAGTATGACTTTGGTTATCAATACCATTATTTTTATTTTATTCCACAGTACATCATACTTGGAATCCCTGACTGAATATTAGCTGTGTAATCTTGTTCAGGCTACAGGACATTTCTGAGGTATCCTATTTTAATCCGTGAATTTCAGAGAAACTATATAAAGATTAAAAAGGATAATTAATGTAGCATCTGGCACATAGCAAAATATAGCAACATCTGACATAACTTTTTATTGAATGAATATTATTAAACTTTTTGATCTCCTTTAACACCTTCTTTCTCCACACACATAAAAGTATGTGGAGTCAGAATTCAAATCTGTTATTTATTTATTTGTTTTTTTGTTTGTTTGTTTGTTTTCCAGCAAGGTGACTGACTAGCAGCAGCCAGCCCTCACATCTAATGCAAAAAAAGACCAAAACAACAAATAGATAATCGCCTGTAGAGTACAGCACATAGGAGAAAATGACAGAATTCAGCAAAGCAGTGAGGAAAAAAACCCAAGATTTGGAAACTTGGGATAATAACATAGAAAGAAAGGGGAAGCACCCAACCAAGACCAGTTCAGAGACTGGAGAGACCCTGCATTACTTGGGCAAGGTAGGCAAGAGAGTCAGAGGCCAGTGCTCCCACCACAGATGCCTACAAATCAGGCTGCAGTGTAACCATGAGGCCCTCATGGGCAATGAGCAAAGTGTGGGGAGCTGCTAAGAGACTACATGACTATACTTTTCCAGAGCGTAAGTATGCACTGAGTCTCCACCACCTCCTTTGGTCTAAGGCTGCCTCTGGATGTCACCATTTTGAGATAGAAGCCAAGGAGATCAGAGTCCCACTGACCTAGTGGCCCTGCCCACTGCAGTAGACAGCATGGAGAGAGCACACATGGCCATCTGGATCCAAGCCCTCATGTCCCCCAATCCCCTGAGTTCAAATCCCCAACCAATTCAGTGCCCACAACCCACCTAGTGAACAACGAGCAGGGAGTGCACCAGTCACTTGCACTGGTCCCTGTGCCAGTCACCTGGATCTATGCCCACCTTACTCAAGAGTTAAGAGTCCCACCTGACACAGTGGGCCTGCCTTACCAGTGGAAAGGGTGGGCAGAGCATGTTGGCCACTGGTATCCATGCTTTCCTTCCTCCTGAGAGCTCAGAGCCAAGCCCAACTCAGTGCCCGCTCCCCACCTCCCAACCCAGCAGACCACAAACAGGGAGTCCACCAGTCATCTAGATCCATGCCCACCTTTCCTGGGAGCTCAGTGGACCCACAGGTACCAGTGAAGAGGATGTGGGGAGCAAGTCAGCACCTACTACCATGCTCACACAGAATCAAACCTATGACACCCAACACAGCTGTCAATAAAACACTTCCACAGGAAGGAGTCTCTCCACTCAAAAACTACTCCAAAAATTAAAGGAAGTGCCTACACCACCCCAGACATCAACGAAGGGAAACATGACTCCCCAAAAGAAAACAATAATTCTCCAATACTTGACCCCAAACAACAGGAAACCAGTGAAATGCCTGAAGAGGAGTCCTAAACAGCAATCTTAAGGAAACTCAACATGATTCAAGAAAAAATAGATAGAAATCGCAATGAAGTAAAAAAGTAAAAACAAACAAACAAACCAAAAAAACGCATGAGGACATGTGTGAGAAATTCAATGAAGAGAAAGAAAATGTAAAAAAGAACCAAGCAGAAATCCTGGAACTGAAGAATTAATTCAACAAAATAAAAATACAAACCAAGAGCTTAAGCAACAGGCTACAACAAATGGAAGAAATAATTTCTGAACTAATAACAAGCTTCTTGAATTAATCCTATTAGACTAAAAGAAAAAAAAAAGAACAAATAATTTTTTTAAAAATGAAGAAAGCATATGAGATCTATGAGACAACCTTAAGTATACAAACATCCATATTATGGGTGTACCAGAAGAGGAAGAAAAAGGAAAAGGCAATGAGAACAAATTTAATGAAATAATAGCCTAAAAATTCCCAACTATTGGGAGAGATACAGTCTCTGAGATTAGGAAGCTCAAAGATCCTCCAGAGATCCAACTCAAAGGACCTCCCTGAGACATATTATAGTCAAATTGTCAAAAGTCAAAGACAAAGTATTCTAAAAACAGGAAAAGTGTCAAATCACCTATAAGGGAATCCCCATCAGACTAGCAGCAGACTTCTTAATAGAAACTTTGCAAGCCAGGAGAGAATGAGATAATATATTCAATGTGTTAAAAGAAAAAAAAAAATGCTGTCAGCCAACATACCATACACAGCAAAGTTATACTTCAGAAACAAAAGAGAAATGTTATCTTTCCCAGACTAAAAGGAACTATGGGAATTCACCACCGTAAGTCCAACCCTACAAGAAATCTTCAAGGGAGCCCTACATCTGGAATCAAAAGAACAATAATTATCCTTATGAATACACCATAAAGAGTAAAAACCATTAGTAGAACAGATACACAAATGATAAAAATAAATAAAATATATCTTATTATTACAAAAAACACCAAAGAGCAAAGACAAACAATAAAAGGAAAATAAAGGAACAAAAGAAATATAAAACAACCCTAAAAAAATTAATGAAATGGCAGGAATAAGGCAATACCTTTAATAATAACCCTGAATGTAAATGGTACAATCTCCCCACTTAAAAGATACAGATTGGCTGAATGTATTAAAATAAAAATAGGCCCAACAATATGCTGCCAGCAAGAAACTCACTTCACCAATAATGACACACATAGACTACTAGAGAAGGGATGGAAAAAGATATTTAATGCAAATGGAAATAAAAAATAAGCAGGAGTTGCCATACTTATATTAGATAAAATAGACTTTAAACTGAAAACTATAAAAAAAAAGACAAAGAAGACCATTATATAATG
The DNA here is from genome assembly GCF_027409185.1 of Cynocephalus volans. Lineage (NCBI taxonomy): Eukaryota > Metazoa > Chordata > Mammalia > Dermoptera > Cynocephalidae > Cynocephalus > Cynocephalus volans. Next base: position 11,705,474 of record NC_084468.1, read on the forward strand.
GTAAAGGGATCTATCCAGCAAGAGGATAAAACAGCCGTAAATATATATGCACCCAACATTGGAGCACCCAGATATATAAAGCAAATATTATTGGGCCTAAAGAGAGAAATAGACCCCTATACAATAACAGTTGGAGACTTTAACACATTTCTTTCAGCATTAGACAAATCATCTAAACCAAATGTTAGCAGAGATTTATTGAATTTAAACAGCTCTTTGACCAAACAGACTTGACAGACATTTACAGAACATTTAATCCAACAACTGCAGAATATGCATTCTTCTCATCAGCACAGAGATCATTCTCTAAGATAGGCCACATGTTAGGCCACAAATCAAGTATCAACAAATTTTAAAAGATTGAAGTTATATCAAGTATTTTTTCAGATCACAATGGAATAAAACTAGAAATCAATATTAAGCAAAATATTGGAAACTATACAAATGCATGGAAGTTAAACAACATGCTCCCAAATGACTAATGAGCTAAACAAGAAATAAAGCAAGAAATCAAAAAATTCCTTGAAACAAATGAAAATTCAAGCATAACCTACCAAAACCTATGGGATACTGCAAAACCATTATTAAGAGGTAAGATTATTACAATGAGTGCTTACATCACAAAACTTGAAATATCCCAAATAAACACCCTGGCATTACATCTCAAGGAACAAGAAAAGCAAAAACAATTCAGCCCCAAAATTAGTAAAAAAAAAAGAAATGATAAAGATCAGAGCAGAATTAAATGAAATAGAAACTGAAAAAAAAAAAAAGCTACAAAAGATCGATGAAACAAAAAGTTGGTTTTTAGAGAAGATAAACAAATTGACACACCGTTAGCTAGGTGATCCAAGAAAAGACCCAAATATCAAAAATCATAAATGAAAAAGAAACATTACAACTAATTCTACAGAAATACAAAGAATCATCAGAGATTATCATGAACATCTAAATGCCAACTAATATGAAAATCTAGAGGAAATGGATAAATTTCTAGACATATACACCTTACCAAGACTGACCCAAGAAGAAACAGAAAACCTGAACAGACTAATAAAAAATAATGACATTGAACCAGTAATCAACAATCTCCCAACAAAGAAAAGCCCAGGACTGATGGCTTCACTGCTGAATTCTACCAAACTTTTAAAGAAGATTTAGTACCAATTCTTCTTGAACTATCCCAAAAATTTGAAGCAGAGTATTCTCCCAAACTCATTCTATGAGGTCAGCATCACCCTGGTACCCAAACAAGAAAAAGACACAATAACAACAAAAAATTTTAGGCTAAAATCCTTGATGAACTTAGATGTAAAAATTCTCAACAAAGTGCTAGCAAACAGAATCCAACAGCACATGAAAAAAGATTTTAAAAGATTATACACTATGATGAAATGGGATTAACCCCAGGGATGCAAGGATGGTTCAACATATACAAAATAATAGATTTGACATACCACATCAACAAAATGAAAGATACAAATCATATGATCACCTCAATAGATGAAGAAAAAGCATTTTATAAAAATTCATTATTCCTATATGATAAAATCTCTCAACAAACTAGGTACAGAAGGAAAGTATCTTAACACAATAAAAGTCATTTGTGACAAACCCACAGGTAACATCATCCTGAATGGGGAAAAGTTGAAAACTTTTCCTCTAAGAGCAAGAACAAGACAAGGATGCCTGCTCTCATCACTCCTATTTAACATTGTACTGAAGTTCTAGCCAGGACAATTAGGCAAGAGAAAGGAATAAAGGGCATGCAAATTGGAAAAAAGGAAGTCAAATTTCCCTGTTTGCAGATGACATAATCTTACATACAGAAAAACCCTAAAGACTCCACCAAAAAACAAACAAACAACAACAAAAAAAACCTCTTACAGGTGATAAACAAATTCACTAAAGTTGTGGAATATAAAATCAATATACAAAAGTCAGTAGTGTTTCTATGCAACAACAACAAACTAGCAGAAAAGAAATCAAGAAAACAATCTAATTTACAATGGCTACCCCAAATTAAAATATCTAGGAATAAATCTAAACCAAGGTGATAAAAGAGTTCTGCAATGAAAACTACAAAACACTGATTAGAGAGAGGTTTCAAGATGGCGGCGGCTGCGGCGGCTGGCGCGGAGTAGCTGAGGTGGAAAAGGTGGCCACTGGGCCTCAGGCAGCCGGGAAGCTTGTGGACCTTCCTCTCGCCATCTCTTAAGGGAGGACTGCTGCTGCTGGCCGGTTGTGGGGGCTCAACGCCACTTTGCCCCCGGCAGGAGAGGCTGCCTCATTTACAGGCAACAGCTTTGAAGTGTGGAGCAGGAAAAGCACTGATTCTTAGCTGCAAAAGTGAGTCTTGAAACAGGGAACACGGCGCCAGGGCTGCTGTGGATGCAGCCAGGATCCCGGAGGCTGGGGCCGCACTGAAGGCGGCCAGCTGCCCTATTCAGGATTCGAGGTTTCAGGCCGGCATTAAAGAAGATTCCTGGGAGCGCCCGAGCGGCGCCGCGACTGAACAGCCCGAGGCGGCAGCGCCGAGAACACGGAAGGCAACAAACCAGAGACAGAGCGAGCGCCCGACCTGGCACAGCACTGTGAGTGATCCCTGGCACAGCGCTGTTCGGGGGGTGGATGCCCACGCGGCTCCCGCCTGCACCACCAGGCCACTCACTGCCCCGGTGCTGCCTCCATTTTCCCAGGTGCGGGCAGCTCCGCCCAGCTCGGCCATCACTGAGCCCATTTGCTTGGCCTGGCGCGGGGCTTTCCGGACCCTGCGGGCCGGCCTCCTCTCCCACTCCCTCCGCGGTTCTCTGGCGGGGCTGGGGGTGTGGGGCGTCCCAACCAGTGTTGGGAGGGCTAGGAAGTACGGGCGGGCCGACTGTCACTCCACCACACCCTGGACTCCGGCCCCGGTAAACTTCCTGTTACTGGGAGGCCGATACCATCTCTGCGACCACCAGTTTGGAAAAAAGCCTAACGAATTTCTGGTTGGGAATAGTGTGGCAGGAGAGTTCCCAGGTCCGCTTGAACCTGCCGGAGAGCAGGCTGCAGGCGGGCACTAGACTCGGTTTATACCGGGGGGATACAAAGGTGAGCAAGACCCGAGAAAGATCTACACAGTGCTACAAAGGCACCCAGAGAGACCGGTCGTCTGTGCCCAGCAGAAAACTGGTAGACTTCCTGGGCGAGGCGGTGCTGAGCAGGGTCTTGAAGGCCCAGCTGTTAGACGAGGGGTGCAGAAGACACACCCCAGCCCAGCACAGTGTGCACAGAGGTGGGAGACGTGCGGCCAGGGAGGCGGAGACTCGACAGAAACCACACACCCGGTGGGGTCGCCACTGCACGATCTAACAGCCTGGGCCAGAGCACACGGAACGGGGAGAAGTCCTGTACAGAAAGTGAAAGCTCAACAGAGATCACACACCCTGTGGTACGCGATCCACCAGCCCAGCAGAGTACAAGCTGACCAGAAAGGTGGATCCCCGGAGAAGCCCAAGACCCGAGGCAACCACACACACAAGACACTAGAGGCCAACTGAGCAATCACGGCGGGAGCCATACCAAATTGGCAACCACAGCAACATCCTAGTTAGTCATTAGTCTCAAACCGGTGGACTGTGAAACCCCCTGCCACAATGAATAAACACCAAAAAAAAGACACCAGAAATACAAAAAATCAAGAAAGTACACCACCAAAAGTTAATAAATCTCATACTCTAGATCCTATAGAACAAGAAGCCCTTGAAATAACTGACAAGGAATTTCGAGTGATAATTCTAAGGAAACTGAATGAGATACAAGAAAACTCAGCTAGACATCATGATGAAATGAGGAAAAGTATACAGGATCTGAAAGAGGAAATATACAAGGAAATCAATGTCCTGAAAAAAAATGTAGCAGAACTTGCTGAACTGAAGAAGTTATTCAGCGAAATAAAAAACACAACGGAGAGTTTAACCAGCAGGCTTGTCGAAGTTGAAGAGAGAACCTCTGAACTTGAAGATGGGCTGTTTGAAATAACACAAGCAGACAAAAAGAAAGAAAAAAGAATCAAGGACACGGAAGAAAATCTGAGAGAGATATCAGACAACCTCAAGCGTTCAAATATCCGAGTCATGGGTATTCCAGAAGGGGAGGAAAATGGAGATTCCATTGAAAACATATTCAATAAAATAGTGGCAGAAAACTTCCCAGGTATAGGAAAAATCACAGATCTTCAGATCCAGGAAGCTCAACGATCTCCAACGTATTCAACCCAAAAAGGCCTTCTCCAAGACATGTTATAGTCAAATTGGCAAAACTCAGAGACAAAGAGAGAATCTTAAAAGCTGCAAGAGAGAAGCGTCAAATCACCTATAAGGGAGCCCCAATCAGGTTAACATCAGACTTTTCATCACAAACCCTAAAAGCTAGAAAGGAATGGGATGATATTTTCAAAATACTAAAAGACAAAGATTGCCAGCCAAGAATACTCTACCCTGCAAGGCTATCCTTCCGAAATGAGGGGCAAATAGTATATTTCTCAGACAAACAAAAACTGCGGGAGTTCACTACCACAAGACCACCCTTACAAGAAATCCTCAAGGGAGTACTGGGTTTGGTTCCTGAAAAATAACTACCACTGCCATAAAAACCTAAGAAAAATCTAAACCCCTCTAGTACAATAAAAATGGCATTCATGAAGAGAAAACAAGCTAACAAAAACACTATCTACAACCTAAGGAACCAACAAACAAAGAAACCAAACAGTAAATCAGAAAGCAAGGAACAAAAGACACCTAAGACAACCAAACAACCAATAAAATGCTAGGAATAAATCAACACCTTTCAATAACAACTCTTAATGTTAAAGGCTTAAATTCCCCAATTAAAAGACACAGACTGGCTGACTGGATCAAAAAGCAGGACCCAACTATATGCTGCCTACAAGAGACCCACCTCACCCATAAAGATTCACACAGACTAAGAGTGAAAGGATGGAAAAAGATTTACCATGCAAACAGAAAAGAAAAACGAGCTGGAGTGGCTATTCTTATATCTGACAAAATAGACTTTAAACTAAAAACCATAAAAAGAGACAATGAGGGACACTACTTAATGATAAAAGGACTGATCCATCAAGAAGACATAACAATCATAAATATGTACGCACCCAATGTTGGAGCAGCCAGATTTATAAAACAAACTCTATTAGACCTAAAGAAGGAAATAGACACTAATACCATAATAGCAGGGGACCTGAACACCCCACTGTCAATATTAGACAGATCATCTAGGCAAAGGATCAGTAGAGAAACACAAGATCTAAACAACACTCTAGACCAATTGGAATTGGCAGATATCTACAGAACATTCCACCCAACAACCTCAGAATATTCATTCTTCTCATCAGCACATGGATCATTCTCCAGGATAGATCACATATTAGGTCACAAATCAAGTCTCAATAAATTCAAAAAAATTGGAATTATCCCATGTATCTTCTCAGACCACAATGGATTAAAACTAGAAATTAATAACAAACAAAACTCTGCAAACTATACAAACACATGGAAATTAAACAGCATTCTACTTAATGACATATGGGTCCAAGAAGAAATCAAGCAGGAAATCAAAAAGTTTATTGAAACTAATGAAAACAATGATACATCATACCAAAACCTGTGGGATACTGCAAAAGCAGTATTGAGGGGAAAATTTATTGCATTAAATGCTCACTTCAGAAGAATGGAAAGATGGCAAGTGAACAACCTAACACTTCACCTTAAAGAACTAGAAAAACAAGAACAATCCAATCCTAAAGTTAGCAGACGGAAAGAAATCATTAAGATCAGAGCAGAACTGAATGAAATTGAAAACCAAAAAACAATTCAAAAGATCAACGAATCAAAAAGTTGGTTTTTTGAAAAGATAAATAAAATTGACAAACCATTAGCATGGCTAACAAAAAAAAGAAGAGAGAAGACTCAAATAACAAAAATTAGAAATGAAAAAGGCGATATTACAACTGATTCATCTGAAATACAAGGAATCATTCGAGACTACTATAAACAACTATACGCCAACAAATTTGAAAATCTGGAGGAAATGGATAAATTTCTGGACACACACAAGCTCCCAAAACTGAACCGTGAAGACGTAGAAAATTTGAACAGACCAATAACAATACAGGAGATTGAAGCTGTTATCAGAAGGCTCCCAACAAAGAAAAGCCCAGGACCAGATGGATTCACAGCAGAATTTTACCAAACATTCAAAGAGGAATTGACACCGATTCTTTACAAACTATTCCAAAAGATTGAAACGGACGCAAATCTCCCAAACTCATTCTATGAAGCAAACATCATCCTGATACCAAAACCAGGTAAAGATAGAACCAAAAAAGAAAACTACAGGCCGATATCCTTGATGAATATAGATGCAAAAATCCTCACTAAAATACTAGCAAACAGAATACAGCAACACATACGAAAAATTATTCATCACGATCAAGTGGGATTCATCCCAGTGATGCAAGGTTGGTTCAACATACGCAAATCAATAAATGTGATACACCATATTAATAAACTCAAACACAAGGACCATATGATCATCTCTATAGATGCTGAAAAAGCATTTGATAAAGTTCAGCACTCATTCATGACAAAGACCCTCTATAAGTTAGGTATAGAGGGAAAGTATCTCAACATAATTAAAGCCATATATGCCAAACCCACTGCCAATATCATCCTGAATGGGGAAAAGCTGAAAGCTTTCCCTTTAAGAACAGGCACTAGACAAGGATGCCCACTCTCACCACTCCTATTCAACATAGTGTTGGAAGTACTAGCCAGAGCAATCAGAGAAGAGAAGGAAATAAAGGGCATCCAGATTGGAAAAGATGAAGTCAAACTGTCCCTGTTTGCAGAGGACATGATCCTATATATCGAACAGCCTAAAACCTCTACAAAAAAACTGTTGGAATTGATAAATGATTTCAGCACAGTAGCAGGATACAAAATCAACACACAAAAATCAGTAGCATTTCTTTTCTCCAATAGTGAACATGCAGAAGGAGAAATCAAGAAAGCCTGCCCATTTACAATAGCCACCAAAAAAATAAAATACTTAGGAATTGAGTTAACCAAGGAGGTGAAAAATCTCTATCATGAGAACTACAAACCATTGCTGAGAGAAATTAGAGAGGATACAAGAAGATGGAAAGATATTCCATGCTCTTGGATTGGAAGAATCAACATTGTGAAAATGTCCATACTACCCAAAGTGATATACAAATTCAATACAATCCCCATCAAAATTCCAAAGACATTTTTCTCAGAAATGGAAAAAACTATTCAGACATTTATATGGAACAATAAAAGACCACGAATAGCCAAAGCAATGCTCAGCAAAAAAAATAAAGCTGGAGGCATAACACTACCTGACTTTAAGCTATACTACAAAGCTATAATAACCAAAACAGTATGGTACTGGCATAAAAACAGACACACTGACCAATGGAATAGAATAGAGAATCCAGAAATCAACCCACACACTTACTGCCATCTGATCTTTGACAAAGGCACCAAGCCTATTCACTGGGGAAGGGACTGCCTCTTCAGCAAGTGGTGCTGGGATAACTGGATATCGATATGCAGGAGAATGAAACTAGATCCATACCTCTCACCGTATACTAAAATCAACTCAAAATGGATTAAGGATTTAAATATACACCCTGAGACAATAAAACTTCTTAAAGAAAACATAGGAGAAACACTTCAGGAAATAGGACTGGACACAGACTTCATGAATACGACCCCAAAAGCACGGGCAACCAAAGGAAAAATAAACAAATGGGATTATATCAAACTAAAAAGCTTCTGCACAGCAAAAGAAACAATTAAAAGAGTTAAAAGACAACCAACAGAGTGGGAGAAAATATTTGCAAAATATACATCTGACAAAGGATTAATATCCAGAATATATAAGGAACTCAAACAACTTTACAAGAAGAAAACAAGCAACCCAATTAAAAAATGGGCAAAAGAGCTAAGTAGGCATTTCTCTAAGGAAGATATCAAAATGGCCAACAGACATATGAAAAAATGCTCAACATCACTCAGCATCCAGGAAATGTAAATCAAAACCACATTGAGATACCATCTAACCCCAGTTAGGATGGCTAAAATCCAAAAGACTATGAACGATAAATGCTGGCGAGGCTGCGGAGAAAAAGGAACTCTCATACATTGTTGGTGGGACTGCAAAATGGTGCAGCCTCTATGGAAAATGGTATGGAGGTTCCTTAAACAATTGCAAATAGATCTACCATACGACCCAGCCATCCCACTGTTGGGAATATACCCAGAGGAATGGAAATCATCAAGTCGAAGGTATACCTGTTCCCCAATGTTCATCGCAGCACTCTTTACAATAGCCAAGAGTTGGAACCAGCCCAAATGCCCATCATCAGATGAGTGGATACGGAAAATGTGGTACATCTACACAATGGAATACTACTCAGCTATAAAAACGAATGAAATACTGCCATTTGCAACAACATGGATGGACCTTGAGAGAATTATATTAAGTGAAACAAGTCAGGCACAGAAAGAGAAATACCACATGTTCTCACTTATTGGAGGGAGCTAAAAATTAATATATAAATTCACACACACAGATACACACACACACACACAAACCGGGGGGGGGGAAGAAGATATAACAACCACAATTATTTGAAGTTGATACAACAAGCAAACAGAAAGGACATTGTTGGGGGGGAGGGGGGGAGGGAGAAGGGAGGGAGGTTTTGGTGATGGGGAGCAATAATCAGCTACAATGTATATCGACATAATAAAATTAAAAAAAAAATAAGGGTAACACAGTTTGATTATAAAGTATTTGCATAACTTGTGAATAAATAATTCTATATTTAAAAAACAAACAAACAAACAAAAAAAACACACTGATTAAAGAAATTAAAGAAGACACAGAAAAATGGAAAGACATTCCATGCTCACATATTGGTAGAATTAATGTTGTGAAAATGTCCATACTGCCTAAAGCAATCTACAATTCAATGTAATCCCTATCAAATTACCAATGGCATTCTTCACAGAAATAGAAAATAATCCCTAACATTCATATGGAACATCAAAAGACCTCAAATAGTCAACACAATCATGAGCAAAAAGAGGAAAGTTATACTACCTGATTTCAAATTATACTACAAGGCTATAGTAGCCAAACAGCATGGTACAGGCATAAAAACAAACACTCCAACCAATGGAACAGAATAGAAAGCCCAGAAACAAACCCATTTACTTACAGCCAATTGATCTTTGATAAAGGTTCTAGAAACCTATGTTGGGGAAAGAACGAGCTCTTTGAATGATGATGCTGGGAAAAATGACGATCCATGCATAGAAGGATGAAGACCCATGCTTCATCACATACAAAATCAACTCAAAATGGATTAAAAACATAAATGTAAGACCTAAAATAATAAAACTTCTAGAAGAAAATGTGGGGGTAAATGCTCCAAGACATAGGGCTAGGCAAATATTTTTTAAATGAGATCTCAAAGGCTAGGCAATATTTTATAAATAAGATCTCAAAATCACATGCAACAAAAGAAAAAATAAACAAATGGGATTAAATCAAACTGAAAAGCCTCTGCACAGCAAAGGAAACAATTAACAGAGTGAAGAAACAGACTACAGAATGAGAGAAAATATTTGCAAATTATGCATCTGAAAAAGGGACCAATTTTCGGAATATATAAGGAAATTAAAAAACTCAACAGTAAAAAACAAATAACCCAATTAAAAAATGGACAAGGGAGCTCAACAGACATTTTTCAAAAGAAGACATACAAATGACCGGCACGTACATGAAAAAATTTAAACATCACTAATCATCGAAGAATTGCAAATCAAAACCACATTCAGATACCCTTACTCCAGTTAGACTGGCTGCTATGAAAAAGACAGAAAATAACAAATGCTGGCAAGGATTCAGAGAAAGGGGAATCCTTCTACAATCCTTGTTGGTGGGATTATAAATTAGTACAGCCATTATGGAAAACAGTATGGAGGTTTCCAAAACAACTACAGATAGAGCTACCGTATGACCCAGCAATCCCACTACTAGGTATATACCCAAAGGAATGGCAATCACCATGTTGAAGGGATACCTGAACCCTCATGTTTATTGCAGCTCTGTTTACAATAGTCAAGATATGAAACCAACCTAAATGTACATCAACAGATGACTGGATAAAGAAAACCTGGTACATATACACAATGGAATACTACTCAGCCATAAAAAATGAAACTCTGCCATTTGCAGCAACATGGATGAGATTGGAGAAAATTATGTTAAGTGAAATAAGCCAGGCACAGAAAGAGAAATACCATGTCCTTACTCATATACGTGAGAAAAAAAAAAAGACAGAGAACAAAACAAAACAAGCAAGCAAGCAAACAAACAAAAACATAAAATAATAATAATAACTTGAACTGTTAAAAGGAGAGAGAACTATGAGAAAGGGAATGAGGGAGGAAGGACAGTAAAAGGCTGATTAATGTACAGAAAAGTACAGCAAGATAGGAAAAATAAGCTCTCTTGCTGTATAGTCAGCCAGAAATCTATAATCAATGATGATTTACCGCATGTAACCAAATGACTAGAAGAGAGGAGATCAAATGTGCATATCAAAGAAATGTTTAAAGTTTTCAGTGATGAATAGGCTAGTTACCCTGAACAGACCAACACACATTGTATACATGCAGTGAAATATAACTCTGTACCCCATAAATACAATCAATATATTTCAGTAAAGAAAATAAGTTTTAAAAAGGAATTCAACTCTATGACCAGTATTGATTTGGACATATTTGCGTTAGGTGTTTTAAGAGGAATATTCTGTTACAGATGTAGCTGGGGTCTTCCTGGACTGATGGTGATCAGTCCTGCCCAGTGCTCCCTCACTGGGGTTGGTAGGCATTTTCCCTTTCCTTCACATTGACTTTTGAAGACATGTAAACTTGACCAGGGATGTTTCATACAAAGCACTAAGATTTCAGGAAGAGCCTTGCAGGTATTGTGAGGTTCCCCTCTGGCCTATTCCCTTGGAGGTTGTAAGACTCAAAAGAGAGGGCACTTATGAGACATTTTATCAACTGTAAAATATTCCATAAATGTATATATTTCTTGCTTCGAACATCGTTTAGGTACCTCAAATTATCTGGACTGTGCCTGTCTCTAGGGCCTCATCTACTTGGTCTGCCCCAAGGGCTATCTTGTGACTGACTCTGGAGGCTCGATAAAAGTTCCCTGACTCCAAGGCAGCACATGTCTCAGGACAGGACAGAATCTCTGGCCTCCTAGAAGCTGCCCAAAGGTGTCAGATAGTACAGCCCAGAAGTGCTGATGGGGGTCAGGGGTGAATTCTCTGAGAGGCTGACTTTTCCAGTGTGGGACAAGAGCAGAAGAGAACTGGCAGATTGGATCCTGTTCCTGCCTCCCGTGCATGTCTGAGGTGCAAGTCCCCTACATGCCTGTCTGAGGGCAGGACACTTGCTGTGTTTCCTTTTGAAGTGGGGCCAGTTGGTATTTGTTTCCCATCCTTCTCTGCCTTACTTTCTTTTTCCCTCAGTCTGGACACCCTGCGGTTATACCTCCTATGTGAAATACCAGCATGCTAGCCATGCATCAGGCTCTTTTTCCTAGGAAACCCGGGTTAATAATTCCTCCTCTACCACCTCCTCCTCTTCATCTTCATTATACAAAATGCCCCCAAAGTGGAAAAGAGCCAATAAAGACCTGAAAACTTCCCGAATCAAAGCACCAAACTTTCCAAGGCACCTTCGCATGCCTCGTAGTCGTCCCAATGGGCTGGAATGTTGGAAAGTGCAATTAGAGCCTCCCCCTGGGAAAGATGAACAGACTGAGGCATAGAGAGGCAGCGGCAAAGGAAAGGTGATAGAGAGGGACTGGAATAGCTTCACACTTTCTAGATCAGTTTTTACTCAGGAGAAGGAACATGTGACAAGTGGGATTTAGTAAAGTGAGGTTCAACAGAAAACCTTCTGTTTGCAGTTTACTATAATATTTTATCTCTCTTACTAATGCACTATTCCTGTTTATAATTGTCCTCAGTGAACACTGTTAAGGACTGTCTTTCTCACGTTTCCCCTTCTCCCTGACAGTTCACTGAACCTTGCTGAAATAGGCCCTGCATTGTCACGGTTTCAGTTTTGATCCTACTCTTCAATTGACGTGGTATCTTGTCTTCTCTCGCTGCCAATACAGCTCACCGTTCAAACTCACACTCATTCTACACAGCGGAGGTTGAATAATCTCACCTCTAGGAAGAGTTCCCTGCTGTCTTCAATTGAGTAAGAACTGATCGTTCCTTCTACTGATCGCTCAACAGAAAATTGCATTGCCTCTAATTAGTACTCATTTCTTCCTACTTTATTTTATTCAAATCTGCACCTACTGCAGTACCCGGCACAGTGTCTAGTATTCAGTAAGTGCCCATATGTTTATTCAACAAATATTCCTAAATACAATGTCCTAAGCATTGTTCCAGGACAGAAAACTCCCTGTTCTCATGGAGCTTACAAAAACTAATGGAGAGTGGGGTACAGACAGTAAACAAGTAAATATAGGAATAAGTTAATTTTTGCATTGATAAGTAATATGAGAATATAAAAGAGGGCTTTGCGATAGAAAGTGGCTGTTACGAGGGGGGGAACAACTAGACAAGGGGGCAATTTCTGAATTGATACCTGAAGGACAAGAAGTTGGTGTGTACAGACCAACTGGTAGAATGTGTCAGGTGGAAGGAAGAAAAGTGACAAGGGTAGAGGCGGGAGGGTCCTTTCTGTTGTGAGCCAGGAGGCCAGGTGGTTGTGGCACAGTGCATGGGGGAATCGTGCTGGGGAAATACATGCTGAATAATTTCTGATGGATACTGGTCTCTTAATCCTTGAGAAATGAAAAGGGCATAGAGAAACTTAATCAAGTGTGGAAAAAATATAAAATTTGTAGCTAATTAGAAATCTCTGATCAGTGTTTTACCTATATTGCCCCCCAAAGTTGCTGCCTAGTATTTGTGTTGTAACTAGTTTCTTCTTCACTAGTCTCTGCCACTCAGAATCAACTAGTATTTACTGTGCTTCTGTTACAGGCCTCACCATCATCTCTTCTAACCCTCATGCCTGGCTGCGTCTTCTCCAGCTGTGTTGGTCAGGTAGGCAGGTCACCTGTAGTAACTGAACCACCCCATGACTTCATAGGACAAAGGTGGATTTCCTGCTCCTGTCCTTGCCTATCACAGAGTTGGAAGGGCTCTGCTCACTCATGCACCAGGCCGATGAGACTCTCGAAAAAGAATGCCATCTGCCATCTTGGTCCCAGAGCAGGGAAAGAGATGCCCCAGGGAACTGTGCTTGCTTGTCACAGCCTCAGCATGGAACGAGTCACATAGGTGAGGTTTTGCCTAACTGTGAGAGAGCTGGGAAGTGTCAGGGAGTGTATCAGTTCATTTGTGCTCCTTTAACAAAATATGAGACTAGGTAATTTAAAAACAACAGAAACTTGTTTCTTATAGGTCAAGAGACTGGGAAGTCCAAAATCAAGGTGCCAGCAGTTTCAGTGTCTGGTGAGGGACCACTCTCTGCTTCCAAGATGGCACCTCGAATGCTGCATCCTACGTGGCAGAAAGAATAAAAGGGTGGAAAAGGAGCCTACCTGGTTCCATCCAGCTCTTTTATAAGGTTGCTAATCCATTCATGAGGGCGCTGCACTCATGACTAACCACCTCCTAAAGGTCCCACCTCGTAATACCATCATATTAGTGAATAAGTTTCAACATATGAATTTTAGAGGGACACATACATTCCAACCACATCACCATATCTGCCCTGTACATCCACTTTCAAAACAAGTCAGTGAGAGACCCTAGAGGTCAAATGCCTTGTTCAAGGTCATAAGCCACAAACTTCTCTCTCTCATTCTCTCTCTCTCTCTCTTTCCATATATGTACACATATATACATACACAAATATAAAGATATGCGTGTGTGGCTATATCTATGTACATACATATATGTATGTGTGCATATATATGTGTGTATGTATGTATATGCATATATTTACGTGTGTGTGTATATATATATATTTGAGTTCTTGTGAGTGCCTAAATATGTGCTATTAACAAGGGAATTATATGCATTGAGAAATATCTTAAAGAAAGTTCACCAAGCAAGAAAAACAAAACTAAAGGATGTTAACATTTGCTATGATTGGATGCTGGGATTTGGAGTGATTTTTATTTTCCACTTATGCATAATTTACTGGATTGTTTTGAGTTTTCTATAATAAGCATATATAACACTTAGAATGAGAACAAAAACCATAAAGCTATTTTATTAAAAATTAAAAATTAAGAGCTCTCTCAAGCTTACTGACCATGAGTCATTTCAGTTTTGTGCTGCAAACAGCTGAGGAATTGTCACTAATTACAGCAAAAGCTATGCTGCCACATTATCATTTTCTTTCCAATTATAATAAAAATAAAGTGGGGTAGATTAGTACCCCATCTCACTACCACCTCTCAGCAGATCTTGAAGATTTACCATTCCCTTGCCCTGCTTTATACAGCACGTATCATTACCATTAAATTATAACCTAAGTTATTTAGTGTCTGTCTCCCCACAGGAAAGTAAGCTTTATGAAGGTAGGAGTCTGCCTCTTTTATTAGTTATGGTATTCTCTGCAATTTATGGTATGGAATAGGTGCTCAGTGAATAGTTTTGAATAAATGAATGGAGGAAAGAGAAAAAAAAAGAAAAACTATTGTACAACTATTATATGTATGGGAGTTTGTCTGAATGTATTAAAAATTTAGTCCTCCCAATCACCCTAAGGGAAAAATATGATTATTCACAATTGTGTTGTTCTCTGTCCCTAAACTTTGCTATTATTAACCATCCATCTCCCCAGACCCTTCGGACTATGCCTTGAGACTTATCGGTCTCCTTTCTACATGGGCTAGAGTCCTAGACCCAAACCTACTAGGGAGACTTTGACCCTGCTACCTGGTGACAGCTCTCTTTGTCACAGTCTGTACACATGGCTCTCACCTCCTGCCACCCTCCTATTCCATGTCATCTCTTTTTGATTTCCCCTGCCATTATCCACTTGGATTAAGTCTGTTTCCATTGCTTATAACAGTATATCTGAAATTGGGTAATTTGTAAGAAAAAGAAATTTATTTCTTACAGTTTTGGATGTTGGGAAGTCCAAAGTCAGGGAACACATCTGGTGAGGACCTTCTTCGGTGGTGTTCTACAGTGATGCAGGGTGTCATACGGTGAGAATGGTGGAAGCCAGAGCAAGGTAAGCTCTTCACTTGCTCTCTTTTTAGAGCCATCAGAACCATTCCCATTAATCCATGAGTGGTTCAATCCATTCATGAGGACGCAGTCCTGACAACCTAATCACCTCTTTAAGGCCCCACCTTTCTGATTATTACCATAATAAGATTTCCCACCCTCTTAACACTGTCACAGTGGGGGTTAAGTTTTTAATGCATGGAACTTTAGGGAACACATTCAATCTAGAGCACCACTTATCCATCCCTAATGATTTCTTACACTCCAAGAAAAGTTAAAGACATCAGGTCCCATCCAATCTAGACCTGATACTGATGAGCTATCTGAAACAATGGCTAAGCAGCGAAGTCATAAAAAATGATCCATACATGCATGCCTGCAGTTAGCATTTTAATAAACATTTGCTTGCCATTCTTTTGGTTTAAGGATAAGGCCTTTTCTTTGAACATGAGTATTGTGATTGATGTTCTGTTCATTCTATCCTGAAAAAAACAATGCACTCACGATTAATCATTTTCAATTTCTAATTCCCATTCCTTTCAAGTGGAGTGATATCTTGTACATAATTGCAAATCAGTCTGAGAGTAGATCATCTTAATTTTCATGATTTACTTTCAACCTTTAAGTTAAGTTAGGCCACATTCAATAGGGATATATTTAGCCATCTTTAACAAGTTATTCAACTGTATTTTCAAAGAAATAACAACTTTCTTTTTACATTCATATACCACTGGTTGAGATAATATTTTATAAAATTGTTCAATGGACACAAGAAGTACTATTATAAAAGTTTAGGGAACAGATACGTATAACTCTTAAGAAGCCTACAATTCAAGTGGTTGAAGCAAAAGAATATAGTTCACCAGACAATTTTCTACCTGCTCTGGGCAATTCGTGTCCCGTGGGTGTTACATATTATGTTTTAGAACAGGAATCAGAACCTGGGTTTAAAAGTTTCTACCATACTGGGTTTTGCCTGCCTGCCTTTATCTCCTCCTAAGCCCTGTTGATGGGCATCTCCCCACTCTCCCATGTGTCTGCCCTCTGTTAATATGTCTACTGTCAGGACCCACTTCTGTGGGGAGCTCTAACTTCTTGCCAATAAACCAAGATATCACATTCCCACAGTCTCACTAGACTCTGACTTTCCGGAAAGCTCACAGCAATTTTGTTTTGCTTTTTTCAAAATCCCATCCAAAAAAGACAAAGGGTGTCACACAATGACTCCAATCATAGCTGGGGATACTGAACCCGGAGTAGAGAAAGCACATTTAATTCAGATAAAAGCATGGCTCATTCTCTTACCCCATCACATCAGGCAATTATAGCACTGGGCCAGAATTTTCTCCCAAATTTTGTACATAAAACATAATTCTGCCACCAGCTGCTCACCAACATTTTGTTGTCTCCTCAACAGACAACAAAATGCCAAAACAGATCAGCAGAGGGTGATCTGCCAGCATAACCAATGAGATGCACCTCCCCTGCAACCAGTCTGTCATTAGGAAACCGTTTTCTGTTTCTAAAATAAACCTTCTGAAATCATTGGCTTCCTACATCTGTGCTTCTGCCTAGGACAGAGAGATGTTCTCCTAACTCACAGGTGCTGAGATATGTAGTAGTAGACTGAGGAAGGACTGTGCATCAGTAGTGAAGGGCAGAAGGGCAGTTACCTGGGTTTAGAGTGCAGAGGTTTTATGCTGTCACACTCACTGTATTAAGAGTCATTACATATGGGATAATAGGAGTGCACAGAAATTTGATTCCTTGGCCTGGCAACCTACCTTTGTCACATCAGCTCTGTATTTTTCTCTGATGTTATTCATTTTCCTTCTGACCTGACCATACTTGCCATTCAGATCACCGTATTCCCCCACCCCTCCACTCAGATACTCAGTGAGAACCTGCTAAGTGGAAGTGCACTGAGTGCTTTACATGTGGAAAAGAGGGCTAGAAGGGAGGGGATATTTTAAATCCAAATGGGCAGTAGATACTTCTGCCCTGCAGGAAGGTGATATCGCAGTAGGAACACAAATCTTAATTTTCCCTCATTGGCAGACACAGAGAGGTAGAGAGAACGGAAAGAAATGCAGAATCTCTGAGGGATCTACTGTGTTTCGGAAGGGAAAGCATGGGGCAAGATGACCCATCACATACTGGAGCACATTGAAGAGTCTTTGTGTAAGAAAAAATGAAGCAAAGAGCTGACTTGGTTTATACCAAAAACAAACAAAAAAATTCACAACACAAAACAAACAAAATAAAAACAGCCCCCCAAAAAGCGAACAAAACAAACCCCCCAAACAAAAAGAAAAAAAAAAAAAGAAGAAGAAAAAGACACCCCCCCCAACAAAACTAAGAGGAGTGAAACTTTGAGGAAGCATGGGGTGTTAGAGGGGACAGGGCCCCCAAGTGGGAGGCTGCTTACTTTCAGCAGACAGTAGACAATGATCCAAGATTCTGCATAATCACTCTGACGCTGTTATAAAAATTAAATAAGATCAGCTGCATACCCACAAAACCTGTCAAGTAATAATTTAGTGGTGGGGGAAGGAGGTTAAAGAAAAGGTATTTGAGGTTAAACAGTGTGGAATGTGTCAACATCAAGGGACAATAAGATCATGGGTAGACAGGACTCATTCAATGGGGGCACAGGAGCAAAGGTGACTAGGAAAGCAATTGCATCCCCATCTTCAGTGCATCTCACCAAGGTCCCAGAATAGATGATGTGTCATCCTGCATGACATAGAGCACAAGTAGATTTCATTTGAATATTTAAGGATTGGACTCTGTAGCCCACAGAGATACATATTCATGAACCTGCACAGCACGTGCTTACATCTCCATTTCACAGGCGAGGAAGCTGAGACTTAAGAGAAGCCCTGTTATTTGTTCAAGGTCAAAGAAAACCAGGTTTTTCTTTTTTTACCTTGCCAAGATTTGTTAAGAATATCTGAATATCGAAAAATTTGTAGGTTCTTTATATGATCCTTAGTATACCATAGGACTAGCTTCATTTTACCCATGAGAAAAAAGATGGATTAAGCGTGGGTAAGAATTTTGCTACATGCTGTATTTTTTGCTGGTATTTTAATCCATTTCCGTCTTATTGCCAAACTCTACATACTGGTTTGAAATAAGAAAAATCTTTTGTTCTATTTTGGTTATCTGGGGTTCATGTTCTAGAATAAGGAGCCTTTTAAGGGAGGTTATAAGGTGTGTGTTTTTTTGTTTTGCTTTGTTTTTAAAAATGAGGACAGGTGAAATGGACTCTACTCAAAGACAGAAAAGGAAAACAGGAGTCCAAGCCAGTGTCACTGATCATCTCCTGAACAAGTGAGGAGCATCAGAGAGAAATGAATGACAGAGAGAACTTTGTATTTTTCTGTGCTTTCATCACCCTCCTAGACTATAAAGAGTATATGCTTATTTGCATAATTAGGAGTATTCGTAAGAAAATGAAAATGGTCAATGTTCTTGTTTAAAATGTTGGTGTCTTTATGACCTCATTCCTTTATCCACCAAGGCTGGGGGGGGCAGGGGGACTTACACAGATAAAATGGGCGGTGGCAACTTCAGAGAGCAAGGAAGAACAAGGTAAGCTTGGGAATTACATTACAGAAGAGAGGTGATATGGGCATGAGATGGTGGCATTGGAGTGACATTGGAGTCTCTCTTGTAAAGCATCTATGCGCACCACTTTACCAACCAACACTGCGCAAGGGAGTTCCTCTTGAAAGAAAATATCTTTATTTACAAAATGAGATGATGACCAATCATTCAGTTATTTAGATGTGCATATACAAACTCAGTGTACAATCTGAAAGGTGATTTCAGAATAAAGGAGAGCCAACATTCTTATGTTATGCATAAGAAAATGGAAGGGATTTGAAATATTGCTGGATTCCCAGAAACAGAAGTGCAGAAGGAACCAGGAAGGCTATGAGGGACTGAGATGCCGACTTGGGAGGCACAGCTCAACTACAGCAATCTACTGGTTGTGGGGATCCAGAGAGAATGTCGAGGAAGAGGTAGCCCTAACAGTTACTGTCACTCTGATGATGGCTTGGGAATTCCTCTCTTGGGACAAATTTTCAGTAGAGCTGGCTACACACACAAAGATCTTGAGAACCACTTTAGTTGTGTCTGTTGCTACTAAAATCCAGAAGCAGATCTGCATTTCCTACCTTGAAAATTCAATAGGGATCATGAAAAGCTCATGCAAGACAGTGAGAAAACACACAAGTGAAAGCCTTCAGGGAGAGTAAAAGTTGAGAGGTGCATTCAGAAAGCTTGAGAAATTAAGCACCCTAAGAATTCACAGGCATCTTGTTGGTGGAGAGGAACATTGGATTTTCCACATGTCATGAAATGAAGTGTTTGAAACCATTTATTTTTTAGATCCTAAGAAGCTGGGCCACTCTGGCTGATACTAAGATTATAAATATTTGAAATACGCCAAGTGGAAATAAAACCGAAAATCCTATGTTGAATGAACGAAAAGGATATTATCAAAATAAGTTATAGCATATTTATAGGATGGAGTGACATTGAAAACACAAGAGGGGCACTATCTGGGTCTTCTCCAAGTTGCTCATCTTAGTTTAGGCTGTTATAACAGTATATCATGGACTAGGTGGCTTAGATGACAAACATTTATTTCTCACACTTCTGGAAGCTGGATGTCCAAGATCAGAGTGTAGCATGGCTGGGATCTTGGTGAGGGTCCTTTTCCTGATTATGTTCTTATACAGTGCTGTGGATTGGATGTCTCCCTGAACTCATGGGAGCTTGATCCCTACTGTAACTGTTGAGAGTGGGAAATCCTATTATGATAATTGGAAGGTGGGGACTTGAAGAGGTGTTTAGATTGTGAGGACCATGCCCTTGTGAATGATTAATCCACTTGAAGGTTCAATGATGATCATGGGCCTGATTCTGAGACTGAGTAAGGCTAGGCCTGTGAACTAAACTGACTCCATTTTCCCTGCAGAGGACACCGTTGTTACTTTCCCACTCCTCAGTCATGATATACTCCAGGGCACAACATTACCCCATGGCCTGCCCTGATAAAGTAAACTAAGGTAAGAGGGGAACAGACATTCACTGAGTTGCAAAACGCCTCCCCAGGGCTTGTTTACAATAATTGTGAAAAGTTACAGATTAACCTTAAGACCCCTTTAGGAATTCTTGCATACACACAAAGCTTCAAGGTGACTGCTACAATGACCCTCCTGGGGTGACGGTAAGGATCACCACCACCGTCTTGGACCTACTGAGCAGGCACAAGTACCAAAGCCTTAAGTGAGCACACACACATGATGCAACAGGAAGAACAGAATGGACAACCTCCAGTGATTCTGGCCTGTACTCCTTAACTCCTTTCCCTAAAAAAGACCCTGAACAGCTCACCAACCAACACGTCTTGGACTGACAACAACAATTTGCCCCTAATCCTGTTCTCCCACTTAGATCAGGTAGGGCAAGAGTTTCATGATCCCCAATAGGCAGGACCATTGCCCCTCTACAACCCATAAAGATTTATGGGGATCATGTCTCTCAGGGGGAAAATGAGGCAGGAAGCTAGACAGAAACGAGAGCAGGAGGAAATCTGGTTATTGGCAAGTGGGACAACAGGGACAACTGGTTTCCCGAGGATGTAAGCATGCACATGCACAAAAGCAGCCACAGGAGACAAAGACAGTTGCAGACAGGGAGCCCTTCCCCAATCTTGGGTGCCATTCTGTTGCACCAATGAGCTCCCACCAGCTAGGGTGACAATCACTTTAACCACTAGGACAGAGACTACACTCAAGGCTCAACCAATGACCAAATGACACGAATTCAGCTAAGAGGACTTAACCCCCCAGGAATGTAACCATAGGTGCTCTTGAGTCACTTTCCTGCTCAAGCCTGTTCCATCCTTTCTGGAGTGTACTCTCAATTTGTTAGATAAAACTGCCCTTTTGCCTTTTGCCTCTGGCATGTCTCATCCCACTCTTTGTTCAAGACACCAAGAACCCGGATTTAGCCAGTGGAACCTGGAATTCCCTTTAACAGTTCTGTTGGCTTTAAAAACAGAGCACATGAGAAGCTCTCTCTATTGCTTCTGCCTTTCTTGCAATGTGATACCCTGCATTATAGAAGTCACCACCAAAGAAGGCCTTCAACATAAATGTTCCCTGGACTTTGAACTTCCCAGCCTCTGAATTGTCAGCAGTGAACATTGTTTCTCTACAAATTACACAATTTCATGTATTTAAGTTGTAAGCAACAGAAACAGATTAATACATATAGTAGCTTTTCTTTAGCTTTCGTGCACGCAGAGAGAAGATATCTTGTCCATTCTTTTTATAAAAGCACTAATCCCATCATCAGGGTCCCATCCTCATGACCTCATCTAACCTTAATTACCTCAGAAGCCCCTTCTCCAAAGGTCTTTACCTTGGAGATTAGGGTTTCACAATATGAATTTTGGGTGGACACAAACATTCAGTCCATAGCATTGCCTTAGCTTGCAGCTGAACAGGAGTGATGACCAGTCATGTCGGTGTCTCATGCTCGGGCCTGGTCAGACAATCCTATGTAGGCTCCTTGCCTCACTGCACCGGAACATCTATAAACTCAGCAAGAGCAAGCTCCCACGGTCATCCTTGAGCACTTGGTCTAGGAGGGAGAGGTCCTGAACTAAGTAAACATGTGGATGCTGAGTTAGAACAGTTTACAGAGCCCCTAATGCATAGATATGAGTCTATTTATCAACTTCTTAAAAATAATTACTTTAGGTAGAGAGTTTGGATAGAGTTTTATATTATTTTTTTGTTGGTTGCTCTATATGATTTAGTCTCTCTATAATAAGTATTTACTTCTGAATTTTAAAATGTGTAAACATGTGTTATTCTGAGTGTAGTTTTGGGGGTCTGATATATTACTGGGAGATCTTGGACTCTGGGGAAAACTGGAGACATGGTAGGGGTGGTTGAGTTTTAGGTGTCCCTGCTGTCTGCCTGTCACCGTTGGCATTTGTCAAACACAGCCATGTATCCAACACTTCTTAAAACAAATAAATCCAAGACAAATAAATCTGCTGCCAGAAAAATCACAGTTGCATTTCTATTTCTGCAAAGAGAAAGGGCTTTTTATGCTGAAATATTCACCTTGGGCACACCAAAGGAAGACCAGTAGATGAATTATGAGTCATTCCCCACGATGCAATACAGCATGGATCCTTTGGAACTGACAGGCTTCAGTAATACTTGTGAGTTATATGGTAACTGCAACTCACAGAAATAAATAGGTTCATTTCAGTGCCTATATTGCCATACTCTCTCCGTCATATAGACAGACAGTTTAGCTGTAAATTTGACAGTCAATACATTTCTAAAAGATTATATGGATTTCCAAGATTTGTTTTGAACACAAATTTAGCGTTTCCATTTTTGTTTGTTTGTTTGTTTTCTTTTTCCTCTTTAGGTAGAATCAAAGAAAGTGTCAATAACACTGCAGGAAATGGGACCAAAATGAACATAAATAATTAAGAACTCATCAACCCACCTGTCCATCTATCCATCCATCCATCCATTGAGGAATTCTTCTGAATATGAATACCACCTCTTCCATTTACTTGTAATAAGACCTAAGGCACTTTAAATAGACCATCTAAAACTGTGACTTAGCCACAGTTTTATGTATAAAAAACTATGTATTTTTTATATATAAATATATATATATTATATAGTTTATATATATTTATTTCATATATTATATATGTATATATTGCAAATATAAATATATATATATTTATAAATACTATAAATATATATATATTTATAAATACTATAAATATATATATTTCATATATATTATAAATATAAATATATATTACATAATATATCATATATATCAATATATTATATATTTATATAAAATGGGATGACAATTCATATATCACAGAATGTTGGACAGATTAAACAAAGTCATACATACCAAGTGCTTCTGATAATTCCTTTTATCCTATACAGTTGGGGGAGAGGGTATAAAAGCTATAGCTTGAATGCCAAAATATTGAAAGTTCTAGAGTGTTTTCATTAAATGTTTCAGTCATGTATAGAACACCTGTAGGGAATTGTGATTGTCAGGCAAGTCCAGAGTGAAACATTCCAAAGTTTCATGAAAGTCTGCAGTATAATGTCCCTGTAGTTCATTCTGTTGTATTGGGAATACTGTCTTCATATGAGCTGTTCTGCGTTTCAGAAGTTATAATAAATCATTTCAACTATCTGCAGTCTTTCCCATTCCACGGAGATATGTGTTTTCTCCTCAATGACTGACAGATCTAGTACTCGATTCAACTTCAACTGGGTATTTTTGATTACGTTGTAGCAGCCCTAAAAAATATAGTTACACCTGGGATTTCTTCATACTACACACATCCCAATATTTATTAGACTATAGGAGATTTTTTAAAAAGTGCTTCTATCTTTTAAATGCCCTTAAGAGATCAGAGTTTCAAGATGGCGGCGGCTGCGGCGGCTGGCGCGGAGTAGCTGAGGTGGAAAAGGTGGCCACTGGGCCTCAGGCAGCCGGGAAGCTTGTGGACCTTCCTCTGGCCATCTCTTAAGGGAGGACTGCTGCTGCTGGCCGGTCGTGGGGGCTCAACGCCACTTTGCCCCCGGCAGGAGAGGCTGCCTCATTTACAGGCAACAGCTTTGAAGTGTGGAGCAGGAAAAGAACTGATTCTTAGCTGCAAAAGCGAGTCTTGAAACAGGGAACACGGCGCCAGGGCTGCTGTGGATGCAGCCAGGATCCCGGAGGCTGGGGCCGCACTGAAGGCGGCCAGCTGCCCTATTCAGGATTCGAGGTTTCAGGCCGGCATTAAAGAAGATTCCTGGGAGTGCCCGAGCGGCGCCGCGACTGAACAGCCCGAGGCGGCAGCGCCGAGAACACGGAAGGCAACAAACCAGAGACAGAGCGAGCGCCCGACCTGGCACAGCACTGTGAGTGATCCCTGGCACAGCTCTGTTCGGGGGGTGGATGCCCACGCGGCTCCCGCCTGCACCACCAGGCCACTCACTGCCCTGGTGCTGCCTCCATTTTCCCAGGTGAGGGCAGCTCCGCCCTGCTCGGCCATCACTGAGCCCATTTGCTTGGCCTGGCGCAGGGCTTTCCGGACCCTGCGGGCCGGCCTCCTCTCCCACTCCCTCCGCGGTTCTCTGGCGGGGCTGGGGGTGTGGGGCTTCCCGACCAGTGTTGGGAGGGCTAGGAAGTACGGGCGGGCTGACTGTCACTCCACCACACCCTGGACTCCGGCCCCGGTAAACTTCCTGTTACTGGGAGGCAGATACCATCTCTGCGACCACCAGTTTGGAAAAAAGCCTAACGAATTTCTGGTTGGGAATAGTGTGGTAGGAGAGTTCCCAGGTCCGCTTGAACCTGCCGGAGAGCAGGCTGCAGGCGGGCACTAGACTCGGTTTATACCGGGGGGATACAAAGGTGAACAAGACCCGAGAAAGATCTACACAGTGCTACAAAGGCACCCAGAGAGACCGGTCGTCTGTGCCTAGCAGAAACCTGGTAGACTTCGTGGGCGAGGCGGTGCTGAGCAGGGTCTTGAAGGCCCAGCTGATAGACGAGGGGTGCAGAAGACACACCCCAGCCCAGCACAGTGTGCACAGAGGGGGGAGACGTGCGGCCAGGGAGGCGGAGACTCGACAGAAACCACACACCCGGTGGGGTCGCCACTGCACGATCTAACAGCCTGGGCCAGAGCACACGGAACGGGGAGAAGTCCTGTACAGGAAGTGAAAGCTCAACAGAGATCACACACCCTGTGGTACGTGATCCACCAGCCCAGCAGAGTACAAGCTGACCAGAAAGGTGGATCCCCGGAGAAGCCCAAGACCCGAGGCAACCACACACACAAGACACTAGAGGCCAACTGAGCAGTCACAGCGGGAGCCATACGAAATTGGCAACCACAGCAACATCCTAGTTAGTCATTAGTCTCAAACCGGTGGACTGTGAAACCCCCTGCCACAATGAATAAACACCAAAAAAAAGACACCAGAAATACAAAAAATCAAGAAAGTACACCACCAAGAGTTAATAAATCTCATACTCTAGATCCTATAGAACAAGAAGCCCTTGAAATAACTGACAAGGAATTTCGAGTGATAATTCTAAGGAAACTGAAT
The DNA here is from genome assembly GCF_027409185.1 of Cynocephalus volans. Taxonomy (NCBI): domain Eukaryota; kingdom Metazoa; phylum Chordata; class Mammalia; order Dermoptera; family Cynocephalidae; genus Cynocephalus; species Cynocephalus volans. Next base: position 11,731,055 of record NC_084468.1, read on the forward strand.
GAGATACAAGAAAACTCAGCTAGACATCATGATGAAATGAGGAAAAGTATACAGGATCTGAAAGAGGAAATATACAAGGAAATCAATGTCCTGAAAAAAAATGTAGCAGAACTTGCTGAACTGAAGAAGTTATTCAGCGAAATAAAAAACACAACGGAGAGTTTAACCAGCAGGCTTGTCGAAGTTGAAGAGAGAACCTCTGAACTTGAAGATGGGCTGTTTGAAATAACACAAGCAGACAAAAAGAAAGAAAAAAGAATCAAGGACATGGAAGAAAATCTGAGAGAGATATCAGACAACCTCAAGCGTTCAAATATCCGAGTCATGGGTATTCCAGAAGGGGAGGAAAATGGAGATTCCATTGAAAACATATTCAATAAAATAGTGGCCGAAAACTTCCCAGGTATAGGAAAAATCACAGATCTTCAGATCCAGGAAGCTCAACGATCTCCAAACGTATTCAACCCAAAAAGGCCTTCTCCAAGACATGTCATAGTCAAATTGGCAAAACTCAGAGACAAAGAGAGAATCTTAAAAGCTGCAAGAGAGAAGCGTCAAATCACCTATAAGGGAGCCCCAATCAGGTTAACATCAGACTTTTCATCACAAACCCTAAAAGCTAGAAAGGAATGGGATGATATTTTCAAAATACTAAAAGACAAAGATTGCCAGCCAAGAATACTCTACCCTGCAAGGCTATCCTTCCGAAATGAGGGGCAAATAGTATATTTCTCAGACAAACAAAAACTGCGGGAGTTCACTACCACAAGACCACCCTTACAAGAAATCCTCAAGGGAGTACTGGGTTTGGTTCCTGAAAAATAACTACCTCTGCCATAAAAACCTAAGAAAAATCTAAACCCGCTAGTACAATAAAAATGGCATTCATGAAGAGAAAACAAGCTAACAAAAACACTATCTACAACCTAAGGAACCAACAAACAAAGAAAACAAACAGTAAATCAGAAAGCAAGGAACAAAAGACACCTAAGACAACCAAACAACCAATAAAATGCTAGGAATAAATCAACACCTTTCAATAACAACTCTTAATGTTAAAGGCTTAAATTCCCCAATTAAAAGACACAGACTGGCTGACTGGATCAAAAAGCAGGACCCAACTATATGCTGCCTACAAGAGACCCACCTCACCCATAAAGACTCACACAGACTAAGAGTGAAAGGATGGAAAAAGATTTACCATGCAAACAGAAAAGAAAAACGAGCTGGAGTGGCTATTCTTATATCTGACAAAATAGACTTTAAACTAAAAACCATAAAAAGAGACAATGAGGGACACTACTTAATGATAAAAGGACTGATCCATCAAGAAGACATAACAATCATAAATATGTATGCACCCAATGTTGGAGCAGCCAGATTTACAAAACAAACTCTATTAGACCTAAAGAAGGAAATAGACACTAATACCATAATAGCAGGGGACCTGAACACTCCACTGTCAATATTAGACAGATCATCTAGGCAAAGAATCAGTAGAGAAACACAAGATCTAAACAAGACTCTAGACCAATTGGAATTGGCAGATATCTACAGAACATTCCACCCAACAACCTCAGAACATTCATTCTTCTCATCAGCACATGGATCATTCTCCAGGATAGATCACATATTAGGTCACAAATCAAGTCTCAATAAATTCAAAAAAATTGGAATTATCCCGTGTATCTTCTCAGACCACAATGGATTAAAACTAGAAATTAATAACAAACAAAACTCTGGAAACTATACAAACACATGGAAATTAAACAGCATTCTACTTAATGACATATGGGTCCAAGAAGAAATCAAGCAGGAAATCAAAAAGTTTATTGAAACTAATGAAAACAATGATACATCATACCAAAACCTGTGGGATACTGCAAAAGCAGTATTGAGGGGAAAATTTATTGCATTAAATGCTCACTTCAGAAGAATGGAAAGATGGCAAGTGAACAACCTAACACTTCACCTTAAAGAACTAGAAAAACAAGAACAATCCAATCCTAAAGTTAGCAGACGGAAAGAAATCATTAAGATCAGAGCAGAACTGAATGAAATTGAAAACCAAAAAACAATTCAAAAGATCAACGAATCAAAAAGTTGGTTTTTTGAAAAGATAAATAAAATTGACAAACCATTAGCATGGCTAACAAAAAAAAGAAGAGAGAAGACTCAAATAACAAAAATTAGAAATGAAAAAGGCGATATTACAACTGATTCATCTGAAATACAAGGAATCATTTGAGACTACTATAAACAACTATACGCCAACAAATTTGAAAATCTGGAGGAAATGGATAAATTTCTGGACACACACAAGCTCCCAAAACTGAACCGTGAAGACGTAGAAAATTTGAACAGACCAATAACAATAAAAGAGATTGAAGCTGTTATCAGAAGGCTCCCAACAAAGAAAAGCCCAGGACCAGATGGATTCACAGCAGAATTTTACCAAACATTCAAAGAGGAATTGACACCGATTCTTTACAAACTATTCCAAAAGATTGAAACGGATGCAAATCTCCCAAACTCATTCTATGAAGCAAACATCATCCTGATACCAAAACCAGGTAAAGATATAAGCAAAAAAGAAAACTACAGGCCGATATCCTTGATGAATATAGATGCAAAAATCCTCACTAAAATACTAGCAAACAGAATACAGCAACACATACGAAAAATTATTCATCACGATCAAGTGGGATTCATCCCAGGGATGCAAGGTTGGTTCAACATACGCAAATCAATAAATGTGATACACCATATTAATAAACTCAAACACAAGGACCATATGATCATCTCTATAGATGCTGAGAAAGCATTTGATAAAGTTCAGCACTCATTCATGACAAAGACCCTCTATAAGTTAGGTATAGAGGGAAAGTATCTCAACATAATTAAAGCCATATATGCCAAACCCACTGCCAATATCATCCTGAATGGGGAAAAGCTGAAAGCTTTTCCTTTAAGAACAGGCACTAGACAAGGATGCCCACTCTCACCACTCCTATTCAACATAGTGTTGGAAGTACTAGCCAGAGCGATCAGAGAAGAGAAGGAAATAAAGGGCATCCAGATTGGAAAAGATGAAGTCAAACTGTCCCTGTTTGCAGAGGACATGATCCTATATATCGAACAGCCTAAAACCTCTACAAAAAAACTGTTGGAATTGATAAATGATTTCAGCACAGTAGCAGGATACAAAATCAACACACAAAAATCAGTAGCATTTCTTTTCTCCAATAGTGAACATGCAGAAGGAGAAATCAAGAAAGCCTGCCCATTTACAATAGCCACCAAAAAAATAAAATACTTAGGAATTGAGTTAACCAAGGAGGTGAAAAATCTCTATCATGAGAACTACAAACCACTGCTGAGAGAAATTAGAGAGGATACAAGAAGATGGAAAGATATTCCATGCTCTTGGATTGGAAGAATCAACATAGTGAAAATGTCCATACTACCCAAAGTGATATACAAATTCAATGCAATCCCCATCAAAATTCCAAAGACATTTTTCTCAGAAATGGAAAAAACTATTCAGACATTTATATGGAACAATAAAAGACCACGAATAGCCAAAGCAATGCTCAGCAAAAAAAATAAAGCTGGAGGCATAACACTACCTGACTTTGAGCTATACTACAAAGCTATAATAACCAAAACAGTATGGTACTGGCATAAAAACAGACACACTGACCAATGGAATAGAATAGAGAATCCAGAAATCAACCCACACACTTACTGCCATCTGATCTTTGACAAAGGCACCAAGCCTATTCACTGGGGAAGGGACTGCCTCTTCAGCAAGTGGTGCTGGGATAACTGGATATCGATATGCAGGAGAATGAAACTAGATCCATACCTCTCACCGTATACTAAAATCAACTCAAAATGGATTAAGGATTTAAATATACACCCTGAGACAATAAAACTTCTTAAAGAAAACATAGGAGAAACACTTCAGGAAATAGGACTGGGCACAGACTTCATGAATACGACCCCAAAAGCACGGGCAACCAAAGGAAAAATAAACAAATGGGATTATATCAAACTAAAAAGCTTCTGCACAGCAAAAGAAACAATTAAAAGAGTTAAAAGACAACCAACAGAGTGGGAGAAAATATTTGCAAAATATACATCTGACAAAGGATTAATATCCAGAATATATAAGGAACTCAAACAACTTTACAAGAAGAAAACAAGCAACCCAATTAAAAAATGGGCAAAAGAGCTAAGTAGGCATTTCTCTAAGGAAGATATCCAAATGGCCAACAGACATATGAAAAAATGCTCAACATCACTCAGCATCCGGGAAATGCAAATCAAAACCACATTGAGATACCATCTAACCCCAGTTAGGATGGCTAAAATCCAAAAGACTATGAACGATAAATGCTGGCGAGGCTGCGGAGAAAAAGGAACTCTCATACATTGTTGGTGGGACTGCAAAATGGTGCAGCTTCTATGGAAAATGGTATGGAGGTTCCTTAAACAATTGCAAATAGATCTACCATACGACCCAGCCATCCCACTGTTGGGAATATACCCAGAGGAATGGAAATCATCAAGTCGAAGGTATACCTGTTCCCCAATGTTCATCGCAGCACTCTTTACAATAGCCAAGAGTTGGAACCAGCCCAAATGCCCATCATCAGATGAGTGGATACAGAAAATGTGGTACATCTACACAATGGAATACTACTCAGCTATAAAAACGAATGAAATACTGCCATTTGCAACAACATGGATGGACCTTGAGAGAATTATATTAAGTGAAACAAGTCAGGCACAGAAAGAGAAATACCACATGTTCTCACTTATTGGAGGGAGCTAAAAATTAATATATAAATTCACACACACACATACACACACACACACACAAACTGGGGGGGGGGGGAAGAAGATATAACAACCACAATTATTTGAAGTTGATACAACATGCAAACAGAAAGGACATTGTTGGGGGGGATGGGGGGAGGGAGAAGGGAGGGAGGTTTTGGTGATGGGGAGCAATAATCAGCTACAATGTATATCGACAAAATAAAATTAAAAAAATAAATAAATAAATAAATAAATAAATAAATAAATAAATAAATAAATGCCCTTAAGAGAAAGTTCTGTTACCTGTTACCCAAAAGAACCTGAACCACTCCAGCTGTTTTAGTACCTGTGATCCCCGATTCCCACTACCTGGGTTCTGCTATTCAGCCTGTTGATGATTGAGTGATTAATCTGCCAAAGTAAATGAATACCAACTCTACTCATGGATATTTGAGCCTGGGAAGATCCATTTGTGTCTAGCTACATGACCACGCCAGTTGTCGGGCTCTCTTACCTGCTGGTAATCCTGCACCGACTGGGCCGATTGCTGAACTAGGGCTGGGTCTGGAGCTCCAAGACCCCTCAAGCCCATTCACAGACTGGGTCAAAAACCCTTCATATGCCAGGCTGGGTCACCAGACCCCTTACATGCAGGTCTATGAGCTAGGTAACCAGCCAAAAGGTCCTTGGAGCCATAGGTTGGAAAGCATGGCTGCACCGGGTGGATGCCTGAGACAGATGCCCGCCCACCTGCTTCACTAAAACTCATCTCTCTCTCTCTCCCTCTCTGAAGAACACAAGAATAGCAACAAAACTAAAAAAGATATATCAGCAGGTATGTGCACTAACTCCACATACACACACACAATTTACTTACAATGGATGTGCTAAAACCACACCCAGCTGGACCCGAGGCGAAGTCCCTGACCAAACTATTTTATTTTCCCAACAGTTTGGCGGCCTTGGGGTCAGTACTTTTCATAGAAAGCATTAGAAAAGTGTTGTGAGTATAGCTTTGCTGGGCCTTGAACTTGTCAATGATGCAGTGATTCTCAGACAAGCTGCCTACCCTGGATACTACATTATGCTTGCCTGGATCTACCTGTGCAATCAGTTGCATGGAGGTCCTGCCCACCGCCTGATCTGAGCCTGCTGGACCTGGACACTGCCCATTGTCTCTGCAGCCCTTCTGCCTCCATAAGAATAGGACAGAAAAGACCCCTTTGCAGCCGTGTCTGTTAAGGTTATAAATGTTATTTTATTTGCACCATAGAATTATTTTTTTGTTGTCATTTTTATGTTGATTGCTTTTTTATATGTTTTCCAGTGTTCAGCACAGTGAAAGAAAAAGAATGTAGATTCAACATCCATTTCACTATTTCTGCTTTTTCCTCTAAAATATCATTTTTTCTCTATTTATATTTTGCAATAAATGTCTGTTGTTAGCTTTAATCTTGATAGTAGTTGTGATGGTTAATTTTATGTGTCAGCTTCCCTGGACCACCAGTACCTAGATATTTAGTCAGAAATTATTCTGGGTGTTTCTATGAGGATATTTGTGGATGAGAATTACATTTGAATTGGTGGACTTTGAATACAGTATTCCCCCCCTTATCCATGGGGGATACTTTTCAAGCACGCCCCCCCCCCCAAGTGGATACCTGAAACCATGGATAGTACTGAACCCTACATATACTATGCTTTTTTCTATACAGACAATTTTTGTTTTTGTTTTGAGAGCATGTGTGTTCTTTGCTCTGCATACAATGCCTGGCTTTATCATATGCCCTTCAGCATTGCCACAAAGTGCCAGAGTTAACCTATCCTTCCGTGTCTAATGCCTCGTACCTCCTTTGCACTTTTATGAATGTATGTTCTATGTGGCATCTTCTTCCAGAACAGCCCAGTTTCACTGCAATTGAAGACTTACTTTGAATGGTACCTTTTCTCCTTAATCAACTTTTTCAACTCTGCCAGAAATGTGGCAGCAGCTTCTTCATTGGCAGATGCAGTCTCTCCAGTAATTTTTGTATTTTTGAGTCCAAACCTATTTTTGAATCTGTGTAACCAACCCTTACTTGTAATAAATGGCTTGATGTCATTCATTTCAGGGGATCCTTTGCTAAAGTCCTCGTAGAGGCTCAACACGTTGCTGTCAATCAGAACACATTTCTGTTCATGTCTTTCACCCACAAACTGAATACCTTCTCCATCCTTAAGCACTTAGCACATACTTTAGCCATAACTTTTGCAGTTTGAGATGTGACAACCAAACTAGCACAAATTTCTTTTTCCTTCTTCCCAATTTCACAGTTAGAAGATTTGTTCTTACCGTAGATATTAGCAACTTCAGCATACATCTTTTTTCTTTCCTTGTTAAGTCAAGTTTCTCTTTGACATATCTGAATTGCCAACACCACTACTCTTGAAGTTTGAGGTCATTATTAAGTAAGATAAGGGCTACTTGAGCACAAGCCCTGAGATTCTGTGACAAGAGATCTGATGACCAACTTGGCTACTAAGTGAGTAATGGATGGATAGTATATTCAGTGTGGATATGTTGGACAAAAGGATAATTTACATCCTGGGTGGATCAGTGTGGGATGGTATGAGATTTAATCATGCTACTCAGAAGGGCATGTGATTTAAAACTTATGAATTGTTTATTTCTCTAATTTTTCATTTAACATTTTTGGACCATTGTTGATTGCTAACAAATTGCAGAAAGCAAAACCATGGATAAAGAAGGACTACTGTGCAGCAGATTGCCCTCTGTAATGTGGGCAGGCCTTAGCCAATCATTTAAAGGCCTGAATAATGAAAATACTGGCCTACCCCAAGCGCAGACATGACCGCTTTTTGACTTGAACCACAACATCGGCTCTTCCTGAGTCTCCAGCCTGCTTGTCTACTCTGAAGATTTTGGACTTGTCAGCCTCCATAATCCTGTGAGCCAATTGTTAAGATGAGTATCTTTCTCTCTATATATATATATAGACACACATCTTGTTCTCTTTCTCTGGAGCATATTGACTATTACAGTGGAATGGTTCAGTCAAAGACAGAGTGTTATACAGATTCATAAAACTGGCATGCTGGAATAGTAGTGCACCTGGACCATTCTGTAATCTCCAAAGAATACTGAGCACAAAGAAACACATTTTGGAAACAGAGAGGCAGGGTTGGAACTTCAGTCCTTCACTTAGTCACTTGGTTCTGCCATGAGTTGTGTCCTTGAGCAAGCCAGTCTCTCAGAGGCTCAGTCTCCACATTTGTGAAATGGGAGTGATAACAGTTCTTGCCACCTAGGTTGTGATGAAGATGAAATGAGTTAATAAATATAACACCTTTGCAACAGTGCCGGGAACCTAGTAAGAACTCAGTAAATGGAAGGTGTATGCAAGATCATTGTGTGAAAGAGAAAGACTCTTCCATCTCCTGGATGCTTTCTGAATGCCTGGCACTGGGCTAAGTGCATATGTATATTTATTAATGCAGTCTTCACAGCTATTTCCTATTTTATTACTGTCACTTAAAGAGGTAGTCACTTGCTCTCAATTTTACAGTTAATAAGGGATGGAGCTCAATGTCAAACCAGTTCCATCTTCTTCCAGAGAATGTATCCTTTTATACTGCACTGTCCGAGCTACGTGTGCAAAATGCTTACTTATCCCAGCACACAGAAGGTATTCAATAAATGGTCACTAACATTGGCATTATAATTAGTGGCCTAGGATTTCTTTCTATGTCTTCTGAGAAAGGGACTCATTAATTATGATAAACTATTTGTGAATCTGGCAGGGTTCATGCTTTTCTAAAACAAAATAAGGACATGTGACAAGATTTATTGCTGTTCCTATTGTTATTATTGTTGTTAATGAGTTTTTATGTGAGAAAGATTTAAAAAGTTATAAAAATGAAGTTATATGACTTTTAGGGGACAAAAACAAAAGAAAAGAGTAAAATTCAGCAAAAATAGATCAGTTTAATATGACAGATGCAATTGGTTTACAGTCATGAAAATCTGGACTTTGATTAGAAAAACATAAAAGTGGTTGTGCTCAGTACAAATCAGAAAACACTCGATTATCATCAACCCTGCAAAAACCCTGGCCTGGGTAGAATAAAAACATTCAATTATCATCAGCCCTGCAAAAACCCTGGCCTGGGTAGAATAAGGAAGGCAGGTGTAACTAAGATCTGGTGCTTCACCTCAAGGGACCCTTTATAAATCAACTGAACCTTTGCAGAAGAGGAAACCTGTAATTTCATTGGTTTAATAAACAGTTCCCTGCAATAATCAGGACTAACACTCTTGTGGCAGTTTTAAACATGTCATTGGTACTCCTCCTATTGAGGCAAAAGTCTATGTGTTCTTTTATCTGGGCCAACTTTAGTGGGTAACTTATAGTCAACAAATGCAACAGAAGCAATACCGTGTGATTCCCAGGGCTGGTCATTAAAGTGACACAGCTCCCATTGGGTTCACTCCCACGGCCTCCATGGAAGGAGTCTCATGATTCTGAAACTGCTGTGCAGTGAGGAAGCTCAGGTCACATGGGAGGCTGAGCATAGGGACTCCTGTCTCCAGCCTCAACTGCGGCCTCAGCCAATGTGAGACACATGGGTGGAAACTCCTCCACATGGTTCCAACCCCAGCCACTGAGTTATCCCCAGCAGCTCTGTCTTCCCAGCCAAGGCCAGAGGTATTATGGAGCAGAGACCAACCATGGCTGCTATTCCCTGTTCATATACCTGACCCATGGAATCAGAAATCATATTAAAGGACTGTTTTAAGTTGCCTAATTTGGGGGTATTTTATTAGACAGCAGTAAGTAACTGAAACACCTCCGTCATCACATGGTCTAAAAGATCTCTGTGGAGAACTGGTGTAGAGAAGTGGAAAAATGCCCTGGGCCAAAACAAGCCAAGATCATTGGTTTGAACTCCCAGAGCTAACACTAAATATGTGTGTTACTTTAGCATTTCAAAGGCATTTTCAAATATATGTCTCAGTCTTAACAGTTTTCCAATAGTCTTTTTTTTAAGGTGTTGATATATGTTTTTCATAATTTCATAACCAGGCACTGGACTAAGCTCCGAAACATATGGCCTCTGTTCTTACAAAAAGCCTGTGAGATGGGTGTGATTTTTCTGATTAACAAAGGGGAAAACTGGACAATCACTATGCAATAGTTAATATTTATTTAGGGCTTACTATGTGCCAAACACTTTCTAAACATTTTATATGTAATATCTCATTTTATCTTCAAAACAATCCTATGAGGTAGCTGCTATTATTATCTCCATTTTATAGTTGAGGAAACCAAAGCACAGAGGAGTTAAATAATTTGCCCAAGTTCACAGCTAATAGGTCAGCAGCCTATATTTAGGTCAGCATGTGCTGCCATAACAGAATTCTATAGACTGATTGGCTTAAACAACAAATATTTATTTCTCATAGTTCTGGAGGCTGGGGAGTTCAAGATCAGGGTGCTAGCATGGCTGGGTTCTTGATAAGGGCCCTCTTCCTGGCTTGCAGATAGCTTCCTTCTTGCTGTGTCCTCATAGGGTGGAAAGAAAGAGAGTTTCAGTCTCTTCCTCTTCTTGTAAGGGCACTAATACCATCCTGGTAGCCCCACACTTATGACTTCATCTAAACTTAATTACGTCCCAAAGTCCTAAGTTGAAATACCATCCCCCTGGGGACTAAGGAATCAACATATGAATTTTTAGGGAACACAAACATAATGATCTTCTTTCAGAATGCATACTTTTAACAACTATGTTTCATTCATTAAAAATATAGCACAATAGACATGGAAAATCCTTTTATAAGAAGTGTAAAAAAAAAAAATCACAGAATCATATACCCTCTCTGAAAAATTGGCTAAAATCATGCATAGAAAAAAGCGGAAAGGAAATATCAAAAAGAAAAGAAGTGATATTATTAGTAGATTCATAGATTTAAGTTTTGTTTTTTTTTCCCCTTTGGTCTGTATTTATGATTTTTTATAGTGTTGTTATATTACCTCTAACATATAAATTTTAATATTATAATTTTATAGTCCCTCATGCAGGGAATTTCATATAGAAGACAATGAAAGTTTATTGAGTAAGTAAATGAAGACTATGACCTACTTCCAAGGACCTTTTATGATTTGATTGAGACAGGAGGTGCTCATTTTCCCTGGGCTTGGGTTATAGAACATTCTTCTTCTGCATTACAAGCCATTCCCCAAGGTTTCAGACCTCTCCTCTAGGCCCTCCCCTAGAGGAAAGTTATAGCTGCTAGTTAGACCTATTTTCAGCATGAACATGGGGAAGATGAGACCACAAGGGACTGGCTTATACAAATCCAGCAGCTGGGCATGCTCAGTACAGAAGAATTACACAACCTCAGTGGATGAAAGATCTTCTTCTAGGTGTGCTAAAGAGGACAGAGTGTTCTTAAATATGTCTGGTGCATGTGATGGTATTTGACCACTGAACATGCTCCAAGAAGAGACCAGCTGAGCATGTGCAAGAAAATGTTACCTAACTGGTAACCACCCCTGTAAGTGAATATTCATTAGACAGTGAAACTATAAAAGCCACATCCTGGCAGAAGGCGGGGCTGTTGCTCACTCTCCTAGAGCCAGCCTGCACTGTGCCTGTGGAGTGTGTATTTCTTTCTTTTTGTATCAAACTTACTTTCAGAAATCTGCATCTCTTATTCATTGTATTGAATCTGTTCTCATTTTCTACTGTGTCTCTGCTCATGAATTTTTTCTTATGGCAGAGTTAAGAATCTGTTCAGAGGATGGGGTGGGTTGAGGCTGACTATTGTGCCCCCCAAGCCCTTCCTCTGGAATCATGATCACGTTTTGATGCACGTTGTCTCTTTGAAAGGTAAGGAGGGCACATATCACCCACATCTGGTAAACCAGATGGCTGCTGCAGCCAGTAGTCTTTGGGGTAAGATCAGGTAAGGTTGCAGTATAGACAGGGATGGGAACAAAACACAGACCCTGGGTTCCTGATGGGTCACTATGTAAATGCTTTTCTCTGATTCTTTATACTTCAAGGAGCCAGGAAAAGAGAAAACAGAAAAGAGGGAATTGTGTAGACACTGAAGTGTTTATCTGGATTCCATGGGAGAATGTGGCACTCAAACATTATTAAGTCAGAGCATTCACAGGCAGCAGAGGCAGGACAGTGTTAAGAGAAAGTTGAGGTGGGAGCAAGTACACTCAGAAAAGCCCCCTCCAGAATCATGCTACATCACCATCTCCCACCCCGCGTGGAGTGGGCATGATGGCTATGCCCCGTTTGAGATGTAGGAGCTAGGAATGGAGACTAGACTTGGTTATTCCAGGTTGAACAGGAAGGAAAGAGAAAGGGCCTTGTCATGGACTGAATTTATGTCCTCTTAAAATTCATGTGTTGAAACTGTAATCCCCAATGTGACAGTATCAGGAGGTAGTGCCTTGGGAGGTAATTATGTTTAAATGAGGGCAAGAGGGTGGTGTCCTCATAATGGGATTAGTATTCTTATAAGAACAGATACCAGAGCTTGCTCTCTCTCTCCGTCTCTCTCTCTTTCTCCCTGTGAGCACACAACTAGCCATTGACAACCCAAGAAGAGAGCCCTCACTAGAAACAGAATTGACCTGTACCATGATCTTTCACTTCCTAGACTCCAAAACTGTGAGAAGTGAATATCTATTGTTAAACCACCAGTCTATGGTTATAGCAACCTGAGATGACTAAGGCAAGCCTGTATCTGATTCCAACTTTTTGCTCTGTCCATTGCTGCACACAAATGCTCTCCAGAATGGGAGTTCCAGCATCTGAACCCTAATCTTAATCCTACCACAAATTAGAGACATGAAGTATTAGGTGAAGGACTTTACCTTCGATACCAAATAGACATCAGGTATTCTCTAAAAAGAATGGTATCTTCTCTCCCAGAGAAGGTTTTTGAGAATTAAGCCGTATAGTGTCTTAGGGCAAGGGGAATAAAAGCTTCAAAAAACGAATTAGTATATCTCTTTACTCATTAAATAGGACCTCTGACCTGAATTATACTTATTTAGTAGTAAAATTTGACCTGAACCTAAAGAGAATAGTGAATTTTCATGGATTTCACTGCAAAAATATTAACGTGTTTGTTCATGAGATGCTACCCCAGACCCCATTGGGAGAGCTGCATAAAGTTGAGTATCATAAAATGCAAACAAACGTCAATGCCATTTGGCTCCTTGAGTCTCAGATAAAGGATTGTGGACATCTACTACATTCATTGATACACCATTTCTTTCTTTTTCCTGGCCATGGGGGCACATGTGGTCACATGTGGTCAGGCTTTTCTCTTTGTTTTCTAAAACTGTTTTGGACTAAACATTTAACAAGGGGTTAAAGAAGGACATATAACAGCATGCAAAGAGCCCAGACAGACTTGGGTTCAAAACCTTGTTCTGCTCTATGTCTTTGAGTAAAAATATCCAACGTCTTTAAATTTGTTTCTTTAGCTGTTAAATGGGGATAGCAATATATCTCTCTCAAGGATTAAATAGAATGAGTCTCAGTGTAGCGTCTGACATTTAACTACCTGCCGCAATAAACACCACTCTGATTAAATGAAATGCTGATATTATGTTTGCTGTAAAGTCTTGCTGCCGCAAGCTTTTTGTGGCAATCGTGACCATTGCCCATGAAGTCAATTTCCATCTCTTGCTCATTTAAGTTATTCAAAATGGCTGGAAATTTGACAGCCTTGATTTTTGAGCTTTTCAGACTGGAGTTTCAGCACCACTAGTGTATTTTCCAATATTTTGTCAAATATCAAGCATCACTGAAGAATCTTCTCCAAAAATTTGTGATGATAAGGGAGTGACCTGTTCTGAATATAATGACTTATAGCTGCAGGTCCTGGACTGGATGACTCAGAAAGGTAAGATCAGGGCTGCTTTTCAAGGAAGAATCATCTGTAATGTGACTCCTGAGCCAGGAAACCATTTAATACCCCAAAGCTCATAGCAGCTGAGCTTGAGAGTCGGGCTGTGCTTAGGAGGTTCTCCCTCCTCTTTTTTTTTAATGGGCCCTTATTATTACAGAGGCAGAAGGCCTATTAACCCAGGACCCAGAGCCTGCTACCATAAATTCACCATAAAATCCCATTGACATTGGCTGACTGTCAGGGACATAAAACTGTCAGTGGCCACGTTTTCAATTATAAAGGACAATTACTCTGTTCATGTCAGTCTGTGCACACTATAGCTATTGTGTGGGAATCATCCCATTCTTACACATGTGTGGGAATAGTGGTGACTTGGGGTTTGAAATAGTCCAGGCAATAATTCCAACCCCTTTTGGATATTAATATTGGAGAAAGAGAAGATACTCTCAGGTTTGTACCAATAATGTCCTGGGCTTTCACTGAATCATTATGTTACTCCACTACCAATTTGAAGACCAGAGCTATGTCAATTCCTTTTTTTTTTTTTAATCCTCAGAACTTAGAATAGCACCTTCTATATAAATGCTTCTCTGTAAACATACCAGCCTCAGTCCATGACACACAGTATTGACCTAAGTACTTAAGACAATTAAGACTGTGTGTTTCTGTTTACACCACCTTCTGTTCTTGGGAATCTTACCTGCAGATACTTTAGATGGATGTGCTGAATCCTGTCCTCCCTGTGTCCAGAGCCAAATATCTAACTCTGGCTGAATCAGATGCCAACATTCAAAGTTCTTACCAACTTGCTTAGTCACTTGCCAATGACTTCTAGCTTCTCTCTACCTGTCTGAATCCCTCCCCCTCCAGGCTGTCAAAAATACCTTCTGACAAAGACAGATGTGTCCTGCTAAGAACTCTATACAAAATGGTTTCCCAAACATCAGGTAAAAGTCCTTCATTCTAGCATTTGAGACCTATTATCTCATCCTTTCTATCTGGTTCAGATGTATTTTCTGGTATAGATGCACTGAGCCAGACAAGCTTGTAGCTTCACTGAGGCTGTGCTATCTACCAGATCTGGGAAGTCAGACAGACCTTGATTTGACTGTATGCTCTGCCATGTCCTAAGCATGTGACCTTGGCAATATTAGGAATTGTCAGTGAGCCTCGGTTTCTTCATCTGTAGAATAGGAATAGGCAATGCTACCTGCAGAGTTGTAGTGAGGATTAAATGAGATACCACTTAGAAAGTGTCTGATGGATAATGGTATAAAATACATGCTAGTTGTCTTCCTAAAAACATAACTGCTTTCACATATTAGTACTTCAATCTACATGAAATACTTTTGCCTGTAATCTCTTACTATGCAAGTCTTACTCTCCTTTAATAAAAGTCAGTGCATACAGGTATTTGCAGTTTGCAAAGTAGTTTTTGTATGCATTATGTCATTTGATCCACACCCACACTATAAGGCAGATGAAGGAAGCATTATCTCCTCCTCATAAAGGAGAAACATGGAGAAGTTGAGCACAGAGAATATAAGAGACTTTGCAGAGTAACAAAATCCTAAGCTTCAGGGCTAGACACAAAGTCAAGTGTTTATGAATCAAAATCCTCAGTTCTCCAGGCTTAGCTTCTTGGAGCAAGGGCACATTTAGACTGACTCAGTTGTCCACTGCTTTCTTTCTACAGCTCTTTGCAAGAACCCTCTCCCTTCTCACTGGATCCAACTCTTGACCTGCCTCTCCATTTTCATAGAACCTGTTCAATATCTTCTTATGGCTAGATTTATCAGTATTTATGGTCAATCTTCAGGGAGTTTTACTTTCATAGGCAGCATTGGAAGATCTATAATATTAAACCCCAAATGTCAGAGAATGTAATCTTTCATCGTGTTGTGATGGGCAATGGAAGAGGCCGAGACATGGAGTGAAGGTGTCAGATGCCATGGCTGTCGAAGGGCTTCCCTGGCTGGTCAGAGAAAAACATCCACTCTTCTCCCTGATAGAGGTTTCCTTCCTTTTACAGTGGAAGGAAACTACATGGCCAATGTATGTTATGTTAACTACATTGGCCAATTCCTTTAGCATTTAGAGAATTGCACATCCCAAGTAGTTACATGTTTTGAGCATACATCCCAAATATATGCGTTCCTTTTTTAAAAAAAATGCACATTTGTGCAAAAATACTAGTATATTTGTGTGTTATAAAAAAGGACAAAGATAAAGATACATAAACAATATATTGAAATGTCTTGCTAATTGTGATGGCATTATAACAGCCATATAAAGCTTGGACTCCTTACGTAACTTTTCTGTTTCTCAATACGAAAGTGTGATTAAAATGTGTAGTAATTATATATTCATTTTATGGGGTATGTATATATTTTATAGAATGTCTATAGCCAATAAATATATAGAATCTATAGGTATGATACTACAACATATAGATATATATGATATTATGTTCACTTCACTATTATGAGTCTTGCATTTTATCTTAAATGTGCCTTATACTGCAATATATTAGCTGATGCTAATGAGAATAGATATAAATATACATTTCAAACTCTCTTTCAGACAATTTCATGGTTTCAGTTTGTTTGTTTTTGTCTTCTTGTGTGTCAGAACTGTTTGGTTTGGCATTATTTTTATTCATTAATGTGGCTGGCAAAAACCTTGGAGCAGACTGTCAGTTCTGACATTTTTTTGTTGTTGTTGTTCACATGTGCTTGTGTTATTGGCATTACCTTCAATCAGCCATTTCTTCCTAGAAATGCCACTAAACAATTTTTTACTCTGAGCATTAGCATAGTTGACATGAGATCACACAACCCCTAAATATAATTAACCAGGAACACATAAACTGCAGCACATTACAATACACATGGCAGAGATTCTGGCTGTCTCTTCAATATCTGTGCCTTCTAATAAAAAATAGAAGTTTAGCTGGGTTACCTACCTTAGTCTCCCTTGCACTAATTAAATAATTTAATAATTTGACTAGATTCTGGAAATGAGTTGCAAACAAATTGAGCGGTGCAACTTAAATAGAAGAGGAGTATGCCCTCCTGGTTTCTTTTATCTCACTTACTGCAAAAGCTGAAGCTGCTATCCTCATTCACAAAAGGGAAGCCTCATGCTCAGAGTGGCTGTGCAGCACTACTGCAAGTTTATGGGTGTTCCACGCCACAGAGCCACTATTTCAACACTGGGCAGTTCATGTCCATGCTGTTAGGGCAGTAAGAAATAAACCTTTTTTTTTTTTATCATCAATACTTTTGTCTTTGTTATAGCAATAGTGTTCTAACCAATGCAATATACTAAAGTTAATACATTAGTGTGGGTGCCCATCACTCCCCCTGCCTTCTTTAAGTCCCAGTGCTTTCTCATCCCACAAGAAACCTCGTTAACCACATCTATAATACATACACAGCTTAAGTTCTTTCTTACTCTTTAAGAATAAGACAAAAATCCTTTTTTTTTTTTTTTTTTTGTTCTTTCTTTGCCCTTGCATACCACTTCTTTAGGGTGCTGGCATCCCAGTACTCTCCTGAATACTTATCTTGATTACCCCTTGTGCAGTACACTAACATTCATAAAGCAAATGTATTTCACAGGGCCTAGTTTCCACAGCCCTGTAGTTTCAGGTTTAGCCCAACTTCTTAAAATTACATATAGAAATGTTAAGCTAGCAAAAGACAGGAAACTTACCCCAGGCTGAAGTCTCTGTTGTGGACACAGAATTGTAACAGAGCAAAGTTGCTGGCTCTCAAGGACAGATGTCCTCGAGAGCAGGTTAACCTACTGATTACTATGTTAAGAAAGATGCTTTATTGTTATGTAAAAATACTGAGGAAACTGCTGTAGGAAAACACAGTATTTGCTAAGAACAAGTTTTTGTTGGTGGATCGACTTAACCTTTTGCAAATTGCATTATGGAATGTCACTTTGTTATTTCACTGATGTTACCAGCCCCCACTGTTAAACTATACTTAGCCATAACCCCACCTATGTTCCTTTTCTGCAACTTTCTGGCCTGGAGAATAAATACTGAGACAGAATCCCAGTTCAGTGTTAATTTCCCAAAGGAGGAATGCCTCTCTCTTGAGGGTTCTTGGAAGTTAACCCCTCGGGGGTGTCTCACTGCTCAGAGGAAATGGGTTTTGAATAATCCTTTGCATCTCCGTCACCCGGGGGTGAGGGGTGACAAATCCGTGTGAGGCAAAGAAACAACCCCTATTTTTTTTTCTTCTTGTATTTACTTGTCTTATCAACCTAGAGCAACTGCAACCTTCTTGAAGACAAGGCTATTTTGTACAAGCAACTGTTTTCTGTATGTCAGTGGTTACCAAAATGTGATCCCTAGAATTAGCATCACCTGCAAATTTGTTTGAAATACAAATCACTGACCTCTACCCTGAACTTGGTGAATCAGAAGCTGTAGCATGGGCCCTAGAAATTCGTGTTTAGCAAGCCTTTCAGGAAACTCTGAGGCCAGCTGTTAGTATGAGAATCCCTACTGTGGTGCTTAACTCTTAACCTCAAATGCTTAAGAAGAAGCTATGGTTGGACATGGAGGGTGTAGAGATGGGAGAATTTAAACTGGTGCTATATAGGAAGTGCTGTGGAGCTCTCCAAAGAAGGGATTCCAGGATGTTCCCAATGAACGACAGAATGTTTCCACCAAAGGATTTAGAAGCTTGTCATAGAGAGATGGCTGATCATGGCAGGTAATAGGGAAGTGTCCCTCTCAAAGTTAGTGTGAGAATGACATTGGAATGGGAGAGGTGGGGGGTAGGCAGCGCACATGGCCAGCTACTGCTGGGCTCCACTCAGGAAGCCTGAGTAGGGCTTCCTCCCAAGGGAGCACACAGAGGTATAAGAACGGTCAGAACTGACCAAGCTAGTGGCTTTCAAAGACTGGAATGTTAGTATAGATTGATACAAACAGGCTTTATGAAAAAAGGAGAGTCTGTGAGCAAATAAGTTTAGGAATTGCTGGGCCCAACATTTAACACTTTCTCTACAGCTGTACTTCTCAGACACTGTAATATGCTAATCAACTTTTTTAATGTCTGAGGAGGGACAAAATAAACAGCATTGCATTGCCCGTAATTATTTGACCACCCCACCCCAGAATAATTCATGGATTAAAAATTCTTTGAAACACACTTTGGAAACAGTGTTAGGAACAAAATGTGTAAAAACTGTAACTAGGGAATTTTGAGTAGGAGGATGGAATTGGAAGGAGTGAAGTCTGAGCTCAAGGAAGGGGGTTCTGGGGTAATTTCTTTGAATATCAGTGTTTTTTGACTCACATCTATGACATAGTAAGGGGGTGGTGCAGCTCTTTCTCAAACTCTGAGAGGTGGATTGCTAACCACTGGATTTGCACATTGGGAGTTTTATTAATACCTGTTGATTTTTATTGATAATTATATGAAGGTATTTTTAAAAGTTCATGGAAAAACTTGTATTATCTTTTCATTCTATTATTCCACTAACTTTTTGAAGTACCCTCACATTGATAACAAAGCTGATTTGTACTGATACTTGTCTTTTCTCATGGAGTTCCCTTGGTTATCTAGCACCACAGGCCCATAAAGTGGAAAGGTTGTAGTGGGTGGTATGTGGCATCAAGAATTTCTTTGAATAAACGAGGCTTGAGAGACATAACTGCTGAGATAAAAAAGAATCTAGAGCATTTGTTCATCGTTGAGGGTACTGAGAGACTCTTGGCCAAAATTAGGCATCAGATTAGGGGAATGGCAAAAATGTTCTGGGCCTAAGATCTAATTCAGCCTAGTATGAAAACTTGGGTGCAGATGGGAAGTCAAAGCAGAAACCTTGGGAGAAGATGGCAGAGATCTGGGTCTCATGGAAAAATGGTTGTGGACTGATGGGCACATGTGATCAGCAAACGCACTTTGGAAAAGTAGTTGGAAAAGTAAGACTAGCTCTGAAGAGGCGGCTAGAATTCGAACTCTGAGTCCCAGATCAGTTCATTAAGTGTGGTCATCGTAAGTAGGCAGTACAGCTGAATTGACAGAGAGGGGGCTGGGAGATGAGGCTGGAGAGATATGCAGAGACGAGATTGAGATCAGTAGCTTATATTTTCACATAGCAAAGGACATGATCAGACTTGCATTTTAGAAATAGTAACTAGGGAGGAAGTGTGTGAGGGAGACAAGCTTCTAAGCAGAGATACAAGAGAAGCTGAGACACCATGGTCTCATTGTTGAGAGCCAGGGTTCTGTCATCACATGGACTCAGCTGGAACCACAGTTCACCCTTGTGTTAATAGGGTGACCCTGCATGGCCTATCTAACCTCACTAAATATCAATTGCACATCTGCAAATAAGAAACATAATAATGTAGACCTTGCAGGGTTATTGTGCACTAAACTCTTCCTATTACAGCTCAGATGTGCAGAGAAAACACTATTTTTATAAAAATTTTCTCTGGTCTTTCTCACGAGCCTTCAGAATCCTACTAGTAGGAGAATGAACAACAAAACACTTTATTGTAGTCCATTCTGACTTTAAAAGCTTATGTTAGTTTTCTATGGCTCCATAACAAATTACCACAAACTTAGTAGCTTATAACCACACAAATTTGTTATCTGACAATCTGGGAGTCAGACTTCCAGTTCAGGTCTCACCGGACTGAAGTAAAGCATTTGGCAGGGCTGAGTTCATTTCTGCAGGCTCTAGGGGAAAATATGTTTCCTGCTCACTCAGGTTGTTAGCAGATTCAGTTTCTTGCTGTTGTCAGACGGACATCCCCATTGTCTTGTTGGCTGTCAGCTGAGGGGCATTCCTAGTTTCTAGAGTCCACTGCTTGTGGTCCATTCCTTGGCTCGTGGCTTCTTTCCTCAACTTCTAAAGCCAGCAATGGTGATTCAATCCATATCATGTCTCACCTCTCTGATCCTTCTTCCATTGTCGAGCCTCTTTCTCTGACTACAGACAGCTTGGAAAGGTTTTCTCCTTTTGAGGACTCAGGTTATTACATTGGGCTCATCCAGATAAATCCAGGAAATCTCCCAATCTCAAGGTCTTGTAGCCTTAATCGTATTTGGAAAGTCTATCTTGCCATGTAAGAAAGTATGTTTATGGGCTTCAGGGATTAGATTGCGGGCATATTTGTGGGGACCACGATTCTGCCTACCACATAATTCCTCCAAGTAATGCCTGGTTTTATTTGGATAAAGATAATTATTCTTCAATGTCTTTTAACCAATCTACTTTCTGCTTATCTCTTGGCAAAAGCACCATAGTGTGTATAGAGGGGGCATAGAGGGTTAGGGGCTGAGCTATGCAGCTGAACCAGTGTTTGACTCTCTCTCTCTCTTTCTCTTTCCTTTTCTTCCTATGTTAGACTTAATTTATGCCTATGACAGATTTGTACTCACCTTGATTTCTACCAAATTAGGACACATGGCTCACTGTAATGGCTCCCACCTAGACACTGGCCACTTTGTTGGAAGCCACTTTGTTCCTGCTATGGGATCCCTATGACAAGTCCATCAGCCAGAACCTATCCACTATTTTCCTCTCTGTTCTGTGCCCTTAGGGACTTCCAGACCCTTCCACATCACATAAGAGTCACAGAGATTCTGGAGAGCTAAGCTCAGGCCTTCTCCTATACTCAACTACCTCTCACAAGCACTTGTGACCCTGTGTGACTCCCTCCAATCCCCACTCCTACTCCTGCCCAGTGGTAGGAATGAATGCACAGGGGACAGCCTTTTCAGCTCAAGGGGGCAAGAAAGAAAGAACATTATTTTTTTCCCCCAAAGTGTTCACCTAAAATAATACAATGCAGCTAGTCTCCTTTCAGGGCTTTGGAACCTGGGTGTGAAGAAATCAAAGCTGGCATCTCCCACTTCCCCCTCACCCCCCTGTATTTAGTCTGATTCTCTTTTCTATGTATATGAAGGTGTATGAAACATTATTATTACCAGCCTCTTTTATTAAGTAAGGACCATATTACTATTTTTAGACAAGGAAGCAGGGTCATAAGTGACTTCAGTCACTTTTGGGCTGTAGCAGGATTTTTCAATGTATCTCTCTGGTCGTGGGGGACTCATGGGAATGGTGAAGCTGTGAAAGAGGCATCCTGCTTCATTGAATTTCTGCAGAAAGGACAGGTCCTTGGAGAACCACCAGACATTAGGAAACTCTCCATGGTCTAGACTAAGTGGAAATATTTGAGGTTGTTTGTTACTGCAGCAGATCATAACACATTCTGAATATTACTTTCCTTTTTGTCTTTACACAGAGCCAGATGGGCTTGTTTCTTCCCTCTTAATATTTCTATCTGTATCAGAAGCTCAATGATATAGGGATTGAATGGGTAGAGCATTTAACAACCATGTGACCTTGGTGAAGTCAATAGCCTCTCCTGTACCTCAGTTTCCCCATTTGATATGGAAATGTTTGATTATTTTATAAGATTGTTAAAGGAGTACATGGATTATAAATGCAAAGTGCTTAGAATAGTGCTTGGTATTTACATTCCCAGTATGAACACCTATAATCTTGTCTCTCAAACCTAGCTTTGAAATTTATTGTCACGTTAGGGAGGTCAAGTCTTGGCCATCTCTTATCTGAGGAAAATAAAGACTGGAGAAAACAAGGTAATTAAAATGTGTTATTTCTGATACCAGCTATTATTAATATTATTTTAGATTCTATCTGCTGGTGGGTCTAAGCCTCCCCAGGTTTGGTGAGAGTTGTCTTAGACATTGGCTGGGGTTTCCTCTCTAAGTGACAAACCTGTCTATGAATGCAACTGAGAGGAAAGTCAAAGTAACTCAGAGGTTTTATGATGATGCTAAGGTACCTTGCCTCACATGTGCATCTGGGGGCATTTCTATCTTCTAATTTTTCTTTCTACTAATCAGGGCCAAAACTAAGACTAAGACTAGACTGTCACTCAACTCAGGCACAGAATTTAAGAAAATGCCAAAAAAGACTCAGTAATGAAGATAAATAATATTATATGAAATATTTTTAAAGTAGAAGGTAATGCAAAAAAATCAACTATGAACAAAATATCAAAAATTTAAATAAAGGCTTGACATACCAAAGTAAAAGGAAAAAAAAAATCTGTAATATTAATCTTGCCTTAATTTAAAGTGTTGATATTTAGTTTATCATGAATGCTTGACCTTAATTTCAATTTTTCAAATGTTGCATTGAAATAGTCATTATCTTGATGCCTAATGTTTTTGGCATTCCCTTTAAATGTAGTGCCTCACTTTCCTGCCTAGTCCTGGCTCTACCACTAAATCTTCTTTCTATCATCAATACGTAGCTTCTTGCATCTAAATAATCATGTCGGGTTTAATCAAGTCTCATTAAAACCCTTTTCCAGTCATCAAGTCATGCAGCAGGAGGAAAAAGAAGAAAAGAAAAAGAACTCTCTCTCTCTCTCTCTCTCTTTCACTGTTATTTTGGTACACTGTACATAAGTTTCCAAGACAATGGATCATTTCCTTTCTTGAGCTCTCAGACAGCTCAGATAGCAGGCTGCCCATTCTCCATCAAAGAGGAAGAACAAAAACACAGCTCTTCTTGCATCTGGAGAAGTGCAGTAAAAGCAGAACGTCATGATTGATCCCTCCTGACATTCACTGTTGTGAACTGAATTATGCAGCCTCACAAGCTGTAACCGAGTTATAAATTAACTCCTGGAGCCATGGGGAGATTCATTTAAAGTCTATAATTTTGGAGCTTGGCTCTAGGAGGAGTTTGGGGCTGGTCTACAGGTTCCACTTTCCAGCTCTAGTGTGGGAGACCTGGAAAATGGGATGGAGGCTTGGATAAGGAGATAATTCCAGGACTCCTTGTAATTGAAATTGCAATGATTAAGTCAGCCCAGCACTTAAATACTGCCAAAGGCTGAAGTCTCTCCGCACTGGTTATGGTAATTATCTCTGCCCACGAGGTGGCTCTGAGAGTGGGCACAGTAGATGCTGAAAGCTGGTACAGTTGCCAGCATCAACTCAGGAGCACAAACTGGAGTCAGTTCCTCTCCTGGGCCCACAGAGAATGAAGGGAACAGTGAAAGGAGAGGTAAAAAAAAAATTTCTTATAAAGCAATATTTTAAGCTCCAAATTTTCAGAATTGTGTGTGTGTGTGTGTGTGTGTGTTTATGCTCGTTTTGTGGCACTTCATACATTTCTTACAATTTCAATAAACACATCTCAATAAGATGCATGTATATATGTGCATATGTAAATACAATAGATGTAGAATAAGTATGAGCTTAGTATTTTAAGATACAGAAGGCCTTACAAGTCATCTAGCCCAATATTCTTCGAGCAATATTTGAATTGTCCTTGAAATGTCTCTAGACTGGGAGGCGTAGGACTCCATCGCTTCCAATAAACACTAAGTAGCTCTAACCATTCATTCCCCCTTAAAAACTATCAAAACATTTAGCCTGTTCATTTAAGCATATTGGTCCTAATTTGCTTCTTTGACCCCCATAGAACAAGTGGCTTTCCATATGAAAATCCACCATATTAAAAGAAAAAATCTTATGTCTTCCACCATCTTCTCTGATATAGGCTAAATACTTCTAGTTTTTACAACGTAATTCTTGATGAGAACAACCAATTAACACCCAATTTTTTGATGCCCATAAATTTGAAGGGAGAATATAATAAAGGGCTTTTCAATTAGACAATAACCACATCCTCTCTACCGCAGAGAAAGGGGTTAAATTTTCATAGAAAGCTACATCTTATTGTCTGTTCGCAATTCAACTCCTTACTAATGATGTCTCATTAATGGTTAAAAAACACCTCTTTTGGACAATTTACTTCATTAAGAGTAGTAATTAAATTAAATGCACTCATTAATGTCATTAAGAGTATGAGAGTATTTCTCATACTGGGTTTGTATGGACCTGGACATAAGGTGAATGAGTATAGGACAAATGGAGGTAAGAGGCAACATTAATCCCTAAATCCCCAAACTGAATGATAATTTATCTTGCAAATCATATGGTATCTAATTAATCAAGCAAATTAATTTAGGACAGGTCTGGGATCCAGCCTTAGGTTGTGTAACTTTATTTTAGGTGGGACATAGGAAAACTAGAACCTACTCAGAGAAAATCAACTGGGATGTCAAGGAGATTTGAGTGCAGTGTTTTTCTATATGGTTTAATGTTGTGCCCTCAGTGTCTAGAATATTGTTGAACACACAGCGGATACGAGATAGGTAAAAGTCATTGAAAGAAAGGTGCTTAAAATATTTCTATGTGGGAATAATCAAATGTGTTAAGAAAACTATTATTGGTAAGAGGACAATTCAGAGGGAAAATGGCAAAGACCTTCAAGTGTCCAAAGTGCCATCTTCTGGAAAAGGGGTTATTTGGGTCAAAATTTACTCAAGAAATATTGTAACAAGGCCTTTAATATGACAAACCTTGCAGCTGGTGAAATACATATATGTATGCATGTGTATATATATGTGTGTGTGTGTGTATACACACACAAGACGTAGATGCACATACACCCATAAATATGAATATATATTAATATATAGCATATATAATGTTCATATATACTAATATATACTAGACAAAGAACACTTTGTTATCTGTCCTGCAAATGTAGTGAAGAGTATATTGGACTTTATCTAGTTGATTTCTCCTAGTGGATCCAAGATTAATGAGTAGAAGCTACAGACAGTGAAATGCTGACTTCATGAAAAGAAAAAAACTTCGCCATTTCCCCACAACTTTCTTGTGTTTGCCTAGAAGTCTCTTTATGGTCATCCAAGCTTCCTCAAACTAACCACCTCTCATCAGTCTGTCTGGCAAATGGTACAAGACTCAATTTAATGGTCACCTTTTCTGGTAAGCCTTCCCTGATCTTCCAGGAAGACTTCTGCTGAGGTCCCCCTGTACTGTACACTCTTCCTCCCAAACATACCACCTTGTGTTATAATTGTTTGCAATTCTATTTCCCTTACCAGACAGAGCTTCTGGGATGTGGCCACAATTCCTGAGCCTGTCAAGGAGCTGGGTAAAAATGGTGCTCCATAATGTACCTATTGTCTGAATGAATAACTGAATGAATGGCAGCTTGAAAGAGATAGTGGTGGGACCGAGCCCGTGGCGCACTCGGGAGAGTGCGGCGCTGGGAGCGCAGCAACGCTCCTGCCGCGGGTTCGGATCCTATATAGGAATGGCCGGTGCACTCACTGGCTGAGTGCCGGTCAAGAAAAAGACAAAAAACAAAAAAAAAAAAAAAAGAGAGAGAGTGGTAAAAACTTTTAGAAGAGGGTGTGTATATGTGTGTGGTGGGGTTGGGGGGATAGTGTTACTGGTAACAACTGCAAGGTTTCCTATGACCTAGCCCTGTAAGTCACACATGGCCACATTCACCTGTGGCAGGCATTCTATCACTCACAACCTAGCCACAGGGCCAGCCGGACTCTAGGGGAGAGGACTGCAGAAGAGTATGACTACTGGGTAGCAAGAATCACTGGAGGCCCTTCTTTGGAGACAAGTTACTATGGTTTGCTCATCTGTATTTGAGGGGAGTATACCAGATTATGTAATAGTATTTTTTCTTGCTTAAAAAATTGTCACATTTAAATCATTCAGATTATGGAAGTTTTCATTTTTATTCATATCTTGATTTTGTGTAGCTGATCTGCCCATTCTCTATCTTAGTCAAAGAAAAGATCTAGTCCATGGGTTAGTAAACTTATTTTTATAAAGGGCCAGAGAGACAGCAAGTACATTAAGCTTTGTGGTCCATAGGGTCTTGGTTCTCAATTCTGTGCTTGTAGCATGAAAGCAGCTATCAATGATATGTAGAGAAACGGGAGTGGCTGCATTCCAGTAAAACTGTATATACAAAAGCAGGGGGTGGACGGAATTTGACCCACAGTCTATAGTTTGCTAACCCCTGAAATAATTTAGCATGTAAGAGCTTTCACTCAAATGCCAAGATATATTCTTTTCTATCTGTAACGACAACAAAAACCACAACAATGACAAAACCCTGAGAGGACAGAACAGCCATTACCACCACCTTTTCCAGTGCCAACTAAAGTCAACACTGTTTTAAACTATGACTTTTGTAATAAAATATAAACAGTTACAAGCACACAGTCAGAGGCACTGCTGATAATGAACATTTTGTGCTGAGCAGCAGTATAAATAATAGAGTAATGATGACATTATTTCACAGCCACTATTCCTCCAGTACTTCTGTTTCTAATTTATCTCCCTGAAGATTTGAAGATAGAACCAAAGTATTATCTGAAAGTGACATGATTGTGGGAATGTTTTCAGCCACTATGGAAAGCTGATAATGCCTTCTGAGCAACTTAGAGCCCTAGATTTTGAGGGTGTACACAAAGGTTATTTTTTATAGTATGGGATCTCTACACTCTATAAATCCATTTTAATGAAATATACATTTGTTTTCTTCAGGTTCTAATCTTTAAATAGGTTCAGATTCTGGGATATACCAACAACACAAGGTCATTGTGAAATATTTTCTGTTTGAGTTCCCTCCTAAAGCTTGATGACCTGAAGGATTGTGATATTTCTTCAATTCCTTTATGTTGCCTGGTTCGGTCATGAAGGCTCAGGTTTGCACAATGTCCAATGCAGGCCAGTGATTTTCTGAGGACACTTGCAAAGTCACAAGTATTTTGTGATAAAGACCTATCTATGGATGCACTTAGAAAAATTGATACCGTTTCCTAAAACACGAATATATAACCTGATATACTTAATTCTTAGGATGATATATTGAACATCATAAACCTCTTCAATGTGTTAAAGGATGAGTTAAAGGAATGGATTGTTGAACTTTGGAAAGGGTGAATTAGCTATTTCCATGTTTTGCTGTTGTTACACTCTATGGCTAGTGCTATTCTGTATTTTTTTTTTTTTTTTTGTCTTTCTGGATGATCATATCTGTTTACTCCTCTAGATCTTGTATGAATCTTGTTATGTAGAAAGTCTTAGATGCCTGCAGATAACATATAGGCAAAAAGGAAAAAAAAAAAAAAGATAATTGACACTCATCCTCTGATTCACAGAGAACACAAGGAATGGTTTGAATCGGGGCCCTGGAGAACTTGTGCCTAATCTGGGCAGTGGAGGGGTAGCCACTACTTAACTCTGCTAATTGCTCATCATGAGGGTGTGGACAAGAAATTCCATTTCTTCTCAGTGTGAAAGAGAAGCTGTATCTCCCAATTTTTATGTAAAACTCCCAATTTTTGAATCAATATTCTAAAAGCACCCCATGGGCCAAATATGGCATGTTTATAGGCCAGATTTCCACCATGGGCCATCAATTTGTGACCTCTGTTGGAAGCTCCCTTTGGAAAAGTGTCTCACCTATTTCATTCACTATTGCATCGCTACAGTTATCCTACTTAGTAGATCATGGAAGATGCTTGGTAAATAGTTGTGGAATGAAAAAAAAATTGGGTGGCTTGTAATTGTGAGGGGACACCTGCATACAGCTTAATCTTAAGTGGAGTTAGAGCATAATTTCTGTATCAGCTAGCATTTGCTGCATAAAAAACCACACCAAAATTCAGAGGTTTAAAGCAACTACCAATTATTTGTTCATGATTCTTTGGGAATGCAAATTAGGTAGGCACTATGGTCTGAATGTGTCCTCCAAAATGTATTGAAATTTAACGGTCAATGTGATAGTGTGAAAAGTTTGGGCCTTTTAGAAGGTGATTAAGTCATGGGGTGAAGCTGTCAGGGATGGGATTAGAGTCTTACACAAAGGCTTGAGGGAGTGGGTTTGCTCTCTTTTGCTGTTCTGCCATGTGAGGACAGAGCATTCAAGGTCCCATCTTAGAAGAAGAAATTGGAACCCTCACCAGACACTGGATCTGCTGGCACCTTTATCTTGGACTTCCCAGCCCTCCAGAACTTTAAGGAAATAAATTTCCATTTTTTATAAGTTACCAGTCTCCGGTATCTAGTTTTAGCAACACGAATGAACTGAGACATCATGGCTCAGCTGGAATGTTTCATTTCAGTTCCATGTGGTATTTGATGGATTATTCATGAATTTAGCATCAGACGGAGGTTGCCTAAGCAAGAGCTGGCTGCTCCTGGATGCCTCACTTACATGGTTGGGGCTATCAGATGAAGAGCTTCCATGTGACCTCTCCATTACATAGGACTTCTTTGCATGGCAAATGGGTTTCAAAAAGGCAAGGCTGGACCAGCTGGTTGACTCAGTTGGTTAGAG
Source organism: Cynocephalus volans (assembly GCF_027409185.1). Taxonomy (NCBI): domain Eukaryota; kingdom Metazoa; phylum Chordata; class Mammalia; order Dermoptera; family Cynocephalidae; genus Cynocephalus; species Cynocephalus volans. The sequence goes on from NC_084468.1 coordinate 11,760,096, forward strand.
CACAGCCTTATAACACTAAGGTCATGGGTTCTGATCCTCACACCAGCCAACTGCCAAAAATACCCACAAACAAACAAACAAACAAAAAGGCAAGGCCCAACATGGAAGCACTTGTCTAGCCTCTACAGTTGTGTTGTGGCATAACAAGGGGGTAGTTTTTAAGAAATGTATTGTTAGACAATTTCATCACTGGGCAAACATCATCACATGAACCTATTTACGTAAACCTAGTTGGCATGCGTACTACACCCCTAGGCTATGTGATATAGTCCACTGCTCCTAGCAAGCATCACCAAACACGAGTGATGCATTGTGCTGCAATATTACAACAGCTACAGTGTCACTAGGTGATAGGAATTTTTCAGCTCTATTATAATCTTATGGATCCACCGTTCGATATGTGGTCTGTTTTTGACCAAAATATCGTTATGCTACTCCTGACTGTATTTATGTCACATTTGCAGCTTTCTTCATGTGCCAAAGCAAGAGCACTGAGTCAATGTGGGATGACTTTACACAAGGTTGTAAATGCCAGAAAATATGATATGTTGGGGGTGATTGATATACCAATCCAACGTAGTGGGTAATGGTATCTTTAAAAAAAGAAAACTTAACACTGTGTGTACAATAAATATACTTTTTAAGGAATTTGAAGCAGAATTTATCCCTAGGCTAAAAAGATATATAACTTCAATGTTAGCTTTTTCTCTTCCTGAGATGGACAGAAAACAACATTTGGCCTATCTGTTTTTCTCCTCCAAATAGACTGTCAACACTTAGCTTCATATTGCAGGTTGTCATATGACACCAAGCTTTGTTGTGATGCTTGTGTCAATGTGTTCTTCATTTAATGTGGGACATTGTCCTCTATGCAGGAAAATAAGACCTCTGACTCATTTTACATAGGTCACGGCACAGACATCAGATAGTAACGACTCATATTTGAACTCATCAGGGAGGATTTGAACCAATGACCTATGGGTGAAGGGTTTCCTATCCCATTAGTCTGGGAACATTTCTCTCCTCTGGAAGAAAACATTAGGTCGACAGAGTGTTTGTCGCTTCATATGAGCTACATTAAATACAAGTGCTTCTTCTTTTGTAGAAGCAAAATGAAGACTACAAGTGTTGCCTCTTCCCAGCATACCAAAGAATCTAAAGCTGGGCTGAATAAAAGAAGAGTGAGCCCTTGAGCAGAGTTACGAGAGGTAAGGACATCGACTGTCAAATATTTATATCTGGTCATTCACTCAACACATGCTGATTGACTGAGTTGGGCACAGGTGATACATGTATTATTGGTCCACATCCTCGGTTGTACGGGATCTACACTTACAGGAAGAAGCATTCTTCACTCCACAGACTGGGAATCTGGTTTCTATTACTGGTTTCTTAAGGAAATCTCTTTTTGACCTTGAGTAATTAGTTTAACTTCTTAAGAACACTGGTTTCTTTACTCAAAAAAGGGAATTTATTGCATGCCTACCACATTTTTCATATGTTCTAATTAAATTTTCACAATATTCTTACAAGAATTGGCAGTTTTATTTCTATCATATGAATAAATAAATTGAGGCTCAAAAACATTTAAAATTCTACAAAATAGGGGCTGGCCAGTTAGCTCACTTGACTAGAGTGTGGCACTGGTAACAACAAGGTCAAGGGTTCAGGTCCCTGTATCAGACAGTGCCAAAAAAACCCAATAAATAAAATAAATAAATAAATAAATAAATAAATAAAATGATACAGAATTGCACTCAGCCAATAAGTAGCAGAGCTGGCATTTGAAACCAGATTTGGCCTGGCTCCAGTGCCTGTCTAGTGTTCATTATACCATCATACCTCTTCCCTGATGACTGCAGAGCTTTCTATGTCTGATTTAGTCTTGTCAAACCTGGAACATGTTCCAGGGTTAGCACTAGTGGATGTGCCTAATCTAGCTTTGCCTTGGAAATCATTGGTTCCTGCATAACTGGTAATAAGATGACAGATGTCTCATTTCATATTAATACCCCAATACTAGCCATCACAGGCTAGGTAATGCTGCAGTAACATCAGTGTGCACCCCACAGTTTCAGTGTCCTAACACCACAAGTGTTGATTTTTCTGCTCACATGTCATGATCCACATGGTTTGGAGACCGCTTCTCATTCAAAGAGTTACAAAAGCTCTATCACCTTCTAACAGCCCCATGTAGGGTCTGTGGTTCTTTCAGTCAGAGGAAGAGGAGATTATGCAAGTGCTTTGCCAGGTGTCTGCTCAAAAGTGACACAAGTCATTTGTGATCATATTTTATTTACTAACACTCATTCTCTAACCAAGTGCAGGGTAGCTGAAAAGTACCATCTACTGTGTGTCTGGAAGGGAAAAAGAAAGAAATACTGGTTAATGTAAGTTATGCCCACCCACCAGCAAATCTAAAACATATCAAAAAATATCATTCTCTTGTTAATTTTTTTTTTTTTTTTTTGTGACCGGTAAAGGGATCACAATCCTTGGCGTGGTGTCGCCCACACCGCACTCAGCCAGTGAGCGCACCGGCCAGTCCTATATAGGATCCGAACCCGCGGCGGGAGCGCTGCTGCACTCCCAGCGCCGCACTCTCCCAAGTGAGCCACGGGGTCGGCCCTCTCTTGTTAATTTTTTAAATAAATCTAGAAATATGTTCTTTGGTTAGGATAGTGTTCTCAGTCCTCTCTCACTCCTCAGTCTTGTTAGGGTTCTAGTCCATTAGTTTATTTGAGACTAGGACTCTAACAGGACCGAGTGCTCTATTTCGGCACATAAAGCTGCCTCCTGGCTTACTTTCTAATCATAATTTCTTTCTTCCCAGAGCAAAAACCCTAGAAACAGAACATTCCTCTGTGTACCAATCTAGCTATCTATTCTCTTCCTTATAAATTATATCTGCTTCTGTTTACCATGTCTTGTTTTGAGATTAAATTACTGGAATAATTATGCTATCTCCGGGCTAACACTATGTTTCCTCTGTATAATTATAATAATTGACAATCTAAAGACCTGCTGCCTCCTTCCCTTTTAACATCATAAGAGGGTATTCCAGTTAAGTTTCTTGGCTGAAGGTCACAGGTGACAAGGTTTAATATTTTAAATAAAATTTATCAACACATGTAGTCAAATTGTTCAAGAGTAGACATGTCCTCAAATGTGGCTGAATCAAAGAAGTCAAATACTATAATTCTGGATTTGTTGTCCCCTCTGCATTCCTTGGCTCTGTTTCCTCTGCGTTGACAGGCTGTACTCTTGAGGCTGCAAAATGGTTGCTAGAAGCACTTAGGGCTATGTGCTTCCAAGTTGAACCCCAGTGGGAAATGGTGAAACTTTTCTCAGGTCGCTCCTGTGAACTAATTCTGGAACTAATTCTGTTTGGATGACAGACATCATGCTCTAAGAAAGGCACCTGACTTGGCATATCAGCCCACATTTCCCTCCTACCATCTTTTGCCTTCCTCAACAGTAGAGGCTAGAAAACCAGATTCTTTATTTTCTGGGTGTTCTGGCTATATAAAGCTGGCACTTGGCATTTATATTTACCTCCTTCTATTGTGTCTTTTTTTAATTTCGTAGACTAAAAAAGTAAAAACTGGGTATTCAAGACTCCCTCACAGCTGGGATTCTAAACGCATATTAGAGTTTACCAATTATATGCACATACCTGACCTTTGGAAGGGAGAAGTAAGTTAGAGGCAATTGCCCTGCTGCTCTAGCCGTTTTCTGGACTAATTTTTGCCCCTATTGCAGCATTGTTGTTTTCAGTATCTTGCTTTGGAGCTATCAAAGAATTTTCAACAAGAGGTAGTGGGCAGACTCCACCATCCCATGCCCCGTGCCCAGTTTTCTGGATATAAGAAGGCAACTGCAATCATAGTTATGGCAATGACTGGCTTTCTGGGCCTGGCTTTCTGACCCCTGGTTTGTAGCTGGGGTGATCTATGCTTTAACTTACAGTTCCAGTGGACACAGTCAAGTTCTACACAGGTCAATATATAATCTGTATAGACACAGGTAACATCAAACAAATGAACCAAAAATGGCCATACAGAAGAAAAGCAGCTTTTTCGCCTTTGACGTAGTGATTAAACATACAGACTTAGGAAAACACATTCAAGTTCAAATCCCATGTTCACTGTTACTTTGTGTAAATGTGGACAAGTTACCAAAAATTTATTAATTTTAAATACCTTTTCTGAAAAATTAGCATAGTGCTATGAAGTTGAAAAGTTGTATAAAAGATTAAATAAAACTTAGCATCTTATTTTTAATCAATATACTGTCCTCTCCATTAAGTGAACAAAATCCACTTGCAGCCTCTTGTCCGACTTCTCGATGTTTCCAACCTGTTCACCTATGGCCAGATAGCACCAAGTACTGACTTTCAGCTGCAAGGCGAGGTTTTTCCTTGTTGCTTTCTGTTTCCTGGCCCTACATTTCAGCTGTCCCTTTTTCTCTTTAGTCACATCTTGCTGCTTTCCAAGGCCTCATTTTGATGGTGATTTTCTTGCAAATGCTTCATGAAATCAGAAATGCCTTTCTCCTAGATGACATCTTCAGGAACACTATCACCAGGAGGTGTTCAGCCCATAATTTGGACATTCCTATAATTTGGAGCTATTACTGCCCTTCAGGGAATGGTGTGCTATTTCCAGAGCAGGTTATATTCAAAGGGAGAAACCTGCATAACCCCACGATTTAAGAGCACTCAGCTGGCTGTTTCAAGAGTAATTCTTTCCTGATCAGTTCATCCCCAGCCTTGAGCTTTGGGTGAGGCAATCACATTTTGTTGCCTTTATCCATTTGGAAGTTTCTTGCTATTTCAATTTATTTGAGCCCATTTAAACAACAGTAAAAAGGAAAACTCTTCTGTATACATTTTATTCCAATTACTCTGACTCCTTTGCATCTTCTGGTCATAATTTAAAGCACTTTCCAAACAGACATGTTTAAAAGGTGATAATTCACTTGACAGATGGAGGAACTGGGATCATTAAAGGGAATGATAATTAACATTATTTTTAATGCAAGCTAGCTTTTCTCTGTATTTTCAGGACACTAGCAGTGCTCTTAGACATTTTGCAGCATCCTTTCCTTACTGCATGGCAGAGAATTTAATTTATTTATTCACTTAGTTAATAAACAGTTATTGAGCATCTGCTGTCTTCCAGGTCCCATGTTAAATTATGGAAACAAAAATATGAATAAGACGTGGTCTCATCTCTCTTGTCTCTTTTTGTGACCAGGTTAGAGGCAAGAAAATAGAAGAAAAGAATGAAAGGAGGAGAAAGAAAATTATTTAATTGTGAGAAAAGGAAAAGAAAGAGAAGAAGGCAAAAGAATAGGAAGAAAATCAAGGGAGTTTGAAGAGGCAGAAGAGAAAAACATGGTGAAGAGATAAAGGAGAAAAAAATCAAATAGCAGAAGGAAGATATGAAAATAGGAAAATGTGGTAGCATTGAAATTTATATACTGCTATTCCCATATGCATGCATGTAACTTTCTGTATTTTTTAGAACTCAAGTAACTGTATAATAAGCCCTCCCTCCAGTTCCACTGATGTCAGCAAAAAATTTTAATCTTGTTACTTTAAGGTTATCTGTCTCTTCCGATTTAAATCACAGACTATCTTCAAGTTAATTTAAGCTATTTGTGACTTTTTCTATTTCCCTCCTCCTTTCTCTTCTTCCAGACTGTTATCTAGAATGCTCATATGATATTACCAATGCAGATCTCTAATCTGAATCTTGTTTTTGGGTACTTGCTGGTTCTGCTGGTGATATATGTGGTCTCTCACTCAGATTTCCTGAGTTACTCTATGTGGGCTCAGGGCATTCTGCAAAGTGTTCTCTTGAGCCTTGCAAAAGGGCAAGGGGCAGAATCCCTCTCTACTGTCAGACTCTTACCTAAAAGAAGGCTTCTCGAAGCCTTGCCAACCCAGGACAAGGCTCAGAAGTTAGTGTTGCTGGGTCCATCTCAAAGAGTCAGGCAGCATCTTCACTCCAGTTGTGTGTCCTCTGACTCTCCAAACACTCTCATCCAAGCCCAGAGTGGCCGTTCTCTTCCCCCTGTAAGAAAAACTTTCCTTAGAGCACATCTTCCATTCTTTCTATTCTGTGGCTCATGGTAAGACTCTCTAATCTTAATTAGCCGACCTGTGGTCCATGACATTTAAAAAACCTTTTGAGTTTTAGGAAACTCTGTTGTTAAAAGAGTCTGATTCTTACAAGCAAAAGCCTTTGCCTGCAAAGTGTTGGTTCTTGAAGACATTTCAAGAGCCTATTTTTAGAAGTAAAATACTGAGTGCCTTTCCCTTTTTCCCATTTTTGTTTTCCACTTCCCCTGAAGCAACAGCTGCAGCAGCTTCAATAGATGGTGGTTGAAGAACAGTGAGACTTATTAACAATCACATCAATTGTGTTTTAAAATATTACTCTGTTATTAAAAAGAGGAGAGGGGAGAAGATGGAGAATAAGAAGGAGAAGTAAAAATAAGGATAAGAGCAGAGGAGATCAAGGATCCAAGGGATGAGAAGGAGCAGAGGAACCACACCTCAGTTCTCCTGGAGAAAATGAACCCACACAATTGACTTCCCTTCAGTTTCTTTGCAGAACAGCTCAACTGTCCTCCAGAAGTGATGTGGCCTTCATCTACACCTCAGATATCTTTATTCCCCCCAGATAGGGTCTCCTGCCTCTTCTCTTTTCTGGAAGGTTTTCTTTCCTTTTTCACAGAACTGCTTGTCCCTCATGTCCCTCAAGACTCAGTTCTCTCTTTGTGTTGCCACGGAGGCCTCTCTGTCCCTCCTGATCAGATGAGCCGAGCCAGGCATCCCACCTGTGCGGTTCACCCCCTGTGCATCTCACGACGGCAACACCTGTCACATGGCTCCCTAACATTTTGCTTGCGGCTAATTGACGTGCCTCCCCAAGACTCATGTTTTACATCCACAAAATGGGGTTATATTAAAGTCTTTATAAACAGGCCTGCAGTAATGGATGCTATCACATTTACCTTTTCTACTCATCTTGAAACTGAGTATGCACATGCATTCTGTAGATAATAGAAGGTATCACACTGCTGTCTCTCCTGGCCACAAAACTTGGGCTCCAGTCTCAACTCTGCCCCTGTTCTCTCACTACAATCACTCCAAGAGAATGAATGAATGAACAAACAAACAAACAAACAAACAAACAAACAAACCCAGCCATCAAGTTGTCCTGGGTTAACAGGCCGATATGAGTAACTGAGCCTTCTGGTTTCTTCTTCCAAAGAGAGTTACATAAGAACATCCTCCTTCCCTTTTCTCCTGCAATTAAACTGAAATGATTTCAGTTTTTTACCAAACATGCACACACACACGCATACACATGCACACACATCCTCTCTCTCTCACTCCCATGCCAATCTTGCTCTTGTATGAGCACACTCTTACATATATTCACGTTTATTCTCAAACATTCTATTACCTGCCACCCCTCTCCTTTCTTTACTTGGCCAAATACACAAGGACATTTATACATCTCTCTTTATGTCTCTTTTCTAACCTCCCTCCACCTTTATCTTTATTTCTCCTCCTCTCTTTCCATTTCTTCTTTCTGTGTTTCCTTCCCTCTGACCTGACCTTGCTTTCATGTCAGAGACCTGCTGTGAATAATGAGGGATATGGTTGGTTATTGTGTGTTGCAGGTATAAATGGTTGAAGGCAGACATTTGGAGACCTGCAGTTATGTAGAATGGCTTTATCCTGGGGTTAAGGGGGGCTATAAGTGGAACTTAGAGGAAGAAATTGATCAGACTTGACTTTTACGAAATTGTTTTGACAGCTCACAGGGTCATGAACTGAAGGGGGGATGTTGTTGGAATTGAAAAGACCAAGTTGAGGTAACTGTCACAGGGACCTATCTCAAATATGGACAGTGGATGCAGAAAAAAGAGGCCAGTTTGGGGACACAAAAGGATATAATAGACATAATTACCCTGCTTTACCTGGTGACAAAATGAGATAAAGTAGGTAAGCACAAACAATATACAGTTTTAAGTATGAGAAACTCTCTAAGTGTGGAGTGTTCCTACGACTGAAGTAGTTGGCTTCCTCGATAATGACCTGCAAGGATGAAAATTACACATGTGTACTTGATAAGCCAATAATTGGGAAAAGGAAATGATGGATTGTGAACTTGGATTTTCAGTCTGGCTGTGAAGAATTTTCTTTTTCTTTAATCTGACCCAAACTATTTATTATTATGAAGATGAAAAGCAGCCCATCAGGGTTTTGAGAAGAATTATCTCCAAGAGAGTTCTGGAACATTCTTAGACAAAGTTTCTTAGTATCAACTAAATATGCACAATAGTTTCATGTTACAAGAAAAGTGGAGGTCATGCTATTTAAGGATCATAGAAACAATATTTGACATGGAAATTCCCATAAGGTAACAGGCAAATACTTTTTAACTTCAGATACAGGGCCACAGAGGTGTTTTATTAGGAAAACATGAGACAGATATTTTACCTCCTTAATAATAAAGTAGGAATTTAAACAGCAGTATTCTGCCTGGACAATTGTTTTGGTCTGCATATGACAAGAAAGGGCTTTAGTGTCACACTCATCATCCAAATAGGACACTTTTAGAGGAGATTTAGCTTAGGAGATCTCTGTCTCCCAAGTCTTCCTGTTTTGCACAGGTTTATGTAACTGTAATGATGACTACAAATAGAACAGTATATACTGAGTTACGTTTGTGCTATAGAGTTACTAAGACTCCGTGTGCTTCCAGGAGAGGAATTTGTGAAATAGCTGACAGGGACCAAGAATTCTGATTACAGCGTGAGTTAGAACTGTCTGAGGAGAGAAGAGATGGTTTCAGAGAAGATACTTATTCCCCAAGATGCCTAACTAACATCCCCTGAATACTGTCCCCAATGCCTGGGTGAGGAAGGGTTGGAAGTTTACCAGTGTCTCCTTATTGCAGTCATTGTGCAGTATATTATTTGAGACATGTGGGTTTAAAGGAACTATGATCTTCCTACTTATAAATCATTAATATTTGGCTTAAATATATTTTTAAGTGGAATGTTGGAACATGCATTTTAGCAGCAGAGAGCTATAGCCTGCTTGCTCAGAATAGCAGGTGACAATTGTGCACTTCTCTACCCAACTGGCACTTAGGTGAAGTCAAATTGGTAGTTGAAATTGGTCATGGAGGGAATATTTCACCGCTGAATTCTGCTTAAATTAGGATTTTTTTGTTTTAGTTCCAGTTGTTAAACACCAGTACACCACTACATATTGATGTTTCTCAACATAATAGTCTCTCTGAATCCCTTTCACCTAGGACAGAGTCCAGCCTGATGGATGTCTGTTGAATGCATAGACAGAGGAAAGGTAGAGACACTATTTGGAAGAACAAAGACTCTTTAATACAGAGTTTTAAGGAGAGAAATCTGAGTTTTGAGGCATGTGTAAAAGAAGGCATACTTGGAAATTGAAGGTGAGAAAATTCAGGGAAAAGGAAAGTTGAGGCAAATGAAGGACACAAGGAATTAGAAGAATTATTAAAGAGTTTAAAACGACTGGAAAAGTGGACAGTGTCAGAAGATGAAGACACAGGGCTCGATGACAGATTGATCTGAAAAAGTCACCACAGATAATTCTCAGCCCCAGGAGATAGGAGACAAATGAAGAAGTTAATCCCTGATGCAGAGATGTTGTCACACATCTCAACAACAGAGATGTTGCAGAGCAATCACCCCTCATATTAACTAAAAAATCTTTTCCTTTTGAGAAAACAAACAAAAAGACCGATTTTGGAAGTCTTCTGCTTCAGATTGAATGGTGACGAATTAACCTGATGCTGCTCAAAGTCTCATGAGTTACCCAGATCCAGTGAGCAATTTCCCTTGTTTTCCACGTTTGCAGGTGAGCCACTCTGAGGACCAGTCCAGAGACCAGCATTTGGCCCACAGCACTCCCAGATACGTGACTTGTAGGAAGCAGGCACTTGTAGTTCTGGTCTTTCGTTAGGGAAGAACTCAGGCTGCCGTGCCGGCTTCTGATAAACTACTCAAAATAGTGATGTGCCAAGCACATTCCGCTAAGGTATTATGGATAATGGAAACTTCCAGGGCTAGGGAGGAGAAAAAGGAAATATTTTAGCTCAACACAGTATTGGGGATCTTCTAGAGAAGTCACTAGAGATCTTCTCATTCAACTCCCTTTTTACGTGATGGAGGAAACTGAGGATCGGAAGGGTAATTTCGTCTGGAGACATTTACAAGATGAGGCCTCCTGCCTTCTCCCTGTGAAACACACAAAATAATGATGTTGTCCTCTACACCTGGGATGGGGTGCAGTGAAGTTAGTTGCATAGTGGTTAAGGCATAGCCTTTGGAGTCATAATTACCTGAGTCTGAATACCAACTTCACGTTCTAGCTGGGCAACATTGCAGAAACTTTATAACCTCTCTGAGTCTCAGTATCCTTACTTATTTATAAAATGGAGTGTAACAGGGTCTACTTGACAACATTATTGTGAGGATTAAATCAGATCAATTATCACAGTGCTTAGTGTAATCCAGGGCATGTGACAAAAGCTCAGTGTATGTTAATTATTGTTTTGTTGTTATATGGTGGTGATGATGATGATGGTGATAATAATGGTTTTATTTTAACTTAATCTTTGGATAATGATATTTTAATAGTTAAAACACTTTGGCAATTGGCAAGAATTTTACATATGTATACTTGCAATATATACAATTTATAGGATCACAGATGATAACCTGCTTTCAATGTATTTCAACTGATGTTGGACAGACTTGACACTCTAAGCCATTAGCTTCTCTCTGAGGAAATACTGCAATTTGATGAATAGCTTATGATTTTTAACCAGGTCCTCTCTGTCATTGGACCCAGGTGAAATTTTATGGGAGGGGATGGCACAGAGGGTTGCAATAAAATTTAACAAGTGTCATTTGATAATTAAACAGATTAATCACTTTGACCACCAAAGCCACTGACCACTGATGATTAAAAGTCAGGAGCGCTATAAAACTCAGTGTCTGTGAATGTTCCAGGAAGACTCTCTTAGCTCTGTGATATGCCCAAGAGTTCTGGAGTCCAGTCATCCATCACCTGCTCCTCATGCCCTGCAGGAAGCAGCCACTGGAAAGGAGATGCAAAGCTCCAATGGCTCCAAAGACACCATCTGAATGAGAAATGTCTTGTGGTGGCAACTTCCAGCTCTTGGAACTGCTATTCACTGCCCGCTAACTGGTCTCCTTGTTCCCACTTTTGGTCATCTCGAATCCACATAGAGGCCAGAGTGGCCTTTAAAAAATGTGAATAGAACTTATTCACTTGCTTAAAGCCATCCAGTGAACTTCCATTGTGCTTTGAAGTAAATCCAAGTCCTTTATATTGGCCTTCAAGGCCCAGCATGATCTGTCCCTGCTCACCTCTCCAGACTCATCTTAGACCTCCCTACCCTTATCTCTGCCCTCCACACATCGACCATACTTTCAGAGCCTCAGAAGCAACTCTTGCTCTCTACCTGGGAAACTCAGAGCCTTTGTGCTCAGTGCTCTGTGCTCCTGGGTTGCTTTGCTCTGGCTCTTTGTGTGGCTGGCCCCTGCTCATTCTTCAGATCTCAGTGTAAATGTCATCCCCTCGGTGAGTCTTAGTTGACTGTTTCCCTGTATACTCTTCACTTCACTTTCATAGCAGCTCACATTTTAAAAAGATGTTCAGATAATCTGTTTACCTGTTTATTACCTGCTTATGAGAGCTCTCTGAGGAAGGGATTTGGTCTGTTTTGCTTACAACTATATGCCTAAGGTGTTTCAGTGCCTGGCACTTATTAGGTAAATCACAAATTAATAACCATTACTCTAATAATATGGTGAATATGTATTGAGCACTTGTAACGAGCCATGTCCTGAGCTGATCACTGTAAGTGGATTTTCTCATTTATTCCTAATTCCAAGCCTTTGAAGGCTGCTAGTACTATGTCTATTTATAGATGGAGAGACTGAAGCAAAGAGCGTTTGTATGTTTAATTTGAGGTCACACAAATGATGATCGTAGAGCAGGATTCGAACTCAAGCAGAGTTTAGGTTCTTAATCTTTACCTTGTGATTGCATGAATGAATGCAGTGTTCTTAGCCATATCTGATGGGCTGATTTCTGCTGTATCTCTGAGACTTTGTTCAAACATCAGCCAAGCATCAGTGGTGGGGACTGAGACCCCACCACTCAGTTTCAAATGGTGCCTCTGCTGTGATCATTGTCATCCTGACTTGATTTCAAAGAGGGCATTTGTCACAATATTCTGATATTGAATATTGATATGTCTTCCCCACTATATCTAGAATTCCTTCTTGGTGGAGACTGCCTCTTGTATTCTCTTTTTCCTTTATTCATCCTCTATAGAGTAAATAAATATTGAGCACATACTTGGTCCCAATTTTATCTTAGAGGCTGAGAATATAACAGTGAACTAGACAGATAAATTCCCTGCCCCATGGAGCTTCTAATTCCTGGAGGAGGGAGGCACACACTAATCATGTAAAACATTTAAAAAATATAAAATGATTTTAAGTATTGATAAATTTTATGAAAAGACAAAATAAAACCAAAACAGAGGAAAGAGATAGGAAGGGGTCAGGGAGAGGGACCTACTGTAGACAGGGTGGTCAGAGAGGGTCGGACACAAGTTTAGAAGATCTGGGGAAAAGTGTTCCAAGAGAGGACACAACCAGTATCCCAAGTGTAGGTCACAGTGTGGAGGTCTTAAGCTAGTCCTGTACCAAGGACAGAAAGAAGGTGTACTGATCCCAGGTTGTATGTTAGCCAGATCTCTTCAGCCCATTTGTCCCCAGGCCTCAGCCATCTGCCTGGCATCCCAGCCTCTGCAATGGCTCTGTGGTCCTCAGCCCTGTGGTTGTGTACCTGTGACAGCAGCACCAGGTGTTGGGCCTCTCAGGTGGAGATCTCCTTCCAGTCTCCTAGGCAGAGCTGTAGCAGCCATAGCACCCAAACCAGTCAGGCCTGCAGAGGCTTGGGTTTCTCCACTGGCTGTTCGAGGGGTCTGGGTGACCTAGTCCACAAGGGAACAGGAGTGAACACCCAGCAGAGACAACTCTGACCTTTTAGGGACAGAGGACAAGAGGGAGCCAGCAGATAAATTTGTTCACCTTCCTTCCCTGACAAACTCTGAGACAGACCTTGGTTTCCACAGGAGGTGTCCAGGAGCCTGAGCAGGAAGGGGCATTTGTTGTAGCGCTGTGGCCAGCTTGATTACAAATTGCTCTCCCTCCTTCCCCACTTCCTGTCCTCTGTTTTTCTCACTCTTGCTTCCTTGGAATGGCACACTTGAATAAAGCATTCACACATATGATTTTGCCTTTGACTCTGTTTTCTAAGGAACGGGAACCAAGAGAGAAAGCCAGCCTAGCAGGAGCACAGCAATTGAGGGCAGGCAAGAGATGGAGAAGAAAGGATGGATAGGTTGGATTCTACAGGGTTTTGAAGGCCAGGGAAAGGGTCTAGACTTTATTCCAACTGAAGTCCATGGGAAGGAGGTAGCATGATCTTATTTACATATTTTGTAAAAGATCACTTTTGGTACTGTATGGGTAACAGTCTATCACTAACAGTCCCTGCTGTGCATTAAGCAAGTTATACATGTTTGTTGATTGATTACGTAGATGCATATCCCCTCTAACAGGTTTTATTCTCCTAGTTAGTCTGGAGCAAACCACTTATCTCATGCATGGGCCTACCCATTAATAAATGTTTGTGGTACATAAAGAGCATATACACATTTTTATTTCACTCACTGGCTTTTCCTCTAATTTTCATATAACCCCATCCCTTTCCCTCAGGCACCAATTTTTATTGAATTTGGGTTAAGAGCCTGCATTGCTAGCTATGATTTAAGAGGTGATTTAGTAAGACTTAGCATTTTTGAAATTATTCTGCAGCTGAACTGAAAAGAGAAATGTTCTTTTTGTCAAAGTAATTAAACTTTGAAATATTTTGTGGAGTAGTCTCTCACATTATCTCTGCTCAAAAGAACTGGAAAGTAGAATAGTGGCCACTTAAATGGGAGAGCTAAGAATTTAAGCCTTTCGACACAAGCCTTCAGACCTTTTCTTTCCATTGAGGATAATTGTGCATGCTGGAAGTCTTCAATCTCAAGGAGGGGCATTATTAATCTTCCATGAGAGCCAGAGTTCAGTGTTGGGTTGGTGGAGGGTGGTGAAGGGTGTTCAGCAAGTAGAAGGCAGGACTCCATTGTTACTTCCCTACAAAGGATGTAGCAGTCCCATAATCTTGATGAAGTCTTTTGTAAGTATTTAGAGTTAAAGCCAAAGAATAAACAGTTTTGTAAATTTTGTACTATTCTGTTCTTTTATTATTCCTAAGATTCTACATAATTTTGATAACTTTTACCCTATCTTTCCCACCACCTGTCTAAAAACCCTCTTCCACCCCTCCTTCAATATTTAGAAATGAGGCAAGCCAGATGGAAATGGGCCACCATTAAGAAAGGCAGTGGGAGCTAGAATGATGCTTAAACCAAATCCAATCTGAGAGGGCTGAAAGTAAGTAGCTAAAGAGACCAGAAGCAGATTCCAAGACCAAAGTCTTAAAAAGAAGAATATATAAGTAAGAAAGAATCAAGAGACAGAATCTTGGGATGACTTGAATTTAAGTACGACTGACGAGTCAGTCAACAGTGAGTTGTTGTGATTACCTCGAATGTCTGAGGTATCCAGGTCTTGCCTGTGTCAGTCGCTGGGCTCATGGCATGTGCATTGGTTGGGTTTAATTGAATTAAAGGTGCACTTTTAGGGCAGAAACCCTACAATTATTTTTAAACCTGATATGCCAGCTTAACAGGGCTCTTCCTATTTCCTTAAAATGACTATCAGTGCTTTTATACCACCACTGCTCCTGTCCGTCTGTCTCTCTCTCTCTTTCTATTTGAAAATATCATTTTCTAAGCATAGGCAGGATTCTTCCTACCAGCCAATTCCCAGTATATTAACATCAATATAGATTTTCTAATAAATGTGTATTGAATTCAAAGGCATAAAATGAAACAGAATTTAATATATTTAATTTTTATGTATGTATGTATGCATGTATTTATATCCCATCTTTATAACACAATGATTTGGATTAGTTAAATTAAATATCTTTTGGGGCTTCTGGTCAAGATGGCAGAATAGAAGGTCACCAGCGTCACTCTCTCCCACAAATCCACCAATTAACAACTATGAAAAAGCAATGACAGCCAAGCTGGGGCTGCTAGGGCTCAGTGGAAGAGGAGGAGAGACTTACGGAACTCATGAAGGTGGGAGAAGCCACGATGAGAGAAAGAAAGAAAAACACTGTGACCATTTTGAGCCCTGGCTGCATCCAGCCTGGAGCTGCTGAGTGCACAGAGCAGGAGCTGGCAAAAGCCTCAGCTGTGCCCTTCAGATGAAGTTGCTTGGAGGCTGCAGGGGAGAAGGGGGCTTTGGTGACCCCCAGGCCAGCAAGACCACTAATAGGGTTCCCGTGGACCCAATAGGAGTGAGAGGCCACCCACAACTGAAAAAATGGAGCTACTCAGAGGTCAGTGAGTCATCACAAGGATCCAGCACATGGCCTCTGTCCCATGGGAAGTGTTTGCAGCACAGGCATGGGGGAGATGAGCCCACCAGGAGAACACTGGGGCACCGCCAGTGTAGGACTATTGAGAGGAGACTGGTCAGGAATATGGAATTGCATGGGGTGCAGTTTGATGAAAAGACTCAGGCCCAGACCAGAGTTTCTATACAATCCAGGTGCACCAGATCTCTCAAGAGCCAGAAGTACCTAGAAAGCCAACCATTAAGACTTGATCTGCACAAAAAGCCTTCCCTAGGGAATCAGCAGCAAAGCAGCAATTTAGCTCAACCACAGAGCTCAAGCACTGGTCCCCACAGGAAGTTCCCCCATTTTAGAAGTAAGCAAAGGACAACAAATTATTCCCAGCACAGAGTTTAAGTGGTGGGAACAGCAAATAATCCAACACATAACTGAAAGAAAAAACAAAGTACCTGCAAACAGAGACAAAGTTTGATATTAACTAGTAAAGGTCTCATTTCACCAAAGAACACCTGTAACACTTAGAAGGACTAGAAATCCCCTGGGCTACCAAGCCAGAAAGGGGAAAGGGCTGGGGGCCTCAGCAATGCCCCTGACACCAACAACCAATCCCAAGAGTGGAGGACAAGGGCCATGGCTATGGCTCCCCAACACCTGCAGCCAGCCCAGCAGCAACCACCAAGTTGTCATAGGAAGCACCCTGGGCTCTCTTGAGATGAGGTGGTGGGGGGCCTCAGGCCTCTGCCACACTCCCCCCGACATGTGCAACCAGTCCAGTGATGACCATTAAGTTGCAGCAAGAAGGGCCTCGGGTTCCCGAGCTGGGATGGTGGGGTTGAAGGCTTCAGTCACACCACCCTGACATCTGCACCCAGCCTGGCAATGACCAAGCCAGTGCTGGAAGCCCCTGGTCTCTCCTACAGGAATGAGAGGGTTCCACAGGCCTCAATCACACCCCTCCTCCTTCTTCCTTCTTCCATTTTCCATCCCCTTTCCTTTCCCTTTCTCCTCTCCCCCTCCCCCCCAACTGCTCTGCAACAACTTCCTAGAATGTAAAAAATAGTATTAATAAAATTACATTTTCTTTAAAAAAAAAAAATACATTTCTTTTTCAAGATTTCATCCCTATACTCTACTTTTTACTTCCTGTCTTGTTTGGGGTAAAATTATATTGCTGACCACCCCAAATCTATTTCTCAACCCAAAAGAGGATTACTATTTTTGAGGTCTGTGAAACATGTTTATATTATATATCTCCATTTTCCACATTTGGGTGGTTAGAAGAATTAAAGAAAATATATGACTTCAATAAAATAGATCAATATTTTCATGGATAAGACTGCAATTCAACTCAATACATAAATGCAAATCTTGGCATAGTCAACCCCATTTCTGAGGCTGTCATTTCCTTTGTAGGGTTCCTCCAAACTCTTTCATTCATTTTCATGCCCAAAATAGATTCATCATTAGGCCAGGAAGTCTCATTGATGCATCTTACTTGAAAATTGGTGTGGGACATGTGAAAGAGCATGGGATTTTTATAAGACCTTGTTCAAGTCTTAGCTAGAACACTCACTAGATGTGGAACATTTCTTCCCTATGCGGTAGTCCCCCCACCCCCCACCGGGATCTGCAATTTTGCTTTCTAAGTTTTCAGTTACCTGAAGTCAACCATGGACCAAAAATGTTAAATAGAAAATTCCAGGAATCAATTCATAAGTTTTAAATTGCACACTATTCTGAGTACTGTGATGAAATCTTGTACTATGTCTCTCCGTCCCACACAGGACATGAAGCATCCCTTTTCCAGCAAAGCCACACTGTGGTCTCTCCCTGCCCATTACTCACTTAGTAGCATTCTTGGTGATCAGACCAAACATTGCAGCATCACAGTGCTTGTGTTTAAGTAACTCTTATTTTATTTTGTGTTTAAGTGACCCTTATTTTAACAGCCCCCAAACACAAAAGTAGTGATGCTAGCAATTCAGATATGCCAAAGAGAAGCTGTAAAGTATATTTTTATGTGAAAAGTTGAAAGTTCTTGACTGAAAAGAAAAAAATCGTATGCTGAAGTAAAATTGAATCGTCTAGCCACAAAATTGTGAAGAAAAAGGAATTCATAGTAATTTTGCTATTGATCCTCAAACTACAAAAGTTATGATCACAATGCATGATAAGTGCTTAGTTAAGATGGAAAAGGCATTAAATTTGGGGGTGGCAGAAATGGAAAGAAACATGTTCTGATAGGGTTCAGTACTATTTTGGTTTCGGGTGCCCACTGGGGTTCTTGGAATGTATCTTCCACTACTATATGTCTTTTTTTTTTAAGGTACATATTGAGCACTATTCTATATCTATGAACCCAGGGACCCAGTGTTGAATGAGACAGTATGAGTCGTTTGGCCAGGAAAATGGAAATGACAATACACAGTTTATGTAAGATAAATCTAACACAGAGAGTTAGACAACAAACTTGTTGGAAGAACCAGAAGATAGATAGATAGATAGATAGATAGATGAAATAAGAAAGAAAGAAAGAAAGAAGAGAGAGAGAGAGAGAGAGAGAGAGAGAGAAAGAAAGAAAGAAAGAAAGAAAGAAAGAAAGAAAGAAAGAAAGAAAGAAAGAAAGAAAGAAAGAAAGAAAGAAAGAAAGAAAGAAAGAAAGAAAGAAAGAAAGAAAGGAAGAAAGGAAGGAAGAAAGGAAGGAAGGAAGAAAGAAAAGTTTATTGTTACCCAGAACTCGAGAAATGTGGGAAGCCTCTGCCATGGGTTACTGACTCTAATTTGTACTACTGTTACAAGAACTCACATAGCTGCTTCACTGCTGCAGATGCTTCTGCCACAGCTCTGCTATGGTTGCTGCGGAGACCTGCATGTACGCTACTGCACTAGTCTACCGCTGCTACTCTTCCCCAAAGAGAACAACTTGTGCCTCTCTCTTTCCTTCTAATAGCACATCCTTGCCTTCTCATTAGCAGTACCAAAAACCAGAACCACACTGGCAAGAAAGCCTGGAATGTGTAATTTCCAGTCTTCCAGACAAGATAGTGCAAGAGAGAGTGTAGAAAGAGGGTCACAAATGGTCCTAAGTTATTAGCAGAAAATATGACATCACAATGGCACCACAATAGAAATGAAGTCTTTGACTTCATGGAGAACATCTTAGGACCCAATAGACTGAACAATTAAACAAATAGAGCTATCCCTAACTAAATTTGCATAATGTCATTACCCAAAGGTTTGCAGAATTTTTATGTGAATTTCGTGAACATGGAACAAGTAAAACCTGTATGTGTGTGCCAGTGAAAACATTCAGGTTATACGCAAATCCTGGCAACAGAATGCCGATCGTGCTGCACTAGCATCTTTCTAAAGGAGCTCATTTAGTGTGCATGTTTCTAAAACATACTGTAAAGTTATTGCTACTGTCTTCCTAATATTATTAAGTGAAAATATCTTCGAAGAAGCTGGAAGAGGAAAAAAACACTGCAAAATACACAATGCCAGTGCTTTAAAAGAAATTATAGATCATGACTATAGACAGAGGCACCTTGTTAAGAAATGCAATCATGGTGTTATCATTAGCTGATTAATTGTAAACAAAAGGCACAAAAATAGAAGCTTATGTGTAGTTTTCCTTATTGTCTGTATTGCTTGATGTGTGACTTTAGATATTGATTTGCAGGCATCTACTTCCTGAATTACAAACTCCAAGAAGGAAGGACCCCCACGTCCTCAAATTTGGCAATCCTGAGACATTTACTTTTTTAGTCATTCTTTTTGCTGGCTCCTCCTCCTTCCTCTACCATCAAACAGCAGCCATAGTGACCACAGCCTTCATCTACCTTCTCTCACCACCAAACTTCACTTAGGTTCTACAACTGATAGATGACAATTTTTAATTGTGTTGCTTATTGGTTTTTGTTTTGCTAAGCACTATTTTCATTCATCAAGTATATTTGATCGGTTAACTGAAATCATTGATATTTCATTTTTATACCTATTTATTCTTTTGCATAAACATAGATGTGTGTTTTCCTAGAGTTTTTAGTTGACCCAGCCTAAAATTATGCATGTTAATATTATGCAACATGTATAGAGTGCTTACTATGTACAAGGTCTTATTCTATGTGCTTCAGATGCAGTTTCTCATTTAATCCACATTATGCCCTTTTTATGGGGGATCAGGCTGAGGCTTAGAGAGGTTGCAGCACCTACTCAAATATATGTGATTAGTTTCACATGCAACTGGATGCCAACCAGTTCTTCTAGACTCTAGGGCCTTTACTTAGCAATTGGCACATGACTGACATCTGTTCTTAGGCTGTGAATCACAAAACACGGGGACATAAGAAGAACAAGGAAGAAAAAATGACCAGAAAGAGCACAGACTGAGGAAGGAATTAAAGAGACTCTTTGAGGACATGCCCTAGTTCCTCCAACAATGACTGAGCAGCCGGTAACATTCTATTCAGGGTAGATCTTCTCTTTCCCTCTGATAAGTCACCGTTCACAGGGGAAGAAACAGAGACCTAGAGAGCTGACTAGACCGGCTCAAGATCGTTCAACTAGTCTGTGGTAGAAGTGATGTTCAAGTTCACTCAAAAAGCCAGTATTGTTTCTACTTTGTTCATTTGTAGATGGAAAAGTTCAAGTGTTTCAGAGCCTTCCCAGTTCTTAAAACCCCCAGGGCCAGTCCCACAATACAAAGACACATAAGGCGAGGTCTGCAGCTTGGCGAGGTCTGCAGCTCAGGGTCTTGCTAGCATTACAGGCAGTCTCCTTTCTGTTCTTTCCCATTTGCTCACTTCCTGGCTCTTTGCTCTCTGCAGCAATCTCTACTCTTGTTGATATGGGTCACGAGGTTTTCAGGACATTGAAGGATCTCAAAGCCTTTGAAAATTATTCCCATTATTATATTTGAGCACCAGAACATCCTCTATGGAGATAAATTGAAAATGAATGGAAAATATATTAATTTAATCATCCAACCAAATAAACTAAGGTGGAAAATGGAATTGCTGATGTTTCCTAGAGGATACAGGCCTAAACAAGAATCTACTTGGCACAAGAACCCAAAATGAGATGATAATTCTGTAAGTGTCCCGATGATCTTTTGGAAAGGGTAGGATCTTTTGAAGGACTCAGAGCACGTTTGCACAATTTGCCATGTTCCTTCCCCACTTGAATTTATCTCCATTTTATAGCAGGATGAATTATGATCCTAAATCATAAGCTAAAAGGACATTATATCTCATACTCTCTAATTCTGCATTCTTTCATCCTCTAACTTATGGCTCTGGTTCTCAACCACTAATTCTTTCATTGTTAGATGGAGCTTCAGGTGATAACAACCATTCCTGTAACCTTATGAGCTTGATGTGATTCCTAAGTGCCCTCAAGTCAAAATGGCATGCTTCTTTTATTGGGTATTTTAAGGTGGTAGTATATTTTAAAATAATTAAGACTATTCTAAGACTTATTCGTTATGTTTTTATATCCATGTATTTAGAAGGAATGTTAACACTAAATAAAACAGAATGAAAAGGTTATTATCAATAATCTAGTCTAATATTTTCTCTTTATT
Organism: Cynocephalus volans; assembly: GCF_027409185.1. Classification (NCBI taxonomy): domain Eukaryota; kingdom Metazoa; phylum Chordata; class Mammalia; order Dermoptera; family Cynocephalidae; genus Cynocephalus; species Cynocephalus volans. The sequence goes on from NC_084468.1 coordinate 11,781,335, forward strand.
TTAGTGTGTGCAAAAGGGAGGGTTTTGGTATTCATAACTGTTTTAGTCTGTTTGTGTTGCTGTAACAGAATACCTGAAACTGGGTAATTTATAAAGAAGAGAGGTTTATTTGGCTTATGATTCTGGGACAGCTGCATCTGGCATGGGCCTCAGGCTGCTTCTATTCATGACGGAAAAGTGGCAGGCAGCCAGTGGGTACAAGCAGATCACATGGCAAGAAGAAGCAAGAGAGAGAGAAGAGGGGAGGTGCCAGGGTCTTTTAAACAACTCAAGCTCTGGTGGGAACTAATGGAGTGAGAACTCACTCACTACCCCTCCTTCCCCAGAGAGAGCATTAATCCATTCATGAGGGATCTGCCCCCAGGACTCAATCAGTTTCCAACACTGCCACATTGGAGATCAAATTTCCACATGAGTTTTGGAGGGGACAACACATCCAAACTCCATCAATAACCAAATAGAATAGAATGCCAACTATAGACAGATTTATATCTCTGCAGACAAGAAAAGGAATATTATACCTTCTCAATGCTTATAACACAGGTGACACAGTAATAAACTCTACCCAACAGTATAAAGAGATGTCAAGTGGGTTAATTGGTGAGAGAGCAAACTTGTCAAGAGTTAGGTAAAGTAAGACAAGTAGCTTATTGGACATACTACTACTAATAATAATAACAACAGCAACCATAATAACAGCAATCTATTTGTGTTTTCTATATGTAAGGCAATGACATAGTTAACTGTACATATTTTATTGCTAATCTTTCACTCATGCTACAAGATAAATATCAAACTTACTTAAGATGTAAGTAAATCAAATCTCAGAGAGGCCAGGTCACTTCCCAATTCACACTAGAAAAACCAAGATGGCACCAGGTCTCTCTGACTCTAAAGGCAGCATTATTTTGACAGATGAGGGCTGCTGTCAAAGTTGATGGTTGGGTTTGCTGTCCAGCTGATGCCATCACAAGCACACATACGCACAAGCACACGCATGCACACAACTTTCGTAAACAAAAATAAAAAGATGCTGTGTATCTAGTGAGACTTTCTCATTTGACAGAGAAAGGTGAAAAAGTTTTCATGACTGTTTGGTGATAGAGCTAAAATTAAAATCCAGCTGTCTTGCTGAGCTCTTCTTTGTCTGATTCTTTTCTGATATATATATATATATATATATATATATATATATATATATAATATACATATATATAATCTTAGCTGATTTCCCACAAGTCTAACATGAAAATACTCTAATACTATGTTTCCTTAAGTTGTTTATTTTTATCACTTTAAAAATCTTAGGGCTGAGGAGAGGAAACAGAAAGACCCCAATGCTGGTGAAGCAGGAGAATGGGGTGGAGAGCCCAGAGATCGGCGTTCCGGCTGCAGCTCTTCAGCCACCTGAGCAACCCTGTGCAGGCGCTCAGCTCCCTGCAGTTCATATCCTCTGTAGGAGGTGCAAAGAGACACCATCCTTACTTGTCAGAGCGATCAACCGAAGTAATGATTGAGGAAGTGCTTGGCCAGCTGAGAAGCACTGTTGGACTGTAATGTTCTGCAAGTTCAGGACACTGTGAAAATGAGATGGGAGGTGCAGTGGACACATTCTATGCCCCAACCCATTCTCTTGGCCCATGTGATTTCAGTAAAGCTCTAGTGAGCACCTTAAGTGTGCCTGCTGCACCAGCCTCTGCTTTTTTGTTTTTCTTTGCCACAGGGAACCCTCTAAAGTCTGCCCAGGAGCAGGTGCAGGGGGTGGTCATTGCCCCCTCCTATAATAGACAGAAGTAGAAGAATAAATGCCCTAGAGGGACAGTTGTGAGGCACATTCTACAAGATTCCTCAGAGGGTTAGTGTGGGGTTGGCCTCAGCACCCACCCCAGTGTCCAGCTCAACACCCAGCCTTTACTGAGTGCTCTTTCTCTACTATCTCACTTTTTCTCTCCCTGCCTGTGCTTCATGGGGTCCCCTCCTGTGGAGATTAATTTTATGTGTCAACTTGACTGGGCCATGGGGTTTCCAGATATTTGGTAAAACATTATTTCTGGTTGTGTCTGTGAGGCTGTTTCTGGGTGAGATTAACATTTGTGTTGGAGGATTGAGTAAAGCAGATGGCCTTCCCCATCTGGGGGAGGTCCATCCAGTCTGCTGAAGGCCTAAATATAATACAAGGCTGAGGAAGGAAGAACTCTATCTCTCTGCCTGACTGTCCTTGAGCTGGAACATCTGGTTTCTCCTGCCTTCGGATTCTAATTCATACTAAAACTTCACTTTTAGCTCTCCTGGTTCTCAGGCCTTGAGACTTGGACTGAGACTTGGGTTCCAGTTCTGCTCTCCTGAGTCTCTATCTTTCTGGCTGCAGATCTCAGACTCCTTTGCCTCTACTATCCCTTAAACCAAGCCATTAACAAAGACATATGAATTGATTTTTAAGCCAGTTCCATCTGATCATCTTTGATTCCTTTCACTTCAGCAAAAGTTTAGAGACTGTCTACCATGTGCCAGGGACAGCAGTGGAGACTAGTGGAATAAAACAGACTCCTGACCTTGAGGCCTTTGCAGTCCAGTGAGGGAGATGGACAAGGAAACAGGTGTTTACAATGCAATACAGTGAGGGCCATGGGGAGGTAAACGCCCTTGCACCCTGGCCTCACCCCTCGGTCTCTGCAGCAGCATCCATGTTTGGCTGCAGCTCCACTTATTGAATTGCTAGTCATGTTTCCTCAGCACAGTCCTCCTCCCCCATGCTTGGCAGGGACTCCAGCCAAGAATCTCCACTAATGATATTTCTGGGCTCATGCACTGACGTAATGACAGCTGTGAAGAATACTCCATCCTAGAAAGGTCAGGGAACAACATAATCTGCAGACTAGCAGCCACTTTGCACAAAGCCCATTGCTGAAACACAGATTTTAACCTTTCTGGTTTCACTAAGGCAGGCTTCAGTTCCTGCACCCCTCCCAGGGCTAGCAGTGGTGGGAGAAAGGTGAGAGTGGAAATCATTATAGGTAGGTCCCATATATCAGGACATTGCCAGACTTCCCTTCCCACACTGCCAACCTCTGCAAATGCTGCCCTGGGTGCTTTGGACCTGGGTTTACTGGATAACAAATGCCTGATTAAAAGCAGCAACACTGCAGCTCATACAACAGCAAATGCAAACAAGTGTAGTACAGATGTGCCAGCCAATGTCTTCCTTTATGCTGTGGGCACAGGTGAAAGAATTCAGCTGCTGAATCAGCTGTAAGAAACCGAAATCCAGACTCTAACTAATTTGGCAACAAGAGTTTCCTAAATAGTGTCTCAAATAACCTCAAATCCAGAGGTAAGGCTGGCTTCAGGGCAGGTTAGTTCAGTAAAACACCAATGACCAGAGTGACCCAACTTCTACCAGCCACTCCACTCTGCCATCCACAGTGTCATCTTGGTGACAGGATGGTTCCTTCATGGCCATGATGTGGCTGTAGGAGCAACTGGGCTACTTGCTTTGTCTTTGTTTACCTGTAGTATGAGACAGAGAAGCCCCTTTTCTGCTGCTCTCCCTTCAAAGTGACAGAAAATGTTAAAGCCTTCAGCAACTTCTCCCAGAGAGTTATAAGCCAGAATCTGGTCACATGCCTGTTCATCAACAAGAATGATGTGATTAACAGAGAAGACCTGGGATAATTAGAATCACTCCTCCTCCTCCAGGTCTAGAGTCATTTCTCAAAACTGTATATTGTGGCTACACAGTGGGGAGAGAGGAATGACTCTTGTGTGGTCCACCGTGGTATCCGTGGGCTTTGCAGTCATCATGTTCATAGTCTGCAGATAAACGTGTTTGAGATGCTGTGCTTGGTTATTTAAACTCTTGTCACAGCACGCTGCTAAGAATCTTTGCATGCAAGAGTACCAGAAAGGACAGTGAATGGATGACCATGGAGCTAGATATGGACTCAGGGAAAGTAGTATGTGCTTTTCTTTTTCCAGAAGCAGTAAGGTTTGTGCAGTTTTCCTGTTGATGTACCACAAATGGATTAGAGGTAACCTGTGACATTGAACCCACCAACCACCAAGGCCACTAGACAGAGTCTGGGGCAACTGAAGTCCCAGGATAATTACCTCCAACTATGAGCAAACTCCTCCATTTCCCCGGTTTGCCTTACAAATGTCCATCATGTTTTATGTGCATGACAAGAAAAAGGAAGGGAAGCACTAACTTAGTTATTGAGAGCACAGACTCAGAGCAGGACAGTCGTGGTTCAGATTTGAGCTCCACTAGCTATAGAGATTCTCCATCCTCCAGTTTCCTCATGTGAAAAATGGGAATTACAATACCAGCCCTCTTCTCACAGGGTCATGGTGAGTTTCAAATGAGTCGCTACCTGTTAAGTATTTTTTTAAGTGTCAGGCACCTATAAACATTTCAAAACGCTCACTGTTAAAAAAAAAAAAAATCCCACTCCTCCTTCCTCTAACTAGGAGACAAATAAATACAGGAACTATTCTTTCGGAAACGCTTCTAATCCAACGGTACTTGTGTTATGTGCTCAACAGATACTTTCAAAACATACAATAGAAACCTATGAAATAGTTCGACTCAGTCTTCTGAGGAAGTTGTGGTGGATTAGACACGTAAAGTACCATGAGGTTTAAGGCTGAACACGCAAACATAATGGCTATATCCTGTGCACACACATACACACTTATACATGCCCCAAATAAAATACATATACAAACAAAAACCCACCATCAACCAAAAAAAGACAGCACGAATCATCATATTTCAGCCTGAATTTTCAGGGCCTCACAGTCTGTGGGGTATCAGCGAGACTGCGTCACCACTAATGCCTGGACATTACAGGCTGACTGCAGGAAGTTGGCCTTTCTCCCTAGCACAGCCCTCTGCACCACAAACTCAACCTGGTAATTCCTGGGTAGCCCAGGGTAATTCATGAGTTCTCCAGAGCAAAAATGCCCACATTCCTCCTCTCCATCTTCCGTGCCAGCTTCTTTCCTGGTCACTCTTTTTTGTATCCTTTGAAACTGGTGACTTTCTAAGATACTTGGCTACAAAGTTTCAAAGATATTGAGGAACCAAATAGCATTGCATTCCCTGGTGACCTCTGTGATGTAAAGAAGGCCCTTCCTTGATGTTTTGTATCACCCTTTGTTAGCTGGGCTCTGGGGTGACACAGCTTGTCTCTGAGCTTCATGAAGTCTAAATAGTCCCTTCAGATTCTTTCTGCATGCCTTTTATTTATGAGAGAACAGACACTGTTTCTGTGTCTTTCTACAGGCTATTTTTCCTTCACACACACACACACACACACACAGACACACGCACACGCACACGCACACACACACACACACACGCACACACACACACACTTATTCCTGAACATAAAATAGATAACCCATGGCCTGAAGGAGCAGTTTAGACCCTTGCACTAATGTCCACCCTGTCCCACCCCACAGTGCTCCCCTGTTCAGGAGGCTTGCCCTGCTGCTGAGGTATAGATAAGTCACTGTCCCGGCAGTGAGGGCAGGAAGACAAGACAGTGGTTAGAGGAAAAATTCAAAACAGCGGTTGCATCAGATGCGAGAAAGTAGTCACAGGGGAAACCATATTGTTTCCTGCTAGAAGTGCTGAGGGTACAGAGAATAAATTGGCAAGTGTTGATGGATTAGTGAAGGCAGCATCTGCTAGGAACAGGTGGTGGCTCACAGTGGTCATGAAGATGCTCGTGAAATTAGGTAACTCCCTGCCCCTGAAACACAATTGTATTTCCTGTCTTCTCTTCAGAGTGTGAGATTAAAATGTTGCACATAATCCAAAAAGGAATGGGCTTCATGCAGTGTTGGCCTTAACATGCTAGTCACGCATGTCCTCTATTAATTCAGTTTTTCTCTGTCCCTATATTTTCCTGTATTATCAATATCCCAGTATGAGAGATGAGTCTGTGCAACACTTATTTCTGAGATAGTAAATGAAATATCCAATGATATGATAGTTCCTAATCTAATAGGCTGGGAACCTACTATCCAGAATACCAAGTAGCAGTTCCTTCCACGTACTGCAGGCAAGCCTGGGACACCCTGAACTTTAGCAGGTGGCTATGCTTTTGATTGATATCTTTTAAAAATGTCATAATCCTTCTCTCCTCCTGTCTCTGGAAGGCCAGCATCGTAAAGTGTGAGGGATAACCTCTAAAGAGCATTAGCAGGCCATGGATGCTGCGATAATTCTGCTGCAGAGTTAACTATGGAAAGAAGTAATGATAAGTGAGAGACTCAAACTTTGGGCTCAACTGAGAAATGATGTATATGTGTGGATGGTTTAATGTGCGTACCTTCAATGCCTTCCCCAGTCAATCCCTAACATGCATCTAGGAATGACCCCTCACAGTGCTCTGTACTGGGCCAAGCATTATGTTACCACCCTGAGGCATACATCATGGGACCTCTGTCCTGCTGAGTGCAGCTCTTCTATCTATGGTCACTGCTGTATTCCTATCTGGCCCTTGGGGAGTGGGTGAGAATTCTAACACGTCCACTTGTGAAAATGTACGGATGTAACTTAACCGTCCTGGGCCTTTGCCTCCTTCACCCTAAAATATAGAAAATACCAATATGTAACATTTGCCAGACACTTATTCTGAGCAGGCAACTTTCCAAGCATTTTGCAAGTCTTAACTCATTTAATCTTTCTCTTAGAGTTGTGGTAAAGATTAAGTGAATCAATACATGTAAGTGCTTAGGACACGTGCAGAATGTAGTAAATACTCTGTAAATGTTTCTGCTAGGACTGCTGCTATGGCCACTACACAACCATTTTGGTTATTGTATTAGCTTGCTGGAGCTGACATAACAAAGCACCGCAGACTGGGTGGTTTAGACAACAGACATCTATGAGGGTACTTCAGAAAGTTCATAGAAAAATAGAATTAAAAGGTAATACAAATCTTTCCATGAACTTTTTGAAGTACTCCTCATATTGTCTCACAGTTCTGGAGGCTGGGCAGTCCCAGATCAAGAAGTTGTCAGCGTTGGTTTCTTCTCAGGCTTCTCTGCTTGTGTACGGCCACCTCCTCCCTGTGTCTTCACAGGGTCTTCACTGTGTCTGTGTCCTAATTTTCTCTCCTTACAAGGACACCAGTCATACTGGATTGGGTCCTACCCCGATGACCTCATTTTAATGTAATTACTTCCTTAAAGACCCTTCTCCAAATACAGTCACATTCTGAAGTACTGAAAGTTAAGTTAGGGTTTCAACATATGAATTTTGGGGGTACACAACTAAGTCCATAACAGTTATGATACATGACTTTGCCCTGAACTTCCTACTGTGAAACTCTAAAGATACCTTTACAATAAAACTTCAGAGATAATTGAGATTAAAAATAAGAGAGAGATAAAGAAAGGGAATATAGAAAATGACTTAAAACTACTGCTCCATGAGACTGGGCTCAGCATTCCCAGGCCACCTCGAGAAGATCCTTCAAGTCTAACTTTTAGTATACTTGACACCCACTGTCATCTCACGTTTCATCTCGATTAGGTTCATTCTAGCATCAGTCCATGAAGTCGCAGAGAAGAAAGGAAGCAAGACTTTCTCATCCTATTCTAAGGTCGTCTTTCGTTCTGATTTTTTGATTCAGGATATACAACATCCCAGGAGGATGGAGAGGATGAGTATCTACTTCCTTTAGGAAAAACCCATTCATTCCTCATGGGCCCTGTTCTTTGGCCCCAACAGTGCCAGCATAGCAAAACTTAGTACATCACTCTGAATTGATCTTTAATTAAAAGAAATTGTCAATGTGAAACATGCTCCTAAATTTATTTTATATTCTATTGTTATTTATTAGCAAATTGCTTTACATTGTTTTTTCTATATTCTGTGTGTAATTTCTTCAGGCTTACCTTCCTGTCCCTGGCCATGTTTTTAGTCATGTTATTTAATTTTTTTTTTTTTTTTTTTTAGTGTCGCTGTTGTTGTTTTAAGTGTGGCAGTCATCTCTGCAGTGGTTTTATTTTCCTCGTCCATTATTTTTCTTTTTCTGATCTATTCTCACTCACATTTTAACCTCCTTTTATTACACTGTCAGTTTCTTTCTCCTTTGATCTCTAAGATTTATTCTTTGAGGTTTTCTTTTTCTCAGAGAAACTGTGTTTCAGATGATTTTGGTGTCTGATTCTGTGCTGTTTTGTAGAGTAGTTCTGATAAGTTTCAGCTGTTTTATTTTGCTGTTGTTCCTTTTATCAATATTATTATTATTTTAATTTCAGAATGTGCATAACTCCTGAGACACTTCTTTTCTTTGAAACTTGGAGATGACAATTTCTTTTGAGTCAGTTATTTGCTTCCAGCAATGGGAAAGCTGACAGAAGGCAGAGAGCTGAGAAAGTCAACAGCTTACATTTTGATTAATGGTCTCAACCATTCTACAGCTAATGTCCTCTGGCCTCAAGGTATGTATTTGGGCATTGAAGGGGTTTTAGGGCTCACAGTGGAGTTCTTTGCACCATGGAATTCTGTGTAGTAGTTAGAAGCTGCATGCCAGATATGTCCACAGCAATGTGACTATTCCTTCAAAATTTTGCTGAGTGGAAAAAAAAAAAAAAGAAGCAAAATAAAGTCCATAGCATGATATAATGTAATGTAAGTTAAATATACGCAATAGAAAAATTGACATTCTATAAGAACACATACAAGTAAAAGGACAGAAGTAAAAAACACTAGGATGTTTTATTTATTTATTTATTTATTTATTTATTTAATTTTATTTTTTTGGAAAAGGAGGGCAATCAGGATGGGGAATAAGGATAAAATTAAATAAATAAATACAGCCAGAGAGTCACTTTTCAGGGATCAGTGATAAACCGAGGAGTGTGGCAGACTCAACCTCACGTAATATGAGGTTAAAAAAATGAATTGGTAGGACATGAAAAGGAATATGAGGAAACTTACTGGATCCGGGACTGCAGATATATCTGCTAAATTACATAGAAAATGCGATATGAATATGAAGGAGAATGGAGAGTAAAAAGAACCTCAGAGGTTTTACCTAGAGAGATATATAAAAAGAAAAACAACTTTCAAGTTCTTCTTTTATATTTCGAGTGTTGTTATACATTGCATTGAACTGCATGGATGTCTGCATCATTCTAAACAGATCTGCAGTACTAGGGTATAGGAGAAATTTGTGAACGGCTTGGCAGGAATACAAACACAGAGGAGGTCACTGTTGGTGATTCGTGGGAGTAGGTATTTGAGACTGTCAGCTTTATCTCTCAGGATGCTAATGCAGGACTGCAGCCTTGAGGAGGAGATATAAGAGCAAAGAAAGGTATTCTGCAAGGGGTATCCAGGGACCCAGGCACAGAAAATAAAGTCAAAGATAAGGAAGAGCTTATCACAGGAGCCAGTTAATGAGGTTGAGGTTTCATAACATCCATATACCCAGAAGCAAGAAGAATGTGGGACTTTTCTTTTTCATTTTTTTTTTTGAGTGATAAGAATTCTATTTAACTTAATAAAATATTCTTATTTAAATTTTTATTACATGAGTAACATGTTTATTACACATTTAAAAAACAAAATCAGAGAGACGGAAAAAAATGTTCATAATCCAATGAACCATCAATTATCACTTCAATGTATTTCCTTCTGGTCTTTCCCAGGTATAAAGTGACTTTGAATGAAAGTTTAAAAAGCCTACATGTTCATCTATTCCATTTCAAGCAATAAAACCTCCAAGGAGGAAAAATAAAAATGGGTTTGTATCTGGCATGCTCGCTAAAAGCACACTGGTCCCTGTCCACACAACCCAGTTCTGGTTTAAGTTGGTGCACACTGTTTAGGTACTTACACTCATCACCCACTCTGGTGCACTCAAGAATGGATGGAGTTGAATGGGGTTATCTTAAACCTACACAATAATTTACTTAGGGAAAATGCAGTTGCTTCCAAATAATTGGAAATGTATCTACATAACTACAATTTTAAGAGTGTGTTAGAATCATTCGTGTAAAACTGAAAACTAAATGAAGCAGTACATGCAGAATACTAATAGTTGCACCAAGGTTGGTAAGAACTCAGTTTTAAATCAAAGAAGTAGAATGCAGATGTAATGTTCTGTCTTCTGTGGATAAACGATATTTCTGAAGTACACATTATGAGAAAAATAGTGAAATGTTCTCATATTAAAAGGTATGCTTTTAAACCTTAAGGAAGCTACTTTGTAACTTTTGCATTCATAATTGTGATAATGCTCGTATGTTATTTTTTCATTATTTAACATCGCATTTTAAGCCTTTTGTCAAATTACTATATACTCTTTGAAAACTTCTGTTTTAAAGTCTGAATAATATTACACTGAGATAGATAAGTCAAATTTACATAACTTTTCTCTTTTTTTTTTTTTTTTTTTGCCTTGAGGTTATCTTTTCCCCCCTCCTCATATCAAGTAATGACTATTCTCTGTACTTAAAGATTTATTTATTTTATATCTCACAATATTTCTTTAGGAGAAATTCCCAGGAGCAAGATTATGAACATTTTAAGGATTTTGACATAAATAGTAAAGTTTCTTTCAAGAAAGGTTGTACAAATGTATGTGTCACCAGGAAAGGGTACACGTGCCTAAGAACACATAGCTGAGCAGTTACCACATTTACCCAGAAGCTGCTAAACTTTGTTGTTCTTAAAAATCATATGAGCAGCTAGTTTAACTCCAGATTCCAGAGACCACTCGTAAACATACTGATTCAGTAGATCTGAAATCTTCATCTTTAACAAGTAACCCAAAGTGACTAATATTAGAATTGAAAAGAATACATGTTGGAAATACCATTTTGAAATATTACTGGAGAGCTTTTTACATAGAACTTTTTTTGTATAACTAAATAAGATGTTGTAAATCCAGAAATTTCTTATTTTTGATAAAACACAAAAACTTCATGATTATGACAGCTCTATCTTGAGCCTTGCCCTGGACTTGCACAGTTATCTTTTATTTTCTGGATTAGCACAAACCAGGCAATCTTTGATTGAATATTAATTTTACGAACATAAAGTAGAAATACTTTTTTCACTTTTATATTATTAACCAAGCAAAAATGCTGGTGAGGTCAGGTTGTAAAGAGCCCAAAATTTTTGGTAGAAAAAATATCTATAGGAAAAAATAAATTATACTTGAAACATTTGGGACTTCAAGACATTCTGCATCTGGAAACCATTTATCTCTAAGTATGCCTCCCAGTCTCCTCTTCTACCTTATTTAATTCCAATACACTGGGTACTGGGAATGTTGGAGGTGCATGTGTCCAGTGATCTATATACTCCTCCTGTACCGAATGGTCTTTTCTGTTCTATTTCCTTAGCCTCAGTTCACTGGTGCAGGGGCAGACATAAGGCCCAAGTCAGCCAACTGGGGTCCTTCCCAGCCATTTTTATTTATTTATTTATTTATTTATTTATTTTATATATTTTTTTTAAGTTTTATTTTGTCGATATACATTGTGGCTGATTATTGCTCCCCATCACCAAAACCTCCCTCCCTTCTCCCTCCCCCCCCCAACAATGTCCTTTCTGTTTGCTTGTTGTATCAACTTCAAGTAGTTGTGGTTGTTATATCTTCTTCCCCCCCTCCGGTTTTTTTTTTTTTTTTTTTTTGTGTGTGTGTGTGTGTGTGTGTGTGTGTGTGTGTGTGTGTGTGTGAATTTGTATATTAATTTTTAGCTACCACCAATAAGTGAGAACATGTGGTATTTCTCTTTCTGTGCCTGACTTGTTTCACTTAATATAATTCTCTCAAGGTCCATCCATGTTGTTGCAAATGGCAGTATTTCATTCGTTTTTATAGATGGGTAGTATTCCATTGTGTAGATGTACCACATTTTCCGTATCCACTCATCTGATGATGGAAATTTGGGCTGGTTCCAACTCTTGGCTATTGTAAAGAGTGCTGCGATGAACATTGGGGAACAGGTATACCTTCGACTTGATGATTTCCATTCCTCTGGGTATATTCCCAGCAGTGGGATAGCTGGGTCGTATGGTAGATCTATCTGCAATTGTTTGAGGAACCTCCATACCATTTTCCATAGAGGCTGCACCATTTTGCAGTCCCACCAACAATGTATGAGAGTTCCTTTTTCTCCGCAGCCTCGCCAGCATTTATCGTTCATAGTCTTTTGGATTTTAGCCATCCTAACTGGGGTTAGATGGTATCTCAATGTGGTTTTGATTTGCATTTCCCAGATGCTGAGTGATGCTGAGCATTTTTTCATATGTCTGTTGGCCATTTGTATATCTTCCTTAGAGAAATGCCTACTTCCCAGCCATTTTAAATCTTAGACTCAGAATCACCATGGTTTTCCACTCGGTTCAGAAGCTCCTAATGCTTGGGAGCTGTCTATGGTGCTGTCTAGTGAGATGGAATGAGCTGGCATCGAGAGAATAAGAAGCAGGCTTAGGGAATGGAGAAGCAAGTCTGATGACATTTAAGTCCCTGGTTCTGGATTTTTCTTATATCCACCTGCTTTTGTCCCTTTGACAGCTTTTCTATTTTATTGGGTACCCCAATATCCATGAATAATTTCCCTTTTATTCATAAGCTAATTTGAGTTGGGTTTTTATCACTTTCATGTACAATAATCTTAATTCATTCATAAACACAGTGACCTGCTTCCTTAACCTACTGAACAAACTTTGGGCTCTGTGGGAAGTGCGGTGGCATGGGGAGATTGCTGTTGTTAGTAAGACATATGACAGCGTAGAAAGTGTTAAGCTTTTTGAGTCATGCAGATATGGATTAAATCCTGATTCTCCCACCTCTACAGTGTAAACTTGGGTGAGTTGTTAACCTCTCTAATCCTTCATTTCCTGTACATGTAATATTGGGATATTTTTGTCTCATATGACTGTTATGGGGCTTCCATGAAATTTTACATAAAAGGGACTAATATAGAGTTTTATATACAGTAAGTTATTCATATTTGCCCAGTCTATATTGTAGTTCTAGCACCTTCCTTCAAAATAATGACTATAAAGTCTGTATTTCTACTGGTTTGATAAATTTTGCCTCATCCAACAATCTGAAACCAAAAGTTATTTACTCCTTTCTCTCACAAGTGGGACCAGGACTTACTGAAGTGAAGGATAAAGTATCAAGATTTTTAAATGGCTATGGAATATTGTTCCAATAATCATTTTGGGGGGTGTGACTCTCTCAGACAAGCCAAGTTGACTTATGGATGAGAATGATCACAGACGATCCTATGAGAGAGAACCTCTTGTTTTGTACCACATTTTAATTCTCACAACTTCCCATGCATTACCTCATTCTAGCTTCATAATATCCCTCCATGATAGTCAATACAAATATCATCACCGGCATCAACAGAAGTCAAAAATGAGGCTCTCCCATTCTTTAAATTAGTCAAAATTAAAATTACTTAATTAGGGTAGGCACTGTATTGGGTGAAGGGTATAGATAAAGAGAATGATAAATTGTAGTTCCAGCCTTCCCAAACCAGGGTGGAGGATAGATAAACCAATAGACAATAAACTGGGGTGATGGAGAGCCAGGGACACACCAAGGGCTCACACTACCAAAGGCTTGCACTACAGATGATCATGGAAGCCAAGTCTGAAATGCAAGACTTTGCTTCAAGACCAGAACTAAAGATAAAAATGAAAGGTGATGGCTCTTTCCGATATTCAGTTTTTTTGTTGCATTATGGAAGATAGATTGGACACTGTTTGTATTGGTTAATCTAATATTCCATGTAATTGTGAATTCTGCATATAATGATAATAAAATTTTGTACAAAGAAAATTTTAAAAATGCAGTAAATCACTCTTTGCTCTGGCCTTCAGAGATGCTGTTCCAAACATCAATTTTCATCATAATATAAATTAGAAAGTCAGTAGGGTGTGGTGATTAAAAGTGAGGGCTGTGAAGTCTTGCTGCCTGTGGTAAAATCCTGGTTATGTCACATGCTGGGGAAAGTTACTTAACTCCTTAGTTTCCTCATTTTAAATGGAGATAGCAATGATACCTACTTCACAGGATTCTTATGAGCGTAAAGGAGTAATCAATCTACAGTTTGTGCTATAATGCCTGGCACATGGAGGCACTCAATAATTTTTAGTGCTAGAAGATGTGGTTGTTTAGGATGGAAAAGAGGTTTTCCTAGGGCTAAGCACAAAGTGGTCCTATGATGTTGGCTGTGCTTCTTTGGAAACCTGCTTGGTTATGCTATTTCAAGGGTAAGGAAAAATCCCACATCTGAGTCATTGTACTGGTAGTAAAGGAGGAAAGAGCAAGATGAGAAGGACAAAACAACTCCTTCCATTCCTACCATGTTTTGTTTCTAAAAGAAAAAAATATTCTCTAGCTGTCAGACTGAGTATTTAGCCTCACTAGTCCTACAGTTGCGAGGTCGACAGCCTGGAACTGTAGCCCACATATGGTTCCAGAGAATTTCATTAAATCCTTATCTCCTTAGGGATGGATAAGCAAGAAGCCCACCAAAAAGTTTTTTAAAAAATTCTTATTAATTTTTATCTGTAACTTAATTTGAATCAGTTTATTCATATTAATAGGTCTCAGTTATTAATTAGTAGGACTTATTAGTAGGAAAATTTAATGACCAAAGAAGAGAAAGTTATAAATCAGATTTTTTGAGCTAGTTATTGCCTAAATGACTCATGTCCATTACACAAAGAAAATAAGTTTTACTTTAGAAACAAAAAAAAACCACGATTATTCATTACTAATCACCTTATCAATGTAAATACTTATTACTTTAATTCTGTTTACATCATTCAATACTTCATAAAGGCTAGGAGTGCAAAGCCTGCTCATGGAACTCTTTCCTCTGCATCATAATGCTTATCTCTAAGTACTCAATACCACATAAATGTGCTCGAGCCTTAATTTTCAAGCCAATGACAATTAGAGATACTTATTTTTTTTGGCTCAATTAATCTTTTAGAAAAACAGATACATGTTACATTTTTTAGCATAACTTGTTACATTAAATTCATTTGTAACTATGAGGATACTTCAAAAATTTCATGAAAAAATAAAATTAAAAGTAAATTTTTATTTTAAAATTAAAAATAAAAAAACATAAACTTTACTTTTCAACATAAGCTCCATCACATTAAAGACTTAATTTTGTTTTTGTTAGAGATGATACCAATCACTTAGTTCATCTGTAAAGAACTGATGTTCCTGGGAATTTAACCATGTCACTGCAGTCTTTTTTACATTACCAACTGAAGAAAAATAGGTGCTCTTTAAATATTTCTTAAGATCCAAAAAAAAAAAAAAAGTCAGAAGGAACCATAGAAGGACTTTAAGATGCATGCCTAATAATTTCCCATCAAAACTGTCACAAAATTGTCCCTGATTGATGAGAGGAAGGAGCAGGAGCATTGTTGTGGTGGAGAAGGACTCTCTGGTGAAGCTTTCTTGAGCATTTTCCTGCTAAAGCTTTAGCTAACTGTCTCAAAACACTCTCATAATAAACAGATATTATTTGTTCTTTGGCCATCTAGAAAGTTAACAAGCAAAATGCTGTGAGCATCCCAAAAAACTGTTTCCATGAACTTTGCTCTTGCTTTTGCTTTGACTGGACGATTTCCACCTCTTGGTTGTACTTCATGCTTTGTCTTCAGGATTGTACTAATTAAATAATGTTTCATCTCCTGCTACAAGTCTTTGAAGAAAAGCTTCAGGATCTCAATCCACACGTTTAAAATTTCCATTGAAAGCTTTTCCATTGTCTGCGGCTGGTCTGGGTGCAACAGTTTTGGTACCCACTGAGCAGAAAGTTTACTCAACTGTAATTTTTCAGTCAGAATTGTGTAAGTTGAACCAGTTGAAATGTCTGTGGTGTTAGCTACTGTTTCTGCTATTAATCATTGGTCTTCTTCAATTAGGGCGTAAACAAGATTGATATATTCCATGCAAATTGATGGGAATAGTCTGCAGCTGCAGGCTTCATCTTCAATATCTTCTTGTCCCTTAAAGCAAGTTACCCATTTGTAAACTGCTGATTTCTGTGGGGCATTGTCCACGTAAACTTTTTGAAAGCATCAGTGGTTTTACCATTATTTCACGAAAACTTTACCA
Source organism: Cynocephalus volans (assembly GCF_027409185.1). Taxonomy (NCBI): domain Eukaryota; kingdom Metazoa; phylum Chordata; class Mammalia; order Dermoptera; family Cynocephalidae; genus Cynocephalus; species Cynocephalus volans. Next base: position 11,797,474 of record NC_084468.1, read on the forward strand.
TACATTTGATGTTTGTTCTTACTTCAATTAGAGCAGAATTTATATTGCTCTGATAGGGGCTCTTTTCATACTAATGTCTCAAACTACCTCCTGTTCAGACATGTTATAACAAGTCAGTACAAGTGTATTTTGGTGCAAAAAATGTTTTCAATTCATACGTAATGTTTTCATAATACACTTTTTTCTTGTACTTTGTACCCTCATATTATTTGCTTCCATGTACCCTCATATTGTTTGTTTTTTGAAAATTATATATTTTTTCCTAAACATATTAAGAACTTGAATTTTCAATCCAAATAATTTCCCATAAAAAACAAGTTAAAAGATCACTTTCCCTTGATATTCATGGCTTTATTGGGATTACAAGCGTGCATGTTTTTACTTCCTGATAAAATATTTATGAAGGGAAGAGACACCTTTATCTGTCAGATCGTATACTCTAATTCAGCAAATGCTTTATCTTCTGGAACATGAGTTTAATTGGCAAATTTGGGTCTGGGCAATTCTCGCAAGATTAGTTTAGATTAAGCTCTCCAAGGTTTTGCTTTCATGCCAATCTCTGCAAGAAAAAAAAAAATCTGTTCTAACTTCCCCTAAAGTGTTTTGACTTTTTGCAAGCTGTATAACAATGGCTTTATGCAAATTGATGCAAATTTGAAAAGCCCTTGACATTTTCCCTTAACCAGGCATTAAGGAGAAGAAGAAAAAAAAAAAAAAAATCCAAGTAGCAGGTGTTGGCTTTTATGCAACCAGCCATCAAATGAGCTTCTTATTTTTTTTCTTTCTTAAGTTCCAGCAAACCCTGAGCCCTCTTTACAGTCTGGAGAAATAGGCCATTGATCCAGCAGCACATAAAACCAACTGAGGTTTTGCCCTGAAGTAGAGAGTTTGGCAGATGTTTCTGTAGTGATTTGAGGGGCATCCTAAAACAGATTGTCAAGGACACTTTGGAACAAGGGCAACCATAAATCAAATCCTTCCCTCTTTTTCCCCTCTCCTGCCCAGCTTCATCTATTTAACTATGCAATAATGACAACTGAAACTCTTCAATGAGTATGATTAGTACTACAAGGACTCACATTTACTACAAAGCCTGTAAAACTCCAATCTTGCATTTAATAAGGTGGGAGGAGGAGGAGGAAGAAGTCCCACCAAGTTGGTTGTTTATAGAATTAATTACTAGAAAGTTCCACTGTGTGAAGCTGATAGACTTGTGATTTGATTCCTCTACCTTTAATCTCTTGGTGTTTTTGTTATTGGTTTTATTTTTTGTGTTGTTTTGTGATATGGTTTGAATAGCTGTCCCCCAAAAAACTCATGTTGAAACATAATTGCCATTGTAACGGTACTAAGAGGTGGGACCTTTAAGAGGTGATTAAATCATGAGGTATCCACCAGCATGACTGGGATTGGTGCCATTATAAAAGGATAAGTCTATCCCATTTTTGTACTCTTTTATCCTTTTGTCTCCCACCATGTGCTGACACACAAAGAAGGCCCTCACCAGATACCAGAACCTTGATCCTGGACTGTCCAGCCTCCAAAACTGTGAGCCAATGTTTTACTGTTTATTATAAATTACCCAGCCTCAGGTATCACAAAATAGACTAAGACACTTTGTTTTTATGAGGTTTTTTGGGTGAGGAGTATTGTTGTTAATTTTGGTTTTTTTCCTTGATCTTTTACATCAAAGACTTTCATTTATTTTCTGTCTTGCCTCACAATTGGAGGCCAACAGTGTGATTGCCTCTTATTGTTCAAATCAATTTCCTTGGTAACTTCCAGAACTCTTCTTTTGTCCTGGTCTTTGAAGATTTGGAGGAGTCCCACAATCTGGTTTAAGGAGGTGATATTTGTATTGGCTTAATATTTTGTGCCACATTATTATTTTTTTTTTTCAGGTTCATAAACTACTCTACCTTCTTTCAGGCATTGCAGTGTTTGTAAAACCAACCTCTAAGTGTCCTGGCTATGGTTTTCTCTCCCCCTTTCTTTAAGTTTCCCTTGTACTTTATGTATGCACCTTTAACAGCTTGGCCATCTAGTGCTATAATTACCTGGCAGGCAGTCATAAGCAGAGGCAGGATCTATATCTGACTCTCTGGTCTTCATGCCTTCATGCTTATAAAAGCTGGGTAATAATAGCCCCAGCTTCATGGAGATATTGTGCAAACTAATAAAAATTCACCATAAAACATCACACACAGTTTGTACTCACTGAATGGCCACTTTTAGTTGAGCCCTTGATAATCTTTTTAGCTAATCACAAGTTCTTCCAGAATAGAGATGGCATCTTAACTTTTCTGCACTTTTTAGCACAGAGGAGTGTCTTACATGAAATTCGCTCTAGACAAATAGATGTTGGGTGAACAAATGACTGAACTGAAATCCCACCCTCAAGTGCTTTTTAAAATGACTGCCTGCATCAGAAACACAACACGTGTTTAATTTACCCAAACACCATCTCCCTCAGCCGGTGTTCTATGCATCCATCAAGGCTCATCTCCTTCAGGCCAACGGCTATGACTGCTCTTACTTCTGGTCTTTACAGTCCTTTGTCTACTGTCCATGGTATTTTATGTCTATTTCTCCACAAAGAAAGAGTGTAACATTCACCAAGCCAGAAGTCTTCACGAGGTCCCTATTGTCACCAGGATGGAGTCTTCGGTCCTGATTGTGGGGTGCAAAATCTCCTACATCCTCTGTCCACTGTCCTAGTCACCTCATCTATCATAGCTAACTCTGTCACACTTTTGCAATACTCTTATATTTAAAAAGACTCAAGTTATTTTTCTCTCCTTTTCTGTAGTACTGACACAGGATTTTAACTATTGACCTACCTGCTCACTAAACCTCGCTCTGCCATGACAGTAAGAACTGATTTTTGTTCCTGGTTGCAAACCCAGCTCCTGACACATAGTTAGGTATATTTTAAAATGGTCAATAAATAGATAATTCTTATGTCTTTTAATGGCATTTCCTGTACTCGCAATGCCATTCTACCCTGTGCCTCCCTACAATAAATGTTTATGTTTAAAATTCTACTCAGTCTTCATCTTCATTGGAAAGCTTTCCTAACAACATCCAGAGGGAATGACTCATGTTCTCAATTTGTACATTCCTTTTTAATTGCATGTTTTGCCTTGAATTTTTTGTGTTTGTATGTGTGTTTCACTCCTCCTAGGATGTGAGTTTCTGGAGAGCCGTGACAACATCAAATGCATTTTGTGGTCCTGACCCTTACACGAGGTGTGACCCATTATAGACACTTAGCCAGTATGTTGATTCATTGCTCTGATTTCCAAATAGTGGCAGGTTTCCCATTCATCCAGCAAATCAATCCCCAGCAATTCTGGAGCATTATAAAGGTAATCCCATCATCTTTAAGCTATTATTGAACAATTCATGAAAATATGCTGATTAACAAACTTCCAAACTGGAAGAAATTGCTATTGCTAAAATCCTAGTTAGTGAGAGGACTTTATAGCCTGGTGGCCAAGAAGACGTGTGCCTGGAATATCTGAGAGAGACAGAGAGTCTTTGAAAGTGTGGATGGTGAAACACCAAGCATTAGGAATGTGCTCAGGGTTGCTTTGAGAAATATAAGTACAGGTAGGAATTGGCACTGAGCAGAACCCACACCACTTTCAGATTCTGGCAGCATGATCATGGGCTGCCGAACTATTCCATGAGGGAAGCATATGTGCAAAATATCATGGGACTAAGGAGGGGAGAGCTTCCTACGGTAGTGTTGTATAGTGGAAAGACCGGACAGGATGTGACACTAACAAGATGCAGATCTTGGGTAAGTCTGCTGACCTCTCTGGGCTCCAGTTTCTTTATTGTGACATGAAGGCATTAGGACAAGTGACAGATTTTGAATATTTAATTAGGCAAAAGTCATATATGAGCTCCAGCATAGGACACAGTTAAATCTGATGATGCTCTGGTTGATGCTGGGATGAGGCCTGGAAACCCTTCAGGATCTACTTCCTCCTTTGCAATCCCTTTCAGAAATGGCCCTTGAAGTACCTCTAAGTAACCTGAGGGCACCTGAGAACATAGATTACAAACCGGTGCTCTAGATGAAGTGGATGTCACATGTATTTCTAACATTCAAAATTCTGTAATTTTGTAACTTAGGTCATATTTTTGTAATAATAATTATAATATTGACAGTAGCTACATACAGATGTACATATACATGGACATGTGCACACACATACATGCAATCATGCATCCAGAATTCATTGCAGTTTACAAAATTATTCCCATTTATTTCTGCTTTCGGTTTCACTTCTTTCCTGGGAGGAAGGTATGGCAGGGGCTTACAGTTTCATTTCACAGGAGAAGATGCAGCTATGGAGTGGTGCTAAATAAGAAGATCGCTATGGAGGGTCTGGATGTGGCTTCTGATAGACTTTAAGTGGATGAAATCTTTGAGAGTCGCATAATATTGGACACCTAAAGTGGTCTGAGACTATATTAGACACTAGGCATACAAAAAAAGGAGTCCCTGATGTGGAGATATTTATGGCTTAATGGGAGACACATGCATATAATCGAATGTCAATATAACGTGTTTTAAGCTTCAGTTCAGCCTAGGGTTTTACAAAGAGAAAGAACACTCAGCACAGTGTGAGTTCAAGGAATTGCTTTCTGAAGGAGATGCTGCCTAGCTAGAGCCTAAGAGAGTAAAGGAGAGGATTTCAAGTAAAGGGAACATGGTGAGGAAAGACAGAGTCTTAAGTAGTGTGGTAACTTGAGAGTGTAAAGCAGGAGTTGAGAGAGGCAGGAGAGGAGACAAGAGTGGTAGACAGACCAGATGTCAGGGACCAGGTGCCGTGCTGACTTTGTTGGTTAAACCTGATGGGAAGGATTTTAACTAGAAAGTGAAAAGATCAGGTTTTTATTTTAGAAAGTTTACTTTGGCTTTAATGTACAAAAGGGATAGGAGTTGGAAAATATTGGGATAGTGAGAGAAAATGAGGAAGTGATTGTGGTAACCCAGGAGTGAAATAAGGAGTTACTTAAAACGAAACAAATGAAACAGTGAAAAACCCTTACTAGAGATTCAAAGAAGAGAAACAGTCTTAGCCATTTGTACTTGTTTCATAATTGTGTAATAGCACCTTGTATGTGGGCTCCTGCCCACCTTTTCAGCTCCTCACACCTGAGCTCCCCACTTCATCACCATATGCCAAAACTGCAGCATAAAGGTATTTTAATACAGAGGTAAATACTTAAGTGATCTGGGGATGAGAGGGTCTTAAGAACCTTAGAAGAAATAGCAAAGAAGACTTATGAAGAATTTGAATGTGTGCATATTTTAAATGGCAAAGGTACCATGTGCAAAATTAAAATGAAACAACCTCATAAACTATTTTTTCCATAAAAGCACAAAAAGAAAATACTATTAGTGTTCAAACAGCTCATACAAATCAATGAGAAAAGCACTTCAAGTCAAGAATGTCAGTGGCTGAAGGACTTGAACAGAACAAAAAAGAGCTAATAAATATAAGGACAATATTCAACCTTACCAGCATAACAGAAATGAAAACTAAAGGACAGTAGAACAAGTTCATGTCACATTCTCATAGCTGTTTTGAAAGTCTACTGCCCCATGCTGGTGCTGGTGGAGAAGGGACCTAGAACACATTCACAATAGGTTCATGGGGGGTTGGGAGCTTTTATGCAATTGTTCTGGAAAGTAATTTAACTATCTATTTATACCTCTATATGTATCTCTAAATACCTTTTTATCTCTTTTTCTATTTATCTGTATGTTTCTGTGTGTTCTTAAAATAGCTGTACCTTTTGAGACATTAATTTTGTAAGGAATCTATCCTAAAGAAATACTAAACATGCAATGAATATTTATTTACAACAATGTACATTACGACACTATTTACAGTGGCCAAAATCTAAAGCACTTGAAATAACTAGCAATGGATTGTTGCCTAAATTAGTAATGGCTTAATGATACAATGGCCATTATGCAATTACTAAAATTTAAGATTTTAAATAATTATTTTAAGAAAATTGTCCCACTATGATGGCAAAGGGGAAAAATGATACAAAACTGTGTATACTACTAACTTTAATTATGCTTACCTGTGTTTGTGTGTTTATTTACACATGTGTGCAAATGGTGATAGATATCTGCAGCTATGTGAACCCCAGGATCACATCATATATTAATATGTAGTGCTGCTTAAAAATTACTTAAATTCATGTGTTTTGAAAAGCTTATTAAAACTAGCTGACATTTCCGATTCCATGTGACAAAGTTTTGCTGCCATCAATTTATTGTGCAAGGAAGCAACTTTTGAAAAGTAATAATGACTTTATTTCTTTGGAGAAAAAAGTCTTTATTCAGTGAGATATAAAAATTCAATGAAATTTAAACAGGTGCCTAAATTTGTTTTGAAGAGAGATCTGTGAAATATGTGATTCTCAGCAGGAATATGATTGTGGAAATCCCAAGAACTTTATTTACAAATTCAGGGTTGACTGGTTATGCATGTTAAACAAACTGAAACAAAAACACCAACATGTTAACATTGGTGATGCATGGGTTGGGTGAAAGAGTGAAAATTCCTTTTTATTTTTGTGGTTCTGAATATTTTGTGCATGCACTGTCTTGAAAATAGAAAAGAAATATAATGGTAAAGTTATAAGAATTAAAGTCACACTCTATTGACCTCTTCATACTTCCAGAGCTTCTCAAAAGAGACAAGGGGAAAGCATGCTCATGCAGTTTTGCTCACAGCATAGTTTGGTTTTACTATCTAGACCGCCACTAGAAAGCTTGGAAAAGATTTCATTTTCAAATTAAGAGAGCTCAGCAAGTTAATTTCTTCATACTAAAAACATTCCATTTCCTGCTTTCACTTCTACCACTGTCTCCCCAACTCCAAACAACCTCCTATCCCAACCCCTCAATAGATGACTAGCAGCCCCCAAAATCCTCTACTAACAGGAATACATCATCTCCCGCGGCTCTCCCAAGCAGGGCCTGTCTCACTGCACAGCTCTTTAATTGAAGTGGCTCCCGGTGCTTGGTATCTCTGTCTGCAGACCCTGATTATGCAGTACCTCATGAATAATCCGCATCAGGATGTCCTCCCTGCAGTCTCCCAGCCCAGCCTGTGATATTACCTGATCCTTTCTCATAGAGAGTCTGCAAAAGTTTTGAATTTGCAAGCAATAATCTGCCAGCCAGGGTGAGCTGAGGACATCTTTTACTCCAAGGTAGCTGTAGAAAACAGAAAAACATCCTTCCTATGTAAATCAAATACCTCCCCTGGAAAAGAAAAATAACTAGGAGAAAAATCATCCCTGAATTCATATTTACTCAAAGCCTAGTAGGTGCCAGTTACTAATTACTATGGCTTCACTGAATAGAAATGATTATATTTAATTTTCACAACAATGAGGAGAAAATGTAATTAGGCTCCTGCTTTCTTGGTTACAATATTGAGGTACAGAGAGTTTAAATAGAATAGCTGAGGTCATAGAATCAGGACTTGCAGCCAGGAGACATGGCTCCACATAATAAAGTCCTATAGGCAGAAAGCAAGGCCCTGAGTTAATGAAACTCGGAAAGTTGAGCTTGATAATAAAGGAACAAAAAGCTACCCAGAAAAGACAGCCAGTGATCCTCTGTACCAGGTGCTAAAAGAGATATGGGGATAAAGAAAGTGTCAGGAAAGTATGCTGGTGCTGTTGAGCTGACAGGCCATCCATCCAGACACCACAGGACTGATCCTCTTTGGTGCTCATGAGTCACAGTGAGTGTGGGTGAGTCATTTCTTCTGGGTCTCAGTATTTGTCCCACTATCAAGCTGAAATGGTACAGATGTGTTCCTATATTCTTCTTGCTTTTTAAACTGCTGTTGAGTGAAGCTCTCCCGGCAGTTAAAGAACCCATAGGCTGTTCTTCTACCTTCCAAATATTTCCAGATTCTGACACTTTTTCACCACCTCATTGCTTTCACACTGTTCCAAGCCACCATCATTTGCCTGAATGATCATAACAGTTCTTAACTGATCTCTCTTAAACATCTACCTTTACTTTCCTAGAGCCCATTCTTACCAGAAATCAGTGTGATCTTTTTACAGAGTCTGAGTCAGACCACATAATTCCTCAGCAATGGCTTACCATTTCCACTGGAGTAAAAGAGAAAGCTCTTCAACGGCTTAGAAGACTCTATATTAGACCTTGTGGGCCATTACGGTCTTTATGACAACTACTCAGTTCTACAACGATAGTGTGAAAATAGCCACAGACAATATATAAACAAAAATCAACACAAAAATCATATAGCTGTGTCCCAATAAAACTTTATTTACAAAAGCAGGTGGTGTACCATAGTTGGCCAATGGGGCCATAGTTTGCTGATTCTTCTCCTATGGAATCTATCCTCTGTTTCCTAATTCCTATTGTTGACCTTATTTCCTGCAACTCTTTTCCTTGCTCACTGCACTTCAACTGCACCCGCCTTTGTCCCCCCACCCCAAAAGGTGCCATGCAATCTCCTATCTCTTCGCCTTCTCTCTTCCCAGTATAGTCCACACAGCCAGGTATCTACACAATTAACTCTCTCAGTTTCTCTAATCTCAGACAAACCTTACCTTTTCAGTAACCCTAATCTAGCCATCTTCTGTCTCACCATCCCAACACCCCTTACCCTGCTATAATTTTTCTTTTTGTTTTCCATAACATTTATCACTTTCTTTTTATTTGGCATTTACTTGTACCTATTTGTGGGGTACAGTGTGTTGTTTCAGTACGTACATATATTACACAATGATTTATCTAAGGTAGGTAGCAGAGTATTGCACTCGTTAGTCCAATTAGTCCACCACTTCTCTACCCACACCCCCACACCCTTCCCCTCCTGGCCTCTGGTAACCATTATTCTACTCTCTCCTTCTGTAAGAACTACTTTTTTTTCTTTAGGTGCCACATATGAGTGATATGTGATATTTGTCTTTCTGTGCCTGACATATTTCCCTTAATATGATGGCTTCCATTTCTATCTGTGCTGCTGCAAATGATAGGATATCATTTCTTTTTACAGCTGAGTAGTATTCCATTGTGTATATACACCACGGTTTTTTGTTTGTTTGTTTGTATCCATTCATTCATTGATGGACATTTAGGTTGATTCCATCTCTTGGCTATTGTGAGTAGCATTGGAAGTGCTGGCGTCTTTCTGATGTATTGATTTCATTTTCCTTGGGTATATCCTCAGTAGTGGGATAGTTGGATCATAAGGTAGATCTATTTTTAGTTCTCTGAGGAACCTCTGTATTGTTTTCCACAATGGCTGTACCAGTTTTCATTCCCACCAACAATGCAGGTGAGTTCTCATCAGCATATGCTATTTTCTGCCTTGTTGATAATAGCCATTCTAAACAGGGTGAGATATCTCATTGTGGTTTTAATTTGCATTCCCCTGATGATTAGTGATTTTGAACGTTTTGTTTACTGCTTGTTGGCCATTTGTATGTCTTCTTTTGAGAAATGTCTATTCAAGTCCTCTGACCATTTCTTAATTGGGTTATTTGGTATTTTGCTGTTGAGTAGTTTGAGTTCTTTATATATTCTGGATATTAGCCCCTTGACTGGGGTGCAGTTTGCAAAGACTTTCTGCTATTCTGTAGGTTGTCTTTTCACTTTGTTGATAGTGTCCCTTGCTGTGCAGAACATTTTTAGTTTAACATAGTCCCGTTTGTGTATTTTTGCTTCAGTTGCCTGTGCCTTTGTAATCTTGTTAAAAAAAAAAAAAAACACTGACCACTCCCATTTCATTTGGTGTTTCCCCTATGTTTTCTTCTAGTAGTTTCATAGTTTCTGGTCTTAAATTTAGGTCTTTAATCCATTTTGAGTTGATTTTTGTCTATGGTGAGATATAGAGGTCTACTTTCAATCATCTGTATGTGGATATCTAGTTTTCACAGCACCATATATTGAAGAGGCTGCCTTGGCACCTTTGTCGAACATCAGTTAGCTAAAAGTGTGTGGATTTTTTTCTGGGCTACCTATTCTATTCTATTGGTCTTTTTGTCTACTTTTTTATGCCAGTGCCATGCTATTTTAGTCACTGTAACTTTATAGTGTATTTTGAAGTCAGAAAGTGTGATGCCTCTAACTATGTTTTTTGTGTTCAAGACTGCTTTAACTATTCAGGTTTTTGTGGTTCCATACAAATTGTAAAATAGTTTCTTTTTTCTATCTATTTCTTTCTGTGAAGAATGCCATTGGTATTTTGATAGTGATCATATTGAACGTGTAGATTTCTTTGTGTAATATGGACTTTTTGATGATATTAATTCTTCCAACCCATGAACATGAGATATCTCCTCATTTATTTGTGTTCTCTTCAGTTTTTTTCACCAATGTTTTATAGTTTGCATTGTGGAGGTCTTTCACCTCTTTGGTTAAATTTACTCTTAGGTATTCTATTTTTTTGGTAGCTATCTTGAATGGGATTACTTTCTTGATTTCTTCTTCAGCTATTTCATTATTGGCGTATAGAAAGGCTATTGATTTTTGTGTGTTGATTTTGTATCCTGCCAATATACCAAATTCATTTACTAAATCTAGGAACTTTTTGGTGAAGTCTTTAGGGTTTTCTATGTGTAGGATCCTGTCATCTACAAATAGGGATGGTTTGACTTCCTCTTTTCTGCTTTGAATGCCCTTTATTGCTTTCTCTTGCCTATCATGCCAGCTAGAACTTCTACTTTGGTTCTTTCTTTTTTTATAGATGTCAAAGTTAAATTGTTATGAGTGTAAAATAATCTGTTATGACTATACCATGTTTTTTCGTAAGCCTCAAGGTAACATTTATCAGTTTTAAACAAAATATAATTTCGGGAGAGTGTGGTGCTGATAAACAAAATATAATTTTCTTATTTATCATGTGTACTGCTCACTATCCCACTCACCTAGTAAAATGTGGTCTTTACATGGGCAAGTGGTTGGTAGTTTATTCACTGATATAATCCAAGTGCCTAGAAGAGTACCTGGTACATAATAGACACTTAGTACACATTGTGGCATCCAAAACTGAAGACAAATCTAAAGCTGCAGAAGTTGCAAAAAGATGCAGAACACCTAGTTCATTTCACCTAAATCCCCCATCAGCTCATATAAGCAGAACACTAGGAATTTAAGGAGATTTTATTAGAGCAAGGAGTTGTTTGTGATATTTTTTCTCTTCTCACCATGTTCACTCCATAAAAACTAAGTGAAGATTGCTCAAAGAAACTACTAGTAGAAATTAAGGATGTGGTCGAGTTATTGCAAAAAATGGTCCAATTGATCTTATCTGTTCCCCGAAGGCATGCCCTTTCCAAAGTGACTTAGCACTTTCCATCAAGAGGTGAATCTGGGCTGGACTCGTGGTTCATTTACACTCATAGGATTTGATGGCATTCATTGTGTCAGGTCTTAAAGGCTGTGCTCACTTCCATTCTCTTGCTTGGAATCTTTTCCAGACACCATGTAGATTACCACTTGGTAGCCTGCTAGAGAATGAGACACACCGTTCGGAGTTGAGTCAGTCAAGTTGTCCCAGTGAGATGTGAAAAATAGCAGATCAGATCAGTAAAACCTTTCAGCCTACCCATAGCTGACCACAGATGCATGAGGAGCTTTACCACTGTCAGAACTTTCTCACTGCATCCACTCGAAATTGCCCACCTGAAGAATTGTGAGTTAGATAAATATTTAAATCACTAAAGGTTGGGGTTGTTTATTAAATAGCAATAGCCAATTGATACAGGTGTATCTGCAAGAAAGGCATATTGGCTTTTTGCTCTTTGGTTCTTTGGATACAAGTAGAGCTAAAGAAACCCATCAGCCAAGTAGGTTTTGGTGGAAAACAGTATAGTGAGCAGGTTCTAGAGAAAGTCTGACACAAACCCCAGTAGTTTGGAGATGAGGTGTGGAAATTGGATAAGGAACCTCTTCTGTGGACATTTAAAAAAATGCCAGCCTAGGAGGAGTAGAAAATGTGTTTAAATGGATCAGGAGATTAAGATTCTGACAGTGAGCATTCCTTAGATCATTTGGAAGATAATCGATATATGACAAAAGAGTCCTTGCTGCTGGCAACAGTGTTGATGAAGGAAGGTCCTGGAGGAGATAAAAGTGAATGGAATGGAGTGCTCATGGGAAAAGATCAGAGGTACACAGTAGAAGGGACATCCATGCTTGAGCCAGAGAGCAGGGAGGGAAGATGTATAGAATGTCATGTGACTGTGTACGTGGGTGTGTCAGGGGGGATGTTTGGTGGCTTTAATTTTCTCAGTGAACTAAGGAGAACACCATTTTACATGGGAGCAGTGGTTATTAACTGAATCAAGATTCAAATTAAAAGACATGTCGGTGATTTGGCAGAGTTGCTGGGAGTAGAACTTGACCGTGAGCAGGTAAAATAATTGGTGGGTGAGACTGAGAACTTAGCTGTCTTGTAGTTCCATAACCATTGGGTTATTTTCTCCACCATATTCTTTGTTGCTATCAGTGTTTTCTTTAAGCGAGCAAATTTAAGAAAGAGAGGAAGCATTTGGGAAATACACAGATGTGGAATGCTGAAAGGCAGATGTGGTTAAAGACAGGAATGTGGTGGAGTTGAGGTTGTTAAAAAAAAGAAAAAAGAAAAAAATGAAGCAATTTAGATTACCAAAACTGATGTCTGGCATGGACAGAGAAGTACTTGAGATCAGCAGGGTCTGCCAGAGTGATCAAAGTGGATGGATAAAAGGACTACGTGAGTCAAAGAACAGAAATAGAAATGGTGGGTTTCAAAAAGTGAGAAAGTTAGAAGGCACAGAGATTAATCAAGGAGTTTAATACTAGGGTTGAAGATTCCGGATCTTCAGAACTGAAGTGGTTCTGGGTCTTGACACAGCTTGAGGTGTTATCACAGGGGTGGCTGCTTGAAAGAGAATTGAACTTAAAGTTCACTTGAGTTTAGAAGGTCAAGATATTCAAATTCCAGGGCAGACTTTCATTTGGATAAAAGTCTCATAAGATGATAGGGAGACAAGAGAAAAGAAGGCAGATTATAATATGCTATGCCTGTGACCTTGATAGAACTCTCAACTCTTGGAATGCAAATGATGCAATCTGAAGGCACTGAACACATGAAAACTTTTTTATAAATTCATGTCTAGTGGTTATAAAGGAATTATTTTCGTCTGTCCAGCTTCTTGGTGGCAACAGAACATAATTAAATAGGTATCTGATAAATTCTGATGAAAGGAGGAGGTCTGGGTCCCTCAAAAGCAAACCTCAGGATAACAAATAGAAATACAGATACCCCTGGGCAAGAGTTTTCACATTTCTGGATAAGCACTAAAGGAAGTCATTATTTTCTGCCTCTCTCAGCTCTCTGGCTGCCTTGTGTTCAAAAAGGATGCTTAACATACTACCCCATACATAAGGTTCCATGGAGAAGTGTGTCATGGGGGTTTGGAGACGTGATGGCCCTCTCCAATACAAACAAACATCCTGCAGAGCACTCTGTTTAGTCTGATTCATTTATATTAAAAACATTTTCAATGCCCAGGCATAAATTATCTAAGCTACCCTCATTTATGAGATGAGAAAACTGAGCGCCCTGGCTCTATAGTCAGATAGGGTGTGAGTCTCAGCTCTGACACTAGCTTAACTAACTTCAATTTCCTCATCTTCAAACTGAAAATAATGCTATCGAACTCTGGTAGTTGTAGAAAATTAAATGAGTTATATTTCAACCCAGCTATGGTTATGACTCAACTGTTGCTGGGTATGTGTGTGTGTGTGTGTAATAAATTATATATAAAAAATAATTTTTTATATATATAAAAAATAATTTATATTAATAAATTTAATAAAATTATATATATAATAGTATTAATGATATATTGATATTTATATACATAGAAATATCTATACTAAGACTCCACAGAATGCTAGTTGCACATCAAGGAAGAGGACAGGAGATAGATTCTTTATATTCAGATAGCTATCCCACCCCAGTCCCTGAGAATTGGAAACCATCATCTCTTGATTAACAATGATTGTGCCATGTTACATACTGTGTCCATGATAGAGCATAGGGCAAAACAAGCTCAATTTGAGGTTAAAGCCTAAATTTATTTCTCTTCCCACATATAAAAACCTTCAGTTGCCAAAGGGATTCAGTAATATGCTAAGTTTCTGATTCTATATGACCATCAGGCATATGTAATAAAATTTCATCTTCCTACATATGGGTTCAGGATATCAGTTATTCAAATGTTTGGTGCCTCATCTGGGTAGAACTGTTCCCAAATTGTGAAATAAAGAAATAGCTGCATTAGCACCAGCACCAGTCTTGGATAGATGAAATTCTATTCAATTCCCGATATATAAGTTGTTGTGACAATTAATCATCATTATGGTTATGTTCTTTTGCCAAAGCACCTATTCTGTTTTCTGTGCTCTCCTTTTAAGGGCTGATGTCACAGTTTTAAAGAACTTGTTTAAAATATAATGTCAGTTGAGCTTTTTGTCTATTTCCATGGACTAGGTAGCATCAAAAATACATTAAGTCACAGCATAATCAAGGTCCAGGGTTTATTTTATTTATTTTTTTTCATTTTGTATTGAAGGAACTAAGATAGCAGAGGCAAAGAGGAGGTACCCTCTTTTAGAATTAGAAATATGTCAACACATCTCAAGTGAGGCTGTCACTTTGACTTTAGGTAAAGTCATTACTACTTGGATGTGATGGTTTATTTCAGTGGAAGTAAAACAGATTAAAAGTTGGCAAATGCTATCTCCCCAAATAAACATGAGACTTATTGTAGTCTCCGTATCAAATATCTTAACATCAAAATCTCTAGTTAATGCAGCATAATTTTACAGCTCCTGAAGAGAGCTGTGTGATGTTGGTCAAGTCTCTTAATGTCTCTGAGTCTTAAATTCTTTATCTATAAAATGGGGCTGCATTTATGATTGTCACACAAAAAAATAAAATACCGAGTGATCAATTGAACCAAGAAGGTGAAAGACTTCTACGATGAGAACTACAGACCACTTCTGAAAGAAATTAAAGAAAACACAAAAAGATGGAAAGATATTCCATGCTCTTGGACTGGAAGAATTAACACTGTAAAAATGTCTATATTACCCAAAGCAATCTACAGATTCAATGCAGTCTCTATCAAAATAGCAATGACATTCTTCACAGAAATGGAAAAAACAATCTTACCTTTCATATGTAACAACAAAAGACCCTGAATAGCCAAAGCAATCCTGAGCAAAAAATAAATAAATAAGTAAATAAGTAAATAAGTAAATAAATAAATAAATAAATAAATAAAGCCAGAGGTATAACACTACCTGATTTCAATTTATACTACAAAGTTATTGTAACCAAAACAGCATGGTACTGGTATAAAAATAGACATTCAGACCACTGGAGTAGAATCGAGAACCCAGAAATCACCACTCAGGTTTACAGCCATCTGATATTGGACAGATGCAACAAAAATCTACATTGGGGAAAAGATTGCCTCTTCAACAAGTGGTGCTGGGAAAACTGGATATCTATAGGCAGAAAATTAAAACTAGATATGCACCTCTCACCATACACTAAAATCAACTCAAAATGGATTAAAGACGCAAGTATAAGACCTGAAACTATAACATTCCTAAGGGAAAATATAGGTGAAACACTTCAGCAATTAGGTCTGGGCACAGACTTTATTAACATGAGCCCAAAAGCACAAGCAGCGAAAGAAAAAAAATAGGCAAATGGGACTATATCAAACTAAAATCTTCTGCACGGCAGAGGAAACCATCAACAAAGTGAAATGACAGCCTACAGAGTGGGAGAAAGTTTTTGCTAACTATGCGCCCGACAGGAGATTATTATCCCTAATATATAAGGAACTCAAGCAATTTATATGGTTAAAAAAAACAAATAACTCAATTAAAAAATGGGCAAAGGAGCTGAATAGACATTTTTCAAAGACATACAAATGGCCAACAGGCACATAAAAAAAATGCTCAACATCACTAGTCATCAGGGAAATGTAAATTAAAACTATATTGAGATACCACCTCACTTCAGTTAGACTGGCTATAATAAAAAAGATGGTGAATAACAAATGCTGGCGAAGGTGTGGAGAGAAGGGAATGCTCCTACACCGTTGGTGGGACTGTAAATTAGTACAACCACTATGGAAAACAATATGGAGGCTTCTCAAACAACTACAGATAGATCTTCCATTTGGTCCAGCAATTCCACTTCTGGGTATATATCCAGAGGAATGGAAATCATCATGTTGAAGGGATACCTGCACTCCCATGTTCATCACAGTTCTGTTTACAATAACCAAGACATGGAACAAACCTAAATGTCCATGGATGGATGATTGGATAAGGAAACTGTGGTATATATACACCATGGAATACTACTCTGCCATAAAAAGAATGAAATACTCCCAGTTGCAACAACATGGATGAGCCTGGATAAACTTATATTGAGTGAAATAAGCAAAGAACAGAGGGATAAATACTGCATGTACTCACTTATATGTGGGAGCTAAGAGAGAAAGAAGGAAGGAAAGAAAGACTGCAGTAGTTCATTAGACTTGCAGAGGGAGAGAACATTCCCTGGGCTACAAAGTGGAGTGGGGAGGGGTAAAGGGGAGGGGCAGGGAATTTGGGGATAATTGGGTGGGGGACACAGGGTATAAATGCAATTTGTGGTAATGGGTATGCTGCCAGTATGAATCTGGCCCTCACATCATGGGTACGAGGGGTGACAATCAGCTTTGTATCTCATGAATATTCATAACCAGTAAAAATAAAGTGTGGCTAATAATTCCAATTTTGGAAGACTATAATGGCATTAAATGACAGAACATGTATAAAGTTGTCTAGCAACATGCCTGAGACCTGACAGATATATATTTTATAATATTGGTTTCTTAATGAGAAGTGCAGAGAAATTCACCCAGCAGGTTTCCTGTTTCTCCATAGATAATAAGGCCTAGAAGAGCCAAGCAGGTTTTTACTGTTCCCCATAACAATGTGATGTACCACCATGTTTCCCCAGCCATAATGTGGGATGCGATGCTCCTAGGGTTAATATGTGAGAATCAATAAAAGATGTGATGTGCATTGAACACTCTTAGGCAATATGGGATAAGTTCGATTTACCCTTGTTATTATTCGTTCTTTCTTCCTCCAATAAACATTTTGAGGTCTGCTATGGGCCAGGTACAGAAAAGAAGCCCGTATGTTGCAGAATAATGAGGTAGTCATTAGGCATGGTTCTTGCTCTCATAGAGTCAGGGTGGAAAATGATCTCACAAACGAGCATGAACTCTCAATGGAGCAAAGTGCCATGAAGTGGAGGTGTGTTATGCTATGGAGGTGGCACAGTTGGCCACATCAGAGAGGTTAAAAAAAAAGCTTCGTAAGAAGTTATGTCTGAGCTGAAATCTGAAAGAAACGTATATTTACATAGAGAAAAAATAAAGGAAAGAAGAGGGAACAAAGAGCACAAATTCTTTATGTCAGGGCAGCAGGCAGGTAGGGGGACTGAGAGAATTCGTGCTTCTGGTGGCCATCGATGGTAAAAGATGAGCTTGAGGAGGTAGAAATGGCCTTATAACTCATGATAAGAAGTTCTGTCTTTATCTTCTGAGTTATGAGATTTTTCTGAAAATTTTAAACTGGGCAGCCAGGGAGTGTGAACAGAGGTATGTTTTGACAAGATCACTCTGGCTACACCTTGATTTTTAGGAAGGGATATATGGTGGTAAATAAGTTTGGAGGCTATTGATAATAGATGGTAGTTAATTTGGACTAATAGAAATATTTGTGCAATGTTTAGGAGGGATAGTGGACAGTACTTATTAAAAAATTATCTCTAAGATTTAGCGAGAGAAGACATGTTAGGATGACACCTACGTTTTTTGCTTTCTTAACTCAATAGGTGGCTTAATCTTCTCGTAAAATAAGGAAAAGTAAAGAAGCCCATATTTGTTGTGGAATAATGAGGTAGTCATTTTGGAAACGTTAAGAATGTGGTGCCTTTAATAAATACAACAGGAGATGTCAAGCAGATATTTAGACGTGAGAGCCCCGATTTGAGAGGGGATCTGTGGGCTTTAAGATATGTATTACTGAATTCCCTGAGGAATTATCCCTTAGCTGAAGCCAAGGGATACAGAGGGTTCCTAAGGGAGTTAGAGTGAACAGAGAGCCCCTAGAAGGAAATATCGAGAAACTTGTGAAATAGAGGATGAAAAAGCAAACAGGAAAGCATAAAAGAAGCAAAAAGCAATCCTTAAGAGCAGCACAGAGGAAAAGAGCCAAGACAATTGTATACGGGAGGCACAGCCGGCTCAGATGGTGTTGAGAGGTTAGGTAGGAGGAAGTTGCTAATGCGGCACTGTTTTATTTCCTGAAGGCAAATCATAGTCATCCACATTTGGTGAGTGAAGCACTGAAACCAGCCCTTATCTGGTTTCTTATCTGAGACTCTATTAGACCATCTTCTGTATTAAACTCTACCTCCATCACAAACATGCATGAAATGACCCCCCAGGCATCAAACCATCCCTGGCAATAGGGTCAGATGACTAACAGTTTAGATAAAAAATTGATCACAATTCTCTCTGGAACAATATTACATTTCTCTTACAAGTTATTGTGTGTTACCAAAATAATCACTGAGCCAGAAGGAAAAAAAATAAATAAGAGGAAAGCATAGCTATAGGTCAGCACCCATGGTCAGGAATGGGCTCAACTTGATATTAGAGAAGATCAGAATGTTGCTGACCAAATGCTTCCTCAGCATCCCCCACCCCCAAGTTCATCTCCCTTCTTGCTAGTGGACAAGAAAGCACTTAGAGATTCTGAGGTATGTTTTCTTATCTCCCCCCCGCCAAAGCTGCATTGCAAAAACTGCTGTCTTTTCTTCCATTTGCTTTATCTGCTTTTCTGTTATTAACTCCTAAATCCTTTGTTGGCTTTTCCCTAATCCTTACTAATAATCTCCTATTTCTTTGGCTCAGTCTTTAAAATTCATGTGACCCTCAGTATCATTGGAATTATCATTGGCAAAACTTCCTCAGCACCAGACTTCATGAATTAAGAGGCTGATCTGATTTTGAATTTGTACATCCCAAATATCACTAATTATAATGGAATTCTATTCTGCAAGATGGCTCCACATGAAATTTTTGCATAATTAAGGTCTGTATTCCTCTGACTTTCAGTCTCACAATGCCACCGCTGTGAATGCATCTTCAGAAACAGGGATTAAAAGGGAAGGAGGAAAAAGCCCTGGTGGATTTTCAGGTAGTCTCTCTGTTTAGAGTGTCAGAAAAGCTGGACACTGAAAGAAAATGATAAGAAGAACAGGTAATAAAGTACAGTAAAAAAAAAAAAAAAGAAAGAAAGAAAAAAAGATCTCTGTGAGATATAAAGGTAATGGTAAAACCCAAGGCAAAATTAAATTCTATCTTGGGTATAGAAATAGACAGAACTGGCATTGCATAATGTCAAATTAATATTGTGTGGTAAAAACTGAAAATGATCTCCCAGAATAAAACAAAAGAATAAAGAGATAACAATTATGATCACAAAAATTAGATGTTTAGTGGAGAAGAGAAACCTGACCAAAAGAACACTATTGAGATGTTGTAATATGCCTCGCAATCAATAAGGAATTGAAGAAAAGTTTTCTAGATGAAAGAATATCTGAGAATAAAAAGCTAAGAGCTCATTACATTTTAAGGAAATTCAATAAATAGGCCACTTTCTAGTCATATTAAAAAATAATTTTTAAAATCAAGGAAAAAAAGTTTACAGCTCCTCAGGCAAATAACTATAGGTTACTTCCAGAGAAATAAAATCAATGTCTCAGTCTTACTATCCATAACAGCAGAGAACAGAAAACAGCAGAGTAACATCTGGTGAATTTTTAGGTAAAAAGGCTATGATCCAAGAATTCTTTATCTTGATAAGTAGTTTGTTGTGAGAGAAGTACAGAAAATCAATCTCCTATACAAGGGGACTAAAAGATGACCCTGGGACATTCTTGAAAAAAGGTTTTTTAATCAGTTCTCTCAACAACCAAAACAGGAAAGAAAACTACTAAGTCAACAAAGGAAAAGTTGTATGAAAGAACTGGTACTCACTTTCCATTATAAAAATTATCTTAAAAATCAGATATTTTCACATATATTTATGCCAAAAACATTACTTTCATAATAGCATGGAAATGGAAAGAATCTGTCATATTAGGGAAACTCATATGAGTAGGACAGAACAGTCATTAAATATTATGTTATGGAAGAGCTTCTAATGATACGGAAAAATGAATATGAAGATATAAGAAAATATAAATACGTAAGATATAAGCAGTATAAATTCAACTATGGGAAGAAAGAAGCAGATAAGACACAAAGACATATTTCTCTATGATACAGCTGAGAAATTGAGCAAGGCCCAGGTAGATGGAAACTAGAAAGTGAGGAAGAGGACACATCAGGTAACCAAGCAAAAGAGAGACTCTTTTGAGAAAAGTAGGCCAGGACAATTATTTGATATTTTCTCTTAAAAAATGATGGAAAGACTTTTAAAGGTTTGGCAAAGACAAGTCAAAATTTGATTTTTTTAAAAACTGCTGATTGCTATGTGAAACATTAGTGGAGAAGGCTAAGAGTCAATGAAAGATAATCAATTACAAGACCAAAGAAAAGTTAATGGTGGTTTAAAAAGAAAGGAGAGAGTGAAGCTAGAGATAATTATATAAATTCAAGAGTTGATGAATTATATAAATTCATCAGTAAGATGAGGCAAACAAGAAAAGGAGAGGAATAGTTAAGGATCGTCAGGTGGACATCAATGATATTTGCTGAAATTAGGACCACCTGAAGACATGCAGGTCAGAAAGGGAGTTGACTGTGGCATGGAAGTGGTGAGCAAATCCAGAATCAAATAGGAGAGGAGAATCAAAGTCTGAGTTTTGGGGGAGAGCCAAGATGAATATAAAATATGAAGGGACCAAAGCAAGTGACATAGACCCAGGAGCTCATGCCTGGTAGAGAAAATTAAACCAATGCAGCTCAGGTCTTCCAGCTCCAAGGACAGGGTGTGCACCTGTTGTATATCATCTACCCCTCTCCTTCTGGAGACACTACAGAAATAAATACATAAAATAATAAGATTTGGGGGAATCAATGGAAAAGAAATATACATCTGACAAAGGATTAATATCAAGAATATACAAGGAACTCAAACAACTTTACAAGAAAAAAACAAGCAACCCAATTAAAAAATGGGCAAAAGAGCTAAGCAGGCATTTCTCTAAGGAAGATATACAAATGGCCAACAGACATATGAAAAAATGCTCAACATCACTCAGCATCCGGGAAATGCAAATCAAAACTACACTGAGATACCATCTCACCCCAGTTAGGATGGCTAAAATCCAAAAGACTCTGAACGATAAATGCTGGAGAGGTTGTGGAGAAAAAGGAACTCTCATACATTGTTGATGGGACTGCAAAATGGTGCAGCCTCTATGGAAAATGGTATGGAGGTTCCTCAAACAATTGCAGATAGATCTACCATATGACCCAGCTATCCCACTGCTGGGAATATACCCAGAGGAATGGAAATCATCCTGTCGAAGGTATACCTGTTCCCCAATGTTCATTGCAGCACTTTTTACAATAGCCAAGAGTTGTAACCAGCCCAAATGTCCATCATCGGATGAGTGGATATGGAAAATGTGGTACATCTACACAATGGAATACTACCCAGCTATAAAAACGAATGAAATACTGCCATTTGCAACAACATGGATGGACCTTGAGAGAATTATATTAATTCATTTAATATAATTCACTGAAACAAGTCAGGCACAGAAAGAGAAATACCACATGTTCTCACTTATTGGTGGGAGCTAAAAATAAATAAATAAATTCACACACACACACACACACACACACACACACACAAAAACCGGGGGAGGAAGAAGACATAACAACTACAATTCCTTGAAGTTGATACGACAAGCAAACAGAAAGGACATTGTTTGGTGGGAGGGAGGTTTCAGTAATGGGCCACAATAATCAATCACATTGTATATCAACAAAATAAAATTTAAAAAATAAATAAATAAATAAAAGAAAAGAAATTTCAAAGAATTTCTGGGAAACAGAAAGTCAACGGAGGGAAATGGTGGAAGGAGACTGATAAAACAAGAAAGAGAAGGCAAAGGCTTGATCTCAATATATGCTTAAGGGCTGCAGATAAACAGAGAACCAATGCATAGGACCCTGCAGAACTCTGTGGTGCTCTGGGACTTGGAAATGTGGATGCATCAAAGAACATCAGTAAGAAGAGTTTCTGAAAAGAGGTGTTAACTGTGTATGAGACAGGTGCCTGATTTTTCAACCCCATCCCCAGGTACAGAACACCCAGAAGTCCTGGAAAATAAATAAAGACAGGAAACAAATCAGAGAATCTTCTCTTAAAAATTTGAAGAAGCATTCTGTGGAGAGCAAAGGAAGCGAAAGAGGAAACTGGAATGTCAAAGCTGAACTACCTTTATTATTGTATCTAGGAGTGCCAAGCAGGCTTCCTAAAATGAGACGGCTACTTTACAGGGTATGCCCATTTTGATAGAGCTCAGAGTCGGCTTTCTGCTGCTCTCTGAGGTATGAATGAACCACCAGAGGTCACAGGCACTGGAGTCTGCAACATTGTGGTGGCTTGTGTCCAAAGACAGCCTCCACCAATACCTTTCTCCCTGTATACTCAAGGTATTCCTTTAAGCAAGAAGTTAATTAAACCTCCCCTTTAATCTGCGCTGGCTGGCTTTAATGATTTCTTTGAAAAAGAAAATGCTGAAGAAGTGACATTCTGCTACTTCTAAGTCTAGTTGCAAAGAACCCATGAAATTTCTTCTTGGACTCTTGACACACTCACTTTGGGGTATCTCCATGTAAGGAGTCCAACTACTCTGAGATTCTTCCTTATCGTGCTGGGAGGAAACTTAAGCTAGCCATGTGGAGAGTCTGTATGACATGGATTCCTGGCCATCCCAGCTGTTCCAGCCATCCAAGCTGAGGACTCAGACATGTAAATAAGGAAGCCACGGTAGACTTCAAGACAAGTAAATTTTCTTGAATTCAACTATGGAGTCTAGCATATTTCACTGAATCTAATAGACTATTGACTTTAAGAAGCTTTGTCATTTTATATACCACTACAAAATGCAAAATAAAACACTGATAAGTAAAATTGTAAAATAACACTGTTTTATAAGCTGCATATTGATTTCAGCTATCAAAATACAAAAAAAAATGCAACTTAGAATCAATGCAATTTGATGGTCAAGGATCACCTCTGAAAACCCTTTAAATTGCCTTTTTAATGTTCTATACATAGTCTTGTGTATTCACCATGCAGGGTAATTTTTATGCAATCCAAAACTTGAGAAACATAGAGCTAGAATAAATAGGAAGAATTAAAAATGGAAGTTTATAAGCAGATGACTGGGCTTTAAAGTAATTCATCCTTTAATATATTATGGAGAATAGAGGAGGAATTCTAAAGTTCTGCTTTCCTAAAGAACATATCTTATTCTGCTTTTAATATAAAGCACATATAACCTTATTGCTATTAATATATAGGTTGTTGAGAAGATTAAGAAGTTGAGTTCTGGAAAGATGGTGGTCTGAAATTAGCACACATGTAAAATGTGGATTTGAGGTGGCAACCCAACGATCCAACCAACCAAACACTTGTTTTTGACAGAGATTCTTCTCAGACATGAAATTACTATAAAAGTTTCTTTCTTTAAGCAATTTTTTGACAAAATACCTGAAAATGTATTTCAGCCAAATCAAGAAAGAAGAACAATAGTGCATCCAACACAGGGGAATGCTTTGTCAATCTGCCAGAGAATCCTAAAAGTATTGTTATGGAACAGGACTTGAGGGCAATTGGTCTACATTAGATAGAAATAGAGGCCTTGGAAGAAAGTCCCTCAGGAAAAAAGGGAAATCTCAAAAGAGCAGATGATATAATAAATATTTAATTAAAAAAAAAACAAGCTAATAGAGCTATGTTAAAGGCCAATAGTTTAAGGAAAAAGAAAAAAGTAGACCAAGGCAAGGTAAGACATGTAATAAAATAAATATCAAACAAGAAAAGAAACAAATCATAGTTTGTTGGTTCTGTATTTATTATACATACACAGTCATTACTATGTAAATTACTTATTGCTAACATTTAAAATCAGCACATAGAGAAAGGAAAGAAGATGGTTAAAGACTAGGATGTGGTAGTAACAAATTTGACATTGAAAATATTAAAGGGATAAAAAAATTTGGAAGGTGGAAGCAGGAAGAAGGCTGAAGGAAAGGGACAGGGAATTGATATTCTTACACAGGTGGGAAGTTAAGAGATACATTTACATTTGATGAATAAAAAATGAAGTTGCAAATATATTCATAAAATGACAAAGAAAACCAATAAACAAACTGTAAATTGAGAGGAGGAGAGGAGGGGATAGAAGAAGTGGACAGGGGGTTAAAGGAGCTAGACCAACACCCATCACAGTAGAATATGTCTAAAATTGATAAATCAAGGAAGAGCAATATAAAAACACCAACTAGCTTTGTACTTCTGAGGGGTGGTTCTAGAAGTAGTGAGGAGTAAAATGCGGAATTGTTGAATTTCATTATAATTTCTATTTTGATTATTTTGCCTTCATGTTAAGCCAAGTGCATGAAAAATTAAACCAACTCAGCAGGTTGAGACAATTCAGGTTCCCTGGGACAGAGGTAGATCTGGGTTGGGGAAAAGGTGGGAGGGTCTGACCAACTACCCATTGCTGAAGTTCAAGTAAAAGGGAGTTCAATATTAAGGGTACCCCCACTTCAGTTGAGCAGGTGAGAGGTAGGAGGTTACAGAAAGAAGCAAGAATAGCAGACAGAGAATGAAAAGATTTGTGACTTCAGTCAAATGTACAACGCTTTGGGGTGATGTCTGTCCTGGGGTATCCTTTCCTTGAAAACACCTCTATGGTCCTGTCATTTAAGAGCCATGGAAAGGGAAATCAACAAGGAAGCTCTAGAGTGAGAAAGGAAACCTCAAAAATCTCACAGGTTGGGGAACGCTTTTCCAATCTGCCATGGGAATCTGCATGCTGTCAATACTCCCAGTACCCCAGAGTCTGAGGATAGTGAGGACAGACATTGGACAGGTTCTTTAACTGAGGGACACCAAGGGCAGGTTTCACCATGGGCAGGTTTTATAGCTATGAGTATGTGCATTGGTAAAGACAGCTTTCCTCCCAGTTCTACTGAAATCCAGTCCATGGCTCTGTCCACAGATATTAATTCTTCAGTGACTCTTCATTTCTTCTGATACTACTTGGAAAAAAACAAAGTGACCAAATGTTCCAGTTTGTTCTGGACTGTTCTAGTTCTAGCAGTGAAAAGTCCTGTGTGCAGGGAAACCCCCAGGTCTTCGGAAATGAGGACAGGTGGCACCCCAAGGAATAACTTTAGACAACTCATTATGTCAGAAATAATGTCACAAGTAAACATTTATATCTTAGCAAGTGTTTTTTGTTCTTCATGTGTTTTTGATTTGTGCAGCCTGTGCAGTGAACATGGAATGGTTTATCTTCATCTGCATTTTACATGTGGGTCAAATGAGGCCAGAGATTAGTTGTCTGTGAATAACCATAGAGTCAGAAAATAGCTGATGTAGCATTTTACTCGTTTCTTAACTGTAGATCCAGAGTTCTATCTAATATCTAAAGCTGCTATGTTGAAATTTATTTCATAATAATGGTGATAATAATGCTTCATTATCTCATCCTCTCATTAGTAGAGGCCATTACTCATGTTAAAGATGAAGAAATTGAAGACTAGAAAAATTTGAGCAACTCACCTGAGAAGACACAGTGACTGAGTAAAAATCAGGATTCAAGCCCAGATTCCTCTGTTATGCCCTAGCTTCCTGAGCAAAGAAAATTTGTGACTCTCCTAATCTTCAGGAATTCCGCATATGGCTCCCCCAAACCCCAACCTACTTTTACAGTTTTATTTCCCACTAATTTTTTCATAGATCTTGTGTGCCAGCTGAGCTGTACTGCTTTGTGATTCTAGAATATGTGTACTGCTTTGCTGACTCAGACATTTGTCCTGGCCTTTCTTAAGCCTACACTTCATTCATTCAGGTATTTATTATAGGATTGGGGGAAAGAAAACACAGCTCATGCAATCAGGCCTGGGCTTAACTCCCAGAAGTGCTACTTACTACCATGGATGATATTTGGCGACTGTCCCAAAACTCTCTGAATCTTTATTTTCTCATCCTTAAAGACAATCATTTGAAATCACGTTGGATAGTTTGAGAATTAATGAGCATGTGCTCCTAAATTGTCTAACATTATGCATGCATCTAGTCTATGGACTTCATTCCCAGGCCATGGGCACAGTCAGAGAAGACTGTGCAATTCTTACCTTTGGATACTGAGGGAATAGCTGACTTCTGCAAAGTGCACATTCTATCAACAGACTTGCATCTTATATATACATGTGTGCTGAAAATTATGCTTGCTTGTTAGTGAGCAGCTCTGGATTTTATTAGACAGTTGTGTATGAAGCATTAGGCATCCTTGAGTACAGTTATGTATGGTTAGCTGTGTATTGAGTAGAGAGAACTACATGCTATATGCAGTGCATCTGAGGATACCTGAATGTTTTGGGGGCTGGGGGTTGTGTAGAGTCACACGTTATACAGATAGAAGTACATTTGGAGGGCAGCCATGTGTTTGGTGAACAGTGTTCCATTTTGAATCCATCTGATGAGTGAGCTTTAATATCACTCTATTTGTAAATACATCTTCAATGCCCTTTTGGTTACCAATTTGTCTTCTAAACTCTGTCAGTTTTCTTTCAGTTTAAGGATAAAGCCATAATATTTAAGTTTGGAAGTGAGCTGAAAATACAGTAAAATTCTTTTACTAGTTCTTTTTAGTTTGGTCAGAACACAATATATACAAACATGTGCATGTGTATTTATAATCTTTTTTTTCAGAAAATGTAGAGATTAAGGTGTTAAATAGTTCATATTTGAAGTCTTTTTTAGTTTAATTTGATTTCTAATTCCATACCAATTCTCCTTTGGCAGAAATGTCATCAATTGAAAGAAAAAAAAATGGAACAGAGAAAATGAAATTATTAGATCCAAATTAAAGTCTTGGAGAGTGACATCACGAAGTGGCAGAATAGACTATTCCCAGTGTCACTCCTCACTGCAAGTGATTAGCTTTCAACTATTAAAATCCAAAAGCTGTCATCCTAAGATTGCTGGAGCCTGGAGAAAGATGAGGAGAGACCTGTGGGGTTTCCCCAGTTTGAGAAACAGCAGCAAAGCAGCAGTTTAGTTCACGCACAGAGCTCAAGTTCCAGTCCCCACAGGAGGTCTTTTTTTTTTTTTCTTTTTTTTTTTTTTAAATTTGGGAACTAAGAACAGGACAGAAAATTAGTTCCAGTGCAAAGTTTAAGTGATGGTGGTAGCTATTAATCCACCACAGAGCAGCAACAACAACAAAAGCAGACCAGACACAAAGTTCTGGTATTAACCAGTAAAAGTCTAACACAGAACACCTATAAAACCTGGAAAAGTTAACTATCTCCTCAAAAGCCCAGGCATCAGCATAAAGACACAAAGATCAAGAAAGAACAGAAAAATGACCCCACCAAAAGAAATAAACAGGGCACCAGGAATGGACCAAGAATAGATTTTTATGAAATGTCTAACAAGGAATTCAGGATAACACTCTTAAGTTTGTCCAGGGAGTCACAAGGAAATAAAGAGTGAAAATTAAGTGTTATCTGGAAAACAATTCAGGAGCAGAATGAGAAACTTGATAAAGAAATAGAGTCAGTTAAGAAAAAAACCAAATAGAAATTCTAGAAATAAAGAATAAATGATCTGAGCTGAAAAACTCAATATAAAGCTCCAACAGCAGACTTGATCAAATAGAGAAAAGAATCAGTGAGCTTAAAGACAGAACATACAAGACTATACAGAGGAGCAAAAAAGAAAAAAAGAAATAAAAGAAACATGAATGCAGCAATTATGAGACTCCCTCAAGTGAAATAACCACTGCACAATTAGTGTACCCAAAGGAAACAAAAAAGGAAGAGAACTAGATAGTATATTTAAAGAAATAATGACTGAAAATGGATTAAAAACCTAAACTTAAGACACGGAATTATGAAACTACTAGAAGAAAACATAGGGAAAATGCTACAGGAAATGACAGTAGGCAGTACTGTTTTGAGTAAGACTACAAAGGCACAGGCAACTAAAGCAAAAATAGACAAATGGGGCTACATTAAACTAAAAAGCTGCTGCACAGCAAAGGACATGATCAACCAAGTGAAGAGACAACCTACAGAAAGGGAGAAAGTGCTTGCAAACTGCACATCAGACAAAGGGCTAATGGAATATATAAGGAACTCACAGATGGCAAGAGGCTAATATCCAGAATATGTAAGGAACTCAAATTACTCAACAGCAAAAATAAATAAATAAATAAATAATTTTTTTAAAAATCCAATTAAAAAATGTCCAAAGGATCTGAACAGACATTTCTCAGAAGAAGATGTACAATGACCAAGAAGCACATGAAAAATGCTCAATATCTCTAATCATCAGGAAAATGCAATTTCAAACCACTATGAGATATCATTTCACTCCAGTTACAATGGCTTCTATCAACAAGACAGAAAATAACAGATGCTGGTGAGGATGTGGAGGAAAAGGAACTCTCCTACATCGTTGGTGGGAATGGAAATTGGTACAGCCATTATGGAAAACAGTACAGAGGTTCCTCAGAGAACTGAGAATACATGTGCCTAATGATACAGCTATCCCACTACTGGGTGTATACCCAAAGGAAACAAAATCAATGTAACAAAAAGACGACTGTACCTCCTTGTTCACTGTAACACTATTCACAATAGCCAATAGATGGAATCAACCTAAATGCCCATCAATTGATAAATGGACTAAAAAATTGTGACTATACAAAATGGAATACTACTCAGCTATGAAAAATATGAAATTCTATCATTTGCAGCAACTTGAATGGAACTGGAAACCATTATGTTAAGTGAAGTAAGTCAGGCACAGAATGACAAATACCACCTGGGCTCACTTATATGTGGAATCTGAAAAACAAACAAACAAACAAACAAAACACTGTTCTCAAAGAAGTAAGGAGTAGAATAATGGTTACTAGAAGCTGGAAGCAAAGAGGACAGGGGATGTGGGAGAGGAGACATGTATGCTCTCTACCCTAAGTGAATCACTGTGCAGTATATGATGTATTGAAACAACATACTGTATCCCACAAATATATACAAGTAAATGTTAAAATTTAAAAAGTCTTAAAAAAGAAAAAAAAAGCCAAATATCTACAAATTAGAGAGCAGGAAATTAGCACAGTAGCAAAAACAGAGACTCATCCTTTTTTTTTTTTTTTCTTCTTCCTTCCTGGGCACACAGCTAGGCTACATTCCTTGTCCTTTCTAAGAACTGGTCATAGCCAAATGACCAAGCTGTGGCCCAGGCCAGAATCCACACTGAGCCAAGCACCCAAGATGCATTAGTTTAATCAATCTTCACTATTCCCCTGTGAGACACATATCAGCCCCATTTCGAAAATGAAGAATCCAAGTCTCAAAAGGTCAAATAATTTACAAAGATCCCCAAACCAGTGCCCAAGATAGCAAGAAACTGATTTCAGTTTCAATAGATTATTTGATTGTCAACAGGGAAAATCAAAAGTATTGCTGCAGCTTCTTATGTGGTAATGGACATGCTGCCAGTATGGATCTGGCCATCACATACATCTTAGGCACAAGTGGTGACAATTTGCTTTGCACCCTATGAATATTCATAACCAATAAAAAATAAATAAAATTAAAAAAAACAAAAAGCAAAAAAATCCAATAGTATTTATAGATGATGTTCTAAATATAATTGGAGATTTTAGTAGTGTTGATGGAAATAACGTCCCTAAATGCCAAGATCAGCAATTAGAGAAAACATATCATTTTCAATAGCAACACAAATTATAAACTATCTAGAAATTAATCTAACACAGAATGTGCAATCTTTGTAGAAAAATATGAAAGCATTAATGATATAAAGAATTTCATCTTGGGGCAGTCTAAACCCAGTGCCAAAGCTTTTTATTACATATTGAGACATGAGAGAGAGACAAAAGACCAAAACAGACAGAGAGGGAGAGAGAGAGGCTGAGAGGCTGGCAATAACATTCTCTCTGTGAGATAATCTAATATTGAAGTCAGGTAAGAGGCCATTTATTGAAAGTCTTAACCCCTCTGCTCTCAGGCCAGAAGAGGGGACAGAACAGAGTTCAGGACACATTTACATAATGTTTATAAGCTGCTGCTGCTTAGACTTCAACAGCCCTTTTTAGAACCCAGGGAGCAAACAGAAAGCAAGTGGGAATAAGTGATTGATAAAAAGCAGGCTTGGCAGCCATGCGCCAGATTGATCACAGAACTCCTCAATTCTTCATAGCCAGAGCTCTTGTAAGTTGATTGGCACATGGAACAGACCCAAGGTCCCAAAGCCCCCAGACTGGCAGCCAGAGAGGAGGCTTCTGACTCCACAGCCACACCCTCATTTCAGGTGCTCTTCATGAGAAAACAAGTTCATTTCTTGGAAAAATCTTCAAGACCCAACAAATAAGATGGTCTTTTTTGCCTGGTGCAGCTTCTATGGACATTTTTTTCCAGATTAGCTCCCCTAAGGTTACCCTCATATCTTTGTTCCATGTGGAAAGGCGCTTCCATTTTGCAAAGAAAACATGCATACTGGTCCTCCCAGGAGAGAACTGCATGGGCTCTTCCGAGGTCTATAGGGTCGATGGGCGAACTCTCTGTGTCCAAGAGCATTCTGGTCAAAGGCACTCAGAATAGGCAGCCCAAGGGATCCAGTCATCACCATATACGACTTCCTCACCCTTATTAAAGCTGGAGCTCTGGGTAACTGGCTACAGTATCCTGCTGTGGCTGCAATGACACGCTTTCATCTAGAAAGACAAACTCTTTGAACTCCTTGGACTTTTTTCAGGTTTCCAAAAAGGAAATGGCTGTGATCCCGTGGACTGTGAATGGCTCTGGAGGCAGAAAACCCTGGGTCCACTCCCCTGGCTCTGCCCCTCACTGGCTGGGATACAAAAGAGAAACTGTCTGATTCTTGTAACTTCAGTGTCATAAGTTTTCAAAAGGAAATCTCTGGTCTTATTCCAGGAGATTGTTGTCAGGAGGACATGAGATACTGTATGTAAAAGGATCACATCACACAAGTGTGCTCTCCAATATTTAGACTATTTGCTCAGGTTTGGGAGTATTTAATTCTGGATTCTTCCGGATGCCAATTTGCCTCTCTGAGCCTCAGGTTTTTCATCTGAAAAAAATGGGATTAATACCATCTACTTCATCGTCATTAATACAAAAACAAATTCAAATCATGCTGTATGAACTGTAAAGGACTTAAAAACAATTATCATTTGATTGTAGATTCATAATCCCTCACTGATAGCTTAATCATCCTCTGGATCTGTATAAAACAGTCACAAAAATGTAGTTTCCCCACCCTGGCTTTTAGATTTTTTCAGGGAAAAAGAAGAAACTGAGGTCTGAAGATTTCTTTAAAACTTTTAAAAGAAAAGTCTGATATTTTCCAATTTTTTTTTTAAATGAGATACAGCAAGGCCAGCCTTTAAAAAATTAAAACTTTTGCTCCAGCATCTTCACAATGGAAAAACTATAATGAAAACTGACTAAATTACTTTTTAATGGCAAAGTAATAAATCAGTGAAAATATATCCTTTTGGCATTATAGGATGACTCTATTGGATCTGGAAATAAATCACTTTGCATGGCATTGTTTCATCTTTTCTTTATTGGCATTCTTCATTTTCACAAATTTATGGAGGTGGAAACACTTAAGGATAAAGACAAATATAAAGTCACATACTACTCCTGGCATAATGATTTGCCTTTAGATCAGGTGAGAATGTCCCTGAACTTTAATTCAACCCCAATTTGAAGAATTTTAGAAATAAGAAGATTATTACAGGACCTGATGTCATTTTGGTCACAGCTAAGTATCTCAAAGTGCCAACCAAGGATTATGGACAGACTTGGTCTGGGCCTGGATTAAGAGGTACAAAAATGATGATGGCAAGATGATGTCATAGTCATTCCAAATGTTTGTACAGCACTTTCTATATGACAAAACACCTTCCCATTCATTATCTAAGCTGATTCTTTCAACAGCACTGGGAGGTAAACAGGGAAAATATCTCCATTCTCTTTTTACTCCATTCTCTCAGGAAACTGAGGCATGAACAATTTGAATGACTTACCCAAGTCAATGGCAACTGTGCCACGGAAGTGGCATAAATGAGATTAAAATTAAGCTCTGTCTGACTTCAAAGCCCAAGGGCAAAACTACTACCAAGTCGAATGGACTATTGAAAAATGGAACATGATACTATCAACCTTAAAGACTCAGTAAAAAAAGAACTATCATACATGGTGAAAATGCCATGATAAAAGATCAAAGAAGCAGCAACACCTTGGTGCAGCATAAAACATTTCAAGAACTAACTGGTTGGGAAGCAGAAACAGTACGTGGTCGTTACAGCAGAGGCTCTACAAGAGGGCTGCAAAGACTGGCTCGGGCACTTACTTCATGTGCTTTATTTACTCCTCTGCAGTAGAACGAGGATAATGATTCCTACCTCATCTGCAAAATGAGGAAACCAACCTCTGTCTCATGCAGTTGCTGCGAGGATGCAGGAGATAATACGTTCATGCACTTGCTTCAAGGATCACTCACATGAAGTCAGCCTAGATGAACGATCTCTTCTCTAAAACATGGGGCATGTGATGCTCTCGGCTTGGCCTTTGGGCTCAGCTTCTCAACATATTCAAGTCTGCCTAAATACAAGGGAAAAGACTGTAGACTCCAGAGTCTAAGGCACCTTGCGGGAAAGATGGTCAGTTGGTGCTACATGGTGGTGATCCTGGTGCCAGAACCAGGAACCTGGGCTCTACTGCACAGGCAGTAGCAAGCCACAGAAGGTGTTGGAGTAAGGGGGTTGAACTCTCCAAGCTTGAAAAAGATCTGTCAAACAGCCAGTGTCAGAGGTAGAGGGACCCATCAAAAATTTTGTTTCAGGACTCCACCCTTAGGGTGACAAGGAGAAGTCAACCACGAAGACTTAGAATTACCACTCACAGCATCTACTCCAGGGCTGAACACACTTTAAAGCTGGACTCACTTCTAAAACTTTATTTTATTTTTTAAAATTTGTGACTTGACTTAACAGACCCATTATACACAGCCACTAGCTTCACACAAGCTGTGGTTGTTTTTAAATATTGACTTTGAATATTTGCTCTAGTTCTTTGTGCCCATCTCCAGATGATTAAAATCCCATCTGATTTCCCTGGGATGCGGACATCAATACCTTATCAATGCCACTCTCTGCTGGTGTCACTAGCTCTTCACTGACCTTGTCTTCCTTTTGTGCCTGAAATGCTTTCATAATGGACTCGACCTTCCCTAACCCCTGTTCTCCCGGCCTTTCATCCTGCAATCCATGCCCTTAGCCATTTTTCCCACACCCTCTTAACTCAAGACCTGTTTTTTCCTACCATTTTGCTTTCTCACTGTTTCTTGATTTCTTTTCACTTCTCCGCATTCACACTTTTAAAAAAATTTTTCTTGCGTATTTATTGCTTGAAGTTATTCATCACCTCTAGGTATAGAATCATTTATCCACTATGCCTTTTTTTCTGCCCGGTTGAAGTTCACTCAATGTTACCTTTATTTCTCCCTGATTCTACTCGGCAGCAATCTGACTTTCCATTATTATTCTTATCAGCAGTCTGTTATTTATAGAGTGGAAAAATAAGATAAGCTCCTTCTAATATAGATGGGACACAGGCAATGTAACTGAGAATAATAAATGTAAAAAAGGAAGACAGCTAAAAAAAGCAGAGCTAGAGGAGCATGGCTGATCACTGGATGAAAAGTGAATTGCAGAATGGATTTGGGCTAGAAACATGAGATTGCAGCACAGGTAGTGATCTTCTAGGAGAGAGGGAGAGAAAACAATTGCTTGTCATCTGCCCTGTGCTCGGTATTGTGTTAAATTCTGTCAATGTGTCCTCTCATTTAGCTAGATTATGAAGTAGTACAAAACCCTACTTTATGGGTGAAGAATTGAGGTTTAGAAAGGGTATTTTCCAAGGTAATGCAGAGAGTGTGGAACAGAGCCTGCACACAAACCAAAAGAGTACAGAGATGTAAAACATTCACAGGGGGTTACTTGGCTCTGTCCCAAGAGGTCTAAGAGTTTGTGTCCTTTAATCTAGAATTCCTAGGTCTGGTACTCCGTCATAAAAAATAAAAAAATAAAAAATAGATTCTGAAATCTAGACAGAGATTTAGGGACAAACTGTTCATGGGATTACTATTTGTAACAGTGAAAACACTATCATCAGCCTTGTGTCTAATAATAGAGAAGCGGTAAAGTAAATAATGGCACATCCACACAGACATGCAGAAATTTTATGAAAATACTCTAAATGATATTTTAACTATTGCAATAAAAATTGGTAAATGCTTATGGAAAGTTTAAAAGTATAGAATTAGGCATGCATATGTATTTACCATTGAAAAAATATACAAATTAAATATTAATAGTTTTTATTTCACAATTTCTTCTTTAAGCTATAACAAATAAAACTCTCCCCTTCCATTTTAAGTTATACATAATCATCTCAAGAACTAGAAAAGACCTCAAATTAAAAGAAGCAGAGGAAAATCACAGCCCTAAACTTTCGATTATTTAACTTTCTTTAATCTTATAACATGAGATAGACAAATGTTTATATGTATACTTTTCTGATTTTCTGATTCTGTTTTAACATTTTCAGACAACACATCAAAGAAGAAAAAAAAGTCTCTTCTAATTTTGTTACCCAGAGATGACCATCACTAGCATGCTAGAATATTTCATGTAACTTTTTAAAATTTTAATTTATCAATATACAGTGTAGTTGATTTTAATGTCCCTTTACCAATTCCTCCTTTTCTCCCCTCCCACACACTCCCTCCCCCTCGACCACAACATCATATCTGTTCACTTATCTTAACAAGTTCAAGGAATTATTGTAATTGTTGTATCTTCACCCCCATCCCATTTATCTCTTCATATATTTATTCATTTATTTTTATTAGCTCCCACAAATGAGAACATGTGGTATTTCTCTTTCTGTGCAGGGCTTATTTCACTTAAATAATTTTCTCTAAGTCCATACGTATTGCTGCAAATGGTAGTATTCCTTTTTTTTTTTTTTTTTTTTTTTTTAACAGCAGAGTAGTATGCCATTGTGTAGATATACTACAGTTTCCTTATAATCTGATCTGATGATGGGTATTTAGTCTGTTTCCAACTCTTGGCTATCATAAATAGCACTGGAATAAACATGGGAGCACAGGTATCCCTTTGACATGATGATTTCCATTCCTTTGGGTATATTTCCAGCAGTGGAATAGCTGGGTCATATGGCAGATCTATCTGCAATTGTTTGAGGAACTTCCATACCATTTTCCATAAAGGCTGCACCATTTTGCAGTCCCACCAACAGTGTATGAGAGTTCCTTTTTCTCCATATCCCCACCAGCATTTATCATTCTCAGTCTTTTGGATATTAGCCATCCTAACTGAAGTGAGATGATATCTCAGTGTGGTTTTGATTTGCATTTCCCGAATGCTGAGTGATGTTGAGCATTTTTTCATGTGTCTGTTGGCCATTCGTATATCTTCCTTTGAGAAATGCCTGTTCAGCTCCTTTGCCCATTTTTTAATTGTGTTACTTGGTTTTTTTTTTTTTTTGCTATTAAGTTGTTTGAGTCCTTCTATATGCTGGGTATTAATCCTTTGTCAGATGTATATTTTGCAAATATTTTCTCCCACTCTGTTGGCTGTCTTTTCACTCTGTTAATGGTTTCTTTTGCCATGCAGAAGCTTTTTAGTTTAATATAATCTCATTTGTTTATTTTTCCTTTGGCTACCTGTGCTTTAGGGGTCATGTTCATAAAGTCTATTCCCAATCCTGAAGTGTTCCCTCTATGTTTTCTTTAAGGAGTTTGATTGTTTCAGGACATATATATATATATATATATATATATATATATATATATATATATAATTCTTTAATCCATTTTGAGTTGATTTTGATAAATGGCAAGAGATACAGGTTTAGTTTCATTTTCATAGCATTGTTTTCCATCGTTGAAATCAGGCTTCATATACTGATTTTTTTTGTCTTTTTCGTGACCGGCACTCAGCCAGTGAGTGCACCGGCCATTCCTATATAGGATCCGAACCCGCCGCGGGAGCGTTGCTGCGCTCCCAGCGCCGCACTCTCCCGAGTGCGCCACAGGCTCGGCCCATATACTGATATTTTAACAAAAGGAAAAAAAATAAAAGCTGGCACAAGATCAGTCGTTAGAAAAGGGTTCTCTAAAACTCTTCTCATTAACCCCAACATTGTTCTCTTTGTACTTGAATTTAATTACAATCGCCAATGTCTTCATAATCACTAAATGATGATCACTAGATTCAATCACTTATCTTCATCATCCGCTAGACTATAAAGTTCTTCACACATATATCATATCTATTTTGCTCACAGAGCTAGTCTTAAGGTCTAGAATAGTAGCTGGCATATTTGGGCACTCAAAACATACAGGGAAAGAGCAAAAGATATGGGAGAATTTGTTCCCATATGGTTTATTTATCTTCTGATTTTAAAAAAATATGACTCAGTTAATTCAAATGTGTTTCATAGTTGCAGAAAATTATTTTTCAATCTTCTTCATTATGAAAATGACCATAGTTTCTCAATGCTACCTGCTTTGAAAAGGAAAGAAAGGAAAGCAAGAATTAAACACAATTTGTCTGGCTCTGTGTCCCAAACAATTGGCCATAGTTAAATGATAAAAACAAACAGTATCAATAATTTTTTTACGTGATATGAAATACATCAAAAGTAAAGCTAACTGAGAAACACAGTTGTAAATATTGTCAAAAGACAAAGAAAGATTAATTAATTAATTAATTAATTAATTAATTAAAATAAAGAGCCAAGATTTTTCCCAAGGGCAGAGTGCTCTGGAAAACTTATGACCTCAATTATTGTATAATTTGCGGATATGTATGAAGCAAGGGAAGATCCACAAGTCCTTTAAAACCATGCAAGTTTTCCATTATGCTGCTTCAAATTTTGATTTGTCTTTCTGCCAATTCAAGTGACTTTTAAGGTCATTTTTTACCAAATATTTTTGAGTCTTTGCATAACAATATTTGCATATTATTTATATTTTTTCTACAGTTTTCAAATATGAGAGACCACTTGGATAGCATAACATTCTTTGTCTATTTTTATTTCCCCCCAAATTTTGAAGTCTTATTCTTTTGTCTTCTAGCATTTAGTGACAAAGAGTAGTCTGGTAATAACTTAATTCTTTCTAGCAGTAGATATTTACTAATAGTTTCCTTAATAGTTGCAGAACTTTTCCCCATTTATCTCCCAGAATATGCTCAGATGTTCATTCTTTTATTTCTTTTTTTATAAGTGTTTTTACACTCTTCATTAGGTCCTTTTCAACCTCAGGCTCTTGGGAAAAAAATCTATCCTTGATTTTTCTTCTCTTATAATTGTTCTTGCATTTTCTTAAAAGAACAATTACAATTTTTAGGTAGAATTTTCATGATCTATTTTCCATGCTTAGAATCTTTTCTGTTATTATTTTTTTTTTGTCTGCATACTAATAGAACACTTTCATATCTTACACACCATTCTTTTAATTTCATTGTATTGTCTTTTCATGTCTTATCATTTGGTGTTCTTCTTTTGGATAATGCCTTCCTGTAGAAATCTGCTTAACTGAGCTCTAAAACTAAATAATGAAAAACACAAAAATAGTTCCCTT
Source organism: Cynocephalus volans (assembly GCF_027409185.1). NCBI lineage: Eukaryota > Metazoa > Chordata > Mammalia > Dermoptera > Cynocephalidae > Cynocephalus > Cynocephalus volans. Next base: position 11,835,641 of record NC_084468.1, read on the forward strand.
CATAAATCATTTTGAGATGTAAGTTATCCACAAGTTTTGGTGAAAGTATTCACTTTGTCTCGTTCTGTAGTATATTTTTTATGACCCTCAAGTCATTATTCAAATGATTTCACATTTTTTATTTTATTACAACTGCCCATTTATTTAAAGATTTTATTTTTATAATTTTTGAAAGTATGATATCTATCCAGGCCCACCATTTGCCAGATGACACACTGTCTTGCCCTGGGTTCCACCTCATGCATGTTTGCATGTCAATCACATTCCATTCGTAGATTAGGAGCAGGTTGTCTTTTCATGTCATGGTCCAATGAGCAGTAACTAAAGGATTTTTCACTCAGGAAGTCTTCTTAGTTAAGACATAATCTTTTCCTACCCTACTACTTTTCTTAAGATGGAATATACTCCTGCCAGTCACATGCAAATTTCTGTCCCAATTTCTAGATCAGTTGTTCCTTGTGTCGCATTTTCTGAATAGGGAGCTACCAAATGAAGAGCATGATAAGAAACCAAAAAATAAAAAGTAAAACAAAAAGTGACAATAACACAGTTTTCTGTTACAAAACACAATGTGACTTTGAAAACCAGAAAGGGTGACAAAAGTTCTTCCTAGCTATTTTAAAAAAAACTGCTTCTTATAAAGCAACATTTTTGTCTCCCAATTTCTGAACTAATTGAATATAGGCATAAAATCCAAGCATCTTGATATTAAAACTAGTTATGCATGCAAAATAGCCTTTGATATTGCCTGATGCTGCTGCTTTCCTTATCAACATTTCCCGTGGCAGGGCTCTCCTGTTTCTGGCCTTATCATTTCCTTCAGTTTCCCTTACAACTGTTCTGATTGATTTGTTTCTAGTTCTCTTTTCTCAGACAAAGATTGATTTAATGAAGAGTAATTGCAATGCATTATTTGATAGCAGACACATGGTCCATGTATATGTGCATCTACAGAAAGTGTAGGTATTCAAATTATAATGCTTAACTTGAACACTATGCAATGAAAATCAGATGAATATGAAAAGCAGCAAGAATGCAATGAATATTATACCAATTATTTCACTGATCTTTAAGTGAAATGCACCCAGACATTTTCCAATCATTTAAAAATGTGTGGCATATGTGAATATATTACAATTCTGCAAAATAACCAACAAAGTGTGTCTGTATTTGTCAAACTTTACATTTACTTCTCTTTTTTAGTTCACTTTGAAATCCTTTATTGGTTATTATTTTTCCTCTTAAAAAATTGTTAATAATATAAAATCATCACATATAAACTTCTATAAATAAATTTTAAATTGCATCATAAAATAAAATAAAACTAGGCAGGCCTGCACCTGTGGGTGTGACCTCGTAAGACCAAAGGCTGATGAAAGACAGCAGCATGTGCTTCCCACAGGGAATGAATAAGGGACCCTCACAGTGTAACTCTCTAAAGAGGTCCATCCCAGAAACAAGAGGAGAAGGGGATAAGTGTTCCTGCCCTAACAGGAGAATGTTCCCCTTCTTTGCAACTGACACTGCAGGAGGGGGCAGAACACAAATTGCAAATTTCTGTTCTGTTCAATAGGATAAATATGTGATGAAATTTTCTCTTAGAGTCTGAAGTTAAGTTGGTAAGCTTTCAATACCATTTGTTATCTGTTTCCTGTGCTTTGGAGATTTTAATAAGAATTTAAGAATTTTATCACGAGGAAAACTAGCCTGGCCAAATTTTAGTTTCACATCCATCTTACTTTTCCAGATTTTCTATGAGGAACTTACTGATTAAAATCAGAAAACAATAGCAATGAATAAATAACTAATAAATAAATGTTGACTTCAAGAATGAAGTCAACACTTTTATAACTTCATTTAATCTTTATTACCTCTATAAATGCCCTATCTCTAAATACTATAACATTGGGGGTTAGGGATTCAACATATAAATATTGGAGGGGCACTATTCAGTCCATGACATTGCAGTACTAATTTACAAATTTACTTTGAGATCATAGTGAAGAAATAGTTTGAACACGTAAATATTCTTTTCAGTCTGTGTAAGTAAGCATAAATCTCCCAAGACATAAGTTGAGTTAATTTCTTTCAGGTACATAGATACAGTGAACAAAAACCAATGTGTTGAAAGAGTCAGACACATAATAGAGGAAATCCTGGGTTCATTGCCAGCTTTTCTCTTTAGAGTAAAAGTATTAGATTGTGTATCCCACAAATTACTGATGACCATCACAATTACATACTTTACTAATTTCCCATTAAGTTTGACAAGTATCTTTTAATTGGCTATGGGCAACCAGTTGCTATAGAGAATATAAAAATAGAGAAGGCATATTTTTAACATAAAGACATGATATTGTGGATATATACATTTACCTAAATAATTTTAACAAATTAACTATTATATTCAATACAATAAGGAGTGCATAAAGTGTTTTGGGGTCTAAGAAATGGTAATTAATTGAGCATCTAATACAATAACTTATACAGAGTAGACAATCAATATTTGGGGACTGAATGAGCAAGGAATGAATAATAGATGGTTCAAAAGATGGTAGAATGTAATATTCATGGACCTGGTCTCCAGAGTTTAACAACTATATACACCATGTTTTCTAACAAAGCTGGTCTCCTGCAATGCCTTTGGACAAGGTATTATGTGAACAGACAGTTAAAGAAAAGACGCTTCCCTCAAACTCAGGCCAAGATGGACTTAACACAACGATTGGGGTATTCTTAAAGAATTGTAACATAAAACTCCTTTGGAAGTAAAAGGGCCAGGGAGGAATGAAGAATTTTGTGTCAGTTACCAATGAGTGATCCAGGTGAAGGCGATATGAACTTAGCTGTAAATGTAGATATCTAACTTTAAGAAGATTTAAAGTTGTAGTTCTTGATTTTATCTACATAAAGGTAATAACAAACACATTGAAAGTAGGTGCTGTGGCCAAACGAGACAGTAAAGTGAGAGAGAGAGGGAGAGATGAGAAAGAAGTATACAAATATAGGGATATGCCATAAGAAAGGACAAATAATTAAAGGAGCAAATTTGGCAAAGACTGAGAAGGAATAATTACAAATGTATGAAGAGAACCAGAAAACAATAAGAACACAAAGGCCCAAGAAAGGGACAGTTTCAGAAGGATCTTGTCATACTGGGAAGTCACTGGCTTAGGCAACTGGTAAAGCATGAAGACCTTCAGAGAAAGAGTTTGTATACAGTGACAAAGAAGTGCTATACAAGAGTTAAGACATGTGTGGGGAAGCTGAGGCCATAAGTTTAAATTGCTTTTCTAAGAAGTTTGTTAATGAAGGAAAGGAGAGACAAGGGGACAAATGACACATTTGTAAACTGACAGAAAGAATTCTGCCTGAATGTTCTGAAGTTTCAATATCCCATCAAATAGCCACTTGTACATTTTTGCTTTAGTATTTTCTGATAAAATTTGTTGGTATCTGTAGAACTAGGGCTGGGTCTGGTGCTCACAGACTCCTCAAGCCCATTCACAAACTCTTCACATGCAGGTATATGAGCTAGGTAACTGGCAGAAAGGTCCTCAGAGCCTTGGCTGAAGTAGGAATAGTTTTTATTCAGCACACACACGTCCGAGAACTAAGCAGTACAAAGAGAAACTCCACAACTCAACTGCTACTGGCAAAGTCCAAAGACAAACTGAAACTGAGCATCTGCCAGCAGAGTAATCATACTCTGTTTGTAGACACCAGCTCTCTGCTGGCCAGCCTGCTTCACAAACTCAAGAACACACAATAGCAATAACTAAAAATATACATGGGTGTACATGCGCACTAACTCCACCCACACACAACTTGTTTACAAAGAAATGTGCTGGAGACCCCCTAACCAGACCTAAGCCAGGGAGCCTGACTAAATATCTTATCTTCCCCACAGTTTCTTATTTAAGAAAGTTGTCTCAAGAGTGTAATGAAGAGCAAGCAATGTACCCAGCCAAGATAATGAAAAATTGATGCTCTATTTGTAGACTCCATGATTCAGTGAATTTGGTCCTCATCACTGCAATTACATGCCAGTAGTCTGACAAATCCATGAAAGGCTCAGTTTTCACAGAGATAATCTCTTTTCTATTTTTTATAGTTATTTTTTTATTTTACTTCCAACATTTTATTGTTACAGGTTAATAAGGCGAGTTGATCTCATGCATGACACAGCATGACTTCTCTTGGTCTCTCTAATGAACTAAATTATTCTGGGCCATGAAGACTGGAATTGTTTTATCTCCATTGTCATTTAGGAATAAGAAAAAAAGAATTTTGTTTGACAAAGAGTAAGAAAATAAGACACAAACAGAAAAAGCCACACTGAGGAGAGATATTAACCATTTCACTGATCTCCTTTTAAATAAGTCTTAGTGTATGTAGCATAGTGATAAGATTGCTGAGTGTGCACTAAAATTTGGAACTCAGATAAATGATAACAGCTACTGTTTATTGAGCATGTATACTGTAACAGATGCTTTTTTATGCATTCATCGTCACATTAAATACTTCTAACACTGTCTTTTTCCCATTTTACAGGCAAAGTTTAAGTAAAATATTCAAGGACTCAAAGACAGTGAATAAGAGAATTAGGATTTTAAGTTAAATCTGTTAAAAAATAATGCCTGCTCTTTCCATCTTGCTATTTCTCCAAATAGGAAGTGTTTTGTACAGAGTCTATACCATTTAAACATTCTCCAGAACAGTTGTGAAAATAATTTTTGTTGTGTTAATAAACTTTCCTGAGTATTTTTATAAGGATCGAAGAGGGAGTTTTATTAAAATAGGAGGCTTCATTATAATTTAAAATATAGCTTGAAGACATTGGGAAAATACTTTCCTAGACCTTTACGAACTATCAAGGCCCTATTTTTGATGTGAAGAAAATAGTATTCCATTATTTTTTTGTTTGTTTAATTTTGTGATTGCCAAAGTCTACAATATCTTGTATTCAGAAACTGAAAATTCTAAGCAGGTTAGAGTTAAGACAATATTTTATTACATTCTATTGAAAGTGGGTAGTGGCTTATTTGATTGTGGTTTCCACAAATTGGCAATCTTGCTGAGATTGTGTACTTGGTTGGTGAAGAAAAAATAACCCCTTAGTACCCCCTTTGTTTGGTAACTATTTTCCTGAGTCTGCAGTCAACTGGTGATGTTTAAGCATGTGATTACCCTGGTAGAGATTCTTGGAGTTATCCATAATAGCATCTGTCTCAGTTTCTAACTCTAGTCTCTCAGCACCACCTACAACATAATGCCTGACAGAGTGCCTGCACATGGATAGTAGGTCCTCAATAAATGTTTAATCCACCTGACAAGTGGATGGCATTGAAATTAATCCATAACGCACTTGCTAGAAACACTACTTATTTTACATTTAGGCCTATGCTTTCCTGTTTTCTCATTGTTTCCTTTTATTTCTTCTTCTTTTTTCTCTTTTTCCCCTTTTCTTTTAGCTTCTCCTTTTATTTCTTTTTTACCTCTCTTCATTTCATCCTTAAATAATGTAAAGTCTTCTATCTTTTATTGGACACCCGTTCTATTAATCTAATTTCCATTATACCTTTGAAATATGTGAATTCCCCACCTTTGGTGATAGGGTAACTTGCTCCAAATTTAAGTATCTTATTCAGATTACACAGCTCATAAGTGGCAGAGCCATTTACACTGAAAAAAGTCATGTTTCTACAGATTTGAAAGAATGTAAAAGTATTTTTTTTTTTCTTATAAGGTTGGCTGAATAGTGATTTTTGCCTATCTGGGCTCTTGGAGCTTCTATTTATATGCCTTCAGGCCATTCTTTAATTTCCTTTTTAGTTGAGTGACACTGTTAGGAAACAAAAACTGAAAATTTCCCTCTGGCTCATTAGGTATGAAAAAGTTTTAGAAGAGATCACAGATGTTTTTGTCACCCCTCAGCAAAAGATACATCAACAGAAGCATATCCCATAGAAATACTAAGGACCAGCAGTAAAATAATCAAAAGAAATATTGTTTTGCCTCTACTTCATTATTATTCTTCTCCTATCAAAAATTCCTCAGATAAAATTGGGTTAATTCTGCAGGCTAGTTGGCAGATATATTGACCTTTAACTTTATCCCCAAGTCTCTGGGATGGAGGCATGACTCTGTGACTAATTAATCCAATAAATACTTATTTTGTGCCATACAATTATTTTTCATTCAGTACCACTAACAAAGATTAGGTCTTGTCAAATAATATGTAAAAGCATATGTAAAAATCCTGACCCCCAACACTCTCAAATATTTTGATGGTTTTATAAACCTCTAAATATCTGTATTAAATAATATGTTGTTCAGAATTTCTAGAGTGGTTTGTATTTTCCTGATCAAACTCTGATTGAATATATGGCATCAGAAATAGGGAGTTGCCAAAGGAAATATATCTTTCTGAAGCTTTGATCTAGTGGGTAGCAAGAAAATGGATGTCATAGGCTGAAAAGACAGTGAGTATGTTACATTGTGACAAAACAAATCATAGCTCTAGAAACAGAGGTGGGTGACAGAATGTTAGTTATGTGTGCTGGCAGTTATTGACTGTACCAAGGTCTATAAGAGAGAAATTAATTCAGGAAAGAACCAACAGGTGCTGGTTTACATGTTTGTCCCCTCCAAAGCTCATGTTGGAAATTAATCCCAATTGTAAGAGTATTAGCAATCTGGGAAATCAGACTATGGTATTTGAAAGTTGGGGTCCTTGAGAGGTGATTGGTTCATAAGGGCTGTGCCTTCATGAATGAATTAATCCATTCATGGATTAATGGGTTAGTGAACGAATAGTTTATCATGGGAGTAGACTGGTGGCTTTATATAAAAAGGAAGAAGAATGTGAACATGCTCTTGCCCCTCTCAGTGTGTGATGTTCTGTGCTGCCTCAGGACTTTGCAGAGAGTCCTCACCAGGAAAAAGCCCTTACCAGATGCCTCCCGTTGACTTTGGATTTTCAGCCTCTGAAACTGTAAAAAGAAATTATTTTTTAGATAAATTACCCAGTTTCATGTATTCTGTTAGATGTGACAAAAAACAAACTAATACAACACTTTTTAAATCATAAATGAAAAAGTATGGTCTAGAAATTTGAGACCTTGAATTGGAAGAAAAGCCAACCTCTAGAAATAAAATCACAGGTAATAACATTGAGTAGGGTTTTGAGAAACAAAGACCGATTAGAATACATCATTGTAACAAAGATCAAATTAAGGGTGTAACCCTCTCAGTCAATCCTGATAGCTTGAAGTTTCCATTAAGCTATGAGGAAAAGGAGACTGAGGTGAGGGAAATAGGGCTGTGGTCTTTAAAAACTTTGCATAGGGAAAGAGTTTAGGTGTAATTCCCATCACAGCCCATGAAACCAACTGGAAGCCACTAGATCAGAAGCCTACTAAATTACTGAAGGAAAACCATTTCTGTTAAGATATTCTTCTTGAGTAGTTAAAACCAAAAGAAATGTTTAGACCTTTTTTTTTTTTTTACCACCCAAGGAGTCCTCTAAGAGAACTCATACCTACATCCAATGTGTCCAAAGGAACACTGGAATAGGAAACAGAGCCAGGGACAGTACAGCATGATGACTCACGGACATCTCACTCCCATCTAGAGATCATAAACGGTGCCGAGTCAAGTAACCATCCCGTTCCCAGAACAGATGATCTTCATAATATTCACCCAGCAGGATCCCATAACCACTGTTGACTGGTTTCTGTTATAGATCTTTTAGTCTTCTGTTTTTTGAAGGAAATATTTCATTGTGGCCATCCTGGACTTACTTCAATCTTGTATTTTTGTGATGTGTGTGTTGGTGTGTAGGAGCAGATAACTTACATTTTTTCTTCATAGGTTGCTGGATGCAGAGCAGCCATACTGAGATCTGATGGCAAGGACCACACTTAATTCAGAAAATCTGAACATTAAGCTAATCACAGTGACAAAATGGAACATTTGGTTTGCTTCACTGGGGAAAAGTTGAGTGTGTTCTGTGATTGGGACAAATATGTTTTGGTGGCCCGCATGGTCCTTAGCGCCTGACATTCATACCCTTGTATAATCTCCTTCCCTGAAGCATGGGCAGGATGTCTGAGTTGCTACTAAGAAATAAATCAATAACAATCACCAACCATCAAAAGCAAAGATGATGAAATGTCACTTCCATGATTATATGACAATAGTGATGAGATGTTGCTCCTGTGATTATGCTACATTATATAAGACTATCTTGATAGCAGGCACAGTCTAATGTCTCTCTCTCCATTGCTGGTTCTTAAGAAGCAAGTTGTTATGAATCCTATACCCACAGGAAATTAATCCCACTGATGCCCAGCGAGAACTAGACAGTGGGCCCTTCCGCAGTTGTTTCCACATGAGAATTCAGCCCTAGCCCACACCTTGATTGCAGCCTTGTGAGACTCTGAGCAAAGAACCCAGCTAAGCCATGCTTGGACCTACAGAAAATGTTAGATAGTGATTTTAAAGCTCTAAATGTGTTGTAACTTGTCATGCAGTAATTGAAACCTAGTACAGGTATACTTGAATATGTGGTGACCCAAAAGATAGACAATGAACAAGATGACTTGTAGACCACCCAAAATTAATTGACTTTTTGATAAGAGTGCAGGGATGGAAAAACATACAGACTTTTCATGGTTTAAAATTATTATTGGGAAGAGATTCCAGCCAAGAACTCATTCCCCTCTCCTTTTATCAAAATAGGACCATATGTTCAGTTCTGATTAATGCAATGTTACTGGAAATTATGTGCACCACTTCTGGGTTGAGGTTTTAATGTGCCTTATATACCTTTTACAGGTCTCTTCCTGTTGGATTATATGTACTGAAGATGGTGAAATTCCAAGAAAAAGGGAGCTTTGATCTCTGAGAATCTCCATGGGGCAGAAACCTTTCTCCACCCACTTTTTCATTGACTGTCTGGACTGTAAAATGAGAGAATAATAAATTTGTATTGTGTTAGCCCACTGACACTTGAGATTTTTAATTATATAAGTTAGCTATTCTAACTAACACCATAAGAGCAAAGTATTTTTGGTGTCATTTTAGTTTTTGTAAAGACAATCGCTGGGATTAATTTTATGATATTTAAATAACAAAGTTATGTATATACACCAGAGCATTTCATTTTTGAACTCAAGCAAAAATGAAAAGAAAACTAGCACTTGCTTCCAACTAAGTCTATGAATACATCCATGGAACAAATAAAAAATCAAGCAAGGTCATGCTGTCTGTATTTCCTAGACCTATATGTGCTTATTCCAAGATGAAAGTAATATATCCATTGGCTAATCATACCATGGAATTGAAAATGCAAAAAGATCATGGACTTCAGTAACTAACAGATTTGAACTTAAGGACTAGTTCGAAAAAAGTATGAGGCGTTTGACCTTGACAAAGTTATTTAACCTCTTTTTCTCATTTTTGTTACTTTATAAATGCACACAATATTTACAATGTAAAACTATTGTGGGAAGGTAATGACATATAAAATATCGAGCAAACATTGTCCTTGTCACTTAGTAGGTGGTGAGTAACTGCTGGATCTCTTCCCTTTCCTTCTTCATCTTTGTGTATGTTAGGGTGTGACACAGAGAACGAAGAGCATCAACTAGGTATGACTTCTTCAAGACATTGCTAGTAGCTATCATACATCAAAACCCTAGGACTGTGAGCTTTGCAACTGTTTACTGAAGTTGTTCCTACTTTATTTTTTTTGAGACAGTGACTTCAGAGCTTTCTAACATAGGATCGTATTTACTTTGAAATTCATGCAGTACTTTGATTATAAAAGCAAACTGAAAAAACTGCATTGGAATGATTGCATTCTTACAAACCCTCCAAAGCCCTTTGTGTCCATGTGTTTCTACCAAGAAAGTGAAAATTCTATGAACGTTTAGTAACAGCTATATCTATAAGTGTGTGTGTGTGTGTGTGTGTGTGTGTGTGTGTGTGTGTGTGTGTGTGCGCGCGCGCACAGGTATATGAATTGTGAATACTTCAAGAGCTGAAGAAACACTAAAGATAAGTTTGTAGTGTGCCAGCTTGGAATTAATGAACATTTTGCTTATTTTTCTCTTTCCTCATACACACCAGGCCCATTCAGATTTTTTCCCTTTTATTTTGCTATCTCCCTTTTTGCTCAAGTCCCTCCTCTGATCTCACTGTATCTTAACAATTCTCCAAGTTTCTCCTTTGCTAGAAGTCTCCCATTAACATTTCTACCTTTATTAACTCCTTTTGGTCTTACTTATTACTGCAGAGGGGGCCAAAACTGTCCTAGACATGTAGCATTTGGATTCTGAGGGTCCAAGTCCATGGGGAAAATTCTGACCCCGCAGGAGATATTAGTAGGGACAGATATAAGCAAAATGAAAGCTGTAGGAGAAAGGTGAACTAAATTACCATGGAAAGTTGTATACACACACTAATTCTGAAAGGGTCAAGTGAGTTTGAAGTTGGAGTCCCAGGAGATGAATTTCTAGCAGAAAAAGATACAGAAAATCTTTTTTTGTAAGGCTAGCTGATGAAAAATTCCTGAGAGGGAAAACTTCCCTGGACTGTTCCACAGAGACTGCCTTATCTTTGTATTTATAAGACTTTATCGTTACTGTTTATAGATTAATTACAATGTCAGCCTACATGGCCTGAAGAATTATGTTCTGGTAGCTAAAGAACAATGTTTTAGATCTGGCTTTGCAATATATTAACTGTGTTATTTTAGTTATGCTGCTGAACTGCTTCTGAGCCTTGGTTTAGTGAGAGTATAAAAGGTCAGGTAATGTCCATTTCACAGAAGGGCAGGAAACTCAGTGAGTAATGCGTGGGGAAATGTTTGCAAACTCAAAAGTTCTGAAGAAATATTAGAGAATATTATTGTCTGTGCTATAGGATTGAGCACAGACTGAGTGGTATATATTCACTCTACTATAGATATAAAACACTATTTTTAATCTATAGTAAAATATTTTTGATGGGAGAAATCCATATACCATATTATTAGTCACATGTTAATGTACGGATCGAAGAGTACAATAGATATTCAACATATGTTTGTTTGATGTTTAACGAATGAGTATCCTTTTTTCTGTACAACACTTACTAAACTTCTGGTCTCATTTATATCTCTTATAAGAAGCAGAAACCTTCATAAATGATCATTTCTCAGGATGATACAAGTTGGAAAGTTAATGCCTAAATTTAAACCCTGGCTTTGCCACTCACAAAATTTTTGTGTAAGTTGCTCAGCTTCTGTATCTCTGATTCTTTAACTACAGAATGGAAATAAGAGTGGTTTGTTCAGAGGGTTTGCAAAAGACCAGATGATTTAAGGTGTATATAGTACATAACAAGGTGCTTAGCTTAGCACCAAATAGTTGATCAATAGATGCTTCTTCCCTTTTTCTCTCTTTTGCTACCATTGTGTCTTCCCTTGAAGGATGTGCACAAGGATGGTCTCACTGCATGGTTATTGATGCCCTGCCTCATTCTGTGACCATCTCAGATTTTAGGGATTATAGATCTAGAAGAGGCATTTCACAGTAAGTAGCTGGAAAGGAAGGTTTTCTTTTTATTTAAGTTAATGTTTTCCTAGAACAATAGCCATGGCTGTTCTTCTTATTAATAATCCCCACACCATCCAGCCCACCTGCAGATGAAAGGGCTTTCTCTATTTCATAGCGAGAGGAAGGCTTTTTGATGTCATTTTGAAAAGTTTTAAAGAAGAAGATGGAAGCAAATCTAGAAATAAAATATCAGGGACTGGCTCTTCGGAGCTTCATTTCTGTTCACAGAAAACTTCACCATTCACATTCACTTTTCATAAGGCACCTCCTCCATTTCAGCCCAAACATTGAAAGCTGAGCCCATTAAATCAGAACAAAAATGCTTTTGAAGACATCTTTGGAAAAATACACTTTTGGCACAAGAGATGAGAAATCAACAAGGATGAAAAAAATCAAAATGGAATTCAGTTTGAGGGAGACAAGTCCTCAGGTGGTTAGTTATTTGTGAAACTTTCAAAGTAGCAATCAAAGGGAGAGACTATACCCATCAGCACATATTGTTCTGTAATATCCCTGATTTACTCTTTCAAGCATTTAAAGAGTCAAGCAATTATAGGGCTAAGGTTCCTATTTTATAGGAAAGGGAGGACAGCAACTTGACTCTTGTGAAGGTATTTATCAGAAGCCTCTCTCCATTTCTCTCTACTTTTTCAAATTCTCCCCCTTTCTTTATGGCCTCTTTCATGTCCCACTGCATCTATAAAGTGCTCCCTGACCTCTATGCCTGCCAGGCTTCCTTCTTTTTCCAAAAGCTGGAAGAGGTATTCTCTGGACTGTTTAGGGCTGTTCCATGCAGTGGTTAGAACATTGGCTCTGGAAGTCAGAATGCTTGGACCGAATTCTGGCTCTGGCCCCTGCTAATTATCAACTCTTGGACAAGGTTATTTACATTCTTCGTGCATATATTTTATCATATATAGAATGGGAATATTGTTAGTATAATACTATCTAACTGATAAGGGTTAAATGAGTTAAGGGTTGCAACACACTTCAAATAGTACCAAGAATGTGGTTAGTACAACACACCGAATAAGTTATCATTAGTTAATATGACCATTGCCCAATCATCAGTTCCAAACCTAGAGCTGAGCAATCTTTTTACAAGTAAATTTGTCTTCATCACTTTGGGGTGCAACTCCTTCAATGATTCTACTTATCTTTAAAAAAAAAGCCTACTTTCTTAACATGATGTAGAATGCAGAACACTACATACCCACCCCCCCACACACCCACACAAAGATTCACACTATAACACTGGAACTTGTGAATATACAGGGTGACAGCAGCTTTGCAGACATGAGTATAGGTATGGACCTTGATATTATTCTGAATTATCCAATCTAAGTGAGTGTATCCTTAAGCGTAAGGAACCTTTCTGCACTATGATCAGAGAGAGACTGATGATGTAAAAGGGTCAGAGAAATGCAGTTCTGCTGGCTTTGAAGGTGGAGGAAATGGGGCCATAAACCAATAATGGATAACATTTAAAAGCTGGGAAAGGGAGGGAAAGGGATTCTCCCACAGAGCCTTCAGTAAGGACTGCAGCCTCTCCAGACACCTAGGTGTAAATAGCCATTCATCCTTGCTGAGCTCAGGAGGGACAAAGGCTGACCTATATTTTGACAGTATCAGTCCGGATACTGTGCTTCATATTGATGTAGGAGAATGAGATCAGAACCATTGAGACAAGTTAAGATAATAGGGCAGTGTTTTCAAATAGTATTATAAACATTAAAACTTCTACCAGAGCTTTTAAACAAAATATTTGTTTTAGAAATCAAAATCCGATTTCCCCACTGAATAATTGAACACATTTCATGTAACTGAATTAGTTTTTTTTTTTTCTTTCTTTCTCTCTTGAATTAATACAGGTAATAGATTTTTCTTCTTCAAAGCTTTTTGCAAAGCATTTGAAATGCAGTCAGTGTTTAAAGCTGGATTGAAATGCTGGCTGCCTCATCCTCTGCTAACATTTATTTTCTTCAAAATGTGACTACTGGGTAGATGAAGGATTGGGATGATTCAAGTAAGAAATGTATAGCATTTGCAAGGGGCTTGGATGTTACATTACTGAGCAGAACTAAAATGCCAGTCTCACATATCAGATCACCTGGCCTGGACTGAGGCAACACTCAGGATTAATTCTCTCTCCTTTGGGTGTCTAGAAAGTAGAGTCTCACATACAGAAATATCTAAGACATCTCCACCTCTTGAGAGCACCCTTCAACTGTGAAGTTCAGAAAGAAAGAGCTTGTTACTCCTATTCTCTCCATCACTGATGGCAATGCCAAAGGAAAAAATATATATACATACTTATTACTTTGTTTAATTTAGGCATTTAACCATTTAGCATTTATTAAGAATCCATTATGCGTCAGACGGAAGGCTGGGCATGGGGTAATGTGGATTTGAGACCTGCTGCTGTTATTTAATGCCTCTGTTTCCTCATTAAGGTTTTAATTCATGCTGGCCTCAATTTTCCTACTTTTAAATTCAGTAGAGGCAATTTCTGGCAATATGGCAGAGCAACCTTGAATAGTCTCCCCTTCCTCGATCCTGCAATAAATTTGCAGAAATTCTGATAAAATATCTCAATTACTTTAAAAACATTAAAACAAGATTTTAGATAAAAAATTAAATATAAAACAATTTTATACAAACATATGTTTATAAGTTTAAGAGAAAGAAAGTTTAAAAGAAATTCAAGCTTAAAAGAAAGAAAGCAAAATATACATGTGTAAAAAATGTGGACAGAATTCAAAGTCAAAATAAGAGAGACAGCTAGAAACCGTGGCTAACCACGGAGGTGTCATTTCCAATTAAAAGCCAGAATGGCTGGTGGGACTGGGTTCTAAAACCTTCACAGAAGTAAAGGAAGAGGACTTTGGACTGTGGAAAATTAGGAACTGGAACCTAGATCCCAAATGTTACAATATTACGCCCTCCCCAAACATGGGTGTTAACTAAATGCTTCTATAAGATTATGAATGGAGTGAAGAATCTTGCCTATGTTCTGGACCTTAGATGCATAAAATAAAAATTAGGCACCCTTGCAAAATCTAAATGTTGACACCCAAGAGCATGGGGTTTGAATTTACTGGCCATATTAGGTACTAGAAACACAAACCAAAAAAATAGCATGAGAATAGCAAAGGACTTTTTAAATCCATGGGAGCTCTTCAGAGCCAACACAAGTCCACTCACAGAAATCTCATGCAATATGAAATAAGTCGGTGGGAAATGAGCTCACAGTCCAAAAGTCCACCTGTGAATGAGCAACCATAGCAAAGGGAGAGTCTGCAGATATAATACATATAACCAGTGTTCTAAGAATTCAAGATAATCGCTAAATATGAATTTATTTCAAATATTCAGGAAGGAAAGCACAAATATACCAAATAAATTACAAGAGTTAAATAACCAAAGTTCCAAAGGGAATGTTTAAAAAATGACATTTTTCACAATTATATGCAAATATGCTTGAAATATGGATAAAATAAATAATACCAAAAAAAGATAAAATTTAACAAGTTTTCTTCAAAGTATTTGAAAAATTTTATTAGGCCAATTACTTCAGAAGTAATAAGAAAGTTGTCAAAGAGCTATTTTTCATTTCCTGAAAGCACTATAACTAGGCAGCTTATAGGAAAATTCTGCAAATCCTTACATAATAAAATATTTAAATAATAGTTAAACTGTTCTCCAACAAAAGAAGAAGATTCAAAATTATTTTTATAAAGTTAGCATAAATTTAAGACCAAAACTTAAAAAATGACTCAATTGACTTAATATTTAAATTTAACTGATACATGTTAAAAATTTAAAGATAATGATTAAAATAATAAAAATAAAATCCATAACATTCAAACAAACAAATAAAAGAACAAAAACGTGTTTCAGGATATCTGCTGAGAAATTCCTAGGCTAAAAATCCAGCTTCATGCTATTTACAAGAGATTTTCAAAAATTAGTAATACAGAAAGATTTAAAATAAAAGAGCAAAAAACAGTCAGACAAATATCAATCAAAAGAAAATTAATGCAATAACGTTAATATCTAACAAGCTACATTTTAAGGTAAAAAATTTCTAAATATCAATAGTATAATTAAAATTCTGTACCTATCCCCAGAGAGAAAAAGAATTACAGAAAATTTTTGAAAAAAAACCAGTGATTTTTAAAAATGTACCTGCTTCAGAATTTAAGAAAAAACATTAAGAAAATGACAATATAGAATATTTAAAAGGAGCTGTTAGTGACAGAAAACTAATGGACTCATGAGAAACACTGTATCAATCTTCTTTATAGTCACAGAATAATCTTAACAAATACTAATGAATTTATAATTTATAGTCCACATTTTCTGAATATAATGCAATGATGTTAGAAATATATATGCCTCAAAAATATCCCTCAAAAACCAATAGATTTTGAACTAAAATCAATACATTTTGTATTTTTTTTTTTTTTAATGAGATGATCCATCAACTGGTACCATAAAAGGAAACAGAGAAGCAGCTAATGGGGAAAAAAAAAAAAAAAAAAAAATCATTCTACTCACAGGTCCTAGAGACAAGAGGCACAGTATGCCACTGGAGGGCCACATGGGAAAGACACCAGAGTGACCAGGAGGCAGAAGACAAGAGCAAAGGTAAAGCATTAGGACAGAGCCTTTATTGGGGTTTCCATGTGCTGTGGTCTGAATGTGTCCCCCTCAAATTGATGTGATTAAGTCATGAGAGTGAAGCCCTCCTGAATGAAATTAGTGTCCTTACAAGGGACTGAAGAGACCAGAGTTCTCTCCTCCTGTCATATGAGGACACAGCTAGAAGGTACAATCTATAAACCAGAAAGCAAGCCCTCAACAGACACAAAATCTGTCAGTTTTGAACTTGATCTTCAATTTTCCAGCCTCCAGAATTGTCAGCAATAAATTTCTGTTGTTTGTAAGCTGCACAGTTTATGGTATTTTGTTACAGCAGCCCAAATATAATAAGATACTGAGAGCAAGGCAGGCTAGTTTGAATAATTTTTGTGGGCTCTGGGCTATAGCTGTGGTCTCTAGTCTCCTGGTACCTGGTCCTGTAATGATAAAGGCAGAAGACTATTGCCTACTGGGTTGCAAGGGGTTAGTTTGCATTTCAAAGGTATGTTCCCAGCTGGGCCTTTGCTGTCTCTAAGAATTGGCTAGTAGTCTCTTCCTAGTCAAGAAGTTTTCCTTGTTGTGTTTGTTTGTTTGTTTTTATACAAGATGTCACAACATTATTATATTCAGAAAAATTTAAACACACACACATACATGTATAATACATAATAATAACAAAAACAAAACATTTAAAAATAATTTGTGAGCCAAAGAGAAAATAATGAAATTGCAAAATATTTAGAAACGAATGACAAATGAAACACCACATATAAAAAATTGAGGAATGCAATGAAAATTATACTTGGGGGGGCGGGCTGAGGGAAGACAGGATTTATAACCATAAATATTTATACATGAAAAGAAAAAAGATTAAAATTATACCTGGAACTCTTCAACTTGAGAACTTAGAAGAAAACAAAACAAAGCAAACATAAAATATTATAAACCCCCAAAAAAAGAAGTGGAAAAAAATAAATATAGGAGAAGAAATCAAAGAGTAAGCAAAGACACTGTAAAAAAGATCAGTGAAACTCCAAGAAAAGCTGCTGCTCAGTAAATAGTGGCTTCTGCCTACACCCTCACAATTGCTCGTCTTTGAATGCATCAAACTGACTGGAATTAGCTTTCTGTCTTATCCTACAGAGGCAAACTGAAGTTTCAACTGGATGTTGTCTAAGAAAGTGCAAAGCTGGAAAGGGTGTGCCATTTCCATCCAAACTCATCTGGTGGGAAAGGTGAGAAAAGGAGTAGGCTCTGCTTCAAATGTTTTGACTCCTTATCTCATTTGATCATCTCAGCACTTTGTATTGTGTAACTGCAGGCACAATAATGCTGTGTAACAACCAACCAGCAATCTCAGAAGCGTGTCATGAGCATTTAGTTAGCTTCTACATCTGCAGGTCTCCTGGGGATTGGCTGATCTAGCCGAGCTCTACTGTGGTGGCTCTGTCCCACTAGTCTCTTACTCTGCTCTTAGGAGCAGCAGGGCATGCTCTAACCCTGGTGATGCCAATGGTCAAAAGATTAATGGTACTTTCCAGACCTCCACTTATGAAGGTCAAAACAAGTCCTATTTCTGACCCCAAAATTAAGGGTAAGGAAAGTTACTCTGACTTTCTAATAGGAAGAACTACATAGTTGCATGGCTTTGTAGACATAAAAAATTGGAGCCATAAATGCAATCTACACAACCCAGCACAGTAGCTACTGTTGATATCTACCTGTAAATTCCTGAGAGAAATAGAAAGGAAAGAAAGCCTAGCCAGAGAGCTATAGCACTGGACACCTATTGATAGATTTTCATATTGGGGAAAACATGCCCTCCATAACAATGAATTGAAGAAGCTTTAGAAGTTTGGCAGTTCAGAGCTTACCATGTTCAAGAAACTAGGGATACATTAGGGTATAAGTTAACATGGATCTGTCCTTATGATGCCACCAGCACATATCCAGAAAACTTAGAAAAATTCTATAAGTTAACCCCATAAATATATTATTAATTAGTAATAAATTTATCTCATGAAATAAATTAAAATCCCATAAAAGATCCCATAAATTTCTTACTGTGGTGAATGGCAAAAGGAAAGCCTCATGTTGCTAAGAAAGTGCAAAAAGGATATGTGCTCTAACCTGGTGTCAGGCAGGGTTCCTGAGGAGACCACAGTCAAACTGAGATGTGAGGACTCAGTAGGCTTTAACACGACTCAGGCATAGTGAAAATGCTGTAATTGGATGCCCCTCCCCAAGCTCACTGAAGCTTAAATCCCCACTGTCACTATTGAAGGTGGGAAATCCTAGGATGATAATTGAAAGGTGGGGCCTTGAAGAGGTGTTTGGTTTCTAGGACCACACTATAGTGAATGGATTAATGATGGTGGTAGGGACGTGGTTCTGACAGCTTTAAAAGAAGGGCACATGAGAGGTTAGTCTCTCTTAGCTCTACCATTTTGCAGTATGGAACCCTGAATCACTGTAGTCACCACCAAAGAATGTGTTCCCTGGACTTTGGACTTCCCAGCCTCTCAAACTGTAAGCAATAAATTTTGTTTTCCTTATAAATCACCTAGTTCCAGGTATTTTGTCATAAGCAACAGAAATGGACTAATACAGAAGAGTATTGCAGGAAGAAGACAAATTTTGTACCAAGACTCTGTGAGGCAGAAAACATGGCATGTGGGTGGCTAGGGTGAGGCGTGTAGGACAAGATGAGGCTGGACAGGGAGCCAGAGCTGGACCTTCTGCGGGGTCTTGTGGAACAGGTGGAGGACTTGAGTCTTCATCCTGAGAAAAACGGAAAGCCATTGAAAAGCTTTCAGAGGGGACTACTCTAATCAGATTTTCATTTTGGAAATATCACCCTGGCTGTGTTGTGCAGTGAGAAGACACAATGCAGAAGTGAACAGGAGGCACTGTTTTGGAACACCTGCTAAGAGATGACGGAAGCTGGAGAAAAATGAGCCTGCACATGCGGAAGAGGAAAGGCTAGAGTGTTGGAATGGAACACTGAGAGTATGGTGTCAGAAGTGGAGGAAACACTCATATAAAAACAAGAAGAAAGGGTTGACGAACAACGTCCTCTGAGAGATCAGGCACTGCTGGAGTCACTTGGGATCTGAGTGTAGTTGTCTCAAAGGAGATGGTGGGGGGTTAGTGGTTAAATCTAGACTGGAATGGGCTGAGGAATAAAAGGAAGAGGAAGAACGGGAAGTAGAGAGGCCTTTTGAGAAGTTTATTATTGAAGGAAAATGGGAGAGAGCAGGCCTTAGCGGCAAATGCAGTTTTGGAAGTCATTTGTTTATTTTCCTTATTAGGCAGACTTAAGACACTATTAATGCTGACAACAAGGCTCCAGTGGAAAAGGAGAGTTCTAAAATATTTAAGAGAGGGGTAATTAGTAATTTAAAATTTAAGGCAATGTTTAAGCAAAGATTAAAATTAAAGACCACAAAGCAAAGCCTAGCCATTTTAATAGAACAAATTGTCAGATAAGAGTAGCAAAAGCCATGAAAAAGGAAATACAGACCTGTCCAGCACAGAGGCCATTCCCTTAGCCACACCTGCAGATGGTACCTGGGTTTACTTAATGGAAATGAACAAGCTAGTGTGAAGCTTTTCCATATAATTTATAGTGTATGATTGCGTATTAGTGTTTACAATAAAGAATAAATAAAGAGTTCTTATTACAGACTGTAGAGTGCGTCATTTCTATAAATAACAGTCCTGAGTTAAATAATACTTCAGGAATTAGTATAAATATATAGTTAATTCAGGTGGATGCTATTTGAATATTACAGGAGAAGTTCACATGCTCAGAGTGAGTAAGACCAAGTAAAATCTCCTTAGAATTTTTTATAATAACAAAATAAATTCCAGAATACTGTTCATTTCAGATGAGTAACAAGTAAGATATCTAGAATTAGACTATTACCCTTAGTAAATCCCCAAAGGAGAGAAAGCATGTACATTTGATTTCATGATTTTATAATGCAGCTCCCACAGGGAGACCTTTGTGCCTCCTGCTTTACCCAACTCCCCAAGTGGATCTGCGTGCATCTCCCTGACAGTCTTTTATTCTCCCTCAACTTGACACTATGAGTCAGTCTCAGATGTTAGTATGTTCAGCATGTAGTGAATTTTTAAAATTTTCATTTTGACATTCTAACGATCTCTCTATAGATTTACACTGAAATCATGCTACCATTTTCTTGATACTTTAGAGTAGGTATTTTTGGCTTTGTATTGCTATTAGGGGTTATACATATACATACATATATATATGTATATATATATACACACACACACACACACACACACATATATATACATATATATATATATATATATATGTATTCAGTTTCTAATGGTTTTCTACTAGTCAGAGAAGTTCAAACTAAAGCCAAAAGAGATCATTTTCTTCTCAGATTGCCTGAAATTTTAAAAACTCAAAAATGTCCTGGACAATGGATAATTTGGTGAGTTGGGGGCTCATAAACAATGCTCACGGTAATGTTGTTAATGGATGAAAACTTTTTGGAAAGTGATGGAGCAATAGGTATTGCAATTAAAAACTAATCCTTTGAACCAGTAACTCTGCAGTGGTAAGTCTTTTATATATATACACACATATACATATATATATACGTGTGTGTGTGTATATATATATATATGAACACACACACATACATACGTATATACAAGTATACATATTCTAGGGTACTTCAAAAAGTTTATGAAAAGGTTTGTATTATCTTTCAATTCTGTTTTTCTATGATTATTTTAAGAACCCTTGTATACATATATATATATTTAAGAACACTTGCATACATACATGTTTATATATGTACACATATATGTTTATATATGTATACATGTGTATGCACATACATATATACGTATATAACAGCAGTATTATGACAAAAACATGGACATAAACTCATTGTCCTACAATTGGAAAGGGATTGAAAAGTGCGATATGGTTATAGTACATAACACTATGCAATTAGTCAATTCTTTAAAACAATGAGATAGACCATGCTATTGTCTGGAAGGGTGTTCACAATACATGATACATTTTTGATCAAAAGAAGAAAATTTAAATATACGCTAACCCACTTATGTAGTTCAACTTTTGTCAAAAGAAGCAACTACAAAATTCTTTGTATTTATGGGTGTGTTGTACAGGGGTGCATGTTTTTGCACAAGTGCATATGAACATGAGAAGTTGGAATGTCATAGACTAATCTACTAACGTTGTTTATTTTAGATGAACTGGAGAGGTAAAAATTAAGAAGATTATTAACTGTTTTTCTTATTTTGCTTTTGGATTCTTTTCCTGTCGCCATTATCATGTACTACTTTTAGGAAAAAACAAAAAACAGTACAAACACAAAACAAAACTAAGGCTGTGAGCTAGAACCGATCACCACCGAGAGAGGCAAAGAAAGAAAAAAAAATTAAGGACATACCCGAACTCTAAAGCATTTCAGCATTCTGCAGATAGATTCGTAATGAAGGAAAAATAAAAAAAATAGGTTTCTGACAATGGCTGTATAGGTTGTCTTGAACCAAGCATCCCTCTGAGAACAACTAGAAAAGCTGTAAAACACACGAAAACATCTGTTTGAAGGCACACAGAGCTCTGGAGGCCGTGCAGAATTTGGTGGCCCTAAATCCAGAAGAGAAGAGAGAGGTAAGCCTGTCCTTGGTGCTGCTTTCCCCCCCGAGGTAGTAGTCTATTCGTAAAGCATAGGCTATGAGGCAAAAAAAGCTGAGCACAGACGGGCAGGTGCCACAGACTTGGGAGGCAAGACTGAAGTTCAGTGCTCACCAAAGAGGAAAATCCCTGGTAGAGACCATGACTTTTTTATGAATAACTTGGAGGGCTGTATCTTAGAAGTAAGGGGGAATGTGAAGGATGCCCCTTACATCAGGACTGAAGCTCACACTCAGTTATGTTAGTACTTGATTGTATTAAAATATCAGCCTCCCGTAAGAAATGATCAATACACAGATAAGTAGACAGATTAAGATTTGACTGAAACCCACAATAAATAGAAAATAGAAAAAGAACCACTGGGAATCCTGATTTTAGAGTTTTCAGACATGTACTTTATAGTACATCTTATATGTTAATGAAATAGAAATAAAAATAGAAGGAACAGATGGAGAATTGGAAACTAAAAGAGAGAACTTCATGAACAATCTAGGACATAAAAATGGGACTAAAATTTTAAGTCCACTGAATATGTTTTGTGTTTTCCAACCAGAGATGATTTTGCCTTCCAAGAGTCATCTGGCAACGTTTGGAGACATTTTTGGTTGCATCAGCTGGGAGGTGCTACTTTTCTTTTACAAGGAGAGGCTAAGGACAATGCTAAACATACCACAGTGCACAAGACAGCCCCCCACGACAAAGGATTATCCATCCTAAAATGTCAATAGTTCATGGCTAGAAATCTGTTAACAGCAGATCAAACCCACTTAACAAGAGGGTAGGCAAGTGGTGGCAAGAGGGAAGGATTGCAAAACGTCAGAAGAAACTTGATGGTAGTAATGGTTGCGCTGGTGTACGCATATGTCAGTGTACACTTTAAAATTGTGCAGCTATCATATGTCAGTTATACTGTAATAAAACTATTAAAACAAAAAAGCAAATCAGAGACTGAGAGAAGATATTTGTAAGACATGCTACTAATGAAAGGTTAACATCTCAAATATATAATAGTTCCTACAAATTGATAAGGAAAAAAGAGATAGCTCAATCAAAAATGGGCAATTTGTACATACATTTTAAAAAATATACTTCAATAGGTATATGAAAAGGCATTCATCCTCAGAAGTTACTAGAAATATGCAAGTAAAAGCCACAGCGAGATACTATATACCCACTATTAAAAATACTGACAGCACCAACTTCTGTTGAGGATATTGAGCTCCTGGAGCTCTTATACATTTTTGGTGGAAGTGAAAAGCTGGAATTATCTATTAAAACCGAATGCAAAAATATTATTTAGCACTTTTAGGTATGTGCTGAGCATATATGTGTAAAACAGGTCATATACAATCATGGACATAGTACGCATTACACATGGTAGCCTAAAACTGGAAACCACCCTAATATTTATAATGAATAGATTGAAGAAACAGATCATGGTATATTCATACCATGAAACATTATATAGTAATATGGAAGAGCAAATTCCTATTACATGCACCAATATGAATAAATCTCACAAACTTGATTTGAAGTAAGAGAAGTCAACACAGAAAAATATACTCTCTGGTTTCGTTTATATAAAGTTCAAACACAGGCAAAACTCATTTATAATGCTAGAAGTCAGGATGGTGGTGAGGAGGAAGAAAGTATTTACTACTGGCAGAGTCAGAGAAGAGCTGGTAATGTATTTTCTGACTGGTGGTGGTGGTTATATGGGTTTGACCATGCTTTAATAACTGCAATCATTACATTTATACATGGTACATTTTATACATATATTATATTTCAGGAATTAGTCATATTGAAGAAAAATGAAAATATATAGCTTCTTTGCTATTCTTTGGTGTTTATATAAGATTATCATTCTTTCAATGCTTATTTATTAAGAGTAAATATCATGAAACAAATGCTATGATCTTATTATGGGCCAAATTGAATCCTCCCAATTCCTATGTTGAAGTCCTAATGTTACCTGATTCAAGTCTGGCTGCCTGCCCCAAACAAAAAACAAATGACCCAAAAGTCAATGTTAGTGAAAATGGAAGTCATCTTTTATTTAGGAATACCAGTGACCTGAGGATAGATGGTAGGCTAGCCCATCTCTCCAGTAAACCTGAAGGATGGCCAGACTAAAATCATCTCAAAAACTCAGATTTACTGAGTGGTTTTTAAAGAGGAGGTTGAGAGAATGAAAAGTAGTAGGGAGAAGGAGGTGTAAGGGGCCAGATGCAAATTCTCACCAAGGCTCCACGTGGGGTCTGTTCTCGTCCTTGAGGTTATCTTTGGGTCCTGCTCTGAGGTGGAATCAGCACGGCTTTACTGTTGTCTTCTTTGGTTTCTCAGGGTCTGGACGGTGCGTGACTCGGAGCAAGTTTGTGGCTCCAGACTGACTGGAAACAACTTTACACTTATATAAATAATGCCATCTTGCCCCCTGACCAGAGTTCGAAATGTCAAATAACCATAACCGTGGGAAAATAGGGAATTCAGAGAAATGCACGCTAAGAAGAAAACTGTCCTTTTTTTTTTTCTTTTCTTTTAAAGCCCATGTGGTTTTAGATCCTGACACGGCTTCAATCCAGCTTACTTCAACACTAACTCCAATTTCTCAGAATGTGACTTTATTTGTCGATAGAGTCTCTAAAGAAGAAATTAATATTAAATGATATAATTTGTGTGGGCACTAATACAATATGACTGATGTCCTTATAACAAGGAATATTAGGGCACAGATATTAAGAAATGTCACAAGAGGAAGATCATGGGAAGACAGAGGGAGAAGACAGCCATCTCCAGGCAATGAGAGGCCTTGGAGAAAACCAGCACTGCCAACACCTTTATCTCAGACTTCCAGGCTCAAGAGCTGTGAAAAAAATAAATTTCTGTTATTTAAGCCACTCGTTCTGTGATACTTTGTTTTGGCAGCCCTAGCAAACTAGTATAGAAGTACTTGGTTGTCTGACAGTCAGACAACCAAGATACTGGCTCTTGCTGCAAAGTATTTCCAGGCTAGCGGGGAGGCAATTCCATGCACACGTGAGACTTGGAATAATAAACACTAGTAGAGGAAAAACTAGAAACCACAGTAGCCTGAATAATGAAAAGAGTCACAGAGGAAGTGCAGTATGAAATGATTTTGACTTATAATGGCATTGAGATTCTCTTCAATTAATCTCCCAATTCTTTATTAAAGAAACTCTGTTTAAAAAGAAACATTTAAGCAGAGAACTGACCCAACAAACCACATGGTCACAAACTTAGTGTTGAGGGAGGGGTTCAATTGGACTCATCTCTGTTAGCAGCCACTTTTGCCAGACACTATATAGTGGAGTCCAGAGCAAGGATTATCTGCAAAAAGGATTGTCAGGTGTCTGTATAATAAAGTCTAATTCTTAGTGAATGATATTTTTTCTAATGAAAATTGTGAATCATTTTAATCCATACCTTAAGAAAAACTGCTCTAACTGGCAATAATGTAATATTATTGCTACTGTATAAAAATTATGCCCAAGTACTATAACACATGGCTGAAAGAAGTAAGTGTTCTAAATTATAATGAACAAATTTTGTTGTTTCAGAGGTTATAATACAATTGTTGACATTACAATGTTATAATGCATGCTTAAGAAAGTATTTAAAATGTTTACTCTTACTGAGACAATGACATTTTGAAATTTAAAAAATGGGGTTTTGATTCTCCTACTTAACTTCCTAAAGCTTCATTCTCTTCATTGGTAAAATACAATGCAAAACAATATCTACCTCAGAGAGTTGTTATAAAGATGAAATGAAATTTTGTTTGTATGAGCATTTCAAAAACCTAAAAAATCACTATATGCAACTTATTATCTGTGTCTGGAAAGTGGCTCTGGATACCACAGAGTGATATGGTGTGTTGATGCACAAGAAAATAGTCTTCAGACCTTATTTTTGTTTTTTTTTTCTTCTTCCAATAAAATCACATACCAGAATTCCTCCGTTGTAAATATGTGCAATTTTGAAGTATTTCCTCATAGTTTGATTCCATTTAAAATGCTTCTACCTAACTGTTGAGCTCTAATACCTTTTAAAAATAACCTTTATCACTTTAGTGTCTAGGACAGTGTTTCTCAACCTTTTATTTTTATTTTTTCATTAACACCACCTAAGGAGCTTTTTCTAGACATTATTTTCCTAATTGTTTCCCATGAAATTTTAATACCACGGATTCCTGAATATGTTGAGGTATTGTATGTAGATCTGTGCTTTACACATAAAAACAGTAAAATCCCCTCCCTTTCCTACCAAAAAACAGTTTTCACTTCTTTGGGGACAACATCTCCTCCCTCCCATTGAAAAGGCACAACCTGGGAAAAATCCCATTTTAAACTTCTGTTTTTCCATTCACATTTCACAAGTCAATATTTGGAAAGTGCTTAAAATAGCATCTGGTATATATCGAGCCTTGTATAGGTGTGTATTAATCAAATAAAATCAGCAGTCATTTTAGGTAGAAACACACTATACATGCTTTTTATGGTTTAAAACCATGTTCTCTGAGCTTTCTTGTTTGTACATTCAATAGGAAAAAAAAATCCAAACATGCACTACACATGCATGTATGTTTGTTAATATGTAAGTTATATACACATGCAACTTAATTTATATAGAGTATACATTGTAAAACAAACATAAAAATAGAAACTACAGAGGAACAAAATAAAAACTTAAATAGGGAAATTCTAGTATTTTTCTCCAGTACCTGGATTATATCTAGCTCACTGGGAGAACTCTGATTTAAGCACATAATTCTGTCAATGCTTATATAAGAACATCTGTTTTTATGTAGCACCTTAACTTGTCAAGGCCCTTTTGCATTTATTATCATAATTGACCCACACAACAGCTCTGTGAGATGCACCACGCAGGCATTAGTCGTCCCATAGTCAAATGAAGCTGAGATTCATTCCAAGCAACGTGACTCGTGAAAGGCATGGGATGGTCAGAGGCATAATCATCACTGGGTGCCGTATCTACCTCTGCCCGTCTTTCCGTGTGGTTTACTTTTCAATGTGCCAAAGGCAGATGCAGGAATGGTGATTTCCCTCAACCACATGACCCAATAGAATTTACTTTGTGGGTAAATTTCTCCTGAAACCTCTATTCAACCATTCATCATTCACTCAACAAATGTTAAATGAGTGTCTGCTTATGGGCCAGGGAAATTCTAGGCACCGAGAATACACTAGTCAACAACAGCAACAAAAGTAGACAAAGTGACAAAGTTTCTGCCTGATAGAGACAGACAATAGACAAAAATACATACATACATGCATAAATACATGTGGATGTACATATATACACATGCTGCAGACTGAATGTGTCCTTCCCAAAATTCATAGGTTGAAATCCTAATCCCAATGTGATGCTATTAGAAGGTGCAGCCTTCAGAGGGGATTAGCTCATGAGGGTGAAGCTCTCGTGAATGGGATTGGTGCCCATATAATGGGCTGAGGAGACAGAGTTTCTCCTTTCACCATGTGAGGACACAACTTGAAGTCATCATCTATGAACCAGAAAGTGGGCCCTCACCAGACACAGAATCTGCTGGTGCTTTGGTCATAAACTTCCCAGCCTCCAAGACTCAAAAACTAAATTTGTGTTGTTTAAAAGCCACCCAGGTTACACTATTTTTTTTTTTTTTTTTTGTCTTTTTGTCTTTTTCGTGACCGGCACTCAGCCAGTGAGTGCACCGGCCATTCCTATATAGGATCCAAACCTGCGGCGGGAGCGTCGCCGTGCTCCCAGCGCCGCACTCTCCCGAGTGCACCACGGGCTCAGCCCAGGTTACTCTATTTTGTTATTTTGTCGTAGCAGCCTGAGCCGCCTAATAATATAAACAGATGTGTACGTGTGCATGTGTGTAGGATGTCATGAGAAAAGTACTATGAATAACACACTTGGGGAAGACCGCCGTGCTCAGTGAATTTTGAGTGGACCTCTGATATACACAAGGGAGTGAATTGTGGGCTTCTGCAGAAAGAACATGCCAGCCTGAGGCTCGGGACACTGAGCTGGAGGAGGAGGTGTGCTCCATGTGCTCAAGGAAAGCAGAGAGACTGGTGTGACTGGAGCCTTCAATGACATGGTAGTAGTGGAAAGGGAAGGTGTAGCATTTTGCTCTCATCACCTGGAGGGGGGGTTTTAAAGACTAAGTCTAAGACAGGTTAAGTAATCATCCTACAGCTTCTCAGGTAACCAGTCGCAGAATCGCTTCATGACGGGGTCAGGCCAAACCCCAAGGTCTCCACACCACTCCTGCTGTGCAAACACTCACTCTCTCACTTTGCACAGGACAAGCACTTATGGAAACCATAGCTTGCAAGCTCCACCTCCTTCCTGCTGGCACAGCTTACCAGCTCTGAGTTATACAGGATGACACACAGAGATACAGTCACTTCAGTTTACTCACTTTTTTTCTTAACTCTTTAACCAGTTGTTTGTTACTGTGGGTTCACTACCTAGGCCACATCTAAGCAATCACTTACTAAGTAGGAGAATCTTACTAAATTGGAGCTAGTTGTGCCGGTATGGGCTCCAGCTTCCCACCTACAGAAAGAAATAAACTATATTGTATAATCTCAGTAATCCAGAAGTGAGCTGAGGAGGTATATGGGAATATCATCTAGCCTTAAAATTACAATGACAATGCATGTGACAAAATTCATTAATCATATTTGTGAAAGAGGTCCTCGGGCTCTTACTCAAATTCTATTTACTTACCCTTTGCAATAACTTCTAGCATTCTATGCTCTCAATTTTACCAGATGATAGCTTGCAAGTAGAGGGCCCCTAATGTCCCAAAATCATATGTTTCCCAGGGCATGTGATGTTCAAAAGAAAACCAGGGAAGCCCAGGGCAAACAGAAGCCAGTCACTCTGTTACAGGCCATCTTCAGGACTGACGGCAGGAGACAGAGCGAGGATGGAGGCAGATATAATGACAGCACAAGCTGAAAATTGATCTGCTGAGAGATGACAAGTTAAAGGGACAACAGAACAAATCTGGGGCCATTTAGTGCTGGAAAAAATAAGCTTTCACACTTCACACCCATGAGGATATCCGAAATTACAGCAGAGCACAAAAACTGATATTATGTTAGTTAATACAGTAGAGAAATATAAAATTCATTTATAAAGTTCTCAATCAAACAATTAAACAAATTTAGTTGCTTTATTGAATGGATAGCTTTCAGGTGTTTGCAAAATTGTCTCTTATCACACAGCACATTTTCCAGTGATGTCGGATGAAGGAGATGCAAGTGTAATGTAATATGACAGAGGCCACCCACACCTGAACTGCTGCTAGTCCATGCTTTGAGGGAAGTGGAAATTCTTTCAGGTTCTTACTAATTTAGGCACCAGACAGATAATTTTTTAAATAATATCTGTGTAGTAGGAAAGGGAAGAAAAAAAATGACTTCTGCTTCTTTAAAATATCCTATTGACACACCAGGTGTCATTTATTCAGCAGTAAAATCTGTGCCCACATATGATTGAAAAGTAAGAAATGGTAATTCCATCTGGAAGAAAATTGGCACTGACCTTGTCAGACAAAGCATATATTTTGTGGGCTCTCAAAATAGTACAAAGAGTCTCATTTTAGACTGGTACTATTTTTAATTTTTTAAAACGAATTCATTTTTGTCTGACTAATTTTTTTAAACATGCCTTAAATGAAGTCTTTAGAATATTTGAAGTAAAATATTTTCAGCTTTATTATAATTTCAGTTTTAAAATGGTGAATGTTAATATCAATTTATAATTTAAAAGCCACTTCAGATACATTACTTCAATCCCAATAATGCTATAATAGTAATATCAACTCCATTTTATAAATGCAGACAATTACTCTAAGAAAGAGAAATAAATTATTTTGTGTCTACTGCATATTGCAAGGCATTTTATTTAATCCTTCTAATAACCTAGTGAGGCAGGAATCACTAATGACATTTACAAATGAAGAAACTGACACTTAGGGAAATTTGATTTTTGGCCTTTCAAAATCCAAAATATGTTTCTCCTTTACATTTCTCTCCTTCCAAATAACTTGTCAAGAAAAAAGCATTTGGAAAATCAATTATTTTAAACATAGATCTATAGCCAAGTCCAGGGTTCTTTCTGCTAAATTAATAAAATTAACTTAAATGTTATTATTTTTAATGATAATAAACACATATTGATTCCATTTGCAAAACTAAACAAGCAAAAAATCTTGAACTTGGTCCTACGTAGTAATATTTATAGCTAAAAGGACTGGTTTTGGTAAATTATAAATTATTATGTAATAAGCACAGTTTACCAGAATACCCTAATTTCTCAAATATGTCATTCTTAAATTTGTCTGAATGACCATGAGAGTTATATTTTATCTGTTGTATCTTGTAATAATACACAATTATTTATTTTGTCCCTTTAACTAATATAAATTGAGTATCAACTATATGCCAGTTTTATCCTAGAACTGAAATTCGAAGGTAAACAAACATAATCCACTACTCAAAACTCTTACAGTCTAGGTGGGCGTGGTTCCAAATTGCTGGCTCCTCCTTCTATTTATGTGAAGAATTGTTGAGTTTAAAAATTGACCACATGAGCATCCCCGGCTAACTGCAGACGATGGTGCAGTGCAGGAGAGCAGATCTACCACTTGGAGACATTCAAGACAAGATTTAGCTAGAGCCAGTTTTATGTGAAACAACAACAATGACACAAGAAACGAGATGGCTATGTGATAATTCTGTTAAGCACTTTATTATCATTTCATTGTCACACACCTGTGAGAGATACCATCATTACCACCATATTACAAGAGAGGGAGATTGAAGAGATGGTAAGTAGTGGAGAGAGGATTTGAATGACAGACATTGACAATAGATGATTATAAGGCAGTGGGATAAGATTTGAGATATAGTTATGGAGAGATTGTTGTGGGAGCATAGAATTCAAGAAATATGAAAAATTCAACAAAAGGCCTATTTACAGCAGTCTTACACTGTCTATGATAGAGATTAAATTTTGCCTGCGAAGGAAGTCAAACATAGAAATATGTCAAACACGGAAGTATGGCTTCGTTAAATGGCTGTATGCTGATTCATAAAACTGTCTATTACAGTGCAAAACTAACCAAAGTTTAAGAAGAAAAGATCTATCGACAATGTAACTGATAAGTAATCCCAACCTGGGTTGAGTTCTAGGAGCCAAACCAGAAGCACATTAGACAATAACAGGAATAATCCTTAGGCCTGGAGAGCTATGCTCTGATAACCTTGGCCAATATCAAAGAGTTGCTTTTTCTGCTAAAATCAAGTCAGTGCTTGCATTCTTACTAGTTTGGGATAATTCTGAATGATACCTTGAGTCTGCAAAAGCTTATTCTAGCCATCGCAGACATTAGAGCAGCTCATGAGAACCTTGACTATACAAACTAAATTCCTAACTTGAGAAGTTAATGCTACTTACTTAGAGAACTGCGTTTCATTAAAAGTGCTATTTCATTCAATGTCATTGTACAGTAGGCCCTCAATAATACGAGGCAAATAATGACTGTTGCTGTTGCTGCTGCTGCTACTGCTATGCTAAATTCTTCCAGCACATTGAAGCTTTGTTGAAGCATTCATGATTCGTCAGGTACCTTCCAGCTCACAAAGCACATAACTCAGTGAAGGCAGAGACCTGTATGCTTGGTCAAAACTTATATTACCAATACCTGGAATATAGAATGCACTTGGTTAATGTTTATTATATGGATGGATGAATGGTTCTTTCACATACATCTCCTTTGGATTTTTCCATACTTTTGTGAAGGTGACCTGAAAATAATTTCTTTTTTTTCCCCCTTACAAAATATAAAAGTTAAAGTTCAGAGAGTGTACACATTTGCCCCAAATCATGTAGGAAGTTAATGTAACGTGAAGTCTTTTTCCAGGGCATGACAAGCTCCTTTGGATCAGGGGCAACGTTTTCTTTTTTTTTTCCATTGATTATGTGCACCATGCATGTTATAGATACCCTGTACATGTTTGCTAAATAAATTGCCAGATATTTTTGGCATGCATTTCCTTTAACTTACAAATCTGGGCCAGTGAAAATATTTTCTTTATTTTTTTAAATTTTCTTTACTAATTTTAGCCAGAGCACAGGCAGAGAGCTGTGGAGAGGTTCATTTTACGAATTTAGCTTCAAGGTTAGAACTTTTTTCGGATGATTTTAATCAGCACTGTGTTTATTCTTTAAAATAACAATTTTGTTTTCACAAGTTAAATCAACTTTCTATCCACTTTGAATGTTCGATATGAGTGAGACCTCCTAGAAGGGATGGGGAAAAATAGTTTTATAGAGCCCAGGTTAAGCACGTTACATTTATTCCTTGAATGGGTTTCTCACACTAGCCATGCCATTAGGCTTTGTTAGCACTATTTTATACAAGAAAAGTGTAAGATTAAATGTCTTGCTCAGAGTAGTTGGCGAAATTGGTGGAAAAGCTATTTGGGCTCAATTTGTCTTAAAGGCTCATGTCCTTTGTGTCATGTTCCCATTCATCCTAGCAATGGCATTGGGTTTAAAAAGGAAAAAAAAAAAAAAAAAGAAGTGCAGAGCTGGGGAAAATAGGGCTCGCCTTGCTCTCGAGCATTTGCCACATGCTGGCTACTCTGGTAGGAAATCAATGGACACGACATATGACGACTGTGCTCTTTAAATCAAGTTATGGATGAGACATACTTAAAGTCTGGTACTGGAGATAGGAGATGCTTAAGCAAACACATAAATAAACATATCCTTGACCTTGGGTCAATCGCTATTAAAGAAATGACCAGAATGCAAAGATAGAAAGCAACAGCGGGAGTCTGCTTCGACAGAGCCTACTGTCACAGCCCTGTGCATAACTCTGAACAAGCAGAGTGTTAGGTTTAAACATTGTATATCCACTCCTTGGTCACTAGTTATCCTTTGAAAAGAATTATCTGTATTCTTTGGACTCAATTTTCTCATCAGGAAGATAATATTCATCTCTTATAGATATCTTGAGGGCTGGATAACTTTGGTTATGTAGATGCTACACACTTGGACACATACTGGGCCTTTGTTATAAATTATTAAGGTATCTATACATGCATAGTCTGATAAACACTATTTGAATACTTATTAGGTTCACAAATTAGGCAAAGGGCTCAAAATACAAAGATGAGTAAGTTGAAATCCTTACTCATAGAAAATCATTGACTAGAGGATAAAATAAACCCATAATTAGAAAATGATATTACATTGTGACAAGTAACATATAGATAAGCCCAGAAGGGGGAACATCCTACTCAGCAAATCTTCCTGAAGGATATGACATTCCTCCAAGGTGGCAAAAAAAAAAAAAAAAAAAAAAAAAACTCCTGGCATAGGATAAACAAGGAAAAAAGGTGAAGATGGAACACAGCCTCGGTTTCTGGAAGGTGAGGCAAGGGCCAGAGCTGGAGCTTAGATTAAGTGAAAAAAGACGGATCAAGGCTGACTCTGTGTGCTTCACTGTTATCTCATTTCATCTCTCCCACCTTTAAGAAGCAGACAAGTGTAACATATTACCATAGCTACTTCACAAGTTAAGAAACTTTTAAACAACAACAGCAAATCACCAGATTCCAGGTACTTCAGATGAAGGGGTAAATAATTGGGTGTGAAGTTAAGAATGGGGTGGAAACAGAAACGCAAAATCTTAGAAAGATGATAAACTCCCTGCAGAAAAGGAAAGAGACTGTGCAGATGATCAGAGAGCTACATGGTCGAGGGAGAGGTTTTGCTTTATTTCATGTATTATTTATTTTCCTGAGCTGAGAAGCTTGTATGTATGTCTTCATGCTGAAGGTTAAAGCAAGGAAGCAGTAGAAGCTACCGAAGATAAAGTATGATTTAGGAAAAAAAAGCCAAGAAAATAAGGCGCATGAAGAAGAGGGGTGAAGGTACTAGCCTTAAGACTAATAACAGTTAATATGTGTTTAGTACTTCCTATGTGCTAGAATCTTTTGTAAGTGCATTACACTTGCTTGCTCCTTTAATCTTCACATGTCCATGAGAGACGTACCATTACTATCACTATTTTACAGAAGATAAAAAGATATCTCTAAAATGCTGCAGTAAACTCTCAACTTAGATTTCTGCACTCAGTATATGTACTGAAAATTAAATATGTATATATATAATTGTATATATGTAATATATATATTGCTAAGAAGAATATTGAAGACCTAAAAATTGGAGAGAAATAGATATTCCAGAAATAACTCACATGTGTACTGCCAATTGATTTTTGACAACACGTTAAGTAGGAAGCCAAGTAGGAATAGGAGTCTTTTCAATACCTTGTGTTGGAAAAACCAAATATCTACCCATATGCAGGGAAAAAACCCAACATACCTGACATATAAAGAAACCTGAATAAATGACATTTCTCTTCCTCTTTTTTCTCTGCCACATACAATCGCTATGATAATATCACTTTAACTAATCAGTCTAACTTACATGTAGTAGGCAGCATATGACACACTGGATCCATCCTGAATTAGCTGTGGGTGAGTGATGGAGACAACTATTTACGGTATGGATACTGACAGTGTCATCGTAACGCTTTTGTTTTTCTAATTTAGGAAGGAGAAATAGTGATCGACTCTTATCTCAGAATGCATGAAAGATGTAAGTTTTTATATCAAAATGGTTTTAAAGTGCCCCATTCTCTCTGTTAGAGTGAACAGAGAATGCTAAATACCACTGAGGAAAGTACTCACAGAGGCAGGGGAAAGCCCTGGGAACACACAGAGGGCTTGAGCGATGGTC
The DNA here is from genome assembly GCF_027409185.1 of Cynocephalus volans. Classification (NCBI taxonomy): domain Eukaryota; kingdom Metazoa; phylum Chordata; class Mammalia; order Dermoptera; family Cynocephalidae; genus Cynocephalus; species Cynocephalus volans. Next base: position 11,870,465 of record NC_084468.1, read on the forward strand.
ACTTTGACCTGGCAGTAAAGTGAACAACCAGCATACTACAGGACTGTTGGAAGGAGACAAAATCTTCTCCAGAAATGAATATTCTGTTCTTCCAGACTTATTTTGAGCAAATGCATAAGGGATCAATAAAAGTTACATTTGATAATATGCACATGTGTATGTGTTACAGGCTGTGCCAGTCCAGAGAGGGGAAAAAGGAATCACAAAACACTCTAAGTATCCATCTAAAAAATAGGGATAATTGTGTTATCTCTATGATGACATCGGAAAGATTACTTTTTCAAACACTTTGCAACACAAATGATGTATGCATACTACAGTGTCCGTGAGCCTCAATTTTCTCATTAGTAAGAGAAATCAACTTGAGTAAAAGGTCTCTTTGGTTCATTCTGGCTTTAACAGTCTCGACAGCATCTCTCCTTCCCTCTGAAAGAATGGATCTTCTTTGGAAACCTCAACCCAATCTCTAAAGCACATTTGAAAAAATGCTATCTATATTAATCCCTTTTGCTTAAAAAAAAAAAAGTTTGTTTAGCATGGGAAAATGTTTACGTTTGGCATGTGTCCAATGTCTCAGGTGACACTGGCTTCCCTAAGGAAAGAGTGAGGCTGTTTGAGCCAGATCCCAACCCAATCTATTTGTCGAGACATAAGTCAATTCCAATAAGTCTATTAGATGAGAGAGGAAAGAGTGTTTTTATAGACAGTGCAGTAATAGTTAAGGAATAACTTGAAATGGACTGAGGACTTTTGGTGGTTCTATGAGACTTGGAAGTGAAATATGAGTTCCTTGAAGCCTCTCTTATGTGTTCTTTAAGGTGCTCTATGGTTCTGTGCTCGCTTCGGCAGCACATATACTAAAGTGCTCTATGGTTCACTGAAAATCCCACTCCTTTTCTTACTATAACTATTAGTAATACTACTTTGCTTGGTTTTAAGATTTTTAGATGTGTATATAAATGTCTGTTACTGTTATTCACATGGGAAAACTGAAGGTCTTAGAAACACCTGAAATTGGTTCTTCACTGGCTAGTGATGACACCTATTTATCAAAAAGGGCATCCATTGTTTCACGGGCTATATATATACTTGAGTGTATCAGTGAGCCGTCCTTTGGAGCAGAATGCCCTGGTTGCGATAGATACCTGGATAGACTTAGAGTAGTTTACTCTAGACCACATCAAGCTCTCCCACATCCCTTTTAATTTCTTCTACACTGGCTGGGTTTCTTCTGCCTTGAAACCTGATCAGATCTTCCCCCTTTTGGAGGGTCTGGTGATAAGGTTTAATTAATAGAATTACCCTCAGGGATTTTATTTTTAAGGAAAATCACATTGTTCCCACTTCTTTCTGATTTTGTGCTGTAAAATCAGGTTAACAGACTATTAGACTCAAAGGAAAAAGAAGTCACAGCAGGGCATGTTAAAGAGAAGTATATGTGGGGAGAGAAAGTCTCTTCCGGGTATTTCACTGATGGTTTTGGGTCTGAATGTGTGCACGCAAATCATGAGCTTCCAAACGGAGATGGAAAGACTAAAGGATGGTGCAGGGGGCACTTTCAAACTGAGCTGTAGGTAAATAGCAAAGTCTAGGAATCAAGGTCAGAGGCAAGAATTGAAGCCAAGTCAATTTCTAGGTGTCGGGACATAAGCCACAAAGAATCTAGTACAGAAGATAGAGTTGGAGATATGCGAGAGAGTCAAGGTTTGAATCTGGCAATAGAAAGAAAGAAAAAGTAAGAAAGAGGCATGGAACTGCCAGTCAGCCAATCTAGACATGGAAAAAAGAGAGAAGTGGTTTAACTTAATTCAGGAAAAGAGTTCCTGCTGGCAAGTGATTTCTTTAAAGAGCCAGGCACCAAGATTCTGAGATAAGCAGCAGGTAATCTCCCAAATGTGCTATCTGCTGGCTGAGACTAGTTCTCCAGGGCTTTCTTTCAGAGACACTGCCTTCTCATCCAGAGGGTTTTTCTCTGATTCATGACTCAACTGCCAACAACTTGTCTTAACTAGCCATTTTGCAAAGTGAGCAGCCACCACTACAGAGTTGCTACTTAATTGACTGATATAATTGCTCTCATATCTGCAAATAGTCCACAAATTCACATGCCAGTGTGCTTTGTGATTGTCCCTAGCCCAGGGATTTTTTTAAAAAAAATGGTTTTAGAAACAAAACACAATTCCCCCATTTTCACTCCCACCTGCAGAATTGCTGGGAGTACAGATATCTTCACATTTCTCACACCCACTTCAGAATGTCTTCAAGGGGTGCTTGAGATCCTTTTTCATCTCAGTTCTGTGTTCAGTCATTACAGGAGACATTCAACAACATTTTTCCTTAGACCAGACTCCTGGGCCCCCCATCTCTCACTCTGAAGTAGCACAAGACATTTTTCCTCCTTAAGGACCTAGAGAGGTTTTAGTGAGATTGGTCCTTGCTTTTTACCACATCTTGTTCCCAGATCCAAAGGTGGAAAGCAGAGGGTGGATAAGAATCATGGAGTCTCTTATCCTTTGTTTATTTATCTTCTATTGCTAGACCCCACTTTTGCATTCCAGCTTCTCTTTCCTTAGGATAAGCTCTTTCCGTACAAATCTCAGATGACTCCTATATGTAGACTTCTAGCAGGACTTGCCACTGTCCCTCCATCAAGTGAAGAGATGGCTGAATCCTAGAATAAATGGAGTTTTGTAGCAAGGCACCATAGAACACTATGGCAAGTAGAATCATTGATATCTCAACTGTTGGGGTAGACACATGGATCTTAACACTCTTTAAGCCTTGGAAAAACTGGAACACCAAGATGTTTGCTTTAAAAATTCACTTTGAGTCTTTAAATTAAAGCATCTTTATCTGTAGTGTAATCAATTACAAAATCTCTTGAGATTTTCTGGAATACTGTTATTTTCTGTAAGTAATGTTCCTCGCCATAAACCAAGGAGGCCTCTAAAAGCTCCCTTAACTCTGCCATGACATTTTCCCTGAAAATCATCAAAAACCATCAAGCATCGTCTTATTTATTCAATGAAGACTTAGTGATCATTTTTTTGTTGTTGTTGTTGTTAAATTTTCAGTGTTTGTCAATCTGTCTCTCTATCCATGTCTCTAACTATCTGTCTATCATCTACTTGGGTTGGGAAACCCAAAAATGAATCCCAACAATAGTAATGCAGTTTGAGACAAATAGAGTCACAAGGTATTGAACTCCTTCCAGGCACATGTGTTGGCTGATTCTCACAACTCTCTGCGATGAATATTACTATTCTCATATTGCCATGAAGAATCAGAAGCTCAGAAAGCTTAAGCAGCTTATCCAAGGCCACACAGCTATCAAAAGGCAAGAGAAAGATTTGAACCCAGGTTTGTCTCCAAAGCTAGAACCTTTTGCATTATTCACACTGCTACTTACCTCTTTGAGCTTCCCTGATCCTTTCTTTGGTGCCAATAATGCAAATCTCATGGGATGTCTGTGTGGATTAATTACAAAACGTGAATGTGCCTGGCACAAAGCCTTAGGAATATTAAGGGCCCAGAACATTATTTTCACTTGAATTCATCATTTTGTTTTTGGAGTTTCCCATTTCCTTTCAGTGGAAACAGGGAATGAGTCCTCTACATGTGCTTAGAATACTATGGAGCAAGAGAAAATAATTCTTTTTCCCTAGAAAAGAGACATGCTGTTAGAGAGATGTTGACAGCAGGCAGACAAGGAGGCAGGATTCTAAAGGAGGGACAAAGAAGAAGAGAAGTTTGTAAATGAAACTGGAAAATATGAACCAAACTGGGAGGGAAAACAAGAAAATATATTACAAAAAACAAGGAAGAAAAGACTTTAAGGGAGAAGATATTAAATAATTTTAAAGCAGTATATCATAGGTAACTGTAATAGCTAAGCTTACATGACTCTCTTTATGTGCCGGCACTATTGTATGCTTTATATATTATTATCACATAACTCACGACAGTGCCACAAACTGGATACTTTTGTTATTCCCATTTTACAGAATAGGGGGCTAAGGATTAGAAAGATTGGCACCCAAAGCCACTGTATTAGTTTTCTATCCTGTACAGCAATACTGCTACAAACTTAGCAGCTCAAGCAAAACACACATTTATTATCTCACAGTTTTTGTGGATCAGGTGTCCAGCCAAAGCTTAGCTGAGTCATCTGCTTAGAGCTTCACAAGGCTGTAATCAAAGTTTAGGCAGGGCTGTGTTCTCATCTAGAGGCTCTAATGGAAAACACTGCTTTTAAGCTCACTCGGTTTCTTAATGGTTGTTGGCTGTAGGTACTTTCTAAAGGCTGTCTACAGTTCCTTGCCATGTGGGATTCCTCAGCATGGCCGTTTGCTTCATCATACCTGCTAAAAGAATTCAAGAGTGAGTCTGCTAGCAAGACAGAGTCTTATGTAATATAATGTAATCATGGGAGTGGCGATTCATAACCTTTTCTATATTTTGTTGGTTGGAAGAAAGTGACAGGTTTTACCCACACTCAAGGGAGAAGATTACAAAAGTGCATGAATACCAGAAAGTAGGAATCACTGGGGTTACTTTAGGGTCTGTTCATCACAGTCACTCAGCTTTTGTGTGCAAACAGACGATTTGATTCTAGGGACTCCTCATAAGCATTTCACCATAGGGTTTCACCACATGGGTATCAGCAGAGATTCAAGTGAGAACAATTTTACATTCTTACTTTTTTGCTCTCTTAATCAATAGCTGATATTATATTCAATCACAAATCTCATTTACTCAAAAAATGTTATTTGCATCAGGTACTAAGCCAGGTGATTAGGACATGTTTCTGAATTAGAAGCATGTTTCCTGCCTCCCCAGAGCTTACCATCTGCACAAGACTCTGAGACAAACTTTCTACCTCACAATTAATTCATATTGATGCTCAGCAAAGTTTTAAAGTGAGCACAATTCATCTCTCTTCTCACTGGCCCTTCTATTCTGGGTCCTTTCTGGAAGGAAGCAGAGTATAACTGGAAGTCCATGGGGACTGTGAAGTCAACCTGATCTATGTTTGAAACTGGCTGATAAACAGGGCACATCCATAAACCTTGCTGATAAAAATTTTAACTTTTCAGAAAGCGTGGATAATTCAAAGAGGAGATGTATAACAGCACAGACTATAAGGCCTGCTCGTTCCTAGTTCTAATATGTTCTAATGGAGAAAATAATGACTTTTGTCCTACATAAAGTACCTGCAGAATGATCTCAATAGGTTAAATATTTAGTTCTTTCACCTCCTGTACTTTAACCAAAAATAAACAAACAAAAGAAGAAGCCCATAAACCAGATGAATTTATTTATATTTTTCTGTTTAAGCCTTGGGGTCATCTCATAAATGAAATCAAGAAAGACAGCTGAAAATTAGTCACATTTTTTCAATTATTTTATGAATAAATAAATCAACAATAAAATGAACGATTAAAAGAAAAAATGAATGCATAAGTAACTGAATGAATGATCTACCTACATACTAAGAAGAAGCTAGTGTTGACCAAAGATGATAAGATTGGTTTCTTTTGCAGTTTCCCACTCTGCTATTTTCTATTTGAGCTACCCACCCATGGCAAAATACAAAGGAGCAGATGTGAAGTCTTAACTAAACCACAATGGTGAAAGTGGTTATTTTGGACCACGAGACATTATGAGACATTTCTCCAAAAAAATTATAGAAATGACTAACGAGTATTTGAAAAGATTCTCAACATCATACTCATCAAAAAACACAAATCAAAAGCATAGAGAGATATCACCTCATATTTTTTAGGATGGCTGTTATTAAAATACACACACACACATATACATGTATGTGTATTCATGTACATATACACATATAATTTGAGTCATAGATGTTCCTTGTGTATTTTGGTATTAACCCCTTATCAAATATATAGTTTAAAAATACTTTCTTCTAATTCTATAGATTGTCTTTTCATTTTCTTGATTGTTTCTTTTGCTGTGCAGAAGCTTTTTAGTTCTTTACTCACATATTAGATCTTGCAGAAAATACCTTGTCACGTTATTATAGTAAATTTTTGATTAAACAGAAAGCAATGCCTATTCTGGCTAGTACATATCACTAACAATCCCTCCCTTTTCTTCTCCACCAAATCCTCACTGTTTTAGATAATCTTTATTTTAGTCATGATGGCCATAGATGCAGGGTCAACAACATCACAATGGATATTATAATTTCTCATGCTTAACTTACTTAAACTCATTTATTTAACAAGTAATAAGTGCTTATTATGTCTTTGCCACTGGGTAAAGCTCTGAGAATACTACAGCTGACTAGACAATCTCCTGACATCATGGAAAATTCAGTCTAGTCCAAGAGGCAGAAGTGACCAAGAAATCGCTACGTGTTTAGTTTACAATTTTGTAAGTGCTCTGAAGAAATACACTATTCTCTGAGATTGTGTAGAATGAAAGCTAACTCAGAGAAGGATTTTATCTGAAAATTAACAAGAAGTGGAAGTCATTGAGTGAAATCAGTGGGAATGATCTGAAATGAGGGTGTACAGAGCTGTAGTTGTCAGATCCCACATTATTATGACACTTTGGCGAGGCACTGCTCAAGAAGATAGTGATTCCACTTTTTTGGAATCTCCACCCTCACATGTTACTGCAAGGACTGAGATATACAGTGCAGCAAAAATGCTCCACATGATGCTGGCTGTTACCATTACTCCTTCCCAGCATGCTTTGGCTCCCAATATGGTTTGTCTGGGATGTAAAATAAATAACAACGATTATCCAGTGATGTGGTAGATTATATACTTTCCTCTTATAACACTTCTTACGCTGTATTATAGTTATTTGACACAAGTCTTCTTCTCATGGTAGGCTTAAAGCTCACTGGGGACAGGAAATGGACAATTTTGCATCTATCTGTATATCCTGTTTAAAAGAGGAAAAAACTTTAAAAATAAAAGTGGATCAGGCTCATCATTTGAGGGCTTGAAATCTTCCAGGGCAGGGGACCCTAAAGAAGGAGCAGTGGGAAAGCAAGCTGAGAAGGGGGCAGTGCTGCTGACAAAGAGCCTTGTGAACAACGCTAAGGATCAAGGGCTTCAGCCTGCTTGCGATGGTGAGTTGCTGATGGCTTGTAAATTTAAACTTGAAAAGATGACTCTGAATGCACTAGAGAAAAATGGGTCTAGCAGCAGGGAGTCCAGTTAGGTGGATGTGGCAACAATCCAGAGGAGAAAAGGTGAGACCTAGACCAGGGCAGTGGCAGAATTGAGGTGGAGAGAAGACAGATTACAGAAGCTTCCAGGAGGATTCTGCAACCTCAGTTGCTCAGCTGACTTATACTGGTTATTTACTATGTACTAGGAATAGTAGGCAGACTAGATAGGAATAATCCAATGTCATTGAGGAGCTCAATTACTTTAGGGAGAGTGAAAAAAATCAGATGTTTTGTGTTGACAAAATGAGAAGAAATGCACTCTATTTGCAAGTAGTTTGGAAGACAAATACTATCTATGACAGTACTTTTAAAAATATAAATTAGTATTTATTATAGGTATTCTTAAAAGTAATAATAACACCAGGCACTATTCTTTACATATGTTAATTTGTTTTACTCTCACAATAGCCCTATGAGGTAGGTTCTAGCTCTATTTTACACATGAAAAAAGCAAAGTATTGTTTTTTTGTTTGGTTTTTTTTTTTCTATATTTTTATAGCCGTTTTAGTTTTACAGAGAAATTAAGCAGAAAGTACAGATAGATCGCATACCACTCCCACCTATATATATGGTTTCTCTTGTTACTGACATGTTATATTGGTGTGGTACGTTTGTCACAATTATGAATCAACATTGATATATTGTTATTAGCTTACTTTTACATCTTTGTATTGTACAGTTCTATGGAAGCCAAAGTGTTGTCATTATGGAATTATACCAACTAGTCTATGTAATTGCCATGAAAAGATTTTCTACATCCAGAATGATGTCTTAGACAGCAGATAAGAATGGAGCTAATACTACAGTATGAATTGGCTGATCTTTTTCTAATTTTTGGTGGCATATGTTGCATGAATATAGATAAACAGGGTTGGGTTAACAGCCATTTTGCTCTGCCCCTGATTCATTTCTCTTAATCCAACAAAGTGGTTATATGGGTGCTTGGATATATGAAAGAGTAGATGGATGGTTGGGTAGTAGATGCATAGATAGATCCATCTTAATGTGCATGAATTTAAGGCAGTCAAAGCCACCTGATTCCATGTAATGTACATGTGATAACTCTTGAAGAGAAGCCAAATGCCCACAGGTATTTGGATACATTTTCTATGGGACTTCATTACCATTTTCTCCTTTGCGATTGGTGTTTTATTCATCTCCTTGCTTTTACACTTGGCTTCTCTTGCTTAAGCCATCTTGAGCCATTCACATTTCTTATTCAGAACTTTGGGACTAAGTCCCAATCCAGTGGCCAGTGTCCTAGCTTATCTTACCAATCCTCCAGAAACAGGGGAATCCAGACTAGACAGACAGAGAGATGGATGGATCGGTATATTAGCAACTAGACCTTATGAATTACTAGATGAGAGATGATTGTTGGACCCAGAAATATATTCCCTATTCCTCAACACTTTTATTTTTGTTTCTACTTCTTACAACTTGTCTTGGCAGAGTAATTTTTTAACAGAGTTATTCTAATTTGCTGTCTTGTTTATTTTAAGACATTATCACATCCATGCCTAAAGCAAACATTATATAGTCTTTCACTAAGGTAACCAAGAGTTCAGCAATTACAGTCCAGCAGCAATTAATGACACAAGCACCAAGTCATGACATTTTCCATTTTTTATAGAGTTGCCTTTTTGCAGGACTTTGACCTTCAAAGCTTTTTCTGGAGATATCAGATTTCATACGTCAGTGTGTCCCTGCTGTCAGGATTAACTAATATGCCTGTTCTCTCAGCTATAGCAGATACTGCCCTATTTTACTTGGATTCAAAATATCTTTTCTTTTAGGGTTTGGTTTGGTTTGCACACCCATCATATGGGCCTTTTGTTCTTTTTCTGCTTATTTTTAAAAAAATAATATCCAGATTTATCTCCAGTTCCATCACGGAGCCAACTCTTAAGAGTGAGAATCAGAGCATAGATCAAGGGAAGGCCACAGGTTCTAGGAAGTCTGAAACACCAAGCGTGTCTCTGGGAGAATCTTTGGATTGCAAGCTCAATTGAATTTAGCTGCTTAATGTGTGTTATACCATGAAAAGAGATTCAATTCATCAGGGTTGTAGTGTGGTGTAATAGAAGTCTGTCAGTTTTGTTGCCACAAAGATAGATAGCTACTCACTAACCCTCAGTTTACTGATTTTAAGGTCTTCCTTCCATCTTTTCTTCCTTTCCTCCTTCTTTTCCTTTCTTTCCTTCTCTTTCTTTCTTCCCTTACACGCATTTGCACTGTGTGCCTGCTATGTGTTTGCAGCAGGAGGAAAACCACGTATTCCCTACTATGGATTCTATAAACTTAGAATATGAGATGTTTACATCCCTCTCCTGGGGGGGACACCTATCCAGAAACATCAGACGAGTGTCGCATACAACACTGAGATTGGCTGAATAAGTACAAATAAGTGCAATAGAGCTGGGAGAAAGAGGGTTCCTGGCAGGCATCAGTGAAAGCAGAGTTCCTGTGGAAAGACTATAAGTGTAGGAGGTGTGGCTGGGGGATCAGGATTGAGAGTCTATGGTAAGAGATGAGTCCTGAAAGGTTAGCCAGTAGATGAGAGAGGAAGGGGTATGTTTGCAATGACTAGATTGGTGTATTGGAAATACTATTGTGGCTACAGAGTGAAGAGCAGGTTGAAGAAAGGCAAAGGTAGATGTGAGTGAACAAGTTAGGATAGAGCCCCAGGCAAAGGGTGCGATAATGATGGCCCCTGCTTGGATGGGAATGATGGAAATGGAAAGAAATAGACCTGTCCAAGACAAAATTGGAGGGGAAAAGGCCTTCTTCAAACTCCTCCTCCAGGCTGACTTCTATAATTTTGGAATGCCTTTTTCTTTTCTAGAGATGAGCAGAGTGTATTTTTACACTCATATCACCTTGCTTGCCTTTATGACCAAGTTGAAAATTATAAAGCTTTCCATTTTGTGTGTTGCATTAGTCTATTTCTGTTGCTTATAACAAAACCTGAACCAAGTGATTTATAAAAAAAAAAAAAAAATACAGTATTTATTGCTTACAATTTCTGAGGCTGGCAATTCCAAAGTCCAGGGAGCACATCTGTTGGGGGTCTTGGTGGTGGCACAGGGATCTCACATTGCAGAATGGCAGAGCAGAGAGTGCAAGAGAGAGACACTAGCCTCCTCATTCACTCTCCTTTTAAAGCCATCCAAACCACTCCCTTGACCATCACTTTTAATCCATTCACTACAACATGGTCCTACAACCTAATCACCTCTTCAAGGCCCCACCTTTCAATTATTGTACTAGGATTTCCCACCCTCAACAATTACAACGGGGATTAAGGTTTCAATATATGTAATTTGGGGGACACAATTCAACCAGCCCACAACATATGTTTATTTTTAATGAGGTAGCAAGTGAATAGTGGTAAACAAAGCCACTGCAATTGGACTTTGTGTATCCAGTGGTGTAGCATGAATTTATCCTATGGACATTAAAGAAATCATTTTTGAGGAGGACCTAATGTGAGGGACTGGGGAATTAAGAAATAAGCCACTGTCATTATTCGTCTTCAAGGAATTTTTATATTATTGGAGAAGGACATGCAAATAGATAATCACAATGATATGGTGGGAACAATGACTGAAAGTATGCACCAGATGCAGAAAAGTTCTCATAGAGAGATTGGAAGATTCTGATGATAGAGAAGAGAAGTAATGAGGTCACAAGTTACCCAATATTTGAGACAGAGCCTTGGTTTGCGTACTAAATCTGAACACATCATTACCAGGCAGAACTTGTGTTGGTGGGCTGGCTATCACAAGGGAAATTGAGGTAGTTTTGAAATACACTGGAGGCACATGGCTTTTGGCATGTCTTTGAAAGCTATCTTGATTAACTGAGTCTGCAATGGCAATGATTGGCAAGACGGGGAAAACAGGAAACAGAAAAGCATTTCCCAGACCCTGATTTGGTGTCACCATGTTGATCAACATAAACAGCCTGCTGGGACTTGAGTCTAGTTATAGATCTAGAATCAAAGGGTAATGGTAGGGTTGGGTCCTAAAGGTAATCAGTGTTGGACTACAAGGCAACAACCTTAGGAGAGGCCATTAAAATGCTCTCAAGCAAGGTATTGTTCATTCCCTCAGACAGGAGAAGAGAGGCCTCTTCCATTGGAGCTGGAGCGGCTGCTGTCACTGGCAAAGAAGATTCATCAGAATTTAGGAGCTCAGTGTCGCCAGCTTGAATGGGGTCTTCCCACATGTCCCTATTCAATCTTTCAGTACTCCGCTCTTACCCGTTCATGCCCTCGCTTTAACAGCAGATAGCCTGTGAGGCTGGGAGTTCAACTTGAACTGCACTTTAGCCAGTCACAGAATGAGATTCTGGGTTTGGTTTACTGCAGCCTCAGCCATACAGCTACAGGAACAAAAGAGTTTTCTTCAGAGTACGTATAGGAGCTTTCAGGTCATTTATGCACCACTTGAGTTGGGAATTTGTTGAATCCCTGAGCTCATTCTTTTTCTTTCTCTACTTTGCCCAACAATATTAAGAGCAACAGACAGTGCTATCATAGTTGTTAATTTGATAAAAAAGTTCAAAACTATTATTTACAGTCATTCGTATCCTTGCTTCTTATAAGTGGTTGATTAGGACTGTTCAATGGTGATGTTTTGTATACTTCTTTTGGCAGATTATGCCATGAATTATCAGTGCTCCATTTACTACTTAAAATAGAATCATTAGTGTCTTTAAATCTAATTACATTAGCTAGCCAATTTCAGAAACTACAGAACCAATTCAGAAAATTCGTTCTTAAAATTTGGTTCCTCTAGAACCAACTTTCAGTACCAAAGTCTGTGTATATGTATATGTATGTGTGTGTGTATATGCATGTATGTGTACACACACACACACACACACACACACACACACACACACACACACACACACACACACCACACAGGAGGGTACTTAGAAAAGCTCATAGAAAGATTTGTATCATCTTCTTACGCTATTTTCCCATGAACTTTTGAAGTACTCTTGGGTGTATGTGTGTATACATATTCTGTTCCTGTATAACCATTCTCAGTACCTGGTACCTATATATATCTGTGTGTGTGTGTGGGAGGGGGTATTCTGTTCCTCTAGAACCATTCTCAGTACATATGTACACACACACACACACACACACAAGGGTACTTCAAAAGTTCATGGGAAACAGAATTAGAAGATAATACAAATCTTTCCATGAACTTTTATATGTACCCTTGCTGTGTGTGTGTGTGTGTGTGTGTGTGTGTGTGTGTGTGTGTGTGTGTGTGTGTGTATTATAAGGAATTGGCTTATGTGATTATGGAGGCTGACAAGTTCCAAGATCTGCAGGGTGAGCTGGCAAGTTGGAGACCCTGGAGAGCTGATGCTTTAGTTCCAGTCCAAGTTCGAAGGCCTGAGAACCAGAACAGTTGATGGTTCCAGTCTGAACCTGAAGGACTAAGAACCAGGAAAGCCAACAATGCTCCATTCTGAACACCAGCAGGCAGGAGACCCAGTAAGAGCTGACATTTCAGTACAAAGGCAGGAATAAAGCCAATGTTTCAGTTCAAAAGCCATCAGGCAGGAGGAATTCTCTCTTACTTGGGAGAAGGTCTGTCTTTTGCTCTATTTAGGTCTTTTAACTGATTTGATGAGGTCACTCACATTAAGAAAAACAACCTGCTTTACTCAATCTGCTGAAACAAACGTTAATCTCATCCAAAGACACCCTCATAGACACATTCAGAATAATGTGTGACCAAATAAATGGGCACCTTGTGGCTTAGTCAATTTGGACACATAAAATTAATTGACCATCACAGATAGATAGCATTTAGGATGACTTTTTTTGTAGTATAGATTAGGATGGTGGTGAACCAGCTCACCTGGCATATATCTGTCTTACATTTATATATAAGTAAATATATATAATTTATATATATATAGTAACTACGCTTTGTGTAGATCTTACAATGTTCTGGTAAACTCACAACACTCTGTTTATCCCTTGCTCTTTGGGTTGCAATTTTACCTCCAACCGGTCATTTATAGCCCATGGATCAGACCATTATCTTCCTCTCTTTCTAAGGCAAAATATTCTGCAATTATCATTAAATGTATGGTTTTAGAAATGTACAGTCATCTAAAATAACATTTTATTAAAAATTACAGATTTGAATACGTTTGGCATTTGCACCAGAGTTGAGAAAAGGAATAAAATGGGATTTGATGCAGTGATAACATATGTTTTAGCTACTACCACGGTGGTGGCAGATGGTTCTGGAGATAGAATAGCCCTACAAAATTGTCCTGAATTTGAGAAGGGTACAGAGCATTTGTAACCCAACATCGGACAAGTCATTAAATACGTAATGCACTGGGAAGGAGTTATGATCTCAAGTGAGGATTACTTCAGCCAAGAGCCTTCTCTGGAAGAGGTACAAGCCATCCAATGCAAGCCATGAGCCATCAATACTCTGTACAGCTTGAGCAAATGAGCTTTTCAGTCCTGAATAGGAGTGGAGGAACTGGTAGCTCTGCACCTTTCTTCCATCACCACCATTGAAGTTCTTTACCAATCACAGCCAGGTGTGACTGAGTCCAAATGTGTGCTTCGGGTCATAATTATGCATCAAGTGATCTGGTGAAACTTATACCTTGGAGAGCAGGGCCACAGTGTTGGCTAAAATAGCCCTGGAGCTGTGGTTACAGTCACCTTCTGCTGGTGTTTGATGGAAGGCGCTGAAGGAGGTTTTCCCCCAACATTTCCATACTGTGACACTATAGGGTCTGTTACTCCATAACTTGAGAAAATGTGTGTTTGATAATCTGATGCAGAGTTCAGTGAGGGGCACGATGAAATACAGCTTGTAGAAGAGGCTTAGCTCCATAGTCACTCACAAGCCCAAACTCCTTCCATCTGTGGCTTCATCCTATTCAAAATCCTCAGAGCTTTCTTTTATCTATGAGTGGAAGGAAACAGGTGATCTTAAGGACACTTCTGTCCTCATTTCACTGGACAAAGTCATTCCCTTGGGCTCACCTGAGCTGAGTAAGATAGTCTGAAAAATGTATTTTGACTGTTTTCCCATGAGGGAAAGGAGAACATCAATATTTGCACTCACCAGTGGCCTCTGTCACACAATGGAAAGACTTTAGGCAGACCTAGAGTCAGAAACCTACTGTGCCATCACTCGCTGTGTGTCATGGCACTGATTGTCCAACCTTTCTGAGTTTCATTTTTCTCATGTGTGAAATGTGACAATCATATCTTCCTCAAAGGCATGTTGGAAAAGTTAAATGAGGCGATTTAAACTTCACAGAAAGTGTTGCATGATTTTTCTTTCTCTTTTCTTTTTTAGCTTTGTACAAATACGATCTTTCCGGTCTCAGCTGACCAAGAAGGTATGAAAGTTGGCTCAACAGAATGTTAGCTGCCGTGGAGAGGATGCCTGCATGAAGTGGAAGATGGTCCACACTGGCCTCCAAAGTCCTTCCGCCCTGGAGGAACCTCTGAAATATTCATTATACACATACCAGGTTGAGTCAGAGGCAGAGTGGACATTTACGCTGGAACTAAAGCCTGGTATGTGCTCAGTAACCATGGCTTCTCGTTTCTTCTGGAACTAAGTCTTCTCAGCAGAATGTCGACATCTGTAAAGCTCTCAGACTTAACTTTTCCTTTCTCCTCTTTGCAGAACTGTGCTTGTCTTGGCCTTTTTATCTTGGCATTTAACTGAGAAGAATTTCAATTGTTTGCAGTCAATCCCACAGTGCTTTTTCAATTTCCCTTTGTTTTCTTTAGGATTTTCAGAAGACCTCACGTGCCCTACATAATTCAGTTGTGATTCCAGAAGAGTCTGGCGCCTCAAAGTCACAGATGATTTTTAAAAATATTTCAAAGCCAGTGTATGAGAAGAAGCATTGGATTAGGAATCCAGAGATCAGTGCTGCACTCCTGGCCCTGCTGTGTAACCTTCAACACGTAAGTTTTTGCCTTTCTCAGTCTTAGTTTTTCAACTGAATAGGAGAGTGAACTGCCTCAGTAGTTTGTTAACTATGTTCCAAGAAATCCTGGGGTTTCTTAGAGATATTTCCAAAGCTGTGGGTATTTCTAAAGGTGGCAAAGGAGAGTCTGTCTTCTACAATTCTACTTTTTATTTATTTTATATATCTGAAGTTCTAGTAACATTTTATTGGCCAAAATATTTTATACACACACACACACACACACGTGTGTATATATATATATATGTATGTACGTATGTATATATACATGTCATTATATGCCCTGCAACTATCACAGGGTCCCATGTATAGATAGCAGACATTCAATGATGCTAAAAGGAAGTACCATAGACTTATTTATGTCAGACTATATAGATTTATGTAAATCTATCTATTTATATAAATTTATATAAATCTATCTATATAGATTTTGGTGGACTCAGAGGTCTGTAAGGTCAGACACCAGATCCCTTTTGTTTACTTTTTGCCACTTTCTCTCCACCATCAGCCACAGTGACTGGCATAGAAGAGGAACTTGTAAATGTTTATGGAATGAAGATGTAAATTCATGTTAATATGTAATATATTAGATATGATATATATGTCATGACCCTATACATACAAGAAAAAACAGGGAAGATATACACTAAATCATTTAGCAGATTGTCTCCACTGTGCAGAAAAAATTTTTAAAGGTGATAAAAATAAGTTCACATTTCTTTTGTGGTCATAAAAGGAATTGTGTCATCAATGTTTGGCCAAGAAAACAGAAGCCACTCTAGATTACCTGATATGAACTAAATTGTATCCCCTCAACATTCATATATTAAAGCCCTAGCCCCAGTGTCATCGCATTTGAAGATGGGGCTTTGGGAAGGCAATTAGGGTTAGATAATGTCATGAGGGTGGGACCATCATGATAACATTAGTGCCCTTATAAGAAGAGACACCAGAGTACTCTCTCTCTCTCTCTCTCTCTCTCTCTCTCTCTCTTCCTCTTCCTCTTCCCCCCCACCGTCACCTCACCATAAGAGGATACAGCAAGAAGAAGAGCATCTGCAAGACAGGAAGATACCTTAACCAGGAACCAAATTGACTGGAATCTTGACTTTGGACATCCAGCCTCCAGAATTTTAAGGGAAAAAAAACAAAAAAGCAAATATGAAAGTCCTGTTGTTTATGCCACCTAGTCGGTGGCAGCCCCAGCAGACGAATACATTGCCCAAGTAGAAAAGTTTTCAGTACAGTGATTTAGAGGCCCACATACCCTTCAACGAAATAAAAAGTGGGATGCAGTGAAAGTGAGAAGTTTCTGGATTAGAAGGAGGGTACTACAAATGCTATTATTTACTGTTTTCACCACCAAAGTAGGCAATTCCCAGTAACCTCCTTGGAAGCTGGTACCATCTTTACACCTGTTCTCTGCCCACATATCTCCCACCACTGCTATTTCATCCACCATGAAATCAGAAATCCTATTTTATTCTTCCCTTATACACAGCACCTATTACAATGTCCGAAACATAGAAAACATCTCATAAATATTTGTCGAGTGAATAATACCTCCTTCCATCCTCACACTGACCAGTCAAGTGGATATTACCAAAACCAATGATAAAAACTAGAAAGTATCTAAAAGTTAACAACACTGACATAAAATAGGATACTATGCAATGGTTTTCAAAACTTTGATGACATGAAATAATGATCATGATAAAATATCACCTGTATACACACACCTCAAAGTATTAACAGTGGGTAGTTCTGAATAGGGGAATTAACAGTTTCTCTTTCTTTTCTCCCCTATTCTTTTAGATTTTTGTATATTTAAATTATCTTCCAACTTCTTTATGTTAAGCTTTTATTATTTTAAAAGAAACAAATTGTGCTAAAAATTGATTTTCATGCAAATGCGCTACCATGCTAGTTGTTAACTTTTCAGCATGGATGAGGACATTAAATTAATCTAAGCAATGATTAGGAACCATAGGGAGCAGGGAAAAGGCAGCAATTCCTAAAGTTGAAGCAGCAGCATCCTTTCCTTTATGATGCTTTTGTAGAATGTTCCCTCTCCTTCCTCATCTTGCTTTACAACTCAGTTCACCACTTGCAGAATCTCAGGATCTCAGCCTCAGTTTAAGACGAGGGTCTCCAATCCCAGGGTAAGCTCACTGCTCCATGCAAGTGCGATCCCAAGTTTTTGAGTTCCCTGGTAAGCAGAATGCTGTATCCCCATTTGTATTTCCCTGACGGACAGTAATACTAAGCACCTTTTAATATATTCATTGTTCATTAATATATCTCCTCTTGTGAAGTGTCTGTACAAATCATTTGCCCATTTTTATTAAGAAATTAGTATTGTTATTGATTTGCTCAGGTTTGTTACATATTCTGGATAATGTCTGCTGTAGATTGGATGCCCCCATACATCATTAAGGCTTAATCCCCAGTGTAACTATTGAGAGTGAGAAAGCCTATTTCGGTAATTGGAATGTGGAGCCTTGAAGACATGATTAGATTATAGGACCACACTGTAGTGAACAGATTAAAAATGGTCTTCATGGGTGTGGTTTGGAGGGCTTTAAAAGGTGAGCATGAAGAGTCTCTCTCTCTTTGCTCTGTCATTTTCACAATGTGATACCCTGCTGTCACTGTTGTCACCACCAAAGACTTCACCAAATGTGTTCCCTCGACTTTGGACTTCCCAGCCTCTGAAACTGTAAGCAATAAATTTCATTTTCTTTATAAATTATCCAGTTCTGTGTATTTTGTTATAAGCAACAGAAACAGACTAATACAGCATCCTTCATCAGATATAATGAGTCTATTATATATTAATAATATATATTATATAATTGAATATATATAAATGGACATTCAAGAAAAAAAGAGGTGAAAGGATAGGGAGTGCAGATTAAGAAGAAAGCTCTAAAAAATATTGAAATTTTGACTCATTGATTTAAATACGAGTCTTTTTCCAACCCCACAGGTATAAAAAGAAAACATACATGTACTTAGCAATACCACTACTCAAAGGACTGGGAAGTGCACTTCAGAATATTGCATCTCATCCCGCAAGAGTGAGAGCTTCTTGGGAACAGGTGCCACATGCTTGTATTAGCCATCTCTCTATCACTCACTTTTAGCATGGTATGTGGCATTACTGAAGGTGGTTAAACATATTTGTTGAGAGAATAAGATAAGAAGACAGTTGACTGGTCATCTTATTTAATTATCACAAAGAAGAAAACCAATCATTGACCTTTGAGTGAAAATTAAAACCACTGCAAATAAAAGCAACATGTATATTGTATATTGATGGTGCTTGGTTTCATCCAAGTGAGGGTCGGGCACAGTAAGGAAGGGACATAAACGGATGGAACACTCATCCCCAGTTTGTAGATGTCCATAGATCCCTTTTAGCTGAAGGCTAAGAATCGAATAATGCACTAATGTTTCTAGACATAATCAATATCTCTCTCGTGTATCATGATTCTTCCTCTTTTTCCTGGATCAATCCTATCAGCATTTGCACATTGTTTTTGTCTCCTTCCTCAAACCCTTCTTTGACCCCACATTTTTCTCCAGTCTTCTCAGGGGAAAAGGAGAAACTTTTTGAAAAAGTTGTTGACATTTGCTGTCTGCACCTTCCTATCTCCTATTTATTCTTCTGATCTCTCCTATCTGGTTTCTGCCAACCACGTCACGGATATTACTTTTGTTAAGTTCTCCAGACTGCAAATTCAATGGGCAGTTCTGTATGCTGTAGTCTTATTTAGGAGTCTCTGCAGCACTCAACAGGGTACAGAGAGTCAATATAACAGAGCAGTTTATGTGGGGGCCTTGAAGCCACACAGTAAGAGTCGGGGTCTCAGTTCTGCCACTTATTTCAACATCATAGCATCTTTGCGCTTCCTTAAAATGATAGTTCTTTCCCATTTGAAGCCTTTGTACTTTTTTTTTTTTTTTCTCAAAATGCTTTTGTAGCACCTCCCAATACTTCAGGCATCAGCTCAGGTTTGTCTTTCTCAAGGAGGACTTCCCATCCACATTTATACATCAATGTCCCTGTGTAGTTCCCATAACTGGTCCTGAAGTGAGGACCATAGCTTCCCAGCTCTGCCACACTCTGGCTCCCTGCCCTGGTCATGTGCATAACCTCTCTGTGCTGCAGCTGTCTCCTCCATGTATTGTCATAATAACTCCCTCAAGATTGCTGTGAGCATCCAGAGTCAGTGCAGGTAAACTGCTTAGAACAATGCTTGGCACGTAATGAGCTATTATTTTAGGAAAGGTTCACATTCAGTTCCCTTCCCAGGTATGCACCTAGAACATGTGGTGTGGTTCAGATTCCCCACTTTTCTCATCTAGAAAAAGATCTCAAGTACTTGGAACAGACTTGTCATACCTGTTGAGAAAATAAAATTATTCCTTTCTAAGATAGTCACACTAGAGAAAGGATAGTGGTAAATAGCTCTCCAAAGAAAATGGGAACGAGCCTCTTCCACATCTTTTAATAGAAGCGTTAGTTAACTTTTATGGGAGTGCCACAGAGAAGAGGTCGGTTTCTGCTTGGTGAGCTCACAAACAAAATAAAATAAACAGACAAGGGAGGCAGTGGGCATTTGATAAACCTTCTCAGAAGGCTCACGGCAGTTGGGGAATCAAAATTAACTGTCTTTATTCACTCTTAACTCCAATCTGGGTTGAGTTTTCCTCTTTGCCTGCTCACAGGCTATCTTGCGCTGTTTATCATGGACTTCTCCCTGAAGAAGCACCAGGCCCAGCCTCCCCTTTTCCTCACCAACCCCTGTCTCGTGTTCTCCTTGAGCTTGTGATCTGAGCAGATGAAGGGGTGGTACAAGGCAGGGTGGAACTGTAGCTAAAAAAAAAAAAGCTGCCATCAGACACTTCTAGCTCTGTCTCTTGACCACTGCCTGGCCGAGAGAGATTTTCTTAATCTGTTAAGCCTGTAAACTAGGAAAGTAATGTCTCCCAGCAAGTAGAATTGTGAAAAGGTTTACATAGGTGATCTGTGTAAAGCCTGGTCTGAAATAAGCAATGGTTTAGTATTAGATTGCTGCCTTCTGCCCCCGGAGTCATTAATATTACTATCACTAGTGTCGTTAACATTATTAGCAGCAGTGCCTAGGTGGGCGCTCCACTCAGTCCAGCCTTGCCACTCAGCTCCCCAGTCTCTGACTCTTCCCAACAACTGGATGGTCACACTTCATGAAAGACATGCAGAGAAAGACTGGACCATGCTTCTTGGGGAGATTGGACAATGCAAGTTGGACCACACATGTTTGAAGGCCTCCTCCACTTCTGTAACTAAAGAAAAACATAATTCTAAACTGTAATAAGTGCAGCAATCATTAATAAATCTGCATCATGTCATGGTTTTTTCCTCTATGCAAATTCTAAGATGCCCCTGACTAATCAACTGATTCTAAGCTAGTGGAAAAAAGCCTGATATTTTCCCATCATAAAAGGGGAGACGGAAGGCAGATTAGATCATCCCTAAAATTCAGTGGAGAATGTGATCCTCATTCCCTTGCCACAACAAAGCAGCAGCAACAAGATAATGTGTCAGTGTACTCTTTTTACTGATTTAACCTACTGAACTCCCAAAATGTGATTTTTTTCATTTTCCATTATTCTCTGATTGTTCCCTTCATGACATGGCTTTAGAATTGCCCCGTTCCTGTAGAATGAATGGAGCTAGGACTCTGCGGGCCCATCTCTGTGTCCTTCAAATGCCCCCATGAAGGCTGGGATCCTTGGACAACAACTGTTGCTCTCAGACAGAGCTGGGGCAAGACTCTGACCTCATATAAGAACTGAAGACTGTCGTTATTGGATGAGTTCCCTAGGCAGGGCTGTATTAGTCCATTTTGTGTTGCTATAAGAGAATACCTGAGACTGGGTAATTTATAAAGAACAGAGGTTTATTTGTTTATGATTCTGGGACAGTTGCATCTGGTGTGGGCTTCAGGCTGCTTCTACTCATAGCAGAAAGCGGCAGACAGCCGGTGGGTATGATGGAGTTCGGATGTGTTGTTCCCTCCAAAACTCATGTGGAAATTTGATCTCCAATGTGGCAGTGTTGGAAACTGATTGAGTCATGGAGGCAGATCTCTCATGAATGGATTAATGCTCTCTGTGGGTGGGGGGATTAATGAGTGAGTTCTCACTCTATTAGTTCCCGTTAGAGCTGGTTGTTTAAAAGACCCTGGCACCTCCAATGTCTCTCTCTCTCTTGCTTCCTCTTGCCATGTGATCTGCTTGTACCTGCCAGCTGCCTGCCACTTTTCCTCCATGAGTAGAAGCAGCCTGAAGCCCGTGCCAGATGCAACTATCCCAGAATAGTAAGCCAAATAAACCTCTCTTCTTTATTAATCACCCAGTCTCAGGTATTTCTGTTATAGCAACAGAAATGGACTAAACAGGGCATAAGCAGATCACATGGTGAGAGGGTGAGAGAGAAAGAGAGAGAAAGAGAGAGAGAGAGACGGGGGAGGCATGCCAGTGTCTTTTAAACAAACAGCTCTCACAGGAACTAATACAGGGAAAACTCACTCACTATCCCACCCCAGGGACAGCATTACTTCATTTATGAGGGATCCACCCCCATGACTCAAACAGCTCCCAAAACACTGCCACATTGGGGGTCAGATTCCCACATGAGTTTGGTGGGGGACAACACATCCAAACTCTATCAAGGGCCTTATTTGAAAAATCCCTCTCCAACTGATTGAAATCTTTCCTAATTAATGATGGGTAAACGTGGAGACTATTTCTTAGATACCACATGCCAGGAAGCAAATGTGATAATTATATCTGTCAATCTGCAGAACCCCTCGTCTCAACTCCAGTGAAATGCTACCATTTCAGTCTAATCTGTGAGAAAGGCAAATGGAGAGGGGACAATAACCAGAGAAAGCTGAAAAAATCCCAGCTGTCAGTGCACATGTCGGGGGCAGTTGATAGCTTGGGTATTATCACATTAGCAATCTCTTCAGTGAAAAGGAATTCTAGCTGCTTTGTGCCTTGAAAAAGAGCAGCAATGGAAAACCTTTAAGTTAGATGCCATTTTACTGGAGATCATGATGATTTAAAATGTCGGTTGCTTTCCCTTAAACTATCATTTATGGTGGAATATAGCAAGGAACGTCAACACAGCAAGAGACTGAGCATCTTCTGCAAATCATACAGTGAAGGAAGATGCACCACTTTAGACAGCACTGATGGCTCCAAGTGGGGAGGGTGTGTGTTTGGATGTGAACACTTAAGCATTCCCAATGCCACTTTGAATTTCCCTTTCTTGACTAGGAGAGCTAGTTGTCAGCCCAGAACCCAGGCTGAAGAAAACAGTGGGAGACTTTCCACGGGAGGAAAGGAAGAAGAGATGCAGTAAGACACAGTGAAACACCAACAGCATCCCCAAAGGTAAGGTCCCAAAGCAATACCAGGAGTCTAATAACAAAGATGATGACGATGATAATGATGGTCATTATAGAGCTGGGGCTGGGTCTCACAGACCCCTTGAGCCCATTCACAAACTCTTCACACACAGGTCTATGAGCTAAGTAACAGGAAAAGATGCCTGGAGCCATGGATGAAGGAATAATAGGCTTTATTTTTAGAAGTATGCTCTGCTGACCAGCAGTTCAGAACCGCTGTCTCACACACTGAAGAGCACACAAAAATAGCAACAAGCAGAAAGATACATGGGCACACATGTGCACTAACTCTACTCCCACACAACTCATTTACAAACAGTGTGCTGCACCACACCCAGCCAGACTGAGGTGAAGGGGCCTGACTAAACTACTCTATTTTCCTCACAGTCATAATAGTTAACATTTATATACTATTGAGTACAGTTCTAGTTTTGTTTGTGCTAATCCATGGAATACTCACAATAGCCTTATGAGTTAAAAAACATTTTAAATTCCCACTTTACAGGTGAGTTATCTGAAGCACAAGGAGGTAAATAACTAGCCCAAGGTGAAGTGGAGTTTGCAACTTTGGGAACTGGCTCTAGAGTCTTTACTCTTATTTTCTAAGTTGGATGCTTCTCAGAGTCATGGATTGGATAAACCCAGGGATGAGTATGAAGTAGCAGTTGGCACATAGACGGGAATGCTCAAGATGATTGCTACAAAAATACTCTGGTATACTGCGGTAGTAAAGTTGGGGCTGCAATGTGCTGGCTGGTCAGCTCAGTTGGTTAGAGCACAACCTTGAAACAGCAAGGTCACAGGTTCATATCCCTGTTCTGGCCAGCTGCCACAAAAAAAAAAAAAAAAAAAAAAAAGTTGGGGCTGCAGTATGTAAAAAGCCTGGTAGGCTTTAAGTTTATAAAACCCCAGCAGAAAGCTGGGCCAAACAATACAGGTGTCCCTGAGGAGCTACCTAGAGCATGCCTAGAATGTGCATATGAGCATACAGTCCTGGAATACATTTACACTTGTCAAGAACTACTTGTTCTTTTTTATTTCTCCAACACCCTAAGCTTCTTCCTGTCACAGGGCCTTTGCACATGCTGTTATCTCCTCCTGGAATGTTCTTCCCAAGAAAGGCTTTCCCTGATCACTCAAATTAAGTAGCACCATACTACCTCAGCATCCCCTTTTCCATTTTTAGCACTCAGTACCATATAAAAACATTTAATTTGTATTGACTTGCTTTCTTGACTCTTCTTATAAAACGGAAGCTCTTTAAAAGCATGCGCCACTTCTCTTTTATTAAATATTGTATCTTCAAATCCTAGAACAGGCAAATAGAATTACTGACTAGTAATAGTTTTTTTGGAAGACTTTCTACTGTAGCAGATTCTGATTCTGTTCTGTTTATATGTTTCATGTTTAAATTCTCACAATAACTTTACAAGATAGATATTTTACTATTCTTTTTTACAGATGAGGAAACTGAGTCACTAAGAATGTAAGTCCTACTGATGTAAGTGTTCAGGCTGAAATCTGAAGAAAGGCATTTGGGCTCTAAAGCATACTCTCAAATGCCTTTAAATAACTGTTCCATCTACAAGCTTTTAGGATTTATTAAATGGATGGATGGATGGATGAGTGAATGAATGAGTGAATGAATGAATGACTTCATGATGGGCCAGGATAATATCTTGTGAAGTCCAGTAGCTAAGACAAAACCAAACCTGAGAGAAAAAAATATGAAAAATTCTAAGAGCAGTAACTGTCCATAGAGAAAGGAGGCACTCTTTTCCTTAGGTAGATGGGATTTGGCACCAGCAGGCGGCGAGTGGGGAAGGTTCTGTGGGAAGTATGAGTGTAAGCAAGACAGGAGTCTCAAGGACCACAGGTCAGACAGACAATGGGATGATTTCAGTGTGACCGTTCTTGCCACCTTGCACTTTCTATGATTTTCAGTCTCAATTCTTAAGGAACCAAGGGAGATCACACCCATGACGGATAACTGAATGTGAATATTTTCATCAAATTAAGCAAAGCTGGGATCATGTTGATTAATATATCTATCAATCAATCACTCAAAAGCCTGTCTGTATCAAGTCTTCCATGAAGCAGATACCAAGACAAGATTAGATGTACAAAAGATTTATTGGGGAAATAAATCTCTTCACAGGAACACCTGTGAAGGTTAAAGGAGAGAGTGAGCAGGAAGAACTAGGAAGAGCCTTCAGACTACAATGTAGGTCTTGCAACTATGAAAAGGAAGAAGGAAGGAAGAAAGTTGTGTATAAAGAGATTCAAACCACAGCACAACTCTGAGAAAGTCTCAGCCAGGTCAACGGGGAGTTCTTGAGCAAAGCTTGCTCATTAGAGGAGTTTCTAACTGGGCAGAAATAGTCATTCCCTAGTAACCCCACTATGATCAAAGTGCCTGGGAACAGCCTAGGGGAACCACGGCCTCAGGTGAGTGTTGTAGCAAATTCAAAGGTAGAGTATGTTGGCTGGAAGCTGCCAATCCACTGTCTTTTTGCAGTGGCTGTCTTGAAGGGAGCTTTGAGTGGTGCAACTCCATGGCCTCTATAGTACCAGTTCTTTAACACTTCGTTCATTTGCCACCTCCTCCTTGAATCACTGACCATTCACCCCACTTGGCAGTAACTTCTTCCTCTAAAACTGTTGGCACTTTCATCTTGTGCTTTTCCTCTTCTTATATAACTTTGAATTTCAGTTTAATTGTTGATGAATGACAAGGTTCCTGATGAATTTGGGGGACTCTGACCTGCATGCTCATATTGGTAATTCTCAGATATCAGAACTCACAATGACATCTGGACACCTCTTGCTTTTATAGTGAAAATGTGATGACAACTTTGGTAGAGACAATAGAAGTGCTTTTAGTGTCATCTTAACACCCACTGTTGTTAGTGTGCTGAGTAAGCAAATGGACTGCAGGTGGCCAAGCAAAGGCAGATGTGCCCATCTTTGCCCAGTGGTCAGGATTGTTCAGGAAAAGCATTTTCAAGTGATGCATAAGGTGTTGCCACTTAATGTTCTCTGAGGAACTTGTTCTTATTTCTTAAGGATAGGACATCACACTGGAAGGACTAGTTTGCCTTTGGGGTCTGTAAAGAAGCAGTTTCTTATCAACCTTACCCTCAAAAGCTGGTCAAAACAGCCCACACAACTTAAGCCATTTCTGCCTCAAGTCAGGATTGGTTAAGAGCTCTCTACAGGTGGACCAGGGGAGGAAAAAGTGAAAGAAATAAGGCAGGCAGCTGAAGGAGTCCACAGAGTTGGGAAAGACATATGCACTGTCTGGTGTTTACCTAGAGGCTCCAAGTTTAGCCTTAGGTAGGAGGTTTCACCATCCAGTCAGTTTTCCCGCTCAGATACCAGACTCCTGAGAATACATAACTGTCCTCTGCTCAGTTCACTGATGTGTGCTGTGTTTCCAAGTACCAGCCCTGCTGTTTCCCAGTTCTCTCTTCTCATAAGGCAATTGAGTGTTCTCCATGACCAGCTAAATCGTTACAGATGCTACCCTAAAAGGACTTCACAGGAACCTGTGACCTATCTCTCTATATTTCCAAGTGAATTTATCTAAGCTGATTCCCTATCACTAGGCTCTAGCCACCATCTCTTGTACCCCACATCATGAACCCCTATCATCTTGATTCTAGGATTGAGACACTTCTTGGGTACCATGTCTACCCCATTAACCATTGCTGTCATTAACTCTAGAATTGATCAGCTCTCCTGTATATTTTCATAGCTTCATGTACATTTCTTTTGCTGCACTTGTCACAATTTTAATTATTTTTGTAATTATAGGACAATGATTTCCCCTCACTTTCGTGGCTTCATGAAGTCTCACAGTCTTCTTTACTGTTGTGTCCCTCACCATTGACATAGATCGTGGCACACAATACAGAAGTCACTCATATTTTTTCAACAAATGAAAAAATCAATTAATGAATGAATGCCAGAGGATTTACTGAATGAGATTAAATTCACACTTTGGAATAGGAAATCTCTGCTTCTGCATAACTTATGGCTAAGCCATGCACTATGAATTCTAGAGGATGTGCAGTGTGTCCTGACATCCTCCAGTTTCTTTTCTGTAAAAATGATCTGGCTGTGACATGTATCACCCTAATAGTGGCTAGGGATTATTCAATCTATTGAACAATAGGAGTGTCTTTTTTTTTTTCTTTTTTTTTCCTCTCTAAATTTACAAGTTTGGAAGCAGTTTCTAGAATAGGTCCTCTAAATCAACTTGAAAATTGACTTTGAATAGAAGATAGGCTTGCCATCTTTCTGGCTTTGCCTAGCTGAGTTTCTATTCTGGGTCACATGTTGAATTTGTCCCACACTTTGCGTGGAAACAACTACTTCTAGTTTTAGAAAGTTTTTAGGCTAGACGTATGAAGTTACTTAAAATACAGGTTTTAAAGACTGTCTCTATTGAGTGATCTCTTTAAAAAAGCTTTGCTTCCTTCCAACATGCTGGCTGTTGCTCTATCTGTTAATAAAAGTGATGATGTTGCTACAGCTCTCTGCTGTGCTGGTCAGACAGTTTTGTATCTGAATTGTATGCATAATTAAATATATAGTGTCTGTGTATTTTAACTACCTCCCTCATATTTTATTTTTTTTTACTTACTTATTTACGTATTACAAATATTTATGAGATACAAAGCTGATTGTCTCCCCTCCTGTCCATGATGTGGGGGCCAGATTCATACTGGGGGGCTATCCATTACCAGAAATTACTTTTGTACCCTTTGTCCCCTCCCAATTATCCTCCGACCTCCCTCCCCTTCCCCTTCTCCCCTCAACTCCAATTTGTAGCCCTAGGAATGTTCCCACCCTCTGTTGGATTATGGCACCACTGTGGTCTTTCTTTCCTGTGTTCCTTTCTCTCTTAGATCCCACATATGAGTGAGCACATGCGGTATTTATCCCTCTGTGCTTTGCTTATTTCACTCAACATAAGTTTCTCCAAGCTCATCCATGTTGTTGCAAATGGGAGAATTTCATTCTTTTTTACGGCACAGTAGTATTCCATAGTGTATATATACCAGTTTCCTTATCTATTTATGGACATTTAGGTTGGTTCCATATCTTGGCTATTGTAAACAGAGCTGCCATAAACACAGGAGTGCAGGTATCTCTTCGACATAATGATTTTGATTCCTCCAGATATATACCCAGAAGAGCACCTCCTTCATATTTTAAAAACTTTTTTTATTTTGAAATAATTTTAGATTCACATAAAAGTTGCGAAAATAGTTCAGCAGATTCCTGTTTCCCCTTCATTCAGTTTTTTTCAATGATCACATCTTCCATGACCATGGTAACGATTGGCATCATACTTATAACTGCACTACAGAGCGTATTCAGAATTCACCAGTTTCTATGTTCACTAATCTGTGCGTATATAGTTCCAACATTTCATCACCTATATATATGTGCAAACCATCAGCACAATCACGACATAGCACTCTTCTTTCAACAGGTAAAATTCCCTCATATTGCCTCTTTATAGTTATGCCCTCTTCTAACACCTAAAAACCACTCATCTGTTCTCCATGTCTACAATTTTGTTATTTTTAGAATGTTAAATCATGCAATATGCAACCTTTTAAGACTGGCTTTCTGTACTGAGTTTATTCCCCTTGAGAATTATCCAAGCTGTTTTACATATCAATAATTTGTTCCTTTTCACTGATGAGTAGTATTCCACTGTATGGATGCACAAATTTGTTTAATTTTTTATTCTTCGAAGAACATTTATATTGTTTCAAGTCTGGGGCTATTATGAGTGAAACTGCTGTTTTTAATTTTTATGAATGAAGCTGAACTCTTTGGAACAATGTTTATGTGAAAAATTTTATTTTTCTATGGTTAATTCTTAGGAGTAGAATTGCTAGTTCATATAAAAAATGAATTTTTGAGGAGCTGCAGGCAACCTCCACCAACAGCTGGCAGGAGCATTGGGACCTCAGGAGCCAAGGACAACTACTGCTGGCAGACAGCAGGAGTGCAAGGTACCATTATATGGGTGACCCGCCACTGTCACAGACACCACAACCATGTGGGTGGCCCATCACAGCCACTGCCATAGCCACCACCACCACAAGGGTGGCCTTCCACCACTGCTGCCAGGGTGGCCCACTAACCACTCAACTGTATTGACACAAAGAGGGTCACCAGTGGAGCCCAGGTAAAGAGAGGAGCAAACACAGACCCATAACTTAGTGGTCCAACCCACAGGGGGAATTATGCTGACCCCCACAATAGTGCACGTGGGGATGGGAGGTACATGCACAGCCCACATAACTGACTTTATCCAGAGAGAGACACATGTAGAATCCCAGACAGTGCAGAAACCAATGATATCAAAATAGAGTAAGGAAGAAAATTCTCAACTACCAGCAACTCATCCTGCAGACAGGGTAAGCTAGGACACAGGAGGAGCCTCTACCCATAGGAAAGAGGAAAAAGAAACCCCACCCAGCATCACCCATTCAAACTGAGGAGCCCCAGTATACCCCAGTGTACCCATCAGGGTCACAGGATGCTGGCCAAGGTGCGAACAAGCTGGCTCAGGGTCACCCACCCCAGCCAATCAATAACAGATTCCCAGGCACTTCTCCCACAGAATACTAGAAAAACAAGAACAATCCAACCCCCAAATTAGTAAACAAATAGAAATAATTAAGATCAGAGCAGAACTAAATGAAATAGAGACTCAAAAATGATAAAAAAAAAGATCAACTAAGCAAAAATTTGTTTTTTTGAGAAGATGAACAAAAAGACAAACCATTACCTAAGCTAACTTAAAAAAGAAGAGAGAAGACCCAAATAACAAAAATGAGAAATGAAAAAGGAGACATCCTACATGTAATAAATATCACAGAAATACAAAGAATCATTAGAGATTGCTATAAACAACTATCTACCAACAAATTTGAAAACCCAGAGGAAATGCATACATTTCTGGAAACATACAAACTACCAAGACTGAACCAAGAAGACACAGAAAACCTGAACAGACCAATAATGAGCAATGAGATTGAAGCAGTAATTAGCAGTCTCTGAACAATGAAAAGTCCAGGATTGGATGGCTTTGCTGTTGAATTCTACCAAACCTTTAAAGATGAGTTAATACCAATTCTCTTTAACTATTCCAAAAAATTGAAACAAAGGCCATTCTCCCAAACTCATTCTATAAGTTCAGCAACACCCTGATACCAAAATCAAACAAACTTCCTGTTTGCAGATGACATGATCCTATATAGAGAAAAACCTAAAGACTCTACCAAAAAAAAAACCTCTTAGAGCTGCTAAACGATTTCAGTAAAATTTCAATATACAAAATCAACATACAAAAATCAGTAGCATTTTAATATACTCCAATAATGAACTAACAGTAAAAGAAATCAAGAAAGCAAGCCTATTTACAATAGTTACTAAAAACTAAAATAAAATACCTAGGAAACAATTGAACCAAGGTTGTGAAAGATTTCTGCAATGAGAACTACAAATCACTGCTAAAAGAAATTAAAGAAGACACAAAAAGATGGAAAGACATTCCATGCTCATAGATTGGACTCATTAACTTGTGAACATGTTCATACTACCCAAAGTGATCTACAGATTCAATACAATCACCATCAAAATACCACTGATATTCTTCACAGAAATGGAAAAAATATCCTCACATTCCTATGGAACATCAAAAGACCTCAAATAGTCAAAGAAATACTGAACAAAAAATAAATAAATAAATAAATAAAGCCAGATGCATTACACTATCTGACTTCCAATTATACTACAAAGCTATAATAAACAAAACAGCATGGTTCTGACATAAAATCAGGCACTCAGTCCAACAGAACAGAATAGTGAACCAAGACATCAACCCACATACTTACAACCAACCAGTCTTTGACAAAGGCAACAAGAACATACATTGGGCAAAAGACTGCCTCTTCCATGAATGGTATTTGGAAAACTGGACATCTGTATGTAGAAGAATGAAACTAGACCCATACTTCTTGCCATACACCAAAATCAACTGACAATGGATTAAAGATTTAAATACAAGACATGAATCTATATAACTCCTTAAAGAAAACAT
Source organism: Cynocephalus volans (assembly GCF_027409185.1). NCBI lineage: Eukaryota > Metazoa > Chordata > Mammalia > Dermoptera > Cynocephalidae > Cynocephalus > Cynocephalus volans. The sequence continues at coordinate 11,901,279 of NC_084468.1, forward strand.
AGAGAAAACACTTCAGGAAGTATTTCTGGGCAAAACTTATGAATAAGACTACAAAAGCATAGGCAACAAAATTAAAATATATATATATATTTATATTTATATAATTATATGAAACTAAAAAGGTTCTGCACAGCAAAAGAAACAATCAATTGAGTGAAATGGCAGCCTATAGAATGGGAGAAAATACTTTCAAACTATGAATTCAACAATGGGTTAATATCCAGAATATACAAGGAATTCAAATAACAGTAAAAAACAAGTAACCCAATTAAAAAATGGGCAAAGGAGCTGAATAGGCATTTCTCAAAAGAAGACATACAAATGGCCAACAGAGAAATGAAAAAATGCTCAGCATCACTAAGCATCAGGGAAATGCAAATCAAAATCCCATAGAGATGTCATCTCACACCAGTTAGACTGGCTATTATCAAAAAGAGAGAGAATAATAAATGCTGACAAGCGTGTGGAGAAAGGGAAACCCTCCTACACTGTTCATGGGACTGTAAATTAGTGCAGCTATTTTAGAAAACAGTATAGAGGTTCCTCAAACAACTATAGATAGAACTGCCATATGATGCAGCAAACCCACTGCTGGATATATACCCAAAGGAATAGAAATCAGCATGTCAAAGGGATACCTGAAGTCCTATGTTTATTGCAGCTCTATTTACAACAGCCAAGAGTTGGACCAACCTAAATGCCCATCTATGGACGAATGGAAAAGGAAAATATCACACACACACACACACACACACACACACACACACACACCCCAACACATACACAGTGGAATATAGTCAGCCATAGAAAACAATGAAATTCTGCCATTCACAGCAATGCAGATGAACTTAGAGAAAATGTTGTTAAGGGAAATAAGCCTGGCACAGAAAGAGAAATACTGCATGTCCTCACTCATAAGTGGGAATGAAAGAGAGGAAAGAAGGGAGGAAAGAAGGAAGGAAAGAAGGAAGGAAAGAAAGAAAAAAAGAAAGAAAAATACAACAAACATAATAACTAGCTGAACTTTCAAAAGCAGAGAACAGAACTGAGGGCACCAGAGGTGGGAAAGGGAGAAGGGGAGGAAAAGGGGCTAGCAAGAAATTGGTTAAAGGTCACAAAAATGATACATTGTATCATGTTGAATATAGTGACTATCCTGATTTGAGCACCACATATACCACATATTGCATAGAGGTATTAGTATTCAATGTTGTATCTCACAAAATATACAATAAATTATGTTTCAATATAAAAAATGAACTTTTAACTTTATAAAACACTGGCAAACTTTTCCTGACATGGTGTCCCATTTTGCATTCTCATCAGCAATGTCTGAGATATCAAGTAGCTGTCTCTTTAACAGCGTTTGGTGTGTGTGTGTGTGTGTGTGTGTGTGTGTGTGTGTGTGTGTGTGTATTTTTTTAATTCTGACATTCTAAGCGATGTGTACGTCCTATTAAACAAGTCATGTTCTTTGAACAGTATGGGATAAAATGCACTTCCCTGTAGGGCAGAACCATGACGCTTCCAGGGTAACACAGTTCAACATCCCTCCAATAGCTACGGCAGAGCAGGCTAATGTTTTCACACCAAATGTCATATGGGTTTCACAGATACTTTGTAACTTTTAAAATACTATATAAGTAAGTGATGTTTTTGCGTTAGCATTCATAAGAAACATATATAGGGGGAAATTAGGAGGTAACTGTATACAAGAATCCTGCAGTGGCAGGAATGAGATAGCTTCTTCATTCTGAAGAAATTGAGAAGTCATCAGGAAAGTAATACAACCAAAGTTCATATTTTGGAAGATCTACATAGTTTCATTGTGACAGATTCCGTGGATGGAAAGGATGGTGAAGTACAGAACAGATAAGCAGCATTAGACAATCTTTATAAAAATTTGCACAAGATCAGGGGTAGGAGGAATGGAAAGAGTAAAACCAAACAAACAAACAAAAAACAGGTGGGGCTTATTGTTAAAGAAGAACCTAGATAACAAGGGAGTAATGAAATTTAAGATGACTCCAAGGTTATAAAACAGAAAAAAAGAAAGTCAGAATTAAAAACTGGTGTAAACGTACTAATAGCTGGCCATGCCAAGTGCTTTATTTGGATTCTGTAATCCTCACAGTAGCCCTATGACACAGGGACAATCAGCTCCAACTATGGGTGAGGAAACTGAAACTCAGAGATGTCAATAACGTCTCTGAGACCAAACAGTGAGTATAATTCCCTTCCCATCTGTGAATGGGACAGTAACTATGTCAACATGATTATTGAAATATTTAAATAAAAGCATTTCCAGGAGCTTTTAAGAGTCATATGAATGTTTTTAGTAGTAATTTGGCAGTAATTATTCTCTAAAGATTGAATTCACCAAATGGCTCCAGGATTTTAATGATGGGCACATTCTCTCTTTATAAAAGACACACTAACAACTTCAAATGCTTTTTGTATCCAGAGTAAAAGCTCTTTAGGTTTAATTCCATAATCTCTCACCAGAACCCTTAATTTAAAACATGAATATAATGGGGAGCTCAGAATTATTTTAATTTTTAGTCAATTATGCATGAATATAAATGTGCATACAAGTAAATATTACGGGACCAAAATAATAATTCATCCCCATTTTTCTAAAGGACAAGAATGATAAATTTGAATATTCGTGGTAAACATTCAGCGAAAATGTCAGAAGCATTACTTCCACAAGACAGTGTCTCATTGTCAGCTCTTTGTAATCAGTTTGATTTTTATTGAAGAAAAGCAACAATCACAAATCAGCCTTCTTGTGTCCTTTGAATTCTTACGGCTGCAAATGAGGCTTCCAGCCGTTTCAATTTCACTTTGCAAAGGGACCGTGTTGAATCATTAATTACCTTAGAAGGTACTGCTTCCTCATCTCATTCCGGTAGAAAAAAAATATAAATCAGATTGGAACCTGGGGCTGTGAAGTCATTCTTTCTTAAAATGCCATCTGCCAGGTTCCACTTCAGAACATCCAGGAGTCATTAAAGGTGAGGGAAGGAGGGAGAAGGGAGGGTGCTGTAGCATCCAAGTGTCAGGTTGTCTTATCATAGCAGCCTGTGCTGTCACATCCTCCCCAGCCCTCGCCAGCCCCCCAACCTGGCCTTGTATTACTGATGGAGCCTCTTAACTCATCCCGTGTCACCAGCCCTGTCCACCCATCAATATGTGTAGTGAGAACACACACTGTATAATGCCCATCCGACCATGCTTCTTCCCTGCCGTAATCTCTCAAATGCTTCCTATGCCTGTGATGTCAGGAGTCCCTGCACGCCCAGCAAGGTCCTTCCCACCCATCTCCCACATGCTCTTCAGCATCATCTCTCATCATCATATGTCTGATAAATATACTCCCACCATGTTCAATTATTTGAAGTCACCTTAACCCTAGTCTTATTGTTTTGGTAACTTCTACCTAAGGCAAAGTTCAGGACTCAGTTGATGTTTTACCTCTTCTAAGTCCTCCATAACCTTCTCTCTGACCCCAATCACCATCATTCAGACACGTCAGCCAACAGACTAAAAATGGCACCCTGCAAATGGGTTTTAACAAGTTTCAATAGTTATCTCACATTATTACTGTCTTTTGTCTTTTTTTTTCATCTTCTGATAGAGTTTCAGATACTTACATATAACAAGAGCAAAGATCATGCTATATTTGCCAGGGTAAGTGTAGTCCCAATGTCACAGATGTGGCTGGCAGGGTAAGAAATGTCATCTATAAAGGTATTTGAAGTGAAAGAAAGAAGGAAGGAAGGAGGAAGGAAGAGGATGATAAAGAATCATGGTGAAGATTAAAGTGTATTTTCCCCAATGTATGTTCTGGATGCCTGTATTAGTCCATTTTGTGTTGCTATAACAGAATACCTGAAACTAGGTGATTTATAAAGAAAACAAAATCTATGGCTTACAGTTTCTGAGGCTGGGAAGTCCAAAGTCCATCCGGTGGTGGCTATAGTGACCCAGGGGTCTCACATTGCAAGCTGGTGGAAGCAGAGAGAGCAGAGAGAGAAAGACAGACTCTTCTCTTCTTTTAAAGCCCTCAGAACTACTCCCCTGACCACAATTTTTAATCCTTTCACTACTGCATGGTCCTACAATCCAATCACCTCTTCAAGGCTCCACCTTTCAATTATCATAATAGGATTTCCCACCCTCTTAACACCCACAGTTTCTAGTACATGAAAGTTTCTAATACATAAAACTTGGGGACACAATTCAAGCTTTAGGGAGTTCTGGGGGGACATAATTCAATCCATTCCAGAGCCTTTGCCTAAGATCAGTTGTAAGCATGTGGTTTGATTTCTGGGTTCTGTATTCTGTTATTAGTCTAAGAGTCTGTTTTTATGCTAGTGCCTGCCATTCTATTTTGGTGCCTCTTCAATAAATGGTGCTGGGAAAACTGGCATCCATATGTAGAAGAATGAAACTAGACCCATACCTCTTGCCATATGCCAAAATCAACTCAAAATAGATTATAGACTTAAATATAAGACCTTAAACTATAAAACTACTAAAAGAAAACATAGGGGAAATCTTCTAGAGTACTCCAAGTAGGAATGAGCAAAGACTTTATGAGTAAGACCCCAAAAGAACAGGCAACAAAAGAAAAAATAAACAAATTGGATTATATCAAATGAAAATCTTCTGCACAGCAAAAGAAACAACCAATAGAATGAAAAGGCAACCTACTGAATGGGAGAAAATATTTGCAAACCATGCATCCAATAAAAGATTAATATGCAAAATATAGAAGGAACTCAAAAAACTTTTTAAAAAAACAAGTAAAAATAAACACAAGTAATTCAATCAAAAAGTGGAGAAAGGAGCTGAATAGACATTTCTCAAAGGAAGATATACAAATGGCCAACGGGTATATGAAAAAAATGCTCAGCATCACTAAGCATCAGGGCGATGCAAATCAAAACCACACACTGAGATATCATCTCACTCCAGCTAGACTGGCCATTTTCAAAAGGACAGAGAGTAACAAATGCTGGCAACGGTATGGAGAGAGGGGAGCCCTCCCTCACTGTTGGTAGTAGTGTAAATTAGTGCAGCCATTATGGAAAACAGTATGGAGTTTCCTCAAACAACTGCAGATAGAACTGCCATATGACCCAGCAATCCCATTGCTGGGTATATTCACAAAGGAATGGAAATCATTATGTTGAAGGGATATCTGCACTCCTATGTTTATTGCAGCTCTATTTACAATAGCCAAGAGTTGGAACCAACATAAATGTCCACTGACAGACAACTGGATAGGGAAAATGTATTATATATGTACTCAAAGGAACACTACTCTTCTGTACCAAAGAATGAAATTCTGCCATTTGCAGCAACGTGGATTAACTTAGAGAAAATGGTGTTAAGTGAAATAAGCCAGAAAGAGAAACACCGCTTGTCCTCACTCACAAATGGGAACCAAGAAACAAAATAAAGCAAATGAAAAAAGAAAGAAAGATACAACAATCACAATAATACATTGAATTTTCAAAAAGAGGAACAGAACTGAGGTTATCAGATGTGGGAAAGGAGGAGTGGGAGGGAGGTTAGCAAGAAATTGGTAAAGGGCCACAAAAAATGATGCCATTGTGTAATGTTGAATATACTGATTATCCTAATTTGAGCATTATATATTGCACACAGGTTTTGATATTCAACATGGTACCCCACAGATATGTACAATCAATTATGTTTCAATTAAAAAAAAAGATTAAAGTGTAGTGGACTGGAGGTCCATTCTAGTCCTGATTCTTCTCTTGTGAACAAGTTGAGAGTCCTAAGCAATTTTTCCACTACCTGAACATAAGTTTCTGCATCATTAAAATTAATTCTGAAGAATTCTTCTGGCACAGTCTAATTTGATCATTCTTATTCTATGACTCAGTGTCAGCAGCCGCAAAGTGATTTTAGCAGCAGGAAAAGGCAGGACTTCCTGTGAAGAAGAACGTTCTTCTCCTACCCTGGGAGCTCAACATCTGTCTCATCACATGGTTTTCATGTAGCTCCATCCAGACACACAAATCTTTACACACACACACACACACACACACACACACACACACACAGAGAGAGAGAGAGAGAGAGGGAGGGAGAGGGAGAGAGAGAGAGAGAAGGAGAAAGAGAGAGAGAGAGAGAGAAGGAGAGAGAGAGAGAGAAAGAGACTGCAAGCTAATGCTGGCATTCTGTATGTGCTGCATGTCACCATTGTGAAAGAGAGCCAAGACATTTCCTGGCCTTTCCAACTCTCCAAACAGTCTGGTAACTGAGACCACATCTGGAGAAGACCATGGCCCCTTGAATTCTGACACCAAACCATATATATTGATTCAAGAAATGCTTACTAAGAACTCATTCTATAACTAATACTATACTAGCCATTAGCGGTATGATTAAAAATGAGACCTAATTCCTTCCCTCATAAAGCTTTTAGTCTAGTAAGAAAGACAAGCACTAAATGAGTGTATCTATCTTGTTGATTTTTGCAGAACAACAGAAAACCCATCTCAACCTGGAAAAGCAAAAGAAATGTATTGACACTGCATTAAAGTCTAGTTCACATAGAGATTGATCCAGGTGCTTAAATGATGATCATGAAGGAGGAACACATGTAACACACATGCACACCCCCCACCCCAAAATACAAACATACATTTCCCTTTCTCTTCACTATGAGAAGGCTACTTCAGCTTCAGCCCCTCTTTCTTGACTTTTGTCCACAAGAAAGAGTAAGATACTTCCCCAGAAACTATTTTACAGCCCAGAATTGAGTTTCATTAGGCTACACTGTCTATTTGGGTCGGGGATCCATCCTCGAACTAGTCACCATGAGCAGAGGGGAGAATTCAGAGATGATCCAGTGATTCAGTGATGGATTCAGTGATGGGTCGCATGGTAGTTCTATCTGTAGTTGTTTGAGAAACCCCCATATTATTTTCAACAATGGCTGTACTAATCTACAGTCCCACCGACAGTGTAGAAGAGTTCTCCTTTCTCCACATCCTCACCAGGATTTGTTATTCTCAGTCATTTTGATAATAGCCAGTCTAGTGGGGGTGAGATGATATCTCAATTTAGTTTTGATTTGTGCTCCCTGATGATTAGTTTTGTTGAGCATTTTTTTCATGTACCTGTTAGCCATTGGTATGTCTTCCTTTGCAAACTGTCCATTCAGCCCTCTGCCCATTTCTTAGTTGGACTGATTATTTGGTTTTTTTTGTTTGTTTGTTTGTTTTTACTGTACAGTTGTTTGAGTTCCTTGTATATTCTGGATATTAATCCCTTGTCAGATATATGGTTTACAAATATTTTCTTCCATTCAGTAGTTTTCTTTTCATTCTGTTGGTTGTTTCCTTTGCTGTGCAGAAGATTTTTAGTTTGACATAATCCCATTTATTTATTTTTTCTTTTGTTGCTTGTGCTTTTGGGGTCTTATTTATAGTCTTTGCCCATTCTTACATCCTGAAGTGTTTCCCCTATATTTTCTTCTAGGAGTTTTATAGTTTCAGGTCTTATACTTCAATATTTAATCCACTTTGAGTTGATTTTGGCATATGGAGAGAGGTATGAGTCTAGTGTCATTCTTCTGCTCATAGATATACAGTTTTCCCATCACCATTTACTGGAAAAGCTGTCTTTTCTCCAATGTATGTTCTTGGTGCCTTTGTCAAAGACCAGTTGGCTTTAAGTACCTGGATTGGTTTCTGGGTTCTCTGTTCTGTTCCATTGATCCATGCATCTGTTTTTATGCTGGTTCCATGTCATTTTAGTTACTATAGCTTTGTAGTATAATTTGAAATGAAGTAATGTAGTGCCTCTGGTTTTATTTATTTATTTATTTATTTATTTATTTATTTTGCTCAGGATTATTTTGGCTACACAGGGTCTTTTGTTGTTCCATATGAATGTTAAGATTGTTTTTTTTCTATTTCTGTGAAGACCATCATTGGTATTGTGATGGTGATTGCATTGATTCTGTAGATCATGTTGGGTAGTATGAACATTTCCACCACGTTAGTTCTTCCAATCCATGTACAAGAAATGTGTTTCCTTCTTTTGGTCTCCTCATTAATTTCTTTCAGCAGAATTTTGCAGTTTTCATTGTAGAGATCTTCATATCTTTTGTTAAATTTATTCCTAGGTACTTTATTCTTTTGGTATTGTAAATGGGCTTGCTTTTTTGTTTCTTCTTCTCCTTCTTCACTGTTGGTGTATAAGAGCACTACTGAATTTTGTGTATTGATTTCATATCCTGCAATTTTACTGAATTCATTTATCAGCTCTAGGAGTTTTTTGATAGAGTTTATGGTTTTTTTGTTTTTGTTTTTGTTTATATCTATAGGACGATGTTGTCTATGAACAGTGAAAATTTGGCTTTGTCTTTTCCAGTTTGGATGTTCTTTATTTCTTTCTCTTGTCTAATTGCTCTAATACTTCCAATACTATGTTGAATAGGAGTGGTGATAGTGGGCATCCATGTCTTGTTCCTGTTCTTAAAGGAAAAGCTTTCAGTTTTTCTCCATTCGAATGTTGATAGTGGGCTTGTCATATATAGCTCTTATTGTGTTGAGATAAGAAGGAAAGCTTCTTTTTTAAGCAGCCATTTGCTTCTGAGGCATTGAATAAACCTGTGCAGTTGGAGAGGGGGAGACTATAACTGTGAGGAGCTCTAGTAGTTTCTCTCTCTTTCCCCCTATTCAAAGACCTTGTCTGTGGGTCTTGAAAGACAGAAATTAAGAATGCACTTCCCACAAGTATTCTTCATGGTTGGTCACAGGCCTCCCCTTCCTCCCTGCTAGCCTTCAGGGAAAAAGAGCTCCTGACAAAGTAGAAACCTTATAGTTTGGTCTTCTCCACTTAAAGGCTAAACCAGTTCTCACGGTTAACTGCCCTGCTGACCCATAGGCTGGCATCCCCTATGCCAGAGACACCCATAGGTAACTGATGCAATCACTCAGGTGGCCTGCGTCACTTCTCCAGGACTGGTGCTCCAAGGATGCTCCTCCTACTCTTGCTTCTCCATAGCATATGTTAATTAGCTTGCTTTAAGCATCTACTACAGACCAAGCACAAAACTGAATACTCTCACTAACTAAAACAATAGTCCTTGCTGAGTTTCACAGTGCTTACAGCCAGTGGGGGGGAGGCAACACCAAGAATTGCAATTCAGTGTGATTTTTTTTTTTAAACTTGTTGTAGGAGGAAGTATATTAGATTCCTCAGGGGCCCCCAGAGAAGGATCAGAGCACAGCTACTCTATCCTCCTGGACATGAAGGGATGAAAACCCAGACTTAGATCCCATGCTGTCCCTTCTATTTAAACCTCATGGGACACATATCTTCTTTCAAATTTGCTGAGAATGCAAATTAAATGAAAATATTTTCAATAAGAATTTATTACCTTGAATTCAGAAAGTGTATGTTTAAAATAGAAATATTGCCAGGTGGTGTACTGTGGGGAACTGACAGAGCTGGTGCCTGTCACATAGTCATGTCCTCCCTTGGCAGTCCATCTAGGGAACTCGGGAACAACTTCCAGCTCCTCAGTCTGGCTGCAGGCCCTTCTGTCCTTGGGACCTAGTCTGTATTTCAGCATCACTTGCCACCACTTTGCCCACACAGCTGCTTCTTCAGGCTTCCCAGCAGCTCCCCCACTTTTCGCTGTGCTACTCCATCTTCTCAGACTGCCTTATCCTACCATTCTCAAAAATGGCTTGTTTTATGATTCAGCTCAGTAGCAGCCACTTTGAGAATTCTTCCAGAAAAATTAATATAGGTATTTCCTTTGCAATCTCAAGCAAATTCATTAGGCTTCTAATAGGACATATCAATTGATAACCCAGATTAGTGTGTATTTGTGCTCCATTATCCATTAATCTTCTATCTCCCTAACATATAGCACAGTGCTTTGCTGTACATGTGATACGTGCATGACCTAGAGATTACATTCATAATAACAAAGATTGTGGATTTTATAGGAGGTTAAGTTGCAGCCTCACAGACAGCGCTATGAAAGTACACAGGGATAAAGGAAAGGGAATTGGCATGGTACAGTTGTCTAACTAAACACAGTTGTGTTGGAAGCCTCACAAGTCTCATTTTCCATCTATACCATGGCTGGAGATCAATTTCTTAGAAATAGGCGAATAATAATGGTAAAAAAAATGCAGATCATCATGAAAGTTGAACCATGTGGTTTTGGTAAAAATACCATTTTTATCACAGATGTAACATATGTTCATTATAGAAATTTAGAAAATAGGAAAAAGCAAAGAGGAAGAAATAGCATTAATCCCACTGCAGAGAGAGAGTCACTACTAATACTCCTTTGTTTCTCTCAAAGATGGCTCTTATCACTGGTCCTGTCACTTGAAGTTAGAGGTGACAAGGGAAAACACTGGTTAGGACTTTAGAGGCCTGACTTTGTGACTTAGACCTGTCTGGGGTGGGTTGCTTCCCTTCTTTGAGCTCCTGGTTTCTCTTCCAGCTCAACTAGAGGATGTGCCTAGATGCCCCAGTGTCCCTTCTTCCTTCCTTCCAGATTGATCTGTAGGATGATGAGTTTGATTTTCTTCTATTGCTTTTATTCATAGATAAAACATATTATAGGGAATAGACACAGGAAGACACAAGTAAATGTTACTGTGGTAGGGAAATACATACTTTTTGGTAGAAATTATCTTTTCTGTGAATACTTTAGGAGCTCTGTGTCAGCTGGCTCCCCCAACTTTCTCTTACTGGCATGAGGACCAGCCTTTGGTGCCAGCATTGACAGTATCCTCCCCCTGCACTGAGCACTGTAACCTGCTAACTTTGGTCTTCGGCATCCTCAGTATGTACTGGAAAGGCAAGTTCATTGTGGAGCAATAGAATATCTGCCCACCACATGACTGTTTAAATTTAAGTTAACTAAAATTAAAGATAACTGAAAATCCAGTTCCTCGGTCATGCCAGCCACATTTCGAATGTTCATCTTCATCTGTGGCTAGTACTACCTTATTGGAAAGTGTACATTAGAACACTCCTATCATCTCAGAAAGTTATGCTGCACTGCACTAGGCTATAGGATAGTCTTGACCTCTGCCACCCACCTGACCTCAGCCCAGCCAGCCTCTAGTTCCTGCTCTTACATCCTGAGAGTATTAGTGGGTTAACCGTGGGCACACCTTCCACCTTTCTCCAGGTAGGCTTCCACTTACTTCACAGGTGATCCTGCAGAAATTCCTGAAATCTTGTGCCAAGTGGATAGTCTTCTTACCTTGCTTTCATATCTCACCAAACATGGTCCTAGTTTAATGGAAACTAAAGTATGCTGTCATTCATTAAGTCAGAAGGGGCTGCAGATTTGGGTGGCTTGAAAAGCACTCCCAAGGGAATTCTGATGTGATCCTTCTCCCCTTTAAGGGTCTCCTGGAAAACTGCTCACTGGTATTCAGAGTGCTACAGGCGCAGATGCTTTTGGAAAGAGAAAGCAAAAATTGACAAAACTGCTATATACTCTAAGTGAATCATTGTGCAGTTTATGTATGTATTGAAACAACACACCGTACTCCAAAAATACGTACAAGTAAATATTAAAATTAAAAAAAATTAAAAACATAGGTTTTTTTAAAAAATTTAAAATGCAACCTCCTAAATAAACCTCACTATTATTATTAATAATAAATATGATAATCATTTTAAAAAACTGAGGTGGTCTTGAAGGGGTCAGTCACTGTAAACTCACCATGGTGTCCCTGGAAAGAAGCTCCTGAGGGCAGTAATACTCTAACACTCTGTCCCACAAATCAGTCCACAAGGGAGAGGAGAGGACATCGGGGCATCCAGCCAAATCTTCTGGTTGAGGCAGACCAGAAACCTGGAGCTCAAAGAACGAAAGCAGCTGACACAAAGCAAGTCATAAAGGCAACCCCCCAAACTCCCAGCCAGTGTGTCTTCCCAATGCCATGTAAGGCTGAAGAGACAGGCTGGAACCATATGATAAAAAGCTCAACTGTCCCATCTGTTGTTTAAATGATGCGAGCAATCAATCATAATAATGATAATATTAATAAAATATGTCATTTTATTCTTTGCAAAGCACTTTCACATATCTTATGTCATTTCACTCTAAATACAACCTGGCAAGGTAAGAAAGACAGGCAAGACTCTTCCAGCTTTACAGATCAGACACCGAATCTCAGGGAGGGTGTATTCATTGTTCAAGATTCCATAACAGTTAAAGGGTGACAAAGGTGGGGAACAAACCCGGTGAGGACACTCAGCCCTTCCACCTCGTAGAGTCAAGACAGCATTCTGCCTTTATGAAAAAGAATGTGAATGACTGTAGGATAACAGAGGAGAGGAAAACTGGAAAATGGGGATTTTAAAGAACCTAGGAAGAGAGGAACTAAAAGAATCAGAGAGGATGCCTGCTTGTAAAATCTCAGAAACTCAAAAAACAAGGGGCAGATGAATGGCTAGGATGAGTAAAAACAGCCTTAAAAGTGGAAAGGATGGTGGACCATCTCATGGAATTAGATAAATCCTTCACCTTTGTGTGTCTCTGCATGCACACACGAGGCAGACACAGGTCTGAGAAGCATTTACTAATGAGTCCAATGTAAAGACTGTCTACAAGATTCTCCTTTCTAGGGTTCCATCTGGTTTTCCCAGGGTATTTAGGAAGAGGAAAAAATGAGGACATTTCTCTCAACCTGTGGTTTTCAACTGGGGGAGATTTGCCCCCAGAACAAATGTTTGTAGACATGTTTGACATGGGGAAGAAGCTACTGTCGTCTAATGGGTAAAGGCCAGGGGTGCTGCCAAATATTCTACAATGCACAGGACATCCCCCAACAACAAGGAGTTACCCACCCCAAAATGTCAATGGTGGCAAATTTGAGAAACCCTCTCCTAAAGTGATAAAACCAGAATCACAGCTGGAGGAGTCTGTTGGGTCTCTGATAGTGGCTGAGCCCACGACTTGCCTAAGCCAGTCTCTCCAGAGAAGAGAAAAGCAGATGGAGCTGAGGACAAGGCTCTTTCCCCAGCAGCCTGGCTGAAGCATCCCCTGAGGATCTGTGTCCCTAAGGAATCATTGTGTCAGGAAGAGTGTGACCCACCATCCAGTACTGAGATGGAAGCTCCTGGAGTTGGGGGTGAGGGGTAATTTTAATAAATAGTGTCGAGAGAAAGCAGAGACAACAACAAAGTTCTGGAGATCCCATGGTAAAAGCACTCAGATTTCTGAGAAGCCCTGCTTTGGAGTCAGAGTTGTCATCTCCTTCCAGCTCTTTCCCTAATGAGCTGGGTGGTGCGGGGTGGATTGCAGAACCCCAGTTTTGGGTCATATAAGCTAGGGATCAAATCCTGCCATGGTCCCTTGCTTTCTTTGTGACCTCTCACAACACTCCTACCTACTCTTGAGTTTTCTTTCCTGTATAAGTTGAAAGTAATAATGGCATGACTATTTTCAGGGGGACGTGAAATACAGCAATTCACATAAAGTTCATGACACTAATTCATGATAACTGTTACTCCCATACCCTTTTCACCCTCCCCTTCACACAGCCTCGGGTTCCTTAGTGATAGAGTCAATAAATAGATTGAGATAATTCCTTGCCAAAGTCCTTTCCAGCCTAAAAATATAGAATGTTCCAGGCATGCAAACTGCTGAATTTTGGCATTGTCATTCAAGAACCAGAAATCTCTACCCCTTGGGTGACAGATTTTTTTCATCTTCCTTGAAATTTTGCCCTACTCCAATATCAGCCCTTTTGTGCCAGCCACAACACCTATGTCAGGCATTGAATCTGAGATCTGGTGGGACCATGCTCTATTTCTTTATTATAGCCGTATCTGATGGAGTTTGGATATGTTGTCACCCCAAAATTCAAGTGGAAATCTGATCCTCAACTTAGCAACATGGGGAGCCATTTGGGTTATGTGAGCAGATACCTCATGAATAGATTAACACTCTGGCAAGGGAGGGAGGCCTGAGTGAGTTCTCGCTCTGTTAGTTCCCGTTAGAGCTGGTTGTTTAAAAGACCTTGGCACCTCCCCTCCCTCTCTCTTGCTCCCTCTTGCCATGTGATCTGCTTGTACCCACCGGCTGCTTGCACTTTCTGCCATGAGCAGAAGCAGCCTGAGGCCCGTGCCAGATGCAGCTGTCCCAGAATCGTAAGCCAAATAAACCTCTGTGCTTTATAAATTACCCAGCCTCAGGTATTCTGTTACAGCAACACAAAACGGACTACTACAATATCCATCATACACTGCCTGCCAAGTGCCTGGAGTATTTCTAAAAGGAAACCATTACGTTACAGAAAAAAAGTCGGTGATTTATTACATGAGAGTAATTTTAGTGGAATTAAGTTTTCACTTTGATATCTAACACAGGTAATTATTTTTAATATAGAAAATTCATGGGGTTTCAAGATGGCGGTGGCTGTGGCGGCTGGCACGGAGTAGCTGAGGTGGAAAAGGTGGCCACTGGGCCTCAGGCAACCGGGAAACTTGTGGACCTTCTCTTGCCATCTCTTAAGGGAGGACCGCTGCTGCTGGCCAGTCGTGGGGGGCTGACCGCCACATTGCCCCTGGCAGGAGAGGCTGCCTCATTTACAGGCAACAGCTTTGAAGTGTGGAGCAGGAAAAGAACTGTTTCTTAACTGCAAAAGTGAGTCTCAAAACAGGAAACACAGCACCAGGGCTGCTGTGGATGCAGACAGGATCCCGGAGGCCAGGGCCGCGCTGAAGGTGGTCAGCTGCCCTATTCAGGATTCGAGGTTTCAGGCTGGCATTAAAGAAGATTCCTGGGAGCGCCCGAGCCGTGCCGTGACTGAACAGCCCGAGGCGGCAGCAGCCGAGAACGGGGAAGGCGACAAACCAGAGGCAGAGAGTGAGCACCCGACCTGGCACAGCACTGTGAGTGACCCCTGGCCCAGCTCTGTTCAGGAGGCTGACGCCCACCCGGCTCCCGCCTGCATCACCCATTCACTCACTGCCCTGGGGCTGCCTCCATTTTCCCAGGTGCTGGCAGCTCCGCCCGGCTAGGCCCTCACTGAGCCTTCCCACTTGCTTGGCCCGGCACGGGGCTTTCCGGAGCCTGCCGGCCGGCCTCCCCTCCCACTCCCTCCGCGGTTCTCTGGTGGGGATGGTGGCATGGGGCGTCCCCGGCCAGTGTCAGGAGGGCAAGGAAGTATGGGCGGGCTGACTGTCACTCCACCACACCCTGGACTCCGGCCCCCAGTAAACTTCCTGTTACTGGGAGGCAGATACCATCTCTGCGGCCACCAGTTCGGAAAAAAGCCTAAACAATTTCTGGTTGGGAATAGTGTGGTAGGAGAGTTCCCAGGTCCGCTTGAACCTGCCGGAGAGCAGGCTGCAGGCGGACACAAGACTCGGTTTATACCGGGGGGATACAAAGGTGAACAAGACCCGAGAAAGATCTACACAGTGCTACAAAGGCACCCAGAGCGACTGGTCATCTGTGCCTAGCAGAAACCTGGTAGACTTCCTGGGCGAGGCAGTGCCGAGCAGGGTCTTGAAGGCCCAGCTGACAGACGAGGGTTGCAGAAGACATGCCCCAGGCCAGCACAGTGCGCACAGAGTGGGGAGACGTGCGGCCAGGGAGGTGGAGACTCGACAGAAACCACACACCCAGTGGGGTCACCACTGCACAATCCAACAGCCTGGGCCAGAGCACACGGAACAGGGAGAAGTCCTGCACAGGAAGTGAAAGCTCAACAGAGATCACACACCCTGTGGTACGTGATCCACCAGCCCAGCAGAGTCCAAGCTGACCAGAAAGGTGGCTCCCCGGAGAAGCCCAAGACCCGAGGCAACCACATACACAAGGCACTAGAGGCCAACTGAGCAGTCACGGAGGGAGCCATACGAAATTGGCAACCACAGCAACATCCTAGTTAGTCATTAGTCTCAAACCGGTGGACTGTGAAACCCCCTGCCACAAAGAATTAACACCAAGAAAAAGATACCAGAAATACAAAAAATCAAGAAAGTACACCACCAAAAGTTAATAAATCTCAAACTCTAGATCCTATAGAACAAGAAGCCCTTGAAATGACTGACAAGGAATTTCGAGTGATAATTCTAAGGAAACTGAATGAGATACAAGAAAACTCAGCTAGACATCATGATGAAATGAGGAAAAGTATACAGGATCTGAAAGACGAAATGTACAAGGAAATCAATGTCCTGAAAAAAAATGTAGCAGAACTTGCTGAACTGAAGAAGTTATTCAGCGAAATAAAAAACACAACGGAGAGTTTAACCAGCAGGCTTGTCGAAGTTGAAGAGAGAACATCTGAACTTGAAGATGGGCTGTTTGAAATAACACAAGCAGACAAAAAGAAAGAAAAAAGAATCAAGGACATGGAAGAAAATCTGAGAGAGATATCAGACAACCTTAAGCGCTCAAATATCCGAGTCATGGGTATTCCAGAAGGGGAGGAAAATGGAGATTCCATTGAAAACATATTCAACGAAATAGTGGCAGAAAACTTCCCAGGTATAGGAAAAGTCACAGATCTTCAGATCCAGGAAGCTCAACAATCTCCAAACGTATTCAACCAAAAAAGGCCTTCTCCAAGACATGTCATAGTCAAACTGGCCAAACTCAGAGACAAAAAGAGAATCTTAAAAGCTGCAAGAGAGAAGCGTCAAAACACCTATAAGGGAGCCCCAATCAGGCTAACATCAGACTTTTCATCACAAACCCTAAAAGCTAGAAAGGAATGGGATGATATTTTCAAAATACTAAAATACAAAGATTGCCAGCCAAGAATACTTTACCCTGCAAGGCTATCCTTCCGAAATGAAGGGCAAATAGTATATTTCTCAGACAAACAAAAAATGTGGGAGTTCACTACCACACGACCACCCTTACAAGAAATCCTCAACGGAGTACTGGGTTTGGTTCCTGAAAAATAACTACCACTGCCATAAAAACCCACGAAAAATCAATACCCACTAGTATAATAAAAATGGCATTCATGAAGAGAAAACAAGTAAACAAAAACACTATCTACAACCTAAGGAACCAACAAACACAGAAACCAAACAGTAAATCAGAAAGCAAGGAACAAAAGACACCTAAGACAACCAAACAACCAACAAAATGCTAGGAATAAATCAACACCTTTCAATAACAACTCTTAATGTAAAAGGCTTAAATTCCCCAATCAAAAGATACAGACTGGCTGACTGGATCAAAAAGGAGGACCCAACTATATGCTGCCTACAAGAGACCCACCTCACCCATAAAGATTCACACAGACTAAGAGTGAAAGGATGGAAAAAGATTTACCATGCAAACAGAAAAGAAAAACGAGCTGGAGTAGCTATTCTTATATCTGACAAAATAGACGTTAAACTAAAAACCATAAAAAGAGACAATGAGGGACATTACTTAATGATAAAAGGACTGATCCATCAAGAAGACATAACAATCATAAATATGTACGCACCCAATGTTGGAGCAGCCAGATTTATAAAACAGACTCTATTAGACCTAAATAAGGAAATAGACACTAATACCATAATAGCAGGGGACCTGAACACCCCACTGTCAATATTAGACAGATCATCTAGCCAAAGAATCACTAGAGAAACACATGATCTAAACAAGACTCTAGACCAATTGGAATTGGCAGATATCTACAGAACATTCCACCCAACAACCTCAGAATATTCATTTTTCTCATCAGCACGTGGATCATTCTCCAGGATAGATCACATATTAGGTCACAAATCAAGTCTCAATAAATTCAAAAAATTGGAATTATCCCATGTATCTTCTCAGACCACAATGGATTAAAACTAGAAATTAATAACAAACGAAACTCTGGAAACTATACAAACACATGGAAATTAAACAGCATTCTACTTAATGACATATGGGTCCAAGAAGAAATCAAGCAGGAAATCAGAAAATTTATTGAAACTAATGAAAACAATGATACATCATACCAAAACCTGTGGGATACTGCAAAAGCAGTATTGTGGGGAAAATTTATTGCATTAAACGCTCACTTCAGAAGAACAGAAAGATGGCAAGTGAACAACCTAACACTTCACCTTAAAGAACTAGAAAAACAAGAACAATCCAAACCTAAAGTTAGCAGACGGAAAGAAATCATTAAGATCAGAGCTGAACTGAATGAAATTGAAAACCAAAAAACAATTCAAAAGATCAACGAATCAAAAAGTTGGTTTTTTGAAAAGATAAATAAAATTGACAAACCATTAGCATGGCTAACAAAAAAAAAGAAGAGAGAAGACTCAAATGACAAAAATTAGAAATGAAAAAGGCGATATTACAACTGATTCATCTGAAATACAAGGAATCATTCGAGACTACTATAAACAACTATACGCCAACAAATTTGAAAATCTGGAGGAAATGGATAAATTTCTGGACACACACAAGCTCCCAAAACTGAACCACGAAGACGTAGAAAATTTGAACAGACCAATAACAATACAGGAGATTGAAGCTGTTATCAGAAGGCTCCCAACAAAGAAAAGCCCAGGACCAGATGGATTCACAGCAGAATTTTACCAAACATTCAAAGAGGAATTGACACTGATTCTTTACAAACTATTCCAAAAGATTGAAATGGACGCAAATCTCCCAAACTCATTCTATGAAGCAAACATCATCCTGATACCAAAAACAGGTAAAGATATAACCAAAAAAGAAAACTACAGGCCGATATCCTTGATGAATATAGATGCAAAAATACTCACTAAAATACTAGCAAACAGAATACAGCAACACATATGTAAAATTATTCATCACGATCAGGTGGGATTCATCCCAGGGATGCAAGGTTGGTTCAACATACACAAATCAATAAATGTGATACCCCATATTAATAAACTCAAACACAAGGACCATATGATCATCTCTATAGATGCTGAAAAAGCATTTGATAAAGTTCAGCACTCATTCATGACAAAGACCCTCTATAAGTTAGGTATAGAGGGAAAGTATCTCAACATATTTAAAGCCATATATGCCAAACCCACTGCCAATATCATCCTGAATGGGCAAAAGCTGAAAGCTTTTCCTTTAAGAACAGGAACTAGACAAGGATGCCCACTCTCACCACTCCTATTCAACATAGTGTTGGAAGTACTAGCCAGAGCAATCAGAGAAGAGAAGGAA
The DNA here is from genome assembly GCF_027409185.1 of Cynocephalus volans. NCBI lineage: Eukaryota > Metazoa > Chordata > Mammalia > Dermoptera > Cynocephalidae > Cynocephalus > Cynocephalus volans. Next base: position 11,920,483 of record NC_084468.1, read on the forward strand.
ATAAAGGGCATCCAGATTGGAAAAGATGAAGTCAAACTGTCCCTGTTTGCAGATGACATGATCCTATATATCAAACAGCCTAAAACCTCTACAAAAAAACTATTGGAATTGATAAATGATTTCAGCACAGTAGCAGGATACAAAATCAACACACAAAAATCAGTAGCATTTCTTTTCTCCAATAGTGAACATGCAGAAGGAGAAATCAAGAAAGCCTGCCCATTTACAATAGCCACCAAAAAAATAAAATACTTAGGAATTGAGTTAACCAAGGAGGTGAAAAATCTCTATAATGAGAACTACAAACCACTGCTGAGAGAAATTAGAGAGGATACAAGAAGATGGAAAGATATCCCATGCTCTTAGATTGGAAGAACCAACATAGTGAAAATGTCCATACTATCCAAAGTGATATACAAATTCAATGCAATCCCCATCAAAATTCCAAAGACATTTTTTCTCAGAAATGGAAAAAACTATCCAGACATTTATATGGAACAATGAAAGACCACGCAGAGCCAAAGCAATGCTGAGCAAAAAAAATAAAGGTGGAGGCATAACGCTACCTGACTTTAAGCTATACTACAAAGCTATAATAACCAAAACAGTATGGTACTGGCATAAAAACAGACACACTGACCAATGGAATAGTATAGAGAATCCAGAAATCAACCCACACACTTACTTCCATCTGATCTTTGACAAAGGCACCAAGCCTATTCACTGGAGAAGGGACTGCCTCTTCAGCAAATGGTGCTGGGATAAGTGGATATCCATATGCAAGAGAATGAAACTAGATCCATACCTCTCACTGTATACTAAAATCAACTCAAAATGGATTAAGGATTTAAATATACACCCTGAAACAATAAAATTTCTTAAAGAAAACATAGGAGAAATCCTTCAGGAAATAGGACTGGGCACAGACTTCATGAATACGACCCCAAAAGCACGGGCAACCAAAGGAAAAATAAACAAATGGGATTATATCAAACTAAAAAGCTTCTGCACAGCAAAAGAAACAATTAACAGAGTTAAAAGACAACCAACAGAGTGGGAGAAAATATTTGCAAAATATACATCTGACAAAGGATTAATATCCAGAATATATAAGGAACTCAAACAACTTTACAAGAAAACAAGCAACCCAATTAAAAAATGGGCCAAAGAGCTAAGTAGGCATTTCTCTAAGGAAGATATACAAATGGCCAACAGACATATGAAAAAATGCTCAACATCACTCAGCATCTGGGAAATGCAAATCAAAACCACATTGAGATACCATATAACCCCAGTTAGGATGGCTAAAATCCAAAAGACTCTGAACGATAAATGCTGGCGAGGCTGCGGAGAAAAAGGAACTCTCATACATTGTTGGTGGGACTGCAAAATGGTGCAGCCTCTATGGAAAATTGTATGGAAGTTCCTCAAACAATTACAGATAGATCTACCATACGACCCAGCTATCCCACTGTTGGGAATATACCCAGAGGAATGCAAATCAAGTCGAAGGTGTACCTGTTCCCCAATGTTCATCGCAGCACTCTTTACAATAGCCAAGAGTTGGAACCAGCCCAAATGTCCATCATCAGACGAGTGGATATGGAAAATGTGGTGTATCTACACAATGGAATACTACTCAGCTATAAAAACGAATGAAATACTGCCATTTGCAACAACATGGATGGACCTTGAGAGAATTATATTAAGTGAAACAAGTCAGGCACAGAAAGAGAAATACCACATGTTCTCACTTATTGGTGGGAGCTAAAAATTAATATATAAATTCACACACACACACACACAAAGAAAAATCGGGGCGGGGGAAGAAGATATAACAACCACAATTACTTGAAGTTGATACGACAAGCAAACAGAAAGGACATTGTTGGGGGGGAGGGGGGGAGGGAGAAGGGAGGGAGGTTTTGGTGATGGAGAGCAATAATCAGCCACAATGTATATTGACAAAATAAAATTTAAAAAAAAATTTAAAAAATAGAAATTAAAAAAAAAAGAAAATTCATGTAAGTAAAAAGAAGAAAATGAAATTGTTCATAATTCCACCATCTAAACATCACTACTTTAATATTTAAGTATAATTCATTTCAAATGATAGACCATGTTGTACAGTTCGATAATCTGCACTTGTCACATGAGGGTGCTTCAAAAAGTTTATGGAAAGATTCATATTATCTTTTAATTCTATTTTTCCACAAACTTTTTGAGGTACCCTCATATATATATATAGATATAGGTATGTGTGTGTGTGTGTGTGTGTGTGTGTGTGTGTGTATACACACACACACACACACACACACACACACACATACACCTATATCTCCATGTCTCAATCATGTAGTTTTTAATGCCTTTTAATTTTTTTTTTATTTTAACATTTACTTGTACGTGTTTGTGAGTTAAAGTGTGCTGTTTCAATACATGCACATACTGCACAATGATTGACTTAGAGTAGGTATCATAGTTTTGTGCACATTAGTAGTCCACCAGTTTTTTAATTCGTACTTTAAATTCATCTGGAATTCATTTTAATGAATAGTGTGATAGGTGGATTTGGCTTTGTTTTCTAAATGGGTAGTCATTTATCTCATCACCACTTTTCTAAATTGTACCCTTTTCCCCATGAATTTCAAATGCTTGCTGTTATTATATACCAGTTTTTCATATACTCACAGGTCTTCTGTATATTCTCTCCTTTCTTGGCAAGATATGTGACTCTATCTTTATCTAAGGCAGTACCGCTCTATTCTATTTGCTATATCTCTGGTAAAGCAACACCCGAAGTCATCCTACACAGCTCCCAAACCATTATATTCTTTTACAGAGTTTTATTGAATATTTTATCAAGTTACTTCCACAGATAAATAATTTTGAAGTAGGAATTTTGATTGCACCAGGATTAAATTTATTTTTGAAAAAAATTAACATAGATACTGAGTACTCTTATCTAGTAAAATAGTAAGGAGATAAATCCATTAAATCTCCTTTCATGCACCTGGGCACACTTTTGTAGTTCTCATCATCAAAGTCTTGTATCTTTCTTCTAAATTGATAACTAGATATTTTACATTTTTACTGCTATTTTGAATGTGATATATATATATACATATTATATATATATATATATATAATACAAGGGAAACTCATTGCTATGTATGTGTGTGTACGTGTACATATACTACAAATATATGGTATATATTATATACTATATAATATATATGGTATATATTATATTCTATATAATATATATAGTATATATTATATATATGCACAATAAATAGTTTACATACTATATATACACTAAGATCTTCACGGTATATAATACACTGTATATAACCTTCTCAAAATGTCAAATATTAACTTTGATATCAAGCATGTTTGTCTTGCACAGGATTTTAGTTGCAGTGTTTATAGTACTTAAAAAGGCTTATTTTATAGCTTTAAATCTTACTTATGAGTCAGCTTGCTTGAGTTTAAGTGACAGCTCTACTGTTTGATAATGTATGATCTTAGCAAAGTTGAGTAACCTCTTTGTTCTTCAGTTTTCTTATCTGCAAAACATAAAAATAATGCTACCTCCTTAGAGGTGTTTTAAATATTAAATGAGCCAATATATGTAGAAGTACTTACAACAGTCCCTGGATGTAGAAGATGCTAAGTGCTAAGAGTTATTATTAAGCATGACGTTTGCTGTTAGATTTTGATACATAGTTATTGTCCTATAGAGTTCTTTTTATTTCTTCCCAAGATTAATTTAGTAAAAGATTTTTAACATCAAGAATAAATATTTAATTGTGTTAATAACATCTAGAAAGTTATCAGGAAGTTCAAATCTAATTTGTCCTTTTATCTCATATTGCAATAAAAGGCATTAATAAGTTCTTAAAGTTAAACCATCATCGAGTCCCTAAGATAATCCTGATTGGACATATTATATTACCTTTTTTTAATACACCAGTAGGTTCATTTTCTTGTTATCCTTTGTGATTAGTGAACAGTCCAAATGGCCTAGCCCTTTTCATTTTTTATTTTTTAAATATTTTTGTCATATACATTTTCCTAGAAAATCATTCATTGTGTTGATATTCAAATTTGTTAGCAGAAAATTGTAAATGTAAATCCTTTGTAATTCATAAACTTTCTGTTCATATATATTATGCCCAATTTTTAATTTTTAGTACCATGTACTTCTATTTTCTGTCTTGAATAAACTTTTAAAACATGTATCTCTTTTATGGGCTTATTTATGACACATCCTGGAAAAAATGGGTATTTTATAGTGAGAAAATATCTATTTATATAAAATCATAAAATATCTGCAGTAAGCTCATTTACATCTAATTCCTCTGCACTATATATGTTATTTAGGTATTGCTGCATAACAAATCACCCTAAAGCTCAGTGGCTTAAAACAATAAGTATTTATTACTCACCAGTCTGTGGGTCAGCTGGGCCACTCATCTGGTCTTGGTTGGCCTACGCTAATTGTGGCTGATATTGCTCATGTGAGAGCATTCATCTGTTGGTTTAACTGGGGGTTGGCTGGACTAAGATGACCCCAGCTAATCTTCTTCACACAGTGGTCACAGAGATCCAACAGAAATATCAGAAATAATCAAGGTTTCTTGAAGCTTGGTTTTAAAACTAGCATAACATCGCTACTGCCACGTTTTATTGGTCAAAATATGTCACAAATCCTGCCAAGATTCAAAAGGAAGAGAAATAGTTCCCCTTGCTTGAATGGAGAAGCTGAAAAGTCACATTGCAGATAGAAGTAAATAATTCGGGACAATCTCTCTGTTACTGTGTTACACTATGTAATGAAGGAATGATACATTGCATTTACTCTGTCTGTCTCTCTCTCTGTCTCACACACACACACTCACACACACACACACACACACACACACACACACACACACACACACACACACAATCTTGTGTGGGCTTGAACAGCTGAGATTATCTCTGAAATATCCCAGGCTTCTGTTGTCCCCCACAGTTTAGTGTCATTCATACTGGAAGTTCACTTATTGCTTCAATACATTTTTTTTTTTTTAGTATTATATGTTGCCTATATGTTTCTAAAACAAAAATATATGGGGACTTGTGCTTCTGGGAAGCTGAAGTATGTATAATTTTCCCTATTTCTCCTGCTAAATACAGTCAAAAATAAAATATTGTGTATAAATCCAAGCAAAATATATGCAAGACTTGTATGCTAGAAACTTAAGAATGCTGATGAAAGAAATAAAAGAAGTTCTAAATAAATAGAGAGGCATACTGTGTTCATGATTGAAAGAAAATACAATAAGGATGTCAGTTTTCCCCAAATTGATTCACAAGTTTAACATAATTCTTAAAATCTTAAATATCAGCAAGATTGTTTTATACATATAAACAAGATTATTTTAAAATTTATATAGAAAGGCAGAGGAACAAGGGCAGCTAAAATGTTTGAGGAAAAATAAATGAAATAGGATAAATAATTCTATTCAATTCCTAGATTTATTATATAGCTAAGGTAATCAAAACTGGTATTTTTGGAGGGATAGACACATAGATCAATAGAACAGAATGGAGAACCTAGAAATAGCCTCACAGAGGTAGAGCCAACTAATCCTCAGTATTCGTTCTGTATAATGGACTAAGCATCAACATTCTTAATACGTGAAGCGTACTTACAAATTTAAGACACAAGAGCAATTCAATTTAGGAAAGACAGCCTTTTCAACAGCTGGGACAATTGGATTTATGTAGGCAAACAACCAAACAAAAAACAAAGGGAACTTTGACCCAAATCTCGTACCTTTTATGAAAATTAATTCAAAATGAACTATAGATTTAAATATAAAACATACAACTCTAAACATTTTAGAAGAGGCTGGCCAGTTAGCTCAGTTGGTTAGAGCACAGCCTTGTAACACCAAGGTCAAGGATTCAGATCCCCACACTAGCCAGCCACCAAAAAATGAATTTTTTTTTTTTTTTTAATTTGGAAAATAATGTGGAAGAAAATCTGGAACCTAGGGTTTGGTGAAGAGTTCTTAAACATAACACCAAAAGCAGAAGTCCATTTTAAAAAATTGGTAAATTGAACTTCATCAAAATTGCAAATGTTATCTCTGTGAAATTCTCTGTTAAGAGAATGAAAAAGCAAAAACTCCAGACCAGGAAAAAATACTCGTATCTGCAAACCATATATCTGACAAAAGGACTCATATCTACAATATATAAATAACTTTCAAAATTCAACTGTGAGAAAACAAACTATCCAATTAGAAAATGGGTGAAATACATGAAAATACATTTTATCAAAGAGGATATATATGAAAAATAAGTACATAAAGTTCTTCAACATCCAAAAAAGTTCAACATCCAAATTAAGAGCATAATGAGATATTACTACACACCTATTAGCATAGCTAAAACAAAAAATAGTGACATCACCAAATGCTGGTGAGAATGTGGAAAAACTAGACTTTTCTTAAATTTCTGGTGTGAATGTAAAATGGTAGAGCAACTCTTGAAAGCAGTTTGCTGTTCCTAAAACAAAAAAGCCAAAAAATAATAAATGTATACAACGATATGATCTAGTAATTGTATTCCTGGGCATTTATTTTAGAGAAATAAAAAGATATCCAAACAAAAACCTATACACAAACAATAGCCATAGTAACTTTATTTGTAATAGTCCTACACTGGAAGCCACCAAAGTTTATCTCAATAGGTGAAGAGCCAAACAAAGTATGGTATGTCCACACCATGAATACCACTCAGCATGAACAACTACTGATATGTGCAGCTACTTGGATGATTCTCAAGGGCACTGATCTGAATGAAAACAAAAGCAATCACAAAAGATCACACGGTGTGTAATTTACTTTATATAACATTCTTGAAATCATAAATATGTAGGGGTGGAAAAACAGATTATTCATTGCCAGGGGTTAGAGATCTCAGGGGGAGGGAAAAGGGTGGATATAACTAAATAGGGGCAGCACAGGAGATCTTTGTCGGGATGACGTAGCCTGTATCTTGACTGTGGTCACGGTTACACAAATAGACACGTCTTAAAATTTCATAGACCTATACGTGTATGTAGTACCAAGGTCAAGTTCTTGGTTTCAGTATTGGGCTGTAATTATGTGTGATGTAAGCAATGGAAAAACTAAATGAGAAGTACACAGGTCTTCTCTCTACAACCTTTGTAACTTAACTTCCTGTGAATCTACCATTATTTCAAAATAAAGAGCTTTAAAAAGAACTAATCATTAAATCCTGATTTATTGAACCATCTTTGAATCTTGATCATGGCAATGGCTGTGTGATCCTGCGGCTCTCTCCTCACGAAGCCTGCCACATCTCCCTTTGTTCAGTAGAGATCAGTACTGCCGTCCTTCAGCAGCCACCATCTCTTCCTACTAGGCTGACGAGACAGGTTCTAAAATCACCTTGGAGAGTAGTCTCTTTAGTTTGGACTCTAAAACAAAAGCAAATGCTCCATCTTTTTAATGTATGCCCCTTCCATGTGACACCATTAAAGACTCCCCTTGGAAGTAACAGCGCAGTGTATTACTGTTTATATAAGCTCTAATTCTGTGTACATGACACTACAGTGTCCTGCCAAAACTCATGTTCCTTCCTTTATGAACTTTGGCATGCTATAGTTCCCCTGTGAAAATACAAAAATAAATAAAGGAGACATCATAGTTTGTAGGAAAGAACACTGGACTAGAATTTAAAACCTAAATTCAAATCCTTTTTTACTATTTAGTTATATGATTAAAAGCAGGCAGACAGCTTCAGCATTCTAGAAAGAGAACTCTGGACGTCATTTGGAGAAGAGATCGGAGAGGAAGAAACTAAAGACAGTGAGGGAGAAATGGAAATAGTCCAGAAAGGATGAGATGGGAGTTTCTTTTATCTTTGCTAATGCTGATCCCTTTGCTAGAATTTACTGCTCCATCTTATTTCAATTTAATGTACATTGACCAATGGGTCAGGCACTGTTGGTTGCCTACCCAACAAGAACATCTGATTTTGTTTCACCCCTTCTTTTATTTTTTTCACATTCAAATAACTTTTATTACAGTTATTGTCATATTTATTCTATTCTATTATTAGTTTTTAATCTCTTACTTTGCCTAATTTATAAATTAAACTTTAACATAAGTGTGTACGTATAGGAAAAAGTATATGGGGTTCTTGTTTCCCCCCTTCCCACATGGCTCAGTGGCAATTCCGATTTATTTCACTCAAACATGGCAATGATTTTCCCATTGACAATGATAGGTTGAGGGAGGCCTGTGACCCAGTTATCATCAATGAGTCATGGGCATCAGGTTTGCTGGAGGATCCTTCATGAAATATCCAAAACCTACATAAACAGTAGGAAGAAACAGTACATCTTCTTGCACTGAAAATGATCATATGGGGATCTCACGAAAAGCAAATTCAAATTAACGAAGATGCCAAAATTGAAAGATGAAACAAACTGGGTATTTGATAAAATTGCTGAAGTATTGAATGACCAACCATAGAACTACTCTGTCCATCAACATGAGCTATGACAACTTGTCCCTTATTATTTAAACCAATTAAAGTGAGTCCTCTGTTAGTTGCAGCCAAAATCACTGTAACTGGTATAAACAATTACCATGAGCCAGGCACAGTGCTGTGGGTTAGAAACCAAAGCGAGCTCATCATAGGCCCTGCTCCCTGTCATCTTTTGGAAGAGTTTACAGTCTGGATACTAAGTGTTAGAAGCAATCTCATCCTTCCAGGCTGTGGTAGAATTCCTCTACATCTTATAAGGCCCTCCCAGATTGATTTCATTTTTCATGAATTTTTAATACCTCTTTTATAGCACATATTATAATTTGTCTAGCGTTGACATTAAATAAATACCTGCCCACCCTCACCCCACCCCTGCCCTGTCCCCACAGGAGAAGAATGAAGCTGTCTTGGAGTAAAGGCCATTGCTTTTATTCCAAATTATTTGATTGTGAGGCTAGGAATTCAAATGGTACGATCACGTATATTTTGTATATATCTACATATAATTGCAGCCCTGATTGTAACTCTGATCAGATGATTTAATCTCCTGGCCCTGACCACACGTCTACAAATATCATAAGCAAATATTTAATAAAGGAAAGGCTAACTACTCAGTAAACAATTGGCATTTCGGCTCTTGTTTTATTTCCCTCTGAAGTCGGTGACACAAGTTCATCTCCAAACCATCCCCTTTATCCTTCTGCATGTTTATACAGCACTGGCTCTGTGGTGAATGGAAACAGGCATTGTATAGCCTCTTATCAGAAATACACATTTTATTCTGTTAATTCTTAAAGAAAGGGCACATGACCACTGGTTCTTTCTGTTGTATCCTGTGGTTTATTCCATCACACATAAGTTGATGTGTCTGAGTTTAAGAAAAGTCTATAGGTATGTAAATGCTGAGTATAATCATGCCATCTGTCAGCAAGCAAATCCCTTGAGTTTGGCTCTCATAATGAACTTTTCAACTCCAACCTATCAGATTAAAATGGAGAGCTTTTTTGCTGTTCAGGTTCAGGAGCAATTGCTATATCTTCAATTGGGGACAGATGAGCTAAATAAAACAAAATGCTAGGAAGAAAAAAGGTATACAAATACTCTACATGGTTAATCGGGGTCTGAACTTATATATTTGAAACAGAGATTAAGTTGGGGATTCTTACATTATATAGTCAACTTGCTCATTGTAAAGAGGAAGGTTTTAGGTTTGGAGGAGCTGGTCAACAGTCTTAAAGTGATCAACATAACCAGAAAATCACCTTTTTCTCCCTTAATTTCTGTCATGCTGGTAATCACACATACCCGATTCCTGTGAATCACTTAATTATTTTTTACCTGCAATGGCTCCAGCCTTTGAGATTAAGAATACATATTTTTGCAAAAACATCTTCCATAGTTTCAAAGGTGTATCTTCTAATCAGTAACTGTAGTTTCAGCCACTCTGCAAAGCGCATTAACCTCGTCTGCAGTTATCAATCTTACAGTCTCTGTGACATTTCCTGCATCTGAGCTGGCACTTGAAGACCACAGGGGATCAACGATAAAAGTCTCTGTATCTGGAGGTGCCAGAATTTCCCCTGCATGGAGTCCCAGTCCAGGCCCTCCAAGTTAATTAGATTTTCCCATCTTACTTCAGTGTCTGTGTGAGGAAGGGAAATTGAAAGGGTGACAGTGAAAACCAAAGAAAGAGTGGAGAAGCAATCAGTCTCTAGCCCTTTTTCTTGCAGTGTAACTCTGGCCCCATCCTTTGGTCTCGATATGTGATCTCGATCTCCTCCCTTCCACCCTGGCACTCTCTAAAGCCTGGAATGATTTCCCATGGGATGCTCCCACTCTTGGTTGCCTTATGTATGAGAACCCATCTTCACTCTTGTTTGGGAACAAAAACATAGCCTGATCCCCCCCAGAGGCAGACATTTAAGTAGAAGTGGAATTGGTAAGAAATAAGAAAGATGATAGAACATTACCAAGAATGGAGCTGAAGAGGCTTCACGTTGATGTCACTGGAGGTCACCTCCATGGGAGGGGATTGGTCAGGCCAGTTGTGTGAACAGGCTTTTGTAGACATTGGGAGAGCAAAGGTCAGCAGCAGCAGCAACTCGTTTTGCAAAACTCTTCTTAATCCCACTTCTTCCCTGATACCCTATACCTTCTTCATGACTTCTTTCATTGCCATCTCCTGTCACAAGACAACTTGCACCATTAAGTGACGTTAAGGGTACTTTCTGTCTTATGGACAGGTATCTAAACTCTAATTTTGGGTGTGAAGAGGAAGAGGGAGCAGGTCATGTCATTTTTGCTATCTGTATGTCATACAGAGTTGGAGTTTGTGGGCCACAACTGGATTATAATTTTTACTTAAGGCAGTCAGTAATAAAATGAAACAAAGGGTCAGTTGGAGACAAAATTCTTGATTATGTCACAAAAATTAGTGACAGGTGTCCAGTCCAAAGAACAGCATGCTTTGGGTTATACATTACTGCATACCAACCTACACAAAATTCAGTGGCTTAAGACACCAGCGGTCACTTATTTTCCTCATGGATCAGCGATCTGTATAGGGCTTGTGTAGTAAAATGGGAGGTAGAGTATCCACTTTCAAGATCTCACATGACTGGCAAGCTAGTGTTAGTGTTATGAGTTTCAGCTGTTTCTTCCCCAAAATGTATTTGTTGAAGTCCTATCCCCCACTACATCAGAAGGAGACCTTCTTTGGAGATAGAGTCTTTATAAAGGTAATCAAGTTAAAATGAAGTCATTTGGGTGGGCCCTAATGCAATATGACTGCTGTCCTTTTAAGAAAGGAAAATTTAGACACAGGCATGCACAGAGGGAAGACCATGTGAAGACAGAGGGAGAAGACGGCCGTCTACAAGACAAGGAGAAGGTCCTGGATCAGGGACTTCCCTCAGAGCCCTCACGAGGAAACAACTCTGCTCACACCCTGATCTCAGACTTGTAGCCTCCAGAACTGTGAGACAAATTTCTGTCATTTCATCCACCCAGTTTGTTGTACTTTGTTACAGCAGTCCTAGCAAATAAATACAGCTACTACTAGTTTGTATTCACATCGGCCACTCCCTGGGGTGACTTGGGCTTTCTCATAGCATGGGTGGCTGTGTACCAAGGATGAGCATTCCAAGAACAAGAAAGTGGAAACCACCAGTTTCTTCCAACTTGGGCCTGAAAACCAGCATCGTGTCATTTCCTCTGAGTTCTTGGTCAAAAACCAAGAGGCCAGTTTTAAAGGGAGGGAAAATGAACCTTATTTTTTGATGGAAGGAATATCAAACAATTTTGAGGCCATGTGCAAAAACCATCCCAAGCATGAAGGGTAGCAGACAGAGTCAAGCATGGAGCATTTTGGATATAACTTACAAAAGGTAACAGCTGACCCTTGTTGAGCACTTCCCATGCTTTAGGCACTCCGCTAAATGGTTCAGTGCCTTATTTCTTTCTACTCTCATCATAATCCTATAATAGAGATATTGTTATCCTCAGTTTGGAATCAGAAAGATTAAGCAACTTGCCCAAAATCACACAGCTAATTAATCATCAAAACTTTCATTTGAAACCAAAATGCCTGAAATTTGAGCCTTCGCTTTTAGCCAGTGTGATACTGCTCCGTGGGTCTTTCAGGATGGGCAGAGTAGGAGTTTCTACGACCCGAGGTCTTCACACAGGCACCTGCTAGTTTCTGAGCTTCTCTTCCGAAATATGCTGCCCAGATTCTCTAGTTCAAAAGGAAAATGCAACCCAGTTCCCCTCCTTTCATTTTTTCATAAAGGATAAGATTGAAATCTAGTAAGTTCTATAAAACAGCCATAGATCTAAAGAGGATAGATATAGACCAGATAAAAAAACTTTGTTACTCTGAGAATAAACTCAAGTGCATCAAGTTTATACGCACTGGTAGGAGAATAAATCAATTTAACTCTGTATCCTATCATTCTTTACAGGTTTGTAACAAGGTGTACTTTGTTAGATTTTAATCTGCCTACATTTGAGACAGCAAAGCTCTCCACAATCATTTTTTAATGGCATCGCAATTTATAGACAGTAACTAATTTCAAACTTCATAGCACTTGGCTTTTATGATTATTTCAAATCATTTAAATGCAAATGAATTTCCAGAGAGAGAAAACATCAAATGCCCTTGAGTGGGAACATGTAATAGAACCGTGCGTGGAAGCCACCATAGGAATCTGAAGCAGTAGGATAGGGTTGGATGGCAAGGCTGTATAAAAGTGTTCGTCTAAATCCAATTTACATTTCGTTCTATTTTATATTCTATTTACCCATTTTTTAAAATTTTAATATGACTTGTTTACTTAATCCTCCTCCGAAATCCCATCCACTCATCATTGCAAACCTAAGATTCAAGTAAGAAAAAGGAGGAATTACAATGCAACATTCCAAAATAAGAATCGGAGACATGCCCCTTTGCAGTTACTGATGCCACTTTACATGCCCATTTGCAGTTACTGATGCTGCTGTGTGATGCAGGCCCCAATGTCCATGTGCAACTTAAACATCTGTGCTCTTTTTTCAAACCAAGCTTGTGTTTGCCTGAAGATCGAGTAACATTTCCAGCACAGAATTGCTGAGCAACAATATACATATAGTATCAGGACAGAGAAGGCTGGCCCCTATATGAATTCATTCTAGCTTGAAACTTTACAAAACCACTGAAACCGTTATGGTGGGGTCTATTTAGAATAAAGCTGTGGATGGTGATGCGATCTTCACAAAGGAAGAAAGATGATACTTCACTTCCTTACTTTACCTAGTATATGTCAAGCTCTGGATTAGGCACTCAGGGTACAAGGATAAGTAGAGCATTATCCCTGGTCTCCATGAATTCAAATACAGTAGAGTAGAAAGACGTGATTTCGCAGCTATATTTTAAGAGCTGTGCAGGACTGCAGGGCAGTGGCCATCTCTGAGCCTTAAACACTGTGGAGAAGATAAGAGGGATGGGTCATGTGGCAGATATTCCAGAGAACAGCATGATTGGATCCCCTGTTTTTGCTCCCAGTCTTTGGGGATTTCCCTTTGTGATGATTATCTCATCTAATTTTTAATCATTTATATAGTTAGTGGTCCCCCTTCTGGAGTGGCAGATCTGTACAGACAAGGACTACATCTGCTGTGCAAGCCCTGTATCTTGCAGCTTATCACAGGACCCCACATATAGTAAGAACTCTATAAATATTTATTAAATAAAATAATCAACGTTAATATTCCTTCCCAAAAACTTTAATCTCTGTCATCCAAATTGGCTTTTATAACAGTCATATGGTATCTTATTTATCTCTTTTGTGATGGATTGCGTTATGTCCCCCAAAGTCCATGTATTACAAACTTAATCCTCACTGTGACAGTATTAAGAAGGTGGGAAATCCTATTATGGTAATTGAAAGGTAGGACCTTAAAGAGGTGATTATACTGTTAGGAGCATGCCCTAGTGAGTGGATTGATGGTTTAATGGTGGTCATGGGCATGGTTCTGTTGGCTTTAAAAGGACAGCATGTGAGAAGCTTTCTCTCTCTGCTCTGCCATCTGCCATGTAGCACCCTGCATTGCTGCATAGAATCACCATGAACAAAGTCCTCACCAGATGTGTTCCTTGGACTTTTGACTTCCTAGCCTCTGGACCCATAAGCAATAACTGCTGTATTTCTTTATAAATTAACTAGTTCCAGGTATTCTGTTATAAGCAACAGTAATGGACTAATACACCTATCCTACCTGTGCTCATTCTCACTTCTGTGCATTTGCCTGTACTGGTCATTCTGTTTGGGCCACGGTCCCCACTCTCCCACGCTTTTCAACATGGTCCATCAAAGTCTACTTTAAATTTTGGCTTTATGGTGAGGACTGACCTGATAATGCCACCTGTAAGTATGTCTCTACCTCTGAATTTGTACAACATAAGTTATCATTTTCATGAATTTCAGCATAAAATCAGTGTGCTGTCTTTGGTTTCATGAAGTGTGTGTTTGTGTGTCCGTGCATGTGTGTACATTTGTGTGTTCAGCATGGAACTCTTTATGAAACTTCTTAAAAGTAAAGACAATGTCGTCTATGCCAGGTACTTTACTTTGTAGAATATAGTCCCAACCTCAATAAACAGAATAACCAAGACTGGATATTATAGATCGTGAAGGAAGGCCTTTATAATTACCTAAACAGTAGCCATTGTTCTTTGTGTTCCAGAGGAGCTAAGCGAATGTCAAAGGCATGAAGTGCCAAGCAGCAGGTGGATGGACAGGACCCAGAACTCCTTCTCCCCACTTGTAGTCTATTCCTGTGTTCATACTCAATGTCGTCACTCTTAGATGCACTATAATAAACCATATGAAAAATGAGAGTTCAAGCCACTCAAAACCCATAGCACCATGCTGTAAACCTCACATATACACAATAAAATTTATTTAAACAAATGAAAACAAAATCCACAGCTTATAATGTTTTTCTTCAAGACCGGTTACTTCTCTGATCTGTGCCTTCGTCTTCTTGCCTCCAAAGTAATAAGTCTGGATTAGGAAACTTTCTCAAATTCCTTACAACCCAGAAGTTCCAGTATTCATTTTCTGAGTCAATGACTTTTGCTGCCTGAGGGAAAAGAATAGAGATTCTGGATTTTGAAATTGACATATAACAAAAGAATCCTAATCCTCATATTACAGTGTAATAACCTTTTTATATTAATTTGTGCCAAAAAGAATGAAATAGGCAAGATATATAGCATTCAGATATTCACAATTTTTTTTTCCTAGGGAGCTTAGAATTCAATTAGATAGACTGACAAGTGAGACCAGAATTGCAGAGAGAAAATGAGTCATCTATTCAAGAAACATAGAGCTTACAGTCAGGTTCCTAGAGTGCTATGTGGCTATTAGCACAAATTATATCCACTAATTTGACAAGAATTTCAGAATAATTTCCAAGATAATATTTGAAAAAGATTGCAAAAGGGGATTAGTTGAATATTAGACGTGATTCATTTTGTGCCGCAGGATATAAAGGGTGGTATAGAATGATGGTCAAGTACATAGACTTTGGAGTCATTAATATCTGAGCTTAAATCTTGACTCTACAGCTTCAGTGAGGAACCTGGGTCAAGTTATTTTACCTCTGTAAGCCTCAGTGCAATTATCTGCAAAAAAGGTAAATGAAAATATTTCCCTCACATGCTTTGTGTGTGGTTTCAGTAATATCATTTGTGCAGCTTCCAGGGCATAGTAAGTACTCAATACTTTCAATATAGTGGGGGATCAATATTTATGAAATTGAAATCACATAGTTTTAGAAATGTATATTGCCAAGATAGTTGCCTTGATAAGTCAAGAAGATTGGAGATAGAATGAAGCCAAAAAGAAAAATAAATAGTAATTGTCAGTAATATTTGCAAGTGCTTAAAAATAACTCTCTTTTGTGCTTATCTCATTACATAGTGTCAACAGTTCTTGAAGTGGGCAGAGCAGAGCTTGTGATTCTCACCGTGAGAATGAGAAAATTAAGTGACTTGTCCACAGTCACCTACTTACAGAGAAGTGGAGCTGGTTCTCATACCCATGAATTATAAGCCTCCAACTCTTTCAAAGAAAACACCCTCAAACATTGTGTCAGGAGTCCTTCAAGTAAAAAGAAAGGATTGGATTTGTATATGAGGCCTATAGAGGTTACATGGAAGACCTAGAAAAGATGGGATGATGAGTTATAAGAAGGTGACAAGTGTGGGACAAGTTGACACAAGTGTGCGTCTAGATGAGATATTAGATGAGAATGACAAAGATAGAAGTTTCTGGAAACTCATTCCATGGAAAAGAATACTTGGCTGTAGTCTCAATGGGCTAAGACTTTTAATTCTTATTCCGGAGTGTGGCTAGACAGACGTGAGCACCTGATTAATAACCTGCTCTAGGAAAATGGTTCTCATACTGACTTGTTATGGAGGAAGAATAGTCTCAATCCCCTGCCTCCATCTCATAGTGTATTCTACCACAGGCTAGATCCTGATTTAGGAGCTAGAGGTACAGAAATAAAGGGTTAACCTTGTTAGGGTTGTCAGGACCTATTAGAGGAACCAAATAGAGAAAAAGGCAACTCTAATAAAATGGCAAAGGATCACAATAGAAAAAAAAAAACAGAGTTCTCTGCAAACAGCATGGAAGGGTTCTGCACAGTGACAGAAGCCCAGAAAATTATCCTTGACCAGTGATGAGTGGATTAAGTCTCAAAGGATGAACACAAGATCAACAGGAGAGAAAACTGAAAGGAGTTGTCGAAGGAAACAGTGCTCCAAGTTCCAGGGAGAGGTCACAGCACATGCAGCAGCATTACAGTGTGGAGGTAGGTTTATCAAGGTTCTCTACCCCTATCCCTAGGTTGCATCAGGAAATCCACTTACTAGAGATATCATTATTCTTCCTCCACTCTTTCCTCTTCCTTAAGATTCTTTCTCCATCCATGGTAAAGAATAGTTACTGCACTTTGTACCACATGGTTTGACCTCATCTAACCACAGCCACATAGACCAAGGTGAGCACCTGCCCCATAGAAAGAATAATTAGTGACATCTGCAGTATGACCTGTGGCCTGGAATAAAAAGGTGATTCAATTAGATGCTGTATTAGGCAGTGTTCTGAGAAACAGAACCCATAGGACATATAGATATAGATAGATAAATAGATATTAGTTATGGAAGATTTTCACATATGACTACAGAAGATGAGAAGTCCCACCATCTGCTAAAAGCTGGTGGTGTAGTTCCAGTCCAAGCCTAAAGGCTTGAGAACCAGGGGAGCCAACAGTGCCAGTCCCAGTTCAGGTCTGAAGGCCTCAGAACCAGGAGCACTGATGTCAGAGGGCAAAAAATGATTGATGTCCCAGCTCCAGAAGAGAGAGCGAATTTGTTCTTCCTCCACAATTTTGTTTTACTTGAATCCTCAATGGATTGGGTGATGCCCACCCACATTGGTGAAGGTGGATTTTCTTCACTCTGTTTACTGAGTCAAATGCTTATCTCCAGAAATACTCTCACAGACACACCCAGAAATAATGTTCTGCCAGGTCACTAGGCATCCCAGGCACCCATAGCCCAGGCAAGTTGATACATAAAATTAACCATCACAGGTGCCTCACTTATTAATTTAAAATAGGGAAACAAAGGAACCGATGTAGATGGCAATATCAGCAAAAGCCAAAAGAATGTGTTTAGAATTACCGGTAGAAATGACCAGAGTCAGAGATGATGGGGGGAGATCAATAGACAAAGTCATAGATGAAACAAAGTTAGCAGGGAGAGGGAAGTGCAAACAAACTCAGAACACAGAGAAATTCAGCTGGTAGAGAGAAAAAAGTAAAAGATAAACAAAGAGAGATGTCAAAGCTTGATGTGAGGGAGAAGAGGAATATATTCCCTCCTGGCTCCTGGCATTGTTTTTTTCACTACATGCTATTAGAGATAGAGTAAAATAAAGTGAAAATAAGCACAAGTAATTGTGAGTCATCATTCTTGACAGTATTCTAGATAGAACCCATATTTTGGATATAAACTAACTCACGTCAAAAAGTATATTTATGTAGCAGTGTTAAAAAGATATAAAGTTAAAACAAATAAATGAACAAGAAACAAATATTCGAAGCATAAAGACTGGTAGCTAATTTGTTCCTGAGCTTTCTGACAACCAAAGCAAAATGGATGAGGATGCTAAATTTTATTATCACAGTAAGGAAAGTCCTAGTAGCCCAGAGGAGTTGGGACAGGACAGGAAAAGTTTTGTTTCAAACTTCAAAATGAGTTTGAGCTTGGGCTTTCTGTTGGGGCTTCTCTGTGGTGCAGCTGACACCATCCTCCATGATCATTTCACAACAAATGCAGACGTGGTTTTGAAAAGGTGCATAGTCTTAAAGCATAGCTAATTGAAAGAAGTCCTGTGAGGGTCCCATATGGTCCAGCCTTGTAACCCTCTGTGGCTGTAAATTGAACTCAGCACACTCGGAACGCCAGGCAGACTCTCACCTCATCATCTCTTCCTCTCACTCTCCACAGCCCAGGGGCGTGCGGGCAATTGAATGCCATCACCAAGGGGGCAGGGGATTTTGTCTGTTTTGTTAACTGCTGAATTACCACTGCCTAGAGGCTTGTGCATAGTCAGAATTGAGTAAATATGTGTTAAATGAGGGATGACTCATTCAGATCTCATCTTAAAAACTACAATTGCTAAATGTCCTTTCAAAGGTTTTTTACTCATTGTTGAAATCACATTTTTAAAGTCAGTCTTCCATGAAGTAAACTCTTTGAGGGCAGCACTACTTACTGCCTTATCCTCAGGCTCAGTTCAGGCCTGCCTTTAGAAGGTGTTCAATACATAAGTAACGAATGATTGGTGATAGGAAGGAATGACCCATGAGTCATTAATCAAGTGGTGTAAATCAGGCTCTAAATGCAATGTTATTAGGGGACTTAAACAGGATGGAAGAATTGCAGGACTATTGAAAGTAAGGAGAAGGGAGATGGTGAATGATGAAGCAGAAAGTGGGTGAAAAGGACAGGTAAAATGAGACCAAGGACAAGAAGAAACAGCACTGGGCTGTTGATGATGAGAAGGATGAACTCATACATATCATCTCATTTGATTTTCACCACCTTGTGAAGCTAAGGTATGACTCGCCGTGTAGATAAAGGGACTAATAGTCAAAGGGTCTATGTGAGATATACTCAGTGTATATCTTAAGTTTAAGATATGAAGGCTATGATTGCTCAGCTTTGTGCCAAAACCCCACTGACTGTTACCGCTGGTATTAGTAGCTCAGGACCACCTGGCCCACCCACCCATTTTGCAGACAAAGGAAAAAGGTCCAGAGAGATCTCATGAATTGTCCAAATTTGCCCACATGGCTGTTTAGTGTTGCAAGTGTCTCCTCCAAACATTGATGCCAAGTAAGATTCTTCAGAAACTTCTGGGATCGATAGCAGGAGCTTTTTGGGGTGAGAATGGAGAAGGCTAAGGGGTTGCTGTTCTCACTTTCTGCACCTTTTCTCCGGGATGGCCATACCAATGGCTGACCTTGACACACTGAAGTCAAGGTCCTAGCAAGTGCAATTAGTCTCTCCTTCTGCTAATTAACCCCTGCAACCGACCCCGAAGAAAAGACCAGGGGAAAGCCAAAGGTCAGATCATCCAAAGACCAAGACAACAAGTCTGACCTTTGAAAGGGCAACCACATTGCATGCTTTGAATTGTAAGGAGGGTGGGCCTGTCTTGCAAAGGTCAGCTTCCTCTTCTGAGCAAAAATGCCAAGCTGGGCATCTAATGCTGAATGAAGGCTGCAGGAGCCCTAACACGTGGGTCCTTCAGACAGTGGTGAGCCAGGTGGCCATCTCACGCTAACTGCTGGGGCCACGTACAGGAGTTTCAGAAAACAGACTCTCACTCTCTGAAGGAATTCAGAAACTCCCTCCAGATGAGTACACTGGGTTCAAAAAGATAACCACAAAGTACAATGCCTAGAAAAAGCAGCGCCCCTTGAAAAGTACAATTATTCTATCACATAGCAAGTTACTCCTTCTCTTAAATGCAGAGTGCATTGCTCTTTGTCTTTCCGTATGCAATGACATTTGTTTGCCCATCAAAAGCATACTACAGACCTCAATGTATCAAACAAAATCTGAGTGCAGTTCATTGAAACAGGGTGGGGACCAGGGACCAGATATATCCTTTATGCCCTCTTATTCCCACAACTACCTCAGAAGAACCTCTAATAGATTCATTTCAAAAACTACTGGCATAATAAGAAGAATTTCAATGGTGCTCTTTGTGTGGGATTATTTGCTTAATGTCTGTCTGCCCCACTGTGCTATGACCTTCCCAAGGGCATACAACACATCGGATTTTCTCGACGTAGCATGGCCCAGCACAGAGCTCAAAACAGTGCTTGAGATGGTATGTGGGAAAGTGCTCTGCAAATTCTAAAAATCAAAACGGCTACAGCTAGAAGGGAGTAGTCTCGATTCACTCATCGGAATCTGTTTTCAGGAAGCAATTATGTTCAGTCGAGTTGAAAGTGTTCTTTCGGTAAGTTCACTGGCTCCCAACAAACAAACAGAGAATTACTGTGTGACAGATGCCTGACAGACACTTGAAATGACTCCCAAGCCTATTGTTGCTTGTCATCATTTTAAAAATGCCCATCCCTCTCCCTAGCTCCGCGTTCAACAACTCATTGTCTGCGAGGCATTCATTGCCTTCATGTTCTTTCTCTCAGACACCTGCATTGACTCCCTTCAGACTGCCACACAACTGCAGAATATAATTGCACTTTCATCTTCCTTAGGTATCATGTCTAAAGAAAAATCTGCAATGGGCCTATTCTTCTGATTAGATGGGCATGCCAGTGAAAAAATAAATTGAGCCTCTGTCTTTCTGTGAAATGCAATATTTCACAATATACTATTTGAGGCTGCCCTGATGGCACTGATCTGAAAAGGAGCATTGTAGCACACCGAGAAAACATTCCCCTTTTATTACATTACATGGATAAAGAGAGGTCTAAAGGCCCAAGGTATAAATAAATGTTGAGCCTTCATTGCTGGTGCATTGACACACTGGGTATTAATTAGATGTTGAGAAAATATTTTGCTTGGTCTGTGAACTGAGGTTACGTAATGGTGATGGCATGAAACAATTGTGAATCTCCTTATAGGCTATGTGGACTAAGGTGTGGATTGAAGAATCCGTCAGAGAAGACTCTGCCTAGTAGGGAGAGACACTCCCACTAATTCAGCCTGTGGCTGTTCTTTTCATAGAGGCAGCTACTGCCTGGAGATGACCAGGAAGTCTCCACAGAGGAGGAGATATTTGAGGTGAGACTTGAAGGGCCAGTTGACTTCTCTTGGTGGCACCTGGGAAAAGACATTTGAAGCACAGGGACCTGCATGTGCAAATGAGCAAACACAGGATCTCTCAAGTCTCTGGTTTGCCTACATTCCTCCAAAACGATCACAAGGATGGAGAACTTTACTAAACCAGAATCTGTTCACTGTGCAGAAACATGGAACTGTATCTGTTGCCACCTGAAGTGCTCCACATTAAACCCGTCACTGCTCTGGTGGCACATGAAAAGCATGCAGTGAATTAAATCCTCAGCTATTCTTCAGTGAACAGCTGCCTGGTTAGGCCTCTTCCTCTCTTACTTCTTGTACTTATAAAATGAGTTTGTAAGTTTTTCTCATGAGCAATTTTGCCTTTACTGTTTTTTGTTTGTTTGTTTGTTTTTGTATTTTGGCGTAGCATCTGTGCCTCTGGAGACGACTTTAATCTCAACCCTTTTGTTAATCACGTGAGCTACCAATTTCTTTCTCCTATGTTGTATTGTGAAATTCATAAGCAGCCTGTCTCAATCTTTATGCACAACCTTCATAAAAATATTGCCCAAGATGAGATCAGGAGAGCCCTGTAATGCTCCAGGAGAGAGCTTGCTTGGGAATAACACCACTGTGGATTAGCTGTCATTGTGTAAGACTGATCTACTATCTTTGATTATGATTTCCATTATTACTCTTTAATCACATTATTTTTTTACCAATACAATGTAGCACAGTGAAGAAAGCACCAGAGAATAAGACAAAATCTAAGCTTGAATTCTGATTCTGATACTCTCTGTACAATGGGGGCAAGACATTTTTCTCTGAATCTTAGTTTTCTAATCTCTAAAATTGGGATAAAAATGCCTTCCTCTGGGATGGCTGGTTAGCTCAGTTTGTTAGAGTGTATCTTGTAACACCAAGATCATATTCCCATACCTGCCAGCTGCAAAAAACAACAACAAAAAAAACGAACCAACCAAACAAACAAACAAAAAAGGGCTTTGTCTGATAAATAGCTCTAAAATGTAATTAACTGACTCTCTATACTTGGAATCTAATAGACCCACAAACAAACACAAGCCTGTGGATGCTCGGGCTGATGCTGATAATTCATACCTAAAAATAAACACTGCTTTTATTTCCAGTTGTTGAAAACAGAATATCTTCTTGCAACATTTATTAAATACCATTGGGACATTTTCTCAGTGACTCTTTTCAAAACATCTTATATCTTGCAATAACAGGGATTTAGGCCAAGCTCCACTTCTGAATCACTGTGCAACCTTGGACAAATTATTTTACCTCTCTGAACGTTCTTTTCCTTATCTCAAGAGTGTGCACAGTATCATCTACTTTTCAGGATGCTTCGGAGCTGTCTTAACCTATTCTGGCTGTTTTAACAAAGCACCATGGATGGGGTGGCTTATAACAGAAATTTACTTCTCACAGTTCTGGAAGCAGGAAGTCCAAGATCATGGGCCATTATAATCGGGTCCTGGGAAATCTTCTGGGTTGCAGACCACCCCTGCTCTTTGTTCCCTCATATGGCAGAAAAAAAAAAAAAAAAAAAAAGCAAGCTAGCTCTCTGGCCTCTTTTTACAAGGGTTCTAATCCCATACATGAGGGCTTCACATAATAGAAGATGAGAATGAGATATAGAGGTGAAAATAAGAGAAATAATTATATGATGGCTTAAGTGTGCCTGTCCCTCACACAGCACAGAAGCAGATTGATGCTCACCCACAGTTATGAACTGCAGTTCATTGTCTGAAGAAATTGAATAAACAATATGGGAAAAGCTAAGGCTTTTCATGGTAGTGTTGGCCAAAAATAATCATTTCCTCAAACTTCATTTACAGCCCAGTTGCTTAATAGCCGTTTTTCTACCCAAATATCCTAAAATAAAGATGGGCATTAATATCTGTTTTCTACCCAATGCTTCTACTCAGAGGTGAGACCTAATAGAAGAAAGTGAAGAGAAAATTTATAAAACTACATAGGCCTTCTTCCTAAATATAAACACAAACTCAAAAATACTCCAGGTATATCATGACAATAGCAAAGTCATGAAAAACAAAGACTTGAATCAGTGAAGAGAATAACTGCAATGAGAGCTAACAAAGCTAACTTGGGGAATAGCAGAGAACCTTAAAAACCTCTAACTTGTATCTTCAAGGAATTGACAAAGATATGTCTACAAATCAGGCATCAAATAAAATTTTAAAAAAGGAGTGACCAGAGAACAAAGTTTATATCTTAGAGAACAAAAGTATGAATTTAAAAAAGAAACAGAAGGGTAGCTCTTCCCACTACCCAAACAGGAGGCAAGTGAATGTCCCATGACCAGGGAGTACACTGTTTCTGTGCCAGTGGCCCACCACAGCCACTGCCACAGCTACTGCCACCACGGGTTGGCTCACCACCAGAGTAGCAGCCAGGACCACCCTGCAGGCATCCCCCTGCACACTCAACTACATTGACTCAAGAAGAGTCACAGCAGAGCCTGCAAATAGAGCAGAAAGTCTTTCTTGTCAAAGTCTATTCCAGAGTCACAGGAGAAACAACTGCTCTATCAGATGACCAGACATCAATGAAGAGACACTAGAAATATAAATAAACAAGAAACTATAACATCACCAAAGGAATACAGTAATTCTCAAGTACCAAACCCAGTAGAGCAGGAAACCCTTGAAATGTCTGAAAAGGAATTCTGAGCAATGATCTGAAGAAAACTCAAAGAGATAAGAGAAGACTCAATTAGAGAACACAATGAAAAAAGAAAAAATATCCAGTATATGAAGGAGGAGATGTACAAACAGATGGGTACTTTTTTAAAAGAGTAGAACTCCTGGAACTGAAGGATCCATTCAATGAAATAAAAATCACAACTGAGAGCTGAAGCACCAGGTTAGAGAAAGCAGAAGAAAGAATTTCAGGTCTCAAAGATGGGTGATATAACCTAGGTTGACAAAAAAAAAAAAAGAGAGAGAGAGAGAGAAATTATTTTTAGAAAACAAAGAAAATATAAGAGAGCTAGTAGACAACCGTAAGCACACTACCATCTGAAACATGGGTATTCTAGAAGAGGAGAAAGGAAAAGGCATTGAAAATCTATTCATGGAAGTAATAATGGAAAACTTCCCAGTTATAGGGAGAGACAAAGACCTTCAGATCAAGGAAGCCCAAAGATCCCCAAGTAGATTCAACCCAAAAAGATCCTCTCTAAGACACACTATAGTCAAACTAACAAAGCTCAAAGATAAGCAGAAAATTCTAAAAGCAGCAAGAGAAAATTGTCAAGTCACCTATAAAGAAGTCACCATTAAACTAACAGCAGACTTCTTAACTGAAAATCGACAGTCCAGAAGGAAATGGAATGATATATTCTAAATAATAAAAGAGAAACATTGCCAGCCAACAATATTATACCCAGCAAGGCCATCCTTCGGAAATGAGGGAGAAATAGTGTACTTTCCAGACAAACAAAAACTGTGGGAGTTCACTACCACACAACCAGCTCTACAAGAAATCCTTGAAGAAGTCCTGCATCTGAAATCTGAAAAAGGACAGTGACTATGTGAATACAGAAGAAAGAACAAAATGCACTGGTAGATCAAAGATGCAAATGAGAAAGAGAAACAAACTATATCTTACCACCTGAAAAAGCAACGAACACCAAAAACAAACAATAAAATGGGAAGAAACAAACAAAAGATATTTAAAACATCTAAACAAAAAGCAATAAAATGCGAGGAGTAAAATAATACCTGTCAATAACCTTAAATACAAATAGATTAAGGTCCCTATTCAAAAGACACAGACTGCCTGATTTGGATTACAAAGCTAGAATCAACTATATGCTGTCTTCAGGAGACTCACCTCACTTGTAAAGACATACACAGACTAAAAGTGAAAGGATGGAAAAAGATAAAACATGCAAATGGAAACCAAAAGTGAGTGGGAATAGCTATTCTTATATTTGATAAAATAGACTTTAAAGGAAAAACCATTAAAAGAGACAAAGAAGGTTATTTATAATGATAAAAGGATCTATACAGTAAGAAGACATAACAGTCATAAATATCTAAGCACCAACACCAGAGCACCAAAATATATACAGCAAACACTGTTAGACCTAAAGAAAGAAAGAAAAAGACCTCAATACTATAACAGTGGGGGACCAAAACACCCCTTTCTCAGCATTGAACAGATCATCTACACAAAAGTCAACAGAGAAGCATAGAATTTGAACTCCATCTTAGACCAATTGGACCTGGCAGATATCTACACAACAATTCATTCAACAAGTATAGAATATACTTCTTCTCATCAGCACATGGAGTATTCTCCAGTATAGACCACATGTTAGGTCACAAATTGAGTTTCAGCAAATTAAAAAATAAAAAATTGAATCCTTTCAGAACACAATGTATTAAAACTGGAAATCATAACAAGTGAAATTCTGGAAACTATATACAAATACATGAAAACTAAACAAGAGGTTCCTGAACGACCTATGGGTCTAAGAATAAGGTAATGCAAAAGCATTACTAAGAGAGAAATTTATTGCAATAAATGATTACATGAAAAGAATAGAAAGATTTCAAATAAATGACCTAATGCTATACCTTAAAGAACTAGAAAAACAAGATCAATCCAATCTTAAAAGTAGTAGACAAAAAAGAAATAATTAAGATCAGACCAGAACAAAAATGAAAGAGACTCCTCCACAAAAAAAAAATAAAATATCAATGAAACAAAAAGTTGATTTTTTGTGAAGATAAATAAAATAGACAAATCATTAGCTTGGTTAAGAAAAACAAAAGAGAGAGAGAGAGAGAAGACTCAAATAACAAATATTAGAAATGAAAAAGGAGATGTTTGATACCACAGAAATGCAAAGAATCATTAGAGACTATAATAAACAATTATATGCCAACAAATTTGAGAACCTGGAGAAAATGGACAAATTTCTGGACACATAAAAACTACAAAGACAGAAACAAGA
The DNA here is from genome assembly GCF_027409185.1 of Cynocephalus volans. Classification (NCBI taxonomy): domain Eukaryota; kingdom Metazoa; phylum Chordata; class Mammalia; order Dermoptera; family Cynocephalidae; genus Cynocephalus; species Cynocephalus volans. Next base: position 11,946,948 of record NC_084468.1, read on the forward strand.
CACAGAAAACCTGAACAAACCAAGAATAAGCAATGAGATTGAAACAGTAATCAGCAGTCTCCCAAGAAAAAAAAGCCCAGGACCTGATGGCTTCACTGCTGAATTTTATCAAACGTTAAAGAGAAATTAATACAAATTCTCTTCAAATTATTCAAAAAAATTGAAACACAGGCCACTCTCCCAAAATCATTCTATGAGGCCAGCATCACCCTGATATGAAAACCAAAGATACAACAAAAAAGAAAACTACAGGCCAATATTCTTGATGAACATAGATGCAAAAATCCTCAACAAAATATAGGCAATCAGAATACAGCAACATATCAAAAGAACTATATATCACAATCAAGTGGGATTTATCTCAGGGATGCAAGGATGGTTCAACATAAGAAAATCAATAAATGTGGTACCCACATCAACAAAATCAAGAAGAAAAAACATAAGATTATCTTAATAGACACAGAAAAAGCATTTGACAAAATTCAACAATGCTTCATGATAATGGCTCTCAGCAAATTAGGTATAGAAGGAAGTATGTCAACAGAATAAAAGCCATATATGAGAAACCAATCACCAACATTATCCTGAATGGGGAAAAGCTGAAAAATTTTCCCTTTAGAACAAGAGCAAGATAAGGATTCCTGTTCTCTCCACTCATATTTAACATAGTATTGGAAGTACTGGCCAGAGCAGTCAGACAAAAGAAAGATACAAAGGGCATCCAGATTGGAAAGGATGAAGTCAAACTGTTTCTGTTTGCAGTCGACATGATCCTGTGTCTAGAAAAACCTAGACTCTACCCAAAACTCTTAGAACTGATTAACAGTTTCAGCAATGTTATAGTATACAAAATCAACACCCAAGAAAAGTAGGATTTTTATATTCCAATAATGAACTAGCAGAAGAACAAATCAAGAAAGAAAGCCCATTTACAATAATCACCAAAAAATAAGACACTTACGATAGAGTTTGGATATGTTGTCCACACTAAGCTCATGTGGAAGTCTGATCCCCACTATAGCAGTGTTGGGTGCTGTTTGGGTCATAGAAGCAGATTCCTTTCTTTGCGGAGTGGGTAGTGAGTGAGTTCTTGCTCTATTAGTTCCTGTGAGAGATGGTTGTTTAAAAAGACCTGTACCTGTCCACTGCCTGCCACTTTCTGCCATGCATAGAAGCAGCCTGAGGCCCATGCCAGATGCAGTTGCCCTGGAATCGTAAGCCAAATAAACTTCTGTTCTTTATAAATTACCCAGTCTTAGGTATTCTGTTATAGCAACACAAAAATGGACTAGCATAACCTAGGAATTGTTTTAACAAAGGAGGTGAAATATCTCTTCAATGAGAAATATGGAACACTATTGAAAGAAATTAAAGAAGACATAAAAAGTTGGAAAGACATACCATGATCTTGGATTGGAAGAATTAATACTGTGAGAATGTCCATACTACCAAAAGCAATCTACAGATTCATTGCAATCCCCATCAAAATACCAATGACATTCTTCACAGAAATAGAAAAAAATGATCTCTACATTCATATGTAACAACAAAAGACCCCAAATAACCAAAGCAATCTTGAGCAAAAAAAAAAAAAAAAAAAGAAAGAAAGAAAGAAAGCTGAAGGCATAGCACTACCCCCCTTTAAGTTATACTACAAAGCCATTGTAACCAAAACAGGATGGCACTGGCATAAAAACAGACACACAGGCAAATGGAACAGAATAGAGAGACCGGAATTCAACTCACATACTTACAGCCAACTGATCTTTTACAAAGGCAACAAGAACATAAACTGGGGAAAAGACTGCATCTTTAATAATTGGTGCTGAGAAAATTGGACATCCATATGCAGAAGAATGAAACAGGACTTGTATCTTTTGCCGTATGCCAAAATGAATTCAAAATTGATTAAAGGCTTAAGGATAAGACCCAAAACCATAAAACTACTAAAAGAAAATTTAAAGGATACACTTCAGGAAGTAGAACTGGGCAATGACTTTATGAATAAGACCCCAAAAGCACAAACAACAAAAGAAAAAATAAACAAATGGGATTATATCAAACTAAAAAACTTCTGTGCCACAAAGGAAACAACCAACAGAGCAGAAAGACAACCTATTGAATGGGAGAAAATATTTGCAAAATACACATCTGACAAGAGACAAGTTTCAGTAAGGAACTCAAACAACTTCACAGTAAAAACAAACAAACAAATAAAAATCAATTCAATTAAGAAATGAGCAAAGGAGCTGAATAGACATTTTTTGAAGAAAGACATACAAAAATGGCCAACAGGTACATGAAAAAATGCTCAACATTACTAATCATCAGGGAAATGCAAATCAAAACCACATTTAGATATTATCTTACCACAGTTAGACTGGCCATTATTAAAAAAAAAAAAAGAACAACAAATGCTGGTGAGGATGTGGAGAAAGAGGAACTCATACACTGTTGGTGGGATTGTAAAATAGTACAAGCGTTATGGTAAACACTATGGAGGTTTCTCAAACAACTACAGACAAAACTACCATATGATCCAGCAATCCCATTTCTGTGTGCATACTCAGAGGAATGGAAATCATCATGTTGAAGGGATACCTGCACTCCCATATTCACTGCAGCTCTATTTACAATAGCCACAATATGGAACCAACCTAAATGTCCCTTGACATAAGACTGGACAAGGAAAATGTGGTATATATACACAATAGAGTACTATTCAGCCATAAAAAAGAATGAAATCCTGCCATCCACATCAACCTGAATGAGCCTGGAGAAAATTATGTTAAGACAAATAAGACAGACACAGAAAGAGAAATACCACATGTTCTCACTCATTAGTGGGTGGTAAGAAAGAACGAAAGAAAGAAAGAATTAAAGAAAGAACCTTAATAACATGTTGAACTTTCAGAAAGAGAGAAAAAAATCTATGTTTACTAGAGGTGGGAGGTATGAAGGAGAGGTGGGCTGGGGAGAGACTGAGTAAGCGGCACATCGATTTGATCATCCCATGTACACAGGTGATAGTAGTCAATGCTGTATCCCAAAATAATGCATAATTAATTATGCTTCAATAAAAAAAAATGTTTTTAGAGCCCATGTGGTTTTAGGTCTTAACAAATCTTCAGTGCTTCTCACCACAAAAAAAAAAAAAAAAAAAAAAAGGAAACAAAAGAGAAATAGAAAGGTCAGGAAAATAAAACTTAAAAAAACTAGTCCAGAACCTTGAGCAAAACTGCAAGGAAATCCAAAATTAAGGTAATAGATAAGAAATATAAGGGATTATTACATAGTGCCTTGGGGAAGGGGGTCCTAGCATGATAAGAGAAGGGCAGAAATTAAGAAAAATAAACGTACTTTGGAATAATCTCAGCCTTATTGAACAGCCCTTCTAGTGGAAAATGCTGACTAGTAGTATAATTAATTTTACCAAAAAGACCTACATATTAACACATCTTCATAAAGTGCACATCAATAATTACTATCTAAAGAAAAAAAAAATCACATCCAAAAGAACCAAAACTAGACTCTCACCATTCTTCTCAGCATCAAAAACTTCAGAACAATGAATGGGTTCAAAATTATGAAGGAAAATAAATTCCCATTTTTAACCTAAAAAATATTTAAAAGATATTTATCTTTATCTCTTAAAATGGAAATTTAACCCACCAAATTTTATCATAATCACATTTGTATTCTAATTTGCCATTTTAGTTTTTTTTATTTATTCTTTAACTTCTGCTTCCTGTTAGGCTAACCATGTTTTCTTATTTTATTTTTTGTATATTGCTTCCTTCATGAAGAGACAGTGTCAATTTATATTCCAATAGCTTTTTTAAGAACACCTTTATCTTCTCCCTAACATCATTACTAGGTAGTGTCAGTTTTCTAACTTTTTGACAAGCTGATAGGAAAAACCAATTATCAGTTACTAAAAACGATTCATCCTGGTCATCATATTTATTTTTCGTAAATGTTCGCATACCATTTAACATCTTTAGTGTGATTGCTTTTCTTTTCAATATCGGTTTATAAATACCACATATTGTTCAGAATGTCTCTTGTTTTTTAACTTGTGTTCAGTGGTTTCACCGTATGGAAGTTTTCAACTTTTAAGAGGTCCCACTTGTCAACACTTGTCTTTATTGCTTCTGAGTTGTTTGTAAAGAAGGCTTTCCAATACCTAAATTATAAAGATATTATCCCATATTTTTCTAATATTTTTGTTCTAATACTCATGTTTATATTTTTCTCTAAGATACCTGTAACTTATTTTGTATTTGTATGAGGATGTATACTGAGTACATTTTTAATATTAACCCAACTTCCTAAAATCATTTATAAGTCCATCTTTTCACCATTGATTTGAAATAATTATTTTATCACACTAATTTCCAAATACATACATGAGTCTGTAGATTCTCCATTCTGTCCTATTGATATATTTATCCATTCTATGCCAATACCATATTGTGTTAATTACTGCAATTTTGTATATTGTGTTTTAATCTCTAGTAAAACAATTGTTCCTTTGTCTTGTTTTAAGTTACCCTTTACAGAATAATTTTAGAATCAACTTATTCCAGATGTTGTCCTATATAGTAATGTGTCACAGGATACAAAGTCAACACACAAAATCCATCATTTTTCTTTATGCTATCAATAATCCAGAAGAAACCAAAATTCAAGACACACACTATTTATAATTACTCTAAAAATAAATAGGTATAAATCTAACAAACACAAAAATGGGACCTCTATATAGAAAAAAACTATAAAATCCTGATAAAAGAAAGCAAAGAATATGTAAATAAATGGAGAGAAATATCATGTAAACTGATTGGAAGACTTACCATAGTAAAGATGACAGTTCTATCTGACTTCATCTGTATAGATTGAACACAATTCATATTAAAACCCTACCAAAATGTTTGTTGCTATAAACAAGATCATTGCAATTTTGTATGGAAAGGCAAATAAGAGCTAAAATTATTTTGAAGAGGAAGAGTTATGCAGAGGTTGTCATATTACCCAATTTTGAGACTTATGATGTAACTACAGTAATTAAAATAGAGTAATATTGGTAGGAGGTCCAACACAGAGATCAGTGGCACAGAATAAGAAACCTAGAATAATATTCAAAAATATATATACTCAACAAATTTTTTGACAAAAGTGCACAATTAAATGAAAGAAGGATCATCTCTTTAACATGTGGTGCTGGAACAATTACACATCAATAGGCAAAAAGTAAACCTCAACCTTAACCTCATACCTTTTACAAAACTTAAAATAAGTCACAGATTTAAAAATAAAATGATAAACTATAAATCTTTTGGAAGAGAGCACAAGACAGAATCTTTGTGACCTATGGTTAGGGAAACAATAATAATCCGAAACTGGAAATGATCCAAATATCCTTCAAGGAATGAATGGTTAAACAAACTCTAGCATATCCGTACAAGGGAATACCACTCGGCAATAAAAATAAATAAATTATTGGATGGTTGGATCTCAAGAGCCTTGTGCTGGATTTTTTTTTTAAAGGCCAATTTCAAAAGGTTGCATACTCAATGATTCTATTTTTATAACGTCCTCAAATGACAAAATTATATGTATGAAGAAAGTTTAGTGATGCTTGTGGTTAGAGGTAGGGTGTACTGTAAGGCGATAATATAAGGAACTTTCAATGTGATGAAGAAATAGTACTATATCTTGACTGTGGTAATGATTATACAAATATATACAGGTGATAAAATACCATAGAACTTATACATATAAGCCATAGACATTCGAAAAAATGAGTGCATGTAAATATTGGTGAAGTCTGAGTAAGCTTTGTAGTCAAATTAATTGCATTATGCTAATGTCAATAACCTAGTTTTAATAATGTACTATAATCATGATGTTACTGTTGAGGGAAGCCAAGTAATGGGTACATTGGACCTCACTGTACTCTTTTGAAACTTCTTATGAGTCTATAATTACTTCAAAATAAATAGCTAAAAATGCAAAAAAGAGAATTTCATCACATGTATTCTGTAGATTTTTGTCCTCTCAAAATTTTGTATAAACTTCATCCAGGAGAGTACCCATAGCTCTTATTTACCCATTCCACTGCTGTAAAGGTTTTCCATTATGAGTGTTCCATCACTTATTATCTATCCAACGAATGATGTACATTTATGTTGTTTCCAGTCTATTTTCTTCTTGATGTTGTTTTCGTATTAACAACAGCAATGCCATGAACAACCTGGTGCTCATGTGAGATTATTTTTCTGGGGTATATACCTAGGAGGAGAAGTACAGATTTATACAGAATGGACATTTTGAAATGTATTGATAAGCCCATTGCTCTCCAAAGTAATCATATCAATGTGTACCACAACAAATAGTTACAAGCAATCATTTCAACCAATGTACTCATCCAGCTTTTAAATTTTTGCCAGTCTGATGGTTGGAATTGACATCTCATTGCTGTTTTCTTTTGCATTGCCCTCTTTATGAGCATTGTTTCATCAGCAGAGCACTCTCCCGAGTGAGCCACGGGCCAGCCCTATGAGCATTGTTTTAAATATCGGTGGTTGCCTTCTGCCTGCCTCCTCAATGTCACTGCCTGCCATTCCACCCCATTACTAATTATGCACCAGCAGCCCTGGCCTTCTTTCATCTCCTTGTTTAGTCTTAGAGGGCTCCTGCCTTAGGGCCTCTGTACTTCCTGTTTCCTCTACTCAACCCCATTGTTTGGAGTAGTATGTACTCAGTCATAGATTGGCTTATTTTTGTCCTTTGGGTCTCTCTTTATCTCCTCAAAGAGGTATTTTCTGATTACCTTCATATCACCCTTTTAATTTTTAAAAATGTTTTATTACTCAGTGAAACAACTAAAAAAACTTGATTATTTTATGTTTAATAACTTGTTGTCTCACTTCCCTTCTAGCATATAATAATGCCCATGGCAGGAGTGATTTGTTCTTATCACAGGTTTCCTTATACCTAGAACAGTGAAGAGGTAACAGAATGCTCACGAGAAAATTATGAGGCTTGAGCAACTTGGCACGTTGGAAGAATGGAGTTTGTAAGAACTTGTGAGCCATGTTATAAAGTATGAATTCACTTTATAACTGATGATAACATTAAGGGACATGGAAAGGGCCCACATAATCTTCTTTATATAATGAGATTTATGTGATTCTCATGCACAAGCCATAAACACTAGACTTCTCATCACAAATCTGTTGTCTGGACCCAGTGGCCTCTAGAGAGGTTGTGTGGTGGCCCTTCTGAGACTTCCATTACTCCAATACTAACTTGAGGCCTCTGTCTCTGAGAAAAAAGATTTCATGTAATCCTTTTTGTTGTTTTATTTCCTGGTTTTTTTCTGAGTCTATTTTTCAAGCAGCTTCTAAGAAAAAATATGCAAAATAAAAAACGTTCAGATTCCTTACGTGTACATTCTGCTCTAATTTGAGAGTTTAGCAAATAACAAGGTAAAATTGTTTTTAATAGGGAATCAAAGTCAAAATTGCAGAATTCTGAATTAAATAAAAAGGCAACACTAAATATTAAATTGTTGATATAATTTTAAATGTATTTATTAGGAAACAGGAAGAAGAATAAATGGTACGACTATTCAATTCAGTGTATTAGAAAAACAAAAGAATAAGTAACAGAAGTGTAAGAATAAGGTTAAGAAGAGAAACTATTAAAATAATATATATAAATAAAATTAAAAAGATAATGGATGTGATATCACGTGAGCTGAATTTTTTTGAAAAGTCAAAAAGAAGAAAGAGACAGTGAAAGGGACAGAGAGAGAGAGAAAAAGAAAGTCTGATTATGTAAGAAAAATAGAAAACACCTAATAAATGTGCCTCATGAATTAAACTATTTTTCAGTGAGAGTTACAACATGATAGAGGTGTAAAGAATTAGCCCATTTCCTTGGAGAAAGTCAAAGAAGAAGCTGGGTAGATTATTTTATGACAGGTATGTGAAAAGGTATTTAATTATACTTATATTTTCTTTTAAAATAATGTGAAAAGTAAAAGAAAAATACAATTTTATAGAAAGATGATTTAGCAAGCAGGGTGCTATGCCACTTCTCTGAAGGAGACAATGAGAAAGTATTTTGGCAACTGGAAGTTTCCATTTCTGAAGTTAATTAGCACGTCTGAATGTTAGATTTGCTCATCTTATGAACAGTTCTATTATTAGCATACAGAGAGCTAATATGAAAAATGCATTCACATGTTAATTACCTAATTAACTAATCCAGGCACAATTAAGCCACTAAATTTACACAGTATCAATTTTTCATTGACCAACTTAGGTCTCATAGGTACCAAATTTTTTCACAAGTTAACATTTTTTATAGGCATTCCTGCCATTTTGATGACTGATATGGACCTATGGACTTCTTGATATAAATGAATTGAGAAATCATGAAGAGTTAGATGTCTCTCATTGCGCTTCATAGGTCTGATTTCTAGAGAATCTTGTCCAACTTTACCTGAAGAGCTCAATAAAATAATATCACCCAGCAAGTAACATTTGGTGCTTCAAAGAAAAATACTTGCCCCTTTCTTTCTTAGCAACTAAGCAAGTGACAGTGAGAGAAGAAGGGAGTAGAAAGTGTTGAGTACAGGGGGATAGGAGGAAACCCTGTTTTGAAGGCTAGAAATTTAAGAGCAATAGAAACAGGTGTCCCCTTTTCCCTCCTGGAGCCATTGAGAGTGGCAGCACCATCGATTATCTCCCCCCACACAGGCAGGATGGTGGACATGGGCTCCTAGCCTGACTGAACATGAGAATGTTCCTGAGGCAGCCCTAAGCATCCTTTCCTGGTATCCCTCGATGCACGGAGGAGATCTGAATAGTTTCCATGGGCCGTGTTCCAGGGATGTAGGTGGCTATACCTGCTGGAGAATAACCACAGGAAGGAAACAGAGCCAGAGACTGTCCAAGCCAGTCACCAGATGCAGAGGCAGCTAAATCTCAGAGCAGCAGCAGCTCCAGCCATATCAGAGGTGAGGACTGAATCAACAAAGAAAAATGGCCAAATGCTCCAGTAAGCAGCAGGGCATACTATGTAACATACTTATATCAAAGGGAGGGATTATGCTCTTCAATGACACTTCTCACTGGTGACTTCTGCTGCTGTAATTGATGAACTATTAATCACATGGTAGGGAATGTTCTATGGTGCCTCTTGAGATATTTTATTCAAAAGCAAGTTTTAAGCTGGCACGTGATTAAATTAGAGGCATGCACTGACTTTAAGAACTGGATTGGTTTGACAGTTTCCCAGAAATGCTGAGGTTGAAGTTGTTGCTAATAAAGCAACAGACTCAGCCTATGTTGTGTTTTGAAGTTATCCATATCTCTTGAGCTGAGATCATGAAATATATTCCTCTACGTAGAAGAGAAAGTGTCAGTGAAATGCAGTTGACATTTCACATAGGGAAACAAGGGTATAAATTCATTCTCTGCCATGTGGCTGTCTGGCTGCACTTGTGCAAACTCTTACTCTATGCTAAGACTCACTGGCTTTCATTTACATCAGGTTGGGGAGAATAAAATATCGGACAGCGTTGATGGGAACATGGGTGTGTGACTGTGACTCAGATGCCAGTTTCCACTGAAATCCTTTTAATATCTGAATTTATTATCTCACATCTTGTGGGAAACCCTTCAAGAGAGTCCTGGAAATTCCTGAGATTTCGCATCTCTCACAGTCACCTGTGGCTTTCATTTCTACCTTCTGCTAAAGTCTCAGTCTTTACTCTGTGTGTCATGGCCTGTTTATTTCTGCTCCAGTGTAAGTCCAAATTTAGACATGTGTCCTTCTCTTTGATTCCTCTAGGAGATGATTATTATTCCTTTAGGGATGCCACACAGCAATAACGTATAATAAACATATTTACACTGAATATTTTAAAATTCTGATATTTTTAAAGGCCTTTTTCTATTTCTAGCAAGTCAGTTTTAGCTGCCACCCCTCTGTGTTCCTCAGTTCTCTCTCTCTTATCTCCCTACACTTCTTACTCCTCTGAGTTCTCCCCTCAAATATTGCCCTATTTTCTCCTTTACTTGTCAATAACTTATAACTTATATGTTATGTATTTACTTGTGAATAATATACATATTCATGGTATTCACAAGTAAATACATAATATATATATTATATGTGCAAATACAGACTACATACATACAAGTAAATATATAACATACAAATATATGACATATATACATATTATATACAGGATATAAAATTCTAGAAAGGAAACAATCACTCTACAAACCTCACTACCGAAAAACTTAAATGTTAGTGATTAAAAACTATCCAACTTAGAATTCTGGTTTTACCACTTGATACCTAGGTTGGGATGGGTAATTCTCCAAACCCCACTATACCTCAGTTCCATCATCTCTACCATAGGGATGATTATAATGGTACTTGCCTCTTACAGTATTGTGAGATTAAACAAAGTATTACATGTACAGTGCTCAGAAAAAAATTCTGCATTGAGTAAGCACTTGATAAGAAGTGCTAGCTGCTTTTATCATTATTGTCAGACACCATAATTCAAGCTATCAATTTATGTGTTTATGCATATATAGGTATACATGTGTATATGTGTGTGTGCATATATATATATGCACTATATATATGTGTGCACTATATATATATAGACATGTATATATATAGTGAAAAGGGTAAAGACAAACCAATAGAAGTAATTTCCATAGGAAAGAATCATTCTGACACATGATTGCTAATTTTTTTCCAGAACTAAATTTGAATGAACAAATGAAATTAAATAAATTTTTAAATATCAAATAAGAATTCCTTCCCAAAAGGACATACTCATTATTAAAAACATTCCTCTATAGTTAATAAAAAAGAGTGTGAGAAAAAACACTGTAAGGTTGGACCCAGTTCTTTTAACTACTTCTATATTAGAAGGTTTAGGTATTTATGCTTTACTATGAAATATGTGAGACCAAATGGTAAAACTATCCTGTCTACAATTCCTCAATCCTCTCTTTTTATCATTTCTAACTTTTTAAAACTTTATACTTTATCAAGGTTTATAATATTCACATTCTCTCTTGCATATGCAGTTACATATGTCTTAGCTTCATACTAAATAAATTCCAAATTCATCCCAGACCTTCTAACACAGCTTTTTTATTTTTAAATTTTGTGCGTTCTCCTTTAATTGGCAATTTGTTTGTTTTGTTGTAAGAAAGGCGTATGATTTCGGTATTTCTTGAAAATTCTGTATTTAACAATACTATAATCTCTACTCATGGCACAAGAACTATGTAGAAATTTATCCATTATCTTTTGGCATCACATACTATTGTCAAGAAGTTCATACTACTTATTCCCCATGTCAGCAGCTCATTTTTCCTGCCAGGATATCCTAAGTATTCTTTCTTTATCTCTGAGAAACCATCAATAACTTTTTTAGGATGTACCCCAATACTGATTAATCAGAATTTCATTTTCTAGCTACAGATTCATTTCTTTCTTTCAGGAAACTTGCTTGCATGATCTCTTTAAGTATGATTTGTTTCACTTGTTAAATTTGCTATTTAAGGACACCATTTAGTCTTACAGTTTCTGCCCTCACATCTCTCACCTCCTTTCTATTTGATTAATCTTTCCATCTTTTTCTTATCTGTGTTCATTGTGATTATCTCAAGACTCTGTTCTATGATGGAAACTCAATTTTCAACCATTCCATTTTATTCCTCACTGTTTCTAATTTATTAATTAGTTTTGTCATATCTCCTCTTATAGCAAATGTATGTCTTGTCTTCCTTCCTTCTGATTTTCTCTTTCTTTTCACACCCTCCTCACCAATACTGAAGCTGGATGAGTCTCTCCAAGATCCTCCTCTGATCGCGATCACCATCAACCACGTTTCTAACCACTGGGTCAAAAATCTTCAAGGCTGCCCTGCCTCTTCCACTAACTCTCTGAGACTTTAGAAAGTTGCTGCTATCAGAGTCCCAGTATTTGTTTTTATGGATTTCAAAGGAGAAATTTCATGATCATGATGGTGGGGCTGACAGTGACAATGATGACAGATGATACATATTCAGCCCTTGCTATGTGCTAAGAGCAGTTTTAAGTGATTTTTAATTATTGCCTTATTGAATAATTGCAACAACTCTATAAGAAAGGTGCCGATACTACTATTCTCCTCACTTTGCTGATGAGAAAATGAGGGCACAGAGCAATTAAGGAACTCACCCAAAGTCAGACAGCAATTTAAAAGTGGTTGCTTAACTGCAAAGTGTTTTTGCAATATTTTTTAGAATTGGTGTGTTCTTAAACATACAAAAAAGCATACTGTCTAGTAGAAAGAAACTACCCAACCTACCTTGCCTGGGTTGTAAGTTTCTTTAACAGCTAAAACATAAGTCATTTACAGCCCTAATCCAGACCATCTCCTGCCTGGCTGACATAGTCTCTAACTGGTCTCCCTGTGTCCAGCCATGCCCCTTACTAATCCATTCGGTCCACAGCTGCTGGTGTGCTTTTTTCAGAACACAGACTTGAGCATGCTAGCCTTCAAGAGTCCCAAGGATATCAGGATAAACCCCTACCTCTTTAATCTTTTTTATAAATTTCTCTACACTCTGGCCTTTACCTGACTTCCTGGCCTCATCTCCTGCTGCTTGCCTTCCTGAATCTTTTACTGCAGGAAAAATGAACTCTGTTCTGTTTTTCAAATACTCTATGAGGTCTTGTATCTTGGCCCTATTCCCAGTTCTTAATTTTAGTATCTCTTCCACAGGGCTTTCCCTGACTCTATGCAGATGTCGTTCTATATAGTCCCACAACTTTAAATATTCAGCAACCATATTTTATTAAAATTAGTTACTTAATACATGGATTGTTCACTTTGGTTTCCCCAGCACTTAACCCTGGAACTAGAAACAAGTAGGCTTGAAGCAAATGTTAGTTTGTTGATGAATGAATAAATACCGCTGGAGAATAAAAGCTTAGAAGGCTCCTGAATGAGGAAGCTCACTATGGAAGAAGAAGTTAGGTTAAAGGAGAAAGATGAGCTGATAATTTTTCTGTGTCTTGTGAATATATTGAGTATTATTTGTTTGGGGCTCTTTTTCTCATCAGATTGTGCAGTCCCTGAGGACAGGGACTGCGCATTACTCGTATCATATACCCTGTGAATAGAAACATACTTGGCTTTGGAACTGATAGTAAATCTGTGTTTCCTTAATTGTCAGCGTGTACCCACTACCCTCTGAAAATGACCGAAGTAATCACCTAGTCAGCTGGATTCGAGTCCTGTCTTTCCAAAAGAAAGATTCACACTGATTTTTCAGTGAGATACGCATTGCACAAAGTGGGGCCTACCTGAATGTCTCTGTTTAAGATCGGTTGAGTCATTTTACATTTCCAAGGCAGCTGAGTTTCAAGCACTTTTAAAGAGCAACATTCTTTCTTTGGTGGGGAATGTTTACTGTTTGCTCATAAAGTTATACCTAAAGGAAGCAAGAATCAGTTTTTGTTACATTAAAAATAGCACATGACTTATAAACCCATGGTACTATAACAATACGAAAATGTCAGGTCAGATCTCTGGGAGGAACCTCTACATACCAGATTAATAACAAAGACACTGGAAATGCAACTAGTCTGTAGTTCTTCTGCACACAGTAGCTTCTCAAAGAGGGAGAATAGGCCTGGAAACTAAATTCTTAAAACCCAGCCACCCTGACAACCCACAGAGATGATGAATTAGCTGTCAAGGAGATGAATAAACAGTAAGTCTGCCATCATATTCAATACTTTATTTTTATCCAATAAATGTCGTTGTAGAGATATATCATTTCAGAGTCATTGAACTGGAGAAAACCTTAGATATATTATTAATAAGATTAGCTAATACTCATTCAATACTATCTAGGGGCTTGGCAATTTATATGGATTCCCATATATAGTCCTCACAACAACCTGTGAGACAGTTAAATTGGTCTTATTGTTACAGACAGGGTTGCTGATGCAAAGAGAAAATAAATTACTCACTCCAAGTCTCATAACTATAAAATAGCAGAACAAGGATTTGAACCTAGACTGTAAGGTTCCAGATCCTATGCCCTACACTATAGATAATCCTCTTATCATAGAGATGAAGACAAAAGTGTAAGCATAGCTACAATTTATTGAATTATTAATATGAGTATTTCTCTGTAGAAACACCATACTTCTCAAAATACCCCTCTAAATCTGAACATAGTGTCCCTATTTTAAGTGAAGGAAGAGAGTTTCAGACAAATTAATGACTTGCCCAAGGCCACACAAATAACAAGTGGAAAATCCATGATTCAAACTGAGGCATTCAGATCTTAAAACTGTTTTTTATTAGTTTATTTTTTTTTAATTGAGACATAATTTGTTATGCACATTTGTGGGGTACAGAGTTGATCATCAATACTTGTGTACAATATGTGATCAGATCTCAACTTAATTATTGTGACCCATTATCAACCAGGCTGAGTGGCTCTGGAAGATAATATAGGTAATCAGTGCAAAAATCCAGGTGAGACAGTTAAAATGACAGAGTGGTGAAAAGGGCACTAGACTAAAAAACACCTGGGTTCAAACTGTAATATCACCTCTTACTTGTTTGATTTTCCTAGGAAAGTTACTTAAGCTTTCTGAATTCCAGTTTTCTAAAGTGTAAAATTGAAAATATCTTAATGTGACATTACTGTCAAATTTAAATGAAGTGATATATGCAAAGGGTCTGACATATGATAAAAATTCAAAACATGTTAGTATCCATGAATTAAAGATGGCAAGAGATGTGTGTATTAGTCCATTTCTGTTGCTTATAACAAAATGTATGGAACTGGGTAACATAAAAAAAAACAAAATTTACTGTTTACAGTTTCAGAAGCTGGAAAGTCCAAAGTCCAGAGAACACATCTGGTGAGGATCTTGGTGATGGCAACAGTGACCCAGGGGTCTCATATGGCAGAAATGGTAGAGCAGAGAGAGAGACTAACCTCCTTCTTCACTCTCCTTTTAAAGCCCTACAAACCACACCCCTGGCCACCATTATTAATCCACTCACTACTGCACGGTCCTACAATCTAATCACCTCTTCAAGGCCCCACTTTTCAATTACCATAATAGGATTTCCTACCCTCAGCAATTACAATGGGGATTAAATTTTGGAGGGATATTCAACCCAAGGCAATGTGTGCATATAAACCTGTCCTTTCTCACATACTAGTGAGATAAATGTAAATAAATGTATAGGCGTAAACCCTCAAGCACAAAAAAGGAGAAGAAAGGAAATGGCAGAAGATGACAGATTTCAACAAAGTGGGAAGCCAGCAGAAGGAGTTGAAACCTGAACACCTGGGAGGGGAATAATTATGAGAAGCAAGTCAGTTAAACCCAAAGAATCTCAAATACATTCAAAATTGGTGGGTGCTATCTACTATGAAAAATTTAAATGAGACCTGGAACTTAAATGTGGATTTGGCCCCTGTCTTTCCTTTTCACGCTCCATGAAGAGGGAGCTAACTACTTTTTCCCTGCTCCTGCAATTTATTCTTTGTAAAAATGAAAACCACGGAGGCCCTGAAAGCAGATACACCATATCTGGGAGAGGTTGAAGGTGACACACTGAAATGTGAATTACATGGAAGCCTGTGTAGTGAATGGTACAAACCCAAGTGTCATCCTTCATTTCCAAACTCCAGCAGAATGAAGGGTATGAGATGGCTTAGGTCACATGCCTGGTACCTCCCCCAGGTTGGCTTGAAGGCTGAACTTATCCGGACCTTTCTCTTTCTCTGTGTACTCTTAGGGCCTCTCTCTATATTGTCTGTCTACTAGTATGGATTCAGTGCTCAAAAAACTAAGGCAAAAACTCACAGTCTTCTTAAATGCCAGGCCCAGGCTGGAACAGCATCACTGCCTCCATGCTCCATTAGTAAAAGCAATCACAGGACAGCCCTGGTTCAAGAGGAGAAAAACAGACCCCATCTCTCGAAGGGAGGAGTGTCACAAAACCTGGCCATCTTCAATCATCTATAGTCCACCCTCTGACCACAAATCATTTGCATTCTTCCTAAATCCAAACTATACTCACTCTCTCCCAAGACTTCCTAAGTAGTATCTCGTTCATTACAGTATTAGGTCAAAGGCCAAGAGCTTGTCTCACGAATCATAGCCAGGAGTGGTAGATGCCCTTCTGGACTCGTTTCTTAAGTGCAGTTCTTCTCAACCAAAGACCTGGGACTAAAGACACTGTTATGTGGCCCGTGCACATCCAATATACAATGCTGAAACAGAGACAGTACCTACTACAAACACTTCTGTTTAAAAGGTGGAGACTAACAGGCACATTGTAGCCACAAGCCTAGAGAAATTTTGAAATATAGCCAGATATGGTGCCAGCCTTTCTATTTCATTCCAATCCTACTTCTTGGGGAAATTCTCTGCGGCTGTTACTTCTACCCTCTGGGTTATCGATTCTACCATGAATATCTTTTCCTTTTCCTTAAGAAATGGACTAGATAGTCTGTATTTCAGTCTGATTCCTGCTGAAAGATTGGAGACCCTGAGAGTTCTTATTCTGGGCTCTCTCTGCCCCTTTTCACTCAGAGTTGGTGGTATATATGCCAATCAACTTCCTTTAAAAACGTCATGGTTTTCGTTTGCATCTTATTGAAATTCACTACATTAGACAATATTCATACCCAAATATCTTTCTGACTAAGGATCTTCTCTATCTTGATTTGGCTGTAAGGTTGCTGTGGGACAACACCTGTAAAATTCCTCAAAGTCCTATTGCCTAGCAAAGATAATCTATAAGACATGCCCTTAAAATCTTTCTGAGATATTAACAAAGGGTCTTATAGCCACATTCTACTTTTTTGTCCTGAAACTATATATTACTGCCATGGATTTGATCTTGACCTTGTGGCATTTCACAACTTTGAGTATCTTTTGCTGGCTGAACAGACCTACATGATTTATGTTTTTTTTTTTTAAATAGGTACCAGATTTTATTTCAGCTATCTATTGTTATAAAACAAACTTCCCCAAATTTAGAGCATTAAAAACAGCAAATATTTTATAATTGCTCATGACTTTGTGGAATTCAGGCAGGAATAACCAGTCCAGTTATTAGCTGACATTATGTCAGATGTCACTTGCTAGCATCCAGTTTATGGCCGGTCTGGTCTAGATGATCCAAGATGACTTTCCTCAGGAGCCCAGTGCTTTGGTGGGGATAGCTGCAGAGGAGCTAGATTTCTTAAATGATGGCTCAGAATTCCAAGAAGATCAAGGCAGAAGCTACCGGTTCTCCTAAAGGCTAGACCCAGAACTGGTATAGCATCAGTTCTGCCACACTCCAATGTCAAAGCTGTCAGAAGACAGACCATGTTTAAAGGGAGAGAAGCAGATCCCACCTGGCAATGCAAGATATATCAGAGAACTTGCAGCCTTCTTTAATCAGCCACAATTATTTAAGAGTATATAGGGAGAAAATAGAGGTTTTGGTATAAGAGAACTAAATGCTCAGCTACTGTAATACAGAGTCAATAAATAATATTTGCAGTTAATAAATGAAGAATGAGATATATAAACATATTGTTTAGAGTTTTGGAAATAAAGGGCTGGCTGGCTAGCTCAATTGGTTAGAGATTGTGTGGTTCTGATAATGCCAGTGTCCAGGGTTTGATCCCTGTACTGGCCAGCTGCCAAAAGAAATACAGAAATAATGGCTTTAAGAGCAGAAAGTAAGTACCTCTTGGGGGCAGACGTGAGCAGAAAAAGATGATTAAAGCCTCTGATATATTTCCCTTGTAGTCTTTTTGATAATATTTGATTATTTTCACTATGCACATAGATTACTTGCCAAGAAATAAAATTAATTTTGAAAGACTAGATTCTCACCATATTTATGAGTTTGGTGATAATTATGCCTCAGCAGCCTAAAATGCAGCTTAATGAATTTGGCAACTTTATTATTCTGAAATAATTAACAGAAGAATTCACAAAGAATCTCTCTTTACCTCTGACTCGCAATAAGCTCAGAAAAAAAAAAAGTTTCGGGGAACCAATACCATAGTTTCTGTAAGAAAGATGACTAAGGCCATAAGTTCACATATCTTTTTTCAAATCCAGTACTCGTCACACTCCAAAAGTGTGTTAAAAAGCATGTCAATTTTATAATTGAACTCCAAAATAACACCACTGGTAATAGTTGTGCAGTGTTGTGCCTTTGATACATGATTTTTCTATACATATTTTTATTTCATCCTCACAGCATCTGTGTGGTTTCATTGAACAAGCATTATGATTACCTTCATTTTCCAAAGAAGAAAGTTCAGAGTAGCTAAGTACATTGTCCAAGGTCAGTTAGTTAGTATCAGAACTGTTTTTTCTGTTCCAAACCCTGAACTCCTTCACCACACTTGATAGTGGTCTGCCCAACCTTTAAAATACCATACCCAGAGTGTGAAAGAGAAGTGGAACTGTGAATGTTCATCTGAATCTGAAAAATAGCATCACATTTGGACATTCCAGAAGAATGAGTATAATTCTGACATGCATAGTAGCAGTCATTACAGTAATAGTTTTAGTGACTACTTCAACATCAAGAAGTAAACTGTGACTTTCTTGCTGCAAATAACAGACAGAGAACGATTCCAGTTCAGTAACATTTCAATGAGAGTTGAAAATCTTTCCCTGTTAGGATAGGAACATTATCCAGAGCACTTTCTTTTGGGCATTGACAAAGTATAACTTGAAGTTCACTAAGTCACAAACTGTCAATCATTCAAAGCCTGGTTTGCAGGAATTCTGGCATGATTTTTAACAGGAAGGAAAATATGGGACCAGCATGGAAAGATTTCAGAGCCACATTTGACAACACAGGGGACTCAGCTGATTCTCTTGAATGGACTGGTGTGATAATACACACTTACTCTCTCAACAGACTCTCCCCATGCACCTACAACTTTGGCTTTGAGGGATAGGGCTGCCATCTTGTATAACTTGGGTGAGCCATTGGGAGGTGTGGGCTCCCAATGTGGCCAAGAGTTATCTGTGGGACCAGGAGCCCATCACACCTCTGAGTCTCAGCACCCTTGCTTGAGTACTGAATAAATGAATAAATGGGATTTTCCAAAGTGTGGTGCTCAGCATCTACCTGAGAACTTAGTGCCTTTTGATTCTTTCTCTCTTTGGGTCTATTTCTTTCATGAACTTCGCTCAGGTGCCTCACTCATGTGTGAACATCCAATGATATTTTCAGTAGGGAAAGGGGTTATAATAAAATTGAAATTGAAAGACAGGTAAAGGGAAAGATTCACAGGGATAGGGAGGGATATTGGGGACTTATCACTAATGTGGTGGCATTGTTTTGAATCCCAGTGTGGGTCCCATATTCTAACTTCATTTCCATCTCTCCATGAAGCCATCGGACCCTCCTAACTGTACACAAGCACAGAGTGAAACCTGACATGAGGTTTAACTAACACAAATGTTGATCCTTACCGGGTATGAACATCGGGATGATTTTATTCTTATTTTCTCTTTGTACATTTTCTTGTTGCATTAATGTTTTTAATGTAAAAGAAACACATGGTTTGCAAAGTTCTTACTGTTAAAAGTAATGATAATAATCTGAAGAGTCCTGCTACTCTTAGGCTTTCCAGAAGCAGCAGACTCTGAGACCGAGCTCAGTGTGTAAGGAGCATCCTCAGGACAGCTGTGGAGGGAGTGGGGAAAGCAAAGCCAGGTGAAGGGATCAGGTAAGCCAGGTGAAGGGATCAGGTAAACCAGGTGAAGGGAGCAGAGAAACCAGGTGAAGGAATCAGGTAAGCCAGGTGAAGGGATCAGGTAAACCAGGTGAAGGGAGCAGGTAAGCCAGGTGAAGGGAGCAGAGAAACCAGGTGAAGGGAGCAGGTAAGCCAGGTGAAGGGAGCAGAGAAACCAGGTGAAGGGAGCAGGTAAGCCAGGTGAAGGGAGCAGAGAAACCAGGTGAAGGGATGCAGACCAGAGATCCTCAGAGGACCCATGAACCCATCTGGGGCAAACATAACCCATCAGAGTTGTCACACATAGGGCTAACATGACCAATCCTTTATTTCCTTGCCAATCACTTGGATATGGTCCACCCTAGGAAGCTGTGCAACCTTAAGCAAGAAGGCTCTCTGCGGCTGAGGTTATTCCTTGGGGGCTAACAGCTGAAGGCTCATTGATGACAGCATTACTTGAAGCTGAAGCAACAGGTTCTTCCTTACAGGGGGGATCAGGACAGCATCAAACCTGCTTCATGGGCATATGGTCTCTGCCATCCCACAGAGCCCTGCGCTTAGAGAGTCCCGGGTTTGGTTCAGTGCTCTGCTGTTGCTGTCCTTAAATTCTTAAGAGCTTTTAATTAAGAGCCCCTGCATTTTCCTTTTGTATTGGGCCCTGTAAGTTAGGGGGTTCCTGGGGGGCACATCTCTGTCCACCTCAGTTCCTACTCTCTGAGATTCTCAGGTGTCCTGTTAGGGCAGCCCAGCCATCGAAGATGCATTTGCAGAGTGAAACAGGGTTTGCACATGCTACCCCACAGCTGTGATGCTGTGGAATAAAAATCTCAAGATCCTCTGAAATAGAAATATACTCCCACGTAATTTAGCCAGTTAGGTCTAAGTAAATGTAGTTAAAGGTTCCTAAGTGAAATGAGTCAAAATAAAGTATAGTGAATTATTTTTCTCCTTTTTGTTGCAACCTTTTTTTGTTGTTGTTTTTTATTTTTTATTTTATTTTATTTTATTTTTTGCCTGTTTTATCATGGTGGTGAGTGTTAAATAAATCCTGGGCTGATTTGTTTGTATCACTTTCTTTCTATCTCCTTTCTTCTCTAGCTTGTT
Organism: Cynocephalus volans; assembly: GCF_027409185.1. NCBI lineage: Eukaryota > Metazoa > Chordata > Mammalia > Dermoptera > Cynocephalidae > Cynocephalus > Cynocephalus volans. The sequence goes on from NC_084468.1 coordinate 11,967,887, forward strand.
GGTAACAGAAGCAGAAACAGAATAGTTTACTAGGACTGAAGACTTTCCAAGTCCAGGCTTTTATTTTTTCATTGAATAGAATGAGGCCATACAAGGACATTGTCCAAGGACACACAGCTGCTCATGGCTAACCCATGAACTAGAAATAAGTTCTCTTGTTTAAATAAGGTATTTTTTCACTATACTTGAATTTTTTTTTCCCCTGTGTTACAGCACCAGTAATCCTACATTAATTCCCTAATGGGAGGCATTTTAGTTCATGTTTAATTTCACAGTAGCTCAGAAAATTTCCAATAAGCCAAATCTAAATCAAAGTCTGTATACCAGAAGTGGGACAGCATATTTATGGGGTGACTCTTCAAGCTGTAGATGCTGGCATTTTCTCCATTGAGTTAGAGCTGTCAGTTGCAGCACCTGGAAGGTTTTATTCCAAATGGTTATGGTGAATTCACTTCAGGATTCTACCTGCTTCTGTTTGTATGAGCAGACAGTTGTCAAAACAGGAAGGCTGATTATAATGGGGCCACGGAATCAGCCTTAGGCTATATTTGCACATCTGGTGACTTTAAGCATAAGTTCCCCAGAGATGAGAACCTTCATAAAAATTTAGAGGTCAAAAACTATGATTTTGCTTTCAGAGACAAAAATGTGTTGATGGAAGGCTGATGGTTTGAAAGAAAGCCAAGAAGCAAAATTATGTCAAATATCACTGCTATTGGAGTTGATTGAAAAATAAAATAATTGGGTCAATGATTCTTTCCTAGAAGCTAAAATAAATCTGGAACAATAGAAGATTATCTTGGATAGAAGCCAGAAGTGGTCACAGAGGTTTAGGTAGCCAGTAAAAAGTAAGAGTAAAGTCTGTCCCTAGATTTCAAATCACCAGCAACTTCAGGTGATGTTGATATATTTTTCTGGTGCTTTAAACTTGAATCTTACCAATGCAGTTTGCATTGACTCCTGCAGCTATCCAATGTCTGCCTCTGTCTTCAACTAGGGGGAAAAAAGAGAAAATTAATTTCTGCCTATGATCAGCATTGCGTCCACAAGGCTTAGAGCTGTCTTGCCACCATTAGATGAGCCAGACTCTGAGGAAGCCAGTATGAAAGAAGACAGCCACAATAAAAAAAACACTAATGACATTGCTTGAGCACAGATCAAGCCATACCTCTGACCTTTTCAGTTACTTGATCCCCCAATTTCCTTTTTCGTTTAGCCAATTTGAGCACTTGCTTGTCCTTTATAAAATAAAAAGTAAATATTATTAAGTTATCCATCATGCCTGACTTTTTAAAAAAAATTTTACTTCTCAATATACATTGCAGTTAATTTTCATGCCCCTTTACCCATTCTTCTCCACCCCCTCCCCTTCCCCCATCCCTCAGACTTTTTAAGTGAACCCAACTTGCCCATTAAAGCATCCCACTAGGAATTGAGAATATCCCAGCCTCAGAACTCGACCCCATCCTCTGGATATTTGTCCAGACTTTGCCTACCCAGTCCTTCCATACTGTTGTCCTTTGTTCTTCCTCCCTATACATCCCCTCCTCAACAATCCTCTTGATTATTGACCAAAGAGTTCAATACTTACCCCGGGACCCCTAGTCGTCATGATCCATTGGGGCTTGCTTCTCTAGGATGACACCAAGCAATCTTTTCTGGGTACTGGGTCAATGCGGAGACTTTGAAGCCACACTCCATGGCTGGGAGTAATGGGTACCCACAATTTCTACTTTTGCTCAGTGCGAACTGGAAAAGTTAGATAGCTCTGCTCCCAGCCTCTCTAAAGAAGGAAGAATTAGATCACATTGACAGATGTGTCCCTATGGTCAGAGGTCAGTCCTAGAAAGGACATAATGAAGAAAGAACATATTTCCCCCAGTAAAAATGTGATGAACAAGATGGGAAGTGAAATTTCTTTGGAAGCAAAAAACTTAGAGAGGATTCTGTGGTTTTTCCAGCTGCATTTTATTTCCCCCCCAAAAGAGAAGCTGTCAGCTTAGAAATCTTGACTACTATAATGTTATCTTCAAAATTTGTGATATTCTAAGTTGTTTGCAGTGGAAAGTGGAGGTTTCAATTCTGTCTACCCAACTCTCTGACCCAAACAAACAACTTCACGGTGAAGCAGCCTAAGAAAAAGGAAATAGGCTGCTCATCTACACATTCTGTTAACTGACCGCTGCCTTAGAGAGTGAGAAAGGACCTCAGAGGCAGAGCCCACACCCATCTTAGCAAATGGGGAATTGAAGCTCAGTAAAGCGAGGCCTGAGATAAAGCTGAGATTTAGCCTCATGGCAGGGTAGACCCCAGTAAGCTGGCCTCCACCCAATGTCCCTGCCCTATAAATACTAAGTAATTCATAATACAATAACCATTAATATCCAAAGCCTAGTTGAGAACTGCAATGTGTAGCATACTACACTCGTCACTCCAGATATAAATCAACAGGTCAATTTCATATTTTGGGGACATTAATTTGCTTCACTCTCTCTAGCAATATGAAGACAGCTCATTGTATTTCAGGCTAAAGGGGTTGCAATTACACAGTTTCATGAGGTAGAGATGCAATATCAGGGGTTTCAGAAGATCCAAACACGTAGTTTGGGGAAGTCCAGGACTATTCTTTAATTCCTCCATGCTGAATAAATTGCAGTTACTTAGCTATAACCATAATTTAACTTCATTGATTGATATATTGATATTAAAAGCTATTTTTTTTTTCCTCTTCAGAGCAATACTAAAGGTAGTTTAGAAGCAACAGTGAGCATGAAATTTATGGTCCAAACTTCTCAAGACTTTTCTCCAATAGATTTCAACTGGAACTTTTTAGTTATCAAGCTAGACTCTCACGATGCTTCATGATTTCTTTTATATACGAGTGATTCCCAGATCTGTATCTCTACCAAAGACCTTCTTCCTAGCTCCAGATTTCTATGTCCAAACATATACCAGATTCATCCAGCTAGATGTCACACTGAGGCAGCTCAATAGTTCTAAACTCACCAGTTCCAAACTAGAACCCTTCATCTTTCTTGCAAAGTTTACTTCTTTCTCTCCTATGTAATTAATGTCAGCTGGTTGCCTAAGCTAGGAATAACATACTCATTTTCAGCTTCTCCCAATTCCTTTCCCCTATACCCAATTGGTCACTAAGGCTTATCAATTTTTTTTCTTAATTCTCACTAATTCATTTCTTTATTGCAGTTCTCACTGCCTTACTTGAGATCTTTATTGCTTCCTCATTACACTTTTATTTGACTATCCCTCTACCCATCCGCAACTTCACCACCAGAATACTACTTCTTCATAATAGAAGATTAATAATGTTACTTCTCTGCCTAAAAACCTTTCAACATGTAGTCATTGTCTACTAGACAAAGTGCAAATTCCTAAGTCCCATATTCTAGATTCTCTGTGATCAGACATCAACTTTTATCTCTAGCCTGAGCCTGTTCCTCCTCTGAAAGTACAATATTATCTGACCAAACCAAACTACTAGCCATTACTTTAGGATGATACAGAACTTCATGGCTGTCTTTTACTGGATTTTCCTTCTCCAATTCCTTGCCTATCAAAATTTTGTCCACCAAAGTCCAAAACTGAATGCCATCTCCTTTGTCAAGTCTTTTCCCACTACCCGACTAAGCCTAGTCTATACTTCAGGACAATAACCCTTTCTTTTCACCTATATTATAGCACGATTCATATTATACTACCATTCATTGAATACCTGTTCATCTCCTTAATTAAAATATGCACTCTAAGAAGGTTGAAGTCATGCCCTTTATACTCTTTGGTATTCCGAGTGCCTACCAAGATGCCCTGCATAAAGAAGGCAATTAAATAACTTTCAAATAAAGAAATACATAAATTAAATCATGAACATTGAAAGAGAAGTTCTGTAATTAGAACCATAAATGTTAAATCTGCAAATGAAGGTGCTTCCAAAAGTTCGTGGAAAAAATAGAATTAAAAGATAACATTAAACTTTCCATGAACTTTTGAAGTATCCTCATATGTCAAGTTCAAACCTCTCATTTAAAGTTGAGGAAAATGGAAGCTCAGAATGACAGAGCCTAATGAACAGAGGGGAAAGCCTCCCTCAGTCGGCTGGGAGCAGAGGAGACACAACTGGAGGGTAGGTGCTTCACATCCTGGTGCAGCCCTTTCCACTTACCTAGTCGTCCTCTGCAACTCTGAGCTCCCTCCCCCAAATCATGATGACACCCTTCAAGCAACTCACTTAGGACACATGTGACACCAGTACTGATATGTATTTGCCTGTACAAAATAGGAAAATTTAGTCATGTAAGCACTTGCTTGGGAGTCAGTACAACTAGGTAAGGTTCTAGTCTAGAGCTATTAGCGAACTGTGTGATGTTAAAAAGAAAAAAAAATGCGCTAGGAGTTTGGAAGTAAGCTTTGCTGCTCAATTTCTCACAATCAAGTGAGCTTCATCAGGGCAAAGGTTTTTGTGCTATCCATCTACACATCCTCATGCACAGAATAATAACCAGTTGCATAGTAAGTTGCCCTTGAGAAAATGTATAGTGAATAGAAGAATAAACAAATGCATTTCTATTTCCAAAAATGTCTCTTGGTATTTTACATGCATCTCACCCTATAGAATATGTCTCATTGCTTTACTTTGCAGATGAGAACAAGGCTCAAAGGGTAAAGACACTGCTAGGGCAGTCAGAACCATTCAGTATTAGAGCAGGTGCTAACACCCAGGTATGTCCCTCTTGTTATTCTTTTCTCATCTGTGACATCATAAGGTTGGAAAAGCTTAAAAGCAAAAGAAATAAATAAATAAATAAAAAATATAATATACACATATACATACATGCATATATTTGGCAATAGAAGAAGTACATACATACTTTCCAGATCAAAAGACATACTGTTGGTTTAAAAATTTAAAATTGCATCATACATTACTTAGTTTGCTCACAAAATTGTCATGATTGTCATTTTTAGATTTTTATGGCTGAGAAAAATAATAGAAAATTTGTGGCAAGAATGTTAGGTTATTTTTAAAAGAATTTCTGTACCCTCCACCTGAGAAATAACCAAAAAGTCCTTAAGACTTATTTCGAAAATAATCCAAAATTTATTATTTTTCCTCTGGGCTTTCACATCTCTAGGACTACATTACCACCAAGGTCTAATCAAGCAATAAAAATTTTATGTTGCAATAAAGGGCAGAATAGAATATCAAGAGCCCAAAAATATATGCTCCAGAGACCAAATATGAAGAAGAGTCAGGAAAGAAAAAGATATAATTATTGCCCGAAATTACAGAGGCAGGTCTCATGCAGGATGTGGGCCATGAGCTGTATTATTATGATAGATATAATAATATAATGATATAATATAACAATAATAATAATAATAATATAACAGTAATATAAGGGTGTTCTGTTTTCTTTTCTTTCTGCCTGATAGGTATCCATTTCTCAATTACTTTTTTTTCTTTTTGGAACCTGCCCTAACCCGATTTCATCCATTTGGTTTGGAGGAAAACCAACACCACCTAGTATCTCCAAACCATGGGGTGAGTTATAGCCTGGTATTTGGCCAACCAGAATTACATAGGTTTGTTCAAGGTGTGTAATCAATTTAGGTCAATAGATCAAAGCATGAGATGTTTGCTAAATTATTTTGGAAAGACAAATCCTCTTTCACTGTAGTTGCTAAGCTGATAATATGAAGTCTGAAGGTATGAATAATCATTTTGACAATCATGGGAGAAACTTACGGATGGAGACCCAAGACACAAATTCCTGACATGGTTTCATGAGCCCTTGGATCCATCCATGCCTGAAAAAACTAGACATCTTCATGGATGTTTCACATATCATTCACAAATTTCTTTTATGATTCAAGCCAGTTTGAGGAGTCGCTCTTCCTTGCAGCCAAGGGAGTCCTAATGAATACAACTTGGACTTGGGTTGGACGGGTGGAGAAAAACAATGAGGCATTCCAAATGAACCATTGTCTATCATGAGCAAAGACCAGATGTAGGAGCAGGTGGTACAATGGATAGAAGACCAGAGATAATGTATTGAGGCAGAACATAACATAAATACTGGTCAGATGGGGACAACAGATGGGGGACTTTGAAACACATTGATAGAAGGCCTTTACCAATGATGTCAGGGAATTATTGAAGTTTTCTGAGCAGTAGATGTAGTGAGACGATTAATTTATACCTGTATAGCACTTTACAGCTCTCAGAGTGATTACTCATGCATTTTCTTATTTAATCATCTTTCAAAGATATTAATATTATTATATCTATTCTATAGATGAAGTAACTAGTATTTAGAGACGTGATATAAAACATACATCATATCACATTTCTCCTGCTTAAACACGTCAGTGGTTTTTCATGGTTTGTAGAATAAATTCAAATTCCTTACCAGAAACTACAAGTTTCTGTATGATCTGACCCCTCACTTCCTCTCCAGTTTTATCCCATTATATTGTCTGCCTTGTTCACAGTGCTTCAAGATATAGTCTTATTTTTCAAGTCTGCAAAAGCACCAAGCCTTTTAGGGCTTAGGATCTTAGCATGTGCTGTTACTTTGCCTGGAAACATCTCTCTAATTCTATTTGTCTACCTAATACTGTGCATGCCTCAGTTCTCAGCTTTCCCTAGAAAGGCTTTCCCTGTTCACCCACACCCGCATATAAAGCAAAAGCCACTGTTACACTTTCTAGTAGCACCATGAGTATCTCTTTCAAAGTATTATAATAGTTTGTAATTATACATTAATCAGTATAATTACTATTTAATGTGGTTTATTCCATTAGACTGTGATTCCTGTGAGACATGAGAACTGAGACCATTTCTGTTTTTATATCCAGAGCCGAGGACATTGACTCACACTAGCCCTGAATCAGACTTGTTGAGTGAATAAAAGAAAGAAAGAAAGAAAGAAAGAAAGAAAGAAAGAAAGAAAGAAAGAAAGAAAGAAAGAAAGAAAGAAAGAAAGAAAGAAAGAAAGAAAGAAAGAAAGAAAGAAAGAAAGAAAGAAAGAAAGAAAGAAAGAAAGAAAAAGAAAGAAAGAAAGAAAGAAAGAAAGAAAGAAAGAAAGAAAGAAAGAAAGAAAGAAAGAAAGAAAGATGTAAGAAAAGAAAGAAAGAAAGAAAGAAAGAAAGAAAGAAAGAAAGAAAGAAAAAAAGAACTTTTGACTTCCTGAACTATAAAAGGTAGATTAAAAAAAACAAATACTTGGGCTTATCTTATAGGACCTTGTACAGATTAAATTAGACAATGCTGGTAAAAAGTGTGTGATATTTTAATAGCCCAAGTACCTGCATTCTCCTGTTTAAATTAAGTTTCATTGCAACCAACTGTTATAGAAAAAGGGAGTCTGCTAAATTCCTCTATTTCTTTCTACTTGAAGGAAGATCATGGGGGTGTTTTATAACATAGAGAAGATACACTTTCTTCTTAAGGCAGACAATTAGGCCATGAAGATTTACCATTCAATGGTAGAAAAAAAAGACCCAGACTATCATCATTATTGTCATTATTACTACTAACAATTTCTTAGCACTTTCAATGTGTCAGGCACTGTTATCCATGCTTTATATCCATCTACTATCCTCACAATAAGCTTATGGAAGAAGTTGCTATTATTGTCCAAATTATTAGATGTGGGGGCAGATGCAGAAAGGATAGTGAATGTGTCTTAGATCCTACGGTCAGAGGCAGAGCCAAGAGCAATCCAAGAAGTCTAGTTTTGGGAGCTGTGCTCATAAGCACCATACCATACAGCCTACTCCATGACAACTTGGTTACAGGGGTAGGGGCAGCAGAGAAAGACTTGCTATGTATCAATGCTGGCTGGGAACAGTCATCTCAAGGTACCAGGAGGGCAGAGTGGTCACACAAAGAGACTTCTGCTGCATAGTTTCCCTGAGCCTCCCTCATCCTCCAGAGGGTCCATATGTCAAGGGAAGATCCACGGGTTATCAAGGTACCTGCCAAGAGAGGCGACTGTGACCCATTGACAGAGCTGGGGAGTAAAACACAAAGCCACTGAATGGAGATGCTGCAGGGAGTCAGGTTTTGCAGCTGTTGATTGCCGAAGTGAGACTGAATAAGCCAGACACCCCATCAAGGTCTGACCTAGCAGAGACAGAGACCAGGTCAGGACTCATGAGAGTCACAAGCTCCAGCCACTATGGGGAGATTTGCGGAGCTCATTAAATTACATGTCTTCCTTGAGTGTTGAACTAATTTAAAAATAAGACAAAAGAGTCTGCAATGAGAAGACAGACTTTAACTTCTATTACTTTACAACTAACACTAGGTTGGAGGCACAGTTTAATATGAGAAATCAAAATGAGCCTGCTGAAAGCCTTACTTGATGGAGATTTCAGTCACCACTTGCTCTCACTGATTTACCTAATCAAGAAATGTGAAAAAGGCAGCCATTTCCCAACACAGTAGTTCTCTCCCTCCAGTGGGAAGAGTTGAAAGTGGGGAAGAGGAGAGACACATTTAGAAAACATCAGGAGTGAGGCAGAAATGTTCTATTGTCAGCTTCAAATACCATAAAGCTGAGCAGCAGTGGGTGGGAAAGGGGACATAAAAAGAAGCAAAAAAAAAAAAAAAAAAAAAGAATTTCTTGCAAACCTAAAGCTGGATCATTCTGGTTCTACATGTACTCAAGGCCATCTCAGAAAGAGTGAGTGAAAGGAAGATGGAGAAACGTCATGTAAGGGGACCCAGAGAATCTCATCTAAGACAGACTGCTAAAGGAATTGTTTAAAGTCCTGATGTTTGATAGTAGTAGTAGATGGGATACATACATAGTTTTACATTTTCTGGTAGCCACATTAAATAAAAGTAAAAAGAAACAATGAAAGTAATTTGAACAATATATTTTAACCCAAATATTCAAAACATTAGGATTTCAACATTCAATCAATATAAGCATTATTACATAGATTTACATTAATTTTTTCATGCATGGTCTTTGAAATCTGATGTGCATTTTATATTTACAGCCTATGTCAGTCTGGACTAGCCAAATTCTATGTGCCCAGATAAGAATATGTGGCTAGTGGCTACTATATTGGACAGCACAGGTTAAAAGTAGTGAATTGACTAAGTGTGTATTGGACTAAAAATTATATTTTTTAGACATCAGTACATGGGACTTAGCAGACCAACTAGAGCAAACACAGAACAAATAAGGAAATTGCATTCTGTCTGCATATCTGTGTTACCTTAGAGTTGGGTTTTCAACCTCTTCAACTCCCTGTATTTATAAATTACTTAACATAGTGTCTGGCACAAAGTAGTAACTCAAGGACTGTGAACTATTTTTATTATCATTATTAATAATAGCAGGAACAGTGTGGAGGACCAGATCTCCTGACTTCTAACCAAATGCCCTTTTCAGAATCACAGGAGGCCTCTCGTGTTAGCAATACATTTATACTAAGAATACAATGTAATGGGTGGCTGCCAGCACTATTAAAGCTTGCACACTGGATTCCTGGTGCTGTGAGATCTGAGACACTTCAAATCACCTGCTTGCAAAACAAAGTACTGAAAAACAAAGCAATTTCATTTTCCTGGACTGACCTTTAAATCCACGTATGCTGCCTCTACGATGCAGCCCTGGCTGCTAAGCACCCTGTTGCTCTTATTAAAGATTCAAGATCCAGCCAGCTAGCAGGAAGCCCTGGATGTCTATCATGGGTGAAAGTCAGTGTCAGGAGGCTGTTTTTATGGGAATGGACTCCCATCAATGAAAGGACTTAATGAAGCCGCACTGGAGCTACAGTCCCACTAATGAATCAACTCAGAAAACGAACGGTAAAAATATTTCATATCTATCTGTTAGTAACATCTTCTGAACTAACAATTGAATAAAATGCATTTTCTTAAGGCAACATCTTGAGGACAACCATAGTAACCAAATCAAAGCCAGATTATTACACAGAGTGGCGAGGATAATAGTGAATGTTTAAGTACTAATTAAGCCTATTTTCTAGGATGAATTGCCAGGATGCATTTGTTGTTCCTACTTACTAAATATTTTTTTAAAGGTTACTCAGTCTCTCAAGAAACCTGTCCTTACGTTAATAATTCTCTGAATGTCAGTGACAGGTAAAAATGCTTATGACCACAGCTATGACAGAATCATAGGAAGCCAAAGTAGCACCCTCATCCACACCCCACCACAGATAATATGCAAAATTCATACCTCCTCTCTCTGTACAGCAAACTTGCAGGGGCTGAGTGTGTAATAGATCAGGCCTGTTCACAGCAGCAGAAAGTGGTGATTTTATTCATTCCTCTATCACTATGTAGCTGTTCATCTACCATGGGCAGGTACGATACTAGGTCCTGAGGATGGAAGACAAATGTAGCCCTGCCTTCATGGAACTTACAGTCTTATGGAGGGGAAGAAAAAAAAAAATCAGTGAAATAATTACATAAAAACTTAATAATTTAAGTGGATTGAATATTTTGTGCCAGGACCTGTAATCAGCACTGAACATACATTATCTCAAGGCCAATTCCCACTGGAAAAGAACATGAAACTAAATCTAACGTAAATGCTACAAAGGAGAGTAGTGTGGTATTATGAAAGGACATAATAGGAAGCTTTAACCAATTTGAGAGATCAGGAAGTGACAAAGGGGCGGGGCATTCCCGTAAAGATGTCACAATCAGTTCTCCAGGGAAAAAGTGTGATGCACAGTGTTTGCTCATTTCCATGGTGTCAACACTCCTACCATGCCTGAGTTTAAGCTACTAATGTGATGTCACTCAAGGTGGAGTTGGAAAGAGATGTGCACAATCAACTCTCCTCCTGAGCAGATACAACCTAGTTCCAGCATATCATGGCAATAAACTAACATGTATCTGTCTACGGAAGAGAGGCAGTAAGTTGAAAGGGTCCTGAATTTGTCTGCTGGGGCTGCTAAAACAAAATACCACGGACTAGGTGGCTTCAACTACAGATACTTGTTTTCTTGTGGTTTTGGATCTAGACATGAAAAATCAAGTTGCCAGCAGGGTTAGTTTCTGCTGAAGACTCTCCTCCTGGCTTGTAGACAGCCACCTCACCTTCTCCCTGTGTCTTTACATGACCTTTCCTCTATGCACTCTAGTGCACAGGAAAAGATCTCTGCTATCTCTTTCTCCTTTTATAAGGACACCAATCGTTAGGTTAACTGAAATAATTCATTACCTAATTTAACCTTAATTACCTCCCTAAAGGCCCTACCTCCAAATATCATTACACTGAGGGTTAAGGCTTCAACATATGAATTTTGGGGGACACAATTCATCCATAACAGGTTCTACACTCTCCCTTTGCCGAATGAGTGCATGGATCAGCACTCTGGCTCAGGTGTTTCCAACCTGAAGACTACAGGTATGGAAGCAGATGTTCTCAGTTTTATTATAAGGGATCAAGCCAGGCTTAAATGCACACCCAGAATCTACCTGTAGAATCTGTAGAATGAATAGATATCTTACCTATATAAATAAGCTGAAAATGCTCATGAACAATTACATATTGTTATGATTGATAAAATAATAATGCATTAAATATATTGATAAATTTACCGTAGATTTTGTTCATAGAGAATTTTATCAATAAGGAAATATAGCTGATCTCAATCTCAATTGAAGCTGGTCTTGAAAATGAATAAGAGGTTTCCCAGTTATGAAGGGTAGAGAAGGACATTCTAGAGGAGGATTCTATTTACAACAGCCTCAGGATGGCCCAAGGCATGAGCACAGAGAGCGCGGTCTTCTTGGAAAAGACATTGGGGTGAAGCTGGTGGACTGGGGCCAGATGTGAAGGGTTTGGGGCATTTTTCCAGGTAATTGGGGCATCCTCCAGTTATATCAGGTTTTCTATGAAGAAGTTTAACCTAAAATGTTATTTGAGGAACATTTTAGGGGGATCTTTTGTTAATCTGGAAGATGGATTGCAGAAGCCAGGATCTGAGATCATGAAGATCAGATACAAGGTTGTGGTGCTAGTTCTGAACAGATAGTTAAGGCTGTGCCAGTGGAGACGCAAGAAGGTGGCCAGAATTAGGGCAGCTGCTACCACACTTTTTCTCTACACACATGTGGACTTGTAGTCTTTGCTCACCAGAATATTTGATGACTAAAAGATGATAAATGTTAAAAGGGTACACTAAATTTCTACCAACAAAGAATTGGTTAAATAAGGAAAAAAATCAATTTCTTTCTTTCTTTCTTTCTTTTTTTGCTTTTTGGTCACACTCTGTGAACATAAATTATAATTAATATTTTATTTACATTTTTTATGAAATAGCCTTTGGAGGATTCCATATTTTGTTTCACTTTTTTAGGTCAGACAGCCAGACAGCTCCAGCTTAAAGCCTTTGCTTTAGAGAAATACAGAGTAGAAGCTTTTGCCTGCAAATAAAAGATTTGAAACAAATAGGTTTTATTGTGGCTTCAAGCTAAACGGTGCTTTGTTTTCTCATTTTTAGAAGCTGAGAATTAGTTTATCTTAACATTTGGGATTTAGTTCTGTGTGTGACTATAAGAAGTAAATAAAGTCAAAAGAAGGGAGTAAATTCAAATCTTTGAGATCTTAACTCATTTCTGCATTCAATTTTTGCGTAATTTTTAGCGCTTCTAGACAAAGTCAAACCTTGCTAAAAGAGAATTCTGAAAGAAACCTGCTTCCATGATTATGCCCTCACAAGGCGCTGTGCTCAGCTCTGTCCTTATGGCCGTATCTTAACAACATTCCGAAAATGGTGAGAGGTTTTTCTGAGAATAAGGCCACAAACTGGAAAGAAAATTGTACACAATTTTCATTCCACAATATTAAAAATAGCTCATGAGCTCTTACATGCATTACTCTGTTATATTCTTATATCAGCTCTATGACATAAGTGCTGTTATTATTCTTATTTTATAGATGACGGATCTGAAACTTTACTTGCCTAAGGCAGAAAACTCAAAAGTAGTGCCAGGAAGAATACAAACTTTTCTCGGTCTGACTTCAGAGCCCGGGCTTTAGCCATGCTGCTACATGTGTATTTTTTTCTTCATTGCTCTCTGTATCCAATCAAACCCCGTGTCCTGCTGAGTCTATCTCCTGGATTGCCGTTGAGTGTTTGTTCATGTCTCACCCCCTTGCAAGACTACCATCCAGCTCTCACCAGGACCATGGCAACCACAGCCTAACTCATCCTCCTCAAACCAGACTTCCCAAATACAAATCTGATTAGATCACCGCCCAGGCTTAAAACCCGTTAATTATATTCCACTGCCCTCATGATAAAATCAAATATTTTCACATTAGCTTTAGAAGACCTTATATGAACACACCTCTACTTGATTCTACAGCCCCTATACCTCACAATCTATACACCAGATATGCAAATTTCTTGCGTCTAATCCTCTAATGGATATGCAACTATACATATATGTATGTACAGTTACAGGAACCAAAATTTTTATCTTATAATTTCCATCTATTTCTTCTCTCAGTTCTGCTCTCTGCAGTTACATAGAAAGAATCTATTATTTTGCACACAATGCTGTACAAGTATCACCAAATATTGAAAGCCAAGTGTCATACATTTTTATTCTAATGTTTACATATTAATGCATAATTGTGTGTGTGTGTAAATGTGCTTTCTGAATAAGAAAATAAGAGACAGCATAAGACGCAAGGGAGATAGACATGAGAATAAGTATTGAATCCTATACTACTCAGACACATCTTCTAAAACAATGGTTCTCAAATTTCTTATGTGGCTACCCCACAAAAAAAGTGCATTTCACATTATGACCCAGGATACACACACACATATATACATACTGTACACACATGTATACACATAAGTGTATATGCACTATACACACAGATAGTAAGTGATATACATATATAAAGTGACATACTTACTATCTGCAATAAACTCTCATGTTTACTTTTATTTCATTCTATTACTTTTTTAGATGCTGATCACGGTTCACAAATTTATTTGAGAACCTGATAATGCCTAACAACCAGCTATTTGAAAAACACCATTCCAGATGAATTCTATCTAAAACATGTTTCTCTTAACACATAGATTCATGAACTGAACCAATTATTCTCATCATGCTGTATCCCTAACCAAAAATAAGCTAATCCCAGGTGATAAGCATTACCTGGCAAAATTCTAAAGCACAAGGAGGTTGCTAAACTACCACAGTTATCCACACAGGGGTCACAATAAATAGCTTAGCCGGCAAGTATTTAGGGGTCATAGTGAACTGAACAGTTAAGTCTCTGAAAATCGATAAAATGATGTGTTCTCAAAGATGGCCTGAGAAACATTCTCTGTGTCTGCTATACGTGTAATGAAAAGAAGGAGGCAAAAGAGAACACCTCCCTTCCTTATACCTGCACTCTGAGCCCAGATCTGCCAGGAATGAGTTATGAGACATAGAAACATCTTTTATTTCAGTGAACCTTAATATCCTCATCACAGCATAGAGACTGTTCCCTAGAATAGATTAACAGTTTTCAGCCCTGGCTATTACCTGAGGAGCTTTTAAACACTGCAGAGCAAAGGCCTTCCTCCAGAAATCCTGGTTGAATTGGTCTGAGAAAATCCTCGGAAATGGAACAAGACACTAACGAGCATTGTAGACTCAAGAAACTTCTAGGGTCCTTATAACACAGGCTGTGATTCTGCAGGAGAAGAGAACACAGCTGTGTTTGCTAAACAGAGACTAATTCCTAAGCGGCAATAAGGCAGACTATGCACAGAGGTCAAGGTCAGCCTTCATTTTCTAGCCTCAATTCTTTCATCTGTAGCATAGGGAGCAGTCCCTTCCTTAGGAAATAGTCACAGGGATTAAATAAAGAAATATGGACAGTGTCCTTTGCATAGCATCATGTATATTTATGTGTATATGTATATATGTGTATGTATATTTGTATACACACATATGTAAAGCTTTAGATAAATGTGAGCAACCACTCATCAACTAATCTGATTAAGTAAATGAACCCATTTAAAACTGTAAGTGAAAGTGACCTACGTTGACTCTCCTACCCGAAGTTTAAGATAAATTTTCCTTTTGGCCCAATATAAAGGAAAACAAAATCTTGAGAGCATGATGTAGTAGGGGTGAAATGACATGTTTAAATTTGCTTTGAAATTTATTCACAAAGAAAAAGAAATAAAAGAAAATGGGGATAGATAAGTAAATGTGACAAATTCTTGGCAACTATAAAATCTGTGAGTATATGAGGGTTTATAGTACTATTCCTTACACTCGTTTGTACTTTTGAAGTTTTTTATAATAAAGTATTTTTTTAAATAATTCAAAAATAAAAGAAATAAAGTTTTAGCTGTGGCCTGGTTAGATTTGTAGACAATATACAAATAAAACTAGTTTCTGAGAATCCAGGAAACTTGCAGAAGTGCTGGAAAAGGATTTATGCACAGAGTTTACAGCAAAGAAAAAAAGGAAGTCACTAAGTAAATTCAGTTTTCTCTATTTTGTTTTACTGTTCAGTTGGTATTTTCTTGAGAAAGAACCTTGGGCAAAGAGTCCAATCCTTAAGCATAATATACAACAGGATGTGAAAAATAGTGCTGCATAATTCTGTATTCATGGAAATGACTTTGCCTGAAAACATCTGAGGCCGCTAGATA
Source organism: Cynocephalus volans (assembly GCF_027409185.1). NCBI lineage: Eukaryota > Metazoa > Chordata > Mammalia > Dermoptera > Cynocephalidae > Cynocephalus > Cynocephalus volans. The sequence continues at coordinate 11,983,580 of NC_084468.1, forward strand.
TGAAGGGGAATTTGAAGAAATTTCTGGTTTTGGTCTGAACTCTTATGAGAGGTTTTAATTTCTTAGGAATGTGGCCTCTTAGGACCATGAGAAATCTTAAGAAGTATTGATGCAATGGTCTCTCTACTGTGCCCCAAGGAGTCCATATAGGAGTCTTATTCATTTAACAAGCATGTAATGAGCACCTACAATGTGTCAGGCACTGATGTAGTACTCAGCGAACAAAACAGACACAACCCCTACTCTTCCCCAGAATGGAAGGAGAGATTCCTGGTGTTCCAACTGCTAAGCATCTGCTGTAAGATTTGCTTTATGCATTCATAATCTGCTGCAAGATTTTTTTAAAAAGAGAGTTTTGATAAAAATCACCCAACACTGTTTGAAAATAACTGGTCTATTCTAAACCTTCATTTTAAGATTAAAATCTTATGGCCCCACGTGAGAAATCAAATTGCCTGAAGTTGCATGTGGCCAGTGGCAGGGCTGGCCGGGACTGGTGCCCAGTGCAGCAGGTTCCCAATGATGGCTTTTCTCACTCTCCCGTACGGTTCTCTCACTCCTTCCTTGGCAGACTGCCCTAGTGGAAGCTCACAGATTTGGAGTAAGAAGGTTGGAGTCCGAATCCTAGATAAATCAATTATGTTTTCCTGGATTTTAGTTTCCTCATCCATAAGATGAGGATACATATGGTTTGGGAAATCAAACCAACCCAAGCACTTTGTACACGATCTGTAAACTGTAAAATAGTATACAGATGTTAACAATTATAGTCTGGGTCCCTACGACTTTTCATGGGTACTCCTCAAAGCAAAATAATTGAAGAATAGAGTAATAATGGTGAAACTAAAGAAAAATAAATTGCTCCAATTGGCCAAATTGTTGGAAAGTAAAAAATAAAATAAAATTAAAAAAATCTGAATTGGATCCTGGGCTTGTTGTTTTCCATGTGGTGGTGATTTAGAGAGGTCCTATGAGCAATAGGTGAGCCTTGGGCCCATAAAGCCAGAAAGACTCCAAAGTGATTTAACCTCTTTAAGTCTCCATTTCTTCAACTGTAAAAATGAAGACAAAAACAGTAGAGCCTATTTCATTATGCTACTCTTTGAGATGGTGATTTTAAAGCATTCAGCACAATGTTGGAAGTAGTCAATGCTCAATAATGATTATCTATTCCAGTTGGCCCTCTGTATCCATGAATACCACATCCCTGGATTCAACCAACCATGGATAGAAAATATTCAAGAAAAAAAAAATGCATTTGTACTGAAAACATGTACAGACTTCTTTCTTGTCATTATTGCCTAAACAATACACTGTAACAACTATTTACATAGTATGTGCATTGTATTAGGTAATATAAGTCATCAAGAGATGAATTAAAGCATATGGGAAGAGGTACATAGGTTATATGCAAATACTACACCCTTTAAAATCAAGAACTTGTGCATCCATGGATTTTGGTATCCTCAGGAGGTCCTGGAACCAATACTGCATGGATATTGAAAGATGACAGTATTTTTAATCTTAAAATATTGACAATAACTCTGATCTCATAGGATTAAATGAACTATGGTAAATTGCACTTCCAGTAAGGGACTGATGTCTATAATACATTATAATAATGTTCTTTCCCTTTCTCTTCTTTTCTCCTAATGTGTGAAACCAGCTGCAGAAACTATAGTTACTGCAAAATTGTAGTCTCAAGGCCATGCCACAAGTCCATTTCTCTACGTCACTGGCTCAAAAATTTTAGTGTATGCCAGAACCTTATGGAAATTCATTTAAAAAATTTTAAAAAGTAGCAGTAGACTTTGCCCTTCCTCCTGTGGAGAGGGAGCCCAGAAATCTGACTTTCAATAACTGCAATACAAATGATACAAATGATGGGTCAACACTTCCGGAGTGGTGGAGCCCTTGTTCTGGCAGCATCAGCATCCCCCAGGGAGTTGCTAAAAACCGCAGAATCTCTGTCCCACCCCTGACCTGCTGAATCAGAGACAGCACTTTAACTAGATCCCCAGGTGATCTGTGTGGGCCCTACAGGTGAGATTTGTCAGTCTAAGCTCTGTCTCCGGGGAGCTGGGTAACTTACTTGTTGGCTTCTTCTAAGAAAATATCTTCATTACGTTCACCATGGATGACAGCTTTATGAAAGATGGGTAGAGAAAAAAGAGTGTATTAAGGTTCTCAACATTTCTACCAAATTACTGTGAGATTTTCTCCATTATATTGTTCAATATCTTTCATTTAAATGACTACAGTACAAGAGAAATGCACTTTAGAATGAAAATATCTCTTTTAGAAATATCTCTCTCCTCACGATTTTAATTTTAATTTTTAAAAATTGAAAAGACAAATTATTAGGAATTTTTTCATTGGCCACTACTTCAAAATGAAATTTGATATTCAATTACAGTAACTTTAATTGCCTATATTTTAAATATGTTAATCCTTCCTTCCTATTAGTATAGCTTCTGCTGTCCTACTGTTCTTTTAAAGATCTTTTTAAACATAGATATAATTAATATAATGTAAAGTGCACAGCCCAATGCATTTTTGCATATGCATGCACCCACATGACCAGAACAAGGTACAGAGTTTTTTTCCATATTCTCATAACCTAACCTTGCACCCTTTTCCAGTCAGTGGCTCCCAACCCAACCCCATTATTCTGACTTCTATCACCATAGATAAATTTTGGCCATTCTTCAACTTCATATAAATTTAATCACAAAGTATGAAATCTTCTGTGTCTGCCTTCTATTTACTACAGTGTCTTTGAAATCCATCTGTGCTGTTGTGTGTACCAGCAGTTTGTCCTTTTTATTGCTGTTTGGTATTCCATTGTATGAATGTATCACAATTTTTTATTCATGCTTCTGTTGATGGGCACATGGGCTGTTTCCAGTTTGGGGGTATTATGAATAAAGCCGACATGAACATTTAGGTATAATTATTTTGGTACCTGTGCGCACTTATTTCTGTTGAGTATGCTTTTTTAATAGTGAATGCTTTTTTAATAGTTTTCTGTGTACATGAGTAAATTCTTTATGGATATAGGTGGGTTACACATTAGGCCTGAAAGGAAATAAGAAAGTATGAAGGGGACAAGAATGAACAAACATAAAATAAAAAAAGGAATAAATAAAATAAAAATTAACAGCATTCCAAGATCAGGAGGGTACTATCACATAAGGAGGGAATGCTGGTTAAGCAGTCCTGAATCCTGGAATTCTTCTCCGTTAGGCAACTCATTTTTTCTTTCTGGAGGCTAGTTTATTGAGCCAAAAGATGTATTGGAAGACTAGATGTCCTCAATGACCCTTTCCATCCTCATGATCTAGGAATTTAGTAGGAAGTTTTTTAAAATGAGGTACCTCTCTGAAGAGAAAAAACATTGAAGAGCACTTTGTGATGAATAGGTTGTGGGGGAGGGGACTTCTACAACTTTTCCCTCAAGTGTTGAAGACTGTTTTTCATGCCAGGCCTACCACTCTCTACTCCTTCCTGGATTCCTCTCTCAGAAGAAGGCATTGTTTTGCTGACTGGCCAGAGCCCACGCATTCACTGGGCCACATTTACTGGAGGGCAGGGTCACTGAGTGTCATAGGGCAGGAGCTCAGGTTGCCCCATCTCTTTCTTGTCCTGTCTCCTGGTGCAATAAACTCTCCTGGGCAGGGCTGAACTATAGGGCAGGCTGGCTCATGTCAGCAGTGGCCTGTACTCACCTCACAGAGTTGGGTGAATATACTCAGGGAACCTCCTGCTCATTTAAATGCTCCTCCCCCTGTAGTCATGCTTTAGCCCAGGAGCCCTAAAATATTTAAATTTTGGAGAGAAAAGACACCCCACTTGATCACATTCTAACTCAAAGTTATCAGAGATCTGTGTAGGATGGGTATTGGATCCATGGCTGACTGTTAACAAAGCATTTTCTTCCAGTTGAGGGCATGTTGCTTCCCCCTTATGTGCAGCATTCCCTTAGTCCAAAACCTCAGAAGGGAAAAGGAGGAAAGGGTGGTAGGATTACTCAGACTCCCTCAAAGCCTGAGAGAAAGGACTCTGAGAGAAAGACTCTCAGAAACCCTGTACCCAGGGCAGACAAAGGTTGTGCCAAGAACAGAGAGCTGTTAATACAAGACGCTGCAGGGAGAATCCTGGCATTCATTCTGGCTGCCAGGGTGTCATGCTCCATAAACATACAAACCACAAACCCCACAGCCACGTGTCACCAGGGTTGCTTCAATGGGGATGCTGATGGAAACAAAGGCACTAATTTGAGGCAAGAGCTCTGGGGACATACCAGGCTCCCAGACCTGTGTGCAGGAGGACCCGAGCACATCACAGGAGCACTGGTCTGGGCATCTGCCATATACCTCACCTGAGCTTTTCTCTTTATCTAACACATTTGCCTGCCCCCAACAGATTTTATTATTATAAGGTTTTGTGTGCCCACCCCAGATGTGGAAAAAAAAATGATGTTGAGAATGAGTAATTCCACCTGCCCTTGCCCACACAGTCTGTGGTGAAACTAACTTCGACTGCAAAACCCACGATATCTTTGCCATTTCCATTCTATCTATCTATCATTCTGCAAATAAAGAAACTGTAGCTCAGACAGCCTTTGTGAGTTGTCAGAACCAGGACTGGAAGCTGGGACTCCTGAATCACTGCAGGGTCAACTTCAGTCTAACTGCCCTGTCTGTTCATGCCAAAATGGAGTGAAGCCCTATTTGGCTTTCAATACATTTTCTGAACTGTCACAAAGGGATTATTTTGTCACTTTTAAAGACATAGGTACTGGAGTCATGTTGCCCTTCTATTTATAGTGTGACATTGGCAGGTTACTTAGCTTTTGTGTGCTTTCAGGTCCTCATGTATAAGATGGGTAAACTAATTGCATCTTCCTTTTGGGTCTTATAAAGACTAAATGGGATCACCCACATAATTAGTTTACCATCCTGTTGCTTAACTGCTGCCTAAGTAAGAGCCTTTACTATTTCTGTTCTATTTCTGATTCATTAGCAGGAAAGTCAGTTCCACTTGGGAATGAGGAGGGTGACTGTTTTGTCCCCATGGCACTCACAGGTCTACACGGGTCCACTTTCTTGGTGACTGGGATCATACCTACATCTTAGATCAGAGCAAAGGACCAGTCAATGTCTCATTTTCGCAATTACTAACAGATTAGTTCATTACAATGTGCCAGACCCTCAGCTGGTCTCCAAAACTCCAGCAATGAAAAGGACAGAGTCCCTCCCTCATGATTCAGCCAGGAAAAGGGACATCAGTGGATGAGGGTGATGTAGTAGAATAAGTTCTGCTGAATTGGGGAAGGGTGAGAGCTTGTCGATGTGCTGCCTTAGGGTCCTAGGACAGCCAGAGTGAGCCACCAGAAAGCCTCTTGGCTTGAGAACCTAATGGACTTTCTGGGAGGAACGGAAGAGAATGCTTTGTGGATAAAAACCAACCCTGGAACACTGGGAATAAGAGGAGGAACAGGGAGAGGATCCCTTGACCCTGAGCAAGCCTCTTCTCTTCTCTGAGCCTCTGATCCCTCAACTGCAAAATGGGTATATTTAACTATTGATGTTGCTGTAAACATTAAATAGAAACTATTTGGGTATGTATCACCTGTGTATTAAATCGTAATTTAATAATAATAAGGGTATACTTCAAGGTATAAAAAAAAGTGAGAGAAAGATTCCATTAAAATGTTCTCTGAATCAGATCTGGGGTTAATTTGTTTCGAGACCCTGAAAATTGGGGGGGTCCATAAAAAACAGAAAATTCAGTCTTTCTGTGTTCAAAAGCTAAATAGACAGTTCTAACCCCAGTAAACTGACTCCTTACCACCCCTAACAGAGCTGCAGAGAGAGTGCAGGCCCAGTGCCTGAGTCATATCCAAGGCTATGGCCACAAGGCAGAGAACAGAAGTCAGTCCTAGAATTACCAGCAGAACACTTCACTAGTCATCAAGGAGAACATGCGAACCTTCGGGGACCCTGAAGCAAGAGGGTGAAAGGTTAAGGCATTGAGGCTATAATAATTCTTCTTAGGGTGAGCTCAGATTCAAAGATGACCTTTCCCTACTGTTGTGGCTTAGGTACGTAGCTGGTACACCAAAAGCCAAAAGATGAATTCAGCTACAGGAGGCAGGGCTGGGATGGGAGTAAACTAAGGGAAGGCTTTACAAGTTACTTTGGACCGGCAAACACCAGTGGACCAGAGGCCTTGTAGAGCTAACCCTCTGTTGTATCTTCAGCATTTACTGCAGTGATTGGCACACGGCAGGCAATCAGTGAATATGAACTGGAAGTATAGGTAAGTGAAAAGCAGCAGAAGGGCATTCCCGACACAGTGTACAGGACATCACCCTCCTCCTCTCCAGATACAAGAATCAATTTTCTAAAAGAAAGTGGGATTAACTGTTTGTTGTTGCTGTTGTTGTTTAATGACTAAGTGTCCAACCATTTCCAAAGCCAAGTCTCTTGACTGGAGAATATGATAGGGTCTTTTACCTCCTATCTCACCTGTGACATTCAACCCAGTCACAGGTGGGCTGCCTTCTCAGAGAAAGCAGCAGTCTTGTTGTATAGAACACAAGTGATAAGGAATATAAGAGAGGCTGCCCCTCCCAAGTGCTGCAGGTGCAAGAGAGCAGTGACCTTTTGCTTGAGGATCTCACATACAAGTGAGAAGTACAAAGGATGCCAGGCTCTCTCCAAGAAAAATGGCCACTTCTTTTCTGGGTAGAAACAAGCAAGGAGGCAGTGAAAGAGGTGGACAGTTTTGACTCTAGGATGGGCCAAAGCAGAAATATGATGGAAGAGAAGAATCCCTTCCCATAGGTGTGGCTTGTGCAAAGGCACAGGTGAAGGGAAGAGAAAATTGTTCTGCATGATGGAGCACAGCGCATCTGTGGATGGCTTTGCTAACATGAGGCTGCAAACGTAGACAGAGACCATACCATGCCATGCTAACAAATCTGGAGTTTATTCTGAAGATCAAGGGGTACCATGAGAGGTTTTACCAGCTTTCTGATTCTCAATGGCACAATCAGATTTGATGCTGGAAGGCAAATTTTCATTTGATTCTTAACATGCAGTAGATGGCAAAAATGGCCACAAACTCTTCCCACTCCTGCATGCACACTTCTTGCTATGTGGCTTGGCAGCTCTTTCCATCAAGGGGTGGAGTATATTTCACCCACCTTGAATTTGGGTTTGGCCATTTGACTTGCTTTGGCCAATGAGGCAGTAGCAAACATGATGCAAAGGTTGAAAACTGTTTGCACTTTAAGGCTTTCTCCTTCTTGCTTCACTCAGAATCCTGAAACTACCAGGGACATGAGCATAAACTGGCATGCAGAGGAGACTGAGGCATGGATGTGAATAGCCTACCAACTGTCATAGTGTGAATGTGACATGCAGATCATAAAGAAACCAGCCAATCCACCAACTGACCACAGGTGCATGGGCAAGCCCAGAAAAGATCAGCAAACTGATCCAGACTAGAAGAGCTGCCCAGCCAACTCACAAAATAGGTGAGTGATGATTTTGAAAAAGAAAACAAAAAAACACCTTTTTTAAAAAAAAAGTTGTTATTTTAAGTCACTAAGCAGCAAAAGCCAACTAATATAGAATGTAACTTGAATGTCAAGTGCTCTGTGTTCATATAAATACAGTTTTAAATGGTATAGACAAGTAGGAAAAAAAATGAACAAATAATCCAGAAATCAAACCCACTATTCATTTAAAAAGTTATATATTGCAAAAGTGGTATTTCAAGATAGTAGAAAAAATATAGATTATATTGGAAAACTGGTTATTCTAAAGAAAATAAGACTAGACTCCTCTCTCACGCAAAATGTTAAAGAACAAAAAGTAAATGTAAATGGGTAAACTATACATAAAAAAAAGAGAACAATCAAAGGTCAAGAAAATTAAGGGACCACATACATACACAACTTGGAGATTGGGGAGACTTTAATAAACACAGAAAACCCAGAAGCAGTAAAAAGAATATTAATATTATTGACTATTGTAATGGTTAATTTTGTGTGTCAACTTGACTGGGTCACAGAGTGCCTGTTATTTGCTCAAACATTATTCTGGTGTGCAGGTGAGGGTGTCTTTTGATGAGATTAATATTTGTTTCAGTAGACTGAGTAAAACAGATTGTCCTCCATAATATGGGTGGGCTGTATCCAATCAATTGAAGACCTGAATGGAAAAAAAAGAAAAAGAAAAAACACCGAAAATTGCTGATCCTGCCAAGAGAAAGAGAGCTCCTCCTGCCTGTCTGCTTGAGCTGGGACATTGGTCTTTTCCTGCCTTTAAACTCAAACTGAAACATCGGCTCTTCTTGGGTTTTGAGCCTGCTGTCTTTTGGACCAGAACTTACACCATTGGCTCTCCTGGTTTTCAGGCCTTCCGACTATGACCGAAACTATACCATCCACTCTCCTGAGTCTCCAGCTTGCTGGTTATAGATCTTGGGACTTTCCAGCCTACAAATCATGTGAGCTAATTTATCATAATAAATCTCTCTCTATATTAACATACTGTTGATTCTGTTTCTCTGGAGAACTCTGATTTAATACAACCATTGAAAATCAAAAATATGTATATGCCAAAACATACCATGAAGTCATTAAATAAAAGAGAAGATTGGGGGAAAACAGCAATGCAGATGACATATAAAAGACTAGAATCTATAATATACAAAGTAATTACATATTATCAAAAACAAACAAATAATGTCTATATATGTAAATTATGAAAGAAAATTCAAGTGGACAGAAAACATATGAAAAGATGCTCAGTTCACTCATAAACAGAAAATAATAAAGTATTACCTTATATACCCATCTGCTGGCAAGAGTTAAAAGCACAGTAACACTGAGCGGAAACAAAGAGGAGAATGTGCTCACATACATTACTTATAAAAATGTTTCCTGCTATAGCCATATTGGAAAGAAACTTGGCAACAACTCCACAAATTAAAAATGCACTTTTAACCCAGGAATTTCTTTCAACCTGGAAATACCATTCTCAGGAATCTACCCTGTAGAAATAAAAAGAACAGTACGTAAGGGTTAAAGAGCAAAAAACTGGAAACAAAAGACATACCCATCAGCAGAATATGAATGAATAAATTTTAGCGCATCTACATCATAGACTATTGAGCAATTAAAAATGAACCTGAGCAATCACTTTAACTTGATTTAATTTATTAAATACTGATAATAAGGAAAATAAAATGTACAAAAATGCATAGATATCATATCATATATATGATATAATGCTGTTTTACTAAAGCAAACAATGGGGGCTGGCCGGTTAGCACCATTGGTGACAGTGCAGTGTTATAACATGAAGGTCAAGGGTTCCGATCCCCATACCGCCCAGCCACCAAAAACAAAAAATAAAAATAAAAATAAATCAAACAATGAACTCTCAATTCCTTTTATTTATGTATTTAGAAGTGGATATCTATATGTTTGTAAATGGTTATAGAAACATAGAAAAAGCATGTATAAAAAGATTCACTTCTGGTTGTTAGCATGGTGGGGGCAAATGTGTGGCAAGAAAAACAGCAGAAATCAAAAATAGAAATAGGAGAGAAAGAAAAAAATGGCACTTACAAAATAATATTTGCAGTATAATCTCATTTGTGTAAAGTAACAGTTTATCTATAAATAATTAGAACAAAAAATTACATGCACATATACATACATATACACACTTATGTGTCTACGCATACATATCTGTGTGTGTGTATATACATACACACTGATTTGTAGAAATACTTGCCAATTGACAAATTTTCATTGAGCACCTATTAGACGCCAGGTATTTTTCTGAGGCTAGAACAGTTTTAAAAAGGAACAAAAATATCTGCTATCACGGACAGAGACAAAGCAATGAAAATATTCTATGTACTTACAATAATTATTTTATAATTTTAATAATAATTATTACTATAAATTCATAAGGGCTATGGAGAAAAATGTCTTGGAAGAGGGTTACAAAATGCCATGGGTGCAGACAGTGTTGCAATGTTAAATAGGTGGCTAGAAAGGTGTTCCCCAGGACGGCAATGTTTGAATAAAGATCTGAGGGGGCTGAGTAAGGGTAGAGGCAGAGAGGTCCGTGAGGAAGCTTTACTGACTCAGGGGAGAGATGGTCGTGGCTTAAACCAGAAGGAGATGATGAAGGGGGTCAGATGTGGTTGGAATCTGAATATATTCTGAAGAAAGAGCAGAAAGGGTTTGGTGAAGGATTTGGTGTAGCATGGCAGAGAAAGAGAATTCACAGATAGCTATAAGATTTCTGGATGCTGAGCCAAAGGAATGATGTGATGTCCATAATCTAAGATGGGGCAGAACACAGGTAGAACCCGTTCTGGGTAAAGGGGAGAGGTGGGAATATTAGGAATTTCATGTTGGACACGCTAACTTTTAAAAATCTATGAGAAAGGCAAAAAGGAACGATGAGCAGGTGGATGTACAAGGATGAAATGCAGGCAGAGTTCCAATCGGGAGGTGTAAATTTGGGAGTGAGCAATCTAGAGATGCTTAAGATCTTGGGACTGAGTGATATCATCAGGAGATTATGTGGACTAGGGAAGAAAAGAGGTCCAGGGACTAAACTTTAGATAATAGCCATGATTTTTGTTCTATATTCATGATATATGCATGATACATTGTCAAATGAAGAAAGTAAGTTTCAAAGTTGCGTGTACCATGTTTGCAGCAAAATGAATGTACTTAGAGAAAATTATACTACGTGAAATAAGCCAGGCACAGGAAGAGAAATACCGCATGTTCTCACTTATATGTGGAAGCTAACAAAAATAAATAAATATACAAACAAATAAACGGGGTGGGGGGGGGGAGAAGACACAACAGTCACAATAATTCCTTTAACTTGTTAAGACAAGTTAACAGATATGATGTTGATGGGGTGAAGGGGGTGTGGGAGGGAGAAAAAGAAGAAATTGGTAAAGGGAGACAAAAATCAGCTACATTGTATATTGATAAATTAAAATAAATAAATAAATAAACAAAGTGATATGCGTACTATGATTATGTCTGGTTAAAAAATAAATGTAACCAAATATTTATATTGTTTTACGTTTGTGTGTACACATATAAACAAGGGGAAAATAAAAAGGTACACATGAGGTTATTAACATTGGTTACCTCAGGGGCGTAGAAATGGAGTTGTCACTGTCAAACGGATCATTAACTATGCCTTCATACATCTTTGTTTTGGTTTTGGTATGGGGTTTTTTTGTTTTGTTTTGTTTTTTCACTTGTTACAACAGGCGATTGTAATTTATAAACTTCAAATAAAGAACAAAAAGTTCAGTTTGCTTCTCCTCAAATAGTCATTTCTGATTTCCCTCTAGGTGTCAGGAATAAAATACAAGTTCTGTGCAAACTACTATGCAAACACTAAGGCCAAATTGGAAGGCTACAAAAGCCTCTTGCTGTTTGCAAATATGGTGCATATCAGCCAGAGATTAGAGGAAGGAAGCTGGCATTGAAGATTTGCCTTGAGCGAGAGCTCAGCTCCAGTAAAAGGTTCAGCTAATCTTCTTCCGCTGTGGTTAACTGAGCTGGAGAAAAGCCCCATTTGTTTTGAGGTGAAAGATGGGAAAAGCATATCCATATAGGCAGGAAAGGTCAAATGGAAAGTCTAAAAAGGGAGCAGCAGCAAAAGAAGCTCCCCGCATTCTGGACTGGAACTGAAGGAAGAACCTACGTTTGTACCAGTTTCAGGAATAATGTGTTGCAAACAGATGTCAGCTACACAAACTATCGGATGAGACCACTGGCTCTGGACTCACACTGACTTTGTTCCATTTCCAGCTCTGCCAATTAATTGTATCACCTAGAGCAAGTTACTACACCTGTTCGTACCTCAGTTTCCTCATATGAAAATCGTGTGATGATGATGATGATAACAGGGCTTGCTTCATAAAGGTGTGTTGATTAAATAAGGCAGTACCTATAAAATACCTAACTCAATGCCTGGTATACAGCAAACATATGATAGATGCTTGCCATTATTATATTACTGTAATTATCTTAGTAAAATTAATTTGCTTAATGCTGTGGAATGTATTGTGTCTGCCAAAAAAGATGTGTTAAAGTCCTAATCTCAGCATCTGTGAATAAGACCATATTTGGAACTAGAATCTTTGCAGGTGTAATCAAGTTAAGATAAGGTCATACTGAATCAGGGTGAGCCCTGAGACAATGACTGGTGTTCTTATAAGAAGAAGGAAATTTGGACACAGACACACAGGAAGAATGTCAAGGAAGGACAAAGATAGATATTGCAATGATGTGGGTACAAGCCAAAGAACACCATGGGTTGCCAGCAACCACCAGAAGTCAGGAGAGAGATAAGGAACATACATACTCTCCCTCAGAACCTCCAGAAGTAACCAACGCTGTCAACACCTTGATTTCGAGCTTCTAGCCTCTAGAACTGCTAGACAATAAATTTCTCTTGTTTTCAGCCACCAAGTTTGTACCAATTTATTATGACAGCCATAGGAAATTAATGTGGTTAATTAATATGGAAGCAACTGATGATAATTAATTAATAATAATTAATATGGAAACAATTAGTGAACTTTGCTAGCAGGAGTCCCAACACCAAAGAAACAACTTCGGTTTGAGGATTTATCTGTCTCATGAATTTGAGCAACTACTGAAAAAAAAAAAAAAAGACGTGGAATATCCCTTATTCCTTCTATTTAGTGGAAACTTAGATAGCATAGTGGAATTCATAATAGGTCAAAGAAGACAGAGACAGTCACAGTCCTTCATGGGAAATGAACTTTTCAAATGCAGTAAGGATTAAATAATCTTCAATGGTACCAAATAGACTGAATACCAATGAGGAGCAGGGTCTTACCGGAGTCCCTGAGTGACCACACACACACACAAAAAAAATTACGTTAAAGCTAAAAGCCCATTACTCAGCAGATATAACAAAAATAATAGATATTGTTATATTTACTATGTACCATTCACTATTCTAAACAGTTTGCTCTTATTAACCTATTTAATTTACATTACAACACTTTTCAATAAGAAGAAAGAGCAGTTGGTACTACAGGTTTTTACTTGTGGTAATATGGTATCATATAACTAATTATGTACCTTGAAAAGTTTCCAGTTCACAAACAAATACAAAGTACATCTTACTGTGATATAGACTTGTTGCTGGGAAGTAATTGTCAAACCAAGGGTTCTGTTTCCCATTCCCCTTGCATCTCATCTAGGTGGGTCTGGTTCTGGCTTTTGGCCATTGAAATATGAGCAGAAGTGATAGTGTGTCAAATCTGGGCCAGACAACTGAAGTATGTAGTAAATCTTCACCATGTTCTCTCTGCTCCTTCTGCACCAGCTCTAGAAGCTGGGTGATGTGTGGGCAACATAACAGGGCTGGAAAGAGCCTGCATCCCTGAGCTATGTGTTAGAGTCAGCCCCAGGAGGGCTCTCCCACTAGGAGGGCAACATTGCCAAGCCACCCTGAGCATCTTTGTTATAGCATTTTAGCCTACTCTGCTTATCATTATGTTTACCATTATAATTACTATCATATAATTTTCACCTTTAAGAAAAAAAGAATGGACACTTAAAACTCCAGTTCTACTGAAGCCATCCCCACCAAAGAAAGCTTGTAGCCTGGGGACTCCCTGCAATATATCTAATGTTCGAAATCTGGATCAAGAGAAAAATCTTTCCTGATGCTTTTGTTTATTTTCTTTCAAGCATCTTCCCAGTAAGGAGATTATTTTTCCCTAAAGTGCTTGGAAATAGCACTTGGTTGGAGATCGCTGGCTTTCAGATTGGGACTCCCAGCTGTAGAGTTGTAGTGATCAAGCTCACCGAGCCCTGTATCTGGACAACTAATGTGCCATACACAATTTGGGAACATGTCTACATCACTGGGTGGCTAAGCAAATGAAAACCTTGTTCCCCGCGGATAGCAATGTAAGTTTATAACTGCAATGTTCTCTGGAAAGAAAGAAACAGATAAATGAGTAGTCACAGTATCAGGTCCCATTTTGAAGCTGGTCCTTAAAAGCCAATCTTCTATCTCTTAATTTTAACTAGTTGAAACTGATAAGGAGATAATTCCTTAAAATTTCACCACTCCATTTTCCCCAGGGTAATGTACTGGATGTTATTTGGATTAGTTTTTTACTTTTCCCCTGAGTCTATCAGCTTTTCATTTAAAGAGTCAAGATTTCCGTGCATGTCAAGTGACTGGAACAAAGCACTTAGCACAATCCACTGCCAGGACTCTGTAAAGAGTATTTCCTTCCCTCCTTATCACTAACCACCCGCTGTCATAACTACTCAACTCCTCCACTGAAATATGTCAACAGCCATGAACAACTTGTAAACGAGAAGGCATAGTTGTGTTTCAATAAAACTTTTATTTATAAAACATACCTTCCAAACAACATTTTGAAGATGGGGGGAAAAAAGTGCAATAGGCATTAAGGCATTAATGTGAGTGACACTGGCGTGTTCAAGGGAACGAAAGGTTAGCTGACCAGAAATTAGTAAGCAAGGAAAAAATTAGTGTGAGAAGAGGTCCAAGAGTTGTCAGAGGACAGACCAGGCAGCACACCGTAGGCAGCGACTTAGCTTTAATTCTATGTTCCTTTGACGGATTGGCTACGAAGGGAAGAAAAGAGAACAATCAAGGCAGAATACTAAATATTTTACTTGAGAAACAAGTTCACCCATGATGGGAGACTGTGAGAGATTGGGGAATAGAACTCAAAAATTCAATTTTGGTGACAGCACATGATTTGCAAACTATTTTCCCTAAAAACAAAGCTAAAATGACAATTATCTATCTAATTTGTTCAGTCAACCTCCAGTTCTCAGCATTTTGGAAGTGTATCGCAGTTTGGCACCCTGGAAGGAGGGTAGACTTTAGTGTCAATAGAATCGGATTGAAATGTCAGCTCCCACACTGTCTAGCTGTGTGAATCAGGGAAGTCATCCTCTCTGAGCCTCTGTTCGCACATCTGGGAAATAAGTTTATTATTATCCACTTCGCAGAGTTGTTTTGAAGAAAAATTCTTAATGAAGAATCTGGAGTAAAGTAGATTATCCATAAAACTTGTTTCTCTTTCTCTCATTTATTCATTCAACAAATATTCATTGTATTTTATGCCAAGTATATGCCAGGGACTGTTCTAAGCACTAGAATAAGAAGTAAGCAACATTAACAAATCTTATTCTTCATGTACCACAGATATATTCTTAGTGGATAGAACGGAATATGAAAGTGGATATGGATAAATATAGTAATTCTCAACTAGGGGTGATTTAACCCCCAGAAGGACATTTGACAATGTCTAGAAATATTTTTGGCTGTCATATTAGAATGGAGATGCTGTTGGCATCTATTAGCTAGAGGCCAAGAGTGCTTCTAAACTTGCTACAATAGACAGCCCCAACCACAAGAAATAACTATTCATTCCAAGATGGCAATAGCATGTTGAGAAACCCTGATATAGGAGTGTGTGTGTGAATGAGAGAGAGAGAAACAGAAACAGAGAGACAGAGAAAGACAAAAAGACAGAGACAGAGAAAAAGAGTTAATTAAAAACTATGAAGAGAAGTACAGGAAGGAAAGTAATAGAATGTTCTAGAGAAATGGCGGGAGCTACTTTACGTACACATATCAGGCAAGTTTTACTTGAGGAGGTGAGCTCTGAATAAAATAAAGGCTCTGCCTTGCAATAGAATAATTTTCCAGCTGGAAGGACTAGGACTTGTAACTGACCAACACTACAAGTCTTAAAAAGCTCTTGACTACAGCCATAAATATGAATTAAGTTGGTTGTTAATTTTCACTGTAATCTTCAAGGATTTATGTACTTCTTTATTTTCTCATACTGTGAACTATGATGGAAAAGACAAAGGTATTAAATTTAAATAGACTTAGACCAAGTCCTAGATTCACAATTTATTTCATAACTTTGAAAAATATTGCTTAATATCTTTCAACCCTGGTTTCTTTACCTGTAGAAAAGGGTTGATCATAGCAAATACACAAAACATGGTTGTTTTGAAAATTAGATGAAATAGCTCACTGAAAACACTTAAGTGTCTTACACGCAGTAGGAATTCAATAAACAACTCTCTTTTTCCTACACTGTGTCTTGGGAATGGGAGTAGAAAGGGCAGTGATCCAATGCCTCCTGCCTTTTTCTACCTTTGTTAATTACCACTAGTAAGTCAGTGGGCTAAAAATCTCAGAATCGTTTTTCATTTTTCTCTTTCTTTCCTTCTCCTCTAGCATTCTCCCTCTGAATCAGTCCCAGTCATACAGAATCAGCCTTTTTGGTCAAAATGGATGCATTTTGTATTGATAGTTTAGGAATACCAGGAGCTAACCAAGGGAGCTGTCCAGCAGAAAGTTAGAAATTCAGTACCAGTATTCAAGAGAAACTAATTCCCATGTTAGCATTAAGGGATGCATCCACCTCATAACAATACTGGAAAGAAAAAAATCTTCAAGGACAGCAACGATGACTGAACCTTTGGGAAAGCTTCCTGCTGTGGTTTTTTTTATATATATATAACGAAATTATTGTTTATATATTGCAAAATTATTGATACTTAAATTTTCATTATAAAAAGTGTTTCAATGTAAAATTTCCATATTTATTATTATTAAAAATAATGTTTAATCAATGTCTGCAGAAGAAAAGTCAATCAAAAATAAAACATAAAAACCATCTGAAATACAATTAATCTCCCAGTACAATTACAAGTCATAAATACACATTCATCTTTTTCTGAGAAACAATTTTTTAAAAATGGAATTTTAGTAACCACCTTTTCAAGTATTTTATTGTTCATCGTCAAATAAAAATTAATAAAAATTGTACCAATTTATTTTCCTGTAAACAAAGCAAAACAACTGTTTGCAGAAGCTTCACTAACACTATTTGGATTTACTATTTTATTTTTACATCTATAAAATGTGTGATACTTCTCTGTTCTTTAAATTTACATTTTAGAATTTCTCCTAAACCAAATGGGAAAGCCCTTTATTTTCACCTATGAATAATAACAGAATAATAAACTTTTCATAATTAATCTTTTTAAAAACGTGATTACATACTAAAATTTAAACAATGCTCCCTAAGCATAAATTAGTCTTATGTTTTTTTCTTTATTCATTGATGTAAAGAATTATTGTAATTGACTGCTAATATTAAGCTATATTACTATCTCTGGAAGCCACTATATTTAGATATGGTAGTAATTTATTGAATGCACTGATTATTACTTATTAATATTATAGCTAGCATTTATGCAAGTATATTGATAACTAAACTTATTCAGTAATATAACAGTGAGCAATGTAATTTTCAGGTGGTAATATAACCGTTATACCATATTTGTTAAAGAACTTCCCTTTGCTTCAAACTTTGAGTAGCTTAAGACATATGGAGATAATCTGATACTCAAGGTTGGTTTTATTTTCCTTTTTGTTTATTTATCTTTTTTGTTAACAAGAAAGCAATTTATTTTATTTTATTTTTTAGGTTCTAATGATGTTTTAATCTTATCTATTATAAGCATATCATTATGACAAATTGTGATTTTTCTTTATGCCCTTTACCCAACCTATCCCTCCTCAAACTCCCCCCCCTGCCCAACTCCCACCTCTAGTACTCTGAAAGTTCAAGGAACTGTTTAGGTCTCTCTCTCTCTCTCTCTCTCTCTCTCTCTCTCTCTCTCTCTCTCTCTCTCTCTCTCTCTCTCTCTCTCTCTCTCCCCCCCTCTCTCTCTCTCCCCCTCCCTCCCTCCCTCTCTCTCTCTCTCTCTCTCTCTCTCTCTCTCTCTCTCTCTCCCCATCCCCCCCACCTGGTTCTAAGCGAGAACATGTGGTATTTCTCTTTCCTTGTTTGGCTTATTTCACTTAACACAATTTTCTCCAGACTCATCCATGTTGCTGCAAATGGCAGAATTTCATTATTTTTATGGCTGAGTAGTATTCCATTGTGTGTATATACCACATTTTCCTTACCCAGCCATCCATCAAAGGACATTTAGGTTAGTTCCATATTTTCACTATGGTAAATACAGCTGCAATGAACCTGGGAGTGCAGTTATCTCATCGACATGATGATTTCCATTCCTTAGGATATATACCCAGTAGTGGGACTGCTGGATCATATGGTAGTTCTATCTGTAATTGTTTGAGGAACCTCCATACTGTTTTCCATAAAGGCTGTACTAATTTACAGTCCCACCAACAGTGTAGGAGGGTTCTCCTTTCCCTGCATCCTTGCCGGCATTTGTTGTTCTTGTTCTTTTTAATAATGGCCATTCTAACTGGGGTGAGATGATATCTCAATGTGGTTTTGGTTTGCATTTCTCTGATGACTAGTGATGTTGAGCATTTTTTCATATACCATTAGACGGTTTGCATGTCTTCCTTTGAAAAGTGTCTATTCATCTCCTTTGCCCATTTTTTAATTGGATTGTTTGTTTTTTAATGCATACTTGTTTAAGTTCTTTATATATTCTGGATTTTAATCCCTTGTCTGATGTATAGTTTGCAAATATTTTCTCCCATTCCGTAGGCTGTCTTTCCACTCTATTGATTGTTTCCTTTGCTGTGCAGAAGCTTTTTATTTGGATAGAGTCAGAGTCACATTTGTTTATTTTTCTTTTGATGCTTATGGTTTTGGGGTCTTATTCATAAAGTCTTTGCCCAGATTCACTTCTTGGAGTATTTCCCCTATGTATTCCTTAAGTAATTTTATGGTTTGGGGTCTTATATTTAAGTCTTCAACCCATTTTGAGTTGATCTTGGTATACAGTGAGAGGTGCAGGTCCACTTTCATTCTTCAACATACAGAAGTCCAATTTTCCCAGAACCATTTATTGAATAGGCAGTCTTTTCCCCAATTTATGTTCTTGTTGCCTTTGTCAAAGATCATTTCCATGTAAGTCTGTGCGTTGATTCCCAGGTTTTCTATTCTGTTCCATTGATCCGATTGTCGGTTTTTATGCCAGTACCATGCTGTTTTGGTTACTATGGCTTTGTAGCATAATTTGAAGTCAGGCAGTGTTATGTCTACAGCTTTATTGATTGATTGATTGATTGTTTTGCTCAAGATTGCTTTGGCTATTTGGGGTCTTTTGAAGTTTCATATAAATGTTAGAATTGCTTTTTCTATTTCTGTGAAGAATGACATTGGTATTTTCATGAAAATTGCATTAAATATGTAGATTGCTTTGGGTAGAATAGACATTTTCACAATGTTAATTCTTCCCATTCAAGATCATGATATGCCTTTCCATCTTTTTGTTTCATCTTTAATTTGTTTCATTACTGATTTGTAGTTCTCATTGTAGAGATCTTTCACCTCCTTGGTTAAACTGATTCCTAGATTTTTTTTGTTTTGTTTTTGTTTTTGTTTTGGTGACTGTTGTAAACGGGCTCATTGTCTTGATTTCCTTTTCTGCTACTTTGTTACTGGAGTATAAGAATACTATTGATTTTAGGATGTTAATTTTGTATTCTGCAACAGTACTGAAGTTGTTGATTAGCACTAAGAATTTTTTAGTAGAGTCTTTAGGTCTTTCTATGTATAAGATATGTCATCTGCAAATAGGGATGGTTTGACTTTGTCCTTTCCAATCTGGATACCCTTTATTTCTTTCTCTTGCTTGATTGCTCTGGCTAGTTCTTCTAATACTATGTTAAATAGGAGTGGTGAGAGTGGGCATTATTGTCTTGCTCTGGTTCTTAAGGGAAAGGCCTTCAACTTTCCCCATTTAGGATGATATTGGCAATTGGTTGGTCATAAATGGCTTTTATTGTGTTGAGATAGTTTCCTTCTATACCTAATTTGCTGACAGTCTTTATCATGAAGGTATGTTGAATTTTGTCAAATGTTTTTTGAAATTATTTCCATTGAAATAATCATATGCTTTTTGCCCTTGATTTTGTTGATGTGATGTATCACATTTATTGATTTGTGTATGTTTAACCACCCTTGCAAACCTGGGATGAATCCCACTTGATCATGGTGTATAACTTTTTGATGTATTGCTGTATTATGATTGCTAATATCCATTTTATTGGGGGTAAATATTGTTCAATCTTTTATTTTTTCTTGTTGCAAAGCAGCAGATGCATTAGGTAAAATTATGCCTACCATTTACTGGGGTGTGCTCTATGTCAGGCACTACAATGTGTTTAGTGGGATGCAGGCTTAGGCTGATTTTCTTGAAAGTAGAGATGGGGGCAAAGGCTTTCATGCAGGTAGTTTACTCAGGAAAGTTATCCTATGGAGGAGCAGTGAGAGTTGGGGACATAAAACAAGGGAAGAAAGGCCAACTGCTCATGCATTCTGAGATACTTTCTATGGATCTTTATGAAATATTTCTCAAAACTGTCTGCTTGGGGGATAAGTAGGTGGAGTATTTGTTCATTCGTCCCTGTCTGTATTGGTCAATGATGGACCATAAGTGTTACTTCTCCCACACTTCCAGGTAATACATGCACAGTGCATCCCAGTCTTCAGTGTCAGAGAAAAGACAGGGCAGGAAGTGAGGAGTATTCAGTGTAGGCCTAAATGAGATGCAGTCATGTCATACCTGGTGAAACTGGTCCAACCTGCATGAAACTGGTCACTACATCAATGGCTGCATAAAGGGTGGGGCCAGGAGAATGTGAGGTCTTGCACAAGGGTATTCTGGACAAGCAATATCAAAAGGTAAACAGAATATGAGATCAGGCTTGTAGGGCTTACCTTGTTATCGATCCTTGTTCTTTCATTAACAGTTTCTCTGTATGACTCAGATGCTGACCATGTATGAAGCAGGTTGCTGGGAAGTGCAGGAGAGAGAGAGAAAGAGAGAGAGATCCAAAAGGGAAGGAGACAAATATTTACTGATTCTTCATTTGCTACCATACATTTTCTATGCAGAATCACATTAATTTCCCCCCACAGCTCTGAGGTTTAAATATTCAAGTCTCTAAAGATGAACAGAGTGACACTCGAGTTAGTTAAATAATGTATTGAAGGTCACATAGCTAGAATGAAAATCTAGGTCCACTCGTCTAAAATTTTTCTTCAAAGGTTAATTAGACACAGTCTGTGGCTTCCAGAAGTTTGCAGTCCTGCAGAAGGGAAAATAGTATACCGACACAAGCAATCACACCATCATGTGGGATCATCTGACCACTGAGCAAGAGAAAACCAATCACTGGATTTAGAATTCCAAGGATTGAGTAAATGTGCTCCAAGGTATTGATTATGCTTTGTCACTAGATGACTTTAGGGTACAAAGCACACAAAGAGATATGGTTTTATTTTACTACCATGCAACATATTTATTAACATTTTGAATAGGTTTGGCTACTGGGAATTTAAGAACGGGGAGTGAAAAGGAAAGCATCATCCACCCGAGGAGCACAGCTGAACTGCTGCCAGGCTGAAGACCTAGGCAGAGTGTCAGGACTAAATCCCTAGAGGCAATGAACACAGCAGAGGTCTTAGGGTATTGAGTTCTGTATCTGTTAGTGGGGCAGTTAGTCATGTGCAAGGATAAGATTTACCTGCTGAGATCTGTTTTCATCTATAAATTTAATATTTACAACGTACTTTTCATGTTAATGAAAGAGCTTCCTACAATGTTGTGTTTAGAGGATACACAGATGAGAACTATCAGGACTTCTCAGCACTAACTATTGCTGGTCTTCCAGATGGAGTCATGCCAAAGCAACATGAATCATGATAAAGCACAGGGATGCTAAGCTGTGTGCAGAATATTGCCTTATCGTGGACCCAATCATCATACATGTGCAGCTTTCTCCAACAGCAGTGGCTGGAAAGAAACAAAGCAGAAGCCAGTAAACTTGACAGTGGATGATGTTGGGCAAGATGTTGGGAAGGAAGGTTGAAGAAGTCAATATGAGTTTCAGTGGCCTTACATGGTTCCATAATCATATGGTGAGAACTTTTGTTCAAACATTTTCATTCCTCTCCATTCCCCCAACCATAAACACATGTATATGCACACACACTTAAACATTTAAATAAGAATTTGGAAAAATATAAACTATCAGAACACTTAAGAGATGAAAATTCTCAGTTGGCCCTTATTTCTTTCTCCTGAGACAATAGCTCGAGGCTAAAAATGAGAGATGCCATTTACTCAGTGCCTATGATAAACTGGATCTCTCCTACTTAATGTTCAAAATAGCTCTGAGGTGAGTATTTACATTCATTTCACAGATTAGGAAGCTTCAGTTCAAGGGGATTAGATGACTTGCCCCAAGTCCTCAGCTGGTGAATGATGAGGCTGAGATTCAACTCCCTGCCCCGCTGGTTGAGAGCTCAGCTCTTCCCAAGTGTACATATAGCACAATCCTTATTCTGGCCATGCCTTAAGGTTTTTACTGAGGAGATTTAAAATTGACTTGTCCATCCTTTCTGTTCTGCTTCACCAGACAATGGTAAAAACCACTACCTCCAACTCTAACACTGTATCAAGACTAAAAAGTAAAAAATCTTTATATATTTTCCACCTAGTTTTGAACTTCCTTATATTTTATGTATACATTGGTTATCCTTAAAGGATTGTAAGCTGATTTTCTCAATGACAGACCATGGTCCCACTACTCTAAATTTTTTATTCATTTATTTTACAAACATTTATTATAGCAAACATTGTGCCAGATCCTTATAACACAAAAGAATATAACCCTGGTTTCAGAAAGTTGATAGTCCAACTAAGCTGTAAAGAAAAGGAAACACAAAGATGCAAATTAGAAATAGTGTGATAAATATATCACATTGACAGCCTTTGTAGTGTACTGTGAAGGCACAAAAATCTTTGCCAGAACCAAATAGGATATCCTGGTGGATTGGGTAGGAAAGATTTTTGGCCTTATCAAATGGAAGAAAGGATTTGTCATCATCTGAGATGGGAAGGTGGCAGAATGGGTCAGGTTGTGATGGGCTGGGAAGTAGAGATGAGGGGGTGGAGACAAATGCCAGGTTCAGTCTGAATTACCTATTAGACTTCTAAATCGAGATGTGAAATAAACATTTGAATATTGAATCTGGAGTTTAGGAGGGAGGTCTGGACCCTTCCGTATTCGATAGTATTTAAAGCTTGATATAGGGTAAGATCATTCAGAGAATGAACTTGTAAGAAAAGAAAAGGGAGACAAGCACTGAGCCTAGGACAGTCCTAGAGGACAAAGTCAGGAAGTCCCAGTAAATGAAACTGAAAAAGAACCACCAACAAAGTAGGAAGAAAATCAAGAGGCTTTATGTTGTTGTTGCTGTTGTGGTTATTGTGGTAAAATATACGTAAGAGAATATTTATCATTTTAACTATTTTTAAGTGTACAATTCCATGTCATTTAATATATCCATGATATCATATAACCATCACCAGTATCTATACTGGAAACTTCTTTTTTAAAAAAATTTATCAATATACAATGTAGTTGATTTTTGTGTCCCATTACCAATTACACCTTTTCCCCTCCATCTCCCCCTCCCCCCCATCAACATCATATCTGTTCACTTGTGTTAACAAGTTCAAGAAATTGTTGTGATTATTGTGTCTTTCCCCTCTCCCCATGCTCCCATTTGTTTGTTTGTTTGTTTGTTTATTTATAGCTCCCACAAATAAGCGAGAATATGTGGTATTTCTCTTTCTGTGCCTGGCTTATTTCACTTAGTCTAATTTTCTCTAAGTCCAAGTTGCTGCGAATAGTAGTTATTTCTTTTCTTTTTTTTTTTTTTTTAATAGCAGAGTAGTATTCCATTGTGGAGAAAATAACTGCAAAATATACATCTGACAAAGGATTAATATCCAGAATATACAAAGAACCTGGAAACTTTTAAAATCATCCTCAACAGAAACTCTGCACTCAGTAAAATGTAACTACCCCTCCCCGCTCCCCACAGTCCTTGGTAACCTCTATCTTACTTTCTTTCTCTGTGAATTTGCCTATTCTGAGTACCTTATACAAAGGAATAATACAATATTTGTCCTACTGTGTCCAGATTATTTAGCTAAGCATAATGTTTTCAAGGCCCATTCATGTTGCAGCATATATCAAAATTTCATTTTTTTTTATGGCTGAATAATATTCCATGTATTATATACCGCATTTTGTTTATGCATTCGTTTATGGACACTTGGGTTCTTTCTACCTTTTGGCTATTTTTAATGATGCTGCTGTGAAGTGGCTGTTTAGGTCCCTGCTTTTAATTCTTCTGGATATGGTAATTTGGATATATGAGTGGAATTGCTGGGTCATATGGTAATTCCATGTTTAACTCTTTGAGAAAGGAAAAAGTTGTTTTCCAAAATGGAATCACCATTTTATATTCCCACCAGCAATTTCCAAATTTTCCAATTTCTCCACATCCTTACCAACACTAGTCATTTTCCTTTTTTAAAAAAAATCATCATAGAAGGTGTGAAGTGTGATCTTAATGTGGTTTTAATTTACATTTCCCTAATAATTAATGATGTTGAACATCCTCAAATGCTTATAAGGTCTTTGTATTTGTATACTAAAAGTTCATAGAAAAAACAAAATTGAAGGATAAAATAAATCTTCCCACAAACTTTTTGAAGTACCTTTGTATCTTCTTGGAGAAATGTCTGTTCAAGTCATTTGCCCATTTTTTAATTGGATTGTTTAATTTTTGTTGTTGAAGGGTACCAAGACCATTCAATAACAGAAAGAAAATATAGCCTTTTCAATGAATGATGCTGGAAAAACTGGATATCTACATGCAAAAATGAAGGTGAACTTTTACATTATATTCCACACAAAATTAACTCAAAATAGATCACGTAACTAAACTTCAGAGCTCAAACAATAAAACCCTAAGGAAATATTGGGGGAAATCTACATGACATTGGGTCTGACAACTAGTTCATAAATATGACACCAAAAACTGAGACAATAAAAGAAAAAAAAATTAAATGGACTTCATTAAAATTAAGAACTGCGGTGCATCAAAGGATACTATCAATAAAGTAAAAAGACAACCTGCTGAAAGGGAGAATATATTTGCAAATTGTATAACCAATAAGAGATTATTATCCAGAACGTATTAAGAAGCTTTAGATCAAGGCTGCTGATAAATTAAGTAAGATGAAGATTAAGAACTGACGACTGGATTTAGCAATTTGGAGGTCAGTAGTGACCATGAAGTGAATAATTTCCACAGAGTGCTAAGGAAGAAAACATGCTTAGAGTGGATTTAAAGGAAAAGAGGAGGAGAGAAATTGAAACAGAATTGACAGCTCTTTCACAGATTTGCAGCAAAGGGGAGCATAGAAATGGGTGGAGACTCACAGGAAAAGTAGGTCCAGGAGATGATTGTAATGTCTGTGGAGTCCGTCCGATCCTTCCCATTTGCCCCATGGGATCTCTAATCTGCCCCCCAGAAGGGGCAAGCCCATCCCCAGAGCTTCTAAGGGTCTCATCTTGACCTAAGAGCAGATGGAGCCTTGACTTCACAAAGAAGAGGGGCTTCAACCCTTCCCCCAGCCTCTCACAGCCCTCTGTCTCTGGTCTCTGGGCATTTCCCAGTGGCTAAAGGAACCACCCTTCTGGGATGGGGGGCAGGCAGGGGTGAAGCCCTGCCCACCCCATTTCCTGCCTCACCCTACTTAACTTAGACACATTTTGCTCCAGTCACAGTCACAGGAATCTCTTCTGCTCCTCCTCTGTAGAGGTTGCATCTTGTTTTCAAAACAGTCTCTCTGAGCTCTCCAGGACACACACATTCCTGCCTCTGTCCTCCCTGGCTTGACCTAGTGGTACTATCAGGAGTCATGCTGTTGCCAGTTCCTCTGACAAGCTCTCCCTGGTCGTCCGTCTCCCCAGACTCCCACAGACTCTGTACACATTCATGTTGAAGCCTGTAGCATCAAGCAGTGGAATAGCCTGCTGGATCGTCCGTGAGCTCCACGAGCAAGGACAGGACTTCACTTACTTGTTTTTTTTGTTGTTGTTGTTTGTGTGTTTGTTTGTTTTATATCCAGAATCCTGGCACATCATAGGAGTTTACTAAGGATTTGTAAATGACTGTATGAAGTACAAACGAATGGGTGGCTTTGGGATTGCTTGTGTCTGAAACCTCTTTATCCTTGATAGACAGTCTAATGTGGAGGTAATGTGTTATACTCTTCCCTCTGTCTTTCATAGAGCCTTGCCCAGAGCAAGTGTTCAATACTGTATTTTTGACTGATTCCCAACAAAAAATATTCTTGATTGAGGAAATTTAAGATGTTACTGATGATATAAACGTGAGGGCTCTTAATTCTTCTAACCTAGACCCAGAATCCATTTTCAAAACCTTATCCCTCACAATTCCCATGTAAATACTTTAACACACTGAACTATGCACTCTTTTCCAATAGGACATATGCTTGAATATTTCTGGTCTTTATGTATGCTATTGTCTCTTCCTGGAATGCTATTCCCCCTTCTGTCAAGCTAGAAAACCGTTCTCATGTCCCAAGGTCCAGCTCAAATGTCCCCTTCCCCAACCAGACCTCTACTGCCCTTTGGACCTGCTTCTAACATAGTATTTTCTATACTTTCAATTGTCATGGTTGTTTAAGTGTTGGTCCCATTATGCTGTGAGATTCTTGAAAATACAACTGTATCTTACTGAACTTTGTACACCAGTGCCTAGAGCTTATCATGGAGCCAGGAACATTGAGATGCTCAGTAAGTGTCTGATGAATGATCAAAGTGTGACACCCTTGCTTGACCAAACCAGAGATCACCAGCAATGACCACAACTTAGAATATTTACTGTCAGAGTCATTTTCCAGGAAAACTATGCTAAAACACACAGAAGACAGGTGGCCAAGCCTAGAGTGTACAATGATTTAGTGGGATAGCCAGAACACAAAACCAAGACTCCAGAAACTTGTCTGATGCTTTTTTGACTTGTCAGCCCTAACAAGCTATGGCTTGGTCTTCTACAAGCAGCATTTGGGGCTCATCCAATATGAGAATAACAATATCTCATTTTTTAAAGATGAAATGAAATTATGCAAATAAAGCAATTGGCATAGTAAATGCAGAAAAGCTGGATAAAGGTCCTGGTTGCCCAAGAATCCTTGCAGTCCTTTGTCTCCAGGAAGCAAGGAGCTACTTGTTCCAGCCAGATGTGTCCTCCTGAGGGAGGCTGCAGACAAACTGGATTAGCTCCCTGTCAATTGTCTATGAAATGCAAATGCATTCCACCCACACACCAGTGACATCCATTGTCTGCTTCTGTGCAGGGCCCATAGTGCCAATGAAATGCCAAGGCTCATTTAACAGGTGTGCTGATTGCCTCTGCAGAATGATTTACTAGAGCAACATTCCGGGTATGAAGCAGACGAGAAAGAACATTCCATCTCCCCCTGATTTCCATTGTGGTTATTACCTTTTACATTTGGTTCTTGCTGCCAAGAATTAACTTTTTCCCCTTAAGAAAAAAAATCAAAATCATGCTTCATATATGCAAACTAAGCCAACAACATTTCTCATCTCTATCATCCTCCCCATCTGCTCCCCATCACTACTGTGCTCCAGCCCATGCAGACCCCCCAGTCTTTGCTCAGCACTCCCTACTCTAACCATTGTACTCACAGCTTCCTGAGTGATCTTCCTAAGGAGGCAAAGCTCTCACTTTGTCATTTTCTTACTCAAAAGCCTTCAATGACTTCCCATTGTCTATTCAATCAAGTGTATATTCTTCAGCCGGGCACTCAAAATCCTCTGTCTATTGGCACCATCCTATTTTTACAAGGTAATCTCCCACTGCACCATCAGTCCAGCATGAACCTTACTTTTCACTTCTGCTTCCTCAAGCAAATTTCTGAGATGCCTTTTCCTGCATCCTCAGTTCGGTGGCATAACCCTTCCTCCAGAGCCACTTCCTGCAAAAACCTTTTCAGATCTCCTTAATCAGAACTTCTTTCACTTTCCCTCACAGTCCCAAAGTTATTGGTATAGAATTACCAGCTCTACAGCATTTACCATGCCGATTGCTTTATTTGCATAACTTCATTTCATCTTTGCAAAATGAGATATTGTTATTCTCATTTTACACATGGGGAAACTGAATCTCTGAGTGATGAAATAACTTGCCTAAAGCCACACAGTTAATAAGAGACATATGCTAGCTTTAAACCCAGATATGGAGTGATTCCAGTGCACTGGCTTATATACTGTACAGGGCATAGAGAATTTATTACTGAGTAGCACGTACAGGACAATTATTCATTTCTGTGATCTCTTCTGTAATCAAGTTATGAATCTTGACATAAGAGAATATACCATTTTCACCTGTATATTCCTCTTACTCAACAGTAGAAACTCAAAAGTAGACGTTAAAATGTTTTGAAGGAATTCAATCTGTACTGGAAGGAAGATATCTGTCTCTACATTCACTTTTTTTCCCTAAGGATGTCTATAGACAAGCTGCATGAAAATATGGATTTAAAACCTCTTGGCATAGAAGCTGTGATCAAGGTCTACGGCTAGCAGCCACAGGGAGGATCTATTTTATGTTTACATGTTGTAAAATCAAGTGGTGTCATCCCAGATCCATTAGTGCACAGTATTCTCATGACCTGTGGTTTCTGCCCTCCACTAGCCCAGGGCCCTACTCAGGGAAAAGCACCGCACCTCCCTGTTGCCTCCCAAAGTCTGGCTGCCTTACCCCAAGTCCGCAGTCACGATGACAGGTCCTGCTGCTCTCAGATGGAGCTGCAGAGAAGCTTGCCCAAAGACAATTTTCATTTCAAAGCTCAAACATGAAAAGCGCTCCCTTGCTGGTAAATGAACCCACTGTTTCCTTGCTAAATCAAACTCTGTTGAAGGGAAGCTGGAGAATGAAATTGGCAGGAAGACTGAGGAGAGGAGGAGGAGAAAACAAAACTTTGATTGCTTCTTTTTTATTTATTTTTCAATTTTTTAGCTAAGCTCAACTTGGCTGAGTACACGAACTGTGTTTTTCTCAGATGCATTGAGAAGAGTGACTGGTAGAAAGGAGTCGTTTAATAAGTTCTGATATCTGCAGCTCTTGATCTAACCTAAATGGCTAATTAAACTGCTTACCCCAAAGACCCCTGCAGTACGTTGGACTTCAGTGGTGGGGGAGGGCCCTAACAGCCATCTTCCTTTTGCACAGGGGTAAAAGTTCAACTTCCTGGAACCCAATACCCAAGCAGTAGCAATCTTTTTGCTATCTCTGGAAAAGTGCCAAAAAAAGAAAAGAAAAGGTGTGTGGGGGGGGGGGGAAGCTGCAAGATTTTTGTAGCGGGCAGGGGCAGATTCTACCTTCTTTGAATCCCTCAGGCTGCCTTAGGGTCTGAGCCATCTCTTCTATGACAGGGAGAGATAACATGAATGGTTGAATCATTTGTAGAACTCAGCTACCCATTTTCCTGGCAAAAGAAAAGAATGGTGGTTATCAGGGGCTGGAGAAATGGGGGAGGGGATCAAAGAAATGTTGGTCAAGAACATAAAAAAAAATATCAGTTTGAAAGGAGAAATAAGTTCAGGAGATGTATTATACAGCATGGTGATTATAGATAGTAGTAATGTATTGTATACTTGAAAATTGCTAAGAGGGTAAACTGTAAATGTTCTCACCAAAAAAAAAAAAAAAATGTATGGGAGGTAATGTATATGTCAATTTGCTTGATTTAGTCATTCCACATTGCATACATGTATCAAAACATCATACTGTACACCATAAATATTTTTATTTGTCAATTAAAAAATAAATAAAAAATAAATAAATATTTTAATTTTTTTTTAAACAGTCTTTTTTCTCTCTGGGAGTCTGTGTGCCTTCAGGTAGTTATAAGAGGGCTCACATAAAGTTAGGAGAGAGGAAGAAGAACGGGAAAGAGGACGGTGCCAGACACACAGCGCAGCTGGTTGTCTGCAGCCTACAATGGAGACAGAGACACTCTTCCCTTTTATGAGTGACCTCTGAGACTCTGCTCAGGCTTATGCCCTATGATTTTGAAGACACACACTTATTACTCCTCATATTCAAAACAACAGGCACAACACCCGTCCACCATCAGACGGCTCTTTTCCTTGGTGTTAGTAACAGAACACCTCTAATTAGTTAAGGCTGCAGGATTCCATGAGTGTCACTGCTTCAGAATGTTCCTGTACAGACACTTATAGTTGTCTGCATAGTTTCTTGTTGGCTGAAACCACTCCTTCAAGGATTGTGAGGGATCCATAAGAACACACACACACACACACACACACACACACACACACACACACACACTGGTTAGGGTTGAACTGTGGCTGAGGCTGGACTAGATCTAGAACTAAAGTCTTATCACTCAGTGCAGTACCTATCCCTGGAATCCCAGACTGGGCCACAGGGAACACTCATTTTTTATTAAGTGAAACGTAATACTTCATTAGTTTTCCAGCTCAGTTTTACTTCTCTCAATGCCTAAACTCAAGCTACAAATATTAAAACACTGATTGCAAAGAAGAGCAGAAAGAATAAAGGTAACACCTTTTTCTATTTGGGAACAAACCCAGCCCTCCTCATTTTAATTACATGGGAAAAGATTCAAAAGAGGAAGAGACAAAGGGAGAGACAGAGAAAGACAGCAAGAGAGAGGGCAGGGCTTGTTCCCTCTATAATCCGTGCATTGGTCTATCAATAAGAAAAAGGATAGGTAAAGGTGGAGAGACCTCCGTACCTCCCAGGTTATACTCTGGCTCTTTCCGCATTAGCAGTACAGAAGAGACAGACTTGTCTATGTATCCTCCTAAAACACACTGTGACTCCACCTTCTCGTGAACAAGGCTGGTCAGTGATTGGAATATGACTAGTAACACTAATATTCGTCACTTTAGAGACTGAAGGGACCACACAGGAGAGAAGAAATATTCTGGATATAACTGTGACATGGTATCAGGTCAAAGAAAATAGGAAAATTGAAAGGACAAGAACAGTGGAAGAAATGTGTCTGAATGTTCAGAATACAATTTATAAGCAGGCAAGACACATATTGTTTCAAATATCACAGCCTCAGAGACAATGTGAAATAGTGGGAAAAGCATAGACTTTAAGAGTGAAAAAGGATTTCTGGTTCTGAATGTGTGATAGACACATTCCATTTTATTCCTTCTGCTAATCACAATTTTAAAACCTTGGCAAAATGCATATGTCATCTAGCATAAGACTCTGAAAGGTGGAGGAAAAAAAAAATTCCTGGCTAGGGACTTTGGGATTCAAATAAGGACAAAACACCACTGTTGGGTGCAGCCCACGGGCAGAGTTCTGAATTCCACCCTACACCTGTGGTAACGAGGTGGCACCCTTCCCCCTGCCCAGTGGGGACTGAGAACACTGTGGGGTGCAGAGCTGCCGTCAAGGTAACACACAAGCTGAGCACACCAGCACAGCACTTCAGAGACTCGAAACACTAAATTGACATTTCGAACCACAAAAAGACGTTAGGACATAAATTCTGATCCTAAATAGGTTGACTACCTGCTAAAACATAAGATTTAAATAGAAGCTAGAGTCATAACTTAACACTCAAAATGACCAATTGCTGATTATACCATGAAACAGAAAAGTCTCAACTTGAATGAGATAAAACAATCAATAAACACCAACACTGAAGTGACACAGAAGTTGACATTATCGAACAATGATTTAAAAGCAGCTGTAATAAAAATGATCCAATGAACAATTACAATCACTCTTAAAACAACAGAAGAAAATCTCAGCAAAGAAATAGAAGACATGAACAAGAATCAAATGAAATTTAAGCTCTGGAAAACAACATAACTGGAGTAGAGTAAAAAGTACCTGAATTAAATGCAGCTATTTAACGATCTTGTTATTCTGTTAAAATGACAACCTCTTAGAATTCTAGCTGCATGAATTTCTCTTCCTGAGCTTGGGATTAAGTACTATGTAAAATGAGGATAATATCCAAGAATACTTCAAACAGTTCATGGAAATATAGAATTAAAAGATAATATAAATGCTCCCATGAACTTTTTGAAATACCCTTGTATAATGTCTTTTAGAGTTATTGAAAAAATTAAATGCTATCAAACAACCACAAAAACTGTTTATTACTTACTGATCACCATGTAACACACTACCCCAAAATTAAATCACTTAACACAACAAAATCATTCAGTGTTCTTATGAATTTGAAATCTTGGCAGGACCTTAGCCCATCTCTGCTCTGATTGGTGTGAACTGGAGTAGCTGGAAGGTTGGGAGCTAGAATTATTTGAAAGCTCACTCATGCGCCTGGGCTGAGAAGACTCAACTAGGTGAGGGCTGGATTCTGTGTGGTTTCTCCATGTGATCCTCCAGCCTAGCAGTTTCAGAGTAACTGGACTTTTAATATATAAGCTCAGGGCTCCCAAGGAATATGTTCCAAGTACGTGTTCAGAGTGAAGCTGCCTTGTCTTTTATGGTTTAGCTTTGGAATAATGCAGCAGCATATCTGCTGTAGTCCCAGGTGCGCCCAAATTCAAGAAGAAAAAGCGAAGACACCTCCTTCTCCTAATGAAGGAGCATCAATGACACAGTGCAGTGGGAGCATATGACATGGGACATATTGGTGTGGTCCCCATGGAAAACGCAGTCCACCACAGCATGTGTAAGTTCATTGTCTACTATTGTAAACCATGGATGGACAAACTACAGCCTGCAGATGGATTTGGTTTTCTGCCTGCTTTTATGAATAAATTTATTGGAACACAGTCGTGTCCATTTATTTATGTATTTTCCATGGCTGGTTTTTGGGCTACAACAGCAGAGTTGAGTAGTTGGGGCAAAGGCCATCTGGTTTCAGAAACCAAAATATTTACTTCCTGGCCCTTTGCAGAAAA
Source organism: Cynocephalus volans (assembly GCF_027409185.1). NCBI lineage: Eukaryota > Metazoa > Chordata > Mammalia > Dermoptera > Cynocephalidae > Cynocephalus > Cynocephalus volans. Next base: position 12,016,564 of record NC_084468.1, read on the forward strand.
ACTTAACCGTCCCCTGTTGCAGACAACTGCTACACCCTCCTAGAGACTGCCACCTGCCCCTCAGTGCTGCCATAGCACTTGCTCCATGTGCTACTGGACTTAGAATCATTCCTATAAACGTCTAAGCTGGTCCCCACTCCAGAAGCTTAGCTTTTGATATTTCCTCTGCTGAAAGTGTTTTCTTACAACTCTTCTAACGGGTGGCTCCTTTTCAGGGTTGAAATCTCAGAGCACGTATCTTTTCAGAGAGGCCTTCCCTCCACCCAATCTAAAGCAGCTCCCCACCCTCCATGCCTAGTTACCCTATCCCGCTATTGTGTTTCATTTTCTTCACTACACATGTCGCTGTTGGAACTTACATTGCTTACCACCACATTCTTCACTACAGTGTAAGTTCCATAATGGTAGGTAGTATGTCTGTTTTAACTTTTTTTTTTTTAAAGCACTCCTAGGACACAAGGCTTTCAATTAATAACAGTGTAAGTGAGAAAACGTGTCAGTTTTGCCCCAACAGACTAATTTTAAAGCTAAGTGTTGTATTACTTTCTATATCTTGGGTTCTCAGCGGAGTAAAAGAAACAGTGAGTACACTACAAATTGTTCCCAAGGACATTTCCAAATGGCATATCTCTTAGAGTTTGATCGCTATGAATTCTAAGGAACATTCCAACAGTCCAGCAACTTTCTATGAGCTTAACTGGGATCCTCATTTGTCACAAGCTCTTTCAGGACAAAGATTGCATGTCTTCTTCAGGATATTTGGTGACATCTGGGAGCTAATGAGCATTGTCTCCCCACTTCTCACCATATACAGTTAATAACATCAGCAGGACAACGACCAGTGAACAGAGCCCGGCCACAATGAAAGGAGAATCCCATGTGAGGAATCAGCTGCGACCGGATCATGAACAACTTCCTGGAGGAGATGAGACCTCGGCAGGGTTTGGAAAATGTCAGGGGTCTTGACTAGAAAAGAAGGAATTCAGGAATAAAGATAATGTTCAGAGGAATAACATTTTACAGCTCACACTTATTTCTAAGTGCCAAATACTATGCTTAGTATTGACATATATTATCCCATCTATTTTTCACATCAATTAGATGAGAGAAGTAATAATTACATCCTTCCTTAAAAAAAAAGAAAAAAAAAACAAATTTGAGAGCGGATTCTAACACGTCAGTCTAATAATAATAATAACAGCAAATAGTGATCATGTAACAATTACTGTGTACTAGACACTGTCCTGGATAATTTTTGTATCTTATCTTACTTAACCACATAAGAAAGATACTATTATAATTCCCAGTTCAATAAGAAAATTGAAGCACAGAGGTTAAATTCCCCAAGTTCATACAGCTTGTATATTACAGAGCTAAGATTCAAACCCAAAAAGTCGAGCTCCAGAGTCCACATTCCACCACGCTTACTCTCTACAGCTCCAGCAATTCTGCTTGTCTTTTGCTTTTTTTTTTTTTTTTTTTTTTATTAACATCTCATGGTCATCATTACCACTGTCAACATTTGCGTCTGTGTCCAGTTTGGTTCAACCATAAAATATAGGAGTAGGGGTGATGCTGACTGAGCACAGAAGTCTGGACAAGTAAAATAGGTTTGTAACATGAAAAATCTCAAGTACTATACCTGGAATTATTTTTAGGTATACCCCAAGGAAGTATAGAGCTATCAAACAATTTTTAGTAGAAGATACAGAGCCCAGAAGATAAGTTTTTAATTGTTCTTTTTGTTGTAATGTTTGATGAAAATGGTATTGAAATGTTTGTGCTAGACCAACCTAGACAAGTAACTGGACTTCCTTAGGTGGAATCAGCAGATTCAGACTTCATCAGCGTGAAAGACAATGTGTTAGTTGGAAAAGCCACGTAGCCATGTGACTTTGAAAAATTTACTTAAACCTTCTAACTCCAGTTTAAACATCTATAAAATGGAGCTAATATTCACAGCCTCAGGGCTAGTGTGAGAAACAAATAACTTTAAATCAGATTACATTAACTCTTGATTGAACTCAGTAGCTAAACTGAAGTTTCTCCAGAGATGTTCTGCACACAGTAGGCAGTATAAATAAGTAAACTGAATAAAGAGTTTATATCCAGTATTCCACCTGATATAAATCATGTACCCAGTAGAAGCACACCTGGCATTATTATATTTACATCAGAAGAAAGTAAATTGGTTATTTAACAAGGAAGGAGGAAGCAATCTGGAAGAGAACAGCTCCTTTAAAAAGATAAAAATGATAAATAATAATCAGCAAAAGACAGAAGGGGACCTTTTTATTATGTTTCAAGTGAAAATTAGAAGCAAGACCCCAGCTTGCAAAACCACATCCTTTTCTCATGCTCTGTGTCAGAGGCACTGGCAGAGGTGTTGTTCAGACTACATAATTAGGGGATGAATGATTATTAATCTTGGGTCCTGAGTCAGCTGCCTGCCAGTAGGCTTCCTTTCTCTGTTCCAGTTCTCTACAGTCCAGACTCCCCCAAAATCCAAAACTCAAAACCACACTAATTTTAGTTTGGCTTAATTAATTTCTCCTCCAAAACCTCATCTACTGCCTTGGCTTTTTATTAAGCTTTTATTGAATTTCCCCACAGATTATATCTGTTTTCTCAGAGTCTGGAGGAAGGATAATTAATGTGGAAATCCTCACCCTTTGCAACAATCTTCAAGGACATGGTGGAGAGCCCTTCCCCCTTTCTATTTTTGTTAAAATTTGCATGAAATTAACCTTATGTGCAGGTGCACAGTTTGGAAAGGACTGCCAAGAACAAATCCCAAAGGAATGGCTCTGGTTTTATCTCAAGTTCTGTTTTGGGTAATCAAGGTTGAACATGTTTCAGTGGTTCCCACTGTCACCAAAACCCCCTGCATTATTCTTGGTCAAATGCTTGCTCTCCATGTAAAAGAGGGAGAGACCACCCAAGGTTTGGAGACTTACAATAGAAGAGTTGACAATAACCCAGGTTTTTGCCTTTGGGCAGGGATAAATAATGCAGGCATTCTGGATGTCTTCAACAACAGGAGAGAAGTTAATTTGAAGAGAAAGTGTTAATGGGCTCAATTTTGGAAATATTGAGTTTGAGTTGCCTGTGGGACTTCAATAATCTTGACTCCAATGTTCTTTCTTTAGAGAAAAAAGTCCTTGAAAGAGACTGATTCTGACTGTCTTAGTTTAAGGTTCACAGACAGAGACCCCCAAGAGGAAGATTTGTGCAGAAGTGACTTATGAGTGTTTCTCAGGTAGATTCCCCCAAAGGGTAACTTTGGTTCAATCCCTCAAGGAGCAATAGGGACAGAGTGAATCACAACTCAGTGTCCAGAGAGGGACAAGGGACAGCCAAGCCCCAGGACCATTGCACTTGCAGTTTCCCTGCTTGGAAGGCTTGTCCCTTAGATGTTTGCAGTTCTAGCTCCTTACAGTGCAGGTCTCTACTCAATACCATCTTCTCATAGAGGTCTTCACTGACTACCTAATCTAAGATAGTCTTCTATGGCTGCAACCACCAAACTGCCACCATCTCCCTGACCACCATGGCCACCACCCCACCTGCCCCTGCTGCTGTCCTCTTACCTTGCTTTAATGTTTTCCCCAGCACCTGGCACTGCTTGATGTTACATTGTACATTGTAGACTTATTCAGAGTTGTCTGTCTCTTTTTTCTTGAATACAGATTCCTTGAGATCAAAGAAAAAGTCCATTTGCACCAGCAGTGTCTAGAACATGCCTGCCATGTGGCAGGCATACAAATGTATAGACTGATTGCCAGTTAGAAGAATCTCTGGTGAGGACCTGGAGAGAGATGGAGTGACTATGGAGGAACTACTTGGAGGAAACAAAGAGGAAATTAAAGTAAGAGGCCCAGAAAGAACTGGAGTTACCCACAGAAAGGGAAAGCTCTCATTCTGGTGCTAAAAATAAGGAGGTAGAGTTGGAGGGAGGCAGAGGAATGGGAGATTTCAGATCCGACAGGACCCATTTCCTCTGTGAAATGGGAACTACTTTAAACTTGTTGCCTACCTCAGCCCCACATGAGGTCATTAAACAGTCTCAGAGAATTTTTACATTCTCTAACAGCTTTATTTATGAATCTTATTTTATGAATTTATCACTTGATTTAGTCTGTGTTATTCATGCTTGATATTAAATGCCTCTATGCCATTGTATGTGTTTGTAACTGGAGATTCAAAGGGGAAAGTGATCTCAGATGGGATCCTGGAGTTGCCAGCATCACGGCCTGATCAGATGGCAGCATGGGGAAAGCAGTCAGAGGAAAGCCCTCTCAATGCCTCGCACCCTGACGCTGGCATCAGCACGGCTGTTTAATACATTACAGTTAATCCCACAAGGAGCAGTTCGTTTTACAGAAAAGAATTTTAGCTGCTGACCCAGAAACCCCTCTTCTGGTGACTGAATGGTCTGGGCAACGATTCTCGTTTCTGAGTCCCAGTTCCTCAGAGTCTAGATGATGGGTGGAGTGAGACCTTCATGGCCCCTTCCAGCTGCTAGGTCCTCACAACTCTATGACACAGTCAAGCTTCTACTGTCATAGACTTTTTACAAAAGAGGAAACTGAGGCTCAGAGACATGAAACAACCTGCCCAAAGCCACACAGCTTCTGAGTGGCACAGCAGAGATGACTGGAAAGTCCAGCTCAGTCCAGTTGCAAGGCCAGGCCTTATGCCCACCCTGCCACACTGCCTTCCCTCTGCTTGGCAGTTGTTAGTGCTATGGCAAAGGAAGCCACAGGTGCACTGCTGACAGCCTGGCAAGGGCTTGGAGCTCCCAGTTCCAGGACAGGCCTGTGGCGCAGGTGAGAACTGTCTTGTCTGTCTGTCCTGGTTCTCTGCCTCAACCTGCTCTATCCTCCCTCTTTGGCTCTGTGGCCACTGTGCCAGTGCTTATGCAAAAACCATCAAATGATATGGGGAACCCAAGAAGAGAGGCCAGGAAAGGAGCAAGAGAAAAAAGAAAAATGACTAAATTAACAAAGGGTAGGTTGAGACTTAAGACCTTTGGGAAGCGCTGTAACTGGTTGTGCCTGACATGGAGAGAGGTATGAATGCTGGAAAAACTTAGCCTTGGTCTCAGAGCACACCTGGCTTCCTCCCTATAAGTGAAAACAATACCCACCTCACAAAATTGTCATATGAATCAGAGGGAAACATCTTGCACAATGCTAGCATAGTGCGTGACATCTACTAGGTGTTTGATAGGTGATGGTTGTTCTACTACTCAAGATATCAAATAGCTCATCTGGCCCCTGCCATTTGAAATGAGCCCTTCTCATTTCAAATGGTAGGGGCCAGATGAGCTATTTGATGTCTTGAAAAGAGGGACATCTTCAGACAGATGGCAGCCTCTTCCTGGAGCACAGCATCTCTCTGCAACATCTGCCACCCCAGCCTGACAGGGTACCACGCCATGACCCAGGCAGGTAATGCCGTTGCCCTGGTGATGGAGTTGTGTGCCCAGTCCAGCTCTAGCCATCCAGGACACACAGGACGCAAGTCAATAGCTTGCTGTTTGTAATGGAGATTAGGCCACTTGTGATGAGGAAGGCATGAAATAATCTACCATCTCAGAACTGTCACTGACTCTCAGTGTGTGTGGAAGCAACTCACTTTACTTCGATAGGCCTCAGTTTCCTCATCTGTAAAATGGAAATACTAAAACCTTACTCACAGAGTTGTTTTGAAAATTAAATTAGCTTTTGCATGTAAAATCACCAAGGATGGCACCTTGCGGATAGAATCTTATGGAATGCTAGTTCTTTTCTTCCTTTCCCGTTATTTTAAACAGGATAAGATGGAAAGGAGGAAAAGAACAAGGATGGGGAAGGATGAGGGAGTGGGAGGGAAGAGAAGTCTGGAGAAAAGAAAGAAAAACAACAGCAACTGTAACAGCAGCAAAAGCAATTGTATTCAGTGTGCCCATAGGCTGGTGTTTCGGGCCACTCGTGTATGTAATTAACCATCTCCACTGTATTAGTTTCCTGTTGCTGCTATAACAAATTACCACAAAGGCAGTGGCTTACAGCACAAAAGTATTGTCTTGCAGTTCTAGAGGTCAGAAGTCTGTAATGAGTCAGCAGGGTTGTGCTGCTTCTGAAGTCTCTCGGGGAGAAGTCAATTCCTTGCCTCTTCCAGCTTTTAGAGGCTGTTGTCTTTCCTGTGCTTGAAGTTTCCCCACCCCCTCATCACTCCACTCTCCCTTTCCTTTGTCACATCTCAGTCTGTGACTGTGACTCTCCTGCCTCCCTTTTTAACTTATGAGGGTCCTGTGAATCCTCTGGTTCCACCTGGATAATCCAGGAGAAACTTCCCATCCTGAAATCCTAAGCCTAACCACATCTCTAAACATATGCACAGGTTCTGGGGATTAGGATGTGGACTTTTGGGGGAGGTCATCATTCTGCCTACCACAGCCACACAGGCTACAAGGTGGGCATCAACACTGTTACCATTTTAAAAGTTAAAAATATCTAAAAATAAAAACGTGATTTGGAAAAATTAAGAAACTCCCCAGAGGTCAGACATAAGTAAGTGAAAGAGCAAGGACTTGAACACACTCTGACTGTGCAGCGTATGTTCCTTCTATAGAGCATTAATATACTCAGTAAATGGTGCCTCTGAATCCAGGAGGTTTGTATTGAATGAGCTTTGGTGTTTACCTTCTGTCTGACATTCTACAGTTCTCTGTTTAGGGAAAAAAGCAAAGGCTTAGTTCCAGCCAGGCTTGACCATGGTTGGTGATTCTTCTATGGCTCTAAACTGAAGATGAAAAGTGAGAGTCCTGGAACATCTGCAGAATGGAAGAGAATGACGGAGGAAGCATTTTCTCAGCAAGAATTTTCAAAAATGAAAGACAAGCTCTGTTCCTTTATGCACTACCTTGGAATAATAATTACAAAATCTGCTTAAGATCCTGAAATATCTCCCACCGAGCTCCTCTCCTGGCAGCCTAACCTTCAAAATCAATGACAATCATGTTGGCGTTCTGCTAATTGAACCAAACAGGAGGCAACTGGTCTTGAAAAATCCTATAATGAAGTAATTAGTTACTCCATCAGTAAACGGAAATAATAATCACAGATTGTTAAGTTGAAAATAAACTTTCTGATTATAGATGAGGACCTGCAGCCCAGAAGTGGCTGAACCACCTGACACAGCTGTAATGGGCGGAGCTGGGACAGACAGCAGGTCTCCTGGCTCCTGGTCTAAAATTCTGTCCGTCGGACCCGTAGTTCTGGAAGTTTGAACATGACTAGGTAGTTCCCTCTAAAAGCTAGAGCATCAGGGATGAAATGACAGACTGCACACACAAGACAACCTTTGTTTCAAGTGAAGAACAGACAGATTGCTGAAGCGTCCATGATCTGTGTGCATCTGAGTGTGAGGCTGGGCCAGTGAGAGTCTTGGGTCACATGTACCCATTCAAACACCATCTGATGGGCTCACCAACCCACTCAGCTTTCATATTTTTCTTTCTCTTTTTATTTATAAAAAAGTACTGGATCACAACTATAGATCACTGGAAACTTTTTTAAAAAGTAAAACTAAAATAAATCGTCCATCATGAATTCCATATGTTAATCACTATTAATATTACGAAGAAGTTCTGGAAAACATTTTTTTCTCTATGTCTACTCAACAGCTCTTTGGAGAAACCCCCCCCCCCATTATATCACAGTAATAAAATGTCACTGTAGCCTCACAGTGTACCAACATTCTGTAGGGAGCCCAAGTGATTTGCTTTTAGTCCCAGGTGGCAGTGATTTGTTTAGGGATGGCCACAGGAACCAAGCCCAGCCAATAGCAGACGTCTCTGGGAATTTTGCTAGTGCAATGGGCAAGGACGCCCTTACTCTGAAGCATGAAGTCTCTGCACTAGCTTGGCATTGGACTCTTGCTTTTATTTGGAGAAAGTTGGTCTGAAAATAAATCCAAGCTGAGACAAGCAGGCCTGGTTATGGTAAGACAAGAAAAAAGGTGGTGGAGAAAGAAGGGTAGGAACAGGAGGAGGAGGAGAGAAAAAGGAGAGAAGGGGATGGGGGAGGGAGAATTGGCAGGGGGACAGGGAGGGGCAGGGAGGCGAAGAGAGAAAGAGATACATCGTTCCATTTGGATGTCTCAACCTAAATTTGCTTAAAGCCAGCTCTGCCCAGTAGATTTCCCAGTTTTTATGAGCCAATAAATTATCTTCTTGATTAAGTCAGTTACAGCATCTGTCACTTACAACTGGAAGAACTCTGATTGGTACCAGAGTCTGTATTCATTTGGTATGTTGCAAGAGACAGATGCTAAACTGTGAAACTGGCTGAGCTGAGGTAGGGTGCGAAGCGGGGAGAGGGGCTGACAGCATGAGAGTCCCCCAGCTCCCAAGCAGAGGTTGGACATCCTTGTGCCAATGTGGACTTCATTTTATGTAGTTAACTCATGCTATACACACAATTTTGTGCCCTGCCTTTTTTTTTTTACTTAGTGCAATTATAGTGATGACAGTAGTTTGTATTAATTGAAGCTTGAGCATAGTGTGCTATGCTTTATCCATGCATTCTCTCATTTTATCACCCTATCACCCTTACCTATACTAGTAAGTGCTAGTATAATCAACATTTACAGGCCCAAAGAAGTTAAGGAACTTGCTTAAGTTCAAACAGCTAAAAAGATTTTAAACCCTATTATTCTTATACAGAACAAATTTCTTAACTACTGGGTTTTTCTGTTTGTTTTGTTTTGTTTTAATATGATTCTGTGTTCTATGGATTATTTATTCCTTGTAAACATTTTAACATTCTCCCATTGAGACCATGTAATAAACATTTCCCCCTTTGGGGGAAGGACACGAGTGATAAAGAGATGATAAGACATGGATCAACGCTGCTAAGACAAGGTTTGTATCTTGGTGACAAAAAAGTTCATCCCCCCAGAAAAAGAAGACTGGCTAAAAATCTTTGCAGGGGATTTGCCCCCATCCTCTTTCCCACTGAGCCCTGTACATTTGTGAGGTCCTCTCCATGCCCACCCCCATTGGCCCTGCACTGATAAGGGGATGGATTGTAAAGGCAGAAGGGGTCTTCTACAGCTGGAGGTTTGGAAGGGCAGCCTCTCACTCAACAAAGTGTGTTCACACCTCCTATGTGTGTGACTGAGGCTCTAGCAATGAACCAAACAATGTGCATTCTTGTCCCCACAAATCTTACATTCTGCTTGGGGGAGACTGGCTAACTCCATCCATCCATAAGTCAAACATAAAATAGGAAAGATGACAATAAGGGCTAAAGAGAAAAAAGAAGCAGGGAAAGGTGTTCTGGAGGTGGGCAAGCTTGCAGCTAGACAGTTATGTGGGAAAGCTTCAGTGAGGAGGTGACATGTGAGCAGAGACTCGAGGGCTATGAGGGTAAGCCACATAGGTGTGGAGGGTAAGAGCATTCCGTGAGTGTGTCCAGACAAATACAAAGGCCCTGAGCTGGGAGAATGCCTCCTGTGTTTGAGAAAGACCCAGGAGCTCAGTGTGGCAGGAGTAGAGCAAATGACAGGACAGTATTAGGAGGCAGGTCAGAGAAGGAGAGGGGATGAAGAGCAGACCATGCAGAACAACGCGTGCCATGAGGCATCATCGGCATTTGTTCTGAATGAGACAAAAGGCTGTCTGAGCAGAGGAGTGGAATGCCTGACTCAGAGTTTAATAGGATCCCTCTGGTCTCTGTTTGAGAAATAGGCTGTGCAAGAGCAAGCAAGGAAGCAGAGAGACCAATTAAGACCGACAACAGTGACTTGAACCAGGGTGGGAAGTGTGGGTGTGCTGAGAAATAATCAGGTTGTGGATGTGTTGAATGTAGACCAGAAAGGATCTGCTGATCTGCAGGATGTGGGGCCAGGAAGCTGAGGATGGCCCCGGGGATACAAACAAAAGTACCTTTGCTTGTACCTACATGATTGGAAAGTTGCAGTAGACCATGACCATGGCCTCCATCTTTTCTGCAAGGAGGAGGCTGGTGGCTGCAGGTGGCCCATGCCACTCTGCTGCTAAAGTCATTTGATGAAAAGTAAGTTGATTTGAAAAATATCCTTAGGTATTCTGACACACAATTGATAAATTCTGGAGCATCAGAGAGTTATTGGTGTTTAAAAATGTACATTTCTCACAATAAAAGAAATGTAATAGAAGATGCAATAATAAAAGTATTAAGAAATTTTATTATAGATTATTTGGAAGGTTCCAACTAATTGCTTCTATTGAACATTAAGGATTTTTTTACTTCATTATTCTTTATGAATAAAGAATCAATAATTGGCTGATAATCATTTAGAACTGAAAAAGAAGCAGTAGAAAAATACTAAAACTTATACTAATTATCCTGTTTTGATCATCACACATTGTATACATGTAGTGAAATATAACTCTGTACCCCATAAAAAAAGAAAAATGTTAAAAATTCTGAGAAAGACGAAATTATTAAGAATGCATTAATGTTCTTAACATTCCATAGGGCATGAAAATTAGTAATACTACATGTGGAAAATTGGAGACTGGGATTTTAGCTTTAACCAAATCCTCATTTTGACCTCACTGTATTGATGCTCAGTTTGATTTTAACCAAGTTGTCATCCATAAATTGACAAGAAGCAAATGAGAAGATCATTATAGTCTCATAGTGAAGAGCACAGGTGATCAGACTCTTGCATTTTAACCCAAACATAACTTGTTATCCTTTTGACCTTAAGAAATGTATATTAGATACATTCATACCTTAGTTTCTTCAACAGAACAAAGCTAATGGTACAAATTCCTCCCTTATGAGACTGTTGTGCAGAAAAAAATAATGTTCTTAAAGCACATAATCATGCTGGTTGTCATAGGGTTAGCTGTCAATAAATGGTGATTGCTACTATCCCTTCAGCCTACGCTTGAACAACCTGAAATCCCCTTTGGTCAGACTTTCAGCTTCCTATCCAGTGGTTGCTGCTGCCTGCTGAAAACCTGTATCCCTGTAGGTCTTCTGATGTGGCAATTCCTGCTTCTCATGTGTGATGTGTTCTAAGGGGATGAAACAGAGTTGGATCCAGGAAATGCCTGTTCATTCATCACTGCAGACCCAGTGAAGCATTCTGCAACTCCCCCAGCAAGGCGACCCAGCCTCTCTGCCCAAAGAATGCTATACGTGGAGTTGCTGCATATGCAATCAATTCAATGAATGTGTCTGTCCCTTGGAAATCTCTGAGCTGTGAGGAAGATGAGGATCCATATGCATGGCCTCATATCACTGTTGAGTAAACTAAATCACAAAGATGCTGTTACCTGTACAAGTAACCCAGCAACAAGAATCACAATAAGCTAATGAACTTATCCTCTTAAATCCACATAGGGGGTCTGTGTTTCAGACTGAGATGTACAGTTTCTGCCTGACAAAATCAACAGCAGATATCACTAAGTAAACACAACCTTGTCTCCCATAAAAATCCAATACAACCTTATAATTCTCCAAAACACAGAGCTCGGGAAACTTCCCCTAATGGGAGCTGTTCATGAGTAGACATCTGGCCACAGAATATAGACCACCTCTCTACTGTGTCAGAATTTGAACTTGATAACTTCTAAGATAATTCCAAATCTGAAGATTTTGGAATTTATTACAGGCTCTGAAAAGGACAGTGGGAGAAATAAATCTCAGAGAGGTATCAGTTAGGGTCCAATTAAGAAAACAGAAGCCATGTTAGGTATTCCAACAGAGAAAATTAAATATCAGGAATTAAACAAGAGCTAGAGAACTGAAAAAGCAAGCAGGTACCATGGAGGTAACCCAGGTAGCTACTGCGGAAAGCAGCTGCCTTCCTTGCTGGCACCACTCTGAAAAGGAATGACAAGCAGACAGAAAAAGCCAGTCCCTTCTGTCCTGCTCTGCCTTCAAGTCTTGCTCTAGCACTCCTTATTGGAGGATCCTAACAGCTGGCAAAGCAGAAACATAGTTTTTAGTTTTCTAGCCCCAGCCTTAAAAGAAAGAGCACATAAGGATGGATTTGGTGCTGAAAGACTGAGAGCTAATAGCTTAGAAAGGGAAAAATATAGGAATCTTGCTTTCTGAAAATTTAGATGTTTGCAGTTATATAGGGGACAACAAAACATTGTTCAGTAACACTGAGATCTGGAAGAAGAACAGCTGAATAGGCAAAATGCAAATGGGAGACCTGGAAAGAAATGTAAATTTGATATCATTGGAATGGCTTTGGTAGCCAGCAGAAAGAGACCCAAGTGAAAGATACCAGATTTTAGAAAATTAAAATGTTCATATGACATAAAGCTATGTGTCTGCATAAAAAAAGCAATCTACTTTAAAAAACAATCTACATAAAAGGAGTAGAGCAGAATCATGCCCTTTTCCTAGTGAGACAGCAGATTTGGAAGCCTCACAGTAAATGGTGTTGCTTTCTAGCCCTGCGACCATGCACAGTGTGCTTACCTCTGTGGTTTGCATTAATCAATCAAATTGAGACAGAAGACTACTTTCCTCCTAGTGCCAGTCAAATAGGATAATTTTTAGGAATAAATAAAATGTGCTCTTAAGGTGCTCAATAAATGCACTTGGCACATAGTAAGTGCCCAGTGCATGGGAGCCATTATCAGTGCATCTGCCTCATCCCATCCTACCTTTGACTAGCCCTTACTATACTTTCTTCAAAATTTAAGAAGTGGACAGTACTCCTTGTGAAGACAGAGTGCCAAGGAAGTTTCTCAAATTAAGGAGGTTAAATCCATTCTTGTTCTCTGCCCATACATGTGAGAGCCCCAACCTTTCTCATTAGACTAGTATAGTTCAGATTCTTTTGACTAACTCTGAGCTGTGTTTTATACTCAAAACCCAAGGAATTCCCTTACCCGTCCCAAGATGGTCCAAAATTTTCAGTCATGTTCTGCTCTTCCTGAGTGACTTCTTCTATGAGATAGACTCTTCTACCCAAAATCAAGCTTGCATTGAACCACATTAATTCAACAAAAAACTCATGAGTTAAACACAGATTAGAATAAAACAAACTAGACTCCTTTCCATTATTAACCTCAGCTGATCATCAGTTTCAAAAGATGTAACCATGGCCACTCTATGTTTTCTCCATGAATGAGCATTATCAGTTTTTATTTAACTCCAGTTGAGTTTGAATTATTTTTTTATAAAGGTGTTGAGGTTTGGGGAAATGAATAATTTGAATAAAGTAAATTTTGGCATTTGTGCCAAAGATGGGAAAAAACTACATTCTGCTGATAAATTAAATAATGAAAAATATATAACGAAAAGCTCTATGAAACCAGAACCAATTAAAGAATTTGCTTTTTGATTTTGGGGGTTTTTTTTAATTGAACAGGACCAAAGCAAAACAAAATAAACATGCATTTGGCCCCAGCTGTCATTGGCCTATAGAAAAGAGGGTGGGGTTTACCCAAATTTAATTTGTTGATGCAATGACAAAATGGATAACACTAATTTAATTTTGTCTCCAAAATCAAGTAACACTTTGCCACACTGGATTCTTCCCACAAATTGCATTAGTATTTTCCTTTATTCTGACTCATTAGTCACAAGAGTCCTCCTTTTGAGGGTGGGCTTTCTTTCATGAGCTGTTGCAATTGGTTAAATGGGAAGCATTTAAACTGTTTTCTGTTTTCTTGGAGTGTCGATGATGCTTCTAAGGCAGACTCAGATTTGAATAACCACAGCTGAAGCTATAAAGGGAAGATGTAAATTAAGTCTCCAGATGTGAGGAGTGTTCCACATCACTCAACATCATTCTCCTGCCTCCTAATCTAAATAATAGTAACAATAGAGGGTTCATAGTTTCAAAGCAAGTTTTTTTCATAAATTCTATGTCCATGGTGTGATCATAATTTTTAAAGGGTTTGCATTAGAAAAGAAAAGATGATGGGTGGTAACTGCCTTGGGATAAAATGTAACTTCCCTGGATTTTTTTCAAGGATAGAATTTTCTCTATTGTTTGCTTTTCAGCAGTTTTTCTCAGTGCTGTCTTTTAATTCACATTTGCAGAGCATTTTCAGTTCATGATGCACTTTTATTGTATGTGGAAGAGACCATGACTTGCTTCTAACCAATAGAATATGTCAAAGGCAATGGGCTGTCACTCCTGAGATTAAGTTCCATTATCAGAGACTTTGTTTTAGCAAAGCAGAGAGAGATTCCCCTTCTGGCCTTGAAAAAACAAACATCCATGTTGTTAACTGCCTGAGGAGGGGGCCACATGGCAGGGGACTGCAGACAGCCCCTAGGAGCTGAGGGCAACCTCCAGTGGGCAGTCAGTAAGAAGCCAGGGCCTTCAGTCACAAAGCCAAAAGGAAACAACCCAAAGGAGCTTGGAAGTAGATTCCTCTTCAGTTAAGTATCCAGATGAGAATGCAGCCCAGCTGATACCTTAGTTATAGGTTTGTGTGTTTCTGAGCAGAGGACCCAGCTTAGACTTCCAACCCACAGAAACTGACAGATAATAAACGTGCACTTTTTTAAGGCTGATAAGTTGTGATAATATCTTATGCAGCAACAGATAACTAATAGATGCATATAATTCAACACAGAGCCTTGCATGCATTAACATTCAAAAATATTAGCTATATCTTCTACACATGTCAATCAATAAATGTTTATAGAGATCTTACTTATGCCTAATATGTCTCTGTAAAAGATTACTCTAATGCAGTTATCAGATTCATGCCTTCTATGTAGTTAAGAAGATCTTTTTAGATTTTTAGTAGTTAATTTCTGATAAGGTCTAGAGTTAGGGTCTAATAGAGGCCCTGTACATCTGCATCATAATAAGATCCCAGAGAGGCTGTGGGTGTGTAGATTCAACTAGATACTAGAATATTAAAGGTCTCCAAATGAAGAGGGACTATTTGGAGTGGGTAGGAAGACTTTATATAATAAGCCATGTCATTTATTTTTAGGCATTCATCATATTATTAAATTAAACGACAACTTTTAGCAGATTGAATAATAGTAGCAAACATTCTGTTTAACAGCCACGATACAAAATGCACATGCTTTTAAATATTCTCTAACAGCTGGTTGGAATTCAGCCTGAGATGAACTTATAAGCATGTATTTTATAACCTGTTTGATGAGTTATTAAAGACTGAGGCTGGCTTTTCCTGACAGCTATTCAATGAGTAGAGATAGATGCCTTCAGGATGGAGATTGCTCCTTCTCTAAGTCTTCCAATATTTGAGGGCTCCTCCTTTAGATTCCAGATATCCTGAGAGAAATGGAGGACATAACTGTGAACACATGGACAGAAGCACTAAATAACAAACAAAAAGGAAGTCTTCCACTTGCTGTACACAGAGCTCTCCTTGGCTGCAGCACTGAATCAGGACTGAAACACACAGCCTTTCCATATGCAGTCTTGAACTTTTTCATTATATCAACCCTAAAACAAGAAGAAAAAAATTTTTATTAGCCCATCTATTCCTTTAATAAATAAGTTAATGAGTACCTACTACATGCCAGTGAAATGAGCACAGAAAAGTCTAAAGAACTTTAGTGACTCAACTGATGTCACACGTTTGGAAAGCAGAAGAGTTGGGACTCAAACCCAGGGACCAGCTCTGCGGGTCTGTTCATGATATGTCCTCTGGTCACAACAGCTCTTACTTGTTTCAGTCATAATGATGTAAGATGCAGCTTTGAGGGGAGCAACATGGGTAAGGATTAGTGCTCAAAGACAAGGGATGCCTTCTTGTTCTGGAGGGTTTATAACCCAGGAAGTTATAATTGGGGAAGTAGAGAGATGTGCTCCAACCCCAATATGCAACACTTGACAGCCCTAGACAGCACAACAGGGAGGCACCTAATTACCATCCAGCAATCTTTTGATTGACCAGTCACTCCTGTTGATATTTTTGTTTGTGATTGTGCCAGTCTACTGTAGACCATTGCTCTGACGTATACTTTCTTAAAAAGCTATTGGGATTGAACAACAAACCACACCAGTTATTTCCAGTTCTTTAACATATTCTACTCTCAGTACTAGTAACAAGCTATGCTGACTGTTCATTCATTTATTTGACAAATGTTGGTAGAGCACTTGTGATTTGAGGGCACCGTCAGGATGGAATTGATTGCCACTAGGCAAGATTAACTCTCAACCACTCCTCCTTGTGCTGTATGCATCTCTCATCTCTTTCCCTCAGTCTTTGCTACAAATTGCTTTTAATTTCTGTTGCAGTCCCTTAGTAAAATCACATTCTACTATTTCCAGATCTTTTACAGAGATTGACATGTATGGCTACATTGACCAACCGAACAGGCATAGAGAAGAATAACCACAAAAGTAAGGACTCTTATACCCATGGCATGCAAAGGTGGCCATGTGGATGAGTGACTAAGAGTTTGGGCTTTGGAGCCAGGCAATATGGATTTGAAATCTGACTCTGCCACTCACTAGCTGTGCATGATCCTAGGCAAGTTACTTCACCTTATCTTGTAAAAGGAGAATAATAATAGCAATTACATTATAGGACTATTGGGAGAACAGCAAGAGCTAACACAGGTAAAGAGCTTAGACTAGTAACTGACATTTAGTAAGCACTCAATAAATGTTAGCTTTTGTTATTATAAGGAATATTATAATGTTAAATATTTCCATCAGAATTCTAGATCTCTTTGTACAGCATGTGAATTAACTTTTCTTAGCACATTTCAAAGAACTGTCTTATAAATTCTTCCATCCCTGGTATATTTTGGGGGAGTGATTCCAAAGTTGTTATCATACACATGGATTATTATTTTATAATGAAGGTAAGAAGAAACAAATGCTATTTTTAAAACTAAGATTTATACCATGCATTGGTTTCTTATTCTGACTCCTCCTCATCATCACAGGTAAAATTTGCCAGTTCCTTCCCATTTTCCAGGCCCAATGCTAAGCTTCCTTTCCACCTTGGTGACTCTTTTCTGCCTCTTAAGCCACATTGCCTCGGTTTGCATTCTGGTCCTTCCACATCCTGTCTATGAGAACTTGGAGATTTATTTTACTCTGTGTTTCAGCATCCTCAACAATCAAATAGGGAAAAAAGAAATTGAACCCTCCCCTTAGTGTTGATGAGCCAGCAAAATACTTGGCCCAGATAGGCTCCCATTAATTCCAGCTACTATTATTATCCTGAGAGCTCAGGACAATTTCTGACCCTGTGGCTGTTCAGTTAAGACTTGCCGAATTTATGCTCTATGAGCAACAGGAGCAAGGACCCAGAACTAAGAGAGGGAGGGTGGATTGTGAAAAATGCCAAGCATTCCAGGAAGCCAGAGCATGCATTGCTCCAGCCACAGAAGCCAAAACCCCCTTCCAAATGTCGATGTTCTCCTGCTCCTAGGCGTTACCCAGAAGCCAAGCCTCCCCAGTCCACTTGGCAACAAAGGCCAATAAGCCTCCTTAATTTGGAAAATTCCACTCACGTTCCTGGTCTTTGGCTCTCCACATGTCCCCAGAGGCTTTTATGCCAGCCTTGAGTACCAAATGTTGAGGAGAAAGAAAGAGGGAGTGGAAAAAAAAAAAATGGTAGAGGACAGGTTGGAAATTTAAACTGAATTGTTTGGTCATGGAAAGTCCCTTTCAAGTCTCTTTAATTCTTTATTTGGATTCCATTGAGTGTGAGCCAGGAGGGAAAAAGGAAAGGTTAAATCCTCCTATCAGATCTGGCAAAGGCGCTCAGCCAAGCAGCTTAAGAGACGGATTAGCTCGCCTGCAATGCACAAGTGCTAAGACAGGATGCCCTGGGCCGTGCGGACCCCAAGCACTGGCATCCCCGACCTCAGGAGGGGGCCTGCAGGAGGCAATTGGCTCACAGGCAGCAGCTTGAGCCACAAGGAGTTGAAGAACAGCCCCTGTGCCCAGGGTGGAAGGAGGTCTTAGATACTCTCACTTAACTGGTGGGGTCACGCTTCCCTTCAAGAATGTGAGAAAGCCGGTGTCCTCCTCCCAGAGAAATGCTCACATAGACACAGATTTTGCCACAGACTTTAGGGGGTTCATGGACCTCAAGTATCCTATCCACAGACCTTGAACCCCCCCCCTTTAACAGGGGATACCCAGCCTCTTTGAGAACCTTTTGCTAAAACTCTGACTTTTTCATGTTTTTCTTCCTGTCAGCTTTCACTGGCATCAAAACACACACACACACACACAAACACACACACACACACACACACACACACATTTACATACTAAGATTAGATTCAAAATTTAAAACGTTCGTCTGTGACCTGAAGTGTGTGTGTTTAATTCAACAAAACAGATGAGTTTGTGGTGGGGAGAGAAATCCCTGATCCCCAGAGTGAACACCAGGCTCTACTCCCAGCTCCTTCAAACCCAAGCAGGTGTTCTTAGCAAAGTCACTGCATTTCAGCGTTTTAGCATCTTCATGCATAAAATGGGAATTTATTAATCACCTGCCAACCTCTTCAGGTTTTTGTCAGGTTACATCTCTTGTATGTCATAGTGACTTTTCTGTGATAAAAAGGACTACGTAAATGTGAAAGTTTAATGCACAGGTATGACTTGGCAGACCCTGGAGATAGTGAGATCAGGGGGTCATGGGTACTTTCTTCCCTGAGAGAGCTCTTGTGCAGTGACAAAGTGACTGAGGAAAACAATGACCAGAGTCCATTATGATAAAGTGTTCTGATAAGAGACTTTATGGAGGCTCCAGGGGGAGGAACCCATTCCTCCTGAAACAATCAGGGAAGGCTTCCTGAGGGAGAGAAGTATCTGAGCTGAATCTTCTGGGGCAGTAAGAGGAGCCAGCTGGGAAAAAGAAGGACACAATATTTCTGCCAACAGACACATGAAAAAATGCTCAACCTCACTCAGCATCCGGGAAATGCAAATCAAGACCACTTTGAGATACCATCTCACTTCAGATAGGATGGCTAATATCCAAAAGACTGAGAATGGTAAGTGCTGGAGAGGTTGCAGAGAAAAAGGAACTCTCGTCCACTGTTGGTGGGGCTGCAAAATGGTGCAGCCTTTATGGAAAATGGTATGGAGGTTCCTCAAACAATTACAGATAGATCTACCATATGACCCAGCTATCCCACTGCTGGAAATATACCCAGAGGAATGAAAATCATCATGTCAAAGGGATACCTGTACTCCAATGTTCATTGCAGCACTATTTACAATAGCCAAGAGCTGGAACCAGCCCAAATGTCCATCATCAGATGAGTGGATATGAAAAATGTGGTATATCTACACAAGGGAATACTACTCTGCTATAAAAAAAGAATGAAATACTGCCATTTGCAACAACATGGATGGACTTACAGAAAATCATATTAAGTGAAACAAGTCAGACACAGAAAGAGAAATACCATACGTTTTCACTTTATTTGTGGGAGCTAAAAATAAGTATATAAACAAACACACAAATAAATAAAGGGAGGGGGAGAAGACAGAATAACCACAAAGATTCCTTGAACTATTTAAGTCAAGTGAACAGATATGATGTGGGGGGGGGGGCAGGGAGAGAAATGGGTAAAGGGGCATGAAAATCAGCTACAATACATATTGAGAAGTAAAACTTTTTTAAAAAAAATTAAAAAGGGGAGATATTTAATAATGATGACAGCGTATCTCAGCTCTGGCTGCTGACGTGGGCAAAGTTCTGATTGTACTGCTAGGAGGCTTGAATGAAAACACACTTCAGGGACAGGGAAGCAGGGCTAAGGGGGGAGAGACTTTTGAGCAAGACTTTTCTAGAGGCTCCTCACCACCCTGAAGAAAGGCCGAGGTTGGCTACTGAAAACATGATTTTTTCTGCCTGATTGTTTCCTTGGACCATCGTCACCACTTCCATGGCTCTGTTGAGGAGAGATGCTACAAAAGGCCACATTTCTCACGATTCATCCTCTTTCACTTTCCTTTGGAATATCCCCTCGAAGTTCAGATTAGGGGAAGCATTTACTTCTTTGGGATCTTGGGACCCTGCCCCTAAGTGATGGATTCATGGAGACATCAAAAAAGATGGCCCAGTTCTCTGGGCAGAGGAAGGTGGGCCAGTTTTCCACAAGCAAAGCATCCTTCAAATGTGTGTGAGAGCACATTTGGATGAAAACACTGGGGATTTAGAAATCAAAGGCAGCCCCTTGCCAAATACTTTTACCATGAGGTTTTAAGCATGTATGTGTTTTTAAAGGGAGATGCAATCCACGTGTTTCTGATGTACCTCAATTCAATACATCCAAATTGCTTCATCATAATTTCTGCCATCCAAGAAGTTTTCAGAGCCTGGATTTTTAGTCTTAAATCCTCCTCTTAGAAATAGGAAGCTTTAGTTTTGTTCCAAGAGTAGAAAGAGCATGAAGGAAGTGGGCCAAAACCTCAGTTTTTTCTTTGATGCAACAACAACAACAAAAATTCCCTAAAATGAACTCTTCTTTTACAATTGTCATTTGGGGCCGAGCCCGTGGCGCACTTGGTAGAGTGCTGTGCTGGGAGCGCGGCAACGCTCCCGCTGCGGGTTCGGATCCTATATAAGAATGACTGGTGCACTCACTAGCTGAGTGCCGGTCACGAAAAAAAAAACGACAAAAAAAAAAATAATAATAAATAAATAAATAATAAAAAAAAAAAAAAATACAATTGTCATTTGCCCATTCTCTGTGGCAGTGATGCCCATCTTATTCACTGGCATGGTGATCACTCACCTTCAGTTGCCTAGGACAGCCCCAGTGCATATCCCTCGACCCAGCATCACTGTCCATGGTGCCCCTTTCACTCTCCAAATGTCCTGGTTTGAATGACAAATGATGGTCACTGAATAGGACAGAGCTCTGGCATGCCCATCTAGCCTTCTGCACCTTAGGTATAGTCCAGACAGACATATATGCAAGCCACAAATTCAGCTACCTATGTGATTTAACATTTTCTAGTAGCCGCATTAAAAAAGGTAAAAAAAAAAAAAAACAGGCAAAACAAACTTAAATAAGCATATTTTATTTATCCTAATATATCCAAAATACTGTAATTTCAAAATGTCATCGCCAAAAATATATTAATGAGATAATTCACGTTGCTGTATTCATACTAATTCTTTGAAACTTATGGCACTTCTCAAATTGGACTCAACATAATAAGTGCTCAATAACTACAGCACAACTGTCTACTGTATTGGATTGTGCAGTTCCCAACTGAGAGCAAATGGCTCACAAAAGCTGCCATGTGACCTTAGCCACATTAACTGCCTAGACTTGGTTTCGGCAAGTCATGAGCCTCTCCTGGAGGTTGGGAGCATTCAGGGATACGAGAGATGGGATCCCTCCTGGATAGTGACATGCTATCTTTTCCCTTCCATGTTGCTGCAGTCTGGATTCACACATCAGACATCACCTGCACGGGTGTGATGTTTTGCTCATTACAGCTCAGCTGTCCTTAAACATGCAACTGCTTTTATTCTCCATAACCAATCCACTTTGGGTCAATTCTGTGGGTCCTTCTAAGTAAAGACTCATTCCTTCAGGAGAGGGCGTCACAGTGGGAGGAATTCAGTGGCTGGACTCTCCCAGGGAACTTGTGGAGGTGCCCTCTGGGGGCCACACAGCTCACCTTGCCAGGTGTCTTGGCATCACATCCCACCTCACCCCGTCCTCTGCTGGTGTTGCTGCAGCTGCTGCGACCCACAGCATGTCATCTCTGCCCAGGCGAGGCTCAGGGTCAGTGTGGGCAGCTCAGCCTTTTGTCCCTGCTCACTAGGAGCCCCGCCTCAGCTCCCACTGGCCACTACTGACCCTTTGGGCATCCACCACATCCTTCAGCCACCAGAGAAATTTTGGGAACACCTCCATCCCACTTCTGCTTTGGGCCTTTTGCCTTCTAGTGTCAGCTGAGACTCGATCTTCTGAAGCCACACCCACCCCATGGTGGGCAGGCTGGCTCTCAGCGACACCCCATACTGCAAAGTGAGAAAGTTGGAACTGGCTTTGGGAAACCAGGAAGCTCTGTCTCAGGGTCCACCTCTGCCTACCTATGTCCGTATTCTGCAATCTCTACCCTCCTCTAGGCACTTTAGTCAGGGATTCCCCAGACTCTCTGCAACTCCTTCCACCTCTGCCTCTGGATAATCAACCCTTGGGTGAACATGAAGCCCAGGGGAGTCACGTCTCACGGCTTTTCCTTTCTTTTTTTCCCTCTTTCTAAGCCTCTTCCTGCACTAGAGGAAATGAAGCTTTCTTCTTCCCCTTTTGCTCTGCTGTGAAGGTTTTCAATGTCCTGCCTTTTTAACTCAATCTATGGTTCGTAGCAAATTTCATTTACACTGAGTTCCTGTGTTTGTGTTTTAATATGTAAAGTGAAGATTTTCAGAGCTGGCTCTAAAAGCCATTATCTCACTGTGGCCTCAATAATAACAATAAAATCTAATTGGACACTCAAATCTCAGGAATAATTTTGTATTCTAGGTGGTATCTTGCTTCCCCTTGAAATATGTAATTATTTCCATGGGTAGCTGTTTTTTAAGGGAAGGAAAATATACCAGCTCACTGTTTCAAACACATTATCCCTAGTAAACAGTCAATAAATGTTAGTTGCTGTTGTTTTTTTTTATGTTCGTATTGTCTCTTTCTCCTGTTTTTAGTGTTCCTTTAGATCAACAAAGTTTTTATTCTTTTCTGCAGCCCCAGGGCCTCCCGCACATGTAAGACTCGCAGCAATTACTCAAGGAAGATGTCGGATTCTAGTTACAGCTCTCCCTTGTTTGGGAACTCTCTGCTGGGAACTTCACCCCTACCACTGGGCTCCCCTCGCATTGCCTTGCCTTGGGTGCCTTCCTGTCTGTGGTTGATTGGTTGAATCCCACCTCAAATTGCTGCAGGGATCGCTGGACCAATCAAGCCCCTGCACATAGACAGCCACTTTCTCTCTGTGTCAAAGCATTAACTTGGTGTTCTCTCTGTAAAATAAATGTTTTTCCCCAATGCATTTGGGGGTCCAAACAAGGCAAGGAGTAGTTACATGAAGGGAATAAAACGTTGGCTTACACAATGAAGAGAACATGGAATTTAGATTAATAATTCACAGTAGGGGGTTGGCAAGTTGGCCTTAGTGAGGGACATGTCCTTAAAGACACATTTGAAAATGCAGGCACAAGTCCAACTTCTTGTAAATATTACGAGTACTTAAAGTAACAAACATGTATAGACTTCCCAACAAAAACATTAATTTAGAAAGTTAACTTAGAAATTTGATTCTCCTAAACACTTCTGTAATTTTCAACTGAAACACTGTCAGTTTCGTGCATGGCGCACAACAGGGACTTCATCACTTAAGGGAGAAGGCGTCTCATAGCCCTTTACAACCCAATGCAACTCCCTGATTGACTCATTTGTGTCACCAGGCTGATCTTGTGATTGTATTTTGCATTTCTTAAGATAAGAAAATGCATTTTCCTGCTAACTCTATAGACTTTTGAACTTGATGGACTCCTGCATTCTTTTCACATGCAGCCTATATCTTCTTGATTTGTTTAGCCACTTGAAGTTTGGATCTCTCACATGGCTTTACCTGACTATTTGCTTAAAACATCAAAGACCATTCACTGACATCTGCCACTGGAAATGATAGACTTTCTCCACAACTACCATATTTGATTAGCAGTAAATACAATTGTTATTTATTGTCACTTTCTCATTACAGCAAGTTCCTAAGAAGACACGATCATATATATGTATGTGCATGCACACGCATGTGCACACAAACATTCTGTTACCAATTAATGAATATTTTCTCCTCACCTCACCCTCCATTCCTTCCTTTCTTTCTTTTTAGCACTTACCACTGAGGCTGACACTTAATGCTTACCTAATAAATATTTCTTGGCTGACAGATGTACTGGATAAATTCCAATAAGGAGCAAATTTTTTTTTAAATTCCCTTTAAAAAATTTATTAACTGAACACTTAAACACCCAAAGGCAGGTTTGTAATTCCAGTTGTCACTACAACCCAAATTCAACAAGCTCACACTATTTTTAACCTGGGAAAATCTGTAAGATTAAGCTGATTCTGTTAGATGGTTAATAGGACAAAAATTACAGTCACTGTGAAAACTTTAGCTTAGAATTCTCAGATTTGAGGATAATTAAAATCACAGCTTGAATGCTGCAGGAATAACTACTTGAACTTAACTTAGTATTGTGTGCAACATAAGGACTGATTACTTTCCCCCCAGCATTTTGGACTTTGAAATAATTTCCTTTTTGTGAGTTAAGTTTACTTAAGTGTCAATATTTTGCAATTAAAAGTACCAATTAACTTTATGTGGTCCCCCCCAAAAAACGAGCATTAAACCAAACTGTAAATGTTCTCTTGTTTTGCTTCTATCAAACACTTTGGGTTTCACTTGCATTTTAAAAATGTGTGTGTCAGGATCAGGCAAACCCAGGGTGTTCCTAGACTGAAAGCTCTAATCATCAAGGGGACGCATCACAACATTGTTTTTACTCTTAGACACCTCCTCCCTTTTACCTAAGGAAGCAGTGTGGCATATTCAAAAGAACGTGGGTCTAGAGAACACTGAATTTGGAACCCAGCTCTCTGCAGAACATTGGGCAGGATGATTTAGCATCCCTTAGCTTCTCCAAATAATAACATTAATTATAACAATAACAACAATCGAATGCTTATAATATGCTGAGAAACACCATCTCAATAATGATATAAAATTTCATCTCTCCATTTTGAAGATAAGGAAACTGAGGCTTAAAAAGTCAAATAACATGCTTAGGACCACACACCTAGTTTAGAAAATCTTGATCCCAATTCATTCAATTGAGTCCCACTTCCACTGCTTTTAACTCCTACTCATTGGATGATGTAAACCTGAGGTGGCATCATTGCCTGGACACGGACCAAGCGAGTTCAAGCAGGAACTGTACATCTGGCTCAAGCTCAGTATTGTCAGTGCATCATTGGTAGCCCAGAGCCCTAAAATCATCCTTTGTCTGGCCTGAGAGAGAGTCACCCAAAACCAGCATGTTAACACCTTTCCAGTGCCCCAAACTCACACAGTCCTGAGAGATAAATATTGAACCAGTCAGTACAAGCAATCTGATTGCCAATCTGTTCTCCTGGAAACTTGGCAGTCTAAGGTCCTAGGACAGCCCTGTAGATACAAGTCCTGGAGCTCCGCAGAGCATCTGATCGGCCCCATGTGAGGTTCAGAGAATTGGGGATTGTCCCAAGGGGGCATTCCAACCAAACCTCAATACCAGACCCAGACAGAGAGGATCCAAAACCTCAGCAGCCCCTGGTGCTCAGGGCAAATTGAGACCCCTTTTGCCCAGGTCTAAGGACAACCAGGTGGTTGTGATTGATCTGAGAAGTAGAGAAGAGCAATGAGAAGACCAGCTCAGCAGCATTCATGTTCCAAGAAGCCAGACTCTTCTCCTGCCCTCTAGATTACATAGGACACCTTAATGACCTTCCACACAAAACTCCCCTACTTTTGCTTAAGCAAATTTGAGGCAAGAATCTGTCTCTTGAAACCAAAAGAATCCTGAAGAATATATCAATGAGCAATTTCATTGTGGTGATTTGTCCTGGACTTCCATAAAAAATTCAGAGAGTTAGAACACTGGGAACAGGTTCTCTTCTGCCATGGATTCATTGCACGTCTGTTATGGTCATTCCACCTTCCTCATTCTGTTTATTCATCCTGTTTAAAACTGCAAACACACACACACACACACACACACACACACACACCAGCCAAACCTCCTTTCTCATTTTATTTCTCCAAAGCACTTTTCATTTCTAATATACTAAATAATTTATTTATTCATTTTGTTAATTGTCCTCCCCAGTAGAACACAAGCTCCATACAGATGCTGCTGGATTTCCCTGGTCCAGAAGAGAATTTAATACATAAGAATTCTGCAGATGTTTGTGGCAGTTGTTGTTGAATGTATTATGTGATTTGATTAGACCATATCAATGGTTACCCACTTAAGATCCTATGAACCCTGTGAGTTCATGAAGACAATATCTGAAAAGTTTAGGCTAATTTAAATATTACTAAATGCATAATGGAGATAGTGCATTTTAATCATCACAATGTTCTTCCAGTTAAGACATCTACCATCTCATTAAACAAGAAAATTCAATGCTGCTTAAAATTGCTGTTTACTATAAATGTTCACTGTTTTCATGAATTATCTATGTATTTTGTTAGTAAAAGTGATAATACCATTAGTATGACCCAAAGTGCAGTTTGTGAAATAAGTAAAACAAGGGGAACAATGGAATCTATAAGCTGATTAAAAAGTCTTTGTCATGTGACATTTCTTAAGTTAGTCTTCTCAAACCATATTTCATTTCCTTAAAAATGAACTTGGAATAAGATAACACACATAAATAGCCTCACGTCTGCTCAAAAAATATTAGCTCTTTTTCTTTTATATTTTTTAGTTCTATTTTGTTTTTAGTTGATACATAATAATTATGCATACTTATGGACTACAGTGTGATGTTTCGACACATGTATACATTGTATAGTGACCGAATCAAGGTAATTAGCTTATCCGTCACCTCAAACACTGACATTTCTTTGTGGTGAGAACATTCAAAATCTTCTTTTTAGCTATTTTGAAACATGTGATGCATTATTGCTAGCTGTAGTCACAATAGAACACCAGAACTTATTTCTTCAATGTAACTGGTAACTTTGCACCTGTTAACCAACCTCTCCCCACTACCCTCTTCAGCTTCTGGTAACAACTATTCTATTCCCTACTTCTATGAGATCAACTTTTTTAGATTCCACATATGAGTGAGATCATGCAGTATTTATCCTTCTATGCTTGGCTTATTTCACTTAACATAATGTCCTTTAGGCTTATCCATGTTGTTGCACATAACAGGATTTCATTCTTCTATGTGACTAAATAGCATCCATTGTGACATATGCCACATTTTTTATCCATTCATCCATTGATGGACACAGGTTTTAATTCTGTATCATAACTGTTATGAATAGTGCTGCAATAAACATGGGAGTGCAGATATCTCTTCAACATGCTGATTTTATTTCCTTTGGATATATACCCGGTAGTGAGATTTTTGGATCATATGGTAGTTCTAGCTTTAATTTTTTGAGGAATCTCCATTCTGTTGTCTATAATGGCTGTACATTTCCTCCAACAATGCATAATGGTTCCTCTTTCTCTGCACCCTCCCCAGCATTCATTATTTTTTGTCTTTCGATAACAGTCATTCTAACAGGGGTGAAGCGATATCTCATTGTGGTCTTGATTTCATTTCCCTGATGATTAGTGATGTTGAGCATTCTCATAGACCTTTTGGCCATTTGTGCATCTTCTTTTGAGAAATGTGTATTCAGATTTTTGCCATTTTTAAAAAATTGGATTATTTGTTTCTTTGCTATTGAGTTGCTTGAGTGCCTTATTTATTCAGAATTTTAACCCCTGGTCAGATACATAGTTTGCAAATATTTTTTCCCATTCTGTAAATTGTCTCTTCACTAGTTGATTGTTTCTTTCACTATGCAGAAGCATTTTAGTTTTATATAATCTGCAATCCCTTTTGTCTATTTTTGCTTTTGTTGCCTGTGTTTTTAAGATCTCATCCAAAGGGCCGACACCCGTGGCTCACTCGGGAGAGTGCGGCGCTGGGAGCACAGCGGCGCTGGAAGAGCTGAGGCCACGGGTTCGGATCCTATATAGGGATGGCTGGTGTACTCACTGGCTGAGCGTGGTGCGGGCAACACCAAGCCAAGGGTTACGATCCCCTTACCAGTCACAAAAAGAAAGAAAAAAATAAAAATTTAAAATTAAAATTAAAAAAAGATCTCATCCAAAAAATCTTTGCCCAGCCCAATGTCATGAAGCATTTCCCCTATGTTCTTTTTTAGTAGTTTTATAAT
The DNA here is from genome assembly GCF_027409185.1 of Cynocephalus volans. NCBI lineage: Eukaryota > Metazoa > Chordata > Mammalia > Dermoptera > Cynocephalidae > Cynocephalus > Cynocephalus volans. The sequence continues at coordinate 12,044,515 of NC_084468.1, forward strand.
TTCAGGTCTTAAATTTAAGTCTTTAATCGATTTTGAGTTGATTTTTGTAAGTGCTGAGAAATAGGGGTCTAGTTTCATTCTTTTGCATGTGGATATCCAGTTTTCCCAGCGTGATTTATTGAAGAGACTGTCTTTTCCCCAATGTGTGTTCTTGGCACATTTGTCAAAAATCAATAGGTTCAAAGACAGGCCATTTGAACATACACAGTCAGAAGAGAAAACAAAAAGTATGAGAAGAAACAAAGAAATCTGACAGTATCTATGGGATAACATCAAAAGACCAAATATTCTGATTATTGGAGTTCAAGAGGGATTTGAGAAAGACAAAGGGATAGCAGCCTATTCAAAGAAATAATAACGGGAAACTTTCTAAACCTGGAGAAAGATATATACATCTAGGTACAGGAAGGTCAAAAGTCACCAGTCAGATTCAACAAAAATGAGACTACCCTAAGACATATTATATCCGATTCTCAAATGTCAAGAGAGGATTTTGAAAGCAGTGAGAGAAAAGAAGCAAATAACATGTAAGGGAAATTCAATACACCTAGCTGCAGACTTCTCAGCAGAAACATTGCAGGATAGAAGGGAGTGAGATGATATATTTGGAGTGCTGAAGGAAAAAAACTGCCAACCAAAAATACTATATGCAGCAAAGCTATCCTTCAGAAATGAAGGAGAGATAAAGACCTTCCCAGATATGCAAAAACTGAGGGAATTTTTTGCTACCAGAACCTATCCTACAAAAAATGCTAAAGAGAGTTCTTCAAATCAAAAGCAAAGGACACTAACATAATTGGTACTCTAATACTGTAATCATGGTATATAAATCACTTATATATTTACTATGAAACCTAAAAAAATACCATTAGTAATAATAATTACAATAATTTGTTAAGTGATAGCATTTTAAAAAAAAGGTAAATTGTGAAATCAAAAATTCAAAATATGGGAGGAGAATGGAGTTGAAGTGTACAGTTGGGTTTTTTTGTTTGTTTTTCCTCTCCTTTTTTATTTTACATGGTGGAGAACACATTCTTTTTAAACCCTAGAATCAAAGATTCTAAGTCGCTAGAGATGCACAAGTATAAATTCAGAATTTCCAAAATATCTTATGGTTAGATTAAAAATTCTTTTAAAAAGTTTAACAGATATGTAAAATTCATCAAATCTCTGTTAAACTGTCATGAACTCAACCCTTACAAAAACATTGCAAAATAGGCTGAGGAGGTGGGAATTCAGAAGTTAAATGAAGTTCAATAGCAAGCAGCATAGATAGGTGAGGACAGAGCTTACATCTTCCATTCTCAGGAAAAATGACCAATGTGGGGGCGTTTGCTGGGTAGTTTATTTCTGATTGCAAAAGGAAACAGTAAGCACAGGTGGAGAAATGAGATATAATTTTAGAAGAAACAGAAAGAGGACACTGGTAGAAAGAGTAACAGAACTGGTAGGTGACAAAAGCTTATTTCTGTGCTGAGGTTCCAGCCTGTCTGAATTAGCACTGAAGAAATAGAAGAAACAAACAAGCACATTGTTTCCCCCTACCTCCATTGGTCGCTAAGTGACACCAAGGAGAAGGTCAGAAGAGGAGAATTTAAGATGAGAATCTTTTTAATTTTTCAACATTTCCCACGATCTTGAAGGCAGGGACATTTTCATGGCTATCTCTGCCTAGAATCTCTGAGGCTATGCACTGGATCTTAAGCATAACAGTAATAACTATCATTTAGGAGCAATTACTTTATTCCCAGATGTTACCTTGGATACTTTATATTACCTTGTTTAATTTTATTCTTCAAAAAGTCACACAATTTTGTCAGTGTTATTAGTCCCATTTTTAAGAGAAGAAGATTAAGGTTCAGAAAGATTAGGAGATTTTGTTAATCAAATATAGGCTAGGTTATGCTAAATTAACAAACATACCCCAAATTTCAGTTGCTCAAAGTAACAAAGGCTTATGTTTTCCACAGTTTGCAGTTTCCAGGGGGCTCTTTAGAAATGGCTTTTCTCTATGAGGTAAATTGACACACCAAGCTGATCACCCACCATTTTGAATCTGTCATCTTAATGTGAGACCTCCTCAAAAACTATTTTAGCAGAAGAGAGAAGTGGAAGATCTCACACTGACAAATGCTTCAGCTGAAAAGTGGCTAGTGTCACTTCCACTTACAGCCAGTGGGCAAAAACTAGTCCCCAGTCAACTGCAGTTACCCACAGGAGAAAAAAACTACATAAAAGTGAACTTTAATCGAAACTTGCTTGATGCCACACAGGAAAAACACAGAGCAATAAAGATCTTATTCCAAGTCTTTGATTCCAAATTCCTATTTTATTGCTTTGTCAACCACCTCAAAAAGCATCTATATTTAAATGAAAAATTCCAAATGTATAACACAAAGATTCTTAAATATTGACAAATTTTGGAAAGTATAAATGCTGAGAAAAAATTTAGGGCACGTGAGAAGCTTCTTCCCACCCTAAATTATACTCAAGTGTCAACCAAAAATGTGGGAAACTGCACACAGTTCTAGAAAAGCCAAAAGGGAGAAGTCTAGCCCTCCTCCCCAGTAACGCCATTATTCTCAGCTCAACACCACCTTAAATAAACAATCTATCAGTAAACATTACTAGTGTTAATGTTATTATAGCTTGCATCTATTGAGCAATTGTTCCATATCAAGCTCTCTTGACAGATGTTTACATGTATTGATTTGTCTCATCCTTACAAGAGCCCAGTGAATTAAGTACTACTATTGGCCTTGTTTTTATATGAGAAAAGTGACACAAAGAGAGGTCAAGTAACCTAAGTTTGAGCTATGAACTTGCTATGCAAATGCAGTTGAAGAAACATTCCTACCTTTGTCTTCTTACCAAATTACTCTCCTTAGGCTCCTTGTGTATGCAAATTCTGCTACTTTCAAATATAGCTATCTCTGGGCTGGAATTAAACACAGACAAATTGACACATTATATCTCAGTAAATCAGAGTAAGAAACTGGCCATGTCCAGGGAGGCAAACACTAAAGTTTAAAGCTTTAGTTAAATACCAGAAATTCAGGTTATACAAACCAGCTCTCAAGATGATTCAGTGAATTCTCCAAATGTAATGGCTTTTGGATAATGGATGAGTACCAGTCATGTATCATCTGTAGCCGGAGCATTGGATGAGGAACTCTAAGAATATATGAGAAGGGATTCATTATTCTGTCTTTCAAGGTCCAACAATGTGAGGGGTAAAAAAAGCACTGGACTTAGAGTCAAAAGACCCAAGTTTTAGTTTGCTGCCCATGTCAATATGAATAAATTAATCTCTGTAAGACTAATTTCCTTATCTATTAATAGTGAAAACTGTTTCTCTTTCTCGTTGAATAGATATGAAGATCAATAAATAGTGTCTGTAGGAAACAGAGAGATAACCTAATGCCCCAGCCTCTTCCTCTAACCTTAGGGCCTCTGCAAGTGTGTTTCCTTCTCTTGTGAATGTCCTACCCCACCCAGTCACCCTTCACATGGCTAACTGTATGAGAACACGTATAATCCTGTATTATGGTTTCCTCTTTGCATGCCTGTCTCCCGACTCTATGGTGAGCTCCTTGAGGACAATAACAGTGTCTTGTTATGCATCATTGCACACCCAACACATATAGCCGTGCTGAAAAGGCACTTTGGGAACTTGTGATTCCAGAAATATGATAAATGAAATACCCTAACACTGAAAATACTGAAAATTCTAGTTACAACACAGAAAAAAATTTTTTTTGAATATATCAATGGGCTGAAAAAGAAGCAAGAATATGTGAAAGTCAAAACCTAAGTACAGAGGGTCTTAGCCCTAGTTAACAAGGAGACAAGCCCCAAGGGCCACCCAAAGCAGGGAAACTGATAGGAGATTTCCCACATGTATAGAGCTGAGACTCCAAAGAGCTATGACATTAATTTAAGGGTGACATAAAATAAATCCACCCCCAAAGCAATTACAAAAGTATGACCATGTCTCAAACCTCCATACTGTGTGGAAGGGGGAAAAGTTCTCTAAAAATTCTTAACCACAAGTTGGCCCCAAATCAGGTTTGTTGTTTCAAATCTCAGAATCTGGGTGGCCTGAGAAGCTCTAGCTAAAAATTTGATTTAAATTATTCTCAGACTGGCAAAACAAACCTTATCTGGAGGAGTCCAGCTTCAAAGTAGGCTTCAAATAATTCTTCAGATGAAGCGTAAGAAAACAGAACTTACTATCACCTCTTCCACTGAATGTTTGTTGGGGGTCCTAGCAGAACAGTGAGTCATGAAAAAGAACAGAAGTTATAAGTTTCCAAAAAATGAAAGAACAAAACTCTAATTATTTATGGATGATCTGATTTTCTGCACAGAAAAGCCCAAATATAAGGATTAATCATTAGACTGAATAGGTATATTATCAGAGATTCTTGATACAAATTACTACAAAAAAATAAACAAAATAGATTTAAAAAGATAAACAGTTTATAATGGCATGAAACGTCAAGTACCAAGACATAAATCTAACAAAGATGAGAAGGAGCTTTATGAAAAATAGTATAAAACTTTATTGAAAAACATTACAGAAGAATAAAATCAAAGAAGTGATAAGTCATGTTCATGAATAGAAAAAAATCAATATTTATGTCACTTCTTTCCAAACTGATCTATAAATCTACAAAGTTGATATATTTATAAGAAATTTTTAACAGGTTACTTTTAAGGAACTTGACAATTGGACTCAAACATTTTATATGGAATAGCAAAGCTCCAAAGATAGCCAAAACACTCCTAAGGAAGAACAATGTGGGGATTTGTCTTTCAAAATACCAAGCATTGTTAGGTGATGGTAATTAAATCAGGCTGGGGTTGGTATACACAGGGACAAATAAGTACATGAGAAGGAAGAGGAGGCCACGAACAGACCCGCACATATTTGGAAACTTTATTTATGACAACCAGCATTGTAGATCGGTGGCCAAAGATGAACTATTCAATAATGATCTTAGAGCAACTGGCTACTCATACAGACAAAAATAAAACCTGACCCCTATCTCACACCATACACAAAATCAATTCCAGGTGGATTAAATATTTAAATGTGAAAAGCAAAACTATAAAGCTTTCATAACATAATATAGAATACCAGGATATCTTTATGACATCTGGATAGAGAAAGGTTTCTAAACAAGAAATAGAAAGTACAAATCATGAGGAAATGAATGATGTACTCAGCAATATTAAAAACATCTGTTCATACAAAGATATAGTACATAAGCTAAAAGGACAAGCCACAAAATGAGAGAAGATGCTTGGGAATATATAATGATGAAATTAGTATCCTGACTCTATACAGAATTTATACTAATTGATAAATTAAAGACAAACGATTCAATAAGAAAAAATAAATAAAGTCTTAAATGAACATCTCCGAAAAGTAGAGACCCTAATAACCAATAAACATTTAAAAATATCCTTTATCTCACTAACAATGAAAGAAATGCAAACTAAAGCCACAAGGAGGTATCATTTGTCATCCAACAGATTGACAAATATGAAAGAGTGAGACTATCAAGTGTTGACAAGGATATGAGGCAACCATAATCCTTATATACTGCAGATAAGATTATAAATGAGAATAGCTACTTTGTAAAAGAAGGCAATGGCATTATCTAATAATGTCAATAATGTTCAAATCCCACAACCCATCAGTTTTCCTATCAGACGTCTATCCTGCAAAGAATCTTGCCCATGTTTACTATGAGTTTATAAAATTATGTTGTTAGAATCACTGGTAGTAATAGGAAAAAAAGTTGAAGGAAGCAACTAAAATGCCCATTAAGAATGAAATGGATAAGTGAATTCCACCATAGCCATTTATTAGTAGTACAGAATTGAAAGAATAAGTTACAGCAATGTGAATCACATGGAGACACATCAGAATACAACACTGAACAAAGAAAATAGCAGAGGATTGATGGCATTAATATCAATGTCAAAAGCAAGCAAAACTAAAAAAATCTATTATTCAAAATGCAAACATAAGTGGTATAAAGAAAAGTAAGGAAAAGTTCAACACAAAATTCAGGGTTCTGGTTGCTTCTGATATAAAAAGGAAAGGTATGTGATGAGGGTTGGCATGTGGTGGGCTTCCAAAAAATTGGACGGTGATATTTAGGTATTCGTTTTATTGTTATGTTATATAACACAAGCGTATCTTATAATTATTATATATAATATATGAATTTAACACATAATTATAGTTAATATATTATTAAATATTTAATATAAAAATTAAGACACATTGAATGTGTGAATGAATTAACCTCATACCACCTTGTATTTAAAATCATTAACTTATGAGTTTCCTTTTACTAAGTATGGCTAATGATATTAATACCTAATATTTACCAAACCATTGCTATGTGCCAGTCACTGAGTAAGCACTTTCTGTGTCTTATGTCATTTAATCTTCACAAACCTTTTTATCTTTATACCCATCATGTAGATGAGAAGACTGGGTATGGAAGTGGCCTCTTTTGACTCCCTTGAGTCCAACAAGTCTTAGCTTTCTGCATCCCGTGCAGCATTTAGATGCTCAGTATATATGAGGTAGCAAATAGAATGACAGTATGGTTCCTGCTGCCAAGAAGATTGCATAATCTGTCTCAGTTATCTCGTGAGATGAGGCTTAGAAGAGCGACCCTGGCAAACTGAAGCTGATGATCAGTGAAAATCAACAGGCAGGATGTTAATCATCTTGGACACTAAAAATAGGTCAACTCAAGGTGTGAATGCTGAAACAATACAGGAATGTGTGGGCTTGTTTTCTAATAGGATTATTTAAAAAAACACAAAAGGCTGCTATTGGGGGAAAGAGCAGAGAGAACCAGCAAGTATGAAGTAAGCTTTCTGTGTCACAGTCACTTTTTCTGTGCGCTCTCATTTTACTTTTACATCCATCCTGCCATGGCACGTTTTACTGTAATTTCTTTTACAGATGAGAAAACTGAAGCTGAGGCTTGCTTTCTGATTCACCTAAGTGCAGCCATCTAAGACGGGTGGGTTCTGCATTTGAATCCAGGTCCATCTGTCCCCACAGCCATCTGTCCTCTGCCAGACCACATCAAGAAGGAAACAGTACTGAGCTCCTGCTATGTGTCAGTCTCTCCAGAGTGCACAATGTGGAGGCTCCTGTGATGTCTCATCTGGACCAGCTTTGGTGTCAAATGAACTCGGGCTTACATCCTGGAAAGTTTATGCTTGATCTTTATGATTTTCATCTGGAAAAATTGTAATGATTAACCATAATAATAATAATAATAAAAGCAACCTTAAAAGATTGTCATAGTGATTAAAAAACGATTAAATGTCAAATGCTTGACATCTAGCAGGTGTTCACATAGGTTTGTGCTCTTACTCATTGCACCTTTCTCTAGGTAGGAAATTAGTGAGTTGGGCTTGGATTTTTCACCAAGTAGCTGAAAGTCCTTGGCAAATTGACTACCCTCCTCTGGGGCTCTATTTCCTCACCAGCACAGGGGCGGTAGACCAGATGACATTAGGAAGGACTGAGCCCCAAGGGCCACAGTGTGTCAAACTTCAAACATGAGCCGGCGAACATCTTCTATCATTCTATAAAGCAGAGAGGGAAAAATGAATCTCGCTCCATTCTCTTCTGAAACAACAGGAATCTTAACCCTCACCACCCACCTCGCTGAGATCTGGGAAGGATTAATGAGACATAATGTGCAGTGCTCTGCCGAGAGCTATTACCGCCTTACAGGGGGAAAATTCCCACTGTTGCCAGCAAACAAGACTGACAATTTGATGAGGTGTGAATATTTTTAGTGTAACAGCATGTAAACACTGCTTTTTCATCCAAGTCATCACTCTGTGCACACACCCTTATGCATTTTTATGAGGCCATTTCTCTGTGGCTGTAAATATTCTGTGTTTGCCCTTTTCCACGAGCTCGGAGAATGTGCTGACCAGGGGCCTGGATGAACCTCTAATCTGATTCCTAAGGCTCACCGCATTCTTCGGGAGAATGTTAATAGGCACATTCACATTTTGTAACAATGTATATGCCTTCCCTCTGGCCCATACAGATTGCATCATGCAAGGCCAGGGGCTAAAAGAGGCCTGTGTTGGAGAAGGTTGAGGTAGTTCACAGTGATAAATATGGAGCACCAACGCAATCACCAAGACATAAAAGTAGAAAATAGGCAGGATTCCTGACGTCAAATTGTGTCCCTTCCACACTTGCTTAAACTTTCAGAAAAAGACCAACTCTGCAAACCAATACCTTTTCAATAAACAATTCCACCATTCATTCATTCAGTCAGCGTTTACTGGGCACTAGGTGCTAGATACCGTGCCATGTCCTAGCATATAAAAGTCAGTACGACTTAGTTCCAGCCTTCACAGTGGTCATATTTTAGTGAAGGACTTGACAAATAAACAGTGACAACTCAGTGAGAAATGTGCAATGCACAGGTTTTCTTCCACCCCATCCCTCTGTCCACCCAACCCCTAATGTGTCACCTTCCTCTACAATATCTGAGAAAGAGGTGGTTTGTCTCATGTCTTCCCTGGAGGGGTACCCTTGGGAACTGCTTCCACACTTTGATATCAGCTCCCAACTCTCACTGTGCTTCTCGTCACATCTCAAATTCCAGGGCCAAGATTGTCTGGGACCCTAACTACTCTTCTGGTCCAATGAGGGGCAGGCCAGATTTTACTCTGTTGCCCCAACACTTCATTCTCTACAGTACCTCCACACAGCAAGCTGTATACACGTATCTAATGCCACTGAAAGGTGGCCCGCATGTGGAGTAAGAATATATATATAACCCATGCAGTAAAAATAGCAAATCCTGCCATACCCACCTCCAAAACATCCCTTGTCTAACTGCTTCTCACTGCCAATGAGCTCACCCCAATCCTAGCAACTCACAATTGTTTGTAATTTGACAATGCAATGGTCTCCTGATTTCTCAAATTCTACTTTTTCCTCCCACCCCAAAAATCCATTCTTCATCGACAACCAGAACAACTTTTAAAATCATAAATCAGATCACATTCTGTATTGCATGAGCCCTCCAATACTTTTGTAATACTTAAAATCCAGAATCTTTATAATGGTCTTCAAGATCTGGTTCCTGCTGGCCTCTTTCAATGCCTCTCTTACTTTTCTCCCTCTGCCTTTCTGGACCCAAACCACATGGCTCTCTTTTTTTGCCCTAGAGATGCTCAGTTTGTTTCTATACCTCTGGGTCTGTGCATTTGCTATACACACACACACACACACACACACACACACACGTGTGTGTGTGTGTGTGTGTGTGTGTGTGTGTGTGTTGGTCTGGAATTCACAGCCTTGGGTTCTTCTCTCAGCTGGCACTTTTAAGTCATGTCTTAGCTCAAATGTCCCTGCTTCACTTACTGTCCAATTACCTCCCATCCCATGAGGTGCTGTCTAACAAAATGCAAGCTTTTATTTTTTGCATAGCTATTATCATGAACTGAAATCATTGTGTACATTTTTCTGCATTTGTATTCATTGTGTGTCTTGCCTCACCAAGTTTCCAATTCCCATTAGGAAAAGTATCTTGCACTTTCTCTACCCTCTATTCTAACACCCAGTACAATGCCTTCCAAAGAGAGTGGCTCAATAAACAAATGAATGTCCTGAGAATGCAAAATAAAACCATAAGAAATGTTGACTGTTTACATTTCTCAAACTACTCATCAATCTATAGTGTCCCACTCCAAGCTGGTCTAGACCTAGGATCTGTGCTCTGCTGGTGTCTTACTCTGCCCCCAGTACTCTAGGACACACAGTCAGCCATCATGCAGCAGAACATTTCCCAAAGTCTACGTCTTCCTGTCTGATGTTTCAGCAAGATTCCAAGATGAGCTCCGGCCCTCCACACTTGTCTTAATAGTTCAGGCCCTTCAGTAAGGTGCAAAATATCCCCTACGATGGTCTGAATGTTTGCATCCTCCCAAAATTCATATGTTGAAATTCTAGCCCCCAAGATAATGGTATTAGGAGGTGGGGCTTTGGGAGGTAATTAGGTCAAGAGGGTGAAGCTCTCATGAATGGGATTAGTGATTTCATAAAAGCACAAGAAAAACTCCTTGTCCTTTCCACCATCTGACAACACAGCAAGAAGGCAACCATCTGCAAGTCAGGAAGTGGCCCTTCACCAGGAACCAAATCAGCTGGCACCTTGACCTTGGACTTTCCAGCCTCCAGACTGTGAGAAATCCATTTCTGCTGTTTATAAGCTACCCAGTCTATAGTGTTTTGCTATAGCAACTCGAACAGACTAAGATACCCCTTTATTCTTCTTAATTATCAAACAAATAGATATTAGATCAAGAAAATATATAAACACACACACCTTCCCAAGATAAGCTTCAATTCTCAAACACAATACAGTCTAAATCCATGCCTAGCAAGTTAAGGAAGCACATTTTTCTGACAGTGATGATATCTGCACAGTTGCTATTGCCCATACTGGTTATAGCAGCTTCTGATATTAGAAGAGCAATGGCCACTTCCCTTCAGACTATGTTTTGTGTCCTTATGATTTATGAGAAACAAGGCTCCATACAGAACCACCTGCTCTGACTGATCAACCCTTGACTACCAATAGGTAGGTAGAAGACCTAAAATTTATTTTTTTAATTTTATTTTTTAACTCCCTGATCCAGATTACAAGGTACATTGTCTTTATGATAGCTTTAGACACAGAGGAAGGGCTATGGAAGAATCTGTCAAAAGGACATGTTTTTTCCAGGGAAGAGTGGTTCTTACCTAAATTTTTCTTTTCCTTTATTGGACAGGCTGGCCTATATTCTTTTCCCACCAGCTAGTTACTCCGTACCACATGGAATTCAGCCCAGGCTTGGGACTTTAACCCAAAATAAATTAGAATAAAATTGACAAAATACGAAAAAATAAATCATCCCCCTTGGAAAGGTACAGATAAGGGTGGTAAACAGAATACTTTGACTGCTTGGAGGAAAAGCCACTGACACAGCCCAGGCGTGAGAGCTGGGTGTGGCAGAAAGAGAAGCAGAGAGTTAGAGGAGGTTTCCCAGGCACGTGGTCCTGGAGCCAGCCCTGAACAGGGTGAAGAGGTTCCAGGAAAGGAAGGAAGAGGAGAATTTTAGGCAAAAACCTGAAGACACGTGAGGACATGAAACATCCTGGGGAACCCAGAGAATTCCATACAGTAGAAGCATCAGAGGCATGAGGAAGAAGTGGGAATAGCTGTATCTGAATAGGTAGCAAAGGCCTCCATCCCGAATAACCTGTTGGGTAATAATAATAAGTCTGAACACTTTTTTGAAAACAAAAACAAGAGAATGACAGGTTTTAAGCAGAAGAGAATGGAGGCTGGATTTCGGGATTTCATTTGAGTGCTAGAGCCTGTTTAGACAATACCTGCCCCTCCCCTGTGTGTGGTATCATGACAGGCCCTGTTCTCTCTTCTGGCTGGACTGTACCTGAGCACTGAGTCACTGCCAGGGACAAGGATTTCTAAGAACATCAACAGGATTGTGTTTTCTGTTTGTTTGTTTGTTTCTTTGTTTTTGTTTTTAATAATGGAAGACACCTAATTGAAGTTCCCAGTAATTAAAATAAGCAGATGCTACTTATGTAATGGATTATTAATTAGCCTGCCTGTCCTTTTGAATGTCTTGTTTAAATAGATCTTGATATTTAGAGGGGATTTTCAGTGTCAGAGGTGTTTTTCTTCTGCCTTATGCATGACTGTTGATCCTTATCCAAAACAAATTGAAGTCTGCTGGCTAATATTTAAATAATAAACCTGACATTTTCATTTTTAGGTGATGAATCACTCATTGTATACCAGCTGAGGTTCACGTTCAAAAAAAATAGCTCTTCCATATTATCCACACCTTCTAAAGGCTTCTAAAAAGTGTATATGTGTTAAATCAGCATATTTCCCAGTGATGGTCCCAGCAAGCCAGGTAAGGAAAGCATTAATGTTTAGTTGTGTTAATCAGTCCACACTCACCACACAATTAAAATACAGCTCTGTTGTACAAATGGGAAAAAAATAATGAGAAAGAATAATGAGAATATTAATTGCTTAGCTTTAGAAGCCCTGTCACGAAGAGGAATGAGCACTAAACCAGGGATCAAAGGCCTCCATTTGCACCCATCTCTGCCCCTGGGTGGATTTGTTACCTTGCACAAGCTGCTTAAAATATTTGAATTCCTCACAGACTGCATGAAGGGTTTGAATGTGAGGCTTTCTATCAGGATTGAAAGCAGGCAGCCTGGTTAAGAGGGATTATCATTACTCTTTTCATCATCAGCATTACACTATGGCATTTTAAAAAATAATAATGATAATAATTATTGCAAGAAAAGAAAAGACTATTTATGTAGCACTTGGATTGTCATAAGCAGCAGTCTGGGGTTAGTTTGTTTCATTCTGCCTTTAGTAGGAAAGAGCGCTGGATAGGGAGCTGGACAGGACAGTGTCCGTACTCACCAGCTGTGTATCTGCAGAAAAGTCAGGCAGTCTCCCCTAGCCCCAGTTTTCTCATGGGTAAACTGAGCATAAAGATTCTCTCTATCTCAAAGATCTATGGTAGTACAGATGACTGGTACTTGGCATGTGACAATGCTTTGCTAATGTGTCTTTCTCTGCATCCTGTAGAAAGGCTTTGCCGGTATTTTCCACTGGAACAAGGCAGTTACCTTCAGGAAAGGTCAACAGGATCAGGAAAGATGGGCAGTGCCTTCACCCTCCCCTGGAAGCCTTCCCTGACCCCTCATTTGTCCACTGAAGCACACTGAGCTCCCCTGAGTGCAGGCCTGTTCATGCTACACAATCTCCTGTTTACTAGGTCATCTCCTGTATTATTAGTCCCTGTCTGTTGTGTATAACAAAACACCTGAAACTGAGTAATTTACAAAGAAATAAAATTTATTTCTTACAGTTTCAGAGTCTGGAAAGTCCAAAGTCCAAGGAACATATCTGGTGAAGTTCTTGTTCTTGGTAACAACTCTAGAGCAACACAAGTTATCACATGTCAAAATGGCAGAAGCAGAGAGAGAGCTTCTCATATGCTCTTCTTTTAAAGCCACCAGAACCACGCCCATGACCACCATTAAACTGTCAATGGGTTAATCCACTCACTAGGGCATGGTTGGTCCTCACACTCTAATCACCTCTTCAAGGTTCTACCTTTCTATTACCGTAATAGGATTTCCCACCCTCTTAAAATGGTCACAGTGGGGGTTAAATTTCTAATACCTGGAACTTTGGGGGACACAGTTCAATCCATAGCATCTCCTCAACTGGCTAAAAGTTCTTTAAAGGAAGCAACTGTATTTTATTCTCCATTCATCATTCAAGACTGTCCACATTGTCTAGCACATGTTCATAAATCTTATTGACTAAGATCAAATGAAAGAAATGAGCTGAAATAAAATTATTTTTGCTGGATATGAACCATAAGAGATGATCCAGATGTGTGATTGTACATTTATTTCAAACAACTATTTTCAAGCCCTACAATGTGTCAGACATCTTAGTAGATTCTAAATTTATTTTTGAGGTGGGCTCCAAAAGCAATGAGAAGAGATCTTATAGCATATGAAAATCGGAATACAAGTTTCAAAAGGAGGTGCTGATGCTCAGGAATTGGGTAAATAAAAAAGAGATCCAACTTTGAGCCTGAACAGTAAAGAAATGGAACAAAGTTCTTTATGAATAGAAGGAAGGAGAATACTAGAAACTAAAGCAGGAAAAGTGCATTTGGGCTGCATCAAGAATGCCTTGAAGACTTGTCTAAGGAGCTGGAGCTGTAATCTGTGGTAAAGAGGAAGAACTGCATGTTTCTAAGCAAGAGAATGACAGGGTTGGAAAAGTACACCCCATAGATCCTTGCCAGGCACCTACTTCTAGCACAGCCATTGCTCAAGGTAGCTCACTTACTCGACTTGGAAATTGGTGATTCTATGGTAATGTTTCTCTTGGATATTTCTTTTCTTTACTGGACAAGCTGACCTGTATTCTCTTTGTAAGAACCCAAATGCCCCAAGGGATCACACCCTGATCCTTCTCGGCCACACCCACCCCAAGCCCCATGCAGTATGCTAAGTAGGGATTGTATTTTAAGCCAATCAGCCTTCCCTTAAAGCCCTATATATATGTGTGTGTGCTGCCTAATAAACGAGCTCTCTCCGGTGGATCGTCAACTGGTGTCGACTCGTCCTTTCACTCTTCCCACCTGGTAGTTAGTCCTGAATCACATGGAACTCAGCCCAAGCTCTAGACTTCAACACAAAATAAATTAGAATAAATTAAACAAAATAAAATAAACCATTTCCTTCCCCCCTCCCCCCCAAAAAAACCTTTTCCCAACTGCCTTCCTCCTCTCCACTTTCTTCTTTCTGTCAGAAAATGATATCAAAGTGTGAGGTGCTGGAGATGGTGTGGACCCAGACGTGGAGTCAGCCTTCATGGAGCTTATGCTACTCAAATAACCATACAAATACATGGACACAAATTTGAATGTGTGCTATGAAGGAAAGTTTTGAGTACTCAAAAGCACAAAATGAAGTCATCTCATCACTTCCAGGAAGTCAGGGACCTTTTTCACTGTGCAAGTGTATATAAACCTCAACAAGAACAAAAGTCATTTGTATGTGTGTTTGCATGTGCACACATGTGTGCATGTGTATGAGGGGGTGGCTAACATTTCCAGGAAAGAGTGTTACCTCATTTAAATATCCCAAGGCATGAGAAAAGATGGCTCTTGAATACTTAAAGAATCAAGCAACAGTCAGCAAACATTTAATGAGCACTTGGTGTATGCTAGCACTTTCAGGCAATAAGAATGAAAAAATAAGTGCAAAGTCTCTAATCTCACAAAATTCAGAAAACTAATAATATAATTAATAGTCACAGGTAATTGAGATGAAACAAAGTTATATTAAAAAAACACCAAATTTTATGACTTATTGTGCATTTACCATGTGCCAAATAGTACTGTAAGTATATTACTCCAATGTATTATTTATTTTCATAATTATACTATAAAAATTCCATGTTTAATACCAATATTATACATGAAGACACCAAGGCTTAGAGACATTAAGTATATTGTCCAGGTTGGTACAGATAGTCAATGATGAATACTAGATTTAGTCACAAAAATATTTGCATTCAAGGTTATTCTTGGAAGCAAGGAACATATAATCATTCAATAAATATTTATAATGTATTATGTGCCAATCATATTGGCTCTAAGTGTTTCCTTCAAGAAGCTTACATTCTCTGTCCTACTGAAGGAGACACACAATAAACCAGAACATATATATGTTAATTGTTTTAATCAATTCTAAGTATAATTTAAATGGAATAAAATACACCAACATTAAGTATAAAAGTAGATGTTTTGATAAATAAATATAGTAATGTAACCAACACTACCCTTATAGTTTAGAACATTTCCATGCCCCTCTGCAGTCAATCCCCTAGTCTACCCTCAGCTTCTAGCAATCAGTGATCTGCTTTCTGCCACTAGACTTTTTATTTGATATCTTCACACAAACGAAATCATACAATGTCAATGTATAATGTTTTTGAGATTTATCCACGTTGTTGCATGTGTTATATCTTCCTTTTCATTTATGAGCATTGTCTAATTGAATAAATGTACAATTTATTTCTTCATTCACTAGTTGATGGACATTTAGGTTGTGTCCAGTTTTTAGTTATTATCAATACAGCTACTGTGAGCAGATAAATTTTTGTCTGAACATATATTTTTATTTCTCTTGGGTAAATACCTAGGAGTGAGATTGTTGGGTTGCCTAATAAGTGTATATTTTGCTGTATAGGAAATGGCCAAATTGTTTTCCAAAGTGGCTGTTCAATTTTGAATTCCCATCAGCATTCTGCCCTCTGGACCTGTCTGTCATCCATCAATCAAATCCTTTTCCAGATCTTCAACTTCTTCTGTGTTCCAGTCACCTTCTTTCTTTAAAACATACTACAGGACCAAAAGCTCAGGGAGAAAATCTGTCTGCTTACATCGTTTCATTCAGAGCATTTCTTCCCATCTGTCCCTTTAAAACATAAAGTCCTCCTGAAGTACACTCCATCAACTAACCCCTGTTTCTACAACAAACCCAAGCTGCTCTCATCCAATGCTCTCCCAATCACCGCCCTCCATTCATTGAAGATGTTAGCACCTGCATTCCTGCCTTATTCTCTGCCATTATTTCTTCCACCCTACCCTTATTTAGCATGCATTTTGATGGGTAAATTCATACATACATACATACATACATACATTTATACATGCGCACACATACACTAAATACATACACATACACACACATACATACATACATACATACATACATGGGAGGTATGGAGAAAAGTAAAGGTGAGAAGGGGATAGGCAGGTTATTTGGGGGGTGGGGGTAGAATTGTTTTGATTTTTAATAGAATACTGAAGGAAGGATGCACTGAGAAGGTGACAGTTGAGCAAGGTAACAGGTGACAAATCAGCTCATGCATTTGTGTGGGGAAAGACAGCCCCAGGCAGAAGCAACCATAAATATAAAGTCTTTGAGGCCATAATATACCTAGCTTTTTCAGGAGAGTGAGAGGTCCAGCACAGCTTGGGAGAGTACAGACAAGTTAGAGAGATAAGAGGAGATTGCAATTGGCAGGCCATGGTAAGGATTTGGAAGTTTGTGTAGGTGAGATTTGAAGTCACTGTTGAGTTTTGAGCAGAGGAGCAATGTGATCAGGCTTATGTTTGCAAAGGTTTACTCTAGCTGCTCTACAGAATAGAAGATAGAGCAGTTGACAAGTTATTGCGACAATTGGAGATAAATAATTCAGGTGATTGTGGTTGGATACTGTGTTTATTGTGAAGGCATAGCCACCAGGATTTACTGATTAATTAAATATAAGACGTGAGGTAAAACTACAATTCACTTACCTTCTAAGGTTTTGGGCATGTGTAACTAGAAGGACAAGACACCATTAACCGAGATGGAGAAGACAGCCGGAGGAGTGCACGTGGGGAGTGAGATCAGGAGCTCAGGTTTAGGTGAGTTTTCCTGATGGCTTCAACATCTGTGTGCCACACCCCAGCATCTCAGTTCCATGGCATCCTTGACCAAGGAAACTTACTTTTTACTCTGCCTATGGCACCTCCTCCTAAGGTATGATCTCCATGGTCATTTCCTGGATCTTGTCTTACCAATAATTTTTCCGCTTCCAAAAGCCTGATTTCAAGCATCTCATCTCTGGTTACTGCTGTGTAATCTCTGGCTCACTCTTCAGAGCTTAACTTCCCCTCTGCTTTAATCCCATTGGGAAATTCAACGCATTGACCTCACCAGAGTGCTGTTATTATCCTGTGCTCTTTTTCATTTCTTCACACACTTCATTACCCACATTAGACACCATTACAATCCAGACCCCTTGCTTGCTCCACCTTCTCCCGTCATACTCCATACTAAAAATCCCTGGTCCTAGTAAATCCCAATTCTCTACTACTTGCAAATATTCTTGAGTGTCAGAATACGGCAGGTGAAAACCTCACAAGTGCTGACTAGTCTCAGTTTAAACTTAGGATCACAAACATCCAGTGACCATTCAGCCTGTTTTACCACCCTGACTTATATTCTTTTTTGTTTTGTTTTGTTTTGTTTTGTTTTGACCGGTAAGGGAATCGTAACCCTTGGCTTGGTGTCATCTGCACCACGCTCAGCCAGCAAACGCACTGGGCCATCCCTATATAGGATCCAAACCTGCAGCCTCAGCGCTGTCAGCACCGCACTCTCCCGAGTGAGCCACGGGGCTGGCCCCTGACTTATATTCTTAACAATTTACTTTTTTGCTCTTTGGGGTGACTATTTTCTGTCTTCTCAGATCTTTTCAAACATGTTAATTCTCCATTTCCCCTACTCTCAGCTAGTCATCTTGTTTCTTATTAAACTGAATAAACACATGCAAATAGGGACTCCCTCATCTCCCTAAAACCAAACTTACTACACTGTCTCTATCCCTCCCTGTATATTTTGTCTTGTCTTCTGTTAAAGTGGATGAGCACCCCCATTCCTATCGGAAGCCACTTCTTTGATCTGAATTCTGTGTCCTCTCACCTATTAAAGTATTATTCATCTACACCTGTATTTTCTCTCACCACCTGTGTCTTTACCCGACCCCATCTATGACACTATTACCAGCAGCATTCAAACATGCCATAACAAAACCCATCATAGAAACTTCCACTCACCCTACATCGCCCTTTAGCTACTTCCCCATTTCTTTGCTTGCCTTAAAATCATGGTTCCTCCAAAGAGTTGTCTATGCATGATTCCAGTTTCTTAAGTCCATTCTCCCTTTAGCCCATTTCAAATAGAAACTTTCCCATCAAGCCACGGAAACTACTCTTGCAAGGTCATCAAAAACCTCTATCTTGCCAACTTTATAGGGCAATTTTCCATGTCACCTTACTCAGAATCTTCACAGTATTTGGCACAGTTGGTTTCTCCCTCTATCCTTAAACACTTCCTTCATTTGGTTTGCAAGGCACCACACTTTCCTACTTTTTTTCCTGCCCCACCAGTGACACGTTCCCAGTCTCCTTTGTAGGGCCTACCTTGAAGTGCCTCAGGGCATATTTCCCAGCCCTCTTCTCTCTCTACTGGCCTCCTGGGTAATCTCATCCTTCCTGCATGATTGTAAATACTGTACAAGCTGAGAGCTCCCAACCACCACAATTGTATGTCCTGTTGCTAACAGGAGTTCCCAGCTAGATGTCTAATAGCATCTCAGTTTGAAAAAGATCATAACAGAATTCTTGTTTTCTGACCAATACCAAAAATCATCACCCACACACACTCAAACTTGCTTTTGTCACCAGTTTTTCTTTCATAAATGGCACTTCTACCATTCAGTTGCTTTATTAGTTTGCTAGGGCTGCCATAACAAAATATCACAGACTGGGTGGCTTAAGCAAGAGAGATCTGTTTTCTCATGATTCTTGAAGATAAAAGACCAAGATCAAGATGTTGGCAAGTTTAGTTCCTCGAGTCCTCTCTCCTTGGCTTGCAGATAGACTCCTTCTCACTGTGTCTTCATGTGGTCAACTCTCTGTGCATGCACATGTCTGGTGTCTTTCCGTGTGTACAAATTTCCACTTTGTATAAAGATACCAGTCATATTGGATTAGGTCCCACCCTAAAGACTTCATTTTAACTCAATAACCTCTTGAAAGACCTTGTTTCCAAATACAGTCACATCCTGAAGTACTGAAGTTAGGACTTCAACTTATGAATGGGGGATAGGGGGGCTGGGGAACACAAAGTTCAGTCCACAATTGTGGCTCAGTCCAAAACTTTAGATGTCTTCATGAACTAATGGAACAGAATAGAGAACCCAAAAATCAAACCATGTATTTACAGCCAACTGATCTTCAACAAAGGCACTGAGAACATACACTGGGGAAAAGACTGCCTCTTCAATAAATGGTGCTGGGAAAACTGGACACCCGTATGTAGAAGAATGAAACTTGATTCGTACCTCTTACCATGTATCAAAATCAACTCAAAATAGATTAAAGACCTGAAATATAAGGTCTTTAACATAAGACCAGAAATATAAGACCTGAAACTTTAAAACTCCTAGAAGAAAACAGAGGGGAAACACTGCAGGATTTATGATTACTCAAAGAATTTATAAATAACACCCTAAAAGCACAGGCAACAAAAGAAAAAATAAACAAATGGGATTATATCAACCTACGTGATGGGAGAAAATATTTGCAAACTACGCATCCAACAAGGGATTAATATCCAGAATATACAAAGAGCTCAAATAACTTTACAGCAAAAAACCAAATAATCCAATTAAAAAATGGGCAAAGGAGCTGAATAGATATTTCTCAAAGGAAGACATACAAATGGGCAACAGGTATATGAAAAAATGCTTAACACCACTAATCATCTGGGAAATGCAAATCAAAACTCCTTTGAGATATCACCTCACCCCAATCAGACTGGCCATTATAAAAAAGACAGAGAATAGTCAATGCTGGTGAGAATGTAGAGAAAGAGGAAATCTTCTGCACTGTTGGTGAGACTATAAATTAGTACAGCCATTATGGAGAACAGTATGGAGGTTACTCAAACAACTACAGACAGAACTGCCACATGATCCAGCAATCCTGCTCCTGGGGATATATCCAGAGGATTGAAAATCCTCAGGTCAAAGGCATACCTACACTCCCATGTTTATTGTAGCTCTATCTACAATAGCCAGGTGATGGAACCAACCTAAATGTCCATAGATGGATGACTGGATAAGAAAATTGTGGTATATATACATCATGGAATACTACTCAGCCATAAAAAAAGAATGAAATTCTACCATTTGCAGCAACATAGATAAACCTTAAGAAAAGTATCCAAATGAAACGAAATGACACAGGTACAGAAATACCACGTATTCCCACTCATAACTGGGAGCTGAATCCATAAATAAACAAATGAACAATAAAGAGAGACAGAGAGAAAGAGATAGAAAGAAACAACAATCACAGTAATTCATTGAACTCAGAAAGAGAGAAAAGAACTGTGGTTACTAGAGGTAGAAAAGGAGAAGCGGGGGAGGGGGGGCTAATGAGAAATTGGTTAAAGGACACAAAGAATGATTGCACATTGTAATGTTGAATAAGCTAACTATCCTGATCTAACCACCACACATCATACACAATTATTGAAAGTCAACATTGCACCCCACATGTATGTATAATAAACTATCTTAAATAAAATAAAATAAATAATAAAAAAAAACCTTTAGATGTCTTTTTGATCTAGCTTCAAATGTCTCAAGTATACTCACGCACAATCCCCACTTGCAGAGCCCAAGTGTAAGCCACAGCCATCAGTCATCTGTATGCCAGATACTGGCGTCTTCCCCTAACTGGTCTCCATACTCCCACGCTCACCCACACAGTAGCTGCAGGAAAAATAAACAAACTAATTCTTTCAATGACTTCCCAATGCATTCATAATGAAATCCAAATCCCTTACCATGGCCCACATGATCCAGACACTGTCTCTCTCTCCTATCTCAGTACCCACAATATTCTTCCTTAATAACCATGCTGTAGCCACTGGGATTCCTGCTGTTCTTTATAAACATCAAGTTAATTCCAGCATCAGACACTTTAGGTTTTCCAGTGTCTCTGACTGGAACACTACTGTCTTGTATCCTTGCACAGATTGGTCTCTGCTTGTCATTTAGGTCTCCACTCCCTGGTGATGCTCCATTCTCTTACCCTACTTTATCTTCTTGATAGTGCATATCACTCTCTTAATTATACTTATATGTTTATTTATTCATTGTCTCTGCTACTAAAATATAAGGTCTGAGAAAGCAGGGACTTTACTGTCTTGTCTGCTGTTATATCTGCAGTGCTTAGAGTGTAACTAGGTATAGTACATGTTCAATAATTAGTGAATAAATGAATCAATGGATGAGTACATAATTTTTATTTTTACCATTACTTTGTGGTGTTAAAAACTGAAGCTCAGACATTTTAAGCAAGTTGCCCGAGGTTATTTAGCTCTTAAATGACCACTAAATGCACATCTTGTGTGTTCTTATCAGAACACACTGTCTAGCAGGACTTGGAATAGCCATCTCTGTGTTAAAAGAGTGGTGAGATGTGGTGTTACATTTTTGTCATTTCAAGTTATTCTCATATCATCTTGTGACTACCAGACATGTCCTTCCATAGAACCTGCATGAGACGTGTACCCTCATCCAAAACATAAACACAGCAGAAACCATGCTTATAGGACAGAACAGATTTGCAGAAACTTTGAGAGAATCATTTCTCTCTCCCTTGGTGTCCTGTTCAAATAAGAAGGGATTTTCAATAGCGGAATAAAATTTGCTGGCTTCACATCTGCTTTTGTTTCCAATACCTTTGTGTTTGTTTGCTTTAGATAAGCTCATAGGCCTTCTCAGTTTTTGTTTTTGTATTACCAAAATGTTTTAAGGTTTAGATTTTATTCCTGTGAGTGGCTTAAATAACGGAAATGTATTGTCTCACAACCCTGGGAGCTATAAGTCCCAGGTCAAAGTGTTGGCCAGGTTGGTTCTTCCTGAGGACTGTGAGGACGAAGCTGCCCTGTGGCCCTCTTCTAGCTTCTGGTGGTCTGTGGCAATCTGTGGCATTCCTTGGCTTGTGGCAGCATAACTCCAGTCTTTACGTGATGTTCTCCCTGTGTTTGTGCTTGTCTTCAAATGTCTCCTTTTTTTAAGGGCTCTAGTCATATTGGATTAGGACTCACTCTAATAACCTCATTTTAACTTGATTACCTTTATAAATATTCTGCCTCCAAATAAGGTGACATTTGGAGATGCTGGAATTTAGCACTTCAGTATATGAACTGGGGGTGCAGGGGTAGCAGAATTCAACCTATAACAATTCTTATATAAGTACTCTGGTGAATAAGACACTGGACTTGCAGAAAATTACAAAAGGAACAACTCAGCTTCTTGTACATCTATCTTCAAACTCGCCACATTCCTGGAAAGAAAGGGAGAGCGGAAAAGAGAGAACATATTCACTGATCACACACTATTATTTCATTATTTCCCTCAATCTCATTGAATTTAATCAATTTCATTGAATGAATTTTTTTCACTCAATTGTTAAAACATCCTGGCAAATAGTATTCTTACTTGCCCAATAAAGATAACAAGATGAAGATAAGTAAAGCGAAATATTCATTGTAAACATAATGGAAGAGTTTTGATTTCTTGCCATTTTTGCCTCATTCTAATGCCTATTTAATGGCTTAATTATAAGGTGCTAACCTTATTACGACCCCTGTGTTTCATAAAAGAGAAGTAGAAACCACAGTCTCTGGTCTCAAGGTATTTATAGTCCAGCTGGTAAGATGCAGCATATATAAAACCAAAGATGAATTCAAAATAAAATATCAACAAGACCAAGTTTGGTTTCTTGATGAAAGAGACATATTATTCAACAATGAGGGCTTAGCACATAGTTCAGTGCCTAGCACAAAACGATGCTCAATGCATACTTGCTGAATAAGTGAATGAACGCATGAACACACAGCAGCATGTTAGACACTACTCATTCAGCAAGCTACTTACTGAATGCTTATTGTGTGTCATGCATGTGCCAGGGACTGTTTACAGCTCTGGCCATTACAGTGGTAAACAGAACAAATAAGATCCCTGCACAAAATTGCCTAAATTCCATGGGAAAAGACAGGCACAATCCCAGTAGAGGTGACAACAAACGCACATGCCGTAAAGAAGGAATCAGCTTGATAATGGATCGAATGGGGGCAAGCTCCCCCACGATTCATCTGTGTAATGACCACCCCAGCCTTTCTAGTGAGAGTAAGG
Source organism: Cynocephalus volans (assembly GCF_027409185.1). Lineage (NCBI taxonomy): Eukaryota > Metazoa > Chordata > Mammalia > Dermoptera > Cynocephalidae > Cynocephalus > Cynocephalus volans. Next base: position 12,067,998 of record NC_084468.1, read on the forward strand.
CACCCATTGTTTTCCAGGAATTGTGGAAGATAATTATTAAAAGAGCTAATATTTATTAAAGATCCAGCACACACACAATTCAGTAAAGGAAGGTAAATGCCAGGAACTGAAGGCAGAGCAGGATTCACCCATTGGCAGGTCATGTCTATCCCACTTCAGTTTCTAAATTCCTGGAGGGTAAGGATTGTGGCCTGTGACTACTGTGTCCCCAGCACTTAACACTAAATCTAGAACATAGTCAGTGCTTAATAAATGCTCAATGAACAGATGCATAAAAGAACAGGGGAGGGAGGTAGAGTCTGATGTGGGATAGGGACATAGTTAGAACTATGGTATATCAGTTTCTGAGGGCACAATCTGGATGCCTTAAAATAACAGAAATGGCTTGTCTTACAGTTCTGAGGCCCAGAAGTCCAAAATCAGGATGTCAGCAGGGACATGCTTCCTCAGAAACCTATAGGGGAGAATCATCCTTGCCTCTTCCTGGTGATGGCTGCCAGTCCTTGGCACTCCATGGCTTGCAGCTCGATCACCCCAATCTCTGCATGAGTCATCCCATGGTGCTCTCCCTGTGTCTCTATTTCCTATCCTGATAAGGACCCCAGTCCTATCAGATTAAGTGTCCATCCTATTGCAGTATGACCTTCTCATAATTAAATAGGGCCTTCTCTGCAATGGCCCTATTTCCAGTAAGGTCACATCCCGAGGTACTGGAGGTTAGGCCTTAAACATATCTTTTTTTGCAGGGGGGTCATAATTCAACCCGTAATGTATGGTACTCAGAGAGAGGCATGGAAAGGGGACATTGATCTGGGTATACTTCGTTTCTCCAAAATGTCTAGGACACAAACTCAACCAGAATGCTCCAGCGCGTAAGACAGGGAAGGAGCTTACCATGCATTCATTGACAGTCCTGGCACTACAAAGCATTTTACAAGCTTCACCAATCAAATGCCAGCAACATCTGGCTTTCCCCCAGCACCAAGTCAGCTTTTCCTAAACAGTTTATGACCGGCTTCTCAGTGGCTGTTTATGTTTTCAGAATATTAAGCAGTGTGTAGTCACTTTCTCAGGGAGGGTTTCTCAGTGTGGTTTCTAAAAATGTGCTAAATGTGTTTCCAAAGAGGAAAGGCGCCAGAGGGCCTTTGGTGGGGCACACTGAGCCTTGTAATCACAAACAGATGACAAAACTTCCTGGTTCTGGCTCCAGGAAACCAGCAAGGCTCCCGAACATCAGCCCACAATCAACCTGGGTAAAACTGCCAGCATACAAAAATTGTCACAGACCCCCACCCCACCCCTGTTCTATTAAGTCTCTGACCCTTCAGGGGACTTGCTGATTGGGTAAGGGGTCTTCCTAGCCACGTGGTCTAGAACTCACACAAGGCCTGCTGTGGCCTCAGGCTGCAGTCAGAGAGCCCCCCAAAAGAATGATGTGCTGAGCCCAGTCATGTGTGCATGCACACTGCTGAGCTGTCGACCTGCTAGGATTCTAGAGAGCTAGCACCAGAATCTAGAGAGCTAGCAACAGAGGGAGAAAAGTGCGTATTGGATAGACACTGAGGCAGTCTGTGGAACCAAGGGAATCCTGAACAACCTCAGGCCCCTGGTGGGCAGGAACTGGGGACATAATTAGGGAGCTCTCATTACAGCATCCTCATCGTGGATGGATCCCAGAGCCCTGTGTGCCTTTGGGTCTCTAGTCGAGATTCCAATTCCTGTCCTACCTAGAGTCACCTGCCCTCTTGGCTTAAGCAAAACATGAGGGGCAGCCACTCCTCAAATGAAAGAGTGCTGTGATCAGAAGCGGGACAGGGAGAAATGTGCACAGCAGACGGCCGCAGCAGCTCCCACAGGTGGACTGAGGCGATGAATGCCAGACTTTACCTAGCTCTCAGGCAGGTGGACCACAGCCTGCTTTCTTGAGGCCACACTCTGGGAAACCCTCTAAGGTCAGCAAGGCTCTGAGTCTGCCCAAACCATGGACAATGGGTGCCAGACGGAGAAACAGCCCAAAGAAAAAATGTCTAAGTAGGAATTCCCAAAAGAGCCCACCAAGCAAGAGCAAGGACTTTTAATATCCCTGTTCTTCCCATGTAAAGCCAGAATCTGACATCAAGCACTAAGACCGTGAGCCCTGCTCTAACTACTACAGGAGAAGAGCAATTTCCTCAGTCCAGCAGCTAAGACCCTCTTCAGTGGCAGCTTTCTACTCCCTGGATATTTTCCAAAGGGCTCCCAGGCTCAAACTTTGTGATCCCACAGTACCTCATACACGGTCTTCTCTGCACTTGCTGCATTACAGCGATAGGTGCTGATACCCAGGAGTACTCAACAAGGCAAGGTCTCCTTGAGCAAGGAGAAATTCACCTGTTCCCGCAAATGCTGGCAATTATATCAGCAGAGAGGATGGAAAGAGAGAATAATAGGCAAGGGACAATCTGTGAGCCACAGCACAATTTGGGGATCACACAAGGAATGGTCAGGGGGGGAAAAACCATTAAAGGCATTGTGCTTACTTAGAGGATTAGGAGAAAACTTTAAGCAAAACTTAATAACTACAAATTATTATTATTATTATTATTATTATTATTATTATTATTATTATTTTGTCTTTTTCGTGACTGGCACTCAGCCAGTGAGTGCACCAGCCAGTCCTATATAGGATCCGAACCCGCGGCGGGAGCGTCGCTGCGCTCCCAGCACCGCCCTCTCCCGAGTGCGCCACGGGCTCGGCCCCAAATTTTTTTTTTTAAATAAAAACGTGACTATATTAAAAAGAAAAAAATTTCTGAATGCCTCTACCCAAAAAAATCCACACATAAATTAAAAGATAAACAGCAAACAGGAAAATAAATACTTGCAACAATTGTACCAAAGAATTTTAATTTGTTACTCTATAAAGAGTTCAAATAATAATAAAAGGAACAATAGTATAAACAGTATATATAATTGTTCAGCACATATTTATTGTGCATCTGTTATGTGTTCAGCTCAGGAAAAAAATACAAATTGCTTAGAATTATATGAACAGAAGTCTAATCTCACTCAGTGATTTAATAAATGTAAATCAAAAAAGCAGGATATTGTTATTACCTATCAGATTGGCAATGATTAAAAGAAATTTTAAGAGGGTTTTGGCAAGATTTTGGGGAAACGAATATTCCCACACTGGTAATGGGAGTATAAACCGGCATGACATCATTCAAGATCAATTTGGCAAAAGGTCAATAAATATCTATTAAAATACCCTTTAACTCAGAAATTCCACTTCAAAGTTTTTTTTAATAGATATACCCACATAGCACTTAATGATGTATGGCTAAGAGAATTTACAGTATTGTTTAGGAAGATATAAAATGCTCCAACTGGAAAAAATCTACATGTTCATTAATAGGTGATATCTATATAAATTATGAAAATTATATAATGAAATATCATGAAACCGTTAAAAAAAATCCTAGAATAATGTAAAAGGAATGGTATATACCAATATGAAAATATTCACACAATATATATTAAATTAACAGACAAAAAGAAGTCACAGGACAGTGTTTATAAAACACTTTCATTGTGTGAGGGTCTCAGTGTAAAGACAGGGGTGTGTATCTGCATTCTAATCTATTCGCATATGTTTGTTCCATGTATAATGCTTTTTATTTCATTTTATTTATTTTCTAGTTATTGTGTGAAATTCATATCTTGAAATTCACAGATATTTTAAAATTAATTTTGTTTTGGATCGTAACATTTTTGTAGACTATTTTGCTTTCTCTAGAGCTTCTAATTCTTTTTTTTTCTCATGATAGTTATTTTTAATATGCCAAATTAAGTGGGCCATGGAGTTCCCAGATCGAACATTATTTCTGGGTCTATCTACGAGAGTGGTCCTGGATAAGGTTAGCACTCGAACAGGTGGACGCTGAATAAGGTCGATCGCCCTTCCCATTCTGTAGAGGGCCTGAGTAAAAGAAAAGGGCAGAGGCAGGAGGAATTTGTCCCTTTTGCTCCTGTCTGCCTGCGTGAGCTGAGACACCAGTCTTTTTCTGCCCTTCGACTGAGATTTTACACCATCATCTCCCCTGGTTTTCAGGCTTTTGGACTTGGACCAAATTTAACTACCAATTTCCCTGGGTCTCCACTTTGAGATTGCAGATCAGGGGACTTTTAAGTCCCCATAATCACATGAGCCAATTTTTCATAAAAAATATTTATTTCATATTGGTTCTGTTTCTCTGGAGTATTCTGACTAAAACATTTCTTATTCTACATTTTTCTTATATGCTCACATTTTAATCCAGCTCTCAAATTCACTGTACATCAAATTCAGAATCCTCTTCTTCCCCCTTTCCCAAATCCAGCAAATTTTGTACAGTTTGCGATTTTTTTTTAACCATTTATGTAAGAGACCTTTGTGTTTGGAATTATTAACAGTTTTAACAAAGAGAAACAGGTAAAGGCATGTTTGGGCCTTTTGTCCAGGACCGGAAAGGCAACCACTTCCTTCCAGAGAGAGAATTCTAACCCTTGCATCCTAACAGTCACAGCATTCCTGTCCACAACACTTAATGAGTAAAATCCCAAAAGCTGGACTGGATCTATCTTTTGGGTCTGTATTTTTCTTTCTGATAAGTACATCCCAGGAAAGAAAAGAAATATGGTTGGCTGGTCAGGTGAGAGCAGGTCATTTTGGTCCTAAAGGAAAAAATAGCCACTAGAATTTGGAAATAGACAAAGAGCATCCTAAAATGCCCAAAAAGCACATCAGGTTCAGTTCATTTCTTCTCTATTTCAGAGACACAGTCAGGAACAGCTCGACCACCTAGGTTCAAGTAACAATTTCCCAGTTTGTGCTATTGACACAGGACACCAAGGACACTTATTTCGGAGTTCAAGGAATTTCCCAGAAATAGAAATCCTGCTGGGAAGAAGAACCAGCTGGGTAGGGGGCCCATGCACTTGCTCAGGACGGAGCATTCCAACACCCTTCAGTGACCCAGTAAACAGAGATGCAAACATCAGGGACCAGAGAGATGTTTTTGAATTAGTGCTAGAAGTAATGATTGCAAATTACGTGTTAGCTCATGTCTTCCAGATTGTGTTCTTATTAATGGTTGTAAAACATTTCAGAAGTCACCCCACATCACCAAAAAGCCTCATGAAAGGCACTATTAGCCAACATGGCAGGCAGCTGTCTAATTAGAAACATAATATTCCAGCTTAGCAGAGAGTTTGGAAGTCACCGTGGCAGACAGCAGACGAGGTTCTGAGAGCCGCACAAAGGAGATAGTCATCAATGCAACTGGTAAAGGGACATACATGTCACAGATGCTCAGTGCATATTGGTTTCCTTAAGTTTTAGCCTTCCCTCTCTTATAGTTCCCTATCTACCCTTATTCAGCTCAGAATGGAGAGATGATAGTAGAAAACCACTTCCTTGCTCTGCAGCAGCCGCACTCCCTGTGTTCTGGCAAAGAGCAACTACACACGGAGGCACTCATCTGCTCATGTACTCACTCATCCAGCAACATGAGGTCCTCCTGTATACCTTGGTGGGTAGTATTAGTTTCTGGGGATGCCTTAAAAAGTCCCACATACTTGGTGGCTTAAAACAAAAGAGATTTATCTTTCCACAGATCCGACGGCTAGACGTCCAAAATCGCGGTGTTGGCTGTGCCGTGCTCCCTTTGAAGCTTCTAGGGGAGGATCCTTGCTTCTTCCAGCTTCTGGCAGCTCTAGGCATTCCTTGGCCTTCAGCTGCAGCATTTTAATCTGTTTCCATAGTCACATGGTGATCTCTTTTATGTGCCTGTGTCTTTGTGTGGTGTTTTCCTCTTCTTAGAAGGACATCAGTCATATTAGATTAAGGGCCCATCCTAACGGCTTCATCTTAACTTTAAAATCTGCAAAGACCCTATTTCCAAATAAGGCAACATTCACAGGTACCAGAGGTAAGAAATTCTACATGTCTTTTTGGGAACACAACTCAACCCGTGAGAGGGCTGGCAAATGCAGAGTGACATAGCATTAGTCTTGGGGAAGCAGATAGAGAAACCGAGGCACATGCTTGGAACTTTGGGTGATTTGTTCCTCTGGTGTTTCCTAACATGGGCCGCACACCCAGTGGGTTATGCACTTTGTGAGAGGAAAACTGTGAATCAGGAAGGAGGTCAGAATTATTGAAGAAACCTCCTTCGTTAGAAGCAGAAGGGTTGGGAATCAAGATTTCTCCGCCAACAGCCACCAAGCACTGGATTTGCTCCCCATCACCTCACTAAATCCTCCCAACACCCTAGGAAGTTACAAATGAGAGAAGTGCAGTGACATTCATGAATAATTAAGCATTTTTCTGCTGGTAAGGTTCAGGGCTGGAATTTGAACCCAGCTCTGCCTGGCTCCAGAGCCTGAGAATAGACAAGAACCACTAAAGGGAAAATCCGTCACAGCTGTTCAGTGTTGTGCACTCATAAGGAATTAAGGTTATTACATTACCAGATTATTGTGGATCCATTGTTGTTATTTGCCACACTGAAATTGCAAACCTCGGATGTGGACAAGCTCACCAAGAGGACCCAGGGTTACTTATTCAGTTGATGTGATTTTTCTGCCCCCTCCATGTCCCTTCCCTATTTGCAGATCCCATTTAATCTCTAGACCCAGATGGGGCAAGCCCTGAGGTATTTGCACAGCTGCAGCTCTTTAAGACTCCCACAAATCGGCCACAGGGTGGAGTGCTAAGATGTGCTGAGTCAAGACTACTTACTACACCTGAGTTGTCCTCCCTGCTGTCCTTAACTAGTTCTGTGACCTTAGTCAAGTTACCCAGTATCACTGAGGTTCTGCTTCTCCATTTGTAAAATGAGGATAATTGTGCCTAGTCATGAGTTATGGTGAAAATTAAAGGAAATATGTCAACACATGAAAAAATACCTGGTATGGTACCTGATACCCAGTGTGTTCAACTAATATGATCACTTTCTTAGGTCTATAGGGCAATGGACTCTCCTATCCTATAGTTTAGCTCATTGCACTAGATTTCTGTAATCTGAACCAAATGAGGGAGGAGTGAAAGGAGAAAGCACTGGAACCATAAAACACAAACACGATGGGATTTTACCCAAGGACAGCCATATTTTAAACCAGGAAGTGTAGGGTATAAGAAAGCACAAGGACCTTTCGTTTTCTACGGTGGCCATAACACAGTGCCACAACTGGGTGACTTGAAACAACAGAAATCCATCGCCTCACAAGTTAGAAATTTGAAATCAAGGTGTTGGCAGGGCCATGCTCTCACTGAAACCCCTAAGGGATGATACTTTCTTGCCTCTTCCAGCCTCTAGTAGCTACAGAAGTTCCTCAGCCTGTAAATGCATCACTCCAGTCTCTGCCACCACCTTCCCATGGCCTTCTTCCTGTGTGTGTGACTTCACATGGCTGTCTTCTTATGAGGACACCAGTCATATTGGCGTAGGGACTCCAACATAGCCTTTGTGAGGGACACAATTTGACCCATAACAGACCATATAGACCAAACTCCAAGAGGATGCATTTCTATTCTCCACCACCAGGGCCCAAGCCATGGTCTGATGGAGAAAGCCATTGAACCCTTGGGCTGAAGGGAGTCCATTGTGTATATACGTCTCTTCCCAACTTCACACTCAGTGACATCATGCTGATGTTTTGAAGTCAGTCATGGTGGGAGTATTCACAACATGAAAATCAGCAAGCACTGCTTAGTGAGCCTGCTGCTAAATATTTACCACCCCACTGCTACCTTAAGGGCACTTAGATCTCTTAGGATAGAAAAGAGCTGAGACCTGTGGGTTTCAGGATATTAGCATGGGCAGAACTGAAGAGGTCTTTGCCTCTGTTTATGAGGAAGCCAGCTCACTTGGAGAAGGTGTGCACATGGAGGTCAGGATACCTTCCCTGCTACCCCACAGGCCCGTGGTAGAGACTGAAGGAAATAGGGGGTACAAATCCAATGTGTTTTACAGAGACTTGTTCTATTAATCTTGAAAAATATAAAAAGCCTTGGACATAGCACACGGTGGGTGCCCAGTAAATATTTGTTAAATTGAAATATTATCATCCCAATCAGAAAAGCAGCTTTTCTACACCTTGCCCCCAATTTAGCTTCTGTAAACACACAAGTAAGTTTAGGATACTGGTCAAGGCATAAGTAAGTTTAGGAAGCTAAACTAAGGCAAGGTGCTAAGCCAGAATAACTTTTAAAAAAACCTTGTCAAATTTACATAGCAGTGGCCAGTCCTTTTCCATCTGCCTTTATTTGGAACCTGAAAGGAAACATCAGCCCCCTGTTCTCTCTGTGGTCTGTCCACACTCCCACCAGCCCCGTGCACAGCTCCTGTTCTAAAGCCTTACTTGGACTGTGACATTAGCATCGATGTATCATCTAGCTTCCTATCTGTCCCACCTACTCAACCACCTCCCACCCAGCACTGGGGTGCTCTTTCTAAACACATTATCTGACTATTTCATCTCCCTGCTTAAAACCTGAAAATGATTTCTGCCACCCTCAGCTATAACCCAAACTCCTTAGCATGGCATTCAAGGCTCAGAGACTATTATTTGGTCTGGGTCTGACTTAGATCCCTCCGTCTTCTTCAGTAAACAGACCCTGGCACCACCTCAGATGCAGATCAGCGAGGAGCCCATGTTAAGCCAATTAGATTTCCCCATCCCTTGGTCACTGTGATTGGTGATCCAGGAAGACCACTGACCAAACAAAGCCAAACAGTCTTCCCTGTGATTTATTCTTTTTAACAGTAGATTTCCTCTTTATGTCATTAGGCTGGAAAGAAATAATCCTAGGCTTATCTATGACCATGTTCCCTACTGCATAGGAATTCTTCATTCTATCTTTGTAACAAGAAGGAAAATGCAAATGGTCCGCGGAAATCTAGATATAAGGCAGACGTCAGAGGCAGAAGAGAAAGTGGCATCTTTAACCTTGGGTCCAGTTGCTCTGGGGCCATCTCCTTTTCTGCTTATACCCATGCTTTGCCACACAAATCCACCTCCATTTCACCCAAACCATCTCCAGTTGGGTTTCTGGGATGGAAACGAATCCACACTAGCAGGACACCCCTTGGCTTTCTGTCCTCAGTGTGTTCTTCCAGCCTTGCCCACTTCTCTCCACTAGACTCTGTGCCATCACACCCCGCAGTGAACTCCAGGTCTTGACTGCAGCACACCCTCCCACACCCCCACACCTTTGCACAGTCTCAGTCTCTTTCTAGAATTCTCTTGTCCTTTGGCTGAACATCACTTGTTTCCCATCACTTGTTTCTTTGTATGCTTTTGGTCTGCCTTTCCCAGTGTAAATAAACTTCAGAGATCAAAGTATGAACTCATTGCTATATCCCTGACACCTAGACAGGGCTAGAAACATAGGATGTGCACAATAAATATTTTGTTGAAGAAATAAATGCATTTATCCTCAAGATGGGAAAGAATGTAATTGTGACAAAAGATCTAGACTTTGATGTCACATCCTTGCTAGACTGTTAACTTGCTGAGGACAGTCACCAAGGCTTTCCATTTTCAAAGACTCAGCCTGGCATGTAGTCCCCAGCACACGTGAGTGCTCAGTAAAAGGGGGTGAGATGACTTAGCCTGTAAGTCCGTGGGGCCTAGAGAGAGCCTAAAAAATTGGGGACACTCACTAACCCTGTGTTTGGATGTAGGTGAAAATTAGTCTAGCATTTATGCCCTAACTTCTTTTCTATTCTTTTGGAAGGAATAATAAATACTTTATTCTTGATAAGAGTAGCTAACATTTATTTATCTCTTACTAAATTCAATATATGTTTTATGTCATTTAATCCTTAGCAGAACCTTATGTCTCCTCTATTATTGTTTTTTCCCTTTTTACAGACCAGGAAACTGAGGCTCAGTGCTATGAAGTAACTTGCTCAGAAGTCCATGGAAGTAGGTATCAGGGAAGGATGGAAACCGTGGCCACCTGATAACTGGCTGCTCCACCATCATCTTTGCTTAGTGGAGGCTCTGTGGCAAGCCCATGCCCGCAGTAAGGACAGAGATGTTAACAGGATACCACCCCTCCCTTGAAGGGGCTGGAGGACACACGGAGCATGTGGTGACATGTAGGCAGGTACCTCAGAGTAAGGTACAGGAAACAGAGACTCATCCCAGGCTGAGGACAGTGGAAACAGGGGGCACAGAAAAAGCCAAGGGGACTGGATTTTGAAAGATGAGTAGGAGTTAGCCAGGAAAGGAAACAGAAATGAGTAGGGAGGAAGGGAGGAGAGCATGCTCCAGAGAGGAAAGTGCCTTTAATAAGCTAAAATCAGAACTGAGCATAGTGTGTTCATTAGCAGAACTCAGTGAAGGTCAGGGTTTGAGGCGGGGCATGATGCCAAAGGCCCTGGGCACCTCCCCAAGGAGTCAGACCTTTCTGAAGATTCATGCAGAGAACCAATGATACACAGCATCCTGGGCATGGGCTTTAGACTCAGACAAACCTGGAAAGTGGAGCCACAGGTAAAGGCTGTGATATTTCTGTATTATGTATCCCAGAGAGTAGGAATGAGGAAAAAGTTGGGAGAAATAGGATGGGATTGTGGGCCAATAAAAGATGAATTATCAATGGGGTTGCCACAAGGTGAAAATAATTGCTTGATCCTGAGGGACTGTCCTTTAAGAAAGTATATAAAATGCATCTCTGCACAGCCTGTGCAGAGGAATAAATGGGCAAGGACCAGCCCACTTGGTTCTCCCACTGGTCCAAACAATGCCGCATTTAGCATTTATTCTCTGTTCTTCTGGGCTAGGCAGGCACAGGTGACTATGGGTCCTGGGGAATCGAGGTCACGAGGAGCCCCAGGACAAGAGTTGGCAGACACACTGCAGAGGGAGCCTGGGATGAGGTGCTGTCAGAAACACCTGCCTGAAGTTAGTGGAACTCATGCTGAGCTGGTTGCTATGGCTGCCCTGGAACAAAAACCAGGTGAGGCCAAGAAGCTCTGGAAAAATACATCAGTCTGATGCAGACTCTCCCTTTACTTACTGGCTGTTGTTTTTTGTGTGTGCCTCAGTGTCCTATGAAGGAAATGGGAATCGTAATTGTATCTAGCTCATGAGAAAATTCTAGTGCTTAGATGTGTGCCTAGTACATAGAAAATGCTCAGTAAATGACAGCTATTCCTGTTACTACTGTCATCATCAACAGCAATGGTATTCTTGAACTGACTTTCCCAGAGATTTTCACTTTGAATTATTGCTGATTTTTCACCTATTATTATATACATAGCAGTTTATCATGAAAAAGGCAATAGTAAACTTGAATTTTAAAAGTAAAAATGCAGCGCTTTAAATTCCTTTGATCTCTATTCCTGGAATTCTCTAGAAACCTGACTTGGAAAGCACCATGAATGAGGATTGAGAAAATAGGAGCCCTCATTAGTCCTTGCACTAAAGCAATTCCATTTGCTCCAGCCCACTAAATGCTTGATTCTGGGGAGGCCCTGGGCCTCACCCTAGGGTCAAAGATCAATCAGGCTCCACCTTGTGAGGGCTCATAGTCTAGTAGGTGGATGCAGACCCAGAAACAGCTGACTGTGGTATCAGCAATAAATTCTTTACAAACATTACAAAGAGCCAAGGGGCAACCAGAGAATCACATCAGACCTCTGGAAAACTGGTTTCTTCATTAGTCAAAAGAATGCACCAGAGTGTCTCAAGTGTAGAACATCGATCTCTAGTGAAATTGAAACAATTTTGGTGGTACACAGACAGGACATTAAATTATATTTAAAAGTGTAGTGAGAAAAGTACTCTCTTTATAATCCTTCTGGTTCATCCAGGAGATAGACAATCTACTTCTTCACTTTAATAAAGAAGAGAGGCCAACGGCTTGCTCAGAGCTTTTGGCTGACATGGTATGTATGGATAATTTTATAAATTTGTTTTATTGTATTTTATTTATTTTCCTAGCTCTTATGGAAATCATTACTTTCCAATTGAAAGTAATATAATGGTTTTATTTTAGATATAGTTATTTAAGTTTTGAAAAGTAACATGATTTAAAAACACATCATGTACAGATGGTATTGTAGATGTGAGGAAATATTTTTTTCATTCCATGATGCAATATAAGTAATCACTTGGATGGATGGATAAAATATAGTAAAAATCATAAAGGCAGAATGAAAATTTTTAAAGATATACTGGAGTAGATGACTTGTAAGGTCTCCTGACTTTTAAATATCCTTTTGTCTATTTCACAAATACTTAATGGAAAACACTTCTTGGAAGAGTCCTTAAAGGATTCTGACTGAGCTAGAATGACTTACCTGTTTTATCCTTCTGGGGCTTGGAATGAGAGTATGATGGATCGAGACAAAGCAGCCATTTTGGACTGTAAGGTGGTCTTGATGATAGATGCCAAGTTTCAGGAGCAGAAAGAAGGGAGACTTGGATACCAATGAATAGAACAGCCAGAACAATCCTAGGCTATCTTCTACTAGACTTGTTTTATATGATACTGAAATAAACTTCTTTCTTATGCATTCGACTGTAACTTTGGAGTTTCTGTTAGATGCACCTGGACCTAATATTAAATTATGCAGCATTTAGGTTTTTTGCAAGAGAGGTACTACAAGAAAAAGAACCCAAAATGTAGCGTTGCCTTATTGGATAAGACATTAGAAGCAGATATTAAGGATTAGAATACTACAGGCAGGAAAGCTGGTGTCCCATGCTATGTAGTGGCATAACAATTTGCCAACCTATCACCTACTGAAAGTCAGAACACGCATTCACCAATTCCACCTCATTAAGACAGAAGAGAGGAAAATTTTAGAATGCCAGTATATTAGTTATCTATTGCTGCATAAAAGTTACCCCAAAATTTAGCAGCTTAATATACCCGACATGTATTATCTTACAGTTTCTGTGAGTCAGGAATCTAAGCACAACTTAGCTGGGTCTCTGTGGATCAAGGTTTCTCTTTGGGTTATGATTAGGGGCTAGGGCTATGGTCTCATCTGAAGACTCCACTGAGGGAGATCTATTCACAAGCTCACTAATGTAGGTGCTGGCAGAATTTAGTTCTTCATCGGCTATTGGACTAAGGGCCTCAGTTCTTCATTGAATGTTTATTAAAGTTCTCTCTTAATTTCTTGCCATGTGGACCCCTCCAGAGAGCAGCTTACAACATGGCAGCTAGTTTCTCCCAGAGAAAACAGGTGATAAAACAAGAGAGAGAGAGAGAGAGAGAGAGAACCTAAATTTTAACTTCACAAGTGGCATTTACCGCTTTTCTATATTTAATTACTTAGAAGTAAGTCATCAAATCCAACCCACACTCAAAGGGAGTGGATTATACAAGTAAATCCCAGAAGGTGGAGATAATTAGGGACCATCACAGAGTTTGCCTACAACAGTTGATATATGACAACATTATCTGACACTTTCAGCAAAGTTCCACAAGAAATAAAGTCAAATATCTCTCCACGTACAAGAAGTCACAGAAAATACAGTTTTGCCTTGCCTGCAGACTGTCATCTAAACTATCTAAGAGTCCATAATTTGAGATCTTGAAAGATTATGGCCTAACCTGAATCTATTATGAGCAGCTGCAGTACTAGCACCAAATAAACTTGCTGGTAAAATGGGAATAATTGTATTGCTTCCTGACCAAAGCCTATTGACTCAGATGGTCATCAAGTTGGGGAAGAACAATGGACAGATTACAGAGATCTGCAACTAAAATCCAAAAGATTTCAGGTTTAAGACCTCTCGCTGGATAAGATTTTTGGTGGTGGCCACTTCTATGTGGAACTTTCCAGAAGCATATAGAACAGGAACCTTCTAACTTGTGAAGCAAGGAACTGCCTTGCAGGAGTTATTTTTGGTATGGACTGTTGGCTGTTGTGTTTGTCCCACCATCCCCTCTACTGAATTGAAGTTCTTTCTGTAGGTATGCTGTTTCTCATTCACCACTGATTGTTGAGTGCGGGGGGGAGAGAAGCAGATAAGTTGTGTTAGTTTACTAGTCTCTGGGGTTCAAGGAGACACAATCAGACTTGGTAGAGAGAACTGCACGTCTTCTGCAATTCTAGAATTTCAGCAAAATCCAGCACTTGGATGAAGTATTGGCTCTGCTCTACATATAGAAAAACGTAGGTTTGGATGTTGGGTAAATGAAGAAATCAACTGTGGCAGAAATTGTTTGATGCCTACCTAATATCTATTGTCCCCTTTTGTAGTCTGAACATTGGGGCTACCAAGATGAAATCCTCCTTGGAAGCTACAGGCTCATTTACACTTTGTGTCAACTGTTTTTCTTGGCTAATCTCCTCACAACCAGTGAAAAAAGCTGAGATTTATAGAAGGACCAGAAGTAAATCTGGAACTATTGCAAATCAGGGGAGGAAAGGGAAACTGGGGACAGCTAAAATGTGGCTTAAAGGCCCAAGGCAAGCAGCCCCCAGAGATAGTTGAAAAGGTATAACAGATACATTTTGTCCACTTGGAAGCTTTTCCAATTTATGGTAACAGTTAGGACTGACATATGTGAAAGTTAAAATTACAGGACTAATTTGGAATTTGAGACACTAAGTTCCCCCAGGTTGATATGATCCTTCTTTTGTGGAGAGGAAAACTAAAAAAAGGAGAAAGGAAGTAAAACAGAAAATGAAGGAGAGAACAATGAAAAGTTCAGCACGGACTGATGAATTAAAAAACAGGATACAGGTGATCACTGCTGTCGCATGGGTGATGTGCAGACGTTGTTCTAAGCACTGTACATACACTACTTACCAATCACTTAACCTTCTCAACAAGGTGATACTCTTTATCTCCGTTTTACATATGAAGAGACTGAAACACAGATAAGTTAAGTCACTTTCCCAAGGTCACACAGCCCATATGCCAACCCACGCATTCTGTGTCTAAGGACTACATGCTTAAGGATCAGCTCATTTGCACAAAAGTTCTAGAATCAGCTAGAGAGTCAGAATGAATCAGTTAAGGAATGGTCAAATTTATGGGTAAGTAAATTACTGAATGAATAAATTTATAAACAAATGAATTGAGTAAGTGAATAAATAGATGTCACTACTTTTCTGAGAACTACAGAGGATCTGTCAAGTGTCCTTAGTCTTTATCCTGAGAATACATTCTCCATGAAATCTTTGAACCTGATAAAAATTGCCATGAAGGGAAGGAAAGCTGCCACCTGTACTTGTGTCTTTGTAGGCATGGTAGGGAAGGATGATCCAGGGTAAGAAAGAGCAGGGAAAGGCCATCCACACAGCTTCAGCTTTGTCTCCCATTCCCTAGAGGCCAAATCATCTGTCAGTTACTTCCCAAACAAATCATATTTTTTCTCCTCCAAAATGCCATTATTTAGAGATTCATTTGGGTTTAATTAAAAAACAGGTGGAGGAAGCCATGGCCTCATAGCTTGTGCACTCTGACTGTCTACAGAGTCAGCACCATGTGGATGCCCCAAGGCTTATGCTTTGCCCTCTAGAGCAGTGGCCTGAGATGCACGCAGCCCCACTGGAGCCACAGCTGGAGAAACTGAGAAGCACTGCACCAGAAAGCAGGGAGCAGAGTCCCAAGGCAGCTCTGAGCAGTGCTGCCAAGGTCCATGGGCATGTCTTTGTCAAACTTGCCCTCAAGGTCCTAGCTTGCCCCAGACCTCTGAAATGCCTTAGAGGTTATTCTCCTGCTGTCTTGATGAATAACACCTGGCTCCTTTCCATCCTTACTAATCTCTTTAGCAAACTGTGCATGACCACAACCTTGGTTTGTTCTCCTGATGTCACCTTTTCACTCTTTATTTAGCCAGGCTGTGAATTTTCTAAATCCTCCCCACCTGCTTCTGTTTTAATTAGAAATTACATCTTTAAATAAGGTGTCTCTTCTCTCACTTTACTGTAAGTGGCCAAAAGAAGCTATGCAGCACCTTGAATGCTTTACTGCTTAGATTTTTCTTCAGTCAGATATCATAGTGCATCGTTCTTAAATTCTGTCTTGCACAAAGTCCTAAGACACAAACACAATTCTACCAAGTTCTTTGAGACTTTATAACACAGATGGCCTCTATTCAGCTTCCAATATCTTGCTGCTCTTCCATTTGAGACCACAACAGAATGGCCTGTATTTCTACCAACATTCTGATCACAACCACTTAAGTAATTTCTGAGAAGTTCCAGACTTTTCCTACATTTCTTCTCCTTTTGAACCCTTACCAAAATTGCATGTAATGCCCCATTTACTGAAATCCAGACTTTTTGTAGCATGACCCTCCAAATTCTTCTAGCCTCTACCCATTACCTAGTTCCAAAGCCACTTCCACATTTTCAAGTACTTGTTATAGCAACAGCCACAATCCTTGTTAGCAATTTCCTATTTTTAGTCTGTTTTATGTTGCTATAACAGTATGCTACAGACTGGCTAATTTATAAAGAAAATAAATTTATTTCTCATAGTTTTAGAGCCTGGAAATTCAAATATCAAGGTGTTAGCATCTTGAAAGGGCCTTCTTACTGCAACATCTTATGATGGGAGGCAAGAGGGTGAGAGAGGATAAGAAAGCATGTAACAGGGGTGGTGAGGAGGAAGGGGGCTAAACTCATTATTTTATCAGGAACCTACTCTTATGATAAGTAACCCACTCCCATGATAAGGGAATTAATCCATTCGTGAGGATAGTCCTCATGACCTAATCATCCCTTAAAGGTCCTACCTCCCAACACTGTTGCATTGGGGATTAACTTTCCAACACATGAACTTTGGGGAACACATTTAAACCACAGCAGGTGCTAGCAGTCATTTGCAACTCATCATCCATTTATATATCATTAATCAATTTATTGAAAATTTATTAAGTCCAATTGTGTGTCAGGCTTTATGTTGGACCCAGCTCTATTCTGAAAGGAGAGTCCTATCCCCTAGAAGCAGACTCTGAGACCTGGATGGGTATACAAGAGGTTTATTTGAAGGCAATCCCAGAGCAACTGGTAGAGAAGTAAAATAGTGAGACTGGGCAAGGAGAGAAGGTAATAAAGGATATGTTTTTATACTGGTTACTGCAGGGCTCAGACCTACCTGGGCAATAATGGTACACGTTGCAGAACATGCCTCCAGGTGATCCTACCCAAGGAGTGATGAGCTGGGCTACTTAATTGCCTAACTTCCACTCACCAGTGGTTGAGGTGAGGGCTACTCCCAGGAGCCCTAACTCCCTTGCACTTCTGGTTTTCCTGACTGTGCTGCAGAAAAAACCTTAGGCAGAAATTTGCAATTGCTTACAGTAGGACACAATGAGCATGCTCTAGAATACTGGGTGCCAACAGGATATGGGATGGGTGGGGCCCCACAGCATCTGCTATAATTGGACAGTGGCTGATCAATTAAAACAGGAGCTAGAATTGAAGCATGGCCTGGGTGCCATGACAGCAGACAGGAGGGAATGACCAACCTTTTCTCCATTGGGTCCCCCCGACCACACGCACACACATGCACACAGAGACACGCGCACACTTCTCATTTCATAGCTCACAAACATTCTTTATCAGAGCACTTAGCTAACTGCTTATATTCTCCTCTTTACAAGGACAAAGTATGACCTTTTGAGACCTCCAAGCCTTGGAAAGATAGTGATTTATCTTCCGAGATTTAATTCAATATAAAAATACTCCCAAAGCATAAATACCCATAAGGAAGTTCAAACAGGTTGTGCTTTTCCTCATGTTTACAATCTAGTGGGGTGTGTGTGTGCATGTATAAAAATGTCAGATTATTTCCAATTGATTTCTTGGTATCCCAGCTTTGTTGGCACCATAAGCATGTACTTGGTCTGCCCACTGGGTAGTCTCCACACTTTCCACAAGACTAAAGCATCATGAGGAAGAGGCACCTTGTCTACCTTAGGATCAGTGGAATTGGCAAGGCCTGGTAACACCAGGCACAGACTAGGAAGTCATCCACTGCTGGCTGGCTGGATGGATGAATGTGTGAGTTCTATTTGTCGAAGGAGAAGTCCTAGGACATGTGAGAGGTTTTAAAGAAAGAATAAACTCTGAACTTAGTCTTGGAGGATGGCCATTGCAGGTCTTCAGACAGCAGTTCAAGGTGGGAGACAGAGTTGTCTTACTACTTGTTTTTCAGGTGTTATGAGCACCATTCAATTTAGTTTACTTCTACTCTCAGGTTGGAATCCATTAGGCCCCTGGGGTTAGAGCCTCTCAGGGCCTTCTAGTCAGCTTGACATGGAAAGATCGCATGGGTGGTCTCTGAAGTTGTCAGCAGTTTCAGCCATTGCCACAAATAATTTATTCCCTCTGCTTGGGCTTCTGCTACTGAGACGGACAGGCTAATTGGGCCTTTCTGGCAATCCACGTCAGCTAGAAGCTTCCTGCTAAGATCCTCCACCTCCTTTCCAACCTTTTGCAATGCCAAGACATAAAGAGAAGGAACATTTATAAAGCACATGCCTGCTGAGAATACCCTGTAGTGATTGTTTTCCTCAATCCAGGCATTCCCTGCCAACTACTTCAAAGGCTTTTGAAGTCACTGCTAATTTAAAAGCAATAATAAGATTGACAGTGAAATGCTTCCCAGCTGGTTTTTCTGGGCAATAACTCTCACCAGTTCCTTTACAACCTGCTTTCTGTTACAATTTGGGGTTTGCAAAACATGGGCTTTTAAAACACTCAAACAGAACAGAACATGTTTCTAAAACAAAGAAATAACATGATCCTAGCACAGATATAAACTTGTTCTTCTCCATTTAGGACATATTTCTTAATAGTGAACACCAATGAATTTGGGCTTTGGGGTCAGTGAGTCCTTGGTTCAAAACTCAATTCTTCCATTTATTAATTGGGTGTTCTCAGACAGGTTATTTAACTTCCCTAAAACTCTGAGTCATTCTCTAAAAATAGGGCATAAAAGTACCTCTCTTGAAAGCTAGTCAGGAAGTAGAAGCCCAAGAGTGGAAAACACAGGTATGGGATTCGGATCACATCTGAGGTTAAAGCCCAGTTCTCCCATTTCTCAGTTGGTAATCTAAGACTTAGTCAATTCACCTAGACTTCTTGAGACTCAGTTTCTTTACCTATAAAATGGAAATAATAAGACATATCTCATATGGCAGGTATAAGTATTAAATTTTATGGCATATAATTTTAAGGCACAGTATCTGGTATCAAGTTAATGTTTAATAAAATGATAGCTTTTATGGATGTGAGGACAAAACAAGAAAAACATGCAAGAACCTGGTGCACTACCGAGCACTTAAGAGACTTCTTAGCAAGGGTTATCTCCTACAACATTGTTTTTATATTGACATGTTTGTATCAGCTATTGCTTCGCAATCAATCACCCTGAAGCACAGTCATTGATTTTATCATTGTTTTTATTCTTTATACAGTGATAACATCATTGTATCAACGTCTGAGCTCAGGCTTAAAATAATAACAATTAAATGTGGCTCATGAGTCTACAATTCTATGGGCTGGGAGTCCTTCTGATCTAGGATGGCTTTGGTTGCAATGGATTATTTCTGATCCACACCATTTCTCATCCTCTGGCAGACTAGCCCCAGCTTGTTTACATTGTGCCTGGGAAAAGTCCCAAAAGTGAGTGAGTAAAGGCTTGGAACTGGCACTTCATAATTTCTGCCATATCCATTGGCCAAAGAACATCACCAGGCCAGCACAGATCCAAAGACTGGGGGAAAGATTGCACCTCCTGACAGAAGATGGTACAAAGTTATATATGAAAGGCCATGGACACAGTGAGAGGTGGAAAGAAGTGTGTTCATCACTGCAGTCTGCCACAATGCCCCAAAATAAATGACAGCAGAAATTTTACCATGATTTTATCATATGATTCAGTCTTCAGGTATAGGCTCAACAAACAGACTTTCAGCCTTTTGAAAGTGACCAGCTATAAGCATTTCCTTTGGAAAAAACATGTTACGCAAGTAATTTGCCTCATTTGTCCTTAGAAGAACTAGCCTGCATTGCTTTGCTCACATATTTCCACTAGGATATTTCACCCTCTGACTGAGCCTTCCCACTGCCAAGGCAGGAAGGTGGTGAGCACAGTGCTATGGGTTGTCATTATGCTGCACCTGCAGTGCTCTTACTAATATAGGGATGGGATCGTGGGCAGGATGTATCTCCTAAATGCCCACCTTGCCACAGACCCATCATGCCATCTAATTCAGGGTGGGTAGATTTGCTAAGGATCCAGAACTTGTTGAGACTACCAGAAAGGGTGCAGCCATTGCCTTTGGGGATGGGAGAGGATCAGAATACCAATTCTTTCCCATCTTAGTCACAGGTAGATTAGAAACTCAAACTTACTCGATGGAGAGAGAAAACGTTTTTTTAAAATCAGATCTCATTTCCAAGGCATTTTTTTAGATGGTGGAATAGACGGTCTGCAGCATCACTCTCTCTCACAAATCAACGAAATTTACAACTATAAAAATGTAACATCAGCCAAGCCAGGGCAGCTGGAGCTCAGGGAAAGAGGAGGAGAGACCTACGGAGTTCATGAAGGTGGGAGAAACTATGATGAGAGAAAGAAAAATCTGCTCTGAGCATTTCAGGCCGCGGCTGTTTTAAGGCTGGAGCTGCTGAGCACATGGAGCAGGAGCCAGCAGAAGCTGCAGCTGTGCCCTTCAGATGGAGTTACTTGGAGGCAGCAGGAGAGAAGAGGGCCTTGGTGGCCCCCAGGACAGCAAGACCATTAATAGGGTTCCCGTGGACCCACGCAGGAGCAAGGAGCCTGCACAACTGAGAAAAAGGAGCCACTCAGAGGCCAGTGAGTCATCGCAAGGGACCGGTGCAGGGCCCATCACATGGGAAGTGTTTGGAGCATGAGCAGTGGGGGAGACGGGCCCACCAGGGGAACACTGGAGCACAGCAAGGACAGCCGATCTGCACCCCAGTCAGCTCAGGACCACTCGGAGGAGAATGGTCAGGAATGCAGAATTGCATGGGGCACAGTTTGATGAAAAAACTCGGGCCCAGATCAGAGATTCTACAGAACACAGATCCACCGGGTCTCCGGAGAGCCGGAAGTACCTATAAGATCAACTGTTAAACCGTGAGCTGCTCTAAAAGGCTTCCCTAGGGAAACAGCAGCAAAGCAGCAATTTAAACAATCACAGGGCTCAAGTACTGGTTCCCACAGGAAGTTCCCATGTGTTAGAAGTGGAGGACAAAGGATTGGTTCCAGCCTGGGCATACCACCAGCACCTTGGGGCCTGCCTGGGAGCCAGAGGCTTGGATCTGGGGAACGGACCCCACTCCCACTTCCAGGCAAACTGTGCCAGTGCCTTGGGGCCAGCCTGGGTACTTGAAGCATGGAGAGGGGGAATGGATCCCCCTCCCACAACCTGGCACTCCATGCCAGAACCGTGGGGCCTGCCCAGGGACCTGAGGCAGGGAGAAGGGTACCGGATCTCTCTCCCACAGCCAGGCACAACTTGGGGCTCACCCAGGGACCTGAGGTATGGAGTTGGGGACTGGACCACCCACCCACAAACAGGCACAACATGCCAGTGCCTTGGGGCCTGCCCAGGGTCCCAAGGCATGGAGAAGGGGACCAGTCCTCTCTCCTACAACCAGGCACAACATGCCAGCACCTCAGAGCCCACCCAGGGACCCAAGGCATAGAAAAGGGGAATGGACCTCTCTCCCACAACCAGGCACACTGAGCCAGAGCCTTGAGGCCCACTCAGGGACCTGGGGTATGGAGTTGAGGACCAGACCACCCTCCCACAACCAGGCACACCAAGCCAGTGCCTTGGGGCCTTCCCAGGGTCCTGGGGCATGGAGAAGGGGACTGGTCCTCTCTCCCACAACCAGGCATAACATGCCAGCACCTCGGAGCCCACCCAGGGACCTGGGGCAAGGAGAAAGGGAACGGTCCTCTTTCCCACAACCAGGTACACCTCACCAGTGCCTTGGGGCCTGTCCATGGTCCCAGGGCATGGAGAAGGGTACTGGACCACCCTACCACAACCAGGCACACCATGCCAGCACCTCAGAGCCCACCCAGGGACCCAGGGTATGGAGAAGGGGTCTGGACCTCTCGCCCACAACCAGGTACACCAACCCTGTACCTCAGTTCCTGCCCAGTCCAGAGGCATGCAGAAAGGGACTGGACCTCTCTCCCACAACCAGCTACACCATGCCAGCACCTTGGGCCCCACCCAGAGACCTGGGGCATGGAGAAGGGGACCGGACCCTCCTCCCACAACCAGGCACATGGCACCAGTGCCTTGGGGCCCACCCAGGGACCTAAGGCATGGAGAAGGGGACTGGACCCATCTCCCACAACTAGGCACATGGTGCCAGTGCCTTGGGGCCTGCCCGGGGACCAGAGGCATGGAGAAGGAGACCAAACACACCCCACAACCAGGCATACTGCCAGTGCCAAGGAGCATACCAAAACAGCACCTCCATGTGGGTGGCCCACCACAGCCACCACAATAACCATGGCTGCTGCAAAAGCTGCTAGATGCCACAACCACCACGCAGATGGTCTGCCAACCACTGGAGTGCATGACACAAGGAGAGTCACCAGCAGAGACAAAGAAAAGAAGAGGATGTCTCTCTCCACAAAGCCCATTCCAGAGTGACAGAAGAAGCATCTGCTCTATGATAATATTGGGGGACCCGATCACATCTCTCAGCATTGGACAGATAATCTAGGCAACAAATTAACAGAGTAACCATTATTCTTTCAGAAGGAGAGAAGAAATCTAGGGTAATTAGAGGAGGGAGAGGGAGGGAATGGGGGAAGGGGAGAGATTGGACAAAGGGCATAAAGAATAATTACGATTTGTAACAATATATATGCCAGTAATATTGGTTTGATCAACATATCTCAATGTTCAACCCCAAAAATACGTATAATCGATTTTGATTCAATAAATAAAAAAATTTTTTAAATAAAATAATAAATAAAAGAGACTTTATTTTTAAAGAGCATACAACTTAGAGTCAGGACTTCGTATAAATCCCAAGTTGGCTATTTCTCCATTTTGTGATCTGGGGTGAATTTCTTACCACTCCTGGCTTCCATTTTTCAAATATTCCATGTTGGGACAACAATATTTAATTGGCAATATTTAATTGAGGATGAAATTAAGGAAATACCATATGTGAAAAACTTGACACAAGGTGGATGCTCAATACATACTTAATCCACATTCCATCAGCCTCCCCAAATTGGGCATTAGTAGGAAAATCAGAGTCAGTCCTTTAAATAATGAAGTTTGGACACCCTTTTTTTTAAGATAGTAGGGTCTGTGCACTAACCAGGAATGATGAATAAGAAAACGGCCCCACTTGAGGCTTCAAAAAACCAAACCTATATAAAAAACACTTCCACCTTCCAACCCACTTGTCCCCATTGTGAATTCTTATTTTTCGTGTTTTTGTTTGTTTGTTTGTTTGTTTATTATTCTTGGTTGATATGGATAGTCAGCTTAGCCAGAGTTACCTGTATGACCATGAAGCCAAAGCATGATGGAATGCTTGGGATCTGAACCTCAGCCCTCTGCCCACGTATCCAGCCAACTGGCTTAGGAGAAGAGTCAAGACCACCTCTAATGCAGAGCAGGTACTAGAAGCTGGTCTTCCCAGCTTCTGTTCCAGACAGGACTTACACTGACTAAGGCTGCTAGATTACCATTTTTGTCTCTCCGTGAAGAACAACCTAAGAATATTTTTTTTCAGCCAAAGTTCACCCTGGAACAAGAATTTTATTTAATACAATTCTCAATAACTTATTGAATATGTAATATGTACAAGGCTAGGTGATATTACTATTACCAAATTATTACCAAATAAACTAGTATTTATTTGTTGTCTACCATGTTCAGGAACATTGAGCAAAACATATCTAATACTCATCATGACCCTAAAAGAAAGATGAGGTTTGGCTAAAAAAAAAAGAGACTCGAAAAAATACAGTGGCTTAAGGCAAAAGTTTATTCCTCTCTCATTGTAAGTTCAAGACAGAAAGCATGCTAATATGTTGACTTTTGTTACAAAAAATGTTTGGGAACCTTAGCTCCTCTGGGTTCTCTAGATCTCTTTGTAGTCCCAATTGACTGCTTTAGCTCTAGCTATTATGCCTGCATTCCAGCCAACAGGTACAGAAAAAAGACAAAGAGTGTGATCCACTTGCCTTTTAAAAAAATTTCTGAGTAAGTACTTGAAACACTTCAGCTTCCGTATTACTGGCTAATACTTACCCAAAGGCTATAAAACATGTAGCTGGAACATGTAGTCTGATATTCTGGGTAGTGATTCTTTGTTCCTAAGGAGGCAGAGGAGAGTGGATATTGGGGATAACTAGCAGGCTATGTCATTAGTATTAAAATCCCCATTTTACAGAGAAGGAAATATCCTCAGAGATGCTGTCACTTGCTTAGCTAACCCAGACATGAGCCCAGGATTGTGTGATTTGCTCTCATTCTTTCTATTAAGTTGCACAGTCGTAATTCCATTAATTCTAGGGTGATCAAGACCACAAAGTGCATCATCAATGGGTGGGTCACTGTAGTGGGATTCCAGAAATGCCCTTTCCCAAACGTTGCACCTCCTCTTTTGACTGCTGTACAGCAAGGCTTATGATTAAGAATTATTGTCTTATTGTCAGTGACACCATTTACTAGCTGAATTATCTTGGGGAAAAAAATCACAAAAGCTCTGCTCTTGAGTTTCTTATCTATAAAGTGTATGTAATAATAACCTACTAAAAGTCAAGATCAAGGGCTTTCATATATGTAAAAACAATATACAAACAGAACACTATAAACAGATGTTAGCACATTTTGTTTTACATGTAAGGCATTGTGTATACTATTTTATGTTAGTGGGTCCTCACAGGAGAAGGGGATTTATTCCTGCTTGGGTTAATCTTTAATTCTGTGGCACTTTTCTTTATTTGACACTCAGGGACTAGAGAGGAAGGTGCCCTTGACAGGGAACACCCATAATAAAAGCACATAGAGTTGGGCAGGGCAGAGTGTTTGGAGAAGTATAATGAAAGGAGAATGAATCCCGGTGAATCTTGGGTGAAGGGTAGTTATTCTTATAATTCCGTGGCTGCTCTGGGAGACCTTTATTCTCAAGGTCACCTTACAAGGTAGCTGCTCCAGCCACTCTGGTCACAAATGCCCTGCCTCAGCAGTCTATCTGAAGGGGAGAAGGGAGCTAAATGGAAGAAGTTGTGATGACTCTGAAGGGCACCTTTAAAGCCCATTCCCAGGAGAGGATCCAAGAGATGGGGCAGTGAGGAATACAGCCAAGCATCCAGGAAATGGAAGACCTTGCTCCATTCCCAAATCAGGGAAGGCTAGGATCATGTAGCAGATGCTTTTAAATAGTCCCATATTCTGAAGATTCACAGATTTTGAGCTTATTATTTATTTACTCCTAAATTTATCTATTAAGATCTCAGAAGACTACAGGAGAGATTTTGTGCTTCCTCAGCAACATGATAGGAGAAGGGGCAGCTGTGTTACCAACCACAGTGGCCAGGAACGAAGGAAGTTCTGCATGGGACACGCAGGAGGGAGAAGCAATAGGGAGCAGCCAGAGCCTAATCCATAAGAGTTACTGGCTGAGTTTTCTAGGACTGGAACCTCCAGAAGGAATCCTCAGCCTTCCTCTTTAGCATAGGGCTAAGAATCATGGTCGAGTAAAATGCATATCCAGATTTCTCTTGCAGGGCAGAAGGAACGCTCCTAGACGTGTGGGTCTGAGGCTTATGCAATTTGGGAAGCCCTCTTTAAGAAATAGAATACAAACTCAGGAAAATAAAGTTAGTGATGGAGCCTTGAAAGAGAGTGAAGGAAAACATAAGGTTGAGAGAGCACGAGATGATAAAAAAAATATTGACTAGGATGCACGCGATTGGTTTCTGGACTTGACTCTATCAGTAACCAGCCATGTTACAATAGATTCATCATTTCCTTCTCCAAGCTTTGGCTTTTCTTCTGGAAAATGACGAATTCCTTCTATCCCCATCCCTGTCAGTCAGGTTATAGCAGGAAAAAGATGGTTCATTCAAGACGGGTCATAGCAGAAGGATTTAGTAGGTGAGGGCTGGGTGAGGGTAAGTTATAATGGATGCTGGATGCCAGCAGAATATCCAGGGCTTGCACAGTGGGGAGCTGTTTGCAAAGCTATGTCTGAAAGGACAAGGACTGAGAGCAAGCACTGAACCCCAGAGAGAGAAACTGTATGGAGAGGGACTCCTGGGGCAGAAAGGGGGTTGGAGAAATAAATACTCTATTGTCATTCACCTCTTGCCTACCTTCTGCCACAGCTTCCTGTCAGAAAAACCCACTCAGAATTCTGAAGGCGAGGGAACCCACTGATATGACCCCTACAGGTTGGTCTTAGAGGAGGAGAGAGAAGGGTGGAGATATGTCTGGAGGAGCAGATACAAGCAAGGGTTTCGGGGTCTCTTCCAACCTGGCATGCTGATGGGCTGACTGTATAGAAGGTCTCCGAACACTTGCTGACAAAACATGAGTTTGGTAGGCTTATCTCCTCCTTCTCCTTCCCCACCATGGAAATGGCTCTGCCCAAAATAACAAAGGAAGTATGTACATTATCTGTGCCCCATTTCTCTCCGAAAATGGACATTAGTGCTAGACTTTAAATACTAGCTCTGTGCCCATTGTGTCTTTTCTTGGAGACTCAGTTTCTCATCCGCCTCACAAGATGTTGTGATGACCAGCTGAGATGATGGATTTATGCTTTGTAACCTGTATATCAGCATACAAAATTTGGTCTTTATCATAGGAACTAAATAACAATAATAGTAAGTAATATTTTTGATGTTTGCTCTGTGCTTCTGAACTCAACATTTAAAATTTATTCATCCTAATAATCCTGTGAGGAAGGTGCTAATAACACCCCCCCCACACACACACACACACACACTTTACAAATGAGGAAACTGAGATTGAGAGGGGTCATGTCATTTGCTCAAAGTTATACAGTAAGAACGCCTCTTAAACATGAACGCACCTAGGAATCAACTTGTGTATGTCAGAATTGATGGATACAATGCAGGTTCTGATGGAGAAAGTCTGCATTGGGGCCTGAGATTCTAAATTTGTTAGAAATTTAGATACTGCTGTCCAACAGTCATGTTGTAAGTAGCAAAGAACTAAAATGTGGAAAGCAGAGATGCAAATCTGACAATCTGACTCCAGGGTCTGGGTGTTAAATCACTACGTGAACTGCTGGGCTGACCCTTTCATAGCTTGAGGGGCTTGCTGGAAGACGTTGGGCCTGGGGACACTAGTGTGCCCAAGCACTCATGGACTCACTCCTCAAGAAACTGAGGATGGGTGTGAGGAAGAGCAGATTGCATGACCAGGTCTAAACCTGTTCGGACAAAGGAACCCCATCACCTCCCTCACCCCTTCTTCCGTTTGGGCCCCAGGGCCTAGACCTTCCACGTCCTCTTGTCCATGCCCACTGTCGTGGACCTGCTGTGGAATTTCACCCTCTGGAGCCAGCACCCCAGGTTCAAATCCTAGCTCAGCACTTTATTGGCTGGGTGACCTTGGGCAGGTTATTTACTGTCTTTACCAAATGCAGGAATGCATTCCTCCTAACATTTTGGGAGGGCAAAATAGAGAATATGTATTCGAAGTGATTAGAACAATGCTGGGGCTGTAGGATGCACATAAACCAAGGAGCATCATAACTGGTCTTCCTGAGTCTAGGCCAGTTCCCCTCAGATCCATTCTCTCCCTTAAGGACAAAGAGATCGTCTATAACCTGGATCTGTCCTTGCCCAGCTCTGGCTTCAGAGCCTTTGATGTCAATGTGGTGTACTTGGTCCTTCCTCTGGGCCCCGGACCCTGCCACGGTCCTATATTCATGTCACATTAAAGGACCCATTCTTCACTGAAGTTGTTATTTACCTTTTGGCCTTCGAGCCTTTGCATGACATGTTTTCTTTTCCTGGCCTGCACCTCTTTTCTTGACCCTTCAAGGCCAGACTCAAACACCTGTGTGAGCCAGTGTCAATTCCCCTCCTGTCCTAATCATGGTCAATGCTCCAAGAGGGCACCTTGCCCCAGAACTCCCTATGTCCTCCATGATGGAATATTGGAGGGTGATCTATTTGCCCATGACCTTCTGTCCTCTCTAGAATAGGCAACCACATCACGGGCCTCATGCAGGTCCTGGCACATGATGGAGTGTTGCCAGGACCTGCAACATTGATACAAGATACAGGAAGCAGGAAGCAAGAGAAAGCATAAAAGAGAGGAACAGAGAAAGGGGAGAGAAGAGGTTAGGGTGAATGGTACTGCTGTGAACCCAGGTCTCCTGGGCTACAGAGGGGACACACACTATGCTTAGAACAATACAATGATTCACCCTTCTTGGAAATAGGTTTTGTTTCCAAAAGTTTGTGAAACAGAATTTTCCTGCTTGTGTGGTCTGAACCCACATACTTCCCCAGAAGCGAGGCTGTTTTGCAGGTTTGCAGGTTTGCAGGTTGTGATGTGAATCAGGAGCAGCTGTTTATCTGTGGATTAGTCCCAGACTGGTTCTGAAAAGCCTTTGTCATCTTTCAAGCCACAAGGTTATCAGGGGACTGAGATTCTCAACTCTCCCAAATCCTCAGGCAGAAGACTTTTTCTGAGGGAAAATACCTCCCGAATACCAACTGAGATTCTAGGAGCAGCTCCCCTAACACCACCTGGTAGAAGGAGTTGGGAAAGAACACAGAACAAGAACTTTTCTGGGACAAAGTTTGGGAGTACCTTTTCAAAGGTAAAGTGTTGATTCAGCTCATTCACATAATAAGTCACCTTTTACCAGCCTGTGTGTCTGCGGAGCTGTAATAGCCTGTTATTGTGACCTTGGATGTGACATGCAATGATGCTTCATGAACAGAGTGGATTCTGAGTGCTGAAATAACTCCAATGATTCATATTGACTATGCACCTTTCACAGAAATACTGTGGGATAAGGACCGTGGACATTATTGTTCTATGGGGAGAGGAAACTGAGATGGTTGAAGGGTTTAAGTCTCATTGTCACCAGCCAATAAGTGCCTCCCACAAAAAGATATATTCACAACCTAATCTCAAGAACCTATAAATGTTATCTCATTTGGGAAAAAAAGTCTTTGCAGATGTGATTCAGTTAAGGATCTTGAGATGAGATCTTATGGACTACTTGGGTGAGCCCCATATCAAATGATGTGTCACTATAAAAGGCACACAGAGAAGATGGTGTGAAGATAGAGCAGAGAAAGTGGCCACAAGCCAAGGAATGACGATAGCTGCCAGAGCAGGAAGAGGTGAGGGATGGATTCTCCCCAGAGCTTCAACCCTGGTGACACCTTGATTTCAGACTTCTGTCCTCCAGAACTGTGAGATAGCCTTCCATTATTTTAAACCATCAAGCTTATGGTAATTTATAATAGTGGTCTCTGGAAACTAATGCACTTGCAAAGGCAGTATTCAATCCCAAGTCTACCTGGCTCTGCTCTGTGACTTGGGACAGGTTATTCACATTTCACAGACTTAAATTAAGAAGTGGACCTCAGGAGATCATGAAGCTGGAGTTCAGAAGTCCTGACAATCTTCTCTGCCATTTCCTAGCTGTGTGACTTTGGCCAACTTACTTAATTTCTCTAGCCTGAGTTTCCTCACTAGTAACATGAAGTTAATATCTACTATCTGGGATTGTTATAGACATAAAATGAGATCAAGTTGAAATGCAACATAAGAAAGACTAACATAGTTGATTTTTCTTTCATCCTTCTCAGTTGCTCAGAATAGGAAACACAAGCCCAGTTTCTCTGTTTGGGACAAGTTAGATACGCATAAGGCAAGATTTGCCTAACTTATTTTTAATTGTTTAGTGAAAAGTCCAGTCCTTCGAACCTCAGATGGTATCCACGGTGAGTCCACAGAGGGCTAATTGCCGGGGACATAGAGCAGAACACAGATGAGCAGAACTCATTTTAGCAACTTAAGATTCTCTCAGAATTCATGATTCGAGCACTCCGAACTGAACTTGACCCCTTTGGCATTAGAATGGGCTTATACAGTTTTGATTGTAAGAAAAGAGAATTTTAAAAAGTCATTAAACAAGGTGAAAAGCCTTATTGGACACGAATTGGCTCTTAAAGAATATTACAATGATATAAAGCTCAAATGGGTCAGAAATTTATGAAAGTCATTTCTCTTAAGTAAAACATGATTTTAAATATTCAAGGCAGAAAGCTTTGCCAAATAGACTTGGTGTTTTAAAACACTTGAAGAACTGCAAGAGGTTTTGCTCATTCCAAAGACATTATGCTAGATGGCAGGACATCCACACCAGAACTAAGGGCTCTGCTGGGCCTGAGATTTGTGCACTGAGAACCCCACACAGCCCTAGTCTCAGGACAGAGCCACACACTGACTAACCGTGAAGGCCACTTACAAGCTGGGCATTGGACACACAGATTAAGAAGCCCAGTTAGTACTAGATAGTTAGTACTATATTGGAATTTCCTACTTTTGAAACAGAATGTGAGCTTCTTAAAGGAAAATAATTAGCCTTTTTAGCTGTTACGTTACCCAACACCTAGCACAATGAGGCAGTCAATAAATGGTGGTAAATGACTGAATAGGTGAATAACTAGAAGGAAAGAAAGAAAAAAATGAAGGAAGAAAGAAAGAAGACAGGGAGAGAAATTGAATGGAGTACTGGATGGGTAGAAAGACATGCAGATGAGTGAGCGTGTGGATGAATATGTGTAGCTGTATAAATGGGTAGATGGGTAAAACCGGTAAAATGCCAGATAGATAGATAGAGAAATAGGTAGATAAAAGGATGAAAGGATGTACAGATGAAAGGAAGGAAGAATAGATAACAAATGGATGAAAGAAAGGAAGAAAGGGAAAGATGGATGGGTGATGGATGATGGATCGATGGGCAGATGATTGATTGAATCAGTACGTGGACAGATAGATGAAGATGGGGCCTACCTCAGAAGTCCTCGTTGAAGGGACTACCTAATAATTCCACACTTGAAGGTTCTAGTCCCAATTTTCTATTTCCCTTCAAAAAGATTTCATTTACCTCTTAAAACAGGGGTCTATAATGCCTTAATCTCTCCCAAAATACACTGTACCTGTAAGGATCTTTCTAATCAGCCAGGAAGTATTGTGTGGCAATGAACAAAGCAATTGGGGTCAGAGAATCTATGCTTCAGTCTAGAACCTGACACCTCAGGCCATGTGACAGTGGATAAGTCAATTTACCTGAGTCCTGTGTCATTATTTCTAAAATAAAGGTGTACCCAATACTATTAGTTGCCTATCAAACAAGTGTTCCTTTGTTTCCTTGCTAGCAGTATTTCAATTTAATTTCAGAAGCAATTTGCCCAGTATCAGAGGGTAAACACGATTGTTCTCTGTCATAGAATCCGTTCACATTTGCCAGTGACCCAGTTCTGGCCAATGAGAAATAAGGTCATGTCTAGGATTTGGGAGATAAACAGAAACAGCTGACTGAGGAGAAAGCCCTTGGGCTATAACCTCTTCCTTCCCGCTTTGGTTTGTGTTATGTGAACCTTGTGCTTGGAGCTGCAGCAGCAGCTATTTTATAACCATGAAGAAAAAGCCAAGAGATTTCAGGAAGGCTGACCTATGCTCCTGGAATCTCTGGGGCTGATAATTCAAACTCAGAAAACACCTACTTTCATCTTCTTGTTACAAGAGACCGGTAAAACATAGGTATCTCATTTCCATATGCCAGGTACTTTTTTACGTAAGTCAACTGATTTAATCTCTATAGGTATTATTATAATATCCATTTCAAAGATGAAAATAATGAGACACAGAGAGGTTAGGAAACTTGCCCAAGGTGGCAGCTAGCAAATGGTAGAAGCAGGATTTGAATGTAGTCAATGCCCATCCATGTACTCTTCCTACCACGCCGCTTTCCCTTGCTTGCTAAGTGTTTAATTTTGCATGCAGCCAAAATCACATCAAGTTATACAAAACCTATCATTCTATCTTGAATGGTTGTTGTGAACACAGATTGATGCCAATAGATCATGTAACCTTCAAGGCAACTCTAAGAAATATTTAATGTTATTCTCAAATGTGTAAGTCAGGAAAATGATAACTGCAAAGGTTGAGTCACCTGTCAAAGCCCACACAGCAGGTAAGAGACAGGTCTGGGATCAGAAGGAGCCCGGCTCCCCTGGCTCTGAAGCTGGTATACCTTTCATGACAGCTCCCTGCCTTCCTGTGAGATGCTCATTTCTTTGCATTGTCACAAGGAGGACCAGGGGAGTCCTCAGTGATGCCGATGAAACCTGACTGCTGGGCTGAAAATAGTCCAGCAGACCAATGAGGGGAGGTGGAAGCAGAAAGAGTGTTCAGCACTCTCACATGCACCTACGGACAACTCTGCTCTGATCTGGCCCCTGAAAGGTCACCTCTTCGCCCAGCTTTGTGATTCAGAAAGCCTTGTTCTCCCTTGGGGCATTGGCTTGCAGTTCCAGAGTTCTCAATCTTTTCTCAGTGTGACTCTTTCCAGTCCTGCTGCTGAGAAATCACTAAGAGCACCCATCACTTCTGTAGACTGAGTTGGTCCTCACAATGCCCTGAGCTAAGCCTGTGCATTTGGAAAGGGCAGGGATTAAGTTAGAGGGGAAATAAGTCAGTGGAGAGCTCAGGGGATGAAGAACAGCCAAGAGTCAGAGATGCTGTGACCTGGAAAGCCCCAGAGATGAGCTGATCTAACACCTTTAGTTTATGGACAGCGGACGCGAAACTCAGAAATGTTCATTAATCATTACAACTGTCATCCACACGTCGGGCACTGTGATGCTTGAACTCATTTAATCTTTACAAAAAAATATCAGCAATAGGTGATAACCCAAAGAGAAAACAAATGCCCAGAAAGAACAGGTGACTTACCGAAGGTCACATAGATACTAAGTGGCAGAGACAAGATATGCAGGCAGGACTTCTGATCCCCAGACCACTGCTCTTTCCACAGTTCCTGTGCTTGCTGAAACCTCTAAGGAGGGGCTGACATTCAAACAGGAAATCAAGGAGTGAGGATGGGAGAGTCCAAAAGGACACTGAGAATGGAGCGGCTGCATGACGAGACGTGCAGCCCCTGAAATGCACACAAAGATGTGTCCCTGTGTGCGTGTTTGCAGAGGAGGGGAAAGGGCCCAAAGCTTTATTGGATTCTCCCAGTGATCTGCTAAGATCTGTTGAGCACCACTGGTTTGGTGGGATTGGGGGAGCAGCAAGCAGGGAATCTCTCCAGGTCACAGGACAAGGCAGTAATAAATGAAGGTATCAGTGTGTGAGCGTGTGTGTGCACACAAGCACATAAGCATCCATGTCTGTGCATGTGCACATATGTGTGTGTGTGTCCATGTGTATACGCACCTGCCTTTTCAGCACACTCTGTTAGTCTGTTTTTTCTCATAGGTAGAGTTTTCGTCACGATTCTTGAAAAGTTCTGAGAGGTTATCTGAGCAAAGAATGAGAAAAGTGGAAAAAAGAATTACAAACAGAAATGTAAGTGCCTTGAAGTTCAGAAGGCACCACTGTGTGTTGTGAGTTGGAAGGTTTGGCTCCTTTGCTTTTGGTGCCTTGGTTGATACTGGGGAAGAGTCGATCCACCCATTTCGATCCTTCCCACTAAAATTCAAGGCCAGCCAACTATGTCCTGCCAGCTTTTTCTTCTCTCCACAAGTTTAGCATGGATGGAGGAGGTTGGTGTGACAGAGTTTTGGAGTTAATGATGAGCTTCCAGGAACTGGTCTTCTGTCTGGTAGTGACATTAGCATGCCTCCTCTTGCTCTGGCATTGTTTTGTCATCTGTAAAATGGGAACAGCAGCCATGCATGCTGCTGTCTTTCCTCCGCACATCAGCCTTGCAGGCTTTGCTCAAATGTGCCCTCTGACTCCAGCCACAGCACTTTGGCACACATTGGAATACTCTTCAGCCTGGAATACTCTTCCCATCCCTTCCCCTGTCATACCTTCTCCCAGCCATATGCTCCTGGCCCTCACGGACCTGCCAGAATTGCTCTTTCACATTCACCACAATGCCTACTTTGTGTCCTCTCTCCCACATCAAATCTGAAAGTTCAGTGAGGTGAAGGACCCTGTCTGCTTTTATTTGCCATCATAGCCCAGTGCCCAAACCCTGTGCCTGTACTTAGTGGGCACTGAGAAAATATTTGCTGAACAACTGAGTTTCTTTCAAGGGGTTGTCCTAAGGATCAAAGGATTTAATATATCTAAAAAGGCTATTATCAGAAAAACAAAGACAACTGTTGGCAAGGATAAGAAAAAATTGTAACCCTTGCACACTGTTGGTGGGAATACAAAACAGTTCAGCTGCTATAGAAAAGAGTATGGAAGGTCCCAAAAAAATTCAACATAGACCTACTGTAGTGGACTGAATTATGTCCCCCTGAAACTCACTGAAGCTTGAATTGTGTCCCCTAAGCTTTATGTATTAGAAACTTGACCCCCACTGTGATTGTTAAGAGAGTGGAAAATCCTATTATGGTAATTGTTCTCTCTGCTTCTACCTACCATCTTGCACTGTAGACCGCTGTGTCACTGTTGCCACCACCAGAAGGACTTTGGACTTCCCAGCCTCCTAAATTATAGGCAAATAAATTTTGTTTTCTTAATAAAATACCCAGTTCCATGTATTTAGTTTTAAGCAACAGAAACAGACTAATGAACCTTCCATATGATCCAGTAATTCCACTTCTGGGTATATATCCAAAAGAATTGAATTTAAGATCTCCAGGAGATATTAGCATTCTCATGATCATTGCAGCACTATTCACAAGAGCCAAGATCTTGAGAATACCTAAATGTCCATTGACAGATGAACAGATAAAGAAAATATGGTATATACATACAATGGAATATTATTCAGCCTTAAAAAAGGGCATTCTGCCATATGTAACAACATACATATCTTGAGGACATTATGCAATGTGAAATAAGTCAGTCGCAGAAAGACACATATTACATAATTTCACTTATATGAGGTATCTAAAATAGTCAAATTCATAAAATCAAAGAATGGAATGGTGGTTGCCTGGAACTGGGGGAGGGAGAAATGAAGTGTTACTGAACAATAAATATAAAGTTTCAGTCAAATAAGATGAACAAGTTTTAGAGATCTGCTTACAATATTGTACTTATAGTCAACAATACTGTACACTTAAATACAGGACACTTTAAAATTTTTTTTCATATTTTAGGAGGGTAGATAACATGTTAAGTGTTCTTACCGCAATAACATAATATTAAAGAAGTGAAACAGAAATGAAGCACTAAACAAATGTGAATTATGATGCTTATCTTGGAAAGAACAGGTATACAAAGGTGGAGTCATCTGGGGGTGTTGTTTTGCTGTGGGCCCCCTACTCTCTTCTCTTGGGCCTGTCACCAGATGTGGAACATTCCCAATCCCTACTTCCCTCTCAGGGTGAGATGTGTACTTCAACCTAGATTTTATCAATAATAAATCTAACATTTTGTTCTCCGTATGCTGATTCTCTTGCCTATTTCTCAATTGTTCCAAACTCTGCCAGGGAAGAGGAATGCAAGCTGTGGACCCAGTCACAGACCCTGAGGCTGCTTCCCAGTCCCATCTCCCATTTTTCTAGCATAATGCACAGAAATAAGTAGCCATCTCGGGAATGAGTGATACTATCCAACATTTACTGTATGTCTATCATGTGCTTGGCACTGAACTAAGCACGTCATCTGTTTTGTTTTATTCTGTTTTTCATGTAATCTTCACAATACTCCTCGGGTTGATTTGAGTATTGCCATTCCCATTGTACAGAGGAGTAAGTGAAGACACAGAGAGTTCCCATAACTTGCCCAGAGTCACATCACCAGCAAGCTGCAGAGCTGGGATTTAACCCTCGTCAGCCTGGCTCCACTGAATGGGTGTTTAGCCACTACTTGCTAAAGCTCCTGTTTAAAGAAGATGCCTACAAATGTCATTGCCCTTCAGTTATAGTGCAAGGAATCTGTAAACATGCTCAAGAAATAGTAAGCCTTAGGTTTTTTGAAGAATCACAAACTTGGTGACTCAGGAATTGAGGGTGTGGATGGAGCATCCAGTCATTTAATATAAATTTGGTTTTTGTGCCCAGTATTATGAAAAATCTGGTAGTAAAGAGAATAATCTCTGGTTTACACTTATTTATTTAAAAGTCATACATTTACACAATGGGAGGTAGCAGGATAGGTATAATTATGCCCACTTCTCAGAATAAGGGTGATGATCAGAAGCGGCTTGCCTGAGAAAGCATCCTTTGGTTCTACTCTTCTCCGAGATCATAAACTTGGAGTCGCACGTAAAGCTGGCCCTACTCAGGCACATCCATGCAGAAACAGCCCTAACCACGGCCTGACCACTTTCAGACAAGGATATGCAATGTCTCTTTCATGGATGAACAGGGCCAAATGGCCATTCCTCATCCCCTTCATCTCTCTGTGTTTTCTCTCCTTAAAATTCACTCATTCTTACCAAAGCTTGTTCAAGTCAATCTTTCCAACAGATTCAGCCTAGCGGGTTTAACTGTTTTACTGTAAGATTTAAAAAATTAAAAGGCATCTAGAAGCCTCTTGGCTCAGGACTTCAACACCATCCATTTAATGAGTACCTACCATGTGCCAGGTATCTTAAATTCATTCATCTATTTAATCCTAATAAAAATAATGATGACGAAATATGTGATTATTATTCTACTTAAATGGGTGAGGAAACCAAATCTCTGGAAGGTCAAGTGACTTACCTAAATTTGCACAGCTACTAGGTAGCAAAGGCAAGATTGAAACCCAGATCTTTTCCAGATACTATGTTCCTTCTCAGTAAGATTTGTTGTCTAGATAGTCAAGGACTTGTGGTCTGATTCAGTGATCCCAGTCCACCAAGAGTAACCTTGTAGTTGCTAAAAAATAAATAATGTTATCATTTCATTTCAGATAAACCTTGTAATTTATAATATTATCACTGCTTAGTATCTGGCACATTGGCTGAAGGATCAGTTCTATCATTTCATCATTAAGCCTCATCTAATACACCTGGCTGCCTGTTTTCCAAGCCCCAGGCTGCAGTCAAATTCAGCTGATATTCAAATAAGGCTCAGCACCTCTCGCTCTTCTCTTGCCATTAAACCCTTGTGGTTCTCACAGTCAATAAGTGTCATCAAATTAGGAAAATGTGGCCCTGGCTGATGGAGAGTTCCAGCTGATAAAGCACCGAATGACTGAGAGCTGATTGTACTTGGTAGACATGAAAAGCAAACAGACAGAGAAAACTGGTAATTTTAAACAATGCTGGTGAGAGCATAGGAGCAGTCTGGTAAAACTGATTAAAATTATAAATATACAAACACTTAGACCCAGGGATTAGGGCATAGAATTATATATTCATCACAGCCTTGTTTGCAAGAATAAACACTGGAAACCATTACAATGACCATCAATAGGGTACAAGTTAAATAAAACACAATAAAGGTCCACATCTCTTATCCAGAACTCTTGAGGCCAGTGTTGTTTAAAAATACAGATTTTTGTTCTTTAGTTTTATTTAAGTAATATAGTCATCATGTGATATATACTCCCATTCCCAGCAGGCTCTGGGCATTACCCTGTAAACACATATATTTCTGAACCATACCTCATAAACACTAAGTAGGATAATTAAGAACTATAAATATTTTCATATCGGTTCAAGTCAGTTTTGCTGTCAGATGAGTTTGGGTGTTAAAACTTAAGGTTTTGGGGATTTGGGAATTAGAGTTAAGAAGTGTGGACCTGTACATTTATACAATGGAATATTGTGATACCAGATAAAAATAAATGAGGCACTTGTGTGTACTGATGGAAAGTTCTCTAAGATATATTCTAAATTAATAAAGATAGTAGGTCAGGAAGTGTATATGGGATGCTATCATTGGTGTTTTACACGGACAAATACGGACACACACAGAGTTGTATATGCACAGAACAGCTCTGGAAAAATACACACAAAAAAACCCTGATTTTAGTTTTTTGTCTCTACAAAGGCTAATGGGCAGCTGGAGAATAGATGTGGGAGAGAGACTCCCTTTAGCTCTGTAGGGAAAATGAAATATAAATGGCCAGGATCCCTCAGATGTTCGGAATCTTGCCGAGCATTTGATGTAAATGTGCATGTGCGCCCAGGTGTTCTTTGGCTATTGTCTGTGGACACGCATGGGCACCCAGGTATTCCTGGGTTGTCTGACTTGCACCCAGGTGTCCTGGGTTATCAGACTTAGGTACAAAGAACAAATGGCTCTGATCCACAGTGCCACCCTGCCCCCGGGATGCCCCTGGAGGAGCCATTGGGAGGCCACTACTGCTGCTGGAGGCTGTTGCTCCTGTTGCCAGGGCCCCCAAGATACCCCGGGAGGCCATCACTGCTGTAGCTGAAGGATGCCATAAGCTGTGGCTGCTGAAGACAGTGAGAACTGAGCTCATGTCATCAGCCTACAGCTCCCGGGATCTTTCCCAATTACCTAGTTTGCAACCTCTGTGTGAAGGGTCTGGTGACCCAGCCTGGCATGTGAGGGGTCTGTGACCCAGTCTGTATAATGGGTTTGAAGGGTCTGTGAGCCCCAGCCCAACAAGCTCTATTTATACACTTTAGAATACGTGAAATTTATGTGAAATGCTGTTGGGAAAATAGAATAATTTGGTCAGGGCCCCTCGCCTTAGGCCCAGTTGGGAACAGTGTGGTGCATTCTTTGTAAGCAAAGTGTGGGAGGTGGGGGGTGGAGTTAATGTGCATGCGCAGCAACGCCACCTTGGCTGGTGTCTGCCTCCAGCGTCTGCTTGGCATGGCCATGCTTTCCAACCTATGGCTTCCAAGGACCTGTTTGTTGGTTACCTAGATCATAGACCTGCATGTGAGGGGTCTGGTGACCCAGCCTGGCATGTGAAGGGTTTGTGACCCAGTCTGTGAATGGGCTCAAGGGGTCTGTGAGCTCCAGACCCAGCCCTAGCTCAACAATTGGCCCAGTAGGCAGGATTGCGAGCAGGTAAAAGAGCTTTACAAGTGCCTAGACTAGCAAATTAAATAATTAATATTCTCTTGACTGCCCCTCTGAAAAGCTTTCCCTACATATCTTGTCCCTCATCATTCTCTGTCATATCCCATGTTTTATTTTCTTCATAACACTTTCTACCAGCTGCAATCTCGTCTTCACTCGCTTGCCATTTCATCACCATAATGCCTCTCTGCAAGGTAAGCTCCTCGTCTGCCTTGCTTGCTAGTGAAGCTTGGCCCCTCAGCAGTGGCTGGCACAGGGGCATTAGGAGGAATGACACATCACATACCAAGGAGCAGGCTATGGTGGAAAGCTCAGGGTAAATTACACTTGATCCCATAGCAAAGCCTGACCTTGGTGTGCAGAAAAAGGTGTCCCTTTCTGTTGTCCATAAAGGACGTGTTTTGAATCCTACAGAGAGAGTCCAGCAGGCTGGCCTCACTCTCACCTATGACCCCATTATAACCTATGGCTCAGAACACTTTGAACAGGTGAGGCAGAGACGTTCTGAGCACGTCACTCCCTCCTCCCACCCTTGGAGAAAGGAGTCCACACACCTGCACCTGCCTGCAAATCTCCCTGCAGCCCCTCTGCCACAACATCCTGAAAAACCCCATCTCCCCACGTGTGCAGCATGCTGCATGCCTGCCCGCCTCTCCTCCTGAGCTCTCTGCCCAGAAGACCCTTCCCAGTCATTCTCTGCTTAGCTGAAACTTGTCCTTCAAGGAATATCTCAAAATGCCATTCCCACCATGAAAGCCTCCTAAGTCCCTCAGTCAAAACCAACCCTTTCTTCCTCAAAACCAATCTCCTCTCCCCTAACATTCTGGCAGGTAGTTCACTTTAAGAGGCTGATTCTACCTGGTATTAAAGCCACCTGTTCTCATGTTATATCCAAAGTAGAGTGTGAGCGCAAAGCCCCTACCTGAAGAGAAGGTTTTCTCTTTATGCCCAGCACCTAAGGCTGTGCTTGACACCTTCTCAGAACATAACTTGTTTTAACTTTACATCGGGGAACAGAGAGAGACAGTAAGAGTATTCAAAAGCAATATTCTGTGCTATGAAAAAGAGTAGATGCTTAAAATCCTGGTTTTGATTCTTGGCTCCACCACTCAGAATTCTTTAAGCTCTGGCTGTTCCCTTAACATCTCTGAATTCTCATTTTCTCAATTCTAAAAAAGGTCAATGATACCTACTGTAGGGAAAGTGAAGGAAAATGGTCAGGGCCCCTCAGATGTTCAGAATCTTGCTGAGCGTTTGATGTAAATATGCACGTGTGCCCAGGTGTTTCTTGACTATTGTCTAATGTAATTGTGCATGTGCACCCAGGTGTTCCTGGGTTATGGACTTTAGTATAAAGGACACATGGATCTGAGGCACAGTGCTCCCAACCCCCGGGATGCCCAGGGAGGGAGGCCACCACAGGGAGGCCGCTACTGCTGCTGGAGGCTGTTGCTGCAAGCAATTACTGCCAGAGCCCAGGGACCCTCCGAGAGGCCACCACCACTGCCGAGGAAGCTGAGGAATAGCTCATGTCATCTGCCAATGGCTCCCGGGATCTTTCCCAACTACCTAGTGTGGACTTGCGTGTGAGGGGTCTGGTGACCCTGACCCAGCCTGGCATGTAAGGGGTGTGATGACCAAGTCTGTACAATGGGTTTGAAGGGTCTGAGACCTAACCCTGACAATACAAATGGAAACTTAGCATAACTAAAATAATGAAGCATTTTAGCCTTAGTTATGAATTGCCCTAGCCATACAATTGGTGTAGTCACCTAGCAATACAATTGGCTACATCGTCAGGATTCCAGCAATGGCCCCAACCCGGAATGAGGAAGAAAGTAAATGTAAACACTTAGCCAAGGACCTAACAAAGTCAGCACTCCATAGACGCCATCTCATTAGCTTCCTTTATTACATGGGGGGGAAAAAGGATGGATAAATAAATGAGCACATGTGGGAAAATAAGAATATTAATATTTACTGTTAAATCTCATTCATAATTGGGCCATAAAGGGATCGAGCTTTTGGCCATATTCCGCTCACACGGGTCCAGTTTCAGTTTGATTAGGATAACAGACATCTGCAGGGATAGAATCAATCTGGAGGAAGAAGAGGCAGCTTCTGCTGCCCTGCACGGACAATCATTCCCAGAGGTAAAGCCACGATTCTTCTGAGACTTCAGATTACAAGCAAATCTTCTAAAGTCCTATCTGGACAAATTTAACATGGCAAGATTTCTCTGGCTCAAGGAAAACCAAGTGGAACTGTGACATCCTGCTTCAAATTCCGTTTCCCACTTGAGCCAGGTAAAAGGACAAGGAAGACTAAAAAAGCTTCGCTCTAATGCAGCTGCAGCAGGTGCATAAAACACCGTCGGCATCGCTGGGAGGTGGAGCCTGGTCACATACTCCAGGAAACACGTTCTGTGTTTATATTGGATATTGGGTTACCTGCTTGGCCACTCACCTGTGCATCGCTCGCTGCCCTTTTGGCCCCAGCTGAGTCCAAGGGAGTTAGTGTCTTTGCAAAAGAGACTCACAAAATAATTGGGAAGTTATTAAATGATCCCACACATGCCCAGTTCTGTTTTTTTGTGAGTCCAAGGGTTGGCATGAGTTGCTGGCAGAAAGCATTGCCCTGCATTCGAGTAAGTCACAAGTGCCCGACCTGTTGCCAAATGAGTGTTTAAACTGGACTACATGGTTTCAGAACTCCCCTTGGTTGTGAAAGGTGTGACATGTCACCATGCTTCCTTTGTACTCAACATGCAATCTAGCTTTTCCTTCTTTGGAAATCCTTCCGTGGGAGGGATATTATCCTTCTGGAGCTCTCACAGCCAGGGCTATTGTAAAAGCTTTGAAAGATCTAGGCACTCCTGTGTTTTCAGAGGCCCTGCATTCTTTATTAAAATAAAGCATATCCACACCCCACATTAGCTATGGTTGCTTCATTTATAAAAATATTAAAGATTGTAAAAATAATTCTAACTTCACTTTAGTATAAATTATTTCTTTTTTGTGCTTTAAGCTTTATTATATAAAACATGTATATAAAATAAATATGTGGTATTTTGAAGAGATAGTTGTACTCCCATGTTTATTGCAGCACAATTTAAAATAGCAAGATATGGAATGAACCTAAGTTCCCAAAAATGGATAAATGGATTTAAAAAATGTGATATATGTATGCACACGTGCGCATGCACACACACACACACACACACACACACACACACACACTCACACACACACACACAATGGAATACTATTCAGCTGTGAATAAGAATTAAATCCTGTCATATGCAGCAACATGGATGGACTTGTAGGACATTATGTAAAGTGAAGTAGGCCAGGCACAGAAAGACAAATACCATAACCTCA
This sequence comes from Cynocephalus volans, assembly GCF_027409185.1. NCBI lineage: Eukaryota > Metazoa > Chordata > Mammalia > Dermoptera > Cynocephalidae > Cynocephalus > Cynocephalus volans. Next base: position 12,110,543 of record NC_084468.1, read on the forward strand.
CTCACTTATGGAATCTAAAAGGTAAAAATTAAATTAAAAAGCTGATATAGTAGAAGCAGAAAATAGATCAGTGGTTACCAGAGACTGGGGTGGAAGCAGGAAGAGAAAACAGGGAGATGCTAGCTATCAGGTACAGAATTCAGTCATATAGGAGAAATAAGTTCTGGTGTTCTATTGCACAGCAGAGTGACTATGGTTAACAGTTAAGTTTTGTATATTACATAATAGCTAGAAGAGAGGTTTTGAATGCTTTTGCCACAAAGAAGTGATGAATGTGCGATGTCATTGATACATTAACTACCCTAACCTGATTATTGCACAATATATCAAATTATACCCTAACCTGATTATTGCACAATTATATAAGTATCAAAACATCAGATTGCACCCCATAAATATGTATAATTACACTGTGTTGATAAAAACATAAAATAAAAATAAGAAAAAAAAACAGAATTTCACCAAGATGAAAAATGCACTCTGAGCTGCTTCTTTTCAGTGAATTAAACTTTATTCTGAATGACAACAAGAAAATAAATAAATGTGTGTACATTTGGGCACATATATAATATGTACATATATATTTCCTATATGTATTTGTGTGTGTATATGTGTATGTATGTGTGGATGTTGACTTCCAGTAGGCCAGCTGACATAATGTAAAGTTTTATGAACTTTTAATTTGTCATTTACTCATTTTTGATTTTGCAGATTTTTTTCCCCTTTTGGAGCTGCCATTTTTTTAGATATCAGACATTTGTATTTAAGCCCACGAAAAACTCACAGGCCTAAGGCTCTCTGCTTGGGTTGTCTCAGGGATGAACGGGGTCAGAGCACAGCTTCTTCTACTTTGTATGTTGGAGCAAAGTGTTTTTGTCGAGGTCTTCCTATTAGATGGTGAGTCTCTCAGGACAGAGTCCCCTGCTATGTGTGCAATTCCTCTACGTACAGTAGACCTCCACACAGTGGGAGCCTCAGGACACTTTGTTGCAGAGCTGAGGTCCACCCAAAACATTTCTATTACATCCTCTATCAGAGATCATCTCTAGTCTCACCAGATGGGAAGCTACTTAAACAAAACAAAACAAATCTTGCCACCTGCTTTCCTCTTTTCTCCCTCCAGAAAAACTTTATCAACCTAAATGCCACTTCGTGGTAGACTTAAAATGTTCTTTTAAATAGGGCTGGAAAGTGAAGGTTGGTGCAGAACTTCAAACTTATAATGTTATTTTCTGGGGCTGTAACTCAGCCATGAAATTTTGCTCCAGGCAGATTTTAACATGCTAGGCTCAAGCTCAAAGATGAATGTTTCATGCCTTTACTTCACTTTAAAACCAGCAGCTTTTTAATATTATTGTTTTGCACATGAAAGCCATGCACATATTCTCCCACAATATTCTCTTTCAAAACTGGATCTGATGGAACAGTCTAGAAAGTTCAATATAGTCTCTTTTTTCATGAGAAGAAAACTGATTTTGTTGAAAATCTATTATGTATTAAACACTGTACTAAGTGCTTTTCACATACGCTTAACCTTTTTAAACCTTGTAACATCCATTTTAGCCTTGAAACAACCTTGAAAAGAGTAAATAGCATTATCTCCATTTTACAGATAAGGAAGCTGAAGTTTAGAAAGGTGAAAAAAACTTGACCAGAATCTAAAACATTTAAAACTAGTCAGAGCCAAAATCTGAAATCAATTCTGGTCACTCTATAGTTATACAAAGCTGGTTCAACAGCTAATTGAAAAAAAAACAAGAGATTAAAAGAAAATACATCCTGTGTATTATGGCTGCTGGTTGTGTCAGTTCTGAGAGCATTTACTATGGAGAAAATTAGATTCAAGTGTGCACTGAAAATATAAATAGGAGGTCCAGTTTTTGGTGACCTCATCATTCCCATCTACTTGGCAGAGTTTAATTCTCTTGATTTCCACTGCGAGTCAGTCTCATAATTTTGCCTCCTGCTTTCCATTCTTACCCTTATCCCCTCATTCCTAAATTCTTGCAGTGGTCCTATAGTTGTCCTCCTTAATTTCAGCACTTTCCCCTCCGTTCTTTCCCTGACATCTGTCTTAAATATCAATATTATATTTGCCTCCTTCAAATAGTCCATTGAGGCCTCATGTGGTAGACACTGATGTATTGCCCAGATGTCCTTCAATGACAGTCTCATTGTCCTAGCCTGGGAGTGCTGAGGACAGAGTCTGAAACTATCAGCCCTTGCAGGGATTCTCTCAGCTGTGGATATGCCCCAAAGTCATTCAAGGTCACACACCCCCCAGAGAGGACCACATCCAATGGTGGATCAATGTGAGATAAAAATTCCTGGCCATGCTGATCTAACTCAGGACGACTCTGAAGAACCTTTCTAGCTTCAGAGCCCCTGTGGGCTGGGATGAGGCTGTCAGGGCTGCGTCACAGCTCACCTTCTCCCCCTGCCTAGTTCTACTCCCTTCTCCCTCTCACAGGGCTTCATCCCAAGGTAATTCCTTAGTAAATATCTGGCCTGTTTTATTGTTTTTCAGAGTTGGCTTCCCAGGTACCCAATGTGAAATGCCTCAGCAGGAGAAGAAATAGAGAGAGAGAGAGAGAGAGAGAGAGAGACAGAGAGAGGAGGAGGGAATGAGAAAAGGGAGGAAAGGATGGAGGGAGGGAATTGGGCAGGATAATTTATTCTAATTAACTGCATTTGTCTCTCTTCCCAGTAACCCCCCAAAACCCTATTGCTGGCCCTATTTCCAATGATATTTGAAGAGTTGGCCAAATGTATCTTCTGTGATGTGGACCTTAATTTGCTCTATTGGAAACAGTATTCATAGTCTAAAACAAGCACTATGAAAAAGTATCCATAAACATGACCTGCTTAGCTGGTTTTGCCCACACTACCTACCAGTTACCTGACAAGTTTAGTGAGGCCTCCCCTGTTCTAGACACGTACACCTATCTGGATCCTTTAACACAGATGCTGTGATGGCAGAAAGCACAGGTTTACTTAAGAATCATCTAAACCTAAATTGTGGACTAAGGTGTAGATAAAGATATTTCACTAAACAAGTGACTTAAGCAAAATTATTTACACCAAACTACCAAATACCTACAGTGAGGTCTAACATTTATTTCTGATTACCACTCATAAAAATATTTATCCAGATGTGACAGAGAGAAGAGTACCTGTCCTGGCGCAGACTGGATTGCTCTGACATTTTGCCTTGATCAAGTCCTGTTGGCCCCTTTCTGTGTCTTCATGCTGCCATAGTAGTCTGCCCTATAGTGGCCTTTCCTTGTTTCAAGGTCCATACCCCATTCCTTGCTATATATTTCCTTCTGCTTTAGTTTATAAATCATCTTAAACAATTGGCTTAGATCGCTTAGTCCATGCAATACCTGTAATTGTTCCTTGACCTGAGAATGGCTGTTTGGTTGCATGGCCTTGCGACCACTGTATCTGTCTCTTTAATCTGAGTCCTGATGAGACTTTGTGCTCTATGCTACATCTTTGGGTGCTGCACACATTTTACTCAAGCTGATGTGATTCACTACTGGGGATCTGAGCTAATAACAGCTCCTTTTCAGATAGAACAGCTGTCCTGACACTTTCTGAGAATCAGCATTTGCATCCCCTGGCTCCAAGAGTTTAGAGATTCTGATATTTAGAAATGTCACATTTACAACCATGTAAGCTACATTTACTGGCTTGCTGTTCCCCAGAACCATCCCAAAGGTCACTGACTTTCTGATTTAGTTCTTCCAGTTTCTCAGCATAAATCTTCTGCTCTTGAGACACTAAGACCCCCACCATTCATTCTCTTATGTGTTTCTTCTCAATTTAAATGTGATCCTTCCACTGTTCTGAGTACCAGAAGAAGAAAAAAAAAAACATGATCCTGTTGAGAGCTTTAAGAAGACCCAATGAATAAATAGTCACCCTCTTTCCTGATCAAGTTCCAAACCAGTGGAGAAATAAAACAAAAAAGTCTGGCAGATTGGGCCCAAGTGTGACCACTGTTATGCTGGTGTCAGAGAATCTGGGTTATACCCACAGGCATTTGGAGCTCCAAATGCTGAATCCCAGAACTGGTCAGAATTATCCACCAGCCACAGCAGCTCTGATCCAGGACAAACCTGAATCTGGAGGAGCTGAGTCGAACACATGTTCCCCACAAATAGCTCCTAAGAGGAAAAGAAGCTTCTAAGCATGGCCAGTTTTTCCCTCTAAACTCTCCAATGAGTTTAGTTATTTCTCTCCTCCAGGGGAGGAGGCCAGGAGTGATATAGCAATGGATGTTTCTCTACACGGATGAAAAACACCAAGAGTGGTTAACCTTAATATCAAATAACCTTTCCAGAAGCAGCCTACCTGTCAGGCACTGTTCTAAGCCCAGCAGATAATTTAATCCATTTAATCCTCATAAAAACCTGGTCAGGTAGGTACTATTCCAACAGAAGAGAAAACGGAGGCACAGAGAAGGTAATAAATTTGCCTGGGTCCACCCTGCCAGTAAGGAGTGTAGCCAGGATTTGAACCCAAGAAGTCAGATTCCAGAACCAAAGCTCTTAACCACCAAACTATGGTGGGTTCATAAAAAGTGGCAACATTGTATAATATTGAATATACTAATTATTCTGATTTGAGCATCACATATTGCATACAGGCATTTATGTGCAAATCTGTACCCCGCAGACATGTACAATTTATTGTTTCAAAAAAAAAATGAAAAAAAAAATTTGCCAAGGATGCAAAATTGCTCTTCCCTAATGCTTCCTTTTGCTATACTCCAACCCTGTCTGCCCTTCAAGTCTAGGCAGAAGCTCTTCCCAAAGTCTCCCTGATTAGGGAGCTCCTTAAGGTTCCCTCACATAGTAAGCCTGCAGTGCTTTGGGGCTACATGGATAGACCTCACCTTTAAACCTGCTCCTTGACAGTCTGAACACTGTAACCTTTGTCCCAGCACGGATAGAAACAAAGGGGTTCCTGGGTTAAGCCACTGAGTGATAAAGTCTGGTTTGTTCTAATCTGTTGTCAGAGAACTTCGAGGGAATGAAATAATGTAGAGAAAATAATGGCTAAAAGTAGAGTCTGATTTGTACCGTGCCACTGTCTACCTCCTCATGGCATTATTATGAGAGTCTGCTCTGTGCTGGGCTGAGCCCTGGAGAGAGAGAGCTGAAAACAAGCTCCACTTTCAGGGACTTTATTGCCTTGTTAGGAAGCCCAACTTTAATTCTATAATCACACATATATTCTTCAGCATATTAAAAAGGTGCTACGTGAACAAAGGGCAGGAAAAGTGATTTTGTTGAACCACAAGTTGGAAGATGGGTAGCTCCTCACTGGTTTAAGATCGGTTAGAGCAGGTGGCCCACTATGGGTGGAAGGAAGGGAATGCACAAAGTCTTTGAGACAGGAGGCAGCATGAAACTGGCAGGCAGCTCCTGTAGCTGGTGCCAAGAGCAGGTGGAATTCAGTGAGGCTGGAGAGGGATGCAGGCAACATGAGAGACAGTGCAATTTATCCTAAGAGCAAGAGGAAGCTTTGCTTCAAATGCCATTCATTTGGTGATTCATCCATTCAACAAAAATTGTTTGCAAAATCTGCAAGGTGCCAGGATCTGTGCTGAGTTCCATGGAAATGACAAAAGTGGGTGAGATGGAACCTCTCATTCTCCCCTGCTCAGTTTATCCACTGGGAACTTAGATAGAATAAGGAATAATTATAATATATTTTATTGTGGTAAAATGGGCTTGTCACAAGCACTAAGAAAATACAAAATGGAATTTTAAGCACATGCACTAAAGAAAACCATAAAGGGTGGAAGGAAAGCAACCAGCCTACATGTGCATGTGCCCCAAAGAGCATGGCCAGTCGGGAACCTCAATTATGAGAGGGCAAGAAAAAGAGCTGTGGATGACCTGTCAGGTAGGTGGGAATTAGAAAAGAGTCCTACGTGTCACAGCTTTATCTCATTGTAGTATTAGTCTGCTTGGGCTACTATAAAATACCACAGGCTAGGTTGCTTAAACAAGAGCAATTTATTGTCACATAGTCCTAGAGGCTAGAGGACCCCAATTAAAGTATGGCAGGATTGGTTTCTGGAGGGGGCTCTCTTCCTGACTTGCAGACGGCCACCTTCTCACTGTGTCCTCACATGGCAGAGAGAGTGAGCTCTCTGTTGCCCCTTCTTATAAGGACACTAGTCCTATCAGATCAGCGCCCAACCCTCATGGCCTCATCTAATCTTAATTACCTCCTAAAGGCCTTAACTCAAAACAAAGTTACACTGGGGGTTAGGGTTTTAACATGTGAATTTTAAGGAAACATAATTCGGTCCATAGCACTCATGATCAGCAAGAAGCCATTGAAGGGTTTTAAGCAAGAAAGTAACATGATAAAGCTATTGATTTAGAAAGCCAGCTGGTGGCTGGGTTGAGACTAGATTAGAGAAAGGATTAAAAAAAAAGACTTGGGGCAGAGAGAAAAACTATGGCACCATTTTTTTCTAGGCAAAAAAAAAAAAAAAAAAAAAGATGAGGACATGAGTGTGGAGAGGAGAGTCCAGGTAGAAAGATGTGAAGGAGGTGGGTGGCCTCCTCAGAAGCTGGTGACTTCCAGGTCTCAGGCTTGGGTGAGTGGATCCATGTGACTCAGTGCCACTCACTGAGATTAGAAGCACAGGATGCGTAGATTTGGGGACAGAGGTGGATACATTGTAGTGAGTTCAGATCTAGGAATGTTCACTGTGAAGCACAGGTGAAAATGTATAATTTAAATCTTAAGCATCCATTCTTATACATCAAGATCATTGCTGGTCATAGAGTAAATATAAAAAACAATAATTGGGGATTTGATCAGTTGGTGAACACAGGAGTAACTTAAAGTTCATAAGGGAGGGATTAGAAGAGGAGGGGTTCCAAGATGGCGGTGGCTGCGGCGGTAGGCACAGAGTAGCTGAGGTGGAAAAGGCGGCCACTGGGCCTCAGGCAGCCGGGAAACTTGTGGACCTTCCTCTTGCCATCTCTTAAGGGAGGACCGCTGCTGGTGGCCGGTCGTGGGGGCTGACTGCCACTTTACCCTCGGCAGGAGAGGCTGCCTCATTTACAGGCAACAGCTTTGAAGTATGGAACAGGAAAAGAACTGTTTTGTAGCTGCAAAAGCGAGTCTCTAAACAGGGAACACGGTGCCAGGGCTGCTGTGGATGCAGACAGGATCCCGGAGGCTGGGGCCGTGCTGAAGGCGGCCTGCTGCCCTATTCATGATTCGAGGTTTCAGGCCGGCATAAAAGAAGATTCCTGGAAGCGCCCGAGCCGCGCCGCGGGACCAAGCGAGCAGCCTGAGGCGGCGGGAACCGAGAACAGGGAAGGCGACAAACCAGAGGCAGAGAGTGAGCTCCTGACCTGGCACAGCCATGTGAGTGACCCCTGGCCCGGCCCTGCTCGGGGGGCTGACGCCCACCCAGCTTCCGCCTGCATCACCGGGCCACTCACCGCCCCAGGGCTGCCTCAATTTTCTCAGGTGGTGGCAGCTCCGGCCCAGCTCAGCTCCTCACTGAGCCTTCCCACTTGTTTGCCCCGGCGTGGGGCTTCCTAGGGCCTGCATGCTGGCCTCCCCTCACACTCCCTCCACAGTTCTCTGGTGGGGCTGGTGGTGTGGGGCGTCCCCAGACAGTGTCAGGAGGGCAAGAAAGTATGGGCGGGGCCAACTGTCACTCCACCTCACCCTGGACTCCTGCACCCGGTAAACTTCCTGTTACTGGGAGGCAGATACCATCTCTGTGGCCACCAGTTTGGAAAAACACCTAACCAATTTCTGGTGGGGAATAGTGTGGTAGGAGAGTTCCCAAGTCCGCTTGAACCTGCCGGAGAGCTGACTGCAGGCAGGCACTGGACTCGGTCGATGCCGGGGGGATACAAAGGTGAATCGTGTGCTGCGGGCTCCTCCCCCGAGGAGATCATGCTCTGGTGTGGGAGATAAGACAAGTAATTACACAAATAACCGCAATACCAGGAGGAAGGTGATAAGTCCCGAGAAAGATCTACACAGTGCTACAAAGGCACCCAGAGTGACCGGTCGTCTGTGCCTACCAGAAACCTGGTAGACTTCCTGGGCGAGGAGGTGCTGAGCAGGGTCTTGAAGGCCTAGCTGATAGACGAGGGTTGCAGAAGACATGTCCAAGCCCAGCCCAGTGTGCACAGAGCAGGGAGACATGCAGCCAGGGAGGTGGAGACTCGACAGAAACCACACACCCTGTGGGGTCGCCACTGCATGATCTAACAGCCCGGGCCAGAGCACACGGAACAGGGAGAAGTCCTGCACGGGAAGTGAAAGCTCAACAGAGCTCACACACCCTGTGGTACATGATCCAGCAGCCAAGCAGAGTCCAAGCTGACCAGAAAGGTGGCTCCCCGGAGAGGCCCAAGAACCGAGGCAACCATACACACAAGGCACTAGAGGCCAACTGAGCAGCCATACCAATTTGGTATGGAGGTAGCCATACCAAATTGGCAACCACAGCAACATCTTAGTTAGTCAATAGTCTCAAACCAGTGGACTGTGAAACCCCCTGCCACAATGAATAAACATAAAAAAAAGATACCAGAAATACAAAAAATCAAGAAAGTACACCACCAAAAGTTAATAAATCTCATACTCTAGATCCTATAGAACAAGGAGCCCTTGAAATGACTGACAAGGAATTTCGAGTGATAATTCTAAGGAAACTGAATGAGATACAAGAAAACTCAGCTAGACATCATGATGAAATGAGGAAAAGTATACAGGACCTGAAAGAGGAAATGTACAAGGAAATCAATGTCCTGAAAAAAAATGTAGCAGAACTTGCTGAACTGAAGAAGTTATTCAGCAAAATAAAAAACACAACGGAGAGTTTAACCAGCAGGCTTGTCGAAGGTGAAGAGAGAACCTCTGAACTTGAAGATGGGCTGTTTGAAATAACACAAGCAGACAAAAAGAAAGAAAAAAGAATCAAAGACATTGAAGAAAATCTGAGAGAGATATCAGACAACCTTAAGCAGTCAAATATCCGAGTCATGGGTATTCCAGAACAGGAGGAAAATGGAGATTCCATTGAAAACATATTCAATAAAATAGTGGCAGAAAACTTCCCAGGTATAGGAAAAGTCACAGATCTTCAGATCCAGGAAGCTGAACGATCTCCAAACGAATTCAACCCAAAAAGGCCTTCTCCAAGATATGTCATCATCAAATTGGCAAAACTCAGAGACAAAGAGAGAATCTTAAAAGCTGCAAGACAGAAGCGTCAAATCACCTATAAGGGAGCCCCAATCAGGCTAACATCAGACTTTTCATCACAAATCCTAAAAGCTAGAAAAGAATGGGATGATATATTCAAAATACTAAAATACAAAGATTGCCAGCCAAGAATACTCTACCCTGAAAGGCTATTCTTCCAAAATGAAGGGCAAATAGTATATTTCTCAGACAAACAAAAACTGCGGGAGTTCACTACCACACGACCACCCTTACAAGAAATCCCCAAGAGAGTACTGGGTTTGGTTCCTGAAAAATAACTACCACTGCCATAAAAACCTAAGAAAAAACAAAACCCACTAGTATAATAAAAATGGCATTCATGAAGAGAAAACAAGCAAACAAAAACGCTATCTACAACCTAAGGAACCAACAAACACAGAAACCAAACAGTAAATCAGAAAGCAAGGAACAAAAGACACCTAAGACAACCAAACAACCAATAAAATGCTAGGAATAAATCAACACCTTTCAATAACAACTCTTAATGTAAAAGGCTTAAATTCCCCAATCAAAAGACACAGACTGGCTGACTGGATCAAAAAGGAGTACCCAACTATATGCTGCCTACAAGAGACCCACCTCACCCATAAAGATTCATATAGACTAAGAGTGAAAGGATGGAAAAAGATTTACCATGCAAACAGAAAAGAAAAACTAGCTGGAGTAGCTATTCTTATATATGACAAAATAGACTTTAAACTAAAAACCATAAAAAGAGACAATGAGGGACACTACTTAATGATAAAAGGACTGATCCATCAAGAAGACATAACAATCATAAATATGTATGCACCCAATGTTGGAGCAGCCAGATTTATAAAACAAACTCTATTAGACCTAAAGAAGAAAATAGGCACTAATACCATAATAGCAGAGGACCTGAACACCCCACTGTCAATATTAGACAGATCATCTAGGCAAAGAATCACTAGAGAAACACAAGATCTAAACAAGACTCTAGACCAATTGGAATTGGCAGATATCTACAGAACATTCCACCCAACAACCTCAGAATATTCATTTTTCTCATCAGCACATGGGTCATTCTCCAGAATAGATCACATATTAGGTCACAAATCAAGTCTCAATAAATTCAAAAAATTGGAATTATCCCATGTATCTTCTCAGACCACAATGGATTAAAACTAGAAATTAATAACAAACGAAACTCTGGAAACTATACAAACACATGGAAATTAAACAGCATTCTACTTAATGACATATGGGTCCAACAAGAAATCAAGCAGGAAATCAAAAAATTTATTGAAACTAATGAAAACAATGATACATCATACCAAAACCTGTGGGATACTGCAAAAGCAGTATTGAGGGGAAAATTTATTGCATTAAATGCTCACTTCAGAAGAATGGAACGATGGCAAGTGAACAACCTAACACTTCACCTTAAAGAACTAGAAAAACAAGAACAATCCAAACCTAAAGTTAGCAGACGGAAAGAAATCAGTAAGATCAGAGCAGAACTGAATGAAATTGAAACCAAAAATACAATAAAAAGATCAATGAATCAAAAAGTTGGTTTTTTGAAAAGATAAATAAAATTGACAAACCATTAGCATGGCTAACAAAAAAAAGAAGAGAGAAGACTCAAATAAAAAAATTAGAAATGAAAAAGGCGATATTACAACTGATTCATCTGAAATACAAGGAATCATTCGAGACTACTATAAACAACTATATGCCAACAAATTTGAAAATCTGGAGGAAATGGATAAATTTCTGGACACACACAAGCTCCCAAAACTGAACCACGAAGACGTAGAAAATTTGAACAGACCAATAACAATAAAGGAGATTGAAGCTGTTATCAGAAGGCTCCCAACAAAGAAAAGCCCAGGACCAGATGGATTCACAGCAGAATTTTACCAAACATTCAAACAGGAATTGACACCGATTCTTTACACACTATTCCAAAAGATTGAAACGGACGCAAATCTCCCAAACTCATTCTATGAATCAAACATCATCCTGATACCAAAACCAGGTAAAGATATAACCAAAAAAGAAAACTACAGGCCGATATCCTTTATGAATATAGATGTAAAAATCCTCACTAAAATACTAGCAAACAGAATACAGCAACACATATGTAAAATTATTCACCACGATCAAGTGGGATTCATCCCAGGGATGCAAGGTTGGTTCAACATATGCAAATCAATAAATGTGATACACCATAATAATAAACTCCAACACAAGGATCATATGATCATCTCTATAGATGCTGAAAAAGCATTTGATAGAATTCAGCACTCATTCATGACAGAGACCCTCTATAAGTTAGGTATAGAGGGAAAGTATCTCAACATAATTAAAGCCATATATGCCAAACCCACTGCCAATATCATCCTGAATGGGGAAAAGCTGAAAGCTTTTCCTTTAAGAACAGGAACTAGACAAGGATGCCCACTCTAACCACTCCTATTCAACATAGTGTTGGAAGTACTAGCCAGAGCAATCAGAGTAGAGAAGGAAATAAAGGGCATCCAGATTGGAATAGATGAGTCAAACTGTCCCTGTTTGCAGATGACATGATCCTATATATCGAACAGCCTAAAACCTCTACAAAGAAACTCTTGGAATTAATAAATGATTTCAGCACAGTAGCAGGATACAAAATCAACACACAAAAATCAGTAGCATTTCTTTTCTCCAATAGTGAAAGTGCAGAATGAGAAATCAAGAAAGCCTGCCCATTTTCAATAGCCACCAAAAAAATAAAATACTTAGGAATTGAGTTAACCAAGGAGGTGAAAAATCTCTATAATGAGAACTACAAACCACTGCTGAGAGAAAATAGAGAGTATACAAGAAGATGGAAAGATATCCCATGCTCTTGGATTGGAAGAATCAACATAGTGAAAATGTCCATACTACCCAAAGTGATATACAAATTCAATGCAATCCCCATCAAAATTCCAAAGACATTTTTCTCAGAAATGGAAAAAACTCTCCAGTCATTTATATGGAACAATAAAAGACCACGCATAGCCAAAGCAATGCTGAGCAAAAAAAATAAAGCTGGAGGCATAATGCTACCTGACTTTAAGCTATACTACAAAGCTATAATAACCAAAACAGTATGGTACTGGCATAAAAACAGACACACTGACCAATGGAATAGAATAGAGAATCCAGAAATCAACCCACACACTTACTGCCATCTGATCTTTGACAAAGGCACCAAGCCTATTCACTGGGGAAGGGACTGCCTCTTCAGCAAATGGTGCTGGGATAACTGGATATCCATATGCAGGAGAATGAAACTAGATCCATACCTCTCACCATGTAGTAAAATCAACTCAAAGTGGATTAAGGATTTAAATATACACCCTGAAACAATAAAACTTCTTAAAGAAAACATAGGAGAAACACTTCAGGAAATAGGACTGGACACAGACTTCATGAATACAACCCCAAAAGCACGGGCAACCAAAGGAAAAATAAACAAATGGGATTATATCAAACTAAAAAGCTTCTGCACAGCAAAAGAAACAATTAACAGAGTTAAAAGACAACCAACAGAGTGGGAGAAATTATTTGCAAAATATACATCTGACAAAGGATTAATATCCAGAATATATAAGGAACGCAAACAACTTTCCAAGAAAAAAATAAGTAACCCAATTAAAAAATGGGCAAAAGAGCTAAGTAGGCATTTCTCTAAGGAAGATATACAAATGGCCAACAGACATATGAAAAAATGCTCAACATCACTCAGCATCTGGGAAATGCAAATCAAAACCACACTGAGATACCATCTAACCCCAGTTAGGATGGCTAAAATCCAAAAGACCCTGAACGATATATGCTGGCGAGGTTGCGGAGAAAAAGGAACTCTCATACATTGTTGGTGGGACTGCAAAATGGTGCAGCCTCTATGGAAAATGGTATGGAGGTTCCTCAAACAATTGCAGATAGATCTACCATACGACCCAGCTATCCCACTGTTGGGAATATACCCAGAGGAATGGAAATCATCAAGTCGAAGGTATACCTGTTCCCCAATGTTCAACGCAGCACTCTTTACAATAGCCAAGAGTTGGAACCAGCCCAAATGTCCATCATCAGATGAGTGGATACGGAAAATGTGGTACATCTACACAATGGAATACTACTCAGCTATAAAAACGAATGAAATACTGCCATTTGCAACAACATGGATGGACCTTGAGAGAATTATATTAAGTGAAACAAGTCAGGCACAGAAAGAAAAATACCACATGTTCTCACTTATTGGTGGGAGCTAAAAATTAATATATAATTCATACACACACACACACAAAAAAAAAAAAAAAACGGTGGGGGGAGGAAGATATAACAACCACAATTACTTGAAGTTGACACGACAAGCAAACAGAAAGTACATTGTTGGGGAGTGGGGGGGAGGGAGGAGGGAGAGAGGTTTTAGTGATGGGCTACAATAATCAGCCACAATGTATATCGACGAAATAAAATTTAAAAAAAATAAAATAAATAAATAAACAAATAAAAATTTTTTAAAAAGTTCATAAGGGATGGAATCTTACTTAAAAGTGTGTTTTTGCAAAAAATATCTCAGTCCTTAGTCCTAATCCTGATTCTTGGTTCAAGCAACATGCTTGTTTCCCATCAAAATTCTCCTCCATGAATTTGAAGTGTTTACTGTATGGCATTGCAATAGCACTAAACATAGACTCATTTTTTCTAAAGGGTGTTTGATGGCTTAGTTTAGAGAAACAAAACTGCCGTAGGCTTGATGACACGTACTCTGTGGAGAAGGTACGAGTCACCATTTGTATCACTTGTAGCACTGGGCACTCCTGTTTCGTTGTTAGGAATCCTCAGAACAACTCTGTAATTAGCTAATACTTGAATTTACAGACAATCCATGGGAGACAGACATCTAAATCTGACGTCCTGTATGTGTTATTTTATAGATGAGGAAACAGATTCAGAGAGGTGAATTAACTTGCTCGAGGTCCCAGAGCTGAAGTGACACAGTCAGGGTTTAAAACCAGATCACTTGGTTTCAGAACCTATGCTTGTTTACTTTCCCAGTGAATCCTCCCAGTAGAATGTTTTCTTTTGTTTAATATTGTTTACATCTTTCTCTGTTTTAACTGTGTTTTCCTGTGCTTGGACTGGGCCATGTAGAGTCACCTTTACACTCTCAGCTCAAGCTCTCTGGCTGGTTTCCCACTCTTCCACATCCCTGTATAATGCCAAGTACATTAGTTTCCTATTGCTGCTGTAACAAACTACCATGAGCTCAGTGGCTTTAAATAGCACAGATTTATTACGTTAGAGTTCTGTAGGTTCCAAGTCCAAGACGGTCTCAGAGGGCTGCTGGAATCAAGATGTCAGCAGGCTGTGTTCCTTCCTGCAGGCTCCAGGGAAGACTCTGTCTCCTGCTGTCTGCACTTCCTGCCTCAAGCTTCTTCCTCCAACTTCAGAGTCAGCAACATCAGGTTGCGTCCTTCTCATGCTGCTGTCTCTCTGTTCTCTAACTTCTGCCAGCCTCTTCCATTTGTAAGAACCCTTGTGACTATATTGGACCCACCTGGCTAATCCAGGATAATCTCCCTATCTTAAAGTAACCTGATTTGCAGCCTTTTTTTCCATCTGCAGTCTTAATTCCCCTTTGCCATGTAACCTAACACAGTAGATTCTGGGGATTAGGACAAAGACATCTTTGGGGGCCACAGCTCTGCCTGTGACATCAAGAGTTTCCAGGTTCTCTGTCCCAGCAAGGTAAGAGGCCATGTTTGGAAATAGCGTTCATTTACATGGTTCTGATTAACTTACTAGAAACAAAAAAGAGAGAGAGAGAGAAGGGACTGTCCCTGACCTTAAAGTGGACAGTATAGATGGGAAAAGGAAACTAACATTGAAGAGAAGTCACTAAATTCAGGGACCAGCTAGGCTGTTTTAGAGTCTCTCTCCGCCCCTCCCAGGCCAATTTTGGTTCTCCTTCCTAGAAATTCCTGTTGGGTCTCTGAATTTGATTTGGGAAGGGCCCTGTATGCTTCACACAAACACACAGACTTACCGCTAGATACTCAGAGTGGTCTCTCAAGCCCATGGGACACCTCAGGATGTTGAACGATGGATGAATAGATCTGAGTTATCCTCTCAACCGCTTCTGACCCAGTATTGCTCCTTCCAGCTCTTTAACATCCTAATATTGAAGTCCCTGGAATCTCACTGAAGATGTTTACAGTTACACTCTCCGATGGGGGTGTTTGTCAGCACACCCACCACCCCAGGCTGCCCCTCCTTGAAATCGTTCTCCAACTTCACCCAGGCGTACATCCTGTGGAGGGAGGGAATTAGGCTTCACCCACATGCCCCTCTGTGACCTTAGAAAGTTATTTAAGCCCCCTGGCCTCATTTTCCTTATCTATAAAGTGAAGATAATGATTCCTACTCCACATGCTTATTATGAATATTAAATGAGATTCTACATATGTCATTGCTTAACCCAGCACCTGGCATATATTTGGTGTTAACATCCTCTAGTTGATGTTCTTGTCATTTACAAGGCTCATGAGCCAATAATAATTAGAAGGACGACTCAATAACAACAAACATTGATTAGGTCTATCTTCGTGCAGGCACCACGCTAGGCACTTTGCAGGCATTGTTACATGTAACCTCACATTTATCACAAAAATCCAATGACGTAAGTTCCCCTGTTACACCCACTAAACAGATGAAGATGCAGACTCAGAGAGATTAAGTAACTTCTCCAAGGATGAGGGAAAGGAAGGTGAGGGAGGAATTTAAATCCAGGTGGGCTGAACTGTAAAGCAGAGTTCATGGAAACAGCCTGGCTTAGAGATATGACAAATAAAAATAGGATTAAAAAAAAAAAATCTTTAAAACTTTCCCTGCCTTTCTTAGCCTTCCATCTACAATAAGCATAAGCACTCCAGTTTCAGCCACCAATCGGATTATTCTCCCCAAACTCTCTTACCAATTGGATTCCAAAGCCCAGGAAAGGAGGAAGCATGTTTACCTGAGTAATCTGTATGATTTCTGAGCCCACAAAAGGGCTGGCTTTGCCAGGAAGCAATTCATGCCTGATTGACAATTGCTGGTATCTTGGATACCAGCTTTGCTGTACAGCTAGACCCACTGACATTTCCCCCCAACCAGAGCATTTTATTGTAAATATCTTCTTTGGCGAGGCTTTCAGGGCCTGTATTCTGGTGTTAAAGAGCTGGAAGGAGCAGCCCTGGGTTAACAGACAGGGGAGAAAACCCTCCAGAGCCCCGCCACCTGAACTCAGCTCTGGTGTAAGTCACGTGCCTTAGTCAGTTCGGGCTGCCATGACAAACTGCCATGAACTGGTTGGCTTCAACAATCAACATTTATTTCTTGCAGTTCTGGAGGCTGAGAGTCCAAGATCAGGGTGTCAGCATAACCAGGTGTTTTGTTTTGTTTTGTTTTGTTTTTTGGCATCTTCATGCATTTTATTTACTTTATTTATTTATTTTTTTAAGATCAACAAAATTTGCAAACCTTTATCTAGACTGACCACACAAAAAAAGAGAAGACAGAAATTACTAAAATCAAAAATAATGCTGGGTCATGGTAAAGCAGTTACTTCTATTACTCTGGAGTGGGCTTTGAGGAGAGAAACGTCCTCTTCTTTTTCCAGTCTCCACTGGTGACTCTCCTGTGTCACTGCAGTTGAGTGCCTGGAAGGCCACCTTCACAGCAGCTGTGGCTACTGCTGTGTTGTCAAGCTACTTTTGCAGCAGCTGTGGCTGTGGTGGGCCACCTGCAAAGAAGTGGTGTTTTCTGTGTGCTCCTTGCCTGTTTCCAGGTGGTAGATGCTGCCCTGCAAAGAAGTGGTGTTTTCTGTGTGCTCCTTGCCTGTTTCCAGGTGGTAGATGCTGCCCTTGGTCCCTGCCAAGGACCTCAGGTGTGCTCTGTTTCTTGCCTGATTCTGGGCAGAGGGGGCTTCCCTCCACTCTTCAACCAGGTTTTTATGAGGGCTTTTCCTGGCTATGTACTCTCATGGCTCAGAGCAGAGAGAGAGAAAGCAGGCTCTCTCATGTGTCTTCTCACAAGGGCACTAATCCCATCTATGACCTAATTACCTCCCAAAGGCCCCATCTCCGAATAACATCACATTGAGGATCAGGGTTTCAACATATGAATTTGGGGGAGACACAAGCATCCAATCCATCGCACCTTTAACCTGGGAATGAAAGTGCCTAACTGCTTAGAAACCAAGAATGGCAGAGCAGGTGGCCCCAATGCCCTTCAGGGCCAGTAGTCTTTAGCCTGACTTCATATTAGAATAATCTAGAAGAGTCTCAAAAAATACTGATACCCAAGACCCAGCTTAGAACAACTGAATCAGAATCTCTGGGGCTGGGCCCAGACCTCAGTAGTTTTTAAAATCTGCCCAGGTGATTCTAGGTCATTGCCAGAGTTAAGAATCACTAATGTGTCCAGCTGACTCTTTTTCACAGATGAGGAAACTGAGGCCCAGAGGAGGAAATTGTCCTTGTCTAGAAGTAACAATCGCCACTGTTTTGAATTATAACTTTATTTCACTAATGTGTATTCAACCTTAGGAATCAATAAATGATGGAAGAAAAAAAAGATAAAGTTAAATGTAAAAATTAACAGACTCCTGGACAAAGATGCCCTTTGTACTGGCAATTACCCTGGTATAGAGTGCATTATACTCTCTTTATCTGCTCACTTTCTGAATCATCTCAATCACCCCTTAGAACATGATTGGCTCCAAAGCAGAACTGTGTTTCGTTCATCTCAGAATCCCTGCTCCTGGAAGGGATAGTTAGCCAGGGCTTTCTTGACCACATGAACTATGAATTCATGGTGCCTGGCCCAGTGGTATGGTTGAAATTGTTTCCACCAAAATGATACGCTCAAGTCCTAACCCCAGTACATGCGAATGTGACCTTATTTGAAAACAGGATCTTTGCAGATGTAATCAAGTCGGGATGAGGTCCTCAGGATGCATCCTTAATCCAATATAACTGGTGTTTTCTTAAGAAGAGAAGAAGAGACACAGAAACACGCAGGGAGAAGGCCATGTAAAGGTGGAGGCAGAGATTTAGAGTGATGAGTCTACAAGCCAAGGGCTAACGGCCACCACACAAGGTAGAAAGAGGCAAGGAAGGACCCTTCTCTACAACCTGCAGAAAGGGCATGGCCTTGTAGCACTTTGATTTTAGACTTCTAACCTCCAACTTCGAGACAATAAATTTTTGTTATCTTAAGTCACCCAGTTTGTGATACTTTGTTAGGTCAGTCCTAGCAAATTGATACACCCAGTGTCTCAACAGCATTCCTGGATCCATCAGTGCAGTAATTCCTAGACACAAAATGCTGGGATTCACAAACCAGCTCCCTGTCTTGAGAGCTGTGCAACCTTGAGCAATTTGTGTAAACTCTCTAGATCTCAGTTTCCCTTCCTGTAAAATGAGAATAAAGTAACACCTACCTCACAGAGTTGTTGTGAGGATTGAGTCAATACATCTAAAGTGCTTAGCACAGCACTTGCCCATAGTAAGAGATTAATAAATGTTGTCTGGTGTTTTTACCCGTATTATCCCCAGAACTGCACAACCTCTGGCTGGCAATGTGTGACTATGCCTGGTGGCATGTCTCAACAGTTAGGCAGGAATTTCTGGACCACATGAAGTATGATTTCAGTTTTTAGAGGTTCATATTTGATCGCACCGAGGGGTGGAAAGGTCTTGGTGCCTCACGTCCCCTTGGCTCACCCTCAAGGTCACCTGCAGATGATTTGGCACACACTGAGAGGTCCTATGCTTCTCAGCCTAAAGGCATTCTCTGGCCACATAACATGCCCAGCACTCCTGGGACAGACTGGAGGGGCTCATGGTTAACCAGGGGGAGCCACGGTGAGCAAGAGACCCACCCTCCAGACCCTGAGAGGAGGATTTGATAGACAAATACACTAGCTCTTTTCCTCTTCAGTGAGACAAATCTTTGGAGGTGTGTTTCCAGCAGGTCCTCAGCTGTGGGTGACTGAGTCCCAGTTGCCCACAGCAGGGATCTTCTATGGCAGGGGGTCATAAAACTATGACCCAAATCCAGCCAGACACTTATTTTCATAACGTTTTATTGGAGCATGGCCACACCCACTATTTGCAAATTGCCTAAGATTGCCTTCACACTGCAATGGCAGAGCCGAGTAATTGTAACAGAGACCGTATGACCCAAAAGCCTAGAGTACTTACTATCTGGCCCTTACAGAAAAAGTTTGGGGACCCCTTTTCAAGAGGAAACATACTTCATTGCTTTCCTTCCCTCCCCTGACTCACTCCCTGCTGCTTTGCACTGCTTACTGGGAGCACACACCATGACCCACCCAAGGTAAGCTGCCTGCACCCAAGTACTGTGTCAAGTTGGCTTTTGGAAGAACCCAAACTAGGACACTCAGAGCACCCTGCCCATCTCGACACCCAACACAGTGCCTGGCACAGAGCAAACACTCAGATATTTAGTATTTAAGTGAATGGATGGAAAGTAGAAAGAAGATTCTGGGCCACCAAGTGAAAGAGTATTGTCAAAGGGGGCAATAGCTCTAAGAGGGAACTATGACCAGGTACTAGAACAAACAGAGCTTTGAGACGTGCCAAGTGTCCCTTCCCTGCCCACTGACCACCCCTGGCTTCTGAATCCCATTATCGCTACATCATAAATAAACTTGCCCCCTGCAGGCGCACAGTCTGAAAGGGTAAATACTCCTTCCAAGATTAGGAATGTGGTACACAATCCCTAAGTCTGGGCCTTAGGATAGGCGCTGTGATAAATTTGTTACCTAAGCAAATGAAGATGATTGGAAGTAAAGGGGCAGAGTACAGAGACAGGAAAATGTGGAACCATCCTGCATGTGGGGGTCCCTATGTCTGGTGGTGGTGTCTTATTTTACCCTCTTATCGGCTCTCTGTAATAGGTAAGAGTGTGCTTAGACACTTGCCCTAAGGTGTACCATAGGAGTGGGATTTGAAGCAAGGCATATTCTTTCCATCATACTTGTGCCCTCCAGTGTCTCCTGAGCATCTGCCACGTGACAGTCTCTGCACTCAGCACCATCTCGTTCTCTGCCAGTGTGAAGGATTTGTCTGCTTCTGTTTTGTGGTAGAGGAACGCTGCCTCCCAAGTTTTGAAAGTGGTATATCACTTCAGATTCAAGCGTTGACTGTCACTTCTGTGTGCCAGGAACTGTGAAAGGCATCGAGGCGGCCATGAGGATGTACCTCAGAGACCTCTTACAACAGGGAACATAACTGGCCTTGGACCCCAGCTGCTGCACCTGGAATTCATCGCCATATTTATGCCAGAGCCACGCCACCCACAGACTGTTCCCCCACGGTGACTGAGCGCAGCAGGGACACTAATGTTGGTTGACCCGTTCCTGAGACACATGGGACTCCAGGACACCTTTGTTGGCCAACTTAGACTCAAGGGCTTCCCAGTGCCTTTGTCAACACTTGTGTAGACTAAACAGTGTCTGGGATGCTTCCACCAACTTCCTCTCCCTCTCGCCTTCACTGGGGTCGGGTCTTCATTGCCCTCTGAGGCTTTCCCAGCCTTTCCAAACTCCCTCCTGATTTCCTTTCTCACAGGCATTTCCTCTAATAAAATCTTTGCATGTTTAATACCATCTTGGTGTCTGCTTCTTGGTGAACCTGAACCAAAACAGTTTGGTCCATTGATGTCTGACAATTACTATGTCTAGTTTTTAAATAAAGCCCTGAGAAATTAGCTATCACCACCAGGTAGCCAATCAGGAAAGGCCTAGATCTGAAACTCAGTTGCTCCTGGCTCCAAAACATGCATTCTCTGTACTTGTTTGTCCCCCAGAATTAACTGTTTCATTCCTGCACAGAAATTTTCACAGAGCTTTGAAGGAGGCATCAAGCAATTCCTGGGTTACTCTCAAAAAGAAAAGGATATATTGCACTTTGAGGTCATATATAATGAGGATAAAAGACGAGGAATTTACAGGTTGAATCAGAGCCATGATTCAGCAAGGAAGACCCACAACATACCAATTAATACAGGATGACATAGTGAATAAGAGGCTTGAAACCATTTTTAGGGATTCTGTTTAACTAGAAACTGTTGAGAAATATCTGTGCAACTGGTGGGAAAAAATAACTTAAAACACTGTTTTTAAAAAAGCAAGACATGGAAAATGAAGTAGATCAGTCATATGCAGATCAGAATCTCTGGGGAGAGACTTAGGATTTTGTAAGCCTGGTGACTTTGGTGACTTTGTCCTAACCTTTAGATAAAGAAAGGGTGACAGTGGGATGTCATTGCTGGAGATAGAATGCAGAAATCCTTCTATATGATTGGCTAAGTAGCCACAGACCTGAGTTCCCCAAAGTGACTGTGCTTACCTCCCCACTCTGTCTCACCCCCAGAGCTCCTGAGAGCCAGCAGTCAAACAGTTAATGCCTGGCATAAAAGAGGGCACCTAAGAATCTGATCCTAACTCCTTGATGAGAGTCTACTCTGGTCCAGCACCACTATAAACAGGAATGTGTCTACCAAATCACCTTCTCCAGGCAACCTTCCCTGACCCCTTTAAATGGGGTCAGCTGCCCCTTTCTCTGCCCCCTACCCTATGACTCCTCTGCTTATTTCCGTCACAGTCTATACCACACCATATTACCAACACATCAAGAGTGTATGCACACTCACACACACATATCAAGCAGGAACTACATCTACTATTCACTCACTTGTGCAGTAGTTGGCACACAGTAGGAGCTCAATAAAACCTACTCGAATGGTTGAATGCATAAGTGGAGGGAGGGCTAGATGCATTATTGGAGATGGCAAATCTGTTTGTTTTTACTCAGATCAGCATAACCAAGGTATTTTCTGAAGCAGATATAACACATCAGAATGTATCCTTCACATTTGGCCAAATTTAAAACTCTCTCCAATACATCTCACTTCTGGCTATACCCATATCAGCTGTGGGTCTAAGAGCCAATGACTTAACTCATTTAAGGCTCATTGAAGCCATGGCATAACCTAGACATTAGAAGGCAGCTCACTCACATGGCCACTAACAAAGACAGCATAGCTGCAAAAGACAGATCACGGCTAAAATGCCACTCCATTGATTTGGGGTGGACATAGCATTTGCTGAGTATTCATTCCAGAAACATTTTATTTGTTCCATCACTTTATCCTTACAAGTCTGTGAAGCAGCTATTATTATCCCTATTTTACAGAGGAGAAAAGCAGGGAGCTTAATAAGATTTGCCCGAGAATACACAATTAACAAGAAGCACAGCCAGGATTCAAACCCAGGACTGCCTGACTCAAAGTGCACAGCTTTCTAACCTAACCCTCAAACCAGATCTTCTGAGAGGTAGGGGACCAGGGAGCTCACACTGTCCTCAATATTTCCTAAGAGGGTATAAAGTGGGTCTGCAGAAAGAATAGAAAAAAAGAGGACAGGAGGATTCTAGGAGATGCTACCCCCACACACACATGGGGCTGGGAACAAGCTGCTTCTATCCTGCTCAATGTCCACTAGGAAGAAATACCCCAACATCTTTCTCTTCCAACATACAGATATGCAGAATGCAGACAAGGCTGTCACTCCTGGATGACTGGGACCAAGCCCTGTTCACCTTTCTATCACAATCACCAAGCTCAATAATTGTCTATGGACTCAAACTGAACCATATGTCTAAGCCAGTACTTTTAAACTTAAGGGCATTTTTAAAATAGTATTAAGGAAGTGGGAGGAGGGGAAAAACAAAAACTCTGAAGTCCAAAGTGTGTATGAAGATATTTATTTAAGAGAGAAGAATTAAAGGAGATAAAATGCATAACTTGGCAAACATAAAATATAAGGAGCATAAAAATCTACAAATATTTGAAAGGTGCAAACAAGAGCAGAGAACACCATCCCCTCTGGTTTTTAATAAAGGTGGGAACAACTAGGAAAAATGGTCTGGAGGAGGCGATGAGCACACAAGCAGACTCTGGGGACAAGTTGATTCAGAGAGATGATCTGGGCTGGGGAATTTGGAGTCCCAAGGCTCCAGACTCAGCTCTCAATGACCTTGGGCAAGTTCCTGCCCTCATTCATTCACCTGTCTCCAAATATTCACTGAGCACTTGCTGTGTACCAGGAGCTCTGCACATACCTGGGCCAGGCTACCTGCCTAGTGAATCTCAGAACCTTCCAGAGAAGGGAGACCTTGACAAGGAGTGACCGCACCGAGTGGTGAGTTTTCCAATGGGAGCTGTAGGAGCACGTCGAGGGGTCTGACTTGGTCTGTGAGACAGGGAAGTCTCCCAGTGAAGGAGACAGTTGATCTGCAACTACGAGAATGAAGACACATTTACCACGGCAGACAGAGAAAGAGAGGGTTCCAGAAAGAAGAAGCAGCATGTAAGAAGGAAGAGAGTGGGAGAGTGAGAAGCCTCCGGAAAACTGGAAGACATTTGGGGTGACGGAGGGAGGCTGGTGGGTACAATCCAAGAGAGGGGTATTGGCGAGAGCCAGCCAGAACTGGCCAGTTGTGCCAGGCGCCTTCAGAACCATAGGCAGCTACTGAAGGGAGATGAACCAGGGAGGAGCAGGATCAGAGTCATATTCTACAAAGTTCCTTGTGGCAGGGATGTGAAGAAAAGATTGGGTCGGTGAGAACAGATTCGGAAGAGCAGGCTGGAAGTTGTTCAGTAGTTCATGAAAAGACAATGAGAAACCCTGTGACTCAGGAGCTCGGCGTCAAAGCATGAGTAAAAAGTCGTGAAGGGCACCCCTGGAAGACGCACAGCCTAGGCGAAGAGATGCATGAAGGACACAGAGAATCTGAGGACAGCAAGAACTTTTGAGGCTGCAGTGTGGCATGAGAAAGCAGGAGGGACAGTCATGAAACACCTCGTGTGAAGCCAAGGGGCAGAGACCTTCTCCTCTATGGGTCAGTAGAGTGAAGCAATTAAGGGCAGAAGTTTGGGATCAGAACAGCCAAAATTCATATCCCAGCTCTGGCACAGCCCCACTGTGGGCTGGTGGACAATGGTCTTACAGCTGGGTCTCAGTTTCCTCATCAGTAAAATGGGAACACTGCATTGAGCAAAAGGTTAAGTGCTCAGTGGGTTTTCATGGAGGAAGCGGAGTCACATTCTGAGTATTCTATAGACATCACATGGAATTCCTTCCCTCTTGTGTTTCTTCTCCAGAGAGCCCCGGGGAGGTTAACCTTGGGCTAAACAAAGCACCTGCTATAAGTTGAATGTCCTCTCCAAAACTCAGGTTTAAGTTTAATCCCCAGTGCAGCAGTGTTGAGATGTGGGGCTTTTGGGAGGTCATCGGATCACGAGGGCTCTACCTCATGAATGAATAAATTCACTCATGGATTAATGGGTTAATGGATTAATGGGCTATTATGGGAGTGCAACTGGTGGCTTTATAAGAAGCAGAAGAAAGACCTAAGTTAGCATGTGAACATACTCTTGTCCTCTCACCATGTGATGTCCTGTGCCACCTAGGGACTCTGCAGAGTCCCCAGCAGGAAGATGCCCTCGTCAGATGATTCCCCTCAACTTTGGACTCCCCAGCCTCCAAAACTATAAGAAATAAATCTATTTTCTTTATAAATTTCCCAGTTTTAAGGATTCTATTATAAGTGACAGGAAACAGACAAAGACAGCACCCAAAGGCTCATGTCAGGTAAATATTTAGTTGTTTCTATAACACAGAGCCAAGCCATATGGAGACTCCACTGCATCTCGGGTTCTATGTCCCATGTCTTCCTGAACGTGAAGTGTCTCAGAGTCTCCTGCCCAGTCATGACCTGCCTCTGCACCCTGTGCCCTGCTGGTGCATGTCACTGCCTGCGTGGGAACAATAGGCCTGCCCTTCCAATTCGCCCAGTCCTTACTGAAGACACACTCTCTCTCCCTTGATGCTCCCATACCCCAGCCAGGCAGAGGCACTGTGACCTAAGGAAGTTGTGCAATTTGCTTTTGGCCTCCAGCAGGTCTGGGACAGGCCCCCAGATGAATGCAGCATGCCCGCCTTCTGGGTCATGCTCACCCCACTTCTGCACCTGATGTCCTGCAGCCACTGGCCTGATCTGTTGATTCCATTTGCCAGCTACATCCCATGGCTTCACAGCAGACTCAGAACTCAAACCACCATGATCAAAGCCCATTTCCATCTAGCAGCTGTGTGACCCTGGCTAGGTAAACTTCTCTGTGTTTTGTTTCCTCTGTGTCTGCCACAAGGAGATAATAATGGCATCTACTTCATGGAGTGCTCATGAGGGTCAAATGACTTAAGGTTTGTAGAGTATTTAGTAAGTGTTTACTACTGCTATAATGATGATGAAAATAATGAGGGGGAAGTGGAGGAGGGGTCTGGAGTCCACTAAGGGTTGAGGAAGGCTCGTTCTTCTTTGGAATACAGTTTGGTGGGTTGCATGGGGGCCCCTGGCCTTAGCACATTTCACTCATGTGAACACACACTAGAACATGCCACCTGTAGCCTCTCCATCTAGCTGGGCTAGTGCTAAGGGCAAATCTCTACAAGTCAGTCATCCATGATAAGCTTTCCCCAACCTCTGGGAAGCTTGGGGTATTAAAGCAGGACTGAATCCACTTTGGCCTCCTAATCTTAGAGTAAGGACACCCAGAGAAGGGCATTAACCAGCCTGAGGTCACACAGCTAACAGGCAGCAGAGCCGGGTCTACAATCCAGGATTCTTGATAACTCGCCCCTGTTATGCTAGGCAGTAAGTCCGTGAAGAAGGGACCCACAAAGTTACCAGTATTCACTGAGGACCTACTATGTGCCAGGCCCAGGTACAGGGGCTTTGCATTCAGGATCTCATCTCATCCCCACAAGGACCCTAGGAAATAGATGGCACTGTCCCCATTTTACAGATGAGAAAAAAAAAAATTGTAAACCCATCTACCTACTTGCTATGGCCAAGACTCTCTTCCCGTGTGTGTATATGTGACTGTGTGTGTAAGCACATTCATATGACCTTCATAACAACATTATGAGAATGTACAATATTGTTCCCATTTTACACATGAGAAAACTGAGACATAGAACGTTAAATAGTTTGCCCAAATCACAGAGCTGGTAAGTAACTAAGTTGAGATTCAAACCCAGAGAGTAGGTAGCCCAAGACCATCTGTCAAGTGAAGGCAGAGGAAGGTCTTCAACCCACCCATGTACAGCTAGGATCCAACCCCAAGCCCCAATGACTCTGAAGGCCACAGTCTTCCATCACCCCACACTCATTCCTGGCCCCTCCTGGGTGTCTCAGTCCTGTGGAAGGCAAGCAGCTGACTCCCCTGGCATTTCTAGGAAATGTCCTGAGCTATTGAGCCAGGCAGAGTAGCACTGACAATCCTGCCAGGCTGGGGCTGCCAGAGCCAGTTGGAGCTGCCCTGGGGATTAAGAGAAGAGGGCATGATTTTTTTTCCTCCTGGTCCCTGGCCAGGACACTGAGATTAGCAGAGGAACTGCCAGATGGGTTACTGGATCTCTGTGCATTCCAATTACCATCATCTAAGAGCCCAGTTCCCACTGTAAGCCCAGAGAGACTTGCAGCAACCGTCACCCTGTTCCACAAAGGCTTGCCCGCCCAGTGGGTCACTTCCATTTCCAGGCTGGCACATGAGCATGGCGGCTGCTGTCTTCCTCTCTTCCCCCTTCATCTTTCTGTTTTTTATCAAGCTGAGCTCTGTGAATTCAGTGACCATTCCCAACCCTGCCCACAGCCCCAAACACCCTGTTCTGCACACAGTGGCTGACGTACCCACGCAGCCTCTGCACAGGGCCACACACCAGCGTGGCTTGCCGCTGCCCCATGTGCCAGCTGGATCTTCTCATTGCTGTCAAAGCACAGCCCCTCTTTATAAAGCAAAGGCCCTCCCAGTCCAAAGAAAGATCTTCCCCAATGCTGCCGGGCCCCTCACCACTGCACTTGGGGGCCCTTAGACGCTGGCCTCTAGGCCTGGAAGTGGGAGGCTCCTTTTCATCTTATTTCAACAAACAATTCAGGCACACCTACTGCACACTTGTGCTTAGAATTCTGGACAAAGGGATGTCAATAAAAACATCTACGTTCTTGCCATCAAGGTACCCGTTACCTGGGAAAGGAGGAAGGAGGCAGGGAGAGGTTCAACAGAAAGTCACACACAGTATAAAACTGCCTGAACTTTGTCTAGACAGAAATAGAAAAAGCAATCGGAATCGTAACCTATTACCTGGTCAGCAAAGCACAGCATAGGGGTGGGGGGGTGCAGATCTACTCTGCCACCTGTTAAATAAAGTTTTATTGGAACACATTAACACCCCTCCTTTGTTTACATATTGTCTAAGGTTGCTTTTGTCCTACAACGGCAAAGCTGAGATTTGCAATGAAAGCCATGAAATATGACCTAAAAGCCAAAATTAGTTACTCTCTGGCCCTTTATGGAAAAATGCTGCTGATCAGTGCCCACCCCTTACCCCCGCCAGTCTACAATATTCCAGGCCCCACTGAGTACTTTACATATTTAATTCCACTTAATCATCATGGCAACTCTTATCCTGTAGGTATTATTAATTCCACTTTGCACCTGTGAGCTGAGACGTCGGAGAGAACAGCCCGAGGAGGGAGCGTGACTTCACAGCAGGATGGCGGCAATGAACACAGCCAGTAGCAGAGGAGACCTTGAGAAAGAGTTAGAGTCTCAGAGCCTGAAGGCAACTTTATGGCCAAGCTCATCAAGCACTATCATACAACAGAGGAGACTGGAGACCAGAGAGGCAAAGCAATGGGCTCAAAGTCACACAGCAAGAAAGTTTTCACTGTCAGCAAAACACTCTTGGAGGCTTTTCAGAGTCTGGGTGTTTCTGGCTTTACCAGGCTTGCCTCCCTACCAGACGCCCTGTGTTTACTCTGTTCTGATCCCAGTCCCAGAAAGCACTGACACCACGAGTCTCTTCCTGCTGTTGGGAGTAGTAATCAAACCAGTTCCAAACCTGCTGTTTGTTTTAACTGCATGCCCTCATGTGACTGTGGTTTCTGTTTGACCAGCTGTAAAGAAAGGACACAGGGTTGGAAATCAGCTGACCTGGCACACAGTTTATCACTGGCCCCACATGTGACCTTGGACAAGTCGCTAAATCATGCTTGCCCCAATCTCCAACTGTACCACGTACAGGGGCAGGGATAGAAAACACTTTCCTACCAGATCAAACTTGTCATGTTAAATAAAATGGATTAACACAGAAGTCATTGAGGAACCCAAAACGTGACACACCAGCTGCTTGACCATCCTTCTTTTTTAGTCAGACATGATCTTATAAAATGAAGAATCTGTAGTGTATTACTTTACTTATTTGTTTATTTTGTTGTTGTTGGCTGGTACGGGGATCCAAACCCATGACCTTGCTGCACAGCACTCTAACCAAGTGAGCTAACTGGCCAGCCTCCAGGAGTATATTACTTTAATTTGTAAACATGAAATATCTGTAAGTAGAATTCAGGCATTCATTGTATTAAATGAGCTTAATTTTTGCCAGGATTTGTTCTTAACGCTAAGATGCATCTATGAATAAAACAGAGGAATAAACAGTGGGACACAGTGTGATGCCACACACAAGAGGTGGTCGAGAGCAGCTATGCCATGTGGTTCCAGAGCTGGCCAGACTGGGTTCAAAGCCTGACTGCACCACTAATTATCGGTGCAGCCTTAGACATGTTAACTTCCCTGTGCTAGATGTCCTCTTCTGTAAAATAGACATACAAATAGTATCCACCTCAGGGTTGTTGTGGAGAATCAATTGAGCTGATTCTTGCAAAGCTCTTAGAATGGGCCCTGCACAGCGGAAGTGCCCTGTGAATGTCAGCTGTGATGACAATGATGGAGATTTAATGGGTGACAAAAGGAGAAAAGAGACAAGGCACTTACATGTTCCAGGCTGGGGGTGGGGTGATGTGGGAGTGCAAGCTTCCCTAGGGAAGTACCCTCAAAACTGAGGCCAGCCCAGGGTCCTGAGATGGGGGCCACAGACCAGCCCCGCCCCTGCCCACAACCAGGCAAGCAATGGAGCACGTCGAACCCATAGTGGTTAAGAAAGTTCTCGAGGAGGTAGACCAATGCAGCAAAATGCTTACCACCAAGCTCCACTCCCTGAAAGAGAAACCTCAAAGCAACTAATTATAGACTCAACAGAGAACATATGCCAAATCCCCTCAGAGAAGAAAAGGCATCATATATCAATCCTGAAAAATGAGCAAGTCTGAGAAACATGCCCTGTTGTCTTTCTGTTAGTTTCTCTTTCTCAACCATCAATAGCAGTACTCCGCATTCATCGGGAAGAATGTCACCTGCAAATACGATGACTCATTTGATCACCCTACAGGAATATGTTCTCAATTCTTTATATTCAATAGACCTTATTCCTTAAAAATAAATAAATAACTATTGTAAAAAAAAAAAAAACTGAGGCCCAAAGATGAGCAGGAGTCAGAAGGTGAGGGGAGAAGGTGGGGAAGTGGGAGTTTCCAGGCAATGGGCATGGGGTGTGTAACAGAGCAGAGAAAAGGGCCAGTGAGAGTTCTGGGAGAACCACCAAGAGCGCTGATAGGTGAGCCAGGGCAGATAAGCCTAAATCTGACCGTGAATGTTCTACAGCCACCCCCTCCCACTCCTACTCTGGAACTAGAGATGTTGAGTCCTGTGATCACCTCTAGGGGGATCCCGCCCCTGCCTCACAGGCCACGCCAGCACTGGGAGTTGGGACTCAAGTTGGTCAAGGAAGAGATTTGCCAGAAACTTCCAAGGACAGAAGAGCCCAGGGTGGGTGCTTGGTTTTGTGCAGTGAGGCCACCCAGGGAATGCAAAGGCTGCTGTGATAATTGAAAGCGCTGCAGGAGCTGGAGCTGAGAACACAGCCAAGAGGGACAGAGGGCAGCCACACAGACGCTGGAAGGGAACAGGGAGAGAGATCAGGGGCAGAAGGGAGGGAATAGGGTTCGAGACATGCCCAAAGAGGGCCGAAATGGCAGCAGCCTGCTTGTGTGGATTCAGTTTTGAGGTTTGCAGGTGGACGAGCCTTATGTGATGGCCAAGGGTCTGGACAGAGAAGAGACAGCCTGATTCACCGACAGCCTGAGGAATGAGGGATGGCCTGGACGGGCTTAGCAGAGAGAAGGTCTCTGTGTAGATTCACGACTGTGTTCGAACACGCCCTCCCATCATCACACCCATCATCGTCATCCCAGTGAGCCCAGGAGGAAGGTTTTAGGAGAGACACAGTTTTCAAAAGCAGCTGCTCTAATGACAGAAGAAAGTGGATAATCACCCCTACACCTCTGTCTCATTTGCATGTGAATAGGGATCATAATACAACTATCTTAGGGTGTTTTTTGTGAGGATTACATGAATTAATATAGGTAAAGTGCTAAAAGCAGGACTTGAAACACAGTAAGTGCTCTATATTATTACTTAATTTGTTTTAACTTTACTTATTTATTTAAGAACATTTATTGAAGCCTACCTCTAGGCTCTGTTTTGGATGTGCAGGATATAGAGATGAATAAGGCATGATCCCTGCCATCAATGAGCTGAAAATCTAATGATTAAGCCAGGCAGGTAAGTGGATGCATATGGAAAAGGGATACAGTAACTGTAAGAGAAGTCAAGGGGGCTGCGGGAGTCCCAAAGGGACTAAAGAAGGGAAAATAGGTTGGGGACAGAAATATAGTTGGTACCTGCAGATTGATATGTCCTGATCTCCCACACATCTAAGGGGGGCCCAGCAGGGAGAAGAAACAAATAACAACAAAAACAATTTTGAAAAGGAAGTGGTGTCCAGGCCCTGAGAAGAAACGGACCTGCCTTATTACCAAGTGTTGGCTGCTGGTCCGAGGAGACACCGTCCCCCATTAAGAAGCAGGAAGAGAAGCCGCTGCATTGCACTTTTGTGGCTCGGAACAAATATGTATTTCAGAGTTACCAACAAGTTGTAACCAAGTCTCCTTTCCTTCCTGATATTCAGGCTTCTGGGTTTTTATTGCTCCTGATCAATTTATAGATGCAATAAAAGTGAATATGAGATGCAATGGATTTGTCCTATATGAAAAAAGAAGGCATCAGCGAGTTTCAGATACATTCAGGGCTTTTATTTCTAACTTGAAGTTCCATGTTTTGAAAATTAAATATATTAAGCGTTGGAACAACTATAATTCTTAGTAACTTCAATACTGAAACGTTTAAAGAAAGAAATAAAAAGTCTTTGCCTACAAAATAAAGTGAAAATGGAAGCAGCTATCAGAATAATTCAAGGCCCCCTAATGTCGAATCTTCTTCAATTTTCTGCCTGTTTCTGGTAACTGTGACGATTTGGTCCAAATCACATCTTCAGGGACCCCCTTTCCATCTGCTCCCTGGAAGATATTTGAGCTCAAATGTGTACATGTTTCTTCTGAAAACAAAGCAGTGTTGGGTCAACCTATTTTTTTAATCTGATTTTAAAACTATGCATGCTTTTAATAGAAATATTAGAAAGTACAGATTGTAAAGAAGAAAAACAAACCAGAATTCCAATTCCTTGTGGCAACCACAGTTAACTTTGGGGCATTTCCTTTCTGGCATTTTGTTTCAATGCATATTTTGCTCTTTTTCTATGTAGTTGCTTTAAATAGTTAAGACTATACACTTTCATATTCAACTTTTTCGCTCAATGCTATAAGCATGTTTGAAGGATGTCAGTATGTCTGATCCCTTCACCATATTTTCTCAGAAGGGCAATTTACCCTGGATTTTGAACCAAGGATTGGGAATTGAACCAGGCAGAAATGGGAAAGGTAAGGAAAATCATGTTTTAAGCTTAACTCAGGACTAGGCTCTCAAGTCAGAACACCTTAAAGCCTGGAAGATATTGACTCCTCTCCAGCCCTTGTGCAAGCAGAACTTGAAAAGGCAGCAGTGCAGAAGCTTTTTAGTTTGATATAGTCCCATTTGTTTATTTTTTCTTTTGTTGCTTTTGCTTTTGGGCTCTTGTTCATAAAGTCTGTGCCCAGACCTAGTTCCTGACGTGTTTCCCCTATATTTTCCCTTAGTAGTTTTACAGTTTCAGGTCTTAAGTCTTTAATCCATTTTGAGTTAATTTTGGTATATGGTGAGAGGTACAGGTTTAGTTTTATTTTTCTGTATAAGGATGTCCAGTTTTCCCAGCCCCACTTATTGAAGAGGCAGTCTTTTCCCCAACATATGTTTTTGTTGCCTTTGTCCAATATCAGATGGCTGTAAGCCTGAGGGGTGATTTCTTGGTTCTCTATTATGCTCCACTTGTTCAAGTGTCTATTTTCATGCCAGTGCCATGCTGTTTGGGTTATTATAGCTTTGTAATATAATTTGAAGTCAGGTAGCATTATGCTTCTGGCTTTATTGTTTTTGCTCAGGATTGCCTTGACTATTTGGGATCTTTTGTTGTTCTATATGAATGTTGAGTTTTTGGGGTTTTTTTTTTTCCATTTCTGTGAAGAATGTCATTGGTATTTTGATGAGGATTGCATTGAATCTATAGATCACTTCAGGTAGTATGAACATTTTCACCAAATGTTAATTCTTCCAATCCAAGAGCATACATCACATCTTGGGCAGGAGTGGTGTTGGGTTAGGGCCAATGCAGGAATCCTGACAACATAGCCATTTGTATGGCTAAGTGACTACGTCAATTGTATGGCTAGGCATTTCACAGTTAAAGCCAGAATGTTTCATTATTTTAGCTATACTAAGTTTCCATTTGTATTATCAGGGCTAGGACTGAGACCCTTCAAACTCATTGTACAGACTGGGTCGCAGACCCTTCACATGCCAGGCTGGGTCACCAGACCCCTCACATTCCAGGCTGGGTGATAGACCCCTCACACACAGGTCCACGCTAGGTAATTGGGAAAGATCCCAGGAGCCATTGGCAGATGACATGAGCTCGGTCCTCAGCAGTAGGAGCAGAAGCAGCAGTGGCAGTGGCCTCTTGGGGCATTCCAGTGACATTGGCAACAACAGCTTGCAGAAACACCCTCTAGCAGCAGTAGCAGCCTTCCATGGTCCCTCCAGGGCACCCCAGGGGCAGAGGGAGGGCATGCAGCACAGCCACTCATCCTTTATACTTAAATCCATAACCCAGGACACCTGGGTGCACATGTGCAATTACATTAACAATAATCAAGGAACAACTGGGTGCATGTGCATGTTTACATCAAATGCTTGGCAAGATTCTGAATATCTGAGGGACCCTGACCATTTTCCTATATTTTCCCTACAAGTGGTGATGGTCACCTTTGTTCCCTATCAATATTCATAACCAATAAATAAATAAATGAATGAATGAATCAATCAATCAATCAATCAATAAAAATAAAAATAAAAATAAAAAAGAGAAGGCAGCAGGACCAGCCCAGAAGAAAGTAGCACAGGAGAAGGCACAATGGTTTAAAAAATAAAGCGTAACTCAGGTCTGCAGTTCCTGGGAGCCAGCTGATGTCAGAACCTCTAAGACTGCTCCCCTCACCTGTCCAGCCTGACAAGTTAGACTGGTTTCTCCTCTACAGCTACTGGATAGAGATGCAGGTACAACCCCCAACCTCACTGCTAGAATAAGGAAGAGGACCCTACTTCTGAAAACTGGCAAAGGCTCTCCATTAATTGACCAGGACAGGAGCTGGCAAATATTTTCTGTGAAGGACCAGAGAGTAAATATGTTAGGTTTTGTGGGCCACTTACAGTCCCTGTCATATATTGTTTTCGTTTTTTTAATGACCATTTAAAAATGGGGGTTAAAAAAAAAAACCTTCTTAGCTCAGACCACAGGTCACAGCATGTGGACCCCTAGAAAGGGACTTCTATCTCTTTTTATTAAAAAGTAAAATAAAATAGAGGTTCTGAGAACTGTTCCAAAATTTCTGAGAAATGGTATGTTGAGCTTAGTCAAGTCTTAACTGACATCCGGAGAATAATCAGTACAGGGAGTTAAAAGCTCTGTGATCGCACCTCCAGTTCCCCCAGGAGCAATAGAAAGTGCCCAAAAGTATTTATATTCTTCTGAACTCACAATGCTTACAAAGTTTAAAAAGACATCTTTCCGTAATCAGACAAAGCTAACTGCTGCATTCAACAAATGGTTTGTAACACTAATGAACTGCAGGAAAAGAATTCCAGAAAGATCCGTGGTTTCGTTTATTCCAGAAACACAATTACCCAGACACCTTCCAGCAACCTGGAGAACTTCTGAACTGAATTGAATTGAAAATTTTACCCAATAGCTAATGAGAATAAGAGACTGAATATACAAATGGACAATGGCAGGACCGTACCTAAAAGTAGAACTCTGACCTACAGCCTACAGCAGCCTGCCTAGGAAACCAACCCATCATCTACAGCGACCAGCCCAGGAAGACAGCCTGCTATCTATAACCAGACTTACAGGAAGTCAGGCTAGTAGTAATGAGTAATCCCTAGTAATTGGTCCAGGAAGCCAAATAACCCCTGTAACAATCAACCCAAAATGACCAGGACTCTA
The DNA here is from genome assembly GCF_027409185.1 of Cynocephalus volans. Lineage (NCBI taxonomy): Eukaryota > Metazoa > Chordata > Mammalia > Dermoptera > Cynocephalidae > Cynocephalus > Cynocephalus volans. The sequence continues at coordinate 12,145,422 of NC_084468.1, forward strand.
TTGGCCAGGAATTGTCAGATTCCCTAATTTTTGTCCCCACTTCCAACCTAGGACCAACTAGAGAAAATCAAATACATACTCCTAACTAATCCCATAGGATGCCCTGCTTTAAGTTAGACATCTTTCAGAATCCTCATGCCAACAGCCTCCAGTCAGGGACACCTGGAGCCTTCTTATTCCACTACAAAACTTTCCCTCTCTGCCTGCCTTTGAGTCTCACAGGTGATTGTGGCTGACTCCCTTGCTTTTGTAAATTCCAAAGAGCCTTCACTTGTTCTCATTTGGTTAGTCTTAGCTTATTTCCACAAGAGTATACCTCTGTTTTGCCTGTTTGTATCATAAAATTTTACCCACTTTAATACCCCAAATTCAGGATTACATATAATTTAAAGGTAGAAGATAACTCAGAAGCTCTCTAACTTGACATGCTAAAGTTATAAATGAGAAATACAAAGCACAGAGATTTTAGACTCAATGTTCCCTCTAGGACATGACTCTGACTGCCTGGGGGTTGGGCCATTTCACACTAGGCTCGGCTGAAGTGCTCGCTCTGTGAAATAGAACACAGAAGCCACTAAGTTGATTGAGTGACATTTGTTTTGCCTGGTACTTACTATTTGTCCAGCACTCTGGTGGATATAAAGGGACATATATGATATGATCAAGAAACTTGAAAATTAGAAGCCTCTACATACGCAAAGAATTAGGAAATTATACAAGATGCCATTTCCAAAGTGTATTCCAAAGAATGTTAATAATTGCTATTTGAAAAAAGAAACTTAATATTCAATGCATTTAGAAGATGCTGTGCAGCACCAAGTTAAACAGGACTTTTTTTCTAAGACTTCTCAGAGCATTTAATTTGAAAAGCAGAAGAAACCATAAATGTGTCTCTGAACATAATTGATTCTAGAAATCATTCTGAGCAGAGCATAATTTGGCTCCAGGATACAGAGAACAGACCTAGGGAAAGCTATTGTAGGACATTGGCTAAGATGTTTTGTGACATTCTTGAAGTCTCATTGAAAGAAAGTAACTAATGCAAAAGATAATGCCATTTTTTTAGTAACATCTAATATTTTATGAAGGGCCTCCCATGTTCCAGGCATTTTGTCAAGTTGAATCATCTCATTTAATTGTCACTCTATACCCACGAGTTGAGTACTATTATTATGTCTGTTTCACTGATGAGGAAAGAGAGGGCCAGAGAGTTTGAGTAACTTTCCCAAGAGCTGCCTTCCCCAGGAAGAGCTCACGAATTGTCCTGCCCCCACTGTGCTGGCCTCGAGGAGTGTTGCTCCCCTTCACGCTGTGGCCCAAGGAAGGACAGAGGGCCTTTTCACCTCTGTGTGTACATCCAAAGCAGGACTAGAACGTTCCTCCTAAAAGACTACAAAAGGAGAGTTAACATCAGCTACATACACATGGAGGGTTCCCAGATTCTAAATACTCTGGCTCGTGAAATGGCTTAATGTTGTGGGGTCTGTTAGGGCTAAACTGTGTTCCCCCCAAATTCTTATGTTGAAACCATAACCCTCAATATGACTGTATCTAAAGACAGTGTCCTTAAGAGGTGATTAAGGTTGTATGAAGTCATGAGGTTGGGGCCCTAATCTGATAGGACTGTGACCTTATAAGAAGAGGAAGATTCTCTCTCTCTCTTTCTCTTTCTTTCTCTCAATTCTCTTTCCATATGAGATACTGACCATCTGCAAGCTAGGAAAAGAATCTTCCACAGTAATCAAATCAGTGGGAACCTTGATCCTGAACTTCTAGCCTCCAGAACTGTAAGAAAATAAATTTCTATTGTTTAGCCACCCACTCGGTGGAATTTTGTTATGGCAGCCTGAACTAACTAAAGTGAAATCCTAACTTTCAGTACCTCAGTTTGCAACTATATTTGGAAATATAGCTTTTAAAGGGGTAATTAAATTAAAATAAGGCAATTTGGGTGGGACCTAATCCAATGTGATGGGTGTCCTTATAAGAAGAGGAGATCAGGACACACAAAGAGACACCAGGGGTTTGCGGGACAGAGGGGCAACTGTGGAAAGCGACAGAAAGCAAAAGCCATCTGCAAGGCCTCAGAGGAAACCAGCCCCACTGGAACCTTGATCTTGGACTTCCAGCTCTCAGAGCTGTCAGAAAATATATTTCTGTTACATAAATCACCCAGTCTGTGCTATTTTATTATGACAACCCTGGCAAATTAATTAAGGCCCAGAGTCACCAGATTCAAATTCTAGTACCTTTGCTTACTAGATATGTGACCCTGGAAAAGTCTCAATTTTCTTGCTTCAAAATAGGGACAACAGTAGCTGTCACTGATCTTTTAGAGTTGCTAAGAAGTTGATGAAATCACACAGGACCAGAGTTCCTGGCATACGGTGAGTGCTCAGTCAGTGGCAGCCCTTGTTACTATTACCATTGCTCCACCCTCCAGTGACAGAGCCTGTCTGTGACCACATAGGTACTACGTGCTTCAAGAGCAGGTTAAGAAGGGAAGACAAGAGCAAACCCATCGCCCACATAAGCCAACCCCACTATCCTTAGTTTCTGACTAAGGATCCACCAGCCCAGGTGGTTGACACTGGAATTCTTAAAATGTCCCCCATCATCAGAGTACATTTAACCTTGACCTTGTACCCCACATATATCAGGATGCCTCAATACTGGCCACACTGAGAGAAGACTTGGTACAAGGTAAACGGGTGATTTGCTTACTCTGTAAGCTAATTAAAAAAAATTTAAAAACACCAGCTTTATTGATTTAAGTGGGTCCTCAAAGAATTGCCAGTTACTAGCATTTTTTAAAAATGTATGAGCCATATAATAATCTACTGCCACCTCTCTCTAGGATGCTAAGAGTTTAATTTGTCACCTGGTAGTTGTAAGAGGACAAATGAAGAGGTTCCTGTGGTGTTATTTGCTAGTATCTTCATGGATTGCTCCGGGCAGGAAAGCTCTGTTTCTGATTCTTTTATCTCACAACTGAAAAGGCAGAAGGATGTTACACCTTAGTCACAACCGGAGAGTAAATCCATTGCCCAGTTTTGAGGGATGTCTAATAGATGTGAAAACCCCTAAAATTGTCTAGCTATTACTGAGGGCCAGGAACTCTAGCTTGGCTAGTTCTTTCAAGAGACTTTCAAAGAATTTTAACATCTCATTTTACAGAGTGTAATTCAGTTATGAGGTGACAGTGTGTGTTTACGGAAGGCCAAAACGCTAATAAAATAATGTTCATCTTATTTGTGATAGCGAACATTGCTTCAGTGCATACTACTTGCTACACAAGCTCCTTCATTTGTGTAATAAAAATGTATTAAATGCCTATTAGGTGCCAAACAACAAAACAGGCCAAATGTTCATAGCACACACATTCCAGTCAAGGAGACAGACAATAAACAAAACAAATGACAAGTAAATTATGTTATCAGATAATAAAGGTTAGAGAAGAATAAGTGATAGAAGGGGAATAATAAGTGCCAGATGCAGGGTGCATGGAAGGAAAATTTAAAAGAGTGTCCAAGAAAGTTCTTGCTGAGAAGCTGACATTTGAACAAAGATTTAACGGAGAAGGTAAAGATATTTACCTTATAGCCACTATCTCATTTAATCCCCTCTATGACTAGATATGATTATCCCCATTTATATGTATATATGTGTATACATGTGTATATATGTGTATATATGTGTATACATGTGTATATATGTGTATATATGTGTATACATGTGTATATATGTGTATACATGTGTATATATGTGTATACATGTGTATATGTGTGTATACTTGTGTATACAGGTGTATACATGTGTATATATGTGTATATATGTGTATACATGTGTATACATATCTATATGTACATCTACATCTATAACTGTACCTACATCTCTATCTCTATATCTAAAGCTGTACCTATCTGTATATATTAAGCACTTGGCTATATGTACATCTATATCTATGTCTACATCTATATCTATACCTAACTATCTATATATAAAGAGATTTATAAGAAATTGGCTCACATGATTATGGAGGCTGGCAAGTCCAAAGATCTGCAGGTTGAACAGGGTGAGTCAGCAATATGGAGACCAGGACAGCCAATGGGTAATTCCAGTCCAAAGTCCAACAGGCTCAAAACTCAGAAAGAGTTGATGATTCAGTCTGAATACAAAGGCAGGAAAAATTCTCTCTTACTTGGTGAAAGGTCAGCTTTTATTATTCTATTCTGTTCTTCAAATGATTGGATAACACCCACTCACATTTGGGAGGGCCGTCTACCAATTTAAATGTTATTCCAATCTAAAAATATCCTCACAGAAACACTCAGAATAATGTTTGACCAAATATCTGAACACCTGGTGGCCCAGTCAAGTTGATGCATAAAATTAACTATCATAATTGTAAAAGCTCACTGTGCAGTGGTTAAAAGCATAGATATGATATGAAATGGGATAGGATGGGATAGGATGAGGTGGGATGGGATGGGATGGGATGGGATGGGATGGGATGGGATGGGATGGGATGGGATGGGATGGGATGGGATGGGATGGGATAGGAAGGACGGGATGAGATGGGATAGCAAGGATGGGATGGGATAGAATAGGATGAGATGGGATGGGATGGGATGGGATGGGATGGGATGGGATGGGATGGGATGGGATGGGATGGGATGGGATGGGATGGGATGGGATGGGATGGGAGAGGATAGGAAGAGATGGGATGGGATGGGATGGAATGGTATCACCAGAGAGTCCTGGATTCAAAACATGACTCTATCCCTTTCTAGCATGTGTGGTTTATGTCATATGATTATACTCCTGACCTTTGGTTTCCACATCTGAAAGGCAGAAATGGTCACACTTGCCCCAAGAGATACTGGAAGAATGAAAAGAGGTCATTTATACAGTGTGTAGCACAGCACCTAGACCTGAGCAAACAATCAACATGCTTGCTGAGTGCACCCACCCCCTGCAGAAGGGAACTGTGCCAGACACTTCCCTGTGTGCTGTCTCATTACATATGGCCTTCCCTAGGGCTCCTCATTAGAAATGCAATTGTTCTTGATCAGGCTAATCAGAGATTTCTGGGACTTAGGTGTATTAGTCTGTTTCTGTTGTTTATAACAGAATACCTGAAACTGGGAGATTTATAAAGAAATTAAATTTATTCTCACACTTTTGGAGGTTGGGAAGTCCAAGGTCTAGGGGTGCATCTGTGAGGGCCTTCTTCTGGTTGAGAACTTACTATAGGGTCCCATGGTGACCATCACATGGCAAGAATGGGCTGAGCAAGAGAACTAACCTGCTCACTAGCTCTCCTTTCAAAGTCATCTGAAACATGCCCATCACTCCATGAATGGATCAATACATTCACAAGGGCACAGTCCTAGCAATCTAATCACCTCTTAAAGGCCCCACCTGTCAAATACCATAAATGCATTTCCCACCTTCTGAACACCATTACAGATGGACGTCAAGTTTCCAGTACGTGAACTTTTGGGGAAAACATTTAACCCATAGAACTGGGTTCCAGGGGGTTCTTCAGATTGCCTTTCACTTTTTGGAGACCAGGAAACATTACAGCCTGAGAAAAGGAAAGACTCCTGCCAGATTGGAGGGTCAGGGGAAGGAACTGGGTTCTCTACTTAGGATGGACTCATTCAAGGATTTAGGTAACCACAGGCCTGAAAAGTGGGAATCAGTCTTAATTTTCTGATCAAAATAAGTGGAAAGCTCTGCCGGGGTCTCACAAACAGACCAGCCCTGAGTCAAAGCCTCTCAGCCTTGCTTTTGACCTGGTCAAATGTCCTCAGCTACCACAGCAACAAGATATGTGACTTCCTCTTTCTTGCCCTCTTGACAGAGAGGGGAGTGGATATGTCCCTGGCCCTCTTCTCCACCTGCAGTTGTGCAGGAACAAAGTTCATTTTTCATCACCTGTGCTCCTTATCTCAGGAATTTCTGCTAATTGGCTCTAGAAGCAAAGACAGGTTGAGTCACGGCCCAGCCCCTCAGCAGTCTGAGCTCATTGGCTAAGTTGTTTTACTTTCCAGATCCTCTGTTCTTTCATTTATAAATAGGACTAATAATATATACCTCTCAAGGCTTCATTCATAAGTGAAACTTCTTGAATATTTACCTTGTCCCAGACACAGCAATGATCTTAACAGCTACAAGAAGGAATAGCTTCATGGGCATGCAGCCTGCACAGTTGCACAGGGCCCTAAGCTCAGAAGGGCCACCCTGAAATTCTTAATAACTTTAGAACAAGGGGCTTCACATTTTCATTTTGCACTAGGCCCTGCAAATTTTGCAGCCAGTTCTGGCTCTAAGAGACAGGAATTAATGACCCTTATCTTCCTTTTGCAGATGAGAAAATCATGCCACAGAAAGGTTCAGTAGCTTGACCAAGATCACACAGCTAGTAAGTGGCACAGAAAGGAGGTCACTTTCTGATGCTTTTAAATACTTTTGGAGAGAGCCTTCTTAGTGAGAGAACTCAAAAGCCATTAGTTGGTGCTTTATAACGCCAGTGGCTCCCCTGCCCTGCTATCCTCACCTCCTATCTCTTTCTCCTTATGCTGGTGACCCCTCGCCCAGCAGCTATTAAGAAAAGACCCCTGTGTTGCAGATACATCTGATTCTTGAATACAGGGCCTTGAGGGGCCTGCCTTAATGAAGTTACTGTCCTGTGGATACCAAATATTAGTCATCAGGGAAAGCAACAAGACATCAGAAAGTGGACGGAGCCTGGGATAGTCTCCCATCCTGAGGACCCAACTCTCTGGATTTTGGCCACAGAATAATCAAGATTATCTCAGGTCTATTTGCACTACTTGGGTGTATGTGGGGTGAGGAGATGTGAATTGTGAAAAACTCCCTCCAGGAAGAAACAGGGCTAGAAATACAGGACAAGAGATGTGGCTATGAAATGGACCTGAGCCACTGCACCAGCCATTTGTGGGTAGAGGGCACGTTTCCCGAGACAGAATTAGGAATGGATCAAGCTTGTGAATCTAGACCCAAGACAGGAATGAGGATCGTGACAGGAGCAGGAATCTGCATCATACCTCCCAGACTTGGTTTAACCCTTCCTTTTATTTCCTTTTCTTTGTCTCTATGTTTGGGGTATTTGGTGTTTTCTTTTGTTTTGTTTTTAAATCTGGTAAGTTTAACTATGCTTAAAGGAACCAGGAGAATGGGCTTGTGACTTGATTTGGGCCAGAGTTTGAAAGAAGAGCAGTACATGCCGAGATAACTCTGCAATGCTTGGTGGTGGCAGCTAAAATGGCATTCAGGGAAGCCAAGAAGAAAACAGTGGTCAGGACGAAAAGGTGGGTCCTTTAATTACCCAGGTGTCCCCGGAGTTTTGCTTCTAAACTTTTAATTTTGCATAGGAATTACCAGGACATCTCCTCCTTAAAACACAAGCTGATTCAGTGGGTCTGGATGGGGCCAGAGACACTTCATTGTTAGCAAGCTCCCAGGGCACATCTGCAGACTGCACTGAGAGCAGAAAACTCCTGGGAAAGGGCCAACCTCTCAGACTTGGGGCCACGAGTCAGGTGTGTTTCACTGTGGAGGTGTGAGAGGAGAAATATACCAACGAGCTACTTTCAGGGAAGAATGCATCTCTTAAAACAAAGCCTAAAAGCTCTAGGGGTTATTGGTGCAAATAAAATGGCTAAAAGCAGAGAAGGTGAATATTTTAGTTGACAAGTTTTATCTCTTTTTGTGAACTTTAGTATGATTTTAGGAATGACCAAAAACCACAGCTGTATCTAGTATCCCTCCTGCCTTACCAGGTTGTCTAAAATTCCCACCATGAGGAAAAACTGCTATATTTTATTATGGCACCATTTCCTCAAGAATATCCCACTCAAAAAAAAATTGTACTAGGGTGTTAATTGAGGCAAAAAATTAGAATTCTGTCATCAAGTTAATTAGGGAGACACTGACACAAAATAGAATATGTTTCTTTACTGTGGGACTCTTCAGAGCACATGCAAAGCTAACATGCAATGTGGATAACTAAGAGACATGGCATTTCCTAACCTTGTTTGATGACAGAACTCTCTGTTTCTCCATTTTGTTCCGGCTCCCTTCCTTTCCTCCTTTACTAGCAATTAAATGACTGCCGGGGGTGAGGAGATTCCTTAATTGTTTCAGCAAAGATTTTTTTTTAAGTATTCAATACAAGTGTCAGAGCAATGAGAAGAGCACTCATGCACTACTGGTGTAAATTTAGATTGATATTGGGCTTTTTGAAAAGTTCTTTGAAAGTATGTAGACAAAACAATTAAAATACAGTCAAGTGCTGCGTAATGCCATTTTGGTCAATGATGGACAACGGAAACAACCGTGATTCTATGAGATTATAATACCATATTTTTACTGTATCTTTTCTATGTTTACACATGCTTAGATACATGAATACTTACCATTGTGTTACAATTGCGTACAGTACTCAGTACAGTAACAAGCTGTACAGGTGTGTAGCCTAGGAGCCATAGGCTGTACCATATAGCCTAGGTGTGTAGTGAGCTATCCCGTCGAGGCTTATGTAAGGACAATCTGTGATGTTAGCACAACAATGAAATCGCCTAATGATGAATTTATCAGAACGTATCCCTATCATTAAGCAACACCTGACTATATTTATAAACTTTTAAACAACACATTAACTTCTATGATTCTATATTAAGATTTTAAAAATTACTCCAAATATAAGAGGTTTCCTCCCACAGAACTGTTTGTTCTGACCCAGCCAACAAAATGGAAAAACTGAAATGCCTTAAAATATGAGAATGCTTAGAATTATCTACGATGGTGTCACTCAACGTAATAATGTAAAGTCATGACAAATGTCGATGAAATCATACAGAATTGTGCTTATGCTATTAAGCTAGATCGATTACAAAAAGTAGCTGCAATTCCTCACTCCTTCCTCTATCCCTAATCTTTGCAAATGACTTGGGGGCCCCTTCCCATCCAGACATGTTCATTTCCCCACCCTGGAATCCATGCTGGCCTTGTAGTTTGCACTGGCAATAAGTGGCAGCAACAATGTGCCAGTTCTGTACCCAACTTTTCATCCTTCCACACCTTGTCTCTTGGGATCTTGCCACCTCTATTTATACAAGCCCAGCTGGCCTCCTAGAGGATGAAAGACCACGTATAAGAGTGCTGTGAACCCCCAAGCAAGTGAGAGAGCCCCGCCAAGATCACCTGGTGGCAGACTCATGAGCGAGCCCAGCTGAGACCAAAGTGACTGAGGAAACTTCCAGCTAATGCCTGAACTCATTTGCAGTCATAAATGACCACCATTTTAATCCACTGAGTGTTGGGAAGGCAATAGACAACTGATAGAGTTATAATGTAATATAAAAAGAAAAAATCAGGATAAAAAATTGCATCAAATAATGTGAAAATTATGACCAAAAGGAAAATGGTATGCATGAAAATGTGATGTATGGCTCTTTTAGGGCAGCAAGCTTATGGAAATATTGGTGTATTTTTTGGTTATCTTTCTACACTCCCACATTATCAAATTTTCTCTGATGAGCATGCATTACTGTCATAATGTCTGTATATTATAAAAATGGTTCATTTAGAAATAATAACTCAGGAGTCTTATGTATAGCTGGCACCCGCCAGGTAGTCTAATATCTGGACTGATTCAAGGAAAGGTATAAATGTCTTGAAAGTCATAAAATGCCTTATGATCTGTGAAATGTTATAGTTTTTACCACAATACATACTTTTATAATTGTTAAATTCTCTAATAAGGTGAAGCTCTTTGTGCTTTAAAATTAATGGGATTTCTACATTTTATTTTGATTTGAGGTAAGAATGTGAGTATTAACCTCGAAAAGCTGACAAAGTGAAAACCAGAGGATTTAAGCCATCTTCCTTTGCATTAAATAATACATAACAGCAAGAATAAACACAAGTTCTCTCTGTGTCTCACAGCAACATTCCACACTACATAAAGCTGAGCTTGCATCTTGAATGGTAGCTTAGAAAGGAGGCAAGCACAGAGCAATCCTTGAACTCTTTACAGAGACAGTAACATGAGGAGCACATCCTCTCAGGATAAAAGCTCTTTCATGGTATATAAAGAAAGTCCTTTGAAAGTACAGCTAAAATTGAGAAGGAGACTTTGTACTTCTATAGCAACTTTCATCCAAGCATCTGAAAGCATTTTATTGACATACATACACCTTTAATCTGCACAACCCCCTGAGGTGTTGAGTAGCAAGTTTTACTATCCCCATTTTACAGGTGGAAAAACCAAGGCAGAAAGGTGCCAGAAAAGGATACATATTAGTTAAATTTCTTTAGTTACAAGCAACAGAAAACAATCATGATAACAATAATTATTATTATAAAAAATGTAAAAATAAAAATAAGTGAGTGTGTATGTGTGTATGTGTGTGAAGGATATAGAAAAGCACATGACTGAGAAAGAAGAAAGCCAGGCAGCTCAAGGGCCCTAGGCTCCAGGATCCAAAGAAAATTCTCCTCAGACTGCTGGTGTCTGCATGAAAAAGCTCTGGCCATCCCATTACTTCACCCCTCTATTCAAAACAAATTGTAGGTAGAGAACACCTGAGCACCTTAGTTTGGGTCACAGACCAACTCTATGAGTGTTGCACAATATGGCTGAGGGGTAATTCTCCAAAGGGGAAAAAAAAAAGAGAGGAAAATGGATGTCAGACAAGCGCAGAACTACTTATGCATATCAGGGGATAGATGAAAAGTAAAGAAAAGATTTTTTGGATTTCTGCCTGTCTTTCACTTATCACTTCCTGGAATCAATCAGGAACTTCTAGAAGCCAGGAAGGGTGCAGGGAGGGTAATTCGTGTGCCTGGCCCACAGCCTGGCACAGAACTAGGTTTAATAAAAGACTGAATGGCTGAATGAATGCATGAACCATTTGGCACCTGTGCAGTCCTGGAAAAAATGCTGAGAAATGGCATCTGTCTCCCATTTCTCTCCCACTAGTTTGCACACACTTCAACAGCTCAGGCCATTTCCTCTGTTTCCAGGTCCTTCCTCAGTGGCGATGAAAGCTTTCTTACCCACCCAATCCTCTGTGTCCTGGAATGGTTTATTCTCAGGGATGTGCTCAGAACTAATTCTAGTGTTGCGCATCCAGAATTAGTTACATCTTCAAACCTGAGGCCTCTTCTGCTTCAGTGTTGTAACCTGTTAAAAGTGAATAGGTAATAATAAATAGTTCTACCTCACGGAGCTGTTACGAGGATTAATAGGGCTAATATCTGTAAAGCACTTAGAGTAATCCTGGCACACGGTAGGTACTGTCTGTTAGCTGCTGTCATTATTATCATCATTACTATCATATTACCAGTATTCTTGTTATGGAGCACTGAGTATTTAACATCACTGTTAAATTCACACAAATTACCTCAGCACAATCAGAGTTGGTAGGATAGTTCACACTTAATAAATAGAGATTAAAGACTGTTTTCTTTCCCTTACATCCTGTTGCTTCCCAAAAGAAAAGGCAAACAGCTGAGCCAAAGAATGGTGCACTGGCAATGGTGAAATTCCATGTGCACAGAAGGAATTGCCTCTTCTGGTGACCACAGCTCACCTTGAATAGGAAACCTCCCTGGCTATGGGGAAGATCGGTCTATGGTCGACCCAAGCTTTTCCCCCACTAAACTTTGAGTTTCTAGAGAATAGAGAGGTACTCTCCCTGCGCTAAGCATGGTGGGTCCTGGCACGTGGTCAGGACTAACACTCATACATCAAAGCCAAGATACTCTATGAGAGAAAACACGGGAAATTCCCCAGAATCTTTCAATGGTTTGGATCCTTTGGAGAACTACCTTTTCTTCTCCCTTCTTACCATCTCTCTTTTTTTCTCTCTCTTCTCCTCAATGAAGAAACCCATATTTATTTAGCTTTTTAAATGCTAATTTTCCTACTCAGCCCTCTCCCTAACCTGGACTCTTCTCTGAGCCCAGGCTTTCACTCGCATGGCCTCTTGTCTCGTGAGCAGTACAAACTTGACATGCCCATCACCATGTTTATCATCTCTACCCACTTCTACCCCTCCCAGACTTGTTCCTCCACCTATAATTCTTGATCCCTCTTAAATGCATCATCAACCAAGCCAGAACCCTCAGGGTCCTCTCTTTTTTCCCCATTATGTTTCCTCACACATCCATACTTCAGGGCTGCCAAATCTATCTGTAAATAATCCTGCATTGTTTCTCTAATCTCTCCTTACCACTTTTAAGCATGGACTACTGCAATAGGCCTTTTGCTTTGTGTTCTTTAAATCCATTTTTTACTGATGCAAAGTGATGCTTTGGAGCAGAGATGAACTAGCCATTCGCCAAACTGGTTTTCCTTTTCTCCAAGGCAACAGCTTGGCTATGTAGAAGGCCAGAATATGCCACACAAAAGTACGCTTTGTTTGTATAAAGATTATTTTGAGAAACGGCGAACACAGGAGAAGCTGTAAAAACAGAGTGGATGTCATTCTTTCGTAAGGAAAATTTAAATCTATAAAAGAACTCTCCATTTGTAAGAATGTGTCTCAGTCCACTTTATGCTGCTATAACAGAATACCACAGACTGGGTAACTAATCATGATTATTTATACTTACTATATTTAACAATCTATGTTTATTTGGCTCACAGTTTTGAAGGCTAGGAAGTCCACGATGGAGGGGCCACATGTGGGGAGTGCTTTCTAGCTGCATCATGGCATGGTGAAGGCATCACATGGGCGAGAGAGAAGATTCATGACTATCCATCACGATATTCCCAGCTCCAGGCCTAGCCCTGTGCTCTGTCTATGCTTATTGGACTGAAACTTTTCTCATCCAGCTGACTCATTTGCAAGGCTAGTGTTCTGCTTTCGTGGTTCACAAGGCTTCTTTGTTATGCAAAAGTGCTCCAAGAAAGCTTTACTCATCAAGGAAACTCAGTCCTCTCATTTTTTTCTGGAATCCCTTTCTTTCATTTGAATCCCATAAGAAAGTTAGACTAGATCCAGAAAAATGGTGGACAGAAACTGGGATGGCAAGAAGACAACAGCCTCAAAGAGCTCTTATTTCCAGTTCCTAGTGTCACTGCTGCTGTATGTAAGTCGTTGCTCAGTTGTCATGGACCACCAAAAAATAGGTGACTATGCCAGAAGCTCGCCCCCCTCCGCACTCTCTCAGCCATTAGGAATTTTTCCAGGGCCCTTGAGACAACTGCACTCAGCACTCGGACCTCACAGGCCACCATCAAGCCACCTCCCTCTGGAGGTGTCTTTCAGCTGCAGCAGCTCAGTGAACACTCCCACAACCAAGTCCTGCCCCCGGTCCCTGGAGACCCAGTCAACTCACCCAGTTGGTCTCCACCCTCTTCAAAACTTGAAGAAGCCCCTTTCTACACTAGACTATCCTTCAATGGATCTGTACCTTTGAGTTAAAAAAAAGAAAAAAAGTTGTGGAATTGTGATTGAGTGAGGGAGGGGCCTGCTCATTTCTGTTTTTCTTTTCTGCCCTGAAACCCAGAAAGCCTATTAACTACCTTCATTAAGAGTAAAGAAAATTCAACTCTCAGCAACACAGACTGGTTAACCTTGCCAGAAGAGGGAGAACTGTCTTTCCTTTATTCCCAATGAATCTACAGCAGCATAAAGTAAGACACAGGTAAATTTCTCAATCATACTGCCATGTCACTCATCATTTTTAACACCTTCTATGTCACTAGGGCTAAAGGGGACCTGTTCCTTGAGGAGCTCATGGTATGGCTGGAGAAGTAGATGACTGAAGGCAAAACCAGAGACCAGTGAAGTGTGGTGAGGGCTGGACTAGGAGGAAGTCCAAGGCATGTACCAGGCACACAGAGGAGGCACCTAGCCCAGCCTGGCAGAGCAGAAGAGGAGCAGTGGTCAGGAAAAGCAGGGAGACAGAGTGGGACAGAAGTGTGTTTCCTTTTTTTCAGTCCATTTAAGCTATAAAAATATTTTTACACTTGTAAAATAGAGGCTAAAGGGAATTCATTAAAATCTTAAGTGTGACAATGACATGACAATGGGGCAAACTGGAGGGAAGCCAACAGGAGGCAGAGGGACCAGTTTAGAGACTTGTTCTCCACCTTCCTGCAGGATGAGCTTCCTGCTAATTATAACCTGCCTGTGAAGCCATGGGCCCAGTGCCTGTAATGACACAGCATTGGGGGGGAGGGGGTCCCTGCTTTTGCTAGGATTTCTAATAAGCCTCACTTGACAGAGGACTTGACTTCCCCCGTCTCTAATTCTTTTGCAAACCCCCAGAATTCACCTGAGGCTTCAGCCCTGGATCTTTTGTAACCTGATCTGGGACCCAGGGGTTTCCCCTTGACAGACAGTCCTCTCAGGGCGGGACCAAGAAGGGAGTTATTAGCTGGAAGGGAAAAACCCACAGAGGCATAGGGTTCCCCTTGGCTGAAGGAGAAAGCATGTGCCAACCACAATGGTGTGGCTTAAAGAACTATGTTGCTCCTTGACCTTGAAGGATTGGGCTCAAATTTATGGCTCTTTGGAGACTGTCAGAAGCCAAAGTGAGTCATAATCCTGCCTGGCCTGGAGTGTGGGGGGGTATGAGTCACAAGGGAGGGAAGGGCCCATTAGCATGGGACTTAAGAAAAAAACCTAGCCCATGGTGATGACATCTTCTGCTTTCTCAAGTGTTTAAGACTTTAAGTTGAGCCAGGAGCTAATAAAGAGACTGCATGGTGGTCTCTTACTAATGAAGCTAGATAACTAGAGGGGGGAAAAAAAAAAAGCCAGAGACAGGGCTGGCCCTGGGGAAACCAGAACTGCAGGATATTTTTTAGAAAAATTAATAAATCAAAAGTTGTGTTTCATCTGTCATCCAAAAAATGTGACTTGGTAGCACCAAGGCACTGCAGGAAGTGTATGAGTGATCTTTGGGGTCAGGTAGGTTTGCGTGGGATCCCTGCTCTGCCACTCCTTAGCTGTGGAATCAAAGGCAAGTTATTGAATCTTCCTGAGCCTTAGCTTCCTCAGCTATCAAATGGACTTTAAACAACAGTCACGGCCACCACTGTTACAGAATTCCTATGTGCCAGGTACCAAGCTTGATGTCTTATCTGCATCATCTCAAATAACTCCATCCCTATTTTATAACAATATGTTTATTTTAGAGTTGTCAGAAGGATTAAATGAGATAACGCAGTGCAAGGATCTAACTGCCTGGCACAATATAGAGACTAAATAGATATCATTTTCATTTTAATCTGATGTCTTAAGAAAATGTTAGTATCTTGAGCCCTAGATTTTCTCTGAACATGTTCACTTGAGTTTAGCTGAATTTACACGTTTCCCTTGCAAAAGAAAAAAATTCCCTTAACTTTTCTTATTCTGGAGCTTCACTGCTTTATTTACATTTTTTTCACCTAAGTTAACTTCACACATATAATCCTACCATCTGATTTGTAACATGTGATATCTTAGAACTATTAGCACAGAACATAATAGTGAAAAGCTAATCTGTTCAAGCAACAAGGAGAATTGAGAACAACCCTGTTTTTAATCTACCTATTCCTGTGAGACCTCAGTGTTGGAAAGAGACAGCTCCCCTCACATTGCTAAACTGACCTCCAGGTTGTACAAATCAAGTCTATTTGGCACAGGAAGCAGCACTTAATTTCAGATTCTAACAAATGAGAGACTGAGGAGAAAAAGAGAAGCTTCTCCTCTGGGCACCAGATTTTTTTCTCACTTGAAGTAGGGATTTCTCGGGTGAATCTTTTATCACAAAGAAGATTAAAAATATATTATAACTTAAAACTACAGCCCCCTAAAAGCAAGAATTGTGTAATCGTTTCTGTTGAATTGTCCATGGATAAATAGTGAACAAAAATTGCTCCACCAATCATTGGTAAATGAAAGAAGGAAGGAGAGAGAAGATTGAATTTCAACTGCACAAGAGAAATGCTGATTCCTGTCTTCCCAAGAGCTAAAGAGATATAACAAGAGCACTGGCTTTGGAATCAGACAGTTTGGGGGTAAAATCCAGGCTCTGCCACTAACCAACCCTGGTTACACCACCACTGCGAGTCTCCATTTCCTCATCTGTAAAACCGGGACAGCAATACCCCTGTACTGTCCAGGATTTTCACATCTGTATGTAATTCTCTCTGTACATAGATGGACAGATAGTTAGATAATTTATATGAGAGTGCCCAGCACAATGTCTAGTACAAGGTAGGCACTTAAATTTTTTTACCCAAAGTCCCTTAAATGGGAAAAACTCCATCCTTTTCATGCACTCAACACTTCCCTCTTATTTTTCCTTATTATAGAAAATCTGTGCTATCTGTGCAGTTAAATAAATAAGAAAGAAAGAATACTACTCAAGAAAGAAAGTTCAAATGTTATGAGAAAGTTTATTCTTATTTATCAAAGAAATCTGTTGTTGTCCCTCCTCCTCTGCTTCTTCGTGCATGCATTAGAGTAGCTACGTCTAGCCACAGACCCCCAAAGGTAAGTTAGGACAACGCACAGCTGAGAGAGGCAGGATAATGCAGGGATTAAGGACCTGGGCTCTGGGGCCAGAGAGCCTGGGCTTGACTCCCGCTTCTGCAAAATTTAGTTTTGTGACCTCTGGTAAGTTAATTAACTTCTCTATGCCTCAGTTGCCTCATCTGTAAAATAGAGACACTAATAATAACACTTAACTCCTAAAGTCGTTAACAGTTGACAGAATAAAGCACTTAGAATAGTGGCTGGCTTATAGTGAATACTAAATCTTAGCTCATATATGTATTGCTGACCTCATTTTGCAGATGAATGTACAGGCTCAGAGAGGCTATGACTTGCCCCGGGTCACACAGCAAGGAACAAGAGCAAGTTTAGGTCCTTTGTCTCAGCTCTCTCTTCCTACTTCACACACAGTGATCAGAGGTTCACCGTGAGGTCTACAAGCAGAGACAACCTTGAGAGCAAACATGTACTACATGGAGCTTTTAGAGTGGATTACTTGGAAGTTCCTAAAGCACGGTAACTCATCTGAATCCTTTTGATATTCCCAGTGCCCACATAGTGTCCGGGACAGAAGAAACACCAAAGGAATACTGGAGGAATGATGGATAAAGAAATCAATGAGAAAACTGGAAGAAGGAATCATAACAGTACCAGACTTTTGAACCCTGATGAGTGAACCTGGCCCCAAGAAAATGCAGCCCCAGCACAGTCTATTGGAGGGGTGCAGCACACTGTCTTTGGTTTTGCAGATTGGATCCATTGTGGGGTGTGTTCTGAGGGGTCGGGGTATATGACTGAACTTAGAGCTCCTTACAAGTCCTCACCCCTGACTAATCCTCCTCCCTACACCCCACTTCCACCCAAGCTTGGAAACAACTCGGTAGGAACTGAGCCGAAATCGAATGGTTGGTCTGGAGGAGCAATTGCCAGGGTCGCCCCAGTGAGGAGGAGGGGCCTTTTCATGGAAACAGCTATGTTCCCTTCTCATGCTAAGTTGTAATGATCATCATATTTATGATTCACAAGGCATATTCCTGTCTGTGACCTCACTGGAGCCCCTCAAGACTGCTACAAGGCAGGAAAAGCAAAGTTTAATATCCCCATTTCACAGGTGTGAACACCGAGGGCCGTAGAGGAAGAGAAACCTGGCCAGGGTCACTTAGGGAGTTAAGGTCAGAACCTGGCCCTGACACAAAGATGAAATTCCTACCTGGGCCTCACCATCCAACTCATCCATGTTCTGGATGCACACGTGGCAAATCCCATAGACCAGGGTGCCTAGTGGGCCCATTAGATTGCTCCCCCAATCTCATACCTCCACCCCTCACCCCACCATCCAGGAGTGAAGATCAGGCAGGGACCCTGGGTCTCTGTCTCCCAGGGCTGGATGGAGTCTTGTTTTGACCACTGCTGTGATGGCCCTTTGGGAACTATTGGGCAGTCTGGGAATTGTAAGTGGTCAGGAGGCTGGACTCTGGCAACTGCCTGGATTCAGATCCACAGTTGGCCCCATACTGACCACATGGCCTTGGACAAGTCACCTCTCAAGGCCTGTTTCCTCATCTTTGTAATACAGAAAAACATAGGGGACTTTACTTAATTGAAAGATTTCTCTAAACCATTAGAACTTTCCATGACGGACAGAGCTACTCATGAGGTAATGAGTTCCCATCAACTGGAAGTTTCCCAGCAGGCTGGTGCATACGAGCATCCACGTTTAGGGGTGACGCTGTAAAGCTGAAGCAAGCGCTGGTTCCCAAACTCCCGACTATAATAGAGTCACTCAAGGGACTTTTAGAAAATGCAAGCCTGTAGGCCCCACCCCTGGGTATTCTGAATGCAAATTTTCTGATAGAGCTCAGAAATCCAGATTATTCTTAGCAGTACCCAGATGTATTAGTTTGCTAGTGCTGTCATAAAAAAGTATCACCAACTGGGTGGTTTAAACAACAAAAATGTATTTTCTCACAGTTCTAGAGGCTGAAGTCCGAGCTCAACATGTTGGTAGGGTCGGTTGCCTCTGAGGGCCATGAGGTAGATCTGTTCCATGCCTCTCTCCTAGCATCTGGTTGCTGCCGGCAATCTCTGGCGTTCCTCAGCTTCTAACTGCATCACTCCGATCTTTGCCTTCATCTTCAAATGACGTTCTCCCGTGTGCATGTCTGTCCTGGTGTGTAAATTTCCCCTTTTTATGTGGGCACAGTCATACCGGATTATGGCCCACCCTAATGACATCTTAACTTGATCATCTGTAAAGACTCTATTTCCAAATAAGATAATGTTCCCAGGGACTGGGGGTTAGACTTTAATGTCATTTTGAAGGAAACAATTCAACCCAGTACTCCAGGTGATTCAATTGTTCAGCCAGGGTAAAGAACCAGTGTTGCAGACCTGAGCATTTCAAAAGGAATGTGCATACGAACCCCCAAGGGATCTTGTAAAACTGCAGATTCTGTTTCTGTGGGTCTGGGGGCTTGAGAGTCTGCTTTTCCAACAGGAGGTACTGATGTTGCAGGTGCAGGGACCACACTTCCAGCAGTGAGATCCCTTCCAAGATGAGATTCCTACGAAATCCAGAAATGATTACCAAGCAGATAGGATTGTCGCATTTGTCTAGTGGAAAGGGCTGCTTCTTAAATTTATTTTCTATTTTAGCATATTTTAATTTTATTTTTATATTTTAATTTAATTTTATTATTTTATTTTATTTTACTTTTTAAAAATACTCCCTACTTAGCATACAGGACAAAACCTGTAAGTAGAACTCTGGATCACCCGTGCCTGTCCCAGATCCTAGGGTGAAATCTGGAGTTTCCCTCGTTCTTATACCCTCTCCGCGCCCCCTCCTCAACTCACACACACTTTGGCTTGTTCAATCTTACCTATTTAGGCTTATTTTGTTATTCGTGCCGTCATGTACTGTCCTTCTCCCACCCACCCTGCCCCCACCACCATCTGTTAGCCCAGCGTCAGCCTGAGCTGGGTGCAGCTACCTCCCAGGAGGTGACCACCGCCAGGTCACCTGCTCTGGCCAAGTTAGATCCAGAACCTCGCGGCCCCCAGCGCCGCGGAGAAGCCCACCCTTGCCAGTGGAGCCCATCCCCAGACGCCGCCGGGGAAGCTGCGCCCGCCCCGCTGCGCCGCCGCAGCCCCCGGTGCAGCAGCGTCCGCGGTGCAGCGGGTGACACCGGCACAGAGAGGACAGCTGCGCGCAGGGCCGCCCGCGCCCCGCAGCCTCCTTAATATATTTATAGATGTGCTGGCTCTTGATGCGGCCTAGTTCAGGACGCCTTTCCATAAATACATAGAAACGGATGTTATTCTAGAACCCACCAATAATAGACACAGCTGGAGAGGCTGCTGCTGGATTAACAGCCCCGCTTTCCTCTTGTCTCCCCTTCCCCCCACAATAGAAAATAAAAAAGTGCGTGTGTTTTGGTTGAGGTTTGTTTTTAAGTGTGTGTCTGCAGAAGAGAAATTCTACTTAACAATGAGATATTTCTTTGAGAGCAAAGGCAGAATTTCTCAGGAAACAGAAGATTATGAAGCAAGGCTGTATATACCTTGCAAACCGAAGGCTGCTTGTGTCTGCGCCTTCTTTTTTCCTTAACTGTGAGCATCTACTTAACCCAAACACACACCTCTTCCTCCAGAGGCCGCACGTGGTTCATTTCTCGGCAAAATACGATTTGCCAGCACAATTCTGATCTTGTGTGGGGCGTTGGCCTAGTGACCACTCTTTGGAGTCTAGGGGCCTAGAAAAATCAAATCATTACAGAGCTGTGATGAGTCCCCAGCCCTTATTCCTTTGTTATTTCTCCCAGTTTGTTCTACAGACCCTTAATTCTATTATCCGGCTGTAATTTGGCTCTGTGACTCTCCAACATTCTTTCCTTTATTCTGCCCCCTTTCTTTTTAATCGATTGATTCATCCGTAATTGGATTTTCTCTGGCTCTTACCAGCTATTAAAAGTAGCTATGCATGTGTGTATGTGAGTGAGTGTGCTTTCTAACTAGGCCACGCTTTCGAATGACTTACAATCTTCAATCTTGCTCTGGGTTTCTAAGTATGAATTCAATTCCCCGATTCCTTGTGAGGCAGCAGGGAGCAGCAGAAAGGATACAAGCTTTGGAAGCAGATGAAACCATATCGTGTTTTGTTTTGTTTTGTTTTGTTTAAGGCTGACATTTATTGAGCTCATGCTATCTATGTGCCAGGCATTCTTCCAAGCACTTTACAAGCACTAATAATCCTCACTACATCCTTTTTAGGCAGGTACTATTATTATTCCATTTTACAGATGAAAGTATGGAGACAGAAGGGGGGTTAGGGAACTCGCCCAAAGCCACACATTAGCTCTTGATCATGATGCAATTTTCCTGAATTCTACCCATTTCATATCTGTGTGACATTGGACGTGGCTTATTTTTTCTGCCTCTGTTTCCGCATCTACACAATAAATAAAAGCTGGTTTCCCTCACAGGGCTTTTGTTAGAATGTACTGAGGGCACAGTGCCTGATTGGCAGTGGGGGTTAAACACACAGTAGGTCCCAGCACTGGACAATGCAAGGGAGTCCAGTAATCCCTGTGCTGTGGCTTAGACCAAAGACTAAATAAGGGAGTCCTGGGAGCAGGGAGAGCAGAAATAGAGTGCTGTTCTCTGATGCTTACTAAGCCACCACACTCGGCTTTGGAGGAACACAGGTAGACACCAAGCAGATCACTTTAGAAAATCACTGTAAAGATTCTGCTGCTGATGAGCAGTGTGACTTTAGACAAGTCACTTCCACTCTCCAGTCCTTCATTTTCTCAACTGTAAAATGACAGCGTGGAACTAGCTGATCAATCAGACCTCTTCTGTAAACTATCTTAGGGGACATGCTCAGAGCTGTCACCTCAAGGCTGGACTAGTTCTGCTATAGCCATCAGTAAGCCCGTGAGCACTTCTTGGCTTCATTTCATGCAGTTATTTAACTATCACCATAAATGCAAAAAGTGGATACTCTTATCTCCATTGTACAGAGGGAGAAACTGAGACATAGAATGGTTAAGTAACTTGCCCACAGTGGCATGGCAAGGGGCAGAACCAAGACTCAAACCACACGCTCCACTAAGACACAGGCCTCGCTAGTTGTTTCTGGGCGTAGGACCTCAGGTAAAGATTGAGATGGGTGGGGCAGACTGCAGGAGGTGAATCAGACACTGGGAAGGGCTGAATTACTGAGGGATAGTGGACGTGCCAAATCAGCAACATGAACATGAATAGCTTATTGCTTGTTGCATCATTCACATTGTGTAATACTTCCGACCTCCATTTCTTAAACAATTCAATAGATGATTTTGCAAGGCTGTTGAATGAAATAATGCATATGAAATGCTTAACATAGCACCTGGGCTCCGTAGTCTCACAACTTTCCGATTCATATGAGGTGTTATAATAATTATTGTTATTGGAACGTTATTGGTTCCACCCCACACCTTATCCCCCTGCCCCTCTTCCTACCAGGTCCTCATGCTGAGAGATGCAAAACACAACTTTGTCATTGGAGGGGTGGGGTCAGGAATTAATCTCTACTGAGAAACTGCAGAGTAATATAATTTCATAATTTTCAACATCTGGCAAACTCTATAGGTAGTATTTGCAAAAGTAATTTTGCAATGACTATACTCATTATCCATTAAGTCTTTTTGAGTCGTTTCCTCAGGAAATCCCCAAAGAATGTTTATAATTCTACAGATATACAGATTTAATTCTGAATTTCCTCAAAACCACATCATCCAAAAATGTAACACTTCTTTTCAAATTAAAACAGCATGTGTGTATGAACTCCGACATAGTTCAAAAATTAATCTAATTGAATAAAAATTTCACAGAAATGATCATTAAAGTATTATTTAAAATTACAGCCAGTTGTATGCAATTTAGGTATACAACTGTGAGGAGCTAGGTCAATCACTCATGACATCCCAACAGTAGTAGTTACTATTAGCTGTGGACTGGAGGGAGTGGGGAATAGGAAATGGTCACAAATGAATACGAGATTTCTTTGGGGGAGACAGAAATGTTCTGAAATTTGAGAAAAGTTAAAGTTGTCCAACCTTGTGAATGCACTAAAAACCACTGAATTTTACACTTTAAAATAATAAATTTTATGGTATGTGAATTATCTCATTTAAAAAAAGATAGTGAGAAAAAAACTGGTAGAATTTCCTTGTACATTGAGTCAATAAACTATGATAGAAAATAAAAAATAAGATATGATAGAGGAAAAGTCCCTATTGACTAAAATAAGATTCAATATATTAACAGGGGAACCATATTCAAAGTGAGCAAATATGACCCATTTTGATGAAAAAAATAATATCCTTGTCTAGATGGATCTAGAAGAATATATACCAAACTGTCAACTGATTATTTCTGGGGTTAAAGACAGTTTTTATTTTCTTTTTGCCTCTCTAGGTATATATGTATTAATTAAAGGGCAGTATAAAAAATAGTTCCAGGGAGAGGGGAGGGAAGGAGGTATGACAGATGGCGTTTTATTTTAGACCTTCAGCTAACCAAAATTGGTCACCAATGCTTCTAGCGAGCTCCACAATGTGTGCTGTGACTGCTGGTGACAAACTCACACACAGGGGCCGGCCCGTGGCTCACTCGGGAGAGTGTGGTGCTGAGAACACCAAGGCCCCGGGTTCGGATCCCATATACGGATGGCCGGTTCGCTCACTGGCTGAGCGTGGTGCTCACAAACTCACACACAGGCTTCACTGTTTGCTGGTTGACTACCCTGCCCCATCTCTTTCACTTCGATTTAAAAATGAAGTTACTGTTCTCCTTGTGATGTGTTATAAAAAAAACTAGCTTCCCTTATCAACCTCTTTTTGATCAACATAACTGAATTTCACCTATTATCAAAGAGACCTTCTCAGATCTGTTGTGATTTTTTGGTTGGTTGGTTCATTTTTATTGACATCAGGTACAAAGCCCTATCTACCCAGAAGGAAAGGAGGGAAAAAACGATATTTTCAGAGTACCTGCTATATGTTAGGTATGTTTCAAGCAGTACTGGTGGCTACATTTACTTGATCCCGACGACATGCCCAGGAGGTGAGTGTTGGGATCTGCTTTTGTCAGAGGCGCAGAGAGGCTGGTAGGGCACCTGAGCCCACCTGGCTGGTGGCTGGCAGAGCCAGGGTCTCAATGTCAGTATGTCTGACTCCCAAGAATCAAGTTCCCATCCTCTACAGCCCTCCCCCACCCTTGCTCTCACAAGGTCCTTGTAGCCAAGTAATTATCAAACAGAACCATAATTTTCTGGAATGGCGTCTACGAAATAAAATGGATCAGCTGCCAAACAACCTACTTACTGAATTGCCAGTGCTCAGCCCTGACCTTCCTCATTGAGGATGGAGCCCCAGCACACACACTCCATGTTCTAGAAAACATAGTATTAGCAGGAGAGGGAGGGAGGGGGAAGCGAGAAGCGGGAGGGGGGAAGCAAGCCTTTCTCCCTTGCTGGTCCTCCACCTAGAAAGGGCTTCCCCTGGCCCCCGCCCTCTTTCCCCCAGCCCTGCAGTTGGTCCCATTATTGCTTCCACCCCAGCTAATTATAGTCGCTGATTACCAAACAGCAAGCCCTACTGTCACCTGCTTTGGCCTGACAGATTATGCCATCTGGGCCACGTGGCCAGGGTCTGAGAGCCATGAGAGGTCACAGAGAGGGGCAAATGGCTCTGAATAGGAAGAAACGTGTTTACAGCCCCGACAGCTGACTGAGCCATTACAGGGGCTTTAGTTGTATGTTCCCAGCTGAAACCCCTCTCCAGGGGCCTCGCCAGCCAGCGCTATTAGCTGATGGGATGTGGCTGCATAGCACTCCGGTTTGAAATGTGGACATGCTATGGGGCTGCACCCTCTCCTAAAAAGGAAAGAAAAGAACTCAGGAGAACCTGAGGGCTCACAATTGTTGGGGATCTTTGTTGAGCCAACACCGTGGAGAAAAGGCTCCACTGACTTACATTCTGAGAAAGCACAGAATTCAAACACATTTTCCACTTCCTGTGCTTATTGTACATTACCTTCAATACATGTAAGAAATGTACTTTATGAAATTAAATAAACTCTGTATAGTGACTCCCATTTTATTAACACCTTTCAGGTCCTTAATAGCAGCGTATCTGTCTCAAACTTTAATGTTCTTGTGTATGACCTGGGAACCTTATTAAAATGCACATACCAAATCTGTCAACAGGGGGAGAAGCAGGGGAGGTGGAACCCAAATTTTGTATTTCTAAAGAGCTCCTAGAAGAAGCTGACGCCACTGGTTCATGGACCATGCTTTGAGTAGCCAGGAACGAGTTAGTTATTGAATGAAATCAAATTAGCAAATCAGCATTATACAGAAAACCTGTAGATTAGTATTTCTCAAACCATATATTGCTGAACATTAGTC
This sequence comes from Cynocephalus volans, assembly GCF_027409185.1. Classification (NCBI taxonomy): domain Eukaryota; kingdom Metazoa; phylum Chordata; class Mammalia; order Dermoptera; family Cynocephalidae; genus Cynocephalus; species Cynocephalus volans. The sequence continues at coordinate 12,170,406 of NC_084468.1, forward strand.
ATCTAGGAAAGCTGCCTCTATCCCAAAGGGTTCTCAGTCAAGTAAGTTTGGGAAATATTACATACTCTGGGTACCCCTGGGAATTCACAATGCACATGATTAGCATATTGGAGCTGAGAAAGCCTGCAGTGATCTGTTCCACTTTAGATGTGAACAGTTTGCATTCTATTAAAAGTTTGGTGCTCTATGCCCTAAATTTTTGTTGCAATCCTTGCTGAAGATTCTATATTATCCTAATTGCTTAACCTATCTGTCTAGTTTGTTTTGTGTTGCTATAACAGAATATGACAGAATGGGTAATTTATGAAGAAAATAAATTTATTTCTCACACTTAAGGAGCCTGGGAAGTCCAAAATATATCAAGGCACCAGCATCTGGCAAGGGCTTTCTTGCTGCGTCATCCTATGGCAGAAGGCAGAAGGACAAGAGGGCAAGAGAGCATGAGAGAAAGAGGGAGAGAGTGAGAGAGAGAGCCGAACTTGCTTTTATAAGGAAACCACGCCTGAGATAAAGACATTAATTTATCCATGAGGGCCGAGCCTGTTAAAGGTCCCACTTCTCAACACTGTTGCATTAGGCATAAGTTTCCAACCTAACACATGAATTTTGGGGAACACATTCAAACCATAGTACTGTCCACTAACTTCTTGGTTTAGAAAATGCCTTCTCAGGCATACATTTACATAAAACACACATGCACGTGCGCGCGCGCACACACACACACACACACACACACACACACACACACACACACACACACACACACACACACACACACACACACACACACACACACAAGTGAGAAAGCCTTTGAGACCCTAAAGCAATGCCCGTGTGAGGTACTGTCAAAAAATGCAGGCATTCTGGCGGTTAGTTCCTCTGAAAGCTTTTGAGTACAAATGAGTACAGCTTGCCCAGCTTCCCTCCTCCCAGCTTGAGGAGACAGCAGTAACAGATGGGGTAAAGGCAGGGAGAAGCCCCTAGGTGGCAGGATCATGAGGACTGGATATGTAGTGGGGCTGTCACCCTGATGGCAAAGGCTGATTGAATAGAGCTTCAAGACTGATGTTCTTAGAATTTAATTTAAAAATACAAAGTTTGCCAAACTTCTTTCTAGAAGTGCTTTTACATAACATCAGGAAATGCACAGCATATAATACTAGATACAAAATAAGACAGGTGACAAAATGGAAGACACAATGTTATCACAGCTCATGTGTGTCTGTGCATGTATCTGTGTGTACAACAAGTACATGTATGGGGGAACTTCAAAAAGTTCATGGAAAGATAGAATTAAAAGATAATATAAATCTTTCCACAAACTTTTTGAAGTACCCGTGTGTGTGCACATGAGTTCAAATCAGGTTGAAATCACAGCTGATCCAGGTTCCTTAACTTTCAGAGGGATCCTCCGTGAGATGGAGCTGATAGTTCCCCCCTCACAGGCTTATGTGGACATTAAATGAGATAATGTCTGGCATGCACTTAGCACTTGGTTCAAATTACCTGGCTCGAATTAAACATTCTCCAAATGATTGTAATTAATATATAAAAAGGCTGGAACACAGTTCCAAACTGTAGCACAAAATGTTAACAGTGGGTCATACCTGAGTGGTAAGTTAGAAATGATTTTTATTTTCTTCTTTGTACATTTCTGTACTACACAAAATTATTCAAAGAGCACAAAATCATTTTAATATAAAAAATTGTAGGAGAAGGGTCCCCTAGAATTGTGCAGTGTATAACATATACCACACACTGTGCTGGCTGCTTTATGTATACAGTCATGTGCTGCATCATGATATTCCAGTCAATGACAGATCACATGTACCACAGACAGTCATATTCAGTGGTCCTCAAATAGTCCCCCACTGCCCACTTCTCATCCCAGGACAAGTCACTGGTAAGTCTGATATGCATTCTTTTAGTATATAACACACATGTGTACAAGTCTGTACATGCTCATGCAAGCAAGTAAAATTATCTACATAAGAAAATTCAAGAAAAATTTTAGAGGCCTCTTAAATGTACTGAGCATAGAGATAATTGGTTCCTCGAGATCAGCTCTAGGAGAGAGAGAACCTTCTCTGTGTTCTCCACATGTAAGTGTGCATTAAGCATCTACTCTATTCCAGGCCCTCTGCGATTTACTAAACAAGGATGAAGACGACACAAGCTGTCCAGTCTCGACAAGCTCCCAGTCTATCATGGAAATGCACACATTACAAATGTTTTCAGTGCCATGTGGCAAATACAATAATAGGAGTTGATGACAGGTTCAGAGGTAGTAAGAGAGGGAATCCCTCCTTCTGTAGTCATTCAGGAAGAGTTCCTAGAGAAGGATTCACCAGGCTTGAGTCTATAAGGTGATGAATTTTGGTTCCTAACAAACTGCACATCTTGAGGTTCCCCCACTTTCCTCATGTCCACCCAGGTATCTAGCCTTCGTCTGGAATAAGTTGCCACACTTCTCCCTCTGGCCAAACCCTACTCTTTCTTCAAACCGTAACTGGAAGTCACTTCCTGGAAACCTTCTATGACTGCCCAGACAGCAGAAGTAGTCCCTTCTTTCTGTGCATGGGTCTTTATCGTAACTTACCTTAAATTGCTTAGTTGTATGTCTGTCTCCCCACAGGACTGGAAGTCAGTATTTTTCCCTGTTCATCTTTGTATAATGGGGCAGGACTGAACACCTGGGGATGACTGAACACCACACCTGGTACATAGTTAGTGCCCCGTAAATGTTGCCTGAAAATGTCAGTGCTAGTGTAGAGCCACATTGGACACATAGTACATATGGCCACTGCTGGCACAAAGAGCACATTTGTGCTAATCACAGAACTCCTCCTTAGAGCTGACCAATTTGAAAGGGACTCCTAGGAGCACACAGTTCCTCAGGTGCGCAGGTAAGTAGACAGTAGCTTTTTCCCCATTGGAAGAAATTGCGGCTCATCCTGGCTGTTTCTCCAGGCTGAAGCAGCCCAAGCAAGCAGAGCAGCGGCTGGGTTCCAGCTCCCACTCACCCATCTGACTGTCCTGTGCTGGAGGTGCTGTCCACGGTAGCCCTGAAGACAGCTGATGAACAAGATACATTCCCTCCCACAAGGATCTTAGAATCTGCTCAACAGTGAAGTTAATGCACATAGTGACTGGGCGCTTATAAAATGCAGAGTAAGTGAATGAATGACTATAAAAAAATTAATAAATGAATTTTCTCAGACTGATTTAGGCTAGATTCAGTTAAGTCCTACTCTGTGTTTGTTTTGGGCTTTTATTCAGATGTGCTTTGATGGAGTCCTCATGTAGAAGAGTGTAATTCCTTTTCTTCCTGGCTGAAAGTTATGGAGGTTTCTGGTTCGTTTTCAACAGGTTGAGTTTCCTGGGGCATTGGACCCTAAGGGCAGATGGAGCCCAAATCAGCACCTAGAGGCTCTTTCACTGTTTTTATGTAAACTGACTCACCTCTGCCTTGGCCAGGATGCTGGTCCACAAGACTTTGTCTCTCCCCCTTGCTTTTAAGTGAGGTCTTTAATATATGTGCATACCGTTTTATGTAGGCAGAAGCAATGACTAGTGGCAGCCTCGCTTGGGTGTCTCATCAAGAGAACCGTGATGAGCAAGATCTGACCCCGGTGTTCCCCATGGAACTTTGCGCACAGTGGGCACTCCCCATGTCCAGGAAGAGTATTTCTAAGCTAACACTCTTATTTGATTGAGTGGATCAGATAAGCGAATCACCTGGCCTGACAGATGTGACAATTATCCAGGAAGCTTCAATGAGTTGCCAAGGCTATTCCACCAGGAGTGAAGGGCCAGGCCTCAGAACTGGGGCTCCTAACGCTAACTGCAGGCTCTTTAAGTGTCACAAACAGGCCAATGGCCACCAGGTGGAGGAGTGTCTCTAAATCTCCCTTGAGGTCCCCAGACATCAATAACAGCAAGATGAGTAGTGTCATTAAAAAGCAAATTATAGCCCAAAGTGGCTTTCAATGCCTAGGGAACCAGTCCTTTGCTTTGCAATTGCACAGATAACACTTTTGTCTCATGTCAGGACTATTGCAAAAGCATCCTTATTGGGCATTCCAGACTCATTTTCTCCCCCTATTCAATCCACTCTGAATTTCTTTCCCCCCAAACAATACTGGAATCAGACCACCTCTCTGCTGGCTGTTCATCAGGGTCTCTCAGACTGTCCCTCAGGTGCGTCCTCAACTCTTCAGCCTGGCATTGGAGAGCAGAGCTTCTTGGGCTGTCCTCACCTACATTCCCACCCTTCTATATTTCCACAACACCCTATTCCAGATTCTCTGCTTCAGCCGAAAGGATTCCTTCCCTGTGCCCTGGTACAAGGGGTCTTCAAAAAGTTCATGGAAAGACTTGTGTAATCTTTTAATTCTATTTTTCCACAAACTTTTGAAGTACCCTTGCATGTCTGGGCCTTCCCTTCTCCCAGCCCTACTCTGATGGTTTTCCCTGGCTCAGAATGCCTTTCTCTCTCCACCTGCGCATATTCGCTTTCATCCGTCAAAATTCAGTTCAAACTTCACCTGTCTGGTGCAACCTTCTTGGATCTCTACAATTGGAAGTTATGGTTGGGTTTATGGCTTCCCACAGAACCCTTTGAAACTAATTTGGGTAGGGCATTTAGCGAGTCACTTTTATACAGTCACTTACCTTTATTTGAGTACAGTCACATCTTCACAGCTAGATATGAGTTCTTTCAGCGAGAAAACCACATCTTCAACATAATGTGTTGGGCAAAATCTCAGGCTCTGGAGTCACAGGCCTATTTATAACCCTCTAATTGCCTTTAACTAACTATCTGGCCTGGAGTTTCTTTTTCTTTCCAAGTCTCAGTTTTCTCACCTGTGAAAGGGAATAATAATAACTCTGACACAGGGCTGTGTGAGGTTTATTAATGATGCAGAGAGAGTAATTATGAAGTACCTAGCATAGCAAGTGCTCAGTAATATCAGTCGCTATTATCATGTGAGAGGGTAGGATGTATCCGGGGAATTACGGTGGTTCACTGGTGGCTGGAACTTTGTCTGTGAGATGAGGTTGGAGAGCTAAGCCTGGTGCAGATGATGAAAGGCCCCCTAAGCCGTGCCATGGAGTTTGGACTGACCCCAAGGACACGAGTAGTCATCAGAAGGTATGAAGCAGGGGAGGACTGAGCTGAGTTACATCTTAAAGGCTTCCCTGGTTTACAGATGGGACAAGGGGAAGTCAGAAAAACGATTGGGCGGCTGCTGCAGTCATCCTGGGGAGGGCTGACAAGGGTCTGAAGTGGTGACCCTAGGTGATTTATTTCAATCCTTTTCTCTAGAAATAGTCATTACATGTGCCAAGGTCAATGAGACCTAGTCCCTGTCCTTGGGGAGCTCATGGTTCATTGGGGGAAGACAGATAAGAAAACTAAGAAAGTAAAATGAATGGAGAATAATGGGAAAAGAAATGTGTGCCACTTGGAAGCAAAGAGAAGGAAGCATCCCATGCGCCTGACGGGGGAGGATGTTCCGGGAAGAGTTCAGGAGGACGTGCCCTGTGAGGGTGTCATCTTGTCCGCAGGATCCTCTCTGCTCTTTAAAATGACCTGCATGTAATGACCTGGATATTCTAACATGGTTTGTTGTCTCCAGGAGAGGAATTCTCACCATATTTAATGAACCAGAAGAGGGGACGGTGAGGATCCCTTTCAAGAGTAAGACACTATGAGTTTTTGAAAAATCTCTAAAATCCATTCTTATGACTGTGCTTTAAACCTTTAATCTCCCCTTAGTGTTATAATGGACCTTGGATTTTAGAGGGCACTTACTACTATTGTTATTTGGGGCGGGGGGTAACTGGCCAGTAAGGGCATCGGAACCCTTGACTTTGGTGTCACCAGCAGCCTGCTCTGACCGAACGAGCTAACCCGCCAGCCACACAGGGCATTTATTTAAAGAGGGACAATAACTTGCTTTTCTGCTTCATCTATCTATCTATTTTAAAAGATTCCCTGAGAAATTTTTTTTAGCAGAAAACAGAAGCTCTGAAAGAAACTGGAGTTTAATCTCATTCCATTAACATTTCAGAAAATGTCAACAAGAAGCTCGAGCAGATGATTACATACAAGGGGAGCAAACTGAGGGTGTTTGCCATCCATGGGTCCACCACAAAGAAACTGCTTCAAAGGGGGTTGTTGCACCAAAAATTATTTAGAATTATTTGGTCTCTACAAGTATGGATTAAAATAATGGTTGCGTTTGGGCAGATGGTTTCTAATTGTGTTGCCCATTAAGTGATTGAATGCAGGAGCAGTGATAAAATGAAACGTAATTTGAAAACCTCAGGTAGGAAGGTAGTGATTAGTTGTGGAGGTGAGAAGCGTACTCGTGGTTCCTACCTTCAGCGGTGCCAGGAAGGTTGCGAGGCCAGGAACTGAACCAGGGATGCCCGCAGTGCTAATAAAAGCCCACTCTTTTATGGAACTTTTCAAAGCACTTTCCCATGCACCATCTCGTTTGATCTCACCATCGCCCTGAGAAGGGACCGGGCAGGTGCTCTTGTCCTCCTTTTACAACTGTGGAAACTGAAGCTGTGATTCAGATGACTCACCGAGGTCTCACAATGAGGCAGGAAGGGGCCACAATTCAGGCCAGCTCTTCTGACCCTCAGTTCTGTGCTCTGACCATTATATCGGATGGTCTCTCAAAAGCCTTTGCATACTGACGGTTCAGAGTGAGGGCTTTGGCAGTGAAGGCATGGACAAAAGCAGCTGGTGCACTAAAGGGTATAAAATGACTACACAGAAATGACCTCAGCTATGGCTGCTGCAGCATGGCCATGGTGACGCCACTGGTGAGGGCAGCTGTCTCCAGCTGCGGCTCTGAGCAGGCCGTGCCTCCCTTACCCCACCTGGCTGGGGGAGGCCAGGAAAGAGACCACAGAGAGGAAGCCCTCCCACAGGAGGAACTAGAAGCAGAGCAACCAGCACCCAGCACCACTCACCCCCCCCCCCCCCGTTTATCTGTTCAGCCTCACCTCTCATCACAGTCCATGCCTACACACACACCACCCATGATCTCTCCAGCTACCCAAACCACTTATTTCCTCTGCTGCAGTGTTTCTAGGCCTTGACCCATGCTGTCTTTTGTCGCAGCTTCATTCCCTCCCTCCTACCCCAATTGCTTAACTCCTACTTGTCCTTCAAGCATCAGCCTCCAGGTCACTTCCCGCAGGAAGAGTCTCCAGCACCTCCAACCTCACTAGGCTAAGTTTGCCTGCTAAGCTCTCCCATATCAGTCTGCACTTCCTCAAACCTCACTCTAATTGTTTGACTCTTAGTCCACCCTCAGCACCTGGCAATGACTTGGCAGAAGCAGGGACTGCTGGTGTATTCACTATGGCAACCACAGGCTGGGCACTGTATTTGTTGAATGATGAAATAGATTAATTCTTTAATTAATTTAACTGGTGGTAAAATCTAGTAAACAAAAAGCATTTTTCCTTTATAGGTGGTTAGTTCAGATGGGCTCAGCTCAACAAAGATCTGGTGTGGCAACCCCTCCATGTCACATTACGTAAAAACCTGAATAGACAATTAGAGTCAAGATTCTGCTACAAAAATGAGCAAGAGTCCTATTTACAGAATTGTCTTAAGGAGGTTTATTTCTGTCTGGGTGTGATCCAAATTACTGAGGGCTTTAAATAATTGGGAAAGACATTATATTTGGAAACTAAACTCCAACCCCTGTACCTTGATTCTTGCCAAATATCTCCCACAACCCACATTAAGTGGATTACTCCGTCCTTAATCACATGCTAAATGCCTGCATCTGTGTCTGGCATCAGCTGCGTATGAGGCAGCTGCAGTCACCAGGATATGTCCTTCTATTATAGCAGGAAAGCAAGTGGGTGAAGAACTCCAGGTAGTGGGTGAGACAGAGACATGCAGTTTAAGACCTTTATTCATTCATTCATTTAAGTTAGTTAATGATCAATTATATTCTGGGTACTGAAGAGAAAGAAATAAGACACATTCCCTTCCTCTGAGAAGCTCCCTAGAAAAAAATAAAAGGCACTTAGAAAACTAAAAATTCCTTATAATTGTTCATCCTTTACATCTGAGAGAGAGAGAGAATAATGATGTCTTCATTACCTCATTTGATTCTCACAAGAACACTGGGAATGGATAGGGGAGGTACTTTATGACCCTTTCACAGATAAAAACACTGAGTCTAGGAGAAATCCACCATTTTCCTGATTGCATCACAAGTGTGAAGGCCTTCGTTCACTTATTCATACCCAGGACCATATATCCACGACTTAATCCTCTATGTTGCTCCCTATCCTTAGCTGCTGACCGCAGCCACGACTCTTTTCCGCCTTTAGACATAGACCTGACATTAACCAGGTGGCCTCCTGAACTCCATGCTGGCCATGTTGACATCCCTCTCCTCTGTGATTGGCCTCTGCTGTCCTTTACAGGTTTGGTAACTCCCAGGACAACAAACTGAGGACCACAGGGAGTGGAATGAGAAGGGAGCTTGGAGAACACAGGAGTGCTTATCACCTCTGGGTCTCAGCTGCATCTCTGTGCACCCCCATGCTTCCACTGTGTCCCTGCACAAGTCACTCACAGACAACAAGCCACTGTCCCAAGGGGAATGGGAATGTATAGCACTACGTGAGCACCTACTATGTATAGGTCATTGCACAGATACTTTCCCTGAGTTATCTTATTCAAAAAGTGCCACATGGGTTAAGAGGTTCACTCACGCATGAATTTATTCACTCAACACTAGTTGAGGGCCAGCCATGTTCTAGGCACTGAGTAGAGATAAATAAGACACATTTCTTCCCTTCAAGAAATGCTCAGAGAGAGTGAGTGACATGCCAAAAGTCACCCAGCTAGGAAGCTAAAGCAAGGACAGGAAACCACCATCTCCCTAGCCTGAACACGTTTTTTTCTACCCCAATGAACTTTTCAGCCCAAGCAGCCCTCATCACCTGCAAAACTTGTTAAGAATGCAGAGATGATGATTCAGTAGGTCTTCCAGAGTCCTGATCTTCCACATTTTTACCATCACGCCAAGGGATTCTGATCCAGGCAAACCAGATCATACCTTGAGGACAGTGTCCTCAAACCAACTACAGAAGTCAGGCAGAAGCACTGCCCACCAAAAGCCACCCTGAGAACCCACTTGGCACAGAGACAACAGACCTCCCCTCCCACCTTGGAGAGACTGAGTTAGTTGGAAAGAAGAGTGCAATTATTGCATCTAGCCAGATTTGGAAGCTATACAAGTGCTACCTCGGAGGCCAGGAATGCAGCCCTGCAAGAATGCTGCAGGGCTGCTGGGTGTGTGTGGGTGGGGCGGCCTGAGAGTCCTGCCTCCACGCTCCCATCACATCATGTTATTATGACCGGTGTTCATCCATGCTGTTGTCCTGCTGTGTGATTATGGCTTTATGGTTCTCAGCCCTACAATCTTAAGGGATGGGCCACTCAGGACCTTATGTAGGCAGATGCCATCAGTAAACACATTCCCCTGGCAACCACACAGCTGGAGTTAACCTTGGACCTGGACCCTACAGGTAATCATCTGGAACCACCAAGTTGAACACAGAATACAAGCATTTTGTACCCATGCTCACAGATGAGCTGAGCCCAGATGAGCTGAGGACAACTGAGATGGTGAGAAGAGCACTGGTCTGAGAGATGAGATGCCTGTGTTCTAGACCTAACCATTAAGTCTTGTCCCCTTTCTGGACCATGGTGTCCTCACAAGTAAAATCCTTTTCAGCTCTTACTTTCTGAGAGTCCTTGTTTTTATCATAGGGTAAAGGCACTTGCTTGGCTCTACTGCAGCCTTCACTCCTGGGATACAGGTCCACCCCTGACCCCAGAAGTCATCTGAGTCTTTCCTGTCCTGATCTCTATCTCCTCTCCTCCTATTTTCAGGGTTGCTATGCTATCTCATAGAATCAAGAAGATTTGACTCAGAAAGGGAAGGGAAATGGGCATATTCCAACAGCAAGAGTTTGCAGCCCTGCAGGATGTTGCCATTAGCTTGAGTCAGTTCCACACCTTCTAGGCTTTGTATCTTTCTACTATAGTTATTAAATTCTAGGAGAGGGAGAATGCCATTGGCCCAGGTGGGGTTGGATGCCTACACCTGGCTCAATCAGGTATGGCCAGGTGAACAGAGTGACTAAAAGGAAACATGGCCAGTTAGACTCACTGAATGTAAGAAGGGGTCCCCAGGGAAGGAGATTGCCATACCAGAACTGAAGAAAATGATAATACCTGGAGACCTGAGCCTTTCTGTCCTCTCAATTCATTCTCTGTTACTGAATCTCTTTCCTATCCTAGGCCCACATGTATAACACTGAGAATTGTGTTCCTGCAAGATGCAAAACTCATGGGTGTGCCTGGGTCCCAGAGCTGTACCAAGCACTCTGAACTTGATCCTCCACAAGGCCCATGCTAGCGTCTTCCTCCCTGAGGTATGCTGTTCCTTCTGTCCCCAGGGGTCATCCCTCACTCAGAGCTCGTGAAGTCTGGAGTTGGGCAGCACTCTGGTTATGATCAACCCTGCAGATTAGCCAGCCCACTGCCATCTTCCAGGAATCCTGTGAGCAATCCTTAACGGAGAAACTATTACACTGCAAAGGTCTGTGCTGAGTCCTTGGGATAAAGATAAGCCCACATGTGCATAATCTTTGCTTCTAAGAGAAAATACATGGGGGAGACTAGCAAACAGACAACAATATAACTACACAATTCCTGAGTGTTTTCAGGAGCTGAGAAGAGAAAGTAGTGGATGGACTTCAGGAAAGGAGAAAGATCAGAAATTTCCAGGAAAGGTAACACCTACCTAAATTATTTCTTAGATAAAGAGTAGAGGTTAGCCAGAAGAAACAATGGAAGGGAATTCCAGGCAAGAGGGAGAGCTTGTGCAAAGGCACAGAGGCAGTCCACAATACAGCAGGTGAGGGGAAGGGGAGTCCATCTATGTGAGGTGAACAGAATGCGTGAGGCATCCTGAGAATGAGATTGGAGGATTGGGCATGGGCAAGACCAGGTTACGCTGAGCCAGCAATGCTGAAACAAGTTGAGGAAGGTGGTGAGGAGATTGGGGTGGGAGACAAGGAGGCAGAGAGGCCAGCAGGGAGGTGAGTGCAGTCATCCAAAGGAGTGATGACAAAGATACACTGCCGGGTTCAATTGAAGCCAAGACCTATAGAAGACAGGAAGGAGCCAAACAGGAAAATCAGAGGGAAGAATATTCCAGGCAGAGAAACAAAAATGTGAAGTCCCCAAAGAGGAAAGATGCATGGAGGAATAGAAAGTGGGAGTAGCGAGGTCTGAGGGGGTAGGCACGGACTGTCAGCTGGGGGATGATAGCATTGGGATTTTCTTCACAGGAAAGACTTGGGAGTATTTTAAACAACCAAGTCACATGATTTGATTATCATTTATGATTTTTTTAAAAATTCTCCTTTTTATTGTGTGGGCTGTGGACTGAAGGGAAACAGTGCAAGCAGAGCAAGCAGAAAGGAGTTCATCAACACATTCCAGGCAAGAATGATCATGCCTGGGACTAGGATGGTGGGCAAGGGACAGGGGGATTTCTGTGGATTGGGGAGAACTTTGGGACGTAGGTTTGAGAGGAATAATTGATGACTTAGATATGGGGTGGTATGGGAAGGAGAGAAACCCCATCTCATTGGCAAGTGCAATGGTGGTTACTTCCCATCCTCCTGTCTGCCTCCAAGACAGACATTCATAATTAATCTTGCCTTTTTTTTTTTTTTTTTTTTTTAATCCAGACTCAACCTTAGAATCCTTCAGTTAAACTTTCTGGGCAAGCATTATCAAGAAATTGGAATTGTCATGCAAATTTTAGACTATTTGCCATTTCTAGTAGAGACTGATTAGGATAGGACATTACATCAGACTGTTCAACAATAGAGACTCATTAGGGCAGTTTCAGTAGGAACCACAGACCATCTGCCAAGGGTCTTGCAGGGGGAATTCCTGTTTAGATGGGGGCTGAACCAGGCGACGGCTAATGCTCCTCAGAGAGTCCATGGTTCAAATGGTGGTTCTCCATCACATACAGCTGTTCAAAGCACAAAGGAAAAATCTAACCCAGTCTATGTTTAATACATGTGAATTAAATCTTTCCTAAAACTTCCTCCTATGCATTTCTTTTCCCCCTTATCTTTATTGGCCTCCTGGAATGTCTTATCTGCAAAAGCATGAGCCTGTTCTAAATCTCTGTCTATGAACATAATTACCATTTCTGTTTCTTCCACAAGGTAAAAAATGAATCACATCACGAAATGCAAGACATTAACTTATCCACCCAGCCATAGGCAGACTGTCTTCATCTCTAAATGATGCACTCCCCCACATAAAATAAAAGCAGATGGTTTTATTCTTCAGCCCAAAGTACTTAGCATTACCAAGAGACATCTGCTGCAGACAAATCTTGAGTCTTTGGGCCTTAATACTTTGAAATTTATTCCTCTCCACCACCTGGAGGCTCCTGAGTCCATTTGTGGACTTTTCCACCTAATGCTGTCTTGCAAGCTAATGAGCAGCCAGTTCATAGACATATGTACGTTGTAGCTCCTCTGTAAAGACTCCTACATCCTTTCTGCAGTGGAAAGGGCCTCCCAGTACCCATCATCTCCTCTCACCTTTATTCTTTGCTTCAACAAGCATGTACTGTGTGCCAGATTCCATGCTATTTTTCTAGAACAGAATCTAGAGGTAAAGCAAGGAATAAGATTTGGTCTCTTTTCCCACCTGGGGCCCCATGAATAGGCTTCAGAAGTTCTATGTATCCGTCTGAAATGATATGCAAAATATTGTGTGTGTGTGTGTGTGTGTGTGTGTGTGTGTGTGTGTGTGTGTGTGTGTATGCACACGTGCATGTATATGTGTCCAGGGAGAGGTTTATAATTTTCATCAGATTCCGAATTTGTCTCGTTATCAATGGCAATCCAAAGTCAGCTTTGTGATACCTCCCTTTCCATCATCCCCAGTCACTTACAAACCAATCACCAAGGCTTGACTGTTGTTTTCCTAAATTGCTCTAGATCTATCCCCTTCTCTCCACTAACCTCACCACCTTAGTCCAAACTACCCTCATCTTATCAGTTAACTGAAAATAGCCTCCTAACCATTGCCCACGGTGTCCTCGCCCCCTACAATCCACTCTCCACGCAGAAGCCAGCATGCATTTTCAGATTTCTAATCTGATCATTTCATCCTCTTGCTTAAAACCTTTTAATGACTTCCCACTGCTCTAAGCATAAATGCAAGCCATAAACTTTCACATGAGCATTTGCAATGACAACAGCACATTGCCCTCTGCTATTACCTTGGCTCTGTGAACTCTAGCCTCATCCAACTTTTTCCCCTCTTCAAATTCTCCATTTGCTGCAATGAGCTTGCGCACGTTCTGTCATCTCCACCCAGAGGCTCCTCCTCCCCCTCTCCACCAAATTGCATTGTAATGATCACTTCTACCAGCCACTTCCCTCCCCTGCCTGACTAGGTCAAATGCCCTTTTGTAAAACCTCATCGCTCCATGAACTTCTTCATACGAGTTGTCCAAGTTAGAATTATGCAGGCTTTGTATGATCCATTGAGTAGTATTTATCCCTCGGCAAACCCGATTATTTGTCACTGTATCCACAGGGCTTAGTAAAATTCTGGGCACATGGAAGGCAAGGGCTTGATAAATACTCAGAGAATGAACAAATGTGTGCTCAGGTGGGTGAATAAATAGGTAGTGTGTCGGTGCTATAATAAAAGAAAGCGTGAAGTACCATGGGGCGCCGAAGAGGGGAATGTCTCCTCAGTAGGTCAGGAGGGCAGGGACTGTGCCTTATTCATCTTCAGTGTCCAGTTCAGAGCTTATTATGGACTGCATGTAAGCAATGTGTGTTGACTGAATGCATGAAATAGCAACTAATTCTGCTGGGGGGGATGGGAGGGCTTCAGGAGTATTTACATTTGACACCAGTCATAAAGGAAAAGTGAAAGTACTCAGATCAGAAGGAGGAAGAGGCGGGTGAAGGGCCTTTCAGACAGAAGAAAAGGCTAGTATGAGAGCACAAAGCCACAGCAAAGGAGGAAAAGTTCTGTAGAGAAAAAGGAAGTTAGGTGAAGTAGACATGGAGCTGTACTTCCAGGACCCTCCCCTGGGAAGGAAGGACTTGTTTCCACGGCTGCTGAGACCTTTCAGGCAAACCTTTTCAGCTGTCAGCTCCTTAGAGGTGGCCTCCTCACCCAAGGTCATGCCGTCCTGCAAGCAGCCCACCCGCCATGACTGCTAGCCATTTTGGTCCAATGAAGGACAGTTCGGCAGCTTTTTGGCTCCAGAACTCCAGGCAGGGTCGGCAGAGGCCACCACGGTCTCTGTATCACTGTAGTGTCACTGCTGCCTCTGTCCTTCTTCCAGGTGTGGATTTCACCTGAACACTGAACTCTGTACCAGAAGCCGCTGCCCTGGGAAACAAACTGCAAACCTGGGTGAGGTCACAGAGTGGGTTATGCAGAAGAACCAACTAGAAAGGTAGTTTGGAGCAAGGTGGTAAAGACTCTCCAAGGCTGAGCCAAGAGGTATGAACTTATCCTGCAGACAGGGAGAAACTAGGGAGGCCTTGGAAGCAGAGGATGCTGAGTGTAGAGTCCTGCCTTGGGAAGATTTATGTGGTTGCTGGGTGGTGACTGCATTAGAAGGAGACATGGAGACCCTCTGGGAGGCTGTTGGATTAGTCCAGGTAGGAGAAATGTGAGTTCCAAGCTGAAGAAGCAATGGATCATGAAAAGGAGCAGTGGGGCTGAGCAATTCAGGAGGGAAAATCAATAGCCCTTCCTGACGTGTTGACGATGGGTACAGAATAAGGGATGCGTGGGTAAGGACACCAAGACGGCGTGTTCACTCCTAGGTGTTGGGGGAGCGCTACTAAATTGGGTTAAAAATAGCAACCTGAAAGAGGACTTTTGTCTCCTAGGGCCTTTTCCAAGCCATTTCAAAGTAGTGGAGAACTAAATGGTAACTGGAATGTTTTTACAGCACTAAAATAAATAATAAACCAGCAGTCTTCTATGAAAAAGTCGTCATCAAAGGTTTTGTTTGTTTATTCATGAAGACCTTGGGGCTTTCTGCCTGGCATACCCAGTCATCATGTTTGCTGAAGATCATTCTCATATCAAACAGATAGGACTGCGAAGAAGAGCAGGGGCAAAGTTAGGTGTGGCTCTGCAAGATGGGAGGCCAAACTATGCAGCGCCAAGGAGAACCT
Source organism: Cynocephalus volans (assembly GCF_027409185.1). Classification (NCBI taxonomy): domain Eukaryota; kingdom Metazoa; phylum Chordata; class Mammalia; order Dermoptera; family Cynocephalidae; genus Cynocephalus; species Cynocephalus volans. The sequence goes on from NC_084468.1 coordinate 12,185,721, forward strand.
GGCAGGAATGTCGTTCATTCAACAAATGCCTATCGAGCATCTCCCATGTGCCATCCACTGTGCTAGGAGTTGGGAATACAATGATGAGTATAACTGCAGATTCCATGCCAGCAAGCACACGTCTGGGGAAATTTAACATAAATCGGGTGTCGCTGGATCCAGCATGGGCCTCCTATTAGGCATTTGCCGCTATGTATTACTTTTGAAATGGAATTACCTGTCACCGTTTTTTCTTATTCATCATGGCATAACAGAAAGAGTAGACAGGCATACCAATCCTGAGCTGACCCTTAATGATCATGTAACCTTGAGTAAATTACATGTAAGTCCAACAAGCACAATTATAGCAATCTCCCAGTGTGCACTTGAAAATGCACTAAGATACTGTGTACAATAGCTAGGCTACTATGTAACACCTAACATAAGCCCTTATTTTTATGTAAATTTAACTCTACCAAATGGAAGTGAGGCATAGGGAGAAATAATAATTGAAAGATATAACTGGGGCTCATGACATAATTTGTGGGGTCCAGGGAAAAATAAAATTAAGAGACTCCTTGTTCAATAATTAAGAATTTCAAGATGCAGAACATTGAGCCAAGCACAGGGTCGTTCTGAGTGTGAGGCCCTTTGTAACTGCACAGGCTGCACACCCGTAAGGTCAGCCCTGGACTTCTTCATCCCGATCTGTCACTGGTTCTTGGTTCCCATGGACCTCTGATATGGTGAACAAGTTCCATGATGAATATGACTCCAGCGTATATGTATATGTAATGCAATTCTTGTTTTTTGTTCACCTTGGCCACTAACCAGAAGCAATCTTCTTTTTTGAGTGCATAAAACCATATATGTTATCCTTTGATTTAAGGGATTTCCAAGGTTGTTGGGTGTTTTTAATGCTATTTTCTCTTTACACACTGCTATGGGCTAAATGTGTCCCCCAAAAGTTCATGTGTTGGAAACTTGATCCCAATTGTAACAGTGTTAAGTGTGCGGGGGGGGGGGTCAATTATGGCATTGAAAGGTACTGAGTAAAAATGTGGGGTTGGAATTGTAGCAGAGTTCCCCCAGGGTCATGCCTAGTGGAGCCGTTGGAGCAGGAGCACAACCAAGACCCCAGAACTGTAGAGCTACCAGCATGTAACACCAGCCTGGGAGAGCTTAAGCATGGGCTGAGCCCAGGAAAGCCACAGGAGTGGGGCTGCCCAAGGACTTTGAGGCCGAACCCCACACCAGTCTGTAGAGGATGCCAGACATGGAGTCAAGGGAGATTATTCTCCAACTTAAAAATTTAATGCCTGTCCCCCTGGGTTTTGGACATGTGCAGGACCTGTTACCCCTTTCTTTTAGCCTATTTCTCCCTTTTTAAATGAGACTATGTATCCTATGTTTGTCCAACCATTGCAGCTTGGTGGTAGATAACTTGTTTCATTTCACAGATAAGACTTTGGACTTTTGAGCTGAGACAAGTTAAGACTTTGGAGATGAAATAAATGGGTTTACATGTGAAAAAGACATGAGCTTTGGGGGCTAGGGGTGGAATGCTATGGGTTGAATGTGTCTCCCAAAAGTTTATGTGTTGGAAACTCGATCCCCATCGTAACAGTGTTAAGAGGTGGGTAATACGATTAAGGTATTTGAAAGGCGGGGTCTTTAAGAGGTGATTAGATCATGAAGACTGTGCCCTCATGAATGGATTGACCCATTTATGGAGTTATGGGTTAATTGTTTAATGGGGTTATCATGAACGTGGATTGGTGGCTTTATAAGGAGAGTACATGACAACACTCTTGCCATTCTTGCTATGTAATAAATACCTTGGTCACCACAGGACCCTATAGAGAATTCCCACTCGGAAGAAGGCCTTCAACAGATGTGCCCGCTGGACCTTTGACTTCACATACTTGAAAACTGTGAAAAATAAATTTTGTTTTCTTTATACATTACCCAGTTTCAGATATTCTGATATAAGCTACAGAAAACAGACTAATGTATACACTGGCTTCCTAAAGCCAGAGGAAGATGAGAGTCTACCACAGCATCATGTTTCCTGGGCCTTCAAGATAAGGAGCCAACTGTGTGCCAGTCTGGACTACAAGTTTACATCCAGAACTTCATTCAAAGCATGCAGCAACCCCGCAGTGTAAACATACTCATTTTCTAGAGGAGGAAAAAGTGGAGATGTAGAGCAGAAAAGGGATTTGCTCAGTTACCCTTCAAGTGAGTGTCAGATCTGGGATTCAATCTTGGTTCTTTGGATCCCAAGATTTAAACTCACTCAGTGATGTTATAATAAATGTGTGCTCCTTCCAACCCTCTTCTGCAAATCTTGCCCCAATCTTTGAAATGAAGAATTATCTGGTGTATTAGTCTGTTTCTGTTACTTATAACAAAATACCTGGAACTGGGAGATTTGTAAGAAACCAAAATTTTTTGCTTACTGTTTCAGAGGCTATGAAATCCAAAGTCCAGGAAATACATCTGGTGGGGGTCTTCTTTGGTTGTGGCTTTACAGCAACACAGGGGTCTCATGTGGCAGAAAATAGCAAAGCAGAGAAAGAGAGACTTTCATGTGCTCTTCTTTGAAAGCCCTTCAAACCATGCCCCTGACCACCATTATTAATCCATTCACTACTGCATGGTCCTACAATCTAATCACCTCTTCAAGGCCTCACCTTTCAATTACCGTAATAGGACTCTCACCCTCTTAACACTGTCACAGTGGAGACCAAGCCTCAAAAACATTAAACTTTTGGGGGGACACAATTCAATCCACAATATCTGACAAGCAGGAAACCTGACTTTCTGCATCTTGGTAGCAGAGAATGGTTTGCCAATTCAATTTGGGCACGTAAGGCCAAAGACAAAGCAGCAGGAGCCCCTGAGAGTCTGACCTGTGCTTCCAGAGCTCTGATTGCTACATGACAAAAACCCAGGGCTGACATCATTGGTCTCCAGCCTCCAAACATGAGCCATGTGGAGAGAATGTTATAAAGGGGAAAAATACAGGTTACTTTAGTGTGAGTGATAGATATAATTAACGTTACTGACAATGAAAAGCTCAGTTGCTGAGAGACAAATGAGTCAGCAGTGAGCTTGTCATTGAAACTATATGCTGCCTTGATGTTCAAATACTTACCTTTTGGGGGCAGGGGGAAGCAATTTCCTGATCAATGCACAATATGTACAAAATGCTGGGTTCAGAACACCAGTCTGGATGTTGTATTTCCAGCACACCCACACACAGTTACACATAATTCTGGGCTGGTCATTCCCCTTTAAGAGTCTTTCATTGTCTTCTTTCAGCATCAATGCCTTTCATAATCTGACCCCGGCTTCCCTTCCTATGATCACCTTCCCTAGCCCCTTTTCTAAATGTCCAAATCATACTCTATCATTCCAGAAGTAGCTCTACCTGGATGTGCAGCCTGCCCTTGTCTCTGAATCAGAAATGCAGGCCATGAAAGGGAATGACCTGTTTGATGAATGGTGAGGAATTCAATGTGTTCCCTAATGGTTGCTGAGAATGTCCTCTTCCACCTCTCCATCCAGAATGTGTGTCCTTTCCATACTGAGTTAATCACTCCCTTTCTCTGGGTGTCTTCAGCACTTAGTTCAAACGTCTATTACTGGCCCATCCATCGTGATGCATTGCATCTTTCCAACCCCCTACTAAGTTCAGAAAGTATCTGGTGCCTCACTGAGGGGATATATGGGAGTACCTCCCCTACCAAACGGTGGGATTTGTGACAGTAACATCCTTTTATCACTCATCTTTGCACCTCCCTCTGTGCTTGGCTATTGTTTTGAACAAAGTAGGTGCTTAATAAGTGATAACTAGATGTATTTACATCCATCAAGATTGCTTTTAATGGTCACAAATTTGTCACATTCTACATGGCATTTGATGCCTCTTGAAAACAGAGGCAAACTGATTATTCTATAACACAAAGATCTTACTGGACTGCAGGAAAGGTGTGAGGGAAAAATATATTCTGGACTAAAACAGATGCTGCTGTGTTGGATTATATAAATATTAAAAATTGTATAGGAGTGTAACTGATAGAGTATCAAATATGTAAGGAAAACTCAGTGGATCCATTTCCTGTTGAAAAAGAATCATCTAGCCCATTTTGGTGAAGTAGAGTCCTCAGTCTTGGCTCTAGAAAATTAATGCTAATAATAATAATAGCTACTGCTTTTTAGTGATTTACCATGTGCCATGTGCTTGCTAAGCCCTTTTGGTTATTATCTCATTAAGTTCTTCCTACAGCCCTATTCCATATCCCCACTTGGAGATTAAGCTTCAGAGAGGGAAGATAATTTGCCTGAAGTTGCAGAGCTGGTAAATGGAAGAGCTGAATTCAAATCCAGGTCTGTTGCTCCCAAAGCCCATACTCGAAACTAGTCTGCTCTATAAGGTAAAATAAGGATATCAGGTGATACTTTTAGCTGAATCATAGAGGGAATCATCTGTTAAATAGACTTTAGTCTCCTCATTTTATAAATGATGAAACTGAGACCCAGAGAGATGAAGAAATGAAGGGTCTTGAATCCTGTGGTTGAAATGGCCTTTATAATTCAACCAAACCCTCTTAAGTCCACCTGCCGACAACGTCTACTTTTTTTTATGGCTTTATCGAGACATAATCATATACCATACAATTTAACCAAAAGAGTTGTGTGTCTATCACCACAATCTAATTTTAGACCATTTTCATCACTCCCCAAATAAACTCCATATCCATTAGCAGAGGTTCACATCCCAGCCTAACCCCAGTCCTAAGCAACCACTCATCTGTCTCTATAGATTTGCCTATTCCAGATATTTCATATAAATGGAAGCATACAATATGTGGTTTTCTGTGCTGGCTTCTTTCACTTAGTATAACATGTTTTTGCATATCTTGAAGTCACCTAACTTAGTGTCAGCAAAAAGGAATGGCTGGGGGACACAGTTCCCCAAATAATGCCCCACCCCACTAGTCACCCCCAAATGTACATAAAATCTAAGTTAAGACAACATGTTTGATATTTGTCATGAGTTGAATCCCCCCCCTCCTCAAATTCGTATGTCCTAAACCCCAATATCTCAAATGTGAACTCATTTGGAGATACGAGCTTCCTGGATAATCAAGTTACGATGAGGTCATTAGAGTGGGCTATAATCCAGTACAACTGGTGGCCTTATAGGAATCAAAAATCTGGAGACAGACACACACAAGGAGAAGGCCATGAGAAGACCTGCATTGTGCTACCACAAACCAAGGAACTGCCAGAAGCCAGGACAGAGGACCGAAGCAGAAGAAACTCTGTAGAAGCCAACCTCGCCAATACCTTGGTTTTCACTTCTAGCCTCCAGAATTGTCAGAGAATACATTTCTATTGTTTAAACCATCCAGTTTGTGGTGCTTTGTTGTGGCAACCCTAGCAAAATAATACAATATTTACACACAGCTTCTACACAAATGACCTAGTCATCTTCTTCCTGACAAGTACATTGCCACCCTTAGACTCTTCCTCAGCTGAAATCTGAAAGTTAACATTTCTCCAAAATCAAATCCATGGGATTTTCACCCAATTCTGCCTTCTTCCAGAACTTCCTGTTTCAAGCAATGGCGCCACTATCCAAACAAACTTGAAAGCCAGAATTCTAGAAGTCATCCTTGACCCCTTTTCTCTTTCGTGCTCACCCTACCCCACCACACATGCACAGACATGAGTTCTAGGGCAAAAGCGTTTCACAAGAGGATTATATCAAGCCTTTGAAGACAAACGATTCCAATATGGTTTAAAACGTTCCAGATTACTAAAACTTAAGCCTGCAAACTTCGCTACAAAGTCAGCCAAATGTTATCGGAACCTGAAAAAACAAAAAACAAAAAAGAAAGAAAATCACGGAATATCAGAAAGAATCTCCATACAAAGCCTAATTAAGATATTAGGCTGTATAATCCATGGCTGTTTAAAAAAATAAAATATCATGACAAAGTGCATGTTAGTTCAGGAATGCAAGTCTATTCCCTCTTTCTCGCAGAATCTTATCATATGAGAAAATTAGGAATGGCCAACATGACTTGCCTGTTAAAACACCCATTGCACATTACTCTATAACCTAATCTACTCTTGATACTTCTAAATAGTTTTTTAATTGCTTTCCAGGAATCTTTACAAGACCTTTGGCTCTGGACACCATATTTCCCCCCTTTTTTAAATACACTAATGGCTTCGCCAAACCTTAATCTATTGAAATGTCTGTCTACACAGAGTCTCTTGCCAATATAGATGATGAAAAAAAAAAAAACAAAAAAAAAAACCTCACTGTCAATGTCTGGTGGAGGTGACTAATTACATAATAGTCAAAAACAACCTTTCCCATGTAAGAATGTGAATTTTAAAGCCAAAAATCCATTTCCTGAAAAAAATTTTCCTGGAAAAATTACTTTAGGCCTGAAATTTAACTCAACTCAACTCAAAGTTACTGCTGTAAATATCTATCGATATTTATTTCTGTGCAACCAAACATCCCCAAAATTTAAAAAAAGAAAAAAAGTTTATTGTATCTTGTAGCCCTGCAGGTTGATTAGGTCCTGCTGATGGACACTTCCACAGGTTCTCCAGTGTTGTAGCCAGTTGACAGTTGTACTATAGTGACTTAAAACGTTGCTGGGCTGCAGGCTCAAGGCTCACTTGCATGGCTGGCAGCTGATATGGGCTGCCTGCTGTCAACAAGGGTCATTGGCCAGAGCGCCCATTGCAAGTTGTGGTAGTCAGTGCTGTCAGAGAGGCAAACCCAGGGACTGTAACAGACACAGCAGCCAACAACTCACCCCACTGTTACCTCCAGATATATCATTAGAAGCCCTTTAAACTCATGATGGATTCTGTGACATTTAGAAGTCTGGTGCTCAGTCCTATGAGGAGACTTCTGAAAACACCTTCAGACATCCTTGGAAGCTTGCCCAGCACCTGGCTTTGAGTTGGGCTCTAAGTGTTTGGGATGGGCATCTCTCCACCCTGGGCTACTTGGGGCTTCCACATGCTCTCTCTGCCTCTCCCCCAGAACCCCTGTCTGCTATATATTTGCTTGAAGGAGACATTCAAATAAAACAGTATATCAAGAGATAGTATATTAATTATGGTACCAAATTTTACTTGTTCTATGTGCACAGAAAAGAGCACCATTATTAGGTTTTATAAGTGTTCAGAATTTCCTGAAAGAGATGGTACTTGGGTTGCACTTAAGGAAGGGGTACAATTAGGAACAAGGTCAAGTCAACTCACACAAGGTAGGCCTAGATGAAATGAATGGGATACAGTACAGACGCTATGGAAAGACAGAGTGGTGTGGTGTGAAGGGTGTGGGTGAGGATAGAAGGATGCTAGTAAATTGCAGTAATGGCCCCAGTTCTCCGGGCACCCCAAACCCACTCTCTTTGCCATGCAGCTTTGCAGTGCTGTCTAACTCTGAGCTTGCCTGGACATGCTCATGTGGTGATGACAGAGGCATAAGAGAACAAAGCTCAGAGTTCAAGGCCATTTCAAGATACCACTTGTGTCAGGTCTGCTAATAACCCATTGGCCAAAGCAAGTCATATTGTTAAGTCTACTCAGAAAGGGCAGGGCAAAAAAGTGGCATGAGTGAAATAGTCCCTAAGAGCCAGCAGACTTGTGTGCAATAGTCCAGAAGAGGAGACCAAAGCAAGGGCTGTCCCTATAGCCTACCAGTTCCCCTCTTCCTGCCCTGCTGACTTCCGCCTGTTTGCACAATAGCATCTGAGGAAGGAGCATGGAGGGGGATGCCCATGACCTGGCTGGGAGTCCCATTTCTGCCCTCACACTCATTGTGACTTGAACAGGTCACCGAATCCTGTTTTTCCTCCCCTATTTTTCCTCAGGGGTGTGGAGGGGAGGGGATGGGGATGCAAATTCTGGCTCTAAATGCATCTGATTTTTTCTAACGAGCTTGGTGAACACAGGACAGTCAACAAAGTCGTTCAGTAGCTCTCCACCATCTACCAATAAATTCCAAACTCTATAGTTAGACAATCTGAGCACTTTCTAACCCCTAAGTTATCTATATTCTGCTTTGTATTGGGGTTATTTCTGCAATAATCTTATCTTGATTACTCAACTGTGAACTTCTTCAGGGGAGGGATTGGGAGTTATCCAGCATTTATCAGAAAGACTGACTTATAGCAGGCACTTAATCTATGTTTTTGACTTGATGTTAAGATAAAGCATTAAAGAGCTCCAAGACATGGCAAATGTAATCATCTCTGTAGTGGAAAGAGCACTGGACAAAATGTCACTAGCATTCAAACCAAACCCTTTGAAGGATCTGTCACTACTACACCTATGAAAATGCAGTTAATAGGATTTTCTCCCCACTAAAGTCAGTTCAGTAAATGTCCTTTTACAAAACTAAAGTCACAATTTTATTTTAACAAATTGTAGGTCTTAAAACTTAGAAGTAACATCATTGACTAGAAGGCTTTAGATGAGAGAAATGAAAGGGCTTCATTAGAAGTAAAATACAAGAGATAATAAGGCATCACTATACTCATTTTACAGCAAGAGCACTATGAACCATGGAGGCTAAGTGATTTGCACAAGCTAGCAAGTTATGAACCAATATTATTTTAAACATCTCAGAAGGAAAGAAAAAAATACATCTGTATTATATACACACACAGAGCCATGTTTAGTTACTCATAGATCTTTCACTGCTCCAGGCTGTCAAGATATGGATCTCTCAAGGAACAGTGTTGAAGAGAAGGGAGCTTTCCCATGTGAAATTTACCAGTAAGCAACATAGTTTGGCGCCATTGCAGAAATGATTTTTGTCTTCCCTTATCACAATGTCAAGCTTACTAGCAGTCTAAGCCTGTCTCTGCACTGGAGACCCAAAGCTCAGGTGGCTCAACAGTGGAGAGACCCTCTGTCTCATCAAGTGAGCCTTTTATTGCTCTGGGGACAGATTGTCCATGTGGAGAGCTGAGGAGGAGGGCCACAGGTACTGTAGGGAGCTCCACCTTCCTCCCCAGGCCTCTTCCCATCAGGTTTTGCACGTAGTTAGAAGCAGTTCCATTGCAACCTCCTCCTACTGCCACTGCCATTGCTGCCAGCAAATGAGGAGGTGATCCTAAACAGTCCAGTTAATGTTCTTAATGGCCATTCAGTTTAAAACTCCAACTATAACTATAACCCCAAGCATAGTGGCCTTGCAGCCTTCAGTTACAGTCAGCCTTACCAGGAAGCAGTGTCTACCTTCATGGGGAACAAGTGGGAGATGTGAGCAGGCCCTGCGGTGAGAAACTAATGTCCTTTGATGCAAGTCTGCCCAAAATTCTTTCATTCAATATTTATAACTATTCCTTAAGAATGTCACAAAAGAATACTCTTGGGAGAAGATTACCATGGGACATGGTTAAGGCATCTTTAAATATCATCTCACCAACTGTCCCCACTTGGCAGCTAGGAAGGCAGAGGCCCAGAGAAATGAGGGAACTTGGGCCGAGCCCGTGGCGCACTCGGGAGAATGCGGCGCTGGGAGTGCGGCAACGCTCCAGCCGCAGGTTCGGATCCTATATAGGACTGGCCGGTGCACTCACTGGCTGAGTGCCGGTCACGAAAAAGACAAAAAAAAAAAAAAAAAAGAAAAGAAAAAAGAAATGAAGGAACTTGCCCAAGATCATCCAGCAACTTAGCAGCAAACACAAGAACCGAGTCATCATCACCTCTAGTCCAGCCGGCTCTCCACTGGGTCATACTCAACTTCTCAGTTGCTTGGTAACATCCCAGCAAGGACTGTTGCATCTCATAAGCCACCTCCCTGGGCTTGACTGGAGGGAAAGAGCTGAGTAAGAAGCAATCTCCACCTGGAACGTTCTCTCAGCCTAGACCGAGAGACACAGTGGAGTCACAGCACAGCCAGAGTAGCAGAACCGGGACTCCAATGCACGTCTCGTTAATCTCAAGGACACTTCGTCTCTGTGCTGTAGACTCCATCGATCTTGTCTTCCCAAACGAACTGAGGACTAGAGAAGCTCAGGAAATGGGCCTCTCACTCCTCCATTTTATTTTCAGCACTAGCAGAGTATTCTTCACATTTTAAGGGTGAATGAAGAAGGAAGGACAGAAAAACAGAAGGGCGGGAAGGAGGAAGGAAGGGAGGAAGGAAGAACATTGTGGAAAGAAATGGAGAGAAAAGAGATAAGAGGAAGGAATAAGAAAGAGAAAGAGAAGAAAAGGAGAGAAAAAAAATAAACCCAAGCCTTACTTGATTTAGCCCTTAGATTTTAGAAGAGATGGGTATTATTGGGCCTATTTTAAAGTCTCATGTCTGAAATTACTGCCCAAGAAAAGATTTCCATTCCATCCTTTTCTTTAGCCATTCTCTTAATCTATCCTTACCGCTCTTCCCCTTTCCTGTTCTGTTCTTTCTAATTTTTAAACACCCAGGAGTTCTCCTGCTCTCACTCTATCTCGCTTCTTTCCCCTCTGGATCTACTCTCTCTTCCTCTCTTCCTTTCCCCTCTCTCATTCTTCCCTACGTTACTTTATTGTTTCTGGAATACTGCTCTTCCCGTGGTTTACAGTATTCAATATACCTTAACAATGAAGAGAACACAGGGAGGAGAATTTAAAACCCACAAAGTGTGACTTATAGAGTGGGTTGACATACTGACTACAAAGAGGTTGTTGGAAAAGTTCAGTCGAGTTGTAGTCACTCTTTACTAATGAGGAAGCTTCTGTGGCCACAAAGTTGGATTAGAAAATACATGGATCTCATGCTACCTCTCTGTCGCTTGCCCAGTGCAGACATGACTAATCCATCATGGTACCCATTTCCATTTGGCACTAGAGCTAGTCTTAAGATCCTTCACTTCACAACCCTTTAAGTAGCCATTAACGATAGCCAATGTAGCACATGTGATGAAATATATTTTCCATTCTGTACCCAAAGTGTGGAGTAGGCTGAAACTGTAGGAACCAGCAATTGGGTTGAGGTGGTAAGAAGATTGTTTATGTAACACAAATATCCATTCATTTACACAGTCTGAAAATTATTATTAAATATCATCTATCTCTATACGCTGGACACTGTCATGAATAACACAGTTTTTCTAGGAATATGTGGGCTAGTGATCAAGGTAGGTATGTTGGAAAATCATCACAAACCAAGACTAGATGCTTTGCTAGAGTTAACTTAGGTGGGCTCTGGAAGCACAGAATAGGTGCCACAAACACATCCTTGGTGAGGTTAGGCATGAAGGGTACCCTTTGAGGCTGGGCAACACAGCAACCCCAACTTCTGGTCCTGCACTGGTCCATGGTATGTACGTGGACTAAGCTCTTTACGGCACTTCTGTCTGCTCCTGTTCCTGGGCTGCTATCACCTTAGCATTTCTTTCTGCCCATTTTATGCACATTTCACTGTATTGAACTCCATTTGCTTCGGCTGCAGCTGTGCATTTGATGATTCATTCATTCAGCTGATCATTCTAAAATACTTACTGAACTTTTAAGTGTCGGACACTGTGTTAAACACTGGGGGTTCTTTGTTGAACAAGACAAGGTCTTTACTCTCACTGCGCTTATATTTTACGCAGGGAGACAAATGATAAACAAATAAATCAACAAGAAAATTATCAGGTACTGATCAGTGCTGGGGCGTAAGTAAAACAGTGATGTGATAGAAAGTAAGCGGGGCCCGTTTTCAATTGAGAGGCCAGTGAAGTCCCCTCTGAGGAGGTCACATTTTTTTTTTGATTATTATTTTTTTAATTTTATTTGATTTTGTCAATATACAATGTGGTTGATTACTGTGGCCCATTACCGAAAACTCTCTCTCCCTCTCCCTCTCCCCCCTCCCTCCCAATAATGTCCTTTCTGTTTACTTGTCGTATCAACTTCAAGGAATTGTAATTGTTGTGTCTTCTTCCCTCCCCACCATTGTGTATCTATTTACTTATTTTTATCTCCCACAAATAAGTGAGAACATGTGATATTTCTCTTTCTGTGCCTGACTCATTTCACTTAATATAATTATCTCTAGGTCCATCCATGTCATTGCAAATGGCAGTATTTCATTCGTTTTTATAGCTGAGTAGTATTTCATTGTGTAGATATACCACATTTTCCATGTCCACTCATCTGATGAAGGACATTTGGACTGGTTCCAACTCTTGGCTATTGTAAAGAGTGCTGCAATGAACATTGGGGAACAGGTATACCTTCGACTTGATGATTTCCATTCCTCTGGGTATATTCCCAGTAGTGGTACAGCTGGGTCATATGGTAGATCTATCTGCAATTGTTTGAGGAACCTCCATACCATTTTCCATAGAGGTTGCACCATTTTGCAGTCCCACCAACAATGTATGAGAGTTCCTTTTTCTCTGCAACCTCGCCAGCATTTATCGTTCAGAGTCTTTTGGATTTTAGTCATCCTAACTGGGGTGAGATGGTATCTCAGTGTGGTTTTGATTTCATTTCCCGAATGCTGAGTGATGTTGAGCATTTTTTCATATGTCTGTTGGCCATTCATTTATCTTCCTTTGAGAAATGCCTATTTAGCTCTTTTGCCCATTTTTTAACAGGGTTACTTGTTTTTTTGTTGTAAAGTTGTTTCAGTTCCTTGTGTATTCTGGATATTAATCCTTTGTCAGATGTATATTTTGCAAATATTTTCTCCCACTCTGTTGGTGGTCTTTTAACTCTTTTAATTGTTTCTTTTGCTGTGCAGAAGCTTTTTAGTTTGATATAATCTCATTTGTTTATTTCTCCTTTGGTTGCCCGTGCTTTGGGGGTTATATTCATGAAGTCTGTGCCCAGGCCTACTTCCTAAAGTGTTTCTCCTATGTTTTCTTTAAGAAGTTTTATTGTTTCAGGGTGTATATTTAATTCTTTAATCTATTTTGAGTTGATTTTAGTATATGGTGAGAGGTATGGATCTAGTTTCATTCTCCTGCATATGGATATCCAGTTATCCCAGCACCATTTGCTGAAGAGGCAGTCTCTTCCCTGGTGTATAGGCTTGATGCCTTTGTCAAAGATCAGATGGCTGTAGGTGTGTGGGTTGATTTCTGGATTCTCTATTCTATTCCATTTATCAGTGTGTCTGTTTTTATGCCAGTACCATGCTGTTTTGGTTATTATAGCTTTGTAGTATAAAGTCAGGTAGTGTTATGCCTCCAGCTTTATTTTATTTTATTTATTTATTTATTTATTTATTTATCTATTTTTTTGCTCAGAATTGCTTTGGCTATGCATGGTCTTTTGTTATTCAATATAAATGTCTGGATAGTTTTTTACATTTTGGAGAAAGATGTCATAGGAATTTTGATGGGGATTGCATTGAATTTGTATTTCACTTCGGGTAGTATGGACATTTTCACAATGTTCATTCTTCCAATCCAAGAGCATGGGATATCTTTCCATCTTCTTGTATCCTCTTTAATTTCTCTCAGCAGTGGTTTGTAGTTCTCATTATAGAGATTTTTCACATCCTTGGTTAACTCTATTCCTAAGTATTTTATTTTTGGGGTGGCTATTGTAAATGGGCAAGCTTTCTTGATTTCTCTTTCTGCATGTTCACTATTGGAGAATAGAAATGCTACATGAGGTTACATTTTTTTAGAAGAGATCAGACAGATGAGAAGGAGCCAGACAAGCAAAGGTCCTGTGAAGATTGTTCCAAGCAACAGAAACAACAAGCTCAAGGGCCCTGAGTCCTTTCAGTGCAGCTTCCACCTGCAGTCTTAAGGTTGCACTATCTCTCTGGCCACCTGACCCTAAGGACAGACTTCAGGCTCACCAGTGACTTTAAGAACAGTGTCATGGTCACCCTGTTTTTTTGTGATAAATTCTCTGTCACATAACCACTTTACTCATATTACTGCAACTAGCCTAGTGACACTGACCACAGGTGCATTAGGCACAAGACCCTCACCTTTCTAAAATCATCCTTTCTGAGCTCTCGCTCTTAGTCTTAGTTGTTCCCCTAACTATTCAACAGGTGGGGAATTTTATCTTTCCCTGGGGTTTTGGTTTAGGAAATTGTCCACTAGGAAGCCCATTCCACCAAAATAACAAGCCCTTATCTTCCTCATTCCTCCATTTCCAAACTCCTCCTGGGTACTGAATGTGAACCAAGGGTCAGAGTCATGCTTTAAAGACAGAACTACTAATCACCTCAGCCTCTGCTGTGAAGACAAGGATAGGAGAAGCTCTCAGCATTTTTAACTCTCTAACTTCTTTTTGACCCCTTATGTAAGTCTTCCGTTCTCCCTGGAGTCCGTGATACCCCATCTCAAGCCATGGACAGTGGAGCATGTTTCAGGCTTGAATCTTCCAACATGAGTCATCTGGTTGTGTTCCACAAGACATTAACAGGTGTTCTGTACCAAAATTAAGAAAAGTAGCAATGAGGAGCTTCTATTGTTCTGTATGTTAGTTACAGACTTACTTTCCTCTACACATGCCAGAGCCTCTAATGATATACTAACATGTTACATGTAAAATACTGTGAATGGTACCTGGCACATAGTGAAAACACATCACATTCTGCTGGTCAGGATAGGTCAATTTATGCTTCTGTTACAAACAACCTCAAAACCTCAGTGAGTTAGAACAGCAGAGCTACTTCTTCATCCTCCGTGTTCATCACATGTTGGTGGCGGGTGGGGCTGGTCTTCATTCAGGGAATGCCACCAGTCATAAAGGCAGGGACAAAGCAGACAGGTAAACACTAGCAATTGTACATGTCACTCCTACTCACATTTTATTGGCTTAAGCAGTCACGTGTCTGCACCCAACTTCAGGGGGAATGCCTTCCTTTGATATGTCCAGAAATATGGGCATTTGTAAACAGAAGTAAGGCTTATGTGAGCAATCATCTATACATCTATCTTTTCATCATTACTGTTATTATCCTCATAAATACAGACCTTCAAGAATTAAATATCATGTGTTTTCAAAGTTACTCCACTCAAACACCATTCTCTTTTAGAACACTGATAAGGAACACAGCTGGGATCACACTCTTCTCTGTCAACATTCAGAATAACTCCCATGCTAATCTACCCCTCCAACACCTTGTTACAATTGTCTCATTTACTTGGTCCTGAATGCTTTGCTCTGTGCCCTGACCTCAGACTCTCTGATTTGGAAGTCTTCTAGCTTCTCTTCTTGGGTCTTTGCCCACAAACCCAGTTTTCAACCTTGCCTTTGTTCTACTCAGCACTTCTTTTGCCCCCTGGTTCCACTGCCATCTCCTCTCAGCAACCCCTACCCCACCCCACATAGACATCCTCACCTCGGCAGGCCCTGTCTCCTACTTCAATCAAAGAAAAAGGAGGGTAATTTAAACAATCAGCTAGCAGCAAAGTATTTTGTTGCTATGTGTACTGACTGGGGATCACACAAACAGAATCCAATGTCTCTTCAGAAAAATGTCAGCTTCCAGCAATTTCCTGGAATAATAATTGGGTCTCCATGGGGCGGGGGGTGGAGAAAGTTTGTGTTCCTCATTTCTCCCTTGGCGATTGGCTGTTCTAGGTGGAGAAGCTGGATGGAACGACTGCACGATGCCGGCCCACTTAAAACTTCTATTATGAAACCCAGTTTCATAAGCTATAAGAGCAAATAAGGTATATGCTCGGGAACAAATTCTAGTGATTCAGCTCATTTCAGCCTCACATCTTCATTCGTCTCTGAAGTGGCTTATTTAAATTTTAATAGAAAACATTTGATGTGGGGCTTAAATGGAGGGAATGAAAATAACACTGTTTATCCCCAAGATAAAATTGTGTCGGGAGCAAAAAAAAAAAAAAAAAAAAAAAAAAAGCAAAAAGTACGATGCTAATTTCTTGAAAACAAACCTCCCATGTCCCACTTCATAGAAACTGGACAAAGCAATATAAAGTCTATTGTACTGAACAAAAGAAATGATGGTACATTCAGATCACTGTCCTTTTTTGCTTGGCTCTTTAAAAAATCAATCTAAAAAGGAATACGCTCAGAAAAAAGTGAGAAAAGCTTTCAAAATAATGTTTTTTCACCATTGGGGGACAGTTGCAGGGGGGAAAGGAATAGGAGAGAGCATGGGGTGGTGGGAAGGTCTTTCACAGGCTTGGAAATAAAAGATTAGGCTCAAATACTGACTGCCACCTAGCTGTGTGACCTCAACTAAGTCAATTAACAGTGCAGGGTGTACATGATTATCTCTACCCACGAGAATAACAACAGCTCCTGCATGGTGTTGGCATGAGGAAGAAATAAAATGGTGTAAGTAATCACTTGCCCAGCCCTCCTCCTCCAGGGCACCATATCTCAGTGACTCTCTGCAGACCAGGAGTTGGCCATCTAAGGCCATAGGCCAAATCTGGGCTACTTCCTGTGTTTAAAAAAGGTGTCATTGAAACACCACCATGCCCATTTCTTTTTACTGATGTCTATGGCTGTTTTGCTACAATGGAAGGGCTGCATAGTTGCAAGAGTCCATTTGGTCTACAAAGCCTACAATATTTATTCTCTGAACTTTTGTGGAAAAAGTTTACCAATCCTTGCTCCAGACCGTTGTGACATTTGGGAGTCATCTCAGGAAAACCTGGCTTTCTCACTTTCCAAGTGCAATCAGCCACCACCTCGGTCCTATTACTATATTATTAGCCCCTTAAAAGGGCCCCAGCAGCCACTGTGGCTATCCTTTTCTGCTCATCACACACACACACACACACACACACACACACACACACACACACACACACACACACACACACACACACACACACACACATTCTCCAAATAGCCTGAGTGAGCTTTTTAAAATGAAAATCATACCAATTTCCTGCTTCAAATCATCCACAGAATTTCCATTTCTCTTAGGATAAAAAGAAAACTTCTGACAGAGGCCCTGCAGAAAAGGGGACCCACCTCCTCACCACCTTTTCAATCTTTGAGCCAAGAGACACTCCCCTAATGCTGGCCCTGGGTGGCACCAGCCTGTGTCTAGAAAGAGGCCTGTCCCTTGCCTCACGTAGGAGGATTCCTGCTCTAGGAACAGACTTCTCTTCACAACCTCCAGCCTCCTCACCTGGACAATTCCTACTCATCCTACAGACCACAGAAGAACTGTCAGCTGCTGAGGTACAACTATCCTGACTCTTAAGTGATCCTCCCCCACCTCCAGTCCGTGCCAGACCCCCTGATTTATACTCCCATAGTATTCATTACAACCAGAAATAAATGCTTAAGTTTGTGTTTATTTTTTCTAGTTTAACACCTCCCTCAGGAAGATAAGTTCTCAAGGGCAGGGTAAAAAAAAACATGCCCATGGCTATGGCTACCTCTGTATCCCCAGGGCACGGTAAGCCCCTTTGCATGCTGCAGTATAGCATGCTGATTGAGGTTGGACATCGTCCCCAGCCTGCCTGAATTGAAACCCCTCCACTAGTTACCTAGGTATGACAAAACCATTCAACCTCTTTGTGCCTCAGTCCATGCATGCATAAAATGGGAATAACCATGAATAGTATAATTGTATGCCTATCATAGGGTGTTGTGAGGATGAGATTATTTAATATATGGAAAGGGCACAAGTTAAATGCCACATGAGTGTTTGTTATTCTGATTAGAAGAGGTAGTCGGTAAAAATAGAATGGGGGAATGGTTAGTCCCCCTCTCCCCCAACTCCATTCTCCAAGAGAGGCTGCTCTTGGAGTCGTCTACTTAATCTGAAGTTCACATCCATGCTCCTTGACTTTCTCTAGAAACAAGCTACACTGTGCCCCTTCTCTGCCTTTGCACGTGCTATTCTCTCATCACCCCTACCTCTCTCATGAATTCTAGTTATCAATTACCACTCGACACCACCTTTGCCCTGAAGCCAGCTGCTCCTCTTGCTCCTTTCTACTGTCCCAGAACAACCAAGAGAAATTAACCCTCCTTTCCTCTGTACTATAATGAGATAAACAGGTGATCGATCCATCAATCGATAGGTAGATAACAGGCAGATAGATAGATATAGATGGATTGCTCTTCTTTGTAGCTTAGATATATCATTATTCCAAAATGCTTCAAGTCAGCTGTATCTGCACAAGGTGATCAAAATTCTTACCACCTCTGCATTTCCCAAACATGGTGTTTGCACCTTTGGTATAATGTTCATGTTATTTTACTCCAGTGTTTTTAGGAATCTATTTGCATCTTCTCCAGAAAATTTTAATCTATGAGAAGGCAGGGACTACATCTCGCTCACCTTAAAATAGCCTGAATGCTTTGACCTCTTCTCTGCATACAGTAGGTGCCCAGAAAAATCTTATTAATTTCCTACCGGTGGTTGAATTCATCTCTGTGTCTTCAGCACTTACTATAACTCGGTAGGCTTTGAGCAAATGTTGTTGGATTTGTGCCAAAATAAAAATGCACCTTTGGTATTGGCATCTTTCTTTCTGAAATTAAACTTCAAGAACAAGCAGCAATGTAATTCAATGCAAGAGGGATGAGGCTTTGCCATTTCCTGAGCCAGAGAGAGGCAAGGAGTCTGCTGCTGAATGTCAATGCAGTCACGAGTCAGGGAGCCCTGCTGTGGAAATGGGCAGATTGTGTCGGCTAGAGAGGACAGTGAGATTTTTAGTCCCTACCCCAAGGTTCAATTAAGAGGCTCTGATTCCTAGGCATGTTGGGTTTGCCCTCAGTGAGCTATTACCATACATCACAACACTTCCCACTGGACTATTTTTTTTTCTCTGTGGACAATATGGTCCTCCTGGCCTCCTACACACATTTATTTGGCCCCACCCTGTGACAGACATATACCTAAGTGCTGAAGATGCAGCAATGATGAATAATCTGTCTGCCAAGAAGCCCACAGTCTAAAAGGGGAGAGAAAGAAGTCTGGAATAGTTAGGAAGCCACAGACTCACAAAAAAGAGGTAAAAGTCACTGTTCATGGAAAGTTATTTGTATATACTGCTGGACAAAAAGAACGTGTTGCAAAAAAAGTTTGGTGAAATAGATACTGTTTATATGTATTTTCCTACAGAAATCACAGTACAAGAATATATATGTAGGTATGTGTGTGTGTGTGCATCAAAATGTTAACAGAGGTGGCTCAGGTGACTTGGATTTGGGGCTCTCTGATTATGGAATTTCTCTGGAAAAATTTCTGTACTGTTTTGACTTTTTTTTAACAACAAGCTTGCCATTTTTATTAATTTTATTTTTAAAATTTACAGATAGAATTATATATATCTATCACATACAACATGATGTGTCGAAATATATCTACACTGTAGAATGATTCAATCAAGGTATTTAACACATGCATTAACTCCCATAATTATCATTTTGTGGTGAGAACACTTAAAATCTACCCTCAGCATTTTTCAAGGATACAATGTATTGTTTTTAACTATAGTCACCCTGTTGGTGATGGAATTGTTCTGTATCTTGACAACTTCAATATCAATACCCTGTTATGACAGAAGCCAAAGGAGGCCAGATACTCTCTCCACTCCTTAGTATCAAGGGTCCCAGCACGGGACCTACACATGACCCACCTCCCATGGGACTTTGAACCTTGAAGGAACGATTTAAGGTCACAAGAGCAGTGGAGATTATTTGTCAAAGAGGCTGATCTAAGAATCCACCAATGTGATGGTAAGTGTCCAGTTCAGAGATGCTAGAGTGGGCATCCTAATTAACCAGCCTGTGGTAGGTGGTAGCTGGGCCTTGCCTCCTTGGTTCCTGCCCATTGTCCAAGGCAGTTTCTCCAGCCTCCCCATCAATTCTGTGAGCCTCCCCATTTCGCCTTTTATTTAATTCGTTTTCTGCTTAACTAAGCCAGGGTTTGTTTTTGCTGTTTGCAAACCACCAGCACAGAGAAGGATAAGCACCTACTATGTACAACCAACTACATTCCCATTATCTCTTCACTTGTCAGAACAATTCCATTAAACAGGCAGTATTCAGTATGGAATAGTTTTTTCCAGGATACCAAATCCTAGAAGGATGTAAACAGTAAAGTTGTTCTAACTAAAAGGACTTTTTAATGACCATGCATTTATTAAATCAGCTCCTAATCATGCACGAATTTGCTGTGGCTCACCATGCTTGGAAATGATATGATCCAACGGACAGAAAACAGCTGCCGTGTGATGTCCCAGTGGCACACTCTTCTCAAGTCATGATGGTTCTTAGTCACTTAAATGATCAGAGAGAGATAAAATACTATTTTGAAACATCAAATTATAATTGTGCAGATATTTATCCGATTTCTAAATCTACATAATAGGATGTTTTAAAAGCCAAGGAAATGTCCCAAAAGAATATACACAGAAAATATGGGGTCTGAAACAAGTTAGCCTCTCTCTCTCTTAATTTTATTCTTTTAGTGTTGAAACACCTGAGTTCCAGAAATAGCCCTACAATGAAATCCGCCATATCACCTGCTCTGTTCCTATTTTGAGCTGAAGAAACTGAGTCTGAGATGGGTTATGGAACAGTCTAAGATACTGCGCTAGTAAATTTGAGAAACAGCACTCGCATTCCTATTTTCTCCCTCTTTGTCACTCTGAAGGTAATTTCTCTAGATCTAACTCCTAATTCACTCCTTTCTCCAGGTGTGTTTGTAGAGAGCTTAGAACAGTGCCTAGTATATAGTAAGTAGTTTAGACCTGCTAGCTGTCATATCGTCATTACAGTAAATCCATTCTTTACATTTCCAAGGCTATTGGTGTCTTTACCCATCAGATTTTAATTTCAATAATTATATTTTTATCTCCAGAAGCTCCCTTTCATTCTGTTTCCAAATTTACTTGGCCATGATGGATAGTCTCTTTTTCCTTGCTATTTTTATTCCATTTTTATTTCTTCAAACACAGTATTCCTAGGCGGTTTATCTTCCGTATCTGATAATCTCAATATCTGAAGACCTTGGGATCAGCATCTGTTTGTGGTTATTTGTGCAGACTTCCATTCATGGTGAACGGCTTCCATGGGGATTTCATCATTTTATATTTGTCTGAAGTTCACCTGTGGGCATCCTGAGGGCTCTCTGGTGAAGATGCTGACTCTCCAAGAGAATTTGTATGTGCTGTTTCTGGACAGCAGGGACTGCTTTCAAACTACTGCTTTAATTTCTTGGCTTCATTTCCCTGACTCCATGGATGGTACAAAAGTAGCCCTAGATCCACATGGAAATGAAAACAGACCTGGTGTTAACAAATTCCAGTGGAGACTAGTATATTAATTAAATATTAGTAGTATCATTAATTAAATCCTATCAAAGATGCTTTTTTCTCTCTTTAGTTAAGCTTTCTGTTGATTGTATAGATCCTTTGAAAATTATTGTTTAGGAGAGGATCTCAAGCCCAGCGCTCCTCTCCTGCATGAGCCCCAGATCCATTTTCTCCTACCCTCTGTGATCAGGAATCCTCAAGTCTTCAGATACCTGGTCCTGTCAACTCACCCAGGATGACTCTGCATTCACCATGACTCACTTCTCTGGTTTCAGCTCATGGTTTGTTTGTGTGGAGTGGTGGGCTCAGCAATGCACAAGCAAGTGTGGGTTTTTATGTGACTTATTCATCATGTAGCAGATATTCCACAGCAGAAAACTTTCCAGGTCACCTTGTCCACTACATGGACAGAAGAGATGACTGTAATTATAATGACTGCTGTCCAGGCCCCAGCAGCATGGGAGAAAGAGGACCAGACACAAATTACTATTACTCTTGCTCCCAGCTCTTTGAAATTCCCCCGAAGAGTCCTGCCAGTCCCTAAGAGTGTGCCTCCTGGGTGCTCTGGAATTTACCTAACTTTTACCTTGTCATCTTTAGATCACAATGTTGGTATTTCTGGTCAACGAAGGCACCAAAATGGCCACTCTGTCCCCCTTCAGGACCAAGAATGGTGATATCAAGGGTCACTGGACCACTCACCCTACTCACCCTCACCCGGTTCACCCCTGCAGCCATGGCCACTTTTGCAAGGCTATTGTCATCTTGGTCCTCGATTTCCATACCAATTATAGAAAGATCACCTTTTTAAATTATTTTATAAGTGAGGGTCATGGTCAAAGATATTCATTATCCCTAAAAGTAATATTTGCTGAGTACACCAGGCACCATGTGATTTCTCCATACATATTATCTCATGCATCCCCATGACAACCCTATGGACTCCAACCAGGATCTGCCAATCAAACGAAGATGTCTCCTACTTTTTCACAATGATCAAATGATCATTTAAATCACACTGTGCTATAGAATGCCAGGTCTGGAGCCACACTGCCAAAGTTTAAATTCTTGCTCTGCTGCTTAATAGATGTGTGACTTTGAGCAAACTACTTCACCTGTCTCACAGGCTGTTTTCCTATCTGTATAATGGAGCCAATCAAAGGGCACACCCTGTAGGGTTGTCATGAGCATTGGGTAAGAGAATCATTCTAAAATGTTTGGCTCCATACTTGGCACATTGTAAGTGCTAAATACATGTTAGACATTTTTAGTGTTTTGCTACGATTGTCTACATTAATATGAACATTAGTGAACTCAGCAGAGATTTTGCTCATTGTGACTTTTTCACTGAATGGATACTAAAAGTATAGTTAGTGTGACAATGTCAACACTAAAAGGGGGGCCACAGATTGACAAAATGATACAAATTACAGGCCTACCCTCCATACATGCATGCCTACCTCACGGGGCTGTTATGAGCATTAATGCAAGATGGAACTGGGTGATCACAGGCCCAGAGGAGCCATGACCATCTGTGCCTTTGATGGAAATCAAGGTCACAAGACCTGAGAACATGGGCTATGGAGCAAGAGCTGTGCATGTTCAGAGATGGGTGGGGATCTGTGCCAAACCTCCTCCCACATCCCTGATCAAAGGATCGATAGCCAGACCTGCCCAGTGGCTAGAGTTGTGGAACTCTTGGGAGAGATTTCAACACATGAAGTCAATCTTTTGTAAGCCCAGGATCTCACAGTGGGGATAGGAGAATGGCTTTCAGGAATCTCTTATGGTTCCTGAGTTTAAAAAAAGGTGTGTGTGTGTGTGTGTGTGTGTGTGTGTGTGTGTGTGTGTGTGTGTGTGTGTGTGTGTGTGTGTGTGTGTGTGTGTGTGTGTAAATAACATACCATAGAACAAAGGGAAGCCAAATGAAGGGAACTGACTTGAAGATACACCAGGGAGGTGATATTTATATCTGCATCTATACCCAGATCTCTCTCTCCCTCTCCCCCCATATGTGTATATACATTTTTATCACCAATACCATCTTTCCCATGCAATTAGGAGTTATCTTCTACAGACTTAGCAAGTACCAGGAGATTGCAGGATGGCCATGAAATATAAAAATCCACAGTGATATTTCCTTATTTTCCATCTCTCTCTTTTTCTCTCTGAACGCTGCTTGGCTTTTCTGTTTTCTAGGACATGGAGTCCTCATTTATACTCATTAAAATGTGTTAATGAGAACTTTGCAGAAAGAAAAATAAGAAGGGGAAAAATAAAATTTAAAAAAAGCACATCAAGGGAGTTTCTAGTTAATAAGCAAGACAATAGCAAGCTCTAGTTAATAAGCAAAACAGAGCAAAGTCGGACAAACCCAGTCATATTTTTTGCCTATAAGCATATTGTTTACTCACTAAAGATGCTAATCACATCTTCCCTAGTTCTGGCATGAATTAGTTTTCAATTCAGTAAACCTTTCTTGAGCACTTATTGGGCAGAAGGCACTCAGTTGGATGTGCTGGGACACATGAAGCTCAAAAATACTTCTCTTCCCTTTTGGCCATGTTCAGTCAGGCCAGCTATAACCACCCTCCAGGGCTCTTACATGCAGTCCTTTCTGATACATAGTGCCTGGCATATAGTAGCTACTCAATAATATTTGCTTAGTGAATCAATAAATAGGTCTATTTGGATGTCTAAACACAATACAGGCACACCACAGTACCAGCACGCAGTGCCGCGCCTCTTTCTTTAGAAACAACTCAAACCAG
The DNA here is from genome assembly GCF_027409185.1 of Cynocephalus volans. Taxonomy (NCBI): domain Eukaryota; kingdom Metazoa; phylum Chordata; class Mammalia; order Dermoptera; family Cynocephalidae; genus Cynocephalus; species Cynocephalus volans. The sequence goes on from NC_084468.1 coordinate 12,209,740, forward strand.
CTGAACAATGACCATTGTAGTGAAACTCTGTGTTTCCTTCCTTTGAATCATCCCAGGTTTGGTATTTCTCTGGCCTCATTTGTTTTGGTAGTTGTTTATTTCCACCTCAGTTCACTATCTTGTTTCGGTACTGGAATCTTCCCACTGCTGCATGCTACTAGCATATCTATTGAAACACCTATCAAGTGATTCTGACTTAGCTGCATATTTCACATCAGACTTTTTGCACAGGGTGTGAGAAGTGCTGTCAGCATTTCAGAAAGAAACCTCCAGCATATAGTACTTTTCAATAACACTCAGCTCTGTCCTTCCATTCTACTTTACTGGTTTTTAAATAGGGTATCGGTATCATTAGAGCTGTGTGCCTTTTGAGAAGATTGCCCTGAAGAAATGGTAGATAAAAGCAAATTAGACTGGAGACAGAAAGTTAAGAAAATAGTTAATCATGCAAGTGAGACGAAATGAATGTCTGAACTAAGGTAGTAATGGAAAGGGAAAAAAAGAAATGAGAGATACATTAAGGGAGGCAAATGGCCTGGAAGTGATTGGAGAAGATTCAGATTCAATGGACTATGGTGGACTGGTGATCTGTAAAGCACCGTGTTGTACCAGAGAAAACAGCCTTTCTGGATCAGTGCTACCAGAGAAGTTGCTATAGAGATGACGAAATGAAAACTGAGTCCTCGATGACAAAGAGTGAGTTGGATGGGATTCCAGGTAGGAGATGGTGATTAGAGAAAACCTGGTGGGAACCACAGAGATAACCATAGATCCTATAGCATCCCTACCACCAAGGTTGATAGAGCAAGAAAGATATAGTGGGCATCTGTCACCCTTGTCCATCCAGCACTCATTTCCCCTTCTAAAAACAAAGCTCATCTTTCCTGTGAAACCACATCCCTGTGAATCAGGAATACTTCCTTATCCTGGCCATGGCAGTGAACAAATAACCCAGCTAATGGGAGGATTCTATCAACCCATTCTTAGTGATTGGTTCAAGCCTGGACAATTGACATAAAAAGGTCCAATTTTTAAAATCTAGATTATCTACTCCGAGGCATTAGGATTAAAATTTCTTTTTGTAGTAGAATGAATGTGATCTTAACTTACTTTCCTCCCTCTTCCCCACACACCCACTGTAGTAGGCAGAGATTGCTAAGTTGTATGTAATAAAAACCCAATGCCAACTAGCTTAAGAGCTTAAGACCAAAAGAAAAAAAATATTCTAGTTCCCAGGCTAGTTTTCCTTCCACTATATCCTACTGTCTTCATCACCCTTGTAGAGACATTGGCAGAGTTGTGTAATAGGGACAGTATATCCCCTCTGAAAAGAGATTTGTTCTGCTAATTACACAACTGTCCTCTCGCCATTTCTTCTATGTTATATCTTCATGCAATTTTTTAAAGAAAGGATACAAGATGATGTTACTCGACATGGTACACACATGCACCCATACCCTTGAAAAGTGCTACTGACTTTTATCTGTGGCTGTTATTACAGTTTTCTTCCCCACCCCACCCCCCATGCTGGGATTTTTAAGGTAAAAAATTAGTTTGAGAATTGGATAAAGGTTAGGGATGAACTACTACCACCCTATTGTTGTAGAGCTGAGAAACTGTATGAAGTAAACACCCATGTTTTCTTCATTGAAGACACATAGCTACGCTAGATCCCAGTTTGCAGGATGGTGAGACACAGTCCACACCTAGATACTTACATTTTAAAGTGAAGCAAACCTCTCTTGCTCAACTGAGGCACTGGAAGTATCTTCTAATGTCATCTCCAAGTTTAGCATAAAGTGTGTTTGACTGTGGACACCTTTTATAAGGCAAATGTATATAGGTCTGGTGTTCGCACTACCTACAAAAATTTGTTATCAATGAACTGTGTTTGTAAAGGACTTTAGAGAAGCACATTTGGAAATTGCTTCAAGTGATTTGGATAGAAATATTAAAATAAGCCCAAATTGTTAAAATTCTATTAACTGGAAAACTTATGCCACTAGACTTTTAGGTGAAATCAGCAAATCACAAGAAAAATTGTGAACTAAAGAATTTTCTCACAATATAAAGTTCTAGGGAAAAGTCTAGGCTCGTGACATAAATAATCAATCATTTGTTTCTAAGCTTTTTCATCCACAAAGATTGTACTCACAGGCTCTTATTTCAGGTAGGGAAAACAGTATTATTATTTTTATCCCCTTTTGTCAGCTGCTGGAATTGAGGTGTGAGTTGGTTAAGCAAATTTCCAAAGGTCAAACAGCTAATAAATGGGGAAGGTAGGACTCAAAAAGCACCCTGCCTCTGTGTCCAGGAGGCAGCTTGAAGGAAGGTAGGATCTGAAGTCAGGATTTTCCGGACATTGCCTGACTCTGTGACGTTGGCCCAGTTACTTAATCATCTTAACATTGGCATCCTCACTTATGAAATGTGGGTGATATTCACCTGGAAGTCTTGTTTAGTGGGTTGAATGAGATAATGTAAGTTAGACACACAGCCCATAGGATGTAGTCAGTGTTAGTTCCTCATTTCCTCCTCTCGGAGTACATTGCATGCAAACCAATATACCCTACAATTGTAATTCCTGAGCCATGACCAATATAGGTAGATGTTCACATACCCAGAATAAAAACCATGCAGGATCCTCAGCCATCAGTGAAATATTTAAGTACACTCACCATCTCCAACCCCACTCCTGCCACTACTCCTTCCTTTCGTAGGTGAGCAGAAGACACCACCATCTACCCAGTTGCCCACACTTGAAACCTGCAAAGCATCTCATGCTCCTCCTTCCCCTTCCCCTCTATTTCCCATTAGGCATTAAATCTTATTCATGCTACATCCTAAAAATGTCTCCTAAATCTGCTTTCTCTCCTCCGTCACCATGGCCTGTGCTCTAACGCACCTCCCGATCATCACTGTAGGGTTGTCTGTCTCTGGTCTAAACTCATTCTATCCCACCCTCCAGGATGCTCTCCAGTGAAAGTCTGTAAGAGACCCACCTGATCACAGAATCAGGCTGCGCCAAGTTATTCCATCTCTCCATCTACCTGAGGAGTCTGGAGTCTCTAGCCTGGCACGTGAGACCTACCATCAGCCGGTCTCCACTTTTACCTTCTGCCTCATCTTCATTCCCCTTCGAGAACTCCTCTGGGCCATACCTTCCCATTACAGTTCCCTAATGATGCCTGGCCCTTTCTCAACCACTTTGGTTGCTCTCTCTGCATGGGAAAAATTTTCCACTTCATTCTCTGAAAAACTATCTTCATGATTAAAACTCAGCCCAATACTGTCATCTCTTCTAGGACACCTTCACTGATATTCGCCCCCCAAAAGAGATGATGTATGCCCCCTCACGTGCTCCTATAGCACCCTATCTTTGCCTCATGTTTTCATACCCCTTTTAAGAATGTACTGTAACTGGTAGTTTATATATCTCCGTGAAGGCAGAGGTAATGTGAGGTGCAATATTCTATTAAGGTTGAAGGCAAGCTCTAAGCTTGCCTGGGTGAGTCTCCTGCAATCATCTCTTACAAACTGTGGCATCTTAGATAAGTCCTTCTATTCCTCATTCTCATACTTATGAAAAGGGTGTGTATTAATTTCTTATGGCTACTGTAGCAAATTACCATAAACTTACTGGCTTAGAACATCATAAATTTATGCTCTCACAAATTTGGGGGCCCAAAGTCTGATGTCAAGGTGTTGGCAGAGCCATCCTCCCTCTGAATGTTGTAGGAGACAATCTATTCCTTCCTCTTCTGGCTACTGGTGATTCCGGGTGTTCCTTGGCTTGTGGCTGCATCACTCCAATCTCTGCCTCTGTGATCACATTACCTCCTCCTTTTCTCAGTCTGCTGCTTCTCTGTGTGTCTCTTATTGGGACACTTATCATTGAATTTGGGGCCCACCTGGATATCCAGGATGGTCTCCTCATCTCAAGATCCTTAACTAAATCACACCTGCAAAGACCTTTTTTCTTTGGGTCTTTGACCCAAAAAATAAGACCATATGAACAGATCTGGGGGATTATAACATGGCCATATCTCTTGGGGGGCCACCATTCAATCCAGAAAAGGTGTTACAAGGGTTTACTTAGCTTTTGTGTTTGTTGCAAATATTGAGTGAGATGATGCACGTAAAACTCTCAGAACAGTACCTGGCAGAGAATAAATGTGCAGTAAATGGTGGCTATTATTATCATCATTGTGTTTCATAATGACTATCACAGAGTTTGGCACTATATAGTCTTTAATTATTTTCCTATTTAAGAAACTATGTTTCTTAGGTCAGAAATGTTAACCAGCACTCTTTAGATATGTTGCTAACAGCAAAGATTTAAGTAGGTCATGCTAGCTAATCTTCAGTTTAACAAAAATTCAATTAACCAGAATTCTTCTTCCCCACAACACAGGAATCTTGGCAGTGCTTCCCGTTGTAGGAAGATCATCCTTGCCACGGGCATGAAATGTTCTGCTCTTTGACAGTACCTAAATAATGAATGATTTTGTTTGAAATAAAGTTGAAGAGGTCAAGTGTGTGTGGTTACAGACATGGAATGTCTAGGAGAGCAGCCATCAAATATTACAGATTACATCCTCAAAGATTACAGATGTAAGGATGGACCAAGCCTGGCAAAGAAATGTCTTGTCCCAGGTCACTTCTTGAGTTGGCAACAGAGCAAGGACTCTTTATCCAGATTCATCCCAGTTTTATTTTCACCAGTGATCTGCCTCACTTTCTTGACACCATTCAACACAGGAATTAATACTAACAATAACATCATCTATTAGAAAGGATGGAGAAAGTCAACAACCAATTTATGTGACTTAGCATAATCTTACTCATAAGCTTTCAATAATTTATTCCAATGCACAATATAATGATATCAACAATAGACTTTTAATTTACATTTCACTTCTGTTTGGTAACAGCACCAGAGAAATGCAGTGTAATATATTTCAGACACCTTATTTTGACACCCCAAATCCTCTACAACTTTCCCTGATGATATGATCTCTTCCCCTTCATAAGCCTTCTTCTCCAATAAAATGAAATGCTCACTAACTCCATACCTAGCCATGCTTTCTCTATTCCATATTTTCATTCAAACTTCGTTCTTTGTGTCTTGAATACCTTCTCCTCTATTTCTGCATCTTCGCATTCTGCCAACCTTGAAGGCTCAGTTCAAATGCTCGATGCTCCATAAAGTCTGTCTTATTTGCTCCCTACTGGAAGTGGCATATGCTGTCTCTGAAGCCCCATTTCACATTTTGTACACCTCTCCTAATGCATTAATCATTATCTAATTTGTATTGGTTATCATTTTATGTGTTTCCTCTTAACTTATGAAAGTCTCAGAGATCTTCATAAAAAGAAAGTTTAACAAATAGCACTTATGTTAAAAAGTTTATTACAAACTGAGAACGTCCCATGTCCACAGAACTTGCTGAGAGAGGTTAAATGTGTGACCCTGACACCTCAGCCACAGCTAAATGAACCAGGCTGGGAACCCGGTTCAAGACCAGACAATCCCTAGACTGACCAGAAACTGTGAGGTGGCAGACAGGAATGATAGTTATGGGCTGGAGCTGGCTCATACTGGCTCATGGGATCCAATTGTTCAATCCTCAGGATTTGAGGATCCTGGTGACATCATACTGGTAGCCTGAAATCAACCACAGTGGAAGTGTTTGCACCATGGAAATTGGCAAACACTACATAACAGGGGTTCTGCCACCTTGCTTACCATAAACAGCCAGTTATTAGACATTAACACACCACTGATGATAATAAACTAAATTTTCTCCACTGGCCATTTGAGTGTGAGACCTACAGAAAGAGTCAACAGTCCTTAACAGAAATAAAGGCAGATAACTCAGAAAGAGAAGGCATGAGTGGAAGACATGAGATAGCAAAAGTATGAAGCAGCAAAAGTCACAAAGCAGAGAGACAGGAGTAGAAGTTCATCAGTAATGGCACATCAGTATAAGCAGAGGAAGAGAGTGGTAGAGTTGTTATGATGACGGATTTCTGAACAGATGCCTCTACCTTGGATAATGACTAATCCTGGCTCTTAGAGTTTTTCTGGATCCTCTATGACCTTTCCTAATTCCTGCTCATCTGAGAGGCTGGCTCTGCAGTTATTCCTCTTTTCTTATTCTCCTGTCTCTTCTGAAAAGTAAATCCTTACTGCAAAGGATTTGCAGTGCTGTCATGTCCATCCGCATATTGAATCCTCACAAGAAATTTGGCAGACACACAGGTCACCAACTCTTGTTAGTATCCATGAGCTCATGAGATGAGAAAGCTGAGGCTCAGAGAATCTGCAAGACTTTCCCAGAGATGTGCAGCTAGAAAAGAGAAGTGAGACACAAACCCAGGTCCTCTGGCATCAGAGCCAGGAGCTCAGTCCACTTCTGGCCCAGGTAAACTTGAGATTCATGTAAGATGGGAAATGCTTTGACACTTTGTCCTCTCAGATCACAATCCATGAATGACAGCAGGATTGGCCGATCCTTAAAAGGAGCAAAGAGGCCAAGAAGTAGAAAAAGTGAGATAGAACAGAGAAAGAGAGAAAAAGAAAATGTGATTTGAAAGTTTGGATGTCACATATAGATAATATAGCATATAGGTATATGCAGACATATATATACACATATACTCATCTATGTAATATCATATAGATGATATTTAATGTATACAGTGTGGTGTCAAACATACCTGGTTTAAAATCTCAGCTTCCCTACTCAGTGGTCATGAGAATTTGGGCAAGTAAATTCCCTCTCCTGAGATTCCATCTATAAAACAGACATTGGTTTCTCTGCCTCCTTCATAGGAATCTGGTAAAGCTTAATGACAAAAAGTATGTAAACCACTTGGCACAAAGCTTGCCACAGAGTATTTGACACATTTGATGTTTAGTTTTTATTATTTTTAATAAAATAATTCAAATAATAAATAACTGTAATCATTTTTAATTAATCTGACTTTATCCTAGAATAATCTGACGGCTAACGAAAGGACTTCTCTCTATAAATCAAGGGTATGTTACACGTGTGCACAGTCTGCTCTACCAAAAAAAAAAAAATCATTGGAAATACACAAGGCTCCAGATAAAATGTCTTTAAATAAAACATAAAGCAAAAACAGCTGCTGCTGAAATTTGGTCCCTAGGCAGATTTGATTTTTGAAAATGACAAGGAGGCCAAATTGTGCTTCGATTCCTGTGCTGTGTGAGAGTGGAGGAAAGGATTGCCTTGCAGACAGCCTTCTTGAAGGGAACATGTAGATGCTTAAACAAAGGATAGTGTACGCAAGACACACAGCTTTCTGGGACCCTCCACCAGGAGGGAATTCTGCAGCCTCATCACAAACAGCATTGCTGAATTTCCTTCTGTTTTCAGAAATGGTAACCACCACAAAGAAGACGCCCTCACGGTTGCCATAAAAACAAAAAGAGCAAATTCATTAGGCTGGTAAAGGACGGCACTTCTTGCCTTCAGCAGAGAAATCCTCTATGTTCCCAGAGACCTTGGTATGTGGCACTACCATTTCTCATGACGGCCTCTGCTAATACAGTACCGGCCAAGACTAATTCCTCCTGGAGGATGAGTTTATCAGGCTGCAACCTAGAAATTACACCCAGGATATTGGCCAGGGAGAGCTTTTTGAATATACTTCAGATATAATTCTTTTTTAAATATAATTTTAAAGCTAGTAAAACAAAACCAAAGTAAACACAGAAAATAGAACCAAGAATCAAATCAATCACCAAACACATCACCCTGACACAATTACTTCCTTTTGCACACATGCTTTTCAGCCTTTTTTCCCTCACGTGCATGCATTTACAGAGTTGAAGTCAGAGTATCCATATGATATTAACAATACAAGTTTTCAGGAGCTGAGCTGCAGCATGTGAGGGACAGCAGAACAAGGAAGGTGACTTGAAGTGTGTGTCTGTCCTACCCCCGCCCCCCCGCCAGGGTACCAGAAAGTGCCACCATTAGAGAAGACTCATTCCCTTGAGGAAACAGCAGGGGGTGGAGGTGCTTCTCTCCATGTTAGTGGAAATATTCCTGGATGGGAAACAGCCCCATGTCACTCTCTCCCTCCTACTCTGTATTTCTGATACATGAACTGATTTCAGGTTTTGACCCCAAGTCAATGTCTTCTGACTGGACTGCAGTACCTGGTGCTCCCTAGGCCCCACCTTGCAGTTGCCCAGCTGACTCCTGACCACTGAAACCTTACACTGCATGCCCCTCTGCTAGGAAGTCTGCACCTGAGCCATCAGCCCAGACCCGAGAGGCCACACAGAACACCGCAGCTGCCTCGGCACTTACTACACTATTTTCTTCTTGGCTTTCGTGTCTCAATCTCTTTTCCAAGGAGGAGACATGAAATTACATGCAGAAGGAAATTTAAGGACCAGGAAGCCCCTCTTGCGCCATCACCCACAGGTGCAGGTGGACCACAGTGGCACAGGAGAAGCAAGAGCAAAGTGGGAGCAGTAAGGTCCAGGGGTGATGTCAGGGTCCGGAGACTGCAGTGCGACTGTCCAGATGCTCCTTTCCCACTCTAAGTGGGTTTCCAGGCTGGGGCCAGTACTTAAAAGGGTCACACCTGAAGAAAAGGAAACTTCAACCACTGGTTGTCATGACCAAATGGCCTAAAGCTCAGGGAAGGGGGAGGGTCAACATCAGTTTCCACTGTTGGGCAATTCCAGTGAGGAGTGGCAGGAGGGGTGACTGGAGATCCCATTGGGAACTCTCTGAGGAACTCCTAGGCCCTGAACTGTCAAGATGGAACAGGAAGTTGTGTAGCCAGGGATGGCAATAGTGGGAAGCCACAGAGCTGCAGATCACATCCCTGTGTCCACAGAAAGAGGCCAGAATGAACACAGGAATATGGTCTGCAGGGATGAGGCTGTCTGGGGAAAAGGAAATTAGAACTGCCTTCTATGGTCCTCAAGGGTAGGACCTCTCTAGACCACAAACCTCCAATATAGTTTATCTGTATACTCGTGTGCCTTGCCCTAGCAACACCCAGAACAAGAGCTGGTAGGTGGGGATGCTGGATAAATGTTGGATGGATGGATGGACAGGTGAACAGGCAGATGAATGGATGGACAGACAGATGGACAAACAGACAAATGGATGATGAATGAATGGATGGGCAGAAAAATGAGTGAGTGAATTGCTACTACAGGATTACTTAGATAATTGTGTCTCAAGAAGTAATACAAAAACAGTATTACTCAGGCAGTCCATTGCATCAGACAGGAGTCTGGAGGGATGGATCCAGAAGCAAAGCAGAGACACAGACTGAGCAGCCCCAGAGGAGCTGTAGCCCCAGAGGGAGGCAGCTGGGCAAGTGCACAAGGGAAGCCTCGCTGGCCAAGATTCTATTTTTCAGTCACATCCAGCTTCTTGAATAAGTGCCACACTTTAGGGACACTGAAGGAGGCTCCAGCATATGTATGTACAAATGAGGAATGCTGTGGAATTTTAGAATCCTCAGGAACTTCAGGAGTCCTGAGAGGGACCTTTCACAATCCCCAAACTATATCAATAGTTCAAATATCCATATATATATGTATACCTATGTGTGTGTGTGCGTGTGTATATATATATATATATATATATATACACATACATACATATGTATTGATATACACATATGCTTATACACATACACATATAAATATATAGAAGGGAGAGGGAGAGAAAGAGAGAGAGATTATTTTAAAATCTTGGCTCACACAGTGTGGGAGCTGGCAAGTCCGAAATCTATAGGGTAAGCAGGCAGGTTGGTAAGAGTCGATGTTGCAGTCTTGAGTTTGAAGTCTGGAAACTTAGGCAAGATTCTATGTCACATTCTGGAAGCAGAATTGCCTCTTCAGGAAACTTTAGTCTTTGCTCCTAAGGCCTTCAACTGACTGGATGAGGCCTATGACATTATGAAGAGTTATTTGCTTTACTTAAAATCAACTAATTATAAATATTACTCACATCTACAATATACCTTCACAGCAACATCTAGACTGGTGTTGACCCAACAATTGGTCACCATCGTCTAGCCAAGTTAACGTATAAAATTAGTCAACAGAGCCATATCTCTACCAACTCCTAGAAAGCTCCTATAGTAGAAGGAAATTTTTTTTAAAAAGGCTCTTGGCTTTGAAGATGTCGATTTCTTTGGTCTCCTTTCCAGATTCTCTCCAGGGAGAGACACATTATGGGTAAGAGAATTACCAGTTTGCAAAATGCTGACAAGGTGTAAACCAGTCATGAATGGCCTTCTAACTGGGAGATTAACACATGCAGGGTAGGACTACCTGGGCACACCTTCCTAGTGCATTCCTACACCCATGGCAGAGTCCACCTGCCCATGCACCCTGCACCCTGTGGGGGGTGGGGAATACCTATCCACAAACAATGAAAAGGAGTTATTTTATCATTAGATGGGACTCTTGCCCCAACCTGCCACACCTAGCTGCACTGGGCCAAGTGCATTCCATTTCCAGGTTGTTGTAAATATCTTTCCAGCCACAAGCCATGTGTCCTTTTTGCTTAGCTGCATTGTGGTGTATGGGAAAGCACTCACATGCCCCTTCCCTACGTGGGCCAAAAGAAAGTGCCCAGAAGAGTCTGTGGGAAACCCTGGCTTGAGCGTCTACATCTCCACAGCCTGGCTCTGGCTGAAGCTCCAGTGACTTTGCTTGTTCGACTCATGGACTCAGTCACACCCAGGCCCGAGAAATCAAGCTTTCCTCATATTGTTTTAAATTTATTTGTATTTTTAAAACACGGAATCTATTTTCTTCTTCGGACATGGAGCATCCTTCTGCTTTGAAGGTTGCCTGTACCCCCACAGCAGGAGTCGGCAACACACGCGGTGCAGGCTGTTTTACGCTTTGTTCCCTCATCTGTGAATCAGTAATGATAGTGCCAACCCACAGAGTGCTCGTGAAGATGTCATGTATCATCCTCAGGCCTTCTGTTTCCCAACACACAACAGAGCAGGGGGAACTGGTTTCTGGACACATAATGACAACCAACCAGAATAGGCAGCCAAGAGAGAGTTCTGGGGCTATCACAGGAAAGGCCTGGGCACAAAGAGGACCACTGAAGAAACAGGAGGTAGGAAGCACAGGGCCAAGCTTGGGATGGGGGTGCGGGGCATTTGGGGAGAGAAGGAGTAAGGGTCTGAGCCAAATGGGCAGAGGGAGGGAAAGAAAAGGCCACCATGTCTGAGTTTCTGTAAGCACTCATGGATAAGAGAAGCAAGTGGACAGAAGAGGAGACTTGGTGGGAGAAAGAGAGTTCCCTTGCCCAACAGCTATGTCTAAGCCAGCATCATCCCTTGCCTGGAATACTGCAACAGCCTTTCAACTGGTCTCTCTGCTTTCAACCTCGATCCCTTTGGCCTAGTCTCCACAGAGCTGCCAGGGAGAGCCTATAGAGACATGAGTCAGCACACGCCACTGCTCTGCTCAAAAGCCTGCTGTGGCTCCCGTCTCACTCAGAAGGAAACCAAAGTCCTCACAAAGCCCTGGCAGTGCCCTCTGTGGTCCTCTGTAAACTGCTCTCCCCCATGTGCTTACCCTGCTCTGGCCAAACCAGTCACCTGGGCCAATTACATGTACACCAGGCCCATGTCAACTGTCTGAGGGCCTTTGTCCTGGCTGCTCCTCCACCTGGAATGTTCTTTCCCTGAGAACACCTGCTTGGTTAACTCCACTGCCTCCTTCATCTTTGCTTAGGTCCGGTATTGCCTGCCCTGCACTTGCTGTCTCCTACTGCAAATCACCTCCCAGCCCCCACAGTCCCAATTTTCCTTCACTGCTCTTACTTCTCCTTTTGTCCACATGGCTATTTAAAATTTTGTTTACTCTTTATCATCTGTATTTCATCATTAGAGTGTAAGCCTCACAGAGGCAGGAATCTTTGTCTGTTCTGTCCATGACTGTCTCCCAGGATCCCAGAACAGTTCCTGGCAAATAGTGGGTGCTCCACAAACATTTGTTGAATGAATGAATGAATGAATGAATGAGTGAGTGGATGAGAATAGACTCTGAAGCCAGACAGATGCCAGGATTTACATCCCTGATCTCCACTACCTCCACATTGCCCTCTTGGACAGGTATAGATTAAGCTTTCTGAGGCTCGGTTTCCTCATCTGTAAAATGGAAAATGTACTTTATACATGAGATTGCTATGGGAACTAACTAAGAGAACTTCATATAAAGTACCAGCATAAAATAGGCTTTTAATAAATGTTAATTTTCTCTTAATATTTCCAGAGATAGCACTTGGATATCTAAGAAGAAACATTGTTTATTTTGATATTCTGGGCTGAAAGAATCAAGAAACACTAGTGCTGTCACAATGGGGAATTCTGACTACAGTTTCAACTACAGACCTTATTCAGATTTCACCAATTCTTAACACACATTGTGTGGGTTTGTGTGAGTGTGTATGTAGTACTATGAGATTTATTACATATATAGAGATGAACTGTTACAGAAAATCAGAAAAGACCACAGAGGTGACAACGTATATTGTTTATTTCTCACAACATTCTGGAAGCCAAGATTTAATATCGGAATTTTACAGATAATATAATGGCGTTCAGAAAAGCTAAGAGACTTGCCTAAGATTACATAGTTCCTAAGTGGCGGAGCTGGTACTTGCAGTTTTCTGACACTCAGCAGGTGTTGTGTTAAGGACACACCCTTAAGGATGGGGGCTGGGTCTGAAAGAGCATTAGAAGGAGTTATGGCCTTGCTAGAGACAAGTTGATACAGAACTGTTATTTTGCAAGTACCAAAGTGCTAGTTTTCTTGATTTTGCCCTAATATATGGGCTCTGAAATATATTTTTTTAAGATTCGGGAAAAAGAGCCCCTGATATTTCTATATTTCTTGGGGAAAAGATTCTCCAGGAAACCCCCACTCTCCTTGTACTTTCCAGCCAGAGTTACCTCTTTGGGCAGTTACCTGGAATATTGCAGAGCAAAGAAAGCAAAAATGTTTAAAACAGGAGACATGAAGAGAGGTTTAAGCAGCCTGGGAGGAATCCTACAGAAAGAAAGCGACTGTTGTCCTTCCCGCTGAAGCTCCTTTTTGTTGGCCAGTCTGGCTGAAAGCAGCAGGGTCTGAACCTCAGCCAAGGGACAAAGGGCTTTTTTGGCTAAGAGAAGTAACTGTGGTCATGACAGGCCAAAACAGGAGAAAAGCATTTTATGGAGTAACAAGGCCCACCAAATGTCAGAATCAGTGCCTGCAGGATGTAATTTACTTCTGCAAGCACTTACTAAGCAGCTGCTTTGTTCCAGGCATACTCATATGATTAAAAGACAACCCCAGCCTCCAATGAACTCCCAAACTAGCAAAGGAGCCATTTATTCCATTCATGTATTCATTTATTTAATTTCTCACTTCTTTGGCCATATAATTTAGTAATTAAGAACATATCCTTGAAATAAGAGAGACAGGTCCATCCATTCATTCAATAAATATTTATTCAGTGCCTACTACGTGCCCAAGCCTGCTCAAGGCACTAAGGAAACAGAGGCAGAGAGACTACGGATCCCCACCCTCAGGAATATGGATTGCCCCGGGGGTGGGGGGGTAGGAGAGGCAGTGATCAATAAAAGTAACAAATAAATTACGTAGCATGTTAGAAGCTGTGGGAAAAAGAAAATACAGAGCACGGTAAGTATCCTGGAGAGTACAGGGTAGGGGGATTTAGAACACAGTATTACATAAGGTTGTCAAGGTAGACCTTATTAAGAAGGGTACAGGTCAGCAGAGACCAAAAGAGGGTGAGAGACATGGGCAGAAGGTGGGCCATGTGGATATGGAGTTGGGGAGGGGAACAGCTTGAGACAGACCTCAATGAGGAGGCCAGGCTTGCTCTGCCCAGGAACAGTGACTAAGCCCAGGAAGTAGGCACAGAGCGGGAGCGGAGAGGAGTAGGAGACTTAAGGGTAGATTATGCAGATTATGCAGGGCCGTGTGGGCCATGGTGGGATTTCTGCCTTTGCTGAGTGACACGAGTAGCCAGGGCAGGGTTTTAGCAGGGAAGTGCCATGACCTAGCTCATGTTTTAACACAATCACTCCAGCTGTGATGGTGGGAATAGACCTTAAGTGTACAAAGCTAGAGGCAGGGAGACCTGCTAGTCGACCATTGCAGCAATCTTGGGAAGAGATGACAGTAGCTCAGGCCAAAAGAGTAACAGTGGAGGTGATGAGAAGTGGCTGGATTGGGGACATATTTCTAAGGCCACACCAAATTCCGGATGGATTAACTGTGGGTTCCAAGAGAAAGTAAGGAGTCGGAGGTAATTCTAAGGTTAGTGGCCTGAGCCAATAAGAACTGTTAAGAGGCTTATTAAGAGTGTGATCTTGGGCAAATTGCTAAATTTCCATTTTCATCTTTGTAAAATGAAGAATAATAAGATCTCCATTACAGAGTTGTCATGAATATTAAAAGAGATAATACATACAAAGTATTTGGTTTGTGAAGAGAGCACATAATAACAGTAGATAAGCAGCTAATTGATCTTACAGCATATGCAAGATCCCAAAACAACACTCACGGGGATTTGCAAAAGATTAAATATTGGTGGAGTGGAGTAGGGGGTAACTGAAATGGATGAGGAGACTGAGGTTTCACCCTCATAATGACTGCTAACCACTGCATTACCTCTAGTAATTCTTCTCATTGCTTTCCACTTCTACTTCTCAATATGTAACATGAGAGGAGGTTGACTGAGATCAAGAGACTGCAAGCAAACCCATCACATGTCCTTTTTTCTTTTAATACAGTTTTATTGAAATACAGCCACGCTCTTTTGTTTATGTATTGTCTGCAACAGCTTTCCTGCCACAACAGCATTGTTAAATAGTTACCACAGAGACCATATGGCCTATAAAGTTGTAAGTATTATCTGGCCCTTTACAGAAAAAGGTTGCAGATCCCTGACGCAGAGCATTATTCCTCACATGGGTATTAGATGTAGACATGACTTAGGTATAGACAGAGAGTCATGAAATCCTTTCTTCAAATGAGGTCTCAGCCAGAAAGCTAATATGTAACACACAATAAGTGTGGAGCTGGTCTGTTGAAGAGTGGTTGGGGTGGAGTGATATGGGGAGTATTGAGTCCTGATAGGCTCTGACCGTCTTATTTTTATTATTTAGCAAGGAGACCATGCTAAGTAAATTTTATAAATTGGATAAATTAATACTTGTGTTGAAAGCCTAAAAATAGGTTTTTCTCGTGAATGTGAAGTCAATGTTATACTGGGTAAGGACAGAATTCAATTCAATTCAATTCTCTTAACCTCAAAATTTGTATAGGCAGCAATTCCACATTCCTGGCTTGTCCCTAATACCAATTACACATTAAGGCCTGTTTCTTTCTCTTCACATTACGGAACCCCTGAAAATTGCCAACTTCAATTACTTTTGCCTCTTCTGATAGAACTTCTATAAGAAAGAATCTTCTCTATTCTACCTTCCTCTATTTTCTTCTGACTTGAATACCTGGGTGTTATGGGCTGAATGTTTTTGTCCCCTCAAAAATCATGTGTTGAAGCCCTAACCCTCAATTTAATGGTATCTGGAGGTGGGACCTTTGGGAGGCAGTTAGTGTTAGATTAGTTCATGAGGGTGAGGCCCTCATGATGGAATTGGGCTCCTGATCAGAACACATGCCAAAGAGCATGCTTCTCTCTCTCTCTCTCTCTCTCTCTCTCTCTCTCTCTCTCTCTCTCTCTCTCTCTCTCTCTGCCATGTGAGGACACAGTGAGAAGCAAGACAGAAAGAAAGCTCTCACCAGGGAACCAAATCAGCGGGCACTTTGATCTTGGACTTCTAGCCTTCAGAACTGTGACAAAATAAATTTCTGTTATTTAAGCCCCCAGTCTATGGTATTTCGTCACTAAGACATTGTATTTCCAGTTCTATTAGCTTACCAATCAGTCTCAGATATCACCATTCAAATAGTCCTTACAAATCTACCTCTTACAGGAAATGTTGATTTGACTGATGCTTTCTCCTTAACCCTAGTCCAAAATCGACAACCACCTGTTGTCGGTCAACATCAAAAAGCTCTCCCACACAAATATCCTATTACTAGCATTCAAAATGAAATTACCACCCCCATTTCTTCCTCCATATTCAGCCTCTCTTCCTCACTTTTATTAATGTCACCATCATCCTTGAAAGTCACCCAAGTTAACAACCTAAGATTCTATTTTTCACTCCTGTTTCTCTGCTCCACAAATCCAATCAGTTGACAGTATCTACTGGCCTATCGCTGTAATATATCTTGCATTCACCTCATCTACTCGATTTCCACAACCATTTTCTAGTTTAAATCCTGGTGACCTTTCCCCTAGACTATTATATTAGTCTTATAATTTGCGTCACTGGCTTCAGTTAGTTATTCTTTCCTCATGTTCTCTTTCATAAGACTCCCAGATAAATCTTCCTTAAGTGCAAATCTGATCAGATCACTCCTCTACTCAAAATCCATCAGTAGTTCTCTGTTGCTGACAGAATAAAGTCAGACCCTTGTTTTCCATTTCAGTTCTTCCTCAATTTGGATTTTACCTACCTTCCTATCTTTAATTCTCACTTTTCCCCTTTTTACACTCAATATGTAAATTTAAAGTAGGCATTCAATTGCTGCCTAACACTGTCCTGATTTTCCCCTGAGCTCTTCTACCTGCAATAGCTCCCTGAGCTTTGCTACATATTCAAATAATACAAGCCTATGTCTTTTCTTTGATGGCATCTCTTCTGGTCCTCTCTCCATCTCCTTTAAATACCCTCAACATTTTAACTGGACCTTTATAATGACTTGATTTTAACTGTGTTCTAAATTTGACCTGCCTACGTTTCATTCCTGGTAACTTTAGCATTTAGTATATTCAGTTTGTTAGGATAATACTAGCTTCTCTAACAAACTCCCAAATTTTGTTGGCTTAACACAATAAAAGTTAATTTATCTCTCAGGTAAGAATCTAATGTGGGTGTTTCTGAGTGGTAGACAACTTTCCTCCACATAGTGATTCAGGGACCCGGACTCTGTCCATACTTTGGTTCTACTGTTCCCTAAGAACTCAGAGTTCTCTGCTTCCAGTGAGTAGAAGGGAAAAGACAGAGTAGAAAAGTAACATTCACATCTTAATCACTAGGACACACATCATTTATATTCATATTCCACTATGAGAACCAGTCATTTGGTCCCTCTCTGATGCAGAAGAGCCAAGGAAATGTAGTCCCTGGCTGGGCAGCTCCTCCCCAGAGATTATTCCATTCTATAAAAGGAAGAGTAGAAATTCTGGGTGGAGGCTTATCCATCTTTGCAACACTCTGGCACATAGGGGACACTTTATACCAAAAACATGTATTTGGAAATGATAATATTTAAAATACCCACAATTTATTGACCATTTATTACCTATAAAGGCCTTTTTGTGCTAGAAATTTTATATATAAATATAATCGTTTTGGAGATGGGGAAAATTTATTTCAGGAATATTAAGGAATAATAATAATAAAAGCAACACTTACTGAGCATTGACTATGAAATGAACTAAGGACTTTACATACAAGGTTACCCAAGTTTATAAGTTGTTGAGCAAGGTTTTGAACCCAGGCCTGTCTGACTCTAAAGCCCATGTTCCATCCATTAATAGATCAATCTTTCCTTCATATTACATAGCTAAAATGTACATAATAATAGAAGTTAATATTTATGGAGTGCCTCTCATTTCCCAGCCTAAATCATATGTCTTTTACATATATTGTATTTAAGCCACAACATATTATGGTACCATTTTACATATATACATACATACATAAATATATATATATATACACATACAAACATATATACCACACACACACACATATATTCATGTATATATGTATATGTGTATATGTGCACACATATATACACACACATGCCCAGTGTATACATACATATGTATATACAAAGGGTCTTCAAAAAGATCATGGAAAGATTAGTATCTTTTAATTCTGTCTTTCCAAGAACTTTTTCAAGTATCCTCATATATATTTTTGTATATATACACAAACAGATAAATGGGTATATACACACATATATATGAATATATACACATACATAACAGTACCATGATATAGAGTTTATGTATATATATAGAGAGAAACTATATAGTACTATTATTATGTTCTTTATACAGACAAAGAAACTGAGGCACAGAGAGGCTAAGTAACTTGCTCGAAGTTTCACAGTGAGCAAATGGTCCTGCAAATATGAACCTAGGCAGCCAGAGCTCTAAGCATAAAGGTTTGCCATCTGCTAAATCTCTGGGTTTTCTGGCCTGTCTGTATTTGCTGACATGAGACTGAGGTCAGTAGGGACTGGAACTGTGCTGTATTCATCATGACATTCCCTGAACCTAACATCGCCTGGCGCACTTCAAGAAATATTTGTTGAATTGAACTCATGAAGTTCAAGGAAAATTGTTACCAAGAGCCAGATTAGAATTTAGAGTCTGTGAGGTTAGAGGAGGAGCAATTCTTGCCAGAAAAAGAAAATAGTCTGGCATTTCAAAAAGCAAATTAAAGTCCTAATGTTTGGTGAACTTCTCACTGTTTGTCTTTCTGGGGAACTTCTGTGTTTTTGGCAGAGGGCCAGGGCTGGAGAGCCATATGCAACAAGAAGGCCATTCCATCTTACCCAGCCCTTCGAGGACGACCTTATAACCCTCTTCTTGTGTGCCTGTCAGCCAAACATTGCTCAAGGACTCCAGAGACAGGAAAATGCTTTTCTATTTTCATTGAAAGTTTAGGCAATACATCTGAGACAGAGTGAAATCCCAGGTCTTTAGAAACCCATCTTTTATATTTGGGACATCAATAAAAACATGGCCTCTGTGAGGAAGATGTTAGGATTTCCTATTGAGGTGACCCAGACTCATAATAAATAATTAAGATTTGTAAGAGGGCATTAGACAATACAGAGCACAGTCACATGCAGTATTCTAGTTAATCCGTCCACATCAGACTCAATCAAATCTTACCAGTTTTTATTAAGGGAAAGTGAGCGAGTTTTCACTGCATTGTTGGCTTTTGATTTTATTGTCCTTGATTCTGTTGTGTTTATTTTGAATGAACTGATATTTAGATTTTCTGTGAAGATGGTGTATTGAGTTTATGCTTTGTTTCTCTATTTCAAAAAAATAGGACCAACAGAAAAAAAATTTGTGTGTATGTACGTATGTGTTTGTGTGCAAACGACATTGTCAGCAAAAACAGGAAAGAAGAAGAAAAAAAGATGACTTCTCCTGGGTGAGGAATGGAACAAAGACATGAATGACTGAGAGAGGTGTTAGCCAAGAGCCTCCTGGGCTCTGGGTCTGAGCCCTGTGAGGGTGAGGGGTTGGGTCTCACAGGGCGACTACCATAAAACTTAAGCCATCCAATATGGGCAGCCAGCATTAGGCTCACTACTCAAAATGAATGAAAGGTTACATAGGGTTTTCCCACTTATGAAAAGTGGAGAAATCTCTGCTTCTCATTCCTACTTGGACCTATGCGTTTTAGCAAGCTTCAGGCCTGGGCAAGCCTGGGGGTCACAGGCACCAGCTCACAACTAGGAGAGGAATCAAGCAACATGCTGACCTGGAGACTGGATTGACAACATTCCCATTATATGTGTGTGGAATAGGATTCCTGAAATGCTATGGAAAGACCTAGAGACCTACACTCAGGCCTGGAGGCAAAGGGAAGGCAATTGTCAAATCATTAGTTAGGGCAGGATTAACACAAATAAAGAGAAAGAAAAAACAAATAAAATTCTCTCATTTAACACTAATCCTAACTCTAGCCCTATTTCCTAGCCTAACCCTAGTAAAATGGAGTTGGAAAAGTCAGGCATCTCTGAAGTTGGAGACACAGTGGAACAAATAATAGAAGACCTGATTAGAGGTGTGTATAAGAAGCAGTTAGATTCTTATGTCCCAGATGACGTAAATTTTCTTCCCATTACCACTAATGCCCCGGGCCACAAAACACTGGAGGTTTATTATGGGAGCCATTGACCCTGAAGTCTCTGCATTCAAGGATACTGGACGTAGCAGAGGGAAGGTGCAGAACTAAAAATGTAAGAATGAGAGCCCAGCTCCCTTTTTTCACTCAATTCCCAGGTGGACATTAGCTGAGTTTATATGTATATCCAGGCAGGAACCTGGAGGATTCTGGCCCTCCTTAGGTGACTGTTAATATGCCAAGGTGAAAAGACCTACAGTTACTAGATTTTTAGAGATTCTACAATGAAATAGTTAACAACTTGCTCAATTACTCGGTAGCGAAGCCAATTATTCAACACATCCTGACCCCATTTGTTGGCCTTTCAACCGAGCTTTTAAGTGCCTTACTTTTCAATATAAATGGACATCAAAAGATTGCCAGGTTTTTGAAGAATACTTCCAATATAATAAACAGGAAAACACAATTGTAAAATAATAATAATAAATAACAAAGAGAGAAAACACAGAAAGCAGAAAAAACTGTTTTAGAAAATTCTCAAAGAGGTAAAACATATTGCATCCATATGAAGCAAGAACAGATACTACTTAAAAGGAAGAGTCACAAAACAAACAAAAAGAGCTCTTTGAAATTAAAAATATAACAACAAAAATTTTTAACTCAATATAACAGTCGAAATATAAAACTGAAGAAATCTCCTGGAACCAAAACCCAAAGAGCTAAATATAGGAAAATTTTTAAAAACAGATCTATTTAGGAGGACAAACAGCAAAATATTGGGAACTCCAGAAAGAAAGAATAGAGAAAACACAAGGAAAGAAATAATAACGAATAAGTACAAGAATTTCTCAGAATTAAAGAATATAAGTCTAGGGGTTAAAAGACCCCACTAGTGTCTAGTACAACTCAAGTACAAAAAATGAAAACAGACTCTCACCAAAGCATAGTATTGTAAAATTTTAAAACAGTAAAGGTGAATGAAAGATCCTAAATGCCTCCAAAGACGGAAAGAAAAATAGAAAGTTGTATACGCTCATCCATCAGAGTGGCACTGGACTTCCTTACAGTAACACTGGATACTAGAAGACAATAAAGAAATATCTTCAAAATGTGGATGGACAGTGATTTTAAACTTAGAAGTCTATACCAGGTCAAACTATCAATCATGTGTGGAGGTGGAACAAAGAGTTTTCCAAACTGACAACATGTTTAAAAATTACCTTCCATGAATTCTTATGCAAAAAGGTAACAAAGAATATGTCCCACCAAACAAGGTAGACAACCTAAAAAGAGAAAACAAGGGACACAAAACAACCTGGATGCCGACCCAAGAGAGATGCAGACATAATTCTCATGATGATTGTAAAGGATGTCTCCAGCCAACACCTGCTCACACAGATATAAGGCTTCAGGAAAGATGAACCTGCCCTTTTCTATCTGATCTCTCAATAGATAGATAGATAGATAGATAGATAGATAGATAGATAGATAGATAGATAGATAGATAGATAGATACATACATACATACATACATACATACATACATACATACATACATACATACATACATACATACATCTCTCTCTCACACACACACACACATGATATGCTGCCTGATGTTTCTGAATATACTGAAAAGCGGTTATACCTTTATGAGTTTGAGAATGAATTAATGATGTGTATGTGAAAAACTTAGCAAAAAAATAATGAAGAATGTATTAACTCTAGAGAAAACAACATATAAACTGTATAGATACACACATAAACAAGAAAGGAAAGTTAATCCTAGTACCCTGCCCAGCTCAGTGGTGAATATTTACACACCATAATGTAAATACTTATTTAAACCAAAAATGTGATAAATTACACTGGGAGAATGAGAGATAGCAAATTACCCATCTTCCAAAGTGAGAAATGAGTAGATAATATCTAAAACTGAAAAAATAGCAATATATTAATTTCTAAAACCAAAAAACCAAGAAATAGAAGTTTACTTATGGAGGTAAATACATCTTCCAAAGTGAGAAATGAGTAGCTAATATCTAAAACTGAAAAAATAGCAATATATTAATTTCTAAAACCAAAAAACCAAGAAATAGAAGTTTACTTATGGAGGTAAATACAAAAACAAACACTAAAAGACTTGAAATAGGTTGCCCCTGGGGACTGTTAACCAGGAGTGGATCCCTCTACTGTACAACTATTTGACTTTTAAAATATGCTCACATAATATTATAATAAAATCAAGTTCAGTTTAAAAAGGAAAATGCAAAAACTCATTAACATACATAGCATATTAAAAATATAAAGGAAAATAATCTCAATAGATACAGAAAAAAATCCAACACAACTTAAAATAACAAAATGTTCATTTGTTCATTCATGGCAAAATGCTTAGCCAATTAGTAGTAAAATAAAATCTCCAAAATAACTGAAAATATATTTAATAATATAGATTAAGAAGCATCAAAGTTAAATGAAAAAAACAAAGCAAGATAAAGATGTTCTGTTTTTTACTTCCATTTGGTATTATCCTGGAGGTCCTAGACAATGAAATAAACTAAGGAAAAGAAATAAGAGGTATAAAAATTGAAAAATGATATGCTGTTCTTATTTCACACAGCAAAATTTTCTCATAGAAATGTCAAGATAATTTATAGGAAAACTAGTTAGAATTAAAAAGAGTTTTCATCGAAGTTTCTGGATACAAGATCCACATAACAAAGTCAACAAGAAATTCTAGTATAAGTGCAAAAGTGAAACATGTACAAAAAGGCTAATCACGTCCATTTTTGTCATAAGAAAATTTTAGAAACAACTTAAAGGTTCATCAGTAGAAAAATCATTAAATAAATTGTGCAATAAGTTATAAACAACAATAAAAATGAACTAAAGCTATATATATTAAGATAAATAAATCTCAAAATGTGACATTAAACAAAAAATAAGTTACAAAATGTTATGAATAGTATGGGGATATACTTGAATTTGAAAAATACGTTTTTATTGATATTCTATACAAGGGTTTTCAAAAAGTTGATGGAAATATTTGTATTATCTTTTTCACAAACTTTTTGAAGTACCTTTGTATGTTAGGGTTAGGTTCAATTGTTAGACACGAAGACTGAAGAAAATTACAACAAACATGACAGTCAATTTTTCTCATATATAAAAGATAGCCAAGGTTTATATGGTGGAGGTAATCAGAGTCCCAGGATCTTTCCAGCTTTCTCTCTGCCCTTCCCAGAGAACGTCTTTAATACCAGGGTCTAAGACACCTTCTATAACTCCAACCATCATATCCAAGTTTCTATAGCAGGATGGAGAAAGGGGCAATGAAGATGTTTTTTCCCTTTTTAAGATTTTCTAGTAGTTAGACACAACACTATCACCTATTCCTAATGGCCAAATCATAATAATAAGAATACACTTAATTGCAAGAGAAACTGGGCAATGTAATCTTCCTTTTCCTTGTAAAGATCAAAAATTATCAGTTCCAAAGAAGAAGGGGAGAATGGATTACTGTAAACAATTAGGTAATGATGAAACACCCAATTCAGAATAACATTCTAATTGTATTTAGCAATCATCTCTGATGAATGAGCAAAAGAAATGGGATGGGGAGGAAACACACAGGGGGTTCAACTGTGTCTATGATGGCTTATTTCTGAAGAAACATTATCTGAGGCAAATATGTCAAAAAATGTTAAGATTTGACAAAGCTAGATGGTGGGTCTATGAATATCTGTCATATTCCTTCTTAATTTCTCTATAGTTTAATATTTCACATAATTGAAAAATCAAGTTAATTTTCAAAAGGTCAATTTTTGCACAACTGTTCTTTATCTTTTTTTAAAAAAAAAGTAATCTAAGCCCACACACATACACAAGCAACTTAGACAACATAACCAATACTTGACAATATAACCTTCACTGCAAATTGTCTCCTATCTGGGACTTCAGTTATTTTATTTTTTTTACAATAAAACTCCAGATTTATCAAATAACTAAAGTTTTGACTTCCCCTAATAAATTCTTGTCATTGCTGTTAATTAGCATTAGGTGAATAACTATTACATGGAGATAACTAGGCACAGGGCTTTCTCCCAAAGAATCCATTAAAGATTATGCTCTGGGTGTCAATTCACTTGTGTTGTTGTATTGGCCTGTGAATCCTGGAGTATTCTCTCAATTCCTAATTCTTTGCACAAAGGCCGATGCATTCCCCTATTGACTCAAACTGTAGTTATAGGGAGAAAAGTGGAAATGAGACTCGTCTCATAAGCTTGGGAGACCGTGGGCACATTCTTTTACTCCCCTTTCAACAAAGATTTATTGAGTAACTTCAGCTGAACCCACCAGCCCCACAGATCTCTGCTTAGTTGACACTTTGACCAAGAAGAATTTTATGACACCCCACCACCAATGCATGGTGCTCTGAGCTCGTTTGAATCTTAGAATGCGTCCCCATGTCACCCCATCCTACCTCCTTCCTATACTCTGAATGCCTGTTTAATTGTTCATCTTCTCCAAAACACTGGGATTTCCCAGAAGGAAGGTGCACTGTTCTGATCACTATGGTATATGCACCCAACACATAACCCAAGGCATGGTACATAGTAGGCATTTAATAAATATTTTTTTTAAATAAATGAGTAACTGAATATCAGTCTTCTTTCTCTGTCATTGTCCTTTTTTTTTTCTTTCTGTTGTTTTGTTTGTTTGTTTGTTTGTTTGTTTTTGTCTTTTTCGTGACTGGTACTCAGCCAGTGAGTGCACCAGCCATTCCTATATAGGATCCGAACCCGCGGCGGGAGCGTCAGCGCTGCACTCTCCCGAGTCCGCCATGGGCTCGGCCCTCTCTGTCATTGTCCTAAGCCCTAGTGTTGATTCTTGGTCAGGACAGAGTAAAGACCCTTATGGTACAAACGTTTCCCCTATTATTTCTAATTTACACAACTATAAAACACTACAAAAAAAAAGCCCAATCACCGGAAACTAACCCTGCATGTTTATTTTACAGTGTGCTTTGGAATTTCCCTCAGCAGAGATATCAGGATTTAAAGTTCTCAATTGCTGGGAAAACAATTGCCACTACCCACAGAGGAGTCACAAGGCACTGCGATCAACATTGGCCTACTAAAGGATTTAGTGTGAATAATGGATTGCCGGCATTTCTACCTCATCAAGAGAAATCGCAAAGAATGAAATCCCTGTCCAGTGTTCAGGCGCCTTATTCATTTCCTGTTTTTCCATTAAATTTAAATTAGACATAATCCTTAACCTTTTCAGATCTCAGTTCCTGTGGAGCTATGTGAGTCTTCCTAAAGCCTTATAAATCAGAACCTGAAGCATCTCAGGATACACAATTCCTTGACCTTTTCTGGCTCCTTCTCTTCAAAACCCACTACTAAAAATTGGGGGTTACAAAGAAAGCGATGAACTACATACATGAAGGAAACCATTGTTAGATTTATCAGGTATACTAAGTTTAAGGACTTAAAAATCACAAGACTAGTAGTATTGATAATATTGTTATTACTATTTGTAGTGGATTGAATAGTGTCCCCCCACCAAAATTCATGTCGACCCAGAAACTCATAATGTGACCTTATTTGTAAATAGGGTCTTTGAAGATATGATTAGTTAAGGATCTTGAGATGAAATCATCTTAGATTTGGAGTGGGCCTTAAGTCCAATAACTGGTATGTTTATGAGAAGAGGAGAGGACACAGACATACTCAGGGAAAAGGCCATGTGAAGATACAGAGGCAGAAATTGGAATTATGCTGCCAGAAGGCAAAGAACTCCAGGATCCAGCTTCAGACAAGTATCCTCCCGTAGAGTCTTTGGAGGAAACGTGGCTCTGTTGACACCTTAATTTTAAACTTCAAGCCTCCCGAACTGAGAGAGAATAAATTTCTGTTTCAAAACACAGTTCACAGTAGCTTGTTATGATAGCCCTAGGAAACTAATACATTAATCACTGCGTGATTTGTTGAAAATGGTAAAAATATTGCATCTATTGCAAAACACAATACTAAGAAATAATTTTACCACTGGGAAGGATAAAAGGAAAACGGAATTCTTAGGAAGCACTGGGAAACCTGAGTTTCACCCAGCTCGCACCATCTTTGGTAAGTATAGAACTAAAAAGTACTTCTTAGATGGGTAATCGGTGTTTTTTTCAAATGATCAGTAAAAATTGGCAAATGACACACCATGTTAAACCCACTTATAGAAAGAGATATTTTTTTAGCTGAAAGAGAAGTTTGGAATTATAGAGTGCTATAAATATAATAATAGTAATAGGTAGGGAGCACTTCATGATCTTGGGCTCACCATGTGCTAGACACCTCCCCAATGTTAGCTCATCACCACCCAGTGAATTAAACACTATACCAATGCCTGTCTTACAAACAGCACACACTGGAATGTAAGCTCCATGAGCAGAGGGAATCTTTCCTGTTGGTTGACTGAACAGTGCCCAGCACATACTAGGCATTCAATAAACATTCGGTGAATTAAATGGAACTGAGTTTTCCCCAAGGTAACACAGTTAGCAAGCAACAAAACCATAACTCTAGGATTTGAATCTAGGTCATATGGCTTTACGAATCATATTTTTAACCAGCATCTCCTCCTGCCAGCAACAGTGCAACTGAATAATTAAATTTTAAAATATTTAAATAAACTGAACTTTTAAATAAAACTTCCCTGACTATATCAGAAATTTTTTAAAAGTGGAAAAAGAAAATAATCACCCACTAATCTACCACTCTGTTGGTCAGCATTAGTATTTTGCTGATATTTCCTCCTGGAGCTTTTTAATCTCTGTTTTTATGTGTCCCCCCCCCCCGCCCCAAAGTTACGTTCAAACTTTAAGTACATGTTCTGCTTTTAAAATTGAGCATTGCAGCAAACCATATTTCTGTAGAGTTCATAACTCTTCATAAATAAATGACATATTTTACTGATACATGTACATGATTGAGAAAGTGATAAATCATTTTGTTGATATCTACATAGGTAAAATGTAGTATCTCATTGAGAAGTTCTTATGTAATTTACTTCAGGTATTCACTGTTGTTGGAAAAAGGTCATTTCCACTGTTTTTTCTACTACAAATAGTTCGCTAGTAAATATCTTGGTTCAAAAACTTCTAACAATAGTTATGATTATAACTCTAGGAAAGGTTCCAAAGAAGGAAAAGAAAAAAAGGACTCCTAGGTCAAGTGCTCTAAAAATTTTAAGGCTTTTATTACTGTAATACACTGATGAAATGCTTTCAACAAAGGGTATACCAATTTGTTCAGTACTCCCACCAGCAATCTGTGAAAGTGAGAATAGATCATGGTAGATATTCTATATACTAAAATATTTACTAATTATAAACAATAAATGATATCTCATGATTTAATCTGCATTTCTTAGAGACTGGAATTGTTTTTTTTTAAACATGTATGTGCCTATGCTGTGGACCAGCAATCCCATTCCTAAATTCATGTATATGTCCACCAATTCACTATTAGTTGTATAACCAAGAGAAATGAGTGTATGTGCATTCATATAGTTATTTTATTCATAATATCTAGGCACTGGAAATAACCTAGATGTCCATCATCAGTAGAATGGATACATATTTTGTGGTATATCCATGAAATAAAACACTACAGAGAAATTTTAAAAAGAATTATCTACTACCATATGCAGCAACATGGAAACATCTCACAGACATTATATTACATGAAAGAAGCCAGGCACAAAGGAGAAAAAACTGTTTAATTTCTTTATATGAAGTCAAAAATAACCAAATCTAACCCATAAAAATTGAAGTCGGAATACTAATGGAGCAATGAAAGGGGTGTTGACTGAGAAAAGGCATGGAAATAATTTTTGGGTGTTGGAAAATTTCTATATCTTCATCTGGGTGGCTGGCAAATGGGCATATACAGATGTAAAAATTCATCGTATTTAAAGTCAGTTCAATTTATTACACAAAAAGTTATTACTCTCTGGAAAGATAAAAATTTAAAAAATAAAAAGTAACCAAGTATGGATTTTGAAGGACCCCATAAGTACATGGGTCTTCTTGTGAAGGTTCTTTAAGGTAAACAATGCATTGCTCCATTTTATGATAGTAAGAATTGGCTTTTGGACAATATCATGCTTTGCTGTTCAGGGAGTCAGATAATGAACTCACTGAACTATTTACACATATGTTTAAAGGTTACAGAAAACTGGAATGGTGCCCAAAAGACTTAAAGAGTAAAGGAAGTCATCTTAGCAATTGCCATCTGGCAAATCTACTGCTTCAATTATTATTTAAATAACTCTTTTAGAGACAAAAAAAATGATAAGCATAAAAAGAAGAAAAGTATCATACAAATTTTCAATAACTGAGGATTGGAACAGACACTAGGAACCAGAAGAATTGCATTCTAGTCCTGGTCCTTCAATAAATAATTTTCATAACACCATGCTTCTCTGGTTTTCTTTCTACATTTCTTCTGTCTTTTCAGTCTCGTTTGGTGCCTCCCAAACTCCACTCTTCCTCTAAACGTCGGTGTGCTCCAGGGCACCATCACCCTAGATAATTGCATATAATTTCATGACTTTAAGTACCATCTAGAAGCCAATGCCTCCCAAATTTACATCTCCAGACCTGATCTCTCACCTAAACTTCAGGCTCATAAATGTAACTGCTGGCTCAACATCTCCATCAGGTATTCAATAGGCATCTCCAATTTAAGCCCTTGATTTTCCACGTATACTCTACTTCCCAAAACTATTTATCTTCCAACTTCTTCAGCTCAGGACAAACTTAACCACACTGCTCAAAGCTCAAAACCCAGAAAGAGAAAAGGATCATAAAATTAGGAAAATCCTTTCTCACTTTTGCTTTTATTCAAAGCATGCATCACCACTTCCATGTCATATTTTAGCATCTTGACCATCTGTCTCTCCAAACAAGTATAAAAGCTTAATGAGGGCAGGCAATTTGTTAATTGCTGTATCACCAGTGCCTAGAACAATACCATTTTGCAACAAAATGGTAGATTGCTCTGCTGGTCTTGTAGGACAATGACCTCCCAACTCTGACATTTGATTTGCAGGTAAAAGTGGGAAGGTTTCTGCTTAAATCTCACCTTTGTCTCCATTTATTAACTAGGGAATATGTTATGTGTTGAATCTCTCTGAACCTAGATACTCTCATCCGTAAATAGAATGTAATTAAATATGCCTCATAAGGCTCTATTGCGAATTATTCTAAATGATAAAATGTTTGTGAGAGTGCCAAGGAAGTACAAAGTCCTCAAAAACTCAACGACAATGATAACAAAAAAAAAAACCAGGCATCTGCATTTATGTAAATTATAGCATTATGTTTTCCTGAAAGGCCAGGTGGATTTTTAAAATAATATTTATTATCCATTTACTCCTCATTATAAAGAGATACATATTTACTGCAGAAATTGTGAATTATATCTAGAAATATTTTCTAAATGAAATTTACCTAGAACACTACCTCCACATATAACCACTGTTAACATTTTGGTTATACATATATATTCTCCAAGTCTTTTTAAAACACGTATTTGCATGTATGGCATTTGACCCTGTGTTACATTAACAATGTCATCCAAATTCTTAAAGAACATGATTTCTAAAAGCTGTATTTCCTTTTCCCGAGCTCTTATTGATGTTCTATTGGGTTGATTTACATGTTTACAACTATAATAATATTCTTAATCAATTTTTCATGGCTATTTCCATGGGTAAAATTGCTAAATGAAATTACTGGGTGAAAGGGGATGAAAATTACTGAAGCTTTTGATGCATTTTGCCAAATTTTCTTCCCTAAAAATTGTACTAATTTACACTAAAACAAGCAGTATATTTCCTCAGTTTTCATGAAAGATTGTAGTGTGAAAAAAAAAAAAGTACAAATACCACTGTGGTGAACAAACAAGAAAATAGTCTTACTATTTGACGGAGTTTGGATGTATTGTCCTCCCAGAAATCATGTGGAAATCCGATCCCAATGTGGCAGTGTTGGAAGCTATTTGAGTCATGGGGGTAGATCTCTCATGAATGGATTAATGCGCTCCAATTTTCTGTATTAATCCATTTTATGATGCTATAACAGAATACCTGACACTGGGTGATTTATAAAGAAAAACAAAACGTATTGCTTTCCGTTTTTGAGGCTGGAAAGTCCAAAGTCCATCTGACAGTGACCCAGGGGACTCACATTGCAAGATGGTAGAAGCAGAGAGAGAAGAGAGAGAGAGAGAGACTCTCCTCTTCTAAAGCCCTCAGAACCACACCCCGACCACCATGTTTAATCAATTCACTACTGCATGGTCCTATAATCCAATCACCTCTTCAAGGCTCCACCTTTCAATTACCATAATAGGACTTCCTACCATCTTAACAGTCACAGTGGGGCCTAAGTTTCTGATACATAAAACTTGGAGGACACAATTCAAGCTTCAATAAGTTTTGGGGGGACATAATTCAATCCACTACATTCTGCCCCTGCACCCCAAAAACTCATGTCTTTTTCACAGGCAATACATTCATTTTATCCCCCAAATCTTAACTTGTTTCAGTTCAAAAGTGCAAAGTTCAAAGTCCCATCTGTGAAATCAATACAAGTTATCTACCTCCAAGATACAATGGTGAGATAACATAGGGTGTATATTCTCATTCCAAAATGGAGAAATAGGCCAAAAGAAAGGGGCGGGGGATGTAGCGAGTGAGTTTTCACTCTATTAGTTCCCATGAGAGCTGGTTGTTTATAGGACCCTGGCACCTCCCCACACTCTCTTGCTTCCTCTCACCATGTGATCCGCTTGTACCTGCTGGCTGCCTGCCGTTTTCCACCTTGAGTAGAAACAGCCTGAGGCCTGCACCAGATGCAGCTGTCCCAGAATTGTGAGCCAAATAAACCTCTGTTCTTTATAAATTACTGAGTCTCAGGTGTTCTGTTATAGCAATACAAAATGGACTAATATGTTATTATTTTATTTTTATAATATTTAATACTATAGTTTAATATCAATTATTTTAACAATAATGACTTCATTATATCTGTAAAAACGTGTACTATTATATATTTGTTTTCAAATACAAAGTTAATCCCACCACCCAATAATAGTGATGGCCAGTTCTTTCTGAGTATAATTCCAGACATGTCTCTAAGGATAGAAGGATGTAAGGACAGGTAAGTAGTTAGGAAGGAAGGGAGAGAAAAAGGGTGGAATAAATTTTTATTAGACATGCACTAAATCTTCATTATTCCTGGATTTTGTACTTGTGAATTCACCTACATGCTAAAATTTATTTGTAACCCCAAAATAAATACTCACACAGCTTTTTTTGGTCATTTGCATATATGCACAAAGTAGCAAAAGATTTTAGTTGTTGGGCATACACATTCCCATTGCCGAGGTGATATACTGCCTTCCTGTTTCAGTGATTATAATGTAAATAAATGTCCTTTGTGCAGTCTATTTAGTGGCACATTTTTCACATTTGAGTGCTTTTTTGTTGATGATTTCATAGTCTAGAATGGCCCCCAAGCACCGTGCTGAAATTCTGTCTTGTTTTTCCAAGCATAAAAGCCAGCATGTAAGAAAATATGTGTGTTAGACTAAGCTCCATTCAGGCATAAATTATACTTACAGTGCTGTTCGTCATGGGTTCAATGTCAATAAATCAACAATATATATTAAATAAGCATCTTTAAACAGAAACACACATCAAACAAGCCTGCGTATTGATTTTTTGATGAAAATGCTGGGACCAGAGGCCCTCAGGAACCTAACACTAAGAACAGATTCTCCTTGGAGCACTGGTTCAGGATTCACTGATTCAGCTTTCCTAGAAACTTTATAGAACATACCTACTGTGAATTCTTGAATTAAATATACTTAGACAATTTAGAAATAAGATTTTTAAATGGATCATACTATAAATGATACTATTATTACTTGAATTAACAGTTAAAGTATAAATCATGTACAATTAAAGGAATGGCTTAAATTATTCAATTTTCTTCCCAACAATAAGTATCTATTCTTAAACAATACCTCTAGATCGCTTAATTTAAAGGAATGAAAGTGATTGTGAGCTTACAGGATGGGGTGAGTATGTTTTTAAACTATGTTCCAAATGTATACACAATTCATGGACTCTGATGTGAGGATATTAGAATACTTATACTTCCTGACACGCACCTTTTTCCTCCACCTTCTACCTGAATTGTTAGATTATTATTACTACATTTTTGAAGTTTATATCATTCGCATTTGGGTCTGTGATCATAAATGAACTGTTTTTCTAACTTTCTCTATTTTTAAGCTATTTAATACCCATTACTAGTACTTTGCAGTTTCTCCATTCCTGAGCTCTGATTTTGCAATGAAGTTTTTTGGTATTTTTAATAGTATCATTCCTATTATAAGTGATTCTTATAATAGAACTGTATTGTTATCTTTAGGATGGAGGGACATACCTTTGAAATGCACACCACACACACACACACACACACACACACACACACACACACACACAAACACACGGAGTACCAGAAACCCCCCATGGGTTCATATACAAGAGTACAGACTGGGAGAGGCCTGAACAGCAACAACCACCATCAAGGAAAGCCAAACATCCCTGGGAATACTAATGCCAGCTCCAGTGGCCACACTGGAAGGAATAAATTGACAGTCTGAAGCTGACCTAGAAAGAAACAGCTGCCTTCATGTATTTCATTGATTATAAGACTTTTTTTTTTCATATTTTAACATCTCTGAAAATGAGGTGTGCTTTGTAATTGATATTGTGGCAGAGTCTAATTGGCAGTAGTTTTTGTTTGTTTCTTAGTAAAACTTTTTTAAAAAATGGTTCATCTTACAATTGATGGCATCTTTCATTTAATAGAATACAGTGGCAGAGATCTGGAAGGTGGCCATGGAGGAGGTTGGGGGAACTGTGGATGACTGGTAGGGACAGAAGAAGGTTGGGTAATTGGGGCAGAAAATGGCAAAGGGGAATGTGTAGGGCGATTCCCAATCAGGGACTGGGAATATTTTAGTTGAAAGATTGTGCAAAGGTCAGCTTGTCTGTGACGATCATCCTCAAATACTTGAAGGACTACCATGTGGAAGAAGAGAACACACTTGTTTTGTGCAGCTCCTGAAGGAAGAACAAGGACCAACAAGTGAAGTAAATGATGCTGCTTTGGGAGAAAAAACTAAGAATTTTAGAAATTTGAGTTTGCCAGCAATTGGATGAACTTTCATGTGAGAAAGTGAGATTTGTGGGAAGGAGTCAGGAAGAGCCATGTAGATCTTGAGTGTACCACGGTCATGAGTCTGAAATTTGATAAAGCAACTTCTCTTGCAATTTTAGAATTTTAAAACTCTAAAAATTCATCCTCATTTTAGCCTCTACTAGGAAATTCATTTATGGAAATAATCAAAAAGAATAATGGAGAAATGTGTAGGAAAATGTTAATTGTAGACTAAGAAAGTTTCAACCTATATATCCATTTATAAGGAAATGGTTAAATAAATACTACAACTTGATAAAATATTACAGAATACAGCTGTTTAAAACAACCATTATAAAGACCAGGTACCAGCAAGGAAAACTGTGTCTGATAAATTGTGTGTTAAGTGAGTGAATAAATCACGACAAAAAATTTCATCTTCACTGACTATATGTAAAAGTACGTCTGCATAAGGACAAGAACTAGATGGGAATAGGGAAACGAAAAGAGGTGATTTTCTGAGTAACAGAACTCTTGGTTAGATTTTTTTTTTTTAACTTTTAATTTCCATTATTATTATCATTAGCTGCTTAGGCAAATCCTTTTGTGGAGAAGTTAGCTTTTCCTACTTGAGGAACCCAAACTGGGGTCTCTCTTACATGAATAATTTGTACTATAAGCTCCTGATGCTCCTTCCTAAAGCATTTATCTTTATAAAGGATAACCTTAAATTGTTTGACCTAATTACCTAATAAACAGACCTGTTAGGTATTTCTTTTTTATTTATTTATCTTTAATTGTACATATTCATAGGGTAAAGTTTGTTGTTTCAATACGTGCATATATTGTACAGTGATCCATTCAGGGTGGATATCATATCTATCACCTAAACATTTATTAGTTATTTGTAGTGATTACATTCAAGGTCTTCTTTTCTAGCTATTTAGAAGTATGCAATACAACACTATTAGCTATAGTTGCCCTAGAACATCAGAACTTATTCTTCCTGTCTACCTGTAACTTTGTACCTGTTGACCAATCTCTTCCTCTAACTCCTCTTCCCTTCCCAGCCTCTAATACGAGAACTCTCTGCTTCTATAAGAACCACGTGTTTTGTTTTGTTTTGTTTTTAAGATTGCACATGAGTAAGATCATGCAGTATTTGTCTTTCTGTGCCTGGCTTACTTCACTTAACATGATGGTCTCCAGTTCCATTCATGTTGCTGCAAATGACAGGATTTCGTTCTTTTATCTAGCTGAATAGTATTCTATTGTGTATATATACCACTTTTTTTCATCCATTCATCCACTGATGGGCAGTTAGGTTGATTTTGTCTCTTGGCTATTGTGAATAGTCCTGCAATGAACATGGGAGTGCAGGTGTCCCTTTAATATACTGATTTAATTTCATGCTAGGAATTTCTTTTAGTCTAAGGACCCTATTAAAAAATCCTGAGGCAATAAGAGTAACATGAACCAAGAGAGTTTGGGGAACCTGTGACATGGTCCCTATACACAAAGAGCTCATTGACAAGTGTCAAAAACTGAACCATAAACTAATAAATGAAACTAACATAATAAGTCATATAATCTAGATGATCACAGCATTGGGGAGGGGGAATTGTGGTGAGTGAATAGGTGAGGATAAGCAATTTGGAACATATGGAAGGCATCAAGAAAAGCTTCACAGGAAACACAAATTCTAAGATTGGTTGTTTTATTTTATCTAAATAATAAAATCTTATTTTTAAAAAATAAAATAAACTGTATTATATGGGAAAATGGTAATTGTCTGCTCCACTCACCCAGAGTCAAGCTCTTCTCAATAATTTACCTATTTCTCCTGGTAATTATTTCCCTATCTTTAAATAAGATGCTTATACTGCTAGATCTTGTTTTATAAATTTTAGACTTTACATATTGGCTTCCTGTTATAGAAGTTAAAGAGTTAACTTTCTTATATTATCCTCAACCTCTATCCTCTCAATTTAATAATATATCAAGTACTTGGTTAACCAATAATCAGCATCTGCATCATTATGACCATATAAATGCTGTTTATTACTAAACCAGGTAATGTACTATGATTAAAAATCCTTTCTCATAAAACTTATTGTTTTTCCTAGAGTTGTTGATAGACTGTTTTTTTATTTGTTCATTTTTTCAATGTACTTAAACTGAATCTGTTCAGTAACTTTTACAAATGCTCAACCATGGTTTCAAACACTCTATCTATTTT
This sequence comes from Cynocephalus volans, assembly GCF_027409185.1. NCBI lineage: Eukaryota > Metazoa > Chordata > Mammalia > Dermoptera > Cynocephalidae > Cynocephalus > Cynocephalus volans. Next base: position 12,245,322 of record NC_084468.1, read on the forward strand.
TGCCTCCTGTCCACTCTTCTTCTGCCCACCGCCACCTGCCAGTCCTGCATCTTTCTCCCATCACCCACAGTCCTTCCACTCCTATCTGGACCCTTTGATCTCTAGACCTGCTGCCTAGCTTTCATGCCTAAGCCTTCTTTTCTTCACCCTTCTCTACCTGAGGCATTAAATGCCCTGGTTCTTTAATCTCACATCTTCCTCTTCTTTGATTTTATGAAGCAGTAGCTTCCTAAGAAAAGATTCGTAGTGGATAAAATGTTTGAGCTTTTCATGTCAGAAAACATCTATATACCTTATACCCTCAATTGATAATTTGGCTTAGTATAGAATACTAGGTTGAAAATAATTATCCCTCCAAATTTTGAAAATGTTGCTCATCTGTTCTAGCATCCAGTGTCACTGTGGTTGCCTGAAGCCATTCTGAATTCTGAATCTTCTCTCTCTTCTTCATCTTTATTCCAAGTGTTCCAAAATTTCACAGTAATATGCCTTGTCATGGAGTTTTCTTGTGTACTGTGTGCTGAGCAATCAGAGAGCCTATCAGTATAGAAGTTATGGAAGATATTTCCACATTACTCCTTTGATGATTTTAACTTTTCCATTTTCCCTGTCTTCTCTTTCTAAAACTCCTAATGTGTAGAAGTGGAAATTTCTGGATTGAGCTTCTAATTTTCTTATCTTTTTTTTTCTTCTTGTCCATGATTATTTATTTTGTTTTGTCACATTTATTTTCCAAAATTTTTATGGCTTGTTAATTTCTTTTTGGGGGGGTGTGAAACAAAAATATTATCTTTTTCCCCCAAGAGCTTTATATTGTTCTCATGTTCCCTTTTCCTAAGCATCCTGTTGTTATTCTAAAGATGCAAAAAAAATTGTGGGATTTAAAAAAAAATAATAAATAAAAAAAAAATAAAGATGCAAAAAATTTTCTTGTCATTCTGAAGATATTAGTGGCAGATTTTTTAAAAGTTTCTCTCTGCTCCCAGCATTGTCCATTTCACTTTTCATCACTATTTTTGTTGGTTTATTTCATTGGCTGGCTGGGTTTCTGTGTGTTTTCATCTCTTTCATGTGGAAGGCTTTCCTCAAATACCCAGTTATCTTAGATTGTCTATTTGTTTTGTAAGACTGAAGCACACAAATGTTTTATTTAAAGCCCTGTGAGCATGAGTAGAGACTTAATTGCTGGGTTTTACTCGGGGAAATGAAAGGGCACACCATCCTTGTTGATGGAGAGCTGCATATATCTGTCTCGAGAAGACTTTCCTCTGGAGCTTCTTCATTTCTCCACAAAATGATCTTCCATTCTGCTGCTAGAAAGGGCCAGGAATGGGATGTAGGCCTGGCTACTGGCCTTCTAAAGCAATAGAAGAAGCATGCCGAGGGTCTCAGAGTTTATTGTATAGATTTTCCCTAATCCTCTGTTATAACCACACTCAATATTCCACACTAATTTGCTCTCTCCAGTTCTTGGTGTCTCTAAGAACAGAGTCTCAGTAGTTTAATTCTCCAAAGAATGACTTTTGGTTTTCTGTGTGAGAGTAAAAGACAATGAAGAAACCACCTTCTGGCTCTGAAGGGTTGGAAGGGACCTGAGCTCTGCCATTTACCCTGTTTTAGCCTGAGCTTCCGACCTTCCACTGTTCTTGGTGCTCTTTTTGCAGAGCTCTCAGAGGTTCCATGGGCAAGTCATTTGTAGGCATTCATGTGGGCACTTTCTCCACTCTGCTAAGTTGCTTGCCATGCCTGCATCTGTTTCCTATCTTCAGAAAAGTTGTTGAACTTTTCCATTCATTATTGCCTCTCCTGCTGTCCTCTTTGTCCTTGAAGATCAATATCTTTACTCTTCTGCCACCAATTCAAGGGTGTGGGGAGGGAGAAGTGGTAAGTCTGCATGGACAGTCTGCTATGTGTGACTGGAAGCCCAATGTCAATTTTACAGGAACAATGAAGTTATCCATGTGAAGAGAAGAGTTCCACGTGATGGTCTTCTAATACACATATAAAATCATCTCTCCATGGGTAGAATCTTTTGAGTGCTCCAGAAAAGACCTTGAAGTAGCATAGCACCCAGTTTTCAAGCTCCAGATCTGGAAGGATACAGACCTCATTCCAAGTCTTTCAGTATGTGACTGTGTACTTATCAGGAAAACTTAACCTCTTTGAGCCTCCATTTTCTCATCTGTCAAATATGAAGAATAATTGGATCTACCTCATAACTTTATTGAGCCAATTAAATGAGATGATGCTTTCTGAAGGGTTTAGCACCATGTCCAGTAAAACAGTAAGCACCAAATAAATGTTAGCTAACATACTCATCGGGATTATAATTATCTCACTACACAAATACACGTTAATGGGAAAGTTCCACTAAAAAGACTGGCAAAAATAACTTAGATGAGTGGAAGAAAATTGTATGATGAATCAGCGATGGAGTTACAAAAGCCTTAAACTGGATTTTGTTTCCCAACAGAGATTAGAGTTATTTGAAGGATTAAACTAAACATGAATATTTACGTAAGGTGCTACGAAACTTACCACATAGTACTCATTAAGTAGTAGCTATTTTGTTATTGTTATTATTAAACATGATAAGAGTAGAACAAAGAAGTCACCTTGAATGTTTAGAAGTGGAAATTGGGAATTAAACTGCAAAGAAAAGTGGCTGTCACACTTAAAAATGACCTGGAGGTACACTCTGATATGTCAGTCAACCCCTGGTAATAAGGAGGTGCCCCACTATGTTTTCCTGCAGGGCCCTGGACTTACCCTAATACATCTCGTGATTGCTCACCTGTTTGTCTCAAGGGACTATAGCTGTGAGGGGAGAAGAGCCCAGTGGATCTAATTCTCCTGTGTACCCCCAGTACTTAACACTATACCCACCACAAAATAGCTTTCAATAATAAAGGAAAACTGCTTAAATTCTCTAAATCGACATTTTTTAAGAGCAAGCTTGAGGTGATAGAACAGAAAATAGCTGGTTTGGCATGCTTTTCATTTCATGCTCATGGCTTGACAAGCCCCCAAATATTCCATATTTCAGCCATTTTTTATTTTTGTTTTTTTTTAGGCAAAGTTTCTTACACATAAGCTAGTCACATTGAACAGCTCAGAAGTAAACAACCCTTTTGACTCCAACCTTTTTCACCAATCTCTAAGGCTGGCAAATTCCACATGAGCTTACCCCGCAGTACTGACCCCCAACTTGAAAAAACAATTCATAGCAAAGCACTTCAGGAAAGGTCTTCAGTGCCAATTGTATTCGTTTTTACCCAATGTCCTTACCAGGCTTTTCTTATTAGCTAGACATTTTGTCACAGATTATTAAAATGAAATAATGCTTGTTAAAACAAATGAAAAGAAGATGTTCTCTGTAATGTCTTAAATTTTACTCTTTGTAGACTTGCCAAATTGCAGGATTCTATAATGTCTCCTGTCACCAAAGGGAATGAGAGACTTTCTGCAGAGTATCCAGGGTTGAAAAATATCCTAAGATGAAACTTCATATTTTAATGGTGCATTTATAGTTCTAAAGTGCTTTTCACGTGTTTACGTCATTTGGTTCCAGCCAACAATCCAGTGTGAATGATTCCTTTCTTATAACGGAGAAACAAGGACTCAGTGAGGGTTAGGTAACTTAAAACAAGTGTTTGAGAGCACACAAGATAGAAATGTAGCCACATGAGCGGCAGTCTGGGAGGAAGGGGACCTGGGTTCTCTTCCTGGCCCCAAGATTGATAAGCTATGTGACCTTGGGCAAGTCACCTCATCTCTCTGGGTCTCAGCTTCTTTATTTGGAAAATGTCAAGGTTAAACTAAGAGCTCCAGTTCTAATACTCTTAAAATTACAGAATCTGACTTGGATTTTCTGAGCTCTTTCTAAAGTACAGAACAAAGGTAAGTCATTCTCTGGGATCAGACTTCATCTGTCACCAACAACTCAATGCATTCTTGTTTCCCAATTTTCAGTTGTTTCTGTTGAAAGACAACTGTACACAAATGAATTGAGTAGCTGCTATTCAGTAGGCACTATACTAGGCAGTAATGATATCAAGATGGGGACACCTGGTGCCTGCCCTCAAGGAATTCATTGCCTAGGGAAGACACATAAGCAGACAAAGCTATGCCATAGCTGCAGAAATGGAGAGTTGATGTACAAGGTACAGAGGAAGCACTGTTTGATTGATAATAAATAAATAGATAGAGGCAAGCTCAGGTTTGTCTTCCCTAAGAAGGAATATTTGGGTTGAGTCTTGTTAATCAACAGAAATAAGACAGTGTGGCAACAGGTAATAGCATATGCACAGTCAAGAAAGCGGAGGGTGGCAAATGCATCCAGAGAACAGCCAGTCCTTCGGTAGTTGGGATGGGACTGGTGGAAGCCAAGTGCATAGAGCAAGAGATAAGCTATAAAAGTGGGCCAGGATCCAACCATGAATGGCTACTACTCTGTTTTGCTCCCAAAAGGATTTGAGGTGGTTTGTTTAAGTGAGAACAACAACAACAAAACAACAAAAACTCAGACTAGCTTAAATAATAAAGAAGTATACTTGACTAAGAAAAAGAGAAACCTAGAGATTGATTAGGCATCACAATTTATTAACCCAGAGACCACAGCTCAGTGTCTCTGTAGTTTTATGATCACCCCTTTTCAGTGTATTTACTTCCCTCCAACATCTAGTGGTTTTCTCTCCAGTTATAAGTAATGTCTGACTCAGAATCCCAAGAAATTTTCCCTCTTGTTTTTCTGGCCTGAACTGGGTCACATGTCCATTCATGAATGAGTCCTTACTCCAGGGCTGACTTGGATTCCTGAAACACTATGCCAGCATTGGCACATCCACCTACAGAGCTGAAGATGAAGCCAGCCTCCCTGAAACCAAGGGCTGTGATGGTAAGTGCACATCAGTGAATAAACTCTGGGCTAGTTTACAGAAGATAAAGAGAAAGATGAATATATAAACACCAATATCCACTGCACTTACAGTAAAAAATGATACAGACCCTCAGATGCAATACTGTAGTCTTATGATTTTATGGTATATGTAATCATATAAACTATATAATAATATGTAATATTATTATATTATAAAAAAAAGAAGTAAAGGTGAAGACATAATAAGGATAAAATGATGAGATCAGGACATTGTAAAAGTTACCATGTAGACTCCAAATAGTAAAGGCCCCAAATTAATTAAAGATAAAATCGTAATTTAGTTTTAAGCTTCCTGGTAGCCAAAGCAAAGAAGGAAGGATAATTAGTTAAAAGGGTCGCAGTATATTTTGACAGAGTTCTCAGAGAAAATATTTTTCCCACCTGTCTTCCTAAAAGGGTCACTCCATGATATTATGGAGCTGTCAATAGTATCCCTATGGTATATGTAACAGCAAGTTTGAAAACATCTATCAGCACCAACACAAATTTCATTTAGACTGGTCTGAGATATTTGGTCCAAACCAAGGTAATTCTTAAGCTCTCTGGATTAATCCGAGGATAAAACCTACAGTGATTAAAGCCGTGTTTCTCAAACTGGAGTAAAATGAGGACCCCTGGGGATAAAACAGCAGGTTAAAATGGTATATCTTCCCGGTGATAGGTGGGAAACCATTCTGGTTTGCCCTTTTTCTTGGTGATAAAGGATTTAAAAGGTTATTTTTATATTTAAACCAACGTGAATATATCACAGAACAGAATATAAAATGCACATATGCTTTGAATAAGAGAACACGAAACCTTGATGAAAAGATGCCCCAGCTGTGTGGACAGCCTTGAGTTATGTGCCCAAACCCCCACAGGGGCCTCTCTCACTCTTCTACCTTTCAGGTTTGTCCAGGGTTTGAGAACACTTCCTTCTGCATTTCTTCATGTGGCCACCTTCTCATCTCCTACAGCTCCTTGTACTTCTCTGATCATGTCACCCTGAACATTTTGTTTCAGTTACTTGTTTAATATCTGTCTTACCTGATAGAATGGTAAGGAATTGGCTGCCTGACTCTTCAATTCCTGGCACAATTTTTGTTCAGCTATATGTAGCCAGTGAACTAATAAGTTAATACACAAAAGACGTCTGTTTGCTATGGGCTGAGTTGTGCCCCTCCTCCCCCCAAATTTATCTGTTGAGATCCTAACCCCCAACACGTCAGATGTGAAGTCTTCTTCTCAACATGTCTTCTGTGGAGACAGGGCCTTTAAAGAAGTAATCATGAGGCCCTAATTCAATAAGGCTGATGTCCTTATAAGAGGAGGAGATTCATCTTATAAGAATCTATAAGAATGTACACAGACGTGCATAGAAGGACAATGGCGTGATGACAGAGCTGAGAAGACATCCCTGAAACAAATCCTTCCCTTGCAGCCTTCAGAAAAAAAAGCAGCTCTGCTGACACCTTGCTGTTGGACTTCTAGCCTCCAGAACTGCGAGACAGTGAATTTCTGTTGTTTGAGTTGCTCGGTTTGTGGGACTTTGTTAATGCAGCCCTGTAAACTAATATACTCATCTTCACATCCTTCAGATGACTCTACCTCCCATGAATATATTTCTTTCAGACGGGCGTGTGATGAAATCAAATGCTTTGTGAGGACAGTGAGGATTGACATTGCCCTCCTGGGCAGCCATTGTTGGGGTGACAAAGGCCAAGCCTGTACTGGGTGACTGAGGTGTGCCCTAGTAGAGAGGGCTTGCTTTTCCCCATTACCAAGTCCTGTGTGTGACAGAACAGGCTACCATGTTCATGTATGAACTCTGATGCTGACTGTTTGATTTAGAGACAATTGATAACCTCTCTCCACTTCTTCATCTTAAGGCAGAAATGATATAATAATTCCAAATCAAAAACCAAGGTAATACACATGGAAAGTCCTCATATGGTACCCAGCACACAATAGGACTTCAAAATGTCTCTTTCTTTGCTCTCTTGCTGTCCCTGTGCCATTTTAGTTTAGAAAAAGAATTAAAAATTTGTGAACTAAACATCCAAATTGGTATCTTAAAATTTTTCATTAAAAAACAATCTTGGTCCATTGGTTTTACTTATAAACCTTGGCTGGGGTTTACACTTAGAACAAATGTTTTTAATTTCATTATACACTACCAAATCAACCAAATCATTATACATGCAAATTCAACTTCCATATCTTGCAAATGTCTTTTTTCTTCCCAGTACCTTACTCTGGCTTTCATTATTTAATTTGTTATTTCTTTATTGCTTCTCAGTAACTGAGTGGTTCTTAAACCAAGCAGAAAAGACCAAAAGGAAGAACATTCTCAATTATGGATTTGAGGCCATTATATCCCAGTGATTGCTTTCCAAAGAATAAAGCCAACACTTAAACTAGAGTACTTTTCCAGGACTAGCTATAGAGAGATACTTTTGGTACTAGTTCATTTGACATGAAAGAATTAAAAAAAAAAAAAAAAAGTAGTATTATCTACCCCAAGCCCTCAACACTTTTGCAAGAATACTAAAATCCTAAGTTAACATTCTGTTTCACTTAATGTGACCCAGTATTAACAATTTAGTTCAACAATATGACCCAGTATTAACAATCCAAACATGCTCTGAAAATTAAAAACCTACTAATATACACTTAGCATCATCTACGAAAAATTCACATGCCTGCCACACATTTGGAATTCAGGTGTGAATCATAATGTGTTCAACAAACTTAAAATAACAGGATGCAAGTTGAGGTCACCCCAGTTAGGGGCAGTAAGGGCAGGGGGCAATGCTGGAGGACATTGTAACAACAAAGGAGGAAAAGGGAAAATTGGTCGCAAGCATGTAAAACCCCAGCATTCACTTTTTGTAGAGGCACAGAACTTTCAGCGTACCATGAGCCCCAGGACATTACTATAATACAACCCAACAGAAGAGGACAGGGAGCTGCAAGCCTCCCTGGAAAGGCAGGGACAACAGGAACTGGGCACCCTGCAGAGCCCCTGTTAGCTATACCCCTGGGCATAGTCATTCATCTCCCAAAGCTGCTATTTATCTCCAAATGAAAATGATAATTCTGTCACTGCCTATTCCACAGGGTCAGGGTGGGGACCACAAGTGAAAGGGCTGCATAGAGCCAGTAACTTGATTTCACACCTCGTTCCTTCCTCTTCTCTTGTCTTCCAGGACCGCACACACTGTCCTGTTTCCTTCTAATGCACTGGCGATTCCTGCTCAACCTCCCATGCTAGCCTGGCTCCCTGTGTACCTTAGATTTCTGTTCTCATCCTTTTCTTCTTCACTATTTACAGTCTCTCCCTAGTTAATCTCAAGGCTTGGAGTATGCTCCATTTTGCTGATCGCCTCCATATTTCTATCTCCATTTCTAACCTCCCTTCTGAACTTCAGACTTATACATCCAGCTGCAAACTTGACATCTCCACTTGATGTCTGCTAAGCACCACACACTTTCTTTGACCAAAATAGATCCCTTGATTATCCATCATCCAATCTCTTCTTTCCCTAGTCTTCCCTTTAATCAATGTCATCCTTTCAATTGCTCAAGCCAAAAAATCTAGGAGTTGTCTTGATTCTTCTCTTTCCCTCATCTGCCACATCCAATCCATCAGCAAGACCTGGTGACTCAACCTCTGAAACAGATCTCAAGTCTGTCCCCTTCTCTCCACCTCTGCTACCATTGCCCCCATCTAGGCCACCGTCTTTGCTCATCTGAACATCCACAGTTGGCCCCTAACTAGTCCCCTGTACAAACTTCTTTTACAGCCTTTATACAAATTTAAATTTAATGATATTTTCATAAATAAATAATAAATATATAAAAGATAGTATTTTTTATTTAAAAATCCACCAAACAATAAAAATATACATGTGTTTGTAAAAAATCAAAAATCAGCAAAAGTCTAGAAGGATACACACAAAATCTGTGATACATTTAACTTCTTAGGAAAAAAAAATAGGAGAGAGGTGAAGGACAAAATGGACTTTAACACATAACATCACCTTCTTTTATTAAAATTCATGAGAACTTGAAGTGAACATGTTAGTATGTTAAAATGTTACTTCTTGGTTGGGCATTTGGATATTGTTTTCTGTAAATGTCTTCTATTTTGTTTCTAAGTAAAAAGAAAATTAACAGAGAGAAGGTAAAATAGAGAAAGAGCAATAAAATAAGTAAAAAGGAAAATATCCCTCAGCTGAAAAATGCATTAAAGCTTTAAATTTAAAATGCTCTATGCATAAACAGGTGGTAAACTATTTCTATTTCATAAAAAGAAAAAAAAATTCCTCTATTTCTGATTTTAATTGGAACGTTTCTGTTTGCTTTCATACTACACAAAATCTTGAAAATGTAAATCAGATCATACAACCTGTTTAAAGCCCTCTAATGGATTCCCAACACATTCAGAATCAAATTCAAATTCCTTCCCATGGCACACAAAGTCCTACCAGATCCGGCTTCTAATAACCTCCCCAAGTTCCTCTGACCTCATGATCATCATCAATCACAAGTTATTTTCCACATGAAGCCCTTTGCAGTGGGCCTGCTCCGACTAAATTGCTCTTTCCCCAGCACTGAACTTGGTTGGAACTTTCTTGTCATGCAAGTCTTTTCAAATAAGATTGCCTCAAGGAGACTTCCCTTGACCAGCTGTTTTAAATGAGGCTCCAGACACTATTGATCATATCACACCATCATAATTCTCTCCACAGCACAGACCACAGTCTGATATTTTACTGTGTTTATTTATGGGTTTTTCTTCATTAAATAAAAGCTCCTTCACCCCCATTTTCCTCCCAGAATAAAAGCTCTATGAGTGCAGAGGCCCTGTTTTATTCTCAGCACCAAGAACTGAGCCTGGCACATAAAGGGTACATTAGTTCTATTGCTGTGTAACAAAGTACCATAATCTTAGTGGCATAAAACAACACCCATTTATTAGCTCAGGGTCCTCCAGGTCAGAAGCCCTGGCACAGCTTGGTTAGTTTCTTTGATCTGATTAGGGCATCAAAGGCTAAAATCAAGGTGTCAACCAGGTTCGATTTCTTATCTGAATGCTTTGGAGGAGAATCTGTTTCCAAGCTCATTCAGATTGTTGCCAGAATCCAGCTCCCTAACACTTAAGATTAAGCCTTCTACTTTCTTGCAGACTGTCACCCAGGATCTCGTGGAGGCCACCTACATTCCTTACCACGTGGACCTTCCATCTCCAAGCCAGCAGTGGTGTGCCAAATTCTTCTTGTGCTTTGAATCTGACTTCCTCTTCTATAATTAGCTGGAAATTAACTCTCAAAGCATCATGTGATTCAATCGGGCCCACCTGAGTAATCTCAATATTTTAAGCTCAGATGTACCATATAACATAACCCAATCACAGGAGCAAAATCTATCATATTCACAGTCCTGGAGATTATGCAAAACATGGACACTATAGGACAGGAAATCTTGAGGTCCATTTTAGAATGGCCTATCTATCTGTCTGCCACAGAGGGTATTCTGTATAAACATTTGTCGAATGAAAAAATGAATAACAAATGTGGTCATCTAAAATCATAAATAATCTCACAAATATTAGCATTAAAGTAATTATGATTCATAAAGATGTCTCTGTGACATCGTGAAAAGGTTAGTGGGTATGATTTGCCATGATGAAGAATACAGCCTATCAGAGCAAGTTTATTTTGGTACGAGGAGGGGGGCTCAGAAAGATAAACCCTAGTTAACTGATAAAGGCAGTCTAAAATGATAATAATAATTATAAACACAGGCTAATTGGTAAGGCTTGGTTCTCATTTGTCTCAGCTACTTACTAGCTCTGACATTAAGCAACTGATTTAACAAGTCCAGTTCAGTTTTGTTCTTTCTAAAACAGGCAATCATTTTACAGGTAGCTGTGACGTTTAAATTATCAGAGGCAAGTGCATTATCTACTATGTTATCCAGAGCACAGTAGCTGCTTGATAATTGTTTCCCATTACTCTGGAGAAGTCAGCTTTTTAGAATGACAATTCCAAGATTTGCTTCATTCAGGCAAGATTTTTCAGTGGAGTTGAAGGGTAAAAGTGGAAAGGGGTGGGGGTTATGTTCCAGTGTTGGAACATTAGTTAAAAATATATATATGATCAACATTCTTAAAAACCTTTAGGAAGTTGCCACATTGCAGACTCTCTTTTAGCAAATTTAGTGCCACCAATTTTCCTGCCAGTGTTGGAAAAAATTCTTATTTCTTTGGCTGAGAATCATACAAGGCAATTGACTAAAGTTTAGTGAACAAATTTTATTAAAAATACCTATGTTTAGATACTGCAATCTTGGCACAGCAAGGGATTCCTAACATGAGAGGCAGCATAGTGCAGTGGGAGTAAATTCCAGCCCTGCCACTTAATAGCTCTGTGGTATTGGACAAGTTTACATAATCTCAATGTGCCTTAATATTCTCATCTGCAAAATGGGAATAATTATTCATCACAGGACTGATGCAAGGACCAAATGATTCAGTGTAAGCAAAATTTTTAGAACAATGTCTGGCATGTAATAAATGCTAAAAAAAAAAAATTATTGATTAGAATGAGGACTTTAAGAAATAAATGGGCCCTGTCTGAGGGAAAAACAAACAGATCTACATCTCATACTCATTGAGTTCATGCTTCCACTTTATAAATGGCACTATTTAAATTTAAATTGCTCTTTTTCTACACCATCATTTTTGTTTGTTTGTTTGTTTGTTTGTTTTAATGAGCTGCTGTATCAATTAAAAATCTCTGAGAGGCAGGCTTCAAGAAGGAATTAGATGTCAAGAGTTCAGATCCCTATACCAAAAGGCTGCCAAAATAAAAGAAAAAAGAGAGAGAGAGAGATTAGATGTGCAAGAGATTTATTGGGGGAAGCAATTGTTAAGGATAAAGAAGAAGAGAGCAGGAGTGGGCAGGGAGAGCTTTCAGACCATGATGCAGATCAGATACCTGTGTAAGCAGAAGGGAAAAGGAGGAGGATTGGCCAGGAACAGCCTCAGATTATGGTTCAGTTCTAAGAAAGCCTCAGCCAAGAGAATGAGGAATCAATAAGCAAACAAAACACAACCTGTTAGAGGAATCCGACGTCGAGCAGGAAAAGCCTGGCCCGAGTGACCCCACCATGCTCAGATACTGGCTAGAAGGAGCCCAGGAGAAGCATGGCCTTGGCACTTTCAGATATGAAAGTCCAGCAGCTGCATTAGCTGAGCTCGGCACAGCAGGTTCCCTTGAAAAGAGATCTGGGTGCCATGGCACACTTCTATGGCTGCTGCAGCTCCTGTGATTGCATTTATGTGGGTGAAATGCACATACAATGTGACGTCCACTCTATTGCTAGGCCATCATTTAAAGACCACTGCTGGGAGGTGGGCACCTGGCAGTCATTACTGCACACCTTAGTGCTCTTGGGGACCATTCAGGAGGAAGCATCTGAGGTCAGTGGCGGCCCTCTGGTGGGATCTACCCCTAGAGAAAGTTGGTGCATTGCTGGTTGAATGTACCTGGAGAATGATACATTGAACCTTTCCTAGATTAGTCATTTACTGAGTATGGACTCCAGTACTGGGTAACCTTCTTTTGTATGAAGGCCAATCCAGGAATAGTACATATATGTACACACAGTATATGTATGTGTGTATAGGTATATGTGTGTGTGTGTATGTATTATTTAGAGGCCATATTTCCTTCATTCAAAAAGCAAATAACTTTATTGGGTTCCACAGAAAATATACCTATTCTTGGAACTTGAATTACCTAAGTTATTGAACAGAAGATTGCTGTTTAGAAAGTTGGCACTGCTTTTAAGCCACCAAAATGATAATATCTAGACTTCTTTGAAAAGCATAAACAATAAGGCACCTTTCTAAATTTATCATCTTGAAATTAGATCACAGACCACATTTCAAAGCTCAACAGTCCCAGCTGGCCCTCTGGCCTGTGTGTTGACCACATCTCTTCTGTCCCTGGCACTGGCAGGGAACGAGGGCATAGAACAAAAGATGTAGTGCTGAGGCTTAGGGGTATACAGTCCACCAGGAGAAACTGACAAGGACAAAAGTGCTATAGAGCTGTGTGAAGGTTCTTGGGGTATTCAGAAGAGTGAGGCACAAATAATGATTATGGGAAGAACAGTGATTAGCTGGGACCTCCAGACAGCCATCTCTGTCTTAACAGGGCTGCTGCACACACCAGACAGCCTGCTTTTTCCTCATCTTACTTCGAAGTTTGGCTTTAATTTAACTTGGGCTCTCCCAGTCTAGATGAGGTCAGTGTGATCCTTGCCACCCCTAGTCCCTATTATTTATTCATTCATCCACTTTTTAATCAAGGACATATTGAGCACAGAGTGCATTTAGACTATAGTTTGTACTAACACAAGGTCTCATACACAATAAGTGTCTATTTTGTTATATTAATTTGCAATATTAGCCAACTCAGATCACTATGGGAATGAATTAAAGAAATTGAATTGATTTTAAAGAAAGATAAATGCCAGTAATTGCGCATTACCCTGTTTCTCATCAACATTTTGCAGAGATGGCATTGAAAAGTTGAAAAAGGTTCATCTTTGCTGTCAGAATCTCAGCAGTTACCGTGTATGACCTGGACAACTTTCTGAACCTCATTTTCCTTGTCATAATCTGAAAAATAGAGATAACAATACTTATCTTGCAAAGTATAAATTAAATTATATATGCAAAGGGCAAAGTTCAGTGATTGGAGTAACATAAAATAAAATGTAGAGAATAAACTTAGACGTGTAAAAAGAAATTTAGATTTTTAAAAATAATTTGGAAGGAAGATAAATCCTCCTTAACAAGTAAAACAAAAAACAAAAAACCCAGAAACCATGAAAGAAAAGTATGATAGTTCTGGGTACACAAAAATTATTAACCTCTACATGGTAAAACATAGCATAAACAAAATTCTTAAAAAGTATATAACAGACCAGAAAAAAATAGTTGCAATGAATATAACTAACACAGAATTAAAATCCACTTTATTTAAAGAGTTTCTTCAAATAGGAAAAACACAGCCCCACAGAAAAGTAACCAAATATTATATATCAGCTATTCAAAGGAGAAATACAAATTGCCAATAAAGATCTGAAAACACTCTCAGCTGGCTCTTAAGGAACACAAACTAAAACAGTAAGATGATTTCCTTGTTTTTCCCCACTATATGGACAAAACAGTTTAGATATTGATAACATGCCTTACAGACAAATATATGGGAAAATAGGTACTTTCACGTGTTGCTGGAAAGAACATTCAGACACTGAGTAAAGGTCTCTGCCCTATTATGCTTCACTATTATGACTTGGTTGCATATATGCGGGAGTCAACTATTCTTGGAACTTGAATTACCTTTTGCTTAAGTCAACTTGAACTAACTTAAGGGGGGAAAAAGTAAATTATTACTATTTGCTATTATCCTTATAAAGAAATTGGGGTATTTACTGAATCTCAGAATTGCTTATGTTATTTAACTGCAGGAACACTGGGAATCAGGCGCTCACATTGCATTTCGACTTATCCTGCAGACTCTTCTCTGAATGTTGACTTTGCGCTTCTCTCTTGGTGCCAACTTGCTTTCTCCGTTTGGTGGAAAGTATGGCAACCAACAAATTAAAAGTTTTATGCCTTACAGCTCCAACCTTCAGAAAATGACTGATTCAAATCACAAGTTCCCCAGATCCAAAAATCCTAAGGAAGGCATTCCCTGGACCTTATTAGATCCAATGAGCACCCCTGGACTGATAATTGATGACCTGAGAGACGGAGTCCTGTGATTGACCCTGCTTGAGTCTAGACCGACTGTTTATCCAATCCACTACATCAGAAGTTGGATTCATATTAACTTGGCAGTGCCCAGCAGAAGAATGAGAGAAGGTATAATTCCCAAAAGGAGGGAACACTATTCCCAGAAGAAAAATATGCTAGCCAGATACAAAAGGGATTAAAACACACAGACATTCAATATCCTTTTTAATTAATTAATTAAAAGATAAATTGGTATAATCAATTGGAAAAGGTATTTAGCAGTATCTATCAAGATTTTACATATATATAATTGTATGTCCACTAATTCTACTTCTAGCCATTTGTCTTAAACATAAACATATATATACAAAGAGGAATTAATTAACTTATTTATTCATCAAATATTTGACGCATATTATGTACCCTGAACTGTTCTAAGAGCTAGACTAATACTGAAGAAAAAAAGGAAAAAGTTTTCTGCGTTTACATTTGAGTGGAAAATAGAGGTGATAAGCAAGTGATTAGCGGGCCGATCCCGTGGCGCACTCGGGAGAGTGCAGGGATGGCCGGTGTGGTGCGGCTGGTCACAAAAAAGACAAAAAAAAAAAAAAAAAAAAAAAAAAGCAAGTGATTGGCGCATAACAAGTGCTTATTATTAAGTATTCTGTCCAGCTTCAACTTCTAGATGTTGCAATATCACAATATAAATGTATTTTTGTTTATGCTCAGGAGTTTTCAATATCTTCAAAGCTCCATTTGTGATATCATATACACTTGGAATCAAAAACAGTGTCAGGTTATGTCTAATTTTTATGGATTGAACGCTTGTCAAAGAGCTTTGATATCTACTATCTCATTTCTCTCATGCAGCAACACTGTGAGTTAGGTAATTGCAGGCATTATCATACTTTGATCCCCACTGAATCTCCAGAGGCAAGCAAGACACAAGGTATAAAATAAAAACCAAATAAGAGTTTGTTGAAGGAATCAAAGTTAAGAGGCATGGCTAAGGACACAGACCTACTTAGATTGCACAGCAAGTCACCTAACCCAGGAGTGCTGGTTCTGATTCTTGGGCTTTTCCAACTACATCATGTTTGCAGTTTCTAGAATCATCTAATCATAAGATTTTACACTTCCCTTTTACTTTGCATCTGCCATTCCTTCTAGGTTCAAGGACCTTGAAGTTTTGTTTTTAAAATAAATAATTAGATATTTTGTTGATGGTACATTCACAAAACAGGAGTTGCTTTTTTAAAACCTGGAACAAATAGCAAATGGAGCTCAAAGTATGGAGCATAGAAAGAAGTGCTGGTAACTCCCAGATCTAAGCCTCAGGAGAAATCTAAGACTCATGCTTTAATTTTAAACACATATGTGTGACTTGGTTAAGTTACTCTGCCTCTCTATGAAATGAGTGATTATTCTAATTGAGTAATTCCTCCTGGCTCCGAAGTGTGATGATGCATGAACTTTTTCAGCCACGCCTGCTCATTAATTGTGAGCATCGACAGTTGTGTTTTAGTTGACTTTTGAAGACAGGGAAACACATTGCAAAACAGGCAGCTCTGTGGGACACTGAGGGTTTTAGACTTCACAAATTAGTTTGCAAACCTAATTATGATAAAGAACAAGCATTAGTTCTGTTACCTGATGAAATGAGTCAAGAGAGGGATGTTTGTTAGAGCCCATCCTTTTTCCTGGAGAAATGAGACTCATCAAATGCCATGACATAACTTTGCAGATGCCTAGGTAAAGGCAATGGATGTGGACTACTGAGAAGAGAAGTCTGTTCTTAGGCAATCACTTTGTGCTGAAGGTCTGCTGACAGAAGCAATCCTTAGACAAGATATAACACCATTATCCTTCCGCATTACAAAGAATAGCAAACAAATATAGTCCATCACCTAATTTCCGTGGCAGCCTCCTGCAGTAGAAAGTAAATGAGCTTTGGAATATCACAAACTCAGGTTGAAAATTCTAATCTTTGCCCTGAATGACCTTGGGTAAGCCATTTAAATTCTCTAAACCTCTATTAGCTAATCTACAAAACAAGGATAATAATTATTTACCTTCCAAGATTTCAGCCACAAATGAGTTTAAGCACCTGGTAGAGTCCTGCCATCAAATAGATGCTGAATAAATATATGTATGTACCATAGTTGGTTTAACCATTCACCTATTGAAAGGCAAAACTGGAAACATCCCAGATGTCTATTATAAATAAAGGAACATTCATGTACAGATTTGTGTGAATATAAGTTTTCATTTCCCTGAGATAAATGCCCCAGAGTGGAATTTCTGGATTATACAGTAGTTGCATGTTTAGTTTATAAAGAAGTTGCTGAACTGTTTTCAAGAGTGACCATATGGTTTTACACACCCACTTGCAACAACATGCAAGATATCCAGTTTCTCCACATTCTAGACAACATTTGGCATTGTCAGTATTTTTTATTTAAGCCATTCTGACAGGTGTGTAGTGATAGCTCATCATGACTTGAATTTGCATTTCCCAAGTGGTTAATGATGTTGAAAATATTTTCATGTGCTCATTGACCATCTACTTAATCTCTCTGGTGAAATGTCTATTCATGCCTTTTGCCCACTTGGTAATCAGGTTGTTTGGGCATTTGTGTTTCTTTTTTTTCTTTTGGTTTTGAGTTTTGAGAATTCCTTATATATTCTAGACAGTTTGTAAATATTTTCTCCAAGCCTATATTTTGTCTTTTAATTCTCTTAGCACTGTCATTCTCAAAGCAAAAGTTTTTAATTTTGGTGAAGCCCAACTTATCCACTTCTTTTATGAATTGTGCTTTTAGTGTTATATCTAAGAACCCTTCACCCTAGGTCACAAAGATTTTCTCCTATGTTCTTTTCTAAAAGATTAACAGTTTTATGTTTTATGTTTAAATCCATGATGCATTTTGAATTAATTCTTTTCCTTTTATTCTTATTCTTTTTCTTTTTCTGTTTTGAATTAATTTTTTATAATGTATGACTTTTAGGTTGAAGTTATTTTTTTTGCCTAAAGATTACATTGCTCTAGAATCATTTGTTGAAAAGGTTATCATGCCTTTTTTGAATTGCTTTTTCACCTTTGTCAAAAAATAACTTGGGCATATTTGTGTGGTCTACTTAGAACTAATTATTGATTCTATTCTATTAATCTATATGTCTATCCCTCTACCAATAACATGCAGTCTTGGTTAATATAGCTGTGTAAGTCTTAAACTTGGGTAGAGTAACTCCTTACACTTCACTCTTTGTTTTCACAATTGTTTTAGCTGTTCTGGTTCCCTTGTCCTTCTGTGTTAATTTTCAAATAAACTTGGATATACCAACAAAAAAAATATTGCTGAGATTCTGATAGAAATTTAATTAAATCTATAAATCAGTTCGGGGAGAATAGACATTTTGACTATGTTGCATCTTCTCACCCATGAACATAGTATGCCTCTTCATTTATTTAGATCTTTGATTTCTTTCATCAGTATTTGGTAGTTTTCAGCATGTAAGTCCTGTACATATTTGTTATATTTACATCTAAGTGTTTAATTTTTTCATAAATGGTATTATATTTTAAAGTTGGGTTTTTATGTTCATTGCTAGCATATAGAAATACAGTTGATTTTGTTTATCTTGTATTTTGTGATTTTTCTGAACTTACTCTTATTTTTATAGATTCTTTTATATTTTACATGTAGAAAATCATGTAATCTGCAAATAGAAAATTTTATTTATTCCTTTCTTATCTGTATGACTTTTATTTCCTTTTCTTGCCTTAACTGAAACAGCTAGAAAAACTTCAGCATTATGTTGAGTAAGAATTATGAGAGCTGACATTCATGTCCTAAAATTTGGGTTTCTTTATAGCTTCTGTTTCTTTGCTGAGACTTTCTATTCTTTCATTTGTTTCAAGCAAGTTGTAATTGCTCATGGAAGCATTTTTTGTAATAGCTGCATTAAAATGTTTTCAGCTGAATGGAGAATATAGAAAAAACAATCTGTTCACTGAAGGAAAGAATGATAAATACTACCCAGTCTGAACAGCAGAGAGAAGATAGACTGAGAGAGAGAGAGAGAGAGACTCGTGGACCTGTATGACTAAAATAAAAGCTCTAACATTGATGTAAACAGACTAGAAAAGGAAAAGAGGGCAAAGCTGACAAATAATGTCTGAAAACTTTTCAAATTTTAACATATCCATCATCTTGGTGTTAGCATTTATTGTCTTTATTCATTCAAGTGAAATTTTTCTTGTTCTTGGTGTGATGAATGATTTTTTCCTGGAACCAGGACATTTTGGGTATTTTATCAACTCCGCATTTTATTTGAACTTTCTGCTTTTGCTGGCTTTCTATAATATCACTTTGGCAGCAGAAGAGGGGAATGTTGCCTCATTGTTGCTAGGTGGAGGTAAAAGTCCAGTGTCCTCACTTGGCACCTTTTGATAACTGGGGAAGGCAGGGGACTGCATCACAGCTGAGAGGAAGTGGGAATTCCAGCTCCTCACTGGGCCTCCCCTGATACCATCCTGGATGAGAGGGGCAAGAGTGACTCATTACTGCCCCGCACATTTCCTCCAATATCATCACAGGGTTGTCCTCATTAACACTGGACATAGGTAAAAATCCAGACCACTAGGTATTCTGTGACATCAGTCCAGAGGGGAGAGGGAGTGGGACCTCATTGCTGCAGGCTGCAGGTGAAAGTCCAGGTTTCAAACATGTTCTCCATTGACACTGTGGATAGATTGGAAGGCTTCGTACCTTTTCAGTAGTAATGGAAGTCCTAGCTCTCTGCTCCGTCTTCTCTGACACTATCCAGAGGTGGAGATGTGGCAGGGGAAACACTTTGTTACAGTGTGGCAAGTGTGGAGTTCTAGGTTACCCACCTGATCTTGGCTGAGATAGGGAGGGCAGGACCCACAATTTTTTCCATAGTGTTTGGGGGGAGTAGAATAGTTACTGTTTAAAGTTTTCTGTGATGCTAGACTGCCCTTTTCCTAGCCCTTTGGTTACAGAGAGTAGGCTTTTGTAGAGTCTTTTTTTGTTGGCACCTGTTAGCATTTACAGGGTTCTAGTTTCTTCAGCTCCAATTCTGGGATATATAAGGCAAAAAGAAAAGCAAATACCTCACCACCTTACTGTTCCATGGGTTCCCAGGTTCCTAGACACTTTTCCCTCTTCTCTCCACCTTTCAGACTTTCTATGTTTGTTTAGTATATAATGTCCAAGGTTATTAGTTCTACTTAGTTGGAGGAATAGGGGGAAATTATCTACTCCATTTCCACGAAAGCAGAGTTCTGAACATTTATTTTTTAATAACATTTTATTATGACAACACTTTTAAGTGGCATTAAATAAAATGTTAAAGCTAGAAAAAAGACTTTCTATAATGTTTACTAAAATTAACATTGTGATTACATACAAGATTAAGATTTGTAGTTGGTGTTGGTCAGATCCCTAGCAAAGGTATGTACATGTCTAGCCACGCATCCAAGTTAAAGGCTATTCTTGGTAGGCAGATAGATAACTGTCTACGTATATGTTGTTTGATAGTGCTAGGTAAGCCAGCCTTCCTCAAATAAATCTTCCCTCTGGCTAGTACATAGCATTACTAGGCTTAAGCTTTATCCCCTTAGCTTATGTTTATCATACCTGTTGAAATATAAATATCCGTGGAGAATATATAGTACTACCTTAGACCCCAATTATGCTCATGCTGCAAACACTCACCTGTAAAGAGGAACAGATACTTAACAAAACCAAACTATACGAGAAGTTCAACTCCCAATTATATTCTTTTATACATGCACACACACACACACACACACACACACACACACACAGTCATATACATCTCTATACATATGTATATGTAAAAACATATACCTCAAACAACCAAATGAACAAATAAAAGAAACCCAATTTAAATGGCATTTTAAATTTTAACTAATACTTATCGAGAACTGCTTGGTGTATTAAAAAGGTCACAAGCAGTAGGGTGCAATATGTCTCCCCATTACCTGGAGGAGAGAGGATTTAATTTCCTCTAGTTTCAACCACTCAGGAGTTAAGCTCAATAAGTATTTATTAAGCACCTACTATGTAATGGGCGCCACGCTATACACTAGTGATAAAAATTTATAAGTCATTGCTCTATGCTTTCTCTTATTTGATGGCTCTTATACCAAAAACATCTTACAATGAAATTGGCTTTCTTAGTCATAAATTTGTACTGCATTTTAGAAACTGCTTTCCCATACTTTAACTCATTAATTTTAAAATAAGGTAGAAACATCTCCTATTATTATTCCTCATAGTTAGCAAATTAGGGCAGTGAGATACAGAAATTTCAGTGTCTTTCCTACAGTCACACAACTAAAAGAAAAAGAACTGGAGTGAGGTCTTCTTTGGGGGTTGGGGGGTGGGGGCTGGCCAATACAAGAATCCAAATCCGTGATCTTGCTGTTATAAGGCTGTGCCAGAGTGAGGTCCCAAACATTGGCCTTCTGACCCCTCCAAACTTAGGACACATTTCATACCACATACTGATGCTGCTCAGTTCCTGAAGGCCATTTGCCCAAAAGATCTGATCATCTTTGATTAAGATTCCACCTTATAATTGTGTTCATTTTTCTAAACCTTTCTACCAAACCAAAAACTTCATGATGATGGAGATTGTATCATTATAATTCATTATAATTTTATACATCTTTCCTTGTTGAAATCCCCTTACTATGTGTTAATTTGAATGACTGCAAGAGGATCCGGATCCTGAAATAAAAAATAAATCTTGATGCTCTTCCCTGTTTTTAATTGACCCACCTTGGCCCCTTCCTAACTCTGTGATCTCAGCTAAATGAATAAATGTCTCTTAACTTGGGATTCTTATTTGTAAAATAGGTATAATAATGCTTACCTCACAAGGTTGTTATGAATATACAAAATACTCAGTAAAGTGTCCAAAATTCCAGGACAGTGTTTGGCATGGAGCAGGCCCTTCCTCCTTCTACTGGATAGCAATCTTCATGAGAACAGGAACATGTCTTATTTAAAACCCATAGCACAGTGCTTTTTACTTGTCAGGCATTAAAAAGAGATTTTCTGAATGAATAGATAAATGAATAGAATACTGAAAAAGGATTTTTAATTATCGGTATTACAGAATCTTTAATTTTAGTAAGAGCAAGTTGATATAGTATTTTGGCAGTATAGTAAATTTATACGTATCTTCTAGACTAAAATAAAATATATGATCATTAATCACACTGAATCTTTTTACTTTAATATGTTTGCTTATTATTTATTTTACCTTTGCAGTCTATACCAGCTCCCTGCTACCTGCCTGTATCTTTTCCTATGAACTAATTATTCATTCATGCATGCGATTAACATTTGCTGAGCATGTACTGTCTACCACAAACCAGGTTGCAAAGATTCATAAGACTTTGTCTCTGCCTCCAAAGGACTTATATACTATGAGAAAAAAATCAATGCATAAACAATTTATAATTAATGGAGGAGTTATGATAGAAATATGAAAAAGTGCTATGGTATAAGAATGATTCATTTTTCCTGGGGAGTTTGCTTATAGGAGCTTATGTGATGAAAAGTGACTTTTTTCCTTGGTAAACTAAATTGAGTTACTGGTAATAAAAATAGCTCCCATTTATATAGAACTTTGCAAAGTGCTTCCATATCCATTTCTTCTTTTAATTCTCACAATGAATGTTCTATAGTTTCATGGTTTTCTTTACAATATATTCATGAAAAAGAGGTAAGCATGAAGCCAACTGATGAATAATACAGAAATTTATTCTAAAGCCCATAGGTAGAGGACATAAGCCAAAACTGGAAACAATACTCTATTAGAGCCTCACAGAAATTATTCCAAGAAGAACTAATAGCAAAGGCCTGTTTCTCAATGCCATTTCTTTACTTAAAGCCTGACCCACCATCTTGCTTTTAGGTTGCTGTAATAATCTTCTAACTGGATTCCCTGTTTTGTGTCTCATCTCTTTCCAAGCCATTTGCCACACTAGCCACACAATAATAATTTTTAAATGCAAATTGGACCACATCATTTTCCTGTTGAAAGTCCTTTTATTCTATAGAGCTCCCCTCTCTACATAGGAAAAAATCCAAACTCTTTTGCATAATGATGTGGATTGAATATCCCCCTAAAACTCACTAAAGCTTGACCCCCATTGTAATAGTGCTAAGAGGGTGGGAAATTCAACTACGGTATTTGAAAGGTGGGGTCTTTAAGAATTGATTAGATTGTGAGGACCGTGCCCTTGTGAATGGATGGATCCAGTCATGGAGTAATGGGTCGTTTTGGTGTGGTTCTGATGGCTTTATAAGGAGAGAGAGTGAGAAGGGAGACTCTCTTGCCCAGGCCTTTCTCTTACCATGTGATACCCAGGTTGCCACTGGACCCTGTAGAGAGTTCTAACCCAGAAGAAGGCCCTCACAATATGCTCCCTAGACTGTGGACTTCCAGGCCTCCACAACTGTAAGAAACAAACCTCTTTTCTTTATACATTACCCAGTTTCAGGAATTCTGTTATATGCAACAAAAACCAGACTAATATACATCGTACATAAGACTCTGCATCATCTAAACCCATCAATTCCTTTGAACTCTTTATTGGTCACTTTTTCCCAACCACAATCACTGACTTTGCTCAAAGCCATACGATTTCCATTTCTGTGCCTTTATAAATTTATAAATCAGTCTTTGGCCCAGAATGCCTTCAGCTCTCTACCATTCTGTCTGGTAAAATGAAAATGTGGCTTTTTTTGTTGTTTATAAATAGACTTAACTACAATAACAGAATCTTGGCAACACAATTTGGCTCTTACTTTTTTTCCTCTTATTTTATTACTGCATAAAATAGTTTAGAAACCACTAGTCTAGCTTTTTCTCAAAATCTCGGGAAGAGATTGCTATGTTTTCATTGCATATCAATGATTCATGACATTTATATTCTTTTAATATAGAACTAAAATATATTCTGTGAGCATATTCTGTGCTACAGGCTAAGGAACTAGCTGTGGATAGGTGAAAATAAGGCCGATATGAGTCTAACATGGATCTTACATTCAACTGAAATTAACAGACAATAAAATAAATGAATAAATTAAATCTTACAGATGAGTATTAGTACTATAAATGAAATGAAAGATGTCTGAAAAGGGGGGTACTTTGGAATAGATGGTCCATGAAGGTCTCTAGGAGAAAATAAATTTTAGACAAGACTTGAAAGATGGGGAGCTAGTCATGCAGTTGAGAGAAGAGTCAGCTGGGCTAAGGAATCATCAGGCACAGAGACTCTAAGTCAGAGAAAAGCATGGAGTATTTGAAGAACTGAAAGAACCAGTGTGGCTGAGCATAGTGGGTGAGGGGTTCAGTGGTATGAGTTGATGGTAGCACATGCAAGAACATGCAAGGCCAAGGCAAGGAAACCATTGAAAGATTTTAAGCAAATGAAGGGTGACCTGGAGGCAACATGGCTTCTGGGTGGAGAATGTATTATAAGAAGGCAGGAGTGAAAACAAGGAGACCAGTTAGGAGGTGATCGTAAGGGTCCTTTCAAAAAGTGATGATGAACGGGACTTCAGTGGTGGTAGTGAAAATGGAGAGAAGTGGAAGGAGTTGAGATACACTTTGGAGATAGAACCAACAAGACCATTTTGAAAGATAAGGAAAAAGAATCAAGAATGAGTCTTAGCTGTGTGTCTTGAAGCAACTGGATAGATGGGAGAGCCATTTACTGAGATGAGTTAGACTGAAGGAAGGGAAAACATGGAGGAAAACAGCTTCATTTTGGACATGTTACATTTGAGATACTTATGAAACATTCAAGTGGAGATATCACGTAGGCATTTGAATAATCAGTCCATTCCTCAGGAGGGAGTCCTAAGCTAGAGATGTAAATGTGCAAGTTTTAAATATAGAGACGAGATGAGATGAGCTAATGCCTTGAATATATTAAATGAAATACCGCATGGAAAGTAGCAGACACTTCACTTGGCACATAGCAAACATGTGCTCAAAAAGTGTTAGCTGTTAGATGCTGCTCATAATCAGGACATTCTTCCCTGTAGATCCTGTCTTTTCTACTAATGATAGATTATTTATCTATCATTTTCTTCTCAATAGAAACAGAAAACAGCCAGTAGTCTTTATAAACTATTCATGTATTTGGAAACTTTAAAATGTTTTTAGTATTCAAAAGATGAAGAGAAAAGTCTAATATAACAAATGCATGACATACATAAAAATATATTACAATATAAAAGATATATTGTGTTGTATATAATAGAAATATATATGTATAATTTGGTTTAAAAGATATTTTTTAAAAACTGAATCGAAAACTGGTTATTTAGATTTGAAGAATCTTAGCACCTACCGGTAAAATAAATATATTCCAGAATGCTGATAAATTAATTTATGACACAGTAGATTAATAGTTTTCACGTTGTAGTTTGCATGGTGGTTATGGCTAAGAAAATGTTTCACCCCATACATCTTGTCTCTGCTATTTACCAGCTGTGTGAACTTGGACAAATTATATAACTTCCTGTTTCCTCAATTTCCTCATCTGTAAAACACAAATAATTATAACTTATCAACCTAGGCTGTCAAGTGAAATGACAATAATGTGTATAAAGTTCGTATCATAGTGCCTGAAGTAATCAATAAAAGAACACCTGTATCACTGGTTCTCAACCCCAGATGAATATTAGAATCATCTGGAGAGTTTTTAAAACATTGATGTCCAAACTTCAATGCAACAAATTAAATCAGAATCTATGGAGATGGGAAAACCTTTTTTAAAAGCTCCCTATGTGATTTTATTGTGTATCCAAGGTTAAGAGCTACTGATCTATAAAAAATATCATGTATAATATACGGGCATTTAATATTTGCATATATGTAAACATTTATATAATATATTGTAAAGCCAATTAAACAAGGGGTCAAAAGAAATTCAAAATCTGTCTAGTAATTAGTTTGAAAAACAAGTAAATCATAAGAGGAGATAAATGATGATAAAGAATAAAGACAGCCTAAAGTCTCTGGAGTATGTTCTTCTGCTCAGTTCCCAGCTCTACCATTCACTCTTTGTAACTCTGGGTTGTTCATTTTTGTTTTTTGGCAGCTGGATGGTAAGGATAGCTCTGTAACTTTGGACAAGTTACTGAACTACTGTTTCCTCATTTATAAAATAGGAATAATAAACGTGCCTTCTGCGCATTGCACTGTTAGAGTGTCAGATGATTTACTGTTTCTGAAATGCTTAGAATAATGCTTTGCACATAGCAGGCACTATAGATATTTATTTTTTTAAAGAAAAACTTGATGGAAATATTTGAAATGAAATATTGCTTGTCAATAATATTGAATCTCAGTAACATATGTGTGCATTAAATTAGAAATGAAAATCAGATGCTGTACAAAAGTTCTGGGGTGTTTGTGGAAAACAGCATTATTTTGGCTATATATGAAAGATCAAACTGATGTCAGTTTGTATTAGCTATCTCTCATCATAGAAGACAATGTGTTAATCTTGCAAGGACCTGTATAAGACACAGTGAAATGAGTTAGTAAAGTATCCAGTATCCCTGAAGCCCAGAAGCTCAGATATTACCTGATGAACTACAGGGACTTTTCAAAGCAGGGTTACTATATATAGGTGCTGTGTTGGGCTTAGGTCATGAAAGTGGATTTTCAGTGAAGAATCACTCTCTTTGTCTCACCTGGCCCTTGCCTACTTCTCCAGCCGTGTTCGAACAGCCTCGGATCGCACTCCCGCTCCACCCAGGCAATCCTCTCTTCACTTTCCCCAACACGACCTACTATTTGCCTCCTCCAACCCTTTGCGGCTCTTGCTGATCCCTCTTTTTGGAAAGCTCTCTGTGCATCTCACCCCCAACCTACCCATCTTGGAAGACTCAGCTAAAGTCCTGGCCTCTTCCATTGAAGCCTTTCCGAATGCCCCAGGTTGAAGTAACAATTCCTTCTTTTGTACCTGCTTTATACCATGAAAAGATGGCCATTTTAAAACCATGACTGGGTCTCCTTAAAGGCCAGGAACATTTGTCTAATTTATTTACTTATCAGCACCTGGCACAGAGACTAGCTCATTTAACTAATTTCATTGACTTAGAGAATGGAAAGAAGGTAGGGAGAGAGGGAGGGGGGGTAAAAAAGGAGTGGTGTCCATTGGCACAGTGTTTGGCCCAGAGGAGGGATGCCACCAATGGGCATGAATGTATCAAGTGGGTATCTACGGTCCCTGGTTCCAATAAGATCAACAGCAAAACCATCCTAGCCCTCAGCAGCCAGCTTCTCATAAGCCTAATGCACCATCATTCACCTCTCTGCTGCACAGAGAGACACTGCTTCAGATATCAATGAGACTCAAAGGTCTGAGACATGTAGAAGAGCTCCTCAAAGCTACACAGAAAGAGTTCGTTCTCAACATTGTAAGTTCCCTAGCTTTCCATTGTTCTAAATTACTCCCATCTTTCAAATACCTCCTAAACTGCCGCCATTTCTTGGAAGTCTTTTCCAGTTTAATGGACACAAAAATCATGAGATCCACAACAATTTTAGCACAGTGAACTAAGAGCAAGAGCTCTGGGACACTGGCTCCACTATCAGCTCTGTGGCTTTAGGCAAGCTGCCTAACACCTCTGTGCCTCAGTTTGCTTGCCTGTGAAGTGAGAACAATACTATTACTCACCATGCAGTTGTAGAGCAGATTAAATGTTCAGAATAATGCCTTTTGCATAGAAGTCAATAAATATTAATATTCTATATTATAAATTTTAATAGTTAATATTTTTCCATTTTTTTATTGTGGTAAACATATAACATAAGAATTAATATTACAAATGTTAATAGTTAATATTATAGTCAAGAATTTCTCAGTTTCCTTCCTTCCTTCCTTCCACAGGAAGAGTGTAGGTATCTCTGTTTTAATTCCTATAACATTGCTTATTTTAGAAGTTAAGGGACTAAATATATTGGCCACATAGAGAATATATTTCTACCTTCTGTATAAATAAACAAGTCCATACTTAACTTACAAAATACGAGATTTCTCTTCTATGAATCCTCTGTGGTATTTGTTGCTTCAGAGTCCACATTAGCAATGGTGAAACTTGGCAAGCTAACCAATCTTGTGCAATGGCAGAGAAATGGCAAGACAACCTTACCTAACATTCATAAATTTCAAACAAGGCAGTATCTGTCGGATGTCCTGGGACATTTTTTTTTTTTTAAACTGGAATGAGCTGAACACAAGTATAAAGATTATTATCAATCTCATGTTCAGTTCCTTTGAAATCTCTTGTGAATCTCTCCTGTCTAAGGAGACTAGCCATCAAAGAAAAGTCTATGTGTGGTAGGGGATTAGGTTAAACATATGCCTATAGAAATTCAGAATCCATCATTCTTGTTTCCTTTCTTCCATTAAGAAGGCAAATCTTATCCTCCTTGGTAGATGAACTACAGATGGCTCTGAAGAGGCTGAGGCCTTTAGACTGTGCAAGGATCCCTGATGTTATTTATGCCTAAGGAAAGACTACAGGTTATGTCCCCAACAAGGATGAATAAACAACGAGTTAATAGATTATCTTCTGTTTACATTTAAACTCAACAAACCAATCATTTTTTACACATGGGTTGTGGTTAAATTTCAATCATTCTTGATTCTTAGTAAAAGAGACTATGTTAGAATTCACAAGACAGTTTGGCAAGACATCTTGCGGCCTTACCAGGACAAAGATCCTAAGTCCCTGAAGGAAGTGTGTCTTGCTAGTCAAAAGGATTTCCTGCCTTTTCCACAGTCCATCTCTCCAGATTCGTCCCCCAGCCACCAGCCCAGACTTTCTATCTTGTTGAGCAATAGGGCAGACAACTGGACTCACAGGGAACAACACCAAGTGAACACAACACAGGGCTATCACTCAGAAGATGGTAGTTTTGCCTGGTTTTGTCACTAACTAGCTGTGTGTCTTCGTGAATTTACTTAACTTTGGCTTTCATTTACATTTTCATTCATGTTTCATTTACCAATCAAACATGAATAATAACACTGACCACCTCCCCTCCATGTCACAAAGTTACTTTGAGAATATTATAATTGTCTATGAAAGCAATTCTAAACTGCAATGTACTAAACAGCTGTCACTCAGACTCCACACATTCCACAGCATAGAAGTCAGGCACCCAGTGACCTCTGGTGTCAGACTGCCTGAGTTTAAATCCAGGCTCCCACTCACTAATTGTGTCCTTGAACAAGTTGATGCTTCAGTTTCCTCATCTGTAAAATGGAGCTAATGGTATTAACTCATAGAGCTATTATGATATAGCATGAAATGGAACAGCACTTGTGTGGCACTTAGAGCAATGGCTAGAACCTAGAAAGCATTCCATAAAAGGTAAGATATGATCCAGCAAGCATTTCTTAAGTGGCTACCTCTTGAGGATGTGAAAGTTTGGAAGATGCCAAAGAATGGATAAGATCTAATTCCTTCCTTTGGGGCTCTCACAGACTTGTGAAAGGTAGATACTAGGTAATGCTATGGCGAAGACAAAATGTGGTAAAGTGTATGCAGATTTGTTCCTAACCCTTTCCTTTGTTCTTTTGCCCTAACTCTCCCTAGGTAAATTTCCCTGATAATCACATCCATTTTTCAGCTTCAGCTATCAACTGTGCACCAATACAACTAAGACCCATAGCTCAAAACGGGATGTCCACATAGCTTTCTCTCTTCCACTCCCTGAAGTTGTGCCTGTTCCAACTAGCCACTCTAACCTAATCATTGGCAAAACCATGCTAACACTGCTGGAGAAACATAATGCCTCACCTCTCAACCCTTATATGCATCAACTGCCTTCAACTTGATGATTGCAGGAGCTTCCTAAGAGTCTCATTGCCTCCAGCCTCAACCTCCCTCGCCACCACCAATTCCCCATTTAGCTCCTGAGTTCTTCTAAAATTTGCATCTGTTCACAATACTCCCTTTAGGAAAACCTTTGGTGGCTTGTCATTGCCTACTCAGTAGTGTCTTCTTGGGCCTACAGAGCTCTTAACATAAGTCTCAGCCTCCGTCTTATATCCACACTTCCCAGATCTCAACACAAAGAAAATCCCATGTATCATCCCAGAACACACCTGCACTTTCCAATTCCTCTCCACTTGTGATCTCATTGATTCTGCTACCTCCAGTGCCCTATCTGCCACTTATCCATCCACTTACTTTCCTCATCCTTCAGTGCCCAGCTTGAATGCCACCAACTGCATATTATTTTCCCTGATTAGTAAATCCCTCAGGATTTATTGTCCTCTCACCTGGATTTACATGTACCAGGTAGGTTGAACCATATGAAATAATCATTCTTGGTAGGTCAAAAATAGTCAAATGGCAATTTCAAATGGTTCAACCTATGACATAATACTCTGCTTTTATAATATTTATCCTGCTTCCTCAGACTTCTTTGTTCAAGTATATTGTTCATATGCCCTGTCTTTTTTATCTTTGCATGCCCAATGCCTAACAGAGTGCCTGATGAGAAGTAAATGTCCAAGAAATTCTTGTAGGATTCAAGGAAATTGATATGTATGTATATTTATACTTTGTTGAGCTCTCTTAAGTCTAGGTCCTTATCTTTATTCCATTTTCTTGGGCCTGACAAAAGTAAAATTAGCCACCCAGGACTGTCTTCTTAAGCCAAGATTGTAGGTATCATATTAATTTTGTTCTTTCTCTATTTCCATCAAGGCCCCGCTCTCTCTATCTGCCAACTGATAATTACCTAACCTATATAGGGAAAATCTGTCTCTAGAGTCATCCTTCCTTTAGGCAGCAAATATGTAATTTGTAATGATATTATTCAAGACATTTATTTCATTCATTAATTAAGTCATTCAATCACTGGGGTGTGATTGACACTGGAAATATAGCAGTAAATAAGGCAACCAGAGATTGTGAATTTGGAGTGACTTTATTCTCTAATTTAATCCTCCGACTTGTTCCCTTAAAATTTTGCATACTTTTTTCCCTTTCTTTTTTTTTTTTCTTCCAAATTTTATTTTATTTTGTCAACATACAATGTGGTTGATCATTGTGGCCAATTACCGAAACCTCCCTCCCTCCTCCCTCTCACCCCTCCCTCCCAACAATGTCCTTTCTGTTCTCCTGTGTATCAACTTCAAGAAATTGTAATTGTTATGTCTTCTTCCCTCTCCCCCGCCCCCGGTTTTTTTGTGTACTTATTTATTTATTTTTAGCTCCCACAAATAAGTGAGAACAAGTGATATTTCTCTTTCTGTGCCTGACTTGTTTCACTTAATATAATTCTCTCTAGGTCCATCCATGTCGTTGCAAATGGCAGTATTTCATTCTTTTTTATAGCTGAGTAGTATTCCATTGTGTAGATATACCACATTTTCTGTATCCACTCATCTAATGATGGACATTTGGGCTGATTCCAACTCAGCTATTGTAAAGAGTGCTGTGATGAACATTGGGGAACAGGTATACCTTCGACTTGGTGATTTCCATTCCTCTGGGTATATTCCCAGCAGTGGAATAGCTGGGTCATATGGTAGATCTATCTGCAATTGTTTGAGGAACCTCCATACCATTTTCCATAGAGGCTGCACCATTTTGCAGTCCCACCAACAATGTATGAGAGTTCCTTTTTCTCCGCAACCTCGCCAGCATTTATCGTTCAGAGTCTTTTGGATTTTAGCCATCCTAACTGGGGTTACATGGTATCTCAGTGTGGTTTTGATTTGCATTTCCCAAATGCTGAGTGATGTTGAGCATTTTTTCATCTATTTGTTGGCCATTTGTATATCTTCCTTAGAGAAATGCCTACTTAGCTCTTTTGCCCATTTTTTAATTGGGTTGCTTGTTTTTTTCTTGTAAAGTTGTTTCAGTTCCTTGTATATTCTGGATATTAATCCTTTGTCAGATGTATATTTTACAAATATTTTCTCCCACTCTGTTGGTTGTCTTTTAACTCTGTTAATTGTTTCTTTTCCTGTGCAGAAGCTTTTTAGTTCGATATAATCCCATTTGTTTATTTTTCCTTTGGTTGCCCGTGATTTGGGGATCGTATTCATGAAGTCTGTGCCCAGGCCTACTTCCTGAAGTGTTTCTCCTATGTTTTCTTTAAGCAGTTTTATTGTTTTGGGGTGTATATTTAATTCTTTAATCCATTTTTAGTTGACTTTAGTTTTGCATATTTTAAAAATAGCCTGTGTATTTGAACACTTTCAAGTGTTTTGTACACTGTAAGTCATCTAAGTATATACTTATATGTATACTATATGTATTATCAGAAGTTGAAATTGTTGCAAATGATGTAATTTTTAGTATATATTAATATCATCACTTTAAATAATTACTATTTCATTTGTAAATGTATCCAATGAAATCTAAATATTATAATAAATTGATACCCATGATCATTCAAAAAAAATGAAAAATTTCTTTTTTAAAATTTGAAAATTTTAGATCTTTCCTTTTTCTTTTAGAACTCATATTTACATTATACTTTTCCCTCAGATTTTATTCACATATATGAAATCAAACTGTGGAGCTTCATATTAACTCAATTTATGGAAAACATACACCAAATATCTGATTGGCAAACCAGTAAGCCAAATTGCACCTTCTTCCAGAAAAATCCTGTTTTATTTTTTTAATTCAAATAAATGTGTCAATATGCATTGCAAGAAATATAAAAACATTGAGAAATAGGTTACAAAATAAGTCCTGTAAAACAGATTAAGAACAGAAGTTAAAATTAAAATAATAGATATCTAATACAAATAACTAATCCATTTTCATTAATTACAAAAAGAAGATATATTAATATGTTAATTATCAGTAACTAATTTGTAATATAGCAATGAATACACAGTTTATGAAATAATGACTATATCATTCCTCTAATAAGAATGTGTATCTCTCTCCAATCAAAAGACAGAGAATGGCAAACATGATGCAATTATATACCATCTACAAGAAATACACTAGACTAAAAAATACAAGTAAATTGAAAGTAAAAGGAGAGAAAATTGTATACCATACTGACAGTATCCAAAAGAGAGTTGGAGTATCTAAACTAGTATCAGACAAAATAGACATTAAGACCACACTTGTTGCTAGAGACAAAAAAGTGTCAATCTATAAAGAAAATGAAACAATTATAAACATAAAACTATCTAACAACAGAGCTTCCAAAAACATAAAGTAAACATATAAATTAAAGGGAGAAATACATTCAACAACAATATTAGAAAATGTCAGTAACCCACTTTCAGTAATGAATAAAACAGCTAGCGAGAAGATCAAAAAGAAATATGACTTGAGCAGCACTTTAAATCAACTAGATGTGACATATTTGTAAAACACTCTAATCAACAACAGAAGAACATGCATTCTTTTCAAATGTACGAGGAAAATTCTCTATAATAGAACATATATTAGGAAGCCATTAAGCAAACCCTAATAAATTTGAAATCTTTTAAATCACATAAAGTATGTTATTTGACCACAATGGAATGAAATAAAAACTCAAAACATAAAAAATTTTGAGAAATTCACAAATACATGAAAATTAATCAAAACTCTCCTAAATAACAAATGGTTCAAAAAAGAAATCACAAGGCAAATAACAAAATAATCTGAGATAAATGAAAAAAAATCATAATACCAAAACATTAAATGCAGCTAAGGCAGTGATCAGAGGGGAATTTATAGCTGTAATGCTTATTTATAAAAAGGAGAAAGATTTCAAATTAATAACAAAGTTTTACCTTAAGAAACTAGCAAAAGAAGAACAAACTAAAACCAAAGTAAGCAGAAGAAAGAAAATACTAAAGATTGGAGCATATATAAATGAAATAGCAAACATCAATGAAACCAAAAGTTTGTTCTTTGAAAAAATTAACAAAATTGATAAACACTAAGCTAGGCTGAACAAGAAAAAAAGAGAGAACTCAAATCACTAAAATCAGGAATAAAATAGGGGATCTCAATACCGACCTCACAGAAATAAAAAGGATTATAAAACAATATTACAAACAATTGTATGCCAACAAAGTAGAAAACCTAGATGAAATGAACAAATTCCCAAATAAACACAAACAATTGAAACTGAAATCAGAAGAAATATAAAATCTGAATAGTCTAATAACAAGTAAAGAGGTTGAATTAGCAATTTAAAAACCCTCCACAAAGAAAAGCCCAGGCCCAGATGGCCTCACTGGTAAATTCTACCATACACACTTAAAAAACAATTAATTTCAATCTTTCACACACTCTTACAAAAAAAATTTCCAGAGAAAGGAAAACTACCTAATTAATTCCATGAGACCAGTATTAATTGCTCTGATACCAAAACCAGAAAACAACAACAAAAGATAACTGCGGATCAAAATCTCCTATGAATATAGATAGAAATATTCTTAACAAAATACTAGTAATCCCAATCCAAAAGCATATAAAAGGTATTATACATCATGACCAAGTGGGACTTATTCCAGGAATGCAAATTTAGTTTAGAATCTGAAAATAAATCAATGTAATACACCATATTAATAGAATAAGCCACAAAACCCACAATCATCTTAATAGATGTGGAAAAAACAGTAAAGCAGTAATAACTTTTACATTGATTACATGATGAAATAATAGTATTTTGCATGTATTGAGTTAAATAAAATATATAACTCAAGCTAATTTATTTTGCTTCTTTTTACTTTTTTAAATGTGGCTACTAAAAAAAATCACATTACATATGCAGCTTGCATTTGTGGCTGTATTATATTTCTATTGGACCACCATAGTCTAGATGTATCCTAGTTTGAAGATTAGTACTCTAAAAGCATTAAGTGTATTTCCCTATGTTATTTCCATATGTTATTTATCAAAGGAGAAAACTGAGACTGAGAATAGTTAACCTGCCCATGTTAATTCATCCCACTGTGTAGGTGTTGGAACTCGTACTAGAGTTCAGCTCTGTCCTTAAAATCGGAGTTTGCCCTACTTACATCACTAGTCTTCCTCAGAGGGATTATGTAGTCATTGAATATGTTTAACATTTAACTTTCAGAATTTTTTATTTTTTCCTTTTCAAACTTAGGACAAATTTAGCCTTTTCTTTTTCATTTTTTTATTTGGAATTATCCTTCCATTATTGATAATCAGGGATTTGACTGCCATTACCATTATCCATTTGCATGTGGTTTGGAAATTTTTTTGTTTTGTTTTTGTTTTTGTTATCCCCAGGACTACTGCTGTGTTCTTCTAGCTGGCTTTCTAGCCTATTCTCTATGTTAAGCTGCATGGCAGCTGATAACCAAAGCTTTTTGTTCTTTCTTTTGTTTAAACATCTATTCTGTGTCAAAAAATGTCAAACATGATAGAAGACTGTCTATTTAAAATATTGCTAATCATCTTCACGACAACCCCCACTTCACAGATGATGGTTGTTGCTACCTTTACAGATGAGAATACTGAGGTTCCCAAAGTTTAATTGCCAAAGTTAAACAGTAAAAGAGGGAGTTGGACTAAATGCCAGGTCTCTGACTCCGTAGCCCTGGGGTGTCCACCATGCCACTCCTCCCTGTCTCTTGATGTGAGATACATATGGATCAACCATGGACCTAAAAACATTGGTATTTTCATACATATTATTTTTCATGTCCTTACAAAAATCTCCTAAAGATTTTTTTTATACAGGTTTGTTTGTAATTTTTTAATTAAAAGTTGAGGTCTTTTTTTTTTTCTTATTGTTATAAATTATGTTCTCCAAATTTTGTACAATTATTTACACTTATACATGAATGTTGGATGTAAGATGACATAAAGTCCTATAGTCCTCTCTAGAGTACCATGCAAAAAGTAGACAGTAAAAGTGAGTAGATAGCAGTGAGGATGACCCACTAACCTGGACTGAAATGTAACATTCCACTTTCTCAGAATGCTCTTTCTCCACTGTCTTTACACTTCATCAGTCCTTGCACAAAGGCTGGTGTTAATGCCTGTTACTGAATGAGCTTCATGATTTTCCATTGTAACTGAACAGTTGTAGTTTCCAAAATAAACATTTAAAAATTTTTATCTTTTCTCTAAGATTCTTAAAATATTAAGATAAAAATGGATAGATGCAAGACTTCATCTACATAAAATCTAAATATTTTATTCAGTCAAAATGCATCTTCACTTTTCTCTGCATAGAATAATTTATCAGTTGGAAAGGTTAGCTTTCTGTAATACAAAAAATAAGAATTGAACACAATACATCCAATATACACTGCCAGGCCTCATTCTTCTTATAGGATAGGAGAAAAAGAAGCAAGCACATTTGTGGAATGTCTGTAATTTTTGTAGGGTATGAATTTTTATTCATTTAGTTGGTTGTTACTGTGAAGGCTTGAAGGATTATCCTTATCTTTTGGTAGAAGTGGCAACCATTCTTTTGTTTTTGTTTTTGTTTGTAATTTATTTTTTTGCTAAATGATAATTGTATAGAATTATGGGATACACAATGATGTCGTGATATATGTATACAGTGTGAAATGATTGACTCAAGCTAATTAACATAATCATCACCTTAAATACTTATTTATTCCTCCTGTCGAACTGAACTTTGTATCCTTCAACCAACATATTTCCATTCCCCTCACTCCACAGCCTCTGGTAAACACCATTCTACTCTATTTTTTTTTCATTTTATTTTATTAATATTATTTTTTTACATTCTATGATGTTGTTGCAGAACAGTTGGGAGGGAGAGGGAGAAGGGAAAGGGGGAGGAAATGTGATGGAAGAAGGAAGAAGGGGGAGGGATGGGGTTGAGGCCTGTGGCACCCCTCTCACTCCCACGGGGAGACCAGGGTGCTTCCTGCAGCGGCTCAGTGGTCATTGCTGGGCTGGTTGCTCATGTCGGGGGATGTGACCAAGGCCCGAGGCTGCCCCCAACCCCGGCTTGGGAGAGCCTGGGGCACTTCCTGCTGCAGCTCAGTGGTCGTTGCTGGGTGGTTGCGGCGTGTGTGGGGTGTGTGGCTGAGGCCCTCGGCCCCCACCCTTGGGACCAGTTGTGAGTGTCAGGGGGCATTGCTGAGGCCCCCAGCTCTCCCCCCTTTCTGGCTTCGGTAGCCCAGGGGACTTCTGGTCCTTCTAGGTGTTATAGATGTTCTTTGGTGACATGAGACCTTTACTAGTTACTATCAAACTTTGTTTCTGGTTGTGGGTACTTTGTTTTTTCTTTCAGTTCTGTCTTGGATTATTTGCTGTTCCCACCACTTAAACTCTATGCTGGGACTAATTTGTTGTCCTTTGCTTACTTTTAAAATAGGGGAACTTCCTGTGGGGACCAGTACTTGAGCTCTGTGGTTGAGCTAAACTGCTGCTTTGCTGCTGATTCTCTGGGGGAAGCTTTATGTGCAGCTCAAGTTTTAATGGTTGGCTTTACAGGTACTTCTCGATCTGATGAGATCCGATGCACTTGGATTGTGTAGAAACTCTGATCTGGGCCAGAGTCTTTACATCAAACTGCACCCCATGCAATTCTATATTCCTGACTAGTCTTCTCTGGGTAGTCCTACACTGATTGGAGGGCAGATCAGCTGTCTTGCTGTGCCCCAGTGTTTGCCCAGTGGGGCTGTCTCCCCCACCGCCAGTGCTCCAAACACTTCCCATAGGATGGGCCATGATCCAGTCCCTTGTGATGACTCACTAGCCAATGAGTGGCTCCATTTTTTTCAGTTGTGGCTCCTTGCTCTTATGTGGGTCCACGGGAACCCTATTAGTGGTCTTGCTGGCCTGGCAGCCACCAAGGCCATCTACTCCCCCGCTGCCTCCAGGCAACTTCATCTGAAAGGTACAGCCGTGGCTTTTTGCCAGCTCCTGCTCCATGTGCTCAGCAGCTCCAGCCTGGAAGTGGCTGAGATTCAAAATGGTCTAAGCATTTTTTTTTCTTTCTCTCATTGTGGCTTCTCCCACCTTTATGCACTCTGTAGGTCTCTCCTCCTCTTCCCCTAAGCTCTAGCAGCCCCAGCTTGGCTGTTGTTGCTTTTTTATAGTTGCAAATTCATTGATTTGTGGGAGAGAGTGATGCTGGGGACTGTCTATTCCCCCATCTTGACCGGAAGTCTCTACTCCATAATTCTATGAATTCGACAGTTTTATGTTCCACATATAAGTAAGTGGGAAAATGCAGTATTTGTCTTTCTATGCCTGGCTTATTTCTCTTAACATAATGTCCTCCTCCTCCAAGTTATTCCATATTGTTGCAAATGACAGAATTTTTTCTCTCTCTTTTTTTTAAGGCTGAAGAATATTCCACTGTGTATATACGCCACATTTCCTTTATCCATTCATCCATTGATGAACACTTAGGTTGATTCCGTAACTTGGCTATATTGTAAATAAAGCATCAATGAACATGAGAGTGCAAATATCTCTATGACATACTGATTTCAAGTCCTTAAGATAAATATACAACCATTGTTTTTAAGGGCCTGTCACTGTGGCTGTTTTGTTCAGATACTTGCTGAGCAGCAGCCCTCTCTTTGCCTCTGCCTCCAGTGCTAGCCCAAGGGTCAACTAACGGAGACTGGGAAATGGGGAGATGGAGGCATTAAGCCCAGGCTATGCAAACTACCTGAAGCAAGTTAATTTGTTTCTGGGCTTTGGTTTTCCAACTGTGAAACAGGAATATTATTTTCTTTATCTATTAACAATGTATATGGTGACAAGAAAAAGAGATAACAAACAGAAATCCCATTTCAAGCTAGGATTACAATGCGTTTTGGTGTTCAATTTTTTCTGCCTTCCTGCTGAATTTGTCTTACCTCTATATTCCTTATTCATCACAGGGCTCCACCCATGGCCAGCCCAGCAGGCTATGTTGCAGCAAGTATGATTCCAATTTACTAGGTCAGTTTCAGCCTAGAATCTTACCGTTTATGACTCTGTCTAGACTATTAGGGTTGGGAATGATCATTACTAGTATCAACAACAACATTCATTTACAGCCTCTATGATTTGTACAGAATAATGTATGTGTTTTGTGTTCTGTTCATGACTATATCCCCAGTTCCTAGTACAGTGCCTACCGTGTTGCAGGCACTTAACAAATAGTTTCTGGTTACATAAATGAATCAATAAGAGCTAGGAAATAAAGGACTATATAAGGCATAGCTACTGCCTCCAAAGATGTATACTTTTATTGAGTTGACTAGGCCTTAAAGATAGAAGACAAGCAGCAATACAGCAGTAAGTCAGTCTACTTAAGTGTCCAGTGAGCATCATGGCAGGAATTACTGGACAGGATGAAGGCTTCTCTTCTAGATGGAGATATTGGAGTTGGATGATAAATCTCTCAGGCCCCACAAAGGGTGACATCAGCTGTGAAGGCCTTTAATTGTACTTCAGGGCTACACTTTGCCATCAGGGGAATATTTTAGATATTTTCCTTTGTCAGTAACTTCATCCTTGAGAGACATAATAACAAGAATGGAAATTTAATAACCAGAATAGAGCTTTTAGTTTAGTATTGTCAAGGAAAATATTAAAAAGGGAATAAGTTTTTTTGTTGTTGTTTTAATGTGTTCATTTTATTTTTTCTCCAGCAAACATATGTCAATAATGCCACAGTTCTCCACAAAACAGCACATCTCCTCATAAGTGTGCCTCGGAAACTGCCTCTTTCTTTCCTCCCTTCCTTCTTTCTTTTTCTCCTTTTCTTCCTTTCATCTTTCCTTCTATTGCATTCATGGGACAATTACTAAGCAACAAATAGTCATAGGGCACTTATGTTCCAGGAACTGTGACAGGCAATGGGAATGCACAGATACATAAAGAAGAGTCTATGAGCTATAGCAACTCAGAGTTTAAAAGGGCAGGTAGCCAAGGAAACAGATGACATGTGACATGTGACATGTATTATAATAATAAAAAAATATCATTATGACCATGTCATTAGAGCACAGAAGAGGGCTCAACTCACTGTCCAGGGAGATCCAAGAAAGACTATGGCATTGATCTGGGTCCTGAAAGATAAGAAGGCATTAGCTAGGTGAAAAGAGGTGAAGGGTATTCCAGGAAGCAGACATACCATGTACAAAAGCACAGAGTAGTGAAATGAGATGGCTGATTCAAAGATCAAGTAACATGGGGAGTGACAGGAGATAAAGGTAAACAGGCAAGGTGCAAATAAGTTCTGAAGGGTCCTATCTACTGGCAAGTTTGAATTTGTTAGAGGGGAAGCTAGGTAGATGGTTACTGACAAGGACCATGTACAGAATTATAGTTGTTTTTTGAGATAATTAAAAAGAAGAGATGCAGAAGATGAACAAGTAGGGAGGCCAGCTAAGAGGCTGTGCAATAGAGCTGAATAGAGAAAAGATTCAGAGCTAAGACATGGGTAATGGAGATGGACTGAAGGGACTACATTTGAGCAACATTGCTGCAGTAGAATTGACAGGGTATGGTGGCCAGTTGTGTTTGGAGGGTGAGAGAGAGGGAGATAGAGGATGACTCATGTTTCCAGCTTGAGAAACTGGTTGTGTGATGACATCAGCCCAGACAAGGAGCTAAAGAGAAGAAGCAGGTTTGGGAGAAGATGGTAAGTACAGGTATGGACACAATGAATTGATGTGTCTGAGGGACACCAAGATCAAACTGTTTGATCAGCAGTTGAAAATGTGACTTTGACCTCGAGGTTAGAGAGATGGTTTTGGAAGACATTAGCAAATAGATGATGTTTGAAAATGTGGTAGAAGACAAGTCCCCCTAGAAGTAGAGAAGAGGACCAAGAATATAAGCCCAAGGAACTCCAACATGTAATGCATATTTAAAGAGAAAGCAAGTGACAGAGGAAATCATGAAGGTTTAGAAGAGTGGAAGAACCAGAAGCTCTAGAGGATGGTGCTACCCTGGGGAACTGCATCAATAAAGCACCCTGAAATTGCACAGGGTCAGTATGGACCTTAATTTCTACTTTCTCCCTCTCTTTTCTCAAGTTCCTGTATTGAACCTGTGTGTTTCAATCTCTTTCCTCAATATCCCAGTTCCTGGAGTCTGGAGTCTGAACTCCAGGTTCTCGAGACAGGAATCTTGCTCCTTCGAGTCCGGTTTTCTCTATTCCCTAGTTTTAAAATCCCGGGATGACTTATCTGCCTAGAATTATGCAGAATTATGACTTATCTGCTTGCTTATGCAGTCCTAGGAACATCTGTGTGTTGTTTGGGTAGCTCCTGCCAGCAAGTGAGCAATTGATAAGCTGACTCTCATATTACTACTGTGTTACAGCTATTGTTTCCTGAAACTGCTATTCATTCATTCAACAGTTTTTGTTGTTGTTGTTTTTGTTTGTTTGTTTGTTTCATTCAGGGCATGCATTTGACCATGTTTGGATGCCTACTGCATCCCAGGCCTCATCAGATACTGAGGTTGTGTTAGGGAACAAAACAGGCAATGTACCTTCCCTCATGGGGCCTGTGATTGTCTGGGGAGAACAGATAATTTCAGTACAGAGTGAGTCAGATGGAAAATATCAAACAGCTTATGAGGAACAGGGAGGCTGGAATGGAGGAGATGGGGGTTTCTATTTAACAACGGTGGTCAGAGAAGACATCACGGAGAAAACGAGCTTGAGCAGAGACTGAGAGAGAGAGGTGAAAAGGATGGAGTGAGCACTGTTGGTACTTAGGGGACAATTATTCCAGGCAGTGGGAATTGCAAGGGCAAAGGCCCTGAGGCTGACTTGGCCTGGTGTGTTAGAGAAATGTGTCCCACTGAGGGGTGGAAGCTATCAGAGGGGTGAGTAGGGGCAGAGGCAGTCGTGAAGAACCTTTGGTTACAGAAAATGTTTTGACTTTTATTCTGAGAAAATATAAGTAATTAGAGGAGTTGAGATGATCTGTCTTCCATTTGAAAGAACCATTCTGACTGCTATGTTGAGCAAAGATTCTAGAGACACAAGACCAGAAGCTGGGAGACTAGTGAGGAGGTGAGAGCTACAAACCAGGGGAGAGAGAATGGTGGCCTGGACCAGGTTGCTCCTGGTGGGAGTGGTGAGAAGCAGCTGGATTCTGGACGTAATTGAAAGGTAGGACAAGCAGCACATGCTGATGGCTTAGATATGACACAAGAGAGAGAGAAGTCAAGGATGACTCCAAGGTTTCTGGCTGAGCAACTAAAACAATGGAGTTTCACAGAGACAGGGATTAATGAAGCAGGGAGTTCAATTTTGGACATGTTGAATTGGAGGCGTCTATGAGACATGCACTTGGAGGTTCAAATAGGCAGTTGTCCAGGAGAGGTAAAAGTAGAAAAAGGGGGCAGTAGCTAAAGGGGAAGAATAAGAGGTCAAGAAATTTTATTTTTGTTTTTCAAAGATGGGAACAAGCATGTTTTTGTATATGTAGAAATGTTCCCAAGTGAGGAAAGAGGTGGTGATGACAGAGAAAGAGGGAGAACTGTTGGAGCCCTGACCTGAGTAGATGGGGGGTAGGATCTGGGTGCCAGTGGAGAGTCTGGGCTCAGACAGGAGCACGGATGGGCCATCCACTGAAGCAGGAGGGAAGGTGAGGTGCACAGGGACAGATGCAGAGGGACTGTGGAAGTTTTCCTGTGACTGCTTCTATTTTCTCAGCAGCCAGATCAGCAGCTGAGAGTGAGGACAGGAGAGGTGTGAGGAGAAGTTTTAAGATAGAGCAGAATGTGTGAAATGGTCTTCTGGAACAGTCGCTTTAAATTTCAGCTCATGACCTAATCGTGGGTCTTAAAACTTTGTGATTTGAAATCAACGTGATTTGAAATCAACTTGGTAATTTTAAAAAAGTAAATACAATTTAAAAATGGAGTTTGTCGCATGTATTAAGAATACAAATTGTTTAATAAAAGCTTTATTTCATTTGCATGAGTGTGTGTGCATTTTCATGTGCACTGGGTTGTAGTAAAAATGTTTAAAAACATTTGTCCTGGAAGGAGGGAGTAAATGAATAAGGGGTTGTCAAATAAAAAGTTAGGGTCCTAGTTAATAATAATAAAATTAACATATTTTCATGTAAAAAAATATCTTAATACAGATTCATAAGATCTTGGCATGGAACCTGCTAGAGGGCCACAGCTCCTCCTACCACACACTGCCCCTTCCCCTCACCCCCACTATCGGAAACCTTTCTGTTTGAATATGTTCAGTGATGAGAGGGAAGTTCACTAGCTTAAAAGTTATGGATGTCAGAATGTAATTTTCATCTCTATGTAAAATGAGGCCCTTACAACACTCTCTGAGATGTTAGTGAGTAGAGAGTCTAGCAATTACGATTTGGAATTTGGTGTACATAATACGAAATTTGACCTTTTTACATAACATCAAACTTGATGGCTTTTCCCCATTTCGGAGAGCTCTAAATCCTCTAAAACAGAATCAGTGTCAGAGCCCTAACAAATCTTGCTTTTCAAATTGTAGCCCAGAAAGTCACCATTTAACTTTTAAATATATGCTCTCCTCACACTGCACAAACTGCAGTTTTAATGGATGACCGAGCTAAGATTTATGCCTATATTTTCTTCCTTTTACAAGATTTGTTGTGGGACCTGCAGATGATAGCAATCGGATACAATTTTACTTAGAAAAAAATTTATACATTGTAAGATGTTATATGCCTTAGTTATTGAAGCAGTTTTTCCCTGTAAAATATATCAATGGATAATATTTAAGAGTATGTCAATAGGTGCTGTGAAAATAGCCATTTATATTTTTAATTTTAATGAGCTTGGGTTATTTTCCAGACACTGTAATTCAGAATAATAAAAGTACTTCTCTAGTTCTATATTTTGCCTGATTGTTAAAAATGATTTTGAGATTATTAACTCAAACACATTTTCTATTCACTTGACCAATTTCTGAACCACTTATGAGTTTTTTTAAAAGTACTTTCTCTTTATTGTAAAGGCAATATGAAACTTAGTTCATTAGACGGGATATTACACATAAACATTATAAATGAAACATATTTTCCCCTTGCAATGCTGTTCTCTTTCTACTGCGTTTACTCTAATTCATAGAACTTTGAAACACTGAACAGAAGTGGAAATCAA
Source organism: Cynocephalus volans (assembly GCF_027409185.1). NCBI lineage: Eukaryota > Metazoa > Chordata > Mammalia > Dermoptera > Cynocephalidae > Cynocephalus > Cynocephalus volans. The sequence continues at coordinate 12,289,219 of NC_084468.1, forward strand.
GTTTAACTAATACAGAATGAGGACTCAAAAATGTAGACACTGCTTTTATCAGTAACAGTATGCTAATTTATAACATTAAATATTTAATCTTAGCCCACTTGTAAACGAAAATCAAGTAAAGTTTGAATCCACCTTCTATTGCTTTTGGGATTAGAGTCTATATTCTAGGATTCTTTCAGTAGTTTCACTTCTGTCAGGAAAAAAAAAAAACAGTTAAAATTGCAAAATAGGAACATGAAATTCATATCTTATGTAGTATGGATCACTCTATTATTCTTTATCTAGACCCTCAGGTTTTTTTTTCTATCTATGTAAAATGTTTCTATAGGAAAGGAAATACACAGGATTAGTTCCTCTTTTAACACTTCTAAAGAGAGCTCCACCGTGGAAAGCTCTCTCCCCTTCCATTTTGCAAGCCTCAACAAGTCTGCTGCTGAGTCAGTAGCTCCCTTTTCCCCTGATGTGAGAAATCTTTCTCCCTTGAAAATTCATAAAGCTCGGAAATGTTTAGCGTCTCTGGAGGGGGTGGAAGGGGCGGGGATGCCGGAATAAATGTGACAGGGAGGAGTCCCACACGACCGTAGTCCTGACGATAGCACCTCAAATGCGTTTATGAAACAGCAAGACTTGGAGCCGGCCCAGGGTTACCATGGCAGCTCGCCTCGGAGCCCGTTCTCTGCATATCTGTGTGTCAATAACCACACGGAGCCGTGTCCTGTTCCAGAAACGTCGTTCCTCGTTACTGAAGTGTAAATGTTGGGTATACAGACGGGGCTTCAATGCTTCGTGTTGATCCTACATGAAGCACCTTCAGGCGACTGTAGGAAGGTGGGTGACAGCACGCCGCACAGGTTGCTAAAAACAGAAACAAACCCACAAGGCGCTTTCTAGGGCGACAGGGACGGCTCCAAGTAGGGGACGCCCTGGGCAGAGGTGCTGGGCTAAGCACTCAGCGATCTTACAGCAGGCAGAGCCCTCAAAAGTGAGTTGTGACACAACCCCAGGACAGGGCCGGGGTCCCTCGTTGAGCTTGGGGGTCTCCGGCTCGCACAGCGCAGGTGCCAGTCAGCCTTCCCGGCCTCAGTTTACCCTGCGGGCCAGCCCCGCCCTGAGAAGCCCAAGTCGGTGCGGCCCGGCCCCACGTGACCGAGGGCAGGACGAAGGTGACAGGAAGGAGGCGGGGCGGCGTAAGGCGGGGGGCGCGTGCGACCGAGCGCAGGCTTTGCGCGGACCCCGCGCGGGGGAGGTGCCGTTGCCCAGGAACCGTCCCCGCCGCACGCGCGTGCCCGCTCTCATGCGCGCGAGCCGGGTGCTCGAGACCCCTGTTAGCCGGCCGCCCCCCGCCCCAACCGGCCTTTCCTTTTCCCCAGGCGCGGAAGGGGCCCAAGGCCACGCGCCGCCCGCGAGCGCCCCCGCGAGCGCCCGCGCGCCCCCGGCCCAGCCCGCATATTAATGATGGGCGGGGCGGGGGCGGGGCGGCCTCGCGCCCGCGCGTGCCGGGACGCACCGCGGGGGGCGGTGCGATTGTGAGGTGGCGCTGACGCACGTTCCGGGGTTCTTAAGCGGCGAGGACGACGGGGAGGCGGCGGCCCCGGAGCGGGTCTCGGGAGGCGGCGGTGATCGCCGCGAGGGTCAGCGGAGCCCAGGCTGGTGCCCCCCCCCCCGCCTCAGTCACAGTGTCCCTCTCTCACTGACTTTCCCCTCTCCTTCCACCACGGCCGCGCCGCCCCAGCCCCGGCGGCTTCCCAGGCGGGGCACAGGACGGGGCGCGTCTCCTCCCGCTGCCGCCGGCCTCCTAAATGAGGGACTTCGGATTTGGGGTACTGCAGCCCGCCCCGCTCCGAAACAGCCTTCCCGGGCCCCTGTTGAGCGGCGGGGCGTACGGTCCCTACGCCGGGGAGCCCGGCGCGGCCGCCGCCCCGCTGCCCTCCGCCACGCCCTTCGGCCCGCTCTCGCCGCTGCCGTTGCCTGTCACCGGCTTCTCCGAGGCCGCCTCCCCCTTGTCCATCCCCCTCGGCGGCGGCGCGGGCAGCTCGGCCGCCGCCGCTTCCTCTTCCTCCCCGTTCCTGGCGCATCAGCAGAGCATGCAGGATGAGCCGCGGCTAAGGCTGACACAGCAGCCGGCGCGGCCGCTCTCGGGGGCGGCGGCCGCGGAGAAACTCCCCAACCACCACCCCGGCGGCGGCGGCGGCGGCGGCGGCGGCACGAACGCGGGTGTGACCCACCTCCTCCCCTCCCAGGACTTCAAACCGAGTCTGCACCACCCCTCCTCCTCCTCCGCCTCCTCCTGCTGCTGCCGCACCTCCTCCCCGCAGGACTTCAGTAAGCGGCAGCAGCAGCAGCTGAGCAGCCAGCAGAGGAAAGAGTTCAGCCCTCCCCACCTTCCCCACCCTCTGGACTCGAAGCAGCCGCCGCCGCTCCACTGCCCCGGACGGTTCAGCCCGCCGCCACCGCCGCCGCCCGGCCAGTTCCTCCAGCCGGCGCAGCTCGCCAAGCGCCAACAGCCGCAGCCGCCGCCGTTCAGCCTCCCGCACCCGCAGCACCTCCCGCCGCAGGACTTCGCCCCGCGGCAGCGCCCGGCCGACCTGCCCCCGGTCCCGCAGCTCCCGCCCTCGCCGCCCGCAGCCCCTCGGCGCCGCCACGGAGGCGCGAGCAGCCCTCACAAGACCCCGGCCGCGGGCGAGGGCAGCGCCGCCGAGCCCCCCAATGCGGGCTTGGCCCCCTCGACGCCGCCGGTAAACCCCTCGCCGGGCTCCATGGAGTCCCCCAACCACCCTCTGCTCAACAGTCCCAGTAACCTCCTGCCCGGCGGGGCGCTCGGCGCGGGCGCCTTCAGCAGCCTGCAGAGCCCGGACCTTCCGCACCCCGGCGGCGGCGGCGGCGGCGGCGGTGGGGGCGGGGTGCCCCCCGGAGGCGGAGGGGGAGGCGGCTCCGCGTCGCCGCCGCCGCTGCCCGGCTTCGGCACCCCCTGGTCGGTGCAGACCGCGTCGCCGCCTCCCCAGCCCCAGCAGCCGCCGCCGCCGCCCCAGCAGCAGCCGCCGCCTCCGCCCCAGCAGCCGCCCCAGCCGCAGCCGCCCGGCTCGTCGGCAGCCACCCCGGGCAGTGGCGGCGGCGGCGGCTCGCTCAGCGCCATGCCGCCGCCCAGCCCCGACTCGGAGAACGGTTTCTACCCCGGGCTGCCGTCGTCCATGAACCCGGCCTTCTTCCCGAGCTTCTCACCCGTGTCGCCGCACGGCTGCGCGGGGCTAAGCGTGCCGGCGAGCGGCGGCGGTGGCGGTGGCGGCTTCGGCGGCCCCTTCTCGGCGACCGCCGTACCCCCGCCGCCGCCGCCCGCCATGAATTTACCTCAGCAGCAGCCCCCGCCGCCCGCGGCGCCGCAGCAGCCGCAGAGCCGGAGGTCGCCCGTCAGCCCGCAGCTCCAGCAGCAGCACCAGGCGGCGGCCGCCGCTTTCCTCCAGCAGAGGAACTCTTACAACCACCACCAGGTACGCGGGGCCGGGAGACCGCGGGCAGGGACCGGGACGGCGGCCGGGAGTGGCCCGGGAAGTGGCGACTAGGGTCGTTCGCCCAAGCGAGAGTGGGACTGAGACGGCAGATCAGGGGGACAGGAGCCGCGACCCCAGTCCCGGTGAGGCGGGCGGGCAGTGGCCACCGTGGGCTGCGGAGCTCAGGAAGCGGGATCGCGCTGGAAGCCGTCGCCCGGGCGCCCCCTCGAACGCCCCGGTGTGGCGCTGGGGGTTGGAGCCGGGGGCCGAGGGCAGGAGCAGCGTCCATTCCCGGCCCTCGTAGCGGGCGCCCCCGAGAACCCCGGGCGCCCCTAGCCTGAAGGGTCGCTGTCCTGGACCCCCGCCCCGGGTAGGCACGGCGAGGACCGGGCGGGGGCCTCGGAGGAGCGGCCGTGGGAAGCGAACTTGGCAGGAGAATGATGCCGGCGACGGTGCGTGCGGGGAGCCCGTGACTCTGCGCCGCCGTCCAATGAGGGAACGGGCGGAAAGGCTTTTTTTTGTCGAGTTTGTTGCCTTCTCCATTGGCCGGCCGGGGATCCCGCCGGGAAGCCGCAGCGGCCAGGCGGGCGGGCCGTCGGGCCGCTTCCAACGCCCGCCAGCCGGAGCAACCTGCCGCCGCGCCGCGCTCTGCCGGCGGCCCTGGCTCCTCCTGCGTGGCCGCGTCCTCAGCTGTCAGATGGCCTGAAATGAGAGACTGTGGGTAATGTCTCGTCTCGTCGGTCCCACCGGAGATGCCCACGATGGTTTAGTTCGTGTTCGTGTGTGTGTGTGTGCGCGCGCGCGTGTGTGTAATGTGTTGAGGATTTTAAGACAAAACTAATCTTGAATCTGGGCTTAGTGTTTCCTCGTTGGCTTTGGTACGTGTTTTGGTGGCCTTGATCTTCTGTGAGAGAATTAATGAGCTGTGTGTATTTTAAGTGGGCAATTTTATGAACTAACCCTGGGCGGGGTTTTTGTTTATCAGGGTCCTTTCTGATTCAAGGTCTTGTTTGTTTTCTCCTCAGTGCAATTGCTGGGGGGACTGCTCGGTTGGTTTGTTGATATTGGAAGAGCGTTTTGTTGTTTTTAATGTAGTCAGCTCTTATTACAGTGATCATTCTGTGGAAGTTCATTTTTATAATGAAGGATTGACAGAGAAGCAAAATTTGACCTGACCCAGTGTTTACTTAACTCTTAATTTTTTACGTTGGTCAAAGTTGTCAAGGGTTAACCTTTTAAAAACTGAATACTATCTAAATTATCCAAAGTAACAGTTAACAGTTTTTGTTGAATCATTGCATTGCTCCCAGAGAAACAGAATGTGGCCTGTAAGGATTGAAAATAAGGAATTTTGAGATAATCTGCTTTTCCAAAATTTACGTACTGTTGAGCAACTGTCTTTTGCGTCTTAGGGTCTTCGTTTTTGGTTTTGGTTTTTTGGGGGGGTTTTTTAACTGGAAACTTGCCACAGAAAATTATAGTTAATTTTACGTTCTAAGACATGATATGAAACATTAGATGAATATATACCATGATCCTTATCTAACTGTAGCCTGCTTTTGGACAAAAGATGGGTCTCGTCATGGATTGTAAAAAGTCACACAGCTTTCATATGGAATTTTAGATCACTGGAAGTGAACTTTGAACGCTGAATCATTTAGTAAGGAAAGTAAGGCCCTCAAGAATGGAGTGGTTTGTCCATGGCCCTTTAGTTATGTTTTTGAAGTATGGGGAAGGGGAAAGAGTAGTATATACTCATGATTATATTAACATTTAAAACTTTAGAAAAATAGGTACTGTACGTCAGAAATTGTCTTGTGACAACAGGTTTAATTTTAAGAGTACCATATCTATGTATTGATTTTTAGTAACTGCATTGTCTATACTTCCTTTGGCTAAATCTAAGCACAAACTTACTAAAGAATAAGCTTACTGACAATAGAATTCCTAGCAATTAATACCTCTTCAAAAAAAAAAAACTACAATTACATACTTTTGATGGGTTTTCCATTATTTGATGACTTAACTTACCTTGCCATAGGTTCTAGATTAGAATATGATTTACTTTTGAAAATGAACAAACTTAATGGCGACTTGAATGGAGATGTATACTAAAATCTCTGCTAGAATAATCAAAACATATAGTTGTTTATTGGCAGTATATCTCAGTGGATCCACCTATGGGTAACATCAGACAATTGCTTAACAGTTCATAGGTAATTAAGTGAAATAAAAGCAAAACAAAAAAAAACACTTTAAAAGAAACTATACTAAAACTGTAATAAAATACCTTACAAGTTGAATAAACAATGCAAAAAATGACATATTTCCTATACTGTCTCTATCCCAACAGGCATTTTTAATTCGTGCAAGAAAGTGACCAAATGTTATCATTATCCACTTTTGTCGTGGTATAACTTGTTTTGAAACCTAAAGTCTAAATATTCCACTTACGTCATTGGGATATTTTAGTTAATAAAGACTATATTTTTAGTTGTGTGTTTAGCAGAATGTGACTGCTTTAAGATCACAATGTAGGTTATAACTTTAAGGACCTTCAATGTTAATTTCAATTTTTAAAAGTTCATATCTATATATTTTTTTTCACATTTGTCATGTATATGCTTCTGTCTGAAGGAAAAAAAGTAACTGCATGGTTTTATTTTAGTAATTGTTGTGAAGCATAAGCTTCATATTATCATATTTATAATAAACAAGAGGATGAAAACTTGCCCAGCACTAAGTAAATTTGATTTCATATAGCAAGCTCTCAAGACCATTATTTTTTGTAGACTACTTAAGATATATTCTGTTGCCTTTATATCTTTCTTTTGTTTTAAGATCATATAAATTCTTAGCTCAGGTCTAAAACTTGAATTATAAACTCTTTAAATGCCTGTAATTTAAATAGATGTGTTTTCTTCAGCCTCTTCTGAAACAATCTCCTTGGAGCAACCATCAGAGCAGTGGCTGGGGCACTGGAAGTATGTCCTGGGGAGCAGTGCATGGCAGAGATCATCGTAGAACTGGAAACATGGGAATTCCAGGAACTATGAATCAGATATCTCCATTGAAGAAACCGTTTTCTGGTAATGTCATAGCACCACCGAAATTTACTCGCTCTACTCCATCACTGACTCCAAAATCTTGGATTGAAGATAATGTGTTCAGAACAGACAACAATAGTAATACACTCTTACCCTTACAGGTAAGAATGGTATGTAAATAGCCTTATATTCTGATATTAATCTTTCAAAATAAGTTGGGTGGTGGTGGTATTAGATAGTAGCAGTATGATAAAATTAAAACTAGATTTAAAGTTCTAGTCTTTAAGCATATATTTAATTATCAAAGGGTAAAATATCTGTACAGAGAAAAATTTGAGAACGTGAAAAACTCTATAAACCCTCAATGGAAAATAAGCTACATGAAATGTAGAAAAACCTGTTATATCTCTTAAATATATATATTGAAGCTTTTAATTGGCCATTCCTTAAGGATGCCTTAATTTGTTAATTAATATGCCACCAAAACTTGCTTCTACTGTAATATAGTTAGTCTAAAGTTTTCAGTAATTTTAATTATTCATAGATTTGACCATGATCAGCTGTATATATATATTAAAATATACTTGGTACAGCTATGATTGTGGTAGAATAATATTAGGGCTTTTTGCATCTAATTCAAATTTGTCTTCACTGGTCCAGTGACTATTTTTTCGAAATGTGGCCTAATATTTATGGTGATCAGACATTTTTTTTTTTTCAGGCCTTTCACTATATTGTTTAGTTCCCTTAGGAGTTTGTTTTTTTTTTTTCCCCCTAAAATCTTTAGAGGATGGAATGAAGATTTAAGATAGAACTCTGATTGTTTTTGTTTTCTTTCTTTTTTATTTTGGGTGGGTCTGGGGAAGAAAACTGCTCATTTCTGATGAAAACTTCTATGCTATTGAAGGTGAGATCTAGTTTGCAGTTGCCAGCTTGGGGCTCAGATTCACTCCAAGATAGTTGGTGCACTGCAGCCGGAACATCCAGAATAGACCAGGTAGGCTGCACAGTGTATATTTTTCAGGATTTTGGCTAGGAGTTAAGTATATATGAGTAGGATTTATAATTTACTTTTCCAATTATACTTATTTAAGCCTGTTTCAGAGGGCATTAAAGAAATTTAAGGATCACCTGATTTAAACTATTTGATATGAAATGAAATTTCATTTTCAAATTTAAAAGTAATTCATAATCATTTTAGATTTCCAAAACACAATAAATTTATTTTTGGAAAAAGGAATTAATTATATACCCAAGAGCACCTGACTTTAAACATCAGTCAAACTAAACAGATTTTATCACCTTTTAGAGTTATTTGCAATTAAGTACAAAACCATATATTTACTTAACAATCAGCCTTATATTTCATCAATGTTTTACAGAACTGTTTAGTAAATTTTTATCATGAAATCTATAACATTTGTCCTGAAATATATTTTTCAAAAAGCTCTGTCTTTTTTTTTTTTTTTTTTTGCTTGTATGTTAAACATTATGGTATAGTATTTCTCCGTCCTGAATTTTGTTACTGCTTTTATATCCTGTCTTCCGAATATTCAGTTTTCAATGGAGAAACCCTGAGTCAAGAAGCTGGGAAATTAGTCTTAATCACATTACCATCAAGCCCTTTATGGTTGCAAAATGCTATTTTTCTTCCTGCAGACTGAACTTGAATGCATACTGAATACCAAGTGATGAGAATTATTACAGGATATAGAAAACTCAGTCCTTATTTAGGAGAATTCTTTCTTATAGAGCCCAAGTTTGAATGAGCAAAGACGGGACATAGTGTGAGTTATGTGAATGAAGCTATGTTATTCTTAGCTAAGGCTTTTCCTTGGTTAATTTATCAGCATGAGATGATTATACAAGTAAGGACTGTTTAATAATACATTTGTAAATAGCATACTAATCTAGAGAGTTAGCACTAACTTCTTTGATAATCAACCATTAGCAGTTGTTTTAGACAAGTCCTACCTATTTACTAAAATAGTTCTGCCAGGATCTCCACTTAGAAATAGTTATCTCACGTAATTAGCAATTTATTTTCTTGCTAATATAAGTTAGCTAGCATCTATTTCTACTGCTTTCTCCACTCTTGCCCAGTTAGGCCATATTAGTGACTTTTTTATGGTAGCACTTTTATATTGTTCAAATTGAATACATAAATACCTAGGAGATGGTATGTTAGGAGAGTAAAATTATTGTAATTATTTCGAAGGTGGCAAGAGAAATGTTTTTAGAGGAAGGGACATAATTATTCTAAGTGTATATGTGGGAAAAAGCCATAGGATACGTGTCTGAGAGATTTGTATCCATGGAGAAGAAAGATGACAAATTAGCTGGCCTAAAAGGTCCATGGGGGTGGGTGCAGCTGTTGAGAAATTAGCTTATTGGGAGTTTACAGTTAGAGGAATACTAGAGGTGACAACAGAAGGGAAGTTTTCAACCTGAGCTCTGGGACTGCTACAGGACAAGGGCTCCAGCCCTCCCACTTAGACTTCATTAAAAACTACTCTGCTTTTACAGGTTTTATAATCTGGAGTTTGGGGTACCTTCATTTTAGGAAAAAGGATTTGGTGCTTAAAGTAAATTTTTGGTAAACTGCTGAGGTATGGCATTCCCTTTGACTCTTGTACAGAGATGTAATGTGCTGAAGTTGAAGAGAATGGTGAAAAAAAAAAAAAAGAAAAAGAAAAGAGGTAACAGAAAGTAAATTGAACTGGAAGGAAAGGAAGTCTGAAACCTGAATCTTCTTCCTCTTTTTCTTACAATCCTTATGTCATTGAATTCATCTCTCTGGTTATTAGTTTCTTTATCTATAAAAGAAGGACATTGAACGAGGTCATGTGAGGCCTTTTCAGCCCATTCATACTTTCTCTGATGTTTTGGCCATTTTTTTTTTCCTCCTTGCTCCTGCTCCGGTACCCGCTCACCTTTATTTATAGAATATAAGCATCTTGGTTTCTTGGGGGGAAAGGTCTAAGGTATTGGTCTAAGGCAGCGGAGGTAGATTATCACCTTACAACTAGTGTCAAAAGCAGTGTCATTGTGTTCTTCTGTTTGTTTTGAACATTATTTGTTCTGTTTCCATCTTTCCATAAAAGGTTGAGGTATTTGAAGTTGAGGTTCTTAAAAATACAGCAGCAGCTATAAACTGGAATTGGTATCTTAAAGCATTGGGTACTTCCTCACTATTTGACAAAATTGAAATTATACAAAATACTTAATCACTTAAATCTGGGGAGATTATTTTCATTTTTTTACCTTTTGTCATCATACATAACATTTTAATATTAGCAAGTGTTTGTTAACAAATATATTATTTTCAAGCATTTAACTTTTTATTTCTTTTATTCTCAAGCTGATTAGGCCTAGAATATACTCAGTTATAGAACTGAAGTCTTAATTCTCTTAGTTCTTATACATTAATTCTCTTAATTCTTATACTTGGATACTTCAGGACTTACCTATACTAAGAGCTGAACATGTAATTGAATTCAATAAGTGGAAAGAAATAGTTTTGTAGACTGATTTATTTTTATGTAAAATTTTGTGGGTTGACATTTCTTTATTTTAAATAAGCTTTTTATGGAAAAGCTTCAATTTATAAATTTTTAAAAGCAAATGAAATTGTTATGCATATTTCTAACTTTAAAATAATTGTTAGATATCTCTATTAATTTCCTTAAGGCTAAGAATTGCTTTACTTTAAAATGCTGTTAGGGCTGGCCGGTTAGCTCAGCTGTGTAGACTATAGTCTTAAACACCAAGGTCATGGGTTTGGATCCCCATGTTGGCCAGCCAAAGGGGGTGGGTGTAAAACGCTATTAGCTATTAACAGTTCACTGTAAACAAAGCAATGTCATGCAACTGTAATACACCATGTGAAGCCTATAAATGTGTGTTGTTGGCCTGTCCCCTAGTTGGGTGATTATCAATTATTATCAATAGATTTTTGTTGTTACAGAATCTCTGCTTGCAGTGCTTGAGAACGTAACATAAACTACATTGAATTAATTGAAGATATTTTCCACCCATCTTTAATATCCAGGCTGTTATTATAATGCAATAAACAGTAACTTGGAGATGGCTCTCAGAAAAATATAGTTTTTGAGTCTCTTCATCTTACTCAAAAAACAGTACATAGTAGCAGGCCAAGTCCAATATTTCATCTAATAAAGCATTCTTTAAATTGAGGTTCTTAAACCAGATGAACTCTGGGGACATTGGTAGTCATCAAATTGTTATACCTCTCGTATACATGCTTAGGTAATGGATGTATTTTTTTTATGTTTCTTATCCTGTGTTCAGTTCTTTATTTGTACTTGAAATATTTTCAACTTGTTTTTCCATTTTCTTTAATTCTTGTGGGTACTAGCATAACTTTGGCTGCTTTTGGCCTTTTAAAATTTTCGAAACTTTTTTTTTCAGAATGGCTGTCAGCACTTTTTGAGATGCAGAATAAATAAAAAAATTTTAAGAAATGTGTTTTCATTGTTTATATGTATTTCAATTAAACTTGGGATATAGGGAGGAAAAATACTGTTCTTTGCCTATGAGAATGTAAAAATCCAGTTGGATAAATAAGGGGTATCTATGTGGAACAACTAGAGAATGATATGAGGGTTTATGAGATTGAGTGCCATGTTATTTAGTAAAACAGAGTAGCACATCATCTGCTGATAATTCAATGTGGAGTAATAACATTGTGTAATCAGGAAGATATAGTCAGTATTTAAAATTGAAGACAATATTAACACAACTTGCTTTTTTCTTTAAATTTTCTGAAGTAAAAATTAGAGAACTTTACACAAACATTGAAAGTATAGGAAAAGCTGATCTTTCTACTTCGTCAGAAGAATACATGTTCAAGCTTCTGGTATATCATTAAATATGAGAATGTAGGGTTTTTCTATAATCCATCTTTTTCTTTGGGATAGTACTTTGTTTTCGAGAGGAAAATGTTCTACTGGACCACTTCTTCTGAAATAAAACAGGGTTTTGAATATATCAAAGCAAAAAAATAATATCCCATCAAAAAGTTCCCTCACAATTAATTCCTTTTGTTGCACTAATTCTAGTATTGTACATTGACCTCCTTAGTTATTTTTCAGTGTTTGTAATCTTTTTCAAGTTCATCATTTTCAAGATTAGGATTACTTTCTTACTTTCTTTGGTTTTCAACCTTTCTAAGACCTTATTGAAGCTTCCATAAGTATTTGTGGCAAATGTATGTGTTTATGAAAATCAGTAAGATAAATATTAGAATAAAGAGGTTATATTTTTTCCACCAATGTATTCTAACATTTTTTTTTCTGTTATTGTGTGATTCTGTAATTTCAATTTCTGAAAGCCCATTTAGTTGATTCTTTACCAGATAGTTTTCATATTTTAAAATAGGTTGAAATAGGGGATAAACTTTTCCTCATAGAGATTCTTTTTGTGAAGTATCTTTGCTTTTTTCAAATAACCAAGTAGTAATAAATGTAAGTTCACTTCACTATGGCTTTCCATATTTATTAAGACTGATCAATATTGGTGTGTTCATGGCTACTTTAAAATTGCCTCAGGACTTCTATTTAGTTTTTAAACCAACGGCACTTTGCATGAACACAAATTTTTCTACTTCCCTATTTCAGAAGTATGCATGAGTATATTTGTTTTATAACCAGATTTGTTTCTGGTTTTCAGAAGTCATATTTTAATCTGTATAATTTACTTAATGGATTTATCTGTATCTTTTGCACATGAGCCTATAGATTTCATTAAATTCAAGAAACAATTTTGAGATGTCATGAGCTCTTTGCTTGCTCATGGTTGTTTTGTGTTTGTTGCTTTAAAAATCACGTGGGATGCAGCTGATGCGTAACAAAGAACAACTAAACTAATAGTTTTAAAACAGCTTTGCAGTTTTCTTTCCTAAAGTAGGAGTTTGAATCATGATCAAAGACTTGATATAAAAAGGAAGATAAGGAACCCTGTAAGTCAGCATCTCACTGTTTTAGTTGGATATAGGCATTCGAGCCGAAATTATTAATACATGCAACTTTTTTGAGTAACAACTCTCAGTTGATATATTGTGGTCACATATTTATATGAATAGCTTGCTTAAGGATTTTTTCTGTCATACCTTTATATTGTCCATGACACATTGACAGTGTATATAGAGTTTCTTCAATAATTTTACTGTGTGTTAGAGCACAATCACACTCCCTGCAATGCAGGTGGCTGCACTCCTTCTCCCACCTCCTCAGAAAAAGAAAGTTGCTTGAGGAATATCATTTGGGTGGTGTTAATAGTCACCATTAGTTAAGGCCATAGATTAGCTGAAGATGAGGCATAGGTTGATTCTGTTCAAAATTATCAGCCTGGAAAGATAGCTCTGAACTATAACACATTTTCTTCACAAGAATTTAGTTATTAGGATATAAAGTTTTTAAAATATAATATACTCTTAGAACCTATGTGATACAGCATACCTTCTGAGGGTTTTTTGCTTAATTATGTGAACATGAATTTTTATCATGACAGTTTATATTTTATAATTCTATTTTAAATACATCTTAGAACTTTGAATAGTACCTAATCTTCCATTGGATGGTTGGAAATTCAGGTTGATAGCAAGGCCACGTTAATATCTGATGCTTTTCTCAGTTTAGTCAATTAGCATTTGACTTCATGTTCTAAAGAGGATTTTGTAAAGGCATTATAGTCCTTTATAATTAATATTTAAAAAGTCTTTGTCGTCACAGAACTCAACTTACATATTTTTACAAAGGTTTATGATAGAGATAAAGTCGTATTCATTCAAAAGACGTTTGAGCGCTAGCTATATTCATAATTAGAAGTTCCCTAACCTTAATTAACCTAGAAGTTTAGAAGGAGAGACAGGAAAATCAACACATTAGTTATGAACGTAGTATAGTAGAAACACAGATGGAAATGTTTGGATGGATTCCTGAAATTGTATGTCGCTTTTGCCTGAGGGCCATCCTCTTCTCTATTCCAGTTTAATTTCATTTATCGTATACTATTTTGAATGTTTTTCTTTTCTATAATTTTTTAAAGTGAACTTTAGGCATTGTGTAGTTTTTGACATGATTATTGTATATTCTAGAAGCTGGAACCAGAGTCTAAAAAGATTTAGCGACTTATAAGATCGAGAAATTCAGTGCTTCTTAAAGTGTGGTCTTCAGGCTAGCAGAATCAGTATCACCTGGGAACTTATTAGAAGTACAGATACTCAGGTGCTACTCCAAACCTGCTGAATCAAACTCTGTTGATATGTCCCAGCAATCTGTGTGTTTAACTAGGCTATCTAAATGATTTTGAAGCACATTCAAGTTTGGGAACCACTATATAACTGCTTAGTTGTCTCTGCCTCCTTCACTAATCAAGGTCATTGTTCTAGTAGACAGTTGCTATTGATGGTTGTGTTAGACCTCAGGGGTCTTTGAGTAAAAATCACTAAGGGATACTGAGTACTTAATTGGTGATAAAGCTGAAATAAGAGCTTCCAGTCTAGCATTATTTCCATCATTCAATGTTACTTTTCACCCTTTTAATTCCTTGGCAGCAACTTATCTAGTTTACTCTAGTCCCCTAGCTTTATAAAGCTTACCACTCTAACATCATTTAGAGTAAATAAATGAACATATTCTTAGGGAAGTGTCTTATATTTTTCTTCAGCTTTCTAAAGAACTGATTCTGGATCTTCTCTGGATTGTGAACCCTTTTGGAAAACTGACGAAAGCTATAAACCATTTCTTCTGAAAAAAGAATTATGTATACAGTACACCCATGTACAGTGTGTTGTATATAATCTCAAGAGACTTCTGGTCTCTCTTGAAACTCATGGACCCAAGTTAAGAAATGCTTTATTATGATTTATAAGGGGACTTTTTTTTTTCCACTTAATTTTCTGATTCTTCCTTTTCCATTTTCTGTAGTATTCATTTTTAGAGTTTAAAATGGCCTATCCTGCCTACCCCACATATACCTACACTTGCATGAGTGTGTGGGCATACACACATATGCACAAACACATGCACACACTTAAATGGGTGGAGGATGGCACTGATGTTTTGTGGGGAAAAGCTACAGGGCTATTTGGAGGGCATGGGCCAGAGCCTGTTGTAGTATTTCTGTATATTTTTTTCATGTACGTTGAGTATGTGTTTAGCAGAATACAATATAAATTCATGGGCATTAAGGAATAAAATACCCTTTAGTAACCAAGTGGGGCGATTGAACATTGAGCAAACAAGACTTCTGACAACACAAAAGACTTCGTTCTGAGTCTTGGTGAAGTAGGAAACTTAGTGAGATGAGTGTGCTTTTGCCCTTCCTTCCCCTACACGCCTTGTGTGCAGGGGAAAGGGGGAAGGGAGGGCTTAGTAATGCAGAGACAAATATGAGAGCACTTTGGAGAGTGAGATTTGAATATTAATATTATAGGCATTAGTCTTTGTTCTGACTTTAGTATCTCATGCTTTTGAATTTTGCTGTATAAGATGCTTATGTAGGCTTTACTATGAAATTCAGACTACTAAGTCAAATAACAAAATGTTTGGTAGATGTTTAAAGAATGGTGCAATCATGGAATTAATTTTTCCTCCAAATATTTATTCTCCGAGTTCCAGTGTCTTTCTTCATAGATATGTGAGAAAAGTTTAGAAGTTAAATAAAATCTAAAAATGTTTTCTGCTTGTATAACATTTCAGAAGTCTTTATAGAGAATGATAACAACAGAAATTATTTTACTGTATTGCTTTAATATGTCAATGAAATTAGTATAAGATTTTGGTGATAAATATATTGAAAACTTTGTCCTCCGATACAAGAGACATCATAGCCCATGAGATCCGTAGTTATTGGTATTTTCTTGGGAACCAAATTGATTAGTAATATTATATTAATCAGATGCCGTATTTTATGTAAGAGAATTTAGATAATATTTTTATAATTGCTTTTTGAAAAAACTGCATAGATTATAAGTCTTTCTTTTTTCTTCTCTTCCAGGATCGAAGTAGAATGTATGACAGTTTGAACATGCACTCTTTGGAAAATTCCTTGATTGATATTATGAGAGCAGAGCATGACCCTCTCAAGGGTAGGTGAAAAAACATTTTTTAAAAAATATTTTTTATATCATACACCAGTCTATCTGCTTATCTTAACAGTTTTATATGAAAAGTGCAGTAACAACTATTTCAACTGTAAAATTCTATTATATATTTATTAATAAGAATTTTTGTTTTTAATGAAACATCATACTTTTTTATTGCTTAATGTGAACCCATCTCCCTTGACTTACAATTTAAGAAAAATTCACTATTTAGAGATATACTGCAGTTCACCTAGAATGAAGAATGGATCTAGAAGTGTACTGTAGGCACTTCTCTAGAATTCAGTCAAGAACAGAAATATTTTTTAAAATGTCTTAGAATACTTACATTCACAATTTGCAGTGATTCCAACCTAGAATTTTCCTAGGTTTACTAACTTCCTTATTTTTCTTCTACTGTCATATCAAAGGATTTTTTAAAGAGGAATCTTTTATATTAGCTTCTCTGAGGTGAAGAATAGCTCTTCATAAAAGTTGGGGGAAATTAGGAAAAATAATCATCAAACTGATCTTACAGTAGCAGTCTTCAGTAATTGTTAATGATATCTGAAGAAATTCCATTAACATATCTGTTTTCATTTGTGTAAAATGAAAAAAAAGTTAGCAATTTTTTTACATTTCTTTGTACAATATATCTCATTGCCCTTTATATTAATGGAGAAAATCTAGCAAACTGTGTGAACTGGACTGATGAGAGATAACGTGGTATCTGTTGCTACTTAATAAATTATGCCAAAACATAGCAGCTTTAAAACAACAATAAATACTTATGAAGGTACTTCAAAAATTTTATAGAAAAATGTGTATTATCTTTTAACTCTATTTTTCCATGAACTTTTTGAAGTACCCTTATATACCTCACGTAGTCTGTGGGTCAGGAATTCAGGAGCCACTTACCTATTTGGTTCTGGCTCAGATCTCTCATTGAATCAAAGTCATGGATTACTTTGTAAATTTTCTACATTTTTAGTTCTATAAAGCCAAGTAAAATTTTTCTTACAAGATTTATCCTAGAAACTCTTGAACTTGGGTGTTGGCAACAAGACAGTGGTGTGGGGTTAAGTTGATAATACCGATCATTTATCTAACCATTTCATTCTGTTTCTGGATTTTGGTTGTATAAAAGAGTTTCCTTGTTTTTCTAATTTCTTTATTTTAAGGAGCTTGAGAAGCTGAAGAGTTGTTAGTGATTATTGATGAAGTGGGCCAATGGTAATTTCCCACATAAGCTAATAAAGTTATACTTTGGGTTTGGTTTTTTTTTTTTTTTTTTCCCTACCAAAATTTAGCTTAGTTTTCTTGTGGGTTTTTTTTTTTTTTTTTTTGGAGTATTTGTGTATGGAAGTCTTGTTCATTTTCAGTGTTAAGCTGACAGTTCCAGTATTGTTTGTCTTCGATTCACCATTGAAGAAGAGAAGCTAGCAGCTTATGATTAAGAAGAATATCCCTCTGTTTAACTCCTTGACTTCTCTGTAAGGAAAACTCCTAGAAATTCTAATACAAGATAAAGTCATTTTATGAAAATATTGGAGAAAATAGTCAGTTTTTCTCTTTTTCTAGTCTGAGTTATAGTAAAGGTAGAGTGAAACCTAGAGAGAAGATCTTGCATATGGCTAAGAGGAATTTAATAATAATTTTTAAAAAGCGATTTAAAATTCTTTTATTAGAAAAATTATCTTTGGCTGTGGGAAAGGAAAAACATGGGCCCCACCACCTTTAGGAATTATCATAGTGACAAATCTGTTTATAATTGTGGTATTTTATGTTTCACGTGTTATGGTAGGGAATAAAAAAAGAGGAAAAGGAAGAAAAAACATTTGAGAAAACTTCTCTACATAGAATAAAGAAATAAGGCTGATACTTTTGCAGATTTTCATTATATACCTATTCAAAATTATCTTGATACCCAGGTGCTGCCACTTAAAGTTTTTTCTTCCTTTTCTTACTAGTACAAAGTCCACTGCCTCCTAGGATATCATATTGTATATTTTCTTGCTCCCCATACTCTGATCATTACACTTTTTCTTTGGGCTGGACCTCAGTAGAATCTATTAAAGCAAGATGGTTGCTGATGGAAGAAACCAACTGGGGTTAACTCCCAAGTTTTTTTCCCCTTTCTTTGCATTCCTAATCTATAGGACAGCACTTCAGCCTCTATTCCATCTTCTCATCCCTTTCAGAAAATCTTGTCCTCTACTTAATACAAAAAAAATCTTTTATCCCCCCAAAACAAAATGAATCTTATGCTTTCAAAAAGTTTTTTTAAAAAAACAGCCATTTTTCTTTGTCTTCCTTATAGGAGAAGAAAAAGGAGGAGGGAGTTGGAGGATAAATTTTTTAAATTAATTCCTTGTTTATATTAGTAAAATCTAAAAATTTTTAGAAAACTGTCAGAACTTGAGTGATCGGAGGTTATATTAGTTATCTATTGCTGAATAACAAATGACCCCCAAATTTAGCAGCTTAAAACAACGGTAAACATTTATTACTCAATAAGCACAGTTTCTGTGGGTTAGAATTTGGGAAGAGTTTAACTGGTTAGTTTTGGCCAAGGATTTCTCATAAGGTAGTAGTCAAGATATTGCTGGGCCTGCAGACATCTGAAGGTTGGACTGGGGCTAGACTATCCTATTCCAAGATGGCTCACTCACCTGGCTGGCAAGTTAGTGTGGCTGTTGGCAGAAGAACTGAGTTTATTGCCACATGGACCTCTACATAAGGGTGAGGTTTACTCACAACATGGTTGCTGGTATCCCCCAGAGTGAGTAATGAAGCTCAAGGCAAATGCTCCAGTGTCTTCTATGACCTTACTTCTGAGATCTCTCACCATCATTTCCACAACATCTGGTAGCTACATAGGTAAACTCTGCTCAATTTGGGAGGGGTTCACTACTCAAGAGATGTGGATACTAGGAGGCAAGGGTCAGTGGAGGTCATCATGGAGGCTGGCTCTCACCTTTTCACAGAGGTGAAAAGCAAAGCTGTAAATTTTCATTCAAGTCAAGGTGAGGGTTAGTGTCAATAGGAGGAAAAGCAGTTAAGCAGATCTCTAGAATGCAAAGAAAGAGGCAAGCTACTAGCCAGGCTGAGAACGGAGTAATTGTACTGACAAAAGCACCCTCTCATCCTCACTTACGCCCAAAATACTTCACTACAGCTTATTGCCGTTTCCTCCTTCCCAGTGGTTTTTACAGGTCAGTAGGGAGCATTTATTGTTTAATGTTAAGTTTTTTATGGTCTAGCTTAGCAGGTGGAAAGGGTCTAGTCTTGTTGGAGCTGTACAGATGTGAAATGATGGCAACCAAGGATAGAACTCTAAACATACTTTATTTTATTCCACTAAGTGTGCCTACTTTTGCACCAGATGGTGTCCTAGACACTGGCTGTACATTGTGTGAAAAAAATGTGTTCTCTGCTCTTGTGGAATGGAGATACAGACCTTACACAAACACAGTATACATGCAACTACATGGTGTTTGAAATACTGTGGAGGAAGATTATAAGGTGCTTAAAGAGATTGTTAGTGGAAGGAAGTGCCTAATTTAGGTGTGGAATAAAGGAAGCTGAGAACTGAGGCCTTAGCAGCACAATGATGGAAAACTACTGGGGGGAAATTGTCAACTAGACAAGGGACCCAGCAAAAGCATGGAAGAGATTGTCACATTGGAAGGCTAGTTCTGGGTGCAACACAGCTTAGTTAACACTGTCCTTTGGTCTGGATCTTCAACACCAACACAAGTTATATGCTTTCCTTTGCATGAGTGGCACTGACCGATCTGCTTTTTTTTATTCTGCAGTAGTTTCTCTCCACTAACATCCTATTTTCTGATGACTGTCTTGATACTTGGCAAATATTTTGCTTTTCAAAGGAAGGACAAGCATGAATTCTTTTAATGGTTAATGCAGATCATGCTTTGCTGCCAAGTACAGTTTTGTAATTTTGCAATTCGTATTTGCGTACCCATTTTAAATAATCTATGATATTTTTATGTATGCGTAGGTCAGTTCATTCCCATTTAAACAGAAGAAAAAGACAGTGATTATTGTTAAGCTCTCTTCACTGTCTGCACCCAACAGTTTGTAAAAAGATCTTACTATGTAAGTATTTTTGCCAAAAAATTGCTTATAACCCTCCCCAAAGTATAAGGACAAACAAAAAAATTTAATTTCAGCTCATAGAAGTTGATTTGAAAACTGTTGGAAGAAATACAGTTTATATAACAGTTCTTGGGAAGATCTGTCTCAGCAGGTTATAATGCCTTTACCAATGTTCTCTGAATAATTAAACTGAATTCAGGAAAAAGGATTTAGAATGTGATTTTATGTCAACAAATGTTTCGAAGTGAATGTCCTTAAAACCTTTTATTTACTATGTGTTTTTATATATCTAGCATCATTTTTATTACTTGATCACTAAACTCCTATTTTTTAGACTCTTGAAGTAAGAAGCTGTGCTTATTTTAGGGAATATAATCCCTGAGAAAATAAGAAATTACTCCTGTAAGATGCAAAGTGGTTGTAGTAGCACCAGACAAATTCTTGCTTCTTTTCATCCACTTTTCTCTGTTTCTCTTCAGCTGGCCTTAATATAAGATTGAAGTTCAGTGTCACAAAATAACTTCTATGAATTTCTAAAAGTCTGTCATGTGAGAACTTACATTTTATAACTTAAGGACTTTTGAGCTGGACAGAGTTTCTCAGAATCGGAGAGCATGTTGATCATGCAGGGTTTAGGGCCCACTCCCAGAGCTTGTGTTTCGCATGCTGTGTAAAAAGCACACTGGGAGAACTGTTACAGGAGAGCAATAGCAGAAAGATCTAGGAAAAACTGTGAAAGTTTAATGGCATTTACTAAAGTGCAGCAAATTACAAACTTAAATGAATGCCAGTGATGTACGAGTACATGCCAAAGCAGTTAAGTCGACCCCTTTTACACAGCCCTACTTTCTTCTCTCTGACCAGAGAAAGGGATACATTTCTCAAAACTGAGTTTACTTTTTCTTCAGCTACATGTGTTTCCTGGAGTCATAATTTTACTATTGCCAAAAAAAAATAAGACTGTCATGTATTAAAATGTCTTTTTTAAAAAGATAGTTGAGGTATTGCTTTGTACTGTTTTAGTTTTTAAATACAATGTTTTCCTTTATTTTAAAAAGGATTATGTAGAATTTATATATTCTTTTCCCTTTACTCTTTTGATTTTTGCTTTTTCTTACAGACCACAGGCCTTTGATAAGAAGAAAAAAATTATTACTAACTTTGGAATAAATTATATTCATATAAAAGGGACAGACATTTTATTAAATATATTCTGACTTTAAGAAATGATCACTCTTGTAATATTCATGGAACCTTAATACTTCACCCTCCGACTACTCAGAATAAAGTTTGTCATAATGAAAGTACAATTTACAAGAGTTTAACTTTTGTTATTGGTGGGAATATCCACAGATTGAAAAGGAAATTATGAAAGTGTGGTTGTAAATATCCTTGATTTAGAAAACTTATTCGAAATATAGTATCATGGGTAGAGATTTTTAAGTATTATTTTAATTTCCTTTCAGATAGTTGTCATTATTAGCAACTGTATTATTAAATTTCACAACATAGTTGAGCCATTATTTCTTCCAAGCATCTTTGAATATTTTCATAAATGATTTGAATTATGACAGACTGCAATTTCTGTTTTAAAAACTAAGACCTGTCAGACAGAAACTATAACAATTCTTCTTAAAATCAGTTTTATGTGTTCAGAACATACTGAAGGTCTGTTATTCACCACAACGCATCTTTTTATGATTTTAAATGTTTATAACTTATTTTTAAGTGGAAAATAAAGCAACAAAAAGGATGCTTCTTATATATAACTTCCAGTGATAACAGCAAGTACTTGTGATGAGTAGGCCTATGAATTTTAATTGCTTGTAGTATTTGAAGGAGTATCTGAGAATATTTTTTGAAGGTTTTTTTCTCCAAAGTACAGATTGAATATCCTTTATCCAAAATGCTTAGGATCAGAAGTGTTTCAGGTTTTGTATTTTTTTGGATTTGGGGATATTTGCATATACGTAATGATAGTATCTGGCGGGGGGACCCAAGTGTAAACACAGAATTCATTTATGTTTCATATATATTTTATATACATAGGCTGAAGGTAATTTTATACAATAGTTTAAATAATTTTGTGCATGAAACACATGAGGTCAGGTGTGGAATTTTTCACTGGTGGTATCATATTGCACTCAAAAAAGTTTTGGATTTTGGAGCATTTTGGATTTTGGATTTTTGGATGAGGAATGCTCAACCTGTATAACATTTTATCCTTTTAAAAATGTTTGTTTTCTTATTATAAAAAATAGCATTTATTCATAAAAGAAAATTTGGAAACACTTGAAAAAAACAAGTTTTAAAATCTTGAGTAGTCCCACAAACTAAGTATGATTGGTATTTTAGGGTATAATTTTTTTCAATCTTTTCTTTTTCCGTGTATAGACTCAAAATATTTGCAATGTTCAAATATTCATCTTCCCTCCAATTTGTTAACTTTTTAAAAAGTTAGTTTAAAAAATATTTGTGCATAAATTGAAAAGTTAACTAGTGCCATACAGCTTATATAACAAAAAAATAGAAGTCTTTTTCTTCATCTCTCTGTCTACCTCTGATTCTTCTTCCTTAGAGATGCCACTTTGTACTTATTTTTTTTACTAATTCTTCATGTAGTTATTTGTAAGTAATATGCTTTTGCTTCTATGTTTCCCGCATTGTAAGCATTATGTGTTCATACCCTGCTATGACATATCCTCTCAAAAAAATTATAAAACCACTTTTGTTTAAATCAGGTTTTATATTACTGAAATAATGCAAATAATATTCATAAATGAACCTTATATGTTTTGTAGTATAATATAACATTTTCTTTTTCACATAACTTTGTTTTTCCTGGAATTAATAATTGTCTTTTTTGGTTTGTTTGCGTTAGTTTTCTAAGTGCTTATCACTAATTCATCCCCCAGTTTATCCATAGAACTGTAAAGTTTCTTTCAACAGAGGTAAACACATCAAATAATCATCCAGATTGATTTTTTTTTCATTCATTCTTGTAGCCCTTCATAGCTGTCACTTTGGAATTCAATAATCCTGAGAATTCCTTTTTCCTGTGGAGTGCATGTTCTGGTCTTTGTGTCTTTTCCTTAATGGTTTACACCTTTTTTTTTGTTAGGCCAGTCTTACAGTAACTTGCTGCAGATGGATATAACTTTTGAGACCCTGTATAAAAATATATTTAGGGGCCGAGCCCGTGGCGCACCGGGAGAGTGCGGCGCTGGGAGCGCAGCGACGATCCCGCCGCGGGTTCGGATCCTATATAGGAATGGCCGGTGCACTCACTGGCTGAGTGCCGGTCACGAAAAAGGCAAAAAAACAAAAACAAATAAAAATATATTTATTCTACCTATTTAAAATGATAGGCCAATATGGAATTATATATTAATGATCTAGAATATTAAAGGCATTGCTTTCATTATTCTTTAACTTCCAGGGTTGCTATAAGTATGATGCTATTTTGAAACCTGTTCATTTGAATGATTGCCTTGTTTTGTGTTTTTAATTTTTTTGTTGTTTTTTTTCTGGAAGCTTTTAGGATCTTTTCATGAAGGTGGTTCTGAAATGTCATGATAATGAAGTGTGGGTCTTAGAGTACATGTGTGCACACGTACCTGCCTTTCTTCCTTCATTTCTTTTATTTATTGAACTGCACATCACTGGACTCTTTTAATTCAGGGACTCATTTCTTCAGTTCTTAGAAATTTGGGGAATTATTTTTTGGATAATTTCCTCCTTTCCATTTTTTATATTACTTCTTTTTGGAATTGCTGTTCTTCAAAAGTTATACCTCTTATACTTACCTGCTTTTCTTTTCTAGTTTTCGTTGTTTTATCTTTTGGTTTGCTTTTGAAGAGATTTCCTCCTCTCATTTTCCAATCCCTCTTTTGAGATCTTAATTTAAAAACTTTTTGCTGACTAATTTTTAAGACTCTCTGTGTTAGTCCATTTTTGTGTTGCTATCACAGAATACCTGAGACTGGATAATTTATAAAGAAAAGAGGTTTTTTGGCTCATGAGTCTGGGCAGCAGGCCTCAGGCTGCTTCAGCTCATGGCAGAAAGTGGCAGGGCAGCCAGTGGGTATAAGGAGAGGAAGCAAAAGAGACAGAGAGAGAGGAGAGAGGTCTCAGGTTTCTTTTAACAACCAGCTCTTGTGGGAACTAATCCGTTCCTAGGAGAGCTCACTCTCCCCTCCCCAAGGGAGGGCTTTAATTTGTTCATGAGGGATCTGTCCCTATGACCCAAACACCTCCCAACACTGCTATGTTGGAGATCATATTTCAACAGGAGCTTTGGGAGGACAAACATATCTAAACTGTATCACCCTCTGTAAAAAATATTTTCAGAACTTTCCTATTATGCTGTTTTATTCTTGTTTGATCTTATTTCTCTGGAGGATATTATAGTGTTTGAAAATTATTTCTCCGGTTCCTTGTATCATCTTTATTTCTATTTAGTTATGTTCTTTTCTATTTAATTATGTTCTTCCTTTTTTTTTTTTTTCTCATGTTGGAGTCTTTCATCAAATATCTTATGATCCTTTACTGTTCATTCATGTTTAAAGGTAAGACACAAAAATGGGGATTGGAAGCTCTATGTACGTAGTTGGTTTCACTAACTACTGATGATTCCTATAAGCTAATCAGATGATTCCTTCATAAAGTCTATGTAGATCTTTTCTTTCAGTCTGGGAAATGGACCTGCATGTACATCTGTCAGTCTTCTGTCTAGGAGCTGTAGGCCTAGCTGCTAGCCTTCTTCAAAGAGCTAAAGAGGGGGCTGTATGCCTCTCCCTGGTTCTTTCAAAAACTAACAAGCAATCACCAACCTTCCTATCTTTCGTTCTACCATACATCTACCATCAGTGATAACCAGAGCTTCTTATTTCTGAACCTATCCAGGTGTCTACTACAGTAAAAGTCTTGTTTCCTGATGGCCTTCTCTCTACACACACTGGCTTAGGTTTGTGTTCTCAGTGATTTCTGATCTGCAAAGTCAGTTACCACTCAACCATTTACATTAATAGCTTCCAAAAATTTGTCGACGTTAATCTATGATCCTGTTCCATTCTCTATGTCCTAATAGGGTTATGCCTCTTTAAAACTTAACTGTCATTTTAGGGGGTTCCGAGAGCAACAGTTGTGAGCACATGTATTCCGTCTTACATGTTCAGTCGAATGTCTGTAATCCCTAGTCAACTTCTACTTCCTCAATGAAGACTCCCTTGCACCCCTGTTAAAAGTAGATTACTTCGTGTTAAACATTCTTAGAGAATCATTTATTTTTAATCAAAGCACTTTTCTCATTTATTTTACATTAGGAGTTTGTCATTATTACTTTTATTTTTTAATATGTATCTTTTACATGAGACTTTGTTATACGGGCCATGACCATATCTGTTTTTGCTTTACCTTGCATCAGCATCTGTCATAATGCCAAGCAAATGGGAGTGGCTCAGTACATTATTGGTTGGATGAGTAGACATTTTTTCATACTAACTTATATTTTTCTAGATAAATATTTATTTAGAACTTTTAAAAATGATTATATATTGTATCAATGCACATAAAATTATTTGTATAACCATTCCCTTCAGTTGAATATTTAGGCATTTTAAATTTTTAAATAAATTTCAGTGAGCTTTTTCTGTGTTCCTTTCCATAGAATAAACTTAACATGTTTGTTTTTGAGGCTCTAAACATACACTGCCAACTTATTTTTAAGTTTAACTGGCAATGTTTGATTGCCCATTAGTTATTCTTAATAGTTATCAGCATTATTTTCATTTAAAACTATTTTACAATGAAAAGTTTTGTCATCATTAGTTTAACTTGGTTTTAATGTTACTTGCATATGTCTTAATTACTACCAGTTTTATTGTAATAACTATATAATACATTATCTTATCAGATGATTAATGATTTAACTTTAGTCTTTTGTTGTTGTCTTTTGTGATTATAATTTACTTGAAACAAAACTTTTTGGTATTCTGTGTTCCATGGTGTTTCTTAGTGCAAGTCTTAAAATTGGTTAATATTGTTAGGTGAAAATTTATAATAGGATGCTGACTTAAAGAGTGAGTTAACTAGATTAACTTCAATTCAATCTAAAGTTGATTGATGGCTTTTATTAGATGTAGGTATAGAATGATTCTTTTGTTTTCTTAGGATCTGGTATTTTGGATCTAAGGGTCTTTTCTACATTTGTATGATCTTATTCTTAGGCTTTGTGAGGCATGCATTGAGATTTGGGAGTGAGGTCAGGAATGACTGTCCTGCCCCTTGGATCTGAGCTGAGATTGGAGTTATTCAAGGTTGGTAATGACCACATTCTAAGTGGATTTTACCAGACTTTATATGAATAAACTTTTTTTTTTTTTACCCTAATTGGATTTAGAAGTTAAATGTAGATGATAAAAAAAAATTTGAAGAATTCATCAAACCAGTGGGAGCAATGCTTTATTTAAAGCACATCATGAAGAAGTATTATATGTCTTCAATTGAGGACGTGTGTGTAATATATATATGTATATATATTACACACACACACACGTATATATGTGTGTATATATATATATAAAATGTATAAAATCATACATATTATTTATTGAGCACTTGATACATGCTAAGCACTGTTATGAGGGCTCTACACGTATGTATTACCTTATTTGATTGGCACAGCTAAGAGGCAGATATTTACCCTTATTTTACAATTGAGTGACTATGGCTTATTCTTAATATTGTCCAAGCTTCAACAGCTAGTGAGTAGTATAACTTGGAAGCTCTTGAGTTTGTGCTTTTAATCACTTCACCATACTCTTTTTTAATTGGTCTAATGTTAATTTAACTCAAGCTCTTTATTATTCTAATATTTGATTTAAATGTTTATTTTCTCTTAAGAGTTGGCAGAATATGTGGCATTGCTCCTTAGCAATTTTCTCATCACTTAAGAGGAATTGGTTGACTCATTAACTGTGAATATTGGGGCTTTGGAGTTCAGTTTTTTGTATGTATTCATGAAAGAAAAGAAAATAGTTGTAGAGAAAGGAAAAATTTATCTTGGCAAAGAGCAAAAAGTAGTACTTTTGCAGTATTGCCTCCACTGCTCCCAATACTTAAAGGATTTAGAAATGAGCTGAAATAAAGTCTTGTTCTGTGATTTTTCCATTTACTTAGAAAAGGTCCTTCCTATGCCCCACATAAAAATACATATTAAGGTATCTGTGCTTTTGATTGAGTCCGTGTTTCACATAATGGAATACGATATTTTATTAATCTGTTTAACAAATATTCACGAGCCTATTATGTGCTAGGCTAGATGTCAGAAGTAGAAAAATAAAAGAGACAAAATTCTGTGCTCCTGGATCTTCTGTTTTAAAGAAATATAAAGACAATAAGAAAATGTTAGGTAATCGGTACTATGAAGAAAAAATATAGTATCACGGGGATAAAGAAAGAAGCTGCTGTGTTAGGCAGGATGATCTGTAATGCCACTTCTCAAAGCCCTGAGTGAAGTGAGGGGTACGAGCTTTGGTCATATCTGAGCAAATGCATTTCAAGCAGAAAAAAGAAGTAGAAATGGGACTATGCCTTGCATGTTTGAGGAACAGCAAAGGGGCCAGTATAGTTAGAATGGCAGATGATGAGAGCTCAGATATTTGTTCTAATTGTAATCTGGTAATTTGTCTATACATGTGATAAGTTGTGTGCAATTGTCATATTTCTTAGTGTTTTTAGTTGCTCAGATATACATTTAAAATAGCTAACATGAACTAAGGCTTATATGTATGTTTATACAGTTATTATTTAAAATGATAATAGACTAAGATGACAATTTTTAAGATACTGTAGCCCCTCTAGTTATTCACTTATACTAAAAATACATATATTTTTTAAAATTATTTATTTTAAATTTCATAGTATCTTAAGGTAATTGTTCATGGAAAGATGCTTATTATTTTTTAATTCTATTTTTTCATGAATTTTTTCAAGTACCCTCATACACATCCATTATCTATAGAAATATTAAAACATTATGAAATTATTACACTTTATCATATTTTCACAATAATAAATAAGCAATCACCTGGTTACCTAAAATTCAGTTTGCGCAAATTTCTTACTAAAGGACTTTATTTGTAAGCTTAGGTTTGGGACAACAGGAAACTCATAAATGGCTTAAATAAGATAGAAGTCAGTTTCTTTTACAGAAACATTAGCACTGCTGGAGTGGTATGGTGATTTTCATGGATCCAAACTGTGTTTATCTTATCCTTCTGTTGTTAGTTATTACTATCAACTGGCAGGTTCTTAGTGAAAGCAGTTTTAATAATATCTTAAGTAAAACATAACTGTAAAAGTTAACTTGTAAAAACGTATTAATATTTTCACTATGGTAGAAGAAAAGTGATTGGATAACTTAAAAATGATTCTAAATTTGCTTACTTTATTTTGGAGTATTTTATTAGTTACCGTGAGAGACTTTCCTGTGTGGGGGAGCTATAATATTTTTAGAACATATTTGCAAATATATGCTCATTTGCACGTAGTTATCTGTCTTTTATGTCTTTTAAATCTGTTCAGAGCCAAGATGTCAAAAGACTATTAGCGGTGTATCTTGGGATAAATAAAGTGAACAGTGAACCTATTAGAGAATAATTATATGGCAGTTAAAAGCTGAGTGTCTTTCAAAGTGGAGCTAGGCTTCAGGATTAAGGCTTTGCTTAATTTATTTTTCCAGGAAGTTTTTTCCTGAATCCCTGGGTTTGGTTAAATGCTCCTTTGTGTTTTTTAGTATAGTATACTGTTCATAATTCTTTTAGCACCTGGCAGATTTTATTGAAATTGTATATTTGTGTATGTCTGCGCTACCACATTATAAGCAGTGTGTCTTACTCATGTTTGTATCTTTTGCATCCTACACATTGTCAACATAGAAGAATTAATTAACTTGTTGTACTGAACAGCAGTACAGGTTGCCACTTCTGTGGGAGTTTTTATTTTAAGTTTCACGTCAGAAACGACGGTATTTTTTTTCATGCCCTTAAATTGTTCTCTAAATTTGGTCATCTGTAACAAGATGTTTAGAAATAAGAATATTTCCAGCATAAGCTATTATATTTCAAAGTAATGTTCAGTATTATTGAAATCCAGTTTAGGCAAGCTGTGCTTCCTAACTCTTTCTATCTTATATCTCCTGTACATGTTTTCCTGTTTCTCACTCCATACTAAAGTATCATAACAATAAGCCTATTTGGGTTTTTAGAGTATGACAACTTTGTTTAAGAGGTTATTCAGTTAACTATTGTCATGCTGCATGAAACTCAGGAGTAAATAAGAGGTGGCAAATTGTCTTTTTGAAGGATAGTAACGCTTACTTGGCTTACCTGTGTTGTCTGAAGTCAAAACGTACCGTTGTTACATTAGAGCTCAGATGGAATGTGTGTATGTATAGCTATTTGTATATCTATCTATCTATCTCATATATATATTTTTTTTATGTCAAAATTGAATTATCTTTACCACTTACTCTTGCATTAGTAGATGATCATATTCTTCTACTTCATGACAGAAGAGCTAGCAGACAATCTCTGTCTTGTATGGAGATATTTGGATAAACCAAAGGGCCCTTAAAGTGTAGAGTACTTGCTGAGGTAGTAAAAGTAGATGCAGCTAATCTGTACTCTTTACTAATCATGTCACATTTATTCGTCACCCTCTGGTGTCAGTGCTATCAATAGTGTCTTTTTAAAGGGACTGTGCTGAAAATTGCTAAAATGCAATCTTAGACATTTAATTTTTAGCAAATTTCTAAATGGATTTTAGTGTGCCTTTCTAATAGTCTATCAGAGATTCAGGCATTAGAGAAAAATCTTATATTTTAATGGTCTAACAATAATAGTCATCCTTGCTGTTGGCATTTAATCAAACAAGTGTTATAATGTGAAAACACTACATATACCACAGTACGTTTCATGCCCACCATTTTTCCTTCTCCAGAGGAGTATGTAGAACTGCTGTCCCTTCTGCATTTACTAAATGCAAAATTCTTGAATGAAGAATGACTCAGAGGAAATACTATGCTACTGTGATCACAGGCTTTAATATTTTTATTTTGCATATTTTTATTTTTAAATCATTTGTAAACTTTGAACAAGTTTCCAGTAACATTTGTAGTAATACATTTCAGATGCTTTTATTAAACTTCTTTACTTAAATACAACTGTATAAAACCACATTGATTTAAATGGTAAGCTGTGATGAGTTTTTTCTGCTTATTTTTTATTTTAGCATTTTATTTGTTTTTGATTTAGATATATTAATTCCTTTTCTTCAAGTTTTATTTTTGGCAAAAAAGATCTGTAGAGAAAATTACACTTTTGAAAAGATTTTTAAAAATTCACATCCCATATTAAGTTTGTAAGACCAGGGTATCTACATTGATTCTACATTTCAACAAGCAAATAAGCTTTATTCTATTGGCATTTCTCCCAAATCACATTGTGATTTTATGAACTAGGAACCAAGGTTAACTGCCTTTGGTTAGTTTTCAACTCTCAAAGATAATTTTAGTTAATATACCTTAGTTAAACATTAGTTTCTTAGTTCTTAAGAAATATACTGTGCTCAATATTTCTTTCTTATGTTGCCCTCATCTTTTTTTTTTTTTTTTTTTTTTTTTGCTTTTCTAATAATTATTCCTCAAACTCCCCTTTCCTGTCTTTTTAAAGGTCGGTTGAGCTATCCACATCCAGGAACTGACAATCTGTTGATGTTAAACGGTAAGTTTAATAAAAATATTTTGTTTCCAGTTGATTTATATAAATAAAAATGATTAAATTTGTTTCTCTGAACCTCCCCCATACATATAATTTAATCGTATTATAATTATAAAAGCTACAATTATTCCTGTACAAACAGCAGAATTAGGAATCATGGCGTGTTCTGGTTGGCAAAGCAGTCATTGAAGTATGTTTATGAGAGCATGATACAATTCAGTGATCACAGACATTGGAGGCAGTCCTACTTTGAATATTTACTTTTAACCTTGGGCAAGTAACTATGACATTAGTTTTCCCATCTGTGAAATGGGAATAAAATCTCAAGGTTTATTAGGAGAATTAAATGAGATAATGTTTGCAAAGTGCATAGAATTTGTTACTTAGTATAGATAGCATTTGTGTTTATGTTTAACTAGGGAATATACTGGTGGTTCTATAAATATGGTGGCCACACTAACTTAATGTATTCTAACTAGAAATTTTACATAGTGAAGTTCACCAGGGGTAGGAAAACAAATTTTCATTAAAGTTTTTTTTTCTTTCTGTTGGACAAACATTAATGTATTCACAGAGGCAGAGGCACAGTACTCAGTGCATCTGTGATTGTGGAAGTAGGGATGGAGGATTAAAATACTCCTTGCAAAAGTATTTTTAAATCAGCAGTTGGGTGGGGAGAGGGAAATAGTAATAGAAATAGTATTTAATTTAAAAATATAATAATATAATTAGAGTGGCTTGAATCTTCTATTTCAATTAAAGCTTTATTGAAATAATTTGTCAATGAAGTTGGGAACAAAAGCTGAAAATAAGACCAATGTAAACCTAGACCATGTGAACTAATACTAAATAAAGACTATAGTAGCAGAAAGGTAGAAATAAAGTCTAGACCACTTGAGAGATTGTCAGAGTAGATAAAATTTTGTAACGAGAGAAAAATTGAAGAAGCAGAGCATTAGGTGAGGTGATTGATTGATTCAGCATTTGATTGTTATGTATTGAGTTGTCCACCACATGCCAGCCTAGTCTAAGCATGGGGTTATCTAATTATTGAGGATCTTTAGGATAGTTAGGGGTGAAATTGTCAAGGTACTTCTGGG
The DNA here is from genome assembly GCF_027409185.1 of Cynocephalus volans. NCBI lineage: Eukaryota > Metazoa > Chordata > Mammalia > Dermoptera > Cynocephalidae > Cynocephalus > Cynocephalus volans. The sequence continues at coordinate 12,320,857 of NC_084468.1, forward strand.
GCCAAACTGAACACTGTAGGCTGAAGCCATGTCTAGGCCAGACCTTACAATCGTCCAGTAGACCACATTTATCAGTTTAGGGAATTACATAGACTTTGACTAGAACGGTAGTAGAAATTGCATCGAAGGACTTCTTCATTCAACTTTTTTTCTACCATGTAAGAGGGAAAAAATGTATCATTTGAGTAGCTGGTCTCTGACTCTAAATGTATGAGTAAAATTTATGCTGTTGAAATTGAGTGTACAAAACTGAAAAATAGCTTGTAATTTTTATTATTCCCTTTGCTTGATTTATGAAATAATGGTAGTATTAGGTAACAACAAATTATTTGTGTTGATCTGACTTCCTTAAATATTTTTCTTTTTAACATTCTATGTGGTAAATAAAGATCACTCACATTTCTATTTTAACTTCTGAAAAAGCAATTCTGTTGAAAACTTTGAATTTGCGTATGTTTTACATACTCAAAGTACATTTAAAAGAAAGTTCTCTATGAGAAAATTTGTTAGATCATTAATAGATGTTCTTAGATTACTGAATGGGTAGTGAGCTAGGATGATCCAGAAGTATATGTAATCTCAATAAAATATGTCAGTTATGTATGTGTAAGCAAAGAGCTTAGTAGCCATAGTGTTTTTGCAACTTACAGTCTTGGTTACACTTAAAATTATTAAACTAATCAAAGATTTTGTCAGTTGCCAAAAGCCTTTATAATAAATAATCTAGATGTTAGGTTGAAAAGTGTTTTATCACATAGTAAACACTAGAATATTTTATCCTGTGCAAGAGTTGCATTTTGTGGATAAATCCACTTTTTTTAAAAATTATGTGGTCACTCTTAATAGTCTGCTATTTGGGGCTACAATGCATACTCAGTACAGGAAGTTGTCCTGGAAATTCTGAACTTTCTCTGACAAGAGACTAGGGGAGAATAAAAGATAATGAAACTAGGGCATCAAAATGTGTTTAGCTCAAGGAGGAAGAGAAGGCAATGGTGAGAGATTGGTCAAGGCACACAAAGCCACAGATAATGAGGAATAGGTTTTGGTGTTCAATTGCATAATAGGATGACTAGAGTTAACAATATTGTATTGTATATTTCAAAAACAGAAGAGAGTTTTTTTTTAATGTTCTCATCACAAAGAAATGTGATAAATGTTTAAGATAATAGATATGCTAATTACCCCAATTTGATCATTGCACAATATATATACATGTCTCAAAAATATCATGTGTAATTTGTACACTCAAAAATAAATATTTTTAAAGTATGTTTAGCTTGGGAAGAGAGACAATTTGATCCAAAGAGAACCTTTTTTTTTTTTTTTTTTTTACTTGGGATCATTGGTTAAGAAGTGAGGGAAGAATCACATAATATTGGGTATATTTGTGGGGTAAAGAAGCATTTAATATTAAGGATTTAAATAAAATTAGTAGACATCAAAGTTATTGAATAAAGAACTAGGCAAAGAAGAGGGCACTAAAAAGTAAGAAGAAAGTTTCTTGAGCTATTTTTTAAGTACATGTAACTAAACTATATTTCTTAGCACATTGTCTCCCTAGGAAATATACGGAATTCAGTGATTTTTAGTACAAGTCTCTGAAATAGTGATACCTCATAGTACACAGATCTTTTTAAATTATTAAAGTTTTTTTAAGTATCTTATGGAATTAACCCTATTAAGCAATTGTTTAAGTAAGTTTTAGTACTTAACCAAAAAATATATCTAATATTGTTGACTTGCAAAATTTATTACTATCAGTTTTTTGTTTTTTGGGTTTTTTTTGTAGTGATTTAGCAATAGTTCATAGTGGTTGGTACCACAAGCAATGAAGGCAGATTATCTGGGTTTAAACCCAAATTTGCTTTTTCTATATGTGTAACGTACAGCTTCCTACCTAACTTCACTTTGACTCAGTTTCTTCATGTCTAACAGAGAGAGAGCATACTGCTTTCCTCAGGGGGACTGTTGTGAAAAGTGAGTGAATTCCTTCACGTAAAGTATTTTAGAACAGCTCCTGAGAGTAAATGTTACTGTGGTAGTGGATGATCATGAACAGTGACAAAAATGACTTTGAAAGAGTAAAAATCATGTCCTATGAGTAGATGGAGTTGGATGTGTTTACTTTGGAGAATATAAAATTGAGAGAAGACATAACTGATATTTTCAGCTGTTTGAAAGATATTATATGTAGTAAACAAAGAAGGCTTGTTTTATATTGTTGTGGAAAACCAAACTAGCACCACTTTGTAGAAGCTATGTAGGACAAAATTTGGGCCAAATTAAAAAAAAAAAAAAAAAAAGCAAAATAACTCTCTGAGGCAGTGTTTTTTAAAGTGTGATGCCCTAGCTCCTTAAAGTGCCCAGGATGATTTCTGATGGTTCACAGATACACATTAAATTAAATGCATGATTGTTGGAATTAAAGAACATTGCTTAGAAAATACAGAACTGACAAGTCTGTGATGTTACCTGCAGTGGCGCTAGGTTTGAATCTCTTTAATTAAAAAATAATATATAAATAATAATATAGTTATTAGATATGGAAAATATTGGAAGGCTTTGTGATTCTACCTTAATAGTTAATTAGCAGTCATGGCTAAACTTTTAAATATTGCTTCAAGTAAAGGATAAACAGAATAGAATAAAAAGTCAGGAAGTTGATCAAAACAGGTAAAAATATGAAGTGTCTCTGGCAAATCCTTAACTCTGAGCCTCTGTTAATTCAGATATGTATAAAAAAGCTATAATGCCATATTTGCATATCTCCTGAAGTTGTTATATAGATTTTAAAAAATTTGAACAATAAAAAATGTCATATAAATATAACTGCCAGTAGGCTCCTACTTCTGAACAGACTGTGTTCCTCAGATCAAGTTGAAATCAAATTGAATTGACTTTTGGAGACTACCACTATTAAATAATTCAAATATTGTAGAAGAATACACATTTTGCATCCAGAAGCATTATATAAGAATGTATAGATTGTCTAAAAACCAATGGTTAAGTACTACCTGAAGTTATAATGACCGCTCGAATGTTTATATTTCTGAATGTATAAATCTCACACCTTTTATTCTCATTAGTAAAACAATAAAACAAACAAACCAAAGCACCCTCTGTTTTCCATAGTAATAAGAAACCATACATAATGATGTGTCATTCAAGTATTTAATTCTCTTTAGATTGCACTGTACTCTCCCCCCACACACACACCCGTTCTCCTGAGGAAACTAGCTTACGTTTTTATTAATACATATGGCGTGTCAAAGGGGAGCAAATAGAGCAGAGGTATGGGAGGGGGGATGATATTAGCAAGCTAGTTTGAAATTTAAATTTGCTGTGATTACCTACATCTAGCCATGTATGTGATTAAGAGCTTGCTGCACTTTTTGAGGAAAGAAGGTATGTGTATCTTTGAGTTAAGAAAATTTACTCAGTAATGAAGTTGTATTTTTGAAGGCAGATGCTCTAAATATACTATATTAAGTCATGAAAATAGGAAACTTGGGTAACCATCACTTTTTGTGCTGGTAGAAGTGAGTAAATAAAGGCAGATTTCTTTTGGATCTTGAAAAGGATTGTGATTTGGGGGTGTAATTCTCTCCTTAGTTTTGGCTTTATTGAGTTGAAATACGAATTTCTTTAGTTTCTCACTCAGAGAACTTTAACCTGTAATCCCACTGATTTGGTATGTTTGCCTGTTCCTTCCTCCAACTGCAATAATTCAGCTACCACAACTGTGGCTGACAGCCAATGCATAAGTGCACAAAAACTCTAATCAGAATGTTAGAATTATCCTGTTTCTTTTTTTTTTTTTTTTTTTTTTTTTTGTAGCCATGGGTTAGAACCTGAATAAAATTATTGGGAACCCAGGATCAAATTGTAAAGTCGCTTGTGTAGGAGAGGTCTGTCTTCAGGCTTTTCTGAGTCTTCTTATCTTTAAATAAATACACACACAGAAACACACACAGACCAATATATTTTTAATATACATGTGCGTATATGTATAGTCAATTCCTCATTTTTGTAGAAATGAGGTTATATTTTTATAATGCTTTATAAAGTATATGTACTTGAGATTTAATGTTAATCCAATTTTTATGGGTTTTCCTTTTTTTCTCTAAATCATATTCTAAATGAGTTTGGAGTTGCACATTGTTTGAAGAAGTCTTTTTAAAAATGTAATAGAAACTTAATGATTTTCTTTTCTTACTCTGGGTGTATCTGTAATTCTGATTCAGTTATAGTGGAACATACTCCAGCAATTCACATAGAAACATTGTAGGAAAGTGAGTACACACACCATTGCTTAGTGTGGTGTACAGATTAGTTATTTCCATGATAGAGAATCAGAAATGTTTCACATGTTTAGCTTCATCTGCAGTCAGTGCTATTTTTGGTAATTCAGAGACTTGGAATCTGAGAGTTGTCCAAAAAATAAGTAGAATAGCTCTTTACAGGATTCTAAAATTCCTCAGGTATGAGATAGCTGGAGAAATTTTCTAAACAATTATGTTCGTGCCTAGGAATGAAAGGATACTGTGTTTATACATATTTTCACTATTTTAGCGTTGAATAGCCTCAACTAAGAACGTAATAGCTAAGAATATAAACTGGTCATGATGCCATTAATTTTCTCAGTAGGTCAAGAATTACGTGTCACATTGTGACTATCATTATTTGTTATCTGACTTTAAACTTGTTGCAAATAGTTTCATTTGCTTTATAAATCTTCCACCCTCTACACCCACGAATGAAATTGCCCAAAATAAACTTAGACTGGATTAATACCTTTAGGCCTTGACTAGGGATAAGCAGGAACCCCAACTCCTGATATTCGTGCTGTGAAATATTTGGTGGCCTATTGACTATTACCAGGCTTAATACAACTATTAAGACTTCAGAGAATTCACTCTTTTCAGCCTATTCTTGATAGTTCTATTAAAATTCCTTTTATTAGTCTGATTTTCCACAGTTGATCTCCCATCACTTCAAGGCTTTTTTTTAAGGCCTTTATGAGTCTTAAAAGACCTAGACAACATAGTTCTAAATGCTACTTCCACTCCTACCCTTACCCTAAACTAATATATAGACCAGGTAAGCTGTGAAATAAATCTGCCAGGCTTTGAGGTAATTGGACAAGTTAAATGTGTGGAAGATTATATAGCTAGGTAAAAACACTAGAATGACAGAGATGCAAATGAAATTAGTTTTATATATATATATATATATATATATATATATATATAACTCTGATGTAAGCCTTATTTATCGGCTTATTGTAAATGACTAAGAGTTGATAAGTTTGTCCTCTCTACTTTTGTTATACAGGAACTAATGCTATATTCTCATCTCATAGGCACACTTCTTTTTATCAAATTCTTAGTATAAAATTAAAAACATCTCTAAGAATATATTTAATGATGTGAAATGCTTTCTTTTGATCTATAAGTTTTATTCTTTGGGGGAGACTACATTTCTGACAATTTTTAAGACATATTTTGATTTGAGAGCTATTCAATGTTGAATTTTTCCCAGGCCTAAAAAAAAAAAACCCTATGAATATTAATTAAGATCTTAATTTTGACGGTTTTTTGGTACTGCCTTGGCTTTATATATTAATTTCAGGTTAAAAATGCTCATTGTGTACTCAGATTTGTGGGTTGGAGTTATTTAAAAACAGGTCGTGGATTTTATCAAATTGATAGTTTCTTATATTTTTTCCCACAGGAATTATGTAAACTGATAAAAATATAGATTGAAATGCCTTTATACTTTATACTTTTACAGCATTTAACATATATACTATTATCCATGATGATATTAATAGTAATTTGTATCTAAATCCCTCTTACACCAGAGGTAGACATATAAACACTTAGTAGAAAAAATCATGAGCTATATAGTATATTAATCATTACTCTATGCAAGTCTGAACATGGATTGATTTCTTACTCTCTCTCTAAGCTGTACAGGTTTGATAATAGCAGTTTAATAGTGGTTTATTTTAGTCATTTGTGTCTTTCAGTACTGCTTCTGTGCAGGGCTTGGTATAATGTGGATTGGATTTGCATAGCTATTTGTTGGACGATATATGCCTTATCACTCTTTATAATAAGTAAAAAAATAAGAATTTAATTCAAATTGTTTTCATTAATTGTTTAACTGTAAAGTGTTGTATATTCCTATTATGATCAGATGAAACAAATATTAATTTGTAAATTTTAACATGAATAAGAATAGTATATTTTCTATTAATTTCACAGAATTTTATATGGTTCAGGTGAGATATATATATATATATGCGATGAAAATGCTTTGTAAATGGTAAAACATCATGCATATGTTATATAGTGACATTACCATAGCTCTTAAAACAAAGTAGCACTAATTTCCAGATGCCCACATAGCTTTTCATATCACAAATATTTGTATATGTGGGCTTACTTTTAGTTCTGACATTTTACAATTTGTCCTTTGTTTACATGCAGCAAGGAGTTATGGGCGAAGACGAGGTAATTCATTTCTGTTTGCTATGGTATAATTGTTTCTAATGGGGTTTTACTGATCAATGTTGTAATTATTTTAGATATTTTATGCAATGTCTGAAAACTCACAAAATTGTATTTTGATTTGACCACTTCCCAAAGTTTTGAATTCTAACTTTATTAACCTTTAAAGCATATTTTTATACTAATTATGGCTATTTAATAAATGTTTTCCTTTTAAACTATCCAGATTTTAACTATTATTTAAAAAGTTATTTCTATATCTTTTAAAATAAAGCTGCTGTTTATAGTTTGTCCACTTCAAAAATATGTTTAATAAATATTAAAGTGGCATGCAATATGATTTTTCTACTTTCTAAATCTATAACTGACTATCTTATCTATGGTTTATGTTTGACCCAGTTGAAAATCACACATATACCAAATAGATTATTGTTAACACTGATTATAGGAATCACGTTCCTAATGTTTCTCTGTCTTCTAAGAATCTTTTGCTCTCTCTCTCTCTGTCACACATACCCACACCCCCACCCCCACCACAGACCTACATTCACACCTACTCCTTTCCCTTTTCCTTCCTCACAGTGGTATTCCCCTTAAGGTTCTTGTATGATAGCCTAAGGAAAAGACTAGGACTTGTGATCCAGGACTATTATTGAACTCCCCAGGAAAGCAGCTAACTTTTTCTTCGCTAAAACTTTTACATGTGCAGAAATTGAGAGGGGAAAAAAGTAGATGGGATGAGAGGAAGCAAAAGTAACTTTACAATACTATATTTTCCTCTAAGTGAGCAGTAATCATGATATATAGTTCGGTTTGTTGTAAATGTCACGTTAAATAAAAAGGGTTTTTCCTGACCTCTAATATCCTCCTTTAGGGGCGGGAGATGGAAAGTAGTAATAGTGCCTTTGATAAATTTTACATACATGTGCCAGTGCTTCAATTTCTTTTCATCTAGTCATGAATGTATGTACTTTGAAAACAAACAAGCAAATCCATTTGCCACCACTGACAACCAAAACTAGTGTTTTATATTCTTAAGTGGTATTTCCAGTGTTATATTTTATATTGTTTGAATTTAACTTCATTTTTGGAATCGGATTCCTTTAAATGCTCGACCAAATCTTTTGGCTTTTTGGCTTTCTAACTAAAAAATTGGAGGAGATAGAAGCTGAAGACTTAGAGAACTGAAGCTGAATAACTTTAAGGACTGCTATTAGCAAGCTAAGAAGAGAGGGGGAAAGTTTAAAATTTTAATACCTATTTTCAGATCTGTGGACTAGCTTACTTCACTATGCTATTTTAATATGGAGCTTCAGTTCTCTTGAAAACAACCACTTACCAATCTTTGACTTTTAGGTATTTTTGAAAATGCAGAGCGATTTTTAGTGACTTATGTTTAGTCTAATTTGGCTTACTCCATTATAAATATCATGATGTAGGAAGTTCTTAGGAACAAGGTATCAGGAAATCATGTTGTTATTTATGTTCTTTTATCTCAGTTAAGTATTTAAAGATTCTGATTATGATATTAAGAAAAGCAAAAATTTATTTTCCTGCTTTTAGATAGGAACTTCCTAACATTCCTATATGTCTCTATACCCTGGGAGCCATGAAGAGTTGTTCTACTTAAGAACTGCCTCCCAGTGTTGGAAGAAGGAAGACTCTCACATCGTTTTAAGGCTTCTGGGAAAAGTGTCCTCTAGGACAGAACTGACAGTTGTCACACTTGTTTGGCTTAGTATAAGGGGTGATAAGCCCAAATTTTTCTCTCAGTTTATATGGCATTAGTAATTTTTTTAGTTGGTCTGTGAATAATAGAAGGAGTCTGCTTTTACAATTTTGGTTTTGGTAGTCAGAAATAGCTCTGAGAGATTTTATTTGAATTTGAAAGTATTTTGACACAAAGTAATAAAATATTTTTTAAACATCCTGCATACAAAGGGACGATCAGAAAAGGGCTAGAAATAGTCTCCTGGCTCTCTTCCTATTTTCTACTCATTTTTTTTACCCATTCTATAGTAGATATAATATCAATCTCAGACCTTTTAACCACCAAGTTTACGAGCTTCATGATTTTGATTTGATTCCATCAAAGAAATGACTATTTATTTATTTAGTCATTTTTCTTTATTAAAAAATGAGTCTCATATCATATATTTTGTTCATGTGGAATGTGTCACACTGACTTGATATAATTTTGCCAAAAATAAGTCACGGTCCTTTCACCAATGCAGTGGTGGGTAAACAGTATTATTTTTATAAGGCATTTTAACTTTTGGAGACTTAGTTTAGGAAGATCTGGATTTTTATGTTACATTCCACCTTTGACTCACCTTTCAGTCGGAACACAGAGTAGCTGTTTTCATTTAAAAGACTTCCCACTTGACCAAACCAAATTACTACAAGAAAGAATTTATATATTTAAATTTTTTAATAATGTCAATAAGAACTTTATATCAAGCTGACTCCAGATATTAATAAAAAGATCTTCTGCCTCAGAGCTGGGGGCAGCATTAGGAAAAAGGAAGATTCACATGGGGAGCTGACTTTAATAAATGGAAAACTACCTCTCTTTTGTATTTCTTTATTCAGTATTTCTATCATTCCATTCAGAGAATGAACACATTGGTCCGGGGTTGGAGCAGGGTGGGTCGGGATTGTAAAGGGAGATGTGAAGTGTAAATTAAGCTCTGTCTCTCAACTGAAAATATTTCTATATCAGGGTCTGCCCATTTAATAAAGGATTAAAGAGCTGAGCTGCTGTATTCCAGAAGGAATAAAAATATATATAATATTTCGAATAATAGAAATAAAGAGTACACCCCGTAATACCACCACTACCACTTTTATTTTTATGATTACATCAAGGCTAAAATCCTCGTCTTTGATAAATAATTTCATTAACTGTCAGAGAATAGGCAAGATCTCTAAAGCACGAAAAAAAGCCAGGGTAGGGCCGGCCCCGTGGCTCACTCGGGTGAGTGCGGTGCTGTTAGCGCCAAGGCCGCGGGTTTGGATCCTATATAGGGATGGCCGGTGCGCTCACTGGCTGAGCATGGGGGGAAAAAAAAGGCCAGGGTAATATTTTAATACAAGGGTCAGCAAACTATGGCCTATAGGCTAAGCCTATTTTTATGACAGAGTTTTGTTGGAACACAGTCATTATTTGCTCGTTATGTACTTTTGGCTGGCTGCTTCAGAGCTACATTGATGGCAGAGTTGAGTAGCTGGAACAGAGAATGTGTGGCTGGTAAAGCCTAAAATATTTACTTTTACTATCTGCCTCTTTAAAGAAAAAATTTGCTGAAACTCCCCTCCTTCCTTAAAGAGACTAACTGTACCTGCTCTATACCTGTACTCAGCCATACCATTTTTTAAAGGAAAGAAAATTTTAGTGAACTTAAGGTAAGCATATTATTTTTAGAAATTAAATTTACAAATTCACGTAGGGTACTAGGTTATAATTTTTTTTTTTTTTAAGTTAAATGTCTCGCTTGTCTTCTATGAAAAAGGGACGAACCTATTATTGGGGAAAAATATTTTTAAGTGATAGGTGTACCTTATAGCGTCTTTCTCTGTTTTTTGGAGGAGCATAACTCGTCAGTAAGTCTATCTGATTAAACTGGCGGTGCTCAAGAGAGATAAATCCCAACTCTACTTTTGTTATCTTGATAGTTTTTTTTTTAATTCTTGCATATTAAATAAAAATTATGCCATCATACTCGTGGGTTATCTACCCAATAGTGACTGTTATCTACCCAATAGTGACTGCTAACATCTTAGAAGATAGGAAGAATATTCATGGTAACCCTTAATTTATATAGTTTGTTTTATGTTTGTTTTTTTATTTTTATAACAATGTTCAGTAGATAAAATTACAGGACAGGACATTGAGATCAAAGAACCATGCTCAGACTTAGGCTATAAATTGACTAATTTTGTACAAACATTTTCCTTTCCTCTTCTGCCTCTTCTTGTTGATATGCTGGGAAATGTATTATCCTGGAATTCCAGAATAAAGTTAAACCTGGAAAGTCAAGTATAATTTTAATGTTTGGGTGTACTAGTGTAGCCTTCCATGTCATAGTTAGTAGTTGCATACAACTTCTCTAACATGCATACATGTGTGCTACACATACACCTATACATACATGGAAACCAGGTATTGGAGGATAGCCATCAGTTTGTCACATAAGCATAAGCATAAGCATAATTTAAACTATAGCTCCTCCAATTTAGAATGCTCATGTAATCTTTATTATTGTATTGTACGAGTATACAACAGCAGTTTTTATATGAATATAGGAAGTTCTGATGTATTTTCTAATCCTTTTTATTAAAATATTGAAATGAGTAATTTGAATCATGATTAGCTGTCACAAACGAGACTCCTATTTGTGGTGGTTGCTGTATTTCTCACTACAAAAATCTTTATTTTTTGTTTTTGGAGAAATGTATATTTTTACTCATATTATAGGAATGATGCCTGTATGTTAGAAAGCTCTGGTGACCTGTTAAAGGGCTCTGACAACATAGAGGCCACCTCAGACTCTGTCATTGGCAGTATGATTGGACAGCCTTTGCCTTATTTTATTTTATTATTTTTTTTTTTTTGCTTTTACATCTCTTGTTGCTACTTCCATTTGTAATCTTTATTGTGACTATTTTACCTTTAAAATTATACTGCACATTTTAGGTGCTAACTTAATGTAAACTATTTTACTTGCATTTGTAGGTAAGGTCTTTGAGTATATAGTTAAAAATATCTTCTGTTTTCTGTATTTTACCTGAATATGGCCTTTAGAATGTTTCTGTGCTTTTGCTCAAGCAAATATCTTCTATCTAGGAAGCTTTTTGTTTCTACTTTTTTTTCTCCTCTCCCCTTTTCTGTCCAAAACTATCTTATTCTTTGTAAATCCACTTTTGAAGAACCCTTAGAATCTCACTTCAGTCTGCTTATAATCTTCTCTGGCCCTAAATTCTCATATTTTCTACTTGTACCCTTTCTTATTACAAAACTTTAATTTGCCTTTCATTTATATGTGTGTATCTATGCTTAGTACAAAGGGGTCTTCAAAAATATGTATTATAGGAAAACTATGCACAGATTTCAAAAAATTTTTGCAGCAAACTAAACTCATATTAACTTGTTATAACATTTCTAAACAGGATCTAGTTTGAGGGACTAAGAAACATAAGACATCAGTTTGAAAAGAATCCCTATCACAGTATCATGAATTCTGCCAAAAATGAAACAAGAACAATCATCAAATTTCTGGTGAAGCTTGGGTGAAAGAATGGTGAAATCAGTGGTGCTTACAAAAAGTTAGTGGGGACAGTGCCCCAAAGAAATCAGCTACCAGTTTACAAATGGTTTTAAGAAGGTACGAGAAAACTTTGAAGATGAAGTCTGCATCAGCAGACCATCTACATCAATTTGCAAAAAAAATATTAATCTTGTTTGTGCCCTAATTGAAGAGGAACAGTGATTAACAGCAGAAACAATAGCCAATACCATAGACATCTCAACAGGTTTGAATTACACAATTCTAACTGAAAAATTACAGTAGAAGAAACTTTCAACTCAATGGTTGCCAAAACTGTTGCACCCAGATCAACTGCAGGCAAGAGCAGAACTTTCAGTGGAAACTTTAAAGAAATGGGGTCAAGAACCTGAAGCATTTTTTTTAAAGAATTATAACAGGTGATGAAACATGGCTGTACCAGTATGATCCTGAAAACAAAGCACAATCAAAGCCATGGCTACCACTGATTACAGTACAGCCTTATAACACCAAAGTCAAGAGTTCAGATCCCCCTACCAGCCAGCTGCCAAAAAACAAAAAACAAAACAGAAAAAAAAAAAGACCTATGGCTACCAAGAGGTAGAAGTGGTCTAGTCAAAGCAAAAGGACATGGCAACAGTTCTTTGGGATGCTCACAGCATTTTACTTTTTGACCATCTGGGAGGGCCAAAGAATGTTAACATCTAATTATGAGACTGTTTTAAGAAACTTAGCCAAAGCTTTAGCAGAAAGAAAGCCCAGGAAAGCTTCACCAGAAAGTCATTCTCCACCATGACAATGGCCCTGCTCATTCCTCTCATCAAACAAGGGCAATTTTGCAAGAGTTTTGATGGGAAATTATTAGGCGTTCCTCTTACAGTCTTTATTTGGTTCCTTTTGACTTCTTTTTGTTTCTTAACCATAAAAAGTTCTTAAAGGGAACCCATTTTTCTTCAGTTAATAAAGTAAAAAAGACTGCATTGACACAGTTAAATTCCTAGGACCCTCATTCTTCAGGGAATGACTAAATGGCTACTATCATCACTTACAAAAGTTCCTTGAACTTGATGAATCAAGCTTATGTGAGAAATAAACTTTATATTTTTATTATCTTTTAATTTCATTTTTCCATGAACATTTTGAAATCCTCTTATATACATGCATATGCATATATGTGTGTGTATGTATGATACACATGCATATTACATATGAGGGGACTTCAAAAAGTTCATGGAAAGATTCATATTATCTTTTGATTCTATTATTCCATGAATTTTTTTGAAGTAACCTTATATATGCAAGTGTGTGTGTGTATAGTTTAAGTTAGGATGACTGGAGTAGCATTTTTGTGTAACACCTCATCCTTGTTGTCTTGTGGTAGGGTCAAAAATTTTGAGTTGGATTTATTTTCTAATAACTATCCAGAGAATATAAATGAACTGTTTGGTGTCAAGATCAAGTGATGCTAATCCTAAAATAGAAAAACAAACAAAAGAAAACCACTACTACCTCAAACAGTGCAACTCTAATTGCAATTTAAAATTCTTTTGGCTATAGAGTTTGCAAATTGATAGAGTTTCTCTGTTACTGGTTTTAACAGCAGGGAAGTCACACCTTTAAGATTTTTCTGGAGAAATAAAAACACTTCTAATTCTTGTGGTAAGAGCCTTAGGAGCAATCATCTCTTCTTTTAAAAGAAAAGTTTAATTTTATAAGTAATTGCTTTTAGATATTTGTAAATTTCAGTCTGAAGTTAAAGGGAAATTGTAAGATGAGTGTTTCTTTGTGCATAAATTGTATAGAAGGGAAATTCTTATCAGTAATTTCTATCAGTTATTTCTTTTTGATTGGCGAATAGAATTTCATGAAAATTCTTATCTGTTATTTTTTTTTTGATTAGTGAATAGAATTTTATTGTATGAATATACCACAATTTGTTTATCCATTTTCTTGTTGGTAAATGTTTGAATTTTCTTTTGGGCCTTGTTATGAAAAAAGCGGCCATGAACATTTCTGTATCCTTTTGTGTGTGTGTGTTGCCATAAATACTCATTACTCTAGAATGTATAACCAAGAGTTGAATTGCTGGTTCATAGAATAAGTGTGTTTATTAGAAACAGCCATATACTTTTTCAATTTTACACCCCAATAGTGTATGAGACTGGCTTTGCCTGTTTTTTGTTTTTTTTTTTAACTTTTTTTTTTTTTTTTGGCAGCTAGCCAGCAAAGGGATTCAAACCCTTGACTTTGGTGTTACTAAACTACACTCCAACTGAGCTAACTAGTCAGCCCAAGACTGACTTTGGATTGTTGGCTTTTTCATGTTATCCATTCTGATAGGTGTATAACTAGTATCTCATTGTGGTTCTAATTTGCATATTCCTTATGATTAAGGAAGATATTGAAACGCCTTTTCATGCTTATGACCCATTCCATTATATTTTGTAAAGTGCTAGTGCAAGTCTTTAGCCCATTTTTAATTGGGTTGTTTTTCTACATTTATGGAAGTTCCTTATATATTTTGTCCTATTTTTTAGTGTGCTGGTGTCATTCCACTTTATTAACAATATCTTTTTATAAATAGTAAAAATTTTAATTTTGATGGATGTCCAGCTGTTTTCTTTCATCATTAGTGCCTTTTAGAAATTATTGCCTACCTACAAGGTCATGAAGAAATTCTAGAAGCTTTGTCGTTTAAGCTTTCACTTTTAAGTGTATGATTCTTCTTGGATTTATTTTTGTGTATGGTATGAGTTAGGGATCAAAGTCGGTTTTTTCCCCCTCCAACTGGATATTCCTTTATTGAAAAGATTTTCTTTTTCACAATGAACTGTGTGGGTGCCTTTGAAAAATATCAAGTGACTGTATATGTGTGGATCTCTTTCTACACTATTCCATTTATCTGCTTATCTAAGCTAACATCAGTTTTACAGTCTATAGCTAAGTAGTTAGTCTTGAAATCTGGCAGTGTAAATCTTTCATTTTTGTTATTTGGGGGTTTTTTTGGTGTGCTTTTCTCATCTATTCTGAGTCCTTTGATTTATCATGAATTTTAGAACAAGCTTATGAATTTCTAGAAACAGTGTGCTGTGATTTTTGAATGGGATTGTATTAAATCTATAGATTTGGAGAAAATTTAGGTGTGACATGTTTTCTTTATCAGTTTATTCAGTCTTTTAACATTTCTCTCAAGTCTTGCGTATCTTTTGTTAAATTTATTTGTAGGTATTTGGTGGTTTTTGACAAGGTGAAAATGGTAATACAGGTTGAGTATTCCTCTAAAATCCTTGAGACCAGAAGTGATTTGAATTTCAGATTTTTTCAGATTTTGGAATATTTGAAGAATACATACCATTGAGTATCCTTAATCTGAAAATCCAAAATCTGAAATGCTCCAATGAGCATTTCCTCTGAGGGTCATGTCAGTGCTCAAAAAATTTCAGATTTTGGAACATTTTTGGTTTCTGATTTTCAAATTAGGGATTCTCAACCTGTATTTTAAACTTTTTCCAATTGTTTATTACTAGCATTTAGAAATACTGACTTTTTTGTAAATTTACATTTCTGCCCTAGCTAAATGCACTTATTTCTAGTAGTTTGATTCCTTTGAATTTTGCTTGTACAATGAATCATGTTAATAGCAAATACAGTTTTACTTTTTTTTCTTGTCAATATTTTTTACTTTATTTTTCTAATCTTTTTATAAGGGCTCTACCTCCATTACAATGTTGAGTAGAAGTAGAGTGAACATCCTTTCAAACCTTAGGAAACACTTGATAGTTTATCATTAAAGAATTTAACTCTGGTTTTTTAATGCTCTTTATACAACTGAGGAAATTTTCTCCTGTTCCTAATTTGCTGAGAGTTGTTTTTTTTTTTTTTTAATCATGAATGGCTGTTGAACTTTATCAGATAATTTCCTACATCTAGAAATATGGAAATGATTGTATGGTGTTTCTATGTGGTTCCTGTTAATGTGGTGAATTACAGTAATTGATTTTCAAATGACAAATCAACCTTAAATTCCTTGGGTGAACTCTACTTAATCATGATGTATTTTCCATTTTTATATATTTCTGGATTCACTCTGCCAGTACATTCTTTAGGATTTTTGTGTCTGTGTTTATGAGGGATATTGGTATATAGTTTTCTTGTAATGCTCTTGTTGGGTTTTAGTTTCAGGGCTGTAAAAACTAGTTAGGATGTGTTTCTTCGTCCTATATTGCCCGAAAGAGTTTGTGTAAAATTACTCAATTTCTTCTTCAAAAGTCTGACTCATTCGCCAGTAAAGTCATCTAAACCTAGAGTTTTCTTTGTTCGGAGGGTTTTTTGTTTTATTTTCACTTCTTTTTTTAAGTTACGGTTATAATTTCTTTAACAGATACAGAACTATTTAGATTTTATTTTTCTTAATGTGAGTGTTGAAAGATTATGTATTTCAGGGGATTTGTTTTTCTAGTTGTTGAACTTATTAACAAAGTTTTTCATAATATTCCCTTTTAATATCTATAAATTCTGTGTTGATTGATGTTCCCTTTTTCATACTTGAGTTTTCTTTTTTTCTTAATGAACTTTGCCTAGGGGTGTATTGATTTTATAAATTTTCAAAGAACCAACTTTTGGCTTTATTGATTTTCTCTTGATGTTTCTCTGTTTTCTGTCATCGATTTTCATTTTTAATTTCCTTCATCCTACTGTCTTTGTACTTAATTTGCTATTTTTCCAGCTTTTTGTGGCAGAAACTAAAGTGATTTAAACATTTTTTTGTTTTCTAATATGCACTTAAAACTATAAATTTTCCTCTAAGCATGGCTTTTGCTGCATCCCACAGAATTTGTTTTGTATTTTCATCATTCAGGTATAAGAACATGAAAATATGTGTATGTATCATTTTTAGAAAACATGTTTAAAATATACTGTACATGGTAGACAATTTATTTAGTGGTTCTTTTATAGTGATATTAATTTGGGATATGCAAAAGGATAATTGGCAAGGTGAAAAAGTGATATTTTTGTTAATGATATATATTCAGTTAACTCCTCTTTTAAATTAGTATTTAAATCTATAGCTTTTGTGGCTTCTCGGAAGAAAGAGGTTATTATTTTCCAGCAGTGAAGATTCTTGTTAGTATGTGAAATGTTCTTAACCTTTGTTCAGCTGAACTTTGGTTAATAGATTATGGATGTATAGATTATAGATTGTTTAATAGTTATGCTAACTGTAATACTTTATTATAGTTAGAATATTAGTATATTTTATAATAGGGTACAGTTATTACAATGTATTTATAATATAAGTATAGTCATAGTATTATGATTAACAAAGTTCGTCATTTTTATGTTACCTTTCTGGCATTGCATATATTGATTTCCTTTGTTACTGCATACAGTATTTTTATCTAGACCCTGAATATTTATGATCTATATTTTTCTCAAGGTAAAAGTTTTTGTTTATTGTATTTATAGGACTGCCAAGTTTGTATATGTGTTAGGACACTTTAAAATAGTTTTAAGAGTATTGGCACATCTCAAATATAGAATTTGGATTTGTCATTTTTTTTCCCTTTAAAAACTGCTTAGTATGCATGTTATTTCTCTATCTCATTTTATTCCTTTTAAAATATAAAATTATTCACTTAACGTCAAACATTAAAAATTGAACCAGTTATTCACAGTTAATATTATTTTTAATGGGATAGATGAAAGTCATTTTATTGAGTAAAAATAATTTCATGTTGAAGAGCTTTCTTTCCATTGTTCATGAAGAATATTAGCATTTGTTTTTCATTGGTCTCTATTTCTCATAACAAAGGCATTAGGAAAGTTAAATTTAATATTCACAAAGTTGCTCGCTCAGTAAACATAGGTATCTTTCAGAACATCTTATTTAAACTGAATTTGAATCTGTAGGATAATTCCTGTTTCCTGTACCAAATTTGGTCTTTGTCCCTGTTGTTGTGTCTTTTAAACTTTAAATTCTTATACCCAACATTTAGCTAACTAGCTTATTGTCATAGGCATGTGACCCCCTCCTTCTTGTTCCCAACCTGTTCTGTGCAGGCTGTTACATTTCTGATTATCTTTATTTATATCACTTTTGTCATTGTCATATTTTTCGAGATGATAACATACTAATGACATTTTATGTTAAGTATTTATTAATATATTAAGGCATATGGTATAGATTGTATGCAGTGTTTCCTTATCCAAAAAAATATTCTTCACTTAATCTTGAAAGGAAAACAACCTGTCCACATGCTTGTTCTCTTTTTTTTTCTCTAATACATTTCTAAGAAATAGTCTTTATTTTATGTCTGTGCTTTACAAAATTCTAGCTACATGCAATATGACTCTCACCCAACTTTACTGAACTGCTACCTTCAAATATCATGATTCAAACACATTCGTCAGTTTTTGAAATCATTATCTTAACATCTCACATTGTTAGTTTATTGCTCTTTCTTTTCTTTCATTATATTAGTTTTCTTTGATGCTTCTGTCACAGTTATATTTTTGCTTCCTTCTTACTTTTCTTACCACTCCTTTCCTTAGCTCTTTGAATGTTCCACCACTTCTTATAAGTTTCCCAAGGAACTATCTCATCATTGTTCTCTGGAGTTTTTATCATTAATATTACAAAGAACCTTAAGCTATCACCCCTGTGGAGTTGATTTTCTGGAAAGTATGACTGACTTCTTTTTCCCACTCCACTGACAACCTCTTACCATACATTTTTGCTTCTGAACATACCAGCAGCCTGTGAAATTTTACATAACTAATGCTTAACTTCTCCTCCTGTATCAGTTTCTGGTCTTTCTGGCCTATTCAGCTAATGGTTCTTATCATTTTCTAACACCTTCCTTTGGTTCCTCATCCTCCATTCTTTTTCCCTATTTTGTTTTCCATATACTTTTTACCATCCTTCATCTTTCGTGGAGTTTTTGCACAGCTTCTGATCTCATTTCCAACCACCTTACCATATTTGCTAAGATCAGCCTTCCTAAAGCACCAAAGTTATCATCTTGCTTGAACGTTGTATCCAGCTGATTTTTTTTTTTTTTTTAACCACCTTTTATTTAAGAATGTCTCCTTATCCTGGTATGTAAGGCTAAGTACTCTGGCTAGTCTCAAAGGGCTTTGCTAGCTTTTACTCTCTTTGTTTCCATCATGTTTCAGCCAACCTTGACTACTCCCTTTTTCTTAAATAATTTTATTTTTTCCTACTTTTTCTTATGTTTCTCCTTCCACTTGGAAAATTTACTCAAAACCATGTTTCTGCAAATATTTCTACCTATAAATATCCTACCCTCTTTATGCCCTCAGTAAGCCCCACTACCTTTCCCTTCTTACCACAAATATTATCTAATTTAACTTGGAGATTTAAGCAATTATCCTTCTTTTAGCCAGGAAACTCCTTTCCTCCAGCATACTTCCTCTGAAACACTTTGAAGCTTTCTTATGGATATATACTGTAATTACACCTATAGTTCTTTTCTAAATGTACATTCCTATGGCAGTGAGGGACTATATTTTATTAAATCATTTTATTTATTTAATTTTTTATTCCTGTAGAGTATCTAGCATCAGGATTGCTTCAGAGAATTGTATAGGATGCGCCCTAATCAAGGGTGCACTCCTGAAGGATGGGCTCAAGTGGGGACTAAAGTCCTAGACGGGATGTCTTTTTCTGTTTTGCACATGTGCAGAGGCACTGTCTGTCATTTCATGTAATTGGCACACATGTATTAAATTAGTTCAAGACCTTCTGTACATGTATTACTTGTTGCCTTTGTCTTTACTTACTGTAGTCTGCAAGTAGTTTTTTTCTATTATGTTCTCTTATCTATTTAGTCTGTATCATTTCCTTTCTGCCACCAGTTTCTAAAAGGTTTCTCCTGTTACACATCCAGTCTGTCTCCGTACATCAGGTTCTTGCTGTTGTCCATAACAAATTGAAGTGATTTAGTATTTCTTTTGCAGTGTAATTGTTGTCATATGACTGTATTTATTTCTAAGCCATTCTTCAGACTGCCTTTCTCTTGAATTCAGGTAATTAAAACCATGTACTATCTGAATTTCCCTTATTTTTTTTTTTTTATACTTGGGTCACCTTCATTTTTTAAGCCTTTGAGTTTGTCGTATTTTTATACATGGTTTTATCATTTTATTAGATCTGAGATTCAATTTATATTTCTTCTTATATTTTAGGTCGTTCTTCACTTTTTCCAATAGATGATGGCTTGCTGGATGATGGTCACAATGATCAAGTTGGTGTTTTAAATTCACCCACATGTTATTCAGCTCATCAAAATGGAGAGCGAATAGAACGCTTCTCTCGAAAAGTTTTTGTTGGTGGTCTTCCTCCAGATATTGACGAAGGTAAGGTAGTGATAGAGCTTAAATAATAACCAAAACAAAAACATGAACTATAATATGAGTAGGGGTATGGAATTTTTTTTCTTTTTTTTTTTTTTTTTTTACCTCTTAGAGATTTTCAGAGTTAGAAAGGATAGTCATCTCTGTTAAAATATTTTGTCACCTGTTGAAATATGTAATTGGTTATTGAATGAATACATTTTTAAAGTTTTTTTTTCTTTTATATCTTATAATTCATATTGTTACTGTGAGCATTTTTTATAAATAAGATTTTTTTATGTGCCCTAGATCATATTCCACTTATTTTTTTAAGGTATAGAACATATTTGAATATATAACACTTAAAACTTTTTGTATGACCATAACACACACAATGAAATAAATGGAACCAACTGTGAAACTGTGTCTGCAGTGCATGACAATCAAATGTTCAATTTCTTTAAGGATAAATGAGCTCTTAGAAATAGGTAAGAAAGGGCCGACCCCGTGGCTCACTTGAAAGAGTGCGGCGCTGGAAGCACAGCGGCGCTCCAGCCCCGGGTTCAGATCCTATATAGGGATTGCTGGTGTGCTCACTGGCTGAGCACGGTGCAGGCCACACCAAGCCAAGGGTTGCGATCCCCTTACCGGTCACAAAAAAGAAAAAAGAAAAAAAAAAGAAATAGGTAAGAAAGAGGCTATAGAACCCAAAAGGGAAATGGAAATAGAAAATAAATAGGAAATTCAGGCTATACAAAGATTAATAAACAGATGTGAAAATGATCGTGTGCAATAACAAAAAAGGAAAAGTAATTCAAGATAAAGATTAAGAATACTGAAATTCATTCACAACTAATTGATAGGGTATTGCTACATTCTGGGAAATCTTTCAGTTATGATTCCAATATCCACAAAATTATTCTAAGTATTAATGAGTAGGATAGATTTCCATGTAATGAAATAACTTAGAACATATCATTGAATTTTACCTATTATGTGGGTTTCAGTGAAACTATCTGACATGTGTCAGACCCTAGTATAGCCAGATCTTCATATCAGCGGGTTCCACATCAGCAGGTTTAACCAACTGCAGATTGAAAATATTTGGAAAAAATAACAGTACAACAATAAAAAAATAGTACAAATAAATAATACATAGTTTAACAGCTATTTATCTGGCATTTACATTGTGTTAGATATTATAAGTAATCTAGAGATGATTTAAAGTGTATAGGAGGAAGTGCATAGGTTATATAGAAATACTACACTTTTTTACCTAAGGGACTTGAGCATCTGAAGATTTTGGTACTCTGGGAAGATTCTAGAACCAATCCACCATAGTTACTGAGGGATGATTATATATTTTGTCAGCATTTAAAGCTATTCCAGTCATGTTTCAGAAGACCTGTTTTTCATGCAAGAACATGATTTTATTTGTGAAGCAGTAATACATCTTTTTATTTAACTTGATATAATGGTATTTTTTTCAAGCCATTGCTGTTTATGGTTTGGTGTACTATAAAGCCATTAGTATCCATACAATGTTATATAAAATTTTTGAACTCACATGGAACTGATTATCCTAGCTACTGTGCTGCTTAAAAATGAATTTATTATTTTAATAAGGGTATTAGACATATTCCCAGTGTTTATAGTCTAGTTTATCTTGGAGTATTTGTCACTTTTAAATATTAAATCTTCAAAGTAACTTAAAATTATGGAATTTCTTAGAATGAATTATTAAAACTAGTTCCTAATGCATATCATTGTACTTTCTTAAGATGAAATAACTGCTAGCTTCAGAAGATTCGGGCCTTTGGTAGTAGATTGGCCTCATAAAGCAGAAAGCAAGTCCTATTTTCCACCAAAAGGTAAGAGTTTTTATTGTTAATATTTGCTAGGGAATAGGTTTCATGAAAAACAGTATCAGTTGCTTACTTTGTGTTTTCTTTTCTTTTAGAAAAGAATATGACCACATCTCTATAAAGTTTAATAGAGTCATTTGTAGAGACTGGTAACCTAGGTTTGAATGAGGCAGAATGGTCCAGAGAACTATTCTAGTTTTACTTGCCAGTCAGAAATTATGAGACTTGTACTTTCGCTGTAATGATTCAATAATGATTTCATAGACTCAGATCAGCAAACGTTTGTTTTCTCTGTCTAACGCATCATTCTAAGTAACTTGGCTATGCACTTATGAAAAAGTGTCTTTCAGTGAAATTAAGATCTATGTGAAGTGATTAATTTATATTTTATGAAATACAAATTTATGAATAGTTTGAATATTACAAGATTTATGTAAGTGTTCCAGATAACAGTAGATAACAGCAGAGCAGTATATACTCTGTTGGTGAATAAATAATTTTAGATAGAGGAGAAAGTGACTGGTTGGGTTCTTTTTTTTAACCCCCAGTTATATAAAAGAGGTAAAATGCAAAGGAGGATATTTAGTTGTGTTAGTCACTTATTGCTAGGATAATGCTGTGGTTTGATCACCACTGGACAAGAATCACAAATTGTGCTGATGTTCATGTGCAAATCACATGATCAAGACCACTATCTGTGAGGAGGGGAAGTATACCCTGCTCACAATGACAAGGAGAAGGGGGAAAGAAGGAGAGTTGACCATTAATTCGATCAGTCAGAATTGATAATGGCAGATTCTCCAAAGTGAGTAAAAGAAAGGGGGAGTTTGAAAAACTAACACTTTTCTTTGAACGTGATTGAAGTACAGTTTTAGGGGAAAAAATGCACTATTATTTTCATGGTTGAGTGAATTGATTGCCTGGAGAAAGGACTCTTAAATAGATCTCTTAAATGATCTGATTTTGACTCTGTGAAGAGAAGCATGATACAGAAGTTATTGGCACACAAAAACTAAAGATTTCTGGTGATGAATTATATGGGCCATCTCCACTTTCTACCATTAAGAATTGTAGAATAGCTATTACTAGATCATGTTTTTTTAGAGAAATGGAATAATACAGTGATTTTTTTAAAATATACTTTTAGATTTTATACTTATGGAATCAAGAACATCTTTTAAATAGGGATTCTGGATCCCATGCCTCTATGAGAATCTGATTAATGCTATGGGCCTCTCCATATACTCTTAAGTTTTCATACAATTTTGGAGTTTACTGGACTGGGATGTCCTAACCCCTTGGTTTAAAGAGAAATTTAGCTCATATACATAGAGATGTTCATTGGTCAGCTTAGTTTTAAGCTACCTTTTCCATAGTTTTACTATCTTATCCTTCCATAAAGTTTGTTTTGAGTGTTCAGTAAAAATGCCTGTTTGTTTCTAATGTTCCTTCCTAGGCTACCATCATTCATTGCTTGGACTGCTGCAGCCATCCTTCCGATCTGTCCACATTTCTAGTCCTCTCCAGTTTTTTCCCAGAGTCCAGCCACAGCAGTCTCTAAAAACTCATCAGATGGTGCTATCCCTTATTCCCCTGCACAGAACCCTTCAGTGGCTTCTCTTATTGTTAGAATAAACCCAAAAACGCCCCCCCCCCCCCGCCTGACCTTCCATCTCTCTAACTCCTTCTCCCACTGTTGCTTCTTGTTCTCTTTCATTTTCACAAACTGCCCTTATTCTCCTCTGCCTCAGGGCTTTTAGGTATGGTAGTCTGTTGCCTCCTTATCTTTTGTATCTCAGCTTAAGTGTCAGTTGCTCACAGAAAACTTTGAGGACCCACCTAATGAAGTCAACTCTTCCTGCTGTCCTATCTCCTAGCACTCTTTCACAGCACTCACAGCTGCAGTATGACATTTTTACAACTTTACAAATATGTCATTGTTTTATTAATGTTAGTGTCTTTCAGTAGTCTTTAAGTCTTTATTCACCTTTGTGAAAATTTGTATTCTTGTATTCTTAGTAATTCACAGATTGATAATTGTGCGATAAATAATGTAAACAACAATAAATACTATAGAATAGAGAAATTACTTTGACCTCTAGTAAGTGGGGAAAGCTTCACTAAGAAGTTTTAAATTAAATCTAAAAGGTGCTATGTAATTTAAGTAGATAAAAAAGGAGTTGAACAGAGTTCCAGACAAGAATTGAAATATAATTTTAGAAAGGAATTAGAATCGGTTTGGGTGGGGACAGATACACATTCTTGTATGAGCTGCTAGTTCATATAAGGGGATGGAATACTCGAAGCCTAGAAAGGTGGGCTGGAACAAATCTAATGAAATAGAGTAGTTGTCTTCATAGCTACTGTTGCCATCACTGTCCATGTGGCTTTTGTGGTATTTGTTTATTTTCTCAAACTGAAAAAAAGAAGTTAGCACTGGCAAATCATAGTTTTGTTGGTACAACTATAGTTAATTGTAACCGTGGCGAAAGACCAGGATTACCAAACCTTGTTTTTTCAAGTGTTTTTTTCATTTCTGTAATTTAGCTTTTTCCATGGTTTGGAAAACACTAGTATAGAAACATTAAGTTGGTGAAGCTACTTGTAATTAAAGCAGTGACTCTAGCCCTTAGATATTAAGCCACACTTGTATGTATGTTTCCTTTGCAGTGAATAACATTCACCATATGTGATTATTAGCTTGCTTTTATAAATTCTAAAGAAACTATTATATGGCACATTTTTGGTTAAGAGTATTTTAATATTTAATGGTTTGCATTAGCTAGGTCATGATCTACCTACCATATGATTGATTAATTTTTGTGATACAAACATTCACTACTAATAATAAAAATTAATTAAGCAATATTAAAGTATTTAATTTAAAGTATTATTTTAAAATTAATTAAGCAATATTAATATCAAAAATTATCACAAAAATTAAGGAGCATTAAAAATATTGAATTTGAAATACTATTTTAGTAAAGTGGTCTTATATCCTCTTAATAATTACAAAATAGTTATAGTTCTCAGATCCTTGATTAAAGCCTTAAAGAAAACAAGTTTTCATTTTTTTCAAGTGTATTTAAAATGTTTCTAGCAATTAGAAATTCTTAAGATGTGTTTTTTAATCTTGAATAATCTTACCTTTGGAAGTTTCTATTTTGTGTAGGCTGGTTTGACAATCAGCTGTCAATCTTTACTCAAAAATCATGCAACCAACAGGAAGAATAGACTTTATTATAAAAAGAAGGCATCAAAAATAAAAGGATTACTATTAACTGTCTTCAGATACTTCTTATGCAATTAGATATTTTGATTTTATTAAAATGCAGTACTTTTGTGCCACATCAGAACTTGTGGCATAAAATCCATCATTGACAATAAACTGTTTTTTGAGTTCTGAATAAAACATGACCTCACACTTCCCATTGTGTAATGGAACAGAAATGCGTGGCCTGCTTCATGTTTGCTTCATATTGGGACTAGATTATAATGTCGTACATTTATTTGCATAGAAATTTTGTTAAGGTAAGTGATATTTTTAGGTCACTAATAGTTATCAAAGCTTCTGGAAATAATTACAAAATAGTACACTTGCAGTATATATCTTGAAGCCTTCTTTTTATAATGAAGTCTATTCTTCCTGCTAGTTGCATGATTTTTGAGTAAAGATTGACAACTGCTTGTTCACAAGGAAAGGAGGAAGGGCTTATTTCCCAAAGATGTAGAAGTCTAATCAAGAGCTTGGATCCAAGTCCAAACATAATCTCCAAACAGTTTGGAAAATAGTGTTCCATTTCTCATCTACGTTGAGACTTAATTCAAAAGTTTTGACCCATCTTTAAGGAATATGTTTCATTCCTAACTCTCTAGTGTAGCTTTCTTACTGTAATTTGGAAGTTTTCAGGGGACAGTGGAATTTTTCTTCTACTTATGGAATTTCTTGGGCCTTTCCAAATGTGCTTTAGTTCAAAAGTATGCTCTAGAATTTATATTATCCTGAAGGCATTTATAGGAAACTTGAGCTCCTCATATAGTCAACTGGTCAATTCTGCCAAGTTCTTTAAGAAGACAGTATACTACTAAAAATGGCATGGGAGTCTGTGGGGCTAACCTGGGTTTGAAATTATTCAATCAACTACTTGCTATGAGACTGACTTTGGGGAAGTAATTTAACCTCTTGGTACCGCAGTTTTTTCTTCTGTAAAATGTGTTTCATAGACTTGTGAGAATCAAATGAGATAATTCGTGTAAAAGCTCATAGTACAGTATCTGATAGTAAATGCTATATATAAAGCAGCTAACTGCTGTACTGAGTATTTGTTTTTGTGTGTATTCCACAGTATATTGTGTTCTCCTGTAGAAGGTTATAATAGTTCCAGTCCTATTTGAGTTATTTTTTTTTTCTTTTTCAAAAGCATGTATTTTCTAAACTACTGAAATTTTGGGTGAGATCACTTACCTTGACATATTATCTTATTTTTAATGGTTATTCCAGGCTATGCATTTCTTCTCTTTCAAGAAGAGAGCTCAGTTCAGGCACTAATTGATGCTTGTATTGAAGAAGATGGAAAGCTCTATCTGTGTGTTTCCAGCCCTACTATCAAGGACAAACCAGTAAGTAAATACCATGTGAACTTTAGGCACAAATGCAAGTTTTCCAAAATCTGTTTTGAAAGTATTTTTTGTTTTTGTTTTTTGTTTTTTCGTTTTTTTGTTTTTTTGTGGCTGGCCAGTAACGGGATCCAATCTTGACCTTGGTATTATTGACACCACACTCTTATCAAGTAAACTAACCCACCAGACCTGAAATGATTGTTAATTAATAAAAAAAAAAAAACTATCATATTAAGGGTTCAGTTTTTAAACATCCAGATGATTTATTGTACCTAGATCAAAAATTATAACAGTAATTTGTTTCCAAATTCAACTATACACATTTTTAAACAGTAAAGGGATTGCTATTAACTGGCAAAAAAAAAAAAACCCAAAAAACAGCATAAACTACCAAGGTAATAATACCCAGTATAATTTTCTTCATAGGTTCAAATTCGTCCTTGGAATTTAAGTGATAGTGATTTTGTGATGGATGGTTCTCAGCCTTTGGATCCCCGAAAAACAATTTTTGTCGGTGGTGTTCCTAGACCATTAAGGGCTGGTAAGTAGAATGTTAAACTTTGTTTTTCAAAAAAATCATTTAAATATGAATTAGTCAATTCAGTAAACATTTAACAGCTATTGTGTACGTAACACTGTTAGGTGGTGCAGGGGCAGATTCCTCATGCTCCAGTAGTTGTTAACTACAGAATTCTGAGAAAAATTCTGAAACCTTTATTGAAACTCTCAAATAACTAGAAAGGTGGACACTTATCTGTGGATATTAGTAGCTAACTCCTAGTAGACTCTAGAAGAAGAATCTACTTAAATACTTCTGACTTCTTAAGTTTATTTTGGGTCTTTTGTTTTATGTGGGTTAATTCTGGTATCTTAAGAAGAGATGTGGGGT
The DNA here is from genome assembly GCF_027409185.1 of Cynocephalus volans. Lineage (NCBI taxonomy): Eukaryota > Metazoa > Chordata > Mammalia > Dermoptera > Cynocephalidae > Cynocephalus > Cynocephalus volans. The sequence continues at coordinate 12,348,389 of NC_084468.1, forward strand.
TTTTTTTCTTTTTCTGTATTTTAACCATTAACTATAGCAGCATTTTAGATGAGTGAGAGATAAACTTCCGTTTATCAATAACCATGAACCAGAAATCTACTGAAAGATGAGAACGTAATTACAGATATAAATGCCCACTGTATATGCAAGTTATGTGGTACCATGCACCCTGTGAAGTATGTTAATGATTTCTATCACTAAGAGCATCCTCTTTCAGTCTAGGAGGTATGTGTTGAGGAACTGTTCACACAAGTAATTACTTACAGAACATGATGACCACTGTAAGGAAAGACCATGGGGAATAGAAGAACATATAGCAAGGGGATGTGATGTAGTCTGATATCTTAAGGATATTTGTATTTGAGCTGTCATATAAAGATTGAGCAAAAACAGTGGGATTGGAGTGGAAGAAGGGGAGTTGAGGAGGACTGTGTTTTAAAGAGAACAGTGTATTCAAAGGTCTTGAGTGGAGGGAAGCAGGGTGCATTGGAGGGACTGAAAAAAGCCCAGAATGGCTGACTAGGTATACAAGGAGTGAGGGGAGAGACACAGGAAGAAATTGAAAAAGTACATAGGAGTCAGAACATACTAAGCTAATTTGATATTTATCCTCAGATAAGGGGAAACCACTGAAGAGTTTTTAATCAAAGGAGATGCAACCATATTTGCAGTTGTAAAGGATCAATTTAGCTAATGACTCAACTGGCTGGGGAGCCAGGCTGAGAGTAGCCTAGTTCAGGAGCCTGTTATTGCAGTCCAGGAAACAGACACTGGAGGCTTGGATTAGAGGAATGGTGGCAGAGGGGAAAGAGCAAAGTGAACAGATGTCATAGATATGCACGGGGTAAATGCAAAAGCAGAATCAAAGCTTTCAATCTTAAGCCACTAAATTGATAGTGGTACATTTTACTGAGACATAAGGAACACTGGAGAAGGAGCCGGTTGGGAGGGAATATTGTGATCTTGGTTTTGAACATGAGTTTGTGGCATCATTCAGTTCCCAAATAGAAATTTTAAATAAACCATGTGGTATCTAGTATATTTTTTAAGAGAATCACTCTTGCTACTGTTTTTAAAATAAACTGGAAAGTCAGAGATCTAAAGCAGAGAGATAAGGCTTTTGTCATGAACCAGATGAAAAATAATGATAGCTCGAAACAGGGTGTTAATGATGGAGGTGGGAAGATCGGATTCTAGATATGTTTTGAAAATCAAGTTCACAGGATTGCATGTGCAATAGGGAGAAAGAAAACAGAAAGGATGAAGCCAAGAATCTCGACAGAGCAACTTCATCCTTCCCGTTACTTACTAACTGGATCAGCAAAAACCTCACTGGAGCAGGTTTAATGAGCTAGAGGAAGATATGAATTCCATTTTTAACACAGTGTTGCCGTGTCTGCTAAATATCAGTATGAGTTGTTCAGTAAACAGCTGCATATATGAGTCCCAAGGAGAGGTCCAGACTGGTGATACATGTACATAGTATTTGAAGCCGTGACACAGGATGAGACCACCAAAGCCTGGAGTATAGATAGAAATGTAAGAACTGAAACTTACAGTTCTCTGATATTGAAAAGTGAAGGAGTTCAGGAAGAACTATCAAGGAAGACTAATAAGTTATCAGTGATGTAGGAGGGGAATTAGTAGAATAATGTATTCTGGAAGCCAGGTGGAGAAAATATTTCATGGAGAAGGAGGGGATTGACTATGTTCAATGCTGCTTACAGGCAGATTGATCACTGGACTTGGTAATGGAGAAAGTGACCTTGACTTAGCAATCAAAGTAGAGTCATGGGGTAATAGCTTGATTGTAAAGTATTGAACAAAGAATGTGAGAAGAAGGATTGGGGAGTACAGGAAAAATTTTTTAGGAATTTCGTTGTAAAGAGAAGAACAGAGAAATGAAGCAGTAGCTGAGAAGGAGAAATAGTGTTATGAGAATTTTTTTTTAAAGATGGTACACATTACAGTATACTTGGGAAATATCCAGTATGAGGAAAAAAGCAATGGTACAGAAGGAAAAGGGGAGAATTGCTGAAGCAGTGTTCTTCCATAGTGAGAACAGTCTAGGAGACAGACAGTATACATGTGAATAGAGTGGATTTAGAGAAGAGCTTGGAACTATTTATCTGTATTACCAGGAGAGAAGGCAGAGTGGATAGTGGGTTTAGTGTTGGTAAGTGGGTAGATGTGGTAGGGATGAGTCTAACTTTTTATTAAAAAAAATAAAAATGATGGGGGCCTTTCTTAATCCCAGTCTCTCCTTGAACAACTGCCTCCTGTCTATCATATTCCTCCTGGTTAAATGTTAGTCTCCTATTGACTTTTACTTTTTTTTAAAAAAAAGAAGTACTTAAAAATTGTTAATTTACTGTTTTTTCTCACATTTGCTGTAAACTTCTTTTCCTTTCAAAGTGGAACTTGCTATGATCATGGACCGGCTGTATGGTGGAGTTTGTTATGCGGGAATTGATACGGATCCTGAGCTAAAATACCCAAAAGGTGCTGGGCGAGTTGCTTTTTCCAATCAACAGAGCTATATTGCTGCCATTAGTGCTCGGTTTGTTCAACTTCAGCATGGTGATATTGATAAACGCGTAAGTTGCATATTGGGTAATCACATTATGTCCTATCATAAGGTGCTAATCCAAAGCTTACTACCCTAAAGAGTTAACAATATAATTCAGACACTGAGTATTTATTTTTTTATACTCCATTAACTCTTAGAGTTAAAGGCTATTATAATAAAATGTTCTTGAAATGTAAGATTCTTAAACATACTTTAAATGTTAGGTATAATATAAAAAATCTAAATGTTATTTTAAAGCCATTTCAAAATTTTTGTATCAGCCAATGATTTCTAAATATCCTAACCATGAAGGCAGAGCTTGTTTTAAGAGTTTGTAACCTGGAGCCAGACTGCCTGGGATCGAATACCATTTCCACAATTTGCTCTGTAATTCTAGGCAAATTAACCCTCTCTATGCCTCTTTTTCCTCACTTATAAAATGTAAAACAATAATAGTATGTCTCTTTCAGTTATTTTAGGGATTAAATGAATTCACATATGTACAAGCACTTAGAGTAGAACTTGGCACAGAGTAAATTTTAATTTTCACTTGTCATAAAATCTAAGATAAAAATATATTATGTGTATTTCCCTAAAATAATTGACCTAAACTTTAAAACATTTGCTATTTAGTGCGTAGGTCATCATAATAAGAACTCTTAAGAACTCCTATGCATAATAACTGAAAGCCACCCTATTGAATAATTCCTAGTACTGATTTACCATCTAAAATAGAAGAACAGGGTGAACAAAATGCAGTTATTCATTGACAAATCTGTTTCATACTAAAATCTGTGATAGTTCCTATACATAGCTAAGGAGTATTCCAAAATAATGATGTTTACATTTATAGTACAGCTGATATACACTAAGAATATGGGATAAATGAATTTTTTTATATCTAAAATAGTAAATATAATTTGAGTGGTTACTTATTTTCCCATAGTAGCAGTTTCATTTAATAAAGCCTCTTTGAGGATTTTTGCATGTTAGACTATTTTGGGGACAGGGAGTCTAGTTAACTAGGACTAATTGAGTAGACCATAGACTCTAGAAGTAGTCATCAAAGTAATTATCAAACTATCTCATTTAGAAAAGAAGTATAGGATAGGTTCGACAGTTCACAAATGCAGAGTGGCTTCTTTGTTTGCATAGCTGCTTAAAACATGGCCAAAAAAGTATCTAAAAGGAGGGGCTGTGCTTTTATTCATACATACATCATAATCTTTTTGAACTGTGTGGACCTTAGAATTCCTTTAGTTCTTTGGTTTTCAGCCTCTGCTGCACATAGTCATAAAGGAAAAAGTTAAGAGATAAAGATTGAGCATAAAAATTTTAGAATTTGTGTCAAATATTGTTATAAAAATCAAAGGCCAATGAAAAATAGGTTAAAAATCCTTAACTGGCAAAGGTAACTTATAAATCAATTAAAAAAAAAAAACTCCAGCAGGAAAATATGCAACAAACAAGCAATTCAGAAAAGCACAATGGCCAATATACATAAAATGTTTATCTTAGCCATAATTAATGAAATACAAACATAAAAATGTAATTTCATTACCTTTCTATCAAATGTTTGTCTTACTTCTTTTCATCAGCTTTTCAGTCATTTCCAGTTTGTTGTCATTGTTGTTCTTACAAATAAGGCTGCAGAAAATATCCTTATATATTCATTTTCTGCACCATGCAAGTATTTCAATAGAATACATTCAGAATAGAAATTGTTAGTTCATTATTTTTTACCTTGGGGAAACTGTACTTTATCTCAAGTCCAGCCCTTCAAAACACTCAATTTCTTATCCTCTTCTAAGGAATGACTGAGATCTAGGCTGTCTGGTGCTATTCAGTCAGAGAAAGTAACCTTCCATTCATAAAGTTATTACAAGCAAGAAAGCAAGGCTATCGCAGCTAATAGTAGTTAACACTAATTTACAGAATATTTACCATGTGCCAAGCACTATCTTATGCTTTTACGTGCATAATTTAATCCTCACAACTCTGAGCACATTTTATTATTCTCACGTTGGAAATGTGGAAATAGGTTGAGAGGTTTATCATTCAAAGCTGATTCCATTCTGAGGTTTTCTGCTGTTAGGCCTTCACAGTGGGACTTTTACTTGATATCTTATAAATTCACAGGAGTTTAGACATGCCATTCATGAGATTATCCACAGTTATGGTTTTTCTGTACCAATTATATACAAGAAGGGCACGTCTCTCACCTACAGTAGAGAAGCACTGCTGTAATTGGTGGGTGATGGCTCTGCCATCTCACAGGTGGTATTGGAATGGGGAAAAAAGGGCTAAAAATCCTTTGTTCCCCCATGACTATTTGATATCCCTTCTGTTTTTCACTCAGTCACCCACACCTCTGAAAATGTCAGCACACAGGTGTTTCAGAGATGTTACTTTAAGAAAGGTGAGGGGTGGAATATTTTGCAAATCAGATTTTTAGTTTTTAAAAGTATTTTCTTCCTTTGGAAAATATGAACATTTTCTTTATAGTCCTCTGAAAAAAAAATATTAACATAAACTAAAATTACCAAATTATGTGCTCCTAATTTAACCACACAGCCAATTATGAAGCATCATATATAAAATGATTAGCACAGGAACAAAATGACTTAATTTTTTTTTCAATCTACTATATGGTAAAGCTACTTTCCTGGGAAACTGCCTACTTAACTTTTAGTGCTGGTCCTTTTCTCTAGAACACTATACAAACATTTAAATTATTTCTAAATTTGATTTCTGAAGCAGACCCTAATGAGACATTTTTCTTCTCTTTTTTCTAGGTGGAGGTAAAGCCATATGTGCTAGATGACCAGATGTGTGATGAATGCCAAGGCGCACGCTGTGGTGGAAAATTTGCTCCCTTTTTTTGTGCCAATGTCACTTGCCTGCAGTATTACTGTGAGTTTTGTTGGGCAAATATCCACTCTCGTGCAGGACGTGAGTTCCATAAGCCATTGGTAAAGGAAGGTGCCGATCGCCCACGTCAGATCCACTTCCGCTGGAACTAAGAATAGCAAACGGGCCTCTATCCCACAAGGAGAGAAAGGGTGCATGTGGCTTACTGTGTCTGAAGATACTGACATGCAGAAGAAATAAGTGCATTCTTCTGCTTTCACCCCAGCTGTCCATATGTGCATCTTTATCAGCAGCCAAAACACTGCAAGCCTCTTGTTTTTCACCAAAACCCTACATCTCAGGCTTACTAATTTTTGTGATATTTTCATGTTAAAATAAAATGTTTTTTTGTATTTTCTCCAACTTATTTTTATATGTAAAGTTAAAATTAGATATGAGAATGTTTTGCGTAGGGGCAACACAGTCTGCTGCTATATAGTGGGTGAAGCGTGCACTTATTTCTAAACATGGGTTTTTAACTTCAAGATCTGCCCCAGTGATTTACCAAAGGTAGCAAAATAATAGTGAAGATGGAATATGTCTGCTACAAATGCTTATTTTTATTGTTGCTATTTTCAGTGTATACATAAACTAAAAATTAGGGTTGATTTTTTTGCTCTCCATTTTGACTTGCAAGAAATAATACCTCAAGATAATCTGATTTATTAGCTATTTTTAAACATTTTTAATCACAAGCTGTATTAGCTTTGCTGCTATATAGGTGTTATGTGTAAATGCCACCTATTAATACGGGATTGAAAATGTTAGAGACACACTGCATTGCAGACAAAATGCAGGCAGCACAATATGGCCTAAACTGCCATAGTTTTAGAATGTGAAAAAAATGCATGTTTACTTACCTGTATACACCTTATGCATGCACTAGAATTATTAACTAACAAGAGGTGAGGTATTGCAAATGTTCAAAAAGCTCTCTTGAATCTAGGTAGCATGAACAAACTATATAATTTGTTTAAAAAGCAAACTTGCATGCATTTTTGTGACTTCAAGTAAAAAAAATTGTCCTACATGTGTACAATATGCAAATTAGTTTTAGATTAGAGAGTGCAGCCATTTTGTGATCTGGTCAGTAGTGGAATTCGATTTTATGCAGACTGGATGTAATATTTGTAAACCCTGTGCAATTTTGTGATGTGCGGTTCTGATTCATGTGCAGTGATATAGTATAGTGAATAAAAGAATAATACAAGAATTGTAAAGAAAGTTGATTTTAGCCCCTTTGATAGTTCGTGATTAAGACATTCTTTATAAACCAAAGATGGCCAGCACACTGCTAACCAGTCACCAAATGTAAGACCCATAAGAAACCCATATTTTAAAAAATGAATTTTATAGAAGAATGCAAAACTTTAGTAAACCTAAGTAAAGTCAAAATGGAGATGGAGAAATATACAGATGGCTAGTTGCATAAAACTAAATATTACTTTTAAAACAATGGTGAAATCTGGCTTAAACTTGCTTACATGTTTGACTTATGTATATTGGGGTCTTCTGTCTAAACTGGGGTCACTGTTGCATGGAACTTTGTTGTTCTTAATGGTCAAGAATCGCTTTTTTAAAAATTTTGATGAAGGAATTTTGGTAATGACTTCGCTTGCAGTTTTTGTTTTGTTTTTTTTTTTTTGGAAAAAGTGGCATGGAAACATGCAGTAGTTAATGAGTTTCTCTTGGTACTGAACACTATTAGAATATCATTAATGATATTTTTTCTCTTTAGAGTATTTTTAATGCAACTAGCCCCTATATTTTAATGTAAGAGTTACTCTTCAATTTAAGCAAAGCACCCAACAATGGTAAACATTTTTTTTTAAATGCAGAACTAAGATTTTTGACTCTAAAGAGAGAAAATTACAAGGGTGTTGCCTTATAAGCAAACCCTTGGGACAATCCTTCCTGTGAGCAAAGTGTTGATCTTGATATTGGTTGTCTATGGTGTGCTTTTTTGTACTGTAAAAATATGTGGTTCCTGTCTAACTCTGCTGTTTTATTGTGGTTGTGGTTCAAGTTTTTAATGTTTAAAGTTGATGCTGTTTTCAGAAGAGCTTTTTACTAATTTATTTGTCAGTGTTCCCTATTTGTTACTTAACCATGATCCTCCAGATTTTTTGGAGTATTCTTTTTTAACCTTAACCCTGCCAAACCTTGATCCATTTTGACATTTGTTATGCACTATTTTTATATCTCTGTGAGAGATTTTTCCAACAGTCAGCTATTTTATGGCACACTTTTTTTGACTAATGACATCTCCTTTGCTATACCTCAATTTTTGGAATTTAGAAAATAAATCAGTAGTTTTGCAATGTTAATTATTCAGATATTTAATTTCGCAGATTTTTTAACTTTATTTTCATAATTTCTGCTTAATGCTTAAAATTGAAGAGCCTTTTCATGTATTTAAATAATGAACACAAATTATATGATGAAAATAATTGGAGATGTTAAATCATTTTCCCTTCTTAAACAGAATTAAATATTTGGAATGAAGGGAAATGTAATAGAATACCCTTTTTGCCACGGGTAAAAATGACAGAAATGTATGGTTCGTTTTACCTTCGTTTCTGTTACAACTAAAGCTTATTAGTTTAATATTTTGTTCCTTTCCCACCTCACCCCTACCTCTTTTTCTTTGTTTTTTTGTTTTTTGTTTTTTTTTGTTTTTTTTTTTTTTTTTGCCTTTTATGTACTGCATTGTTGTTTTCTAACTGTTAAACACTGTATTGGAATTTTTTTTAATTTACAGATCATATTTATTTTACTATTTTTGTAGAAAATTATTAATTTTGATTGTATTTTTGTATTTTAAAAGCTTCTTCACTTATGTTCCCTAAATATTCATATTGCTGCCCAAAAGTATGACTGTGGAGGAAAAAAAAATACTTTAAAAATCCACACTTTTTGTTAAGAAGGAAACATTTAGCATTTATATATTTGTGTATGGAAAACACTTGATATTTTATCCCTGTTGCATCTGGCTGCACAGAGCCTCTCCTCAAAGATGCTACAAAACTTGAATATAACACATTTTGGAAGGCTGACTAACCTCGATTCTGTGTTGTGATGTGCAATACTGTTTCTAATGTTTGTATAAAAAAAAATAACAGTGTAAACCTTTTTAATGCAAATTTATTTTTTTCATTGCATATTTTGCAGATTTTATCCACAGTGTCATTTTTTACTGTCAGAAAAGATACCCCTTTTGTCATTGCAACTATTTTTTAAATCCAGAAATCTTTGTACTGATGTAAATGATTGTAGTTATTTTGGATAGTGTTTTGCTAACAAAAGGAGAGACTTTTTTCATGCATATTTCTATTTTGTTTTTTTGGGTTTTATTTTATTTTAATAGTAGTAAAATACTTGGAATAATTTTTCATATTCTTGTCATTAATATTATTTTGTATTTTTATGTGGAAATATATAATTTTATGACACTAATTGCTAAAGTTTATTTTATGTTGAATTATTTTTGGAGCTGAAATCTTTGTAATATTAAAGCAACTAGTTTCTAATTCCCAGTTTCTGTATAGAATCGCACAAGTGGTTTATGGAGTGTTTGGATTGTAATTATAAAAGGTTCTTTGATATGCAAATTAATATTTTCAGTTGATTTTATTTTATATTCCTAATGGGGTGTTAAAGCCGTTTTTTATTTTTTTCTAAATAAAAAGAGAACCCATGCTTTTATGGACACTAGGTAAACGCCTTCAGCTTAAATTTTTTTTGTTAAATATTTTAGTTTATTTTATTGTTATCTTCCAGGTGTCTAAATCTCCAGTCTGTCTGTTGTACTGGTAATTTAACTCTGTAATGGAATAGTTTGCTGCCAACTATTTATATTAAGTAATTTTTAAATATTTGTAATATTGTTGACTGACTAATAAACTATTAAGTTATTGGCATAGTTGTGGAATCTTATTCTTCAGTTCAAATCAATCAAAATATCCATTGACACTTACTTAGAGAGCTTAGTGACATAAATATATTATGAATCCCAGGCAACTCTTAACTCATTTTAATAAAAGGATTGAGAGGGAGACTTAGAGACCATCTAGCTCAGTATTTCACCTCCAAAGACCCTTTGTATCTGTTTCTCCTCCTTTCTCTCACCCTTAGCCCCCCTATACCATAGAAATTTCTGCATTATAGTCATCACTGATAGTGTTACCATATCCAAATTGATTCTGCATTCAAAAAACTGAGAAACTGTTAATCATATTGCTTTGTGCACAGTTTCCATGACACTTCCTTAGATACCCTCTTTTCTTGCTCTCTGCACAGCCTGCGGGTTCTTCAGTGTCTACTTTGTAGAGAGATGGAGATGTAGAATAAGCAGACTTGAATCTAGGTTCCTCATCCTAATGTAACTAGAACAGCTCTAGTTTTAACAAAGTTGGAGTTCTACCTAAAAATTGGTGTGCAGTCATGGGATGGGAGAAAAAGACGATTCCAGTGCTTTTTTAGAAAACTTTTGAAAAATCACTGATCATAGTCAAATTCTTTGTTTTACCTATGAGGACATAGGTATCCAGGAGAGTAAAACTTAATATTTATATTTTACAAGACATCATGGAAACACCTTAAATGGGCTAATCTTGACCTTGTGAGTCCTTCATCCTGCCACCATCACCCACGTCCCCCAAGAAAATCATGTCTCTCCACACAACTGTATCTTGGCTGATGATGCCGTTTTTCTATTTAGAATGTTATGTTTTCTTTCTCCAACAAATCACCTTCCATAACAAAACCAAAGAGCCGCCTCCACCTTTTGGCCTGTCTTTTAAGACTTAACAGAAATGTCACGGTGTCATCACTCATCTACTGACAAAGATCACTTATCTTCCCGTGCTCCCCTTTCTCTTTGTTATTTAAGAAAGAATAAACTTAGAATACCAACTAACTATGTGACACTGACTATACAGTATCCTTGGTCCCTAAGCTATTTCATAGCCTTGAAGGTGAAAAGTCAGGTTAACTTAAATTCATTGTAATATACTATAAAAAATTAAATATACCATAGTAAATGTGTATCAAGTGCAAAGGGAAGAAATTTCTGATGTAATCTTTCATCTTCTTGAAAAAATTTTTTCATGAGCAAAGAATTAGAAGAACTCAAAATTTAGCACTCACGAACTTTTTGAAAGAATTACTTGAAGATCTATTCCACCAAAAGGAATAATAAAATATTCAGGAAAGAAGAAAACATAGGATACTAGATAACTGTCGTGGGTAAAGATAGCAGTCTAATATATCATTAGGAGATAAAATGTGGCTAAAAAGCTTAACACAATTTAGAAGTAAGTCCTAAATAGTAGAAATGTAATTTAAAATGTCAACATTAAGGTAATACTAAAACTCAGGATGATTAAAACAAAACAAAGCAAGCCCTGGATGAACATTTGAAGTGATGGCCTTGTGTGGAGTGGAGGAAGATAGATTATAGATGTTGACTAATTTATTATAGGTGCTAAATTGTTTTTTCAAGTTGCAATGTATGTAATATGTATTTAAATGTATTAAATTATTTTATATGCATTTAAATGTAACGTGTTTAAAATATTTAAAAAGACAACACAAATTATGAAGCAGGTAAACCCTTCCATACCCCTTTCTCATCTGCAGTTTCCACTCCTGAGAGGCAACCAAAGTTTAACTCTTGCACTTTGACAGTATCATGTCACTTATCTTCTTATATCTGAAGATCACACTTACTGCTGCTCTTCACTTTTCAGTTTTAGACATTGTTGGCCTCCTAAAATAACTGCATGTTTTGTTTCAGACACACCCCATGCATGCACACACACTCAAACCAGCATGTTCATTTTGTGAATAATCCTTCTCGCTGATGATTATTACCTGTGCACATTTGTGTTTGTTTTATACCTCACTAGCCATGTTTATTTTAACAAGGAAGATGGAAAAGAAAATAGTGCTTGCTTCAATGGGAGGACAAGAGAGAGAGGACCATAGGAAGAAATGCAAAAACAAAATCAGATTTGCGATGGTAACTGAATCCCAGAGCTATAGGATTTTTTAAAACCTTTTTGTGTAGTATAATGCACGTATAGAAAATGAATCCAGCATCAATTCATACTATGAGTAATTTTAAAACTCTTATCAAAAAATAGTAAATTGTTGCAATTAGGGACTCAAACAGATATGTACACTCATGTTCATGACAGCATTTTTCACAATAACAAGAGGTGGAAGCAACCCAAGTGTCCATTAATGGATGAATGGATAAACAAAATGTGGTTTATATAAACAATAGAATATCAATTAGCCTTAGAAAGGCAGAAAATTCTGAGACATGCTACAACATGGATGAAACTTGAAGACATTATACTAAGGGAAATAAGCCAGTTACAGAAGGACGAATTATATGATTCCATCATGTAATTCATAAGAGTAATTTAATTCACAGAGACAGAAAGAATGGCAGTTGCCAGGGGTTGGGAGAAGTGGAGAATGGGGTCGTATTGTTTGATTGGTATAAAGCTTCCGTTTGGGATGATGTAGAAAGTTCTGGAGATCGATGGTAGTGATGGTTGTACAACAGTGTGAATGCACCTAATGCACTCACAGCACTCACTGAACTGTACACTTGAAAATGGTTAGGATGGTACATTGTATGCATATTTTACCACAATGAAAAAAAAATAGAAAATTGACATGATCTAGAAACCTCTTTGTCCCATCTGTTCTTTAACCATCCTTCCCAACTTCTGAAGCAACCACTCTCCTGCCTTTTGCATTCCAGTATAGTTTTACCAGCCAAGTGTGAATCCTAAAACAATGTGGTTTTTAAACTTCGTAGAATCAAAACCGTATTTAATCATATCTCTGATTTTGCTCAACATTATTTTAAATAAGATACATCCGTATTGTTTGTAGTAGCTACAGTTCATTTTCATTGTTAATAGAATTTAACGTTTGAATATATTATTGGTGGACACTGGATTATTTTCCACTTTTGACTATTGTGAACAATGCTTTTGTAAACATTCCTCTGTTTCCTAGTGTTCACTTGTGCTGGTTTATACGGTATGTTACCCAGGAGTGGATTTCTTGGGTCATAGAGTACAACTATCTTCCACGTACTAAGTAATGCAATCCGTTCTCCAAAGTCGTTGTACCAGTTCGTACTCTCACTAGAAATTTATGTAAGCTGTGATACTCCACATCCTGTTCTATACTAGGTTTGGTCAGTCTTTTTATTTTTTCCCAATCTTGTGTAGTTTTTATTTCTGACTAAAATGATCTCTTTAGAAATGTGCTCAGAATCATCAGAAATCTTGGGCTGTCCCCAGTGATGACAAACCCAAATGAAAATGCCTTGAGAAGACCATTTTTTGTCACTATATTATTTTTAGTTTATAGAAGTAATACGTATTTATTGTGAAATATTCTAACATCAAAGATGTATCAAGAATAGTGAAAGAAAGTATCTAGAAATAGTGAAAGTACCACCTGCCTCCCCCAAAATCATTCCCCAGAGGTAACTAACATTGGCATATAGGCTTCTAGTCCTTTCTCCTAAGCACAGGTAAACATACATGTAACCCCAATGTCAGACAGGGATTCCTTACTATTTTCTCCATTTATGCTGCTTTGGTGTCAACCACATGTTAACCTGGGTGCATCACTGAGCTCAGCCACTGGTTTTTTCATAAGAAATCCATGTAACACAAACATTTCTTGATGCGTGTAGACTTCCCTGATGATTAGAGATCAGAAAGATACATTGTGCACAGACTCAACTTTGTCACCCCCTTTTCTCCTCTTTTCCTCTGCCTACCTAAAATCAAGAGCTACTTTCCTTGAACCTCATTTTTTCCAGCACAGTAACCTCTTCCTTTTTCTCATGTCACTTGTGATATATAGTGATGTATGTATTGTCTATGACGCTTTCATGCTACACTATAGAGTTGAGCAGTTATGAATTTCGTGCTACACTAGTAGAATTGAGTTGAGACTGCCTTCCCCTCAAAATCCAAAATGTTTACTATCTAGCATTTTATACAAAAAGTGTGCCAATCCCTGTTCTAGACTGTGGACAGCATGTCTTTTCACCATTTTATAAGTAGCATCCAGTACCAAGCTAGGCCCATTCAAAGGTACATGTCACAGAAAATAATCTACAGTCATGCATTTCAAGGATTAAAATATCTCGGTTAGGCCTTTTATTATTATTGTCAATCATGTGAAATATTTGATATAACCATTGGGATTAACCAATCGATAAATGAATAAGAAACCCATTAAAAATTGGTAAACTTGAACAATTTCATGTACAATACATCACCAAAGACCAACTTCTTGGTCTTCCTGATCTTGTCTATGTCTTTTCTTGACCTCAACCTTTAAAGAAATGTGTATTTATATTCGCAGTGATACAGCTAAATGCTATCTCCTGTTAAATAATCACTGTAAAGAGTATGCACCAAGCAAGTAAATAATTAATATTAACTTTGGAAGGGCCAATATTTTAACCTCGTCTACTGGAGAACAAACCACCCAGTGCACACAGGATCATGCAACAGCTGTGCTGTCAGCCAGTTTGGTTTGCAAATAGCCCAGGAAGGTAAAACAACCAGAATCATCTTGCTGCTTTCTGTTATATTTCCTATATTTTTTTCTTTTCATATACTATTTTGTATCTTAGTATTTGATCTCTTTTTCCTTGAGGATGTTAATTTTCCTAGTAAACATTAGCTCATGTATTCTTTTTCTTCCTTATTGTTTATGAATGTATTATAAAATTCACAAGTTTTAAAGGTATACCTTGATGAATTTCGGTAATTGTATATAATCATGTGACCACCACTTGATTGTAGAATCCAGATACAGGGGAGTTCCCTCACTCAATCATTCCTTTGTGCTGTTTATACTTGATCCTCTTCCCTGACCCCACCTCTGGCCTCAAGCAAACACTACTCTTCTTTTTCTGACTATAGTTTTGCCTTTTCTAGACTTCCATATAACTGGAAAAATACAATACATAATATTTTGTTTTTAATTTTTTCACTTAAAATAAAATTTTTGAGATTTATCCATGTTGTTTCATGTACTGACATGTCATTACTTTTTTATTACTGATTTGTATTCCATGGTACACCATTTGTCTACCCACTCATCAGCTGATTGACATTTGGGTTTCTTCCAGTTTGGGGCTATTATGAGCAATGTCCACATATTTTTGTGAGAACATATGTTTGTATTTCTCTTGGATAAATAATAAAAGTGCAATTGCTGAGTCATATAAATGTATGTTTAACCATATAAGGTATTGCCATGCTGATTTCCAAAGTGACTATGCCATTTGGCACTAACAATGTATGAGTGACTTCCAATTGCTTTACATTCTCACCAACCTTTGCTGTCATCTGTCTTTTTTACTGTGGTTATTCTAGTCAGTGTGAAGTTGCACCTCATCATGGTTGTAATTTACATTTTATTGACCACTAGCAAAGTTAAGCATCTTTTTATGTGCTTATTGGTCATTCTGATATCTTCTTCTGTGAAGTATCTCTTCAAATCTTCTGTCTAGTTTTTTGTGGTTTTTTTTAAACCTACATTGTCTTTTTGGTTTGTCATAACTGTTTTTCACGTATTCTGAATACAAGCCCTTCGTGGAATTTAAGTTTAGCAAAATTTTTCTTCCTGTCTATGGCATGCATTCTTGTTATCTTAACCATGTTCTTCAAAGAGCAATTATTTCTAATCTTGATAAAATATATTTTATCATTGTTTCTCTTAGAGTTTCAGTTTTGGATGTTCTGTTCAAGAAATCTTTGCATAATGCAGTATCACAAAGATTTTCTCCTATGCCATCGTCAAGAACTTAGTAGTTTTAGTGCTTACATCTATGTTTATAATCAATGTAGAGTTACTGTTTGTGTATAATGAGAAGTAGGTTTGAGGTTAATTTTTTTTATACAGGCACTCTGCTGGTCTAGTACTGTTAGTTGAGAAGACTATTTTTTCAAATTGAATTACCTTGACACCTTTGTTGAAAATCGATTGAACATATAACTGGGGATCTACTTTTGGACTCTCTATTCTGATCCATTGATCTATATATCTATCCTCACATCATACCACACAGTTTGATTACTGTTCACCTTGCATTCTCAAAAGAACAACAGCTAAAAACACTTGTCATTTAACAACTGCTTCTGATTTGAAAGCAGCCCCAGGTCTACTTGAACACTTCCATCTCATCAGTCTTTCAGAAGACCAACAGAAAACAATGTACCCAAAAAGAATGTGTCCTGTATGGATGTGGAGGGCAGGGAGTCAATGTCAGCACTCAGCCCTTCAAAGCAACAGTCAAGTCAGCAGTAGCTGCGAAGCCTACATGTTGCAGTCAGTTTTGAATGAGCAACAGCATGCAGAACACTGTATTTTGGGGTTTATAAAGGCTATATTTCTTTATCCCACCCAAGACTCAGTGTGAAAAGCTACTATAGCTGTACTTTCACTTCATCTGCTCTGTTCTCTTTCCTGCCCTGCTTCACCATCCCCAGTTCCTAATCTGTGCTCACTCCTTGCACACAGGCCCCATCTAACAGAATTGCAGTGACCAAAAGCCAAAAGCAAAATGAAACAAAGACAAAAAGGAAACAAATGCAAATGTAATCTACTTATCCATTCTTTATCAACAACCTATGTGCTATTCTCTGAACAGATGAGGCGGACTTCGAATAGGATTGTGTTTCTCTAACTTTGATGAAGTTCAGGTCTTCTTTACTCCATTCTGGCAGTGTAGGAAGATTTTTATTCCTTGCATGTGTCACAGTTATGTTGCAAGTGCTCCAACACAGGTAGCTGTACTCCATAGTTTTCTTGAGCCTACAGGAAACCTGATGTAAGGTTAACCATGCGGAATTCCCAAACATCATCTTTAGTTTTCTTGTAATGCTTAACAATATTTAGTAAGGAAAATATTATTCCGTTGTTCTGTTTCCTTTTTCTCTAAGCATATAATGCCATTTCTGTAGCTTTATACTGTGTTCTGTGATTGGGTAGGGCAAGTCCTATTGTTTCTCTTCTGTGTTACAAAAGTTGGTTGTTTTTGTGCAGTGCCTCTTCCAGATGAACTTTGGATTCAGCATGTCAAGTTTCATAAAAATTCTGGTTTTGATGCTGATTGAGATAATATAAAATTTATGTATCAATGTGAATAGAATTTGTTGCTTTGTGCTGCTTTGCCCTCCACGGATTTGTTACCCCACTTCCCCTGGGTGATGGAGATGCAAAGGATTACTCAAAGCCCATCTCTTCTGAGCAGTGAGAAGCCCCGAAGTGGTTAACTTCCCTGGGACCCTCCAGTGAGAAGGATCCCTTCCTTGGGAAATTAACACCAAACTGGGGTTCTCTTCCTGCATTTATTTTCCAGACTAGGAAGTTACAGTTAGAGAACAAAGGTGGGGTTATAGTTTAACAATATAGGCTGGTAACTTTCAGTGAAACAAGTCAGATGACATTCCATTAGACAATTAAGTGATCTTACAGCAATTTCTCAGTATCTTTACATAACAATCAGTAACTAGTCTGTCTTTGAGCCAGCAACCTGCTGTGCCACAAATCTTATCTTTCAACAAAGACTCATTAGCCTGGGGAAAACTTCCTGTCTTTGCAAGGTCAATATTTGAAACTCTAAGGCTTTGGAAAACCAGGCGCTGTGAAGTACATATGCTTTTTAGTATATTCCACAAGAATTGACATCTTCTCAATATTTAATCTTTCCATCCAGGAACATGTCATATGCTCCAATTTTTCAGTTTTTTATGCTGCTCAGGAAAGATTTGTAGTTTTCTTTATGGAGGTCTTACATACTCTGGCTAGATTTATTTCTAGATATTTTATGGTGCTGTTGCTATTGTGAATGGGATCTTGGTTTTTTCCCCCCCCCTTAAACATCTTAATATTTGGGTTTTGATAGATCTGAAAGACAGTTTTTATTGTGTGTTTTATATTAAATGTGGGTCATATAAGGTTAAGTACAACTCACCACCAAAGTAAACTACGTTTGTATCTGTGTAGAAGTAGGTCTTTGATTACCTTTTACATTTCTTCTAGAGTTATTGGTCACATCAGATTTTCTACTTATTGAATTCATTTTTTCATGTATTTTGTCCTGGAAAATCATCCATTTGATCTAAATATTACAGTATGTTAATACAGTGTTGTATATAATGTCTTCTTACTATTTAAAAAGTTGTGATAATCATCCAATTATTTTCTAATGTTATTATTATGCATTGTCCATTTTTTTAAAAATTACATTTTCTAAAGTTTTGCTTATTTTTTTAAAATTGAAACATAATTAATTGTGTATTTCTTTGGGTACAGCATTAAATATCCATACCAGTCTGCAATATGTGTTGCTCAGATCAGGATAATTAGTATATCCAACATTACACAATCATTTTTTGTGGCCCTTTACCAGCTCTTGCCACCACCCCACCCCCACCCCCACCTCTGGTGGTCTCAGTTCAGTTCTTTCCTTTTGAAAGTTCAGTGAATTCTTGTGATTGTTGTATCTTTCTTTTTTTCTTTAATTTATTTTAGCTCCAGCTTATGAATGAGAACATGCAGTGTTTTTCTTTCTGAGCCTGGCTTATTTCACCTAACATAATTATCTCTAAGAGCATCCATGTTGCTACAAATGGCAAGATTTCATTTTTTTTATGGCAGAGTAGTATTCCATTGTGTATATACACCACATTTTCCTTATCCACTCATCTATTGATGGACATTTAGATTGGTTCCAATTCTCAGCCATTGTAAATAAAGCTACAGTAAACATGGGAGTTCAAGTATCCCTTCAAGATGATGATTTCCATTCCTTTGGCTATATACCCAGCAGCAGGATTGCTGGATCTTATGGCAGTTCTATCTTTAGTTACTTGAAGAACCTCCATATTATTTTCCATTAGAGCTGCACTAATTTACAGTCTCACAGTGTAGGAGAGTTCCCCTTTCTACACATCCTTGCCAGCATTTGTTATTCTCAGACTTTTTGATAACGGTCAGTCTAACTAGGATGAGATGATCTCAGTGTGGTCTTGATTTGCACTTCCCTGATGCTTAATGAACTTGAGCATTATTTTCATGTGTCTGTTGGCCATTTGTATATCTTCCTTTGAGAAATGCCTATTTAGCTCCTTTACACATTTTAATTGGGTTGTTTTTTCACTGTTAACTTGTTTGAGTTCCTTGTATACTTTGGATAATAATCCCTTGTCAGAGCATAGTTTGGAAATATTTTCTCCCATTCTGTAGGTTGTCTTTTCACTCTGTTAATTGTTTATTTTGCCGTGCAGAAGCTTTTTAGTTTAATATAATCCCATTGGTTTATTTTTTTCCTTTGTTCCCTGTGTTTTTGGGGTCATATTCATAAAGCCTTTGCACACTCCTATTTCCTGAAGTGTTTCCCCTATGTTTTCTTTTAGGAGCTTTATAGTTTCAAGTCGTATATTTAAGTCCTTAATTCATTTTGAGTTGATTTTGGTATATGGTACAAGTCTAGTTTCATTCTTCTGTATAAGGATGTCCATTTTTCCCAGCACCAGTTATTGAAGAGGTAGTCTTTTCCCCAATGTATGTTCTTACTGCCTTTGTCAAAGATCAGTTGGCTGTAAGTATGTGAGTTGGTTTCTGGGTTCTCTATTCTTTTTCATTGGTCTGAGTGTCTATTTTTATGCTAGTACCATGTTGTTTTGGTTATTATATCTTTGTAGTATAATTTGAAGTCAGAGAGTGTTACACCTCCGGCTTTATTTTTTTTACTCCCAATTATGTTGGTTATTTGGGCTCTTTTGTTGTTCCATATGAATGTTAGGATTGTTTTTTCTATTTCTGTGAAGAATATTGTTGGTATTTTGATAGGGATTGCATTGAATCTATAGATCATTTTGGGTAGTATGGACATGCTCACAATGTTAATTCCTGCAATCCAAGAGCATAGAATGTCTTTCTATCTTTTTGTGTCCTCTTTAATTGCTTTAAGCAGTGATTGGTAGTTCATGTTGTAGAGATCTTCACCTTCTTGGTTAAATTGACTGCTAGATATTTTATTTTATTTGTGACTATTGTACATGGGCTTGCATTCTTGATTATTTTTTCTGACAGTTTGTTATCAGAGTATAAAAATGCTGCTCATTTTTGTGTGTTAATTTTGTATCCTGCAGCTTTATCAAAATCATTTATCAGGTCAGGTCTAAGAGGTTTTTTGTTTGTTTGTTTGTTTGTTTTTCTAGAGTCTTTAGGTTTTTCTATATATAGTATCATGTCATCTGCAAACAGGAATAGACTGTTTGACTTACTCATGGTAGATAGCATATCTTTGTTTTGTTTTTTTTTTTTTTAAATTTTATTTTGTCGATATACATTGTGGCTGATTATTACTCCCCATCACCAAAACCTCCCTCCCTTCTCCCTCCCCCCCTCCCCCCAAACAATGTCCTTTCTGTTTGCTTGTCATATCAACTTCAAATAATTGTGGTTGTTATATCTTCTTCCCCCCCTCCCCGGTTTGTGTGCGTGTGTGTGTGTGTGTGTGTGAATTTATATATTAATTTTTAGCTCCCACCAATAAGTGAGAACATGTGGTATTTCTCTTTCTGTGCCTGACTTGTTTCACTTAATATAATTCTCTCAAGGTCCATCCATGTTGTTGCAAATGGCAGTATTTCATTCGTTTTTATAGCTGAGTAGTATTCCATTGTGTAGATGTACCACATTTTCCGTATCCACTCATCCGATGATGGGCACTTGGGCTGGTTCCAACTCTTGGCTATTGTAAAGAGGGCTGCGATGAACATTGGGAAACAGGTATACCTTCGACTTGATGATTTCCATTCTTCTGGGTATATTCCCAACAGTGGGATAGCTGGGTCGTATGGTAGATCTATCTGCAATTGTTTGAGGAACCTCCATACCATTTTCCATAGAGGCTGCACCATTTTGCAGTCCCACCAACAATGTATGAGAGTTCCTTTTTCTCCGCAGCCTTGCCAGCATTTATCGTTCATAGTCTTTTGGATTTTAGCCATCCTAACTGGGGTTAGATGGTATCTCAATGTGGTTTTGATTTGCATTTCCCGGATGCTGAGTGATGTTGAGCATTTTTTCATATGTCTGTTGGCCATTTGGATATCTTCCTTAGAGAAATGCCTACTTAGCTCTTTTGCCCATTTTTTAATTGGGTTGCTTGTTTTCTTCTTGTACAGTTGTTTGAGTTCCTTATATATTCTGGATATTAATCCTTTGTCAGATGTATATTTTGCAAATATTTTCTCCCACTCTGTTGGTTGTCTTTTAACTCTTTTAATTGTTTCTTTTGCTGTGCAGAAGCTTTTTAGTTTGATATAATCCCATTTGTTTATTTTTCCTTTGGTTGCCCGTGCTTTTGGGGTCGTATTCATGAAGTCTATGCCCAGTCCTATTTCCTGAAGTGTTTCTCCTATGTTTTCTTTAAGAAGTTTTATTGTTTCAGGGTGTATATTTAAATCCTTAATCCATTTTGAGTTGATTTTAGTATACGGCGAGAGGTATGGATCAAGTTTCATTCTCCTGCATATGGATATCCAGTTGTCCCAGCACCATTTGCTGAAGAGGCAGTCCCTTCGCCACTGAATAGGCTTGATGCCTTTGTCAAAGATCAGCTGACAGTAAGTGTGTGGGTTGATTTCTGGATTCTCTATTCTATTCCATTGGTCAGTGTGTCTGTTTTTATGCCAGTACCATACTGTTTTGGTTATTATAGCTTTGTAGTATAGCTTAAAGTCAGGTAGTGTTATGCCTCCAGCTTTATTTTTTTTGCTCAGCATTGCTTTGGCTATGCGTGGTCTTTTATTGTTCCATATAAATGTCTGGATAGTTTTTTCCATTTCTGAGAAAAATGTCTTTGGAATTTTGATGGGGATTGCATTGAATTTGTATATGACTTTGGGTAGTATGGACATTTTCACTATGTTGATTCTTCCAATCCAAGAGCATGGGATATCTTTCCATCTTCTTGTATCCTCTCTAATTTCTCTCAGCAGTGTTTTGTAGTTCTCATTATAGAGATTTTTCACCTCCTTGGTTAACTCAATTCCTAAGTATTTTATTTTTTTGGTGTCTATTGTAAATGGGCAGGCTTTCTTGATTTCTCTTTCTCCATGTTCACTATTGGAGAAAAGAAATGCTACTGATTTTTGAGTGTTGATTTTGTATCCTGCTACTGTGCTGAAATCATTTATCAATTCTAGCAGTTTTTTTGTAGAGGTTTTAGGCTGTTCGATATATAGGATCATGTCATCTGCAAACAGGGACAGTTTGACTTCATCTTTTCCAATCTGGATGCCCTTTATTTCCTTCTCTTCTCTGATTGCTCTGGCTAGTACTTCCAACACTATGTTGAACAGTAGTGGTGAGAGTGGGCATCCTTGTCTAGTTCCTGTTCTTAAAGGAAAAGCTTTCAGCTTTTCCCCATTCAGGATGATATTGGCTGTGGGTTTGGCATATATGGCTTTAATTATGTTGAGATACATTCCCTCTATACCTAACTTATAGAGGGTCTTTGTCATGAATGAGTGCTGAACTTTACCAAATGCTTTTTCAGCATCTATAGAGATGATCATATGGTCCTTGTGTTTGAGTTTATTAATATGGTGTATCACATTTATTGATTTGCGTATGTTGAACCAACCTTGCATCCCTGGGATGAATCCCACTTGATCGTGATGAATAATTTTTCGTATGTGTTGCTGTATTCTGTTTGCTAGTAATTTAGTGAGGATTTTTGCATCTATATTCATCAGGGATATTGGCCTGTAGTTTTCTTTTTTGGTTATATCTTTACCTGGTTTTGGTATCAGGATGATGTTTGCTTCATAGAATGAGTTTGGGAGATTTGCGTCCGTTTCAATCTTTTGGAATAGTTTGTAAAGAATCGGTGTCAATTCCTGTTTGAATGTTTGGTAAAATTCTGCTGTGAATCCATCTGGTCCTGGGCTTTTCTTTGTTGGGAGCCGTCTGATAACAGCTTCAATCTCCTTTATTGTTATTGGTCTGTTCAAATTTTCTACGTCTTCACGGTTCAGTTTTGGGAGCTTGTGTGTGTCCAGAAATTTATCCATTTCCTCCAGATTTTCAAATTTGTTGGCGTATAGTTGTTTGTAGTAGTCTCGAATGATTCCTTGTATTTCAGATGAATCAGTTGTAATATCGCCTTTTTCATTTCTAATTTTTGTTATTTGAGTCTTCTCTCTTCTTTTTTTTGTTAGCCATGCTAATGGTTTGTCAATTTTATTTATCTTTTCAAAAAACCAACTTTTTGATTCGTTGATCTTTTGAATTGTTTTTTGGTTTTCAATTTCATTCAGTTCTGCTCTGATCTTAATGATTTCTTTCCGTCTGCTAACTTTAGGTTTGGATTGTTCTTGTTTTTCTAGTTCTTTAAGGTGAAGTGTTAGGTTGTTCACTTGCCATCTTTCTATTCTTCTGAAGTGAGCGTTTAATGCAATAAATTTTCCCCTCAATACTGCTTTTGCAGTATCCCACAGGTTTTGGTATGATGTATCATTGTTTTCATTAGTTTCAATAAATTTTTTGATTTCCTGCTTGATTTCTTCTTGGACCCATATGTCATTAAGTAGAATGCTGTTTAATTTCCATGTGTTTGTATAGATTCCAGAGGTTCGTTTGTTATTAATTTCTAGTTTTAATCCATTGTGGTCTGAAAAGATACATGGGATAATTCCAATTTTTTTTGAATTTATTGAGACTTGATTTGTGACCTAATATGTGATCTATCCTGGAGAATGATCCATGTGCTGATGAGAAGAATGAATATTCTGAGGTTGTTGGGTGGAATGTTCTGTAGATATCTGCCAATTCCAATTGGTCTAGAGTCTTGTTTAGATCTTGTATTTCTCTACTGATTCTTTGCCTAGATGATCTGTCTAATATTGACAGTGGGGAGTTCAGGTCCCCTGCTATTATGGTATTAGTGTCTATTTCCTTCTTTAGGTCTAATAGAGTTTGTTTTATAAATCTGGCTGCTCCAACATTGGGTGCATACATATTTATGATTGTTATGTCTTCTTGATGGATCAGTCCTTTTATCATTAAGTAGTGTCCCTCATTGTCTCTTTTTATGGTTTTTAGTTTAAAGTCTATTTTGTCAGATATAAGAATAGCTACTCCAGCTCGTTTTTCTTTTCTGTTTGCATGGTAAATCTTTTTCCATCCTTTCACTCTTAATCTGTGTGAATCTTTATGGGTGAGGTGGGTCTCTTGTAGATAGCATATAGTTGGGTCCTGCTTTTTGATCCAGTCAGCCAGTCTGTGTCTTTTAATTGGGGAATTTAAGCCTTTTACATTAAGAGTTGTTATTGAAAGGTGTTGATTTATTCCTAGCATTTTATTGGTTGCTTGGTTGTCTTAAGTGTCTTTTGTTCCTTGCTTTCTGATTTACTGTTTGTTTTCTGTGTTTGTTGGTTCCTTAGGTTGTAGATAGTGTTTTTGTTAGCTTGTTTTCTCTTCATGAATGCCATTTTTATTATACTAGCGGGTTTAGATTTTTCTTGGGTTTTTATGGCAGTGGTAGTTATTTTTCAGGAACCAAACCCAGTACTCCCTTGAGGATTTCTTGTAAGGGTGGTCTTGTGGTAGTGAACTCCTGCAGTTTTTGTTTGTCTGAGAAATATACTATTTGCCCCTCATTTTGGAAGGATAGCCTTGCAGGGTAGAGTATTCTTGGCTGGCAATCTCTGTCTTTTAGTATTTTGAAAATATCATCCCATTCCTTTCTAGCTTTTAGGGTTTGTGATGAAAAGTCTGATGTTAACCTGATTGGGGCTCCCTTATAGGTGATTTGACGCTTCTCTCTTGCAGCTTTTAAGATTCTCTCTTTGTCTCTGAGTTTTGCCAATTTGACTATGACATGTCTTGGAGAAGGCCTTTTTCGGTTGAATATGTTTGGAGATCGTTGAGCTTCCTGGATCTGAAGATCTGTGATTTTTCCTATACCTGGGAAGTTTTCTGCCACTATTTTGTTGAATATGTTTTCAATGGAATCTCCATTTTCCTCCCCTTCTGGAATACCCATGACTCGGATATTTGATCGCTTATGGTTGTCTGATATCTCTCTCAGATTTTCTTCAATGTCCTTGATTCTTTTTTCTTTCTTTTTGTCTGATTGTGTTATTTCAAACAGCCCATCTTCAAGTTCAGAGGTTCTCTCTTCAACTTCGACAAGCCTGCTGGTTAAACTCTCCGTTGTGTTTTTTATTTCGTTGAATAACTTCCTCAGTTCAGCAAGTTCTGCTACATTTTTTTTCAGGACATTGATTTCCTTGTACATTTCCTCTTTCAGATCCTGTATACTTTTCCTCATTTCATCATGATGTCTAGCTGAGTTTTCTTGTATCTCATTCAGTTTCTTGTATCTCATTCAATTTCAGTATCACTCGAAATTCCTTGTCAGTCATTTCAAGGGCTTCTTGTTCTATAGGATCTAGAGTTTGAGATTTATTAACTTTTGGTGGTGTACTTTCTTGATTTTTTTGTATTTCTGGTATCTTTTTTTTGGTGTTTATTCATTGTGGCTGGGGGTTTCACAGTCCACCGGTTTGAGACTAATGACTAACTAGGATGTTGCTGTGGTTGCCAATTTCGTATGGCTCCCTCGTGACTGCTCAGTTGGCCTCTAGTGCCTTGTGTGTGTGGTTGCCTCGGGTCTTGGGCTTCTCCGGGGAGCCACCTTTCTGGTCAGCTTGGACTCTGCTGGGCTGGTGGGTCACGTACCACAGGGTGTGTGATCTCTGTTGAGCTTTCACTTCCTGTGCAGGACTTCTCCCTGTTCCGTGTGCTCTGGCCCAGGCTGTTAGATCGTGCAGTAGCGACCCCACCGGGTGTGTGGTTCTTGTCGAGTCTCCGCCTCCCTGGCCGCACGTCTCCCCACTCTGTGCACACTGTGCTGGGCTGGGGCGTGTCTTCTGCACCCCTCGTCTAACAGCTGGGCCTTCAAGACCCTGCTCGGTACCGCCCCGCCCAGGAAGTCTACCAGGTTTCTGCTGGGCACAGACGACCAGTCTCTCTGGGTGCCTTTGTGGCACTATGTAGATCTTTCTCGGGTCTTGTTCACTTTTGTATCCCCCCAGTATAAACCGAGTCTAGCGCCCACCTGCAGCCTGGTCTCCGGCAGGTTCAAGCGGACCTGGGAACTCTCCTACCACACTATTCCCAACCAGAAATTCATTAGGCTTTTTTCCAAACTGGTGGCCGCACAGATGGTATCTGCCTCCCAGTAACAGGGAGTTTACCTGGGGCCGGAGTCCAGGGTATGGTGGAGTGACAGTCGGCCCGCCCGTACTTCCTTGCCCTCCCGAAACTGGCCCGGGACGCCCTCCGCCACCAGCCCCGCCAGAGAACCGCGGAGGGAGTGGGAGCCAAGGCCGGTCTGCAAGCTCCGGAAAGCCTGGCGCCAGGCCAGCAAGTGGGAGGGCTCAGTGATGGCCGAGCAGGGCGGAGCTGCCCGCACCTGGGAAAATGGAGGCAGCACCGGCGGTGAGTGGGCTGGTGGTGCAGGCGGGGGCCGCTTGGGCATCCACCCCCCGAACAGAGCTGTGCCAGGGATCACTCACAGTGCTGTGCCAGGTCGGGCGCTCGCTCTCTGTCTCTGGTTTGCCGCCTTTCCCAGTTCTCGGCGGCTGCCGCCTCGGGCTGTTCAGTCGCGGCGCGGCTCGGGCGCTCCCAGGAATCTTCTTTAATGCCGGCCTGAAACCTCGAATTCTGAGTAGGGCAGCTGGCCGCCTTCAGCGCGGCCCCGGCCTCCGGGATCCTGGCTGCATCCACAGCAGCCCTGGCGCCGTGTTCCCTGTTTCGAGACTCACTTTTGCAGCTAAGAAACAGTTTTTTTCCTGCTCTACACTTTAAAGCTGTTGTCTGTAAATGAGGCAGCCTCTCCTGCCGGGGGCAAAGTGGCGGTCACCCCCCACGACCGGTCAGCAGCAGCAGTCCTCCCTTAAGAGATGGCGAGAGGAAGGACCACAAGTTTTCCGGCTGCCTGAGTCCCAGTGGCCGCCTTTTCCACCTCAGCTACTCCGCGCCAACCGCCGCAGCCGCCGCCATCTTGAAAAGCCCCCAGATAGCATATCTTTGTATCTATTAGACTACCACTTTTCTTCCCCCCTCCACACCCCCTATCTTTTTTGGTAAACATTCTTTTTTAATTTGACTGAAGGAGTTTTTTCTTATGGGAATGACATCAGCAGAATGGAGTAGTAAAAATCCCCGGATACTCTTTCTCCCCCAAACAAACAGATTCAACAAAAATACATGGACAATTTCCCTTTGTAAGAAATCAGGAAACTAGTTAGAAAGCTCCTACACAATGGGCAAGTGGAAAATCAGCCACATCATAGCTGGTAGAAAAATATGTGACACCCTCTCACCACAACCCCTGCCCCAGGCACAGCTTCATAAAATAGGAAGGAAACCCCCAGCTCCCAGCTTCTCCCTGAGGAGGGAAAGAGCTGGGTTGCATGTCTAATGTTCAGAATTTCCCAAGGGATGCCCAAGGGACTAGCTTCTGTCTTGCCTGTCTCAGAGTGCTTATGGGATCTAGCATACTCTAGAAGTTTAAAGGCCAATGAGAATAACAACAGTGGTTTAAACTAGCATGCAAGCAGTCACCATAGCCTTTTCTCCATGGGTCAGCATAGAGCCAGCCGGTGAAAAAGCTCAGATCCCAGATTTTCCTCAAGGAAAAGAAAGAGTTGGACTATACATCCAAAAGTCCAGATTTTACAGGTTTTTCCAGAGGGACTGGCTTTTCTCACCTGTTGCAGAGTACTGATGAGACTCAGAATACTGTAGATGGCTGGGAACCATCACGAACAAAAGTGGAAGTTTAGACGAGCATGAAGGGTTGAGAGGCCCCCAGCATTTCTTTCCAGGCTGATTGGTCAGGATTTTCCTGCATTTGGCCATTCCATGAGGACAGATAAAGTTGGCTGTTTTATCTAAATCACAGATACCAACACAAAAAGTCATAACAAGAGAAGAAAACAGAAAAATATGTCCCAAACAAAGGAATAAGATAAATCTTCAGAATGTAGCTCTAATGAAATTAAGATATATTACTTACTAATAGAGAATTCAAAGTAATTGTCATAAAGATGGGCAATGAGGTTAGGAGAATAATGCATGATGAAAAAAGTGAGAATTAAGATAAAGATATAGAAATATAAGAAAATTACCAAGCAGAAATCTTTGAGCAGAAGAATGCAATATTTGAACTGAAAGTTTTATTGGAGTTCAAGATCAGACTAGGTCAAGCAAGAGAAAAAATTAGTGAACTTGAAGATAGATTATTGAAAATTAGTCAGAGCAACAACAACAACAAAAGAATAAAAGAGTGCAGAAAGCTTAAGGGATTTATGGGACACCATCACCCAGAATAATGTACACACTGCTAGAGTTCCAAAAGCAGCAAACTGGATAAAAAATTTACTCAAAGAATAATGGCTAAAAATTTTCCAAATCTGGGGAAAGAAATGGGCATCCAGATCTAAGTAGCCAAATGGATCCCAAATGAAATAAACCCAAAGAAATTGACACTGAGACACATTGTAATCAATTTTTCAAAAATCAAAGAGAGAGATTTTTGAAAAGAGCAAGAGAAACACAACTTGTCACATACAAGGCAACCAGCAAAAATACTATAGGCCAGAAAGGAGTGAGATGATATATTCAGTTCTGGGAAAAAACAAAAACAAAAACAAAAAAACCACCCAACCAAGAATTCTATAACCAGCAATATTGTTTTCCAAATATGAATGAGAGATAAAGACTTCCCCAGAGAAGCAAAACCTGAGGGAGTTTATCAACACTAGACTTGCCTTACAAGAAATGTTAAAGGGAGTTGTTAAATTGAAATAAAAGGATGCATAACAGCTATCCAAAAGCATATGAAAGTACAAAACTTACTGCTAAAAATAAACATATATACAAATAGAAAATACTGTTATATTACTAGTGGTGGGTAAATCAGTTTTAATTCTAGTATAAAAATTAAAAGACATAATTAGTAAAAATAACTATAACTATAAAAATATGTTAATGGTAAACAATATAAAAAGATGTAAATTGTGACTTCAATAACAAAGTGTGGGGGAGAGAAGTAAAACTGTAGAGTATTTGTATGCAATTAAAGTTAAGTTGTTAACAGCTTAAAATAGCCTATTATAACTATAAATGTTTTATGTAAGTCTCATGATAATCACAAAAAAATACCTATAGAAGATACTCAAAAGAAAAAAAGTAATCAGAACATATCAATACAAATAATTAACAAACACAAAGAAAAAGAGCAAGAAAAGAAAAGAACACAAAAACTGCAAGAGAGACAGAAAACAACAAAATGGCATTAGTAAGTTCTTCCCTATAAATAATTACTTTAAGTGTAAATGGATTCAATTATCCAATCATAAAAGGATGAATGGATAAAAATGAATGGAAATGAATAAAAAATATAAGATCTAACTCTATGCTTTTTATAAGAGACTCACTTTAGATTAAAGGATAGACATAGGCTGAAAGTAAAGGGATGAAAAAAGATATTTTATGCAAATGTTAACCAAAAGAGAGCAGGGGTGTCTAGACTTACATCAGACAGAAATAGACTTAAAGTCAAAAGCAGTCACCAGGGACAAAGAGAAGGACATTATATAATGACAAAGCATTGATTCATGAGGAAGATATAACAATTCTAAGCATGTATTTGCCCGACAACAGTATCACTTAAATATACAAAGCAAACATCAACAGAACTGAAGGGAGAAATATATAGTAATATAGCAATAGTAGAATACTTCCATACTTCACTTTCAACAATGGATAGACAATCCATGCAGAAAATTAGTAAGGAAACAGCAGATTTGAACAATGCTGTTGACCATATGAACCTAACAGGCATATATAGAATATTCCACTGAACAGCAGCATAATACACATTCTTCTCAAGCACAAGATTGATTACGTGTTTGGTTGCACAAGTCTTAACAAATTTAAGAAGATTAAACTTATATGAATTATTTTGTCTGACTACAATGAAATGAAACTAGAAATCAATAGCAGAGGGAAAGTGAAAAATTCACAAATATGTGGAATTTAAACACTACATTTCTGAACAACCAATGATCAAAGAAGAAATCAAAAAGAAAATTAGAAAATGTCTTGAGACAAATCAAAATACAAATGCTACTTACCAAAATCTATGAGATATAGCAAAAGAAGTACTAAAAGAGAAGTTTATAGCAATAAACACCTACATTAACAAAGAAGTTCTCAAATAAACAACCTAACTTTATACTTAAAGGAACTAGAAAGAGAACAAACTAACCCAGAGTTAGAAAAAGAAAGGAAATAACAAAGATTAGAGCAAAAATAAACAGAATTGAAAATAGAAAACCAATAAAAAATTAACAAAACTGAGTTGGACTTTGGAAAAGATCAACAAAATTGACAAACCTACAGCTAGACTAAGAAAAAAGAAGACTCAAGTAAACTAAGAAATGAGAGAGGAGACATTACAACTAATGCCATAGAAATACGAAGCATTACAAGTGACTAATATGAATACTTACACAACAAATTGAATAACCTAGAAGAAATGGATAAATTCATAGAAACATTCAACTTATCAAGACTGTATAATAGAGAAATAGAAAATCTGAACATACCTAGAACTCATAAGGAGACTAAATTAGTAATTAAAAACTTTCCAACAAAGAAAAGCCTGGAACCATATGGCTTCACTGGTGAATTCTAAGAAACATTCAAAGCATAATTAATGCTAGTCCTTCACAAACTCTTCCAAAAAATTGAAAGAAAGGGAACACTTCCAAACTTATTTTTATTAATTACCCTGATACCAAAGCCAGACAAATACTACAAACAAAATGTGATATATATATATATATATATATATATATATATATATATATATATACACACAGTGAAAAATTATTTAGTCTTCAAGAGGAAGAAAATCCTTCTTTATGTAATAACATGGATGAATGTTGGGGCATTTTGCTAAGTGAAATAAGCCAGTCACACAAGGACAAATGCTTATATGAGTTTTCTAAAATTAGACTCACAGAAGCAGAATAGAATGGTGGGTTCCAGGGGCTGGGGGAAGGGAGAAATTGGGGAGTTGCAGTGAAATGGGTAAAAAGTTTCAGTTTTGCAAGATGAATAATTTCTAGGGATCTGCTGTGTAACATCATGCCTATAGTTAACAATGTTGTACACTTAAAAATTTAAGAGGGTAAATATGTTAAATGTTCTTATCACAATTTTTAAAAATTACTGAAGGAATTAATTATAGCTTTTAAAACCTTTATTCTGTTTGTTGTATTAACTGTTTCTTTGGATGTTATTTGAGTTTGGTGTCTTCATGTTGTTTTCTTCAAATATCTGCTGTATAAGTTTTCTATTACTGTGTAACAAATTACCAAGAATTTAGTGACCTAAAACAATTCTCATTTATTAGCTCACAATTCTGTAGGTCACAAGTCTGGGCAAACATGGCTGGATTCTCTGCTAAGGATGTCATATGGCTAAAATCAAGGTGTCTGCCAGGTTAAACTCTTATGTGAAGACTGTCAGAAAGAATCTGCATCCAAGCTCATTAATGTTTAGGCAGAATCCAGTTTCTTGTGGTTGTAACTCTGCAGTATCTGTGTCTTGCTGCCTGTTGTCAGGGAGTCTCTCTTAGCTCTTAGAGCTGATCACATTCCTGCTAACATTGCCTCCCCCATATTCAAAGCCAGCCACAGTGTGTTGACTCCTTCTCAAGTTTGGAAACTGACTTCCTTTTCTGGCTCCAGCCAGAGAAAGCTCTCTGCTTTTAATTGGCCTTGCTGATTGAGTCAGGCCCACCTGGATAATCTCTGTATTGTAAGGTCAATTGACATGAGACTTTAAATACATCTGTAAAATTTCTTCAGAGAAGCATCTAGATGAGTGTTCAATAGAATAACAAGGGATAGAAAACTTAGAATTCATGAATTATAGTTGGCATTTCTTGGTTGTATTGAGAACCATTATTGCTGACCATCAGAGAATTTTGATTCAGATAATAGGTATTCATCTCTAGGAATTGTGGAAGAGGGGTGGAACCAGCAAGTAGACAGGTGTCCCTACTATACATTTGTCATCAAAACATTCTTTTAAGTAATGATTAATATCTATCATTTATTAAACACTTAACACTGTGCTAAAACTTTACATACATTACCTCTTTTCTCACTCATGCTGGAATTTCAAATCTGAATACAAAGTCTGCTTTCTTCCTTTTCTTTCTTTCTTTCATTTCTTTCGCTTCTTCCTTTTTTCCTTCCTTCTATTCTACTTTCTTTCCTTCCTTCCATTGGTGACAGATGTGAAATCGTCAACAGATTAGAAGGAAATATGAGTAGATCATAGCTCTTACTTATTTAAAGCAACTTTCCCAATTATTTCAGTTGAGAGGGAAACTGAGTTCCAGGAAGGGGAAATGCCTGATTTGAGGTCCCAAGGCTCACTGGTGGATGAGCCAGGATGGGAGCCCCATCTCTCTGTTGAGTGCTTGCCTGTGCCCCAAACCATGTAAACGCACTCCAGTGCATTTTTGAAATGCCATCATGTTTCCTGAAAAATTGAAACCCTTGTAGCCCCTAATGATGTCACTACTCAAAATGGTGCAAGCATTTCTCCTACAGTGTGACCTTTCATAATCTGAATTAGATACAATGTGATATACTAGTTAGGAGATCCATTTTGCATTATGCAAGCTGCTATTGGTTAACGTGCAGTCAGGCAGTTTGGTCATGAAGGAAAGTGCTGCTTCTCGTGCAGTGTAGTTGTTTTATTGCGATATCTCTGAGTTACCCAAGACCCTGTCGAGCTTTTTCCTCCTTACAGCCTTTGCCTGTGTGTTCCCTCTGCCTATAAAGCTCCCTCCCGTGTCTTTTCTCAGTCTTCAGATCTCAAAGTCCTTGAGGCTTTTCCTGCTCATGAGTACTGAAGTGAGTCTCTCCTATTAATCTTAGTCTCAGTGTCTTATCTAGTTTGTTCATAACATATGACAATCTGTAATTATTGTATTTATTTGATGGCTTATATGTATCTCATCTGTCTCTTCCACTAGAGTGGAAGACTCTTGAAGTCAGAACTCTCTTCTGTCTTATTCACATCACAGCTCCAACATTTAGAACACTGCCTGGCTGTGCCTTCCTACTCTGTAGTAGGAAGTTTTGTTAGACAATTGCTAAGTAAATAAATACAAGTGATTAGACTGTGTAATAAATTTTGGCAGTAACAGAAAAAGGAAAGTGATTAGGGAAGAGGGGAAATGGAGAGAGGGTGGTCAATGTATACAAAATTATAGAGAGATGGTAAGAATATGATCTAGTGTTCTACAGCAATTCAAAGAGACTACCGTCAACAACAAATTACCATAAAACTTCAAGTAGCTAGTTGAGAGGATTTTGAATGCTCCCAACACAAAGAGGTTTCAAATGTTTGAGGTGATGGATATGCTAAATACCCTGAAACAATCATTGCACACTGTATCAAATATCACATCGTGCTCCATAAGTATATAAGATTATCATGTGCCAATTAAGAAAAAATAAATTAAAAAGAAAAAAAATCAGAGACAGAAGTAGATTAAAGATTACCAAAAACTGGGGGAAGGAATAATGTGAAGTTATTGCTTAATGGGTACAGAGTTTATGTTTAGGATGACCAAAAAGTTTTGGAATTATATAGAGGTGGTGGTCACATAGCATCATGAATGTAATTAATTCCACACATTAGAATGTTCAGAAATGCTCAAAATGGCACCCTTTTATTATATATATTTTATCACAATAAAAAATTTTTAAAACATTACATAAGAAAAGAAAGAAAAGAAAAAAGTTTATTTAGAAAAAGATGGAATCAGATTTGTTCAATCATGTTTAAATTTTATAGCTATGTTTTTTTATCTAGAAAAATATTCTTATTAATAAAATTCCTACAGGCGAAAAAAACAACCTTGTTATTGGAAATCTGAAAAGCTTTAGTACACTATTTCCCCTTCCCATGGTAGTAATTACATCTATATGCACGTTTTTATTATGAGATTTGCTAACTATGCTACATTATTGCAGAACAGAGGATAATTCACACACAGTTCCTTCAAGACACTCCCCTGTTCTGTAAGGAATTAGAAAGTTCTCTATATTTTAGTTGTCTCCTGAAAACAGGGTCCAGAATGTTTAGGGAGACTCACTCGCCTCTTATTTCAAGTTGGCCTCACAATGTCATTGCATGAACTTGAGGCATTGGTGGTGGCTACATGTGAGCCCATCTCTCCACGACTCAGCAATGCTAAACAATGCTAAACAATGCCAGCGTTGGGTATAAAAAGACCCAATGAGCTACCATCTCATACTATTTCACCTTACACCATAATTGTTGCAATGAAAGGTGGTGTGTATGTTGGCATTTTCTAACTCAAATCATCTAACTATAGGTAAATGAAGTGTATGAAGAACGGTTTTCACAGGATTAATGGGTTTTCTAATTTGTTTGGGCATGTATAAGTGTGTGTGGGGGGGGGCACACCTGGAATGATTTGAAGCTTCAGAATTTCCTCCTGTTTTTCATAGTTCTTCCCTTCTCCCTTTCTCCAATAGATCGCATTTTATGCTTTCCTGAACACCATAGCAAATGCCCTGGGGATCCTGAAATAAATTCCATGCAGTCATTCTCATTTAAGCTCTCAGAGTATTAGGGGGAAGGCAATTTTCATATAACCTGGAAATGCAGCAGAAATAAATCCTTCTCTTTAATCATTTACAGATTTTATTTTTTTATATTCACATATCATTTATATTGCTCCTGGAAACAAGAAATGTAATAATAACAGCTGTCCTCAGTTGAGTGCCAGGCACAGTACTAAGCATTTTACATATAAGGAGGAGGGGAAGAGAAGGAGGAGAAAGGGGATTACTGAGTGCTTATTGTGCACAAGGCCTTACATACAATATATCATGTATCCCGATAACAGGTCTGTGCGATAAGTACTATTATTATTCCCACTTTGCACGTGATGATACTGAGGCACATGGAGATAAGGTTACCTGCTCAGGGTCACACGGATAATGGGCTTTAGAGCCCAGATCTGGCTGACTCCAGGGACCATGTTTCTAAGCACCACATCGTACTAATAATACTTCCCACAAGATGAGGAAGCTGAGCCTAAAGATGTAAAATACATCTGCAAGTTCACAAACCTCAGATGGCATGGAAATAAGACCTGAATCCAAATCTGATGCTAAACTAAATATATAAATCTAGAAAGGAGAGAAAGAGATGGATGTGTGGCAGTCACAGGCACCTGTGCAAGGCTGGATTTGAGGCTTAGACATGGTCCAGGATTTGCCAATTATTGGAAGAGCATTTATTGGGGGTACAATATGTGTCAGAAACCCTAAGAACTTTATAAGACTAGGCGAGTTAATTCTCATATCAACCTTTTGGGGGAGATGATACTTTTGCCCATTTTTCAGATGAGGATGCTGTTTCTCCTGCCTCCACTTTATTGCATTAGCCTTCAAATCTTCTGTCATCAATGGGACCATGTGTTGAAGGTGGAAATTTAAATACAAACCTCTAAATTCCAAATAATATGACTCTGGGACAAAGTACATAGAACAGTGCCAGACACATCATAGGTACTCACTGAATATTTACTGAACAAGTTGAATTAAACAAAGGAAGAATCAAAACAAGCAATTTTTCTATTCAAATGGACTGCAGGGGAGAAAGAAACACCAATCAAATTCCTGGATTAGAAACAAAACTAATCACTGCTGAACAGAAACAGAAAGGCAATGGAATCCCTTTTTTCCGCCAATTTATTTTTTGTTGAAGGGTAATTGATTACACATATTTGTGGGGTACAAAGTTGACTATCAATAGTGTGTACCATGTGTGATCGTCCAATCAGGATAGGTAGCTTATTCATCTTTGCGATATGTAATCATTCTTCGTGTCCATTAGCCAATTTCTTATTACCTCTTCTCCCTCGCCTCCTCCCCTCCCTCTTTCCACCTCTAGTGACCACAGTCTTGTTCTCTCCTAAGAGTTCAATGTATTATTGTGACTGTTGTTTTCTTTCTTTCTTTCTCTCTCTCTATTGTTTGTTTATTTAAGAATTCAGCTTCTTCTTATGAGTGAAGACATGCGGTATTTCTCTTTCTGTACCTGGGTTGTTTCACTTGGCATAATTTTCTCCAGGCTCATCCATGTTGCTGCAAATAGCAGAATTTCCTTCTTTTTTATGGCTGGGTAGTATTCCGTTGTGTATACATACCATAGTTTCCTTATTCAGTCATCCATCAGTGGTCATTTAGGATTAAGTCTTTAATCCATTTTGAGTTGATTTTGGTTATCATTCTTCTACATATGGATGTCCAGTTTGCCTGGCACTATTTATTGAAGAGGTTTTCCTTCCTCCACTTTATGTTCTTGGTGCCCTTGTCGAAGATCAGTTGGTTATAAATATGTGGTTTGATTTCTGGGTTCTCTATTTTGTTGCATTGGTCCACATGTCTATGTTTATGCCAGTTCCATGCTGTTTTGGATACTATACCTTTGTAGTATAATTTGAAGTTAGGAAGTGTAATGCCTTCAGTTTTATTTATTTATTTATTTTTTTGCCCAGGATTGCTTTGGCTATTTGGGGTCTTTTGTTGTTCCATATGAATGTTAGGATTGTTTTTTATGTTTCTGTGAAGAATGTCATTGGTATTTTGATGGGGATTGCATTGAATCTGTAAATTGCTTTGAGTAGTATGGACATTTTCACTATGCTGTTTCTTCCAATCCAAGAGCATGGAATGTCTTTCCATCTTTCAGTGTTGTCTTTAATTTCTTTCAGCAGTGATTTGTAGTTCTTATGGCAGAGATCTTTCACCTCCTTGTTTAAACTAATTCCTACGTATTTTTTTTTTTTGGTGACTATTGTAAACAGGCTTGGTTTCTTGATTTCTTTTGAATATTGATTTTTGTATCCTGCAACCTCACTGAATTTGTTTACCAGCTCTAAGAATTTTTGGTAGATTCTCTTAGGTTTTCTATACATGGGAGCATGTCATCTGCAAAAAGGGACAATTCAATTTCATCTTTTCCTACTTGGATGCCCTTTATTTCTTTCTCTTGTCTAATTGCTCTGGCAAGTACTACTAATACTATGTTAAATAGGAGTGGTGAGAGTGGACATACATGTCTTGTTCCTGTTCAGCATGATATTGGTGATGGTTTGTCATATATATATTTTGTATGTTGAGATACCTTCCTTCTATACCTAATTTGTTGAGAGTCTTTATCGTGAAGCAATGTTGAAATTTGTCAAATGCTTTTTCTGCATCTAGTGAGATGATCATATAATTTTTGTTCTTGATTTTACTGATGTGGTGTATTACATTTATTGATTTGTGTATGTTCAAACATCCTTGCATTCCTGGGATGAATCCCACATGATCATGATGTACCATCTTTGTGATGTGCTGTTGTATTCTATTTACAAATATTTTGTTGAAGATTTTCACGCCTATGTTCTTCGAGGATATTGACTTGTAGTTTTCTTTTATTGTTTTATCTTTGTCTGATTTTGGTATCAGAGTGATGCTGACCTCATAGAATGAATTTGGGAAAATGGCCACTGTCTCAACTTTTGGGGGATAGTTTGGAAATAATTGGTATTAAATCCTGAATTCTTCGGTAGAATTCAGCAGTGAAGCCATCTGGTCTTGGGCTTTTCTTCATTGGAAGATTTCTGATTACTGCTTCAATTTGATTGCTTGTTATTGGTCTGTTCAATTTTTTTATTTAAGTCTTATAGTTTGTATAGACCACACACTTGGTCACAAATCAAGTCTCAATAAATTTTAAGAAATTGAAATCATTTCAAGCATCTTCTCAGACCACAGTATATTAAAACTAGAAATCAATAACAAACAAAACTTTGGAAACCATACAAATACATGGAAATTAAACAGCATGCTCCTGAATGGCCTATGGGTCAAGGAAAAAATCAGACAGGAAATAAAAAAATTTCTTGAAAGTAATGATAGTAATGACACATCATACAAAAACCTATGGGATACAGCAAAAGCAGTATAAAGTATATAGGAAAACTTCAAAAAAACAGCTTAACATTACACCTCAAAGAACTAGAAAAACAAGAACAATCCAATCCCAAAGTTAGTAGATGGAAAGAAATAACTAGAATCAGAGCAGAACTAAATGAAATAGAGACCGAAAATATGATACAAAAGATCAGTGAAACAAAAAGTTTGTTGTTTGAGAAGTTAAACAATATAGACAAAGTATTAGCCATACTAACCAAAAGAAGAGAGAAGACTCAAATAGCAAAAATCAGAAATGAAAAAGGAGACATTACAACCAACACCACAGAAATACAAAGTCATTAGAGACTATTATAAACAACTATTCACAAACAAATTTGAAAATTTAGAGGAAATGGATAAATTTCTGGACACATACAAACTACCAAGACTGCAATTTAATTCCTTATCAACATCTCCTGGCTCTTTTTCTTCATACCCCAGTTCTTGCTGTGACTTTCTTTCCGTCATGTCCCTCTCCCCAAACTCATTCTGCCCACCCTACTGGCAGCCTATCACATCCACACTTCCTCCACCTTCCTTTCCTTTTTTCTTTTTATTTCTTTTTCTTTTCTTTTTATTTTAACATTTTCTTGTACTTATTTTGGGGTACAGTATATTGTTTCAATGCATGCATATATGGCACAATGATTCACTTAGGGTAGAGAGCATAGTTTTGTACCCATTAGTCCACCACTTCGAGTTCTTCCCCCTACCCCCTACTTTCTACTTCTATAAGAACCACTTTTAATTTTTTAATTTTTTTTTTTTTTTAGTTTCCACATATGAGTGGCAAGCAGTATTTGTCTTTCTGTGCCTAACTTACCTCACTTAACATGGTGGGTTCCAGTTCCATCCATGTTGCTGAGAATGATAGGATATCATTATTTTTATAGCTGAATGGTAGTCCATTGAGTACATATACCACAGTTATTTTTATTCATCCTTTGATAGGCATTTAGGTTGATTCCATCTCCATGCTATTGTGAATAGTGTTGCAATGAACATGGAAGTGCAGATGTCTCTTTGGTATATTGATTTCGTTTCCTTTGGGTACGTATCCAATAGAAACATGGACTTCCACCTTCCTCTCAAAGGTATCCCTGCTGGGGTTGCCTGTATATATGGTGATGATGGTATTAATAAATAGCTTGCTGAATTACTGAAACACTCTATGACAGATACTATGCTAAGCACTTTACTTCCATTACCAAAAAAAAAAAAAAAAAATAGATGAGGCCACGAAAGAATAGAGAGTTTAAGTAACTTGTGCAAGATTTTCACACAGCTCTAAAATGCTAGAACTCATTTTGCAAAAGAGCTGACTTAATAAACAAATTCACTGTAAGATCTTAATGGTTGAGAGTAGCTTCATTCAACCCTTCATTCATACATCAGTTCAGCAAGTGATCATGGAGCCCCTTTTGTGTGCCATGCACTGACCTGTACATTCACATGCATTCTGTAACTGAACACTAACATTTGAATTAGATATTAGGCCAGTCACACACCATTGTAAACAGGGAAATGATACCAATATAACATAGGTTGTGTTGTTTCATATGTGCTTTCTCCTGGGCAACAGAAACTGGAGCAAGAGCAAGAGTAAAATTACACTCTTCAACAGAAATGGGAAGAGTCATTAATTAGACTGCTGCACAGGCATAAACCTTTTCAGCCCTATTTTTTTTTTATTAAAACTTTTTATTTTGAGATAATTGTAAGTATACATGCAGTTTGTAAAAAATAATACAAAGAGAGTTCATGCACTCTCTACCCAATTTTCCCCAATGGCAACATCTTGGAATATAAAACTGGAATACTATATCACAACTAGGATATTAATACAGTCAAGATACAAAACAGTTCCATCACCACCAGTATCTTGCACAGTGCCCTTTTATAGCCAAAACTATTTTTCTCCCACTCCCACCTCCTCCTTAAGCCCTGGAAATCACTAATCTGTTCTCCGTTCCTATAACTGTGTCATTTCAAGAATGTTATATAAATAAAATCATACAGTATGTAACCTCGCGGGATTAGCTTTTTTACTCAGCACAATTCTCTGAAGATTCGTCAAGGTTGTTGCTTGTGTCAATAATATATTCCTTTTATATTGCTTCATAGTATTACATAATACAGACATGCACAGTTTGTTAAACCATTTGCCTATTGAAGAATATGTCTGGGTGTTTCCAGGTTTGGGCTATTACAAATAAAGATGCGATTTACATATGTGTACAGATTTTTGTATGAACATAAGTCATCCTTTCTCTGAGATAAATGCCCAGGAGTTTAATTGCTAGATTGTATAGTAGTTGCATGTTTTTTTTTTTTTTAATTTCCAAACTGTTTCTCAGAGTAGGTATTTCATTTTACGTTTCCACCAGCAATACATGAATGATGAAGTTTTTCCCCCTATTCACCAGCATTTGATGTTGCAACCATATTTTATTTTAGCCATTTTGATAGGTGTGTAAGAATATATCAGTATATCATTTGCATTTGAATATATTAATATATAACATTATATATATATATATAAATATATAATATATAATTCAAATGCAAATAATATATACCTGATGGCTAATGGTTTTGAACATATTTCCATGTACTTATATGCCATCTGTTTATCCTTGTGGTAAAATGTCTCTTCATGTCTTTTGCCCATTTTCTAATTGTATTATTTATCTTTTTTATTGTTACGTTTTGAGATTTATTTATATATTCTTTATACTAGTCCTTTGTAGGATATACAGTTTGCAAATATTTTCTCCCACTCTGTAACTTGTCTTTTCATCTGCTTAAGAAGGTCTTTCACAGAGCAAAAGTTTCTAACTTCAATAAAGTCAAATTCATCTACTTTTCCTTTTGCAGATTGTGCTTTTGGTGCCATGTATAAGAACTCTTTGTTGAACTCTAGATCCTGAAGATTTTTTCCTATTTTTTAAAAAAGTTTATTATTTGCATTTTACATGTAAATCTGTGATCTATTTTGCAATAATTTTTGTATAAAGTGTGACATTTAGGTTCAGGTAATTTTCCTCCTCCTCATTCTCTTTTCTTCCTATGAATGTCTAATTGCTCCAGCACCATTTGTTAAAAAACTATCCTTCCTCTACTGAATTACTTTTGCACCTTGGTAAAATAATCACTTGGGCATATGGGTGTGAATATATTTCTGGGTTCTCTATTCTGTTCCATTTGTCTATATGTCTATCCCTCTGCAAATACCTCACTGTTTTGTTTACTGTAGCTATATAATCAGTCTTGAAATCAATATACAGTTTCAACTCACTTTATCCTTTTCTTCAAAATTGTTTTAGCTATTCTAGTTCCTTTGTTTTTCCAAATATATTTTAGAATAATCTTGTCTATATCTATAAAACATCTTGCTGGAATTTGAAAGGAATCATGTTATACCTGTATATCAAATTGAGGGAAAGTAACATTTTACTATTTGAGTCTTCTACTCCATGAACATAATATGCCTGTCCATATTTTTATATCTTCTTTGGTTTCTTTTATCAGCATTTTGTAATTTTCAGCTTACAAGTCCTGTATGTGTTTTATTAGATTTAGACCTAAGTTTTTCTCTTTTTTAAAATGAATGGTTGTAAATCATATTTTACTTTTTATCTTGGTGTTCATGTGTCAATTACTAGTACATAGAAATGAAGTTGATCTTTGTATATGTACCTGTATGTTACCTTTGTAGGTTTACCTGTATGTTATCTTTGTATGTTTAGCTGTATGTTAACCTTGTATGTTTACCTTTGGACTCTGTGACATTGCTGAACTCACCTATTAGTTGTAGGAGCTGTTTTGTAGCTTTCTTGGGATAGTTTCACATGAACAGTTATGCCATCTGCAGTCTTATTTCTTCCTTTCTAATCTATATGCCTTCTAATTCCTTTTCCTGCCTTATTGCACTGGATAGAAATTCCACCATTATGTTGTATAACAGTGGTGAGAATGGACATACCTGCCTTGCCCCTGATCTTAGAGGAAAATCATTCAATCTTTTACTATTAAATAACTAGGGTTTTTTTTTTTTTTTTTTTTTTTTTTTTTTCCCTAGAGGCTCTTTATCAAGCTGAGGAAGTTCCCCCCTATTCCTCCTTACCTGAGAGGTTTTATTAATGATTGTTGAATTTCGTCAAAAACCTTTTCGTCAACAATTTATATAATCATGTGGTTTTCCTCGGTAGAATGTTCGTATGAAGGATTATATTGATTGATTTTTGAATGCTGAACCAACGTTGCATACCTGCAAGAAACACCACTTGGTCATGGCATATAATTCCATTTATATACTGCTAAATTCTATTTGTAACATTTGTTCAGAATTTTTACATCTATATTTATGAGAGATAATAGGTTGTAGTTTTCTTTTTTGTTTTTATTTTGGTTTTAGTATCATGGTAATAGTAGCTTCAAAAAAATAAATTTACATTATTCCCTCCTCTTGTATTTTCTGGAAGAGACTGCATAAAACTGTTTTTAATTTCTTAAACATTTGGAAAATGTTCTCTCTGCACAGAGAAAAGACCATGTGAAGTCACAGTGAGATGGCACCATCTGCAAGCCAAGCCAAGGAGAGAGGCCTCACAGGGAACTAACCCTGGTGGCACCTTGGTCTTAGACTTCCAACCTCCAGGACTGTGAAGAAATAATTTCTGTTGTTTAAGCTACCCAGTCTGTGTTATTTTGTTTTGGCAGCCTGAGCAGACTAACGCATCTCTCTCTTTTTTGTGTCAGCGTAATCTGAAATTTATCAATTTTTAAAAATTTTTTTAAGAGATCCAATCATTTTCTGTGTTAAGGCTCTCTATAATATTCTTGTTTTATACTTCATTAATTTCTGCTCTTATCTTTATTTTTTCTCCTTTAGAATTTAGTTGAGTTTATTTCAAATAAATAACTTTGTTTTAACCTAACTTTTTTAGATGGATGCTTAGCTCATTGATATTGAGTCTCTTGTCTTTTCTCCTATATGAATATAAAGCTACAAATTTCCCTTTAAGCCTTGCTGTAATGTAATTTATTTTAGTTTTAATATGTATTACATTCATTGTCATTCAGATAAAATATCTTCTAACTTTTATTATAATTTCTTCTTTGATTCTCCCTTGAATGTATTTTATTTAGAGGTGAAATTTATAATTTTATATAAGAACCTTTTAACTGTTAACTTATTATGGTTGATTTCTAGTTTAATTGTAGTGGGATCAAAGAATACATAGTATAATTTCCTATTTAAAACTTTTTGAGGGCTGAGCCCGTGGCGCACTCGGTAGCGTGCTGCGCTAGCAGCGCGGCGACGCTCCCGCCGCCGCGGGTTCGGATCCTATATAAGAATGACCCGTGCACTCCCTGGCTGAGCGCCGGTCACGGAAAAAAAAATAAATAAATAAATAAAAATAAATTCTCTCTCTCCCTCCCCCCCCCCACCTCCTGTTTAAAAAAAAAAAAAAAAAAAACTTTTTGAGACTTGTTCTATGGCTTAGTATATGGTGAAAGCATGTAAATGTTTCATGTTTATTTGAAGCATTTATTTGAAAAAAACATGTTTATTCATTGTTGAGTAAATATTTTAATTTTTTCAGTTGATTAACTATGTTAATCATGTCATTCAAATCTACTTCTTAATTAATTTTTGACTGATTCTTCTAGAATTATTTTATTATTTTTATAGTTGCCAATTCTCTGCCAAAATTCTCAATCTCATTTTTTTCCTTAAACATATTAAGTTTACTTATTTGAAAACCTCTAATAACTATATTATCTGGAATCCCCTGTGGGAATGTTTATTTTTCCTTTGGTATGTTGGGGTTTCCTTTCATGTTTTCCTGTTTCCTTACATATCTCATTATTTTTTATGATATGCCAGATATTGTTATGGACTGAATGTGTGTGTTCCCTC
This sequence comes from Cynocephalus volans, assembly GCF_027409185.1. Taxonomy (NCBI): domain Eukaryota; kingdom Metazoa; phylum Chordata; class Mammalia; order Dermoptera; family Cynocephalidae; genus Cynocephalus; species Cynocephalus volans. Next base: position 12,392,040 of record NC_084468.1, read on the forward strand.
AAAATTCGCATGTTGAAAATCTAATCCCCAAGGTGATGGTATTAGGAGGTGGCACCTTCTAAGAAGTGATTAGGTCATGAGGGCTCCACCCTCATGAATGAGATCAGTGTCCTTGTGAAAGAAACCCCAGAGAGCTAGCTAGTCTCTTCGATCATACGAGGATACAGAAGAAGATGCCATCCATGAAGCAGAAATTGGGCCCTGACCAGATACCGAATCACTGGACATATTGATCTTAGACTTCCCACCCTCCAGAACTGCAAGAAATAAATTCCTGTTGTTTGTAAGTCATCCAGTCTATGGAAATTTGTTATAGCAACCTGAATGGACCAAGAATGATATTATGTACAAAAATTTGTACAAATCATATGAGTCTTATGATAATTTTACTTTTCCCTAGGGAATATTAATGTTTATTTTAGCAGACAGCTAGGGCACTAACAGTCTGGGACCACCTTAGTCCAAATTAAGTGACTGCTGTCTCTTAAAGGACCTACATACTTCTGGTTTACTCAAGGTTGGATTCTGGCACTTTCATTCATTTGCATATTTGTCCTTCTCATCCCACTAAACTATCAAAAGTGTTGCTTAGCTTATTGGTCTTGCAGCTGCCTCTTCCAAAATCATCAGGCAACTGCAAACAAACAAACAAACAAATAAAACAACAACAACAACAACAAAAAAAAAATGTGGCCTCAAATGCCTGCACCAGTACAGTTATTTGGATTTCCTAGATCTTGGCCTCATAATTCATCACTGCCTTAGTAGCTCTCCAATGCTTCCAAGCAATTTTTAAAATAAACATATTTTGTCCAATTTGCCTAGTTTTTTTAATAGGAGGGATGGTCCAAATTACCAGAACTAGTTTGTCCTTTTTAACCAAGGGCTCATGTCTTTCTTCAAATCATGACTCAGCTATTGTCTCTTCAGATATTGTCTTTCTGCCATTTCCTCTATTCTGTGTTTTTAGAACTTCCCTTAACAACTGGGTGAGCTTATCAGATATGTCCCTTATTTTGTCTTTTCCATTTTTTGGTCTCCTCATGCTGTATTCTGTATGACGTTTTCAGTACTACCTTCTAATTCACTAATTATCTGTTTTTCTACTGTCTTTATCCCTTCTAGGAAGACTGAGTTTTTCACTTACTATATTTTTTCACTTCCAGAATTTCTCTTGGGTCATTAAAAAATATAGTTCTGTAAAGCACATTGATAATACATATCTTTGATATGATGTGATGAAAGTGGCACTTCACCTCTGTGGTTTTCTTCTTCAAGATATATTACCTTGGCCTAAGCCTGAGAAAAACATCAGAAAACCCCAATTGAGGGGGCAGCCCACAAAATGCTTGACTAGTACCTTTCAAAACTACCAAGATCAGCAAAAAAATTAAAAGCCTGAGAAATTGTAACAACCGAAAGGAGACTAAGGAGACATGAGTGATAAATAAAATGTGGCATCTTGGACAGTATTCAGCAATAGAAAAAGGACATTAGGAACAAACTGAGGAGATCTGAATAAGTATTATCTTTACTTAATAATGATGTATTAATATTGGTTCATTAATTACAACAGAGGTATCTCACTAAGGTAAAATGTTAATAACAAAGAAAACTGGTTGTGGAGTTTGTACTGCCTTCCCAATAATTCTGTAAGTCTAAAACTCTTCTAAAATAAAAAGTTTAATTAAAAAGTAAAAAGATACATCCTCCAAATCCTTCTGTTCTTGGTTCATATCTGCTGGTTTTACTTTATAATTTCTTGTTCTTTATGCATAGCATGTCGTCCTTTACTGTTTTGAGGATTTGATTCATATCACTTAAAGTCCTTTTTAGAAGATGGCTCTAATAGTTAGTTTCTCAGCAATAAATTCTCCTGTTTGCTGAGTTTGTAGGCAATCTTTCCTGACAATTGTTTCACAATTGTTTACAATTACATACTTTGTAATTTTTGTATTTAGATTCATCTTGAATAAAATTTCTTATGATTTTTTTTCCAGTCATGATGCTTAGCCTTCTGGGTCTACTGGTTTTATAATTTGCTACTCCTTGGGGTATTAGATTCCCCAGTCCAGAACCAGGTTTTGTTTTGGCACCTCAGGTTTGTACTTGATGAGTCATTCCGAGATGCAGTTTCTGAGCCAGAAATTGGGTGGCTCTTATCCCAGTTTTGCAGACCACCCAATAGAAGCTGTGGCCTTAGGTAATGTAACACAAATAACCAGTGGTGACTGCAAAGAGGAGCTCAAGGGAATAAATACACAGTATATGTGGCCTCTTGTACAGCAACTCACGTACCCTCATCCTCACCTCTAATTCCAGATATAGCTGGTGAACAAGTCTGTGTAGGTTTCGACCTGCTTCAGGCTGAGAGTGCCTCAATGCATGTGCATCCTTGTCATCCCGCTTTTTTGCCGTCTCCTTCCCCTCCCCACCCCCCAGGTCTTCTCTGACGCCTGTGACAGCCTGCTCAGCACTCATCCATGAGAAACACAGAAATGCGGGGGCAGTTAATAGCTCTAGGGGCAATCTTGAAGTAATGTGGGCTGGAGACAATGGTTAATTGCATCTCACTTTTACCCTTCTGGTAGAAAATGCTGAGTCATACTCTGTTTTTTTCTAGAACTATTGACTTGTCAAGATTGAACACTAGTTGCTCACTGCAGTAGCCAGCTAGGCAATAGATCCTCATATTGGCTTTGCTTCCTCCCTTATTTCTTCACTCCTGCTCCCCATGATTACTTCTCAAATAAGCTACCTAAACATAAATCCTATTCTTGGACTCTGCTTTTGAGGGAATCCAGGATAAGACATGTCCCCACCTCACTGAAACCAACGAAAAGTCAGAAGACACAGGTGGCCATTAATGGAATCCATAATAGTCAGCATGTGCAGTCAGATTAGGGTACAGGAGGGCTAAGAGTGGATCTTGAGGGGCAAATAGAAAATACTAGAATACTCCCCAAAAGTTTATTACCTCCTAACTTAGGACTAAATAAATAAATTTTGGTTAACATGACATGTTCTTCTGGGCAAAATGGCTGTACCGATCATACTAATATTGTAATTCAGTGAAATATAAAGATCTTTATAAGAAAGTGATGTGTCCATCTAGTTTGTGTATAAAGATCTTTCTAATAAAATGAAGTTGTTTGGAATAGTTAGCTTGCAGATTAAAGGCAATCCAAGGTCACCACTTGGCAGTAATATGATTAAGTATTCTAAAGCATCAGAAAAGAGATTCACAGGATGGTCTTTAGCAAGTCTTCCAATTCTAATTCAAAGCATCAGTTTCTACTGATAAAATGGAAGCACCCTCCCTCTGTGGGGTGTTGGGAGTAATCATTATTGAAATGCACTCAAATGTTTTGGAAGAAATGTGTTTCCTAACTGAGAATACCACTAACGGAGAAGTTCCCTCAGTCAGCAGAAAGCTCTACCTGGAGAGGAATAGAAGTTTCAAAACAGAGCTGTCGTGTATGGCAGGGGGTTGGGTGAGGACAGGTTTGCAGTCTCCATTCCTCAAAAATATGTGCAACATGGAGAAACCCAAAACAGAATCTGACCCTTGGTTTCAGCTCTCCAGTGGCAAAATCTAAACAGAGCCTTTGTTCAATATTTGGCACATTGTTCTCTAGGTGGCAATGGTCCATTTTGAGGAGACATATGACACCCTCAGGGAAACAGGACTTGGAAGAAGCAGAAAGACCAGCCCATTGAGGATAAACAGAATGATGGTATGTTCTTTCCTTGGGCAAGGCTGCTCCACACTCACCAGGATGTCTCTACCAAACAAAGGTCCTTCGGAAAAAGAAAGAAGTTCCTGGCTATTTTTGGTTATGAGCAGAGTCTTTTATGCACCAGGTGGTTGGGAGAAATTGGCTCCTATTAAATGTCAGATGACAGTGTTTATTTGATTTTGTGTAGAGGTATAATTTTATAAGAAATCAGATAAGTATGAAGAACAGTACACTGACTTAGAGCCAGAAGGCCTGGGGTTTAACCTCAGCTCTAATAATAGTAACATAAGCTCTGCTTGTAATCACATTTAATCCTCAGAGCAACTCCATGGGGCAGGTCATTAACCCCATTCCACAGATGTGTAAACTGAGGCACAGAGAGGTGGAGTAACAATCCTAGGGTCTCACAAAGCTGGCGTCATGTATGGGATTGAGACCCAAGCCTGTCAGACCTGTAATCATTAGGGTTTACTAGCTGAAAGAACTCAGAAAATTCATTTACTCCTTTTGAGTACCCATTTCCAAATACTTTAAATACACCTAATAATGCTTATAGGATTAAGGGGAAGAGCAAATGAATTTTTTCAATAAGCATTTGCTTGTTGATGATTCTATTGGTTTTGTTTCTCTGGAGAAGCCTGACTGATATAACACCTTTTACATTTTTAAAGTCAATTACTTTGAGTTTTTAAATTATTCAATATAAATGTAGCACTTTATAGAAATTTGGAAAGTTACAAAAAGAAAAATAAAAGGTAATTCCACTATCTCAATCCAACTATTGTTCATATTTTGTTGCATTTTCTTCCAGCATATCCCTACATATACCATTCGTGTTGTTTTTCAATATGTAATTATACTGTATATAATTTTATGTTATCATTTTTTCACATTGAATTATAGGTGTTTGGCTTTAACAACCATCATTTTTAATATGTGCACAAGAAGAGAGCATATGTGCGGTAATTGACTTAAATACCCCCTGCATATTACAAATCTAATTAGTTTCCATTTTTCATTATTACAGTAATAAACATCTGTGTGAATAAAGTGTTTTCCTTATTTAGCATTATTTCCTTAGAATTTACTGTTAAAGTGGAATAATTGCATCATAGCATACAGATTTACTTGTCTCTTGCTACAAACTTCCAGTTTTCCAGAAATGTCCTTCCAATTTATGTTCCCTACAGCAGAATATGGGAGCATCCATCACACACACTGATGAGTACTATGGGTATGGAATTATTTTTTAAATTTTATGATTAAATGAAACAGCATATATTATTTTAATTTGCATTTCTTCTATTGCTAGGGGGTCATTGGGTCTGTTCTGAGCTCTTCATTTTTATTAACTGAGCATATATACTTGCACATGGGCCACAGTCAGTTATCTATTATAGCTTTATGTATTTTAATGTTTTGTAGGGCTGGTCATAGCAATATATTTTTATTCTCAGAAATGTTTAATTGTTTTTTCTGCTTATGTTTCTAGGTGAATTTGTAGTCATTTGAATCATTTTGTCAATATTCTAAACAAAAATTCCCTTTGGGATTTCAATGTGACTTGTATTAAATAAGTCAGGTTGTCCTGTTCACACTAGTAAACCCTTCTCCAGAGTGAAGTCACATGATCACATGCGTTGGCATCTCACTGCGGGAGCCTCAGGAAGCCACATTGTCTCTGTTTCAGGCATCTTCACTATATCTTGAGGCTTTCTGCTCCAAGTAACAGAACATCTAATAATGAAGTAGCCTAACCCATGAGCAGTGATTTGTGCCCTTACCAACAGGAAATCCCGAGGCAGGACTTTTCCAGGTTTAGCTCACCAGCTTCATAATACCTGCAAGGCTGTGTTTTTCTATCTGGACCATACTTTTTGTGTTGGCTTAAAACACAAATTTGTGATCTCACAATTTATGTTGTTGTAAAGTCAGCCAGATAGTTGCTTCAGCCCCAGCTCGTGCCCTCATGGCATACTGTCACAACTTCCAGAGCCACACAGGTCAGTTCCTCTTTCAAGTATTTTTTTTTTTTTTAATTAAGTAGAAAGGCTCTTCCCCAAAGTTCTCCAGCAGACCTTCCCATACATCTCATTGGCCAGGTTGACATCATGTGACAGAGGCTTTCTCCAATCAGTGGTAAGGGGAAGGGATTGCCAATTGGTTTTGGCAAATCAGCAGCTACATTACAGGGCTGGGGCATGGCCAGCTTCACTGAGCACTACGAGAGTGAAAGTCAGAATAAAACTGGAGACTGTGGTTACTAGAGGTGGGAAAGGGGGGAGGGAAGGAGAAATTGGTTAATGAACACAACAAATGAGTATGTTTTATAATGATGAATATAGTAATGATCCTGATTTGATCATCATGTATTGTACCTAAATACCGATGTTCAACTCTGTACCCCACAAATATGTATAATCGATTAAGTTTCAATTAAAAAAGAAAGAATAAAATTGGAGAAAGAGGAAGGCAGGAGGGAGAGTATTGACTGAGTAATAATGGCCTCCCCAAGATTTTTTCTTTTTTTTTTCTTTTTTTCTTTTTTTTTTTTGTCGTTTTTTCGTGACCAGCACTCAGCCAGTGAGTGCACCGGTCAGTCCTATATAGGATCCGAACCCGCGGCGGGAGCGTCGCCGCGCTGCCAGCGCAGCACTCTACCAAGTGCGCCACGGGCTCGGCCCCCCAAGATTTTTTCAAATTGTATTTTGGGAAACAAAATTATAGTTTATCTTACTCGGGTGTCCTGGTTTTGCAGGTACTGAACCTCGGTGCTATTTGGGGGACCTTCTTTAAAAAACAAAGAATACGAAACATCTAATACAAATTATGTGTGGAAGAATATTCATTTAAAATGATAAAAAATGTGGCAAATTATATATTTTAAAAATCTCAAATGACCACAAATATCACAAACTCTACAAAAATAACACAACATTTTAGTTATCTGTCCTGCCTACCTATCATATACTTTTGAATTCGTCTAACCAATAATTCTGAAGAATAGACAAATTTAGGGCATATGCAAAAGTAATTCAAGGCATGTTATTAAATTACACAAGTATATGTAATCAAATTACTGTTGTATGATGCACACTGACTTATTGATCAACTTGTCTAGGACTTTTCTCACTGGAACACTGTGTCTTTAGACTGCTTCACTTCGTTGACGGCAGTTCTTAGTGCGGTTTCATCTGGAATGCCCATTGCATCAGGGCGGGACATATCAGATCTGTGCATGCTGCATAAGGCATGTGACTTCTCGTGCAGGTGCACTCACTGGCCTGTAGTAGTTTTCTATTGCTGTATATAACAAATTACCACAAACTTAGCAGCTTAAAACAACACAAATTTATGACCTTACAATTTATGTAGGTCTAAAGTCCAGACACAGTGTAGCTGGAGTCTCTGCTTAGGGTCTCATCAAGCAGGAATTCAGGGTGTCAGCCAGGATTGCCATTCTCATTTGCGATCCAGAGTCTTTTCCAAGCTCACTAATTTTACTGGTTGTTGACAGATTTCATTTCTTTGCAGCTGTGGTACTAAGGTTCCCGTTTTTGTTCTGGCTATTATCCCCAAACTACTATCAGTGTCTAGAAGCTGCCTGCAGTTCCTTGTCATGTGGCCCCAACAGGAAGTTCACAACATGAATGTCTGCTTTTTTTTCCAAGCCAGCTGGGGTGCGTCTCTATGTCATTCTCTTCTGCAACCAGCCAGAGAAAATTCCCAGTTTTACACAGCTCATACCTTTAATACAGCCCTTACTCCTCCTTATGTATAGTCTCCATATTTTAAAGTTAATGGATTTGAGAGTACAATAATACTTGCAAAATCCCTTTATAGCAGTACCCAGATTATTTTTTAATTGAATAACTGGAGAGAGGTGTGTGTAGACCAGTGCTGGGAATCTCGGGGGGCCATTTTGTAATTTCTGCCTAGCAAAGGCATTATTACAAGTTTGTGCTTTACAGGTGCAGTGATTCTGATACTAGTGTGATTCCCTTCAGGATTGTAATTGTATATGCTGCATTATCACATATACTACTTGGAAAAACTTTCTATTTTGACTGGCATTGATAAGCACCAAATTGTCTATTGGCAATTTTACATAAAAAGATTGAAAGAATTTACCAGAGATTAATTCTGGTTCTACACTTTTCAAACTTTGTGGGTTTTTTTCCCCACTATTATTGTCTGTCCTCTGGAAAAGCAAAAACAAAAACATGTTCTCTGGCGAAATGAGTGTGCAGTGCATGCCAGATTGCTATCCAGAAGACTAACAGCATATATTTATACAGAGATTCTCAATTCCTTGTCAATAATTCTGAAATCTGGAAAGCTCTGAAACCAATGCTTTACTTAACTCACATGGTGCCAACACATGACATGAACCAAAATGAGGCTACTTATGGTCTTTATTGATTTTAGTATCAATTTTCATATGTATCCCTGTAAAAATATTAGTGATTGATTATGAGGTGCTGCCCAGACTCTGTCAAGGGTCTTACAGAAGAACTTTCTAAAAAATTTAAATCCCCCAAAAAATCTGGCCCAAAGGGCTTCAGATAAGAGAGTGTGAGCTGCTATTAAAGGCTAGGAGATATAGTAATTTAAAACTGCCCAATAGGCAAATAAACACAATTATTTGCTTAAGGAAAGATGTTTTCCATCTATTCTGACACTAGCTGGTGTACTGCTGCAATTCAATTCTGGCACTAATCGCCCAGAATTAGTGCAAACCCCACAAGTCAAAGGACACAGCCCCCAACAACACTGTTCTCACTTCAGACACCAGCTGAAAGTAAAGTTCCCAGGCCACCTGCACTTCTGATACACTGGTTATATTTCAGGGGTTTCCACAACAACTTCTGGCTTGATAATTTGCTAGAATGTCTTATAGAACTCAGGAAGGATCTATACTTATAATTATAGTTTTATTATAAAGGATGCAACTCAAAAACAGCCAAACGAAGAGATACACAGGGCAAGATCTGGGAGAGTCCTGAACGCAGAGCTGCTGTGCTCTCTCCCCATGGAATCAGGACACCTCACCTTCCAGGCATGTTGACATATTCACCAACCAGGAAGCTCCAACAAACTTTGGTGTCCAGCAATTTTATTGGGGTTTCATTTCATAGGCCTAATTGATTGCATCGCTGGCTACAGGATTAACTCAAACTCTATCCCCATGTCTCCTCCCTAGAGGTCAGGCTGGCTCAAGGTCCCAGCCCTTTGACCATGTGGCCGGTCTTTCTGGTGACCAAACTCCATCCTGAAGCTATCTAGGGGCCTAACATGAGTTATCTCATTATCATAAACTCAGGTGTGGTCCAAGGGAGTCGTGAATAACAAATACATTTTTAACATTTGAGAAATTACAAGGGTTTTGAAAGATTTGTGCCAGGAACACTGGAGGAAGACCAGACAAATTCTTTATTACACAATACCATGTCATGTCTGTTAGCATCCCTAGAATATTCTTCCTTTATCACTAGTGGGGACACTACCTGAGATTAATGGCCCAGTTTCTGACAGCTATTCTTCTGTTGACGTTGGTATCCAATAGGAAGGAAGACCTCCATTATGTCCCCATTGGGTTAATACTCCAAGCCCTTTTCTACTCCTGGTTAGGAATAGGGTGATTTTTATTCAAATCATATTCGTGTTTTGGTAGAGATGTACAAACATACAAACACGTGTGCATGCACTCTTTTTTTGGTCAAAATTATTGTTTGATATTTTATAATACCTGACATTATGCATTTGATTTATGTTTTTCTTATGTTTTTGAACTAGTAATTGCTGATTTAGAGGAATGCCACTGATTTTTATATACTAATCTTCTCTCTGGCCTCTTTAATTATAACTCTTATTAATTCTAATAGCATTTTGTTTGATTCATTTGGATTTTTATAAATAATAAATCATGTTATCCTCACATAATGATATCCTCTATTATACTTACAATACTTATTTCTGTTTCAGGACTTTTTAGAATGCCCAGGACATGCAGAATACCCTTAAATAATTATGCTAATGTCGGGAGCTTCTAGTGTTTTATTATTAAGCATAACACTGGCTGTTTGGGAATATACTTTGTCATGCTAATTATGTAGACTTCAAGTTTTGCACATATTTAGCATTTTTTTATTAATAGATACTAAATTTTATTTATAGACATTCTAACACCATTAAGTTTTGCATATTATTTATTTTTAGGAGACTGAGAATCTACTTTGTGTTTTTTGTATAAAAGTATGCCTAGAGTTCTTATTCTAGAATGTGGGATTATCTGTAACAGCTAATTCTATCGTTCTAATAAGTCTCTGTTAAAGAACCCTTCTCGGTATTTTTACAGATATCTTTATTTCATGGGCCTTACCTAACTATTGGACTCAAGATTCTGATGCTTGGAGTGGGGGAAACCCGGTAAACCTCGTGTTCTACTTTAACACTTGGTAAACAATTAGTGTATATAATGTAAGCAACATCATCTAAGCTGCATTTCAGGGAATAAATGCTCTGTTAGATCAGGAGTTGGGAAACTAAGGCCGATGGAGCAACCTCCACCCTAAACCCTTCCCCACCTGTTTTTGTAAGGACAGTTTTATTGGAACACAGCCAAGCTCATTCATTTATGTATCATCAATGGCTGTTTTCATTCATTATGGCAGGGTTACATAATTGCTATAGAGACCCTATGGCCCACATAGCCTAAAATAGCTACTATGTAACCCTAACAGAAAAGTTTGCCTACCCCTATTATAGACACTAATCAGTACTCTGAGAAGAAAAAAGGGAGAAAGGGGTTTCACTGTCAAATAAGATCAAGAATGGGGTATCATTTCATGAACACTTGAACTTTTTACTACCAAGTTAAAAAAAAAAAAAAAAGATTGCAGTCCTGCAGAAATACAAACATACATATGTGCATGTGTATGTATATATGTATGTATGTACAAGTTCACATATACACATCAATTTGATTTTAACCATTATTTTACAAACTTTTTTTTACTTCCAAATCGATTTTTCATTGAAGAGCTACTAATATTTTTCAGCACACTAGCATTTGATGGATTCCTGTTGAGAAATACTTGGTGCAACATGGTATTTCTTTTTCTTATTACTGGATAGTCTTGTGTATTTTTTCATTCCTTCTCTTCCCTCCCTTGATCCTGATCCATTTGCCTCAGTGATTATTTGTAGTGACTGGCTGTAGCTACAGTCAGTTTTCATTCATAAAAATGATTATTAACAGGCCGAGCCCGTGGCGCACTCAGTAGAGTGCTGCGCTGGGAGCGCGGCGACGCTCCCGCCGCGGGTTCGGATCCTATATAGGAATGACCAGTGCACTCACTGGCTGAGTGCCAGTCACGAAAAAATGACACACACACAAAAAAAATGATTATTAACTTACCTACAGTATTTGTAAGGCAGTTGTGTGGGAGGCCACAAGGTGTAAAAGAGACTTCCTTTGGAGTCTGGTAAAAGTGCAGTCCCACCTGCACTTGGACCCTTGGCAAGTTCCTTGACTTTTATCAGCTGACTTGATGTCTTTTATAAACTAAGAATAAGAATACCTACTTTCCCGTTTTATGAGAATAACGTGACTTAAGCCTTGTGAAGTAGCTAGTCTGGTTCCTGCAACATAGCAAACATGTGCCAAGGGTCAGTTCTCTCCTACAGAATTGCTGACACAGTCCGGAGATAGCTCTAGATGAGATGATCCTTGAGAGGCAAAGCACTGCAGCGCTGGAGAATGGGGACTTCAGAACCAGGTGATATTCCAGCTCCCTATTTTCTTGCCGGTGTGACACAAGTGAGTTTTTCAGCCTCTCCTCCCACCTGGAAAATGAAGATAATCACATGACTGTTCTGAGTTCTTGTGAGGATTTAGTAAGATAAATGTGCATAATGCTAGATGCTTAATAAATGGGAATTACTGTGTGTATTAACGTTACAGTCAGAGATATCATGCTATAAAAGAGAACAGTGAACAGAGAGTCAGAGGATGCAGCGTGTAGTCCTAGAGTGGGCCACTAACCTACTGTATCCTCGGTCTAGTTATCTAACTTCTCTGGGTTTAATAGTGGGTTTGACCTGGGTGCTACTGCTATACATTTTAGAGCATTTTATAGGCTACAACATATTTTCACACACTTTATTCCAGGTTGTAGCCATCACATTATATCTCAGTCTATGTGAAATAAGGCTTTACGATGACAATGTAACTAAATCAGAACCACTTTCTTCCTTTACTTCTGGCTCAGTCCATGATTCCATTTCCGAAGCCATATTATTTTCATTGTCTGCAAAGGGGGTCCTTGTTAGGCAAAATTTTTATTAGCAAACCAATGTTTCAACTCAATTGGCTTCTGGACTAATGAGTTTAAGTTGAGAAGGAAATTAATCAGTGCTAACTAGGTTTCTAAGTTACTCTTTGCGCCTCTATGTTTCTTTGGCTCACATTCACTATTCCACATGCTGGGGTCACTGGGGCTTTTCAAGGCATTTCAGGTCAATGGGACAGGCTCCATTACTAGTTTTGAGGCCTCTCCTGAGTTTATGGTTAGATTATTCCTATGCTAGACTGAAGCTTTCACTGGATTCATGCCCAGCCCCAGCATAGCCACCAGCCCTTTCTGTGGATTGAGTTTCTTAGGTTCTTCAAGTGACTTTGATATCAACAGAAGCACATTTGAGGCATGGGAATGTGGACAGGAAAAACCACTGGGACAGAGCAGATTTGCTAATGGTAAAAGCAAACCAGTGATAGTGGTTCCAGCTAAAATTTCCCTCTGAAGTGGCTCAGGCCTACCTGGTCACCTTTACTGTTTGCTATCACCAGCAGGCATCAGCACCACTATGAGACATCCACTGATTCACCTGGCTTAGGTAGAATGTCCCTTCCTATAGCAGTAGTAATGTGACACTGATTTGTGCCAAGGAAAGAATTTCATCCAATAAGATGCAAATGGAATATTGGAGCATCTTAAAAATAATTGAGAAAAATGCAGATGTTTACTCTCTGCTAATTCAATATTCTGAAAGATATGTGGATATGGCTTCAGGGCAGATTGATTTTACTATGTCAATTTTTTGTGACCTTCCCTACCCCTGCAAAAAAAAATTCATGGGATTTTTGTGGAGTTTGGTAGTGTATTCTATTTTGCTTGCTGTTCTTGTTGCTACTCGTACAGTGCTTTAGGGCAGCAATTCCAATTCTAAGAATTTATCCTAGGGAAATAATCACATAAGTACCAATGATAATGATAATTAACAAATCTTGAGCATTTACCAGTGATTTTTTACAAGTGCATTATCTGCGTCATTTATTCCATCTTCACAAAAATGCACTGAATTGCAGATTAGTGTTATCCCCATTTTACAGATAAAGAAAGGAAGTTTGTAGAGTATAAGTACATTGCCAAGGTCACACAGCAAGGTAATTGATGCAGTAACTCCTAATTACTATGATACATTGAGTTATGGTGCATATAACTGTATAAGTGTATACTGTATATTCAAATAAAATATAAATGTAAAAAAAAAACACCGGAAAAATATGCACTGAAGAGTTAATAGTGTTTGGCTCAAAGTAGTGAGATGACTTTTATTTCCTTCCTATGTTCCAAATTTTCTTAAATGAAAATGTGTTGCATTCCCCCAACACTCCAATACACACACACACACACAATGTTTCTCTCCAATTCTCCATTTCAGCAAATGACTCTGCCTCTTACCCAAAACAAAACAGAGAGCTGGGAGCTATATTTGATTCCTCTCTTTGCCTTTACCTCACAAGGCACATCAGTAAGATTATATCCCCAACGTGTCTGGTACCCACCCCTTCTCTCCACTTCCAGGGACATTACCATCATCTTTCCTGACTACTACCACCATCTTCACCATATGGCAGCAAGAGAGATCTTTTGAAAATAAAAGTTGGAGTATGTTTCTTCCCTTCTTAAAACCCTTGTGTGGCAAGTAGAATAAAATCCAAAAAAATGTATGCCCACTGCACCCCACTCCTGAGCTCTCTGTGGGTAGTTGATTCCCACTTCCTTCTCCAAATTCTTCTTTCCCATCCCTCATCAGCCTTTGTGAGGGCCTTCCCCCTGGTCGTCAGACAAAACAGAACTTCCTCTCACATGCCATTCCCGTGTTTAGGACCCTCTCCTTGTGCCTCTTGAGGGGATGACTCTTAGTCAACTCCCATTCATTTGTCGTGTGTCTGCTAAGATGCTTCCTCCTCGGAAAGTTCCCTGGCCATTTTATCAAAGATAGGCCCCTCTCATCCCATTATGTCCCCAAAGAGCCCTGTTATTTTCTTTCAGAACATTTTTCACTATTTGAAATCATTCAAAGTGTTTCACTTTGTTTTTCTTGCTCTTCGTCAGTCTCCTTCTGTTAGGGTTCTCCAGAGAAACAGAACCAATAAGAGAGAGAGAGGGAGACACAGAGAGAGAGAGAGAGAGGCAGAAGAGGAGATTTATTATGGAAATTGGCTCACAAGATTACAGAAGCTAAGTCCAGCGACGTGCTGCTTGTGAGCTGGAGAACCAGGAAAGTCGCTGGTGTAGTTCAGCCCAAGATTGAAGGCCCAAGAACCGGGAGCTCTGACATCCCAGAACAGGACAAGATGATTCTCCCAGCTCAAGAGAGAGAGAATTCACCCTTCTACAGCCCTTTTGTTCCATCTGGGCCCTCGATGGGTTGCATGATGTTCACCCACAATGGTGAGAGTGGGCCTTTACTCAGTCTGCTGATTCAAGTGCTAATCTTCTCTGAAAACACCCTCACAGGCACTCCCAGAAATGATATTTTACCAGGTGCTTAGGTACTCATTAACCCGGTCAAGTTGACACATAAAATTAACTACCACACCTTCCAAAAGAAAGACACTGCCTGAGAGATGGGACCTTGCCTATTTACACAGTGTCTGGCACCCAGTGGGTGCTCAATAATCACTAATAACTAAAGTGTAGTGACTTGGAGACATGACCTGCCTCTAAAGCAAGCTCAAACCATTTCAAACCATTACAAATTTATTCTTAAAACAAGGGCATGTAGCTGAATCTGTATAGAGGGACCACCTCTACATATTTCTGCTAGAAAAGCAAGGTGAACAGAGCAGAGATTTGAAGGCAGCTAGTCACAGGTTTCAAACACAATGTTTCTTCCTATGAGCTGTGTGACTTTGGGCATGTTATTCAACATATCTAAACTTAACTATTCTTGCGCAGTGATGAGAATAATAAACCCCTTTTCGTGGGATGTCATAAGAATAAAATAAAATAGCATTGTGTATCCAAAATGGTGCTTAGAATGCAGTCAGTGCTCAATAAAAATCTGCTAAAGTCTTCTTTCAAGACTTTTTATGTATGTGTGGGAGGAGAGTGGGAGAAGGAGGAAAAAAGGGAAAGATGCTCGAAAGACAGATCATGTCATGTCTGAAAAAACAGCAGGTTTCTTGGAAAAGTCATAAAGAGCAAGAAGCAGCATTCAGACCAGGCTGTGTCCATGACCACGGGCTCAACCCTGCTGTTTGCAGATGGGGAAATTCTGGAACTGCAAATATTAGAGCGAGGCAAACATGGCTTTTGTGAATTTCTTCTGGGCTGCTTTCTGAGAAGTGCTGCTTTGTGTGCCAGCTACCCACCTCCGTGCCTGTTCCCTGGCCTCTGGAATGTGGCCCCCGTGGCGGAATCTGAATTGTTACCAGGGTGATGAAGATGTCTTTGGCTCACAGTTTGCTGACTTAGGCTTGAATGACTAGGGACTCCTGATGTTCAAGGGCAGTTCTGGCATCAAGGTGGCATGAAATCTGGCAGCCCCAAGGAGGTTTACCCCCCTCTCTTTCCAGGATTTCCATTTATTTTCAGTATTTCCAAGGCATTCAGTTCAGGGGCTATAGGACTGTTGATCATGGTATTTGGTGGTTTATTTCTGATCTCGGAAGGCACTCCCTAGAAATGTGGCATATGTTTAATGGATTCACATATACTTGTGTTCTAATCCCAGCTCTACTACTTAGTCATGTGACCTTGAATAAGTCACTTCACTTCTCTGAGCCTCAGTTCCCTTGAAGGGTTAGAAGGGACAGGGAAGAGAGAAAAGAGAGCGTTACACTTATCTTTTTACCATGTATCAACTATTCCAAACCTCAGTGGGTTAAAGCAAGAATTTATTATTATCTCTTATAGTTCTACAGGTTGGCTGGGCTCATGGGAGGTTCTTGTTTGGGGTATCTGGAGCTGCAGTCACTTGAAGACAGGACTAAATGGACATCCAAAATGGGTCACTCACATGATTGTCACCACTGTCATGGTGTTGGCTGTCATCTGGGAACTCAGTTTGAGCTGTTGACCTGAGAGCCAACATGTGTTCTCTCAATGTGGTGTGGGCTTCTCACTGTACAGTGGGTGTGTTCCCAGAGGAAATGCTGCCAAAAAGAGCATTCCAAGAGGCTCAGGCAGGAGCTTCAAGGCTTCTTATGACCTAGTCTTAAAAGCTCCAGAACATATTATCTTCTGCCATATTATCTTGGTCAAGTAAGTTACTAAGGCCAATAGACTCGAAGGGAAGGGAAATTGACTTTACTACTAGATGAGGTAAGGGCAAGACCACAATGGAGAAGAGCATGCAGCATAGGTGATATTGGTAAAGCTGCCTTTGGGAAATGCATTCTACCACAAAAAGGTAAAAAGGTGGGTGAGATTGGCTCTCTATCAAAGTAGGGTGGCAAACCCTGTCTTTTCCCAGTTCCATTTTATTCTGTCTGCCTCCAACATCTGCAGCTCTGTGTCAACAGTGGATGTGGTTTTAATCTGATGATCTACATCTTTATTCACTGAGTTCCCACTGGAGAAAGACAGTGGGATCTCTCTTCAGTCCCTGCTCATGGTTCATCTCCCCAACCCCTTGACTAGACATGGTGTCCCTTTACTTGATTGCCATTTGGACCTTCTCCCCACTCTTGCCTCCTCCTCTAACTTCCAACGTTCCTTCCAATAGAACTCAGGAACCACTGAGATGTTTTTTCCCCTTCTCTGGGGATTGGTGGGAGCTGAAGATAAGATCAGGCATGCCTCCAAGCACACTATACCATGGTCCAGAATCCACAAGCCTTCTGAACTGAGAAAAGTTCAAATGCAAAGCCAGCATCACTAACTACAGGGTACACATGCCCAACTTTTAAGCATCTTTTTTACAGTTTTTATTAATTTTCTATGCTGCATAAAAATTTACCACAGCATAGCAGCTTTAAAAAATGCCTATTTATTAGCTTACAATTCTGTAGGTCTAATGTCCAGGAAACATTCACTGGGTGTTCTCTTCACACTATTGCAAGACTGAATTCAAGGGGTTGGCCAGGCTGCACTATCATTTGAAGGCTCTGAGGAAAATCCATTTCTAAGCTGATTCAGGTTCTTGGCAGAATTCAGTTTCTTGTGGTTGTAGGACTGAGGTCCTCATTTTCTTATTGGTGTCAACCAGTTTCACTCTTAGTTTCTAGAAATCACCTGATTGCCTTGTCATGTGGTCTCCCCATCTTCAGGGCATCAAAAGAAAATTTCTGTGTGCTCAATCTTGCTCATGCTTCAGGTCTCTGATTTCCTCTGTCCCTGATCTCTAGACAGAAATGTAAAGGACGCATGTGATTAGGTCAGGACCCAGGTAACCTCTCAATCTTAAGGCGAAATGATTGGTACCTTACTTATATTTGAAAAACCCCTTTACAATAGTGTTTCTCTACCCTTGTGCTCAACTTGGAAGGTTGTGATTTTGTGGCTTGTGGGGGGCAGGGTCTAATTCTCCCACCGCTTAGGAAATCTTGGGCATGATGCTTGATTCTGGCCTCTGTTGAAGGTTTTGTTTAAATGTGAGCTACTGGAGCCCCTTTGTCTTCTGACTGTAGAATTCAGGAAAAGTCCCACTCACCACCGATGACATCATTATTACATGCGATAATGACTACCTTGGAAAGGGTGTCCATGGGAGTGAGAAAAAGACCATTGTGTCTTTTTTGTCCCTCAGACCTTTAGAATATTAGCCTGTTTTCTTTGCTTGGAATGATAATTTTCACTTAGAATCTTTTATTTATCCTTCCTGTTTTACCACCTTTTTCATTCCTTCAAAGAGATCAGCATGCCCTTATTATATGATCCCATGGACACGTATAACTTTTAAGGGAAAGCAATAAGAGAGTAAAAATAGAGCATATAACTCTTCCAAACCAGTAGAATGTGAAAACAAATGGAATTTAAAACTTAATTTAAAACAAAAAAGGAAAAGAGAAAAAATAGAAAAAGCAGGACACAGAAAACTCTAAATAGTATAGTAGAAATAACTCCAAATAGATCGTAAACGCAATATATAAAAAGATGTAAATCTTTCAGAATTAAACAGAATGGGTAATTGTAAGAATCATGTTTTATAGGAGACATAGTTAAAACAAAAGAACATAGAAAGTTTGAGAGCTAATAGATAGAAAAAAAAATACCAGGTAAATACTATCCAAAAATGAACTGCTGCAGCTACATATTGATATGTATATAGAAAATAGACTAAGGCAAGAAAATATTTTTAGAGATGAAAAAGGTCACTATGTAATGATAAAATGTGAAACCACCTGGAACATATAATAAACTTGAATACACATAATAGCATAGCTTCAAAATATAGAAGGCAAAAAAATGAGGAAATCAACTATAAACAGAAATAATAAATCTACCATCCATACAATAAGATTTAAACTTACCTGTCTCAGTAACTGACACCTTCAACCATAAAATATAATAAGAAACTAGAATATTTGGGCAATGCAATTAAAAAACTTGATTTAATAAATATATTGTTTACCTTATATAGTGTCCACATATAAATTAATATACTTTTTCTCAAGAACATTAAGCGTATTTAAGAACCTGACTGCATACTAGGCCATACAGCAAGTCTCAACCAATACCAAAGTATTTGTGTCATAGAAACTGTGTGCCTTCACCACAATGCAAATAAGTTAAAAATCAACTAAAATGAAAATTAAAACATGTGTTTATATCTATATTGGTTAAAAAAAATTGAATCAGTGGTGAAAAATCTATAACCTAATCCCCCCACACAAACACCTCCAAGTAGAGATCCAAACCTTTTAGGGCCAGACAAAGGAAACAAGTTATTCTAAAGGCCCAAGGTACAAAAATGACACAGTGATCCTTTTCTCACTTCTCAAGATGTATTTCCAGAGGAATCATCTTCCTATTTAATCAACGCAACAGGATGTAAAGTGGAATTTTTCTTGGAAACTGAAATTGGTGATGATGGCCCAAAGCTGAGGACAAGGGACCTCTCGTAGCCCACATTCTAATCATCCCTAAGGTTTCTTAAGAGATTGCAAAATTAGCTTTTCCAGCCACCACATCGCCACACACCGTGAGCTGTGAGCACAAGGACAGGAGAGCACAGAAGAGGGATTTATGGGCATTGTCAACTTTGTGGGATGTGTAGTATTTGAAATGAATGCTTCCTGTCTCTGGAGATCAAGTGTATTTTTATTGTCCCCAATTTTGAACATATTCTTCTATGTTTCCTTCTAACAGTTTTAGTTTGGTTTCTCACATTAATGCTTTAACCCTCTTGGAATGGATTCTGGTGTGTGGTGTGAGGTAGGGACACAATTTTATTTTATTTTCACTTACAGATGACCAATTGTCCCAGTACAATGTATTGAATAGCTTATCCTTGCTGCGCCCTCCACAACACCAGGTCAGTCAGATATCAAGTTTCCATGTTTGCTGGTCTCTTTCAGGGATCTCTTTTCTTTGGGGTTGGGGGAGATATGGGGGTAAAGATCCCAGAGAGGACGAATGGGTGTGATAGAGAAGAGGTGGGACAGAGAGCTAAAGCCTCCATTTTCACCAGAGGAACTTTGTAGATGAAGCCTAAAAATGAAAAATGAACTAATTTAGGCATATTACTTAGAGGCCTTAAGGTATTTTTAAAATAATTAGCTAAATAAGTAGTAAGTTGTTATCCCTGGGAAAAACAATGGAGTGAGAGAAGGAGAGAATTTTAAGTTTTCTTTTCAAGCCACGTAGACCTTTAAACTGTAAATATATAAGATTTTGCTAAAAATGAAAACAACAAATAAATACCAACAGACAATGCAAGTCTATACTTGCCTGTTTGCATCATGGAAGGTTAGGGAACCCTAAGCTGAACTCTTGTGCCATGTGGCACCCTGGGACAGTCATTTGTCCTCACTCTCTTCTTTTTTTCCTGAGCAATATTCTCACCTGTCAGGGAGAGAGATGCTAGTCAGAGGAACACAGGAGGCTCCCACTGTGTTAGCGATGCTTCATTCCTTTAACTGAGTATATGATATTCATTATGTTATTTTTTATACACTTGTGTATATCTGAAATACTTCACAGATATTTCTTACCCTTGGAAAATGTCTCCATGAGCCCTATAATATTATATTAACCTGTTTAGTTTTTTTTTTTTTTAATTGAGCTGAAGAGCTAAGAGCACAGGGCAGCTCACCTCTGTATCCCAACCAAAAGCACAATGCCTGATACATAGCTGGCTCTGAATATTTATTTGTAGATTAAATGGAAGATGTCTTGGTAGTTTAGTAAACTGGCTTACCTTATTCTTTTTCATTCTCCAAACCCTACCCAGGCATTGAAGTCGAGCTCAATATCCTCTCCCCTTACTCTTTCCTGAGCATCTCATCGATGAACATGGTTTTCATTGTCATCTCTCTGAATACCCATAATATTTGCAGTCTGAACTACAGAAGAGGGAGAGAAAATAGAATGAGCATTTTATTGACCACTAAGAAGCAAACACAATTTTATGTTGTTTTTTCTCACCATCACTTCTGTGAGATACACATTATTCTTATGTTAGAGTTTGTTCATATCAAAACAATTTAGCAAGCACCTGCTATTGACCATGTGTTGTATAAAGCTCTGGAAATATGACAATGGAAACAAAATATAGCAAAACATTGCCCCCTTTCTTCAAGATGCTTAAATAGAAATAGGAAAATAGAAAACTAAAATTCAGAGAGGTCTGTCATCTCTCAACATAGCCAGGATCTGAACTTAGTAACACAGCTTTTATGGTCTTTAATATACTAGACATCATACTAGGTTTGTTTCCTGGTTTTCTTCATTTACTCTCACAACCACCCAATAGTGTAGGACTTGCATATCACAAATGAAGAAACTCAATCTCTGAGAAACTTACTTGGCAAGAGATTTTACTTGGTTGAATAGTGTTCCCTAAAAATTCATGCCCACCCAGAACCTTAGAATGTGACCTTGTTAGGAAATAGAATCTTGGCAGATTAATTAAGATGAGGTTGTTGTACTAGATCAGACTGGGTGCTACATCTAACAACTAGTGTCCTTATAAGAAGGCCATCTGAAGACACAGAGGGACACACATAAAGAAGCCCATGTGATGACAGAGACAGAGATTGGAGTGATGCAGCTGCAAGCTAAGACCACAAAGAACTGTCAGCATCTATTAGAAGCTAGGAGAGAGGTCTATAGACTTAATGGTTGTGTTCACCCTCTCCCAAATTTGTGTTTTAAAACCAAACACCCAATATAATGACATTAGGAGGTGGGTCCTTCTGGAGGTAATTAGATTATAAGGATGAAATCCTCATGAATAGGATTAGTACCTTTATAAGGAGCTAAAGAGACCAGAGTTCCCCTCTTCTGCCATGTGTGATTACAATAAGACAGCCATCTATGAACTACGAGGAGGGTCCTCACCAGAAATCAACTCTACCGGTGCCTTGATTTCAGACTTCCAGCCTCTGGAACTATAAAACATAATCTCCTTTTGTTTACAATCCACCCAGTCTTTGGTATTCTGTTATAGAAGCCCAAACAGACTAAGACAATAGGCATGGAAGAAATTCTCCCTCAGAGCCCCCAGAAGGAACCAACCCTGACAACACCTTGAATTAGGTCTTCTATCCTCTTGAACTGTGAGACAATAACCTTCTGTTATTTCAAGCCACCCAGTTTGTGGCAATCTGTTATGGGGCCACAGTAAACTAATAGAGAGACTGAGGCAGGATTCAGGTCCATATTTAATTGCAGAGTCCAGGCTCTCGATTGGGGGCTGCTCTCTCCTTCTTCACACAAAGGTGATAAGAGAATGAGCTGAGATGAGGCACGCAAATGTACTTTGCAAATCTCACGGGATTCTTCATAGACTACGAATTTTATCATTATTGTTTTAAGAGACTCTTTTCCCAAAATGATCTAGGAACTTAGTAAAATTTTATTAGTAAATAAAATGAGATACAGAACATACCCCCTTCCCCATTATTAAAACAATACTTTAAAATGATATTTCTGAAATTCCACCTGCTTTCACTCTGTTTCCCACCCTGTTCAACACCATGCCCTGTGTGTTCATGCTGAGAACTTTGTGAGGAAAGCCTGTGAGTAATACTTTGAAACCAGTGCATTCTCAATTATATAATAAATCACATTAGAATGCACAGGGAACTTTATGGGTTGGGACAGACATGAGTATCTTTGACTTGCTAAAATTGTATTATATATAAATGTGATTGCTATGGTCTAAATGTTCGTGTCCCCCCAAAATTATATGTTAAAATCATAGCCCTCAATGTGATGGTATTTGAAGGTATGACCTTTGGTAGATGACTAGGCCCTGAGGATGGAGCCCTCATAAATGGAATTAATGCCCTTATAAAAGAGACCCCAGAGAGACCTCGCCTCTTCCACCATGGGAGGAGACAGAAAAAAGGCACCATCTGTGAGACAGAAAGTGGCCTCTCAGCAGACACTGAATCTGCCTTGATCTTCAACTTTCCAACCTCCAAAACTGTAAGAAATAAATTTCTGTTATTTATAAGCTACTCAGTTTATGGCATTTTGTTATAGCAGCCCAAACGGACTAAAACAGTGGTGTTAGATTTTTGTTGTTGTTGTTCTTAGTATCCAATAATTACTTTAAAATCATCTTTGCATGAGATTGTCTTGTAATTAGAAAAGAACTGGGTCACTTAAGATGTCCTTAAGGGCAGGTATGGGTTTTTTTTTCTGATTTAAGTGTTTAGGTCCCCTCCATTCTCACCACAGATGCACACACATGCACACATGAATGTGCACACACATCTACACACACGTGCACACACACAGGCACATATGTGCACAGTGAACACATATGCATAAACATGCATACATTCATATTCATGTGCACACGTGTGCATGCACACAGGGACACACATACATGCAATGTGCACCTACACATGCACACAGTCTCTGGAAGGACACATGTTCTATGTTTTCCTCAGACTTCACTGTCCCCTTCTTTGTATCTTCATTGTTTGTCTTTCCTTTCACTGACCTTTACTAATACTAACAATAGAAGCTGTATTTACATAGTGTTACTGCATGCCAAGAACATTTTAAAGATGAATAAGCTGAGGCACAGACAGCTTATGCAAGGTGACCCAGCTTTCCTCATGGGTTGATCTTGGGTGCTCTCTACAATTCTTCTTTATATGAGCTCACACATTTGCATAATTTAAAATTCCACCCCTACATTGATAACTGCAGGAATTCTCTAGCCCAGGCTTTGTGCTCTAGTTTCATATAAAAAATTACATAATTACCGTCTTCACTTAGATTTCTCAGCCATCTCAAATGCGATGTGATGGAAACAGAACACCCTCCTTCCCTCCACTCCCAACACACTGTAAACTGTTCCAAAGTGGTTACCTACCTTGCCCCATGCCTTTGCCTCTCAGTAAATATACCACTGTCCATTCACATGGTTCCTCAGTCCAAAAACAAAAAAAAATTCCCGTGATTTTTCCTTTTTCATCTTCCCATCCCTAACTCACATGCATCAGCAAGTTCTGTCAATTTTACCTCCAAAATAGAACCCTAATCAATCTACATTTCTCCATCTCCACTATTGTCACTCTTTTCTAGACGAATTGGGAGATAAAAGTTTCTGGACGGATCTTCTCACTTTCACTCAGTCCGGGGATCTCCTTGAAACCAGATCCATTCCGGTATCCCCCTGACTCACACCAGTACATCATGTCATCAGGGTACATGCCTTTCTGATCAGTCTCAGAAAACACAGGGGAATTTCAAAAAAAGGCTCACAGTTGTAGTTGCTGGCACTGCTGCCACCCCATGAGATAACACCACTGCCACTTTTGACATCATAGCCAAGCAGGTGGGTGCTGCAACCACCACTGCTGCAGTTGCTGCCACCACTGGTGCCATCAGGCAGCCACCATCATTGTGCTAGCAGCCTGCTGCTTCTGGAACCACTGCTGCCATGGGGGCAGTCTGCTAAAACCGCCATCACAGCCACCACCACCACAAGGGCAGCCTGCTACCACAGCAGCAGCCACTGCAGCCACTGTCAATGTGCAGGCAGACTGCCAACCAGTCGACGGCAATGACACAAGGAGGGTCACCAGTGGAGTCCAGAGAAGGAGGTGAGTGAGTGCAGACCTGTGACCCAGTGGCCCAACCCACAGGGGAACTTGTGCTGCCCCCATGGCAGCATGCTTGGGGGTGGGAGCTACATGGGCAGCCCACACAATTGCCTGGACCTGGGGAGAGGCAGATGCAGAACTCCTGGAGAGTGCAGAACTGAGGATAGGCAGAGAAGGAAGAAAATTCCCAGTGCACCTATCAGGGTCACAGGGTACTAGCTGGGGTGCCAACAGCCTACACAAGGTCACCACCCCAGCCAGAGTGACAGGGCACCCAGACACTTCTCTCAAGAACTCAAGTTCTCACCCACATCCTTACTGACCCAACATAGTGTCAATAATCTCAGCAAAGAATCATGAAGTGCCCCAGTGCCTAGACCACGGAGGCACTCACATGCACCTCCAACACTGAATATGACTGAAGTACCCACCTGGAGTCTACACTGCTGTGTCTACCTGGAACCAATCCTAAAACACCCTACTCAATGGTAAATATAAAACACATCTATAGGAGTCTCTCTCCTCAAAGCCCACTCTAGAGTAATAGAAGAAGCAACTGCTCTACCAGATAACCAGACCTCAATGTAGAGATACTAGAAATATGAAAAACAAACAAACAAACAAACAAAAACACAACAACAGGGAAATATGAGTCCACCAAAGGAACACAATAACTCTCAAGTACCAGACCCCATAGAGCAGGAAACCCTTGAAATGACTGAAAAGGAATTCCACGTAACAATCTTATGGAAAGTCAATGAGGTACAAGAAGATGCAGTCAGATGACACAATGAACTGAGCAAAACTCTCCAGGATACGAAGGAGGAAATTTACAAAGAGACTAATAGTTTAAAAAGGAAGGTAGCTGAACTCACGGGCTAGGAAATGCCATCAAATGCTATTTTCAAAAATTTTGTGGCTGCTGAAATTGATAGCTTGGAAATACTGAAAATAAACTACAATGTTAAATGGTAAGGTATGCATGATCCTCCTTAAGCTGCCAGCTTGCATGTCCCTGGATACTAGGGATACACCTGACCACCAGGCACTTGCTTGGTCATTTAGCCCTGATCAGCATTCTTGGAGCCGATGACTTCCCAATCAACCTGGCATCCAACCCATGTTCTGCCATGGTGGTCAAATTCCAGAGGAGGAGAATAGGAGCAGAAGTGGAAAGCAGGTCCGCAAAGCATTGTCAGACCTAAAAGACACTCCTAGGTCATAGTGAAGGAGCTGGATTTCTTTCTAAGCAGTAAATCCTCCCCAGTGCAGGTGAACAGTTCACCTTCATGAACAATGAATGGTATTTCATTACAGGACAGCAGAGCCACAATGCCCAAATGCCAGCTCGAAGGGCAGGATGGAGAGCAAGCATGAAGGCAGGAGCTTGGTCAATGGGGGACCCTGGCATCCAAACAACCAAGAGTAGGATGCAAAACATGCTAGAATGGAGGTGTGGTGAAAGATCTATTCAGTCTGCCTGAGAAGAGCTCATAGAGAATTTGACATTTAAACAATCTAAAGAAGATCACTGGGCAAAGAAAGGAGGCACAGCTTTTCAGGTGGAGAGATCAGCATGTGTAAAAGCCACAGAAGCATGAACACACTGGGAGAAACCTGGGCTCTGGGGCTGGGGTCAGGGCCTGGGTAAGTTTTGGTGGGAGCCTGGGAATCCATGATAGTCCAGATTATTGGTAATGCTTAAGAGTCAGACCTGAAGTGGAGAGATGCCACCGTTTTTGTGGATACCAGGGTGTTGTAGGAGATAAAATGGCGACTTAAAAGAAGAGAAATGGCACAATAAAAGATGGCTTCTGGGTTTCCTGGTGGACATTTTGAGGCTGACTCCCTTGCCCCTATAGCACACTGTGCTTTCCCCTTCCACAGCACAACCTACAGCTCCTGCTCTGTATTTATATGCACTGTTTTATGATGTCAGAATCTAGCTTTCTTTTTAGGAGACACAGAACATGAAGATAAATTATTTAAAAAACAACTGAAAAGCACCTTGTTACGGTTTCAATGTGCTCCCTCCAGAATTCAGGTATTGCCAGTGTGATAGTATTAAGGGGTAGTAGGGGCTTTAAGAGGTGATTAGTACATGAGGGCACCTTCCTTGTGAATGGGATTAAGGCCCTTATAAAAGAGGCTTCACACAGTATTTTGTTTCTTGTCCTTCTGCTTCCACCATAGGAGAACACAGTGGGGCATCCCTGTGTGGATGCAGCAATAAGGTGCCATCTTAGAAGTAAGGAGTGGCCCTCCCCAACAATGAACCTGCCGGTGCCTTGATCTTGGAATTCCCAGCCTCCAGAACTGTGAGAAATAAATTTATGTTCTTTATAAATTCCTAATCTGTGGCATTCTGTTATAACAGAAAAAACAGACTAAAATGCACTGTAATCCAATCAGCCAAAAATAACCTCTGTAAACCAACTGGTAGATGGTTTTTGGTCATTTTTTTCTACGTGTGCATTTGAATGTTTGTGTGTATAACCAAAATTAAGTTCACATATAATTTCCTAGCCCACTTTCTGTCTCCATAATGTATATATTGAACGTATATTTCAGTATCCACACATATTCACTCATATCATAATATTTAGCGGCTGCCCTAAATTTTACTATAAGAACACACATAGTTTGCGTTCCCAATCTGTGGCCTTTGAATATTAGGCTATTTCTAATTCTCCATTTCTATAAATAAGCTACAGTGAGTATCCTTATACTCATATCTTATCACACCTGTCTAATTATTTCTTTAGGATTAATCCCCAGAAATGAATTTTTTTTCATTAAACATAGACACACTTTTAAACAGTTAGGATATACCGCCACATTGTTCTCTGAAAAGCTTATCTCTATTAAGCAAAATCCCAGGGTGCCTGTTTCCCCCCAACAACTTAGCAAACACTGGAGATCATCATTCTTCTTGTTTTCTCCCAATATAATAGGCAAAAATAATATTTCATTATGCTTTATTGTAGTTGTGTTTCCTTCATTATCAACTTTTGAATATGCTTTTTGGTCATTCATATTTATTTTCTTTTAAAAATGACCAGTTCATATCCTTTGCCTATCTTTCTATTGGGGTATTTGCCTTTGTTTTTTTACTAATAAAAAAATATTTTTATAAAGATAAGCTTTGGTCAATTATATCGCAAAACAATTTATTTCAATTGGCCTGTGACATCTAAATTTTGTTTATGGTATTTTAATCATTCAGAATCTATTTAGTGTGATGCAGCCATATTTAGCCGTAGTTTTCCTTCCTGGTTTCTGCCTTTGGGGTCTTGCTTTGAGAGCCTATCACCACCCTGTGATTAGGTAAATGTAAACCAGATGTTAGCAAGTCACTGCTTCTGTGGCATCTGCAGAGGAAGCTCTGTATGTGGCTCTGTATGTAGGAAGCTCGGTCCATTCACCCATTTCAACAATAAATCCACTTACGCCAATTGCTTTGTGGAGATTGGGGGAGAGCAGGGAGTGAGGGTTTTATGATGAAGGAAACCTCCTCGTTGAGTACAGTGCATCCCACCACCTTTCTATCTTTTTGCCAAATCTCCACTTTATTTTTCTCTCTAGTGAGCACCGAAAGTTCTTTTATTGTGCAGACCAATTAATGAACCACCTTTTGATATGTAGGTGTCCCTTGAGGGTCTTGGCCTGAAACTCAAACAGCTTACCCAGCATTTCTGCCAAACAAATATAGTACTGTCCTCCAAGAGATCCTGGTGAATACATTTTTCTTCAACTCATTACATCAATATATTGCTATATTTTCTTTTAATGATTTAATAGTTTCATACTTAACATTTGAATATTTACCCTACCCAGAAATTGTTTTTGTATCTGGAATGTAAAGCTGCAAGATAATCTTTGAAATTCTTGTCTGTCCCATTTCCAACGGTGGACACTAGACAGGGAGTTATAGGAGAAGAGCAGGTGTATTTGTCCTTCTTTGTATCCTCAGTTCTTTTCACAGTATCTGACACATAGTAAGTGGATAATAAATAAATATTGAACAAATGGGGGAGGTGCAGTAAAAGGTGTTTAGGCCAAATTTTTACTTCTCCCAGTTCAAGCGAGGCATTGCTCTTTCCGAATGAAACTCAAGAATTCTTTCTCCCCTGGACTAATTGGAATTTTCCACCTTTGTTTAAGAGGCTCTGTAGTGGCAGAGCTGTTTTAGCCCTCTCTGGATCTCTTTCCTCCTTCTTTCGGTAACAGCCCCCTGATTTCACTTTGTGGGACTGAGTTCAAGTTGGGAGAGCTGCTTTTGGCCAATCAGAGCACGGTATGCCTGTGGCTATAGTCATTGTTTTAGGGATGGGCATGTGACTTAAAAGAGATCAATGAGAGATTCTATAGGAATTTTGATGGAAGTTTCAGGAAAGACAGACCCTCTGTGCCTAGGGATGGAGGTCAATGTACTAACTGATCTAAGTCTAGAGAGATGGTCTATAGTGACCATCTGTGCCACCTTAGAGAAATATGTCAACGTAGAGGAAACTTAGACATAAACAAAGACAGATTTCTAAAAAGGTTATCTGAACACTGGCTCTAGCCTGCACATTTTATTTATGAGAATAAAAGAATTCTTTTTTAAGCTTGAGCCCACTTGAGTTAGGTTGCTGTTTCTTGCACTCCCAGATATTATTCACCATCTCACAATTGGGACAGTCTAACATACAGTCCTGGTATCAAAGACCTGTGCTTATTCACACAAAGATCTCAAAATAAATGGCAGTTACGGTCATTGCTGCCTCGGTCTATCCCCGTGATCCTCCTGGGATAAACCAGGATCCATAAACAAGCTTTTTCTTAGAACAGAGCATTAACTTGCGATGATTGAGACCTTACTATGTTTCATGCATCATGAATACATTCATTATCTCTATTCCTTCCTCCAATTATGTAAAGTTTCTCATGAATAACTGAGGCTTCTACTAGATCTTATAAAATGTACAAGTCATACAGGTGGGAACAGAGAGGCAGTTGTGTGTGGTTATGAATGTGGTCTCTGGAGCTAGACTGTTCAGACCTGAGTAACTAGTTCTTGCACGATCTAGTTGAATATCTAGTTCTACCACTTGATAGCTGCAAAACTCTGAAGAAGTTACTTAAATGGTCTGTGCCTCACTTTCCTCATATATAAAATGGAGATAGTAGTAGAATTGCATTATAGAGTCACATAAAGGACTTGATGTGATGATACATAAATACAAAGAACAGGGGCTGCCAGTTGGTAAGTGTTCAATATTTTAGTGTCCTGGTGTAGCAGGACAGGACTGGAAGAACAGAAATCCATATCACTATGGGATACACAGGGTCACTCGGATGCCCCATAAATGACTCTAAAATCACTTTAATATAGAGTTGCCAGGGCCTGATTTTAGTTGTTGAGTTCAGAAGCCCAGGACATTTTCCTCCCCCTCCTTTTTACCATCCTGACTATAGAACAGGCAGGACATGAAGCTCGGGGTGCCGGTGCTACCTTCCCCTTTGAGTCAGGGAAGTTTGTCTGGCAAAGTAGAGAATGTTGTGGTCGGGGGAGCGGGGAGAGGACTGATAACATCATTTGAGTCCTGAGTCAGCTCTTAGTCATACATCAGCTTGGTCCCTGCGATTCCGATTTCTAGGAGCCAGCAAATCTCACTTTGCCTTAAGCAAATTTAGGTAGGACCTCTGTCAAAACAGAAAAGGTCCCGCAGATATAGTCCCCCAGATTTTTGAAGAACTTTTTAGGTGAATATTACCCTCTTCCAGCTCCTGATGAATTACTATCGCTCAGCCTCTTAAGAAGGCAGCTCACTTCTCTCATTCATTCATTCATTTTATAAATTCGTATTGCATATACCTGTGTCCACATGACTTATTGTTTCTGTGCTGCCCATGACATTGGCCTGGTGGTCTCACTTTATCACCATGAGTCTCTATTTCCTCTGTACAATGATGCTAAGCATCTCTAACTCTCAGGACTGTTGGGGTGAACACAGTACTTGTAGTTTGAAAACTCTGAACTGCTCTACAAATGTGGAATGACAGTTGTATATTCTGGAATCCCGAGCAGGAAACATGGCTCCTATAGTATTGCACATGCTGGTTTTAAAGCTCCTGTGGGGAGCAGGTAGAATCCAGTGGTTAGTTAAAACACCTGTGGTAAATTAGACTTACCACAAGGATTCCACATGTGAATTAGCACAGAGTGAGTGGCACACGGCAATAAACATGTAAGTCTGAAGTTGTCTATTGATTATGTGAATTTTTTTATAGGTCTTCCAGAGTCTTGCAGGAATTTTTTCAGAGGCGGAATAAAGTACATTTCTTGCCACCCTAAAATAAGTTAGAACATATTCATAAAATATGTTAGAAGCATATTCATAAACAGATTTTTCGAATACTCACTGTGTTCAAGACACTGTGCTAAGAACTCTGTAAGATTATCTCCGTTAAATTGCACACCACCCTGTAAGTTTCTCTCATTTTATAGCTGAAGAAAATGAGGCTCAGAGAAGTTAAGTATCCAGCCCCAGCTTGGGGCACGAGTAGATAAAGGGCAAATCTATAATGAATGCTTCACGGTAAGCCTTAGTAGAAGGTACAACAACTGATGTAGATATTTTGGAGTAAGTAGAGCTTGGACATGGAAAGGTAGGAGGGCAGAGAGGCCATGGGGAATAGAGTGAGGATCGGGAGGTGAGATGTGCATCCAGAGGGCAGGATGCGTGAGCAGGAAACAGAATGCAAAATTTATTGAAAATAAGCTATCGGAAATTATAGTAAACTTAAGACCAATAAAAGCAGTTTGGGGCAAATTGTGGAAGGCTCTAAATGCAGGGTCAAGAGGCTAAGCTTATTTTGTAAGAGAAACAAATAGTTAAAACCATGAAATGGCACCATCAAAATGGTGCTCACCACTCTGCCTGCCATGTGCAGAACAGGAGAAGAGAGTGATCCTGGGGTCAGGGAGGCTGAGCAGGACACCACCCCAGCATAGCAACAGGACAGACTTCATGCCTACAAGTGAAATGAAAAGAGGAAATTTCATTATCAATGCTGAGGAGACTCTTCCCATGACTTATTTAAGGTGTTTTGGTTTTGCCTGTTGGCTTTATTTTTGCAAAGGATCAACTCTCTTCTGGCTTAAAGTCTAATAAAGCATGTGATTGCCTTAAACATTTTGCAAACACATACGCAGAGAAAAGACTACCCTCCCCACAGCTTCTGGATATTTCCTCATTCAAAGGCTGCCTCTTCTTGCCAAGAATGCTCATGACTGGAGCCAACCAGTTCTGGCAATGTGCCCTTATTCCTCCTCTTGGAGTCCTCCCCCTCTGACTCACTCACAGGAGCCCGTACTCTGTCCAAAGTTAGAAAATCCGCCGACGCCTCCTAGCCTCTCATCTGATCCCACTCCCTCCCAGTTCAACAAGTTTGGCCTTCTGGCTGAAAAAGGAATTACTTTCGACTTTAAAGAAAACATGCTCTGTTTCTCCTGATGGCATCTCTAGGGTGGAGGGAAATAGACTGGCCTTTGTTACTCTGTCCACGGTAGAAGATTATGGGCAGTGCCCAAAGCTGGGGGCAGGGGTGGGTGGCAGGAGGTGAGGTCTGGTCAGTTGACTTAGCATAAGGCCTGTATTGTTCTGGCAGCCTCTTTTGGAGAAACAAAACTCTTAAGGAGGCGAGCTGCCCACTTGGTCTTAGAGCCTGGCAGGCCTGATTACCCACTGATTTTTCTTGAATGTTCTTTATCCATTTAGATTCCCAAAAGGCTTTGAAAATAATCACAAAATCCCATGCAAAGTGGCATCTTCCTCACATGAGATGTTTTGTGAAATAAAAGGTAAAACAGAAGAACTTGGAGGACCTAAGGCTATGCATGTAGATAGCCGATGTGGTATAGATAGGAATGTGGAATGGTCATGATTAGCTAGCAAGCATTTGTGACATACCTGCTATGAGACACTCACTCTACTGGGCATAGCTGGAATTTGAACCCAAGATCACCTACCTCTAAACTCCATATTCTCTCCACTAACACAGTGTTTTCGGTTTTGCATTTGGGTTTTTTTTTTTTTTAGCAGTGAAGTACTGTTTTCAAATGAATCCTGTACAGGGTACTTCAGAAAGATCATGGAAAGATTCCTGTTATCTTTTCATTCTAATTTTCCATGAACTTTTTAATTATCCATGAAGTACTCTCATGGATAGCACAGATATGCAAACTAGATCTAAAAGTATAAATGATATGCTAGTATAAATATATTTGTTTAAATTTATACCATATATTTAAAGACAATCAATAAAACTAATGAGTCATTTCTAATTAACACAGAAAATTAAAGTTGAAGGTACAGTCAACAGTTACAGTTTTCTGTAAGGTTCAGTATTTAATTTATTTTTGGATGTTGTTTCTGTTGCATGGAATTGAACAAACTCCTTTTCTATAGAGAATAGTAGCTGCAAAGGATGAGCAATTCCTAAACAGCTCGTCTTGGAGTCTTGCCCTACTTGTTGTTTTGCAAAACTAGTCCAAATGGTATAAAGCTGAATTGCTATTAATACTTAATGTGACTCCAGTTTCCTTATCGTAAACCTAAATGTCCAAGTCAGATTGGTAGCTCTTAAGATGTTTGGTCAGCTAAGATATTGCCTGTGTTGGGATTATTGTTATGGGATTAAAGTCATATCAGACTTTTCATTTTTCCTTGCCTGCTACATAATGCATGCATAGGTATATCACACAAGGGTTCCTCCAAATACAATTTTACAGGATAGAACCTGATAAACCTCAATTGAAAAAAAAAAGAAACAAACAAAAAATAAGAGACCAAATCAATGACACATTCAAGAAAAAGTTCAAATACACATATGAAGGTATCAGGAAAGTGTTGCTTGCTAATAGCTCCACAATTCTGGGGTCTCCATGGTGGTTCCATTCCCACAGCTCCACTAAAAATGACCTTGGTGGAGTTTTTCTGCTACAACTTCAACCCCGTATTCCCTCTTGGCATTGCTCTAGCAAAGGTTCTATGTGTTGAATCTGCCCCTGTGACAGATCTCTTCCTGGACCCCCAGAATTTTCCATACGTCTATTGAAATCTGGATGGGAGATCCCAAGCATCACAGTTCTGGCATTATTCAAGCCTGCAGACCTAACCCTGCATGGATCCCACCAAGGTTTCTGGCTTGTATTTTCCAAAGTTGCAAGTCCAACAATACTTGGAGCCAATTTAGCCACAGCTGGAATAGCCAAAGCAGCCAAGGTGCTGATACTAAAAGCAGCTTCCTGAGATGACCCTGGGCAATGAGCCCATTGGGGGCACCTCAGTGCTGTTCCCCAAGACTATTCTGTCTCTCTAGGCCTCTGGGCCTGTAATGGAAGATCTCCAAAATGCCTTCAAGGTCTTTTTTCCCTTCTCTTGGTAATCCCTTTCTTCTGTACTCATCTCCTTAGCAAACAGTCACTGGGCTACACCATTGAATCGTTCTGTTGCAAATGTTCTCTGCTTCTCTACCACATGGCCAGGCTGCAAATTTTCTAAATCTCTATGCTTTGCTGCCCTTTTAATTCTAGCTTTACATCATGCCTTTGCCATCATAACTCAGCATAGGCTGTTACAAGTAGCCATGCAGCTTCCTTAATGCTTTGCTTCTTAGAAGTTTCTTCTGCCAAATACCCTGGGTCAGCACCTTGAAGTTCCACATTCCATAAAACTTTTGGTTATGAACAGAATGCAGCCAAGTTCCTTGCCAGTTCGTAGCTAGGGTGATCTGTGCCCCAGTTTCCAATAAGCTCCTTCTCATTTCTGAGACCTCCTTAGAATGGTTTAACTGTCCATATTTCTAATCACTTTCTTGTCAATGCCGTTTAACCAGTCTAAAACATTCCAAACCTTCCCTGGTTTTCTTGTCCTCTAAACTCCCATCAGCAGCAAGGTTTTCTCTAGCCTCCTCCTTCAAATTCTTCCAGCCTCCTCAGCATCTAGTTCCAAAGACACTTCAACATTTTCGAGTATTTGCTGTAAGCAACACCCACTTCTTTGGTATCAATTTTCTGTATTAGTTCATTTCTGTTGCTTATAACAGAATACCTGGAACTGCATGATTTATAATAAAATGAAATTTATTGCTGTCGGTTTTGGAGGCTGGGAAGTCCAAAGTCCAGGTAACACATCTGATGAGGGTCTTCTTTGATGATTGCTTTACAGCAACACGGGGGATCTCATATGGCAGAAATTGGAAGAGCAGAGAGAGAGAGAGAGACTCTCAGATGCTCTCATTTAAAGCCCTCAGAACTATGCCCATGACCATCATTATTAATCCACTCATTAGAGCGTGCTCCTAAGGATCTAATCACCTCTTCAAGGCCCCACCTTTCAATTACCATAATAGGATTTCCTACCCTCAATGGTTATAATGGGGATCAAGCTTCTATTCATGAAACACGGGGGACAAAATTCAATCAATATCAGTGGGCATGATCTCTTGGAGTCTAAAGTCTGGATTCATGAAATCAGTAATCGATATTGAGCACTTACCATTTGCTAGCAATTGTTTTAGGGGCCACTGGAAATGTACTAGTGAACAGAAGAAAATGTCCCTTTGCTCATAATGTGTAAATTCTAGTCAGGGAAGCCAGACCCTAAATTCTGGAAGGGCAAGTGCAAGGAGAGGATATAATGTAAAATATACATAAACCCAAACTAGTAGAAAAACAATTAATTATCAGGTTGACATAGGTGCTGTGAAGAATTAAAAGAGGTTGTTGTTTCAGTGAGTGGCTAAGTAGATACTTTAGACTGGGCAGTTAGAGTCCTCTTGAAGAATGTGACCTTCACACACACATGCATACACATATATCTTATTATTATGACATTTTTTAAGCATACACAAAGGTCAAGTGATAATATAATGAATCCCCATGTACCCCAGCTTCAGTAGTTATCAATATTGACAACCCTTGTTCCATCTATCTCCCTTATACTTCCTGTACTTTCCTCTTGTTGTTAGAGTATTTTATGGCAAAATTCAAGACACATATCATTTCTTCCAAAAACTTTTCAGCACTTCTACCAAATCAAGATAAAAAATTCACAATACTATTAATGCATCTCAAAAATGAGTAAATATTTCTTAATACTATCCAACACCAAAACTGTGGTCAAATTTCCTCCTGTTTTCTCAACAATATTTTTTATGGTTGGTTTGGCCAAATTAGGTGAGGATATAGAATTTAAACTGAGATTCCAAATGGCAAGAAGGAGTGGGTACAAGAAGACATAGGAAAGGGCCACCTAAGCACAAAGAGCAACTGGTGGCAAGGCCTCAGGTGGGAGCTCGTTTGCTGTTTGTAGAACCAAAAGAAGGCCAATGTAGCTCATGCACAGCTCACAGAAACCTGACCTGCAGTAAAAATGTAAGCATGAAAGCCAGAAGCCATCAGTTCTTTTGGGCAAGAGTATGATCCTATTACAAATAGTTCCAGGTCAAGGTCAAGGAGATTGGCATGAATAATAAAGGAGTATAAAACTGTAGAAGAGGAAGACAACCCATGAGTCTTAGAGAAGATACAAATTAGGTAAGACTTTCTGCAAGAGATCTTGAACTTATACAGGGCCTTTAATTCAATTTTGTAACCATCTGTTTATGCAGAGGGCCTAAACTCAATCACTCTGATGGTCCCAGCAAGTCAAAGAAATGAGTGAAAGAGACTGAGGGTAAACGAGGGAGTGGTGGGGACTGTGAAGTGCTGAAGCATTAACGTCCCATCTAAAAGGGGCAGCTACCCCATAGCCCAACCAATTGTTGCTGTGAAGAAATGCCATCCCAGGACTGAGGTATCCATCTGCTACTGCTTTATAGATGAAAATCCAAAATTTTATATAAAATATCCTGAATTTTAAAAATCTAGGCAACTACTTTTATTCTATAAAACTGTTTATTCAGGTGAAGACTTGATCTAGCCCCTCTGGCCATTGATTTGCAATCTTAGGTTGCTGTTTAAAATGGTGGTAAGCTTAGGCTCAGGCAGTCTGCCTGGGTTTAAATCATAGCTTCACCATTTACTGTCTGTGTGACCTTGGAAAATGTTGTTAACATCTCTGAGCCTCAGCAAAATGAAGATGTCTTGGTCCATTCCTGCTACTATAACAAAATACCACAGACTGGACAATTTATAAATAATAGAAATTTATTTCTCATATACCAGAGACTAAGAAGTCCAAGGTCACTGAGAGAACAGATTCCCTGTTTGGTGAGGGCCTGTGGTGTTTTCTCTCACATGGTGAAAGAGATGGAAGGGCCAGGCAGCTCTCCAAAACCTCTTTTATAAGGCCATTAATTCCACTCATGATGGCAGTGCCTTCATGGCCTAATCCACCCACCTCTTAATACTGTCACATTGGGGTTTAAGTTCTAACATGAGTTTTAGAGGGACATGTACATTTAATCCATAGCAGAATTTAACAACAGTCTCTCTGTCATAAGTGGAATGATGGCCCTCCAAAAGGCATGTTTGTATCCTAATCTCTGGAACCTGTGAATGTTATTCGAAAAGAGGTCTTTGTAGATGAAATTAAATTAAGCATCTTAAAATGAGATTATTTTGAATTATGCAGGTAGGCCATAAATCCAATGAAAAATGTCCTTATAAGAGACACACAGATGAGAAGGTGACATGAAGACAGAGGCAGAGATTAGAGTGATGTGGCCACAAGCCAAGTATTGCCATCAGCCACCAGAAACTGGAAGAAGCAAGGAACAGATTTTCTCTTAAAGCCTCTATAGGGAGCATGTCTCCACCAGCATCTTGATTTTGGGTTTCTGAACTCAAGAACCATGAGAGAATAAATACATTTCTGTTGCTTTAAGCCACCAAGTTTGTGATGATTTGTTATGGCAGCCACAAAAAGCTAATATTCTTTCCTTTACAGTTGTGAAGATTAAATGGCATATGGTAAGTGCTTGGTGAAGGTTAAATCTTCACCTATTTCTTTCTGTGAAATGATGTGACTACCACCCACCTAGAAGCATGGCTTTCCATAAACATAGGAAGATTTACCATGAAGCTAAGAAACTTCCACTTCAGGCTGCTCTTTTGCATGGTCCCATCACAAGATATTTCTCATGTCACCTGTTTTTATAGAAATTGCAAAAGCAAGATGTCTTTGTATTCTGTTTCCCAAAGACCACCCACACTATATAATCCTCAGGCCATGCAAGCTAAATCTGGTCCTGGTTGTTGGTTTTGAGGACCAAAAGACTGCAACCCTCAATAGCTCATCAAATGGGTACTCACTGTGAGCCTGCTACCACGAGGCTTCATTTACTCAGACCTGGAACTGGAGGGAAGAGGAAGGAGAGGTTGTGGTTTTTCAAATCTGCCCTGAATTCAGCCCCAACCCTAAGGCTCTAAAGGGTCATACTTGCCTCATTCCACCAAAGACTCGAGGTGGCTCACAGGAAACACACTCAATAAAACTGTAAACCTCAAAATTAATATCAGAGTCAGTAGAACTACCAGAGAGGGCAAAGGCTTTGGGAATTGTAACCAGTCACCTTGGTCCCATTGTCTGTGAAGGCGAATAGAAAATCTCAAAGCCGACAAGGGTGGGAAAGATATGGCACAAAGAGAGCCTACTGTGGCCAGGAACACTGATAGGTCCATGGCATCAGAGAGTCGATCATAGGGGCACACTGTGTATGCACCCCCACACCTAACCCTTACCCTCTCCATATAACCAGCTAATGCCTAGGCTCCATATCCCATGCATTAGATTTAGATTTTATCCCTTACAAGTAAGCAAAGGCTTTGGGAAGAGAAGACCATGGATTCTTAGAAGTCATTTACAGGTTAGTCTAAATTAGTATTACCCTTTTTTGAAGGATCATTTTAAGAGTGGGGAAAAGACAATAAAGGAAGCATGGAGAGTAGAGAGTATGTATTCACTGGGTAAGAAAGAGGAAACAGAAAAATCTTCTTTAACATATTTCATAGTTGAGTCTAATGTTAAACCCATCTTCTTCCTATCCTCCCTCTCTCTTATTTCCCCACTACTGAAAACCCCAGTTATTTTTGGCACTTCTTACATCTGTAAGAAATCCTGGACGCTGTTTATGGTCACTAAGAAAAGGATACATTTCAAATAATTTAGTCTCTTCTATGAGCAGGACCCAAAGCTGTTACACTGAATATGTCTCTGCAGGTGGCCACTTGGCAACCAAATGGACACTCTCAGGTACAAAAAGCGGCCATCCATTCCAGCGGTCAATTCTTTGAGGGCTAATGCTTATGTGGAGCTAAATCCAACTTCCTGCAAGGTTCACCTATTGGCCCTAAGTTTTTCTTATGAAACATCTGCTTCATTTTCTACGTATACTCATTCAAACATTTGAAAATAGTGATCAATGGAGCTTAAAGATTTCACTGAGCAAAATATATCTAGGTCTCACAAGGCACACTTTTGGATCTGTTGGGAAGCTCCCCATGATGGAATATTTCTGTACCTTGTCATTGTTTTTTAAAAACATAAGGCCTAGAATTGGACACAGAACAAATTACAGGTACAGTCAACTCAATGCAGAATAATCCAGGCCCATCTCTTCCTTTGATCTGGACCATAAACTCTGAGTGAGACTACTTAACATTTTGTGAGCTTTCTGAATCATAGTTTTGTTGCAAGCTCAGGTTATTCATAGGGAAGAAAATTACAGGGTTAAGAATAGAAAGTAGATAGAAGCCATAGAGGCTTAGATATTTGCGAAGGTATTTTGACTTTTACCAGCCCAGCAATGACCACAGAGCTGCTGCCGGCTTTCCTGAGCTGGAGCAGTGGGGGGCCGAGGGCCTTGGTCATGCCCCCATCACCTGCAACCAGCCCAGCAATGACCAAGCCACTGCTGGAAGCCCCCTGGTCTCCCCTGCAGGAATGAGGGGGTGCCACAGGCCTCAACCCTGCCCATCCTCCTTCCTCCTTCTCCCACTCTGCTTCCTTTCCCCTTTACCCCTCCCACTCCCCCCAACTGCTCTGCAACAGCATCATAGAATGTAAATAAATAAATAAATAATCTTAAAATTAAAAAAAAAAAAATTACCTAAATGAGGAGTTCTGCACTTAAAATAAAAAGGACTTAAAGACATCAGTTTCTTGGCATTTGGGGAACTTTATCTCTTTGTTTTTGAGTAAGAACAGAGGGAGACAGATTATCTGAGGAAAATATTGACTCTGCCCATCAGTATTTCCTCGATTCACCTGCAGGTAGATGTGGTGTGGCCATCCGTATTTGTTAATTCTAAAAGATAAAAACCCTTCTCAACTTGCTTAACAAAGAGGGCCATGCACTGTTTTATGTCACTAGAAAGTTCAAAGAGTCACTTGCTTCAGGTATGGCTGGATCCAGGTGCTCAAAGGCTATCATTAAACAGTTACCTCTGTTCTCATTCAGCTATGATTTCTCTTATGTTGACTTTCTAACTAATCGGGTTCAGGGAACCAATTTTCAACTAATTCCTTTATCCAGAGGAGGGAGAATGCTGACTGGCCAGCCTTGGTTATATGCCCACATCTGTGATGCGGCCAATAGGTAGGGAAGGGACAGTCTCTGAAAAGAGGAGAAAAGATCTGTTATCAGAAAAAAAAACAAAGGAATGTTGGGTGGACAAAACAATAAAATGTATTCCTTCTGTAGGAATAGAATGCAGATCCCAGAGACTCAACACACACAGGTGCAGTATCCGGGCAAGAACGGCGGGGCCGATCAGTGGGAAAATGAAGCACTCAGTAAAAGGTGCCGGTAAAATGATTTGTATATTGGGAAGAACAAAGGTGAAACCGAATCACTAGCTGACATCATACCAGAACTGAATCTCAAGTAAGTGAGGGACCCAAGTGTTATAATAAGATCTTTCAAACTTTGGTGTAATATAATGAGGAATATCTTTCTCACTTTAGGGTAGGAAAGAATTTTTTTAAAAAAGACACAAAAATCTAAAAACGAATGAAATACTGCCATTTGCAACAACATGGATGGACCTTGAGAGAATTATATTAAGTGAAACGAGTCAGGCACAGAAAGAGAAATACTACATGTTCTCACTTATTGGTGGGAGCTAAAAATTAATATATAAATTCACACACACACACACACACACACACACACACACAGACACACACACACACAAACCGGGGGGGGGGAGAAGATATAACAACCACAATTCCTTGAAGTTGATACAACAAGCAAACAGAAAGGACATTGTTGGGGGGGGAGGAGGGAGGGAGGTTTTGCTGATGGGGAGCAATAATCAGCCACAATGTATATCGACAAAATAAAATTAAAAAATAAAATCTTCAGAAACCATAGAAGAAAAAAAAAAAAAAGACACGAAAACCCTAATTATAAGAGATTAGGTTGAACAGACTAAGACAACCATTTTGGAAAACAATTTGGCATGATGACGTAAAGCTGAGAATTAACGTATTTTATGGAAGAGCAATTTCACTCCTAGGTGTATCCCTAAATGAAAACCTCCTACGCATGTGAATCAGCAAACATGACAAGATGCCCATAACGGTGCCAATTTTAACAGCGATCTTGAAACAACCTAAATGCATAATGACAGGAAAATGGATAAATAATTGTGGTATATTGCAAAATGGAACATTATATAGAAGTGGAAGTGATTGGATGAGGCTACATGGAACAATATAAATGGATCTTAGAACATGAAGTTCAGTGAAACAAGGAGACACATACAGAATGACAGCCTTTCAATACAACTCAATAACAACTGAAACCAAAAACGGTCTCATTTTGGCATGTGTGTGTGTGCTCATGCCTGATAAAAACATGTTCAAAAAAACCAAACAAACAAGGGGATGATAAATGCAAGATCTAGGACACTGGGTAACTCAGGGTTAGAAGCACAGGCGGATTACCAGGTGAAACGCACATAAATAGGTGTGGGTGACTGTCAAAGTTCTTATTCTTGGGCCGGCCTGTGGGCTCCTGGGTGTCATTATATGGATCAGCTATGACAGTGTGTAATGAACCGAGAAGCCTGACTTCTTTAATCCTATGCTCCAGAGATCCATTTTTTATTAAGGGTAAACCATGGGATATATATGCATGTAAATTTGAAAGCAGAGATAAGTGTTAGAGAGAAAATTCTGAATTATTGGTACACAGATGATATTTACAGACCTGGGAAGAATTAGAATGAAGTCACAGAGTCCAAGGAAGAAAGCTTGTGGTCACCACCACTTAGAGACACAGCAGAGCCAACCTGAAACTGAGCCAACCGAGAGGGACTGACCTCTGAGGAAGGCAGGAAACCAGGAGAGTGCAGTGTCATGGGAGCTAAGAAAAGAAAGCATCTGAAGAAGGTAGCGGTTGATTGTGTCAAGAAAGGTGAGGTCGAAGAAGTGACCAAGGGACATTGCAAGCCCAAGGTCACTGGCGACCTTGAACAGAGAAGTTCATGTGGAGTGAGAAGAGATGAAACTCTGCTCACCATGGCTGCCTTGATTCAGACCCTTCTCTTCTGTCTCTTGGGTGACATCCCAGCCCCTACTCATCTCCCTCACTGGCCTTTCCTCACATCACCACCATACAGGTCACAGGCCCAGCCATACCTGGTTCCCACTCACCTCTGTTGGCACCACATTTTCTTGATGACAAAGCCCCTCACAGTCAGACCCCAAACAACCTTTCTTGCCCCGTTTCCTACACCCAGTACTCGCATCGTTCAAGATCATGTCTTGTTTCTCAAGTCACATGCCTGCCTACCTCCATGTGTTTGGTTGTTTAGTTCTCTTCCACAGAAGGCAGTTTTCTGAGACCTTGATCATGGAGCCCATACGGGGTCTTCTCACATTTTCCTGGCCCTCTTCTTCTTCTGTTTGCCTGGTAGAATGGGGTGGGGGACATAAAGCTGGGAGAAGGGAGAACCTCACATTCGGACTCAGCCACTAATAAGCTCGTTGACTCGAGTAAAGGCCCTTTGTTGCTCTGGGTCCCAATGTCCTACCCTCTGAAATGAGGGAGTTTGACTGGGGTGGTTTTAAGGGTCCTTCCACCTGGAATATTCTCTGATTCTAGAGATGGTGGGGCAGATTTAGATTCTGGACTCCTACCACTAAAACGAAACTTACAGAGATAGGCCATTATCCTCCGCTCATTTGAAATGAACCTGGCCTTTGGTTAAGTGGCAAAGAAGGTAAGGGGTAGGGGCTCCTAGGTGGGACCTGCTTTGCCGGGTGGTTTTCCGTACCTGAGATCAGGACTGGGATGGAGTGGTTTTGTTTCCACCTGACAGGTAAACTTGGCCGGTATCCAAGACTGGCTAATGGATCCACACTGAGTCCAACATGGCCAGGTCTGGGTTTCAAATACTTCTTCAAATTACAAAGACTTTGGAGACAGAAGAAGGATTTTGCTCTAAACCAGCGTTATACAACAGTGAAAGTGTTCTTCCTTTTGAAGTGTCTAGTGATGACTGGTTTTATTTTTATACCCACCATTTCCTGGTGAAGAAATTAAACAAATAAACAGATGCCACCCTCTCTCCCTCTTCTCTTTTTTGGCTCGAGTCCTCCGACACTACAGTGCTTTCTGCACCATCTGCTGGCTCTGGAAAGGTAATTAACAAATGCACACTATTCCCAGATGAGGCTGGTTTATAAAGGACAAATCCCGCCAGGAAAACAGAGAGGAACAAAGTAAGACCATGCTAGACATGCAGGCTGCTGGAGTCTTGGACTCCACTGGAGTGTGTTGTTAGAGCTGCCTGTCAAATTTTAACTCCAAAAAATGAATTCACACTGATTTTAACCAAGGAAATGGAATTTCACACCTGCTGGGAGGCCCTAAAGAAGGGGTGAAAAAAATTGCACGGTGTGCAGTGTGTTCTTTCTAGGAGGGTGACTCCCAGATCTTATTTCTGTATTTCTTGTAATTTTTTGATTTATTGTAATTTTTTAGGAAGGAGAAAAACAGACATCAGCCAAAGCTCAGGATAAAATGCTGTGTGCAACCATAAACTTTGGGTTGAAGACAGGCAGATTCTGTCATTCGCGAAATTGACCTTTCACATATCATTTAGCTCCTCTGAGCCTGGATCCCACACCTGTTAGCTGGGAACAATAGTAACACCAAACCTTTAGGGCCCTTGTAACAATACATGAGAAAATGAATTTAGGTCAGGAATCATATCAAGTGCTGGGCTAGTGTCAAGCCCATCGTGAGTGGCAATGGTTGTTGTTAATATTATCTTTATCAGGTAAAGATCCCTGACAGATGGCCTAATCCACCCTTCGTGGTGGGGAATTAATAACCCTTCTAGCAAGACCCACCTTCTAAAAGGGGCAGAGCACTGTAAATAAAACAAACAAACAAAAAAGTAAGACCTGAAGGAAAAATGAGTTTGGGGGCAGAAGATAGCATTATAGCCTTTACATACTCAAAAGACATAAAGACCAACAAAGTAAGTGCTCATGTGAAGGGGTTGAGATAGGAGATATGCAGTAGAAATTTTAAAAGAGAAAAAAAGTAAAAATAAAACGGTGTGTTTTAATAAGATTAAAATTTGAATGGCAGAAATAGAGAACTTCCTTCCTAAGGATGAAGGCGCCCTTAGTTGGCTGTTTAAAGTGAGATAGGACCAAATAGAAGATTATTCTCAGCAATCTTCCAGAGGACCTTAGAAGACAGAGAGTGTGATGATGACAGTAACAAGGATCGCTTCCTTGTTCTCTGCCACTGACTGGCAGAGTCGGGACTCAAGGAACCTGCTTCTGGTTGCCAAGAGAAAAACACCCCGGTAATGCTGTTTTATGAGAGTCCTGGGGCTGCTGAAGGCAAAGTCAGCAGGTTGGTGTTTGTTTTCTACGGGAACAAAAGATCTCCCTAGTCAGTAAAACGATAACATCAACAGTTCACGGTCCCCTCACTGATGGCTGGAACTTGATATTTCTAGATAGAATGAGTCCTAGTAAATATCAGATCCACCCACACTCACCACTGGTGCCATATCTCTCAAAATGTCAACGTGCTGTGGAACACCTGGCTCGTTGCCAGACTGGCCACCAGCCAGAAGCCCACCCTGGAGCAACAAAAGACACCACTATCTGTGGTTTATTTAGGGGACTCTGTCTTCTTCCTACTCGCAGTCTTCAACATTGACAATCTCCTTGGTGACAGCTGGGAATCTAGGGCACGGTGACCTAAATGCATCCAGTTCTTCCTTCAAAATCCAGCTCAGACTCCAGCAGTCTGTACCATGTTCCCCAAGACCACTGCTATCCACAGAGTTAAACACTCCTCCTCTTTACCACCTCTTGTCAGGGACATCCTGGTGTTATCATTCATCAGATCAACTTCCTCCTAATACAAGTAGCAATTATAGAAGACAGTGCCAGCATGGGTCAGTTAACTGGGCATGTGGTGGCTCAGAGAGGCTTCCTGCGAGAGGAAACTCCTGATTGTGAGGCACAAGTAGGGTTTTCCTAGGTTGGAAAAAAAGAGGACAGAATTCCAGTGCAGAGACCCAGGTCAAG
Source organism: Cynocephalus volans (assembly GCF_027409185.1). Lineage (NCBI taxonomy): Eukaryota > Metazoa > Chordata > Mammalia > Dermoptera > Cynocephalidae > Cynocephalus > Cynocephalus volans. Next base: position 12,436,865 of record NC_084468.1, read on the forward strand.
GAAGACTTAGTGGTGGAGCTATGTCTGTGGTCCTGTTTACTTGGCTGGAAGATGCAGGGAGGCATCGAAAAGGGGGTTGCAAAGGTGGGATCAGAAAGGGCTCTGCATGGCCTTGTGGCCACGGGGAAGGCAGACTGAAAAGTAGCAAGATGAATGCAGGGAGACCAGGGCACTGGCTATGGAAATCATCTCTGTGAGAAAGGAGGGGGGCCTGAAATGAGGCGCCCACCATACAAATGAGGAATGGGAAGCAGGTGTGAGAAGAAGAGCATTGGCCCGTTATATGGCTAGTGGCAGAAGAAAGGGTTTGAGGTCTGTGGCCATGGCTATAATGCTGACAGTGCCACTGAGAAGCTGGGTGGCCTATGGCATGTTTCTCTGAGGCAGGATTGTTTCAAAGATTAAATAACATCACAAAGGTAAGGAAAGGAGGCAGAGCCTTGCTTGTAGAAAGCGCATGCACTGGGTGGGAATAAGAGCGGCGTCTGAGTTGCCCATGGCCATTTTCGTTCTTGTCAGGAATTCCTAGATTAAAGAGAGAGGTTTTAATATAAGAGCATTCCTCCTTCTCTTCTGCACACCCACTGCCTACCTTGGTATCCCATACGTTTCTTGAATTAAACCTAATAATTGAATTTAATTGTGTCTACTCTGGGGTTATGGCGGGAAGAACAAGGTATCAGGACAGCAAACTGAGCACTTGGAGAGTAGTTTTGCACTTTTCACAGACATGTGCTCACTTAAAACATTAGAAGAGCTAGAGCAGAGGCTACTGTGCTCTCCCCATTTTATAGAAGGGAACGGAGAGGCTAGGCAATTGTACAAGTTTGCCACATCGCAGGGAGAGTCCATGGGATCCCTGGACACAGCTTCTCTGGACGGAGCCTCTGGCCCAGCTGTGGCTCAGGGCACTCTCTTGGAGGAGGGGGAGGGGAGGGCTCCTTCATTAACAATGTTCTCAGGGGCAGCACGTCCCTCCCATTGGAACCCGGCCACTCTTTGCAGAGCATCTAGATGTTGAAATTTGAGTTGGAAATCCTACAAACAGAAGCATTAGACACAAGACAAAGGATGGGTGTTTCCAGAGCACACAGGGGAAAGAGTGGCCAGCACCAAGCCTTCTCTTTGATCCCCCTGCCACGGGGGATCAGACTCTGCTAAGATCATCAACTACCGAGGAAAAGGACTATAATATAATCTGTGCCCCTCTGTACCCCTTTGATCAGCTTTCTTCCTGGTATCCACCCCAGAAATGGTGTTCTAATATTTATGGGAAAAAGCCCAAGTTTCTTAGCCTGACACTGGAGAACTTCTCCCCCTGAGCCCATCTGCCTTTTCTTTCCAGTGTTGTCTGTCCTTCTGCTTTTACAGACACCTACTCTTGTAGTCAGAGTCTGGGTAACTGTGGGCTTTCCTACTTCTGAGTCTTTGCCTGTGTCTGTACTGCCTTACTCTGAGGTCAGGTGAATTTGAATTCAAGGCCAAGCTTTGTAATTTTTTAGCTGTGGGACCTTGGGCAGGTTTACATAACTTCCCTGAGCCTTGGTCTGTTCTTGACAGAGGGGATAATAATTCCTTCCTTACAGACTCACGGTCCGAATTAAATAAGTGAACATATACCAGGTGCCAATACATACCAGGTAATCAATATTATCTATCCTCACCCTCTAAGCTTAGCTCAAGTCCAGCCTCCTCCATGTCCCTGATCATCCCACAAAGCCATCTCCCTCCCCTCTGCCTCCTAGAAAAGCAATAATAGCTGAGATTTATTGAGCATTTACTATGGGCCCAGCACTATTTACATGGATCATTTCGGCTGATATGTACCACACACTTATGAAATAAATATCCTTATTACCAGTATTTTATATTCTTAGAAGTTAAGACTTAGGGAGATTAACTTGTCTGGGGTCAGGCAGCTGCATGGGAGAGGTTAGATTCCCACCCAGGCATTCTGACAGATGGTCTGCAGAGCTGTGCTGGATGTGAAATGGCCATGTCCTAAAGGGACTTTCCTGTGAGCCTTATCCAGACTGCCTTATACTATGGGTTCAACTTCACAGGCCCTTATGGAAGCTCTACCACGTGCCTGCAGTATACACAAGAGAACGAACAACAATAAGGCAAGGGCCCATCACGAGGAGCTCAGAGTCTATTGAGAGGGAGATACAGACACCACTCAATGCCGTTCAACATTGCAGGTGTCAGCTGAGTGTCTGAGCCAGTGTGGTCAACCTCCATCTGCGAGGTCAGGGAGGGCTGCATGGAAAAAGTGGTCCCGTGTCTTCCCATCTAACGCCCTTCTCAAGATTTGGCATTTCTAGATTGTCCTTCGCCTTTCAATGGCTTCGTTCCTTCTCCCTGCACCCTTTGTGGGAGGAGGCCTTCCATAAAACCAAGTAAATAAGGGGACAGGATTCTGTGGGCACAATAACACAGTGAAGTCATGCAATGAAAACAGAAGAAGTTAACAAGGAAGATCTGTTTGTGCAGTGGATAAGCCTCTGGGAAGAGTCTGAGGGATCTGAAGCTTGAGAGATTTAACATCACCTCTGCAGGCTGAAGAGAGAGGGCAGGCAGGGATCCTGAGGGTTGTGACAGAGCCCCTCTGGGAGGCAAAGACAGAGGGGCTGCAGAGGGGAAGAACAGCAAGAGATTAGGAGAGGGAAACAGCCAGCAGCGCCTCCCTGGTCGATTCTGCATGGAACTGCAGGTAAACGATGGCAAAATGAAGACACATGCTGCACCCCATTGGAGTTCTGGTGTGGGAATGGTATTCAAACTTTCTGGACAGACTAACCATGCCCAAGTTAAATAAAGAGATAGCACATTCTTCTTGCAGTCGCGAACCCTGTTCTGTTCCTCTTTCTCCCATTGCACACAGTACAGTGCTCCATATATCTTTTGGGTTTGCTGTCAGTGGCTGATCCCTAAATATTTTCCAAGTGATGACTGATGACTCACAACCATGAACCCAGACATTCCCCCTCTTCCACATCCCTCTGCTTTGTCCCTCTGATGGCCTTCTAATTTTCCTGCTAGACCTACAACTCTAAACTCTACCCAGATACTTTCCCTCCCACCCTTACCAAGGGCTCCCTACTGCCCTCCCTGCCCTCCGCTAAGTCTCCTTCCTGTAGTTTTCAAGATTGAAACTTGCAAGATCCAATCATTATGGTCCTTTTTCATGGGGTTCCTGATTCTGCGTGCTCTTTTCTTTCGGCACCATGCTGCCGAGAAAACCTTGGAGCACCATGGACTTCTTTACTGGGTGGGATGGTAGAAAAGGCATGGACTTGATCTCAAAAAATCCTCAATTTCAATCCAGCTCAATCACTTACTGGCAGGGTGACGTAGGCAAGTGTCAATTTCTCTGAACCCAGACTCTCTCCTTCCATGGTTTTGGGAGAGTTAACACGAGAGCTATGCTGGTTGCCCCTGCATGCAACACTTCCTGATACACAGGACCCAAAGAGTGACATCAATGCACCATGGCTGGTGAAAAAAGCCCCATCTGAGGCTTTGTTTGCTGGAGAAGGAGAGGGAAGGTGTGCAGCTGTGTGGACTCCCAGGCTTCACAGGCAATCAAGCCAGCACAACCTGAAGGCTCTTTCCCCAGCCACCGGGCCACCAGGCCACCAGGAGGGAAATAAAGGTTCCCTTTAGGCTGCATCCTTCTTTCAAAGCCCCTGTGCCTCCTACCTTCTTCTCAGAACCTACTCGAGAACAGGAGGCCCTTGTACTGGTGATACAAAAAGTTAGGATCAAAGAAGCTAATGACTCATTTGAAGTCACCGGAAAAAGAGTGTCAGATCTGTATCTGAGCTCTTCTCACCCACCACTGAGTCTATTCCTCTCAGTCCTGTTCCTCATCTTCTAGTTAAGAGTCTACCTGGTGAAGCAACAGCACTTACAAAAACTCCCTCTGTAGGCAGAGGGCTGCTGAGCTGTGGTTGCCAGGGAAATCCTCATGAAGCTCCCATCCTGGAGGATTTTCCAAGCTGAGCACAGACGAGGGGACAGAGGACATTTAACCAGCCCTGAGTGGTGCTGGGGGCTGAACTGAACTTGGAAGCAGGTATGGCTGGATGGAAAAGGTGAGTCTGAGAGGTGCTGAGGAGGGAAGAATCGCACGTGACACTGAAGGAAGAGGCGCGTCCTCGGAGCAGCCAGCCGAACGGGGGAGGATGGGGACCTGCCACCAGCTGCCTCTCCAGGGCCATCGTCTACCATCCACGCCCCTCCTGGCCCCCATGGAAAGCAGGGCTGCAGGTGCACTTGCCGTTCCTGGAACAAGCCTAGCTCTTTGCTGCCTCTCTGATTTCCTGTGTTGTTGCCTACACTTGAGCGGCCCTCTCCTCTCACGTCTACTGGGAGAAGAAAAACTTGGCTCAAGTCTCTCTTCTATGAAGGCTTTGCAGACTTCTGTGGGCAGATGACTGCTCCTCCTTAATGCACAATCAGGATCCCGGTAACGGTAACGATAGGTTCTGGAAGGATTTGTGTATATAGTATGTGTATGCATGTGAGATATATAGAGATAGATATTAGTGATAGATAGATAAATAGGTACATCAATAAATAAAATCTCATTCAATCCTTGCAGCAATTCTATATTATTATCTCCCAAGCGACCAAGATGATTCAGCTTCTGTTTGGACCACGACTCAAAATTATTGCCTCCTCTCTCAGACACTACAAAAGGCTCTCTGTCCTGTAATGCCTATGACATCTGATTCATTTACCTAACTGCCTCCCCTTCTATCAGGGCCTGGCTCTGGAGTAGAAATCCAATGCACATCTGTTGAATGGAATTGATTTGAAGAGGACTGGCAATTAGAAGGCTTCAGAGACAGTTCTGGGATGATGGGACAAGGTGCTTCAGAATAAGAGATGAATTAGGTAAGCAGGACCCAATTAGCAAAGGATGCTACTGCCTATGATAAGGAGCTTTAATTTGATAGGAGACAATTGGGAGCCATTCATCGAGGAGCTCAGAGAAAGGCAGTGACAAGCCCCTAATGACACTCAAGGGCCTTTGCAACCTTTAATTGCTGCCTGCAATTTTGCTATTTCCATGTAGAAGTGACACAGGAGGATGAGCTGGGAGCTGCCATATGCCCCGGTCTGCACTGCCCACAGCAAGGTCACTGTGGGAGCACCGCTCCTTCCCTCTGTGCAGAGCACGGATGTTGCAAAGGAGCCCAGCTCACTTTCTCTGTGTGTCCCTGAACCCCAGATAAAGGACCCCCTGCCTTCCACATCCCCATGCCTGACATGGCCCTTGGGCTCTGTGGAGCCTCCAGGAGCCAGGCAGCTGTCACTGTTGCTGCTGACCCCTCCTGAAGCTTCTGCCTCCCCTTGCCCCACTTGCTAACCCTTGCTGGGCTCCGTCCAAAGAGAGCATTCTCAGCTTCCAGAATTTCAATTCCACAGAGGTGGGATGCTTCCCTCCCTTCAACAACACTACTTTAAAACACTACCAGGGAAGGGCTGGTATGGAAAGAGAGCAAGGAGGCTATGAAATTCTGCTGATAGAGAAGTCATGTGGCTGTTTTGTGTTTTTATCTTTTATGTTTCTAAGTTTGGGATCCCTTGCTTCTTGCATCTGGTGCAAAAGCACGTGGAGGCCAGTAGCTGAGCCTGGCCTTCAAAAGCCAGGGAGCACCAATGGCAGAACAGACTCCAGACGCACAGGACAATGGCCTTTTCAAGCCATAGAATGCTGCTCAGTGTCGCATTGTTTGCATGTGATGCAGCTACACAAACACTCCCATCACCAGCCCCATGATGGTGACATTCACTGCTGAAGATACTGGGGCTGATGCAAGCTGCAAACCTCTATCCCCACCCCAAAAGGGGAAAAAGAGAAACAACAAAAAGCCACATTTGAAAAAGGAAAGCCAGCCGATGTGTAATGGCAGGGTTGGAATGCTGAAGTGGACACCAGGTGCATTAATTACACTTGATCGCATGTTGGTTGATGACGCGGTCACTTGTGTGCTATTCTCTGGCCCCGCAGCATCTGTGCTGCGGGATAGCCTTGGTATTTCACTAAGCAAGATGAATATTGGCCAGATGGTGAGTTCACGAGGACATAATTCACGTAGCATTTTTCTGCCCCAGCAGAGATTTCTGTGAAGGAATCTTGAATGCCATGCTGAACAAAACAGAACAAGAAAATTCAAACCCCCAAGAAGGCTCAGTGGTAAGTTGAAGATTAATGGTCTCTGCAGTGATGCCGACAGGAGCCCAAATGGCAGTCAGATCCCAGGCTCTACATGCCAGATCCTGCCAACCCATCACCCTGTCGCTTACAGAGTGAGGTGACATCATCCATGGCGTCTCCAATTCACTCTGGGGGGGGGGGGGAAGAGCATGCTCTGAGCCCTGAAATGACATGCACCATGAAAGTGGGTCACTTCCCTTATTTTTAAAAAATTAATTTTGAGTAGTGACAGGCCTTGTCAGCACCTGCTTGCTCGGTAATTTGATTTTGACGGTGACCAAGTGAGGAATGTGCTCTCGGCTTCAGCAGCCAGGGCTCATTCTGGTGAGCTCGGAGGGAAAGATGGGAGGGAGCAAATCTCTCCCCTTGGAAACTCCTAAAGCAACACAGAGAAATACTATAAGGTGTTATAAGACCATGAGCTAGTAAGCAAAGTAGCCCAGTCCTGGTTGCTTTAGGAAAATCCTTGCTCTCTGAGAATACTATGTGTCTGACCCACATGGAGTTAAAAAAAAGTAGGCGTCACACTTGTCAGTGGTATTTTTAATGTGGTAAGCCTGTCTGGAATTTGTGAAATTTCTACAACCTACACACTTGAGTCCTGAACCACGAAATAAGGATATGGAGACTGAAGGTCATTCTGCTTCAAAACAAGGTCAGCCCAAGACAATTCAGAAGCAAATATAACCAGGGTAAAGTATGCGGGTTGGGTGTGTACACTTCCCTGCAGTCTCTGTCCACACACCCTCCATACCACAATGATGTGGGGCCAAGGGGCAAGACCAGTCTTCACTGCATTCAGGACCAAAATCATCCCAGCAAAAGGACGATGTTATGTTGTATGGCTGCTGCTGTTTGTTTTGAAGAAATAAATAGTAGTAATAACACTAACGGAGGCCACTTCTTGCACTCCCGCTGCATGTAAGACTCCTTGCTGCACACATTCCCCATAGGTCCCCACAGCCCCTGAGAGGTGCACCTACCGACAGAACCTGCCCTGGTGTCAGACTGCCTGTTCCTCCACCTACTGCTGGCTGGGTGACCTCACACAACTGACTTAACCTCTCTGACATTCAGCATCCTCAGGGGTTAAACAGGAATTAGAAGAGAACCTAGTTGACAAGTCAGTAAGGACCGAAGGACCGAAGGAAAGGGAACCTGGCACATACCAAGTGCTCAAAAAAGTCAGCTATTATTATTTCTCAGTGTGGGTAGCTGTGGAAGGGAAACAGAGAGTCTCAAAAGCTCCTCCAAAGGGTACATCTTCCTCACGCAGTAAAAGTAAGACCAGAATGCAGGCCATCCTAGACTGCTGCCTCCTACTAGAGAGGACTCATGCAAATTCATGGCAAAAAGCCCAGTGACAACAGTCCCCCCTCTACTGGCATGATTTGGCAGGCCAAGCTTTGGCAGACAGCCCACCATACCCATAAAAAACCTCTATTGTTTCATTGGGAGGATTTTTGATTCCCCCCAAATAAAACGCTACCACCCTCCCCACCCTACCCCCAGAGCGGAATCAGCCTCTCCTCCACCCGCTCCCCGCCTGGGGAGCTGGCTCCTCCTGCTAGGAACTCGGTCACACCAGCCAGGAGAGGCCAGGCAGGGTGACTCAGCAGAAAGCAGCCTGCTGCTGCGAGCCCGCCCACCCTCGGGTCAGCTGTGGCCTGAAAAGGAAGGCCTCCATGAGGCAAACAGAGAAGGACACTGCTCAGGTCCCCCGGGTGCAAAGCGTCCTTTGCCTGCGGGGACTTCAGACAGGAGCCTCCCTTGTTGACGTTTCAGCTGGCAGAGCAGGCTCAGCCTGGCTGGAAGAGTCAGGAACCCTCACAAATGCTCCGAAGGCCCGACATCTCAGTCCCTACCCTAAATTCTTAGTGCATATTCACGCAATTAATCTCAGGCATATGAGTTAAGTTGTCTATTAGTGGTCCCATTTTGAAGATGGGGGAACTAAAGCACAGACAGGGCAAATAACTTGTACAGGGTAACACAGCCATCCCATGGGGGAGCTGGGCCTAAACCAGAGGTCTGGCTTCTAAGTGGTGGACACAGCGGCCAGGTCTCTCCTGCTGGCTGCATGTGATTCCCTCCCCCTCTGCTCTGCTGCTCCTGGGGAGCTCCAGCATTCCATGGTTTCTCAAGCCTGACTCTCTTCTTCGGTCCCTTTTGCTGCCCAGTGACAGACCTGCACCTCTTTTCCCCGAATGCTGTCATTACCTCCACCCAGGCACACTCCCTCCTGTCTGAAGCTCCCCCAGCAGATATGGCGTGGACAGCCCCCCACATGCAGGCTCTCTCTCCCCCATATCTTGCTCATGCTGTCCTTATTGTCTAGAACACGTTTCTTCCCCAGCCTCTCATGATTGACTCACCACCTCCAGGACTCTATTCCTCTCCCCTCGAGCTGTATGAAGTAGTCGGCTGAACCTCACAGAATATCCAGGGCATATTGCTAGCATGGTACTTAAGAGAAGAGAACTTGTCTGTGACATTGCATCTCCCATGCTGGCCACTGTTCCTGACATCTGGGAGGTGCTCAGTGAATGCTTGTTCTGCAATGCCAGCAAAGGTTGGCTCTGTCAACACAACCAGAGTCGAAATGCTAGGACTCTGTGGATCAATGGAGGGTACATGTGGTTATTGAGAATGCTGCTCTCTAGAGATTTCCAGTTCTCTACTTCCAGGTCCACAGTAGGATGGCCCACAGTAGGATGGCCCACCTGGCTTTGAGGTTGTGGGAGGTCCATGTGGTCAGCTCCAGCCAATAAATGATGAGTACAAGTGAGAGAGGTCGCTTTGGGGTCGAGCATTCAATAACAAGGACAAGACCCTCAGGGCAGCATTTCCTCAGTCATGGTGACCAGCCCATTGGAGATGGTGGCTACACCGTGAGCCTGAGTCCCTGTGTGACTGCAAAGAACAGAGCCCTGCATGATGAACATATAATATGAGCAAGCAATAAACCTTTGTTGTTTTGAAGCCCCTGAATTTTTTTTTCAGCACAAACTTTCTTATCCTGAAGGGAGTAACTTGAATCTGTTATTAACCTCATAAATGTTATTTTGAGCATTTGTCAAAAGCAGTCTTTCAGGTAGAAGTTTGACTGCAACACCTGATAGTAATAAGAGTAAATGTAACAAGAACTAGCAAGCTTTGATGAATAATTTAGAAACATATGGCTATGCACAGTCGGTGTATCCCTAATCAGGACATTTATGGACCACATCACTCCCAACCCCTTTACATCTTTTGCTGCTCACCTCCAGCCTGGGCAGGACGCAGAGCATATACTGTCCAGTCCATCTGATATTTGGTTGTGGTGATGGATGATGGGTGGCCTTGGCCCTCACTGTTGAGGACAGGCCGGTGGTAACTTGAGAAAATGTCTGGACATTCTAGGCTGGTCTCTAGCTAGCCTTGGTCCAGACCACACATGCCCATGTCATCAACTTTGTCCTGGGGTCACCCAAAACTGCACTGAAGGTGGTGGTGCTTTTAGGAGGGGCCCACATGGCTTTAGAAAGGTTCCAGCACTGATCTTAAACAGGACCTAATCCATATGAGTCAAGGAAGAAAGGGTGGTCTGGAATGCGGTCCTTCTCCGGCAAGCGTTTCTCTGTTCCCGTCTCCCCCTGGCGCAGGCGTGCCTTCTGGCCCTCTCTCCCCTCTCCTCCCGTCCGTCTCCACAGTCTTCTCCTGTCCACGCGACAGTGTCGTGTATCAGACCTGTGCTTCGACAACTTCAAACTGCAGGCTTCCCCTCCTCCGTGGTTTTGGGACTCTACCCACGACGTGATCCACTAGGGGAGGTTTCCTCCTTCAGCTGTCATGTCAGTTGCCCTGCCAGGATGGCACTTCTGAACCATTCACACCAAGGACATAATTTGACAATTACGGATCACAGGAGAATTATCCTAAGAAAATAAGAGGCCTGTTTTAGAGTCATAACTTTATAAAATTATACTGTTCTGTCTTCCCTCCCTCCCTGACTTTCCCTGCTTCTTTTCTTCCCTCCCTTACTCTCCTTTGCTCTCTTCCCCTCTTTTTCTCTCTCTAATTCCAAATGGTGGTTGTAATAATATGGGCATTGGCTTCCATTATAGGGTTGGGTGTTTGGGGCAAGCTCTACCCTTCAGTTTGTTCCACCTTGCCTTTTACACTTTTTGAACAGTAAGACCTCAAAGAGAGGCTCAGGGTCAGAGACAGGAATCAAAGGAAAAGGCCAACCTGACTACTGACCTTGGCCTGCACTTGGTACAGGACGGGTCAGACTCGCAAGTTCTCATGCTCATTGTCTGTCTGGGCCCGTCAGTGCTGGGGATCTGCATTGGGATTTAGAGCCCAAGCACCTCAATGATAAACCATGTGGATGGGCCCAGAGTGTCCTCTCTGCCCACCCCACTGTGTGACCTATGGAAACAGCAAACAGCTGGCAGCAATTTAAAGATTTGTCTTCTTAGGCATCGTCTCTCTTCTTTTCAAGATACCTAATGTCTTCAGTTATCAATTCTAAAGTGATTTAAATATCTTTACCTTGGTTTCTTTGCTAAAGTTGGGTGATTCAATTGTTGTTTCCAAGCTTAATAGATAGTGATACAAAGATAGAGAGACAAAGACATGCAGAAACAGAGATAGAGATAGACAAAAAGACAGAGAGAGAGAGAGAGCATGCATGAAGCATCTGTCCCTGTGCCATGCACTTGATATGCCTTATTTTAGTTCATCTTCAGAGATTAAATAAATTCCCCAAAGTCACACAGCTGGAAGTGGTGGAATTGATAGAACCGTGGAGTCGGCCTCCAGGGCCCCTGGTCTTCACCACCACACCACACACACCCTCTAGGCCCACCTACGATCCCACCATCCCTGCAATCTCAACCAGCCAGCTCTGCATCTTGAGAATGTCCTCCCAGAGCTTCTCTTCATACAGCCCTGTTCTCATCTTGTGGGGGCCACCCAGGCTTTGTGTCTTGCCTTCATCCTCAGCTCCTCTGTCATCTCCCACACCATGCGCTGAGTCACTGAAGGATGTTGTTGCTCTCTTTGTGTAGTTCTTGACACCCTCCCCTTCCTTTCTGGTTTCACCGCCACCCGCCAAGTCCTGTCCTTCATGATGTCATGTCTGAACTACTGTAATTGCCTCCTAATTGGATTCCCTGATTCCTCCCTGTATCCTATACTTAGGACTCAATTAATCTTCGGAACACTACTCTGTACGTCAGCTTCCCCATGCTTAGCATCTCCAGGAGTGCCCCATTTGGTGAAGTCCATCCCTTTCCCCAGCCTCTCTGATGTTACCTCTCAGCTTCTCCGGCAGGATCCTCATCCCCTGCCAAACTGGTTGAGTAGTCATTGTTTCTTCAACTTTCCACCTGTATTCTATTTCCCACACCTCTGCCCGCAGAGTGCCCTCTAGGGTGCAACTTTGTCCCCTCTGTCCTTCCTTCAAGGATACAATGCCCTTCACAGAACATCTCCCACATGCCCCCATGTTTCAATATCATTACCACTTTCTGAATTCTATAATATTGTTTGGACCTCATGTTTTGTTCTAAGCTGAGGTTGCCTTAGTTATCTTGTTATAAGGATATCTGGTCCCAGTTACTGGCTTATAAACTCAGTGGGTCTTAGATCAACTGTTACCAAAATCTCTAATTTTTCAGACAACTTTGAATCAAAGTATTTTGCTTGTTATAAGATCATAAGCCCTGATTTTTAGCTTCAGAAAATAGAGTAGATAAAGATCTGTGTATCTCATTTTATCTCCAGTGTCTATCTAATTCAAGGGTGTGTCATAAAGCCTGCTCAAGTCTGGCTAGGTCTTTCTCTAGCCATTTGGCCATACATGGGTCTCTTTCCTTCTCTAAGCCTGTTATTTAAAAAGGTGGGTTGGGGTCGGATGAGTGGTCATCAGGGTATAGACCTTGGAATTCCTAGGGTGCTAGAGAGCTTTCTGGGAGAGGGAAAGGAGTTAGGAGCTCCCATCTTCCAGGTCTTACAATCTTCTTCAGAAATGTTCCTCTTGAATCTGTTTTATGGGATTATGTTTCTGTCCACAATTTTATTTCTACAAAACATTCCCCATGGCTTTAAGATATTTGAAAATTACTGGGGTAGATAATTTCTAAAGTCTCTTCCGGCTTTTCCATTTTTTAGCTATTGATGAGGATTAAGGGAAATAATGACTAACATTCACTGAGTCCTTACTATGTGCCAAGCACTGTGCCAACGGCAGGTATTCTGATTATCTCTCTTTGATATGCAAGGATATGGGTTTATGTCAAGGGCACAGGGCTAATAAGTGGTCAATAAAGTTGACATGTGAGTTGAAGTCAGTGTGAGTTAACTACTACACTACCTGACTTTTTCAGTTGTCTAGGGAGAAAGGTTAAGATCTGGAACATTCTGTCTTTGCCTGCTTTATGAGAAGAAGATAATACAAATGACAAAGCAGGACATTATGTCCTTTGCAGAACTATTTGGTGAAGGTGAGCCAGCTAGCTGGTCAACCTTTATCTCATCTGTAAGAATAAAGAGCTTGGATAGTGATATCTGTAAGATCCATGAGTGGTGAATGCTCTTATCTTTCTGACTGTATTGTTTGGATTCTGGCAGAAAACTGGATTTGCAAGGATTTAATTAGACCTGACCTTCCAAGGGTTTAGCATTCCTGGCAACACCACTGACCTCTCCAGCAAACCACAACACAGCTCAGAACTCAGTGTACAATCAAACCTAAAAGAACCTTCTCTAAGCTAGTCCACAAACCAAGATACACAAGGAAGGTGTCTCTAGCGAATGAATGTCTTATATGTAACTATGAAAAACCAAGACTTTATTGACTATGAGAGACACGAGTGCGTCTTAAATAAAATATATAAACCAGGAGAACCTGCAATTTCCATTCAGAAAGAACTGGGTATCACCTGAAATTGGTTCCAAGACAGGCAAGATTTAGCCACAGCCAGACTATTTGCCTGTGAACCTTAATCAGAAAATAAATTGTGCAATAAAATCTGTAAATTCCTTGTATCCAGTGTTGCCAAGATGTCTGAGAGGGGCTGGTCCAACTTCTCATGCAAACTCATCAAAAGATTTCCCCTCTGCTGACAAGGCTTCTCTGTGTGCTGTGGCCTGATTGGGAACCAGATTAGAATTTAGCAGAAGCTGTTCTCTCCTTGAAGCCGATTATGCAGGAGCCAGGATGTAATTTCGTTCAGAAGTGATGAGCCTGATTTTGAAACTCTTGATATTGTCATGGAAATTATCATTGCATTTGATTCCAGTCAGTTGGGTTTTTTGTTTGTTTGTTTGTTTTGTTTTCCATTTTTTTGCTCTTTTTTTTTTTTTCATTTTTTTTTAACTGGGGCAGAGGAATTGAATGAAGGGAGGAAATTAGACCTTTAATATAGGAAGAAAACACCATAGAGTATTTCAGAGGGTGAATACAGTGAATTATAAAGCTTGAAAAAATAAGACATGGCATTTCTCTCCTGTCTTTTCCCATGTCCCACCTCCTCCTGCTCGTCCTTCAAGCGTCCGCTCTTCTCCCCAGCCCCCTCTCAGATGCTTTGGCTTCACCACCTTTTTGTTATTTTACCTCCTGACACCTGATGGATGTGGGAGTTGTGTGAAAATGAGGTCTCCCAAGCTGGGTCCTTGAGGATAGATAATAAGCCTTTGTTGGCTGGTGGTTTACCTTTTCTCTGAGGATTTCAATGGCTTAAAATAAGGCTCCATCAAATGAGTACAGCAGGTGTTATCAAACTTCTATTTTTCTGGGTGAAAAAAAGGAAGGAAGTGACCCCCTAGTGGAAGGGCCACAGCTTCTATTCTTCATTTTTAAGCCAGGCTTGAGGATATACATATCATTGTGTATATTTAAAAATAAAAAGAGGAGGAAAGAGTTCTCTAATAGTTTCCTAAGAGTAAGCAGTGATGAAAGAGAGAGAGGGAGAGAAAAGAAAGAACGAGCCCAAACTAAATCATTTGCTATGGCATAAACCCACCAACATAGGTATTCCCCTCAGATGTCTGGAGTTTGCAAATGCATATAGAAAAGTAGATGTGGCCCCATCTTCTGGTGGCCTGAAGTAACAGCGGTAGCAATTTCATTTTTTCAGATGTTATTTGTTCTGTTTTGTTTATATTATGAGATTTGTCTTTCCTCCAGGTACTTGTCATCAGAAGGTATCGATTACCTTATCAACATTTCTATTCCCAAAAGCAGAAACAAGGGACCCAGTGAGGTGGCCGTCAGGGAAGCTTTGGGATCTAATGCTTGGCACGTCGTATGTCTGCCTGTTGGTCTAGGAGTCTGTGCGTGCAGTAGCCTTTTTATACAAAGAAGTAGATGGTGCCCTTTGGAATGGCTGATTGAAACAGACGCCATGGACCTGAATGTTCTATAAAGATGTTTTGTCAGCTGGTGCTGGTGACAATCTCCACCCTGCCACTCCCACACAACTGGAAGAACAGTGGATGACGTGCCCTAGTGCAATCCTTGTCTGCTTCTTAGCAATGACTAACTGTCCCCAAGACAAAGCTCAAAGAGTCAGGATTCACCCAGGGCTCATTTCTAACCAAAAAATTCTGTGAAGTGCTTGTGTGGGTCAGTGAGGATTGGAGGGCAGAAAGGGGCTGACGGGAACACATGGTATTGCTTCCTTTCTCCTGAGATAAAATTAAAATAAAGAGTAGTGAGAGCAGGTGGCTGAGTCTGAGGGGCGGACAAACACATGTCTGCTTGGTTTTCTTTCTCTCAGGGGTCTGTGACCCCCAGGAGTGCCTGGCTATAGACCTACTAATGAATGAAACAAGAGCTACCTACTCAGGTCTTCCCAGCTGAGGTGGATCTGGATGGGAAGCTGAGCAAAAAGGTGCAAATGAGGTTTCCCAACCTTCCCAAGTGCAAATGAGGTTTCCCAACCTCCCATGGAAATGGTGACATGTGCAGAGGTCAGATCGTAGTGACACTGTAACACTTGAAACAGGATCGTGCAACAGGATATTACCTACAGACACTGTAAAACCAAGGGCATTGGTCCCTTTGTTCTGAAGCCAGGCAAACATCTCAAATTTCATACCCAAGTATGAACTAAAAGCAAGAGCTCCTACACATGACATCTTGCTGAAACAATGGCCACCATCCCTCTAGTTTGTGCTGGGCCAGCTCTCTCCAATGTCTACCATCTTGCTCAGCTTTGGAATGGGAAATGCTGTTGAGAATTAGCCTCAATATAATCATAGTATTGGTGACAATAATAACAACAGCAATAACTAATCTACGTTGTGCTCTTACTGTATGCCAGGTACAACACAAAGCACTTTGCATGAATTGTCTCATTTAACTTTTAAAACAAAGCTGTGAGACAGGTATACTTATTATCCCCTTTTTATAGATAAGAAAAGAGAAGACCACACTAGTAAGGGCAAGGACACACCAAACATCATCCAGCTAATTTTATTTCATGTATTCATTAATTCACAGTATTTTCTTGAGCCCTGATTATGTCGGGCCATATTTGGGGCAGAAGGGACATAGCAGTGAACAGAACATTGGCAGATTCTTGTTCTCCAGGAGCATACGTCAAACAGACGATAAACAAATAAATACGTCATGCCATGCATGGAATTGTGTCCCCTAAAATTCATACGTGGAAGCTCTAACCCCCAATGTGACTGTATTTGGAGATAGGGCATTTTGGAGATAATTAAGGTTAAATGAGGTCATAAGAGTGGAACACTCATCCCATAGGATTGGGTCCTTAAAAGAAGACGAACTCAGAGCCAACACTCAGAGGAAAGGTCGTAAGGACTTCCACGAGAAGGCGGCTGTCTGCAAGCTGGGAAGAGGGCCCTCCCCAGGAGCCACATGCTACCAGACCTCGATCTGGAACTTCCAGCCTCCAGAAATAAATTTTTCTTGTTTAAGCCACCCAGTCGGTGGTATTTTGTTATGGCAGCCTCATCAGACAAACACATGTCATATGACAAGTGGTGATAAGTGCTGTAGAGATGGCTATTTTATATTTCAATGCTAGGAATTACTATATTATCTAGGGGATAGATATCTCCTCTCTGATAAGGAGACTTTAGAAAGAAATACAAAGAAAGTGATGAAGCAAACTAAGTGGATACCTAGAGAAGAAATGATCCAGGCAGGAAGTTCTGACGTGGGAGGGTATTTGGAATTTCTGAGGAGCAGCGAGAAGGAAGGTGTGACTAGGACAGAATAAATGAGGGGACAGTGGGAGGGGAGTGACTGGAGATTCAAAGCCAGGCAGCCTTCTCCAGAGGTTGACTCTTAAGTATTTCACACAGTGTAGGTTGCCTGGCTTTAATTAATTATTTCCATTTACCTGGTAAATCTTTGTCCATCCTTTCATTTGTAGTTCTCTTGAATCACTCATTCATAGAGTGTTTCTTATATATAGCATAGAGTTGGGTTTTGCTTCATAAATCAATTATAAATAGTTTTCTTTTAATAGGTATGTTAAGCCCATTTACATTTATTGATATGATGAACATGTTTGGTCTCAATGTTGTCTTATTATCTTATTTTGTAATATATGTATGTATTACATTATACTATTTACAGTGTTTTCCTTCTCTATTTGGTGTGTTGTCTTTTTTTTTTTTTTCTTTTGGTTTTCAGAAACATTTTCATTTTTAGCATAGTGGTTCTCTTGGTATTAATACTTTTCATATTTCATTAATTTTCTATTTTCCTACTTAACCTTTGTTGTCCTCTATGTCAATTTTAGAAGATACCCTTTTACTCGCACCTAAAACATTTATTCTTTTTCTACAGCCTCTCTCTATTCTCTTCTCATTTAAATGTTTTTATTTATTTTTAACTTTTTATTTTGAAATATTCTAGATTTACAGGAAGTTGCAAAGACAATACAGAGAAAATCCACGTGCTCTTCACTCAGTTTCTCCCAATAGTTAGAACTTGCTAAATGACAGCAAAATATCAAATCAGAAATTGACATTGGTATAATGTGTGCATAGCTCTGTCATTTCTTACAACCATGACAACATTCATGCAACCATGACTGCAATCAATATACAGAATTATTTCATTACCACAAAGATCTCCTTCATGCTACCTCTTTACAATCACACTCATTCCCAGCTCTCCCCAAATCCCTAAACACCATCAGTGACTCATTTGTGCTCCATTTACAGTTTGTCATTTTGAGAATGCAACCTTCAATTATTGATGTAATACAGCTCAAGTCTGCCACACTGTTTTCTGTTTGTTCCCTCTGTTTTTCAATTATCTTCTCATCTCTGCCTTTCTGTAGGTTACTTGCACATTCTTTAGAACTGCATTGTGATTCTTTACAGTGCTGACATGATTTGGTGCCCTCTTCCAACTCAGATCCTTTGCACCTGCTGCGTGACATATTCCTTTCCCAGCTTTTGGCGGCCGATTTTAACTGTATCTCTTTGGAGAACTTGTTTAGTGGTTGCTCTAAGTATTACATTATACGTACAGAACTTATTGCAGTCTACTGGTGATGGCCTTTTATCAGTTTGCATCAAGGTAGAAATGTTGTCTCTTTAAGCCCTTTTGCCCTTCCCGTTTATAGTACAATTGTCTTCATATTTCCCCTGCACACAATGAGAACCACATCAGCTAGTTCCACAGAAAGCTCATAAGGAAAGTCTTTTGCATTTACCCACATTGTTACTCTTTTTGTTGTTCTTTCATTCTTCTGATGCTTCAAGATTCCTTCTTTTATATTCGTTCTGTTTAAAGAACTTCCTTTAGTCATTCTTTTAGGGCATATCTGCTGGTGACAAATTTTCTTAGTTTTCTTTCATGGAAATTTGCCTAAATTTCCTCTTTATTCCTGAAGGATATTTTTGCTGTAGGTAGAATTTGGGGTTGACAGATTTTTTTCCTTTTTTTTTTTTTTTTAATTTCAACACTTGAAAAATGTTGTCTAGGCAACCCACTCGGTCTTTTCTGATAGGAGGTAGAGAGGGGCTGCAATTTCTTTCTGTGATGTTTGGCTCAAGTAGAGTGGTTACGGACTAAATGTTTCCTTTCTTGTTAGGCTGTCCTTTTCCTGCTCTTTTGCTAGCGAGAGCAGCCTTTTCTTTGGGTGACTTTTGTCTGTGCTTACTAGCTTTTCTGGCTTGCCAATTTTTCCAGTACCCAATCTGGGATGCATGATGCAAAAAGAAAACCCAAGAAACTCACCACCAAGTCATTTGCTGGGTCCTGAGGCCCACGGACGTTCTGCCTCTTCTCTCTGCCTTTTTGAGTCTTCTTATGATCAGGTTTTTAGCTTTATGCAACAGTAGGAATATAGAAAAGTGTCTTCTCCATCTTTCCAGAAGTAGAAGTCCTCTCCCATTTTTAAAACTGCAGTCTTTCTTTGTCAAAACATGTCATGTCCACATATTATTTCTTATCAGTTCTTTCTCATTCATCTCTTGGTTGACTGAAGCTCATGCTGCTTCACTTTGTACGTTGTTTTTAAGGAGTCTGATGCCAAATTAATTATCTTGACTTTCTAAGTTATTCAATCTTTCTGCTGGAGGACCTGCAAATTTCTTCTTTTTCTTTCAGGTTGATTTATTTCAGTCATCCATTTCCCAGAGTGAATGAATGATTCCAGGTCAATTTTTCCTAGTACCCTTTGGGGTCTGTCTGTGTAAATTCAGTTCCTTTTTTACTCTTGGACTTTTCTGGACTTCCAGTTTTAAATATCGTTGTACCTCACTACTTTGATTTTCTTCCTTAGGGGTGCCAATGTGTTAGACCTCATTTGCCAATTGTTGTGCATTTCCACCGCTTTCCCTCTGACTCTTTGCTTTGCTCTTCATATCATTTTTATTCAATTAAATTCTTTTGATTGTTGAACTATTTTCTTCAATACCCTTCATTATAGTTTTATTTGATTCTGTTCTCTTCTTGGGTACTTTGTAATTTAATCTTCATTACTGATATAATTTTATCTTTTGCTCTATTTATTTCTCAATTCCTTTCCCAATTCACTTTCACTCATTTTATTTCTCTCTGGGTTTTTCTTTTGGGTGGGGATGTCTATTTCTGCCCTTAGCTGTTATATTTCTGGTTCAAGGTATTTTCTTCATATCACTAAATTGATTCACTTTGGAGTGTTGCTTTACATTTGTTTTAGAGTTTTCTTCTGCAATTTGGTTAGATTTGGTGGCAAGAATTTTCTTCAGCAGAAATGCTTCAGTCCTCATTTTCCAATTTTTTATAGTAGTTTTTCATGAATGTGTTTGGCTTTTCTTGATTCTTATTTCTTTCATGAACAGGGTTTCTAGTTTAAGAGCTCCCCTTTTTTTCTGGTTTTTGTTTGTTTGGTTTTTGTCTGTGCAGTATCTTTCATGGATGATTTGGGTTGAGGTGGAGGGGGTGAAAGAGGGCCTACTTCTGTTGGAGAGTCATTTATTTCCCATGCATTTCCTTCATTGGTTTGCCTCCAAAGGCAATACCCTTTCTCTATCTGTATCTCCCAGAAGTAATGCTTCTCAAATGCTGCCACATCCACTCTCTCACATATTCAGGAGCCTATTCTGTATCCACTGCTGTGAACTTCCAAGTCACAGCCTGCATTTTGTATCTTAGTGCTTAATGTTGGGATTTCTATTTCCTGGCTTATTTTTGCTTGTGCTTTCTCTAAATTCTCTGCTACTTTCCACACTTCTAAGGGAGTCTCTCGAGCCTCCACTTTTGTACTCTCTCAGCACAGGTAGGGATTCTGTCGGAATTCATCTTTTCCTCAACCTACAGGTGAGTTAGAGACTATGATATCTCTCTCCTAGTAACACAAAAGGCATGTTCATGTGCGGTTTTATTTGCTCTTCTTGTTGATTCTATGTGTTTTTCTTTTGGGAGGGTGTAGGGAAGTTTTGAAATCAAGAAGCCTTCATTGTTCTCTAAATGCAGGAGTTTCCCCTGCCTGGCTTCTTTGCCCATAGTCAGCTAAACAGACTCCTCCTACCTAGCTCTAACCCTTACGCAGTTAGAAGTTTGGTGAGACAATGTGCCCCAAATCTCCAGTTGTCTATTTCCTTTTATTATTTTTATTTTCCCCTCAAAAACATGTTTTCACTAATTTTGTCTACCAAGAAAGAAAATCCTGTTCACTAAGTGATAGCTTCATTATTGATTCAGTTGTAGCCAATGATATCCCACCTGACAGCAATATTAGCTCAGAGTTGATAAAATAACTACCAAGCAAAGAGGCACTTTATGCTGCTAGAGCTAACTCTTCACCATAGATGTGCCATATTCGTTAAAATCATTTAACATTAAAAATAACTTAAGAATCCTAGTTATTGCTATTGTGAATGCCTGGAAGATCAGCAGTTCCTAGTTTGGGAATTATTGCCCTGCCCATTCAACCTCATTTAATCAGCAAACATTTATGAGGACTGGGGTTATGAGGAAGAATGCCACGCCAGCCCATGGAGGAGGTTTTGATGGGGAAGACAGATAAGCATAAATTCCTGTATAGGTTAATATCCCCCGAATAAATGTCTCTTTACGGTAGAGTGGGGTCAAGAGAAGAAAAGGATCAAGTCTGCTTGCATGAATCAGAAAAGGCTTCGTGAAGAATATGTCGAAACCAGGTCTTAAGAGGATGAGTAAAGAAGTTTGTCATATCAGCTTATTCCAGGATTTAGTACTCTCAGAACTGCCTTCTCAAAACAATGAGCAGCACAAGTTAGGACTCACATTCCATGCCTTCACTCCTTAAACATGCACAGACTCAGGAAAAAGTGGATACATTCTGTTCTTT
This sequence comes from Cynocephalus volans, assembly GCF_027409185.1. Classification (NCBI taxonomy): domain Eukaryota; kingdom Metazoa; phylum Chordata; class Mammalia; order Dermoptera; family Cynocephalidae; genus Cynocephalus; species Cynocephalus volans. The sequence goes on from NC_084468.1 coordinate 12,457,892, forward strand.
CTTTAAAAGTAATGGTTTGACTATTGAAGTGTATCAGAGTCATTCAGGGAGCTTTTTTGTTTTCAAAATATCCAAGCAAGAGGCCTCTCTGTTCATAATCTTGCATTATCTTTGCTGTGAACTGGGGTCGGGACATTCACCGATGCAAAGGTTTAGATCATTCTTGTCCTTAATGTGGAGAGAATTAGACTTAAGGACCCCCTTATCTGCTACTGTAGATTTCCTCAAGGAGCAGAAGACTTTTTTCTCATACAGTGATAAGAAAGCTCTCCTACAGAGTGAAAAGCCATGGCAGTCATAGCACCTTTGAGTATTTCCAAGGTAAGATACGGAAAGACTTCAGTTTTCAAAGAATAGGTTTGTCCTCCGTCATGGGGCTGAGGCTATTTCCCCAGCCCCCTGTCAGGGGAATCCAGCCAACAGTACCATCAGTTCCCTCTCCTGGTGCTTCTTATTTTCAAGAAAATATATCTCCATTGAGTGAGTTTGCTCATTCTACCCTGATCAAAGGAGCAGGGAGTTCTTTGAGAAACCTCCCTTCCTCCTTTAGATGGAAGGGCCAGCTGACTGCTGCCCATTATCCATCCCCTGCCCCGTGACACCTGATTGTGTCCCTGTGAGAAGCTGTAGAACTCTGTGAGTCAGTCTTCAAGTTTGGCAGGGACAGCCCCAGTGGGATGATGAGCAGTGTGTGGGCACATATCCCAGGAAGTTATGTGGCTCACATGGTGTAAGTGTGTTAAACTCAGGAGCCTGTTTTTCAGCTTCTCAGGTCTAAGCTCTCTGTGTATTGAGGTCGAAGGGAGAGTAGTGATGGGGATGGGGAAGGCTGGAGGAGTCAGAGACAAGTTAAGCGTCAGGGTGTGCCCCACCCTTGAAGTCTGGACCTTGTGTTGCATCTATAGCCTTTCTTTCTAAACTGACTAGGGGCTCTTTGAAGAAACATCAGAAGACATCTGCTACTTCTGTCTCCTGTTCAGGCTCAAACCTGTTAGAGTTACAGAGTTTGTGGTGGAGATAAAAAAAAAGAAAAAGAAAAAGAAAAAGCACAAGAATTAACTATGCATTTATTGAGCACTTACTAAGAGCTGGCCATGCGAGGAGTGCTGGGGAAATATCAGCGATAATGCAGTCCTTGCCTTCTTTAAGCCCCTGACTGGGGACAGAGCTAGACAAGGACACAGATAAATCATAAGTTACTTAGAATTACAGCAGAGCTCAAGGCAGAAATATAGGTGGCCAAAAATATCAAGCAGCCCAGTGATCTCTAAGCCCCTCTGTCTACCTCCTGAAACTCACCTCAAACCACACTCCCTCTTGATCACATCTCGCTTTTTTCACATTTATCTCCTAATTTTTTGCTCCGAATTGCTAAGCACTTTTCCAGCTCAGGGCCTTTGCACTTGCTGTAGCCTCCACCTGAAATACTCTTTTCCCGATTTTGGACACTCTGCCTCATTTTTATCCTTCAGCTTTTGGCTTAAATGTCTCCTCCTTAAAGAGATCTTCTTTATGACTACATTGTCAAAGTGGGTCTCCTTAGGCTCAGAAACTATAGTTTTACTTTTACTATTCTAATTCTCATCTAAATATTTTTAACACTGTCGACAAAATCAACACCACATACTTGTTAAAGGCAGCAAGGCAGATTTTATTCAGACTACTGCAGTAGGAGAGAGAGACTCCAGTAAAAACTGAGTTCAACTCCAGCAAAGACAAAGGGGCCTGAGGTTTTAAAGGGCAAACAGAGAAAAAACTAAAGGTGATGATGGGGAAATAAAAAAGCAGGGACCAAAAGGTACTGGGTGGAGTGGGTTGGGTATGGGGGATTGGAAAATTGGGTAAATAGAGAAATACTGAAAATGGTTTGGTGATGTGGGTTCAGACAGAGTACATTTTGTGATTTATCAGCATTACATTTCCTTGAACAAAGACTCAGCCTGGGGGCTGAGGTCCCCTTTAGAGACATAACCTAATGCAGTGGAAGCCTGGATGAAGTGTGGTCTGGTATCTCAGCACAGTGTTCAGTGAGCCCTTTGTGAATGGTTCAAAAAACATCCATTTATGTTTAGGTTTTGGGAGTTTTCTTTAAAGATCAGTATCTAGAGTTCATTGGTGCTATGGATTGAATGTCCCCTCCAAAGCTCTTATGGGAGCTTGGCTCCCAATGTGGCAGTGTTGAACGGTGGGGCCTTTAAGAGGTGATTAGGTAGTGAGGGCTGTGTTCTCAAGAGTCATAGGGTTATCATGGATGTGGACTGGTGGCTTTATAAGGAGACCACATGAAAACACTCTTCCTCCTCATTAACATGTGATATCCCATGTTAACATGAGACTTTGTAGATTCCCCACCAAGAGGAAGGCCCTCACCAGATGTGGCCCCTGGACCTTGGACTTCCTAGCCTCCAAACCTGTGATAAATAAAACTATATTCTTTATACCTTACCTTGTTTCAAGTATTCTGTTATCAGCAACAGAAAACTAACTAATACTGTTGGAATCTAAAGCTTCTTCCCAATTAAGACAAAATCTAGCCACATTTTAAATTCCCTGCTTTCTTTGGTCTGCTTTCAGCTACCATGTTGAGATCATCTGAGATTTATTTATCAGATAGACTAATAATCGAAACATTGTGATTGTTAGTAATATCTTTCACTGTTTTTATTTTTTCTTTTCTTTTTTGTTTTTCACCCCACTTATTTCTCTTTAATTTATTTTGGTTTGTTTTGCCAAGTACAATTTTTAGTACGTCTTCCAGTTAGAGTTCAAAGACAATGAACTATCTGAGACAGTGATCTGTGTGTATTTTGTCCTTCCATTTGAATTGAACTATAGTTTGGCTGGGTATAGAATGCTAATGATACTGTTACACTTTTTTCTTGCATCTAATGTTATGAATGAGAAGATTTATGCCAATATGATTCTTACTCTTTTGTAGGCCAAGTTTTTTTGTTTTTGTTTTTTTCTTGTCTGAAAGGTTTTTGAATTTCATTTTTTCCTTTGGTGGTCTGAAAGTTTTCCGCATTATAGTTAGATGTGGATTATTTTACATTCCTCCTGCCCAGTAAGTAAGAGTCCCTTTTAATCTGAAAACTCATGTCTTTTTCAAATCGAGTGTGTTCCTTCTATTATTTTTTGACTGTTTCTTTCTATCTATTTTCTGTTCTTTTCCTCTATAACTTCTCTTAGGACTTCTGATTTCTCTTTCTAGTTTCTTAATTTTTCTATTTTCATCTTTGCAATTTCACATTGTGTTCTGAGAAAATTTCTCAACTAGCTCTTACAGCTACTATGTCTCTCCTTAATTCTGCACATTCCAACATTCAGTACAACTGCTAATTTTTCCTTTTATTTCAACAACTTTCAATGTCCAAGATATCAAGTTGATTCTTTTTATGTGGATGTAGTGTCCTCTCTCATCTCTCTAAATTTGCTATTTTAATCTGGTTTCCTTAGTTCTCAGAACATGGGTTGATTATGTTTGCTGTCTTCCTGTCTAATAGACTGATTTTCTTAAATGTTTGATGAGTCTTGTGCTGATCTCTGTATTTTCAAGTCTCCGTCTATTTGAGAGCTGGACTATACTGCCTATTGTCAAAGGTGGGCTTTACTGCTCATTGGGATGGTCAGTCTTCCAGTCATTGAGACTCTTTGCTTTTCTTCAGTATCACCAGCCTCTCAAGGGCTATTCTGCCTCTCAGGTACAATGCCTCCACTTACTGCTCTTTCCTAGAGACAGAGCCTCCCACCTCTGCCCTCACAAGTGGGTGTTTATGGTGGTTAGTGGGGGAGCAGACTAGCCATCTGGTTTCTCTTACTATGATATTGTAGAAGTCACCTTGACTATCAAGAGCTCCCTAGAGCTCCCTGCTGCTCCAGTATCCAATCTTTAGCATTTAGACAAAGTGTCTGAAGCCACTCCCAATTGGGAACAGGGACCTCCTGGGTGTGTTGAGGGCTACAGCATCATCAATTATACATATCCCATCTGCCACAAGCCTCTCAGGAATGCTTTATAATTTCTGGTCTGTGTAGAGTGGTTCTTCTTATTTTACAGCACTGTTATGATAATTTTATTCTATGTACTGTATTTGGGGTAGGAAAAAGACCTTGTAACATATGCTCAGTTTATTTTAATATCTTTTGTATTTAATTTGCAAATTTGTGTTTGATTTATAGCTGTATAAGAACTATAAGCATTAGAGTATATAGGAAACTTATTTGTACACACTTAAGAAATATTACAATTAAAATCATTGAACAACACTGGGAAGTTACCATATTTTTTAAAAAATTTCTTGGAAAAGGTGTCTATTATCTCTGTTTTAGAAATATTGTTCTGGGTTTTTAAATGAGAACCTACTTCATCTAGACTTAATTCAAAAATAGCAGCAGAAGAGACTAAAATCAACACTCCCTTGCCTCAGCCATTAAGCCTCCACTATAGAAACAACACATGTGCCTATCATTTTCTGAGTTGGCTCCTATCATCAGGCTTTGCAGTCTGTTCTGGTCCTGCCTACCTTCTGGTCAAGCCGGATAGGCAGAAGAAAGGGAAAGTGACAAGACTTATGCAGTATTTTTAATGCATCAAGTAATATTCAAACATATTATATTGATGTGTCCTGACAATAACCTGGATGTTTTCATGTCAGTGGGTTAGATATTATCTTCATTTTACAAATGAGAGGAACAGAGGCTCAGAATCTTCAAGCAACTTGCCCAAAATCTCACCGCTACTCTTGACCATGAAGTCAAAATCCTTTACAGGGTATATCAGTCAGCATTCTAGCAGGACACAGAAAGCATATGAAATTAGGATGAGTTAAGGAAGAACCACTTACAAAGATGTGGAAGGTGCAGAGAAACCAGAGGGATAGTGCAGTAGCCCAAGGCCAGGAAGAGCGAGCCATCACCACCACTAGCCTGATGGGTCAAGGAGATGAAATGGTCAGTTTGTGGGCTCTTAACCTTTGTCATTCTGATGAAGCCCAAAGACCCCCATCTTGAGATAATGTCTTTAAATGTATTTGATAAAATACCTAGAATTACAAAAGAAGCCAATTATATTAAAATCCAATGAATAAAATATGTAAATAAAATAAGTTTGTGATAATATAAGTGCTTCTTTATTAACACATTAACTAACAAAATCTAGCTAGCGGTGGGTCTAATCATAACTGCAATTTCAAAGTAGTAGTGAGCATAAAAGATACTTTGACATATCTGCACCTTCTGTGAAGTAATACAAAAATATCCATAATAGAACTTCTAGATAGTTGAACACGTGTAGGTTCCTGGAGGGTGGCATGCATGGGGAGGGCATGGAAGCTTTGCACCCCTTCCCCCATACCTTGCCCTATGGATCTCTTCATCTGTATCCTTTGTAATATCCTTAATAATAAATGGGTAAATGTAAGTAAGGAGAGGGGACTGGAAAGAATGTTATTTACTCAGGATTATGCAACTAGCATTTGCTGAGAACTCAGAATCAAATGTTCTACCTTTCCTACAGATTAAATAAACCAGTAGATGTTTTACAGCTACACTGTAACTAGGTGATTAGAGAGGAATCAGTATCAAGAAATAAAGATGCTCCCTGGCTCTGCTGGCCTCTGGCAGCATCCCCAAACCAACACAGTATAAGTCATGGTTCTCTCCTGCCTATATATGGGCATGGTCTGTATTAATTGGATTACCGACCCAAACTGTTACACTTCCCTCTGTTTAACGGAGACTTAAAAAAGAATTACTCGATTACTCAAAGCACTATGAATGCATTGGGAAGCCCGAAGGACTGCACTTCAATAATTTCCCCATTAGGAAGAGAAAGCTGAATGTGACAGCCCCAATTCAAAGTTAGCTTCTCCCTTTTATTGTAAAGACAAGGAAGTTTCACAGGAAAATTCAGTTGATTTTATCATTACAAAGAACACAAGGATGTGGGCAGAGTTACGGCTAAGTATAGTCTTAACAATGGAAACTAGTAACATCAGTGAAATAAGCAAAGTGACATTCCATAATGCAATTTGCAAAAGGTTAAGTCAATCCACCAACAAAAGCCTGTTCTTAGCAAACACTTTCTTTTCCTACAGCAATTTCCTCAGTATGTTTACATAACAATCAAGTAACTTTCTCAACATATCAATCAGTAGGTTAACCTGTACCAAGGACATCTGCCCTTTGAGCCAGCAATTTTGCTGCATTACAATTCTTTATCTACAACAGAAACTTTAGCCTGGGGAAAGTTTCCTGTTTTTTGCAAGCTTAACATTTCTATGTGTGATTTTAAAAGGTTAGGTCCTGTGAAATACATTTCTTTTATTAATGTTAGTACTCTCCACATGAAACAAGTCTATGCCAAGAGGCAAAGGAGATCAAGCCAAAAGAGAGGTGTTCTGAAGTGAGTTCATACCAGCAAGATGGCACTTACAGAAAACTCTGGCTTCTTTTGTCTGACTGGACATCAGCACACATTTCCAGGTACCCAATTGTACTATTGGATTTGACTTTTAGAGCAAAAGCCTTTGGCTTATGCAAGTAACAAATTTAAGCAAACACCACCGTCTTGGACCTACTGTGCAGGTGCAAGGACCAAAGCCCTAACTGAGCCTGTGCCAGTGCTGCAACAAGGAAGAACAGAATGGACCAACTCCAGAGACACAGAATGAAGATGCTTGCCTACACCCCTTGCCCTATAATGGACCCTGAAAATCTCTCCTCACAGAGCTAGCTTCCCTTTAGCTATTTCCCTTATGCATATGCTCTCTTTAAATAAGCATTGCTTGTTTTAAAATAAATAAATAGATAAATAAATAAATTTAAGCAAACATGTTCTCAAATGGCCTCTGTGAGGGTGTGAGGAAAAATATCAACCACTGGCACTGGAAGTATAAGTTGGTATGGTTATTGAGGGGACAATTGGCAGTATCTACTGAAATTTAAAATGGTCACCTATGGCTCAGCAATTCCAGTTCTTGGATCTACCCTGGAAAAATACTCCTACGGGTGTACAAGCAGGCATTTAAGAATATGTACTGTTTTTGGTAGTGAAAAACTGAAAACAATCAAAATACCCATTGTGCTGAGCTGAATAATGGTGCCCCCCAAAATGTCCATGTCCCAATCCCAGGAATCTGTGAATGTGACCTCAGATGACAAAAGGGACTTCGCACAAGTGATTAAGAAGTTATGGATTTGGAGATGAGGAGACTACCCTGGATTATCTTGGTGGGCCCTACATTAATCCTCATGAAAGGGATGTGGGAGGAGTCAGTCAGAGGAGAAGGTGAGGTGATAACCAGTCAGAGACTAGAGTGATGCCCTCTGAAGGTAAAGGAGGGAGTCACGAGCCAAGGGATACAGGAGGCCATCAGAAGCCATGAAAAAGGCAAGAGAGTAAACTTCACCTGGAGCCTGCAGTAGAAACCAGATCTGCTGACACTTGACTTTTATCCTGGTGAGACTCATTTTGAATTTCTAACCTCCAGAAATATAAGTAAATTTGTGTTGTTGAAAGCCACTAAGATTTTGATAATTTGTTAGCACAACAGCAGGAAACTAAGATACCCATCAATAGGGAAATGGCTAAATGAAACTGGCATTTCTGGAGTCTTGCACAGTACTTAAAAACAATGTGATAGATCTATATATAAAGACATCAAATGATCAAAACATATCATTGGGTTTAAAAAACAAGTTACAAAGAAATAAGTCTAGCCTGACATCTTTTATGTAAAAAAGAAAAAAATAGAATGTGCTACATACACACACAGAGACAGACATTTAAAATGGTCTTGAAGAGTATACAAAAAAATTTTATCACTGATTTAACTGGGGTGGGGATAGATGAAGAACAAGATTAGACTTGGTGATCAATTTTATCTGTTATTTCTATTTTGTATGAGAATGTATTTGTGTATAACTCGTAGTTTTTAAAAAATTTAGAAATACGTAAGATGTGTTTAAAATAACAATACGTATATACATATATATATATATATATATATATATATATATATATATATATATATATATATATCCATGATAATAGCCACAAGTGTTGCTAATACCATTATGATGTGTTGTACAGCTTGATAATTAAAGAAAATGGTCAATTTTGGCCAGATGTTGTCGATGATCATAAACATGTATTTTTAATTTCTCACTAAGAAGAAAAAAGTTCACAGTCATCCTGCACTCTCTCCACAGACCTCAGATTAACCACCCCTTGGCTTTTGGAAACCAGAAGGAGAGAGTCATGTGAAGAGGCCACTTGTTAGGAACAGCGGCCCTCAGTAGAGGGACACAGCCAGCCCAAGGAAGACACCTCAGGGAGACAACAGGGTAATAAGTACCCCACAGTCCTGCACCCCCTTCCATCCGATCTCATGCAAGCTCTTTACACTGACATGGTCCACGCAGGCTGGCTTCCCAGGGCAGAGAACAGGGTGAAGAAAGCTGGAGAGTGAATCTGGGGCAAATTGAAGGCATCCAGGCCTCAGTTTGCTTCCAACCTGCCTATTTCTACCCCCATATCCACCCACTACCTACCTCTTTGCTCTGTGTGGTCCAAACTGACTGACTTGAGCTAGAATAAAGTAAGAAACAAACCAGAAGTAAACTCGAAAGCACTCAACTCTTTCCAGCATCAAAGGACATTTTTCCCCCATGGAAAATGTTGCCTCACCATTATTCACATCCTATTATACACTCTCATCAAATACTTTAATTCTCCTGGATGACAGACACTTCAATTAAAATAAGGATAGCATTTGTATTAGTACTTGTTTAAGGTTTTGTGTCAATGGCCATTATAGTCAGCTACATATGACAAAAATCCACAACCAAAAACAGTGATTTAAATATATTACGAGTTTAGGGGATGCAATTTTCTCATAACAGGGAGAATACTATGAAGAGGATGGGAGCCTTCTCTTTTCATCAGAGATCTTCATCCACATGAGTTTATTTCCCGGGCTTCTCGTTGTTTCTTCATCTGCTTCAAAAAAGTTGAACCCCGCCCCGAGCAGCTCGGTGGTCACCAGCCTGGCTGTGGTGACACCAGTGCAGAATGTTGAAAACTGTGACCCAGCGTCCAGACAGGAAAGCAGTGGTCCTCAGAAATGTGTTCCATTGCAGTGCTCTTCTAATTGTACTGACTGTATTAACTCATTGTTGCATGATATCACTTTCTTTGAGGGAACTATAACTTAAATTGCTCTTGATATTCATGTAATTCATGTATGCCAAGGATAAGAGCTAGGCCTCTGGAATTAAACAGACATAGCTTTGAATTAATTTTTATGCTTCTAAATGGACAGCTATCAAATTCCCTCAGATTCCTTATTTTAATTATAGTTATAGTTGTCTATGTAAATACATACACATGTATGCAAATATATACTTTTAATATATTTCATAAATATTTTATGAAAATGTATTTTATAAGTTTTATAATATAACATACAATATTTATATAAATATAATTACAGTGTTCCCACATTGTGGGGTTAATGTGGATGTTAAATAAGGTCATGCATTGAAAAGCTACATAAATGATACTTATTATTTGGTAAATGTGTTGACTATGTACCATGTGTTATACAACAGGGATATACAAGTAAAGGTAAATTTTCTGCCCTGAAGAAATTCATTGTCTGCTGTACCAGAGAAACAGCCAAATCACCGTGAAGAGTGCTTTGAGAGAGGTAAGAACAAGCCACCGTAGAACACGAAGGGAGAACATGCATGCGGACTAGGAAGGCTTGCTGGAATAGATGATCTCTGCGCTAAAACTTAAAGGAAAAGCAGGAGTCAAAGAAGAGACTGGGAAATGCTGTAGGCACAGGTGATTGCATATACAGCTCCATAGAGGCGGGAGGACTCAGCCTTTGCAGGGAATCAAAATAGGTCACTAGACTGGGAAGATAAGGGGTGGTGAAAGATGAAACCAAAGGTGGGGGCCATGGGGAGCAGGTCCTGATTTTCTGCAGTGGCCACGTCTGCCTTCAAAGGGAGTGATTCATGTCGGAAACTAGGTCAGAGATGCTTCTGGTGAGGGTGAGGATTACTCGTGATCTATGTGTTACTGTTCTTGTAAAAAAAAATGTATATATATATATATAATATATATATATATTAATAGTGTGACTGTCTTCCTGTAGGTCTGATGCATGTTCCCATCTTGGTCTCTCATTTAATTACCTGCAGAAGACACGAGCAGCAACATGATTTCTACCTCCACCTGTGCTGTGACTCATCATGGGAATTCTCAGTAACAGGTCCTTGTCACTCTGAAACGTCACCCGAGATTAGGTATCGGGACAGACATGGTGGAAACAGTTGGTGCCACCAACACCCTTTGTTAGCTACACCTCCTGTCCTTTCTGTCTCATTTTCTCTTTCTTCTTCCCTATGGTTTTCAACGTTCCTTCCAGCCACACTTTGGACCCCCTGAAAAGCCTTCGATTAGTCCTTTCAATGTGACTTTGAGACTAGAGAAAGTTTCCTGCTTTCTCAGAAAATCAGAATTAATAAGCATTTATTAAGTACCTCCTGTGTGATATTGTCATAACCACTGGGTCATTTCCATTTTATAGATGAAGAAACTGAATTTCAGAAATACCAAGGGCTTTGCTCATTAATATCCTGTTCTCCTTTCTAACCTAGGCTGCATTTCCCAGCCCACTCCCATCTGGAGGGGATGCAGGTGGAGTGGGGAGACATGAGGAGTTCTCATCATGGGATGTGGGTGGAAGCAGTGTTTCACTCCAGCCCAAGGTGGTTAAAAGTGTGTGGGTCTTCTCCACAGTTTTGCTTTTCCTCCATCATTTGGTAGATTTAGAGTATCCAGTGGAAGACTCCAGGGCTCTAAGAGAAGGCAAAGTCATACGTGAGGGAAGGACACTAGTCTCAAAATGACTGTGGAGCAAAGCACCCCCAACCTCACCCCTCTCCCCTACCCGCCACCAACTTACATTGGACTGTGACATGAGCCAGCAACAAAACTTTATTGGTTTATGCCACTGAGATTTGAGAATTGTATGTTATAGCAATTAGTCTACACTAATTAATACATAACCAGGGCAAGATGTGTGCCTATCAACTAATATTTGTGGGACACTTTCTATGAGATGGTGCCACCAGTGCAATTCAGAGCATTATGTGACAGATTCCAAGCTAGTGGTACAGTGTAGAGGTGATTAGAGCTTGGAGAGGTGGCCACTCACAGGATGCCCAGAGCAGGGCAAGGTGGAAGGCTAGGCAGGACTTGAAGAGTGTCCCAGCCACACACAGGCAAAGGCTTCTGTAGTGGCCCCGATCCTGCCTCTGGAGTCAGGGATACCAGGTGCAGTTGTAGATTTGCTCTTTACTAACTGAATGAGCTTCTGGATACTGAGCCTCAGTTTTTCCATCTGTAAAACAGGATGAAAAATACCTATTTTCCAAGGTTATTGGTTATTATGAAGATGAAATGTAATAATGTATATTAAGTAGACAAAATAGGCCTTTGATAAATGGTAATTATTATGACTATTATCAATGTTATGAATATAAGGAGAAATTCAGTTTCTCACTGACTTAGGCACAACTAAATTACATTGACCATAAGTTTTGGTTTTCTTTTTTTAGTGCTACTGGACAGTGGCACGGATGTGTCTACCTCAGTTTATGTTTTTATTTCCTCTAAGAATAATAAAATCTGAATCTAAAGTTTGCCACATAAAAGATTCCACATACTTTGGGTCTCACCTAATTATACCTTCTTACCTTGGGTTTACAGTTTTTTATCATTATACAAAACTTGTTCCAAGAGTGGGCCTGGTCAAGAATGAAGTTGCTTCTGCTTGGCTTGTGCACTGTAATGCAGATGACTATTTCCTGTGTCATTTAAACCCATAAGACACTAGAGCTGATGGGGTCTTTGGAGGGCATCAGATTTAACCTGTCATTTTACACTTACAGAGAAGGAAACTGAAGCCCAAATGTTAGTGTGTCACAGATGTGAGTGTGCATTTTTTTTTCTCTTTCCGAGGCTTGAGGAGCATTAGCAGCTTATATAAATGGTCCAAGTCTCACTCACAAGGTCAGATAGAACCTCCATTAATCAAATTGCATGGGGAATGAAGTACTAGGGCGAATTACATTTTCTGATTAAGTGAATTAGTACAGAACATATTTTACATATCCCTCCCTTCCTGGAAATACACTAGTTTCCCTCTCCTGCCTTGTTAGGACAGTGTAGAGAATCAAGTGTCTCTTTAGTTAGCAGAAAAAGGAACCTAGGGATCACTTAGTTCGTCTTTTTCATTTTTCTGATGGAAAAAACTAAGTTTTATAATTGTCATACGTGTAATCTTTACAATTACCTTTTAGGGGTGTCATCGTTTCCTCTATGATATAGGCAAGAGAACTAACCTTCACAACTGTTGAATGCCTTTCTCTGGATCATAGAACTTGTAGAGATAGTGACACAGGACCAAGTCCAGTTACTTTTCTTTCTGCACGCCTGGTAAGACTGCATTTCCCAGGCCCCTTGCAGCTGAGTGTGGCCACGTGACTGAGCTCTCAGCCGTGGAATGGGAATGGAAGGCAACCATGCGGGTTCCCTCTCGAGTTCCTTCACCGTCTTTCTCTTTCCAGCTGGCTAGAATGGAGCTGGCCCCCAGGGTGAACCTGGAAGCCATGAGCAAAGATTCTGAAAGCACCAGATGAACGAAGCCTGGGTTCTTGAATCACTGCAGGGAAGACAGTCCCCTGCTAATAAATACTACTTGTTTTAGACTGTATGTAATGAGAAATAAACTTCCATCATGTTTTGTCCATTGTACATTTTGGAATTTTAGTGTTAGAGCAGTTAGTATGTCCTTAACCAATGCATAGCATGATAATGACAGAACCAGAAATGCCTACTGTGGGCAAGGGCACTGGTGTTTGTGTTAGAAGATATGAAAATGAATTAAATCAGTTTAATTATGCCCTTAAGAAGCATTAAAAGTAACAGGTTCCTTAGATGGATAGAAATTGTGTTATGCAAAATGGAATTTAAAAAAGATCTAAAGAAAGATAAATATGAAACAACACAGGAATTCAGATAAGCTGTATCATTGCGTAATGAGGGAAAATTTTCAGGAGGAGAATGAAGACTTTGGACTAGGAGGATGATGGATAGCAAGCAGAGCTGGAAGCCCCAGGAAACAAGAAACAGCCCAGCACGGGAGATGTTTAGTGCGATGGAGGTGAGATGGTAGGATGGGCTCCATTGTGAAAGTTGCTAAATGCCAAGCTAATGACTTTGAGTGTCACTTACAAGTTTGGCTGAGAGTTGTCCCCAGCACCTGCTGGCTGAGAAATCTCAAAAGTGAACAGCAGGCCATTCCCTCAGAGTCCTTTGACACCTTCTAGAGCTCACAGAGAGTTTTCGTTTCCAGGAGGTGGTCGTCCAGTCTGAGGTACTCAGAGGAGATAAGAGGTGGGGGATGGGGGATGGAGAAAAAGCATCCAGACTCGGCCCACCCTGGCAAGTTTCCAGTCTCTGAACACAGTTGAAGACAAAATGATCTGAGGAGACTTCGATGCTGTTCCTTTTAAGCCTTGCTCAGGGGATGTATGCTGAGAGCCCTTGTTCCCCTAGAAGTACATATGGAAATAGCAAGCTTGGTGTTGAAAGGTATGACAGAGAAGGCCACACTGGGGAAATGATATGCTTTGAAATCAGGTCACTTAGAAAAAATTCCTGCAAAGTCAAAGCTTAAATGAAGCTAGCAATTTAGCTACTTTTCACAGCCTGACTTACTGGATTCTGTTTTCTACCTCAAAAACTAGGAAAGACACTTTCTGGGTACATATCTCTTTAAAGTTTGTTTGAGTATCTCTTTGATTATTTTTATAGTGCACACACAGATCTCAAATTTTAAGTGTCCTTTTTATCACTGTAACTAGAAGCAAAAAAGCCACCCAGCTGTTCAGTTTGTTAGCACCAAATCTGGTCTCTTCTGAACACTACGATTCTCATCCAGCCAGATACCCCAAATGTACAAAAATGTCAAGCAAGAAAGAGATGGCGACAACTCTGAGATCACTTTATTTTAAATATAAGTCAGCTTGGTGTCAGATCCTTCTTGGATGGAAAAAACACTTCCCGTTGTACCCCAAGTCATGTTAAACTTCCATACAGGTATTTTAGTCCAATGTGCCATTGTTTTAAGGAAAAGCTGCTGACACCACATCATGTTTACGTAGAGGGGAAGAAAAAGAAAAAGAATAGAGCTAATATTTTATTTAGGATTTTCTACCTACCACATGCTTGCATGTTTTATTTAATCATCAAAACAACCCTATAATATAAAAATCCCTCCTCCCAACTTTTACAGAATAGAAAACCAAAATTTAATTAACTTAAGGAACTTATTCAAAGTTGCATAGCTGTAAACAATAGAAATAAAAGCATGCTTGTCCTGGCCTCAGAATTCATCCCATTAAGTTGCTTATAACCAAACATGCAGTCCAATAGTAAAGGTTTCATGAAATGGCATAGGAAGATAAAACAGGCCATGTATATATAAGTGCTAAATAACACTGTCAATCTCTTCATAAATATTGAATGAAGCTAATGTAAAATAATAATCAGTTGAGCTTATTTTAAGAATATGTCCAGGAAGATAAGAGATTAGAGGATATTGGAACCTGCCAATTTACAGATACTATTAATTTGAAAGCATCATTACAATTTGAATATTATAATATCAAATATTACCATATTCCGCTGCGTAAGCTACCGTCATGCTCTTTTCTTAATGTACTTATTTCAGAAGGTGCTCTTTAGAGCTCACTGCTTTTAAGTCCTAATAATTCTAATTAAGTGTGATTTTTGGCAGATTTATGAACAAAGCTTGTCTCTCTTGGATTTATTCATATGTACATGAATTCAACGAACATTTATGAGACCCCCAGGTTTGTGGATGAAGATGCTCATGCTTTGTTCTCAAGGAACTTAGTGTTACAGTCAGAGGAAAACAAATAAATATACAGACATAAAATAACGTGGTGAGTGCTATGATAGAGATTCTGTGTAAGGAATTATAAGATCGCGATGGGGCAATGCTTCCCAGAGATGGTGACACTGGGCAAACCTTTCAAAGGTAAGGAGAAGACAGCCAGGTGTACAGGTTAGGTGCAGTATCACAGGTCAAGACAAAAGTGTGTACAAAGGCTCAGAGAAATGAGAGAATGTGTCACATCTTGTTCAGGTCATTGAAGAAAGGACAAGTGAATAGGGGACAGAGCAGGAGGGTGAGATGCAAATGCTATGGGGTCCACTAGATAAGTTAAAACTTCCCTTCTTTTCCTTCATTTTGGAGAAAAGAATCCATGTGATTACATACTTAAGCTTTGCTCTTTAGAAATAATTCTTTAGTCACTCCACCACCATTTGGGCTCCTTGTGACGTGGGTCATTACCAGAGAATAGGATGTTACTTGCTCAACCCCCTGCTGTGGTTTTGTAAGGGAGGCTTTCTGGTCCTTCTCAACAAATAGACACAACGGGGGCAGGGGTGGGGGGGACAGGTCACGCTTTCTTTCTCTTAAGTCTTTCATGATGAAGACATTTCATCAAGTGCTGAAGGGACACCAGTCTTTAGAACGTACTTTGTGCCTTCTGCAGTGGGGAGGTGCTGAATGTGAAACACTGTGGCAGGTTGCTAAGGGGAATTGAAAACAATATTCTTCCTGAGAGAAATTTGAAAACCAGGTCAATGTGTCCTTGCAGAGTCCTGCCGGAAAACAAGAATTAAGGCTGAATACATTGTCAAGGTGATTTCAGGGCCTATTATTCTGCTCCTCTGATGAGAATGATATTAAAAATAGCACCTTTTATGTGTGACTCACACAATTTTCAGAACTCTTTTCACCCATGATCTCTGAGGTGCTGATGGGGAAGGCAGACCTTGGAGTACCAGGAGTGCTCCCAACCAGATCGCAAGGTCCAGTGAAATGTCAGGTGGGAGATGTGAGATGCACACCAGCTTATGATTTGTCTTTCTGTCTTTGGTACCAAAGATGATTTCATGGAGGACAAAGCTGTCCTTCACATGTCCATACTTAAAATTTATGGATATTCCAAGAATATCCTACTTGTCCTGTGTAATGTATCATTTATAATTATTTCTAAAAAAAATTTAAACCTTATCTAAATTTTCTGCTTGTTTCTGGGACGGAGAAAGGAGTTTTACAAGTTGCTATCTTCCCGGTATATTTTTAATTTTTCTTTTATTTGTGCTAACCTTACCTGTTTCTAAATGCAAGCAATACTCCGCAGTTAATTGTGATGCCAGTATCAACAGTGAGGATGTTCTTCAGAGACATACTCAATTGAGAGAAATACAATAATCAGAGACAGAAATGATCTAACAGACCTGGAGGAAATTTCCGGAAAGCAATGAATAGGACGAAGAACTAGAAATCATGCAATAAGGCATTCTTGCCCAAAGTGTATTCTATGAAACCCATTCTCCTAAATTTTTCTCAGAAAAAGGTGGGATCTTTTGCTCAAATAAATTGAGCATTTCCCGTTTGAAGTTATGCCTATTAGCCTAACAAAAGCTCTAAGTCTGCAATAAAGGAAGTTGCAAAACTTTATTTAATCCAGAATCTTTCAAGTGCTTTGACCACAGATAGTTTTCTTCCCATGTAGCTCTGGATCAGGGTTCCATGAAGTACACTTTGAGAAATGCTGCTTTGAAGTTAGACAAAGTGAGGGGACAATCTACATTTGACAGAAAAGGAGACCTCCCAACACTCCTATCAAACGTAAAAGGTTATTTTGCAAAGTCCTTCTCGGAGATCTTTTAAAAATAAAACAGCATGCATGGTGAAGTATTTGGCAAGAAATGCATCAATGACCACAACCTACTTTGAAATGTACCAAAAACAGGCTGAATTGATGGATGGAAGGAGGGATAGATAAAACATGTGATAAAACAAGTATAATAAAATATTTATTGTAGATTCTAGGCACATTGGGTGTTTATTGTAAATTTCTTTTTAATTTTTCTGAATATTTGAAAAATTTTTTAAGCGTTGGAAAAAATAGAATATGTATCCAATCAAGACTTGCACAAAGTAAGGCTTAGAAGGGGGTAGAAAGATTTGCTGGACCTGCAACTTTCTGACTGTTCCTGTCTGGTGACGGTGTTCCATGTACTTGACTGAATGCATTACATATGTATATTACCTCATTTCTTTTTCAAACAAACACCCAGGGAAGTTTGGGGATCTCCACTTTAATGATTAGACAACTAAGCCTCGGTGAGCTAGGTGGCATGTTGTTTACGCTGTGTGCCAGGGGTGCCAAAACTATCATTGTCTTCTTCCAATTCTGTTCCCCACCCAGCAAAATCTGACAATGCCCACCAGGAATTTCCCCCTCCCTCCCACCTCCCGCCTTTCCTTTTTCTTCAGCCTAAACTTTACAGTTTGAGGAAACTAATCAGTTGTGGGAGAAGCAGAAAAGGTGAGTTATCTACCACAGGAAGAGCCAAGATTTACTGACAGGTGAGGGAGAGGAAAGGGAAAGGAAAGAGGGAGAGGAAGCAAAGAGAAGACCCTGCAGGGACTGGGAGATGGAAACGAGGGAGAAAGGGAAAAGGCTTCAAGGCAGCTTTGGGAGCCAGGGAAATAGAAGAAATGAATTTTTTAAAATGCTGTGGTGGTTTATAAATGAGGTTTTCTTTAACACTCTTTGAGAGATCCAGGATTGAAGTTGCTTTTATTTCTTTGTTTTCTGGACCGTATTCCTTGGAATGTGATATTGCTTTTCTCTATCTTTTTAAAAATGTGCATAGGGAGCAGATTTCTGGTACTGCATTAACCTCAGAGGGAGACATATCTCTCATGGGTCGGCTGCACCAGGGGTCATGCAACTTTCTTCACATGGTCAATGGTCCAAACTTGTGTGGGACAGACATCTTTCTCCTCTTCTTGCTAATGTGTAAACTTAAGTTACCTAACTACTCCAACTGTCGGTCCCAATCAAAATGGTCTTAACTACGGAGATCTTTGATGACTTATTCGTGGTGTAAATAGGCAGCCCACGAAGTGCTACCTGAAATGTGTGACTAAAAATCTCTAGGTCTAGAAAAGAGAAACCTGACCTAAGCTATCAAGCAAGAAGATTACCTGTGGGTTTAGTTTTTCAGCTGCTTCAGCCCTACAGCCCAAAAAGATAAGTGAGACTTTAGCCCAGCCAATGCAAGTCCATGATTTTAGGTCTTTATGTTGAGCCAAGAACTTTGGACTATGTGCTCAATATTTTCTTTCTTTAAGCAATGCATCTCCATCAGAAGCAACCATCCACTCACACAGTCCTATAATTTCTTATACTAGGTTCTATAGCAGGGAGCATGAGGTCTCCAGGCTTCACCATCACTAGACATTTTATTACAGTTGAGCATGAGTGATAATCGGATCAATAGTTTTGCCACCCTCTGTATAGGTTGCCAGGGTCCCATCCCTCCATTGGAGCTGGATTTTCATGACTTCTGGCCCTAACCAGGCTAGATAACCAATCTCAATTCATCAGTTTCCTGAGGGCTTCCCGTAACCACAACACTATTGGTGTGGACGAATACGTCATCAGGGTTCTTGACGCAACAAAATGATTCCAGGTAACCAAGCTAGGAAAAAAATTGATCAAAAGCATATTGGATAATACAAAGTTTCTGGAGAAGTCAGAGAACCAGACTTAGAGGCTATACAGTTAGGAAAAATGCAAGTCACAGAACTGGTCTCAGGGTGCCATTGCCTCTGGGTGGACCCCAAACCTGAATGCTCTGCTAGGAACACTTCTATGTCACCTCTGCAAGCAGTGTGTTGTTGTTGCTTTCTCTGTCTCTACCCATGGCCAGAAAAGAGTAAGTATTGTCCCTGCTTTTGGGGGCCACTTGCTTCCTATTCAAAGTCAAGGGGCAGTTCTGAGTGAGGGAACCTAGGTCATTTGCTGTCTTAGTGTGGTTTCCGCAGAATCAGACTCTGAGGTAGGGCTAGTGTGCAAGTGATTTATTAAAGAGGGGCTTAATAATATATGATATGACATGAGAAAATATAATGTATGTTATAACAAATAATCTAGTCCAGATTTCATTCTTGCATTCTGGAATCTGTGTAGTACAGTAGAAAATTTATAATTAGAACATCTTGGGTTTAGATGTGACATTTACAAGTTTAATGTTCTTATTTAGGTAAGACTGCCAGAATAAAATAATGTAGGGTTACCAGTTAAATTGGTATTTCAGGTAAACAGTAAACATTTTTAGTATTTTTTATTTTAAAATTTGTATTAATTTAGTATATACATATACTAAAAGTTATTTGCTGTTTTTATTCTTTAAATTAAAAAAAATTTTAATTGCATGGAACATACATACACTTAAAATTATCATTGTTTATCTGACATTCAAATGTAACCAGGCTTTCTGAAATTTATTCGCTAAATTCATCAACTCTACCTTTGAGTCACTTACTTCTCTGATCCTCAATTTCCTTATCTGTGAAATGGTTTTGTATCCCATTAGTCCACAGGAGATGCTCAATAAGTAGTTGTGACTTTTTAAATTTTCTAAGACAGTTTGCTCCTAATGCTGCAGCATATGAGGTAAGATAGTATCTTGAAAGCACAGGAGTTTAGGTGTTTTATATTTTTTTTCACTTTCTGCCACACGATCCAGACGGATTGTTCCCTTATCAGATAGAAAGCTGTAAGACATGGATGGGGACCATCACTCAGAGCATTGTCTGTGTTCCAGCTGATGACTTCCCAACTGCTCAGCACACATTATTCCCTGGGCTCCAGGCCCGCAGGAGGCAGCTAATGACCAGGTTGGACTGCTCGGCTGGTACATTCTTCCCAATGACTCCCCGTCCCTTTGCCTCTTCTATCCATGAAATTAAAAAAAAAAAAAAATCGCAGCCTCTGCTTTACAGAGCAGCTGCTTCCTCTGGGACTTATTATCTCTCAGGCTGAGTTCCTAGGGGGAAACCCATGAAAAGTAATGTTTACACAATATTGGACATTATGATAACTACAGACCTCTGAACACTTAAGCTGGAAGAATAGTTTATTAGGCTTACTAATTTTCAAAGTGTTTCTGTTGTATCATTCCTAGGGATTTGGGAAGGAAGAGGAGGAGGCAGTATCATATGCTTGTTCTGTGATCTCACAATGCAACCCAGTTCCTGATAGCGGAACTTGTGAAATGCTTTCTGCAGACTCTCACTTGGTCTTCATGGTACCTGGGAGCAGCGTCCCCAAATACTACACTGAGTAATGAAAACCACGAGATGATTTTCCCAGGGCCAAGCAGCTGGTCACTGTCAGAGTTGGAAGCAGAGCCCTCCTTTCCCATTCCTGTGAATGTCCTCTTTCCGTGGCTCACTGCAGCCCCAGGGATACGAAGGACTCTGAGAAGTCCACATCTGCATTTTCTGCTCCATTCTACCTCATCTTGGTCTTTACCTCAAGACTCCCAAATAATACTGGTGAACACTTGGGCTTTTTGTAAAAATATGGTTCAGGATACCCTAAGGAAATTGAATGTACAGCTACTGGAAGGGGTCCTGATGGGAATTATTCACTTTCTGTGGGAGTTGACCCCTAAACTCTATTTTCATTCATCCACGTAGCAATTGATTATTGAGCTATATCTTAGTTTGGAGTCCGCAGAATCAGATCTAGAGCTCTGAATATGTATGAAAATGACTGCTTAGATCTGCTGCTGAAGGACGTGTGATTGACGACTGGCCCCGGCTTCTGCATTCTGGACCCATGTCCTCGTCAGTGGTGAGGGAACGCTTCTCATGGGCCAGCAGTTGAACAAAGCAGGTACTAATCCAGATCTTTTCCTATGTGGCATGGGATTCCTCACCAGAGTGACTTTGGCTCAAGGACTCCCCATCAGCCTGTTCAGAACTTTCTTAAAAGTGCACTGCAGTCCAAGAATGGTCCAATTTAGTCCTCCTTCCTTCTCTCTCTCCTCCCACGGGTCAGATCTGCATGGTGACATCAAGGTCTGAAGACTCTCCCTGCCTTCTCCTGCTCCCTCTCCTTTTCCCAACACTGGCATTGCCCCCAATAAGTTCCTTGTACCTTTGATGCTATCTTTGCATTTTCTTCCAGGAAGACCAAAAATAATTCAAGATGCCATCCAGGGGCCGGCCCGTGGCTCACTCGGGAGAGTGCGGTGCTGATAACACCAAGGCCCCGGGTTCGGATCCCATATACGGATGGCCGGTTCGCTCACTGGCTGAGCGTGGTGCTGACAACACCAAGTCAAGGGTTAAGATCCCCTTACCGGTCATCTTTAAAAAAAAAAAAAAAAAAAAAGATGCCATCCAGGAAGCACAGGGAGGGAGTGGGGAAGAAAGACAGTGAAGGAAAGAAAGCGAACAGAGAATGCTGACAAGGCTACCTCTGTGGGCAACGGGAGGTCCAGTTCTGCCCAGAAACTTCTGAGAAACTATGGAGTTCACCTCAGAATTATGTCACCAAGGGACAATGAGTCTGGAGTGCTCATTCACAACTGTCCCTCCCCGGGTGAGAGTCAGCCCAGGGCATTCACATCCTGCTCTCCCAGGTTGGCTGCATCACCTGCTCAGGGTCAACCCTGAAACTGGACCAGGCAGTCTGACTCCAGAACCCAAGCTCCTCATCACTAAGCTGTGGCCCTCGAACTTATCCAAATATTTGAAAGCTTAAGTATAAAACTAGCGTAGTGTCCATCAGCAATATTTTTTAGTCCCAAATAAGGGGCAAGTTGACAGTAAACACCTTTCTTACTAAAATATTCTTTACTAGTAGAGTAGAAAATCTTTCCAACTAGCTTATAGATAACCATGGTCACTTGCTAGCTGTGTGACCTTGGGTGGATGACTTAACCTTTCAGTGCTTTAATTTCTTTGTAGATCAAAAGCAGACAATAGTCTGTCTTGCTAACGTTACAGGCTTATTTTGAAGACCTTTAGAGTGCTTGTATATGAAGGAGCTTTGTAAACTGTTAAGTGCTATCCAAGTGGAATGGATTACACTTCTTGGATAACCTTGACCTTTCTTCCTACTTCCCTGCTCTGCTCTGTTTCTGAAACAAATGCATACATTGTACCCTCCTTCCCTACCCCCACCCACTGTGTTATAGGAGTCCTCCTTTGATTACAAAACTGCTTTCACAATCTCACCAGTACAGGATGTTTCGTTCTATTCCAACATAGCTTAGATAACACAGATTTAAGACTTTGTAATTCATCCTTCACTGATCAATGTTCTTGACTATTCCACGCTTGCCTGAACCTTGTCCCATTCAGTGGTAAAGCCGGAGGCTTAAGAACAATGAATGGCTTCAGGTCTCTCTCCTGTCAATTAGGCATCTTAACCCTTTCGTCCTAAAGACATTCCTAAATCTTATTGGGTCACTCACCCCTTTGAGACTCTCATGAAAGCTAAGGTCCCTCTCCTGCAGAAAAAAATAAAATAAAACATATAATCCTGCATATACATACAGGTGCAGGTGCACACATGCAGACCCTCCCCACCCCCTCCTCACGCACACACAAGTTAGACACAGTTTGGCAGGTGTTCGCATCCATCTGAAACCTATGACTGAAGCTCCGTGGTAAAACATTTGGTCTCTGAGGTCAGCTAGATCTAGTTTTAAATACTGGTCTTACATAAAATATCTAGCAACCACACTGGCACACAGTCAGTGCTCAGCAAATAAGGGCCGTCCTGACTAAAGTAGCATCACCTTCTCCAGAAACATTACGCAGTCCCAGAAAGCCTTCAAGAAAAGGGTTGGGCAGTTTAAAACAGATGTGATCATTTTCTACAGGGAAGAGGTTTGTTTTTAGCCTTGGGAGAGGCTAGTGCTGGTTCTCCCTCTGCTGGCCTGTGGTTTACACACACCCTTTGTTTCGATTCCAGTGAGTGCTGGCGTGGTCCTGGGGAGAAGGCAATGGGACAAGGATGGGAGAGGGAGAGCTGAGGACATTGTAGCTTAGTTCTCAGCCAGCGCCTATACTGGCAAAGCTCAGGACAGGGAAGTGTGTCTGTCCCTTTGTTTTTCTCCTTCTTTTTCATTATACACCAACTATTGTATTGCTGAACAAATCCTTTCAAGCACCTGCCCTGGGGAGGCATCAGGACAAGAAGATGAATAAGACACAGCCCTGCTCACAAACCCTGGTCCTCATCAGCAGGAGGTTCGCCTTTCCTCTCTGACTTAGAGTTACAGTTGAAATTGGGGAGGGGGCACAGATGTACACTGGATGGGGTAGTGGTTAGAGCAAGGGCTTTGGGCTCCAAAACCAGGCTCTGCCCTCAGCAGCGGAGTCGCTGATTCACTGGAACTAGAGCTCTCTGAGCCTCAGTTTTCTCATCTATAAAATAGACCCAATAATAGTCCCCTCCTTAGAGCATTGTTATAAGGATTAAATAGTATGTTGGATGCTTAATGGAGGGTCTGGCATAAAAAGAACTTCATAAATGGTAGATGATAGCATTATTTTTATTCTAACATAGAAATATTTAAAAAGCCTTTATCATATTTAAAATTTCACAATAATACTTTCCTGTTGTATGAGGTCAAACGATTTGAAAATTACTGATATTCAGCCAGTTTTGACTTTACAGAGCATGCAAATTTTCATATGGTTTAATGTAATAGAAGAATTGGAAAATTCAGATTTAAAAAATAGAGATTATCCACACAGCACCATGATCTAGACTTTCACATCTGGATGGATCCTTCTGATGTCTTGAATATATGAAGGGTCTTCAAAATGTGCAAGGAAAGATATATACCGTTTTTTAATTCCATTTTTCCATGCACAGTTTGAAGTACCCTCGTATGTAAATAAATGATGCTAATTTGAAGTAGAAGGGCGTCCTGATCAGATGAGGATTTTTCAAAACTCTGACTGCCAGGCGGTCACTAGGGGTCAAAGTGTTCCCCAGGGGGTACCAGGATGATGGCGGAGCTTGTGGACAGTGAGGGCTTTGCTAGCATCCACTGTGCTTGACTGGAGAAGAACCTGGGCGTTCTTCCAGTGCCAGCGGCCAGACCCTCCTCCTGGACCCCACCTGTCCCTCCCCAAGGACAGAAGCCGCCTCAGCAGATACGCTTGGCCCTGGCCGTTAAGGAGAGGCCTTGGCAGGAGATTTCGTCAGCTCCTTATTATGAGATGGATTGTTGCCTTCACTTTATAATTTCCCAACCACTTTGGGTAACCAGGGTTTCTGCTGGAGCACAGTTACTTATTGGAGTAAAACTGTGGTAGAGTTAAACCTTCCATCTCTCTTTGTTGTCCCAAGCTTTCTGCCAACATAAATATTTCCTCGCTATTTTTAGAATGGAGACAGAGCTACCAAGCTGTGAACAGCCTAGCAGGGCTTTGCAACGCATATTGATAGGTTTCTCAAGGTGCTGCTGTTCCTGTTAAGGGGTTAGAGGGAGCTGGGCCCAGGGAGGTCTGCTCTTTTGGTCTTCTGGCCCTGGGGCTGATGAAACTCTTACCGATGTAGAGACAGTTTAACAAATGCACTGTCCCTCCCCATAGAGACTCTGTTCCCACCACTGCAAGTTAGTGAAATAGTGATTGTGTCTGTGCAAGGGACACTGCACTAGGGCATGAGAGCCCTGGGCTCTAATCCTAAGTTTGCTACTCACTAGCTCTGTGACCAGGAGCAAGTTACTCATCCTCTCTGGTCTTTAGTTTCCCAAGAGAAAAATTGAGGTAATCGACTCAGATGATTTATAAGTTTCTTTCTATCATAGTTTTCAGGCTGTCTGTATACTTAATGGAAATCCTGAATGGGAATGGAAAACTGAACTTCTGGTTCAGTGAGTCTGTGAACTAGGAAGTAACAAAGATGCAAGAGTCCAAGGGTCCGAGGGAAAATGATCAACCGTGGGCATTTATTTTGTTCATTAAGAACACTACTGAGAGCATAACAAGGCAAGCCAGAGTGCAATGTATATATCCAATAAAAGATGTATATCCAACACATATAAGGGACTCCTGTGAGCAAAAGGGCAGTCAGCCCAACATAAAAGGGCAAAATATTTTAATTAAAAAGGATATACAAATAGTCAATAGATTTGTAGAAAGTTATTCAACTTCATTAGTCATCAAGGAAATATAAATTAAAACTGCAGAGAGATACCTTTACACACACACAAGCATGACAAACATTAAAAAAAGATTGATGAGCCCATCAATTGAAAAGGGCGAGAGCAGCTGGGACTCTCCTACACTGCAGGTGGGAGTATAAAATGGTACAACAATTTCGGAAGACAGTTTGATATTATTTATGAAAGCTGGACATGTATATAATTCATGACCTAGTAATTTTACTCCTTAGGTATCTGCTCAACAGAAGTGTGTACATATGTGTTTCAAAAGACTTATACAAGAAAGCAGCACAATTTAAAAATAGCTAAGAACTGGAAACAATCCAAATTTCCATCAACAGAAGAAAGAATAAATAAGTATGGTGTATTTGTACAATGGAATTCTAAACAGCAGTGAGAAGGAACAAAGTACCACTAAACATAACTTGGATGAATTTCAAAATATAATGTTGAGCAAAAGAAACCAGACACAAAAGAGTATGTATTATGTTATTTCATTTATGCAAAGTTCACTAATAGGCAAAACTAACCTCTGTTATTAGAAGTCAGGGTAGAGGTTTCCCTTGGTGGGTAGGTAATGACTGGAAGGGAATACAAGGGGGCTTCTGAGCTGCTAGCAATGTTCTGTTCCCTAATCTGGGTATTAGTTACAGAGATGTCTTCAGTTTGTGAAAATTCATTAAGTTGTACACTTACGTGCAATTGGGGGATGTATTTTATACATCTGTAAAAAAAAAAAAGGAATGAATTTTATGATATTTTTGGTATTGTTTTCTTAATACCACCTCCACAGGCTTTTTTGAAAAACCATTCTAGCTTCATCCTCTTTTCCAAACTTATTCTGTACCATATAACCCAGCATTTAATAATGTGCTGTCTTTTCATGATTCTCTGATTGCTTTGTTTGCTTAAATCTTGCCCTGTCAACTGCACTGTGAGCTCTAGAACATGGAAGCCATTCCTTTTACTATCTAACTCAGGCAGAATGCAAAGAATGTGAAAACTGCGAATCTACTCCCCAGATCCAGCTGTTTAGTGGGCCAATATTTCCACACGATATTACAGCCCTCAATCCTGGCCTTTTCTATATTTTTCACATGTTTATAAACCTTACAGTTCTGCCTACCACCAAACTTCCCATTTTTAACATCTGCAGAATAACCTGCCCCCTTTTTCTCTGATCACTCGAGCTTCACTGGTTCAGTTCTGCACAAAGTTAATAGCTGATCTATGCTGGATGCTGTGCTGGGCTCCGGGATGCTGAGATAATGAGACTGAGCCTCTGGCCTCAGGAGCTCCCTGGATGGCCAGAGAAGACCGACTCATAGATGGAAAATGCCTCCTCAATTTATTATGTAGATAGAAACAAAGCAGTATCTAACCAGTCACAGTGGCTCAGAGAAGACTTCCAGAGGAGGGAGTCACCCCAGAACTGAGTCCTGAGAGATGAATAGAATTTGGGCAAGGGAAGAGTGTGGAAAATCTTTTCAGGCAGAAGAAACAGCAAGTGTAAAATTACAGAATCATGAAACAGCAGAGCGTCTGCGTGTAGGAGTTGGGAGGGTGGGGGGTTAGTTATAACCAGTTGGGTATCTCTGGATTCTAAGCAGAGGAGGGGCAGGGAAGGCATAAAGGGAGCAGACAGTTTATGAGGCTATAGAGATAAGTAGGGGAGAGGTAATGAGGGGCCTTGAATGCCAAACTGAGGAGTTTGGACCTTGCAATGTAGGACAGCAGTTGGCAAACTAAGCTGGAGCCAAACCTGACCCACTACTTGTTTTGTTGATAAAGTTTTCTTGGAACACAGCCACACCCATTCATTTATGCATCGCCTGTGGCTATTGCTGTACAACAAAGGCAGAGTTGAGAAGTTGCTACAGAGACCACAAGGCTCAAACTTTGACAACCCCAGATCTGGAAGACGATGCCCCACTGCGGGGTTCCAAGCAGAGGACAGGGACATTTGCAAGTGCATAAGAGGAAAGTTGCCTTCACACAGCCCCAGTCCATTCTGTGGCATGGAGATAACTTATTCTGCATAAATATCCAGAAGCATCCCTGAGGGCCTACTCGAGTTGTGTACTGTATTTTCTGAGCTCAGGACTACAGTGAGCCCTTCTTCAGCCCTGTGAGGATTGACTGAAATCATTTACATGTCCATGCAGGTAACTGGACCCCAGGAGATGGAGCAGGAATTGCACTGAGGTGGGCACAGCTTTATCAACCTGAGGCTGTTGCTCTCCAACATGCAGGCTTAGGTCTGGGGAGCTAAAGGAACACTCCCTTGTCCTCTTTTGAATTTGGAAACCAGGTGGTAGGAAACCCCAGGCACCAGGTAAGTAGAAATAAAAATATTTATTGTTAATACTTCACCCCTGAATGAAGCAAACTTACCATCTCACAGACCTTAGCAGGGCTGAATGACTCAGGGTTCTCCTTATGAAAACTTGTTCCTGAATGTTCACTTCTGAAAGAAAGCAGCGACTTACTTCCACTGAGAGATAAACTCAGTGAGTTCCTTCACCAAACATGGATCAGATAAGTCACCGCTCCCTCCTTGAGAGGATGGGTCATGAGGCCAGGAACGTCATCATTCTAGTGGAAGCATGAGGCAGAGAAAGGAGCTGTCCCATCCGCAACACCGTGGGGCTATTTTCCATCGAAGAGCTGCATCTTTGGGGAATGTGCTGATGTTAGATTACGTGCGATTGTCTCTATTGGGCCATTGGAACAGACTATTTCCCTGTGGACAGTGGTTTCTCTTATTGGGAACTAAGATTCTCACTATCGGAAATCCTGGGAAGACGCTGATTCTGAGAAGGGAAACAGGGACAAACAGGGCATAAGTCTCAGACCAGGTGAGGATCAGTTTGGCCTGGAGGCTGAAGCACTGAGAGGCCTGGAGTGCTTGTGGTGATGGGAAGTTAGCTGAAGGGGCAGGCAGTGGCAGACAGGCCACCAGATAGGAAGGGAGGCACCTGAGAAGAGCCTCGGATGAGACTGAGCCAGTTGGGATGAATTACAAGCTCCCACCCACCTTGCACAGCCTTTCATCACCCCTGAGACATCAGGGCAATCCTGCCCCATAGCCCAGTCCCAGCTAATTGCTGGGTATCGTGTGTGGTCCTGTCCTGCGCTTCAAATGAAGTGGCAATAAAAAGAACCATGCCAATGTCCTTTGGGACCGACATGGTAGCAAGAGTGAAAACTACCTGCGTTGACCCTTCCCAGAAGAGCGGCCACCCCACCAGCCATCAGAAGCAGAGGAGGCAGGTGGGAAGCATAACAGAACAGACGGGCCGGAGATCTCAAGGTCCATGTGTCTGAGCACCTTGGACCTCTCAGATATGGCCAGACACCTGGAGAAGGGCTACTTCCTAGAAATCACATCAGTAAAACTCAAACTGTCCTTATTTGGGTATAAAGGTAAACGAGGTGCTGTTTTGTAGTCACAGGCGACACATGCAAAGCACTTAGCCTGTCTGCCAGCTTTTAATAAGCAGCAACTTCTCAACATACCATACCTTTCTTTTTTCATTTTGATTGTTGTAGTATCAGGATCTGGGAATCTTGGCTTTCATCTCCCTGGAGTGATGGATGGAGAGGTCGCTGTGACTTTAGAGCTATTTGAGGATCACCAGCCAGCACTTGACAAGGATTCGTGGAGAGGAAGGGTTCCAAGTTACACTCCAAGTACGATCAGGATTTGACATTGCAGATGAAAAGCAGGAGCTCTACGCAGTGCGGAGCAGGGCTGGCCGCTGGAAACTGGGCCGTCTGGGGATACATCTGGCAACAGCAGAGACGTGCAAAGCAAAGGAGAAGCTGAGAATCGGGGAGGAGGAAAAGAAGAGGAAGTTGACACAAGGTGATTTTGTGGAAGATCAAACCTGACATATTTTTAGGACCTGTATAAAAAATGCAAAACAGCCATCTCTTTTAAGAACCATCTTCGAAATTGCAATAAATTCTCCTTGACAGAAACTAAGTCAGGTCCAGCGTGTAATCTTCTGCTGTCAGGAAGAGTAATGCCGACTGGTGTATGTTCTTCTACCACCAGGGGGGGAAGGAGGTTGCTTGCCTGGGAAGATGGACGTTAATTTGCTAAAGCTGCTTTTCAAGGCTCAGCTTGCTGTCCTTGTGGGATCTCCTTTTCACCAGTCTCATAAAAAATGAATGCTTTTAGGGAGGGCCTCTCTGGCCAATTCCTTCTAACCATTTCGTTCCCATAAGCAGGAGTAGGGAGATCTGGATTTAGATCAACAGGGGCACAGAGCCTAGCTCTGCCGGTTACTGGCTACGTGGCTGAGCGAGTTGTGGCCCATGGGTGAGCCTCAGGAATCTCACCTATAAATAGGAGTAATGGTGGTACCTACCACACAAGGATCGGGTGGAATAAGACCTGTAAAAGGCTTAGGCCACAACCGTGGCATTTCTTACGTGCTCAATAAATGTCAGCTGCTATCGTCATCGCCACCATCATCATCATCTCCGTCTTCTTTATAGTGGTGGTTGTTATTCTCTGCCATCTTTGGACATAACACTTCTTTTTTTTTTACACTGTGTTTATCTAACTCTATGTCAGAGCCTTCGGGATTTACAGTTACATTGGGGGGCCATTGTGGAGGGCGAGACTGAGAAAGGGAAACCAAACAGGCTTTAGTGAGCTTCTTTCCCTCTGCTGTTTCATCCCGAGCAGTTCTGTTCTGTATGTGTGTGTGTGCATGTGTGCATGTGTGTGCGTGTGTGTATGTGCGTGTATGTGACTGTGTGTGTGCATGTGTGTACGTATGTGTGTATGTGCATGTGTGTGTCGCTTCCGCATTTTATTTTAAAAACTCTATTCTAATTAAATCATGCAGCAAATATCCTTGAAAAACTACTGTCGATCACCTCTGTCACCTCTAATGTCCCAAATATTTACCAAATTTAAAGATATAATAGCTTTTCATGGCTGCCTGTCTTCCTCCACCTACTGCCCACTTATCTCTTCACAGCCAGACTTCTGAAAGAGAGAGCTGCAGGTGCTGTCTCCTCTTGGTCCCTGAACTTTCTCCTTTCAATGCATTCAGACCAGGCTTCCTTCTCCATCACCCCAAGACTGCCTTTGTCAAAGCCTGCAGTGACCAATGACTTGACAAATTCACTGGCCATTTCTCTGTCCTGTGGCACTTGACTTCGCAGCAGCATTCAGCCAAGTTGACCCGCCCTTGTCACGTAACTCCGGCCTCTTCTGGCATGCACGTCCTCACATCCTCCAGGCTTCCTTCCATCCAACCGGCTGTGCCTTTGCAGTTTTCTTTGCTGATTTTTTTCCCAGTGGCTTGAAATGCTTCAGGCATTTCCCAGACTCCCTTCCCTTCTCAGCCTACAATCTCCCTAGGTGATATCATCTAGTCCAATGGCTTTGAAGTCCAAAATTTACCTCAAGGTTTAACCTCTTTCCCTGATTTCTACATTAGCTCCTATTAAATGACATCTCCTCTTGGATATATCTTGTTCTTAGTATTGCAAAGGAGAAATCTGACTATGTCATACCCTCATTTCCAGTTCATCAAAGTTCCTCAAGATCTGGTTCCTGCCTCATCCTTCCATATGTTCTGACCCTGCTTACCCCTAATACTCACTCTATTCCCCATGACCGATGAAATTCCCTCAATACATTGTGCTATTTTAAACCTCCTTCCCAATTTTCTCATAAGTTTTCCTTTTCAAGGAATGTATTTTCTCCCTTTCTTTGTCCAGCAATCTCCCACCAATTCATATGGGCAGACTCAGAAACTATTTGATCTTCGAGTCAAGCTTAAATGCCCCTCCTTGCTACTCCCATGGCTCCTTGGTCACTTGTCAAGTGCTTATCACTTATGTGTATTATGGTTTCTCTTTACCTATCTCATTCCCTCACCAGTGTGTGACCATAATCTCAAGAGTACAGTCTGTGTCCTTCAGCCATATAGTCTCAGCACCTGTCATAGTGTCTTGCAAACAGCAGAAGCAGTGTCGGCACATTTAACATTTATTGAGGGCTCACTATGTACCAGGCATTTGTACAAAGTGTTTAGAGAATCCCTACTGTTAGGGAGAAAGCCTCTTCCTCGTTCTTGGCATTTCCTTCCTTTCTTGTGTGGGGAGCTGTTGGTGTAGCATTTCCACCCTCTCTCCTCCTACCAGGGAAGGTGGAATGGCTCTTCTTATTAAAGAGCATAGAAGGAAAAATTAGGCACATGTAATTCATCTGCATCTGCCTTCTCATGGGACTAAGTTGTCTGCAATGAGCACCTGCTTCTCCATACCAAAAACCCCCCTGTGGCTGGATTATTTTCCTAATGTTGAGGGTTGTACTGTGAAGTCTGCTTGTCTGATTTTCTAGTATTAGTGTTATTAGTTTTTTTAAATGATATATTGGCCCCTGCCTACTGAGTCTTTTAGCTTATTTCTTATTTGGTTCAGAGTTCAGTTGGGAGAAAATGAAGGCTTTTTACTGGGAATCCACTCAAAGATTCCAACACTTATGAAGTCTGAAATATTATTAGTAGGTTCTCAACAAAAGTTGGTTAAACTAAACGGAAATGAAGTCTAATATATTTGTGAGTCAAGGTAGATAGGTTATGCTGTGATAAAAAAATAACACTGAAATTTCATCACACGTTTATTTCTCGGTCATGTCAGATGTCCAGTACAGCAGTCCGGGAGACTCTGTTTCCCAGACCCTCATGGATCCAGTCTTATGAAGCACCACCATTTCATGAGTAAGTCGTCTTTGCACATGACTTCAGGGTACTCTCGGTAAGACGGGAGAGGTTGGAAGCTCATGCCATACTTTACCATTTCCAACTGGAAGTGACACTTTTGTTCACAAGCATTTGGTCAGAACAAGTACTATGGCTCTGTCCTAACTACAGGGAAGGTAGGAAAACATAGCAGAGCATGTAGGATATTTAGTAAACCTTCCTGTTTCTTCCACAGAACACCTGAACTTCACACCACATATTTGGAGACATGGAACTCTGGACCAAACTTCATGGTGAATGTCCATTAATGCTGTTATAACAAAATAACTGAGACTAGGTTTAAAAAAAAAAAGGACAGAAATTTATTGTCCCACAGTTCCGGAGACTGGGAAGTTCAATATCAAAGTGCTGGCAGGTTTGGTGTGTCAAGTGAGGGGCCTTTTGCTGCATCATCACACAGCAGAAGGTGGGAAGGCAGAAGGGAAACAAACACTGTGTTCACACGTGGTGGAAGAGCAGAAAAGAGCAAACCCACAACTCCAAGCCCTTTGATAAGGGCCCCAGTCCCATTCATGAGGGCTCTGACCTCATGGCTTAATCACCTCCTAAAGTCCCCACCTCTTAATACTATCACATTGAACATTAAGTTTCAATATATGAATTTGGGGGGACATATTAAGACCATAGCAGTGAAAGAAATGCATATTGTGTGAAATCAGAATGAGAGAAAGGGGGAGATAGACATAGTGTACAGGTATAGGTCACGCAAGTGGGACTGGGGGACTCCCCTACCCCCTTCTCAACCCCAACACTTAGTTTCCTTATTTGCAAAATGAAGATAATATTTCTTGCTTCATAGGGTACTGTGAAGATTAAATATATACATTGCCAAGCACAGTTATCTGGCTTTTGGTAAGTTTTCAAGAATTATTACTTTCTGTCCCCTCATTGACTGTAAGATCATATGACCCTTTTGATTTCCACTATATAAGACACATGCCTAAAAGATACAGGGTTTTCCCAAAAAGTTATTTCTCAGAAAAAAGGCAGCTGCCTTATTTTCAAGAGCTTATAAGCTCTCTCATGTTTGGGAGTCCTTCTCATTACTTTATTTGGAACAAAGAACTATTTGTCAAGATACATTAGTCTGAAATATATTCACTGTTGATTTTCAAAGTGATAGAGGTCAATTGACAACATTGTATTTTTAAAGGAAGGAAAATTAACACAGATTTGGTAATTATTTGGGGGATGGGAGTGTATGATTTTC
Source organism: Cynocephalus volans (assembly GCF_027409185.1). Taxonomy (NCBI): domain Eukaryota; kingdom Metazoa; phylum Chordata; class Mammalia; order Dermoptera; family Cynocephalidae; genus Cynocephalus; species Cynocephalus volans. The sequence goes on from NC_084468.1 coordinate 12,491,073, forward strand.
CACATAGAAGCACTGCTTATCATTTTAAAGAAGGCTTTCAAAGATGACTTTGAAAACAAATTTAAATAAAAAGAAGTGAAATACTGATGCAGCTATAATATGAATGAACCTTAAAAACTTAACTCTAAGTGAAAGAAGCCAGTCATAAAGAAACATATTATATAATTGCATTTATATGAAATGCCCCAAATAGACAAATTCATGGAGATAAAAGTAGATCAGTGCTTGCCTGGGGCTGGGGCTTGGGAAGAGTTATGGAGTGACTGGTAGCAGGTATAAAGTTTCTTTCGGGTGTGACAAAAATGTGCTAAAATTGAGTGTGATCATGGCTGCACAGCTCTGTGAATATAGTAAGACCTTTGACTTGCACACTTGAAATGGATGAATTGTATGGTATGTGAATTCTATCTCAACCAAGTTATTGCACAATTAGTAAGTGGTTGCCATGTAAATATTACCCATGAAGAATAAATAAAAAACTATAGAAATCAATATTGAGGGCTTGAAATAAAATTTACAGTGACAGCATCATGGATCGAAAAAACTCTGAATCCCAAAAACTTGGAAGAGAATGGAGTTGATCTGATCTAGACATGTTTCTTAGATTCCTCACAAAATAGATCTAGTCATGAACAAAAAACAGAGGCATTAAAGAGGCGTGTGAAGAGCTGAATAAAGTTCTTTCATGAAATGTGATAGCAGAAGAAATATTTTTAAACTAACATGTCATTTTATATAATACCATTCATATTATACTATATAAGACATATTAAAATAGTATATGCAACAAAAGTAAGTTAACAATGTAAATATTGTAAGTAGAAATTAGACCATATCATCAACATCTCTAAAGTTTATTTAAATCAGGTTGGACACAGATTTTGAGGGTATAATCACATTACAAAAATGGAGTTTCAGCTGAGAGTAGTAGCACCATAGGACCCCGAAGTTCCATAGAACAAGGCATTGCCCTAATTGTACCGTAGAACCCTGCTAGTCTAATTCACTACATGGTTCTCCACATCTTGAGATTTCGGCCACTCCTAGGTTCAAACCCGACTTAAAGTGAATATTTCTTAAAGGTAGAAAATGTTTCGTTCCAGAGACTAGACCAGTGCATGACATAAGCAGGCACTATTAAAGGTCATTTCTTCAAAAAGTATTACACATATGGCAAGATTTTTTTTTCTTGAAGGAAAAGGAATGAACTCTTGTCATTTGTGACAACATGGATAAACCTGGAGCACATTAAGCTAAGTGAAATATCCAGGCACAAAAAGACAAATACTGCATGATCTCACTTATGTATAGAATCTAAAAAAGTTGAACTCATAGAAGCAGAGAGCGGGGCAGTGGTTGCCAGGGGTTGTGGGTGGAAGAACTGGGGAGATGTTGGTCAAAGGGCACAAACTTACAGTTATAAGAAAAAGTTCTGGGGATCTAATGTACGGTATGGGTGGTGATAGATGTTAAATAATTTGATTGTGGAAATCATCATGCTATGTATACATATATCAAATCATCAAATTGTATAGCTTGAATATATTCAATCTTTGTCAAATTTTTTGAAAGCTTTACGTATATGAATATTGCTCATAAAGTGTTGAATTCTTCAACACTGTAATTGTTCAAATGAAAGCGGAATGACCAGGTATCTGCTAGTAATTCTGTAGTCCTGTGTTTTTAAACTGCAGGTTGCAACTCATCAGTGAGACATGAAATAATTTAGTGGGTACTCAACCAGAGCTGATATACATTTTACATCTTGTCTTTTATGTCATATCACACACACACAAACACACACATACCTGATCAAAATACAATAAAATAGAAGAAATTAGAATAAAATTGATAACTACCAGTTATTGATAAACAGAATAAAATTAAAACTACCAGTATATATTGTATATAGTAAGGGTAAGTCTTGTGAATTTTTTCAGGAATATATGTGTGTGTGTGCATGCATGCACGCATGCATGTGCTTAGTTGCAGTGTAAAATTCATTTCTTACTATGATTTGCAGTTTAAGAATCTTTGAAACACACTGTGGTCGGAGGAATTCTTTCAGTGGGTGGGAAGTTGGATGTGATGACCCCTAAGTTTCCAGCCAATTCTTGTTTGATAATTCTGGAATTCTCAGCCCTGAAGAAGAAAAACATCAGCCTCTTCCAACACTGGGGAGATGGCATGTCTGTCAGCATTGCTGGAACGCACACGTAAAACATAAGACCCCCAGCCATTTAGTAATTACAAACACATTGCATGGCAGTGTTTATCAGCTCCAGGGAGAAGTCAATGGAGAAGCAAAATCCAAAAACACTTCTATTGTTAGCAGGAAAGTATTTCAGTGGTTTAAGTCACAAATCTAATGACTCTAAATGTCCTGCCTATTTAAATTTCTAGACAGAGCAACCTTGTAGTCAGTAAATTTCTTGCACTCAGGTCCTCCTAGGGACCCTCATTTGTGCTAATAAAGTTCTCAGTAGAAGGTCTCTTACTGCTGACAATATTTTCAACAAGGCGTTGGTGCCAGCTCTGGGTCTATAGCGCAGCAATACAACTGCAGACATGAATGCAATCTGACCACAGAACGCTGGAACACCTCTTAAAAATTCCAAAACAAGTTTTTAAAAATGAATTAGGGATTTTTCCTCTTAAAGAATGAAATGTCACCATTTGGCAAGAAGTTCTATGAACTGTATATTATTATAAACATATTTCGCTTTTTTGGAGTTAAGTGACTGAAATTGAAACAGTCTGGCTAGGCCATTAACTCTACAACTATTCAATCTCAATGCAATGGTCCAACTTAAAAAAATAAGTTAATTTATTATGCACAAACTATGTGCCAGGCATAATAGTAAGTGCTATAGGTTGGTTGAAAAATCCACCAGATTATAGTTCCTGCTATGAAAGTATTCAATGATGTGCAAGTAAATAGTGGAAATTGACGGTATCCAAATACAAAAACAGATGGCAGAACAAGGGTAAGGATTAATCTCTTCTGGGTAAAAATCTTTTTTAGATAGGATAAAAGTTATAGACTCACGAGGAAAATGCACATACATCTCCCCTCACACACACACCCCGGCACACTCAAAAATGCATTTGCTTACATTTAATTCTATGTGTACCTTTTGGGTTTTAAACACTTAAGGGAAGTTCCATGAAAGTGCTATGGAAGAGCAAAGAATGAATTCACGGGAGAACCTCTTTTAACCAACCACCTCTTTACCAACTCACCAGCTTAACTAGTGCTCTTCATTTCCTTTTTTAAAAATATCAGCTGATGCCGAGGTATGTTGAATAGTCCCTTCTCATAGGCCACTTTTTCTTGTACTCTGCTTCTGCATCTGAGCATTACATTGACCAAGGGTCAGTGGTGTTTGCTCCTGTCTTAGTCTGCTTGGGCTGCCATATAAGACACCACAAACTGGCTGACATAAACAACAGAAAATTATTTACTCATAGTTCTGGAGGCTAGAAGTCCAACATCAAGGTTCTGGCCAATTTGGTTTCTGGTGAGGGCTCTCTGCTTTGTAGACAGCTGTGTTCTCATTATGTCCTCCATATGGTCTTTCCCTAATCCTTGCAAGCAGAGAGAAAAAGAGCAAACTCTGGTATCTCTTCCTACAAGGACACTAACTTTATTGGATCAGGGTCCTATTCTTAATTTAACCTTAATTGCTTCTTTAGAGGCACCATCTCCAAATGCAGCCACTCTGGGAATTAGGTTTTCAACATATGAATTTGGGGAGGAGGGGTGTATTGCTAGGGCTCACACACCCCTCAAGCCCATTGTACAGACTGGGTCACAAACCTTTCACATGCAGGTCCATGAGCTAGGTAATAGGAGAAGATCCTGGGAGCCATAAGTCAAAAATTAATAGGCTTTATTCAGAGCTAGGAGCAGCTGCCCTAGTGTCCTCCTGGAGCGTCCTGAGAAGTGCTGTGTATCAGAGCACTTGGTCCTTTTTACTTAGGTCCATAACCCAAGACATATACACAATTCATTAAATAGTAACCAAGAAACACCAGGCACATGTGGATTTTTACAGCAAATGCTGGGGAAGATTCTGAACATCTGAGGGGCCCTGACCATTTTCCTATATTTTCCTTATAAGGGGGCACAAACATTCCGTCCATAATAGTTCCCAAACCTGGTTCCACTGGCAATAATGCAATTTGCTCAAGAGAATGTAAATCAAGGTAAAGCAAGTATGAGTTCTGTGGTAGGCAGAATAATGTTCTCCCAAAGCTGCCCACATCCTCATCCCCAGAAATAATGAATACATTAGATTACATCACAAAGGGGAATTCAGGCTGCAGATGGAATTAAGGTTGCTAATCAGCTGCCTTTAGAATAGGGAGAGTGTCCTGAATTATCCAGGTGGGCTCAGTGTAATCACAAGCACCCTTAAAGGTGAGAGGCTGGAAGAAGTTAGGGAACCAGAGAGATGACAGCACGAGAAGGAATCAGCCTGAGTTTTCTGGCTTTAAAGGTGGAGGAAGAGGGCCTTAGCCAAAGAAAGCTGACAGCAAGGAAAAATATTCTCCCTAGAGCTTCCAGAAAGCAATACAGCCCAATCTTGATTTTAGCCTGGTGAGAATTGTGTTGGACTTTCAACCTGCAGATTTGTAACATAATTGATTCATGTAGTTTTAGGCCACTGAATATGTGGTGATTTGTTACAGAAACAATAGAAAACTAACAAAAGCCCCAGGATTTTTTTTTTCTATAAGAACTAAGTGGAATGTTTGGAAAGTCTTGATAAGTTGAGTCAAATTAAATACTCGCTGCCATATTAGGTATGGCCAAGACTCCTTTTAAATTACTGCTAGAAAGAAACTTATAAAAACGAAGACATCTTCATTAAACTTACTTTACCAGACTCTAGAGTCTAAAGAAACTAAGCTGGATATCACATGTGATGCAGTATGGATGTGGTTTATTGTATTTGTGAGAGTTGCCCAGAAAAGCAGAACCAATAGGATAAAAAAGATAAATGTAAATATATGTATATATACGTAATTATGGAGACTGAGAAGTTTCACAATCTGCTGTCTGCAAGCTAGAAACCCAGGGAAGCTGGTGATATAATTCAGTGAGAGTCTGAAAGCCTAGGAACCAGGGAAACTAATGGTGGAAATTCCAGTTTAAGGGTCAGAGAAGGTGAGAATAGATGTCCCCACTCCAGGAGGCAGGCTGGTAGCGAAAGGAGCAGAGCCTTCCTTCCTCCATAATTTTTTCTATTCAGGCCCTCAGTGGATTGGAAGATGCCCACCTACATTGGGAAGGGTGATCTACTTTACTGAATTTACCAATTCAAATGCTAATCTCACCTGGAAACACCTTCAGAGACACACACAGAAATAATGACTAACCTGTGTACCCTGTGGCATAGACAGGTTTACACTCAAGATTAACCATCACATTTATAGAAGAAAGGCAAAGACTACTCCAGTTGACTCATGCTCAAAGAAACAATATTAGCCCTACCTAAGAAGATTGGTGAATGAATATATACTGGTATTTGTATATTTTAGGTTAAATTAAAGGAGTAAGGGATAAATGCATTTTTCGTGTGTGAGTTCTTACATTTAACAGATTTTATTTGCTTAAATAACCAGCTATCCATCCTGACCATGTTGGATAAAAAGGCTTTCATCTAATTTCATTTTCTCAAGCAGACAACTCGAAGGTGAGGTAATTATGATGCCTTTATAGGATCATACAATCCAAACCATCAGTGGGCTGAGCTGAGTTGGTTTGTGTCTCTTCGATGGCATTGTATGATTCAATCAATTCAACAGGTATTTATGAGTTACTTGCACAGTGGTAATTTTCTGAATGACAAAGGTACAGAAAAAAATCATGTAAATTGGCTCCTTTCATCGAGGAGATGTCTCTCTGAGTGCAGTAGGAAGAATTAATTAGTGTGGAGAACATGTTGCAAGACCCAGCAGGGAGGCGGGGGTCCTGGCCTGGTAGTCAGGGGTGGAGAGGCAAGGCTTGTTACAAAATATCAATTCTCATACAGTAGGCATTATACAAAGTCTGAGGGAGTTCTCTAAGTTTCTTTTGAAAGAGTTTGTTGTGTTCCCCTACAGAGACTGACTATACCTGGTTCAATTCTGAGGAAAATTCCTCTGGGATCTTCATATCAAGAAAACTTTGAACGGGGGCTGAAAGATACAGAATTAGGTTGTTAATAAATGAAGAAGCAAATACATCTTTATTAAAAGCTTTAAGTCCTCACTGAGGACATATGTATGGACTTTTTCCCCATTTTTTTTTAAATTTAAAATAAACCTATCTCTTTTTTTCTCTCTCTACAAGTATTCTCATGACATTTATGCCTCACTCAAATGTGGAGACTAATACCTTTACCCAAGTGTGACCAGTAGGAAAAAGTATAGTGTCTTAGAATATTCTCTGGTCAAAGATGGTTGGTTTGGTACACTTGTTAGCCTGTGTTCTTTGAAAACCTACTAAAATGAAAATAACTGAATTTTTTTAAGGGCATAAGCTTACAAGGGCAAAGAAAATGAAAGAGGAGACATTTCAATAATATTTTAGAAAATGTCAAGAAGAAAGACTGGATACTGGTGTAAAAGACTCCAAAATATTGAATCCTAAGGAGGCAGCAGGGAAAAGTAAGAGGCAACCAGATTTACATCACAGAAAATGTCAATTGCCAAAAAGTCTTGAGAATTGACAGTACCATGTCCTTCTGGAAGTGAGGGAAAGGTGGGGTTAGAAACAGGACTAACTGAAAGTTCATTTAAAGAGCCCCTATATTCCCTTCTTCATCATCTCACTGGAATACAAGTGAAAGATGGTTTCTGAAGGAGGTAAAATGGAGAATCTATGACACTGGAAAAACAGGATGCCATCTTTAAAAACTGGGCATTAAAGTGTTTACACCAAATATTGGGATTCTCAGCCAAGCTTACACTTTCCAGACTAAAAGATTGAAATAGTTTTTTTAAAAGGAATCTGATCAGCTCAAGATAAAAAAAAAAAAAAAAGACAAAAAGAACTGACATTTGGAATTCTCCAGGGAAAATGTCTAGCCTGATAACCTCTCAGTGAAGTCAACAGAAAACAAAGCTCACAGGCACAGAAATTTTTAGTCCCCAAATCTTAAGCGTGTATGGACAGCAAAGAATTATGAGGCAGTAGGAAATCAGCCGATATGAATGACATACTCAAGCAAACAGGAAGGAAAAAAACTCGAAGGAAATAGATATTATACAAGAAGAAAAAAATAGTATTAACAAAGACATTAAAAGAAAACTGTAGATTAATATTTTCAGGCACACAGAAACAAAAAAATTCAGCAAAATATTAACAAATTCAATCCAGTTGAACATAGAACAGTTAATACATCATGGCCTACCAGAGGGCATTCCAGGAATGGAAGGTTGTTTTAACACCTGAAGATTAGTTGATATTATTTGCCACAATAATAGACTAAATGAGAAAAACTATGTAATCATCTCAGTAAATGCAGAACAATCATTTGACAAAATTCAATATCTGTTCATAATTTTTAAAAAAATCTCTTAACACAGTAGAAATAGAAGGTAATTTTCTTAACCTAATAAAGTCCATCTGCAAATATATATACACATATATATATACATATATACAGACACATATTTATACACACACACACACAACCATACTTCAAAAGGTTTAAAAGTTCATGGAAAGATTATCTTTTGGTTTTATTTTTCTACAAATTTTTTTGAAGTACTCTCATATATGGTATGATGGTGAGATACTGAATACTTTGTCCATAATATCAGAAACAAGAAAAATATATTCTTTCCCACCTCTCATAGTTCATTATCATACTGGAAGTGCTAGCCAGTGCAATCAGACAAGTAAAAGAGCAAAAGACATTCATATCTGAAAGGAGGAAATAAAATAGTCTCTATTTGCAGGTGAATAATTGGCTATGTAGGAAATCCCCCCAAAATCTACCACAAACCTCCCACTTTAGGAAGATTGCATGATACAAGGGGAGCATACAAAATCCATTGTATTTTTATATACCAGCAATGAGCAACTGGAATTTGAAATAAAAAAAATAAATGCCACATACAATAACATAATAAATATGGAATACTTAGGTATCAATATAGCCAAATATGTGCAGAATTCTGTATGATGGAAACGACATAACATTGATTTAAAAAAACCAAAGAAGATCTAAATAGATGGAGCGCTACCTGGTATTTACAAATTTGGAGACTCAATACTGTTAAGATGTCAAAACTGATTCCAAAAATTTTAAGCTCTTTTCAAAATTTATATGAAAAGACAAAGAAATAGACTAGCCAAAACAATTTGGAAAAAGAAGAACAGAGTTGGAGGACTCACACTAGCCAGTTTCTATACTTAATATAAGGCTATAGTAATAAAGACAGTGTTGTAGTAGTGAAAAGATAGCCACACAGATCAATGGAGCAGAATAGAGATCCCAAAAATAGACCCACGCAAATGCAGTGAACTGACTTCTGACAAAGTGACAAAAGCAACTCAAAGGAGGAAGGATAATCTTTTAAGCAAATGGTACCGGAACAACTGGATGTTCATAAATAAATCAACCTCAATGCATACCTTATACCTTATACAACAAGTAACTCAAAATGAATCACAGACCTAAATGTAAAATGTAAAACTTTAAAACTTCTGAGAGATTACGTAGGAGAAAATTTGCACGATATTGGGTTTGATGATAAGTTTTCAGATGCAACACCAAAAGCTTAATACAAAAAGAATGATAAATTGGGAGTTTCAAGATGGCGGTGGCTGCGGCGGTTGGCACGGAGTAGCTGAGGTGGAAAAGGCGGCCACTGGGCCTCAGGGAGCCGGGAAACTTGTGGACCTTCCTCTCGCCATCTCTTAAGGGAGGACCGCTGCTGCTGGCTGGTCGTGGGGGCGGACCGCCACTTTGCCCCCGGCAGGAGAGGCTGCCTCATTTACAGGCAACAGCTTCGAAGTGTGGAGCAGGAAAAGAACTGTTTCTTAGCTGCAAAAGTGAGTCTCGAAACAGGGAACACGGCGCCAGGGCTGCTGTGGATGCAGACAGGATCCCGGAGGCCGGGGCAGCGCTGAAGGCGGCCCGCTGCCCTATTCAGGATTCGAGGTTTCAGGCCGGCATTAAAGAAGATTGCTGGGAGGACCCAAGCCGCGCCGCGACTGAACAGCCTGAGGCGGCAGCGGGCGAGAACAGGGAAGGCGACAAACCAGAGACAGAGAGTGAGCACCCGACCTGGCACAACCCTGTGAGTGACCCCTGGACCAGCTCTGTTCGGGGGGCGGATGCCCACCCGGCTCCTACCTGCACCACCAGGCCACTCACCGCCCCGGTGCTGCCTCCATTTTCCCAGGTGCGGGCAGCCCCGCCCGGCTCGGCCGTCACTGAGCCTTCCCACCTGCTTGGCCAGGCGCAGGGCTTTCTGGAGCCTGCGGGCTGGCCTCCCCTCCCACTCCCTCCATGGTTCTCTGGTGGGGCTGGTGGCGGGGGGCGTCCCCGGCCAGTGTCGGGAGGGCAAAGAAGTACGGGTGGGCCGACTGTCACTCCACCACACCCTGGACTCCGGCCCCCAGTAAACTTCCTGTTACAGGGAGGCAGATACCACCTCTGCAGCCACCAGTTCAGAAAAAAGCCTAACCAATTTCTGGATGGGAATAGTGTGGTAGGAGAGTTCCCAGGTCCACTTGAACCTGCCGGAGAGCAGGCTGCAGGTGGGCGCTAGATTCTGTCTATGCCGGGGGGATACAAAGGTGAACAAGACCCGAGAAAGATCTACACAGTGCTACAAAGGCACCCAGAGAGACCGGTCGTCTGTGCCTAGCAGAAATCTGGTAGACTTCCTGGGCGAGGCGGTGCCGAGCAGGGTCTTGAAGGCCCAGCTGATAGAACAGGGGTGCAAAAGACACACCCCAGCCCAGCACAGTGTGCACAGAGTGGGGAGACAGGCGACCTGGGAGGTGGAGACTTGACAGAAACCACACACCCGGTGGAGTCGCCACTGCACGATCCAACAGCCTGGACCAGAGCACAGGGAACACGGAGAAGTCCTGCACAGGAAGTGAAAGCTCAAAAGAGACCACATACCCTGTGGTACGTGATCCACCAGCCCAGCAGAGTCCAAGCTGACCAGAAAGGTGGCTCCCCGGAGAAGCCCAAGACCCGAGGCAACCACACACACAAGGCACTAGAGGCCAACTGAGCACTCACGGAGGGAGCCATACGAAATTGGCAACCACAGCAACATCCTAATTAGTCATTAGTCTCAAACCAGTGGTCTGTGAAACCCCCTGCCACAATGAATAAACACCAAAAAAAAGATACCAGAAATACAAAAAATCAAGAAAGTACACCACCAAAAGTTAATAAATTTCAAACTCTAGATCCTATAGAACAAGAAGCCACTGAAATGACTGACAAGGAATTTCGAGTGATAATTCTAAGGAAACTGAATGAGATACAAGAAAACTCAGCTAGACATCATGATGAAATGAGGAAAAGTATACAGGATCTGAAAGAGGAAATGTACAAGGAAATCAATGTCCTGAAAAAAACTGTAGCAGAACTTGCTGAACTGAAGAAGTTATTCAGTGAAATAAAAAACACAACGGAGAGTTTAACCAGCAGGCTTGTCGAAGTTGAAGAGAGAACCTCTGAACTTGAAGATGGGAAGTTTGAAATAACACAAGCAGACAAGAAGAAAGAAAAAAGAATCAAGGACATTGAAGAAAATCTGAGAGAGATATCAGACAACCTCAAGCGCTCAAATATCCGAGTCATGGGTATTCCAGAAGGGGAGGAAAATGGAGATTCCATTGAAAACATATTCAACAAAATAGTGGCAGAAAACTTCCCAGGTATAGAAAAAATCACAGATCTTCAGATCCAGGAAGCTCAATGATCTCCAAACGTATTCAACCCAAAAAGGCCTTCTCCAAGACATGTCATAGTCAAATTGGAAAAACTCTGAGACAAAGAGAGAATCTTAAAAGCTGCAAGAGAGAAGCCTCAAATCACCTATAAGGGAGCCCCAATCAGGCTAACATCAGACTTCTCCTCACAAACCCTAAAAGCTAGAAAGGAATGGGATGATATTTTCAAAATACTAAAAGACAAAGATTGCCAGCCAAGAATACTCTACCCTGCAAGGCCATCCTTCCAAAATGAAGGGCAAATAGTATATTTCTCAGACAAACAAAAACTGCAGGAGTTCACTACCACATGACCACCCTTACAAGAAATCCTCAAGGGAGTATTGGGTTTGGTTCCTGAAAAATAACTACCACTGCCATAAAAACCCAAGAAAAATCAATACCCACTAGTATAATAAAAATGGCATCCATGAAGAGAAAACAAGCAAACAAAAACACCGTCTACAACCTAAGGAACCAACAAACACAGAAACCAAACAGTAAATCAGAAAGCAAGGAACAAAAGACACCTAAGACAACCAAACAACCAACAAAATGCTAGGAATAAATCAACACCTTTCAATAACAACTCTTAATGTAAAAGGCTTAAATTCCCCAATCAAAAGACACAGACTGGCTGACTGGATCAAAAAGGAGGACCCAACTATATGCTGCCTACAAGAGACCCACCTCACCCATAAAGATTCACATAGACTAAGAGTGAAAGGATGGAAAAAGATTTACCATGCAAACAGAAAAGAAAAACGAGCTGGAGTAGCTATTCTTATATCTGACAAAATAGACTTTAAACTAAAAACCATAAAAAGAGACAATGAGGGACACTACTTAATGATAAAAGGACTGATCCATCAAGAAGACATAACAATCATAAATATATACGCACCCAATGTTGGAGCAGCCAGATTTATAAAACAAACGCTATTAGACCTAAAGAAGGAAATAGACACTAATACCATAACAGCAGGGGACCTGAACACCCCACTGTCAATATTAGACAGATCATCTAGGCAAAGAATCAGTAGAGAAGCACAAGGAAATGGATAAATTTCTGGACACACACAAGCTCCCAAAACTGAACCGTGAAGACGTAGAAAGTTTGAACAGACCAATAACAATAAAGGAGATTGAAGCTGTTATCAGAAGGCTCCCAACAAAGAAAAGCCCAGGACCAGATGGATTCACAGCAGAATTTTACCAAACATTCAAAGAGGAATTGACACCGGTTCTTTACAAACTATTCCAAAAGATTGAAATGGACGCAAATCTCTCAAACTCATTCTATGAAGCAAACATCATCCTGATTCCAAAACCAGGTAAAGATATAACCAAAAAAGAAAACTACAGGCCGATATCTTTGATGAATATAGATGCAAAAATCCTCACTAAAATACTAGCAAACAGAATGCAGCAACACATACGTAAAATTATTCATCACGATCAAGTGGGATTCATCCCAGGGATGCAAGGTTGGTTCAACATACGCAAATCAATAAATGTGATACACCATATTAATAAACTCAAACACAAGGACCATATGATCATCTCTATAGATGCTGAAAAAGCATTTGAAAAAGTTCAGCACTCATTCATGACATAGACCCTCTACAAGTTAGGTATAGAGGGAAAGTATCTCAACATAATTAAAGCCATATATGCCAAACCCACTGCCAATATCATCCTGAATGGGGAAAAGCTGAAAGCTTTTCCTTTAAGAACAGGAACTAGACAAGGATGCCCACTCTCACCACTCCTATTCAACATAGTGTTGGAAGTACTAGCCAGAGCAATCAGAGAAGAGAAGGAAATAAAGGGCATCCAGATTGGAAAAGAGGAAGTCAAACTGTCCCTGTTTGCAGATGACATGATCCTATATATCGAACAGCCTAAAACCTCTACAAAAAAACTCTTGGAATTGATAAATGATTTCGGCACAGTAGCAGGATACAAAATCAACACGCAAAAATCAGTAGCATTTCTTTTCTCCAATAGTGAACATGCAGAAAGAGAAATCAAGAAAGCCTGCCCATTTACAATAGCCACCAAAAAAATAAAATACTTAGGAATTGAGTTAACCAAGGAGGTGAAAAATCTCTATAATGAGAACTACAAACCACTGCTGAGAGAAATTAGAGAGGATACAAGAAGATGGAAAGATATTCCATGTTCTTGGATTGGAAGAATCAACATAGTGAAAATGTCCATACTACCCAAAGTGATATACAAATTCAATGCAATCCCCATCAAAATTCCAAAGACATTTTTCTCAGAAATGGAAAAAACTATCCAGACATTTATATGGAACAATAAAAGACCACGCATAGCCAAAGCAATGCTGAGCAAAAAAAATAAAGCTGGAGGCATAACACTACCTGACTTTAAGCTATACTACAAAGCTATAATAACCAAAACAGTATGGTACTGGCATAAAAACAGACACACTGACCAATGGAATAGAATAGAGAATCCAGAAATCAACCCACACACTTACTTCTATCTGATCTTTGACAAAGGCACCAAGCCTATTCACTGGGGAAGGGACTGCCTCTTCAGCAAATGGTGCTGGGATAACTGGATATCCATATGCAGGAGAATGAAACTAGATCCATACCTCTCACCGTATACTAAAATCAACTCAAAATGGATTAAGGATTTAAATATACACCCTGAAACAATAAAACTTCTTAAAGAAAACATAGGAGAAACACTTCAGGAAATAGGACTGGGCACAGACTTCATGAATACGACCCCAAAAGCACGGGCAACCAAAGGAAAAATAAACAAATGGGATTATATCAAACTAAAAAGCTTCTGCACAGCAAAAGAAACAATTAAAAGAGTTAAAAGACAACCAACAGAGTGGGAGAAAATATTTGCAAAATATACATCTGACAAAGGATTAATATTCAGAATATATAAGGAACTCAAACAACTTTACAAGAAGAAAACAAGCAACCCAATTAAAAAATGGGCAAAAGAGCTAAGTAGGCATTTCTCTAAGGAAGATATACAAATGGCCAATAGACATATGAAAAAATGCTCAACATCACTCAGCATCCGGGAAATGCAAATCAAAACCACATTGAGATACCATCTAACCCCAGTTAGGATGGCTAAAATCCAAAAGACTCTGAACGATAAATACTGGCAAGGTTGCGGAGAAAAAGGAACTCTCATACATTGTTGGTGGGACTGCAAAATGGTGCAGCCTCTATGGAAAATGGTATGGAGGTTCCTCAAACAATTGCAGATAGATCTACCATACGACCCAGCTATCCCACTGTTGGGAATATACCCAGAGGAATGGAAATCATCAAGTCGAAGGTATACCTGTTCCCCAATGTTCACCGCAGCACTCTTTACAATAGCCAAGAGTTGGAACCAGCCCAAATGTCCATCATCAGATGAGTGGATATGGAAAATGTGGTACATCTACACAATGGAATACTACTCAGCTATAAAAACGAATGAAATACTGCCATTTGCAACAACATGGATGGACCTCAAGAGAATTATATTAAATGAAACAAGTCAGGCACAGAAAGAGAAATACCACATGTTCTCACTTATTGGTGGGAGCTAAAAATTAATATATAATTTCACACACACACACACAAACCGGGGGGGGGGGGAAGAAGATATAACAACCACAATTACTTGAAGTTGATACGACAAGCAAACAGAAAGGACGTTTTTGGGGGGGAGGGGGGAGGGAGAAGGGAGGGAGGTTTTGGTGATGGGGAGCAATAATCAGCCACAATGTATATCGACAAAATAAAACTTAAAAAAAATAAATAAAAAATAATAATAAAAGTGATAGAACACACACACACACACACACACACACACACACAAAGAATGATAAATTAACTTTATCAAATTAAAAATGTTTTCTTTGCAAAAGACACTCCTAAGTGAAGGTGGGGGGGCGGGGAGACAAGCCATAGACCGAGAGAAAATATTTCCTAATCACATATCTAATACTAGATTTGTATTCAGAACTCTTATACTTCAATAATAAGAGAAAAGAAAACAGCCCAATAAAAATAGTTGACAAAAAAAAACCTGAAAAACCACCTTACCAATAAACAAAAATTATATACAGAAGGCAAATAATCATATAAAAATATTCTCAATATTTGTCATCAAGGATATGCAAATTAAAACCACAATGAGATATGAGTATATAACAATTAGCATAACTAAAATTTTTTTAAAAAATTAAGGTGAAGAAGTGTCAAAAACCTGAAGGATCTCCTCCTTGCCAAAGCTGTAATCATCTAAACACAAAATAAGCAACAGCAGTATTGGATAGTAACCCAAAGAATAAAATAAAGATTCATGAGCCCATTTTAATACAATTAAACGATTGAATAAATAAGTAAATAAGAGAGAATGGATAAATCTTCCTGACAGAAAAATCCCAAATAATAAATGTAGAAGGAATGTGATAAATAGAAAAGCATCATTAGCACACTGCAAGAATAATTGCTATAGTCAAGATCTACTGATGAATGCTAAAATAGTGGATGAAACTTTAAAGAACAATAAGTTATCTGAATATCCTCAAGATTTCTCCTCAATAATATTTATTAAGTATTGTGATTATTTTAACATGTACCCACAAATTCCCCAACCCTCAAGCGTGGGCTGAACTTAGTAACACACTTCTAATGAACTGAGTGTGGAAAGGAAAAAATAGTAGCTTTACAGTGAAGAAACCTGGGACTTCCCACCTTAACCAAGTGATTGAAGTTAATATCAGTAATAAGCCATGTTAACGAGAAATGCCCCTTGATAAGAGGATATGAGACGGGCACCTCCATTCTGTGGCATTCTCGCCAAAATTCATAACCCCCATGTAATCATGAGAAAACTTCAGACAAACCCAAACAGACCTAAATTCTACAAGATAGGACCAGTATGTCTCAAAAAATGTCAAGGCAATAAAAAACAAGAAAAGACTGAGAAACTCTCACAGATTGGAGAAGGCAACACGATATCCTGAATTAAATCCTGGAGGAGAAAAACAATATTAGTGGAAAAACTGGCAAAATCTAAATAAAGTCTTACAGTTTTCATTAATGGTATTGTATCATTGTTAAATTCTGAGATAAATGTCATAACTGTGTAAGATGTTAAAATTGGGGAAGCTGGATGACAAGTATATGAGAAGTCTGTGCTATTTTGTAACTCTTCTGTAAATCTAAAATTACTTCAAAATAAAAATTGAAAGTATTTAGATTCTTTGAAAATAGTGAATCATATGATAGGATAAAACATGACAAAAAATAAGAGAAAAGACAATCAAAGATCGATAGGGGATAGAAATAATAGAGTTATCCGACACAGACTTTAAAATAGCTATGATTAATATCCTCAGAGAATTAAAAGACAAGATGAGATACAATCTAACCCCAGTTAGGATGGCTAAAATCCAAAAGACTCTGAACGATAAATGCTGGCAAGGTTGCAGAGAAAAAGGAACTCTCATACATTGTTGGTGGGACTGCAAAATGGTGCAGCCTCTATGGAAAATGGTATGGAGGTTCCTCAAACAATTGCAGATAGATCTACCATACGACCCAGCTATCCCACTGTTGGGAATATACCCAGAGGCATGGAAATCATCAAGTCGAAGGTATACCTGTTCCCCAATGTTCATCGCAGCATTCTTTACAATAGCCAAGAGTTGGAACCAGCCCAAATGTCCATCATCGGATGAGTGGATATGGAAAATGTGGTACATCTACACAATGGAATACTACTCAGCTATAAAAACGAATGAAATACTGCCATTTGCAACAACATGGATGGACCTTGAGAGAATTATATTAAGTGAAACGAGTCAGGCACAGAAAGAGAAATACCACATGTTCTCAATTATTGGTGGGAGCTAAAAATTAATATATAAATTCACACACACACACACACACACACACACACACACACACACACACACACACACACAGAAAAACCGGGGCAGGGGGGAAGAAGATATAACAACCACAATTACTTGAAGTTGATATGACAAGCAAACAGAAAGGACATTGTTGGGGGGGAGGGGGGGAGGGAGAAGGGAGGGAGGTTTTGGTGATGGGGAGCAATAATCAGCCACAATGTATATCGACAAAATAAAATTTAAAAAAAAAAAAAAAAGAAAAGAAAATTTTGTTTTGTAAACCCTGTGCTAATAAATAAAACATCTTATTAAATGCAGTTAGTAGGATCAAGTAAAAAAATAAATAAATAAAAAAATAAAGAGAAAGAAAGTAAAAAAAAAAAAAAAGAAAAATTTGGCAAGTAGAAACTGCAAAAAACAACTAAATTGAAATTCTAGAACTAAAAAGCACTGTAACTAAAATTAAGAACTCAGTGAATAAGCTTTTCAGATTGTACACAATTAAAGAGAAAATTGATGAACCAGAAGATAGGTCAGAAGGAAATACTGACTGAGAGATGAAGGGGTGGAAAAACACAGAAAAGAATGTATGAGACATACAGGATGGAGTGGAAATGTCTTTACACAAGTAATTGAAGTCCTAGATAAAGAGGTAGAAAAAATGGGTCAGAAGCAATATTTGAAGACCTAATGACTGAAAATAACATCTTTAAAAACAGTGGAAAGACACTTAGCCACAGACTCAAGAAGCACTATAAATTCCAATTATAGTACAATAATAGGATGAATAAAAAGCAAATAAAAAGGGAAAATATCAAAAGAAGATGGATTTAAATATATATTACCACCAGCTGACTCTCATCAGAAACAATGGAAGCCAAAAAAATCATAGTGTGATGTCTTCAAAGTACTGGAGAAAATTATAGCTAACTCAAACTCTTATGCTCCACAAAAGTATCCTTCAATAAAAAAAGCAAGACAAAGACACTTACAGATAAAAATAGAACAGTTTGTCACTAACAAACTAAAAGCAACACCAGAGAAAAGAAAAATAGTCCCAGGAAAAAGATCAAAGATATATGGAAGGAAAAATAATTAACATGTGTAAATCTAAATGAATGAATATTGACAATGTTAAATAAAAATTCTTATAGGGTTTGAAATATAAAAAAATAAATAAATAACCAATAATAATAACAGATATGTTGGGAGTAGGTAAATGGAATTAAAATATTCTGTCATCTTTGCATGGACTGGGACATGGATATCACATGGTGAACGGCTGAGCAAGAGAGAGACAGAGCTAACTCCTCACTCATTCTCCTTATAAAGCCATCAGAACCACACCCATGACCACCCATTAAACCATCAATGGATTAATCCGTTCATGAAGGTATAGTCCTCCCAATCTAATCACCTCGGAAAGGCCCTGCCTCTCAATTACCATAATAGGATTTCCCACCCTCTTAAAACTTCTAAAGTAGGGACTAAGTTTCCAATACATAAACCTTTGGAGCATGCAGTTTACCCACAGCATTCATGAACCAAAGAAGAGATCACTGTGGGAATTATAAAATATTTTGAAATAAAGGATAATAAAAATATAATACTATATCTAAAAATTTCTAGAATGTAGATAATCTGTGTTTAGGGGGAAATTTATAGTCTTTTAGAAAACTATACGAGGTTGAAAATTAATGATCTAAGCACCAATCTTAAGAACTTTTCTTAAAAAAAAATTAATTAATTAATTAAATCCAAGAAGGAAACAACACAGACGTGACAAGAAATCCATGAAACAGGAAACATACAATAGAGAGAATCAACAATGTCCAAAGATGGTTATTGGAAAGGACTAGTACAGCTGACAAACCCCTGGAAAAAACTGATAAGACAAAAAGAAAGAAAGTCAAATACCCAACATCAAAACAAAAAAGTAAAAAAAAGTCTAGAAAGGGAAAAAAAAAATTATATCAGAGGTTGCCTGGGGTTGAAGGTGTGGGATGCTATTGACTGGCCATGAAGACAAGGGAAAGGTTCCTTATCTTGTTTTTTGTGATACCGACCTGGTTTCACACCTTTGTTCAAAGTCATCAACTTGTGCACTCAAAAGTCATTTATTTTATTGTGTATGAATTATATCTTTGTAATTTTTTTCAATTTTTTTTCAAGGAAAAAAGGCATGAGGTTTGGAAATGATTCAAAGATATGATTATGAGTGTAGAGAAGCCAAAAGAACTGCAGAGAAGCTGTTGGAATTAGTAAGTTAATAGAGCAAGATTGCTGGATACATGGCCCACGTGAAAAAATCAATTATGCTTCTAATTATCAACAACAAACAGAAAATGAAATCCAAGCAAAGGTAATATTTACAATAGCATTATTGTATGGCATGTCCTAGCTGTCAATAGAGTTTACACAGTCATCAGAAAATATTCATTGAATATTGGTATTAGTTTGTAAGCAGATTATGATAGAATCGTAGTGGTAGGTTAGGGGAGAAGGGGTGACAGCAGGGGAGGGTCTAGGAGGAGAGATCGATACCTATATTCAGTAACAGGAAGTAAGAGGAGGGTGGTCAGAATGGAAGTGGCCATATAAGCAATTTATTTAGAGACACAGAGGTAAATACAAAATAGCAATTTGGTTCTTAAAAACTAAAAGTCTTTAAAATGAGAACATGGATTTTGTATTAAGATGGCCCCAACTTCAAAATCTATTTCCGCTATTTTCTAGCTGTGTGACTTTGACTGAATCACACAACATTCCCAAGGCTTAGATTATTTTAATCTAAATATCTAAATAAGGAATAATAGCACCTATTTCATAGAATTAGGAGATTGAAGCAAGCAAAAACATAGTCATGGGGAACAAAATCCTTAAATGCAAAAGTGATTGTAACTACCCCCCACCCCCAAAAAAGAGAACAATATTGTAGCAAATTCTGCCCCTAAAGGGCAGGCAGTGAGCATGAGGAGTGGGGACAGAGGAACACAATTTAGATGATCTGTGGGAAAAGTCTCCATACAGGGCAGCTGCTCTTATAGAGCCTGGGGTGGTAGGAAGAGAGTTGGAAGACTCAAGAGAGATGCTCTTCGTTTACCAAAGCATCTTCAGGAGTTGTGGTGGACAGTTGTCATTTTATCTGGCTCTCCAGGATCTTGATTCCCCTTTTTACACGTA
The DNA here is from genome assembly GCF_027409185.1 of Cynocephalus volans. NCBI lineage: Eukaryota > Metazoa > Chordata > Mammalia > Dermoptera > Cynocephalidae > Cynocephalus > Cynocephalus volans. The sequence goes on from NC_084468.1 coordinate 12,511,136, forward strand.
TAGGATTTGGTGGGAGGCAAGACCAGCCCACGGGGGCAGTGAGGCCCTGTTATGAGGCCCCCTCCCACAAGAATGCACTTACACGCCACTCGTGCAGAAAAGGGCGATTTATTCACTCCAGCTGGCCAGCAACCATCTCTCAAGGAACAACCAAGGGAGAACGGCCCAGGCCTTGGTCTTGTGGGGTTTCTAAAGGCAAAAACCACATCCTGTTGGCACATGGGTTTGTCCAGGTGCACAAAGCAAGCTAGGTAGCTAGGTGACAGAAGCCAAGAATGAGCCATTAGAGCAATCAAGCATACAAAGTTTCATTGTGTGTGGCTCCTGTTCCTATGCAAAAGTTCTTGTTTCTATGAGAAGGTCAACGGTTTCTCATGCAGATGGGCGGGTAGTCTGCAGGTCAGACAGGGGGCAAAATGGAGTTACTTAGGTTAAGCAAGCAATTCTACAGAAGCAGATAGCATACGTTATGAGGGTATAGGGGGCTCTATTTCAGTCCCAGCAGACGGCTGTGCCCGTGGCAGTGCTGGCCATGCTGCCTGGAACATCCAGCATGCAGCAGTGGCACCACCCTGTGTCCCCACATGGCTTCACACTGGTCTTGGAGCCCAGTCTCCTATGTTCACCTACCCATTTCCTAAGCCTGATTCTCCAGCAAGCCTGTCAATTATTGAGCTCTTTAATTTTCCTTCAAAAAACTCTTCTGTTTAATTACATTTTTACTGCCTGAAACTAAGGATGGTGTTGGATTCATGAGTCCACACAAAAGATGGTCAGGATTTGAACTTGGGTGAGGCAACAGAGGCTGGGAATAAGTTGGGTATTCTGCAAAAGGAGTTAAAGAAAACTTTAGGTTTTTTCTTTCTTAGAGGGATGGGACAAGAAAAGGAGAGAAGAAAAAGAAATAGGCAAAAAACAGAGAAAATTACCAAGCAGCATGAAAGGATGACTAAAGAGAATTGAAGAAAAGGAATTTGGTTGCTAGAACTCAGTGTTGAGTGATTCGCACTGCTATGATGTAATCCTCGTCTCCATCAGGCCAAACAAGCAATGAAGTCAGATATACTCTCATGAGTCTTGTGTGGACGGATATTTTTGGTGGATCAAGGAAGGAGGTATCTCAATGTGGAACAAAACAAGGATAGGCTTTGCTGAGCATTGTCACAATTTATAAACCAAACTAACATGGGGTACTGAAGATACAGAGATGATTGAAAAAGCCTAAAGTACCCCATTCGACCCCTATCCTTCAAATCCCTTCAGAGATTGGAAAAGAGGAAGAACTCTCACTGCACATGGAATGGGTTTTGAGTCTTTTCACTAGAATTCGAAAAGGCAGCCTACTTCCGCTGACATTTGGGTCCAAAACAAGAGCTAGACCAGCAACAACAACAACAAAAAAATGAATTTCCTTCAAAATGTTGCTTGAAGACTCTCCAAAAGCCTGCAGTTTTTCTCTATTTTCTGAACTCGAATGGTGATAAACGGGGTGGCCTCTATCCAGGGTAATCCAAGTGTCCCAATGATTGGATATGATCCTACAGTCAGAACAATCTCACAAGGAATGAACTAAAAAGAGAAAAGGCTAATTTCCTGGGAAAAACTAAGGGTCAAAGCCAGGGTAGCTGGGTTCAAATATGAAATCCAACCTGAGGTGAGAAACAAAGCTGTGGGAGCAGTGCCAGGAAGCAAGAGAAAAGCAGCCGGGTGACTGGGGCACAGCGGAGGACACTTGGGCTTACGTGTACTACTTCCTGTGAGGCATTGACCAACCTGGAAGTTCAGGTGGAAGAAGATAACTGTGGTCTATGGTGAAATCTTCATCCCCAACTAATAGATATTGAATGCCACCATGCGGGCTCTACACTTGGGTTGTCACAATTCGAGCTACCTACACCCCCCACTGTGCTTCTTTCTGCTTCTGTAAAACAGTCCCTCAGACTGTGTACCTCCCTTCCCCAAAACTCATCTTACAGATCAATTCATTCTGCTGCTGCTTAATTGCCTTCATCTCCATGGTCTTAGTATTTGTATGCCACGTTTTTCCAGTTGTATGTGAAGGTGATAGTTGTTAGTAAAAATTCTGAAAGTCTTTGAAATGGGAAGAAAAACATCCTGGGTGTCCAGTCTATATATCCTTCTGGATTATCTCTTCCTTTTATTGTCTTTGAACTCTTTTACTACTCTGTTATGTTGTAGAAAACTGATAGCAATGCAAATTATTCTTGTCCAGAGAAATGCAAATGAAATGTGTGCAGTGGAATACAATTGATTATTTCCCTGGACATGCCGACCAGTTTTCATCTATTAAGAAAATATATTTCAGCATTCCTTGTCGTCTCATAGTAGACACTGTATCATTCTTATAGGTAAGATGGGATTTATAGAGGACTACTCATCTTCCAGCTGCTGACAAGCATTGTCCCCAGTGCCTTGAGGCCCTTCAGACCTGTGGGTTCAGCTGCCCACTACTGCTTACTCAAATGCAGTCTCAGACAAGGACACTCCCACTTGTTGTATTTTTTTTTTCCTGCAGTTTTTGAGAGACCTTGCATGAATGGGATCTTTGATCTCCTGTGGAACAAAGGCAACAGACCTCCTGAAAGGAAACTGTAGAGTTACAGCAGGTATACCTCACCATAAAATACTACCCAATGATTATGGGAAGAGAGAGAAAGAGAGAGAGAAGGAAAGGGAGAGAGAGAGAAGGAAAGGGAGAGAGAGAGGCAGATTGATGTGGAACTTATTCAAGATGTGTAAGATTAAAAAAATGAAATTACAGAAAATCATTTTAGTATGATCCCATTTTTGTTAAAACACTCATACATACATTGGTATATTCATTAAATAAAATGAACACAATAATACGCCAAACTTTAAGAGAAGTTGGGATCACAAAAAATATTTCCTTTACAGGCCATGTGTTTCTTAGTGTTTCAATTTTATTTACAATAATCACATATTACTGTTGCAGTAATAAAAAGAACCATAAACATTTAAATGAGAGAAAGAAAAGCAGTTGGTTCTGCAAATAGAGACCCATCTGAGTCCATTTGGGCTGCTATAACAAAATACCATAAACTGTGTGGCTTTTAAACAACAGAAATTTATTTTTCACAGTTCTGGAGGCTGGAAATTCCAAGACCAAGGTGTTGGCAGATTTGGTGTTTGGTGAGGTGCTGTTTTCTGGGTCATAGATGGTATCTTCTTGCTGTGTGCACACATGGTAGAAGGGGAAAGGTGGTTCTCTCTGACCTCTTTTTAAGGACACTAATTCTACTCATGAGGGCTTCACTCCCATGACCTATTTACTCCTTCAAGTTCCATCGCACTAGTAGTTAGTTTGCAACATATGAATTGGGGTTGCGGGGAGGGAGTGGGACACGAGCATATAGACCATAGCAGGGCTTCAAGATTCAGGACATAGGAAAGTTTTCCTGGGTACACAATGTAGGAAACATTAGCTTTTACGATAGAATATTATTCTCAATCAGTACTAAGGGTGAATAGAAATGGGGTCAACAGTATTATCTTCAAACAGAAAAGACAGCAACGTTTTTATCATAATGGTTCACAAACCACTCTGACAGACACACCTAAAAAAATGGACAAAGAATATCAGTTAGTAATTTTTCACTGTTTGGTAGCTTATTCATAGTTCACAAGAAATCTTCTGCCAGGAATAATGTATCAGAGGAGTCTTCATATCATTTATAAATCTTGAAATGCTTTATAAGTTTATATGAATATCAATGTTTAACAAGCTTGCATTTAAAAACATGTATTAAGCATAATGGATGCTTGATATTCTACTAGTTTCTTTCATAAGCCTATTCTTACTTATGTTGATTAATCTAATATGTCAGGTATTCTTTTTCTCTTTTTTTAGATGAGAAAACAGGTTCAGTGTGGTTAGGACAGTTGTCACAAGACCAGTCAGGGATAAAACCTACCTGATTACCAGCCACCTTGATATAAGGTAACATGCAAAATGCATCTACAAATGAAATAGAATGTTTTAGCCAGTACCACAGGGATAAGCAAATGCCTGTCTCATTTCCTATAGGAATCACCTCAGCCAACTGGCCAAGAGTCCTCCAACTATTAGGATCTAACAATTCCTGTGCATTTTGAAAATATTGTTTCCAGGCAAACCTTTAGAAGGTCCTGAAGTCTATGCATGGACTCCCTAGGAAATAGTCCTGGAATCCCAAGACTGGAAAATATCTTAGGTTCCTACGAGCTCTGATCCATTATGATGACTTATAAACTCCCGAAGAGTGATATTTGAGCAGACATCTATTCTACCATCGTGAAAATAAAATCATTATACTAACTTGTGGCCACCATGCCTTAAGGCCACATTGTTCAGGCTTTGGGATGCCAGTGGTGATGTGTGCTCAACTGATAGATCTCACCTTACAGGTAAACTTAGAGGTGGAGTTGTGGCTATATTTCATACCACCACCAGGGGGCAGCAAGGTGCAAATAACGCTAACCGTTCTGCGCCTCCTCTGCTTGGCCTGGTTTGGGGGGAGGAGGTGGCTTCATACCCGTCTACTTCTCAGATTTGATATAATGGTAATGTAATCATTTCAGGACTGCTCTGGAAATCGTCAGAGATAATTCGTCTCAGATGAAAATACACTGACTGTCACATGTGCATCCAAATCAGTCTTTTCAGGGCTCAGGGTCTGCTCACTGAGGCATTTCTTAACTTTAACTGGGGACCTGCTGTGTGCCGTCACTGCACTGAAGACAGAGCCACGCTCACATCCAGTGGGGAGACACGCTAGGTGTTCACAGCCCATCTGAAGCCATAACCTTCCCCACTTTTTCAATTTCTCTTAAGCACTTAATTTTTTATTTTTATTATTTCTTTTTTATCTTATTTTTGGTTTGTCTATGCTGCTTGAAAGTAAACTCCTTGACAGCTGGGAGTCTCATTTGTTTTGTTCATTGGTGTATCCCCAGCTACTAGAACAGTACCTAGAACATAATAAAGGCTCAATAAATATTTGTTGAATGGACAAGCGTAAGATTACTGAGACATGCCACCATGGAGGTGGGCGTACACATCTAGATCTGTATAATATTTATTTGGTAATTGGCAGAGACAAGACTTGGCCATCTTTTCTCGGGGTCCCCAAATCAACCCTCTCAGAGGCATCTCTGGTCAGTCTTTCTGCATGGGACCCAGTGTTTAGTTCCTAGCACCCACTGTGTGCTAAGTCCTCCAGAAACTTCAGTCGTTTGCTCCTCACAAGGATCCTACGTGTGTGCTGTTATTATCCCATTTCACCGATGAGAAACTCTAACAGTGCACATAGCACCTGTGTGGCACTTAGCATGGACACAGGGTTATTCTAGTGGTTCCATACTTATTAGCTCATTTAATTCCCTTGACAGCCTTTGAGGATAGGACTGTTGTTCCCTATTACAGATGTGGACACTGAGGTCAAAAGAAGGCAAGATGGTACCACAAGGCCAAACCCTTGAGATGGCAAAGCCACCATATGATTCCTTGCAGAAAACAGAGGCTCAAAGCTGTGGAGTCACCAGCACAAGGTCACACTGGGCACTCCACCTGATTTCACTTTTGTGCACGGTTTTTCCATGACGTCAGGCTGCAGGTTTGGGTCAGAAACCCCTTTCTGTTAGAAAGTCACAGTTCTGAAACTTAGCTAAGAAGAGGAGATAATGATAATACAAAAGCTCCCCAAGCTGCAAACAATATTTCCTTCCCAGGACTGTTTTCCTCTCTAATTTGGTGTCATCTGCCAAGCTCTTTCCGGGCTGCACAGCTGCTCGCACAAAGCTCTTTAAGAGATCCCATTCACTGGCCAAGGCACAGTCATTAGAAGGGTGGGCTGGACTTTCTGTTTCCACCCTTCAATCTGGGCACTGAGATGCTGGGGCTGCCATGGGGGACACCCTGAAGTTTGGCCACTCCAGCCTAAACTGGGCAGTGAACTGAAGTTACCTCATAGTGACTTGGAAGTGGTGTTTGTGGGAACGAAGCTTGTTCACTCTGTTATCCTGACTAATCTGAGCTCCGAACCCTCCTGAAAGTCAGAAGGAGAACACAATTTAAAAAGATGGGCAGGAAGTGGCTCTTTTGCTGGCCGGAAGTATTCTTGCTGATCGAACTTTTACATATGGTATGGAACAAATAAGCAGTAAAGCCTTGGCTTGCTGGCCCTATAGCCTTAGTTCATCTGCATGTTCTAATGTCTGAAACCAGAACGCACTGGTAAATCATGAAAAGTGTCACAAATAAAGGCTTTGGAGTCCTGTGGGACCAGGAGTGCTTCACCACACACCCAGTGTATGACTCTGGCAAATGACTTTGCCTCTCTGAGCCTCAGTGTCCTCATGTATGAGACAGGAATCGTAATAAAGCCTTTCTCACAGGGTTGTTGTAAATGTCTGGCGCTTAGTATGTGCTCAATAGATAATGCTCATTTTCACCAGGGAGGAAACGTCACATGGTGTAAAATGCAGCAGAGGAGCAGGTCTGAGTCCTGACTCCATCTCTTGCTAGTGAGATGGCTTCAGACATGTCCCTTCTCCTCTTGTGGCCTCAAATTCCTCCTTTGATGGAAGCGAGGAGATTGAAATGTTGTCTTAGCCCACTCTGCGGTGGGTGTCCCACCAGATGACCATTCCCGTCCCTACACACACACATCTCTAAAGTTTGTGAGCCGGGATAACCAGTGATCACAGACTCTCAACCACCAATCTCTGAGAGGAAGGCAGTATTTGCTTTTTAGATAATTTATTATACATACATGTGAGGTACAACATTGATTTTCAATAATTGTGTACAATGTGTGGTGGTTAGATCAGTATAGTTGGCTTATTCATCATTACAGCACGCAATCATTCTTTGTGTCCATTGACCAATTCCTCATTAGCCCCCCTCCCTCTCCCCTCCCCTCCCCTCTTCCACTTCTAGGTTTCTAAAAGTTCAGGGTATTACTGTGATTGTTGTTTCTCTTCCTATCTCTCTTTGTTGTTCATTTGTTTATTTATGGATTCGGTTCCCAGCTATGAGTGAGAACATGCGGTATTTCTCTTTCTGTACCTGGTTGTTTCACTTAGGATAATTTTCTCCAGTCTCATCCATGTTGCCGCAAATGGTAGAATTTTATTCTTTTTTATGGCTGAGTAGCATTCCATGGTGTATATATAACCACAATTTCCTCATCCAGTCATCCACTGATGGACATTTAGGTTGGTTCCATAACTCGGCTATTGTAAATAGAGCTGCAGTAAACATGGGAGTGAGATATCCCTTCGACCTGATGTTTTCCAATCCTCTGGATACATCCCCAGGACTGGGATTGCTGGAGCATATGGAATATCTATCTGTAGTTGTTTAAGGAAACTCCATACTGTTCTCCATAATGGCTGTACTAATTTATAGTTCCACCAAGAGTATGGAAGGGTTCCTCTTTCTCCACATTTTTGCCAGCATTTGTTATTCTCTGTCTTTTTTATAATGGCCAGTCTGATTGAGGTGAGGTGATATCTCAAAGTGGTTTTGATTTGCATTATTTGTTGAACACATCCTCAGTGCCAGGTACTAATATTTGCTCTCCCACTTAAGCCTCTCAGTAACCTTTGATAAGGGTACTGTTATCACTAGTTTACAAAAGAGGAAACTGAGGCCTAGAAAGGTTTGCATGATCTTCCCAAAGTCACACTGAGAGAGGCAAAATCCATACTTATAACCCTCTGTCTATGCCCCAACTACCCATACCCCAGAAGATATCAAGATATTGGAAAAATGAAAAGTCTCCTTCTACTGACAGGTCAAGAACCTTTGGTCTATGAAGAACTCACTGCAAGTATTGCTACTGATAAGCCAGTCACTTTTCCAACTCCATTGTGAATGCTCAAATGGGAAGCACATAAAAGGTATTTCTCAGCCTTCTGCAATGGACTAATTTACAATTTAATTTAGCCATATTGATCTTACAGAGCAATAAATCATTTAAGGAGAAATCCCATGGTAAACAATTCTAAATAGCCTTTGGAAATCTTCCCAGATACGATGGGTCTGTGTTTTCCATATTTCAGCTGATTATTTCAGCTGCAGCAACACCAGCCAGTTCATTGCATGTAGCAGAAGAAAGGCAGATGTCCATCAGAGCAAAATCATGGGACAAACAAAGTTGTCCTTACCTTGCCGTTTTTTCCTGTTATATTTTTGATAATGTCTTAAAGAAATAACCAAAGCCATCTAGGCAACTACTTGATATTTCCCTGGTTTTTACATCCCTGGGCAGTAGCTGGTGGGTTGAAAAGAACCAAATAACTGAATTGTGCATGGCTGTTGGCAAACCAGGGGAAGGGTTTTTTGTATCTTGGGATTTGGAGGTGACATATCTGGCCTACTCTATGGAGCAGAAACCTATCTCTCCTTTTTTTTTTTTTTTTCTAATTGTTTTTATTTTAGAAGGTTCATAAGTCGACACTCTGCCAAAGACAGCACAGGCTGGGAGAAAAGTCATAGTTTTGCCACAGTGATCAGTAGTCTCCAGTGATGATGGGGACAGCTTCTTTTTTCCCTCCCTAAATGCTGTTTTTCTATGCAGGTCATTGAACTTGTAACAACATGTACCACATTACTATACATCAAAGTCAATCTGTTTTCTTCACTGAAAGAAGCTCCCTCAACCCTAAACACACACACACACACACAGACACACACACACACACACACACACACACACACACTCTACTGGAAAGCTATTTAAGGGAAATGCTTCTGTCTAAACATGTACTTCTTGGCAGAACTATGTTTTAGAATTAGTCGATTTCTCTCATGAGAAACACCAGCCTAAAGGGACAAGGAGGCTGGTGTCAAGCCACAAAGTTTGAGGGAGGTGGGTGTATTGCCTTAGTCAGGGGAGGCCAACTGCTAAACCAAACAGCCCCCAAGTCTCAGTGGCTTGACACAATAAAGGTTTGTTTCCTGTTAATGTCACTCCAAGGAAGATCAGCAGGTAGAGGGCACTCTATTTCATTCAAGGACCTAGGCTCTTTCACCCAATGACTCTGCCATCATCTTGGACCTCAGGATCCTTTATCTACAGGCTCCAACATCTCCGAGGCCTTAGAATCCTCACTGGATACTCTGCATTCAAACAGCAAACATAGGAAAAGAGAAAGCATTGAGGTTAGTGTGGGAGATTTTGAGGGACCAGGCATGTTGATGACAAGCATCTCTTCTGTGCACATTCCACTGACCAGAACTCAATCACATGGCTCCACCTAACTCCCAGTGAGGCTGAAAAATGCAATCTAACAATGTGCCTATGGCATAACACAAAGTAGTTTCCATAGGGGATTTGTTCTAGGACCTCCCATGAATACCAAACTCAATGGATGCTCAAGTCCCTGATATAAAATGGCACAGTATTTGTATATAAGCTACACACAATTCTCTCTTATACTTTAAATCATTTCTAGATTACTTCTAATGCCTATTACAATGTAAATGTTACGTAAATGGTTATACTGTATTGTTCAGGGAATAATGACCAAAAAAGTCTTCACATTTTCTATACGGACACAATTTTTTCCAAATATTTTCCACCCCCAGTCAGTTGAATCCATGGGTGTGGAGGGCCAACTATACTTTGTCTTTGTCCCCAGCTCTTGGCACACAGCTACTAAAGCTCTTGGACTCTCTGGAGTGATGGGACTTTTTTTGCATACTGATGAGATGACTGGTGGTTAGGGGCCCCTAAGTAGCTTTGTAATGGAGGCTGGTCACCATAAATTCCACAGCTTCATTAGAAGATGGGGACTTTCAGTTTCACCCCTAGACCTCCAAGGAGGGGTGAGGGACTGGAGAATACAATCAATCACCAGTGTCCACTGATTTAGTCAAACATGCCTATGGAATGGAACCTTCACAAAAACTCCAAAATGGCGGGAACAGAAGAACTTTGGGGTCAGTGAACACATCGAGGTGCTGGGAGGCTCGTACACCTGCAGGGAGCGTGGAAGCTCTGCACCTCACCCCAGACCTTGCCTATTCATCTCTTCCGTTTGACTGTTCCTGACTTTTATCTTTTCTAATAAACCAGAAACATAAATAGAGTGTTTCCTGAATTTTGTGAGCTGTTCTACAAATTATTGAACTTGAGAAAGGAGTCATGAGAATCCCCAATTTATAGCCTGTCAATCAGAAATACAGGAGGCCCATGACTTAGGACTGGCATCTGAAGTGGGGGCAGTCTTGTGGGGACTGAGCCCTTCAACTGTGGGGTCCATGCTAAGTCTGGATAGCTAGTGACAGAATTGAATTGAAATGTAGTACACCCAGTTGGTGTCCAGAGAGTTGGAGCATTGGTTGGTGAGAGGTAAAAGCCCACCAACCAATTGGTTTCAGAATGTTGTGGACAAAAATAGTTCATTGATCAAGAGACCGAAGGAAATAGGAATTGATGAACACATAGCAGTATCTTTCCACTAAATATTTGGAACTACTGTTCCAGGAGGGATGTGTGACATTTCCCCAAGACATTTTTATATTCTAAGCACTTTAATTACTCAGAACACCATTACCCCTTCCTGTAGGGGTTAAGAAAATGTGAGTTAGTGATGAATAAGATGAGTCTGAAGGACAGAGGGAGACCCATTTGGTACATTACTTAGAGATTTTGGTAAAGATTGCTGTTTAGTTGGCATCTAAAAGGGCACGTGTGGGATAGTTTCCTGAAGCACTTAGAAGCAGTGTGCGAATGCAAACTCAACGGATGGCGACATCACAACCAGCCCTGGAGAAGCCAAAGGCTCTGTCAGTTCCAAGCAGAAAGAGAACAGAACATCTTGTCAAAAGGGGTTAGGAGCCAGGAAAACACAGAATCAAAATAGGCTTGAAGGCAGTGGCCAGGAGAAGCCAGGAAATTCCGCCACAAACATTTATTTCCTCCATTCTCTGAAGGCTCATGTCCATCCTGCATGTGCCAGTTTCCATGCTGGAGAGTGCAATGATGAAGGAAACTCTGTCTCTGCTGCAAGGAGTCCCAAATCCTCTTGGGGTGGACACTAGCAACATGGTGCATGGGTGGGTGCTTGACTGACCTAAAAGCCCTGGGTCAAGGGGAGAGGCAGAGCTCTGACAAATGGCAGAAGTAACAGACGCATTCACCCACTCACAAAATACATTCTTTCTGATGCCTTCTCCTTCAAACAGGACACTACGTCTGTTTCACTAAAGTTTCTCCCCAGTGGTCTTGGTTCTCCTCCCTGAAGTTCTTGCAGAATGCATCTGATTCTTCCTTCCTTTTAGTATGTGTAATTAAAACTTATTAAACAACTACTGCATCTGTAAGAGTCTCCGCAACACAGAGAGCACATTCAGATGGAGTCATGGAGAGACATTTTAAAAAGAACTTGGGTATTTTCAAAGGTTTGTGTGGAGCTAAAATAAAACAGAGGTGTGGTGCATTAAGCAGCATTAGCTACAGAGGGACCCTGTCACCACCTCCACCACCCTGAAAGGGCAAAAGGAAGGAATGGTTAACTCCAGGACAGAGTCCAGACAGAATCTGCAGCTTCAGGTAGAAGAATCCAACCTACACACTGCACCCTCTCTGGGAAGGGGCAAAGGAAGAAAAATAGACTTCTCTCTTCTGACCTTCTGTCTCCCTCCTGCACCTCCCATTGGCAGAAACAAAACAGAAGCCAGAGGTCAGAGGAACCTATGGAAGCAGTCCCAGTTCAGCCTCCCAGACCCACAGCAGGATGGATAAGACAGGGGTGTGCTTGGGGGATCACTTGGAGAGTACCTGGCCCCTCCACCATTTCTGGGCACTCTGCTATCACTGAACGTAGAGGAGTTAACAGTTGTGGTCCCTGATTTCATAGAATTTACAGGGCAGTGGGGGAGAGGGAAAATAGAGAAGAACACTCACCAATGAACTTTGCTAAGAGTATGAAGGAAAGACTGGGCACCAGGAGAGCTAATATTTTAGACTGGACATTTGGAGATCTTTCTGTGGATACAACGTTTAAGCTGAGACCTGAAGGATGAGCAGATGTCAGCCAGGTGAACCGTGGGAGCAGGAGCATCCCAGACAGAGGAAGAGTGTGGGAGAAGACACTTGATACATGGCTCTTCAGATATTTGATTCTTGAACTTGCTTTGAATTTCTCTGAAATACACATGTGTCATCTTCTAGGAGCTGTCCCCCAGAAGTTCCCAGATCGTATAGAAATAATTAAATCAGGAGACCTCTTCCATCAGCTCTGCCTCTGGCCCTCAGTGGCAGGAGAGGTTGCCCAGGCCACTGGGTCTCTCTTTGCCTTCATTTTTTTATCTGCAAAAAGAAGATGTGTGCTTGTCGACCTCCAAAATCCCTTTCAGTTCTAACATGTAGTTTAGTCATGGACTTTATTTATCTTTTTAAAGATGCTTTTAGGCTCTTTTCAAAATTCTATCATCTATTAAGTGGATGCCTGAGAGCCAGTTCACTTCTCTGTAGCTCTTCCGATGAATGGCAGTTGAATGAGATCTGTGCTGAGCGCAAGCTAAACTCCATGCACAGTTCCACAGGGAATGAGTAAGATTCTTTGGAATTTGACCAAAAGAAAAACACAAAGTCGTAAAACTAAGGAAAGAGGCTCTGGTGATGGGTTTTGGACTTTAGGAGTAGTGTGTTTCATAGGATCAGAGACCATCTGAGTCATTGCTCTGACACGCTTCCAATGCTCTATTCCCCTATCCCGCTTAAATGCTGGGGGACGAACACTGAGAAAGCCCATGATGTCCCCGGTCAACTCTGGCCTCCTTTGCACCAATTTGAAATGTCTCTGGGATGTTCTCTCAGATTCCGCCACGTTCTGTTTTGGGACCCGTAGAACTGGATGCCTTTCAGGAACTAATCGCCACGTTCCCTCTCCCCTCCAGATCTGCAAACACTCCATTCCGTCATCCTGGAACACTGTCCTCTATCTCTCCTTCAAATTCCCAGCTTCTCTCACCTCAGAGTGATACTTCGGGTGTCAGTTGAAATGTCCCTCCCGTGGGACAGTCTCGTTCCCTTTCTAAATTTAGAAGTCAGACTCCTTCTCGTCCCCCACACTCCATCGGAGTCTCTCACGCCCCTTTGGCTTTATTTGCCATCTGCCCAGCAAGAGGCACTGCTCAGGGAGAGCAGACACCATGCCCACTGCACTAGCCCCAGCACCTAGAGCAGTGATGGATATTTGGATAATTTCATCCTGAATAGGGGATTTTGAGACCTGGGTTTTGCTAAGAATCTTGGAGTTCACAGACTGGAATAAGAACTAGGAACACCTTAGTACAGAAATTTCTACCAAGGACCTATGAAAAGCATAGGGTGTCTTCAGGTGTCTGTCTCCCATTGGTGAGAACACTTTAGACAGGGTGGTGAAAAGCAGAGTCACTGTTTTGGCTGTCTGAGTTATTTCCTGTATGTCACACATTGCAAACCATGATACAGTATTAAGTTCAAAAGAGAAAGTTACCAAGCAGTGTATATACTGTATGACCCTATTTCTGTGAGAAAAGGATTATCCACACACTTACATCCACAGACAGGATGCGAGGTCTCAGTTTTGTGGATCTATAGTAGTAGAATATAGAATGTTTAGAATGTTGTCATAAAATCAAAATAATACAAATTCATCAGAACTTTAAAAAAACTCAGGATTCAAAGAGCTTTTAATCTAGAGGTCTAAGTGAATGCTATGTATGAGATGTCTTCAAAAAATTCATGGAAAGATTTGTATTATCTTTCAATTTTATTTTTTCACAAGCTTTTTGAAGAATCCTCATATATGCTATTGCTGGGACCCTCTTGGCTGCTAATCAGAAATACATACCGTCTTGGAATCCACGGAGCCTTATGTGCAGAATTTCAGGAGTGATCACATTACTAGTCTAGGATTCACTGTTATGTATTTTTAATTGGTTTTGTTTCTTTGTTTAATATCCTCAAACAACCTCAAACAAACTTTTATTAGGTGATGGTACTAGAATGGGAAAACCTTTCTTAAAATCAACAATTTTGCAACTAAATGTTAGATGCAATTTAATGTTATGATGAAGGCCACAAAATTACCTGAAATGATATGCTGAGCTGAGAATTTTGTAGTGAGAAATGTATAAAATGAGACAATGGCTTGCCAGAGTCATCATATTAAACCAGGATAGGATAATGAAAAACTTGAGGGAAACATCCTGGTGACTCAGCTACAAGATGCACATCACAAAGGTGTCCTTCACCTTCAGGGTGAAAGGCTCATGTGCTCCAAGAACACATTCCCTGCTAATTTATATTTAATTCCTACAAAAGAATCAGTTTCAAAGTTTGCTATTTTTAAATTAGGTGAGCTCATTTTAAGAACCCATCCCTCAAATCAAATGAAATTATACAGATAAAATCTGGAATATTATACACCAAAATTTTAAATTTTGGGGGTTTTTCTTGCAGGGGAGAGGGTAAAATTATAAGTGGCTTATATTTTCTTCTTTACATTTATATTTTTTTCTTGTCTTTAAAAATTAATATTTATTGAATGTAAATAAATAAAGTGTTGCATAATCTGTTTTTAAGACAGAACTGATGCCAGAGGCAGCAGACCCGTGGAGCCAGCGGCATCTGCATCATCCAGAACATTTCCTTCATGCCAACATGTCACGGCCTGACACAGCACAGATGTGCCTGGCATCCTTGTTGGAAGGAATCTCATTACCACCAGAGTCGTTGGCTCCAGAGAACACATACTATTCATGGCACACATCATCGAAGAGGGGAAGTAAGGGCAGAGAATATAGAAGAAAAAAATACCCACCCTCTGTCCTTAGGCTGTTTCAGAGTCATAGGACTTATGAACTGGCATGAGTCACTTTTACATATAAAGTTGCTTTATACACATAAGTCCCCAAATATTTGAGAAGACATTTTTGTTTCTTCTACTAGATGAGAGATTCCCTTTCCTAGTCCTTTATCTGAGATAAATCCGTGACTAAAGTCTTCCACACTGATATCCATCTCTAAGGTTAGGGTCTGAATTTCTAACAAGTATCTCTGGTGGTCCCCTAATCTGTGAGACTGAAGAGGACCAATTGTTCATTGTAAGAATATTTCTAGTCCGGAAAAGGGTGTGGCCCTCTAGGGATCTTTCAGTAATGAAGAAGAGAGGTCAAAGGAAAAGAATCCCTCTTACAGGCAAATGCACGGGACATACGATTTCAGCTGCACAACAGTTTCTAGAAATATTCCTCATTCTTCCTTATCCCGAGTTCTAGAGATGAGCATTTGGCTAGGCCTGGCCAAACACAGAAACTTCAACTTTCTGGCCCTAGTCAGCTGGCTTAGGGATAAACATTGGGACTAGGCCAAGCTAACCAAAGATTCCACAGGTGTCCTGCTGAAATTGTCTGGAAGGAGATGCCCTCTTTTCTCTGGGATCATGGCCTGGGAAGATGCTACAGACCCAGAGCTGCCCTGAACCATCCTGCCTCCTCATGAAGACAGCTGACCTAGAGTGGAGCAACACTAAGGAAAAGAGAGACAGGACTCAGAGCATCATTTGAGCACTTGGTCCAGCCAGCCCCGAGACCAGATGCCCTTGAACTTTCCAGTTGTCAGACACAATATATTCCCATTTTTTAATGAGAGTCATTTGAGCTGATTTTGAAAGGTAGAAGGAAAGGCTTACAAATGAAAAAGACTCCTGAATAATAGAATAGGTCTTATTCTAGGGGTGGATTCTACATGAACATAAAGATAGAAAAACTTCTTGAGATCCAGAATAACACATTCACCCTATTATCGGAATTCTGAGGCTACGTATTTGCTACTGGGTTTGACAAATCTCTGCTCCTACAGACCTCCTGGTTTCTTGTTTTAATAACAGGGAACAAAATTTGAGCATCTATTATACACCAGACATTGTGTTAGGCATTATATTTACATTGTCTCTACCTTCACCATGACATCCGAGTCTCGCTTTATAAATGGGACAACAGAAGGGAAGCAAGATCAAGAAATATGCCCCAAACCTCCCAGCCAGTAATGAGCAATGCTGGCAGGTGGACGCAGGTGTGACCAGTCATGGGTTTCTGTTTTGTCAGGTTGCCTGACTCCCAGGTAATCTTGATCTCCAGGAGCCTATTGGAACCTTGCCTCCTTCCAATCAGTGTGTTTGGTCAAGAGGCAGGCGCAGGGTTGGCAGGGCACATGTGCTCTTGACCCCATTATGGTTTTGCTCAGACTCCCACCAGCTCCTTTGGTCTCCCCTTTCTCACCCACAACCATGTGCCAAAATCTATGCTATGCATCAAATATTTCCAAAAGCCCCTGACCATGAGCATTAAAAAGGAAGCTTCCCTATGCATTGACATTCTTCAAGTTGTACCCTCACCCTCAGTCCACTTATCCCATATGGTCCTGCTCTGTTAATCTCCTTGCTACTGACCTGGCTAGGCCATTTGCTAATTCCCATGTCTCTCTCTCCTTTTGCATATGCTTCCTGTCTCCTGGGTCCAACTGTGGCTCCCCTTAAGCTCTCCTGAGTGAAAATCCATCCATCATTGACTTCACCCCAAGACCCTTTCACTCCAGTCTAACCTTGTAGATGTAGGTCTCTCTGGGCTGGTTCTCATAAGACTCACAGGCAACTGCCAGACATTTTCATCTGAATTCCCAGAGGAAAATGGGATGAGATGATTGGCAGGTGTGTTAGTCTGGGTCCTCCGAGAAGCAGATGACAAGACATGCAGGGATTCCATTGGAGAAATGACACGTAAGAGAGAATATGGAAGGAGCTTGGAAAGGTGAGGAGGCCCTCAGAAACTATGAAAGTCTGACTCAAATGGAGGAGAGAGGAGATTAAGTCAGGTGGAATCATCGTAGACCATCTGCCATGAAGTAAAAAGTGGGATCAACAAAGCTGTTGGTGAGTTCTGGAGGCAAAGCTGCTCATCAGAGTGGTCCCTTAGTCTACTTAGTCCCCACCATGCTCCATGCTTGGAAGGAGCTGCCCATGGGAGACACAGCCTTGGTGCAAACACCACAGTGGATTTCAAAGTCTAGCAGTAGATCCCTGATGGTCTCTGCTGCCTGTGGTTGGGTTTGGAGGCACATTTTCTGGCCACCATGCAGATCACTCCACGCCTAATAGAAAGATCATCATAGAGAAATCTATTCACTTATTTAGAAAATATGTATGAAGCATCTGTGAGCCAGGTGCTGTGCTAAGTATAAAAATTAAGTCATTTTTCTATGCCAGGCTACACAACAGATTTTTCTGGGCTGGATGTTCACTGACATTCTCATAAGCTTCCTGAAATAATGTGGGGTACTCCAAAGCCATTAGGATTTGCCCTCTGATTATTTAGCCTCTATGAAGGTCAATCCTGCATAGGGAGCACAGAACATAAATATTTGATTAGTTAATACAGAAAGGCAGCTTGCAATGTGGTGCAGTGGTTTTGCACTCTTCCATGTCACTTGGGGGATGCCTGGGAAGTGACTCAGGAGCATCCCCTGGGAGTTAAGGTGAAGTCAGTTGGGTTGGACTCCAGACCTACCAACATTACATCCGCCAGAGCAGCTGTCCACTTAATATTTCATATCCTGGAATCACAAGTAGAAACCATTTGCTTAAAAGAGCATAGCGCTTACAGAATTTTAAAGCCCAATTTGCAATGGAATCAGATGAATCATTTCTGTTTCCCCAGAACCTAGCATAGTGCCTCACACATACAGACACTTGGTAAATATTTCTGTAATAAATTAGCACATAAACAAACAAGTGAATGAATGAAATTAGCCCATGTAAATTCTTCTCAGAATGGCTCCTCTAGATAGATACTATTACCCCATTTTACTGATCTAGATAGATACTATTATCCCCATTTGAGCCTCACTGGTGGTCTTTTCATGAAGTTTTCTCTGTACTTGAGAACATGAACTGTGCCAGAACAAAATTACTGAACTCTGGGCTGCTGTTGATGAGGACACAAGAGACTGCTCAGTGTATAGGGTAGTTCGCCCTGTTTTTGCTGTGGCTCTTGCAGGAAATAGATCTTCTTCTTGGTACTTGCTGAAAGTTTGGATTGTGTTTTTGATGTAAAATGTACATGGAAGAAAAACCTTGGACAGTTGGGCTAGCTTGGAACATTGAAAAGAACAGTAATAATAGCTGCTCTCTCTGGGGACTAGATGCTGTGCTAGCTCTCCATGAGTATTATCTCATTTAATCCTCCCACAGCCCTAATGGTAGCTACAATCAATATCTTGGTTTTACAGATAAAAAAAAAAAAAAAAATGAGTCTCAGATCAGATGAGTAACTTGGCAAAGGAAATATTCCTGGCAATTAATGAAGCTGACATGTAAATCTTCGTGAAGCACAATTAAAAACAGTGCTATATACTCCCATGTTTATTGCAACACCATCTGCAGTAGCCAAGATATGGAGTCAACTTACATGTCCAACAACAGATGAATGGATAAAAAAAAGTGATATATATACACGATGAAGTACTATTCAGCCATAAAAAGAATGAAATCCTGTCTTTTGTGACAACATGAATGGACCTGGAGGACATTATGTTAAGTGAACTAAGCCAGGCACAGAAAGACAAATACTACATGACCTCACTCATATGTTGAACCTAAGGAAAAAAGGGTTGATATTATAGAGGCAGAAAATAGAACAGTGGTTACTAGAGACTGGCAGGCAATGGCTGTTGACCAACAGGTATAAAATTATAATTAGTTTGATATAGTTCCATTTGTTTATGTTTTCTTTTGTTGCTTGTGCTTTTGGGCTCTTGTTCATAAAGTCTGTGCCCAGACTTAGTTCCTGAAGTGTTTCCCCTATATTTTCTGTAAGTATTTTTACAGTTTTCACATCTTATACTTAAGTCTTTAATTCATTTTGAGTTGATTTTAGTATATGGTGAGAGATGCATGTCTAGTTTCATTCTTCTGCATATGGATATCCAATTTTCCCAGCATCACTTACTGAAGAGACAGTGTTTACTTCAACATATGTTTTTGTTGCCTTTCTCAAATATCAGATGGCTGTAAGCCTGAGGGGGGATTTCTGGGTTGTCTCTTCTGAGCCACTGGTCCAAATGTCTATTTTTATGCCAGTACCATACTGTTTTGGTTACTATAGCCTTGTACTATAATTTAAAGTAAGGTAGTGTTATGCCTCTAGCTTTATTTTTATTTATTTATTTTTTTTATTTTTTTTTATTTTTTTTTTTTTGCTCAAGAGTGCTTTGGCTATTCAGGGTCTTTTGTTGTTCCATGCGAATGTTAAGATTTCTTTTCCATTTCTTTGAAGAATGTCATTGGTATTCTAATGGGGATTGCATTGAATCTGCAGATCGCTTTGGGTAGTATGGATATTTTCACAATGTTAATTTTTTCAAAGGAAACAATCAACAGAGTGAAATGACAACCTACAGAGTGGGAGAAAAATTTTGCAAACTATATATCTGACAAGGGATTAATATCCAGAATATATGAGGAACTCAAGAAATTACACAGTTAAAAAAACAAATAACCCAATTAAAAAATGGGCAAAGGTGCTGAATAGACATTTTTCTAAGGAAGACACACAAATGACCAACAGGTACACAAAAAAAATGTTCACCATCACTAGTCATCAGAGAAATGCAAATTAAAACCACATTGAGATATCACCTCACCCAAGTTAGACTGGCTATAATCAAAAAGATGGAGAATAACAAATGCTGGTAAATATGTGGAGAGAAGAGAATGTTCCTATGCTGTTGGTGGGACTGTAAATTAGGACAACCATTATGGAAAACAGTATGGAGTTTCCTCAAGCAATTACAGATAGATCTACCATATGATCCAACAATCCCACTTCTGGGTATATACCCAAAGGAATGGAAATCACCATTTCGAAGGGATACCTGCACTCCCACATTCATCGCAGCTGTATTTACAATAGCCAAGATATGGAACCAACCTAAACATCCATCAACTGATGTCTGGATAAGGAAAATGTGGTATATGTACACCATGGAATACTATTCTGCCATAAAAAAGAATGAAATTCTGCCATTCACAAAAACACGGATGAGCTTGGAGAAACTTATGTTAAGCAAAATAAGCAAATCACAGAGGGAAAAATACCACATGTCCTCACTCATAAGTGGGAGCTAAGAGAGAAAGAAGGAAGGAAAGACCACAGTGGTTCATTGGACTTGCAGAAGGAGGGAGCACACCTAGGGTGGCAAAGTGAGGTGGGGAAAAGGGGGAGGGGAAGGGAGGTCAGAAATTAATTGGGTGGGGGACATGGGGAATAATTGCAATTTGTGGTAATGGGCATGCAACCAGTATTGATCTGGCCTTCACATCTTGGGCACAGGTGTTGATGGTCAGCTTTGTACCCCATGAATATATGAATATATTCCAATAAAAAATTACATTTAGATAGTGTGAATAAGTTCTAATGTTTTATCACACAGTAGGGGACCATGGTTAAGTTAAGTTCATATATTGCATAGTAGCTAGAGGAGAAGCTTTTGAATGATTTCACTACAAAGAAATGATAAATGCATGAAGTGATGAATACTTTAACTACCCTGACCCAATTACTATACAACCTATAATGTGTCAAAATATTAGCTTGTACCCCGTAAGTGTGTGCAATCACAATGTGTAAGTTTTAAAAAGACAGTGCTATATAAAGAAATTATTTATACATACTTCATTGTTTTAATATGTATATTTCAAGTATTAAGGGCAGAATTCTGAACTAACACTGGTTATATTTCACTTACTATAAGAAACAGGGATGTTGCTGTTAGTGTATTTTTCAAAATTTCTTGGATTTATTAGATAATAGCTCTTAATGGCAATGAGGATATCTGTCAATATGTCACACTCACTGGATTACAGAACAGTTTTAAAAGCTAACCTTGGAATCCTCATTAGAGTTCCCTGGTTCCCAGTTTCTGAAAGTCATTTCCATATTAGAACCATCCCACTTGCTGACATTATAAATGATTATGCATTAATAAGCCTTAGTTCCCACATTTATTACTGTTCTTCTACCAAATCCACAGATTTTTTGGCATCCTTATAAATGTTCTTGAAAACTTTCTGTCCATAAACTGTGATAACAAAAACTACACTCTTAAGATGTACTGACAGCAGAATGTCTTATCAGTGGAGTACAATTCTTCATCTATACTTTCTTCCAAAATCCTCAAGCCAGTTATTACTAATGCTCCCTTGAGTTACTCTTAAAAGAACTCAATACATTCTTCCTGGTGTGGAAGATATATTTTTGTTAGTGTGCTCTTTTATTTTTTGGTTTTGGATTTTTAAAAATGTACTTACTTATATTTTATCTTTTTGTATCTCCATGGAGATAAAAAAAAAAAAAAAAAAAAAGCAAAACATCCTATTAGGGATTGCTCCAGTTCAAGATACAAGCAAGACTCCTATGGAAGACAACTCCCATTAAGCATGAACCCGTGTGTTAAAGATTTACAAAATGCTCAAAAATAGCAACTATTAAAGCAAAGAGCCATTACATTCAGTAAGTAATACAATTCATAGGTAAACAATTAATGGTAATAGGGCAACCAGAAAGGGACATTAAAATAAGTAAAATATTTTTTAAATATCCAAATAAATAAATTAGAGAATAAGATAAAAACAGGGCTTTTTTGAATAAAAGAACAAATAGATTTGAAAGTGAACTCTCCGCCCAAAAATCTAGAATTGAAGAATTATAGTATATGAAACAAAAACTCATTAAATGTTGGACTAGACACAGGTGAAGAGAGAATAAGAAAACTGTAGAATAAATATGAGGAAATCAACCAGAAAGTAGCGCAAAGAGATCAGGATATGGAAAATGTGAATGTGAAGTTAAGAGATATGAAGAAGAGAAGAAAGGATTGAGTAGATATCTAATACATATTCCAGAAGTTAAGTGAGAGAATGAGGAGCACAATATCAAAAGAAAGATTGGAATATTTTCCAAAAATTAAAAAAAAAAAAATTGAGTCTTTAAATTGAAATAAAAAAGCATACAGAAACAAAATGCACACACACAAACATACCCCCAAGTAAGATCAATGTAAATATACTCACATAATACTGAAATTACATAGCATCAAAGATTAAAAGAAAATCTTAAAATCATGAGATAGGAAAGTCAAATGACCTTCAAAGCATCAAAGAGAGAAGTTGGTGTCTCCTCAGTAACAATAGATAACAGAAAACATTCAAACAACTTTTCCAACATGCTGAAGGGGAAGAAAGACTTCTGAATCTAGCTTTTATTCAAGAATAAGAGTGTTATTAAGATAGTCCCAGACCAAGATCCTCACTGAAAAAATTATGAAAGGCTATAATTCATTGTATCACTTAGGAATGCTTTTTCTGCAATTTTAGAAAATCTAACAAACAGTAAATTATACATATATGTTATTTTTCTTCTCTAACAAGAAGTCTACAAGTTGACTGAGCAGTAACTTCACTTATTATTCATTCATTCATTTATTCATTCACTAAACAAATATTCATTGGGCACCCACCATTTCTCCTACATGCCTACTATGTGGTGTTTAGATTCTATCCTGACCCCCCCTATTTATAATTGCAACTAACCTCTGCCTTTACACTCCCATGCCCCTTACCTTGTCTTACTTTTTATTTTTTTCATTTCTTTCTGTATAATTATGTTATTGATTATGTCTATTGCTTAATGCTGTCTCCATCTGCTAAATTGCTTGGGGCAGATATTGTGGTCTAGTATATTTATTAATGAATCTCAAATGGCTAGAGCAGTGCTTAGTCATAGTGTGTGTGTGCATGTGTGTATATACATACATATGTTACTGAATCAAAGAGCATAAATGAACTGTTGTTGCACTCTTTTTGTCCTCACACAGATTTGTCACCTCTCTCCCCTGGGTGATAGAGACACAAAGGACTACTCAGAGCCTATTTCATCTGAGCAGTGAGACACCCTGAAGGGGATAACTTCCCAGAACCCTCAAGAGAGAGGCATTCCTCCTTGGGAAATTAACACCAGACTGGGGTTTTGTCTCAATTTTTATTCTCCAGGCCAGAAAGTTACAGAAAAGGAACATAGGTGGAGTTATGGCTAAGTATAGTTTAACAATAGAAACTGGTAACATCAGTGAAATAACAAAGTGACATTCCATAATGCAGTTTGCAAAAGGTTAAGTCGATCCACCAATAAAAGCTTGTTCTTAGCAAACACTTTCTTTCCCTACAGCAATTCCCTTAGCATATTTACATAAGATTCAAGTAACTTTCTTAACATGTCAACCTGCTCCAAGGATGTCTGTCCTTGAGCCAACAAGTTGGCTGTGTTACAATTCTTTATCTACATCAGAGACTTTAGCCTGGGGAAAGTTTCCTGTCTTTTGCAAGCTTAACATTCCCATAAGTAATTTTAAAAAGTTAGGTTATACCTGAAACTACAGGGCCTTGGAAACTAGGCTCTGTGAAATACATTTGCTTTATAAATGTTAGTATACTCCACAACTTTTGGGTAAACCAAAAAAATAAATAAATAATCAAATTACATCTGATATGATATCAGTACTAGACTCTGAGATTCTCCTGATCACTTTCTTATTCCTGTCACCTCAGGGTGACAAGATGGCGGCTTCAGGTCTAAACCTCTGACCTTTATTCAATGCAGGAAAAAAAGAAAGGGGACAAGGTAGAGCATGCAAATTTCAATTTCTCATTGGACAGAACTGTGTTAGATTGTTCTTCTAGCAACAAGGAAGGCTGAGAAATGAACTAGTTCATGTTTAGCCTCTATATTGAGGCAGCCATAGAAATGCACCTGTGTTTGGACCTTGGGTGGGTCAAGCTATGTCAACCACATTCAGTAAGAAGGGATCTGAACTCAAGAGGAAAGAGAGGACCGTAAGAAACCATACAAATTATTATAATAGAAACTTCATATCTGAAAAGAAAATAAAGCAAGAAATTTTTGTTTGATATCATATCTCCAGGGCCATTGTTTATTACTGTAATTCACAGTCTGAAGAAAGGGACAGTGAGCAGAAGGAGGGGTGCAGAGGAGCAGCAGGACAGAAGGGCAGAGGCCATCTGTGACATCATGGCCTGGCTGGTCTCACACACAGCTGGGAAAGTGGCTTCTTCTCAAACATCTTTCCTTTCCAAACTTGTATTTACTCCCAGTAGGCTCTTAATTAGCAATAGGCAGAGGAATCCTTCCACCCTGTTCTAGATAAAATTATTTCCTTCATGTCAGCAGCACAGCAATCTTAAGACAAGATAAGAAGGAACTAGCAGTTGAGATGGGAGACGGAGCATCGTTTGGCCAGACGGCTGTAGTTAACAGCATCTCCTCGGGGCGCCGAGACACTACAGAATGTGGTTTGGCATCGTTCATGAGTGAAGAGGCTACAATAGTCATATTTGGGGTTTACTTTTAATGACTCTTTGCAAATATATTTAAAAGAATACACAACCTACTGTCCATTCATACATATGGAGACTTGAGGACAGGACGATGTAAATGTTCCCACGTATCAACATGTCAGGGAAATGTTACTTTCTTAACAGGGCTGATTAAAACTCTGATGTTAAAAGCAAAGTGTTTGAAACGTGTCCTGCCAGAAGAATGTTTGATGTTTGGAAGCCTCTATTCTGACACAGACTTTGCTCAAATATCTTCTCTGTGTCTGCCCCCACAAGCTCTCCCTGACCAAGGGCTGTGGTTCTGGTGATCTGATGGCTGTTCCAGGAAAGGATGTAAAGGAGGCTTGGAAAGGAGAAAAGAAGGTCTGCATTTTACTTAGAATGGATGTATTTAAAAGCAAGCTCCAACAAGACTCAAATGAAAATGCACTGACAGGAGAAAGAGCCCACATCAAATCCAGACTGTGAGAAGATGGAGCCGGGGACCTGCTCTGACTGCCAGCTGGGCATCCGCAGTCAGGGCAAATCTGGTAGCAGCAGGTTTGGATCCTGTCCTTTGAAAAAGCCCTATTTCTCCTCACCATGTCATTAAATAGGGAGGTGCCCTGTAACGTCGGACACTAGATTCTCTTTATCTAAGTGGCGGAAGTCATCCTGCAGCAAGAACTCCAGGATCCCTGCCATTCCATCCCAAATCCGCCCTTTCTCAGAGGCATTTTTGGCATGCGGGGTCTGTCTCTGCCCCACAGCACTTTCTAGTCAGACAGAGTTTGCTGCTGTTTTTCTATTAAATGTAAAGAATAGTCATTTCCTTTTCACACACCCTCTCAAAGCAGGAAAGGATGAGATATTGCTGCAGCATACTATGGAGAAAGGGCCAGGGCTCTGAAACAAGCATGACCTGATTTTAAAATCTCATTTCTTTGCATCTCTTCATTTGCAAAATAAGGATTAAATAGATAAATAAATAAATAAAAATAAAATAAGGATAAAATAAA
The DNA here is from genome assembly GCF_027409185.1 of Cynocephalus volans. Taxonomy (NCBI): domain Eukaryota; kingdom Metazoa; phylum Chordata; class Mammalia; order Dermoptera; family Cynocephalidae; genus Cynocephalus; species Cynocephalus volans. The sequence goes on from NC_084468.1 coordinate 12,536,620, forward strand.
GATAGTGTCACCCTGCAGTGACAATATGAGGACTAAAGACAATGTCTATACTGTCCTCCATGTGGTGCCCAGTATGCACCAGATGCTTAATAAATTTCTCCTATGTATTCCTATGCCTGTTTTACTGGGCTATACTTCATTTCCTCAACAGTCTCTCTCTCTCTCTCCCCCCCCCTCTCTCTCTCCACACACACACACACACACACACACACACACACACACACACACACACACACACACACACACACACTGCTGCTGCTGTATTTCCAGGTGACGTTAGTTGGACAAGTTAAAGAAGCACTGTGTACATATTAGCTATCTTGTCCCTTGAGTTGCTAGCAGGTTTTCTGCTACTGAAAATGGAGTGTGTCATTTTAAACCATATTGAAGACCGCCCAACTCTGTGTAATGCACCTGTTTGTTTCATCACTGAGGAAAGAATAATGGACTAAGGACCTGGGTTTATGGTCTTGTTTCCACCAACACTGTGTATTTTTATCTTTGTTTCAAGAACATGCACAGCAGTGGGCATCAGCCAAGGACTTTACATGTTACACCTCACTTAAAGATCCCTTTAGGACAATGGTGTCACATCCTCCTCCCCAAAAGAGGAAGAAAACCTTCACTAATGACTGGTATTGAGAGAAAGAATTTAGCGACAGTTCCATGCACCCAACCCCATTAGTGAACACAGGTCTCTCTGATCCCCGATTTGGTAAGCTTACAGGGCAGCCCTTTGCCACTTCCTGAGAGCTAAGTGGTTCTTAGACCCCACCTGGGATGAGCCAAGGAAATGGAATTCAGTGAGAACATTTTAAGAACCTGGGTGGTTAAAGATTCACACCACATTTCTTCCATCCAGATTTTCTAGCAGCAAAACTGAAGTTTTCATCTCCACCTGTGTGATTGTTGTTAACTCTCTTCAAGGGGTTCCACACACATTGGGGATGACAAGTATGTTATTTAGTGGTCCCTTAAGCCCCTGCAGTAGGTATTTCTATTCCCATTTTACATACGAAGAATCCGAAGCTTAGTGAAATTATGTAACTTGGCTAGGGCTGTAGAGAGCGTGGGTCACAAAGGTAGCATTGAGCCCAGGACCCTTTGGTTCTGAAGCCTGTGGCCACCCTCTATGCAAGGCAGCCACCCCAGAAAATAAATGTTCCATCAATTTTCTTTTCGCATCTCAGTCTGGGGAACCAACTTCCCCCTCTTGCTCTCAGTTTTTACATCAGCAAAAAGATTAAGAAGATTCCTCCTGGTTCAAAGGTCTGGTGATTCTGCGATTTTTCTTCAATTCATATCAAGTCTTCCTCTACATCTTCAGTGCTGTGACTCCCTGGGTTTGAAACTCCAGAAAGCAGAGGAAGTTGTTTCCTAAAATGAAGTCTCATACACTTCATTATAAGGAAGTGTATAAACATGTAAATCTACAGACTAACAATTTAAAAATAAATAAATGAATTTATATATTAATTTTTAGCTCCCACCAATAAGTGAGAACATGTGGTATTTCTCTTTCTGTGCCTGACTTGTTTCACTTAATATAATTCTCTCAAGGTCCATCCATGTTGTTGCAAATGGCAGTATTTCATTCGTTTTTATAGCTGAGTAGTATTCCATTGTGTAGATGTACCACATTTTCCGTATCCACTCATCTGATGATGGGCATTTGGGCTGGTTCCAACTCTTGGCTATTGTAAAGAGTGCTGCAATGAACATTGGGGAACAGGTATACCTTCGACTTGATGATTTCCATTCCTCTGGGTATATTCCCAACAGTGGGATAGCTGGGTCGTATGGTCGATCTATCTGCAATTCTTTGAGGAACCTCCATACCATTTTCCATAGAGGCTGCACCATTTTGCAGTCCCACCAACAATGTATGAGAGTTCCTTTTTCTCCACAGCCTCGCCAGCATTTATCGTTCAGAGTCTTTTGGATTTTAGCCATCCTAACTGGGGTTAGATGGTATCTCAATGTGGTTTTGATTTGCATTTCCCGGATGCTGAGTGATGTTGAGCATTTTCACACACACACACACACACACACAAAATAAACCGGGGGGGGGGAGAAGATATAACAACCACAATTATTTGAAGTTGATACGACAAGCAAACAGAAAGGACATTGTTGGTGGGGTGGGGAGGGAGAAGGGAGGGAGGTCTTGGTGATGGGGAGCAATAATCAGCTACAATGTATATCGACAAAATAAAATTTAAAAAAAATAATAATAAAATAAAAAATCAGTGAAATGCAGAATATGAATCTGTATTTTAACAGGCAGAAAAAAAATAAATAAAAAATAAAAATAAATAAATAAATAAAAATAAATAAATGAAAGCAGAGCCGATCTGGTTGAAGTGGCCATTGTGAACGTGCAGGACTATAGCACAATCCATCAGACTTTGAAACATCCCAGCACAAATCAGGAGTATCCTGAACCCCAACTAGAAAATTACTGAAGTATCAGGAATGACATGAAATTGGGAGCCAGAAGCCTTGGCTTCCAGTGTTAGCCACCATGTGTATGCGCCATGTGCACTAGGTGAAATCATGTAACATTTCTGAGCCTCGGACTGTCATCTGTAAATATTAGGAGTCGTGCAGTCCTTGTGGTAGCTATGATGTACATTACTTTGAAAAATGCCAAACACTATACAAATGTTAGTCATTAGTATTAATAAAACAGTATTCTTTTAGTAGTAATAAGACCATAGCTTCCTATGAAATCAGGTGAAAATTACCAGGGAATGCCATCTTAGAGATGGTATCTTAGTGACTCAGAGAAACTTTGTGAAAGCTCAATAATTCAGATCAAACAGGATTAAAGGCAAGGGGGGTTGAAGAAGCTGATTACTGAGGCTGTGCTGAGAATTTTTCTGTTGGGACTGAGCTGTCAGCAGGGCAAGAAGATTCTTTCCAAAGCTTCTTGACAGCTCCGTAAAATGCTAACGCTCTACGTGCAGTTGGGTAACACATAGCAGATTGGATGTAGTTTTCCTAATGAACTTTTTGATGCTTTTAGAAAACGTACCTCCTTTTTGACATTGAACCTTCCCAAAGAGAATTGATCACTTTTGCCTTCCCCATGTTTCCATTGCAACTTTGTTTTGAATAAAATTCTTTGAGCTTCTCCGTCAACTTAACTGGTAGTTAACATCCCCTGCAGCCACAAAAGAAAAAACGAGCACCAGCGGGGGATCACCTGCGTGGGTCCCTTCAGGGTAACCTACCTTCATGCACAGCTTCAATGACACAACCACAATGTGAAAGTTAAAGGGTTTTTAGTACCTAGGGACCCTGAGGGGTACACTGCATGCCTGGAGGCCACACACCCAGAGGCCAGGGAGAGGGAGCCCAGAGAGGGAAAGAGAAGACAGCCTGGAAACCAGCACTGTATATGGGGGGAATAGTGTGTGGTCACTTGCAGTTTAGGGCAAATAGTTAGATGGTCCCATTAAAGGAAGCAGCAGGAAGGCCCAAACTGCTAGGTGAGAGAGTTGTCTCTAAGTCCTTATCTATGGCCAAGCTTGAGCCATTCGGGTGTGGTGCAGAACTGGAAATTGTCAAGAGTGGCTGACCCTGCCTCTGCCAGGAGGAAGTTAAACCTGCATTCAAAAATAGATGCAGAAGCAACGTAAAATTAAAAGCATTCACTGCAAACTTGTGTTCTTTTTCTCATTACTCGCAGTTGATTCTCATTATTTACAGTAGTTATTTTCTGTAAAGTCACCATGAACACTGAATAAGCGAATATGGAACCATCGCTCTTAGGGAAAATAAAGAGTTTTGTTACTGCAACCCTCTGGTTACATTTTTGTCAGCCGCAATACATAACCTTGTTTTATGTGTGTTTCTGTTTAAAGCTATTTTATCTAATGTATACTGTCGATTCGTTAAGACTGAATTTGCAGCCAACAGCACCATAAGTCGCACTTGAGTGAAGCTTATCTAGCACGTGTATCTTCTCCGTAAGGCACACCGCAGCCCTCCTGTGCTTAGGAACATTAGACGGCACTTCAGCTCACTGTGCTTGAGGGCCATTTCAAACAGAGAACTCACCACAAAAGCACAAAAAATGCAAAACATAAATAAATAAATAGAACCCATAGCTCTAAACAGACCTCAAAAAGGACACTTGTTTACAGTATGAGCTGAAACAAGAAAGCAGAGACATAACATGTTCAACCTCATCGGAAACGAATGTGTTGGGTGACAAATTTTTCACCACTCAACACATATCCGTGAATGACCGTGAAAATGCCATGCGTGTTGATTTTAGAGTTACAAGCAAATTTGAGCAATAGATGAATTCACGAATATGGAATTCACAATATTAAGAATCAACTGTGTATCTCTACTGTAGAGCTTACTAAACTGCATTGTGCTATCGGTTCACATGTCTATGCTCCACTTTAAGCAAAACTCTGTGAGAGCAAAGATAGGTCCTTTTATTTGCATTTTAATTTTTTTGAACTTAGAACATCTCCCTGTTCCTTGCAGACTGAGTCTATCCCTAATGCTTCCAGTGACCTGATTCCTAGTCTAGGGATGACAACCATCTCCAATGCATATTTTAAGATGAAATCTCAATAGAAAATGCCACCCCAGCCAGATTAGCCAGAACATCACTGCTGCCACAACATGTTCTTGCTCATCTCTGGATGATGTTTCCTTATCCGCTATTGGGGACTTTCTAAATAGTCTATTCTCAAAGCCTCAATCCACCCTCAACTCTATTTTTTTTAGATGCTTCCACCATTTTTGAGGTCCTATGATGTGGAATCTCTTATTTTTCCTACTTCCTCTTCAAAATGCCCCACTAATTTCATCTATCTTCTCTTCATTTCCTTTTCTTAAAAAAGCTATTTCCCCCTTGTGACATTTTTCCACTTTTCCTGTGCCTTTACTCCCCTCCTCTTTTGCCCTAGCTTCTGTTTACTTCTCTTCCAGTTCCTTCTCCTTGACCAGCAATTTTCTCAAATCTCTTCTTTAAAATGTCCTTCCTTTTCCTTTTAATTTTCAATTGTATATATATGTGGGGTACAGTGTGTTGATTCAGTAAATGCATATATTGTACAGTGATTCACTTCTAGTAGATAGTATATCCATCATTTAAACATTTATATTTTCTTTGGGGTGATTATGGTCAAGATACTACTAGCTATTTAGAAATACTCAGTATAATATTACGAGCTCAAGTAGTCCAGAACACTGAACTTCTTCTTCCTGGCTACTTGTACTTTGCATCGTGAATACACCTCTTCCACCCACCCACTCCTGCCCTGCTTCTCTTTCTGTTCTCTGGTAACCATTATTTTACTCTCTACTTCTATGAGAATCACTTTTTCTTTCTTTCTTTTTTTTTTTTTTTTGATTCCACATATGAGTGAGATCAGGCAATATTTGTCTTTCTGTGCCTGGCTTACTTCATTTAACATGATGGTCCTGTTTCATCCACGTTGCTGCCAATGACAGGATTTCATTTTTATTAACAGCTGAATAGTAGTTCATTGTGTATATTTGACATAGTTTTTTTAATTCATCCTTCAAGGTGATTCTATCTCTTGTCTATGTTAAATAGTACTGCAATGAACATGGGAGTACAGGTGTCTCTTCCATATAGTGATTTCATTTTCTTTGGATATACACCCACTACTGGAATTGCTAGGTCATAAGGTAGTTCTATTTTTAATTTTTTAGGGAATCTTTATAATGTTTTCCATATTGGCTATATTGATTTACATTCCTGCCAACAATGTAGGAGAGTTCCTTTTTTTCTACATCCTCATTAGTATTTGTTATTTTCTGTTTTTTTGATATAGCCATTCTAAATGGAGTGAGATAATATCTCATTGTGGTTTTAATTTGCATTTCCCTGATGATTAGTGATGTTGAGCAACTTCTCATGTGCCTGTTGGCCATTTGTATGTCTTCTTTTCAGACATGTTTGTTCAGGTCCTTTGCCTATTTTTTAATTGAGTTACTTGGGTTTATGCTGTTGAGTTGTTTGACTCCCTTATATATTCTGGATATTAGACCCTTGTCTGATGTGTAGTTGTCAAACACTTTATCCCATTCTATAGGTTGTCTCTTCACTTTGTTGATTGTGTCCTTTGCTGTGCAGGTTTTTAGTTTGATGTAGTCATTTGTCTATTTTTGCTTAAATTGCCTATGCCTTTGTAATCTTGTTGAAAAAAGCACTACCCCCTCCCACTTTTTGTAGCTTTTCTCCTATGTTTTCTTCTAGTAGTTTCATAGTTTTGAGTCTTAAATTTAGGCCTGTAATCCATTTTGAGTTGATTTTTCTGTATGATGAGACATAGGTGTCTAGTTCTGCATGTGGAAATCCAGTTTTCCCAGCACCACTTATTGAAGAAGCTGTCCTTTCCCCAAAATACATTTTTGGCAACTTTGTCAAAAATCACCTGACTGTAAATGCATGGGTTTATTTCCAGACTCTCTGTTCTGTTCCACTGGTCTGTTTGTCCATTTTAATCCCAGTACCATGACGTTTTGGTTACTAAAGCTTTACGGTATATATTTTGAAGTCACATAGTGTGATGACTCTGGCTTTGTTCTTTTTAAGATTACTTTGGCAATATAGGGTCTTTTGCAGTTTCATATAAATTTTAAGATATTTTTTTCTATTTCTGTGAAGAATTACATTGGCATTTTGAAAGGGATGGCATTGAATGTGAAGATTGCTTTGGAAAGTGTGGACATTTTGATGATATTAATTCTTCCAGCTCATGAACAGGGGCTATCTTTCCATTTATTTGTGTCTTCTTCAGTTTCTTTCACCAATGCTTTATAGTTTTAATTGTAGAGATCTCTCTCCTCCTTGGTTAAATTTATTTCTAGGTACTTTTTTTTGGTATCTATTATAAATGCGATTGTTTTCTTGATTTCTTTTCGAGATATTTTATTATTGGCATATAGGATGCTATTAACTTTTGTACATACACTCTGTGTGATGCCACTTTACTGAATTCGTTTATTACTTCTAGCAGTCTTGGGTGGGGGGTGCTTTAGGGTTTTCTATGTGTACGATCATGCCATCTGCAAATAGAAATAGTTTTATTTTCTAGTTTGCAGTTTGGATGCCTTTTATGGTTTTCTCTTATCTCATTGCTCTGACTAGAACTTCTAGTACCATGTTGAATAAGAGTGGGAAAAATGCATCCTTGTCTTGTTTCAGATCTTAGAGAAAATGTCATCAACTTTGTCCATTCAGTATGATGTTAGCTGTGGTTATATGATATATGGGCTTGATTGTGTTGAGGTACATTCCTTCTAGACCTAATTTGTTAGGTGTTTTTATCATGAAGGAGTGTTGATTTTATCAAATGCTTTTACTGAATCTATTGAAAAGATCATATGATTTTTTCCCTTTGTTTTATTAATGTGATGTATTACATTTATTGACTTGCATATGTTGAACCATTCTTGTATCCCTGGGATAAATATCCCTCTTAATTATAGTGAGTAATCTTTTTAATGTGTTGTCAGATTCCATTTGCTAGTATTTTATTGGGGATTTTCACATGTATGTTCTTTAGAGATATTGGTCTGTCATTTTGTGTGTGTGTGTGTGTGTGTGTGTGTGTGTGTGTGTGTCTTCTTCTGATTTTTGTATGAGGTTAATGTTGGCCTCATAGAATGAGTTTGGAAGTATTCCCTCCTCTTCAATTTTTTTTTAAGAGTTTGAGAAGAATTGGTATTAGTTCTTTTTTAATTGTCTGGTAGAATACAGCAGTAGAGCCATCTGGATCAGAGGTTTCCTTTGTTGGGAGACTTTTTATTTCTCCTGCAATCTTCTACTCATTGGTCTGTTTAGGTTTTCGAATTCTTCATGATTCAACCTTGGTAAGTTGCATGTGTCCAGGAATTTATCCATTTCTTCTAGGTTTTCCAGTTTGTTCACATATTTTTATTGTTACTAGTCTCTTATGATCCTTTGTATTCCTGTGGTATCAGGTGTAATGTCTCTTTTTTCATTTCTGATTTCATTTATTTGAGTCTTCTTTTTCCCTTTGTTAGTCCAGCTGAAGGTTTATCAATTTTGTTTATCTTTTTGAAAGTGTAACTCTTTCATTGATTTTTTGTGTTGCTTTTTAATCTTTCATGTATTTCTGCTCTGATCTTTGTACCTCTCTCCTACTAATTTTAGGTTTGGTTTGTTCTTGTTTTTCCATTTTCTTGAGGTGTAATATGAGGTTGTATATTCAAACTCTTTCTACTTTTCGATGTAGGCTTTTATTGCTATAAACTTCCCTCATAGAACAGCTTTTGCTGTATCTCATAAGTTCTGGTTGTGTTTTCATTTTTATCCTTCTCCAGGAAATTTTTAATTTCCTTTAAAATTTTTTTTTGACCCATTTGTTGTTTAGGAGCATTTTTTTTTAAATTTCCATGTATTTTTGTTTAATTTCCAATGTCCCTTTTGTTATTGATTTCTAATTTTATTTGGTTGTGATCAGACAAGATAATAACATTTTTTTAAAATTTGTTGAGACTTGTTTTGTAACCTAACATATGGTCTATTCTAGAGAATATTCCATATGCTGAAACATTCAGGAAAATGTTTACACTGCAGTTGTTGGATGGAATGTTCTATACATGTCTGTTAAGTCCAATCTGTCTAGGGTGGGATTTAACTCAGATTTTTCTTTGTTAACTTTCTGTCTGGATAATCTGTCCATTGCTGAAAGTAGGGTGCTAAAGGCCCCAAATATTATTGTTTTGGAGTCTCTCCCATTAAGTATACCAATAACTGCTTTATATATCAGGGTGCTCTGGTGTTGGATATGTACATATTTAGAACTGTTATATCCCCTTGTTGAATTGATCCCTTTATCATAATATAATAACCTTTTTATTTAATTTTCTTGACTCAAACTCTATTTTATCTGAAATAAGTACAGCTAGTTCTGCTCTTTTTTGGTTTTCATTTGCGTGAGATATCTCTTTCCAGCTCTTTAAGTCTTTGTGTGTCTTTAAAAGTGAAATGAGTTTCCTGTAGGAAACATATTTCTCATTCTTGTTATGATCCATTCAGCCACTCTGTGTCTTTTAATAGGGCATTTAATTCATTTACATCTAAAGTTATTATTGATATATAAGGACTTTTTACTGCCATATTGTTACTTTTTTTCTGGTAGTTTTGAAGGTTCTTTTTTCCTGTCTTGCTGTCTTTCTTTGTGATTAAGTGGTTTTCCACTCTTACAGAATTGGTGTATTCTGACTTTGTTTGTGTACTTACTTTACTGGTGAGTTTTATAGCTTCAGATGTTTTCTTGTTACACTTTAGCATCATCTTTTCTCAGAGCAAAGAACTCCCTTTAGCATTTCTTGTAAGGCAGGTCTAGTTGATAATTTCCCTTAGCTTTTGTTTCTCTAGGTATGTCTTCATTTCTCTTTTATATTTGAAGGTTAGTTTTGCTGAATACAGCATTATTGGTTGACAGTCTTTTTCTTTCACCACTTTGAATATATCACCTCATTCTACCCTGACCTACAGGTTTCTACTGAGAAATCTGCTGAAAGCCATTCGGGGGCTTCATTAAATGCTATGTGTTTCTTTTCTCTTGCTATTTTCAGTATTCTTTGTCTCTTGTTTTTGATAATTTGATTATGATGTGTCTTGGGATATTCCTCTTTGAATTGAATTTGACTGGTGACCTCTGAGCTTTCTGTACATAGATTCTGTCATCTTTTTCCATACATGGAAAATTTTTAGCCATTATTTTCTTAAATATATTTTCTAAGTTTCTTCCTTTTTTGTCTCCTTTGGGTATGCCAGTTATGTAAAGGTAATTTCACTTGATGTTGTCGCATGATTTCTGCTATCTTATTCTCTTTTCTTTTTGTTCCTCTGATTGAGTTATTTCATATGTTCTTCAAGCTCACTGATTTTTTTCTCCCTCTGTTTGATCAAGTCTGCTGTTCAAGCTTTCTCTCAGGTTCTTCAGTTTAGATAACATTTTCTTTACTTCTAGAATTTCCATTTGGTTTTGCTTTTGATTGATTCTTTTTTTTTCAAGTTTCTTATTTTGTTCATGTATTGTTTTTTCAAATGTCATTTAATTTTCTATCTGTATTCTCTTGTGACTCCCTAAACATCTTTAAGGGGATTATTCTGATTTCTCTGTCAGATTTTTATAAAGACAGTATTTTTCTGGTCCATTGATGGTTTCTTTGGTGGTATCACATTTCTCTGTTGTTTGTAAATCTTTATGTCTTTATGTTGATGCTTGTGTATTTGAGGAGACAACTACCTCTTCCAGGTTTTATAGGTGTTCTTTGGTGGTGTTAGAACTTTACTGCTCAATATCAGAACTTTGTCTCTGGTCTGCAGCAAGTATTTTGTTTTGTTTTGTGGTGGATTAATAGCAACTACCACCATGTAAACACTTCATTGGAACTAATTTTCTCTCCTGACATTATTTCCAGTTGGAGAAAGACTTACTGTGGGGACTGGAACTTGTGCTCCATGTAGTTCTATAATGCCAGCCAAACCCCACTGTTTGGTACCCATGCTAATAGTGATGCACATCAGCTGTTAATGTTGTGCCTTAATGCATCACTGGTGGATCATTCAATACCCCAAACATTTCCATAGGGCAGGCCCCATATGAGTCACCTGCAAAGACCTACAGACCACTGGGCAAATCAGACACCCATCTCTTACTCCGACCTCTTACCTTTGAGACATAGATCCACTGGCCTTCTTTGTGTAAGGTGCTGTGCTGGCCTTGAATGTGGGGAACAGCATTCTTAAATTATCCTTTCCTCCCACCATTTGTGATCCCTCCCTCCTATGCGGTCACAAGGGAACCTCAGAAGTAGCTGCACTGGCTTGGGAGATGGGATGGGGTGTTCTAACGTGATCTTTTTTGCCAGCAGCCATGACACTTTTCCCCTCTACAGGCTCCAAGTAGTTTCCCACAGAAAGCACTGCAGTGGTTTCGCAGTCTCCAGGGAGCTGCTCTGTGCACTGTACCATGCCAGCCTGAGGATCGGCTGGGACTGGGACTGATTTGAGCGATTCTTCTTCCTGATTGCTGTGTCTTTTCTTACCTTTGCAAACTCAGTGGGTCTCTCATCTTTCTCCTCATTCTAGTTGTTTCAGGATGGCAGTTTTGTGCTTTAAATGTTGCAAGTTGATGTCTTGGTGGGAGGAAGTGACACCAGGGTCATCTAGTCTGCTATCTTGGTACCTTTTTTCTTCTTCCTTTATCACCAGACACTTCTGAAAAGTGGTTTGCATTTTTTCCCATCATTCTTTACTCCTCAGCTCCTGGCATCTGCCTCTAACCTTCACTGAAACTGATGTCTTCATGGTCACCAAATCCACTGGCCTTTTCTCAACCTATAACCACATGGACTCATAATATTTGGCCCTATTGACTATTCCTCCTGCTGAAACACTCCCCTTGTCTTCCATGCAAAACTGCAAGTTTGTCTCTAATCGTGCTCTTTGCCTCTTTTGGGTGTTCCCCATAGTTCTATAACACATCTCTATTTAACCCCATTTTGCAATACACATGTTGACTTAACAGAAAGTATGGGCTTCCAAGTGAATAGACCTGGGCTTGACTCTTAACTCTCCACAGTTCTAACCACAGAGACATTGAGAAATTGTTCCTATGAATCTCAGTAATCCATATTATATAAGGATGTTATAATGTTAAACAATGGAATACATGCGATGAAGGTTGCATGGTGCTTGGTGCAAACTAAAAGGTGATTCTTTCACTGGCCCCTTCCCTACTTCATGGCATTATCCTCTCCCAGTGATTTTATCAACTCCTACTGCCTGCATGTGCCTGATAGGCAGAATTGTTCTGGAGGAGGACTTTCCTCATGAAATAGAGGACCTGGCAGCTGGGTCAAGCTGGGAGGGATATCATCCAGATGCCCTTCATATACTCTCTGAGTCACAGATGGAGGAGGAAAGCTACAGTTTAATGTAATGCTGAAGATGGAGGTTAAGAGAAACAGCAAAATGGAGAAAATTGACAGAAACATAGAGAATAGAGGTAGTGGCTTCCTTTAAAAGTATTTAGAAGGTAATAGAATGGGATTTTCCACCCAAAAGCAGAATATATAAATCCTTCTCAAGTGGACATAAAACATCCACCAAGGTAAATCACATGTTAAATCACAAAACAAGTCTTAAAAAATTTAAGAGGATACAAAAGTGTCTTTCCCAACCACAATGGATAAAACTAGAAATCAGTAACAATAAGAAAATGGGAAAATTTACAAATAGGTGGAAACTAAACAACATATTTTGAATAACCATTGGGTCAAAGAGAAACTCAAAAGAGAATTTAAAAAATATCTCAAAACGAGTGAAAATAAAAACACAACATACCAAAAATTATGAAATGCATAAAAGTAGTACTAAAGGAAGTTTACAGTGATAAACACCTACATTAAAAAAGGAAAAAAAAATTCTCAAAGAACCTAACTTTACACCTTGAGCAACTAGAAAAAGAAGAACAAACTAAGCCCAAAGTTAGCAGGAGGAGAGAAACAACATACATTACAGCAGAAATAAATCAAATAGACAATAGAAAAAAATAATAAAAATAAATTTTTTGAAAAAAATAAATAAAATTAACAAACATTTAACTGGACAAACTAAAGAGAGAAGAGAGAAGACAAAAATAAATAAAATCAGAAATGGAAGAGAAAACATTACAAAGTGTCCTCAGAAATAAAAAGGATCATGAAGGACTATTATGTACAATTATGTGCCAAAAAGCTGGATAACCTTGAAGAAATAAATAAATTCCTAAGAATATACAAGCTACCAAAATGGAATAAGGAAGAAGCAGAGAGCCTGAATAGGCCAATAACATCTAAGAAGATTGAAGCAGTAATCAGAAAATTTCCAACAAAAAAAGCCAAGGATCAAATGGCTTCACAGGTGAATTCTACCAAGCATTCAAAAAAGAATTACTACTAATCCTTCATAAACTCCTCCGAAAAGGAGAAGAGGAAACACTTCCAAGCGTATTTTATGAGGACAGCATCATCCTGATACCAAACCCAGACAAAATACAGATAAATATCCCTGATCAGCATAGATGTAAAAATCCTAGTATACTAGCAAACCAAATCCAACAGCACATTAAAATGATTATACACCATGACCAAGTGGGATTTAACCCTAGGATGCAAGAATGGTTTGACATACACAGATAAGTCAATGTGATACAATACATTAACAGAATAAAATATAAAAATCACATGATTATTTCAATTGATGTGGAAACAGAATTCAACAAAATTCAACATCCATTTATACTAAAATTTCTCAACAAAACAGACGTAGAAGTAAATTAACTCAACAGAACAAAATCCATATATCAAAAGCCCACAGTTAACATCAAAATCAAAGGGGAAAAATCAAAGGCTTTTGCTCTATAATCTCTCTGTAACCTGTTCACATAGTTCTGAAATTCCTAGCCAGAACAATTAGGCAACAAAGACAGAAAAAGCATCCAAATTTGAAAGACATAAAGTTATCTGTTTGCAGATGACATAATTTTTCTTGTAGAAAACACTAAAAACTCAACAACAATAATGAAAACAAAAACTGTTATGAAATGGTCTGAATGTCTGTGCCCTCCAAAGCTCCTATGTAAGACTGATCCGCAATGTGGCAGTGTTGAAAGGTGAGGCCTTTAGAAGGTTATTGGATGGTGAGGGCCCTGCCTTCGAGAATAGAATGATCCATTAATCTGAATGCATTTATTAATATAACAGGCTATCATAGATGTGGAGTGAGAGAGAGCATATGAAAACACTCTGGCCGTTTTCACCATGTGATTGCCTCTATCACCACAGGACTGTGTAGAGAATTCCCACCAGAAGAAGTCCTCACCAAATGTGTCCCCTCGGACTTCCCAGCCTCCCAAACTGTAAGAAATATATTTCATTTCTTTATAAATGACCCAGTTTCAGGAATTTTGTACTAAGCAACAGAAAACTGAGTAATACGTGGTATAACATGGTATAATAAATGCATTCAGTAAAGTGCAGGATACAAATTCAACATACAAAAATCAGGCATTTCTATATATAAGCAATAAACTCTGAAAAGGAAATTAAGAAAGCAATCCCATATACAATAGCAACAGAGTATATAAAATAGGAATGGACTTAACCAAATAAGTGATGGACTTCTACAACGAAAATTATAAAACATTGATGAAGGAAATTAAAGACACAGATAAATGGAAAGATAGCATGCATTCATGGATTAGAATAATTAAAACTGTTAAAGTGTCTATATTACCCAAAGTGATCTACATATTCAATGCAATTCCTGTCAAAATCCCAATGATATTTTTTAGAGAAAAATCCAAAACAAACCTAAGACTCATATAGAACCATAAAAGGCTTTGAGCAGCCAAAACAAAACTACAGCTAAGGGCTAAGGAATTCTGCAGTTTGCAGATATTTAAAAAAACTGTCCAGATTTTATGGGTCTATCTCAAAGATGTTAACTGAGCTTACAATTAGCTAATTAGGATATGCTCTATTGTTCATCTTCTGGCCCCAGCAGAATCTCCTGGCAAAAGTTTTTCCACATGGATATGTATCATGGAAGAATGGCAATGTTAATTGTCCCAGAAGCCTGAGGTCATTCTGTAGGGGGAAGTGTTATGGCTGTCACCCTCTAGGGAGCTGAGCCTTTCTTTTAAATAGACTACATTGCTGACTTGTTCTTGTAGCAAATGGAAGAATGCAGTATGTCTAATTTCTTATTACTAGTTAATTTACTTTTAAAATATCTAAGTATGTTATCTCATACACTCATCTCCACCTTCATATTGTAGTGGAAGAACTTGGTAAAATCAAATATCAGTGTGGGTCCATCAGTAATATTTTTTACTCACTCTGTTATTGACAGCAACCAGGAATTTTTAAAAACCACAGAGCAGGTTTTCAAAATGTAAACACATTCTCTGTTTACCATTTTTTGGCCGGCTCTGAGCTAGTTCATCAATAGACTGGCCAGCATATAATTTGGGTCTTTCTGTCCTTTGCAGATCAAGTTGTTCTAGATATCGTGCCTTTAAGGACTGGACTTTTGGCTGTTTCCTAATGAAATATGTAGATAAGTGGTCATTATTTAGAGTTTATAACCCTATTACTAGAACCTTGCATAATGATGCTGATGGAGTTTGGATTTATTGTCCTCCCGAACTCAAGTGGAAATCTGATCCTCAGTGTGGCAGTGTTGGGAGCTGTTTGAGTCATGGGTGTGGATCCCTCATGAATGGATTAATGCTCTCCCTAATGGATGGAGCTAGTGAGTGAGTTTTTGCTCTATTACTTCCCGAGAGAGCTGGTTGTTTAAAAAACCCTGGCACCTCCTTTCTCTCTCTCTTGCTTCCTCTCACCATGTGATCTGCTTGTACCCTTGTACCCTCTGGTTTGTACATGCTGCCTTGAGTAGAAGCAGCCTGAGGCCCACACCAGATGCTGCTGTCCTAGAATCATAAGCACAGCCTTGAGAGAGCTGGTTGTTTAAAACATCCTGGCACCTCCCCTGTCTCTCTTGCTTCCGCCTGCCACATGATGTGCTTGTACCTGCCGGCTGCCTGCCACTTTCCACCATGAGTAGAAGCAACCTGAGGCCCATGCCAAATGCAGCTGTCTCAGAATTGTAAGCCAAATAAAGCTCTGTTCTTTATCAATTACCCAGTCTCAGGTACTCTGTTATAGCAACACAAAAATGAACTAATACAGATTTCATTCTGCTAAATATTGCAAGGCAATAGATCCCTAGAGGACTAGATCCCTAGAGGACTAGATTGCCTTAATTTGATTCTGTCTCCTAGCTTGCAAAAAGTGACTTATATTCAAAAGAAATTAAGATGTCAAAATCCAAATCCTAAACGTAAAAGGAATGAATTAACTTTAAACATTTTAATGATTTTATGATACCTTCTATCCCAGTAAGCAGGACTACTTTTGTTTTTATGTAACTGGCACTATGGGTCAGCCTCTCCTTTCCAGCCATTCTTTTACTCTGAGGCTATAGACTTGGGCAACTAGAAGCCTGGATGTGCCATCATCTGAAATTTGGAAGGCTGTAGGTAGAACAAGTTGTGGGGGGAAGATGAGTTCAGCTTTGTCTGTGTTAAATTTTAGCTGTCTACCCAATATCCAAGTGGAGCTGTTGAAGAGTGAACATTTGCTCACCCACCCCACTTCCCAAGGCTGTCCAGTTAAGTTTCTTGTATACACTTCCAGAAATGTTCTAAGCATATAAACATATATATCCATTTTTAAAAACTTAGGCTCTCGCTATATGGTTCTATAATTTTTTTTCCACTATTTTGTATATCTTTCCATATCCATGCAGATCAGCCACATTCATTTTAATGCACATTGTAAGTGTAGTATTCCATGCTGTGCATGTAGTCATAGGGTCCTAATAGCAGACACCCACCAACTTGCTACCTGGGGTAGGAATCCCCTCCTTAGTGTCCACTGAGGAATGGACCTTGCTACTATATTTGAATATTCCAACTAGCATTGGTACGGAAGTGTCATTTATCAAGCCAAAATCAAACTCTATGTAACCACTTTGCATTGACTGTAATCGTATTTTTTGGTGCTTTGTAAAAAAAAAATCTAAACCTACACAACAATAGTGAAAAAAATGAAGAATGGCTTCAATGAGCTTATTAGTAGACTGGACACAGCTGAGGAAATAATCGCTGAGGTTGAAATATAGCAACAGTAACCTCCAAAACCAAAAGCAATAGAACAAAGACAAAAAAAAAAAATGTCAAAGGACTCTGGGACCACTACAAAAGGAGTAACATATGTGAAATGGGAATACTAGATGGAGAAGAAAGAAAGCAACAGAAGAAATATTTAAAACAATAACAATTAAGAATTTTTCCAAATTTATGTCAAACACCAAACCACAGATCCAGGAAGCTCAGAGAATGCCAAGTAGGACAAATGCAAAACAAAACAAAGTAAAAATCTGCACTTAGGCACATCATGTTTAAAGCACAAAATCAAAGATAAAATAATCCTGAAAGAAGCTAAAGTTAAAAAAAAAAAAAAAGACATTACTTACAGAGAAACAAAGGTAAGAATTACATTCAGCTTCTCCCCAGAAACAATGCAAGCAAGAAGAGAATGAAGTAAAATATTTAAAATGTGAAGAGGAAAAAAGTCACCAGTCTATAATTCTGTTCTTTGTAAAATTATTCATAAAAAGTGAAGGAGAAATAAAAACTTTCTCTGACAAACAAAAATTGAGAGAATTTATTGCCAGTAGACTGTCTTGCAAGAAACATTAAAATAGTACTTTAGAGAAGACAATAATATTGGTTAGAAACTGAGATCTTCAAAAAGAAAGAATATCAAAGAAGGAATAAGTGAAAGTAAAATAACAACTTTTACTCTACCTATTCTTAATTGATCTAACAGATAAGGCTTTGTTTGAAATACTAACAGTAACAATGTAATTTATTATATATGTATGTGGATATAATACCAAAAGTACAGGCAACAAAAGCAAAAATAGACAGCTAGGGATGCATCAGATCACAAAGCTTTACACAGCAAAAGGAACAATCAACATAGTGAAAAGGCAACCTACAAAGTGGGAGAAAATAGTTGCTACACACTTACACATGCTTGTGTATATGCGAAATAAGTGACAGCAATAATACAAGGGTTGGTAAGGAGAAATCAGAATTATTTCGATATTATAAGCTACTCATAGTACCTGTGAAGTGGCATAGTGTTCTTTGAAATTAGACTAGGATTAGTTGTAAATGCATATTGCAAACTCTAGGGCAACCACCAAAGAAATAGAAAAAGAAGTATAACTAAAATGCTGAAAAAATCTAAAACATGAAATTATAAAATGTTTCAGTTAAAACCATAGAAGGCAGAAAATAATGGAAGACAAAAATAGGTACAAGGAAGAAGAATAACAAATAAAAAAAGTAACAAATATGGTAGATATTAATTCAGCTATATCAAT
The DNA here is from genome assembly GCF_027409185.1 of Cynocephalus volans. Taxonomy (NCBI): domain Eukaryota; kingdom Metazoa; phylum Chordata; class Mammalia; order Dermoptera; family Cynocephalidae; genus Cynocephalus; species Cynocephalus volans. The sequence goes on from NC_084468.1 coordinate 12,554,663, forward strand.
AATCCATTGAATATCAATGGTGTAAATGCACCAATTAAAAGACTAGTACTGTAAGAGTGGATCAAAAAACAAAACCCAACTTTATGTTATCTACAAAAAACCCACCTGATGTATAAAGACACAAATAGATTAAAAGTAGAAATCTATTAAAGAAATTGAATCAATAATTAATAACCTTCCCAAAACAGAAAGAACCAGGCCCAAGTGGGTTTACTGGTAAACATGATTAAACTTTTAAGGAAGAAATTATGCCAATTCCCTACAATATCTTTCAGAAGAGAGAAGCAGAGACAATATGTTTTAATTCATTGTATATGATCAGCAATAACTTAATACCAAAACCAGAGGCACTACAAGAAAGAAAAATAATAAATAATAAAAATAAAACTAGAGACCAATAGCTCCCATAAACATAGGTGCAAAAATCCTCAACAGAATATCAGCAGATAGAATCTAATAGTGTATGAAAAGAATTATACACCACAATGAAGTGGGATTTATCCCAGGTATGCAAGGCCAGATCAACATTCCAAAATCAATTCATATAATCCATCACATCAACAGGCTAAAAGAGAAAAATTACATGATCATATCAGCAGAAGAAACATTGACAAAACCAACACCTATGTATGATGAAAACTCTCAGTAAACTAGGAATAGAGGGGGCCTTCTTCAACTTAGTAATGAACATTGATAAAAGACCTACAGCTAATATAATACTTAATGGTGGGAAACTAGAAGCTTTCCCACTAAGATCAGGAACAAGGCAAGGATGTCCCCTTTCACTATTCCTTTTCAACATCATACTGAAAATACTACCAAATGCAATAATGCAAGAAAAATAAATAAAAGGTATATAGATGAGAAGAAAGAAATAAAACAACCTTTATTCACTGATGGCATGATTGTCTTTGTAGAAAATCTGAAATAGTCAACAACAACAACAACAACAACAAGAAAACTCCTGGAATAAAGAAGCAATTATAGCAAGATTGCAAGATACAAGGTTACTATGCAAAAGTCAATTATTTTCTTATATACGAGCAGTAAACAAGTGGAATTTGAAATTAAAAGCACAATACTGTTTTCGCAAGAACGCTTAAAAATGAAATACTTGTGTATAAATCTAACAAAATATGTGCAATATCTATATGAGGAAAGCTACAAAACTCTGATGAAAGAAATCAAACTAAATAAATGGAGAGATATTTCATGTTCACAGATAGGAAGACTCATTATTGTCAAGACATGACTTCTTCCCAACTTTGTATGTAGATTCAACACAATCCCAATCGGAATCCCAGCAAGTTATTTTGTGGACATTGACAAACGTCAAATCAGTACTGAAGGAGAAAAACAATGTTGGAGGACTGATACTATCTGATGCCAAAACATTTATAGAGCAACAGTAATCATGACAGTGTGGCACTCCCAAAAGAGTAGACAAACAGGTCAATAGACCAGAAGAGAGAGCCCAGAAGTCAACTGATCTTTGGCAAAGGAGCAAAAAAAAAAAAAAAAAAAATACAATGGAGAAAAGATAATCTCCTCAACAAATGGTGCTGGAACAATTGGACATCCACAAGCAAAAAAAATAATAAATGAACCTAGACACAGACCTTATAGGCTTCACGAAAATCAACTCAAAATATGTTGTAGACCTAATTGTAAAATGCAAAACTATAAAACTCCCAGAAGATAACATAGAAGAAAACCTGGATTGCAATGACTTTTCAGATATAACAAAAAAGGCATAAGCTAAGAAAGAAATAACTGATAAGCCAGAATTCATTAAATTTAAAACTTCTGCTCTGGAAATGTCAAAAGAATAAGAAAACAGCCACAGACTGGGAAAAAAAATATTTGCAAGGGACACATCTGATGAAGAACTGGTATCTAAAACATTCAAAGAACTCTTAAAACTATAATAAAACAAACAACTTGATTTGAAAATGGACCAAAGACCTTAACAGATGCCGTACCAAAAAACAATGATACAGGTGACAGATAAGCATATGAAAAGATGCCTCACATCCTATATTATCAGGAAAATACAAATTAAAACAACAATGAGTTCGTACTACAAACCTATTAAAATGGCCAAAATCCAGAACACGGACAGCACCAGATGCTGGAGAGGATGTGGAGTAGCAGAGTCTCTCATTCATTGCTGGTGGGAATGCAAAATTGTACAGTGACTTTGGAAGACTTTTTGGCAATTTCTTACAAAACTAACCACGCTCTAATCACACGATCCAGCAATCACACTCCTTGGTGTCTATCCAAACAAGCTGAAGACCTATGTCCACATAAAAACCTGCACGTGGATGTTTATGGCAGCTTTGTTCACAATTGCCAAAACTTTGAAGCAACCAGGATGCCCTTCAGTAGATGAATGAATCAATAAACTGTGGTATATTCAGACATTAGAATATTATTTAACAGAAAAAAATAAATAAAAGAGCTAGCAAGCCATGAAAAACATGGAGAAATCTTAAATATGTATTACTAAGTGAAAGCAGTCAATCTGAAAGGATTACGTATTATAAGACTGCAACTATTTGGTATTCTGGAAAAGGCAAAACTGTGGAGACAATATAAAGACCAGTGATTGCCAGGGGTTAGGGATGGGAGGAGAGATAAATAGGTGGAGCTAGAGGATTTTTAGGACAGTGAAAATATTCTGTGTGACACTGTAATGACAGATACATGCATCCAAATCCACAAAATGTAGCACACCAAGAATGAACCCTGATGTAAATTAGAGATTTTGGGTGACCATGATGCATCAATGTAGGTTCATCAATTGTGACAAATGTACCACTCTGGTGGGGTATGTTGATAATGGGGAGACTTTATATGTGTGGAAAGAGGGTGTATGAGAAATCTCTGTACCTTCCTCTCAATTTTGCTGTGAATGTATAACATTTCTAAATAAATTATGTCTTAGTAAAAATGGACAATGGACCTGAATAGATATTTCTTGAAGTAAGACATACTAATGGCCAACAGGTATATGAAAATGTGCTCAACATCACTAATCATCAGGGAAATGTAAATCAAAACCACAATGAAATATCATCCCACACTTGTTAGAATGGCTGTTATCAAAAAGACAAAAGAAGTCTTGGCAAGGATGTGGAAAAAGGGAAACTTTGTACACTTTTGGTCAATTGTAAATTGGTACAGCCATTAGGGAAAGTAGTAGGGAAGTCCCTCAAAAAATTAAAAATAGACTACCTTGTAATCCAGCAATCCCACTTCTGGGTACACAACCAAAGGAAATAAAATTAGTGTCTTAAAGAGATATCTGCACCCACATGTTTATTTCAGTATTATTCACAATAGCTAAGATATGAAAAACAACCTAAATGTTCATCAATGGATTAATGAATAAAGAAAATGTGGTATATTCATATATATACATTTCCATCTTTAAAAAGATGGAAATTCTGCCATTTACAGCAATATGGATGAACCTACAGGACTTTATGCTAAGTGAAATAAGCTACACACAGAAAGATAAGTACTGCAGTATCTCACTTACATGCGGAATGTATAGTCAAACTCATAGAAGCAGAGAGTAAATTGGAGGTCACCAGGGGCTAGAGGAATGGGGACATGGGAAATGTTCATCAATTGCACCCTCAAAAGGTACTAAGTTTTAGCTATGCGAGATGAATACATTCTGGCTATCTAATGTACAGCAATGTGACTATAGTTAACGATACTGTATTTTGTACTTGAAATTTACTAAGAGGGTAGATTTTAAGTGTTCTTGGCACAAGAAAAAGAAAAAAGGTAACTGTGAGGTGATGGACGTATTAATTATTTCACATTGTATACATATATCAAACACATCAAGTTATACACCTTAAAAAAGTATTATTTCAAATATATTTTCTCGTGTAAACCTCACATCAACCCTAAGAGTGTGGATATTATAATTTCATTTCACAAATAAGGAACCAGAGGCTTGAGAAAGACAAAAGCAAAAACAAACAAAAACCACACTCAAATCCATATAAAGAGTAAATGGCAGAGCTAAGATTTTTGCCCATTGCAATAAACAACAATAGTTAATGACATCTAGGTCTCAGGCACAATTCTAAAATGCTGCCAATATAGTGGGGCCAAAGTCAGGCAAGCTCTCTGCTATCATGCAGGAGACAGACACAAATCAAATAACCACATCATCAAACATATAAATTGCAAACTACAGTAAGGATGAAGGAGGCAGTGCTATAAAATGGACCTGGGAGGTCGGAAAAGGCTCATTCCCCAAGGATGATTTGCTCCTGCTGCAGTCTGAACAGTGAGTTGGGGCTAAATGAGAAAAGAACATAACTGATGATAATGGCAATGGAAGTAGGCAGTTTTGAGGGATATCTAGGAGGCAAAATTACAGAATTTTCTAATGAATGAATATAGGATTGAGGGAGAGGAAGCTGTGAAGGATGACCCTGGCTTTCCGGCGGACCTTGCTAGACTCTGCAGTCATTCTTTGAGAGCAAGACAGTGAGAGGTCTGAGCTTGGGAGGCAGAAGGGAAATCATGAGTTTGCCTTTGGACACGGTGGGCAATAAGATGCCTTTGAATCACTCTAGTGGAGACACTGAGTGGGAAATTGGAAAGGAGGCCATGACTGACACAAATATGTAAGTCATCAACATACAGAAGACGAAATTAAAGCCATGAGGATAATGCAGTTGTGTAAGGAGAGACCAGGGAGCAAGAAAATTATCTATGATGAAGTTTAATGAGCTCCAATTTGCCGTGGACAGGAATCGGAGAATAAGCCTGAAGGAAGATCAAAAAACAAGGAGTGCGTTGTATCATTAAAAACAAAACGAAGAGATTGTTTCAAGAATATAAAATCCTTCCTATGCCAAGTGAGGTTTTAGTTGAAAAATATCCTTTGGATTTAGCGATTTAGACATCATCTGGGGATCTTTAACAAGATCCCTTCCGATGAAAGAAGGTGGCACAGGCCAGATTAAGGTGGCTGCTCAGGAAATTGACACAGTGATTACAGATTACTTGCTTGAAAAGTGTGCCTGAGAAGGAAAGACAGCAGCAGGACAGGGGCTGGAGAGCATGTCCCACAGCAACAGGTGTGACCATGACCCCTTCCACTGTCTTGCTTCCCCTTCTTAAAGCAGTGAAGCTGTTCTACTGTGTGCTGCTTGTCTTCTCTTCCTCTACCAGCCACTTAATAATAGACCTGGGTCCTTCATCATCTCTGAGTAACCAACCCATTGGGTTTATACCAAAGTATGACCTGTAGTAGAACCTTGATTAGTATTTGTTAAAGGAGAGACGGAAGGAAGGAAGGAAGAAAGGAAGGAAGGAAGGAAGGAAGGAAGGAAGGAAGGAAGGGAAGGAAGGAAGGAAGGAAGGAAGGAAGGAAGGAAGGAAGGAAGGAAGGAAGGAAGGAAGGAAGGAAGGAAGGAAGGAAGGAAGGAAGGAAGGAAGGAAGGAAGGAAGTAGGGAGGGAGGGAGGGAGAAAAGAGAGATTAGAAGAAGGAAAGAATGAGGAAAGATATAAGACATATGTACATGAATCTCTTTATTATGGAGGGTGAGAAAAAGATTAGATAATTGTCAAAAAAACCCACCACATTTAGGCAACTAACTGCATAAAATGTCTAAATTACACTCTTCACCATGCTTTCCTCTCCCTAGTGAGAAAGAAAAACATCTGAGGGAAAAAATACCCCCAATTAATTTTCACGAATAACTATGTTTATGATCATATGGTATAAACTAGGTTTTGCAAAACCGATTTGGGGCGAACCAGCATATTGAAAAAATTAATTATGTCATTAAGAAAGAATATCATGTCAAAGCCAAATTCTTGAAAAGGTGCTACGAGACTGTGAAAGAAGCGATTTGTGTCTGCTACAGGGACACAGCACTGTCCTTAGGGTCCTTTAGGGCTTGACTTCTGTACTTAACGACACTTCTGTGCTCGCTCTGGCTCTCGTTTGTCTCCAGATGCCATTTGTGTGACAGATCATCATGCCTGTGTGGAGACCACTGACTCGCTCTGAAAGACCTTGCTTGAGTGTGCTCACCTGGTTTGAAATCTTGTTCCCTTGATTTCATTGTTTCAAAGCACATGAGTCTTTGCATACAAACAAGAGCACACAGCAGCCAAATGTCATATTTTTGGCTGTTACTCTGATCCCAATCATCATACCTCTGATTACAAAGCATTTATAAAGTCTCCTCACATTACACTCTTGACTGAGCTAAAGTCATAAATTATATTTCTTTTGTTTCAACAACACTTAAATCAGGAAAACATTGTCCAGGGGGCAGAATTGTATTCACTGTTTGGCTAGATGATTTGGAGCTGATTAAAAGAACCTTAAAATGTTTCAGTGTATAACTCCTGGAGAAGGAAAACACAAGCCGAAATCACTGTTCCAGCAACTTCGTAAGAACTGGTGTCTTCGGGACATACTCCGTTCAGGAGACTGAACTTGCTAAGCTGTCAATATATACCTGGTCACTTACTGAATGCTTGATAAACATACAATGCAAATTATCTATCTAGTTGTTTTTGCTTTGAGTAGCTAATAGCACACATTTTGTAGTGAGGAGACACTCAGTTTAGTAAGTGAATTAAGGAGTAACCCGCCAGCTCACCTTAATCAGAGCCTGTGACTATAACATTCTGCCTCTCACTACCTAACACTCTGATTCCCAAACCATTCTTCATCTTGGTCCTTCACCCCTCATCTCTTCTTTTATTTCAGACGTCTAAATCCCCCTCAGATGTGACACTGGAAACCTCTTCTTCTACCTTGATCTTCATTTTTCCTACTAAATCAGCTACTTGTAGTGGATTCTTGGCTCCAACACAGTTTCTGGCCACTCTGGGCAATGTCAGAGCCTACCATCCCAGCCCAGAAATATCCACCTCTCCCTCCATACTGTAGAGTTGGATCTTCCCAAACCTGGAGAACAGGGCCAGACAAAAACAACCCAAGGGAAAGAGCCATGGGCTCTGAGAAGATTTGCAATAGCTATGGCCTCAGCACCCACCTGTTCAACTCCAGTTTTTACAGAAGAGCAAAAGGGCTCTTCAAGAGGGGGAGTAAAGCAACCTCACATCGTGGCTGGAATCACCCCCTGAGTATGCTCCTGGCTACCCAAGGACCCTGGACCTTCCAAATTTACAGTGAAAATACTTCTAAGGGAGGGATCAGTCATTATATCATGGAATTAGTTTTCTTGGACCATGGAGCTGCACTTTGCAGAGAGGTATAGTATGCCTCCTCTTCATCTGTGTGCCAACATTGCTTGGAGAAGGAAAGAAGGTCTGCCTCTAACGCATACAGTGGCCGAGTACATGGTTCTGCACTGTACTCAGACAGCACATTTCTCTGTGGACCCCAAAATTCTAGGTTGATTTTATTCATCCCCTAGGAAATATATACTGGAAGGAGCAAGTGCTCTAATGGAGTAAATGAACCTTCCCAACAGCCTTTCTGAAAGCCCTACTACTAACTCTTTGGCTGCCCATTCCTTCCAGAGTGACTATGGTCAAACAAATGTATAAGTTCAAGTCAAATACTATTACCTGTGAGTCTCTTGCATGTTATTTAAAAAACCAAAAATTCAGCTTTTTAATAATAATGATGATGATAGCTAACATACTCTGCGTATTTTAGACACTGCAAAAACAGGAGGGCCCCTCAGCCACCCACAATTTATTTCAAATGTTAAGACAGTGATGCCACACACCAAGAGGATATAAAATGGTATATGAGGCTTTCTGGGGAGAGCATAGTAAGCCTCCAAAGCTGTTTGAAAATGTCTTGAGAGAGCAAGGAAAGGAGACTTGCTTGAGGCTTTTATTGTTGCAGGAGTTAGAGCCAGATAGGGGTTTCAAGGGGCTTGTGTAGTTTGGATCTTCCACAGCTCCAAAGGAGGTGCCACCTGGTTTTCTTCTTAGCTTGCTAAAATATGAGGTGAAAGGAGAAAAGAAGAAGGGGTAAAGCTTAAAAGCTGCCAGCAGTCAAATATGTAAAATGAATTCAGACTCCATTGCACTGCAGCAGGTCTGTGCTAAGGACTTTACATGTGTTATCTCACTGGATTCTCTCCTCATCCTATGAAGCAGCTGACCAGCCCTATTTTACAAATGAGGAAATTGATGCCCAGAAAGGTAAAGAGACTTCCCAAGGTCAAATAGCTAGTTAGTGCGGAACCAAGACTTTGACCTATGTTTGTTTAATGACAAAACCCATGATTTGATTTTGGCTTCATCTAGACAACCAAGGCAGCCTAAATGAGCCTGATGACCAGTAGGGTGATGAAATTCACAGTGAGGGACCCTCAGGACAGACCATCAATTTATGTCCTTGCTAGTATATACTCTGAGTGTAACAATCATGTCTTCAGTAATGAATGGGGTGGGGTAGGGTCCAGAGCTTGGACAGAGAGTTCACATGGCAAAACAGAAAGACCTCTGCCTTTGGAATCAGAGAGGTCTTGAACTGGACTCTCCCTTTCTCATTTGGAGGACTTCAGTGAAGTTATTTACCCTCTCTGAGCCTTAATGTCCTAGTAATACTTAGCTTGAAAGGTCTTTATAAGGATATTAGGGAAATGGATGCCAGGTACCTAGTACATAATAGATGCTCATTGAAGTAATTGTCTTTGTTCTTATTTCTATGTGCCTAAATTGGATAACTTTTAATATAGCTTGCTAATTAGCACACAGCAATTTCCGAATCTGGAAAGTTCTGCTGTCCTTTCCTTCTGGCCTTTGATAAACGTCAGACTTGAGAGGAGACTGGATGCTTGTGTGCCTACTTATCCATTTTAGCATTTCCTATCGAGATTAATGTCTACTGGTCAAATGCGAGAAAACTGGCACCAGACAGGGACAAAAAGCCACAGATTAATCCTCCAACAACTTTAAGTGAGTGTGGTTTATGCTCCTTTTGGTAAGGCGACCCTGAAATCTGTCTTTCCTAATCTGATTTCATCCTAATCTGTTCTAATTCATGGAGTAGGGAAGAAAATAAAGAATGGTCTTTAGCACCAAATGATTTCCTCTCTCTCATTTGATAACTCCTTGGGGCATGTTTTGTGAGGCTGCCCCAATCAAAACAAGAATGTTGCATTTTTCATTATTTCACATAAAATGCAGTCAGATAGAAGTCCCACGAAGAAACTTAATGTCAGCGTCTGGAAATGAAGCTGGTTTCTCCCCGGAGTGGCATGTACTGTGAAGGGTGCTTCTGCTTTGACGGCCTCACTTCCATTTTCTTACAGCCTTTCTGTGTTTACAGCATACACCAATTTAGTCAGATTTCCTGTGATGAAACTGAAAGGTAGTGAGGATGAATGACTCAGAGAGCCCTCTGGTGGAGGGGAGAGATCTTTGACAGCCTGGGTGTGAAGCCAGATCCACTACTCACCAGTCATGGAAACATGGGTGAGTTCCCACTCCTCTCCAAATCTCTGTATCCCAATCTGTACATTGGAAATGATATTCTCTCATGCCTGTGGATGCTGTGAGGATTAAGAGATTTACAAGGAGAAAGGTGTCTAGCCAATTGCCTGGCACATAATAGGTGCTTTCCAGCAGATCTCTTTCAATTTTAAGTGACAAAAATCTGATTTAAACTGTGTTAATAAAAGGTGGAGTTGATTGTGTTGGGATTTCATAACTAAGCATCAGTTCAAGGGTGGGCTCGCTGGATGGCTTTAAGCCAGGCTTGGTTGATGAAGTCATGCTCAGGGGAGGTGAGCAAGGCTGTGCCTTCTGTCCATCCCTCAGCTCTACTTGCCTCTTCTTGGTTTTATTCCCAGACTAGTTCTCTTCATGTGGCCGTAAAGACAGCCACACAGAGCCTTGGACTCACAGCCTCCCAAATGACTAATGCTAGTGCAAGGAGAACTTATCTTTTCTAATGTCCATGTATAAATCCCAGTGAAGACCCAGATTGGCCCTGTTTGGCTCATGTGTCCCTTTATGAACCAGTCAATGTGGCCAGGGGAATATGGTGCTCTGGCCAGTACGAAACACATTAGCATCTCTGAGCAGAGGGCAGGACACCCACATCATCGAGCAAGGAAGAGTGATTTCCAAAAGGGATACTGTCATCTGGAAAGGGGATGGATACACCGTAGACAAAACTACAGGACACACTCTATAAGAAGCCGGTCCCTTCCCTAAGTAGGTGAACGAAGCTACTAAATAAGAAGGTTTCCCTTTGCTCTCCATCCTCCTGAGACACTTCAAATTCCAACTGCAGAGAGAGTTAAAGCAAAATGCATGGCACGTGAGCCAAACCCACAGACCAAACGTATTACCTGATACAAGATTTGCTGGTAGATGGTCCTGCAATTGTCTAAGCAGCTAAATACAATTTCTTCAGTGAATTGGATAAACAGAAGAGCAGGTTGCATGTAGCCAGAGAAATGATAGAGTATGTTGTTTTCTTTTTTTTTTTTTTTTTTCTGAATATTTAAAAAGTAGTGACAGATAATAGTCTTGGCCCACAATCTTATGGAAATTCACATAACAGTTTCCTTCCTCTCATAAGCTATTTCCTTCCTGACAGACTTAAGTGGATGACTGATTGCATCCCTGCTGTTTTCTTGAGGGTCTGAGTAGAAAAAGTGTTTTGGAATCAATACTGCAATCTTAGAATGTTGTCAGTTCAGATCAATTGTAGAGACTTAAATTCAACCTCTGATGAAAACCTTTACAAAAAAAGGCAAGGCTCCTTGATCTACAATTCAGACCATAAGTAAAAGCATAATTGTAGCTGGGTGGACAAAGGAGTTATCAAATTTGTCACCACTAACTTTCAAGGAGCTATGTAACTTATCAGAAAAGCAATGTGACTCTCAGAGGTCCAGAATGGTGGCTGCATCCTCCCTGGCAGGTAATGACTTATGCTAATTGAAAAAAGCATTAGTGGCAATGACAAATGGTGTTCCAGAGAACTTGGTTAGCTCTCAAATTTGTACAGCAGATCTGGGATGAAAACAGAGATTGCCCCATACCCTCTTTGAGCCACTGGCACCCAGGAGCATGCATACATGTGTGTGCTGTAGGGGACAGGGCACTCTGCCCATAGGAGAGATCACACCTGCCACTACCGAGGATACATGTGCAGATGACTCCCTGAGACCAGGCCCCCAGAATGAAAGGTCAGGACAGGGAGGAGGATGTGTGTGCTGTCGTCTGCAGTTTTGTCGTCAATGACAACTCACGGATTAATTTTCTTCTCATGATGCTTCTGTGCCCTGGCAGCTCTTTGGCATGAGCCTAACTTCACTGAAATGGAAAAATGGGACTCAGGAAATTAGCCCAGGCTGTCAGCTGTGACTGATGGCTTAGAAGGGATTTTGCATTATCCAGGTTACCGCAGTAATTGAATGAAAGCAAGAGGCGGAGATGGCGTCATCCTGGACCCTGAATTCCCTTCGGCAAGTGAGTGAAAGATTGAGCTAGATATGTTTAAAGACCTCAAGATAATTTAAATACATAAAATAACATAACAGCAATGATTCAGTGCCTAGAGTAAGGCCATTTACCTGGGAGGTTCTTTGTGAATCTTTTTTACATAAATTAGGGAATATTGACGTCTTTTCTTTTTATATCACACAGTGTCCCAAGATCACAAAGTGTTTTCAGGTTTAAACTAATTGGTCTTTAACCATATCCTGTGGGGTGCTGAAAAGGGCCTATGAAGTCCTTTCCTCTTGATAGCTAAGGAATCTGAGATATGAAGAAGTTAAGTGATTTGGAAAGATAACATTCAATAAATCGTGGGCGAGGTCGAGAAAAAACATATCTCAAGCTTCCTGCTTCCCCTCCAGAGAGTATTCGATTCTCTCACTGTTTCCACTGGCTTGCTGCTTGAAGAGACTCCGTGCTATAACAATGCGAGTAAGAACCTTGACTTCCCAATAGTGATCTGGAGCAGACCCATCTCTTGGCCCATTCATCAGGATGGTGCTCAAGGTATGTTTTATTTCTCCTTTCTCATAAAGCCAAATTTCCCACCATGCCTCCTTTAGAGAAAGTCTTACTCCTCATAAAGGATCCTATGAAATCAGCAACTTATAGTGGATTCTTGACTCAGTTGACTTCTGTCCACTCTGAGCAAATGCCAGAACCCATCAGCCCAGCCCAGGAATATCAAATGCTCTCTCCACCCTAAAACCTGGAGAATGGGGCCAAATGAAAACAACCCAAGGGAAAAGGCCATGGGCTCTGAGAGACTTGGCAATAGGTATGACCCACCTGTCCACCCTCACCTTCTGCAGATAAGTAAAAGGGATCTTCTAAGAGGGCAAGAGACCTGAGCTTGCACCACAGCCAAAATCACCTCCTGAGTATGGTGCTGGCTTCTGAAGGATGCCGGGCATCTCCAGATCCACAGAGAGAACATTTCCTGGGAGGGGCTGGTCATTACATCATGGAATTTATTTTCCTTGGTCAGATGCTTTGTTATGTTAAAGTCACTCCTTCTCTTCTGTATTTGAGAGGGACTCAACACCCAGATTAAGTGAAAGATGGCCAAATCTATGATTTAAAATGGAAGCAATCAGTGTGTTTAGCTCTTAAAAGAAATACCTGGAAAGAAAAAGGAGTCAAGAGGTAAAGGGGCCTTCTTTATTGTCATAGCAGCACTAATTTTATTGCATTCTCAGGCACTTTTTTATTATAACTCAGGCAATAGTTGGACAGTTGCTCTCCTGACAAATAATTGTTTCTCCTTAGAAATTTAAGAAATTCTAGACAAAATTGGTTTTTTCAAAATCTCTTGACTCAAATACATATGAACTGCATGAGCTTGGACAAATGAATCTCAGAGTCTCAATTTCTTCATCTGAAATGTTCTAGGCTTGAAGATTAAATGAAATAAGGTAGTTATAAAGCCTAATGTGGTGCTTGGCAGGCACAAAGGGCACAAGGAAATCTAATTCCATTTCTCTTTCTTATTCAACCAAAGTCTTTTTCCTCTGACTGGTCAGAGGACTTACATGTTTGTGGTAACATTTCTCAACGTACTGTGTGATATTAACCCAGTTAGCAACCTCTCTGGGCTTCATTTCCCTTCTCCATAAAGAGGTGGTGGAGCTGGGCACTCTCTGAGATTTCTGTAGGAGATGCGAGGTTTTGACTCTCTCCAGGGAAGATGTATCCCATGGGGAGGTCCTCAGCAGTTTCTGTGCCTTCTCACTTCTTGTCTCCCCAGTGAGGTATGGCAGTGGTTTTCTCCTGCCTATGGCCTTGATGCTGCCTCTTGAGTCCAAAAGGCATAAGAAGGAACCATGCTGGCATCTCTTCTTCAACATATGCCCACACAGGAACTCCAGCTGGAACTGTAGGAAAGAAGCCCTGGACTCCAGCTTCTACTTTAGTCAATCTTAAATCCTACAGAGCTCTGGGGGATGAGGGAGGAGCTATATTGCTAGCAAATCAAATGCAGAAAGCCACATACCGTTATTTCAACTACTACAACAATCATGATAAGCATTTACTTTCTATAGACTTTCCCAGAGGACCATTGGCCAGATCTACAACTCCTAGCTGTGCAACCTTGAGCGAGTTACCTAATATCTCTGTGTCTCAGTGTTCCAGTCTGTAAAATAGAAATAATAAGAGAACTAGGCTCATAGGGTTATCATAAATTTTAGAAATTTTAATAGATGTTAAGCACTTTCAATAGCACCTAGCTAGCACATGGCAAAAATGTTTATTATCACTTTGACTATTCTTTTTGTTGTTTTTTTAATGTTCTGTGCCAGAGACTATGCTGTTGGTTAGGCATCAGCTATACAAGTTACAACCCCTACTCCCACAGCTCACGAGAGAGACAGACCTGTATGTGGCTCGCTTCAACACATGATCGTTCTGCTGGTCAGTTCTAGAGTTCTCACCATGTGCCAAGCACGTTGCTGGGAGCCCAGGACACAAGGATGGATGCATCATGGTCTCTGGTGGTGTGAAGTTGGGGGAGTCATGAGGAGACCCATCTGGAGTTAGGTTGCCTTCATCTGAATCTGAAGTGCCACTTGTTAACTGTTATCTTGAGCAAGTTACTTGATCTCTGAAACCTTCTATTCCCTCATCTGCAAATGGTACTAACCTTAGACCAATGGAACTAATTTTACTGGGCTGTTGTGAGCTTTGGATAAGATACCATGCACCATGTCCTGGCACAGGACAGCACAAGTGGACATGCCGGCAGCTCCTCCTGGGTACTTAAAGCAACTTTTCATGGCAGATGCCATGAAAGCAGTAGACCCAAGGTGCCATGGGAGCACAGAGGAGGGGCACCCAACTCAGGGGTGGGAGGAGGCATCACTGATGCTTTCTGGAAGAGGGGATGTGGGGGGGGTGATTGTTAAAGACCAATCAAAGTCTGACTAGGTACAGCATTGGAAAACATTCAAGCAGAGAAAACATGAGAGCCAGACAATGCAGTACAGATGGAGTTCTCTGCAGACTTTCCTCACCACGGGGATACCTGCAGTTTAAAACAGCTCCCCTGCCTAGTTCAGGTCAAAGGAAGTTAAATCTCAAAGTTTAAAAACTGAATCTTGAGTTAATTGCCCACAAGGGAGCAGTCTATCTCCAAACACAGAGCCAAGTTGCCCAGACCCATTTATGACACTGGAACTTAGTGATGAGGATGGAAGGACCTTCCCTGGAGTATCATCTTGTATTTCATGTGAAATTTGACATAACATAGAGACCTAGCTTGGCAGAGCTGGTCTTGAGCGTTCCAAAGCTGTGCTGCACCATACTGCTCCATGCTGCTTCTTGGAAGAAAAAAATTAGCACAGCACATCTTCCACCTAAGAAATTAGCAGAGTTCAAAATTCTGGCAGCCTCTCCCCAAACCCAGAAGAATCATAATAACAGACTACAATGCCAAAAACAATTACACTGTGCAGACATCCACGACAGGGAGAAAGTCTGCTCTTCAACAATGCTGAACACCTTTGAAAACAGAAAGTTAAAGTTTTCTGCAACAAATGATCCTGGGAAGCAAAATCAACCTCCAGACTCCTATCCTTGCTGCCTTAATCTAGGAGACACATATGTCTAAAATCACATCTCCCTGGTATGGGGAGGGTAGTCAGGGATACTGATGAGGACACAAGCCTGTGTCCTCCAGCAGATTACTAGAAAAACTTGAGAAAACATGGTGAGAAAGATGAAAAACAGGACCAAAAAGAACGTTCTTATGGTGCTTTTTTACTCAGCTTTAAGGATGCCCCTGTTTACACTAAAAGATGTGATTTTTTTTATCCACACAAGAACTTTGTTTAGATTGTTTGGGCACTCATCTGTACATCTTCTCCTCGGTTCCTTGGAAAACTCAGCTGCAGGGTGTGGGGTGACTCAGGAAAATCCACGGGTGATAGCTGCTTCCCTTGGAGGTAGTGCTGTGTAGTTGAAAACCATCAGTCTCCATGGCATATGAACTTTCAGAGGAAACTTCAGGACGTGCACAGTTTTCACCCAAAGGCTTGTTTCTGTCAGGCAGCTTTGCTAGTTTCTCATCCATTACCTAATTTATAGTTGGGATTATCCCAGACTCAGTCCAGGGTGCTCTCTGATACTTTTTTGACCTTCACTCTCCAGGCAAAATCACCCATCCCTGTGGCTTCAACCGCTCTGTGCTTTTCAATTCCCTGCTAGTCAGTGAGGGTTGAGATATGCCGCAGTAACAAACAATACCCCAAACCCTAGGGGCTCAAAACAGCAAAGGCTTTTTTTTATCTTTCACACAAAGTGCCCTGGGGTCTGGCTAACTCTCTGAGTGGGCCATCCTCCATGTGATAGTTCGACATTTCTCCTCTGTGTCACGATGAGCTTCCATGATTACTGTGGTAGGAGAAAACTGGGTAGTTGAATCTCACACTGGCAATTAGTCAATTTGCTGGAAATGACATGTATCTCTTTCACTCACAGTGGACTAGACAGATCGTCACATGACCCTACATCATGCCTGCCTTCCCATTCTCACCTTATGCAGAGCTCTGACTCCCTGTCATGCCAGACTCCGACAATCTCCAAAAATGATTGAATTCCATCCTGAAGACTTCCCAAAGTGTGGATAATGATTGCTCTAACTGACCCTCAATGATTCACACCTCACTGTTGTCACTTTCTTCATCCCCTGTCACATTGGCTTTTAGTTTCACCACATGAATTGCTTTGGTCACAGGACAATGGAAAATGTGATACAAGCAGATACTTGCTCACTGGGGCTTGCTCCCTTTTGCTGCTGTTGGAAACCCTGAGCCAACCAAGTGAAGAAGCCCAGCAAGCCTTCTAGAATATGAGATGCCCCTGAAGCAGGAATGAGGCAGCTATTCAGGACTTCTAAACCAAGCATCCTGCCAACCGCTAGATATATGAATAGAGCCACCCCAGACCCTCCAGCCCCACCAAGGTGCCAGCTGACCATGGAGATCAGCCAAGCCAGCTCTAAGCAGAAAATCACCCAGCTGACCCCCAAAACTGTGAGAATTAATATACGGTTTTTATTTACGGGTGGTTAGTTACAGCGCAGAAGCTAACTGACGCACCAGAACAATTGTGTTGTGAAGTTTCCTTCTCTTAGCTCTTTGCTTCATTGTTTCTTTTCTTGTCCTCCAGGCTTTGGGTAAAATGTCAACATTTTTAGACCTTAATCAAAATGACAGCTTGATTTACACAAAATCATCATCAATTATACTTGATTTATAGCTTCTGCTTGGCTGGGGCCATCACCTGACCTTTATTAAACTCTGTGCATTGGTTGGTCTATGCAATAATATCTGTTATACCCAATGCACTGTTCACATCCATTCCCTTTATGTAGGAAAGCCACTGTCATTCTTACATTTTTTACCTTACGGTTTCATAATTTGGTCCCCTATCTGCCATGTCAACAAATCTTTCTAAGAGGTTCAATCTGATTTAATAAACGTTCCTGAGCATCTTCTTCATGGTAGGCTAGTCACCGATCACTTACAGATGAGTAAACCACAGTTCCACAGTCGGCAGTAACAGAGCGAACAGCACGTGAGAGACCGAAACGCAGGAAGCAGATGCTTGTGAAGGCAGAAGCATGAGAAGCGCAGACCTGGCCCAGAAATGGCAGAAGGAAAGGGGAGGCAAAAAGCAGCCTGCACTAGATACGGCTTCTTGGAGGAAGTGGCAAGGCTGCACTTTAAAGGACGAGAGAGGGACAGAGCAGCTAGAGTACAATCCAGGCTGAGGAAAAGAGCATGAGTAAGTCAAAGAAGCACCCACAAGGGGGTGGGTGGCCAGGGTGGGGGATGTGTGTTACTGGAAGGTAAGGCGGGCTGGGGGCAGTGAGGAATGAGGCTGCTGAGCAGGCAGGGGCCAGGGGATGGCAGCACTGCAAGGAATTTTAGTGCTTCTGATGTCCTCTTCCGTCTCCTTTTATCATATGAATTGTTGGCTTTGAAATGGTGAGTCATCTGTATCTCACCCATCTCCACACCACTCCTACCCTCTTCTGACATGAAGGCTTTTCAGGCTGGCTTTAAGGTAACAATTTCCTTCTGACTCACCAGAACTGAACCTGGTCTTTCTCTTTCTGCTCTACTCCAGTGCCCGCCCGACCCTATCTCCCCACCAGCACATCACCCTCCCCCACACACGTGCACACCGTTTCTCCTGTCATTGGTAAACGTATCACTAACTCTCCCCTTCCTCCTCTCTCTGTCTTTATATGAGCCCATATCACAAATGGAATGACTTGCCAAGGAGAGAAGACATTCTAGGCAGAGGCCAAGGCATGACTAAAGGTGAGAACCACCTGAGTTAAGGGCACGAAGGAGGTTGGAGCCAGAGACGATCCCAAAAGGAATTTATTTTTTGAGCTGGAGTCAAAGGTTTATGTTTGGGGAGCAGTGGGTGTGAGGGGAGCAGTGAGTAGGAAAAGAACACTACGGTCAGACATGGTGGTACTTACATAACAGGCTGAGATGTCTTGATTTCTAACCAGAGGTGACAGGAAGCTTCTGTAGGCTTTTTATCAGATGATTCTGTGTTATACTGAGTGATAGGAAGAGGGGTCATTAACTGCACTGGCATAAATTGCATAGCACTGGGATAAAGGAACCTTTTGATCAGGACCATGTTACAAGAACAAGCACCAGATGGACCCCAGAAAGAAACATCACCCAGCAGAGTAACCATGCAATGTACAGAAGAGCAGTCTCACTCTGATTATGCGTCAACTGTTACGTGTTGTATGTCAAATAATGTGATAAGCTCATTACATACAGTCTCTCATTTGACCTCATTAATCCTCAAAATAGCCATGCAAGTTGGAGATGATTGCCCTCATTTTTTTAGTCAAGAACTAAGGCTTTCAGAGATTTAGTAATTTGAGGAGGGTCACACAACTGGTGAGTGGCAGAACTGAAGTTCAATCCGTCCTCATTCTGTGACTCTTGGCTGCACTGGTTACTGTCCAGGTGTTACTTGGAATCAACACCTGGCCAGCAACAGTAATAGCAAGAGAAGGACCCGGCCCTTTAAGGGGCTCCCACAGCATTAATTTCGATAGGCTCTTCCTCTTCTGTCTGTTCATATAGAAATCTGTGCTTTGTTACCCTCCCATCTGCAATTTCATGTCAAAGTGGGTTTTATTTCCACATACTCTTCTTTTGAATTGCAACCTCTATTTCTGTCATTAGTTTTCCATTTTAAAGTGACCACAGAGGCCTTCTCTGTCCTTTTGCACTTTGGTTATTATGATTTACTGGTTGGGACCTCCCTGCTGATGGTGAGAGGAGAGGTGACCTGTCTTCTTGAAGGGTTCCATTAAAACCCAGTTATTGAACAAAGCACAGTTATGTCCCTTCCATGATGCTCTCTCTCCCTCACACCTGCAACCCCTTTCTCATCTGTCTTATATGCTTTGTCCTCCAGGTGACCCCTGTCCTCTCCTTCGTTTGTCTCCAGGCAGTCCTGGGGCTTGCCCTCCAGCTTGGCTTTCCACGTCTCCTGGTGAGCTCTCTTCCTCTGCCCCATTGCCCTGATCTCACAACCACTTTCTGGCCATGAATCTCCAAACCTTCTAGCCCACTTCTTTCTGGTCCAGCTGTCACTATTTCCTCTAATGCCTGGATCTCTCCCATGTCCTCTCAATTTCCCCTTGTGACTTATTCACATTTAATACTATCACTCAAGAGGACAGGCAGAATAATGGCCCCCAAAGATGTCCACATCCCAGTCTCCAGTATTTGTGAATATGTGACCTTACATAGTAAGAGACTTTGCAGATGTGATTAAATTCAGGGCCTTGAGATGGGAAGTGGATCTTGGGTTTTCTGGGTTGGCCCAGTATAAATCACAAGTGTCCTTGAGAGAGAAGCTCTGGAGAAGAACTCGAACTGTATCTGCTGGTGTTGAAGGTGGAGAAAAGGCCCAGGAAGGCAGACAACCTCGAGAAGCTAGGAGAGGCAGAAAATGAATTCCCCACTGGACCCTCCAGAATGGAGTGCTCTGCCGACACTCTGATTTTAGCCCAGAGAGATCTGCGTCGAACTGCTAACCTACAGAACTATAGAATAACACGTTTGTGTCGTTTAAGCCACTAAGTATGTGGTAACTTGTGACAGCAGTTATAGAAAACCAATTTCAATAAGTCTTCTTGGAAATTAAAAATGGAGCCTAGATGACTGAATTTGCTCAGAAACGGAATCTCAGGATTTTCTTTGATGGACCAGCAGCCTTAGCAGCCTCCGGGAGGTTATCAGGAAATAAGAAATGATGAGATGCCTGCTGACTTAGCCTCTGCATGATAATAAGACCTGCAGATGACTCAGACGCACATTGAAGTTTGAGATGTCCTGCTCCCCACATCTAAAAATGATGCTGAAAATAGTTACACTGATGGATTGCTTCCTGCAGCCAGTCAACATCTGTTTATCCTGGTAGCATAAGTTCTCAAGCCAAGAGCGAGACAGCAACTTGAAGATCAGCTCATCTGATGGCTTTCAAACATGTTCACCAGAAGAACTTAATTTTGGAAGAAAGCCTCTCAGAATCCCGGTATAATAAAGGAGATGAACGTGAAGCTTCACTTAGGGGACAGGTAGGTCCCCAGAACCCTACCTGCACCATTCCTCTGTCATTGGCCTCACGGTTATCTCTGAGGCATCTTTTTGGAACCTTAAGGGGTCTACTTCAAATAGCTTGAAAAACAGATTTTAAGCTAAATCCTTCTCAATATGTGTGAGAAAACTAAGACTTGTAGAGGAAGAGGAACTTACCCAGGGTCATAGTTACAATTACTAAGTGCCAAACGTGGGCCTAAAAAGTCTAGAAGCTTCTCATCATGATCAATTTGTTAATAGGCATGCAAGCTTTTTCAAAACAACATGAGCATTTTCTCTTTCAGAATGGTCTCTCTTGGAAGCTGAAGGCTCCTGCTTAGAAATGATCCTGCCGCCCCTCAAAACTTATTTACAATGTTTCAGTAGCTATCTGTAGCTAAGTGCAACTTTTCAGGTATGTTTTAAAAGGTTACTATTTAGCTAACTGTCCCCCACAATAGCTCTAAGTAAACAGATTCCACCACTTCTGCTGAGCGCCCATGAACAGAAGAGCTTGCAACTTGGCAGGGAGAGGGGAACACATTCATTTTAATGAAAATCAGTCACAGCTAAATCTGGTGAATTCGAGTGAGTGTTAGGAAACATACACTCCACTATTTCAAATATGACCCAACTCTCCAGAGACTGATTTGTGATAAGTACACTGAAAGGAGAACAGTAGCCTTTATTGAGCACCTACTGTCTGACAGGA
The DNA here is from genome assembly GCF_027409185.1 of Cynocephalus volans. Lineage (NCBI taxonomy): Eukaryota > Metazoa > Chordata > Mammalia > Dermoptera > Cynocephalidae > Cynocephalus > Cynocephalus volans. Next base: position 12,575,496 of record NC_084468.1, read on the forward strand.
TTCCCTAGGATATGGTTACATACTCTGTTTGATCTTGACTGTAACCAAATGAGGGAGGGTCTATTTCCATTCATGTTGTGATGATAGTCCCTAATTAATTAAGAGATGAAGGAACTGAGGCCACAGACCACATGAGCAATAAATGATGTTCCTGGCTCCAAAGCTTGAATTCTTTCTATTGAATCTTACCTCTCTGGTGGGCTTGTTGGAAAACCAGACTACTGTCTCCCAGTAGAAGGCATTATGTCTTCTAAAGGCCCTTTATTAAATGCAAATGCCTCTTTCATTGTACTCATTATTCTACTAGTAAAAAATTGCTTGGATGTCTGCCTCACTGGCTCTGGGAGAATTTCTGCATCCACAGGGCTTAGCACGGTAGTCAGCAGTGCTCAATAAAGGTTGACTGAATGCTGTGGTCTGAATGTTAATGTCCCCCTAAAATTCATATGTTGAAACTTAATCCCTAATGGGATGGTATTAAGAGGTGGGTCCTTTTGGGAAGTGACTACATTATGAGGGTTCCACTCTCACAGATGGGATAAGCACCCTTTTATAAAAGATTCAAGGAAGCATGTGTGCCCCTCCTGCCACATGTGGCCGCAGCATTCCTCCCTTTCTTCACGTGAGGGTGCACAAGAGACACCATCTATTGATGCCGAGAGCGAGCCTTCACCAGACACTGAATCTGCTAGCACCTCCAACTCATACTTCCCAGCCTCCAGATTGTGAGAAATAAATTTCTGTTATTTGTGAACTATTCAGTCTGAGATATTTTGTTATAGCAGTCTGAACAGACTAAGACACCAAATAAGTGAATAATAATAAGAGCCAGTGTTTATTGCAGGTTCACTATATGGCAGGCACTGTTCATTTAATTTTTACTGACCTCAGTCTCCTTTTTTATAAAATAATGGATGGACAAATGGACAGATGGACAGATGGGTGGGGAGATGATGGGAGGATGGAAGGATGGATAGATGGGTGATTAGATGCTCAGAAAGGAGAGAATATATCTTAATATCTGGAAGATTCTTCATCAGAATATTGAATCTGGTTACAATTCCCCCTTTTTTGTGTAATTACAAGTGCCATCAGCAGAGTGCAGAAGCTGGAAATGTTCTCCAGATGGTCTTGATCCAACCATTCTGGAAATTATTGAGTTCTTGCCCTGAAAGTGCTTTAAAAACTACAGTTTTAGGAGGAAATTTCATGAAGAAATAACAACTGAATTGTGGTAATCCATTACTATATATGCAGGTCCCTCTTTTAGGGCTTTTTAAAGTTTTCTTTTTAAGCTCAATTTTTCAATTTTTTTTAAGTTCATTATTTAGCTATTTCCCACAATAGCTATAAGCAAGTGATTGCAAGGTTAATATTTTATTCATCTCTTTATTTCCATTATGAAGCATAGATTCTGAAGTACAAAGTGTTTCAATAAATTCTGAGTAAATGAATGAATGAATGAACTTGATTACTGTCAGAACACATTTGAATGTTGAGAGTTTTTAAATTCGTCATTCTTTCAACAAATTCTAATTAAAAGCCTGATGTCTCCAGTGTCCTCTCCTGGTCACCATGAGGGATGCAATGTGCACAAAACAATTTCTAGGCAGACAAAATTTCATATTGGCTGCATGTGGGGAAACTGAGAAATCAGTTGGAAAAGTAGGTCCATTCACTCAACAAATATTTACTGGCCACTGACCAAGTGCCAGTGAGTTGCATCTACTTTGTGAAGAGCCTCAAAAACCATGCTAAGAATTTTATGCCAAGGGCCATGTGTAGTCATTGAAGGGCTTTGCATAAGGTCCTGGAATCAGAAGCTGAGCTGCAAGAAGAGGAAGAGCTGCATAAGGAAAAGGAAGAGAAAAGGCTGCTATCAAGGGCCGGCCCCATGGCTCACTCGGGTGAGGGCGGTGCTGGTAGCGCTGAGGCCGCGGGTTTGGATCCTGTATAGGGATGGCCGGTGTGCTCAGTGGCTGAGCGTGGTGCAGACCACACCGTGCCGAGGGTTGTGATCCCCTTACTGGTGATCCCCTTACTGGTCAACAACAACAACAAAAATTATAAAATAAAGCTGCTATCAAATTGAAAAGTAGCTAAGTATTCATTCCTAGAAATGCTTAGCTATGTTGGTTCCTGTTGAGTTCTGTTTTGATTTTAGATCTCAAATATAAGAATCTTGTATAGCATTATTGCATGGTGACAGAGAACACAAACTTTAAAGTCAAACGGACCTGATTTTGAATACTGGCTGTGCCTTTTATTAAAAGTGTGAACTTGGGCAAGTAAGAATCTCTCTGGATCTCAGTGTTTACGTTCCACAAAATGGGAGAAATAAATAGTACCACTTCTATGCAATCGTGGTGAGAATTAAATGAGGTAATTAATGTAAAACACTTAGCTTTATCCACATCACATGGTAACAACTCAATGAATACTAGATTACTAGAGCATAATAGATATCAGATTGGATGAGGCTAGCCAATTATTTGGCACCTAACTTGTGACAGGTACTCCATTAGATGTTTAGGTATGCATTTATTCAACGCACTATATTAAGCCTTTTCTAGATATCAGGTATTATTCTAGGGGTTGGGGGCACAGCAGTGACGAAAAAAGAATATGAACAAAATTCCTTGCCCTCAGGGAGCTTCGATGCTAGTGATGCTGCTTAATTCTTATCATGTGCCTCAATTTCTCCATCTGTGAGATACCAATAAGAGCTGAACTTTCCGAATAGAGCTGTAATGGGAATTTGCTTATTAATTATGAAGCACTTGAAAGAGCACCTGGCACAGAATGGGGCTATATAAGGATTTGCTGTTATAACAGTAGTTATTATTACTACTACTAGTAGTAGTAGTAGAAATATTGTCTACCTCTTGTACCTCTGGCACCAGCTACAGAAATAATTGTAGGGGTTATTATCTATCCTTTACAAAGAGATTGAGTAGTTCTATTAAAATCATACACTTAGCAAAGGCAGAGCCAGAATTTAAGCGAAATCTGTGTCCAAAATTGACACTCTTACCCATCACAAACATTCCCCAGCTCCCTCTCCACGCACCCTTGAGAAAAATTTATTTTATATACACTGACTAGCATAAACAATTATATCATAGACTTCCTTTCCCAGAGTCATTTAAGCTTTTAATAAATGTGTTTTCCTGATTTTACAGTGATAAATGAGAGAATTAGCAGTACTTTTTGGAATTTTTACTCCCAGGCTGACCTCATTAGCCTTGTTTATAGACCAGGAAGGCCAGACAATGTATCATGTAAAACAAGAAAGGGAGGCCTTATAGGATGGGCAGCTTGCTTTGATTACCCACTTTGGACCATGGAAGCCTATACGGTAGTGACTTTTATAAAGTGTTTTAATGCAAACCACTGAGACAACTTCGGAGTTCTAAAATACTGGCAGAATTTTTTTTTAAATGGCTTTTGAAAGTCTGAAAATTTGGTGTTCTTTATTTCTCCCAGTAATGAATATTCTAGACATTTTCTCTAAAGGCTATTTGAAATCCTTTTTAATCAACAGATTAACACCTGGCCGGACGTTACATTATTTCTTTGATAAAAGGGACAAATAAGACAAAGATCAATATTGTGTGTGGCAGTCCTTCTCAAAGAGCTACATTCAAAGTGAAAATTGAAAACTTCAGGGGGAAAATATGCAAAGTATATGAGAGGTAAGTTGCAAGATAAAGAAGGAGAAAATGGGTTAATAAAATCTATGCCGGGGCAGGAAATCAACCTAGACATATTTGATTTAAACCTTTGACTTTCTGTTTGGGTTGAAATTCGATGACTTTGAATGTTTTTGGGTTTTGTTTTTTTTTTGGGGGGGGGGTTCCCCACAACATCTAAAGATATTTCTTCCAGAAGGAGGAAGCTTGGCGTGAAAACAGGAATTCAGTGAGATCTATTAGTAATTTCAGCTCCTACAGTCCTTGTTGAAGTGTTTAGATTCTTCTGGTGGGTGAGACTCCCCTGCTGCTTAGATTGCACCTGAAAAGCTTATTGAAACTATAGACTTTCAACCACACTGAATTGCACTGAATTAGAAGCCCAGGTGGGGTTGGGGGAAGAGCTCATATTTCCAGCAAGACCACAGGCAACTCTGAAGCAGGCCAGACCCTCCACTCCAATCTTTCCTCACTGTTCTACAGGCCCAGCTATAACCCTCCTTTCTCATTTTGAAAGAAAAACTGAAAACTAGAGATGGAAAAAATTCACCCTAGATTATGACTTTTTTTATCGTGGTAAAATATATAGAGCATAAAATTTATTATTTTAGCCATTTTTAAGCATACAGTTCAGTGACATTAAGGACATTCACGTTGTTATGCAACGATTACACCATCCATCTGCAAAACTTTTTCATTATCTCCACCTGAAACCCCATACTCATTCAACAATAATTCCTCGCTTTCCTCTCCCCTCAGCTCCCAGCATCCATCATTCTATTTTCTGTCTCTATGAATCTGACTGTTCTAAATACCACATATGAGAGGAATCATAAAATATGTATCCTTCTATGTCTGGCTTTTTCACTTAGCATAAGATTTTCAAGGTTCATCCATGTTGTATCGTGTATCAGAATTCAATTCCTCTTTAAGGCTGTGTAATATTCCATTATATGTATATAACACATTTTGTTATCTACTCACCCATCCATGGACATTGAATTTTGATTTTTAATCATCTTGAACCAAGGACATGACATTTCACTTGTAAATCTTTGTTCTTCTATCCTTACCATGGATTTGTCAAATTTGGCAAAATGCCGAGTTGAATTTCAGGTTTGAAAAAAATACATCTTTAGTTTAAATTTACCCTATGCAATATTTGAGATATACTTAAAAATTATTCATTGTTCCTCTGAAATTCAAATTTAACTGGTATCCTGTATGTTATCTGGCAGCCCTATGGTCTACATGCAGTAAAACCACAAATAAGAAGATTCCTGTGTACTTGGAACCTTGAGTTGCCAGAATTCTTCTTTTTGAACTGTATCTTCATCAAGATTAATGTAAAGCAACCAAAAGTACAGTAAAAGCATCACCATTTATGCACTTTTTCGCTGGTTCAAAAGCTATGTCTGACACATTGCATTCTCTTATAAGTCCTGCAATTGCCACCTACATTTTTTAGATAAGGAAACTGAGGCTCACACAGACAATGTGGATTTCCCAAGTTCGTACAGGTGGTAGAATGCAAAGGTTTGGCTGAAATCCAAGACTCCTGGATTTCAAATCCAGTTGTTGTTTGTTTATTTTTTTTAACTTTTTACTTTATAATAACATGGCAGAGAAAATTATAATTGTCAAAATAATTTAAATGTAATGTTATTTTTATTAAGCAAATAACTGAGTCTCCACCTTAGACACATAGTATTTGTCCCAAATGCTGAATACAGCTAATTGAATCAAGAACAGAAGATGCTCTGATTGTTGAGCAATTTGGTGCCTGAGTTATTCAAACAATTGGCTTTGACTGTCCACTCCACTCTGACTGTTGAGACAACCTAATAAAGGACAAAAGCGTCTGCACAGCCGGGTACTGGCTCCTCCCACTTGTACCACCTTGTTTATTTCTTCAAACACTTATAGTCTGGCATGGTTTTAAATTTATTTTCCATATTATATAAAGTCTAAGATTTCATAGCTTGTAAGGCGCATTATTATATTCCATAAAATAACAGAATCCTACCAGTTATAACAATGACACCACCAATAATATTGCCTCCCTGTTGCACAAATGTTGAGAATGTGATGAAAAAAAAGTTCATCTAACAACTTACACCAAAATATATAAAAATGGCCCTGAAATGTATAAAAAGATGTCCAATTTCACTCAGTATAAAAGAAATGCAAATTTAAACTACAGTGAGATACTATTTTTCCCACCAAATTAACAGAATTCCCAAGCTTGACAGTACACTCTGTTGATGAGACTGTGGAGAAACAGGCATTCTCAGACATCACCAGTGGGAATGCAAAAGAGCATAACCATAGTAGAGGAGAATTTGGCCATCTCCAACAAAGCAGCATAAAGGCTTTATCCATCAACCCAGCAATCTTACATCTAGGAATTTACCTCAAGCATACACTTCTAACATGCACATAGTTATTCATTGCTTTATTGATGACTGAAAATATTGGAAGCAACTCAAAGGTACAAATATAGGATTTTTTTTCATTTATTTCATTTATTTATTTATTTATTTTTATTATTATTATTATTAGCATATTCATCATTATAAATTATAATCTTTCCCCATGCCCTCCACCTGACCTATCACTCCCCAGCCCCCTCCGTCCTTCCCCTCATCTCTAGTATCCTTAGCTTTGTTCTCTCCTTCTGAAAGTTCAACACATTATTGTGTTCTTTTCTTTCTCTCTTTTTTTCTCTCCTTCTGTCTCTTTATATCTTTCTTTCTACCTATTTTTCTTTTTTTTTATCCTTTCTTAGCAACCAATTATGAGTGAGAACAGCAATATTTCTCTTTCTGTATCAGGCTTATTTCACTTAGGATAATTTTCTCCAGGTTCATCCATGTTGCTGCAAGTGGAAGAATTTCATTCTTTTCTATGGCTGGGTAGTATTCAATGGTGTATATATTACCACATTTTCCTTATCCAGTCATCCATTGATGGACATTTAGGTTGGTTCCATTGCCTGGCTATTGTAAATAGAGCTGCAATAAACGTGGGAGTGCAGGTATCACTTTGACATGATGATTTCAATTCTTTTGGTTATATACCCAGTAGTGGGATTGCTGGATCTTATGGCAGTTCCGTCTGTAATTGTTTGAGAAAACTCCATCCTGTTTTCCATAATGGCTGTGCTACTTTACAGTCCCATCAACAGTGTAGAAGAGATCCCCTTTCCCCACCCACATCCTCATCAGCATTTGTTATTCATCGTCTTTTTAATAATGGCCAATCTAACTGGAGTGAAATGATATCTCAATGTGGTTTTGATTTGCATTTCTCTGATGACTAGTGTTGCTGAGCATTTTTTCATGGACCTGTTGGCCATTTGTATGTCCTCCTTTGAAATACATCTACTTATCTCCTTTGTGCATTTTTTAATTGGATTTAGTTTTTATACTGTATAGTAGTTTGAGTTACTTATATATTCTGGATATTAATACCTTGTTAGACATATAGTTTGCACATATTTTCTCCCATTCTGTAGGTTGTCTTTCTGCTCTGTTGATTTTTTCCTCTGCTGTGCAGAAGCTTTTTAGTTTAATATAATCTTATTTGTTTACTTTTTTCTTTTGTTGCTTGTGCTTTTATCATCTTAATCATAAAGTCTTTACCCAGTCCTGCTTCTTGCAGTGTTTCCCCTATGTTTTCTTTTAGTAATTTTATGGTTTCAGATATTATATTTAAGTCTTTAACCCATTTTGAGTTGATTTTGTTATATGGTGAAAGGTACATGTATAGTTTCATTCTTCTGCATGTGGATGTCCAATTTTCCCAGCACCATTTATTGAACAGGCAGTCTTTTCCCCAGTGTATGTTCTTGTTGCCTTTGTCAAAGATCAGTTGACTGTAAGTAGGTGGGTTGATTCCTGGAATTTCTATTCTGTTCCATTGATCTGAGTGTCTGTTTTTATGCCAGTACTATGCTGTTTTGGTTACAATAGCTTTGTACTATAATTTGAAGTTGGGAAGTGTTATGCCTCTAGCTTTATTGATTTTGCTTATGATTGCTTTGGCTGTTCAGGGTCTTTTGTTGTTCCATACAAATGTTAGGATTGCTTTTTAAATTTCTGTGAAGAACATCATTGGTATTTTGATGGGGATTGCATAGAATCTATAGATTGCTTTGGGTAGGATAGATATTTTCGCAATGTTAATTCTTCCAATCCAAGAGCATGGTATGCCTTTCCACCTTTTTATGTCCTCTTTATTTTCTTTCAATAGTGTTCTGTAGTTCTCATTTTAGAGATATTTCCCAATGGTCAAACTGATACCTAGGTATTTTACTTTTTTGGTGACTATTGTAAATGGACTTGCTTTCTTGATTTCTGTTTCTACTAGTTCATTGTTGGAGTATTAAAATGCTACTTATTTTGGGGTATTGATTTTTTATCCTGCAACATTACTGAAATTGTTAATCAGTTACAAGAGCTTTTTGGTTGCGTCTGTAAGTTTTTCTCTATCTAAGACCATGTCATCTGAAAACAAGGACAGTTTTATTTCGTCCTTTCCAATCTGAATGCCCTTTATATCTTTCTCTTGTCTATTTGCTCTGGCTAGAACTTCCAGTACTATGTTAAGTAGAGTGGTGAGAGTGGGCATCCTTTTTTTATTCCTGTTCTTAAGGGAAAAGTTTTCAGCTTTTCCCTATTCAGGATGATTGGTTTGTAGTAAATAACTTTTATGGTGTTGAGATAATTTCCTTCTATACTTAATTTGCTGAGTCTTTATCATGAAGGGGATGTTGAATTTTGTCAAATGCTTTTTGTGCATCTATTGAGATAATCGTGTCATTTTTGTCCTTGATTTTGTTGATGTGATGTATCACATTTACTGACTTGTATATGTGGGACCATCCTTGCATCCCTGGGATGAATCCCACTTGCTCATGGTGTATAATTTTTTTTTTGATGTTGCTGTATTCTGTTTGTTAATATTTTGTTGAGAATTTTTGCATCTATTTCCATCAAGGATATTGGCCAGAAATTTTGTTCTTTTGTCGTGTCTTTTCTGGTTTTGGTATCAGGGTGATGCTGGCCTCATAGAACGAGTTTAGGAGAATGGTTTCTGTTCCAATTTTTGGAATATCTTGAAGAGAAGTGGTATTAATTCCTCTTTAAAAGTTCGATAGAATTCTGCTGTAAAGCCGTGTGCTCCTGGGCTTTTCTTTGATGGAATATTGCTGCTTACTGTTTCAATCTTGTTTCTTGTTATCAGTCTACTCAGGTTTTGTATTTCTTCTTGGTTTAGTCTTGGTAGTTTGTGTGTGTCCAGAAATTCATCCATTTCCTCCAGATTTTCATGTTTGTTGGCATATAATTGTTCATAATAATCTATCGTGATTCTTCATCTGTAGTAACAGTTGTAATGTCTCCCTTCCCTTTTAATTTCTGATTTTTATTACTTGGGTCTTCTCTCTTCTTCTTCTTCTTCTTCTTCTTTTTTTTTTTTTTTTTTTTTTTTTTTTGTTAGCCTACCTAATCATTTGTCTATTTATCTTCTCAAAAAAACAACTTTTTGTTTCATTGATATTTGTATAGTTTTTTGGGTCTGTATTTCATTTATTTCTGCTCTGATATCAATTATTTCTTTCCATCTGCTAATTTTAGGATCGGATTGTTGTTTTTCTAATTCTTTGAGGTGCAGCATTAGGTTGTTTATTTGAAGCTTTTCTGTTCTTTTGATGTAAGCATTTATTGCAATAAATTTCCCTCCTAATACTGCTTTTGCAGTATCCCACAGGTTTTGGTGTGATGAATCTTTATTTTCATTAGTTTCAAGATATTTTTTTATTTCCTGTTTAATTTCTTCTGGGACCCAAAGGTCATTCAGGAAGGAGCCTGTTGTTTAGTTTCCATGCACTTGTGTAGTTTCCAGATTTTTGCTTGTTATTGATTTCTAGTTTAATTCATCATGGTCTGAAAAGATACTTGGAATGGTTTTGATTTTTAAAATTTTTTTTCTATGTGCTGATGAGAAGAATGTATATTCTGTAGTTGTTGGATGAAATGTTCTGTAGATATCTTTCAGGTCCAGTTGGTCTAAGGTGTAGTATAATCCTGTGGTTTTTTGTTGATTTGTTACCTGGAAGATCTGTCTAATATTGACAGAGGGGTGTTCAAGTCACCCACTATTATCATATTAGGGTCAATCTCTTTTTTTAGGTCTAAGAGTACTTGCTTTACATATCTGGGTGCTCCCGTATTAGGTGCATACATATTTATTATTGTTATTTCTTCTAACTGGATTGATCCTTTTATTATTATATAATGGCCTTCTCTGTCTCTTTTTATGGTTTTTGGTTTAAATTCTATTTTATCTGATATGAGAATAGCTACTCCTGCTCAAGTTTGGTACCCATTTGCATGGTATATCTTTTTCCAACCCTTCACCTTTAGTCTGTATGTGTCTTTACAGGTGAGGTCAGTCTCTTGAGGACAGCATATAGTTGGGTCTAGCTTTTTAATCCAATTAGTCAGTCTGTGTGTTTTGAATGTGGACTTCAATCCATTTACACTTAGCATTGTTATTGACAGGTATTGCTTTACTCCTGTCATTTTATTGCTTTTTCTTTCGATATTTTAAATATCTTTTGTTCCTTTCTTCCCCTTTTATTTTTCATCTTCAGTGTTAGATGGATTTTTGTGGTAATATGATTTAGTTTCTTTCTCTTTATTATTTGCATTTTTGTTTTAACAGCAGGTTTTTCTGCTTCTTGTGTGTCTGTGATATTGATCATCGTTTTTCAGATTTCAGATGCAGGTCTCCCTTGAGAATTTCTTGTGGTGCTGGTCATGCAGTGTTGACCTCCCACAATTTTTGTTTGTCTGGGAAATATACTATTTCTCCTTCATTTCTGAAGGATAACCTTGCTGAGAATTGTATTCTTGGCTGGCAATTTTTTTCTTTTAGTATTTTGAATATATCATCATATTTTCTTCTAGACTGTAAGATTTCAGTTGAGAAGTCTGCTGTTAGTCTGATGACAGCTCCCTTAGAGATGACTTGCCACTCTTCTCTTTTTGCTTTTAGAATTCTCTCTTTGTTTTTGAGCTTTTCCAGTTTGACTACAATGTGTCTTGGACAGGATCTTTTTGGATTGAATCTGTTTGAGGATCTTTGGTCTTCCTGGATCTGAAGCTCTGTGTCTCTCCCTACACTTGGGAAGTTTTCTGCTATTATTTCCTTGAACAGGTTTTCAATGCCTTTTTCTTTCTCCTCCTCTTCTGGAATACCCATCATTCAGATATCTGTGAGCTTGAGGTTATCTACTAGCTCTCTTAGATTTTCTTCATTTAAAAAAATTTTTTTTCTTTTTTTTTCTTTTGTCTGCCTGAGTTATTTCAAAAAGACCATCTTTGAGATCTAAAATTCTTTCTTCTGCTTGCTCTAGCCTGCTGCTTAAGCTCTCTCTTGTGTTTTATTTCACTGAGTGAATCTTTCAGTTCCAGGAGTTCTGCTACATTCTTTTTTAAGGTATTAATCTCTATGTAAATTTCCTCCTTCATATTCTGTATATTTTTTCTTGTTTCATGAGTTCCCTAATTGAATCCTCTCTTATCTCTCTGAGTTTTCTTAATATCATTAGTCAGAATTCTTCTTCAGACATTTCAAGGTTTTCCTTCTCTATGGTGTCTGGTACTTGACAATAAGTCTATTCCTTTGGTGGTGTTGTATTTTCTTGTTTATTTGTAGTTCTAGTATCTTTTTCATTGACATTTGGTCATCTCATAAGGTACTTGTTTCTTCTATTACTCTGGAGTGGGCTGCAAAGAGAAAGACTTCCTCCTCTATTTGGAGGCTTTGCTGATGACTCTTCTTGTGTCAGTGCAGTCGAGCATGTGGTGGGCTTCCTGTAGGGAGGACCTTGGGCAGGCCTTTCTGGGGCTCAAGTGTGGGCCCAGGGCAGCAGCAGGTGGGACAGCAGTCATCTCAGCTCTTGGTCAGGTGGCGGGCAGTCCTGTCTGGGGCTCAAGTGTGAGCCCAGGGCAGTGGCACATGGGACAGCATTTGCCTCAGCTTCTGGTTGAGTGGGGGACAGGTGTCTCCCCAAATATGGGATATTGGTTAAATAAACTGTAGTGCACAACCTCAGTGGAGTACAATGCAACTGAAAAAAAGGATGAGGAAGAGTTTCATGAAGTGAGAAGTGATTTTCAGAAGGTAATACTAAATGGCAAGAGCAAAGTACAAAACAAGCCTAATGTTTTAGTCCATTCGTGTTGCTATGACAGAAATACCTGAGACTGGGTAATTTATAAAGAAAAAAGGTTTATTTGGCTTATGATTCTGGGACAGCTGCATCTGGCACAGGCCTCAGGCTGCTTCTACTCATGGTGGAAAGTGGCAGGCAGCCAGCAGGTACAAGCAGATCACATGGCGAGAGAAAGCAAGAGAGAGAGAGAGAGAGAGAGAGGAGGTGCCAGGGTCCTATAAACAACCAGCTCTCACGGGAACTAACAGAGTGAGAACTCACTCATTAATCCCTCTACCCCCAGGGAGAGCATTAATCCATTCATGAGGGATCTTCCCCCATGACTCAGTTTCCAACACTGCCACACTGGGGATCAAATTTCCACATGAGTTTTGGAGGGGACGACACATTCAAACTCCATCACCTGCAGAGTACATTACCTTTTGTGTAAAAAAGAAAAGGAAGTAAGAAAACAAATGTAAGAAAGGTTAAGCTTTCCCTTTGGAGGTTTGATAATTGAGCCTGCTGAAATGAACTGGCAATATACATAGATTAAGAGGAAAAAAAGCATGCAAACTCATTAACATGCACATGTGCACAAGAGCCACACAACATATGAATCTCAAAGATGGGCCAGATGATTGAAGCTTAGGTACCCTCTTCATAGGGAGAGGGAGTTGGGGGGTGTAGGCAATTTTAGAAGAAGAGTAAGTGATTTTTAGGGGAGATAAGTGGGTCTGAAGAATAGACTATAGCCGGGACAGTGTTCCTCTTGACTCTGACGCAAATCACAACAAATTATGAGAAAATGAAGGGCAAACTGTACTATGAACAAAGATTGTTTTATTATGCAGATAAAGTGTCTCAGGTAACAGCCCTTAGAAGAATAGTTGAAACGATAGGTGAGAGGTCTGTCCAGCATGGTGTCCTGGGTGGAGACTTTTAGTCTCCTCTCCTGCGATGAGTTAATCTTCTCTGGTTAATGTAGATTTCAGAAAGGAGGTCCAAGACAATTACATTCCTTCTGAATGAACTTCCCTCAGTCAGGTAAGGGAACTTTAGAGAGAGTTCCTTTCTGCGCTTTGGAAAGGAAAGAGAGGAAGGGCAGAAGAAGGTCAAAAAGAGATTTGGTTCTGAGGCTTATTTCTGAGGCTTTTCAATCTCCTTTGCTCAAAGCACTCAGGACGTCAAAGTGCCATATTTGGAGGTATAAAATTTTCTGAGTCTCAACAAACATATAGCTGCTTAGCTATTTTTTTAAGGCTAACTTTTTTCATTGAAACGTAATTGATTATACCTATTTCTGGGGTACAGAGTTGAATCCTCAATACCTGTGTACAATGGGTGATAAATCAGAATAATCAGCATATTCATCATTACGAAACATGATTATTTCTTTGTGTTGAGGACTTTCGATCTCCTCTCTTCTAGCCACATGATAGCATGCAGTAAATTAATGTTAATTATAGATGCCTATCTCAACTGTATATCAATAGAACTTATTTTTCCTAACTAGCTGTTTTATGTCTATTAACCAACATGTTACTATCTCCCCTCCCCCTCCCCCACCTCTAGTCATCACAGTTCTATCCTCTCCTTCTAAAAGTTGACATATTCTTATGATTCTTTTTCTTTCTTTTTTTTTTATTTTTTATTTTTTAGCTCCCACTTATGAGTGAAGACATGCAGTATTTCTCTTTCTGGGCCTGACTTATTTCACTTAACATAATTTTCTCCAAACTCATCCATGCTGCTGTGAATGGCAGAATTTCATTACTTTTATGGCTGAGTAGTATTCCATTGTGGATATATACCACATTTTCCTTATCCAGTCATCTGTCCATGTATATATAGGTTGGTTCCATTGCTTGGCTATTGTAAACAGAGCTGTGATGAACATGGAAGTGCAGGTATTCCTTCAACATGATAATTTCCATTCTTTTGGATATATACCCAGTAGTGGGATTGGTGGATCGTACAGTGGTTCTATATGTAGATGTCTGAGAAACCTCCATACTGTTTTCCATAATGGTTGTCCTAATTTACAGTCTCACCAACAGTGTAGAAGAATCCCTCTTTCTCCACATCCTTGCCAGTATTTGTTATTCTCTGTCTTTTTGATAATAGCCAGTCTAGCTGGGGTGAGATAGTATCTCAGTGTAGTTTTGATTTGCATTTCCCTGATGATTAGTGAGGCTGAACATTTTTTCATGTACCCGTTGGCCATTTGTGTGTCTTCTTTTAAGAAATGTCTATTCAGCTCCTTTGCCCATTTTTTAATTGGATTGTTTTCTTTTTACTATTAAGTTGTTTGAATTCCTTATAAATTCCGGATATTAATCCCTTGTCAGATGGATAGTTTGCAAATATTTTCTCCCTTTCCATAGGTTGTCTTTTCACTCTGTTAATTGTTTCCTTTGCTGTGCAAAAGCTTTTAAGTTTGATGTAATCATATTTATTCATTTTTTCTTTTGTTGCCTGTGCTTTTGAGGTTTTATTCATAAAGTCTTTGCCTAGTCTTGTATCCTGAAGTGTTTCCCCTGTGTTTTCTTCTAGGAATTTTATAGTTTTGTCTTACATTTAGTCTTTAATCTATCGAGTTGATTTTGATATATGGTGAATGGTAAGGGTCTACTTTCATTATTCTACACATGGATATTTACAAAAAGAAAGAAAGGAAGGGTAAAGCAGAGAATCCTGAAGTTGGAGAAGGAGAATAGGGTGGAAGACACATAGGAGTGAGTGACATTTCTCTGAATACAACTTTTAGATATGGATCTGACTTTCAGAAGTGTGTTCATGTTCTACACATTTTTTAAAAATAAAATTAAATCAACAAAGAAAGGATGAGAAGGAGAAAAGAAAACCTGAAATAGAAAACAAACTAAAGTAAATAAACCCAAATGTATTTTAAATGAATGCAAAAATCATACTAATGGGAGGGAGTAACTAATCCAAGTAACTGTGGCATAGTATGTGACTGTGTACTTCAGTCTTGAGTGGAGTTGAGGATTGGGAGAGAACTGAACTCCTTTTTAGTAAATTCATCTTTTTCAGAGGTATGGGTGAAACAATTTTAAAACTAATTTAGATATTGTATTGGTATGTTTTCTGTTGCTTATTTTAAAAATACCTAAAACTGGGTAATGTGTAAAGAAAATGAAGTTTATTTCTTAAAGTTTGGGAAGCTGGTACATCCATAGTCCAGGGGGCACTTCTGGTGAAGGTCTTCTTCTGGGTGGAAACTCCCTACAGGGTCACATGGCAATGCAGACAATCACATGCTGAGAATGGTAAGAGCTTCTCATGTGCTTTGCTTATAAAACCACCAGGCCACAACCATGACAACCCATTACTCTATGAATGGATTCATCCATTCATGAGAGCAATATCCTCACAATCCAATCATCACTTCTCAAAGGCTCCACCTTTCAAATACCATAATTGGATTTTCTACCCTCTTAACACTGTAACAATGGGGATCAAGTTTCTTCTACATGAATTTTTGGAGGACACATTTGACCCACAGCAGATGTATTATAGGACTGAGAAAATGAGTTAGGTGTTGTTGAGGTTGGGATCCAGGGTTCTCACTAAGGAAGAAGGAACATTCGAATATGGAATGAGAGAAATCAAGAAACAATGCCCAGGATCAGAGTTGGAGATTTCAGTCAGTGTAAACTCATGATTTCCAAAATGTGTATGCATGTCTATGTGCATGTATATGTGCATGTGCATATGTATGTATGTGTGTCGGTGGTGTGGGAGAGACAGCCATACTTGCTTGTGAGAGCCAATATTTAAATTTCCAGGCATTTTGTGAGCTGATTGTTCAACACAGCCATCATTAAAATTAAATTATATACCTATAAAGTTAAATAATATTAAAATAAAGGTGACAAATACTCAAAATCCATAACTTCCTAATTGTTTTACTACATTTTACTATTATCTATGCTCTTGAGGTTATTTACATTTACTGTACTTGTTCCCAACTCCACATTCAGGAACATCATGTTGGTAGCTTAAATTGGTTATAGAGGGAGCATTTACACTGTGGGAATCAGTAAATACCACAAAGCAAGTCTTTTTTTTTTTTTTTTTTTTTTTGAGGATCTGGTTGTTAAACATGTATTAAGATATATTGTGTGCATGTATCTATTTAAGTATTCATGCACACATTTTTCACTTCTATTATCATTGCAACTTTTCTGTTAAGTTTGAAATGATTTTCAAATTAAGAGTTTTAAAGATGCACCTCTAAGAATTGGTGGAATATGGTCTTTGTTCTCTCTCTCTTTATGGTCTGCCTCTGTCCTCTGGATTATTCCCTCCTGTAGAGCAGAACCTTATTTATCTTGTGCATCAATGTATCTAGAGCCTAGAATAGAGGTGCCACAAGGTGGGTGGTTGGTCACTGTTTGCCAGACAGCAAAAAGACAAATAGATGACTAATCCTTCTCATTTAAAAGTTCAAAGGGGTCCTTATTTATCATAATTATGTCAGGATGAGTCAACCAAATTCCAAACTTCTGGCCAAATTTGAGTTTAACAGACTGCTCTCTCCAGCATGTAAACAGAATGCCACATGTGTTCAGGGACTGCAACACACAGGCTGGAGTCTCCCAACCTCCCGCTCCACCACCGCCAGCTAGATTAAGGCACAAGGGTCTGCTTTGATCACTGCCAAATACCCACCTCCTAAAACAAGTTTCCTCTGCCATTTCTTCTACAGAGAAGGAAGTGGAATCTTTCCCCTTTGGCTCAGTACCCCACTCCCTCCATCAGCATTTACATGTACAGTCATCCTCCCTCAATCAACATGCACATGACGTTAGATAAGACAAGGGAAGAAAAAGATGAGAACCCAGTTATTCAAACCCAGTCAATAACACTTTGAAATCAAAGAGGTTATTTATTGAAAGCAAAAATTGGCCAAAGGGCAAGACCCCTTGGACACCAGCCAGTTCAAGTGACACAGGATGCCCGCCCTATGATGCTGCAGTTCATGGTCTGCTTAGGAATTCAGAGTTCAGCCTTCTCTGGATAAGATCTCCATTGCAAATCTGTAGGAATGTGAATAGCTAAACATTTATGTGGCTCCCTCCCTGTTGGATAGTTCTGGCCTCACATTTGCTCTTGCTGCTTCCTTTGCAAATCCTTCAAAATCCCATTTCTCCCCTAAAAACCTGAAGACCTCATCCACTGCTTGAAACTTTCTGCTTCCTGTTTGAGAGGGGCCCAGACACTCTGCTCCCTAACTCTTATTGCACTGGGAGAGGATGTTAGGGCTTAGAAAAGAAAAAGAACGTGGTGATTAGCAGCAGAGCCCTCTATCAGGGGCTGAATTTTTTGCTGTGCCTTTGCACAACCAGTGCAGCCCTATCTCTCTTATCATACAGGGATGTCTTCTGAGGAGGATGGAGTTTTTTTAATAAGCGCAATTGAGCACTAACTCTGTGTCAGGCCCTGTTCTAGGGGCATTATAGGTATTGATTCATTTAGTACTCACACCAGCCCAATGTATTAGCCATTAATTATGCTCACCAAATATTTCCACCTCCTCATCTTCCAGGCATGTCCTGAACCCCTGAGGTTGGGCAAGGTCATGTGACTAGTTCTGAGCCATGAGTTGTAATCAAGTGATGTGGGTGCATTCCAGGCTGAGCGGTTGATTGCCAGACTCTCCAGAACTCTCTTTTCCCTCTGCCATGAGTACCAGCAATGCTCAGTCAGCATCTGAAGATGTTGATCTGACGGAGGAGTTTCCCACACATTTTATCCCTGCATCAATCCTGCAATGCAATCTCCAATTTTGTAATGAGGTCATTGAGGCTCCCAGAGACCAAGTATGTTTCTCAAGGTCACATGAATGATAATAGACCCTGGGCACTGAGCCAGTTTTTCTTTAAATTTTACTCTAGAAACAAGGTAGGAAATTGAAATAATGACCTTCAGACAATGTAGAGCAGAACCCCCAGCCAACCCACAATGAAGACAGGTGTCAGAGAGATACAAGCCTCTGCTGCTGTAAAACGAGTCGACACTGGCAAGGGACTGAGTGTTTGTGTCATTCCTAAATTCATATGTTAAAATCCTAGCCCCCAATGTGATGGTCTTAGGAGTCGCGGGGGGGGGGGGGGCTTTGGGGAGATAATTAGGAAATGAAGATGTATTCCTAATGAATGGGATCAGCACCCTTATGAAAGGGACCCCAGAAAGTTCTCGCCCTCTTTTCACCACATGAGGACATAGTTAGAAGGTGGAAGTCTGTAACTCAGAAGAGGGCCGTCACCAGAACCTGACCAGGCTGGCACCTCAGTCTCAGACTTCCAAATCCCAGAAGTATAAGAAATAACTTTCTGTTGTTTAAACCACCCAGTGTATGGTACTTTGTTAGAGCAGCCCAAACTAACTAAGACAACACCAGAGCCAATAAACATTTAAGCTCCAAAATAGCTTAGAAAATTGTTTCAAAGTTGTACAAAGTTGGAGATCAGGTATAAAAGAGTACTGAATAAAGGTGGGAGGAAGACACAAGAGTTGAGCCCTTGGCTTGGTTAAGCCTGTTTAGTTTGACCTAAAGATTTCTTCAGACACAGTGAACTGTAAACTAACCTGATGTGTACACAGACTAACCTACTCTTGTAATCTAACACGATGTGCAAACAGACTGTAACATACTCTTGTAACAAGCAGCCGAGTCGCAGCCAATCACAAGCAGCCAACTGTCCCTCACTACCATTTTCTGTATGTCACTTCCCTTTTTGTGTCTATAAATCTTAATTGACCATGTGGCAATGTCGAGGTTGTTCTGAATCTGTTCTGATTACGGGGACTTCCCAATTTGCCAGTTCTTCTTTGCTCAAATTAAACTCTGTTAAATTTAATTTGTCTAAAGTTTTTCTCATAACAAGCTACTTCACTCTTTGGTACCACATAGGTGATGAGCTCTCACAGCCCAGGCCCTCTTCCCTTTAATCCCTTCTTGTGTTGGGCAAAATTTTGCAGCAATGGGTATCTACCCAGTGTTATAGGCTCACCTCCTTTCCCACTTGGAAAGGAGATCTGGGCTCCCCCTTATGCTCTTCCAATTTCCCCTGGGAAAGGGAACGTGAGCTCTTGCCTTGTGACTGGGGAGAATGTTACTGTTCTATCCAAGAGATAGGGATAGGAAACTAGTGTCCTCAAGAACTTGGCCTGAGATGCTTTGCTTGGCCAGATTCCCCAGTTCTCCAGAGTGGCCTCGACTCCTCACGATCCTTCTACACAGCCAACTCACTCACCTATCTTACTGTCCTGGGCCCCAAAACATTAGAGTTTGAGCCTCTACAGGATATGTTAATGTTCCTCACCACCAAGAGAATTCATTTCTTCCTGAAAATTCTAGTCTGGTCTACATTAAAAATTCATAATCCATCTTTTAACATAACTAACCTCTTTTCTTGAGCACTAATATCCTTAGCCTTATTAGGCATTCGTCAGTCCCTACTCTTCTTGCCAGCCCCCACCCCTTCCTTCCTGTCCGGAGTCACATTATAATGCCTTGAGAATCGAGAGTTTCAACCTAATCACTAGGTTTCTCCACTTCAGGAGGGAAAGTGAAAAAGAGTTTCTGTTACCCCTGGATGCCAGTGATTTCGGCAACCTCCTGGATGTGCCGACAGCATAGAAAGGTGTGTGTTGCAGAGGAAAAGAAACTGTTCCTGAAAACAGATAGACCTGTGCTCAATCTAGGTCTGTGTTTGGCTTGCTGAGTAAGTTTGTGCAGAGAAACCCAAAATCTCGGTGCCTGCATGCCTTCATGTATAAATGGAGATGACCATACTCCACGTGTAAAAGTCAGATAATTGAAGCGAAATCACTTCGTACAAGGCAAAACTATACAAATCCATGAGATGGCTGCTATTTTTTAATCCACGTACTTCCAGTTTCCTCCTTCATAAAGCAATTCTTGTATCCACATTAAACTGCCAAGCAACCCTTGTTTCCTTTGGTTTGCAAAGCTGTTGACAAGCCCATCGGAAGGCGGATGTTGACCATGAGGATCAGGGACTTCCAAGGGGAAGCACCATCGTCATTATCATTAGGATGCCTGGTGTTGCTTCACAAGGGCTTTCTTCCTGCCCACTCTCCCCCAACAATTACTTTCACGTTCTCTTCACAGAATGATTGTGACCAATCCCCAACTTGGCTGCTTATGTCAAAGATAATCATCTCCATTGTCTGTAATGATTGAAACCTGATGAATCTTCATCACCACCCACCCTTTGAATAGAGAAAGGAATTAAGCACATCACCAACAGATGTGGCCAAAACAGGGCCATGAAATATCAGAACGCACAACTAACTCTTACTCTCCTATTTTACTAACTAAAAATAATAATGAACATTTATTAATACCTCCAATGTGCTATTATTTCTCTCAAAATCTTTGTATCAGGGTTCTTCAGAGAAACAGAACAAAGGTACAGTGAGAGAGAGCTAGACAGACAGACATAGATAGATATTTCCTTTAAGGAATTGACTCGTGATTGTAGGGCTGGCAAGTCCAAATTCCACAGGGCTGGCCAGCAGTCTAGAAATGCAGGCAGAATTTCTATATTACCATCTTGACGTGGAATCCCTTCTTTTCTGGAGAAATCTCAGTTTTTGCTTTCAAAGCCTTCAGCAGATTGGATGGGGGCCTCCCACATTACTGAAGCTAATCTGCTTTACTTAAAGTTAACTGACTGTAGATGTTAATCTTATCTACAAAATACCTTTCCAGCAACATCTAGACTGGTGTTTGACCAAACAACTGGGCACCATAGCAAAGTTGACACATAAAATTGACCATTACATATGGAGGTTCCTCAAACAATTGCAGATAGATCTACCATACGACCCAGCTATCCCACTGTTGGGAATATACCCAGAGGAATGGAAATCATCAAGTCGAAGGTATACCTGTTCCCCAATGTTCATCGCAGCACTCTTTACAATAGCCAAGAGTTGGAACCAGCCCAAATGTCCATCATCAGATGAGTGGATACGGAAAATGTGGTACATCTACACAATGGAATACTACTCAGCTATAAAAACGAATGAAATACTGCCATTTGCAACAACATGGATGGACCTTGAGAGAATTATATTAAGTGAAACAAGTCAGGCACAGAAAGAGAAATACCACATGTTCTCACTTATTGGTGGGAGCTAAAAATTAATATATAAATTCACACACACACACACACACACACACAAAAAAAAAAAAAAACTGGGGGGGGGGAAGAAGATATAACAACCACAATTATTTGAAGTTCATACGACAAGCAAACAGAAAGGACATTGTTGCGGGGGAGGGGGGGAGGGAGAAGGGAGGGAGGTTTTGGTGATGGGGAGCAATAATCAGCCACAATGTATATCGACAAAATTAAAAAATAAATAAATAAATAAATAAATATTCGTAAAAAAAAAAAAAATTGACCATTACAATCTGTGAAGAAGGCTTCTGTAGGCCCCTTTTTGTGGGGAAACCAATGCTCCTGAGCTTTAGATAATTTAGCCAAAGGGGGATAGAATCTGACCCAAATGAACAACAGCATGCCCTAGCTCTCTACACTCAACCACTTTATGCTCTGGAGAGACAACTGAATTTGTAAAATAGGAAAACTATAAAAATGTTCTTAGGGAAAAGGCTGTTGGGAAATAAGTGGGCAATAATAAGAATTCATTTACTTCCTAAATGAGATACTATTGATGGAAAAAAAGAGTTTGACAGAATTCATTGTAGTGTTGTGTTCTTTAGAGTCTTGCTACCCAAAATTTAATCCTTGGGTCAGCCGGATAAGCATCACCTTGGAACTTGTTAGAAATGAAGAATCCCAGACTCCATCCCAGACCTGCTGAATCAGAAGCAACAACTTAGCAAGAGTTTCAGGTGTATTAGTTTTCTTTCTCTGTGTAAAAATTTACCATAAACTTAGTGATTGAAAACAATACCCAGTCATTAGCTCACAGTCTGTAGGTCAGAATGGGGGTGGGTGGGCAGAGGGTTGGCTGGATTCTAAGAGTCTAAAAAGCCCAAAATCGGGGTGTTGGCCAGGCTGGGCTCTTATCTGAGGAAGAATCTGCTTTAAGCTCACTGAAGTTGTTGGCAGAATTCATTTCCATTGTGACTGTAGGACTGAGTTCTTACTTCCTTGCAGATGTGAGCTGGAATGTATCTCGGCTCCTGGAGATTCGTTCCTTCTCACATGGCTCCTCTCTGTTCAAAACGGCAACACACATTGAGTGTGCTTGTTTCAAATCTTCTTATGCTTCAGATCTCTCTGAGATCCTGTGTTGCCACCAGCCAGAGGTAGCTCTCCGGTTTTAAGGGCTCATGTAATCAGACTGGGACCAACAAGATCATTCCCCTCTCTTAAGGTCAACTATACATATAATGAAACAACATCACCAGATTAATAGCCCACCACATTTGCAGGTTCCTGGGATTAGGATGGGACTTGTTTGGGAGGCTGTAAGAGCATCTTTGAGTTCTGCTTAGCACACTGGTGTTTCACACATGCCACATTAAAGCTCAAGAGGCACTATTTTACACTGTTCAGAAGCACGGATTGATTCTCACTTAAAATGTACAGCACAAGAAACCCGTACAATTTGGTTAACAAATATAGGTCATTTGACATTGCACTTGCACATGCATGGTCCCGTTTAATTCTCCAAACAGCTTAGGTGTGGGAGAGACTACTTCTTTGCTGAGCATGAAGCACCTGAGATGCAGAGTGTGTCACATCCAAGGTTACACTGCAAGTGCACAGACAGCTGGTATTTGAACTCACACTCCTGCTTAAAAGTCAAGCATAATTCTTCCCTCTCTCTTTCCTCCAAATAACACTCCCATGCACTTTGAGAGGCTAGTTTTAGTGGATGATTAGAAAAGCAACTCTAGGATTGCTGAAGCACAAGAGAATGATAGATAGGATGACTCATTAATTAGTTCAGTAATTATTTAGTGAGTGACTCGTTGCTGTGTGGCAGGCTTGTCATTGGTGAACGAGACCAGCTAACATCCCTATCTTCACTGGGGTGGCATGCCAACAGGTAGACAACTGCTGGCCACCCGAGGAGCTAATAGCACAGGGTGACCAGGACAGGTCTAGGAGGTTCAGGCAACGCTTCCAGAGTAGTTTGCAATTTGTGGGCATCAACCCAAAGAGACAGCATTTAAATTACATTTTGGGGGGAGATAATTTTGGATCAGGGGACTTAACTTTGAAATGCTTCAAACCACACCCTGGGGGTGATGTAGACAAACTTGGAGGCAGGGACATGGGCTCCAGATCCGGCTTCAGCAGCCAGCATCAGGAACATCACGTACTAGCTCTAAGCCTCAGCTTTAGAAATTTCAAGCAAACCAAGAAAGAGGTCATTATTCCAAGAAAAACAAAAGGTTGTATAAGAAAGAAAATATAATAATAATATACCTTGTAGGGATGGCTGATTTTTGGAAAATCTCAGCTGGAGTAAAATAACCCTATGATTCTTCTGTTCAACGATGCTGCCCTAGAGACAGCAGTGAGGTGTAAGGGGGAGCTCATAAAAAGAAGAGGCCAGATACCTGGAAACCATCTCTTAAAAAAAATCCCAGCCCGGTGGCCCTGGGCTCTGCTGTCAGTCTGCAGGGTGGGGTGGAAAACTGGGTTCAAGTCATTGAGCAAAAGCCAGGAAAGCTGGTAGCATTGGAATGCGCGAAGAAGAGGCGGCTGGATGAATTCTGGTTTTGACAGCTTTTACATACTCCTACCTCATGTCTGGAGGGCAACTGGGGTCAGTAATGGCATGGACCCCTTCCAGATATGGGGCTTGAGTTCTGCGGAAAACAGTGATCCACTTCCCTCAGTGGCCACCACCAGCCACTTTCTCCCATGACATTTTAACAGCTCAAATGGAAAATTCTTGGGGACCCAGTTTCTGAAGCCTGGTGAGTCATGTCATCGAGTTAAACGATGCCACCTGCATACTTTGATTCATTTGGAAGTCTAAGGTCTTTTTTTTAAAGAGCCTGAGCAGCTGGCCACCAGATGCCAGTCTCCACCCCTTGGGTTGAGAGTTGGCAGCTTATAGTTGGGATAATTTAACGACCAATCCTCCCTTAAATCGGTGCTTTGTTACTTTCTGGTTGGATTTTTACTGTTATGGGGCATTTCAATCCAGGACGATTGAAAGAGGGTAAAGGTGAGCCAGGAAAATAGTCCCAAAGACAAGGTGGCTAAGCCAGCAAACGTTTTAGAATTTTTAGTTTAGAACTTTGCACCTAGAAAAGTAAACCACTTAAAATAAATGTATAAAAATAAGAACAGCTTACAGGCAATGATTCAGAACTACAAAATCACAGTACATCTTTTTTGCCAAGTAAAAAAATCAAGATTTTTCTAACATTTATGAGACATATATTGGTGGTATGATGAACTGAGGACAACCGAAGGCCTGTTTGAAGATCGATCAATAATCGTAAATTTGCCGGATACTGTAACGTTCACTTTTGTGAAGAGCACGTACAAGCTGAAGGGAAAAGTCAGAATTCTCAAGATAATTGCAAAAATTATTTTCAAGAATTTTTTTCTTTCTACATCAACTTTATTTAGGTGTAATTCACATCTAATAAAATACAGCCATTTCATATGTACAGTCCAGTGAGTTGTGCCAACTGTCTACCAGTGTAACCACCACCGCAATCAAGGCACAGTGTTCCCATGACCCCCGAAAGTTTTCCTGGTGCCCCTTTGCTTTCAGTCCCTGTCCCCACCCCCAATCCAGGCAACTACTGATCTGCTTTGTCACTATCGATTGGTTTTGCCTGTTCTAGAATTTCATGCAATGAAATCATACAGTATATTCTCTTTTGTATCTGGTTTCTTTGGCTCATCACAGTGTTTTTGAGATTGAACCATGTTACAGATAGCATATTATCAGCCATTCATTTTTCTTTTCTTTCTTTTTTTTTTTTTGCCAAGTAGTATTCCATTGTATCGATTTACCAAAATTTGTTTATTCATTCACCTGTTTCTAGCTTTATTGCTGGGTTGTGTTCTATCATATGGATATAATATAAATATATCACAAATGATCTACATACTTACAGACAGATATTTTTATTTCCAGTTTCTTGCTATCATGAACTAAGATGCTATAAATATTTTTGTAGACATATTCTTTCATTTATTGTGGGTAAATATCTTTTTTTTTTTGTAGTCCTACCACTTTGCTATTTGCTTTATCTTTGTCCTATCTATATGCTCTTCCTCTACTTCTTTCCTACTTCCTTTTGTCATAATAGATTTTTTTTAGTATACTAATTTATTTCTTAAGTTTTTCATTTATCTTCTTCATATTATTTTTCAGTGATGGTTCTAAAGATTTCAACATGCCTCCTTAACTTATCACGAGGATTAACATTCTGCCATTTCATATAAAATGTAAGAATTTTGCAACAGTATAATTACATTCATCCTCTGTCTTACTATTGTCATTTATTTAATATCATTGTATATTGTAAAACCCCACAATATGATATTATAATTTTTCGAAAGGTTGTTGTCTTTTAAAGAAATTAAGAGATGGAAAAAAATGGTATTCTTAATTTATCATCATATTTATGATTTATAGTGCTCTACATTCTTTCCTGTAGATCTGAGTTTCTGTCTGGTTTCCCTGATCTGCAGCCTGAAGAACTTTCTCTAGCATTTCTTGTAGTACAGGTCGGCTGTAGATAATTGTCTTGTTCATTTGTCGGAAAAAATGTCTTTACTTTGCCTTCATTTTATTTTTTTTTTTTCTTTAATGTTATTTTATTTTGTCAATATGCTATGTGGTTGATTATTGTGGCCCATTACCCTAACCTCCCTCCCCCCTCCCTGTCCCCCCTCCCTCCCAACAATCTCCTTTCTGTTCTCTTGCCGTATCAACTTCAAGGAATTGTAATTGTTGTGTCTTCTTCCCCCCCTCCCCCGGTTGTTTGTGTATTTATTTATTTACTTTTAGCTCCAACCAATAAGTGAGAACATGTGGTATTTCTCTTTCTGTGCCTGACTCGTTTCACTTAATATAATTCTCTCAAGGTCCATCCATGTTGTTGCAAATGGCAGTATTTCATTCGTTTTTATAGCTGACTAGTATTCCATTGTGTAGATGTACCACATTTTCTGTATCCACTCATCTGATGATGGACATTTGGGCTGGTTCCAACTCTTGGCTATTGTAAAGAGTGCTGCAATGAACATTGGGGAACAGGTATACCTTCGACTTGATGATTTCCATGCCTCTGGGTATATTCCCAACAGTGGGATAGCTGGGTCATATGGTAGATCTATCTGCAATTGTTTGAGGAACCTCCATACCATTTTCTATAGAGGCTGCACCATTTTGCAGTCCCACCAACAATGTATGAGAGTTCCTTTTTCTCCACAACCTCGCCAGCATTTATTGTTCACAGCCTTTTCCATATTAGCCATCCTAACTGGGGTGAGATGGTATCTCAGTGTGGTTTTGATTTCATTTCCCGAATGCTGAGTGATGTTGAGCATTTTTTCATATGTCTGTTGGCCATTCGTTTATCTTCCTTTGAGAAATGACTATTTAGCTCTTTTGCCCATTTTTTAACAGGGTTACTTGTTTTTTTGTTGTAAAGTTGTTTCAGTTCCTTGTATATTCTGGATATTAATCCTTTGTCAGATGTATATTTTGCAAATATTTTCTCCCACTCTGTTGGTGGTCTTTTAACTCTGTTAATTGTTTCTTTTGCTGTGCAGAAGCTTTTTAGTTCAATATAATCTCATTTGTTTATTTCTCCTTTGGTTGCCCATGCTTTGGGGGTCATATTCATGAAGTCTGTGCCCAGGCCTACTTCCTAAAGTGTTTCTCTTATGCTTTCTTTAAGAAGTTTTACTGTTTCAGGGTGTATATTTAATTCTTTAATCCATTTCGAGTTGATTTTAGTATATGGTGAGAGGTATGGATCTAGTTTCATTCTCCTGCATGTGGATATCCAGTTCTCCCAGCACCATTTGCTGAAGAGGCAGTCTCTTCCCCAGTGTATAGGCTTGATGCCTTTGTCAAAGATCAGATGGCTGTAGGTGTGTGGGTTGATTTCTGGATTCTCTATTCTACTCCATTGATCGGTGTGTCTGTTTATATGCCAGTATCATGCTGTTTTGGTTATTATAGCTTTGTAGTATAAAGTCAGGTAGTATTATGCCTCCAGCTTTATTTTCTTTTTATTTATTTTATTATTTATTTATCTATTTTTTTGCTCAGAATTGCTTTGGCTATGCGTGGTCTTTTGTTATTCCATATAAATGTCTGGATAGTTTTTCCATTTCTGAGAAAAATGTCATTGGAATTTTGATGGGGACTGCATTGAATTTGTATATCACTTTGGGTCATATGGACATTTTCACAATGTTGATTCTTCCAACCCAAGAACATGGGATATCTTTCCATCTTCTTGTATCCTCTCTAATTTCTCTCAGCAGTGGTTTGTAGCTCTCATTGTACAGATTTTTCACATCCTTGGTTAACTCAATTCCTAAGTATTTTATTTTTTTCGTGGCTTTTGTAAATAAAATGGTCAAGCTTTCTTGATTTCTCTTTCTGCATGTTCACTATTGGAGAAAAGAAATGCTACTGATTTTTGTATGTTGACTTTGTATCCTGATACTTTGATGAAATCATTTACCAACTCCAAGAGTTTTTTTGTAGAGGCTTTAGGCTGTTCGATATATAGGATCATGTCATCTGCAAACAGGGACAGTTTGACTTCATCTTTTCCAATCTGGATGCCCTTTATTTCCTTCTCTTCTCTGATTGCTCTGGCTAGTACTTCCAACACTATGTTGAATAGGAGTGGTGAGAGTGGGCATCCTTGTCTAGTTCCTGTTCTTAAGGGAAAAACTTTCAGCTTTTCCCCATTCAGTATGATATTGGCAGTGGGTTTATCATATATGGCTTTAATTATATTGAGATACTTTCCATCTATACCTAACTTATAGAGGGTCTCTGTCATGAATGACTGTTGAATTTTATCAAATGCTTTTTCAGCATCTATAGAGATGATCATATGGTCCTTGTGTCTGATTTTATTGATATGATGTATCACATTTATTGATTTGCGTATGTTGAACCAACCTTGCATCCCTGGGATGAATCCCACTTGATTGTGGTGTATAATTTTATATACGTGTTGCTGTACTCTGTTAGCTAGTATTTTATTGAGGATTTTTGCATCTATATTCATCAAAGATATCTGCCTGTAGTTTTCTTTTTTGGTTGTACCTTTACCTGGTTTTGGTATCAGGATGATATTTGCTTCTTAGAATGAGTTTGGGAGAATTGCCTCTGTTTCAATCTTTTGGAATAGTTTGTAGAGAATTGGTGTCAATTCCTCTTTGAATGTTTGGTAAAATTCTGCTGTGAATCCATCTGGTCCTGGGCTTTCATTTGTTGGGAGCCTTCTGATAACAGCTTCAATCTCCTTTATTCTTATTGGTCTGTTCAGATTTTCTACATCTTCTTGGCTCAGTTTTGGTAGATTGTGTGTGTCCAGAAATTTATCCATTTCCTCCAGATTTTCAAATTTGTTGGCATATAGTTGTTTATAGTTGTATCGAATAATTCCTTGTATTTCAGATGTATCAGTTGTAATATCACCTTTTTCATTTCTAATTTTTGTTATTTGGATTTTATCTCTTCTTTTAATAGTTAGCCATGCTAATGGTTTGACAATTTTATTTATCTTTTCAAAAAATTAACTTTTTGAGTCATTGATCTTTTGTATTGTTTTGGGGTTTCAATTTCATTAAATTCTGCTCTGATCTTAATGATTTCTTTCCATCTGCTAACTTTGGATTTGGATCGTTCTTGTTTTTCTAGCTCTTTAAGGTGAGGTGTTAGGTTGTTCACTTGCCATCTTTCCATTCTTCTGAAGTAAGCATTTAATGTGATAAATTTCCCTCTTAGTACTGCTTTTGCAGTATCCCACAGTTTTTGGTGTAATGTATCATTATTTTCATTAATTTCAATGAATTTTTTGATTTCCTGTTTGATTTCTTCTTGGACCCATATGTCATTAAGTAGAATACTGTTTAATTTCCATCGGCTTGTATAGTTTCCAGAATTTTGTCTGTTATTGATTTCTAATTTTAATCCATTCTGGTCTGAAAAAATACATGGGATAATTCCAATTTTTCTGAATTTGTTGAGACTTGATTTGTGACCTAACATGTGATCTATCCTGAAGAATGATCCATGTGCAGATGAGAGGAATGAATATTCTGAGGTTGTTGGATGGAATGTTATGTAGATATCTGCCAAGTCCAATTGGTCTAGAGTGTTGTTTAGATCTTGTGTTTCTCTGCTGATTCTTTGCCTAGATGATCTGTCCAACATTGACAGTGGGGTGTTCAGGTCCCCTCCTATTATGGTATTAGTGTCTATTTTCTTCTTTAGGTCTAATAGAGTTTGCTTTATAAATCTGGCTGCTCCAACATTGGGTGCGTACATATTTATGATTGTTATGTCTTCTTGATGGATCAATCCTTTTATCATTATGTAGTGGCCCTCATTGTCTCTTTTTATGGTTTTTAGTTTAAAGTCTATTTTACCAGATATAAGAATAGCTACTCCAACTCATTTTTCATTTCTGTTTGCATGGTAAATCTTTTTCCATCCTTTCACTCTTAGTCTATGTGAGTCTTTATGGGTGAGGTGGGTCTCCTGAAGGCAGCATACAGTTGGGTCCTCCTTTTTAATCCAGTCAGCCAGTCTCTTTTAATTAAGGAATTTAATTCTTTTACATTAAGATTTGTTATTGAAAAGTGTTGATTTACTCCTAGCATTTTATTGATTTTTGTTTGGATGTCTTAAGTGTCTTTTGTTCCTTTCTTTCTGGTTTACTGTTTGTTTTCTGTATTTATTGGCTCCTTGGGTTGTAAATAGCCTTTTTATTTGTTTGTTTTCTCTTCATGGATGCCATTTGTATTATACTAGTGGTTTTTTTATTTTTCTTGGGTTTTTATGTCAGTAGTAGTTGTTTTTCAGGTACTAAACCCCGTACTCCCTTGCGAATTTCCTGTAAGGGTGATCGTGTGGTGGTGAACTCCCACAGTTTTTGTTTGTCTGAGAAATATACCATTTGCCCTTCATTTTGGAAGGATAGCCTTGTGGGGTAGAGTATTCTTGGTTGGCAATCTCTGTCTTTTACTATTTTCAATATATCATCCCATTCCTTTCTGGCTTTTAGGGTTTGTGATGAAAAGTCTGATGTTAGTCTGATTGGGGCTCCTTTATAGGTGATTTGACACTTCTCTCTTGCAGCTTTTAAGATTCTCTCTTTGTCTTTGAGTTTTGCCAATTTGATTATAACATGTCTTGGAGAAGACCTTTTTGGGTTGAATACAGCTAGGGATCTTTGAGTTTCCTGAATCTGAAGATCTGCATCTTTTCCTATACCTGGGAAGTTTTCTGCCACTATTTTGTTGAATATGTTTTCCATGCAATCTCCTTTTTCCTCCCCTTCTGGAATACCCATGAATCGGATATTTGAGCACTTAAGGTTGTCTGATATCTCTCTTAGATTTTCTTCAATGCTTTTAATTCTTTTTTCTTTTTTCTTTTTCTTTTTTTTTTTTTGTCTGCCTTTGTTATTTCAAACAGCCCATCTTCAAGGTCAGACGTTCTCTCTTCTACTTTTGCAAGCCTGCTGGTTAAGCTCTCTGTTGTGTTTTTTATTTCGCTGAATGAATTCTTCAGCTTGGCAAGCTCTGCTACTTTCTTTTTCAGGCCATTGATTTCTTTGTACATTTCTCCTTTCAGGTCCTATATACTTTTCCTCATTTCATCGCATTGTCTAGCTGAGTTTTCTTGTATCTCATTTAGTTTCCTTAGAATTATCGCTCAAAATTCCTTGTCAGACATTTCAAGGGTTTCTTGTTCTATAGGATCTAAAGCTTGAGAGTTATTACCCTTTGTTTGTGTACTTTCTTGATTTTTCATATTTCTGGTATCTTTCCTTTGATGTTTAGTCATTGTGGCAGGGGATTTCACAGTTCACTGGTTTGACACTATTGTCTGGCTAGGATGTTGATGGGGCTGCCAATTTGGTATGGCTGCCTCAGTGTATGCTTGGTTGGCCACTAGTGCCTTGGGTTTCTGGTTGCCTCGGGTCTTGGGCCTCTCCAGGGAGCCGCCTCTCTGGTCAGCATGCACTTGTCCAGGCTGGGGATGGAGTCGGGCAGCAGCAGCAAGGCCTACTTGCTGGGTTGCATGCCAGCACCACAGAGCGTGTGGTCTCTGTGGATCTTCCGCTTCTCTGGCTGGGCATCTTCCTGCTCCTTGCTCACTCGGCCAGGCCGGGGATGGAGTTGGGCGGCAGCAGTGAGGCCTACCTGCTGGGTTGTGTGCCAGCACCACAGGGCATGTGGTCTCTGCAGAGCTTCCGCCTCCCCTGCTGGACATCTTCCTGCTCTGTGTGCACTCAGCCAGGCTGGGGATGGAGTCCATGGGTAAATATTTTAAGGATGGAACTGCTGGGTTTCATAAAAGGGTATATTTCATTTTATATGGAAATGCCAAACAGTTCTGCACAGTGGTTGTACCATTTCACACTCCCATCAGCATTGCGCAAGAGTTCTAGTTACTCCTCACACCTGTCAACTCTTGGCACTGTTAGTCTTTTACATTGTAGTCATGATAGGAAGTGTGTAGTGTTACCTCACCATATTTTTAATTTGCATTTCCCTGATGACATGAACATTTAAGACCCTTTTTAAGGTAGGAAGGAAGGAGAACTAAACTCAGGAGCAAAGAGAGGGGCTTATGGGTAGAGTTACCATACAGCACGGTGTGCCTAGGACAGTCCTGGTTTATGCCTGGTGTCCTGGTATACCAGTTGCTCCCTCTACAAGTGAGCTCAGCCGTCATAACAAAATACCATGAACTGGGGGGCTTAAACAACAGGAATTTATTTGTCACAGTTCTTGAAGCTGGGAAGTCCAAGATTAAGGTGGGAGCTGATTTGGTTCTCCAGTGAGGGCTCTCTTCCTGGTTTGTAGACAGCAGCCTCCTCTCTATGTCCTCACAAGTCAAAAACAGAGGAAGCAAACTCTCTGGTGTTTTTTCTTATGAGGACAGTAATCTCATCATGAGAGATCCACCCTCATAACCTCATCTGAATCTACCTCACAAAGGTTCTATTTCCAAATACCATCACATTGGGGGTTAGGGCTTCAATATGTGAATTCAGGAAAGGATGCAATTCAGTGCCTAGCAGCCCTGTAATGGAAAACTTGGATGAAGTTTTGCTGTTTAGTGTGTGATGTAGTCTTCTCTTCCATCTCCTCACAAAGCCTCCAGTCAATGTACATTTCTCATCAATACATTTGAAGTTGAACTTGTATTTATAAGTCAGGTCCCAAGAGCAGAATTTACCGAATGAAACCTCATCACATTCATGCTACAATTATTGGAAATTTTAATAACATTAAAAAGTATATACTACTATATGCGTAATATTATCAAACTATTAGCTTTCTCCCAAATGCAGTCTAGTATTTTGAAGAATGATGCTTACTCCATAAAGTGTGATACAAACGTAAAGAATCACTATTATCAATAAAAACATATTATTTCAAGTTTTAGATAATTCTAAAATAAATTTGAAGATTTATTCTGTCACAAGTTTATATAACATTTTATTTTGGTCCTTTGTGAATTGAAAGAATCATACTCTATAATCAGGTATAAGTTTATCTGTGAAGGCAAAATAAGAGTTCAGCCAAGGATTCTGCTTATCCCTGAAATCAAATCCAAGGAAAAAATGGTGCTGGCCCGTTAGCTCAGTTGGTTAGAGTACAGTTTTATAACAAGAATTCAGATCCCTGTACAGGCCAGCTGCCTCAAAATATAATTAATTAAAAAAAATTTCTAAGAAATATGTTTTCTTGATTTTCTTCCCATTTCCTCTTTTATTCTGGCAATAAACCAACATCAGAATGTAATCATTTCAATTTCACATAGTCTATCTCTTTCCCAGTTAGGATTCACAATATCATAACATTCAGTCCCAAGCACTGTATCTGGTAGCACTTCATAACTCTTTGAAAATGGACAAAAGCATGCATGCATACCTTAAATTTGCTTCATAAGCCTGACCACATTTTCATGACATGACCTTTCAAATGGTTTCACCCTTACTTGGCTTCATGTGGCAATTTTTTTTCTTATTATGTACATAAACAAATGATTTTATGTGTGGCACCATGGATAATAGAAATTTACATGATCTCAGCCCTTGAAAAACTCATACTCTAGTATTTAAAAGGAAGGCGCATGCATGAAGAACTATGACATGAAGCAGAAAGTGGTAAGTACCCTGTGAGTGAGATAAACAACTGCAGCTTGAAAGCACTGAATGTACTTGTAAGCAGTACTATACTCTGCCAACAGAGCTGTGCATGCAAGAATTAATGGCCAAGTGAGGTATAAAGTCATGCTTTTATTAATAGCTGGGTGAGTGCCCATTAATACCACCCTCCAGTTGGGCGAAAGAAAAGCTGATCTCTGAGAGTAGTGTTTAAGCACAAAGCTTACTTTGAAGTCGAAGTAATCTTTCTTTCTCCCAACTTCCCACCCCCCAAATCTGCAAAGCCAGTGCTAAACCTAGTTTCTTGATCAACTGTATAGACCAAAAATCGAAAACAGAGCAAAGAATGGTAGACCCACCCTGAGAGGAGATAACTTGCCTGTAACTACACAAAAACAACAAATTGAACATTGTCTACCTCACCTGGAAACAGGAAAGTAGAAGGTAGATAGGAGAATTGCCCACCCCAAGAAGGTAGATAATTCCCTGGGCTAGCACTGACTAGAAAGAGAACACAGCCAGAGAAGCCCTAGACATTCAAGGTTGTGTTTCCACCCACCAGTGCACTGTGGCCAGTGAATTACAGTCTTGGACCAAGCCAATTATAACTCCTTCTCTGTTAGAAAAAAACTAGGAGAGGAAAAGAAGATTATGGAAAAGGGAAGCAGCAGTATTATCTCTTTCTCCTCCACAGGCTGCAGATGAGGTATGAGAAGAGGGATAGGAATATTCTCCCTCCCCCCACAAATCTCATTATCTTAGAGCAGCCTCTTCCAGAATGTGCTTTGCACAATATTTGTACTGTAAGGTTTTCCTCAAAATAAGCATTCTTTGAATCTAGTATTTCTTTGGAAAACATGGAATATTTCCCCACTTAGGAGAAGATTAAATGCATCCATGGTACCAATTATTCATGCCTTCCTGTCTCCATGTCTTTTGGTAGACTCCTTCTCACTGACTCTAAGCTTGGGCATGAGACTTGCTTTGGCCAATGGGTCAATAACAAGCTTGATGTGAGCAAAGACTTGAAAAAGCACTTGCATGTTTGCATCTCTTTGCTTGGACTCTTTCAATTGCCTGAAGACATATCCTGACTATCCTGCTGGAGGATGAGACACGTGGAACAGAGTCGGTTGCCCCAGCCAAGAACATCTCAGATCAGTCAACAGCCAGCAGACTTCTAGACATATAGGTCAGTTTCAGCCAAGACCAGAAGAACTGCCTAGCCAAGCCCAGCCAAGATCAGCAGAACTGCCCAGACAACTCACAGATTCATGAGGAATAATGCTTGTTTTCTGGGGGTTTTTTTTCCCCCAGCTGACCAGTATAGGGATCTGAACCTCTGAACCCTTGACCTTGGTATTGCAAGGTAGCACTCCGACCAACTGAGTTAACTGGCCAGCCTTGCTGTTTTAAGTCACTATGTTTTTAGGGTTTTTTGTTTGTTTGTTTTTTGACATAGAAATAGTTAATGGATAAATTCTTCTTGGAGATTCCCAACTAGTATCATTCAAACTTATTTTATCATATGCCCCTTTCCATGGAATATTTCAAAGTATGATTTCACAGACAGTACTCCAGGGAAACACTAGGATTTAAAAAAAAAAGTGTAATAATAGAAGTACCCCAGGATGCCAATTTTGGAGAGATAATAAAGAAAAGACAATCAGGGTTTGATGATGGAATGCTAATGAAGGTTTCACAGGAAGTAAAACCAATAACATGTGTTTAAAATTCCCAAGCACTTGAAAGGGTTGTAGTATTAATGACAACAGAATTAGGCAACTCAGGAAGAGTCGGTCTGAGGGAAAATAGTTTTGCTTTAGGGATATTAAACCTGAAGGGAATGCACTGTCTCCAGGAAGTGAGATCCAGCAGGCATGAATGATGCCAAGTAAGAGGTTGGATTGGTTCTATAGATTCTAAATGGCGAATGACTGACTCATGAAAGGGAATCCTGCAGAGAGATGAGCATGAAGGGGCGAGTGAGGCACCACAGAATGTTGTGATCAAGGCAGCCACATATAGAGGCTACGAGTTGGAAAGTGACTTCTCAATGCCAATAGCAGAGTTGAGACAGTAATTCAGACTGTTGATTTCTTGGTCACCTTACTACACTGCTCATGAGTCATTTAGCCATTAATTGGATATTGGCTCACTGGAGGGCAGCCAACCACAGTGGTAACCTAATTGAAATCATGTTGCATGAAAAACAGTTGAAAGAGCCAGAATCATTGAGCTCAAAGAAAGGAAGATGAAGGTTGTGGGAGGAGGGAAGGCTGAGAGCTGCCTTAGGATGTCTGAAAGGCTCTTGTACATGGAAAACAGAGCAGAAATATTGCTATTGCTCAGAGAATTATTCTACGCCTTGTGAAGTCATGGACCTCTCTCTCTAGGAACAGTTGAGCAGAAGTGGCAGCCGTCTGACAGGGCTGCAAGATGGATTGCAACCGTGAGAGAGTGCACTATAGCACTCCCATGTCTTCTTTCAAATCTATGATCCTACACTCTACAGATAGACCTTTTCTAGTCTCCCTTTCTAGTT
Source organism: Cynocephalus volans (assembly GCF_027409185.1). Taxonomy (NCBI): domain Eukaryota; kingdom Metazoa; phylum Chordata; class Mammalia; order Dermoptera; family Cynocephalidae; genus Cynocephalus; species Cynocephalus volans. Next base: position 12,611,360 of record NC_084468.1, read on the forward strand.
TTGACTATCCACAATACGCTGATCTGCTACCCAAATCACAAAGAAAATAAAAGGGCCTTCAGATTTGCTAGCCATGACCAAAATCCATGAAAGGTGAGTCAGAGGCTGCAAACTCAAAGAGTGACTTCTGTGTCTCCAGTACCCAACAGTGATGAGAACACAGTAGGCATCTGGGTACCCTCTAAAAATTCGGAGGGTCAGACCCTCCTGAATGACTTCACCTCCAAATTAGGATTGGATCATTTCCTACCACTCTCAATAAAGAACATTTCAGTTGCTCTCCAGTCTCTAAATTTAATAACGTCGTCTTCCAAGGGGAAAATGGAGGTCCCCAGCAAGGCTCCTTTCTCCTTTGGCCTCTTCTTCAATGTCTTCACATGTTTGATACAACCCAGCAAAGTCTGTATGATAAATTCCAGATGAAGCCACCTGGGTTTCAGGACATAATTTGAAACTTGGCTGCTATAGGCTAGCAAAGGAGAAGAAATAAAATTAACTGTAAGAGCACAAAGCTTAATATATGAAAAATGTTCAAGCTTTATAATTACGTTCAGATAGGAAGAACATGCTGCCTCTAGCAGTTTAGAACATCCTGCAGAAGTAATCTGCATTCATGTCAAATATCCATTCCAGCAATGGATGCTACGGAAAATATGTGGGTTAAGTATATTCTCTTCGTTTGTCATGGAGAATGTGTTTTCACCAGCATTTAAGAGCTCAAATTGCTGGAACCGGACAGCCTAGGTTCAAATCCTAGAGTTGCTTCTCACTGGCTGTGTGACCTTGAGCTAGTCACCTAAACTCTCTGTCTTTCAGGTTCCCCATCTGTACAATGAGAATAATGTTATTATCTACCTCAAAGGATTGTTGGGAGAATAAAATGAGTTAATACATGTATAGAGCATGTAAAACTGTGCCTGGTACAGAGTTAATGCTCAGTGAATGTAATTATTGTCACTGTTGCTTTAAAATGGTACATGAGAAAAAAGTGTGACCCTTTGAAAAGGGTTTGTGGATTGAAGGAAGTCACATTTCTAGTGGAAGTGCTCCAAATACCTGAGGTAGAAATAAAACGTATAAACTAGGACCTTCCTTACCTCTGTTTAAAGCCAGTAGGAAAAACACGTGGCTCGAGTGGAGGGCGATTTTTAGAAAAATTAGCTCTTAACTAGCATTAATGGGGCATTTACCCTATTTCCACTGAGGAGCAGTCTGGAACAGTCAGTGTCAGAAAACACAGTAAAGTAAACGTCTGGGCAAGAGACGTTTACAAAAGTTAAATGCTAAGGGGAAAACTTGTAACTTGGAATTTATAACTTCCTTTCTCCTCTGCTTTGAAAGTTGTTTCTGAAATGTGACAGCAACTCATTGGATGATTTTCTTAATAATGCACATATTTTCAAATGAGAGTAAATTTTGTTTTCAACATCTATTTCTGTCTCCAATCTTTCCATGGTTTTTAATTTACTTAGCCCATCAGCACACAATTTATAAAACTTAAATTTATTCAAGTACTCACAACTGGCATTCAGCCGGATTATCTTTGCAAGAGCAAGAAAGCAGGGATTTATGGTTAATATAAAAATCTCTATTAAAGAGTAAAAAGTTCCAGTTATACAAGAGGACTAAGTCCTAGAGATCTCTTATACAGCATAGTGCTTATAGTTAACAATACTGTATTGTATACTTAAAAATTTGCAAGGAGGGAAGATCTTATGTTAAGTATTTTACACAAATGATGATGATAATGATGATAAAGAGGGAAGGAAGACATTTTTGGAGAAGGTGGATAGGTTTGTGGCGTTGGTTGTGGTTTTACTGATGTATATTTATCTTCAAACTCATCAAGTTGTACACATTAAATATGTACAGCTTATTATATATCAATTATATCTCAATAAAGTGTTTTTAAAAACAGCTATCATTTATTGAGCACTTACTATTGTGTTGAGCCCTGTTCTGTATTCTTTACATATGTTATCTCATTTAATCTTCCAAGAATATTTGAAGGTAGAGCACGCACATGCACACACACACACACACACACACACACGTGCACGCACACACACACACGCATGCACACACACACACACGCACTATACAAATGGTATAACAGCAATAGGATGACCACAATAAAAATTCCCATGCAGAAGAGGGAAGAATGGGACACACACAGCAGCCATTGATACCGAGTCCTTGTGGGTGGAGGAGGTTCTCCATGTTGCCTCAGTTCTGCTCTCCAAAGGATGCTTACACCCTTGGCCTTTGTTCTTAGTGGCCTCCACTTCTTCCTTCTGAGAGACTCTCCTCACCCCCCTTTTCCTTGGCCAAATGCTCTCCATGCAGGCCTGCAGTCCACCTCCTGATATTGGAAGAAGTTGTTTTCAGCCTTGAGATGCATTTTTAGTACAGGCTTATAGTTATTTTTAGCAATGTAAGCTCAAAAAATTGGTAGGCTCCAGCAAGCCATCACATTTATGTACTCTCGCCTTACTCACTTTAATTTCTGTTTATGATTTAGCCATTACTTTCCTGAGTTTATCCCATTCTTGAAACACCTTGCCAAGTGCAGTCAGTAGTAGCCAACACACACAGTTAATGTCCTTTCCCCCATCCTTTCCCCTAGAGCTACAAGGTTACTGAGCACTTACTGCCTTCCAAGTTGTCACAGGCATCAGTTTCACCAAATGCTTTGCCACCGTAACACATGGAACTTCCCCTTTCCAGCCTCCAGTGTTAGTTCCTTTGCCACTCACCTTCTGACTAGCAGGGCAATGCCACCAAATTTAGGTTTTCATTAGGGCATTACCAATTTTGGTATTAGTCAGGAAAAGTAATGCTAGCTGCTGTGATAAACATCCTTAAATATCAGGGACTCATAAGTAGGTCTTGCTAAGTGCCTGACACATAGTGAAATGCTTAATATTTGTTGAAAAAATGCACTATTGTGTGTATAACATATGCAAATAAGTTGTTTTTATATACTTGTGTTTAATCTTTCACAATGAGGAAAACCAAAGTTTAAAGACATTCAGCAGTAATATCTCCATGGTCATGAAACTGGAAAGTGGTAGATCCAGGATCTGAGTGCAGGTCTGTGACATTGCATGTGCTTGCACCTGCAGACTTCTCTTCAGTAGAAGCCAGAGCAAAAAGAGACTCCATCTTTTTCTCTGAATGCACAGCAAAGAAAACATAAAACCTGCCCATTTCCCTGTAATTTTAGATCCTCTCTCTCTTTGTACTGTTTCAATCTCAGGTATCATCCTCTGTCCATTGCATAATAGTTACTTTAGCTGACTCAAAAAACATAACAGAAAAGAATCTATCATTTTTGAAATAATGAATGAGGTTTTTGTCCTGAAATTTGTTTGCATAACTTTGCACAGTGATCATACTTAATAGATTTTGTCTGTGTCAATATTTCTATCCTCTACCAAGTGGTCTCTTTATTTAACTGATGTTTTCTGTTCATTTAGGGGATTTTATTACATCATAGCCATTCATTAATGTATGCCTGACAAAGGCATACATTGTTGTATGTTTACTTCCATGCAAGCTTTGACATATTAAGCATCCCTAATGTAAACATATGTGCAAACCAAAATTATCAAAACTGTTAAGCAGTCTGATTATATGCAATATTTTATTATTCATTCGCTATTTACTGAGCACTTATTATCTCTCAGGACCTGAGCAAGACTTTTTTGAGACATACTAGAAAATATTTTTTAAATCACCATTTTCAGCGGACCACACTTTAAGTTGATTGTAATTTGAATTCACAAATGCTCATGTGTGGAGGTGTGTGTGTGTTTAGTGGAAGTTGCAGAACAGTAGTGAAAATAGTAAAATTTGTAAAATTGGTTACAGACTAAATGTCAGAAGATGTATTCAACTACACAGACAGACTCTGCACATTAAGCATTCTTCCTAGAGCTTATGATTCATGTAGAGGATGAAATTTAAGATAAGACTGATACAAACAATATCATTTTAGGTATTCACCCCTTTTACAAAAAAAAATCATGTACAATAATTTAAATTTTTCAAGAAAATAAATAAGGAACACATTGCATGGAAATAATTTTGTTAGCAAAAGTGATGTTTAAACAATTTCACTAGTATCACTTTTTCATAAATTGGGGCATAAACTTTCCCATTTACTTTTGTTGCTTCCAGTGAAATGATGCCTTTTGGTCTTTAGGCATCACTGTAAAAGGCAAAAGCAACTTGAAGTGACATGGTGAGGAAAGCGATGGAAGACACGGAGAAAGAACTGTTCTGACACCTGAGACCCTTGCTTTTCACTTGCCTCTGTCTGGGGTTTGCTGAAAAATGTCACCCACTCCTACTCATTCCTAACGAGTGTATATATTAAGCTCTTTGAAATGTGAGTATTATGGGAAGGATCGCAGTTGCTTTAAATTATAGAAGTTGGCAAGTGCCTGGGAGAAGGAGTGGGAGGTTGTTTAAACTGAGAAAGACAGTTGCAAAACTTCGTACAACAGCATGAGCTCCAAGCTTCAAATGCGTTCTCATGCTCAGACTAGCACTTTATTTTTCATCAAGTTACTTTTTGCATTGTTTTGGAGCAGCTTTGAATAATAGACACATATTTCTGCTTTACATTTTTTAATGATTTCTAAATTCATGGGACAACCAAAGCAAGAAAGCGTCATGTTTTGGGGGAAAGTTTGATATCAGCAATGCCCAGAAAAGGTAAGCTACCATTTTCACTGACGTTTTTCTCCTTTTCCCTCCTGTTTGACCTTCATCAAAATATTTACTGGAAGAACTTAAGACAGCTACTTGTAAAGAAATGGGGGAACTTCTAGAAAATATGTCAACAAATGATAAATCCGAGGTTGGAAAACCTCAGCAGGAGTGCTTTCTCCTGCTTTCTATTCTGCTTGACGCGTGAATCTCTGTGAAATATCTTTGACTTTGTGAGAAATGCCATTTCTCTTAGAAAATGGGGGGTGGTGACTTCAAAGTCTTTAACCTGATAAACCTAGACCTTCTCAGTGTGGTGATGGGCTAACTTATTTACAACGTTAGAGTGTCTATGTTTTCTTATCCCATGATATGCAACTCAACTTCCGGAGATATGATCCTTCTGTTAACTAAGAAATCTTTCCCATGGAAGATTTTATATTTATTGCAAAAATTCTCTTAAGCATGATTACTATGGTGTCTTATAAACTTGTTTTGCAGAATAAGTTTTTAAAAGGTAAAGAAATCATTTGACTTTTCCTTTGTAACGATGCGGGAGGATGTCACAGATATTATACGTGTATATCTGGGGGGGCAGCATTCATTAATTCAAGTCACAGCTGGTCCACAATGTTGTCTAAATAGAGAGACTGCCTCTCGACTATGCCACATAAACAGGTAGGGAGCAACGCAGCTAAGATATTTCTTTGTTTGTCTATGCATTGGTCATACAAGAAGTATCTTGTGGTTTGAGGTCGAGGGGCATGTAATTGTGTGATGTGTTGTCCCTAGTTCCCTGAGAAAGCCTTTGTTATCAGTGCTCCCATCTTTCCAAGGCAGAATTCCAGGTGCAAGAAGCTAGATATCCACAGAGATCTGCAAAATCTTCCAGCAGGCTAACATTTTATCAGAGCCTCACGTTCATTCCTCCATGCACACATATGTGCTCCCAGGCAGAGGTTAAAATACCCGATGGGATCGATTGAGCTTGAGTGTTTCGGGACACGTAGGTGACCTTGGTCTGCAAAACTCATTGGTACAGAAACATTATTCGCAAACAAGCCCATCAGGCCTGGGTAAGAAATGCTAGGGCTGCCCGGGACGCTGCTCTTGGGCGGAGAAGGCTCTACCTTCTGGCCGTACCAGCTGTTGCTCTGTTTCTGGAATATGTTTTCCTTCTGTGTCAAATTCTAGTTACGTAAGGTGGATTTCAGCGGCTGCCTCTGCCTTGTGGTCTCAGTGAAAGGAAAGGGATTAAGGTCAGAGGAAGGACGTTATTATAGAAAGGCGAGAAGGCAGCTCGATCAGCTCATTGCAAAGTAGTCAAGAGACACCACGAGTTGTTTCTCCATCCATACCAGTTAGTGGACTGAGTGGCCTGCGGCTGCCAATTTATTGTCCACTTTCCCGCATCTTCTCTGTTCTCCTTTTCTCCCTCCACTTCTATCCACACCGGCCTGTGGAACATTAAGAGAGGGGCAGACAGAATAATTTCTTTCAGATTGGACAGAAGAGATTATTGCCAGCGCCTTCTCCCTCCTCTCGGCTCTTCCCTAGGCTTGCTGGGGAAGCCCCCACCCTATTCAGAGGGGGGTCTCCAGGGCCCCATCCATGACCTCATCGCAGAGAGCCGCAGAGCTGGGATGGCCAGCCTTTGCATGGTGCCTGAGTGCACCCTGGGGATGGGTGCGGCCCACAAATGCAGTGTGGCATGACGTGACTGCTGTGGAGCTGGAGCGCCGATGTCCCATCACGGGCTCTCACGGAGGCTGGCGGCATCTCTGGAAGCCAGACCCGCCAGGCCCCACCCTTGGGCCCGAGAAGGCCTCACAGAGGACAAAAACAAAAAGGCGATCAGGGTTGCTAACGAAGCCTCACGCCAGCTGACTCATCTGAGGCGCAGTCACTGGGGGGCTTTGTAAGGAAACCTGGATGGTGCCCTGGAAAGGACAGATCAGGTTTGTCCCAGAAAGGGCGCTGATGAGACAGGCCCTGTGTGACCTCATTGCACCTCCTCACCTCAGAGAGTCTAGGAGAGAGAGGCAGAGGGACGAGAGAGGACAGTGTTAACTGATGAACTGCTGGGAGTGGCTTAGTCCAGGGTACAGGCTACAGTCACTATGGTCACAGGCCTCAAGTCTGTGAACCTGAACCTGAAAGCCCAGGTTCGGGAATCAGTGCCTGAGGGGCTAGGAAAGAGAAACCATCCTAATTCAATAAACCTTCACACAGTGTCCTCTCTGTGATGGAAGCTTTCTTTACAAGACTCTTTGAACACGGTCCTTGACAAAGACAGACCAAACATTAACAGTGTAGAAGATACAGCAGGAACACAAAAAGGTATTTTGCAAACAGACTTGCTGAGGTCAAAGAAAGCTTCTCTTAAAGCCGCATTTGATCTAGACCTTGGAGGATGAGTAAAATTGTGTGAGAAACCCAAAAGGGACAAGGGTGTCCAAGCTGAGGCTGGCATGCAAAGGCACAGAAGGGTATGCAAAGTCATGGATGCTCCATAAACCAAGTAGCTTAGGGCTGCTGAGGCTCTGTTTTCCAAAGTGCATTCCAAAGAACACCAGTTTCATGAGTTATTAATAAGCGGATAACCTAAAATATTTCCTGGTCAGGCAAATTTGGGGATGCTGAATGCTGTGCACGATAGTGGACTAGAGGTCCGGCTTTGGGGTCACAAACATCTGACTTCAAATCCCAGTTCCACCCCTTAACTGCAGGGTGAACTTGGACCCACTTAAGAAGCATCAGTTTCTTTATCTATTAAATGAGGATAGTAATACTCTCCATCTTCCAGGGGCATTCTGAGGATTAAAAATTAGAGAATCTATGTAAGGGCCTAATATCAAAGTACCTGGCATAAAATGAGAGCTTAATGAATGTTAGTTATTCTCATTAACTATTTAATGTTGGTTTCTTTACTGCAGGACATCTCACACATTTTAGGTAGTTAATGTGTCCTCCTACTCTCCATGACTGAGTCATCAGAATCTGTTTCCCAAACTCATTTGACCATGAAATTCCTTTTTCCGAGGAGTATCACAGAATATGGAATGCATGCTGGAAAATGATGAGATTGAGTTGGTCCAGTGAGTTAAGGCCACATGTCCTTCAAGGACACAGTTTCCCAAGATTTAATTGAAATTTACCAATCTCCACGAGCCACTTCACAAATTGTCTTCCGTATGTCTATGAAACAGAGGCCCAACAACTGAGATTCTCGTATCTAAGGAGATTGCCTTTTTAAAAAATTATTGTCAGATTTTAGAAGAAACAGAATAGTAACAGCAAAGCAAAGTTTTGTCAGTAATTTCACACTTGAAAAGTCAGCCTTTGCCCACAGTTTGAGGTCCTACCATGTAGAGGAAAATGCAAAAGAGACAATCTAGAAGAAAACATGATTCTACCTTCAAAGAATTATGAATCAAATGAGAGAAATAAAACCTGCATTCCAAAATCTAAAATGCAAAGTTAATATTACAAAACAGAATATAAGACTCAGAATGAAAGGAAATTCAATAAAGAGGAGACCATAGGTCCCTGGAATAACTGGAGTAATCAGTCACATTCTTTGACATGTACCATGTACAAGGAACTGTGCTGAGTTCTTTGCAATATGATTAACCCATTTATAACTTACAACCAAGCCCCAGGGTGGGTGTGGACTTACCCATTTCACAGATGAGAAAACTGAGTCCCAGGGAAATTCAGTAACCAGCCTGGAGTCTTTCAAGACTTAAGTGGCTAAGTAGTGTCTCGTGCTTGGGTCCATCTGATGCTCTGTCCCTCACCTAGGGAAGACTCCTCAGAGGAGGTAACTAACTGTGCTCGAAGGATGAATAAGAATTGGTGGGAGGGGAATTTCAAGCAAAGAGAAGAAGATTAGCAAAGGCACAGGAGAGAACAGCATGTGGAAGAGTGGGAAAGCTGCCCCAGCAAAACAAAGTGCATGCACAGAGAGCCGAAGGAGATAAGCTCAGAAGACTTGGTTGGAATCAGATCATAGAAAGCCCTGAATGCCAAACCATAAAGTTTAGATTTTTTTTTAATGGAGTAATCATTAAAAGTTTATAAACAAGAAAGTGAAGTGACTTAGGATGAGAAATGAGTGCATAGCAGGGACAGAGACTAAACTTCTGGTTAGGAAGCTACATTTGTCCAGGCAAGAAATAGCAGCAGTTGCTGGCAGGCAGTTAAGGGGTGACCCAATCTACACCAAGGCCTTGACCGTCACAACGGACTTTCAAAATAGCAACCCTGAGAACTCACTAAATCTGGATTCTAAGTGGGCTTCAATTTCAACCCTGTAAAATGGGAGGGGGTGGAGGATGGGAGAAGAGGAGGGGCTAATTGGCCATTGAGGGCCCTCCCAGTTCTCAAACTCCACGAAGATAACACTCTAAGCACCTTTATGGAAATCATTAACTATATAGTTCCCTATTCGATCTCCAGCTTCCAGACCTCTCTTCCTTTCAAGCAGGCATATTTCCAAAATAACATTAGGGTCTACAGAATTTTATGAGTTTATAGCTATAGCAATTACATAACAATGGTTTGGCATGCAACAATTGGGGGAGGGTACATTTTAATACATCCCTTCAGGAGAAACTTTGCTCCATCCTCCTGGCAGTCTGCCTTTTGTAAATTCAATTGTCTACCTCTCGTGATGGAGAACTCTTACTACAGTTCATACCATGTCAGGATCTTGTGGTGCTTTGAATGGGAGTTATTTACATAGGTGTCCTGTGACCTCCGGCAGTTCCCACACAGGTGGTAAGCTTTGAGAGAGCAGGAATTACTACGTCTTCAAGTTCTCCCGTGCTTTACAACTATAGAAGGTCTGAATCTTAACAAATATAGGTCTGCAAGAAATGTTACGTCTATTTTTTTTTTTTTTTACTTCAACGTAAATCTGATTCCAAGAGTCCATGCCAGCAGGAACTTCAGTTTCAGAAATTATTGGGGCTCCTACCTACACCACCTCCAACACCATGGTCAGGCAAAGATCCCAGGAGGTCTTCCCTAACCCTACTTATGCCCATTCTTATAAATTCCCTGCCCTTTGATGTCTGCGGATTCAGCTTTCAAACCCTGTTTGGGGACTGGAATCTGGTGTCTGGGCAGTACCAGGTGGCCCTCTCCTCTGAGGTCCAGCCAGGCAGGGTGAGCATTTCCACTTCTCACAGATGCACAGCCCCCCAGTCTTTCCTGGTGTAAGAATATCTCCCATCAAAAGTCTTTCATTTTCCCCTTCCCCAGCTTATACTTCCAGGCTTGGACTTTCTAAAAAAAAAAAGGAAGAAACGTTGTTTTTAAGAAACTTCTGCTTCCTGCTCAGCTAAACACTTTAAACCAGGAAGTGCAAAGGGCTGGGTGACATTCTTGAAATGAGAAGTTGGAGGTGAAGAACAGCACACAAATTAATATTTCAGTGAGTTGTTCTGCCATACACCCAATAGGTATTCAATCATGTCAGCAAGGTAAGTGTCCCGAGAGATGATAAAATGGCTTCTCCAAAGTTACTCAGCTTGCCACCAGACAAGGTAATTGTTATGATCAGGCTAATAGTGTCTCTTTATGAAGTGCCTACTAGACACTTATGAAGTGTCAGTAGTCTTTATATAGACTGTCTCCTTGCACCCATTTTTCAGACGAGGAGAGGTGAATAGCTCACCTAAGGTCCTACACATAGTAAGAGATGGAGCAGGTATTTAAACTCATGTTGTACCTCTCTCCGAAACCTACACCTTTTCCATAGTGCCATAGGGACTCCCAGAAAGGATTTCTTATTTTCTATTTACCAATCTGGAGCCCTGCTCTTGACTAATCCTTCAGTAACCATTTTCAATTAAACTTTCTTTTAAATGGAGATTTTTTTATTCACCATAAACATGGTGCGATTCTGCCTGCTATAGTAATAAACCCAAAGAATGGTTTATTACCCCAACTCGTCACTCATCCGTGAGGTGGCGGGGTGAGAAATTCAACCACAATTGAGAGAGGACAGCAAGGTAAAGCACCTTTTTCAAAGCCACAAAGTTAAAAAAGAGCTCAAACTCCAGTACGTGATTGTCTGTCTTCTGCCCCCAAGTCAAGGATACGAAGCTAGTCCTAATTAATGAAAGGATAATTATAGAACAGTGTTAAATATTCGTACTTTTAGGACCTTCATGTACTACCAATAATATAAAGCCATAGTTAATATATTTGTCTTAAAACACATCCTAAGCAGACATACTCTGGCAAGGATTCAAGAGCTGGCAGTAAGACATTCTTTGGTGGCCTTGCCAATGGCTAACATCTCCCAAAACAGTTTACTCTCTTAAATTCGTAGGTGATTTTTTCAGTTTCTTTCTTGCACTGTTCATTTATTTAGAAGAGCTGTTTTGAAGGAACTTTCATCCCATTCCATTCTAAAATCTAATTTGACATCAGTGGACTCTTAGTTAAGAGATTCTTTGAATGTATCAGAATTACCAACCCATTTTATCACAGGTGTCTCAACTTCCAGATCACACTAGTGTTTTGCTATGGTCTTAGTCCATTCTCTGTGGCTATCACAGAATACCACAGACCAGGTAATTTATGAGAATAGGGGTTCTGGAAGCTGGGAAGTCCAAAAGCACGGGGCTGGCATCTGGTGAGGGCCTTTGCTGTGTCATAACATGGTCGAGGGCTTCCCACAGCAAGAGGGAAGAGCATACCAGCTCTTCCCCTTCTTATGAAGTCACCATTCCAACCTGGGGGGCCCCCCTTAATGACCTTATATGATCCCCCCAAAGGCCGCACTTCCAAATATCATCTACATATAAATTTGGGGATTAAGCATCCAATGCATAAAATTTGGGGGACACAAAAAACCATAGCACTTAGCTTTTCCTCTTTTTTCTTCACTATAAAGACCGTATTCCTTGGCATGTTCTTAGGGGACATTTGAAAATCTCTTGACTGTCCTTCTTCTCCACTTTCATCCCGACCGCTCTTCTCCTCATACCCAATGCCTCTGCCCAGTGAACTCTTCACAGTTTCTCAGGCACCCCTCTTCTTGACATAGGTCTAAAGAATCTGAGTCCATTCCCTTGCCTCTGTATGAATTATGCTGAGCCATATAAAATTGCTGACCTTCAACCATTTTATTACTTACAAAAAATAGCACCTTATGTGATTTCAGTGTCATCTGGACATGTTAAAAAAAAAAAAAACCTCTCGTTTCTTGAAGACAATTTATGTACCAGACTCTTAAATATAACAAAAATGTGTTGATTGCCCTCCTGATCATCCCTGAGGCTGAGATGGAACAGTAATCAAATAGACTTTTAGAATTTATCCACGCTACAGATCTCACTTCAGCTTCAATGCCAGCAGTAGCAAAACACTCATCTAACAAGGCTGCTCCTTCCATTAAAACATCACTGCTGCTGATTCAAGATCAATGTAGTATTGTTATTCTTTTTCATTTCCTTTCTTTCTTTCTTTCTTTCTTTCTTTCTTTCTTTCTTCCTTCCTTCCTTCCTTTCTTCCTTCCTTCCTTCCTTCCTTCCTTTCTTCCTTTCTTCCTTTCTTTCCTTCTTTCCTTCTTTCTTTCTTTTTCTTTCTTTCTTTCTTTCTTTCTTTTCTTTTCTTTTCTTTTCTTTCTTTCTTAGCACCCACTTATGAGTGAGAACATGTGATATTTCTCTTTCTGTGTCTAGTTTATTTCACTTAACATAACTTTCTTCATGCTCATCCATGTTGCTGCACATGGCAGAATTTCATTCTTTTTATGGCTGAGTGGTATTCCATTGTGTGTATATACCACAATTTCCTTATCCAGTCAATGGTATTCAGCGTTGTACCCAAAAAATATGTATAACTAATGATGCTTCAATAAATAAAAAGAATGGCCAATAAACATGAAGATGTTTAACCTCATTGTTAATAAAATAAGTGCACACTGAAAAAAAAAATCACTGGTCACTAGAAAGTTCTTTATTATACCAGATGTTTTGTTTTGCTTTGTTTTTAACATCTCTCTATTGGTCTTCATTCTGCTTTTAGAAGTAGCAAGGAAAAGTCCTCTTTTTTCTGGCATTTTAAATACTTGAGGACTGTCATCTGCCTTCCACACCCTCTTCCAGGGTCTCCCCATGCTCACAGGGAGGACTTTCCCCAGACACCCTGTGATTCACCTAGATATGCATGCCCCTCTTGAAACACATGTCCATCCAGACTTGACTACCAGATTCCAGATGATTTTCACATCTCATGACAACTCTATATCAAAGTCCTGGGATGAATAGTGGCTATCTGAGGCCTTGTATTGAGAGAAAATCTGAACCCAATCCAGAGTTAGTGAGAAAGTGTGTAGAGTTTAATTAGTGATATCTAAAAAATAATCAGATATTTTCCAGGGTTGCTCTGGATATTGTCCAACAGCCCAGAGCACAGGTGAACTATTACCCTCTCTGATTCTAATACTCTCTTTTCCTTAACGTTAAATTTATATCAGCTTTGCTAGTAAGCCTTTCTCATAAAAGGATCAACTAAAAAATTCAAATTATTTTCTAAACCTAGTTGCAGCAAAACCTTTCATCCATGTTATACTGCTGCTTTTCTTCATAGCCAACTAAAAAGAATGCAAATCTGGAATTAAGAAACTCTCTGTGCAAGTTTCAGCCCTAATCCTTCCTGTGTGATTTGGGGAAAGTTATTTGATCTCTCTGAGCCTCTGTTCACCATTAAAAATGGAAATAATATATACCTACTCCACTGGACTTATTGGAAGTATTAAATGAGACATTATGTAAGAAATAGTACACAATTTAGGAGGTGAAATATAAATGCTAGTTATTGTTAGGAACCTGATCCTTTTGGCTGGCCAGCTAGTTTTTCCCTTGACCACTTTGTCGTGGCATATTTCTTCTCTCTGGACAAATTGACACCTAATGGGGGATTAGAAACAAAAGCACAAACAAGAGGAATGAAAACATACTAGGTATCCAGTGAATGGACTTGCCTATAAGTGTAAACATGTCAAAGGAGAGAATTTCAGCCGAGATGAAAGTGTTTCTACAATGCTGTGTAAGAAGAGTTACAAGCAAAATCCAGATTGGCTCTCCCTGGCTTGCTTTTATTATTCAAGGCCTCAGATGTTTGGTTTGGGATGATTTGTGCTTGCTATTTGCTCACACAATTCTACATTGCTGCACTAAGGCTTTTGCTCACAAAAATATAACCATTTTTCATGGGTATGTTATCAGCAAGACATTAGCGTAGGTCTGGGCAATACTCGAAGTCAGGGGCTGCAACCCTGAATTTATGGGACTGACCAGGAGATGCACAGTGAGTAAGCATCGCGGAGACCCCAGACACTAAGCACTGCGTGCTCCTGCTGAAGTGGGCAGTCCCACCCGCTCCAGTGGGCGGTGTCCGTGGGGTGATATGGCCCGGTGGTGCTACAGCTTCAGAATTTTCAAGAAAGCTGATATATCTGGATATTTTTATGCAAAATGTTCCTATGTTAAAATACAAGCTGTGTTTTTGACCTATAGAAATGGCAATTTAATAGGGTTCAATCCAATATCATCTAGAGACATAAGAAGAGTTTCCATTTTCTCGCTGTGTGGAAAATTTCAAGGGTCTTTGCCATTCAACAGATATGTCCTGAATAAACATGCACACGCACGCACATTACCTTACCAGTAGCACTGGAGAGCAGAGAACAATCAAGGCACAAAAGATACAGTTGTAGGTAAACCCTCAATTTATCTTCCCAACACCCCTGTAAGGTTGGTAGTAGGTTAACCTCTATTTCACACAGGAGACCCAAAGCCTCACCATCAGCTAGTCGCAACATGTCCGTAAATAAATAGGTGATCTTGCCAGCAGAACTGGTGTCCTCCCAACTCTTGCCACACAGGACTGGAGGAGGAAATGTAAAATGTATGTTGCTGCCCATTCTCCCAGACTGGGCAAATTGATGATTTTCCTGGTCCCTCTGGCAAATTTAAATCTCTATACTCCTTTAGCCCTTCTATGGAGAATCTGAAGCCCCTTCTTCTCTCTTCATTGTGTGTGTGTGTGTGTGTGTGTGTGTGTGTGTGTGTGTGTGTGTGTGTGTGTGTGTGTGTGTGTGTGTGTGCGCCCTCTTTTCTACATCTCCCCCTCAAGTCTAAATTCTTTCTTTCTTTCTTCGTATTTACACTTTATTTCCTGAAGTATGTATGTCCCCAGATAACTGAAGTGCTCAGCACAGTGCCTGTTGCATAGCAGAAACTCCATAAATGTCAGTTAGCTCTTTCTACACGATATGAGGCAAAATGAAAGAAATGTGCAAAATAAAGCAGTTTAAATGAAAACAGAAGATCAAAGCCATGACATGAGGAGGAGGAGGAACAAAATACATGAACCCCAAAGACCAATCTGGTTACTGCAATTGAACATGAAATTTTACTTCCTGGCAGCTAAATCCAGAGTCTTTTCAGACTTAAAGTAACCCGTGAATACTCTGGTGTGCTCAGGGCAAAGGACTGAAGAAAAGGAAATGAATTTCCTTTCTTTTACCCTCATCTGGGTCCTGCCTTTGAACAAATATTTTTCCCCTGTATCTCAGTTTTATTTTCAGCAATCCATTAATCTCTCACTGAACATCCACTACTATATTGTGTTCAAATCTCACTCAAATCCTATTTAGAACATTGTTTTGTGTGGTAAAGAATACAAGTCTTATAATGAAAGCAATTTATAGCTGAAGCTGTTGCTAGGGTGTTGCTAAAGGAAATCTATAACTCTTGGTTAATGAGAAAACTCACTTAATATGGATAGATACAAGCCACAGCTGGGTGCTTTATGGGAAGAAAGTATCAGGGGAAGGGAGGAAAGAATAAAGGAAGGAAGGAAGGGAGGAAGGGAGAAAGGGATTCTCCCAAATCACTTTTCCCTAAAGATATTCATTTTCTTACCCCTGAGACCTATAGGTTAATCCATATTTTCAGCTCTGGCCACTCCCTCTCAAAGAAAATCTAGTCCTTTATTTCCAGCCCTTTCTTTTGATCATAGAAACTTAACCATCACCACAAATGCTCTATTTTGCTATTGACCCAGCCATTCTCCCAGAATACAAGCAATAATTGGTTAGTGACAGACACTACTATATTAGATTCTGGACGGCACATGTTAATAGGGCCATTGTCAAGCTAAACCAGAGATAGCTTGGGTAACCAAGAAGGTAAAGGTATTAAAACAAAAGCACATGAAAAACAGTTGCAGGACCTCAGGCCAGCTGCCCTGGAGAAAGAAAACTAATAGGAGATAGGAGACTGATTTTAGGTATTTGCCTATCTTCTTTGAGTAAGACTTCTGAAGTAATTTCCCAAGATTTGGTGTTAATTACTTTGAATTCCAGTCTAAAGAGACAGCAAAGCGTAGGCTGTCTCTGAAGTCAGAACAGACCTGGGATAAAACCTCAGCTCTTGTCATTTCTAGGTGTGTGCTCTTGGGCAACTAACTTCTCCTCTCCTCCATTTCCTTGCTGTAAAAATTAAGGATAATAGTATCCATCTCATTAGACTTATTGTGAGGATTAAATGAGATAATACAATGCACTGTAAGTCATAGCTAATATTAAAATTTCGATTTCTTCTGTGGGAATGTAACAGAAGAGAAAAAGCATTAGATAGGCAGGGTATTATCTGAGTCATAAAGCATAAGATGTTCTTTTCTCTCTTCTTCCCTTCCTTTCTTTCTTCCTTCCTTCCTTTTCTCTTCTTCCACAGCCATCCGGCATGAACATGCATTTGGTAAGCTTTCTAATTAAACAAAAAATTGCAGATTTTAACAACACCATAGCAACAGCTCCAACTGTAAATTGCCTTCATTATAAGATTTGCATCCTTTACTACATGAAAGAGCATTCTAAACAGGATTTGAGTGAGATCCTGAAAAAGATTCAGAAGTGTTTGGTAAGTGTAAGAAACAGAGCGTTGCAATATTACCTAAATCTAGGAGAGCAGGAGTTTTAGCTGCAGTTTTCAACCTTGGATGCACCTTAACGATCAACGAGGGAGATTTGAAAAATCCCCCAACACAGGCTACACACAAGACCATTGCATCAGAATCACTAGAGGTGGGACCCAGGTGTAAATAATTTGTTAAAGCTCCCCTGGTGATTGTAATGTGCAGCTGAGGTGGGAAACAAGCTGTTTCAGGGGAAGCAGCGGCCAATGGTACGGAAAGCTACAGAGCTGATGAGGCTGTTTGCTGTATGCAAGGTGCAAGGACATCTATACCTTGTAGACTCTACAAAGCCCCTTCGGGAGAGTTGAAGAAACAGAAATCAGGCTATGAAAGGAAGGAGGAACTGGCTAGGAAGAGTCTACACCAATTATAGCTTAATTCTTCAGCAAACATGGTGGAATCTGGAAGGAAAGCGAGGAAGTCAGCTTGAGGAGTTAGCAAAAGCAATATAATTTTTAGAATACAATTTATTTTTAGAATATTAGAGACTTAAGCATATTTGAACCAAAGGCAAGTCTACCATATCTTGTAAGTTTGCAATTTAAATTTCGGGAAATAGTTTTAAAAAATGCATCTATCCAGTCAATTTCATCTTGATGAGTTCAGATTCATCAGAGGATCTTGACTAAATACGCCCCCTGCTTTACATCTTACCACTCTTTTTATTTTCACTGTCATTTATTAAATTTCCCACTGTGTGTCAAACATGTCACTTGATTACCTCTCTTCATCCTCAAAAAAAGGAAGTATAAAGCGGCTGCCTCCCATTTTGTGAAAATGAAATTTTTCAGGTAAAGAAATGAGATTCACAGAGGCTTGGTGGTTGGCCCAAAGTCAGTAAGTGGCAAAACCAGGACACAAGCTTGGGTTTGTATGACCCCAAAGCCCGCAATCTTTCCACCCTGCCACTCTGGATGTAAAACACAGATTCATTTCTTGGAGAGCCGCATGCTTCCTTCCAAACCTGCAAAATGACAAAAACTATGCCCTAAAAGACAATATCTCAACACTATGGCTCTGAATGAAATGAATAAAATGACTGAAAAGTGAAAATGTAGCAAAGGCTCCAGCTACAACCTCAGGTTGCAGAAAGGCTTGAGCAAGATACAGAGCATTTCAGAGAGTGGGTGAGCACAAGGTCTTTGCCGTCGTTTTCACAGATGCCACAATCGGAATTGCCCATAACTAACACTAGCCAAAAAGTGCAGCATCTCGTGCTATGGGCAGCTGGGATTTGGATAGCAATGGCCACTCTCAGCACTGTTCTTCTCTACCATCTGCCCACTCCTGCCTCCTTCCCTGGACATGTAGTCCTTGCTGACTTCTATCTGCCAAAGCATCCCACATGTGCCAGCTTGCTTGGCCATCTTCTCTTGCTGAAACCAAATCTCCACATCCCTGATTACCCCTGAAAACTAATTAGTGTCCATTCGCAAGCAATACTTTCCTTCTAATACACCCAGGTACATATGATCCAGAGGGCTGCATTAATTTCTGGAATATTAACTTAGAGGAGAATTAAGTCTAATAAAAAATATGATATTAGCTCCAAATAGCTGCATACTCTACGTCAATGAGATGATTTCTATTTTGTCTGCAGATTGGAGATATTAGAATTAGTTATTCTTTGCACTGTGACTGGGGGTGGGGGGGGGTTGCAAAATATCGTTTCTCCTTCCAATGAAAAGGCCTCAAGTCCTGGAAATTGATGATGCAATGTTTGCTGGAAAGAGCCAGTGGTGTTTTGTGTTGCCTCTTTTAAAATAGTTTAATTTTGTATTTTAAAAGAAACTGGCCTGCAAGTTCATTCCAGGACAAGTTTTAAATTCTTTGAGAATAAAGTTAGATGTGACTGTAAAAGAGACTGTTTAGTTTGGACAGACAAATTGCCAAAATACCCATAAAAGGGAGGATCAGATGAGTATTTTTCTTTCAGCTCGTATTTTTCAGATTTTCTTCAAAAGTTACTCTGACAAAAATTTGAGAGAAGCCATGAGACACACTCATAGAATATAAACACCTCAGATAGAGCTCATGTCTCAGACCTAATCGGCCCAGGAAGTCTGTGGTGATTTGGACAAGG
Organism: Cynocephalus volans; assembly: GCF_027409185.1. Lineage (NCBI taxonomy): Eukaryota > Metazoa > Chordata > Mammalia > Dermoptera > Cynocephalidae > Cynocephalus > Cynocephalus volans. The sequence goes on from NC_084468.1 coordinate 12,630,162, forward strand.
TTGCCGTCCATGACGTCCTTAATTGATTACAAAAGTCATCAGAAGAAAGGAACGATGGGCATTTGTTAAGTGCCCACTGTGTGTCTGGCCAGTGCACTAGGTCCTAAGTGGGGGCTGGACAAATGTTATCTTATTTGGTCTTCCCAATTCCCCCTCAAGGTCATTGTTACTCCCATTTGACCAAGAAAGAAAAAGAAGCTGAGGAAGAGGAAAGAACTAGGCAACACATCAAGTAAATGTGGGGAGACAGGAGTGGAGAATAAGACTGGACCTTTTACTTGTCCAAATGTGTTTGAATCCATGAATGTATGAATCTTAGAAGGCAACAGAAAAAGAAAATCTATAGGCTCTGACTCATTGTCATCCTTGGAAACTGGAGACGGATGTTTAGTGTGCGTATAAGTCTTCAGTCAGGCCCATCACAGTACTCATTGGATCTCTGTGAAGATGCTCGCGTGGGAGGCCGGTGGTGTAGACTTAATCCTCATCAAAACCCACTTTCCAACTAGGGAAAATGAGGCTCAGAGGTCTCAAACCTCACAGGAGAGGAGAATGAATGGGGCCTTGAAGTAATGAGAGGACTCTCACATGTAGTCAAGAACAGGGAAGGAAAAGCTTGCACACTGAGTCCTTGGTGAAAGCCAGGGAGACCCGTTTGACCAGAGAAGAATGTTCTGGAAGGAAAATAGTAAGACAAAAGTTAGATAAGTGTTGGGGAAGGGTTCAAACTATGAAGCACTGAGAATACAGGAGAGACAATTTTGACTTTATTCTGCAGAGAATGGGAAGCTGTCATGTTTTTGAGCAAGGAAAGACATGTGGGAGGCACAGTCTGGGGAAGATTCAGCTGGCGTGAGGTGGGGGAAGGGGCTGGAAGTGGGAGGCCAGCTGGGAACTTCATTCTGAGGACCTGCATGGTGCTCTGAAGGCCATAGTTGTTCCGAGGCTCCCTGTCCAGTGAGTTCCACTGCTCTCTGTCCTGGGTGCCGGAAAGCTGGTCCAATGACGCAGCTTCTGGAGGCTGCGTGGGCTCTGCTTAACACGGCTCATGTTGGATGGACTAAATCCCTGGGGTCTTTGATGTGGGAATGTCATCAGGATATTGAGTGCATTCCAGGAACCCTTCCAGGGGAGAACACACGATAAAGGAGGCCCCGCACAACACACATGTTGACCTCAGGAAGCAGAGAGATGGTCATGAGGGGAAAACTGAGTTTTTTTTCCCCAGTGCTATAGGACATAAATTTAAATCATGCGTCCCAAAGCAGGACCGGCAGAATGTGAAGGGCTCCCTTGAACTTTGCTAATACTTAAAGCACGATTTTCTGCAGACATGCCTCGCCCATCCCTGCTCATATATGCGTGTGCAGCACCACAGGATTCTTGCTTTTATCAGAGCAATCTGCAGAGATCAATGTGTTGGGAATATCCTAGCCAGGACTCACTTTTGGGGGATAGTGGGTCCATGCCATTTATAGGTTGTAAAAATTCAAGAAGACTCTGCTGGGGAACTAGGATGAAACCCGAGTTCACTTGTGACCTTGGGCAAGTTCACTCAGATGTTAAGTAATAATAGAAACTTGAGGATCTGATGAAATCTTACTTCAGGTAAGGAGTTAGTGCAGCAGTGAGCAGGATCCTAAATCTGTGCCTAAAGAGCTGGGCAGGACATACAAATGAGTGTGATGGGCAGGCTGCAGACCTGAGAAACTGGAGCTCCTATGGCTCACCCTCAAGGGCACCAGCTACTAGGCCCCACCCATCCGCTGCTACAAGAGAAGCCAGAAATAGGGATTTTTGTGTGAACTCTTCCAATTTTTAATAATAGCAATTAATTCAGATCATTTGTTAAACTCCTAACTATGTAGCGATCAAATCTGGCTACCGGTTTGCAAACAAGGACCCGTAGTTTTCAAGCGGTCATAGAAACTAAGATTGCTCACTGTGAACCATTAGAGGGTCGGCTCAGACCCCCGTTGTGCCACAGTTGTGTGTGTGCATGTGAAAAGCTTCCTTTTCTCATCAAAAAAATAAGAACAATCATAGAGGAATAGTGGGGTCTATAGTGGGAACTGAGATCAAGGTCACAGGTGCCCACGAATCAGAAAGCTGCTAGAAGACCCCTGGTTTGCCAGATGTTAATTCTTTGCTGGTCTTTGGGGAGGTCTGGTGGTTTGCAGTGGTGGGTGGAAGGTTGAAGCACAGATTTTCACAAAGCCCTTTATCCAGTGTCCAGCCTCTGGAATGCTCAACTAATATCAACAGTTATTTTTAAGGCTCAATTAAGTTTCTCCTCTTGTGCCCACTCCTCATCAACTAAAATGCTCTTTCTGGTACTCAAAACTGTGTTCTGCATTAAGGGGGATAAAATATGAGTCAGGCCCTGGCTATTAGAGAATATACAACATTTGAATGACCTATCACAGGACAAGACAATGTGCGTCTCCTAAGAAGTGCAGAAGAGACAAATAGGACAAAGTATAGAGAAGAAGGAACACAGCCAGGCCATGGCATTTCAGCCAGACCAGACTGCAGAGCTAGGAGTGGACAGGACAGGCTTCACGGGCTTATGGCCAGTGCAGTCAGACTGCACTCGCCAGCAGCCCCATGCTTGGGGTTTAATGCTCTGTGGTCACATCTTGAAATGCCTAATAGTTTTATTTTTGCATTTGTGTTTTGCAAGTAAAGTGTGACCAGACAGCGGAGCATGCATCAAGGGCTTGGAACCTTCTTGCCTCTTCTGGATAGATTTTTAGCCCTCAGCTCTCTCGTTCCTGACCAAGCAGGGTTAGACTGGGCTGGTGGCCTCGTCCCTGCAGTCTACCAGCCCTGGGTGTGCTTAGGTTTGACCTCATCTATCCAGGGTCTGGCGGGTGTAACAGCAATGGTCTGTCCACAGAAAAAGTCTTCAAAGGCCTCCACATGGATAGCCAGTCATCCTCTGAATAGCCAGGGCTTTGGGATTGGGTTAAGTAACCAGGAGTTTGGGAGTTGGGTTCTATAGGCAAAAGTAACCCGGCAGTCTTTTAAAAACACATGGAGTCGATTCTCACTATTCACAGTAGTTATGTTCTATAAAGTCATCAGGAATGCTGAAATAGCAAATAACAAACAATTGCTTCTAGGGGAAATACAAGGTTAGGTTCCTGAGAAGCCCTGGTAACAACATTTTTGGCAGTCAATCATTACATTACCTTGTTTTGTGTATGTTTATGTTTAAGGATACCATATTTCATATATGTTGTTAATTCACTAACATTGAACTCATAGCCAACAGCATTGTAACTGATGTAATGAATGAAGTTTATCTAACATACACATTTTCTCCATAAGGCACATTACAGCCTTCTTGCACTTAGGGATGCTAGACAGCCTTTCTATGCTTGAGGGCTGTTTTAAACAGCAAAATCACCAACAAAAAACACAATAATACAAGAAACATGGCACTAAATATGCCGTAAAAAGAGACTCTTCACAGCATGAGAGCTGAAAGAAGAAGGCAGAAATTTGCCTTCTTTTATCTTGATTGCATATCCACAAATGACAATCAAAGCATCATGAGTATTGATTTGGGAATTACAAATAAATTTTAGCAAGCAGATGAATTTGCAATGGCAGAATCTGTGAATCATGAGGACTGACTGCAGCTAAAAGTCGCTCTCACACTTACCAATTAGACATAACATTTGCACTTAAACTCAGCTTCACAGGTCTCCAGTGAAGGTATATCAGGTAGGTTTATATCTATCTACAACCTACAAGTATTAACTAGCCTAGAGGACACCATAGAGTCAAAAGAAAATTGTAAAGTTGGTGATACAGTTTACATATATTTGTCTCCCCAAAGCTCATGTTGAAATCTGATCTCCAATGTGGCAGTGTTGAGAGGTGTTTAGGTCACGGGTGCAGATCCCTCATGAATATTAAAGCTCTCCTAGGTGAGGGCGTAGTGAGTGATTTCTCACTCTATTAGTTCCTATGAGAGCTGGTGGTTAAAGGAGACTAGCACCTTCTCTCTCTCTCTCTCTTGCTTCCTCTCGCCATGTGATCTGCTTGCACCCATGGGCTGCCCTGCCATTTCCCACCATGAGTAGAAGCAGCTTGAGGCCTGCACCAGATGCAGCTGTCCTCAGATTGTGAGCCAAATAAACCTCTTTTCTTTATAGATTACCCAGTTTCAGGTATTCTGTTATAGCCACACAAGAATGAACTAATACTGTTGGTTTTATGTTTTTTGTTTTCCTTGAAAGGACATATATTCCAAATGGGAATATCCCTGAGACATCTTTCCAATAAACCTCATAAACCACTGGCATATTTTAGCATTAAATTGAGAAAATCTTCTTCCTACGAAGGCAGACTCTTTATGGAACTTCTACCAATTGATCTTAGTTCTGTCCTTGGAAACTGCATAGAAGATGGTCACCCTCCTTCCATATGGGGTCTTACAAATATTTGAAGACATTGCCAGTTCCATCTTCCAAGATGGCAACTTCTCAAGCTTGACACCCGCTCCCTCTGATTGTTCCTACTAATTTTCCCAATTTCACCATCTTTGACACTTTCTTGAGACATGCTCTAATCTGTCAGAAACTGCCATCTCATGCTTAGGCTCTAGAATAAAAAGAGTAGCCTCAAACTCTGCTGGTAGGACAGTAAATTCACACAACTTTTCTGGGGAATAATTTGGCAATATATATGAAACTCTTTAAAATAACCATATCCGTCCATGTTTTAAAATTCATCCTAAGGAAATAATCACAGACATGTCCTAAAATTTAGTTACAGGGATGTTCATTACAGGGTTCTTTATTACTCCAACATGTGGAAACAATTTAAACATCCACGAATAGAACATTAAAGAGATTACAGCACATCCACACACCTACAAATACTGTGTAGCCATTAAAATGACAACATAAGCAAATCCATACTGACTTACGTAGGTATTCACATAATCACAATAGTAAAGAATATTATAAAAGAATGGGTACAATCTGATTACATTTTTACTAAAACATCCATCTACAATACAGAGAGAAAAACATTCCCAAGAGGTTGACAGTATAGCTCTCTAAGCTTGATTCCATTTAAAGTGTTTCTCTCCTTTATCTGTTGTTTTTTACAATAAGCTACTACATCTGTAATAAGGAAAAGCGACTCTGTTTAGTGTTTAAAAGGATTAAAATTAAAACCACTTTTTGGTAGTTCTTTATTGCTCTCAGGATGAAGTCCAAACACCCTGGCTTGGGACACAAGACTTTTCATGGTGTTACCACTTAGCTTTCATCTCCTAACAGTCCAACAAGCACTTTCCACTTCCGCCTCAATGAACCACCCAAAATTCTCTAAATTTGTATTGCTGTTTTCCACCTTATACCTTCTGTTTGAAACATTCTTTAGGTTAAAAAACTGGCTGGAGGAGATTGCCCAAAATTATGCGACAAATAAAATGGCAAAACCAGTCCAAGGCTGTCTCTAAGTCCATGCGATCTCTCCTGAATCAGAAAGAAAAACTAAACTGCCAAGGTGTTTCTAATTATCTTTGTGCCATAATCCTAGCATAGGCAAGTTAATCACTTACATCGTTTACAGCACTACCTGGGGGAAGAAAAACCCTGAAATATAGTCCTTTCCATTGCCATACATACAGAGGGTCAAAACAATTCCAGAAATGTGTTTTTCCCTTTAAAGAGGAATGATCCAAGACATTTAGAGCAATATTTTATCCAGACATTGAAATCTAGTTTGCAAACATGTGCCCTGTGTGCTCAGATTTCCCTAATACGGTCTACTCTGATTTCATTGTCTCTTTCATTTTAAAAATTTAATATTGAATTTCAAAACCCAAATGGCATAAATAAATTCCAGATGTCCTCCCAAATCCCTAAATCTCACATTAGCCTAAAAAGAGACATTGCTATATATGAGTAGATGCTTACGTTTAATTCAGTGAAAAACCAGAAGAATCTTTGAATAGTTCTTCAGCTTTCTTTCACCAAGAAAATACATTAACTCTTTTGAGTTTCTTAGGAAGCTGAGTTCTCAAGATTCACAGCCCAGCTGTCTGACATATGTTCTGCTTTACTTCTCCCCTGGAGGGACAAAGTAACATCATGGTGAAGTGCAGGACACAGAAATCAGGCTGCCTGGGTTCCAATCCAACTGGATGACTTTTGACAAGTCACTAACTCTCTCTCTTCTTCAGTTTTCTCATCTGCAAAATGGGGATGAATGTAGTACCTACGCATCATATTGTTGTGGAAATTAATGAGTTAATTACTTACAGTGTTTGACTCAGTGCCAGTCACAGAGCAGAAGAGATGTGTGTATGATGAACTGACATAGGATGTCCTTAGTGGCTGGGAAATTCATTTCTCTTCTTTGCTTCCATGTAAACAGGGCTAAGTCTCCCTTACCTTTGATTAGGAAGATTGTCATCCTTCTGTGAGAGACTAATCAGCTAACTTCAGATAACAGACCTCTCCCCTAAGCTTGGCCCAGGCCTCCAGCTTCCCTTCCTGAGTCAACATTCCTGATCCTTGTCCCTAAGCCACACGATCCCACCAACTTGGCATGCAGTGTAACTTCACTGACGAAAATGTAGAAGTTCTGTCCTCACAGGATTTGTGGATGTAGCTTCACGTCTCCAATTAACTAAAGAAAATCACATGTGTAAATCAACAAAGTGCTCATAATAAACACCAAAAATGATAGTTTTCTTCCTTCTTTCCCCACACCCACCCCATTAATGGTCGGCACCTGTGTTTGTGAGAAACAATTATAACCATGAAAGGCCTTATGTGCTAACCTTCAACAGAGCATTAACAGCCAATATAACCTTCAGCATCTCAGTTTCACACCTCCAGACCAAGCATGCATACCAGTTAGTAACTGGGCAAACTGGATTCTGTTTCACACCTGACGTGTCTCTTCAATAGTAACAAAAGCACAAATAATATTTTATTGTTTACAAATTACTTCCACATACATCACCTTGTTTACCCTTCACATCTTCTCTGTAAGTAGGTATTATTATCATCTACTTCTTCATGATTTTCCAGGAAAACTAAAACCCAGAAAGAAGAAGAGACTTGCCCAAATTAACTCAGCTGATAAGTGGTTCAGTGGGAATTTGAATCTGGATTCTCTGCAATTTGTGCTTCTTTTCCTACGAAACTTCCCTGCTAAAGTTATAGGACAAAAGAATGCAAACCTTTAAAAAAGCCTCATTAATGCTTTGGTTGCATCTCTTCCTTTGGATGTTATTTTTCATTTTAAGCTTTGATTTTTCTGCTTTGTCTGATGTTATCATGATTGGCAAAATTGAGCTCAGCACAGTCATTCAGCCAGGTGGAGATGCTTCTGTAGTCTGTAATAACTGTGTGTTGGATGGTTGGTTTTAAAGAAAAAAAGACATGTTTAGTTGTTTTTGCTCAAGCAGAATTTTGTTATACTGTATCCAAATAATGTCTTGTCTAAAAAGAAAAATAAACTATTCCAGAAAATTTGCACAAAAATAAAAGCCAAGGTTTTGCAACAGTGAAGTATTATACACAAATCTGTATTCCATATTGAAACTAGGATGGAAATGCAAAGGAGAGCTATATCAGTTAGGGAATGTGTCTCACTTCAAGCAACAGAAACCCACCTTCAATGGCCTGGCCAAATAGGGGTTTATTTTTCTCACCTAAAAAGGAGCTAGTTTGGAGATATGCAGTCAAGGATTGATGCAGTGTCTTCTGTCTTGGTCAGCTCAGGCTGCTACAACGACATACCATATAGACTGGGTGACTTAAACAACAAACATTTATGACTGACAGTTCTGAAGTCTGGGAAGTCTGAGGTCAAGGCACTAGCAAATCGTTTCTGGTGAGACCCTGATTCTTGGTTTTCAGATGGTGGTCTTCTTGCTGTGTCCTCACATGGCAGAGAGAAAGAAACAGAGAGAATCCTTTCTCTTATCTCTTCTTATAAGTGCACTAATCCCATTTTGAGGGCCCCACACTAATGATCTAATTACCTCCCAAAGGCCCCCACCTCCTAATATCATCCCATTGAGGTTTAGGGTTTCAATGTATGAACTGAGGCAAACATTCAGCCCATGGCAACATCACACTGTCATCAGAGACCCAGGTGCCTTCTACATTTCTGCTCTTGCATCTTGGTACACAGCTTTCTTTATCATGATCACAAGACATCTGGTCTACCTCAATGTCATTACTGCACTCTGGATCAATGGCAAACTACAAAGAACAAAATCTGAACAGGTTACATCAGCCGAGTCCATCTCCTTTAGGAAGATTTCCAGCAAGCTCTGCTTACTTATCATCATTCTAACAATAGGAGGAGGGGATACATGGCCTTTACTGACACTGAGCGAGTCTGGAAAGGGAAGAATTTACCTGGTCACATTACCTCCCCAAATGAATGAGGCCTCTGTTAGTAAGGAAGAATGGTAAAGCATAATCTGACCAAAAAAACACTACCATTCATTGAGGGACTGCAATGTGTTAGGCACAAACTCAGATGATACTAAGAAAGAAATAGCACTATCCTTGCATTACACATTTTAAAAAGAAAAGCAATATCCAGAGATGCCCTTTTCTCAGAAGATTGCTATGTGGATTTTTCTAATATGACAATGCCTGGCACAGAACAGACACTCAAAAAAATGGTTTCAAATGTTTTTTTCTCTTTCTCCTCTCTCTGAAATGAAATTAAAAGATGCAACACCAGCCTCCATTTGGAATGCCTTTGTACTTACATTGTCTAATTAATTTTGTTATGATCCAGCTATGGCTACTATTCTGGCTCATGTGATCCATATCCTGCAACCCCCGGCAAAGGTAGCACCCCTGATTTATCAGATCCTTTCAAATCTTTCCTGCTTCATATGTTTTCTTTTTTTGGTTGACTATCCAAAGCTGTAGTGATATTATTTTCACTTTTAATGTCATCAGCTAAGACATAAACAGTCTTTGGTTTGGTGATTTATCAGCCTCTTCAATGTAATTGGCACTCAGTGGGAGCTCAGTGATATCTGTTGAATGAATGAATCTCAGCTTTATCATTTACCAGCTGTGTGATCTTGGGCAAGTTTCATACCTCCAATGAGTGAGAAAAAATAAATAAATGTCTGTTGTTGCAAGCTACTGAAATTTTGGAACTGTTTATTATGCTACAGCATTATAGCAGTGATAACTGATGACTAACACTTGCCACCATGTAGACAGGGGAAGGAAATTCATGGAAAAGAGATGCTCAGCAGATAATGTCAGAATATTTACTATCAACTATTATCCATGCTGTAACAAGACACATTATTTCTCTAGCATCAGTTAAAATTAATCCTGAATTGTAAAAATCACAGGTATAACAAATACTAAAGAAATGAGACATAAATTTCCCAGAATCATACTCTGAGATATTTAGAGTGTGTATAGAACACCACTACGGAAAAGACATATTTCCTGGGCAAGCATCATTCTGTTGCATCGGTGACCAAGCACATGAGATGAAGACGATAAAAGAAAATACCCAGAAGGCTTATCTCACTGACCCAGCTGCATTATAAATACACTGGGTTACAGTTATGGGAAATAGTTTTAAACAGTATCTCTGTTCAGAGAGTAAAACGGGTAAAATTTCTCTCCTTTGTGAGGCAAGAATAGCATCTCTTGATTGTGAGTGAAAACCAAAGCTGGACTGAATTAGGAATTCTGACCTGGCATCACCTAGAGCTTTATCCCTATCAAATTATAAATACACACCAGAGCACAATATGGTTTTCCATCTTGCTTTACATGCTTATATATCTGACTTCTCTTTATGAAACATCTAGTGGAACAAGGATTTGGGAAGCAAAGAAGCAGATGTTTGGTACCATATGTAAGTTCACACAATGGATACACGTCAAAACCTAGTGTCCTTTCAAGGCCTTTGTCAAATAGCAAAGGATAGTTCTTAAGAGATTTCTTTTTGCAGGCAGCGTAATTAACTAAAAATACACTTGTGCACCTTAGAATCAAACAGACCTGGATTTGATTCCCAGGTCTGCCATCTAACAAGTGTGCAACATTGGGCATATTACTTATCAACACTGAGTTTTTTTCCTCATCTGTGAAATGGAAATAATAATGCTTAAATTGTACCAAATAAACTTTCCACATTTGCCATCAAAAGAAGTTGAATCCTGGTGATTTCATATGGTTCAACCTATACCTGTCTTTCAGGACTGAGTTCAGAATAAAAGAGATTTTGTATGTCTCTTTGTGTTGCCCATGACAGGCACCCAACTCACACTACCTTAAGAAAAGAAGAGAATACATTAGCTCATGTAACTGGGCAGTCTAGGAATGGTGTTAGCTTCATGCATGATGGAATCCAGGCACTCAAATTATGTTCTGGATATTTTCTTTCTGTCTTTCTCTCTCTCCTCTGCTCGCCTCTCCCATCCCTCTCCCTTCTGTGTCTGTGGACTTTGTCATACATTGTTGAGAAGAGGACCCATAATAGTCTTCACTAGAAGCAAAGGAGACTTCTCTCTCCCAAAGGCTGTCTTTCCTGGGCTTCATACTCACCCCTCAACCTAGTCACTGTTGCCATGAGTGTCAGATGGCCGCTATGCTTAGCCCAGCCTGGTGGACTCATTCACCTCAGGGAAGGTGGCAGGAGTGAAGGTTCTATACATGATAACCGAACTAACCCACATAAGGTAGGAAAGGAGTTATCCAAAAAATATTGTGATATTCGGCAGGCAAAAAAAAATAAAACTATGATTTTGTCCTTGGTCCCATTGGCTGAGAGAGAGAAGACGTGCATAGTTCTTTAGCACAGTTTATTTATTTTGGGAAAACCAACTAAATGGTGAATGTAAGGCAAAGATCGTCTTCTGAAATATGTGGCTTCGATTTGTTACACTGCCTTAGGGGAAATAATGTAAACAAACAAACAAAAAAATTTAAGTTGGAGCCAGGGGGCATCTCTGTAGTCTAGGGCACTTTTAGAGGCAATGGGTCTTAATTAGGAAGGGACAAAGGACATGCATGCCATAGCGTTCGTTTTCCTTGGCTTCTCCAGACCAGATTTTGATCACTTGTGGTTAGTGAGTCAGAGGTAAGAAGAAGGAAAAAAAACCTGTCTTAACCAAGATTTGGGGAGTCTCTGCATACAAGCTGCGATGATTAAAATCTCATGTAAGGAAAACAGCCCAGAGTTAGGGAGAGGCCAGCCTACCCTTTCTCTTCAAAGAAGCCAACATCATTTTGTATTTTATATGGGTTTTTTAACATGTTATTCTCTGATTACTTTCAGTATATAGAAAAAGCTATTTTCCGTGTACTTTATTTTTGTATCTGGCAACCTTACTGAACATATATTATTTCTAATAATCCTTTTTAAATTGGCTTTGTTTAGTTATACAATTTCATTATCTGTCAACAATGATAACTTTGCCTCCTCCAAACTGATAAGTATACCTGTAATTTTTTGTTTTCTGCCTTATCACATATAAATTATTAACCATTATTTAGGAATAATTAAAATAGTATTGCATTTTTAATCTACTATGGTAAGGATGACTTTGAGAATGGAGCAACTCAAAGTCTAGCAAAAAGCTAAAAGATCCATTGTGGTAATTTTTATGTAGTGTAACGATGTCCTGGACAATGAAAATGGGATAAAAGGAAATGTAAAGAAATATCAATGAGTGATATTATAGTCAAATAAATAAATAAACATAATGGAATGCAAGCAATAAAATTTGACTGCAAGGCTTCAAATGTGAGATAACACCAGGCAATTATTAATCATATCAGTCAGCATTCAGTTAGGAAATAAGCATTACTCTAGGAAGGACTTAAGACAAGAAATGAAAGCCTTAAAGAGCCATTGAAAGAATTGTAGGGAATCTATATACATGGGATCAAATCATATTGGACTATACAACACACAAATGAATTTATGTAAAAACTGATGAACACTGAGTAAGGTCTGTAGTCTAGTAATCTAGCTGTACTGATGTTGATTTCTGATTTTATTATTACACTACAGTGATATAAGATGTTGCCATTCAGGGAAGCTAGGGCTTTTTTTCAACTTTATTTTGCAACTTCCTATGATTCTGTAATTATTTCTAGATAGAAAGATTTTTAAAAAGAGAACGATGAAACCAGCAATTGGAGAAAAACCATGCTATTTTGCTGTAAACCCAGGAGTACAGGATTGGTGGGGAGCCGTGCTAAAATGTGTGATTCTAGGATCCCACCCAGAAGTTCCTGCAAACCTCACATCAGCTACTGTCATCTCTCTGTCTGCAACTGCCACTGGAGAATAATGGCCTGTCATTCTTTTCTGTCTTTCACATCCCTGTGGGTGCTGTCATTGGCCAACTCTAACCTGGGACTCTAGCTGCAAGGGATTCTGGGAAATGTAGTTCCAGGCTTCCAGTCCCTGCTCTATAAGTGTAGAAAGGACCAGGGATGGTTCTGAATTAAAAACATATATCCCAGCTCACTGATATTTAACAGATACTGTAAACTTAAAATCTAGACTTTGAAAGAAGATTAGAAGAAGGAAATTAGTCAAACTTTTCTTTTTATAAATAGAAGAACACTCATAAATAATTCAATTTCCTAGCATGTTTCCTTAGTCTAGTGTTCTAGTTATCTTCATCCAAAAGAATTTATAATAAAAATATTTTTATAGGATTTTTTCCAGTTTATAAAACAATTCCACATGCACTCTCTCATTGGCCCTCTAAACAATGCTGACAAATAGATAATAATGAAAACACTTAATACTTATCTGGCACTTTCATTTCTATTATCACATTTCCTCACAAACCCCCAACAAAAGTATGCTCCTTGTAGTTCTCTAAATACAATGTGCTGTCATTCCATGTCTTCGCACATGTGGTTCCTTCAGCTGAAAATGTCTTGCCCTAGTAGGAATTCCTCCTGGCAGGGTTCTACACCTCTTTACACCCTATTACATCAGGGAACTGCTTCATCTCTTTCTGGAAAAAGACTGAGACTGATGGGATGTGAACCAGCAGCCTCATTGTGCAGAGGACTGGGCTACACTGTCCTTGCAGGAGTCCCGGGGTTCATCAGGAGGCCAGCAGCTGTGACCCAAGACCTGTTCCTCAGCTGCCTCTCTTTGCTCCAAGAACATGATCCTTGATTAGTCAAACCTAGCATTCCCATGAAAAATAGAAAGAAAAAGACTATATTTGGTGGCTTAATAAGTGGGGCCCATTAGACTGTGCTCTCAGGCATGAGCTTGCTAGTCACACTGTCACAGGAGAATCTCACAGCACCTTTCTACTACTATTTATTTTCCCTAGTTCACCCTTACCTAATATTCCCTTCCTTCCCTGTGGGTTCTCATGTTCATGTTCTGATGGCTGGAGATTCCTTAGGGAGGAAACATCCCTGTCCTCAGGGAGCTTACAGATCAGTGCGGGAGACAGACATTTGCAAATTATCTTAGAAATATATAACTACTCTCATAACTGCTACAGTGATGAAGCAACATTTATGAAATTTTGTGAAAGAAAAAAAGTTAATGAAGGAGGAGTAGGATAGTATAAGAGAGTATATATAGCAAGGGAGTGCAAGGGTGGGGGAGGGGCAGGCCAAAGAACGCTTCCCTGAGTAAGGAACACATGGGCTGAGTTTGAATTGACGAGAAGGATTCACCAACATAAAGGAGGCTGGGAAAGAAGCAGGGAGAGAACATTCTAGGCAGACTATCCACAGCTGTCAGCTTGAACTCAGTGGGGACACTGAGGGACCCTCCAGGGCTTCCCTCTCCTCCCTTTCCTTCTCATAATGCTCTGGATAACAATGTCCTGCCTCAAGGCCACTGAATGGGGAATGAGCAGGAAGGAAAAATAGTCACGGCTGAGAATCAAGGAGAGAATAAAAGGTGAAGGCAGAGCACGTCATGGAAAGAGCAGAGTTCTGGTCATCACAGTTCACATTTGGACCCGGCCACTTACTAGCTTTGTGACCTTGGACACATCACTACCAACCTCTCAAAATTCTTAAGAGAATTCAATGAGAAAAGAAACAAATAGGCACAATAAATGTTAGCTCTCTTTTCTCACTTTCTCCAGTCTTGCTATGGACTGAATTGTGTCCCCCACCACCCCCAAATTCCTATGTTTGAAGCCCTAAACACAGATGTGACTTCATCCGGAGATAGAGTCTTGAGGAGGTAATTTAGGTTAAATGAGGTCATAAGAATGGATCTATAATCCAGTAGGTCTGTAGCCTTTTAAGAAGAGGAAGAAAAGGATCTCTCTCTCTCTCTCTCTGCCCATCATATGAGGACAAAGCCACAAGGCAACCAGCAAGTCAGGGAGACGGCCGTCATCAGAACCCGACCGTGCTGCTGTGGCTGTCCAAGCTGACAAAGACAAAGCTCAACTAGAAAATTGCTCGTGATAAAGTGCAAATCGTAACTGAATGACATTTAAAGAATGAGTTTGTAAAAGGGCTAAGGAAGCGAATGGAATAATTAAATATGAGTTGGACTTAATTCTTGAACATTTTCAAAGGTGAGGCTGATCTCGATTCATCTGGTATTTGTTCGTGGCTGCTTCAAGGGTAAAGAAAGCCCCGTCTGTTTCAAGAGTCTATAAATGCTTTTCTATGTGGTTGAGCGAAATGTTTTCTCTTTGCTTGTTATTCTTACTGGTACATGAGAAATGGATTTGAGCTGAGAAAGACAACCAATAATGGCAAACCTGGGGAGACCAGTACCAAGAGGCAAATGACAGGGGAAGAAAAGTGAAAAATACTCAAAAGGAGAGGAAGAAAAGGCCAATACAGAACCCAGAAGCCTGGCTTTAAGGGGTTTGAGCCAATGCCACAGATTAAATGGGAAGTAGTAGTGGCACCATCTCATCCACAATGTCTTCTGTGTGAGATGCAGGGCAGGACACTAGAAAACATGGTTGTCTTAGTCCATTAGAACTGCTTCAACAAAATGCCACAGACTAGGTGATTTATAAACAATAGAAATTTATTTCTCACAGTCCTGGATGCTGTGAAGTTCAAGATCAAGGCACCAGCATGTTCAGTGTCTGGTGAGGGCCTGGTGTCTGCTTCTGGCGTGGCATCTTGTTGCTGCGTCCTCTGGAAAGAATGAATGCTCTGTCCTCACATGGCAGAAGGATAGAAGGGCAAAAAGGGCCCAGCCAGTTTCCTCCAGCTCTCTTTTATAAGGTCACTAATCCCATTCATAAGGGCTCTGCCCTCATATTTTAACCACCTCCTAAAGGCCCCACCTCTTAATACTATCACACTGGTTCATAGGTTCCAACCTATAAATTTTGAAGGAACACACACATTCGAACCATAGTAACTACTTTACAAATTCAAGGCCTATAATGTTGCAAAGCACTGTCTCAATGCTTTTGACCTCATGTGAACCACAGCAAAATGAGGTAAGAACAGTGGGACAGGGATTATGTCCCCGGTGAGGAAACTGTGGTTTGGAATGTTTACATGATTCCACAGGGTTCCCTTGGCTGATAAGTGTTCAAGGCAATGGCTGAGCCTTGACTTTCTGTTTCCAGATCCAGTATTCTTTTTGTGGCACATGTCAAAGACATGCTGTATAACCTTTCATCTGATCTTGACTTGGTTTTCCAAGATCCAAAAGTTTTCTCCCTGTCCTGTCACATTCCCTGACCAATATCCTCCTTCCCCACCCAAAAATCACTCAATGGCTTCTTCCAGCACAGAAAATAACAGTGGGTGGAAAATGAGAACGGGAAGCAGAAGAGACGCATTTTAATAGGGCCATGTTGACAAAATTCCATCATACGGTACAATTGCTTTGATCCTTGATGAAGCTCTTTCACAGTGAACAACACACTGTATGATCAAGCGAGGATCACTATTATTATGATTCCCATTTAGAAGCTGTGAGAACTGAGACTCAGAAACACTAAGGGCCTAGTCCAGTGACACATATTCTAAAGGTTAGGAGTCAGATCTCAAAATTACATCTGCCTCCACCTCCCTGTAGTGGACAGAGCACCAGCTTGACAGCAGGTGCTGGCGCTTGGTTCCAGTTCTTCCACTAACTAGCCATGTGATCCTGGTTGAGTCTCGTAAGCCTTGGGCTTCATTTCCTTCACCTGTTAACTAAATCGCTGGACGGCATGATCTCTAAGAACAACTTCTAAAGTGGCTGGTGAGAAAGCAATCACACCAGCTGGTCTTTGAAAACCAGTCAAAGGTGGCCTAGTTTCCCCCAGCAAGAAAGATCAACTTGAATACTATACTTTTAGAACAAATATTGTCCAGACTCTTTGTGCTGTTTTCCAAACACGATTTGGAGAGTGCGCCCACAGATAAAAGAGGATATTTACTTTTGTTCGTGAGGTTGACAAATCCTTCTTTCAGGCTCAATCAGGAGGTTTGTGCAGGCTACAGCATACCACGAGCCTTGCACGCTCTCTCTCTGCACCACTGCTTGAAGCCTGGGAGAACGCTCTTAAAAGCAAATCAGGAAATTACTTATCAATCTGAAGCCCCAAAGAGTTATGAGTATTCCTCGCTGCCAAAGGGAAGGGGATTTCGAGCAAAAGCTCCACATCTGTGCGCACTCAAGTTCAAAGACTCCAGCTGTTGGAAGGTCTTGCAGCAATGTAAGTAAACAGCTCTCTCTCCTGATTGAAGCAAATGTCTTCAGGCTTTTTTTACTCCTAGAGATGAGTCCTTGGCTCATGTTGGTGTTACTCTTTCTCTGTTCTTCTGTGATGTTTGGGGGTGTTTACCGACTGGGGCTTAGTCAAGAAAAATGTCTCTGGGGGATGCTTCTGCTGAGCGGGAGAGGGAAAGCGAAAGTTGTCAGAATCGGCTTTGCTTGGGAGGGGTTAGTTTCGGAAAGCCCCTGACTCGGCTGTGGTGTTCCTTCCCAGCTGTAGAGCCGTGTTCAAGCGGAGCATGAGGCTGGCATGGACACTTGTGGGGGCAGGCTGGAGTGGCTCCGTAGCCTCATCCTGAAAAACAGAATTATCATCGGATCTGTCTCTATATAACTTAAGATGCTTCCTTCGTTTAGATATGCTATGGGATTTTAATGGGGAGAAAAAATTAGAGCTAATATAGTTCTGTAGAGAATTCCTTGTAGGGGTGTAAACCCTGTGTTCAGTTTATCTTTGGTTAAGGGTGCTGATTTATTTACTGTCTGTTTTATTATTAAACAGATGTGCTAACCACTCCACATGGCTATGGGGGGATAATGCAATTTCCATATAGGAGCATAAATATCTAAACTGTCTCGGTAAAACTATAGGTTTGTATTAATAGGAACTATACAAATGGATAGTTTCACAGATTATGCATTGTACTAAGGTATGCTTCTTTTACAAGTAGTTTAAAGCAGATTGTCGGTAACGACTGGGAGAAACTGAAGAAATCTGACAAATTTACAAGACATAGTTTTGTGTTGATCAGCCTTTGTTCCTTGAGACTCTGCAGCTTCCCCGGGAACTTGGGTATCCGTTTCAGGGTCTTTCATCACAAGCTCTATGTCTGCAGGGAACACGCACTCCAAGATCTCATACTCTGTCCCATCATCAGACTATGTCTCTCCCAATGTGTCTTGATGGATGATTTGAATAATAAGCCCCCCCACTTGCAGCCTAGGTTTTATACCCCCCAACTCCCTAAGTTATCAAATTAACAAGAATAATTGCACCTAGCTCTAGTTGATGTCTGACTTCTCTTCCTCTCTTTGAGAAATTTTGGCTCACACTTTGACATGCTGTGATAAGACTGGTCTCCTTCCTTATATGTCAGTAACTGTCAGCATAAGCTTAAGGCTCCAGGTGGAGAGGGATTTTAGTTACCTAACAGCCCATTTCCTATGGGATTCTTTATTACAACCTGTACCCTGAGGCGATCTCTAACCTTTCACTTTACCTAATAAATAGATCTTATATGCCTAATGTGCTGAAAGCAATAAAAACCAAATGCAAGACAAAGCTCCCTTTCTAGTATAAATACAAGTATGTTTGTAGTTTTTATGCAGCCCAAGCGAGCTTTCTTTTCGTGGGCAAACGCTAAATAAGGTTGGACACTGACCGCTTGAGATGTGTGGTGTACTGCATCATAAAATAGACAGATACAAGTTTGGAATGTGAAAGGAAATTATTCAAATATTGGAAAATATTTACTGAGCATTGGCCACATGCTGGGCCCTCTACTGGTCATGACTCACATGCTCTTTGGAGCAGGAGGCTCACTGGTAAGGAGTAGAAACTCGGACACCAGGCCACCTGGGGATACAAACCAGATCGGCCTCTGTGCCTCAGTTTCCTTACTATAAAATAGAGCTGATGACAGCATGGTGAATGTAAAGAATGAGAGTTAATATAGGTAAAGCATTGTTCTTGCCTCTTGTACATGAGAAAGTTACGGCTAGTGGGGTTAGCTTTCCCACAGCCACACAGGTTAGGAAGACTGTCAGGGTTGGGATTTGGAAGTAAATGATCTGACTTTATCACAATGGAGAAAGTCCACATTTTTAACCACTGCCTCCTTCCCTCTTGTTGGATTCTTTCTCCTGCATTTCCTTATCCAGTTTTCACTATGGCCTTCTAGATAAACATCAATTTCAGACAAGAAAACTGAAGTTCAAAGATGGGAAGTGACTCACCCAAAGTCACATACCTAGAAGTTAATTAACAAGGCTGGGATCTGAACACAGGTTTCAAATTCTGAATCCTCTGCTCTTTTCATGATCCTATGTTCTTGCCCTCTCCTGCTAATCTGCGAACTGGTCAGGCACATACCTGCCCTGCGGGGAAGAGCAAGATAGCTAATGATGATCATGGTCACTGTCAACTAGACCCTACCTCTGTGCTGGCACAGTGCCTCATTAACTAGCGTAGCTACCTGCGCCTCTTGGTTAATAAATCCTCCAGATGATTCTTCTGGGCATCAAAGTTTGACAGTTACTACCTTCAGGCAGTTCTATAATCTGTGAAAAAGTGAAGATTGTTGTATCCAACACGACCTTCACCTGCAGAAGGTGAAAAGTTCTGTTAAGGACAAGAGATTTGGCATTTTCCCCCACTCAAGCTTGTGGATTGCCCTGTGGTCAGAATCAACACTATCTCAGGGTTATTTACTGTCTTGTTTATATCTCGGTGCTTTCTTCATCTCTTGGCACATGTCACTTTATAAGCCCTGTGACCATCTGAACTTTTTGTCTACAATCCCTTTGATTGCATCAGACTTCAATGATCAGCAGATGGGTAGATTTCTTTCTTTTCTAGGCTTTTTCTTGCAGATTCGTGTATCCATCAACAAAGTTGAATAAAGTAAGCTATAATATCTATAATATGAAAAATTTGCTCAATGAACTTTATACAGAGAAGCCAAAAACATAGAGTATTTACTGTGCTGAATAAAATATATTCAGGTCAATTTCTCAGAAGACTACTGTGACCCAGATAGATATAAGCCAACAGAGGGATGCCAAAATACATACTTGAAGTACTGGGAACTTTAGATGCCTGGGAAAGAGGTCATGGAGGGCGTGGTGGAACACGAACCACTAAACATTGGAAATAATTTCCTTCAGTGGCAAATGTCAGGATTTGAAGCAAAATATCCCTGGCTTTGAATTCTGGCTTCACCGCTTTCTAACTGTAAGACTCAGCACTGACCTCCTGAGCTTGTGCAACATACATAAACAACTTAGCACCGTGCATAGCATAATGGATACTTTTCCTTTTTAGCTCTAGCCCATTCAACCCACAGATTTTTATTGATCACCTTGTATGTGCCAAGCATTATTCTAGATATAATAGTGAATAAGAGCCAAAGTCCCTGCTTCACGGAGCTTGCACTTTGAGGAAGTGAAAAACAAGAGAATCATAAACCACAATATAACTTCAGAGACCAAGTGCTATGAAGAAAACAAAATATGGTAATGAAATAGAGTGACTAGCAGATGCCAGGAAGGGGATAGTTCTTTAGCTCAGGTGGTTGGGGCCACCTCATTGAAGAAGTGGCATTTAGCAAAGACTCGACTCATAAGAAAAACACAATGACACAAGTTCATGGTTAAGCCACTTACTAACCATGTGACACTAGACAAGTCATTGAAACTCTGGGATGAATTGTACAGCTTCACAATTACTTCATGTGTGGCTTCGAGTCTGAGATTGTACTAAGTTAGCAGAGCCAACATGCAGAGCTGCCAGAAGTCAGCCGATCCAACACTATTAGCCAAGAGTCATGGTACGACTTTTAAAAACAATTCCCGGTCTGAAATGTTTCCTTTCTTAAAATGGTGCAGCAGACCTCACTTGGATCTAAGACAATATCTACCCAAAGTACAAGTCCCAATGCAGAGAACTTGTACCAGAGGAGTCTTTGTCTTTCAGTTAGCCAAATCATCGTGGCCAAAATATTCTTGACTATAATAATCTAGATGATTGTCTCATTGCTCTGTTTTGCCTCTGCCACCACAGAGTAAAACTCGATTATGGATGTACAACCTAAAACAAGAATTTTGTGAACATGATAACACAAAATGTACAGGTCAATGTTTTTGATTTTCAGGTACTTATAGTCTTTGCTTATTTTATAAAAATGCCACCTTCCCAAATTGCAAAACAAGTTTTTAAAAAATTGTTTGAAAACAAGTTCCCAAGTTAAGATTGAAGGACTGAAAAGTAAGAGCAAAGAGACTAAGATTGGGAAATCAGAGTTAATTAGCCTGTAGTAGAGAAAGTTGAGAAACAGTTCCATGATGCACCTTAGGGCTCTAAAGCAATTTCAGCTAGATAATGGTGGTGAGCTGCTGTCCAGCGGGGAGAGGGGGGGAAAGGAAACTGCTTTTGAGCACTTAATTTTGTGGCAAATAATATTCCCAGCATTTTACATGTATTAGCTCCTCGCCCTGTCCCCAGGGAGTACGGTGTAGCTGTTTCTCTGCTTGTGAATGGGGAACTGAGGCTCAGTGAAGTCCACCAGCTAGAAAAGTGCAGAACTACAGCTCAACCCAGGACCGCCCAACTTCACAACCCACTAGCTTTCCACTCTACCACTCTGCCTTAGAAAAACAAAGTTGGTTTCTTTTTCACATGTAATACACATTCTATTTAAATAAAGGAAGAATTTACTGCAAGTTTTTAAATGTCAAAACGGCCCCCTACGGGAAGAGGCTAAGGAATTGTCTTCTTTGGAGGTCTATTAAAACCAGATCAGTTATCATCTATGTCTGGTATGACTTCAGTGTGGTCCTTCCCTAAGGTGAGATGATAGACAAAATGATTCCTCGAGTTTCTTTCTAGACTTTCTCATCAAAGGCCAAGTCTACATTCATGCAAAGCAAAATGGTGGGGACATGTCGTATCCAGCCCTACTACTCTGCCTCCCTGACCCCATGCCAGTCACTTTGGCTAAAGTGACATCCAGATTGTCTGGAAGGGCCATAGTCACTTAGATCACAGCTGTGCTGGTCATCTTCCCAGAGCCAGGGAGAGGACCCAACTCTGTCCCAGTTTGTGCCCCATAAAATGGACATCATTCTGATGCTTCTATTGCCTATTTTGATAGCTGTACTTCCAATGTTTGTGAAGTACAAATTGGGGAAAAAATTAGCATTAAAATAGAACAGTGTTAGAAAATAGGAATGTCTTTTAAAATTCTTGCTGTTTTGTGTATCAGTTACGATTGTGTTTGTATCAGAAAACCAAGCTCCTCTAACATTTAAGAGTTGTGTTTTACTCCCATAACAAGAAGCCCAAAGGTAGGTGCGCCAAGGATTATAAAGCCATTCAAAGAGGTCATCAAGAAACCAATCTCCTACTGTATTCCTGCTCCACTATTGTTAGCATGTGGCTTTAATTTTTACGGTAGCAATATAGCTGCTAGACCTCCAGGTGTTGATTTCGTATTCCATGCAGGACAGCAAATACTTTTTCCTTGTCAAACATTGCCTTTTTATTTGGGAAGGGAAGCCCTCCTCCAGGACTTTCACCATGAGCATCTTACTGGCCAAACTGTGTGTATGTAATATTTCCACCCCTCATTGCAACGGAATCTAAAAGACAGTGTAGTTTTCTTTCCAGTCTTTAACATAGAAAAAGGCAGAGGAGAAGTGAATTGGAATGGAATTCAAGTGAGTCAATCTACAATACTTGACAAACCCTGCCATAAGTTTCTATTTCTGAAAACAATACATTTAAAATTTAATATATAAATAGGACTACATTACATAAACATTTTTAGCTGCATTTATTTTACTATTTAGCAATTAGTGTGAAAATGAAGATTTTTTTAAAAAGCAATAAGGGATAGGTAGGGTCAGAATTCTACCTGAAGTAAATGAAATGGGAAGAACACAGATTTGGGTGTCAGATCACACTCTGAATTCCAGGTGTGTGCCTAATTAGGTATGCAATGTCTTTGAACCTCAATTTCTTCATATTTAAGATGAGGGCAGTAATACCTACCCTTGAAATTGCTTTAGAATTAAATAAGATATATAAATTTTATATGCTATATAAAGTCTAACACATAATAGGCATTCAGGAAATGGTAGTTCTCTTCCCTTTGCTTCACAGCTTTTATTCAGCAAGTGCAGAAACCCTCGTGAAACCCAGCTCGGACAGAGTTGACTGTTGAAGAAGCAACTCTTTGATTGCAAGAAATTAGAACAAATCCATTGAATGGTGAGTAGGCTTCCTCTATCAGTGCACGCCAAGATTCTTTCCTTTGGGGCTCCATCGCATTATCTTAGCAAACCAGACAAAAATGTCTAAGCGGTTTTGTTTTCCAAGCTGCGTTGTATGCTTCAAAGTGCCATCTGCTTGTGACTTGTTACAAAACAGAGTCAACAGAGCCATTTGGTGACATTTTTAAAAGTGACTTCAGTGTTTGTTACCAAGGGATATAATTCCTAGAATTTGTGCAATTTGTTCTGTGTTGTTGAGATGTGAAATAAAGCCTTCACAGAGGCTCTCAGCTGTTTCAATACATTATCCTCATCTTAACCCTGAAGCCAGGTTTTAAATTGGGTTTCTTTCCATTTTATTTTTTTTTTTTTTATTTTTTTTTTGATGCCTCCCTGATCTTTTTTTTTTTTTTTTTAATTTTATTTTGTCGATATACATTGTAGCTGATTATTGCTCCCCATCACCAAAACCTCCCTCCCTTCTCCCTCCCCCCACCCCCCCAACAATGTCCTTTCTGTTTGCTTGTCGTATCAACTTCAAATAATTGTGGTTGTTATATCTTCCTCCCCCCCCCCGTTTGTGTGTGTGTGTGTGTGTGTGTGTGTGTGTGTGAATTTCTATATTAATTTTTAGCTCCCACCAATAAGTGAGAACATGTGGTATTTCTCTTTCTGTGCCTGACTTGTTTCACTTAATATAATTCTCTCGAGGTCCATCCATGTTGTTGCAAATGGCAGTATTTCATTCGTTTTTATAGCTGAGTAGTATTCCATTGTGTAGATGTACCACATTTTCCGTATCCACTCATCTGATGATGGGCATTTGGGCTGGTTCCAACTCTTGGCTATTGTAAAGAGTGCTGCGATGAACATTGGGGAAGAGGTATACCTTCGACTTGATGATTTCCATTCCTCTGGGTATATTCCCAACAGTGGGATGGCTGGGTCGTATGGTAGATCTATTTGCAATTGTTTAAGGAACCTCCATACCATTTTCCATAGAGGCTGCACCATTTTGCAGTCCCACCAACAATGTATGAGAGTTCCTTTTTCTCCGCAGCCTCGCCAGCATTTATCGTTCATAGTCTTTTGGATTTTAGCCATCCTAACTGGGGTTAGATGGTATCTCAATGTGGTTTTGATTTGCATTTCCCGGATGCTGAGTGATGTTGAGCATTTTTTCATATGTCTGTTGGCCATTTGGATATCTTCCTTAGAGAAATGCCTACTTAGCTCTTTTGCCCATTTTTTAATTGGGTTGCTTGTTTTCTTCTTGTAAAGTTGTTTGAGTTCCTTATATATTCTGGATATTAATCCTTTGTCAGATGTATATTTTGCAAATATTTTCTCCCACTCTGTTGGTTGTCTTTTAACTCTCTTAATTGTTTCTTTTGCTGTGCAGAAGCTTTTTAGTTTGATATAATCCCATTTGTTTATTTTTCCTTTGGTTGCCCGTGCTTTTGGGGTCGTATTCATGAAGTCTGTGCCCAGTCCTATTTCCTGAAGTGTTTCTCCTATGTTTTCTTTAAGAAGTTTTATTGTCTCAGGGTGTATATTTAAATACTTAATCCATTTTGAGTTGATTTTAGTATATGGTGAGAGGTATGGATCTAGTTTCATTCTCCTGCATATCGATATCCAGTTATCCCAGCACCACTTGCTGAAGAGGCAGTCCCTTCCCCAGTGAATAGGCTTGGTGCCTTTGTCAAAGATCAGATGGCAGTAAGTGTGAGGGTTGATTTCTGGATTCTCTATTCTATTCCATTGGTCAGTGTGTCTGTTTTTATGCCAGTACCATACTGTTTTGGTTATTATAGCTTTGTAGTATAGCTTAAAGTCAGGTAGTGTTATGCCTCCAGCTTTATTTTTTTTGCTCAGCATTGCTTTGGCTATGCGTGGTCTTCTTTTTTTGTTCCATATAAATGTCTGAATAGTTTTTTCCATTTCTGAGAAAAATGTCTTTGGAATTTTGATGGGGATTGCATTGAATTTGTATATCACTTTGGGTAGTATGGACATTTTCACTATGTTGATTCTTCCAATCCAAGAGCATGGAATATCTTTCCATCTTCTTGTATCCTCTCTAATTTCTCTCAGCAGTGGTTTGTAGTTCTCATTATAGAGATTTTTCACCTCCTTGGTTAACTCAATTCTGAAGTATTTTATTTTTTTGGTGGCTATTGTAAATGGGCAGGCTTTCTTGATTTCTCCTTCTGCATGTTCACTATTGGAGAAAAGAAATGCTACTGATTTTTGTGTGTTGATTTTGTATCCTGCTACTGTGCTGAAATCATTTATCAATTCCAAGAGTTTTTTTGTAGAGGTTTTAGGCTGTTCGATATATAGGATCATGTCATCTGCAAACAGGGACAGTTTGACTTCATCTTTTCCAATCTGGATGCCCTTTATTTCCTTCTCTTCTCTGATTGCTCTGGCTAGTACTTCCAACACTATGTTGAATAGGAGTGGTGAGAGTGGGCATCCTTGTCTAGTGCCTGTTCTTAAAGGAAAAGCTTTCAGCTTTTCCCCATTCAGGATGATATTGGCAGTGGGTTTGTCATATATGGCTTTAATTATGTTGAGATACTTTCCCTCTATACCTAACTTATAGAGGGTCTTTGTCATGAATGAGTGCTGAACTTTATCAAATGCTTTTTCAGCATCTATAGAGATGATCATATGGTCCTTGTGTTTGAGTTTATTAATATGGTGTATCACATTTATTGATTTGCGTATGTTGAACCAACCTTGCATCCCTGGGATGAATCCCACTTGATCGTGATGAATAATTTTTCGTATGTGTTGCTGTATTCTGTTTGCTAGTATTTTAGTGAGGATTTTTGCATCTATATTCATCAAGGATATCGGCCTGTAGTTTTCTTTTTTGGTTATATCTTTACCTGGTTTTGGTATCAGGATGATGTTTGCTTCATAGAATGAGTTTGGGAGATTTGCGTCCGTTTCAATCTTTTGGAATAGTTTGTAAAGAATCGGTGTCAATTCCTCTTTGAATGTTTGGTAAAATTCTGCTGTGAATCCATCTGGTCCTGGGCTTTTCTTTGTTGGGAGCCTTCTGATAACAGCTTCAATCTCCTTTATTGTTATTGGTCTGTTCAAATTTTCTACGTCTTCACGGTTCAGTTTTGGGAGCTTGTGTGTGTCCAGAAATTTATCCATTTCCTCCAGATTTTCAAATTTGTTGGCGTATAGTTGTTTATAGTAGTCTCGAATGATTCCTTGTATTTCAGATGAATCAGTTGTAATATCGCCTTTTTCATTTCTAATTTTTGTTATTTGAGTCTTCTCTCTTCTTTTTTTTGTTAGCCATGCTAATGGTTTGTCAATTTTATTTATCTTTTCAAAAAACCAACTTTTTGATTCACTGATCTTTTGAATTGTTTTTTGGGTTTCAATTTCGTTCAGTTCTGCTCTGATCTTAATGATTTCTTTCCGTCTGCTAACTTTAGGATTGGATTGTTCTTGTTTTTCTAGTTCTTTAAGGTGAAGTGTTAGGTTGTTCACTTGCCATCTTTCTATTCTTCTGAAGTGAGCATTTAATGCAATAAATTTTCCCCTCAATACTGCTTTTGCAGTATCCCACAGGTTTTGGTATGATGTATCATTGTTTTCATTAGTTTCAATAAACTTTTTGATTTCCTGCTTGATTTCTTCTTGGACCCATATGTCATTAAGTAGAATGCTGTTTAATTTCCATGTGTTTGTATAGTTTCCAGAGTTTTGTTTGTTATTAATTTCTAGTTTTAATCCATTGTGGTCTGAGAAGATACATGGGATAATTCCAATTTTTTTGAATTTATTGAGACTTGATTTGTGACCTAATATGTGATCTATCCTGGAGAATGATCCATGTGCTGATGAGAAGAATGAATATTCTGAGGTTTTTGGGTGGAATGTTCTGTAGATATCTGCTAATTCCAATTGGTCTAGAGTCTTGTTTAGATCTTGTGTTTCTCTACTGATTCTTTGCCTAGATGATCTGTCTAATATTGACAGTGGAGTGTTCAGGTCCCCTGCTATTATGGTATTAGTGTCTATTTCCTTCTTTAGGTCTAATAGAGTTTGTTTTATAAATCTGGCTGCTCCAACATTGGGTGCGTACATATTTATGATTGTTATGTCTTCTTGATGGATCAGTCCTTTTATCATTACGTAGTGTCCCTCATTGTCTCTTTTTATGGTTTTTAGTTTAAAGTCTATTTTGTCAGATATAAGAATAGCCACTCCAGCTCGTTTTTCTTTTCTGTTTCCATCGTAAATCTTTTTCCATCCTTTCACTCTTAGTCTGTGTGAATCTTTATGGGTGAGGTGGGTCTCTTGTAGGCAGCATATAGTTGGGTCCTGCTTTTTGATCCAGTCAGCCAGTCTGTGTCTTTTAATTGGGGAATTTAAGCCTTTAACATTAAGAGTTGTTATTGAAAGGTGTTGATTTATTCCTAGCATTTTATTGGTTGTTTGGTTGTCTTAGGTGTCTTTTGTTCCTTGCTTTCTGATTTACTGTTTGGTTTCTTTGTTTGTTGGTTCCTTAGGTTGTAGATAGTGTTTTTGTTAGCTTGTTTTCTCTTCATGAATGCCATTTTTATTGTACTAGCGGGTTTAGATTTTTCTTAGGTTTTTATGGCAGTGGTAGTTATTTTTCAGGAACCAAACCCAGTACTCCCTTGAGGATTTCTTGTAAGGGTGGTCGTGTGGTAGTGAACTCCCGCAGTTTTTGTTTGTCTGAGAAATATACTATTTGCCCCTCATTTCGGAAGGATAGCCTTGCAGGGTAGAGTATTCTTGGCTGGCAATCTTTGTCTTTTAGTATTTTGAAAATATCATCCCATTCCTTTCTAGCTTTTAGGGTTTGTGATGAAAAGTCTGATGTTAACCTGATTGGGGCTCCCTTATAGGTGATTTGACGCTTCTCTCTTGCAGCTTTTAAGATTCTCTCTTTGTCTCTGAGTTTTGCCAATTTGACTATGACATGTCTTGGAGAAGGCCTTTTTGGGTTGAATACGTTTGGAGATCGTTGAGCTTCCTGGATCTGAAGATCTGTGATTTTTCCTATACCTGGGAAGTTTTCTGCCACTATTTTGTTGAATATGTTTTCAATAGAATCTCCATTTTCCTCCCCTTCTGGAATACCCATGACTCGGATATTTGAGCACTTGAGGTTGTCTGATATCTCTCTCAGATTTTCTTCCATGTCCTTGATTCTTTTTTCTTTCTTTTTGTCTGCTTGTGTTATTTCAAACAGCCCATCTTCAAGTTCAGAGGTTCTCTCTTCAACTTCGACAAGCCTGCTGGTTAAACTCTCCGTTGTGTTTTTTATTTCGCTGAATAACTTCTTCAGTTCAGCAAGTTCTGCTACATTTTTTTTCAGGACATTGATTTCCCTGTATATTTCCTCTTTCAGATCCTGTATACTTTTCCTCATTTCATCATGATGTCTAGCTGAGTTTTCTTGTATCTCATTCAGTTTCCTTAGAATTATCACTCGAAATTCCTTGTCAGTTATTTCAAGGGCTTCTTGTTCTATAGGATCTAGAGTATGAGATTTATTAACTTTTGGTGGTGTACTTTCTTGATTTTTTGTATTTCTGGTGTCTTTTTTTTGGTGTTTATTCATTGTGGCAGGGGGTTTCACAGTCCACCGGTTTGAGACTAATGACTAACTAGGATGTTGCTGTGGTTGCCAATTTGGTATGGCTCCCGCCGTGACTGCTCAGTTGGCCTCTAGTGTCTTGTGTGTGTGGTTGCCTCGGGTCTTGGGCTTCTCCGGGGATCCACCTTTCTGGTCAGCTTGGACTCTGCTGGGCTGGTGGATCACGTACCACAGGGTGTGTGATCTCTGTTGAGCTTTCACTTTCTGTACAGGACTTCTCCCCGTTCCGTGTGCTCTGGCCCAGGCTGTTAGATCATGCAGTGGCGACCCCACCGGGTGTGTGGTTTCTGTCGAGTCTCCGCCTCCCTGGCCGCACGTCTCCCCACTCTGTGCACACTGTGCTGGGCTGGGGTGTGTCTTCTGCACCCCTCGTCTACCAGCTGGGCCTTCAAGACCCTGCTCAGCACCGCCTCGCCCAGGAAGTCTACCAGGTTTCTGCTAGGCACAGACGACCGGTCTCTCTGGGTGCCTTTGTAGCACTGTGTAGATCTTTCTCAGGTCTTGTTCACCTTTGTATCCCCCCGGTATAAACCGAGTCTAGTGCCCGCCTGCAGCCTGCTCTCCGGCAGGTTCAAGCGGACCTGGGAACTCTCCTACCACACTATTCCCAACCAGAAATTCGTTAGGCTTTTTTCCAAACTGGTGGTCGCAGAGATGGTATCTGCCTCCCAGTAACAGGAAGTTTACCGGGGCCCGGAGTCCAGGGTGTGGTGGAGTGACAGTCGGCCCGCCCGTACTTCCTAGCCCTCCCAACACTGGTCGGGGATGCCCCACACCCCCAGCCCCGCCAGAGAACCGCGGAGGGAGTGGTGAGGAGGCCGGCCGCAGGGTCCGGAAAGCCCCGTGCCAGGCCAAGCAAATGGGCTCAGTGATGGCCGAGCAGGGCGGAGCTGCCCGCACCTGGGAAAATGGAGGCAGCACGGGGCAGTGAGCGGCCTGGTGGTGCAGGCGGGAGCCGCGTGGGCATCCACCCCCCGAACAGAGCTGTGCCAGGGATCACTCACAGTGCTGTGCCAGGTCGGGCGCTCGCTCTGTCTCTGGTTTGTTGCCTTCCGTGTTCTCTGCGCTGCCGCCTCGGGCTGTTCAGTCTCGGCGCCGCTCGGGCGCTCCCAGGAATCTTCTTTAATGCCGGCCTGAAACCTCGAATCCTGAATAGGGCAGCTGGCCGCCTTCAGTGCGGCCCCAGCCTCCGGGATCCTGGCTGCATCCACAGCAGCCCTGGCGCCGTGTTCCCTGTTTCAAGACTCGCTTTTGCAGCTAAGCATCAGTTCTTTTCCTGCTCCACACTTCAAAGCTGTTGCCTGTAAATGAGGCAGCCTCTCCTGCCGGGGGCAAAGTGGCGTTGAGCCCCCACGACCGGCCAGCAGCAGCAGTCCTCCCTTAAGAGATGGCCAGAGGAAGGTCCACAAGTTTCCCGGCTGCCTGAGGCCCAGTGGCCACCTTTTCCACCTCAGCTACTCCGCGCCAGCCGCCGCAGCCGCCGCCATCTTGAAACTCCTTCTTTCCATTTTAATTATCTCCCCTCGTCCCTCCGAACTTTCCAGTCGAAGATGGATGTTTAAAGCTTATCACCTCATAGTCACCACAGCAAAATTTAAAAAGGGGGGGGACAAAAAAAGAACCCACAGATTTGCATAATAAAAATCTATCCGTTAGCTAAAAATCTCATTTCAGCAATATGGTAAGGTAATAAAAAAAAATTAGACAAAATAAAATTTTTAAAAAAAATTAGAACACAATTCAAAGCCATGGGTTCTTGTTTACATAGGAAAACCATGACTTTTAGCAAGCTACCATTTAACCTTATTTTCTTTCCTTATCTAGAAAAAGAAATGAACATTCCTGTCCCTCCCATCTCACCTGGTTGATAGACATATCATTGAGATAATGTACTAGGAGCTCCATTCAAAACCATGCCTGATAGACTCAAAACTATTTCGGTATTTCCCACCTATCGTAGTACAGTTTGTACCAAGTTGTCGCACATAATGAATCCCTTACCCTTTTTCAAAATCCCACCTGATTTCTCACACCTTATGTTTACAAGCTTTCTTACAAGAGGCCATTGTTTCTCTTTGACTGTCTTTCTTCTATACCCTTAGTCTGGTCTTGGTTGATTCTTCTTGGGTTCCACTTGATTCCAGCTGTTCAGACTAAGTACCCAGCTGTCTGCAGGCTGACAACCCTTTCCTGGATTGAATGCAGCCAAATTCATCTCATGTTCATTGAACAAATATGTATTAATACCTACCAAATCAGGGGTGATCATAACGGACAAAAATCCCTCGCCTTTTGACAAAAACATTTCATTCCTTTGGCCTCATGGGCCTGAGCATACTGCTAAGGACCCTGAACATTAACAATTCAATGTCGTGCTCTCTCTTCTTGCTGAGCAGCTTCCCGAACCAAGTGTTTCTTGATGTCTCTGTGCTATACCCACATGTGTTCATAAACTCCAAGCTAACAGTCGCTATGCAAATCATGATCCAAATCACAGCCCACCATGAATGCAAATCATGGACCCTAACCGTGTCCATCTTGGCAATGGTAATATTCACATGAAGGATGTGCTCTCCTGTCTTCCCCAGTCCCCCCAAATAATAATCTTCCCCAACCAATAATCTGCATGCAACCAGAGTGTTGCTAAGTCTGACAAGAGGTGGAGAGAAAGGCACCTTTGCCATGTTGAGTCACCTGACCCCAAAGTGGTTTTGCCTGGACCCACAGACTCAAGACTTTACTGGAAATGTCCTCCTGAAAAGTTTTCCTGGAAACATTCCTTCCAGTGTCTGATGTGAACAACTTTCTCCATAAAGTCTCAAAGCCAGTCACTGGGCAGCAACATAAAGAATTTATATTCTCGATTGCCCTTATGCCCGTCCCCATCCAGGTCTTTCTGCATACTTATCCCCCACCCTCCCATTCTCAGTGGTCAGTCTCCAACTTCTAGCTGGCCTTATGTGGGATACTTTAGAAGCTAGTGAAATCTGGGGAATCTATCTAAAGCTTTGTGCCTTCAAATTGGTATCATTTGGAAATAGTATTCATATCTCTGACCAAGCACGGAATACCAGGCACACCTGAATGCTTTCGGGTAGCAACTTCTGTAGTACCCTTGGAAAGAACTGATTTGCATTCTTCACCCCTTACTGGTCGGACAAGATGACTTTAACCTGCTGGTTCCACTTCCCCTTGGAAAGGCAAAGATGCCAGCTAGTTAGATGTGAGTCATGAGAACCAAGTCAAGGTTATTTCAGGGTGGAAGAGATTTGAACATTTGTATAGATTGAAAGCAATCAGCCAGTGGCAGAAGTCAAAGATAACAGAGAGAAGGTAGTTGGGCCAGGTAATCTCAGAGAGGCCAGAGGTGGGTCAAAACAACCACCTGGACTTTGAACAGACATGAGTCCTGACTCACACCTATGTGCACCAAGACACAGCGAGTGAAGATGACAGGAATGTGAATAAATTGGGGATAGTAGGGAAATTGAGGGGACCGTGATGATGCTCTCCACTTTTCTCTACAAGGTTGGAACTAGCATCATTGCTTTAGATAAGTGCAATAAGCCGATTAAATGTGCTGAGAACACCCAGCCCAGGGCTTGCCATAGAGTAAGCACTAGGGGAAAAATTATACTCACTTATTTCCCCCTTGACAGATTTGAATTTAAGGCAAATGTTTATTTACAAAAAACATGATATGAAAATTGCCTATGACACCACCCACATATTTTGCCTTTTAAGTGAAACACATGAGCCTTCCTGAAACTTCATATTTGACCTTGGATTGTAATAACCTCTCTAAACTCATCTCAGTTTTGAAAATAACTTGACCCAAATGTATACTATCAGAGAAGCCCTCTGACCACATATATTCTCTCTCAGTGACCCACAAGCCTGGAGAATGTTCTGGAACCACACCAGCAAAAGAGGTCTGTGTAGGAAGAAAACTGAACTCCAGACCTTTTGTGTTCAATGTTGTAAAAATGGTTCCAGACATGACAAATAAAAGAAAGATAATCTAAAACATGGACCATCTGCATGCCTGGCCTTTGAAGATTTTAATAAGCATGAGCTTTCCTGGGCCAAATCAGGTTCTTCGCTCTCAAATGTTTCAGATTTAGACGTCTTCCTTTGATTGTTTGAAAGCATAAGAGCTGGCTTGGGGAGTTTCATGCTCAGACTTGAGGGCAGCTGGCAGACAGACCACAGCAGGTGGTGGTCTTTGGGGTGGGGGTTTCAGGCTTCTCTTCCACCTTGCCCTGCCACCCCTGACCCAGGCCACAATGGGGAGGAGCAAGAAGGTAGATGGAATGGGCCTAGATTCAGCCAGGTTTTCAGGGCTCCCAGGAGGAAAATTCTCTTGTGAGAACAAGGGTTAGGAGCTTGGGATTTCTTGGACACTGGTTCTCTCTCTGTCTCTCTGCCCCACCCCACCCCCGCAATCTCTTCTGAGTAAGTACTAATCTGTGGATGTCTTTTAGGGATTCTAGTCATCCACAGCAGTACACTGAAATACAGTCAAGACTAAGTACTTACAAAGTGCCCGGCAGTCCTGTAGGTTCTTGGGACAAAGCTATGATCAAAACAGACTGACACCCTCCCTCCAGCCCTTAGAGTCCAGTGGAGGGGTAGATAGACAAAACCCAAAGACATACATGTCAGAAGGACCATGGAGAAGGAAGTGACATAAGGGACAGAAAAGGGCATGCTTTGGACAAGGGGTCAGAGAAGGCTGGGAGCCATGGGAAACCAATACATGATAGAGAAGAATGAACTGTGCCAGCATCTGAGGAAAGGGCATCCCTGGCTGAGGAGCAGCAAGCAGGAGAGATGGCAGGATGGACTGGTGTGGCTTGTTCCAGGAACAGCAAGGATACCCGGATAGCTGCAATGGATCACAGGGGGCAGGGATGTGAGGGCAGAGGAAGTGGGAGCGAGATCATCTGGGGTCTTGCAAGGACTTTGGGCTTTATCCAGAAGGATAAAGCTATAGCAGGGATTTAAGCAGGAGAGTGACTAACAGGTTCTGACTTAAATTCTGCACATCTGCTCTGACTGCTGTTTGGAAAAAAGAATGTCAGGAGGCAAGGAGAGGTGGATTGTATATCATCCCTGCTCTAGTTCTCAGTAGGCTGGCCAGGTGATTTCAACAATGTCAGGTTCACTTGAAGAATACACAGGCCAACATAAAACAGGCATGCATAAAAAATTTGACAACCATCTACCTACAACTTATTTTACATTAGATTGCTCTGTTTGTAGGACAGACAAATCACGTCATAGCATGGTAATAAAATGATATTAATCTGACTAAGGACAACTCTATTTATAGCATTTTATTTCACCAGCCAGAAAGCTCAAACACCAGACTGTTATGTTCAAAACCAGACCTGGAAGCCAAAGCAAAAGCTGTTTGTTTGCCCTCCTTTTCCTCAGATCTGCCTTTCCAGACAATCAGTGATATCCCCATGAAAGCAGGGAGGACATCCGTGTCCCAGCCCAGCTCACCGGGGCTTTGAGGTCCTGCTCAGGAGCTTGTGGCCAGGCCTCCAGATGTCACAGGATGTTCCTGTGTCTGGCCTTGTCTCTTGTGCATGGGGCTTTTGGGGGGACCATGTGCATGGAGGGGGAGGCAGTTAATACAGAAATAAGCTAATTGAAGACCTAGATGTGAGAGGCCATGGGTCACAATCAGTGTTTTTCAACATGTGTCACCTTTAATTACGTCATTCAATAAATGCATGTCCTTAATATGCAACTGGCACTGTTCTAAAGGCTCGGGACTCAGCAATAAAAAGCACAGACAGAAATACCTGCCTTCGTGGAGCTTACATTTTGTGGGGGAATATAGATGATATGGAAAGAAATAAGTAAAATATATAGCATGTTAGAAATTGATACATGCAATAGAGAAAAAAGACAGAGGGTGTAGAATAGTTGGGTATGGAACTATAAGAAGAGCGGGCAAGGAAGACTTACTAGAAAAAGTGAAATTTGCATATAAACCTGAAAGAGGTGATAGAGGGGATGCTAATATAGACAGATATAGATATGAGATGCAGATACAGATATAGATACACACATAGATGCACACACACATGCACCTGAGGGAAAAGCTTTCTAGGCAGGAAAAATGGCATGTGCCAATGTCCTGTGGCAGGAACATGCCCAGCATTCTCGAGGAGCAGCGCAGAGAGTGTGTGTTCAGAGCTGAATGAGCAGAAGAGAGAGAAGTAAAATAGGAGTGACATGATGGCAAGGACAGGCCACGGAAGGCCACGTGACTTACTCTAAGCCTTCAGCTTTTACTCAGAGTAAGGAGGGAAGCCATTGGGGGTCTTAAAAGAGTTGTTCTATCTGCTGGGTGGCTTCTCCAAGGGCAGGAGCAGGGAGACTGCTGCAATCCTTCAGGCGGGAGATAATGTCAAAAGAGAGGAAGGTGGTAGCAGTAGCAATGGTGAGAAATGTTGTGATGCTTGAGATAATGTTTAAGGAAACAAAAGGATTTGTTAAGGTGGTATTTGCAGGAAAAGAGAGGAAGCAAGAGAGACTCCAAAGTATTTGGCCTGAGCTGAGCATCTGAAAAAATTTGTTACCAATTGTATTAGTCCTTTTCTGTTGCTTATAACAAAATACGTAGAACTAGGTGACTTATAATGAAAACAAAATTTATATATGTAGTAATATATACATATGTAGTAATATAACATATATAGAAATAATACATGAAGTAAATTATATATGTGTGTAGTAATATATATTTTCTCTATATATGCTGGACGTGTTATTAATATGTAACCATTTCTTTTTCAGATGCTTCCTCATTTTGCTGCTCTTGCTTATAGTAGAAAGTCAGTGAATTAATTACAGTTTCAGAGGCTGGGAAATCCAAAGTCCAGGGAACTCATTTGTTGAAGATCTTGGTGATGGTGACAGTGACTCAGGCATCTTGTATGGCAGAAAAGTGGAGCAGAGAGAGTCTAACTTCTCATGTGCTTGTCTTTTAAAGCTCTCAGTAGCACACCCATGGCCACCATTACTAATCCATTCACTACAGCACAGTCCTACAATCTAATCATCTCTTCAAGGACCCACCTTTCAATTAACATAATCAGATTTCCCACCTTCAATAGTTGCATTGGGGATTAAGCTTCACTGAGATGCAAGGGGACATCCAGTCTACAGCACCAATTACTCAGATGAGGAAGTGTGTGGGGCAGCAGGTTGAGAGATGTTGGCAGCTGGGTATTGGACACATTGGGTTCTTGGTGCCCATTAAACACTCACCGGAGAAGCCTAGTGGGTGAATGAATGTGAGTCTGGAGTTCAGGAAGGAGGTCTGGGCCCCTTCAATAGAAATAGACATTTCAAGCCATGTGAGTGGACAAAATCACCAAGGGAGAGAGTATAGATCACCAAGGGAACCAAGGGTTGAGCCTAAGCTTCCAATATTTACCAGATTAGAAAAAAAAAGAACATCTGGGAAAAGGGGCAATGAAGGAGACTAAGGGGCGAGGGGAAAACCAAAAGACAAGTGGGGAAAGAAGGAGGAGCAATAGGTCAAGTACCAAGAGGACCAAGAAGTAATCACTGATTTAGACACATGGGGTGTTAATGACTTTGGCAAGGGTGATTTAATGGAGTATTAGGGCAAAAGCCTGATGGGGTGGGCTTAAGAGAGAATGGGAGGGATGAAATTGTAAATAGTGAGCAGAGATAATCAATTCATGGACTTTCTACTATAATCAGGAGCAGCAAAATAAGGATATGTCTGAAAAAGAAATGGTAATATATTAATAACATGTCTAGCATATATATAGAGAAAATATATATATTACTACATATATATAATTTACTTTATTATTTCTATATATGTTATTATATTACTATATATGTATCTATTACTACATATATAATTTACTTTATATATGAGGAAACTTCAAAAAGTTCATGGGAAGATTTGCATTTTCTTTCAATTCTATTTTTCCATGAATTTTTTACATACATACGCACACACACATAAAATGATCCTTTCAAGAGGAAAACTTATGCAGAACCGAGGGGAGATTTGCTAGAGTGATGTCACAGAGTAAGCGAGAGGGGGAGCGGAGATGGGATCTAAGGCACAGGTGGAAGTTTGACCTTGGATAGGGGCACTAACAGTTCATTCTTAGTAACAGAAAGAAAGCAGAGTACACCAGCATGATGCAATATAAAAACGGGTATCAGTGCGGTGATGGGTGCTTTTGTCTCTTCTGATTACGTCTATTTCTCAATAAAATGAGAAATAAGTTTATTTATTGGGAGTGGCCATGGGAGAAGAGGTGTTAGAGGCTTAAAGACGTAGGAGAAGGTATGAAATAATTGTAAAGCAGAGTGGGTTCTGATGAAATAGTAAAATATAGCATCACTGATGGGCAGTGTTAATTATCAACCCTTCTGAAGTAAACAGTCGGGTATTGAGATATAGAGCAGTCGGCAGAGTTATGTGTTTTTTTCAGTGCATCTAGCCAAAGTGGCACATTAGCCAAATAAGGTACGATAAAGCAAAAGAGGGGCAAGGAGCCAAGGATGTACTCCAGAGAGTAATTATCAAAGGATCTAAGCAGGGTAAGGAAGGAGGTTAAGACAAATGAGGTAGAGATTAAAGATAGTGTCTAAGTGAGGTCAAAGGACTGTTGGATCGGAGGTCCTGCACGGAGTGACTGAGCAGCAAAGAAAGGATGGGGTGGGAGGTATCGGGAAGCTTGAACTTGAGTTTATGAAGGCACTGTGGTTATTGGTAATGATAAGGTCCATGATACGATCATTTCAGTAAGAGGCTGCAGTTCAGTGGAAGACAAAACCTTCAGAAGAAAGGTCGAGAAACTGTGAGACCCGAGTATGTGACAAGTCTTCTAAGAAGATATTGAAATCAATGAGAATTATGACAGTGCTGTAGGAGAGAGGGTCAGGGGACCAGGAAATGAAATATCCAAGAAACGAGGGAGGTGGTATAGATCAGTAGATGACTTCAACCAGGAGGATTGGTGACTGGTGTAGACAGATGTCATGAGATTTGAAGCTGGAGGATGTATGGTCTGGAAACAGCCAGGTGGAGCAAGGAGGTTACCCACTTCCCCTCCAGGCTTAGCAGAATGAGGAGTAAAGGGCAGAAAACAGCCACCATCTGAGTGCGGTGCAGGGGAAGAGGTGGCTTCAGGGGAGAGCCAGGCTTCAGTCAGGACAAGAAGGTAAAGGACATTCAGAAGGAGGGTGAGGATACAGGGGACTTTGCTGATGAGTGATCTTTAGTTCTAAGTGGTACAGGAAGGGCTTCTGGAGTTAGGAGAGGTTAGAAGATGGGGTCAGGAATGTGGCCATAGGGGACGAGAGTACAGGATGAGCAATACCCTGGCAAGTCTTGAAGAACATGGACTGGGATAAAGGGTGTGATGAGACTCCCATGATGGTCTCAAGGCAGAGCACACTGGTGAGGCTGTAAGTGGGAAGGAGGAGTGACGTGGAGTCTACAAGAACCATGACAGGTTCAAAGCTTCTCTTTGCTCCATCTACAGGGGCTTGGGGGTAGGTGAGGGGGCAGTCTTATCTGGAGCACCCAGAAATCCCTAGGGTACTTCCTTGCTGCTCTAGAGATTTCCATGCACTACCTTGAGAGGCACAGGTGCATTGCTAATCCTGGATTATAAAATGTGAGATGGTTGGGAGGCAGGAAATAAGGTTGAGGCAGTCAACAGGCGCAGGAAATGGAGAAACGTGTCACGTTACAGACCTCGTCCTTCGTGCAGCAGACTAGGTAGTCTTTGTGAAGTGACAGAGGCCCTTTGGAACTATAAAGATTATAGATTTTCTTCCTCTCCCACAAAACCCCACACATCCATTCTGCCTAGAATTTCAGGGAGGTTAGGGATTTGTCAGTTGTTTACAGCGCTGTTCAACTAGAGAAACAAAACCAGTAGGTGATGTATATATTAAGAGCTATATTGCAGGGATTTGGATTATGTGAATGAAGGGGCTGGCTAGAAGCCCAAAATGTGCAGGAGGCCGCCAGGAAGGGCAGACTGGAGCTCTCAGGTGGGAGCTGATATTTCAGCCCACAAGTGTGCCATGGCTGTGCTCTTAAGTCCTTTCAGCTGATTGAATCGAGCCACCCGGATTACCTAGCAAAACTTTACTCGAAGTCAACAGATTATGGAATTTAATTATCTACAAGATGCCTTCACAGCAAAACTTAGAGGAGTGTTTGATTGCAAACTTGGCACTGAAGCCTAGCCAAGTCAATACGTAACATGACCATGACATCAGTGTACTTTCTAAAATCTATAGACCCATAGATTATAGCTGGGAGACCTTTTTGTGATCAGGATTCCATGAAGCATCTTAGGAGGGGAGCAAAATGGTCCACCTTGCATTTCAGAAAGATCAGATCTGCATGCCTAAGTGATAAGAATTCTTAGTAAAGAATTTGAACAAACAGTACTAAAAATAAAATACGACTTTCTCCAGTGCAAATCCATGTGAATTACAGTTGATCTCAGTGGGAAATAAAGCAAGTTGGGAAGAAACCCTAAGAAAATTTATTCCAAACTTTCCTGAACATTCAAGAAAGGAATTATTTGTCCAGTGTGTAAGGATTTTTAAGTAATAGATCAAAATTCCCACTAACTATCCAATATTCCCACTAACTATCCAATATTCCATTGAATTTATGTCTAATGAATTGACAAGCATTTATGGACACCTGATCAGTACCCAGCTCTTCCGTGAAAATAGGAGAAAAATAACTAGCCACAGTTCCTGCCACTACCATTTCCTCCAAAAGAAAGTCTGACTAATGTCTGGAGCAGATCTACTGATTTCAGCTTCTGCTAAATCCAGGTGCTCTAAGCATACAGTCTGAACACTGTCTTCCCATGTCTCTTAGTTCCTTTTTTCTATGACTCCAGGTCTAATCCTTGTAGCTCGGCAATCCCAGGAGGAAAGACTGCTGGATGCCAGATTCCCAGGGTGGAGTCTCAGTGGACTCACTTAAGTTTCTTGCCCTCCCATGAATTAATCATTGTGACAGAGCAATGGAATACCCCTGGAGATGCTGGAGCATGGGCAGGGAGACCCCACCTGAACCATAAGTTTTCAGGAAAGAAGAAAAGATCCCCACGTGAAAATCAAGAGACTATTCCAGAAGAGGGAATGAGGTATTGGTTAAACAATAAAAGTCAGCACCCTCTACTGGGACATCACAACTCAAGGCCCAGAAACCAGTGCAAGTCAGAATAGAGCTAAGAATTCCATCTGGCGTCCTACCTTAACTTCAAGGCTCAGTTTCCTCATCTCTGGAGAAATAATAAGAATAGTTACTGTGTCTTACAGCTATAACATGTATATTAAAAATCAAATGAGGTAACATATGCAATTGCATCTTATAAATAATAATCATTATATACAAATAAAATTTGATAAAAGCTTTTTCATGAGATGGGACTTGAGTTTATGCTGAAAAGTGGAAGCAGG
The DNA here is from genome assembly GCF_027409185.1 of Cynocephalus volans. Lineage (NCBI taxonomy): Eukaryota > Metazoa > Chordata > Mammalia > Dermoptera > Cynocephalidae > Cynocephalus > Cynocephalus volans. The sequence goes on from NC_084468.1 coordinate 12,670,060, forward strand.
AAGAAAGACAGCAAGCAGGAAGCAGCCCCACTATTCGGGCAGTCTTGACCCACAGGTCAAGAGGGCTCTGCTCTGTTTCGTTTACATAGCCGTCGAAGCCATCCTTCACATTCAGGGTTCTCATTTGCAAGAATGAGTCAAAATAATAGTATTAAGAGCTATAGATTTGTTCCTTCCTAGCTATGTGACTTTGGGCAATTTATTTAAACTCAATTTGCTCATCTGTAAAGTGGGATAATAACAGTACCTGCCTCATAGAATTATTGTGAGGATAAATGTAGGTAAAGCACTGATCCTATACGAAGTGTTCTGTAAATGTCAGCTATTGATATAGTCCTCAAAACCATCTGGAGTGGATATTCTTATCCCCATTTTTGGATTAAAAACTGGTGAATAAGGAATTAAGCAGACAAAGTAAGATTTGAATCCAGGTCTGACTGACTCCAACCCATGTTCTTTTCATGGCCGTTGCAACTCTGGCCTCATAAACACGGGCAGGGAGGGAAGGAAGGGCAGAGGAAGGGAGAGAAGAGAAAATCATTCGTGAGTAGTCAGATCCTTAGCCGGGATTTACTTTCAGCAGGAGTTAACTGGGTGTTCCTAGAACATTCCTTTAGCCTTGGATTGAATGATATTAATTTGAATGAATTTGTCAGAGAATGTTTTAGCCAAGGCAAAAAGAACTGAAAATTTTAGAAATGTGCCATAGACACCAAGATGAATTTAAATGCTCTTCTATAGGAATCCCTAAACCCTTTGCTCCTCCAGACACAGAGAAACACAACTCAGTTTCTTGCCAGGAGATTGAGACTCCACATTCACTGGATCTGTGCTCTGTACCTGTGTACATTGAGGACGTACAGACATGGATAGAGTGGCAGCCAGTGTGTGAACCAAACCCCTCACCCAAGCCCCGTGCCCCTGCAGCCCCATCACAGGTGCCTGTGCAGGACAGCAGCCCCCGCCTGAGGGCATGAGCTCTGCCGTACACAGTCTGTAAAGCCCTGAGGCACAGCCACATGTGACCCCCAGCTCAGCCTCTCCAGGGGCACCCACGGTGCAGCCCTTCTTCTCCAAGTGAGTGCAGAGGGATGCCTGAGCCCTGAGTCGCTGGTAGGGAGAGTGGGGGGTGTGATGGGGGAAGGCATTTGGCCCAGGACTCTCTATAAGTCTGCTGTGCCTCTCTGTGGGCCCATTTCCTTTCTCCATCTTCTAGCAATAAACACCAATAATTACAATATAAAAAGAGGTAATGGGAGATTTTCAAGAGGAACTGGACTTAAATAAAAGTGAAGAGGTGAGAGTAAGCAGGAAAACAAGTGAATGCCAGAGCTCAGGAGTTTGCTGTCTCCAACAGGAAAGTTAAATATAAAATTGCAATAAAAGCCCAAAAACAGAGAAGGTGAGCTGCTCTGGAAGGCACAATCCCTATAACTGAAAATGACCACTCCACAGGGTTCTCCCATGCGGTCAGAATCCACTGCTAAAGCTCAGAGGCAGGGAGCAAGCAGACCCTCCAGGAAAGCTAGAACACATTCTAGCCAGACGTTCCCAACCCTGGCCTTTCTCAGAATCCCCTGGGAACATGTTAAAAGGCAGACTCCCAGGCCCTGTACCTATAGATCCCGATACTGAACATGTGGGGTGGGAATTGGGTATCTCTGGTTCTAAGAGGCTCCCCTGGCAATTCAGAAGACCAGATAGGTTTGAGAACCACCACTCCAGGTAACGTCCTTGCTATGTGCCCTTGGGCAAGGGAGTTGACCTCTCTAAGCCTGTTTCCTCAACTTTAAAATGAGGCAAGCCCACCTATTACATAGGGTGGTCATGACAGCTAGAAGATGTGAGAGCACTAGCACCAAGTTGGGGCTATTCACTCATTTGACACACTTTTGCTGAGGGCCTACTATGCACCTTGTGGGCCCTTTCTAGACATGGGGGACACAGCAGTGAACAGACAGAAACTCTGTGCCCACATGGACCTTATTTCTAGTGAGGGGAGACAGCTAATACACCAATAACCATTTTCTACATCAGACAGTGACTGCACTAAGGGAAAAAAATAGACCAGGTTAGGGGGTGGGCAGGACCAAGATGGGAGGGTCCTGTTTCACACAGGAAGGAGGAGAAGAGCTCACACATAGGTGTCATTTGAGCAGGGCCCTAAAGGAGGTGAGCAAGTGAAAGTCTAGACTATAAGCATCCTAAACAAAGGAAGAAGCCCCATGCAAACGTCCTGGGGTGGGAGCATGTTTGGAACTTAACGTAAGCGAGTAAGGTAGCACTGCTAGGACAGAAGGGACCAAAGCATAATGACAGAAGCTGAGCTCAGAGAGAAACCCCAGGCAGATCTTGCCAGCAACTGAAGCTGCAGAGTGGGATCTCAGAAATAGTAGCTGAACTGACAGAAAATCAAAGACAACCTAACTGAGCATCAGTAGGGGACACCTAAATAAGTGATAGTGCACGCATACTGTAGAACTCTGGGCAGAGGTGGGCGCTCACCATATATTAAGTGAAAAGAGCGTATTGCAGAAAATAGATATGTTTAGATCCCACTTTTTTAAAGCAATTTGTCTCAGTATGTGTACATGTTTGTGCAGATTTTAAAAACTTGAAAGAATGCAAACATGAGACTGTTAACAGTAGGAATCTTTGAAGAATTGGGTTCAAAGGAAGAGATCTTTCCATAGAAAATGTCATATTTTACTTGTTATACTTGTATATCATTTTAATATTTATGACAAATATATTTCTTCTATAATTTTCAAAAAATACAAATATGTGTTGGATCCAAATTGAGCTAGACTCTCTCTACTCTGTACATTTTGAGGATCACGGGAGAAATTATGAGGAGTTTCAAAAGCTATTGAACCATAAGGCCTGGCTCTGGCACTTTCTTACCTGAGGCATCTCAGTGCCTTAGGTAAGAAATCTGCACCCAAGGGGATTCTGATTATTAATAACAATTTGAACACGTCACCTGTTTCCCAAAAGGATTTGAGTAGGACTGTCTCAAAATGTACTGGTAGAATTTTAATTTATAGAGGTAACTCGGTGACAACACAAGCAGGTTAATGCCATTGAAAGAAGATTTTGATTACTTATATTTCCCAAGAAAGGGGGCATGCCACACCACACAGGGCCACATGGGAAAGCCCCTGGCTTGGTCAGGGTGCAGAAGGCGGAGAGGAGAAAGCCTGGGCCAGAGCCTTTATTGTGTCTTCCAAGGGAAAAGAGAGACAGGACAGAGTAAACAGCCTTCGGAGTGGCTAACGTGAAAAGTTCCAGTGGGATCTGGGGCATAGGGGTTGTCCCTAGTTGCCTGGTGCCTGGCACGGGGAATATTGGCTTGGTGTGTGAGAGTTCAATAAAGGAGATAGTCGGGAGTGTGGGCTCTGGATGGGTTAATATACATAGAGAAAGAGTGGCTTTGAGTAATCCCTTTGCTATCTCTAAAAATTGGCTAGCCCTGGGAGGGACAGTCTCTCCCTAATCAGATGCCAGAGCATCAAGAATGCAGAAAATAAGAAAATATAATTAATGCAATTGGTGCTATGATGAACAAATGCCAAATAGACAAATACAGAATCTAAGAATAAACAGTTGCAACAACCCAGTTAGAAGAGGCTGGTATCCTGGGTCACAACTCAGACATTCTCCACCAGAAGGTGTGATGGGCTGGGGTTGGGGGAGAGAAGGGGAGGAAGTAGAGAGAGGCAGGGCCAAGGCGGGGAAAAGAGCAGGGACAATAGTCCAACTAATACTAACAAAACAGCAGGAAATCATAAGACCTACTGTGCGCTGAGCAAAGACAGGGCACCCTAGAGATAAATATATTATCTCTAAACACATATTACTGTCACCATTTACAGATGAGAAAATGAGGCTTGCAGGGGATAAGTATCTTGCCCAAGGTCATCCGGCCGGTAAATGAAGGAAACAGAATTTAAACCTTAGTCCATTTGACTCCAGAGACACTGCTTCTTACTTTAAGGCCTGTTCCTCAGAAATTTGAATTTGAACTTGGGCTGATGCTGATCTCTAAGGAAATTATTCTAGGGAGGCAATGAAGAGACTTCTAAGCAGTGCTGGTCCCTAGTCAGGGCATAGTCACATGACGGTGCCAAATGGAGCCAAAAGAAGCAAGTATTTTAGTGTGGCTGAGACCTTCACGAGGACTTCAGAGCAGATGTCATTCCAAGCTGGCGAGGGCAGCAGGAATGGAACAGAGCTGCAGCCTGAGAACATCCAGATATGAAGGCTTGGCCCCTTGTACTGCATCGTGAGCCCCACTGGTCCAGATCCCCACCACAGCTGGCTGAGGCAGCCTCTATCAGGGTTGGCTCTGAGACTGAGACTGAGCTTGAGATTGAGACTGAGACTGAGACTGAGCTTGAGACTGATAGGGACTGGCTGCAGGTGGGACGGGAGCGGTGCCTCTGAATGGAAGGGCAAGGGGCAGGGGGCAAACAGCCACTGACAGAAGCCATGAAAAAGACCTAGCAGGGCAGGAGAGGCGCCATCTGCAGGTCAAGTGAAGCAGTGCAATTGTGCACTGTCTCTTCTTGGAGCTTCCAGTGTTAACCATGATTTGAGAGGAGTTGAGCTGATCTCATATATTCAGTCAGTATTTACTGAGCACCAACCAGAGTATCAGATTTTAGTTTTCCCAAAAGCAAACCCTAAGGCAAAGAGTTGGGGACAGGTTGTTTATGTGTATAGAGCAGGAAGTAGGGAAAGTGAGAGAGAAGGGATAATGAAGCCAAAAAAGGGCGTGTCATTGGGTGAATTAACACTGTGGGCAACTGAGTCTCTGTGCCTGTGCGACCCTGAGTATCTGCACAATCAGGGCTGGGGGAGCTGTGTCCCCCATCAGTTGAGAGTTGCCCCTGGAGCTTTCCATCCCCAGAACTACCTGCCAGCCCACGCTGGTTGAACAGGCTTCTGTAGATCCAGAGAAAGTCTCCAGGCAGGGAGGCAAAGGGACACAGGCAACTCTAGGGGCAGCTGTCACTGTGGATGGGGACTTCCCAGTGCAGCTGCAAGTGGGCTTGGAGGTGGGCCGAGAGCCACAGAGCAGGGCAATGACAGTCTCTCATACGCACTCTGCTGTTCCACAGGGAACTATGCACAGTTACCACCTGCTCTGCAAACACCTGGGCACAGGCTCAGGACTCCTCTGTCTGACTGGGAACCTCCTACTCAAATGTAGGGCTGAGCTCAGGCAGCCCATTCTCTGAAATGCACTTTGTGATCATCCAGCGTGAGGCAGCAGTCTGCTTCCAGCACGTACGCGTATCTTAGATGCACCAGAGACAGTGGTTAAGCACAGGTGCTACAAGTCATGTCTCTTATCTTCAAGGGACTTACAGTGTGAAGAGCAAGAAATAACACCCACTAGGTGTCAACACTCCCACAAGTCCTAAAGGCTCTTAGAAACATACTTTCTGAGACATGGAAACAAGCAACATTCTATGGAATCAGCTACTCTAGATCCTAATTAGTAGTAGGACACCTAATAGCCCACCCACCAAAGCCCCACTCACAGCCAGAGAGTTTCATTAGCAAATCATATGAAAATCTCTCATTGGATGCTGGTGACTACATAGTGATACTTCCAAAAATCCCAAAATCGTCGAAGCTGCTTGTGAAGTTGCAAGAGAACACAGTGGGGCAGAGTCCCACCACCCGTGCCTGCCCTCCTCCTACAAAGCCCATTCTCAATTGGACCAACACAAGAGCACTTCCACAATTCTAGTCTTTCTTACTTTTTTTTCTCACCTTTGGGTGCTACCGTCAATCTAGCTCCTCATTCATTTATTCATTCACTCAGCCAACAATTTCTTCTGTGCTAGTCATGGGTCAGATGCTGCATGTGGTTGCAGCAATGCAATCATGAGTGAGATATGGCCCTAGGTAAAACGGAGCTTATAGACTATAGAGATTATACCAATTTTGTTCTTCCACACCCAACTGGGAATTTTAAAAACAGCTGGGGTTAGCAAGGGTTCTAATGAACTCCAGCTAGAATCCGTTTACCAAACAGTAAAGAGCAAAGCTAATCATATTAGACTTTGCCTAACATCTATCATCAGCCTCTCATTAATGTCCAAGCTCCTTTATTTGACATCTAATCATCTTGATCAGATTCCTGCCTACTATTCAAGCCTTGTCTTCTAACACTGACCTTCACAGATTCTGTGCTTCCATGGTGAACTGTTTGCAGTTACCCAGCATGTCTCTTCTGTGACCATCTGGCCCAGGCCCAGGACTCCTCTGAGTAGCCACCCCTACTCAAATCTCAAAGATGAACTTAGGCATCCCGTTCTCTGAAATGCCTTTCATGTCCATCCATCCTCAGGCAGCAGTCTGCTTCCAGCAGCTGTGAATGTCTCTGGAAGCTCCACAGATAGGGAACAAGCTCATGCCCTCCAGGTCATACTGCCTGCAGAGCCCATTCCACTGTTGCTCTGTGTTCTGGACTAGTTCCTTTCTATCCTAAACCTCAGCTTCTGCTCTGGAATGGGAATGATAATAGTAATGTATGTAGAGTTGTACGATTAAAGACATGACCCATGTGAACACTTAACCCAGTGCTTGAACACATAGTAAGCCCTCAAATGTTAGCTATTGTAATCTCAGTAAGTATAACATTTTATTTTCATCGCTAGCTTAATTTGACTATCACCTCCTTATCCATGTCTTGCATAACAATAAATCCAAGCATCCTGCAGAGTGCCTGGTATAGGTGTTAAGTACATGAATGAACAAACTGAGATGCCATTTGCATGATTTGCAAGGTTCTTTCAGTAGTAGGATGGTACTTCAAAAGTTCATCTGTTCTTCCCAATATTCCTGTAGAATTAAAAAGACTACTGATGTTATTATCACATTTTTCCAGGTGAGAAAATAAACTCAGAAAGCTTATGTGAATTTTCTGAGGCCATGCCATTAGAGGATGGCAGGACAGGGATTTAAGCTTGGCTCCTCTGGTTCTGTGGAAGTGACATCATCGTGGTTCTAAAACATAGGCTGCATTTTAAGGAAGGGAGACTGGAGCTAAGACAGCTTCCATTGTCACTAGACCCAATAGTAATTCAGAGATGAAAGGTTTTATTCCTCAAAAATGTCTTGGATTAGACACACACTTTTTTAATGCAGAGAGAAGTAATAACTTGACTGAAAAGAAAGAAAAAGAGAAAGCATGTAAATTGCAACAAGATCTGAAGGCAGCAGCTCCCATGGTTCTTTGAGAGATAGAAATGATCAGTGCAATCTATAATAAATCAGCTAAGTTTGTTCCGGGGAAGTGAATAGTGCTGTCAACAGCATTAAATTTGGGGCACAGAAGATATATTTGTATGAAAGAAAGCAGAGAGAAACAGAAAAGGATTAGGTTCCATTGTTTTGTTTTCTTTTGAACACTAGAAATCTGAAACCCTTTGCAACGAGAGCCCCTAATTTTGGAGACTCTGCAACATTTCCCCTCCAACATTCAAGGACATCATGGAAGCTGGTCAGGGCCCTAGGTGGGTGATGAATGGGCTGCTGTGATCCTCACCTTCCAGCCAGCCCTTCAGACCTCCTCACGTCCTGGGCTTCTTAATGTTTGCTACAGAAATTATTGACTTTTCTTGCTCTGCTGTCGTAGTCAAAGAGTTTAGGTTATGGAGCAGTAACCAACAAATTCCAAATATCAGTGGCTTCGAACAGCACAGGTTCATGTAGCAATAATGCTCCATGCTCACTGTGGAGCAACAGGGCCTCAGTTCAACGTGGGCACTCAGGTCCAAGTGTTCCTGTCAAGATCTGTTTCCATGTGCAGACTAGCCAAGGGGAGGGGAGTGGCAAATAAATGAGGAGGAAGCAAGAAAACATACCATTTCTGTTATTTAAGAATAGTTTCTGGTCAGGAGAGCCTGTCTGAGTTGGGGAGAGATGAAGACAGAGTGGGGAGGAGCGATCCTGGAGTCACAACCCAATCCGTATCTCTAAGTGCTTTTTTTTATGAGCCACACCGACCTTCCAAACACCAGCACCTGAGGGAGACATTTCACCAAGGTGGGTTGAGTAGGAGGGGTGAAGACCACAACCCTCCAAGCCCCCTCTGCACTATCATTGTCAAACAGCTGGATGTTCCCATCTGAGTCATACCAAGACAGAAGCCAGGCAATGGTCCTGGCATGAGTATTGGGGCGGGGGGACAGGAAGAAAACACAAGCACAGATAACAAACTGTATACGTACATCGTCAATGATCTGCCTCCAGAGAACAAAGAGATCAGTTGTCTTTAGTCTTAAATGAACTGACAATGTAGTTTCTCAAAAAAGAAAGTTCAAAGAAGGTATGGAAGTGATCAAAAAATAAATAAATAAATAAGATGAAGACCCCCCAGAAAAATGTAGGCAGAGCTCAGGAAATCAATGGAAGGTAAAAATAAAGCAATTACAGAGATGAAAGTCAACTTAGAAGCAACAGAAAATAGATAAATACTATTGAGAGGACAGGACAAGCTTAAGAAATCACACAAAATGAAATAGAAGGGAACAGTGAGATAAAAGTGACTACCGACAAGACAATATAAAACCAAAAAAAAAAAGGGAGGCTAACAAACACCAATCGGTATTCTGAACAGAGAGAAAGGAACAGGGGAAAACTTAAAGTCAATTCAAAACAGTTTCTTCAAGTAAAGAAATCTAGGTATCTCTAAATGTAAAGGACATACCGTGTCCCAGGAAAAATAAGCAAAATTGATGACATCAATATATGTATTGTGAAGATATTGATGTTCAAGAGAAAAATGTCCCGTATGCATTGTTTAGAGGACACAATTCACGAGGGAGGACTGGCAGTTTCCCTCAGTCTCCACTACTCCACTCAACACTAGAAAACAACACAGCAACATCTACCAAGTTCTAAGCGGGGAAAGGGCGACCCAAGAGTTTTGTGCTCAGCCAAGTTGTGTTACGACTATAAAAGAAAGAGGCAAGCATTCTTAAACATGCAAGAATTCAAGGACTATACTAACAAAGCCCTTCTTGAGAAGTATTTGATGATAAAATCCAGCATTGCAAGACATGAATCAAAATGCAACACCCAGAAATGCAGAAGCCATCATAAAGGACAAGAGAAAGTGTTGGGTCCATTAAAAAATAGAATCAAAATGAAACAGCAGTGGAAATTCGTTGACAGAACAGAATGTAAATGTTATAATTCCAGGCAATCCAAAAATAATAATGTAACTAACAAAAATTTGAAGGCTGGGTATAGAAGGGAAAAGGAAGTATATAAAATTCTCTTCTTTCGTGGAAGAAAGTAACCAAATATTGTATAAAGTTGAAACATGTAGAGTTTTTAAAAAGCAAAGTGGTGTTAAACTCAAATTTTTTTTTTCAAAATTGTCTTTTAATGTTAGAAATATCTGAAGTTCAGCAATGCCTTCGATTTGATTCTAGGTTTTTGTTTGTTTGTTTGTTTGTTTTCTTCTAGTAAATTCAAGTAGACTTAACTTTAATAGTTTTTGCAAAAATGGCATGCACAGTATGAATCTATTTTTATAAAATTATATCCACTGAGGCTTCTGGCTAAATATATGCATACAGAGAATCTGGAATGATGTTCACCAAATGTTGGCAAAATGATTCCTGCAAGGTGGAAGTTGGATTTTCTTTCCTTTTTTCTTTGCTCTTTTCTAACATTCTTTGAAATTTTTATAATAAGCAACTACATTTTCAAATGTAATTACCACGGCCTCACTCAAGTAAACAGTCCTCTACAGATAATACCAATCACTTAGGTCCCTGAAAATGTGCCTGAGCTCCATGTCTCCCAAAAACCCTGTGCGGAACCAGCAGGCTGCTCTACTCAGGCAGAATGTGCCTGGGCCCGCACAGCACCTTCTTGCTGTAGTGAGCAATTCATTTGGCTCTGTTGCTCATTTCAAGCATTGAGTGTTGCTTTCATCCTCCTAACTAGTGAAGCTGTGTTAGTTTCCTAGGGCTGCTGTAACAACTTATCACAAACGTGGTGGCTTACAACAACAGAAATTTACTTTCTCACAGTTCTGGACTGTAGAGGTACAAAATCAGGGTTTGGGCAGAGCTGGTTCCCTCTGGAAGCTCTTGAGGGAGAATCCATTCTATGCGTCTCTCTCAGCTTCTGGTGCTTGTTGACAATCCCTGGAGATCCTTGGACTGTAGATGCATCACTTCAGTCTCTGCCTCCATTCTCACATTGCCTTCTTTTGTGTCTCTTCTCCTTTTATTCTCTTATAAGGACACATCAAATTTAGGGTGCATCCTAATCTAGGACGATCTCATTTCAAGATCCTTTATTACATCTGCACAAACCCTATTTCCAAATAAGGTCACTTTCACAGGTTTTGGGTGAGCATGTCTTTTGGGGTCTGCCATTCACCCCACTACAGATGCTTTCTAAATAGTGTAAAAGCCAAAACTGTGAGCTGCTCCTTCTACACAGTTCCTGAAAGCAGCAAGCAACCCACTAGATGTGGGTTTCACACAACACATGGGGCCCAAGGATCCCTAAAAAGCACTAGTAGTTTTGGAACCAGGTATATCTGAGTACCAGTTCTTAATTAGCTGTATGACTTTGGGAAATTTTTTTAGCTTTTCTGAATCTTGATTTTCACCAGGAAAATATACTCTAGTCTGTGAATTGTGGTAAAGATTAAATGAGGATTAGAGATAATGTTTATAAACTGCTTTATAAAGTGTCTAGAATATAGTAGGTGCTTATTATGCTAGTGTTACAAATTATACTTCAGAGATGTTGGGAAAATAGAATACTATAATCAGGCCCCCTAGCCTTAGGTCCAGTTGGGTGTGGTGCAGCACATTCTTTGTAAACAAGTTGTGTGTGGGTGGAGTTAGTGCACATGCACAGGGCCACGATTTTGGCCGGGGTTTACTGCCTCAGGCGTCCACTCCACACAGCCATACTCTTGAACCTATGTTCCAAGGACCTTTTTGCTGGTTACCTAGTTCATAGACCTGTGTGTGAAGGATTTGTGACCCAGTCTGGACCATGGACTTGAGGGGTCTGTGAGCTCCAGATCCAGCCCTAGCTCGACAAGAGACATTATGCCAGTGAGTCTAATGTCAGTAATTTCGCCATGGCACAGGGAAAGCGTCAAACCCAAAGGTATTTGCATGAGTCAGTGACCAGGTTCACTTAAATAGTGTGTTCTCTGATCCTGGATATGCACTTGGGACTTTAAAGTGGCAGTCAGAGCAGGGATGACTGGAGTAGGGGTGTCATTTTATTCTTAATGGGAAACAAGGTCATGGGAACCAAACAGCCTGAGAGAGAAAGAAAGACCAATCATCTCTGCACCGAAGTTTTCAGCAAGGCTCACCTCTCAGGTAAAGGATGTCTGCCGAACACTATGGAAATCATTCTTATGTAATGTGGCAATTTAATAGCACATCCCCATAGCACCTGAGATCATAAACCCTAATTCCACAATACACAGGCTTCATAAATTGGGTTCAGTAGTTGTTTTAATTATTTTTATTGAAACATATTGTTATACATACGTGTGGAGTACAGAGTTATATTTTAATACATGTATACAATGTCTGATGATCAAGTCAAGGAAATTAGAATACTCATCATTACAAAACCTAATCATTTCTTTGTGGTTAAGACATTCAATCTCCTCTCTTCTGGCCATTTGATAACATGCAGTAAATTATTGTTAATGATAGATTCCTAGCTCACCAGTTTCAATTTTAACACACATTGAGATATTCAGAACTTCAATGATTTGCACGTTCTTCCATGGAATTACTAATAGAGTTAGTTCCAACTTTTTCCCAGTGACAAGTGTATCAGTTAAGAATGCTTTGGCTTCAAGTAACAGAATGTACGGGTAACGGTGGCTTAAACTAGTAGGGATTTGTATTTCTTCATGTAACAAGAAGTCAGGTGGTTGCTGACATCGGTTCGGCTGCTCATCAAAGCCATTAGGAACCCAGGCTGCATCTCTCTTCCCACTATTTTATCTCTGACATGTTGTCTCTCATTTTCATTCACGGCATCAAATGATGGCAAGATGGCTCTGCACTTCAGACATCCTGTCTGTGTTAGAGGCAGGAAGAGGAGGAGACAGGGTCGTGCTGATTGGGTCTGCGTCCTTACACCAGGCAAGCAAAAGCTTTTCTGTAATTCCCTGTAAGATGTCTTCTCATACCTTATTGGCTAAACTCATGCCAGATGCCTCTCAAGCCCACCTACAAAGGAGGCTGGGAAATGTAAACATAGATGGACATGTATTGCCACCCAACAAAATCAGGATTCCGGTAGCAAAGGGAGACAGGGGAATGAATATAGGTTTAATAACAGTATCTGCAGCAAAAGGAGACCTGGAAGACTCAGAAAATCCAAATTCAGAAAAGCCTGTTGCTTTCTCACAGGAGTGTCTGTTTGAAGAGTTATCATCCTCCCTACTGAGCACATATAATCTGGATATTTTGTTGAAGATAAAATTTGAACAGAGTGATCTCTTGAAAATGAAAACCAGGTCATGTCCCTCTCCCACTTTTTTCAAGACCTTCCCGTTAACCTTCAGATAAAAGTTAAACTCCTCCCCAGGGCCTTCAAGACTTCCATAACCTGGCCCCCATCTGCCCCTCTGGCCTGGTCTCACCCTTGCTCTCTCTCCTGCCATCTCACTCCTTCCTGCTGCAATTGTGCCTGCCATGGTGACCTTCAGTTGTTAGCCTCTGCAGGGACCTCTCCTCTCTCCAGCTCCACTGGTCACACTTTTGCATCATTTAGATCTCCACTCAAAGGTTGCCTACTCAAAGAAACCTCCTCTGATCCCCTCCCCAAGGTTCACCATGCTCTTAACTGCTGTCTAGTCTTGGCATGCTATTTGTAATTACCACTGCGTTGCCTTGCCTTTTTGGTGTCTGCCTACCACTTTACAAGGCCACTCTCTGAAGGCAAGACTTTTTCCTCTCTTATTTGCTGCTGTTTCCCCAGGGCCTGGATCCATGCTTTGCACAAAATTGGTGTTCAGTAGCTCTGTTGAATGAGTATGGATCAGAGCTGAGAACTGAGAAGTCAAAAATCCAAGCAGAACCAGCAATGAGGGCACAGATTCGGGGTAACAGTCTGAGGGTAGAAACATGCTGAGGGCCCTCTATAGTGCTACGTATCAGAGAGGAGAAAATGAAGATGAACTACATGTGCTAGCTGCCCTCAAAGGAGCATACACTGCACCTAGGGAGACACGCACACACAGTCAAGTGAAGTAAGAGGAAAAGAGGGTGGGAGCTGAATACGACCGCTGCCAGCTTCAAGCTTCCTAATGGGAAAATGGTGTACAAAGATTTCACTAGAGGGATGCTTATCGCAATTTTATTGGCAAAAACAAAAATTAAGAACAACCATACCATGCAACAATAGGGAATTAGTGAAGATAATTTCAATACGTCACATAAGTTAAAAATTACTTTGCAGAATTATATTTTATTACATGGGAATTGATCATATATAGTAAGGGACAATAGGGATACATGAAAAGTTATGCATAAAATGGTGCAATTTTAAAAAGGGGGAGAAAGAGAATATGTATCTTTCCAGATGTAGATCCCAAAATGATAACAGGGTTGTTTCTGGGTGGTCTGATTACAGCTGATTTCTATTTTCTTCCTTTTGTTTATCTATACACTCTAATTTTTCTATGATTAACATGTATTAATTGTGTAATCTTTTTCCAACTTGGAACAACTGAATTAGGGTGCGTGTTTTAAATCCCATTTCAACAGTATGATCAAAACACTAGATATCAGAGGGTCTTCTGTCGGAGCAGAAAAACAGGCTGCTATTAAATATTATTTCAGGAATATGAAAAATGTTTAAAAGACTCAGCTGGGCATAAAACAAAAGTACTGGAGGGTAGCACCAATGGTACAGCCACAGTGAGGCCTCAGCTGCTCTTACCTTGAGAGACAATAACACCATATGGACCTGGAAAACAGCCATCATAGCTCAAATGCCACTTAGAGTTGTGCTCTGTGCCAAACCCACTTTATCCACAGAACTTGCAAATTAGTTATTATTCTCCCAGTTTAGAAATTAGAATCCTGAAATTCAGGGAGGCTCAGGGACTTGTCCAGTATACTCCAGAGAATAAAAGTTAGACCAGCTCTGCCTGACACCAAAGTCTTGCTGTTCACCTGTGCTGTAGTTAATCCTCTTCCATAACATCAGCCTGGAGCCCATACAGGTAGAAGACACTTAGGGAGCAGCTAATCCAGTGGATATCAAATATTTCCTTTCATTGTTGTTCTAGACATTGGTTTGACTAAAATCTTAATCAGAGGCAAAATCAAATAAGACACTAAATGCAGTGCAGTATCCTGGATTGGATCCTGGAAAAGACAAAGCATTAGTAGAAAAACTGGTGAGATCTGAACAGACAAGAGTTTAACTGTGTGTGTGTGTGTGTGTGTGTGTGTGTGTGTGTGTGTGTGTGTGTGTGTGTGTGTGTGTGTGTGTGTGAATATGTGTGTTATTAGTCTGGTTTTCTGTCACTTATAACAGAATACCTAAAACTGGGTAATTTATTGAAAAATGAAATGTATTTCCTACAGTTTTCTCCAAACTGGGAAGTCCAAGGTTCAGGGGTGCATCTGATAAGGGACTTGTTCTTGGTGGGGACTTTCTGAAGTGTCCTGAGTTGGCACAGAGTATCACACAGTGAGGAGGGTTGAGCATGTTAATGTGCCCACTTGCTCTCCACATAAAGCCATCAGTGCCCTTCCCATGATAGCCCACTCATCCATTAACCCACTGACCCATTAATCCATGAATGGATTAACCCATTCACAAGGGCATAGTCCTCACGATCCAGTCATCTCCTAGAGGCCCCACCTCCCAACATTGCCACATTGGGGATCAAGCTTCCACATGAGCTTTGGAGGGGAAAAACCTTCAAACCATAGCAATATATACATACACACCCACACGTACATGTATATATACATATATACATAAACACCCACACATACATGTATATATGCATATATGCATACACACACACATGAGTACTTCAAAAAGTTCAAGGAAAGATAGAATTGAAAGATAATACAAAATTGTTCATGGACTTTTTAAAGTGTCCTCACATATACACAGACGAGAAGAAGCGGGTTTTGTTGAATGGTGAGAGCGGGAAGGGGCTGGACTACAGGACTGGAAACATGCCTGCTCCGTTACTGATACCGTCCTCCAACTCAGCCCCAAAGAGGGCTCTAGGCTCCCCTGGGAAGTACTTTGAATACCCCTGAGCTGCCTCAAGAACCTTATAGGCCGAAAAGGGAAATAACTTGCCCAAGAGCATTCAGCTGGTCATTGGTGGAGTGGACTAAAAGCCCAGTGTCATGGACTGAATGTTGTGTCCCCCCGTAATTCATGTATTGAAGCCCTAAACCCCAATGTGATGGTATTTGGAGGTGGGGCCTTTGGGAGGTGATTAGATTTAGGTGAGGTCATGAGGGTGGGGCCCCGCGATGGGATTAATGTCCTTATAAGAAGAAGAGAGACCAGTGTTCTTTCTCTCTCTCTGCCGTATGAGAACACAGCAAGAAGGTGCCATCTCTAAGCCCCGAAGTGGTCCCCCACCAGGAACCAAGTCAGCAGGCACCTTGATGTTGGGCTTCCCCACCTCCGGAACTGTGAGAAATAAATGTCACCCAATCTATGGCATTTTGTTATAGCAGCCCGAGCTAAGACCCCAAGTCTCCCTGAGAATAGTGCTCCGTCCAGTACACCAGTTGGGCCCAAGGACAGATGGAATTTTCAGATCAATTTTCAATGTACTTCTGCTCAGAAACATCTTCAACTAAAATGTACTACTCTCTAAAATTGCTAGATTTTGCACAACCAAGAAAAGATGAACTTGTTGTATCAAACATCTATATTCCTGAACGTCTATAGGCAGCTGACATATTGTTGATGTGAACAGCATGAATTTGCTATTCTCATGTCATTCAACTGGGCATTACTGGTCATCAGCCCCAGGCCCTGCATCCAAATTATCTGGAAAGTTTGTTTAAAATTCAGGTTCCTAGACAGGCCTCCGAGAGTCTAAGTCATTAGAACTTGAGAATGGGTACCTTATATTCATCTTTATTTATTTAATTTTCCCCATTTACAATGGTTTTCTCAGGAAAGACAAACTGGGGGTGAGGGATGGTTGTAGAAAGAAGAGTTATTTTCACTATATGTGCTTTCTATTGCATGAAATTTTCAAAAACTACTGTGCTCATGCACAACCATGGCAGGGCACTATAAAACTAGTGAGACACTGCTGGATCTCTTAAAAATAGAGCATAGTACAGACTCAGCTTGAGGGTCTGGGTCTTGAGCCCAGTTAGCTGGAGTTGCTGGATGAGAGAGTAAGCAGTGTGGTCCGACAGTAAAGGGTCGGCCCCTGCTTCTGCTCCAACCAGAGGGAGACCCTGTGCTCCTTTTGTTTACTTTTCTGAGCATCTCGTCTACAAAATTTGTATAATGGGACTCACCTAACAGAGTTGCAAGGGCGAATTAAGATGATATATGTAAAGCATTCCCACACAGAGCTTGGCACATAGCAAGACCTTGATAAATCATAGGTACAATTATCCTTTTTTTTTCTCCATGGCCCCTTGCTGGAATGGGGGTTATTGAAATGATAAGAACTGAAATACTTTGGAAAGCAAAACTCTCCTTTGTCTTATGGAACCTATTCAGTTGACATGAAGCCAGAGAGTGTGAGTGCTAAAACAGTTTCCACATGCCCTGCTAAGTGCTAACGGCCAAAATTTCTCACCCCAGCTTTCTTGACATCAGCACTGATCTAGGAAATTAGAGCTCCTTAGGCATTTTAACTTAGATTTATAAATGTGCACATTCATAATTTTCTTGGACATGTTCCACACTATTTTGAAACTCTGGCTTATTGCTTTATGTTTTCATTTAACTAATTTTTTTCCTTAAAGATGTAAATAATTATATCACTAATATCTGGAAAATAAAGAGAAGGAAAAAAACAGTTCATAATTCTGCCACCCTAACACAGTGGATGTCAATATTTTGGTATATTTTCTGCTAGGCCGTTAATGTCTGAGCTGTAATCATTATAGGTATTGTAATCAAACTGAACACAATTTTATCTCCCAACTTTTTTCTTAACAGTATATTGCAAATATTCTCCTTATTATGGCAAAGTCATTATAACCACACTTACAACTAGTTCTATGACATTCTACCAAGTGACTAAACCACAGTGTATTTAACAGTTCCACTATTGTCTAACATTTCACTTTACTCTAATTTTTTTAATAATGCTACAATGAACATCTTTGTATGTAGATAGTTTTATTGAATTAAGAATTATGTCCTTAGGCTAAACCCACACAAGCAGCAAGTCTTCTGTTTTAACTATATAAAATTACATTAGAGAACAGTTATTATCCTAACTAGATCAACATAGAAAAGTCACAAAGATTTCATGTGAACATGCTTCCTCCATGGTTTTCATAACCATTGGGAGAATAACCTTGAAAAGCAACAGGCAGCCTGTGATCTGCCAGAGATGAACAGAATTGCAAAAAGTTCAAAAGGTGCCACTTTATTTGGCTGCAAGAGCTTCAACATCAATTTTGAATTACAAATAAGAGACAACAATTTTGAAAAGCATCAGTGCCTGTCATCCAAACACGATAAACAGGAAGGAAAAGAAACTGCCATTGGCCTCCACCAAAAGAAACTCTCACTGTGAAAATGAACTTGTATTCTAACTAAAATAATCCTTTGATACCAGTCGATAACTATCTAGTGAGTTTCCACACGTGCCCTGATGGCAACATCCACTCATTGTCCATTATTCCAGAGAGACAGTGAATTCGTTTTAGTAAGAACTCCCTTATATTAATAGCCATTTACACTTGTTGAGCACTTACAATGTGCCAACATTCTTATATTTCCTAAACATATACTAACTTTCATCCCATTTTATAGAAGACACACTGAAGCACAGAGAGTGGAATTTTCTAAAGATCAACAGTAGATGGTGGAGTTGGGCTTCAAACCCAGGTATGCTGTCTTCAGAGGTCATTATCTCAACCAGCCTCAGAGACCCCTGTTACCTACAGCTCAGGCGGGGTCTCCTGGTTTCACCCAGTGTATTAGTTTGCTATTGCTGCTGTAATAAATTACCACAAACAGTGGCTTAAAGCAGCACAGTTACTATTTTACAGTCCTGGAGGTCAGACATCTAAAATGGGTTCACAGGGCTATGATTCTTTTGGAGTCTCCAGGGAAGAAGTTATTTCCTTGCCTTTTCTGTCTTCTAGAGGCCACCTACACTTCTTGGCTCATGGCCCCTTCCTTGGTCTTCAAAGCCATCAGTGGAGCTAACATCTTCTCTGTCTGTTTCCCTCTGCTTCCATCCTTACATCACCTTCTCTCTGTAATTCTGACCCTGTGCCTCCCTCTTAGAAAGACCCTTGTGATTACATCACTGAGCCTACCTAGATAATCCAGGATGTGCTGCCTTTTCAGATGCTTAACTTCATCACATCTGCAAAGTCCCTTTTGCCATAGAAAGTCCCTTATCCACAGGTGCTGGGGATTAGGACGTGGACATCTTTGGCACGCCATTATTCAGTTTACCACACCTGGGAAGTAACTAAGGCTAAAATACGACTTGAAAAGACACAAGTATACCAGGGTAACTACTTTCCTGGACATTTTTCCAGAAGGAAAAACTGTTAAGATTTAGAAATCCAGCAATCCCAACAGAGGCAGCAATAGGAGACAGAGATAGCCTAAAAAGAACATGTATCAACCCCCCTCACTTTTGGAGCCCGTAAGTGTGTTCCACATACTTCACCTACCTTAATTCATTTCATCGTCACAATAACACTGGCAGGGAGCAGCCTTGTCCCCAAAACACAGATGAGAAAACTGAGGCTCAGATTCATTGTGTAACTCTACTGAGATCACACCAGGCCTGTGATGAGGAACCAGGTGGCTCTGACTCCAAAGCCCAGGTGTTGTCCGCCCTGCCAAGACAACTGACACCAAATTCAATCAAAGTGAATAGCACCTTTTCAAGAACCATGTAACAGGAGCCTACAGTAACCGGAGGCAGCCCTCTTCACCCAACCTGCCACACCCATCCTCTTCACAGCCTATGTTTCTGTCACCAATTTCCATATTTCCTTGTCTGTCCAACTGTTGATTATCTGTCTCTCCACGAAGGTAAGGATCTTGTCTGTTGCTGACCACTGTTGCACTAGCTCTGAGTACAGGCCAGCCTTAGAGTGGGTACTGAATAAACATTTGTGTAACAAATGAGTAACACTTCTTTGACCCAGAGATAACCAATGTGAGCAAACTCTACCACGTGCAACATGGATGGGATGCTAAAAATTAACAAACCTCCAAAAAGACTTCTCGACAGCCAAAATCAACAGCACTAAGTCCAAGTTCATGCACAATCTCTTTGGAAAACTCCTTGAGACCTCATTCAGAGCCTGTGTTCTCTTTAAAAACTGATTTCTAACCGATTTGTTGGGCTCTTTACTGCTCTACTTCCTGCTAAAAGGGATATGCTTCAGTTATAGTTAAAATCAAAAGGGAAGATTATCTAAAACACGTGAGCCTGGGGAGCAAGGTAACCACACATCAACATAATAGATTCAAGAGATGCATCAGTAAAATTACAGCCTCTATAGATGGAGATGATGTCAGAGGAGAGAGTCTGGGGAGGCCCCATAGTTGGCCTCAACCCACCCAATCCTCTTACCAGGTTCTTGATTCTGCCACAGGAAAGAATTCAAGAGCAGAGTCACAATAGAAAGTGAGAACAGGTTTCATGTAATGAATAAGACATACAGATTTCACAGAGAGTGTGCAGCCTAGCTGCAGAGACTGAGCCGGGCCCACACCAAGTTTAACACAAAATTAAGATATACACACTTACAGTTTAATACAGAGTACAGGCTGGCTCAGGAGAGGGAGCAGCCACCTGCTAAAAGTAAGCTTAACACAAAAGTAAAACATACAGACCTTGGCCAGCAAAGTGCAGGTTGGCCCCAGGAAAGTGAGCAACAACCCCACCTTCTGCTGGATTTGACTTTTATAGTTTCACTATATAATACATATTCATGCTATCTAATGAATATTCAACTAAGGGGGTGGTTTCTCAGTTATGTAACATTGTTTTGCACATATTCAGTTGGTCTCTTTTGAGGGCATGTTCCTTGGCCAAATTCTATCCTATGCACTAGATGTATTCAAGAATATTCTGTACTGTTTAGCACCCCTAGTGGAAGGTCAGACAAAGGATAAACTCCACTTTACTGAGCATGCTCGGCTATTAGAGTTCTATAACCCCTTTCTACTGAGCATGCCCAACCACTGGATTTGCATAAGCCAGCCCCTTGTGGTCTCAATTTCCCCATGTTGGTGTCAAAAATCAGTCCAACAAACAACAGTAACTCTCCTCTAGGGGAGGTCGTGGAGGGGGGGCCTGAGACCTTGGGGAGTAGCTTGAAACCCAGAGGCATGTCCTAAAGCTCAAACCCAGGGAAACTGAGCACCTACTATCTCAGAGACAAGGATTCAGACAGCCTGAATCATTGTTTCTCAAATTGATAAGTTGCAAAGCCACAACCCTAGTACCATGTACTCCTAACTCAGCCCCCACAAAATGGGTCATCTCAGGTTTTAGGTTCCATTCTTTCAAACACATGTAACTAGAGAGAACTACCTGTATTGGTTCTTTCATGCATATGGGATGTTGTCATTATAGTAATGTGCATCTAATTGTTTTTAAATTCTGATTTTCTGCATACAAGTGTAATAATGGCCACTGCCTTTTAAATTCACACTCAGACCTTAAGCATAGCTCTCTGGTGGCAGCTATTCACTTCTTGTCTATTTGTCTCTCTCCTAGAGTGCTGCAAGCTTCTTCAGGCAAATAAGTAGTTTAAACATCTTTGAATCTCTAAACTTAGTGATTGGCACCTGTGTGTTGGATGAATGAATGAATCTTTTATTATAAAAATAATGCACGATAATTAAGAATTTCAGAAAATAGAGGAAGAGAGAGAGCAACAAATGTAGTTGCATGATCGTAACAAAAAATAAATACCATTTTATTATATTTTTTCTGGGTTTTTTTAATGCAAAGTGTTTTTCCTTTCTTTT
This sequence comes from Cynocephalus volans, assembly GCF_027409185.1. Classification (NCBI taxonomy): domain Eukaryota; kingdom Metazoa; phylum Chordata; class Mammalia; order Dermoptera; family Cynocephalidae; genus Cynocephalus; species Cynocephalus volans. Next base: position 12,691,291 of record NC_084468.1, read on the forward strand.
TATTTTTCTCCTTACAAAATTATATGCACACATTTTGCATTAGGAGTTTTGCACTAAACATTATAACATAAGCCTTGCCTCATGACATCTCATCATTCTGAAGCTTGATTAAAACTAAAGCATTATAATATGGCTTTGGGGGCTACAAATCAATTTTATGCCATTGAAGACATTATTAACTTCAACTCTGGGATGATCAAAAGAGATTCTGCCTGCATCCCAGCCGTTCTAAATCAGGCTTCAGTTCCTCAAAGTGATTAGAAAATCCCTTTGTTTTGCCTCCTTTACATTTTAGAATCTGTGATCTAAATTTAGAATCTCTCCATTTCTCTTCACTGTGATAAGTAGTAACAACCTTCTAAATCTATCACTAAAACCCTCCACTAAGAGTCCTTTGGCAAAACATGGTGTCAGTCACTCTGATTCTAGTGTTCTCTTTTTTTCTATTAAAATAAATGTTTTTATGAACTCACAAAATGTGTTAGTCATAGCCATTATAGAGTTCCAGTTGATGATTAAAAAACAAACTAGGTTTGGGATCAAATTCAAGATGCCTTCCATACTCCAAATTCGTTCCTAGTCAACAGAGAACAGGGGCCAATGCCTTGAAACCAAACATATTTTTATAAAACCAAACACCATAAAACATGAGTGAGCGTGCCCTTACATCCCTCAGACCACTGTGATTAATAGAAATGCTGAAAGCACTCGCTTCACACTTGCTCGACTGAACAAATACATGTTTTCACAAAACAAGTCCAAAATCTTGGCCATTCCCAGATGTCTAAAATCCAAGACTCTTTGCTTTCAAGCTCCTCAATGAGAAAGTGCAGGAGAACAAGAGAATATGGGGTTTAAAACAAATATTTAAGTCTGGCACCAGCAAGAGAAGGAGCTAGAACTGTACACTGAAGAATGAAAAAAAAAAAAAAAACAGAGAAAGAGAAGAGAGAATACACTAAGAGAAATATCCAAAAATACTCTTTAAGATTATCAATTATTTATTTCTTTTTCAAAGAGGACATTTATTTCTACCAACACAGGATACAGTCCATTGGGTAGGTAGAGTGAGTTTCTTTTTATGTAGCATTTATTGACTTGTTTCTTAGACCAAAAGGAATATGCTTATTGCCCCTTGCAGAAAAACTTGGAAAATACAACAGGAATGATAGTAGAAAATGCAAATCACCCATAACCCCTCTACATGGTGAGATAGCCACATTAATATTTTGGTATTGGGCCTTCTCATCAGTTTATTTGATGCATATATTATTCTTAAACCTGAATGAATGCTCCAAACTAGAGCCTTTGGTAGCCTACCTTTTCTATTAAACAATATTTTATAAATATTTGCCTTTGTCATTAAATGTTCTTATAGGACATAGATTTTTTTTTAATGTAACTCCTGGGGTTTTTTAACTAAAATAATAATATATTGTAGGGCTTATAACATATTTAAGTAAATATGTTACAGCAATAGCATAAAAGCTGGGAAAGGTAATAGAACAGAATTTTAAGAGTCTTATGCTGTTCATGAAAGTAGACTGTGGAACGTTAAAGTTTTATGCTATAGATCCCAAAGCAACAACTAAAATAACAAAGCAACCACGAACACTAAAAAAAGAAAAAAGTCAATAAAAAGTGAAGTTGAATAATAAAAGTACTCCAAGGAAGGCAAAGAAACAAAATAACACAGCACAGATAAAACAAATAACAGGATAATGGACTTAAATCTTATAGTGATCTTTTTCTTTAAAAGGCAGATTTTGTTTAAATTTTTCCTTTTTTTCTTAAAGACTAAGATCATAGAAAATATGTTCTCTGACCACAATGACAGAAGGAAATTTGGAAAACTCACAAATATGTGGAAATTAAACAACACAATCCTAAATAAACAATGGGTAAAAAGAAAAATCACAGGGAAATTAGAGAGCATTTTGAGATAAAGATCAAAGCACAATGTATCAAAATTTATAGGATGTAGGGCTCATGCATTGATTAGGGGAAAATTTATACTTGCAAACACCTGTATTAAAAATAAGAAAAATCTCAAATTGGTAATGTAAACTTCTATCTTAAAAAAATAGAAAAAGAAGAGCAAACTAGACCAAAAGCAAATATAAGTAGGAAATAACAGAGATTACAACAGAAATATATGAAATAGGGAATGGAAAAAAAATAGGGAAAATCAACAAAACCAAAAGTTGATTCTTTAAAAAGATCAACAAAATTTACAAATCTCTATCTAGACTGACCAAGAAAAAAGAGAAAAGACTGAAATTACTAAAATCAGAAATAAAGTGGGAGCATTATTACACTGTCACCGTGGCTTTTGGTGATGGTAAGATTTAGTTTCTTTCTCTTTCTCATTTGCATTTTTGTTCTACCGGTGGGTTTTGTTCTTTCCTGTGTATTTGCGGTAGTGACTACAATTTTTCAGTTTCCAGATGCAGGACTTCCTTGAAGATTTCTTGCAGGGCTGGTCATATGGTGGTAAACTCCCACAGTTTTTGCCTGGAAATACACTGTTTTCCTCTCATTTCTGAATGACACCCCTGCTGGGTATAGTATTCTTGGCTGACAGTTTTTTTCTTCTGGTATTTTGAATATATAATCCCATTTTCTTCTGGCCTGTAGAATTTCTGTTGAGAAATCTGTTGTTAGCATGATAGGGGCTCCCTTATAGGTGACTTGATGCTTTATTCTTGTTTCTTTAAAGATTCTTTCTTTGTCTTTGAGCTTTGCCAGTGTGACTATAATGTGTCTTGGAGAGGATCTTTTTGGGTTGAATCTGTTTGGTGATCTTTGAGCCTCCTGGATATGAAGGTCCTTGTCTCTCCCTAAACCTGGGAAGTTTTCTGTTATTGTTTCATTGAACAGGATTTCCAAGCTTTTTCCTTTTTCCTCCCCTTCTGGAACACCCATGATTCAAATGTTTGTGCACTTAACAGTTGTTTACCAGCTCTCTTACATTTTCTTCATTTTTTAAAATTATTTTTCTTTTCTTTTTTTTTTTTTTGTCCGTCTGGATTATTTCAAAAAGGTTATCTTCGAGATCAAAAATTCTTTTGTCTGCTTGTTCTAGCCTGCTACTTTCATTCTTTTTTAAGTTATTAATCTCTTTGTAAATTTCCTCCCTCATATCCTGAATTTTTTTTCCCTCATTCCATTATGTTGTCTGATATATATCTTCTCATATCTCAGTGAGTTTTCCTAAGATTGTTGCTCAGAATTCCTTTTCAGTCATAGGAAGCGTTTCTTACTCTTGAGGGTCTGGTATTTGAGAATTACTGTATTTTTTGGTGGTGTTATATTTTCTTGTGCTTTCATAATTTCTAGTATCTCTACCTTGATGTCAGGTCATTTGGTGGAGTAACTGCTTCTTCTATTACTCTGGAGTGGGCTTTGAGGAAAGAGATCCTCTTTTTCTGGTCTCTGCTGGTAACTCTCTTTGTGTCAATGCAGTTGAGTGTCAGGCCACCTGCATGGTGGATGTGGCTGCTGCTGTGGCATCAAGCAGTTATGGCTTTTTGGCAGTTATGGCTGTGGGGATGGCTGTGGTGGGCCACCTGCATGCAAGTGGTGTTTTTGGCATGCTCTCTTGCATGCCTTCAGGCAGGGGATACTGCCCGTGGCTCCTTGCCCAGGACCTTGGTCACGCTCTCTTGCCTGCTTCCAAAAAGAAGGGCTGCGGCCCTTGGCTCCTTGCCCAGGACCCCAAGTGTGCTGTCTTGCCTGCTTTCAGGTGGAGGGGGCTGCAGCCCTCAGCTCCTTGCCTAGGACCCTGAGCATGTTCTCTTTTCTGCTTCCAAGAACATAGACTGTAATGGCTGCAACATAGTCCTTTTACTGATGTGCCATTGGCTTAACTAATCTAGAACTGTAGAACAAATCATTTATAATACCAAAAAAAATGGTGTTACTCTGTGATCAACACCCTTGTACACACAGTTTTGACTTCATTGTTTTCTTCTAGTTAAATCCTGAGTGGAAGTGTTGGGACAGAGGGTTTGCACAATTTTCAGGCTTTTCACATTTATTTGTCAATGTAAATTTTGCACTCCTAAAAGAGTGTGCCACTTTATGTTGGCACAACCAATCTGTAAACATGCCTGACCCTTAGCTGATTTTTATTCCATGCATCTTTACCAAGCTGATAGCCCATTAAAAATTATTTTGTTTTTCTATTATTCATTTATTCATTGTACAAGTATTTATCCAGCACCTTCTACATAACATGCTCTGTTCCAGGCTGGAGGCACTACAGTGAACACAGGCTTTGGCAGCAGGCAGACTGGTTTGGAATGCCTGCTCTATCTCTTCCTCTCTAACCTTGAGCATGTTCCTCACCTGAGCCTCCATTTTTCTCAGCTTCCAAATAGAGGCAAACCAAACCCACTTTAGAGGTAATCCTGAACATTAACCATGTTGACCTGTGCACAGTGCCTGGACCAGGTGGGGCTAGTTCCTGATCTCCTCTTCCCTGTAAGCCTGGGCAGCTCCTCACTAGAGGGCCAGCTTTCCCTATGACACCTGATCTGCCTTAATTGCAGTGACTCAGCCCTCCACCCTGGAGTGCCCTGGGATCTCAGACAACTTTTTTCCATCTGTGAAAGAGAGATTAATTGTGGAAGCCAATTTCTGCGGTTTGTTAGACCTCAAACTGGTGATGCACTCATTCTAAAATAGGAACTGTAGCTGCAACACAACAAATATGAGCCTCATGAGTTTGATGTCCCTCTTCTTATGTTAAAAGTCAGAGGCTTCAGTGGAAAGAGAATTAGGCTGAAATTCGGCCAATGCTGCTTTTACACTTTATTGCACTCTTAGCTCCACATTTCCCTGTACAAAAAATTTTCCAGCAATAACTCGATAACGGTAGGTTTTGGTTTCTGTTTTAGTTTTTTGTTTGTTTGTTTGTTTGTTTGTTTGTTTTTGCTTCAGATCTTTTATGTTAATGCTGATGGTTAGCTTTGTGCCCCACAAATATGTATATCAACAAAAAATTTTTAATTAATTAATCTTAAAAAAATAAAACTTTAAACAACTGACAAAAATAAATTAATTAATTAAAAATTACACATTTAGCCAAAGCCCCATTTCTTATCCTTCTCCTTCTCCTGAGTTAACCACTAGCCTGAAGTTAGTTCATTTTATTCCCACATGTTCTTCTTAAATTTTTTTTATTGAGGTGAAACTCACATACCATAAAACAAACCATCTTAAAGTGCACAATTCAGTGATATTTAGTACATTAACAATGTTGTGCCACCACCTCTATCAAGTTTCAAAACATTTTCAATACCCCAGCAAAAAACCTTGTACCTATTAAAGTAGTCACTGTTCACTCCTCACTGTCTGTAGCCCCTGGCAACTACTTATCTACTTTCCATCCCTATGGATTACCTATTCTGGTCAATATATAGACTCACACAATATGTGACCTTTTGTGTCTTTCACTTAGTGTCATGTGTTTGAGATTCATCCATGTTACAGTGTCTATCAGTAGTCCACTCCTTTTTATGGCTGAATAATACTCTATCATACATATATATAGTTCAGTTGAGTTCCATGCACACTGTTGCATTGTGCCTGGGTTTGTAATTGGGCAATCCTGGTGGGAGGTGCAGGCACCATGTATACAGCTGGGTATTAACACACATGGTCTTCCTCCCCAGCAGACCTGAGTTCAAGCCATGACTCTAGCCCTTCATAGTTAATGAGTGTGATAGACAATTGGCCTCATTATGCCTTTGTTTCCTCGTCTGTAAAATGGGATGAAACAGTAGCCACATCATTTGGGGCTGGAAGCATAGCATACAAGATGGCACACATAAAAAAAACAAAAAATGTGGGGCCAGCCTGTGGCTCACTTGGGAGAGTGTGGTGCTGACAACACCAAGTCAAGGGTTAAGAGCCCCTTACCAGTCATCTTTTTAAAAATTAAAAAAATAAAAGAAATACATAAACTTCGTGCAGCAACTGGCACACAATAAGTGATCAATTCAACAGATTTTAAAAACATTGATCAACACCTACTATGCAGCAACCACCATTCTAACTGGTATAGAAGAGAGCAAAACAATAAACAGAATAGCTCACAATCTAGAGAGGAAGCAGACAAAATAAAGTGGAACTTGTCACTTATGTGATAATAGGGGTGGGATGCTATGAGCTAGCCAACATGGACAAGTGCCCAAGAGGCTTCCCAAAGGACACTGCATCTGCTGTTTTGGGACTTAAACAGACATATGTTTAAAATCTCTCCATTTCTCTCTTTATCCCCAGCTGCCTCAGTGACCAACCATGATCTTTGCCAGTTTGGCAGCTCAAGGCATCAGCCTCACAGCTGGCCACTCCCTCCCTCCCCTGCCCTCTATAATCCATCTCCACAAGGCAGCCATACGTTATTTTAAGCAGAACAAAGACCGTGGCCTCCCCTGCTTGAAACCCTCTCCTAGATTCCTACAGCAATTAAGACAAAAGCCAAACTCTTCCATCCCTGAAAGAACTCACCCCACGTACTTCTCTGACCTCCTCTCTTACAGGCTACTTTATACTGTAACTCCAGCAGCTGCCCTTTCAGTTCCTAGAATTCCCAGGTCCTCTCCTGCCCCAGGACTCTCTCACATGCTGCTCCCCCTCCCTGGGAGGCTCCACTCCTGCATTCACCTGACTAAATCATCCTCAGGTATCCCCTTCAATACCCCTTCCTTAGAGTGACATTCCTGATCACCCAAATGAAAGTTGCCCCTCTTTTTAATTTCTGTCACCAACCCCTCTTCTTCTCCTTCATAGCACCTGTCTGTTTAGTTTGTCTAGTTACTCACTGAAAAGAGGTGGTAAAATGCAATGATTAAGAGTCCTAAGACTTCATGCCTCAGGCAAGTCACCTACCTCTTGTGCCTCAGTTTCTCCATCTAAAAAAAATGAAAATAATAATTATAGTGACTCCCTTCTATGGTTGTAGGAGGATTGAGTGTGTAAAACACTCAGCATCGTCCCTAAACCACAGCAGACTCAGAAGCCTCTTGGGTCTGTCCAACAGTGTAGACCAATGCCTGAGCATCAAGTTAAAGACTAATAAAGATTTTTTGAATGAATGTGGGGTTTAAATAAGGTGAAGAAATGGAGAGGAAGATCTTGCAGTTTGAAAGAGAGAAACACAAGCAAAACCATAGAGCTCCAAGAGAACAGGGTGTGGCTAAGGACTAGAATCAGCATGTCTACTCTCTCCCTCTGCATATGACCAGTGGCTGATACATAGGAGATGCTGGGTAAATCTTACTGGACTGAATAAATTGCCTGTTATTGTCAAAGGCAGCTTTTGGTAGGTTCTAGATAGGCTGAGAGGTAAGGGAAAGACTGACAGCAGTGAATGGCCAAGGCAAAGGTCATAGGTGGGATTGGGGCAGTATACAGCCATGGGAGGAGGGTCAGGAGGGCATGACAGCTTGGGGTGAAGAAGACACAGAAATGGATTCTACTCCCCTGGTCATGTGACTCCTCCCTGGTCACATGACTCCTTGACCACATTAGCTGGCAAGGGCCCTGGAAGCTTTTCAAGAGTGGCCCACACTTCACAAACCCCATGTAAGAGGAACCCTGGGGGCTGAGGGCCTCTGGTGCCCTTGAGCCCTGGCCACACCAGAGAGTGGCTGTCCTGTCCCAACACAAAGCTGCCTCTGGTGTCCTGCTGAGATGTCTACCCAGGCTAACAAAGACATGATAACTTCAACCCAGGCAGTGTGTCTCACACCTATATTACATTCTGCCAATGTAGATTGAGCAGCTCCTGTCGTTCAGCATGGCACTGGTTCTGTGAGATTATAAGTGAACAGGACTTAGCCCCTGGCTGATGTTGTGTAGGGAATGTGGTGCATTTGTGCAAAATGACCTCTGAGAGGGCACCCACTCCAGAGATGGTGTAATCGCCAATACCTCTGCAGAACAAGCTTTAACAGTCTCATCACAGTGGAGGTTAGGTTTACCAACCTTTAAAGTTACTTCCAAACCCAAGATTCTGTGGTTCTCTGTGTTCTGGGGACAAAAGGTGCCTGACTGCTGAGGAACTTACATTCCTCAGGATTCTGTTTTTATACAGGGATGGGTCAGCGTAAATTCACACAGCCTTTTTGGAAAGCAGTTTGGCAACACGTTCCAAGAGAGACATAAAACATACAAACCTTTTGACCCAGTAGTTCCATTTCTGGGAATCTATCCTAAGGAAACATCCTAAATAAGGAAAAAGTCTTATGCACAAAAACTTTCAATATAATGTCATTTATAGTAGGAGAAAATGGAAACATCTTATTTGTCCAATGAGAAAAGGTCAGTAGAATTAAATAGCGTACAAGTACTTGGTGGATATTGTTTGGCCCTTTAATGGCACCAAAGAATAACAGAGGGGGAAGTGTTTATAATATAATATTAGGTTAAAGTAAAAGCAAGCAGCAACAATGTGTGGGTAACATGGCCAGTCTTTGAATAAAAGATCTATGTGTGCGCATGCACGTGCGCACGCACACCCACACACACCCACACACATGAATGAAAAAAAACAAAGATCAACTAAAATGGTAACAGTGGTTATCTGAGAGATAGAACTATAAATAATTTTTACTCTATTTTTCTACCCTTTCCTCTTCACAAATTTTCTTTAATGGCCATATATTTAAAATAGAATAAGACTATTTCATGTGACAATCATACTGGGCATGTAGAATGGAAAAAACAGTGGCAGTAAAAAGAAGCATTGTGTATTTTGACAAAAAATTTGCAAACTGTGAATAGGAAAAAATAGAAGGAAATCTCTCTCCCCCCACACACACACCCACCCACACATACACACACACGGCCAAACAAAAAATAAACAAACCCAACCTGTGTCTAGTCTACTAGAAGCCTATTATATTAGAATCCTTGCCAATGTCTGGGTGTAATTTTTTTAACCTGTCCTTACCCAAAGGTGCTGCCTCCAAAGCCACCTTCATGCATGCTTCCTCCAAGTCCTTCTCCAGATGGCAGTCCAAGAGACCTTTCTAAAATGCAAGGATGGTCTTGTCACTCCCAAACATAGTCTCCACTGCCTTCTTATTGCCCCAGAGATGAAGTCCAAGACCCCGCAGGCTGTCAGTGTCACAGCGTCACCTCTGCACGCCTGTGCCCTCACCTCTTCCTGTCCCTCCTCACGCTCTTCTCCAGCATCCTCAGCCACCCCACTTTCTCCGAGGTACCATGTCCTCTCTCAATGCCAGACTTTTACTCAAGGGTTGGCTCTGCCTGGAAAGCCTGCTCTATCCCACCCTGGCACCTATATTCCTAGACACCTCACGGTCACCCTTCAGATCTCAAAAAAAAAATTGCTCAGAAGTGATTTCCTTAGGAAGAGTTCCTCCAAACACATAAATGAGATTATCCTAAAAATACAGATCTAGAGTCCAAACAGAGTGCCTCCAAAGACATGTGTTTTGTAGCTCCAGCAAAGATAAATTCTAAGCACTATTTTTTAAAAAGAAATGCCTCTGACTTAAAGCTGCTCCTCTCCCCACCAACAAAAACCAACATTTTTGGAGTAGCACAAATGTGTCAGCCAATGCGATACATTACTTCATCAAACTTTATGACAATCTTACTTGGTTTGGACATTCTTTAAATTTCAATTTATGGAAGAGAACACTGAAGTTCCAGAGGGGTAATGCCCAGAGTCATTTGCCCAAGGCAATTCACCCAAGGTCACATGGCTGGACAATAACTTTGGCCTTCAAAGCCAGCGGTCTCACTTCACCAGCAGCCACAAAGAGATGTCAGTGGGAAGAGAGAAGATTTGGAGGAACCCAGGATAACACCCCATTGCTTTTGTCTTTTTTTGCCAAACCGCAATGCTCAGCTTTCCTCCCCAGCACTGTGTGAGTCATCGTTGGACTTCCCATCTCTCTCTCCACTGCCATGAAGTCTGCTAAGGACACCGTTTGGGCTGGAAGGGGATGTGTGTACAAGAGGTACCACCTGCCACTAAATCTTTGCCTTTGTTGGGTCTGTTGTAGCTCTTGACCCCGAACTTGACTCATGTCCACAGTCCCCCTCCCCAGAATGCCTCACATGTTTTCAGCCGAAGCAAAGCAGAGAACATGGGTCATGCATTATCTGTTTAGAACAACCAAAATGTTCAAATAGACCCGAGATGCCTGAAAAGGAGTACAGGGGATTTTCCTAGTAAACAATAAATGTAAGCTATCAAGTAGTAATAGTATCACCATTCTTATGCCTGCATAATGCCACATAGATGACACTCTCAATTTGTCAGGATGAAGAGGTTTGCATCACTGAGTGGCAATGTTGCCTCTAGGCCTCTGGCCTCCCTGCAACCAAGGATGGGCCTCTGGATGGTTTTCAGGTGCAAAAAAGTGGAGCACAGAGAACACAGGACAGACAAAGGCACTTATCAAAGAAAAGCAGCCAAAGCTGCAGCAGCAAGAGCAGCAGCAGCAGCAGTGACAGCACTACTGAGCCACCTACTACTAATTGAGCACCTCCTGTGTGCTAGGCATCATGTGACTCGATTGCTATGGCTTATTTCAATTGATCTTTACAGCAATGCAAGGAGCTAAGCACTGTCACTGTCCTCATTTTAAACTAAGGGTTTGGTTTGGAGGCAGACAAATCCAGGTTTAAATGCCAAATCTATCACTCAGTAGCTGTATGACCTTGGGCAAATTTTCTCATTTGGAAGCCTCAGTTTTCACATCTGCAATAAAAAGATAGTAATACCTACTTCACTAAGTGGTCAGGATTCACTGTGGCTAGCATATAATAGGTGCTAATAAATGAATATTGTAAGCTGCCTTCAAATTAGGAGTTCTAATAAATGGTGTTGACTACCAGACCGTTGAAAACTTCTTCTAGGCTGCCAGCTGAAACCCTTCAGATAGACCCCTTGTCCACTGGCGAACGTCCTGGGAGGACAGATGTGGGCATCGAAGTGTCCATGCCTGCCCAACAGAGAAGGAGCAGCCCGCAGCCAGCAGGAAGTGAGAGCAGGGTTTTGGCTGTGAAGGTGCTCTGGGAATCCAAGAGCAAGGTGGGTTTTACCATTCCAACCAATGCCACCCCATGTACTGGTAAATAATTTCTCTCTCCATTTGCACCTTCTATGATTTTCCCTTGTATCTAACCCCTGGCTAACTTCTGTGTAATGGGACACCCTTGAGCCAATTTCTTGCTGTTCTGAACAAGCTGGAGGTTATTGTTAGCTGGCTGCCAGGGGCTGCCTACTTTTTCTCCCAGCAAGGAGATGAGATCTCAAGCCCCTCTTCCCATTTAGCTTCTCTTTTCCTTCACGAGGGGGCTTCACCCAGAGGCAACGTTCTGAAACCATAGTTGACCTGCTGGAGCCCCTTCTCCATCCTCTCTGCCTCACCTCACATCAGCCCACTGGGCACCAGCCACAGCAAAACTCCCAGCAGGATTTCCTGTCTGTTCATGCCCCACCCACAGTCTAGCTGGACATTGTAGAAGCAATTACTGCAGAAACTTGGGACTTGAGAATGTTCTGCTTGAAATCACACTTTACGTTTTTGCTTTAACAATTACCACCTGTGTGCCTTGGGACAAGTTTCTTTTCCTCCTGAAGCTTCAGTTTATGTAGCTGTGCAATGGGAATAATAAGGTTTACTCAACAGTTATTTGTGGAGGGCATCCTATGATCCCTGTTCTAGTGATGAATAAGTCCTTGTTCCTCATCCTCATGGAGCTTAAGATGTGGATACCTACCTCATGCAACTCTTAGGAAAATGAAGTAAATGCTAGGTGCTGGTACAGTGCCTGGAACGTAGTGAGCATTCGGTACAAGTTAGCTATCATCTATATTACCAACATTATTATGATTATCATCATTGTTGTGTGTGTTTTTATTCTTTTAAAGTCCAGTTTAAAATTCAGTCAAAATGTTTTCAAATAAGGCATCTAGCTTCAATCAACACTTTAATGTGGGTACTATCTATAAATAATAAATATCTAAATCCAGTATATATATTGGATATATAGTATACATAATATAAAATCAGCATTATATTGAGCATTTCTGAATTCCAAGCCTTGGCTGCATGTAGGTGACATGGAGATGAATAAGACAAGTTATTGCCCAAAGATGTTCACTGTAAGGTGCACATACTTGTATTTGGGTCTGTATCAGGTGTAATTCATGAACAGAAGTCTAGCTTCCCCTACTGGACTACAAACCTTTAAAAATAGGGGTTGGCTTTCACACATTTATTCAGGGCTCCAAAAAATAGTTTGCATCTTCCCTGCTAGAGATTTATACAAATTGAGAAGTGAAACAAAGGACGTGATGACATCCACATTGTGGAAATAAACAAAGACCAACCAAATGAAAACAATCAAAGCCTATTTATTCAGAGCTGCTATAACAAGGAAGTCAGCCACCATTACTTGCATTTGGCCAAGATTCAAAGACAGGAAGAGGAATGGAAAAGCTTCATAGTGGAGAAAAGGAGAGGCTTCAGGTATGTTCTGATTGGAAGCTGTTGGCCTGGGGAAGCTGGAGATAGTTAACTAGAAGGGGGTATCCTATGTGATTGGTTAGGGCAGAATATCTGGCTTTCTCTGGTTGACTTACGTTGTAAGTGGGGACTACAATTATGGAATCTGCAGTTATTAATCAAGTTCTGGCTATTTGGGGCTGATTGCTATAGAAGTTATTGTTTAGCTTCCTGGATTGTTGCTAAAGATAGCAGTCTGACATCCTACAGATCTGACTTAGAGCAGTCTGGCCTCCTGGCTGGTTACTGCAGATAAGGGGTTGGCTTCCTGGGAAGGTTGCTGCAAATTGTGGGTCAGAGTAATATTTTTATATGTTTGCCTATTATCTATTCCATTATCTATTTGTGTATTCAGTCTCTCAATATGCAAAAAAAAAAAAAAAAAAACTAGACTCTTACCTTATCCCCATATAAAAATATTGACTTGAAATGGACCATAGACCTCAGCATAAAACCTAAAACTAAAAAATGTCTAGGAGAAAACATTTGTATTCTTTGGTTGGCAAAGATTTCTTAGACAGGATACAAAAATACTAACTATAAAAGAAAAAAGTTGATAAAATATATTTAATCAAAATTAAATACTTCTCTTCAAAAGACATTGTTAAGAAAATAAAAACTCAAGTCATAGACTGGGGAAAATACTTGCAAAGCACATATCACATATGTATCTAGAATATATAAGGAATTCTTATAATAAATGAACAACCCAAAAATGAGCAAAAGATTTGAACTGGTACTCCACCAAAGAAGATACAGGGATAGCAAATAAGCACATGAAGACAACATCATTAGGGAAATACAGATTAAGATCACAACGCAATACCACCACACACCAACTAAAATGATAAAATTTGAAAGCAAAACTAATAATACCAAGTGCTGACAAAGATGTGGTACAAGTAGAAATTTCATACATTGCTGCTGAAAATGCAAAATGGCACACATAGCCTCTTTGAAAACCATTTGGCAATTTCCTATGAAGTTAAATATACACTCAACATATTACCAAAAATCCCACTCCTAGGTATTCCAAAAGAGATGGAAACATATGGAAACAAAAAGACCATACATGAAGGTTTATCACAGCTTTAATTCAGAATAAACAAAAACTGGAAACAGACCTAATGTCCATCTGCTGGTGCATGGACAAACAAATTCTGGTACAACCATACTATGGAATACTGCTCCGCAATGAAAGAAATGCGCAATGGGAAGGACTCTCAAGAGCATTATGTTACGTAAAAGAAGACAGCCTCAAAAGCCCACATGTTGTATGATTCCATTTATATGACATTCCGGAAAAGACAAAATTATAGGGACAGAAATAAGATCAGTGGTGGCCAGTGGCTGAGGTAGGGGATTGACTATGAAGGGGCACAAAGAAGCATTTTGGAGGAGATGAAAATGTTCTGTTCTCTATTGTGGTGGTGGTTACACAACTGTCTTCATTGGTCAAAACTCATCAAACTGTACATATAAAAAGTGTTAATTTTACTTTTTGTAAATTATACTTCAATAAATGCACTTTTAAAATATATATATACTGCTCAGACATGATGACCAAGGGGCTTCTTTATCAAGATTCCCTGAAATTGGCCAGATTTTCACCTCCAATCAATTGAGCTGAATATGCCTAGTCGTTGTTCCAAAATATGCCCATCTGATAATTCATTCCACCTTCCCTGGGGTAGAAGAAATAAAAGGGTGTGAGGGAACACATGAGTGCTCTTAGGAGAGAATCCTTCCTGAATACCAAAGGATCAGAGAAATGCATTCTCTCCTAACATTATTTCCTGTCCATTTAATGCTAAACTTCCAAATAACACAGTATGAATATGAGAACTCATTATCTATTTGATTTCTTTTTTTTTTCTTCCAAATTTTATTTTATCTTGTCAATATACAATGTGGTTGATTATTGTGGCCAATTACCAAAACCTCCCTCCCTCTCCCTCTCCCCCTTCCCTCCCAACAATGTCCTGTCTGTTCGCTTGTCATGTCAACTTCAAGGAATTGTAATTGTTATGTCTTCTCCCCCCCCCCCGTTTTTTGTGTGTGTGTGTGTGAATTTATTTATTTATTTTTAGCTACCACCAATAAGTGAGAACATGTGGTATTTCTCTTTTTGTGCCTGACTTGTTTCACTTAATATAATTCTCTCTAGGTCCATCCATGTTGTTGCAAATGGCAGTATTTCATTCCGTTTTATAGCAGAGTAGTATTCCATTGTGTAGATGTACCACATTTTCCGTATCCACTCATCCGATGATGGACATTTGGGCTGGTTCCAGCTCTTAGCTATTGTAAAGAGTGCTGCAATGAACATTGAGGAACAGGTATACCTTCGACTTGATGATTTCCATTCCTCTGGGTATATTCCCAGCAGTGGGATACCTGGGTCATATGGTAGATCTATCTGCAATTGTTTGAGGAACCTCCATACCATTTTCCATGGAGGCTGCACCATTTTGCAGTCCCACCAACAATATATGAGAGTTCCTTTTTCTCCACAACCTTGCCAGCATTTATCATTCACAGTCTTTTCGATATTAGCCATCCTAACTACGGTGAGATGGTATCTTAGTGTGGTTTTGATTTGCATTTCCTGAATGCTGAGTGATGTTGAGCATTTTTTCATAAGTCTGTTGGCCATTTGTATATCTTCCTTTGAGAAATGCCTATTTAGCTCTTTTGCCCATTTTTTAATTGGGTTGCTTATTATTTTGTTGTAAAGTTGTTTCAGTTCCTTGTATTCTGGATATCCTTGTATTCTGGATATTAATCCTTTGTCAGATGTATATTTTGCAAATATTTTCTCCCACTCTGTTGGTGGTCTTTTAATTCTGTTAATTGTTTCTTTTGCTGTGCAGAAGCTTTTTAGTTTGATATAATCCCATTTGTTAATTTTTCCTTTGGTTGCCCGTGCTTTGGGGGTCGTATTCATGAAGTCTGTGTCCAGTCCTACTTCCTGAAGTGTTTCTCCTATGTCTTCTTTAAGATGTTTTATTGTTTCAGGGTGTATATTTAATTCTTTAATCCATTTTCAGTTGACTTTAGTATATGGTGAGAGGTATGGATCTAGTTTCATTCTCCTGCATATGGATATCCAGTTATCCCAGCACCATTTGCTGAAGAGGCAGTCTCTTCCCCAGTGTATAGGCTTGGTGCCTTTGCCAAAGATCAGATGGCTGTAGGTGTGTGGGTTGATTTCTGGATTCTCTATTCTATTCCATTGATCAGTGTGTCTGTTTTTATGCCAGTACCATACTGTTTTGGTTATTATAGCTTTGTAGTATAGTTTAAAGTCAGGTAGTGTTATGCCTTCAGCTTTATTTTTTTTTGCTCAGCATTGCTTTGGCTATGTATGGTCTTTTGTTATTCCTTATAAATGTCTGGATAGTTTTTTCCATTTCTGAGAAAAATGTCATTGGAATTTGATGGGGACTGCATTGAATTTGTATATCACTTTGGGTAGTATGGGCATTTTCACAATGTTGATTCTTCCAATCCAAGAGCATGGGATATCTTTCCATCTTCTTGTATTCTCTCTAATTTCTCTCAGCAGTGATTTGTAGTTCTCATTACAGAGATTTTTCACATCCTTGGTTAACTCAATTCCTAAGTATTTTATTTTTTTGGTGGCTTTTGTAAATGGGAAATATTTCTTGATTTCTCTTTCTGCATGTTTACTATTGGAGAATAGAAATGTTACTGATTTTTGTGTGTTGATTTCTTTTTTTGCATATTGTTTCAAATTTTGGGTAATTTTTAAAAGTTCCTTATGTTTTAAAATACAAGAAGTAATATTTTGGACAGTGATGAAGTGTGATGATCTGGGATAATGCTATATTGTTAATTCTCTATTATCCACAATAATGGATATTTATGCATATAAAAAGGGCTGAAGTGCCTTCTACATGTGAAGTTAGGATCAAGTCTTGCTAAGAGCTGTGCTACATGGAGGAAAGAATCCTGGGCATCACACAGGAACCTGAGTTCTAATTCTGACTTAGCATATAGATATGATATTCAGGCAAGTCATTTCTCACCTAATCTATTTTCTCATTTATAAAATGGGAAAATCAGGCTGATGCCCTGCCCCTTCCCTCTCTTATGCCATGAAATTCCCACTGGAATGTAAGCTCTGTGCATTGGGATCCTGTATTCCTCTTTCAATACTCTACGTTCAGGGCCTGGGGCAGTGCCTGGCACATGGTAAGGGTTGATGACGTTTTTTCATTCAATGAGTGGATGGATTGCACTGATACTAAATATGCAAATGCCTTTTCTCATGAGAACCCACATCTTTCCCTACAATAAAAGCAGTTAAGTTCAGAAACCAAACTGAGTTTTTTCAGCTTGCTGATGTCACCTTGAAAAGCCTGGAAAGTGGCAACAGGCACTACCTCTACCTACATCATCCTATTGGTGTAATTAGGTTAGAGGGAGAGTCAACAGCCTGATCTATAAAACCCTGCTCTCAGCCCTTTGGGAGCTCCTACTGACCCCAGGATAAAGACCAGAACACTCCGTGGCCAGCAGAGTCCTGCCTGGCCAGGTACATCCTCCCTCCAGGCTCATGCTCTTTGCACCTGCTCAGTAGCCTCTATTCACCATCATCCTCTTCTACTCCAGGGCATTTGCACATGATGTCCTCTCAGCCTGGAAGTGTTTTCCCGCGCCTCTGCCTTGTTAATTCCTTCTCCTGCTTCATACTTAGGTCAAATGTCATTTCTTTTGGCAAGCCCATTCTGACCCTGCTAAATAATCCATAACACCATTTAATTTTCCTTCAGAGCACTCCCCAAAGTTTATCAAATACACTAAATGATATTATTTGTCCTTAACATGATATAAATAAGAAACAACTTCATTTTTCTCCCATCATGTGTTCTAGTCAGAGGCTATTGGATCTATTTCCCCCACTCTTTCATGATATCTCAGGCAAATTCCTTGGCTTTCTGGTAACTTTCATTTCCATGAACTATTTTATTAGTCAACTGTGACTCATTTCCAGATATTAAAAAGACGACTAAATCCAAGCTTCTATCTCACATCCAGCAAAAACTTGTCCCCCTCCATGGCTTTGGCTTAGGATATGCTATGCCCTTTCTCTCTCCCTCCATCTCCTGCCACCCCATTTCTACTTTTGGCATCTCTAGGGTCAGGTCAGAGGGCAGGAGAATGAGAAAAAAGTGACCAAATTATATTGACTTAATCAGTGCCACTTGTGTGGTCCTCTCCTGGCTGCTGTGTCTGCTGTGTGCCCCAGCTATTCAAATGCTGGCTCTCTAAGTGGAATACATTCATGGGGCCGCTGGAGCTCCCTGTGGCACATCCATGCTGCACAGTTCTCTGACATGGGGACACTCCCTGGTTGAGAGCTCGCATTGTCCCCACACTAGCCTCAGCTTCTGTACTCAACAATATACTCAATGGTGTCTTTGCGGCTCCCTCTCCCTACAAGGACTCCTTCTTGGCTCAAGAGGTCCCATCTGAATGGCGCAGCCTCAGCTGCCTTCCTCAGTACCATCTGCCTCTTGGGAAACTCATGGATTCTTGCCTTTCCAGTAGCTACCCCTGCACTACTCTTTCTTCTCCAGATGGCCTCTGCCTTCAGATTCTCCAGTTTCTGTGATCACATAAGACATCAAATTCCAAGGGTGGGTCAAGCTCCCCCACAACTTCTTCAGCACATTTCTCTGACTGCATGATAACTGCGAGGCTCTCAGTATCACAACGGGGTTAACTGGAGAGCAAAATAAATCCCTTCTTGCAGGCACCCTGAATCCCTTCAGTGATTCTCTTGGGGTCCTTGTCCCTTGGCTGTGAAGTGAGCATTCCTCCCTTCTCTCCCTCATAGGAGGAAAACAATCCCTAATCAGCTAATAACTGTCTACTTTGATGGCTCTTTTCAACCACTAATCCTTTTTGAATTTCTAGTTTTCTATAGTGTAGATTGAAGATGGCTGTGATGGTCAGTGTCAGATCCCGCTGGTGTTTAGCAAGTCCTAAGGGGATGTGTGGGCACTAATTGCCTGTTATTCTCTGCTTTGAGTCCTCAACTGAAATACCACGTGGATGGGAATTCCCCATTAATATCCTGTTAAACATAGTTCTATGATTATTTGATGAATGTCTGTCTTCTCCACTAGATTTTATCTCTGTAAAGGCTCTGTGTTTGCTTCCCATGGAATATCAAGAGCAACTATTTAGCATCTGGCATATAGTAGCATCCCAGTAAATATATGATGAAGTAATGAATAGAACAGGATGAGAGACAAAGAAGACCAGATTTGTATCACCAAAATTCCTGCTTTGGAGGGACTCATGCATAGGACATCATTTCAGCAACAGTAGATAGGGCAAATATTCCAGAAACCTGGCTTGCCATCAGATCACCCACAGAGCTTTTAAAAATATAAGTGCCTAGCTTAATCTACTGGTATGCTGATTCAGTAGATCTAGTTAAGAACCAGTGAGCTGATGTGCATAGAGATGCCCAATTAATGAGGGTTCAGGGAAGCCCGAGTTGTACCTGGTTGAGAACATAATGGAGACTTTCTGGAGAAAGTGACACCTGAGGAGGATAAATGTGAACAGCTGGAGAAAAGGGCATGGGATGGACATGGTTGGTAGGTATTTGCAGCCACAGAAGATGATGTAAGTAAGGCACTGAGGCTAGAAAGAGAAGATTCGATTTCTAACAGAACCCACTGCACCTGTTGGGAGGAGGAGGGAGAAACAGATGTGCAGTCCACCTGGTTGCAAGCTGTTTGGATGCAGAAACCTGGTCTTGTAAAGTTAGCAACACCCTAGGGAGGAAGTGTGGGATAGTAGTTCAGTGTGCCGATTGTGGATCAGACTGCCTAAATTACTCACCTATAAAAGTAGAATAATAAAATTACTTGCCTCAAGAAGTTATGGTGAGGATTAAAGGAGATGATGCATATAATGTCTTAGCATATTTTAAGTGCTCATTATATATCAACTAGAGCCTTATGATTTAAAATACTTCTAGTACCTAGCAAAACAGCATATACAGACAGCAAGGGCCAATTCTGCACATATCTTCCCAGCGTTGTACTCAGTAAAGGTCAGTTTGGTAGCTTAAAATTGACCATGATGAGGATATTTACACCAAGGAAACTGACAAAAGCTACCAATATAAACCTTAAACATTGACTGGATTGGAACAGATTAAACTGATCTCAGTTGAAAAGTAAGAAAAGTTCTCAGGAAAACAAAAACACAGCTGAAAGGAAAAAGTTATCTGCCTAGGAGAGACAGCATAGGACCCTGATCTTGGGGTAAGTGGCAAGTAAAAATGAAATCTGACTGTTACTCTAAGCCAATACTCCCTTCGGCATATTTTTCTACCTGTCACTTTTCACCACTTCTACAATAACTGTAAAAATGACTCAGTGAAATAGACACTAACAAGCTTTATCCACATGTGAGGTCAGAATGCTTTAAGAGACAATTTCATTCTCTCTATGAAGAATAATATATTTAGGAAGATATAGATTGTAATAAGTTATCTGAGATGAAAAAATCATTTTAAAAAAATCAAAGATTGCAAAATGGAAAAAACACTGTGACACTGTAACA
The DNA here is from genome assembly GCF_027409185.1 of Cynocephalus volans. Taxonomy (NCBI): domain Eukaryota; kingdom Metazoa; phylum Chordata; class Mammalia; order Dermoptera; family Cynocephalidae; genus Cynocephalus; species Cynocephalus volans. The sequence goes on from NC_084468.1 coordinate 12,711,465, forward strand.
ACATAAGGAACCTTATCATCAAAATGTGGTAAACAACATTAAAGGGAAATTAGAACAGTCGGGAATGACACAAAAAATTAAATTGGAATATCCATAAATTGTATCAACACTTGGCCAAGTTAAGGCAGAAAAATAAGAACACATCTATCCTTTTACTAGCCAACAATTTTCATCCATTTCTAAGCTCCTTGGCAGATATTGTGCTATTCCAAAGAAGAGTGGGTGAGAAAAACCCATTTAAGAAGAAGTCATCACTTGTAAACAAATAAGTAAACATAGTAAAAGCCTGGAACACCTGAAATTAAGCTTGTAAGTGGCTGACATCAGGCATCAGCATCTTATTAGAGAATATTAAGAACTGTGAGGGACCTTAGAAATTATCAAGGCAATCATTTTATTTTGAAAATGTGAAACCAACCCAGGGACTCTATGTGACTAAGATTCTACTCTAATTTAGCAGAAAAATTACAACCAGCATTCACACTCAAGACATTGTTCTTGCTACATTATGATGGCATTCAGATCTTAGACAGCCAACAAATTCAAAAGACCATTTCCTCAAGATTGGACGGTGGATAGTTAAGGTGAAATAAAGCCTATCAGAACGGGAAGCCCACCAATCTTTCTGGTCAAATTTGTGGTCAGTATTCACTTTCCTAACTCTGAAAATGTGTCTTTAAATTATGGTTCTCATTGCTTGAGAAGAATGAGAGGGAAAGTAAGATAAATACAAGATATTTTTCAGTCACTTTATTTTCATAAATGATATCATGAATTATATATTGCTGCTGCCAAGGAGATATAAGCAATTCACCCTAGAAGGAAACAAAGAAATTGATTGTACCAAAGATGACTAGTCATAGGCTTTGGAGAACCATTCACTTCTGTATAGGAACAAAGACATACTAGTCTTCTAAAAACACCCAATCATTTTTCCATTCAGCAAAGAGTAAAGAAAACATCAGCACAGTCCTCATAAGCCCTTTTCTTTCTGCAGCACATAGAATGAGGGATTGTTTTCCTGCCATATTTAGCAAGAATATGGACAGTGTTCCTTGTTATTCCATGAGACACCATCCTATGTCTTGAATCTAAAGATTCTACCTCAAAAACTCTCAAATAGGAAATTACTCTTTTCTCTAAGTTAACAACTAATTTCTAGTCAGTGAGTAATTTTTTTTTCCTGAAACGTCTACTCAGTGGAAAACAAATGAAGAAGGAAAAAATTAAGTAAACAAATCTGAAAAAGAGACCACAACACACAGCAATGGAAAAGCCTCTGAACTTACCAGTCAAGGAAAGCAGGCATTTAAATTTACCCCAAGCGAAACCGTAACTGGTCCCTGAGTTGAGCCTTAACTCGATGAATGACTTCCAGGGCCTCTGGCTCTTTGGGACTAAAAGAGAAAATTATTTTTAGCACAACTGTTTGGAAATCTTTGAGAACTTGGATCTGTTATTCTGTCTGGTACCAAAGCAAGGTTTTCACTGAACTCTCATGAAAGATCTCCAGTCTCTTGTGGATTAGAGTCCTGCAGCCATCCACTATCCCAAAGCAAGGTATGGTGTTTATTGGTTTGTTTTTTGTTTTGGGGTTTTTTTTTTTTTAGAATTTTGGCAAATTTAGATGCAATAGCTTGTTTTCATTATAGTAGCATTTTAGTTTTCTAAACAGACGGTTCTGTAGGAAGAACCTGTGAAACTGAAGACCTGGGTTCAAGTCTCTGGCTCACATGGGCTTTGTGACTACAGACAAGTTACAGGACTTTTCCGGACCTTGGTTTTCTGTCGGTCTACCACAAAATGGTCTTTGGGAGGATGGTATGAACTTAGCATTGCTCTGTAGACTATAAAATGTTTTGCAAACGTATTTGTATTGTTGTGCCATCATAGCATTTACATAAAGCAGCCAAAATTTTATAAATCATGAACTGTTGATAGTAATAAATATTAATGAGCACATATTTCTCTTCATTCAACCTTTGTTGAGCCTCTACTGTAGATAGAGCAGTGTCTGTCCTAAATATTGACAGAGTTCACATTTTGGTGGGGAAACAAGCAAATAAATTGATTGCCAAAACACAACGTGATTGTGTGGCCTTGCAGGGACTTCCGTAGTACCAGGAGGAGAAGGAAAGTAATTCCTGCAAACAGGACAAGCAGTTCTGCAGAGGGAAACTGGAGCCCAAACGCAAGAAGCTGAGAAACCACAACACAGAAGGAACCGGGGCGTGAACAGCTCAGGTCTCCATTCTGTCCCAAGCACAGCGCCACTCCTAGTGCAGCTAGAGAAAGACAAAGCCTGCTATTGTGAAATCTCTACCTCTGCAGGCCAAGGAAATGTCTTGTTTTGGCCCTCCCTGATTACCTATCTTCTTCCTAATGATTTCCAGGCAAAGCACATTTTCAACTTGAATTAATAATCAAATCCAGCCCTTTGTCATGAAGTAATATGTTATAGTTTCCCTCACATGATGTAGGAGGAAGCTCCAGTGTTTGGAGACAAAAGAACTCAGTTCAAATCCTGGCTATGCCGTTTTATAACTGTGTGGACTTGAGCCCACAGGGTATCAGTTTTATTATTTGTAAAGTGAAGATAATAGCATCTACTTAATAAAATGTGTTGCATTGTGGGGATTAAGCAAAAGATGTCTTTAAAAACGTGGCACTGAGAAAAGAATACTGGTATGTTCCCTCCATCCTAATTCATATTTTTTTGCAAAATATACGTAACATAAAATTTACCCATTTACAGTTCTGTGTACAGTTCTGTGGCATTAAGTACATTCACATTGTTTTGCAAACATCATCACCATCTCTCCAGAATTTTTTCATCTTTCCAAACTAAAACTTTGTAGACATTAAACAACTCCACATTCCTCCCTGGCCCATCCCCTGACAACCACTATTCTACTTTTCTGTGACTGCTATTGGAACTTCATACATGAGGAATCATACTGTGTTTGTCCTTTTGTGACTGGCTTATTTCACTTGGCATCATGTCTTCAACCTTTATCCACATTGTAGCAGGTATCAAAATCTCCTTCCTTCTGAAAGCTGAATAATATCCCACTGTATGTATATACCATGTTTTGTTTATTCATTAATCTGTCCATGGACCCTTGGGTTGCTTCCACGTTTGGGTTATTGTGAATAATGCTGCTATGAACATGGGGTACAAGTACCTGTTGGAGTCCCTGCTTTCAGTTATTTTGGATAGGTACAGAATTGAAATTGCTAAATCATACGGAAATTGTATGTTTAATATTTTTGAGAAATCACTATACTGTTTCCCACAAAAGCTGCACCATTATACATTCCTGGCAAAAGCATCTTTTATATTTAAAAGGAAAAAATAAAACTATTTGCAAAGGGATCTCAATCTTTGAACATTTTTTCAAGTTCAATCTTTGCACTAATTTAATCGGTATTTCTTCAAGTGTTTTCCATGAGTAGTTTAGCAAGAACAAAGGTTCTATAACTAAAAAAACTTACAAAACCCTATATACTATATTTCTGCTTTAAGATTCAAAATACACATTAACCTGAAGGCTCTAGAATCTAAAGTAACAGAAGTTGTTTTTTTTTTTTAATATGCATTTAAAAAATTAAAAACCTGTTACTTTGTAATCCCTATGGAAAAATAGGATAGAATCATTTACAACTAACGTCCATGACAGAACTGTGCAAGATTAACAATATTTACAGTTTTGATTTTCTAACTCCAAAGGAGCACAAACAGTGGGAAAAAATACATTTTAGCATGTATCCTACATAAATTTGCATAATTTAATGCAATGCCTTAAAGCACGTAGTATTAGTGACTGCTAACAAGTAAAGGCTTCCTTTGGTGTTTTGAAAATATTCTAAAGTTGGATGATGGTATACATCGGGTTGTATACTTTGGTGAATTTTATGGTGTGCAAATTATATCTTTATAAAGCTGTTAAAAACTGTTGGGATGTTTATAAAGTTACGACTCACAGGATTCATTCCATTCATTCAAAATAACAAAGTTCATTACAAAGCAGTGGAGCAGAAGGTGAAGAATAGATTATTCAACACCAGGTGTTGAAAATATAAAATTGTATCCCTACCTCACATTTTTAATCAAAAAAATTCTCATGGATCAAATTTTTAAATGTGAGAAAATGAAACAAAAGAATTGATAAATTATTTTGTGAGGATTCTTTTTAGCACCTTGAAGTGGGGAAGAACGTTTAAACACAATAAATCAGACCTCAAAAAAATGTTTTCATGGTCAAAATATTAAATAATACATGAACAAAGTGAAAAGACAAACTGGGAAAAATTATTTGTTGCTCATGTCATAAACCATGTGTATATAAATAGATGGATAGATTTAGGCACATAGATGTTCATTGCACTATTGTTTATAATAACAAAAGAATGAAAATATCCCACATGTCCATCAATAGGAGACTGGTCAAATATAACATATCTATATAATGGATATTCTATAGGCACTGAAAAAAGAACAAGGCAGCTCTATGTATACTAATATAGAATATGTGTGTGTGTATATACATATTGATATGGAAGCTAAGTGGTAAAGCAAAGTGCAGAACATTGTGTACAGAACCCAGCTGTGGGGAAGAAAAACACACAAGAAACTGGCAAAATTTATCACCTCTAGGGAGTGAAACTGGGCATCTAGAAGACTGGAAGGGAGAAGAGGAGATTTACTTTTCATTGCATATCCCTTTTTTATTTTGTTATTTATTCATTTGTTTGTTTATTCATTTAAACATACATGTAGCGTACAATGTTGATTTTCAATAGTTGTGTAGAATGTGTGGTGGTTAGATCAGTATAGTTGGCTTATTCATCATTACAGTACGCAATCATTCTTTGTGTCTGTTGACCAATTTCTCATTAGCACGCCTCCCTCTACCCCTCCCCTCCCCTTTTCCACCTCTAGTTTTCTAAAAGTTCAACGTATTACTGTGATTGTTGTTTCTTTCTTTCTTTCTTCTGTCTCTCTTTATTGTTCATTTGTTTATTTATGGATTCAGCTCCCAGCTATGAGTGAGACCATGCGGTATTTCTGTTTCTGTACCTTGGCTGTTTCACTTAGGATAATTTGCTCCAGGCTCATCTATGTTGCTGCAAATGGTAGAATTTCATTCTTTTTTGTGGAAGAGTAGTATTCCATTGTGTATATATACCACAATTTCCTTACCCAGTCATCCATCGATGGACATTTATGTTGGTTCCATTGCCTGGCTGCTGTAAATAGAGCTGCAGTAAACATGGCAGTGCAGGTATACCTTCGACCTGATGTTTTCCAATCCTCTGGATATATCCCCAGGAGTGGGATTGCCGGATCATATGGAAGTTCTATCTGTAGTTGTTTAAGGAACCTCCATGCTGTTCTCCATAATGGCTGTGCTAATTTACAGCCCCACCAACAGTGCAGGAGGGTTCCTCTCTCCACATCCTCACCAGCATTTATTCTTTGTCTTTCTTATAATAGCCATCTCATTGGGGTGAGGTGATATCTCAAAGTGGTTTTGATTTGCATTTCCCTGATAATTAGTGATGTTGAGCATTTTTTCACATTCCTGTTGGCCATTTGTATGTCGTCCTTTGAAAAATGTCTGTTCAGCTCCTTTGCCCATTTTTTAATTCGATTATTGGGTTTCTTGTTGTAAAGTTGTCTGAGCTCTTTGTATATTCTGTATATTCATCCCTCGTCAGATGTATATTTTGTGCAAATATTTTCTTCCATTCTGTAGGATGGAAAAATCTATTGATTTTTTCCTTTGCTGTGCAGAAACTGTTTAGTTTCATATAATCCCATTGTTTATTTTTTCTTTTGTTGCCTGTGCTTTTGGGGTGTTATTCATAACGTCATTGCCCAGTCCTAAATCCTGGAACATTTCTCCTATGTTTTCTTCTAGGAGTTTTAAAGTTTCAGGCCTTATATTTAGGTCTCTAATCCTTTTTGAGTTGATTTTGGTATATGGTGAAAGGTACAGATCAAGTTTCATTCTTCTACAAATGGATATCCAGTTTTCCCAGCACCATTTATTGAAGAAGCAGTCTTTTCCCCAATGTGTGTTCTTGGTGCCTTTGTCAAAGATCAGTTGGCTGTAAATACATGGGTTGATTTCTGAGTTCTCTATTCTGTCCCATTGGTCCATGAGTCCTTTTTTATGCTAGTACCATGCTGTTTTTGTTACTACAGATTTGTAATATAGTTTGAAGTCAGGAAATGCAATCTCTCCAGCTTTACTTTTTTTGAATTTTATGAAATGTGTATGTATGAATATTAGCTATATAAAAAATAAATTATTAAATATTGTGAAATACCCTAGACTACGCAAAATTAAAACAACTCAAGTCCTTTATTTGTACTTCATAAACACTGCAAAAGGGACACATAGATCCCAGGAAAAAATTTTTAAATCCTTTTTTCCCTCTTTCTCTTGTGATATTCTCATGTTCCACAATTTCTCACTAGTTTTTTTCCACAAAACTCATACTTCCACCTGCAAAAATCTTTTTTTTTGCCAGAGCAGAAAGAGGGAGGATCAGGTATAGAAGAAGGCAGATTGCAGGGTTAGATGGTGTGATAAAGGTTGCACTGAATGGCAAGATGACATTTGAGCCATGTGACATCTTGGTGAAGAAGGTTTTAGACAGAGGGAAGAGGCATGTGAAGGCCCTAAGGCAACGCATACCTAGTGTCTTGGAGGAACGCTAAGGAATCCAGCATGACCATTGCTGAGAAAGTGAGGAGAACAGAAGATGAAGGCAGGGAAGTAAGGGGGCCTTGTAGACCATCGTACCATGTAACACAAAGCTTTTGGCTCCTAAGTGAAATGGAGAATCGTTACAGGGTGACACCACTTTGGTTTTCCACTATAATCCACATCCCTTCCTGCCTGAATTGAGTCCCAGAATTTGACGGACCACTCAGTGCCTTGCCACCACCGTGCATCAGGCACCACGACACATTGTTCCTCAGTTCTGATGCGGATTGTTAGTGGAGATGGTTGTTCTGAGTGCCTTTCAGAAAGTTCTTACTGGGGATGCTTGCAGCAATTAGACCCCTATACAGACAATATACTAGTGAGTTTGTCGAGGAAAGGCAATCCTTTTGTTCAATAAATAAATGTTTCAGTTGTTTTAAGTCATTCCTTCTTTGAGCACCTTTTTGCCTGGCTATTGGCAATATTAAATATCCTTTCTTCCAAACACGTTTTCAAAATTTCTGCTTCCTCTGTCCACCATCAATTAGTCCCTTTCCTTACTCTTCTTCCCAGGCCATTTCCATGACAATTGGCATGGTTGTGTTTCTGCATTTCGATCACAGTGTCTGAGATGCCACCGCCCAAGGGAGTTTCTCTCCAGATAATTTCAATTTCCTCTTAGAACCAACTCCCACCTCAGCCTACGGTGTTTCATTCCATGTCTGGTTAAAAGCCTCCTTACAGTGAACAGAACTGAGGTTTCCAGAGGTAGGAAAGCCAGAGGGGGAGGGGGGTTAGGAAGGAATTGGTAAAGGGCCACAAAAAAATGATTACTTTGTATAATGATGAATATACTGATTATCCTGATGTGAGCATCACATATTGCACACAGGTATTGACAGGATATGTACAGCCAACTATGTCATAATAAAATAAATAAAAGATGATGATTTCATCCTCAAATAAAAGCCTCTCCCTGAGTGTTTTCTATGAATGTGTTCCCCACTTTCACACCCCTCTTCAATGCCTCCTCTAACAACTCTAACCAGCCTTTTACAAAGGGGAGGAACCAGCAATTTAATCAATGCATATAGTTTTAACTGCGGCAGGGTATATGAATAGAATGTTCTTTCCATTTTATTTCTTCTGAGGCTCCTTGGAAGGGCTGATATCTTTATCAGATCTACTGGGCTTGTCAGAAAGTGCTTTAATCCCAGTTGAGCAATAGGATCAGTAATTTGAGGTTTGTGCTGCTTGACAAGTCTAGCAGACAGCATGGAAAAGATGTGCTGGGGGTTTTTTTTGTTTGTTTGTTTGTTTGTTTTTTACTGGTAAAACTGAGATTTGGTCAAGAATACAGAAACTAAATTTGGATTAGTTGCTTTGGTTTTTCACTAATAAGACTTCTAGGAATCAGGCTTATTTCAATATCACAAGTGCACACTGTTTTTCTCAGTTGTCATTCTCATGCTCTGGCAAATTTCCGGGTCTAATTCCAAGATGTTGCAACTTCCCATGGGTGCCACAAAAGTGGTACCATGTGCCTGGTTAATTTTCTGATGTGGCTGTCAAAAAACAAAAGAAACTCCATCTGATTGCTTTTGCCATACTTTATGTAATTATTTCCTTTAGGTGAGTATGCCAAGTCAAGCACTATGCAAATTTCTCATTAAAGCACAAGTCAACCATCCAAAAACTGCTTATTTACATGACCCCAGAACCACCTGTATATGTTCTCCCATTCAAGAAACAGCTAATGCTAAAGACCATTTAGCCTAGAAAATCAGGTATCCTCCGCCTACACTTCCCACCCCCCACCTCCAGCCTATGTGCCGGGATGTCATGATAAAAAAAATGAATGGTCCATCATTCTCAGTTGCCAGACTTTGTGAAAGGAAAACCCAAGTCCTACCAGATCAGAGCCGAAGGGACCTGCTGCCTGCCTCACTCGGAGCACATGGAGCTGTGCATGGTTTAATTTCACACAGCTTTTTAATTGAACCTCAGTGCTAACAGCATAATGGAACACCATGGTACTATATCCTGCAGATTTTAAATTAAAGTTTGAGGCCCCCCTCAGGACACACACAGTACTCCAATTACACTAATTGGCATTACACGTGATTATCAAGTGAGAAACATGGTTTTCCTGAAAATGCTTTTTCCTTTCTCCAATTTTAAAAAGCCCATAAATTCTAAGAAAATAATCATGGATGCATGCAAAGATTAGTTAGAATGATGTCCAGTATGGTATTTATATTGGCAGAACACTGGAAACAACTTAAATGTCTATAATGGGGAACTGTATACATAAAAGATAATAGACAAACATTTTTTAACATTTTTTAATCTTATGAATAGTTTTCTGACATGAGATGTTCATAATACATTATTAAGTGAAAAAAGTTAAAGAATTGTAAGAATGGCACAATATTACTTTTCTCCACCACACAAAAAAGACTGCAAAGATGTATAGTTAAAAATGTAAAGTGTTGTTATCTCAGGCTTGCCAGTTAGCTCAGTTGGTTAGAGCACAGTGTTATAGCACCGAGGTCAGGTGTTCAGATCCCCATACCAGCCAGCTGCCGAAAAAAAAAAAAAAAGTGGTGAGAATAACATTGATGTTTATGTTATTCGTTTGTATCTCTGATTTTCTTTCATTTTAAATGCATTACTTTTACAAAAATAAACATTTTTCAAAGTCCATCATTGATTCCTGCAGAATAAATGCAACATAGTGATTTCTTTTGAAATGCTTTTAATCAATCCTTCTTCTACACCAATCCCTGTTTAGGTCACTGAGAACTCTGTATCAATAATGTGTTAATAGTTTTCAGTGGAATCGTGAAGGTGAACACGGTTTTACATACGTGGAAAGGCGAATGCTGGAGTGAATTGTGTCAAATGCCCATTCTCATGTTCAAGCAAGTCGATAATGCCAAAAAAAAAAAAAAAAGCCGTGAGAGGGTGCATTTATGTCCATGTGTTTCTCTTCCAGAGCCAAAGATGTTTGTCTTGCTCTATGTTACAAGTTTTGCCATTTGTGCAAGTGGACAACCTCGGGGTAATCAGTTCAAAGGAGAGAGCTACTCCCCGAGATATATCTGTAGCATTCCTGGCTTACCTGGACCTCCAGGGCCCCCTGGAGCAAGTGGCTCCCCAGGGCCCCATGGTCGCATCGGCCTTCCAGGAAGAGACGGTAGAGACGGCAGGAAAGGCGAGAAAGGTGAAAAGGGATCCGCAGGTAACAAATGATGACCTTTCATCAAACACCCTCCTTCATCCCACCTGAAAACTACTGCCCTTCTTTGTTGCTTTTTTTCTAATGAGCCTTGCTCCTTACATCCCTTCTCTTCTTCACCTTCATTAATCTTAACAATGTATTGAGCCCTTACTATGCTTCAGATGCTGCCCTAAACTCTTTACCTGCATCCTTATTTCATTGTAATGATGACTCTTTCAAGCAGTCATTATCACATTCTATAGATGAAAAAATTGAGCCATAGCATGATGAAATGAATCACTGAAGATGGATGTAAACGGACATGTTCTGCTAGTGACTGCCAGAGCTGAACTCAAATATCTGATGCCTGAAACACTGGGCTATTCCAGCCAGCAAGCATTGGCTGGATGGTGGTGCATGGATGGACAGACAGATGGGCAGGAGGCGAGATAGACAGACTAAGCAGAGGCAGAAATTAGGAGCTAAACACACAGGTGCTATCCGGCTCAGCACTAATATCCTAAATGAAGATACATAAAGGCCTTCTAAATTTTATTTTTTATGGATGAAATGACAATAGCCCTGTATAGCCTATCTTTATTAGCTCATCACTTTCCCACCTGTCCTGTAGCAGCTAAAAAGTAGATTTTTTTTTTTTACAGCTCTTTACAGCAACAGAATTGTCCCTTAGTCCTTCAGCAATTTTCACTTTTTTTATCCCATAAATAAGTTGGCCCGGGAAGCTTGCCAGATTCTACTGTCCTTCAGAGTAAACCAAACTGGAATTCTAGACAGGCTGTGTTAATTCTAAAAGGGAAGAGATTTGGCATCCATCTTTGAAAACAAGTTTCTGAGTGTAAAAGTTGGGACAAAACATAGGAAGAAAAAATTAATAAATCTGAGAACTATGTCTCCATATAATTATTGCACCTGATTTACTAGTGTTCTGTGAAACAATATAATTATATATATATTCACATTATTGGATAATAATTCATTTCTGAATTTGCTATGCAGAAAATATTTGGCAAAGCAATTACTACCAAATCTATGAGCATTGTTCAATATTAACTATGGTAAAGATTCAACATCACATAGAGTATCTTTAATTAGGAGCTTAAACATTATTTTTCAAAGGCTGACACCTATGAAAACAAGTTACCTCTGAGTCATAATCATGAATCCTAAAATCCTATAATGACACCAGGATTATAGCATGTATTGCTGGCCTTTTTAGTTTACTGTGTCTGGAAGCAATAATGTAGTGGCTGCACAAACAAGCATTGGATTCAGAAAGATGTGGGCTCAAACCTTGGCTCCTTCAATTACTAAATATCCTTGGGTAAATATCCTCTTTGAAAACCCCTTGGTTTTCCCATTTGTAAATTGGTGGTAGTAAGTGTGATTGTAAAGTTTAAGGGCAATAATACATGCAAAACATTCCACAGAATAACTTCCATGTGTAAGCACTCAGTAAGTGTCAGCTGTTATTACTTATTACATTTTGATCTGCAAATATGAGTCACAGCTAAATCCATGACTATTCAAAGCCATATAATAAACTACAAATGAGTAGTCTGTTTCATACGGTAGTTCTAGTGTTATTTAAAGATATATAGATAGATAGATAGATATGCATTCAGATTAAATGCTCAGAATTGCTACAATTTTAACCATATATGAGTCCAGCTACACCCCATATTTATCAATCTATATATTCATTCATGCACACACACATTACCCACTGAACAATATTTTTGTGTGAACCTATTACTATCCAGTGTTATTCTGGACCAGCGTTTCTCAGCTTCCGCACTAATGGCATTTGGGGTGTAGTACTTATTTACTGTGAGGTGACTGTCCTGTGCATTGCAGAATGTTTAGCAGCATCCCACTAGATGGCAGTGGTAATCTCCCTCCCCCCAGCTGTGAAAACCAAAAGTGTCCCCAGACATTGCCAACTGCCCTTTGGGTAGGAAGGTAGGGAGTGCAAAATTTTATCCGGTTTTGAACACTGTTCTGGACATTAGGAACACAAACATGAATAAGATAATTTTCCTTGCCTTGATAAGTAGACATTTGTGTGGGGGAAGCCAATATGTAAATACTTAATTACAATATGTCATAATAATACCAATAATAACCATTTATTAAGAACTTGCTATGTGTCACAAACTTTACATTTACTATTTAATGTCCATCATAACCCTATTAGCAATAATTATATAATCAGTAATAATAATAGTGTTACAAGTGAAAAAAATTAAGATTCAAAAGCAAAATGACTTTCCCAACCTGAGATGAGTTAAATCCAATATACACATGTACACACATAAGGATCTGTAACAACTCAGAAAGGAAAGGTAAAAATGACTGTATGATCAATAAAGAAAAGCATACCTCACTTAGAAACTACAGGAACAAAGCCTTTGAGCTTAGGGGATGTGTTTTTAATGTGGCTACAGGTGGGCACAATGTGGCTGTGAATTTCTGACTCCTGTTTCCCCTTTAATGACACCACAGCATTTTCTCATTCATGTACCATTGGCAAATACTCCCACCACAGCCACTCCAATCAACTCCACGCAGAATCAAGCCTATTCTTTGTCCAATTTCCCTACCTTAAATTAGAAATACAGAGCTCATCATACTGAATTATAAATTTTCTATAAAAAATTATCTCCCTCACTGGTCTGTAGTAATTATTATTATTATTGTAGCATACTACTAACAATTAATTCAATCTGAATGCATGTCTATATAAATATCTCCAAATAACACTAGAACTATCTCATGAACAGATCACTTGTTCTAATTTATTATATGAATTTAGGTATTCATGAACTTAGCTATGACCCATATTTGCAGATCACAAGGTAATAAGTGATGACAGCTAACTTGGGGGTGCAGCAGGTGTCATTCACGCTGATGTCCTACTAAGGCCCTAGTACAGAGCCTAGCATGTAGTGGATGGTCAATCAATATTAGACGGTTTAGATGAATGCATGTATGCATGCATGCATAGATCTGTGGATGGATGGATGGATGGATGGATGGATGATGGAAGGAAGGAAGAAATAGCACTGAAGAAGAAATCTATGTAGACTCAATGAGAACTAAGAAGAAATGTTTTCTGTGAAAACTTCAGTACCTAAGCATAGACTAACCCTTATTCCATAATTCTCTCTACCCAATCATATGTGCGACTAAATAAGGAAAGGGAGAATAAGTCATCCCTCTTTTCCATTCTTAATGTGTAAGCCCTTAGCACATGGGTAAATTCTTCATGTAAACAGAAAGAATTACTATAAATTATTACATGATTATCTATCATCCAGCAGTTCGGCATATTAAAAAAGAATTACTGTAGAAAATCCAAACATTTAGGTTGTGAAGATCTTTTTATGGACAGTATTGTGAAATTGCATCCCAGTACTTATGATTTAATCTCAAAGAGTTTTCAGGAGAATGAGACCTCAGTCTAGTCTGACACTTTCATTTCAGGGACTGGGAAACTAAAGTCAGACAGATCAAGCTCCTTCTTCAAATTCACCTGAACTGGAGTTTAATCCCAGGTCTTTTGACTCAACTGTTTACTACTTTGCCTGCTAAGTTTGGAGTGGACTTAGATCCAATTTCCCCATATTACAAATGGGTATTTGAAACAGACAAGAAGTGACTTGCCCAAAATGATAGAGGCATTTGAGTGCATAATGAAATTTTATGATCGAAATTGTTACTGGTGCAAAAATGGTTATCAATGCATCAAAGGTCACCGATGAAGACAGAAAAAGTTAAGCTCCTGTGGAAGACACAATAGCAGCTTAGAAGTTGTAATCTGTGATTCCAAAGTTAATTTAACAACAAAATAGTACTCACATTTCATTTCTAACAAAAAAAATAAAAGCAAACATTAAAAGGTCAAACTATTGTGATCTTATTTCAAGAGATAAATATCAATGTGTGTTCTGTCTGAAACCAGTAGAGTTTCAGCCTAACAGAGGTCATCTGCAGCTAGAAGACAATACTGTGATCAGTGATAAGACAGATCCTGACTTGCCAAGAAAGGGTCACATTCATTGTCAGCACCTTTTATGTACCCTAAGTTATTGAATGGCCACTTTCCAAAATTATTAAAACAAAATATTCACTATTTTAATGGTAAAGTTTTAATTCTCCTCAAATTTAAATTACATAGGCCACTTCATTGCTAACTTGACAAATAAGTGAGAAGTGATCAAAAGATCAAACTCACACATTGATGTATGTATAATATTCAAATAAATGATATCAAAGAACTATCTAGATAAAATGGCTTAGCTTTATAAAAGTTCATGAGGACAAATACATAGTTAAAATTGAAACTACACAATAAATAAATGATATATTTTCTCTGACTACAAAAGTGCATTACAAGCTACCAATAATTTGGATATTTTCTAAGAAAATACCATTATATAAGCATTGTTCATAGAATGGATTTGGTCATAAATTGAATGACATCTTTTTATGGTATTAAGTCATTGCTGTTAGATGTATGGTTTAAAAATTAAATAGGTTTTGCTTATTACTTTCAGCCAGGATCACCATTTCTCTGCATTTAGCCTATGGTTGATCTGCAGATACAAAGATTTGAACATACAGAAAATATTCCTGTATGGTGATTTTGAATTTATTGAAATCCTTCCACAGCTATTATGTCTTTCTGTATATAAGGAGCCCCAGAGAAATTAAGGGACTTATGTAAAATGATACAAGCATTTAGTGGCAGAGCCAAACAGAATTTAGGATTCCCGACTCCAGCCCCAAAGGTAAGAGGCATTTTGATGAAGGCGGAGAGTCATTAGGCTAAGAAAGCTTGGATGTCAGTCCTAGCCTTGCTACAGAAGCAAGTTTCTTCGCCCCTCTGGGACTCAAATTTCTCCTCCAAAAAGGAGCTACTGCGTGGTGGTGGCAGTTATTGTTTGGGGTCACTGTGGCGGCATATTGAGCTCTCACTATGTGCCATTGCACTTTACCATTCACACACTCCAGCCACCGCCCCAGGGGATGCTCAGGCTCCATAATCAGGCAGGCATGAGTTCAGATCACAGCTCCATTGCTCACTGGGTCTGTTCCCTTGAGCAAAATAACTTCTATGGCTCAATTTCCTCATCTGCAATGGAAGTGATAATAATTTATGAACTAGTTCATAATGCTGTTGTGAGACAAATAAAATAATACATGCAAATAAAGCACTTAACACTGTCCCTGCTACATAGTAAAATGCTCAATAAATAAAAGAAATCTAATTTTAATTAATTCTTTTATTATTAACTCTAAGAAATAGAATGGGCATGAGACCAAATAGCCTGTAGGGATTTGTCTGGTAATGTCTGCGCCCCCATGAGCCCACTCTGGGGAATAATATCGTCTTGCTCATTGAACTTTTCCTGCAGTAACCAGTACCTGTATGTCAATAATTGAGTGGCAGGTAATCTGTCATCAAAATGATAGTTAATTATTTTAGATTGGTCAGGGTTTAAATAATTTCTCACATACTCAGGAAAATTGACTTGAAATTCTAATGAAAGTTTTCTATTTTTATTTGTATAATACATCAATGATTTTTAAAAGATTTATCACTTAGTAGAACTCTATTGAAGGTTGACTGAAAAGGCAAAGTTAGGGTGTGCTGGGACTGTGTAGGGATGCTGTTTGTGACTTGATACTTAGAGGAGCTATTAACTAAACTATGAACTCTTTTTGAAGGTCTAAGAGGTAAGACTGGACCAGTGGGTCTTGTTGGTGAGAAAGGAGACCAAGGAGAAACTGGGAAGAAAGGACCCATGGGACCAGAGGGAGAGAAAGGTGAAATAGGTCCATATGGGCCTCCTGGACCAAAGGGAGACAGAGGGGAGCAAGGGGACCCAGGGCTGCCTGGAGTTTGCAGATGTGGCAGCATCGTGCTCAAATCCGCCTTTTCTGTTGGCATCACAACCAGCTACCCAGAAGAAAGACTACCTATTATATTTAACAAGGTCCTCTTCAATGAGGGACAGCACTACAACCCTGCAACAGGGAAGTTCATCTGTGCTTTCCCAGGGATCTACTACTTTTCTTATGATATCACATTGGCTAATAAGCACCTGGCAATCGGGCTGGTCCACAATGGGCAGTACCGGATAAAGACTTTTGATGCCAACACAGGGAACCATGATGTGGCTTCAGGGTCCACAGTCATCTATCTGCAGCCAGAAGATGAAGTCTGGCTGGAGATCTTCTTCACTGACCAGAATGGCCTTTTCTCAGATCCAGGTTGGGCAGACAGCTTATTCTCTGGATTTCTCCTATACGTTGACACAGATTACCTAGATTCCATATCAGAAGACGATGAACTGTGATCAGGACTGCTGATCTGAATGTTCCAAGATCCCTGTGTCAGACACTTTAATATAATCTGGGGCCCTAGAAGGTGGAGCAAGCAGGAATAGGATCCAAAGAGACTCTCACTCAGATTCCAGCAGAATCTATCAAAACAAGATGAACCACCAAACAGTTGAAACCACCAAGATGAATTATATAAAACAATAACCCAGATATGAATTCTCTAGAAAGTGATGTTCATAGATATTTAAACAAATTAAAGACAGTGTTAAATTTTCTATTAAATGCCCTGAGTGATAAAACCAGCTGACCATGATATTGCCTCATTTAATTTTCATAAAATTACATTTTTGTTTGTTATTTAAAAAATCATAACATCCTGAAGTCTTTGACAATTCTCAAAAAGCTATAGTAAGTCTAAAACCAAAGGTAAGAGACACTGAGTATTTTCAAGCAAGCTAAAGTAAAGTTATGCATTTATTTTGTTTTACTAGTCATTCCTTCATGCTTATATATATTCACTCAACAAGTCTATAATGAGCCTGTGTGGACCAGACACTATGGTACTGAGTCACATTTAATACCAAGTTGAGACAAAATCCTTGCCTTCGTACAGGCTAGTGTGTGGTGAGCATACCGTCACAATTCAAGGTGATGAGCACGATGAAGAACAGAATGATTTGATGCTAGAGTCACATAAGACCTGCTATTCCTGGGGCTGGGGGCCAGAGAAGGTTTTACAGATGGAAAAACACTAGGCGTGCCAAGGTGGGTGTAAGCAGGTGTGGTGGATGCAAGGGAAATAAGGAATTCAGCAGCTGTATTCTCCCCATCCCACTCTCAATGCATTATTGGTAGTTTCAATTGGGAAGGAGTAAAAAACTTAGAGATAGAGGTTTAGGAGGGGTAATAGAAATGAAGATGGAAATGGAGAGAAAGAGACAGTAGGTCATTCTCCCAAATCCTTTAGCATGATGGTTTCCCAGCACAAACATTTGACCTAGTTGCTCTCTCATAACTAAGGCACTACTTTACATTGGGGTGAGACACTTTCTCATGGATTTCCTAGGTTTTGAACTCAAATAAAGCAAAATATACATCCACTGATTTATGAGCAAAGCTGACAGGAGGGATGAATGGGGGAGGAGGTGAGACCACATGTCTGAATAAACAGATGTCCCTCCCAAGTCTCACTCCTCCCTTAGTCCCACTCTCTCTTCAACGTCAGCATCTTGTTCCCCATTGAACCGCAATTCCCCTGTTACTCTTATCTGTGACTCTGTCTCATCTGTCACTTCCTCGGCCCCTCCCTTTTGGTAACTTCTAATCCTCCTCCTGTGTATTCTTCCCTTTCCTCACTCATTTAATAGGTGTTCTCAATGCCTCCTATATGTGAATCACCATGCTGGATTCTGTGCAGACAGAGGAACACCAAGATAAAGATGGCACAGCCCCTGCCATCAAATTTCTAAGGATACAAGAAAGAAAATGACATGCACACACCCCAAAATACCTATAATTCTGAAAAAGAGCATGCTAAAATATGCTTAGTGCTAAACTGGATAGAGACAAAATGCTGTGAAAGAGCAAATGCTTACTTGCAAATTAGGGAAAATCTCTGCCCACAGGGCTTTAAGTGATGAATAGTACTTGGTATGACCCCAGTAGTAGAAAGGGCACCTGAGATAGAGGTAATGATGGGAATGAGAACAGGACCAAGAAGAGGAGTTAATAAATCACATTTGTAAGAGCCTCGAATGCCAGCCCAAGGATTGGGGACTTCACTCATGAGAAAGTGGGGAGTCCCTGCGTGTTCCAGAGCTGGACGCCTCTTCCGTTACCAGAGGCAACACACAATTGCCTGCAAGGCCAGCGCTTGCTTCTCCTGTCTTTCAGGCCTGTCTTGCTTCCACTGTCTTCTGCCTGCCATACTTTGTCCACTGACCTTCCTTCTGAGTCAGGACAAGGGTCCAGGAGATCAGGAGCAATGGGGATTAGACAAAGAAGGGAGAGCACAGGTGGTCTGAGACAGTCACCTGCCTACACGTCACAGCCAAAGCTAGAATTCTGTGCTATGCTATAAAGTATAAAAAATAGCCAACAGAAGTAGCTAATCTGGGCCCTTTGAAGACTGTAGGATTTGCTGGAGAAAATGGAAATGGAGAAGTTACTGTAGATGGTCATTAACCACAAGACAACTGTGTGATTAAAATTTTCTTCTGATCACGATCCTCAGATGCATTCATCTTTGGACATTGTTTACTTACTTACCTTGTAAATATTTCTTTCATTGCAAAGCCCTCAAATTTTGAGTAGCTTTTTAAACTGAAGTTTCTTTTATTGGTTCTATGCCCACAGATGAATTTTATTTTGAAATATTAGGTGGGGTAGTGATGAGGACCAGAGAGCTGACATGGGAAAGAAAAGGCTGTTTTGGTGTTAAAAGAATAAAATCTTAAGCAAATGCAGGTGTCTTTTATTCAAAAAAAAAAAAAAGAAAAGAAAAAGAAAAAATAATGTATTCACATTTATGGTTATTTGTGTAAAGAAAGTAGAAGAGCAATTTTGGTTTAAAAAAATTCCAAGCCTCATTCCAATCATTCTTCTGTAAGGGCTGACTTGTCATAAATATGTATTAAATGATATTTATTGACTATACACCATCTTGTTCCAGAAGGGTTTAAAGCCACTTACGAAGATAGACAAGACACAGAAAGAAAAAATCAGTAAGAAGCAGATGAGAAGAAAAGGGACAAAGCACACAAAAGGGCAAGAGTGAGGCCGATACCACTGTGTGTGCATGAATTTGTATGTGCTCGTGTCACACATTTAGAGGGCACGTGTGTTTCCTCACGCCCGTGCGTGCACAAGAGTATTCCCAGTCATTTATCACTGTGAATGCTGTTGTTAATGGTGAAAAGAAATAACACAAACTTTGAATATACTTTTCTCTGCCAGTCTGAAAAGGACCATGGACATAAATAAATTGTATATATTAGCTATTTTTTTATACCTTCCTCTTTCTCTCTTCTGTTAACTCCACTTTTAGTAAATGGCATCACTACCCACTCTGTCACCAAAGTCAGAAAGCTAAGGTGCATTCTGGACATCTTCCATCCCTTCCCCACTGAATTTTGTTCAGCATAAAATACTTGTGGTTCTAACCCCTAAATGAACATCTCCCATTCATTGCACCTTTTCATACCCAATGGCAAGGTTTCATTCCTATGTTCATCATAACTTCCCTGGATCAGTAAAAAACTTTGTAACTCACCCTTTGCCTCCAACTATAATCGTCCAATCCATTCTCTGCACTAAGTTGAGTATATGCAAAGGTCATGCCATTTCCCAGCTTAAAAACCAGCAATGGCCTTCCCGGTCCTCACAATATAAAAGTTTATCCTGAACTTCTCTCAGTTTTGCTATCTGGCATGCATTTCATATATCCTTTTTCTGGCATCCATACCCAATTTCCTTCTGAAGGACCATCCTCTTTTGCAGGCTAAGTCTACGAGTTTCTCAGTGGAATTGTTATTTCCAGTATGTAAATCTCTGGCCTGATTAATCAAAGCATAGCATTCTGCTCACTCATCAAAATAGTTGGTTCCCAAGCAAACAGAAAGGATATTGTTGGGGGGGAGGGAGGAGAGGGAAGAGGGAAGGAGGTTTTGGTAAGGGGCAACAATAATCAACCACAATGTATATCAACAAAATAAAATTTTTAAAAAATAAATAAACTTAAAAAAATAAAAATAAATAAATTTAAAAAAAAAAATAGTTGGTTTCAGTGACTCGATCAGAGCCAGTGAGATTTTGCTGGGACTTCTACGGAAGAGAATCTCATTCTTTCCTGTTGGACTCGAGTTCTGAGCCTCTAGCAGCTATTTCATCATCACAACGTTTGACACATTTGAGAATGGAGCCATCCACAGACGAAGCAGAGAGACAGAAATAGAAAAATGGGCCTTGGAGTCATCATTTGAACACAGATCTAGACAAGGCTGTAGCCAGCTCTACCCTTGGACTTTTCAGTTATAATGGCCATTGAATGTCATTTTTACTTAAGCCCCTTGAGTATTTGGTCACTTGCAAGAGATGTTATCTTACCTAATATTAATGCAAGCACCCTGTAGCATGGCACGTCCTTTAGGGATATAGCTTCTGCTTACTTTTACAGTCACTTACTTTTGTAACAGCCCAAATGGACTAAGACAGTCCTCACAACAATTATTCTCCCTAATTTACACATGGAGAAATAAGGAACAGAGACGTTAAGAAATGTGTAAAGTAAATAGTAAGTAGCACAGTAGACCCAGACAATCCAGCTTCAGAGTCCACACTCTTAGCCACCATGCTGGGCCCTTGTCCTGTTTCACACTCACTTTACAATACTGTCATCATTGTGTTGCTCATATGTATTTACATTTGTCTATCTGACGGAGGTTTTGTCCTTTACATCTTTATATCCCAGGACTCTACACAGTGACTGTCATAGTATGTGCTCAATAAAAATGTGATGCTTTAATCAGTGACAAGTTCTTTTCAGTCACAATCAAAGAGACACAGAGAGAAGTCACAGCAGAAAAGCTCTATAAAATCATCCTGTGCGTTAACCAAGATTCTTTAGACTACAATTGCCAAAACTCAACTCAACCTGGCTCAAGGAAAAGGGAACTCACTTAAACCAAAATTCCAGAGCCACATCTCAGTATTCAGTCACTGTCCCCAGGATTTTCTCTCTCCCCAACCCACAGAATAGTTCGCTTAATGATGGCTTCACTTTCAGGCAAGCTCTTGCCTTTGTTGCAAAGATGGCCAGTAGCAGCTCCAGGCTTGCATTTTGCAGCCCCAGCAGGAAAAAAAAAAAAAAAAAAATCGCTTTCTCAGTAGTTCCAGCAAAAGACCTGGGGATGACAGCCTTTGTTTTCTGTTGGTCCTGCTTGAGTCATGAGTCTATACCGCAGTCAGTGATTGGCCACAGGATGTGCTGTTCTCATTGGCCAGGCCTATATCACAGCCAACCCCTAGAGCTAAAAACACAGTCAGTCCTACCTAAACCACATGGACTAAGGGTGGAGAAGAGATCATTTCCCAAAGCAAAATAAAGATGTCAGGTCAAGAAAAAGAGGCATTGGTCAATTGGCAGTCAAAAACAGCAGGCGGCCTCTGTAGGCTGTTTCCATATAAAATCAAAACCACATTTATTGTGTCTGCATGATTCAAAATAGACGTGTTACTAGAATTATTTTTCTCTGAGGTAGTCTAATTTTTGATAATTTTTGTTTGCAGTTGATTATGTTGTTCTAAAAGAGCCTGGCATCTGTGATGATCTCAATGTACAGGCAGCCACAGTGCTGTCCTGCACGGACCTGGAGGGCGGTCATCACGCTGGCCTCCAACAAACACTTTTAATGAAAGAATAAATTATTCCTAGGACATGCAACAATATATGCAATAATCGTTGATGATTATAAAAAGAAGAGGGAAAGCATCCTTGGAAATTAGTCTTTTGATGGAATCAATAAGGGCCAATAAGTCCAATTCATTCCTTGGCTGACCTAATGAATCCTGAAAGGGGAGACTGAAAAGCCGTCCTAGGTTAGCAACTACATTTCTGTCCTCGTGTTTTCCTTCTTGTTTCTTGAGATGGAAAAACGGTGCTTAATGATACCAGCAGTTACCATTTTCTGTGTGCCTCATTAGTACCACACTGGGTCTTTTTAGCATGGTACCTTATTTTATTCTCAGAAAGAGCCCATGTTAGTGGCACATTCTAACCTCTGGAGAGAATTCAGTGCCACTTCCACGTCCCTTCTCCTTGAAAGGAGGAGATTGGTATGGACATGTTAGGGAGGGGGTGTGTAGCTGTGCTGGGACATTGCTTAAGCATCAGAATGGAGGAGGTCAAAGTCTCTTGAGGCCACATACCAAAGTCTCTGTGGGTTCTTCTCTCTCAGGAATGTGCCCATCAGGGTCCGTGCAGGAACAGCAGGACACACTCGAATGGATTTCACTGTAGAGAGTCGAATGAAAGAACTGTATTTAGAGTGCAGGAGTGCAGGTGGGGTGAAAAGAACCAAGTAGGGATGTTGACATATGAAAGGATTCACAAAAGCAGGAACCCAATACCATCCCAAAGTCTGAAGGGGCGGGGGAGGCAATGGAGGTTGCTGAGTGTGAAGGAGAGCTGGAGACTAGGAAGAGGGGGCTACACCTGGAGAAAAGCCCAGCCACTGTCAGACCATGCACAAGCAGAAGGAAACCAGGACATTAAAGCCCCTGACCACACTCTCATTCTAAAACCTCCACTCTCCCATTTGCACCCCTCACTGGTCAAACCCAATAACTCTAGGTGGAAAGGGAGTCTGGGTCTTGCAGTGCACAGGGATGGGCTTCCCTGGCAAGGAGCAGAGCAGAGAAGAACAGAAAATAGATGGGGAGCCAGGAGAGGGGGTGGGCGAAAATGGAAATGAACCAGCACAGGGCTCCCCTCTTAGATCCCTTCCCTCTCCAGAGTCTCTAAAATTCCATGCAGCTGGTGCAATAAAACTGGTTCCCTGTCTTTAGCACAGCAGAAGTGACACCTTCCAGAGCTGTGTGTAATTTATTCACAAGGAACGCTTCAGTCTGAGAAGCGGTCCAGCTCCACTTACAAGAAAACTGTGTGGGAGTGTGGGGTCAAGCCCTCACAGTGATGAACAAAGAGTTTTGCCAGAGTGTCTCCTCTGTAAGTCCCCCTCCTAAACTTGCATCAGCAACAAGCAGCAGGGGGGGCATTCAGGGCTCTGAGAGTCTAGCCAAACAGCTTTCCAGCTCATCATAAGTTACATATTCCTCTTACCCCTTTACAGATGAGAATGCTGAGGCTCAGAGCAATTGAGCGATTTACCCACTGTCAAGCCTTAATAAATGTGGAGTTCTAACTCCTGCCCATCTGCCTCTAATGCCCATGCCCTGTCATGAGCACACATACCTGCACTCCCCTGACTCTCAAGACCTCTTCTTTAAGACACAGTTTCGCAGACAGATCATTGAACTGTGGGGCAAATGCTCCATGCTCTGTCCACTTTCTTTGATCCTAGTAAACATTGTTTTCCTCCTCCTTCAGCTGGAAGCTAAACCTGTCACAATCAGGACTGGCTCATTCAAAGACAAAATATTCAGTGTAGCCAGAGCATACTGCTCTGCAAACTCTAAGGGTCCAAAAGACTATGAACCTCCCTCGCTCAACAAGGACTAACACCAAGACACCAGTGCCCACTCTTTGGGTCTGGTTTAGTTCTGCCAAGGAAAACCCAAGCACTCTTTTAGCATCATCATTATATTGTATTGCTTAGAAAAATCCAGGCCATCTGAATTCCTCTCAGTTTTTCTCACAAGACAGTCTCCTGTAATAAACACACACACACACACACACACACACTCTCTCTCTCTCTCTCTCTCGTTCAGAATTTATCCTAACAGAAGCCATAGCAAGCAGCACCAGACGTTGCACAGACCTCATATGTCCCCTACAGTGGTTGTTAGCTCAAGTCCAAGACATACCAAATATGTTGTGTAACTGAAAAGAAATTTTCTTGGGAAAAGAAATTTTTCTTAGAAACTTATAAACATTGCAATGCCATACCATGGTTTCCAAGAGACGAACTGATCCCTCCTTTTCTTTTGGTTCTACATCAGAATATCTTGCACTGAGTAATATTGACATTTGTAGTCAGATCCTTCTTTGTTGTGAGGTGCTATCCTGTGCATTATAGGGCATTGAACAGCATTCCTGGCCTCTACTCACTAGATGCCACCCCTCCCCAGTTATGACACCTCCACTCCAGTTGTGACAATCAACAATATCTCCCAACAGTGCCAAATGTCTCCTGGGGGCTGGGGAGGAAAATTGTCCCCAGTTGAGAACCACTTCTGTACAATCTGGTCACGATCACAGAGTCTACTCAGTCCCTGCAACCCGCCTGTTTGCCAACCATCATTTTCCAACTAACCTTTTTTTTTTTAACAGACATAACCATGTGGCTTGTCATCATTTCAGGTAAGATCTTTGTTCCCTTGCGAGAGCCCTGAGTTTGAAGGTGTACAAGAAGCAGCAAGAAACTATGCCCTCACCCCAATTCCCTTTTACTTTAACCAAGATATTTCTTTTATGTTTTGTCTATGATACAAAAATCATGAAGTCTCCAATTTCTAAGAATTTACTCCAAGAAAATAATTAATAATGTGTGCAAAGATTTAATCACAGAAAGGGCCTTGCAGAAAAGCTTGTAATATGGAAAATTGCGCAATAGCTTAAGTGTCTGATGGTAGAACACGGGTTAGAGGAGCTGTGATACACTCATCCAGAGGAACACAGTCATTAAAAATGATGAGGATGAAAATGTATTTACACCATAAGAGGTTCATAAAATATTAACAGAACAAAGTAGATTACTAACAAATATTCTAAGTCATTATTCCATTTTTAAAGTATTTTTGTACACATGCATAGAAAAATCTAGAAAAAAATAAGTTATTAAAAGAGATTTCTCATTTCTACCCTTTTGATATTTATGATCAATTTTTATAATAAACATATTTTATTTATTTTACATAAAACCTTTTTATATAAGCTCATAGATACTCAGGGTAGTTGCACACTATTTTACTTCCAAAGAGTTTCAGAGAAAAAAAATCTAAAGAGAGAGAAAATAAAACCCTAAAACCGTAGGCTGAAGTGTGAAATGACATCATCCTTAGTTTTCTCATGGCATACTTGGATGTCTATTTTGGAGAATTCTTTAAAGCAAGAATAAGACAAATAATCCTAGTTCACATTTTTTTTTAATTAGCCCATCCTCACTTGAACAGGGAAGGAAATGAGTCTTGAATTGACATCATTTTATTGAGTGTTTATTAGACTAGAACTATAAACCCAATGGGTTAGCTACAGTATGAAGTCATTCAGGACCAATGCGTTTGTCAGAAGGCAAAGGCGTTTATGAGCAGCGATATGAAGAGGACTGAGTTCATGGGGTCCCCCCAGTGCCATGACAGAGGTGACAGAATTTATTGAAGCAAAGACTTTCCCAATCTAGCCAGAATTCCAAGAAATAATCTGAAGGAACTGAAAGTAGAAAAATCATAAACTCTCAGTGGTTGTATAAGATGCTCTTACCTTACAAAAGTGCTATCTTTTACAAGGTGGTTTGTGAGATGCTACCATGGCTGAAATAAGCAACAAGAAAAAGCAAAGTCTCTGATCTATCCCTACCACAGCTCCAGAGAATTTTTTTCGCATTGCTGTGCATCCCTATTGTTATTGAAATTACTCTGAAATGATGATAGAAAGTTGCAAGGATTTTCTACAGAAAACACCCAGGTCTTACTATATTCAGAACTAAAATTAAAGCATAGCTGTCTGAGGTGCTACATTTGTGCAGACTATCGGCAAATAATAACTAGATAGTTGGTATGTGAGATGGTCGGGACCCAGGAGACATATGCATTGATATATCAAGATACAAACAAGAAGTGGTTACACACTTGACTCCCCATTAGGGTTGCCAGATAAAATAAGGGGAAATTCAAGTTTGAATTTCACATGACACAACAAGTATGTCTCAAATATTTAACTGGGTGCCCTGTATTCTTATTTGCTCTATCTATCAACTCTTTTCCCGTAAAACTCACCTGTAAAGACATAAGGTTAATCCAAGTAACCTTCAGGAGGGCTGTGTGTATCATTTCTCATATAATAAGAAGTAGCTTTTCTTATGAGAAGGGATTCTTAGCTTCCTAAAACAGTTTGAAAGAGCGAAAGTTAGCTGCATCAGAAAGACGTGAGAGAAACTGGGAGGAAAGTCAGAAGACTTAAAATCTAGTCCCACAAATTCCAGTAATAAGCCTTGGGTGACTTTTGGACAATTCATTTGAATTCTGTAAGCCTCTATTTCCACATTAGATGGGTGGTGGAAGGTAAGTGGCTGCCTTTCTTTATTATCTGAACTCATGGCAGATATTGCTAATCAATCCATCACAGCATTCCTTTCCACTGTGCCAGGAGCAGCCTCAGAATTCCTAACACAGTCTCCAAGTGGCCACCATGCATCGATGATGAAATCAACTTGCTTTCCCTGAACTAAATGAGCCTTAGGTTTCTTTTCCAGCTCTAATGAAAGTTTAGAATCCCTTGTACAGATGCTCCTCAACTTGCAATGAAGTTACATCCTCAAAAATCTGTCTTAAGTTGAAAACATCTAAATTGAAAATTCATTTAGTGCACCTAGCCTAGAGAACACCATAGCTTAGTCTACCCTAACTTAAACATGCTCAGAACACTTACATTAGCCTACAGTTGGGCAAAATCATCTAACACAAAGCCTATTTGATGATAAAGTGCTGACGATCTCAACATAATTTATTGAACACTGTCCTGAAAGTGAAAAACAGCATGATTGAATGGGTATCATTGTAGAGTTGAAAAATTAATTCAAACCATTGTAAGTTGGTGACCATCGGTATTCTAATCTACCTCTAATGGCAAGGTCGTACCTAGTTTCACACCCTCAGTTAAGAGCAAAAATTGACAACTGCCTGCCAAAATAGATTTTTTTACAAATTCAGAGCAGGAGTAATGGGTGCTGGAGTCCTGCTCTAATCAGGACTTCGGGAGAGGACATGATAGATCCTGACTCTGGTCCCCAGTGGGGACCTTGATTCCCCCTGCTCTGTGTTTCTGCTTCTTTCTGCATCGCTGGGAGTCTCACACTACCCCTGGCTTCCTTCCCCTCCATCTCTCTTTCCTACCTCGTGGGTTCTGCTCTCTTATAATTTATCCTCTCCTGGCCTCTCATATCCCAGCTCTAGTTCATGACATCGTGTCTGCTTTAGCTCCAGTTGCTCCACCCCTGCCTGATTCTTTCTTCATTTCTCAGTTCGAACACCCCAGAGTTAAGGATCTTACAGCTTAGCTGGCTCCTGTCTGTAAGGGGCCAGCATGGGGACTGGCTGCTAGCTGAGTCAGAGCCCTCCTTTGGTCCAGTCAGCTAGGACTATAAATACCTGGTAGAAAACATGGCTGTCCATTCAAAGCCCATCAGCAGAAGATGTTGGCATCCCCCTAATCCCCTTTTTATTGTTTTTTCCAAAAGGGTGCCATTGGGCAGGCACAATGATGTTCAGTCCATTACTTCACAGGGTCCTTTCAAGGTCCAAATGTGATAATGTATGTGAAAAATGACGACTCCAGCTGGTTTCACTCAAAAGCAGGCAAGGATCTGAGCATAAGTAGTTTATTTGGGACATGCAGGAAACACCAATAGGTTAGCAAGGAAGCCATAGAGGGAAAGGAAGGCAACCAGCAAGTGTGTGTTACTAAGTAAACTGCCTTGGTAGCTGACTACAGCTCATCACAAAAGGCAGCTGGGAAATGTGAGATAACACACATCCCAGGATTGGGTCCCCCCAAAAGTGAGGAAGCTGCAATATTTAAAGACCAATTCCCAAGAGTCATTGGTTCTCCCAGGGATGTTGTTTTCTCCAGCACTTCGGGGGTGCCACTAGTGCCCTGGCAGAGGGGCTTGGTGAGGTTCTGAACAAAGGCTTCAGGCACAAAGATGGAGATAAGACAGCTGGAAATCTACCAGAGTGCCCTGAATTAGTTAAGGTCCAAGGGATATGGGAAAGGCATTGTCATCACCTGCTACAGCAGTTTGTCAACTTTCAAATAAATGTCAGTTCCTATGAAGGAGGAAGGTCTTGCCTGTTTTGTCCCCAGCCCCTGAAACTGTACCTGGCACATAATTGATGGCCAATACATATTTGTGGAATTAATAAATGAATTAATGAATAAATGATAGAAAGTTCTATCTAAATAAATATAATTATTATTGGGGCAGTCATTGCAGATCCTTTGTTTGTTTTTCTCATGCAAATGAAGAGGTAACATGATAGGAGAAGGGTAAAGAGGAGCAGTTAGTGGGGACAAAGGGCCATCTAGTACCAAAAAAGTCCTGGGTTTCAATATCATCTCTCAGCACCACCACCATGACTTGGGCAAAGCGGAAGAAACAGCTTTCTCCCACATACTCCTCAAGTTGTATTTTAATGACTTCTTTTCTACTACTTGTTCTTTATTTTAGTTGGATTACGGCTCTGCAAAATGATAAATAAAGGAAAGCTATATTCTTCTTTCCCTAGTCATTTGTCCCCAAGGACAACCCTGAGCTCTTCTCTTGCTTAAACCCTACCCCACCCACATCACAAACAAGACCGCAGCGATGAGTGTGTGAGGGGACGATATTACCCACCTCCGCTGATAGGATTGAGAGAGCTCCCATTTAACCCTTTTCCCCTTCCTTCCCTGAGAGTGCTGAAGTGATTGAGAAATATACACAGAAGTCACATATGGACCAAAACAGTTTTCCTGCTGGTAACACCAAATCAGAGAACGCACTTAGATATGAGGCTGAAACAAACTTCCCAGTGGTTGCCTCTAGGTCTAGACCTGATTCGCCTTACAGAGCAGAAACTTCTCCATTCAGCCTCAGACTGGACAGTGGGCTGCCTCACTCCAGGTGAAGCTCATAGAACCAAAGAGGACCCATCTGCAACTGTCCCTTCTTTACACATGGTCCACTCCCAAGAGTGACACCAGACTCTTGCTATCTCAGCAATCAAAGACATTACTCCTCCCCTCTCCATAGGAAAAAGTTATTGAAAGGTAGAAATACATCATTGGCCATTACAAGCCTCTGAGAGTGGAAGTTCCTATTTTTTAGAGTGACAGGAACTCAGGGAGAGGGGAAAAAAGGATGACTTCCCCAGCCCATCTATGACAGAAGAGCTGATCTGAAAACATATTTCCCTTTTAATTCTCAGTGACTAGATAGGAGCAAGTATATCGTTGGATATGCTGAGGAGTTTGCTTTGCAGAAATCTTTTTCAATTCCCCTTTCCTCCTGGGGCACAGATACAAATGCATTTACACCTGTACAGATTCCATATATTCTTTAATAGCTGGGGCTATACCTCTATTTATCCCATCTCTCACACTAACATTGTTAGTAAACTCTGCAGTGAGACCTCAGCCAACAGAGTTTAGGGATGTCAGAGGCTCTAATACATCAAAGAGACAATGGTCTCTTTGGGAATGTTTCTTTTTAACCAAACAAAATGGGGAATTAGTAATTTTGCTTTTGCTTCAAGGTCTATCTTTTTTTTCCACAATGTTTAGAGCATTTTCTTAAAATACCAAATTGTTGAAATTAAGCTAAATAGAAAAACATAGCAAATATTTACAAAATCATGCATAACATCACTCAAGTCATACACATGTAACAATGCAGAAAGTTCTTAAAAAGCTTCCAAGTTAAAATTATGGAGATTTCCCAAAATGGATCTAATGGCTCATTGCTGGGCATGACACCAACACAGTACCTAAGATCTTTGAGCAAATGTGGTCTCCCTGCAATGCAGTGCTCCCTAGATATTTGTTCTTTGGGGGATTCAGACTCACAGGCAGCCAGAGAGACAAGAGTTAAGATAGTCACACAACTGGTCTCATTTTCTTCACCCTATTGACTGTGTTCAGGTTACACAGACAAAGCCAAAGAGTATTTTCTTCAGCTTCTGACGATATTCAGAAGGATATGAAGGAAAACAAAAATCTCTCGTTGCTTGAAAAAAAAAATTCAGCACATAAACGGCTGGGTGGAGAGTGCTTGTAATAAAACTATAAAGTTCTGTTTGGTGGAAAATTACCTGTCAGGACCTGCTTTAAGGCGAGAGAGCAGAATGTGGCCAGTTTACTTTTTAAAGTGCTGACCTCTAGTGGTCAGCAGCAATAATTACTCTACAAGAGAATGAATTTTCTAAAATTTTGTAAAGATCCAGGTGTGGGCCGGGAGTTCATCTTTCTCTGCCCACCTCATGTTACAGGAAAGAAAGCAGAGATCTGCACAAGATGAGGAACTTGTCAGTGGTCACTAAGATGGGACTGGTGCCAAGGTCTTCTGTCTTTCATTCAGTTCATCCCCTCCCATTGTCTAGCACACATTGAAAAGCTACATTTCCATATATGCTGTAATTAATAAACAATTAGAGTAAAAATAACAACACTGCAGTTTCAGATAATCCTTTTGTGATTTACCATAAAACCTGACTGAATAAGTTTGGATAGAGGTTTCAACCCCCAGTAAGTGTTAAACAGCTGGAGGGTGAAGATTTTATACTAATCACCTTTGAATCTCTAGTACTTTGCACCAAACCTGCCACATGGCAGGGACTAAATAAATGTCAGGTGGATGGATAGATGGATGGACAGATAAATTTTATTTTGAAATTAGACATCAACTAAAACCAAAAACTACTTGCCTTGTTATCCAATTAGTAAATGGTAGACCTAAGGTTTGAGGCCAGCAGCCCAGTCTAACACTAAATGCCACCTCTCCTAAGGAACCCCTACACTTGCCCTAGGGACTTCTCCTGCTAATGACCTTCCTAAATTTAACAAATGCAGCCTCCCTGGCTGTCTGAATCCACAAAGCTCATTCAAAATTAGATTGTGTTTTTCAGACTCTTGGTCATAAGTTTTTGTCCTCAACTAAGGACCCAGAGAAGACTTTTCTTCATGTGTTGGTTTGTTCCTTCAATCATTCAACATATTTATTGAGTGTCTCCTGTGTTCCAGGAACTCCCCTGAGTAATGAGAGCCCAGTGGGAAATACAAGTGATGCAGCAAACGCTATGCTAGTGGTAAGCACTGGAAGGGTAAAGAAAGAAGGAAGCCTCGTGAATGATGAAGGCTCCTTCTCCAGTGTTAGTGAAGACTCGCATCAGGAGAGAGCCCTGAAGGTACCAAGCACGTAGTATCGGTGTCTCGGAGAAAGTATTAGTAAACTTCAGGATCGCTTGATAAAATAGCCCAGGCTGGCAGTAAAGAGAGAGAATCTCCATGTGAGAACATGAAAACCTCATGACCAACTCTGCCCCCAACGATTGTTCCTAGAATTCACTTGCCTTCTGAGGATTTGAGTAATCTCCCCGATACCATCGTTCTGCCTCCTGAAATTATTCTTCTTTCTTTACTCTTCCATCTCAAACGTGGATACAAGTCCTTTCTGTAATTCCCCCACAGCGCAGATGAGATGATATTAGAACAATTAAAAGATTTAACCAAAGTCTCAGCGATACGAGAAAGAAGTTATAACACAGAGTTACTAAAAGCTGGGAACTGGATATAGCAACACTTGGAATCCATAAGATCTAGTCTGCCCTCGTGAGGTCCTAGTAGGACTGCTTCCTTGTCCAAACCTGGGGGACAGGACATGGCAGTGTCCCCCTTTCCCTACTAGCTCAGGAAACCCCGTCTAGTGTGGCAAAACCTCTCAGAGTCCAAGCCCAGAGAGCAGAATGTCCCTTTGCCCTCTGCTCCAAACTTCATCTCTTCAATAGTGAGAACACAGGCAGCTACCGATTTTCAGATGGCTTTTACTCCAGAAATCCGTTTGCTAGTCAGTTCTTTGGGATCTTCCATGCGTTTCTAAAGACATAACAGTGATTGAGATCAGATCTAAGTCCATGAAAATTCTATTTATACCCTAGTCCATTTAAGGATGTTAGAAACATAGCTTCCCAATTTAACAGAAATCAGTATAGATGCTCCTGGGAGCTCTTTGTACTAATATATCCTCTGTACCAATATAAAGACCCAACCCACTATAAGACCACAAGCATTCCGCATCAGGGGACAAAGCAAAGTTGCTTCTACAGGGAGTTGTGGCTGCAAACATCAAGGACGTGAAAATTCTTGACCTGGAATCAGTAGAGAGGTCATTTCTAAATTGAGTCTAGCAAATGTCTGTTTCCCAAGTATCTTTACCAGTTGGTGCATTGGAAAGACACACAGTGCAATTTGTGGCATTGCAGAGCATGAAAAAAATGTTAGGTGGATCAGAGTGACTAGTGAAACCGAACATATTTTTTAATCAAGAGGCATTGTCAGCTTTTCCTCTGTCTAGTGAGCCCAGCAATTCTCCTTGGATAAGATCTCGTTTCAACAAAGAGTCCTTTGAGCAATTCATTTTGATGATGCAAATGTAAGATAAATGGACACCCACTGCCCTTGGACATTGGAATAGAACAGAATGTTCTGTGGCACGACTGGTGCTCCCCAAATTTCCAAATGCCCCTTCCAAATGTGGTTTTGGGCATACTTTGAATAAATTTGCAAAGGGGTCCAAGGAACCTCCTGGGAAAAAAGGGATTTTGATACTGGCCTCTTTCCTGCTGAATTTCAACAGCATTAAAACTTCTGTGATAAACTCAGATAGCCTAAACTGACATTTATCAGCCAAAAAGGGTACTCAGCACTGTGGAAGAAAATACATGAGAAAAGGGGAATGTGAACTGTGATCTGGTGACCACAGTTCCAACCAGATGATGTGGGGGTGGGGGGCCGCAGCTGCTTGTTTAGGTATATCCTGTGATGAAGGTCTTAAACTCCTCCCAATGCTGGGAACACTCGTGGATCATATCAGTGTAAACCATATTGGGGAAATCAGGGTTTCTCCACCTCAGTGCTGTTGACATTTGGAGCCAGATAGCTTTTTTGTGTGTTGGGGTAGCGGTGAGGGGACTGATCTATGCCTTGTAGGATGTGTAAGAGCATCCCTGGCTTCTGCCTAATAGATGACAGCAACACTCTCCCTGTCACCAGTTGTGAAAACCAAAAATATCCCCAAACTTTGCCAAATATATGGGGGCGGAGAAGGGATCAACGCTGGTTGAGAAGCACCAGTAGAAACTAAAACGGCATAACCCTAGATTCTCAAATGTGAGGCATCTGGTATGAGTATCTGGACTACCAGGCACATCAATTCAGCTGTGGGCAAAAATGCTTAGCTTAGACTCCTTGGGAGCCATTTCCAGCAGTCACTGGCTAGACGCTTCTGTCGTCTCACCACCGGCGTTTGGAGGAACGGTCATCCTTTGATTCAAGTAAGCCCTTCAAGATGCATGAACAGCTCTAGGTGGCAGTGAAGCTTCAAGAAGAAGGCACTGGGTATCCTGCTGAAAAGGGCAAGCATATTTTCAAGCATCTAATCAGAAAATGAAAGAATTGTGATGATATTTTTACAGTAAGCCGATGAGATGCACTTAAGGGAAGTAGTTAGAGAGAAGAGAATGTAAAACTTGTAGGAAAATATTCTTTTTAACAAGAAAAATAGGAAGATTCGCTCCTTCTTCTACTGCAGCAGTTTTCTCTCATATGTTAAAGCATCCCCAGTTATTTCGAATTATGACGTGAGTCTCTAAATAAAAACGAATCTCACAGCATTTTATTCTCAATAGCTCTAACAGCTCTCTTAAGAAGAGAGAATATTATGAAATGCAGCAAGTGAGAAGAAAGTGCTATAATTCAAAACAGGTGGAAAATCATGGCACTGCACTGGAGGAGAGAATTAAACACTTTAATATCTGCAAAATAAAAATAGGCCACACAGACAGTATATCTGAGCTGATAAGTGCTTCTCTCCGTTTACTATTGAAACAAGAGGTTCTGGTTTGCTAGGGTCCAAGTGATGTTTCAGGGAGAGATGTATGTAATTCAGTAAATTGAAAAATATAAATCAAAAGTTGAAGAGTATGGTTTTATAAAATTTATAATTCAAAGGTGATTCTTCAGCTTCCAACTTGAGCCTTATCTTAGTGATGTGTTTTTCCTTGTGATACATTTTCTTTCATGCAGAATGAATCAGCTACAATCAAAAACATTATAAAATGCAAAGAACTGAATAATAAAGACACATTTATCTAAAGCTGAAACTGTGTTCCTCATGTCCAGGTGCAAAAAGCATATTTCAGCCATTTATTGACCTAAATAATGCACCACTGAAGCTTTCCCCCCAAGAGAATACAGCATAGTAGTCTCATCTCAGGTTGTACAACTTTTCAATGTTTATTCCAATGTCCTAATCTTCCAAAGAGGATGCAAATGCATCATGCTTTAGTGGCATTACCCTTGAAGGCATTGGATGGATTTGCCAATTTTTTTAGGTATACATGTGTCATAAACGGAATGTTTTTGTCCCCCCAAAATTCACATGTTGAAGCCCTACTCCCCAGTGTGATGGTATTTGGAGGTGGGGCCTATGGAAGGAAGGTAATTAGGTGAGCTCATGAGGGTGGGTCTCCCATGATGGGATTAGTGTCCTTATAAGAAAGAGATGAGAGATCACTTGCTTTCCAGCATGTGAAGACACAGGTAGAAGGTGGCCATCTGCAAGCCAGGAAGAGAGCCTTCAACAGAACTTGACCATGCTGGCACCTTGATCTCCAACTTCCAGCCTCCAGAACTGTGAGAAATAAATGTCTGTTGTTTAAGTCACCCATTCTATGGTATTTTGTTATGGCAGTCTGAGCTAAGACGACATGTAAAAAATAAGTTCCTCAGAGTTCAATGTGAAAAAAATCATGACTGTATTTTATTCATTGATTCATTCATGTATTCATTTATTTAAGGATGTGACTCCTATAGTTATTATCGTTGCATAACAAATGAACCCAAAACATAGCGGCTTAAAACAATCATTTTAGAATGCTGAGGGATTTGTTGAGTCAGGAATTTAAACAGAGCACAGCTGCTTAACTGATCTCTGCTCCACAATGTCTGAAGCCTTAGTTAGCTGAGAAAACTAGAATCCCAGGAGGTGACTAAACATCTGGGGGCTTGTCCACACACATTCAGGAGACTCGGCTAGGCTGACTCAGACTAGGACTGCCAACAGAGCATGTACACGTGGCCTTCCCATGTGGCATGGCTCCCTCACTGGCATGGTGGCCTCAGAGTAGTCAGACTTCTTACATGGTGGCTCAGGGCTGTAAGCACAAGTGTTCCAGCCAATAACCTAGAAACCACATTGTCTTTTATGACTTGGCCTCAGAATTAAGCCAGCAAGCCTGCCTCACTTCTGCCATGCTCTAGGGGTCAACGCAGTTACACGTCTTTTCAGACACAAGGGGAGGTTCAATGGATCCCACTTCTCGATGGGCGGGGTGTCAAAGAATTTGTGGGTTTTGTTTTTACAAACACCATAGAGGTGTACCAAGATACAGCACAGGGTGTTTTTCATTAGCGATAATAAAAGGAATATGACTGCAGATCTATCAGAGTTTTAAAATGATAAAAATAATTTGAAAAGCCTTATACCAATCAATTTAAAAACAAAGAAAAATGAGAATTTCCTAAAAATATATGACACTAAAACTGAAATTAGAAGAAATGTAAAACCTGAAAAAGCTTGTAAGCATTAAAGAAATTGAATCAGTGGTCAGAGATTTAGCTACAACCACCTTCCCACATATACACACCAGTTCTCCAAAAAACATATACAAATGGCCAATAAGCAGAATGAAGCACGATGCCCTATATCGCCACTTGTCAGGGAAATGCAAATCAAAACGACGGTGAGAAACCACTTCATACCTTCTAGGCTGACTATAATCTAAAAAACTAAAAATAACAAGTATTGGCAAGATGTGCAAAAATTGAAACTCTTGCACATGGTTAGCGAGAATGTAAAATGTTGCAGCCGCTGTGGAAAACGCTTTAGCAGGTCATCAGAAAGTTGAATTACCATACGATCCGACAATTCCACGTCTAGATACATATCCAAAAACATTAAAAACAAGTATTTGTATGCAAATGTCCATAGCAGTATTATTTAAAATAGCCGCAGGTGGAAACAACTCAGGTCTCCATCAACAGGTGGACGCATAAACAAAATGTGGTATAGACATACCACAGAATATTACACAGCCTTAAAAAGGAATGAAGTACTGATGCATGCTACAACATGGGTGAACCTTGAAAATATTATCCTAAATGAATTAAGCCAGACATGGAAGGACAAATAGGGTATAAATCCACTTATATAAAAGATCTAGAATAGGCAAATTGATAGAGACAGAAAGTAGACTAGAGGTTACCAGCAGTAATGAGGGGAGCAGGGTATGGGGAGCTATTGTTTAATGTGTACAGAGTTTCTGTTTGGGGCGATGAAAAAATTTTGAAAACAGTGGTAACAGTTGCGCAGTGTTGCAAATGTGCTTAAACCCATTGAATTGGACACTTAAAAATGGATTAAAAGGCAAACTTTATATTGTATATATTTTACTACAATAAAAAAAAAACTCACCAGACTCAAATGGTTTTATAGACCAGTTCACAGAACAGATAATGCTAATTTTACATAAACTACTGCAGAGATAAGAGAGAGATTAGTCTTCATTTTTTGAGGTTACACTATCCTTTATCCTAAAATCAGAAAAGAATGATACAAGAAAGCAAACAATATGCTGAGCTCCCTTAAGAACATAGATGCAAAAAATTCTAAATAATAGAAACTAAATCCAATAATTAATTTTTAAAATGTCTTGATCAAGTTTAGTGAATGCAAGAAGGAGTATGACATTAAAAAGCCTGTTAATGCAATTCACCACATTAACAGATGAAAGAAGAAAATTCATATTTTATTATCTCAAAAGATGTAGGGAAAAAAGCTTGTGCTGTGTGATCTAACACTCCTTGATTAAAAACTCTTTAACCAGCTAAAAGCACTTAATCTTGAGGAATGAGATTTTTGCATTCTGACTTAGAAAAATTTGCTAGATTCAATTTTTTTTTCTTACATAAGAATTTTTGTGAGAAATAATGTTTAGGAATGATGCTTTTTAATATTTTCAGAACTTAAGAAGATGTATAATTTTTATGAACTGGTTTAGTTTAGTTAAGTATTAAAAGATAAGGGAGGTCATAATCAGAAGGTTAATTAGCACAAAAATGGTGAACAAAACTCCACCTCTTAAGGCAGTTAACCACTTCAAGTAGATGATATTTTACAATCATCATCTTTTGTTTATTTGTTTGTTTTTCATTTAATAAAACGTACAGCATTTACTATGTGCCAGGACTGTCCTAAGCACTTTACGAGTATTAATTTAATAAATATCCTAACAGCCCTCTGGAATAGTTGTTATTACTAACCTAATTTTATGTATTTTTTTTTTGAAACATAGTTGATTGTGCATTTCTATGGGGTACAGAGTTGAATATCAATACCTGTGTGCAATATGTGATGCTCAAATCAGAATAATTAGTATATTCAACACTATACAATTTGTTCCCTTTACCAATTCCTCCCTTACTACCCCTCTTCCCTCCCCCTTTCCCACCTCTGGTAACCTCAGTTCTGTTCTCTCCTTTTTTCCTTGTGAAAGTTCAATATATCATTGTGATTGTTATTTTTCTTTCTTTATTTTTTATTTGTTTATTTTTCAACTCCCACTTATGAGTGAGGACATGCAATTATTTCTCTTTCTGTGCCTGCCTTATTTCACTTAACATAATTTTCTCCAAGCTCATTCATGTTGCTGCAAGTGGCAGCATTCCATTCTTTTTTATGAATGACTAGTATTCCATTGTGTAAATATACCACATTTTCCTTACCCAGTCACCCAACCATGGATATTTAGGTTGGTTCCAACTTTGGGCTTTTGTAAATAGAGCCATGATACACATGGGAGTGCAGGTATCCCTTTGACATGATGATTTCCATTCCTTTGGGTTTATAACCAGCAGTGGGATTGCTGGATTGTATGGCAGTTCTATCTGTAGTTGTTTGAGGAAACTCCATACCATTTTCCTTAATGGCTGCAGCAATGTACCGTCCCACCAATAGTGTAGGAGATTTACTCTTTCTTCACATCCTCACCAGCATTTGTTGTTCCGTCTTTTGGATAATGGCCATTCTAACTCAGGTGAGATGATATCTCAATGTGGTTTTGATTTGCATTTCCCTGATGCTGAGTGATGTTGAAATTTTTTTTCATGTGTCTGTTGTCCTTTTGTATGTCTTCCTTTGAGAAATGACTATTCAGCTCCTTTGCCCATTTTTTTAATCAGGTTTTTGTTGTTTTACTCTTAAGTTGTTTGAGTTCCTTGTATATTCTGGATATTAACCCTTTGTTTGATGCACAGTTTAAGAATATTTTCTCCCACTCTATTGGTTGTATTTTTTGCTCTTTTAATTGTTTCTTTTGTTACACAGAAGCTTTTTAGTTTGATATAATCCCACTTGTTTATTTTTCCTTTTGTGGCCTGTGCTTTTGTCATCTTATTCATAAAGTCTTTGCCCAGTCCTACTTCCTGAAGTGTTTCCCCTATGTTTTCTCTTAGGAGTTTTATAGTTAAGGGTCTTATATTTAAGTCTTCAATCCATTTGGGGTTGGTTTTGGTATATGGCAAGAGATATGGATCTAGTTTCATTCTTCTACATGTAGTGTCCAGTTTAGAACCATTCATTGAAGAGACAGTCTTTTCCCCAGTGTATGTTCTCAGTGCCTTTCTCAAAGATCAGTTGGCTCTAAGGATGTGGGTTGATTTCTGGGTTCTCTATTCAGTTCCATTTGTCCAAGTGTCTGTTTTTATGCCAGTACCATGCTGTTTTGGTTACTATAGCTTTGTAGTACAATTTGAAGTCAAGTAGTGTTATGCCTCCTGCTTTATTGATTGATTGATTGATTGATCAGGATTGCTTTGGCTATTCAAGGTCTTTGGTTGTTCCATAAGTATGCTGGGATTGTTTTTCTATTTCTATGAAGAATGTCACTGGTGTTTTGATGGGGATCGCTTTGAATCTAAGATTACTTTGGATAGTATGGACATTTTCCCAATGTTGATTCTTCCAATCCAAGCACATGGAATGTCTTTTCATTTTTTGTGTCCTCTTTAATTTCCTTCTTCAGTGATTTGTAGTTTGCATTGTAGATATCTTTCACCTCCTTGTTAAATTGATTCCTAGGTATTTTATTTTTTTGGTGACTATTATAAATGAGCTTGCTTTCTTGATTTCTTTTTCTGCTAGTTCATTCTTGGATTATAAAAATGCTACTGATTTTTGCTTGTTGATTTTGTATCCTGCAACTTTACTGAAATAATTCATCAGTTCTAAGAGTTTTTTTTGTAGAGTCTTTACATTTTTCTATATATAGGATCATGTCATCTGCAAACAGGCACAGTTTGACTTCATCTTTTCCAATCTAGATGCCCTTCATTTCTTTCTCTTGCCTGAAGGCTCTGGCTAGTACTTCCAATAATATGCTAAACAGGAGTGGTAAGAGTGGGCATCCTTGTCTTGTGCCTATTCTTAAGGCAAAGACTTTCAGCTTTTCCCCATTCAGGATGATATTGGCAGTGGGTTTGTCATACATGGCTTTTATTGTATTGAGATAATTTCCTTGTATACCTAAGTTGTTGAGAGTCTCTATCATGAAGCCATGTTGAATTTGTCAAATGCTTTTTCTTCATCTATTGAGATAAGCATGTGGATTCCTTCATTTTGTCAATGTGATGTATCACATTTATTGACTTTCGTATGCTGAACCATCTCTGCATCCCTGTAATGAATTCCACTTGATCATTGTGTATAATTTTTTTGATGTGTTGCTGTATTCTGATTGCTAATATTTTGTTGACGATTTTTGCATCTACTTTCATCAAAGATATTGGCCTGTAGTTTTCTTTTTTTGTTCGATCTTTGTCTGGAATTGGTATCAGTATCAGGGTGATGTTAGCCTCATAGAATAAGTTTGGGAAAATGGCCTCTGTTTCAATTTTTTGGAATAATTTTAAGAGAACTTGTATTAATTCCTCTTTAAAAGTTTGGTAGAATTCAGCAGTAAAGCCACTGGTTCCTGGATTTTTCTTTGTTGGGAGACTGCTAATTATTGCTTTAATCTCATTGCATGTTATTGATCTGTTTAGGTTTTCTTGTCTTCTTGGTTCAGTCTTGGTAGTTTGTTATGTGTCCAGAAATTTATCCATTTCTTACACGTTTTCAAATTTGTTGACAGATACTTGTTCATAATAGTCTCTAATGATTCTTCATATTTCTGTAGTATCAGTTGTAAAGTCACCTCTTTCATTTCTGATTTTGTTATTTGGGTCTTCTCTGTTTTGTTTTGGTTTGGTTTGGTTTGGTTTTTTTAGTTAGCCTAGATAAAAGTTTGTCAATTTTTTTTTATCTTCTCAAAAACCAACTTTTTGTTTCATTGATCCTTTTTATCATTTTGGGGGCCTTTATTTCATTCAGTTCTGCTATGATCTTTACTTCTTTCTGTCTACTAGTTTTGGGATAGCATTGTTCTTGTTTTAATAGTTCTTCGAGATATAGTCTTAGGTTGTTTATTTGAAGTCTTTCTATTCTTTTGATGTAAGCATTTATTGCAATAAATTTTCCTTTTAGTACTGCTTTCACTGTATCCCACAAGTTTGGGTTTGATGTGTTTTCATTTTCATTTCAAGAAATTTTTTTTATTTCCTGTTTAATTTTTTCTTGGACCCATAAGTCATTCAGCAGTATGTTGTTTAACTTCTGTGTATTTGTAAATTTT
Source organism: Cynocephalus volans (assembly GCF_027409185.1). Lineage (NCBI taxonomy): Eukaryota > Metazoa > Chordata > Mammalia > Dermoptera > Cynocephalidae > Cynocephalus > Cynocephalus volans. Next base: position 12,752,211 of record NC_084468.1, read on the forward strand.
CCAGAGTTTTGCTTGTTATTGATTTCTAGTTTTAATCTATTGTGGTCTGAGAAGGTACTTAAATGATTTTAATTTTTTAAAATTTGTTGAGACTTGATTCGTGACCTAACTTGAGGTCTATCATGAAGAATGTTCCATGTGCTGATGAGAAGAATGTATATTTTGTAGTTGCTGGATGAAAAATTCTGTAGATATCTGCCAAGTCCAACTGGTCTAAAGTGTGGTTTAAATCCTGTGTTTCTCTGTTGATTTACTGCCTAAATGTTCTGTCCAATGATCAGAGAAGTGTGTTCAGGTCCCCAACTATTATTGAATTGGGGTCTATCTCCTTTAGATCTAATATTGTTTGCTTTATATATCTGGATGCTCTGGTGTTGGGTGCATGTACATTTATGATTGTTAGGTCTTCTTGCTAGATAGATAGATTCCTTTATAATGGTCTTCTTTATGTCTTTTTATGGGTTTTTGGTTTTATCTGATATAAGAATAGCTATTTCTGCTAATTTTTGGTTTCCGTGTGTGGTATATCTTTTTCCATCCCTTCACTTTTATTCTGTGTGTCTTTATAGGTGAGGTGGGTCTCTTGTAGACAGCATATAGTTGGGTCTAGTTTTGTAATCCAATCAGTCAGTCTATGTCTTTTGAGTGGGGAGTTTAATCCATTTACATTTAAGGTTGTTATTGAAAGGTATTATCTTTTTTTTTTTTTTTTTTTTTTTTTGTCTTTTTCGTGACCGGCACTCAGCCAGTGAGTGCACCGGCCATTCCCATATAGGATCCGAACCCGCGGCGGGAGCATCGCTGTGCTCCCAGCGTGGCACTCTCCTGAGTGCACCACAGGCTTGGCCGGAAAGGTATTATCTTAGTCCTGACATTTAATTGCTTTTCTTCTGGCTGTTTTAAATGTCTTTTTTTCCCTTTCTTTCTCTTTTAATGTTTATCTTTGGTATTCATTGGTTTTTTGAGGTGGTATGGTTTAGTTTCTTTCTCTTTCTCATTTGCATATCTTCTCTACCAGTGGTGTTTGTTCTTTCCCATGTACTTACAGTGGTGATTATCACTTTTTGAGTCCAAGTACGGGATTCCTTTAAGGATTTCTTGTAGAGTTCATTGTGTGATGGTGAACTGTCATAGTTTTTGCTTGTCTGAAATATACTATTTCCCCTTCATTTCTAAAGGATGGCCTTGCTGCGTATAGTATTCTTGGTTGGCAAATTTTTTTTTTAGTACTTTGAATATGTCATCCCATTTTCTTCTGGTCTGTAGGGTGTCTGCTGAGAAGTCTTCTGTTAGTCTGATGGGGACTCCCTTAGGTGACTTGATGCTTTTCTCTTGCTGTTTTTAGGATTCTTTCTTTGTCTTTGACTTTTGACAGTTTCACTACAATGTGTCTTGGAGAGGACCTTTCTGGATTGAATCTTTGAGCCTCTTGGATCTGGAAGTCCATATCTCTACCAATACCTGAAGTTTTTCACTATTATTTCATCAGATATGTTTGCAATGCTTTCTCCTTTCTCTTCCCCTTCCAGAACACCCATTCTTCCAATGTTTGTGCTCTTAAGGGGTCTGCTACCTCTCTTAGATTTTCTTCCTTTTTTTTAATTTTTTTTTTTTTTTTGGTCTGTTGGGTTATTTCAAAAAGACTGTCTTTGTGATCAGAAATTCTTTCTTCCACTTGCTCTAGCCTGCTGCTTACACTCTCAATTATAGTTTCATTTCATTGAATGAGTCTTTCAGCTCCAGGAGTTCTGCTACATTCTTTTTATGGAACTTATCTCTTTGTAAATTTTCTCCTTCATGTCCTAGATTGATTTCCTCATTTCATTGTGTTGTCTAACTGAATCTTCTTGTATCTCACTGAGTTTCTTTAAGATTGATACTCGGATTTCCCTTTCAGACATATCAAGGATTTCCTGTTGTGCGGGGTCTGGTATTTGAGAATGATAGTGTTCCTTTGGTGGTGTCATACTTTTTTGTTTTTTCATATTTCCAGTATCCCTACATCGTTGATGCCTAGTCATATGGTGGTGGCTTCTTCTATTACTCTGGGGTAGCTTTTGAATAGAGAGACTCCCTCCTGTAGACTTATAGATATATTGCCTTCTGTGTGAGGTGCTTTGGTTTTGGTTCTGGGTAGACTCAGTAGTTCTGCCTAGTCTCAATAGTTTAGGGGGATGCTGGCAACTATGCCTATGGCTGGGGCTGCTCAAGCAGCTGGGCCTGCACAGACGGGTGGGGGGCATGTAGATAGCTGGGGAAGCTGGAGCTGTGCAGGTGCCTGGATGACTAGGGCCGCATGAGTGGGCCTATATGCACGGGTGGAGACACACAGGCAGCCAGAGGGCAGGGCCACACAGGTGGGTGAGGCCAAGCAGGCGGCTAGATGGCTAGGCCCAGGCAGATGGGTGAGGCTGCACTGGTGGCCAGATGGCACAGCCCACATGGGCAGAGGGGTCACATGGATGGTTAAGTGGTTGGGGTCACATGGGCTACTGGGGCTATGCATGCATTTGGAAGGCTGTAGTTATGCAGACACCCAGCCTTGTGTAGGCAATGTGGGTCACACTCTGGGGTATGCTGCACAGGTGAACTACTGTGTGGGGAGATGGGCCACAGCTCTGAGACTAGGCAATGGCACAGGCAACCACAGTGGTGATGGAGGTGGGCTAGAGCAGGAGCAGGAGGAGGGCTACTACTGGGAAGTGCTCACGGCCAAGCAGGATCTTTCTGCTGCAAGGAAAGATTCCTCCTGGCTGATTCTGGTTTGGGAGTTGTGGCAGTGGCTGACTCCATGTGCTTTTTTCTCCTCTACACCACCCTGCTGGTGTTGTGCTCCACAGGGTCTTCACCAGACTCCCACTGCCTTCCCATGCTCTCCCACTGATGCTCTTCCCTGTCCTTAGCTGTCCTCTCCTTGTGCTGGTCCCTTTCTGTGGGAGGATCATAGGTTGGCACCCCTAGTCCATCATCTTGCCCTGCCTCCCCTATCATTAACCTAATTTTACAGATAAGGAAACTGAAACCTAGAGAGGTTAAGGACGTTGACCAAGATCTCTCAACAGCACTCACCTTCTTTCTCTCTCCTCTCTGGTACTCTGCTGGACATGATAGACCTCCTCAATTTCTCCGCATGTATTTTATCCACTATTTCCTATTTTTATCTCTCTGTGCCACATTTTAATTTTTTAAACCTCTCTTTTACATCACTAATTTTCTTTCCAGCTCTCTAGTCTGTACATTAACTAATCCTTTGCTTTTTTTTTTTTTTTTAAATTCATGACTTTATTTCTAAAAGCTCTAACTGGTTCATTTTCAAAGTTGCCTGATCTTTTTTACAGTGTCTCACTCTTCTTTCTTATTTTCAAATCTTCCACTTATGTTTTTAAACATTTGGTCATTGTTTTTTACATTCTCCATCCGAACCTTGTATTACTAGAAATTCTTGGGTATCTAATAGTGCCTTCTGGTTTGTCTGCTGACCGTTGAGTGTTTCCTCCTGTCTGTCTAATTTCGAATTGTGAGCTCGTCTGCAGCAGGGCTTATCTGTGGACATCCTGAACTGTCTACTTGAAGGTGTGTTCCTCCAAAAAAGTTTTGTATTCGCTCCTGCTTGCCACCCAACAAGGATACACTAGCCTGAGACCACTTTTTCAAGTTTGTCGGTAAGGGGGGTTCCTAAAAGATATAAGTAGCATAAATAAGACACAAACTGCATGATGCAAGCCAGTGCTTATGAATTCTTAATGGTTTTGCCACATGCAGAACACAAGCTGAGAAAGACAAATTTCCTTATTGTTTCCTTGTGCCAGATCTTGATAATATAGTTCCTTTCGATTTGAAGACTTATTCTTTCACTTCTGAAAGTTTTTCTTGATTACTCTTTTGATAAATTCTACCTTTCCATTTTCTTAATTCTCTCTTTCTATAATTGAAAGTGTTGAATTTATTAGCTTGAGATCCTTTAAGTTTTTTCTGTAATGCTTTTCTGTAAGGGCAATATCTTAATTTTTCATTGGAAGATGCAGAAATGTTAGTATCTGGGGTTCATTCTTTGTGATTATTTGGTGTCCCCAGAAAATGATTTTCCATTTTTCCCAATTCAGTGTTGGTACAAATAGGATGGGGGAGCATGTCTGTCTCTGTGTCCAAATTTCTCCTTTCTTAAAGATATGGTCATCTTGGATTAGGTCCCACCCTAATGACATCATTTTAATTTGATTACTTCTGTAAATAACCTATCTCTAAATAAGGTCACATTCTGAGGTACTGGAGGTTAGGACTTCAACATATCTTTGGGTGGGTGGAGTGACCCAATTCAGCCCATAACAATACCGCAAATCTGGAGCCTCTGAGGTTCTGAAAAGTGAATCAGCTCATTTTCTCTTCCTCATGCCTATCCATATCCCCCATAATACACAGACACACAAAGACACATGCATCACACAAACACACACACTAACACATACACACACATATATACTGTGTTAAAAATGTACTCTGGATTTGTTTTAATCAGGCATGGTAAGACACATAGACACAGAAATAATTGTCACAAAGGAAGAAGTTTATACTCACAGATCTCTAGAGACAAAAGGCATGGTGTTTTAGTCTGTTTGTGCTGCTATAATAGAATACCACAAGCAGGGTAATTTATAATAAACAGAAATTTATTTTTCACAGTTCTGGAGGCTGGAAGTCCAAGATCAAGGGGTTGGCATCTGGGAAGGGCCTTCTTGCTGCATCACCCATGGCAGAAGGTGAAAAGAGAGCAAAAGAGAAAAGGGGGCTGAACTCATCCTTCTATAAGGAATCTCTTCCCAAAATAACAAACCCACTTCTGGCATAATCACCTCTCATTAGGTACCACCTCCCAAAACTGTTGCATTGGGGATTAAGTTTCCAACACTTGTTTTGGGGAGACACATTCAAACCATGGCACATGGCATCCCACACAGGGCCACGCAGGCAAGGACCAGTGTTGGTCAGAAGAAAGAAAAGGGCGGAGAGCAGAGTGTGACCCAGGTCTTTACTGGGGTGTTCCTAGGAAGGAATCAGTGAAGAGGGTTGATATCCTGAGTTAGTTTAGGATTGGATAGTTTGAATAATTTTGGTGGTCTCCGGGCTATAGGGGTTGTCTCTAGTTGCCTGGTACCTGGCCCTGGGATGATTTAGGACAAGGGGAATGTTGGCTTAGTCTGTGAGAGTTTGATAAAGGAGATGGTTGGGGGTGTGGGCTCTGGATTCGTTGATGTGTATATCAAAGGAGTGTTCGCATATTTCAGGGTTGTCATTTGCTATCTCTAGGAATTAGTTAGCCTGGGACAATCAGTCTCTCCAGGATCAAGGCCCCAAATGCCAGAGCATCAAGAATACAGAAAATAAGAAAATATAGTCTATGCTCACACATGCACGTGCGTGCACAGACACCCACACTCTAGTCTACTTGAAGTACGGCTCCCTTTGATCTCCTCATTCCATTGCTCTTCCATCTGCTTTGCTTCCCATTTCCTTTGCTTTTTTGAGCCATAATAGTTATGTCCCCTTTCAATAATTGGAGTGGGATTTGGAGAATAAGCAGAGATTAAGCTTGTGCATTCAATCTTCCACATATAACCAGAAAACACTCCAGTGCAACATTTACTGATGCCCTGAAGCACCTCCACAGAGCCTTTGGGGCTGCTAAGTCAGACACCTTCACCAATGACCTTTTAAGATTCTAAATCACCTCCCCTCTGAGTATTGCCTGTCCCCAGTAATGCACAACGACCCGAATGACATGAGGGAGGGTACCACTCTTAAAGCTTGGCCTCATTTCCTCCTAGCTCCTCCAAGTCGATTTCTCTTTGTCCTTCTCCTGCAGGCTGTGTGCCTCTGCTTACAGAGTCTGCTTGTATTCCAGGACTAGAAGTAACCTGTCACTTTAAAAGAAAAAAAAAAACTGTCAAGTGACCTTCCTTAGGAACGGGTTGCTAAGCTGGTGTTTTCGGCTCTGAGACTTGGCTGCAGCTTCCGGGGGAGCAGCCCAGGGGCCTCCCCAGCACTCAGCCTTTCCCTTCGGACCCTAAGATTCGACATCACGACCATCTCTCTCCACTTTCCTTCTATCCAGAAAGCAGAATCTGCAAAGCGCATTCGTAAAGTTCCCTAAGGTAAATCAGTTCTTAACGGGACCAGGGCTGAAGCAGTGGTTTTCTGTTTTCACTTATGGGGCTTGGAATTCTGCCTCGCCCTGGGTACCCTGAAAGTGCATTTAATGCATTGTAAACTTAGAGGCTGTCATCATTATTTACACTTTAACTTTATGGAAGGGAATGGAGAGCGTTACTCGGGTGGCTTTGATTTGAGCTGTTGTCTGGTGTCTGCTTTGCTGAAAATATAAATCTGGTTTATCACAACCTCAGAGTGGAAATCCTCTCTGATAAACAGTCTGCAAATATTTTCTGCATGTTACATTTCTGGGCCTGTTAGTTCAGATTAGTTCAAGGAGAGAAGTACTAGTTACTACAAACCTTACTTTTCTTGGCATTAGACTAAGAAAGTGCTATTAACCACAGGGGTGTGGATTGCTGTGCTTTCCAAAAGACCTCAGGAAAATCTACGGACTTTAATTTAAACTGATTGTTTCCCTTCATTGCAAAGTACTATGAAAAGCTAATGAAGTCCAATAGGAAATATATGTCTGCTAAAGCATTTTCATACAATCTTTTCTGCAAATAAATTCAGTGCCAGCACGAACTCTCTATTTGTCTATATACATATCCTAGAGCTCATTTATAGAGTCATTCGCTCAAACATCTTGAGCATCAACAATGCACCAGTCAATGTGCTTAAGTTTGGAATATCCAAAAATGAATTAGACTAGGTCAGAAGCTCAGAGTATGCTGGAAGACAGACCTGTAGCCAGATAATAGTACAATGAGCTAAGTGCCATAAGAGATTTATGAAAAGGTCTAAAGCACATGGAGCACAGCAAGATTACTTCAAGGAGGGGTTTCCAGCCCTTATATCATGTGAATGCACTGGCCGTATCACATAGCACAGCTCTAATATAGTATTTGTATGTACTCTTTAAGGGCAAATATATATTGTCTAGCTGATTAAATGATTCTGTAAAGCTATTTGTCACTAACTTCACACTAAGAGAAGCTAGAGGTGGAATAACTTATAGAATCAGATAATGAATTCAAAAAGCATGTACATGGCACCTCCCCCGGTTTCCAAGCTCCAGCTCAACAGGAAGGGACAGAAAAATGCTCTCAAGGTGCAGAGGGAGAAAATGTTCATGGGTACAAGAGCAGGAGGTTTCCGAAGCACCATCACTGGAAACAGAAAGGCAACTGCCCTGGGCCCGGCTGGAGGGAGCGGGGAGGCGACGGGTTATGGTCATCAGGGGTTAAAGGTGGGAACTGCAGGAGGTAATGGGGGGCTTGAGCATCACCTAAAGTCTTTCTCATCACTCTTCTCTGTCCCTCAAGGTTTTTCCTTCCTCACTCTTTTCTTTCACTTCCTTCTCTCTGGTCACCTTTTCTTAATGACAAAACCCAGCAGTACTGAGAGCCTGGTCCATGCCAGGCATTTCACTACACGCATTCTATCATTTAGCCCTTACAAACTAATCACCCTTCGAGGTAGGAAGTATGACCACAATTTTACAAACAGATGTGTCCCAGAGAGGTGAACGCATTGCTCCAACTCACACTGCTGATACCTAGAGCTGGAACTTGAAGTCAGGTCCGTATAATTTTGACAAAGGCCTCACTCTTTCTATAAACCCATGTTTTCACTGTTCTGGAGTAGGATGTACATGCTGTATTTTTGTTTGTATGGTTTTGGTTTTGTTTTGTGGGGGGTTTGGTTTGTATTTTTGTTTTACTGATGGGGTTTGGTAGCTGGCTGGTACAGGGATCGAACCCTGGACCTTGGTGTTACATATTGTTTTTTAAGTAGCCAACGTTGAGATACAGTGTATACAATGCTGCCTCTTTCCTATACCTTCATTCCTTGTTCCCTACACCCTGTAAGATTTGTCGTAGGGTCCTCTAGATATGGCTCTGATCTGCTGGTAACCCTTAGGGATAGTCCATTTGTTTAAAGGAAGGCGTCAGTACTTTACTTGAAAAATGTGTTTGGTTTTCTACACTGAGTAAAATAAATCACTGACCTATGGCAGCCTAAGTCCTTTCTCACTAGAGAAATACTTTTCAGCTTTCAATTGTAAATATTTCCAGAATCATGGGCTAGCATATAATAAATGGCAAGATGGAGAGTTATAATAGAAGTATGGGTGGGGGGTGGGGTCTCTGACATCACAGACTCTTGGGGTCAAGTTCCAAATGTGACATTTGATAGCTATAACCTTGGGCAAATCGCGTATCCTGTCAGAGCCTCCACCTCCTCATATATAAATTGGGGCATATACTTCTAAGCTAGAAGTGTTATTGTGAGGACCAAAGAGAACACATATCTAGAAATAGCACAAAATAAGTATGCAGTAAATCATGGCTGTTTTGATGTTGCCAATAGGAGTATATTAACTATTGCCCAAAGCATACAATGATGACAAACTGCATATTAAAGTTGGGCAGTATTGGTTTATCTTTTCTTAGCCACTGTTCATAAGAAAAATAAATTTTGGTGTCATTTGATTTCCTTAGAAACTCATTCAAAGGTAATAATCAGGAAAGAATTAAAAGGAAAAAATCAACCCTGTTACATTTTTCATTTTCTACTTCTAGTTTTTTCTTTTATATACAATATTCTTTTTTTTTTAGTTATTAAAAGATTTCACAGTTCTTTTATTCCAGTTCATAATGACCAGAGTTGTTAGAGAGCATTTGTGTCCTTTAGCATTTTTTAAAATTATTATTATAAGCCTCCTCATCCACTCTAGGTTACCTTCTTGCCTCTCTCCTAGCTGCTTTCAAAATTTTCCTTCCTCTATTTTTTGTACCCTGTGAGCAGGTCTGTATGGGAGACAATAGAATTTCAGATGTTTTCTTTCTCTTTAACATGCTAATTCTCCAGTAGGGTCAGTGTAGTAGTCCATTTCTGTTGCTTATAACAAAATACCTAGAACTAGGTGATTTATAATAAAAACAAAATCTACTGCTCACAATTTCAGAGGCTAGGAAGGTCAAAGTCCAGGGAACACATCTGGTAAGGGTCCTGGTTGTGACAACAGTGACCCAGGGGTATCACATGGCACAAAATGGCAGAGCATAGAGAGACTAACCTCTCATGTGCTCTTCTTTTAAAGCCCTCAGAACCACACCCCTGACCACCATATTAATCCATTCACTACAGCATGGTCCTACGATCTAATCACCTCCTCAAGGCCCTAACTTTCAATTGCCATAATAGGATTTCCCACCCTTCCAACAGTCACAGTGGGGGCCAAGTTTCTAATACATAAAACTTGGGAAAACAATTCAAGCTTCAATGAGTTACAGGGGGACATTCATTCCACTACAGTCAGGGAAACCTTGAACCCATCAGATGAGCTGCTTAAATGACCTACTCCCATTTAAGATCTGGATTCCGTGAATATTAGGAAGGACTTATGATTTGTCAACCCCATGACTAGTATTTCTCCCCAGATTCTCTCATTTAATCTTCACAGAAGCCCAAAGAGGACAATAAAGCTTTAAAGAGCCCCAGAATGTGGCCAAGGAGATGCAGCCAATAAGCAGTGACTTATTCATTTGACAAATACATATCAAGTCCCTACTGTGTGCATAGTCCTAGATCCTGGGGTTCAGCAATGAACAAAATACTGTTCCTGCCCTCTGTAACTGTATTCTAATGGGAACAGGTAGACACTAACAAGTAAGTATATGTGCTGAGTGGTGATAAGTACTATGGAAAAATAAATCATTGTAAGGTCCGTAGGGAATTTCAGGGGGATATTGGAGGGAGATTATCTTGTATTGTGAACGGTTGAGGAAGACCTCTCTGATAAAATGGAATTTCAGCAGAGACCTGAAGGAAGTGAAACAGAGGGAGAGCAGTGCAGAAATCTTGAGAAAGAGAGTACTAGGCAAAGAGAACAGCAGGTGCAAAGGCCCCAAGGCAAGAGGGACCAAGTGCAGAGGATTTGAAAGGATTTTGAATTTTACTTTGTTGAGAAAGAAAAGTCATTAGAGGATTTTGAGCAGAGGAATGACATAATCTCACTTAAATTTTCAACCTTTCCCTCTGGCTTCAATGCAGAGACTACTATAGGTCAGCAACGTGGGAAGCAGAGAAATCAGGAGGTTCTTGCAGTAGTGGGTGTGAGAGAGCATGGCTCTTGATCAGGTGATAACAGTGGAGGTGCTTAGAAGGGGCTGGATCCCGAATATAATCTGCAGCCAAAGCTGGACTCCTGATGAACTGGCTGTGGTGTATCATGGGAGAGCGAGAGAGGAGGTAAGATTGACTGCAAGATTTCTGGCCTCGGAAAATGGATTTCTATTTACTCCAACAGAAGATGGCGGCACAAGCTGGCTTAATGGTGAAAGCAAGGAACTTCATTTGAGGCACATTAAGCCAAGCGAAGGTGTCCATCAGGCAGTTACATATTGGAGTCTGGAGTTCTGGGGAGATGTCTGCACCCAGGATGTAAATTTGGGAAGTATCAACATGTAGATGGTATTGAAAGCCAAGAGGCATAATGAGATGGCCAGGGGAATGAATAGAGCAGGACTGAGCTCTGGAGCCCTCAAATGTCAGGAAAGGAATTTGAGAAGGAGCAGCCAGTGGGAAGGAGAAAAGCCAGGAGAGAAAAGCCCCAGAAGCCACGTGAAGAAAGTATTTAAAAAGGAAATGATGGGTGGTTTTCATCACTCAATACCTCTGACAGGGTCAGATAAGATGAGGACTGAGAATTGATCATTAGTTGTGGCCACACAGAGGACACTGGAGACTAGCATGAGCAGTTTTCAGGGTGTGCTGAACCCCCCCCCGCCCCAAAAAAATACAGATTGGAAAGAGAGGAAATGTTTTGAGGGGTTTTCCTATAAAGTTTAGAAAACTGAGCAACCACTGGAAAGAGAAGGAAAGTCAAGAGAGGGCTTTTTTTAAAGGAAGGGATGAATCACAGCACTTTTGACACTGATAGAAATAAGCCAACAGGACAGGAAAAAACGATCATCCAGGTGGAAGCGGGAAATGGTCCAGATCAAGGTCCTGGAGGAGGGAAAGGGAGGGGTCCAGGGCACAGGCAGAGGAGCAGCTAGCTGGGCACAGGGGCGAGTCCCAGTGGCAGGTAGAGGTAGAGGGTTGACATGACTCAGTGAGTGGGTGGATGGCAGGCGCGATGTGGAGCCCTCTCTCATCTCATCTCTTTGCTCAGTAAAATGAGAATTAAGGTCAAGGGCAGAGAGTCAGGAGGGGCAGGAAGCTGGAGTTTTGAGGGGAGAGGGGAAGCTATGAAATATATATTTCTTCCAGAGCTGGATTCCAACCAGGGTCATCAAATTCCAAGAGCACAGTAAAGTCATCGTCCTGGGGACGGAGGGGTCTGGCATCCTTCCTTTTCTTCTGGTGCGTATTTCCACCATGCCTGGGGTCTGCAAGTATTCCTGGTGAACGGAAAATCTGCTCAGCTCCAGCACTTCACTAACCATCGAGGTCAGCTTCATATTCATCAAGAGTAAGAAGAACAACATTTCATTGCTTTCAAAATGCCTGACTTCTTTACTATTCTTTATCTGTCAGGATCCATCACAGCCAAAATGAATCCCAGGGATGAAAAAGTAAAAATAATTACAGAGGTAAGTAGTGGCTTGGATGTCCCTCCAGATATGCTTGTGTGTGCAATCTCCTGTTACACGTGTTTGTGAATAAGGAAGTTAGGCCAGCAACGAGCATTTATTGCATGTTAAAGGAAAAATTTCAGATGAATTAAATTTAGCAGAGTTTAATTGAGCTAAGAACGATTTACGAATCAGGCAGTCCTCAGAACCAGAAGAGGTTCGGAGAGATCTGCAAGGTGGGCAGGCAGCATTTATTGGTGGAAAATGGAATAAACTGCTTTGTTTGAACATAGTCCAATTGTTGGCCACCTGTAATTGACTGAAGCTCAGCTGCTGTGATTGGCTGAGATTCAGCTATTTGTTACAACAGCACATTCCTAGTTTGGCTTACAGTTAGTTTACCTACTGAGATAGGTTGTAATTCCTCACATAAGGACTCAAAGTACAGAGGCATGCTCAGGCCAAATTTAGTTTAACATAACGCACGCCTATTGCATGTGCACAGAAGGTGCTGTAATCAGTCATGCGGCGAGGGAGTGGAGGTGGACAGTGAGAGAAATGCTGGCCTGCAGGGCACGCTGAGATCTCATCTCTACCTGAATGCTCAGAAGCCGTTTGGTCACCATTTCATGAATTCCAACACACAGCAGCTCTAAGTTACTACCTACTGCTGGGCTAGCTCTGCCTAAAGCACATTGATTTCTAAAGAAATTCAGAGTGAAGGTAAAGGCTGTAGATTATAACTACTAATAAAATCCTCTGTCCATGGAGTCCTGTAATTTCTGACTCACTGTGTGCAAAACTCATTAAAGCACTGCCCAGACCAGAGAAGGGTGGCCTTCTACAATTTGGAGACTGAAGACCACCTGACAGAGGAAAGAGTATTTCTCTCAATCCTTACTTTTCCCTTGGCTCAAGGGCTCACTGGCTTGAGACCAAGGACACAGAAATGGAGACATAGCTGTTTCCAATGTAGTGCTTCAAAAAACCTCAGGGAACTCATTATAAAACCATGCAGATTAACTTTAAACATGATATCAAATACTGACAAACCAGATAAATTTACATTTGCTTATTTATTCATGCATCAGTTATGTTTTGTGCCTGTAGTCCCTGAGGATACAGCAGTGAATGAAACCCTTTGCCCTCATGGAGTTACATTCTACCTTATTGGAAGTCCTCCTGGATAGTTTCCACTGGTCAAGGATCAAAGCATTATTGGGAAGCAAAAGATGACCTACATTTCTCACGAGTTCATTCTAAGCCAACAAAAACTTAGAACTGAATTCAGAAGCATACTCACACATCTCAACATTCATCATCTTGTAATCTAGCTGGTGAATCCCTGAGCTAAGAACACTCCCTACCTGTGAGGCCCCGAAGCAGGAGGCCAGAGTGAGGACAGGGCTTCTACTCAGAGGATGAGTCAGACATCAGGTCACAGCGACCATAGAGAAGCCCAAACCCAGCCCATTCTCTGGTGGGGACCCCAGTGGCCAACGGGGGTCAGGAATAGTTGGTGCCTGGCCCAGCAAACTGCATGACATTTCTTTGAAATCTTCTATCATTAAAATCTATGCTTTGTGTTCCAACTTTGTTTCAGTGTAAAGACAAAAAAATTCCCAACTTTCAAAAAAAAAAATAGTCTAATAAACTTGGGGAGGTTCTGTGTTTATCTTACAACTCTTTGTTCACCCAGAAGTGCTTAAGCACCAGTTTGTAAAACTCTAGGACTGGAAAACTTTAAAGCTTGAAAACTTTTGAGCTTTTAGTTCTAACATTTTATGGCTAAAATGATAGAAAGTATAACGTGGAAAAGGAAAATGAAGTTTGCTCTGTTAAAAGGATCTGACAAGATTTCCTTTAAATTGAAACTTTCATGGTGATTTAACATGTATTTTCATTATTTCCTCCCTGCTGGTAAAGCTGGGAAGCAAAAAATCCTGACCAGTGAAACCCCAAATGCGATTCTGATGTCTCTCCTGGGCTGTGGTCCTCCATCTGCCCTGGCAGATTCACTTGTCACCTTTCTTAGACTGTGACTTTTGGGAGCAGAGAGCATGTGCCCCCAGGGCCTGGAACACAATAAGTGCTCAATCAATACCGTATGCATGAAGGAGGACCTAGAAGAGTGGAAGCTCCAACATCATCTCATTTATGATGTCTCAGCTTTTTAAGAATGTGTGTACTTTGAGTGCATGGTGATGGCCACTTAGATTGCATTAACTGTCCCTTTACCCACACTCAGCATTACTGGATGGAGGCCCAAGGTCAAGATGGCAATTCTAATTTTCATACCTAAAAATCGCTCCCCTCCTCCTCTCTTAACATTCTCTCCCTCTACCACTTGCATTTTAACAAAGGAGTTCATTGAAAATGATGAGGATGCAGATGTGGGAAGGCGGCGGAGGGAGAACTTGAAGTCTCGAAGACAACAAAGAAAGAAACAGGTAGGAGGTGACAAGAAGCCCTGTCCAGGTGTGTATTGTGTCCTTGATCAACAACCTGCCTGCACCCCCAGGGGGCCACACAGAATCACCACGGGACGGGACGTATTCCTCTCATGGGTCCCAGCTTTCGGCCTGCTCTGGGGGACTGTGAGGCGGGGATGTGAATGGGTGGTCTGGGCTGTAAGGCTGTGATGTGGGGCTTACAGATGAGCCATGCAATACAGCTGTGGTTCCTCCTTGGAGCACTTTTCCTGCAAGTTTTCTCCCATCCCCTGAGAGAGAAGTCTGGACCTGACGGAAGGAGCCTGTTTTTAGTGTTCTCATCGCAGGCCATGAACTAGGACAGGCAGTAGATGGCAGTGCAGGATTACAGATCTTGGGGAACTCCCTCTTTCTCCAACTCCAAGCCCAAATCCCGCTTCAGTCTACACTGGAAGCTGACTCCTGTCTCCCGGGCCTGGTGGTTCCTCCCCACCTCTCGCAGGAGTTCCCCTCCCAGGCTGGGAGCATCCCTGGGCAAGGTAAACCTTTTTTGAGCTAAATCAATCCCCTTGGTAAGGAGTTGTCCTCTGAGCAGGGAGGCAGGGAAGGGACTATCAGGGATGGGCGATTTGCTTGGAACAATGGAGATGCCAGCAGGGAAAGGAGGGGTAGGGAGCGCCATTTTGAGCCAGCAGTCACCAGTCACGTGCCGGGGCTCTGGAGAGGGGTGGCCAGGGAGGTGGGCAGGATGCCTGGAGAGCCAAGTCAGGGAAGAAACCAACCTCCAGCTGCCCCTTGCCCAGCACACTGCGGACAGAGCGAGCTGGGCAGAGGAGCTGCCTCTTTCTTTCCTGCAGACCAGGATAAAGCTGCCCAGGGAGGGCCCCGGGGTGGGGAGGTGCTGTCTGACCATGTGCTGTCTGTCCAGGTTGCTCCAGCCACTTTGGGGGACTGGGGAACTCATGCTGAAGCTTTAACCCCTTCCTGCTGGGTCAGCCTGTGTCTCTGCAGGCCAGGGCAGGGCGCCACCGAGGCGGCAGATAAAGGGTTCCAGCCCTTAGCTTTAGAGTGAGCAGTGGGTGACCAGGGCTAAGGCTGTTATGGAGCTTGGGAATGAACAGGGGAAAGGGGCAGAGAAGGGAATGTGATAGCTCACAACTGATGAACGTTTCTGTGCCAGGTTTCAAACTTTACTGTTACCATCTCTTTCATTAAACTTGCACTATAGCCCTGATCACACACAATAAGCACAGTCTTTAGGAGCATTGCAAGAAACCTATTTAGTGTTTTTTAACCCAGGCTGCACTTCAGAATCTCCTGGGGATTTTTGCTTTTCTTCTTCTTCTTTTTTTTTTTTATCAGATACCTCAGGTCCACCCCTGGCCGTGTATTTAAATCAAAATCTCTGTGTTTTGCACAATGCCTCATACATAATAGCATCTCAGTGAATGAGTGCTCTCTCTCTCTTTCTCTCTCTCTCTCTCTCTCTCTCTCTCTCTCTCTCTCTCTCTCTCTCTCCATTCATTTACTAGTGAAAAAGCAATGTGCAAGGAAGTTAAATAACTTGGCCCAAAGTCCCACACCAATCTGAGTCTGGAGGCAAGCCCTTGTCTGTCCTGCCCCGAAGGCATCATTGTCGATTCTGCTTATTTGTTTAAATTTCCTGAGAGTTTGGGGAAGGACCAGAGGCTATTCTTGGGGGCAACAAAGGTTGGATTCAACATTTGCCTCAATTCTCCAGTGACAGTTTAGCAGCTGTTTCTGAACTATTTCAAGTTGAGAACAAATTATTTGATTGTGATTTTACTATTTCCCTTTCCTCCAAATTTTTGCAGAGCTCTACACATTTTACCTAGAAAAAGTGGAAATAATCATTTCATTTTGGATGCTTCAGTAATTTTACAAGAAATCTGTAGAAACTTGGGATTGGCAGTGCTTCCCTGGTGGGTGCCCATTGTGACTCAGGTGATGGGGACCACAGGGATCCAAATCTGAATAGTATGAAGGCCTGTCCCCTCCTGGTGACCCACCACCTCACCCTGAGAGAGTCACTGAGTTAACTGGAGCCCTGGCTGTCTCTGAACATCTCACCTCTGTCCACAGCCACTGACTTCTGGCCCTGAGGAAATGGTGTTGGAAAAATCCCACCTTGACAACCAGCCGGAGCCTGGGCAGGAAGAACCCGAGACTCACCTCCTGAGTAAGACAGCCCGGCGGGGTCCTCGGAGTAAGTGTCTCTCACTTCGATTCAGCCAGTGCTTGTCAGTGACCCACTGTGAGCTCAGCACAGAGCAGCATGCGGGTTTTCATGGGTATCACTTTTCATGCCTGGCCATGCCTGGCTCCACCCCACTTTACTCCAACTCTGTGGGTAATTTTCTAGGTTAGTATCTATCTGTATGGGAGACAGGAAACATACCTCCAGGACATGTTTCCATTAACCACATAGCTAGGAAGTGTTCATTGAAATAGAAATCATGCAGATAATCAAATAGGTAGAAATTCAAAGGAGGATGACATAGTTAGAGAAGACATATGTCAATGAAGTGGGGCTTGAATCAGATGTTGGAAGAAATGAGGGAGGTTCCTGAGGCTCTTGGTGATCTGGCCCCTTGAGGACGCCTACCCTTATCCCCTGACACACTCCCTTCTGTCTCCCGGGAACCTCGGCCTGTGATTCACAGCATTTGCTCTCCCCCAGTAGAATGAATATCATTATCTGCTCACTGTAGGGAAAGCGAATACCCCTCACTTGTTACTTTTCATGAAAAGGAGATTAGACAAGAAAAGAAGTGTGTCACACTTTTCAAATGTTACATAATTATTACAAAATTGTTACACTGCTTCCCTGTGGCAGAAGGAGGGAATAAAGTAACTATTGGAAATTAGAGGGCTTTGGAAGCAAGCTGATTCTTAGATTGGAAAAATGTGTTTCTGATCTAAGAGCAATGATACAGTGAGAACTGTGATGAATTAGTAAAAACAGAACCAAATTGATCCCATATAGCTGTTTCTTTTTCTAAATGCTCAAAATTATTCATTATTGACAATTTCAACTTGTCTTCGTCAGCTAGGGTTGCCATAATAAACTTTTATAGACCGGCTGGCTTCAACAGCAGAAGTTAATTTTCTCACAGTTCTGGAGGGTAGAAGGTGGACCAGGGTGCCAGCAGGGTCGGTTTCCAGCAAGGCCCTTCTTCCCGGCCTGCAGGTGGCAGCTGTCTTGCTGTGTGCTCACCGCATCTTTTATTTGTGCGTGTGTGGAGGGGATGGCTCTGGTGTCTCTTCATAAAGACACTAATCCTATCATGTAAGGGCCTCATTTGACCTTATGACTTCATTTGACCTTAATTGTCTCTTTAATTATCTTAATTAATAGGCCCTATCTCCAAATACAGTCACATTGGAGGTCAGGGCTTCAACATGTGAATTTGAGAGAAGTACACAATTCAGTTTTGGGCACAACTATTGCATATTTAAGTAATGCCTTTTAAATCAAGGGGGAAAATGTCAGAGGGGACAGCCAGTAATAAAGGCTCTGTGGCATTAAAAAGTGGATTATTTCCTTATCTCTAAAATATTGTCCACTATGATCATGGGGGTGATTATGAGAATCAAATCAAAAAGCAGATGTGGAAATATTTTAAATATTATAGAGGATTAGATAAATGCACAGTAACTAAGGTATCTGAGAGTGACATAAGACATTTAATCTATGCATTAGTTTAAAAAAAATCTATTTCTGATTTGGAGAACAGGGAGTTATGGTCTTAATATAAAGCTAACACCTGCCTGCTTGAACGAGGTCATGAGCAGTCAGTACCTGGGCAGCCCTGGGTAGAGCTAAAAGCTGCTGCTGATTTGGAAGCACTGACAAACCAAGACATAGAAAAAAAAAAAAAAGCCTAGGAGTGAGGGGTGGAACACCTGATGGTCTTAACTGCTACAACCCAACTGCCTTTCAGTCACAACTGGATAAAGAATCAGGTGGAGAACTTTCTTTAGATGGGAACTGAAGCCCAGGGAATGCTCAGATGGTCGTGAGGCATTCAGGGGCCAATAAGGAGGCAACCCGAGTGGGGTTGTTCACTGCTGATTCCTCAATGCCTAGAGCACTGCTTGGGGCTCAGTAAACATTTGTTGAGCAACTCTGCCCTGGATATAACAGCAGGTGCTCCAGACAGGGTCCTGCCCTCACAGGCTTTGTAGTCCCAGTGAAGCTGGAGGGACCAAGTGATAAGACAGTACCCGCTACCCTACCCACCATGTCCTTGCTCTGCTAGGCTATAAGAACACTGACTGGGGAACATTGTTCAATAGTGAGTTCAAGAAGCCTGGCTGCTTTCTGGACAAAGGAATTTTCATCATGCAGGCACATGTTCTCCCCAGCACCCACCCCCTTTTTTCTCCAAGTGAAATGGAAAACACAACATTATTTCCTCTGCTAATAACTCTTCAGCCCATCTATTGAGGTTTTGCATGTATGGTTATCAAAATAGCTTTTGATAGTCTCAAAATAAATGTCACCGAGGCAAGTGCCAAGTCTTTATCTCCTAAGCTCTTTAAGATCCTTAATACCCTTACAGGCCTCTTATGTTTAATTATGAAAATTCAAATGCCCAGAAGTAGACTAAAGTCCAGTGAATCACACATGCCCATCACCAGATTCAACAGTTAATAAAATTTTGACACATTTGCTTCATCTGCCTTTTCTCTCTCTCTCTTTTTTTTTTGTCTTTGCCAGATTTTTTTAATTGTTGTAAAAAAAAAAAAAAAGCATAACAAAATTTACTATCTTAGCCTTTTTAAGTGAATTTAGTAGAATTAACTGTATTCATATTATTGTGCAACTGATGTCCAGAACTTTTTCATCTTGCAAAACTCAAACTCTGTACCCATTAAACACCAACCCCTCATTTCCCCCTCCCCACAGCCCCCAGCAACCACAATTCTTTTTGTTTTCATGAATTTGACTGCTTTAGATTCCTCATAGAAGTGGAATCATACAGTATTTGTCTTTTTTGTGACCAGCTAATTTCAATTAGCATAATGTCCCAAGATTCATCTGTATGGTAGTATGTAACATGATTTCTTTCCTTTTTAAGGCTGAATAATATCCCATTGTATGTAAATACTACATTTTGTTTATCCATTCATCCATCCATAGACATTTGGGTTGCTTTCACCTCTTAGCTATTGCAAATAATGCTACTATGCATATGGGTGTGCAAATATATCTTCAAGTCCCTGCTTTCAGTCCTTTTGGATATATAACCAAAAGTGGGATTGCTGGATCTAACAATTTTATTTTTATTTAGGCAATTCTGTTTTTAATTTTTTGAGGAACCACCATACTATTTTTTATAGCAGCTGTACCATTTTACCACTAACTATGCACAAAGGTCCCAGTTTCTGCATATCCATGGCAGTACTTGGTATTTTCTGGGTTTCTCTTTTAAAGAGTTGCCACCTATATTAGTCCATTCCTGTTACTTATAACATAAATACCTGAAACTGGATAATTTGTTTAAGAAAACAAGATTTATTGCTTACAGTTCAGATGTCCAAAGACCAGGGAGCACATCTGGCGAAGGCCTTGGTGGTGACAGTGACACAGGGGTCTCACATGGCAGAATGGCAGAGCAGAGAGAGAGAGTAACCTCCTTAGTCACTCTCCTGTTAAAGCCACCAGAATCGCTCCCATTATTCCAAGAATGGATCAATCCATTCACGAGAGTACAGTCTTCACAGTCCAATCACCTCTTCAAGGCCCCACCTTTCAATTACCATAATAGGATTTCCCACCCTCAACAGTTACAATGGGGATTAAGCTTCAGTGAGTTTTGGGATGACATTCAACCTAGAGCACCATCCTAATGGGTGTGAGGTGGTATCTCATTATGGTTTTGATTTGCATTTCTCTGATGACTAGTGACATTAAGCATCTTTTTCGTATGCTTGCTGGCCATTTGTATATAGTCATGTGTCACTTAATGATTGGGATTAAGAAATGCGTCTGTATTAATTTGTTTCTGCTGCTTATAACAGAATATCTGAAACTAGGTAATTTATAAAGAAATAGAAACAGAATTTCCGACCCTCTTAACAGTGATACAATGGAGATTAGATTCCCAATACATGAACTTAAGGGGGACACATTTAACCCACAGCAGCATCGTTAGGCAATTTCATGTTGTGTGAACATCATAGCGTACTTACACAAACCTAGATGGTATAGCCTACTACACGCCTGGGAAATATGGTATAGCCATTATAATCTTATGGGACTGTCAATGTGGTCCATTGTTGGCTAAAATGTCATTATGTGGCACAGGACTATATCGTCTTTGAAGAAATGGCCATTCAAGTCTTTTGCCCATTTTTAATTGGTTGGTTGTTTGTTTTGTTATTGTTGTTGAGTTGTAGGAGTTCTTTATATATAATCAGACATGTGATTTGTGAATATATTCTCCCATTCCGTATGTGGCCTGTTCACTGTACTGATTTTATCATCCTTTGATGCATCAAAGTTTTTAAGTTTAATGTAGCCCCATGTGTCTATTTTGGCTCTCATTTCCTGTACTTTGGGTGTCATATCCAAGGAATTATTGCCAGATTCAATGTCATGAAGCATTTCTCTTATGTTTCCTTCTAGGAGGTTATAGTTGTAGGTCTTATGTCTAGGTCTCTAATCCATTTTGAATTAATTTTGTATATGGTGTAAGGTAAGGGACCAACTTCCATTTTTTTGCATGTGGATATCCAGTTTTCCCAAAATCATTTGTTGAAAGCTGTCCTTTCCTCATTGAGTGGTCTTTGCACCCTTGTTAAAGATCATTTGACCGTACACTGGAGGAGAGTTTGTTTCTGGGCTATGTGTTCTATTTCCTTGGTCTATGTGTCTGTCTTTATGCTAGTATCACACTGTTTGGATCACTGTAGCTTTCTAAATGTATTTAAAAAACAGGAATTTTGAAACTTTCAGCTTTGTCCTTCTTTTGAAAAATTGTTTTAGCTATTCAGGGTTCTTTAATATTCCATAAAAATTTTAGGATGGATTTTTTTGTACTTGCAAAAAAAATGCTGTTGGGATTTTGATAGGGATTGCATTGAATCTGTAGACAGTTTTGGGTAGTATTGACATTTTAACAATATTAAGTCTAGCAATCCAAAAGAGTATAGGATATCTTTTTATTTATTTGTGTCTTTTATTTCTTTCAGCAATGTTTTATAGTATTCAGCGTGTAAGTCTTTCACATCCTTGGTTAGGTTTATTAAGTATTTTATTCTTTTTGATGTTATTGTAAATAACATCAAAATTGTTTTCTCTCAGTTTTTCACCATTGAGTATGATTTAGCTGTGGGCTTTTTATAATGCCTTTGCTATGTTGAGGTAGTTTCCTTCTACTCCTAGTTTTTTGAGTGTTTTATCATGAAGGTGTGTTGAATTTTGTCAAATTTTCTTTCTGCATCAATTGGAATGACCACGTGGCTTTTGTCCTTCATTCTGTTAATATGGTGTATTGCATCGATCGATCTTCGTATTTTGAATCATCCTTGTACACCCCCCCCCTTTTTTTTAATGTTAAGGGGAGAGTTGCAGGTTTGCAGTGATCCTGCCAGGAAAAGCTTGTTAACCTGGGCTGAAGCTAATATTTTGTGTAAATGGATCATATGGCTCTCCCTCATAACCAATTCATAAACCCGGTTTATCTACATTTTCCCAGGTGAAACTTCAGATTCACTGGTCTTGTTAGTCCTAACAAGAAAGACTATGCTCATGGATTGATGCTGAGAAGCAATGAGACATTTTAAGCCCATGTGATTCTATTTTATTTTTCTTCCTTTATTGGTTTACTTGAGGCTTTTACCCTCCAGAGACAGATAAATAGGTAGAAAGATAGAGATAGAGAGAGATTCCTTTTAAGGAACTGACTCAGGTGATTGTAGATAGACAAAGATAGATAGATAGATAGATAAAGAGATGAAAAGCCTGACAACTCTGAACTCTGACTTGAGCAAGAGCAAACTGGCAGGCACCATGTGAAGGTCTTGACATGCATTTTATTACTTAATTCTCAGAACAGTCCTATTATTGGGCATTGTTTTATGGATTAGGAGACTAAGGTTGAGAGAGAACCAACAGCTAGAAGTGATGCAGCCAAAATTCAAACTCTAGTCTGTTGACATCCAGAACCTGTGTTCTTCAGTGCTGCACGATAGAGTCACTCTACATCCATGAACTTAACCCTGGTTGGCCTTTAGAGCTAATGTTTACAGTCACCCGTGGAAGGCACAATGTTAATGCTACAACCCAGCCAGCACTGTCAACAGTGGCTACCAGGGACCCATAGAGAACACTTAATATGGGGCATAAAGCCAGTGCAGAATCTTCACAAGTGTGTCAATCCGACTATGCCTCATTTTTATCCCCAAAAGAATGGCAGTCAGATAGATCACTCACCTTACTTAATAAGCCCTTTCCCATTGGGGGTTATTGTTTGTTTGTCTTATCCTAGCTACTCATCTTTCAAAAATCATAATTTACACGCTTCTCCCTTTGGACAGCATCCTCTGTGCCCCAGAGTGGACTGAGTAGAACTTCTCTGTGCTCCCAGGGCCTTTGTGTCTGCGTGAGTGTCCAAAATCACCTTTTCATTGGTATACAGACTCTCCCCCCCGCATCAGACTAGAAGTCCTTGAGGGCTGGTATGCAGATGGCACTTAACAATGTTTGCAATGTTTTCTGAGTGAACAATGTCTCAAGTTGGCCCCTCTGCCTTCTCCCCGCAGCCTTGCTTTGGCTTAGGTATGCTCCCAAACCACCCCGACCCCCATATCCACCAGATCCTTCCACCCACGTCTGCTCACCTGAATCCAGATATTTGATTTCCTCCCTGCCCTTTACTTCCCAAACCTCTCATGGGTTTGGACTGCCCCTCAGTGCTACCAGCCCAGCTCCTCACTTTGAACCTGTGACCCTCTGTCACACTGTAGCATTCCTACAGGGTTCCAAGTATTGTCGAGGTCAGGCTGCATTCAGAGACTCAGAGACCAACACTGCTGACCACAGGGCCTCCCCCACTGACCAGGCACATGCCCAGAGGTGTCTCCTCCCTGATGAACCACAACACAAATCCATGCAGTGAGAGCTTCGGCTTCTAATTTGCTATTCAAACATATATATGTAGTCATGATATTCCAAATAAAGAAAGCATGTCACTGAACATGCTTTAGTTCCAAGTCAAATAAACTTCTAATTTAAAAGTGCACACATTCTCCCATGATTCCATCTTGCACCATCTCTTAAGGGAATAACTATCAAATGTTAAGTAGTTTCTCATGAACATAAGTTTCTTCCTAACTAACATCTGTTTTGCATTCAGTCGTGTTAGTTTCTCTGATTAGAGCATCATTTCAGAGCCAATTTTTCAGTACTGGTTGAAGAGAAAGTTCAGAATCCAGTGAAATTTGATGTATGTAAAAGGAAATAGATAATTTATTTTTGGTATACTTTTAAAAGTTGTCAAGACCTAAAGAGACTGACCCAGGAAACAAATGTTATAAAGTACAGTGTGAGACACAGAAGAGAGCTGCCTGAAGCAGCTGGGTGCCAGGAGTTACCTGGGAGCTCAGCAGCTGGAGAAAGGGATGCACAGTCTAGTCAGAGGATATACAGGAGGGAAGGCAGAAAGTGTCCGGAAGTTCACTCACCTCACGCAGTACTGGGAGGGCTAAAAGTACTCAGCACATAGAAATAAATATTACCTAGTATTATTATTATTAATTACAGGAAAAGGCATGACCCCTTATTCCTCTCTAGCCACAGCCCCAATTCCCTGCCCTCCTTTTGAAAAAAAAAAAAAAAAAAAAGCAAATCCTGTGCTCACTTTGGCAGCACATATACTGAAATTGGAACAGTACAGAAAAAATATTTGCAAACTACACATCTGACAAAGGACTAATATCCAGAATATACAAGGAATTCAAACATTTCAATAATAAAAAAAACAAATAACCCAGTCAAAAAATGGGCAAGGGAGCTGAATAGACATTTCTCAAAAGAAGACATACAAATGGCCAACAGGCATGAGAGTTCCAGTTTCTCCACAACTTTCCAACAATTGGATGCATAGTAATATCTTATTGTGCTTTTAAATTGCATTTCCCTAATGATTAATGATGTTAAGCGTTTCTTCATGTTCTTATTAGCTATTT
Source organism: Cynocephalus volans (assembly GCF_027409185.1). Classification (NCBI taxonomy): domain Eukaryota; kingdom Metazoa; phylum Chordata; class Mammalia; order Dermoptera; family Cynocephalidae; genus Cynocephalus; species Cynocephalus volans. Next base: position 12,776,596 of record NC_084468.1, read on the forward strand.
GTATATCTTCTTAGTAAAATGTCTATTTAAATTTTTTATTTGTGTATTAATTAGGTTGTTTTTCTCGCTATAGAGTTGTAAGAATTCTTTATATATTCTAAATACAAGTACTTTATCAGATACATAATTTACAAATATTTTCTCCAAGTCAATGGCTTGTCTTTTCATTGTCTTAATGGTGTCTTTGAAGTACGAAAGTTTCTAATTTTAATAAATTCAAATTTATTTTTTTTATTATGGATTGTGCTTTTGTGGTTGTATCTAAAAATTCTTTGCCCAACCCAAGGTAGTGAAAATTTTCTCCCATGTTTTCTTCTAGAAGTTTTATAGTTTTAGGTCGTATATTCAATTAGGTCTATGGTCTACTTTAAGACAAGTCAAATTTTACTCAACTGAAACTGTGCTTCTGATCTCTTTTTCCCAATCTGAATCTGTTTCTTCTACAGTCTTCTCCATCTCACTGAATGAACATTTTATTTTTTTTATTACTTGGGTCAAAGATTTGGACTGATTCTTGACTACTATCTTTCTATCTGCCCATATCCAGTCTATCACCAAATTCTGTCTGCTCTACCTTCAGAATAGATCTAAAATATGACGATTTCTCACTACCTCCACCACTATCTCCCAGTCTGATCCAAGCCACCTACCTTCACCTCTCACGTAGAATATTGCAGTGGCCTCCTAACTGGTCTTCTTGCTTCCAATCTCGCCCCTCGTTCTCAACTCAGCAACCGAGTGATCTTACGATAATAAGATCATGTCACTTTGTTCAAACCCTCCAGTAAAAAGCTCTTCCTTAATCATTGGAAATTTTATACCTTTTCCTTTTCTTTTCTTGAACTCCTTTATTCCACTTCCCCTACAGAATTTTACATATTTTTGCTTCAAAATCTTTTATTGCTCATCCTGTTAACAAACTGAATTTTCGATTGAGCTGTCTGATAGTTATCAATAAAGGAAAATGTGAATTCAGATAATACCAATTCAAACCCAAACCAAAAATACCCCATTTCTAATTTCATGGTGAATCCTTGGAAAGTCCTTGTGTACTCTAGGGTATACCAGAGCTCTGATTAAAGTAGCGAGATGCACAGAACAATCTAGCAATAAGTATAGGGATTTCTGCAAAGGTAAGGAGAAAGTAAAGCACTTCTAGAATCAAGGTGTAAGGACTTTACAAAACCTACTTCTCCATAAAAACAGAACACTGAAAAAACCTGTCAAAATCAACTTTTTTTTTAGAAATTAACTGAAAGCTTGCATCAATCTAAGGAGTGTTTGTTCAAGAAAGCAACTGAGTCTCAGTAAGAGTGGCAAGCATTGTGGCCTTTTACTTTGACCTAACCCCATTTCCCTCTGCCCACCTCCACAGTAGCCTTGAAAACCAGGAGTCTCACAACTAGGCAGCTGTGAAAACCACAACTTGTAGTCATTGGAAGGGAAAAATGCATTTTGAACTCCCCAAAAGTCCTCTCACTCAAGAATTGTCATGATTTGACTTGCGTATTACAGTCCACTGAAAAGCACATGTACTGAAAACAATAGCAATAATTGTTAAGCATAGCAGCTTCCTGAGGTGGTATTACCAGTGGGGGTTTACAAGAGGCTGATGAAAAATTTTAAAAGAAAAATCTGGGGAATGAGCTATCTATAGGAAACTTTGCAAGCTCCAACGTAATTCCTGAATGCACAGGAAAGACCTGAGAAGTCCCTAAACTCTCATCCCTGGCTGACAGCAAAGCTCTGCACAACCCATGTGTAGGAGAAAATATTTGCAAGTCATATACTAAATGGATACATGTAGTATCCAGAACATTAAAAAAAAAAAAGCCAATAACCCAAAGTTAAAATGGGCAAAAGACTTGAATAGACATTTTCCAAAATAGACGTACAATTGGCCAACAAGCACATGAAAAGATGTTCAATATTATTAGTCATTAGTGAAATGAAAATCAAAACTACAATTAGATACTACTTCACCACCATGAGGATGGTGTATTAGTCTGTTTCTGTTGCTTATAACAGAATACCTGGAACTGGATAATTTGTAAGAAAACAAAATTTATCCCTTACAGTTCCAGAAGCTGGGAAGTCCAAAGTCCAGGGAACGAATCTGGTGAAGACCCTGCTGTTGATGACAGTGATGTGGGGTCTCACATGGCAGAATGGCAGAGCAGAGAGAGAGCTCCTCACGCACTCTCTTTTTAAAACCCCCAGAACCACATCAATGACCACCATTAAACCATCAACTTATTAATCCATTTACTAGTGCATGGTTCTCACAATCTAATCACTTCTTAAAAGACTCAATTTTCAATTGTCATAATAGGATTTCCCACCCTCAACAGTCACAGTGGGGATTAAGCTTCTATTACGTGGACCTTGGGAGACACAATTCAATCCACTGCAGATGGCTATAATAAAAAAGACAGATAATAACAAGCGTCGGCAAGGATGTGGAGAAATTGGAACTCTTGTGCATTGCTGGTAAAAATGTAAAATGTTGTAGCTACTTTGGAAAACCTTTTAGTAGTTCCTAAAAAAGCTAAAAATAGAATCAGCATATGACCCAACAGTTCAACAACTACATATATACCCAAAAGAATTGAAAACATATGTTCATGCAAATACTTGTACACAAATGTTCATGCAACATTATTTATAATAACCAAAAAGTGCAAACAACCCAAATGTTTATCAACTGATGAATGGATAAATAAAACCACTGAACTGCACATTTAAAAGTGTGAACTTTGTGGTATGTGACTTATTTTTCAATTTGGGTTCATAAGATGAGAGGAGCAGCAAATTATTTCAAAATGCAATGTTTGTTTTATTAGGAGAACATGGTTGTGTTTTCTAAGGGGTCAGATATAATATGTGGTTAAAATAAAAATGGAAAGTGCTCACCATTTTATTTAGCCTGTTAGGACAGAGAAATGAGGTACAGGGAATATGTGTGATAAAAAAAAAAAAGAAAGAAAGAGAGCACTCAGGGATATGAGAGTCATTTGCAAACATGAGGTTGATGTAGCCTTGGGATTAGTGGGTTTGCTAGAGAGTAATTGCAACATTGCTGAATGCGAAGTCTCGTTGCTTCTTGTTGATTAAAAAAACACCACTTTGTCAAGAAAATCCATATTTCATACTATATTGACGTTATATACATATTAATGGAAGGTTATAAAATTCTCATTATCTACAAGTTTTTGCACACCTCCAAATCAAACCTTTAATAATCCTAAAAATTATTTTCACCACCCTCACTTTGCATTTGGTGCTGCAGAAACTTGATTCATGCCAGGTGCTCTTAGCTGTGTCAAAGAGCTATTTTCTGAATATGCCTCTTTATGTGAATGTGAAACACACACTTCTTCAAGCCTGGTAAGTTAGTTCTTATCCCCAGGGCAGGAAAAGTAGAGCCAGTTTGGGAGCACGTAGCTGATTAGTAATGGAGTGGAGTAACTGACAATAAATTAGTGGGAAAAGTGTTCTATGAGGGTTGTCTTTGTGTTTCCAGCTGTTTATAGAAATACTGTTTGCCATATTCTACCAAAATAAAAATGAAAGTATTTAATTCCTATTAGTAATTATGTCAGAGGGAATGAATTAGTACCCATGGCTTTCCATGGATGTCATGTTAGGAATATTATCTTTAAAAAACAGTTGTCATCATCATCTGATTGCATCCAAATAAGAATTACATTTATTTTGCTTGAAATACCTTTTTAAGTGTAATAGCTCTCACAACCTCATGGTTCCTTTATATTGCTTTCCTTCACTAATCTAGTGCTACAATATACCAGGTACAAACATCTCCGTCATGGTCCTTGCCCTCAAACTAGTCACATTCTAGCTTGGGCAATGACGTGTCTAGTCTAGGTATACAGACCAGATTTGGAAATCTTTAAAGCTTCTGAATGTTTTTTACTAGCACAGACATTTTAAAAAAACAGTTAAACTATCAATGGTTACCAGGGGTGAGAGGGAAAGAAGGCATGAACGGACAGAACACCAAGGATTTTTATGGCAGTGAAATGACTCTGCATGATACTATAATGGTGGATACACGTCATTTATATATTTGTCCAAACACATAGAAAGTGCAGCCCAGGAGTGAACCCTCATCTAAACTATGGACTTGGGGTGACGATTTGTCAATGGAGGTTCATTAATTGTTACAAATGGTGGGGGATGTTGGTCGTGGGGAGGCTGTGCAGATATGGAGGCAGGGTTTATATGGGAAATCTGCACCCTCCTCTCAAGTTTGCTGTGAACCTAAAACTGCTCTTTTTAAAAAAAAAAAAAAAAAGTCTATTAAAAGTAAAGAAGTCATGATTTCCAAAAAAAAAAAACCACTTTTTACTGTGTCGAAAATGTTCAAGATTTTTAAAACTAATACTAGAGAAGCCAACTCATTTTCTTTATTCAGGAGAGATAGTATTTAATAGAGCATCTTGTCTCTTTTTTGCTTTTAAGATAATTTGTTATATAAATGTGGGGTAAAAAGTTGACTTTCAATAGTTGTGTACAATGTGTGATGTCAGATCAGGATAGGTAGCTGATTCATTATTATGATACATAATCATTCTTTGTGTCCTTTAACCAATTTCTCGTTAACCCCCCTCCCTCTCTCTCTCCCCTCCACTCCCCTTTTCCATCTCTAGTAACCACAGTTCTGTTCTCTCCTTCTGAAAGTGCAACATATTACTGTGATTGTTGTTTCTTCTCTCTCTCTCTCTCTCTCTCTCTCTCTCTCTCTCTCTCTCTCTCTCTCTCTCTCATTTGTTTGTTTATCAATTGAGCTCCCACTTATGAGTGAGAACAGGCGGTATTTCTGTTTCTGTACCTCAGTGGTTTCATTTAGCATAATTTTCTCCAGGCTCATCCATGTTGTTTCAAATGCCAGATTTCATTCTTTTTTAAAAATAATTTATAAAAATTATTCTCGTGGATCACGTACAAATAATAACTGTTTTTTAAAAAATGAAAAAGCTGAATCTTCTTTAAAGGGGGGAAGTAAATAAACAAGATGATTTTTCATGTTCAAAGAGATTTATTACTAATTTTGAAATGGCTTCTCCACAGGGTGAGGTCTGGACAGGCACAGGCACTGTAGGCGTTCAGCCAGAAAACAGCATTGGCGAGTACCAGGCTCCAGGCTAGAAGCCCCCATTTACCCACCCAGCCATTCCACACAGGCTAGTGACACTTAGGATTGCTCACCCTCTGTGGCTGGGCACCTCAGCACCTGGGGAGGAAACAGGTACAGTTACACATTGCTTAATAACAGGAATACGTTCTGAGAAATGCATTATTAAGCAATTTTGTCATTGTACGAACATCACAGAGTGCACTTACCCAAACCCAGATGGTGTAGCCTACTGCACACCTAGCCTATATTGTTTAACATTAAAATCTTATGGGATCATTGTCGTATACATGATTCATTGTTGACTGAAATGACATTTTTTAGCACATGACTGTATTCATCAAATAGTTATACAAATATATAAATTCAAAATGTGACAAATGCCATGAAGGAAAAGTCCCAGGCCTCTGAGCAGATGTCACAGAGACATAATCTACCATAGTTATATGATCATTAAAATGGAAAACAATGACTTGATTTTTTTAAACTGAGTTTTTAAAAAATGCCAATCAACAGAGTGAAATGACAACCTACAGGGTGGGAGAAAATTTTTGCTAACTATGCATCCGACAAGGGATTAATATCCATAATATACAAGGAACTCAAGCAATTACTTAGTTAAAAAAAAAAAAAAAACCCAAAAAAACATTAACCCAATTAAAAAATGGCCAAAGGAGCTGAATAGACATTTTTCAAAGGAAGACATACAAATGGCCAACAGGTACATGAAAAAATGTTCAACATCACTAGTCATCAGAGAAATGCAAATTAAAACCATATTGAGATATCATGTCACCCCAGTTAGACTGGCTATAATCAAAAAGACTGAGAATAACAAATTCTGGTGAAGATGTGGAGAGAAGGGAATGCTCCTACACTATTGATGGAACTGTAAATTAGTACAACTACTACAGAAAACAGTATGGAGGTTTCTCAGACAACTACAGATAGATCTTCCATACGATCCAGCAATCCCACTTCTGGGTATATACCCAAAGGAATGTAAATCATCATGTCGAAGGGATACCTGCACTCCCGTGTTCATTGCAGCTTTGTTCACAATAGCCAAGATATGGAACCAACCTAAATGTCCATCAGTGGATGATTGGATAGAGAAACTGTGGTATATATACACCATGGAATACTACTCTGCCATAAAAAAGAATGAAATTCGCCCATTTGCAACAACATGGATGAGCTTGGAGGAACTTACGTTGAGTGAAATAAGCAAAGCACAGAGGGATAAATACCCCATGTACTCACTCATATGTGGGATCTAAGAGAGAGAGAAGGAAGGAAAGAAAGACCACAGTGGTGCATTGGACTTGCAGAGGGAGAGAACATACCTTGGGGAACAAAGTAGGGTGGGGGTCATAGGGGGAAGGGGAGGGAGGATGGAGATAATTGGGTGGGGGACACGGGGTATAATCACAATTTGTGATAACGGGCATGCTGCCTGTATGGATCTGACTATCGCATCTTGGGCACTAGTGGTGACAATCAATTTTGTACCCCATGAATATTCATAACCAATTAAAAATAATAACAAAAATAAATAAAAATAATAATAAATAAAAGAATGCCAAAAGCCATTTTATTGAGCTGATGAAGATTCATTTAAGGAACTCTGAACCTCAGCACACATGTGCAAGACAGTCATCGTTACCCTGAGTATTTCATGCCTCCATACAGGCATTAAATCAGTGGCATAGTTGGGGGCATGATATAAGTAGTATTTTATATCTTTCTATCAAACAAAAGAAAGAAAGCACAACCCGAGACCCTGAGTGGCTGTGCTGCAGAGACAGCCCGTGGCTATGGCCTTCGTTCGCATGAAGCGGATGCCAGGGGCCCTGCAAACCAGTCGTTTTCGCCACTCTTCGTGCCCTTCTCTCTGCCACTTTTCCTTCTACCTCTTCTCCTTTCACCTGGTGGCTTTCCTCCCTTCACAGTGCCGTCGTCTGCAAGTGTCAGGACTCTCCTCTTTCAGCATTCTCTCCCTTAAGAAACAGAGTCTCATCTCAAAACTTCACTCACCATGGTCAAAATCCTTCCTAAGTCTTTACCTTTGGGTCTGGCCTCTCTGCCAGAGCTTGGTGTCCTGGACAAGCACCTCAGACTCATCCTGGCTCCAAACAAACTCACCCTGGTACCTCCCAGTCTGGTTTCCCCTCTTCATTTCTATTTTTCTTAGTAGCATCGAACTCCCAACCCCCTGAGCTGAAACCTCAGACATCAGCACCTTTTTCTTCTTTCTCCATACTTAGGGGGTCATCCACACTGAGAGGACATCTATACACCTGGATTGCTGGGCTGCACCTCCAGAATCTGAATCAGTAGGTCTGGGGCATGCCCTGAGAATGTGTATATCTAACAAATTCCCAGAAGCCGCTGCTGCTGCTGGTGAGAACCACTGCTCTATACCTTCCAGTCACCTCTGGGGGTTACCATATTGTCCTTTCTGTGGCCTCTCCCACAGACTCCCACCAACACTTTTTCCTTTACCAGGACATCCTAGCTGGGGTCCCCGGTGCCTCACTCACTCCACTCCAACCATCCTGTGCTCGCAACCCCAGGTGCAGCTTCTGAAAATGCTGCTTAGGTTTACATCCTCCCCTCCTCATGTTCTTCAAGACTTCCCCACTGCTTGGAGAATGCAGTCAAGACTCCCGGATGCAACATCAGAGGCTCCCTATAATTTGACCCCAAACTCCTTCTGCTCCCTTATTTCCTCCTTCATCCCATTAGAAAAACTCTGCTCCAACCATGCTAATATTCTGTTCCCCAAAGACTTATTTCCACCTCTTTTGTAATGGTTTAGAGAATTGGGAATGTAGAACTGGGACCAAATCCCAAGCACTCCACATCCTAGGTGTGTGATAGTAAAGCTAATCATTTATCATGCAGGGCCTTTGACTTTTCATCCTCATCGTACCTGGTGATGACACTACCTGGGCCCTCCTAGCAATGATGGCATGAAGATTGATGAGAAAATGCATTGATGAGAAAATGGGCACATGTATTGCAGTACCTGACACACAATAGCTGCCTAATAGTTCATGATGTGTACATATATATTCAATAATATGTACGAAATGTATACTGTCTCTATGATATACCCCAGGGCTTTAGCATAGGTCTCTGATTGAAGTTACCAGTGTTGTTGAAAGTTGAGCCCTGAAACCCAAAAGTTATTAGCCGGCTGTTCACCTGATAAGCCTGTTTCTCAAATCAAAATATTTGAGAGCATCTCCCCAATAGTAATTGACTTGGTAAGTGTTTGAGTGCCTTGAATAAGTGAAGTGTCATCTATTTTATTCTCAGTTAGGTCAAGGTGACAGACTGAGGTTTTTGCTGTCAGCCTCAAAGAAGCCAAGACATGAACTTATTACATTAAAAGGAATATTGTCAGCATCGTCTCATGTTTGCTTATGTGGAGTTCTGAATTTGAAAAATAAAATTACTTTCTCTCTCTTTTTTTAATTTAATACTCTCTTTGGAGAAAAAAAAATGTTTAAAAGTCGTTTCCTTTTATTTTTTAGGCTTACCTCCAATTCCTTCAGCTTCCAGAACAGGCTTTGCAGAATTTTCCATGAGGGAACGCATGCGGGAGAAACTGCAAGCCGCGAGGGTGAGAGAGACCACGTGAATTTTCTGTTTGGTGCTGACTGCAGTTTCCCAAGCTTGTCTAACTTGCTTTGTGTGCTCCAGACTGTGTGGATTTGAATATCATGCTACTTATCTTTTCATGTTTTAAATGTTAATGTAGTATTTTGCATGGGATCACGTGAAAATTATGCTTAAGAATTTAATGTCATTTTTCTAAACCATTTCCCTTGCTCTCATTAAAAAGGTACAGCATGTTTTTTACTGATTATTCTCTTCTGGGGTGACTGAGGTTTTCAGAGCATTCCTGACCTTACATAGTAGTAATTTTCTGTTTGGCTTTTTAGTCCAAAGCAGAAAGTGCGTTGCTGCAGGAAATTCCCACTCCGCGACCCAGGCGCTTACGAACTCCCAGTGAGAAAGAACTGGAGACTGAATTTGGCACAGAGGTGAGAAATGGATCATCCCTACTTTGTGATCAAAGACAGTGAAGCGAAATATAAAATTTCCAACAAAAGTTTCTAGAACAGAGCTATGCACAGAGGAGGTATTAAATACTTACTAATAATTATAATAGCTGCTATTCATAGAATGCTACTCTGTGCCAGGCATTTTGCCAAGTCTTTATCTCATTGCATTTCATTATCTCAACATGCCTATGGGGTAGTTACTATTATTTTCATTCACCTTTGACAGAAGAGGAAACTGAGGTTCACAGTGGCTGCAAAGCCATTCACAGGTCACAAAGCATGTGAGAGTCGGGATTTGATCCCAGTTTTCTCTCATTTCCAGTCTGTCTCATTTGGGGTCAGCATTTCTGGATCCACGGGTCTTGCTGGGAAGCAGGGAGAGAGAAAAAAGTGCAGAAGAAAAATAGGGTAAGATGGTGGGAGCCCTTGAACGTCACACTAAGGAGCCTCCGTGGTTTTCTACAAGCCATGGAAAACTACTGACAACAATTTGAAGAGGCAGTGTGGATACACTAGGGTGATTGTTGTTTTAATCTAAGCTGCTGGTGGGGAATCTCAAAGTGTGCTCATGCAGAGACACATAGAGAGGAAGGGACCAGACCTGGAGAAACAGATTTAGAAAGCATTTCTACTGTGGTGAGTTTTGAAGTTTTGAGAATGCCTTTGTTACCTCCAGGAAAGATTGAAGGAGGAGAGGGTCTTGACACCTAGGGAAGAGCTTAGAGTGAAGGCCCATGGAGGAAACAGAAAGCCAGTAGTGGAAAGTCTCGTCAGGAACATAGATGAAGGGCAAGTACATAGAGGGTAGAAGAAGGAACAGAAAGGAAAACAGCAAATGGCTCAATGAAGTGTTTGCAGGTATAACCTAATTTTTTTGTTGTTGTTTTTGGTTGTATTTAGCCTTGAGACAAGGAAGCTTAGGCTTTAGGGATATTTCTGTAGCACGACCACTGATTTCTTAAATGATGCTTTTCTTTTTCTGTCATTAGATGTAACAAAATGTTACCTGCATTCACCCCAAACAGGCCACAGATTGTATAATTATAACGAAAGATGAAGCCTTGCTGATGTTTTGTGGCCCGTGGTTCTGTAGCAGGAACACTGGTCAGTCCAATGAAACGGCCTTATGACAATTACGTGCCCTTGAGATCCATTCTGCTGAGAAGACATTTCCTTTTCTTTAACTCCAATTTGTTTTCTTCATTATGAAAGCCATAATTTTAACATTTTGGAAAATAAAGAAAAAATATCTAAAATTCCATCAGCTTGACACAAACACTTTGGTTATTTTGGTCACCGTGTGAGGCTTAGCATCTGGTCTAGTTGGCTAGGGGGTTCTGGTCTCTTATACCTAGCTTTTTCTATGCCTTCTGATTGATAATCACTTTACAAAATCATGTAGTTCTCACTGTCCATGGACCGTGAATAATAATATTTCGAATAAAGCTGGAAGTTCTAGAAGTAAAAATATACTCCCTTGGCTAACAGGGTGTTTGTTCCTCCTTATGATCAGGACCTAGCTTGTATGTCCATTATATTCTATATCCCCTAATAGCCATTCTTATGGATTTGAGGCAAACATCAGCTGCCTTATCTTTAGAACTGGTCTCCTACTCATAACAGAACATCTGTTAGAAGAGGGCCATGGAGCCTTCTTGGAAAGTACAGCAAATTTAAGGATGAGAAAGAATTTCTAACTGGATGCATGCACATTTGATGATAGGCACTCAATATTTGATTGCTAGATTGAAATTGAATGTAATCATTACTTTAAGATTAGAGAAATGTATTACAGACATTTACAAACGCATTTCATCTTACAAGTGCATTTCTTCAGGTATATATCTCATACCCAGAAAGAATACCTAAGAGGTGGTCCATTTATATCCCATGGGTCAAAGAGAAAAGCACTTGAACAGCCCAGATGCTGCACCTTGGCTACCCAGGGATAAATGCTGCTACCTTGCTTGCTAGTTGTGTGACCTTTGACATCAAGTTTATCAACTCTCTGGACTTCACTTTCCACCTCTGTAAAATAGGGATACACCAGACCTAATTCTTGGTATTGTTTTGAGGATTAAGTGAGTTAATACATGTTACAATGTTTCAGACAGTACCGGGCTCATGGTGAATCCCCCCTATGTAAGTATTAGCTGTTGTTAGAGGCTGTAGTCAGAAAGAAAAGGAGAAACCATTTGAGAATACTGTGGTCAGTAATCCAAATTCACCAACACAAACCACTGCTTAATCTCTTTTGCATTTCTTTCCACTTTATGCTCAGCAGACTAGTAATAAGAGAACAAACGCAAATCTCTAAGAACACATAAACATCAAAGCAGAAGTAACACAGAACACTTGAATACTTGGCCTTCCCAAGGTATGACCAGAATTTCTCTAGGTGCAGCCCTGGTTCACTGTCCCAGGTTGCCCAAGATTTAGCACACTCTACCTGTTGCCCAGCCAGCATTTATGGGAGACTCCTTCCTGCCAGGTGTGCAATGGGCTCTGAACACACAGCAGTGACAGTAACAGCTCACCCTTGAGGGGCTCAGTGGGGGCGACAGACACATTAACAGGTAGTAGAGGTACAGGATGGTTCAGGTCTATGGTGAATGCCATCAGAAGCCCACCGCCATGGCACCTAACACCAGCCTTGAAATCAGGTTATATAAAATTTGAAATATCTTGGGTTAGGCAATGGTTTTCTTAGAACGACACCAAAAGCATAAGTAACAAAAGAATAAATAGATACGTTAAGCCTTATCAAAATTTAAAACTTCTGTGCTGTAAAGGAAGCCATCGAGAAAATGAAAAGACAACACACAGAATGGAGGAATTCATTTGCCAATCATATATCTTGATTGGTATCAGAACAGTATTAAGAATACATAAAAATGTCAGGTGTCTGCAAGATAGTCAGATTAGGGTGTCTTTTAAGGGAATTGAAAATATTGACTAGTAAATTAAAAGAGAGATCAGGGCTAGAACTATTTTGAAATTATGCTATCTTAAATGTAATGAGACCAGGGGTTGCCTAGCTCAAGTTAGAAAAGGGCCATGGAGGCTTCTTGGAAAATACAACAAATTTAAGGATGAGAAAGAATTTCTAATTGCACATTTGATGATAGGCACTCAGTATTTGATTGCTGGATTGAAATTGAATGTAATCATTACTAAGATTAGAGAAATGTATTACAGACAATAGTCCTTTAAAATTTAATTCAGCACACTTAATCATTTGAAGTATATTTAATGGCCTTAAATATACTGATATAATTTATTTCTAAATTTTTTTAGATTTTTATAAAAATTAGATCATAAGCTTTTTTATCAAGTCCATAAATATTGTAATAAAACCATCAATACTGCAATAAAATTCATCAATGAAACTATATTATCTGAACTTATCTTCTATCCCAACCAAATTATAGAAAGAGATGGGAAGAAACAAAACGTAAAAATACTAATCTTCATATACACATATTTGGCACATGGAATTTAATCTACTTGTTTTCTGAACTACTAGTGTTAGGTTTTCTGCCTGGTCTTGTGTTTTATTATCACCAACTTCACAGATCTCTGAAACCCAAGGTTTTCCTATACAGAGCCATGTTTCTCTGCTGTCTCATGGGCTAACCTCTTGGTTTGTTTTGTGTGTTTTCAAACACATCAGTCTCCCTCCTGGGCTATAGGAGATGGGAGATTCTGAGGCAGACAGGAATAAAATTGCATCATCAGCAATGTGTGAGAAAGTGTTAGCCCTATTTTATGAGGAGGCTGGGCTTGGCAGAATTTTAGAAAGCCTTGCTGGCCAAGCACAGAAATCTGATCTTTATTCTACACTAGTTTTTTTTTATTGCTTATCCTTATGCTATGTAGTATTCATCTGCTTCTTTCCTCATCCTCAAAAACAACATAAAAACTAAAAAATTAAATAATAATTCCTTTATTTTGCACTGCATTGTGGAATGTATTCATTAGCACAGCTTCAACTTTTGTACAATTGAGTTGGTAGATAACTAGTTAGCCTTAACACTGCAAAATGGGAAAATGGAGGAGAAGTGTAGAATTTTACATAAAAGGGAACTGTTTATATTCTCTTGATATTGTGGTAGATTATACCCAACTAACACCCTTGTTTTTATTTTGGCCATTGCTAGACATCTAGCTGCACACAGGTGAAATTTTACAGCATCTTAACTTAGCTGTACCGAGTACCTCTAGCTTTCATCCCAGGGATATCCCTGCTTTTCCAAAAGGCCTGTGGTGACCTTCTGAGCCATTCTGATAGATACACAAAACTGGAGGTGCCAGGAGTTTAACGTCCCCCTGGGGCAACTCTTGACCAGTTGGGGGACAGGAGCCATGAGACAAATATCCCTCTCTTTTTTTTTTTTTTGGTTTTTGTAATGAATATTCATAGCACTTTTATTTATAATATCTAAAAAATGGATAAGAAAACAATGTTCAAAAACAGATGTGTGGATAAACAAATTGCATTATACTCATGCAATTTTTTTTTAATTTTATCATTACACAATGTAAACGGCAGACTATTCTGAGAAGCATTCTACATGACTCCTCAGAGGAGCTCCAGTGGGATAAACTCTTGCCCACAGCTGTAGCCAACTCAATAAACTTCTCTTAAATTACTTTTGCATCTTGTTTTATTCTCCTCATTACCCAACTCCTGTTCTTTGGTATCACTGCTAAAAATCAATCAAGGGCACACACACAAAAAAACCCTTGCCTCAGGCTCTTGTTTCTGGCATGCTGAAATAAAACATTTGTAGCCATATTTTGTGAAACAAACTGGAGAGACAAAAGACAGAGATCTAAAAAGGAAACTACAAATGTGATGATAATAACAGCTACCATTAATGAGCCTAGCTATGGTTATATTTCATGTATATTGCCTTATTTTATGCTCAAACCAAGTAGTCTAAGTTATAAGTAGGAGACTTGGGATTTAAAGCCAGGTAGGTGGTCAGACTCCAGAGCCCATGGTTTCAATTACCAAACAATACAGAACAGTGCCTGACATGATCCAGAAAATATGATTCTGAGAAAGAGAGCTCATTTTAGGATGGAGTAATCTGAGAAAGAAAGTAGCTTTGCATGGACTTGAAAAACAGGTAGGGGGGCCGATCCCGTGGCACACTCGGGAGAGTGCGGCGCTGGGAACGCAGTAGCACTCCCGCCGTGGGTTCGGATCCTATATAAGGATGGCCGGTGCACTCACTGGCTGAGCGCAGTACGGCCGGTCACAAAAAGACAAAAAAAAAAGAAAAGAAAAGAAAAACAGGTAGGACTTGGGAAGGATGTTGAAGGTCCCCAGTGAAAGTACACTGCAGTGCTGTTGTTGGGTGAAAATTATTCCATGCTATGAAATAAGTCTCGATCCAGGTAATGATCAGGTTTCCAACACAGGCAGAATAAGTTTGTCCCAGAAGGAGAGATGGATTAGAAGGTGGAAACTGCAGCTTGTGGATTGGCTCTCAGAGGAGAAAGAAAACACCCACCCACTAGAGAATGATCACATCAGGCAAGTTTAGGCAGAAGGCTCAGCTCACCAGTGTGAACAGCAGGTCTGAAGGCTCAGTGGGAAGGACAGGCCTAGTGCCCTGGAGGGTGTATGTTGAACTTATTCACAATCAGACATTACTGATGCTTTTCTTTATAGACTGTTTGGAAATGATCCTCTGTAAAGTGGATAATCTATTGATCTATAGGACAAAATAACACTTTTCATTTTAGAGTTTATTGAGTGTAAATTGTATATTTGTTTAGTCTTGAGAGAGACAGAGTTGAATAAGAAAATACTCAGCAACCTAGTAAAGCCATTGACTCTCGTAAGCATTAATAAGAATGGGATTCACTTAGCGGATTACAGGAGTGACGATCAGTTTTTTTTCTTTGCCATTGTTTATAGGAATGTCAGTATCAAGGAATTTGTAGTATTACAAAAGGTTTAAGATTGTAAAGTTGCTAATAAAGTTTTCACGTGTTAACAATGAAAAAAAAGAAAATATTCAGCAACCCTAATCTTCAAATGTATTTGACATCTGTAAGCATTTCATTCCTTAGGAAAAGAGATGCATCAATGCTCAAAAGATAAGTATTTGGAGGGTTAACCCTTGCTTTAAAACAACCTTAGTTTCTTGATTTAAATGGTTTATCTATCATTTTTTTCTACTTATGTAGCCAGATAAAGAGCTAAAAAGGACTCAACAAGAAGATGATTCCCAAAGTTACTCAAGAGTGAAGTTCCATGATTTTGCACGAAAAGTCACATCTAAACCCACGGTGAGAAATCCCCTCTTTCTTAATCATGGTTGTTTTAAATACCTCATGTGCTCACTCATATGTGGGAGCTAAGAGAGAAAGGAAGGCAGGAAAGAAAGACCACAGGAGTGCCATGATCCAACAGAGGGAGGGAATGTTCCTAGGGCTACAAATTGGAGTTGAGGGGAGATGGGGAAAGGGAGGGAGGGAGGTTGGAGGATAATTGGGAGGGGACAAAGGATACAAAAGTAATCTCTGGTAATGGATATGCGCCCAGTATGAATCTGGCCCCCACATCATGGGCAGGAGGGGGGACAATCAGCTTTGTATCTCATGAATATTTGTAATAAATAAATAAATAAAAGGGGAACTTAATCAATCAATCAATCAATCAATCAATCAATCAATCAGTCATGGTTGGTTGTATGTGTTTTTCAAAACTATCCAACCAGAGATGTCAGAATACATAACCTGACTCCTGTTGCCAAGCAGTATGCAAGAAAAAAGTATGAGAAATGATTCCTACTTTAAAAGTCCTGGAATCTAGCTAGAGAGATGAGAATACTGCCTGATCTGAGGAAGCGGGATGCAAAGGACAGGAAATGTTAGTGATAAGACATTTGTTCAGCTCCAGAGTTGCACCAGCTTTCATTGTGGAAAAAGAGGGCACTAACTCAAAAAGAACCAAAACAGAAAAAAGAGGTCATTTTTTTTTTAAAAAAAAGGTTAACAAATCCTGTATTTCTTATAATTAAAACTATGTCAGCATTGGCCTATAGAACAATAAATCCACTTTTTGGCATTGTAATAATCTTTCTAAAGCTTTTACTGCAGTAAATAATATCTGTGTGCTTATTGGAGTGTAAATAATTTCTGGCTTTTTAAAAAATAACTCATTAGAGTTACTTATTAAAGGAGGCTTCCAACTGCTTGTTGCACTTGTTAAAGTTCATTACCAGTAATATGGTACCTTCAACGAAGATAATACGCTTAGGAGGCCTGTAATGTGCCTGATATCATTAGCGTCAAGCCAGCTGTCAGCTCATTGTGCAGAGCTCATTTCAGTTTGAATAATCTGAAATTGCTGTTGTTCCTGCTTCTCTTTAGGCTCCACCCGGTTTCCCTTCTGCAGAAGAAGCCTATAACTTCTTCACATTCAACTTTGATCCTGAACCGGAGGAATCAGAGGAAAAAGCAAAAGCTAAAACTAGAGATGAAACTCAACAAGAGGAGGAGGGGGAGGAAGAAGAGCCATCTGTACACGAAGGAGTAAACCAAACGGTATTTCACATTATGATGGTAGTGAGGAGGGGAGGAGGACTATGAGGAAAAATGGTGATGGTGATATCTCAGCCAGGAAGGAAGTGGCCAAGGAGAAACCTGCCACCACCACGTAGGGGACTCATCCATATCTCAGCAGAAAGCAGTAGAAGGAAGGACTAGACTCACATGACTTTCTGTAGCTCTTGATCACACCCCGCAATTTTGGTAGTGAGGGCCCTGATTAAATCTGCCCATCTTTCTCTTGTGGACAAAAAAAAAAGGAATAATGTGGCTTGCAGATTTTTCTTGCTAGACTCCACATGATGATTAGTATTCATTTCACATGCAAAGTGTTTGCCTCTCCAAGGTGAATGAAACCTTGTCCTCCGTCTCCTCACAACCTTACAAGTAAGCAGCTTTTTGTGCCCAATACCACACCTAGGCTGCACCTCAGATTCCCTAATTATGGGTGATGTGTGTGAGATAAAAGGAAAACACACCATTAAAAAATGGTCAAAGGTCTTGAATAGACATTTCTCCAAAGAAGATATGCAAATGGCCAATAAGCACATGAAAAGATGCTTAATATTGATAATTATTAGCAGAATGCAAATGAAAACCACAGTGAGACACCACTTCACACCCATCAGAACTATTATTATTATTAAAAAAAAGAAAAGACAGAAAACATGTTGGAGAGAGTGTGAAGAAACTGGACTTTTGTGTGTTGCTGGTGGGCATGCAAAATTGTGCAGCTGCTGTGAAAAGCAGGATGGTAGTTCTTCAGAATTTAAACACAGAATTATTATATGATCCAGTAATTTCAACCTGGGTATGTACCCCAAAGAATTGAAAACAATGGATTTTGAATTTTGTCAAGTGCTTTTTCTGCATCTGTTGAGATAATCATATGGTTTTTATCCTTGATTTTGTTGATGTGATGTATCACATTTATTGACTTTCATATGTTAAACCATCCTTGCATCCCTGGGATAAATCCCACTTGATCGTGGTGTATAATCTTTTTGATGTGCTGATGTATTCTGTGTGCTAATATTTTGTTAAGAATTTTTACATCTATATTCATCAAAGATATTGGCTTGCAGTTTTCTTTTTTTGTTGTACCTTTGTCTGATTTTGGTATCAGGGTGATGCTGGCCTCATTAAATGAGTTTGGGAGAGTGGCCTCTGTTTCACAAATTTTTCAGAATAGTTTGAAAGGATTGGCATTAATTCTCCTTTAAAGGTTTGGCAGAATTCAGCAGTAAAGTCATCCAGTCCTGGGCTTTTCTTTTTTGGGAGGTTGATTCCTGCTTCAATCTCATTGCTTGTTATTGGTCTGTTCAGGTTTTCTATTTCTTCTTGGTTCAGTCTTGGTAGTTTGTATGGTTCACATATTTATCCATTTCCTCCAGACTTTCAAATTTGTTGGCGTATAGTTGCTCAGAATAGTCTCTAATGATTCTTTGTATTTCTGTGTATTGTATTCTTTGTATTTTTTATATTGGTTGTGATGTCTCCTTTTTCATTTCTTTTTTTTTTAAATTTATTTTATTTATTGAATCAAAATTGATTATAATATTTTTGGAGTTCAATATTGAGATATGTTGATCAAATCAATATTACTAGCATATATTTTGTTACGAATCATAATTATTCTTTATGCTGCTTGTCTAGTCTATCCCCCTCCCCCTCTCCCTCCCCTGTCCCCACTCTAATTACCCTAGATTTCTTCTCTCCTTCTGAAAGAATAATGGTTACTCTGTTGATTTGTTGCCTAGATGATCTGTCCAATGCTGATAGGTATGATCAGGTCCCCCAATATTATCATAGAGCATGCTTCTTCTGTCACTCTAAAAAGGACTTTGTGGAGAGAGACATCCTCTTCTTTTCTTTATCTCTGCTGGTGACTCTCAATGCACTCCAGTGGTTGGTAGACCATCTGCGTGGTGATGGTGTCTAGACGCTTTTGCAGCCATGGTTATCGTGGTGGCTGTGGTGCACCACCCAAAGGGAGGTGATGTTTTTGGCATGCTACTTGGTGCTGGCAGTGTGCCTGGTTGTGAGGTGTGTCTGGTCCCAGGCTCCATACCTTGGGTCCCCAGGCAAGCCACAAGGTGCTTGCGTGGTGTGGCTGGTTGTAGGAGGGGGTCCGAACCCTGGCTCCATACCTCAGGTCACCAGGTGGGCCACAAGGCACTGGCATGGTGTGCCTGGTTTTGGGAGGGGTGTCTTGTCCTCAGATCCAGACCCCAGACACCTGAGTGAGGCCCTGAGGTGTTGGTAGTGTGCCTGGATGTGGGAGTAGGGTCTGGTCACCTTCTCAATGCCTCGGGTCCCTGGGCAGGCCCTAAGATGCTGGCGCAGTGTGCCTTTCATTTCTGATTTGTGTTATTTAAGTCTTCTCTCTTCTTTAGTTAGTCTAGCTAGTTGTTTGTCTATTTTGTTTATCTTCTCAAAAAACCAACTTTTTGTTGGTCTTTTGTATCTTTTTTTGGTCTCTATTTCATATAGTTTTGCTCTGATCTTAATTATTTTTTTCTGTCTACTAATTTTGGGATTGGATTGTTCTTGTTTTTCTAGTTCTTTGAGGTGTAATGTTAGGTTGTTTATTTGAAGACTTGTTATTCTTTTGATGTAATCATTTATTGCAATAAACTTTCCTCTTAGTGCTGCTTTTGCAATATCTTATAGGTTTTGGTAAGTTGTGCTTGTATTTTCACTCACTTCAAGGAATTTTTTGATTTCCTGCTTTATTTCTTCTTTGACCCATGGATTGTTCAAGAGTTTGTTGTTTAATTTCCATATATTTGTATAGTTTCCAAAGTTTTGTTGTTAATTTCTAATTTTAATCCATTGTGGTCTGAAAATATACTTGGTATGATTTCAGTCTTTTTAAATTTGTTGAGACTTACTTCATGGCCTAACATGTGGTCTGTCCTGGAAAGTGATCCATGTGCTGATAAGAACATATATTCTACAGTTGTTGGATGAAATGTTCTGTAGATGTCTGAGTCCATTTGGTCTAAAGTGCTGTTTAAATCCAATATTTGCTAATCTTTTGTCTAGATGATTCAGCCATTGCTGAGAGTGGTGTGTTAAAGTCCCCAAATATTATTATTTTGGGGTCTATCTCTCCCTTTAGATCCAATAACAATTGTGTTATATATCTAGATGCTCTGATGTTGTGTGCGTATGTGTTTATGATTATTACATCCTTTTGCTGCATTGATCCTTTTATCAAAGGACTTAGATATTTGTGCACCAATGTTCATAGCAGCATTATTAACAATAGCCAAAAGGTAAAAGCAACCCAAGTGTTTATCTACAGATAAATAGATAAACAAAATGTGTTATATACATGCAATGGAATATTATTCCACTTCATAAAGGATGGAAATTCTGAAACGGCTACAACATAGATGTACCGTGGAGAAATTATGCTAAATGAAATAAGCCAGTCACAAAATGACAAGTGTTGTGTGATTTCACTTATATGAGTTACCTATAAATTAGTCAAAATCATAGAGACAGAAAGTAGAATGCTGGTTACCAGGGGGATAAGAGAAGGAAGAAATGGGGAGTCATTGTTTTTGAGTATAGAATTTCAGTTTGGGAAGATGAAAAATTTCTGAAGATGGATGGTGGTGACGGTAGCACAACAGCATGAATGTTCTTAATGCCACAGAAGTGTACACACAAAAATGCTTTAAATGGTACATTTTATGTTAAGTATATTTTACCACATTTATTTTAAAAAAGAAAACCATACAAGAACATTCCAAAATTTTCAGTTGTCATATTTCTGTGCTTAATTTATAGTCTTCTCCCTTGAAAAAAATGCCTCCCACAAATAAATTTTCTTATGTAGACCTACGAAAGCTTGGAGATTTTTTTTCAGCTTATTCTATAACAATTGTTCTACAAATCAATATTCAGCTAGTTCTGGCTCAGGATCTCTCGTGAGGTTGCAGACACGATGGCCAGGATGACAGTCCTCCACGTGGACCTCCCCATAAGGTTGCTTGAGAGCCCTCCTGGCATCTGGCTTCCCCTTCCGCGAGTGATACAATAGAGGACTCAAGGAGGAGCCGCAGTGCCTATTTGTGACCTGTACCATCACTTCCCCCGTGTACTGCTCAGAAGCAAGTCTCAAAGTACAGTGCACTCTCAAGAGAGGAGAATTAGGCTCCACCTTTGGAAGGTAGAACTATCCATTTGTGTGCACCTCTGAAATCATGACACATCCCTCCAAAAGCCACTTCTCCTTTCCTCTTGCTTTTTTACATCCCCAGAAGCTATGTGTTTTGAAAACTACCCTTTAAAGTCATACACACTTTGAAGCCATTTCCGTGTAGTCCGTGCTCTCATCTGTCCAGACACTTTTTAAACATTTTCATACTCAAAGTGGATTTAGTCTTTCTAGAGCTTCTGCTGGCCCCTTCACTAGCTTCCCTTTTCTGCAGTTTTTCTGTCTGCCTTCAGTTCGCACAAAGCAGAGGTGGGGCAGGAGCAAGAAAGATTACACACTGCTATTTGGTGCCTTTCTCTTTTCACTTTTTTGATGTTCTTGGCATTCTCTGTCTTTAAATTTTGTTGAAAGGATGGTTTCCATGTAGGTTGACTTTTTCCTCTTATTGTTTTGTATATTTGGGGAGGAAACCTTAAGAGGCAGGTTGCTGGATGACCACCATTGTCTTCAGCTACCTGGAAGTCTCCACAGGATTTTAAAAGATATTGCTCATTAATGGATACCAGGTTAAAATTTTTAAAAGAAGAGGAAGGAGGAGAAAGAGAAAAAGAAGAAGAGGAGGAAGAGAAAGAAAGAAGGAAAAGAGAAAAGTTTAGAAAATACTCAAAATTAACATGCCTCAGCTAACATTTGTGATTATAGTCCCTGTGATTAGAATTTTTACATGCATAATTTAATTTTATCCTCACAAAATCCTAAGAGGAAAGCTCTATTAATATCCCCATCTTACAAGTGGGAAAACTGAGGATCAGAAGATTAAATAAGTTCTCTCCAGTCCCCCAGGCAGTATGAGGTAAAGCTGGGTTTCAAACTGTAGCAGAGAATCCTGAGCAATACCAACGCCGTCTAGGGTAGGTGCTCCATTCTCATTGTCAAACTACCCCCGTCTGTGTGAGAAACCGTTGACCTTCTCATATAAACAAAAACTGTCGCATAGAAACAAGAACTATACACAGTGGAAATTTTTATGCTTGCTTGCTTTAACTGCTCACTTTTGGCTTCTGTAACCTAGCTACCTAGCTTGCGTTGTGCACCTGAACAAACCCATGTGCCAACGGGATGTGGTTTTTGCTTTTATAAACTCCACCAGACCAAGGCTAGCTGTTGCTCTCCCAAAATACCTAGGGGAGGCAGTCACTGGCCAGCTAATAAAGACTCTGTTAAAATTCTTAATTAAATATTTGGTTCCTTTCCTGGGCAACAACCTCACAACAAAGCACAGATATCTGAACAGGTGTGGACTCTGAATCTACATGCTGAGGACCTTTGCTTTTGGCTCAGTGCCAGGAGGAAGGCTAAAATGCTACATAACTTATGAGTCCAAGTGCTTAAAATAAATGTCAAAAAATAAGCACCCTTAAAGGAAGCCAAATTTGTCAGGATTTCTACTGCTCTGCATACCACTTCTCTTCTGTTTCAGCCCTCTCTGATTTCAACATCTTCCAGGTGTGTAGAATAGCAAAAACAATCAATGAAAACCCACTTGTTAAATATGAAAGATCATATGATTCTATGCTTTCACTGAAAAAAAGGGGAAAAGGTAACATTGTTTTAGGATATGTTAAATTTGGTGAGTTTAGTACAGTTTATTATTTTTCTAAGTAAACTAAGAATCATAACACGATTTCTTCCTGTTCTTTTTGAACATTACGCAGGATGAGGAAGAGCTGTTTGGTGGTAACGATGCTGAGGACTTCCTATTGGGCTTGGATCATGCGGCTGATGATTTTTTGGCAATTAGACCTGCAGATTATGAAAGTGTCCATGTTTGGCAGCAGATGGAAAAAGAAATCCTCTTCGTACCCAGTAGGCTGACAGGTACGTGCTCTTTTCATCTTCCAGCTCAGCTTGGATATCTTCATTTTTTCTTCAAATGTATAAGGATGCCCCACTTCCAGAATTAATTCCAGTTTCTAATCTGATTGAATAATCAAGAAATATCTTCAGACAAGATATAGAACATGGAAAAATATGCTTCAGCAAACACTTGATAGAATAGCAGAAGAAATACAGGGCGCTGTGGGAGCCCCTTCATCCAATTAGTGACCAGTTCTGGGGCTGAGAGTATGTGGGACTCTGAGATTCAGGCTGGGGAAAATGGCCAGGATACCAAAGCTGGGACCATCTGATTAACGCCTAGTTACTGTTCCACGCTTCTCTTCTGGCCTGGATTTTCCTTTACTCTTTTTCCCTGAAATTTTCTTTTCTTCTGAGAGTGCCTGAGGGATTTGATGCTCACCCAGTTCTACTAGTTGTCAGGCTAGGGATCACACCCTTCAGACCCATTGTACAGACTGGGTCACAGACCCCTCACGTGCAGGTCATGAGCTAGGTAATTGAGAAAGATCCCAGGAGCTATTGGCAGATGACATGAGCTCAGTCCTCAGCCTCCTCCTCAGCAGCAGCAGCAGCAGCAGCAGCAGCAGCTTACAGCAGCAGCCTCCAGCAGTAGCTGTGGCAGTAGCTTCCCAGGGCATCCCTGGGGCCCTGGCAGCAGCAGCAACAGCCTCCAGCAGCAGTAGTCACCTCTCCATGACCCCCACGGGGGCATCCTGGGGGCAGAGGACACTGTGGATCAGAGCCATTTGTCCTTTATACTCAAGTTTGATAACCCAGGACACCTGGGTGTGAGTCATACAACCCAGGAACACCTGAGTACCCATGGACATCCACAGACAATAGCCAAGGAACACCTGGGCACACGTGCAGTCTTATTTACATCAAATACTTGGTAAGATTCTGAACGTCTGAGGGACCCTGACCATTTACATTTCATTTTCTCTACACTAGTTAAAATGTAAAATGACAGAGCAGCCTGAGCCCTATAATAGAGGCTGTTAAGGGGGCCTGGGCTTACCTAACTTTCTCTCTGCTTTGAGTTGTGAGGGAAAATCAGGGAACGGAAACATTTTGATGGAATTTTGGAAGCTGGATTTCCTATGAATTTGTCATGTTCTGTCTGAGTTCCAATTAAATGCTGAATCAAGAACAAATTATTTCATTTTGACAGGTTGTTTTGAATCATATACATTCAAAATTATTGGAATTGGTTGAACATCCCAAATTTCCTTTTAAAATAGGTAGCTGGCAAAGGAGTCCAAAGGTTATGGCTTTGCCCCAATAATAACAGCAGCGAATGCATCCTGTCCACTTACTCTTCACTAAGTACTTTCTTAAGCCCTCGACATGCATCAGTGATCCCACACCAGGGATGGGAAGAGGTGTTCTTTATTGTGCCTATTTTACAGATGAGGAAGCAGAGCCCAGAGAAGTTAGGGAAATGGCTCAAGATCATGAAGCTAGTGTAGTGGTGGTGGCAGTTTCCGATCCAGGTGGCCTGCCCCAGAGGCCACATTCCTAACCATGGAGAAATGCATTTGTAGCAACCTTGTCTGGGAGAAGCTTTGCCACCTGTGTTTTTGCTCAGGGGTCTTACTGTTAGGCCTCTCCCTGGAGCCTGCCTGGGGTGGAACGAGGGTTGGTTGGCAAGGGCCGTGGAAGAGGTCTAGGGAGCCCTGGTTGCACCTGAGGCCTGCTCTGAGCAGAGAATCTGAGCGTGCACCCGTCTCCCACCCAGCCCTGTGAGGCAGCAACACCCTGGCCACACCAGCAGGAGTGGAGGAGCCAAGCAGACCCAGCTGTCCCTCATGAGACATGACCTTGCACCATTCATTTATTCTCAGGGGCCTCAACTGAAGAAGGGAGGAAATAAAACCTGCCCTGTAAGGTGACTTTGGGCATTTATTTTGATTGTGAGCATTGAGGAAACAATATGAGCGAAGGACCTAGTATTTTAACATGTAGTAGGTGATCAAAAATCATACATTTTGTTACTGTTGCTCTTGTTTTTGTTCTTGTCTAGCACAGTGGTTTCCAAAGGGGTGCATTCACCCCAGGGGTATTGGAAGAACGTATCAAGGCTTCTACTTAGATTTATTTTCACTCTCATTCTTTCCTAATTTAATTTTGTAGGTATGATAGTGCATAGGTAATAAATAAACATATATATTGGATGAGCACTCAACAATGTTTTAATGCAAAATTTTGAAGACCAACAGACTAGTGATGAACTGATGTCTAGCCATGTGAATGGAGGGGTGGGGAGCAGAGAAAAGAGTGAATTCATAGCTTGCTCCATGTTTTCTGAGGATTCAGAGAAGGGTTTTTCGAGGAATGCAGGCATTAGTTGGTTTTGGTGGCTGTGTAGGGGATGCAGAGTAACCAAGTGGCCACCCACAGGAAAGTGAGGGATTTGGCATGGGTTTAGAGTGAGATAATTATAACATAATAAAGGAGTCACCCCTGTAATCATTAATTCTCAGATTCCATCCTGACCCCCACCAGCCATCGTCTCCTGGCTTCCCTTACATTTTCTCTAGTCCACTCTGCAGCTGCAGAACCCATGACTTTTTAGAATTGTAAATCTGCTCAGTCGCTCCCCAGCACAGAAGCCCTCAGTGGATCCAGCTCCCTTGAATAGAACCCAGGCTCCTCTCTGTGACCTGAAGAGCACCCCTTGTTCTCTCCCCTGCCATCCTCTGCCCCTGCTTACCACACCACAGCATTCTGGAAGATTCTTTGTTTCCCCAACACGCCCACTGTTTAGGACAGTAGTCTCCCCCACTTATCTGGGATTTTGCTTTCTGCAGTTGCAGTTACCCATGGTCAATTGTGGTCTGAAAATATTGAATGAAAAATTCCAGAAGTAAACAATTCATAGGTTTTAAATTGCACACCTTTCTGAGTGGCGTGATGAAATCTCGTGCTGTCCCACTCCATCCTCCCAGGATGTGAGTCACCCCTTTGGGAAGTGTATTCATACTGTCTGTGCGACCCATCTGTTAATCACTTAGCAGCTGTGTTAGTGATCAGATCTTTATTATCAGATCAGTGACCCTTATTTTACCTAATAGTGGCCTGAAAGTGCAAGAGTCATGACGCTGATATACTATTATGATTGTTCTATTTTATTATTAGTTATTGTTAACTAATCTCCTATTGTGCCTAATTTATCAATTCAATTTTATCATAGGCATGTATGTGTAAGAAAAGCACAGGGTTCGACATTATCTATGGTTTCAGCCATGCACTGGGGATCTTGGAGGGTCTCCCCTGTGGATAAGGGGGGGTGCTGCACATGCTGTTCCCTTGGCTATTCGCTGTCTTGTTCCATCACTGGCTCCTTCCTTCTCAACCTTCAGGTGTCACGGCAAGTGCATCACCCAGTGAGAAAAGCCTTTCTTTTATCTCAAGTGTATCCCTCCCCTCCCTAAGTTACCATCACCTGTGTATTTTCCTCATCCCGCACATCACTCTCTGAAAGGATCTTGTGTAGACCTTCGGTTACTGTTGCTGCTGGTCACTCCCACTGGAATCTGAGCTCCCAGACAGCTGGCCTGGCCAGGATAGCCAGTCTCGTATATGTCTGGCACAGAGAGGCTCCGGATAAAGATGTGTTCCATGAATGAACACAAGAGTGAATGAGTACATGAGGCAACGGCCATGTTTGCGCAAGGAACCTTTTTAACTTACAAGGCATTTCTTCATACTTTACCTCATTTAATTCTCCCAGGAACCCAGTTAAGTAGGTATTATTATCTCTTCGTACAGAAGGAAAGAGTTCAAAGAAGTGCCTGGCCTGAATTTACTTAGCTAAAGAGTAATGAAGCTAAAACTTGCCCCTAGGTCCTTTGGTTTGAATATTATACTCTTCTCAGTATGCCACTCAGTGCATTAGGAATTGAATTATTTAGGTGTTATCTGCTAAATACATGATTCTACAACCTCATATTGCAAGTGAACACATTCATCTTTCCTTTGGTTCTGCTTCTAGAAATTAATTTGAAAAATTTGCAGTTCCTAGGAACATAAATGAAATCTCTGGTGGTTGTTTTAATTCACCAAAGTGAAGTTTGAAATGTTTAGGTTGGCACCAATATTTATTTTATTTATTTATGAACTATCTAGTGCCGACCTATAAAAAGCTTCCTGAGAACATGCAGCCCAGATTCCTGGAAGACGAAGGCCTTTACATCGGGGCTCGACCAGAGGTGGCCCGCGCCAATCAGAACATCATGGAGAACAGGTTGCTGACACAGGAGCCCGTAAGTGGGGACCCCTGCTCCCAGCAAAGCCTGGGTGCACCTGACGTGAAGGTGCTTCCTCTTGACCGGCAGCCATCCATCCACTCTACTCAGTTCCTCTTGAGGTTGTCTGCAGAAAGTGGTTCATTTTTGTTTTTAATTTTGTCTCTAGGTACATTTAGTGATCCTCAAACAATACAACCTCTCAACTTCTCAGAACCCATATTCTGCTAGTTGGATCTGGGAGTTTCCTGCTGAATCAGATGTTAGCAATATTTTCTTAAACATTTATTTGAGATTTTCCTTAAACTTTTCTTTTTTTGGTGGTGGTGGGGGCAGGGCTGTATCTTAAGTAGGTTGTTGGAGGTCTTAGTAAAGACTTGATTTCTGATGGAAACCAAGACTTTTAAAGTTCTATTGGGGCAGGAGGAGGTACATAGAACATGTATGTTGACGCAGAATTTTACTGCAAGTGTTGTTTGTTTTATAAACCATTTTCTGCCAATCCACAGGGGAGAAGATGGTTTGGAGATGATGGCAGAATCCTAGCACTGCCAAACCCCATCAAGCAGTTTCCTTCAAGGCCATCAGTGTTAACGCAGGATCAAAGCATTAAGGCAGAACTCGAAACAGTATATAAAAAGGTAGATACTCCCCCCCCCACTCCATTTTTAATACATGAAATTGAAAGAGCTTTGCTTTTTGAATAGCTTGGAGTGCTGAATTTGTAACATTGCACTTTGACTTTTTCAAATAAAAGAGTCAGTCCAACTTTGCTCACCTAATCCCATCTCAAAGAATGGGTTTCTTAGCCAGGAACGACTGAGTCAGCATCTTTATTTGCACTCCAGGTTAGCTGCCTGTACTTTTCTTCCTCTTTCCCTCCCCTGTTCTCTTTTGTCATCTCACATATGCTGCAGGATTATTGTTTCCCCCCTTGTTGTCTCTTTATTATATAACTGGAGGTTTGCTATCCTTGCAAATCCTCTTTACTGTATCTGCCTAAGCTCAAGCTTCCTGATTTGGGTCCTCGCTCTACCACTCATTGGGTGAACTTGGGCTTCAGTTTCTCTGTGCTTTAATTTCTTCATCTGTAAAATAGGCATAATCATAGTATCTACCTCCTAGGATTGCTATGCAGATTGAATGAGATAATACGTCAAGTGTTTAAGACAGAGCTTAGTAAGTGCTGGCTATTGTTAAAAAGATAGAGTTGCTTGTCCTCGTGTTTAATTATATTGCTGTGATTTCCTGGGACCATCTCCTTCAGAAATCCATGTAATTTTAAATTTGTAACATTTCAACACTGATAAAGTAAAACATAACAAGGGGGTGTAATGATCATTCTATAAAGCGGGATGATGAGCAGAGAAGACACAGGCTCGAGTCAGGGAATCTGAGCGAAGTTGTGCTGTCCCACTAACCAGTGTGTGGCTTTGGGCAGGTCCCTTTACTTCTCTAGAAATGTTTCCTTAATTGAAAAATATGAATAATATTGATCTTCTCTACCTAATAGGGTTATGGTAAGTATTGAGGTGACATACGAGTATGCCCTTTTTTAAAGTTATAAAATTCTACAAAATATTGTTATTACAGACAAGTATTAATGAATGTCTACTTTGTACAGAAATGTGATCCTGGGAGTAGACTTACAAAATAAGCATAAACATCAGTCTCAGCCCATGAGGGATTTATCATCTATGTGGTTACACACAGCAAAGATTCATGATATTATTAGTGATCAAGATAGTATCAACTTATGCATATATCAAATAATCCATCAGTCCATCTCTTCATCCATCCATCCATTTCAGTATGAAACACTGATATAGTGAGACACTAAAATGTGGGTTAAAATTAGAAAACAGAAGAGTAATTAATATGGAGGCTAGGGTATGAGGGAGCCAGTTAATCTTATCTGTCTCCTTTAGAAGTTCTAAACTAATTTGGAAATGCACAGGAGTCAGAGAGAGATCCAGACATCAGTTGCTGTGAGGGTAAAACTGAGTAGCAGAATGCCACGTGGACCCAATACCAGATGAGTTTCCTGCTCCATCTCTCATTAATTACATGCCCCACCTAGACACAAGCTGAGCAGCTAGAAGTGCTCTGGTGAGTTTACCAAGTGTCAAGGAGACCACGCTGGCTGGTGAGCAGGTTCTCTTGGTGACAGCTAACAAGAGACAGCTGGAGCCACCTCTTCACCCTACTCAGCAGAGAGCCTGGACCTAGGATCTTGGCTCCAGCTGACTCTCCCATCACATACATTCCTCCTTCTCCCTTGGAAAGCAGCCAGTATGAATGGGAGAGTGGGTAGAGAAGGACAGAAGGGGCTGGCCATAAAACATCCCAGAGCAAAAGAAGTTAGAGAAGCCCAAAGGGGCTGAAGTCTTCCAAGGGCATTTTTTAAAGGACTGGGCTTTGAATACAGAAAAGTACAAAGAATGTCCTAGAATGCTTCAGAAAGAAGCAAAAGGGTTTAAGTTAGATAGAGGAGATATTATACCTATCTCTTTGTTTTTCTATAGAAAGTTACTTATTAAGTTTATTCTTGATTTATATACCTCGGTCTTTTTCCATGTGATTACACTCCCTTCCAGTAACTCAAAACACAATGCTTTTCTTTCAGATTTAATATTTTTACAATTTTAATTATTTACTTTAACCTTTTCGTACATTTATTCAAATCTGTCTGATGCTGAAACCTATGTTTTTTTCACTGTTTCATGCAACAAGCTTGCCTTTAAGAAAACTTGTTAAATGCATATGGCCTATATTTTCAGTCTTATGTCCAAACAGACTTTTCATCCAGGAGTTTTTGACAGGATGCAGGAGCGGCGAAATAAATCAATAGGCAGAGACTGTTTTGTTCATGGATTATAAATCTGTCTTCTTTCTCTCTTTCCCACTACCCTGAGAGTGACTCAGGGGCCAGGACTAGGTTACATTCCTCTTCCTAACTCTAACACCTAGCAGAGTGACTGGCACATAGAAATACCTCAATGAAAGTGCAAACTGAATACCATTAAACTTATCTAGCTGTATGTATTTACAAGAAATTCCTTTTTTACTCTTCTCTTTGACTCAGCTGTCTCTCCTGCAAAACAGTAGCTTTCCTTAGGTCCTGGCTTAATCCTGGCATCCAAATGATGGAAAAGCAAGTCAGAATGCTAGATCAGGAGTTGACAATTCCTGGGCCCTTAAGAGCCTTGATGAATTTACTGCTCAGAGTTCACAGGTCTGATGCTAACTCAACCCAGCTGGACTGATCCAAACCGACCCCCCATCAGAATCAAGTCCAGTTCGGGCCGAGCCCATGGCGCACTTGGTAGAGTGCTGCGCTGGGAGCGCGGCAACGCTCCCGCCGCGGGTTCGGATCCTATATAGGACTGACCAGTGCACTCACTGGCTGAGTGCCAGTCACGAGAAAACGACAAAAAAAAAAAAAAAAAAAAAAAGAATCAAGTCCAGTTGTCCTTTGGTTAGAAATTCTAGACTGTCCATTCAAATGATGGGTTGTATGCCCTCCCAGTAGATAATTTAGGAGTTTTATTTAGAAGAGAGTTGATTTTCAGCCCTGCTTTTTAGAACATGTTCCTTAATTACGGAGGGAAAAAAGCCGTTTTCAAAGGTGAAATATTCTGCTGTTCCTGCATAGAGAAGAGACCATTAAAGACAGAGGACTGTAAAAAGAGATTAGATGTCATGCAAAGAAAATAGTTAAACCTCAAATGAGAAATAATGCAATTTAATACATCTAATAAGGAACTAATCTGAAACTAAAAAAAAGAAAATGCTACATGGGACATTGCAGGTAAAACATGAACAATATAAAATGCAGTCTGCCTAATTACAGCCCCTAAAGTAAGTTAGAGTTGTTGAAAAGTAGTCCAAACAGCCCTCTTCCATTTTTCCTTCCTTTCTTTTTCAATCTTTCCATCCTTACCTGAAAGTCTACTGTATTCTTAGTTGTGCTAAACTCTGGGATTACAGAGGTAGCAACATTCAAACCTGGCTTTAAGGAGACTCTGTTCCTTGAGTGAGGAGACAGAAACAGAATCCGGTGTTAAAGGAACTGTGATATGTACAAGCCTTCCTTTTTCAGAACTGTATAACAATTTGAGGGATTTGTCATGATCCCAACCTCCTTGATAGCTACCACTGGATAAAATTATCACTTTCCCCTTTTACTATTCTCACCGATATTTCACAGAAGTATTGTTTACCCACTGTGTTCTAAGCAATGCACTACTCAGGACTCTTGGTTGCAAATGATAGAAACCCAATGCAAACTAGCTTAAGCAAAGAAGGAACTTGGCTCACAAAACTGGAGAGGATCTGGGGATAAATTGTATAATTGAAGGAGGAGCTTTAGGAACCAGGGCCTGAGGGGCTAGGACCAGGGACTCGATGCCAGCCGGGCTCTCTCTCCACCTCTCTTTCTCTAGTTCTCCTTCAGTGTCGATGGACCTTGTTCTCTCCTATTGCAGGCAGGTCAGAATTCTCCATGTGTTAAGGCCATGAGCCTTGATAGCCTACACTTAACCACTACAAAGAGAAGAGATCATATTTCCCCACACATGTCACATTATCAATACCAAGACTGAACGCCAGTCGGTTGTAAGTAGACCATGTACCTACCCACCCCATGTCCAGAATACATGGCAAGTTCCCAGAAGACAGGGACTGAGAAAGCTTCCCAGGGAAGGCCAGAACAATAGCTACAGAATCTACTGCAGGCTCTGGGCTGAACTCAGGTTTTGCTGCTGTTATCATCCCAGGGCAAATGTGGAAACTTGTACTTTAATCCCACTAATGATTACTGTTTTCCTGTACAACTTTTAATTTTCTTCCCATTGGTATGCATCTCAGCACATGCTGAGAACATCAACAGATAGTTTGTAGGTGTCATCTCTTATAGTTTTGGTTTTCAGTTTTCAATTGAAGACTAAAGAATCAAATCAATTTCAAAATTAAGATATACTCTATAAATATTATGTCTCCTTGGGAGAAATTGTTGCTACCATTTTCATGATAGTTCTCAATATATAAGAAAGGAAAACAGCTACAACAAAAAGAGACAAAGGTGTTTCTCCCTAATAGGAAGTGATTGGGGTCTTTTGATCAGTCTAGCCCAGTGACTACCAGGTCAGGGTTAGACTTTTATATTCTGGGAGACTTTGAGATTTGGTTAAGGAAGAAACCACAGTAATTATTGGAATATGGGATCGTGCAGATTTGGGGAAGAAGATGCAAATTACAGGTGACCTAGGTAACATTACAAGTAAACAGAACCATTCTACCAATGTTGCTTACTCACACCAAGAAGAGTACAAGATAGAGCCTGCGAGCCACACCCTGAGTGATCTCATAACTCCAGGACCCCATGGTAGGAGAAAAGGAAAGGCAAGAACTAGCAGGTACAAAGCAATTAGAGAGGAACTTTCCATTACATCTGTGGATTGACATTTAGTTGTATGTGTCTTCATGAGGTGGAAATTTTTTAATTCATCCAGGTAATCTGAGTTGTCATAAGACACGTAGTGGCCACATGCAGGTTAAAAATTTCTAATACTAATGCGGTTTATAATTGAATACTTTTACCCACATGAAAGAGAAGTGGGCCTCCACTGTTGCAGTCTGAAGTGTAAGGAAATTAATGATCAGAATTAATCCCTGAAAGGCCACATAGGGCTTTCATAAGATACCAGGGAGATCTTTCCTCCTGTAAAACCAAGTGGAGGTCCTTGGAAGAAATTGTTGCTACTCTTTTCATGACATTTCTCAAAATATAAGAAAGAAAAACTGATTCCCCCCCCAACCCCCCGAAAAGACGAGAAACTAGAGGTCTTTCTCCCTAATAGGAAGGGAGTTGTGGTCTTTCGAGCAGTTTACCCCCATGGCTACCAGGAGTCCTGGAAGCTTTTTATACTTGGTTTAGCTGAGATTAAAGCAGAGACCACCAGCAATTATTGTAACATGGACTAATGCAGATTTGGGAAGGAGATTTGAAAAAGAAAACATATTTCAGAAGGTACCGAGGTATAATTAATCCATTCCTATTTAAGCCTAAAATATTTATAAACACATCCCAGTTTTACAAGGACATTTTAAATCATAAAAAATCTGTAGGTCTTCTCATCAAAGATAGATTGAATGTTATTTCATAGGAGAAAACTTGATATTTTATTAATATAAATGTAGAATACACTGTATTAGAGCTCTGTAAATCTTAAATATGCATCAATAATCTACTACTCTAGAGAGGAAAAAGTATGAAATTGAATGGCTAAAATGAAGTGAACTCATATATTCTTATGAAAACCAGTACTAAACAGGCAACAACACAACACAGTGACAACTTAACTGGTAAGCGAAGACTCGTATGTATATGCTTTACTGTAAGTGCAAATATTGGTAACTATTTTGATGACTAAGAGTGACTGAAAATCAGATCACACCATAAAACAAATAGAAACACATTTCTATACGTATATACATGTGTACACACACACCAGTGGGGACCTCCCATTTTCTGTTCTTAGTTTGATAGGGAATAATATTAGAATCTTATAATCAAATCATAGGGTTCTAATGCTGAAATCCCCTCTTCCGGGTTTCCATACCTCCCTCTGCACACCCCAGGCTTCATCCATCCAGATCCCAGGGCTGTCTTCCCCTCTCAACTGACTGCTGCTTGAAGACAGGCCCCACCACATTGTAAATATCCATTAATCTTTGTTAAATAGATGAAATGATATATGTGAAGTGTTTTTTATGATCCCTAGTGACCTACAAAATGCTAATTGAATCTTTTTCTTCCGTCTCCCATTTCTACAGATGAAGAAATAGAGGCCAGACGTGTATAGTAAATTGCCAAAGGTCCCAGAGCAAGTTCAATGCAGACCCAGGGCTAGAATGTAAGGCTTCTGGCCCAAATCTAGCATCTTTACATGATACCATGCAAAAGAATTAAATGAAAAGATTACTGAACATGTTATCCACAATTTATGAATGATGGAAACTTCAGTTCTGACTACAGTAGTTTTTACAACTCTATTTAACCTCATAACTTGTAAATAATACATTCGTGCCATATAATCTTATATCATCATTTTCCAGATCACATAAGTAGCTTTCAAAGCTCACCTCTGCAAAAAGAAAAGACTAAATGACTTGTCCCAAACCACCACCTCTTGACCAAAGTCAGTGTTTATCATGTGGAGAGAAAATGAAGACACAAAGTCAACAGTGTCTCCTCTCTACCTTTGAGTTCCCCGACCACAATGGCAGTAGTGGTTAATGTAGAATATTTTGAAGACTTTATGGAGGAAAAAGAGAGAGATTTATCTGACACATTATACACCAAACAATCCAAGAAATTCCCATTGGAAATTTTTGTTCCTGTTTTCTACACACTGGACTCAGATGTTCCCCACCCCACCCACTTGCTGTTATTTTCATGCTAACTTCCCTTCTTCCCAGGAAAACTGGGTGCCAGGATGAAGCTCAATAGAGTAAAAGTTAGTCTCTTGCTGCTGCCTACAGAATAAAAATTTCTTTATATGTCTTAAAAATTTAGGGCCGGCCTAGTGGCTCAATCGGGAGAGTGAGGCACTGGGAGCACCGAGGCCGCGGGTTCGGATCCTATATAGGGATGGCCGGTGTGCTTACTGGCTGAGCGTGGTGCAGACCACACTGTGCTGAGGGTTGTGCTCCTCTTACCAGTCAGAAAAAAATAAAATAAAATAAAATAACAATAATAATAATTTAGTTACATAGAAGTGTATCTATGATCCAAATAATGATCAGGTTGGACTAGAATCTATGCTTCTCTAATACCTGGAAACGGGAAGTTGAGCATCTTTCACCTGACTTGACCAGGGGAAAGGTATTTTGCATCAGATTGTTTTCTCATTGCAGATTACAACATCATTATCTCATTATCTAGTAAATGCTTTAACTATGTTCCACCCACACTCTGCTCTCTTTGGCAGGCAGTAAAATATGTCCACGTCAGTAAGCATATGACTGGATCTGTAGACCCTCCTGGAAATTTCCAACTGGATATTGATATCTCAGGGTTAATCTTCACTCATCATCCCTGTTTTAGCCGAGAGCATGTTTTGGCAGCCAAGCTTGCCCAGTTATATGACCAGTACCTTGCAAGGCAACAGAGAAACAAGGCGAAATTTCTTACTGATAAGGTACATGTGATCTTTTCCATGCTAACATTGATGGGGTTGGTTCTTCTGATAAGCCCAAACAATGAAAATACTTTCTAGCAGCAAAGTGTTTGTGTCCTTCACTGAGATGTTCCCTCTGCGATACATTGTCCTACCTAGAAACAAAAAGGAAGGACGGAGATAATGTGCCAATTCAGTGGCACACACTTGCCTTAAAGAGAAGATCCGTGTAAACGGTGCAAGTGATCACACCCACCAGAAGTGGGTACTAGATGGAGTAAGTGTGGTTATCATTTGCTTGTGTGATCTCAGATCCTAAGACCATTGGTGGCTTGAGAATCTCTCTGTCTTTAGAGACATTCCCATATTTACATGTATTTTTTTCCATTCTGTGGCACCTAAACACAAGCCCGTTCTTCTACTGATTCTCAAAGAAATGGCTATCCTTTTGAACTTATTTCCAATGTAACACTATCCTATGAGATTTTCACAGGTAATTTTGACTACAGGCAATTTTGACTGCATGCCCTGACTTTAAAAACTTACTGTCCAAATGAGAGAGAACTTCACAATACTTCTTTTTATGAGTTATAATTTTATGATTTCTTCATATCACAAAAATACCATTATATGTCAAGAACCCATAGAGACACACTGTTAGCTTTGAAAGAAAACTTGTTTCTGAGACACACACATAAATGTGATATTTGTCATGAGGAAATTGATTATCTGGGCCACAGAACAAAAATGGACATACACTATTCTTGATTATTCCAGTTTTTTAAAGAAAGAATAAAACAGTCATCTGTGAAAGTTCACTTTGGTGAAAGTTTGGAGACAGCTGGATGCTAAAACATCCATTCACAGAATGCTTGCTTGCAGTGTATTGCCTGGGAGAAGTGGGTGGGACTAATCACATTACTTGCAGTAGGTAATAGAGTTTCTAACTCAAGACTTGTATCCATGTCTTTTTAAGCTCCAAGCTCTCAGAAATGCTGTTCAGACTGGACTTCATCCAGAAAAACCTCATCCATCTCTTGATACAACCCAAAAAACCATCAATGAGTATAAATCTGAAATTTGGTGAGTAATGTTTATAATTATAACTATTGATTTTTCCCTCTTGTTAGATGTGTACATATTTAGAGTTTATTTTTCCAGATAGTTTCCCTGAGTGCACTGAATACATATGAAATTATGCCAGCTGAAATAATGAGATACCTTCATATTAACACAAAACTGGAAGCCATTAATATGAATGAGGATGTAGGGAAATGATCCCTTGCATATTCTGCAGATATTAGTAAAAATTGCTACAGCACTTTAGAGAACAGTCTGGCCACAGACTAGCAAAGTGTTCAAAGTGCCTATTAGCTCTGACCCAGCAATTCAGCTTCAGACATGTGCACTCTAAGGAGCTATGTGCACATGTGCACATATGGATGTGTGCAGGTATGTGCACAGCATCACACATGAAAGTAAGAAACCAGAAATAACTCAGTACCAGAATGAACACATCTTGGTACAGTCATATAGTGGATGTCTACACCGTGGTTTAAATAACTGAATTCCATCTGCATATATCTCCCTGGATAAATCTAGAAAACAATGTTGAATGAAAAAATCCAGCTGTAAGAGGATACTCACTATATGATATGTTTCACAAAGTCTAAAGAACACCTGAGACAGTACTCATTTGTTACAGGTACATGCAGGGGTGTACCTACAGGCAGAAAAGGTGCACAGCAGTTTATTCCTCCTTGGAGGGAGAAGTGGGGATAGAACGGGGGAGGTCTTCAAATGTAACTATAACACTTCATAAAAAAATCCTGAGTAAATGAGACAAAATGTCACTAGGTGTCATATTATCTATTATCTTTACTTTTCTGTTTCTTTGAATTATTCATAATCGAAAAATTAAAACCCTTATCATTGCCAAACAACAGGGAAATGTAGAATGTGAACATCACCTTAAGTCCCGTCCCTTGGAGAAAATCATGGTTATCAGTTTTTTGCTAGTTCCTCCCCCCCACACACACAGAGATATGTTTATGTGTATATATTTTATTTTTCAAAGCAAT
Organism: Cynocephalus volans; assembly: GCF_027409185.1. NCBI lineage: Eukaryota > Metazoa > Chordata > Mammalia > Dermoptera > Cynocephalidae > Cynocephalus > Cynocephalus volans. The sequence continues at coordinate 12,813,977 of NC_084468.1, forward strand.
CATACTGCACGTACCATTCTGCAACTTGCTTTTTTATGTAAGATGCATCTTAGACCTTTTCCTATTACATCCAGGTCTATCTCATTGTTTAAAGGCTGGCATTGTGTAGTTTATTATAGTTCATAGAATCCCCAGTTGACAGGCATTGTATTAGCCCTATTTTTTATTATTTAAATTGTACTGTAATTAGAATTCTTATGTGTATATATTTGTGTACCTATATGAGTATTTCCATAGAATAATTTCTTAGAACAGAAAATAATAAATCTAAGAGTTTCTTTTTGTAAATGTATACTTTTCCTTTTACACTCTAGGCATGAGTTGAAAATTCTTCAGCAAAGTGCAAATTAGTTAACTTTGTATACTGCAATTGTAAAAGTATGAAGAGTATGTTTTTAAATAAAAATTATTTTTTATGTTAGAAGGAAAAACACTGCAACCTACTTGTGAGAAAAATTTTTGTTTTAGTACATGTTGGCTAAGAAAAAAGTGACAGAAAGCCTTTCTGAAAGCAATCTTTGTTTTATATGAACTTGTATTTTTTAATCACTATTTGAAAAACAGCACAACTGTGTGTATGAGACCTACAGACAATGCCAAGTGGACCCTGGATCACAGACCTATTGCAAGAATTCTGCCACCCCTGGAGATAAAAACCTCTGAGATTTAGCATTTATGACCCAGTAAAAGAGGAGATTTCAGTCTTTTAGTGACTTTTCCCTAGGTGGTAAAGCAAATTCTAGGCAGATGGTCTGTTCCTGGACAGTTATCAAGTCAACCTCCTGAAATCTGCTGACCAGCATCCCCGCCCCCCATAAACCTACTGAGCCCTTGTTGGTGCAGTTAACCTCGGCCAGCATCACTTGAAGCACTTTTCCATTTTATTTTCTATAGTGGCATCATGATTGAATGTTCTCTGAAGTAGAACCAGAATACATAGGGAAGGAAACACGGATGTTCATGCAATATAGGGAGACACTTTATTTAACTGTCTGTAATAGTCAAGGTATTAGTCTATTTCTGTTGCTCATAACAGAATACTTGAAACTGGGTGATTTGTAAAGAAATGAAATTTGTTTCTTACAGTTTGAAGGCTAGGAAGTCCAAGGGGTGCATCTGGTGAGGGCCTTTTTTTTGGTGGTGACTCTACAGTGACACAGGGTATCATACGGTGAATGGAATGAGCAAGAGAGAGCTGACCTGCTCACTGGCTCTCCTTATAAAGCCATCAGGACCACGCCCATGACCACCCATTAAGCCATCAATGGATTAATCCATTCATGGGGTACAGGCCTCACAATCTAATCACCTCCTAGAGACCCCACCTTTCAATTACCATAATAGGATTTCTCACCCTCATAACACTGTTATGATAGAGATCAAGTCTCCAACACACAAACCTCCGGGGGACACATCCAACCCTCAGCAACCTGTCTACTGGGTCGTCACTTTCAGATACATTCCATCTTGAACAATTAAAGATTCTATGACCCCAGATCCCCTGCAGCTACTACTTTATCTCTACGTTTCCCTTCACAGCCAAACCTTTGGAAAACATTTACTGTTCATGCAGTCTGCACTCCCCACCACCTCCACCTCACCTGTCTCGCTCCTGTACTCCCATTTCCTCTGAAGCTAGCTTGCCACAGCCCCTGTGGAACACTGTATTTTCAAGTGGAATGGAACCTCTCAGTGCTCTCAGCTCTTGGACACTGACACCATCCCCCTGCGCTGCCTGTTGTGACAGCCTGTTCCCCTTCCCTCTGTACAACATCCTCCTGGATGTCCTTGTGCCTCTGTAGCTACCCATCTTCTTCACCCTCCTTTGCCTAACCTTCCTCCTCTGCCCAGCTTATACATGTCCAGCATTCCTCCAGTGGTGGTGTTTTCTTTTTCACCTTTCTTTAAACCTATGTTTCTTCCTAGCCTGAATCCACTCCCATGGTTTTAAATATCATCTAGATGCTAGTGGCTCCCAGTGTTTCATCTCTGGGCTGTGTATCCCTTCTGTGCTCCATATCCTGTCCACATCAGGTTTCTGATAAGTGTTTCCCAACTCCCAAATCACAATTGTTTTTCCCTGTTCCTCCATAGCTCTCACAATTTGTAATTAAATATTCTTTTTGCAATTCTCTGCTTCTTTAGCTCTTGTCAAATTTTACTTGCTAAGCGTTCTTTTTAGCATTTCCAGGAACCTATTTTATTAGGTACTATTTTAAAAGTTGGAAAATATACCTCAAAGCCTAAATGTGTCATGTAACTCAGCAAAATAATTTTATACTGTGGTTTTAAAAAAATGAGGCAGGGAAGACAGCAGCTGAAGCAAAAAAGAACAGACCACCTGATAATGACAGATAACATTTGTGGACTCTTACCAGGTATCAAGCAAGGTTCTAAGCACATTATGTGATTATCTCATTTACTTCTCCCAACGCCCCTGTGAAGTCAGTTCTATTCACATCCTTGTTTGGTATGGAGCTTGCCCAAGGCCAGCTAGTAAATAATAGAGCCAGGATTCAAACCTGGGTAGTCTGGTTCCAACAACTGTGTTCTTAACCATGATGCTTGACTGCTCCTCAAGAAAAGTGTTTCTTATTCTAGTTCATCACTTTCTTTTCCAAAGACTTCAGAGAGTCCTGAATCTTGGCCACCCAGCCACTAACTATCTGTCATCTTTCCCACATCCACCAGTTGAACAAATACAAATTAGAACTCCTTGGTTTTCTATACCATCTCTACAGGCTAGGTCATCACAAGTACAACCTCCAGACTCAGGTTCCTTGTGGAGGTCAAGAGGTACTAATTCGTGACATGCTGCCTCCTTGGTTTCTCATGGCATTCCCTCAGTCAAATCTCTCATTGTGTTATCGTCATGTATGTATGTGTCTGTCTCCTGGGTTAAACTATAAACTCCCTGAAGACAGAAACACCTCCTGTCTCCTACACATTTCTGAATCCCTGGGAATGACACATGGTACTTGTTCAAGAATTAAATAATAGAGTACATCCATGGTCTGGATTTGGCTATCATTCGTAAGAGGGCTTAAAGTAAGGCATTAAATAATCCCCAAGCACTTTAAATAATGGAAATCAAGATGAAAGCATTTTCAAATGATGCCTCTTCAGATCAAGCCAAAACTATTGGTAATCTAGTTAGCACTGAAAACTTTCCAAGGCATGTGATAACATTACTTCATCTTCGCAGTATGGAAACTGTCATTTGTGTTAACACAGAAAGACTCTAATGTATTTGTTGTCAACTAGGACAACAGCGTACTTCGCTATGTTTACAATAATTTAGTCCATGAGAACTGACTTTACTGGTCATCTTATTTTTATAACTTCAAAGGTAGCTATTTGCTTAAAGGTGCATAATTTTACTAAGATTTTGCAAGGTAATTTAGTTTAATTGAAGTCAGATTCACAGAGGGAGAACAAATCAAATAAATCTCTCAAAACGGATCAGCATCCTATTGTCTTTAAATTTGTATTGGTATTTGGTTTTCCAGTACTTGTTTAGAAGTATTGTAGCTACCAAATTGAATATAGAATCACTGTTCCATTATTAATTTCCTTCTTTATTTGCAAATAAACACATCTAAGTAATTTTTTAATATATACTCATGTATTATATCTTGTAGGCAAACAAGAAAACTGCGTGACATGGAACAAGAAAAAGATCGAACATTGCTTAAGACCATCATAAAAGTTTGGAAAGAGATGAAATCCCTTCGAGAGTTCCAGAGGTTTTCGAATACGCCCTTGAAACTTGTTTTGAGAAAGTAGGATTTTTTCAAAAATTGTTTTATTGGCCTATAACATACATCCAGAAAAAAATGTATAAAACATAGATACAGTTTGAAAAATAATTACAAATGAATAACCATGTAACCACTCCCCCGGTTAAGAGATAAAAACATTGCTGTACACAGGCAGCTCCCATGTTCCTTTCCCCAACAGTATCTCCTTCATCTCAGAAGTAACAACTATCTGGACTACAATGAAACTTCTTCCACTGTGGTTTGAGAATTTATGGGCATCGTGTTAGCACAGCATATGGATTATTTAACTCAGAATGGCATTGCTGCTTAGTGGTCAATGTTGGACTCATATTCCACTCACCAACTGGGTGTTCTTGGACAAATTGTCTATGCTGCAGTCACCTCATGTGTAAAATGTGAATAGTCATAGTATCTACCTCACTGGGTTGTGAGTTCTTGTGTGCAACACTTCTAGAAGAGGAACTGGCACATTGCAAGCCCAATATGAGTATCTGCTGTTGTAATTACTCTCTTACCTAATTTCAAGAAATAACCAAGGTACTATAAATTATTTTAAAGGGAAAAAGTTGACCAGAAAGCAGACGAAGGAGCACATGAAGCAGAAATTCAAGCTGAAATCAGTGAAATGTTGGAAGAACACACAGAAGAGTACAAACAGAAGATGGAAGAGTACAGAACTTCATACCAGCAGTGGAAAGCCTGGAAGAAAGCCCAAGTTTGTAAACAGTTGCTCAGCCTGGAACAAGGCTGCCCAGGAAAGGTCTGGGAGGGTGGTCCCCTGAGACAGGAGGGAAACTGGACTGGCAGACTGGGGTCTCCTGCTGGCTCCACTCTGTCTCTCTCCCTGTCCCCTTACTAGGGGACAAAGGATGAACAAAATGACCGGTTAATGCATTTATTTCAAAAACCACCTGGCTTGTCGATACCAGAGCCAGCTTTATCCGTAATCATTCCATGGTACCACTTTGTGACTATTTGAGTGAACAAACAAGGAATAACGTAATCGCTAATCTGTGCGTCAAGCACCATACCATTTTACATGCATTATCCCATTGACTGCAGGTACTGATGCTTCTGAGTTTCCCTCAGAAAATTATTTAACATTGTGTACATGATGCTGCAAAACTGAATCCAAGGGCAGCAAATAATAGAACAGGGTTACCTGCAGTACCTGCTATCACAAGCCTTACTTTTTGGGGTTTTTTTTACTTTTTTTAAATTTTGTTTTTGTTTATTTATTTATTTTTTTCTTTAATGGGGTACTGTGTGATATTTCAGTACATGTACACAATGTGTAATGATCAAATCAGGACAATCAATATATCCATCGCCTTCAACATTTATCATTTCTTTGTGCTGAGAACATCCCAAATCTTCTCTTCTCATTATTTGAAAGTATACAATAGATTGCTGTTCATTATAGTCACCCTGTAGTGCTATAGAACACTAAGTGTTATTCCTCCTGTCTAGCTGTAATTTTGCATCTTTTGTATCCCTTAGCCAACTTCTCCTATCCTGCCTCCTACCTACCCTTTCCAGCCTCTGGTACCCACTATTCTACTCTCTACCTCTATGCAATCCACTTTCTTAGCTTCCACATGAGTGAGAATATGCAGTATTTTTCTTCCTGTTACTGGCTTTTTTCATTTAACAATGTCCTCCAAGCCCATCTCCATTGCCACAAATGCAGGATTTCATTCTTTTTCATGGCTGAGTAGTATTTCATTGTGTATATACCACACTTTCTTTATCCATTTATCTGTTGATGGACACTTAAGTTGATTCCATATCTTGGTCACAAGCCTTATTTTAATTTCAAGACGTGTCCTTGGCCTTGAGAACCAATATTAAAGATCACATGAATAGTTCATAGTTTTGAAGCTATTTCCAGGGACCAGGCACAATGATAAGTTCATGACAGACATTACTTCATTTCAACAACCTGGAAGGAGTTTCCTACGTTTGTCCCCATTTTGCAGACAAGAAAACTTAGGCACAGAGAGGTCAGGTGGCTTAGTAACCTGCCTGAGTGCACACACTGGTTGAGGTGAGACTGGGGTTTGCATCCAGGTCTATCTGGCTCTGAAGACTATGCTCTTAAAAGAAATTCCAGAATTCCTGTTTGATGTCAGGTTGCCTCTTACCCAACAGAGGGCCAAGAAGAAGAAAAAGAAACAGGCAGCAGAAGAATACCCTGATGACGAGATTGAGGCAACATCTCCCGAGGAGGATCCTGTGAAGCCCACCCCTCCAGAGCCCGTTGACCGGGCAGTGATAGAGCAACAGGTGAGGAAGAGGGCAGCCCAGAGCAGAAGGAGGCCTGGGGAGCCCACACTGCTCCCGGAGCTGAGCCTGGCAGGGAGCGTGACGCCCAATGACCAGTGTCCCAGGTGAGCAGATGCTGTGACCGCAAATGAGGTTGACATCTGACACACACTCACATGTGCACATGTGCACACACACACGCTGGAGTAAACATCTATTGAGCTACCTGCTATGCTCAAGAGGACCATTAACTCTGTGTAAATATATATTAAGTTGCACCAAATGAAATTGCTGACATTTGCCCACTTTTGATTTCATATGGTTCCCCTACCTAATGCATCCCCACTGGCTACTTAGGAGCACACTGTACAAAGCTGCCTGAAAGAGAAGCATCCCAACTGCAAATCTATGCCTTCTCTTCATAGGGGCTATCTGTGTGGCTTCTGGGTCCCTTATCTGTAATCTCAATGTGTCTTTTCTGTCCATTAGCATAATGTTCCTTCTCACTCTACAGACACCAAGGCTTCCCTTTGCCCCTTGATTTCAGCTGCTCCAGAGGCCAGCTTCTCTCTTTGAAGCCCTCATAGAACCTCCCAGAGGGAGCTGTGGGTTTGCCCTATCACTTGTATTGAACTCAGGCTATTAGAAGCATACCTTCCAGATTTGATAAAAATGCATTTCTGGTCATTTTTATTTTATGCCTAAGAGAAGCATCACTTTATTTATATAAATCTATACATATAATAAATTTATAAATGCACATGTATATGTTCATCATCTTTTCAAAAATTATAATAAAAATGTTTTAAAAAATTTCCTATATATATCTTTCCTACACCTTATAGCCATATTTCTCAGACTGTAGCCCCAGGATTAGCAGCATTGGCACCACTTGGAAACTTGTTAGAAGTGCAAACTCTCAGGTTCTACCTGAGACCTACTGAATCTGAAACTCTGGAGTGGGGTCCAGAAAACTGTTTTCACAAGGTCTCAGGTGATTCTGATGCTTGTTACAGCATATGATTGATTAAAGATAATCCATTAAAATCATCTATACCAGCAGCTCCCAGACTTAATTCTCAAGTAAACAAAAGACCTATCAAGAACACAGGAGATATTATAGACTGGCATCTTCAATCTTCCAACATAAAAAGTGAGAATTCAAATCCAGTCAGCCTTGAAATTCATTAGGATGTGTGGGTTAATTAGGATGACATTGTTAAGACTTCCTACAGCCTTCCTGGTTTCAAACTTCTGTTAATGATTTGCTTATTCTTAAATTGCAGCTTCTTGTGCATTTCCATGTTTTCTGTCACCTTCTTATTTGGAAGCTATATGTAAACTATTCCCCAGTGCTAAATTAAATATTTTCAGACCACAAATACCATACCATATAATTTTGTCATAAAAGTTCAAAATATGTGATGATAGATCATGTGTCTTAAAGGGAAAATGTGAGCTTGATTTGGGCATTTTTTATGGTGAGTCCCATTTTTACTAAGAATGTACACTCTGTAAAAATAAATTACAGAGTTTTCACTGGGATTTGGGACTACAATCCAGGTTTTCCCCAAGCCAATGACTATACTCTCCCCTCTTCATCAGGCACTCAGGTAAGGGGGACTAGGTAGAAAAGGGGGGTGCTTTAGGTCCATCTGCTGCACGAGGTTACTGGGAACAACAGTTCTGCGTGGAGTTCAAGTCTGTGGGTGACTTGACTATTCCTTGCAATTTGATGTTAAATATCTTTTATAGAAAAAAAGGCTAAAGTCATTTGAGTAACTTCACGTTGGGATAAGTCTAAATTGTAGAGATATAAGAAGTTAAAACTTGCACCCAGTTTAATAAGTAGAGAATTTCTGCTTGAGATAATGAAAAAATTCTTGAGACAAACAACGGTGATGGTTGCACAACATTATGAATGTACTTAATGACACTGAACTGTAGACTTAAAAAAAGGTTAAAATGATAAATGTTATGTTATATATATTTTACCACAATAAAAAAGTTTCTCAATAAACTATCACTATGAGCTTGTTTTGGATTTTGATGCCCTCCCCTTTTTCTTTCCTTCACAAGCTTGAATTGCTATTGATTTAACCAATAACTGGTGTTTTTTGATTGGCATCTGTGCAAACATATACAGTAAAATTAAAGACCACTCTTAGAAGTTTTCTTTTTTAACTTTCTGGCATAAGAATGATATGCTTTAACTCTTGCAAGGTGGCAGGATAACTTTGTGATTCTAATCATTGTGATTCAAATGATCTTTAAAAATAAGGAACATTTCTAAATACCCTGATTCCATTGAGCAGTCACTTACATCTGAAAATGTTGAGAAAAAGCTTGAGTCTTGTAGAAAAGATGTTGGTCTAACTATTATAATATGCTACTATATTTTCACAACAAAACTTCTTACCCAAATACGAGTTAAGTCATTACTGTCCCTTATGATTTGAATTCATTCCATTTAGCTGGGAATACGTTTACACTTACTTAAAACTTTGGGATGCAAATGTAAGGCTTATTTGAAAAAAACTGAGCAGGCTGTAGTACAATGCTCGGGCCATAGTTCTTAAATCCCCTGTGCCCTTTTCAGTGCCTGTTAATGGCTTCTCCATAAGGTCCACATCACAATATTTTATTATAGCATGCTCTGCAAGACCTGTGGCTATTTTGGTTAAATAAGGGACAACGTGACTGACAGAGTTGCCTCTGGTATATCTTGTTCTGCTCAGTGCCCATTTGTCAAATACTCCAGTGATCCTTAGTAAATTAATAGTAATCCCACCTGTGACTGGTCTTGTTTTGCAGGGCAGAGGTCTCCCGAAGGGAAGATGTAAAGAGGCGCTCAGTGTATTTAAAGGTGCTCTTCAACAACAAGGAGGTGTCCAGGACAGTCAGTCGGCAACTAGGAGCAGACTTCCGAGTTCATTTTGGACAGATTTTCAATTTGCAAATATTCAACTGGCCAGAGAGTTTAACACTTCAGGTACACATGTTATTTACAGTTGCTGTCCCAAGACTCTTTTGGTGATTGCAAGTGTGAGATAGTTTTAAATCATTCATTGGTTTTGCTGGTATCTTGATAGAGTCTCAAAGGGAGCAAGTCAGCCTCTTTCTTGATGCTTCTGTTCTTAAAGTCTTGGTGGGAGGAGTCCGTTATCCCATGTGTCTTCTGAGAAGGCTGGCAGAATAACTCTGGCCACAGTGCTCAAGTATGGTGCCTCGAGATAGGGGAGGGGGGATGAAAGATGGCAGGAGAAAGGGGGATCTCCAGCTCATTCATTGAAGAAATACTTCAATATCACCTCGCCCAGGACCCCGCATCATCTAACAAATCAATTATGCCACAACTACAGGTGGTTATTATTGGGGGGAGGGGATACAGATGCTAGAATCCCCCCATAATTAATAAATCTCCCCGCTAGTCTAAATCCCACCATTAGCAATATATTTATTTGTGTCTATTTTGGTTTCCTGGGGCTTCCATAACTAAGCACCACAAACTTGGTGGCTTAAAACAATAGAAGTTTATTCATTCATAGTTGTGGAGTCCTGAAGTATGAAATCAGGGTGTCAGCAGGGCCACCCTCCCTCCACAGCCTCTAGAGGAGGGACTTCCCTGCCTCTTCCACTTTCTGGTGGCTCTTGGAGTTCCTTGGTCTGCTGTAGCATAACTCCAATTTCTGCCTCCATCTTCATAGGGCCTGCTCTGCATCTCTGTGTGTCCTTTTTCATCTCTTAATAAGGACACTGATAGAGTTTGAATATGTTGCTCCCCAAAAGCTCAAGTTGAAATCTGATTCCCAACTTGGCAGTGTTGGGAGCTGTTGGGTCATGGGGGCAGATCCCTCAAGAATAGATGAATGCCTTTCGGAAGGGACAGGTAGTGAGTTCTCACTTTAGTAGTGCCTGTGAGAGCTGATCATTTATTTATTTATTTATATTTTTGCTGGTAACATCAGTTTTGTTGGGTTGAGGCAGCAACTATAGCTTGGCTGGGGGCAGGCCAGCCATCACAGGTTGTTGTGTTCCAGCAAGGTCTGGTCCAGTGCCTGGTAAGTCTCCACATTTTCCTCCTTGGCACTGGCCAAGGTCTCTTGCAGGTCGTCAATGGTTTTCTCCAACTTTGCCACAGACCTTTTGACAAACTCTGCTTGGGTCTCAGCCTCTTTCAGCTTCTCCTCCAGCAGTTTGATCTCCTCTTCACATTTATCCTCTTTGGTGGAATAAAGGGCCCTGGCACCACCCACCCAACCCCTACCTCCAATCTTGCTTCCTTTCAGCTTGTGATCTGTTTGTAGCCCATGGGCTGCCCTGACACTTTCCACCAGGTGAGTAGAAGCAGCCCGAGGCCTGCACCAGATGCAGCTGTCCCAGAGTCATAAGCCAAATGCACCTCTTTTCTTTATAAATTACCCAGTCTCAGGTATTCTGTTGTAAGCAACAGAAATGACTAATTCAGAAACTTTCAGGGCCTAACCTAATCCACTATGATCTCATCTTGACCCTTAGCTAATTACATCTGCAAAGATCCATTTCCAAATTAGGTCACATTCTGAAGTTCTGTGTGGACATCAGTTTTTGGAGGATGCTGTTCAACCCACTATACTGTCTTGAGGCTTGTTTGTTCTTTTGGTGAATCCTCTCTTATGATGCCAACAGATTCCTTTCTTGTGATTCTAATGGGCATGTTTACTAGGGCTGCAAATCTGTGGCATACATGCCCTTGCTTTTCCCATCCACCACCAGGCAGAAATCACTAAACTTCGTCCATCACTTATGCAGAAATTTCTCATTCCCATTCACTACCCTTTCCAGTAATGAATTGGTCATGCCCTTTTTTCCCCACTGAGTCTGGACATAACTTCAGAATCCTTCTCAACACAATTCTCTAGGCAGCCACTACCTTTTGATTGTAATTAACATTAAGTCTGTGGGGACCATTACAGATGTATAATTAATAAAATATTTACATACTTCTGTACTGAATGGTAAATAGCTGTTGCCCTGTCCAACCCCTCTGCCCCCACCAAGATGCCACCCTGGCCACATAGACCCCACTTCCAAGACCCCCTGGATTTTCCCACAATTAACTAACTAAAGGAGGTGGCTGACCTAGGTCACTTCACAACGCTGTTCCCAAGCTGTGAGGGACAGCTCTTCTGACTGGTTAGTGCCTTGCCCTGTGTTGTTCAACATTTTGAATATCCACCCCTGCCTAGACCTCAGTAGTTAAAAACCTTCTAAAACTGGTAGAGGGAGTTTGAGACAGCTAAGATGGAAAATTCTTCTGACAGTGGGAAGGAAGCACCGTAGAAATGCTTGGAATGGAAGGAGGAAAGCTAAGAAATGGGAGGGGGACCTTAACCTAGCACTGGGCACCCAAGGTCAATTGCCGCAGCTTGGGATTTTTCCAGAGCCTGTGGCAGTTTCTGTCCCATACCTTTTCATCTGTGATCTGGGGATAGGTGTGGCTAGAGGGTGACCCTCATTTACAAAGCATCTCGAGCATTAAGACTCAAGCCGAATTCCTTTGCTGTACTGAGAACAGCATTCATATCTGCACAATGAGAGTGAAAACATTTTTCTTGAAATTTTAGAACTTGGTTTAGTTCAGTCACTCATATAATTCTTTAAAACACCATCTAATTTTTAAAAAATGCTTATGTATTCTAGAATTTGAAAAAAATGAAACTTATTTTGCTGCTAACTTACCATTAATATGGATGACAGGAGAAAGCAAGTACATTTTTTAAAAGTAAAGGATGGTATTAGAAAGGGGATTGAATTTGGAGGTTTGGCAAATATTTGAGATTTCCTTAAACCTGAAAATTCCCTTTCTGAATATCCTCCGTGGGAAAATAATCTCTTCATAAATTTCTACTCACCCCAGCTTGATTCATAACTCTGGATAGATACAGAGAGTGAAATGAGGTGATTGTGTCTGACATAAGAGCGGAGAGCCGCCCAGCTCTGCACTGAAAAGGAGGGCTGAGGTGGCCTCCAGATGGGAGGTTGGTGGCACAGCCAGTACCGATGGATGCCTGTGCTCTCAGGTCCACCTGGACTCCTCGTCCATCTCCTCTGAGGCTCCTGCTGAGGCTGATGGTCTGGAATATCTGAAGAGCTGCTCTTCTCTGTCCTCTTAGCAAAGCAATGGCTGAGTGGGCCCTGTCACCCTCTTACTGGATTTCGACTAATCCAGTCACCTCATCGCCACTCACTGTGAGATGCACCCTTCTCTGAGCCACCTAAACAGGATGCACCATCAACAGAATGACACAATCCAATTTCAGATATGTTAAAATAGAATGTTCTTTAAACCACTAATACCTGGTTAAGAGCAGCCTTTCTTAGCCAGGGATTCCCTGCAGAGGCCCTGGGGGCAGTACCCTCTGGATGGCGTGGGGTTTAGGAACACATTTGTGGGGAGACTTGCATTCTGCCAGTTCTAAAGTCCCGCATCTTCACTGCTTCCCACATTAACCCTCCTGCCCTGCCCCGAACCCATTCGCTTAAGCTAAAACTTGAGGTAAAACTTAAAGCAAACACCCAAAAAATGTCTAAATTAAGAGTAAAACTTGATCGAGAAGGTACATACAAACTTGAAGCCCAGTTGGTGCTTTTCTGTCACCTGCCCTAATATAGGAGGAGTTGCTGGGGGCCAGCATAGAAGCTTCCCCTTTTCTACATTTCAGAGAACAGCAAAGATTGCAGTATTTAGGGTTCTGCCTCCTAGAGTGAGATTCCTCCTTAACTGGTCCTCTCCGTTCCTCCCCTGCAGAGGACAAGCTGATGTGAGAAAGACCAAGATTAACTGAGAAGACCAGATAGAGAGCTAGAGCAAAGCCAGGGAGCGGCACACGGCACCATGACAGGCAGGAAAGCGAGGGGGCCTCAGCAAGGAGATCCCCACCAAAAATGTCAGGAAGGTGGGAGAGATGGCGGGAAGGCCCTCCCCTCGCACCGGCACCAGCCTTTCCTGCTGATTGATGAGCACTCAGACCACCCAGGCCGTTTGTGAAACCCACTCCCGCTATGGGCAGTTGGAAATTTTCTGAATTCGTTTAGAAGGAGAAAAATATCTTCTGCATCCCGCCAGCACACCTATATTTTATTTCACATATATTCTAAAATAAAAACAAAGCCTCCAGCACTATCTCCTGTTTACTATCTTGAATATTAGCTTGCTGTAGATGTTGCAATCAAAACATTTAAAAAAAAAGAAAAGGAATGTGAAAAGGGTAATTCTCAGAAATACTATGAAATGAATTTTTTAAACAAAAAAGCAAGATTTTCTCCTATACTGCCAGGAATATGCTCACAGGCAATTAGCTTGGCCCTAAGAACTGAATTGTGTGAACTTTTTAAAAAAATTATAAATTGAGGGAGTCTTGGCTAACTTCTTAAGCTATTTTTACATAACTGATAACTGATCAAATCACATATCACAATGGCGTAATGGCATGATTTTTTATGATTGAGTAGCAGCCGCAGATGAAATTAATTTAGTGAATATTGTATTTCAAGTCTCTGGGAATTGTACTATGCTATTTGGAAATTTTCCATCTAATGACTACTTTTGAATTAGGGAAGTTTCAAGAATTACTGGCAACTTTAAGAGGGTAAGAAAAAAACCACCTTAAATGAATCTGTTTATGCCAGTGCCATTAAATTCTTAACTTTAGGGCCTAATGTGTTTCAGAAAACATTATGAGATTCTCAAAACAATAACACATCCATTAATAACTCAGCAACCAAGTCATGAATATTTGCTGCTTGTATATTAGTCCATTTTTGTTGCTTATAAGAAGATACATAGAACTGGGTAATTTGTAAGAAAATGATATTTATTGCTTACAGTTGTGGAGGCCGGGAAGTCCAAACATTTATGGTGAACATTCTCTGGTGGTGGCCCCACAGCAACCCATGGGTCTCACGTGGCAGCAAATGGTGGAGCAGAGAGAGACTAACCTCCTCATTCACTCTCCTTTTAAAGCCCTCAGAACCACGCCCCTGACCACCATTATTAATCCATTCACTATGGCATGGTCCTACAATCTAATCACTTCTTCAAGGCCCCATCTTTTCATTACCACAGTAGGATTTCCCACCCTCAACAGTTACAGTGGGATTAAGCTTCAGTGAGTTTGGGGGAAACAATCTACAGCAATTGTTAAGAGCCGTCTACATGTCTAACACTGAGCCTGGGGTGTGGTGGAGAACTGGAAGCCATGTAAAAATGTCCCTGCTTCAGGGAGTTTCAATCCATCTGGGAGATAAGAGAGAACTACAAAGAAATAGTACTCATCAGCGTACAGATGTAAAGGACCAGTGAATGGGACAGGGCTGACTGTGAGGGCACAGGGCTGACTGTGAAGTGTTTATTTCTCCGTGTGCACCATTAAGGCTCAGTGCTTCCTAGTCAGGCTCGAGATAAGAATGCCCAGGCGTTCCTCTAAGCAAAAGTGAAGTCCAAAGGCTGGCACAAAAAGCCAGGAGGGAGGGAATGCGATCGGGCCTGGAAGTAGAAATGGGAAGAGGGAATTAGTTAAAGCAACACGGCAGCCTTGAATGGTGAGATCAACAGAGTTTGATGCCAGATTGACTTGAAGGAGTAAAAAGGAGTAGAATTAAAGTTGGCCCCAAGAGAAGGGTGAGATCGGACTTCACGGGACAGAAGAGATGGAGCTGCTCAAGATTTCTTCTAGAAAGGTCTAGAAATTCTTGACTTCCAAGGTCTTTCTAAAATAAATGCTTGGCCTTTTACAAATGAAACTTGACTTACAAATTCAAAAAGTGTTGGGATGATTATCTTCATTTCTTTATTTATCACTCACGTCTCTAACTTTAGCCCACATTCATCTTCCTCACTCCAAAAAAAACTAACAACTGATGTATAATACTGCTGGGTGGCTTTTAAGTATTTAGCATTATTATTTTCCCTTATGAATCAATCCTGGTGAGCTTTTATATTCCTGGCAGGTGGGTCGAGATAATGAAGTTTTCCTTTTAACCTAGTCAGCGATGACAACTTTCCCGTCTCAGGGCCTCCTGATTTCTCTGGCTCATCTGCAGAATGGCACTGTCAGTGTGGGAAAAACAGTCATATTTGGAGAAGTGTCCTTGTTTACCCTTGCCTAGCTCACTTTTGTGGTTAGGGTTGGTCCTTGTGGACATAAGCCCTGAACAGATATTTTTTCCACACACATTTCACTTGTCCATGCTTTTAATTGGATTATTATGAGTCAGTTGTTGAAAGGCAGCCCTAGGAGCTGAGGGAATCAGGAAGCCCTGCAGTGTGCAGAGCAGAGGAGTCAGGTGGCTGAGTGCAGGTAGGAAGGGCAGGTGGACGCTGTAGGGTGGGTGGATTGCATGAGGCAAGGTGAAGACAGGTGGACTCATCAAATGTAAGAAGATGAGGGCTTGGACTTGACAGAGGCCTGTGAAAATGAGAGAAATCTCTAGGAAATAACACTTATTAAGTGTCTACTGCAGGCCCAGGTTCTTAACACATGCTATCTCATGGTATCCTGGAAAAAACTGTGGGTACTATTAACCTTACAGTTTTAAAGATGGGAAAACTGAGTTTCAGAGATGTTGAGTAACTTAATAACACAAAACAAGTCAGGTGGCAGAGCAGAATTCAAACCCAGATCTGTTTGACTTGCAATTTTATGGTTGTTTCACCATATTAATTGGTTTTAATGGTAAAAAAGAGCAAAGTCCAAAATTGACATATCTCCTGCACTTTGAAAACTGATTACTGTGGGAGAAGTCTCAGAAAACAACCCAGGCATTAGCATGTATTGAGTTGTGTTGATATTTAAAAATATCTAGTATAAGATAATAGTTATTGAACAATTACAATATGCCAGCACCATGTTAAGCCTTTTCCATGTATAAACTCATTTAATCTTTACAGCAGTTCTATGGTATCTGTATTATTATTCCCTTGATAATCAGGAGATGGAGAAACTGACATGTGGAGAAGTTAAGTAACTGGCCTGAGGTCACGCAGCTGGAAAGGAGCAGAGCCTGGGCACAGATACCACCTCACTATGCTGCAACCACCTGTGCTTTGTACATTCAATTCAACAAGTGTTTATTGAGCATATATGTTGTCCAAGGCACTGTGGGAAAAGGGAAAATGAACTAAACATGGTCCCTGACATGACAACCAGATTGGACGGCAGTGGGAAAATGACATGAAGACCTGGTGACTGGGATCCAGTGGAACAGGAGGGGAGAAAATGGAGATGCGAGAGGAGGGTCCCCTCCCAGAGCTTGGCAGAAAAGGGAAGTGGTGGGGTATGGAACAGGGGCTTGGAAGGATTTGGTGGTTTACTTTAGGGTGTGGTTGACTGGAGCGTGTTTGTCAGCTGTGAGAAAACTAACCAGTGCAAAAATGACCGATGACACTGGCGCAGGGTGGGGGAGGGAGAGATCTGATTCTACAGGATACTGGGAGGTGTGGGATCAAGATATGATAGTGGGATTGGCTTTATGAAGGTCCCTTGAGGAAGGAGTGTTGACACAGGAGAGGTGGTAGAGAGCAGGGCTGTGAGAGGATTTCACATCTGATGTCTTCAAGCTTTTCGGAGAAGGAAGGGAGTCTGGACAGGAAAGTAGGAAAGGTTTGGTTCAACACTGAGCCGAAGTGTGAACATCAACCAGGAGATGACTAACAGGAGTGGTGAATGGCACCCAGGGTGACCGAGATTAAAGAGCAGCCACTTGTCCTGGATCCAACACTACCAAGTGCATGAGTTGAAACTGTTTTTTTTTAATTAGGGAAACATGACTTAAAACCATGCAATATAAACTTTTCTTCAAAATGGAATATTACTATTTATTTATCTTAGCTCGATTTCCCTAAATTTCTAAGGTTCATCTTTTCAATACAATTCTAAATCCTGCTAGCAGTTAAACATGTACCAGATCCTTAGGTTAAAACAAGCAATATTCCAAATGCAGAGAAGTAATAATAATTTCATAAATAGCCCCAGCTTTGTAGTAGTGTATCTAATTGCTATTCTGAATTCACTGCTGCTTTGCTTTACACCACAGCAGAATTTTTGAACAGTTAAATGTAAATAATGTAAATCAAATCTTATTTTCTGGCTTGTTTCTTTATTAACATTCTACCTTCAAAGACACAGTGACACACACGTACTCATTTTACTTAAAGCAGTGGTTCTCAAACAGGGATAATTTTGCCACAAACGGGACATCTGACAATGTCTGGAGACACTTTTCATTATCACAACTGGTGAGGAGCTACTGAAATCTCTAGTGGGTAGAGGCCAGGGGTGCTGCTAAACATTTTACAATGTACAGGACAACTCACAACAACAAATAATTATCCAGCCCGAAATGTCAATAGGGCTGAGGTTGAGAACACCTGGCTTAGAGAGAAAATAAAAATTAAACTTCATTATTCAGAAAGCCACTTATATTCCTATTTAAAGCCCAAAGTACCCATTTCCTAATTTTTAAAAATAGCATTTCATCCTAGCATTAAATAGAACTGCTGCTACCTTAAAAGAGTAGGGTGAAAAGTTTGGGGAAATTTGGGATTTTTTTGCTTTGTCAGATGAAATCCATTTTTTCTTATGGAAACGTTGGAAATTGTCTTCTGAAGCAGTAGTCCCAATCAGCAAACCCCTCATTCCCCCAGAGGTCATTACTGCCCTGTCCTATGGACTCAGCACCAAGGGTCCCCACTCAGTTCCTCTCTGGACACTAGATAGGAACATGATTCTAGAGACCAGGGACAAGGATCCTTCCACTGACCTCCACCAGAAATGCCCTTTATGTGATCACTCTTTGTTTTATTGGTTATCACTGTCTGGTGACCAGCACAGGGCACCTCCATGAGGAATAAAAACCAAAACAGAAGCTCAGAAGCAACTCTTGAGGTCCTTCTACAATAAAATATTTGATGAACCCATAAAGTGTAACAGGGATGTTTTTCAAAGCCACTGGAGTCATATAATATAGGAACTTTGTCCTGCACAGCTGAGTAAACAAACACTTGATTCCTTTATTACAGAAGGGGTTGTAAGGTATCTGAAAAATATTTGGATTTGTTCTTATTTTAAAATATGTTTCATATCCTAATTTAGCTGTCTTGGGTGTTGAGTGTTTTGGAATTCTGTAATCCTAGGAGTAGTTAGGAGATACTAGGTCAGGAAAGGTTTAACTGAAAACAGATGGTCCCTAAATTACAATGGTTCAACTTAACAATTTTTTGACTTTCTGATGGGTTTATCAGGGTATTAAATGCATTTTTGACTTATGATATTATGATTTATGATGGGTTTTTTGGGACACAACCATATCATAAGTCAAGGAACATCTTTGCTAAATACTACAGTTATGTCACTTTCTGAAGCATATTATCATCATCATAAATTGCATTTTCTGATTATGAATATGTTTTCTATTCACTTAACTCGAGGTAATATCAGGATTTCATTAGCTCCTGAATTTTTTGTTAAAGCATTTAAGCCTTGATGTGGTTCATTTTCACCTCCTTACCTTTGGGAACCCAGAGATATAGATGAAATAATAAAGTTTCTCCTTTAATATTTTTATTGGCCCTGATGATGTAATTACAAATAAGGAATATACCATCAAATTCCTATAAATCTTCAGCAGCTTAAAAGATTTGTTTAAGAAAATATGTATATAGGTCATCCTAAAAAGATAGATCTTACAAATTTAAATTCAATTTAAATAAAATGTTTATTTCATAAAGTTTATTAAAATAAATTCACCAACAAGATTTCATGAAACATTTGGGAAATGTAATCTTCTTTATGAAAGAGTTTTTCAAACTGCAAAGTACTGTAAAAATGCATGTGCTTGCTGATAATGTATGCACAACAGAAGGAGAGGATTTATTGAGTTCATACTGAAAGGCAGACACTTTTCATCCATCTCACTTAAGCTTCTCCATTGTCTTCCTGCTAAGCTTTAGGTAACATCCTCATTTTACAATGACAGCAAAAACAGAGAAAGCAAAGCTTTGGAGTCGTGCCCATGGTCACACAGCTGTTAAGTGGCAAAGCCAGGATTCAGACCCAGATCTTTTGGACCACGAGGCTGCCCTGTTCTGCCCTCTGCAGGCTGTGGAAGCAGCTGACAGTCACTGGGGAGTAACATAAGACACATGAAAAAATCTGGGAGCCACACTACACCAGGTCTACCAGCTGTTCAGAGAAGAGAACAATCCCATCTCACGGATTTATCATCTAATGCCTTCTATTAAGAGTTAACATGCACCCTTCTAGATATATTAATTCACAGATGGTAGGTCCTGGGCATTCAAACGGAAATCAAACAAGCTCTCTACTGTCAGGAATTTCACTATCCAGTGAGACAAATCGACATGTAAATAAGGAGTTTTGGTAGAGAGACTAGTGTTCTATATGGAAACCATACGGTATGGTGGTGGCACATGAGTGGGCATTGCTAGATGTCCTAGTCAGTTTGGGCTACTTCGACAAAGTACTACAGACTGGGTGGCTAATAAATAACAGAAATTTGTTTCTCACAGTTCTGGAAGCTGGAAGTCTGAGATCAGAGTGCCAGCATGGTCAGGCTCTGGTGAGGGTTCTCTTCTGGGCTACAGCCTGCTGTCCTGTTTTATCCTCACATGGCAGGAGGACAAGAGAGCTCTCTGGGGTCCCTTTTATAGGGCACTAAACCCATTCATGAGGGCACTGTACCCTCATAACCTAATTACCTCCCAAAGGGCTTACCTCATAATACCATCACATTGGGAGTTAAGATTTCAACATATGAGCTCTGAGAGAACACATTCAGTGCATTGCAGTAAATACTTGGCAACTTATTGCATGCCTACCTCAGTGCTCAGTAAAATGTGGGCATGTGACAGCATGTTAATGTACCTGAATTGAAGTGAACAGAGCACCCTTGTCTTGCTGAGACAGCAACCACATTAGAAGTAGTGAGCAACCAAGAAGTCTGTGACAGGAAGAGTTCAGTGGTCTTTTGACCACTATCACATATGCTAAGGTGATGCTCTAAGCTTTGTTTACTGGCTTTTTTTTAAAAACTGTATTTCCATTTTTTTTAATTTAAATTTTTTAAATTGTGGTAAAATATCCATAGCATAAAAATTACCATTTAAATTATTTTAAACTTTTTTTATTGAAACATAATTAATTATACATATTTGTGGGTTACAGAGTTGACTATCAATACTTGTGTGCAATATGTGATGATCAAATCAGGATAGTTAGCATATTCGTCATTACAAAAAGTGATCATTCTTTGCGTCCATCAACCAGTTTTTTGTACTTGCATTTCTTCCTGTTCTTTCATTCAGATTTTAAGTTCTCTTTCAATCACTCACTATTTTTCATCAATTTGTCTAAACTAATTATATACTAGGGAGCATGGTTATGATGTTAAGAGGATTCTTAATTGTTTAATCACCTTTTTGGTTTTTCCTGGCCCGTGAGGAAGTCATAGCAAAAAGTGAGTTTTGAAGTGGAACCATTGTTGATTAAAATCCCAGATTTTTGATTTACCAGATGGATGACTGGGAAAAATTTCTCTCTGGCATTGAGCATCAAATCCATCATCTAGAACTGTTGGGTATGTTATGTTGTTTAATTTCCCCCACAAACCATCCTTCATAGGGTTGCAGTAAAGATTAAACAAGATAACACATGAAAGCCCCTAGCGGGCTTCATACAAAGAATGGCTCAATGAATTAAAATTTTGGCAAAAAGTTAAAAAATTTTTTAAGTGAAAGAAAATACACCATTTTTTCAGGGTGAAACTTCATTCCCATAAGTCTTTCTATAATTTCATAGGTCAAAACAAGGTCTCCTGTGAAATAAACAACAACCTAGTATGTGTTCTTTAAGCTGTGTGAGATTACAGAACTGTAGGCTCTTAAGAGTTCTGGGACAAGCAATAGATGGCACTCTTTCCTGTCAGAGTCTGAACCAATAAAAATATGGAGAAAATGTGTAAAAAGAGGAGGGGTTACAGAAATTAACTGAGGCTTGAGGGACATAGCAATCAATTGCAGTGTATTGAAATGCATTTTGGTCTTGATTCAAATAACGTATTACAGAATTTTTTTTTTATTTAAAGATGACCGGTAAGGGGATCTTAACCCTTGACTTGGTGTTGTCAGCACCATGTTCTCCCAAGTGAGCTAACCGGCCATCCCTATATAGGGATCCAAACCCATGGCCTTGGTGTTATCAGTACCACACTCTCCCAAGTGAGCCACAGGCCAGCCCCTATAATACAGAATTTTTTGAGGCTCTCAAGGAAACTTGAAATTTACCAGTAGTTGATGTTATTAAGAAATTACTATGATAATAGTATTTTAATTATGACTTTTAAATATCCTTATCTTTTAAAGATACATATTGAAATATTTACAGAGGAAATGATGTCTAAGTTCATGATTTTAAAGGGGAGGGAAAGGGTTGAGGGTATAGGTGATATAATATTGGCATAAGATGGTGATAGTTGAAGCTGGATGATGGATTCACGGCATATTATAATATTAAAATTTTCCATAGAAGGTTTTTAAATGTAGACCAAAATATCCCTCTTTTTATTGATAAAGATGAATTTGGAGAGTGTGGCTTGAGTGTGCCATTCACAGGTTTCCTGCCGAGCCCCTGAATTAGGCAGATTTGGCCATCCCATCACAGGTTAGGCCTGAACAATCACAGGTCTCTTGGTGGACCCAGCCAGTTAGAATATCTCACAGTGATATTCAGCCTAGGATCCTGAGTTCAGTTCCTGTGCAATATGTGCCTGTGTCTATGCCCTTGAAGTCCCTCCAAGCTCAGTTGGCTGTCTTGCAAATGTGAGCTGGTGAGTACCAGGGAGATGAGGCCAAGAGGGTCGCCAGGCACAGATTCATCCTCACTCTAGGAAAAGAATGCAGGTTGTACGCCGTGTAAGGGAGGATGGGTGGAGGAGACCCGTAGTGTCATCTTTGTGCATTCAAGTGATAAATAGAAAATATTGATTAGAAGTGGATTTTATTGTATAAGAAGAAAAATACAAAGATTTGTCCAAAAAAAGTAGTAAAATCATCATCTTTAGAGAAATGTGTATCAGTCAGAGAGACCTCATGGAGAGAAAGAATAAAACATAAAAGCCAGCAGAACTGTGGAATATTTAGTCATCTTACCACAAAAGTGAGATGAGCCAAGAATACAAGGAAAACTTGGAAATAAATCAAAGGGTCCAGCGGAGGCTGGATTGTATAATCTTAATCTATGGTTGCCCTGGCAATGGGTCCTTCACCTCATGGTGATGGCATTATAATGAGATACTCCATGGCAATTAGTATCAGAGCTGTAGGTGAAGTGGTCCAGTTGACTCCGTCTTGGGAGAATGTCTGAGAAGGAGCTGGGTGGGATTTCAGGAGATAACAAACAAAATGAGGTCTGAAGGGAAGAATTTGAGAGATTTACTAAATAGCAGATTTAAACACGACACCCTGGTGTGCTGCTGGATATGGAGCTTCTCCTACTGACTTGGAGGTCGGTGCAGATAATAAACCATCTAGTGAGATGTCTTAATATTCCATTAATGTCATTGCTCTCTGAAAGCAACCTGAACCAGGAAAAGGAGGAAGCCCATTCTCCGAGTGACTGAGTGCTGGTTTGGGTTAGAAACAACTGTCATTGCCTGCTATTCTGATCAACCTCCCTACCCCAGGAGATAAGGCCAGACAAGAAAAGATGTCAACAACTTGGCCACAAATAGGGTGTAAGCTGATTTCCATGGGGACCGTAATAACAAAACTCAGTTTTCCACTCTGGGCTGGAACACAAACACTAACAATGTGGACTGATCGAGAATGAGCACATTCTGTTGCTGTTTTTATTGACTGGTTCTCTACTTCGGTTTTCAGGTCTATGAAACAGTTGGACACAGTGGTACCACTTTGCTAGCAGAAGTGTTTCTGCCTATTCCTGAGACTACTGTTGTCACTGGAAGGGCTCCCATTGAAGAAGTGGAGTTTAGCAGCAACCAGCATGTGACACTGGACCACGAGGGAGTTGGAAGTGGTATGGAAAGCTAGCTATCCTCAATGGCTCATGGTTTTACTGTCAGATTTGAATATGTTTTTTTTCCACTTCTCATATAAACAGATAGTTATAAAATTGCCTAGAAATTCAATTAAACAGTGATGATATTCAAAAGTCATTTTTTATATACTGTTGTTGGCCATGTAAATGCATATAACTTCGCAACTATAAAGTAGTTTGGCAGTGCAAATTAAAGACCTTTAAAATGCCCTTTGATGCTTTAATTCTGCTTCCAGGAATCTTTCCTAAGAAAATAATTTGAGACAAGGATGAAGCTTTGTGCATGAAAAATACATCACCTTTTTTTTCTTTGTGGCAGCTTTCCAATACAGGGATCAAACCCTGAACTTTGTGGTTATCAGCACCGTCCTCTAAACAACTGAGCCAACCAGCCAGTCCCACACTGTTATTTATAAGGCTGAAAAGTTTGAAATGACTTAAATAATTATAATAGGAAGGTTTTTCATTAATATTCTCTATTATCTCCTTCTACACTTCTGATTTGATATGTGCCGGACCTTCTTACTCTGTCCTCCATGTTTCTTTTCTTTAATATATTTGGTATCTTTTTCTTTCACTGCTACATTCTATGTAATTTCTTTAAATCTGTCTTCCAAATCATGAATTCACTGTTTTTCTGTGTCTAATTATTGGAACTCATCACTGTGTTTCTCCTTCCAATTATTGTATTTTTCAACTCTAAAAATTCTATTTAGTTCATTTCCAATTAGTCTGGTCAGTTATGACAGCTTTTTGTCCTTTCCTCAGATTCTCGCTCACTTTTTATTCATTCACTCATTCATCTCATTTAAACATTAAAAATGTTTTTTAATATTCTGTAACTGATCATTACACTACCTATCTCCTTATTGGTCTGTTTGTTGCTTCTTGTTCATGGTGGCTTGTTTCCTCATGTGTCTGGTGGTTTTTATTATGAGCCATCTGGAACTATCTGCACACATTCTTTGAGGCCCAAATCCAATCACCAGTCTAGAAGTCTGGAGACCTAGATTTTAGTTCCAGCTCTGACACTCACAGTCTGTGACCTAGTAGTCAAGTAATCACTTTGAATATAATCTCATTCATAAAATGGATCTAACAATACCTCCTTTAATGTCTTCTAGGGTTATTGTGAAGATCAAAATGGGTTGTTTGATATGAAGGAAAGATTTCTGAAAAACGCAAAGATGCTCTTACAGTATAATAGTGCTATTGTTTATGTTAATAATAGTAACTGGAAATCCAGACTATAAAGTTACTATATTTAGTGCTCGAAAATCTTTTCTTCCTTTAGATGATTAACATACTGCCTAGAGAGTTAGGGTTAGGGTTAATTTCCAGTTGGTGGAAACCAGATCAGTGAGGCTTTCCTGTAGCCACAGTAGCTCAGTAATAGCTAACATTTGTCGTGTACTCACTGTTCGCCAGGCACTAAGTGCTTTGCAAGTATTAACTCGTTTAAAGTCATGTTCCTCCCTCCTACCTTAGGGTTCTTGCCCTTGTTGTTTCTTCTGCTGGGAATGTTCTTTCCCAAAATATCTACATATCTCACTTCCTCACTTTCTCCAACCATTTACTCAAACATCACCTTTGCCAAGGCTTCCATGGCCTCCTCTCCTCCCAAAGCACAAATTTTCTATATGTACCTTCCCTAATTTGTTTCTCCTTAGTATTTACTATTCTGTAGCATACTAAATATTTCTCTTAATTTATCTTAGTTATCATCTCTACTGCCTGTTCAGATATAAATTCCATGAGAACATTACTGTCATCTCCAGCGTCTGCAATAGTGCCTGGCATGAAATAAGAGTGCAAATAAGTGTCTATTGAATAAATGAATGAATGAATGAATGAATGTCTTTACAATTTGACAGGGATGCTATTATTATCCCTAATTTACACATAGTGAAAGCTCAGAAGAGTTAATGTGTGCAAGGCCACACAACGGTGAAATGACAGAGCCAGAATATGCACACAGGTGTCCCCCTCTAGGGTATATCCTGGTGACTTCTGACTCTGCTGTCAGAGATAGAGCCAAGAGGCTGATTCTGAGCATCATCACCTGAAGAACCTCAGTGACGTTGGCTTGAATTATGTGTTCCATCCTGCCACCCCACCCACACCAAGTTCCACTTGTCTACTACCTGCTTTTTTGCCAGGACTGGGCTCAATTCTTCTTTCTAAACAACATCCTGTTTAATCTGGTGTTTCCCTAGGAGTGCCCTTCTCATTTGAAGCTGATGGCAGTAATCAACTGATTCTAATGACCTCGGGAAAAGTGTCCCACAGAGTGGCATGGGCCATTGGAGAAAACGGGATACCTTTAATTCCCCCATTGTCGCAGCAGAACATTGGATTTCGAAGGTAATGTGTGGCTAGAATAGATTGATGAGCAATGCCAGTGTTAGCATTAACGATATCCAAGGCAGGAAAAGCTTGCAATACCATATTCTTTCCTCTCATTGTCAGGTGCCAGGGTTCAGAGGTTTTTATTATTCTTAAGGTAAAAGTTAAGATATTAATAACCAATAATGGGTGTTTATTAGTATCAGATAAAGTGAGAAGCACTTCACCTTATTTCATTATCATAACTCTGGGGGGTATTCTTTTACCCATTTTACAGATGGGGAGGTGCAGAACATATAGTTGTATGTATTTGGCCCCCCGAAAAGCTTTGTTGCTAATAATGATTGGTGTAGAACCTTCGGATTACATAGAAGTCCCTGTTCTCCGGTCCCCTTCCTTTATTGCTAGATCCTTAGGTCTCTACTCAGAACAGAAGAAAGGGACTCGGGGCCTCATCAGTTTTCCCCTAGGCTGCCCCTTCTCTGGTTGATGCTGGTTCAGGCAGTCCAGATTGTGGGAGCCTGTGGTCTGGGTTCAAGTCTTCCTCTGTCATTTCCCAATAGATGTGTCTTGAGTCAATCATTTCACCATTCCAGACCTCAGCTGCTCCATCTCTAAAATAAAAGGATTTATCCTGGCCATCGAGAAGACTCTTTCCGAGTCACAGATTGTCATTTTCAACATATAGGAAAACAGAACAGGCTTCTTTTGTTTCCTTGATGGCTTCCCCATCCCCATACCGACTGCCCGTACCCACGTGGTCACAACCTGGAGGAGATGCTGCTCTGTGCTTTCTAATCAGGAGTCCCTTCTAGTGGAGGCTTGCCAATGCCTTTGAGTGGACAATCATTCTGCACCCATTTCACTTGGGTTTAGTGCTAGAGAAACCTCCTGGGGATTTAGGCGTCAGGAGAGAAGAGGTAAAACACAACGTGAGTAATAAGATATGCAGGACTCTTAATGAAGCCCCAACTCGGTCATGCTGACCACCTTGGTCTCCTTTGAATTCCATGTGTCCAAAGTTGGTGCTTAAGTCTGTTAAGTGTTCCCCCCCCCCGTTGTTTTCTCCTCAGCTACAAGTAATCCCCAGTGGCCTGGGTGTGAGAATTTGGGGGCTTCCTGCACTAGATGTAGAGGCTCCTCTTCAATGGCTGGGATTCAGGGATTGGGGGGCATTTTAATGCATGGGGCAGAGGTGTAGGAATGGGTCACGTTGCATTTTTTCCATTTGTATTTCTTTATTGCCCTTATAACATATTTAATAGTAATCATCAAGTAAAGAAAAATGTCAAAGTCCTTCCTTACGATAAGATTTTTCTCTCATGGGGGATAATAGTTTCCTTAAGCAATGCTGACCCTGGGGTTTTGTAGTCCTGATGCAGTCTTCTCTGTTCTAAAGTCAGTCTCATGGAATCAACTGTTTTTTGTTTTGATTTGTTTTGTTTTCAGTGCTCTGAAGAGAGCAGATGCCATCTCATCTATTGGCACATCGGGACTGACAGACATGAAGAAGTTGGCCAAGTGGGCAGCAGAGTCCAAGCTCGACCCGAATGACCCCAACAATGCTCCTTTGATGCAGCTGATCTCGGTAACATGGCAAGAGGCACACATGCTGTTTCTTGACTTGGTGTGATGATAGAAATGGTTCGGCCCATTACACACTTTCTTTTACACTGTGTTCTCCTATGCAATACTGTTTGAGAACATGAGTGCTGGGCTGAACAGGTTTAAATTCCAGCTCTGCTGCTTACCTGGCTGTGGGACCAAGGCAAGCGCTCAGTGCTTCTGAGCCCTGTGTTGCCTTCATAGTGTGGTCATGAGGAAATGAGCTGCTACATATTAACACTTAGCTGGGTGCAGGATCTGTATGCAATCAGTACCAGCTGTTATTGTTGTTACGCTTACCTCTATCCTCTGTAAAACCTCTAAGGAAAGGTTGTCTTTTCCCCATTCTATAGTAAGGAAACTAAGTTCAGAGACTCAGAGTTACTGGCTCAAGGTCACACAGTGAGTGAGTTGATCTGACTTCAGGGCTCTTGTACTTTCCATCCCACCTGCAAGTACTGATGGGGCATTTTAAGAATCTCTGTTTTGTTTGTTTTCTTGTTTGATGATTGGGCTTTCATTTAAGTATTTACCAGATAAATTGCTTGCAGCTACTGTAACATTCAAAATTCTTTCTTCACTGAATTTATAAATAAAATGGAACATTAGCTAGCAAATTATTTTTCTTGGTAGCAAACACAATTGGTTTTACTGCCAGCTTCCAAGTTCAAATGAAAACATAATAAACAAGTAGATGATCCAGAGGGTAGCCATAGCAACACATTCTGGGATCATGGTTATTCATATGAGTTCATCAGTGGAATAATTATAACTGGTATGAAAATTTTCATTTTGCTTCTAGTCTAAGTTGCAAAACAAGCTTTGGTTTATTCTGACTTTTGTCTTTATGAACTCGCCTTCTAACATGATACTTCCTAATGTGGATAATAAAAATAGGAGGAAGAATAGGCCACATTACCTAAAGTGTAATCTACTCCATGTAAAGCTTTCAGATCACATTTTGACTGCTGTCTTTAAATCAGCAGCAGTACAGTACACATATCACGCTCATCATTTTCCTTTGAACTATTTGTCTCCCATAGAAGAGAAAAACACAGGGTTGCCTTCCTGACCAGGATTTTCACAGCAGGGTCACGTTTCCCGTGCAAGGCCCCAGCAAATCTCTGCTCACTGGCTCTCTCTCTGCCCAGGTTTATCACAGCTGACAAAGCACCAGGCCGAGGGACAGACAGCACCTGGGTAGAGTGCAGCTTACACTTTACTGGTGCCAGTGTGGAGCCTGGCTTGCCCGATCCATCCCTGGCTCACTTTTCTCAATGACCAAGGCTGCAAGGTGCTGTTCAGAACCAGGAAAGCATGGCCATGAAGCCAAATGACACTGACCAGCTGACTCTGGGGCCTTATCTATGTACGTGCATGAAGACATTAAGAAGTCATACATATATTGAATTTTATATACACTGTGTATACGAGTAATCTTATTACTAGTAGGCACCTAGTAATACACTGAGGTCTGATATAGGTCTCTCCTTTTTCAGGAGAGATTTGAATAATAACACTTTTAGGGAAGCATGCACAACAAAAATGACACATAATTTTTATCTTTTTGTAAAAATGATTTGTGGTACTTTCTATAGCTACTAAGTAAATATAATAGCATCTGCCTTATTACTATTATATTTTAATGTATTTTGCCTTTTAAGTCTCTCAAGCTGAAAGTGTTCAACATTCCCAAAAGCACAGTGCTGGGTTTCTTTGGATGAAATCTGCTTCTCATCTGGAGTTTTGCATTTTCTGTTTTTTATAGGTTGCTACCAGTGGTGAATCCTACGTCCCTGATTTCTTTAGACTGGAACAGCTGCAACAGGAATTTAACTTTGTTCCAGATGAGGAATTAAATAGATCCAAACGATTCAGGCTTCTTTGTCTTAGAAGCCAAGAGGTGCCAGAATTCCGAAATTATAAGCAAATTCCAGTATATGACCGAGAAATTATGGAAAAGGTATTCCAGGTAAGAGATTCCCTGAGAGGGGCTAATAAAATAATAAAATATCTTGTGTGCCATTTGGTATACTATTAAATATGTATTTTGTTGTTGTTGTAATGTTCTCAGTAGCAACGTAGGTTTCTGTTTAGTAGCACTTTTATACATAACCTTTCCCTTATTTTTCTTGAATTCAACATTTAAATCTCTTTGCCTTGATATAATGACATATAAACTAACGCATATCCAGGATTCTGAGTCAGTTGGTTGAACCTCCTACAGTTAGAACTGTAGGGTTGAAAAATATCTTAGAATTAATTGGTTAACTTTTCCTGCTCTAGTCAAAAATTCAATTCTGTTTCAACGTAATAAGTATTTACTAAGCAGCATGTTCAAGGCACAATGGTACAGCCCGACACGGAAAACTAGATGGGAAGGGTGTGAGCAGCCTTGGGGTGGGTGGGGCAGGAAGGAAATCGGGACAGGCTGGACGTCCGTCCTAGACAAGAGCAACAGAAGAAGCAAAGGCTCAGAGGAGGGCAGATTGCAGAGGGTGGGCATGAGGGCAGAGGAGCCTTCGAGGAATTCAGTTAGTACCACCCACCCCAAAGCTATTCAAATCCTTCCCATCTAGTTTTCCTTCTAGTGCTTTACTACTATCCCTTGTACACGGTGCTTAGTTAATACTTATTACATTAAAAATGAGTTAATGGAGAGCCATTAAAAATTAGTACCATTATAATTTTTCATGCAGAAATAGTTCTTGGAGAACCAATAGTTATTTGGTTCTTCTTTGTATTAGTTTGGACTCGTGATCATAAGGGATAAATACCCAATTTTGAACTACCTCAGACACCAAGGGGAGTTTACTGGATGATGAAATCTCAAAATAGAGTTAAATATCTAGAGACTTGTGAATGACAAGGATGCATCCGCGCCTTAAGTGCACCCTGATTGGGGCCCCGTGTGCTGCCAGGGTCCTTCTCCATCCAGTCTGGGCTGCTTGAGTGTGGTGGCTTCATTCTCCCCCTTGGCAGACAGGTTTTGTCTCTTGGCCACATGGTCACCAGCATCACCCATGTTCACATCTAGTAACTTCAATCAACAGAGAGAGATGTGTCCTCTTGTCTCAAGTTCAAAAATCTTGGGGAAAAGCTCTGAGTCACCAAGCCTGGATTAGTTAGGCGCCATCACTGGACATTTAACTGTGACCAGAGAGAGGGCTTAAAGGAGAACAGGGCAGTTCCCTAGGGCACACACAGTTTTATTGTCAGAAAGAGAGAGAGGCCTAAGCAGACAAAATCAAAAGCATTCATTACCCTCCTCCAAGTAGATGACCCAAGTCAACTGCAGCCACATCTCATGTGATAGTGGTACTGTTTTAACTGAAGCTTTTCAGTATTTTTGTCAGTGCTTTACTTAAAACAGAAAAGGCAAAACTTAAGCAGGGGCTTTGGTAAGCTGCTTGGATAAGCTTAGCATCTTGAATTATGATGACTTTCTCTGTTATGTTCTGTGGTGTTTATTTCTTCCTGCATGAACGTTTTAACTTGTAACTATTGTACAAAATTCTCTTCTACTAGTAAGGGAGTTCAACCAACTGATTCAGAGGCCTAGTTATTGCATCAAAGATCAATTCTGAATGAAAAGTTAGGAAAAGGTGGAAGAAACATTTAGAGCCATAATTTATGACTCAAACCACATGTAATAAATAATTCCTTAATCTCAAAAAGAGCATCAGAGAGTACCTTAAAATTATAAAATTATTGCCTCCTTTTGATTTTAGGACTATGAGAAACGATTACGAGACAGAAATGTAATTGAAACCAAGGACCACATAGATACCCATAGGGCCGTAGTAGCCAAGTACCTCCAGCAGGTAAGAAAAATCATTTAAAACAGCCATCATGGGGGGAAAAGAGCCAGCATCCTAAGATGGGAAATTCTCTACTCTTATAAAAATCTGTGTGATCTTATGCAAGCCACTTAACCTCTTTAGATTAATTTTCTCATAAATACAAATATTTAATTTATAACTATCTCCACCTTTTGAATATATGGAGCCACTGGGATATGTCCCTGTCTATCATCAGTGGTTATTTTAAATGGAATATGAATACAAAGGACTCAATTTCTAAGTCTATTTTTTCTAATATTTGAATGTTTGCATTTGGCTGTTACATTGCATTACATTGATTACCCTTGCGATCAGAAAAAAACAAGTTTTAAACCACATACTAACTGCCCTTTTGCACTGGAAAACTAAAAATTGAAGTTGAAACATTCTTTTTTTGTCATTTTCCAGTCCATTTTTTTCCTTTCCTTCTCTCTTTTCTTTCTTTCCTTCCTTCCTTCAATAAACTTGTAAGGAATGCTACAGTTACTACAGCGCATTATTCCTATCCAATTTATCTACCCTGGGGCTGATATAAATATAAAAGAAAAAAAATTTAAGACATTTAAGAGGTCATTTATTGTAAATTAGGAAGCGAATCATTCTGGATAGGGGAAGAACTTAAGAATCAGCTCTGAATTGTGTGTGCTTCAAGACTGGTTCTTTTTTTTTTGTAATTGTTAATTTATGCAGCAAAATTTTACTATCTCATTTGCTGGGACCTTTCCAGGTCCTAAGACTATAGCAGTGAACAAAACAGAAAACCGCTTGCTTTTAGAGAGCTTACAGTCTAGTGCAGGAAGCTCGAGGATTTACAGCAAGAGGAGACCAGCGCTACAAAGTAACAGCAGGGCAAGGGGCGGGGACGCTGAGGTGACTGTTAGGGCAAAGACCTGAAGGATGGTAGGGAGTGAACTATGAAGTATAAATAATCAGAACATTTTAAATAAAGCTGATTTATTTCACCAGGTTAGAGAATCGGTGATAAATCGTTTCCTCATTGCAAAACACCATTTTCTTCTTGCTGATTTGGTAGTAGAAGAAGAAGTTCCCAATATCAGGTAAAAATAATCGAACAAAGCCATTATTATTACTTCTTATAAAAATTTTTTATTTGTATTCTATTATATAAAAGGTGTCATATAAGATTTTTAAAATCATTGTATGGTATGCATTTGGGCCCAGAAGAATTCTGGAAACCTGGTTAAAACGAATTAATGCCTAATGGTGACAATAGTGGGGGGATTTCTGTTAGGACAAGCCTCCTGGAGCCTGTCCCATTGCATTCCAGTAGAGCTCGTCTCACCTCCCACTACTTCCAAATCAACTTCACTAGGCTTTGCCCTTTTCTTATTCTAGTTAATTAAACCCAAGAGCATTTCCCTCCTGCTTTCCTAATCTCCCAATGCCAGGCTTCCCCTTACCCTCCCATCACACAGCAGTGGAGGGGCTGAGACCTCATCCACTGAGGTTCTGGGGTAGCAGGGAGAGGCCTGGCTCTAGCACCCAAACTGGGGGGCAGAGAGCTGGTGTGTGTTTGGTGAGAGCCTAGGGCAGCAGGGAAAAATGGATACTCACATGAACTGGGGAATTGCCTGTATTTGCAATTGGCTCCCTATTATCTAGAATAATCCTCATCTGGCCTCAACTACAGATGAATGCATAAGGGATGTAAGATAATGTCCTATATTGGTGGTCTTGTGTGGTCCATAAACTTCATGGCCTTTTCTGTGATTAAATGTCTTGGTCTCCCAAAAAGGTTCTTTCCTATGCATGTACTTCCTCCCCACCATCCAGTGGAGGAGATGAAAACTTGTGCTATGCACGGAAACTTTTCTCTTTGGCTTTCCCTCCATCCTTGTACAGAAGAGAAGCTATGCTCACATCAATTCATGCAAAACCTCTCTCTGTTCCAGACCCACAGTCTAGTCATTGAATATTTTCAGTCATGAAAATTACATTTAGAATAGATGATGACTTTTCATGCTGTTTTTCCTTTTCTTTTTTTTTTCTTTTTTTTTCTGCTTTACTTTCTGCATTAAGTTCTGAAGGCTCAGGGTATGTTCCTTCTTCTTTTAATTTCAGTTTGTTCTTGGCTTTAAACTAAGATGTTTTTATGTTTAATGGTCCCAGCCAACATGGTGCCCCCATGCTGACTGCTATAGAGGCATCCAGGTCTCACAAAAGGGGTCACCTCTGGGGGAGAGAGGAAGCATTGATAATGGAACAAATTTGTCACGTTAGAACCTCTGGCAAAGTTGTGTCTTTGAGGGGCTTCCAAGGGTGGGTTAGGTAGGTGTCCTGGCAGATGATTAAGAACATGTGCTAGGTAGCCCTGAGTGTGAGTGACCTGAGTTTGACCCTAGCTCCCCCTCCTACCACTAAGGAGCCTTCAGCAAATCATAGCACCTCTCAGAGCTTCCAGTTTCTTCATCTGAAAAGTGGGGTAAATATTAAACTTGGAAGGATTAGAAATATTGTACGTAAGGCACCTAGCATACCTCTTGATACATAGAAGGTGCTTATGAATGGTAGCTATTCTGTGCAAGACCCTGGAAAACAAACAAGAACAAAAGCCCCTGGAAACCCCTCAGGATTATTTACAGGAGCCATCAGTAATACCTAGACAGGAGATGCAGGGCCCTCGCCCTCAGCTGGTGGTGCCTCTTGCACAGAGGGGCTCCAGTCAAGAGGCTGCTTAACCAGCTCCGATACTCAGCAGCGAAGTGGAGAACCATGAGTGTGGCAGCCTGCGGCCAGCTCTGCACAGCCGGCTTTGTTCTGCGGCTGTTTGGCATAGTTATTAATGTCAGCTTCCAGATACAAAGTAGCATCTGGGTTTCTGTTTGGTCTCTGGGCTAGAATTTGTTTGCTCCGTGGATCTTTCTCCCATGATTCACTGACTCTTCTGCTTTCATCTTCCAGGAAGTGTTAGTTGCACAGAACGGTAGAAATGAAAGAAGGATCCTCCTGCTCCTCCCCCACCCCCTTCCTCCTGCCTCCACCTCCTCCTCTTCCTCCAGCATAATCACTGGCATTATAATCATTGTCATCATCCCAAAAGTTACCATTATAAGGCATCTACTAAGTGCTAGACCAGGGCTAGGGTGCTTTGTACACACCTCCGCACTTAATCCTCTCAACAACCCCAAAAGGTAGGTATTGCTATCCCCATTTTACAGATGATGAAACAGAGACTTAAAGAGGTGAAATAATTTGCCCAAGGGCAAAAAGTGGAGCCAGGATTCACACTCAGTTCTCTCTAACTCCAGACAGTAAGATATGCCAGGAACTACCTGAGATGGCTCTGTACACTGACTGTCGTGTGAATGGAGCAGGCTGGTAGGTGCTGGAGGGCTCAGAAGAGGGAGTGTCCCTTCCCACTGATGTGACCAGGTCTCTGGGTTAGGGGGAGCCTCTGGCCCTGAGGGACGGGTAAAACTGCAGCCACCTAGGCAGACGAGGAAGACTGAGGGAGGCATCCCAGTGAGGGGTTGGCACTAGCCAAGGTGAAGGGGAGCAGAGCACAGGGCATGTTCAAGGGCCTGGTGGGGAAGCAAGGGAGAGACCAAGGCAGGAAACGCAGGCGGGGCCAGAACATGGCTTTTCTTCCTCTGATAAGTAGCAGCTAAAATAAACTTGAACAATCTATGCAGTAGGATCTCCCCCATTTAGGAAAATTTCTGGACTTTTTCTGTCCTCCTTAAAAGGATAGTTTTTTCGGGGCTTATGAGAGACTTTGGGGCAGAGTTTGGGAAGTTGTCTCACAATTTTTCAGACTATTCTTTTCCTTAGAGTCTAATCCTGTTCTGTAATCATTAGCATTTTGGGCCTAAGCCTTTTCAAGCTGGCAGAACAAAAGCGACCACTGAGGCCAAGGAGAAAAGGTCGGAAGAAGGTGACAGCCCAAAATCTGTCTGATGGAGACATAAAGCTGCTGGTGAATATTATCCGGGCTTATGACATTCCAGTGAGGAAGCCAATAGCAAGGTGAGACCCTCTGACCAGCCCTGGAATGGAATGTGCAGGGTCCCTGTCAAGTCAATCACTTCTTCATAGCACAGTTACTCTTGTTCTGAACACAGTTATTGTTCAGCAGGGACCTGGAGGGTTCTTGCTGGAGCCAAGGCCCTGTTGTTTGCAGGTAACAGAGCCAATTTAGGCTAAAGAGGGGGGTTACTGGGAACAGTTCATAGAACTCAAGGACAAGAGGTACAGTTGAACTACATCATAGACTGCAGGGATTGAGATGTTCTCCTGAGGCCCCACTGTCTCTCTCCATGCTTCCCTCTGAGTTTGCTTCGTTTTTCTCCATGTGATGGAAGTGGTCTGTGCAGCCAGGGTACCACCAACTAAGTGTCATCTTCTCAGGAGAGAATCTGAAGCTGCTAACATGGGTCAGTGTTGAAACAGTCTAATCACCTACAGTCAGAGAGGCGGGGTCAGAAGGACCAGCCCTGAAGGTAGGAACAGTTCTCAGAGATGTAGTGTGAGCTGGGCAGGATACGCAAAAGGTGTCTGTCCTAGGTTCTGAAATGCGTGTGTCGTGAGGATAAGAACGTGACTTCACTTTTATCTGTTCAGCGAAATGAGTTATGTCTACCATGGTTTACTAACTGGGGCAACAGGGAGCCCTCAACCACAGGTGAGTCTGAGTTTCTAATGCCCTCAGAGAACAGAGATGGAAGGACCAAGAATTGAAACTTTTTTTTGCTGGTGCCCTGACTGGTGTAATGGGAGGAAGTAGAGTTTATTGTGCATGTTCCAAGCACCATGCTAGGCACATCCACATATATTATTTCACTTAATGCTTACTATTACTATCTCCAATTTACAAAAGAGAAAGTGGAAGTGAAGAGAGTGAAAGTGGCTTGGCCAGGGTCATCTCATCACTTATCCCATTCTATAGAAGAGCCTTTTCCAGCCTTTGGCATCTTCTTTCCTCCTAGATTCTTCTCATTTACTTTATTTCCCCCTCCCTCCTTCCTCTCACACCATGATTTTGACTCACTTTTCTTCCTGACCTATTACAGAATATCCTGTCCTCACCAACTATTCCCAGTGCTTTGCTACTTATAAATGTACATGTAAGTCCTTGAATCTGTGCCATATGCCATTGATTTCTTGAACCCATAGCCCTTTCACCCTCATTGCTTCAAAGCCCAGTTGTGGGTGAAAAGCTGTATAAATACAGGTGTTTCTTTTACTTTTGTTCTCTGTAGAATATTTTCAGGTGTTAAACTATTTCATTCAAATAATTCAGGGAAGGACAGTTGATCCTATGTGCCACACATTTCAATGGAAACACATCAAGACAGCTCAGACTTTTCCATTAATCCTGCCCAAATCTTCACCCTATACCCTTGCATCCAACTAAACTGGATTTTCCACCTCCTTCTCTGTGCTTCTGCAGCCTGTGCCCATCCCTCTAACCTAACATGGACCTCACTTTATTGAGATTATTTGCTTATGTGTCTGCCTTGCAGTCTAGTGTGAGATGAAGTGTCCTATTCATCTTTGCAGACCCAGAGTCTAACAGGGGTGTAAAATATAGTATGTACTAAACAAATGTCTGTTTAATAATGCAATTAATGGTTTTCAAAAGAGAAAAGAGTTTTCTCTGGTAGCTGTTGTGTTCAGTGTTCCACTTATATTGTCTCATAGTTTGTCTAAAACCTTAGCGGCGAAAAGGTGACAATCCAGTAGAAAGAGACAATTTATACTTTGCCAGTAGTGAACACAAAATACTTGGCAAACCATAAAGTTCAGTACAAATGTGCGAGTCTGTTGCTAGGATGAAGGGGAAGATATCTGGAAGAGGCTCGCTGGAGACGAGCTTCATTTGTTCCTTTACAAACAGCAGCTCAGAAGAGAGAAGGGCATAAGACCCACTGATCCTAACTCAAGCTAGGAATCCCTGCTTTCCCCTTCCCCAGTGAGGCTGGGCAGGCCCAGAGAGAGATGCCTGGCCTGGAATGTGTGGGCAGAGTCACTGGGGAGTGCAGGTTCAAAGAAAATACAGAAGGAGAGAACTGGGACTGGATAGAGCAGAGCAGACTGGTCAGGAAGCTCAGGATCCAGCTGCCTGAAAGGGACCGAGATTCTCATTTATGGGGGAAAAGGGGGGGTCCCCACTTAGGCATCCCTTGGGAAGGGAGGAGAGAGAAGGAGACTTTTTTCTTTACTCTCAGCCAGACATGCAGGCCTGGAAATGGAAGTTGGGGAAAGCTCAAGCACTCAGTAGGTGACTGGAGAGGACCACAGCATACTAAAAGCTCTCTGAAATGTCAACAACTTAGGAAGAATGACTGTCCCCACAGCCACCTGGGCCATACATCTTTGGAGAAACCATTTTCTCAGTATAGAATTAAACTTTCCCTACCCTTTGTTTCTTTCATACATTTTCCCTCCTAGCAAACTCCAGCAGCCCTCGAGGTCTTCAAGAACTTTCAGCGAAAAGCATGCTGCTTCCCCAAGCACACACAGCCCAACCCATAGTGCTGACTACCCTCTTGGCCAGGTGAGAGACCCAGATGCTGGATTTCAGCTTTGAATCTTGCATCTCATGCTTTTAAGAACAGCCTATACACTACAAGGGCAGTCTTTCCACTTCAGTTTCTTTGGAAATACTCTACTTAGTAAGCATAGTCTAGCTCTGCTGAGAACAGAATAGTTCAACTAACCACTACAGACTCAGGACTTGTTCTCAATTTTAAGGTTTTAGTACGTCCTTTTGTAGAAGTCTCTTTTCAACGAACAATCTGCCACACAACTACAGCTGAAGGACCAAACCCCAGCTGGAATGAAGAACTTGAACTTCCATTTAGGTAAGTACATTTTCCTCTTTAAAGTACTATAGAACATTCTGAAGAGATGTGAAGGACACAAAGGCTCAGCGAAAGCTAAGGCGAAAGGTTTCATAGCCCATGAGCTAGAACAAGACCCAGGTGTCCTGACACCAAATCCCAGTTTTTCTCTTGTACCACAGCTGACTCCTTTCAAGAATAAAAATGGAAAAATTTCCAATTTTTGCAACTCAGGTTCATCATTGGGACACTCTACTCCCCTCCAGGCTCTGGCTTCTCATGGCTCAGTTTCTCTTTCCCCTGACCCAACTGCCCCTACGCTGCTTTTCCTTTCTTCCTCATGTCTCATCCTTAAGTGAATTTGAAAATCTCTTATTCCCCAAAATTAAACTTTCTCCCTCACCAGATATAAATACGCATTTCAGGGGGCCGAGCCCGTGGCGCACTCGGTAGCGTGCTGCGCTGGGAGCGCGGCGACGCTCCCGCCGCGGGTTCGGATCCTATATAGGAATGACCAGTGCACTCACTGGCTGAGTGCCGGTCACGAAAAAACGACAAAAAAAAAAAAAAAAAACCAAAAAATAAAAATAAAAATAAATAAATAAATAAATACGCATTTCAGAACTTTGGTCAAAGAATTTTAGATATTTAAAAGACTCATTATTTCAGTACTTGTAGCAATCTTTTTTTAAAAATAATTGATTATACATATTTTGGGGGCTCAACATTGACATATGTTGACCAAATCAATATTACTAGCACATATATATTGTTACAAATTGTACTTATTCTTTATGCCCTTGTCCAATCTCTCCCCATCCCCCTATCCTTCCCCCCTCCCTGCTTCCCCCCTAATTACCCTAGATTTCTTCTCTCCTTCTGAAAGAGTAATGGTTACTCTGTTGATTTGTTGCCTAGAAGATCTGTCCAATGCTGAGAGGTGTGCTCAGGTCTCCCAATATTATTGTAGAGCAGATGCTTCTTCTTTCAATCTGGAATGAGCTTTGTGGAAAGAGATGTTCTCTTCTTTACTTTGGCCTCTGCTGGTGACTCTTCTTGTGTCAATGCACTCCAGTGGCTGGCAGACCATCTGTATGGTGGTTGTGGTATCTAGCCACTTTTGTGGCAGCTATGGTTATTGTGGTGGCTGTGGTGGGCCACCCACGTGGAGGTGATGTTTTGGGCATGCTCCTTACCTAGTTGGCAGTGGTGATGGCGGTGTGCCTGGTTGTGGGAGGGGGTCTGGTCCTCAGCTCCATGCCTCCAGACCCTGGGTGGGCCCCATGGCACTGGCGGTGTGCCTGGCTGTGTGCAGAGGGTCCAGTCCCCAGATCCATGCCTCAGGACCCCAGGCAGGCCCCATGGCACTGGCAGTGTGCCTGGTTGTTCCCCCTTTCTGGGTTAGTAGCCCAGAGGACTTTCAGTCCTTCTAGGTGTTATAGTATTCTTTAGTGAAATAAGACCTTTGCTAGTTAATATCAAACTTTATCTCTGGTTGTGGGTACTCCGTTTTTTCTTTCAGTTCTGTGTTGGATGATTTTCTGTTCCCACCACTTAAACTCTGCACTGGAAGTGATTTGTTGTCCTTTGCTTACTTCTAATGTGGGGGAACTTCCTGTGGGGACCAGCACTTGAGCTCTGTGGTTGAGCTAAATTGCTGCTTTGCTGTTGATTCCCTGAGGAAGGCTTTTTGTGCAGCTTAGGTTTTAATGGTTGATTTTATAGGACTTCCGGGTTTAGTGAAATCCAATGCACCTGGATTGTGTAGAAACACTGGTCTGGGCCTGAGTCTTTTCATCAAACTGCACCCCATGCAATTCTATATTCCTGACCAGTCTCCTCTGAGTGGTCCTACATTGATTGGGGGGGCGGATCAACTGTCCTTGCTGTGTCCCACTGTTCTCCTGGTGGGACCATCTCCTCACTGCTTGTGCTGCAAACACTTCCCATAGGACAGGTACCATGCTCTGGTCCCTTGCAATGACTGACCAGCCTCTGAGTGGCTCCTTTTTTTTCAGTTGTTATGGCTCTTTGCTCCTATGTGGGCCCATAGGAACCTTATTAGTGGTCTTGCTGGCCCGGGGGCCACCAAGTTCCCCTTTTCCCCTGCCACCTCCATGCAACTTCATCTGAAGGGCACAGCTGAGGCTTTTGCCAGCTCCTGCTCCATGCACTCAGCAGCTCCAGCCTGGAAGCAGCCAGGGCTCAAAATGGTCAGAGAGGTTTTTTCTTTCTCTCATCGTGGATTCTCTGGCCTTCATGCACTCCATGGGTCTCTCCTCCTCTTCCCCTGAGCTCTGGCGGCCCCAGCTTGTCTGTCATTGCTTTTTAATAGTTGTAAATTAGTTGACTTGTGGGAGAGAGTGATGCTGGGGACCATCTATTTCACCATCTTGACTGGAAATCCAGTACTTGTAGCAATCTTAGAGGTAGCCCAGTCCAACCCTTTCCTTTATGGAGGAGATACTAAAATCCAAAGAGGGATGGCAACTTACTTAAAGCCACATAGTAAACTGCAGACAGAGTGAGAGTTAGAACTAGTTAAGTCAGAAGAGAGGGACAGATAGCATTATTATACATGGAGCAACTGAAAAGATCCAGAAAACTTAGAGGCAAATGCTCGACAAAATACACACAGTACCTGTTCTCCAGCCATGATGTGGAAAGGCCTTGACTGGCCTCATGGCAGGTTACGTTCAGGAAATGAACCTCACCCCTCTATTACTTTACCTATATATGGGGAAAGTGAGTGGGAGGCAGAGACCCTTCACCCAGCCTCAGAACAATAAGAGGTTTATGACCAGAGAATGGTCTTGCTGGAGAAATACCTTCTGGAGCCCAGTTGCTTAGGAAGTTTGTATACTAGCTCCAGTGTCAGCTGGCGACCTTGTAGCCCATCCACTAAGCCGGCTTAGGCCTGGAAGCTTACCACGGGGATGTGGGGAACAGTGAGACTCAGCAGGACAAGGCAGCAGAAGGTTTGTCTCTGCACAGTCTCCAGTCTAGTGCTCTTTTCATTCGCGTGCAGGAATTATATCATTGAAATGAAAGCACTGCTTTTAATCCCCACATTTACACTTGCATTGGGGTATTTTTCAAATGTTGACATTTGAGTGCTCATAATTTCATTTTGCCTGTTTTCATGGTCCCTGGCCATGTGTTATCTTGCAGGGCCCCTAACGGGGATTACAGCACCGCCAGTTTGCAGTCAGTGAAAGATGACATATTCATTAACATTTTTGATGAAGTACTGTACGATGTCTTAGAGGTAAGTTATCAGTTTTAAGGAAGACATCTGTACTCAATGTGATATCTTCTACCCCCTATATAAGTCCCAAACACATTTTCCATCTTTCCTGTGTTGAAATGTTTGAAACTTGACATGTATAATGGGAAAGCGGGGTGGGGAGAAGAGAACTTGCTTTTTTATTTTCAGTCAAGTATCTGCTCTGTGCCAGGAATTGTAGTAGTGCTTTACATGTGTTGTCTTATTTAATTCTAAAATAATCTTATAAAGTAGATTGTTAAACCTCAGTTTATTGAAGAAAAAACTTAGGTTCAGAGATGTTAAATGACTTTTCCAGGGTCACAAAGCTATTAAGTATCTGAACCAGAATTCAATTAGGTCTAACCTAAGTCTAAACTAATATATGCTTTCAGCTAAAATCCTGCTGCTGCCAAATTAATTCAGTGTCTGAAGTTCTTAAATGGTTATTACTTTCCACCTCTCCTTTAGGATGACCGTGAAAGAGGAAGTGGAATCCATACCCGCATTGAGAGATACTGGTTGGGATGTGTGAAAATTCCTTTTAGCACGATATATTTCCAAGCAAGGGTAAGCATCTAAGGGTAAGAATTCCATGGCAATAAGGAGCTTCTCTATCCATTTTTTCCTGTTAAAACTTACTTTGAGGGGATAGACCCTCAGCACTGAGAGAATACATTTGCAAAGCCCTTGGAAAGATAAAACCCACTATGTAAAGCCACTGATCTTCCATTACATCTGCATGACTTGTTAAACATCTATGTTCCTTAGAATTAGTAGTTAATGTATGAGTGCTTGAATCTGAGAATTTTTTAAACATTTAAATAGAAGTTAAGAAAAAGGTAAGATGAAGTGGAAACCTGTCAAAATGACAAAAGTGGGACTACAATGCCTGAAAGTTCCTTGAAGAAAACAATCAGGACAGTTGACAGCCCATTTAATCAAGTGTATCCTATTAATATTTCTACACATCTTCACTATTTAAAGCATAAATAATGGTTAGCAGAGCCTTCCTCAACAAAGACACCCTGCTTCAGAGTTAATGATGTAGCTTAAGGGGATCAATTACACTGACAACATTTGAATGACCAGTAGCTCTAATCTGAGACAGTTAAAGATTCTGAAATTGCTTTAACATCTCAGTTAAATCCATGGCAATGACAAGCTTTGAGCCACTATACTGACCACATAGAGCAAATGCTGCCTGGAGCACAGAATCCCCAGCAAGACCGAGACCAAAACTCAAGTCAGAGAGGCTTGGTTTGGTTGGAATCTTGAGGATCTACTGGAATTGCAGTCCTCTCCAGGCAAAAGGGACAGTCTACAGATTATGCTGCAGTCATGTGCTTGCCAAAAGAATGTACATTTTTCTTTGAAAAGATTTTAAATGAAAAAAAAAAATGTAAGCGCATGTCATTTTGCAAATCAAACTTCCCGTGATATTTGCCATTGCTGAATTTCACATTTGGAAGGGTACTCAGAAGTAATTACTACAAACTCCTTGATAAATGAATTTCTTTTACTATATTGTGGTAATGTCCATGCTCTATTTGAGTGCCTCTAGAATACACTCACAGGAAAGTCACTACCTGATGAAGCAGTTTGTTCCTTTTCCAATAGATGTTACAAAGTTCTTCCTTGAACTGTGCCATAATCTATGTACTGCCCTGTAATTCCTATTCTTAGGTCCTGGTTTAGTTCTCTGTGGCTACACGTAACAAGTAGAATCCTGATTCAGTAATAATAATAGTAAAAACTCTATTTATTGGGCATATATGACATACTATTAGTAGGTAGTTTATGGCACTTCAGTTAAACTTTACAGCAACACAATTGGCATCTTTATCCCCATTATACAGATGAAGAAGCAGAAGCCTAGAGAGGTTAAGCAACTTACTCAAATCACAAAGCTTCCAGAGTTGGATCCAACTTTTACTAACTTCCAATATGCTAACATTGCTTTTCCCTGGGGAGTGAGATTGGTAAAAGGAGAGAGGACTATTCAAATTTTTAGTTTAAATGTTTTAATACATCTTTTAAAAATGACTTTATTACTTTTGTCATTTTAAAAGTTTTGCATGGCTCCAAAGCCCACGCTCCTAAATGTACCCACAGGAAACAACTGGCAATGCCTGGAGACATTTTTGGTTGTCACACTAGTGGGGGCTTCTACTGGCAATTAGTGTGCAGAGGCTGGGGATGCTGCTAAACATCCCACCATGCATAGGACAGCCCCCACAGCAAAGAATAATCTGGGCCCAAATATCAGCAATGCCCAGGTTGCCAAACCCTTGCAAATCCTACACTTCAAATACTTGAAGATCATTCACATTCCCTCCTTCCTGAGTCATCTATATATTTTACAGAAT
This sequence comes from Cynocephalus volans, assembly GCF_027409185.1. Classification (NCBI taxonomy): domain Eukaryota; kingdom Metazoa; phylum Chordata; class Mammalia; order Dermoptera; family Cynocephalidae; genus Cynocephalus; species Cynocephalus volans. The sequence continues at coordinate 12,857,368 of NC_084468.1, forward strand.
AAATGTACTCAGTTATTTCAGCTGTACTTTTTATGTCATCATTTTTACACCCTTCTTTTCCCTGTACTCATCTGACTGGGCACAGGCTTTTTGATGAACTCTGTCAATGTAAGGAGAAAAATAAATAATTGCTTACTTAATTTATCCCTAGAAGGCATATTCACTGAAAGCTTAAGTTCTTTCTCTGTTTCTCCTGAGACATGAATGCTATTAAGACCGAAACAAAAATTGGATTCTCTACAAATTTGTGAATTTCAAATTCTAGCCCTGAGTAGTTTTACAGTACTAGACAGTCTTTAATCAATTTATTGTTGCTTTGACTTTACAAAAGTAAAAAGGTTCTGCCATTTTGAACCTTTATGTAAGTCCTTTTTATATAAGTGGCTTGTCGTCCATTCAATTCATATTTATTAAGCACCTACTGTATATACAAAATACTGCTATATGCTAGAGAAGGGTGATATAAAAGGGGGTAAAATATAGATTCTGTTCTCAGAGAGAAATTATCTAGAAGAAAGTAACAAATAGGCATACAACTATTAAGTCAGGCAGAATGTGTTAATGTATCAAATGAAAGAAGCAAACTATATGTGAGGGTAATGGAAATAAAGTAATTCATGAAGGAGACAGTTGACCTAAGCCTTGAAAAATGATTAAAATTCTAAAAGGTGGAGATGGGAAACTGGGCATCCCAGAGAAGGCCAATGGCCACTAAGTCTATGTTTATTGAGCACTTACCATATGCCATTTTTCTTAGTCTTTTATGTCTAGTAATTCATTCAGTATTCATAACAACCCTACGAAGTAACTACTATTATCGTCTCCTTTTTACAAATGAGGAAGCTGAGGCAATCAGAGTTTAAACCAGGATTTGAACCTAGGCAACTTTATATAACCGGTACACTCTCTGCTACACAAAGAAAAGAAGGCAGGGAAATATAGAGCCATTTCTGCTGAGAGCTTGGGGAGACAAAGCTAGAAAAGATGGGGTGGTCTTTGAATGCCAGTTTAAGCAGTGTTTATTTAATTCATCAATGAGGAGTTGACACTTGCCTTTGAAATTCTGCCGGAAAATCACGAGGATGTTTATCAAGTCATATTTTCTTCACAGATTGATGGAACATTTAAAATAGATATTCCCCCAGTTCTTCTGGGTTATAGTAAGGAGCGAAACATGATTACGGAGCGGGGTTTTGATTCTGCCCGGAGCTTAAGTGAAGGCTCCTACATCACCCTGTTTATTACCATTGAACCTCAGCTGGTTCCTGGAGAGTCAGTTCGAGAAAAGGTAACTCTGCTTTATGTTTGGAAACCCATGTCTGATGTTGACGAAACATGAGAAATGCTTGCTAGGCTATGCTTTTATAAACTTTGACTGTGCTACACAGAGGTTTCCTTACTTCCGTGTCCATTTATTATTCTTTCAGTTTGGGCAGAATGATGGTGAGAGAACAGATGTGTGAGTTTGTACTTTCTTAAGTCAACCAGCAACTTAAACTTTTAGGCAAATCAAGACAAATATAAACATGCTCTGCTTTAAGCAGAATTTTCTCAATGTGAAGGAAATGAGATATGGTGAACTAGAACATCACATTGCTCTTCTATTTGACATTTGTTGGCAAGCATACTGAAATACCTTCCCGTGTCCGACTTCATATCCCTGGCTGTGCTATGCATTGAATCAATGCATCAGACCAAAACTAGATGACCTTCATGGGTCTTCTCCACTCATTTCATGAAACAAATAAATATATGCACAAGGACTCTTTGAAACAGCTCTAGAAAAAGGAATTTCCAGAACTTCCACTTGTTAGCAACTGTTCCCCAACCTTCATCATTGGGAAATAACTTTCTTAATGTAATATACTTGAGCAGCATGTACGCATACTGCCCTCATTGGATTTGGGAGAAAGTACTGATTGTGACCTCTTTTTCATATATAAACTAATACAGTAATAACAACCACCAACAATAACATGTATTGAGTCATTACTCTGTCCTCAGCACTATGTCAGACATTGGATATGATGTTCTCTCCTTTAATGCTCACATTTTTCTTGGACAGTGAGTCTCCAACTACAGAAGAGGAAAATAGGGTTCAATTTACATATACAGGCAATATATGGCAGAGGTAACACTGCAAAAGTCTGTCTGACTCTAAATTGTACATATGTAAATATGTATTGAATATATATGTAAATATGAGCATCTTCTATGTGACAGGCATTTCTTAAGCACTGGGTGTATGGCTGCCTAGAAAAGCAGATAAAATATTCCACCAAGCTTACATTCATGTGTAAGAACAAACTGTTCACTATTAAGCTATACTAATAGGTTATTATGCTGACTCTTTAGTTAATCCATTGTAATTACGACTCAGATAGAGACGAAAAAGGCAAGCACACTCATTCCTTTTCCAGTATTACAGTTCGGTTCACACAGAATAATACCGTCACTATCTCCTATTTGTAATGCATTTACAGAAGGGCACAAAAGATTACTGGAAAAACAATATATGAAATTTAAATTAATCTTATATAGACTTTGTCACTAAAGCTGTGGTTCTCTAGAAAACATATTAGAATACATGCATTTCAAAATATTTTTAGAAAGGGAAATATATATTCCGAATGTTTGTCTTCATGTGTAAACTCAAGAGAAAGTCAACAACCAGGTTTACACAGAAAAATGCTCGCATACAAAAGATCTGTGCATTCTTAACAGAAGGAAAAAGCAGTCAGCTAGGACCCCATCTGGAGGTGAGCTTCCAAAACATGTGAAAGCAGTCTGTGACTGGCAGAAAGGATGAAAACCCGAAAACCCGAGACTCCTCGCACTAAGTGGCATCCTTCCCAGGAACTGACTTCCTCTTACAGGACTTTGACAAGGGCTCCAGAGATCTGAAACACAGTCCTCATGTCCTAAAGCCTTCCTTCCCTAAAGCTGTTAACGAGGTGACCAGCTGCTGCCTTTGATGGCATTTCACTGCCCCATTGTGGCTGTGTGAAGCATTTCTCTTAGATCTCTAAAAATGAAGGCATAAGAAACAAATAAAAAACCAGTAGCAATTCCCAAAACTTATTTTAACATCCCCTACTTACACTGTCTTGGTTAAAAACATGTTTTTTAAAATAGATTATTTCTGTTAATAAAGTCTTCCTCTCATTTCTCTCTTTTTTTTTTTTTTTTTTGCCTCTGATAGATGAGTGACATGCTTAAAAAGGTACCAAGTATTTTGTTTTACAATTTATCAGTCAGTAGTTATTAGGCTTTAATTAGCTGCTTTTGTATAGTGCCACGTGGGGACAGATGCTGTGTCCTTATGTCTGATTCCTTGGCAATGAATTATAGATGTCTGCAGTTCTAGGAAGAATGTCTAGCTTTGTCTTTTGGCCCATTTCATTTTGTCAGAAAGATTCTTAGCTTTGAATCTAAAAAGTCATCATTCTGAATGTCACTGTGCACTGGAAGCTACTTCCACTGTTTCCATAAGCTGCTTCTTACAGAGACAGTGTAGCTCTGAAAATTATTTCCGGTCAGTTGGGGCTGTCATGTGTAGCAATTCAAAGACAGGATAAACTATTCATTTTTTCTGTAAATGTTTACATTAACCTAGAGGTAAATAAGTAATTGAGTCAAAAATCTTCCAAATTTCATGTTGAATCAAACTGTAAATTTGTCAGTTCCACCTTAATTTGTTTCATAATAAATTACCCAAATTCTTTTAGTTTTCAGCTTTTCCTTTACACTTCTTAGACCATCAACACAGCATACTACTCCTTAAATTCCTGTTTCACTCCATGAAATGGCATCCTGGTGGCCTAAACAAGTATGAATGACTATGAATAGATACTTATTAAATGCTCACCATGTGCATGCTAGGTGCAGGAAGGGACACAAACTTATTCACACAAAGGCCCTGTCCTCAAGAAGCACTAGTTGTAGAACCAAGATACACAACAGAACATTCAGGTCCATATGGCAGTAAAAGCTTTTAGACACACTTTTCTCAACTTGGAAAGCCAATAGTAAGTATTAATTCAAGATTTTTGTCATTCTTTCTGGGAAGTGCCTATAGATGACTCTCTTAAATACTCCCAGAGCACCCTGTGTTTATCCCCATAGAATCTCTGGTCAACTATTTTAAGTACCTGATTGCTTATTAATGTTCCCCTCTAGACTTGAAGTTTCCTAAGGGATTGTTTCATACTCATTTATCCAGGTGCTTGGAACCTGTCAGACTCTCAGCAGTGTTCAAATAATTGCATGAATGAGTAAATGAATGCATTTAAAGGAGTAGGGATGAATTCAACTGGGTGGGTTTTTTTTCACACCATTCTTGTTTGATAATTCTCCATCTTTCTAAAATTACAATTATTTCTGGCTTGACTATTCTACTCTGGGAATCTGTGACACACCCACACCAAAGCCTTATGAGCTCAACCCTTTTCATTTAATTACTTATCTATCATAACCCCTATTGGGTGGCTACTGTGTCTTGGCACTATGTTAAGGATAGGTGGTTAAAATGATTATAATGATGTTAAGATTTGGATGTGAGGAGACATCCCATGAGAATATACAGGAGGTTTTTGGAGATGCCACCATCCTAAATAACTCCTATAACCACTATCCCAACTTCTCAGGGTACAGCAATCAAACTAGAAATAGAAGCCACAATACAAGGGGAAGTAAATAAAAATTATGATAATCTAGATTCTATGTGGGGTCATAAAAAAGGTAATAAGATATCTTCTATTTACTCGACAATATCTGTTAAACACTTACTGTGTGCCAGGTAGTATTCTCAGTACTAGAGAATTAAAGAATGAGATCAAAACAAAATCCCTGACTTCAGCAATCTTAATTAATGGGGGAGACAGAGTAAACAAATATATCGTATGTCAGTGGCTTTAAGTGTTAAAAAGAAAAAGCAGAGTAGAGGAGGATAGCTGGATGCATTTCCCTCCCCTCTCCAAAAAAAATGCAAGCACTTCCTCTAAATTCTACTTAAAAATTAATCTTTCTAATAAAATTTTAAGTTTGTCTTGAAATCCTTTGAAATGAAAGCAACCATGCATATATTTTTATACTAAACAACAAAAATCTTGTAAAAACATTTAAATACCTACTTTTTTTTTTTTTTTTTTTTTTTAGCTGGGGGGAGGGATGACAATGTGTCTAAAGGCAATTGAAATTTGTTCTGTTTCATCTGTTTTGAGTTACTATTAAAAAGTCTTTGAGTTACTATTAAAAAGACTATTAAAAGACTATTTAATAGTCTTTTTACTATTAAAAGACTGGTTGTTCATCCTGGATCAGAGAACCACTTTAATTATTATACATTTGATTTTTCTATTTCTGCTTCTTTTTTCCTTGAGATCCATTACTATTATTTCTTAAAGTGATTATGAATTTGAAACTTTTAAACACATGTAATATATAAGTTTGCTGTCCATTTAACTTAAGTTGCTTATGCTTTGCATTTGAGATGTTAAATTTCTAAACTTCCTTCACCCACCCACTGCTCTTAAAACCAGCATCAAAATATATGTAAAACTATTGCTTGGTCTTGTCAATCAGAATTAGTATGTCATAGTTTAATTTTTATAGATTGTTTCCATATGGTGCTTGCTTGTTGACTACTTTCTTTCAATCCTATTGAATGTATTTAAAGCATTTAATGAATCAGTCTAATTTTTAAATTATAAATATAATTAAATAAAGCTGCAGGGACATCAGGACATCACAATTTTGTAAGGAGTCACTTAATCATACTTCCCAAACCACACATTTAGTTCATGTTGACTGTGGAATCTGAACATGTTTTACTTTGTCTCCTGTAATCATATATAAACTCCATGGAGTCTTTCTTTTTAAAGTTTGATTCTCAAGAAGATGAGAAACTGCTTCAAGCAACAGAGAAGTTTCAAGCTGAATGTGCCTTAAAGTTTCCTAATCGTCAGTGCCTTACAACAGTAATTGACATAAGTGGAAAAACCGTTTTTATTACACGTTATCTCAAACCTTTAAACCCTCCTCAGGAGCTCCTTAATGTCTACCCCAATAATCCACAGGCAACTGCAGTAAGTATTTTATAGCCAATTAGTGCTGTTGCTAAAAACGTTTTAAAATTTCGATATATTGCCGCTTTAATTATCATTTTTCATAGTACTTAAGATATTAACTGTATCAAGATCATTAGTGATGAAAGTAATGATTAAAACTTTATTACTGTGAGGCTTGCTTAAGCCTGAAAGTACCAGGCATGGTGATAATCCTTAGTTCATTCTTTCAGCGAACAATTATTGTGTGCTGTGTCCCTGGCACATTAAGTGTTGGCAAATTAACATATAAAAGATACTCTATGCTTCCAAAATGTCTTACATACATGTTTTCGTTATGTATTCTTAGTAACTTTGTTAGGATTTGAACCAAGGTCTCTAACTTCAGAACTCATGAACTTTCTACTATACCAAGATAACTATTCAGTATTATAAACAGCATTGAATTCAAATTAAGCAAAAATTATCTCAAAAATTTAAGTATTTTCAGCATGTAGGCCATCACATCAAAGTACACTCATACTGGGCCACTTATACATATATTTATACATGCACCACTCTCTGGCTTCAAAGCATTATACCCATCACAAATTCACATGAACCAGAAGCTGTATGTTAAGCAGGCTATTTTTAAGTGAGTACTGCAACCCATAACTGTTTTTGGAGAGTAGATAGTATAGGGAGTAATTGCTGCTAATAGTCATTACTATAGTAATTTAGAAATAGGGTGATGATATATCTATTTGCAGACATAGATATATTTAAAAAACACCTTGTGTTCTACATTTCATTTACCTTTTTTTATTAATTTTTATAGAAAACCATAATAGGGAATTCTATTCTACCTAACATAGTAGAGGTATGGAAAATATCTCCAGTAGAGAACACTTAAAGATGATAAATAAAATATTTAAAATGTTTTTAAATTATGGCTGAAATAGAAGTAAAGTGAAGGGGGAAAATCAGAGATAAGAAACAAGAAGGAAAGACTCTACAAGGGTGAGGGCTGGAAATATCATTTGCTCTCAGGCCATGTGATAATTCCTGATGACTAGAACTAGGTTTCAATGAGCCACGAGGCTGTGTGAGACGGGAGGCAACACACAGGTTAGAGCAGGCTGGAAGGTTGAATTAGAGACTCAGGCACAAAGTTGGGACCCTTGAGGGGTAATATTATCAATGGGTAAACTAGAAAATCCTCTGACCTACAGAAGGAATCCTGCCTGTCTCAGTCTTGATGCTGGATGGAAGAGAAAAAAAGGAAGTATATCCTGAGACTTCCCAATCACTAACCTATATTTACTCACATTTGGGATGGAATTTACACTATTTGTATGACCCCAAAACACTTCAACCACATATCTGGTATTCCCTAGATCCCTGTCAAAAGCAAACACAAATCCTTCTAGAAGAAAGCCCTTCAAACTTAGCTTCAAAAAAATTCCACAGAAAAAGACCCAGGCAACATGTACAATAAGTGATCATCAATGAAAAAATAAGTCGCCATGAAGAAGGTAAGAGTTAACAGAAACAGCAAACTACCGAATCGGACCACAAAGATGGCAGATATTAGAATTATCAGATACAGAATATAAATTAGATATGTTTAATAAGTTTAAGAAATCTGGGAAGCTGAAAGTATAATTAAACAACAACAGACTACTGGAACTGACAAGCAAATTTTTAAAAGTACGAAATGGAACTCGTAGCAATAACAGATACAATGGTTTAAATTAAGAATTAAACAAACAGATTTTTAAAAAGTTACATAAAGCTAAATAGAGTTAAGTTATATACAGTTAAATACAGAAAGAATTAGTGAACTGGAGTAAAAATACAAAGAAAATACTTGGAATACAGCACAGAGACAGAAAAAACTGGAAGGCATAAAGGAATGGTTAAGAGATGCGGAGGACGCATGGAGAAGGTCCAAACGGTGTGTTAATGGAGAAAGGCAATATTCAAAGAGACTGAGCTGAGAATTTCCAAGATTTGATGAAAGACAACAGTCTTCTGAGTAAAGCCCAATGGATCCTAAGCGAGATAAATAAAAAGAAATCAAAATCTAGGCATATCATAGGGAACTACAAAGACAAAGATGATCTTTAAAAGCAGCTAGACAGAAAACACAGAATATTCACAAAAGAAGATTGATCAAACCAACAATTTTCAACTGCACAAATGAAAGCCAGAAGAGGAACATTTTCAAAAGGCTGAAAGAAAATAGCTGCCAAACTAGTAGTTTATATCCAGTGAAACTATCTTTCACACAAACATTGGGAGAATTCACAACGAAAAGATTCTCACTAACAGAATGTCTAAAACATATTCTTCAAAGATAAGGAAGGCTCTCAGAGGAAAATTCTGGATGCAAAACATAATGCTAAGTAAAGAAAGTGGGAAACTTGTGAATAACTATAAATACATATTGTCTTAATAACAATAGCAATGTGGGTGAAAAATCAGAATAGGACAAAAACTCTGAAAAAAAATGTGTGTCGTGTGTGTCAAGACAGGATTGATGAGAATATTTTAATGCCCTTGTATTTTCCAAAATGAGGGCAAAGATATTTTAGAGTTTAACATAAATATGCATGTTGACATTTCTAGATTAACCACTTAAAAGAATGAAAACAGTGAGTATAACTTTTAAAAAACAAAGACTGTGAAACTAGATTTTTTAAAGTTTTTAGTGAAACATGTTAAGCTGATTCTAATATTTATATAGAATTGCAAAGGGCCAAAAATAGCCAAAAGAATTCTAAGAATAAGAACCCAGTGGGAGGACTTGCTATACCATATATACAAAGTACTTATGAGACCATAGTAATTAAAGCAAAATGGTATTGACACAGGGATTACAAAGAAAAAGATGGAAAAAAATTTTAAAAACCCAGAGTAGACCCATTCAAATATGGAATCCTGATATATGACAAACATTGACGATTAGTAAAGAAAAGATTGGCTATTACATAAATTGTACTAAAATCATTGATTTTTCATATGGAACAATTGAAAATAGACTCCTACTTCACATCACTCAGTTGCAGATAGGTTGAAGACTTAAATGTGAAAGGTGATTTTTTATCTTTAAGACCTGAGATAGGGATGATTTCTTAAACAAGACAGAAAAAAGCACAAACTATAAAGAAAAAAAAAAATAATCTGACATTAAAATTGAGAACCTGGGTTACCAAAAGACACCATGAATAAAAAATAGCCACAAATCAAGAGAGGATATTACAACATATATACTACATAAAGGAATAGTCACCAGAATATACTTAAAACAAAAAACAAAAACAAAAGCAACTCTTACAAATCAATAAGAAAATGTGCAAAATACTTAAATATAAATCTACAGAAGTAGAAACATGAAAGGCCAATAAACATATGAAAAGATTAACCTCCTTAAAAATTACAGAAAGATGAGTTATAATCACAATGATGCCCAGATCCTGGTTCCGAAATACTATTATTCCCTTCTAAAAGGAACCAGGGCTTCTTGGAGAAATGGCTGCTTTCAGAACTGGGCTAAGGAAAGTACAAGATGATGCTGGAAAGTCTTGTTATACCAGAAAGTAAAGAAATGCAAAAAAAAAAAAAAAAAAAAAAGAAAAAGAGGACATTTCAAAAGGACAGAGGAGCCAGATTCTTCATCTGTAAAAGATGCATAATTACAATAAACTTCCACGTTGGACATTTTTGAGGATTAAGTGAGATAATACTAATAAAACATTGAGCAAGCACTTAGCATTAGTTTCATTCTGTACAAATAAATGTTGGTGATAGATGGAAGTTATATTGTGTTAAGAAATAATGTAGAGGATGCAACTTTCTGTTTTATTAGAAATTATTTTTTTAAAGCTAATTTTGTTTATATAGGAACTGGTGGCCCGATATGTGTCCTTGATTCCTTTCTTACCTGACACTGTTTCATTTGCTGGTGTCTGTGACCTATGGAGCACATCTGATGTAAGTAATTCTTCCTCACAGATTTACTAACTTGAACTGACTTAAGTGAATATTAGCTAAATGGTTTGCATAATTTTAAATCGCAATATTCATTAGTTATCATAAAAATCTACTTGACCATCTGTTTAGCAGGATAAGCTAAATTTTGAAGGATTTTTTCTTTCTGTTTCAATTTTCCCAAAGCTCAGAAGTTAAAAAAAACACTTAATTTCTTTCACAAAGAACAAAAAAATAACACTTCAGATGTCTTAATACTGAATCACCCTCCCGGTATTACTTTAATGTATCCCAGTTTTGTTCATTAAAAAAATCAAAATTACGGGCCGGCCTGTGGCTCACTTGGGAGAGTCCGGTGCTGATAACGCCAAGGCCACGGGTTCGGATCCCATATAGGGATGGCCGGTTTGCTCACTGGGTGAGCATGGTGCTGACAACAAACACCAAGTCAAGGGTTAAGATCCCCTTACCGGTCATCTTTTAAAAAAAAAAAAAAAATCAAAATTACATTCCATAATATAATTTGAAATTACATATTCCTTAATTTGTGGGCTTTTTAAGGCATGGTATCATTATTTATTCAATATGTATTTCTAGGTCACCTGCCACATATCAGACACTGTACTAAGTTCTGGCTATCAGCAAAATAAACATGGTCTGTGCCCTCATAAAATTTATAATCTATGTATGCTACACAAACTTTCACATGCATAGTAAGTAGTATGAAACAAACATATATTATCACAGGTATTAATTCTGCTTCTGGATCTCATGTTGTACTGTATTTGCATAAAACTGAATTGTATTATACAACTTCCTTTGAAGGATAGCCCTAAGTTGAAGAAACGTAAGTGCACTCTAATTTTTTTGTTCCCTAATATATTTTGGCTACATAAATGTTGACAATTTTAGAGACAAATTTCTACAACCTTGAGATATGTGTAAGAAATACAAAGAATAGAATGGTTTCGTGTGCTCTAGAGCCGGACTGGCTTTAACACTTTCTAGATATTACCTTATTGATTTGTACCTGTACTTCCTCATCTGTAAAATGTAAAAAAAAGAGGACCTCCCTCAAAGAACTGTTCTAGGAGTAAATGAGTTAATGCATACAATATGCTTTAAAGAGTGTTTAGCACATAGTGAGCTATCATATATACACTCAAAATGAAAAGAAGAATGAAATTTGTCCCACCCACCCCACCCCAATCATAGTGATTGTTGATCCCAGAAATGTCATCATCAATGTCAGAGAACACCATGTTCACTAAAAGTGTTTTTGTTTGTTTGTTTGTTTGTTTTTTAAATGAATTATTAACATAGAATCAAAATTTGGGGAGACTGGAAAAATTGGTTTTATCCTTGAAGGCACTAATCTCAAATATGACTTATTAAAATCCTGTATAGCCAATCCAGAATAAAGCAGTCAATACAACATATATTGTTTTTTTCCTTCTGTCAGCAATTTCTTGATCTCCTGGCAGGAGATGAAGAAGAGCATGCAGTATTACTATGTAATTATTTTCTGTCCCTGGGTAAGAAGGCCTGGCTGGTGATGGGCAATGCTATTCCTGAGGTAAGAACACATAGGCTAGCTTTAACAAAGGAGTATAGTTGTCTAACCTGGTTGTATGTTTCAAATCATGGACAGGACTTATTTTCATAACCATCCTTTGAGTTGCTAGGGAAGTAGCCTGGAGATGCTATAACAGGCAGAGAAGAACTACCAGTGGTAAGACATGACATGGTTTACAGTGGTACTCAGGGCCCTACAGAATGCTTCAGACTGTTTTGTGGCAAACCTGAACCCTTTACTACCCCAAACCCCCACCTAGCTCTGTCCTTTTAGTATAAGCCTCCTCCCATCCATGTTCCCAAGAATTCTGATTCGCTTAGCGATCTAGTGTCCTTCATGCTAAGGAGTGAAGGGGATCCAAAGCGGTCTGGTATGGTTAGAGATTTCCCCATTCATGCCTGCTGCTTCCACAGGCATCTTCTGCTAACCTACAAGGCAACAGAGAATAAGCCAGATAACCACAGAAGGAAATAAAAGAATGTTAGCAGCTATATTTTGATGTTATTATTGTTATTTTATTAGATTGGAGACTTAGTAACTATTAGAACTTTTTCTCTAGCCCGTTGAAAATATCTCTAAATTCTGGGCATTATGAGTAATCTTGGGTACAAGTTTAGAAAAGTCACATGGATTGAAGCAGCTTATCCAAAGAGTGTTTCAAAAACACACCACAAGGCTCTAGGAATCCTTGGGAATTAGATAACATGAGTTACTGCTAGACAGGTAATAAAGTAGTATCATATCCATATTCAAAATCATTCTCCATCACTATCTTCCAGGTAGCTGGTACAAGAGAAAAAACACTGGGCAGAGAAGTCACAAGGACTGGGTTCAAGGTTCTGTGCCCATTCCTCATTAGCTGTGTGACCCCAAACAAGTCACTTTACAATCCTGAATTTTATAAGGAAACTGGGATAATTTCTGCCCTGCCTTTGCCAGAGGCTATTTTGAGCATCAAGTGAAACCACACAAGAACAATAAATGAATAAATATTTATTGTTAAAAAAGAATCTAACAATACATTAAGCCAAGTAAAAGTAAAGTCCCTCTTCAGGCTCCTACCCCCAAGCCCATTTCCCTTTCCCAGGTGATATATATCCTTTCAAATCTTCTACATATTTACGTAGTTATAAATATCTATCAAATGTAAGTTACTGTATTAGAAATAGTATTCGGACATAATCAGACTTCTATATACTCAAATGACAATCCTATTCACTCTAAAGAGAAAATGCCAGTTGCCAGTGATTGCTTGTTTCCATGAATAATAGTTCTTCAGCCAATCTTAACATATATTGGTTGGGTAAGGTGACTACTATCCTTATTTGGTCACTGCACTGCACTAGTATCACATCCAAGAATTTTGCAAAAATAAACATTTGATTTTATTTTTGAAATCTAGCACAACCCAGAACTTCAAACTAATTTTCACCATTTGCCCTGGGATTTTAGGAATTAGGGGTCCAACTAAAATAATGAATTGTCTGTGCAAATCAGTAGTGGACCTTAATTGCATCATAATTAGTTGGAAACTGTTTTTAATGGCTATTTTCCTTCAGGGTCCAACAGCCTATGTGCTAACTCAGGAGCAAAGTCATTATTTAATATGGAATCCCTGCAGTGGACATTTTTACGCACAATTTGATACATTCTGTCCCTTGAAAAGTGTGGGCTGTTTAATAGGTCCTGATAATGTAAGTATTACCATTTCCTTTTAAACATGGTTGGTTGACTATTGATTTTTTTTAATTGGCCTGCTGATTTAAGTAATATTTCATGTATCAAAAATTTATATAAATGTAAATAAATATATACACGTGTGCACACACATACACCAATTAAAGAAATCAACTGTCAAGCACAGTGGCACAACTGTCCTAAATAAAACTTGTGGTTGAATTAGTCACCTAACTTGCAGAGAAACAGAATGAAGTTAAAGAAAGAATATAGGATTTAGATTCAGAGGATCTGAGTTTGTGTCCTGGCTCTGTCCTCAGTTTTCTAAAATAGAGATTATAATGCCTATCTCGTAGAGTTTTGAGAACTAAATGAGGCAAGTTTATCACCTGAAAAGACTGAATTTCTTTCTTTTTTAAAGGGTGATTCCTAGAGACCACCCGACCTGCAATATTCTCAGGTGATTCTGGTTGCACCCAATTCTGGGGGATATTTAGTCATTAAGGGTACTATATAAAGCAGTTATTAAAAACACGAGTTATGGGGTCAAACTGCCTTAGTTTAAGCCCCATCTTCATCATTTACTAGTTATGTGAACTTGAGAAAGTTTCTTAGTCTCTCTCAGCCTCAGTTTCTCCATTCGTAAAACAGAGGTAATAGTAAAGTCATTAGTTTAGTTGTGAGAAGTAAATGAGATAATCATTGTAAAGCATCTAACACATAATAACAACTCTTTAATTATTGGCTGATTGTTTTTATAATCATCATCTATCTTAGTGGTCTCTGAAATTTGTGCATCTATCAGTAAAAATCATTTGCACATGCATCCCCAATGTATGTACTTTTATTTACAAATTATATATATTTACTTGTGCATCAATATATTATTTATATTATACAAACAACTTTAAATGTAAAAAGAAATAATTAGAAAATTGAGGGTTCTTTCCCCCATACCCCAGGGGTATGCACCCTACTTTGAAGACCACCGGTCTATTTTTTAGGGTTACTGCTAAAATTAGAGACAATATATGCCAAGCATCCAGCAAAGTACCTGTCTCTCATAGGTGTTCAGCCAATGGCAACTACTATTAATTACAAATGTGAAAAGAGCACTATGGAGCACTATTCTCCTGTTAATTATTATTTTTAATTAAGATCATTATCATAATCATAAATAATCTATTAAGCTCCATCTACATTTAGAGAATCATTTTAAGGTCATTAGTAATCAAGCCTTCAGGGAACTCCATTCTCTGTCAAAATTATTAGCTCTCAAAACAATACTGTATGATTGACTGATTCTCATAAGACCAAAGTTTTGTGAGGAAATGCATGCCCACGGCAGCTGCTCTGAACTGCTCTACGCCTGGCCCACTCTCCGTGGAGGGCCTCACCCTGGCTTTGCTGAACTGCTCTCTACTCCACCACACAACATTTTTGGTCAGCCTTCCTCTTCCTTCACTCCTTTTCCAAGGGATAAGTCTCCTCCTTTTCTACCTGTTTGTGTTTCCACTTCTGCTCCAGAACCTGGCTCCATTAATTGATCCAACTTACCCCTGCATTTTTTCTCTCTCCTTTTCTACCTATTGATATGCTCAGGAGTCCAGCAATTCCAAAGTATGCTTCTCCCAACCTGGCTATACCCTGAACTACTATTGCCTCTCCTTTCCTTCCAGAGTTCTTTAAATTCTAGTTATATTTCCTGCCTCCACTTTCTCAGCACACTCAGACCTTAACCCACTAAAATCTAGCTTCTCTTGCCTGCCCATACTATAGCAATTAAACTCTGAGAAGCATCATTGTCTTGCTAATGAATAAATAAATCCAATAGTTTATTCTCAGTCCTCACTCTCCACCCCATTTCCATGGCATATGACATGATTAATCTCTTTTCATGAAAAAAACACTTTCCCCCTTCTCTGAAATAGATTCTTATATTTCTTTTACTGGCTCTTCCTCCCCTCCTGCCCCTTCACCCCCTTGGAAGATGTTCCTGAGGATTCTGTATTTAGACTTCTTCTACTACCATATCTATTATTATTAATTGTGGCTCCATCTAGTTTATCCTGGCAGAGAAGCCATAATTCTGTCACCAGCCCCAGAATCCTCAAGTCCTGAATTTTCAACTGCTTGCTAGACACCCAGGTGTTTTATCACAAATTCAGATTCCACATCTAAAACTCACATCATTTCTCCTTTGCCTCCAAAAATCAGCTCCTCCTCCTTCTTACCAGGGTACTTCAAAAAGGACATGGAAAGGTTCATATTATCTTTTAATTCCATTTTCCCATGAACTTTTGAATTACCATTGTATTTTTATGGCTGTCAGTTACCCAGATTCAAACCCAGAATTGTCCTTGATTTTCCCTCTCCCTTACTTCTGCCCACTTAAATCCTATTTATAAATGCCAAATCATATAGATTCTACTTCTTTTGTTTCCCAGGGCATGTCATTATTATTTCACCCTACATTACTATAAATAACCAACTCAACAGTCTATCTCCAATTCAGTCCACTATTTGGTACAGATGCCTGATTAAGCTCCTGGATGTTCAGCTTTCATTATTCTATGGCTCAAATAGTACTACGGGCACTTGACTGCACGCCAATTTAAGCATAAACTTCTCGCCTTGGATTTCAAACTACTATATAATATGACCCCATCTCTATCCAGTACTATTTCCCACTACTTTTCTGCACATTCCCTAACCTATAGCCAAATGTAGTTCTGAAAGATCTTGTCTTCTCAAAACAATTTCTTGATTTGGATTCTAAGTCATCAAGGCATCCTACCTCTTTGCCTGCCACTTCTCCATATCCTTTGCTGCTCTTTCCTTATTTCTCCAAATTGGAAACACTAGAGATCCTTAAAGTTCATCAAACCTCTTTTCTATCTATACTTTTTTCCGTAGAACACCATATAAGTGCTGATGATTCCCAAATATATATCTCCAGCTCATCTAGCTCCCCAGAATTTCAAACTCAGATATCCAACCCACTACCCAACATCCTCATTTGGATGTCAGACACATGTCTCACACCAAACTCCTGATTTCCTTTTCTAGTCTTTCCCATCTCTAAATAGCAACTCCATCAGTCCGGTTATTTAGGCCAAAACCCTTGGAGTTAATCTTTGATTCTTCTCTTCCTCTCTGTCTCTGTCTCTCTCCTACATCTAGTCCATCAGCAAATCCTATTGGCTCTACCTTCACAGTATACCCAGAATCTCACCACTTTCACTTCTGCCATTTTTGTCACAGTCACTGTAGCTATCACCTTGATTATTCAAAATAGCCTTCTAACTGGAGACTACACCATTTGCCCCTACTCTCTTCTGACTAGTCTCAAAAAAGCAAAGAAAATTCCTGTTAAAATGAAAGGCCACTTATGTCACTTCTGTGCTCAAAGTACTCCAATGGCTTCTTAGCTCATTTGAGTGAAAGCCTACATCTTCAAAATGGCCCACAAGGCCTCAATGATCTGACACAAACCCTACCCACTTCCTCCCCTTCCTCTGCTGTCATCTCTTACTTGCTCACTCTTCTAAAGCCACTTTGTATTCCTTGCTATTCCTCATACACATCAAGTACACTCTGTATTTGCTGTTTCCTCTTCATAAATGACCACACTCACCTTATTAAATAGCTTCATACATTTCTCCCTCACTTCTTACATTTCTGAGCAAATGTCACTTTTCCAGTGAGAACCACCCTGCCCACCTTAAAATTTCATCTGTTCCTGCATCTTAGTTTTCTCCATAGCCTTGCACAATGAGTTATTGCCACAATGAAGATGGTAAAAACCCACCCCCAAACTAAATGGCTTCAACATTTATTCTGATGGATCTGTGGATTGGTTGGGAAGAGTTTGCTAATCAAGGCTGGGTAACTCTGCAGCAAGTGGTGGTGGCTAGACCAGCTGTGCTTCTCACTGTACGTCTGTGGGTTGCTGGAACAGCTCTGCCTTGTGTGTTTATTCTGGGACTCAGGGCAATGACAATGGCAGAGGCACAAAAGGGCAAGCAAGCACATACAAAGCCTCTTAAGTTTAGACTCAGAAGCTGCACACTGACAGTTTTGTCCTAGTCCATTGGCCAAAAGTCAAGGGGCACAGAAGTATATTTCCTCCCTTTTAGTGGGAGAAACTGTAAAGTAACATGAGAAAGAGTATGCAGTATAAGAAAAGGTGAAGAACTGGGGCCAATGATATAATCTTCTACATCATGCACCACCACCTGACATCCCATGTATTTATTTATTTGTTTGCTATATTTTCTCATTAGATACTCCATGAGGGTAGGAACTGTTTCATTTACTACTTTATCCCCAGTGATTAGAACTGAGGCTGAACATAGTAGGTACCTGATTAAATGTGTTGAATGGACAAATTTACCATCATGCACAAAGTCATTCAATATAACTACTATATGCCAGGAGCTGTGCTAGGTGCTAAAGACACAATGGTAAATAGGCACATGGTGAATGTCCTCAAGGCAACAGTCTAATAGTCTAGTGAGGACACAGATTAATAGACAGGCAATTATAAACAACAATAAATAATAAAATAGCTAACAGTTATTGAGCACTTACTACATACAAGGCATTGTTCTAAGGTATAGATGAATCAACTCACTGAATCTGCTTAACCTTGTAAGGTAGATACTAGTATTATCTTGCACTTATAGAGGAAGAAACTGATGCACAAAGAAGTTACATAAATCATCCAAGGTTGCATAGTTAGCAAATGTTGAACCAAAATTCAAATGCAAGTAGTCTGGTTCTAGAACCAATATGCTACACTGCCTCAATAAGACAAGTGTCTCAGAGACTGCAGAGTGCTGTGGAAGCAAAGAGGTGGACACTCAATAAGGAGGCTGGGGAGAGCAGGATCAGGAAAGGCTAGCTTAAGAAAGAAGTAGCCTTGTCTGCCTTCTCCTAAAAATGTTTAAGTTACTTATCATCAGGTGTTTCACCAAATCTACAATCAACAGTAAGGCACACCCAACTTCAGATATAAAAAATGTGAAAAAATGGTCAATGACAACTGTATGATACCACTGATTATAAAATGCATACAAATTTTACAAATCAAAAAAATGACAAAGTGTGCAGCTTGTGTGAACCCTTGTTCTCTCTCTGATGCCTTTCTCTACACCATACATATGTATATGCACACACATACATGCATACATATCTGCTGATATATGCTAATGTCATCTTGTCTTTTTTAGATTTGGTTTAATATTCAAGAATATGATTCTCCACTAAGGATAAATTTTGATGTCACCAAGCACAAGCTATGGAAATCTTTCTTTTCAAGACGACTTCCATATCCTGGCCTTTGCAGTGTTCAGGTATAATTCTTTAACTATCAATTAAATTTAGAAAAAGAAAGTGAGGGATATGAAATTATACTGGGTAGCCAGATCTTTCCTGGCCCTTAATTCCACTCCTAAGGAGTTAGTCTAGAATGGTATTTGTTTTTTAAACTTATTTTCAACTCACAATAAGAAACACATATATGTGCTTACATATACGTGAAATAACCAGTATATACATTTTACACATATCTGAGGTAAGTTTTAATATAAGTCCCATGACATAAAAAGTACTACAAAATATATTCTATTTAATTTTTTTAAATGCTGGTCTCAATTCACTAAATTGATTTCATGACTGCTAATAAGACATTAAATCAAACTGCAGGGTATGATTCACTAGGGCCTCATAAAATTAACTTAGAAGGTCCTGAACAGTAGACATTGTGTAAGTAGTAAACATGAGCATTATTTACTAAAACTTTTGTTTCATTTGATAGCTAGATATATGTATATGTGTACTGGGTTTGTGATATAAAATGTATTTTTCACAGTAGATCAAGCCCTTTAAAATGCTTTGGAAAACATTGCCCTAGAGAAATTTTCCCATGTGTGTACAAGGTGACATATGCAAGATTTTTCATAGGAACATGTTTGAAATAGCATAAGAATTGGAATGACGGGAGAGATAAATTATGGTACATGATGGAATATTTTATAGTACTTAAATGAATCAACATTAAAGAATCTTTGCAAGCATTCTAAAAATATGTTTGTGATTATCTCTAAATATAATGCTAAGAAAGCAAGTTGAATGTTCATAAAATTAAACTATTACATAAAGTTTAGAAATGATACATATACAAAGGTACTTCAAAAAGTTCATAGAAAAAATAGAATTAAAATATAAATATTTCCATGAACTTTTTGAAGACCCCTCATATCTGTAGTAAAAGCATAAACATATTGTATTTAATTTGTCTACCTCCACTTACTAGAACGTAAGCACCATGAAGACAGGGATTTTTATTCATGGCCATATCCCTAACCCCATCACCTGTGAAAGTGCCTGGCACACAGTAGGAACTCAACATTTGTGGAGTGAAGGAGTGCTAAAAAAAAAAATTCAGGTCATGATTACTTCTGTAGACTCTTACTGGCTTCCATGTGTTACATTTCATGTGTTAGAAAGGAAATGAAATTGAGCCCTATTATTTAATGACAGCCCTATAAATTATTTGTTTTACTTATGGTGGATCAGGGGTGTGCTGGCATCTGTTATATTATCCTCGATATTTTATAGAATGTCTGAGGTTTTATTTTTTAAAAAAATATTTTAAAAGGATGTATAGATATTCAAATGAAATTTAGAGTTTCTGAATTATTTTCTTTTTTATAGCCTGAAGAGCTAATTTACCAGCACACAGACAAAGCAGCTGCAGCTGAGCTACAAGACAGGTAACATGATAGCCATAAATCCACATGTAATCTGTCACTAGGTGGTAGTAATTCCAGACTTTAAACAACACTCATCCTGGATCAATGTGAAATAATTTGGGCAATTA
Source organism: Cynocephalus volans (assembly GCF_027409185.1). NCBI lineage: Eukaryota > Metazoa > Chordata > Mammalia > Dermoptera > Cynocephalidae > Cynocephalus > Cynocephalus volans. The sequence goes on from NC_084468.1 coordinate 12,877,544, forward strand.
AACTTTAATTCATATTTATAGATACCAAGTACAGATGCGATCTCTAAATCCGATGGCTCAAAGGGAGGCATTAGCATCAGCCTGGTGTGAGATAAACAAAAGTGAACACCAGTATTACACACTTCTCCAGAATTTCCTTCACATTACAGCTTAACATCATGTCATTATGGGTCCTGTTGAGACACATCATAATCCTCACCTTAAATATGCCTCTTTTGTCCAATTAGTGTCTTACAGAACCTCAGTTTATGAACCTAACACATGGAAGCCAGAAAGAGTCTACATGAATCCCTATAATTCTAATAATGCTGTAAATAGAATTTACTATCCCAGTTTCACAAATGTGGGAACAGAAGATCAGAGAGATCTACATACTGTTATGTGTTAAATGGTCTTCTGAGCCCAGCCAGATCTTTCTGATTTCAAAGCCCATGTGTCATTTCTACTGTATCAAGCCCGTGAAAAGCAGCATGTCAAATTATACAAGATTAAATGTGACCCCTTTTAAGGCATTATTACTAGAATACACAAGTTTTCTCTCAACTTCTCCATAAAGTCTTATTTGGGATCCCATCTAGAACAACTAATCTCCAAACAACCTTTTTTGTTTCTCCTAATAGCTCCAGCATACTATTGATTAGACTCAAGTCACTTATTTCTGCAGTGTTGAAGTACTTGGCAATTCATACTTTCTTGCTTAGACCATCTTGAAACCCAAAACAAAATTATGTGTTACATGCCAAAAAAGATGTGAATCCTATGGCTTTTGAACAACGGAAATCTGGCCAGGTCTCTAAATCTGTGCATTTGGTTGGAGGCTTTAGAATCAGAAGGGTTTCAATTTGAATCCTAGCTCCCTTGCCTTAGTCTAGTCACTTATCCAACCCCAAACTGTGCCCTTATCTGTAAAATCAGGACTATATCCCCTACTCATAGGTTTATTGTTGGGATTAAGCAAAAACGTGTAAAAGAGCCGTTAGCACAATACCTGGTAAATAATGTCTCAATAAATGGTAGCTATTTTCCTTCATTCTATGTTTAAGCTTCACATCCTATGAACCCGATACTTGTACCTATGAAAAATTAAGTTGCAAAAATGGGTGGAATTTTAAAGGCAGTTTTTAAGGCAATTTAGAAAAAATTCTATCATGAATGGAAGTCACTGGGGAAGAAAATCAGTATGAAGCATTAGCAGCCCTACAGATATTTGAGGCTTTCCACATAAGCCCCACCCCTTATGCCTAAGTCTAATTTATCTGAATTTACTTTACCAAGGAATAAAGTGACAAAACATTTCATGATAAAAAATCTTTTGCTAAATGTATTGAATTTAGCTATCCCCCATTCAGTGCTCCCTTTTCTGTGCTACATTTCAAGCCCCTGTTATGCCCTTTAAGATATATATACTTTCTATTTTTAGGTCTATTTCCCATCCCAACCCATACACAATCCTTAAGGATAAGGATCACATGTTATTTTTGAATCCCCAGTGATTAGCCCATTATTAGTTACTAACTATGCCTAGGGAATGACAATTCCACACAAAAATGTAGTTATGTAACCACCTGAATCCTCACTGAACACAAACTATATTAATTTTTACAAGGGAAAAGCCAAGTCACCAAAAAATAGAGTTTATTTTTTATAAACAGGATTGAAAAAATACTAAAAGAAAAAATCATGGACTGGAGGCCCCGCCATCTGACTCGGTGGAATAGGTACTGTACCTCCACTCTGCGTCACTTCTTGCCTCTTCTAGAAAGAAGTCAAGGAGAAGATGTAGAAGACGACCACAGAGCAGAACTGCTGAGACAGCTAGGAGACTACAGGGTAAGTACAAAAGGCTCCTAAACTGACCCTGTGGATTTCCTCATTTCAAATTGAAAATTACACAATAGTTTTGGAATCAAAATTACTACATTGCTCCTTGGAGTGCATACATAAAGCAGTACGGACTAAAGAATGAGATTAAAAAATTTAAATCTCAATAATCAACCTATCACTTAATAGCAAACTGCCTCTATAAAATAAAAATACCATTTTCTGTAAAAGAATCCTATGAAAAGTAATTTTTTATGAAGTATGTTGCAAGTATAACATAAAATGAAAACATCTGGCTAAATCATGTTAGACTCAACTGTGCAACAAGGTAAAAACAAACACTCAAGGTCAGGTTTTTAAAAGGACATAGTCTAATATTGATTGCTTCTATTGCTAAGAAAAATTCTCATTAATATATCCTTCCTACTTCCTATTGGTAGTGCTATGTGTTCACATCTATAGCTCGATAATAAAACCTAGAAAACAGTCTCATAACTAAGACAGCAAGCCTTATTGGGTAAACACTATGAAAGGCAAACTGGATTATTCATTGAGTAAAACTTAGGTTTCTCAGCCATGACGTTTTCAGTTCAAGTAACAAAAAACTTAACTCAAACAGGTTTGAGCAATATAGAATTTATTGGTTTACTTAAGTAAAACTTAGAGTTGAGCAGCTATCAAGGGCTATACGATGTTTCTGCAAAGTCTTCCCACTCTGCCCTTTTCCTCCATGTGATGGCATCAGCCTCAGGCCAGCTTTTCTCATGGCAGCAAATACTGGAACAGTTCCAGGACTCACATCTGCACATATTGTTGAAAGCAGCAGAAAGTTTCTGTGTGACGTTATATCCCAGCAAGTTTCCTGAGACTCCCTTTGAGACTACCTTTGATCACATGCCTATTCCTGTAGATCAATCATGGTGGCCAGGGGGATGGAATGCACTGATTAGCTTAACCCAGGTCTCTGGAATTACATGGGTTACTATGCACACTAGGGGCTACCAGGAAGAGGGAAGGTAACAATGGAGGGTCACTGGGTGACTGAATAACAGGTGTCATACACCAATACATTAGTCTTTAAAAAAAATAAGCCCCTCTCCATTTCCTGTACTACTAATATATAGCTGAACAGAAAAATAGAACTAGATGACTGAGATCATTAAGACTTACTATATTAAGAATTGCATACATTTACATAGGGAAAAATATATATTGAAATCTTCAAACTTCACTAATGACTACAAATGTTTTTTTCCCCCTTTAGTTCTCTGGATTTCCCCTTCACATGCCTTACTCTGAAGTGAAGCCTTTAATTGAAGCTGTGTATAGCACTGGAGTACATAATATTGATGTTCCTAATGTTGAATTTGCTTTAGCTGTATACATCCACCCATATCCCAAAAACGTTTTGTCTGTTTGGATCTACGTTGCCTCCCTTATACGCAACAGGTAATTTTTTCATTGTACTTTTTATATCATGTATAACTACATTTAGCATATGAGAATATTTTTAAACTGCACTGATCACATCAGAAGAAAATATTACTTGCAAATAATGAAAACAATAACCATTATCTATTTGCAAACTGTGGAAAAATAAATGTTTTTAATTAGTAGTCTGCCTTGTCTCTGCCACTTTGACCCTAAATTCAATTGAGAACGCCCACAATAGTGTACACTATGAGCTTCCTACCTCTGTGCCTTTGTACTTACTTAACTTCTGCTTGGGATGCCCTTCTTTGCCTGTCCAGCAGAATATCAATCATACTTTTAAGACCCCGTAAAACACTTTACAAGTTTTCTGGAGGAGGAACAAATTTGTAGTATCAAATTCTTATTTTTAATGCTGAATACCTCTTAAGACATTATCTTACAGAAATACTGGGCACACACGTACACACATGCGCACATACAGACATACATACCCATTGAAACAATATACTATTTTGGAAGGAAAAAAGGGATAATTTAAATATTCATCAAAAGGGAAATCGTTTTAAAAAACAACCTAAGACACTGCTATGGACTAAATGTTTGTACTCCACTCTCCAACTCAAACGTTGAAACTCTAATCCTTAATGTGATGATGGTATTTGGAGATGTGACCTTTGGGTCATGAGGATGAAGCCCTCACAATGGGATTGGTGCCTGTTAAAGAAGAAATCAGAGAGAATTCGCTCTCTCTCTCTCCTCCCTCTCTCTGTCTCTCTCTCCCATGTGAAGATGCAATGAGATGGCCATCTGCAAGTCAGAAAGAGTGCCCTCACCAGACACTGGATCTGCTGGCTTCCAGCATATATTGGAATTGATCTTGAACTTTCTAGCCTCCAGAACTATGAGAAATAAATGTTTAAGCTGCCCAGTCTATGATATTGTTGTAGCAGCCCAAACTAAGACAAATGCATTCACTAAGACAAACACTAAGTAATAAGAATTTAACGTATGTGATCTAGAAAGACGTACACAAAATAGAAATACGTAAAGCAGAATTTCTCAGCGGTATCACTATTGGCGTTTTGGACCAAGTAATTATTTGTTGTGGAAGACTATACTGCACATTGTAGGATGGTTAGTAGCATCCCTGGTCTCTACCCACTAGATGCCAGTTGCATCCCTTCCTTCCAAGATGTGACAACCAGAAATGTCTCCTGATGTCCTCTATGAGACAAATGGCCCCCAACTGAGAAAAACTGAAGTAACTCTCACTTAAAAAAAGAAAAAAAACAAAGACAGGGGACCCAGTTAAGGAACAACTTTCACCTTTGCATTATTCTCTTGCGCATTCCTCTATCAACTTATATTGCAATTATGTGTTTAAACGCCTCTAATACCTCTACTATAAACTATTCAAGGGAGAGTTCCGTGACTGACCTGTAACAGCTGCCAATATAGACAGAACAGCTTAGTGGTTAAGAGCATGAGCTCTGAGAAGCCCTAATTCTGCCACTACTAGCTGGATAATCCATGGACAAGTCATGTAACCTCTTACTTATTTTTGCCATATGAAAGATCAGGATGATGACATTGCCTGTTCAACAGCATTGTTGCAAAGATTAAGCAAGTCAGGGTGTGTAAAGTACTTAGAACGCTGCCAGGCACCGCACACCTAACGTGTCAGGCACCACTAAGCACTTTGTGTAACTGCTGCATTTTATTCTCAGAAAGAAATCAATCACAAAATCCAAGATATATTTAAATTAAGTATAGAGTGTTTTGTTAGACATTAACTATCCCTTGAAGTTAATAATGAAAAACAACAATGTATAAAAATGAAATACAGATTATGCTGTCTATACCCCCATGGAATTGCAGGGGATGGGTGGGGTGGGGGAAAATGGTAGAAAAACAGTGAGTTTCGACATAACGTGCTGACATACTGAAGCAAGTTTGGTTTAAGATTGCCAAGTTCTCTTTAATGTTTTCCTACCATCAAGCACCATAAAAAATGTAAAAGAGGCACCTGAAATACCTGGAATCCCTGGGTAAATCAGCTGGTCAAAATTAGTTTATAAAAGACAACATATAAGCCAAGTCCTGAAATATTAATGATATTTTTCCATAAGGACTATCAAAAAATATCCCCCCAAAATACGTTGTGTTCTGATTAGATGAGGGATAAACTTTAGTCCTCCCTTGATAATTCAGTGGATAAGCAACTTTACCATTCAACTTATGTAAATATAGATAAGATGAAGTATGGGGTACGATAGGGCTCACCCCAGAAGACTTCTAGTGGTTTGTCTCAAAACAGTCTTTGATGTCAACTTTTCAAATAAACTTTATTAAACACTTAGTGAAATAAAAATAAAGTAACTACAAAACAGTCAACTTTACAAATGAAACTTCTAATCCGGGAACTACTTCTCACTAAGCTCAGATTTCCTTTCGAGTTCTCTAAGCAAATCAAGAAATTGTTTTTTCCTTTTTGCTTACGCCAAACATTTACTGGAGAAGGCTACATATAGTGGTATCAAAAAATGACTACTTAAGCTTAAGAAATAACAAACTCAAAAGGTAAGATGGTCTGCTTATATAGCTGCCCTACCCTACATGTAATAAACTTGTGTAGGATTCCACAGTTTATTTTTCAAATGTTAACAGCAATGGAATCAAAATGAGAGAACAAGATGAAACTCCAAAAAGAACATCATTAGATACCCTCCCTTTAGAATTGATCTTCCCTTGAAGTATTCAATTCAAATGTTAGCTGAATGAAAAAGCATTAGTGAATTCTATTTATATTCCCATCAAATGGTTCTTCCTTCATCCTTAGACAACACTGTCTAAAACAGTTTCTCTTAGCCTAAATTGAAACCTGTCTACCTATAGTTTATATCTCTCCTCCCCAAATAAAACAAAAATATCTGAGGACAAAAAGAACCAGACTGCAAGATTACTTCCTCTTCTACAACTTTGCCTGTATTTATAAAAAGAGATGGCATGTCACTATTTTCTTCTTCATGACATAAAATTATACAAAGCATGTCATAAATTTCACCCAGTAAGTGCCTTTCCAAATGGTAGGTCTCCACTTCCATGATCTTTTCACAAAGCAATGAAGATAAACTTACAAATTCAAATATTGACCACTGAACAACTAATTTCAAAAAGAAAGTTAAGCTCAACAAAATTCATTATCTGTCTAAAACTGTTTGTTAAGGTCATGATTTCATGGGAGCTCAAAGATAAAATATTTAGTCCTATTTTACACTGAAGTAAACCTGGACTGAGATTTATAATAAAACCACACACAAAAGTTATTACTTGGTAAAGTCCTCAAAGTAGATTTTATTTATACATTTCTTCAAATGATTATGGAATTTTTAAAAATCCCTCCCAGATTTGACAATTTAGGAGCAGCAGTGGGAACCAGGGGTCTCTGAAGAAAGCAAATACAAATAAACTGGTGCTTTTGCTAGCTCATGAGCTAACACCAAGAAGCCAATTTGTTCTATAATCTTTAAGAATCTTATATGTGGGTATATTTAAATTGGCCCTCTGAGAATTGTTTTCAAATAAAGGAAATATGGAAAGAAATTAGTTTCCAAAATGTACAGTCTTTGAAAATAAAACTTCAGAAATGTATGTCTGAAAAGACCTGCAAAGCTTGGTACTGTGTTTATACATAAAGAGAACCTATAACCCCCATGACTTTAAAACTCAAAATAATCTAAAAAATACTTTAAATGGCATGGCATTAGTGACATTCTTTTCAAAGCATTTCATTTAAATGAAATCTGAGAAGACTGTTCTCACCCTTAAGAAAAGACCTAATCCCTTTCTAAAGTAAAAATAGGATATGCAAGAGAAACAACACTGTACAATTTCACTGGTAAATTAAGATTTCTGAGATAGTAAGAAGTGGGGCCAAATCAAGTCACTCTCAAAAAGGGATGGTTAACACAAGAAATGTGCTACAAGTAAAGTGCATGAAAGGAAGCCTGCTCAGCTAAATGAAGTAGACAAAGGTCAGAAGTCAAGGGTCATTCGCCAGAGCGGCAGCAGGCTCGAAAACCACACTGCAAATTCTGGCATCCACTGGCGGTATCAGCATGAGGACCTGTATGAAAACAGAAAAATGTGAAAGGAGGAATTTCTTAGAAATCACATAAAAATAATTTTGTTTATGAAGGAGCTAAAAAATTTATTTGTTTTACTAGCAATACACATTTATACCATAAAAGTAAAGTCTCACAATGACTGTTTAAAAAATTATTCAGACATGATAATTGCCAATAACAGCTTGACTTTAACTAATTCACCTTCCTGGATCAAAATGTAAGTGGAAGAAGGAAAGGAAATAATTTCTGGCAACAGTCTTACAAAATAAAAACCCAAGAAGGAAGGAGACAATCCATATAAGCAAGACTACCAGGCTAATTTAACAACAGATTCTTATAATCTGAACATATAATTAAGGCAGAAACAGCCCTATTTGTAATAGATCAGATGGAGAATCTAGTATTCAACAATTACTGTAAATATTATAGTCAAAATTTAAAACAAAATAAACATATACAGACATAGGCTTAACATATTTGCCATATTTTTACATTCATAGCCAAAAAAACCAAAAACCAAAAAAACCACCAAAAAAATCATATGGTAGGGTTAGATGAAATTATTTTCCAAAATTAAATATATGATGAGTGATTAATAAACATTATTTAAGACAATAAACACTGTGATTCACTTACAAAGAGTAATAAAACATTGTGGAATAACTGACATAATATCCCTATCATACTATGATACCCACACAATAGATAAAAGATCCATTAGAAAACAAAGCTGAGAATTAGAAAATATTGAAGAAGAGGTTTTATAGCACACGTTCAAAAGTTAAGTACTTTGAATGAAAGTTTTCATAAAGCCAGGAAAACGTGGAAAAGGCTGTTTCAACTATATTGAAGTTTTTCAGTATATCTGCACCAAGAACAAATAAAGTGCTATTAATTGGTTCTTTACATATCAACTAGAACAACTAAAATACTTATAATTGTGGTTATACAAAATTTTAAAAGTATATGAAATATAATTTTACTGCAGAATGTATCAAATGGATTATAAATGAAAAATCATAGTACTCTGGAGTGATGTCTAATTTAATTCAGAAACATTTTAAATTTGCTTTGTTTTGTTTTTTTAAAGTGGCACTCCATTGCAAAAGAAGGCAACTATGCTAATACCACCATAAGATAATTACTTGCAACTGAACACATAGAATACATTTATTTCCAGAAATTTAACTTTTCCTTGTATTCCAAAGGCAGCATGAACAAAATAAAATGGCAAATTTCTTAGGATATACAGTCATTGGGGTAAAATGTTCATATATTTCACGATGGAAATGACAACATATCTTTAAGTAAGAAAATAAACCAATTAACTTTACACATATATGAAACTGCAACAGCTTATGATTTCATTTATTTTCACATAGTTATACTTAATTTTAAAATTCATATTATATCTGAGATTAGCTACAAATTAATAGAGGAGCAGATATGGGAATGGGCAATAGTACAGATGAAAGATGGCCACAGATTTATAACTGCTGAAGCCAATGGTATATGAGGATTCATTGTTACTCTACTTATGCTTAAAATTTTCCATAATAAAAAGTTTAAATTATTATAAATATAAAATTAAATTACAAGCCCATTTTTATTTAATCAAAATAAAAATCCATTCCATTTTTAAGTGACAGGTTACATGTGTCAAATATTTAAAATTCACAAAGTAGCATTTTAGTTAAGATTAATTTTCCCTTAAAATAATACACAATGTTAGCCATCTTAACCACAAAGTCAAGATAAAAATTTTTAGTACATATTATTCACTATTTACCAGTAATACCCTGATAAGGAATCCTACAGTTTGAAACTCTTCTGCCATTCTCAATTTTTGACTAGGTTTTCCCTTTGAATATATTTCCAGTTTAACCTACTGTGCACTGTCCAATCCCCCACCTTTCCCCTTCTTAGCTTGTCTTCCCTCACCATTTACACTGGCTACTGCTTTATCTACCAATCCCCTAGTACCCTTCCCTAAGACCCATTTCCATCCCCCTGTCCTGACAGTCTTTCATAAGACACCTAAATTGCTGGGTTTTGCCAAAATGTATCTGATCATCATTTTATCAGTATGTAATTATATTATAAATTTTTTAAAAGGGAAAAATAAGAGGAGACTTTCATATAATTTTCCAACTATACGCCCTAAAATATTTCAAAATGTCTATAGTATTATTTTTTAAGAGGATAGAAAGGCAAAACATGTTATACTGAATTCAACAGTGGCTTAGGAAAAATCCTAAGTGGTGGAAGTATTCAATTGGTTTTTAAGAAAAAAAGTAAGAGGGAGCCTCAAAGGAGCAATTGAATCAAGGAAGTTATTCTCCTAAAGATTCACACTATCCAGACACCAGCTTTCCACCATCGTTCCCAAAAGACATACGGGTAAGACTCAGGGGTCCAGCATCCTCAGTCTCCACTCTGGCCACCTAGGACACTGAGCTCTCAAACTCTGAGGGATGATGGTAGGGATAAAACGGCAAGAAAAATGAAGGAATAAAAATCTGTAACCTATATTAGGCAGAAAGCTAACACAATCTTGCTGTTAGCATCTCCGTATTCATTACAAAACATAGTTCTGACTCATATTGATATAAAATGGGCCCCTCTCCTTCAAATACAAGTATGTACCAAAAAATATCTGAGTTTCAGTGGGATTCTAAGTGTATAAAGAGAGGGAGTTAATATATTGGTGTTTTCAAATTTGAAAGTAGGATCTATCTACAGAACCCTACAGGTAATTAACCAATAACTGTAATATTAAGTGCCTCAAAACTACAATCTCATCATAAGGTCAATAACAGAACAGTTATTGGTGTCTGATCCTAATCCTCCATGAAAGTGATAGCATCCATCAATGGATTTTATTCTACTGAAGTCCAGGACAAAGCAAATGTGAAGACAACCACTGTTTCAAACTTAGTTTCATATTATAGAAAACATGCAAAAATAATTTCAAAAGCATGGAAATAGTAAACAATGTTAACAGTAAGACCCTTAAGCATCACAGAAGGACTGTTCTGAAAGACTAAATTAAAACAAAAAAAGAGCATCAGAAAGAAATCTAAGATACATTAGGTTGCCAAGTATCTCAAGCAAACAACTGTGCTCCAATAGACACTGATAATTCAAAAGATAAACATCAGACTTTGGTCAGCTTTAGCTCAAGCAGCTACTTCCTCATGCTGCACTTCTAATCCACCATCTTAAATATCTGACTTATTACCAGCAAATTTTTATCTCAATGTAGAATACAGAACCCAAATGGTTATAGTATATTAGGGCTAAATAACATGAAAGAGTAATAAATAACACAGAAAAATAAAATTGCATAATCATTAAATAATCTTTAAATGCGTGGTAGAGGATACATTTTGTTAAGAAAGAACTTTTAAATTTAGATAAAAAGAACTATAAAGTTAGCTATTACTTCCTCAAATTTTTATTATTAAATGACTTGTTTTTCCTGGGTTTTAAGCATATTACTTATGCTGAATATCTGCACTTACCTTCACTTACCTTTAATTCCTCTTTAACTTAAATTAAAAACATAAAACAGCAAATCATCTGAGACTGTATCACCTCCAGAACTATGAACTAATCTATCTTAATTCATAAATTATACATAAATTGAAATACAAATCAATACAAAAAAGTTTATTTGCTATCACTGTTCAAATGTTCTTCAGAGGTCTAAAACTATGCCACTCCATTTAACACTTCTTAAATGATGAAAAATTTTTTGCACGTTATGGCTAAGAAGACTTCTTTTATATTCAAGTTTTTATCAAATAACTAATTTGAAAGTCATGAAGAATCATTCAGAAGAATCAAAATTTGCATGTTACATCAATGCTTAGTACAGTATCTTGCTCAGGTAGTTATTGTTTGAATACCTGATTACTAACTTATCTTCTCCAAAATCTCTGATAGTGCTTGGGAAACAGACAATTCTGTCTTACTTATCACTTATTATTTAGATAATGACTAATTACTTGAATTTACTTCTTATAGTTAGTAACCTTCCAGTTAACTATGTAGACTTTCTTTTAGCAAAATACATTTTCAGTTAAATGTTATTCTCAAATATTTAAAGTATAATGTCACCTAAATATGCTTCCTCATTACTCTAAGACCATGTATTAAAACATACTGACTACATTCAGAAATAATAAAAATAATAATAAAAAAGGGGCCCGTAAGCATTCACTAAATATTTACTATACAAGCTGAGTTGTTTTCAAAGATACAGGATCAACAGTGTCATCTTGCAAACTAGATACAATTTAACTTTATTCTAACACTTGCTAGGTTGTCTATATGTCTTTCTGAGAAAAAGATTACATCAGAGCACTGCTTTAAGGATAACTAGCTTCCATTTCCCCCAAATCATGCACTTCAACAAGCTATAAAAGGAGACTTAATAGAGTATTATACAAGCACTGCAATTTCTTTTCAAATCTTTCAGTCAGATATCTTCATTATAATTCATTTATTGAAAATTACCAATCATTTATGGGAAAAAATCTTACATTCAACAACAAAAGGAATATAACAGCTTCTTAGGAACACTTTAATCTGGATATCTGAAACCAGTTTAGATAAAAAGAATACTGACAAAGTGCAAAAGATTTTTAACAATTTAAATGTTATCGCATCATCTAAATTATTTCAAGAAGTTAAAAAAAAAAAAAACACAAGTACACAGACCATAAAAATGAAATATAACCCACCCACCCAATAATATCTATATACCCAAAAATAAATATAATAAATTAGGTTGTAAGATTTATTCCCAAGCAAAATCTATGCTCAAATCAATGTAGACAATTTGAGTGTAACATACAAATAAACTTTTTTCTTATAAAAATAATTGCTTATTGATTACTCTCAATATGTCCTATAAACCTTAGGAAGTACAACACCAAACCCACAAAGACATAATGTTATGCTAAAACAAAAAAAAATCTTCCTTGTCAAACCCACTGCATCCACAAAAGTAACTGCTTCATTACAGCAATCACAGTTTGGTTTTATAGGCTTAGCAGGCTGCAACTAAAATGACACTGATTTTCCCCATTCCTTGATTATACAATGAAGGCAACAGAGAACAAAAAAATGCCCCAAATTAGTGGTGACATATCAAGAACATGGGAGTTCACCTCCTACATAATAATGCCACTCCAGAAATAAGAGATCTATGATCTTCTGTCTCCTCGTATATATTTTAAGGAAAATCCAATCTCCCAGAAATAATAGATTTGCTAACTTTTCTACCTCTTTGTATGTCAAAACTCCCTCTAGTTTTCCTGGCTCCTGTCAACTGTCCTGCCTGAAAAAACTCAGTTGATCTTCCTGTAATATTAAGACAAATTTGGCTCTCAAAGAAAACAATATATGTTATAAAAAGACAGGTACATAGTAGAATTTTAGCCATGTAAATTTTTTCCCATCTACAGGTACAGAAGGAGCAGCTTTTTATGCTTCTGGGAAATTTAGTCTCTACCAGTGACTATCATTCAACAGGCTCATTGTAGGATAGAATAGGCTTAAAAAACAAAACCAAAATTCAAAAACAAAAGTTAAGAAATATTTATCTGATGATTTTTAAAAGTACATTTAGAAATTTCCAAAGTACTTAGGAATTTCAGTCATATCTAGAGCATCTCAGCCCCTTCTCAATAGCACACACTATCCATCCCCTCTTCAGTCTTCAGTGATTTATTTGGAACCAGACCAAGAATCTCTGAGGAGTTCACATCACCAAAGTCCTCCTTTTCCTACTACATTTGACAAAGTCATCCTACAAGACAAATGAGTCTATCAGCCCTAAGAAATCAGTGTACCTAGAAAATCAGCATCTCTAAATAGTTAATGAGTGCTACAACATTTTAGAGGAATTCCCCATAATTTTATAAGAATTTTAGTATTTCTATAAAACAAGTTGCCATTTTTGAATGATTAAACTATTACATGCCTCAAAAATATGGCAGAATACATATCTGAAATACGTATCCCTAAGAAAAACTTGCCTTTTGAGATGTTAATAAAAACATGTGATTTTTAAATTTTATCAATTTTAAAGGACTAAATCTGAAAGTAAGAAATTTGGTAACTAGAAGTCTAGAAAATTAAGTAGAAATATAAAAATTGTTAGAACTGCTAAAATTTAAAAAATCAATTCCTTCAAAATTATCTCATTGTTAAAAGGCATTACCGTTAATGTTGTCACAGTAGTAAAAGTATTCATCATTTAGAGAAGGACATGCTGAAACCAAATCCTGCAGGCCTGCACCAGTTACAGTAAGACAACCAGAGAGATTAAGGTGCTCCAAATAAGGCAGCCCTCCTCCCAGAGTCAAAACCCTGTAAAATAAATAATTTGACAATTAGAATATATTAATCTGTAACTATCGTCCACTGGACCAATATTTTACATACTCTTCAATTTGATACAGAGAAAACTTAAGAATTTCTGTAAAGCACTGATAACAAACCTCATCCTTAGGCATGAATACATTTAGTTCAGAAAAACTTTCTAAATTTTTCCTAAAAAACAAAGAAGTTTATGAAGCTTTCTTTATAAGAACATTACAATAACTCAATTCTTAGAGGAAGGAAGTTTTAAACCCTGGAGTTAAAATGTTCATTCTCCTACTAAACTACCTAAGTATATAAATATCGTCAAGAAAATTACTGATGTTTTAAACCTAATGACCAGTTTGGCAGTGCCTTAAAAAATTACAGATAGAATTAGCATATGACCCAGCAATGCCTCTCCTAGGTATATACCCAAAACAACTGAAAATATATGTTCACACAAAAACTTCCATACAAATGTTCATAGCAGCATTATTCATAATAGCCAAGAAATGGAATCATCCCAAATATCCAGCAATTGATGAATGGATAAACAAAATATGGAATAGCCACACAAATATTATGCAGACACAAAGTACTGACACATGCTATGACATGCAGGAATCTTGAAAACATTATGTTTTCGAGTGCAAAAAGCCAAACACAAAAGGCCACATATTGTATGATTCCATGAATTTTATTACTCCATAATAGGTAAATCCACAGAAACAGAAAGTAGATTAGAGGTTGCCAGGGGCTATGGGTAAAAGCAAGCAGAGAATTTCTTTTCGGGATGATGAAAATGTTTCTGGATTAGATAGTGGTGACAGTTGCACAACTTGGTAAATATACCAAAAATAACTGAATTGTACACATAAAAAAGGGGTGCATTTTCTGGTATTTGAATTACATTTTAATAAAAAAGAAAATCCAATGGCAAACCCTAGAATAAAAACAACTTTTGTGGAAATAGGATATAATGAGAAGGTAGCTAAAATGACAATGGTAGAGCTAAAAAATATCAAGAATAAAAGTAAGAACAACAATTTTCTGTACAATGATGATTAAAGAGTATTACAACAGCAAAAACTGGGAAAAGTGGAAAAAGAAAAGCGATGTCAAGAAATTAACAATGCAATAAATTTATTTTAAAAATTAATATAATTATGCAGACACATGGAAATTAGAAAATAATGCTAAACAAAAAGTATCTAAACTATTAAGTGAGATTACAAAGAACTATGGAAATATTATTGGTAGATGTATTCAGTGAGGATACTGAATGGTAAAGACTGGGAGGGTACATTTTAAAATTTTGTAACTACATAATTGAAAGAGTAAATTGATCTATTAAAAACAGCTTATGAAGAAGCTAAACCCTACGAGAAATTTAAATGCATACTTTTCCACCCACATTTTCTTTCTTTTTTTTTTTTTTCAAATCATAGATTTCCTTCATCCTTACAGACTTTCAGTTAACAACAGCAACAGTTCAGAACCTCTGTGGGTTGGCCAGTTAGCTCCGTCAGTCAAAGCATGGTGTTGATAACACCAAGGTCAAAGGTTCAGATCCCCTTATTGGCCAACCACCAAAAACAAAACCACAGAACCTCCATGGCTTGACTGGGCCACACAGTTAGACGGTAGTCTTTAAAGGAACACAGTACAGGCTTTAAAGTTTAATTCTCTTTTTCCTATGAAGTTGAATAGCTCATAATAAAAAATAAAATGTACAAATTTTTTAAAGTGGTCTAAAAGATCTCAGAAAGTGTCTCAATGCAAAGACTGCTTCATGTTCTAAAACTTAAAATTTTTTTAGCACATAGGACAAAGTGCACGAAATATAAAACTTCACACATCACAAGTACGCTTGAGTAAAACATTTGCACAGTCACTGGACTTACTGAACTTAGTGGGTAATTAAACAAGCCCAAAAGTAAACAAACAATTATAATACCACATGATGCACATGCTCTCCTGTGAATATGCAGAAGGGCCTTGGGAGGTCAGAAAAGGTTTCCCATAAATGATATCTAAGATGTGACAGAAATGATGAACAGAAGTTAGCCAACAATGATACATTACAGAGAGAGCAAACACAATGACTAAAGCAAGAGAAACTCAGAGGATGAGAAAATAACTAAGTATGGCTAGAGATGGGTGTGTGTGTGTGTGTCTGTGTGTGTGTGGTATGTTTATCCTTTCATTGTCTTTTTTGGCAAGGGTGAAGATGGGAGGAAGTAAAGAGCAAGGTATCTAAGGAAGGTAATCAGACAAATTACAGAAGTAAACAAAGGCCAAGAATTTGGTTTTAACCAACAGGCAGTGGGACTCACTGAAAAGTTTACATAGAAGAGTAATAACAAGTAGTAAGAAACGCATTCTAGAAAAATCACTATCACCAGTGCCCAAGTATGCCAGGTACGAGCCTAAACAGTAACATACAAAATGAATAGCATAAAGGTTCTGCCCTAAACCAGGGAAGGAAACATTCAACTAATTATTAATGTGTGCAATAATTAAAAAGAGTTATAGAAAATGTGTACTAGTTATAGGAATAGCACAAACCAGGGAGTAATCCAAAAGAGGCACTCTTTAAAGAAGTAAAACAAAAGCAGAATTTTTTTCCCCATCTTATATGTTTTTTGGTTCCTTGTTTCCTCAATTACCTCTTTAACATCACTTTCTACCTTAAAATAATACTATATCATTCACACGTACTGTAAGAATTTTAAAACAGTAAGCTCCTGTCCCCCCTCCCATTCTTTATGCTATTTTTGCTATATGTTTTACTTCTACATAAGTTATAAACTCCATATTATTACTATTTTTAGAAAAATCAACATTAAATTACCTGGCAGAAGTAAATCCTTCCTTATCAAGTAATTATTTTAAATGTAATTGCAATTAAACTCTATTAAAAGGCAGAAATTGACAGATTGGATTAAAAAGAAATTATGATCCACCTATATACTGCCTACCAGAGATTAACTTTAGATAAAAAGAAACAAAGAGGTTGAAAGTAAAAGGACAAAAAAAGATATTCCATAAAAAAAGTAACCAAAAGACAGACAGGATGGCTATATTATTGTCAGACAAAATAAGACTTTAAGCCAAAAAAGGTTACAAAACAAAAGAGAAAACGTTATGTATTAATAAAAGGTTCCATCCACCAAGAAAATAACACAATTATAAACACACCTGCACCTAACAACAGAGCCCCAAAGTACAAGGGTACTTCAAAACATTCATGGAAAGATTCATATTATCTTTCAATTCCATTTTTCAACAAACTTTTTGAAGTATCCTCATATATGAAACAAAAATTGAGAGAATAGCAAGAAATCAAAATCTGCCAGAGAAAACTACCCAATCAGAAAGGAAGACAGTAAGATTGGAAAAAAAGAAAGAAGGATCAACAAAACAACCAGAAAAAAGAAACAAAATAGCAGTAACAAGTCCCTAAATATCAATAACAACTCCAAATGGACTAAATGCCTCAATTGAAAGACAAAGAGTGGCTCAATGGATTATAGAACAAGAATCAACAACATGCTCTCTACAGGAAATTCACTTCACCTATAAAGACACATACCATCTGAAAGTGAAGGGATGAAAAAAAGTATTTCATACAAATGGAAACCAAAAAAGAGCAGGTATAGCTATACTTAGATAAAATAGATTTCAAGCCAAGGAAAGTAAAAAAAAGATAAAGAAGGTTATTATATAATGATAAAGGGATCAATTCAATAACAGGATATAACAATTCTAAATATATACACGCCCAACTGTAGAGAACCCAGTTACATCAAGCAATTACTATTAGATCTAATGTGAGAAACAGACTCCAACTCAATAATAGGTGCAGACTTTAACAACCCACTTACATCAAAGGACAGATCATCCACACAGAAAATTAAGAAGGAGATATTAGAATTAATCTCTAGGCCAATGGGACCTAACAGACATATACAGAACATTTCATCCAACAGCTACAGAACACATATTCTTCTCAACAGCACATGGAAGGGTCCATGGTCTAGAATAGACCACATGTCAAAAAAAAGTCTAAACAAATTTTTAATAACTTAAATCATATCAACTACCTTGTCTAACCACAGTGGAATAAAACTAAAAATCAACAACAAAAGGGACACTGGAAACCATACAAATACATGGAAATTAAATAACATGCTCCTAAACAACGAATGGGTTAAAGAAGAAATCAAAAGGAAATTTTAAAAATTCCTGCTGACAAATGAAAATAAAAACACAACATACCGGGACCTACAGGATACAGCAAAAGCAGTCAAAGAGGGAAATTTAAAGCAAAAAATGCCTATATTAAAAAAAAAAGAAAGACTTCAAGTAAACAACCTAACATTACACCTCAAGGAACTAGAAAAACAAGAACAAACCACACCCAAAATCAGGAGAAAGAGAGAAATAACAAAGATTAGAGCATAAATAAATGAATTAGAGATTAAAAAACAACACATACACACACAAAAAAATCAATGAAACAAAAAGCTGGTTCTTTGAAAAGATAATATCGCTAAACCATTAGCTAGACTAATGAAGAAAAGAGAAGACTCAAATAAATAAAATCAAAAATGAAAAAGGAGACATTACAACTGATACCACAGAAATACAAAAAATCATAAGAGATTACTATGAACAACAATATGCAAACCAACTGGAAAATCTAGAAGAAATAGATAAATTCCTGGACACATACACTTACCAAGGTTGAATTGCAAGAAACAGAAAACCTAAACAGACCAATAAAAAGCAATGAGATTGAAGCAGTAATAAAAAATCTCCCAATAAAGAAAACCCGAGGCCCAGATGGCTTTACTGATGAATTCTACCAAACTTTTAATGAAGAACTAATACCAATTCTTCTCAAACTCTTCCAAAAAATAGAAGAGGGAATACTTCCAAACTCATTCTACAAGGCCCACATTAACCTTATACCAAAACCAGAAAAAGATACAACAAAAAAAACTATGGACCAACATCCCTAATGAACACAGATGTGAAGATCTTCAATAAAATACTAGCAAACAGAAGATCATTTACCATGACCAAGTGGGATTCATCCCAAGAATGGCTCAACATACACAAATCAATAAACATGATACATCCCATCAACAGAATGAAGGACAAAAACCATGTAATCATTTCAAGAGATTCAGAAAAAGCATTTGATAAAATCCAATACCCCTTCATGATAAAAACAATCAACAAATTAGGTATAGAAGGAATGTACCTCAACACAACAAAGGCCATATATGACAAAGCCAGGACGAATACCACACTGAATGGACAAAAATTGGAGGCTTTTCCTCTAAGACATGGAACAAGACAAGGATGCCCACTTTTCCCACTCTTATTCAACACAGTACTGGAAGTTCTAGCCAGTGCAATAAGGCAAGAGAAAGCAATAAAGGGCATCCACATTGGAAAAGGAGGAAGTCAAACTATCTTTTTTTTTGTAGATGACAGGGTCGTGTATATGTGTATATGTGTGTGTGTGTGTGTGTGTGTGTGTGTGTGTGTAAAAAACCCTAAAGACTCCACCAAATAAAATTACTAGAATTTATAAATGAATTCACTATAGTGGCAACATACAAAATCAACACACAAAAATCAAGAGTCTTCCTAAATGCTAATAATGAAATAGCAGAAGAAAAAATCAAGAATGTAATCTCATTCACAATAGCTACCAAAAAAAATAAAATACCTAGGAATAAATTTAACCAAAGAAGTGAAAGACCTCTACACTGAAAACTATAAAATACTGGTGAAAAACAATGAAGAGGACACAAATAAATGGAAAGATAACCCATATTCCAACCCAAGATAGCTAAAGCAATCATGAACAAAAAGAACAAAGTTGGAGGCATCACACTTCCAGACTTCAAAATATGCTATAAAGCTATAGTAACCAAAGCAGCATGGTACTGGCATAAAAAGAGACAAACAGACCAATGTAACAGAACAGAGTCCAGAAGTAAACCCACACACTTATAACCAACTGATTTTCAACAAAGGTGCCAAGAAAATACAGTGGGGTAAGCACAGCCCCTTCAATAAACGATGCTGGGAAAAACAGATATCCACATGCAGAAAATTGAAACTAGACCCCTATCTTTCACCATAAACAAAAATCAACTCAAAATGGATTAAAGACCTAAGTTTAAGACCCAAAACTATGAAACTACTAGAAGAAAATATAGGGGAAAAGCTACAAGAAATGGGAATGGGCAGTGCTTTTTGAGTGAGACTACAAAGGCACAGGCAACTAAAGCAAAAATACACAAATGGGACTACATCAAACTGAAAAGCTGCACAGCAAGGGACACTATCAACAGAGTGGAGAAACAACCTACAGAACTGCAGAAAGTGTTTGCAAACTACACATCAGACAAGGGACTAACAACCACGATATATAAGGAACCCAAACGACTCAACAGCAAAAAAACAAATAACCCAATTAATAAATGAACAAAGGACCTGAACAGTCATTTCTCAAAAGAAGACATACAAATGGCCAACAAGCACATGAAAAAAAAATGCTCAAAATCACTAGTCATCAGGGAAATGCAAATTAAAACCACAATGAGGTAGCATCTCACCCCAATTAGAATGGCTATTATAACAAGACAGAAAATAATAAATGCTGGGAAGGATGCAGAGAAAAGGGAACCCTCCTACCATGTTGGTAAGAAAGTACATTGGTACAGCATTGTGGAAAACAGTACGGAGGTTCCTCAGAAAACTGAAACAGATCTACCTTAGGATCCAGCCATCTCCCACTACTAGGTATATTCCCAAAGGAAATGAAATCATTATTATTTAAACATCTGCATGCACATGTTCATGGAAATGCTATTCACAATAGCCATGAGATGGAA
This sequence comes from Cynocephalus volans, assembly GCF_027409185.1. Lineage (NCBI taxonomy): Eukaryota > Metazoa > Chordata > Mammalia > Dermoptera > Cynocephalidae > Cynocephalus > Cynocephalus volans. Next base: position 12,898,221 of record NC_084468.1, read on the forward strand.
TCAACCTAAATGCCCATCAATGGATGAATAGATTAAAATGGCGGTATACATACACACACACACACACACACACACTCACAATGGAAAACTATTCAGTTATAAAATGAAACGACATCCTATCATTTGCTGCAACATTGAGGGAAGTGGAAACAATCATGTAGTGAAAGTCAGGCACAGAAAAGCAAATACCTCATGATTCCACTCATACGTGGAATCTAAAAAAAGTGGTTCTCATAGAAGCAGAGAGTAGAATAATGGTTACTAGAGGCCAGGAGGGGTGGAGGTGGGGGAAAGGAGAAGTGGTAGACTAACAGGTACAAAACTATGCTATCTACCCTAAATGAATCACTGTGCAATATATGCATGTATTGAAACAACACACTGTATCCTGCAAATATGTACAAGTAAATGTTGAAATTTTAAAAAAGTTTAGATAAGCTATTTTTAATCAACAGCAGCCAAGATTTATTTATTTAATTATAGGAAAACCAGAAAATGTTCTATTAAGATCACACACACGACACTATCTGTGGCTTCAATCTAGTTTAAAACCTTGATTATCAACCTAAATTTTTACAAACAAGCCCTTCATAACCAACTTGCCAAAACTCATGTTACCTGTCCCTGAATAAAACATAATCACTAATGCAGAAGGATACACTGAAGGCTCCCAGCTAGTATCCCTGAACTCTTCTGTTCCCATGAGTTGTATGTTTGCATTAGTTGTCTTCATTCTCAAACCTACTGAAACCAGTTGTTATTATTACTGTAATTGGTTGAACGAAACACTTATTAAACAGATATAATAAACACAAAGAGTTGCTTCTAAAAATTAAATTTATATTTTCTATTTCCTTAGTCTCTTTCCCAGGAAATATACACAAAATGCACTAACTTCATTCCCATCTCTACTCAAAAGATGCTTCTTTCCAAAGAAAAGAGGAGATTCCATCTGAAGAAACCATCATGAGATGGCAGCAATTCAGTCACATCTTCAGGCTCCACTTCTAATTTTAGTTCTCTTGCTCTTTCTACCACATCTGCAGTTACTTCTTCCACTGAAGTATTCAACTCCTCCAAGTCATCCTTGAGAGCTGAAATCAACTTCCTCCAAATTCCTGTTAATGTCAATATTTTGACCTCCTCCCACGAATCATAAATGTTCTTAGTGGCATCTAGAATGGTGAATCCTTTCCAGAAGGTTTTCAATTTACTCTGCCCAGATCCATCAGAGGAATCACTATCTATAGCAGCTACAGCCTTATAAAATGTATTTCATAAATAATGAGACTTGAAAGTCAAAATTACTCCTCAATTCATGGGTTGCAGAATAGATGTGGTGTTAGCAGGCATGAAAACATTAATCTCCTTATCCATCTCCATCAGAGCTCTTCGGTGACTAGATGCACTATAAATGAACAGACATATTTCGAAAGCAACCCCTTTTTTTCTGAGCAGTAGGTCTCAACAGTGGGCTTAAAATATTCAGTAAGCCATGCTGTAAACAGACATGCTGTCAATCCAGGCTTTGTTACTTCATTTATACAGCACAGGCAGAGTAGATTCAGCATAATTCAGCATAAGGGCGTTAGGATTTTCAAAATGGAAAATGAGTACTGGGTTCAATTTAAAGTCACCAGCTGCATTAGCCCTTAACCTAACAAGACAGTAGGCCTGTCCTCTGAAGCCAGGCATTGACTTTTCCTTTCCAGCTATGCAAGTCCTACATGGCATCTTCTTCCAATATAAAGCTGTTTCATCTACATGTGAAATCTGTTGTTTTGTGTAGCCACGTTCATAATTATCTTAGATAATTTTCTAGATTTTCTGTATAACTTGCTGCAGCCTCTACATCAGTACCTGCTGCTTCATCTTGTACTTTTATGTTATCGAGATGGCTTCTTTCCTTAAACCTCAAAAACCAACCTCTGCTAGCTTCTGACTTTTCTTCTGCAGCTTCCTCACCTCTCTCAGCCTTCACAGAATTGAAGAGAATTAGGGCCCTGCTCTGGATTAGGCTTTGGCTTGTGGCTGGTGTGATCTTCTATCCACATCACTGAAACCTTCTCCATATCAGCAATAAGGTTGTTTCGCTCTTCTCGTTCATGTGTTCACTGGAGTAGCATTTTTAATTTCCTTCAAGAACTTTTCCTTTGCATTCACAACATGGCTGTTTGGCACAAGAGGCCGAGTTTTTGGCCCTTCTCAGTTTTTAACATGCTTTCCTAACTAAGCTTCATCATTGCTAGTTTTTGATTTAAAATGAGAGATGTGTGACTCTCTCTTTCACTTGAATACTTAAGAGGCCATTGTAAGGTTATTAATTGGCCTAATTTCAATATTGTTGTGTCTCAGGGAATTGGGAGGCCTAAGGAGACTGAGAGAGACAGGAGAATTGCCAGACAGTGAAGTAGTCAGAACACACACAACATTTATCAATTAAGTTTGTCATCTTTTATGGGGATAGTCTGTGGCACCCTAAAACAATTGCAATAGTAACATCAAAGATCAATGATCACCTCAACAAACATAACAATAAATGAAAAAGTTTGAAATATTGTGAGAATTACCAAAATGTGACAGACATGAAATGAGCACATGCTGTTGGAAAATGGTACCAACAGACTTGGGAGATGCAAGGTTGCCACAAACCTTCAATTTGTAAAAAATGCAATAGCTGCAAAATTCAATGAAGCAAAGTGAAATAAAATAAGTTATGCCTGTAATCAATTTCCAAAAACTCATATCAAAGATAAGCAAACAATTGCACAGCAGCTACCACTTACTGAAAAACTATTCTGTACCATTGTTAGATACTTTACAAGTACTCGTCTTAAATAAGCCTCACGATTATGAGGTTAAGTATTTTGCATAAAGCCACTTATACAGAAAAATACAATATCAATCTACAACAAGTTTTCCTGGCCTCAAGTCAGTGAACCGTGGTATTCTCTCCAACATTATGCATAAGAGTACTCACAACCTAACAGAGCTCCAAGTGGGTCCTAAAAACATATAGTAGAACCTGGCTGTTAAGAAGAGCCAACTTCCTATGCTAATGAATGTTTCACCTCCACCTCTCTTTTTCTCTAAGAAAAAAAAAAGTTCAATCTGCTGAAGATCATGCTTACAAAAGAAAATAAAATGTAGAACTTCTCCCACATGTTCTCTTTATGACCTAAGAAAGCAACAGAAGATAAGTAGATCACAATCAAAGACCAAGAATTCTAAACTCTAGCTAAACAGTTAATGTAAACTCTAGCTCATCAGTGCTTTGGTTTCTGTAAACACTTAATGGCTGCATAACTGCACTAAATTACTTCTGTGGACATTCTATGTTTTCCAGAATCCTCAACATAAAACCACAACATACACAAAGAATACACAGCAACAGAATATGGTATACATATTTTCTCTGTTACATGTCCTTGAGGGTAAAAATTATATTTTGTTCATCCACTAAAGTACCTTGAAAAATGTGATGTAGCCATCTACTAAACATTTATTATACTTTCAAATTCATGTTCTTCCACATATCAATGGATTTGAACTGACTGAAGTGAAACTTCAGCTGATATCAGATGTAATATTGTTCTAACACTATGAAGTAGGACAGATCTTGCTTAACATTTTTGCTTAAATAAATCAACTAAAAGGGGCTGAGCCCGTGGCGCACTCGGTAGCGTGCTGCGCTAGCAGCGCGGCGACGCTCCCGCCGCCGCGGGTTCAGATCCTATATAAGGATGAGCGGTGCACTCCCTGGCTGAGCGCCGGTCACCGAAAAAAACAAAAAAAAAAAAACAAAAATCAACTAAAAGGCATGACTTAAATCAAAATTTTTATATTTCATCTGAAAATGAGAACACATCCATTTCCTAATACCCTGGAACTTATTACTCACCTGAGGCCATGGTCTGTAATCTGATAACATCCAGACAGACTGAGAAACAGAAGTACACGTCCAGTCTCTTGATCACATTTTTCACTCCCAAAGTAAATTAAGTCTTTTCCCCCAGGCAATCTAGTCCTTGATGCTTTTCTACACACCGCAGAGGACTCCGGGAGTGCTGACATAGTTCTTAGAGCTGTTCCTGTACAACAAAATGAATGACCACAATACGCAAAGGCTGGAGAAGCACAATGCTGCTGCCAACAAACACTAGTCCTTAGTCCAACAATATCCTTACTGTAACAACCAGAAGTGGAACAACTAAAGTTGGATGCTGTTTCCATTACACAAAGACTTTCAACATTTTTATGTCTCCATTCTACAGCATCTTCAATATCTGCCAAATCTTCAGCATCTAACATCCACACATAAGGAGAAGTGAAATTTGCAGAAGAAACAGGCTTAGTCCATGGGCGTTCATTATCTATTTCTTCTCCAATGCCCTTGTTAGTCAAATTGTGCAAACAGGCATATTGCTTGGCAGACTGCATGGGAATGTCTTTATTTTTCCATGTACTAGAAGTAATTTTGCTCGCAGAAGTTTTCAAAAAGCCACTCTGATGAGATGTCAGAATTCCAAGAGCTCTGGAAATCTTCTCTAGAGCCACATCTGTGATTTTCTCACATCCAGACAGATCAAGATGCCGAAGATTCTGGCAGCAACCAAGCCAAGACCAACTATAATTAAGAGGTAACAAAACTATTAATGGATATTGTTAAATTCTTCAAAAGCACTTGACTATATGTATGTAGATGGAAACTAGAAGAAAGATTTTAAATATAATCACTCAAACATTTACTGAATATCTATTGTCAGGCACTATTTTTGCTGTTAGGGATATGAAAATATAATGAGAGTAATTAGAAACTAAGAGTATTGCTAATCTAACAGAAGGGTAGGATGAGAGATGGGTAAGGACAGGAGAGACTAAGTTTATTATCCTAAAAGGATAGGTTGTATATACATGAAAGAAAGAGAATAACTAATGATTACTGGAGGAAGATCCAGAAGAAATTAGGAATTGGAAGTGCAATTAGCCTTAGCCAGAAAAGAGTATATCTCTCCCTCCGAAACATGAAAAAAAGGTGCTGACAGAAATGCTAGGGTAAGAAAGAGGGGGTACGCTAGTATAAGGTGAAAATTGATGGTGTCCAAAGAAATATATGAAGAGTGTAGCTTGAAGAAAATGGTACTGTTTCAGAATAACTATAAAAAATGTAAGAGGTAAAATACAGGGGAAACACTTCAGGAAGTAGGACTGGGCAAAGACTTTATGAATAAGAGTCCAAAAGCACAAGCAACAGAAGAAAAAATAAATAAATGGGACTATATCAAACTAAAAAGCTTTCACACAGCAAAGGAAACAATCAACAGAGTGAAATGACAACCTACAGAACTGGAGAAAATATTTGCTAACTGTACATCCAAAAGAGGATTAATATCCAGAATATACAAGGAACTCAAGCAACTACACATTAAAAAAAAAAAAAAAAACACCAAATAACTCAATTAAAAAATGAGCAGAAGAGCAAAACAGATATTTTTCAAAGGAAGACATACAGATGGCCAACAGGCACTTAAAAAAATGCTCAACCTCACTAGTCACCAGGGAAATGCAAATTAAAACCACACTCAGATATGACCTCGCCCCAGTTAGTCTGACAATCAAAAAGACAGAGAATAACAAATGCTGGAGATGATGTGGAGAGAAGAGAACACTCCTACAATGTTGGTGGGATTGTAAATTAGTACAACCACTATGGAAAACAGTATGGAGGTTTCTCAAACAACTACAGATAGAGCTATCATATGATCCAGTAATCCCACTTCTGGGTATATACCCAAATGAATGGAAAAATCATCATGTCGAAGGGATACCTGCACTCTCATGATCATCACAGCTCTATTTACAATAGCCAAGATATGGAACCAACCTAAATGTCCATCAATGGACGACTGGATAAGGAAAATGTGGTAATATATACACCATGGAATACTATTCTGCTTTAAAAAACAATGAAATTCTGCTATTCACAGCAACATGTATAAGCTTATTTCACTTATTATGTTAAAGTGAAATAAGCCAGGCACAGAAAGAAAAATACTGCATATCCTCACTCATAAGGGCAACCTAAGAAAGAAAGAAGGAAGGAAAGAAAGACCAGAGTGGAGTGTTGGACTTGCAGAGGGAGAGAGCATACCTAAAGTTGCTGGAGGGGGGGGACACTGACATGGGGAATAATCACAATTTGTGGTAACAGCATACTAATAGTATTGATCTGACCACCACATATTGAGCACAGGTGGTGACAATCAGCTATGTATGCCATCAATACGCATAATCAATTAAAAAAAAATGCAAGCAGGAGATTTGTCAAATGGCACTTAAAGCCCAACTGAAAATGAAAACTTTTTAAAAACATGTAATACTAATCTATATGGTTGCACAGCAAGGCTCAAAGGCCTAGACACAGTACAAGATTACAGAGACGGCAAGATGATACAGACTGGAGTTTGTATCATCAACTGGGACCTATGGACAAGAGGGAAAGAACTGGAGGGTGATATTAAGTTACAACCATATGTGACTGAGATCTGGTAGTAAAAAAATAATAGTATGATTAAACTGATTTTGCAAATGAGAAATTACAGAACAATTCTGATTAATAGTTATAAAGCATTATATTTAGATATTTAAAAATAACTAACCTGTCAAATGCAGAATCTGAAATATCAGTTTGGGTAAGATCCAGATGCTCCAGGTTAGGACAAAGCTCTAAAATCTGCCTAACCTAAGGGGGAAAAAAGTCACTGTGAAGATCTGTAGAACTTTGGTTACACATGCAACAAACAACTATTAGTAAATATAATCCAGTGGTTCTCAAACTTTTGTGCATGAAAAAAAAAAATTACTTGAATAAGTGCACTAAAAATATATATTCTGGGCTTAGATCCCTAACTGTTTTAGTAGTTCTGAGATTGGACCCAGGAAATTTACATTTTTAAGGAATACCCAAGGAAATTCTGATGTAGGAAATCACAAGGTTCACTTTTGTAAAAGAGTGATTTCATCTCACTTGCCCATCTTACCATGCCTTACATATTATAAAGAATCATATAAAATTGGGCTTCATCATTTAATACCTGTGAAACTGAATAAAATGTTTTTACCTCTCCTAGTCTCAAGTTTCCTTATCTTAATGTGTAGGCAATAATATCTGTGCTACAAAGACTGTTGTGAGAACTAAAATAAAATGACGTGAAAGCTAGCAATGTATGCCTACCCATAAGAAGGTACTCAATAATTGTTTTTTTGCCTTAATTAAACTCAAGAATAAGCAAACCAAAGTTATATCACTACCGTTTTTCTTAATACCCAAACCAGTGCTAATTTATACATACCATTTTGCTGGAAACTGCGGAGCTGTATGCTAATACTAAAGTTTTTACAGAAGTACCAACATATGGTAGAACGTTATGAATTAAGCCATGCAGTAAACGTTTTTCCATTTGTGCAATGCTGATAGCAATCGATTCTTCTGCACACTCCTCTGTAAAATGAATTCGAAAGTCTAAGAACTTTATACACTAACTTTAGTTAGGCTACTCACCAAATCACTAAATATGAAATACTTTGTGCTATCCTTAAACTCATTTATATAAACAATTCCATTTTCAGGCAATGAAAAAAAATCTTGAAAAAAAACTGAATACTGAGAGAATTGTAAAAATTTTTCAAGAGAACAGAATATATATCAAAAGAAAAATGACCCATAATAAGAAGTGTCATCAGTTATTCTATATAAATAAAAATGACACAGAACTAAAAGAGATTTGAAACTGAACCAAATTAGCCTGATCATAATGAAACAAGCAAGGCAAGGTGCCTTTGAATTTTTAAGAAGTTAAAAAGGAGAATGGCTTTGAGTTTTACTTAATAACTTCTATAAAGCTTGGATGTTTACAACAGTATGCACTACTGTAACAACCACCACAAAAGAAAAACTACAAACTCCAATTTGATATAAGGAAAAAACACACTAACTACACTAAAAAGAATGAATTAATCATTTTATCATCTTTCTCAGGATTGTATTGTTATTATGCTTACCTAAAGACCTAACCTAAATGTCTCTAAACGTGAAACAGTTTAACAGGACAAGTTAAGGAAGTCTCATTTAAAACATAACTGGGTGTAGTAGACAAAAGGAATATGTCGGAAGAATAATTACTGAATTTGTTACTAATGGTTCTATTTTTATAGATATTATCTGAAATTCCTCCTTTAGCAGGACATATAAGTAAGACATAAAGGATAAGAACTACTTTAGTGAACCCTATTTATTCTACTATAATTTTATTCTCAAGCCATTCCTTTGTTTCTGTGGCCCTCCCTATCTAAATGTGTACTGTTTACTGTGAAATCTTTAAAAAAAAAACCAAACATCCTATGAGGAATAATAAGTTCTCTACAAGACTAGTAAAGATAGCTAAACTGAAAAAGCACTGAAGTAGATAACAGATCCAAAGTTTAGTTGAAATAAATACACTAAGTTTGGTAAAGCCTTCAAAATTCTTATCATGGTTATTATGAATTAATTTTCTAGAAAGGATAAATTAACTCTTCCCTAAGGTGACATCTGACCAAAACTTCACCTCCTTCAAATCTTTCCTCAAATTTGTCAGGGGACCTTAATCATCCTATTTTAAATTGTAACTTCTTTCCTATCTTCCTGGCATGCTTTCCCTTCTTTATTTTTCTCCACATTTATCACTATTATATATAATATAGTATATACTCTACCTGTGTTTATTGTCTGCTTCCCCTCTCCAAACTTTAAGCTCAGCAAGGCCAGATTTTTCCCATTTTGTTCACTATTATATCCCTCATGCCTTGAACAGTGCCTGCCATAGGTTAGCATATCACCAAATCTAACTGGAGAAGACCGCTTCCTTATATAGCTACATTCTAAACTTTCAAAACTATACCAAAATGTGGCATCTATGTTTCATAAAAATAAACTACTTTAGCTCCTGAAATAAATAATCTTTATACTTATAGTTCTTACTTTCCACGTATTTAGTTCTTTCACCAGGCCAGCTTACTTTCTTAAAGTGGGCAGCTTTACAAATAAAAATTTCCTACAGTTTCAGTTTTTACCAAGCAGAAAAATGTCTCATCTATTAAGTTTTTACTATTTCACCTTCTTTTAGTAATTATTATCTAGAATAATATCTAAGACAGAATTTATGTCTTCCTCCTCCATACTCCCACATAGCAACTCTTTGCACCTATATTACAGCATTTTTTAATATGTACCTTAAATTAAGAATTAAGTAGTCTAAATTCTCCCCCACTTGTGAATTCTTTAAGGGTGGGAATAAAGTATTACTCATTCTTGAACTCTCCCATAGTACTTAATAAATGGCTACACTAGTTTTTATAATCCCTTACCATTTACAAAGAATTTTCATTCATAATCCCTTACCATTTATTTACAAAGAATTTTCATGTATAAGTCATGTGTCATTTAACAACAGGGATACGTTCTAAGAAATGAGTCTTTAGATTTTGTTGTACATACATACAAAATAGGTCTAGCCTATTGCTTCTAGGCTACAAACCTGTATAGCATGTTACTACACTAAATACTGTAGGCAGTTGTAACAATGATAAGTATTTGTGTACCTAAACATATCTAAATATAGAAAAGGTACAGTAAAATACAGCAGTGCAGTAGGTTTGTTCATACCAGTATTACCAAAAACACACGAATAAGGTGTTGCGCTATGACCTTATTATGGCTGCAAATTCACTAGGCGATAGGAATTTTTCAGCTCTATTATAATCTTATGGGGCCACCTTCATTATATGCAGTCCGTTGTTGACTTAACCATGGTTATGAACATGTGACTATATTACTTCTTAACTCTACACCAACCTTATGAGGCAAGTATTGTGACTATTTACAAATGAATACATAGATAGCCATGCTCCTTCCTCTGGGCCACAGATAACTCAATAAATGCTATTGAACTGATCAACTGAAATGGCCCTAAAAAACCTATCGCAAACTATAAAGCACTATAACGAACATACATTATTTCCATGATGAAAACAGGTATCATTTTCTGATTTTTTATTTTAATATAAAAACAGATAGGAAACAGCCCTATACATGTTTAAAAAAACAATTCAAACAATAAATTTTAAATCTGCTTATCATTGTTTTAAATTTTAAGTAGTAGGCTTAAAAGCACACATCTTTAGAAAATACACAAAATACATAAATCTTAACACCTAATAATTATAATTACTTAATTATCAAATATAATATCAATTATTTAAAACCCTGTAATAATTTTAATTCCAAATATGGCTTACCAGATTCATCTATGTCCGCATCTTCATCCCACTCCTGAAAAGCACGACTTTCATCTTTCCTATTTTTCACCCATTCTTCATCAGGTTCAGTATCAAGTTCAGTTGCAGGACCACTATACCAGTCACCTACTCAATGAATAAACAAATGATAAGAGGAACAAAATAAGATTAGATTGTCTACTGTTACAAAAAAAAAAAAAAAAAAAAAAACCACCTAAAACCACCTAATTTATAATAAAAATCTCTACACAAAGAAAATATTTAAACTCTAGAGGGCTTGGATCCCCACATAGCCAGCTACCAAAAAAAAAAAAAAAGAAAAAGAAAATATTTAAGCTGTAGGCAATAGGCCAGGTAGTTTTAAAAATATCTAACTGTAGTTTTAAAAATTACTCTTAAACAAACAATTCAATTTCAGACATAATGAAAAAAACTATGACTATGTGGGTTCAATTAATACTAATTTATTAACCAACAGTTCACATTTTCCCAAAGTAAATCCCTTTCTCTAAAACTATGAAAACAGAACAATTAACTACAAAAATTTACATAGCCTGCTATGTACGTACTCTCTCTTTTAAAAAGCATTTAAATTTTATCTTTTACAGAAATGAGCTTAATGATTATGATCTTATTTCTAAGAAAAATAATTACCAATAGTCTTACATGCAATTTTAGAAATCATTGAAAACAACCTAACCTTTTTCCCCTAATGTGGCTTCACACTGGCTCCAACAATAGCCCCATTATGATGATAGCTAATAAACAAAAGGAAGCAGGATTTTCTACTCTGTAGTGAATCAGTCAGCAATTCAGATGTAGGTTGGAACAGAAGTCAAAGGGAAAAATTAAGATAAAGCTAAATCATAAGTTTACCGGTCTTGGAAAATATACTGAAACCAAATCATATGGTTGTGAAGTGAGAGACGCAGAATTAATTTGCTTGAACTCTTAACATTACATCTAATGTTTCTCAACCTTTACACTACTGACATTCTGGGCCAGATAATTCTTTGTTGTGGGGGGCTGTCTCGTGGATTATAGGATGTTTAGCAGCAACCCTGGCATCTACCCACTAGATGCCAGTACAATAACCAAACATGGAAAAAACAAAAATGTCTCCAGACATTTCAAATGAATTCTTATCACTGACAACAAATACCATAAATAAATAAACATTTTTTATTGGAACTTTTTATTCAAACATATTAAAAACAGAAAAAAGAAACACATTTAAGATTTGGGTGACTTCACAGAAGTCAGCAGAGCACTATCACATGTGACATTCACATTCAATCATATCTAATTGCGGCATTAATTCTCAATAGTTAAAAACATCTGAATGAAAAAGTATTTGATACATTGTATTTGCCTTACTTGACTTTTCACTCAATATTTCATTATCCTACAAATAGGAAAAATTATTTCACATAAAAATAACAATTCTAATCATTTGGATCATATAAGTCCACCAATGCTCCAATAGCTTCACTCAAAAATATTAAATATCTAACAACAGCTCATTTTAAAAGTGCTATATATTATTGTAACATATAAAACTGCTCTTAAATCACACTTGCAATATAAATCAGTCAGACATAAAATTATGTTAGAAATACATACCTCCATGTTAAAGTCACACAAAATAGAAAACTATTTTTAAAAATTGTGAATTTTAAAGTTAATACTCACCTAGAAAAAAACTTTTAATTCAGTGACAGAAAAACATATGCCGTATCAGTTGCATTTATCTCATGACTGTATTATGGGCTCATGAAAAGAAAATTTTCTTTAACCGTTCACATGTGAAAGTAACTTACCACAATGAAATTGTGATTTAGAGATTGAAGCATTACCCATCACCAAAAAAGATATGTTAAAGACAAAAATAGATTCAGTTATTATCAGCCACTACCAAAAGGGAGGCATAATGGTGCCTCATATCTTTAAATTTTACAGAATTAATTTATTGTTATTTTTAAAATACTCAATCTAAATATTTAGTACCTTTCTGAAAACCTAATATTTAATTTTATTTTTAACTTTTTAATCTTAAGGGAAATTGCAGATATCATTAATTTACTCATGAAAACTTCAGTATTGCTAACTTTTCAAAAATATATACTAAGAACACATCATCTAAATATAAAATCTACTTTTTGGTCAACCTTTCGGTTTCCCTCCCTGGTCTTACTGATTAATGTCTATGAGTAAAAAATCATCTAGAAAAATAGATTGAAATACTTTTATAACAAAAGTCCCATTTACCTACCTCTGGCCCAGTGAACAGGGTAAAGATGTTTCCAAAGCAATCCAGTTTTTGCCAGCTGAGACCATTTAGTGCTTACTTGACTGCATCGACATAATTCTTGAGGATTAAGATAACTGAAAATTGACAGCATTACCTCAGGAGGAAGATGGGTTATGCCTGTAGAGTGTTCTGACACTTCTGCTTCTGAAATAAAAAAGAAAAACTTTAGCAGTAAGGCTATAAGAGCAAATACAATAAGAGATTACAATCACATTTCTATAAATAAAGTCCAGTGCCTGAAATCAATTCCTTCCTGCTGGCAAGATGTGAAAAGGAAATAACATGTACTAGAGGTAACATAGGGATGTTAAACTTGTTAAGAACCCGTAGGGTTAAACTATCATGGCCCAAATCATACTTCATCAGTGGGAGCTACAATAATGCACACAGAATTAACTTCCTCTTAACAAAGGCGTCACAGAAAAAACAATACTCACTTTGTAGCATAAGTAGCATCATTTGAAAAAGGAACCAAACAGGTTATACAGCTTTAAATCAACAAGTGTAGAGTCTGCCAGATTATGAGAACTTCAAGGCATTTTTAATGACACACACAAATCTTACACCATTTCCCATTCATGCATTGTGACTCCTCTGTCAGTACCTTCCCTTGTGTTCCCTCTTTGATTTTCACATTTCATATGTAAAAGGTCTGTGAAATCTGATTTCTTTAACCTACAGGTGCCTTAAGCTATTTAAATTATTTATGTACCAGTTGAGACAACATAATGCAAATATTTCTGTGCTGATACACACTGGTAAGGAATGTTTTTCAGTAACTATTATAGAAAGTAGTCATTGAACATACAATTTCCTGCAATGTATTATTTCAGTAGCAATCTTCCAAAAGAAAAATGAAAATAAGGTGTTATAATAATGAATATAAAATATAAAAGATTCACGATTAAAGTACTATAAAGAATCTGAGTACCTTTTATATCTGATTTGTAGTCACAAAGCAACTTACGTACAGAAATGCTATGATCAAATTACTTTAAACAACCATTTTTTAAATGCCAAACATTTTAAACATCATACAGCTATAATTTGCTTTGAAGGAATGGGAAAATTAAATGTAATAAGTGTGATGCTTTTAAATCCCATGCTATAATTACAATTAAACCAGACACAACAGGTCTTAGCTTGGTATCTAAAGCACAAGCTGCATTTCAGAGTAAAGCACACAAGCTTTATGGGTTTAATTATGGCTTAACTTGTAAAAATCATTTTGTTCCAACATGCATCTTACTTACTTTGTTAAATAAAAATGTGAGAGAAAAGGAGCAATTTCATAAAACTCAACACTATTTTAGCAGGATTGCCATTGCTATCACCCTACTAGAAGCATCAAATGAATTTTTACTAGCCAGGGATGCCAATTGTTTCTTTAACAATGTTTTAAAAGACAAAGCTATTGAATATAAATAAGAGTAAAAAATGAGGATGTAGTCTATTAAGAAAAACGGCAAACATTTTATTTGCATTTCTCATTTGTACTCTCAAAGTAACTGTACACAGAAAAACTCGGCCTCTCATACTCACTTCCCTGAGTATTAATGGACCAAAGCTGAGAGAATGACATATGGGAAAGGATGGAAATAAAACTATAACTGATTTTGAAAACCAATGAAAAAACACAAGGAAAGATAAAAGCAGCCACCATGGTCAATGAAGCTCAGAAGGTTGGATGACACTTCAAAAATGCTCTGTAAATGGTAGTTTTCAATAATTTTGATAGGCCATGTATAAATATATAAATTTGATTGTGCATATATGAATTCATTCAAGAAACACTATATTGCATATGACTCAGGCATATGACATTCTATATTATCACAGACAACACTAAATTCTAAAACAGAAACTAGTTTTAATTAAATTTATATGTGAAATAAATGGCTGCAACTAACCAAACTGCAAGCCTGACAAATTATTATTTTTCAAACAAAATCTACAGTTCATATCAACAAGATGTCAATGGTCTTGGAACTGACCAATAAATCATTCTCTATCTAAATATATGAATCTCACCTTTATCTGACTTTTCATCCACAGAATACTTAAAAAACTTCTGTCGTTCTTCAGCTTGATTCCATAGGCTAAGACCTCTAAGGAGCTCTGCAGTATCCTTCTGAGAGCAGTGTTGCGCAATCACTTTCTTTTTAATATCCTTAAGCTCTTCATAGGTAAAATATTCCATTAACATGGGCTGAAAAACCTAAATTAAACAAAATATTCATAAAAAAGATGCCTAGTTTTGTTTTGCTCTATGCCTTTTAAATTATTAATGGCTCAAGTGTAGTTTTATGACCATATATTTCAGAGAGGATAATTTTAGCTGATACCACTGAGTAGCTTATCCAAAAACTGCAGAGAATATCACCAAAAAGATCTTCTATGATTTTTCCTGCTAATAAGTCAATCCCTAAACAATTTTAAAGCATTAAAACCAGAACATTTTCCTGGTTTGAGTTTGTCAAACACTCTTAACCATTCTTTTATTGTTAGACATTTAACTGCTTTCTGTTACTACAATAACTGAACTCTACCCAAAGAGGACCTCTACATCAAATGAGAATGGTACCCAGTGTACTGGAACTGTAAAAGTCAGAGTTCTACTGAGACCTTCAACTATTCCATGTTGTTTATAGATTTTGGAGATATTTCCTCAAATCATGATTTTAGCACAGTGGTTCCTATAAGAATTACCTATGAGGTTCCTTCTGTGAAAATGATGCTTAGTCCTAACCTCCAGTTTACAGAATTATAAATTTTATAGGTAAAACCAAGGCTTTTTATTGCTGTTGTTCCACAGATAATTTTGATGGACAAAACTCAGTAGTTTCCATGCTGGCTGTTTATTACAATGAGTTGGGGAGCATTTAAAAATCACCATGCATATGCCTCACACCTGATTTATTAGGTCTGGAAAGGGCTAAAGAAGTTGTTTTTTATTAATACCAACCCGATTATGAGGTGAAGCCATAATTGACTAACACTACAGTAACTGATTTACGGCTAAGCAAGTATCCAGTCCTTCATAAAATACATCCTTTATTTCTTACCCTGATAGTCATCTCCCATTAGAGAGAGAAAATAAAGGGAAAATATTTTTCCCATCCATTCAACAATGCCCTAAAACATGTGTATTAGGCATAAGACTGATAAATTTAAAACCACCATTAAATTACTGAAGTCCAATATTGAAAAAAACACTAAAAATTCATTAAACTTAGCATGAAAATGCAGAAAATATTAAAAAGTTTGAAGAATCCTTGAAAAGTTCTGAAAACACATTAAGGTGACAAAAAAGTTACTAACACTTAACCCAGTGCCAACTACAAATAAGAAAATAAATATTTATTGAGTAAATGAATTAAATCATTCATTCAATGAAAAGCAACATTTCTGAGGGAACAAAACTAATGCTTGTTTTTCCTTAGATTTTTCTTCAATTCCCCAAAGGAACTGGAGGTTTCTCTCCATCAACCAGACAGACATATCTTCCTATACCTTATTTTGAAGAACCTAAGACAAAATAGTATAAATCTATTTTATAAAATATTTATAAATCTGAATCACAAGAGGGAAAAATTACACTTACCTCCTCCTCTTCTTTCATGTGAGGAAGAAAATCTCTTGTAAAAGCCTCCAATCTCTCTTTCAGCTGTTTTGCATAATTTAACTGCTCATATTCATTCTGGAAAGAAAAAAATTACACTTTATTATAAAGTTTTACTTAAGTATTTACACTGAGCCTGATCCTAGGAAGTCAGTTTAAAATGCAACATAAAAACTCTGAAAAAAATAGATTAACAAATAGCAAAGTGGTCTGTGTACTTTTCTCAGTATAAAAGATGTCCTTAAAAAAGTAAGCTCTGAATTTCTTTAGTGATATGTTCTCATATTTCTTCTATAAAATGTCATAAAATGTCTAAAAATAGCAAGTATTTGCTCAAAACTTCTACTGATTTTTATTTCTAATTTATATACTTATATAATTTCTAAGTGTCAATTTTCAATATCTTTCCAAGCAGTCCACAAGGGCCTATTGGACCGTATCATTACAGAACCCCTTTAAGGTCATCTATCCTCCACTAAAAAATTCAGAATACTTGTTACGCTATCCTGACAGAAGGTAATATTCATTAGTATCAATGCTTCCAAAGGCAAGTAGCTCACTGTATCTTGAAATAAATCATTTTAATTCTGGACAACTCTAAACAGCTGAAAAGTTCTTCCTCATATGTGCTAAGATCACATTTCTTGTAACATCACTTCTATATCAGCCCTCTCAAAACATGTAGAAAATTTTTAAAATGATGAAACTTTAAAAACATGGAAATATTTCATCCCTGTTGAGTCCTCTCTAATCTCTTTTTCTTGAAATAATTCATTCAACTGCTTCCCAATATTACATTCTCTTAGGATTTTACACATCCTCTCCTAAGCAAATCAACATGGCTTCTGTTTTCAAATTTACCAAATTTGCTTTTCCACACCAGATCACTCTACTGACCCTGAAAATCCATTTATGTCTCCTCTTATTAATAAATGGCCACCTGGATTACACACGAAATTCAAACCTAATCTGTCCAGAAAGGATCCTTTTATTTCTCAACCCTTTTCTATATACCCTGATCAACTCTCATTCTTGTTTTTCTCTTTCTCTTTTCCTCTTCCCTTTGTATACAATCATTATATTCTATCAATTTTATTTCCTACATAATTCTCAAGTATGTCCCTTCTTCTATTACACTAGTCACTACCTTAATTCATATCTTATTAAATAGGTGATAAATGAAGATGATACAAAATTCAAAAAGTACAAAGGAGTATTCAATTAAGAAGTAAATTTCTCTTCCAAAGTATCCAGTACTCTACCCCTACGCAACCTCCCACCTCCCTACCAAGTAGCTACTGAGTATGCTGGAGACTATTAGAATAATTTTTTTTATAATGCTGTCTTTTATTTCCCTTCAATCCATCCTCCTCACTGCTGCAAGACAGCCTTTCCAGAACATAAATCTCTAAGTGAAGGGTGCACAGTGGTTTGACAGTTGTAACTTAAGCATATGCTTCACAGAACCAGGAGGAGAATAAACTAAGATCAAATTTCAAATATAAGGGGGTCTCCAAATGTTCATGAAAAAAACCTGTATTATCCTTTAATTCCACTTTTCCACAAATTTTTTCAAGTACCCTGGTATCCTATAATACATAATTAAGAAGAAAACTTCTCCACATCATTATACTAAGCTATACTCAAAAATATCTTTAATTTTATACTATACAATTTTAATTTTATACTATACTGCAATCCATAATAAGGAAAAACAAAAATAGTAAACATTACAGCTGGCATCCAATTTTAAAATAAATAAAATTTTAAAAATTAAACTGTTTATTTGTTCTAAGTAACAATTTTACCTTTAGCCACCAGTAACTGCACTGACAGCTTCAAGAATTTATTCAGCAAATGTTAACAAAATGTTAACGACTTTACAGTAATTAAAATTTGAATTTACAAAAACAACTTTAAGACTTGGTATGTAGCATTCATCATAAAATTTTACTAAACAGTAATAAAAAGGTAACTTACAAAGACTCACACCAAACCTGAGTCAGGCTCCTCTAAGCCCTCTTCTCAACTAGGCCTGACCCTAGACTCTCGCCTTGGCCCACTTAGTACAGTTTTAGCAAGAATCCTGCTGAGTCAGTTTAGTGAAAATCCCCCACCCTTGGTATCTGACCACCCTTGATATCTAATCAAATTCCTCATCCCTGATGCTCATTAACTTAGTACCCTGCCTGCTTTCAGCCAGAATCTTGTAGGACTAGTCTAGCAACAATCCCCATGGCCTCAATGCTTCCTCTTAGTAACTTTTCATCCACTGACCCCTGAGCCCTGCTCCTTGGCTATAAACCCCTACTTGTCCTTTTCATACTCAGTGTTGGTCCCCATCTCTCCTCGACTGTAAACACTCACTGCAGTAGTCCCTCTTGAATACAGTCTTCTTTACCATCTTTAACAAGTGTTATAAATAATTTTTTCTTTAAGTTACGGCCATAGATTCATCATGTGACCACCAGACCTCTCACACCCAGTACCCCAAGTGCACGCCTCTGACGGCTTTGTCTTCACTCCTGGCTGATTGATCAGGGATCCACTGATGAGTATAACTCCTGAGACAGTGCTCCAGGTGACAGTTCATTGAAGCACTGTAAGGACAGATTCTTCAGGGTGTAAGTACACTCAAAAACTGGGTGTAAGAGGCCCAGGCTTTTTTGCTTGAAAGGTACCTACTGGGGTGGAAGTCTTTCTTTCTCGCTCTTGTTTGAGGTGGGGATTTATTCCCTGACTACAGGGCTTGGCCCTTGTCTAGAAAGACTTTTTCCGATTTCTTTGAGGATCTACTCCACAACTGCTAGACTGGAAAACTTTTCCTGTCTCTCTGTGAGTCCTCTCTACTTTATCTGGTCTTGCTTCTCCCATAGGAACTTCTCAGTAAACTGAAACTCCTTTCTCGAACTCTGCTGAGTATATGCTTCACCACTACGGAACGACCTCTGTCTACTTCCTTTCTTGTTCGCAGTGACTTTACTAAGGATAATTTAGAACTTCACTGGCTTCTTTGGGAAACTAAGACCTCTACCTTCCCATTGCTTCTGTTTCTCCTTCTTCCTTTTACCACCTGCAAACTTCCCATCAGCTCCCATGAATTCTTTAATAGGCCCCCCTTTAAACTTTTAGCTCCTCTTCTAGCTCATCCATCTGTCGACCCCTGCCGGACATTTTCCCCTCCTATTCCAGCTTCTCGACTCCCTACAGTCAAGTGAACTCCGGATCCCCTGCTTCCATCAGGGCTCTTCATGGACTTGGGGACCCCCAAAAGCAACTGCCTGAGGCTGAAAAGAAAAAAAAATAACGCTAACTTAAAACAGACTAGATATTTTATCCACTCAGATGAGGCTTTGGAGACATGCAGAGAGCTTCTTGATGCCCACTCAGTATTTTGCCTAAAATGTAGTCCATATCCTCCATAAGATTACCTATGGGTAAATGAAAATCTTAAGTCTCCTCCATAAATATGGGTAAAAAGCATTAGCCCTCCTAGCAAACAGGTAAAGTTAACTTTTCTCATTTGCCAGAAACACAATTTGGATAAAAATATAAAGTGGAAAAAAAGACAAGATCTAACTATTTTATATAATAAACCAGTAAGTTTCGTATTACCATTTGCCTGAACCATAGCTAAAATTTTCAGAATGAAAACTATAAGGCCTCTATTTGTGTCTGTCTCCATGCCTATGTATAAATTTATGTATACTATGTATGTGTGATATTTTTCTACCTCGAGATGGTATTACTAAATTAATTTATAAAATCTCTTAAAGGAGTTCTATTCAAATTGGCTTAAAGATAAATGAGCACTTACAGAAAATAAATATTCCTAAAATTCCCAGAAATACAGAAACTAGCACAAATGCTTTTCAATTTCACGTGACTTGGGTAAATCCTTGGCAATTAAGACCATCATCATTGGTTTAATAAAAACAGCTGTGTTTTCCAAGTTATCAGCATTAACTATGATATGAGCATACATTTTTATTCTAGTTGGGTTTACTAGTCAAATGAGATAATATATCTACCATATGCTCAAGCTTAAAAGAGTTACAAACTCAACCTAAGAACAAATGTACATGTAATGATTCAGTAAAAATAAATTGCTTGATATCCATTACTTCATGTATATTAAGCACAAGAGTAAAAAAAAACAAAAACCCATGTGCGTAACTTCTTTAGGTTTTTCCTTTTGTGATACTTGCCTAACATACATGTGTTGTAAAAACAGTTAAGAGGGAAATGATTTGAGATGATGGCTAGCTATATTTAATGTTATAATAGCTGCCTAAAACCAGTTTTCAAAGGTAACTTGAAACAGTTATGCTATGTCAAGTAATGATATTCATTAAATGTCTAAGTCATTTCTCAGATAAAACTACTCAATCAGTAATTACTGAAAATAAGCTTTATATACTTCTAGCTCCTTATTTTTTGTATAATATAGACAAGCTAAATATATTTAGGTCTGTTAATAAACATGTTGCTTTTGCCACATTGAAAAACTGTACTATAAGAAAACATAGATCTTTAAAAATTGTGAGATGGTATATTTGTAAAATTTGCTAATGTGCTACAGAATTCTGGTGTGTGACAGTTCACAACTATCTACTTTCCAGTTTTCTACATTAAAATGAAGGTTACTAACGGTTAAAAATTATAATCAATACATTAATTAAAACTACCAGAAATAATAAAGATAAAGAGAAACAACTTTGTATGCAAGTATGTAAGAAAAGATGTACTTTTGATATAAAAAAAGAAAAATACAAGGTATGAAGAATGTTTTCCATTAAGGCAAAAAGAGTTATTTCTCAAGTAAGATAAACTGGTTGTTTTAGAATGAGAAAAAAGGAAATATAGAAAAAATCCCTGAATAAATAGAGTTGCAGAAGGTTTGCAGAAAAGGAATTTTATGTTATATGGTTAAAGCTGGTTTAGATTGAATGGATTTAGTTATGAGTTAAAAAAAAAAAAGCAACAAACTCAATAGCATACTGATGCAAAACTAGAATCTGGATTTCTGTTTGTTAAAACAACAAAGTTTCTGTGGATTATTGGTCTGCTCTTAATAAGAAATTGCCCAAGGTTTTTCTTTACCCCTTAACTAATCTGCTTAGGAAACAAAAGATTCAATACCTTATCAAAATAATTTCCTGTACTTTATGTTGTCTTAATCATGTTCTTGATTACATAAGCTAAGCATTGTTTTACAGTAAGCTAGGCTCTTACTTAGTCAAATGTTCAAACCTTTTGACATTTTTTGACAACTTCCCAAAATCGAATTCTAAATGAAGTCTTCTTAACCACGAACTGACTTTAATATTTCCCAAACAGCCACTGGAAAATCTTAAAGGATTTTTTCTTTTGCTTTGTAAAAAGAAATGATAAAAATAATTTGGTTTATTTGATATGTTAAATTGCATGGGAAGCATTGTCAAATAAGAAGAGATACTTAACCTTCTCTAGCTTATAGTTGTATGGGTAAATATTATTAATTCAAAAAAAAGTTCATAAAAATTTGTCTGTATCCTTGCTATCCATTATTATGTCTAAGTATGTTATCAGTAATTAATTCCAGTTATTACTTTTAAATGCTGTATTTTTAAATGTTTTGTATCACAAAAACAACCAAATTTTCTTGTCAAATGAACTCTCATCTGATCTTCAGCCACTGCCATTTTAAGCTTTTTAACATCCACAAATAGTTAGTTTCACTCTGATTCTTCTCTGAAAACATGTGCAATCAGCTACAGGTCAGAATGCTTTGTGATGGCATTGCTTAAGTAACTTTGAGACCCTATCACAAGACTGAGTAAAGATTTCCAGGACTCTAGTGGAGAAGGTGATGGATTCAAGAAACTGCTAACCCAAAATCAAGACATGGGGCTGAATTAACTGATAAAGGATGATTACGGTTTTCTTTGGAACACGGCTGGTTCTTTAATGTCTTACTTTGTGGATATGAGAAACCCCTTTTCCTTTCTCTCTTAAGCTATCTATACCTCAAAACATTTTAATAGATTACACCTTTGTAAACAAAAATGAAACATTATCTTTTTCTCTCTACCTGACTCTCCAGAACTCAGAAACTCTTGAATATTCTTACTTTCAGGGCAATAGGTATTAGCATTAAGTTCAATGAGAACTTGTTCTCCTTGCAACAGGATTCAACTGGAAACACTGGTTATATAATCAAGGCTTTGATGGGAATGGGTTATCTGAGAATGATGTTCACAGAATCAGATACAACCAGATGGTTTTAAGGAACTAACGTCAACTTTATGAACCAATATTTACAAAACCCTCTTGGAAAAACAAGCCTGGTACTTGGCTTTTAGGGATTCTGACCTTGTATGTAAGAAACGTCACTTCCAGACAGGCCCACAGGACATTTGGGGGACCTCAAGGAGAGAAATTCACCCAAATTTACAGGTATTTCAGGCCAAGTCTCATGGCAAATTCTTTGGCTTCCCTGCCTCAAGGGGCTTTTAAAAGCCTAATCTGAGGGCCGAGCCCGTGGCGCACTTGGTAGAGTACGGTGCTGGGAGCGCTGCGACGCTCCCGCCGCGGGTTCGGATCCTATATAGAACTGGCCGGTGCACTCACTGGCTGAGTGCTGGTCACGAAAAAGGACAAAATAAATAAATAAATAAATAAATAAAATAAAAAAATAAAAGCCTAATCTGAGATTTCCCATTAAAAGTCCCAGCGAAGCAGACTTAAAAAGGGCCTACACTGTCAATCACTACTCTTGCTGCACTTATTTAAATAATCAGGCAAGTTTGATGAGGCCAGACTTATTTTATAAACAAAAATAGTCTTACTTTATCTTTGACAAAAACAGGGGTGATTGTAGAGACATATGGTTTCAAATAGAAAGCTATAACCCACCCCTCGTGGATCTTTAAGCTACTTTTCACCTCTTGATAAGCTCCATTTTTACTTTGTCCTTTGTTATCTACCTGGTAGACTAGACTGTAACAATTCTCCTAGTTTCCTCCAATAACTTGCTACAACTCTCCAACCCAATGTTTCCAATATTTCTGCCACCTTCCTATCTTGGAGTTACTGAGAACTCAAACCTTACTGCTCAGATCTTTACTGGGACTATCTAAAGAAGTCCTGGGGAAGATAGACACTTCCATGCTCTGCTCTAAGAAATAACCATGACTGTGGCATTGACATATATGTCATCACCACAGATATTCAAACTGCAAACCAGGAAATTTGTCAGATTGCTACTGCTGTCCTTGCTCAACTATCCAAAGATGCTTACAGCCCAATGTCTAGAAATCTTGACAAAACGCAACTGATAGAGTTTGAAAGTGCTGTCCCCCAAAACTCATGTGGAAAT
The DNA here is from genome assembly GCF_027409185.1 of Cynocephalus volans. Lineage (NCBI taxonomy): Eukaryota > Metazoa > Chordata > Mammalia > Dermoptera > Cynocephalidae > Cynocephalus > Cynocephalus volans. The sequence goes on from NC_084468.1 coordinate 12,921,849, forward strand.
CTGATCCCCAATGTGGCAATGTTGAGAGCTGTTTGAGTCATGGTGGCAGATCCCTCATGAATGGATTAATGCTCACCCTGGGGGGTGAGAATAGTGAGTGAGTTCTCACTTTATTAGTTTCTGTGAGAGCTGGTTGTTTAAAAAGACCCTGGCACCTTCTCTCTCTCTTGCTTCCTCTTGCCATGTGATCTGCTTGTACATGCTGGCTGCCAGCTGCTTTCCACCATAAGTAGAAGCAGCCTGAGGCCCAGGCAGCCACTTTCCACCATGAGTAGAAGCAGCCTGAGGCCCACACCAGATACAGCTGTCCCAGAACCATAAGCCAAATAAACCTCTGATCTGTATTAATTACCCAGTCTCAGGTATTTTGTTATAACAACACAAAATGGACTAATACAGAAAATTGGTATTGGGAGCAGGGCATTGCTATGCAGATACCTGAAAATGTGGAAGTGGCTTTGGAACCAGGTAATGGGCAGAGGTTGGAGGAGTTTGGAGGACTCAGAAGACAAAAAGATGAAGGAAAGTTTGGAAATTTTAGAGATTGGTTAAATGGTTGTGACCAGAATGCTGACAGAAATGTAGACAGTAAAAGCCATGCTGATGATGAGGTCTCAGATAGAAATGAGGAACTTATCAGGAACTGGACAAAAGATCACCCTTGCTACACCACAGCAAGGAACTTGACTGCATTGTGTCCATGCCCTAGGACTATGTAGAGTGGTGAACCAGAATTGTGGCAGAAGAAATTTCCAAGCAGCAAAGCATTAAGGAAGTTTCATGGCTACTTGTAACAGCCTATGCTGAGTTATGGCAGCATAGGCATTACTTAAAGTCAGAATTTAATAGGAAAGCCGAGCATAAAGATTTGGAAAATTTGCAGCTTGGCCATGTGGTAGAGAAGCAGAGAGCAGGAGAAAAATGTAAGGGTGAAGCAGACTGGTTGCTAAAGACATTAGCTTGAGGCAGCCAGATGCTAATACCCAAGACAATGGGAAAAAGGCCCTGAAGGCATTTCAGAAGCCTGGAAGTCTGCCCCTCCCATCACAAGCCCGAGGCATAGGAGGACAGAGTTGTTCCAGAGCACAGACATGGGGAGCTGCTGCCCTCCGGAACCTGCTCCCTGCATTCCAGTTGCTCTGGCTGGCGCAGCCCTGCCTCAAGTGGCCCCAAGTGTGGTTGGTGCAGCAGCTCTGGAGAGCATAAGCCGGAGACGCTGGTGGCATCCATGTGGTGTTAAATTTGCAGGCCTGCAGGACAAGAGAGCAGAGGAGGCATAGCAGCCTCCACCCAGATTTCAGAGGATGTATGGAAAGCCTGGGGGCCCAGGCAGGGACCTGCTGCAGAGTAGGAGACAACGCGGAGGCCATCTACTAGAGCTACGCAGAGCAGAAATGTGGGGTCGGAGCCCTCACAGAGAGCCCCCACCAGGGAAACAATTAGTAGAGCCAAGGAAGCAGGGCTGCCACCAGTACTCCAGAACTGTAGGGCCATTGGCAACATGCAACACCAGCCTGGAAGAGCCGCAGTTACCAGCGCAGACCAGTGGGCTGTGCCTGGCAGAGCTGTGAGGGGTGGGGCTGCCCAAGGTTTTAGGGGCCCAGATGCCCAATTTTGCCCAGGATGCAGGACTTGGAGTCAAAGAAGGTTATTTTGGAGCACGGAGATTTAATGTTTGCCCTGCTGGGTTTTGGACTTGTTTGGGGCCTATTTCTCCCTTTTGGAATAGGGATGTCTGTTCCACCTCTGTATCTTGGAAGTAGATAAATTTGTTTTTGATTTTTACAGATTCACAGCTGGAAGGAGTTTTTGTCTTTGGTCTCAGATGAGACTTTGGACTTTTAAGTTGGTGCAAACTAAGCCTTTTGGGACCGTTGGGATGGAATGATTGTATTTTGTATGTGAGAATGACATGAGTTTTGGGAGGCCAGGGGCAGAATGACAGAGTTTAAATGTGTTGTTCCCCCAAAGCTCATGTGTAAATCTGATCCTCAATGTGGCAGTGTTGGGAGCTGTTTGAGTCACGGGGGTGGATCCCTCATGAATGGATTAATGCTTGCCCTTGGGAGTGGGGGTAGTAAGTTCTCACTTTATTAGTTCCAGTGAGAGCTGGTTGTTTAAAAAGACCTTGGCACCTCCCCTCTCTTGCTACCCTTCGCCATGTGATCTGCTTGTACATGCTGGCTGCCTGCTGCTTTCCACCATGAGTAGAAGCAGCCTGAGGCCTGTGCCAGATGCAGCTGTCCCAGAATCGTAAGCCAAATAAACCTCTGTTCTTTATAAATGACCCAGTCTCGAGCATTCTGTTATAGCAACACAAAACAGACTAATACAGCAACCAAACAAGAAATGGACTCATATTATTCAAAAAAAAGAAGAACATCTGCTTTTTTCCTTGTCTCTCTTCTCAACCAAACCTGAGTCAGGCTCTTCTGAGCTCTCTTCTCAACTCAGTCTTCACCTTGGGCTCTGTCCCACTTAGTTCAGTTTAGCAAGAATCCTGCTGAGTCAGATCTCCCACCCTTGTTATCTGACCATCCTAGATGTTTGGTCAAATTCCTCATCTCCCATCCTCAATATCTTATTACTCCGCCTGCCTTCAGTAAGAATCCCTCTGGCCTTGATGTTTCTTCTTCATAATTGTCCATCCACTGACCCCCATTCCTCTCCCTATTGCATTCAGAATTAAGCACAATCTTTCTCCCCTACTGCAAGCCCCCACTACAGTCATCCCTCTTAAATAACGTCTTCTTTACCCTCTTTAACAAGTGGCAGAACAATTTTTTTCTTTAACATAACATCATTTACTATAAAATGTTTGCCAATGTCACAGCAGATGATGGCACACGTTGTGATAGTTAAAAACCCATTTTTGCAACTCACCTTAACATTCTTCAGTCCCTTTTCAAAGAGACTAAGCATCTCAGAGAGTTTATTGTCAGAATGTACATTATAAATGGTCTGGCTGCGTTGTTGAAGCAAACCAATAATGTATTCATTTTCAATCTGCTCATGCATTTTGAACTCCTTGAAAGTAGCATACAAAGACTGTAGAAGAGCACGGAAATCATTGTTGTTGGAAAAGTTGGTTTTAGAAAGCTGAATAAAAATTTAGAAAGAAAGGCATAATAAATATATGCAAATACACACCAACAAGAAATATCTAAATGCATTCCTTTTTGCACAAACCAAGATACTTTTCTTATACTTGGTTATATTAGAGTAAAAATAAAGGAAATTCATAAATTAACAAGTTATAATGGTATATAATAAAAAGTACACTGGGCCAGGAAGATGTTGGTTTGCATTCTGAAGGGCTTGGTGATACAAATAAATAATGCATGAACAAATCACATAGTTTCTTTAAATAAAAGTGGTTACCAAGCCCCCTCCAAACCTAAAATTCCATTACTCTGTTGAAAAGACAACCTACTGAATGGGAGAAAATATCTGCAAACAATACATCTGACAAGGGATTAATATCCAGAATATACAAGAAACTCAAACAACTTCACAGTAAAAAAAAAAAAAAAAATCTAATTAAAAAATTGGCCCAATCATAAAGCTACCTTTTCAGATAGAAGAGAGTAACTATCAGAAAGAACACTTGCTCTACAGCAACAGTTCACACCAGAAGGGCAATTTTGCCCCTCAAGAGTTAAAGGGCAAGATCTGGAGACAGTTTTGGTTGTCACCAACGGAGAAGTACTACTGACATCTAGTGGGTAAAAGTCAGGAATGCTGCTAAACATCTTGCAATGCACAGGACAGCCCCCACAACCAAAAATCATCTGACCTAAAAATGTCAACAGCACTTTGGTTGAAAACCACTGCTCTAGGGAAGTGTTTTTCATTGTTAACCATGACTTTCAGTATGAAATACACTGCAGTCCAAACACACACACACCACAAACACTTCAAACAAATTTCAGGAAATAATATTTCCCTCTCTAATCTGTGATGTACTCTAATATTTACTTTTCCATTTTATTTTTTTAATGCTGTTTCTGACCCAGAAAATTGATTTATGACCTACTAATGGGTCATAAGGCACATTTTGGAAAACATTATACTACAATAGAACATAAAGGTTCCTAAAACCTATAAAATTATACAATCTAGTGCCTTGCTAATGTGACAAGGCATAGAACAGGATACACATAATCAAGAAATAGTAACAAACAGTAACATGGTATCTTGCACATTTTAAAAGAATTTATAACTGACTTTCTGGCTCAGACACTCGCAACCTAAAATACTACAGTCTGGCTTCAAACTGATTCTCAAGTGGTGTGTCATTTAAAAACAGTTCAAAAATAGACATAAAAATACCATAACAAAAAACAAAATATTATTGCCCCGAATAAGTTTTTACTTTCTTTCACTCAGCCAAACAATGCTTTCATTTAATCAAGGGAGATTCACACAATGAATAAACCTTAGTAACTATCTGGTCAAATTTACAGATGGAAAAAATGATGACCCACAGGTGAACTATTTTACATAAAATCACAGAGTTAGTAGTAAGTAGCAGAACCAGTAAGGTAATGCAAAAAACATGGGCTTCAGAAGAAGAAAAAAAAATCTTAAGATTAAAAGGCTATGCTAATTACTAGTTGAATAGGTTGGGTAAGTTATTTTAACCACTGACTGTTTCCTCATCTTTAATTGAGGGATAATACTTATTTTGCAGGGCTCTTGTGAAGATTAAAAGAAATAATGTAAGCATGTAGTAAGAACTCTTTAAATTCCCTTTTCCTTCCTCTCCTAGCTCTCAATTCAATATTATCTCCACTAAATCAATCTTACCAAATGGCAGAGAAATGAGAAAAACAAGGAACAATGATCATAAAGCTATATTCATTCAATTTTTTAGAATCAATCTATTTAAATTATTCCGCACTTATTTCCTTTTTAGAGTTTTGGTCATAAAATGTCCTTTCTTTACAAAATGATAAACTAGATGGCATTTTGAATATCCTTACCTGAAAAACTTGGGCACTCCCTAAGGCCTCCACCACTTGAATTTTTTATAACTGGTTTATGTATAAGTCTGGAAATCTCTGTAATAACCACATCCTTACAACCACCACCTACTTTGTTCTCAGAAATCAATTCAAAGAGACCACTCTTGACACTTTTAATGTAGAGCAGACCATATACCTCCCTTTTGCTCCCACTATATCCTAATTGGATTTCCATCTTAGCACAGATATTATTACATATTAGATTGTACACTCCTTAAGAATGGGGACCACATCTCACACTGCCAACACAAGCTATTACAGGGCAGACTGACAGTAGAAACTCCTGCTCACTGACAGAATAAAGTCAAATTTTGAGGACTGAAGGAAAGACAGGAACTGGAATAAAATGGGGAAAGGACGTCATTCGATGCAAATTTTCACTAAAATTATCTCAATTTGGAAAGTCAGTGAATTAGCAGAAAATATTTCTCAACCGACTGTTGGCCAATAAAAAATGAGAAACTACTATGGTTTCATACAAAAAAAATTAAACTAGGAATCCTAATCCTGACTCAGGTTTTCTTCTGTATTTATCATTAACTGCTTATGTAATCTTGGCCTAGCTAATCTATACCTCCAAGTCCCCAGCTATGAAACAGTAACAGCCCCTGCCTTTATTTAACTCAAAGGACAGCTGTCTGGACACCAAAGGAGAAAAACTTTTACATAAAACCACTTATAAATTTAAGAGGAAATCCAAGAGCCAAGTATTAAATTAGGTAATATACAGCAATATTTAAAATGGCCTACAACAACTGCAGAATAAATTATAAGTAAACTAGTCTAAGCATATGATTGATTTGATCTAGTAAATAAATGGATGCCTCTAAAATATATTGTACTTGAAAAATTCAATATTAGAAATAAAATCGACTTCTTTACAGTTACTAGGCATTCAGAGTCATGATTTAAAATACAATGAAATAACATACTTTATACCTTTTTAGTTCGAGTAGAAAAACTAATTCTCATTTTGTATAGTTTTATTGTAGGCCACTTGGGTTGGATATCCCTTGTCTATACAACCAAAGGATGGTGATGGCAAAATTTGAGATGACCAATGAATAAAAACAAAGCACTCTTCTTAACTCCTTTAAGACTATTCAGTCATCACAAAATATTTATTTTTCCACTCTAGCTCCCAAAAGACATCCTGAGGAAGATTCCCATTGGCTATTAGTATCAAGAAGAAATCTGAATGTAAAATTCCTAAGCAGTTGTTGTTTTCCCTAAATCACCTTGATCACAGTTCAGAAAAATTGGACTTTTAATCTTCTTGAATATATACAACAATCTCATTAACTATATCTAATTAATTCAGACTTAGTGATAATGACTTATGCTATGTCAAACTGAAAATTCTTTATTAATCTAATTAGGAGGGAACATTTAACTACTTAAGTCTTATTAGACTCAGCTATTGTTTTTTCAAAATGGCAACTGCATTTTCAAATTTGTTCAAGACAGACAAAAAAAAATGATTGACTTCTTCAAAACGTTCCAATAAGACTGGTTAGTCTAGTACCAACTAAATAAAACTGTAATTCTTCATTTGGGTAGGAAATAATCACTTAGAAATCTATGAAAGCTACAAATCCCCTAGGAGGATGTACACATGCACAAAATATTCCATCTAATTTCAGGTGATCTCTGCACAACCAATCCCCAGTCTCAACTGGAGAGAAAAACTTGGATTCTATTAGTCTTCACACTTCACTTTTTGAAATCTGAGAAACTGAAAAACCACATTTTTTTCTTTCCTGCAATTAACGAATACTGTCAGAATGAACTAAATTCAAAAGCCAGAGAGGATAAAGACACTATAATACAGCTAACTGAAAAACTCAAGGTTATGCACTTCTGCTTAACCTTTCCTTAAGCTTCTCCTGGATAAGTGGTTCTCCCCCTTGGCTGCACACTGCACTCACCTGGAGAACTTGAAATTATACCTGTTGTCTGGGTTCCACCCTCAGAGATCCTAACTTTGGTGGTTTGGGTATCAGGATTTTTTTTTTTTTTTTTTTTTTAAACAGCTTTTGGGGTAATTCTAATAAGCAATCAAGGTAGAGAACCATTGTCCTGGACAGTCCTAGTGTTTAAAACTACATCTGAATCAGGTATTTTTTAATTTTCAAAATGGAGGGAGGGAGATGACTGTTGTGGGGCAGGGGTGCTAAGATCCAAAACTCACCCTCACTGCTTTAAATTGCTAATCTGGAGTGTGGCCTAGCACTGAACACTCTGGGCATCCTCCAACCCTTCGCTGTCTGTCCCCGGTGGTTCTGCTTAATGCTACGTAATTTCTGAGAATTCGTAAAAGTTGATCTCTATGCTTAAACTATAGTTGTTTAAATGTTTATTTTATTTGGATCATTTCTACAAGAAACAGGACTGCCTGATGTTTTCAGGATATCCATATGAATTTCTCTAACATTAACTGACAAATTTGTGGAATTTTAATATCGTTTTAACATCTTTTGCAAAAGGCCCTGAACTATCTCCACAAAAGTGATTCCTTAGCTTATGCTGCACGAATTAAGAGTTCGAAAAGATTCTCACAGTTGAAACAACTTTTCCCCTTTTATTAGAGCCCATGAAAGAATTCCAACAGAGACTAGCTCTCTTATAACAAAATCTACATCGAGTAAAATGCTCGCGGCAATAAAAGTCACAAGGAAACATATAACCATAAAGGAAGAGCGAAGGTCTTCCAGCACCTATCCCTGGCTTTTCTCCTAAATCTAACCCGTGAAAATCTGAGGGGTAAAATGAGCAGGGGTAGCTGGAAGACGCCGCTCCTCCAGCCAGGAAGCAAGCTAGAGGTTCAGGAGCAGACTGGATGGGCATCTGCACAGAGGATCGGGGAGCCCCAAAACAGGAAGGGAGGGGTGGCGGGGGGCGAGGACAACTGTAGAAACAGCCGACCCTGTGCAGATGCGAAACCCACTGCAGGTGGCCGGCCCGAGGCCCCCGAAGGCTCTGTGGGGAGAGAAGGGGCCAGCAGGTGAGGAGGGAGGCCCGACTCGAGGGCGGCCGGTGGCCAGGGAGCGCCCCTCCTCAGCCCGCCAGGCTCCCGGGCAGGACACCGCCAGACAGGGGCCGCGCCACCCGCCCCGAGGGCACGTCGGAGGCCCTGGCGGGACGGCGCGCTGGGAAGGTGCGGGGAGCTGCGCGGCGCTGACAGCTGCGCAGGCGGCTATTCGCGCAGCGGCGGCGCCCCAGGGGCTGCAGGCGCCGCGCAGACCAGGCCGCCCCAGGGACGCGGCCCGTTCCTCCTCGCCGCCCGCGCGGCCCAGAGCGGGAGGGCCCGCGCTCCGTTACCTTGTCGCAGTAGAGCCCCACCAGCTGCTTCATCCGCCAGTGTGGGGCGGTGAAGACGTCCACTTCTTCAGGGAAGGGCGCCATCGCCACTGCCTCAGCCTCCGCCTCAGCAGCCGCGGCCACCGCCTCTCCATAGACACCCTCGCCGCGGGGCAGAGGCGGCGCGCCCCCCTGCGCATGCGCCCGCCCCGTCGGCGCGCGCGCCCGGGCCACCCGGCCCCGAGAATGCGGGGGCGCGCGGGCGGCCGCCATGCGGTCCCCGCGGACCACGTGACCCGGCGCGCGCGTAGGCTGCAGCTTCCACCTCCCGCCTCCAAAACTTTCATTCCTTGTCCTCTTCACGTGCCGCAAAAAGAAACCAGACCTGTTTCCTGTTTATTTCGCCACATGAAAACACATTGCAGGGAGGGGATGTTGCTTTAGCGGCCTCTCGGCGCTTCTCCCCGTTGCTGCTCTGCCCACCAGGCCTTGAGGCCGAGACAGCCGCCAGGCACAATGGCCGCGGTCAGGACCGAGAGCTCTTCCTGGGCTCTCTGGGCCTAATGCCCCATTAGCCTGGGTGACTGCGCTGTGCGCGACCGGGCCCTGCTGAGCCGCCCTTTGCCTCCCTGTGATTCGCGGGCGCCGGACCTTTGGCCGCCGGGGCCCCAACCGCCCACCTCCCGCCCGCTAGTCAAAGGCCGGGGCTGGGCTCCCGCCCAGCGGCTGGTGAGCCATTGTGGAGGGGCCCCAACTTGCAGTCCGCACGGAGAGCGGTGGCGCGTGACAAGGCCAAACACGGGCCTTCTCAGGCGGCAGCCCACGGCGGGGGCAGGGCCTGGAAATGAGAAGCAGGGCGGAGATGTCGCATCTCCTCCGTCCAGGAGGGAAGGGCCTCTTGCAATTCAGGAGGCTCAACGGAGGATCCAGGAGCGGAAATGCGCCTCACACAGGAGCGCTCCGTCGGGGCTGGGCTAGATGGGCCTTGGGCGTGGGGAGGAAAGTGAACAACCATGGAAGGTTAGGGCAAGAAGAACCTTGCACCAAGCTGTCCATTTTAAGCAGAGGCTCAGAGAGAAAGAAGGGATCTTAAATAAAGTCATGGTCACTGACGAGAAAAAGGTCTGTCTCTTCACCTAGTCCTAGCTCCAGCTCTCCAGGGGACACATTTCACATCTCACCCTGAACAACCCTCGACTTCTTGACTGGAGGACTGATGGGCAGATAGAGAAATGCTATAAAATAGGGAAATCTGAGAACCTGGAGAGGGTGTGTTATTTGCTTAATGGCCATCAACTCCAGGAGAGCAAAAATCAGATAGGCTGTGCTCACCCTTGTATCTCCATTACCTAACACAGGCCCATGACAACATGGGTGTTCAATAAATATTCAACGAGCGATGGAGTAAAAGGAGGTGAGAAAGAGCCTTGTAGTGGAGGGAGTCTGTTTACTTCTAATCTTACTATGTGCCCCTTATTGACCGGAAATGTGAGCAGTGGTTAAAAGCACTGACTCTGGAGATGAAGTTAGATTCCTGGTTTTGCCAGGTACTAATTATATGACCTTGATCAAGCTACATGACTTCTCTGTGCCTGTTTCCTCGTATAGAAAATGGGAGTATTAATACCTACCTCATAGAGTTCATATCCTTAAAGTGCTGTTAAGCTACTGATGCTAAATAAAACAGCTCTGTGGTGTTGTCCTGTAGGAAATTCAGTCTTGAAGACATTTGGGTAATTGCCTAGGGTCCCACATATTAGTAAGTGAATAATCTGGCTATGAATCTGGGTCTTACGATACCCTCCCAGGCACTGTTTTAGTTTTGTGGGACACAGAGAAAGCTTATTTACAGTCAGTTCTAAAGAAACAGGAATAACGCTTAAGGAATGGAATAATAACCTTGATAGATCCATCTCTCTCTTCCTCCTTTTCTCTCATTCTCTCCGTTTCTCCCTCTCTTTTTTCCTGTTTTTTTCTCTAGGGATTTTCCTGTATACTTTTCAATATCCCACTGAAGATATTTCCTTATTTAGCCTTCTGTTTCTTTACTGCATTCTGATCTTTCACTCTGGAATCGGACCTTAAGTGAACCAGTTGTATAGAGAAATGAGGTCCATGAGAATATGTGCTTTGTTTTATCCTCAGCACTTAGAAGTGTCTATTATACAGTTACTACCCAATAAATATTTGCTTAATAAAGAAGGAATGAAGGAAGGTCATGGCATTCTGTAATTTCCTCATTTAAAACAACCTCTAATACACCATGTTGTATTTCTCATTCACCTGTTTGTGCCTGTGTTGTTCATTAGTGTATCCCTACAACGAGGCATAGTAAAAACAAGTCCATCTACACACACTTTCACTGTAACCCGGATTTGAATCTGTGTAGTCTGCTAAAAAGTTATAACAGCCACTTTCAACTCTGTCCATTTCAAGGGATTTGTTTAAGATGACAAAATAAAATAAATAAAGTGCTAAAAAGTAAGCCCTGTGGATCGTTTTTCCCTTTGAAAGAAGCTGTTAACATTAGCTCCATATGCTGAGGAATGTGGCAATTAATCACCTGATATATTCAGAATACATGATTGATTTATACTGAACTTTAGCCCTAGAGAGAAGACATTGATCAATGTAGTATCATTACTGTAGGTTACTGCAACTACAGCAGATAGGAACTGTCATTAAGGCCAAGGCTGCCAGTTTAATCACCTCTCTACATGATTTATTTGTGTATTTGACAGCAGATGAATTCTAACAGACCATCTAGCCATTAGCCAACACAGAGACTGGATAAGGCATGTGAAAAGAGCAGTAAAAACCCACATAGTAGAGTGCCCAACAGGATTGGTGGTTCTTTCTCTTTCCTACTCTCATTCTCTCTGAAAAACTGCATGCAACAGGGGAAAAAAATCAAATCATTCCCTGGCAACCTAATAATATGAGGACACTAGGCCTCTTCTCTAGTTTTCCAACGCTCACTTTAAGGGCCCTAGGAAAGATTACTGGTAAGGGAAGGTATATTCTAAGAGACTTAACTCTTGAGTATGTGAAGCAGCACTTTCCCCAACAGAGTTAGTTGTGAAAACAATGAAAGAATGTTGCAATTGCAAAACAGAATCATAGTCCTAAATCAATACCAGCACTGATCCTCACTGTCAGTCAAAGTAACTAATCAGCAACTGTTGCAGCTTCTAAGTTGATTTAGGGATAAAGCTTTTGGTATGAATGATGGCATTATTAAAAGAAAAGATAGTCAGTGGGTTGAAATGCAATGACAAGTGCTAGATTTTTTCATTTGCCTTTATATACTTTATATGCAAATTGACCTGTTAATGAAATATTCATGAAATGAATGCAAGTTTAATGAATTAATGAAAGATCCCCCCAAATTTTTACTTTGTTTTAAACAGTGAATACTATTTCCCCATTGATTTTCATTATATAATTATAAACTATATAAGCTATGTGTATTAGTCTACTAGGGCTCCCATAACAAATACCACATATTGGGTGGCTTAAACCACAGAAATTTATTTTCTCACAGTTCTGGAGGCCAGAAGTCCAAGATCAAGGTGTCAGCAGGTTTGAGTTCTTCTGAGGCCTTTCTCCTTGGCCTGCAGATGGCTGCCTTCTCCAAGTGTACTCACTTGGCCTTATCCCTGTGTGTGCACGTCTGGTGTCTCTCTGTATGTACCAATCTCCTATTCTTATAAGGACACCACTCAGATTGGATTAGTGCCCCCACTCCCAGCCACCTCATTTTAACTTAATCGCCTCTGTAAAGTCCCTATCTCCAAATGCAGGCATATTCTAAGGTACTGGGGATTAAGGCTTCAACATTAGAATTTGGGGAAACACAATTCAGCCTATAACATTATGTAAAGAAAAGTTTGTTCCAAAGATATAGTAAAATCTTCTCACAATGAAAAAAAGAAATTGGAAACAAATAAATGTCTATCAATAGGATATTGGATAAATAAATATAACACATTCATTCAATTGAAAAATATGCATCTGTTAAAAAGTATAAGATAGATCTCTATTTGCTGATATGGAATGAAAGCAAGATTTACTATTGAGTTAAAAAATGTGAAGAATACTGTGTTAAATATGTTTTCATTTGTGTAAAAAACAATGTTTCTAGAATAACAGCAGAGAACTGTGAACAGGTCATCTAGGATGGGAAGCAGTTAAATGCCTTTTTAAATATGAATAGTTTAAATATTTTTACTATGTTCACCTATTGATCTAACAGTTATAAAATTTAGTTAATAAAAATGCATTTTAAAAGCATTCATGCAATAACTTTTAAAACTTTAGCTTCTCTCTTTGCACTGCCCTTTGTCCACACCAATCTCTCCCATAGGACTAAAAGCCATCTTTAAAGGCAGGAACAGTGCATTTAAAGACATCAGGGAAATGGGTGTGGTAGAATGTTCACTGAAAAAAGTAGTCCCCAAATCATACATACAGTATGAATTCACACCAAGTTTTAAAAAAAAAATGCATAAAAAAGAGGAAAGAAATGAGGCAAAAATCTTAAGTCTCCACTGAGTGATAAGAATCACAGGTGATTCCCTACCTCCTTTATATTCATTTTTATATTCTTTCCACTTTTTAAAATGTGCATATTTGACTTCCAGTGTTAGAAATACAGAAAGTAATATATTACAATCTGGTGACAATTATATTTTATAAATATGTTAAAAGGAGCTAAAAAAAAAAAAATATATATATATATATATATATATCAATAAGGTAACTATGTCTGTCTTTGGAAGTGAAACTGTGGGGAGAGCTACATTTTTGCCCAAATTTTAAAAATTTCCCCAAAGTTTTATAGTTGAAAAACAAGAAAAAAGAATTTTTTTAAGGTCTGTTTAACATCAACCACCATTAGGTCTGTAATGCCACAGCTATGTCTAGTCTCTTGGAAGCCCACCTTACCTCACAGACATATAAATAGGATCCTAGGCTGTATCCTATACCTAGGATCCTAGGATGCATTCTATACCTGTGTCTGGAGACCTCTGGCTCCATCTCCTGCCACATGATTCCATCCATCTGACATGGGAGTCTCCCAGCTTGTCAGTAGGAAGCCATTCCAGTGAGTTCTGTCTGGGTTTTATTCATTAGAACACTACTAAGCCCCTGCAACACTTTTTGCATGACACACACACAACACTTCACCTTGGCTAGGCCTCCCTCGTCAACCAGAGTTGCTGCCAGCTCTTTTTAAAGTCTACAGCTGTAATAAAATTGGTGGGTATGTCCTGCATTGGGCATTTTCCTGTTCAGTGGCTCTCTTGTGTCCACAATTAGTCTCAGTATCCATTCCCAGAACTTCGCATTCGCATGTTTTGAGCACATGCTTCCCATTGTTGACTAAAAGGATAGGACATCAGATTGGAATACAGGCACCCTTTTTTCAAAGTGTGCAACCTCTACCCTAGAGCTGGCTCATTGATACCTACCTAGTACATGAGAAAAAGAAATGCTTGGACATATACAAAGCCATAAGATAACAAAAGAGTTGAGAAGAGGAAGAGGTGTAAAAGAAAAAAGGACAGACAGGACAGAAATAAAAAGACAAGGAAAAGCAGAGTGGGGAAAAGAGTAAAAGAAAGAAAAAAGGTATAGGTAGAAGTGGAAGACAAGAAAACGATAATTAAAATGTATTGAGGTCTTACCATATACCAGGCAGTGTAAATGTTTTCCATGAATTACCACGTGTAATCCTCACAATATGTGGAACACTGTACTAGTCCCCACTTAACAAAAAAAGATGATGATGGTTAGAGAGAGTATTTGACTTGTCCAAGGTCACAGAGCTAGTGAGTGGAAAATCAGGGATTTAAATCCATGTCTTTCTCATCCCAGACACACATAGAACCTTATACTCAGAAGACAATTCTCTATCATTCGCTCATATCAACAAATTAAATGCCTAATATGTGCTATTAACCTCTGAGCTAAGGGCAACTAATATGGAATTTCTACTCTCTGTCCCAGTGAAAGAACAAACAGATAAGGATGCATATTAGGATCAGAGTAAGTAGAGTTCCCACAGAAGGGAACTGTATGTTCCATACAGGATGCTGTCTTAATCTAGTGTTTAGATAGCCAGAGAGGGCTTTCTAGCAGAAGTGTCCCCTGAACTCAGCCTTGAAGATTCAAAGGAATTATCCATCTGGGACTCCAGTGACTTTATTTTTATTTACTCAGCATTAATTGGACATCTACTATGCAGCAGGGGCTCAGCATATAAAGTTGAATAAATCCAGATTACTGTTCTTGAAAATCTCACAACTTTTAAGGAGATTCAAAGTTTTGTATTACCCACCCCATCCTGAATCAGCTGCAGTGATTAGTGTTTCCTCCTTGCTAATTCCAGCCCCTCCTGTGGTTGACTGAAGCTTTTACTACATAATATTTTCAACAATAACAAAAAATCAGAACAATAACATAGATAAGAGTAGTCTATTAAATAAGTAATTTATCTTATTTTTTAACAATTTTAAGCAACTAACATTATATGATAACGTGCTTATCTGCCTTTATCTATGTCCCCAAAACAAGTAGTTGACATACATAGTAGGCATACAATATTTCCTACTGCATTAATGAGAATTTGAAAGACTTTTACAAACAAAAATTCCCATTATTCAGTAACGTGCATAAATGTTTTTAAGAAAAATTAACCCAAACAAGCTATAATTAAAGTCCTTCTTACTTTCAACAATTGTTCCATCCCTTCAAAGGGTTCTCATTTTGACCCCATAAGCAGTAAGCAGGAATTCATTCCTTAACTGGGTACTGGGTAAGGCTCAGCTGTGGGCACCTCTTTACCTGGATTTCCATTCCTTCTCCCAGAAGAATGTGAGCTGCACCACAAACTACAAGTCCAAGTATGGAGTATTCCTATTTTTAGCCACTTTTTGAAGAGAAGTAGTATAGATAACGCTAAAACCATAGTTTGTGGCATTGCAAATATGGAGCTATAATGTGAAGAGTGTTCTGTAATATTTCTTTGAAAAATTCCACATAAACTAGAGGCTTCCATTTCTTAAACATACCTGTGTGTCACCTATCCTGTTTTTTTTTTTTTTTTTTAAAGATGACTGGTGAGGGGATCTTAACCCTTGACTTGGTGTTGTCAGCACCACGCTCTCCCAAGTGAGAGAACTAGTCACCCCTATATAGGGATCTGAACCCGTGGCCTCTTGGTGCTATCAGCACCGCACTCTCCTAAGTGAGCCACGGGCAGCCCTCACCTATCTTGTTCTTAATAAATAACGCCAAGTCAAGACCAATTCCTTGACTTCCAATCAAAAGTTCTATTATGGGCTGACTTACTGGGAGCAAGAATGGTGCAGCGCACATGGCCTGAGGGAAGGGTGGACAACTTGACTCAGCTGTTTGCGCCATGTAGTGAGGGGAAGTGTAACAAGTTTCTGGAATGGAAAGAAATGATAGCTTCCTGTAAACTGTCGGCTTACATTCATTGTAATGATGAAATCTGCCAGGTGATTGCTTAATTCCTGCCTACAGGGAGGAAAAAGAGAAGTATTTAGGAAAATCACTTCTGTTTCCTTCTTCCTTACCTCTGAAATTTAAAAACAAAACTTCCAAATAGAATACAAAAACTATCCCAACTTACAAAAGGCAGTTTTAAAATGCTGAGTGGTATGGAGGCAGAAAGAAACGGGGATGTCACAGAGATTTCTGATTTCTAGTAGATGTTCTTTTGGAACAGACTGATTAAAACATAAAATGTTGACCTAAGTTCTAATCCCACCTCTGTCACTAACTACTTACCCATGGAACCTTGGGCAAATCACTTGCCCATTCTGGGGCCTCAGTTTCCTCAACTATGCAGAATTGGTCTGGGATACTTTTGTTTCTAGTTTTTTGGCAACTCACTGGTATGGAGAGCTGAACTCTTCGACCTTGTTGTTGACGAGACTGTGCTCTAACCAACTGAGCTAACCGGCCAGCCTGGTCTGGTAAGCTTTTGAGTGATAAGGAGTACAAAATAATTAATACATGTAAATTAATTTACAACACATGTAAAAAGGACACTCCCAGACAAGTGCTTACCTGTTATGGGAAGGCAGTCTCCAATCACCAGATAAGTCAGTCAAAACTTAGGTAAGTTTTAACTAATCATTATTTTCCTTTTGCAACCAGTTTAACTGTGATTAGTTCCATTCATTTTTCCTAAAATGTCTATCCCAAGGTGATTCTTTGATCTACTATAGATCTTTTTGTGTGTGTGCAAGACTGTAACAAAACCGTGATATGTGAAATTTTTAAAAATATTCTCTAACAGTAGAGAGACGAAATGGGTAGTACTGTGGTAAATGGGTAGGAGTAAAGCAAAATAGGTAGGAGTGTGGACTCAGTTTCCTCATCCACATAATGGATCTCTATCTACATCACAGGATATCCTGAAAATAAAATGTTGTATGGAACTTAGCAGAGAGTTTGGCATAGGAAACATTAAATGTTAGCTCTCACTCTTACCTGTAAAATGAGGAGATTGGACAAGATATTCTCTTTGGTCTCTGCCAGTTCTGTTTCTGAGAACCCTAGGAATAACACCATGAATGCTGCTTCTTTAGGTTAATTCTACAAATTAATTTAATTGGAGAAGGGAGGTAGATGTGTTTGCAAGTGACAGAAAATACAAAGTGATATAAGTGGCTTAAAAAAGAGGGTTTTTTTTTTTCCTTTTCTCATATATAAGTTATATAGTGTTGCATAACAAATTACCCCAAAACTTAGTGGCTTGAGACAGCAACATTTATTATTTCAGTTTCTGATGATTAGGAAATCCAGAGTGACTTAGCTGGGTGGCTCTAGCTCAAGTTCTCTCATGAGGTTACAGTCAAGTAGGCAGCCAGAGCTGCAGGCATCTAAAGACTTAATGGGGACTGAAGGATCTACTTTCAGGCTCACTCAAGTGTTTCTTGGGATGCCTCAGATGCTGACAGGCTGTTAAGACTAAGGACCTTAGATCCTTACCACATGGGACTCTCCACAGTACTTAGAATATGGTAGTTTGCTTTCCCTGGAGTGAGTGCCAAAAAATAGAGAGCAAGCAAATTCAAACATCCAAGATAAGCCAATCTTTTATAATGTAATCTCAGAAGAAATATACCATCACTTCTGCCATATGCTATTGGTCATACAGATTAACCCCAGTACAATGTGGGAGAGGACTACTACATACCAGATGCAGAGATTATTTGGGGGTCCTATTGGAGGCTGGCTACAACACTCATATAAATACCAGTATAAGTGACCCAGGGCTGGTTTGACCGCTCTACTCCATTTTATCTTTAGGGGCACAGATTCTTACCAATTCATTGCTCTACCAACCCTATAGGGTAGTTTTTATATTTAAGTTCAAAGAGGGTGGCACCTTTATTCTAAGCTGTAAAATGGAGGAAAGGAAGAAGAAAGCCAAAGAATACATACATGCTATCTCCTAAGAAAGTTTCTGAAAGACACTCTTATCTACATCCCACAGGCTAGTACTTATATCACAAAGCTCACCTAGTTGCAAGGAAGGTGGGAAATGTGACCATGTACTGTGGGTGGACATGTATCAAGCCAAACATCAGAGGATACATTATGGATATAAGGGGGCTAACATGTCTCTGCCAAAGGACTCATTTGAACAAATAATATAGCATTGTCCTACTTTCATTTCATCTCAACTAAAACTAGCCTTCTTACTTTTAATGACCTACAACCCAGGATCTAGCTCTCTCCTCCCGGGAAGTAAAACGTACCAGTGAAATTTTTAGTAAGATTCTTCAATTGAAAATAGACATAATAATAGTACCTACCTCAGAGAAGTATTTGGAAATCAAACCATAAGTATGAAGGCACATTTATTGAATGTTTAATATATGACAGTCAATGTTCTAAATACTTAAGATTTATTATGTCATGATAATGAAGATATCTTCATATCTTCACCTTATGAAGGTGTTATTACCATCTCTCACTTTACACATGGCTAAACCAAGGCACTAGCATCAGTGACATTGCTGGTAAACATTAAACACAATGCTTCTCTGCCTCCCACACTTTACACTTCCTAGACTATTCTATTATCATCTTAATTAAAATGTTAAAAAATAGCATCCAAGAATGAATTGGAATTACTTGAAATGGAAATTTGAAACAGAAAACTGATCAATTCTCTGGTAAATTAGATATGCATATAACAATGATTCCCATTATTTGGAGTTATGGTACTCTGTCATATTTTGTTTGGTTTAGTGGCATCCATTAGTATTAGTTTTTTGTTTTTTTTTTTTTCCAAAAAACTACTGTATGGCATGTATTTATTTCAATAAATAAATAATTCATTCTTGAAGGTTTGGAGGAAGAATAGCAACATGTTAGACAGAAGTCTGAGCTCCGAATAGACAGCTAAGATTCCCATCCTAGCTCCATCCTTCCTTGTTGTATGACCTAGGGCAAGTTACCTATTGTGAGTTTCTGGGTCCTCACTTACAAAGTAGAATAGAAATACCTCACAGTGTTGCTGTGAGGATTAGCTGAGTTAATAAACGTAACAGGCTTTCACATTGCCTTGCACACTAAGAATTTAATAGTATTTTTAAATATTATTGTATACATTGTAATAATAAAAAATATCCTAAGAGATCATCAGAGATGCCCTGTTCCTTTGAAAAGTATGGCTTAGAAATCACTGGTAATAAAAAGCTCAATTTGGATGATTCAAGTGAGCCACCCTTTACCATTCCCAACCTAAAATATAAAATCCTGTTCCTCAATAGCATTCTGGAGGAAGTTAAAATTGTATCAAGTCATTACCTTTATGTAATTTAAATATTCCTAGGTAGTTGATACTGTAGTAAGTTAATTTTTTTTTTCTTTGCAAAGGTGTTCTTGTTGCTGACAAGGAACAGTAGAATAGTGAACAGGTTTGTGCCTTAAAAAAAAAAGTGTTTAAGTGGGCACATTTGTTCCTACTAGATCTTTGTCACATTAAGATTTTGATAGCTGAAAAATTGATCCATAAAAGGAAATAGTATTGACCTAGTCTGCAGGATGAGTAATGAATAAATAAGATATAGTTGTGAAATATTTATTAAATGTAAATGTCTAATTTGGGTCAGCTTTAGAATGGGTCAAAATAAAAGGAATGCTGTTATTCATGAAGAATTACAGGTCTACAAGTGTTCAATTGTGACGGTCTTTTACTGAACATTCCTGAGAAATGATATCCCTTTCTTTTCATATAGCATACCACTTCCACGATCTTCCTCACCTTTTGTAAGGCTGTATTATGCATTGATGATAGCCATCACTTATTGAAAGACTAACTATATACTTATCACTTATTATTATCAGCACCACATTTTCTGACAACATTGTGAAATAGGTTCCAATTTTATAGATGAAGGAAACAAAGTTCAGAGAGGCAAATTATGATTTGAAGCCAGTGCTCTCTTTGCATCACTATTACTATTTACTTTCTGTTAAAAACAAGTCTGACCACGTATCCTTGCTGAGCGCCTCATCAGTGAAAAGAGGTGCAGAATGGGAAATAATAGACAGCAGGACAGGAGGCAGAATACACACTGCTTCAGGATTCTCAGTTGCATGCTTACTCTCAGCTACATTAACAGCAGATATGAAATAATAAAAGAGGTAATAAACTGTGTGGAAAATGCAAGACTTCAACCAGAGAGCTCAGATGCCAAGGGTACCTTAACTAACCCTATCCCTTATAGCATTCCTCAAAGTACGGTCCTTTGAGAACCTGCATCAGAATTACATCAGGTACTTTTAAGGATGTGATATCTGAGACTCACCCTTCGAAATCTGATTCAGTAAATTTGAATCCCAGCGCACTCACAATAATGCTCAAAGTATATAATCCAAGCTTATATTTATCTAATTCCTTCCCACCCCCTTCTTCAACTCCATTGCCTAGCATAGAGCTTCATGCATACTAGAGCCTCAGTAAATGTTTTTAAGCGTGTAATAACAACATTTTATGCCACTTGAGCAGAGCAAGAGTTTATCTGAGGAAAGGAACACAAACTTAGGATGAGACAACCCTGCCCCCAGTCCAAAACTGCACAGAAATCCTGTAATTTAAAGAAAAAAACAAACAAACATGGCCTCAGCAGAGATATATTTGGCTATTGCTAGGAATCTGATGACTACAGTCTCTACCTGCAACTATGTTCTGGCAGCCTCCAACAGAATCTGAATCACAATTAAGTGAACTGTCCAAGACCATATGCCACACCCTTGTGCTGAAGCAAGTGGAAGCTGATTCACTTTTCTTGTGGCCAAATGCGTAGAGTTGCCTCAATTTCCTATTGATACTTTTTTTTTAAAAAGACCATTTTGTTATCTTGTTTGTATAATGCAAATCTTTTAGGTAGATTTGACTTTTCAGATTTTAAAAATATTAGTTTTGTTGCTTTGTTTTGTGTTATTTTATAATGAAACTGAAGCCTATTAGGAAATGTAGTATTAATGGAGAAAATCCATCTAACTGCTTACTAGATTAGGGTTTTAAACACTGGTAGTGTTTTAATTCACTGGTATTAATTGAGGTTCTTTTAAAATTACTAGTTGTTGAATACTTTCTAGTTTAATATGAGCATCATAAACAATATTAGTACTATTACAAATTGCAACTATTAACTAATCTTGAAAATCCCATCCCACTGTTGATTTGAATCATGGGACAGTGCAAAGGGCACTTGAATATATGCCACAGTACTTAGATTCTATTCTTGGCTCTTTCACTAAACAACCACATGATCACAGGCAAGTTCTTTAACCTTTATGACAATCCATAAGAAAACATATGTAGAAGTGCCTAGTGTAATGCTTGGCATATCGTATATGGATTCAATGTTTGTCAAAGTGGAACTTTTAATTCACATTAAAACAACTTATATTCTTTACAAGTTACATATTAAGTCACTGAAGGAGTCATTACATTCAAAGGAGACTAAGCAAAGTCCCTATTGCCTCTAACCACTGATTCAAATGTCATAATGCAGTGCTTTTTTTAAACCACAGGTCACAAGCTAATTAACTGTGAATGGAAAGCAGTACATTTAATTAGAAAATGCTAGAGCAACATAAAGTCTGAGCAAAGACTGTGCCTACTTACACAAATACCATGAACAACTGTGGCCATTATGAGAAACAATTAATGGAGAGGATGTAGTAAATAAAGCATGAATTGGCTAGTATATTTTGGTTGCTCTCTCCTTACCTGATTTCCAGTGTAAGATAGTCAATTTAACTATCACCTTTTTTTTTTTTTTTTAAGATGACCGTTAAGGGGATCTTAACCCTTGACTTGGTGTTGTCAGCACCACGCTCACCCAGTGAGCAACCGGCCATCCCTATATGGGATCCGAACCTGTGGCCTTGGTGTTATCAGCACCACACTCTCCCGAGTGAGCCACGGGCCGGCCCTAACTATCACCTTGATAGAAAAGCTAATGACTGTACAATTACATTTTTGGTTAATGTAACTCAATTACTTGTGACTTAATGTGTGAAGGAATTTCACCTGTTACTGACAGAAGTATCAAGACAAAAAAAAGTATCAGTTACAAATAGTTAAATAGTCAGAGGTTGTCAACTGGAGGCAGTTTTGACCCCAACAAACATTTGGCAATGTCTGGAAATATTTTTGGTTGTTTTTTCTTTTTACCCTTGAAAAAGTAAAACCATTCTTAGCTGGCAAGCAGTAAAATAACAGTTTACAGATCATAGTTTACTGGTCCCCAGTGAATTTCCGTCTGCCTGAAAAGACTTAACTTCCTCTAGTGTTTCTTGTTCTACAGATCTCCTGGTGATGAATTCCTTAAGCTTTTGTCTGAAAAAGTATTTTGCCTTTGTTTTTCAAGGATATTTTCTCTAGACATTAGATTGATAGGATTTTCCCCAGTACTTGAAATTTGTTCTACTTATTTCCCAATTGAATTGTTTCCTACAAGAAATCTGATGTCATTCTCACCTTTGTAACTTTGCTTCCAAGTTACCTAAAAACACTGCCTTATTCTCCCTCTGGTCTTTTAAGATTTTATTTGTATCAGTGGTATTAAACAATTTGATTATGGTATACTTTGGTGTAGTTTTTTTCATGCTTCTTGTACTTGGAGTTCACTGATCTTCATGATCTGTGGTTTTATAGTTTCCATCAAATTTGGAAACTTTTTAGCTATCATTTCCTCAAATATTTTTTAAATACTCCCCCCACCCACCTTAGTCTCATTACAGGCATATTAGGCTGCTTAAGATTATACACACCTCACTGATGGTCTATTTTTTTGTTTTGAGTTTGGTCAGTTTCTATTTACGTGTCCTCAAACTCATGAATTATTTCTTCTGCAATGTCTAATTTGCCATTAATCCCACCCAGTGTATTTTGTATTTCACATTGTAGTTTTCACCTCTAGAAGTTTGACTGGCATCTACGTTCCATGTCTCTACTTAACTTTTTGAACATATGGAATAGTTACAATATAATGTCTGTGAATTTCAACATTTGTGTCATTTTTCTTTTCATTATGGGTCCTATTTTCCTGCTTACTTGCATCCTTGGTGGTTTTTGATGGGAGGTCATACATTGTGAATTGTACTTTCTGGGTGCTGGATATTTTTGTATTCCCATAAATCTTCTTGAACCTCATTCTGGAACACAGTTAAATTACTTTAAAACAATTGTTAGGAAAAATAGGACAGTGCTCAGTCTAGAGCTAATTATTCTCCACAACTCAGGCAAGACACTAAGGTATTCTACCCAATATTCTTTGAATGATGAGGTTTTCTGACATGTCTTGTGGAAATAGCCATTTTTCCCAGACTTTCCTGAGCTGGACACAATCACCTCTCATACTTGTGGGTGGTCCTTTCCTTGGCCTCAGATCATTTCCTCACATGCATGTACTGATCAGTACTTACCTGAAATACATGAGGGAAATTCTTTCCACATCTCTAGAGTTCTCTTTCTGTGCAGCTCTCTCGTCTCCAGTACTCTGAGCTGGAAACTCTAACCATCTTGGTTTTACCAGGCTCTCTGCTTTGTTTCATCAACTCAGAGATTCTACCAGGCTGTATATGTACCCTATTAATGTCCCCCCTCCCCCGTGTTGTCGTGTGGAAATTCTCTCAAGGCAGTAAACTGGGCAATTATAGAACTCATCTTGTTTCCTGTCACTCAGGTTCATTGTCCTTCATTGCCTGAAGTCCAGTATCTTGAAAAAGTTTCTCCATTACATCCCAGGAAAAAAATATTTGATGCATTTAAGAAAACTATCTGGATAGATTCATTTACTTTCCAAAACTCTGAATCAAAAATTGACTTACTTGGTGCCTGAAGAATATATAACAGCTTACTTCTCCATAAACGTTAAACAAGGACTACAAAACATTAAATGTATCATTCGTTCAGATGAAATAAGACTGTCTATTCCTAAGGAGAATGAATGTAGTAGTACTGATATCAGTACTTTTAATACTTAACCCAATTAAAAACAAAGGAAAGAAACGGGGTTAATAGTGTACTGGATATGTGAGAATTGCCCTTGTGATCCCAGACTGGAATGAACTTAAGAATAAATAGCATACTCATCACATTAAATAAAATGTTCCTCAATTTTTATTTGTATTGTTTATTTGGGATTATTTCTGTATGTTGCATTTAAATATTAGTGAAGTTTTATGAGATCATAACTTTGTTTTCCTTACAAACTAAAGGTATTGCTCATAAAACTTTTATTTTATTTCAGTCGTAAAAACTTCCTTTCTGCCTATCAGCCAACTCATTTCTATCATGTTAGAAAATGATCAAGGTAATGGTTTTTAATGATAAATTAATTTGCCATACACCTACAGTCACCGTTTTTGCAAATTCCTCTCAGTTCACTAAGAGTCACTAAAAAAGAAAGCAGTGAGCCTGCTGCTACAAACAACTTCATACATCAAACAGATGAAGAAACCATAAAATGCTTCGGTGAAGTGTAATCAAGCTTGTAGAATCTTCTGTATCACTGATTTCATCTCTTCTGTCACATAAGCTGTAGAGGAATGCAACCTCCCTCTAGTTTTCACTTCTTATATTTGTTCCATAATTCATTTTCCTCAAATTTGTATTAATCTACAATTAATAAGATAAGTAAGTAGAAACTAAAATGGGAAATAAAGCATACTAGCATAAAAAGGAATGAGATAACAAGTATCACAAATAAAAATTATTTAGGACCAAATAACAAGTATTGTAGCCTATAAAGTTTTTCTTACATTTTTCCTATCCTGGATTTACCAGCCTTCAAGTTTGGGTTCTATCTAATCCCCCTCTCTAACTACCACTTTCAAACTCAAGTCTTAGCTACTATACTGGCAGGGCAAAAACAGAACCACTTGAGGGAGTTGAAAATTCATTGTCTTAACTTCTCAGTTGCAAAATCTCTAGTTAAAGAGGCAGAAATGCCATTCTGATCACCCCCAACTGACTTTTTTCTAATACACAGGTATCTTCTGATAAAGGTATATACAACTGAGACACAATTTTAAAATGGATGGAAGGTGGAAAAGACCCCTACTTCTACTATTAAATTAGCTGTTTGGCATTTGGCAAATATTTAGCTCTCTAGGCCTTAGTTTTCATCTCTGTAAAAACAGGGAGATTAATGGAAATATGACTAGAGGGACACAGCTTATATTATTACTGCTCTAAATCCTTAATTCATGTGTATATATATATGTGTGTGTGTGTGCGTGTGTATGTCCTTATATATACATATGTCCTTATATATATATATAAGGACACTGTTTCAAAACTATTATTGAAGGCTTTCACCTCCTGATGAGATGCAATAGGATATTTATAAACTACCACATAATATTTTTGCCCATCCCCCAAAAAGCAGTCAAACATGAATCTAGTCAAGTATCTAGATTTTACTATCAATTTATATGAAATACACATAATAGAACAGGTTGAATGACAGTATGAAGATTAAAAACAGCCAAATCCAGAATAGGGGAAATCCAACCAGACAAATTACTCAATCTCCACAACAAATAAATGTCAAGGAAAAAAAGGGGAAGTAGCCTGTTACATATTAAAACAGAAATGAATATCAATCAAATAACATGTATAGATGTAGTTTAATTCCTAATCAAAGAAACAAGTGGGAAAAACCTTTGAGAAAATTAGAAAAATCTGAAATTGTTATGGTATCAGAGATATGCTTTAAAATAATCCTGACTGAGAGTAGAGTGGAGTGCATGGAGTGCGTGTACATGTGTATGGACGTGGGGTGTGAGGGAGGGGCACAAGGGGAGATAAAAACAAGATTGACCAAATGTTGATAATGGCTGAAGCTAGGTGTTGGGTTCATGATACAATTCTCTATTTTTGTGTATATCCTAACACTTTCATAATAAATAATAAAAAAAAGGTATGACTTGTAATTCTATTAACTTTATGTCACTAATCCTTGTTGAAAAATGGAATTCTTTGTGCTAAGGACAAAATCTTAAGAAGACAAATAAAATGATTTTAAAAAGGTAGTCAACAATGGCCCAATATAATTACCTAGCAAGTGATCATTTTATATGTATTTAAAAAAAACACTGAAACTTATAAAATTAATACACCCAATCAGCTTCAACAATTTTCAACTTGTGGCCCATCTTTTTTCATGTAAATCCCCCACTGAAGATACTCACAAAGCCCCAGTCCCATATTAAAAACGGCCTTTTAAAAGGTCCATCGGTTTGATTTTTATTGTGCTGCGTTGAAAAGAACTTTTAGTGTTTAAGGAGAAAAACATACCCAACGCTTAAATACACTTAGCTCTATCCCCACGTGACAGGTTCATGATCAAGCACATAGACTGTTAAATAACTGTATATCACATACCATTTAAAGCAAAAAATTTTCAATTACTATAAGATATCCAGATTTTTTATTAAAACCATAATAATTAAGACAATATGATGCTGGTCTAGAGGTAAACAAAATAATAAAAGAATTGAGTCCAGAAAGAAAACCACACTGTATGCAGACCTAAGGTATGACAGAGCTGGCAATGCAGATCAGCTGAGGAAAAAAAACAAAAGAGTATTCAGTAAACAATGCTGGGACAACTGGTTATTAATATGGTAAAAAATGAAATTATAAACCTACCTAAAACCAAACATAAAAAAATCAATTCTTGGTAGATTAAGGACTCAAATGTAAAAAGTAAAACATTTAGAAAAAATATGAGAAAATATTTGTTTTTACTCTAGAGGTTGGGAAGAATTTCTTAAGATACAAAAGAGGACAGGCCAATAAAGGAAAAGACAAATAAATCTTACTTCATTAAGATTAACTCCAACCCACCAGTAAGAAAAAAACAAACAGCACAACAGAGAAGTGGACAAAAATATAACAGATCTTTTTTCTTGATATAGAACCAAGAAACATAAGATATTCAACTCCTAGTTATCAGGAAAATGCAATTAAAATGATAATAAGATATCATGAGTTTCCCACCAGACTGGCAAAAGTAAAATATAATATCAGGATGTAGAATAAGAATTCTCATATACTGCTAGAAGGATTGTAAGTTGGTCCAATGCCTTTAGAAAAATATTGGCATTATTTAATAAATCTGAACATGTGCATAATTCTATAATCTAGCAATTCTCATTTTATTAGTTTGCTAGAGTTGCTATAACAAAACACCATACACTGGGTTGCCTAAACGACAAAAATTTATTTTCTCACAGTTCTGGAACCTAGAAGTCCAAAATCAAGGTGTCAGCAGGTGTAGATTCTTCTGAGGCCTCTCTCCTTGGTTTGCAGATGGCCTTTCCTCTGTGCTTGTGAATGTCTGCTGTCTCTCTGTATGTCCTAATCTCTTGTAGACACCAGTCAGATAGGATTAGCCCCCCATCTCATTTTAAATTAATAGCCTCTTTAAAGACCGTATATCCAAATACAGTCACATTCTGAGGTACTGGAGGTTAGGGCTTCAACATGTGAATTTGCGGGGAGCATAATTCAGCCCATAACACTATCTCTATGCATATTAGCTAGAGAACTTTTGAATGTGTTTGAAAATCTTGACAATTTACTTCATAATAGCAAACAATATCATGGATAATTCAATTATCTCTATATTTCTAAAACAGAACACTAGATAGCAGTGAAAAGGAAAGAGCTATAGCCACATACATAAATTTGGATTACTCTTAGAAACAGTGTTAAATGGAAAAAAAATAGTTACAAAAGCATGTGATATAACTCCATTTATGTTAAGGTCAAAAAGAGGCAAAAATATAGTGCATATTTTTTTGATACATCTAGATAGCCTTAAAACATAACAAACTCTAAAGAAAAGCAAGGTAATGAGTAACACATAATTTAGAATAGTGGTTTCCTCTGGGAAGGAGAGAAAATACGTTCAGAAAGGGACACAGGAGGCTTAAAAAGCTACCTTAAGATTTTATTTCTTAACTTGGATGTTAAGTATATGAGTTCATTTTATTATTCTTTTGTGGTATAATGAAAAAAAATCTGTTCTGTCTTGGTTTCTGATACAGAGCATTTAAAATCTGTGGCATTTCTTAAGTGATATGAATATACTTTGTAATTCATAACATGTCCCTTTCAGTCACACCTGAGTTTATGTCAATGTGGTGACTCATGGGGCTGTGGCATGGAGAAGGACCCTAGGAAGTTTCCAGATAAAGTCTGGTCACCAGAAAAACCAACTTAGGTGTTTATAGGGTTGGAACTTTCAGCCCATCCCCCAATCTCTGAGAAGGGGAGAGGGACTGAGACTGAGTTCAAACAAGTGGCCACTGATTAATCAATCATGTCTACTGAATGAAACCTCATATAAAAACTTTGAAACAACCAGGCTCAGGGAGCTTCAAGGTTGTGAACACATTCATTCACTGAAAAGGTGGCAAACCAGAGAGGGCATGAAAGCTTTGTACCCCTATATCTTGTCCTATGCATCTCTTCCAGTTGGATGTTTCCATGTTGCATCCTTTATAGTAAAACCATAATAGTAAGCATAGCACTTTCTTGAGTTCTGTGAGCCATTCTAGCAAATTATCAAAAGTGAGGGGGGCATTGTAGGAACCCAGAATTTGGAGTCAGAAGTGCAAGTAGCGTGGGGATACCTGAGACTTGTGGCTAGCATCTGAAGTGGGGAAAGGCTTGTGAGACTGAGCCCCTAACCTGTGGGGTCTGTGCTAAGTCTGGACAGTGTCAATAGTGAATTATAGGACATCCAGCTGGTGTCAGAGGATTGCTGTTGGAACGATGTATCTTTAAGTGGGATGTGTGTGTATCATATCTACTCTTCTTTTATTATATAATATCAATTTAACAAGAAAAAATTCAACTACTATGAATTTAAAATCAAACAAAAACTATGAAGTTACATATACCTCTAACCATGGAGCAAGTCATTATCCACAGGTCTTAAGTCTCAATAGAGCTAGGATTGCCTGTATTCTCGTATCTGGGATTTTATCTTTCAGTCTAATAAGAATGGCTTCATTAATTAAATTTAATTTTAATTTTTACAAAAATTAATTTATTTCTGTACATTAGCAATGAACAACTTGAAAATGAAATTAAGGAAACAATTCCATTTATAATAGCATAAAAAGGAATATAATACTAAGTCTTAATACATTTAAAAAGACTAAGATCACAGAAAATATGTTCTCTGACCACAATATCAGAAGGAAATTTAGAAAACTCACAAATATGTGGAAATGAACCAACACATTCCTAAATAAACAATAGGTAAAAAGAAAAATCACACGGAAATTAGAGTACTTTGAGATAAAAATCAAAGGGCAACATATCAAAATTTATAGGATGTGGGGTTCATGCAGTGCTTAGAGGAAAACTGATACATGTAAACACTTAAATTAAAAATAAGAAAAATCTCATCAAATCAAAATGTAAACTTCTACCTTAAGAAAATAGAAAAAGAAGAACAAACTAAACCAAAAGCAAATATAAGTAAGAAATAACATAGATGACAACAGAAATATATGAAATAGGGAAAGAAAAAATAGAGAAAATCAACAAAACCAAAACTTGATTCTTTAAAAACACCAACAAAATTTGCAAATCTTTATCTAGACAGACCAAGAAAAAGAGAGAAGGCTGAAATTACTAAAATTAGAAATAAAGCAGGGGCATTATTACATTGACATTATGGGGTTTTTTGTGGGGGTAAGATTTAGTTTCTTTCTCTTTCTCATTTGGGTTTTTGTTCTACCGGTGGTTTTTGTCCTTTCTTGTGTATTTGTGGTAGTGATTATCAATTTTTGGATTCCATATGCAGGAATTCCTTGAGGATTTCTTGTAGGGCTGGTCATGTGGTGGTAAACTCCCACAGTTTTTGTTTATCTGGAGAGTACACTATTTTTCCCTTGTTTTGGAAGGATAGCCTTGCTGGGTATAGTATTCTTGGCTGGCAGTTTTTTTCTTTTAGTATTTTGAATATATCATCCATTTTTCTTCTGGCCTGTAGAGTTTCTGTTGAGAAGTCTGCTGTTAGTCTGATAGGGGCTCCCGTATAAGTGACTTGATGCTTTTCTCTTGCTTCTTTTATGATTCTCTCTGTCTCTGAGCTTTGCCAGTGTGACTATAAAGTGTCTTGGAGAGGATCTATTTGGGTTGAATCTGTGTGAGGATCTTTGAGCCTCCTGGATCTGAAAGTCCGTATGTCTCCCTACACCTGGGAAGTTTTCCATTATTATTTTGTTGAATAGGTTTTCCATGCCCTTTCGTTTTTCCTCCCCTTCTGGAACACCCACGATTAGAATGTTTATGCACTTAAATTTGTCTGCTAGCTCTCTTAGATTTTCTTCATTTTTTTATATTCTTTTTTCCTTTTTTGTCCAACTGGGTTATTTGGAAAAGACTATCTTCAAGATCAGAAATACTTTCTTCTGCCTGTTCTAATCTGCTGCTTAAGCTCTCAGTTGTGTTTTTTATATCATTGAATGAATCTTTCAGTTCCATGAGTTCTGCTACATTCTTTTTTAAGGTGTTAATCTCTTTGTAAAGCTCCTCCTTCATAACCTGGATTTTTTTCCTGGTTTCATTATGTTGTCTAACTGAATCTTGTATCTCAGTGAGTTTCCTTAAGATTGTTGCTTGGAATTCCTATTCAGTCACTTCAAGGGTTTCCTGATCTATAGGGTCTGGTATTTGAGAATTACTGTATTCTTTTGGTGATGTCATATTTTCCTGGGTTTTCATATTTCTAGTATCGCTACGTTGACGTCTGGTCATCTGGTACAGCAGCTGCTTCTAATACTCTGGAGTGGGCTTTGAGGAAAGAGACATCCTCTTCTTTTTCCAGTCTCCACTAGTGATTCTCCTCGTATCAATGCAGTTGAGTGTCTGTGAACTGGCTGAATGGCAACTGTGGCTACTGCTGTGGTGTCCACTGCTTTTGCAGCAGCCACGGCTGTAGCAGTGGCTGTGGTGGGCCACCCACACAGAAGTGGTGTTTTTGGTGAGCTCCTTGACTGCTTCTGGGTGAGGGATGCTGCCTTGGATTCCTGCCTTAGGACCCCGGCATGCCCTCTTGCCTGCTTGCAGGCTGAGAGGGCTGGCCTCAGCTCCTGCCTTAGGCTCTTGGGCATGCTCTCTTGCCTGCTTCCAGGTGGAGGGGGCTGCCCTCAGGTCCTGCCTAAGGCCCCCAGGCATGCTCTCTTGCCTACTTCCAGGCAGCCATTAATTTTATAAACAATAAATTTTATCAATCTGGGCATTTTGTGGCATATTTTCCAGGGATTTATTTAAAATTTGGCACACCAAAAATTGAACTTCACTGCTATTTGCTTCAGTACTGAAACAAAAACAAATCAAAACTCATTCCCAAGTGGCATTATAATAACAACCATTTGATTTTCCCCAAGTTCATAATTCAAGGCTTTAATAATTCATAAGGAGGCTACACTTCACACAAAAAAAGAAAAGCAATAATGCTAATTTCACACATAGGTGAAACTGGAAACAAACCCCAATCTCTCTTAACTATCCCCCTGACCCCAATTCTGGGGAGGAACAGGGAAAGCTAAAGAAAAACTGCTTGACCAGGCAGAATGGGCTGAATTTTTAGAAGTAACAATAGTAAGAGTAGAGTTGATTCAACAAAGTTCCTTAGGCTACGACTTGATTTGGAGGTCAGAATGTTTGCTCCTTAGGCTAAGACCTGATTTTAAGGTCAGAACGTTTGTTCCTTAAATAAATGCCTTATGGCTTAGGATAACATCTGTAATGCCAATCTCCAGTTGTCTTTGCAGATAACAAACAAATACAAACCTGTTTTGAAGCACACATTACATAGACACTAAGGCACCATGGAAAATATCGGTTAAGATGCCAGACCTCACCACTGACCAATCAGATTCGCACACAACTCCCAGGACCCCCACTCATGATTTTGCTCTATAAATGCTTGTGCTTCTAAGCTATCAGGGAGCCCGGGGTCTTAAAAGCTCCCTTGCCTATCATGGGCTCCTTTAAATGGCATTCAAATAAATACTAATCTTTAATTCTGCAAACTTTAGCATGAGATATTTCTTAGATATGTGGGCAGTGGATGACAGACCCTTCTTGGTAAGATAACATACATATACTAAATATACATTTTATTTACTCTCAACCCTTGTCAGAAATATTTGCCAAATATAAGAACACAATAATTTGTGGGGAAAAATATATATATATATTGTCTTTTGCCTTCCTTCCTACATAGAGCACTCATTTACATACATTTGGCTAAAACTATTTACCCACTCATTTAAATATATTTACCTGAAACTGGTTTCTTATAATTTTTTTAAAAATTAAAGCTAGCGTAATCTAATAAATCAGTTCTCAATTATAATTTTATTATTTTACCCTACAGAAAAAATATTTATAAGGTCACTTCAATATGACAGATATTTATATATACAAGAGTATTTCAAAAATTCATGGAAAAGTAGTTAAAAGATATGCAAATCTTTCCATGAACTTTTTGAAAACCTCTTGTGTATTTTAAATTCCCAGACATTTTTTCTTCTACAATTATACAAACCCTGCAAGTTTTTAACCCAGAAATTTTTTAAATGATACACATACCCACTGTTAATGCCAATAAAAATTGACAAGTCTGGCCAGTTAGATCAGTTGGTTAGAGTACAGTCTTATAACACCAAGGTCACAGGTTCAGATCCCCATACTGGCCAGCTGTCAAAAAAAAAAAAAAAAAAAAAATTGATAAAATTTCTAGAAGAGCTTCAAGAAGAAAGTAAAATAACTAAATTTACTCAAAATGTCACTGTCTTAATTTTTCTCATCTTCCTTTTGTTTGGTGAAATAAAGTAATAAACTGCTGCAAATTCTGTTTCTCAATCTACTGCTGGTTCATATTTACAGACCATCATGGCTTATTTGAGATTAAGTAACAAATGGCTCTTGAGAAACTGTTTTATTTGATCACCAGAAATATAAAACAAATCCTTCACAGAAACACTGATAAAAGTCTGTCTCCAGCACCATCCTATGACTGTCAAATCTTTATACTCTTATTTCTTCGATTGTTGAATTACTTTTGTCATGGAGCAAGGCAGCACAGATTTTGATCAGAAAAGATTCTTTAGATTTTTCTAAATAACCCTGAATCCATTCAGAGAAATGTTGCAAAGGTACAATTTAGTAAAAGAAAAAACACTGATCCCAATTCAACACTGAATTTTTAAATTAAGCCTTCTTACATCAGACAGCAGTTTCTTTTTGATACACCCTTTATCATTCTAACTCATAGTTCCAAACTTTTCAGGATTTTACTTACAAATTTTCTCATCTATTAGAAAACATCCTGCCAATTATCTTCCTATTGTTACCAAATCCCCTCCAAAAACAAACAAACAAACAAACTCTCATTCTCTGCTGAATCAGGAATACAGAATGGACCACTCTATGAAGGGCAACTGTCAATATTTATCACATTTACAAATACATTTCTTCTTTGATCCAGCAATTCTGTTTTGAGAATCTGTCAGTTACCTCTGCAAATGTAGGAAATGATATATATTCACTGAAGCACTGTTTCTATTATCTAAAGACTAGAAACAATACAAGTCAAGCGTCTGTCTGTAGAGGAATGACTATAAATTGGAATATATCTACAAAATGGAATATGTAACAGAAAAAAACGAATACTCAAGTTTAATTAAATGCTGATGAGGAATATCCAGAATTAATGTTGGGGGGGGGGGAAGTACACAACAAAGCAGAAAATATTCTTATTTGCTTGCATATGCATGAAGACTGGAAGGGTAAACAAGAAACTAATTAAAATTGGTTACCTGTAGAAGACTATCAGCAACAGGATTGGATGGGGACTAGGGAAGAAGTGATTCTTTGAGCCATGCAAAATAAATATTCGCTAATCAAAAAAGTTTAAAAAATCCAGTGGGAGAAGCAAAATTTTTTGAAAACCTGTCTGTGTAATCCCACCAATAAAGAAATTAGTGGCTTGAGGAAAAGAAATGCTGGCAATGGCACACAAAGTCTCAAAGTTGAAATTCAAGCTTCTGTACCTAACACTTTCTGTATCTTAAATTAAATCAGAATAAAAGACGATAAATGTACTAACCAGAAAAACAGTTGGTTTGTAACAAACATGCACTTATTTTGTTAATGATCAAGAAATGTGTTTTGTATTTAAATATTTTTAAAGTGCATAAAAATCAATGACCTGCGAACCTAAAAATACTCACAGGACTACTATGATTATTAAATACGATACGGTTCTCTAAACAAAAGTAGACAAGGTGAAAATGATACTAAAGTCCAAACTTCTCTATAATTCTTGTCTGAAGACTGTCCACATTACTTTGGAGTGTAACAACTGGTGTCCTAGCTGCGCCAAGGGAGGGCGAGGGGCGGCGGCAGAGGCCGAGGCGGGGGGCCGCGGGGCCGGCCGCGCTTACCCTGCCGTGGATGCGGCTCAGCGCCACCGCCAGCCTCGCCTGGTGCTGGTGCGGCTGCTGCGCCAGGCGAACGGCCTCCTTAATGGCGCCGGGACGAACCCTATCCGCGCTCGGATGCAGACAGCCCCAGCGCCGCAAACGGACTTCCCCAGAGTCTCCTCAGACTCCCCCGAGCGGGCCTCGGAGCGCACAGGGTGTGGTTACCGCCAGAGCGTTCAAACGACTCCCGCGAGAGAAGCAAATACCGCGAGACTGCCGCGAGAGCGCCGGGAGGTCAAACAGAATCATTCCCCCGCCCCCAAAACAGGGTTTTGCGCATGCGCAGAGAGCCGATTCAGCCCTACTCCGGCCGGACGTGGGGTTTTTCAAGTGAGGCGGGTAAGTGATGCTGAGGAGGCAATGGGGGGCGAATTGGATTGCAGCCCCACCGGCCGGACGTGAGAGTCGCGGTGCTGGGCCTGGCGAGAGGTGAGAAGGAAGGAAAGCAGTCTCTGATGGGAGGGGACCGGGGTCCGCTGAAGCAACACATTGCAGGGTTCGTGGCGGGGAGGCACGTTCTGGTTCTGCTCAGGGGACGTATTGAGAGGTCTACTGGGAGGATGCGGCAGTAATCGGGGTTTGAGGGGAGATATTGCAGCATGGGCTGAGGAGGTGAGGTCGAAGTTCTTTGAAGTCCTAGTTGGGTCCCCGGAGAACGGGAGGGAATCGGTCAGGAATTTGCTCGGAGGAAGATTACCCAATCTGATCTACCTGAAGCTGGTACCTGGAATTTCCTACCCTTAAGGCCTAGTGTACTAATGTGTGCGTAAGGAAAATAGGAGAAACACAGGGAAGTACAAGAGATGGAAGGTAATTTTAAATTAGTGGTTCCATGACAGATTTGCATTGCCTTCAGGAAGGCACAAATCCTTTTCAAAAATAGAATGTTTTAGACAGCCAAAAGGTAGAAAAAAACTATAATACATGTGTACTCACCACCCAACTGGAGAAATAAATATATAAGTAATTGTCAGCTCTACCCCATTCTATTCTTTTCCTCTTGCTGGGGGTAACCACTCTCCCAAGTACCTTTATGTTTTAATTTTAATAACATATACAGTGCTGGTTTGCATTATTCTAACCGTCAGTAATGTATAGATCCTTTTGCAGCTAGCTTGTTTACTTAACGTTGTTTTAAAGATTTGTCAGTGTTACGTAACTCTAGTTCATCATAACAGCTGAACAGGTATACTGCTGTAGTGATATATCACTATGCATTTTCTTGTTATGTATCTCCAGTGTTTGACACATTTTAGGTATTTAAATGTTAGTTGAATGGATGAATGCTGTAGCATTTGACCTAAATCATAAAGAATGAATAGGATTTCATATGACTAAGAAAGTGAAAAGAGTATTCCAGGCAAAAGGAATGCTAGTCAGAATGAAAGCACGGGCCTGAAAGTGCATAAAATAGCTCAAGAAGTTCCATAGTTATAGAGCTGAAAATGTCAAACGTCTGGAGATAATGTGATGAAGGAGAAGCCTAGAAAGATAAGATGAGGCTTAGATGTAAAGGATATTATCCTGAGGAGTTTATACTAGCTCAGAACCATTAAATTCTTTTGAATCATGAGGAAACTGATCAGAGCTGTATTTTTAGATGATATTCATTGCATCCTAGAGATATATCTTAGGTTGTAGAAGACTAGTGGCAGGGAATTAAAGACTACCTATCAAGCATTGTATTAATAATTATCATTGCATTAAGCAATATAAGACAACTATGCTCTCATTTAAAATCCTAACATTTTCCTAATCCATTCTTATTACCATATTTCTAAACAATTATTTCATTCTGTCAAACATGCAACATTTTTTACTCCTGCCTTCCACCTAGTTGATATTTGGCATCCTGTTTCAGTTAAAAAAGGACTTCCCCATGCTTTCATGACCACATCTACCAGGTCTGTACCCTAATACACTGCCTCAGCTATCACAGTGGTGAATTGTCTGATTTAGGAGGGAGAGCAAGCCCTTTAGGAATACTTTTATAATACAACAGTAACTGAAGCATAACCAGATATAAACTTTCAAGGTGGATTGGGTTGAAATGGTAATAGTAAAAATATGAAAGAAAAGTATGATTAAAAGACAGTTGCTTCTGTCTAAAAGAATAGTGACCTATAAATATAATAATATAAATAAGATACAGTTTTGGGGGTGTTTTAGTGAGTTTCTTATTTTCAGTGGATTTAGGTCTTAAGCTTTATGTACTAAATCTATAGTTTGCATATACATTTTTATAGGACCATTGTTTCTACTACTTCTTAACATTAAAAGCAGTTTATTTTGAAATAGGATATCTTTGATGATCCTGTTTCAAAGAATGTTTTACTAGACTCTGTCTTATATTGTCCAAATATAGTTTGGTAACTTATTTTTCACTGACGATGATAAAAATAGAATGTATGGTGTACAGTTTACTACAGGTGTCATTCATTTTCTCATTTGTTCTTTCAAATACAGTTGTTGAGTGCCCACCATATAACAAGCATTCTAGGAACAGGTAGATAAAAAAGATTTAATAGTGGAAAATCACTAATCTAAAATCATATCACCTGACCATCTTAATGCACCTTGGTATACAAGAGACTTTTTTTTTTTTTTTTTTGTCTTTTACATGACCGGTACTCAGCCAGCGAGTGCACCGGCCATTCCTATATAGGATCCGAACCCGCGGCGGGAGCGTCG
Source organism: Cynocephalus volans (assembly GCF_027409185.1). NCBI lineage: Eukaryota > Metazoa > Chordata > Mammalia > Dermoptera > Cynocephalidae > Cynocephalus > Cynocephalus volans. The sequence goes on from NC_084468.1 coordinate 12,958,958, forward strand.
CTGCGCTCCCAGTGCCGCACTCTCCCGAGTGCGCCACGGGCTCGGCCCTATAAGAGACTTTCTATTCTAAGTATTTGGTCACCTTAATTGGAATTGTCTCCTAAGTAAAGCTAACTTGATGAACAGCCTAATAAAGAGCTTTATTGCTCTGAAATGTGGCCATACAAAGTAAAAATTAAAAAAATAAAATACACACATAAAACCAACGACAACAAAAAAACCAAAATGAAATGTGATCTTATATCCACAACAGGCAACCTCAGTGCACAAATCTTAGGCATCAGTGTATACATAAGTCCTTAAGGTTTTGACCAGAAGGGACTTGTCCCAGCAGAACCCATCTGGGTTACAGAATCACACTGGTATACTTGCTCATGTTCTGGAATGTATATGCTCTGATTTACATTGAGTTCTAATGGAGCATGTCTCTGTTTAAATTAAAGTTCCAGAATTTATGGTTAGGCCAGAAGCTCAGGTTTTAACCTATCCCCCAAAACTCCTCTGGCTTCCTATGAAGGCTCCTTTAAAAGACAAATAGAGAAATAGGAGGGTTAACAAAAGACTTTGTAGCATGTTTTATTTAGCACCATTTTTCTTTAGCTATATAAGGTAAATATCTGTAAAATATCTGGGGAGAAGTGGCAGAAGGACAAAATTGTAGTTTGAGAGTTGGGGGAGGGGAGGGGATGAGACATTAAAAACAGGTGAACATCTGTATTGGAACTTTTAACTATGGGAGGAAGAGAGTAAATATCCTTTTTCATCTTTTTAGATCAGCTGTATATCTGATTCAGACTACCTAAGGCTACTGTGAATTGCTTCAGACTTCTTATTCGTTAAAAGGAGTTCTAGATGCAATTGCTTTTCCAGCAGTATAGTTCTTGTCTAATATTTTGATGACGTGCACCATGCTCTGACATCCAAGAGGCATCTGCCATAAACTCCTTAGTCCTACTGATGTCCTTGTAAAACTTCCAAAGAAAAGCTTTGTCTCTTTCGGACCAAGATTAAATATTTGAAACGTGTCACCTTTCAAAGAAACATCTAACCAAGATTAAGTCAAAGGCATCTACTAGGTTCTGAATTCTCTCCCAGATGCACACCTTTTAAAGTACAACCAGGTACCATATACAGTAGATCTCTAGCTACTTAACCGTAGTTAAAGCATTTAACACTGTGACTTTCTAGAAGAATTCATGGTTTGCAAAATTTGTTTTAAAAAATAACAAAGCTTAAGGGGAAAAGAGGGTTAGGGCCAAACTATACAACTTTGTAACCAGAGCAATAACACAAAATAAGGATGTTTACAAATTTACCCAGGATTTGTTTCGATCAGGTATGGTAAGATATGCAGACATGAGAATGGCTGTCATGAAGAAAGAAGTTTTTATATTCACAAATCCCTAGAAACAGGAGGTACCACATCCTATACCATGCAGGGGTGCCACACTGGGAAGCACCAGGCTCAGTTAGTATGCAGTGGAAGCACAACAGAAACTGCATGAAAGCCTTTATTTGGTTTTCTTAGAAAGGAATGGGCAAAGCAGGGTAAGCAGGCTTAAGCAGGTTTAGTTTGAAAATTTCAGCTGGCTTGGGCATGAAATCTATCCCTAGTGGCCTGATACCTGGCCCTGGGATGATTAGGGCAGAGGAATATTGGCCAGGAGTGTAAAAACCCAAAGAGGAGGAGGGTTCTGGGTTGGTTAGTTTGCACAGGAATTAGCTGACCATTGGAAGGGCAGTACCTCCTTAGTTGGTGAGGCCTCACCCAGATGCCAGAGCAGAAAATAAGAAAATATAATTAATACAAACAGTCCTAACAAAAGTATTAACATAGTTAAAACATGTTGAATTCCTAATAAATAAACACTACAGTAAATATAAGACTTTACACCCTCCCCCCACCAAAGTGAGATAACTTGATGGAAAGCTGGGTAAGAAAGTATTGAAACTGCTGTGTTGTGGTGATAAGACCCGAATACACTAAGATCAAAGAGAGAAATGCAGTAAGTACTTTCAAGACAGGCATGGCCAAGCTAAGAGAAAGTATATATGGTAAATGAGCTCATCCATGGTTTGCCATGTTCAACTTTGTTAATGTACTTTGCAACTCCCAATGCACACTTCCGGGTTTTACTGACATCATTTTTTTATTTACCATTCTTGACTGAGGTGATTTACCTTGCAGAAATAGACCTAAGCCCATATAAGACAGTGATGAGAAGAGCTATAGGCTTTTTGCTTCACTACCCCATGATCTTGGATATCATAAAGTTTCCCCTTTCCCCACAGCTGGCAGTAATATTGCTCTGTATTGTGATGTTTTAATGTCATGTCTCTGGTCTTATTCCCAGGTAAAGGATGCATTCCAAGAAAGTTCCGTAAAAATATATCATCAGCTCCAACCATTGAGTCCTCAGCAGATCAGACCATAACTGGCACTTTTAAAATCTGTTGCCATCAAAAAGTATCAAGAATGAAAATGTAAGATATGTTCCTATCAGTTGAAGAAGTTAAAGTACAAGCCAACAATCTATCAGATCAGCTAGTTTCTTTCATCAGCAAGCAAACATACTTAAGCCACCAGCACAGCAAAGGGCTCAAAATGTATCTATATCTGTTTTTCACACTATGTGTGTGACCCATTAGTGAGTCATGTAATCAATTCTGTGAGTCACAATGAACATTTTTTAAAAATGAAATAAAATATACCAGAGTGCTTGCATCGATCCTTTGCCTGAATTATGCACATTTTAGGGAATACTGAGGTCAGTTTCAATAAGTGAGAAGGGTATTTGATGGAGGGGATATGATGAATAGAATATATATTGGCCAAGAAAAGGTTTTCAGTCATTTACACACTGGTGTCTTGTTTAGTTTTCATAATAGCAAGATTAATGTTGTGCAGTCTAGTTTTATGTTATCATGACTTGCAACTAGATGTGAAGTCTGAGATGTCCAATTGAGATTCAGCTGCAAACTTTGCATTTTTTGGAAAGATTAGGCTATCTATATATATTTTTTAATCAAACTGGAATAAATTGCTGTTAAGATGGATCATTTCTTTATTAAAAGAAAGAGGAATAATGAAATGAAATATACAGAAGCTTGTTCAAATTCAGCTGTTGGATCTGAAAGTGTGAATAGTAACAATATTGAGAAAAATATTGACTCTAATCTGCATATTTCAACTTCATTCGAGCCACATTTCAAAAAGAAAAGAGTAAGTGCAAGACGTTATAATGAAGATTACTTAAAATACGGTTTTATCAAATGTGAAAAACCCTTTGAAAATGACAGACCTCAGTGTGTTATTTGTAATAATATTCTTGCTAATGAAAGCTTAAAACCTTCAAAATTAAAAAGGCACTTAGAAACTCAGCATGCTGAACTTATTGATAAGCCTCTTGAATATTTTCAGAGAAAGAAAAAAGACATAAGATTATCAACACAATTTCTTAGTTGTTCTGCTACTGTTAGTGAGAAAGCCTTATTATCATCGTATTTAGTTGCATATCGTGTGGCAAAAGAAAAGATGGCTCACACAGCTGCTGAAAAAATTATTCTTCCAGCATGTTTGGATATGGTGCGTACAATTTTTGATGATAAATCAGCTGATAAATTAAAAACTATACCCAGTGATAAAACAATCTCTCTTCGAATTTGTACTATTGCAGAACATTTAGAAACAATGCTCATTACTCGGTTACAGTCTGGTATAGATTTTGCAATCCAGCTTGATGAAAACACTAATTTTGAAAGCTGCGTAACACTTATGGTTTATGTCAGATATGTATGGCAAGATGATTTTTTGGAGGATTTGTTGTGTTTTTTAAATTTAACCTCACACCTAAGTGGATTAGATATTTTTACAGAATTAGAAAAGCTCATTATTGGCCAATATAAATTAAACTGGAAAAACTGTAAAGGAATTACAAGTGACGGAACAGCAAGCATAACTGGAAAACATGGCAGAGTAATTAAAAAATTGCTAGAAGTTACTAATAATGGTGTTGTATGGAATCATTGTTTTATACATCGTGAAGCTTTAGCAACCAGAGAAATTCCACAGAATCTCATGGAAGTATTGAAAAATGCAGTGAAAGTTGTTAATTTTATTAAAGGAAGTTCACTGAATAGCCGACTTCTTGAAACATTTTGTTCAGAGATTGGGACTAATCATACTCACTTACTTTATCATACCAAAGTTCGTTGGTTGCCTCAAGGGAAAATATTAAGCAGGGTGTATGAACTCAGGAATGAGATTCACATTTTTCTCATTGAAAAAAAATCTCATTTGGCAAATATTTTGGAAGATGATATTTGGGTAACGAAACTGGCATATTTAACTGATATTTTTGGCATTCTTAATGAACTGAGTTTAAAATTACAGGGGAAAAACAGTGATATATTCCAATATGCCGAACGTATTCAAGGATTCCGAAAGACGTTGCTGTTATGGCAAGCAAGGCTTAAAAGTAATCGTCCTAGCTACTACATGTTTCCAAGATTTTTGCAACATATTGAAGAGAATATTATTAATGAAAGCATTTTGAAAGAAATAAAATTAGAGATATTGTTACATCTCACTTCTCTATCTCAAACTTTTAACCATTTCTTTCCAGAAGAGAAATTTGAAACATTAAGGGAAAACAGTTGGGTAAAAGATCCCTTTGCTTTTCAAAACCCTGAATCAATAAATGATTTAAACTTGGTGCCTGAAGAAGAGAATGAATTACTGCAGCTTAGTTCTTCATATATATTGAAGAATGATTATGAGACCTTAAGTTTATCAGCATTTTGGATTAAGATAAAGGAAGACTTCCCTTTGCTAAGTAGAAAGAGTGTCCTGCTGTTACTACCATTCACAACAACTAGTTTGTGTGAACAAGGGTTTTCAGTCCTAACCCAGTTAAAAACAAAGAAAAGAAATGGGTTGGACGGTGCAGCAGATATGCGGGTGGCATTGTCTTCCTGTGTTCCAGACTGGAATGAACTTATGAACAGGCACGCACACCCATCACATTAAATAAAATCTTACCTAGTCTTTATTTATGTATTTCTTATATTGTAACATTTTGCTATGTTATATTTAAATGTTAATATAACATTGTATGTGATGCCTTTGTTGTGTTTTAATTTTGTTATATTTAAGTATTAATAAGATCATGTGATTTTTATGTTTATTGAACAAATATTTAATGAACTGTCAGAGGCCAGGAACTACTCTATAGAGACATTAGGAGTACAAAAGTGAACAAAACAAAGATTATTCCCTAGTGGAGCTTATATCCTGACCAGGAGAGAGAGAGAGACAATAAACATAATAAATGAGCTTTATAATATTTAGAAGATAATAAGGGCTATATGTCAGGGAAGTATTAAGGGACCAAATTATGACCATTATAGGATCTCTGGCTTTTGTCAGTAAAACAGAGAGCTATTGAAGGGTTTAAGTAGAGGAGAGACATGATCTAAATTAGATTTTAAAAGACTCACTCTGGCTACTATTTTAAATTCTTAAAACAAATGTTACTTCCCTAAAGAGGTCTTTCCTTACCACCTTAGAGTAATTTCTCCATTACTTTTATTTCTTTGTTTTCTTTGTAGTGTACAATTTGTAATTATGTATTTGATTACTGTCTCTGGCATTCTGCCACCCTGGAATGAATGCTCTGTAGGAGCAGAGATCGTGTCCATTTGCATGATACATAGTAAGTGGGTACCCTATATATTTGATAAAGGACAAATGAATCAATGATATCTAACATTGGTAGTTTGCAGTCATATTCCCAGGAATAGTTATTAAATGTGTGGCAAATTTCTTTGCCTTTTTTACTTCTTAAAATCTCATTTTGTCAGATGACTTCTACAAACATCCAAAAATGTCATTTATTGATTTTGCTTCCTCACGTTGCTGATGATTAAGTAACTTATATTGTGTAATATATCTTCCTCAGACTAATTTCAACTTGTGCCTCTCTTTGCATACTCCCTGTCCCCACAGGTGATGTTTTTGGTATCGTCTTTCTCTTTAAAAGTCATATGGGGTAGCAATTCCTTTCCATATGCTACCACACCTAGCCTTAATGTAATATTTGATATTTTGGATTTTCTATTTTATTGAAGTTAATATAAATTTTTTCCTCTTTGATGCTTGGAATAAACTTTGAAAATAATTCTCTGTGAATAGTTCACATTTCTGCACAGTCTGGATCCTCAGAATGAAGGTATTTGCATCCAAGTTAATGTATTCCCAGAATAGGGAAACTAGAGACATGTCTTTCCCTATAGACATCCCAGAGAAGTAAAGAAAACACCTTCTCTTTTCCCTCCCCAGAGACTTGCTTACTTTCCAAGAATAATATCTGTCTGGAGGGGAAGATGAGCAGACATGCCTGCAGCCTCATAAAAGGATAGAGTCTCGTAAAATTTGGGGCTCTGTTGTGCAACCCGCTTCATGCAGAGGTAACACCTGGCCCTTATATTACACTGTGGGAATTGGAGCATGGGAAACTGACACATGATGCTGCTCTGGCTGCTGTTTTTGCTGTAATAAATTGTGTCTATGATCCCGAAGCCTTGTGTTTTTCTGTAAATATACATATGTCGTTTCTGCGAAATCTGTTATCATGTAAGGTAACATATTCATAGGTTTCAGGGATAGCATGTGTAGACATCTTAGGGGTGGGGAGTGGACATTATTTAGCCTACCATAAAACGTGCTCTGGCCTCTAAAGATATCCATCTCACAGGAGAAATACTTTGACCCATCCCAAGGTCCCCAAAAGTTTCAACCCATTACAGAGTTAACTCAAGTCCAAAATCTCATCGTTAAGTCTCATCAGCTAAGAAGTCCCAAATCTCTTATCTAAATCCTCTAAATTATGTATGGATGCAGCTCTGGGTATAATCCATTCTGGGTCAATATTCTCCATCTTTGGACCTATGAAACTAGAGAGCAAGTTCTATACGCCCAAACTTGTGGCACAGGCATAGGGTAAAAGTCATAAACATTCCTATTCAAAAAGGGAGAAAATAGGAAGATTAAAGGTGAAGTAATGGGGACAAAACTGCTATCTACCCTAAGTGAATCGTGCAAGATATGCATGTATTGAAACAACACACTGTACCCCACAAAAACAAATAAAATTGAATTAAAAACAAAAAATCCAAAAGGGAGAAAATAAAAGGTAAAAAGGAGTAATCAGCTGATCACTTTCAAAGTCCAACTAGGTAAACTCCTTTAGGTTTCAAATCCTGGAAATAATTTGCATAGCTACTGTCTCTGCCCTCTGTACCTGTGGTTTCACCCTCAGAGCCATCCTTCCTTTTTCCCCCCTTCTCAAATACATTTTTAAAATGACTCTTAGAATCACAGATACACTCAAAACAAAGTAAAGCCTTCTTATCTCACAAAGGGTTTTCCTTTGATTCCTTTAGCTGCTTTGCATAAAACTCAGTTTTTAGGGGACTCAGTGAAAGGGACAGACTCCAACATTCTTCAGCAAAAATGCATAACACTTTAGAAACAGGTCATTCAATTTTACATTCTTTGCAGTCAAATGCTCATATAGTACTTAAGCAGATGGGACATCTTGGTCCACGACATAGCTTTTCATGACGGAAGTGTATGCTTCATCCTTTCCAATTAACTCAGGAATCAATTCTTTTTTTTCTTTTTTTTTTTAAAAGATGACCAGTAAGGGGATCTTAACCCTTGACTTGGTGTTGTCAGCACCATGCTCAGCCAGTGAGCAAACCGGCCATCCCTATATAGGATCCGAACCTGTGGCCTTGGTGTTATCAGCACCACACTCTCCCGAGTGAGCCACAGGCCGGCCCCCAGGAATCAATTCTAACAAAGATTTCAGAGTTGTCTTTCCTGAAGGGAAGGTTTCGGAGAACTCCTAACACAGCATACCAACAAAATTGGGGTTTGTTCAGCAATTCTACCACATCTCTGCAGGACAGCTCTGGCACCATCCACCTTGCCTGCATCCATAAGCTGAAGGAAAAGATCAGTGACAAGTCTGTAAACTACAAACCGATTGGCCAGTTTCTCTGCAATGATGCTTATTTTTTTCAACTGCTGATTCAAACTTCTCTATTACTTTTCTTTTTTTTTTTTTTTTCCGTGACCGGCACTCAGCCAGTGAGTGCACCGGTCATTCCTATATAGGATCCGAACCCGCGGCGGGAGCGTCACCGCGCTCCCAGCGCAGCAGCACTCTACCGAGTGCGCCACGAGCTCGGCCCTCTATTACTTTTCTGAATATGTATACCAAACCAAAGTATTGGGGTTCCACAGTTTGATTCCCTGAAGTAAGCAAATTTTCAATGTTTTCTATGGCAACAACTATGTTATTGTTTTTTATTTGTGCCAGTGCAATGCTATTGATGAAAGCCATATTTCAAAGTCCAATGGAGTTTTCGAGTCCATTTATCATCTGAATAGCTTCTATGCTTTGTAGATCACCCTTCAAGGCAAATGCCTGGATAAGGCACATCACTGCTACCCTAGAAGGGGTCAGCTCCAGATCTAAGGCTGTTTTTAGCATTGTTAGAGCCTCTTTCAAATAATCCCGCCTAACTTGCATTATGATGAGGAGGCTCTTGGCACCATGTTCAGTGTGAAGCCCTTGATGTGGGTCACAGCAAAATCTTTCACTTGCACAGCTTGTGTAAGACTCTCCTTTGACAATAGTAATTTTATAAGACTGCTATAAGCTTCACTGCTAAACACAACATTTTGCTGTTGTGCTTTCAGGAAAATATTAAACACACCTTTGTTTTTCTTCCATTGGCAGGCATTCAGCACATCTTTCCGGAACTTAGTTTCTACAGTTGAGGGTGATGGAGAATTCAGGGAATATTTTTCATCTTCATACCACAACTCAAGTACATCAAATGGAATGTCCTGATTACTGTTTCTAAGGATTTCCACTAATAATCTTAATGCCTTCTCACGAGGAATAACATTTTCTTCTTGCATTTTATTCTAGATAGCATCAGCTCTTTGCCTGTCACTGTTTATTTTCTACAGTTTTAGCAGACTATACTACGGCCGGTCTCTATCACATTCAAATCGCTTCTGTGTCAGCTCCACTAATTTTCTTAGGGTTTTCACCTGGTCACTTGTAATACTATCACAAAACCACTGAAGTCTTATAAGTCAGGCTCCAATGTCTGAAGTCTCAATGATCTTCTTGGTCTTTGTAATTTCCTGTTTGTAGTAAGGCAAAGAAGAGATCGATCGTAGAGCACTGTCATTTCACCTTGTTCTTGTCTGACAAAGTCTGGTGCTTTCTGAATTAAGATCAGTCTAGTCTTTCTCTATCAGTTTACATAGACATCAAGAATATTTGGTAATATTTTATACTTTTCATAGCAGCCAATGGTGACTTCAAGAGCAACAGATGAGTCATCTTTTTCCAGGTATATAGTGACCAATGGGGAACTTATGTTGGTGAATGGTTTTGCTAACCCTAGAGTCACAAGGGCTTCATGCTACTCTTTTACTGCTTCAATTTCACCTCTTAAAGCTGTGCCATTTAGGATATGCAAAAAGGACAAGACTGTTGCATTTTTTGATAAGAACATCCTTCTCTTTCATCTCCTTTAGAATGTCAATAGCACCTTGGAGCTTGCCATGCTTTCCCAGTACTTTTACGTGGCCTACATACTTGTTGGTGTCAAGGACAGCAGATGAATCTAAACTGTCAAATTCTTGTTTCTTCTACAATGCATCTTCTACATTATCATGTAGACAACAGATTTATTCAAGCTATGCGAGGCATTTTCTACATTATCATGTTGACAACACAGATTTATGCAAGCTGCATAGCCACGACAACCATATCCAATCCATATTTTGCTTTCAGATCAAGGGCTGTTTGCATATTCTCTTCTGAACAAAGCATTGAAATGAGTTGCTTTAGGAAATCCCCTAGAGGTTGATTAGCAGCTTTTAGCTTTTCAAGTGTAGACTCCAAATCAGATGATGTAAGTTGCACAGTTTTTGAGAGTCTCTTCTCTCTTTCAGCCAACCTACTAACATCCTTAATTGATTCGGGAACATGGTAGCTATCCAGTAGATTACAAATGTCTCTGTAGATATTTTCAGGAATTTTTACATTCATCTCCTTCAGCTGATGGAAGTATTGTCTCAAATGCTCCTCCTTGGCCTATACCTCTGAGTTACTCATGCTGTCAATCAAGTTGTAAAGAAAATAGCCAACAGCTTCTGTTGGTCCTGGAGGCTCCTAGCAATAACATCCACCCTTGTACATGAATTCTATTATCTTGCTCCAAAGATTTATATTCAGAAACCTCCTAAATCCTAGAATTAGGCTGCCTCTCAAAAAATTAAATGAGAAAGGCAATGTATTTGATTCCAAAAATGATCAAATATAGTCTAAGTTCCCATTTACTGCTTCACTTCTCAATTCAGCTTGAGAAAATATATTACTTTCAGGTAAACATACATTTTCCTGCAGAATAGCACATACACTATCAAAGGATGGAAACAGAATTTACAAATGTCTCCTGATCAGGATGTACTCCCATTTTATGCATTGCTTTGAGGATGTCAATTTTACTTTGAATGTTTTTCTCCTTCTGATGTTCAACTAGCAATGGCCAAAAGTAGTGAGTTCTGACAGGAAATTCTTCTTCATTCACAGTCTTCATTAGAGCTTTTGCCAAATCTGTTTTATTGGTTAGCAAAGCACAATGAAGTGTGCACTGCAAAGCAGATGAGTGCATTTGGACTTCTTTTAACTTCCTACAGTACTCTGTCAGTTTCTCTGCAGGCATTTTCATAGTCACACAGTGTAGTAAAAAGAACCTGCTAAAGTTACTCAGATCGTCTTCCCTTGATAAAGGATGTGTTGATAAAATTTGCAATGCTGTATCTTCCAATTTTTCAGTGACCAAAAGCAAAATGAGGTTCATAGCATCTGGAATATATCTTCTTTCACATGTAATTTTTTCCAAAATTTCTGAGACATACTGAGGATACCCAGCTTCACTGAAGCTAAAGATAATTTGCAATAAATCACAGTCCATAAGATAAAGATCAGACTTCTCCACCTTCTCCAGAGTCTACTTAACATGGTCGGTGTTGCCCTTCTCAGCATATGAATTCAGTAATGCTAGGTAAGTGTGTGGACCAGGCTCAATTCCAGCCTCTTTCATCACTGTGAGAGTATTTCCTGCATTTTCCATATCTCCAGCTCTTGCATGCCCTGTAACAAGGGCACTGAATACTACTTCGGTGATGGGAAGATCCTTAGTTTTCATAAATCCAAGAATCTTGCTGACACCTTCAATATCTCCTACATTACAATAAGCAGCAATGAACCTCTGGTATGTTACTTAGTTTGGCTGAATGTTTGGCAGGAAATCAGTTGGTGAGAATTTATGTTTATTTTGAAGATAGGCTTTTAAGTAATGCATTGTAGTGACACATCATACACAGTACCCAATTTCTGAAGTTCGTCTCCCATGCTATGAGCAAATTTTGTTCTTTTTTCAAGCTTTAGTTCAACCAAGAGAGATCCACAGCTGCACAGTAGAAGCAAGGCTTGATTATCACCTGGGCTCCCTGAGGGGTATGTACTATCAAAGACTTTTTCTAGAAGTATCTTTGGGATGCAGCCAGTTCTTCAGACAAAATTATCTAATCTCATTAGAGCTCAGTCAAATTGATTGGCATTCCTTCTAGGAGAAGAAGCATACTCCTCTTGAAGATCATTCTTTTTTTCAGCAGCAATGGCATATAACCTGGCTTGGCTCAGTAGCCCTCCAATGTAAGCAGCAGGCAGATATAGGGTGGTGCAGGAGCCATCCTTTCTTATGAAGAATAGCACACGTCTACTGAGTGGTTTTATCATCCTGTTTCCTGCCTATAGAATTTTGGGAGCCCAACAGCCTTCTTTCATTTCATCCTCTCACTGTCCCTTTTAGTCCAACTCGACAATGCTTCTATTGGTATAACATTTTCAAAAACTTTGTGGGTCACAAGGATTTACTCCATTAGAAGAGAGACTGAAGAAGGCACAACAATCACAATTCCTTGAACTTGTTAAGACAAGTGAACAGATATGATGTTGATAGGTGGGAGGGGGAGAGGGAGGGGAGAGAGAGGAATCAGTAAAGGGACACGAAAATCAACTACTTTGTATATTGATAAAATAAAATAAAATAAAAAGAGAGACTGCTCCACAGATCTTTTCTAATTGCATCTATATTTGGCTTCTGCTGAGAAGGTCGAGGGAATCCATGAGTCACATGCCTCTTCAAAGAGCCTTCTGTGTGACTGAGTAATCTTTGTACTCCCCAAGCACTAGTAAAACGCTATACACACTTAAAATGGTTACAATGATGTTTATGTTAAGTATATTTTACCTCAATTTAAAATATTTTAAAAAGTTGTTTTTTCTTTTAAAAAAAGAAGGATGTCCTGCCACATCATTGACATGAGATCTAGGAAATAGGGCATCCAACTCAGGAGACATGGAGGGGGGGGTAGCAGGATGACAAATAGACAGTAAACTGAGAGAACAACCCCTCAGATTGGGACAGGAAGTTGGACAGCTCTAGAAAGAATGTTTGAGGGAGAGAAATCACACACACCACCTGAAATATTGACTGATGCTTTTGAATGCATTGAGAGATTTACACGTCTTACAGAGAGTTGGACCATAATGATAACTGTACATAGAATACCAAGAAAACAAAGAATTTAAGTGTGTGTTGGGGGGCAATTATTACCTCTAGGGTAAACAGATTTACAACAAAGGAAACATAATCATAGAATGCCATGAATAACATTCACAAGGTCATAATAATGCAAATGCTGATAATTGATTTAAAGCTGTGATATAACTACATTGGGAGGATAAAGGGTACAGAAGGATACCTGGGGGTGGGGGGTGGGGTGTTAAAGCCAAAATCTTCTTTTCCATACTAGGAAGTCAAAGAATAATACCCAAAACAGAAACATTAAGAAACAGCATGCAGGTGAGTTGTTTATAAACATGGAAGTAAATACCAGGGGGCAAAAAAAAAAAAAAAAACTGTTGAAAATGCTTATCTCTGGAAAGTGGAGTTGACTGAAGGAAGGGCTGGACAGGAGAATGTAGATTTTGGATAGGAAAAAAAAGAGATTCAAGTAAAATGTTATGGAAACCTACCCTCCCTGCCTGCCCCAGCATTCATCAGTCGCTTGCCAGGCTCTCAGAGTCCACAGCTAACCTTATCATAAGAACTGTGGACTTGGCGCTCCACGTGGAATTCTGTTAATCTCGGTTCTCCAAGTTGATCATCTCTGAGGAAGGGAGACTGTGACCTCTGACAGTTACTTCACTTCCCTGAGTTTAATTATCTGTTAAAATGGGGATAATTATAAACCTAGCTAGGAGAGTGTTGTGAAAAGTAAGAGAATATTACGCCTGCAGGGTGCTTGGCACATAACAACAACTCAATCAATACTAGTTTGTGTGCTTCTTGGGTAGTGGAATGAGGGCGTCTGCCAAAGCGGTCAGCGTTTGGAGCCAGAAAATTCTTCCCTCCTGGTGACTCAACTCTCAATACCCATTTTCCAACCTCACTTCTTTGGGGCTCCCTCCTCGGGGACTCCGGCCAAGATTAGCCACGAGCGAAATAGTTCCTTTCCCTGCTGATGTCCCAAGCTCAGTCTCAGAACTGAAGAAGAAAGGGGGACAGAATGACAGCGCGGGTGGTGGCGTTAGGGCGAGAGTCCTGCCCCGCTTCGGCTCGAGGGGGCAGCCTTGCCGGGAGGAGGGGAAGCGCGTGGAGCAGGCACGACGCTGGAGGGACCGCAGGCCTCTCGATGGCGGTCCGGGGGTGCGCGCCGTCGTGGCTGCCGCCGCCGCCGCCGCCGCCGCTGCTGCTGCTGCTGCTGGCGACGGGCGCTGCCGGCGCGCGGTGGCGCGGGGAGGGCACCAGCCCGCACCTGCAGAGCATCGTCCTGGGCCGCTGCGCGGAGTACATCACGCTGCTGAGCCCCGAGTCCCGGTGAGCGCCGCGGCTGGGGGCATTAGAGGGTCTGCAGGTGACAGGTGTGTCTGTGCGGGGCCGGCAGACTTAGAGGTGAGAGGGGCCGTAGGGGTGGGGAATCTACAGGTGACAGGTGCACTGTGCGGGGTCTAGAGGCGAGGGGTACGCGTGCGCGTGTGCGTGTGAAGGGGGCGGGGGTCCGTCTAAAGGTGAGGTTAAGTAGAGGTGAGTTTGGATGACAACCCACTGCCAGCCAGCGCAGGCTTAGCCGGATCCCTCAGATCCCAGCATGTGGTCTCCGGCTGCAATTCCTTGAGCCCAGGTCCTTTGGGAATTCAGATTTCAGACCCTCTAATCCAGAAGTAAAGTCTGGGTCTTTCTTGCCAGCATTGTGCTTCCTACTAAGTTTTGTTCCTTCGTTGGGCCCACTCTTTCCCGTTTTCATAATATCCCTTTCTTAAGCGTCAGTTTTTTTTGGTTTTTTTGTTTTTGTTTTTTTATTGTGACACATTTCAGGAAGTTAAAAAAGAGCAGAGGATAACAAACAGCATTACCCAACAGCCAGCATGAGAAATAAAAAGTTACAAATACGGTGGGAAATGTTTTCTGGAAGCCAGCATGGACCTCAGGAGCAGGGCTGCACCCGAGGGCATACTCTGTGCCTCACCAGGACGGAGAAGCCCTTCCCAACACTGGGTGCTGTTCCCTCCTGACTTCACAAGTCCTGCCTCCCCCCCCCCACCCCCAACCTTGTTCCTGAGCCTCACATGGACCTGGACAGCTGGCCTGGCTCCATCCTCATGTCTACATGAAGGGGCACCTGAAGCTGGGATGCTGCATAGTTTATTGGAATTGTCACCTTCTAGCTTGTCTCTGCGAGCCTGGGGCAAGCCTACATTCCTTAGCCCTGAGAAATTTGTGCTGCACCTTCTGAGAGACACTTGGCAATACCAGATTTCTAAATCCATTGCCTGAACCATGACAATTTGTTGTCTTTTTTGTATGCCTAGTTCTGCAGAGTCAATATATGACAAAATAGTTTGTAAAGCCTTTAGAGAAAGGGAAATACTTTCTATCACATCATAATATGTGTGTGTGTGTGTGTTTTAACTTGTACTTTTGCACAGGGACAAGAACTGCACAGCCATTTGGGAAGCCTTTAAAGTGGGGCTGGACAAGGATCCCTGTTCTGTACTTCCCTCGGACTATGACCTTTTTATTAACCTCTCCAGGCACTCCCTTCCCAGAGACAAGGTAACTCTACGACCATCTCTGGTAAAATCTCACTCTCTGTCTCTCTAGAGAGAGATGGTGCACAGGCCAGGTGTGCGATTAGCTGCCCCCAGCATCCTGCAGTTTTACTGAAACATCAAGCAATAAGCTCACAACATGCATACCAAGCTCTCTGGTGGGAGAGGAGCTTTGTCTCCAACCGTGATCCTGGGTCTCCTGCTCAGTTATGTGGAGAAGGAAATTTCCCAAGTCAGCAAGACAGTGCAGGAGCCACCACGAGGACATCAGGACATGACTATATCTTTCACACTTGGCCTCCACATCTGGCCAATTCTGAATAACCTCCATCCTAACTGGCCCAATGGCCTGCATCTTGAGTAATTCAGAAAACACTCAAACTCAGTATCCTCCCAGGAGGTCAATCTCTCTCTTTTTTTTTTTTTTTTTTTTTTTTTGTCTTTTTGTGACTGGCCACACCGTGAGCACACCGGCCATCCTTATATAGGATCCGAACCCGCGGCAGGAGCACTGCTGCACTCCTAGCGCCGCACTCTCCCAAGTGCGCCACGGGGTCGGCCCATCAATCTCTCTTTTTAATGGTTTTAAGATTATATTTATCCAGATTCCAGATGAATGACTCCTTTGAGAATTTCTTGCAGGGCTGGTTGTGTGGTGGTGAACTCCCACAACTTTTGTTTGTCTGGGAAACCACATTGAGATACCACGTCACTCCAGTTAGACTGGCTATAATCAAAAAGATGGTGAATAACAAATGCTGGTGAGGATGTGGAGAGAAGGGAACACTCCTGCACTGTTTGTGGGACTGTAAATTAGTACAACCACTTTGGAAAACAATTTGGAGGTTTCTCAAACAACTACAGATAGATATTTCATATGATCTAGCAATCCCACTTCTGGGTATATATCCAGAGGAATGGAAATCATCATGTCGAATAGATACCTGAACTCCCATGTTTATTGCAGCTCTGTTTACAATAGCCAAGATATGGAACCAACGTAAATGTCCATCAATAGATGATTGGATAAGGAAACTGTGGTGTATATACACGATGGAATACTACTCTGCCATGAAAAAGAATGAAATACTCCCATTTGCAACAACATGGATGAACCTGGAGAAACTTATGTTGAGTGAAACAAGGAAAGCACAGAGGGATAAATACCGCATGTGCTCACTCATATGTGGGAGCTAAGAGAGAAAGGAAGGCAGGAAAGAAAGACCACAGTAGTGCCGTGATCCAACAGTGGGAGGGAACATTCCTAGGGCTACAAATTGGAGTCAGGGAGAGAGGGGAAGGAGTAGGGAGTTTTGAGGAAAATTGGGTGGGTACATGGGGTACAAAAGTTATTTCTGGTAATGGGTATGCCCCCGGTATGAACCTGGCCCTCATATCATGGGAATGAGGGGTGACAATCAGCTTTGTATCTCATGAATATTCGTAATAAATAAATAATTTTTTTTAAAGATTATATTTATTTTATTCAGTACCACTTTCTTTAAGAAAACCACATGTCTAAATTCTGTCTGTACTCTAAGGACTAATAAAATAAAATAAATGAGAAAATCCATATGAAATTCTTGGTTAGCACAGTACCTTGAGTTTTAAAAAGTTAGATATTTTTATTTCTTTGACAATCATTCTTAACCTGATTTTTCCATTGTGTGTTATTTGTAAAGGCAGGTAAATAAAACTGTGAGTTTTAAAGATATAACAGACTAAAAACATGATTTTTAAGTATATGTTGTATTTTGAAACTTGCTGCCTTCCTGTCAGTAAAAAGGAGAAACATAATTTTTGTTCTTCTTTCACATAGATTTGGTGCTAGTCGATAAACTCACCTCAACTTACTGGGCTTCTTCTGTGCGTCAGGCATCGCACTATGGTTTAAGGATGTAACAGTGAAAAACAGCCACTGCTCTTGGGGACCTTCTGGTCAAAATATAGGCTGATAGACTATTGAGGATCAGATGGGCTAATGAGTGAAATTGTTATTTATATTATTGTTATGTAAAAATACTATAGTGAAAACTATGAAGTATAATATAAAATGATGTGTTTTTGAGGCACTTTACACTTTAGAAAGTGTTTTTTGTGATTGCATATCATATTAACCACAGCTGTGGAGGAGAGAGGGCTCACGCTCCTCATTTACCAGATGTAGAAACTGGGAAGCTGGGAGATCACACATTCAGTGTATGATAGGCGCGTATTAGTCTATTTCTGTTGCTTATAACAAAAGACACAGAACTAGTATTTTATAAGGAAAACAAAATTTATTTCCTTACAATTTCAGAGACTAGGAAGTCCAAACTCCAGGGAACACATCTGGTGAGGGTCTTGGTGGTGGCGACAGTGACCCAGGGGTCTCACACTGCAAGATGGTGGAAGCAGAGAGAGCAAAGAGAATGACTGACTCTCCTCTCTTTTCTTTTAAAGAAAGAGCCCTCAGAACCATGCCTCTGACCACCACTTTTTAATCCATTCACTACTGCACGGTCCTACAATTTAATCATCTCTTCAAGGCTCCACCTTTCAATTACCATAATAGGATTTCCCACCCTAAACAGTTACAATGGGGATTAAGCTTCTAATATATGAAATTTGGGGAACACAATTCAACCAATCCACAGCAAGGCAGGATTTGAACCTAGTTCCCTTGGTATTTTTTAATGCAGGGATCTTACCACATGTATATATATATATTTTATACTTCTGGGAAATATTTTATTAACATTTGCATGATACCCTTGGAATAAAGGGGGGAGAAATGGTAGCACCCTTCCAGTGGGTACATAAAGACAAAGAAAAAGAGTTCAGTTATTGTGCAGCAAGTCAGAGTTGAATGAGAAACAGGTTACCTTGCTTGTCTTGATGATGTTGTGCCTGAGAAATCTGTTTTGATTTTATTTTTTATTTTCATTTTTTCTTGTGTTTCCCTAGTCCCTGTTCTGGGAAAATAACCAACTCCTTGTTAGTAGCTATGCAGAGAACGCCCGTCGCTTTATGCCCATTTGTGATGTTCTGTACGGCAGGATTGGAGATTTAATGAGCTGGTGTCGACAGAATAATGCCTCCGGTAAGACTGCTGCACAAATCACAAGAAAAGCGAGAGCTCCTGTTTACTATGCACTTACCATTTGTGCTAAATGCTTTCACATGCATCTATCTTCTGTGATCCCCTTAAAATCCTCTGAGGAAGGTGGTAATAATAATAATAATAGAGTATTTATCTTTTGCTGGGTACCAGTCTAAGCACTTTACATGTATTAACTCATTTAATCCCCACAACAGTCCCATGGGATCCTATAATAATTTCTATTCTGACAAATGAGAAAACTGAGGCACAGCAAGGTTAAGAAACTTGCTTGGGGGTGCATCGCTAGTAAGCAGCAGAATTAGACAGTCTGACTTCAGAGCCTATGCTTCAAACCCTGCGCAATTCAGACTTACAATCCTCATTTTCCAGAGTGGGAAACTGAGGCCTAGAGATGTTAAATGTCTGGAACTGCTATTGTCAGGATTCAGCCCTGTTCTGAGGGATTCTGAACCTGTGCTCTTAAATGCCACTCCAGGCCATCAGCAGATGTTTTGAGATTAAAATCACAAGAAAAATTAGAGTCACAAGAGCTGGCCTAATGGTACTGAAAACTCCTTATACATCCAACTTTGGTGTTAGAAGCTGGCGATACAGCAGTTCCTATCTTCAGGGAGCTTATAACTCCGTGGCGGGCATTTATTGGAGTAGTGTGCGCTTTGATGCAGGAAAGACTGGGTGCTAAGGAGTAGCAGAATGAGACACCAGTCTCGACCAGGGCATCAGGGAAGCTTGAGAAGGGAGGCCAGCAAGGAAATGAGGTAGGAGAATGTTCTCCTCATGAAGACTGAAGATTCTTCCTCTCTGGGTATCAGAATCACTTTAAGCGTTAACTTAGTAAGGGATGGCTGGTTAGCTCAATTGGTTAGAGTGTGGTGCTGATAACACCAATGTCAAGGGTTTTGATTTCCAAACTGGCAGCCACCAAATTTTTTATAAAAGAGTTTACCTAATATCAATTCTGTTTATTTCTCTTCCATTGATTTATTCATCCAACTAAAATTCATAGAGTGCCTACTATGTACCAGACCCTCCTCTCCTAGTTACTAGGAATACAGCAGAGAATAAAACAAGAAAATAATACCCCATCCTTACATTATAGAGGACGGAGATAAGACAATAAACAGTCAAGTAAAATATATAGTCTGCCCTAAGGTTACAAGGGCTATGGAAAAAAACCAGACAAGGAAAGAGGATACAAAATTCTGAGGGGCTGGGGGTGGGGAGCAGGAAGGTGTTGGAATTTTACATAGTGCCCAGGAAAAGTGTCACTGAGAAGCTGATATCTGAGCAAAGACCTGAGCTTGAGAAAGAGCATTTCCTACATGGAGAAACGCCAGGTGCAAAGGTCCTGAGGTGGGAGTGTGTTTGTCATATTTAAAGAATATTTAAAGGAGGGCAATGGGCGAAGAGAAAAGTAGTGGGCTATGAGGCTAGAGGAATAAAGGAGGGCCAAATGTCCCAGGACATTGTGAGGACTCTGGCTTTCACTGTGAGTGAAATGGAAACCATTGTAGGGTACAGGTCAAATGTATGTGGCTGTTCTTCCAATAGCCAGTGACCAGAAAGCCTCAGTTTGATTATCCTGCAGGTGGTAGGGAAATGGGGGAGGGGTGTGCTGGAAAAAGTGTGAAGGAAAGAAGAGTTTCCCAGAAAACCACAAGGGTATCCCCTTCCCCCCGCTACTTTCTTTGTTTAAGAAAGAAGTAAAGTCCAGCAGTTTGGGTCAGGTAAATAATAGTATGTTCATATCATGGAATCCTGAAGGGCCACCAACAATGATAGTGGGATTTTGTATTTATTGAACCATAAGGATGTTTGTGACATATATTTAAGTGAAAAATCAAGTTACAGAGCACTGTGATTGATATGATGCCATTCAAATAAAAAATATACACATGATACATCTATGAAAATATGCACATAGGAAAAAGTCAAGAAGATAGCAAACCCAAACCATGAACAGCAGCTCTTGCTGGAAATATGAAATCAGGCTATTTTTTTCTTATTCCATATTTACTTTTTAAAAAAATATAATTTAGATATATTACATGTGGGAATAAAATATTTTTAAAGAAAAGAATTCTTCAAGTAAGTAAATGATAATAATAGTCACCAGTTGTTCACAGTCTAAAACCGAGAAAGTATAAAATAGGCAAATACAGAATTTACTCTTGGGACTAATGCCACCTTGAGCCCTGACTGTCAGAAATGGCAGAAGGAGCACTAGGAAGCTGGAGATTTAAATTCCAGTCCTCTGCGTCACATACCATCCATGGACCCTCTCTGAGCCTTACAGACACCTGAAAAATTAGGACATTGGCCTACAGAGGTTGTATCTTGAAATAGTTTCAGATCTGGAGTGTTTAATTCAAAGAATTAATTATCACACTCTTAAGTAATGATTATGTAATGGTGTTCTCTTACCTAATGAACATTGTCTTGGACAACTACTCCTTAAAAACATTGCAAATTATGGAGATTGTGGGAAGAAGGCAGACTAGAGAAACCTAGGACGTGTTTCTCCCACAAAGGAAGACCAGAACAGTCCCTTCATTACCAGCCCTGCACTCACCAGTGACATTGTCAGGAAACGGAACCATCACCCGCCTGCTTCCCACTGAGTTTCACTCCATCCCGCCGCCACTGTTGCCTGCAGCATGGCTCCAGCCATTACTGTTGCTGGGAACCACCCAAACCCACTACAGCTCTGACCAGGCCAGACATGCACAGGATCCCTGCCCACACTGCACACCTGTCAGCCTTTCATGTGGGGGTTCCCTGCCGCAGCCTCCTGCAGTGCAGCAGCCTTTGCTAGTGGCTGTCTACACCCCTGCACCAGCCAGACCAACCACATGCAGGACCCCCGCCCAAGCAGCCTCAACAGCCAGCTCAGCCTCTCGCGGGTCCTCTGCTGTAGTTGTGTGCAGTGTGGTTGCTGTTGCCACAGCCCTCACACCAGTAGGATCGGCTGGGTCTGAGGGAGTGAGCGAGGAAGTGGCAGACCCCAGCATTGCTGATTCCACTGAAAATTAACCCTGCAACTGCAAAGCCCTAGAGGGAGTGAGTGAGGCAGTTGCAATTTCCAGAACTACTGCTTCTGCAGCAACTTACCCCCACAGCTGCCAGGACCACTGAGGGAGTAAGAAAGTGGCAGACCCCTGTGCTGCTGCCTCTGCAGCGAATTGGCCTTGCAGCCACCAGGGCCACTGCAGACAAGAGTGGGGCAGTTGCAGCCATTGCTGCTGCTGTTGTCACCACAAAGTAACTCCAGTGCCACCTAGGACACCACAGACGAGAGTGAGGCAGTTCCAACCACCAGAGGTGCTGCTGCCCCACTGAGATAACCCCCCTACTGCCGCAGACACCACAGAAGCGTCACAGGCTGTTGCAGCTAAAAGTACCACTGTCATCCCACAAGGTAACCCCACTTCCCCTGCTTCCACTGTGGACATCACAGAAGGGAGGGAGACAGGTGCAGCCTCTGGCACCACTGCTGCCCCCACAAGGTAACCCCACTGTCATTGCAGACACAGCAAACTCGAAGGAGGTAGTTGCAGTTGCCAGTGCTGCTGCCACCCTCACAAGGTAACCCCTCTACTGCTGTGGACACTGCAAACTCAAAGGAAGCAATTACAGCCACCAGTGCAGCTGCCACCTCCATGAGTTAGCCCAGATGTTGCGGCAGTCACTGTAGCTGCACCGGCACTGTGGAGGTCACTACAGACAAGCAGGCACGTAGTGCGACCATCACTGTTGCAGTCACTGCCACCACCAGCACTGCCAGAGAGCCACAATCATTGTGCAAGCAGCCTGCCACCACTGGAGCCACTTCTGCAATGCAGGCAACCCTCCAAAACCACCACCACAACCACTGCCACCATGAGGGTGACCTGCTACCACAGAAGAAGCCATAGCAGCCAGCCAACCACTCATCTGAACTGACACAAAGAGGGCCACCAGCAGAGTCCAGGGAAAGAAAGTAATAGAAGAAAGAACAGCTCTTCCAGATGACTAAACATCAACATAAAGATACTAAAAAGTACGAAAAAACAAGAAAATAAGAAAATATGAGTCCACCAAAGGAATATCATGACCCTCAAGAGCCATACCCCATAGAATAGAAAACACTTGAAATGACTGAGAAGGAATTCCGTGTAAAATCTTTAGGAAACTCAATGAGATACATTATGATGGAGTTTGGATGTGCTGTCCCCACCAAAACTCATGTGGAAATTTGATCTCCAATGTGGCAGTGTTGGAAACTGATTGAGTCATGGGGGCGGATCCCTTATGAATGGATTAATGCTCTCCCAGGGGGAGAAGGGAGTAATAAGTGAGTTTTCCCTCTATTAGTTCCTGTAAGAGCTTGTTGTTTATAGGACTCTGGCACTTCCTCTCTCTCTCTCTCTTGCTTCCTCTCTCTTGCTTCCTCTCGCCATGTGATCTGCTTGTACCTGCCAGCTGCCTGCCACTTTCCACCATGAGTAGAAGCAGCCTGAGGCCCGTGCCAGATGCAGCTGTCCCAGAATCGTAAGCCAAATAAACCTCTTTCCTGTATAAATTACCCAGTCTCAGATATCTCTGTTATAACAACACAAAACAGACTAAAACGCAAGAAGATGCAGTTAGGTGACACAATGAACTGAGCAAAAGTACCCAGGATGTGAAGGAGGAAATCTACAAAGGGATTAATACTCTAAAAAAAGAGTGTAGCAAAACTCATGGAACTGAAGGAGTCATTCAACAAAACAAAAATACAATTGAAAGCTTAAGCAACAGGATATAGCAAGCAGAGGAAAGAAGTCCTGATCTTGAAGACAATACCTTCAAAATAACTCAGACAGATAAAAAAAGAAAAAAGAATTTAAAAAAATGAAGATAATCTAAGAGAGATAGCAGATAACCTTAAGTGTACAAACATCTGAATCACGGTACTCCTGAAGGTGAAGAGAAAGGAAAAGACATTGAGAACATATTCAATGAAATAATATCAGAAAACTTCCCAGGTATAGGGACAGACATGGACTTCCAGATTCAAGATGCTCAAAGATCTGCAAGCAGCTTCAATCCAGAAAGGTCTTCTCCAAGACACATTGTAGTCAAACTGTTCAAACTCAAAGACAAAGACAGAATCCTAAACACAGCAAGAGAAAAGTGTCAAGTCACATATAAAGGAGTCCCCATCAGACTAACAGCAGACTTCTCAACAGAAATTCTAAAAGCAAAAAGAGAATGGGGTGATATATTCAATTACTGAAAGAAAAAAAAAATCGAGCCAAGAACACTATATCCTGTGAAGCTATCATTCCAAAATGTAGGAGAAATAATGTATTTCCCAGACAAAGAAAAACTATGGGAGTTCACCACCACATGACCAGACCTACAAAAAATCCTCAAGGGAGTCCTGCATCTGGAATCCAAAAAAAATAATCACTTCCATGAATACGAAAGAAAGAACAAAACTCACAAATAGAACAAAAATGCAAATGAGAAACAGAAAGAAACTGTATCTCACAACTTCAAAAAACCAAAAACATCAAAAAGAAAAACATAATAAAATGGGAAGAAAGAAACATGAGGTATTCAAAACATCCAAATGAAAATTGATAAAACGCCAGAAGCAGCACAATACTTTTCAGTAACAACCATAAATGTAAATGGATGACATTCCCCACTCACAAGACATAGATTGGCTAATTGGATTAAAAAGCTAGACTCTACTACATGCTATTTACAAGAGACACACACCTCACCTGGAAAGACACACACAGACTAAGAATGAAGGGATGGAAAAAGATTTACCACAAAAATGGAAATCAAAAATGAGCAGGAGTAGCTATTCCTAAATCAGATAAAATAGACTTTAAACCAAAAACTATAAAAAGAGAAAAAGAAGACCACTATATAATGATAAAGGGATCTATCCAGCAAGAAGACATAACAATCATAAATATGTATGCACCCAACATTGGAGCATTCAGATACATAAAGCAAACACTATTAGACTTAAGGCAGAGATAGATCCAATACTATAATAGTAAGGGACCTAGTACTCCTCTCTCAAAATTGGACAGATCATCTAGGCAACAAATAGATACAGAAACAGAGGATTTAAAGCACACTTTAGACCAATTGGACTTGGCAGATATCTACAGAACATTTTATCCAACAACTGTAAAATATATATACTTCTCACCAGTTCATGGAACCTTCTCCAGGATAGACAACATGCTAGGTCACAACTCAAGCCTTAACAAACTTTTAAAAAATTGAAATCATTTCAAGTATCTTTTCAGGCCACAATAGATTAAAATTAGAAATCAACAACAAGTGAAACTTTGGAAACTATACAAATACGTGGAGATTAAACAACATGCTCCAAATGATACACGGGTTCAAGAAAAAATTAAACAGGAAATCAAAAAAATTCTCAAAATCAATGAAAATATTGAAACATCATACCAGAACATATGAGATGCTGAAAAAGCAGTTCTAGGAGGGAAGTTTATTTAATTAAATGCTTACATCAAAAGATTAGAAAGTTTTTAAATTAACAACCTAACACTACAACCCAAAGAATTAGAAAAGCCAGAACAATCCAATCCCAAACATAGTAGATGGAAAGGAATAATTAAGATCAGAGCAGAACTAAATGAAATAGAAACCCAAAAAACAATACAAAAGATCAAACAAAAAAATTGTTTTTTCAAGAATAAATAAAAAAAGTAAAAAAACCATTAGCCAGACTGACTGTTTTTGTCCGTTTTGTGTTGCTATAACAGAAATACCTGAGATTGGGTAGTTTATAAAGGAAAGAGGTTTATTTGGCTTACGATTCTGGGACAGCTGCATCTGGCACGGGCCTCAGGCTGCTTCTACTCATGGTGGAAAGTGGCAGGCAGCTGGCAGGTACAAGCAGATCACATGGAGAGAGGAAGCAAGAGAGAGAAGCAAGAGAGAGAGAGAAGGTGCCAGGGTCTTTTTAAGTAACGAGCTCTCGCGGGAACTAATAGAGCAAGAACTCACTCATTAACCCCCCTCCCCCAGGGAGAGCGTTAATCCATTCATGAGGGATCTGCTCACATGACTCAATCAGTTTCCAACACTGCCACATTGGAGATCAAATTTCCACATGAATTTTGGAGGGGACAACACATTCAAACTTCATCACTGACTAACTAAAAAAAGAAGAGAAAAGACCCAGATAACAAAATTTAGAGATGAAAAAGGAGACATAACAACCAATACCACAAAATTACAATCATTAGAGACTATGATGAACAACTATACACCAATAAATTTGAAAACCTGGAGGAACTGAATACATTTCTGGACACTACAAACTACCAAGACTAAACCAAGAAGAAATAGGAAACCTGAACAGACCAGTAACAAGCAAAAAGATTGAAGCAGTAATCAGAAGTCTTCCAACAAAGAAAAGCCCAGGACCAGATGGCTTTACTGCTGAATTCTATCAAACATTTAAAGAAGAATCAATACCAATTATTTTCAAACTATTCCAAAAAAATTGAAACAGAGGGCATTCTCCCCAACTCATTCTATGAGGCCAGTATCACCTTGATACCAAAGCCAGACAAAGATTCAACAAAAAAAGAAAACTACAGGCCAATATCTTTGATGAACATAGATGAAAACTCCTCAACAAAATATTAGCAAACAGAATACAGCAACACATCAAAAAAATTATCCACCACGATCAAGTGGGATTCATCCCAGGGATGCAAGGATGGTTCAACATATGCAAATCAGTACCACACTCTCCAGTGTGAGCCACTGGCTGGCCCAACATATGCAAATCAATAAATGTTATGTACCACATGAGCAAAATTAAGGACAAAAACCACATGATTATCTCAATAGATGCAGAAAAAGCATTTGACAAAATTCAACACCCCTGCCTGATAAAGACTTTCAGCAAATTAGGTATAGAAGGAAGGTATTTCAACATAATAAAAGCCATATACTACAAACCTTCTGCCAATATCATCCTGAATGGGGAAAAGCTAAAAGCTTTTCCCTTGAGAATGGGAATGAAACAAGGATGACCGCTTTCACCCCTCCTACTCAACATAGTACTGGAAGTGCTAGCCAGAGCAATCAGGCAAGATAAAGAAATAAAGGGCATCCAGATTGGAAAAGATGAAGTCAAATTGTCTCTGTTTGCAGATGGCATGATACTGTATATAGAATAGCCCAAAATCTCTACAAAAAAAACCCTCTTAGAGTTGATAAATGACTTTAGTAAAGTTGCAGGATACAAAATCAACACACAAAAATTGGTAGCATTTTTATCCTCCAACAATGAATTAGCAGAAAAAGAAATCAAGGAAGCAAGCCCATTTACAATAGTCACACACACAAAATAAAATACATAGGAATCAACTTAACCAAGGAGGTGAAAGATCTCTACAATGAAATTACAAATCACTGTTGAAAGAAATTAAAGAGGACACAAAGAGATGGAAAGACATTCCTTGCCCATGGCTTAGATGAATCAACATTGTGAAAATGTCCATACTTCCCAAAGCAATCTACAGATTCAGTGCAATTCCCATCAAAATACTGATGACATTCTTCATAGAAACAGAAAAAACAACCCTAATGTTCATAGGGAACAACAAAAGAGCCCAAATAGCCATGGTAATTATATTAGTAAGGATTCTACAGAGAGACAGAATCAATAGGATATGTTATAATTATATGAGAAGGATTTATTAGGGGATTAGCTCACGTGAATATGAAGAAAAGTCCCACGATAGGCCGTCTATAAACTGGGTGCCAGTAGCATGGCTCAGTCCAAGTCCAAAGGCCTCAAAACCAGGTAAACTGATGGTGTCCTTGGTATAAGTTCTGGAACCCAAAAGCTAAAGAGTCTCAAGCTCTGATGTCCATGGACAGGAGAGAAGAGTGTATCCCAGGTCCAGCAGGTTAAGAGAGAGCTTCATCTCTTTTCCTCTGTCTTTTGTTCTCTCTGGACCCCCAGAGGATTGGATGGTTCCCACTCACATTGAGGATGGGTCTTTTCCACCCACTCCACTTGGACTCTCATACTAATCTCTGCTGTAAACACCCTTATGGACATACCTATAAAGATAGCTTTTCCAGGTTTCTCAGCATTCCTTCATCCAATCAAGTTGACACCTAGAATTAACCCTCACAGCAATTTTGAACAATAAATAAATAAATAAAGCTGGAGACATAACATTAACTTCAAACTATACTACAAAGCTATAGTTACTAAAACAGCACGGTACCGGCATAAAAACAGACACTTAGACCAATGGAACAGAATAGAGAACCCAGAAATCAATCCACAAACCTGCAGCTAACTGATCTTCAGCAAAGGCAAGAAGAACATACATTTGAGAAAAGACTGCCTCTTCAATAAATGGTGCTGGGAAAAGTGGACATTCATGTGTAGAAGAATGACACTAGACCTGCACCTCTCACCATACACCAAAATCAACTCAAAATGGATTAAAGACTAAAATATAAGACCGGAAATTATAAAGTTCCTAAGAGAAAATGCAGGGGAAACACTTCAGGAAGTAGGACTGGGCAAAGATTTTATGAAAATGACCCCCAAAGCACAGGCAACAAAAGGAAAAATAAACAAATGGGATAATATCAAACTACAAAGCTTCTGCACAGCAAAAGAAACAATTAACAGAGCAAAAAGACAACCTACAGAGTGGGAGAAAATATTTGCAAACTACGCTTCTGACAAAATTAATATCCAGAATATACAAGGAAATCAAACAACTTAAGAGTAAAAAAACAAATAACCCAATTAAGAAATGGGCAAAGGAACTGAATAGGCATTTCTCAAGGGAAGATATGAATGGCCAACAGACACATGAAAAAATGCTCAACATCACTGCGTATCAGGGAAATGCAAATCAAAACCACATTAAGATAACATCTCACCCCAGAATGGCGATCATCCAAAAGACAGAGAATAACAAATGCTGGCAAGGATTTGGAGAAAAGGGAACCCTCCTACACTGTTGGTGGGACTGTAAATTGGTGCAGCCACTATGGAAAACAGTATGGAGGTTCCTTAAACAACTTCAGTTAGAACTGCCGCACAATCCAACAATTCCACTGCTGGGTAATACTCAAAGGAACAGAAAGTTTCATGTTGAAGGGATACCTGCACCCCCATACTTATTTCAGCTCTATTTACAATAGCCATGAGTTGGAACCAACTTAAATGTCCATCATCAGATGACTGGATAAGGAAAATGTGGTATATACACACAATGGGATATTAATTACTCAGCTATACAAAAGAATGAAATATAGCTATTCGCAGCAACATGGATGAACTTAGAGAAAATCATATTAAGTGAAAAAAGCCAGGCACAGAAAGAGAAATACTGTGTGTTCTCACTCATTAGTGGGATCTAAAATTATAAATATATAAATAAGAGAAAGAAAGATACAACATTCCCAATAATACACTGAACTTTCCAAAGGACAACTGGGGTTACTAGAAGTGGGAAGGGACGGGGGAGAAAGGAATGGGTAAAGGGCCATGATTAGCAAAGATAGTGTATATTATTGAATATAATAATTATTCTGATGTGAGCATCACATATTGCATGTGGGTGTTGATGTTCAACTCTGTACCCTACAGATATGTACAATCAACTTTGTTCCAATAAAAAGAAAAACAATTACAAATTACCAAATTTGCACTACCCCTGTAACACAGCACTTCCTTAGGTGGTACACATTTTGCCCTGTTTGGGATACTTTCTGGAACAACTTGTCAATTAGCATATTCTCCTTTCTTTGTAGAGTAAATGGCGAACACATCCCAGATCCCATAGATCTGCTAAAGTCTATTCTTAAAAAATTCTTAATTTAATACATTTTAGCATTTTATATATTTTTAAATGTTGTAAAAATTTCTCTTTTCTGGCTAAGGGCTATCACTTTCTTGGTCTATTTTTCTTGTATTTACTTCTAAGACAAGGACTGACATTTGTATTTTTGAAGGAGGTGCTTCGTCCAATAAAGCAAAGTGTTTTTTTTGTTTGTTTGTTTGTTTGTGGGCTTTTAAAAAATCACTTTACTAAGGCTCCAGTAAAGAAATAACCCAGCTAACATGCTGATGCTCAGTGGTCAGCTAGGCTCACTTACTAGCCACCTGCTCAGTTCTTTGCCTTCCTCATATTCACACCGAGCAAAATGACAAATGTCTTTGTAGCATGAATTAGGTGGTCACTCACTAGGCTTCTTGTGGATTGGGTAGGCAGAACTGTTAATGTTAAACTTGTGCACATTGTGCAGAATGCAGGCTAAATATATTTTGTGGAGTCAGCAGATATTTTAAATTAATTTCTCCCTGATATAATCATTGAAATGAAATGTGTTTGTTCACTTTCCCCTTAGGACCTGATTACCAATCCTGCCCTACATCAGAAGACTGTGAAAACAATCCTGTGGATTCCTTTTGGAAAAGGGCATCCATGCAGGTAATTCTGGGATGGATGGCTGAGTGGCTAAGCATGCATGGGACCCATGAACAAAGATCAGAGAAGTTCAGAAATGGGAACCCTGGTACTTAATTTCTCTGAGCCTCACTTTCCACTTTAACAATATCCTGGTTTGTTCTCTCTCTGCTTGATAAAGTTGTGAGGATTTAAGGAGATAAAATGCTTATTGCAGTGCCTGGCATTTGGTAAATGTTAGCTATAGATGGGAATATTAAATAGTCATATTATCTCTATTATGTCATGCTTGTTATTAGTACTTCAAACCAGTGTGGTTTTTTTCAGTAAAATATTTCTTTTATTGAGCTTCATATATATAGGTATAATCATGTCAGTAAAATAAGTAAATAAATAAAATCGTAGTACA
The DNA here is from genome assembly GCF_027409185.1 of Cynocephalus volans. Lineage (NCBI taxonomy): Eukaryota > Metazoa > Chordata > Mammalia > Dermoptera > Cynocephalidae > Cynocephalus > Cynocephalus volans. Next base: position 12,989,225 of record NC_084468.1, read on the forward strand.
AGATTTAAAAAGTCATGGGTTGATAGTGTATAATTATATTCATGTATATTTTGAAAAAAGAGAGGACTGATACTTATCTGTCGCAATAACAAATTATAACATTACAACTTCTGTTTTCTTGATCATTTCATTTAAAAACAAGCAGCAATTTAAAAAGAATTAATTTTTGTGTTAAAAATATTCAAATTCAGTAAAATAGTTTGTGCGAGCTAAAATTTGCACCTCCAAACAAAAATGTTACACCTTGCAGTTCTCATTCTGTTTCACTGTTTTAGAAATTTATACACAAATAAAAATTCCACATGGTCCTGTGGAATGACAGAATTGAAGTAATCAAGTTTAGTGTATTAGTTTTACCATCGCTGTGCTATCATTGTTTTATTTTTCTATTTATTTTTAACATTTATTTGTACATATTTATGGAGTACAGTTTGTAGTTTCAATACAGTACATAATCAGTGTGATTTGACTGCTGTGTAAAATGGGGTATCCTCTGCTTTATGGAAGACCTTGGGACACCTGAGATCTAGATAGGGATCAGAAATGTCCACAACATTAATATTAATGAGAGAGGAGGTGATAAGATACTGATGGTAAGCTGGAGACAAAGAAATGGTCTCCTTAGGGTAGGTTGCTTCCTCAGAGAATATTGTCACCAAAGTTGATGACAGCTATCAGTAGCTATAATATGCCAGTGATTACAGCTGTCATTCTCTGTTACCAGGATTAGAAATAAAGAGGGTCAAGTTCTTAACTCAGTGCCTGGCAAAAGGCTGTAGACTATTAATGCTAATTATATTGACTAGGAAGCAGGCGTATGTCAGGGTACTTCTACCCACCACCACCAACCCCCATTCAGGACTATCCCTGTCTCTTTGTCCTATCATCTACTCTGGATCCCCAGGTCCCCACTGGGTTCACTTTTAGTCGGGGTGAGAGGGACGTTGGTCAAACTCTCTACCATGGATGTAAGTGGAGGGCTCTCTCCAGGCAAAAGGCATTCTGATTATTACTGTGCTCTCCCACCTGCTCTGGGGAAGCACCATTTTCTCTCACTACTCATAGATTTCATGTTGAGCACAGACTGCAGTGACTGCAAGATCCCCTCGTTGGGGACTGGGGTGCTACAGATGTGTCATCACCTAAGAGCAGAATCCTAACAGTGACTCAGGGGAGATGTCAACTTTACATGTAAAGGAACCATATGTTCTAACCAGCAGATCTGCTGGACTTCAAAGTGTGTGCTCCAAACCACCGTCTTGTACTTCCTCCAATCATGTAATGGGGATCGAATAATAGGACCCACAGTTTTTGAGTCCATAGAATACGCTGGGCCAAAGCATGAAGGGAAGTTGTATAGTATAGTGATGAGGAGAGGGTTGGAACCTTAGCAGATAAGTATTCAATAAATGTTAATAGTTATTAATTTAAACGTTTTCATCTTTACAACAATCCAATGAGGTAGAGACTCTTATCACCCTTGTTTTACAGATAGGAAAAATGAGGTAAAGAAAGGGTGAGAAACTTTGCTAAGGTTCCAGAGTTTAGTTTTTAAATTAATGTTTTTCATATTGTTAATGTAATAGCTGCTCATGACAGAGAATGGCAAATTACAGAAAATATAAATGAGGAAATTAATAATCCATATTCCTGCCTCCTAAAGGCAACCCCTTTAGCACAGTGGTCACCAGGCTTTGGCATTTGAGGATTGAACAATGACTGTTAGCACTGTTTGGAAGCAATCAAAGACATGGACCACATGGAATGTATTGTGTTTTGGAACAGCTGGTATTGGGCATCCCTTTGCTAGAGAGGAAACCCAGCCATGTATATCTCAGTGCTTCATAGTTCACCCCCAGCCCTGCCTTCATTCTAGCATAAACATTTTATGAAGGAAATTATATGCTCTGGTAGTATTCTGCACTGGAGATTTGGGAATTTCTCTGGATCTAGCTCTCCCTTGGGAATTCCCAGACTTCTGCCCATTTATTTTTAACATAGTAGAGCTCATGCTCTGTTCACATAATCTTGCATTTTGCTTTGTATGCAAACACTTTTTATACCGTTGCAAAACCTCTGTAGACTTTTGCTAATGGCTGGTTAATAGTTCAGTCATGTAGGTACTGTGGTTTACTCACCATTCCCTTATTGTTGAGTGTCTGAGGTTGGCTACAATATTTTGGTATGACAAGCAATGCTGCACTACACACCTTTGTGCACAGTGCTTGTGGTAGTCCTTAGTGCTGTTTGACAAACATTTCTGGCTTGTGCTCTGAGCTCGTGGTTTGCATTCCCCTGTTTCTTGAAGTTATTTACATGTGACTGACACTGGCCAAGGAGATGTGAATGGGAGTGGTGTGTGTGACTTCTGCGTGGTAGACTTTAAGTACTGGTCTGTGACTTGTCACTTTCTCCTTCTTCCTTCCCTGACAGTCAATGACTTTATAGATGTGCAGCCTTCATCAGCTAGGGCTTTAGAGTGAGAGCATATGGACCAAAACCCCAATGATAGGCCTGTGATAAACATATAGTGTGAGCATAAAACAAATCTTTGCTGTTTAAAACCATTGCAGTTTTGAAACTGTTTGTTATGGAATCATAACCTAGTTTATTCCAGCTGATATGATGCTGTGTATTTCCTATTATCTTCATAGGGTAGATTCTCAGACATGGGATTACTGAGTATATGAGTTTTCAGCATTTCAAAGCAATTTGCTTCCCAAAATAAACCAGTTTGCATCTCTACCAGTCATATGAAACACCAAATTTATAGCGTCTTTGCCAATATTGACAATTGTCAATTTTAAAAAATGCTCGTTTCATAGCAGAAAAATGACATGTCTTAGTCTGTTCCAAATACTTGTTTCTTCTTGCAGTATGCGAAGGATAGTTCTGGAGTGATCCAAGTCATGTTGAATGGTTCAGAACCAACAGGAGCCTATCCCATCAAAGGGTAAGAACAGCACCAACGAGGATTCCAAAATGTTTATTTAGTTGTTCTGAATGGAGGCTAAAGAGAATTGTCCTAATCCCCCATCTAATGCTTGCTTCTGTAAATTTAGTTAAATGAACTGGTGATCAGAGCCATGTCTATACAGTTAAGACATTGCAGCTGATGAATGAAATAAGTAACCTAAATGTTAAAAACAAACAAAAACAAAAACAAAACCCTTAAAGCTTTATAAAATAAGTAATGTGTAAATCAGCTAACAACTGAAATGAGAAAAGTATCGTATTGCTTTAGGACTTTAAGAAATATCCTCCCCTGTTTCTCAGCTTTTTTGCAGATTTTGAAATTCCATACTTCCAGAAGGATAAAATCACACGAATTGAGATCTGGGTTATGCATGAAATCGGGGGACCCAGAGTGTAAGTTATGGCACTGTTGATGACGGTAATTGTGCAAACATGCTTTTCTTGACTATTATATGATCAAGTTCATTTTACATTTTCAGTTTTGTGGGAATGACAACCTTCTCTGTTTCTATTGTGGTTAGTAGGGAAAGACAAAGGCTTGGCTTTCTGGAAATGCATTCCATTCTGCCATTCCCAAGCCCGGAGAGAAAACTTCCTTTATCCAAGATGTTCCTCTCAGTCAGGGAAAATAGTGTTCCTCTCTGAGTGACTTGGGCAGCTTTGGATAAGCGAGTTCCTTATATATTTGTGAGGGTCAAAGCCAGTTTCCCATTCTAGTCGATTGAAGCCAAAAAGCCCTCACTAGGGGTTTTTGGAAGCAACCCAGGGACTCAGAGATGAAGGCATTATTCTCAGAGGACCGCCAGCTCCACAATTGGGTCTTGGATAACTAGCCAAGGAAGCTTGTATTTTCTGGGAAACCACATGAGTTTACATGTGGTTTCAAATGCAAGTTTGAACTCATCCTTCTCAGCAATGAAGGGCTCTGCTGGCACAAACTCAAGATAAAAAGTAAACCCCATTTGGTTCAGAGACAAGCCAGCAAGGCTACATTTAAAGCTGGGTAGCCATGTTGGAGCTGCAGAGGCCAGCTGGGGCCTGTTCTTCATAGTGTCGATGCTACACAGAGGAAAGCATTGGCACCTGCGATAAGTGGATGTGCCACTAAAAGTGTGCTCCAGGAGAATCTCAACAAATTCCGTTTTCAATCCTCAGGACCCTCTAAGTGTCACCATGTAATGGGTAATACTTTTTCCTGTCTCTTGGGTAATAGAAGGCAATAAATTTGCAAACTACTTAATTACCTAAGTTATATCAAGACCTTCTTCTCCCTTTTCAGAATAAAAATTATACTTAACAGCATATGATTTTTCTTATTTTTGTGAGAAGTTGCTCTTTGTCTAGAAGTTATGGTTCCTTGTTGTTTTAATGTATTTATCAGAGAAAGCTTGTCCTTGTACCTGTAATGGGATAAGGAAATTGCAATTCCATGTCATCTCAGCCCCTCATTTCTGCTGCAGGAGAGGTTACAAAAGGGGTCAGAACACCCGGTTGTACATTTGAGCCACAGGGTGGAGTTGTGGGTCACAAGCTAAGAAAGTGGGGGGCCTTGAACTGCTCAAATTTTAGAGAAAACACATAGTGAATAAAATTGTATTGTATTAGGGATTATTGTTAAATAAGTAGATTTTAGCTGCTCTTGTCACACAAAAATGTAACTCTGTGAGATGATAGATTATTTTGATCTGTTCTACCATAGTAACATTATACTATTTATGTATATCGCGTAACATCATGTTGTAAACCTCAAATATACGCAATAACATTTATTTAAAAAGAAAACAGAACTCATAGGGAGAGAGCTAAAAACAATGTGGCTAATACCTGAGTGTGTTTAGTTAGTATGACTTCGGCTGTCTTTGTTCAAAGGAACGGTAAAATAATCCACACTGACCGATGTCTGTGTCCAGGTATCCTGGAGCCACCATGTCACTGCTTACTTAAAAAAAAAATCCTAGGTAGTAAGCCTGGCCCAGAGAAGAGCGTCATCCCAGATTTTGGCAAGCTTCTAAAAAATGATATTGCTCAACACTTGGCCCTCTTTATTCCTGTAATGCCTGGAATTCCACAGTGAAAATTCCTCTGATTGCTCATTTCCTCCCTGAGTACTCTCTCTCTATTAATTTTATGGTGGGGAGGCTGTTTACCTTCCTATTCCTGTAAACTTAGGCAGGGCCTTGCCTGCGATGTGAACACCACACCTACTAGCCACAGCTGGCAGAGTTGTATGTACCTCTTTCTTTTAAATCCTCCCTTCTTAATAGTGACCATCTGGAGGGCGAGCATCACTGTTAGTGAATGTGGGAAACAGGCACCCATACTGTCAGGGTGCAAGTTGACAGTGCATATGAAGAGCCTTAAAATGGATTCAAAACTTTGGTGCCAGAAAACCTACTTTCAGAATGTATGCCAAGGAAACAAATAATTAAGAACGTGTATGAAAATGAAGTTTCAGCAAGGTTTGTTGTAGTGTAAATAGCATTGAAATATAAGAATCAACCTAGGTCTTCAATGACAGGGGACTGGTTATAAGAGTTATGATGTGTTTATGTAAGGGAGACCATGCAGCAATTAAAAATAATAGTGGAGAGGTGTATATATGTACACTGACATGGGCTAAATCCGAATACAATAAACATTGGATAGCAGAGTCCCATTGCTTTATTTAAAAAGTCTCTCAGGAATAAATGTATCTGAAAAGTCCAGAACAATATAAACCAAAATGTTAGGAGCAATTATCTCTAGGGATGTGAGATTTGAGGTACTTTTTTCTTTTATTTGTATTTTCTAATACCATATTTTTAAATTTGTATGTTTTCGTTACTTTTTAAAAAAAAATCTTAGTTGACACAATGTAATTGTACGTACTCATGGGATACAATGTGATGTTTTGATACATACATATGTTGCATAATAATCAGCTTAGGGTGGTTAATGTATCAATTACCTCATGCATTTATCATTTCTGTGTGGCAAAAACATTCAAAAGCCTTGCCTCTACCTATCATGTAATTTACAAAACTTAACAGTTAACCATAGTCACCTTACTATGCAATAGAACACCAGAACTTATTCCTTCCTTGCTATTTCAAGCTTAAAATAAATACACCATTGTTTGAACAGGTTGGCAGTTAGCACTATGCCGAGTGCCTGGGGCACATCACGGATGCATGCTGCGTGTGGTGGCGGACACCACGCACGTGCTGCATGCACCAGGCCTGCCCCTCCCAGGGTGCGTGGCCAGCACAGCCTCAGAACCGGTGTGGGGTCATCACACATCCTCTCCTGGGAGCAGCAGGTTGACCCAAGGCAGCACTTTTTTTTTTTTTTTAATCCTTTTATTATTCCTTTTAAACAAAGGGCCACAAGGATAGGGGACCAGGAGAAGGGAGAGGATGGGAAGCGAGGCCCCAGCCCCCAAACCCTTCCCCACCCATCCCTGTCCCTGTCCGTTATATATTTATAATCTACATCCAAGCCCTGGCGGAGGGGAGGCAAGGGGAACTCCCTCAGTAGGAAGTGGGCAACCCAGGCTCCCTTGGGACCCAGCTTCCTCTGCCAGGGAAGCCCCTTCCCAAGAAGCTGGCTCTGTCATCTCCCAGGGCTTTGGCATCCGTGCAGGGCATCTGGTGGGGGGGCCTGCTGGCAGAGGTCCATGGGCTGGGTGTGGAAGACTCCGCTGTAGGTGGAAAGTGGGGCCTTGAGATGGGAATTGAGGCCAGAGAAGGACCTTCCAGCTGGGGAAGCACATGATGTCCTAGGTCCCCCAAAGTTGCTGCTCAGTTTTCTTAATCCTGGAATGGCTTTAGTTCCACTGGGTGCAGGTCTGCTTGCCCCAAGCTAGGGGACAAGGGCCTGGCAGGTAAAGACAGCACCTGAGTGGCAGGAGTAGATGGGGGCTGCACAGCCAGATGTGGGGGTGCAGAGCGGGGCCCACAAGTAACAGAGAAAGTGGGGAGGGGGCAGGAGGCGGCGCTGGCGGCAGGGAGCCAAAGTTCACCACAGGCAGCTGTGAGTCTAGAAGCATCTGCTGGCCAGGGGCCCCTGAACAGAGGAAGCCTCTCTAGCCACCAGGCTGCAGAGGAATAGAACAAAAATCCAAAGGGGATGGCAGATACTGCTGTGCCTGCAGCAAGGGTGGGCTAGGCAAGGGCTGGGGTAGAAAACTGGAGAGAACAGAAAGTGAGGCAGAGGGTAGAGAACTCCTCCAGAAGGCAGCTTCCCAGCTCTGTCCTCGCAGTGCCGAGAAATCCAGAAACTGACCCTTGAGAGCTACCCCAGAGAGCAGTGCAGAGGGAGGGGCTGGGCCCGGGGTAGGTGTAGGGGCTGTGATCTGTAAGGATGTAGTGAAGAGTTTCTCAGGGCAGAAACCTCCATTGTTGGGATGTAACTGCGAGTCCATGGGTCCCCCAGAGACCTGAGGACTGGGAGGCCCAGGGCTGCCATAGAAGGCCTCTAGGTACAGGCACTGGCCTGAGGAGCTTGGCTCTGGGCCACGGTACCCAGAACCCAGATTTTTGGATTGTGGCTCAGCCGAGGCAGAAGCACTGGGGAGCAGCTCCCAGTCTCGGGATACAGGGATGGCCTCAATGACAGATGCTGTCAGCTCCTTCTTGTCTTTTAAGCTTTCTCCTACCACTAGGCACTAGTCCGAGTCCTTGATTCTAGTGCCAAACTGGACTGGGGGGCCAAGTTGATGGGATGGCCAGAGGGGGCCAGCTCTGGGCCTTGGTCTGTAGGCTGTGATGGTTCTGCAAAGCAGCACTTTTTGGACCAGAGACATTCCCCTGTTCCCCCTGAGAGAGGAATACTGGGGAGCATGTGGTCAAAAGTTTTAGTTAACCCAGAGACAACTTCCTTTTCCTCCTCCTCTTCTTCTCCTTTCATTTATTTATGTTTTTATCATATGTTTTTATGTTTTAGGGAATCCTGTGGAGAGGGCAGTGTGAAAGTCCTGGAAGACAGACTGGAGAATATGGGGTTTCAGCACAGCTGTATTAATGATTACTTGTAGGTGGTATTCGTAGTCAACGTGCATTCTCAAAGGGCAGTGGTGATTTAGGAGGGGCTGGGCTGCTGAAAGGGTTTTGCTGGGTGTGAGTTCCAAAGGCCACGGCTTGTGTCTTCCGGGCTGCCTCTGGGGGTGGGGGCAGGGAGTGCATTCTGGCCACGGTTCTGCCTGGACCCTACACACTTCTGTCCAGAGTCCATTTTCACGATGGTTAAAGAACATACAGAACAGCACTTTACCATTTGCCTGTGTCTAGTGTTCTCTGCACCTTGCTGACTGTATGGAGAGTAACCAGAGAACAGGGACTGTGGTGCCTGTGTGTCTTTGGATCCCTGTGGGACAGTTGTCCACAACAGGTGCTAAGTTGGGAGTTTGTTTCAGACATTTACAGATACATCTTTTTTTTTTTTTTTTTTTTTTTTTTTTTGTGACCGGCACTCAGCCAGTGAGTGCACCGGTCAGTCCTATATAGGATCCGAACCCGCGGCGGGAGGATCGCCGCGCTCCCAGCGCAGCACCCTACCAAGTGCGCCACGGGCTCGGCCCTACAGATACATCTTGACTGTATATCAATAGGAAAATAATAATAGCTACCATTTATGGAGCGAGAACGTTATGGACCAGGCTCTTTATACACTAATGCTCAGATATTAATTTGAGGGCCATCCTGCTTTTTGCAAATTTAGAAAAGCTTGGCTCAAATCCTGGGGTTGTTGTAAGCCCTCCCCTGGAATCAGAATTCCTGCCTCTTGCTTCCGTCTGCCTCAGCTGCTAAATCCACGGGGCCTGCTGGCTCCTCGTGGGGCTGGCATCCAACATTGCAAGGACTCAGTGGCTCTCTTGAACATTTACACACGTGGCAGAGTGGAAATCACATCAGTAGTCTTCTTGTCCAATGTCTGTGATCATCCTGCCGCCTCTGCCGCTCTCTGCCTTCCCAAAGGCTTCATGGGCTGGATAATTCTCCCAGCTGAGCACAGACGCCTGCAGGGGTGGCCCCTCCCTCCCACTCCATGCCTCCCTGAGAGAAGGGGGCCCTCCAAGCTGTTCTGTTACCAGTATCATTTTGCTCATGTATTACTGCGATTGCTCTCAGGAAACTCAAAAGTTAGGTGTTGTTTATGACCACTCTTTAAAAACAAAACAAAGCAAATACCATTTTCTTATGTAGAGAAAATGTGCAAACCATAAGTGTACATTTGGGTGAATGTTCACAAGTCAGTCCATACATGCAACCAGCACTCAGATCAAGGAACAGAACATGACCAGTGCTCCAGAGCCTCCCCTTGACCTCCCATTTGGTCACTAGCCTTCTCTCCCACAGTAACCACTCTCCAGATTTGATTAGTTTTGTCTGTCTCTATGCTTCATATAAATATTCCCTTTTAATGGGTAAGTTCCCTTTTTATAGATGAGTCAGAGAGTTTAAATAAGCTGGCTAAGGTCACCTTTCAGTGACAGAGGCAAGGATTTTTGGTTTTATTTTTCTCTTTAGGGGGCAGAGAATTATATTTCAACACATGTATGTAATGTGTGATGATCAAATCAGGGTAATTAGCATATCCACCATCCATCATTTCTTTGTAATGAGAGCATTTGAGCTCCTCTTTTCTAGCCATTTGAAAACATACTATAAATTATTGTTAATTATAGATGCCTAGCACTACTGTAGACCTCTAGAACTTATCTTTACTACCTAACTGTGATTTTGTAAAGTCATTGGGCCAAGTTGCGGTAGCCAGGCCAGAGTCCAAGGTCTCCTTCCCCCTCCCAGCTGTCCTGGGTCTCAGCCTGCTTTCCTTCCTCTCCAATGCTGTGCCCACCTCAGCTGGCCTCAGGACTGCTCCCTTCCAAGCCTGACTCAGTCCCCCAGCTCCCATTTCTTTATTGCCCACAGGCTCTTTCTGTGTTGAGCTGGGTTTTTTTGGCGTTGCTCCTGGGGAGCAGAGAGGATGTAACAAAAGATATAACACAGGGAAGTGAACAAATCAAACAGGTTAACAAATCAAACTCCAACCCAAATGTAAGTGAGAACCCCCTGCTCCTCAAAAGGCCTTGCCTTCTGTCCCATGTTCTCCCAAGATTCCTGCCAATTTTGGCAGGCCTTATCTTTTCATAGCCTCCCTTACCTCCTGGTTGGTTTCTGCTAGCACTGTATTGAGACTCAGTGAAACTCAGTGCCTTTTTTGGGCATAAACCAACAACAGACATCTCTCATAAAAAAATATATGTGCAGAGTAGACTTTACTGAAGAGTAAGTGAGTCCGGGAAGAGATCACATAGCATGCTAGAGTGAACAGCGTAACTTTGTTCTTCCAAAGTGCCCCGCAGTCACTGTGCCACAGAGATGCTGTCTTGGACTGCCTCCTACCTATTCCTCTTGCTCCTCTGTTACCCCACTCCTCTGTTTATTGCTTCTTTCCCTTCCATCCTGGCTGCTCTGGAACTTCACATCTCCCTCTGCTGTGCAGTGCAATGTTAGCTGTCTTTGTTGAAGCCTAAGCTCAAGCCATCGTCCACATGTTTCAAGTCCAACCTTCTGCCCAAAGTACTTAGCAGGAGGTTCTTCCAAAGTCATAAATGCATACAGAAGTGGTTACAAGCTCAGGCTCTGGAGTCAGCCTGCAAAGTTCAGGTTCAGCTGTATAACTCACTACGGTGAGAACTTGGGCAAGTTACTTTGGTCAGCTTTCTCAACTGTAAATTGGAGATAGAAATAGTACCAATATCATTTGGTGGTTGTGAGGATTAAATGACATGATCTACGTAAAACATGTAATCTGATTTCTTGGTACATAGTGAGTGCTCAATAACTGCTGGCTAGAGCAGCAAAAGATAAATCACATTTTAAGTCTCAAATAGCACAACTTCTTGTCACTTAGGTCCTTGGAATTTCTATTGGAGGATGATATGATAGAATAGTTTGCACAGTGCCTGACTTATAGTAAACATTTGATAAATTATATAATGATTAAAAAAATAAAACAAATGCTGGCTAATATTTTTAAAAAATAGTTTGTTAATTCTTTGAGGACAGAGACCCTATATCTCTAGGACTTTGCAGGCATATCATGAATGATAAATGAAAGTTATTTAAAAATTATATTATTTATAAATATTAAATATTATTTTCTTTCCATAGACCAGTGAAGCTCTTAAAGTGTGTAGACCACAGCACTCATCCTGACTGTGCCTTAAATTCGTGAGTAAATTTCTTAACCTCAATCTCCTTTCCCAAGATAACCAGTCTCTAGTATTACAGGACACTGGTGAACTGCAGTATGATTTTACACCCACCTCTGAAAATGCCCACTTGCAGAGTGATGTTTGTACTTCCGCACTGCACTTCAGTCTCTCTGAGCGACCAGGTTGGTGCAGATTTGACAGACATCTGCTGAGCTGAGCCAAATCTTACTCTGTACTGCAGAGCAGAGGCGACCCGATGCGATCCTCTGCTCCAGCCGCACTTGCTTCAACAGAAATTGTAGAAGTGGGACCTTGTAACACTTATATCTTGATCCTAATTTAAATTTTTATTAAAATTTTTGAAAAGGTAATATGTATTCGTGGGACAAAATTCAAAATTAAAAAAGGGTAGAGAAAGTGAGCAATCCTTCCTCTATTCCTAAGTTACTCAGTTCCCCTACCTAGAGGCAACCACTGTTTCTGGTTTCTTTGGAATCCTTCTAGAGTACTGTGTGCTGGTTGTGACGACACATACACACACTCTCACTTCTCTCATACTGTTCATATAAATGACAGTATATATAGGATTCTGGACTTTGCTTTTTTCACTAATAGTCTGTCTTGGAGCTGTTTCCATATTTGTAGATAAACCTGCCTGCCTCAGGCAGCAATACAGAACATCCATCGGAGCCATCCATCTAACATGCTTATAGGTTATACTATTGGCCAGAAATTCAGTAGATTGATAATCTTAAGGGTGGTGACGATATGAGAAAACAGACTTACTTACATTACTGAAATAAGGACTCAGTGTGTACTAAAGTTCAAAGGCAAAAATCAGCTCTCTTATCTTGACCGGAAGTCTCTGTCCAAAATGCCCCAGGCCACAGAGGTGGGACCATCTGTCTCCACTTGCCTAGGAATAGTGGGTAAAGGGTTTTAAATGTACAAAGGTTTAGAATGGAATAAACAGCTGTTGATATAAACCCAACTTGAATTATTAATAATTTTGGGTAAACTTAGGGACAACGCTTTGTACCATTATAAAAATCTGTATGTTTTGGGTATTTAATTTATTTGAAACATTTTAGAGAATTTAGCATATAAGAAAAGCTGTTAAAAAAAAAAAAAAAAAAGAAGAGCTGTTGGATTAGTCCTGTGATCCCAATGTATGTGTAACTATTAAGTAACTGATTTTAGACTTGGGATTTTTAGTTGAAAGGTGTAAGAGAATTTTACTATTTTTAACCAATATTGGAATATTTCAAATAATTAAGATTAAATTTTATACATTTGTTAGATTTACTAGAATCAAGTATTTGAGAAAGCTTGGCTTATTTAAAGTCACTTAAAATATTTTTAAAAGAAAGTATAATATTTTAAAATTTAAGTTTAAAATAACAACCTAAAATAACTTGCATTCAAGACATCCAAGGGAATTAAATGTGTGAACACCCTTAAAAGTTATTGTCAGAGTTCATTAGGCTTTTAAGTAGAACAATACAATTCATAAACTAAATAGAAAAGTGTATGAGAAAATTAGGCTTTCAAATTTATGACTTTAATGACAAGAATTAATTTTTAAAATCAAAGTAACTGCAGGTAGTGTACAAAAGCTGCACTCAAGTATAACCTCACATCGACAAGAAAAACTTGTGAAGCTGCAATGTGACAAACCAATGCACAGAGTGTGAACTCAGACATGCAACGTGAAGGAAAAATCTGTATGTTTCAATCTGTGGATGATAATGGGAGTAAATGATAGAAATGGGTCTGAGAACGTAAACTCCAAACTGCTAACTGTGGTTACTTCTAGAGAAGAGAGTAGGAACTGGAAAAAGATGAAGACAGACTCTCATTATTACTGTATCTAGTTCTGTGTTTATTTCTTAAAAAATAAAAATAAATGTAGCCTTATATTAATGAGTTCATTATTTAAAAGCAAAAATAATTATCAATTTTGAGTGAATCGGGTCTGGGAATTAACTGAATTAGAAGTGCAATTGTAGAAAACGTCCAGCAGGAGGAGCCCTGATACAAATTTGTGGGTGAGATTCCTTTAGCAGCAAAGAGGTGACCAGCATTCAAATGGAGTCAGGAACTTTTAAGGACCTGGCCACTAGTTCAGAGCCCTGGGTTATATTCCTAAGCCAACATTAGATGGTTTTGTAATTTTAAAAATTCATCTTTTAATTGGTTTGAGAGAATTTAGTAATTTCTATTTCAAAAAATCCAGCGGTCAGATGCTCTTTGGTATGAAGAGGGTCCATATTTTAGCCAAGTCCTCTCTTGGTGTCTTTAGGTCAGGACAGGTTTTGTTTTTTGTTTTGTTTTGTTTCTTTTTAGCAGTTGAACTCTGATGATATCCATCAATGGGGAATTTGGCTAACACTATGGTATATCCATATGATTAGAATTTATCCACAAGGAAGAATGAATTAACTTCGTGGGTATTGGTATGGAAGGATGTCCAAGATATGGTGTTAGGTGAAGAAAGCAAGTTGCAGATTCCATTTGTACTTAGATAAAAGGATGTGTGTGTGTGTGTGTGTGTGTGTGTGTGTGTGTGTGTGTGTGTGTGTGTGTGTGTGAGTGTGAGTGCATGCCTGCATGTTTGTATCACATTCCTGGAAGGACAACTCAAATTACCAGTGATGATTCTCTGTGCAAGGTGGGAATGGAGAGATTAAGAGGCTTTTACTTTCTACTTTTAACTTTCTGTACTATTTGGAGTTTTCTACAATGTGCATATATATTTTTGAAAGTAGGCACTATACACCAATACTGACATTTTCTCTCTTTCCTTTTTAATTTGCAGGGCAGCAGCATCTACTCCAAGAGAAGTCCCATCTCTTTACACAGGACCAAGTGCCAGACTTATCATTCTTCTCTTAGTGGCTTTGGCTTCAGGTGCTCAAATGTAACTAGAAACTCAACTGTGCTGTTCGAACAAGCCTCCAGCCCTGAAACCTACCCTTGCAGTCATCGTTCCTATTCTGTGTATACAAAGTTATTCTATTGTCTAAAGAGCTTTTTTCTGGAAAAAAAATGTTCTGAAATGGTATTTCAATAACATATGTGCTCAGTCAGGATTTCAGAAACAAGAAATTAATCTAGTCCTATTTAGCAAGTTAAAATTGCTACATTAGCATTAAAGCAAGTTACTATTTTCTTATTTTTATAATGGTACAAAGCATTGAGACCCAGACTGCTATGGAATCTTATATAACCAAATATGTTTAGAAAATTCTAATAAAACTGCATGTCATGTTTTCTGTATTTTTCTATATCCCCAGCAGTGCACACTGCATACGTGTTGATAGCTTCGGATATATGTACACTGCATAACTATATAGATATATATCTGGTATGCAGAGATGTATGCATAAAGATGTTCATTTAATGGTTATTTGTAATGAGGAAAAAACCAGTTATTATCAATTATCAGTGTCTGAAAATATTTACATATTTACTGGGATTGTTTGGAACTGTTTACGTAAGATTGGCTATATCTGTAGTATGGAATATCATTCGCCAAATACAAGTCATGTTTACAATCCAAATGTCCTTGAACTGGTGAATGGGTAAACTAACTGTGCTACATCTACACCATGGAATACTGCTCAGCAATAAAAGTAAGTAGCTATTGATATATACAACAATATGAATGAAACCAAAACGCATTATGGTAAGTGAAAGACGTCAGACCAAAAGGCTACATACTTTATGATTCTATTTATATTGCATTCAAGAAAAGGCAAAATTATAGGAATAGAGAATGGTTCAGTGGTTACTAGGGACGGGGGTAAAGGGCAGGGGTGTTGGGTGGAGAATCAGCAATAAAGGGAGAAGCTAACTACAAAGGGCAGCAAGAAGGGATTTTTGGGAATGATGAAATTGTTCTGTCTCTTGATTGTGAAGAGTGGTTACATGAATCTCTGTATTTGTTAAACTCTTAGATCTGGACATCAAAGTATGTAAATAAAAAAGAAATGATTTCAAAGAACATTTAATCATCTAGGAAAATGCCAACAACAAGTGCAAGAGATAGAATACAAAACCGTTTATCATATGATCCAATTGTCTAAAATATAATACAAATTTAATAAATTATATTGTGGATGTGTGTTTGCATGATACACATGTACCGTAAATGAATGAAAGGAAAGGATTTACATGAAAAGGCAGAGCCTTTTTTGACTTTTGAATTTTTGTATTTTCTAGCATGCATTACTTTTATAGTTAAAAAAGAGAAACACACACACACACACACACCCACACACATCATATGTGTAATCATTTGGCCCAACACATTTCCAGAAGAAGAAAACAAAAGCAAGAGCTTGCTGCAGACTCTTCCCTGTTGTAGTTGCTCCTCGTCTGTGGAAAGAAGCGCGGTCACCAGGCAGGAGAGTGCACTGGCTCTGATGCTCCGGGGCCAGCCCTTGGCCAGGGGTGCTTTGCTTTCCTGGGGGTCTCCATGAGTCTCTGTAGCTCACACCTGCAACTCTGAGCGCACCCCTGTCTCCGGCGAGGCCCTCCTGCCAGTGACTCTACTCAACTTTTGTGGACACTTGAGCACTTTTATATTCACTATAAAGCTTGGACCTGCCCAGCTTGATGATCACTGTGTATGACGCATGTTTACAATTCACCCTTGTGAATGTCTAGAGGTCGTGGAGGGCATTGCCCCGGGGGGCGGGCCTCAGTCCCTCTCACTGCAGATGATACAGCAGCTCCCTGACCGGTTTCCTCTCCTGATTCCTCCCCCCACCCCCCTTACCTTTCCCCTGTGGTGTCTCCACACGGGTCCGCACTGCCCCCTGGTGCCCAGTCCAGGGTTTTTTCTGCTTTGGCAGGAGAGGCGGGGCTACCCGGCCATCGCCATCAGTCCCCTTGGTCATCACTATCATCACGACCATAGCTAGCATTTACTGAGCTGTACCTGTCATGCCTTCCAGTTTGCACACCTTGCATACACCCAGGCACCCAGGTGAGAAGCAGGTCAAGCTCAGGCAAGCTAAAGAAACAATTGTGGGAAGTCAGACTGTAAAGGAGCAAAATCCAAGAAGAACTGGCATGAGGCAGAAAGCTCATTTGGTGTAGCCACTGGTGGGTGTTGTAAAAGGAACATCAGCCTTTTAGAGAAGCTGAACTCGGCTGGCACCGTCAAACCAAGTTGCTTGTCATGACTCAGAAGCTCCCTGCGTTCTCCCTGCTCGGGGCCTTTGAGCAGGCTGGTCTGTCTGTGGTGGTTTCCCTCTCTGCTCTGCCATCCATTTGGCAGATCTAAGACCCACCTTAGGCATTACCTCCTCACTGGATCCTTCTGTCGCCCTGTCTCAGATCCCCCCACCCCCCGTGAACTCCCCTAATATGGTCCGTCACCACAGTCTTGTCATTGTTTGGGTCCTGCCTGACTTCACGCCAGGACTGTGGCTTGTTTGGAGACCTACCCAGCTTTGCAGCCATGGCCGAGCCATGCTTGGGTAAAGTGGGCATCCTTTACGTGGTCCAAGTGACAGAACGTCTACGTGAATGAACTGAGCTTCAGAGAAGAAAACACAAGGTGGGTGATCTTTAATTTGCTTTAGTCAGAGGAGGCCAGGGAGGGTACGAAAGAAGATTAAAAGCACCATGTGTCATACTTTTCTGTATTCATGTTATATTTCTGTAAAACACGTGAAATGTGCGGGATGTCTATTGTGTGTGAGGGGGGCAGAGACTGAAGACAGCAAGTGGCACAAGACTTCTGGGCACCTAGAAAGGAAGAAAAAAGGACTCGACCAACTTGCAATTCACAGTTTGTCTCAGGACCAGCTGGCTGTTCAGGCTAATCCCATGGAAGCCCCAGCCAAATGGCATCTCTGAGGCCAGGCCTGGGGAACACAGTGTTCACTGCCTTTGAGTTGCCTGGGTTTCACGGCCACTTGGACAGTCACTGGCAGTACACTGACCTGTGACTTAATTAGGTGCTGACATTTTGAGTTCTGTGGAAATGATTATGCTTTATTTTTTAAAAATAAAAAAATCTTTATCTTTTTCTGAATATTAAAGTAATAATACCTGCTCACTTGAGAAAAAATTACACAATACTGAAAAATTAGGAAGGAGGCAATAAATATCATGTCACCCTACATGCAGAATATTGGACTTTTTCTAGGCATACCCATATGCATATTAATATTTTTAAATACAGGAGGCTATGGGTGACATCAGGAGTGCAGCCCAGAGAAGAGTCATTTACAAGTTAAATCACTGATCTCAAACATCTCTCTGCCTCCTAACTGGTTCCCTTGCTTCTGTCCTATCTCCCCCTCCAGCCTAACCTTTCCAATGCTGCCAGAGCAACGGTCCTAAGCTAGTCCTGATTGCATCACCCCCTCTCTCAAAATCATAAATGGCTCCTTACTGTTAACAAACTAAAATCCATATTTTTAAATCTAATATTCAAGATCTTTCCATTCGCCCCTAAACTACCTTACTGGTCCCATGTCCCAGGAGACCCTTCCACACACTCCATGCACCTTCTCTCAGATCCTGAATTTTCAACCCCAGCCTCCATATCCAGTTTCTTTGCTCACCTCCTCCTTGAAGCCCTACTTTGTTCCAGTTTCAGATACATTTGTTTTTGCTCTCTTGAGGACAGTGACTTTTGTTTTTGTGTCTGTCACAGTGCTTTACCCTGTCCAGCTATGACCCAGTGAGCATTTGCTCAGATTGAAGGGAGATCATCTGGTTTGGGGAACTAAGAGAAAGGTCGTGGGCAGGCAGCCCAACTCTGTGCTAAGAGCATGGATTCTGGGGACCAGCAGTCTGGTCCAACTCCTGCCTGTAGCCCTGGCTAGCTGTGTGGCCCTGGGCAGATCACTGCCGCATCTGAGTTGCATCTCCTTTTTTGTAAGTAGGGATTATAAGCATTCATAATGGAATGAGTTAATGTGCATAGAGAACCCAGAGCAGTGCCAGAACAGAATAGCCAGTTTGTTGCTATTGTTATTACTACCAGAGCTGTTTGATAGTCATCTCAACACTATCTGCCAGTACAGTACTCTCTATGGTCAGGAGCTACTATGCAGCAAGCACTGTGCAAAGTGTTTTCATACATGGCTCCTTTAATCCTCATCCAACCCCATGAAATCAGTTCTATTATTATCCTATTTTACAGATGAGAGAACACAGATATAGAGAGCCGTTCTTGCTTGGCCAAGGTGACCCCCTTCTGGGCAGCAGGGGCAGTGAGCCTTAGCAGGAGCAGCTAAGAAAACCAGCCCCGTGTTTCTTTATGAACTGACAGATCCTAGCACCAGCACCATGCCTGGCACACAGCAAACACTTAATGCACATCTGCTGAGTGCATGAATAAATGATAAGCATTTGACTAAAAGAGAAATGCTCATGGAAGACCCCAGAACACAAGGAGAGAGATTGGGTGGGCACATGGGAGAACCGAGTTCTAGTCTTTCCTCTCCTGCTGTGGGCACCAAGTTCCCATGGTGGCCACACTAAACTTGGGTGTTTCCCTCTAGCACAACAGACTTGATAACAAGGGACTTTCAGAACCTGAAGAGGAAACATGGGAACTATGACGGTGAAGATACTGAAAGTTCAGTGAGTCTAGAAACGCGAATTAATGACTTCAACTCCCACAGAGAGGAGTCCAAAATCTCCAGGGGCTCTGGCAGGAGCTGACTTAATTGCAAGCCTACCTAGCCCGATTCAGTCCCTATCAATGACCAGAAACACCTTCAGAGGCAACAGAATAAAATAGAAGCTCAAATTTTTAGGGCACTAAAAACACTCTGTATGATACTACAGTGGTGGATACATGTTGTTATACATTTGTCCAAACCTATAGAATGTACAACATCAAGAGTGAACCCTAATGTAAACTGCAGATGTGAGATGATGATGATGTGTCAGTGCAGGTTGTTCAATTACAACAAATGCGCCACTCTGGAAAGGGAGGCTGTGCACGTGGGGGGTGGGGGTACTGGGAACTCTGTACCTTCTGCTCAGTTTTGCTGTGAATCTAAAACTGCTCTAAAAATAAAGATCATTAAAAAAATAGAAGCTCAATTTGAAAAGGAATTTCAGACCCTTGAGATAAAGTATAACGACGTCTATAAGCCCTTTCTTGACAAGATATCCGATCTGTCTGGTGCATATATTAAGGTAGCAGAGGGACATCACAAAGACTAGGGAATATGGAGATGTTAAACAGGATTCTCAGGGGTCTGATGACACTGGTAAATAAAAAAGGAGGGGAAAAAAAGAGAAAAAAAATTCTAAAAAATTCCTGAATGATTAAAAGAAATATTGGAAGGCACAGGAATTTGATCGAAAAACACGATGACCCTCTTCAAAGATGTGAAGTGGGAGTGATCACACCATGGTTGGCTGACAGGTCACTTGTTGAAGTCCACCTTGAATGCAATTGTGACGAACTGAATTGTGTTCCTTCAAATTTATATTTTGTTATGACATCCCTAGCAAACTAAAACAACAATGAATATTTCCAAAGTAAGGTCTAGAAGTAGACATATGCTAAAGTGAACACCAGCTTTCTTGATTCCAACTTCTGTGAAATATCAAAAATCAAGGTTTGCAAAGAGATGTTACTTTGAAAAGTAGTCATGGTCCCGCTCCATGTGAGACAGTCCAAAGCAAGCTGAACCAGCTCCTAATCCTTATTCTCTCACTTTTTTAGTCTTTCTGAGAGTCCTCAGGGCAGGAAAGTGGAACTCATGAAAAGAATCTTCATTGAAGACTCTTTTGCAGTTGCTGGAACTTAATTAACAGGCTGTTGAAATCCAGAGCTCAGTCTTACACTTTTCAGGGACTTTTGGCACCCAAGAAAAGAAAAAAACTGAAAGACTGTACTGGGAAACAAGGCGCAATTGTTGTTGAGACTGGGAGAAGCTGCCTTTTTGAGAAATTTTGAGGGTTCCAAATATCCACAATAACCAACAAAGCAGGCTGTAGAATCTGAACTATGCTAATTTCAACACAATTATTCATTACTTAAAGCCTTATGTTTTTGTGTGTTTTGGGTAGAATCTATTTTTTTTTTTTTTTGGTGACTGGTAAGGGGACCGTAACCCTTGACTTGGTGCTGTCAGCACCACGCTCACCCAAATGAGCCATGGGCCCGCTCAGTGGAATCTATTTAAAAGATGTCCTAATATTAAAAATGTGTGTGCATTAAATCAATTTTCTTAGCATTTTAGGAACATGTTTTTTTCCCCCAAAGATGTAGAATGAAGCAGGTTCTCTAAAGCATATTTATTCATTGTTATATGACTTGGTCCTTAGGAAGATTTCTGTCGTAGCCATTAAAGGGTAGCTGTCAGAATTATTCAAACTCTTCATGAAATGACTTATTTATTTGAGAAAAATACGTGCTGAAAAGCCAATCCAAGTGTGTGTGTTTCCCCCTGTGCAGAAGTAGAAGGGGTTTAATTAGGCCTGCACCAATGCACTTGCATGGTTTTGCTGCAAAAAATGTGACATAAGAATTCTAAGATGGTGCTTTGGAATTTTTTTGAATGGTTAGCACACAGTTAAATGCTTTCAGAAGAACACACTAAACTTTTTGTGAATTTTGCGTGATACAGTGGCCTGTACAGAATTATTATCAGAGTGAAATTGTTGTTTACCACTTCTGTTATAAATAAAATTTAGGAGGGGTCGGGAAGAGGGAGAGAGGAACTTTCTCCTGACCCTCTTGGCTGATAATTAAATTAGTAATTACTATCTATTTTTATGTGTGTGATGAAGATGACACAGGGTGGTTTAGGACTGCACAGTGGGGGACCTAAGCTAGTCTAGCATCAGGGAGGGAAGGCTTTTCAGAAAATGGGAGCCCCCGCTGAAACTGGAATGATGAAAGATATTAAGCCAGAAGAGGTGGGCGTGTGAGGGGGTGGGATGGAAGTATTTCTGGGTGGGAAGACTAATATGTACAAAGGTTTATGTTCTCTACTACTGAGTCATAAGTGTTTGCATTTTATTTATTTAGCAGATTTATTCTACTCAGCCAATATTTACTGGTTATCTGGATTAGGAGTCTTGGGAGGGGAAGGGTAGGGTTATGTCCCAGGACACAAGACTGGAGGCAGCTGTGCTGCTCACTCTTCCTCCAACAGAGTTACCAAACCAGGCTGCTATAGACAAGTAAAACCACAGATTGGAGATCAGCTATCATTATTTAACAACTTGACTGTCAGGCTTCCCACTGGGGGCCATCCCTGTCTACAGCTGAAATGAATAGGCCAGGGAGGACATCACTCTTGTGATATGGTAACTTGCCCAGGTGTAAAATGGGCTCTTAGCAGCTCTATTAGGAACTGTTTGTAATGGAGGAAAGAGGGAAGCCAAGGCAGATAAATAGGGGGAAGGTACTGAAACATTCTGTCCATACCCTTGATAACCTTGATGGAAAATCACAATAGGGGCTGGCTGGTTAGCTCTGTTGGTTAGAGCACAGCCTTGTCACATCAGGGTCACAGGTTTGGATGCCCATACCAGCCAGCTGATCACAGTGACAGGTGCTGAGATCTCCCAGACTTCAAGGGGGCTTACAATGTAGTATGGGGTGAAAACCATCATTAACAGTGTTATTGAAAGGACATGTCAATGGCCCATAGCAGGGACCAGATCTGGCCCATCACCTGCTTTTGTTCAACCCCAAAGCCACAAGTGGGTTTTATAGTTTTTCACGCTTGAAAAAAATCAAAAGAAGAACACACTTTCATGGCATGTGAAATGCCATGAATTTCAAATTTTAGTGCCCATAAATACAGTTCTCTTGAAACTCAACCGTGCTCATTTGTTTATGCATCGTCTACTTTTGCTTTCTGGTTACAACAGACATTGTATGACCAGCAAAGCTGAAAGTATATATCACCTGACCCTTTACAGAAAATGTCTCTTGACCTATGACTTGAAAGTCTGAAGAGCCCCTGTCCCAATTGCTCCCCTGGGAGAATAATGCATAATCTGGTTGGTTTCTGCTGCTGCTTCCTTCACGGACACACAATACAAACAAATCATATCACACTTTCCTTTAACATCTCAGCTCTGCTGTTGTAGCTGTGACAAGCCTGGAAGCAGCGGTTTCTCAGGGTTTAGGATGGAGGAGGAGATTTTTTCCCCAAGCTTACGTTGAATTGCTTTCCCCTGAAGTCTTAAGAATCAAGGAATCCCCTTTAGGACTTAAGCCAGGTTAAGTTTTGACGGACTTTGAGTTTCCTCAGAAGCAGGCCCTGTGACAGTGAACAAGTCCACGGAGTTTCTTTGGGAGGTGATCCCAGGAAACACTGGAGAGAGAGTGGGAATTGAGTCAGGGAGGATGGGAAACCAATACAGCGTGTCACACTATTATCACTGGAGACACCTGGGGCTTCATCCTGCTGGGGAACGCAGGCAGACAGCACAGGAGACACCTCAGTTATTGCACCAGAGACAGGAGGAAGTTGAGATATTTATTTATGCACCAGTTGAGGACTGCTCCCAAAAGGACAGCTTCTCTGTCCTGTGGTAGCAACTGGCACCACCAGTCCCAGAGACGGATGGACAGAAAACAATATTTTCATATTAAGTTTCAGATAAACCAATTATTAACAGGAGGATGGTTTTGAAATTAATATTTCCTTGTCATTCAAGGTACAGTGAAAAAATGCATAAACAGGTCCTTTGAATTACATACAGGTGCAGAGAATCAAGATGGTTGAATAGATGGAACCGATTTACAACTATTAAAAAGCAACAACTGCCAAGCTGGGGCTGCTAGAGCTCAGGGGAAGAGGAGGAGAGACCTACAGAGTTCATGAAGGCAGGAGAAGCCACCATGAGAGAAAGCAGTGACCGTTCCAACCATTTCAAGTCCTGGCCTCTTTAAGGCTAGTCCTGGTGAGCACATGGAGCAAGAGCTGGTAAAAGCGGCATCTGTGCCTTTTGTATGAAGTTGCTTGGAGGCAGCAGGGGAGAAGTGGGCCTTGGTGGACTGTAGGCTGGCAATACCACTAACAGGGTTCTTGTGGACCCACATAGGAGTGAAGGGCCACAGAAACCTGAAAAAAGGAGACACTCAGAGGCCAGTGAGTCATGGCAAGGGACTGGTGCATGGCCCGCCCCATGGGAAGTGTTTGGAGCACAGAAGGTGGGGGAGACGGGTCCACTGGGGAACATTGGGGCACAGCATTGACAGCTGATCTGCCTTCCAATCAGCACAGGACCACTCGGTGGAGACTGGTCAAGAATATAGAACTGGAAGGGGTGCAGTTTGCTGAGAAGACTCAGGCCCAGACCAGAGTTTCCACACAACCCAGGTATGCCAGATCTTGCAAGACCTGGCAGTGCTTAGAAGGTCAGCAATTAAAACCTGAGCTGCACGAAAAGCCTTCCCCAGGGAATCAGCAGCAAAGCAGCAATTTAGCTCAACCACAGAGCTCAAGTTCTGGTCCCCACAGGAAGTTCCTCCATTTTAGAAGTAAGCAAAAGACAACAAATTAGTTTCAGTGTAGAGTTTAAGCAGTGGGGGTAGCTAATAATCCAACACAGAACTGACAGAAAAATCAAGAAACCCACAGATCAGAGACAAAGTTCCGATATTAACCAGTAAAGGTCTAACACCACCAAAGAACACCTATAAAACCCAGAAGGACCAGAAGCCCCCCAGGCTCCCAAGCTGGGGTGGGGGGAGGGCAGAGGGTTTCAGTCATGCCCCCCCCAATGACTGCATCCAGCACAGTGACCACCACTGAGCTGCCACTGGAAGTGCCCCATGCTCCCCTGCTGAAACGAGAGGGTTGGCATGGGCCTCAACCATGCCCCTCCTTCCACTCTATCCCTCTCCCCCTCCCCCTCAACTGCTCCACAACATATTAGAATGTAAAAAATAAAAATAATAATAAATAAATGGAAAAAACTATTCAGACATTTATATGGAACAATAAAAGACCACGAATAGCCAAAGCAATGCTCAGCAAAAAAAATAAAGCTGGAGGCATAACACTACCTGACTTTAAGCTATACTACAAAGCTATAATAACCAAAACAGTATGGTACTGGCATAAAAACAGACACACTGACCAATGGAATAGAATAGAGAATCCAGAAATCAACCCACACACTTACTGCCATCTGATCTTTGACAAAGGCACCAAGCCTATTCACTGGGGAAGGGACTGCCTCTTCAGCAAGTGGTGCTGGGATAACTGGATATCGATATGCAGGAGAATGAAACTAGATCCATACCTCTCACCGTATACTAAAATCAACTCAAAATGGATTAAGGATTTAAATATACACCCTGAGACAATAAAACTTCTTAAAGAAAACATAGGAGAAACACTTCAGGAAATAGGACTGGGCACAGACTTCATGAATACGACCCCAAAAGCACGGGCAACCAAAGGAAAAATAAACAAATGGGATTATATCAAACTAAAAAGCTTCTGCACAGCAAAAGAAACAATTAAAAGAGTTAAAAGACAACCAACAGAGTGGGAGAAAATATTTGCAAAATATACATCTGACAAAGGATTAATATCCAGAATATATAAGGAACTCAAACAACTTTACAAGAAGAAAACAAGCAACCCAATTAAAAAATGGGCAAAAGAGCTAAGTAGGCATTTCTCTAAGGAAGATATCCAAATGGCCAACAGACATATGAAAAAATGCTCAACATCACTCAGCATCCGGGAAATGCAAATCAAAACCACATTGAGATACCATCTAACCCCAGTTAGGATGGCTAAAATCCAAAAGACTATGAACGATAAATGCTGGCGAGGCTGCGGAGAAAAAGGAACTCTCATACATTGTTGGTGGGACTGCAAAATGGTGCAGCCTCTATGGAAAATGGTATGGAGGTTCCTTAAACAATTGCAAATAGATCTACCATACGACCCAGCCATCCCACTGTTGGGAATATACCCAGAGGAATGGAAATCATCAAGTCGAAGGTATACCTGTTCCCCAATGTTCATCGCAGCACTCTTTACAATAGCCATGAGTTGGAACCAGCCCAAATGCCCATCATCAGATGAGTGGATACGGAAAATGTGGTACATCTACACAATGGAATACTACTCAGCTATAAAAACGAATGAAATACTGCCATTTGCAACAACATGGATGGTCCTTGAGAGAATTATATTAAGTGAAACAAGTCAGGCACAGAAAGAGAAATACCACATGTTCTCACTTATTGGAGGGAGCTAAAAATTAATATATAAATTCACACACACACATACACACATACACACACAAACCGGGGGGGGGGGAGGAAGAAGATATAACAACCACAATTATTTGAAGTTGATACAACAAACAAACAGAAAGGACATTGTTGGGGGGGAGGGGGGGAGGGAGAAGGGAGGGAGGTTTTGGTGATGGGGAGCATTAATCAGCTACAATGTATATCGACAAAATAAAATTAAAAAAAAAAAAAAAAAGAAAAAAAAAAAACAAATAACCAAAAAAAAAAAAATAAAATAAAATAAAAATAATAATAAATAAATAAATGTTTAAAAAACAAACAAAAAAATTACATATAAACCATGAAGCTGCTTTCAGTTTGTTGCACAAACCTCCACAAATTACAAACTATGCCAGAGGAAACATAAAATGACATTTCATACTTTTACTTTTAAAATCAAATTAAGATTTACATAGAACTGATTTGTACAAAGAGTTAAATCTTTTTAGAAAAATTGTTCTGCAAGTCTGATGACTACATTCTAGATGTACCAAAATTAATATCATAAAAGTTGATCAGATTTTATTGCAATGCATGACAGATACACGGCCATGGGTCACTTTGGGGAAGGGATTGGGGCATCACTATTTTATATGCTTGCTGTGGCATTGCAGGGCTCTTTCTCCCCCTTAAATGACTGGATCTGGGTCTGAGATTCCAGATACAGTTCTGTGTGATGGACTGTGACTTTCCATTGCAGTAGCTGACATCAAACTTTGGCTCACTTGCTCTTGATCACTTTTGATTGTAAAGGTCAAGCAATAGCCTCATTGATTGCCCATCTATCTTGCTCTTAGGTACCACAGGATCTATTAGCCAGGGTCTCTGATTCCTGACAGTCAGGCCCTTGTTTGCCATGCTGACTTTATTGCTGTTGTGGTAATCATGCCTGCCTTGCCTATGGTAGTAAAGTGCTGCCACCCAGCCTCCACTATTTTTATTTTTTTTCTTGGCAATAAAAACCTCCAATCCCATAACAATACCCCTGCCATCAACCCTTGCCTTCAGAACATAGCCACCTTCGAGCTCTTTCATAATGTTGGTACAGCCATCACTAGCACATTCTTTTTTTTTTTTTTTTTTGGCGGCTGGTCAGTGGGAGGATCAGAACCTTTGACCTCGGTGTTACAACACTGTGCTCTAACCAGCTGAGCTAACCAGCCAGCCTCTAGCACATTCTTTATTGCTTTAATGAAGAGCATCTTCTGGGGTCCCCTGGGGAACATAATCAGCCACCTATGTCACTCTGTGTCATTCTTTCGAGTATGCTTCTCTCTCTGAGCCAAAGCAGAGTGGTAAATAAATCTTATCTCATTTATTTCAAGCCACCTTTTTTTCAGGTTTCAACGAGCCATTCAAACAGTGTTTGTAGAACTGGCTCTAGGTGCCTTGCCAGGTGGTCAAGTTCGGAGTCAGGGAGAATGCCTCCTTACCAATATATCCTTTCTTATCCAGCCTTGTATATTTCCATGACCGTCCCCAGTCAACCACCATTCTCATGCATGTTTTTCCAGTTCCTGACTATATTCAGGCAGATCCTATAATCCTTTTGGTTAATAATCCCTTTTCATCAAAACAAAGAGAAATATTTCCCAGGTGCATGTTGCTGACACTTGAAACTAGTTATTGATCTTAGAAGCAGGAAAGACTCTCAGGTCTGAAGAGGACAAGTATCACCTTGCAACGTGAGGCCGTGCACGGTCCCCAGGAAGCGGGAGCTGCTTTCTGTTGGTTAGGGGGAGAAAGCCACTCCTGCCAACCCAGGGGATCAGGCAATGTGAGGGCTCAAAGTTTGCAAACACATAGACAAAGATGTACCCCTTCCAAGCCTCAGGGTTCTAGTCCTTCCCTATCAGGGCCCTAACTTTAGTGAAGGATACCACACAGGGCTGGGAAATTGGACTTCCTGGACACTCTGCTCTGCAACAATAAACTCACAAGATTTTCAGTACAGTGTGCCCTCTGGCTGCAGGAGCTGATGATCTCCTTGAATGCATCATTGAGTTCTTCTGATCTTACACCCATGCCCTGAGTTGATAGTTGGCTGATCTTACCCTGTCTTTTCTTCCCTCAGAACTTTGATGGTAGTGGAAAGCAACAACCAACTCCACGTTCCTTATCATTACCATTTTATTACATCTCTCAGTTACTAGAAATAGTGTATTCTCACACACAAATATATATGTGTGTATGTACATACATATGCATATATACATAAAATTGAATTTTATAGATGTAACTCAATACACAGATGGAACGTAATTAAAATCATACAAGCCATACTTCAAACTGCATCCTGTTTGACTCTAGAGCCCAGGAATTTCCTACCAGCCCAGACGACTCTGGTTTATCCTGTGGTCCCCCTCACTGTGCTTCATCTACCAAGGAGCAGAGACCTTGGTTAAAATAGTTATTTCTCAGGTAAATGCAGCCTCTCAGCCTCTCTCGTCTGGTGTGTGCAGAGGCCCGGCTGCTGCAGAGAAATACGCCGGGGGGAGTCATTTTCTCAGATGGAGATGGGCCCTGACGCTGTATCTGGAACAACTTCTTGGGAACAAGTGTAAAAGTATTTCCTCAAAATTCAATTTTTAGCAAATGTAAATATTTCCCTAGTTTGTTTTTATAATAACTATTCTGCCTAATAACCTTTAGTGCTCTATTTGGGTTATCTATTCCATAATTTTTACTGGAAGCTTCAGCATCACTATCTTGGTGTTGGAAAAGAGGAACAGGTATCAGCAGAGAAAGTATGAAAAAGTTCATGGCCAACCCTGGCTTCCTCTCTTCTTTTTCAATTCGACATTCATTGGTACATTGATTGATTCATTTATTCAATAAGTATTTGCTGGCACTACTGAATACTAGTGAGAGGGGAAAAAAAGCACAAACTGTTTTTCCTCTGCTTTCACACCACAACAATCAACACGGAAGAAAGACTTCTGTGACCAGATGTGTGGGGATTTCTCCCCACGAGAAAGCAAGGAATCGATTCTCCACAAGACGCCAGCTGGGTGCCCTCCAATTCAATTCTGACGTGGTGGACCTGGAGGTAGCATCAGATCCCACATGTGAGGGCTGGGTCCTCAAGACTGTTCCCTGCTTCTGACGCCAGTCCCAAGTTCAGGTCCCTGGAACTTCTGACTACTCAGCTATAAATTGGGGTCCCCAGAAACCCCTTCTGGGGTTCAATTAATTTGCTGAGCAACTTATAGAACTCAGGTTAACACTTACTTACATTCACCCATTTTTTATAAAGGATATTACAAAGGATACAGAAGAAGAGATCCACAGGGCGAGGTTTGAGGGAAGGGGTGTGGAGCTTCCATGCCCTCCCTGGCAGCCACCGTCCAGGAATCTCCACATGATTAGCTCTCTGCAAGATCTTGGAACTCAGGCCTCTTGGGTTTTTATGGAGGCTTTTCATTACATAGACATGCTTAGTTAAATCATTAGCCACTGGTGATCAATTTAACCTTCAGCTCCTCTCTTCTCTCTCCTCCCCTGTGGTTGGGGCATGGGGCTGAAAGTCCCTCCCTCTGTCTTTCTGGTGACCAGTCCCCATCTTGAAGCTTTCCAGGGGCTGCTAGCCATCAGCCAACTCATTAACATATAAAAAGACATTCATCAGTTTGGAAATTATAAGGATTTTAGGAATTATATACCAAGAAAGGGACAGGAACAGGGATGAAGACCAAATATATACTGTATTTCAAAATATCACTAGTAGTCATTATGGTACGTTCTGAGAATATAAGGATGAATCCAGATGATTTTCTGTCCTCAAGTAGCTCCCAGACTGGTGTTTGGGGAAGACAAACACTAATCTCTATTTGAGAAGAGAGTTGATCAGAGGCACGAATCAGGTGTTATGGAGTTCATGCCACAGGGAGACTAACACTGATGGTCAGGGCTGGTGTGAAGTGGGTGGGACAGTAGGTCAGAGAACGCTTCAAAGAAGAGGGGACATGTGAATTAACTCACGCTGCAAGAATGGGGTTTTACAAGGTAGCAAAGTGTATGGGGTGTGTGTGGTGGTAATAGTTGTGGATTGAAATAACTTCTAATCTCCTTTGATTGAAAAATCTCAGAGAACATTCTGATTGGCAGGGCTTGAGTCACATGACCACCCTGGACCAATGACTATGGCTAGCTGGGCTGACTATTATAATTGACCTGTCTGTGATCAGCAAGGTAGTGCCATAAAAAAAGATAGGTATTTCCATTCAGAAGAAGAAAAGAAGCAACTTCTCAAAGGATAGATATTATTAGTCTGAAAAGGGAGATGCTGGGCATTTTAAGTAATATGTATATATTATACTCACTATTTCCTTAATCATGTTATGTTTTTTTTTCTGTCTCTTTTTTCTTACCACAATACACAAAATCCAGCACTTCTTTTGTTTCCCATATTATACCTTATAACAACACATGGCAGTGAGGGAAGTGGCTTGTGTAAGACAAGAAAATAAATTACTGCCAGTTTATAAGCTTGCTAAGGAGCTTTTGTTTTGTCCGAGAGCGTTTGAGACTACGGATTGAAAAACTTTGGCAGGAGAAATGTATGATCAGATTTGTGCTTCAATCATTAATTTATTCAACAAATATAATTGTGTGTCTGTGGGTTCCAGGCACTGTTCTACGTGCAGGGATTATTCAGTGCATAGACAAATATCCATGCCTTCTGGGAGAACACGTTCTAGTGATGAGCGTGGGGAGCATGAACAATAAGTAACTGTATAAAGAAGTAAATTGTATTTTAGAAAGTGATGTATTCTATAGAGAAAAATATAGCAGAAAAGGGAGATAGAAAGCGTTGGGCCTGGGACTATGGTTTTAATTAGGGAGGTCTGGAAAGGTCTTACTGAGAAGATGATGTTTGAATAAAGATTTAAAGGAGTGAAGATATGAAGCCATGCTAATATCTGTGGAAAGAACATTTCAGGCAGAAGGGGTGGTGGAAGCAAAGGCCCTGGGGTGACCATGTACCTGAATCATATGAGGAACAGCAAAGAGCCCAGGATGGCAGGATCAGTGTGAGGAAGGGGAACAGGCCGGATCAGGTAGGGTCTTGCAGGCCACTTCACAGACTTTTCTTTGAATGTGGTGAAGAGCCATTAGAGGCCCACCGGAAAGAGCCTCCGGCCCTAGCATATTAATGCCCCAAAACTCTGGTTCAGAACATAAATCAAATATAAATCATTAAGAAGATAACGTGGCTATCCTGTTAGTGTTTTATCTAGTGTTTTATCATCCTCCATCTCTATGTCTCTGACACAAATGTTATATCCAAAATGTACCACACTGCACTCTTCTCGTGCAATTTCAGTTTACATATGTTCCAGCTGTCCTCTAAGCTGCATCTGTCTCTGGGGTTCAGATATGCTGGGTTGATGTCACGGGGCTTCTAGAAAGTCCATTTCTGGGAAGAACTGTCAGGTAAAGGAGTTCTGGAAAGGGGAGAAGAATTAGAAGGTCATTATAATG
This sequence comes from Cynocephalus volans, assembly GCF_027409185.1. Lineage (NCBI taxonomy): Eukaryota > Metazoa > Chordata > Mammalia > Dermoptera > Cynocephalidae > Cynocephalus > Cynocephalus volans. The sequence continues at coordinate 13,020,151 of NC_084468.1, forward strand.
TCTTTAGTGGAGGGCTGGCTGGTTAGCTCAGTGGGTTAGAGTGCAGTGTTGTAACACCAAGGTTAAGGGTTTGGATCCCCATACCAGCCAGATTAAGAAAAAAAGAAATCTGTACTGGCAATTGGTCTTGTGTATGTGTGAGTGCATATGTTGGCCCCTGGTTGAGCCCCTGACAGTGCCAATTGGAGTCCTTTGTCCCATTGTAATTATTAATAGAATCCGTCTCTGTTAAGGGGAGCCCTAAGGGTAGAGTGGGGTCCTTAAGAACACTGCGAGACACAGAACCATGAATAGTATTGAGTGGGGCCAAGTTCTCACAGTGTAACCCAGCCATGGTGCAGACAGAAATCCCCAGAAATGGTGGCTACCGAGGGCAATGATGGAACAAATCCAAACTGCCTTGTAGGCAGGGACAGTCTATATCAGTCAGGTCCTAGCAGGACACAGATGGCACATGCAAATCAGGATAATTTAAAGAGAGTTTAATAAAGGAGTATTTAGAGAGGATTGACAGTGTGCAGGAACACACGTAGGCCTGAAGGGGTGAGGGTACGAAGTGGCTGGGGGACTCAGAAGAAGAGCATACCACGCAGAGGTCATCTTGAGAAGCCCAATGACCTCCATCAAGGTCCCCCCAGCCTGAGGCAACTGTGCAGGGCGGAAGCCAGCTGGGGGAATGATCAAGGCCACATCTTCCTTCCTCCCTCTGGGGGAGCCTGCAGGGGCCAGATCCAGGGCAGAGAGGGGAAGGGAAAGGGCAGAGGATCAGGAGGGCCGAATGGAAGATGTTTAGCCACAGCCTCTTTGGTCTATGTCACCAGTGGGGATTGAGCAAGAAAGGAAAACCCTGATAGAAACCATAGGGCCGTGAGCAGCCTGTGTCAGCACAGATGAAATACTTCCCAGAAATAACGAGGGGGAGGCTCTTTAAAAGGGGCTGATGCTCTGGAAAACAAGTGGAGGCTTCAAGAGCGACTAAAATGGACATTGTTGGGATTACTGTGACCCTAAAGGGATTATTGTGACCTAAAAAGCCTAAAGGGATCCAGAGAAACAGGAGCATGTTTAGTTTAGAAGCATTTCAGAATTTCCAGATGTTCTTCTCTGAGGCGTGCACGTACTTACTTCTGTCTGCTCTCTACGGGCTGTGTGAGAAGAGTCTGTTCCTTCCTTCTGCTGGACCTGTTCTCAGGACCCCTGGGTGGCCCCAGAAGTGCAGATGTTGAGAAGAAGGATGTTATCAGCTCTGTGCGGTTTCTTATTTTGTTGATTTCTCAACTGATGGGTGATTAGATAAGCATGTCCAATAAGGCGGAAAAATAGGCTGTTCTCCAATAGTCCATTTTTTGTAATGTATTAGAAGTAAAGTCATGAGCCACTTACTGACTGGGATACATTCTGAGAAATGCGTCATTAAGTGATTGCATCCTGGTGTGTCCTTGTGTGAACATCACAGAGTGTACTTACATAAGCCTAGACGGGGTAGCCTGCTGCACACCTAGGATACACGGCAGAGCCTGCTGCTCCTGGGCTACACACCTGTACCGCCTATTACTGTACTGAATATTGCAGGCAACGGGAGCACAATGCTAAGAATTCGTGTACATACACATATCTAAACACAGAAAAGGTACAGTAAAATGATAAATGTGTGAGATGATGGTGACGTTAACTACCGACCCTAACCCAATCATTACACAACATGTATATGTATCAAAACATCAGATTGTAGCCCCTAAGTATGTACAATCACAATGTATCAATTAAAATAAATAAATTTTAAAAGAAAGAAAACGTACAGTAAAAATATATTATTATAATCATATAGGACCACCATGTTATATGTGATTCATTGTCAACCAAAACATCATGATGTGGCTCATGACTGTACATAGATTTGTTTTAGATTATATTTGGTAATTTTTATGTTATTTCTGGAAAGGTAATATACATACATGGTTCAAAAATAAAAGCACTGTAAAAAACCTCATTCTGTCTCTCACGTTTCACTGTGATGACCACTTGTATAAAGGTTCATTTGGCCTGTCTAGGATTTCTTTCTGAAAAATGCAAGCACATAGGAATAAATATTATCATTTTCTGCCTTTTCTTACACAAAAGGGTGCGTTCAATACATGATACTTCGTACGTTGCTTTTTTTGCTGATAAATATATCCTAGAGATTTCTGTGCATTGACACAGAGATTCCTCACTTCCTTTTTTTTTTTTCACAGCTGCATAATATTTCATGAGAGAAATATTCTGTAACCTATTTAACCCATCCTGTGTTAGGAACATCATTTGGGTTGTTTGCAATTTTGACTTATAAACAATGCTGTAGTGGGTAATCTGGTATATTCACCATTTCTTATGTGGGCAGGTGTAGTTGTACTATAAATTCCTAGAAATGGGGTCAGTGGGTTGAAGAGTTTGGGAAATGCTACCTCAAAATATGCCACTTTGTTATGCTGATTACTTTATAGTGAGGGCACTTGGAGAACAGCAAATACAGGGAGGGGTTTTCTCTGAACTTCCCTTATCGAAAGGGTCAGGTCATCCATAAGGATCTCAATTGTCATGATTCCTCTTCCCTGGGAATCTCATCAACTAGGAAAGATTAATTCATATCACAGGAAAGGAAACTGGTGGTGTACACCATACTCAGACAGACTGTGTTACAGGCTACGACCTATTTTTCTGAGAAGTCATTCATCTTCCCCCTGTATTGTGGCAGCCCCAACTCTCTGAGAGGGCACTCAAGTAGTGTTCACCTATTCCAAAGAACTCAGTTGGTGTTCCGATAGGTAGAGACGTCAGTTTATTAGACTTTCGGGAGTCACTGATCCAACTGGTCGATTAGATATTTGCGCTGCCACAGGGTACGTACGACAGCTATATAGTGAACAGATCAGACTTACGTGCGGACCCTCACCCAGCTCATGTAACAACTCAGAGCTCTGAGTAGATAAATTAATCTACTTGCTAGTCTCCTGGCTCGAGAGTGCTTTAGCACCAGCTTGCTAATTCACTTACTTAGGGTCCCTGCTTCCTCCAGTCTTCTGTTTGTCTTAAAGAGGACATGCCTTTCCTTGGGTAACTACCTTGGCCAGGGGTAGTTTCCCAGGGGGAAGGGGTAACTCTGGTATGCTCTGGGAGGGGGGAATAGGGCTATGTCCAGCATTTACCCTACACGCCCAAGTAATTTCCTCTCCCCTAAACTGCCTACATCCCCCCTTCCCCTCCCCTATGAAGAGGTTTCATAAGCTTCTGGATGTCACTGAGTTTGGGGGTATTCACTTTTCTTTCATGTTGTTATGGCCAATGGACGGGTAAAAGAAATTTGCCCACGAGAACTGGGTGATAGGAAAAGGAAAAGAGTTTATTTCTGGCAGCCAGGGCGATGCCGGCCAATGGAGGAGCGCAGCCGGGAGTTGAAACCTCTCGCAGCTTTTATTTTTAGCTAGGCGGGAATTTTTCACACCTGACACAATCTAGCCAATGCAAGCAAGCCAGCGGTACATAGCCCTGTAGCCCCTCCCCACCCTGGATTCCCCATAGGGACTTTCCAGCCTAAAATGGTGTTGTTTATGCTACTTTGTTTATTCCCCCGTTTATTTTAGCAAGCGATTTGTACAGAAGCAGAATGCATATGTTAAGGTCAGTAGGGGTTGGGGCGTCCCTTAACAATGTCGTGCTCCCATTCATGTAATAGATCTGTACATCTCTTCCCTTGTTAATCTGTCTACTGTCAGTTTATTTTATAGACTCAATTATTGAACCCTCAGAGAGTGGAGGGAAAGTGTTCCCTACAGGATCAAAGAGTAAGTGCATTTGTAATATTGATGTGTTGGCATTACTGATTCTTTGCTGGATTCTGTAGTCTAGCAATGAATTGAACAACTACCTATTATTTATGGGTGAAAAATTCCAAAGAGAAAAACAAATGCTGAGTCCAGATAGAAACTTCAGTCAATGTAGAGTGCTAGTGATAAATGTCTGTGTTGATGTATGCATGAGTGTGTGCTCACATGTGTACTCTGAAAACCCAATTTGAAAAAAAAAATCTAACTATCTGATTATTATTGCAGATAAACACTCTACCCTACTTCCAAAGAAACTAGTTTCTTTATTTCAAAGACTCCAGCTCACAATTCTTGTGGTCCAAAGGTTTCAGGAAACAAAGTTAAGGCAATCTGAGAGCTCTGAATTCCTCCACCATGGCAAGTACATGGGAACTGATAGACAACTCCAAGGTTCTACAAATAATCCTTCCATTCTTTGCAACATAAGCATAAACTTCAAAATTACACGGCAAAATAGATCTCTATTTTGAAAATAGCCATGGAATTTGAAACAATAAAACCAAACAAAACACACTGTAAGATCTGTGCACCGTGCACAAATCCCACATGTCAGGATGGCTCACCTCACAAAGACCACAAGACAGAGTCTGCTGCAATCAAGCAAGAGGAGTTTATTTCCAGCATGCTGGGGTCACTCAGCATTCAAGACAAAAGTGACAACCAGTTTACAATACAAGCATCTTTTATACAGTTTTTCTGAACAGATCTTTGTGACAAGATGAGTTGTTGGTTATCTGTGGCGCCTTTAGATTTATGGGTAGACTTTAGCAGGCTGGTACCCTGATAGATTTGTGGCACCTTTAGATTTACAGGTAGGCTTTAGCAGACTGGCTGGCACCCCGATAAGGAACAGCACATTTCTCAATCGTTTATCTTCCCTAGGGTCTGGCCAGGTGGCCTTTTGATAAGGAACTAGTCAGTTCCTGGAACCAGGTGGGGTCATTCCCTTCCTTGGAATGTTTAGTGTGCTTGGGCCTGACCTTTGTATGGCCCCTTAGAAGCTGCTTTGCTTAAGCATTTGTTACAAGACTGCATACATTAAGGTTATATTTTTCTACAATTCTACTACAATTTTCTACGCCCCCTACAACACCACTAGCAACAAAAAAACAAGTAAGTGAAAAAACCCACTTTCCAGTGTTTTTGTGAAAATGCAGCAGAGTGGGTTGGGGGAAAGTTTTTCTCATCAAAGAAAACCACTAGAACACCTGGTCTTTGAAAGGAACATGAAAACAGATTGTGCAGTAAAACTTAGCTATCAAGGACCCTCAGAGAAGAATGGGTCTAGTCCTATGAAACACCCGGCTGAAAAGAGTAGTTTTTAGGTGTGTTTTGTTTTTTTAACCTTCAATAATTTGATTTGTGGCTGAAGATTTGCATTGCAATGGCAGGTCTGGGGTGGGGATTGGGGGGAAGGGGGTGCAGGGGTGGAGTGTGTTTGAGAAAACATATTGAATTTCTATTTTGCAGTACAAGCCACATTCAGGAAGTGACACTCAGCCTCATTTTCTTGAGTCGAGTGGAGATGAGTTGAGAATGTGTTGATTGGGTTAATAAAGGTTGAGAAACTTTTTTTTTTTTTTTTTTTTTTTTTACCTAGAATGTGTCACATATGCCCAGTTTCTTGGAGATGGTGCCCTGAATGGGATGGGAATTTTTTCTGGTTGACTCAGACTATCAACATGAACGTGGGTTATTGTAGCATCTGGTGTAAGAAAATGATTTAATTGATTCATTTTTAGAAATAATTCAGGCCCCTCCCTAAAGTTGTCTGGCTGGTCCAGCCCATTCCTGGGGGCTCGCTGAATAGATAAAGTTCTTCTTGAGATGGTAATAAGTTAATAGCCCTTCATTGTTCTCTTCATTTCCTAATGTTTCTCCTTTCAGAAGTTTTTGGGTGGGCCTTTTTCGTGGGCTTGTCCTGAGCTCTCAGACAAAGAAATTTTTTACAAGAGGGTAACAAATCCGGGTAATCTTAGATGTCATCCGGGAAGATTGCGCACCCCGACCAATGAGGAAGCGGGGGCAGGGACTTGCACACTAGGGAATAAATTACTTGCTTTCCGTGTACCTGCCGTCAGACACCCAAACCTTGCAAGGCCATAATTAAAGTCTCGCTTCACTGTACCTCGTGTCTCGGTGTCCATCCTCTGGCCTTGGACGGGTAAGGGTGTTTCTCACATCCTGCAGGTGTGTTGGGCTGTGAAGAGCTGTTCTTCCTGCTGGTGGCCTTGCAGGGTGAGGTTTGGATTGATATTCATACTTTCTCTGTGTGCTGCATGGCATGCAGTGGCCTCCAATGTCTCTTTCCAAATATGCTCAAGACACACCACCCCAAATATGTCTGTGGGAGATCAGATATGAGGCCCCCAAATATACTTCAATATACTTCTTCCTTTTTTTTTTTTTTTTTTTGGTGGCTGGGTGGTATGGGGAACTCTTGACCTTGGTGTCACCAGCACCATGCTCTCCCAAGTGAGTTAACCAGACAACCCCTCTTTCTTTTAATTTTTAAAAAAATTTTCTTTTTTTTTTTCAAAATATACTTCTTTGGTATATTTTTAGCTGGTTATTCTGAGAAAATGCAGACACAGGAGTAGCTCTGAAAACCTGCTCTTTTGTAAAAGAAATTTACACCTGTAAAGGAAATCTACAATAGTAAAAACATCTCCATGAGGAAGAGGCCTGCTCTGAGATAACTTTTATTACCTGAGAGACTATCTGCATAATGGGACAACCTTTACTCACTGTAAATTTCCTCCTCTCACCCTCCCATAACTTGTGTCACTACCACTCCCCAGGACCCCCACACCCCTATTTCTTTCTGTAGTTCATGATGCCATATAAGCTTCAATCATCTGGACTTTCATTGAGTCTCATATTTTCATGGGACTCCCATGTGTATGTACATAATCCGTCATGGTTTTTCTCTTGTTGGTCTGTTTTATGTCAATTTAATTTGTAGCCCAGCAAAAGAACAGGAAGGTGGAGGGAAGTCATTTTTCCATCCCCAACAGGGTCTTCTTCAGTGTAACTTTCTGGGCCCAAGGTCAAACACCAGTTCCACTGTCCTAGTCTTGTGACTTTTGCTGAACAAGAGTTTTGCCAAAAGCTTTTACTTTCGTTTAGGTTTATAGGATTCGTTGGTAAAAGAAACCACTTGTCACACTAATAAGCCAGTTTATAATATTTATTAAGATACAGCAATAAGCAAGTAAACAAAGAAAGCAAGATTATGCAGACATATTAAAAAGAAGGAAAAGAACAAGAAGAAAAGAATCGTGAACAGCAATCTGGAGTCCCAGTTAGGACTGTCCTGGGCAGTGGGCCCACTCCACGGGTGAGACTTCAGATAGAGGTTGGGGCAATCCCACTTATGTTACCCAGCCGCAGACTGATAACATTAGCCTGTGTGCAAACATGCAGCCGTGGTTATTTTATTAATGCGTGGATCTTTTCTGATGAGTCTTTGGGACGTTCTTCACCCCTGGGAACTGGCCAGGTTCCCAAGGTCCAAGAAGCTCCAGGACTTACTTCCCTTCTTATCTAATGGTTACCAGGTGCCCACCCCGTAGGCCTGCACACAGGTTCTGAGAGTCTGGCACATAGCATATGCAGGCTCATTCTTCAGTCAGTGGCCTAGCAATGCCTCTGAAGCCTGAACAAGACTATAAACCTTAATTTTCCCAACAACAAGATGGCAATCCTGTCTTTAAAAGAGGACAAAAGCATACATCTCCAGGACTGTCGTAAACAGTGGTCCTGCTAAGAAAAAGAACTTCTCCTCAAGCCCACCCCCTCCCCACCACTCCTTTCCATTAATATTACAGAGTATTGTTTATAGGGAATTTCTTAGAGATTAAATGTTTAATTTTTTAAAAACCTAATAACATCGGCATTTTGGTTAATAATATTAGTGTCGACTGCAGTTTTCATATGTATAAAGTATTTGGCATCAATGCCTACGTATTCCTGTAAAATGAAACAGAACAAAATGTTTCTCGCCGAAGTCATGTGCTCACGACAACTCGCATGCGGGTTTCTCTTCACTGTGACTGGCGTCATGGAGCAATAACATACAAAGAGTGCAGCGGCTGAGAGTCAATGGCTGGAAATAGGGGGACAGGGATCAAATCCCAATTCCACCATATATTACCTGTGTGTCTTCAGTTAAGTAAGTTACTTTACCTCTTTCTGCCACAGGCAAAGTTCTTAGTTATGTGCAACAGAACCATCTCCCAGTAGCGTATTACAGGATGTTAGGTAGCTCCAGAATCTCTGGGAGGGGGAAGGAATTAGGAAAAAGCCAAGAATAATGTCCAAATGATACAAGAGTCTACTTCCAAAACATCTGGAGAAAGGAACTGAAGCCGGTACCAGGAATGTGCTGCCCAAGATCTGACTGGTAGAACTCTCTCCAGTGCTACCTCTGAAAATGCTATGATGGACACCATACTGTTTCTAAATTTCTACAGTGGGTACATCGGAGTGAGCAGGCCTGAAGCCATGTTGGGACCTAAAACTACAAAGGCTCTAAATGATCTTAAAAAGACACAGTTTTTTTCTTGGCACACATTTCTCTGAGTTCTCTCTTTTCCCATGGTTATTTGATATTTTGGACCTTGATTATGGGGCCCTGAGAGCAGTAAGTCCTTCCCAGGTCCAAGCTCTGCTCTCTTTGCCTTTGAGCTCCCTGCTCTCTTTGGTTTTTTAGGGTACCATGGGTTAGTTTGCTCTGTGAGAGAGCATTTGACCTTGGGGTACCAAGAGTTAGTTTGTGCTGTGGCAGGGGGCATGACCTTCAGGTGTGCAGTGGCTGAGGAGTCACTGGCAAAAAGGTAACGGACAGCAGTTGCAGTAATTGGCTATTACCTCAGGGGGTGTGAACTCTGGCTTTCAGAACTCATCATTAAGTGGGTTCCTTTTTTATATTGCATGCTTAGGTAAGGGAGGCCTCGGGTCAGACAGAAACTGGAAAATCATTGGCTAAGTTGGTCAGGGAGGTCTTGGAGCCAAAACCATCTCAGCTCTGAGACTGTTGGGAAAATAGAAAAATTTAATCAGGCCCCCTCGCCTTAGGTCTGGTTGGGGGTGGTGCAGCACATTCTTTGTAAAGGAGTTGTGTGTGGATGGAGTTAGTGTGCATGCGTGGGGCCGCAACTTGGCTGGCCTTGACTGCCTCAGGGGTCCAACCTGCCTGGACACGCTCTCAAACCTATGGCTCCAAGGACCTTTTTGCCAGTTACCTAGATCATAGACCTGCGTGTGAGGGGTCTGGTGACCCAGCCTGGAGTGTGAGGGGTCTGGGGACCCAGACTGGTGTGTGAAGGGTTTGTGACCCAGTCTGGACAATGGGCTTAAGGGGTCTGTGAGCTCCAGACCCAGCCCTAGCTTGACAATTGGCCCAGTCAGCAGGATTACCAGCAGGTAAAAGAGCTCGACAGAGACCCAAGAACCAACGTAAGAATCAGATCCTAATTTGTAGGGATTTGAGTACTCTGCTCTCCAGTATGCCTGCCTTTTTCATGTATAAAATTTGTGGCCCTGTAAGCTACAAAAATGCAAAAGTGGAAAAATCTTACCAAAAGTAATTTAGAATTAACAATGGCTGTTACATAGAACATTCAAGAAGAAAAACACTGCACTTTAACCCTTTCTCTACCAAGTATAGCTATTGTTTTCTCGTTTGTCTGGTTCTTTGTCCTGAGAACTTGGTTTGACTTTCTATCTGTCGGAAACATGTGATTTATAGGGCCTGCATGTGCAGGCAGCTAAGGGGGCCCCAAGAATATGGCTGGACAGACATGAGGGTTGCACCCCATTTATGGCTAGACCTACTGTTGTCAGCTCTCTAGGTATTACATAAGTCTTTCATTTGGCTGTTTTGGGGAGTGGCTCTGGGTCATGGAAGGGCTAAAGTGCATTTTAAAATAAGGGCACCTGAAGGGCCCATCCAGAAGCTTCTAACATGATTTCAAAAAAAAATTTCTTTTGCCTCTATAAAAGACTGTTCACAGATGACCAAATAAATGGCTTAAGGTACTACTTGATGAAAAAAGTTAAATCTACTAACCTTTTTGACTAAGTTACTATCCTAACCCAAAGACAAAAGAAAGCTAAATAAAGTATATGTATAAGTTAGGCTCTCAGGTCAAGCAGGCATAGAGGGTGCTTTCTTTGCCCTGAAGTAAGCAATGTAATTAAGAAACAAGCTGATTAAAAATTGCACAAATTATAACTTTCTGACATTTAGCTGACTATTTTGAAACTCTTCGTAATAGAAATTTACATCTATAAAGGAAATCTCGATTTGTTTACATAACACATTATCTTTGTTTAAGCTGCTTTTTGTGTAAATTGTTTTGACTGGGGCTTAACCTATGCTTTGTTTGGTTAAATTATCTACCTTATTTCACCTGGTCATCCCTTTGGAATTACAAATTTAGAGTTGCCTCATTATCAATTGCTTGGGCCAATAAAATGGGCAATTGAAAGATTGATAGTCTAAAGGAGGGAGAGAAACTGCTTAAAACTGGCAAATGAAGAATCTTAATGAATGTTATAACATCATCTTCTGTCTTTGTCCATGTGTCTATATGTGTATGTGATTTTTTTCTTTTTTACCAAAATATAAGAGCTCTAATTAGTTGACTTAAAGATAAAAGTGAGCTCTTTAATAAGATATTTTATCTAAAAAAAAAAAGAAAGAAAAGAAAAAAACTTAATTCAAATGCCTTTTAGTTCACATGAGTAAATCTTTGGTAAATAAGACTCGTTTAATATTTGGGGGTTTATCGTTAAATGCTGGCGAGGTTGCGGAGAAAAAGGAACTCTCATACATTGTTGGTGGGACTGCAAAATGGTGCAGCCTCTATGGAAAATGGTATGGAGGTTCCTCAAACAATTGCAGATAGATCTACCATATGACCCAGCTATCCCACTGCTGGGAATATACCCAGAGGAATGGAAATCATCAGGTCGAAGGTATACCTGTTCCCCAATGTTCATCACAGCACTCTTTACAATAGCCAAGAGTTGGAACCAGCCCAAATGTCCATCATCAGATGAGTGGATACGGAAAATGTGGTACATCTACACAATGGAATACTACTCAGCTATAAAAACGAATGAAATACTGCCATTTGCAACAACATGGATGGACCTTGAGAGAATTATATTAAGTGAAACAAGTCAGGCACAGAAAGAGAAATACCACATGTTCTCACTTATTGGAGGGAGCTAAAAATTAATATATAAATTCACACACACACACACACACACACACACACACACACACAAACGGGGGGGGGGAGAAGATAAAACAACCACAACTACTTGAAGTTGATACGACAAGCAAACAGAAAGGACATGGTTGGGGGGAGGGGGGGAGGGAGAAGGGAGGGAGGTTTTGGTGATGGGGAGCAATAATCAGCCACAATGTATATCGATAAAATAAAAATTTTAAAAAAATTAATTAATTAATTAAAAAAATAAATAATAAATAAATAAATAAATAAATAAAAATAAAGTCATGAACAGATTAAACTCAACACTAAAAAAAAAAAACAATAATAATAATATTTGGGGGTTAAAAAAATAGCTGTGTCTTCTCAACAGCAGAAACACCTAGGTATTTAACTTTAGAGTTCTTGCTTAGGTAGCAACTGCCTAATAATAGCTATAAAAGTGGTCAACAGGAAAATAATTTGAGACGATGGTTAGTTTTGTTCCATGTCACACAGAATTTTTATGAACAGTTCAAGCACAGTTGTTACAAATAAGTAAATTACACACAAATGTTTATAAATAAATTCTTCATAGTTTTAAAGAGTCTTTTTGGTAACTTGAAACTTTAAAGTAAAATTAAATAATAGATACTTATTAAATGTCCTGGTCATTTTAAAATAAGTCAAAATACTAAAACAATTATTAAGCATAGTTCACAGTTTATATACATTGACATTTTGTTTTTATATGGTCTAGAAAAGATAGTAAGCATAAAAAAATTGCTCTATGAGGAAGTACATGTTTCTAGAAATTATGAAATACAAATTCATAAAATGTTAGTATGTAGCAAACACTTCAAAATGGATTACTTCCTAGGTTTTCACAAATTTAAGGTTACTGAGAGTTAGAAATTTGAATTAATTTATGTAATTAAAACTACTAGAAATAGGGGAACAATTTTGTATGCAAAGTGTACAAGGAAAGAAAGATGTGTTGTTAAAAAGGAGGAAGTTTGCCTAATTCAGTTATTAATTAAAGATGTTTTTCAAAATATGGATTTAGGAAGAAAATAGAAACAAGACAGGACCAGTAAGTAGGAGAGATGAGGATGTATTCTTTGGTAAGTTCGAAAGAAGAGAGAAATTTTTACTTTCACATGAGAGAGAACTTTGTGTGGTCAAAATTATTATGGAAAAAGAAAAAGTAAGCATTCGTCGTAAGGCTGAATGCCAATTAAAAAGTATAGGACAAAAACTGAAGGTTTTATGCAAGTGGTGGAAGGTTTGAGAAAGATAAATCTTGTAAAAGGAACTTATGTGTGATTAAGTTGGCTGAAATTTGAAGGAAATTATTTTTAAATTAAAAAAAATTGAACATTAATATCAAAAGTACACTGATGCAAAACTAGAGTTTGCTCCCCTGTATTGAAACAACAGGGTTTCCTCAAAGTATTGATCTGCACTTCATAGAAAAATTAAGATAGGTTTTTCTTTAACTTTCAGGGAACTGGCCTAAGAAAAAGATTCCATGTTTTATCAAGACATTTTCTTGTGCTTTGTGCCTTTGAAATCTTTCATCACTTTTGCTTTATTTTATAATGACTTACGATCCTATTGTTTTAAACCTTTGATACCTGACAAACTTCCCAAAATCAAAATCTAAAAATTGAGTCTTTTTGACTTGAACTAACTTTGAGATGTTCCAAGGCCCTGGAACTTCTCAAAGGATCATAAAAGAGAGATAACAAAACCATCTGGGCTTATCTGACAGGTCAAATTATATGGGAAGTATCGTCAAAACTAGGAGTGACCTTTGACCTTCTTGAATTAAGAGTTATATGGATATGTTTTAATGTGTGTTCCAAAATTGTGTAAGGTACGTAGAAATCTGGGCCTTGGTATAAATTCTATAAGTTATAATTTTGATTATTTTAAATTGTCATGTGATACAGAAATAACCAAATTTTTCTCTTGAGTTTGCGTAACTCTTACTAGATCTTTAGCCGTGGCTGTTTTAAGTCTTGATGTCTACAGCTAATTGCTTTATTCCGAATGCTCTTTCTGAAAGTGCTTGGCAAGAGATTATAATCCTAAAGGGCTGTGTCTTCAAGGAAGTTCACGGAAAGAACAAAAAGAGCTCTGACAGGTACAGGTTCCTAATAACTTTGAATTCATACCATATGCTATGAATAGAAATTGAATTGTGTCCGCCAAAGTTCCCCGTGTTAGAAACTTATCCACCACTATGACAGTGGTGAGAAGGTGGGAAGTCCTGTTATGGTAATAGAAAGGTGGGGCCTTAAGAGGTGATTAGATTGTGAGGACCATGCCCTACGAATGGATTAAACCATTTTTATTTTTATTTAAAAAAAAATTTTTATTTAATCCAAATTGATTATACATATTTTGGAAGTTCAACATTGAGATATGTTGATCAAATCAATATTACTAGCATATATATTGTTACAAATCGTAATTATTCTTTATGCCCCTTGTCCAATCCCTCCCCAATCCCTTTTCCCTCCCCCCTCTCCCTCTAATTACCCTAGATTTCTTCTCTCCTTCTGAAGAATAATGGTTACTCTATTGATTTGCTGCCCAAATGATCTGTCCAATCCTGAGAGGCATGATCATGTCCCCCAATACAATCACAGAGCAGATGCCTCCTCTGTCACTCTGAAATGGGCTCTGTGGGGAGAGACATCCTCCTCCTTTCTTTATGTCTGCTGGTGACTCTTCTCATGTCAATGCACTCCTCCAGTGGCTGGCAGACCATCTGTATGGTGGTTGTGGCATCTAGCCACCTTTGCGGCAGCCATGGATATCATGATGGCTGTGGTGGACCACCCATATGGAGCAGATGATTTTGGTATGCTCCTTGGTTCTGGCAGTGTGACTGGTTGTGGAGAGTGTCCGATCCCCGACTCCATACCCCGAGGCCCTGGGAGGGCCCTGACGTGCTGGTGCGGTGAGTCTGGTTGCAGGAGAGGGGTCTGGTCCCCTTCTCCATGCCCCGGGACCCTGGGCAGGCCCCAAGGCACTGGCAAGGTATGCGTGGTTGTGGGAGGGGCATCCAGTCTCCTTCTCCATACCCGGTCCCTGGGTGGGCCCCAAGGCACTCATTAATAGTTTAATGGTGATCATGGGTGTAGTTCTGATTGTTTTAAAAGGAGAGCAAGTGAGGAGGTTAGTTTCTCTTTCTTGCACCTGCCATATTTACCATGTGACACCCTGCATCACCATCCAACAACATGGCCCACCAAATGAGTCCCCTATACTTTGGACTTCCCAGTCTCTGAAACCATAAGCAATGTATTAGTCCATTTTGTGTTGCTATAACAGAATTACCTGAGACTGGGTAATTTATAAGGAAAAGAGGTTTATTTGGCTTATGATTCTGGGACAGCTGCATCTGGCATGGGCCTCAGGCTGCTTCTACTCATGGTGGAAAGTGGCAGGCAGCCAGTGGGTACAAGCAGATCACATGGCGAGAGGAAGCAAGCGAGTGAGAGAAGATGCCAGGGTCTTTTTTTTGCAATGAGCTCTCGTGGGAACTAATAGAGCAAGAACTCCCTCATTAATCCCCTTCCCCCAGGGAGAGCACTAATCCATTCATGAGGGATCCACCCCCATGACTCATTCAGTTTCCAACACTGCCACATTGGAGATCAAATTTCCACATGAGTTTTGGAGGGGGCAACACATCCAAACTCCATCAAGCAATAAATATTGTTTCTTTATAAATTACCCAGTTTCAGGTATTCTATCATAAGCAAGAGAAAGAAACCAATATACTATTGGATTGAATTTCCAAAATTCTGGTGAAGAAACTGATGATTTTTTGAAACTGCTAACCAAGATCCAACAGAACAAGAATTAATTACATGAGATTGAATTAATGAAGAATTATGCATTTTTATGGCTTTATTTTGAAACATTGCTGGTTCTTTTAACATTTTGTTTTCCAGATTTAAGAAAAAAATATTTAATTTATATTGATTGTGCATATTCATGGGGTACAAAGCTGACTGTCACCACTTGTGCCCAAGATGTGATGACCAGATCAATACAAGAAAAAATTTTAAAGCTATCTATAGCTTACAGCAATTTGGTAAAGCATACTTTTGTAAACAAAATTGAAACTTTTGGTTTTCCTCTCTACCTGATCCCTCCAGAATTGGGAAACTATTTGTGAGTATTCTTTTTATGGCAATATGGTTATTTACATATGTTCAATAAGAATCTGTTCTTTTTAACAGGATACAATTAGAAATATTAATATTACCAACGTTTGGACTGGAATGTCATATTTGAAAATGTGCATAGAGGGTTCCCAGCCTCCTAGGGAGTGAGTAAAAAGTTGTCACTTCCTGGCAGACCAGGAACCTGAAGATATCAGATACAGCAGACAAAGTCTGATGTCTTCCTTGGTTAACTTCCTAGTATCAAGATTTTTTAAAAGTTTAATCTAATATTCCTTGTCAAAATTTTCAGCAAGGCAAATTTAAAAGGAAACTATATGGTTATTCCTGCTGCATTTATTTAAATAACCAGGCAAATTGGTCTTACCATGATTATCTTTGGTAGAAAAGGGAGTGACTGAAGAGAAAAATTTGTTTCAAAAGAAAACTATAGTCATTAGATTGTAGTCCTATTCAGTATTTGTGAGTTTTATCTACCTGTAGACTGGATTGAATTCTAGATTCTTCAAGTTTTCTCTAACATCTGGCTATAACTTTCTATGAAGAACTGGTCTGTTCCTGAAGACCTATGAGCTGAAACTGGACAACTTGATGTAAATTACAAGGGACAAGTTTCATGCCTGATGTATGTGCCACACCGAGAGCTCATCAAAAATGCCTGATTCATAACCAGAGACCTTCAAACTATGAAACAGGATGAGAAGTTGCTGACTTCATGCTGTGGACAGCTTTTTGTTCCCAAGATCATTGGAACAAGACTCCCTGTCATAATGAGTCTCTTACCCCTCTGAATTTTTTCTTACTTATGTCTTCCTCTTTTACTTGGCAGGATGATGTTATAGTTAAAACTTTCAAATCGGTAGCTTCTGTGGGTAACTTGTAAATTGTTACTACCTGCTAAAACCCAGTAATGGAATGCTAGATTACCTACTAATCGAACACGGAATATTCTGTGCAGTTGCTAACACTTCTTGCTGCACATGGATAAATACATTGGATATTGTAGAGACTCAGTTATGCACAAAATTAATAAACAGCCTACTTGGTTAAAACAGGTAGTCTCATCTGACTTGTTCTTTGATCTGTTTGATTTTATTGGTTTGGTTCATGGCGATCTTGGCTAAGAAGCATACTTCAAACTCTTTGTATTAGCCACCTGATAGTTAAAATAGTAGCTTCTCTGATGCAATATATTTATTCTCTCAAGAGTTTTAGATGTTTGTGTACACTCATTCGTCAAATGTCAAATGGTCAAATAACAAAAACTCAAGGAAATGCATAATAATGAGGACACCTTAACCTATGAATGGCATGCCGAGACCACGAATCCAAAATGATGGTAAGTGAGAGTGATTCTCATGCCCTACATTTTGGACACACTCTCACCCAGGTAAGAGCCTGACCAAAAGAGGGGAATTGTAAAATAAAAATAACAGGAGGTTATTGTCTTGGACTAAGTTCCTGCACTAGGCCCAAAAAGACCAGACTAAAAATCAAAATGGAGTCACTCCTGCTAATGCCCACATCACTAAAGCTGTGGCCTGACTTTCTGAGAAATCAAGAGAAAGAGATAACAGACAATATCTCAAATAGGCTAGTTTAAATATTCAATAGGTATGATAATGAAGTTCCTTTTCTTTTAATCCTTACACAAAGGAGATAGCCTGAAGTAACCTGATGTTGACTAGTCAGTTATTTTTCTATTGTTCTGTCTCCATGTCCTCACCTTACAAGAAAGGTAACTTTTTTTTATTGTAACATATTTGATTGTATACTTCTGTGGAGTACAGAGTTGAATATCATTACCTGTGCAGTATGTGATGCTCAAATCAGGATAATTAGCATATTCAACATTGTACGATGTACTCGTAAGAAAAGTAACTTTGAAACAACCAGTCACTTTTTGTTCTTTGTGTCTTTGTGTCTGCTTTCTTCAGTTTTTTTTTTTTTTTTTGGTCTATAAAACCAACCTCCTCTGCTTGGCGGCTCATTGGAACACATTCCATTTTATGGAAAAATTTGTTGCCCAATTCTAGAATCACAATAAAGCCAAAAGAGATCTTTAAACTAATTTTGTTGTAATTTTGTTCTTTGACAGTATTTAATAAGACAATATATAGAGAGATCCCAGTACAGTGTTTGGGACTCCGTTAATGCTCAGTTAATGTTTCCTCTTCATTTTTTTCTCTCCTGTTCTCTCACACCTTCACTTTTCCGTTTCCTTTTCTTTCTCCCCATCTTTTTCTTCTTTCTCCTCCTTTGTCTTCCTCCTTTTATTTTCCATTCCTTCCTCCTCCTAAGAGTAGACAAGAGGCAGCATAAAACAGTTCTTCCAATGGAAAATATTTTCCCTGTTTCTGGGGCCAGGAGGAATTGTGGGTTATAGTACTAGAGAGCTACTATGTAGTTGTACTAATTATTAGTATCATAAACAAATATATGCAAAATATACCTCCTTCCCCCCCCCCCCAGTATTTACCCAATGGCATCAAATCTGAAATAACCTGTCTTCATATCAAATCCAGGAAAAATGGAAGGAAGCTGAACTAGAAAATATAAACTGCATGAGGGGAAGGGATTTTTGTTTAACATCTTTTTTGAGATATAAATCATACATAAAATATGTATGTGATTCAGTGTTTTTTAGTACATCCATAGTTTTGCAACTATCACACAATCTAAATTTGGAACATTTTTGTTGTACCCAAAAGAAACGCCATACCCATTGGCTGTCACTCCCATTAGCCCCACCATCCAGCCCTAGGTAACCACTAGTCTCTTTTCTGTCTCTATAGATTTGCTTATTGTGGGTATTTCATGTAAATGGAATTATACAATATATTGTTTTCTGTGATTGGTTTGTTACGCTTAGCATATAGTTTTCAAGGTTCATCTGTGTTGTAGCCTGGTGTTAGTATTCCATTCCTTTTTCTGACTATAGTAATCCACTGTATGGTTATACCACATTTTGTTTATCTATTCATTAATTGATTAACTTCTAGGCTATTTCCACTTTTGGTGATTATGCTAAAGCTGCCATGAATATTCATGTACAATTTTATGTGGATGTATGTTTTCATATCTCATAAGTACATACCTGGGAGTGGAATTTGTGGGTCATGTTAACTCTGTTTGACATTTTGAGGAATTGCCAGACATTTTTCCAAAGTGGCTGAGGTCAGGGATTTTCATCTGGTTTGTTCACTACTGATACAGTGCTGATATATGATAAACCTACAAATATTTATTAAATTAATTGAACAAATGAATTAATAGTTGTCTATTGAAGATATAAATTTCCTTACATGCATACAAATATTTTTATTTGAACATTACATATGGCATGTAGTTTTTGTTTTTTTTTTTTAAACTGGCAATTGATGCTCATTATAAATGGGATTTTAAAATTCCACTCTGGCTTGTGAAATTCTGAGAAAGAAGCCTTATTGTGTTGTCCTAGTGGCCCATCCTCTCCATATAAAAGGGTAAAAAAATTAACTGAAATTTTAATGAGATAAAGCTGTAAATGGTAATATATATATATAGAATAATACAGGCAAATATACAGGCTCATATTAAGGTGCTAAAAAAAGAACGTAGTTTCTTTATTCTTTTTTCTAGTCTGTGGTTAGCTAGGTAGCTAAAAAAACAAGTGTACACAAAATATGAGAAAATAATTTATAAATGAGGACCTGGGTGAAGTTATTATTTTAGTTCACCCCCGTTCCCTCACTCTTTCTGCCACATTTCTGTGGATGAACCTGCAGTGTGGTGTGCAGAGCAATTAATTACCCTTATGTAATGGGAAATCCCTCTCCTAAGGGACATGCACAGGGCAGACATCTTGTCCTGAAGGCATTTGTATTCTTGGAATCTAGTTTACAGCCAGGTACACACAGAGGCTCAATACAGAGTTTTTGAGTGTGTAAATGAATGAATGAGTGAGGTTTTGTGATGTAATTTTGGTGCTTGTAGTCCATTTCTTTTTTGTGGGTGGTTTTAAAATCTTAATTTTAAACTATGCATTTATATATATGGGTGTATGTATACAACTCTCTCTGTATATACCTCTCTCTATATATACATATATATATATATAATTGGAAGGATAAATATAAACATGGCTTTCCCTAGATACTGTAATTATGGGTGGTTTTTATTCTTTATTTGTAATTTTGTATATTTTCCCATTACTTTTAAAATTTATTTTATTTTAGTTTAAAATATTTAATTGACAAAGATTGAATATATTTGTGTACAGGATGATGATTTGATATAGGTATACATGGTTTAGTGATTACCACAGTCAAATAAATTAACACAGCCATCACCACCCATGCTGTGCATTAGATCATCAGAACTTATTCATCTTACAACCAAAAGTTTGTACCCTTTGTCCAGCATTTCTCCATTTCTCCCACTCCCCATCCCTGGACAGCCACTGTTTTAGTCTCTGCTTCTGTAAGTTCGATTTTTTTTTGTCTTTCTGTTTCTGGTTTATTTCATTTAGCATAATGTCTTCCATGTTCATCCATGTTGTCATAAATGCCAGGATTTTGTTTTCATGGCTGAATAATATTTCATTGTATATATGTACCACAATTTCTTTACCCATTCATCCACTGATGGACACTTAGGTTGTTTTCTGTATCTTGGCTATTGTGAATAATGCTGCAATGAACATGAGGGTTATTTTTCCATTATTTTGCAAAAGACAAGTATTACACTGTCTATAGGGAAAAAAACAATGTAATAAATGAAATTTTTTTAAAAAGAATTCTTGATAATTAACATATCTTAAAGAGCTGAGCTACTCTTTTTTTCCTGCGTGGGATATTTTTCCCCCTTTGGTGGCTGGCCTGGTACAGGGATCAAACCCTGGACCGTGGTGTCATCAGTACCATGCTCTAACCAACTGAGCTAACCAGCCAGCCCCTTTCTGCATATTTTAATGATGATATAACTAGACTATGTGTTAATTCTCAGTTTTCGTTTGATTTCTGTCCTTTTTTCTTCTAGCATCAGGAATAATATTTTCATTTAAGCACCAGAAGGTTACTGCAAGAAAATCATAAGGAATGTTCCCAGGGAATTATCGTTAGGATGTTATCACAGTGCAAAAGATTGAAAATATTTGAAAACAGGATAATAATTAAACTATGGTATGACAATACTATGGAGATTGTGCACTATTAAAAATGCTATTTATGGGGCCGAGCCCGTGGCGCACTCGGGGGAGTGCGGCGCTGGGAGCGCGGCGACGCTCCCGCCGCGGGTTCGGATCCTATATAGGAATGGCTGGTGCACTCACTGGCTGAGTGCTGGTCACGAAAAAGACAAAAAAAAAAAAAAAAAAAAAAAAAAAAATGCTATTTATGAAGAATATTTAAAAACAAGGTAAAATATCTATCGTATGAGTTAAAATCCTAGGATATATATATATTCTAGGAAAATCATATATAGGAGGGTACTTCAAAAAGTTTGTGAAATAATAGAATTAAGACCCAGGCCAGAAACACGGGTAGACAGAACCGGGCTCCAGAGCCTTTGGCGGGGGGAGTAGTGGGTCTTAGCCACGCCCCCTGCCCTCTGCACCGAGGCCAGCGAAGGAGCCAGTCGTGGGCCACCCCCGCCCCCTATTTCCCCTCCCCTCCCCCTTTGCAACATCTTAGAATGTTAAAAAAAAAACAGTCAAAAGACACGTGAATCTTTCCACGAACCCTTTGAAGACCCCTTGTGTGTGTATAAAATATACCAAAATGTTAACATTAATGCTGAGTGATGACGTTATGAAGTTTTACTTTTTCTTTGTACTCATTATTTTTCATAATTACATGAGTGCAAAATTGCCATCACAACCTGAAATAATTATTTGTAGAGCTTGTTACTTTCAAGAAATTTGAACTTTGCTTTGACTACTAATTACTTAGTAAAATAAGCAGAATTGTATAACTTATTAGATTGAGAAAAAATTAATCTCAGAAAACAAACAAACAAAAAAAACAAATCAGGTCAAAATAACCAAGATGTTCTTCAATAGGTGAATGGATAAATAAACTGTGCTACATCCAGACAATGGCATATTATTCAGCACTAAAATGGAATGAGAGATCAAGCCATGGAAAGACATGGAGGAAACTTAAATGCATACTGCTAAGTGGGAGAAGCCAGTCTGAAAAGGCTGCGTGTTGCACAACTCCAATGACATGACATTCTGGGGAAGGCAAAACTATGGAGACAATGAAAAGATCAGTGGTTGCCCAGGGGTTCGTGAGGAGAGAGGCATGAGTGGGAAGAGCACAGAAGATTTTAGGGCAGTGGAGCTAGTCTGTGTGATACTGTGACGATTTTGCTGTGAACCTAAAACTACCCTGAAAAATGAAGTTTATTTAAAAAAATAATAAAATCATAAATCATAATCATATTTTATACAATAAAATAATATTCAGTATTCGTATTTTCAATGAATCCTATTTGGGGCTTCCTTTTGACTTTTTTGTTTGTTTTGTTTTGTTTCCAACTTGCTCCAGAGGGTGCTGGGCTGAGGACGTACCGCAGAGTTGCCTCTTAGCTATTCAAGAAATGTGTTCCTCCCCCCAGCTGAAATATT
The DNA here is from genome assembly GCF_027409185.1 of Cynocephalus volans. Taxonomy (NCBI): domain Eukaryota; kingdom Metazoa; phylum Chordata; class Mammalia; order Dermoptera; family Cynocephalidae; genus Cynocephalus; species Cynocephalus volans. The sequence goes on from NC_084468.1 coordinate 13,042,052, forward strand.
TGTCCTTCAGCATCTTTGTGTTAGAATATAAGAATGGAAAGGACAAGTGTCCCGGGGATCAAGTAAACATCTTATAGGAAAATCTGTTGAGAAAATTTTGGCATGAATTGGTGTTCTGGGTTTGTTTGAAATGCATATACGAACTGAGCAATATATGAACTTTGCCCATGTGCTATGAGTGGGCTGAATTTGACATTGATGATTGTGCTTTTCTGTTGTTTTTGATATTTAGCTTCTATTCACCCTTTTTCTAGTGATAATACCCTGATTTTTCTGTGGGGAGCCTCCCCTTGCTTCACTCTCAGCCCATGTTGGGCGCTGTCCCCAAGATCAGGCTGCAGCCAAATTTAATTAGAGCACCCAGCCCTGGCCACAATGATTAGCCCAGAAATGGGACTATTCAGAGCTAATGGCAAGGATCTTTTTAAGTGACTAGAGTGAGGTGTGTGTGTGTGTGTGTGTGTGTGTGTGTGTGTGTGTGTGTGTGTGTGTTGCTCAGCCAAGAGGCAGCATAGTGAGAATAACATCCATTCCAGTGCCCACCGCTTGGGTGAATCCCAGTATTCAGTTCCACCACTGACTATTGAGGTGACATTGGGCAAGTCATTCTTCCTCTCTGGGTCTCAGGCCTCAGTCTCCTCCTTGCAAGTTGGGACCATAAATACTGCCTACTTTGGAGGGTTGTTATGAAAATTGAGTGAGCTAATATTTGTAAAGTCTGGCATGGTGTTTGTCTCCTCAGCATTTTCACCTGGATATGTAATTGGCATCTCAAATTTAACAAGCCCCAGATGAATTTTCCTTTCTTAGCCTTTCTCAGCTCAGTAAATCACAACTCCCTCCTTCCCATTGCTCAAGTCAAAATCCATGAAGTTGGTTTTGACCACTCTCTTTGTCTCTTTACTCCATCAGCAAATCCTGTTCATTCTACCTTTAATACACCCAGAATTTAATCCCATCCTCTGATGTCAACCCTCACGTCTTGTTTTGGTTACTGCACCATGGCCTCCAAATGGCCTTGCTGCTTCTGCCCTCACCCTTCCTGTGTTTGTTCTCAACAAGCAGCCAGAGCGAGCCTGGTAAAAAGGAAATCAGAAGATGTCACTCATCTGCACGAGTGCCCGCCGGTCACCCTTCCCCAACACCCACACAGTTCTATGTCTGTCCTCATCTCCCACTTCTTCCCTCCTTGCTCTTCCTGCACCAGTCACCTTTAATTTGACCTTTGCTCTTCTTTGAACTCATCAGGCTTGCTTCTGCTTTAGGACTTTGCACTTGCTTTTCTCTTCTCTCTGCCTGGAACCCCATTTCCCTGGATGTCATGGCTACCTCATCTTTTTCAGATCCTGACCCAAATGGCACCTTCTCAGTGAGACCTTCCTCGGTCCTCTCTCTAAAGCTGCGATCCTCTTCTCAGTCCTTATCTCAGTCCCTGTTTACTTTGTTTCTTAGCCCTCACCACCACCTCACATATGCTACGGTTTATTTATCTTGTCGATTATATATTAGAATATAAGCTCCATAGAATTGAATTTTTTTAACTGCTGTGTACCCAATACTTAAAACAGTTCATGGAATACAGTAGGTGCTCCATAAATATCTAATGCATGAACAGATGAATAAGTGAATGAAAGAAAAAAGATTTGCATTGAAGTGTGATATTCATCAACAAACACTTTTGCATTTCTCTCTAGGTGCCAGGGACTTGCTAGTCCCTGGGGACATACTGGAGGCAAAGACTATTTTGCTATCCATTTATAGTCTAATGGGGGACAGAGGTGGGGGTGGAAAAACTGCCCCCCCAATCAGGAAGTATATGGTGCAACTGGGAATCCATAATGGGAGCTTATAACCCAGATGTGAAAGCTTGCAAGAGGTGTCCTAGAGGTGCGGTGTCTAAGCTGTCATCTGAAGGTTTAGGGAGAGTGAGTCACCAGGTGAAGGAGGTGGAGAGATGGAGAGTGGAGAAGTCATCGAATCTATCAGGCTGAGTTTACTTTGACTGAGGAAGTGGGTGAGAAGTTGATTTCTCATGAACTCAGGTCTCTATCCGGTAAGTAAACAAGCAAGCCCACGAGGAAGAGCAGGCAGCTCAAGTGAATTAAGTACATTCTGAGCCATTCTGCCAAGTCCTACTTATTTTTGTTTCATTGAAAATACAGAAAAAATAGTGAATACAAGATTCAGCTCTGCTCAGTTTCAGGGTGTGGGAGGGAAATCATGCAACTCTCCTTTTTATGAATCTGACAGGAAAAAAACAGGTCACAGGCTGAGATCTGTTTAACATCAATGAACGTGCTTTTCTATTGTTTTTGATATTCAGCATCTATTTACTCTTCTGGTGACGATATCCAGGACACCTCCCTGGGAAAACAGGTCTAAAGCCCCCTCACAGTCGCCATGGGCCTGCACCCAAGAGCATGTTTTCAGAAGTTCCCACTTTGGACCATAAACCCTCTTTCAGCGTGGACTGTGTCTGTCAACTCTAGGCCTTTTATTCTTCATCAATAATGTGGGAATCAAAATGTTCACATGATGGCAGTGTTGTGGGGCTTTTGTTCACAAAGTACTTGACACTCAAATATGTTAGCAATTGCTCTTCAAGGAGGAATAGAAGATTTATCCAGTTAATTGCTGCATCTCCCTCTTCTCCCTTCAACACCGGGCTTCTTTCCTCCTCAGACGAGCAATAAATGCTTGTTGAGAAATGAGTTTTAGCTGGTGACTCCGATGAAGACCTTGGATCTATTGTCGCTGAGTTTGGAGTGCAGGAGAGGGAGCTGGTCATTCTGCAGGCATTGTTTGACTGCCAGCCACGTACTGGGCATTGTTCTGGTGCTAGGGACACAGTGAACTTGGTATTTCTGGTTACCGAAGACAGGCAGCCACCCTGTTCTCATGGAGCTGACCTTTCAGTGAGAGGACTGAGAATAGAAGGAACCCCATTTCTAGAGGCTTTCCCAGGGAAATTAGCTGCTCTTTGCTTTATCCATATACGCACGCATTCTTACAGCAAGCCTGAGACACAGGAAGATGATGTAAGATGCTCAGACTCAAAGAGCCACCAAGGGGTGGAGAGTTGATATCTGAGCCGTGGCTCTGGTGTTTTGGCAGAAGAGACATGGCCTGGCAGGGACCACGTATGCACAGGAAACTGGAAAAAGCAGAATTAAAAAAAAATAGATATGTGCGTATATAGCCACTTTAAAAGCTATCAAAGATTAGAAAAAAGGTTGGATGATACCAAAATGTTCATAGTAGTTGGGGTTAGGGTTTTGGAGTGGGGAGGGGCCGCAATGTTCTCTTTTCTCTCTATTTCCAGTTTTTATTCATTTACTTATTATTTATTTATTTATTTTGCTTGCATTGTTTGAAAATATTTCCAGTTTTTATTTATTTATTTTATTTAATTGAAACATGTTGACTGTGCATATTTATGGGGTACAGAGTTATACTTCGATACATGTATATGGTGTATAGTGATCAAATCGGGGTAGTTAGCAAATTCATCATCACAGAAACTTATCATTTCTTGTAATGAGAACATGGAAACTCCTTTCTTTTAGCCATTTGACAACATACAATAAATTGTTGTTAATTTTAGATCCCTAGCCCTAATGTACACCAACAGAACTTATTTTTTAGTCTAGCTGTAATTTTGTGTCTGTGAACCAACCTCTCACTATCTTCCCTCATCCCTCCCTTTTCCCACCTCTGGTAACCACAGTTCTACTCTCTAATTCTAAAAGTTTAACATTATTATTATTGTTGTTGTTGTTGTTGTTATTATTATTATTATTATTATTTTAGCTCTCAAATATGAGCGAGGACATGCAGTATTTCTCTTTCTGTGTCTGGCTTATTTCATTTAGCCTAATTTTCTCCAAGATCATTCACATTGCTATGAATGGCAGAATTTCATTCATGTTTATGACTGACTAGTATTCCACTGTGCTCATATACCACATTTTCTTTATTCAATTATCTGGCAATGGACATTTAGGTTGGTTTTAAATCTTGGCTATTGTGAATAGAGCTGTGATAAACATGGGCATGCAGGAATTCCTTCAACATGATGATTTCTATTCCTCTGGGTACATACCCAGCAGTGGGATTGCTGAATCATATAGCATTTTATCTGTAGTTGTTTGAGGAACTGCCATACCATTTTCCATAATGGCTACACTAATTTACATTTCCACCAACAGTGTATATGAGTTTCTCTTTCTCAGCATCCTTATTTGTTATTTTCTGTCTTTTTTATAAAAGCCAGTTTAACTTGAGTGAGATGATATCTCAATGTGACTTTGATTTGCATTTTTTGATGATTAGTGATGTTGAGCATTTTTTCATCTACCTGTTGACTATTCACATATCTTCTTTTGAGAAATGTCTATTCAGTGCCTTTGCCCATTTTTTAATTGGATTATTTGTTTTGTTTTGTTTTTTCTATTGAGTTGCTTGAGTTCCTTATATATTTTGGGTATTAAAGGATTAATACTTAATATTAATTGTTGGATGTACAGTTTGCAAATATTTTCTCCCATTCTGCAGGTTGTCTGTTTGCTCTGTTGATTGTTTCCTTTGCTGTGCAGACGCTTTTTAGTGTAGAGGGTTAGAAATCTTGATTCTCATTTGATTGTTAGAATAGGGTTTTTAGGTAATGCATGCATGGGACAAAAGTCCTCAATTAAGGGACAAAAGTCCATAGCCAGTGAGCAAAGTCCATCTAATCAATTCTAATCACTGTTTTGGGATGGGATTATTTATTTTGATTATTTAACTTACTGATTGTTGTTAAAAGATGTTGAAAGAGTTGCTGTAGGGAAAAATGTGAAAAAAATGTTTGCTAAGGGCAAGTTGTTAGTGGAAACTTTAGAGGCAATTATCATAAGAATATAACTTTTGCTTAAATAATTTAAGGAGAGGTTATATGTTAGGTTAGAAAATGATCACAGTCTGATCAATTTAGCTTTTCACAAATTGTACTTGGGAATGTCACCTTGTTAATTTAAATGATGTTACTAGTTTCCATTGTTTAAGCTATACTTAGCTATAGATAACTTTTGTCACATTGACTGTCTTTGTGTCCTTTTGAAATGGTAGAATCAACTGATTTTTCTTGTGAAACTTCCTTGTCTTTACAATAAGAAAACAGAAGCTAACTTTGAATCAGGGCTGTACCCAGTTTTCTCCTTCCAACAGAGGAGTTGCTGAGGTGCAGTCCTTTTGGGCTTCTCAGTGCATTCATGTTGCTTTGAGTAATCTTTTCTTTGCAACTCCATTACACAGAGAGAGAAGTATAACATTTTAGTTTGGTATAACTCACTTGTTTATTTTTAATTTTGTTGCCTGTGCTTTTGAGGTCTTATTCATAAAATCTTTGCCCAGTTGCATGTCCTAAAGCATTTACCCTTTAGGAAATGTTTTCTTCTAGAAGTTTTATCATTTGGGGTCTCATATTTAAGACTTTAATTCATTTTGAGTTGATTTTGGTAAATGGTGAGAGGCAGGGGTCTAGTTTCATTCTTCTACACATGGATATCCAGTTTTCACAGCACCATTTATTGAAAAGGTTGTCCTTTCCCTAATGTATGTTCTTGGTGCTGTTGTCAAAGATCAGTTGGCTGTACATATGTGGATTTGTTTTTGGGTTCTTTATTCTGTTGCATTGGTCCATGTGTCTTTTTTTATGCCAGTACCATGCGATTTTAGTTACTGTAGCTTTGTAGTATATTTTGAAGTCAGGTAGTATAATGCCTCCAGCTTCATTCTTTTTGCTCAAGATTGCTTTGGCTGTTTGGGTTCATTCATTGTTTGAAAAATAGGTCCGATTTTTAAAATGTGATGATATTACTTGAATAATTTAAAAATGTCTAATAAAGTTGACCAAAGAAAGAAGAGAGCTTGAAGAAGAGCTCATTTTAGGACCAGCATTTCTACTAACTAACTGTGTGACCAGGAGACAGTCACTCTTCCTTGTTATACAATAACTGATTTTGAACTTCTCACTATATGCAACATAAAAGAAAGTACATGCCCAGGACAAGGGGGTAGGGAACATAGCAAGGTCAGAGATTAGAGAACTGAATCTGGAGGCAAAACCAACATTTCTCATTCCCTTCCTTCATTCCTTAGTATAGATCTGGGATTGCAAAAACAACTGTATGAATCCAGTTCTCCATTTTTCAGAAAAGATGGAATAGTGGGTGCTAGAAATAAAACTCTGACCGGCCACTCTTTCATTTGTTCAACTGGCTGGCATTTAAAGACGTCAATGTGAGTCCGTGTCCCAGGATACTAAGAGAATAAACTTCAATGGCTGCTGATCTAGCCCAGAGAAAACTTCTGGTTTCATGGGAGGGGACACCTAGAAGAAATTCTCAGAGGGTGCATCCTGGGCTGGGTGGTCCAGACCAGAGCCTCTGAGACTGTTATTGACCCAGGAGATTTACTGACATCTATGTTATTCAGCTAGGAGTGTGTATAACTTGGAGACCTAACCCAGTTTGGGATCTAAATGGGAGTTAGGAAAGGCTTTCTGAGGAAGTTGCATTAAAGCTGAGACCTAAAAGATCAGTAGGAGTTAGCAAGGTGAAGCCATGGCATCTGTGAAGGCCCAGAGGTAGGGGAAAGATGGAGCTGGTTGGGGACACAGGGAGAAGGTCTGCAAGACTGGAGCATCTTGCAGGTTGAGGACAGAGGTCTCATGGAGGCTGGAGAACCAGACAGGGGCTGACATGGTGCTCACTGTGTCCAGAGCAAGTGGGGAGGTAAGGGAATCAGAGTTTAAAAGTTTCATCTTTAAAAAAGGGGGCTTGAAAGAAAACTACCACCCTGGCTGTGTTGAGAATGGATGGAGGAGGTTGGGGAGAGCCAATGTGGGCAGAATGGTCAGGAAGCTCTTCCTAGGTGACAATGAGGGTGCACATCACCTTGGACTGTGCTGATGATAGTGGAGATGAAGAAAATAAATATTTAAGAATAATATACAGACAGTAAAAACCAACTCCCATGTGCATATATGGGATGAGACAGAGAAAGGAAAGACTTGGAAATTTCTAGCTTGAGCAACTGGAGGGAAGAAGATGAATAGTTCAGTTTTGGACACAGTGAGTTTGCAGTGCTTATGAAAACACTCAGGTGGAGATGTCCCCCTCCTCTAACAGCTCTCTGGTCCCATCAAGACTTCCCAGCCATGAGCTCTCTTGTCTTTTCATTATCTTCTCCTTTTGCTCCCACTTCAGTTTCTGTGAGACTCAGATGCCAGGTACAATTATTAAAATTCCATCCTTGCTTAAACTTTAAATTTCCTTGCCTTTCTTTTGTTCCACTGTACTTACCTGTGTTAAGAACTGAATGGTGTCCCCCCAAATTCATATGCTTAAGTCCTAACCACAAGTACCTCAGAATGTGACTGTTTTTGGAGATGGGGTAATTACCTTTAAAGAGGTAATTAAGTTGAAACAACGTCATCGAGGCTCCAAATCTAATATGACTGGTGTTCTTATAAGAAGAGAAAATTTGGACACAGAGGAAATAGCGTGTCAAGACACAGGACAAAGATGACCATCTACAAGCCAAGGAGAGAGGCTACAGAAGAAATCAACCCTGCTGACACCTTGATTTTGGACTTCTAGCCTCCAGATCTGTGAGACAATAAATTTATGTTGTTTAAGCCACTCAGTTTGTGGTACTCTGTTATGGCAGCCCTAGCAAACTAATGTACCCAGCAAATGCCAACCCCATCAAATTCTACTCTCTGCCTACTTTACCCTTTTGTTTAAGCAGTTGGGAGTGGCTGGACAAATGAACACAACCTTAATCGCTGGCCTTTAAAAAAAAATCCCTGGCCATTTAATGGCACCTCTTGTCAATATCACCAGCGACTTTCAAGTCCCCCTTCCTCTTGTCTTGTGGTCACCATTCCCAGTTCTCTTTGCTGGAGCTCCATCCTCGTTCTGACCTCTACTACAGGGACGCCCCATGGTTGAGTGTCTAGGACTCTTTTCTTCTGTTTCTGCACACACTCCCTACATGATCTTATTGATTGCCTTGGCTTTAAAAACTATCTATATGCTAAAGCCTCCTATAGTAATGTCCCCAGCACTAATCCCTTGCCTGAACTCCAGATGTTTATAACCAATTGGCTACCTGAGGTCTCCTCTCAGGGGTCTAATAGGCATCTCAAACTTAAGACATCCAAAACCAAATTCTTGATTCAGGCTTTTCCCCCTAAACCAAATCTACTTCACCACCAGTTTTCCCATCACTATAAATAGCATTGCTGTCCTTCCTTTGGCCAGTTACTCAGATCACAAATCCTGGAGTCATCTTTAACTCATCTCTTTCTTGCAAACCCCATATCCAATTTGTCAGCAAGTTCCATTGCCTCTATCTTCAGACTACATCCGGAATCCAACTTTGTTTTGCCACCTGTCACTACTGTGTTGGTCAAAGTCATCCTAACAGGTCTCCATCATTCCATCCTTTCCCACCTGCAATTTATCATCAACACCAAAGCCAGACTGAGCCTTTACAATGTCATGCCAGATCAAGTCCTTCAGTGATCTTGAATGGCTTAAAAATAAAATACAAAGTTCAAGTAAGTCCTTGTCCTGTCCTACAGAGCCATAGGTGATCTGGCCTCCTCCTACCTTCTGAACTTCTCTCCTACTCTCTCTCCCTCGATGCTCCAGCCTACCATTGCCTCCTTCCTGCTCCTGGAAGACAAGGGAAAGGGCTTTTCTGCCCCAGATTCTTTGCATCTGCTATTCTCTCTGCCTGGAAATGTTCACCCCAAGGAAGTCCTGTGGCTTGATCCCTCACACTACTTAGGTCTCTGCTTAAATATTACAGATGTTCTCTTGAGAAAGGAGAGTCAGGAAAAGTTACTCGATTATTTACTGAATTCCCATTTAGAGTGCAGAATTACTGCACGTCAAACACTGTTCCAAACACATTCTGTGGACTACAAAATCGCATCTCCTCAACAGCCCCACGGAGCAGGCAGTAATAGCTACATTTACTTAGTGTTTACCATGTGCCAGGCATTGTGCTAAACACATTGTAAATACTAACTCGCGTAATCCTTATAACAACTTCGTGAAGCAAGTACTGCTTCTATCCCTGACTTTCATCTGAAGCACAGAGAGGTATAGTAATTTGCCCCATGTTACCCAGCCAGAACTGGGTTTGAACCCAGAGCTTAGCCACTGATGCCAGTTGAGAGGTGTGAGACTTAAATTGTGCCTTTAAAGGTGGCTGAGTGGCATTCGTAAACGCTGAAAAGTGGAAGTAGGACATTCCTTCCCAGGCACGAGGCATTGTGTGCACACAGGTGTGGAGATGGACAGTCAGCCTTCACCCTTCAGGAAGCACTTGTGGCTAAAGCGTAATGTGCAAGGGTGATAAAGAAAGTTAGCCAAGGAATATATGGTTACAGCGTCTGTTATTCGGGCATCTATAGAGGGTTAAAGTGGCTGTTCCTCCCTGAGATGGAAAGTCTGGGTCCTTCTGCTCAGGAGTCTGGAAGGGAACAGCTACAGCAGTTGTTGAAATCTTTTAAGTCTTTTAAACCCTTATTGGTCCAGCCTTTGAAGAAGGGGGTGGGGGTCGGGGTTGGGAAAGGAATCAGAGAAAAGGCAAGTGAAAGAAAAGGGGGAGGTGGAGTTTTAGGACGGGGTGGGGGGACCAGGGCCCGGCACTGTTCTTTCCTCCCGCAGATCCTGCAGCCGGCCCCGCCGCCCCGCCTGCGGCCCTATGGCCGACAATGAACTCAGCCCCGTGCCAGGGGACAAACCCTGCTGCCCGATCTCTAAGAAAACCCGGATCTGTCTCGGCGTCAGTCTCCTGGTCGTGATCCTCGCCGTGGTGGTCGCGGTCGGAGTCCTAAAGTGGGGCCAGCCGCACGAGCACTTGCGGTGGAACGGGACGGGCACCACCGACCACCTTTCCGAGATCGTCCTGGGGCGATGCTTCCTCTACACTCGAATCGTCCAGCCCGAGCTGAGGTGAGCTGGGCCGAGCCTGAGGCGCCCGGTGGGCACCGCGCGGGGAGCCGCCGGGACTGCCGGGGACAGAGCATCTTCTGTTGCGGATCAGCCGGGAGCTCGCTGGGCAGTGCCAGTGGGGAGTCCCGGGCTGACGGCCCCGCGCGCCACTGGGAAGAGCGGGCGCGTGGGCACCGGGCGTGCGGGCGCGGAGGGGAGCGCATGGGCACCGGGAGTGCGGGCGCGGAGGGGAGCTCGTGGGCACCGGGAGTGCGGGCGCGGAGGGGAGCGCGTGGGCACCGGGAGTGCGGGCGCGGAGGAGAGAGCGTGGGCACCGCGAATGCGGGCGCGGAGGGGAGCGCGTGGGCACCGGGAGTGCGGGCGCGGAGGGGAGCGCGTGGGCACCGGGAGTGCGGGCGCGGAGGGGAGCGCGTGGGCACCGGGAGTGCGGGCGCGGAGGGGAGCTCGTGGGCACCGGGAGTGCGGGCGCCGAGGGGAGCTCGTGGGCACCGGGAGTGCGGACGCCGAGGGGAGCGCGTGGGCACCGGGAGTGAGGGCGCCGAGGGGAGCGCGTGGGCACCGGGAGTGCGGGCGCCGAGGGGAGCTCGTGGGCACCGGGAGTGCGGACGCCGAGGGGAGCGCGTGGGCACCGGGAGTGCGGACGCCGAGGGGAGCGCGTGGGCACCGGGCGCGTGGGCACCGGGCGCGCCGGTGGGGAGGGGAGCTCGTGGGCCGGCCGCGCAGCCGAAGGACGCTCGGCAGAGATGCCCGCCTCTGCACACGGTGCCCGGAGCCCGGCCCAGCCTCGGCGGTCACAGCCTCGCTGCGGGGACAGAAAATAACTCACGGGGGTGGGGGTGGGGGTTGCTGCCGTTTTCCTTTTTCTAAAGACTGTGTTGTTTGCTTGTGTATTTATTTCTTAGCATAGCCATTACTGCACACTTTAATTCTTTAAGCCCTTTGCCCGACCTGTCCCTCCCCAGCTCCCCTCTCTAGTACCCTCAGGTTTGCTGTCTCCTGAAAGGCCACCGTATTGTCCCGGCCTTTCCTTCCTTTCATTCTGTCGTCATCTTTCTGTCCGCCGTTCTTAGCACCCGTTTTCAACGTTGCATGGGGGTTTCCTCCGCTGTCTCTGTCCGGAAAGTGGCCCGCAAGGTCAAGACACCTGGTTAAGTGGCTCCCGGAGCCTGCGGTGGGGAAGAGGGCGTCAGAAGGGACAGACACCGAAACTGGGTTTCTTCATTATATGCAACAGCACCCGGATTCTTCTCATTAACGAAAGGAGGTCAGCTCTCACAGTTGAGATATTCTCTTCCGGCACAGTGCGTAAGCTCCGTGAATCTCGACAGGTCTGGAAACCTTTCCAGACGGTTCCTCGTGCCCTTCCTGGCTACTCATCTCCTGCAGGGGGGAGTCGGTGTTTTTGACTTTCGCATTCCCGGGGCTCATTTCTCAAGTGCTACGTAAAGCAGAAGTGGGAGACATGCAGGGGGAGCTGCGACTTTACGCCCTGGGGTTGAGACTGCAAGATTTCGCTTCCCGAACACCCCGATCCAGCAGATGACCCTTAAAACGTCCGCGCTCCCCCGGCGCGAGCGCTCGGCGGTTCGGCTTTCATGCAGATGCTGGAGCTCTCTCATTGCGAAGTGTGCGTGACCAGAGATTCCCGGGGGTCCCATTAAGTGTTTTGTTTACAGATGGTTAAATACTGAATTGAAAGAAGCTAGAAGTTGAGGCGTCCCTTGTGGCTGCACTTTAAAGTATCAATTAAATCTATTGAATCCGATCTGAAGTGGTTATGATAACAAGCGATCTTATTTTTATTGTCACCTTAATTTAATAGCCAAAAACATTTTTTGGATTGTTCAATCATCTTCGGTAAATTCACACTATTGTCGAGTTTAGCACATGCATATAACAAGCTAGGTGCTCCCCAGAAATCACATGGCTTTTTAATTTTGTCAGGATGCATGCCCATTATAAAACCCACCTGTGTGTGTACATATATGCGTGTATATGTTTCTTCAACGTATATATGTGTAAGAGTGTATATTCCACAAAATATTAATAAATTGATGTTTATTTAAATCATCATCCACTTAAAAATTAATTAACAGAAGGACATAGCCTGTTAATATTTTGCTGAACATTCTTCCAGACATGTACACAAGCACACTTCCAAGAGCACTGGTGTTGGCACCGAGAGTGCCTGTTCCAGAATGTGCACACACATACACATTTAATATAAATGGGTTAGTAATAACATGGTGCTTACTATGTGCCGGGCACTTAGAAAACATCAGATCATTTAGTACCTTAACAACCGTATTAGGTAGTTACTACGGGTGTTCCCATTTTACCCAAAAGCAAACTAAGGTAGAGGTTTGAGTAAATTGCCTAAATTTGGCTCCAGAGACTGAAATCTCAGCCATTAAACTATACACATTGTGTATGTCTATAGGCAGAATGACTATACAAGTTATTGATCATGTCTAGAAACTTTTGAAATAGGAAGATAATAGAAAATACTACAAAGAACTGTTCTGAGTCAATAGGCTTAAACTGGAACATAGGATCACCTTATCCTTTGGGAGGTTTAAGAGCACGAACTCTGGAGTCATACTGCTTGGATTTGTATCTTGGCTCTGTCACAATGTGACCATGGGCAAGTTACTTTGTTTCTCTGTACTGCAGTGTTCTCAACCATAAAATGGAAGCATAATAACAGTATCTACTACATAGGGAGATTAGGAGGATTAAGAGGAATAATCCTGTCATATAATAAGTGCTCAAAAAGTTACATATTTTTTTTTGGAAATGTAGCATTACATACACCTTTCCACAATAATAAACATAAACCAAGGCCAATCCTTTCAAATGGATGCCTAGTTATGTTAGTCCATTTCTGTTGCTCATAACAAAATACTTGGAACTGGATGATTTATAAGAAAACAATATTTATTGCTTTCTATTTCTGAGGCTGGGAAGTCCAAAGTCCAGGGAAAACAGCTGGTGAAGGTCTTGGTGGTGGTGACAGGCATGGCGGGGTATCACATTGCGAAAATGGCAGAGCAGAGAGAGCAGAGACTCACCCCCTCCTCCACTCTATTTTTAAAGGCCACCGTTCCTCTGATCACCATTATTAATCCATTCATTACAGCAAGGTCTTACAATCTAATCATCTCTTCAAGGCCCCACTTTTAAATGACCATAACAGAATTTCTCACGCTCAACAGTCACAGTGGGAATTAAGCTTCTAATATGAGGACTTCGGGGGACATAATTCCATCAACCCACAGCACTAGTATTATATATTTAAATCACAATCCAGACAATCAGTCTTCTGATGATGAAATTTATGTTGTTCCTAATTTTTTACTATTATTCTTTTTTTTAACTTATGTGGTTTCTTGTGTTTTTGGCATCTTATCTAAGAGACCATCGCCAAATCCAGCATCACAAAGATTTATTCCTGTGTTTTAGGAGTGTTGTAGTTTTAATTCTTACATTTAGTTCTGTGATCCACGTGGAGTTAATTTTTGTGTATGGTGTGAGAAAGGGGCTCAGCTTCATTGTTTTACATGTGGCTATTCACTTGTCCCAGCACCATTTGTTGAAGAAATATCCTTTCTCCATTAAGTCGTCATAAAACACTTGTGAAAATCCATTTGTCATAGATGTGTGTTTATTTTTGGACTCTCAATTCTATTCTGCTGATCTATATGTGCAAACTTATGCTAATACTGCACCGCCTTTTCTTTTTCTTTTAATTTTATTTTTGTTTTCTATTGACAGCTAGCAATTGGCCAATTGATTGACCACAACTCTTTAAAGGTGGTGGGGCCTTGGACCATGTGATCTGTAATGACAAAGAGGTTCATACATGGCCAACAGGGGCACCAAGGAGGGGCCATTGCTTCTGTGCTGTCAGCCCTGTGCTAAATTCTGCAGGGGTGTGTAAGATGTGCTCACCAAACAAAAAAGAATATGTTGCATTGCTGAATCCCTGAGCCAAGTGCCAGCACAATGCCACAGACATGCAGAAGTGAACACCATCCACCTGGTGGGGCAGAGTCAGGAGGACTTCATGAAAGAAGTAGCATTTGAGGTCCTCCTTGTAGGATGGAATTTCAACAAGGGGTGCTCTGAAGAGTGCATGTTACCCCGTTGAGAGAATCCCAGGGGACAGGTAAGATGCTTCTGCCTGGGAAGACTGGCCAATTGATTGACCAAAACTCTTTAAAGGTGGTGGGGCCTTGGGGAGGATCCCACGGGTGAAAGTGTCCGGACCCCCTATTGGCCTCTCCACAACCGGGACCTTCTCAGAACACAAGAGAGTATGAAGGTGACCATTTTGCACTGAACAGAATTCCAGCCTGTTTTCCCTTTGGGGCGACGAGATGACTGCCAGCTCAACATCAGTATCCCAGCTAGACCAGGAGGTTCATTAGAGCATTGGACAGCATCATGCTTAGCTGTGTCTTCTCAGTGCTTAGTGTTGAGATTGTCAGACTTCCTTCAGTCCCACCACTTGTCCTGGGGTTCCAAGACACAGACCAGTGGCCAGAGAGTCATAGATGCACATGATTGAATGTGGAAGATGAAACAGGGAAAGCGAAACAGGGCTCCAGGGTGTGGGGCCTGGGTGCTGCTGTGGGTACAAATGGGGAAGTCGGACCATAGGGCTGAGTGATCTGTGGAAGGGAGGGTGGGGTGCAGTACATAAGCAAATGAACTGAGTTTGGGGCCTGTGGCGCTTGGGGTGCTGTTGGGATATCCAGGAAGCTGTAGCCATAGAATTTCTAGAAGGAAAGGCTAGTTGGAAGCCCTCAGAGTGGGTGAGATGGCTGAGCGAGAGAGGGCAGAGATACCCGGGGGAGAAGGAAAAACCTACTTCTGTGCTCTTTGGCCTAGTGTTTTGCTTTCTGTTCCTAGAAAGGTCAGCGGTTCCCACTGCTGAAGTCTCTCCCACGCTTTCTGTTCTGGTATCATAGTTAATAGCTGAAGGAAGTGGTGGTTTTAGCCTGGAGAAAACTTCCTTTCTTTATTACAGTGAACACTCATGCCTTCTCTACTTCCTCCTTTTCTCTTTGTTTTAGGACTCTTGGAAAACAGCTGCCAAAAGTCTGATCAGATATTTTGAAGGGAGAGAGACTGCGAATCAATGTTGATGGGTTGTCTGCAGTGCGCTAGGAACTCTGTATAGGTGGTTCTTTTTCAGCTTTATCAGAATCTTGTCAGGAAAGTCTCAAGATCCACATCTTATGGATGGGGAAATGGACCCTGAGAGAGGTGGAATAATTTGGCGATACCCTATAGTCAGTCAGGCTGGCTTCACAATGAAACGCAGAATGAAAATGCAGGGCTCCTTGTTCGAAAAGCAGGAATAAGCTTTTCTTTTCTTCCGAGGTCTTTCTCCCCATCTGCCATGGTTCTTGTTATTTTCTATTTAATGTCGAACCTCCCCCTCTCCCCTGCCCTGGGCAAAGGATACTTGTAGGGACAGATCATTTGGTACTTTTTCTGTCTTCCTCAAAGGTGAGTAACGAGGCTGCAGTGTGAGGTCACTGATCACCTTTTAGGCAGGCAAGATCCTAGACTTCAAGGCTTTGTCTTTGTCCTTCAGGAAATCTGATGAATCTTTGCAGGTAAAGCAGCAGGACGCCACGCTCCTCTCCCCGCAACCCCCTACCCCCTCAGGTTGCCAGGCCATGTTCTTTGTGGTTTATCTCACCTCTTTAATAATCACCTGTTAGAGCTGGATCAGGAAGCATGTAGCACACACCTGGTACCCCAGTACTGTGCCCACGAAGGGCACTGATTGATCAGGTTGAGCCTGGGTCCAGCCTCAAAATCCTCTGCACAGCACACCATGGAGTAGGCTGCTAGTTGGTTGGAGCTATTCTGAGAGATGACACTTGCAATTTTGTGTCAGAGTCATGCTGCTTGTCAGCCTAAGTCAGGAGATGTGAAACATTATCTATCCCACCTAGGAATAATCATTCCATCCACTTTTAGTTCTGGGACCTTAAGTTCAAAAGAGTCACTAACAAATAAAAGTAGGGGGCAGCAGGATGAGAGCCTGACTGATGTCGGAGGAAGGATCTGGGGGGCCTGATAGTTGGCCTCAACCCTGTCCTCTTGCCAGTTTCTTGACTCTGTCACAGGAAAGAATTCAAGGGCAGAGTCACAGTAGAAAGTGAGCACTGGTTTAATATAACAAATAAGAGATACAGATTTCACAGAGAGAGTGCAGTCTAGCTCCAGAGACCAAGCAGGGTCCACACCAAGTTTAACACAAAAGCAAGAAATACGTACTTCAAGTTCCATATAGAATGGAGCCTGGCTCAAGAGAGTGAGCAGCCACCTGCTAAAGGTAAACCTAACACAGAAATAGAGCACACGCACTTCAACCAGTGAAATGCCCGCTGGCTCCAGGAAAGTGAGCAGCAACAACCCCACCTTCTGCTGAGATTCAGCTGTTATAGTTTTGCTGTCTAATGAATATTCAGTTAAGGGGGTGGTCCTCAGTTATCTAAGTAGTCTTGCACATGCTCAGTTGGTCCCCTTTGGGAGCATGTTCATTTGTCAAATCCTATCACATGTACTAGAAATAGTCAAGACTATTCTGTGCTCTCTAGCACCTCTGGTGGAAGGTCATTGAGGATAAACTCCACTTTACTGAGCATGCCCCACTACTAGGTTTGCATAAGTCAGCCCCTTGTGGTCTCATTTTCCCCTGTTGGTGCTGAAAATAGGTCTAACGAGCAACAGTAATTTTCCTCTAGGGGAGGGTCTGGAGGAGGGGCCTGAAACCCTGGGCAATGGCTTGGAACCCAGAGGTGGGTCCTATAACCCAAGCTTGGGGAAACTGAGCACCTCCTGTCTCAGAGTGAAAAGGGTTCAAGGGTTTGGAGGAATCTGATGTGAGTTATAGTAGATGTCCAGGTGTCCTCTAGTGAATGAAGAACAGTCTAGCTACAAAGGCATTAGGTGCGTGTTGTGTAACTCTACAAGGAAGAACCAGAGACTCAAATAGTAAAAAGTCAAGAATGACAGCCAAATTTGTCCAAGTCATCACAATTTGAAATCATTTTTCAAAGTATAGGTTTAAAAAGTTAAGAGCACGGCTTTCATAACATACAGAACGAACATACATTAAAGATTTATTTACTTATTTAGGAGGGAATCAGTAAAATGATAGATTCAGTTAAAAAAACTGAGGTACTGAGTACAAAGTTGGAAATAAAACAGGTTATTGTCCTACAGAGCAGTAAAAGGCCATAACTTTTAGTGATACCTTTTTTATCAGACAGAAATTATTTGCATCTCTCTAACACACAAGATTTACGAGTTACCATCTAACCTCATAAGCCTTGAGCTTATTAATAGTAATTAACTATTATTAATAAGTGATGTTCTTTGAACTGAAAAACAACAGGGAAGCCAGCGTGGTTGGAACTTTCTGTTATGGAAATTTCCAAACATACGTAAAACTAGAGAAAATGATATAATCACCCCCCATTTACCTACTACCCAATTTCAACAATTATCAGCACTATTCTTATTTAACCTCTCTCCCCATGTTTTCTTTTTAAAGTATTTTAAAACAAATTCCAGACTTCATATCATTTTGTCTGTGAATCCTTTGATTTGCATCTCTAACAAAAAAGAACATTAAACAACATAACTATGATACCATTATCTTACCTAACAAAATTAAGAGTAGTTATTTAATACATCCAAGATCCACCCAGTCTCCAATTTTCCAAAAAATGTAGTTTTATAATTGATGTGCTCGAATTGAGATTCACAGGGTGCATTAGGCAGATATATATCTTGTTTACTTTACAGCCATTTTCTCTCCATTTCAAAATGCTAATTAATTTGTAGAACAGACTGAGAAATTCGTCTTGTGGAATTTCCCACCTTCTGGATTTGGCTGGTTACATCCTTGTGGTGTTATTTAACATGTCCACTATTCTCTTTATTCCCTATAAACTAGAGCTAGGTTAGAGTCAGATTAGATTTGGGAGGAGGGGCAGGAATGCACCATAGAGGGAGCTGTGGAATTCCTTTGGTATCACATCATAATATAGCACATAATGCCAGAGTTCCACATTTAGGGAGATTAGCAGAATTGGGTATAACCTGCCTGGTCCATCCATTATGAAGTTCCATAACAACATTTCGTCTGATCTGTTTAGCAGCATTTGATGATTGTTGCCAAGATTGATTATTTCCATAGAGATTACCAAATGGCTGCTTTGTAATTGGAAGATTCCTTCTGCTTATTTACCCCAGTTCTTCTAAACAGAGGGCTTTCTCTCATCTGCTATTTGGTTGACTTGAAAGACTTTCCGTAAAAGATCAATTCACAGAATAATGAGTCGATGCTCTATCCACCTCCAGAGATGATCAATGGCTTTCTATTTTAAGTATCATTATGAGCTCATGGATTTTTATATATTTAATGTGTATCAATTCATCAATGTCACTATTCTATTTATTGCTTAAATCCTTCCATCTTTGGCGAATGGGGGCCCCTTCAAGTTGGCTCTGTGGCATTTTGATATGACCTCACTTTTTGAGTTTCTTTCCTTTTTTGTCACAATAAGGTATCCCAGGCTCATCTTACATATGTCCTGCCCTAGAACTAAGATTGGCCTTTTCTCTAAAGAATCCTGATTGCTTTTAGTGGAAATAAAATTTAGAGACTAGAGTGCTACTTACCACTGGGTCATAACCTTCTGGCCTTTTTAGTAGATAGTGCTAGAAAATATATCCTTTTAATGAAAGAGACAAATTATGAGTTCATATTGAAAATTCCAGTTCAAAGTAAAAGGCATGAGGTTTTTATTTAAAATTTAAAGTTTTATGTTTGTATCTCTTTTCTCTTACATTGAAAATCTTTGTTCCTTATGACATTAATATAATTATGTATTTGTTTTCCATATGTGTGTTTTATATAGTTGTTATATATGTACATATATTATTACTAACAAAGTGTCTACTAAATGATGTAAGTTTTCTTTATGGTTTTCTTGGTCCTTAGGATACAGGATACATCCCACTTGTGATGTGCAGTCAAAACACTATGTACCAGTGTCTGACACCTTAAGTAAAGGATCACTCTGGCTGGTGCATTGAGAATAGATGGTAGCAGGACAAGGAGACAAGCCTGGGAGCCATTTAGAGACTTTCGTAGTAATTCAGCTGAGAGATGATTGCAGCTTGGTTAGTGATGGACGGTGGTGAGATGTGGATGGATTCTGGATACATTTTGAAAGTAGATTTGCTATGGGCTTGCACATAGGATATAAGAGGAAAAGAAGAAAAAACAATCATTTCAAGATTTTTGGGCTGAGACACTGGAAAAACGAGCTAGGGTGAAGCAAGCTGGGAAAGGAAGCAGCAGTTTGATTTTGTACACATTAGTTTGGCAATATCCATCGCCATATAAGTGGAAATGTGGAATAGGAAGTTGGTTCATATGATTCTGAAGGTATTGGAGAGAGGTATGGGCTGCAGATATAAATTTGGAAGTCAGAGTGTAGAGACTCGAGGGAAGAAAATCTTTCAGAAGAATGGAGTGTAATCAACTTGTTCAAGTGATTCTGATTGATCAATTAAGAGGAAGACTGGAAATTGATGAATGGATTGATGACTTTGAGAATATCACTTTTGGAGGAGTAGTAATGATAAAAGCCTGTATAGGATGGATTCAAGAGAAAAAAAAAATGGGAAGAGAGAATTGGAGACTATGCACATAGATAACTCTTGCAAGGGGTTTTGCTGGGGAGGAGAAGAGAAATAGGGCTGTGGTGGGATGGGTAAGGAGGAGTTCAAGATGGAAGAAATCGGGGCTTGTTTTACAGGCAGTGTTTTTTTTTTTTTTTTTTTAATTAAAAGATGACCGGTAAGGGGATCTTAACCCTTGGCTTGGTGTTGTCAACACCATGCTCAGCCAGCGAGCTAACCAGCCATCCCTATATGGGATCCGAACCCGTGGCCTTGGTGTTCTCAACACCGCACTCTCCCGAGTGAGCCACGGGCCGGCCCTAGAGGCAGTGTTTTTAAAGCAGACTGATAAGTCATCTAAGTGAAGAATGCTTCTAGACTTCTATAGTTCCCTAGTTCTATAATTTTTTTTTTACAATTGGCCTATCAATATCCAATTCAGAAACATTTTTTATGTGACTTACTTATGGTCATTTTTACCAAAACATGCAACTTAGTTTTCACAGGAAAAAACGATTTTTCTTTTTCTATTTCTAGTTATCCAATTTATTTATGTACAATTTAATTAAATTATATAATTAAAACAAAAACAACGCACAAGAACATGTCTATAAATAGGTAAATAAACAACCAAGTGGATAGAAACAAAAGTTTTTGGGGGCACTAGAGATAGTCTATTAGCTGTGTAGAAGACAGACAACTTGTTTTATAGAGAGAATGAATAGTGTCGGTTAATCCTATTCAGATAAATAGGGGTTGGTTAAGATATTTTTAGCAATAAATGAATTTGAAATTGGCCAGGCATTATTCTTGCCATTTAAGGAACCCCTTAGAAATAGATCAGGTCAGAAAACCACAAAGTTTTCTTAAAAGAGTGGTGGTGGAAAAAATGGATGTAAGATGCTGAGGGGAAAAAAAAAAAAACCCAGGAAACTGAATGACAGATGAAATCAAGAATTAGTTTCCTGTGTGTGTGTGTTTCAAAGACTAAGGGTTAAGAGGGAGGAGTGATTATCTTCACAGAATATCGTAGTTGATCTGGATGGGGAGTAGGGGATTGGCTTTTTCAGTAAAATATCACCAGTAAATGTCTGCTCTGGAAGGAGGGGATGATGAGGATTTTGTTTCCCATTTACTTTCCATACAGAGTTAATAGAAAATAAAATTTTACAATAGTTGTTTCAGCTCTTTTTTCTAGTTTTTAAAGAAATAACATGTTATAGATAAAATAAAATGCCCCTCTCCCCCATTTCCTCTTCTCCCTTGTCAGAGGCAAATACTGCTATTTGCTTCTCTTGTATCTTTCTAGAAATATTCTCTGCATATACAATCACATAGACATATACTTTTTCCACACATATTTTCTCTTCCATGTCTCACTTCCTTTTCACTTAAGAATGTATCTTGATTATCAGCATACCTCTGTCTCATTCTAACAATGGCATAGAATCCATTTTATGCATTTATTATAATACTCCAGACTTGTAAATTTAGATTGTTTTAAGCCTTTTGCAATATGTTACAAACAATGCGGCAATAAAATTGTTCTGTTTGTCTATGTATGTGCGTGTATGTGTAATCCTAGAAGTGGAGTTGCTAAATTAAAGCATATACCATTCTTAATTTTGAAAAAAAAAATGTGACATTCCCTTCACAAGGCAATTCTCTTCTTGAGGCGATGGGAATTCCTATTGCCCTGTACTGTCACTACTCAGAGTGTCTTCAGACTTTCTGATTTTTGCCAGTCTGATAAAGGAGTACGTTATCTCAGTTTAATTTTTATTTGCATGTATTATGTGTTTTTACCCAGTAGAATAAACTTTGCTTTTTCCAGTTAACAATATATTTTGGTAATTTTAATAACATTACTTACATTTTTGGGATTTATCCATGCCATTATATGAGATTTAGTTCATTAATTTTAAGTGTCATATAGTATCCTACTGAATGACTGTACCACATATTTATTCATTATTATCTATTTATTAATTAATCTATTACATTATCCTCAGTTTTTGCTGGCATGAACGGTGCTAAAACATGCATGTCTACTTGCGCATATGCTTTTTTCCAAGGCTGTTTAACTAGAGGTAGAATTACTGCCTTGGAGCTCACCATTTCACCTTTACTGGGTGTACAAGTATATTCTGCCAGGGATGCCATAAAAAGTACCATGCAGTGGGTGGCTTAAGGAATAGAAATGTATTGTTTCAAAGTTTTGAAAGCCAGAAGTCTGAAATCAAGGTGTCAGAAGTCCTGACTCTTTCTGAGGACTGTGAGGAAGAGTCTGTTCCATGCCCCTTTACAAGCTTCTAGTAGCCTCAGGCATTCCTTGCATTGTTAATGATATTCTCCCTGTGCCTTTATATTGTCTTCCCTCTGTACATGTCTGTGTGTCCAAATATCCTTTTTTAAAAATAAAGATCCAGTCATATTGGATTACGGCCCACCCTAATGACCTGATCTTAACTTGATCATCTGCAAAGACTGTATTTCCAAAGAGGGCCACATTCTGAGATAGTGGGGGTTAGGACTTCAGCATCTTTGGGGAGGGGACGCAGTTCAATCCATAACACTGCATATACCAATTAAGATGCTTTGGGCTGCAAGTAACAGAACACCCGACAGAAGGAAGTTTAAAAGAAAAGATTTTTCACACACATATCAAGACATCCAGAAGTGGAGCAGTCGTAGCACTGGTTCAGCAACCCTGTGATGGCCCGGGCTCTTTCCTTCCACCCTTCCATCTCCCTGGGGTGGCTTTCATCCTAGGATTCTTGTCACAAGGTAGCTGTTGAAGTTCTGGGCATTATGCATTATGTCCTTTTATAGTGATAGCTGTATCAAGGAGCAGAGGATGGGCAAGAGTGCCCTCATTTCATCAGTAAATAACATCTTTCCCAGCAGCTCTCCCTCAATTGTCTCTGGGTTTCCCCTTAAACTTCACTGACCAGAATGGGGCCACATGGCTACTCCAGCCTGTGAAGGAGGCTTGATAAGTGCTTGATATTTTGAATCATGTTAGGAGACAAGTTTTGCCAATAGGGAAGAAGGTGAGGGAAATATATTTGGGTAGGAATCCTACCATTTGCCACTTTACACATGACCAAAATGGTCTCTAAATCTATTATATCAATTAACTTTTGCAAAAGCAGTGTGAACATCTTTGCTGCTATCCATCCTTACCGTCTTTTGTGGTTTTAATTTTTATTGCCCTGACCACTAACACAATAGGTCATCTTTTTATGTGTTTATTGGTCATTCTGGTTTCTTCTGTGAAATGCTAATTTTTGTCTTTTGTCTGTTTTTTTTTTTTTTCTTGAATTGTCTCCTTTCTTTACACATTCAGGATTCTAATCTTTTGTCAGTTATGTGGTTTCAAATATATTCTCCTAATCTGTGGCTTGACTCTTGACTTTATTTATGGTGTCTCTTGTGTTATTGAAGATTTAAGTGTAATCATTTCCTTTAATGGTTGTGCTTATGTATCCCCAGATGGATAGTCAGTTATGTGAGTTCTATTTATCAAACAATCCATCCTTTACCAAGGGCTTGCTAATGCCACCTCGGTTGCATATAAGGTTTCTCTATGTATTGATTTGCTTCTGGGTGCTCTAATTTGTTTTGTAATCTCTTTATCCCTGTGCCACTGCCACATTGTTTAAATTACTAATGTTCTGATACCCAGTAGGCTCTCTACTTTCTGTTACTGGAGATTAGTTGATGTTTTTCAGAAATTCATATAAATGGAATCACATGCTATGCACTCCTTTTTGCCTGGGTTCTTTCATGGCTTCACCATGATGTCTTTAATATTCATCCATGTTGTTGTATGTATTACTAGGTTGTCCCTTTTTATTGTTAAGTCTAGTGTGTGTATATAGCACAATTTGTTTACCCATGTACCTGTTGATGGACGTGTGGCTTGTATTCACTTTTTGGATATGATGAATAAAGGTGCTATGGACATTAGAGTATAAGTTATTGTATGGACATATGGTGCTGTGGATTGGATGTCCCCCCAAACTCATTGAGGCTTGGTCCCCACTGTGACAGTGTTGAGATGGTGGGAAATCCTATTGTGGTGGTTGAAAGGTGGAGCCTTGAAGAGGTGAACAGATTGTGGGGACCATGTCCTAATAAGTGCATTAATAAGTTCATGGTTTAATGGTGGTCACGGGCATGAATCTTAGGGCTTATGAATGGAGAAAGAGTGGTGAGCTCTCTTTCTGCTTCACCATTCTCACTGTGTGACACCATGTGTTGCTGTACAGAAGCCACCAAAGAAAGCCTTCACCAGATGTGTTCCCTGGACTCTGAAACTGTAGGCAATAAATATCGTTTCTTTTCAAATTACTTGGCTTCAGGTATTTTGTTAAACTGATACATATGGTTTCATTTCTTTTGAGTAAATATCCAGAAGTGGAATAGCAGAATGGTAGGTAAGTGTTTAACTTTTTGAGAAATGACCAAACTGATAGAGTTCACACGAATAGCATCAGTGTAAGCATATTCTAGTTGTTCCACAATCTTGCTAACACTTGGTATTGTCAGACTTTTATTTATTATTTCTTTATTTCTTTATTTGGTGGTTGGCCAGTATGGGCATCTGAATCCTTGACCTTGGTGTTGTAACACTGCACTGTAAACAACTGAGCGAACCGGCCAGCCCCTAGACTTTTAAATTTTAGACATTCTAAGCAGTTTATATTGATATTTTATGGTGGTTTTAATTTGTATTTTTTTAATGACTAATTATGTTGAACATTGTCTCATAGGCTTATTGAAATATGTATTGAAATCTTTTGCCCATTTTAAAAATTAATCTTTCATTTTTTATTATTGACTTGTAGGAAGTTTATATGTTCTAAATACAAGTTCTTTGCAGATGTGTACTAAAAACATATTCTTTCATTTTGTGACTTGGCTTTTTATTTTAGAAAGGAGACTTAAAGAACAAAGTTATTTTCATCTTGATAAGGTCTAATTTCTTTCTTATATGGCTTGTGCTTTAGGTCATTGACCTATTTCTAGTTAATTATTCATGTATGGTGTAAAGTAAGGTTCAATTTCATTTTTTTCTGTCACGTATGAAACTGTTTGTTCTAGTATCATTTACTGAAGGGACTTTCCTTTCCCCATTGAATTTTTTTGACACTTTGCTGAATATCACATATGTGTGGCTGCTTTTTGAACTCTCTATTCTGTTCCCTTGATCTATATGTATTCTTTCACTATTAACACATTGTCTAGATCACTGAATCTCTTCAGTAAATGTTGAAGTCAAATAGTGTAACTCTTCCAGCTTTTTTCCTTTAAATTTCTTTGGCTAGGTTATTTGTATTTTCACATAAATTTTAGGACCAGCTTGTCAATATTTTTAACAGATCATGTAAACATTTTTATTTGAAATTTATAAAATCTATAGATACACTTGGGTGATATTTACCATCTTCACATTGAACCTTCCAAACCATTAACAGGGTATAGCTCTCTGTCTCTAGGTGTTTTAAATTTTTTCTCAGCAATGTTGTGTTTTCAGAGTACGGGTCTCATGTATTTGTTAGATTTATGGCTCCATATTTCCTATTGGTGCATTCCTATAGTTTTATTGCTAGTAGACCTAAGTAGGATATATAAGCAGTACATATATGAGAGTACTTCAAAAAGTTCATGGAAAAATAGAATTGAAACATAGTACAAATCCTTCCATGAACTTTTTGAAGTACCCTCATATATAGTGTATATATAAAAAGATGTATATATGGATATATGTATAGGGGATACATACGTACAGTTTTAATTTAATTTTATTTTCTAATTGTTTGTTGCTGCTGTGAGAGTTTTAAGTTTTGAATTTTGATCTTGTATCCTAAAGCTTTAGACAGAAACAAACTGATAGTTTGGGAAATGGAAAGAAGGATGGTTTTGGTACACAGTGGTGATGGGGAGAGTGGTACAGTTTGAGGTCAGAGATAGCCAGGGACCTCAGGGTCATCAAGGTACAGGTATTTACATTTTTTTCCTTACACATAGTTCCAAAATAATCCAACCTTACACTAGAGCAGATCTCAATGTGATATGTTCCCTTAGCAACCACCCATTCACTTTCTTGTAATCTCCTATTTAATACCTGTAATTCCCTATGGACTAAAAACTTTGTGTTTTGTTTGTTTTCATTTATTTGGTGGCTGGCTAACACAGGGATTGAACCCTGGACCTTGGTGTTACAAGCACCACTCTCTAAGCATCTGAATGAACCAGCCAGCCCCACATAGACTAAAAGCTTTGGAAGGTAGAGACTGCATTTTGTTAACTGCTATACCCTTAGAGTACCTAATACTCTGCCTGGCATGTAATAAATATTCTGTATTTATTGACCAAAAGAACAGAAATATAAAATAAAATTGTATTTTATTAATATAAATATATTTTATAAGTTCATATTTATAACATTTAGAAATTTTAATAATGAGAAAAATGATAAAATAGGTTTTACTGAGTACAAGAATTTAAAGTAAGGGGTTAGAATGATTCAAACCTCAACATAAAATTTCTTTTGCTAATTCATTTTGCTTTACAGTTTCAGGAATTTTTTTATTCAAATAGATGATTAGTAAGGAACTAACTTGCTTAATAATCTAGGAGAATACATGCTTAGTCTTGAAATGGGGGATGAAAAGAGAAGGTATGGAAGGATAAAGTCAGGGCTATTGCTTTCTTAGAGATAAATTTATAATATGTTTAAATACAGGCAGTGTTTCCCAAGATCTTCTCCAAAATAAATTCACAAAATTCATTATTTAATGCAGATGAAAGAAAAGTAGGAATCAGTAACAAAAAAGACAGGCACCCTCCTTCATTGCACTTGGAGATTAAAACAACTCTTGACATGACTTCTTAACTAATAATTCAAATGATCTATTCTTAGTCCTTATCTTCCTTGACCAATTAGCAGCCTTTGACACAGTTTGCTTTCCTCCTGCCTAATATACTTTTTTCACTTACGTTCCCACACAACCCATTCTTCTACATCTTGTCCAAATTCCTGGTTGTTCCTTTATAGTCTTTCTGTTTTTTTCTCCCAACCTCTTAATGTTGGAGTGCCTCAGGGCTCAGTTTTGATCATCTTCTCTTGTTCGTCTTGACACTGATCTCATATAGTCTCATGGCTTGCTTTCTCCTGAACTTCAGGCACGTACACCCATCTGTTTATTCCACAGTTTCACTTGGATGTCTCACAGACGTTTTAAGCTTAATATGTCCCAAACTGAACTCCTGACCAATGCTATACTTCCACCCAAAGCCTTCTCCATCCCAGCTGATGGCAACTCCTTCTTCCACTGTCCCAAGCTCCACACCTTGGAGTTATCATTGACTCCTTGTTTTCTTTAACACACCATATCCAATCCATTAGGAAATTCACAGTGAATCCAGGATCTATCACTTCTCACCATCTCTGCTGCTACCACCCTGGTCCAAATCATTGTCTGCATTTGCCCAGATTACTGTCCTACCTACCTCTGCCTTTTTCCTCTTTTAAAGTGCACTCGACAAAGCAGCCAGAGAAATCCTTTGAAATTTAAGTAATGTCATGTACTTCTTGTGTTCAAAATTGTCTATGGCTCCTCACTTCACTACAAGTAGAAGCCAGTTCCTTATGATGACCTACGAAGAGCTGCTTGTTCTGACACCTTTACCTTTTCTATCTCATTTCTATCGACTTCTTGCTTATTCTCCTCCAGCCACACTGACGTCTTTGCTGTTTCTTGAACATGTAAGGCATTAAGGCCTTTGTAATGCTGGTTCCACCTGCCCAGAATGCTGTTCCCTTGGATGTTCTTTTGTATGGCTAAGTCCCTTGCTTCCTACAATTCTTTACTCAGATGCCATCTACTGCCCTCCTTATCCAATGCTGAACAATGCTACCTCCTTCCCTGACACCTTACTTAGAAAATCCTAATTGCCTCAGTGAATTGCATCGAGTACTCACTTCTCCCACAAGGTGGCAGTCTTTACCTTAAATACAGGCTCCAGTAGCCTCAGATTTGAGAATAGTTGAGTTTACCTGCTTGTTTTTGGAGAAGGGACAGCCTGCTCTGCAGGACTTGACAGATGGAAAATTCATAGATTGAGTGTAATTACTCTTCTAATTAAAGTGCTCTTAGGGAAGAGGATTTAGAGTGTGAGAGCTTTTCCTGGGAGCAACACATTATGAAGGTGATGTTGCTTTATCGATGGGCACTTTGAAATATAGTTGTTATTTGTGGGAAGGGTGTAAGTTCAGAGAGTGGTGTGACAGCACAGGGTTATGATGCCAAAAGTAGGCTGGCAACATATAAACTGAATTTAACCACCCAGTATCTCTGTTTTTTTTTTTTTTTTTTACCTTAGCATAAGACTTTAACCCTTTCTGCCTCCACCCCTCTTACATCCCAGCCCCTGGGAATAACACTGCCCTGTTCTGGTCTTGAACCTCTCATGCGATCTGGGGAAACGAAAATCCCTCTCTGGGCCTTAGGTTCTTATTTCTTAGGGAAACGACTATCCCACAATTCCTCTCTGGGTATTAGGGTTTTTTGTTTTGTTTTGTTTTGTTTTTTCTGTCAGAACAAACTCTGTTCCAGGGGTAGGTCCATGATTTTAAATTTCCTGTGGGAGGCAGCACTGTTTAGCAGAAAGAACAAAGTGTGAAATATCAGGCAGATCTGCCACACCCTCACTGTGTGACCTTAGGCAAGGTACTAAGCTTCTCTGAGCTTCAGTCTCTTTATCTCCAATCAGGGATAAGGATAGTACCCTCCCCGTGGGGCTAGTGTGAGAGTCAAGTGCAAGTGTGAGTTAGCACTTAGCACAGTGTCTGGCAGGCAGGAGCACTCTGCAGTAATCGTGACTTTCCCTCCCTCCCTCTAGTGCTTTCTCTTACCTCTGGGCACCTGCAGTCAACCTGCCTTGAGTAGGTCAGAGGTAGGGAGATGGGGTAAGGGGTGAGCTCGAGGGATGAGTCATAGGGGGATCGAGTGAGTGGGGGACCTGGGATCTGTTGTCAGAAGCAGAGTGGTAAGAAAGAGGAGGACTTACCATTGACCTTGAATCTTGTCATTTGTGACCCTCCTTGCATCGAGCCTCCAGATCACCATTTAAGGAGGAAAGTGGAAAACTGTGTCAGGCCAGCTCCCAAATGGCAGAGGCAGGGCTTCTTTTTTTTCTTTACCAACACCTCCACGTACAACCTTGCGCACTTTAGGTCCCAGAGAGGAAGGAGCCAAAGCAGGCCTGTGATCACTTTACTCAATTTAGAGAGAGGGGTGCTCCTGAGGGAAAGAAAGGAAGGCAGGTGAGCTGCGCTGATGTCCTCGTCAACTGGACCTCTGGGTAGATACGTAGATTGATGGTATTTGCTAGAATGAAGAAACTCATCTTTTGAATGCCATTAGCAGGATGTCCTTAATTAAAGGATTACTTCTAGAAAATAAATTCCAGAATTTGTGAGGCATGACTCTCTGGAAAATCATGTAAACTGTAGAGCTCTCTGTTATATAATACCAAGATGCTTCACCACTTAAATCCTCTGGCTGGATGAGGAACCCTCAAACCCTCACTAAGTGACTTATTCTGGGCCAGAAAGCATGTGTCCCTTGCAGGAAGGCAGGCAGGTCGCAGGGGCTTTGCAGGATGGGCCATGCTTTCCTTGCTTTGTCTGAGCCTCTCCAGTCCCTGTCTCCTTGACATTATTTGTAAAATTTGATTCTGAGTATGGCCTGTGATTCGTGTGATTTGACAATCCAATCTCTTGCTTAAGGATGCAGGGAAGTCTTTAAAGTGGAGAGGAAGCTCCATTGGGTGAAAAGGGTCTGCAGCCCTAGCCCCCCACTCCACCCCATATTTCCATCATTAGACCTCAGGACATGGGTTTGGGGTGCCAACATTGTGAGGGGGTCTTCAAAAAGTTCACGGAAAGATTTGTACTATCTTTTAATTGTTTTTCCATAAACTTTTTGAAGTACCCTAGTAAGTTTATTCTCCAAGAAATGTAGGAGCCCAAAATAACACAAAAATAGCACCAAAATAACAGGTGGTGACTGGGGGGCTTGGACTTGATATATTCCCATTTTTTAACACCTTCCAAGATTCTCAGACATTTGGTTTAATTGCTCAAGTGACTTAACAAGGAAATGAAAGTTTTGTTATGACTCCCATTGTAACATATGCTTATGATAGAAAAATAGAAAATACAGAGAAGAAAAGGTCAGGTCATAAAACGACCCTTATACTCCCAGTACCCACGAGTAACAATTCTTAAAACATGGTTTGATTACTTTGGTTTTTTTTTTTTTTTCCAGTTTTTAAAATTGATTGTGATTATATCACATCTTTAATGTTTGAAAAAATTTAAACC
The DNA here is from genome assembly GCF_027409185.1 of Cynocephalus volans. Taxonomy (NCBI): domain Eukaryota; kingdom Metazoa; phylum Chordata; class Mammalia; order Dermoptera; family Cynocephalidae; genus Cynocephalus; species Cynocephalus volans. The sequence continues at coordinate 13,072,184 of NC_084468.1, forward strand.
ACCCATTTTTAGGTTACATGGATGAGTCCATTTTTTGCAATATAGAATAACAGGGTAAAAGTGGAGAAGTTCTTCATTTTTCTTCTCAGAGGCAACCCTCTTTAACAGTTTGGGGCACATTCTTCTATTTTCTATAAGTTTAGGACTATTTTTTCATTTAATGTAAAATAAACACTTCCCAAGCTGTTCCACGCTCTGTATAAATGCATCGCTCAAAGGCTGGTGCTTTCTACTCCACTAAGCGGAGGCACCTGACGGGCCACCCCCTCTTGCTGGTTATCCATCTCTCATCACTCTGGAATCCACCCAAAGAAGCAAAGCCAGAAAGAGGCCAAATAAAAACCTACGGTGGTTACAAATGTAGACGGATTTTACCTGTCAGGATAACATATTGGAATACACTGGGGGAACACATGGAGAAAAATCATTTTCAGCACGAGGATACTGATGAACAGTCAAACAAGGTGTTTTTGTCTTTTTAAATCCTGTTTCTTTCCTCTGTAGTGGAAAATGTCCTACTATTATTTATTGTGTTGTCAAGGTTTAGTGTCATGAGAAAGTCGCCAGTGCCCTAAATGCAATGTTTTTCTCTTTTCTATGCTCTGTACCATAAGGATAGGCTCTGTGCCTAAAGGATAGAAATCATATATATATATAATAAATATAAAATATAAAATATAAATTATATACATACACACACATATATTTTTATAACTCTGTGCCTGTTGTAAGACTCACAGAAGGATCTCAGCAAGTGTGTGTGGAAGGAAAGAATGGGTGGAGCAAGCAACCTAAGCATTTGCTGAAGAATGAATGGACAAACAAAGCATAGTATAGACATAGGATGGAATATTATTCAGCCCTGAAAATGAAAGAAATTCTGACACATGCTACAGCACAGATGAACCTTGAGGATCTGATGCTAAGTGAAATAAGCCAGTCACAGAAAGACAAATGCTATATGCTTCCACTTAGATGAGGTACCTAGAGAAGTCAAATTCATAGAGATAGAAAGTTGAATGGTAGTTGCCAGGGACTGGGGGAGGAGGGGTGGGGAGCTGTTCAGTTCAGTGGGTTTAGAGTTTCAGGTTTGCAACATAAAGAGTTCTGGAGATTGGTTGCACAACAATGTGAAGGTGCTTAATTCCCCTGAATTGTACACTTAGAGCTGGTTAAGATTAAATATTAGGGTTTGAGTATTTTGCCACAATTAAAAATTCAAAAAAAAGAGAATGGGTGGAGGGATGAAAAAAACATTTCTGTTGTGCTTAGGCTGGTGCTGTTTTCATTCTTTCTCTTAAAATTACAAATCTTGAAAGTAGAAAAAGTGGGCTCCATGACCTCTTTCATTTGCAAAAACACTTAAGAGCAGGAAATGTCATAGAAGGAAAGACTGAATTTTCTTAAAGGTGTCACATCATCAGAAATCCACATGAGGGCAGGCTGGGCATACTCTTATTGGTAAGAGCAATGAGTGCAAATGCCAGCAGGAAATGACTCTGGACAGAAAATCAATGAGGATGCTCAGATTTTAAGGTTTTATGATGGAGGAATTATAGTCAAATAATTCAAAGTGATATTATGACTTGCCTTCAAATTTGTTTACTAGCTGCACCAGCCCTGCCTGGGTCTCTGGTACCTGTTTAGCTCCATCATGATAGCTGAGTCAGGTGATTCTAAAAGAGCTATTTAATTAAAACTTTCCTTCCTCTAAAAACATCTCAGGGGCCTTTCCCTGTTACTGGAAGGCATGTTTGGGATGGCCTCATGGGAGGCTGTCTGATTGTTTAGGAGCGTGTGCTTTGGACTTGGACAGTACTAGATGCAATTTCTGGCTGGGTTGACCTAGCTGTGGAGTCCTGGGTAAGTTATGTGGTCTTCTGAGTTTGAAGGTAAAATGGAGATAATAATAGTAGGTTATTGTGAATGAGAATCCAAGGAGATGCCTGTAAAACACTTAGCAAGATGCCGGCCATAAAGAAGGCTCTTGGTAAATGTTAGTTGTTGTGGTTGTTTTAATCACTACAGTGATTAGTCATTGCTGATGTTGGCTTACTAGCAGAAAGCCAATGAAAGTAAAGTAAGAAAAATAAATGAAGTAGCAGTGGAGGTGGTGGGAAGCAGGAGCCACCTGCAAGTTGTAGCTCTGAGTTTGAATACTCAGTAAAATACTGTTGAATGATTGATGACCTAACATTTAAGACCTTGGGCTCATCAGTCTTCCTTTTTGAACTTCGTGTTCCTCATGCATGAAACAGAAATTTAATTAGATCACTTGTCCTTACCCCTAGCTGACCATTAGAATCATTCGGGAGAGCTTTTTGAAAAATTCCAGGCTCTGCTCTCTTCCACTTTCCCTATTCTAAATTGGTTGGTCACCCCTAGAATTCTCATGGCTAAGGCTTCCAATTTGGAACAAATGGCTGTGTACTGTTATCTCATGGTTTTGATTTCCATTTCCCTAGTGTGAGGTCTAATACACCTGGGATGTGTGGAAACTCTGGTCTGATCCTGTGTCTTTTCAGCAAACTGCACCCCCTGCAGTTCTATATTCCTGACCAGTCTCCACTGAGTGGTCCTGTGCTGACTGGATGGCAGATCAGCTGTCCATGCTGTGTCCCAGTGTCCCCCTGGCAGTCCTGTCTCCCCCAACCCCCGCACCTTAAACACTTTTCATGGGGTGGGCCATGCACCAGTCCTTTGCGATGACTCACTGGCCTCTGAATGGCTCCTCTTTTCAGTTGCCTGTGGCCTTTCGCTCATATCTAGGTCTGCAGGAACCCTGTTAGTGGTCTGCTGGTCTGGGAGCCACCAAGGCCCTCCTCTCCCTTGCAGTCTCCAAGCAACTTCATACAAAGGGCACAGCTGTGTTTTTTGTAAGCTTTTGCTGCATGTGCTAATCAGGGCCAGCCTTGAAATGGTTGGGGCTCAAAATTGTTGGAGAGGTCCCTTCTTTCTCTCATTGTGGCTTCTCCCACCTTTATGTTCTCCATAGGTCTCTCCTCTTCCCCTGAGCTCTAGCGGCCCCAGCTTGGCAGTCTTTGCTTTTTAATAGTTGTAAATTGGTTGATTGTGAGACAGAGTGACACTGGGGACAGTCTTGATTCTCCACTTCCATTGATCTGTTGATGGACACTAAGGTTGATTCCATGCCATCTTGGCTATTGTGAATAAACATGGGGTACAGATATCTTTTTGGTATACTGATTTTCTTTCCTTTGGATAAATACCCAGTGGTTGGATAAACAGATAGGATTATACCAAACTAAAAGCTTCTGAAAAGCAAAGGAAACAATAAACAGAGTGCGTGGGAGAAAATATTTGTAAACTATTAATCTGACAAGGGATTAATATCCAGACTATACAAGGAACTCAAACAATTCAACAGCAAAAATACAGGTTGTTTGATTAAAAAATAAGCAATGGCCTAAGTAGATAGTTCTTAAAAGAAGACATATAAATGGCCAACAGATATATGAAAAAATGCTTAACATCACTAATCATCAGGGAAATGCAAATCAAAACCACAGTGAGATACCATCTTACTTTAGTTACAATGGCTATTATCAAAAAGACAAAAAAAATAACAAATGCTGGTGAGGATGAAGAGAAAAGGGAATATGCACTGTTGTTGGAAATATCAATTAGTATAGCCATTACGGAAAAATAGTAGGGGAGTTCTTCAAAAAACTAAAAATAAAATGTCTATTTTTTAAAAAAATTTCAATCTTTTAAAATTTAAGACTTGTTTTATAGCTTAATATACGGTCTATCCTTGGAGATGTTTTCTGTGCACTTGAGAAGAATGTGTATTTTTTTGTTGGTTGGTGGAATGCTTTGTATATGTCTGTTAGGTCTAATTGGATGATAGTGTTATTCAAGTACTCTATTTCCTTCTTGATCTTTTGTCCGGTTGAGGAGGTACTTTTCTCTTGCTGCGTTCAGTGTTCTCTCTTTGTCCTTGTCTTTTCACACCTTGACTATGACGTTTTTAGGTGTGGGTCTTTGACTTTATCCTACTTGAAGTTTGTGGAGCTTCTTGAATGTGTAAGTTAATATTCATCAAATCTGAGATGTTTTCAGGCAGTATTTCTTCAAAATTTTTTTCCTGCCCCCCTTTTTTTCTCGTCTTCTTTTCTGACTCCTTTTATGTATATCTTGGTATACTTAATCCCAAGTTTGCTGATGCTTCTTCCAGTTCAAACCTGCTGTTGAACCTCTGCAGTGGAATTTTCATTTCAGTTATTTTGCTTTCAACTTTAGAATTTCTATTTGATTCTTTTAAAAAAATAATTTCTGTCTGTTTACTGATATTCTTTATTTGTAAAAACTTTATTTTCATACTCTCATTTAATTCCCTCTGAATATTTAATTCCCCAATTTTTTCTTTTAAGTTTTTTTTTTTTTTTTAAGTCTCTTCTTGGTCCCAACAGGTGGGGCCACCATGCACCTGCACTATTATATAATTGTCATTGATTGCTTTCATGAATGCTCAATAGATAGAGTTGTTCATGCAGAGTGAACTCTAAGTCATGTCAAGTAAAGACAAGTCCTGAGAAGTAAGATTTTCAGCAAGCTTCCAGACAGGCCAAATAGTGACAGTTCTCTGGGGACAGGGTTTTTAGGGAAGCTTCCAGACAGGCCAAATAGTGACAGTTCTCTGTGGACAGGGTTTTTAGGGAGACCCAAACCAGTTTCCCACCCGCCAATGGCTGCTAGGCTGCTGTTTTTTTTCACAGCTATCAAGGTTATGGAACTGTTGGATTTCAAGGCTTTCGTGGAGCTGGGGAGAAGGAGATGGAATTAAGGCAAGTTAGGTAAAATGCCACAAGCCTCTTGTTCTAACCAAGATTTAACCATTTTTGTTTTCTTGAATAAACACTTTTCATATTGTTACAAAGTTTAGTTAGTTTTTAGAGTTTTAAGAAGTTGGTTGATAGTTCTTGCCAGAGTTCTCATTGCCTTTACGAAGATACAGAATTTCGGAGTTCCTCTCAGTCCATTCTAGAAGTGAAATCTTAATCCTTTAATCTTACATATGTTTTGAATCTCATAGGAATCACATTCAATCACCCACTCAATCTATGAACTTTATTTTGAAGCTAGAACTAGGGGGAAAGAGGGATGAATCAGACGGTCCCTGGCTCAAGGACTCACATTCTGGGCAAATAGTCCTGTTCCCAGCTAACTTTCCTTTGAGACAGGATGAATTGGAGGCAGAGTGTAAGGAGCAAATCTGCTCTTCCTTAGAGGAACAGAGGATTCTCTGAGGAATGTGAGCTTAAGAAGCCCTTAAATCCATCCATAAATTAAAACCTCAAACTTATTTATCACTCACTGCTGGAGAAGCTCATAGCACACAGGGAACAGCAGAATCATGTCTCCCAGCTCCTCGTCACTCCAGGGCATGGTCATAGAATGTGGATAGGATTTGAATAGGCAGATGGGGGAGGAGAGAGGCACAGTGTTGGCAAAGAGATGGAAAAATTCAGAGAAAGTTCAACCAGAAAGCTGGACTTTTCTGAAGGCAATAGGAATTCTTAAGTGGTTTTTGTTGTTGTTGTTGTTTTGTTTTGTTTAGCGTGTAATGTGAGAAGTAGAAAACTAGTTGCCTTTACATGTTCTTCTCAACTTTATTCAACACTAATGTAACTGAGCCTTAATGACCCGACTCTGTACCCTGACGTCAGAAAGATGCAGACATGAATCTTGGCTCTAGATGAACGTTGCCATCTGTGTGAGCTAGGGAAGGTCATTTTAACCTTACTGAGCTTCTGTTTCATCTGTGAAGCTGGGAGGGTAATGGCCCTTCTCACAAAAATGTCGTAGAGATGAGATGAGATAATATGTATGGACTACCTGACACACAGTAGATGCTTCCTAACTGAGATGTTTTTGGTAATTATGCTTCAAATCTAATTATCAATGTTTTATTTTATTTTCTGTGTTTTATCTCACAGAGATAAAGACTGCCAAAAGATATGGGATGCATTCAGAAATGCATTTATTTCCAAGAATCCTTGCAACATTAGAGAAGAAGACTATCAACCACTGATGAAGATGGCAAATCAGACTATACCTTGTAACAAGGTAACTGGGGCAAGTTATAGATTTTAAAACTGGGGATAAAAGTCAGAGGGAAGAGGTCACAGGACCAAATTTTGATTAGGATGAAGGAAGAGGAAAAATCTGAGCATTAGAATGTGGGTATGGTTAGTAGAAATGGAGTTTGTGGGGCCATTGTGGGGACCATGATATCATCAGGATTTAGGACATCTGAGGAAGGGAAGAAAGAGACAGAAATGGGGACATGGAAAGAAGAAAGAGAACTGGAAAAATCAGGCAAAACAAACCTAATATCAAACTCCACTCAAACAAACAAAAATAACCCTACCTTATAGAATTACAAAACTTTCCCCTGATCTGATTATAACAACAACAACAACAACAACAACAACAACAACAACAACAATAATAATAATAATAATAAATAACAATGTCAATTTGCATTTGCAGAGTGCTCTTCTGCTTGCAAAGGACTCTCCTAACCCTTATTTTCTTAGGCCTTCACAGCCATCCTGTGGAATAGGCAGGTCAGGTGTCAGCATCCCCATTTCACCAGTGAAAAAACTGCAGCGTAGTGAGTTTAGGTGACTGCCCAGATTTGGCAGGCTTGAAAGTGACTCTTTGAAATGTAACTAGTACAAGACTTGGAGCCATAGAGGTCTGGGTTTCAATATATTGATTATCCTGGAAAAGGTCCATCATGGAGTGCATCTTTTCTAAAGTCAGTGCTTAAGGCAAAAATTCCACATACTTGAAATTGTCTTTGTGAAACCCTTAAATGCATCCACAAATGACAGCCTCTCATCCCATTGTTAGCAAGCTGGAGTTATTTTGGAGCTTCTGTTGGGCACCAAGCACAATGCCTTCTATGGAGCAGGTGCTTGGCAAATAATAACCCAGGCTGACATTTGTCGAAAAGTGACTGTGGGACAGACACTGTGCTAAGCAATTTATTCACATTATCTCATTTATCTCCCCAGGATCCCATGAGTTTAATACAGTCATTGTTGTTACCATTTTATAGATGTGGAAAGTGAGGCTTAGTGATGCTTTGATTGCCCAAGATCAGATGGCTAATAAGTGGGATGCTGGGGCTTCAGTAAGGAGTGACTCCAGGCCCATGCTTTCAGATACCACCCTCCTCTGCCTCCTATTGAGAATGAATAGATTCATGGAAAAGAATATTATTCAGAAATGTGACTGTCTGTACCTTTAGGAGAGACCTTGAAAAAAACCCCAGTTTTTTTTTTTTTTTTCCCCCTGATGGGGTTAGGAGAGATCTGGGGAAAATGGAAGGGATTATGGAGCTCTTTGAGAATCCAACAGCACTTTCAGAAAATAGCACATAGACAACAGTTTTTTGTAGATCCCTTTGGTAATATTAGAACTCCCTAATGCCTCCTCCAGATGAGGACTGATCTTACATTATTTATAAGGTTTCAATCAGTGGCTTTTAGACTTTCGATTGCAACCCAGAACAGTAAATTCATTTTACATTGTTACCTAGAACACACAAACACACACACACACACAAGCTGTTGTGCTCGCTCTCACACACAAAGCAAAGATGCACTCAACAATCATCACCCTCACTATATGCGATTCAGTCTGGAATGTTCTGTTTTCTTTCATTTATGAAAATGTAGATTTATTTATTTATTTTTTACCTACTAAATTCGTCTCAATAATAGGTTGCGTTTATTCTTTCTTAGACCCTCTTATGGAGCAAAACTAACGAGCTGGCCCATCAGTACACACGGGTCCAGCAGGATATGTTCACCTTGGAGGACACGCTGCTGGGCTACATTGCTGATAACCTCATGTGGTGCGGTGATGCGAGCTCTTCTGGTGAGGAGCTGGGCCACATGGGACTGCCGGGGATGTGCAGGGTCAAGGAGCCCTGATCTCTGCTAGGGGCCCTGAAGATCAGGCTGGGGAAATAGGCCATAAGCACCTATCCTGATTCCATCTACACACTTTCTGACAACTCAGGCTGATGTAAAATAGCATTCCCTAGACCAATCCCTGTTTTACTGAAAAATTGACTTCTGAGTTTGGGGTTGCCCTTGCTCTCTGATTTCATCCTTTTTTTCTAAGTGTTCATGGATCCTGTTTCTGAATTATTTGTATTGTGCTTTCTTATAAAGGCATCATTCGGGACCAAAGAATTCCAGAACAGGATGAGGCCTCAGAGGGACTGAGGTCAAAGTCCTTGTTCTATAGAACCACTGTGGCAGCCTGTGGCAGCCATGGGGTGGGCTCCTCTGCATCTCAGGCCAGTCTGTGGCTATGACGTCATTTTTCAGAGATGGCCTTATCCTGCCCAGAAAGACCCAGAACATCTCACTGTGGGAAGGTATTTTCTACTCACAAAACCCTATGGGGCCTGTTTTCACTTTTTTTCTCTTTCTCTTTTTATTTATATGGTGGATATTTTTACTTTATATTGTTTTATTTTTATTGCTTTTGACCATTTGTTTTAAAAAGCTTATGTTATTATAGCTTCTTCATTCCTGGTTTGCACTATTTTCAATTATAAAAATGAAGCATTCTTATTTAAAAAACAGCTTGCATATTACAGAAATGCATACAAGTAAAAAGTGAAGGTCACCCTGCATCCTTCCCCCACCCTCTCTACATTGCTTCTCAAAGGGCAGCTATTGTCAACAATTTGGTGCATATCCTTCCAGACTTTTCCCTGTACCCATATAAATATATATATTTAAAATGCACACATACTGTTCTGCAACTTGCATAAATCACTTAAAATTAGTAAGTATAAAGATAACCATATTCTTTTAAAAGGCTTCATCATTAACTGATCCTATTGATGGACATTTGGTTTATTTTCGTTTTTGTTGCTTTTACAACCACCGTTGCAAAAAACACTTTAGTGTATGCACATACACTGCATGCTTGAAGTATTATTGAAAGATAAATCTCTATAAATGTAATTTCAGTGTTAAAGGATAAATTGTGATAAAACTAATAAAATGTCATTTAAAACGTGGTAACAATTTATACTCTCTTCAAGAGTATATAGGAGGTTGTTTATTTACCTATACCCTCACTGATACTAGATAATATTTGAAGATTTTTTGACCCATTGGTAAAAACATAATACCTTGCTATATTTTGAATTTCTCTGATTGTGAGGCTAAGCATATATATTAATGGTAGATATTACTATTGATTATGTAAATTGGCAGTTTATTATTTTAACTATCTTTATGGGGTTGTCTATCATTTTCTTAATAATAGATGTTCCTTATAAATTAATAATAAGAGCTAATGCTAATAATAAGAGTAATGCTTACTGGGCACTTACAAAGTGCCCATGTTCTACATGCTTTTTGAGTTTTCACTCATTTAATCCACAGCACCATGAGGCCCCATAGGATCCCATTTTACAGATGAGAAGTCTGAGGCACAATTATGTTACTTGCCAGCTAGCAAGTGGCAGATCTGGGAGCAAACAGAGAAAGACTGGCTTGTGAACTTGTGCTTCTAGCTGTTGTATTGTTCTGCCTGTTTTCTGGCACAAGGTGGCAAATCTAGTTTGAACTTTTCTTTTAATCTTGTTTATAGTCTATCTTTTGCCACACAGAAATGCAGAAAACCTGTTGGTCCTTTTTCTCATGGCTTCTTGTTAAAAAGATTTTCCTCACACCAAGATTAGAGAAGCATTCTATATTTTTGTCCAGTAGTTTTACTTTTGTAATATTTAAATTTATACTTACTTCTGAGTCCTCCCACCCAGAATATGGTATATGATTATGTTTCTCCATTTATTCTCTTTTGTTGTTAAGTTTTATAGTTTTTACCGTGTTTCCCATTTTCCTTTCTAAATTTCCTTTATAACAATTTAACTTTTTTCTTGGTCATTCATTTAACATTTTTAGCTTTTAAATTTGTTTACAGTAAACTTTTCTCCTTTGGTTTTATTTTTCCATTCACCACATCAATTCTTCCTGGGAATGAAATGGTGATAAATAAAGTAATCTATTTTTGTAAATCTATTTACATTATTTTTTGCTTTCTTTTAAATTGGATTTTGTATATGTTGTTTATTTTATCTACTTTCTTCTTCAGCTTCAATTTTTATTAATTTCAATCTCTTTCTCACTATTATATTGGCTATTTTTCAGGTTCATCATTTTTTATAGATATGTATAACTTTTTTATTTAATTGTAAATTGACAATTTATAATCGTATATGTTTATGGGGCAAAAAGTGATGTTATGATTTATAAATACAATGTGGAATAATTAAATCAACCTAACCAACACATCCATCATCTGAAATACTTGGCACTTTTTGTAGTGAGAAATTTACTCTTAGCAATATTGAAATGTGCAATGTTCTATTAACTATATCCACCACACTGTGCAATAGATCTCAAAAAAAAACCTTATTCCTCCTGTTTAACTAAGATTTTGTACCCTTTCATCATCATCTCCCTGTCCCTGCACGTGCCCAGCCTCCCTAACCACCATTCTGCTCTCTGCTTCTATGAGTTTGATTGTTTTACATTCCACACATAAATGAGAACATGCAGTATTTGTCTTTCAGTGCCTGGCTTATTTCACTTAACATAAAGTTCTCCAGTTCCATCCATGTTGTCACCAAGGACAGAATTTTCTTCTTTTTTAAAGGTTGAATAATATTCCATTGTGCATATACACCACCTTTTCTTTATCCATTTATCCACTGATGGACACTTAGGTTGATTCCATAGCCTGGCTATTGTAAATAGTGATGTATCGAGCATGTGCATGCAGACATCTCTTTGACAAACTGATTTCAAATCTTTTGGGTGAACACACTGAAGTGGTGTGCTGGGCCATGTGATAATTCTATTTATAGTTTTTCAAGGAAACTCCATACAGTTTTCCATAATGGAAAACTAGTTGACATTCATACTAACAGTGTTCAAGGGTTCCCACTTCACCACATCCTCACCAATACTTGTTTTCTTTAGTCTTTTTGAGAAGGGCCATTCTGACAAGTGTGAGATGATATCTCATTGTGGTTTTAATTTGCAATTCCCTAATGATAAGCGATGTGGAGTATTTTCTCTGTTGGTCATTTGTATGTCTTCTTTTGAAAAATGTCTATTCATTTTCATTGCCTATATTTTAACTGAGTTTTTTTGTTTCCTTGCTATGGAGTTGTTTGGGTTCCTCATATATCTTGGATCTTAACCCCTTAGCCAATGTATGGTTTGCATATGTTTTCTCCTATTCGGTGGGTTGTCTCTTCTCACAGTTAATTGTTTACTTTGTTGAGCAGTTGAAATGAAACTGTTCTTATCCTTCCAATTTGGTTTTCCTTCAGTTCTGCAGACCACATGGGTGTCTTGTTCTTCTTTCCCAGTATTGGAGCTTTCAAAAAGATGTTCTGGTCTGTGGATAGTTGCTAGTTGAACTTTCTGTGGGTGGGAGGTTGGGGGGAGGAGTAAAGCCTGAGACTTCCTGCTGCTCCATCTTGCTGATGTTACTTCTCCAGGCTGTAAGTACTTAGTCCTGGAGGCTGAGAAGTCCAAGGTGAAGGCGCTGGCAGATTCAGTGTCTGGTGAAGGCTTACGCTCTGCTTCCAAGATGGCACTTTGTAGCTGCAGCCTCACATGGCAGAAGGCAGAAGGGCAAAAGGGTCTGATCTTTGTATTTTCATTTTTCTATATTCTGACTTAAATATTTTTCTTTATCTGACTTAGTTTTACCTCATTTATTGCTTTTACTATGAAGATCTTAATTTATGTTATAGCTATCTAAACTCTTTTTCTTTTTTCTTTTGCCTTTTTGTATTCTTAATTTAATTCCTCTTACTTGTCAAATTTCCTTTTTCATTTTACTCCTAACTTTACATTTTTATTTAATGATGTGTTTGCATAATGGTAGGCAGCAAGGGGGAAGTATCCTAGTGTGGAGAGGGAAAGTGACAAACAGGGACATTTTTTATTCCTAGATGTGGTTGTGAAGATAAAAGGGGTTTATGTTTATGAAAATCTATAAACTATAAGCACTTTACAAAATGTATGTTCATTTTATCGTCAACATTTTTCCTCCATTGGGAGATGATTCAAATTTATCTTTTGACTCCGTGATAATTATTTACATGTGTACATAGGAATGTTTTTATTTATTTATTTTATTTGTAGTGACTTTTGTTCTTAAAGCATTTAATTATTGTAAAACTTCCAGAATTACTTTATCAATCTAGGAAAGGATTCCAATCTAGAACTTTCCTTGCTGTCACTACCAGTGTTTTATACTCAAGAACTGTCTATGGTCTGTGTGTATTAGTTTCCTGTGGCTGCCGTAAGGAAGTACCATAAATTGGGTGGCTTAAAAAAGTAGAAATTTATGGGTTTATTTTTCTTTTTTGGTGGCTGGGCAGTCCAGAGATCCAAACTTGCGACCTTGGTGTTATAAGGCTGCACTCTAACCAACCAAGCTAACCAGCCAGTGGCCATGACAGTCGATTACATTGTATAATGTTGAACATACTAATTATCCTGATTTGAACATCACATATTGCACACAGGTATTGATATTCAACATTGTACCCCACAGATATGTACAATCAACTATGTTACAATTTTTAAAAAAGGAAATTATAAAAAAGAAAATCGAAAGACTCTCATTAAAAAAGCAATAACACAAAAAACATGTTTATTTTACACAGTCCTGTATCAATAAATAATATAAAAAAAAATAGAAATTTACTGTGTTACAATTATGGAGGCTTGAAGTCCAAAACCAAGGTGTCGGCTGGGCCAGGCTCTCTCTGATCGCTCTAGGGGAGAAACTTTCCTTGCCTTTTCCAGCTATTGATGGTTGCTGACAATCTTTGGTATTCTTTGGTGTTTAGATGCATTACTCCAACCTCTGTCACCATCGTCATATGGCTGTCTTCTCCCCATGTGTCTTCACATCACCTTACCTCTGTGAGTCTCTGTCTCTGTGTCCAAATTTCCCCTCCATGTAAGAACACCAATTATATTGAGTTAGGGTCCATCCACCCTTGTGACCTCATCCTAATTTGATTACATCTGCAAAGACCCTATTTCCAAATAGAGTCACATTCACAGGTACCAGGGGTTAGGACTCAACATATCACTTGGGAGGATAAAATTCAACCCATAAGAAGGTAAAAGTAGACTGATGGTGTTTCTTTAGGGGCAGCTCTCCACAAACCCAGAGAGGAAACGCACACCTGCCATGCTGTCTGACTTCTGGGTGTAAGAAAGTGTTCTAGGGCCTCTCTCCATACACCTTCCCTACCTGCTTGATAATGCAAAGTTGAGGTAAGATATTCCCAGATTCTCCTTCCTTCCTTTCTGCAGGGACTGGTCCTTATGAGACTTATTTATTAATGATTTTATTTTACATCACAAAGTTCTTGGACACAACTTTGAGCCATTTTTTATTTTTTGAATTTAATTTTATTTTGTCAATATACAATGTGGTTGATTCTTGTGGCCCATTACCGAAACCTCCTTCCCTCCTCCCTCTCCCCCCTCCCTCTTAACAATGTCCTTTCTGTTCACTTGTCATATCAACTTCACGGAATTGTAGTTGTTATATCTTTCTCCCTTCCTCCCCCCCATTTACTTTGTGTATTTATTTATTTATTTTTAGCTCCCACCAATAAGTGAGAACTTGTGATATTTCTCTTTCTGTGCCTGACTTGTTTCACTTAATATAATTCTCTCTAGGTCCATCCATGTTGTTGCAAATGGCAGTATTTCATTCTTTTTTATAGCTGAGTAGTATTCCATTGTGTGGATATACCACATTTTCTGTATCCACTCATCTGATGATGGACATTTGGGCTGATTCCAGCTCTTAGCTATTGTAAAGAGTGCTGTGATGAACATTGGAGAACAGGTATACCTTCAACTTGATGATTTCCATTCCTCTGGGTATATTCCCAGTAATGGGATAGCTGGGTCATATGGTAGATCTATCTGAAGTTGTTTGAGGAACCTCCATACCATTTTCCATAGAGGCTGCACCATTTTGCAGTCCCACCAACAATGTATGAGAGTTCCTTTTTCTCCACAACCTCTCCAGCATTTATCATTCACAGTCTTTTGGATATTAGCCATCCTAACTGGGGTGAGATGGTTACTCAGTGTGGTTTTGATTTGCATTTCCCAAATGCTGAGTGATGTTGAGCATTTTTTCATGTGTCTGTTGGCACTTCATATATCTTCCTTAGAGAAATGCCTATTTAGCTCTTTTGCCCATTTTTTAATGGGGTTACTTGTTTTTTTGTTGTAAAGTTGTTTGAGTTCCTTGTATATTCTGGATATTAATCCTTTGTCAGATGTGTATTTTGCAAATGTTTTCTCCCACTCTGTTGGTTGTCTTTTAACTCTGTTAATTAATTTCTTTTGCTGTGCAGAAGCTTTTTAGTTTGATATAATCCCATTTGTTTATTTCTCCTTTGGTTGCCCATGCTTTTGTGGTCGTATTCATGAAGTCTGTGTCCAGTCCTACTTCCTGAAGTGTTTCTCCTATATTTTCTTTATGAGGTTTTATTGTTTCAGGGTGTATATTTAATTCTTTAATCCATTTTGAGTTGATCTTAGTATATGGTGAGAAGTATGGGTCTAGTTTCCTTGTCCTGCATATGGATATCCAGTTATCCCATCACCATTTGCTGAAGAGGCGGTCTCTTCCCCAGTGTATAGGCTTGGTGCCTTTGTCAAAGATCAGATGGCTGTAGGTGTGTGCGTTGATTTCTGGATACTCTATTCTATTCCGTTGATCAGTGTGTCTGTTTTTATGCCAGTACTATGCTGTTTTGGTTATTATAGCTTTGTAGTATAGTTTAAAGTCAGGCACTGTTATGCCTCCAGCTTTACTTATTTATTTATTTTTTTGCTCAGAATTGCTTGGCTATGTGTGGTCTTTCATTATTTCATATAAATGTCTGGATAGTTTTTTCCATTTCTGAGAAAAATGTCATTGGAATTTTGATGGGGATTGCATTGAATTTGTATATCACTTTGGGTAGTATGGACATTTTCACAATGTTGATTCTTCCAGTCCAAGAGCATGGGATATCTTTCCATCTTCTTGTGTCCTCTTTAATTTCTCTCAGCAGTGGTTTGTAGTTCTCATTATAGAGATTTTTCACATCCTTGGTTAACTCAATTCCTAAGTATTTTATTTTTTGGGTGGCTATTGTAAATGGGCAGGCTTTCTTGATTTCTCTTTCTGCATGTTCACTATTGGAGAATAGAAATGCTACTGATTTTGTGTGTTGATTTTGTATCCTGAAAGTTTGCTAAAATCATTTATCAACTCCAAGAGTTTTTTTGTAGAGGCTTTAGGCTGTTCAATATATAGGATCATGTCATTTGCAAACAGGAACAGTTTGACTTCATCTTTTCCAATTTGGATGCCCTTTATTTCCTTCTCAATTCTGATTGCTCTGGCTGGTACTTCCAACACTATGTTGAATAGGAGTGGTGAGAGTGTCTAGTTCCTGTCCTTAAGGGAAAAGCTGAAAGCTTTTTTCATTCAGGATGATATTGGCAGTGGGTTTATCATACATGGCTTTAGTTATGTTGAGATACTTTCCATCTATACCTACTTTTAGAGAGTTTTTATCATGAATGAGTGTTGAATTTTATCAAATGCTTTTTCAGCATCTATAGAGATGATCATATAGTCCTTGTGTTTGATTTCATTGCTATGGTGTATCATATTTATTTTTTTGCATATATCGAACCAACCTTTCATCCCTGGGATGAATCCAACTTGATCACTGTGTATAATTTTGAGTATGTGTTGCTGTATTCTGTTAGCTAGTATTTTTATTGAGGATTTTTGTATCTGCTCATCAAGGATATTGGCCTGTAGTTTTCTTTTTTAGTTGTATCTTTACCTGGTTTTGTTATCAGAGTGATGTTTGCTTCATAGAATGAGTTTAGGAGAATTGCCTCTGTTTCAATCTTTTGGAATAGTTTGTAGAGAATTGGTGTCAATTCCTCTTTGAATGTTTGGTAGAATTCTGCTGTGAATCCATCTGGTCCTGGGCTTTTCTTTGTTGGGAGCCTTCTGATAACAGCTTCAATGTCTTTTATTGTTATTGGTCTGTTAAGATTTTCTACATCATCTTGGCTCAGTTTTGGTAGCTTGTGTGTGTCCAGAAATTTATCCATTTCCTCTAGATTTTCAAATTTGTTGGCATATGGTTGTTTATAGTAGTCTCTAATGATTCCTTGTATTTCAGGGGTATCAGTTGTAATATCACCATTTTCATTTCTAATTTTTTGTTATTTGGGTCTTCTCTCTTCTTTTTTTTGTTAGCCATGCTAATGGTTTGTCAATTTTATTTATCTTTTCAAAAAACCAACTTTTTGATTCATTGATCTTTTGTATCATTTTTTGGGTTTCAATTTCATTAAGTTCTGCTCTGATCTTAATGATTTCTTTCTGTCTGCTAACTTTGGGTTTGGATTACTCTTGTTTTTCTAGTTCTTTAAGGTGAAGTATTAGGTTGTTCACTTGCCATCTTTCCATTCTTCTGAAGTAAGCATTTAATTCAATAAATTTCCCCCTTCTTTTTTTGCAGTATCCCACAGGTTTTGGTATGATGTATCATTGTTTTCATTAGTTTCAGTAAATTTTTTTATTTCCTGTTTGATTTCTTCTTGGACCCATATGTCATTAAGTAGAATGCTGTTTAATTTCCATTTGTTTGTATAGTTTCCAGAATTTCGTTTGTTATTGATTTCTAATTTTAATACATTGTGGTCTGAAAAAATACATGGGATAATTCCAATTTTTTTGAATTTGTTGAGACTTGATTTGTGACTTAACAAGTGATCTATCCTGGAGAATGATCCATGTGCTGCTGAGAAGAATGAATATTCTGAGGTTGTTGGATGGAATGTTCTGTAGATATCTGCCAAGTCCAATTGGTCTAGAGTGTTGTTTAGATCTTGTGTTTCTCTGCTGATTTTTTGTCTAGATGATCTGTACAATATTGATAGTGGGGTGTTCAGTTCCCCTGTTATTATGGTATTAGTGTCTGTTTCCTTCTTTAGGTCTAATACAATTTGCTTTATAAATCTGGCTACTCTGACATTGGGTGTGTATATATTTATGATTGTTATGTCTTCTTGGTGGATCAATCCTTTTATCATTACATAGTGTCTCTCATTATCTCTTTTTATGGTTTTTAGTTTAAAGTCTATTTTATCAGATATAAGAATAGCTACTGCAGCTCGTTTTTCATTTCTGTTTGCATGGTAAATCTTTTTCCATCTTTTCACTCTTAGTCTATGTGAGTCTTTATAGGTGAGGTGGGTCTCTTGAAGGCAACATATAGTTGAGTCCTCCTTTTTAATCCAGTCAGCCAGTCTGTGTTTTTTGATTGGGGAATTTAATCCTTTCATATTAAGAGTTGTTATTGAAAGTGTTGATTTACTCGTAGCATTTTACTGATTTTTGTTTGGATGTCTTAAGTGTCTTTTGTTCCTTTCTTTCTGATTTACTGTTTGTCTTCTGTATTTGTTGATTTCTTGGGTTGTAGATAAACTTTTTTTTCCTCTTCATTGTTGGCATTTTTATTTTACTAGTGGGTTTTGATTTTTCTTGAGTTTTTATGGCAGTAGTTATTTTTCAGGTACCAAACCCAGTACTCCCTTGAGAATTTCCTGTAAGGGTGGTAGTGGGGTAGTGAACTCCTGCAGTTTTTGTTTGTCTGAGAAATATACTATTTGCCCTTCATTTCAGAAGGATAACCTTGTGGGGTAGAGTATTCTTGGCTGACAATCTCTGTCTTTTAGTATTTTGAATATATCATCCTATTCCTTTCTGGCTTTTTCTGATGTTAGACTAACATCAGAAAAGTCTGATGTTAGTCTGATTGGGGTTCCCTTATAGGTGATTTGATGCTTCTCTCTTACAGCTGTTAAAATTCTCTCTTTGTCTTTGAGTTTTGCCAATTCGACTATAACATATCTCGGGGAAGACCTTTTCAGTTTGAATACATTTGGGGATCTTTGAGCTTCCTGAATCTGAAGATCTGTGTCTTTTCCAATACCTGGGAAGTTTTCTGCCACTATTTTGTTGAATATGTTTTCAATGCGATCTCCTTTTTCCTCCCCTTCTTGAATACCCATGACTCGGATATTTGAGTGCTTAAGGTTTTCCGATATCTCTCTTAGATTTTCTTCAATGTTTGTAATTCTTTTTTCTTTTTTTTCTGTCTGCCTGTGTTATTTCAAACAGCCCATCTTCAAGGTCAGAAGTTCCTTCTTCTGCTTCTGCAAGCCTGTTGGTTAAACTCTCTGTTTTTTTTTTTTTTTTTTATTGAGTGAATTCTTCAGCTTGGCAAGCTCTGCTGCATTCTTTTTCAGGGCATTATTTTCTTGTACATTTCTTCTTTCAGGTCTTGTATACTTATCCTCATTTCATCGTGTTGTCTAGCTGAGTTTTCTTGTATCTCATTGTTTCCTTAGAATTATCACTCAAAATTCCTTGTAAGACATTTCAAGGGCTTCTTGTTCTATAGGATCTAGGACTTGAGAGTTGTTACCCTTCGGTCATGTACTTTCTTGATTTTTCATATTTCTGGTATCTTTCCTTTGATGTTTAGTCATTGTGGCAAGGGATTTCATGGTCCACTGGTTCGACACTATTGTCCGGCTAGGATCCTGCCGGGGCTGCCAATTTGGCACTGCTGCCTCAGTGTCTGCTTGGATGCCTGCTGGCACCTCAGGTGTGTGCTTGCCGTAGGTCTCGGGTTTCTCCGGAGAGGTGCCTCTCTGGTCAGTGCACACTCAGCTGGGCTGGGGATGGGGTCCTGCAGTGGTGAGGCCTTCCTGCTAGGTCATGTGCTGGCACCATGAGGCACATGGTCTCCTCAGGTCTCGGGCCTCTCTGGGGGTGCACCTCTCTGTTTGGCGCACACTTGGCTGGGCTGGGGCTGGGGTCCAGCGGCAGTGAGGCCTACTTGCTTGGTTGCACACTGGCACCGTAGGGCCGAGTCATTTTTTCTTTAAAAATTTTTTAATATACTTAAGATGTACAGTGTGATGTTTTGATATACATATAAATACTGAACCAATTACTACAGTGAAGCTAATTATCATATCCTTTCTTCACATAGTTAACATTTTTCTGTGGTGATATGCCCTCTTTCTTACTGCCCCCAGTCAATCAGTCACCAACCTAATCTATTTGCCTGGTAATTCATCCTTCCTATCCCATTAGCACTGCCTGAGTCCAGCACACGAACACACTTTCCTTTCTTGCTAGGTCTGTTGTATTCTTACTGCTCACTCTTCACCCCTTTATGTCAGTCTCCATCTGGCAACCACTGTGTTCTTCCTAAAATGAAAATGTGATTGTATCTGTCTCCTACCCAAACCTAAATAGCTCTCTTTTGTCTCTAGGGTAAAGTCTAAATTCCTTGGCATGACCTGGCCTCTGTCTCTTATCCATCTCATCTTCTATCACTCCTCTCCTCACCCCTTCTGCTCTGGGAGCACTAATATGAACACACTAGGCTGTCCCACACCTCTGTGCCTTTGCATATCTTCTCTCTGCATGGAGCACCTTTCTTTATCTTGTCTGCCTGAAGACTCCTGTTCATCCTTCAAAACCAAGTTCAATGTCAACCTTCCCTGCTGCTGCTGCACAAGCTTCATCCCAAGTTGATCTTTCTCTGGTTTATTTGATTACACATGACATTATGTGTTCTCTGAAGGCAGGGCTCTCATCTAATTCACCTCTTACCCCCAGGGCATAACACTCAATAAATGTTTGTGCATTAAGGCAGATACCCTTGGGAGATGTGACAAGGAAACTATTCATTCATGCTCAGTGTCTATTACACCTCACTGAGGGCTGAGCCTGTCTTGATGGGGGTGAGTGTAGAAGACTGAGGACATCTGCGCCTAAGGTGTGGGGACTTAAGGAGGTTGGAGAGCAAACTGTCAACAATAGAGAGTTGTTAGGAAGCAGAGAAGTGATTGGTGAGAGTGACCCTTGGAGGCCTGGTTTTGTTTGTAATTCTTCCTGAATGTCGGGGCTTGTCTCTATTGAATGAACTTTTGCTGCTATTTCCCAGAATGATGACTTAAAACCTGTCACTGTGTTCCTGTCTGGGATTTGGAAGGTAAGGTGAGGACTTGGAAGGGAGTCAGGGCACACTTAGTTAAATTAGGTCGAGATGTGCCCCTTCTCAATCCTCCATCTCGGCAGTGGTGCCACTGAAAAAATAGCCTGTGAGGGGACAGCCAGGGGAGAATGGAGCTTATTTATGCTCTTTCTCTTCTACTTAATTATTTTCTGTAAACTGTGTCTTTTAGAAATGAACTATCAGTCTTGCCCACACTGGAAGAAAGACTGCAGCAACAACCCTAATTCAGTATTCTGGAAAATGGTTTCCCAGAGGGTAAGTACAAAGCAGTGAAATGCTGGCATGTTGGAAACCAAAGAATTTAAGATCTCTTCCAGTCCGTGGTTGGTTTTAACACTTTTTGGATCACGGATCTTTTTAGGAATAAAAATATAGGATTTTTTCCTGAGAAAAAGGTTCAGAAGCACATGCCAGATTATTTTCACATACAATTTTCAAGCATTCATGGAGGGTTCGTGGGCTTCAGTTGAAGAATATTTGCTCTTACCCATTCTTTGATTTTGGTTGCCAGGAAGCAGGGGCTTGATTCAATCCTTTAATTCAGGTCAACTTTAGATTCCTGGAGCAGTCTTAATAATCTGCATTTATAGACCACTTACTATGTGCCAGATACAGTCCTCAGCTCTTTACATGAATTAAGAACTTTCATGCTCACAAAAACCCTATTAAGTAGGTACCATGAGTGTCATACCCATTTTACAGATGCCAATACGGAGGTACAGGTAAATAAGCAATCTACCAATTGCACACAGTTAGTAAATGGCAGATTTGGAGTGTATCCCATGTTGTCTGACTCCAGATCCAGAATCTGGGCTGGGAAATCATCACCATGCCCCCCGCTCCCATCTATTGCTGATTTTACTTGAAGCTATCTGTATTCATTTTTCTTATAAGTTGCTTCTTTGCAAGTGGACAAGGAAAAAATTCTTTGCAAGTGGACTAGGAAAAAAAAAAAAAGAAAGAGAAATAAAGAAAAGAAGAAAGAAGTGAAAGAGGAAGAGGCAGTAAAAATACACTAATTGTAATTCTCCAAAATTAAACTTACACATCTGAGGAGCTGGGCCAAATGAAAACTTATGTTAATTAAATGCCTATGTGTTAGTCTGTTTGTGCTGCTATAAGAAAATACCTGAGACCGGGCAATTGATAAAGAAAAGAAATTTATTTCTTCACAGCTCTGGAGGCTGGAAAGTCCAAGATCAAGGCACCAGCAGATTCAGGGTCTGGCCAGAGCTATTCTCTGCTTCCAAGATTACACCTTGTTGCTGCGTCCTCACATGGTGGAAGGAGAAGGGCAAAAAGGGCCATGGTAGTTCCCTTGAACCCTTTCATAAGGCATGGATCCCCACTTCCTAAAGTCCCCACCTCTTAATACTGTCACGTTAAGTCTTAGGTTCCAACATGTGAATTTTGAGGAAGACATATACATTCATATGTCACATATTTGTGACAAGCCTGGAGGTGCCTTTGCTATGTCATTCTCATTTAGTCCTCTCAGTAGATAGCGTGAGAAGGTACAAATTCCCACATTAAAGGTGAAGAAGCTAAGACTTAGAGGCTAAGTTACTCATCCAGGGTCACTGTGTTAGTAAGTAGGAGAGGTGAGAGGCTCACCTAGATCTGCCTGATTGCAAAGTCATGCTCTTCAATTTTATTGTTTGAATCTACTTATTGGTTCTGTCTCCTAAATGGCAGGCTTGATCTTCCTTAACTCCCTTTTGGTACCTAACTGAACACGTGCCTTAAGGGGATTCAGGTAAACCCGCGTATGGCGGAGAAAGGTGAACAGCCTTGGGGTTGAAGTAAGGAAATCACCTTTAAATTCGGGCAAATTCCTTAACCATTCTGACGTTTAGATTCTTCATTTGTCAAATGGAGATCAAAATATGCCTGTTCCATAGGGTTCCTGCAATGTTTAAATAAGATACCATTATCCTGTCGAATAACTGAGAATCTTTCCATTTAACAAGTAATTGTTGAGTACCTACTATGTGCTGTGAAAAATCAGGGGCACTGAGTACTTTCTGTTTGTTTGTTTGTTTTTTCCTAGAATAGCTTCTGATTATTTCATCTCTCTATCATATATTTTAGGGAAATGCTATTGCTAAAAAGTTTTAAAGCCAAGTCATATTTTATATGTATCAAGCATCTACTTGTGATCCCTGCTCAGTCCTTGGTGCTGGGAGGACAGTGGTGAAGGAGATTGAAGGTGCCCTGTTGTCGTGAGCTACCTGGACACCTGCACCTTTATCTTTGCAAAAGGCTCATCGACGTTTGTGGATGGTCTTCTTTTGTCAGACTAGTCCTTTTCTTTTTCTGACAATAGAGGAAGTGCTGCTTGGTGGCTCAAATTCCCACCTCACCTCCTTGCTTCCAAGTTATGTGACCCTGAGACAAACTGACCCGATAGTTACCTTGTGGGAACTCTTGAGAATTATATCCTGTGGGGTCCATGCCTGGCACCTGAAAGTACTCTTTTGAGTTGGTACTCATGATTAGTAATAAGAATTGAGCCTCTGTCCCTTTGCTCATCACCTCCAATGAAAGACAGAAGCAGCATTAACTTTCACAGTCCAGTCTCAAATCCTTTGGTGGTGTTAATAACACCTGCAGATTAATCTAACGTCCAGATTCTTTGGTAAAGCATTCATGGCCCAGCATGAATTAACTTGTTTGCCCAATTTCAGCATCCGCTGGCATTTCCCCCCAGACACCAGTGTTCTCTTAAATTCTTAAGTCTTTCTGTTCATAGCTGCCTCAGTCTTCACCTGGTGCAATGCTGTTTATCTTTCAGGACTTGGCTTTTGTGCCTTCCTTTACACTTTTCTTGTTCTTTCCTAATTTCTACTACAGAGTATTGGACTTCTTACTTCCTCTTGCCCTTCCTCCCTCCCATCCTTTTTCCTTCCATGGATTTTTCCTGGTCACCCACTCTGTGCCATGCACCAGGTACAAGGCACCCCAGGCTGTGGAGGCAAGCAAGGTAGTCAGGCTCATGGCTCTCATGAAACTCTTAGTATGGCAGCTAAATCTACCTTAAGCTCATTGTTACAGTGTGATATAGTTGGATAATGTGAAGGGGACATGGGATGCTGTTAGAGTTCAGAGAAGGGGACCCGAGCTAGTCTTAGGGATCTGCGTAGGCCTCCTAGAGGAAGCATCCAGATCATTATTTTGTTTATGTTTTCTCCCCAGTATCTAGCAAAAATTCCTGTGGAATGTTTGCTGCATGAAGAAATAAAATGCCTTGCTCAATCATATTCATTCATTCATTCATTCATTTCTCCCTTTTCTTTTTCCAGGACTCAGGGTCACCTTCTCTTTCCTCAGTTTCCCCTTTCATGGTGTTTCCATTTCCCTGACTCCTGAATCGTCCACCCTGCTCCCACTAAATGACATGTAGTGTCTATAGTGCATGACACTCAGAGAGCTTTCATCTTCCTCCTCTAGCGACATTGCTCTTACTTATCTGGACTTCCACCTTCTGAACTACCGAATTTAGCAGCCCTGTGAACAATGACATTGAACTGCATTGTTCAAATACAGATTGGAGCAAATGCTTCAAGAACTCTGATGTGAAGCATCATCCCTCCAATGGCTTGGATAAATATTATATAGACCTGGCATTCCTGTACCAAAACCATACAGGATATTCCCTCCTTCACTACCTAATGTAAGCACTGTTTTGACTGGAACTGCTGGGACAAGGTGATTAAATTTGCATGTTGAAGAATGGTGGGCATTTGTTTTTTTAAGTTTGCAGAAGCTGCCTGTGGTGTGGTCCAAGTGATGCTCAATGGGTCCATCAGTAAAACCTTTAACAAAGACAGGTACTCATTTCTTTGCCTTCTATTTGCAAGGGTTATCATAGCCTCCTGTTGGATATTTCATCCCTAGAAAGAACATGCTTTTCATGTTTCAAGTCAGTCCTGAAGATTTGGGCTAAAAAAGGTAAACATTTTTATTCTCTGGAGAGATTTGTCTTTCTGAGTCAATGCTTTTGTCTCAGGAGAATTACAAATTTCTCCTTTGCCTAAAATCCTTTAATGGTTGTGCGGTATATGCATGTATTGAAACAACATGTTCTGTTCCACAAATGTGTACAAGTAAATGTTAAATTCAACAAATAAATAAAATCCTCTAATGATCCTAGTGGCTGCTGCATTGCAGCCAGCCCTTGCTCTTGACTTTTCCAGGCCTGGTGTAATTTTCTCAGCTTTCGCTCCCATTAGATTCCATCCTGCCCATTTCCCACCTTTGTTCACACTGTTCCCTCATATGACCTGCCTCTTCTTCCCCCTTCTGCCTGTCTCAATCCTTATCATCCACGAAGATCTGGCCTGACTCCTCTCTCCTCCACAAAGAGCGTGAATCCCAATTCAGCAATAAAATTATTCCTGGGAATGTCAGGAACTGTGCTGAGCTTCCAGCCTTCATGATCTCTTTGCAGGCATTGTCAGCAACGTACTGCAAGGGTTACAAGTGGGGGGACTCCAGAGCTCATTGCACATTCCCTGCATGACCTAAGGCAGGGCACCTAACCTCTGTGAGCCCCTGTATATGTACCTGAAGAGGTGATGGTAACATGAAAAGTGAGATAATATATGAAAATTGAGCTCTTGCCTAACAGAGAAAGTGCTCAATGAGCTTAGCTTCAGCTGTCACTCTCTTGTTGACTCCTCACCACTGAATCTGGCCACACCCACCCCTTCCCAGTCTGACCTCCTTCTATACTTAGTTTTTACCTCATTGATTGCCTTGTGGCTTTTGTTCTCTAATCTTTCCCCAGATAAGGCTGGTTGAAGGAGGGAGCATATGTTAATTTGTTCCGAGAACTGTAGTGACCAATACTAATTTCCCCTTCTTCCTGTGCTAATATTTACTTCTACAACAAAGATTTGTCCTTCTTGTCTTCTTCTGATCCCAACCTTTTGGGTGAAAATGTTAACATTTCAGAATTTTGTAATCTGATATTAGGGATCTAAGTACTTGTAACACAAGCAGCAGCTGTCAGAGACTAACAGGGATGGGTTTAGGAATGGGATTAGGGCAGGTGTCAGGGGCTTATAGAGAGCACTGCTTCTCAGACTCTACTGAGCATGGGAATCTCCTGGGGATTGTAAACTCCAAATTAATACAGGAGGTGGTGGTGGGATGAGATTCTGCAGCTGTAACTAGGTCCCAGGTGATGCATTGACCTTAGGACTACTCTGAATAGCAAGTAAAGAATAAGCAACAACATACAGATTAAAAATCTTATTTTGAATCTTGTCAATTGAGAGTCATGTCAAATGAGAAAAAGTGACTGTTTCTAATGCAAATTATTGGTCCATTCCAAACAGTAGGTTTTAACCAGTGGCATCCTGTCTGCTGGTTTTTGACAGAGGGTGTGGATGCTTTAGTTTGTGGTTGACAATATTCTTTCTTTTCTATGTTAGCATTTTTGGAAGTTTGGAAATCTTTAAGCTGCAACCAGAGAAGGTTCATACACTACAAGCCTGGGTGATGCATACTATCGAAGGAGTTGCCAGGTATGTCTTACTACTTTGTACTCAAGAATTATTTTTATGAATTAGTCCATCAAATAATCCATAGTCACAAGAATGCACTGGGAACAGACTGGATCAGGAAATGAATGGGGTCTTACTCTGCATTTAGCCCATCCCTGCAACCTCTTAGTTTTATTTCTGTGCAGTAATTTCTGACTGCTTGACACCTGAGGCTCCCCTGATGACCTGAAGGCTCTTAGAGGCTGAACCTCTGCTCCACCTCTTCACCTGGGCTTTGTCCAGGGCATGCTACCAAACGAAACCAGGAAACTCAGGCTTTTGCAAGATCAAATGTTTGCAAGATCTTGTTATTTTAATACTTTCTTCTTTCTTCCCCAGTGACTCATGCTCCAGTTCCTCCATAAATGAGCTGAAATTAATTCTAAGCCAAAAGAATATTACGTTTATCTGCCAGAATGACTACAGGTAATTGATTTCTTCTTGAAAGAGAAAAGGCAGTCTTGCCATTGGTAGGTGTTTCCCCTTTCCTTGGCTACCTCTGAGCTGGGAGGGCTGCAGGAATCTTGCCTGGCCATGATGGTGATCTGAGGCGGTGACTTACGGTAACCTCTGTCTCTCCCCCTCTGCTGGCCTTGCCCAAGAGGTTTTCCTAGCCAGTGGCCTTCGCTTGGCCACCTTCCCCCATCCCCTTCCTTCCCTACCTGCCCCCAGCAGTAATTTGCCTTTGAAGCTGGCCCAGCCTTTGAGGGCTTATTTCCTGGTGTCCTGAGTAAGGGGCCTTGCCCAAGGGTGTTAGGCCTGCAAGGTTTCGGGGGGAACAAAAGCATGTTTTGCCAAGACCTTTCTCTCAAGATGTAAAATCCTCATGACTTGGCATAATTTTGCATGTGAAATTTCCTTAGTTGGATCTGGGTGCAGATTCCTAACACTTGGTAAGTTGCCACATGGCAGTCTACCAAGATTTATTTTTTTCAATTAAAAAATGTAAAATCTTAAAAAAAAAATTTACTGGTTATCCATGTTTATTGGAGAAACGTTTAAAATTACAGATAGATATATAATTTTAAAGTTACCTGTAACTGTTTTCAAACCTGGGACCCCCTCACTTATTTTTAAGAGTTGTAGCCAATGATGTAGGTAAGGATTCCGCGCTGGAAGCATCGTTGAAGATTTTCTCCATGTGATCACTGGGAACAAGACTGATACAGGGGGAAGAGGTTGTTCAAAGCACGTGGAAGCTGAAGTGCTAGGATATTTTTCCTGTCTCTTTCACATCACCAGTCTCTCCCACCACCTGCTTCATGAAGGCAGAAAGATAGATTCAAGGGACTGATGGCTTTTGTTTCTCAAATGACCCACATTTCCCATCAATCAGCTGGCTCCTACCTGAAAACTGCCAGAGAATTGCATGTGCATTCTGCAGCAGTTAGATGGGAAAACAGAAAGAACAAAGGAACAACTATAAAAGAAATCTTGCAGACATCTGACACAGCCTAGGTTAGTCAAAGATATTTTGCATAGCGAACCTAGAATACTAGAAGCCTAGGAGAAGACTGGGGAATTAAAATGAGTCCTATCCCCAACACTCTTTTATCTTTTTTCCTTTCTCTCATTAATGGCCAGAAGACCTTTAGATTAAAACCCATCAGTGACCCTCACTGTGCCTGCTCCAGGGTCCAGGTGAGCTCACTCATTCTCCATCTGGAAAGAATATGTAGGCATAGCTTCTGTTTGGACTTGTACAGACATAAGCCATGTGGGAAGCAGATCATTTGTAAGCCAGTATCTGGCACTCAGAGCATTAGATCGTGTAACCTTAAACTTGGAGATCATATTTAAAATCACTGTTTATTTTCTCCAACCATGATTTCTCCAACCAATACACACATCATGACTCTTTAATTACCAGACCCGTAGGGCCCCTTGTTGTACCTAAGAGTTGTGTGGCTTTGGAAGACAGCTCTCTGACTCTAGGGGAGCCCAAAATGAATGTCATGGATGTAGACGTAGACTGTAGTTTAAATCTCTTCATCCCAAATGTATTTTCTGGTTTTAGCAAACTTTTGTCCAGCTGTTTTGGTGTGATTATTTCATAAGCAAACAAAAGTGTAATTTTATTTCTATAGATTAGGCTCCCTAATGATTCTAATGTTACCCTTAATAAATTCCACAAACACCATTAACATTTGGCTGTATATCCTTTAAGACTTCCTTTTTCCCCGCCATATACACACTCATAGACCTGATAAAATATATGCAGAGTTTCTTAACATATGTTTTAACCAGTGGAGTAAACAGAGGTAAAAATACTTTTTTGGATTATCATAAATACAGCAAATAGTCAGCATACATTATCTGGTTAGTACCCCCGAGCAGCATGTAAAAAAACACCTAAAAGGGTGCATTAATCCATTTTACTTCAAAATATACTGTCTCTATCCATCAAAATGTTATTCAACATATGAAAGATGTGTCCATTTTATTGGGACGTTGGATACGAATACTTACATATTTATGGAGAGAGATCATCTTAACAGCATAATTACTTCTTCTTTTCCAAAATTGAATTCCCAATAAATTAGAAACTGTAATTAAGAAACATATTCATAGTCTCCTCATTTAATATCAAGCAAAGATAGCTTCAAAAATCCTAAATAGTTTTAGATTCCTTTTCCATAGCAGTATGTCCTTAAGGAAGAGAATACTCTTTTCCCTCGAGTGTGTTCATATGCGCGATCCCAGGTGACCATATTGGTGAGAATGAAGTGACTCTAAACTGAGAGCTGCTGTGCCCAGCTGGTCATGCAAATTGGCTAGATACGAACCTGAGATGACTCACAAGGGCAGCTTCTGACAACTCTCCCTTCCAGAGGCCCAGGGATGCTGGCAGCTTCTTCCAAGGAACGCTTTCTTCCTTGATTCGCATTTAGCAAAATTAGATTTAGCTACAATTTAATGAGCCACTTTCCCTGCAATCCACCTCTCCTCACCCCCCATGTGCTAGACATCCCAGAGGACCCTGTAGCTTTGTTATCTCATTCCTATGAAAATGATAGTCATTCGCCTGTTAGATACATACCTAAGGCTTGCTCTGTGTTAAGGAAGTGTGGTCTTCTTGCTGGTAGCCTCCAGCCTTCTCCTCCAGGGTCTGTAACCCCTGTGCTGCCTCTGACCCTTGGATCCAACACTCACTCAGGAAACTCTAAAAAGAGGAAAACAAATCACCCACAGAAACTCTGGGGGTCCCTGGTCCCAGTTGCTACTTCTGCTGTTTCTTGGTCATCTGCTGACATTGATAGCATGTATCTGTGACATGTTAGAGCCAGACATTTGTTCTTACCTCCACATATTACTGTCAAACATTCCTTCTCAGTATTTATTTCTATGGCTGTACAAGTGAAATGAAAGTACCTTGGGCCCCATTTGAAGTCATTCACTCCTGGATAAGGCCTTTCTCAGTGTTGTCACTGCCTTAGAGGTGCTTGTGTGGATGCTAAGTGGTCTGTGCCTACTTTTGTTGCTAATGAAGGGGTTTCTTTCATTAAAGAATCGAGCCACAGATGGGTCAGACTGCCTCGATCCCCTTTTTCTGCTCTTCTGTCATAGGCCTGCCAGATTTGTTCAGTGTGTGAAAAATCCTGAGCACTTACGTTGCAGATCTATTATCTGAGCCAATCGCCATGAGTGTTCTCGATCTTCAACTGCTTGAAGCATGCACCAACATACAAGACTCAGCAGATACACTGGTGAAGAGCTGAAGATTTGGGGGAGTCCTCTGTCATAATGTCAACACTGGAGATGGAAGCCTTTTCCCCCAAAGTCTTAAAATAATATGTTATCGGTATAGTTTTTATTGTGTGATCTACTAATATTAAAAAAAAAAGATTATCATATAAAATTAGAATGAAAATTTTATATTATTATTTTGTTTTAATTTTCATGTGACATGTTCATGTTGTTTATATGTGGGTAACATCCTTTCTATTGAAAAATGACCACATAAAACCTCTCTTATTAAACAGGCAAGAAAAGTAGATGCCCAAGCTTTTCAGAAAACATTACATTTCCAAACAAATACCCGTGTCCCATGATGTATTTTTGTACCCTTCCTACAGATAGTCAGACTATAAACTCTATGTCATGGGTCATGTTGTGGAAAAGTATTCCGTAGGATATAAGCTACCCACGTAATTGGTGCTTTACTCTAAGCCTTCCAAAGGCCCTGTGAACTCGGTATTATTATCGTCCATTTTTAGGTGAGAAAATGGGAGCTCAAAGAGGTTACTGAATTTTCCTACAGTCATACATTTAGTATCAAAGTAGAGGCTTGGGAGCTCTGTCCAACTCCAAAGTACCTATGCTCTTTTTTTCTAGGCCTGTAATACCAAACTGTTGCTTATGATCTCTTCCAACAAATGCATTTTGGGTTAAATTGGATGTAATAGAATCTGAAATGTGATTTTTCTGGATGGCTTCAAAACAGATACATTTTTTCCTTCTCTTCCTCTTTCTCCTCCTCCTCATGCTCAGTGTCTTATACGTGTAGTATGCAGTTAAAATACGTTTGTTCCTGATACTGGCAATTTATGTTTTCTTTCCCCACACCTTTTTTTTTTTAAGACTAGTCTTGCTTGGGGCTTATCAATTTTATTACTTTTTCAAAGAGCCAAACTTTGTTGAATTTTCCTTTCTGTTTAATTGGGTTTTGCTATTCTCTTTATTATTAGAAATATAGATATTTCTTCTAATTCCTTTGGGTATCTCTATTCAGGCCCTTGAGATGGTAACCTAGATCGCTGATTTTTCAGCCTGTTTTCTTTTCTGATACGTACATTTTAGTACTATAAATTTCCCTCAGAGCTCAGCATTAGCTGTAGCTCTTAAGTTTTGATATGTCTATTTTCATTATCATTCAGTTAAAAATATTTTCTCATTTCAGTGTTATGTAAAAGTGTGTTGCTTAATTTTCAACATCTGGAGATTTTTTTTTTTTAAACATATATGTATTGAGTAAAGAATTAATAAACTAATTTGAGACTCCAGGGAATCTGCTTGGTTTGTTGAAAATAGCATATATTTTGGAGTTAGGCATTTCTGGGTTCATATTCTGGCATCACTGTGTGTTCCTGCGCAAAATACTTAACCTCTCTGAACTTCAGCTTCCTTGACACTCAAATAAGGATTATACACTTACCCCTATTAAAATGCAGTGGGTACTGAAGAAGCTGACAGTCTAGCACAGAGCCTGGTACATAAACAAGCTCTCAGCCATCATCGCACCTTTCTCCCTTCCCCTGGTTGTCGATCCCATTTCCTTCAGAGGCTCTTGCAGCTGCAGCACCGTGGTCCATCCAGGGATTCTTCACTAGCCCCCTTTCCACTTCGGCACATCCTCATGGGAATTTGGTCTTGGCTGGATTAAAGGATGGGTGTTTGGGACCAGTTCTGATTGAGATTCAGACTTGCCTCACATTCCAACCAACGCCACCTGAAGAATGTCTTCAGAAACAGGACCCCACCAATCCACTGGGCAACCTGGCTACTTTCCTCTTAAGACTCTCTCCGCTTTATTGCTGAGCTCAGTTGCTGATGTCTGGACTCACTAATGTCCTTGCTCACCGGGATACCCTTCGAAGAGGTTGCTTGTGCCAGAAAAATTTTGTTCTTTACGTCTCCTTCCAAAGATGAAATGGATAGAAAAGAAATCAATTTGCAAGAGGCTTCCTCCAGAAAGGTTCATTTGAGTGTTCAAGTTTGGAGCCAGGGGAGAACTGAGGGGAAGCTGGTTCCAAGGTTTTAAACTGTGCTGCTGAGGGTCCCAGGAGCCATGGAGGTGGCTTGGGAGCTGAGATGCTTTTTTTTTCCTTGTACTACCTTGTGTATCTTCATTACTGTGATGTCCCACATCTACCTCCTTTCTCTCTGTAATTCTGACCTAGGGTGTCTTTGCCATTAACCATATAACCGTCTCTAGCCCTAAGGACTTTCAGGCCTACAAATATAAACAGACTCTCCAAATTCCTCTTATTATAAGTGACTTCTCTACTGGACTACTAACTGCTCAAAACCTAATATTTTACTCATTAACCTGCTACTCCCTGTCTCCCCACTCTATTCTTGTCTGCTCTAGAAGATTCTCTTACCATCATAACTTGCACCCACCATCATACTTACCCAAAGGCTGTGGGAATGACCTAGACCCTAATTCCCCTTTTCTAATTTCTTAAGGCTCACTATTTTCCTACTGTAAAGGTTCTTGACCTTATAATGTTGAGGCACACTCTCAAATACAGTTCTGAAATTCGAGGCTGAATACTTGTAAGGATACACACACATATGTAAATGCATATATGTATGTATGTGTGTATGTATAGATGTATACATATATACACACATGCTTTCTTGTTACCAAAACAGTGTCTCTCAATCAATAGTAATTACAGCATTCAGTGGGCCTTTCTTTAATCCTGAGTCACAGTTTGTGCTGACCTGCTTAGCGCTGTGTCTGTGTCTCTTATATAGCTGACAGGTCAAGCTATCAAATGCGTTGGCAAGACATTGTTTCTTTGGCTTTGTCTTGGCAGCTTTCTGTACCTTTCTTAGTTCTTGTTTGAAATAAGCTCAATCCATGTTGCATATCCTCTGATACAAAGGCATCTCATTCCTCCTTAAAACAATTTCTAAATTTGTAGCGTGAGTGTCTCAGGAAGACTCCCTACCGCACAGAAGGACTCTGTATCTGTGCATATTTAAAAGGCAATTAGTGATATGCAATGGATGATTTTTATGTATGACAAATAAAAATCTTGTAAAGTAAAATGTTAAAGTACACCTAGAGTATTGCATACCTGTAAATAGCATTTTATAAATGCAGTGATAACCCAGACACTTTTCTCAGTTTTTTTTTTCTTAAATAGTAAATACTTTATTTACACACTGAGAGTCATGATTTTAACATATTTCTCAAACAGTCCATCAAGAGTTCAGCAGCTGGGTGCTGCCCTTGGAGTCAGCGTTAGTTGGCCCTCAGCTCCCATACACAGAACACAGAAGGTTTTGAACTTTTCCTGACAGAACATTCATCCATGAACTTAATTCACATAGGTACACATGGCCATTCTCATCCTCTGATCAGAATGCAAATAGCGCAAGGTAGTGAAAACCGTAGAGTTAAGAGCTAGGTGACCCATTGGGCGACTTCATTGACATCCATGTATCTCTAGTTTGGAATATATTATAACAGGCAAAAATGGATTACACAAATAATGAAAAAATAATAAAGAACCTTGTGGAACCATTCTTGTAAAAATGGTTGTGTCTAGGCTTGAAGAAAGAATTAGGGATATGTTAAGCTGGTGATACACTGGACCTCCCACCTACCTGTGCCCCAATATGGAGTGAGTTTAGGCAGCTGGAGAGAGGATGGGTCATCTTCTTGCATTTGTCTCATGATGAGGGAGGTGGAAATAGATGCCGAAAAAAGTCCAAAATTGCAGTCTGTTGAAGACTAGAGAGTACTCACTTACTCCTCTTTTTCCCTGCAGACATCAAAGAAGGGAGAGTATTTTTGCTTTCCAGTAAGGGTCTCAGATTTGAGGATCACATGATCACACACCCTTGTCCTCTATTAAAAAACTCACCTTGAGACCTCCCAGGATCTAATTTAATGACATAGTGAAATGTGTGATTCTTATTAAGTGACATACATATGAAACAACACTTAAAGGCTTGATGCAAAATGCAGACCTGCAAAGAAGAGAAAACTAACATTTATTGTACCAGACTCTTTACATATTGTATCAGCCAGTGACCTCAGCTGCAACAACAGAATGCAACTTGGGCTGACCATACATTTTCTAAAGAATATCAAGAGCTTATATGTTCTCCAGGAGGGCAAGAAAATAGTTTGGAAGCCATCTACCCAGAAACAACACCCCAAATTACTCCACTGACTGGTCAGGTAGGAAAGTTGCCTTTTGCCCTGTGGACACTTGTCTGTCACTGCCAGTACAGAGCCATGGTTGTTTCTGGGAATGGGAGTAAATAAAGTGCCTGGTGCCTGCTTCCTCACCTCACCAGCCTCAGATCCGCGGTTGCACAGGTTTGTCTGATGTATAGGGTCTGACACACATAAAATGCTTAAAACAGAGCTCAGTTTCTCTCTCTGTAAAGCGCAAGTGATAATAGTGCCTACATGCATGGCATGTTCTGAGCATTAAGCAAGATGATACATGTAAAATTCTTAGAAAAGTGCTTAGCATATTGAAGAGCTCTATCAAAGTTAGGTTTTTAAGTTAAAAAAAAAAATTCTGGAGCCTGTTTTTATTCTGGAGGAAATTCCTACTTGGTTTAGGAGCTGAGACCCTGAGGCCCAGAGGACGATGGAGGAGAGGAGAGGAAGTGGCCGTCTTGCCAACCAACAGGATCAGCCACAATCTCTCACGAGCTTTGAGTCCTCCTAGATGGTTAGTACCTTCCCACCTGAGGGAGAAATGGGCCAGGTATCCTCTCCCAAGCTGCATGTCAACGAAAGGTAGCAACAGAACCCCACTGCTCTTAAATCTAAGAATTTAACAGTTGTCACTTTTAATCCTTCAGATTGACCAAGAGTTCTGCAACCTCCCTTGGCATTGCCAGGCCAAGCCCCTGCTCTCCCGACCAGGTCCTACTACTCTGGTGACAGCAATGGTGCGCAGTCTCCTTGGTAGCATGAAATCAGATAACAGAGTGCACTGGAACTAGAAATTCCCTCCTCGTGTCATCAGCAGACTGGAAGAACACTGGAAAAGGGTAAGAGCTGTGAAAAAACAGGGCAGCTGACCCAAGCCCTCAGTGCAAGAACAAATCTCCCTTTGTGAAGAATACTTAATATCAGTTCAGTTTTCACAGAGTTGCCTTTCACCGAATTTCCCTAAAAGGGTAGAATAATCAGATCCGAGTTGGTTGCTGGAAAAAAGAAGCCCCATTGGGAGCTGCTAAGTTCCAGATCACTCTTAGTTGCTCAGAATTTCATGACTTTGGCACTGGGCCATAGACGTCACAGGCTTGAACTGGTGAGGTGGGAGGAAGGAGGCACTGTGGCTCTGGTCAGGTGTCCTTCCTCCTGCCAGCCTGTTAGAACATGAGGGTGAGTCAGTGAATCTGTCACATGGAATTATTTCAAAGAAGTGCATTTTTTAAGTGTCACCCATGACCATTAGCATGTCAAGCACTGCTGTAACGAGAGTAGCAAAATAGATATTCTGGAATAATTTATTATGGCATTATAAAAGAATCATGAAACATAATGGCTACAGGTCACTGGCTCACCTGCTTTACTTGACAAGTGAAGAAATGAGTTTTTCTCCTAAAGATCATGGAGAGTGGGTGCTTAATGGTGGGGAGTAGCTTAGGAGTCAAGGTTTTCTCATCCTACGTCTTCCTTTCCTATCACAAAGCCTAAGAACCCACAAACAGGACCAGCAGAGATGGCTAACTGTTGCCTGGTGTCCATTCTTCCCTTCTTTTTGTACTAAACAGTATTTTCCCACCCACCTTTTTTAAGGAGGGCATGGCTTCCCAGCCAGAGAACGCATTCCCAGGCTCTGGCCAATGGGATGTGAGTGGACGTGATTAATGCAATTGCCTGGTCATCTTAAAGACAAAGCCACTCGCCCTGGATTTCCCTTTTTTCCTGCTTCCATTGGCTGAAAAACAATGAAACTTCAGCAAGAGCTTTGAGACCTAGGGATGGAAGCCACAGGTAGAGGACGGCAAGTCTAATTGGTCCTGGGGGAGAGATTTCTCCCTCTCTTTCCCCATCCTGCCCTACTTTCCTCCGGAATCTCAGTTTCATGTTGGCAAGACTTGGTCTCTTTTGTTCATTGCTTTATCCTCAACTCCAGATGCATAATAGAAACAATAATTACTTGCTCTCAGAGCTCCTGACTCCACAATACCCTCTTCGATCCTTGCCTCTGCAGCTCAGCTCCTTCTTCTGGATTTGGCTTTGGGGGCCTCTTCAGCTCATTATTAAAGAATTCATTTACTGATTATTCATTCAAGGTTCAATATTAGTTGGTCCTTTTCTAGATGCAAGGTGCTGGTGATAGAGTATTGATAGAAACAGACATGGGCTGCCTTCATGGCACTGTGGCCCACGCCCTGTGGATTCAAGAGGGAATCTCTTGGCCTCACCTTGGATCTGGCTAAAGTCTTTCACTTACCCTCCTTCCAAGTTGCCCACTGTGCTGTCTGGGAGACTCTGGTCTGTCAGGAGAACTGAGGATGAGGTAGTTAGAACTGTTAAGGACACAGACATGCTCCATGAGCACAAACTATACTGTGGGATGGCAGAAGGCAGATGATAACATCTTCCTGAAAGAGGGGAGATTAATAGTTTTCCTTTAAAATGGCTTCATTAACCAAGTTATCATTTTTTTAGTGTTAGCAATACAGAAAATAAAAAATAAAGATAAAATCATTGATAATCTTGCCACCCAGGGGTAACCACTGCTAACATCTCATGTACAAATATATATTGTACACTTTTCCTATAAATCACATTTCTTATATTAATCACATAAACAAGAAACATTTTTCTTCCACATGTTAGAATTTTTGACATCAGGATGCATCTTAAAATCAATGTATTTAGAAAGCAGTATGTCGTGATGTAATTGAAAGTATCTTTTTTCTTAATGATGAATAAACTAATAGTCCATCTTACACTTGATGACCTTGTAGATCTAATGAAATAAGTATATATTTATAGAAATGAGATCATATATTTAGAGAAATACTATCTAACCCTACAGTTACCTGAATTTTTTCAGTTAATATTGTGAACATCTTCCTAAGTCAATTAATAGAGCTCTACATTATTATTTTTTCATTGGTGAAGAGGATTCCATCATATGAATAAGTTGTGCAACAATTTATTCATCTCCTATTTTGGAACATTTATTTTGTTTCTATTTTCAAAAAACCCATAACCAGGAGACTGTGCATGTGTGGAGACAGGGATTATATGGGAACTCCCTGTACTTTATGCTCAGTTTTTCTGTGAACCTAAAACTCCTCTAAAAAATTAAAGTCTTTCAAACAACAACAACAAAACACAAGCAAACCCAAACCGTGCAAGTCAAACAAGTCACAAGTCAGGGCTGGCCCGTGGCTCACTCGGTAGAGTGTGGTGCTGATAATACCAAGGCCATGGGTTCGGATCACTATATAGGGATGGCCGGTTCGCTCACTGGTTGAGCATGGTGCTGACAACACCAAGACAAGGGTTAAGATCCCCTTACTGGTCATCTTTTGGAAAAAAAAAAAAAAAAAAAAACAAGTCACAAGTCCCACGGCCAAGCCCAGATTCAAGGGGTAGAGGAATAAACTCTACCTTGTGATTGGGGAACTGCAAATTCATATTGCAAAGGAATGTGTAAACAGGAACAGGAGTAATTTGTGGATATTGTTTTTACAACCAAGCACACTTGGGAAGGTTTTAAACAGGGGAGAGATGTGATCAGATCTGTATTATGGAAAGGTCACCCAGGTGACTTCATAGAGAGTGAATGGGAGAGTAGCTTTGCTATATGTAGAAAGATTGAAGTTCTTGCTTCAATCCTACAGGGCAGTGGGAGTCTGAAGAAAAATGAGTAAGAATCCGAGAAGGAACAGCAGGAGTGGGAGAAGGAAAGCCACTTATAGAAGATGAGAGGAGGGGAAAGGCTCAAAGATGACTGAAACATCAGAATGATAAAGGTAAAGATACTGATAACTTTGGACAGAAAAGAAGCCCTTGTTGTGGGCCACATGGAGATGGATGGTGTCCTTACTGGAACACTCTAAGAGCTGGGAGTGAGGAATTTATGGAAGGTTTAATGAATTAAAAGGCTTCAGAATGCACTAAATCTACACAGAGATACCTGAGAGATGCAAGAATGCTTGTGATTTCCCTTCACTGAGAAGCGTTTGTACTGCAAATCCCTCACAGTGGTGCGCCTGCTTCAAGGTGCTGGTGACCAGGGCAGGCTGGGCAAGGGACCCACTGCCGATGAGAAAACCTGAAGAAAGACCCTTTCTCACCCAGGGAGCCATTTTTGA
Source organism: Cynocephalus volans (assembly GCF_027409185.1). Classification (NCBI taxonomy): domain Eukaryota; kingdom Metazoa; phylum Chordata; class Mammalia; order Dermoptera; family Cynocephalidae; genus Cynocephalus; species Cynocephalus volans. The sequence goes on from NC_084468.1 coordinate 13,110,017, forward strand.
ATAAGAAATTTGTCCTTTTCGTCCTCGAGCAGTGAGAAGAAAGGTAACAAATATGATGAAAGGTAACAACTGGGGGAATCTTGTGGCCCTGCCCATCATTGCAGCTCACTCTTAGGCCATGTTCTTCCTCTTCCCCACGGCCCCAGCCTTCTAGCTTCCTCTTGCAGTCACCCTCAAGCACACACTGTGCTCTGGCTGGCCTATTCTTGTGTGGCAGCAAAATTCAGTGGTTGCGTAAGGCTCTGGGCTGGACCACTGGGCCTGAATTCTGCTGCATCTCTTATGAGTTGTGCGGCCTTGGCCAATGTACTTAACTTCCCTGGTCCTTAGCTTCCTTAAGTATAAACTGAGAAACATCTAGCTTGCCATAAGTATTCAATAAATGGCTGTTACTGTTATTATTATTTTCTAGAGCTTGTTCTTCCTTGCAGAGTCCCAAATTGAGAGAGAAAGAGTAAGGGTGAGAACAGAAGCCCTAGGAGCAGCACAGACCCTCCACGGACCCAGGGCTCTGCACTCGACTCTACCTTGTGATCCTCGTGAAATCCTCGTGAGGACTCTAGCCCTTTCATCCTTGGGCTGTGAACTTTTTTTGTGTTTCAGCTTCCTCAATTGTAAAATGAAGATAATAACAATAACTTACCTTGTTGGATTGTTGTGAGGCTAAGGAAGAATTAGTAAAGATTAGATTTATCTTCAAGTATCAGAAAACCTGTAATCACAGTGGGTTAAATCTGATGCTTCGGCCCAGAGGCCAGTGATCTAGGGCTGGTGAGTCGGCTCTGCTCAGTAAGATCCTCAGAGACCTGGCTGCCTTCCTCATCATTAAATGGTCATTCTCTTGTCATGGTAAGATGGCTCTCCGTCATCAAATCCATGCTCCAAGTAGGAGTAAGGAAAAAGGATGACAAAGAGCCAAAGAGTAACTCTGCACTGTATTCTTGAGGAAATTTCCAGAAAGCTGCCATAGGACACTTCTGCTAACACCCCATTGACAAGAACGTACAAGAGTGACTTCACCCAGCCAGAGAGGAGGCCAGAAAATGAAGGTGTTATTCTGTCCATCTGTGAACCAGCTAAAAAGCTATTCCTTTAGATGAACGCAAGAATGGGTATTGGAGAAACAGCTAGTTGACTGAGGCACATGCCTACTATTTAATCCTTGGTACACAAGAGCATGCAAAAAATGTCGTTTATCATTGTTATTATTATTATTATCCATCCACATATCCTTTGCTCATATGGAGACCAGCGTGGCTTCCTCAGGAGAAAGGCTCTAGGCTCTGAGGTCCCTGGGCCTTCACAGTCCTCATGCTTGTGGGGCTCAGTGTGTTCTCCTGGGCATCTTTCCAAAGGCCTCACCCAGGTGTTTTAAAATTATCTGAAGAAGACCGATAAAATTACTGATGAATTATGTTATTTCTGTAAATGAGAACATACACTCTTTAGAATGATGTTTTGGGGTGGAAATGTCTGTGGTCTTCATGGTCTGAAATAGAGTCTGATCTCCTAATTGAATGAAAAGGTCAATGTACAGTTTTAAAAAAATACCTGATAGAAATATATTTTATCTGAATAAATTACATATGGAAAGAAAAGAAAAAGTTGGTAGAATTAGATGGAAAGCTGCATAAATGAGAAAGTGAAAATGTAGGTATGAACATGGGGTTTTCCTCTTGAGTTAATTTAACTCAAGTAAGATGTTAAATTAAATGTGATGTCATCAAATTAGGAGTGTGGGTATGTTTTGAATCAGAAACTTCAAAGTGGATATGAAACTTCAGAGCCAGGTGAAGAGGATTTTCCAAGTTCACTGTATGCCACATGGTCAGAACCAGGGTAAGTGGGGGAGGCACTGAGGGCACGAAATTGAAGATGACGTCACTGTCAGGGTTGTACAAGCACTGGGAGCACCTCATTCACCGTACTCTAGTCCTTGCCTGCATTCCACGTGTAGCTTATCAAGGAATGGTGTTTTGAAAGGTTATTTTTTCATTTTTTTTTAAGAGGCGGTCATAACTTTACAGATTTTGCATTGAAAAATTCAAAATGTGTAAAGGTTTCTGGAATATACTGATTTATATTTAAAGAAACCATAAAAGGAGACTCACCAGAAATAATCTCAACAAATGGGAAAATTCAGTTAATACTATTGAAATGTACCAAAGTGTTCCAGGAAACATAGTTTGTATAATACAATAAACCTCTCTGATGCTGTCAGGTAAGAAAACTGGCTGCTGCTTACTTTAAGTGGTGTAATAATTAACAATTTTCAACTACTTCTCTTTTCATGAATTCATGACAATGAAAAATTAATATACCAACTAATAAACTAATATATCTTCTCTTTCAATGTTTCTTAAAGAGATTTTTGTTCTGTTTTTTAAAGAGACTTTTTGTTCATAAGTCAAACAACAATCCATCCAAAGGGGACTAATGGTCTGTTAGCATATAGGGCAAACAATGAATTCAGTCTGGCAGCAACTATCATTTCTAAAATGCAAAGCAGATAAAATTCTCAGAAGGTCCAAGCAAAAAGTTCTACCATGCAGATGACCACAGAAATGTAACATTTGATAGTTTTACTGGTGATGTCAATGGGACTCCAGTTGTTCTCGAACTCTACTACTCGACTCTCGTTTTAGGCTTTGTATGTTGCAATTTTGCTAACAACACAAACATGATTCAAATTCTTGAAGTGCTAATTACAGTCAAGAGCATATTCTACAATGAACTCGTCTGGAATTTTACACCCAATGTAGTCTGATCTATATCCAACAATTCTGGCCTATATCCAACTTGACATGTTGACCTTTGGATTATACTCCTTGTTTTTCCAGTGTCATTTATGTCTTTTGTAATCAAGAGGTTCTTTCCAGTTAAAGTTGTAAAAGCATCTCCATAAATGACTTTTATGCCCTCAATTGACTGGTCATTACAATAGCTCTTTGGTCTGATAAAATCTGCAGTCATGGAATGGAAATATCACTTTCTCTGTTGAGTGCTTTGTTATAATCCAGAAAATTGGCAAAGATTTTATGGCTCCACTGGAACATGCAGTGGCCTGGAATGTGACTGCCTTCCATCTCCTTCACAGAATTTCAAGGGCAAGCCATTTTGTCCTGTCCATGATTAGTCCATAGGGAATAAACACTTTTTCTAAACCCTCACTGTAATGACTGGATATGCAAAATAAATCTAGGTCATACCCTGGTTCAACCTCAAAAATCATGACACAGGGCTGTGGGCCACCATGATGAAACTGGCTGAGGAAGGAGTGCATAAAAGGTTATGTTTAATTAGATATTTGAAATTCTTATGTTATCAGCAGTGGTTGGATAACCAGCCCATCTTATAGCAGCTCATGCAACCCTTTCAATAAGTTGTCTGGTAGAAAGAACACTGGACTTGAACATAGCATGGCCAAATTGTCAAGTTACTGAGTTATGGCCTTTCTTAATTACTCCTCCAAACTGCGGTGATTGTCCGTTGTTCAAGCAGAGTTCTTTCCTCAGCATTAAGCTCTAACATGGCTGCCCTGATGCTAAGCCAATACTTGTGGTGCTTTATTACTGTGAGCATGCCACTTTATTTCTCAGAATTTGCCTACTCATATGTAGAATAGAGGAAGTGGTACCTCTCTTCCAGGCCAGGCCTGTTGTGAATATACCATGTGAAAATGGTGCCTGGGACCCAGAAGAGCTCCAGAACTCACGGTTAAATTTACGTTTATTATTGCCTTCTGGTCTCAAAGCAGTAATCACTCCCAGGACTTAACGTCTACCACTCAGTGAGATGGGATCTTCTACCTCTCAGATATTTGAAACTCAAGGGCTCCTTTGCCCTATTTAATAAAAGAAAATTCTGAGCCTTGGTGGTTTAAGATATTACCCAACAGGAGGCCTGATGTCTGATTATGCTGGTAAACATATCTTGTGTTTGATTGCAAGGCTGTAACATATCTTTGAGTTTTTAATGTGTCCAAAGTCATATCAAGGAGATTTATAAGACAAGCTGTTGATGTTTTAATCTATTTGCAGAAAATCATGTTTTTGAGTTATAATATGGGTGTCACCTGATTTTCAAGAAATTCAAGAGAAGAAAGGCCAAGGTTCAACTTGAGAAAGGGACCTGGGCTTTTCCATTTTCTGAGTCATTAAAGGCACTGAGTCATTAAAGGTAAGAGCCCAGTCATTGAAGAATAATTTGGAGCTGGGTATTGGATCTGCTGCAAATACTGGGAATTGATATGGAATGGCAATTGGTCAGTTTTCCTGTATGATCTGTTTTTTGTCTCATTTCTTTGTGAGAGACTAATGATTGTTTTTCAGCCAAAGCAGGTGAGCAAAAACCCACAAAAGGAAAGGACAAGTGTTACTGAGTGGGTGAACCAAGTGGATGGGGGTTGGGTATAAGAACATTCTGGAAAGCTAAAATTACCAAACAAAGGTAAGCTCTTACCCTATTTCTTCAAGTCCAAGCTCATTCATTTCACATTATCATGTTTCAAAAATTGGGAGTATCTTAACATTGATATGTTTATTCCCTGTGCTTTTTTGTTTTTGTTTTTGTTTTTTCCTTCTGAAAAGCTGGTATTTAGTGATGGCACATCTAATAGTTAATGGTTATTTACAGTAGAGAAAATATGCTATTTTAAATTCTGATATCCCATTGCTTCTTCTTTTTAACCAAGTCAAGGAAAGGTCAGTGGTTATTAAAATTCATCATCTCCAAATGAAAGGAAAAAGAAAACAGGAAACTTACATAGCTCAGTAAAACAAGAAAATATAGCAGGTAGTAATCGGCATTAGGGAAGATGAATGTCAAGGCCATGAATTTGTACCAGGCTGAAGCTCACAAATACAATTTTTTACTTAGTCCTTCTGTGTCTCCCATGTGGTGTTATGTATCGGGGGTCAAATCCAGTCACTTATTTGTACTTTAACTCCTGCAGTGGAACATGCTCACCCAGATCTGTAGCTCCCTGAGCAAGACGCTCACCCACAGCACCCCTACTCCCCGTAAAAAGACTTTACTGGATGACTTAGAAATTTTCTTAATGGCAAATGGAAATGTTAACTTGAAAACTCAGCAATTAATGTAAAATTTCCCTGTTCGGTTATTCTGAGTTAAGAGCACATGACACATAAATGTCACAGAGTGGAGGCTCAAAAAACATTAGTTCCCTTCCCTTCTCCCTTTCAATTCAGCACATCTCACTTTCTACTTCACATTTTAAAACCTCTCCAGGGACTGTGTGTTGTCCTAAGCAGGTCCTGGAAGAATAACAAAACAATGATAATAATAATAATTGCAACAACAAAAACAAGAGCAGATGTTGCTGTAGGTGGCAGGTCCCCGCTGGCCACTTTTGATACACTCATTATCTCCCTAAATCTTCGTCACATTCCTGTGAGGTGGCTGCCATTATGATTCCCTTTAAAAAGGGAACAAAGGAGGAACAAGGCTTAGAAAGATTAAATAAAGTGCCCAGGGACACAAATGTGAACTGTTGGAGCTTAGATTTGAATCCAGATAGTCTGACTCCAGAGCCTAATTCTTAATCATAGTAAAGTCGCTAAATGAGAATCAGTAAATGCATGTGCAGCACTTTATAGTTGTCAAATAGTCTTTTACATGCATGGTGTCATCTGGTGTCCAGAAGCACTCTGTGACTAGAATAAGTGTTTCCATTTTATGGATGAGAAACTAGAGGCTCAGAGAGATTGAATGACCTGTCTGAGGTCACACAGTAAAGAAAAAGTCTAGATCTTAAATGTGAGTCTCCTGATGGTTAGTCAAGGGAGACTTTCCAGACAGCAATTGCATGAGCTTCAGGTTCCTCACCTGTAAAGTGAGGACAGCGCCTACCTACCTACTCACCTGACAGATATAACACTTACATCCCAGAGCACAGGGCCGCTGCTAAAAAGTCCTGTGAATCAATGCAAGTTTGTAAAAGTTCACATTCAATGGGCATTTCAAGTTCTCCGAGTTGAAGTCTTTTTGGAAAAAGGAAGTACAGCAGCTTCCTGAGAGAGAAACGCCCCGGGTCATGCTTTCTAGAGGTCAGGCTGCTCATAGGCCCAGATGTCCAGACAGGAAGAGAAAGCCAGGGTTGGGGGTGGTGGGAGAGAACGGAGAGGACTCTGGACCGAACTTCAAATTTCAGCTCTGGCATTTACTTAATAAGACCATGCGTAAGTCATATCCTTTCCATACCACAGGGAGCTCAGATAAAAAATGGAATTAATAATGACACTTACTTCACAGAGATGTGGAGGATATTAAATGGCCTGGTGTACTTACCGCAATTATTGCAGTGCCTGATGTGGAGTAGAACACAATAAATAGTCCTTCTTACTAGGGGAGACTAGGAAAACACTATATAGGATTTAAAGAAATGTTATGGTGGTCTCTAGTTTGGTTTTTATATTATCCAAGGTTCCTAGTTACGTGGGGCATGTTTTCTAGTGACAAGAGGATTGGATTCATGGTAAAACATTCTACTTGAGTCCTAGAGAAGGAAAGTCACGTCACCTTTCTGAGCTTCAATTTTCTTTGGTAAAAAATAGAAATAACACCTAACTTACCTCATGGAGGAGATATGAGATCCAATGAGAAAAATGCATGAGAAAACATTGGGAAGAATGTGAGACAGAGCTGGAATATCGTTGTGATGATGATATTATAACTTTCAATAATCTTTTTGGAATTTAGAGCACAAATAGAATTTTTATAAATCTAATTCTATTTGAAATATCCTTATAGAAACTGAATATCTAAAGGAAAACTATGGCAAGTATTCAAAGTAAGTAAAATATGAGAACACTTAGCAACGACAGCCGATGTGTATGCTGAAATGCAACAGTGGCCAGCAGGTCAAGGCTGCTAATCAATTGATGTAGCTGCCCTTTTCCTACCTGCTCAGAGTGGCCATGACAAGTTCACCACCTATGAATGGCAGAGCAACCACGGGTTTGGCTTTGATCCTTGCTCTGTACGCTCTTGGAATACAGTGGATTAAACATAAGAACATTGCTTCTGACTTGAGAGATGGCTGTCTAAATGGGACGGCCCTCTCAGACCCCACATTTCAACTGCGCTTCCCTGATAATCCCTGCCCTGCGTTCTCCCCGACTGGCTGCTTTCTCCAGTCCCCTCACAGAGCACCTGCATGCCTTCACAGCACCCACTGCTTCTCCTTTGTTTCACTCCTTGACCCTTCTTGAGAGAAGGACCATGGTCAAACCCCACATCCAAACCAACAGAAAATCCTATTGGCTCAACCTTCAAAATACATGCAGAATATGAACAGAGCTCACCAACCTGGTCAAGCCCCTAACTGCCTCACGCAGATTCTTGCACAAGCTTCTTTGACTGGTTTCCTGCTTCCATCTGCTTGCTGAGGCTTCTCCCCAGAGCAGCTAGAGTGACCTTTTGGAACACAGAGCAGACTGTGGCACTTCCTGGATCAATACTCGCCAAGGGCTTCTCAGAGCACTCAGAGCAAAAGCCACAATCGTAGATTGGAGAGCCCTGCGGGGTTCTCCACCTCCGTTGTTCCACGCTTCTCTGACTTCATCCTCCCTTCTCTCTTTTGCTCGTCTGCTCCAGCCCTGCTGGCCACCTCACTGCTCCCCTCTCCCCATTTGGGGCCCTGTACAGTCTGTTCCTTCTGCCTGGAATGCTTTCTAGATATCCACATGGTGAGTTCCCTTCCCTTTTCATATCCTGGCTTAAATGTCCCCCTTTCCATGAAGCCTTCCTAGGCCACCCTACAGACATCATACTCTTTCATGTTCCTGAGAGCTCTCTGCCTTTTCTTTGCATTATGTCTCTCCATATTTTTTAATTTAAAACTCTCATGGCCTCCCTATGCGCTGGGTACTATTCTAAGTGCTTCCTAAGTATATCAGTTAATTCTCACAAAAATCCCCATGAGGAGGGGTTTATTATTATTTGCATTTTACAGATAAGAAAACAAAGGCACAGAAAAGTTATGTAGCCTGATCAAAGTTGCAGAGCTACCATGGGGTGAAGCCTTGCTTCAAACCCATAGAGTCTGGCTGCGAACTCCTGACTCCTAACTCAACGTGGCCTGTCTCCCGTCGCGCTTAGGACCACATGACATTATTTAAGTATACCATTGTTTATTTTCTGTCTCCCCTCACTAGAATGTAAGCTCTAGGAGGGCAGAGACTTTCATCTGTTTTATTCATTGCTGTATTGCTAGTATCTAGAAAAGGGCCAGCACATATTAGGTGTTCAGTAAATATTTGTTGAATGAATTAATAAACTTATCATAAGCAAACTACATAATGAATAGTGCATGAGGTCCATGATAGAGGGACTATCTGGTTTACTGCTGAAACCCTAGTACCTAGAAGCGTACTTGGTCCAGAGCTGGCCCTCAGCAGGTATTCTTGAGGGAACCAAGGGATAGGTTTCACATTCCTTATCAGTAAATGAACTAGATGGCCTGCAAGGTCCCTCCAGCTGGCAAGCTTGCATTGCCCTTTGTTCATGCTTTCTTCCATTTAACAAACATTCGGGGAGAGAATCACTGATGACCTAAGACAGGGGAGTCACATAATCCCCAAAGACTAGCACTGTGCCTGGCACATCAGTTCTCAATAAATCATTATTGAATGAATCAATGATCAAAGGAAGGTACTGGGAAGAGCATTCTGCATTGCTGTGTGGATTGTGCTGATTGGAAGGGACAAAAGCTGGGCATGGAGGGGACCCACAAAGGTGCCATGGTAAGATCCAAGTGAGAGGCAGTGAGGTCAGAGGGTGTAAGAGACACCACAGGAGTCACCAGCTGGTTTTGAGCATAAGGAGTTGTTGGTGCCACAGAATGGGGTGGCAGAAGGAAGGGAAGCTACCTTCATGGAGAAGAGGAGGGAGAAATTGGTTGTGGGCGTGATGCCATGTGAAACATTCCTACAGAGAGGCCCAGTAGGGAGATAAAACATTGGAACCAGAGCTGGGGAGAAGAGCTTTAAAGTAAGAATAGATGAGATTGTAAGAGAACAAAATAAAGAGAGAAAATGGAGCCAAAAATCAGAACCTTGAGGGACTTCCCAGTTCTAGTGAATGGAAGGAAAAAGGACAGAGAAGAGACAGTTGGAGAGGTAGGAGGTGAACTGGAGGTGCATTCTGAGGGACTCAAACGTGGAGATCTGTCCACCAACAATGGGGTGGCAGAGTGTCAAGATCTGCCATGAGATCGAGGAGAATATGCTCTGAAAAAGTAAGCTATGGGTGACCCTCAACTGGGCAGAGTCGCCCTGGCGGGCACCAAACTGCCAGGGGTTGAGCAGAGTGGAGGCAGCCGATGGAGACTTCTTCAGCTGTTTACCACTGTGACGATGGGCAGGTTACATACTTCACAGACTTCAGCTTTTTCACTATCAAACCCTCATATTCTAGCATAACATGTCTCCATCAAAGAGTTGAGAAAGTTAGATAAGATAAAGCAAGTGCAGTAATAAAGTACTTGCACACATTCAGCGGTCATTAAGTGGAGCCTGCGATTAGTGATAAGAATATAATAAAAAACAGTGGAGATGATGAGGAGCTTGGAAGTGAAGAAAAGAATGAGTATCTAAGACCTTGAAGAGTAGGTGGGTCAAGGGAAGCCTTTTTTTTTCCCCTAAAAGATGACTGGTAAGTGGATCTTAACCTTTGACTTGGTGTTGTCAGCACCACGCTCTCCCATGTGAGCAAACCGGCCACCCCTATATGGGGACCCAAACCTGGGGCCTTGGTGTCATCAGCACCACACTCTCCCGAGTGAGCCATGGGCCGGCCCTAAGGAAAGCATTTTTTGAAATGTTGGTGGCCTTTGCCCTCCCTTGTGGCGAGAGGCAGAGATTCTGGGGAGACAAGGAATCAAATAAACCAGATGGAGGGAGCCATCCATGTCCTGGAGGAGGAGGAGGGACGCTGCTTCCTCAGAAAGACAAACCACAGAACAGAGGGGAGAGACAGTGAGGGATGAATGACTGAAAAGAGTATGTGTGGGACCGGCCTGTGGCTCACTTGGGAAAGTGTGATGCTGATAACACCAAGGCCACGAGTTCAGGTCCCTATATAGGGATGGTCGGTTAGCTCACTTTGGAGAGCATGGTGCTGACAACACCAAGTCAAGGGTTAAGATCCTCTTACCGGTCATTTTTACATAGGGGGGGAACAAAAGAAAAGAAAAGAGCATGTGTGCGGGAACCAGAACAGCTACTCTAATGACTTAAATATATGGCATGCTTGGAATTAATTTAGGCCTAGTGCAGAATTCAGAGACCTTGAATGGCTGCTTTTCATTCTACAAGCATAGGCTGGGCTATGCTCTGGCCAACCCTGGGATACCGAGATGAATAAAATCAGGTCCTCACATCAAAGAGCTCACAGTCTAGAGGGAAGAGCCAGACAAATAAAGTGACAAGCTCATTTATTCATTCATTCATTCATCATTCTATAAGCTTTATTAAATCCCATTATCTATCAGTCACAACACTAAGATACACCCAAGGTCCCTCAGGTCTCTGTCCACACCTCCAAGACATAGTTCATATTTATTATCCATATGCATGTTTGTTTCCCCTACTGTCTAAGCTTTTAGAAGGCTAATCCCACTGATGCTGTGTTTATTGGTTGAAACTTAAGTATAATATATTGAAAAATAAAATTAAATCATAAAGGATGAAATAAAGCATATTCTAAAATCAATATAAACAGCAGCAAATTAACCAGTTGTGTGTCATATTGATAACATAGCCACCCAGACACAAAGAATTAACTCAAGTCTTATTTGAACATAATACCCTGACTGTGCGTTATTCATGTGGTATATTCTAAGGGCAAAAATAACCACAAATAAATGTTGAAGTTAATAGGTTAGTATTGACATATTCCATGTCTTGTAGGTTAGACCAAACAAACACACAGAATACATAAAAATGAAATAAGATGAGGAAAACACTATTTAAAAAACAATTTGAATTGGTGAGGTCACTGTGACCTCATATTTTTGCAGATGCAAAATCATTTAGCCACATTGCTATTTTGTCATATTATTTTAATTCCTCTGACATCCTAATTCAACATTTGTTGAGTGCTTACTGTATTTCAGACACGGTACTAAGTTATATAAAATATTTCATTTAATTCTCTCCACTACACTATGCAATATGTATAACTGATATTTAGAAGGTGAGAAACTTGCTTCAAGTCATATAGCTGGTAAAGGCCAAGCCCAAATGGGACCAGGCTTGGTCTGACCCCAGAACTCTGCTTATAGTGCTAGAGATACATAAGACAAGTCAATAGAAAACCTTTAGCCCCATCTTAAAAGCACTGTATTCATTTGCGACACTAAACTTGATCTGACTCCTGATATAAATAAGCCATATGGGAAAACAAAAAGATCTTTTGGAATCACCTAATTAATCAATAAAATATTTGTGCTCATTTGGCATAGAGTATATCCTCAAGTGCCTGGGAGGCAAGAACCAGGTTTTAGACCCAGCTCTGCCAATCCCAGCCACACGACTCTGTGCCACTACACTAGACCTCTCTGGGCCTCTGTCTCCTCATCTCTAAGTTGAAAGAGCTGTGTGACATGAGGAGCCACAGGCTCAAGTATCCACAGGGGTTGCAGGTAACACAAATGAGTAAAATGGCCCTGTCCTGTCTACGATGGCTGTGGCCACTCAGTACCAACCCAGTGTTGCCAGGCAGGTGGGCAGGCCTCAGGTCACCCTATCTTCCAATTCCTCAAGAAATGCCAGGAATCTAGACTTTTTGTGACATTTTCCAAATCTCAGGTTAAAAGACATAAAAAAAAAAAAAAAAAGCACTTTGTATGAGAAAACAAAAACAAAACCGAGAACCCCACAGCATACTAGTAAGTAGCCCTTAGGCCAACACTTTGTAATTTTTCAATCAGATGAACTCTGAAATCCCTTCCAGGATCCTTTGTGGGAAAAGAAATGGTCCCTTCAGGCATGAAGCAGAAGTTCTGTGCCTTACGGTGTGATGCTCAAAGCCGATTATCTAGCTCATCTCAGAGTTTTGCAAGGATTCCTTGGGACAGTTGACAAGTCCTGGTAGCTCCTGGGCAGCCGTCTCCTCATCTGTAGAATGAAGAGGCTGAAGCTCTCTGGGGAAGGGGGAATGAAGCTCACATCCACTAAGTCCCTGTTATTGTCGGGGACTTTTCATGAATCATACCACTTGTATAAGGCAGGGTTCTCCAGAGAAACAGAACCGATGTATACACACACATATACAGAGAGACAGAGACAGAGATAAAGATAGAGACAGTGAGACACAGGGAGAGAGGGAGAGAGACAGAGATTTTGTTTTAAGGAATTTGGCTCACATGATTATGGAGGCTGTCAAATCCAAAATCTGCAGATCCTGGGAAGACTCAATGTGGCAATTCATGTCCAAGGGCCATCTGCTGGCACAATTACCTCTCGCTTAGAATGTCATTCTTTCATTCTTTGAAGGCCTTCAATGGATTGGATGAGGCTCGTCATGCTAGGGAGGGCAATTTCCTTTACTCAAAGTCTACCACCAATTTAAATGTTAAATCTTATCCACAAAAAACACCCTCACAGAAACATCCAGAATAATGTTTGACCACATATCTGGGTACAATGGCCCTGAAAGGAACCTCAGCCGAGAACGGCCATCTTTGGGGTAACTTGGACCAAGCAGAAAATTTCAGCTAGCCATTAACTTGGGAACTAATAACCATCAGTTCCTTGAGGTTAGCAGAGGAATCGAGAAACTGACCATATGACTGAAACTGCCCGGAGATGAAATCATGCCCCAAAAGGATCCTTCTTACAAGTTTAATTCTGCTTGTCTCCCATTACAACCTCTTATGTTGATTTACTTTAGATGTTGTGCAGCTACAATTAAGGATTGAAACTAAGTTTTCTTGCTTTTCTTACCTCCCTAATCAACTACAAACAGAGGAATTCCAAGAGAAAGTCACAGCACCTTAGCTGATTATTAACTCACCTTCTTGCTTAAAAGAAAATTACATGCACATTAGTTAGAGGTACGAGTCAGGTATTTTTATGTTCTGGTGACTCTTGACTGAGGTTATTGTCTTTGCACTCTCCCTAGGAGGTAAGGACTCTGGCCCCGAAATAACATCAAAGGCTTGAAGCTGACCAATCCACCAACTGCAGACCCCCCAATGCCAAAGCACCCAATCCATCATCTGACATCTGATTTAGACCCTCTGCTAATCCCATGACCAGCCTCTCCCTTTTCCTGTAGGACAAAACCCTTGCCTCACCTTCCCACTTCTTCCCCTTTATAACCCCCAAAACAGACATCAGAAGGCAGGATGATTTTGGCCAGGTCATAACCCAGATGCCAGTTATCTGAATAAACCTTCCAGTCCTTGCTCCAACTTTTGGACTTTTGAGTCATTTGTTTAGTGAGTGGGTGAGCTGAGCCTGGCTGCCAGTAACAGCCCAGCCAAATGAACACATAAAATTAACCATCCCACCATTTAATTATCCTCATGAACCAATGAAGTAGATTACTGTCACCATTTTACTGATGAGTAAACCGAGGTTCAGAGAAGTTAAATGACTTATTCACTTGGTTTTAATATTTCATGATTCTAGAAATAACGTTGCCATTTGATAAGGGTAAGACTCAAGTTTGTGTTGGATTCCAGGATCAAGGGAGCTGCTGCAGAACCCAAAGCTCCCATCCGGACGACCAGGGAGCACCCCACAGGGGATATCTGTCGTCACCAAGTCACCATTTACTTGGATTACAATGTGGATGCTGCTTCCTTGGGTCATGCAAAGCAGCAGTGGCCTGATGAACAAGGGGAGCTGTTTTCTTACACCTGGGCCTTTTTGAGCTCTGCTTATGTGTTTTCCAACAAATACTTACTAGGCACTTTCTACGTGCCATGCATGGTGTGTGGGGCTCTAGATTGGGAGGTGGTGAGACACATCCTTTGCATTAAGCTGCTGTGGGTCTAGTTGGGGGGTTAGGCAAGGGAGCAGGCAGATGCTGTGCTGTAGATGGAACCCAGAGGGAACCAGAGAAGAGCGAGCTGATGTTTGGTCCCTCAGACTTTGGGTTCCTGGCCTCTCCCTGGGTTTTGTATCCTCGGAGACTTGCCTATTGCCTAACACATACTAGTAGATGTTTACTAAGTGCCCACTGAACATCTGCGTGGATGAATGAATAAGTGGAAATTATCTACATGTCTGTACCTTTTACTAGACTGTGACCTCCTTAAGGGCAGGGACAGTAGCTAAAAATGTGGGCTCATGACTTGGGACGTCTGACTTCAAATTCCAGCCACCCCTCTTACAGGCTGGGGGATAGGATCTCTCCAAGGCTCAGTGTCTTCAACAGTGGAATGGTGCTAATAATAGAACTTGCCCGTGGAGTCACTGTGAGGATCTAATGAGATAATAAAGTGAAAGTGACTAGTAGAACACCAGGCACAGAATAAACCCAGTAAACACTATTTCTTTGTCAGAGTCATCATTAATTTCTCTCTTCCTGGAACACAGTAAGGTCTCAATAAATGTTTGTGAGTAGATAAATGGGTGAATAAATGAATTCATTTCGGGCTACTGGGGATAAGTGGGGCAGGCAGATCCTGCCTCTCTTTTCCTCTCTGGGTTGTTTCATCTCATTGCACTGTTGTGTCCTTCTCAAGGGCCTTGCTAGCCCTTGAAACCTTGGAGACCAGAACACTGGAATATAGAGGATTGGTGTAGTGTGGATACAGGCCCAGTAAACCCTAAGTGATTATTTTCCTTATTAGTTTGTGCCTGGTCCTTAAATTATTTATACCTGCAGGAGCATCTGAGAGTGAATGGAAAATGAGAGCATTTTTCAGAGCTTGGAGAAAAAGAGGGTAAGACAGCTTCCCTCCCTCCTGCATAGACAGCTGTTGCCTCATTACAGGTCTACCTGAAGCACATTTCATTAAGAGGAGTTCAGCCAAGTTAGCACTGCTTGAAACAAGCCAACTCTCTGTACCTAGCTCCCAGTCCTCCCAGTGAGGCCATCAGGGCTCTGGGCTGCTGGCTTCCCTCTTTTCTCCATGTGCTGTCTCTTCGGTGGTAGGAATATTTCCAACTCTTGAGCAGATATGTCTGATGCTTTAGTCTTCTGTGCCTGGAGGCAGAAAAGCGGAGAGTCCCTTGAGGAAGGCATCAAGGTAGGTGGAAGGAATCTGCTGTGTGGCCTTGGGCAAGTCACTTCACTTCTCTAGCCTTCAATTTTCTCATCTAATGAGGGAGCTAGACAAGATGATTTCTAAAATCCTTCTGGCTCTAAAATTCTATGATCTCCAAGCCGTGGAGTCAACAAATTGTCCCTTAGCAAATATGTGTGGAAACAAACAATGTTTTAGTCTGATTAGTCTAGCCGTACATAGCTTGTAGGATAGACTGGAGATCTATGAGACCCTGTAAAAGAGCAAACCATATGGGTGCACATTAGAATCAAGTAAGGAGACCTCTTCTTGTGTATGCAATAGAGGCACCAAAGCACTCCATGCCTTCCCTTCTCTACCACCTGCCGTCTGATACCCTGATAGCTTCTAGCAATCCATGGCAGTGATAATTACCCTCCCTAACAATGGTGGCCTAACTCATGCAGTTCTCTAATAAGTACTCTATAATATCCTTGAAAGTGGTAAACATGGCTAATTCCTGGGTATCCTTGCTATACTTTTGTTTGTCCCAAGACTAGAAAAAGTTGGGAAAACTCTTTAAAGAGCTCAGCTCTTCTGGCTTCTCACTTCCTATCTCCTTAGTTACACCATGTTACACCATGTTCAATGAGATCAGACAGTGTGACCCTGGATGTGACTTGGCATGGAATCACCATCATGACCAGACTCATAATTTGGAAGGCATCAATTTACTCTATATCTCACTCTACATCTTGGCTCGCCCAGCAGAAATTCATCAGCAACTGGAAGAGGTCCCATAAAAGCGTTTGCATTTCAATTAACTTTCAAGTTAACCTTGTTTGAATTCAGTCAAAAGTTTTTGTGAGAGGTGTAATAAAACATATTAATTTGGGCCAACAGGAAAAAGAAAAGCAAAACAAACATGTTTTTGGGGAAGGAATAATATTCTAAAATATTTTGCTCACATGTTGTTCTTTTTTTTAGCTGTAGAATACAATATATCAAATTTTTTCTCTGAATTAAAAACCAAACATAGTCAGTTAAGAACATATTCCAAATATAAACATGAGGCAAAGAAGAATAAATGGATATAATCTTTGGGCTGATAAAGAATTTCAAATATTTGGGGATTGATCCCAAACTCTCAAGTCTGTGCTCTGCCTTCTTGATGTCTATGGTATCTTGTCACAGACTTGATGATGGGAAGCTTTTATGTTCCTTTTGCATGTGATCTGAGGTCAGCGGGAATGAGTTTGCTTTTCTCAGCCTCAAAATGCAAATGACTCATTAAAAAAAAAGACAAACAAACAAAAACGAGGCTATTTCCTTTCAGTACTAGAGAATTAATGAGAGCTCTGAATATTTCAAATACTGAAACATTCAAAACGTACTCTTCCACTCCTGTTGAGGGGACACATCTGATTTTTGTAGGTCTTTGTTTTAGTCTGTTTTATATTGCTATAACAGAAATACCTGAGACTGGGTAATTTATAAAGAACAGAGGTTTATTTGGCTTACGATTCTGGGACAGCTGCATCTAGCAGAGGCCTCAGGCTGCTTCTACTCATAGCGGAAAAGTGGCAGGGAGCTGGTAGGTACAAGCAGATCACACGGAGAGAGGAAGCGAAAGAGAAGAGAGGAGGTGCCGGGGTCCTATAAACAACCAACTCTTGCGGGAGCTAATAGAGCGAGAACTCACTCATTAATCCCTCCTCCCCCAAGGAGAGCATTAATCCATTCATGAGGGATCTGCCCCCATGACTCAATCAGGTTCCAACACTGTCACATTGGGGATCAAACTTTCACATGAGTTTTGGAGGGGACAACACACACAAACTCCATCAGTCTTGGGCTTTTCAGAGAGTGGAGAGAGGAGTTTGGAGACATATCATATAAAAATTACAGAAAACGTTCATTGAAATACTTGATGCAATGCAAATTTATTTATATAAGGTTGACTTATAAAATAATTTTTATCACTTTGTATGTAGTTACCAAAGAAAATTGGGGGAAACATTCTAAAAAAAGGAAGAAGAAAGTAAAAATGACTTCTAACTTCATGACCCAGAGTTAATCCCCGTTTCCTGTTTTTGATGTAATGCCTGGCAAAAAAGAAGGAACTCAAAAAGTATTAGTTCATTAACGATGTCCTCAAATCTTTATTATTATGAAATTTACGTAAGTCCTTGAATCTTTATTATTGTGAAATTTATGTATTTATACATATCTTTTTAACTGCACTCAGAGCATGTGAACTGTTTTGTAACCTGCTTTTTAACATATAGCTCAAAATTACAAGCCAAAATGGTTTCAAAACAGTGCCCTTGGAAATATTGCCACAGCTTAAAAATTTGGAGCCACCTCCTTTGAACCAGCCTAAGTTCTGTGTGTGTTTTAGATTAGGTTTCCTGGATTCTGAGAAGGAGATTTGAGAGCAGGCAATATTTTGAGTACTCTTGGGACTAACACTTCAGGAGGGGAGGCAGAAGAATCAGGGTTGGGCAAAGGGAGAAACTGGGGTGCCACACGGTGTCCACAAAGGCTTCAGCTGATCCCAGGGGGAGCCGGAATGGCCCTTCTGGGTTGTCTCCTTGAGGTGAGGGCTGGAACATTGATCGGTCATCAGATGTAGACCCAGGGAGGAGGCATGACCTTGGGTAAGTGGGATCTCCTCCACCCAGAGCAATTTCTAGAGGGGACTCAGCTGAGAACGCTTAGCTGCCAGCAGCCCCTGCTGTGGGGAATGAGGCGTGAGCGCATTGGGCCTGCAGGGCCGCCTGAGCAGCTGTCAGCAGCATCTACTAAACTGTAGCACATGTGCCAGGCACTCCTGTGGGTCAGTCTTCGCTTTGATTTCTTCTGACTTTGTATTCATTCATATCCTCTGGATTCTGTTAATATATGCCAGCAAGTGGGGCATGAATTTGTTAGTACTTTTTTTCCTTTCAAATTGTCGGCCGTGTGGCCTTGTTTGTTACTGTAGTCCAAACGCTACTGGCTCATTCTTTTGAATATCCTTTGTAAACTTGGTTTTTGGAAGTTGTTTCACTCTTAGTTCACTGATGAAGAAAGGTGATCGCGTTGGGCTCAAACAGAAAAATAAGGCGCGATTCTAAAGAAATATAAATGGCAGGTTCTAATAGCTGAAAAATCGGATTCCCAGTGAAATTCTGATAGATGACTTTTAGAAATCCTTCCAGCCTTATAAAGCATCACTGACACAAATGTGCATTGGTCCCAGGTCCTGTAGTCACTCCTCCTGTTTGCTGTAAATGGATGGTCATAATTTAAACAGATAAAGGTGAGAACTTGCATACATTTTATAAATCTTGGTTACAATGAACACTTTTTGGGTCCCACGTATCCAAGGCTATTTGGTTCTAAAAATTACCAAGTATTTTTTCCCACTGGTTCTCTTTAGATATGGATTTTTTTCTTGGTATATATTAAATAGGAGCTTGCCCTGGAAAAACTATTAAGTTTAAAGGGAACTCAGTAGAAGAAGAAGGGACAAAGAGGGTTTCATGGTTTGAGGACCATGAAGACAATGATTGAGAAAGCAGAGACCTGCTCCAGATTGAGAGGACTTTCCTTTAGCCCTGATCTAAGCAGAGGCTCTTATTTCTTTCTTTCTTGTTATTATTTTTAAATTTAATAAATTTTTAAAATTTATTTTTTATTAGTATAGTCATTGTTACAAATCATAGTTATCCTTATGCCCCTTCCCCAGTCTCCCCTCCCCTCCCCCTCTACCCTCTAATAACCATAGGTTTGTTCTCTCCATCTGATGGATTAACTGTTCCTCTGTTGGTTTGTTGCCTACAAGATCTGTCCAGTACTGAGACAGGTGTGATCAAGTCCTCCCCTATTACCGTAAATCAGATGCTTCTATTACTCTGGAGTGTGCTCTGTGTCAATGCAGTTGAGAGTCTGGCAGGCCATCGACACGGTGGCTGTGACTGCTGCTATAGACTAGCCACTTTTGCGGCAGCTATGGCAATTGCAGTGGCTATGGTGGGCTACCCACATGGAAACAGTGATTTTGGTATGCTCTTTACCTGGTTATGGCTGGGTTTGGCTTCCCCAGGCTCCACACCTTTATTAATTTCTAAATGGGATCAAAGTGCTCATCGTCAAACAGTAAAATGCACATACCCACCAATTAGGCAACACATAATTTCCAGAAGCCTGGAGAAAATTCTAGTTACAATTTGGATTATGCTCTGGAAACTACCTAGGCTTCCTTTACACACACTTAATTTTTATTCTTTAATTTCATTTCCGCTGTAACACTTTAACAATCATTTATAAACTTACTAAGGAGTCACTTTAGCAAGTAGTTGTACTTTCCATTTCTGGTTGTTCCAGTGCTAAATATTGTGAGTTGTCATTTAGCAACAGAAATACAACTTTCCCTTGACAACAGTAATGGGAGTAACTGACATTTCCTTGGTGATTCTCTGGATATTCAGGACTATAAAAGATCCCAGAGGCTGTGTCATACCTCAATAACTGATTCCAAATGCACATTTGGATGGCCCTCAGAACACAACGTGGAGTGTACATTTGGTAGATATCCAGTTAATTTGATAAATTAGCTAGCCAGCACAGAAATCTGGTTTTTAAGCAGTCTTCCAACCTAGTGTTTATCAACTACAAAATTGATATTTTATTCTCTCTCTGTCTTACTCCTTTATTTCTCAACTGGGGTGTTATTTCTTGGGCGCTGAAGTCCCCAAAATATGCTCATTAGAGAGTATTTGGATACTTTAGAGAAGCTCAAAGGAGAAATAGCCTCCATAGTTTCACCAACTAAGGATCATAGTTTAGCATATTTACTTGTGATCATTTTTCTTTTTAGAATAAAGGAAAAATCTTTTTATTTTTTATAAACTAGCTGCTTATCACAAACAATTTTGAACAATCTAGAAATACATAATAATAAAAATAAAACTCACTTGTAAACTTACCCCTATTATTCTTTAGTATTTTTTTCTATAAATATTTTTTTATTGGTTTTAAATAATTAAGGACACAGTGTATACATGATTTTCTGGCTTGATTTTTCCCCTTCAGTTTTTATTTTTATCAGATTTCATAGATGCGCATAGAGTCAAACTGTTCTGAAAGACTTGGAAAAAACCGCAGACTCTTTACATCACCAGCCCCCTTTCCTCCTCACCAGAAGCAAATTTCTTCCACCCTTTTGCTGTATCCTATAATAGATGGTGTCTTAGATTTGATGCATTGAGGTATATATCAAAAAACATCTTCAAGAATTAATACTCCTGACCAAGATGTTTACTATAGTGTTATTTCTATTGAAAACTTAGATATACAGGTTTAGGTCAAATAGATAAATAGAGCATGATACCTTCCTGTTAGAAGATTAGGTTATGCAGCCATGAAGATTAGCTTTAAGAAGAGTTTCCAAGTACTTGAAAAATTGTAGGATTTTTTTTTTTTTTTTTTTTTGCTTTAGGTGATACACAATGGGCTGGAGACATTTGATGAGAGATGATGAATGGGAGCATTTACTTTTGCTGACTTCCAAAACCATGACAAAATGGCAATAAGCAAGAGAAACAGAGAAAGGCATAAACCCTTCAGGATAAAGGCTTTAGGAGAAGAATTTGTGGCAACTACATTTTGGAAGGTGGAAAGCGGTTATGTGAGTGGACTTTAGAAAGCTTAATCTAAGCTAGCACAGGGGGAGGCCAAAATAACCCAATTTTATACTCCTTGTTATGGAAAAAATTGCATCCACCCCAAATCCATACATTGAAGTCCTAACCCCCAGTACCTCAGAAGGTGACTGTATTTGGAGATAGGACATTTAAAGAGGTAATTAAGTTAAAATGAGGTCATTAGGGTGAGCCATAATCAAATATGATTGGTGTTCTTATAAGAAGAGGAGATTAGGACGGACACACACAGAGAGGACCGCATGAGGACACAGGAGAAGATGGCCATCTACAAACCAAGGAGAGAGGGCTCAGTAGAAACCAACCCTACTGACACCTTCATATTGGACTTCTAGCCTTCAGAATTATAAGAAAACACATTTTTGTTGTTTAAACCACTCAGTCTGAGGTACTTTTGTTATGGCAGCTCTAGAACACTAATACACTCTCAATCCCTCAAAAGGAATTGAGAAAAACAGGTACCTGTGGAAGTGAAAGGAAAGTGGAATGTAAGACCAGAGGACTGCTTAAAGGTCTGTAAAAGCATCCAGTCGGAAACCTCACATCCCTTCTCCAAAGTGCCACCTCTCCACCATGGGAGACCATTGGAGGTTTATTTTCTTAAGAGGATAAAATAGAGAGGATCTCTAGACTGGGGCAACAGTCACATGAGAGAGTGTGGCACAAGACGAAAACAAAATGAAGTAAGTGAAATGTACCTTCTGAATGCTGAGGCATTGCTCCAGCCTTCTTTCCCCAGTCTCCAGAATATTGAAGCATGGAATTCAGAATATGGAAATCTTCAGAGATGTGAAGAATCTTCTCTAGTGAATTTGACCAGCCCAAGATGTCAGAGGTTTCCTCAGTGAAACAGCCCCTTCAGGTTACCCTATTGTCAAGCCTGTATTCAATAAATACTCCTTCCCCCGCCCTTGTGCTCGCTTCCAGCGGAGGTTTCAACGCCTCATTCTGCAACAGGAGCAGACATGGTAGACTGTGGTATGGCTCGTAAGTATTCTGTGCCCCTTCCTGATGGAGAGGTATAATCTCCACCACGTGGAACTCAGACTTAGCTGTGGGGCTTGCTCTGGCTAATTTAGGTGGGATGGAAAGTGATGTGTGCCACTTCAGGAGAGAAGCTTTAAGACCTAGTGCCTGCTCTCTTTTCCCTGCCTTGTAGGCATGTAAATATGTGATGATACGGAGCATGCAGCAGACTGGGTCCCAGACAATGATGAGGAAAACCCCCTGCCAAGGCA
The DNA here is from genome assembly GCF_027409185.1 of Cynocephalus volans. Lineage (NCBI taxonomy): Eukaryota > Metazoa > Chordata > Mammalia > Dermoptera > Cynocephalidae > Cynocephalus > Cynocephalus volans. The sequence continues at coordinate 13,132,165 of NC_084468.1, forward strand.
CAAAGGACACATCCTGTGAGCAAAAAAAAAAAAAAAAAAAATGAACTTGGTTATTTTAAGCTATTGCAAGTTCCAGGTCGGCTGTCATTGCAGCATAGTCTAATTATCCTTATGGATGTAAACATAACTATGAATCACCAGACATCTGAGGAAACACTCTAGTCTGAAAATTAGATACCCAAACAGACAGGAAAAAATTGGAGGAAATGAAGCTGTGCAAAAAGACAAAAAGTTAACGAACAAAAAGCTGTCAAAGATATCCGAGGGTACTTCAAAAAGTTCGTGGAAAGATTCATATTATCTTTTAATTCTATTTTTGTGTGCACTTTTTGAAGTATCCTCAACTTCAGAGATATGAGAATCAAAAAAAAAAAAAAAAACAAGATGTTATTTTTAGGAGGAAAAAAGGAAGGGGTATTTAGAGAAAAAATAGCTATTGGAAATTAAAAGTATTATAGAAGAAATGAAAAATTCTGTGGAAGGATTGGAAGATAATGTTGAAGAGAGCTACTAAGAAGTTAGGAAGAAAAAGCATTGGAAAGCAAGACAGAAAAGAAAAGAAGAGAATCAGACCAAAGGTCAGTGTCCAATTACCCAGAGTTTCAGAAAGTGAGAACAGAAAAAAATAGTGGGAGAGAAAATCATAACTAAAAATATCCAAAACGATGTCTGGAACTGAAGTACTTGAATTTCAAGATTAGAAGTGGCTGCCAGCTACCCAAAAGCAAGATGAAAACTGACCTTCACCAAGGTACAGCACTGTGAAGTTTTAGATTTCAGGGAATAAGCCAAAGGAAGAAAGTAGGTCACATAAAAAGGATGGAGAGTTAGAAGGGAGGTGAAAAGCATGGAGCAAGCAGACAACATGACTCAGAAAGGGGAAATGACCTCACTCGCTATTTTGTTTAGGGACATCAAAGTCCTTAAATCTTGCCTTTTTTCCACCTGAGAGAGAATTGTGCTCATTTTGTTCAATGTGCCAGAAAGCCAAGGTCCAGGTGGCCAACTTCACCCAAACAGACCAGAGAATAAGAATTGCCAGAAATGGAGGCAGGCTCCTCCTGTCTCCAGGGCTCCTTTTCTTGTTCACATTTTACTTTGTTTTGTTTGTGTTCCTGAAACGCCTCTTATGCTAAGAAACCAAGCTACCTTGCAATGGAAGTCACCCAGAACTTTTTAAAGTTGTCATTCATTTTATATAATCTGTGAAAGTAAAAAGGCCAGGCTAAAATGCATTAATGGATTAATACAATGTTCTAATTTAAAGAGATACCTTATTGCTTTTTCTTTTTTTTGGTTAGGTACATGCTCTTCAGATATTTTTAGAACAAAAAACATTAAACATTATCTGATTCAAACATCACATTTTATAAATTTGGGAATTGAGGGAAACAAAGAGATTTGGGAACAAAGAGATTAAAGAACCTCTACAAACTCAGTGTGTTTCTGTCGGGAGCCATATTTAACAATAGCCGCCATTTTTAACAAATAACAGCCATTTTATGTAAGCCTTTCTCTTCCTCCTCAGAAAAGCCCGTGCTCGCCAAGCCAACACCCCTCCCACCTCCTCTTCTCATACCACGCCACTATCACCCCCCTGCCTTTACGCCTATCATAAGCTGCCACACTCTGTGACAGCCCGCCCCTTCTTCACTATGTATATAAGCAATCGCCTAACAATAAAATTTTGAGGCTTGATCAGAATCTTGTCTTGCCTCCATTCAGCGTGTCTCCTGTCCCTCCCCCTTTTCACCAGCTACAGGTAGTCCTCCTCGAGCCCACGTTCTTACCTGTCCCGCAGGCCGGGACATGTTTCAAACCTAATTCATTACCTTCCCCATGCACCATGATGTCCTCCTCCTGAATTCCCAGTTCCTGCATGATGGTACCCTGTTTGGCCCTGTCCCTCCTGCAGGCTCACACTCCCCTTGCTCTCTGGATTGCCTGCTGGTGCTGTGCATTTGCATCTATGCCTCTTGCAACCACTGTGACCTATTGCCCCAATATGGGGAACGAATTTGATCATGTCATTTGGTTTTGCAAATTAATACTTGAAACATCTGTGGTTGTGACAGCTATTTTACTTATTTTTTATTATTTTTGTTTTATCTTTGGCCACAAAACAAGTCTTAATATATTTAAAAAGACTAAGATCATAGAAAATATGTTCTCTGATTAAAATAACAGAAAGAAATTTAGATAATTCACAAATATGTGGAAGTTAAACAACATTCTCCTAAATAAACAATGGGTAAAAACAAAAATCTTAGAGAGGATTTTGAGATAAAAATCAAAGTGCAACATATCAAAATTTATAGAATGCATGACTCATGCAGTGCTTAGAGGAAAATTTGCACTTGTTAACACCTATGTTAAAAATGAGAAAAATCTCCTATCAGTGACGCAAACTTCTATCTTAAGAAAATGGAAAAAGAAGAGCAAACTAAACCAAATATAAGTAGGAGATAAAGATTAGAACAGAAATGTATGAAATGGGGAATTAAAAAGCAGTAGAGAAAATCGACAAAACCAAAAGTCGATTCTTTAAAAAGATCAAAAACTTTGCAAAAGTCGATTCTTTTAAAAGATTAGCAAAATCTTTATCTAGATTGACCAAGAAAAAAAGACAGAAGACAGAAATTACTAAAATCAGAAATACAGCAGGGGCGTGGTAGAGCAGTTGCTTCTTCTACTACTGTGCAGTGGGCTTCGAGGGGAGAGACGTTCTCTTCTTTTTCCCGTCTCTGCTTGTGACTCTCCTTGTGTCACTGCAGTCGAATGTCTGATGGGCAGCCTGCATGGTGGCTGTGGATACTGCTGTGGCGTTGAGCCACTTTTGCAGCAGCCATGGCTGTGGCTGTGGTAGGTCACCCACATGGAAGTGGTGTTTTAGGTGTGCTCCTTGCCTGCTTCTTTAAAGAGGCTTTAAAAAAACAACTTTATGTTGTCCTCCCACTGCCTGTTTACATGGGTGCATGTAGCTGTCCTTTTCTTGCCCCTGGATAAAATTTCAGGCAGGGCTCATGACGTTTTTGGCCACTCTTGAAGAGTGACTGGCCCTGGTCACTGTCACAGTTACCATTCAAACATTAGAGAATCTGATCCCATAGAATCATCAACACTTCGATCTTGACTCAAGGGTAGCTTTGCTGACCTCCCTAGCTAGGGCTGCTGGCTGCAGAGGGGAGCCTGCAGCCTGCAGCAGTGGGGTTGGGGCAACTGGCTTTCTCTCTGTTCCTCACCCACTTCTCCGCACTCACCAGCTGCTGTGCCTGACTCCACTGAGGTGATGGAATATGGAGAAGAGGTAACAGGTGCGAGATCATTCTAACTTGACTGACCAATACTGCCATAACTTGGCACCATGCTTTTTGGGTCTGGCAGATATGCAAACGTGACTCCCTCTCCTGGGCACTTCCATGTGTTTCTTCAGAGACACCCCCTTGCCCCCATCCATTGGCATTGCTCACCCGCAGTTTCTCTGATACGGGCAGATGCCCACCTGGCTCAGCCAGTGCCTTACCCCTTTCTGGGAAACCGGTAATAGCTTCAAATGTTCTCTGATGTCATATTCTGCTTCCCTAAAGGTCCTTTTGGACAGGACCTAAGCTGTCTCCTGCACGTTTGCTCTGATTTCACTCATATTTGGCCCATGGGACACAAAGGATTCAGGCATCCTCTGCTCTGGTGAACTCCAGAGCACTGGCCAGTCCCCGCACAGCCACTTCTCCTCTGGCCTCATCTGCCAGCAACTGTCCCATTTACCTCTTGGCCTTTAGATTTCTCATAAAGGCATCAGGCAGGGGACATTTTATCCCCCTATTCCCTAGGGAAAGGTCAAGCTTTCCAAGTGGTTTGTGGAACCCTCCCCTCTCTTGACTTGAAGTGACAGGGGAAGGATGTCCTTGGAGCTCACAGCACAGCTCTCTAAGAGGAAATCCTCTTTACAGGTCCTCTTCAATCCCCAACTCCCAACCTCTGCACAGCTTCTGTATAAGCCAGCTTACCTGCAGAAAACAGAGGGCACACTCAAAGGGCATTCAAAGAGAGTTCAAAGAGGAGTCATTTACCAAAAATGTCGATGGGTTTAATGGTACCAACAAGGGACAGTGAAGCACATAGAAGCAGCAACAGTGGTGATGGAGTTTGGATGTGCTGTCCCCTCCAAAACTCATGTGGAATTTTGATACCCAATGTGGCAGTGTTGGAAACTGATTGAGTCATGGGGGCGGATCCCTCATGAATGGGTTAATGCTGTCCCTGGGGGAGGGGGGATTAATGAGTGAGTTCTTCCTCTATTAGTTCCTGCGAGAGCTCATTGGTTAAAAAGACCCTCGCACCGTCTCTCTCTCTTGCTTCCTCTCACCATGTGATCTGCTTGTACCCACCGGCTACCTGCCACTTTCTGCCATGAGTAGAAGCAGCCCGAGGCCTGTGCCAGATGCAGCTGTCCCAGAATCTTAAGCCAAATAAACCTCTCTTCTTTATAAATCACCCAGTCTCAGGTAATTCTCTTATAGCAACACAAAACGGACTAAAACAGAAAATTGGTATCAAGGAGTAGGGTGTTGCTATACGGATACTTGAAAATTTGGATGCAGCTTTGGAACTGGATAATGGGCAACGGTTGGAAGAGTTTGGAGGACTTGGAAGAAGAGAAAAAGACGAGGGAAAGTTTGGAACGTCTTAGAGACTTATGTGGGGGCGAGCAGAATGCTGATAGAAATGCGGACAGCAAATGCTGTGCGGATGATGAGGTCTCAGAAATGAGAAACTTATTGGGAATTGGACAAAAGATCACCCTTGCTAACACCATAGCAAGAACCTGGCTACATTGTGTCCATGCCCGTGGACTTTGTGGAAGTTGGAACTTAAGAGTTGTGAACCAGAGCATTTGGCAGAAGGAATTTCTAAGCAGCCAAGCATTAAGGAAGCTGCATGGTTGCTTTTAAGAGCCTACTCTGAGTTATGGTGGCAAAATCATGATGTAAAGCCAGAAATTAAAAGGGATGCAGACAGTAAAGTTTTGGAATATTTGCAGCCTGGTCATGCAGTAAAGAAGCAGAGAGCGGAAGAACAATGCAAGGGTGAAGCAGATAGACTGGTTGCTAAAGATATTATCTTGGCAGGGAGGCAGCCAGATGCTAATAGAGGAGAAAATGAGAGGAAAGCCCTGCAGGCATTTGAGAAGTCTGGAAGGGTGCCCCACCCATCACAGACCCTGAGGCCTAGAAGGACTGAGTTATCCTGGAGGACAGACCTGGGGCGCAGCTGCCCTCGGGAACCTGCTCCCTGCATCCCAGCTGCTCCGGCTGGAGCAGCCCTAAGTATGGTTCATGTAGCAGCCCTGGAGAGTAGAAGCCCGAAACCTCTGTGGTATCCACGTCCTGTTAAGTCTGCAGGCCGGCAGGACGTGAGAGTAGTGGAGATGTGGCAACTTCCACCCAGATTCCTGATGTATGGAAAAGCCTCGGAGCCCAGGCAGAGACCTGTCGCAAGGGCGGAGCCACCACAGAGGCCATCTACTAGAGCAATGCCGAGCAGGAAAGTGGGGTCAGAGGCCCCACAGAGAGCCCCCACCAGGGAAATATCTAGTACAGCTAATGCAGCAGAGCGGCCACCAGGACCCCAGAACTTCGGGGCCACTGGTAACGTGCAACGCAGACCTGGAAAAGCCACAGGCACCAGCGTGGCCCACTGGGCTGTGCCTGGCAGAGCTGTGGGAACAAGGCTGCCTGATGCTTTGGGGGCCCAGATGCCCAGTTGTGCCCAGGATGCAGGACTTGGAGTCAAAGAAGATTATTTTGGAGCTTTAAGACATAATGTCTGTCCTGCTGGGTTTTGGACTTGTTTGCGGCCTGTTTTTCCTTTCTTCTGGTCTATTCCTCCCTTTTGGAATGGGAATGTGCACCCAATGTCTGTTCCACCATTGTATCTTGGCAGTAGATAAATTTGGTTTTGTTTTTCAGGTTCACAGCTGGAAGGACTTTTGCTTTTGGTCTCAGATGAGACTTTGGACTTTGGACTTTTAAGTTGGTGCTGGAGCAAGCTAAGACTTTTGGGACTGTTGGGATGGAATGATTATATTTTGTATGTGAGAGTGACATGAGTTTTGGGGGGCCAGGAGCGGAATGATGGAGTTTGGATGTGTTGTCCCCTCCAAGACTCATGTGGAAATTTGATCTCCAATGTGGCAGTGTTGGAAACTGATCGAGTCATGGGGGCGGATCCCTGATGAATGGATTAATGCTGTCCCTGGGGGAGGGGGATTAATGAGTGAGTTCTCGCTCTATTAGTTCCTGCGAGAGCTCCTTGGTTAAAAAGACCCTGGCACCTTCTCTCTCTTGCTTCTTCTCACCATGTGATCAGCTTGTACCCGCCGGCTGCCTGCCACTTTCCACCATGAGTAGAAGCAGTCTGAGGCCCGTGCCAGATGCAGCTGTCCCAGAATTTTAAGCCAAATAAACCTCTTTTCTTTATAAATCACCCAGTCTCAGGTAGTTCTGTTATAGCAACACAAAACGGACTAAAACAAGTGAGGAGCTGTTACCATCGCACGGTGTGAGCATAACTAGAGCCTGATGAGGGCTGTGGGCATGGGAGAGGGGCCACCTGCCCAAAATGGTGGCCATAGGTGAGAAAAGCAGCCAGTGATAAAATCTCCACCTGGAAGAGAAGAACAGGAATGATAAAAGGGCTGATTCTGGCTCATTTGTGGCTAAGACTGGGACCGCCGCCTGACCCCACTGTACTGGCACTGTGATTAAATTCAGGGGACTCACTTAAGCACCCATTCTTTCCTCCTCTTTTACCCCCACCTCCTGCCAGTGCCTCCTATTGGCTGAACCCAACCAGGAGCCAGAGCACGTGAGAGACTGGAGCACGCAGGCCAGAGATACATCTTCAATGTGTGTGAAGGCTTTAAGGTAATTCTCAGTCTCCTGATCTTTTTGCACATTCTCAGGACCATGGTATCTTACTCACCACTCCTTTTGGTATCTGAGATCCATTTTATCTGAATATTTCAGCAGAAAGTTCCAGTTTACCTGTTGGGAAAAATAGGAAAATGTCAGGGCCCCTCAGATGCCCAGAATCTTGCCCAGCAGTTGCTGTGAATATCCTCAGGTGTCCCTTGTTACTACTTAATGTAAATTGTGAATGAGCACCCAGGTGTCCAGGGTTATGGATTTACGTATAAAAGGCTCACAGCTCTGAGCCACGGTGCTTCTCAGAACTCTCAGAGAAGCCACTAGGACAGTTGCTCCTAGATCTGAATAAAACCCATTCATTTCTCTAAACCCACAGCTCCCAGAACCTTGTTTTCCCTATTACCCAGCTCACAGACCTGCGTATGGAGGGTTTGCAACCCAGTCTGTGCAACAGGCTCGAGGGATCTGTAAGCCCTAGCTTCACATTACCCTCTTGTGACACTTGCCGTGTCAGTTATATCATCAAGATCTAATCAGAGAACAGAAAACATTCTGAGTATTTACAACAGAAGGAATTTAATGAGGGCATTTGTGAAGAAAGAGGCAAAGAAGCCAAACTGAGACTAGAGATGAGCAACAGCTAGAAGCCATCCTTAGCCCTAGGCTGGAAAACCAAAGGGCGGAGAACTTGTCAGGAGCCAGGCCACCCGGCTAGAGATGGGATGATGATGGGCCTGTGGGGCAGGAGCAGGAGTCACAGAGGACAAAGCTGCTGTGGGAGAGGTGACCTAGGCAGAGGGGCGAGGGGTAGGGGGGCGCCCACTTCTCCCACCCCTCACCCTCCAGTCTCCGGCCAAGTCTCCTCTATTATCTGAACCCGGTGAGAAGCCGAGGACCTGGGAGTCTGCCAGGGCTGGCTACGCTGGATATGGAGCAGAGCAGGTAGAATGAAGAGTAAATTTGAGGGCAGTGCAGCCCAGTGCAGTCCGTGGAGGGTGAGAAGCCCAGCAGGGCCGTTTTGGCAGCACAATTTATAAGACCCTTGTAGCTTTAACAATCAAATGCTCTTACAAACCTCTGAGCTCAAATAAACCCTTCTGGAAATGATTTCAACTATGTTGCTGCATAACAAACCACCCCAAAATTTACCGGCTTAGAACAATAACGATTTTCTTATGTACAGTTCTTGGGGCTGGGAATTGGAGCAGGGTCCAGCTGGAGTAGCTTAACTCTGCTTTCTTGTGGTCTCAGCTGGGGTGGCTTGCCTGGGACTGGAGGATTCAAGATGGCCTCACTCATGAGTCTGGTGCCTTACCTGGGATGGCTTGAACAGCTGGGAACTGGCTAGGATCGCTAGGCCTCACTCTTGTGGTGCTGGCAGACTCACTCATAAGTCTGGAACCGAGATTCTCCTCCACGTAGCCTCTTTCTGTTCACATGGATAACCTAGACTTCTTTCCATGGCTGGCTGGATCCCCTCTAAAGGAAGGCAGAATCTACATGGCTTCTTAAAGTCTAGGCCCAGAAGTTCCAGAACACCACATCAGTGGCATTTTATTGGTCAAACTGGGTCACAAGGCCATCCCCTATTTGAGGGTTGGGGAAATGGACTTCACCTCTGGAGGGGCACAGTGGCCATCTCTGCAGACAATCTACCATGAATCCAAAAAGAAAGTCATCATTGTCACACTTCTCTACCAACTTGTCTTCTCTCAGTGTTAGAAGAAGTTACAAATTAAAGAGCATTCAAGGCCTATGTAGGGAAATAACAGGGTTTTGAGGGGAGAGAAAGGGGATTATGACAGAAAAAGAAATGAAATGGAACTGAAAAATAATTCTGACAGATGTGTACACTTTTAAACTGGAATAGCAAACACACAGCCACAGCTTCTTCTCGCTAGTCCTGTATCTGCTGTAGACAGCACTCGTCGACCACAGAACTTTCTAAGGAAGTCCATCATGTCCTTAGCATTCTTAGGACAAGAGTCTAGGCAACCATCACCAATCTAATAGTATGAAAAAGAGAAGAAACCAGTTTAGCTCCTGGCTCAGCTTATGAGGGGTGGGGAAGACATGAATGTTTTGAATATGCTTCATGGGTTTATCCTAATACATTCTGCCTTCTGGTTGAGAATGGCTGCTTTAGCCTCTTAATTTAGAATAGCAGGGTACCCTTAATTAAGTGTCTTTCTCACAGGATTGTATTTTGTTCATACAACACAGATAAAAGAAGAGGAAACTGAGGCTCAAAAAAGTCAAATAATCAGCCAATATCACAGAAAGGTAGTGGTGGTCCCCCATCAATCTCCTACTGACCATAAAGCATAACAGAATCTCAAACATTCAGGATCACAGACCCTGAAAGCCAAAGTGATGTCATCAGCTCCAAGCCTTTTATTATACGAATTAGGAAACAGAGCTCCAGAAAGTGAAAAGTCTTTCTAATGGTCAAGTCCAATAGGACAAGTTAACCTCAAGGCTAGAGCCCAGGATTCCTGATTCCTGGGGAATTCTGCTTTACTTCAATTTCAGCAGAGTTAATCAGTGCAACTTGGCTGATGTTTGGCTCATTTATTCAGCTGATCCATGCTATTAAATCAAGTAGTATAGGAGGTGGTTTCTCACAGATTCTGACCCACAGCCCAAAGCAGATACTGTATCTTAATTTCATCATAAAGGCTACGGAACATTTAAATAAATCTTTACATTTGGCAATAGCCTATCCAGACAGGATGCTAAAGATATGAAATATGATAGTCTGCAAGATTTTATTACTTTTGATTTAATATTTTAATAGGAGGCATTTTATGCAGTATCCTGAAGCATTTTATGGAGTGGAATGTTTTAAAAATCTGATCAGTTGTTTGTGGATAAACCCAATCTCACTAGCTTTTGCAATTTATCTAATAGATGTACAACCGTTCAGTGGATAGGTTTCCAGTTCTGGAAATTGTGACTTAGAGAAGATGTGTCAAGTTAGTGGTTGCCACTTTTTGAGAACTGCTTGGAGCCAGACACCTGCATTAGCTTATTTAGTCCCCATATAATCCTTATGAGATGAGCATTATAAACCCCAGTTAGGGATAAAGAAACCTGATATCCAAGCAGGTTTTCTCTAGCCAGTATCTATACCCACCCACTCTATCTTCTCAGCTATCAGCATAGATGAGTATCTAAAGCCAGTCACTTTGTGGACTAGATCTTACTCCTGTTACCACCCCGCCCCCCCGCCTCGTAAAGTCCCCTCTGTTTTCTAACATTTTTTTTTTTTCTTTTTGCTGTGTCATTCTCATCGGCATAAAAACAAGCAGTTAATTTTCCCATTTAACAAAAAACAGACATACAAAAACCAAACCAGAACAAAAAAAACACCAAATGACTTTTTCTGGATCCCTACATTCAATGTCTCATTTCTTAGCTTCCTTTTGAGGCAAAATTGCATGGAATAGTTGACTAAACATATTGACTCCTATTCCTTTCCGGTTATTCTTTCTTGAACTCATCCCATCTACCTTTTGTCAACCAGTCTACCAAGACAGCCCTTGCCAAAGTCATGATGTCCTCCATGTTGCTAAATCTGCTGGTTGTTTTTCAGTGTTCATTTTGGTATTTGATGCAGTTTATCATTGCATTCCCAGCAATTCTTCACTTGTCCTCCTGGATACTATACTCTCCTGGTTTATGTCCTGTATTATTGTCCATTTGTCAGTGACCATAAATCATAACAGAATCTCAAACATTCGGGATCATAGACCCTGAAAGCCAAAGTGATGTCATCAGCTCCAAGCCTTTTATATGAGTTAGGAAACAGAGCTCCAGAAAGTGAAAGGTCTTTCTAATGGCCAAGTCCAATAGGACAAGTTAACCTCGAGGCTAGAGGTTAGCTTGTCTCCTTTTTCCTGCTTCCTAGTTTTCACCCAGATCTCTTGGTGCTAGAGACTCGGGTCTCAGTCCTTGGACTCCTTCTACACTCACTCCCTTCCTTGCCTCTAATCTCATCCCTTTAAATACCATCCATACACAGCTGACTCCCATCACTGCATCTCCTTTCTAGACCTCTCTCCTGAACCCCACACTCAAATATTCAACTATCTCTTGATATCTCCACTTGGCTACTCAAGAGCTTTCTCAATTTTAGCATATCCCAAATGGACTAATCCCCACCCACACCTCCCCAAAACCTGTGCTCAATTCTCAGGCTTCACCTATCTCTGTTGTTTGCAACTGGTTAGGCCAAAACCCTTTGAGTTGTCCTTGGCTTTTTTTTTTTTATACACCACACTCCACATCAGGGAATCCAATCAATTGCACTTACAAATTATATCCAGATTTTGCACATGTATTGGCATTTTTCCTGTTGTCTCCATGATCCAAGCCACCTCTTATCTGCACTGTGGTGGTTGTCCCCTACCTGGTCTCCATTTCTGCTCTTGCACCTTGTAGTGTATTCTCAGCAAATCAGCTACAGCTGTTCTCTTAAAACATAGATTGGAGTGGAATACTCCTCTCCTCAAAACTCTCTGGTGGTTTCCTCATCTCTCTCAAGTAAAAGCTGAAATTCTTACAGTGGATCTCAAGGCTCTGCTGACCTCTTGTACCTCATGTCCTATTGCTCGTCTACCTTTGCCCCTCCTCCAGCCTCACTGAGCTCCGTTCTATTCCTTGAACACACAAAGCCCACCCCTGCCTCAGGACCTTGGTGCCAGCTTCTCCTTCTGCCTGAAATTCTCTCCCCAGCAATGTCCCTCCCCTTCTGCAAGTTTTTCCTCAAATGTCACCTTGCAAATGAGGCCTACCCTATAACTTTATTTAAGATTACAACTCAAGTCTCCATCTCGCTTATCCTGCTTGATGCTTTATTTATTTTTTAAAATGTGCTTGTCAGGACACTATAACTGACTTATCTTTCTATTTTTTTTATGTCTATCGTTTATTGTCAGTCCGTTCCGTCCACTGGAATTTAAGCTTTTCAAGGGCACTGACTTTGTCTGTTTAGTTCACTAACGTACCCCAACTTCTAGAACAGGGCAGACCACATAGTAAGTGCTTAGTGAGCCTTGGGGAAGTGGATAAATGAAGTCAACTGCCCATGCTCTAAGTTATACTATCAGTAGGAAGTATTGGGATCCAGACTTGAATCCTAGTCTATTCATCTCCAATGTACTTGTACTTTTCATTTTATTGTAGTACCTATAATTCAACTTGCTAAGGCACAGGGAGTATAGAGAGTGCTTTCTAGATACTTACTATTTCTTTTGATCCTAAACATAATTCTATGAGGAAGATATTAATATTCTCCTCGTCTTATAGATGAAGAAACTAAGGAATAGGAGACACATTCATAATTTGCCCAAGGTACATAGCTAGTAAACGGCAGAACCATGATTTATACTTGGCAATGTGACTCTTAGTAGGACACTGTCCCCACCAGTGATGACAAGGGCAAAATGTTGGCAGATCCTTAGAATGCAAATTAACAGAAGCACAGCTTTCCAGTTCCCTCCAAGCCATTTCCCTATTTACAGAGGCACGCAAATGCTACGCAAATGGCAGCATAGCCCCGCTCCTTTTTCCCTCTTTGCTGCTGCCATTTCTGTCTTGATAATGTGTGGGAAGTAACCTTGATGATGTCCATAGTTGCTTTTAAAGTGCAGGTGTATGCCACGCTCAGAAGGAAGCAGATGGATTTAAGCTGACTTCTTGGTTGGAACAGCTACAGTTTGAGATTCTGCTCTACTTTCTGCCCTTTCATCACTTATTCTTGCTCTGCTAGGAGAGTAAAGGGAAGTTTGGGGAACAGCAAATAGAAAAAAATAAAAGGTAAAATATCTGTTATGAGGATAATGGCCATCAGAATGGTACCACATTCAGAAGCCATTTCTTCTCATCTGATGAATGGAGACCAGATCTATCCTTCCTCCCCAGATGCCACCAGACAGACTGGATAATCCGGCAGGATCTGAAGTTCAGCAGGCAAGGAAGGGATCATTGTGATGAGGACAGAGAGAGGGACCTCCTCCAGGCAGCCTGGTGCCTGGCTTGACCAGCACAACTGCAGGGCAGGATAGGTATGGGGTTGGCTGAATCACGGTCCCCAGAGATATCCAGGTCCGAATCTTTGGGACTTGTGAATGCTGCCTTAAGTGGCAAAAGAGGCTTTGCATGTATGATTCAATTAAGAATTCTGAGATGGGGAGAGCATTCTAGATGATTCAGGCAGGCTCTACATGTAATCACAAGTGCACTTATAAGAGGGAGGCACAGGGAGATTTGACGCAGAAGGTGGCAAGGTGATCACTAGGGCAAGATGTGACACTGGGGCCTTAGAAAATAGAGGAAGGCACCCCAGGCAAGGAATGCAAGCAAGGGAAGAATGTGAAGAATGCAGCTCCAGAAGCCAGAAAAGAACCAGCAACTGATTCCACTCTAGAACCTCAAGAGGGAGCGCGCGCCCTGCCGACACCTTGACTTCAGCCCAGTGAAACTAATTTTGGATGTTTAGCTTCTGTAGCTGTAGGAACAAATGTGTGGTGTTTTAAGCCACCAAATTTGTGATAATCTGCTACAGCAGCCACAGGAAACTAATACTCAGCAACAAGGAAGAGCAGTAGAAGCCTGGGCTGTAGCAGTAGCCATCAAGAAGTCATGTTTAATAGAATTCACCAAAGCAGCAAGAACTATCCCACCCACCTCACAACCTCTGGGGTTTACCCCGGGTCAGGGAGAGAATCCATTTTCTACTTCTTTTTCACATACAGGGGCTATTGTCCAGGAGGGACCCCTGACTAAGAACTCAATCTGAGAGAGAGGAAAAAATGCCATCATAGCTTGTGCTCAAAGCAAGGTCTGGTTCGTGGTTCTCTCATTTGGGCAAAATCTGGGAAAGAACATTACATTTGGGATGAATGAGGTTCTTTAAACATGGACTAAAAGAGAATGGGTAAGCTGTTCTACAACATATACCAGCAGGAATTTTATTTGGGGGAGATGCCCAGGAAAGACAGGGTGAGGACCCTGGATCCCAATCGGGAAAGGGGGAGATGTGGGAGAGTCTCAGGAGACACTCGCCCCAGCAATGTGGAGGAAGGATGGAGAGCTAAGCACTAAGACGGTCAGAGAGTGACTGTTGGGGGATAGTTCAGGGGCTTTATGAACAGTTATGTCTACCTGTCAGTTTTAAGTTGTCTCTGTTCCACGCTGTGCCAGGGTCCCCTGCCCTGACCCCCAAACCTTCAGCACAATCACTGATCTGGTCCAGCCTGAGCAAGGAGAGATATAGACAGGCAAGTAGAGGCATGAATTCAACAAGAGAAAAAATCTGAAGTGAGAGTTGAGCAGGATAATGTTGGCATCACCCAGGGATCCTTGGAAATGTTGTGGAGGGCTGCAGAATTTCAAGAACATATGGGAGCATTTTATTTGGCTGCAGGACGTGCACATATTGGGGATTCACTATATTCAAGTGATCATAAGTGGTGTTTAAGGAACCCCTGAGCCAATCGTTTCTAGAGACACAATAGCAGAAGGCTATGAGATCCGAGGGGCACACAGGAAAAAGACACATTTCCTGCCTTTGAAGAATTCAAGACTAGGAGAGAAGATAGAATCCCCAATAAATCATAGAATAGAATGTGATATATGCAGCGATGAAGTCCACAGTGGGGCCACCTAACCCACCCTGAGAGGAGGTTCAAATGTGCCTCCTAAGGTGGGCAACGTCTAAGCCAGTGTTTAAACAAGTATTTTCCAAAGGGCGGTACACAGATAGGTGTGTGTATGAAGGTGTGTTTGTATGTGATTTCAGTAGTTACTTATGTTTATGATTCCTTCTATTTACGGCAAGTGATAATTCCATTTAAGGTAATAATACGAGGCTTCTTTTTAATTTTTTCAAATTTAGTTTGTTCTTGGGTGATGGGTTTTCCCCCGTGGAAAAGTTAAGGCATTTACGTGATCCAAAAGTCAAAACTATATAGAAAAGCCATGTTTCTGCTCTGCTCCTCCCATCTTCTTCCCTCCTGCCCCCTACAGGTAACCATTTTTATTAGTCTCTGGTTTATTTATATATTACATATGAATGTGTGTGTGTCTATACATGTACATTCATATACACACACATGTATTTTCATATACACACATATACACATGCATATACGCATACATATATTTGTACATACAATACACACCCCCATACATACATATATGTGATATATATTTATATAAATAGCGATCCCCTCTCTTCTTATAGTAAAGGTAACATATACAGTTAAGCACTTTGCTTTTTTCACTGAACAATATATTCTGGAGATCTTCCCACAGCAATATGAAGAGACAGTCCTTGTCATTTTTCAATGGATGCATAATATTCCATTGTGCAGCTATTCCACAGTTTATTCAACCAGTCCTCTGTTGCTAGACATTTGGGTTGTTTCTAATCTTGGCTTTTCAGACACTTTCACAGTGAAGTACCTCGCACGCGTGGCATTTCTTACTCATGCCGTGTACTGTAGGATGAATTCCTAAGAGTGTAATTGTTGGAGCAAAGGGTAAATGCATCTGTAACCTTGGTAGATACCATGAAATTGCCCATCACAAAGATGCTATTATTTTGCATTATCACCAGTAATAAATGAGAGAGGATTTCTTTTAAATAAACTTACTTAAGGTAGAAAAAAAGGTGAATTACTTTGGAAAGCATTTTTAAGTAAATAATAGTTGAAGAGCTAGAGCTTCAATTGTATGTAGGTGATGCAAATGATGAGAAGCAGTTAGTTACAGACAACAAGACGCAAACAGGTCAGTGATGTAGTAAGAATAATCCATCTCATATAATTAGTTATTTTTATATGGCTAATTAACTGTTAGTCGAATGAGGATTGCTCACCCACATTGAGATTTGGATTCCTGTAAATTAATCCCTCAGTTCTCAAAACCTTGTTTGTGTTGGATCTTTTTGCTCCAGACTGGCACTGCTCTTGGCTGTGTCTGCCTGGTCTCCCACTACACAGACACTAGTGGTGTCCTCTCATGTGGCTAGAAAGGACCCTCTCTATTGTGGTTAACTCACACTGATCACGGCAACAACAAACCCTTGTGTAGTGCTTGTTTTCAAGTGCACACTGACGTGGCCACTAATGATAATACAGCAATAGCAAATACTCTTCTAGGGCATACTTTGTGTCAAGCTCTGTGTTATGAGCTTTATCTGTGTAAATTCATTGAATCCTCAAAACGACTCCGTGAGGAAGATACGGTTATTATTTCTCACTTCAGTTGAGAAAGGCAGTTTTGCCTTCAGTTTTGAAGGCATCATGGACTCAGATAACTTGATCCTGGTCTCAGGAACATACATAGCAGGCTCAAAATTTAGACACGGGGGGGGGGTCCTCTGATCCACTATGATCCTATAAAGTGGTTAAAGTTGGTATCATAAGTCTCTGTTTCACAAATGAGCAAACTAAGTCTCAAGGAGACCAAAGAATTTGCCCAGCATCTCACAGCTAACAAGCTGGAAGAGCTAGTATTTAAGTTTTTCTTGTGACTTTAAATCATGTCCTCATACTCATACTGTTCTATATGTCAGACTCTTTTAATGGGATATAAAATGACCATAATATCCATTTATTAGAACTAACAACATTTCAATTGCATTTAAAAAGGTACATTTTCATTTTCCAGAATGTATATCTTTTTATTGCAGGAAAATAATGTGTAAGAAGTTTCCAATTATGAGGAGCAAATATCTAGTCTTACTTCAACTCACATTATTTGGGGTGGGTTCCATGTAAGATTTATTTGTAATCTGCTTGTATATTTGGTCAGCATCCACAATGAGACTTTTGGACCCCTCAATTTTTGATTTTGTCTTCCGTAGTTTAAATATCAGGGTACTAGTAGTCCATGGAAAGATACCTATTATTGCTAAATAGCATTGACCTTCTCAGCTGAACAGGAACATGAAACTGGTCTCAGAATAGAATAGGTCAGCATGTGGTTTAGAGGGTAGACTTTGCAGGTGACAGACTCAGGTTCCGACTTCTCTGGTCCCTAGTTATGTAATGTTGAGATATTTACCCACTCAGAGCCTATTTCTTCATCTATAAAGCTGGAATTAAAATTTCTGTCTCATATAGTTGGTGCACAGGTTGAATGAGAAAACATACACAAAATGTCTAACATACTGATTGTTACAGTGTATGTATTCAATGAACAATAGCAATTTAAATAGTAAATTGTGTCATCTGCAAGCGCCATAATCTTTAGGAGTTAGGAAAAACAATATGTTCAAAATTAAATTGCCAGCAGTCAATCCACTGGGTTCAGTCCTATGAAGAGTAACTTTTTGCAAATTGGCATTTCTTTATCAAACTTTCATCCCCAAACCTGAATTTACTTTTATTTTGAAGAGCTCTTGAGAACCCCATGAGAAAGACAGTGAAAAATTTCATACACAAAATTTAAGATCATTATGACTGTATTGTAAAAACTGAAAATGTCACTCTCATTTCAAATCCGTGGGTAACGTTGAAAGGGTTTTGAAAAACCATATCTTTAACATTGCAATTGGACGCTGGAAGGAGTTGATGAAATCAAGCCAACACATGGGTATAAATTCACAAGATATACATATATAGTATATGTATATAGATATTTAAATTTTATTAAGAATTGAGACATATCAAGTGGAATGAGAGTTTTGAGACTCAGAAATAGACTCTGCTTGCAGGTAAATCCACTTGCAAAGGTTTTGTCAGATCAGCACAGCAAATCATACCACACAGATATCTGAATTGAACTTGTCTTCATATAACATCCGGAAGTTTAAATTAGAACTTTTGGGAAAAAACCCCAAGCAAATAGACTGGAAAAAAAAAAGCTGTTCTCTCTGTGTGTGTGTGTGTGTGTGTGTGTGTGTGTGTGTGTGTGTGTGTGTTGTCCACACAAAAGTTATGAGAACCTGTTATGTGTGCATATATATATACACACACAGACATATATATGTGTATATATATGTATGTTTGTATGGGGATCCAAACCCTTGACCTTGGTGTTATAACACCATGCTCTAACCAACTGAGCTAACCACCCCACCTGAGAATCTGTATATTTAATACCCTTTAAACTGCTTAGTTACTAGTTATTATCTGCTATGTTCAGGGAAGTGTGCAGGATGTGCTGAATGTACAAAGGACATATAAGTGGTGAGCTCCACTCTCAAAGAATGTACTAGATAAACACAGATGAAAAAATTGCTAAGAATGCACAATGCAGACACAGAGTGCTATGGGAGAGCTATGGAAGTAGGGACCACTGTGGGCTGGGACAGTCAGCCTTCACAAAAAGACAGAATCTGAGATGGGTCATTGTGGCAAAATGGTTGGTTACCTACCCAATACCCAGTTTTTCTCCTTCTTGTCAACATAACCTAGATTTTTGTTCAGGGCTACAATGTATTCATCTAAAAACACAAAAACAAACAAGCCAAAAAACTATATACCCTACCTCGGCCTCACTTTAGGTCTAGGAGTGATGCATAAAGACAAGTTTCTATGAGAATCTTCCAGGAAAGCTTTTTAAAAGGGATAAATGAGCTGGCTCACACCTTCACTTGGTCCTTTATCCTTCCTTTTCTTTCCATCTGAACTGTAGATGCGATGCTGGAAGTGGAGTAGCCGACTAACAATCATAAAACTAAAAACCGAGGATGAACAAAATATGTGTCCAAGT
The DNA here is from genome assembly GCF_027409185.1 of Cynocephalus volans. Classification (NCBI taxonomy): domain Eukaryota; kingdom Metazoa; phylum Chordata; class Mammalia; order Dermoptera; family Cynocephalidae; genus Cynocephalus; species Cynocephalus volans. Next base: position 13,150,821 of record NC_084468.1, read on the forward strand.
CCATTTTGTTCTACTACTGTAACAAAATACCTAAGATTGGGTAATTTACAAAGATTGAAAATTTATTTTCTCACAGTTCCAGAGGTTGGGAAGTCCAAGATCAAGGTACTGGCACGTGGTATTTGGTAAGGGCCTTGTTTCCTCTTCCGTGATGGTGCCTTGAATGCTTCATTCTCCAGAGGAAAGGAATGCTTTTCCTCACATGGCAGAAAAGCAGGAAAGAGCAATCACACTCCCATAAGCCCTTTTAATAGCATCATTAGTTCATTTATGAGAATGGAGCTCCCATGACCTAATATTAGGCCCTACTTCCCAACACAGTTGCATTGGGGATTAAACATCAACACATGGATTTGGAGAGGACAAAAACATTCAAATCATAGCACTATGGATGGATAAACAGACGGATAGATGGAGCTAAGTCCCTGAGAGCGTTGAGGAGCTGCTGTACCAGACCTGGACTTTCTGCTTTTAGGTTTCTTGTTACGTGAGGAAGATAAAAAAAGAAAAAGTTCAACATCACTAATAATCAAAGAAATGCAAATCAAAATCACAATGAGATACCACCTTACTCCAGTTAGAATGGCTATTCTCAAAAAGACAAAGAAAACAAGTGCTGGAGAGGATGTGGAGAAAAGGGAACACTTGAACACTATTGGTAGGATTGTAAATTAGTACAGCCACTGTGGAAAACAGTATGGAGGTTTCTCAAAAAATTAAAAATAGAACTACAATATGACCCAACAATCCCGCTACTAGGTATATATCCAAAAGAAATGAAATCAGCATTGTGAAGAGATATTTGCACTCCCATGTTTATATTCCAGAGCTATTTATAATAGCCAAGATATGGAATCAACCCAAGTAACCAACAATGAATGAGTAGATAATGAAATGCAGTACATGTGCACAATGGAATACTATTCATTTATTAAAAAGAATGAAATCCTGTCATTGGGACAACATGGATAGGCCTAGAAGACATCATGTTAAGTGAAATAAGCCAGACACGGCAGGACAAATACTGTATGATCTCACTCACATGTAGAATTTAATAGGGCCAGGGGAAGGGGGGATGGAGAGAGAGAGATGACATCATAGAAGCAGAAAGTAGAACAGTGGTTACCAGAGACTGGAAAGGGGAGGGGAGAGGGTGCGATGGGGAGAGTTTGGTCAATGGGTACAAGTTAGAATTAGGTTAGAGGAATACTTTCTGGTGTTCTATTCCACAGTAGGGTGACAATGATTAATAGTAAAGGATTGTATACTAGAAAATAGCTAGAAGAGAGGGTTTTGAATGTTCTCACCATAAAGAAATGATAAATGTATGAGGTGATGGATATGCTAAAAAATGCTGATTTGATCATTATACAACATATATGTATCAAACATCAAAGTGTACTCTATAAATGTGTATAATTACAATTTGTCGATTTAAAAAATCTAAAAATTAAAACAATAAGGCACACATGACAAATAAAATTTCTAGAAATAAAAAAATATATATAATCATTGAAAAAAAGAAAGAGAAAGGCTGTCTGGCTTCTCACTATACTCAACATTCAATGCAATGTGTTGGCAGCTTTAGTATTCTTCCTGGTTTTTTTTTTTTTTTTTTTTTGGCAGTGGGGGAGCAGGTGAATTTTTATGGTGGTACAACATATATACAGAAAAATACACAAATCATAAATATACACCTTGATGAATTTTCATAAGAGGAACACCTCAATGTAACAAGCACCCAGGTCAAGAAACAACATTTTACCAGTGCAAAATCTTCCCTTGTAACCTTTCCAGTAACTACCCCCCAAGTGTAACCGCATCCTGTCTTCTATCACCACAGAGTATTTTTGCCTCTTGTGAATTTTATATAAATGGAATCATATATTCTCTCTTGTTTTTTTTTTTTTTTTAATTTTATTTTGTCGCTATATATTGTGGCTGATTATTGCTCCCCATCACCAAAACCTCCCTCCCTTCTCCCTCTCTCTTGTTTTTGACTGCTTTGGTTCAGTACTGTGTTTAAGAGATTCATTCCTGTTGTATGTTGTAATTTTCACATTCTTATTACTAATTGTATTTTATTGTATGAACATATCATAATTTGTTGATCTGCTGCATAATTGGTTGGTGGGTACTGTGGACTGGCTGAATTGTGTACCCCAAAGTTCATGTATTAGAAGCTCAATTCCCACTGTAACTGTTGAGGGTGCGAAATCCTATTAAGAAAATTGAAAGGTAGAGCCTTGAAGAGGTGCTTAAATTGTAGGACCATGCCATAGTGAAATTATTAATAATGGTGGTCAGGGGTGTGGTTCTGAGGTCTTTAAAAGGAGAGCATGTGAGGGTCTCTCTCTCTGCTCTGCCATTGTCTGCTATGTGAGACCCCTGCATTGCTGTAACGCCACCGCCAAAGAAGACCCTCAATAGATGTGTTCCCTGGACCTTGAAATTCCCACCCTCCAAAACTGTAAGGAATAAATTTCATTTTCTTACAAACTACTCAATTCCATACATTTTGTTATAAGCAACAGAAACAGACTAATACAATGGGCATTTGGGTAATTTCCAGTTTTCAGTTAATAAGAATAATGCAGCTACCTTCTCATTCATGCTTCTTGGTAAACTTATGCATGCATTTCTGTTGGTTATGTTAAGGTGTGGATTTCTGAGTCATAGGTTAGCATATTTTCAGCATTAGTAGTTACCACCAAAGAAATTTTCCAAAGTGATTGTCGCAAGAGACACTCTCTCAGCATATGAGAGTTCTGGTTGCTTCACCTTCTCACCAAGATTTGGCATTGTTTATCTTATCCATTTTAGTTAGTCTGATGCATGTGAGTTGATACTGCATTGTGGTTTTAGATTTACTCTTCCTTTAAATTTATGTGAGGTGGTTCTTACTGTTGGTGGCACTACTATAGCTTTATGTAGTGCTTAAGGAGCTAAGTTCATTTACATTCCTTATATAGCTCTCCACTACTTTCAGGACTGGTTTAAAACTCTGTAAACTTCTCTCCCAACATCCTCCTCAGGTGCCTTTACTCAGGTCACACTGAGTATCTGCTGTTACAGCTTTTCCCCCAGATTTTTCCTCTTTCATGCTTTTCCCCCAGATTTGGTCCTTCCTGTGTGCTTTTCTCTCTGCCCCAAATCCCTTTCCCTGACATCCCCTCCTGACTCACACATTCAATCCTCGGAACTCAGCCCAAACAGTGCTTCCCCCAGGAAGCCCTTCCTGACGTGGCTGCTCATAATGTGCCAAAATAATCAATTTGCTTGTTAATGTCCATCAGTTTTTCAAGGGTAAAGGCAACTTATATGGTTCTCATATCATATGAGTAGTAAATGTTTGTTCAATGAATGAATGAATGAATGAATGAATGAACAAATAAATGTATTAATATGGGATGTCTAGAAATGAGAGAAAATGGCAAGGTTTATCACAGAAAAATTTTTAATAGCAAAAACAATAGTAATGATAATTGATAAAATGTCCCATGTCTCTTTTGCTCAACTGGCTCAAGTGAACAGTCGGTTCTTGAAAGTATAAGACATTCTTTATTCTGTTCAATTCTAGTGTTGACTGGATGTTAAGAGATGCTCCAGGTTTATGCAAAATTGACTTCCTTCAGTCATAGCAGTTACTCAGTAGGACATGGGGAAACTGAGTAAAGCAGATGATTCACTACTGGTTTCAATGAGTTGTCTGAACCCTTCCCCAAAGGGCTTGTAGGCAGAGAGGTTTGATATCCTTTTGGCTATCTTCAGGTTCAAACATGTTCAAAACAAGTTTGATTGCTTGGTATTTTCCTCCAGATTTCCTAAATTCGGAAGCTCTTATAATCCAAAAATCAGCTATAAAACAATAGGCTCCCAGTGGGTTATCTGATCCATCTTTAAGTCTCAGAGTACTGTGATTCTTACCTAATGATAATGCATTGGTTGGCTCCAGACTCAGAAGTACTAATGGATGAATCTGTTGACCAGACTTATTAAGGAGCACTGTTCTGAAGCATTTGCCAATGTTTGCCAGTGATATCAGACTAAAATAGGAAGAGGAAACCTTGAATCCATAACCCAGATGGGGCTGCCAGCTTGGCTTCTCAAACTTCAAACAATCAGAATTGGTTGAGAGAAGGCCGACCCGTGGCGCACTCGGGAGAGTGCGGCGCTGGGAGCGCAGTAGTGCTCCCGCCGTGGGTTCGGATCCTATATAGGGATGGCTGGTTCGCTCGCTGGCTGAGCGAGGTGCGGCCGGTCACAAAAAGACAAAAAAAAAAAAAAAAAAAAAAAAGAATTGGTTGAGAGAAAATCACCTACTAGTGAAATTCATTCATTGCAGTCATTTTAAGAACACAATAGTATTTTGAAAATCTTTTCTTACTCTAAAATTTAACAGGATGGAGAAATCCACTTATAACCCTATGAAAATGGTTTTGTTAGGGGGAGACAACTCACCCCCATGGTGTCTCTTTCACAAATATAAGCTCCATAAAAGGAGGGAATAGGCTTTCTTCACTTCTGCTTTCCTAATCCCTGGGCTGAGGCTTGAATCTAACAGATGTCCAATAAGTGGTTTGTTGAACAAAAGGGCATAGATAACCCATATGTTGATTATCTCTGACTACAGATTTTGTTTTTGCCATGTGCAGCGACTTTGAAGCATAACTCAGCACATCTTTAAATTTGTAAGGATCTGATTACATGGCATCCAAAGTAGATTTTACTGAGAGGTTTTTCAGGAAAATAGAGAAAAATGTTTACTTCGCACAACATGCAGCATCCCGCCCCATGTACACCCATCACACTCTGTCTCTCTTTTTGGCTTTAGATGCTGGATTCCCTCTTCTTCAAAAGCAGAGCTTCCCCCTTATGAGTCTATGTTTTCCAAGAAGTAAAATGTGTACTCATAAGGGGAAATTTTTGGTGGCCCATGTAATGATTTTAGATCATTCCCAGAAATAGCATAATATCGGATCTTTTGGTAAGAAAAAAACTATTCCTGTTAATTTTTTTCTTGTTTACTAGCCAGCCATCAACAACAATAACAAAAAGTAAATAAATTTTTTTCTTGATTTTTCTGATTCCATCAGAGAGAATGATTTCAGAATGCTATTAGCTCTTCTTTCTTTCTTTTTTTTTTTTCTATGCCCATCTTTTTTCTTTCTTTTCTTTTTGATTTAACAAAGAGAGAACAGGACTCAGGCTCAGAACCTGGAAGAGGCAGTGGTTTCTAGCTAGACTTTAGTAACTTGAATTTTTTCACATTGTATTTATTTTTTAATTACTTTACATATATATAAGATTATACTAGCTTTTATTTTAATGTAAAAATAAAATAAAATGAAAAGTAAAGTAAAATGAAAAAAACTTTCCTTTTAAAATGAACTTAAATTCAAAATTTAGTCAATTTAAAGAAAAATAGTAATACTAACTGATAATTGATAACGTTAGAAAAAAAGAAAATGGTAACATTTGCGGTTGGGAAAGATGACATAAAGTCAAATTTGATTTCTTGTTATTGTTGGTGTTAAAAACAAAGTCTGGTATTGTGTGATGGTTAATATTACTCGTATGTGTCAACTTGGCTAGAAATGGTACCCAGATATTTGGTTAAACATCATTTGAGATGTTTCTGTAAATGTATTTTGTTAGATGAGATTAATATTTAAATCAGTTGATTTTGAGTAAAGCAGAGTATCCTCCACAATGTGGTGTGATTCATCCAGTCGGTTGAAGGCCTTTGGGAAAAGACTGAAGTTTCCTGACGGAGAAGAAATTCTGCCGGTAGACACCCTTTGGACTGTAATACTTCCCTGGGCCTCCAGCCTGCTGGCCTATCCTGAAAATCTTGGGCCTGCCAAGCCTCTACAATCATGTGAGCCAATTTCTCAAATCTCTCTTTTTCTTTCTCTTTATACACATCTTGTTGGTTCTGTTTTTCTGGAGAAACCAACTAATACACAGTGTTACCTGCATTTTAGAGATGGGGCTTAAAAGGTAAGTGATATCCTCTAAACCATTGTATTTAGTACATGGCAGGGCAAGGACTGAATTGTCATTCCAAGTCTATCCATTATATCAAGTGGCTTTGCAATTACAGAAACTGTTATAGAAGAAAAAGAAGACAAACATTTTCAAACTTCAATGATGGCTTAAGGAAAGATATCTTTAAGGATGGTGTTACTGAACTGAGCAGGGCAGTCTGTCAGGGAAAGCCAATCACTGAAGCATGCGTCCTTGCAGAGAGAAAAAGTTGAATTACAAGGCAGCTATTATGAGAAGGCAGGAGATTAGCAGCTCAGATGTACCTTCTCCACCATGGGGAAGGTGGTACAATTATGAGGAAGTGGTTAGGGGTGATGCAAGGCATGGGGGATCATGCTTCACCTAAGGGATTAAAGAAGTCTTTCAGTGATCTGTGCTGGCACTGGCCGTCTGCATGTTCAGGAGATGGTTGTTCATGTCAACAGGCTCTGGGGGTGGAGCCTTCGCCCTCTGACCTCAAAGGTCAGACATTCGCAAAGGCTCAGTAGAGATGTCTGTAGGCTCCTCCAGCCTAGTCTGGCTTGAGTTGGGCCAAGCAAAACCTCAGTGATCCTGAAAAGAAACCTTAGGCACACAACTCATAACTTCTATGTCAGAGGTGTTACTTAAAGGGCAGATAGGAAGAGACAGAATGAGAAGTTCGTTATGGAAATTTACTGAAAGAGTGAGCAATTTAAACAGGGAATAAACTTTAATGAAAAAACTATGGTTGCAATGGCAGGTCAGGCAAAAGCAGGTAAAAATGATGTGAAACCCATCCAGCCCAAGAAAGACTCCACATGGATGTCACTTTCTTGAGAAAGCCCCTGACAGCAGGCTCACGAGCACGTGCACATGCACACGCACACATGTGCGTGCACACACACACCCCAAACACATATCACAAAACCCAGATCCAGTGCTAGTTATATGTTTTTATTCTCAAATGCTTGCTGCCTGAAAATACCGTTGAAACAACCAGTTAATCAGCCAATTTGAGTTTACTGCCGCCCTTACAGAGTCTTAGTAGAGTCACAGAGTGGGGAGGACAAAGAATGTTTAGATATTTATGGGGTTTGGGGGTGTGGTTTAAGGTGAGTCTTTCAATTCAGGGGCTTGATTAGCATTGGCTAAGGATTACGATACAATCATTTAGGATTGGTGGACACAGCAAGTCATGGGTTCCAGGCAAATCTTCAGAAGAGTCCTGGGGGATAAGCAGTCATTTGATGCTATCTACTGAAATATTGAACAGTCAGATTTTCACTTAAATACATTTCTCAGAAGTTCCTGACATGCACAATAAAGTTATTTGGAACTTTTTTTTCCAGAGCAAGAGTTTTCCTGGAATAGAAGAATCATGTTGATGAAGACAGTGACTGCAGATTTTTTTGACGCTCTGAAATGCTGAAGCATAATTCAGCAATTGTTACATTCATGAAGAACTAATTGCATTGCCACGCACAGTTGCTTTTACTGAGAGTTTCAAAGGAAAAATTTAGAAAAAGCTTTCTCTTAAAGAGTAAAGTCACGTTGATGTAAAGACAGTGGAATACTAAAGTCATCTCAAGGTAGACAGTGAATGGGTGTAGGTGGGTTTGGCTCTCATAATGAGGACCCTTGGTTATAAGTGGCACAAAACACAACTCAAACTGGGTCTTTACAGAAAAAGAGATTCTGTTGGCTCATGATACTGCAAAGAATCCAAGTCAGGCCAGGCAAGAACCAAGGGCTCACACTTTTACATCATATATTATGGGTACACAGTTAAAGAAAGATATATTACTATTTTATCTCTCTCCGTTTCTCAACTCTGTTGCCCTTTGGGTTGACTCCACTCTCAGACCAACTCTCCCTACTCAAGGGGAAGATGAAAAATAATGGAAGGCTACTACTTTAGGCAGAGGGATTAAGAACATCTTCTAGAAAGAAGTGAGTAAAACCAGCCATGTGAATACTTAGAGCAAGACTTCTTGGTAAAAGGAAAAGCAGGGGCCACAAAACCCCAAGTCAGGAATAAGTTTGGGGTGTATGAAAACTGCAGGCAGTCCAGTATAATTGGAAAAGGGTAAGCAAAGCAGAAAAATGAGTTAGAGATATTAGAAATTAGAAATGAGACCAGAGACAGAAACAGGGGTCAGATCATACAGGGACTTATAGGCCTTGGAGAGGAGGTTAGATTTTATCCCAAATATGACAGAAAGACTTTGAAAGGTATTGAACAGAAGCCCAGTTAGGAGGTAAGGGGAGAAGTGGTCATGGTTTGATGACAGAGCCAACAGGACTTGGTAATAGATCATATATGAGGCATAAAGGAAATAAAGAAGTCAAGGAAGGGTCCTAGGTTCACCACTTGAATAAATAGATAATTGTGAGGCCATTTACAGAGGTGGGACACCTGAGGGAGGAGCAGGTTGAGAGTCGGGAGTTCTGGACAAGTCTCTTTGAAATCACTAATAGGCATCCAAGTGATATATCAAGTAGGCACTTAGGTATATGAGTTTGAACCTAGAGGAGAGATGGTCTTGGGATACTCTGAGAGGAAAGAACGAAGATGACACGAGCAGGTTCCAAGGACAGATCCCTGGGGCACGCTCACATGTGAAGGTTGGAAAGAGGAGATGGGGCAGGCATAGGCGACTGAGAAGAAGAGACATAAGGTAGAGGCAAATCACAAATGTGATGCTCTGTTGTTTAAAGGGAGTAGTTGCAGAAAGACTGAGAGGTTGAGTAAGGTGAGCTCTCAGCATTGACAAGTGGAAATAAGTACCTTACAGTTGAGATCTGCAAAATCCATTCCCTGTCAACTTCTGTCATTGAGCTCTGAAGTCCCCATTTCTGCTAAAAATAGTGGAAGAGGGGGTTAGCAGGCAGTTAAAGATTGCTTCCTCTCTTTGGGTTTTTAAGTATTCTCTTTGGGGCTAACTTAATCTCTTTGGAGTAAATAGTAAGTTCAAAGATAAAGCTGCTCATGTTGGTTATTTTCTCCCTCTCTCAAAAGCTGTTTCCTCCACCATCTCATTCTCAAAATGGTACATGGGGCAAAGTGGGGGCCTTCGGTCCTTGTTCTCTGCTGGTGTTCTTCAGGTGTGGCTCCTGCTGGATGGTTCTCTGGTTCCCGCCCCGTTGTTGAGCTCTCAGTTCTAGAACCAGAAGAGGCACCTCCTTTGGTCCACCAGTTCTCTCAGCTCTTTTGTGGTGCCCCTTCCCAGGGTGGGGAGCATAGGAACTCTGGGCAGCATGAAATCCTCTCAGCAGCCTAATGCAGGTGCCATGCTTGGCAAAGGCATTCTCTCAGGGTATTGCGATTTGCCTGAGCAATGCTGGGAGAAGCAAAAATAAAGCCCCTCCCTAGATCCATTCCACACCTACAAAGATGTTTCTGCCGTCCTTTGCTCTCCTGCACCCTGAGGGGCTTCAGTCCTGAGGGGAGAGGCAGGACACTTGGTGGTGAGCCCTTTGCCCTGATCTTCTTGTACTTCCTCTTTCTGCTCCAAGGCATCATTCCCTCTTGCCTGTGCATGACTTGATCCTCGGCAGCCAACTTGGCTCTTGATAAGTAAAGGGGAATTTTCCAATGTAGAGAAGACCTTTTTCCTGCAAAAAAAAAAAAAAAAAAAAAAAAAAAGGCCTGGAATTCAATACTACTGTTCTCCCTACAGACTCTAGAAAGTCAACTTTGAGACTCAAGGCTGAGAAATGACTTCTAATTAGCCCTTCTCCCAAAGCAAGAAACCCTCCTTTTTTTTAAATTTTTTTTTATTTTGGGACCAGTAAGGGGATCGTAACCCTTGGCTTGGTGTCGCCCACACCGCACTCAGCCAGTGAGCGCACCGGCCATCCCTATATAGGATCCGAACCCCTGGTGGGAGCGCCGCTGTGCTCCCAGCTCTGCACTCTTCCGAGTGAGCCACGGGGTCGGCCCAGAAACCCTCTTTTTGTCTGTCCCTCTTATAGCACCCTTTGGTGGAGTCCCATGAGCTGCATCTGTCCTTACTTCTCATGTGCTTTTCAGCCATATCTGAGTGGTCACCTGTTACTGCCAACTTATCTCAAGCACATTCCTGCTGCCACTCCAAGAATTCATGTGCAGCCACAGGAGACCTCAACACTCATCCCTGAGGCTGCCTTTATCAGGCAGGGCCTTCTCAGATAGTCCTGAATTCAATTTTTTCCACCTATTCCAATATGTGCAGCCATGTGTAAGTTATAACTTCTGAGCCTTGGTTTTATCTTAATGGTAAAATCAACATAATGATACTGACCTCAAAGGGTCATTGTGAATATTGAAACCAAAGGAGTTAACATATGTAAGGAGCTGGACATGGAACTGACCTATTTTGGTCCCCAAAATACAAACAATAAAAGAGTAATTAGTTAAAATAGAATCCAAACTTCTCTTTCTCGTAGTTTATAAGGTTCTTCACAGTCTGTTTCTTTGGCACTCTCTACCTCTAAAGGGTTTTTTCCTTTAACCAACCAATTCTCTGACACCAGTGGGGTGTCCTACAATTCAATTTTGACACGAACTACCTGGAGTGAGCTTTCAACTCCACAAGTTTTACAGGCTCAGGTCCACAAGACTGCCTGCACTTCAGATGCCAGATGCAAGAATCAGGTTCCCAAGATTACTTACACTCCTGTCCGACTTGGCTACAAAGTCAAAGTCAGGAATTCCCACAACCCCCGCCCCCACCTTCATGTTCAATGACTTGCTAGAATGATTCATAGCACTCAGGAACATGTTTTACTTATTATTACAATTTCTTATAAAGGATACAAATGAATAGTCAGATGAAGAGGTACACAGGGTGAGGTCTGAAAGGATCCCAAGTACAAGAGTTGGGCTGTGTCACCCTCCCGGCACATGGATGTGTTTGCCAATTTGGAAGCTCCTCGAACCTATTGTTTAGCGGTTTTTAGTGGAGGTTTCATTATGTAGGTACAATTGATTAAATTATTGGCCATTGGTAATAGAACTAAATCTCCAGTTTCTCTCACCTCCCAGAGGTTGAGGTGAAAGTGGGGTGGGGGGGGGAGCTTCTAATCAAGTTTTAGGCTTCCAGTCAAGGCTTGGTCTTTCTGGTGACCCGCTCCCACCCTGCAGCTCTCTAGGCACCCTGCAAGAGTTGCTTCATTAGCATAAACTCAGGTATGGTCAAAAGGGGCTCCTTGTGAATTACAAAAGACACTCCTATCACCCCTATCACTCACAAAATTCCAAGGACTTTAGGAGCTCTGTGCCAGGAACCAAAGCTTAAAAGTATTATTATTACACCACAGCCTCTGTTTCTACTCTCTCCTGCTATATTGTGTTTTTGCTTGAACACACCAAGAACATTCTCCACCGGGGACTCTATTCATGCTATTTCCTTTCCCTAGAAATCCATTGTGTTAGTCCATTTTCTACTGCTTACAGCAGAATATCTGAAACTGAGTAATTTATAAAGAAACAGAATGTATTTCTTACAGTTTTGGAGATTGGGAAGTCCAAGGTTGATAGGGCAAATCTGGTGAGGGCTCTCTATAGTTCTCATCGCAGCCAGGTTCTTGTGGCAACTATTTCCATGATGAGAGCAGCAAGAATGTTACCAAACTCAGGTCTGGCTGCCTGTCCCAAACAAAAACGCTGGCTTGGCTCACCAAAATCCAGGGCGGTCAGCTCCTGGCTTGGCTCGTCAAAATCTAGTTACCAAACCCAAGTCCAGCTGTCTGCCCCAAACAAAGACAAATGACTTGAAGGTCAAATGCTAGTGGAATAGGAAGTCAGCTTTATTCAGGTGTCATGAAGAGAGATGTCAGCCTAGCCCATCTCTACAGCAAACCTAAAGGAGATGGCCAGCCTAAAACCGTCTCAAAGACTCAGATTTACTGAGGGGTTTTTAAAGAGGGAATTGAGGGAACAGAATGTGGGAAGTGAAAAGCAGGAGGGAGGGGGTCATGTAAGGGTCCAGTTGCAAAATCTTGCCAAGGCTCCTTCTGCCTTCTCTTCTTGTCCCTGATGTTATCTTAGGTTCCTCCAGAATTCTGATTGCTTTGGGATGGAATCAGCACAGCTTTACTGATGTCTTCCTCGGTTTCTCAGGGTCTGGATAGTACATGTCTCATGGCAAGTTTGCAGCTCCAGACTGACTGGAAAACAACTTTACATTTATGTAAATAATGTCATCTTGCTCCATAACCAAGGCTCAAAATAGGAAATAACCATGAGAAAAGAGAGAACTCAAAGAAATGCACACTAAGGAAAAAACTATGTCCTTTCTTTTTCCCTTAAAGCCCATGCGATTTTAGGTCTCAACATGGCTTCAGTTCTACTCACTCCAGCAGGAGCTCATTTTAATGTGTTCATTTGCTCGCCTTATATAGCCCTCAGTCTACTCTCTGAGAACCCATTAAACCATTAATCCATTCATTCGTGAATGATTTAATCCATTCATAAGGGCATAGACCTCATGATCCAATCACTTCTTAAAGGTCCTCCCTTTCAAATACCATATTGGGGATTAAATTTCAACACGAAGTTTGGAGGGGACAAACATTCAACCCATAACATCTGTCTGCATGGCGCATTCTCTCACTTTATTCTCTGCTCAGAGGTCAACTTCTCAAAGGTCAGCTTCTCAGGAGTCCAGTCCAGACCACTGTACCTGAAAGAGAACCTGGGCTCTCTATAGCCCCCTTCTTTGTTTGTCTTTGTAGCACTAATCACTCTCTGATATAATATCTGCTTTTTTATTTGTTTATTTCCCATCCCCATCCTCAAAAAGAATATAAACTCCATGAGGGTAGTAACTTTGTTTTCTCCATTTTGAACCTACAGCATGTAGATTGGCTCCTGACACGATAGGAGTACAACAAACATTAGTTGAATGGAAGAATAAATTATTTGCCCAGCTCTGAGAGATGGATGGTCTTTAGGTCAAGCACAGTGCTTGATAAATCCTGGAACTGAGGCAAAATGCAGCTTTCCAACCTTGCATTCCACGGCGAGGAGGTCTTTCCCATTCCTTTACTTTCTCTTTTGTCCTTCAGTGGTCCCCAGGGGATGCAGCACTGCAAAGGTCTCTTCTGGCCTGACCTGCCCCCACGCAGAAGTGGGTCCTCCCCCCGTAAGGCTAGTCAACTGTCCAGAGCTCAGCAGAAAATTCCAACCTGAGCATTCTCTTCTCTTAGGAGGAGTTGTCTTCTGAAATCTCTTGGGGCTTAAATCAGGACCTAGGAAGAAGAGATACTTACTGAATGATTGATAAGTATGTGAAAGGAAGAATAAATATAATGGTGCTTCAAAAAGTTCATGAAAAGATTTGTATTATCTTCTAATCTTATTTTTCCACAAACTTTTTGAAGTACCCTCTTAGATGAATTCATGTCTTCCACGGCAAAAGGAACTTTTCAGATTAAGGTAAGAAACTTGATATGGGGATAATATCCTGAATATCTAGGTGGACCCAATCTAATTACATGAACCCTTAAAAGGGGAGAATCTTTCTCAACTGTGGTTAGAGGGAAATGTGACTAGGGTAGAATGAGGTTGTTCCTTGTGTATTGGGTTTTTCAGTGTCTTTCAATCCATCTACAGTATTTACCAGAACAAGTGCTGTGGTGTGAATGTCCCCCAAACTCATGTGGGAACTGAACCCACAATATGGTGGAAGATGGGGCCTTTAAGAAGTGATTGGTTCTCGAGGATCTGTCCTCATGAATCGATTAATCCATTAATGGAGTAATGGGTTAATTGTTCGGTGGGCTATCACGGATGCGGAGTGGTGGCTTTATAAGGAGAGCACATGAAAGAGCTCCTGCTGTCCTCGCCATGTGATTGCCTGTGTCGCCACAGGACCCTGCAGAGAGCCCCCCCACCAAGAAGGCCCTCCCCAGATGTGCTCCCTGGACCTTTGACTTCCCAGCCTCCAAAGCTGTAAGAAAAAAATTTCACTTTCTTATAAATTACCCAGTTTCTGGTATTCTGTTGTAAGCAACAGAAAAAGGAAGGACTAAAATAACAGGCAATTCAAGATCTTCTTGTATCTTCAAATTTTCCATCAGCTCAGTTTCTCCTCAGCTCAAGTTTTACTATGAACATTTTCAAATACAAAAAACATTGAAAGAATATACAATAAACTCCCAGAAATGCTCCACTCAGATTGAACAGATGTCAACATTTTCCCAGGTGTACTTTATCCCTTTCTCTTTCTTTACTCTTTCTCCTTCTCTTACTTCACTTTTCCCCCTCCTTTCTTCCTTTTTCTTTTTTTTGAATAAGCTGAAAACACTATGATATTTTACCCCTAAATATTCCAGCAAGAATTTCTCAGGAATAATAATATTCTCTTACAAACCACATTATCATACCTAAGAATATTAAGAATAATTCTATAATCTAATTTATGGACTATATCCAAATTTTTCCATTTGTCTCAAGAATGGCTCTTTATAGACTGTTTTATCAACATATAATTAAGTTTTGCACATTGCTTTTGGTTATGTATTTTTTGACTATTTTAACCCAAAGCATTCCCTCTCAGACTTTCTTTTCTTAACATTGCCTTTTGAATAATCTAGGTGGTTGTCTTCAAGAACATGGTACACTCTTAGTTTGTCAGGTTGCTTCCTCCTTATGTCATTTAAGTTGTTCCTTTAGGCCCTGTATTTCCTGCCATCTAGATGATATATGTGTATTTGATTACATTCATGTTCAACACTTTTGCCCAGCATATTTATATATTAGTTTCCTATTGCTGTTGTAACACATTATCACAAACTTAGTGGCCTAAAACAACACAAAATTTATTATCTTTCAGTTCTGAAGGTTAGAAGTCCTATGCAGATCTCAGTGGGCTAAAATCAAGGTGTTGTCAGGGCTGTGTCTTTCTGGAAGTTCTAGGGAAAAATCTGTTTCCTTGCTTTTTTCATCATTTAGAGACCACCTACATTCTTTGGCTGAGTCCCCATCTCAAGTTCCTTACCTTAATCTACAAAGTTCCTTTTGCCATGGAAGATAACATAAGAAAAGATCTCAGAAATCAGAACATGGACACCTGGGGTATGTGTGAGGAGTATTCTGCCTACCACAATTTCATGGGTGATTCTTTGTATGTCATCTTATCAAGAAGTTCATTGGGAAACTGTCTCTCTCTTAGGGAAGATAAATTTCAGGGGGTTTAAATAAAAATTGGAGAAGGAAGCAGTTAGCTGTGGTCCTCAGAACGACCTTGATGTGGTGGTGAGGGCTCACCCAAGATTCCGATTCATTAAACCAGGGGTGGTGGTGCCATATTAGGTCCCCTTTCCTCATCCAGGAACAAGTAATTCACACTTGCAGAAGCTTGGGCCCCAGCCCTGAAGGAACCAGGTGAGAGATAACAGGTGGAAGCTTGTTTTCTTGATCCCCTTCTGAAGTCTGGCCTCAGGGACATGTAGGTGGTGGAATCATTTCCCAATTTGTCAACAGTCACCAGCAAGATTGAGCATGCAGGGATAGTCAAAATGGGTAAGCTGTCTCAAGAAAGTGGTTACTGACAGATTTCCTTCCTGAGGGATGGAGGATTTACCCATGCTGATCAAAAGCAAAGAAAAAAGGAAAGGATCTCTTTGCCAACTTTTTTGAGCAATATTTAGTATTTAAATTGTATGGATATATTTTCTTAACAAATTTTCTAATTAAAAAGGTAATGCATAAACATGAAAAAATTGAAAAAATACACGTGTATAAAATTAAAAGATAAGCCTCCCTCCCCAGTTCTTCTTGGAAACAATTACTCCTATCAATTTCTTGTGCATCCTTCCAGAAATATAGGATACTTCAAAAAGTTCATGGAAAAAAAAATTAGTTCACTATGGTCAGAAAATATACTGTGTAAGATTTCAATTCTTTGAAAAAGACAAAAAAAAAAAAAAAGAAGGGGCATGCTGGTGGCAGTGGTGTGAGAGAATGGACTGCAGGTAACTAGGAAGCAGCTGTGATGATCCAGGGGTGAAAGAATGAGGAGAGGAGGAGGAGAGAATATATGCTGAAGAAAGAGTAGGATGTGGAGGAAAAAGAGATGTGGGATGACCAAAAGGACTTTTTCAGGGTGACTGTGAATGCTGATAATATTTACAAACCACAGAGAATGCAGGAGGTGCACCATGTTGGAGGAGGAAGTGCTGTGTCCTTACAACATAACTTAGAGCTGACAGAATAGACAAGCACTACATGTATGTTGAATTGAGTTTAATTTTGGACACATTTAGTTTGAGATATCACTGGAACATGCAGGTGGAAATGTTTAGTAAACTGTTGGAAATATGGGTCTAGGAGATTACGAGAACAATGTGAGCCTGCACAGTTGCTTTGTGAATCAAGACATAAGGAAGGGAGTGAGAAAAGGCAATGGACAAAATCCTTGAAAATAGTCTATAAGGAGCAAGTGGGAAAAGAACAGCTCATGCAGCAAGCAGAAGACAGGCAGCCAGAGAGGTAGGAGAACAAGGAAGCTGGGTATAATGGAAACAAAATGTTGAACTTCAAGTAGGAAGGGGTTGTTCGGAGGAGGCACTGCAGAGGTGCCAGGTGAAGTTAGCACTGGGAAGAGTGTGTACGTCAGATCCTTATTCTTGTTCCCCCTCCTTTCCTGCCATACTTTTATTTTTCTTTTGCTTCCTTAACATGGTACCTCCAACAAAGCATTAGCACATTAAAAACAAAAACAGACAAACAAACAAACAAACAAAAACAGAAGAAAGAAAAGTAGAATAAAAAGAAAATACAAATCTTTTCATGAACTTTTGAAGCACGTTCATATATTATGTATATACAAATGTATTTATGTAGACATGTCCATGTATTTCTCATGCAAATGAGACCATCTTGAACACACATGTTCTGTACTTGGCCTTTTCCCCTTGAACCTGTTTTCATATCAGCACATAAGATCTACCTCATTCCTTTTCACAACTGCAAACCTTAGATGGATCACTGTGATTTATCTCACCACTTCCCTATTAATGTTCTTTTAGGTTGTTTCCAGGGTTTGCAAGTACAAACACTGCTGCAATAACTGGTCTTTCACAGATGTCATTTCCCACATGTCTGAGTCTATTTTTGGGCAAATATCTAGAAATGGTTTTACTCATCTGGAAGTTTGATTAGATATTGCCAAATTGCTTTCCAGAGAGGTTGTGACAATTACACTACTACCAATAGAGTATGGGTGTGCCTGTTTCAAAACACCCTCTTTTGTATTCACTCTCAAGCAATTAGAGTCCCAAATTGGAGTCATTTATGGAGGTGTCACTTGCTCAGAGCTCAAGCTTTATTAATGTAGGGGAAAGAGCACCAGTCTAAAATCAGAGCTTCTATGTCTTAGTCCTGGTTCTATAACTCCCTAAAATACCTTGGACAAGTTACTTCCTCTATTAGTCAGTTTTCTGTTGCTTATAACAGAATACCTGACACTGGTTAATTTATAAAGAAAATAAATTTATTTCTTACAGTTTTGGAGGTGGGAAGTTCAAGGTCAAGGGGTGCATCAGGCAAGGGCCTTTGCTCTGGTGGAAACTCTCTGAAGAGTCCCCAGGAGGCACAGGGTATCACATGGCAAAAATGAAGAGTGTGAGGTGTTAATGTGCTCACTTGCTCTTCTTATAAAGCCACCAGTGCCACTCCTGTGATAACCCACTCATCCATCAACACATTAACCCATTAATCTATAAATAGATTAATCCATTCATGAGAGCATAGCCCTCATAATCCAAGCACCTCCTCCAAACCCCACTTTTTAACACTGCCACAGCGGGGATCAAGTTTCCACATGAGCTTTGGATGGGACAAACATTCAGACTGTAGCATTTCCCTCTCTGGGACTCAAGTTTCTCATCTAATAAAAAGACTTATGAATTAGAAAAATGCTGACTCCGTGATCCCAGATCTCTGATTTCCATCTGATGTGTCAATGGTCAATCACCATAATGTATAACAGCAGCTCAATCAATAAGCTCTGATCAAGTCCCATTATGAGCCAAGCCTGTTTTAGGTGACTTGTGAGATACCAAAGGTAAGGTGTGAGCATCGACCTTTTAAGAGAGAGAGCAAGCAAACTTCAAGGAATCAGTAAATTCCACAAATGACCACATATAACCAAGTGTCATATTGTGTGGCATAGACCCTAGGGACTGAGAATGTTCATGGGATGGGAAGCCTGACACTAGACACTGTCATCAGAGCACTCAGAGAAAGATGTCATTTACCCAAGATTTTAAAAGATAAGTAGAAACTGACCTGGCAGTGGTAGTGGACAGGAATCTGGGGGCACACTGGGCAGCAGAAGTTGGGCCTGGAGGTGTGAAAGTCCAAGGAACACGATTTGAAACAGGGTGCTGGAGTGTGGAGAAAGCCCGCACACCAAGTATAGTAGAGACTTATCACTTGCTTGTACAGCTTCTGAGAAACAACAGTGAATCCCAAATCCCCCCCCACTGACGTTCCTTCCACGGCATTTCCTGTCTCAGGTGATGCCAACTCCATTTTTTAGTTCGGTCAAACCTTCAAATCACCTTGGAGTCCTCTTATTCATAATCCTTCCCCATCCATCACCCAATCCTATTGACTTCAGTTTCAAAACAAATCCAAAATCCAAGTCCTTCCCTCCACCTTCACTGCTCCCAGTTTGGTCCACACCACCACCATCTCTCGTCTGAATCTCTGGGAATACCTCTTGCCTGGTCTACTGTTCCTCCCACGAGGCCCTGCATGCTATTCTCAGCATAGTGGTAGAGTGATCCTGCTAAGATGAAGCCTGATAATGCCACTCCTCCAATGGCCTCCCATGGCACCCAGAGTGGAAGTCAGTCTTTATAATGACTTACAAGAGCCTACAGGTCATGACCTGCCCTTCCCTTCCCCACCCTGACCTCACATCCTATCATTCTTTCCCCTCAGCCATTCTCCCACTTCTGTCCAACTCTACTAGCCTCCCAGATGCTGCAGGCACATTCCAGCCTCAGAATCACCAAACTAGCTGTTCCCCCCGCCTGGGAAACCCTTTCCCAAGACATCAGCAAGCTCATACCCTGGCTACCTTGTCAGTGAATCAAACTCTGAAAACCATATTTAAAATTGCAACCCAGTCTCACTTCCCCTACACTCTCAATTCCTCCTTATTTATGCTCTGCTTTTTCTCAGAGCGCGTATTTTACTATATAATTATTTTCTTACATTTGTGGACTATTGCCAGTCTTGCCCCTTCCGCTAGAACGCCAGCTCCATAAAGGCAGAGATTTCTGTCTGATTGTTTCACTGCTTTAGAACACTGCCTGGTTTAACACGATTATTGAATGGATAAATAAATAACTCATGGGACTTTTCTGAGGAGGAGCTATGGAGACAAACTGGGCTGCACAGTCACCATCAGAATGGCAATTTTCCCTCACTCTGTTTTTATGCCCTCTGCCCAGGAAACTGGCATGTCCTGTGCTGACTCAGCTGAATATCAACTGTTCAGTTACAGATTAAGAGAGATTAAAAAGCAGATGGGTTACACCTAGAATTTTGCTTCCTGTCTGTCACTTACTGGTTATGTAAACCACCCTCCCTGGACCTCAGTTTTCTCATCTGCAAATTTGGGGAAATGATGCAAACCTCCCAGGAGAGATTAAGTAAGACAACCAAATGTAAACGCATTTTAGTAAGATGCCTGCAATTTAATATATGCTCCAGAGATTACTGCTCAAAGTGAGATGAAGCTCCTGGCTCTAAGGAAACTCATGGTGTAATTGGGTGGGGGGGGGGGGTCTGGCTGTTGCACCTTGGGGGACCTTGACCATGACACCCTCCTTCCATTGGTTCCACATCTGAACCAGCTGATCTCTCCCAGGCCTCCATTCACCATTCGGTGCACTCGCCTCCCTGTGAGGACTTTTGCCTGGGAAAGTGGAAAAAGCCAGTGTAAATCTTAGGGAAAAAAAAATTAAAAACTGGCTCAAACCCAGCCCTTGTGAAACGTGTCTCCTTCCCTCCTTCACCCCTCCTTAGGAATTAAGGTACCCGCCTTTTAAGAGGAAGGGAGCCCTGAACAGAAATGGGATGGGCGAGGTGATGGCAAGTCTGGGGCTAAAGGCTCCTGGAAGGCTCCGTGCGCCGGGGCAGGTGGAGGGGGCGGGGCCGGAAGTGCGCGCTCCCGATCTGCCCCGCCCGCTGGGCAGGTGGGAGCCTGCTACCTGCCAGGGCGGCGGCCGCTGATTGGCCCCGCGTGCGTGGGGCGACATCAGGCGCTGGGGCGGGAGCCGGGCGGGACCGGCCTGGGGCGCCACGGCTCAGCCAGGTGCGTCCTGCCCCTAACGTGTTCCCTTCTTCCCCAGGTGTGATTAGGCAAGCCCGTGAGTAACTATGCTGCAGCTGCTGCCAAGTGGGTGACTAAGTCTATCGGGGCGTGGGCGGGGGGTGGGGGGAGGAATAAATTTAGAAAGGAAGAATGAAGAGTTGTAAAACTTTCTTGCCGGAGAGAGGGCCACCTTCAAAAGGAGCTCCCGCCTCCCCTCAATAAAAAAGGAGACTTACTGACCCACCTACAATTACCAGACATTGTGTCGGGTACTTTATATGCTCTGGCTCATTGACTTCTCAGGACAACCCTAAGAAGTAGGGGTTATTTTTAATTCCCATTTTATAGATGAGGAAACTGAGGCCCAGAAAGGTTAAGAACTGTCTACCCACAACAGTCATTAAGTGGCAAAGTAAGGCTTCCCATCCACAGCCCTTTGCCTCGAAAGGAACTGATCCACCACTATCCTCTACTTTTGTTTTGTTTTGAGGAATATAAGTTGCCGTGAATAAGCATCTTCTTAGTTACCCCACATTTGTTCAGGGATTTGAAACCAATTTTCTGCATTGTAGGTGGTGACAAGGAACCCACACAGACCTCGACCTCTTCCTGCCCCAAACCACACTCTCCATCCTACCTTCCAAACCTGTTCATCCTGAATTCCTTACACTGCTGAATCACTAAGTCAAAAATTTAGGAGGGGTCCAGACTGTCCACCCGCTTCAGACTGTTCTCCTGGCAGCCCAGCAAGAATGGGCTCTCTAAAATGCACCTGCAGCTCTGGCCAAGCCAGGCCTGTCCAGTCCTTTCCAGAACTCTCTTCCTTCTTGGCTGCCTTACTCAGTGGTCTCAAACATTTTGGCCTCAGGACCCCTTTACAGTCTTAAAAATTGTTGAGAACCCCCAGAAGCTTTTGTTTCTGTGCAGTATGGCTACTAATATTGAGTGCATTAGAAATTACAGCTGAGAAAACTAGAAACAATTATTTTAAAACAATGTTAAACCACGACTTCTTTACAGAAACAGTTTTATAAATAACAACTGATATTTTCCAAAACTAAATGTAGTTAGAAGAATGACATTGTTTTCCATTTTTGCAAATCTGTTTAGTGTTTGACTTCATGGTAGCCATGAAGTTTGTGGTAATTCGTTTCAGCAGCAATAGGAAGCTAACACCCTGCCCTAAGCAGCCCCGAGGAAGGCCTTTCTCTCCTGGGTGAGGAGTCTGTGAGGCCAAGGGACGTACTCACCAAGAGCCAGGGCCCACTTTCCTTCTAGACCTCTCTTGGGGCACCCAAGACTCCAGAATTCATTGCCCAAGTCCATACTGCCTGCCTGTATAGGCCTGTTGCCTGGATCCATCCTCTCCAGGTTGGCCATGCTGCAGGTGTGGACAGCGCTAGTCCCAAATGGTGCCCAGTGGTGGCTGTTGAGTGGGTTTGGGCAGAGCTTGGATGTGCAGGCTGGGAGGTTTGCACACATGCGCAGGAGGCTACTCATGGCATAGGATGGAGCTGTGGGTAGAAAGAGAAAGGGATAGACTGAGGGATGCAGGCCAAGGGCTGGGGACTGGGAGCTGAGTGAGGGCTGGGTGGGCAGTGTGCCACTCCCCTCACTCTCTAGAGCTCTGAGGAGTCTAAGAATTCTATGTTTTGTCCTAACCTTCCTGTCTCATCCTCACGTTCCAGAAGCTAATCAGAAGCAGGGGGAGTAACACCACCGAAGTGGAATATCCCAGAACTTAAAACTGAGGCTGTGAACATGCCTGAGGAACCTCCCAAGTCATTAGAAAAGTATGTCTGTTAGGGGGGAAATGGAACATATTTAACAGTTTGTTAATTTGATCTATACTTTCTAAGTATTTGGATATATGGGATGTACAACTTAATTTGTATTCTTGTCTAGATCCTGGAAATACTGGAGACAGGCCTAGTGTGTCCTTGAGATTTTCTATGCATTTATACCTCGAAATGTGTATAAACATATTGTTTTCTATAAAATTTGATCATACAGTAAATATTGTATTGTGCCCTACCATAATTCACTCATGCAAGCTGCCAGTTATTAGTGAAGGCATTTGGAACATGATACCCCAAAATATGCTGCTGTGGCATATTGACTATTTTGAGTTAAAGGGACTTGAAAAAAGAGCAGATGCAAGAAAAAACACTCTGACCTTCCTTCTTTTTCTTAAAAGTAGGAGATGAAATTTCCATGTAAAGATATCTTTCCTATTCCAGAAGGATATCATCATTCTAATCATCAAGGATGGGAAGTTGAGAACAAGGGAAATCTGTACTAACAAACCCTGTGTAACTAACCCTTATCTTCTTAGTCGCTTCTCCAGCCAGCTAACTACTCTAGCTCAACCCCTTTGGCTAGTCACATTTTCACAACGTGCTGCTCTTTGCCCAATTCAGTGTACAAGTGTTCAACTCTAACTGCATCTTTGGGTCTCCATTTCCTTAGGAAGCCTCTTATGCCACATAAAACTCATATTAAATAAATTTGTATGCTTTTCTCCTGTTGATCTGTCTTGTGTCAATTTAATTCTTAGACCGAGCCTGAAACCTCTCAAAAGGGTAGAAGTAAAAATTTGCCTTCTCTGCATGAGACATTTACGTGGTTTCCAGTTCTCGGTGGTTGTACTTTCACATTGTTTTAACTCATCTCTATTGTTAGGCATTTAGATTTTTCCACCCTTTTTGATTTTACAGTCCAAACCATCATAGTAGGCTAAAACTGAATGAAGAATGAATAGCAAAATGTTAGAATCCCTTTTCTTCAAACCTGAGAAATTCTGGAATACTCTCAAATACTTAAAAGCCAATTTCAAAGATTTTTAAATGACCCTATGTATCCATATTACCAGTAAGTAGTAGAAATATCAGAACCCAGCACCCTTCAGCTTTGAGAAATCTTTATTTTAGCCAGGTGGTCTTTTTGCTTGACTGGTTTTTCAACTGAATTGTTTTTGACCAAACCCTGGAGCCAGCCCACCAGCACCCTGCTTCAGTCCTCTCTGTTCTTTGCTCCTCCAGATCGGGGTGTTGCAGGCTTCCCAAAGCAGTGTGACAGAGAAGTCCAGGGGAGATAATGGAAATGGGAAGTAAATTATAGAGCCTCACGAATCGATGAGCCGAGACCACTGTCTATTGTCTGTAAAGCAAAGTTACACCAGGATCTGGGTGTCCCCAGAAGATACACTATACCTAGGAAGAGCAATATGCACAGTGACACTTCATAAGCTCCTGCTCAAACACTGGAGAAGGCTGGCTTGCTTTCTTCCAAGGTTTTATTAGAGAACTTAGAAACCTCCCCTCGATGTCCTGAATTAAGTAAGAGTAAAGATTGCATTTCCCTGTGGACAGACATTTTCCACCTGGGAAAAGTAGTAACAGGACAACCTACTTCTTTCCTTACTGTCACACCATGAAATAGGCAATTTTGATCCCACAGAGGTTGACCATGGACCATAAGCAAAATATGACCTGCTGATGGCTCAGGACCCAGAACTTTTCCCAAATTTCCAAGAACACCATTTCAGCTGAATGCCAGAAGCCATGCAGGTAAGATCTGACTATTACCTAACAATGTATTTGATGGGTCAGATAGGCACAGTAGGTGTCTGCATAGATAACCTGAAATTTCTGATTTTTACAATTAAAAGAAACCAAAGTCCTGGCTTGCCAAGTGAAGAGAGCCATCTCTACTTTTGATGGATACTGAGATATCAGACCAGCACCACTTCCTCACCCTGAGGTCCTGGTCAAGGAGGCCAGCCTGTCACAATGAGGCCATGTATTCTCCACCACCACCCTCTCACTGGCAGGCTCAAACCTCCTTCAACACACTGGGGCTTGGCTTGAGCCTCCTGTGTGGTATAAAGACTTTTGCTCCTCCAATGTCTGGTGTGAGACTCTTCTGCATACAGCTTCCCCAGAACAGCAGGTGCCTCTGCCATCAGGCCACGCCCACACATCTCACCTGCCTTTTCCATTCCAGAACCTTTTCTTGAATACTCTATCTGTGTCAGGTGCCGTGCTCAGGCCTGAGGAAACATGGGTGAATAAAACGTCTCAACCAGACTCACAGGGTTGTAAGATTAGGAAGAGACCCCAGGAGTCAATCTGCAATTCAATAAACTTTAAGGAGCAGCCACTGTGATCTAGGCATTGGGCACAGAGAGATAAAGCAGACTTTTCTTGCTGTTCAGGAGTTCTTAGCTAAATAAATGCATGCAGGGGACTGTTCTAACAACAAGAACAAATACAGAAGAGCGTTTGGGGGATCCAGAAGGGAGAGACTGTCGGATTAACCCGGACTGGTCACCAGTCTGCAGAGGTATCACAAAGAGCTTGAAACTACGTCTTTAAGATGAATTAATACCCATCAGATTGCGGGGGGGGGGATTTATTATATACAGTCTTGATGTCAGTCTCAGGAAATGGGCTCTCATCAACTCTTGGGGCAAGAACTGTGGCAGTTTTCCAAGGTGAAGATTTGGCATAAACTGCCAAAATGAAGGCTGCAAGTATCCTCGGAGCCAGCAGTCCATCTGAGAGGAATTTATCCTATGGATTTACTCTCTAAGGTTAGCCCAGGTAAATGTACAGTGGTGTTCACTGTAACCTTGTTTGTAATAGTAAAAATACAGGAAACAACCAAAATGTTCATTCACAGGGGCCAAATTAAATTAAGCAGGTACCTCACTGTGCTGGAGAGCTCTGTAGCCCAGAGCGAGGCAGATCTGTATGTTGCTCTGGAAAGAAAACCAAGATACATGAAGTGGAGAAAGCAAGATGCAGAACTCTGTGGAGATCATCATCCTGTTTCTCGATGTGATTTTAATACAGGGCTGGATATGCTGGTCTGTGCATATAAATTAGGAAGAATCTCAAGAAACTGTTAGTAGAGGTTCCCTGTGGGAAAGCCATGGGGAAGAGAGAAAATGCTTTCCATTTTTATTTTGTATCTTTTGTTCTGCTGGAATTATCTAACCATGTGTCATGCATTGAATTGTGTTCCCCCAAATTTCATATGTTGAAGTCTTAAAAATGTGACTGTATTTGGAGATAGGGACTTTAGAGAGATAATTAAGTTAAAGTGAGGTCATTAAGGTGGGCCCTAATCCAATGTGCCTGATGGCTTTTTAACACACACACACACACACACACACACACACACACAGAAAGCCATGTGAGGACACGGGGAGAAGACGGGTGTCCACCAGCCAAAGAGACAGACGGAAGAAGAGCAGGTTTCAAGGGATGGATCTCGCAACCTCCCTTGAGAAAGGACTCACACTGGGCTCTAATTCCAAAGCTCTGGTCCTCAGTGAAGATGCTTTTACCACAAACTCTCTTTAGCCACAAGACAAAGTCAACAGGGGCCTGCACACAATTTAGTATGTGTTGGAGGTGACAGATTGAATAAGCAAAATGTTGAGGTTCTCTTTAACTGTCTCTTTGGAGGCTACTGGGCTATGTTTAGGTTTCACAGGCAAGATAAGACAATGTCTGAAAAAACTAAACCAACCATTGGCAAGAAATAAAAATCCTAATTGTGCATTTCCACATCCTAAAAATCTTGGAGCTTATAATTTCAAAAGATCCTGAGACATTTGTGAGATAAAGAAGCTGAAGAGAGGGTTAACAATTCCATTGCTCATGGAAAGAAATTCAGCCAGTTAACCCCTTTATCATCCTAGTTTGTGGGATTTTACAGCAAGCAGATTCAGCAACCCAGAAATTAGGGTTACCAGTGGCTCTTCCTGGTTTGCCCAGGACTTAACCATGTTTAGACCTGAAAGTCCTGTGTTCTGGGGGCTCCCCTAGTCCTGTGCAAACAGGGCCTACTGGGCACTCTATCAGAAATCCTCTTGTTTAAATTCTGTGCTGTTGAGCAAACAGATTTAAGTGTAGTGATGGCCTCAGCAGAAACTTTGTAAGAGCAATCAGGAGAAGGAAATTGGAACTTTCTGAGTACCTTTTTATACCATTTCCTTCCCTGATCCTTTCAACCACACTAATTTCATCAACAGCAGTGTAGAGAAGGGAACTAGCTGGCTCAAGGTCATTTGGTTAGTAAGATGATGTAATGAAACGTGAACCCAGGTCTGTCTGGCTCCAAAACCTACTATCTCTTGTGACCTAATTGAGGGCTTAGCAGTTAGTAGGACCTCAGTGAATTGTTTCTAACTTAAGTCAAGGCACAAAGAGATTAAATGACTTGTCCATGGGTACACAGCGAGTTATCACCAAGGCTGGGAATAGAACCTGGACCTGACCTGTGGCTCTATAAGCAGGGCTCACTGTCCTAGGAAGCCAGGAGGTCTTATTAGTAATGTGAACATTGAACCAACTTTGCTATGCCAAAGAGTAGAACTTTCTGAAAAGTAGAAGTGTGTTCAAAAAATACTTTTTTGGAAAGCAGAAATGCTGAGGTAAAAGCCCCACATGGCTCCAGGTCGCTAAACTTCAAAACTGCAACCAGGGTGGGCACTGGATTCTTACTGAGACAAGCACTTAATTAGGCAAGTCTGATGAAAAACTGGTATTCCTGATATTTGGGAAAACAAAAACAAACCAACAAAAGACAGAATAAAACACTCTTGGAGATGGAGCACCACTCCTGTGGGGAAATGATCTATGGAGTCGATGCTCCCTCAACGAGCAATGATGTGGTGTTTTGTTGCATGGGAATTGTATCAAGGAACCTACCAGCTGGAGCTTGCTTCTCTGGTATTCTATAAGTTTTAGTGGCTTTTCACTTCATTCCAATAGCATGACTGATGAGCCTGGCTTTAGGTAAAACTCAGTAACACACCAGTCATCCACCAATCTCATGAGGTTAGCTGTTCCGTATAGACATGAGGTCAAGAAATCAGGCTATAGTAGCCTGGCAGATCTAGTTTCAAACCCCAGTTTCATTATTTTTTAGCCATAAATCTTTGGGCACTTAGCTTCTCTAAACCTTGTTTGCCCCATCTGTCAATGAGGATAGTAAAAAATCAGTAAAGTTCTCTGACTCTTAATTATCTTAATAAAAATTGGTGTCACTACAGCTTTCTAAAAAGCTAGAAAGAAAACAAACACCAATTAAACCATCAAAACAGGTATTATCTGGACGCTGAAATTTCTGTGTTCTACTGACAGATAAGTGTGTACTTTGGGCCTTCACTGTGAACTTAAATATTCTTATTTTTGTTGCCTGTTTTATTAACTGTCATATCCCTTTTGAATTAACCTCCCATAAGAAGGTAGGAACATGTGAAATCTATTTTCAAAGAAAATTTCAAAAATGTCTAAATTTCACAGGTGTTGGATCTTTATGCTCCTAGACCTGTGTTATAGATATCTTACTTTAAAAAGATTGTGGTGTTCTGCAAAAACAGTGTACATAAGCTTTCGATTCTGACAAACTTCACTGCAAAACTAGGACACGTGGGAAACACTTGCTAATGTTAACTCTGTTTTAGTGCCTGTCAAATTGCCAATAACTCACCTCTCTGCTCTAGACCTTACTTTGATTCTGTTAACCCTGATGAAGTTTCAGGACACCCAGAGATTGAGACTAGTCAGTGACTTCACCCCATCCCAAACAATGCTAAGTAACATTCAGATATAGCCCACACTGCTCTCGGCCCTCTGCACACGTTGAGTGTTTTAAAATGTAGTTTTTATTATTATTTAGATATGGTGATACCAACAGACCAGGAGATGACTGCCATTAAAAGAATAGTTTGCAACAGTTTCCAAGAGGAAGGGCCAAGCCATGCCATACCACTCAGGGCCACATGGGAAAGCTCCAGGTCCATCAGGAGGTAGAGGGAGCTAGAAGAAATTGTGGCAAGAGCCCTTATTGCAGTTTCAGCAGGAAGACATGGGCAAGTCAGGGGAAGAAGGTTTGAGATGGGCTAATCTGAGTAATTTCAGCAGGCCCTGGATATAGGGGCTGTCCTGAGTTGTCTGGTACCTGGC
The DNA here is from genome assembly GCF_027409185.1 of Cynocephalus volans. Taxonomy (NCBI): domain Eukaryota; kingdom Metazoa; phylum Chordata; class Mammalia; order Dermoptera; family Cynocephalidae; genus Cynocephalus; species Cynocephalus volans. The sequence goes on from NC_084468.1 coordinate 13,179,133, forward strand.
ACTGAGGTGCTCAGGGCAGGGGAACAATGACCTGGAGCAGAAAATATGTGAGAGCCCAATAAAGGAAATGGTTCAGAGAATGGGCTTTGGATTGGTTAGTTTGCATATGAAAGAAGCACTTGCAGGAGAGTCCTTTACCATCTCTAGAAATTTCCTAGCCCTGGGAGTGGTGGTCTCTCACAGTCAACGAGGCCCCAAGATGTCAAAGTGTCAGAAAATACAGAAAATAAAAAAACATGATTAGTAAACAGAGTAGTTGCCTTGGTTCTGATAGGCTCAGGGTGGCAGGCCTGTGGTGCACAGCCAAGTTCTCAGGCCTTCAGCCGATGACCACCTTGAAGGTGGGAGATGCCCTGAGTCCTGATATGTCCCTGTTGGGCCAGAGCCCCCACTTTCCTACTGCATCTGCAGTATCCAGCAGCAGGGCTGGGTTTTCACTTACTATCCTTGGATATAAACATAGCACACAGACAGTGCTGTCCCCAACAAGAGGCTTTGTGGGAGAGCTTCTGCCTTTCCTCCTTCCTTGTAATGCTCACATTTGCATTTGTTTATTTTCCAGGCAAAAGACAACACAGAGGTTGGTGGCCTTGCTTCAAGGCTTGTACTGTTTGTTTTCTAAGAAAAGGAGCTTTCCCCAGTGCTGTCTGCGGGTCCTGTTCTGTAAACACCTCCCCACTGCCATGACTGTGTCCTAAACTGACTGGTTCTTTACAATGTAGTAAGAGCACTGACCCCAGCTGGGGCTGGGAGAGGCAGACAGAGCCCCACTCACATGTGCCTTGTTCGGACAGGGGGAGCTTTATCACAGGCCCTTCTCTAGTGTGTGGAGAAAGTGGAGCAGGCCTGACTGCAATGGTGAGGACTGCAGCCCTGTTTCAAGGGGTTTCACAGGTCGGGCTTCTCCTTCCCCAGGAGGTGCTGGGGACAAGGCAGAGTCCAGCCAGCAGTTTCTAATCTGGGACAAGTGGTTTGGGATGAATCCTCACATCATCTGGTGAATGACCATTATCCATTAGTAAGGCCTATCATGTATTCAACATTGTTTTGCCTATTTAAATATTTAAAAAATCAACAATACTTCATAGTTGCTTTAACATTGCTAGAGAGAACATTTATAAATATCCATAATTTAATTTTTATTTGGAATGTTAATTCTACCTCTATAGTTGTATCATCATGAGCTGAGATTTTACAGAGCATCTGTGGGAGAGAAGGGAGTAGGCGACCCAGTAGGTCCACATCCCCTAGCCCCTTGGGATCCCAGCACTAGTGTCTAAAAGCAAGGAGAGTCACAAATCCCCATGGCCCGCAAGCTCACTAGAGACTCCCATGGACTCTTGAGGGAGCTGGCCTGGCCCTGCTGGGAGAGCAGGCAAACTTGCCCCTTTTCTAAATGACAGGCAGAGCCCAAAGAGAGGAGGGACTGACAGGGAGTGAGAGGAGGCCAGGCATGAAGTGACTGTTCTGCTTTGTCTTGTTGCAGGCCCTGAGAGTAGGTTAGCTAATAGGGTGCCTGTAACCACAACTACCCCTCTGTGAGAGGTGTGAGGGACAATGGTGCTGAGACAAAGAAAACTGATGCTTCGCCTTCTAAAGAGGGTAAGTTCTCAGGAGGGTTGATCATCTAGTACTAGTACTGTGATGTGTGCCAGATGCCAATCTCTGAGAGGCTAAGAGAGATCTAAATGGCTTTGCAAGGGCCAGCTGGTGGCTCACTTGGGAGAGTGTGATGCTGATAACACCAAGGCCATAGGTTCGGGTCCCTATATAGGGATGGCTGGTTAGCTCATTTGGGAGAGTGTGGTGCTGACAACACCAAGTCAAGGGTTAAGATCCCCTTACCAGTCACCTTTTGATAGATAAATAAATAAATACATACATACATACACATACATACATACATGGCTTTGCAAAAGAAAAGGGAGAGCTTTAGAAAGATCTCTCTCTCTCTATGGTGTGTGTGCGTGCGTGTATGTGTGTGTGCGCGCGTGTGCGTGTGTGTGCGTGTGTCTGGAATGGAGGATGAGGCAGCTGCTGGTCCAAAAGCAGGGCAGGTGGAAGAAGAACAACACTGAACAGGGCTCGTAATGCATTTTGCTGTGCAGCGTGTAACTTAGCGTTCTCCTCAGTCTCTCCACACCTTCAGTAAAATGTAGACCACTCATGAGTGGGATGGATCACCTTTACTTTTGGGGGGCTGCAACTCAGTGTTGAGTTTTACTCTGAGGTGGGCACAGGGTGAGAACAGAGGCTGCCCCTGGGAGACAAGACACACTGTTCACATCTGTCTCATCCACAAGGACTGGAGGCGCCTCTGCAGTGAGGCTCTTCTTATCTATGTCTGGACACCCAGAGCCTAGCACAGTGCCTGTTTATTGCATAAAATCGCTTCTGTAGGATCTGCCTTTTCTTTCCATCACAACCATCCTATGACCAGGTTGCACCTGGATTATTCCAGTATCTTTTCCGCAGCTCCCCATCTTTTCTCCGGCTGGGAATGCACCCCACACTCTATCACCATCACCACTGATCACCCACATTTTGATTACAGCTTTCATTGACTTATTGAATTTTGACACTTCAATCTTTCCCTTGTCGTAAATCTTATGGGCTCCGCATCGCCTAGAATCGTGTCTAATTTCTTCATCCTGAGGTTTAAAATTTCACAGAGAGTTCTATAGATGCAAAGAACTCAAGTGTGTAGAAAGCTCTTGCAAAACATTCAGAATGATGCAGTTGTTAGATACTTGTGGTGGTCATTAATATTTTTAGCTTTCTCCCATCCAGATACAGGGTAATTGGAATTTCTCAGCCCTCTTGAACTTGGATGTAGCCATTGGGTTTGTATTGGCCAAAAAAAAAAAAAAAAAAAAAAAAAAAAATGGAAATGAACATGTCACTGAGAGGAAGCTTCAACAGCCATGCCTTATTTGCCATGTTCCTTTTTCACAAGTACAGTGACCATGGCACTCCGTCAGCCTGGGTCCTAGGGTGAGAATGCCACAGAGCAACCCGACCCCCATCCCTGAACTGATCTGAGATGGATGTATAGTAGGAACTGCTGTTTCCATTACATAATGGGAACCATTACGACTAGTATGACAGAGGAGGGAGAGAGGCTAAATCACTTGCCCAGGCCAGCTCTTCAGGAATAGAACCAGGATCTCCCAAGTTCCAGTGGGGGGTCTCATCACCCGCGAGGCCCCTCCTGGTCCCTCCAGGAAGACACACAGGCAGAGGGAAGAGCATAAGAGCTTTGTCTTTAGACCTGATTCAAATACCAGCCCTGTCATATACCAAGAAGTTCTAGCTTTCCCATCTATGAGATGGAAACAATAACAACAAAGTCTGTCTCACAGACTTACAGGAAAGGTGAAATGAGCTAGGATGGAAAGCTCTGGCAGGCATGCCACAGAGACATGGCCAGGTAACCTTGTTTCTTTCCCACAGTCTGGCTCTCCTGTGTCCCCTGCATTGGCCACACCACTCTCACCTCTGATCTCTTTCTCATACTGTTCCCTCCGATTATAAATCCTTCCCCCTCTCCTCCTCTCACCCCACTCAAAGCTCAGCTAAAATCCTCGCTTTTCCATGCAGCCTCCTTCCACATTCCTGCTCTTCTCCTCCTTAAGCACATGAAAATTAGCTACAGTGGATTTAACCGTCTCACCAGTGAGTGACTTAGCTCCCTAATTACATCAGATATACCTTAAGGGCACTCACCAGCTTCTTGCCTGCCTCTTGCATCCCTCCCCGAGCTTGGCCCAGCCCCAGCTCTGTCTCTGATTGAGTGAGTGGCCCTGGGCAATTATCCCTTCACATCACTGTCCCTAATTCCTCCCCCATACATGAGGGGGATCATTGGAGGAGCTCTGGAGGTGCTCCCTCTCATGAACCCTAGGTGAGTAAATGAAACTGGGCTGAGTCGAGTCTACAAATAAGAAGTGACCCACAGGAACTGGTTGGGTTTCCTGATCTCCTGTATGGACTAGACATTGCCCCCAGTGTCTTGCATCTTCTCTAGTTGTCAGAAGGACTTTAGGACACTGGATGTTTACAGCTGAAGAATGAAAACTTTGGAGGGATGTATAATTTAATTGAAAATAGTTGGTTGAGAATGATTTCTTCCCGATAACCAATTATTCATGTGCCAGGTACTGTGCTAGGGGCTCAGAGAGATGAACAAGGCAGACACGGTCCCTAGCTTGCTTCAGGGAGCTCACAGCCCAGATGATGAGCAAGACATCCAGTGATCAGTCCACCCACCCTCTTCTCAATAGTGCACCCCTGTATCACTGTTGTTTTCATGTATGACAACCACCATCCTCATTGCAGTTACCTCTAATTCAGCACCTTTATGGACCTTCACTGGGTAATTCTACATACACCCTCTCATCTATTCCTTAAAGCATTGTTCACCGATATTCTCTAAATCCTCGAAGCATTGTGTGGCACACTGCAGGGGGCAATTAAATTTCAATTGAATGAATTAAACCTCATTTTACAGATGAGGCTCATGAAGGTTTACCCATGCTAATGGGAAATGCAAATCTGGGACCCACAGAGTGGGTGCATTTTACTTCTCCATGTTACTTCTCAAAAGAAATACCAGCTCTTTGCTTTCCCTATTTACCCTCACCCTTTTCCCCAATTACCACATTCGTTGTTTTATTTTCCAGCAGCTTCTCAGTCAGCCACCATGCATTGACTTAGTGTTGATCCAGCCAACTGGAAGCCCAAGGTATTCTTACTAACAGAGAAGAGGGATGAATAATGGAGATCCCAGTCCTCAAGGACCTTGGTCAAGTGCAGCAAGAACCCTTCCTCAGCTCTCTTTGCAATTGACTAAACGCTTAGTTGCTTTGGGAGACAAATTCAGCTGAAAACTTGAAGAAAATGTCTTGAGAAAGAACCTGACTTTTTCCGCCCAATGTAAAAAGCAAGACAGCACAACAACAGTAGCCTATTAAGCCAAATTAAATAAGCTAATAAAAATCAGTGCTATTAAAATGTCTAACTAATCTAAATGTGAAGATTGTTGGTTTCCAACCTCTCTGATTCTAATCCAACAAGCTTCACCATGGAGGCCTTCATTCAGTCAGATGTGGTTGGCGGTTTTGCTTTTGGGTGTTTATCTGTAAAGTAAATCACAAAGATTTACTTACTGCAGACCATTATCTTGCTGGAGATGTCTGGAGCTCTACTGTGTGAGTTCATGTTTTAAATCTTGACTGTCTTCTGCAAGTTGCAGAACCTTTACCAAAGATGCTTCTCTCCTGTCTGATCTTATAGCACTGGATATCCACCCAGCCACCTGGCCATCACTGACTCATTCATTCACTCAGTAAGAATTGATTGAGCATGACTGTGTGCCAGGCAATGTGCTTGGCACAACAGATATGGAGCTCCTACGAAGTAGAGGGGTTCGGGGGGGATGGACAAGTACTTAGGCCAAGAGTTTAAAGAATGCTTGGATCTGTCCCTTCCTGGTCCCTCCAGGTTTGGGCGTTCTCAGGGATCTTTCTTCTTCTGAAGCATCATCAGCTTCTTCCTCCCTACCAGCTCTTCCTCAAAGCCTCTTTAATCCCATAAAAATCCTCCATTGGCTGTCCCTCCTAGGTTTCCTGGTATTCCCTACCTTTCTTTTTCTACATCTGGACTTCTAAACAGAGTAGTCTAAGTTCTCAAAGCTTCACTTTATACCTCCACCAGTGGGGACCCCTCCACCAGCTTGGGTCATAACTGCTCTTTCTAAAGTCACCTACAACCTCCTAAGTTCCAACCAGAAGACACTCTGTCCTTTTTTTACTACTGTATTTAGTGCTGGTGACCAGTTCAGCCTTTGTTCCCAGGAAACTTTACTCTCCTTGTGTTCTCGTTTTTCATTGTTTGTCTGTTGGGTTGTAGGTTCTTTTTCCTCCTCCCACCTTGAAGTGCTGGTGCTCCCCAGACAACCTGGTTCATTCCTCTGGATACTTTTCTCCCTGGGATATCTCATCCACCATTATGGTTTTAACTAGACTTTACCTACTGATGCTTTTAATATCTAAACCTCCAGACAGGGACTATATAATATTTGAACTCAAATCTGAACGTTTGCTAGGCATCTACACATAGATGTCCTATAAACAGCTTAAACTCAATGTAACCCGAATAAAAGTTGTCAATCACCATTCTCTAAACCCATTTGTTGCTTCTTCTGTATTTTTTTTTTTTAAATCTCATTACTGGCACAAAAATTCAGTTGGCCATCCAAATATGAATCCTTGCTTTTGTTTTCACTAAGACCTGTCGATTTCTGTTCTTTTTTTTTTTTTTAAATGAAAGCTTAATCTCCTTTATTTCCTTTCCATTTATGCCTCTTTTCAATTCCTTCTCACCCTTCACCTAGATAAGTTCCATCTCCTTCCACCTACGCCCTTTTCAGCTCCGTACTGCCCCTTACCTTGGCCTTTCATTTCTCTGGTCCAGTTGGTCTCCCTGGCTCATGGCTCTTTGGCCACAACTCTATCTACTGAATTGCTGCCAGAGAAATCTTTATCAACATCCATATCCAACCATGTTGCCTCTCTACCTAAAACCCTTCAACGGAGCCCTGTCACTGATGGGATAAGATATCAACTCCTTAACCTAGATGTGCTGAGTATTCTCCGTCTGCCTTTTTGGATTTACCTTCCACCTTTCTTTACCCTGATCTGATCTAGAGGGCTGACCACTGCGGACTGGCTCAGCTGAGTCCTCCTCTGCTTTCCAGTTGGGGTTGGCCACTGGGAGGCACAGAAGGATATCAACAGGTAGGAGGAGAAAGCAGCTAGGATACTAGAAGTTGTTCTCCTGCCTTCATCTCTATCCAGTCACAGGTTCCTCTCCCAGAGGCTCCAGCTCTGGTGGTGCAGTGGTGGCAGGGTCCTAGTACTGAAGCCACAGCCACCATTCTCTCTTGAGTTCTGGTCTCCACCTTTGTCTCTTTTGGGCTCAGTGGGATGGTGACCATGCAGACAGGGTAAGGGAAGGGCAATCCAGGCAGGAAAGAAGCATACACAATGGGTAGAGGCAGAGGGCTTGAGAGGGCATAGGGCACTCTGGAAAGGGAGGATGGTTGGGCCCTTCTGGGCAACAGTGTCTAGCAGAGGAATGAAGGTTGTAGTGGATTGAATTATGTCCCCCCAAAACTCATCGAAGCTTGAATTGTATCCTCCATGTTTTATGTATTAGAAACTTAGCCCCCACTGTGACTGTTAAGAGGGTGGGAAATCCTATTATGGTAATTGAAAGGTGTAGCCTTGAAGAAGTGATTGGATTGCAGGACCATGCAGTAGTGGATGCATTAAAAATGGTGGTCAGGGGTGTGTTTCTGAGGGCTTTAAAAGAAGAGGAGAGCCTGTCTTTTGCTCTCTCTCTGTTCTCTCTGCTTCCACCATCTTGCATTGTGAGACCCCTGGGTAACTGTCACCACCACCAGATCAACTTTGCATTTCCTAGCATCAGAAACTGTAAGCAATAAATTTTGTTTTTCTTTATAAATCACCTGGTTCCAAGTATTTTGTTATAGCAACACAAAACAGACTAATACAAAGGTGGTGGGCAAAGGGCAGACTGACCAGGCAGTCAGGGTCCAAAACACTTGTACTGTGCACTAAATTTGGATCATATTGTGAAGGTGATGGGGGTTTGGAAGCAGGAAATGACCTGGTGAGATGTGCTGCCCACCGCCCTATCCCATCCTTAAGCAGCCTGTGCCTGACAAACTGCACCTGCCCAGCATTGGCTTTTCTTAGCCAGCATCATCCATCACCAGCTGTCATTTTCAACATTGGTCACACTCAAGGTGACCATTAGGAGAATGAGCAATGGGCTAAGACAGACCTAGGTCCTGTATGACCTTAACCAGATTGTTCAGCCACCTCATTTTCCTCACCTGTAAAACAGGCACTAGGTCCTGCTCCTCTCCTATGGGATGTAATGAGATAAAGTGTGTAAGGTGCTTAGTGCCCCACAATGTTCTCTGCTCTTCTGGTATTATTTTTACCTCCTCCTGTGCTTTGCTATCTTGGCTGTGCACTCATCTGCATTGTGAGATGCTCCTGTTGAATGTGAACAAATCCAGTCATTTATTGGAGGCCCCAGAAGTCCCTGGCAGCTTCTGGAATGTGAAGGATGCTGGGGAGTTTTTCATCAGAAGGTGTCAAGATTGCTTAAGTTTCTTTTTATCTCTCAAAGGGAAGAAAATTGTACTTATGCTCTGTGAACAGATACCTACACAATATCCCCAGAGAGCTGCAGAGAGATCACTTGCTCCTAGTGTGGGTTTGTTTTATGCCTTTGGAAGCATTCAGAGCTGACAGAGAAGGCTACCCAGCCCCAGACCACCTCCTGGCACTCCCGCATCGTCAGCTGCAGTGAAAGCTGATGCTGTGTTGAGAATCAGGAAGCCCTCGTTGTATGGTAATTCTTCAGAAAGAATCAAGCTCATGGGACTTCATCCCAGATGTTCTAACTTAATTTCAAGGAAACCCGGAATCATCTCAACACAGGGGTGGGGGGTGGGGGAGTATCACAGGTCACTTTCTTCTCTTACTGAAAATGCCAGTTCCAAATACATATTGCCATTCTCAGCTCTTCCTGTTGGACTTTTTAAAAAAAATTAGCTCCTTTTTTAATTGATAAAGGGCTATTATTTCAAAACATATAAAATTGTGGTTTCATGGGTCAAAAATGATAGAATATTGCTGGTTTTATATGATCAGCCTAATACAAAGCATAGTAAGCAAATTTTTAAAAGCACAAAGGGGTCTCTCTCCTGTTCCAACCTTCTGCTTTCTCACCCCAAAGTCAATGACTGTTGCCAGTAATTTGAAAAACAATTGTGTACCATTTGAGGAACATTTTACATACATACTAATTTATAAACATATAGAAGCATGATGTAGACACAATTTTTTTTGTTTTGTTTTGTTTTGTTTTTTGGTCCTTTTTTGACCGGTAAGGGGATTGCAATCCCTGGCTTGGCGTCGTCCGCACCGCGCTCAGCCAGTGAGCGCACCGGCCATCCCTATGTAGGATCCGAACCTGCGTGGTGGGAGCACCGCTGCGCTCCCAGCGCCGCACTCTCCTGAGTGCGCCACGCGGTCGGCCCCAGACACAATTTTTTTAACCTTTATTTACTTAGCTGTATCTCTTAGAAATTACCCCAACTAACTCATTTATGTTTAACTGATACCTAGGGATATGACAGTTGTCTCTAGTCTTTTGATATTGTAAGCAATGCCGTAATGAAAATCCTGACATGCACATCTTTGTTATGTGCCAGTATGAGTGAATATATACAGCACAGACCTCTAGAAGGCACTATGATTTTAAATTTTGAGAGCCACTGACAGATTCCTTTCACAATGGGTTGTCCTAATTTGCATTCTCCACAATGGTGTGTGTCTTCTCTCTGCCTTACCTTACCACTTAAAGACATTTTTTGGTCCGTAGTAGCTCATCTTAACCAGCAAAACTAAACACAACAGCAATGCTCAGAATGTCTTCCAGTGGCCTGTTGGCTCTCAGATCCGTTCCCTACACTCTCCCCACTGCTTTGTATTGGGGGGTGGGATGGGGGGCAGGGCAGAAACAAACTCATTTCCCAGGCTCCCTTGCCCACCGGCTTCTGGTTAGGTTTAGCAAAGGAAGGGAAGAAGCCGGTGCTTCTCTCTGTTTCTGGCAGCATTTCCAGCAGCCGCTGTGACTCCAGTTCCCCTGGGGTGGTCCCTCCCACGGGGCCCCCTTTGCAGTAGCAGCCCTGCTAGGCTCCCTGGCCCTTGGGCTCTGGTGACTCCACCTTCTACCTTTGTCCCTCCTGCCCTGGGGCACATGGGAAGCTTCTGGCTGTGCATTGTCTCAGGTGCCCTGTTGGCCCTTTCATGTTTTCCAATATCTTTGTAATTGGTTCCCCATTTTTAATCACCTTTGTTGAACTATCTGCTTCAGCTTTGTTTTGGTCCCTCACATCCCCCTTAACTGGACACTGAACTGATACACTGGAGTTGACAAGAGGGAGGAAGGGCCACATTTATATACTGTGGGTGGGAATGGAAGTTGTTGCAAAATCTTTTGGCTGGCAGTTTGGCGATATGTATCAGGAGCCTTGAACATGAGCATACTCTTGCCTTATCTTTTAGAGATGCATGTTGAAATATTTATGAATGTAATGATATAATGTCTGGGATGTGTTTCAAAACAATCCAGTGGGTGGGCTAAGTGGGACCTTGTGCAGATGCAAGAAGAATGGCCACAAGGCAGCAGTTGTTTGATCTGTGTGACAGATACTTAGACTTTCATTACACTCATCTCTGCTTAGGAATGTTTGAATTTTTCAATAATAAAAAGTGTTTTCCAAAAGCAAAGTCTTGAGCCTTGCAGTAAATTCTAAGAATTTATCCTAAAGAAAAAAATTTCCAGAATATTAAAAACAAACAAACAAAAAAGATTTTTCTTTAAGGATGGCTTTTAACAGAATTGTTTAAATTGGCAACAATCTAATTTTCCAACAGTAGGATGGTTCTATTACAATTTATAGTATGTCCACATACTGAAACTATTTGGACTTAAAAAGATGTTGTAGGCACAAGTGTACTGACAAAGATGTTTATGACCTTTTAAAAAATTTTTGGTTCATATTTTAAGTGAAAAAAACAAGTTATAACAGTGTGTGATATTATAATCTAATTAAAGATATTTTTACATGTGTAAAGGAAGATTTGAGGAATATGCACTCAAGTATGAACTGTGTTGTTGTTAAATGAATGGGTTATGCATTTTCTTCCTTTTCTTGTTTGTGCTTTCTTGTTGGTTTGTTGTTCTTGTTATCAATGTGTATTACTTTTGAATTCTGAAAAATGAATAGCACATTCTCTCCCCGCCCCCTCCGCCCTTTCTCTCAGTGTCTCTTTTTTAAATAGACATTGCCCCTTGTTGAAGATGTGCATGTTTGGGGGTAGGGAGGTGAAGGGGTCCCATCTTAGGTTCTTTTTAGCAAATGTCAGTTATCTGTTGAACTTTGCCATGCAGGGCTTAGGAGAATATGGGCACAGGTTGAGAACAGAGGGAGAAAAGGGGGTGCTACAGGAAATGAGGTGGCCACAAAACCTTCTGCACGTTGTTGACACCATATTTAGTCAACAGTTTGGGGTTGGGGGTGTACAGTTGACAGAGGGAGGCACTGCCTGATGGCCCCTTCACATGCCCCTGGCTGTCCTGGACTTGTCACCTTTCAGATGTTCTCTGTCAGTTGAAGTGCTTGGTTCTCCCTCTGAATATGCCTCCATTTTGCTTTAGCCTTGGACTCTTGACACCTGCCCTTCAGTGTGTTAATGTTTCTTGTTTGGAGTGGTGCTCCTTCTCAACCTCTGCCTTTTCACCTACTGACCTATTTTTGGCAACATGATCTGAAAGTAAGGAAAAATAACCAAGCACTGTGCTATGTGCCAGAAGTGTTCAAAGGAGCTTCATAAATACTTCCTTGTGAGAATGAAATGGGATAATGCAGGAAAAGCCCTTTGAACAGTGCCCAGCAAAGCAGATCTCAAACTTGGCTGCCCACTGTACTCACAGGGGCTGCTCTAAACTCACTGAGCTGCCCACACGTGTGATTCTCACATGATCGCTCTGCGGTGCAGCCTGGTCATCAGGATTTTCTAAAGTTCCCCAGATGATTCTAACCTGCATCCAGGGTTGGGAACCACTGCCCCAGCATGCAGGAAGCACCTAAAAAATGCTGGCTATGACCCTTTTGTCCTGTTTGGTCCTCACACCTGCTTCTGCTCTGGAGCTATGAACACCCTTTTTCTCCCTGCCCACCTCCTCTGCCTGGTGTTCCAGAGTCTGAAAACTTTGGCCTCAAGCTTTTCCAACAGTGTTGGTTCATATTCAGGAATGGCCCATATGGGTCCTTGGACTCCTGCTCTTGCCAAGTCCCAGCCTGCCCTGGGGCAGCCAGTACTTGGCTTAGAGCAAACCCTGTGCCCAGTTCCAAGAAAGACAATTCCAGAGTACTGTGCTAGTGGGAGTGGGTGTAGAAGGAGGCAGCACCTTCAGGCTTCAGGGTGCTCTGAGGACCCTCCTGTGGGTAGAACATCACTCACCTTGGCTAGTTTCAATGTGGGGCTGTTGCTTGATTTTGGAAGCCAGTTCTGACAGCATATGGTAGCAAAAGTGCCACCACTGAGTCCACACTGCACAAGACAGCCGTAGAGGCAGTGCTTATGTTTGTAACAACTGATTTTATTCAAAATTACCTTTAATGACCTTTCTTTGGTTGCATACCAGATAAAGTCATTGGTTTGCATTTAGAGTAAAAATAAAATGCATAATTTTAAACACTGGAAGACCAGAGACAGACTGAGGAGCAGAAAACTCCTATCTTCTACCTCATGCTCACCTGGGGCATACTTCCATTGCATGCAATGGCAGATGTAATTGTCTGGAGCGTTCATATATTTACACCTCTCTCTCTCCCTCCCCAGCAGAACACATATCGTTAAGCAGCCTAGGTGAACTAAGAATGTGCTCCAACTTCTCCACAGTTCAGTTGTTCTCAACTGGCGGTGACTTTGTTTCCAGGGGACATTTAGCATTTCTGGAGATATCCTTGGTGGTCACAACTAGGTGAAGGTTGCTACAGGCATCTAGGGATTACAGGCCAGGGATGCTGCTAAGCATCCTGAAATGCACAGGACAGTCCTCCACAAAGAATTATAAGCCCAAACTGTCAATAGTATGGAAGTTGAGAAACCACCCTGTAATCCCTGAGGTTTGTTGGCACAGTTGCCATGTACCAGGTTCATGCTAAATTCCGAGAATAGTGTGAGAAGCTAGACAGATTCATTCCCTGCAAACCCGGGACCCAGAGCAAGCGGCATCCTGATTCCTATCAGTGGCTCCACGGAGCACCTAGATCTCAGAGCAGCCAAGGTGGAGGCTGCTCTATACACAGGAGGGTCCCCAGGGTATCTTGGACCCCTCAGACCTGTGCAGGCTATGCTGAGGGTGGGTCATAGAGTCAGAAGCCTTCTCACTGCCAGGACTGCGGATCAACACTCTGGCCCTTTTTATTAACCCCGTTGAGAAATTTCTCGCCACACCTCTGCCTGGTCCACTCTCCCCACACCTTTGGTTTGCCCAGGTGACCTCCTGACCCTAAAGGTCATAGTTCAGCTATTGCCACTTCAGAGAACCCTTTTCCAACCTTCAGACCACTGTTCCCTGTCCTCCAGGGACACCTGATGCTCTCTTCTCATTGTACCACGTCCCTCCTCTGCACCATTCCCTCATAAAGGCACATTTATGCTGAGGTTTTCAGCTTCTTTAAAAAGTTGTCAAGAGCATGGGCCCTGGGGCCAGAATGCTTAGACTTCCCTTCTGCCTCTGGCACTTTGGGCGAGGTTCTGAACTTTCTCAGCCTCCACTTCCTTATGGGGATAAGAATAGTGCTTCCTTATGGGGAGGTTGTGAGGATTATATGAGCTAACACGGGTGCATAGAGCAGGGCCTGCCTGAACACTGGCCGTTCTTACTGCTCATCGTGTTACCTCCGGTGGCCGGCATGGGGTAGGCGCTCAGTAGTACTTGCTTTATGAAAGAAGCTGAGTCTCAGAAATGTTAAGGAGCCTGCCCAGGGTCACACAGCTAGTAGGTAGCCAGGATCCAAATCCATATCTCTGGTACTGGAACCTGTTCTCTTAGCCCCAGGCCATCTGCTTGCTACTTGCACAGCTACTCTGACCCACCACCCCAGCTTCTATGACTTACCTGGAGAAAAACTAAGTGTTTGGCAGAAGCTCTGAGCCTACCAGGCCAAGCAGGCACACCCCTTGGGAAATGGGCCAAAGCCTTTGTTTCCCAGAGAAAGCAGTCTGCTCCACCTGGGGCCATGTATTCTCCCATTTCTGTTGCTAATAACAAAATACCTGGAACCGGGTAATTTGTAAGAATATGAAATTTTTTGTTTACAGTTTCAGAGGCTAGCAAATCCAAAGTCCAGGGAACACATCTGGTGAAGGCCTTATTGGTGGTGACAGTGATGCAGGGGTCTCATATGGCAGAATGGTGGAGCCCTCCAAACCATGCCCATGGCTACCATTAATCCATTCACTATGGCATGGTCCTTACAATCTAATCACCTCTTCAAAGCCCCACCTTTCAATTACCATGATAGGATTTCCCACCCTCAACAGTTACAGTGGGGATTAAGCTTCAATGACTTTGGGGGGCCTTTCAATCTACTGCCAACCTCTCTGGTTCAAGGCCAGGGTCTCTCTGTCCAGTTGACATGCAGCCCCTCACTCTCTCCCAGCCCCCTTTGGCTGGCTGGGCCTCTTTCACATTCTTGGCAATCAGATTCTTTCAATTTTTATGCTTTCAAAACATCTTGATAAATTAAAGCCCTCTTTCTAATAAAGTTAGTGCAATGGAAATCACGAAGAGAAGGTCCATGTCATTAAATGCACCTTGCTGTCTTTCTCATGGGCCTCAAGCACAGGCAGCATGATGCCCTCACGGTAGCGTGATGTTCAATAATAATAACAGCAACAACAACAAAGAACATATTTTTGACCAATGACTATGTTCCAGGCAGAAAGCTCAGTACATTACATTCCTTGACTCATTTAATTTATAAGGAATAATTTTTTAAGTGCTATTTTCCAGAAAAGAAAATTGATACTAATTGAGGGTAAGTAATTTAACCCTAATCACATTGCTAGAACAGGAACTGGAGCCAAGGGCTATCTGACACTGAAATAATTCTCTTGTGTTAACTCTATTTTTTTAAAAAGAGAGCTAAATATGCATAGATATCTAGTCATTGTACAAAATGCTAGAGAAACAGCAGTAACCAAAATAAAGTCTCTGCTCTCAGGGAGCTTGTATTCTAACAGGAGACAGAATTAACAAACGAGCAAGTGAAACAGGTAAATATAGTGCATCTCTGGTGGTGCTAAGTGGTTTGGAAAAAATGAAGCAGGGTTGGGGACCGTGGTAACATTTGAGCAGAGATCTGAAAGAAATACGGAGCTCTCCAGGTAGAGGGAAGAGTGAGTGCAAAGGGGCTAAGGCACCAAGGAGTCCTGCGTGGCTGGAACAGAGTAAATAGGGGTTATGTCATAGGAGATCAGGTCAGAAAATAGCAGGGAACCTGGGTCACCTAGGGGCTTTGTAAGACATTGCAAGAATTTTTGATGTTTGCTTTGAGTAAGATGATGTACCACTGAAAGTGGTATTTAGCAGTGGTTTTTAGTGGTTTTTAGCAGTGAAGGGAGGTGATCAAAGTGTTTTGGAAGGCATTTCTCTGACAGCTGAGCTAGAATAGACTGCAAGACACAAGACCAGAAGCAGGGAGACCCATCAGGACGCTATTGCAATAATGCAGGTAAGAGAGGCTGGGGCTTGGACGAGGCTGGTGGTGATTAGATGGCAAAGAGTCGTGTCTCCGAATGTAGTTTGAAGGTGGAGATGGCGGGACTTGGAGATGAACTGAATGCTTAGTATGAGAAGAGTCAAATATGGCTCCTGAAGGATTTTGACTCAAGCAACTGGAAGGTTGGATTACCATGAGCTGAGGTGGGAAGTAATGTGGGAGGAGCAGGAATTTGGGGGGAAGATGAGGACTGTGTTGTTTACATGCAGTGTTGCAGGTACCTTTTGGGCATTCAAGCAGTGATGCTGAGGGAGCAGCTGGAGGTCAGGAGAGAGATGTTGCTGGAGATGTAAATGTGGGTCACTGGTGTGTAAATGGCATATGAAACAATGGCTCCAAAAGAGATGACGCAGGGAGCAGGTCCTGGGCTGAGCCTGGAGCACACATCTGCAGAGTGAGGGAGATGAGGAATCCGACTGAGAACGTCACAAAGGCTGCCCGTAAGAGCCAGATTTCTCTCTACCTTCCCCCTACTCATAAAAAATGCTTATCAGGGCATGCGTGTGGGGTTCCTCAGGGCCATTAGGTAGAGGGAGGTCATAGGAAGGTGATTAAGGACAGCCAGCCTCCATTTCATGGGCAGACCTTTGGCAAGGGCTATTTTGACTCTTGAGTACTTTTCCTAAAAAATTGTCTTCTTATCTCTGCGCTCAGCTAACTGGTTCATCCATTCACTGACAACAAATTCTTAATAAGAATCCCTGAGTGCAAGGACCATACTTTCGACTTTGATGATGTATAGTTCTTATTGGATACATACTCCTAGACCCATTCTGTAGATGGGGAACGTGAGATGAGATAACTTATCCCAGGTCACATAACTAGAAACCTAAACCCAGTCTTTTACTCTGAAGCCCGTAATCTTTGCCTACTATGTGCCAGGCCATGCACTAAGTGCTGGGGCTGTGGAGATGGGCAACACTTGACTTCATCTCTGCTGTATTATTACCCACATTTCCAACTACCTTATGAAAACTACCCCCGGATAACCCGCCTCAAACTCTCCAGCTCCCATTGCACTTTTCTCCTCCCCCCCTCCATCCTGATCCTTCATTTAGATAGACCCTAATACATATTTCCTTGCATATTGTTGCAGGAACTATTTTTGAGTAAGACATTTGAAGGTGAGCATTGCACGTGGGGTGTTATGCAAACCAACCCATCAGAGGATGGCTGGCTGGTGTGTTTGCGTGGGGGCTTTCAGCTCCAAACACTTCAGTATCCTTTGCTTGTTCTGCCAAAAACAATTTAGGAAAAAGTTTGGGGAAGGAGGTGAATAGGAAGAAGGCCAAGTGAGAGGTGCTGGGTTCCAGCGATTCAAGTCAGCACTGGTATGATTGTGAATTAACACACAGAGCCAGGGGTGCCAGAGGGAGAGGCCCTGCCTCTGCTGAGATGAGCTTTTGTAAGGGAAGGGAGACATTCCCCTTTCTGAGCATTTTTAGGGGATGCAGATATGCCAACCTTCAGTACCTCTTACCTACCTAAGGATGTCCTATCTCTTGCTTCCAGGAGGAATTATATCTTAAAGATCACACCACCCCCCACCCACACCCCCACACAAGGTGGCTCCTCTATGTCATATCCAGAAAGTTCTCATAAAGAAAATACATAGGGCAAGTTGGATAGAAGTCTATGTAAAGTCTCTGATATCTTTATTTATTTATTTTTAACTGTTCTTAAAATGTCCCCTCAGGATGTGACTGTGAAGGTTGAATACAAATGGAAGTGTTAACATCTAGAACTTTCTCTGTTTAAGGACATGGGAGGGGAGATACACGTGGAAGGGACTGATGGATCCTGCTCACTTTCAGGTTTGGCCCATGGCTAAAGACCATAAATGTCGCTCTTCTCTCATCAAGTGAACAAAATCATGAGCTTCAGAGGCAAAAAGAATATAGAGCTCCCAGACCAAGGATTCTCTCGACAAGCTCTGTCACTTCATGGTTTTTTGATCCTGGCGAGTTGTTTAGCTTAACTTTGCCTCTGTTCCCACATCTAGAGAATGGGGACGAAAACACTTACCAGACAGGGTTGTCCGGGGATTAAATAAAAGAATGGGGGCAAAGTCACTGGTACATAGCTTATCAGTAACGGTGGCTCCTGACCATTTATTGCACTGTAAAAAAATCAAAACAGACAAAACAAACAGGAAAACAAAAGTCAAATAACTCCCACAGTGAAAAAGTTTCCTTTCGGAAACTGTTGACCTCCTTCCACAATCCAGTCTAGTGCTGCGGACTTTAAATGGTCAGACGGGCTGAACACCTGCTGCGTAAGCAGTGGGGCAATGATACGTGCTTTAGAAGTATCAGCCAGTGTCAGTTTTTTCCAGCAACCCTTAAAGGTGCATTTCATTATCACATTTTCCAGGTGAGCTGATTGGTGGCCAGAGGGTTAAATCATTGTTCCAGATACTAGTTAGCTATATGTAGAAGCAAATCTCTAGCCTAGGTGCAGCCGACTCCACCATGTTAAAAGGCAAAGCTTCTCCTAGCTCTGCCAGTGGCCAAGCCCATGAGTGAACTAGAAGCAGCGGTAACCTCATGGGCTGGAAGGGATCTTAAAGAGCCTTCGGATCACATTGGCTCCCCAATGCTCACGCCAAACCAGACCAGACCAGGCTGATATGTAGTAAGAACTAAAAGAGTTTACCAGTCTTTTCCCATCTCAGGGATGTGTTGAATTCACTTGTATTAATGGGATAAGGGAGCTGCAGGCCTGAAAACCACTGTAGAATTTAACAGGAATATGTCCTTCCCCTGTTGTGGCTAGAAGGATTGTGGGGAGGATCTGAGATGTTGGCTCAGTTTTCTTGGGGTTGGTGGTAAGGTTCACAGGTCCGGCCCTGGGTCCTATCCTACAATGACACCACAATCTTTGACATTTCTCCAGCAGATCTCCAAGCGAGATCCCAGTCATTGGAATGTAAGTGCCAGGAAGACAGGAATGTTTTTCTAATTTCTTTGCTGTTATTTCCTGCCTCTGAAAGAGTTCCAAGCATATAGTAGGAGCTTATAGGAGGGGATAAATAAGTTAATTATAATTTCAGGACATTTGCTCTGAATGTTTTCGCTGGAACATTCTTACTTGGGAGAGTTACTGGCTTGGTTCCTCCATGTACATCTAGGCTCAAAAGTCAC
The DNA here is from genome assembly GCF_027409185.1 of Cynocephalus volans. Taxonomy (NCBI): domain Eukaryota; kingdom Metazoa; phylum Chordata; class Mammalia; order Dermoptera; family Cynocephalidae; genus Cynocephalus; species Cynocephalus volans. The sequence continues at coordinate 13,197,739 of NC_084468.1, forward strand.
CACCACAGAGAGGCTGCCCCTGACAAACCCATCTAAAACTCGTTACCCTCTATCACCTTTATCCCCTGCCTTGCTTTAATTTTCTTCTTTAACTTTTGTACAATCATGAGTTTATTACTTTCCCCACTGGTAGGCTCTGTGAGGGCAGAGCATCCATCTCTTGTGCATCCATTGCTGTATCTCCAGCACCAAGAACACAGTCTGGCAGGAGTCAGTGCTCCATGTATCTTATACTGAATGAATGAGTGAGTGAATGAATGAATGAACAAATGTACAGTCCGTGAGAAGAGCTCAGCACAGTGCCTGGCACATAGCAAGTGAGAGATAAATGTTAGTTTTGTGATGTTGATGATGACATCCACATGTCACTCTGAGGCTGTTGCACTGTGGATTGGCCATTGACAACCCTCCGTGTCTGTCCCGGTAGGCTGGTGGGTATAAAAAGGTGTCCTTCCGTGCCACCCGCCATTCCTCAGTATACTGTCAGAGGTGCTAAAGAATACGCTTTTACCAACTTCCGCTCCTCACTTTTCCCTCTGTGTGGAATGTGACAGGACATAGAGAACAGTTTATCCTTTCTCCCCAACTCTTGACATAGAATGTTTTAAGATCTTTCATCCTAATGTGTAAATGACTAGCTTCAGTGTCATTCTATCTCAGCCACCTGACCTCTCCCAGGTTCTGGAATCTTCACATCTCTTTGCTTTCATTCATGCTGTCATATGCCTAAAGTACCTGCACTATCTGCCCTATTTCATTGCTAAAGATACTCTCTCCAAAATCCAGCTCCAGAATTACCTTTTCAATGAAGCTCAGGCCCATGTCTTCTAGCAGTTTCTCCTCCTCTCTCTAGTTTTCCATGCAGCTTTCTCTTCTTTCCATTACAACCCTCATCACAGGGCATTTTACTTAACCAGGCCTCTCTCCCCCAAGCCAGAAATGAGCTCTTCAACAACAGGAGTGCTGCATATGGTGGGGGAATGGGCAGTTCTGTTTTAAATCACTAGAGGGGGTTCCTCAAGCCTGTGGACTCAGCTGCCAGAACCCCTGGGTTCCAATCTTGCCTCCCCTCTTACTGTCTCTGAGACCCTGACAAGTGATTTAATCATAACATACCCCAGGTATCCCTGAAGACAGGGATCACAATTACTGCACTTCAATAAGCATCGGACATGATAGATGAATGGATAAAACTATAAAGAAGGACTGCCTTAGGGGATGACTTGGGTTGGGTGAAACAGGAAGTAGCTCCTTAAATATTTTATCCACCGATATATGAACCTGTTTATAATGAGCCCTCAGTTCGTTTGGAACCAGTGGTAGAGAAATCAAACAATGATTGAATGTATTTCTGAAAATACCCAGAGCTTTATTATCTTTGTTAATTTAGCGGAAAGTGCATCTCACAGAAATTCTCTCTCTGGTTTGCTCAGCCTGAAGACTGGTCTCACTGCTTATATGCACATAGCTTTGTGAACCATGGAAATTCATCCTGAGGTAAACAGCCTCTGAACCTCACATCTAAGGAAGTAAATATAAAACAAATTCCAAAACACAAGCACAAAAATCACAAATCTATTTCAATATTCCATTGCATACTCATAGCATAGAAGTTCATATCTTTTGGAGAACTTGGAGAGTTTTACAGCACACAGAGGGGCTTATAAGACAAATCTTGTAATGGAACTTGTCCTCTTTTGACTTTATCAGCATGATTTGTCCTGTATCATGCTGAGGAAGAATGTGCATAAGGAGCTCCAGGACTCTCCACAGAACTCCAGGGCAGTCTTCTGGTTTGCCACATATAGGTCATCCACACACTCAGGATCTTTGTTGCCCATGGTCTGGGGCACTGCTTGGCTAGAGGGGGAGTCCTCCTTGGCCTTGATTGGCTTTATTGAGGAAGCTTCTTTGACCTTGATATGTTCCCTAGGGGAGAGCTCTGTTTCCTTCTTCCTGGGCTTCAAGTTCCCAAGCAAAGTGGAGGTCACTAGCTTGAGACTGGATTCTGGAAACTCCTTTATACATATCCTGGTCTTCAGGACACTCTTGGAGTGCCCACAGATGTTCTTCTGTGAGCGGAGTTTCCGGGCAATTTGTTTCCAGTAAACATTATTTTCCTTAAACTTCAGGCATGGGGTTGGATTGCCAGCAAAGACACAAGAGAACTCATGGTCCATTCGAGTGCATTCAGCCTTCAGGGTGATGCCCTTCTCCTGCTCAGTCACAGCCCATTTGCAGTTGGCTTGGTCACTGGTGACAAATCTGCCTTTGATCGTGGGCTTGGATGGCTGGTCTCTCTGCTTAATCTGGGCTCTGCCCAGAGTATCCCTCTGCTCCAAAGCCATTTTGCTGTGATGGCCATTCTTCACTATCTTTCTGCCCTTCACTAAGAGCACCAGAGTGGCCAGAAGGAGGAAGGACAGTAGAGAGAGGCTATGGATCCTCATGGCTGCAGCTGGCAGGCACCTGTTTGCAAAAGACAGATGAGTCAGTGCTGGGAGGCAGCTCGATTGGGCAGGACTGCAGGCTGCCCTCTCTTTCCACCCTGCCACATGCCTGCCTGATTTAGGAGTAGACCAAGAATCCTTCTGGATCCTGGAATCACCAGATGAGCAACCCATCGACTCACACTTCCCCTTGTCTTCAGTCTAGAGTGTCACAGCACCACCACCCTTCATCCTCTCCTTACACTCTCTGAGCCTCATTAGCTCTCACTCCTCCAGATCTCACCCACTTGCTGCTGCATTTACTCACTACTCACTTTCTCATTCAACAGGCTTTTATGGAGCACCTACTACATGTCATGCACTAGACTAGGTGTTGAACATAATGAGGTGAATGAAAAATCACAAATATTAAAGACCTTAGTGGCTACTTTCTGTGGAAATTAAATAGCATTGACCAGAGTGTCTGTCCCATTTCTGCCCCCAACTTGATCTTGTACAAGTCACTCTGCCCCTTGGGTCTCAGTTCCTGTACTTGGAAATCAAGGTGTTGGATAAAATAATCTCCAATCTCTATTCCAGCTGAGATGTGCTAGATTTCTGTCTCACAATTCCGAATAGACTTTGATGACCACAACATTGGAAGAGCACGGTGAATGTCATGGAAGTGTCGTGAAAGGTGATGTTGACCCAGAGTTTGAACATTCATGGGACTGACACACTGAGGTAGGTGGGTTGTGTGTGTGAGAGGAGCATTGTAGGAGGAAGTGAAAACTATAGGAAAGGCATGAAGTTGACAATGTCATCAGATTTGACTGCACAAAGTGAACCAGAGAGGGGAGGGGTGAATTTCAACTGGAGCATTTAGACTACAAGACTGAAGGCAGGGTCATGCCTAATTGATTTCTGGAGCTCTGGGGTGGCACAGTCCTGGGCATTCAGAAAGCCCTTAGTCAATGCTTTTGGAAAGAAATCAGAGAATCAATAGGATGACCTTCAGCGCCACATGAAGCTGCATCAGTTTTATCAGGTGGACAGCAAAAACCATGCTCAAAGGCAGAAGGAAAGTCCATTTCTATTTGACACCTGCTATGAGCAAAACACTGGCCCAGCATTTGGTTCTCATCTCCTTAAATCCACACAAGAGTCCTGCCGGGTAGCTATTGATATGTCACCCCCAGGTAATAACTGTGACAGTTCAGGTTTAGTCCCCTGGTGGACAAGTCACAAAACTGGTATGAGCAGCCAGACCATACTTCTCTGTTCTTCTGTTACCCCTCATTGATCACTTCTTGTTTTTCACCTTTTCTCTACCCTTCAGAAAACATTGGCAAGAAGTAAAAACAGCTATGAGCTATGCTAGTTCAGTGTGACAGACTTCATGATAATAAGATGATTCACATTATTCATGCTCCATTTAAAAGAAAACACACGATCCTGTATGAAAAAAAGGCAGTTCTAGAGAATGGCCTTGATCTCATTTCCACTTTGGGTGTTCGGCCACCCCCTAGGATTGGGAAAGGGAAAGACAGTGACAGGAACATGGGCTAAAGCAATGAAGGATGGGACAGGAGGCTGGGCGTGCCAGATGAAGACCCCGTCACTTCTCACAGCTCTGGGACTCAGCTTTCACCTGTCCATGACGGGATCCAAACCCAAGGATGCCCAGGTCTTTGGGTGGCACGAGAAGCGGAGGCGGGTAGTGAAGCTCTTGAAAGGGAGGCTCTTACCTCGTTGAGTAAGCAGACCCAGTGCAATCCCAGATGCGAGAGTGAGCAAGCAGGCTTGCAGCTGTCTCAGCTGTGGTGCAAGGCAGGGCAGGCTTCTTATGCAGGAGCCTGAGTGGACTTGGTTTTTATAACACACATACCTGTGGAGCTTATTCGTACTCCTCCCAGCCACACCCCTCAGAGGGAGTCAGCTCCTGCAGGGAAAGTGCTGGGTGGAATCCAGTGAGAAGGTGTGTTGCGTGTGTGCCATCAGACCTGCTTCCTCCAAGCCCTTCCCTTTCCATTCACGGACCAGGATAGGATGACAGCTCAGCCTTGCAAAGACCCTCTTTGATGGGGTGAGGACCCCAGCGGTGGTATCTGAGGGGAGGGGGCATAAAATAACAGTAACTACAGTAATCTCAGCTGGCAACGATTGAGCCCATTTTACGTAAGATCTCTCCCTTATTCCTCACCACATCCAGTCCATGGTATGGCATGCAGTGATTCTTCCATTTTACAGAAGGAGAAATTGGTTTTTGGAGATGCTCAATGGTTTGTCCAATTTCTCAGAGCTAGGAAAAGGGAAATACCACAATTTAACCTGGGACTCTGCATTTGTAGTCTGATTACTTCCCACCTGCCAGTCTCAATACATATTTGATGAATGGGTGACTAAAGCTACTGAAGCCATGTTGATCTCTGCGTCTCTATTTTTATTGGAACATCTGAGTTTACCATGTGGGCAGAGAAGTTCATGGGCATTGCATGGCTGATAAAGTGGGAATTCCTGAGATAGATATATCTGTTGAAGACATTCACTTTCATGTCTAATGCAGGGAGCTCACACTGATCAGCCAGCAACAGGCAGCTTCTCATCCCAGAATGATCTATGTGAAATCTTGACTGCTGTGAATTGATTGAATCGTGTCCTCCAAAGTTCATGTATTAGAAGCTTGAACCCCACTGTGACTGTTAAGAGGGTGGGAAATCCTATTATTGGTAATTGATAGGTGGGGCCTTGAAGAGGTGATTAGTTTGTAGGACAATGCAGTAGTGAATGAGTTAAAAATGGTGGTCAGGGGCATGGTTCTGAGAGCTTTAAAAGGAGAGCATGTGAGGAGCTATCTCCCTGTCTCTGCTCCACCATGTTCTGCCATGTGAGACCTCTGCATTCCTGTAAAGCCACCACCAAAGAAGACCCTCACCAGATGTTCTCCCTGGACTTTGGACTTCCCAGATTACGGAACTGTAAGGAACAAATTTCATTTTATTGCAAATTATCCAGTTCCATGTATTTTGTTATAAGCAACAGAAATGGACTAATACTCTGGCTGTAGCATTTGTTCAGCTGTGACGCTGCCTAAATTTCTTAGCCTCTCTGAACTTCTACTGCTCATCTGCAGTGAGCTTCCAATACCAAAACCTCATTTAAGACTGCAGATTAAATTTTTTACTGGGGCTGAGCTATTCATAATGGGGTCTTAATTTGTATTATTTGAAAATAGATAGTGTTTACATATTAAGCATATACAAGGAGACTCACTCTCACAAAGCAGACATGGTCCTCACTATATTTTGTCACCTCACTTTTCATGGAGTTTCAATCTGAGAAATTTTTCACTTTTTTCTCAATTCAGTTATAAGAAAATAATAGTTTGATATTTAATGGCAACTGGCCATTTGCTTAGGGATAGGCCAGTAGCTATTGCTGGGGACTGTGGTGAACAGACTCGAGAGTCTCTGCCTCTGTAAAGGCCAACACACAGCTCTAATTGACTGAGAAGACAGGAGTGGTGCTCAGTACTGTCAGGCTCTCTGATTTTTTAAAGTGATGCCCTCATCCCCAGATGTGTTTATATGAAATCGATTTAGCACCTACCTCTAACTTTCTAAAAATATTGCTGTGGCTCAATAATACACATGTCAAGTAAAATTGGGTCACCTAGGGGCCATCATAATTGTCCTTAAACTCCCCCCGAAGCCCTGACCTCCACAAACAGGCACTTTCAATGAAGTATTTTAGGGATTATTTGGACATAGCAAGACAAAGTTACTTTGTTCAGCAAGGGAGATATAAATCAGGGACATCTTCTGAGAAATTCTACTTCATGCCCAGGAGGCAGGCAGATTCTTTCTAGAGGAAATCACAGGGACTCCAGGAACTCTCTGATAAGTGCTTTCCTAGGATTTGTCAGGTTACACGACACACTTCCCACTGGTATTCCATGGACCTTCCCCTTCCTGTGACTCCCATCCTAGCTTCTGGCTGGATCCTTCCCTTCTACACAGGGGACACAAGGTCAGACCAGGCTGTGTGGCACTTTCCTTTCTGGCTCATGCTGTCATTCCGCTCTCATTTCCAGGTACACACACACACACACACACACACACACACTCACTCACACACACACTCACACACACAGACACACACACCAGACACATCACACACAGACACACTCATACACGGACAGACACACACACTGCAATCTGCCACACTAAAACACTCACCCACCATTTCCTAAATACCCTAGACACTAACCCTCTTCCTGCCCTTGCTGCTCTGTCCCCTGTACCTGGAGTGCCCTTCCCGTCCTGCTGTGTCTGCAAACACCACCTCATCCCTCCAGGCCCAGCTCACAGGCCACCTCCTCTCCAATGGTGTCATTGCTCTGCTCCTCCCCATCTGCCCAGGCCTTCATGGGTGTCCATGAGGGAGCAATGCAGGGCCACTCCCAGTGAGGCTCACAGTGTGCCGGGCACTGTGCTGAGACTGTGCCCCCAACATTTCTTCACATCTCAATATACTTAGAAAATGATAAACTTTTCTAGTGCCCATGGAAACTACAGGGTATTTGGGGCCCTGGCCAAGGCAGTTCCTGGGAGGTTCCAGCTGCCACAGCCCCCACCACCTCCTCACACTCCCAGTATGAGGGGACCATAACACTTTGAGATCCATCAGGTAAAGGTGCATTGGCTTCTATTTCACAAAGGAGGAAAGTCTGCCCAGGATCCTCTTGGCACAGATGAGGAGCTGAGGCCTAGGAGGGCCAAGCGCAATGCCTGACATAAAATTAGAAAAGAATCATATGGTGATCACTTCTATTATACCCATACACTGATAAATTATAAAACTCCTCTCTCTCTGTCCTTTCTTCTAACACTCCCTTTCAACTTAAAAAAAAATTTGAGTAGTTTTAGGTTTACAGAGGAGTTGCAAAGATAATTTTGTAGTCTGCATCTCACCTGTCATTGCTATGGTATATTTGTCACAACTAATGAAGAAATATTGATAAATTATTATTTTGTAATTTGTGTATTAGAAATTTAGCCCCCACTGTGACTGTTAAGAGGGTGGGAAATCCTATTATGGTAATTGAAAGGTGGAGCCTTGAAGAGGTGATTGGATTGTAGGACTGTGCAGTAGTGAATGGATTAGAAATGATGGTCAGGGGCGTGGTTCTGAGGGCTTTAAAAAGAGAGTGAATGAAGAGGTTAGTTTCTGCTCTCTCTGCTTCCACCATCTTGCAATGTGAGACCCATGGGTCACTGTCACCACCACCAGATGGACTTTGGACTTCCCAGCCTCAGAAACTAACTGTAAGCAATACATTTTATTTTCTTTATAAATCACCCAGTTCCATGTATTGTGTTACAAGCAACAGAAACAGACTAATACAGAGTGTTTCTCAGATGTTGCTTGTTTTTGGTGACCTTGATAATTTTCAAGAGGATTGGTGAGATGTTTTGAGAATGTCCCTCATTTGAAATTTCTCTGGTGTTTTTTGGATTTGATTGGGGTTATGTTACTCTTTTTATCATCAAAGAATTTAAATAATGGGTGCCGGACTTTTTTTTTTTTTTTTTTGGAGGTTCCCAAGGAAGTCTGATTCTTTGGTTCCCAAGGAAGGTTGGTAGTTGAATGCATGTCTCTGCCAGTCTGGTCCCTGGCAGGGGATTTTAAGTTCAAAAGCTAATTTTACTGTCATGCCCATTACTACCATATGCTTCCTTTATTAATGGGCTGGCCCTGTTGGCACAGTCACCAGAGACTATATAAATGACTGCGATTTTATTCTGATCTGAGCTGTAACTGCGCTGTTACCAGGCTGAATTTGTCAAAAATCAATTCTTCCTTCAGAAGTGACCTCATGAACAAATATAGAAAATGCTGAGTTGTTGCATCAAAGTGATATTAATTTGTTGGGTCAAATAATGTGCATTAAACAGTTAACATTTATCTATTGTCAGAAAAATGGAGGAATTGACTAAACAAACATTAATAAAGTCTAATGAGTCTGGCGAAAAGCATTAGTCTGATGCCTACTGAGGAGTATTTACATTCAGAATTTAAAGCCCTTGTCGGCTATTTTTAAAATGGATTATTTGCTTTTTTACTGTATAGTTGAGTTCTTTGTATATTCTGGATATCAATCCCTTGTTGGATGTATAGAGTGTAAACATTTTCTCCCATTCTGTAGGTTGTCTTTCCGCTCTGTTGTTTCTTTTCCTGAGTGGAAGCTTTTTAGTTTGACATAATCCCATTTATGTATTTTTTTTCTTTTGTTGCTTGTGATTTGGGGGTCTCATTCATAAAGTCCTTGCCCAGTCTTATTACCTGGAGTGTTTCCCCTATATTTCAACCTAAGTTTCGTCGATGGATGATTGGATACAGAACCTAAGTTTCGTCGATGGATAATTGGATACAGAAAATGTGGTATAGACACACAGTGGAATACTACTCAGCCACAAAAAAGAATGAAATCCTGCCATTTGCAGCAACATGGATGAGTCTGGAGAAAATTATGTTGAGTGAAATAAGTCAAACTAGGAAAGAGAAATACCACATATGCTCACTTATAACTGCATGCTAAGAAAGAAAAAGAAAGAAAGAAAGAAAGAAAGAAAGAGAGAGAGAGAGAAAGAAAGAAAAAAAGAAAGAAAGAGAGAGAAAGAAAGAGAGAGAGAGAGAAAGAAAGAGAAAGAAAAAAAGAAAGAAAGAGAGAGAGAAAGAAAGAGAGAGAGAAAGAAAGAAAGAGAAAGAAAGAAAAAAGAAAGAAAAGATCACGGCAATTCATTGAACTTTCAGAAGGATAGAACAAACCTAAGTTTACTGGAGATGCGGGGAGGGAAGGAGGGAGTTTGGGAAGGGACAGGTCGGGTAAAGGGCATAAAGAAAAACCATGATTTGTAGTAATGAATATGCTAATAATAATTTTAAAAAATAAATTAATTAAAAAAATAAAGTGCTTGTTGGTCGTGAGATTTCAGAACTCCTGTTCAGTAAAACAAATGATACAGAGTTTAGAAAATAAAGAGAGAGCAAACCTTGATACTACAGCTTTGGGTATGAGTACGAACTGAAAACCCGGTACAGTGCATTTATCTTATTAAGAATGCTCTATTCAAACTATGCAATATTAACCCATAAAAGCAATGTTGAATGCTTGGTTCTGATTCTGAATCCATCTAAAAAGTAACTCCCAGTGTTTATGTTATGCTAATCCAAATGCATTGCTATTTTTAGTAGGTCAAAAATGTTAGACTGTCAGCATTTTTGAATGAAACAAATGAATAATAATAGGTATTTTTGCTCAAGTACTGTGACTGCTTCAAAGTCCTATATTCTATTTTTTTTTAAAACTGTTTGTTTAAGCTCTTTTATAATCAAATCCCCCCACAAAACAAGTTCTTTGATCAATTCTGGGTTTTCAAATCCTTGTTTTTAAGAAAATCATTCATAAAAACTCAAACATTATATAAAAAGGTCCTCTTTTAGATAAAATTTCCCAAGGCACACAGATGTCTGCGTTTCCACACACATACTCCCACACACGTGCACACATGCATGCACTCACATACACACACGCATGTGCACACACATATACATTTCACACACCACATACACACATGCAGATGCCTGCATGATACCTGTCTATTTTGGGGCAGACAAAGGACCTCCCTTTTGAATTTTCAGCCCCTGGCCCCTGAGTGCTATAAAGAATACCAGTTACCCCCCTGGAAAGCTGGAAAAGAGAGAAGCTGCCCTGTCTCTGTGTTGAGAGTGTGAGTCAACAGGTAATTTGACATATGACCATGCTGCTTTTGTCACACGAAGAAGTGAAGATGTTTAAATAAAAGACTCCAAAGCACAGCTCTGAAAAGGCCTTTGGGTGCACCTGGTGCAGAAATGTATTCACACTCGTGCTGAGCTGTTCAGGAGAAGATGGAAATGAGCAGAGGAGTTAAGCCATGGTTGGCTCTAGGACGAACAGGGATGGACTCTAAGCAGACCTCATTCATTCCACCACTCAACCATCCTTTCATTCACTCCTTCCTTCATTCATCCAAAGAACAGTCATGACACTCCTCCTGTGACAAGGCCACCTTCATTAGTGACTGACTAAGAATGCAGTGAAAAAGGACATGGTCCTTGCCCTCAAGGAGATGACACATGCCAGGTGGAAAGACAAGCATATCAATCTTGACAATATCAGGGTAACTGGTATGTTGGAGAGAAGCCTGGGGTGCTTTGGGTGGGAATATCTAACAATAAACATCAAGATGGGGCTGCTTGTTGGCCAGGACATCTAGTAGTAAGATGAATGCCTGCAGTTTGGCCAAGTGTGTTGTTTCTTAGTTCCCTTCTTCATCATGGACATCCTGGCTAAGAGATGGAAATTAGCAGCATTCCACTGAGCTCCATCACATATGGTGGTCAGCAGTGCCAATTGCATAGTCTATGAAATCTCATTGCTGTTCACTCAGATAATACCAAGAGGCTCCTCAGGTAGCCAAGGGGTCTAGAGGAGAGGTGACCCTGTTTAGCATCATGGCATCTGGAAATGGACTGAGAAAAGTGGAAACCACACCCCTGTACAAACGGAATATGCCAGAGGGCCCATTGTTGGCTCCAACCTGTCTTAAGGTGCCCTTAGTAGTTGTGTCAAACTTATGGGGTGCTGTTTCCATGACCCCAAGCATAATGGGCAGCTGGTCCTAAAGTGTCACAGACTCGGGTCTGAGAGAATCTCTGTTTTCAAGAGAGCCCTGTACATAGCCAGTCACTGCTGTTTTAATGGTGTCTAGCAAGGCAGAGAGGGACAGTTCCTTGCATCATAAGCCCTAGGCCAACTTAAGACCATCATAAGTGGTCCAGGGACTCCGTGAGGCATGAGAAATTGGCAAGGCCTCTACGCTGAAGGATTCTTTGAGGCACTGACAGGAGTGTCTGTTGATTTCACTTTGGAAGTAAATTTGTAAATGAGGACTATTTGCCATCAGAACCCGAAAAGCACTAAAAGACGTTGGACTTCTTTGTAGTAAGTGCATCAGTGCATTTCATCAGAGGAGGATGTCATCCATGTAATGTCACACCTGTGTTTCCTGGAGAAAGGTGGAAGCAATCAAGACTTTGTGTGAAAAGATTGTGTGGTGACAAAGATTTGTGGCACCCCGTGAGTAGCCTGGAAACACTGTTTAGATTCCTTTGGAGATGGATGGAAACTAGATAAGAGGCTGTTGAAAGAGGCATTGAACAAAACGTGCTAGCCAGCTCTTAGAGCAAAATGTTTGTCAGTTGTTGGTTGGATAGAGTCAGTAATTCCGAGGAAAAGCGGGGAGATGGAGGGGTAGGGATCCAGAGCCTCTAGACAGCAGCCTCTTCCTGGGACAGTCCCCGTCTGAGGCTTAGTAAGTTTCATTTGCACCCCACCTCCTTGTTTTTCTCTTAAACAAAATGTTTTACAAAATGGCTTGTATTTCAGGGAGGCTAAATTTTTTTCTTTCTTTTTTTTTTTTTTTGTCTCTCTTCTGTTCCAAACCGTTTTTTTTGTTTTGTCTTTGTGTGTTTACCTGACCAGTTTCTGGTGGACCTGATCAGCCCCTGCTGTAGCTAAGGCCTCTCTATCTAGGGTGTCCCAATCAACATCAGAGGGGCTGAGGTCTACGTGCAAGGGGGCAACGGTGGCAGCACCCTGATTTTGAGACAATTTAGTTGTAAGAGGAGGCTTTTAGCGTGTAAATAAATCATGGACTCATAAGAGCCCAGAAGCATTGGCCAGGAGATTGACAACCTCTTACAAGCTGAGAAACCTCTTCAAGCATATCATGGGAAACAGAAACAAAATGCTCTCTTCCCTTATCTTTCTCCATGAAACATTGGGCCATCGGTCTCCAAGTATGTGATCCCTTGTACCCTCCCTGGTCTAGGGACGAATCATGACAGCAACAAGTCAAGCAACAACAAAGAGATTTGCCCTAAAGTCCACATTGAAAGTTTGTGGAACTCATGTTTTCTTATGGAGAGAGCACTCTACACCTAGCCACTGATCAGTAGGGATGGGCCTGTCCATATCTGAACAGCAGTCAACGTTGGCCCTACGACTGTCACAGTCGGACCTTGTTTGCCTGGGAGCTGTTTGTCCACCAGAGCAAGAGAAGGTCTGCTACAAATAGGGAGTAGTGTCTGGCCTGGATGTCCACCCATCTCCTGGCACTCTGGGGAGAGCCTTGGTGGTGCTCTAGTAGTGCTCTGCTGGTGCTCCAGGCCTGGACGTCCAACTCGGTGCCCTCAAAACACCAAAGGATAATGTCCCTGCTCCCCTTGCCAGGAAGCTTTGGCTTGCCAAATAGCCCTAGATGTCTCTTTTACCTCTTGTCCTTCAGGACACCTCATCACCAATAAGGTGTCCACTGGGGATCTCTCCCATCCCCAGTATTACTTCCTATGCTAAGGAAGAATCTGCAGGGATCTCTCATTACAATTTAGATGGGAACACCATGGAAGGACAGAGCAGACACAGCACAAAGCATCAGGGGCCACAGCACAGGTGCCTGACAGCTGGCAGCATCCTCTTGGGCACAGCTTGCTGTTCAGTGTAGTCAGCTGGTGAGCCAGGAGCAGGCTAGAGGCCTGGCCCTCCATGCCAAACCCAGTGACCCTGCTAGCCACACAATGGTCTCAAATGTACCTGTGGGATTTTAATTGATGAAGGTGACTAAGTGATGACACAGTGAGGCTAATGCCATTGGGAAAAGAACTTCTTACTTAATAGTTGTAAAGCACAGGGAGATGCCACACCATTCAGGGCTCCATCAGGGGAACACCAGGTTTTCATCAGGAGGCAGAAGCAGGAACGAGGGGAAATCCTAGGCCAGAGCCTTTTTGCAATTTCCCAGGGAATGTAAAAGCTGGTCAGTGTGCACAATTTAGGATAAGATAATCTGGATTATTCCAGCAGTCTTTGAGGGCATGGAGTCCAGCTGTCTTGTCCAGGCTCTGCATAGGTGTAAGGCAGGGGTAATATGGGTTTTGTGTGTGAGAATTAGACAGGGGATGGTTGTCTGGCATGTGGCGGGCAGGATGATCTTTAGGACTTAGCTAGGCTTGGGAGGGAATGTCTCTGCCTGGGTCTGTAAGGCCCCAAAGGTATCAAAACATTATAAGACACAAACACTTCAAACACATGATTACTGCAACCACCCAGACACATAGAGCTGGGACATGAATGTCACCAGCATGCTCTGTGCTCATATCCCATGTCAGTATTCCTCTGCATGTGTGCTTTGTTTTCTCAGTCTAATTTCTCCATGTCGTTGGAAACATGGGTGTCAATAGTACTAAGCCTAGATGCAACATGTTAAAAATCAGGGAAAGACATGATTGGTTGGCCTTGAGTCCTGTTCCTGCCATTGTACTCATCACCCATGACCAAAGAGCAGATTTCTCTGAAACAAGTGGTTGGATTGGAGGATACAGAGTTGCTGTTCTCCAGAAGCTAGACAACTGCTCCCAGAAGAGAGAGACTCTAGATTTTTTGTCTGGACTGGCAGAAGCTAAGGATAAGGCTGATGGGGAAGTGAACAGGAGAGTATTCCAGAGTTCTCCTTACTACGCCTCATCCACACTGTGGCTACCAATCTTCCCAAGGAAGAGGATCCCTGTACAACATCAGTACCTTGTGCAGACCTACCCATCACAGCACTCACGTGGTAATAAGCAGTGAGCAAGAAACAACAGGACGGGGAGAGGGACAGCAGCTACCACTCGTGCTATTACTGCACGAAATTTGCACAGATAATCTCACTTAATCATTGCACCTTGCCTGAGAGATAGGTGATATTATTATCTACATCATACAGGGGAGGAAATGAAAGACAGACCAAGGCCAGACAGCTGGTGCCTGGTGGAGCCAGGGTTCCAAAACACATCATTAGAGAAGGTGAAAGTTCCATTTCCTTAACCTGGACTACTGTCAAAAAGTGCCACAGTACTAGTGGGAATTTGATAATACCTTTTAATACAGTTCCATTTTACTTACCACAAAATTATTTACTGCCATTTAAAAATAAATTGTATATTTATTTACCAGATATATTACTAGTTTAATGGCCTCACGAATCCCTACAGACACTCCCTCTTCTAGCCCTAATGCTCTCTCTATTCTTCCTACCACTAGCCCAGCTCCTGCTCTGGAATCCTTTTGGACCATTGATTAGAAACTCTGAGATAACCCAGGCTGCAACTCTAAATGACCAAGGTATAAAAATTCCTCTCTGGGAGTGGGAGAGGGCACAGGTATAAACAGCAGCACCAACAGCCCAATCCAGTTTATGACCTGAAAGATCATACACCATTTCAAACATAGGAGAGGTAATCTCTGCAGAGTGACAGTATCATCTGGGTGTGACAGAGGAGAGGGACAGAGAATCTGACCACAGCACACAGGGACCAAGTTTATTTCAGTCACATGCTCCCTCTTCTTTCAACTTCAAACGATCTATAAGCAGAAAAGAGCCACAGCCATAATTTTTCAGTCTCTGTTTAAAATATAATCATGTGAATGAATTCAACAACTTAATCTGTCATAGACTTAAACTTGTACTACCCAAATTTATGACAAATTATCACAGGTAGGTGTTATGTTCCACATGGTTTAGGCTTACATGCTTCCCGTATCTATTCCAAGACTCATATTTTCTGCTGTAGAAGCGTTCGTGACTCCATGGTGACACCGTGTGGCGACCTTATTCTGGAAGAGAAGTCTGGGGTGTGAAGAGTTTGCTTCTTCCCCTTTGGTTATGTCAGTCTCTTTTCTACCTGATTGATAATCATACTATCCATCTGCATAGCACAATATCATTGTCAAAGACCTTCACTGTACGTTATAATATTAGATCTTCTTAACACTCTGTAAATAGTGACCATAGTTTTGCCCCTAGTTTCTCAAATAAATATGAGAAAACTGACTTAAGGGTCTTCCCTAAAGTCACAGAACTGGTTTGAAAACATTGTACCTTGATGCTGAGGACAGTTGGACAGGCAAATGAATTCCTCGCCTTTAATGGATGTGGAACACCTTAGAGAGGCAAGTCTGATCCCACAGTGGAGTTATCTTTACACAAGTAGATCCAGGGCACATCTTAAGGGTTCCATTGTCCCTCTCTTAATTACTCTCAAGGACAGTCTTTAGCTGAGTGGAGACCACTCCCAGGAAATTCTATAGGATACTTCAACTTCTTTTACTGAAGACTTTGCACAGGTAAAAGCTGATAGTGTCCCCCTGGTGGCAGCACCCATCTAGCCCCAGTGACAACCCTGGAATGGTTTCCTTAGTAGGAGCCTGTAGCCCAGTGAGCTAGATAGGAAGCCATCGCTCTTCCCTTCAACAGTACTCTAAAGGACCAGATATGATCATTTTCACCTTCTCTTTGGTACATCTAGCAACCTAGCTAGTGGGTGACAAGTGACTGGTATATTAAAGCCACTCCTCCATAGGGCAGCAAGCTATTGACAGCTGCTACAGCAGCCTGATGGGACATGTTTTTGTACCCCCTGTGGGTACCCATGGGAATGGTACATAACAAGATTAGAAGTAATGGAACAATGTAGGTGGGCCCTCCAGGTCTGGCAAATACAATAAATTGATCCTCTGCCACCATCAGGTGGCTTCCACTGGCATGCAGTGGTAATTGACAAACAATTGTTATTATGTAGTTGTCATTCTGTGAGAGTGGCAGTTTCTGGCCACACCTTAGTAGTCCTTGAGACCACGATCTGCCATGTTTTTAAATATCTGGATCACTTACAGTGAGATGATGCCACAATATTCACAGAGATTGGGCCCTAATAGTGGGCTAATGGGCAACACATTCAATGGCCATTTCATGCCCTTCTTGTCAGGCTCATGGCATCTTTAAGCAGTAGAGTGGACTTTTAAAGACTTGATTAAAAACATTGCTGGACAGACAATGTTATCGGCATTGAGGGCTACACGTATTTGTCAGACAGTGTGGGTATTAAATACAGCTGGATCTTGGAGGGAGGTCCAGCATTTCTTATTTTGAGGTAGTCTCTTTCTATTCCTAGTTTGTACAGTGTGTTTTTACCATAGAAATTCTGTGTTGAATTCTGTCAAATGCTTTCTCTGCATCAATGGAAATGATCAAGTAGTTTTTTGTCCCTCATTTAGTTAATATGGTAAATTAAACTGTCTGATTTTTATATGTCAAACTGTCTTGCATTCCAATAAATCCTAGTGTGTCATGGTGTATAATCCATTTAATGTGCTGTTGAATTTAGATTACTGGCATTTTGTTGAGAATTTCTGCACCATAAATGTTTATAAAAAATATCGGTCCGTAGCTTTCTTTTCTTGTCATCTTTGTTTGGCTTTGATATCAAGACAATGCTTGCCTCATGTAATGAATTAGGATATGTTCTCTCCTCTTCAACTATTAGAAGAGTTTAAGAAGAATTCGTGTTAGTTCCTCTTTGCATGTTTTGCAGAATTTACCAGTGAAGCCATCAGGTCCAGGGCTTTTATTTGTTGAGCAATTTTCATTTTTATTACTGATTTCATCTCCTTAGCAGTGAAAGGTCTATTTAGATTTACTATTTCTTTGTGATTCAGTTTTGATAGATTTTGTTTTTCTAGAAATTTGGCAATATCAGCTAGGTTATTGATGGAGTTTGGATGTGTTGTCCCCTCCAAGACTCATGTGGAAATTTGATCTCCAATGAGGCAGTGTTGGAAACTGATTAAGTCATGGGGGTGGATCCCTCATGAATGGATTAATGCTCTCCCTGGGGGTGGGGGGATTAATGAGTGAGTTCTCACTCTATTAGTTCCCTCCAGTGCAGGTTGTTTAAAAGACCCTGACACCTCCCTCTCTCTCTCTTGCTTCCTCTCGCCATGTGATCTGCTCGTACCGCCGGCTGTCTGCCACTTTCCTCCATGAGTAGAAGCAGCCTGAGGCCTATGCCAGATGCAGCTGTCCCAGAATCGTAAGCCTAATAAACCCCTGTTTTTCATAAATTACTCAGTGTCAGGTAATTCTGTTATAGCAACACAAAACGGACTAAAGCAGTTATCCAATTTGTTGGCATACAGTTGTTCATAGTACTCTCCATAATCATCTTCATTTCTATGGAAAAAAAAGGTAATGTCCCACTTTCATTTCTGATTTTAGTAATTTGAGTCATCTCTCTCTTTATCTCGATCCACCTAGGTAAATGTTTGTATATTTTGTTGATCTTTTCAAAGACCTGACTTTTGCTTTCAGTGATATTCTCTATTGTTTTTCTATTCTCTATTTTATTTATTTTGACTCTAATCTTTACTATTTTCTTCCATTTGCTACCTTTGTGTTTAGGTTTTTAGTTTCTGTTTTAATTTTAGTTTCTCAAGTTGTAAGGCTAGGTAGCAAACTTGAGATTTTTCTTCACTTTTAAAGTAAGTACTTATAGCTATAAATTTCATCCTTATCGTCGCTTTCAATAAGTCCCATAAATTTTGGCATATTGTGTTTTTATTTTAATTTGTCTGTATTTTCAAACTTCTCTTGATCCCTTTGGTTACTGTTTGTATGGAATATACTTTTAGTCTATTTACTTTCAAACCATTTGTGACTAAACTAAATCTCTGTAGACAGTATATAGTTGGGTCCTTTTTTTTTTTTTTAATTGAAACATTGTTGATTGTACATATCTGTGGGATACAAAGTTGAATATAATTACCTGTGTGCAATATGTGATGCTCAAATCAGGATATTTAGTATATTCAACATTATACAATGTAATCATTTTTTGTGGCCCTTTACCAATTCCTTCCTATCCCCCTCCCCCTCCCTCTTTCCCATCTCTGGTATCTTCAGTTTTATTCTCTTCTTTTGAAAGTCAACGTATTATAGTGATTGTTGTATTTTTCTTTCTTTTTTATCTGCTTATTTTTTTGCTCCCACTTATGAGTGAAGACGTGGTATTTCACTTTCTGTGCCTGGCTTATTTCACTTAACATAATATTCCGTAAGTTCATCCATGCTGCTGCGGATGGCAGGATTTCATTCTTTTATATGGCAGAGTAGTATTCCATTGTCCAGTCATCTGAAAATGGACATTTAGGTTGGCTCTAGTTCTTGGCTATTGTAAACAGAGCTCTGATAAACATGGCAGTGCGGGTGTCCCTTCGATGTGATGATCTCCATTCATTTGGGTAAATACCCAGCAGTGGGATTGCTGGGTGGTGTGGCAGTTTTATCTGTAGATGTTTGAGGAAACTCCATACCGTTCACCATAATGGCTGCACCAATTTACAGTCCCACCCACAGTGGAGGAGGCCTCCCTTTTCTCTCTGTCCTCACCAGCATTTGTTATTCTCTGTCTTTTTGATAATGGCCAGTCGGACTGGGGTGACATGATATCTCAGTGTGGTTTTGATTTGCGTTTCCCTGATACTGAGTGATGCTGAGCATTTTTTCACGAGTCTGTTGGCCATTTGTGTATCCTCCTTGAGAAATGCCTATTTAGCTCTTTGCCCATTTTTTAATGTTTGTTTTTTTACTGTCAAGTTGTTTGAGTTCATTGCATAGTCTGCATATTAATCCTTTGTCAGATGCATAGTTTGCAAATATTTCTCCCATTCTGTAGGTTGTCTTTTCACTCTGCTAATTGTGTGTTTTACTGTGCAGAAGCTTTTTAGTTTGATGTAATCCCGTTTATTTTTTGTTTTGTTGCCTGTGCTTTTGAGGTCTTATTCATAAAATATTTGCCCAGTCCTGCACCCTGAAGGGTTTCTCCTGTGTTTTCTTGTAGGAATTTTATAGTGTCATGTCTTATATTTAAGTCTTTAATCCATTTTGAGTTGATTTTGTTATATGGCAAGAGGTATGGTCCTAGTTTCATTCTTCTATGTATGGATGTCCAGTTTCCCCAGCACCATTTAAAAAGAGGCCGTCTTTTCCCCAATGTATGTTCTTGGTGCCTTTGTTGACGATCAGGTGGCTGTAAGTATGTGTGTTGATTTCTGGGTTCTCAATTCTGTTTCATTGGTCCTAGTGTCTGTTTTTATGTCAGTAACATGCTGTTTTGGTTACTATAGCTGTGTAGTATAATTTGAAGTCAGGTAGTGTTATGACCCCGGCTTTATTTTTTTAGCCCAGGATTGCTTTGGCTACTCATGGTATATTGTTGTTCCATATAAATGTTAAACTTGGTTGTTGTTGTTTTATTTCTGTGAAGAATGTCATTGGTATTTTGAAGGTGATTGTGCTGAAGCTGTAGATCACTTTGGGAAGTATGGACATTTTCACAATGTTAATTCTTTGAATCCAAGAGCATGGAATGTCTTTCCATCTTTTTTCTGACCTCTTTAATTTCCTTCAGTAATGATTTGTAGTTCTCATTGTAGAGATCTTTCACCTCCTTGGTTAAATCTATTCTTAGTTATTTTGGGGGTGTTTTGTTGACTTTTGTAAATGGACTATCTTTCTTGATTTCTTTTTCTGGTAGTTCATTGTTGGAGTTTAAAAATGCTGCTGACTTTTATGTGTTGATTTTGTATCCTGCAACTTTACTGAAACATTTTTCAACTCTAAGAGTTTTTCTGTAGAGTTTTTAGGCTTTTCTATATATAGGATAATGTCATCTGCAGATTGGGACATTTTGACTTTGTCTTTTCCAATCTGGATGCCCTTTATTTTTTTCTCTTACCTGATTGCTCTGGGAATATATATTCAAAATACTAAAAGAAAAAAAAAAAGAAAAAACTGCCAGGCAAGAATATTATACCCACTAAGGCTATCCTTGAGAAGTGAAGGAGAAACAGTGTATTTTCCAGACAGACAAAAACTACAGGATTTCACCTCCACTTGACCAGTCCTACAAGAAATCTTCAAGGGAGTCTTGAATCTGGAATACAAAAATAATCACTGCTATGAACACACAATAAGGAACAAAACCCACTAGTAGAACAAAAATGCAAACAAGAAAGAAAAAGAAACTGTGTCTTACCACCTCAAAAAAATCAACAAACACCAAAGAAAAATAATAAAAAGGAAAGAAAGAAATAAAATTTATTTAAAACATCCAAATGAAAACAAATGAAATGCCAGAAGTAAGACAATAACTTTCAGTAACAATCCTAAATTTAAAGGGATTAAATTCCACACACAAAAGACACAGACTGGCTGATTTTATTAATAAGCTAGACCCAACTATATGTTGTCTGCAAGAGAATCACCTCACCTGTAAAGACACACACAGACTAAGAACAAAGGGATGGAAAAAGATACACCGTGCAAATGGAAATAAAAAATGAGCAGGAGTAGCTATTGTTACATAGGATAAAATAGACTTTAAACCAATAATTATAAAAAGAGACAAAGAAGGAAACTATATAACGATAAAGAGATCTATTTAGCAAGAAGATATAACAATCAAAAATACGTATGCACCCAACAGTAGAGCACCAAGATATATAAAGCAAACACTATCAGATCTAAAGAAAGAGATAGACTCAATTACAACAATAGTTGGGGATCTGAACATCCCTCCCTCAACACTGAACAGATCATCTTGACAACAAATAAATAGAAAAATGCAGGTTTTAAACCCCACTTTGGACCAGTTGGACTTGGCAGATATCTATAGAACATTCCATCCAACAACCACAGAATATACATTCTTCTCATCAGCACATGGAACATTCTCCAGCATAGACCCCATGTTAGATCACAAATCAAGTCAAAGAAAATTTTTTAAAAACTGAAATCATTTTAAGTCCCTTTTCAGATCAGAATAGATTAAAACTAGGAATCAATAACAAGTGAAACTCTGAACACTATACGAACACATGGAAATCGAACAACATGCTCCTGAATGACATATGGGTCCAAGAAGACACTAAACAGGAAATTTAAAAAATTCTTGAAACTAATGAAAATAAAGACACATCATACCTGATAGCTCTGGCTGGTACTTCCAATAATGTCCCCACCACTTTTAGCTGTTAATGTCACACAAAAAAATTTTATACTTTGTGTGTCTCAAAACTTAAACTAGTAACTTTTTTGAATGCATTGGTCTTTTATATTATGGAGAAAATAAAATGTGAAGTTGCTAATCAAAGTGAAAATAATCGTACAATTTAGATCAATAATTATTTTTTAAACATACAGTTTAAGTATCTGCTATCTGAAATGCTTAGAACCAGAAGCTGATTTTTTTTTTAAGGGGGGATTTTGGAATATTTGTAGATACTTAACTGGTTGAGCATCCCAAATCCAAAAATCCAATATTCGAAATGCTCCAATGAGTGCTTATTTTGAGCATCATGTTGGCCCTTAAAAAGTTTATAATTTCGGAGCATTTTGGATTTCAGATTTTCAGATTAGTGATGCTCAATCTGAAAATTAGTCTCTGATATCATGTAGAAAACAATAAGTGGAGTTACGTTAGTTGTTAATATAATATTAGCTTTTATAATTGTCCATGTATATGCCTTTACTGAGACCTGTAATTCTTCATATAGCTTTGAGTAACAATTTAGTGTGCTTTAATTTCAACCTGCAGGACTTCTTTTTTTTTTTTTTTTTTTTTTTTTTTTGTCTTTTTGTGACCGGTAAGGGGATCGCAACCCCTTGGCTTGGTGTCGCCCGCACTGCGCTCAGCCAGTGAGTGCACCGGCCATTCCTATATAGGATCCGAACCTGCGGCGGGAGCAAGTGCCGCACTCTCCCGAGTGGCCAAGGGCTGGCCCTGCAGGACTTCTTTTAGGGTTTCCTGCAGGGCTGATCTAGTGGTAATAAATTTCCTCCAACTTTGTTTATCTGGAAATAGCCTAATTTTTCCTCATTTTTGAAGGACTGTTTTGCTAGATATAGTACTCTCGTTTGACATTTTTTAAAAAATACATTCTAAATATATCAGTCTATTACTTTCTGGATTTCAAAGTTTCTGATGGAAAATCTGTTGAATTTTATGGGGGATCACATATGTGCAACAAATCACTTCTCTACTTCTGCTTTCAAGATTCTCTCTTTATATTTGTCTTTTGAAAGTTTGATTATAATGTGTTTCATTTTTGTCTTGGAGTTAATCCTACATGGAATTTGTTGAGTTTTTTGAATGTTTATTTTTATCTCTTTCATCAAATTTGGGAAGTTTATAGCCATTATTTATTCAAATAATCTCTATGCCCCTTTCTCTGGCTATTGATTTTCCTGAGACTTCCACAATATGTATACTTGTGAGCTTTCTTCTTTCCCACAGATTACTTAGGTTCTGTTCACTTTTCTTCAATTTTATTTCATTTTTTTGTTCTTAAGACTTGATAATTTTTATTGTACTGTCTTCGTGTTCCCTAATTCTTTTTTTCTGTCTGCTCAAGTCTGCCTGAGATCCCTCTAATTATTCATTTCAGTTACTGTAATTTTCATCTCCAGATTTACTTTTTAGTTTCATTTGAAGTTTTCTATTTCTTTATGAATATATCCAATTTATTCATACATTGTTTTCTTTACTCTCTTCATGTTTTTCTAAAGTTCTCTGAGAATGTTTAAGACAGTTGCTTTAATGCCATTGTGTATGAGGTGAGCTGTCAGCTTTTTCTCAGCGATAGTTGCTGCTGGATTTATTTTGAAGACTTTGTGCTACTTTATTGTTTTTAATATATTTTTCAATTAAACAATAAAAATGATATATATTTATGGTGTGAAACCTGATGTTTTGATATGTGTGTACATTGTGAAATTACTAAATCAAGCTATTTAACATATGCAATATATCATATAATGCTAGTACCTGTTTTCTGATGAGAACATCTAAATTTTATTTCTTTAGCAAATTTCAACTACACAATATATTGTTTACTGTAGTCACCATAGTGTACATAGATATCTTAAGTGTATTTTTCCTTTCAAATGATAATTTTGTATTCTTTGATCGATATCTCCCATTCCCACCCTTCCAACCTTTGGAATCACCATTTTATTCTGTTTCTATGAATTAGACTCTTTTATGTTCCACATATATGAGTGAGATCATGCAGTATTTGCTTTCTGTGCCTGACTTATTTTATTTAGTATAATGTCCTTTAGGTCCACTGATGTTGGTGCAAATGACAGAATTTCTTTTTTTTTTTTTCTTAAGAAAAGGCAAAAAATAGTTCATTGTGTAGTTGTACCATGTTTTCTTTATCTATTTATCCTTTGATAAATACAGATTCATTCTATACTGTGGCTATTGTGAATAATGCTGCAACTAACATGGGAGTTTAGATATCTCTTTGACCTATTGATTTCATATTTTTTGGAAATATACCCAGTAGTGGAATAGCTGCATCATATGATAGCTCCATTTTTAATTTTTTGAGGGATTTCCATACTGTTTTCCATAATGGTCATATTAATTTAAATTCCCAACAACAATATACCAACGGTTCCCTTTTCTTCACATCCCCACCAGTACTTGTTATCTTTTTTTTTACTAGTAGCCATTGTAACAGGTGTTTTTAGTTTGTATTTCCTTGGTGATTAGTGATGATGAGCATTTTTTTCATACATCTGTTGAGCATTTGTGTTTTTTCTTTTGAGAAATGACTATTAAAGTTCTTTACCCATTTTTCAATCGGGTGATTTGTCTTTTTACTGTTCAGTTGTTGAGTTCCCTATATATTTTGTATATTAAACCCTTTTCAGATGTATGGTTTGCAGATATATTCTCTCATCCATTGTTTGTTTATTTACTCTTCATGTGTGGAAGCCTTTTAGACTGATGTAATCACATTTGCCTAAGTTTTGTGTTTGTCGCCTGTGTTTTTAGGGTCAAATTCAAGAAACCTTTGTCCTAATCAATGTCCTGGAGATTTTTCCTTATGTTTTCTTTTAGTAATTTTTCAGTTTCAGATCTTACATTTAAGTCTTTCATCTATTTCGAGTTGACTTTTGTGTATGTGGAAGAGGAGGGCGTAATTTTATCCTTCTACTTGTGGATATCCAGTTTAATCTGGCACCATATACTGAAGAGACTGCCCTTTCTCCATTGTGTATTCTTGGAAACTTTGTTGAAAGTCAATGAACCATAAAGGTGTGAATTTTGGGAGGGAGGGGCATTCTATTCTGTTCCATTGGTCTATATGTTTGTTTTTAGACCATTATCATGATATCGTGGTTTCTATACCTTTGTAGTAAATTTTCAAATTAGACAGTGTGATGCCTCCAGTTTTATTGTTTTTATTGTAAATTGATGATTTATAATTTTATAAATTTCTACGGTACATAATGATTTTATCACTTATGAATAGAATGTGGAGTAGTTAAATCTAGCTACGCCATCACCTCAAACACTTAACCTATTTTCATGGCAAGAACATTAGAAAATAATGCTTAGTGATTTTGAAATGTATAATACTCTATTATTAATTGTATTTGCCGTGCTGTGCAATAGAACACAAAATAAATTGATATTTCTTTTATATAACTGAGATTTTTGTTGCTTTTACCATCATCTTTTTAATCCCTCTGTCCCTCAGAACATGTAACTATCATTCTACTCTCTGCTTACCTGAGTTTGATTATTTTTAATTCCACATATTAGTGAGATAATGAGATATTTCTCTTTCTGGGCCTGGTTTATTTCACTTAGTGTGATGTTCTTTAATTCTGCCCATGTTGTCACAAATGACAAGATTAGCTTTTATTTTAAGGATGAATAGTATTCCATTGTGTATATATACCACATTTTCTTTATTCATTCATCTGCTGATGGACTCAGGTTTATTTCATCACTTGGCTATTGTGAATAGTGCTACATTGAATGTGGAGTGATGACATTTCTTCAACAAACTGATTTCAAATGCTTCAAATAAATACTCAGAAGTAGGAGTGGTGGATCATTTGGTAATTCTATTTTTAATTTTTTGAAGAAACTCTACACAGTTTTATATAATGGCTATACTAATCTATATTCCCACTAATAGTCTACAAGTGTTCCTTTCTCTCCATGTCTTTGCCAACACTTACATTTCATCATTTTGAAAATAGCCATTCTGACAGGTGTGAGATGATAACTCATTGTGGTTTTAATTTGCATTTCCATGACAATTAGCAATGCTGAACATTTTATATATATATATATGCACATATCTATATATCTATATCCATCTGTTGGCCATTTGGGTGTCTTTCTTTTAGAAAGGTCTATTCAGGTCCCATGATCACTTTATTTATTTTTTTCTTTTTTTCTGACCGGTAAGGGGATCGCAACCCTTAGCATGGAGTTGTCTGCACCATGCTCAGCCAGTGAGCGCACCGGCCATCCCTAGATAGGATCTGAATCTGCAGCCTCGTTGCTACCAGCGCCACACTCTCCCCAGTGAGCAACGGGGCCAGCCCCCATGATCATTTTTTAATTGTTTACTTTGTTATTTTCTCACTATTGAGTTGTTTGAGCTCATATACATTTTGTATATTAGCCACCTATTGGATGTATGGCTTGCAAATATTTTCCCTGAATCCATAGGTTGTTTCTGCAGTGTTCATTGCTTCCTTTGCTGTGCAGAAGCTTTTTACCTTGATGTAATCTTACTGGTCTATTTTTGTTTCTGTGCCTGTATTTTGGGTGTCAAATCCAAAAAGTTCATCGCCCAGGCCAATGTCACATAGTTTTTTTCCCTGTGTTTTCTTCTACTAACTTTACAGTTATTGCTCTTACATTTAAGTCTTTAATCCATATTGAGTTGATTTTTGTATATGGTGTGAGATAAGGGTTCAATTTCCTCCTTCTGCTTTTGAATATCCAGTTTTCCCAGCACCATTTATATAGGAAGATATCCTTTCTTCCCTGAAAATCAATTGAGTGTACAAGTGGAGGTTCATTTCTGGGTTTTTTATTCTGTTCCCTTGGTCTATATGTCTGTTTTCATATCAATATGATGATCTTTTAATTACTTTGACTTTGTGGTAGGTTTTCAGATTAGGTATTGTGATGCCTCCAGCTTTATACTTTTTGCTCAAGATTCCTTTGGCTATTCAAGGTTTATTGTGGTTTTATAAGAATTTTAGGATTGTTATTTCTATATTTGTAAACAATGACATTGGAATTTTGATAAGAAATTCATTGAATCTGTAGATTGTGTTGGATAGTATGGACATTTTGATAATACTAATCCTTTCAATCCATGACATAAGATATCCTTCCACTCATTTGTGTGTCCTTCAGTTTCTTTCATCAATGTCTTATAGTTTTCAGTGCACAGATTTTTAAGCTCCTGGTTAAATTTGTTTCTAAGTATTTTCATAGCTATTATAAATGGGATTGTTTTCTTGATTTCCTATTTGAATAGGTCATTGTCAGAGTATAGAAACACTATTAATTTTTGTATGTTGATTTTGTATCCTGCAACTTTACTGAATTTATGTATTCATTTTTTTGTTGGAGTCTTTAGAGTTTTCTGTATATAAGATTATGTCTTCTGCAAAGAGAAAAAAATTTATTTTTTTCATTTTTTATTTGAATTCCTTTTATTTCTTTTTTGTTACCTAATTGCTCTGTCTAGAACCTCCAGTAACATGTTGAAATGAAGTGGTAAGAGTGGGCATCCTTGTCTTCTTCCTAATCTTGAGAAAAAGCTTTAAATTTTTCAGCATTGAGTATGATGTTAGCTATAAGCTTGTCATATGTGGCCTTTATTGTACAGAGGTATATTTCTTCTACACCTAAT
This sequence comes from Cynocephalus volans, assembly GCF_027409185.1. Lineage (NCBI taxonomy): Eukaryota > Metazoa > Chordata > Mammalia > Dermoptera > Cynocephalidae > Cynocephalus > Cynocephalus volans. The sequence goes on from NC_084468.1 coordinate 13,224,895, forward strand.
TGTTGAGAGTTTTTAATCATGAAAGAATGTTGAATTGTGTCAAATAACTTTTTTGCATCTATTGAGATAATAATATGGTTTTTGTCCTTTATTCTGTTAATGTGGTGTTTCATATTTATTGATTAGCATATGTTGAGTCATCCTTGTATCCCAGTGATAAATCCCATTTGATCATGATGAATGTTCATTTTAATATGCTGTTGAGTTTGGTTGGCTGGTATTTTGTTGCTGCTCTTTGTATCTATGTTTATCAGGAAAATTGTCCTGTATTTTTCTTTCTTCGTAGTGTCTTTAGTTTGCTTTGGTATCAAGGTAATGTAAGCCAAGTAACATGAGTTTGGAAGTTTTCCCTCATCTTCAGTTTTTCTGGAGAGCTTGAAAAGGACTTGGATTAGTCCTTCTTTAACTATTTGGTAGAATTCTTCAGTCAAGCCATCTGGTCCTGTGCTTTTCTTTGATCAAAGACTTTATTATTGATTTAATCTTCTTTCTCGTTATTTGTCTGTTCAAATTTTCTATTTCTTCATGATTTAGTCTCGGTGGGTTGTATGTGTCTAGGATTTATACAGTTTACCTAAATTATCCAATTTTTTGGCATATAATTGTTCATTGTAGTTTTTTATTATTCTTTATATTTCTGTGAAATTGAAAGTAATCTCTTCTCTTTCATTTTTGATTTTATGCATTTGAGTCTTTTTTTTTAGTCTAGCTAAAGATTTGGATATTTTATCTTCTCAAAAAATCAACTCTTATTTTAGTTGATTTTTTCTATTGTTTTTCTAGACTCTAGGTCATTTATTTATTTTTACATCTTTATCATTTTGTTCCTTCTACTCAATTTAGGTTTAGTTTGTTCTTCTAGTTGGTTGATGTGTAATACCGGTTTTAAAATTTTTTTTATTTTTATTTTTTGAATCTTCTTTTTTGATATAGGCATTTATTACTATACATACCATAAGTTTTGGTATGTTGTGTTTTCATTTTCATTTTGTCTCAACATATTTTAAAATTTCCTTTTTAATTTCTTTTTTGACATGTTGGCTTTTTAAAAGCATGTTGCTTAATTCCTCGTATTTGTGAACTTCCCCAAATTCTTCAGCAATTTTCTACTACACTATCTTAGTGAAATCATTCCATGTTGATTATATTTATTTTCCTTTGAATAGGCCATACTTTGTGTATGCCTTGTAATTGTTTTTTGTTGAAAACTGTGCATTTGAATCTAGTACTGTGGTAGATATAAAGTTCAAATTCTTTCCCTTTCTTAGGGTTTGATGGGTTTTCAATTGTTGTTTTGTGTTGCTTTGTTTACTGTTGTAAGTTGTCTTCATGCCAACAGTGAGAGTGTGACATTAAACTTAAACTCTTGTCAGGGATGTTCTGTGACTGCCTCTTTCCCTGGGAATGTGCAATGAAATTCTATTTTCATCTGTATACGGGGTTGCTTTTGAATGTACTAGTCTTTAATGTCAGGCTCCCAATAGAGGAAAAAGAGAAAAATGTAGACTGGAAAAAAAGATGCTGGTCCTTTAAATTTCCTGTAAGTTCCTTCAGACAGAGAGGGGGCTTCTCTGTGAGTGTGGTTGGTGGGGCAGGGTGTGGTGCTGGGGTTGTGAGTTAGAATGGTTGCACACCTTAGTATCTGCACCTCCATGATCAGAAGAAACAATCAGCAATCAGAACACAGTTCTCTAATAATTTGGTTGACAGAATTCTTAGTGTTGATACTTTAACTGGTACGCTGATTCAAGCTGCTCCAGGAACACATGCATGGCTTCCTGTTAAAGGGCTGAGGGGTGGGAGATGGGTAGCTGCTGTAGAAGTAAGGGTTAAAATTGACCAAAAAGTAAGTGGAATTTACCTTCCAAGCATCCCTGGAAGTTGCAAACCTTCAACAGACTCCATCCTCTCAAATAATTACAGTAGACAGGTTTTGGCAGTGCAAGTATTATCTAGGCAGGGAAATACAGATTCCTGGTAGTCCTACTCTGTCATCTTCCACTTAACTTTTCCTTTTGAATTAATGGAAACATGACTTTAAGATATTTCCTCGAAGGTTTAGCCAGTCTTTTCTCAAACCATCCAGTGACAAGGAGTTCACTGCCTCTCAGAGTAACTTGATGTGCTGTTTACTGGAAGCCTATGGGCAAGTGCTATTGTCTCCCATTTATTGAGGTTTTCTCTGTGCCAGGCCTCCTGCTGATCATCCGATCCATCCAATAATGCCGGTGCAACCTCATCACCATATTTCTAAGAGGGAAATGAGGCTGAGGGAGCTTGTGCTACTTGCTCAAGGCAGAGCGATATTTTAACCAGGGACTTGCAGGTAGCACCAGTCCATACTATTTCTAAAGGACTATGGGGAACCGAAGGAGCTTAAAACATGGGCCTTGTGCACGGTGTTTGAGATCTTGTGGTGGAAGAGAGCAATGAAATGCATACTTGCTTAAAGGAGAAGAGAGATGTATGTGGTGGATGTTGCAGAATCTGGCCTAGGGGAACACTGGTAGTAGGCTCAGGAAAGGCAAAAGAGGATGCAGGAGCTCCGTACACAGGAAAGATGGGAATGCAGATGGGCATTTCAGAGTGAAAGTGGGTTAGTGATTTAGGCATGGGGATTAGGCCTGTCAGTACCTGCTTCAAAGACACTCTCAGTATGGACTTCACCTGGTCTTTTTTCTTGTGTAGCAGTTATATAAGCACAGACTGCTTTGCCCAGCAATCTGTAGTCTGCAATATGGCTTAGCCACATTCTTGGGTGAAAACTTTTTTATGAAAGGGCCCGAACCTTTCCCTTTAAGTTGATTGATATATCATTGGTCAATGACTGCTTGGCTAACGTTACTCTGCATAGGACATCCAGGAAGGTAGTTAAAATATGCAATCCTGGGCCTCAGCCTCAGAAACACTGGTTCAATATGTCTGGGGTGGAGCCTGAGAATGAGCATTTCTAAAGCTCTTCGGCACCTAGCATGCTTTGAGTAGCATGCATTTAAGTTGGGTTTTGTGATTTAAAAACACTAGTCAGCTATATGGTGGTTTTTCTTACTACTTTTTCTTGAATGTACTCTAGTGATTTGTAAATGTGGTAGAAATCAATCTGTGTCCATGTTGTTTTTTTACTGAAAGCCATGAGTTTTCGAAGTGGGCACACCTGGATATCACTCCTTGCTGGAACTTTTACAGGTTGTAAGATGTTGGTCAACTCACCTCTCTAAAATTCAATCCCTTAGTTTAAAAGCAGGAATAAAACTACTTAACTCATGTGGATGTGGTTAGGATATTACGAGAAGCAGATTTGATAATTGTGTCATAGTAGATGCTTGATGTACATATTTTTTAGAAACTCAATTGAAAAGAACCTCCCTGATCCCCACCTCACCACAGCCTTCCTTTCATCTCATACACTCATCAATCTCTCATTTTGCTTTTCGCCACATCACTGAGCTCTTAGGAGGTGGGACCCAGTCTGTTAGCTCATTCCATCCCATACCCATCCAGTGTCTTGCACAATGCTTGGGGCATAGTTGATGATAGATATGTATTTGTTAAGAAAGCAGAATGCATATGTATGCTATTTAGTAGTTGTCAACCCAGATTGCACATGAGAATTACCTAGGAATTAAACAAAACTACTGCTGCCTTGGATATACTTCAGAGATTCTCATCTAATTAATCTAAAGCTGTGTTTCTCCACCTGGGCTGCACGTTAAAAACCCTGGGTGAAAGTTAACAATCCACAAACCAGGCCCCATCCATGACTGATGACATCATAATCTCTGGGGGTAAGACACAGATATCAGTATTTTTAAAATGTTTCCCCAGATGAGTCCATTGTGTAGCTGAACTGGGCTTTGCTGGGCTAGATGGAGAGATAATTAATGTAAACAAATAGTGGGGTTTTGATGTATTCTTATATAGAGACAAAAACACAATTTGTAGGTGAGTGAGTCACTTCTTTTGGCATATTTCTAATAAAATCATATTTTCTGTTTCTTTCAACTTTGTTGATTTAATTGTGATGTAGAAAGTTGCTTTCTTCCAGGCCCACTTCTCTATCACTGGACGATTTGATTTTGCTGCTGGATGACTGTGCTGGATTGAATGGTGCCCTCCCCCCCCACAAAAAAAATTCATGTGAATTTTGAGAATGAGACCTCATTTGGAAATAGGCACTCTGCAGATGTAATCAGGTTAAGATGAGGTCACACTGGATGGGAATGAGTCCTAATTCAATGCCTTATGCTCTTCTATGAAGACAGACATTTGCATACAAACATGCAGCAGAAAACTCCAAGTGATGACAAAGGCTGGGATTGAAGAGATGTGTCTACAAGCCAAGGAAGATTAAGGATTGCTGAAGTCAACTGAATCTAAGTGAGAGATTGCTTTTGCTTTTCTGCCAAAAATAATTTAGGAGGGAGCTTGGAGAAGGAGGTAGACAGATGCATGGACAGGTGACATGTGCTGTATTTCAGAGATTCAAGTTGGCACTGGTCTAGTTTGAGTTACTATAAAGCTGGTGCTCAGGTGTGCTTTATAAAGGAGAAGAGACATGCCCATTGCTGAGAATCTTTTTGACATGCAGACATGTCAGCTTTCAGCTCCTCTCATACACTGAAAGCTTCCCACTTATTGCTACCAAGGGGAATCATTCCTTAAAGATCTCTCTCTGTCTCTGTCTCTGTCTCTCCCTCTCTATTCCTATCTCTATCTTACACACACAGACACACACACACACACAGAGCTGGCTCTTTCACTTGGTATCCAGAAAGTCCTCATAGGGAAAATATATAGCAGCGGTTGATATATATATACACACACACACACACACACACACACACACACATATATACACACATATATACACACACACACACATACATTTATATTTATATATATATATTTATATGTATATTTATATATATATTTATATATAATATATCCCCTCCCTCCCCTCCTTCTTTCCTTTCTTTCTTTCTTTTCCTTTTTTTCTTTTCATGTCTTCGAAACATCCTCAAGATGTGACTATGATGGAAGGTTGAGCAGAATGGAAGTGTTATCTTCTAGAACTTTCTCTTTTTAAGGACACGGAAAGACATGCTTACATAAAAGAGAATGACAGATCCTGTTCACTTTCAGGTTTGGCCCACGTCTAAAGACTGTAAATGTACCTCTTCTCTCATTAAGTGAAGAAAATCATGGGCTTCAGAGGCAGAAGAACCTGGGGGACCTCCAGACTGAGGATTCCCTTCACAGGTTCTGACTCTTCTAGGCTTCATGACACTGACATGTTCCTTAGATTTTCTGAACCTCTCTTCCTTCATCTGGAAAATGAGGATGAGAACTCCTACAAGGCAGGATTTTTAGGGGGATTAAATAAGAGAATGAGGTCAAAGTCATTGGCATTTAGTAGGTAATCAATAATGAGGATTCCTGTTCTCATATTGCCCAAGGGTGAAAAAAACAAAACTCTCACCTTTAAAGAGTTTTCACAGAAAAAATTTTGACTTCCCTCCACAATCTAGCTTCATGCTGTGGACTCTAAATGATTACGTGTTTTGCATCTACTACTAATGATGGGGTAATAATAAATGCTTAGGAAATGTCAACCAATGTTAGTATTCCAGCAGCCCTTAAAGATGTATTTCATTATCCCATTTTTCAGATGAGCTGATTGATGGCCAGAGAGTTAAATAATTGTTCCAGAGACAGGTTAGCTATCTGCAGAGGCAAACTCTAGCCTAGGTGCAGCTGACTCCACCATGTTGGAAGGCAAAGCTCCCCCCAGTTCTGCCAGTGGCCAAGGTCACAAGTGAAATAGGACAAGCAACAACCTCATGTACTGGAAGAGACCTTAGGGAGGATTTGGGGTGGGTTCTCCAATGTTTATGACAACCCAGACTAGAGCAGAGTTATTATTTAATAATCCCTGGACGTGTTTATCATCTTTTCCTTTCTCAGTACCATGTTGAATTGAGTTGCATTAGTTAAGTAGAGGGCCACAGGGCTGAGACTCTGTGTAGACCATAAAGGAAATTCTCCTTCCCCTGTTGTGACTAGAAGGAGCATGGGAAGGGTCTGCGATGTTGGCTCAGTTCTATTAAAGATGACGGTAAGGCATAGGTCAGGCCCTGGGTCCCATCCTCCAATGACATTCCAATCTTTGACATTTCTCTGACATGTCAAGAATGGTCCCTCTCATTGGAAAATAAGTGACATACAGACAGGGATATTTTTCTATTTTTATTGCTGCTATTTCCTGCTTGTAGACTACCTACAATGTGCTCATGGTAGAGAAAATATGAATTATAGTTTCAGGGCATTTGTTGTGAGAGCTCCCTCGTTTGAAATGTTCTTACATGAAAGAGTCACCTGGCTCAATTTCTTCATTTAGGTCTAGGCTCAAATGTAAATTCCGTAGAGAAACCTCCCCCAACTGACCCATCTAAAACTCATTGGTGGTTTTTTTTTTTTTTTTTTTTTGGTGTGTGTGTGTGTGTGTGTTTTACTTTTCTCTCCTACCTTGCTTTAATTTTCCTCTATAACTCTTCTAAAATCATGAGTTTATCATCATTTTCCCCACTGGTAAGTTCCATGAGGACAGAGCATCCATCTCTGGTGTATCCATCACTGTATCTCCAGCACCAAGAACACAGCCTGGCAGGAGTCAGTGCTCCATATATCAGGTGCTGAGTGAGTGAACGAATGAACAAATGTACAATCCTTGGGAAGAGCTTAGCCTGGTGCCTGGCACATAGCAAGTGATAGATAAATGTTAATTTTTTGATGTTGATGATGGCATCCAAATGTCACTCTGAGGCTGTTGCACTGTGGACTGGCCACTGACAACCCTCAGTTAAGTTCCTCATAGATTAGTGAGTTTAAAAGGATGTCCTTTCATGCCACCTGCCCTTTCTTCCTGACGCCATCACAGAAGCTAAAGAACTAAGATTTTACCAACTTCTGCTCTTCACGTTCCCCTCTTCGTGGAATTGTCACAAGACAATAAGAAAAATTTATCCTCTCTTTCCAACTTTTGTAATAAATCATTCTTCATACCAATGTGTAAATGACTAATCCAGCTGCATGTCCTCTCCCGGTTTCTGGAACTTTCACATATCTTTGCTTTCATTCATGATGGGATATGCCTAAAGTGCCTGCATTTTGTCTCATTTCATTGCTAAAGATACTTTCTCCAAAATCTAGCTCCTATGTCACCTCCTCTGTGAAGGCTAACCCCAGATTTTCCGATAGGTTCTGTGTCTTTGCTCTGGTTTTCAATGAAGCTTTCTCCTCTCTTTCTCTTTCTATTACAGCCCTAGTCACAGAGCACTGTAGTTAACCAGGTCTCTCTCCCCCATCCTAGCCATGAGCTCTACAAGGGCAGAGGTCCTGCATCTGATGGGGGTAATGGGCAGCTCTGACTTGAGTCAGTAGAGAAGCCTCCCCCAACTAACCCAAGCCTGTGGACTCAACTTCCAGAAATCTTGGGTTCCAACCCTGCCTCCCCTCCTACCATCTATGAGACCCTGATGAGTGCTTTGATCACACCATGCTCCATTTATTTCACATGATCGCAATAATCCTAATTATTACACTCAGTAAGCACCAAACACCAGATCAACAGAAAAAACTATAAAGAGGGGTTGTGGAATGGGTCACATTAGGGAATATCTTGAGATGGGTGAGAAAACTGGAAGTTGTTCCATAGATATTTCTTTCCACTCATATATGGAGATGCCTTTATGATTTCATTTGGGACCAGACACTGAGAAACCAAACAGAAGTCGAAAGTATTTATGATAAATGCCAAGAATTTTATTATCTGTGTTAATTCAGCAGAGAGTATATCTCACTAAAATCATCGCTGCTGCTCATTCAGGCCAAAGACAGTTGCCATTGCTCAGTGGTGGGGTTCACCTTGATCTTCATATTCTCCTGGTGGGTGGGCTACTTGTTGTCCCACCTGGGATTCTAGTGGTTGAGTAGAGTGGAGCTCACCAGCTTGAGATTGGATTCCTCAAACTTGCTACCACACACACTGGTTGTCAGCTTGGCTGAGGAGTTGCCGCAGATGTTTTTCTGGAGTCTCAAGCTCTCAATAATTTGTCTCCAGTAGTCAAAGATGTGCTCCAAAGATGCCAGGCATGACGTTGGATTGCCCTCAAAGACACAGGAGAACTGGCTGTTGTTCTGAGTGCAGTCGATCTTTACTACGGCGACGCCTTCCCCCTTCTCAGCCAGGGCCCCCTTGCACTTGACTTGATCACTGGTGGTAAAGCTGCCTATGTCCAGGAATTCAGATTGCTGGACATTTGCTCCAGGCCTGGGAGGTCCTAGAGTGACCCAGCGATCCACATCTGGTGCGCTGCCCTGTCCTGTCTTTAATTCCTTTTGGACATGCATCAAGAGCACCTGAGTTGCCAGAAGGAGGAAGGACAGCAGGGTGAGGCTGTGGATCCTCATGGCTGCAGCTGGGGGCACCTGTTTGACAAAAGACAGATGAGTCAGTGCTGGGCATCAGCTCAGCAGGGCTGGACACCAGGCTGCCCTCTCCCTCCACCCTGCCACATGCCTGCTTGTATTAGGAGTAGACCAAATATCCTTCTGAATCCTGGAATCATTAGACAAGGAACCCACCTACTTGCATGTCCCCTTGACTTCAGTCTACACTGTCACAGCAGCACCACCCTTCATCCTGTCCTTACACTCTCTGAGCCTCATTAACTGTCACTCCTCCTGGCCTCACCCACTTCCTGCTACATTTCTCACTCTTCACTCTCTCATTCTGACAAGTTTTATTGAGCTCACATTACATGCCATGCACTGGACTAGGTGTTCAACAGAATGAGGTGAATGAGAAACCCCAAATCTTAAAGATCTTAGTGGCTACTTTCTGTGGAAGTTAAATAGCATTGACCACGGAGTCTGTCCCATTTCTGTCCCCAACTTGATCTTGTACACATCACTCTGCTTCTTGGGTCTCAGTTCTTGTATCTGGAAATCAAGATATTTGGTGAAATAATCTCCAATCTCTATTCCAGCTCAAATGTGCTAGATTCTATCTCACATTTCCAGATGTACACAGATGACCAAAATGGGAAAGATGTGGTGAATATCATGGAAATGTCCTGAAAGGTGATGTTGACCCAGAGTTTGAACATTCATGGGACTGACACACTGAGGTGGGTGGGTTGTGTGGGTGAGAGGAGCATTGTGGGAGGAAGTAAGAGCCACAGGAAAGGCACGGAGGTGACAATGTCATCAGATTTGACTGGGCAATGTGTGCTGGAGATGGGAGAGGTCAATTTCAACTGGAGCATTTAGACTGCAAGTCTGAAGGCAGGATCATGCCTCCTTGATTTCTGCAGCTCTGTGTTGGTGCAATGCTGGGTGTTCAGAAAGCCCTTAGTAGTTTTGGAAAGAAATCAGTGAACCAACAGGATGACCTTCAATGCCAAATTAAAGTGCATTGATTTTATCAGTTGGACAGCAAAAACCATGCTCATAGGGAGAAAAGTCCTTCCTTTTGACACCTACTATGTACAAAACAGCAGCCTAGAATTTGATCCTCACCTCCTTAAATCCACACAAGAGCCCTACCAGGTAGCTGTTAATATGTCACCCCCACATAACAGCTGTGACAGTCAAGGATTAGCTCCTTAGTGGACAAGTCACAAAGCTGGTATGGGCAGCCAGACCGTGTCTCTCTGTTCTCTATCATACCTCATTGATCACTTCTTGCTTTTTACCTTTTTCTGCTCTTCAGAAAACATTGGCAAGAAATAAGAAAAATAGCTAAGAACTATGCTGATTTAGTTTGGCATAATTCATGATGATTAAATGATTCATATTATCCAATTTCCATTGAAGTAAAAACCAAAATTATGTATGAAAAAAGACTTTTTCAGGAAATGGCCCTGATGTCATTTCCACCCTGAGAATTGGGCCACCACTGTCTAGGATTGGGAACAGAACAGACAGTGACAGGAGCATGGGCTACAGAAATGAAGGATGTGACAGGAGGTTGAGTGTGTCAGATGAAGACCCCATCACTTCTCACAGCAATGGGACTCAGCCACTACTGTCCAGGATAATAGGATCCAGACCCAAGGAATGCCATGTCCTTGGGTGGTGAGAAAAGCCAGACTGAGTAATGAAGCTCTTGAGAGAGCACAGCTCTTACCTCGTTGTAAGCAGACCCAGAGAGATCCCAGACGTGAGTGAGCAAGCAGGCTTGCAGCTGTCTCAGCTGTGGTGCAAGGCAGGGCAGGCTACTTATGCAGAAGTCTGAGCCCCCAGGGGTTTTACAGCACACACACCTGTCAAGCTCTCCTCATAGTTCCTTCCAGCTATGCCCCTTCAGTTGAGCCAGTTCAGGGAAAGTGGTGGCTGGAATCTAGTGACAAGGGGTTGCACATGTGCCATTAGACCTGCTTCCTCCGAGCCCATCCCATTCCATCCAGGGTCCAGGATTGAATGAATGCTCAGCCTTGCAAAGACACTCCTTGATGGGGTGAGGTCCCCAGCAGTGGTATCTGGTGGGGGGTGGGGGTAGTAAAATAACAATAACTACGATAATCACAGATGGGAACCACTGAGCCCATTTTACTTCCCTATATTTTCCAAGGCATCTGAAGTTACTGTGGGCAGAGGAATTTATAAGCACTGAGTGGCTGGTTAGGAGAAAATTTCTGATACAGAGATTTCTGTGGAAACTATTCACTTTCAGGTCATATGCAGGGAGCTCTCTCTGGTCATCCTGCTGTAGACAGATTCTCATCCCAGAATGATCAAGGTGAAATTCTGGCTCCAGCATTTGTTTAGCTGTGTGATGCTGCCTAGACCTCTTAACCTCTCTGATCTGCGATTGCTCATCTACAGTGTGCTGACCAATACCTCATTTAAGGCTGCAGACTAAATTATTTTATTGGGGCTGAGCTATTAACATAAAGTGAAACAGAACGGATTTGGATTACAATGGGGTCTTGTACTCATTTAAAACAGACATATACTATTTGCATATTAGGCACACAGAAAAAGACTCACTTCCACAAAGATGTGGACCTCGCTCTGTTTTGTCATCTAACTCTTCACGGATTTTCAATAGAAGAAATGGTTCACTTTTTTTTTTTAACTCAGCTATAAGAACATGATAGTACACATGTAATAATAAATGGCAACTGACTTTGACTTTGGAATAGGCATTAGGAAGTGGTGGGGCCTGTGGAAAACTGGAGTGTCTTCTTCTGTAAATGTCAACTCTCAGCCCCTTTGAGAATACGTGTGAGTGGGGCTCAGTACTGTTAGTCTTTCTGATTTCTTAGAAGGTGCTCCCAAATCCAGGTTGTTTAAGTGAAATTAGTTGGCATCTAATACATATTTTCTAAAAAGTAGTGCTGTGGTTCAACGGTCCCTAAGTTGTGACTGTAATTGTATTGCACCCACAATCTGATCCACCAGTGTGAAACCTGCACAGTCACAGAGCTATGAATGTTGGCTGGTTCACTCAATATTTCAAAGGGTCTCTGCATGTGTTCCACCAGGTGTGGATATTTCCAAAACTCCAAGTCTTTTGTAACATTGGCTCCCCTTGGGTCCATCATTGTTGTCCTTACAACCGCTCCATAAAGCCCTGACCTTCACAAACAAGCATTCCTAATGTGCTATTTTATGGGACAATTTGGACATTGGTGAGACAAAGCTGCTTTGTTCAACAGGGAGATATCAATCAGTGTGGTCTCCTGCTCAGTGAAAAATTTTACTCATTCCTCAGGCAAATTCTTTCTGGAGGAAGATTGCAGGTCAGAACACAGAGCATAATCACCAGGAATCCCGTGGATTCCAGGAACTTTCTGAGACATGCTTTCCTAGGATTAGGCAGAAAATATGACACATATGACACTGGCTTCCCATGGTCCTTCCCCTTCCTGTGACTCCCATGCCAACTTCTGCCTGGATCCTTCCCTTCTACACAGGGGGACATAAGATCAGACCAGGCTGTGCAGCACTTTTCTGCCTGGCTCATGCTGTCATTCTACCCTCATTTCCAGGTACACACCCACACACATACACCTACACAGACACACACACACTTACAAAATCAGACACATCACACACAGACCACACACAGACCCACACATACACACTGCAACCTGGTCGCACTGAAACACTCACCCACCATTTCCTAAATACTCTGAGCTCGCTCTCCTCCTGTGCTTGCTTCTGCTGTTCCCTGTACCTGGAGTGCCCTTCCAGTCCCGCTGTGTCTGCAAACACCACCTCATCCCTCACAGCCCAGCTCACAGGCCACCTCCTCTCTGATGGTGTCATTGCCCTGCTCCTCCCCATGCTGCCCAGGCCTTCATGGGTGTCCATGGGGAGCAATGCAGGGTCACTCCCAGTGAGGCTCACAGTGTGCTGGGCACTGTGCTGAGGCTGTGCCCTAACATTTTCTCACATCATGATATACTTAGAAAATGATAAGCTTTTCAGTTCCCTGAGGAAAACTGCAGGGGATTTGGGGCTGCACCCAAGAAAGTTCATGGGAGGTTCCGGCTGCCACAGCCCCCACCGCCTCCTCTCACTCCCAGGAGGAGGGACCCCTAACTCCTGGAGATGCCATACATAAAGGTGCATTGTCTTCTATTTCACAAGAACCCCAGGAAGATAGGGTGCCCGGGACCCTCATGGGACAGGTGAGGAGGCTTAAGGATACCAAGCACAGTGTCACAGACAATTAGAGAAGAATTATGTGGAGGCCCCTTCTTTTGATTTTTATTATAAATGAGCAGTGTACCCATACCCTGATAAATTATAAACATCCTCTCTCTATATAATGCTGTCTTTCTTACCACTTTAATTATAGAGTGGTTTTAGTTTTACAGAGAAGTTACACAGATAACTCTGTACTCCACATTTTATGTAGTATCCCTTAGTAACTTCTTAAATTAATATGGTAATCTTGTCTCCACCAGTGAACAAATGTGGAAAGATTATTATTAATTAAATTTATTCACTATCAGACTTGCTTAAGTTTTACCTGTCATTCTTTACCATCGTTATTGATAGACGTCGTGTTTTAGAGCAGTTTTCTGTTTGCAGCAGATGGAGTGGAAAGTACCAAGAGTTCCTATGTATCCCCTGCCTCCCCCAGGCACAGCCTCCCCACATCAACATCACAAACCAGAGAGGTACATTTGTTATCATCTACCAACATACAGTGACATGTCCTTGTCACCCAAGATCCACAGTTTCCATATGGTTCACTCTTGCTGTTTTATATTCGGTGAGTTTTGAGACATGTATCCACCATTATAGTATCGTACAAAACAGTTTCACAACCCTAAAAATTCTCTGTGCTCCACATATTGATCCCCCCCAACCCCAGCAACTACTAATTGTTATAATATCTCCATAGTTTTGCCTTTTTCAGAATGCCACATGGTTGGAATCACACAGTATGTAACCGTTTCAGATTGGCATCTTTTACTCAGCAACATGCATTTAAGGTTTCTCCATGTCTTTTCTCGGCTTGATAGCTCATGTCTTTTTTGCATTTAATAAAATACATTGTTTGAATGTACCCACATTTATTTATTCATTCATCTGCTGAGAAACATTTGGTTGCTTCCACGTCTAGGCAATGATGAATTCAGCTGCTCTAAACATTCCTGCGCAGGTTTTCTGTAGGCATGAATTTTCCACCTCTACTGCTCTTTTTTCTGTCAGGGTCCCATCCAAGATATCACATTGCATTTAGTCATCATAACTCCTTATTCTTCTTGGCTGTGACTGTTTCTCAGATGTGCTTGTTTTTGGTGATCTTGACAGCTTTCAAGAGAACTGGCCAGATGTTTTGAGTGTGTTCCTCTTTTGTAAATACTCCAGTGTCTTTTGATTAGATTGGAGTTATGTTATCTTTCTTGACCCCAAATAACGTAAGCAATGGGTGCAGGTTTTCTTTTGGGGTTCCAAAGGAAGCCTGAGCACAGTTGGTACCCACCCACTGGGTGGTAAGGCTGGTAAGTGAGTGCACGTCTCAGCCATTCTGATCACTGACAGCAGATTTTAAGTTCAAAGCTGATTTTGAACTCTCACGCCTCCTACTACCCTATAGTTTTCTTGAACTAGAGGGCTGGCGCAGCTGGTGCATCACCAGAAATTATATGAATGTGTGTAATTTGGTTCTGATGTGAGACTTAACTGTGCACATTTGTCAAAAATCAATCCCTCCTTCAAAAGTAACCTCATGAACAGACAAGAAAATGCTGAGTCACTGCATCCAAATGATGTTAGTATGGTGGGTCAAATAATGTGCATTAAAAATGTATTTATCATCAGAAGATGGGGAAATTGGCTAAACAAACATCAGTAAAATCTCAAAACTGGCAAAAACATTCACCTTAGACCTACTGAACAATATTCGCATTCCAAATTTAAAATGCACATTACTCATAAGATTTTATCATTCCTGTTCAGCAAAACAAATGATACGTAGTGCCAAAGCTTTAGTTTTTAGAAAATTGAAAGACGGCAAATTGTTGATGTCACATCTTTGGGAATGACTGCAAATCAAAAACTTACTAAAGTGTATCGCCCTTATTAAGAATGCCCTTTTCAAACCACATAATACCAACACATTTTGTTTAAAGATGCTTGGTTCTAATTCTGAACCAATGTAAAAAGTAATTCCCAGTTTTGAATTAGGTTAAACCAAATGAAACTGGTGTTTGTCATAGGTAAAAACTGCTAGAATATCAGAAATTTGCAATAAATTAATCTAATATTTGCAGGTCTTTTTTCTCAAGCAAAGGGGCTGTTTCAAAGCCACATGTTTTCTCTTAAAGTTTTTTATTTAGCTCTTTTATAGTTTCTTTGATCATCTGTTGGTTTTGGAATCTTTGATTTTAAGGAAATCATTCCTAAAAGCTCAAACTTCCTTTAAAAAAATCTACTCCTTTTAAGTAAAATTTTCCAAGGCACACAGATGTCTGCATCTCCACATACACACTCACACACACATGCACATATAGAAGGCACTCGCATACACAAACACATATGCATACACACACTTCACATACAGCATACACACGAGGATGTCTGCATGTCACCTCCCTATCTTGGGCAGAAGAATGCCTAGAGATTCTCCCTTTCGAATTTTCAGCCCCTCGACCATGTGTGCTATGAAGAATACAAGTTGCCCTCCACTGGAAAGCTGGAAAAGGAAGAGGTGAAGCGTCCCTGTCTTTGTGTTGAAATATGAGTCATCAGGTGTATTGACATATCATCACGTTGTAGAGGTGAAGATGTTTAAATGAAAGACCCAAAACTGAGCTCTAAAAAGGCCTGTGAAGGCATCTGGTGCAGAACTTATCGATGCCCAAAGAGTAAAATGATTTACACATGTGCAGAAATGAGCAGAGGAGTAAGGCTGTTCTTGGCTCTAGGAAGAATAGGGCTGGACTCTTAAGCAGACCTCATTCATTCTACCACTCATTCATTAATTTACACATTCATTCATTTAAAAAACACTTATGAAAATCCTATGCCCAGTTAGTGACTGAATGGGAATGCAGTCAAGAAGGACATGGTCCTTGTCCTTAAGGAGACTGCACACAACAGGTGGAAAAATAAGGATATCAATCTTGACAACATCAGGGTAATTGGTACCTTGGTGGGAAGCCTGGGGTGCTTTGGGTGGGGCATGTAACCTAGCCAGAGGCACAGAAGAATTTCTTAAGGGCCTGCAACTGTGCAGAGATAACTCAATAGCTGGAGGAAAAGGAATTTTATGGATTCAGTCATTATTCAGTGATCAATCTGTACAAGGGGCAGTGTCAGGCACTCAAGGGAATACAAAGGTGAATATGAGGTGGCTCCTGTCCTCAAGGCCTGGCAAGTTCAGTCCATGGATCTCGACCTGATGGTTGCTGTAGGGTGATACCTTGTCACTGTGGGGTTTTGACAACATATAAAGAAAATCTTGGAGTGATGTTGTCTGAGATGATGTCATATCCAGTGGTGAGCTCCTGAGTAGGGTGATGTCCTCTAGAATGTAGGATTTGGGTATCCATTCCCAGGGGTTACCCAGTGGAGCTGATGTGGGTCTTAGCATTTTCCATGTTTGTTTAAAGCTATGAGTTATTAGGATGGTTTGGGCTTATGGACTGTAAACCGAGGAAAGCACCCAGCCAGGAGAAATAAGACCAACAACAGTCAATTCAACAGCATACAGCTGCACTTCATACATTTTTGTTTATGTTTTTGAGGGAAGTGTAGGTGTAAATGGATTCTATATCAGATGAGAAGCTGTTGACCTTTGAGATTATTTGTGGTTTATTGATCCCAGCAGATTTTGTGCTATCAATCTGACCTTCTACCCTAATATAATGGGGGCAAAATATAAATTCATGAAGATAAATTATGTCCTGGTGCAAATTATAAACTCATTTGCGGGTTTATTTGATGGAATGGAGTTTCAAAAAGTGTTCTTTGAGGAGACCATTATGTGTGTCAAATAAATCAGTTTTCTTCAGGCACATGAAGGTTCAGTTGAATGCTTCTTCCTTAAGCAATTGAGCACTGTGTATTCTGAGAAGTGAACTTGGTTACTATTAGTAATGGCTGTAACTCTGAAAGGATTTGGGAGTGTCTGGCAATGGTTTAGTATTGTGACCTTCGTATATGTAGAGACGAATGTGACTTTGATTTATCCTCTGGGCATCTCTGAGGCAAGTGATTTCTAGAGTTTTCTTTCTTTTTCTTTTTTTTTTTTTTTTTTACCCTAAAAGGAACAATTCTTGATAACTGGCCAACAGTTTATAATAAATCATAATAATATAATAATAAGTCAATAATATATTAATAAGTTAAATATTAAGTCAAAATGGAGCCACTTGTTTACCAAATAATCCACCGCTAGGAGTAATGCCTACAGTTTGTCCAAGTGGGTTGTTTCTCAGTTCCATCATTTACCAGGGACATCCTGGCTAAGGGACAAAGAGAAGCAACCTTCCACTGAGCTCCATCAGGTATGGTGACTAGCAGTGCCATTTGCATAGTCTATGAAATCCCATTGCTGTTCACTCAGTTAATCCCAAGAAGCTTCGTCAACAAGAAGATATCCACTGGGGACTTTCTGTACTCCCAATAGTAATTCCTATGCTAAGCAAGAATCTGCAGTCATCCCTTGTCACAATTTAGATGGAAAGACCGTGAAAAGACAGCAGACATGGCATACAGCACCATGAGACACAGCCCAGGTGCCTGACAGCTGGCAGCTTCCTCCCAGGCACAGTTTGTTGTTTGGTGTAATCAGCTAATGAGCCAGGATCAGGCCAGAGTCCTGGTCCTTCAGGCCATAGCCTGTCATCCTGCTGCGCACACAATGGTCTTAATGCATCTGTGGGATTTTAATCAATGAAGGTGACTGATTGATGACACAGATAGGCTAATGCCACTGGGTAAAGAAACTATTACTCACATTTCCAAACTGAAGGGGGTTGCTACACCACACAGGGTCCCATCAGGAGAACATCAGGTTTTCATCAGGAGGTGGAAGCAGGAGCAAGGGGAACGCCACGTCCAGAGCATTTTTGCAGGGAAAGTCAAAACTGGGTATGTTCACAATTTAGAATATGACAAGCTGACTTACTCTAACAGGCTTTGGGGCTTGGGTTCTAGCTGTCTGTTTCTGGCTATAGATAGATTTAGGTCAGGGGTATTATGGGCTTGGGGTGTGAAGACATATCATGTTTTCTTTATCTACCCGTTGGTAAACACCAGGTTGATTCTATAACTTGGCTATTTTGAATAATGATGCAATGAACATGGGAGTTTAGATATCTCTTTGACCTGTTCATTTCATATTCTTTGGAGATATACCCAGCAGTGGCATTGCTAGGTCATATGGTCCCATTTTAAAATTTTTGAGAAACCTCCGTACTGTTTTTGCAGAACGGCAGTACTGATTTACATTCCCACCAACAGTATATGAAGGATTTTCTCTTCTTCCCATCTTTACCAACACTTGTTATCTTTTTTTTTTAATATAGTAGCCATTCTAACAGAAGTGGCATGACATCTCATTGTGATTTTAATTTGCATTTCTCTTATGATTAGGTTTATTGAGCATTTTTTTCATATATCTGTGGATCATTTTTATATCTCTTTTGAAAAATATTAAAGCTCTTTGCCCATTTTTCAATTGGGTTATTAACATTTTTACAATTTAGTAGTTTGAGTTCCTTGTATATTTTGGATATGAAACTTTTTTTCACATATTGTGTTGGAAATATATTCTCTCAATTCATAGTTTGTTCCTTTACTCTTCTGATTGTTTTCTTTGATGTGGAGAATCTTTTTAGTTTGATGTAATGCTTTTTATCTATTTTTTGTGTTTCTTCCCTGGGTGTTTGGGGTCAAATCCAAAAAATCTTTGCCCAGGGCAATGTTTTGGAGATTTCCCCCAGTTTTCTTTTAAGAGTTTTTCAGTTTCATGTCTTACATTTAAGACTTTAGTCTATTTTGAGTTGACTTTTGTGTATGGAGGAAAATGAAGACCTAATTTTATTATTCTACATGTGGATATCCAGTTAATTCAGCAATGTGTATCGAAGAGACTATCCTTTCTCTCTTGTGTGTTCTTGGTGTCTTTGTTGAAAATCAATGCACCAAAAAAGTGTGAATTTACTTTTGTTCTATTGGTGTATATGTCTGTTTTTATGCCAGTATCATGCTGTTTTAATTACTATGTCTTTGTAGTAGATTTTCAATGTAGGTAATGTGATGCCTCCAGATTTATTCTTTTTGGCCAAGACTGCTTTGACTATTCAGGGTTTATTGTGGTTTCATAAGAATTTTAGGATGTCATTTCTAAATTTGTAAAAATGACATTGTAATTTTGATAAGAAAATTTGAATCTGTAGATTTTTGGGTTGCGTGTACTTTTTAAAATATTAATTCTTTCAATCCAAGACATTACACATCTTTTCATTCATTTGTGTCTCCTTCAATTTCTTTCATCAATGTTTTCAGTGCACAGATTTTTACCTCCTGGTTAAATTTGGTTCTAAGTATTGTTGTAGCTATCATAAGTGGGATTGTTTTCTTGATTTCCAATTTTAATAGTTCACACTGTATAAAAGCACTGCTTACTTTTATAAATTGATTTTTTTATCCTGTACTTTTACTGAAATTGTGTATTAGTTGTGAGAATTTTTTGTTGTTGTTGGATTCTTTAGGGTTTTCTATATGTAAGATTATGTCTTCTGCAAAGAGAAAAAAATTGACTTTTTCTTTTTATTTGAATTCCTTTTATTTCTCTTTCCTGCTTAATTGCTCTGTTCAGGTATTCCAGTATATGTTGAAATGAAGTGGAAAGAGTGGACATCCTTGTTTTGTTCCTCATCTTAGAGAAAAAGCTATCAACTTTTCACCATTGAGTATGTTAGCTATAAGCCTGTCGTGTATTGCCTTTACTGTATTGAGGTATATTTCTTCTATACCTCATTTGTTGATAGTTTTTAACATGGAAAAATGAATGTTGAATTGTGCCAAATGCCTTTACTGCAACTATTGAGATGATCATATGGTTTCTGTCCTACGTTCTGTTAATGTGGTGTTTCACATTTATTGATTTGCATTGAATCATCCTTGCATCCCAGTGAATAATCCCAGTAGATCGTGGTGAATGTACATTTTAAGGTGCTGTTGAATTTGATTTGCTAGTATGTTGTTGCTGATCATTGAATCTATGTTTATCAGGAATATTCACCTGTACTTTTCTTATAGTGTTTTTATTTTGCTTTGATATCATCATAACGCTAGGTAGGTAAAATGAGTTTGGAAGTTTTCTTTCTTCTTCCATTTTTTGGGGAGAGTTTGAGAAGGATTAGTATTAGTCCTTCTTTGAATGTTTGGTAGAATTCAACATTGAAGCCATCAGGTCCTGGGTTTTCTTTGATGGAAGACTTTATTAATGGTTTAATTTCCTTAGATGTTATTGGTCTGTTTAGATTTACTATTTTATCATGATTTAATCTTGGTAGGTTGTATGTGTCTAGGATTTATGCATTTCATTTGTATTATCCAATTTGTTGAAATATAATTGCCCATAATAGTCTTTTATGATTCTTTGCATTTCTGTGAAATCAGTACTAACCTCTCCTCTTTCATTTCTGATTTTAGTTATTTTTAATTTATTTTTTCAGTCTCACTAAGGTTTTCCTATTTTGATTATCTTTTTAAAAAACCACTTCTTATTTTGGTTGATCTTTTCTATTGTTTTTCTAGTCTCTACTTCATTAATTTCTTCTCAGATCTTTATTGTTTTGTTTCTTTTACTAACTTTAGATTTAGTTTGTTCTACTTCTTTTTATTTTTTAAGATGTAGTATTAGGTTGCTTACATGAAATCCTTCTTCCTGCTGAGTTTTTAAATTTTTGTTTCATTTTACTTTGTTGATTGTTGTAGTTTGTCACTATGTCAACAATCAGACTGTGATATAAACTTAAGCTCTTCAGAAGGATGTTTTTTCACACAACTTTCCCTGGGCATGTGCAGAGACATTCTATTTTTACCTGTATATGCAGCTGCATTTGAATGTCCTACTCTTTAATATCAGGCTGCAGAAAGATGAAAAAGAGGACAATGTAACAGGAAGAAAAAGGTGCTGGTCCTTTAAATTTCCTGAAAGTTGCTTCAGCCAGAGGTGGAGAGCTTGCAACAATGTATGTGTGGACAGGGGAGGAAGAGGGGGAGATGGGAATGGCTGCACCCATTTGTATCTGCAACTCCACGATCAGAAGAAACAATCACTAATCATAAAACAGTTTCCCAATATTCAGATGTCAGAATCCTTACTGTTGACAGTCAGTCTGGTAAGGTGATTCAAATTGTTTCAGAAACACTTTTATGGCTTCTTGCTGCTGCGGATGTTAAGAGTTGAAATTGACCAAGAAGTAAGTGGAATTTACATTCCAAGCATTCCTGGACCTTGCAAGTCTTCAACAGACTCCTGACTTTTAAACAGTTACAGCAAACAGATTCTGCAGTGCAATTGTTATCTAGGTGAGAACACACAGATTTCTGGTGATTCGTATTCTGCCATCTTCTGCTTAAGTTTTCCTTTTGAATTAATGGAAACAAAACTTTATGACATTTCATGAAAGGGTGAGTCAGTCCTTGCTTGAACCCTCCCTCTGACAATGAGTTCACTGCCTCACAGAGTAACTTGATGTGCTATTTATTAGAAGCCTGATACAGGCAAGTACTGTTGGCTCTGATTTATTGGGTCTTCCTCTGAGACAGGCCTCCTGCTGGTCATCCCTTTCACCCAATAAGACAGCCAACCTTATCCCCATGTTACTAATGGCAACACAAGTCTGAGGGACCATGCGTTACTTGCTCAAGGAAGAGTAACATGTGAACTAAGGTCTTCCTGGCAACATCAGTCCATATGCACTGCTTCTAATGAACAGGGGAGAGCCAAAGGAACTTAAAACATGGGCTTTGTGCAGAGTGTTTGAGATCTTACGGATGGATGGAGCAATGGAATAAATACTTATGCAAGAGAAAAGAGAGATTTGGTGGAAGACACAATCTGGCCTAGGGGAACAGTGGCAGTGTCTCAGGAAAGGCACAAGTCAGTACAGGAGCTCCCTACACAGGAAAAACGGGAGTGGAGATGGGCATTTCAGAGTGGAGGTGGGCTAGTGATTTGGGCCTGTCGATTATGCCTTTCTACATCTCCTTTGAAAACACTCTTAGGAGGCGCCTCACCTTTTCTTTTTTCTTGTGAAACAATTACATAGGCACAAAATGCTTTGCCCAGCAGTCTGTAGTTTTCAGTCTGGCTTAGCCACATTTCTTGGGGAGAAAAAAACCTTTTTAATAAGAGGGTCAGAGCCTTTCCCTTTAGGATGAATAAAGTATCATTGGCCAGTGACTGTTGTGGCCAATCTTACTGTTCACAGGAGACATGGGAGGTAGTTAAAATACACATTCCTAGGCCTTACCCCAGAGACGCTGCACATTTGAGGTTGAGTGGGCCCTGAGAATGAGCATTTCTAAAGCTCCTCAGCTCATGAGGATTCTTCTGCTCCACCTGCCACACTTTAAATAGCATGGAATTCAGTTGGGTGTCATCATTTAAAAGTACTTCTCAGCTATATGGTGGTATTTCTTGCTACTTTTTTTTTTAAGTGCTCTACTAATTGGGAAGTATGGTAGAAAATATTCTGTGCCCAAATTTATTTGACACTTGATGTTCATATACTGAAAACCACACACTTTAGAACTGGGCAAACCTAGGTTCCCCTCCTTGGCTGAACTCTTAGCCGTGAGTTGTTGGACAACTCACCTTTCTAGGATTCAATCCCTTATTATAAAAGCAGGAATAAAACCACTTAACACAAACTGGTGTGGTGAGGATAGTTTTAGGGGTCAAGTGAAAGGCACAGAGTCTTTGTAAGAATTAGATTTGATCAATGTGGCATAGTAGATGCTTGATGCATATTTTTTAGAAAATCAACTGAAACGAACCTCCTATGAACCCCACCATCCCATAGCCTTCTGTGTTATCTCATACACTGATCAATGTGTCATCTTCGTTTTCACTACTTTGTTGAGTTCCTAGTCTGAGTGTTGGGCTGGATCACAGACCCCTCTACTCTGTCCTGTGCAGGTCCTGAGTCAGGCAGTTGAAAGAAAAACTGAGCAGCCGCCGGCAAAGTGGACGTGCTTTATTTTTAGATGTGAGCTATGCTGACTAGCAGTTCAGAGCTGCTGCCTTCCATTGAAGAGTACACAAAAGCAGCAACAAGCCAAAGGGTACACTGGCGCACGTGCGCACTAACTCTACTCCCATATAACTTGTTTACAAAGGATGTGCTACAACATACCCAGCCTGAAATGAGGTGAGGGAGCCTGACCAAACCAACTCCACGTTCCTCACACTGAGGACCTAGACCATTAGCTAGACTATTAGCCAATGAATAATTGGCATAATCATCCAGTGTCTTGCATAATGCGTGGGGCATAATAAATGATAAATATGTATTTTTTAAGAGGACAGAATGCATATAAAGGCTTTATTAGAAGTTTCCAACCCATATTGCACATGAGAATTGCCTAGGAATTAAACAAAATTACTGCTGCCTGGAATACACCTGAGAGATTCTGATTTAATTAATCTAAAGCAGTGTTTCTCAAACCTGGCCGCACATTCAAAACACTGGGTGAAATTTAATGATCAACAAGCTCAGTCCTCATTTCTGACCCACTGCATCATAACCTGGGGGGTGGGATCCAGATACCATTATTTAAAATGTTCCCCCAGATGACTCCATCATGTAGCTGAACTGGGCATCATGGGGCTAGATGTACACAAGAGATGGGTTTTTTAATATGTTTCTAGATAGAGACAAATGCACATTTGTAGGGGAGTGAATCTCTTTTTTCACCTCTGCCTAATAAAATTGTATTTTGTGTTCCATCCAACTTTGTTGATTTAATTTAATTATGGAGTACTAAGTTGCCCCCTTCCAAGTCCTCTTCACTAACATTGGGCCATTTGTTGCTGCTATGTGATGACTATGATGGGTTGAATAGTGCCCCCTCAAATTCTCCAATGTTTATTCCAAAACAGAATAGGACAGTGTTATTATTTAATAATGCCTTGAAGCAGTCTTTTTCTTTTGCAGGGCCATGTTGAATTAAATTGTTAGTTGAGTAGGGACCACAGGACTGAGACTCTGCAGACTTTAAGGAAAAATGTCCTTCCCCTGTTGTGACTAGAAGGAACATGGGGAGGTTCTGGGATATTGGTTCAGTTCTCTTGGGATTGGTGGTAAGGTACACAGGTCACGCCCTGGGTCCCATCCTACACTGACACCCCAATCTTTGGTATTTATCTACCATGCCAAGCATGATCCCAGTCATTGGAAAGTAAGTACTGTGAAGACAGGCATATTTTTCTCTTTTTATCACTGTTATTTCCTGCCTGTAGAAGACAACTTACAATGTAGTAGGAGCTTATAAAAGAGAAGAAATGAATTAATTATAATTACAGGCATTTGCTCCAAAAGTGCTCTTTTTGTGAAATGTTGTGTGTAACAATAGAGTTACCTGGCTCAATTCCTTCATTTAGTTCTAGGCTCAAAAGTAACCTCCATAGAGAAGCCAGAAGCCTCTCCTAACCAACCCATCAAAAACTCATTGGTGTTTTTGTGTGTACTTTCTGCCCCCCCTTCTCTCCTGCCTTGCTTTAATTTTCCTCTCTAATTCTTATACAATCATAGGTTTATCATCACTTTCCCTACTGGTGAGTTCCATGAGGACACAGCATCCATCTCTTGGGCATCAATTAATATAACTCCAGCACTGAGAACACAGCCTAGCAGGAGTCAATGCCCTGTATATCATATGTTGAATGAATGAGTGAGTGAGTGAATAAATAAACCAATGTATAATCCATGGGACGAGATTAGCACAGTGCCTGGCACATAGGAAGTGAGAGATAAATATTAGGTTTCTGATGCTGATGATGTCACTCTGAGGCTGTCACACTGTGGATTGGCCACGGACAATGTGTGTATCCTAATAGGTTAGTGAGTTTAAAGGGATGTCCTTTCACACCATCTGCACTTTCTCCCTGACGCCATCACAGAAGCTAAAGAACCAGCTTTTACCAACTCCTGTTCCTTACTTCCTCCTCTTCATGGAATTGTGACAAGACTTTGAGAACACTTTATTCTCTTTCCAACTCTTGAACAAAAATACTTGCAGATTCTTCATATAACATGTAAATGACTGTCAGCAGCCTCATCCCTGCCTCCCATCCCAATCCAGCTGCTCGATCTCTCCCAGACTCTGAAACTTCCAGATCTTAGCAATGAGCTCCACAAGGGCAGGGATCCTGCATATGATGGGGGTAATGGGCAGCTTTCACTTGAGTCCATAAAGGGGGTTCCTCAAGCCTGTGAATTCAGCTGCCAGAACCCTTGAGTTCCAACCTTGCCTCCCCTCTTACTATCTATGAGACTCTGACAAGTGATTTAACCTCACCTTGCTCCAGGCATTTCACCTGAACACATTGACCCTAATTTATACAGTCAATAAGCATCAAACACCACACTTCAATAGAAGAAGCTATGAGGAGGGATTCTGGAATGGGTTGCATTAGAGAATGACAAGGGAAGGGTGAGAAACTGGAAGTTTTTCCATAGATTTGTTTTTTATACTCATACATGGGGACACCTTTGTGACTTCATTTGGGAGCAGATATAGAGAAATAAAATAGAAAGTGAAGGAATTTTTGATAAATGCCTAGAAATTTATTATCATTTTTAATTCATCGGGAAGTACATTACACTGAAATCCTCACTCTGGCTTGTTCAGCTCAAAAACAGGTCTCAGTGCTCATATGCATATAGCATTGTGGGCTGTGAAAACATATACTGAGGTAAACAGCCTCTGAGCATCACATCCCAGAAAGTGAATATAAAGCAAATCCCAAAACTCAATCACAAAAATGACAAAATCTGTTAAAATATCCCACTGCAATTTCAAGCACAGAAGCTTACATATTCTGGGGAATGTGGAGGGCTTTAAATCATACAGAGGGGCTTACAACATGACCTGGCCTAAGGACCCTCTTCTCTTGACTTAATTGCCATTATGTGTTCTGCAATACAGTGAGGATGATATTGCAGAAGGAGCTCCAGGACCCCCACACTACATCTCATTCATCTGTTTTCTCTCTGCTGATCTGAAGGTTGCACCATCTTCTAGGCCATTTTCAGCCAGGTTTTGATGCCAGGTTTATCTTTGCAATTGTGTTTAGTGATGATCCTGGTCTGTGTGTGTGCTGGGCTGGTGGGGGTGGCCACTGTCACCAGGATTTGCTCCCTGAGGTTGGTCAGTTCAATCTTGATTGACGCTCTGCTGGTGGTCTCATTAGCCAGGATGAACTCACTGGTGGAGTGCAGTTTGATCGCAATCTGCTCCCAGCAGGTGGGATACATGTCATCCTGACTGGGTTCTAGTGGTTGAGTAGAGTGGAGCTCACCAGCTTGAGTTTGGATTCCTCAAACTTGCTACCACACACATCAGTCGTCAAGATGGCAGTGGAGTCCCCACAGAGGTCTTTCTGGAGTCTCAGGCTCCCAACTACTTGTCTCCAGTAGTGAATGCTGTTCTCCAAAGACTGAAGGCATGAGGTTGGGTTGCCCTCAAAGATACAGGAGAACTGATTGTTGTTTTGAGTGCAGTCGACCTTTACCTGAGCGATGCCCTCTCCCTTCCCAAGCATACCCCACTTGCACTTGGCTTGATCACTGGTGGTAAAGTCACCAATTTGCAGGAACTCAAAAGGCTGCTCTTTTGCCCCATGCCCAGTGGGTCCCAGAATGACCCAATGATCCACGTCTGGTGCACTTCCCTGTCCTATCTTTACTCCCTTCTGGACATGCATGAAGAGCACCCGAGTGGCCAGAAGGAGAAAGGACAGCAGGGTGAGGCTGTGGATCCTCATAGCTCAGCTGGGGGGCACCTGTTTGACAAAAGACAGATGAGTCAGTGCCAGGAGCACCTCAGCAGGGCAGAACTTCAGGCTGTCCTCTCCCTCCACCCTGCTACATGCCTGCCTGATTAAAGAGTCAACCCCGAAACCTTCTGGCTTCTGCATTCACTAGACCAGCAGCCCATCCACTCACATTTCCCCTTGACTTCAGTCTACAGTGTCACAGCACCACCACCCTTCATCCTGTCCTTACACTCTCTGAACCTCACTAACTCTCATTCCTCCTGACCTCACCCACTTATTGCTGCATTTCTCTCTCCTCCCTGTCTCATTCTCTCATTCAATACACATTTATTGAGCAGCTGCTACATTTTTTTAGCACCAGCTTCATACCACGCACTAGACTAGGTGTTGAACCTACTGAGGTTAATGAAAAACCACAAGTCTTTAAGACCTATGAGGCTACTTTCTGGGTAGTTTAAATAGCATTGACCAGGGAGTCAGTCCCATCTCTATCCCCACTTGATTTTGAGCAAGTCACTCTGTCCCTTTGGGTCTTAGTTCTTATACCTGAAATCAAGATGTTGGATGAAATAATCTCTAATTTTGATTCTAGCTATATTGTGCTGGATTTTTATCTCATAATTCCACATGGACACTGATGACTATAAAATGGGAAAGCGAGGTGAATGTCAAAAAGAAAGGTGATGTTGACCCAGAGTTTGAATATTCATGGGATTGGCACACTGAGGTAAGTAGGGTGTGGGGGTTACAGGAGCACTGTTACAGGAAGTGAGAACCACTGAGAGGCATGAAGGTGATGATGTCATCGGATTTGACTGGTCACAGTAAACCGGAAGTGGGGGTGAATTGCAACCGAGCAATTTTACTAATTATTGAAGGCAGAATCATGCCTAATTGATTTCTGGAGCCCTGTGATGGTACAGTGCTGGGCATACAGAAAGCTCTTAATCAATCCTTTCAGAAGGAAATCAGTGAATCAGTAGTATGACATTCAATGCCACATTAAGTAGCTGCATTTATTTTTTCAGGTGGACAGTAAAACCATGCTTTAAGAGAGGGGAAAAGTTGATTTCTATTTGACACTTACTATGTGCAAAGCACTGGCCCAGCATTTGATTCTCATCTCCTTAAATCCACACACGAGCCCTACCAGGTAGCTATTGATACGCCACCCCAGGTAACAGCTGTGACTCAGACTCTTAGTAGACAAGTCACAAAGTTGGTATGTGCAGCCAGACCATATCTCTCTGTTCTCTATCATTGCTCATTGATCATTTCTTTCTTTTTACCTTACTCTGCCCTTCAGAAAACATTGGCAAGAAATAACAAATGTAGCTATGAACTATGGCAGTTTAGTTGGCATAGCTCATGATGATTAGATGATTCATGGTATCCGAGCTACATTTAAAGAAAAAGCAAAATTTTCTATGAAAAAAGACTTTCCTAGGGAATTGCCCTGATTTCATTTCCACCCTGGAAATTTGGCCACCCCCTAGGATTGAGAAAAGGAAAGAGAGAATTTGCCACCCCCTACAATTGAGAAAGGGAAAGAGAGTGACAGGAGTGTGGGCTAAAGCAATAAAAGGTGGGACAGGAGGCTGCGTGTACCAGACGGAGACTCCATCATTTCTCACAGCAATGGGACTCAGCCATGTTTTGTCCATGACAGTGGGATCCAGACCCAAGAAATCCCAAGTCCTTGGGTGGCATGAGAAGCAGGGTAGGGTAATGAAGCTTTTAGGAGGGGGAGGCTCTTACCTTGTTATGTGCACACAGACCCAGTGGGATCCCAGATGCAAGTGTGAGCAAGCAGGCTTGCAGCTGTCTCAGCTGTGGTGCAAGGCAGGGCAGGCTACATATGCAAGAGCCTGAGCCCCCAGGGCTTTTATGGCACACACACCTGTCAATCTCTACACACAATTCCTCCCAGCTATGAGCTTTGGGCAAGCCAGTTCCTGCAGGGAAAGTATTGTGTGGAATCCTGTGATAAGGGGGTTGCATCGGTGCCGTTAGACCTGGTTCCTCTGAGCGCTTCCCTGTCCACCCCTGAGCCAGGATAGAATGAAACCTCAGCCTTGCAAAGACCATCCTTGATGTGTGAAGTCTGCAGCAGTGGTCTCCGCGGGAAAGTAAAAAAGCAATGACTACAATAATTACAGCTGCCAAACACTGAGTCCATTTGCTTTTCTGTCTATTCTTATACATCTGTACTTAGTGAGTGAACAGAGGAATTCATAGGCACTGAGTGGCTGGTAAAGGGGGAATTTCTGATAGAGGGACTTCTGTTGGAAAAGGTCAGGTCACATGTGGGTAGCTCACTCTGGTCAGCCTGCTATAGGCAGATTCTAATGCCAGCATGATTTAGGTAAAATCCTGGCTTCAGCATTTTTTAGCTTTGTGATGAAGCCCAAACCTCTTCACCTCTCTGAACTTCTATTTGCTTATGTACAGTGTACGGATGATAACCATACTTCATTTGCAGACTAAATTTTTTAATGGCATGAGCTATTGACATAAAATAAAGCAAAACACAGTAGTACAAGCACGATAATTGATGGCAACTGACTTGGACTTTGGAATAGACATTATGGAGTGTTGGGGCCTGTGGCAACCTGTAGAGTTTCTGTCTCTTTAAAGGTCAACAGTCAGGTCCAATTAAGAATATGTGTGAGGTTCAGTACTGAGTTTTCTGATTTCTTAAAAGATGCTCCCAAATCCAGATGTGTTCAAATGAAATTGGTTGGCATTTAATCCACATATTCTAAAAGTAGTGCTGTGGCTCAACAGTATAGTCCATAGTTGTAACTGACTTTATTGCACAGCTGACCCAATCCAGCAGTGCAAAGTTCCATGGTTACAGAGCTTTGAATGCTGAGTGGTTCTTTCAGTAGTTTAAACAGTTGCTGCATGAGAACCACCAGGTGTAGATATTTCCAAAACTCTAAGCCTTTTGTAAAATTGCCTCACCTGGCGTCCATGCTTATTGTACCTTACAACCAGCCCCTGAAGCCAGGACCTCCACAAACAAGCACTCTGAATGTGGTATTTCTTGGGATCATTTGGACTGGGGACAAAGCTGCTTTGTTCGACAGGGAGATATCAATCACCGTGGTCTCCTGGACACTGAAAAATTTTACTTGATCTTCAGGGAAATTCTTTCTGAAGGAAGATTGTGTATCAGAACCCTAAGCTTAATTACCAAGTATCACATGGACTCCAGAAAATTTCTGAGACGATCTTTCCTAGGATTTGTCAGGTAACACGACACACTTCCCACTGGTATTCCATGGACCTTCCCCTTCCTGTGACTCCCATCCCAACTCCTACCTGGATCCTTCCCTTCTCCACGGGGGACAGAAGGTCAGGCCAGGCTGTGCAGCACTTTCCTGCCTGCTCATGCTGTCATTCCCCTCTCATTTCCAGGTACACACACACACACCCAGAGAAACACAGAACATACACAGACACACACACACCTACAAACACACACAGGCACGTCACACACTGACAGATATACACAGACACACACATAACGACAAACATACAAATAGACACACACACAGAGAGACACACACACAGACGCACAGCACACAGACACACACAATGCAATCTGCCACACCGAAACACTCACCCACCATTTCTAAATACTCTGGGCATTTGTCCTCTTCCTGCCCTATCTTCTGCTGTTCCCTGTACCTGGAATGCCCTTCCAGTCCCGATGTGTCTGTAAACACCTCCTCATCCCTCAAGGCCCAGCTCACAGGCCACCTGCTCTGTGATGCTGTCATTGCTCTGCTCCTCCCCATCTGCCCAGGCCTTCATGGGTGTCTGTGGGGAGCGATGCAGGGTCCCTCCCAGTGAGGCTCACAGTGTGCCAGGCACTGTGCTCTGCCTGTGCCCCCAATGTTTCTTCACATCTCAGTATACTTAGAGAATGACAAACTTTTCCAGTGCCCATGGAAAACTACGGGGGACTTAGGGCCCTGGCCAAGGCAGCTCATGGGAGGTTCCGGCTGCCACAGCCCCCACCCCCTCCTCACACTCCCAGGATGAGGGACCCCTAACTCCTGGAGATCCCATATGTAAAAGTGCATTGTCTTCTATTTCACAAGAACCCCAAGAGAAAAGTTTGTCCGCGATTCTCGTGGGACAGATGAGGAAGCTTAGGGGAACCAAGCACAGTGTCACAAACAGAGAAGAATTACGTGGAGGCCACTTCTCTTAGTTTGTTATAACCAAGGCAACGTACCCATACCTTGGTAAATTGTAAAAATCCTCCCTTTCTCCCTGTCTCTCTAAAGCTCTCCTTCTTACAACTTTTTCTTTTTCTTTTATTTTCGAGTGGTTTTAGGTTTACAGAGAACTTGCAAAGATAACTCTGTACTCCACATTTTACCTAGGTTCCCTAAAAACCTCTTAAATTTCTATGGTAAGTTTGTCCCAACTAATGAAAAAAATATTGATAGAATATTATTAATTAAAGTCTATTCTCTATTCAAACTTGCTTAGGTTTTACCTATTGTTCTTTATAATTATCATTATTGATAGACTTCATTTTTCAGAGCAGTTTTAGTTTTATGGCAAAACTGAGTGGAAAGTACTAAGGGTTTCCATATACTGTCTGCACCCACCCAGGCACAGCCTCACCCCAGGTAGGTCTCATGCCAAGCTCACATACGTGCAGATGCCTACATGGCACCTCTCTATCTGGGGGCAGAAGAAGGGCCTAGAGAGTCTCTCTTTTGAATTTTCAGGGTCTGGCTCATGTGTGCTATAAAAAATACAAGTTGCCCCCACTGGCAAGCTGGAAAAGCAAGAAGAGAATATTCCCTCTGTCTTTGTAGAGTCTGTGAGTCACCAGGCATGTTGACATATGATCATGTTCCTTCTGTCACATGAAGAGGTGACGATGTTAAGTGAAAGACCCCAAAACACAACTCTGAAAAGGCCTGTGAGGGCACTTGGTGCAGAACTTATCGATGCCCAAGAGCATAATGACTCACACTTATGCTGGACTGTTCAGTGGACTACAGCAACAAGCGGAGGGGTAAGCCTGGGGTTGGGTCCAGGAAGAACAGGGCTGGACCCTAGGGAGACCTCATTCATTCCACCACTCAGTCATTCTTTCATTCTCTCATTCCTTCACTCATCCAAAGAACACTCGTGAAACTCCTCCTGTGTTCAGACACTGTGAGTTAGTGACTGGCTGGGAATGCAGTCAGGAAGGACACGGTCCTTGTCCTCAAGGAGACTGCACACACAGGTAGAAAAACAAGGGTATCAGTCTTGACGATATCAGGGTAATTGGTACCTTGGAGGGAAGCCTGGAGTGCTATGGTGGGGACCAAACCTAGCCAGAGGCACAGAAAAATATCTTAAGAACCTATGACTATGCAGAGATAACTCAACAGCTGGAGGAAAAGGAATGTTACTGATCCAGTCATTATTCAGCGATCTGTCCATGCAAGGTGCAGTGTCAGGCACTCAAGGGAATACAAAGGTGAACATGAGGTGGCTCCTGTCCTCAAGGCCTGACAATTTCAGTCTATGGCTCTAGACATCATGGTTGCTGTAGCGATAAAACCATGTGACTAAGGGGTTTTGACAACATATTAAGAAAATCTTGGAATGATGTTTTCTGAGGTGATGTCATCTCCAGTGGTGAGCTTCTGAGTCAGGATGACGTCCCATGGGATGATAGGATTTTGGTATCATTTCCAAGGTTACCCACTGGAATTGATGTGGGTCTTAGCACTTGCCATGTTCGTTTAAAGCAATGGCTTATTAGGAGGGTTTGGGCTTTTGGATTGTAATCTGATGAAAACACCCAGACAGGAGTAATAGGAACAACAGAAATTGTGCAGCTGCACTTAATACACTTTTGTTTTTGTTTCTGATAGAAGTTTAGGTGAAAATGGGTCCCCTATAAGATGAGAAGCTGCCTGGCCTGTGGGGCACTTTGTGTTTTATAGATCCTGGGAGAGATTGCACTTTCCATATGGCCTTCTGCCCTAAAGTGATGGGAGCAAGATAAAAATTTATATTGGTGGGTTTAGTCCTGGTGCAAATTAAAAACTCATTTAGGGGTTTACTTCATGGATTGGAATTTTAAAAGGAGTTCTTTGAGGACATTATTATCTCTCTCAGTGAAACCAGTTACCTGAGACCAACAGGGGCACGAAAGCTCCATTGAATGCCTCTTCCACCAGTGGTTGATTATCATACACCCTGAGAAACGAAATGTGTGTCTTGGTTACTGTTACTAAGGCCTGTAACTCTGAAAGAAATGAGTAGTGCCCTTACATGGTCTTGCTTTATGGCTTTAATTATATGTAGAGATATGTGTGATTCTGATTTACCCTCTGAGTGTCTGGGAGGCAAGAGATGCCCAGTGATTTTTTTCGCCCCCTGAAAGGAACGATTTTTAGGCAATGGCCCAATAATTTATAAGAAATTTATAATAATAAATTATAAATTATAAATAATAATTTATAATAAAATGTCAAATTGTCAGCCAGGAAATCCAGTACTAAATTAAATGCTGGGAGTTTGGTGAAGTGGGTTGTTTCCTGGTTCCATCTTCATCAGGGACGTCCTGGCTGTGGGATGGAAAGCAGCAACCTTCCACTGAGCTCCGTTCCATGTGGTGCTCAGCAGTGCCATTTGCATAGTCTATGAAATCCTATTGCTGTTCATTCAGATTATCCCAAGAAGATTCATCATCAAGAAGGTGTCCACAGGGGACTTCTTGTACTCCCAGTAATAACTATATAAGCTTCAGGATTGTTAAAAGGTCGATAATTGGCCCAGTGTCCATATTGGCCTGATGATCAAATAACCTTTGAATCTCTGAGTGTAATTGCAGGTATGTATATTAGAAATGTAGGCCAATGCCTAGAGTTTAAATTCATCTATTCAGTTAACTTGACAAATATTTACTGAGTGCCTATAGCAAGTCCAGATAGGCTGCATGCCTAATTTATCTGGACATCTGGAGAGCCAGTGCACTAGAGGTCATCCAACAGGTGTCTCAAGAGCTCTAGCCTTGGGGCCTATAAACCCGAAGGATCGTTGTGAACCACAGGTATGTGTTGCTGACAACCACGCTTAGTGGAGCCTCTGGGAAAGGGAGGCAGCCTTTGCCCAGAGTCACCCCTGGGGTGCTGATGTCTTGGGACATGGCTGCCTGCTCCACTCTACCTGAGGCATAGCTGCTGGCCTGCTGGGCACTTGTGGAGCTGAGTGCCTTAGAGAGGACTGCTAGATGCCACTGTGCCCAGATATCTCCATCTTGCATGGGTCCCCTGTGATGTTAAGATCACAGTTGGAGTGCAAACATTTCTCACATTAAATGATGTGGAACATTCTTCCCTGAGGAAGCTGTGGCTTGATTTACTGAAGGCTCAGTCTGAGTAAACACCAATGGTGGCCACTTGGGGCAGCCATCCAGCCCAAGTGACAACTCTGGAAGAGATTCCTTAGTAAAATGCTGTAGCCCAGTGAGCGAGATAGGAAGCTCTTTCCTTAATCAGTACTCCTAAGGACAAGTAATGCTTTTTTAAAAATCTTCATTCCAGTTAGCTAGAAACCAGGATAGTGGGTGACAACTGACTGGTATATTAAAGACTCTCCTCTGTAGGGCTGCATACTTTTATGGATGGCAACTATTGCAGCCTGGCAAGCTTTGTACTCCATGTGGTTGCCCACAGAAATGTCAGATAACCACAGGAAACTGAATAAGACAATGTGAGTGATTGGTCCTGCATAGCCCAGGTGGTGAGCATGACTAACCAATCCATTGTTGATTAGTAGTCCTTGAGGATGTGCTCTGCCTTGTTTTTTAAAATCTCTATCAGTTGCAGTTAAATTATGGCTCAATGTTCACAGCAAAGAACTGTAGTCGTGGGCTAATTCAATGGATGTATCATGCCCCTTATTATTCTCAGGCTCATGACATCCTAAAGTGCTGAGATGGACTTCAGCAGACATGACTGAAAATTGCTGGACAGACAATGTTATCGGCATGTAGCCTGCACATCTTTGGCAGACTGTGTGAGCGTTAAATGCAGCTGCATCTCAGAGGGAACTTTTTTTGCAGGGGGTGTTTGGAGGTGATCAGGACAGAAGAGCTCAAGGTTCAGGACGATCAGCTCTCCCTATTGTATGATTCCAGAATCCCTAGCGGTGATTCCACCCTAAAATTTTTCTATTGCTTCTTTTTTAAAAATTTTTATTTTCTATTGTCCTTATTGCTTGGGAAGTTTGAGTGGTTTATCCTCAGGACCATCATAAGTGATGACGTGGGAAAGGTGACTCCAATCTGCTTCTACTACCACCACCTGGTTTGGATTACTGGATATGGAAGTCACAGACCATGAAAAAATGATTACTAGGTAGAATTTGTGAATGCTAGTGTACTTTTATGGGGGCCCAGTTGAAAAGCAATAGGGGACATCACTGAATTTTGCAAGCTGGGCTATTGTGCTCAGCCCCCAGGACCCCCAGTCATCCATAAGACAGGTCTGAGTGTGGGTGGGAAATCGGTTGATGAATGGAGATTTAGTGGCTCCTCGGTTAGAACAAATAGATGATGTCACCATGGAGAGGAAGCTACACACCAGTACTTGGAGAGGGAACACCTTTGTAGGTGTAGAAATCATCTTCAGTTTATTTTTTTGTAAAGAGTGAAACAATATAGTTTGTTCTTATGTATATGGGTTACTATTGTACCATTTGGTCCAAAAACTTTTCCTTTTAAAAATTTCTTTTGTACAATTACAGCCAAAAATACATCATAAAAGAAAAAAATTACCATCTTAGCCATGTTTACATGTACACTTTGGTAATATTAATTGCATTAATATGATTCTGCAACCTTACTCGCATCTATGTCCAGAGCTCTTTTCATCTTGCAAAACTAGAACTCTAAACATTGCCTTTTAATTTCACCTCACTCCATCCCCTGGCATCCACCATTCTACACTCTGTTTCTATGATTCTGACTACTCAACGTGTCTCATATAAGCAGAATCATACAGTATTTGTTTTTTTGTGACTGGCTTATTTCACCTAACCTATTGTCCTTGTGGTTCATCCACATTGTAGCATTCATCAGAATTTCCTTGCTTTTAAAGGTTGAAAAATATTCCATTGTATGTACGTACCACATGGATGCTTATCCATCCATCTGTCAATGGACACTCGGTTACTTTCACATTTCAGCTACTGTGAATAATGCTGCTATGAATACAGGTGTACGAACACTCCATCAACACCCTGTTTTCAATTCTTTTTTGTATATACCCATAAGTGAAATTGTTGGATCACTTGGTAGTTTAATTTCATATTTTTGAGCAATCACCATACTGCTTTCCACAGTGTTTGTACCATTTCCCCTTCAACCAAGAGTGCATGAGGGTTCCAGTTTCTTTACATCCTCACCCCACTTTTATTTTTCTGGTTTTTTGATAGTAGCCATCCTAATGGCTGTGAGGTGGTATCTCATTGAGATTTTCAGTTGTATTTCCCAAATGATTAGTGATGTTGAGTATTTGTCTTTTTCTTTTTTTAATTAAACATTTTACTTTAATTAAAAGTAATGATTGTATATATCTGTAAGGTACAATGTGATGTTCTGTATACATTGTGGAATAATTATATCAGGCTAAACAACATGTCCATCATTGCACATATTCATCACTTTTTTGCAGTGAGAACATTTAGTATCTGTTCTTTTATCACTTTTGAAATATATAATACATTCTTATTAATTATAGTCACCTTGCTGGGCAACAGATCTTGAAAACATATTCCTCCTGTCTACCTGGAACTTTGTACCTTTGGACAACTCCTTCACATTCTCTGCCCCACTTCAGCCTATGGTGACCACTGTTCTACTTTCTATTTCTGTAAGTGCTACTTCTTTAGTTTCCACATAGAGGTGAGATCCTGTGATGTTTGTCTTTCCGTGCCTGGCTTATTTCACTTAGCATGATGCACATTGTTGCAAATGACAGAATTTCCTTTTTCAGGGCTGAATAGTACTCCATTGCATATGTATATGTATATGTATATGTATATGTATATGTATATGTATATGTATATACACACATATATACACAATGTTTTTTTATCCATTTACTCATTGATAAACACTTGTGTGGATTTTATAACTTGACTATTGTGAATAATGCTGTCATAAACAGTAGTACAGATATCTCTTTCACATATTGATTTCAATTCTTTTGGAGGTATAGCCAGAAGTGGGATTGGTGGGTATGGTATATAAAACATATATTTTTAGTTTTTTTAGGAATCTCCATTCTGTTCTTCATAATAGTTGTACTAGTTTACATTCAAACCAATAGTACCAGAATTCCCTTTTCTTCACATTCTCCCAATGCAGGTTATTTTCTGTCTTTTTGATGATTGCCTTCCTAGCAGGTATGAGGTCATATCTCACTAACGTTTTAATTTGCATTTCCCTGTTGATTAGTAATGTGAATATTTTTTCTAAACTTGTCCATTTGTATGTTTACTTTTGACAAATGAATATCAAATCATTTGCCCATTGTTTAATTGGGTTATTTGTTTTCTTGCTCTTGAGTTATTTGAATTTGTTATATATTTTGGATATTAACATCTATCAGATTATAGTTTCCAAATATTTTCTGCCACTCAGTGGATGACTCAACTCTGAATTGTTCCCATTGTTGCACAGAAGATTTTCAGTTAGAAACAGTTCTATTTGCCTATTTTTGCTTTTGTTGCCTGTGCTTTGGGGGGGTCACATCCAAAAAATCATTGTCCAGTCCAGTGTTATGGAGCTCTTCCCCTATGTTTTATTCCTAGTAGTTCCACAATTTTAAGCCTTACATTCAAATCTATAATCCATTGAGTTTCTTTTGTATACAGTGTGAGATTAAAAAAAACCAAAACAACAATTTTATTCTTGTATAGAAAAACAAAACACCCACATAAACTGTTTGTTTTTCCTTTGCTCTTACAGCACGATTATCAATACAGAAGACCAGCTTCTGACTTCTGTGACCAAATGTGTGGGGGTTTTCTCTCCACAAACTAGCAAGCAACTATTTCAGTAGCAGGCATCAGGTGGGGGCCCTCCAATTCATTTCTGACACTAACCATCCGGGGATAGTGTCAGATCTCACAGGTTGGAGAGCTCAGTCCCCAAGACTGCCCTCACTCCCTTCACATGCCAATCACAAGTCCAGGCCTCTGGAACTTCTGACCACCAGGTATAAATCAGGGTTCCCACAACCTCTTCCTTGGGTTTGATTAATTTGCTGAGTTGCTCACAGAACTCAGGGAAACACTTACATTTACCCATGTATTGCAAAGGATATTTTAAAGGACACAAATGAACAGCCAGATGAATAGGTACTTAGGGCAAGGTCTGGAAGGGTCCCAAGCACAGGAGCTTCTGTCCCCGTGGAGCTGGGGTGCCCCACCCTCTTGGCAAGTAAAGGTAAAATCCCCCACATGTTCACTATCTGGAAACTCTCCAAATCCAGACCTTTAGGGTTTTTATTGAGGTGTCATTACACAGACATGATATATCAAATTATTGGTCATTAGTGATCCACTTAACCTTCAGTCCCTCTCCCCTCCCCAGAGGTTGGGGGTGGGACTGAATGTCCCATCTTGAGCACATGGCTGGTTCCCCTGACAACCAGCCTCCTACCATCCTATAGCATCTAGGGGATTTCCAAAAATGTTCTCATTAACATAAGGTCTGGTGTGTTTGAAAAGGCTTTTTGTAAATACCAAGAAACTGTCTTTCACTTTTATTACTCAGGGGCTACTTCTGGAACCAAGGACAAAAGGCCAAATACTTTAACAAAAGATATTCTGATTGCTCTAGCCACTCAGGAGATAACAGCAGCTGAGGGCTAGACGTCTTGCCCTTGGACAAAAAGTAAAAAGTTTATACATCAGAATATCCTAATTCTCCTGCATGTGGATATTGTTTCCCTGGTACTATGTATTAAAGAGACTGTCCTTTTCTCATTGTCTCTTCTTGGTATCATTAACTGCCCATAAATGCATGGGTTTGTTTCTGGGCTCTCATTTTTGTTCAATTTATTTATATGCCTGTTTTAGGCTAGTACCATGCTAGTTTGATTGCTATAATTTTGTGGAATATTTTAATATCAGGTACTGTGATGCCTCCAGTTATGTTCTTTTTACTCGTTTGCTTTTTCTGTTTGAGGTCTTTTGTGGTTTCATGTGCAATTTAGGATTGTTTTTGCTATTTCTGTGAAAAATGACAGTGGATTTTTGGTAGGAAATGTATTGAATCTGTAGATCACTTTAGATAGTATGTACATTTTAACAATATTAGTTTTTCCAATTCATGCACATCAGATAACCTTCTGTTTATTTATGTTTCCTCCCATTTCTTTCATCAGTGTTTTATAGTTTTCAGTACAGATATCTTCTGCCTTTTGGGTTAAATTATATCTAAGTAATTTTTTTGTAGCTATTATATATGGGATTGTTTATTTATTTCTTTTTTATTTTAACTTCTCAATATACATTGTAGTTGATCTTCATAACCCTTTACCCATTCCTCGTTCCCCCCTCCCTCTCTCCCCCCCCATCATATGGGATTTTTTTTTTACTTGATTTTCTGATGGTTTGTTGTTAGTGCATAGAAACACTACAAATTTCTAGATTTTGGTTTTTTTTAATGATAATTGTATTTCTGAATCATCTCCACATATCTCCATTTGTTTAATTAGCATTATAATACTGTGACAAGACACTATACCGATAGTAATTGATCTAACTAGCTTGGAAGTGATATAAACACAGATTGTATTAATGTTTACTTTTTTATTTTTAATTTTTTAATTCATGTTGGTTTTGTATCCTGGAACATTACTGGAATTGTTTATCAGTTCCAACAGTTGTTTTGGTAGAATATTAAGTGTTTTCTTTATATATAAGATTGTGTCCTCACCAGAGACAATTTAACCTATTCCTTTCCTGTTAGGATGCCTTTTATTTCTTTTTCTTGCCTAATTGCTTTTGCTAGTACTTCTAGTAATATGTTGAAAAGAAGGTGTAAGAATGGACATCCTCATCTTTTTCCTGGTCCTAGAGGGAAAGCTTTCAATTTTTCTCTGTCAGAATGATATTAGCTGTGGGCTTGTCATGTGGCCTTTACTGTGTTGAAGGACATTCCTTTTGTACTTAATTTGTTGAGAGTTTTACCATGGAAGGATGTTGGACTTTGTTGTATGCCTTTTCTGCATCTATTGAGGTGATCATATGATTTTTGTTCTTTATTCTGTTAATGTGATTGATCACATTTGTTGATTTGCACATGTTGGACCACACTTGCATCACAGGGAAAACTCCCTCCAGATCAGGGTGAATGATTCTTTTTAATTTGCTGTTGAACCTGTTTTCTAGTATTTTGTTGAGAATTTTTGCATTTATATTTACTGGAAATGTTGATTTACAATTTTTTCATTTGTAATGTCCCTGTCTAGGTTTGGTCTTAGTGTAATGGTGGCTTTGTAAAATGAGTTTGGAAATATTCTCTCCATTTCAATTATTTGAAAAAAATTGAGAAAGATTAATATAAACTTTTTTATAAAAGGTTGGTACATTTCAGCAGTAAAGCCACCCAATTCTGGGATTTTCTTTGATAGTAGAAATTTTAGTATCCTTTCAATTTCCTTACTCTTTACTCATCTATTTAGATTTTTTATTTCTTCATAATTCAGTCTTAGTAGGTTATATGTTTCTAGAAATTTATCCATTTCTGTTAGGTTTTCCAATTTGTTGGTGTGTAATTATTACTAGCAGTGTCTTTTGATACTTTGTATTTCTGTGGTGTGAGTTGTAATGCCTCTTTTGTGATTTCTGATTTTGTTTGTTTGAGATACTTTTCTTTTCTCTTAGTCTTGCTAAGGGTTGGTTGATTCTGTTTACCTTTTCAAAACACCAACCCCATCTTTCTTCTGTTTTACTATAGGCTTTTATTGCTATAAAATTCCCTTTTAGAACTGCTTTCCCTGCATCCTGTAAGTTTTGGTATGTTGCATTTCCATTTTTGTTTGTCTCAAGATTTTTTAAATTTCCCTTTTAATTTCTTCATTGCCTCATTGGTTGCTTAGGAATATGTTGTTTAATTTGCACATATTCATAAATTTTCTAAGATTTCTTCCATTATTGGTTTCTAGTTTCACACCATTGTGATCAGAAAGATACTTGATATGATTTTAGTCCTCTTAAACTTGTTAGGACTTGCTCTATAGCCTAACCTATGATCTACCTGGAGAAGTTCTGTGTGCACTTGAGAATAATGTATATTCTCTTGCTGTTGGATAGAATATTTTGTACATATGTGTTAGGTACATTTGGACTAAATTATAGTTAAAGTCCAATGTTTCCTTAGTTATTTTCTGTCTAAATGGTTTGTCCATAGTTGGAAGTGGGTTATGAAGTCCACTACTGTTATTGTATTGCAGTCTATCTCTCCATTCAGATCACTTAATATTTGCTTTACATATTTAGGTTCTCTAATGTTGTGTGCATATATATTTACAATTGTTACACCCTCTTGATGAATTGACACCTTAATGATCATATGATGACTTTCCTTGTGTCTTTTTACAGTTTTTTCTAAAAGTCTGTTTGTCTGAGATAGTATAACTACCCCTGCTCTCTTTTTGTTTTCATTGGCCCAGAATCTCTTTTTCCATTTCTTTACTTTTAGTCTGTATGTTCTTATAAGTGAAGTTAGTGTTTGTAGGCAGCATATAGATGGGACTCATTTTTTATCTATTCAGCCACTCTATCTGTTTTGATTAAAGACTTTAAACTATTTACATTGAAGGTAATTATTGACAGGTGTTACAGTCTTAATGTTGTTGTTTTCGCAAAATTTATGTTTATATTTGATTTCCACTGTGATAGTATTAAGAGGTAGGGTTTTCAGGGAAGTGATTTTGTCATGAAAACATTGCCTTCATGACTAGCATCACTGCCCTTATAAAAGAGATTGAAGGGCATGGCCTTATCCACTCAGCCAGGAATGGACACAGCAAGAAGGCATCATCCTAGATGCAGAAAGTGAGTTTTCACCAGACACTGAATCTTCTGATGATTTGATCTTGAACTGTGAGAAATTAATTTCTATTATTTATAAATTACCCAGTCTAAGGTATATTGTTATAGCAGCTAAACAGACTAAGACAATAGATAAGGACTTAAAACTGCTGGTATATAATTCGTTTTCTGGTTGTTTGGTAGATACTTTGTTTCTTCCTTTCTAATTTGCTTTTCTCCTTTGTGGTTTGATGGTTATCTGTAGTAAAAGGCTTTGAATTTTTTGTTTTAATGGCTTGGGCATCTACTATATGTTGTAATTTTGTGGTTACATTGAAGCATACATAAAATATTTTATACTTCTAACAGGCTATTTTAAGGTAATAATGAATTAACGTTGTTTGCATACAAAAACTCTATGCTTTTACCCTATCCTTTCACATTTTTTGGATTTGATGTCAATATTTACATCTTTTTATAATTTGTATTTGCTAACAATTTAATGTATCCATCATTGTTTCTTACTTTCTTCTTTTAAACTTCATACTCAAGATAAAATTGCTTTATACACCGTTATTACAGTACTAGAGTGTTCTGAATATGATTATTAATTACTTATACAATTGAGGTTTGTATTTTCTTATGTATTATGTTATTAATTAGTGGCTCTTTATGCCAGCTTTAAAGACTTTCTTTTGCAATTCCATTAAAGAAGCCCAAGTAGTGATAAACTCCTTTAGCACTTGTTTTTCTGGGAATTTATTTATTTTTTTCCCTCATTTTCTAAAGACAGTTTTTCCAGAGGAAGTGTCTTTGACTGTCAGATTTTTTCCCCAGAACTTTGAACAAAGTATTCCACTCTCTCCTGACTGAAGGGTTTTCACTAAGAAATTTGCTGATAGCCATATCAAGACTGCCTTGAGTGTGATATTTACTATGTCCTGCTTTTCCCAGATTTTTTTCTCGGCCTTTGATTTTGATAGTTTGATTACAGTATGTATTGATGAATTCCTTTTTGGGTCTAATTTTGTGGAGTATTCATAAAGCAAATGTACTTCACAGGGCCTGGTTTTCCAAAGCCTTGCAGTTTCAAATATTGACCTTACAAAAGACCAGAAATTTTCCCCAGGTTATTTAGTCTCTGTTGTAAGATAAAGAGTTGTAACACAGCAAGGCTGCTGGTTCAAAGACAGTCAAGTTACTGACTGATATGTAAGGATACTGGGAAATTGCTGTAAGAAGAGAATGCTTGCTAAAATCAAGCTTTTGTTAGTGGATAGACTTAATTGCATGTTACCAGTTTCTATTGTTAAACTTGTTAAACTGTACTTAGCAAAACCCCTACCTATGTCTCTTCCTGTAACTTCCTGGGCTGGAGAATAAAGGCAGGAAGAGAACCCCAATTTGTGGTTAATTTCCCAAATGGAAGGAATGCCTCGTTCTTGAGGGTTCAAGGAAATCAACCCCTTGTTGAGGCTTCTCACTGCTCTGAAGAGATGGGCTTTGAGTAATCTTTGGCGGCTCTGTCACCCAGGGGAAAAGGGGTCACAAATCTGTGGGAGGTGAAGCAACATAATTTGATTGGAGACCTCTGAGCTTCCTATACATGGAAGCTTATTTTAGGAAGTTTTATTCCCCATATTGGGAAGTTTGCAACCATTATTTTTAAAATATGCTTTCTGTCCCTTTTCTCTTTCTTCTCCTTCTGGAGGTCCAAATATGTAAGCATATTTCTCCTGATGTTGTTCCATAAATCTCATAAGCTTTCCTCATTTATTTTTTTCTTTTTCTTCTCTGACTAGATAATTAGAAATGTCCTGTCTTTGAATTATTGAATCTCCCTTTTTAATTTTATTTTTAATATGTTAATTTATTAGATTTATAGAAATTGTTTAAATACTTGAGAAAATGTATCATATCAAGGCTCTTTTCAATGAAATCACATATTGTTTAGCAAAGCAGTTCAGAATTTTTTAAAAAAATATTTGTCATTGGGACCAAACATTAATCAAAGATCCCTAAACAGTGATAAACTCATTAAGCTTATAATCAGAATCATAACATTTACAGGTTGAAAGTAATAGATTAAAAGAGACCCAGATTTTTGGATGTGAAATCCTTATTAACAGAATATTTATTTGAAAATAATTTTATTTATTCATTCACTCATTCATTTATTCATTCATTTATTTTTAAGTTCTAAACTGGCCAGCCCTCAGACTGAAGATGACCAGCTCATTTATTTTCTTTATTGTAACATAGTTGATTGTACACATCTATGGGGTACGGAGTGGTTTGTTATTTATTTATTTTTATGTTCTGTATTGGCCAACTCCTGGGTTGAAGATGACCAGCTCATTTTTTTTTTTATTGCAACATAGTTGATTGTACTTATCAGTGGGGTACAGAGTTCAATATGAATAACTGTGTAAATATGCGATGCACAAATCAGGATACTTAGTATATTCAATATTATACAATATATTGATTTTGTGGTCCTTTACCAATTCCTACCTTAACCTCCTCTCCCTCTCCCTTTCTTAACTCTGGTATCTACAGTTCTGTTCTCTCATTTTGAAAGGCCAATGTATTATTGTGATTGTTGTATCTTTTTTTTTTAAACTTATTTGTTTATTTTTTAGCTCCCACTTATAAATGAGGACATGTGATATCACACTTTCTGTGCCTGGCTTATTTCACTTAATATGATTTTCTCTAAGTTTATCCATGTTGCTGTGAGAGGCAGTATTTCATTCTTTTTTTTATGGCAGAGTAGTGTTCCATTATTCATATATACAACGTTTTCTTTATCCAGTTGTCTGATGAAGGACATTTAGCTACAATTCTTAGCTATTGTAAGTAGAGCTACAATAAACATGGGACTGCTGGTATCCCTTCCACATGATGTTTTCCATTCCTTTGGGTATGCACCCAGCAGTGGAATTGTTGGATAGTGTGGCAGTTTTATCTGTAATTATCTGAGTAAACTCCACACCATA
This sequence comes from Cynocephalus volans, assembly GCF_027409185.1. NCBI lineage: Eukaryota > Metazoa > Chordata > Mammalia > Dermoptera > Cynocephalidae > Cynocephalus > Cynocephalus volans. The sequence goes on from NC_084468.1 coordinate 13,269,529, forward strand.
TTTCATAATGGCTCCACCAATTTACAGTCCTACCAAGAGTATAGTAGAGTTCCCCTTTCTCTGCATTCTTACCAGCATTTGTTATTCTGTCTTTTTGATATTAGCCAGTGTTACTGGGTTGACATGGTATCTCAATGTGGTTTTGATTTGCATTTTACTGATGTTGAGCAGATTTTCATGTACCTATTGGCCATTTCTATATCTTCCTTTGAGAAATGCCTATTTAGCTCCTTTGCCCATTTTTAAATCTGGTTATTTATGTGTCATTTCTGTTAAGTTGTTTGAGCTCCTTGTATATTCAGGACATTAACCTTTTGCCAGATGCATATTTTGCAAATATTTTCACCCACTCTGTAGGTTGTCTTTTTGTTCTGTTAATTGTTCCTTTTACTGTGCAGAACCTTTTTAGTTTGATATAGTCCCATTAGTTTATTTTTTCTTTTGTAGCCTGTGTTTTGGGATCATATGCGTAAAGTCTTTGCTCAGTCCTTCTTCCTGAAGTGTTTCCCTTGTGTGTTCTTTTGGGAGTTTTTTAGTTCCAGGTCTTATATTTAAGTCTTTATCCATTTTGAGTTGATTTTGGTATACAGTGAGAGGGATGGGACTAGTTTCATTCTTCTACATATGGATGTCCAGTTTTCCCACCACCATTTATTGAGGCAGTCTTTCCCTAATTATGTTCTTGGTGTCTTTGTTGACATTCAGTTGGCTCTAAGTATGTGGGTTGATTTCTTGTTTTTCTTTTCTGTCCCATTGGTCCGAGTGTCTGTTTTTATGCCAGTACCATGCAGTTTTGGTTACTCTAGCTTTGTAGTATAATTTAAAGTCAGGTAGTGTAATGCCTCCAGCTTTATTTGTTTTTTTTCTCAGGATTGCTATGGCTATTTGGGGTCTTTTATTGTTCCATATGAATGTTAGGCTTTTTTTTTTTTTTCCTGTTTCTGTGAAGATTGTCATTGGTGTTTTGATGGGGATTGCATTGAATCTGCAGATCACTTTGGGTAGTATGAACATTTTCACAAGAGCAAGGAAAGTCTTTCTATCTTTTTGTGTCCTCTTTAGTTTTTTTCAGCAGTGATTTTTAGTTCTCATTATAGTGATCTTCTGCCTCATTGGTTAACTTTATTCCTAAGTATTTTATTTCTTTGGTGACAATTCTAAATGGACTAGGTTTCTTGATTTCTTTTTCTGCTAGGTCATTGTTTGAGCTTAAAAATGCAACTGCTTTGCATATGTTGATTTTGCATCCTTCAGCTTCACTGAAGTCATTGATAAACCCTAAGAGTTTTCTTGTAGAGTCTTTAGGCTTTTCTATTTGATTAAGTCTTCTGCAAATAGGGAAAGCTTGATGTTTTTAAGTTAACCTAGATAATGGTTAGTCTATTTTGTTTATCTTCTCAAAAAAACAACTTTTCATTTAATTGATCTACTAAAGATCTATTAAATGATCTGCTAAAGATACTAAATCTTTTGGGGTGGGGGTTCTATTCCATTAAGTTCTGCTGTGACCTTAATTAATTCTTTCTATCCTCTAATTTTGGTATTTGATCATTCTTGTTTTTCCATGGTTAGGTTGTTTACTTGAAATCTTTCCATTCTTTTGATGTGTTTATTGCAATAAACTTACCTCTTAGTATCTCTTTTGCAGCATCCCATATGTTTTGGTATGATGTGTCTTTATTTTAATTAGTTTTAAGAAATTTTTTGATCTCTTATTTAATTTCTTCTTGGACTCATATGTTGTTCAGGAGCATGTTGTTTAAATTCCATTGTTCGTATAGTTTCCAGAGTTTTGCTTGTTAATGATTTTTAGTTTTAATCCACTGTGTTCTGAAAAGGTACTTAAAATGATTTTAATTTTAAAAAATTTTTTGAGGCTTGATTTGTGTCGTAACCTGTTCAATGTTCCATGTGCTGATGAGAAGAATGTATATTTTGTGGTTGTTGGGTGAACTGTTCTGTAGATATCTTCCAAATCCAATTGATCTAAGTGTAATTTAAATCCTGTGTTTCTCTACTGATTTTTGCCAGATGGTATGTCCAATGTTAAGTGAGGGGTGTTCAGGTCCCCAACTATTACTATATTGGGGTCTGTCTTTTCCCTTAGGTCTAATAGTGTTTGCTTTATATATTTGGGTGCTCAAATGTTGGGTGCATATGTATTTATGATATCTTATTGCTGGATAGATCCCATTATAATTTTATAGTGGGCCTCTTTGTCTGTTTTTATAATTTTTGCTTTACAGTCTATTTAATCTGATATAAAAATATGTACCACTGCTCATTTTTGATTTCCATTTGTGTGGTATATTTTTTATATATTACTTTAAACTCTTTGTATCTTTACAGATGAGGTGAGTCTCTTGAAGACAGCATATGTTTGGGTTTAGATTTTTAATCCAATCTGTCAGTCTGTGTCATCTTAATGGGGAATTTAATCCATTCACATTTAGTATTGTTCTTGAATAATATTGTCTTACTCCTGGCAATTTATTGCTTTTTGTTTAGGTGTTTAAAGTACCTTTTGTTCCTTTCTTCCCCTTTTATTATTCATCATCCACATTTGTTGGTTTTTTGAGGTGGTATGATTTTGTTTCTTTTTCTTTTATGTGTTTTGTTTTATCAGTGGGATTTGTTCTTTAATGTGTATCCATGGTAGCATTTATTATTTTTTTTTGGATTCCAGATGCAGGTCTCCCTTGAACAATTTTTGCAGGGCTGGTGCTGTGGCGATGAACTCCTACAAACAGTGGGCACAGGGAAATTTTCTGTTTGTGTCAACATGATGACCTGGGGGAGGGGACCTTATGAAGTGATTTTTGTCAGTTTTTTGTCTATGCTATTGTTTTAGTCTCATTCCCATGTTTTGAGATTTTCACAAAAGTGTTCTTTTCTGTAGATAGTTGCTTGTAGAACTTTCTGTAAGGAAGAATGAAACCTGGAACCTTCTATCTATGATCTTGATGATGTCATTCTATAAATGTTCAGCATTTTTATGTGCTTATTACCACTTGTATATTTCTTTTTTTTATTGGTTATGAATATTCATGATATACAAAGCTGATTGTCACCTCTCATGCCCAAGATGTGAAGGCCAGATCCATACTGGCAGCATGTCCATTACTACAAATTGTGATTGCACCCCATGTTCCCCACCCAATTACCCCCAATCTCCCTCCTCCTCCCCCTTTCACTTATATATTTCTTTGAGGAAATGTTCATTTAAGTCCATTGCCTATTTTTGAATCATGTTGTGGTTTTGTTTTTCATTGCTGTTGTTGATGAGTTTAGGTGTATTTTATATATTCTGATTATTAATCCATTATGAAATATAATTTGCAAATATTTTCTCCAGTTTGAGGGTTGCTTTTTTACCCTGTTGATAGTATCTTTTGATTAAAAAATTTAATTTTAGTTTTTTAAATTTATTTTTATTTTACTTTATCAATATACAATGTAATTGATTTTCGTGTCCCTTCACCAATTCCTCCTTTCCCCCTTCCTCTTTCTCTCCCCCCCAATCAAGATCATATCTGTTCACTTGTCTTAACAAGTTCAAGGAATTCTGATTGCTGAGTCTTCTTCCCCCCTCCATTTATTAGTTTGTATATTTATTTATTTATTTATTTATTTATTTATTTATTTATTTATTTATTTATTTATTTTTAGCTTCCACAAATAAGTGAGAATGTGCAATATTTCTCTTTCTGTGTCTGGCTTATTTCACTTAACATAGTTTTCTCTAAGTCCATCCATATTGCTGCAAATGGTAGTATTTCATTTTTTTTTTTTTATTGCAGAGTAGTATTCCATTGTGTAGATATACCATATTTTCCTTATCCGCTCTACTGATGATGGACATTTGGGCTGGTTCCAATTCTTGGCTATTGTAAACAGTGCTGCAATAAACACGAGAGTACAGGTATCCCTATGACATGATGATTTCCATTCCTTAAATGTTAGTTTTTTGTGTTGATGACAACACTGACATGTCACTCTAAGGTTGTGGCACTGTAAACTGGCCACTGACAACCTTCAGTGTATGTCCTGGTAGGTTAGTGAGTTTAAAAGGATAGCCTTTCATGCCACCTGCCCTTTCTTCCTTACACTATCACAGAAGCATGCTTCTTTAGCTTCTGTTTCTCACTATTCCCACTTTGTGGAATTGTGACAAAAAATGAAAACAATTTATCCTTTCTTTCCAACTCTTGAACTAAAAACTTACAGATTCTTCATACTGCTGTGTAAATGACTAACACCAGTCCCATCCTTGCCTCGCATTCTATTGCAGCTGCCTGTCCTCTCCCTGGTTCTGGAACTTTCACATCTCTTTGCTTTCATTCTTGCTGTGATATGCCTAATGTGCCTGCACTCTGCCCTATATCATTGGTAAAGGTGCTCTTTCCAAAATCCAGCCCCAGTGTCACCTCCTCTGGGAAGCTGTACCCCAGGTTTTCCAGCAGATGCTGCTTCCTCTCTTTGGCTTTCTGTGCAGCTCCTTCTATGATAACCCTTATTGCAGAGCCCTGTAGTTAACCAGGCCTCTCTTCCCCATTGTAGCAATCAACTTTGCGAGTGATGGGAGGAACGGGCAGCTTTGACTTGAGTCAGTAAAGGGAATTCCTCAAGCCTATGAACTCATCTGCCAGAATTCTAGGTTTCCAATCCTGATTCCTGTCTTACCATCTGTGAGAACTTGGTAATCACACCATCTTCCAGGTATTTCATCTGAACACATTGATACTATTTATTACACTCAAAAATCATCAAATACCACAGTTTAATAGATGAAACTATGTAGAGGGATTCTGCAATGGATAGCATTAGGGAATGATATGGGATGGGTAAGAAACTGGAATTTGTTCCTTAGATATTTTTTTCCCACTCATATATGGAGACACCTTTGTGACTTCATTTGGAACTAGACATAGAAAAACCAAACAGATATTGGAGGTATTTATAATAAATGTCCAAAATTGTATTATCTTTGCTAATTCAGCAGAAAATACATCACACTGAAATCATCACTCTGGCTCATTCAGTTCAAAGACAGGTATCATTGCTCATCTGCACATAGCTTTGTGGGCCATGTAAACATGTCCTGAGGTAAATAGCCTCTGGGCATCACATCCAAGAAAGTAAATGCAATGCAAATTCCAAACAGAAACACAAAAATAACAAAATCTGTTAAAATGTCCCACTGAACACTCATAGCACAGATGCTCATATCTTCTGGGGAACGTGGAGAGCCTTACAGCATACAAAGGGGCTTATGACATGACTGGCACTAAGGACCCTCTTCTCTTGACCTAATTACTCTCACATGTTCTGTAATACTATGAGGATGATATTGCAGAAAGAACTCCAGGACGCCCATCTGTTTGTCTATCTGCTAATCCACTTGTTGGACTGTCTTCTGGGCTGTTTTCATTTAGGTTTTGATTACTGGTTTATTTTTGCAATGTGCTTTATTGATGGTCCTGCTCTCTGTGTGTGCTGGGCTGGTAGGGTGGTCTCTGTCACGAGAATTTACTCCCTGAGGTTCGTCAATTCGTTCTTGATTGACTCTGTGCTGGTAGTCTGTTTAACTGAGATGAACTCAGTGGTGGAATGCAGTTTGATCTTGATCTACTCCCAGTGGGTGGGTTAAAGGTCCTCTCAACTGGGATTCTAGTGATTGAGTAGAGTGGAGCTCACCAGCTTGAGACTGGATTCCTCAAACTTGCTACCACACACATTGGTTGTCAGGATGGCTGTGGAGTCCCCACAGATGATTTTCTGGAGTCTCAGTCTGTTAGTAATTTGTCTCCAGTAGTCAAAGATGTGCTCCAAAGATGCTAGGCATGTAGTTGGATTGCCCTCAAAAACACAGGAGAACTGATTATCCTTTCAAATGCTCTTGACCTTTACTTCAGCAATGCCCTCCCTCTTGTAAGCCAGAATTCCCCTGCATTTGACTGGTCGTTGGTAGAAAGGTGCCTATGTGCAGGAATTCAGAAGGCTGGACTTTTGCCCCAATCCTGGGGGTTCTAGAGTGACACAATGATCCATATCTGGTGCGCTGCCCTGTCCTATCTTTTCTCCCTTTTGGACATGCATTAAGAGCACCTGAGTGGTCAGAAGGAGGAAGGACAGCAGGATGAGGCTGTGGATCCTCATGGCTCAGCATCTTGAATACCTGTTTGACAAAAGGCAGATGAGTCAGTGCTGGGCATCAGCTCAGCAGGGCAGAACTGCAGGCTGCCTTCTCCCTCCATCCTGCCACATCCCTGCCTGCTTTAAGAATAGACCAGGAATCCTTCTGACTCCTGGATTCACTAGACGAGCAGCCCATCCACTCACATTTCCCCTTGACTTCAGTCTGCAGTGTCACAGCAGCACCACCCTTCATCCTCTCCTTACACTCTCTGAGCCTCATTAGCTCTCACTCCTCTAGATCTTACCCACTTACTGCTGCATTTACTCAGTCCTCACTCTCTCATTCTCTCATTCAAAATGCATTTATCGAACACCCACTACATGCCATGCACTGGACTAGATGTTTGACATAATGAGGTGAATTAGAAATCCCGAATCTTAAAGATACTAGAGGCTACTTTCTGTGGAAATAAAACGGCATTGACCAGGGAGTCTGTTCCACTTCTTTCCCCAACTTGATCTTAAAAAGTTACTCAGCCCCTCAGGGACTCAGTTCTGTACCTGGAAATCAAGAGGTTGGGTGAAATAATGTCCAATCTCTAATCAGCTCAAATGTGCTGGATTCTATCTCACAATTCCACATGGACACTGATGACCACAAAATGGGAAAGGCGTGATGAATGTCACGGAAGTGTCCTGAAAGGTGATGTTGACCCAGAGTTTGAACATTCAAGGGACTGACACACTGAGGTGGGTGGGTTGTGAGGGTGAGAGGAATATTGTGGGAGGCAGTGAGAACCACTGGAGAGGCATGGAGGTGATGTTGTCATCAGATTTGACTGGGCAATGTGATCCAGAGAAAGAAGGGATGAGTTTCAACCAGAGCATTTAGACTACAAGACTGAAGGCAGGCACATGCCTACTTGATTTCGGGAGGCAACACAATGCTAGGCATTCAGAAAAGCCCTTAATCAATTCTGTTGGAAAGAAATCAGTGAATCAATAGGATAACCTGTAATGCCACACTAAATGCCATCAATTTCATCAGGTGGACAGCAAAACCATGACTAAAGGGAGAAAAAAAGTCCATTTCTATTTGGTAGCTAGTATGTGCAAAGCACTGGCCAGCATGTGATTCTCACCTCCTTAAATCTACATGAGATCCCTGCCAGGCAACTATTAATATGTCATCCCCGGGTAACACCTATGACAGTTAAGGATCAGACCCATAATGCACAAGCCCAAAGCTGGTATGGGCAGCCAGACCTTATCTCTTTATTTCTAAATAGTCATTATCCCCTATTTATCAGTTCTTGCTTTTCACCTTTATTCTGCCCTTCAGAAAACACTGGCAAGAAATAAGAAAAACAGCTATGAACTATACCAGTTTCATTTGGCATAGTATATGATGATTTGCTGATTCATATTGCCTGTGCTCCATTTAAAGAAAAACAAAATTCTGTATGAACAAAGACATTCTCAGGAAATGTCCCCGATCTCATTTCTACCCTGGGAGTTTGGCCACCTGATAGGGTTGGGAAAGGGAAGCACAGGGTCAGGAGCGTGGGCTAAAGCAATGAACGGTGGGACAGGAGGCTGGGTGTGCCAGATGAAGACCTCATCACTTCTCACAGCAATGGGACTCAGCTGCCACATGTCCAGAATGACAAGACCCAGACCCAAGGAACCCAAGGTCCTAGGGTGGCAAGAAAAGCCAGGGTGGGTAATGGAGTTCTTGAGAGAGTAAGTTTCTTATCTTACTGTGAGTATGCAGACCCAGTGCAATCACAGATGTGAGAGTGAGCAAACAGGCTTGTGGCTGTCTCAGCTGTGGTGCGAGGCAGGGCAGGCTACTTACGCAGGAGCCTGAGATCCCAGGGTTTTACAGCACACATACGTATGGAGCTCTACTCACGATTCCTTTCAACTGTGCCCTTTCAGGGGAGCCAGTTACTGTAGAGAAAATGTTGGGTAGAATCCAGTGACAATGGGCTTGCATGTGTGCCATTAGACCTGCTTCCTCCAATCCCTTCTTTTACACTCAGGGGCCCGAGTAGTTCGACTACTCAGCCTTGCAAAGACACTCCTTGGTGGGGCGAGGTCCACAGCAGTGATAACCAGTGAAGGGCAGGGAGAGTAATAACTACGACAATCACAGCTGCAAACACTGGGCCTACATCTCTGTATTTTCTGAGACATCTGAAGTTACTGTGGGCAGAGGAATTTATAAGCACTGAGTGGCTGGTTAGGAGAAAATTTCTGATACAGAGATTTCTGTGGAAAGTATTCACTTTCAGGTCACATGCACGGATTCACTCTGGCCAGCCTGCTGCAGGCAGATTCTCATTCCAGAATGATCAAGGTGAAATCCTGGCTACAGCATTTGCTTTGCTGTGTGACTCTGCCCAAACCTCTTAACCTCTCTGAACTTCTATTGCTCATGAACAGTGTGCGGACAATACCAATACCTCATTTAGAGCTGCAGACTAAATTATTTTACTGGGGCTGAGCTATTAACCTAAAGTGAAGCAGAACAGATTTGGATTATAATGTGGTCTTAATTTGTATTCATTTAAAAGAAACATATATTATTTACATATTAAGCTTATAGAGTCTCACTTCCACAAAGAAGATGTGGACCTCACTCTTTTTTGTCACCTAACCCTTCATGGATTTTCAGTACAAGACATTGTTCACTTTTTTTTTTAACTCAGCTACAAAAACATAATAGTACAAATGTAATAATACATGACAACTGAACTTTGACTTTGGAATAGCATTAGGCAATGGTGGGGCCTGTGGGAAACTGAAGAGTTTCTGCCTCCCTAAAGGTCAACACTCAGCTCCATTGAGCATACATGTCAGTGGAGCTCAGTATTGTCAGACTTTTTGGTTTCTTATAAGCCAATCCCAAATCCAGATTGTTTAATGAAACTGGTTGGCACCCAATGCACATTTCCTAGAAGTAGTGCTGTGTTTGACATTGCAGTCCATAAGCTGTAATCCTAACTGTATTGAGCCCATGATCCAGCACCATGAAAATTCCAGGGCTACACTACTGTGAATGTTGGCAGGTTCACTCAGTGTTTTGAAGGATCTGCATGAGTTCCACCAGGTATGGAGATTTCTAAAACTCCAAGCCTTTTGTAAAATTGGTTCCCCTTGGGTCCATCCTCATTGTCCTTACAACCACCCCATGAAGGCCTGACCTTCACAAACAAGCATTCCTAATGTGCTAGTTTAGGGGATCATTTGGACATCAGTGAGACGAAGGTGCTTTGTTCTGCAGGGAGATATCAATCAGGGTGGTCTGCTGTTCAGTGAAAAATTTTACTTGTCCCTCAGGCAAATTCTTTCTGGAGGAAGACTGCAGGTCAGAACACAGAGCATAATCACCTGGAGTCACGTGGACTCCAGGAACTTTCTGAGAAGTGCTTTCCTAGGCTTTGGCAGAACACACGACACACTTCCCACTGGCTTCCCATGGACCTTCCCCTTCCTGTGACTCCCATCCCAACTCCTGCCTGGATCCTTCCCTTCTACACAGGGGCACAAGGTCACCAGGCTGTGCAGCACTTTCCTGCCTGGCTCATCCTGTCATTCCACCCTCATTTCCAGGTTCGTGCACACACACACACACACACACACACGCACATGCACAGACAGATACACAGAGACATACATGAACACACAAACACCTACAAACAGAGACACATCATACATTGACGCACATAAACATATACAGACACACACACGTACCTACAAACACACACATAGACACACACACACACTGCAGTCTAGGGCTCTGAAACTCTCATCCACTGGTTCCTAAATACTCTGGGCATTCGCCCTCTTCCTGCCCTACCTTCTGCTGTTCCCTGTACCTGGAGTGCCCTTCCAGTCCCGCTGTGTCTGCAAACACCACCTCATCCCTCAAGGCCCAGCTCACAGGCCACCTCCTCTATGATGGTGTCATTGTCCTGCTCCTCCCCATCTGCCCAGGCTTTCATGGGTGTCCATGGGGAGCGATGCAGGGTCACTCCCAGTGAGGCTCACAGTGTGCTGGGCACTGTGCTAAGACTGTGCCCCAATGTTTTTCTACATCTTGTTATACTTAGAAAATGACAAATTTTTCCAGCATCCCAGGGAAAACTGCAGGGAATTTGGGGCCCTGGCAAAGGCAGTTCAGGAAGTTTCTGGCTGTCACACCCCCACCACCTCTACACATTCCCAGGATGAAGGGATCCCTGACTCCTGGAGGTCCCTTATGTAAAGGCACATTGGCTTCTATTTCACGAGAACCCCAGGAGAATAGTCTGCCCAGGACCCTCATGGGACAAATGTGGAGCTGAGGCCTAGGCAAGCCAAACACAGTGTCACAGACAATTAGAGAAGAAGTATGTGGAGCCCACTCCTATTGATTTTATTATAAATGAGGCAGTGTAACCACACACTGATAAATTCTAAAAATCATCTCTCTCTTCCTCTCTCTCTAATTCTCTTTCTTATGACTTTTTTTTTTTTTTAGTTTTAGAGCGGTTTAGGTTTACAGAGAAGTTACACAGATAACTCTATACTCCACATTTTATGTAGGTTCCCCTATTAACCTCTTAAATTACTAGGGTAAGTTTGTCTCAACTACTGCACAAATATTGCTACAATATTTTTAACTGAAGTGTATTATTTATTCAGACTTGCTTAGGTTTTGTCCATTGTTCTTTATAGTAATCATTGATAGACTTCACATTTTAGAACAGTTTTAGGTTGATAGCAAGACTGAGTGAAAAGCACTGATTTCCCGTATACCTCTGCCCCCACCTAGACACAGCCCCCCAAAGTCAACATCACAAACCATAGAGGTACATTTGTTGCAATTGATCAATCTAAAGTGACATGTCATTGTCACCCAAAGTCCATAGTTTCCATATGGTTCACTTTTGGTGTTTTACATTCTATGGTTTTTGAGAAGTATACAGTCACATGTATCCACTATTATAGGATTATATAAAAGTTTCACAACCCTAAAAATTCTCTGTGTTCCACATATTCATTACCCCCTCTAACCCTGACAACCACTAATTGTTATAACGTCTCCATAGTTTTGCCTTTTTTCAGAATGCCATATAGTTGAATTGCACAGTATGTAACCATTTTGGATTGGCATCTTTCACTTAGCAACATGCATTTTGGGTTTCTCCATGTCGTTTTATAGTTTAATAGTTCTTTTTGGGGGTGTGTGCACTGAATTCATTGTTTTGTACCCACATTTATTAATTCGTTCATCTGCTGAGGAACATTTGGTTGTTTCCACGTCTAGGCAATGATGGACACAGCTGCTATAAACATCCCTGTGCTGGTTTTGTGTAGACATGAATTTTCCACCTCTGCTGCTCTTTTTTTTTTTTTTTTTTTTTTTTTCTGTCAGCATCCCATCCAAGATATCACATTGTATTCCGTCATCATGACTCCTTAGGTCCTTATTTCTCAGATGTTCCTTGTTTTTGGTGACTTTGACAGCTTTCAAGAGAACTGGCCAGGTGTTTTGAGTATGTCCTTCTTTTAGAAACATTGTGGTGTTTTTTGATTAAATTGGGGTTATGTGATTTGTCTTGATATCAAAGAACTTAAGTAATGGAACTTCCTTTTGGGTGTTCCAAAGGTAAGCAAGCACAATTGGTATGCACCCACCAGTCGAGGCTGGTAAGTGAATGCGTGTCTCAGCCATTCTGATCACTGGCAGCAGATTTTAAATTCAAAGCTGGTTTTACTCTCATGCCTCCTACTGCTATATAGTTTCTTGACCAAGAGGGCTGGCCCTTTTGGAGCAGTCACCACAGACTATATGAATGTATGAAATTGCTTCTGAGGTGAGCCTTCACTATGCAATATTACCAGGTCAAAAATCAATCCCTCCTTCAAAAGTAACTTGGAGAAAAGTAACTTGAAGAACAGACAACAGCATGCTGAGTCACTGCATCCAAATGATATTAGTTTGGTGGGACAAATAATGTGCATTAAAAATGTATTTATTGTCAGAAAATGGGGAAATTGGCTAAACAAACAACAGTAAAATCTAATTTCTGGCAAAAAACGCCATTCATCTTAGACTTACTGAACAGTATTTGCATTTCAAATTTAAAGAGCTCATTACTCATAAGATTTTAGAATTGTTGTTCAACAGAACAAATGATACACAGTGCCAAAGTTTAATTCTTTAGAAAATTAAAAGACAGTAGATTGTTGATGTTACACCTTTGGGAATGACTGCAAATTGAAAACCTACCTACAAAGTGTATTGCCTTTATTAAGAATGCACTTTTTAAACCATGTAATATCAACTCATTTTGTTAAAAGCAAAGTTCAGTGCTTGATTCTAATTCTGAATCCATGTAAAAAGTCATTCCCAGTTTTGTATTAAGTTGAACAAAATGAAATTGGTGTTTGGGGTAGGTAAAAAGTGCTAGAATATCAGTAGTTTGAATGAATCAACCTAACTTTTATTGGTCTTTTTCCCCATGTAAATGAGCGATTTCAAAGCCATATGTTTTCTCTTAAAGAAAGTTTTTATTTAGCTCTTTTATAATTTCTTTGATCATCTCTGGGTTTTCAAATCTTTGTTTTATAAAGAAATGATTCCTAAAAGCTCAAATATCCTTTAAAGAGGTCTGCTCCTTTTAGGTAAAATTTCCCAAGGCCCACAGATGCCTGCATCTCCACACACTCTCCCACACAAGTGCATATATGCAGGCACTCACATACACACATGCATGTGCACACACATGCGCACACACACACTTCACATACCACATAAGCACATGTGGATGCCTGCACACTACCTCCTTATTTGGGGCATAAGAAGGACCTAGAGAGTATCCCTTTTGAATTTTCAATGTCTGTCCCAAGTGTGCTATCAAAAGTAAAAGTTGCCCCCAACTGGAAAGCTGGAAAAGGAAGGAGAGAAGCTCCCTGACAGTGTTTTGAAGTATGAGTCACCAGGCATGTTAACATAAGACTGTGTTGCTTCTATCACATGAAGAGGTGAAGATATTTAATTGAAAGACCACAAAACACAGTTCTGAAGAGGTCTGTGAGGGCACCTGGTGCAGAACTGTATTGATGTCCAAAGAGCAAAGGGTCTCACACTTGTACTGAGCTGTTCAGGAGAAGCCAGGAATGAGCAGAGGAGTAAGGCTGTGGTTGGTTCCAGGAAGAACAGAGCTGGACTCTAAGCAGAGCTCATTCATTCCCTCACTCAATCATTCTTTCATTCACTCATTCCTTCATTCTTTTAAAAAAACACTCATGAAAATCCTCCTGTGTCCAGGTCCTCTGTGTTAGTGACTGGCTGGGAATGCAGTCAAGAAAGATGTGGTTCTTGTCCTCAAGGAGACTGTACACAACAGGTGGAAAGACAAGGTTATCAATCTTGACAATATCAGGGTAATTGGTACCTTGGAGGGAAGCCTGGGGTCCATCTTACCTAGCCAGAGACACAAAAGAATTTCTTAACAGCTTGCAACTATGCAGCGATAACTCAACAGCTGGGTGAAAAGGAACGTTGTTGATTCAGTCATTATCGAGTGATCCCTGTATGCAAGGTGCAGTGTCAGGCGCTCAAGGAAATACAAAAGTGAATATGAGGTGTCTCCTGTCCTCAAGGTCTGACAAGTTCAGTTTGTGGCTCTTGACCTGATGGTTACTATAGGATGATACCTCATTAATATGGGATTTTGACGCCTTATTAAGAAAATCTCAGAGTGATGTTGTCTGAGGTGATGTCATCTCCAGTGGTGAGCTTCTGAGTCTGGGTGATATCCTCTGAGATGTAGGATTTGGGTATCCTTTCCCAGGGGTTACCCCCTGGAGTTGATATTGGTTTTAGCATTTGCCAGTTTGTTTAAAGCAATGGCTTATTCAGAAGGTTTGGGACTCTGGATTTTAAGCCGATGAAAGCACCCTTCGATGAGCAATAAGATGAACATTCAATTGTGCAGCTGCACTTAATACATTTTTTGTTTGTTTTTGATAGAAGTGTAGGTGCAAATGGGTCTTATATTAGATGAGCAGCTGTGGCCTGTGAGACTATTTTGGTTTATTGATCCCAGGAGATTTTGTGGTATCAATCTGACCTTCTGCCCTAATGTCATGGTAGCAAATTATAAATTCATAAAGATAAATCCTTGTGCAAATTACAAACTCATTTGGGGGGTTATTTGATGGAATGGAATTTCAAAAAGGGTATTTTTTTAATTAACTTATTTTTTATTGGAAAATAGTTGATTGTACATATCTGTGGGGTACAGTATTGAATATCAATACTTGCATGCAATATGTGATGTTCAAATAAGAATAATTAGTATATTCATCATTATACAATGTAATCAATGTTCAGGGCCCTTTATCAATATCTCCCTTTCCAGAGGACCATTATGTGTATCAATAAACCAGATTCCTTGGACATATCAGGTACATAAAAGTACAATTGAATGCCTCTTCCTTTAGCAGTTGAGTACTGTGTCCTTTGACAAGTGAAATGTGTGTCTTGGTTACTATCAATAATGCCTGTAACTCTGAAAGGAATAAGGAATGTCCAGGTATGGTCTGTTATTGTGGCCTTAGTTTATGTACAGACAGGTGTGATTTTGATTTATCCATTGGAGAATCTATGAGGCAACAGATTCCCAGGGATTTTTACCCTGAAAAGAATGTTTTTCAGGCCATGGCCCAACAATAATAAATAAATGTCTAAATGGGGCACTTATTTATCAAAGAATCCAGTTCTAAGAGTAATGCCTGCAGTTTGTCCAAGTGAGTTGTTTCTTGGTTCCATCTTTTATCAGGGACATCCTGGCCAGGGGATAGAAAGAAACAACCTTCCACTGAGTTCCATTGCTTACAGTGGTCAGCAGTGCCATTTGCATAGTCTATGAAATCCCATTGCTGTTCTCTCAGTTAATCCCAAGAAACTTTGTCACCAAGAAGGTGCCCATTGGGGAACTTGTGTACTCTCAATAGTACTGCCTATACTAAGGAAGAATCTGAGGTCATATTTTGTCACAATTTAGATGGAAAGACCATGGAAAGACACAATAGACACAGCACAAAGAACCAGGGCCACAGCACTTTTGCCCCAACAGCTGGCAGTGCCCTCCTGGGCAGAGCTTGCTGTTTTGTATAGTCAGCTAATGACCTAGGAGCAGGCTAAAGGCCTGGCCCTCCTTGCCACACCCAGTCACCGTGCTGGCCACACAATGATCTCAAATGTGCCTACAGGATTTTAATTGATGAAGATGACTGAGTGATACCACAGAAAAGCTGACACTGAGGAAAAAATGCATTATTCGCTTTTGCAAAGCACAGGAGGAAGGCATACCAGGCAGAGCCACAACAGGGGAACATCAGGTTTTGATCAGGAGGTAGAAGCAGAAGCAAGGGGAATGCCTAGGTCAGAGCTTTGTTGCAGTTTCACTGGGTAGTTCAAACCTGGGCAGAGCACACAATTTAGGATATGATAATCTGAATGATTCCAGCAGGCTTTGGGCCATTGGGTCAGCTGTCTGGTTCAGGCTCTGGATAGATTTAGGGCAGAGGTAATACGGACTTGGTATATGAGAGTTAGACATAGGGAGTGGTTGTTTTGCGTGACTGAGGTGGGATGCCAAGTACATGATCTTTAGGAATCAGCTCGTCCTTGGATTAACTTTTTTTGTTTGGGTTTATAAGGCCCCAAAGGTATCAAAACATCATAAGACACAAACACGTCAAACACGTGATCACTACAACCACCCAGACACATAAAGCTGGGGACGTGAATGTCACCAGCATGCTCTGTGCTCATACCCCATCTCATTGTTTCTCTGCTTGTGTGCTTTCTTTTCTCAATCTAATTCTTCCCACATGGTTGGAAAGATGGGTGTCACCAGTTCTGAATTTAGCTGCAGTGTGAAAAATCTCTGGGAAAGACATGATAGGTTGGGCTTGAGTCCTGTTCCTGCCATTGTCCTCATAGCCATGACCAAAGAGCCGGATTCCATAATGAGTAGCCCAGTCCTGTGGTTCAATTTGGACGAAAAGGAGTTGCTTTTTTTCTAAAAACAGGATGGCTGCTCCCAGAAGTGAGAGACTCTAGGTTTTCTGCCTGAACTAGAAGAAAGTAAAGAATAAGGTCAGTGAGGTGTGCAGAAAGGCACTCCAGAGTTCATCTTAGGCCTCATCCAGACTGTGGCTGCCAATCTTCCCAAGGATGAGGATCCCTTTATGACATCAGCCCCCCGTGCAGACCTGCTCATCATAGCACTCACACAGTAAAATGCAGTGACTGAGCAACAATGTGATGGTGAGAGCGACAGCAGATACCACGTGTACTTTTACTCCATCCAATTTGTTCAGATAATCTCATTTAAGTTTTTCTCCTTAGCCTGGGAGATAGGTACTATTATTACCTACATTGTAAAGAGGAGGAAATAAAAGACCAGTCAAGGTCAAACAGCTGGTGACCAGTGGATCCAAGGTTCCAGAAAACATCATTTGAGATTGCAAAAATTCCACTCACTGAAACTAGACAGTTGTCAAAAAGTACCATAGTGCTAATAGGAATTTGATAATACCTTTAAATACAGTTCCGTATTATGTACCACAAAATAACCTACAGTGATTTAAAAGAAAGTTATATATTTATTCACCAGATATGTTACCAATTTAATGGCCTCGTGAATCCCTACAGACACTCCCCTTTTCTAACCCTATGTCCTCTATAGTCTCCTTACCACCAGGCAGCCCCTGCTCTGGAGTCCTTTGGGGCCAGTGGTTAGAAATATCTTAGATAACCCAGACTACCAATCCCAAAGGAACGAGGTGTAAAAATGCCATTTTGGAACTGGGGGAAGGTACATGTATAAGGAGGAGCACCAGCCCCACCCAGTTTATGACCTAAGAATTTATGCACCATTTCATACATGGGAGGAATAATCTCTGCAGAGTGATGGTGTCATCTGAGTATGACAGAAGGGAGGGACAGAGAATCTGACTACAGCCCACAGAGACCAGGTTTACTTCAGTAACATGCTCTGCTCTTCTTTCAACTTTAAATGATCTGTAAGTAGAGAAAGGGTCAGCCCCCTTCCTCAGTCTCTCTTTAAAACAATCATCTGAATGAATTCAACAACTTAATTTGTCTTAGATTTAAATATGTACTACCCAAATTTTCTGTTAAATTATCACAGGTTGGAGTCATGTTCTACCTGGTTTAGGCTTACAGCCTTCCCAGAGCAATTGCAAGACTCTTGTTTCCTCTTTCAGAAGCATTTGTGGCTCTATGGTGACACCATGTGGTGACCTTACTCTGGAAGACACATAAGGGATATGAAGTTTCTTTCTTCCCCTTTGGTTATGTCAATCTCTGTTCTACATTACTGGTGATCATACTACACATGTGCATAACATAATATCATTGTCAAAGCCTATTGGTGACATATAAGTACCACCAGCATGCTCTGTGCTCATATCTCATCTTGGTGTTTCTCTGCTTGTGTTCTTTGTTTTCTCAGTCTAATTTTCTTCACATGGTTGGAAACGTGGGTGTCATCAGATCTAATATTATTTTATTATATCTTTAGAGCACTCTATTGGAAGTGGCTATTATCTTCACCTGAAATAAAGATGAGAAAACTGACTTAAAGGACTTCCCTAAGGTCACACAATTAGTTTGTTAACATTGTATCCTGATCCACTACTCTGAAAGAAAAAATGCAGTATTTTTTCTTATTACAATTGAAAAGATTTTTCACACTTACATTGTTCTTAGCCTTTTTATGCAAAGCAGATCTCAACCATAATTTATGCATGTATCTGGAATTCCTTAAATTCTTTCTGAAGAAAGTGTGATTGATGATAATTAAAAAGGTCAACAATTGTTGTGGTGCCCCAAAGATCATATAAACTTTAAATTCCTGAATGTAAGAGCAGGAATATATATTAGAGATCAGGTAGGTTGCTGCCACCTCTTTAAATTCATTCATTTGATCAATTTTACAAATATTTACTGAGTGCCTAAATAGAGCCTAGACAAGGTATGTCTCAAGTGACAAAATCCTAGTGCTTATGAATACCCGATTTTATTAGTTGGGTACTTGTTAAAAATAAATCCCCACCTGTCAGGTCTTAACACACTAGAGAATCATTTCTTCCTCTAATGAAATCTAAAGTGGTGTTTCTATCCACAGCGGATTATTGGCAATCAAATTCAGTTGTTGGCTTTGTAGCCCGGGCTCTTCCAAACCACATGACCTCAGTTAAATCAATTGCTCACTAACAGTACTCGTATGCTGTCTTGGACATGGCCAATGCTTTTTTTTCAATCTCTTTGGCACAAAGTGTCAAAAGTTAGTATTCCTGGAAGGTCACCTGCACCTCCAAAACTCATTTCCTGTCCCACCCCAAGGGTACTGAATTCTCCTACTATTTGCCACCATGAGATGGGGCAAAACATGGGACAAGCCTTTCATCTTTCCAGAGCTGACTTGTTACATGCCGTTGAAGATATCCTGCTGATAGGCACCAGTTAAAAAAACGGCAACAAATGATATCCTATCATTTGCAGCAACTTAGATTGAATTGGAAACCATCATGTTAAATAAAGTAAATCAGGCACAGAAAGGCAAATACTGCATGATCTCACTCATATGTGGAATCCAAAAAAATAAAATAAAGTAAAACAAACAAACAAACAAACCCCCCCCCAAAAAAAAACTAAAACAACTGGGTCTCATAGAGTTAAAGGGTAGAATAATGCTTACCAAAGCATGGGAGAAGGCGGATGGAAGGGAGGAGAAGTGGTGGACTAACAGGTACAAACTTAAACTATCTACCCTAAGTGTATCTTTGTGCAACATATGCATGTACTGAAACAGCACACTGTATCCCTCAAAACAAATATAAGTAAAATTGGAAGCAATAAATATTAAAAAATAAAAATAGGCAACATCTTTGGAGTAGACTCTACCCCATGTGAAAGTGCAGGGATGGCTCATTCGTCCTGAGAAAATACAGAGACCAGCCATGCAAGTCAAATATTGGGAGCACTTGACTGAGGATCAAAGATTGATTCCTGAGACAATAAAAGAAATGTTACTTACCCCACAGACTCCATGACCAAAGGAGGAAGCCAGGAATTTAGTTACACTGTTGGAAATTGGGGAAGATATGTGCCTTACACAGGTATTTTGTTGAGCTCTATTTAATATAGACCAGAATTGGACAAATTTATTCAGGTGCTTGGACAGCAGGTGCTCTAGAGGTGGTCCAACAGGTGTCTCAGCAGCCCTAGCCTCGGGGCCTATAAAGCCCAAGGAGGTGGGACGAGGTGGCCGAGTGGTTAAGGCGATGGACTGCTAAAGCCCAAGGAGCCTTGTGAACCACAGGTATGTGTTGCTGACACCCATGCTGAGTGGAGCCTCTGGCAAAGGGAGGTAGCCTCTGCCCAGAGTCACCCCTGGGGTGCCGATGTCTTGGGAAGCGGCTCCTTGTTACACTCCACCTGAGGCACAGATGTTGGCCTGCTGAGCACTTGTGGACCCGAGCACCTTAGAGAAAGAGGACTGCTGGACACCATTACATTCAGACATCCCCAGCCTGCAATGGTCCCCTTAGATGCTAAGGTCAGAGTTGGGAGTGCAAACAGATTTTTTCAAATTAAATAAAAATGGAACATTCCAGAGGGCAAGTCTGATTCCATAGTTGAGTCCTCTTTACCCAAGTAGATTGAGGCCACATCTTTAGGGGTCCACTGTCCCTCTCTTGATTAATTACAAGGGAAGTCTTTAACTACCTGAAGATCACTCCAGGAAGTCTCCAAGGATACTTGGGCTTCATTTACTGAAGACTCTGTCTAGGGAAAAGCTGATGGTGTCCACTTGGTGGCAGCAGCCCCAAGTGACACTCTGGAAGAGCTACTGCACTAGAAGCCCATACCCCAAGGGATTAAATAGAAAGCCATCACTATTGCCTTAAACAATACTCCTAAGAATGAGACATGCCATTTGCACCTTCCCTTGGGTGCAGCTAGCAACCTAGCTAGAGGGTGACAACTGATTGGTATATTACACTCCTTTACAGGTGTGCAAGCTAAGAACAGGTGTTACTGCTTGAGTGTTGACTAGAATTCTGGTACTTCCCAAATATGATGTTTGCTGTTGGTTTTTTATATATGGCATTTATTATTTTGAGGCACTTTTCTTCTATACATAGTTTGTTGATTGTGTTTTTACCATGAAAATGTGTTGAATTTTGTCAAATGCTTTCTCTACATCAATTAACATGATCATGGAGTTCTGGACCCTCATTCAGTCAATGTGGTATGTCAAATTAACTGATTTTTGTATGTTGAACACTCTTGCATTCCAGAAATAAATCCTGGTGTGTCATCCTTTTAATGTGCTGTTGAATTCAGGTTGCTACCATTTTGTTGAGAATTTTTGCATCAAAGTTTACAGAAATATTGCTCTGTAGTTTTCCTTCCTTGCATCTTTACCTGGCTATGGTTTCAAGTCAATGCTTGCCTCATATAATAGTATACGTTCCCTCCTCTTCAATTATTTGAGAAGTTAAAGGATTTACACTTGTTCCTCTTTACACATTTTGCAGATATACTATTGAAGCCATCAGAACCACAGCTTTTTTGTGTGGAGGAATTTTATTTGTATTACTGATTTAATTTCCTTAGCAGTGAGAGGACTGTTCAGATTTACTATTTCTTTGTTATTCAGTTTTGATAGATTTTGTTTTTTTCTAGAAATTTGGCAATATCATGTAGCTTATCTAATTTGTTGGCACACAATTGTTCGTAGCATTCTCCATAATCATCCTCATTTCTCTGGAAAAAAAAGTAATGTCCCACTTTCATTTCTGATTTTAGTAATTTGAGGCATCTCTCTCTTTATCTCAGTCCACCTAGATAAATGTTTGTCAGTTTTGTTGAGCTTTTCAAAGAACTCACTTTTGGTTTCAGTGATATTCTGTATTGTTTTTCTCTTCTCTATTTCCTTTATTTTGGCTCTAACCTTTATTATTTTCTTCCATCTGCTACCTTTGGGTTTAGGTTTTTTGTTTCTATTTTGATTTTAGTTACTTAAATTGTGAGGTTAGGTGCAAATTTGAGATTTTTCTTCATTTTTAATAGAAGTGTTTACAGCTGTAAATTTCTCCCTTAGCACTGCTTTTTCTGAGTCCCAGAAGTTTTGGTATATTGTGTTTTCATTTTCATTTGCCTGTATTTTCAAATTTTCCTTGATCCTTTGGTCACTATTTGCATGGAATATATATTTTGTCCATTTACTTTCAAACTATTTTTGTCTTTGTATCTAAAGTGAGTCTCTGTAGACAGTATACAGTTGAGTCATAGTGTTTTATCTACTCTATAATCTCTGTCCTTTGATTTGAATTGTTTATTCCATTCACATGGAAAGCAAATACTAAAACTGAAGAACTTAATTCTGTCATTTTCCTATTTGTTTTCTTATATGCCTTATAATTTTTCTTTGTGCCGTATTTCCCTAATTACTGTCTTCTTTGGTGTTTAGCTGATTTTGCAGTGAAACCTTTTAATTTTCTCTTATTGCCTTTTGGGTACATTCTATATCTGTATTCTTAGCTGATATTATAAGATGTTATTAACATTCTAAAGTTATAAAATTCAAATTTGAATTTATACCATAGTACCTTAAATGACACACAAATACTCTACTTCGTTACAACTTTCTCCCCACCACTTTCAGTTGTTGATATCACAAAATAACATTTTTATGTATTGTGTGAACCAAAACTTAAACTAATAACTGTTTTTTAAAAAATACATTAGTCTCATTTTACAGAGAACACAAAATGTGAAGTTACTAAATATGGAGTTATTTTCAAAGTGAAAATAATCCTTGGTTTTAGACTAATAATTATTTTTTAAAAATACAGGTGAGTATCTCTTATCTGAAATGCTTAGTACCAGAAGGTGATGTTTTTTTTGTTTTGTTTTTGTTTGTTTGCTTTATTTTGGTATATTTGCATACATTTAACTAGTTGAGCATTAATACAAAAATCCAAAACTCAACATGCTCCAGTGGGCATTTACTTTGAGCATCATGTTGGCACTCAAAACATTAGAATTTTAGAGCATTTTTTATTTTACATTTTTGGATTAGGGATGTTCAATCTATATTAGTCTCTGATATCATGTAGAAAACAATAAGTGGAGTTACAGTTGTTGTTAAAATAATATTAGCTTTTATAATTGTCCATGTATTTACCTTTACTGGGACCTTTAATTATTCACACAGCTTCAAGTTACTATTTACTGTCCTTTCATTTCAACCTCCAGGACTTCCCCTAGGATTTCTTATAGGGCTGGTCTTCAGCCTTTGTTTATCTCAGAATGTCTTAATTTTTCCTCACTTTCAAAGGACAGTTTTTCTTGATTGACAGTTTTTTTTTGTTTTGTTTTGTTTTTTGGTAAGCACTTTATCAGCACCGCACTCTCCCGAGTGAGCCATGGGCCGGCCCTTGGTAAGCACTTTAAACATATCAGTCAACTACCGTCTGGACTCCAAAGCTTCTGGTAAGGAATCTGTGGATAACCTTACTGGGGATTCCATGTATGCAACCAGTCACTTCTCCTTATGTACTTTCAAGATTCTTTTTGTCTTTGTCTTTTGGAAATGTTATTATGGTGTGTCTCACTTTTGTCTCTTTGAGTTCATCCTACTTGGAGTGTGTTGAGCTTTTTGAATGTGTTGAGCTTTTTGAATGTTTATGTTTATCTCTGTCATCAAATTTGTAAAGTTTTCAGCCATTATTTATTCAAGTGATCTCTCTGCCCCTTTCTCTGTTCTTTTTCTGGGACTGCCACAGTGGGTATCTTGCTTGGCCTGCTGTTTTCCCACAGGTTGCTTAGATTCTGTTCCCTTTTTATGTTCCTCAGACTCGATCATTTCCATTGTACTATGTTCAAGTTCCCTGATTCTTTTTTCTGCCCGCTGAAGTCTACCTTAAATCCCTCTAGTGAATTATTCATTTCAGTTATTTACTTTTCATCTCTACAATTTCATTTCAGGTTCTTTTAAAGTTGTTTATTTCTAAATAAATAAACATACAAGTGAATAATTGGTATGCAGGGGAAGAAGGCACAAAAATCACAACAATTCCTTGAACTTGTTAAGACAAGTGAACAGATATGATGTTGATTGATGGGGGAGAGGGGGAGTGATAAGTTAAAAAAAATAAAATGTAAAAATAAAAAATAAAATAAAGCTGTTTATTTCTTTATTGATATTTCCATTTTGTTCATACATTGTTTTCTTGACTCTCTTGATGTCCTTCTAAAGTCCTCTGAGAAATTTTAACACAATTGTTTTACGGTCTTTGTGCACTAGGCCAGCCATCAGTTTTTTTCTCAGTGACATTTACTGTTGGATTTTTGAGACTTTGTTGGATCTTGAGACTTTATGCCACTTTCTTTTCTTTTCTAATATATTTCTAAATTGAAAAATAAAAATTATATGTATTTATGGTATAAAGCCTGATGATTTCATGTATGTATATATTGCGGAACGGCTAAATCAAACTATCTAACATACGCAATATATCATACTGTTACCATTTTGGTTTTTTGGTGAGAATACCTACATTTTATTTCTTTAGCAATTTTCAACTATATATTTTTATTTACTGTAGTCACCATTCTGTACATAGATAACTTGAGCATATTATTCTTTCTAATGATGATTTTGTGTTTTCTGATCAACATCTCTCATTCCCACCCTCCTCATCTTTGGAATCACCATTTACTCTTTCTTCTATGAGGTCTACTTTTTTACATTACACATAAAAGTGGGATTATGCAGTATTTGCTTTCTCTCCCTGACTTATTGTACTTAGCTTCATGTCCTTCAGGTTCAATCAACCATGTCATTGCAAATGAGAGGATTTCTTTTTTTTTTTTTTTTTTTTTTTTGTCCTTTTTGTGACCGGTAAGGGGATCACAACCCTTGGCTTGGTGTCGCCCGCACCGCGCTCAGCCAGTGAGTGCACCGACCATCCCTATGTAGGATCTGAACCTGCGCAGCGGGAGCGCCACTGCACTCCCAGCACTGCACTCTCCTGAGTGCGCCACACGGTTGGCCCTTTGTTTTGTTTTTTTAAAGCTGAATGATAGTCATCGTGTAGATATACTATGTTTTCTTTATTTATCTGTGAGTAAAAACTTAGATTGGTTCTATACCTTGGTTATTGTGAATAATACTGTGATAAACATGGGAGTTTAGATATCTCTTTGACCTACTGATTTCATATTTTTTGGAGATATATCCAGTAGTGGGATTGCGGGGTCATATATGGCAGTCTCATTTTTAATTTTCTGAGGAGACTCCAAACTGTTTTCCATAATGCCTGTACTAACTACATTCCCACCAAAAGTGTATAAATGATTCCCTTTACTTAGCATCCTCACCAACATTTGTTATCCTTCTAATAATAGCCATTCTAAAAGGTGTGAGGTGACATCTCATTGAGGTTTTAATTTGCGATTCTCTGATGATTAGTGATGTTGAGCATTTTGTCATGTATCTTTGACAATTTATATGTCTTATTTTGAGAATGTCTATTAAAGTTCTTTGCCTATTTTTCAATTGGGTTATTTGTCTTTTTACTATTGAGTTGTTTGAATTCCTTATATTTTTTGGATATTAAACTCTTTTCATGTGTTGTGTTGTGAATATATTCTCTCATTCAATTGTTTGTTTCTTTACTCTGTTGATTGTTTTCTTTGATGTACAGAAGCTTTCAGTTTGATGTAATACCATTTGCCTATTTTTTGTGTTCATTGCCTGTGTTTTGGGGATCGAATCCAAAAAATCTTTGCCTAGACCAAGATCTTCAAGATTTTCCCCTATGTTTTCTTTTAGTAGTTTTCCAGTTTCAGATCTTACATTTAAGTCTTTCTTTTATTTTGAGTTGATTTTTTGCATATGGTGGAAGGCAAGGGTCTACTTTTATTATTCTCCATGTGAATATCCAGTTTAGCCCATCAGTCTATATCAAAGATACTGTCTTTTCTCCATTGCATATTCTCGGCATCTTTGTTGGAAATCAACAGACCATAAAAGTGTGAGTATATTTCTGGATTCTCTATTCTGTTCTATGGGTGTATGTGTCTGTTCTTATGCCAGCATCATGATATTGTGATTACTATAGCTTTGTAGTAGATTTTCAAATTAGATAGTGTAATGCCTCCAGTTTTATCCTGTGTTTATTGGATTTTTTTAGTTTATTTTTTATTGAAACATATGGAATATACCTATATTTATAAAGCAAATGTATTTCACAGGCCTCCAAAGCCCTGGAGTTTCAGGTTTAGACTAACTTCTTGAAATTATATATAGAAATGTTAACCTTGCAAAAGACAGGACACTTTCCTCAGGCTAGGGTTTCTGATGTGGATGAGCGTTACGGCACAGCAAGGTTGCTGGCTCAAGGACAGACAAGTTACTGATTGATATGTAAAGATACTGGGAAATTTCCATAGGGAAAGAGAATGTTTGCTAAGATCAGGCTTTTGTTGATGGATCGACTTAACCTTTTGCAAATTGCATTATGGAATGTCACTTTGCTTGTTTGACTGATGTTACCAGCCTATGTTGTTAAACTATACTTTGGTAAAACCCCACCTATGTTCTTTTCCTGTAACTTCCTGGTCTGGAGAATATATGTGGGGTGAGAACCCCAGTTCATGGTTAATTTCCCAAAAGGAAGCAATGCCTCTCTCTTGAGGGTTCCAGGAAATTAATCCCTCCAGGGTCTCTCCCTGTTTGGAAGAGATGGGCTTTGAGTAATCCTTTTGTGGCTCCGTCACCGAGGGGAAGAGAGATGACAAATCTGTGTGATGCAAAGCAACAGAAACATAATGGGTTAAACATATATGTGGGTACAACACTGAATATTGATATCTCTGTACAGTATATGATGCTCAAATCAGGATAATTAGTATAACCAACATTACATAGTTTAATCATTTTTTGTGTCCCTTTACCAATTTCTCACTACCCACTTCCCCTTTACCATCTCTGATGGCCTCAGTTCTGCTTTCTCATTTTGAAAGTTCAATGAATTATTTCGATGGTTGTATCTTTTTCCTTTTTTTTTTTTGACAATCATTTTTATTTATTTATTTTCTTGATTTTTAAATATATAAATATATTTATATTGAAGCATGATTAATTATACATACTTTGGGTTACAGCATTGACTACCATCACCTGTGTACAACATGTGATAATCCAATCAATATTATGAGGATATTCATTATTACAATCGTAATTATTCTTTGTGCCCCTTACCCAATATATTCCCAGTCCCCCTCACTCCCCACCCCCCACCTCTAGTAAACATAGATTTGTTTTCTTCTGAAAGTTCAATATATTATTATGACCTTTTTCTTTCTTTCTTTCTTCTTTCCTTCCTTCCTTCCTTCTTTCCTTTCCTTTCTTTTCCTTCTTAGCACCTACTTGTGAGTGAGGACATACAGTATTTCTCTTTCTGTGTCTGGCTTATTTCGCTTAAGGTAATTCTCTCCAAGCTCATCCATGTTGCTATGAATGGCAGAATTTTATTCTTTTTTTTATGACTGAGTAGCATTCCATGCTGTATATGCACCACATTTTCCTTATACATTCATCCATCGATGGGCATTTAGGTTGGTTCCACATCTTGGCTATTGTAAATAGAGCTGCGATGAACATGGGGGTGTAGGTATCCCTTCAACATGATAATTTAAATTCCTTTGGGGATATACCCAGAGGTGGGATTGCTGGATCATACGGTAGTTCTATCTGTAGTTGTCTGGGAAACCTCCATTCTGTTTTCCATAATGGCTGTGCTACTTCATGGTCCCATCAATAGTGTAGAAGTGGTCCCCTTTCTCCATGTCCTCACCAGCATTTGCTATTCTCAGTCTTTTTAATAATGGCCAGTCTAACTATGGTGAGATGATATCTCAATGTAGTTTTGATTTGCATTTCCCAGATGATTAGCGATGTTGAGAATTTTGTATGTAGTGATGTTGGCCACTTGTATGTCTTTTGTTGAAAAATGTCTACTCAGCTCCTTTGCCTATTTTTTAACAGGATTTTTTTTAATGTTAGGTTGATTGAATTCCTCATAAATTCTAGATATTAATGCCTTGTCAGATGTATAGTTTGCAAATATTTTCTCCCATTCTGTAAATTGTCTTCTTTCTCTATTGATTGTTTCCTTTACTGTGCAGAAGATTTTTAGTTTGATATAATCCCATCTGTTTATTCTTTCTTTTATTGCTTGTGCTTTTGGGGTCTTATTCATAAAGTCTTCACCCAGTCATACTTACTGAAGTGTTTTCACTATGTGTCTTTTTAGGAATTTTATGGTTTGGGGTCTTATATTTAAATATGTAATCCATTTTGAGTTGATTTTGATATATGGTGAGAGGTACAGGTCTAGTTTCATTCTTCTGCATGTGGATATCCAATTTTCCCCGCACCATTTATTGAAGAGGCAGTCTTTTCCCCAATGTATGCTCTTGTTGTCTTTGTCAAATGTCTGTTGACTGTAAGTATGTGGGTTGATTTTCAACTTCTCCATTCTTTTCCATTGGTCCAAGAGTCTGTTTTTATGCCAATACCATGCTGCTTTGGTTACAGTGCTTTGTAGTATAATTTGAAGTCAGGTAGTGTTATGCCTCTGGCTTTATTTTTCTTTTTGCTCTGGATTGCTTTGGTTATTTGGGGTCTTTTGTACCATACGAATGTTAGGATTGGTTTTTTCTATTTCTGTGAAGAATGTCATTGGTATTTTAATGGGGATTGCATTGAATCTGTAGATAGCTTTGGGTAGTATGGACATTTTGACAATGTTAATTCTTCCAATCCAAGAGCATGGAATGTCTTGCTTTTGTGTCCGGCAACATTACTGAACTTGTTAATCAGCTCTAAGAGTGTTTTTGTAGAGTCTTCAGGTTTTACTCTCTGTATAGGATCATGTTATCTGCAAACAGGGACAGTTTGACTTTGTCCTTTCCATTCTGGATTCCCTTTATTTCCTTCTGCTGCCTGTTTGCTCTGGCTAGTAATTTCAATACTATATTAAACAGGGGGAGTGAGAGTGTGTTTCCTTGCCTTTTTCCTGTTCTTAAGAAAAAACCTGAAAGCTTTTTTTTTTTATTTCCAAGGTGATATTGGCTATTGGTTTTCATGTGTGGTTTTTATAGTGTTGAAATACTTTCCTTCTATACCTAATTTGCTGACAGCCTTTATCATGAAGGGATATTGAATTCTCTCCAATATAAAAATAGTTACTCCTGCTCATTTTGATTTCCATTTGAATGATATATCTTTTTTCATTTCTTCACTATTTGTCTGTGTGTGTCTTTACAAGTGAGGTTAATCTTTAGTAGACAGCATACAGTTGGGTCAAGCTTTTTTTTTTTTTTTTTTGAAAAGTGAATGTTTTATTGAATAATATTTTTTAATTAATTAATTTTTAAATTTTAATTTATCAATATACAATGTAGTTGATTTTTGTGTACCTTTACCAATTCCTATCCCCCTCTCTCACCCCCTCCCACCCATCAACATCATATCTGTTCACTTGCCTTAACAAGTTCAAGGAATTTTTGTGATTGTTGTGTCTTCTTCCCTGCACTCCCCCATTTGTTTATATATTAATTGATTGACTTATTTTTAGCTCCCACAAATAAATGAGAACATATGGTATTTCTCTTTCTGTGCCTGACTTATTTCACTTAATATAATTTTTTCTAAGTCCATCCATATTGCTGTGAATGGTAGTATTTCATTCTTTTTTATAGGAGAGTAGTATTGTATTGTGTAGATATATCACAGTTTCCTTACCCACTCATCTGATGATGGACATTTGGGCTGGTTCCAACTCTTGGCTATTGTAAATAGTGTTGCAATAAATATTGGAGTATAGGTATCACTTTGACATGATGATTTCCATTCCTCTGGGTATATTCCCAGCAATCCAAGCAACCAGTCCGTGCCTTTTGAATGGGGAATTTAATCCGTTTATATTTAGGTTGTTATTGAAAGGTGTTGTCTTCCTCCTGGCATTTTTTCAATTTTTGTTTGGATGTTTTAAATATCTTTTATTCCTTTTTTCCTTTTTTATTCATTGTCTTCAATGTTCATTGGTTTTTTGAGATGGTAAAATATAGTTTCTTTCTCTTTCTCATTTGCCTTTTTGTTCTACCAGTGGGTTTGGGGGATCTGTGTGTGTGTGTGTGTGTGTGTGTGTGTATTCATGGCAGTGATTATTGCCTTTTGGGTTCCAGATGCAGAATTCCCTTGAGGATTTCTTGTAGGACTGGTCATATGTGGTGAACTCCTGTAGATTTTGTTTGTCTGGGAAACACACTACTTCTTCTTTTCTGAAAAATAGCCTTGCTGGGTATAGTATCATGGCTGTCAGTTTTTTGCTTTAGTAATTTGAATATATCATTCCATTCTCTTTTGGCCTATAGAGTTTCTGTTGAGCAGTCTGCTGTGTGATGCAGACTCCCTTACAGGTGATTTGATACTTTTTTCCTGCTGTTTTTAGTAGTATCTCTCTGTCATGGAGTTTTGCCAGTTTGACTCTAATGTGTCTCAGAGTGGATCTTCTTGAATTGAATCTGTCCTATTCTGTTTTTATTATAAATCAATGATTTATAAGTATAGAAATTTGTATGGTACATAGTGATGCTATCACTTATAAAAGAATGTGGAATTATTAAATTGAGCTAGTTAACATGTCCATCAACTCAAATACTTAACCTTCTTTTGTAGTAATGATTCAAAATGAACTCTCATCAGTTTTGAAATGTACACATCTCTGTGATTAGCTATATTTACCATACTGTACTAGAGAACTCAAAATAAAATATTTCTCCTATGTAACTGAGATTTTTATATCTTTCATCATCATGTTTTTATTCTTCCCATTTCTCAACCTCTGGGACCACCGTTCTACTCTCTGCTTCTATGAATTCGATTGTTTTATATTCAACATATGAATTGATCATGAAGTATTTCTCTTTCTAGACGTGGCTTCTTTCAGTTATCATAATGTTCTCCCAATTGATTCATATTGTTACAAATGACAAAATTTGCTTTTATTTTAAGGCTGAATGTTACTCCACTGTGTATATAAACCACATTTCCTTACTTATTCATCTGCTGATGGACACTTAAGTTTATTTCTTAACTTCGATATTGTATATAGTGCTGCTATGAACATGAGAGTGGAAAGATTTCTTTGACAAACTGATTTCAAAATTTTGGGTAAATACTCAGAAGTAGGTTTGCTGGATCATATGGTAACTCTATTTTTAATTTTTTGAAGAACCTCCACATGGGTTTCCATAGTGGTTGTACTAATCTACATTATCACTAAGTGCAAAAGGGTTCCTTTTTCTCCATCTTTGCCACACTTGTTATCTTTCATCATTTTTATATTAGCCATTCTGACATGTGTGAGATGATATATTATTGTGGTTTTAATTTTCATTTCCTCAAAGATTAACAATGTTAAACATTTATACACACACACACACACACACACACACACAAAGGGATAATATATATATTATATATATAATATATATATTAGCCCTTTGTATGTCTTTATTTAGGAAATATTTATTCAAATCTCTTGCTTATTTTTAATTGGTATTTTGTTTCCTAGTTCCTAAGTTGTTTTAGATCCTTATATATATTTTTATACTAACCACTTATTAGGTGTTTAGCCTGAAAAAAATTGCCCAAAATCTATAGGTTGTTTCTGCACATTGTCAATTCTTTCTATTCCTGTACAGGAGCTTTGTAGCCTGATGTAATCTCATTGGTCTGTTTTTTTGGTTCTGTTGCCTGTATTTTGGGGGTCAAATTATAAAAATCATTGCCCATACCAATGTCACATAGTATTTCTCTTATATTTTCTCCTAGAAATTTCACAGTTATTGGTGTTTCATTTAAGTCTTTATTTTGAGTTGATTTCTGAATATGGTATTAGATAAGGCTTCAGTTTCCTTCTTTTGCATGTGTATATCCAGTTTTCCTGAGACTGTTATTGAAGAGACTATCCGTTCCCCGTTGTGTAACCTTTGCCAGAAATCAATTGAGCACACATGCTTGAGTTCATTTCTGGGCTCTTTATTCTGGTCCATTGGTCTATATGTCTGTTTTCATGCCATATCATGATGTTTTAATGACTCTATCTTTGCAGTAGATTTTCAGTTTAGGTATTGTGACGTCTCCAGCTTTATTCTTTTTTCTCAAAATTGCTTTGACTGCTCAGGGTTTATTGTGGTTTCATAAGAATTTTGTGATTGTTATTTCTCTATTTGTAAAAAATGACATTGGAATTTTGTTAAGAAATGCATTGAATCTGCAGATCACTTTCGGTAGTATGGGCATTTTAACAGTATTGTTTCAACCCGTGACATAAGATATCTTTCCATTAATTTGAGTCTCTTTCAATTTCTTTTATTAATGTCTTACAGTGATAAATGCATAGATCTTTTTCCTCCCAGTTAAATTTAATTCTAAGTATTTTTGTCAATATTATAAAGAGGATTGTGTTCTTAATTTCTTCTTTGAATAGTTCATAATTACTGTATAAAAATACTACTTATTTTTATATGTTGATTTTGTATTCTTTAACTTTACTGAATTTGTATAGTGATTCTAACAGATTTTGTTGAAATCTTTAGGGTTTTCTGTATATAAGATTATGTCTTCTGCAAATAGAGAAAATTTAATTTTTTCTTTTCTGATTTGAATACTTTTTATTTATTTTCCTAGCATAATTGCTTTGTCTAGAACTTATAGTAGTATGTTGAAACAAAGTGGTAAGTGGGCACCTTGTCTTATTCCTAATCTTAGAGAAAAATCTTTCAGCTTTTCATCACTGAGTGTGTTAGGTTTAAGCTTGTCATATATGGCCTTTATTGTTTTGAGGTACGTTTTTTCTATACTTATTGTTTTGAGGGTTTTTATCATGGAAGGATGTTAAATTTTGTTAAATACTTTTTCTGCATCTGTTGGTTTGTGTCCTACATTCTGCTAATGTGGTATTTCACATTTACTTATATGTGTATGTTGAATCATCCTTGCTTCCCGGTGAATAATCCCCGTTGATCATGGTGAGTGTACATTTTAATACACTGTTGAATTTGGGTGGCTAATATTTTGTTGCTGATCATTGCATCTATGTTTATCAGGAATATTGGCCTGTACTTTTTTATATTGTCCTTACTTTGCTTTGGTATCATGGCAATGCCAGCCAGGTAAAACAAGTCAGGAAGTTTTCCCTCCTCTTCCGTTTTGTGGGAGAGTTTGAGAAGGATTGGTATTAGACCTTTTTTCAATGTTTGGAAGAATTCAACAGTGAAGCAATTAGGTCCTGGGCATTTCTTTTCTTCTTTTTATCTTTAAAAACAAAATTTTATTTTATTTTTATTGGCTATGAATATTCATGAGATACAAAGCTGATTGCCATCCCTCATGCCCAAGATGTGAAGGCCAAATTCATACTGGCAGCATACCCATTCACAAATTGCGTTTGTACCCTGTGTCCCCCACCCAATTATCCCCATCCTCCTCCTCCCTCCCTATATCCCACCCAGTCCACTTTGTAGCCCAAGGTATCTTCTCTCCCTCTGCATTTCCAACACACCACTGTGGTCTTTCCCTCCTTCTTTCTCTCTCAGCTCCCACTTATGAGTGAGCACATGTGGTATTTATCCCTCTGTGCTTTGCTTGTTTCGCTCAACATAAGTTTCTCCAGGCTCATCCATGTTGTTGCAAGTGGGAGAATTTCCTTCTTTTTTATGGCAGAGTAGTATTCCATAGTGTATATATACCACAGTTTCCTTATCCAGTCATCCATCGATGGATATTGAGGTTGGTTGCATGTCTTGGCTATGGTAAACTGAGTTGCGATGAACATAGGAGTGCAGGTTTCCCCTCAACATGATGATTTCCATTCCTTTGAGTATGTACCCAGAAGTGAAACTGCTGGATCATGTGGAAGATCTATCTGGGCATTTCTTTGACGGAAGGCTTTATTATTGATTTCATCTCCTTGCTCAATATTGGTCTATTCACATTCACTACTTTCTCATGATTTAATCTTGGTAAATTACATGTGTCCAGGATTTACACATTTCTTGTAAATTATCCAATTTGTTGCTATGTAATTGTTCATAGTAGGCTTTTATGATCATTTGTATTTCTGTAAAATCTCTCCTCTCATTTTTGGTTTTACTTATTTGAGTCTTTATTTATTTGTTTGTTTGTCTGTTTATTTTTATTCTAGCTGAAAGTTTGTTGATTTTGTTTATCTTTTCAAGAAACCTCTTATTTCAGTTGATATTTTCTGTTATTTTTCTGGTCTTTACTTCATTTGTTTTTTCTCAGAATTTATTATTTTGTTCCTTCTACTAAATTTAGGTTTAGCTTTTTCTTCTTCTTCTAGTTTTTAAGGGTATAGCATTACATTGTTTATATGAAATCCTTATTGCTGGGTTTAAAATTTTTTGTTTTGTTTTCCTTTGTTGATTGTTGTAGGTTGTTGCCATGTTGACAATCAGACTGTGATATAAACTTAAGCACGTCTCAGGGATGTTCTGTTACTGTAACTTTCCCTGGGTATATGCACTGACATTCTATTTTATCTGTACATGCAGTTGCTTTTGAATTTCCCAGTCTTTCATGTCAGTCTTCTGACAGAGGAAAGAAAAAGAAATGTGGACAGGAAAAAAGGATGCTGGTCCTTTAAATTTCCTGAAAGTTGCTTCAGCCAGAGAAAGAGTGCTTGCAACAATCTATGTGTGGATGGGGGGAGGGTTGTGAGTAAGAATTTTTGCACACCTTTGTGTCTGCACAATCAACAATCAGAACACAGTTCGCCCACATTTGGATGACCGAATTCTTAATGTTGACACTTTATCTTTTAAGCTGATTCAAGCTACTCCAGGAACACATGCATGGCTTCTTGTTAAAGAGCTAAGGGGTGGGAGATGGGTAGCTCCTGCAGAAGTAAGAGTTGAAATGGACCAAAAAGTAACTGGAATTTACCTTCCAAGCATCCCCGGAAGTTTCAAGCCTTCTACAGAGTCCAGACTTTTAAACAATTACAGCAGACAGATTCTGCCAGTGCAGTTGTTATCTAGGTGAGGAAACATAGATTCCTGGTGATTCCTATTCTCCCATCTTCCACTTAACTTTTCTTTTTGAATTGGATGGAAACGTCAATTTATGACCTCTCATGTAAGGGTCAGCCAGTCTTTGCTTGAACCCTCCCTCTGACAAAGAGTTCAGAGCCTCACGAAGAAGCTTGATGTGCTATTTATGGGAAGCCTGCTACAAGCAATTGCTGTTGGCTCCAATTTATTGAGCCTTCCTCTGAGCCAGGCCTCCTGCTGGTCATTGCTTCCATGCAGTAATTTGGATGCAACCCAATTTCCATGTTTCAAAGAGGGAAACACACCTGTGTTGTCCCCACCAAAAAACGTGGAAATCTGATCCCCAATGTGGCAGTGTTAGGATCTGTTTGAGTCATGGGGGCAGATCCCTCATGAATGGATTAATGCTCTCCCTGGGGGTGGGGGGCCTGAGTGAGATCTCGCTCTATTAGTTCCTGTGAGAGTTGGTTGTTTAAAAGACCCTGGCTTCTCCCCTCTCTCTCTCTCTTGCTTCCTCCCACCATGTGATCTGCTTGTACCCACCAGCTGCCTGCCACTTTCCACCATGAGCAGAAGCAACCTGAGGCCCATGCCAGACACAGCTGTCCCAGAATCGTAAGCCAAATAAACCTCTGTTCTTTATACATTACCTAGTTTCAGGTATTCTGTCATAGCAACACAAAATGGACTAATACAACACCTGAGGGAGCTTGTATTATTTGCTCAAGGAAGAGTCACATTTGGGATGAGGTCCTCCAGTTAGCATCAGTCCATACTGTTTATAAAGGACTATGTGGAATCAAATCTGTAATCTGTAGTTTGCAATCTGGCTTATACAAATTTTGGGGCAAAAACTTTTTAATAAAAGTGTCAGAAACTTTCCCTTTAGGGTGACTGAAATGTCATCGGCCAATGACTGCTGCAGCCAATGTTACTGTTCATAGAACACCTGAGAAAGTAGGTAAAATACACATTCCTGGGCCTCACCCCCAGACATACTGGTTCAATATGTCTGGGGTGGGGCCTGAGAATTAGTATTTATAATCATCTTAAGCAAATGACAGT
Source organism: Cynocephalus volans (assembly GCF_027409185.1). Lineage (NCBI taxonomy): Eukaryota > Metazoa > Chordata > Mammalia > Dermoptera > Cynocephalidae > Cynocephalus > Cynocephalus volans. The sequence goes on from NC_084468.1 coordinate 13,304,990, forward strand.
AATTCTAGTCATCTGCCACATTTTGAATAGTGTGGATTTAAGTTGTTTTTTTTTTTTTTTTCATATAAAGCACTAGTCAGCTATATGGGGGTTTTTCTTAGTAGTTTTTCTTGGGAGTTCTCTGGTGATTTAGAAATGTGGTAGAAAACAGTCTGTGCCCAAACCCATCCTACCCATGTTGTTTACGTACTGAATGTCACATGCTGTAGAATTGGGAAAATCTAGGTTTCATTCCTTGCCTGAACTCTCACAAGCTGTGAGATGCTGGACAACTCACGTCTCCAAGAACTCACGTTTACCTTAGTGTAAAATCAGGAATAAAACCACATAACTCATAGGGATGTGGTGAGGATTATATGAGGGGACAAGTGAAACACACAGTCTTCATTAGAAGCCGATTTGAAAAGTGTGTCAGAGTAGATGCTTGATGTACATATTTTTTAGAAACTCAATCGCAATGAACCTCCTCTGACCCCCACCACCCCACAGCCTTCCGTGTCACCTCATACACTCATCCATGTGTCATCTTGGTTTTCATCACCTCGATGAGCTCCTAGTCTTATGACCTAGTCTGTTGTCTCATCCCCTTCCATACCCATCCAGTGTCTTTCACAATGCTTGGGCATAGTAGATGACAGATAAGTATTTGTTAAGACAAAACAATGCATATATAGGCTACATTAGTAGTTCTCAACGCAGATTGCACATGAAAGTTGTCTAGGAATTAAAACTATTCCTGCCTGGAATACACCTCACAGATTCTGATTTACCTAATCATCTAAAGCAGTGTTTCTCAACCTTAGCTGCACATTATAAACACTGGGTGTCCACAAGCTCACTCAGGCCTCATCCCTGACCCATTACATTATAACCTCTGGGGGTGGGACCCAGATATCAGTATTTAAAATGTTTCCCCAGATGATTCCATCATGTCGCTGAACTGAGTATTGCTGGACTAGATGCACACAAACAGTGGGTTTTTATTTGTTCTTAGATAGAGACAAAAACACAATTTGTAGGGGAGTTCATCACTTTTTTTCACTTATGCCTAATAAAATCATGCTCCTTCCAACTTTGTCAATTTAAGTTAATTGTGGTGTACCAAGTTGCCTTCTTCCAAGTCGACTTCTCTATCATTGGGCTGTTTGCTGCTGCTATGTGATGATTGTTCTGGGTTGAATAGTGCCCCCTTCCCCACCCTCCAGTTCTCCAATGTTTATGCGAACACAGACTAGAACAGAGTTCTTTTTAAATATCCAAGGAAGAGTTTACTAGTCTTTTTCTCTTGCAGATCCATGTTGAATTGAGTTATGTTAGTTGAGTAGCGGGCAACAGGACAGAGAGTCTGTAGACCTTTAGGAAAAATTTCCTTCCCCTGTTGTGTGGGACTAGAAAGAGCACGGGGAGGGTCTGGGATGTTGGTTCATTTCTCTTGGGATTGGTGGTAAGGTTTACAGGTCAGGCCCTGGGTCCCATCCTACGATGACATCCTAATCTTTGACCTTTCTTTAACATGCCAAGCATAATCCCAGTCATTGGAAGGTAAATGCTGTGAAGACAGGAATATTTTCCTGTTTTTATTGTTGCTATTTCCTGCCTGTAGAAGAGTACCTACAATGTATTAGGAATTTATAGGACAGAATAAATGAATTAATTATAATTTCAGGGCACCTGCTATGAGAGCTCCCTTCGTGTGAAATATTCTTACACAGCAGAGTCACCTGGCTCAGTTTCTTCATTTAGGCCTATGTTCAAAAGTAACTTCCACAGAGAGGTCTCCGTGACCAACCCATCTAAAACTCATGGTGTTTTACTTTGTTTTGTGTGTATGTGGGGTTTTTTCTTTCTTTTTCTTTCTTTTTTTCTGTTCTGTCCTGCCTTGCTTTAATTTATCTCTCCAATTCTTGTATAATCATGAGTTTATCATCACTTTCCCCACTGATAAGCTCCATAAGGGCAGAGCATCCATATCTTCTGCATCCATAACTGTATCTCCAGCACCAAGAACAGAGCCTGGTAGGAGTTAGTGCTCGATACGGCATATGTTGAGTGAATGAGCGAGCGAGTGAATAAATAAATGAATGTAGAATCCATGGGAAGAGCTTAGCACAGTGCCTGGCACATTTCAAATGAATGATGAAGGTTAGTTTGGTAATGATGATTATATCCAAGTGTAACTCTGAGGCTGTTGCACTGTGAACTGGCCACTGACAATTCTCAGTGTATGCTCTGGTAGGTAAGTGAGTTTAAAGGGATGTTCTTTGACAACACCTGTCTTTTCTCCCTGACACTGTCACAGATGCTAAAGAACCATGATTTTACCAACTCCTGCTCCTCATGATCCCCTCTTTGTGGAATTGTGACAAGACACTGAGAACAATTTATCTTCTCTTTCCAACTTTTGCATGAAAACTCTTACAGATTATTCATATAGCATGTAAATGACTAACAGTAGTCTCATCCCTTCCTCCCATCCCGTTGCAGCTGTATATCCTCTCCCAGACTCTGGAACTTTCACATCTCTTTGCTTTTATTTATGCTGAAATATGCCTAATGTGCCTGCACTCTACCCTACTTCATCACTAAAGATACACTCTCCAAAATCCAACTCTATTGTCATTTTCTCTATGAAACTGAACCCCAGACATTCTAGCAGTTTCTATGTCCTGTCTCTGGTTTTCAATGTAGCTTCTTCCTCTTTCCATTATAGCCCTCATAGCAGAGCACTGCAGCTAACCATGCCTCTCTGCCCCATCTTAGCAATGATCTCTGCAAGGGCAGGGGTCCTGCATATGATGGGGGGGATGGGCAGCTCTGACTTCAGTCACTGAAGGAGTTCCTCAAGCCTGTGGACTCGAGTGCCAAAACTCTTGGGCAATCCCAAGGGCAAACTCCAATCCTGTCTCCCCTCTACAATCTATGAGACTCTGATAAGTGATTTAATCACATTATGTTCCAGGCATTTCACCTGATCTAGGTGATCCTAATTATTACATTCAATAAGAATCAAGCACCACATTTCAACAGATGAAATGGTAAAGAGGGATTCTCATTAGGGGATGACTTGGATGGGTGAGCAACTGAAAGTTGTTTCTTAGATATTTTTTCCATTCATATGTGGGGACTCCTTTGTGACTTCATTTGAGTCCAGACATAGTGAAACCAAATGGAAGTTGAAGGTATTTATAATAAATGTCCAGAATTTTATTATCTTTGTTAATTCAGCAGAAAGTATATCACACTGAAATCATTGCTCTGGCTTGTTCAGCTCATAAAAAGGTCTCAGTGCTCATTCTCACATAGGTTTGTGGGCCACAGAAACACATGCTGAGGTAAACAGCCTGTGAGCATCATGTAAAAGAAAGTGGATATAAAGCAAATTCCAAAACACAAACACAAATGACAAAATCTGTTAAAATATCCCACTGTACTCTCGCAGCACAGAACTTCAGATCTTCTGGGGAATATGGAGAGCTTTACAGCATACAGAAGGGCTTATGGTGTGACCTGCCTTAAGGACCCTGTTCTCTTGATCTAATTACCATTACATGTTCCTTAATATGGTGAGAACAATATTGCAGAAGAATCTCCAGTACACCCACATTATTTCTGGTTTGCCTGTTGGTCTGTCTGCTAATCCATCTGTTGAACCATCTTCTGGGCTGTTTTCAGCCAGATTTTGACTCCTGGTTTATCTTTGCAATGGGGTTTAGCGGTGGTCTCGTCTGTGTGTGTGCTGAGCTGGTGGGGTTCATCTCTCTCACTGGGATTTGCACCCTGAGGTTGTTTGGTTTATTCTTTTTATTATTATTCTTTTAATTTTTTTGATGGTACATATTCATGGGTAACAGAGCTGACCATCAGCACCTGTGCCCAAGATGAACTCAGTGGTAGTGGAATGCAGTTTGGTCTTGACATACTTCTGGTGGGTGAGCTAAATGTGATCTTGACTGGGATTCTAGTGATTGAGTAGAGTGGAACTCACCAGCTTAAGATTGTGTTACTCAAACTTGCCACCACACACATCAGTTGTCATGATGACCGTGGAATCACCAGAGATGTTTTTCTGGAGTCTCAGGCTCCCAACAGTTTTTATCCAGTAGTCAATGTTATTCTCCAAAGATTTTAGGCATGAATTTGGATTGCCCTCAAAGACACAGGAATTTTTCTTTTTTTTTTTTTTGACTATTTTAAGTGGGCTTGCTTTGTTTGTTTCTTTTTCTGCAAGTTTGTTATGGGATAAAAATGCTACTGATTTTTATGTGTTGATTTTATATACTGCAACTTTACTGAAATAGTTTATCTACTCTAGGAGATTTTTGGTGGTCTTCAGATTTTTCTATATATAGGATCATGTCATCAGCAAACAGGAATAATTTAACTTCATCTTTTCCAAACTGGATGCCCTTTATTTCTTTCTGTTGCTAGATTGTTCTGGCTAGTAGTTCCAATACTATGTTAAACAGGAGTGGTAATAGCAGGCATCCTTGTCTTTATAAAGGGAAAAGCTTTTGGCTTTTCCCCATTCAGGATGATATTGGCAGTGGGTTTGTCATATATGGCTTTTATTGTGTTGAGATACTTACCTTCTGTACCTAATTTGCTAAGAGTCTTTATCACAAAGTGATGTTGAATTTTGTCAGATGCTTTCTTTGCATCTATCAACATAATCATATGGATTTTGTCCTTGGTTTGGTTGAGGGGTATATCACATTTATTGACTTGAATATGTTGAACCATCCTTGCATCTCTGGGATGAATTCCACTTAATCGCAGTGTATAATTATTTTTGATGTTTTGCTGTATTCTGATTGCTTATATTTTGTTGAGGATTTTTGCATCTATGTTCATCAAAGATATTTGCCTGTAGTTTGCTTTTTTTGTTGTATCTTTTTCTGGTTTTTGTACCAGGGTGATGCTAGCCTCATAGAATGAGTTTGGGAGAATGGCCTCTGTTTCAATTTTTTGGAACAGTTTGAAGAGAATTGGTATTAATTTTTCTCTAAAGATTTGATAGAATTCAACAGTGAAGCTGTCTGGTCCTGGGTTTTTCTCTTTTAGGAGACTGCTAACTATTGCTTCAATCTCATTCATGTTATTGGTCTGTTCAGGCTTTCTGTGTCTTTTTGGTTCAGACTTGGTAATTTTTATGTATGGAGAAATGTATCTAATTCCTCCAGGTTTTCAAGTTTGTTGGTGTTTAGTTGTTTGTAATACTCTCTAATTATTCTTTGTATTTCTGTGTTATCAGTTGTAATGTTTCCTCTTTCATTTCTAATTTTTATTATTTGGGTCTTCTCTCTTCTTGTTTTAGTTAGCCTTGCTAATGGGTCCTCTATTTTGTTTATTTTCTCAAAAAAACTATTTTTCATTTCATTGATCTTTTTTATATCACTTTTTGAGTTTCTACTTCATTTAGTTCTGCTCTGAGAAATTTAACCAAGGAGATGAATGACCTCTACAATGAGAACTACAAATTGCTGCTGAAAGAGTACACAAAAAGAAGTATAGACATTCCATACTCTTGGATTGGAAGAATTAACACTGTCAAAATGTTCATACTACCCAAAGCAATCTAAAGTTTCAATATAGTCCCTATCAAAATACCAATGACATTTTTCACAGAATAGCCAAAGGAATCCTGAGCAAAGAAAAATTAAAGCCAGAGGCATAACACTAGCTGACTTTAAATTATATTACAAAGCTATTGTACCCCAAACAGCATGGTACTGGCATAAAAACAGACACTCAGATCAATGGAACAGAATAGAAAATCTGGGAATAAACTCACATACTTATAGCCAACAGATATTTGACAAATGCACCAAGAACATACATTGGGGAATAGACTGCCTCTTCAATAAATGGTGCTGGGAAAACTGGAAATTCATATGCCAATAAATGAAACTGGACCCATACCTCTCAGCATATACCAAAATCAACTCAAAGTGGATTAAAGACTTAAATATAAAACCTGAAACTCTAAAACTCCTAAAAGAAAACATAAGGGAAACACTTCAGGATATAAGACTGGGCAAAGACCTTATAAATGTGACCCCAAAAGCACAGACAACAACAGAAAAAATAAACAAATAGGATTATATCAAACTAAAAACTTCTACACAGCAAAAGAATTAATTAATAGAATGAAAAGACAACCTACAGAATGGGAGAAAATATTTGCAAACAATGCATCCAACAAGAGATTAGTATCATGAATATACAAAGAACTCAAACAATGCACCAGTAAGAAAACAAGTAACCTGATTAAAAAATGAGCTGAATAGACATTTATCATATATAAATGGCCAATAGACACATGAAAAAGTGCTCAAAATCACTCAGCATCAGGAAAATGCAAATCAGAAGCACACTGAGATATCATCTCACCCCAGTTAGACTGGTTGTTATCAAAAAAGACAGAGAATAACAAATGCTGGCAAGGATTTAGAGAAAGGGGAACTCTTCTACACTGCTGGTGGGACTGTAAATTAGTGCAACCATGGTGGAAAACGGTGTGGATGTTCCTCAACTATGGGTAGAACTGCCTTACAATCCAGCAATCCCACTACTGGGTATGTACTCAAAGAAATGGAAATCATCATGTCAAAGGGACACCTGCACTCCCATATTTATTGAAGTGCTATTCACAATAGCCAAGAGTTGGAATCAACCTAAATGTCCACTGACAGATGGCTGAATAAGGAAAATGTGGAATATATACTCAATGGAGTACTACTCTGCCATAAAAAAGAATGAAAGTCTGCCATTTGCAGCTATGTGGATGAACATAGAGAAAATTATGTTAAGTGAGATAAGCCAGACAAAGAAAGAGAAATACCACATGTCCTCATTCATAAGTGGGAGATAAAATAAAGAAAGAAAGAAAGGAAGCAAGCAAGCAAACAAACAAGCAAGAAAGAAAGAATCACAATAATACATTACACTTTCAAAACAAAAAAAGAGGGAACAGAACTGTGGTTATTAGAGGTGGGAAAGGGGGAGGGAGGGTGGGTTGGTGAGAAACTAGTTAAGTTTCACAAAGATTGATTACGTTTTGTAAACACGAGTATACCAGTTATCCTGATTTGCTCACACATCGTGTGATCAAATGTATTGATATTAGATTCTATACCCCACAAATATATATAATCAATTATCTTTCAATAAAAAACTTAAAAAAAAAAGACACAGGAGAACTAATTGTCATTTCAAGTGCTTTCAACCTTTACTGGAGTGATGCCCTCTTCCTTCCATTTGGCTTGATTATCTGTGTCAAGGTAATCTATTTGCATAAATTCAGATGGCTGGACTGTTACCTCAAACCCAGGAGGTCTGAGTGACCCAACTATCCACATCCACTGTGCAGTCCTGTCCTGTCTTTACTCCCCCTTGGACATGCATCCAGAGCACCTGAGTGGCCAGAAGGAGGAAGGACAGCAGGGTGAGGCTGTGGATCCTCATGACTGTAGCTGGGGGGCACCTGGTTGACAAACAGCAGATGAGTCTGGGCCAGGCAGCAGCTCAGCGGGGTAAGACTGCAGGACCCTCTCCCTCCACCCTGCCACATGCCTGCCTGCTTTATGAATAGACCAAGAATCCTTCTGGCTCCTGCATTCACTAGATGAGCAGCCCATCCACTCACATGTCCCCTTGACTTCAGTCTGCAGTGTCACAGCAGCACCACCCTTCATCCTGTCCTTACACTCTCTGAGCCTCATTAGCTCTCACTCCTCCTGGCCTCACCCACTTACTGCTGCATTTACTCATTCCTCACTCTCTCATTCTGTCATTCAACAAGCTTTTATTGAGCACCTACTACAAGCCATGCCCTACACTAGGTATTGAAAATACTGAGGTGAATGAGAAACCACAAATCTTAAAGACTGTAAAAGCTACTTTATGTAAAAATTAAATGGCATTGACCAGGGAGTCTGTTCTATCTCTGTCTCCAACTTCATCTTGTACAAGTCATTCTTCCCCTCTAAGTCTCAGATCCTGTACCTGGAAATCAAGATATTTGGTGAAGTAATCACCAATCTCTATCCAGCTCAAATGTGTTAGATTTCTATCTCAATTCCACACAGACATTGATGACCACAAAATGGGAAAGGTGTGATGAATGTCATGAAAGTGTCTTGAAAGGTGATGTTGACCCAGAGTTTGAACATTCATGTGACTGGCATACTCAGCTGGGTGGGTTGTGTGGGTGAGAGGAACATTGTGGGAGGAAGTAAGAGCCACAGGAAAGGCATGAAGTTGACAATGTCATCAGATTTGACTGGTCACAGTGAACCAGAAAGGGGAGGGGTGAATTTCAACTGGAGCATTTAGACTGAAGACAGCACAAGACTGAAGACAGAATCATGCCTTATTGATTTCTGGAGCTCTGGGGTGGCACAGTGCTGGGCATTCAGAAAGCCCTTAATCAATGCTTTTGGAAAGAAATCAGAGAATCAGTAGGATGACCTTCAGTGCCACATGAAGCTGCATCAATTTTATCACGTAGACAGCAAAAACCATGCTCAAAGGCAGAAGAAAAGCCCATTTCTATTTACACCTACAATGTGCAAAGCACTGGCCCAGCATTGGATTCTCACCTCATTAAATCCACACAACAGCCGTGACAGATAGCTATTAATATGCCACCCCCCGGTTACAGCGGTGACAGTTAATGCTCAGTCCCCTGGTGGACAAGTCACAAAGCTGGTCCAGGCAGCCAGACCATGTCTCTGTTCCTCTGTCACCCTCATTGATCACTTCTTCCTAGACACCTTACTGTGACCTTCAGAGAACATAGGCGAGAAATAAGAAAGACAGCTAGGAGCTATGCCAGTTTCATTTGGCAAGGTATATGATAATTTGATGATTCATATTATCTGTGCTCCATTTAAAGAAAAAGCAATATTTTGTATGAAAAAATATATTCTCAAGAAATGGTCTTGTACTCATTTCCACCCTTGGAGTTTGGTCACCTCCCATGATTGGGAAAGGGAAAGACAGTGACAGGAGCCTGGGCTAAAGAAATGAAGGGTGGGACAGGAGGCTGGGTGTACCATTGAAGACCCCATCACTTCTCACAGCAGTGGGACTCAGCCATGACCTGTCCATGAGTACCAGCTCCATACCCAAGAAAACCCAGGTCTTTGGGTGGCTTGAGAAGTGGGGGTGATCATGAAGCTCTTGAGAAGGGATAATCTTACCTTGTGAGTAAGCAGGCCCAGTGAGATTGCAGATGTGAGCGTGAGCAAGCAGGGTTGCAGCTGTCTCACCTGTGGTGCAAAGCAGGGCAGGCTGCTTATGCAGGAGCCCATACTCCCAGGGGTTTTACAGCACACACACCTGTCAAACTGTATTCACAGTTCCTCCCAGCTATGCCACTTTTGGGAAGCCAGTTCCTGCAGGAAAGTGCTGGTCACCCCCCAGTGACAAGGGGGTTACGTCTGTGCCATAAGACCTACTTCCCCAGTGCTCTTCCCTTTCCACTTAGCCAGGAAAGAATGACAGCTCAGCCTTGCAATGACCCTCCTTGCTAGGGTGAGGTTCACAGCACTGGTATCTGAGGGCAGGGGGAGAAATTAAAATAACAATAACTACAATAATTACAGATGCCAAATACGGAGTCCATTTACTTCTCTGTCTATTCTGTCACCTCTGAAGTTACTGTGTGGACAGAGAAATTCATAGGCATTGAGTGGCTGATAAAGAGGAAATTCCTAGTACAGAGATTTCTGTGAAAAATATTCATTTTCAGGTCACATGCACAGACTTACTCTGGACAGCCTGCTACAGGCAGATTCTCATCCCAGAATGATGTAGGTGAAATCATGGCTATAGCATTTGCTTGCCTGTGTGACACTGCCCAAGCCTTTTAGCCTCTTTGAAGTTCCATTTGCTCATGTACAGTGTGCTGACAGTATTCATCCATCACTTAAGACTGCAGACTAAATTATTTTTTTAACTGGAGCTGAGCCTATTAACATAAAGTGAAGCAGAAGAGATTTGGGTTATAATGGGGTCTTCATTTGTATGCTTTAAGAACAGACACTTACTGTTTACATATTAACCACACAGCAAGAGATGTACTTCCACAAAGAAGATGTGGACCTCACTCTATTTTGTCACCTAACTCATCATGCCATTTTAGCACGAGAATTTGTTCCCTTTTTTCATAACTCAGCTATAAAAACACGATGCTTCAAGTGAGATAATAAATGTCAACTGACCTTTGCCTTTCCTAATAGGCATTAGAATGTGGGAGTCCTGTGGCAAACTGGAGAGTTTCTGCCTCTTTAAAGGTCAACACTTAGCTCCAGTTGAGGATGTGTGGGAGTGGGGCTCAGTATTGACAGATTCTCTGATTTCTAAAAGATGCCCCAAATCCAGATGTGTTTAAATGAAATTGGTTGACACTAATCCACATTTTGTAAAAGTAGTGCTTTGGCTCAACAATACAGTCCATAAGCTGTAACTGTGATTGTGCTGCACCCATTATCCACCAATCTGAAAACCACAGTTATGGGCCTATGCATATTGAGTGGTTCCTTCAGTGGTATAAACTGTCTCTGCATGAATACCACCAGGTGTGGAGATTTCCAAAACTCCAGGCCTTTTGTAAAATTGCCTCAACTGGGGTCTGTGCTCATTGCACTTAACAAACACCCCATGAAGCCCTGACCTACACAGAGAAGCATTCTGAATATGCTATTGCAAGGAGTAATCTGGACATATGTAGGAAAAAACTTCTTTGTTCATTAGGGAGATATTAATACGTGCAATCTCTTGCAAACTGAAAATTTTACTTGATCCTCAGGCAAATTCTTTCAGGAGAATGCTTGAAGGTCAGAACACAAACCATGATTAACAGGAATCACATAGACTCCAGGAACTTTCTGGGAAGTATTTCCCTAGGCTTTGGAAGGTAACATGACACCCTTCACCACTGGCATTCCATAGACCTTCCCTTTCCTGTGACTCCCATGCCAACTTCTTCTCGTTCCTTCCATTCTACGTGGGGAGCACAAGATCATCAGGCTGTGCAGCTCTTTCTTGCCTGGCTCATCCTGTCATTCCACCCTCATTTCCAAATATACACACAGACACACACAGAGAGACACGTAGGCATACACAGACACACAAACAGAGACATGCAGACACACACACACAGACACATCACAGACTGACACACGTACACATACACGTACACACTCCCCTACAAACACAGACACACATACACATACACACACACTGCAATCTGGATGCACTGAAATTCTCACCCACCATTTCCTAAATACTCTGTGCACTTGCCTTCCTTCTGTCCTTGCTTCTGCTGTTCCCTTTACTTGGAGTGCCCTTCCAGTCCTGCCATGTCTGCAAACACCACCTCATCCCTCAAGGCCCAGCTCACAGGCCATCTCTCCTGTGATAGTGTCATTTCCCTGCTCCTCCCCATGCTGCCCGGGACTTCATGGGTGTCCATGGGGAGTGATGAAGGGTCACTTCCAATGAGGGTCATAATGTACCAGGCATGGTACTATGACTGTCCCCCAAACGTTTTCTCACATATCAATTTACTTAGAAAATGGTAAACTTTTCCAGTGCCTTAGGGAAATCTCAGGGTATTTGGGGTCCTGGCCAAGGTAGTTCATGGGAGGTTCTGGCTGCCACAGCCCCCACCACCTCCCCACACTCCCAGATGAGGGATCCCTGACTCCTGGAGATCCCATATGTAAAGGTGCATTGTCTTCTATTTCACAAGAATCCCAGGAGGATTGTCTGCCCAGGACCCTCATGGGACACATGTAGAGCTGAGGCCAACGGGGACCAAACACAGTGCCACAGACAATCAGAGAAGAATTACGTGGAGACCACTTCTCTTACTTTTATTATAACCAAGGCAGTGTACCCATAAATTGGTGAATTGTAAAAATCCTCTCTCTCTCTTACTCTCTTTCTAAAGCTCTCTTTCTTACAACTTCTTTGTTTCTCTTACTGTTAGGTTTTAGGTTTACAGAGATGTTACAAAGATACAATTCTGTATTCCACATTTCACCAAGGTTCCCCTATTAACTTTTTAAATGACCATGGTAATTTTGTCTCAACCTATAAAGAAATATTGATAGATTATTATCAATTAAAGTATATTCTTTTTTCAGACTTTCTTAGGTTTTGCCTATTGTTCTTTATCATTATTGATAGACTTCATGTTTTAGGGCAGTTTTAGGTTCACAACAAAATTGAGTGGAAAGTACTCAGAGTTACCACATATCCTCAGTGTCCACCTAGGCTCAGCTTTCTCCACCATCAACGTTAAACGCACGAGTCACACACCACGCTCACACACATGCAGATGCCTGTACACCACCTCCCTATCTTGTGTCAGAAGAATGACCTAGAGAGTCTCCTTTTTGAATTTTCATCCTCTGGCCCATGCATACTACAAAAAAGTGCCAGTTGCTCCTTTGGAAAGCTGGAAAAGAAAGAGAAACTTTCCTGTCTCTGTGTTGACATATGAATGTGTTATTTCTGTCACATAAAGAGGTGAAGATGTTTAAATGAAATACCTCAAAACACAGCCCTGAAAAGGCCTGTGAAGGCATCTGGTTCAGAACAGTATCGATGCCCAAAGAGCAAAAGGACTCACATGTGTGCTGATCTGTTCAGGAGAAGACAGGAATGACCAGAAGAATAAGGCTGCGATTGACTCTAGGAAAGATAGGGCTGGACTCTAGGCAGACCTCATTCATTCCGCCACTCAATCACTCTTTTATTCACTCATTCCTTCATTCATCAAAAGAACTCCCATGAAAATCCTCCTGTGTCCAGGTCTCCTGTGTTAGTGACTGGCTGGGAATGCAGTGAAGAATGATATTGCACTTGTCCTCAAGGGGATGGCACACAACATGCAGAAAGACAAGGATATCAATCTTGAGAATATCAGGGTAATTGATATCTTGGAGAGAAGCTTGGGGTGCTATCAGTGGAGTGATCTAACCTAGCCGTAGGCACAGAAGAATTTCTTAAGAGACAGAAACTATGCAAAGATAATTAAACAACTGGGGGAAAAGGAAAGTTATTGATTCAGTCATTGTCTTGATTGAATGTCCCCCAAAACATAATCCCACTGTAACTGTTGAGGATGGGAAATCCCATTATGGTCATTGTAAGGTGGGTCCTTGAAGAGGTGATTAAGTTGATGGTGTAATGGTGGTCATGGGCATGGCTCTGAGGACATTAAAAGGAGAGCATATGAGGAGCACTCTCTCTCTCTTTCTGCTCCACCATTTTATGCCATGTGAGACCCCCTGGGTCACTGTTGCCACCACCAGCACTCTCAGCAGATGTGTTCCCTGGGCTTTGGACTTGTCAGTCTAAGAAACTATAAGTAATAAATTTTGTTTTCTTTATGAAACACCCAATTTCAGGTATTTTGTTATAAGCAACAGAAACAGACTAATATAGAAAATTGGTACCAGAGAAGTGGGGTGTTGCTGATAACAAATACTTGAAAATGTGAAAATGGCTTTGAAACTGGGTATTGGGGAGAGGCTGGGGAAATTTTGAGGAACAGGCTAGAAAAAGGTTAGATGCTGGTGAAAGTTTAGAAGACAAGAAAACTGGACAAGATTTGAAATGTTTTAGGGACTGGTTAAATGGTGGTGACCAGAATGCTTATGGAAAAATGGACCATAAAGACCATTCTAAGGAGATCTCAGGTCTAAATGAGAAGAGACTTATTGGAAACTGGGGCAAAGATCACCCTTGCTATGAAATGGCAAGGAACTTGGTTCCATTCTTCTCATGCCCAAAAGGTTTATGGAATGTGGAACTTAAAGATGCTGATGTAGGGTAGGTATTTGGTAGATGAAATTTCTAAGCAGCAAAAACATTCAGGAAGCCACAAGGCTACTTGCAGCATATGCTGAGTTATGGTGGCAAAGGCATGACACAAAGCCAGAATTTATAATTTAAAAGGAAGCAGAGCATAAAGATTTGGAAAATTTTCAGCCTGGCCATGTGGTAGAGAGGCAGAGAGCATTTTCAGGAGAAAAATGCAATGGCGCTAAGAAGATTAGTACAAAAGTAAAGGATTATCAAGAGAAGAGTCAAAAGACCCTGAAGACATTGGAGAAGGCTCTGGGGTCAAAACATTCCATTATAGAGCAAGAGGCCTAGAGAGACAGAATGGTCTCAGGGAACAGGCCTGAGGTGCCCTCCACAGGCTTGCTACCAAGGGCCACCTCAGGAAGCTGCTTCCAGCACCAGCACCTCAGCTGCTTTGGCTGCTCCAGCCATGGCTAAATTGGCCTCAGTAGTGGCCGGACCTGCAGCTTTGGAAGATACAATTGGGTTCAGCCACTCTTGGGGCCAAATTAGCCACCAGCAGTAAGATTTGATATATACACTGCTGGGTTTCAAACTTGTTTAGGACCTGTTACCCCATTCTTTTGGCCTATTTATCCCTTTTTTGTTTGTTTGTTTTTTGTTTTTGGCCATAAAACAAGTCTTACAACATTTTAAAAGACTAAGATCATAGAACATATGTTTTCTGACCATAATAACAGAAGGAAATTTAGAAAATTTACAAATGTGTAGCAATTGAACAATACTCTCCTTAATAGACAATGAGTAAAAGAAAATATCATAGGGAAATTAGAGAGAACTTTTAGATAAAAATCAAAGTGCAACATATCAAAACTCATAGGATGCAGGACTCATGCTGTACTTAGAGGAAAATTTATACTTTTAAACACGTATATTAAAAATAAGAAAAATCTCAAATTAATAATGTAAATTTCTACCTTAAGAAAATAGAAAAAGAACAGCAAACTAAGCTGAAAGCAAATATATATATAGGAAATAACAAGATTAGGGCAGAAATATATGCAGTAGGGAATTAAAAAACAATAGAGAAAAAATTTGATTCTTTAAAAAGATCAATAAAATTTGCAAAACTTTATCTGGATTGACCAAGAAAAAAAGATAGAAGACTGAAATTACTAAATTCAGAAATAAAGCAGGGGCATTATTATATTGTCAGTATGTTTTTTGGTTTTGTTTTTTTTGTTTGTGTGGTGGCAAGATTTAGTTTCTTTTTCTTTCTTATTTGCATTTTTGTTCTACCAGTGAGTTTTGTTCTTTCTTGTGTATTCATTGTTTCTCAAATTCTAGAAGCAAGACTTCCTTGAGGATTTCTTGTAGGTCTGATCGTGTGGTGGTGAACTCCCACAGTTTTTGTTTATCTGGAAAATACACTATTTCCCCCCATTTCTAAAAAATAATCTTGGTGGGTATAGTATTCTTGGCTGGCAGGTTTTTTTCCTTTTAGCACTTTGAATATATCATCCTATTTTCTTCTGGCCTGTAGCGTTTCTGTTGAAAAGTCTGCTGTTAGTCTGCTAGGGGCTCCCTTACAGGTGACTTGATGCTTTTCTTTTGCTTCTTTTAAGTTTCTCTCTTTGTCTTTGAGCTTTGCCAGTTTGACAATAATGTGTCTTGTAGAGACTATTTTTGGATGGAATCTATTTGGGGATCTTTGAGCCTCCTGGATGTGAAGATCTGTGTCTCTCTCTATACCTGGGAAGTTTTTTTTCTGTTATTATTTCATTAAATAGGTTTTTCATGCCTTTTCCTTTTTCCTCCCTTTCTGGAACACCCATAATTTGAAAGTTTGTGCACTTAAGGTTGTCTACTAGCTCTCTTAGATTTTCTTCATTTTTTAAAAAATAATTTTTTCCTTTTTTGTCTGCCTGGGTTGTTTTGAAAAGACTATCTTCAAGATCAGAAATTCTTTATTCTGCTTATTCTAGCTTACTTCTTAAGCTATCAGTTATGGTTTTTATTTCATTGAGTGACTCTTTCAGTTTCATGAGTTCTGCTACATTCTTTTTTAAAGTATTAATCTCTTTGTAAATTTCCTCCTTCATATGTTGGATTTTTTAAAAATTTCATTATGTTGTCTGCATGTTCTCATATCTCAGTGAGTTTCCTTAAGATTGTTGCTCAGAATTCCTTTTCAGTTGTTTCATGGGTTTCCTGCTCTATCAGGTCTGGTACATGAGAATTACTATATTCTTTTGGTGATGTCATATTTTTTTGGATTTTTGTATTTCTAGTATCTCTGCATTGAAGTCTGGACATTTGGTAGAGCAGTTGCTGCTTCTATTACTCTGAAGTGCGCTTTGAGGAGAGAGATGCCCTTTTCTTTTTCTGGTCTCTGCTGGTGACTCTCCTTGCATTAGTGCAGTTGAGTGTCTGGCTGGCCACCTGCACAGCAGCTGTGGCAACTGCTGTAGTATCTTCAGCTTTTGCAGCAGCTTGGCTGAGGCAGTGGATGTGGTGGGCCATCCACATGAATGTGATGTTTTCAGTGTGCTCCTTGTCTACTTCCACGTGGGGGATGCTGCCCTCAGTTCCTGCCTTAAGACCCCGGATATGCTCTCTTACCTGCTTCTGGACAGAGGGGTCTGCCCTCCACTCTTGCCTTATGACCCAAGGCATATTCTCTAACCTGCTTCTGGAAGGAGGGGGCCGCCCTCACTTCTGCTCTAGGACCCCAGGAATTTTCTCTTCTATTTCTCCCTTTTCAAATAGGAATATGTACCTTATATTTGTCCCACTATTATATCTTAAAGCAGATAACTTGTTTTGATTTCAAAGATGGGACTTTGGACCTTTAAGTTGAAACAAGTTAAGACTTTGTGAATGAAATGAATGTATTTTTAAGTGAAAAGGACAGGAGTTTTTTGTGGAGTATCAGGGGCAGAATGACTTGGGTTGGATATCCCCCCAAACTTAATCACCACTGTAACTGGTGAGGGTGGGAAATCCTATTGTGATAATTGAAAGTTGGGGCCTTGAAGAGGTGATTAAGTTGATGGTTTAATGGTGGTTTGGGGCATGGTTCTGAGGGCTTTAAAAGGAGAGCACTGAGAATCTCTCTCTCTCTCTCTGCTCCACCATTTTCTGCCATGTGAGAACCCTGAGTCACTGTTGCTACCACTAAGACCCTCACCAGACGTGTTCCCTGGACTTTGGACTTTCCAGCCTCAGAATCTGTAAGCAATAAATGTTATTTTCTTTAGAAATCTCCCACTTTCAGAAATTTCATTATAAGCAACATGAATGGATTAATACAGTCATTAGTGTGACCATTATCTGAAAGGTGCAATATCAGGCACTCAAGAGAATACAAAGGTGCGTATGAGGTGGTTTCCGTCCTCAAGTCCTAGCCAGTTCAGTCTGTGGCTCTCAACCTGATGTTTGCTGTAGTGGTGATACCTTGTCACTATGGTGTTTTGACATCATATGAAGAAAATCTTGGAGCGATGCTGTCTAAGGTGATGTCATCTCCAGTACTGAGCTTCTGAGTCCGGATGATATTGTCTGGGATGTGGAATTTTGGTATCTTTTCCTAAGGGTTACCCACTGGAGTTATTGTGGGTTATAACACTTGTCAGGTTTGTTTGAAGCAATGGCTTATTAGGAGGATTTGGACCTCTGGATTGTAAACTGATCAAAGCACCCAGCTAGGAGTAGTAATAAGACCAACAGTCAATAGAATAGTGTGCAGCTGCATTAACATATTTTTTTGTTGTTTTTCATGGAAGTTTAGGAGAAAATGGGTCTCATATAAGATGAGCAGCTGCTGGCCTGTGGGACTATTTGTAGTTTATTGATCCCAGGAGAGTTTGTGCTCTCAATCTGATCTGCTGCTCTAATGTTAAAGGAGCAAAATATAAACTCATTAAGATAATTAATTCCTGTTGCAAATTAGAAACTTATTTAGGAGTTTATTTGATGGGCTGGAATATTAAAAGAATTTCATTGAGGAGACCATTATGTGTGTCAAATAAACCAATTTCCTTCAAAACATCAGGTACATGAAAGTTCTATTGAATGCCTCTTCCTTAAGCAGTTGAGCACTGTGTGTTCTGAGAGGTGAAATTTGTGTCTTGGTTACTATTACAAATGCCTGTTACTCTGAAAGAAATAAGGAGTGTCTTGAAATGGTCTAGTATTATGACCTTAGTATATGTAGAGACAGGTATGATTTTGATTTAGCTTTTGTGTATCTCTGAGGCAATAGATTCCCAGAATTTTTTAGCTTTAAAGGAATAATTTTTAGGCAATGGCCCATTAGTTTATATGAAATGCAAAATGGGGCCATTTGTTTACAAAAGAATGCAGCACTAAGAAGAACGCTTGCAGTTTGGCAAAATGGGTGTTTTCTGGTTCCATCCTTTATCAGGGACATCCTGGCTAAGGGACAGAAAGAAGCAATCATCCACTGAGCCCCATCACATGTGATGGATCACAGTGCTACTTGAATAGTCTATGAAATTCCATTGCTATTCACTCAGTTAATCCCAAGAAGCTTCATCACCAAAAAATATACACTGGGGAACTCTTGTACTCCCAATAGTACTGCCTATGTTAAGCAAGAACATGCAGACATCTTCTGCCACAATTTAGATGGGAAGACAAATTAGATGGGAATTACACAGCAGACATAGCACAAAGCATCATGGGCCACAGCACAGGTACCCCAACAGCTGGCAGTGTCCTCCTGGGAACAACTTGCTGTTTGGTGTAGTCAGCTAATGAGCAAGGAGGAGGCTAGAGGTCTGGACTTCCATGTAACCCCAGATCACCCTGCTGGCCACACAGTGTTCTCAAATGTGTCTACAGGATTTTAATTGATGAAAGTGACTGAATGATGACTCAGAGAGGCTAATGCCATTAAGAAAATAACTTATTATTCACATTTCCGAAGTGAAGGGGGCTGCTACACCATGCTGGGATGCATTAGGGCAGCTTTAGATTTTGGTCAGGAGGTGGAAGCAGGAGTAAGGGAAAAGGCCAGGCCAGAGCTTTGTTGCTGTCTCCCAGGGAAAGTCAATGCTGAGCAGAGCACATAATTTCGAATATGATCGTCTGAATTGTTTCCAAAAGTCTTTGGAGCATGGGTCCAGCTGCCTGGTCCTGTCAATGGAGAGATTTAGGGTAGGGATAATATGAGCTTTGTTTGTGAGAGTTGGACATAGCGGGTGGTTGTCTTTCATGTGGAAGACAGGATGCCAAGTATATGATCTTCAGGAATGAGCTAGGCCTGGGAGAGACTGTCTCTGTGTGGGTCTGTAAGGACCCAAAGGTATCAAAACCTCATAAGATACAATACTTCAAACACATGATTACTGCAACTATTTAGACACATAGATTTGGTGCTATGAATGTCACCAGCATGCTCTGTGCTCATACCCCATCTCAGTGTTTCTGTGTATGTGTGCTTTGTTTTCT
Source organism: Cynocephalus volans (assembly GCF_027409185.1). NCBI lineage: Eukaryota > Metazoa > Chordata > Mammalia > Dermoptera > Cynocephalidae > Cynocephalus > Cynocephalus volans. Next base: position 13,324,289 of record NC_084468.1, read on the forward strand.
CAGTGTGATTTTCTCTACGTGGTTGGAAACAGGAGTGTCACCCATTCTGAGCTGAGCTTCAGTGTGAATTATCTCAGGAATATATGTAATAATTTGGGCTTGAGTCCTGTTCTTGCCCCTGGGCTCATCGGCCATGGCCAAGTTTAGTCCTCTGAAACAAGTGGTTGGGTTTAGAGAAGGAGCAAGTATTGTCTAAAAATTGGATAGCTGCTCCAAGGACGGAGGGACTCCATAGGTTTTCCGTCTGAACTGGCAGCAAGTAGGGATGTGGATGATGAGGATGTGTGCAGGAGAGCATTCCGGAGTTCATCTTAGGTCTCAACCAAACTGTGGCTGCCAATCTTCACAAGGACGAATATCCCTTTATAACACCAGCCCCTGTGAAGACCTGCCCATCATAGCACTCACACATGTAGTAAGCAGTGAGTGAGAAACAATATGTTGGTAAGAGGGACAGCAGCTACCACTTGAGCTATTTCTACATGAAGTTTGCATGGTTAATCTCCTCTAACCCTGCACCTTGCCTGAGAGATAGGTACTATTATTATCTACATTGTACAGCGGAGGAAACCCTGTTCCAAAATTGCTTCAGCATTTTCAAGTATTTATTATAAGCAACACCTCACCTCTCTGGTGCCAATTTTTGGTATTAGTCCCTTTCTGTTGCTTATAACAAAATACCTGAAACTGGGTAATAAGAAAACAAAATTTATTGCTTATAGTTTTGGAGGCTAGGATGTCTGAAGTCCAGGGAACCCATCTGGTGAGGGTTTTCCTTCATGGTGGCTTTACAGCAAGGCAGGCTTCTCACATGGCAGAAAATGATGGAGCAGAGAGAGAGAGAGAGATTCTCAGTGCTCTTCTTTTAAAGCCCTCAGAACCGTGCCCCTGACCACCATTATTAATCCATTCACTATGTTGTGGTCCTACTTTCCGATCACCTCTTCAAAGCCCCACCTTTTAATTACCATAATAGGATTTCCTACCCTCAACAGTTATAGTGGGAATTAAGCTTCTAGTATATGAACTGTGGAGGACACAATTCAGTCAATACACAGTAACATATAAATGAGATCATGAGGTATTTATCTTTCTGGGCTTGGCATATTTCATTTAGCATGATGTTCTCCAGTTCCACACATGTTGTCTCAAATCACAAAATTCGCTTTTATTTTAAGGCTGAATAGTATTCCATAGTGTATGTACACCATATTTTCTTTATTCATTCACCTGTTGATGGATACTTAAGTTGATTTTATAAGTTGGCTATTGTGGATAGTACTGCAATAAATACATGACTTTTTAGTTTTCCCAGCACCATTTATCGAAGGGACTATCCTTTCCTCAATGTGTCTTCCAGGCACTTTTGCCAAATATCAATTGACTGTATGTGTGTCTGTTTACTTCTGGGCTCTTTATTCTGTTCCATTGATCTACATGTTTCTTTTTATAACAATATCATGTTATTTTACTTACTCTAACTTTGTAGTAGGTTTTCCAATTAGGTAGTGTGGTGCCTGTAGATTTGTTCTGTTTCTGAAGATTACTTTGGCTATTCAGGCTTTATTGTAGTTTCATAAGTATTTTAGGATTGTTATTGCTATGTTTGCAAAAAAAATGACATTGGAATTCTGATAAGACATGCATTGAATCTGTAGATAGTTTTGAGTAATATGAACATTTTAACAATATTACTTCTCTCAATCCATGATGTGAGGAAAATAGAGTAGTTTAGGCCCCCTCACCTCAGGTCTGGTTGGGGGTGAGGCAGCACATTCTTTGTAAACAAGTTGTGTGGGGGTGGAGTCAGTGTGCCTGCAGACTGGTGTATCTTTTAGCTTGTTGCTATTCTTGTGTGTTCTTCAGTGTGTGAGCAGAGCTTGTGTCTAAAAATAGAGCGTGTTTACTTTGCTGGCAGCTGCTCAGTTTTTTCTTTGGACTTTGCCAGCAGCTGTTGAGTTTCTCTTTGGACTACCTAGCTTGTAGACCTGTGTGTGAAGGGTTTGTGAATTGGCTTGAGGGGTCTGTAAGCTCTAGACCCATCCCTAGCTCTATACATGACATAAGATATTTTTCCATTTATTTGTGTCTCCTTCAATTTCTTTCATCAATGTCTGATCATTTTCAATGCATAGATCTTTTATCTCCTGGTTGAACTTATTTCTAAGTATTTTTGTGACTATCATAATGGAATTGTTTTCTTTATTTCTTATTTGAATAGTTCATTGGTAGTGTATAGAAACACTACTTATATTTGTATGCTGATTTTTCATCCTGCAACTTTACTGAAATTGTATATTGGTTCTTAGTTTTTTTGTTGGATTCTTTAGAGTTTTCTATATGTAACATTATGTCTTTTGAAAAAAGAGAAAGTTTAACTTCCTTTTTTCTTATTAAGATTCATTTTATTTCTTTTTCATGCCTAATTGCTCTGTCTAGAACCTACGGTAGTATGTTGAAACAAAGTGGTAAGACTGGGCATCCTTGTCTTGTTACTAATCTAGAGAAAAAGCTTTCAACTTTTCACCATTGAGTATGATGGTAGCTATAAAATTGTCACAACTGTATCTATGGAGATGATCATATGGTTTTCATCCTTCATTGAGCTAATGTGTTGTTTCACATTTATTGATTTGTGAACATTGAATTATTCTTGTATCCAAGTGGTAAAACCCACTTGATCATGATTAATGTTCATTTTAATGTGCTATTTGGTCATCTTGTACTTTGTTCCTGATCATTGCATCTATGTTTATCAGAAATATTGGCCTGTACTTTTCTTTTCTTGTAGTGTCTTCTTTTTTGGATAGTTTGAGAAGGAGTGATATTCCACTTTCTTTAAGTGTTTGGTAGAATTCTACAGTGAAGCCATCAGATCCTGGGCTTTTCTTTGATGGAAGACTTTATTATTGATTTAACCTCCTTACTCCTGATTGGTCTGTTCAGATTTTCTATTTATTCATGATTTAGTCTTTGTTGGTTGCATGTGTATAAAATTTATACATTCCATCTAAATTATCCATTTGTTGGCATATAATTGTTCAATGCAGTCTTTAATAATTCTTTGCATTTCTCTGCAATCAATAGTAATCTCTCTTCTTTCATTTTTAAATTTAAGTTTGTTTTTTTAAGTCTAGCTAAAGGTTACTTGACTTTATCTTTTCCAAAACTCAGCTTATTTTAGTTGATATTTTCTATTGTTTTTCTGGTCTCTATTTCATTTATTTCTTCTCAGATCTTTATTATTTCATTCCTTCATTAAATTTAGGTTTAGCTTGTTCTTCAGTTTGCTGAGGTGTAATATTAGGTTGTTTATATGAAATCTTTCTTCTTTTTTAATATATACATTTATTACTGTATATTCCATAAGTTTTGGTATGTTGTGTTTTCATTTTTGCCTCAACATATTTTTAAATTTGCCATTTAACTTCTTTTTTGACTCATTGGCTGTTTAGAAGCATCTCGTTTAATTTCCACATATTTGTGAATTTCCCAAAATTCCTCAGTGATTTCCTTCTCCAGCATCTTAGTGACATCACTCCATGTTGATTTATATATATTTTTTTCTCTTTCAATAGGCCATACTTTGTATATGCCTTGTAAATTTTTGTTGATAACTGTACATTTGAATCTAATACTGTGGCAACTACGGAAATCAAATTCTTTCCCTTTCTTAGGGTTTTCTGGGTTTTTAATTTTTGTTTTGTTTTGCTTTGTTGATTGTTGTAGGTTGTCACCATGTCGACGATTAGACTATGATATAAACTTAATTTCTTCTCAAGGATGTTCTGTGACTGCAATTTTCTCTGGTCATGTGCAGTGATATTCTATTTTCATCTGTATATGTGGTTGCTTTTGAGTGTTCTAGTCTTTAATGTCAGGCTCCCAATAGAGGATAAAGAGAAAAATGTAGACAGGAAAGAAAAGGTGCTGATTCTCTAAATTTCCTGAAAGTTGCTTCAGCCAGAGAAGGAGGGCTTGGAACAATGGGGTGGGGGGAAGGGGGTTGTGAGTAAGAATCATTGCACCCCTTTGTATCTGCACCTCCATGATCAAAAGAAACAATCAGCAATCAAAATACAGTTCTCTGGTATTTGGATGACAGAATTCTTACTGTTGACACTTTATCTTATAAGCTCATTCAGGCTCTCCAGAAACACATACATGGTTTCCTGTGAAATGGCTGAGGGGTGGAAGAAGAGTAGCTGATGTAGAAAAAATTGAAATTTATCAAAAAGTAACTGGAATTTACCTTCCAAGCATCCTTGGAAGTTGCAAGCCTTTGACAAACTCCAGGCTTTTTAACAATTGCAGTAGACATATGCTACCATAGATTCCTGGTGGTACCTACTCTCAGGTACTTTTTTCCACTTAACGTTTCCTTTTGAATTAATGGAAACATGACTGTATGACATCTCATAGAAGAGTTGGCCAGTCTTAGCTCTAACTTTCCAGTGAAAAGGAGTTCACTGACTCACAGAGTAACTCAATGTGCTATTTATTGGAAGCCTGCTATGGGCAAGGGCTATTGTCTCCAATTTATTGAGTTTTCTCTATGGCAGTTCTCCTGCTGATCGTCCTATCCACCCAGTAAGGCAGGTGCAATCCCATCCCAATGTTTCAGCAGGAAAATGAGGTTGAGGGAGCTTGTGCTACTTGCTGAAAGAAGAATCACATTTGGACTTAGGACTTCGACAGCATCAGTCCATACTATTTCTGAAGAACTGTGAGGACCAAAGGAACTTAAAACATGGGCCTTATGCACAGTGTTTGAGATCTTGTGGGGGGATAGACAATGAAATAAATACGGAAAGGAGAAGAGAGATGTGGTGGGAGTTGCAGAATATGGCCTGAGGGAACAGTGACAGTAGGTTCAGGAAAAGCACAAGGGAGTGCAGGAGCTTCTTAGACAGGGAAGATGGTAGTAAAAGTGGGCATTTCAAAGGGAAGGTGGGGTAGTGATTTGGGCCTGGTGACTTGGCCTGTCAATGCCCATTTTGAAAAAACTCTCAGGACATACTCCTCCCTGTCTTTTTTCTCGTGTAGCAAAAGCATAGACTGCTTTGCCCATCAATCTGTAGTTTGGAGAGTGGCTTAGCTACGTTTCTAGGACAACTTTTTTTTGTAAAAGAGTCAGGACCTTTTTCTTTAAGGTGATAGAAATATCATTGGCCAATGAATGCTGTAGCCAATGTTACTGTGCATAAGACATATGGAAAGGTAGTTAAAATATACGTTGCCAGGCCCCCAGAGACACTGGTTAATATGTCTGTGATGGAGCCTAAAAATTAGCTTTTCTAAAACTCTTCAGCAAATGAAGATTCTTGTGATCCACCAACCACAGTTAGAGTAGCATTGATTTAAGTTGTATATTGTCATTTAAAAACACTCACCAGCTATGCAGTGAATTTTTTTTACCACTTTTTCTTGAAAATAGTCTAGTGATTTAGATGTGTGGTAGAAAACATTGTGTGCCCAAACCCATCCTACATATAATGTTTATGTACTGAAAGCCACAAGCTTTAGAATTGGGCAAACCTACGTTTTTTTCCTTGTGTGTACTCTTATGAGCTGTGACATGCTGAGCAACTCACCTCTCCAAGAATCTATCCCTTAGTGTAAAAGCAGGAATAAAACCACTTAACCCACAGGGATGTGGTAAGGATTATATGAGGAGTAGATTTGATGAGTGTCATAGTAGATACTTGATGTACATATTTTTTAGAAACTCAGGTGAAATGAACCTCCCCTGACCCCAGCTCCCCTCAGTCTTCTGTGTCATCTCATATCCTCATCAATGTGTTGTCTTGGTTTTCACCACTTTGCTGAGCTCCAAGGAGGCGGGGCCTAGTATGTCACCTCATCCCCTCCCAAACCCTCTAGGTTCTTGTACAATGCTTGGGGTATAGTAGATGATAAATAAGTATTTGTTAACAAAACAGAATACATATAGATGCTATTTAGTTTTTAATATGCATTGCACATGAGAATTGCCTAGGAATTAAACAAAACTATTGCTGCCTTGGACACAGTTCAGGTATTCTGGTTTAATTAATCTAAAGCTGTGTTTCTTAACTTTGGCTGCACAATAAAAACAATGGGTGAAATTTAACAATTCACAAGCTCAGGCCCCAGCCTTGACCAATTACATCAGAATCTCTAGGAGTGAAAACCAGATATCAATATTTTAAAAATGTTCTGTGAGATGACTCCATTGTGTAACTGAACTGGGCATCACTGGGGTCGTTGATGAGATAATTTACTTATGCAAGCAGCAGGTTTTTAATGTGTTCTTAGATACAGACAAAAACAGAATTGTAGGGGAGTGAGTCACTTTTTGGGGAGGTATGCCTAATAAAACATATTTTCTGTTCCTTCCAATTTTGTTGATTTAATTTAATTGTGATAATCAATGTTGCTATCTTCCACTTGTCTATCATTGGACTATATGCTGCTGCTATTGGATAACTATGCTAGGTTGAATGGTGCCACCTCCCTCCCAAAAAAAACTCATGTGAAATTTGAGAATGAGACCTTATTTGGAAATAGGCACTTTGCAGATGTAATCAGGTTAAGACGAAGTCATACTGGACAAGAATGAGTCCTAATTCAATTCCTGGTGTCCTTCTAAGAAGACAGAGCTTTGTACCCAGATGTGTAGGGGAAAAATCAATGTGATCACAGAGACTGGAATTGGAGAGATTCATCTACAATCCAAAGAAGGTCAAGTATTTCTGGAGCCACCTGAAGCTAGGTGAGAGATCACCTTTGCTTGTTCCACCAAAAATAATTTAGAAGGGAGTTTGGGGAAGAAGGTGTATACATGGATGACCAGTTGACATGTGCTGGATTTCAGAGATTCAAGTTGGCTTTGGTCTGGTTTGAGTTACCACAGAGTTGGTGTGGAGGTTGGGTTATAGAAAGGAGGAGAGATGTGTCCACTGCTAAGAATCTTTCTGAGATGCAGATGTGTCAACCTTCAGCACCTCACATCTCAACACTGAAATCTTCCCATTATTGCTATCAAGGGGAATCATTCCTTAAGGATCACACACATGCAAACACTTTCTCTCTCTCTCTCTCCCTCTCTCCCTCTCTCCATCTCTCTGTCTGTTTCCTTCTCTTTCTCTGTCTCTATCTTACACACAGAGAGAGACATACACAGCTGGCTCTTTCACTTGGTATCCGGTAAGTCCTCATAGAGAAAATATATAGCACCCATTTTAATAGAAGTTAACAGAAAATCTGTGTTGTCTCGTTCTTTCTTTCTTTCTTTCTTTCTTTCTTTCTTTCTTTCTTTCTTTCTTTCTTTCTTTCTTTCTCTCTTTCTTTCTCTCTTTCTCTCTCTCTTTCTCTCTTTCTTTCTTTCTTTCTTTCTTTCTTTCTTTCTTTCTTTCTTTCTTTCTTTCTTTCTTTTCCTTCCTTCCTTCCTTTCTTCCTTCCTTCCTTCCTTCCTCCCTTCTTCCCTTCTTTTCTTGTTTTTCTTTCTCTTTTGTTCTTTTTGTGTTTTCAGAGCATCCTTTCAGGATGCGACTACAATGGGAGCTCAAACAAAATGGAAGTGTTAGTTTTTAAAATTTTCCCTTTGTAAGGACAAGGAAAGGGATGAATCCATAAAAGAGAATGATGAATCCTGTTCCCTTTCAGGTTTGGTCCATGTCTAAAGACCATAAATGTCACTTTGCTCTCATTAATTAAAGAAAATCATAAGCTTCCAAGGCAGACCAAGGATAACCTTTGCAGGTTCTGACTCCTATTGGCATTGTGACACTGACAAATTTCTCAGCTTTTGTGAGCCTCAGTTCCCTCATGTAGAAAATGAGGATGAGAACTCCCCAAGAGAGGATTTTGAAGCAGGTTAAATAAGAGAATAAGGGCAAAGTCACTGGCACCTAGCAGGTGATCAGTAATGATGATTACTGTTCACATATTGTTCAAGGAGGGAAAAAACAAAACTCGCACCTTTGAAGTTTTCACGAGAAAATTTTTGACCTCCCTCCACAGTCTAGTTTTATGCTGCAGACTCTAAATGATCATGTGTGTTGCATCTGCTATTAATGGTGTAGTAATAGTAAATACTTAGGAAATTTCAAACAATGTCAGTCTTCCAGCAACTCTTAAAGGTGTATTTCATTATCCTGTTGTCCAAATGGTTGATTGATGTCCAGAGGGTTAAATAATTGTTCTAGAGACAGCTTAGCTATCTGCAGAGGCAAATTTCTAGACTGAGCAAAGCTGACTTCACAATGTTGGAAGGTAAAGCTCCTCCCAGTTCTGCCTGTGGCCAAGGCCATGAGTGAACTAGAAGCAGCAGCAGCAACCTCATGGGCTGGAAAGGATCTTTAGGAAGCTTTGGGATGGGTGGCTCTCCAATGTTTATGACAACCCAGGTGAGAACAAAGTTATTATTTAATACTCCCTGGAAGAGTGTATCTATCCTTTTCTATATTAGGGCCATATTTCATTGAGTTGTATTTAGTTGAGCATGGGGCCATGAAGCTGGGACTGTATAGACCTAAAGGGAAAATGTCCTTCACTTACTGTGACTAGAAGGAGCTTGGGGAGGGTCTGGGATATGGGTTCAGTTGTCTTGGGGTTGGCAGTAAGTTTCACAGGTCAGGCCCTGGGTCCCAACCTGCAATGACACCCCAATCTTTGACTCTTCTCTAACATGGAAAGTAAGTGCCTTGGAGATCATGATATTTTTCTATTTTTATTGTTAGTCTTCCTCCCTGTAGAAGATTACCTACAATACAGTAGGAGCTTATAGGACAGAATGAATTATTACTTCAGGGCATTTGCTCTGAGCACTCCCTTTGTTTGAAACGTTCTTACACAAGAGAGTCACTGGTGTCAATTCCTTCATTCTAGGCTCACAATTGTCCTCCATAGAGAGAGGACTCCCCCAAAAAACCCATCTAAAATTTTTTAGTTTCATTTTTGTGTGCTTTTTAAAAAAAACTTTTCTTTTATGCCTTGCTTTACTTTTCCTCTCTAACTATTGTGTAGTGGTTTATCACCACTTTCCCCACTGGGAAGCTCATTGAGGGCAGAGCATCGATGTCTTGTGCATTTATATTTCCAGCACTGAGAACACAGCCTGGCAGGAGTTGGTGCTCCATAAATCCTCTGTGAAATGCATGAGTGAGTGAGTGAGTAAATGAACAAACGTACCATCCATGGGAGGAGCTAAGCACAGTGCCTGGCACATAGCCAGTGACAGATAAATGTTAGATTTGTGATGTTCATGATGACACTGAGTATCACTCTGAGGCTGTTGCACTGCATGTCCTGGTAGGTTAGTGAGTTTAAAAGGATGTCCTTTCATGCCACCTGCCCTTTCACCCTGGCACCATCACGGATGCTAAGGAACCCTGATTTTACCAACTCCTGCTCCTCCCTCTCCCCTCTTTGTGGAATTGTGATGATACATTGAGAACAATTTATCCACTCTTTCTGACTCCCGAACTATAACTCTTACAGATTCTCCATACTAGCGTGTAAATGACTAATACCACCCTTATCCCTGCATCCCATGCTACTCCACCTGCCCGACCTCTCCTTGCTTTCTTTCATGTAGTGATATGCCTAAAGTGCTTGCACTCTGCTCCATCTCATTGCTGAAGATACTCTCTCCAAAATCCAGCTCCAGTGTCACCTCCTCTGTGAAGATGAACCTGATTTTACAACAGCTTTTGTCTACTCTCTCTGACTTTCCATGTAGCTTTTTCCTCGTTCCATTACAGCCCTTATCACAGAGAATTGTAGTTAAGCAGGCCTCTCTCACCTATCTTAGCAATGAGTTTTGCAAGTGCAGGGGTCCTGCATATAATAGGGAAAATGGGCAGCTCTGACTTTTGTTAAGTAAAGAGGGTTCCTAAAGCCTGTGGACTTGGCTGCCAGGACTTGGGTTCCAAATGTGCCTCCTCTCTTACCTTCTGTGAGACGCTGATATTTCACCTGAACACAGTGATCCTAATTATTACACTCAAAAATCATCAAACATCTCTGTTCATTAGATGAAATGGTAAAGAGAGATTCTAGAGTGGATCACATCAGGGAATGACTTGGGATGAATGAGAAACTGCAAGTTGTTTCTTAGATTTTTTTTTTCCACTCATATATGGGGACCCTTTTATGATTTCATTTGGGACCAGACATAGAAAAACCAAACAGAAGCTGAAGGTATTTATGATAAATTCCCCAAATTTTATTATCTTTGTTAATTTAACAGAAAGTAAATCACACAGAAATCATCACTCTGGCTTGTTCAGCTCATAGACAGGTCTCACTGCTCAACCGCACATAGGTTGGTGAGCCTGGAAAAACAGCCTGTGAGCATCACATCCAAGAAAGTGAATATAAAGCAAATTTCACAACACAAACACAAAAATGACAAAATCTTTTAAAATGTCCCACTGCATTCCCATAGCACAGAAGTTCAGATCTTCTGGGGACCATGAAAAGCTTTACAGCCCACAGAAGGGCTTATGGTTTGACCTGCCCTAAGGACCCTGTTCTCTTGATGCAGTTACCATTATATGTTCTGTGATATGGAGAGGATGATATTTTAAAAGGAGCTCCAGGACTCCCACACTACTTCTGCTCCATCTGCTTGTCTCCTGACTGTCTGCTGGACTGTCTTCTAGGCCATTTTCAGCCAGATATGGATACCTAGTTAATCTCTGCCATGAGGTTTAGTGGTGGTCCTGGTCTGTGTGTGTGCTGGGCTGGTGGGGGCGGTTTCTGTCACCAGGATTTGCTCCTTGTGGTTGGTTGTTTCATTCTTGATTGACTCTGTACTGTTGATCTCTTTAACTGGGATGAACTCAGTGGTGGAGTTCAGTTTGATCTTGATCTGCTCCTGGTGGGTGGGATAAATACCATCCTGACTGGGATTCTGGCTATTGAGTAGAGTGGAGCTCACCAGCTTGAGATTGGATTCCTCAAACTTGCTACCACACACACTGGTCATCAGCATGGCTGTGGAGTTCCCACAGACGTTTTTCTGGAGTTTTAGGCTCCTGATAATTTCTCCCAAATAGTCAAGTTTGTGCTCCAAAGACTCCAGGCATGAATCTATATTGCCCGTGAAGACACAGGAGAACTGACTGTTGTTTCGAGTGCAGTCGATCTTGAGTGCAACGATGCCATACCCCTTCTCAGTCAGACGTCCCTCGCACACAGTTTGATTTTCAATGGTAAAGCTTGATATGCGCACAAAATCAGATGGCTGGACTTCTGCCCCATTCTCTGGTGATTCCATAGTGAACCAACGATCCAAATCTGGTTTGCTTTGTTGTCCTATTTTTACTCCCTTTTGGATGTGCATCAAGAGCACCTGAGTGGCCAGAAGGAGGAAGGACAGCAGGGTGAGGCTGTGGCTCCTCATGGTTGCAGCTGGGTGGGCACCTGGTTGACAAAAGACAGATGAATCAGTGGCAAGCAGCAGCTGAGCAGGGAGGAATGCAGGCTGCCCTCTCCCTCCACCCTGACACATGCCTGCCTGATTTACGAGTGGACCAAGAATCCTTCTGGCTCCTGGATTCACTAGACCAGCAGCCCATCCACTCACATGTCCCCTTGACTTCAGTCTGCAGTGTCACAGCACCACCACCTTTCATCCTCTCCTTTATACTCTCTGAGCCTCATTAGCTCTCACTCCTACAGATCTCACCCACTTACTGCTGCATTTACTCATTCCTCACTCTCTCATTTGCTCATTCAAAAAGCATTTATTCAGCACCTGCTACATGTCATGCACTAGACTAGGTGTTGAATATACCAACATGAAGGCAAAACCATATTACAGATCTTAGAGGCTATTTTCTCTGGAATTTAAATGGCAAAGACAAGAGAGTCTGTCCCATCTCTATCCCCAACTGGCTCTTGGGCAAGTCATTCTTTCCATATGGGTCTCCATTTTTATACCTGGAAATCAAGTGGTTGGATGAAATAACCACCAATCTGTCAGCTCAAATGTGCTAGATTTCTGTCTCACAATTCCACATAGACACTGATGACCACAAAATGGGAAAGATGTGGTGAATGTCATGAAAGTGTTCTGAAAAGTGATGTTGACTCAGAGTTTGAACGTTCACGGGATTGGCACTCTGAGGTCTGGATTGTGCTGGTGAGAGGAGCACTGTGGGAGGAAATAACAGTCTAAGGAAAAGCATGAAAGTGAGGATGTAATCAGATTTGACTGGGCAAAATGAACCAGAGAAGGGAGGGGTGAATTTTGACCGGAATATTTAGATTGCAAGACTGAAAGCCGAATCGTGCTTAATTGATTTCTGGAGGTCCATCACAGTACAATGCTGGGCATACAGAAAGCTCTTATTGATTAAGGAAAGGAAGGGAGGAAGGAAATCAGTGAATCAATAGGATGACCTTCAATGTCACACTAATCTGCATCAATTCTATCAGATAAACAGTAAAAAACATGCTGAAAGGGAGAAGAAAAGTCCATTTCTATTGGAAACCTGCTATGTGCAAAATACTGGCCCAGAATTTGATCCTTGCCTCCTTAAATCCACATAAGAGCCCTGACAGGTAGCTATGAATAAGCCACCCCCAGGTAATAACTGTGACAGTTCAAGCTCAGACCCATGGTTGGACAAGTCACGAAGCTGGTGCAGGCAGCCAGACTGTACTTCTCTGTTCTTCTATTACCCCTCATTGATCACTTCTCGCTCACCTTTACTCTGCCCATCAGAAAACATTGGCAAGCAAGAAGAAAAATAAGTAAGAACTATGCCGTTTTAGTTTGGCATAATTTGTGATGATTAGGTGATTCATATTTTCCAAGCTCCATTTAAAGAAAAAAGTAAAATTTAGTATGAAAAAAAGACATTCTTAAGAAATGGCCTTGATATCATTTCCACCCTGGAAGTTTGGCCATCTCGTAGGATTGGGAAAGGTAAAGACAGTGACAGGAGCATGGGCTAAAACAATGAAAGGTTAGACAGGAGGCTGGGTGTGCCAGACAAAGATCAGGCACTTCTCACAGCACTGGGACTCAGCCTCCACTTGTCCATGAGGATGGGATCCAGACCCAAGGAATCCCAGGCGCTTGGATGGAGTGAGTAACGGGGGAAGGTAATGATGCTCTTGAGAGAGCAAGGCTCTTACCTGGTTGTGAGTAAGCAGGCCCAGTGCAATCCCAGATGCGAGAGTGAGCAAGCAGGTTTGCAACTGTCTCAGCTACAGTGCGAGGCAGGGCAGACTACTTATGTAGGAGCTCAACCCCCCAAGGTTTTACAGCACACATACCTGTGGAGGTTGACTCACAGTTCCTCCCAGCTATGACCCTTCAGGGGAGCCAGTTCTTGCAGGGAAAGTGCAGGGTGAAATCCAGTGACAAAGAGATTATATCTGTGACATTAGGCTTGCTTCCTCCAATCCCTTCCCTTTCCATTCAGGGGCCAGAATAGAAGGACAGTTCAGCCTTGCAAGGACCCTCCTTGATGGGGTGAGGTTCCCAATAATTGTATCTGAGGCTGGGGGGGGGAATATTATAACAATAACTACAGTAATCACAACCTGCCAAATACTGAGCCCCTTTTACCCCTCTGCCTTTTCTGAGACATCTGATGTTACTGTGTGGGTAGAGGAAATCATAGGCGCTGAGTGGCTGACAAGGAAGAATTCCTGATATAGAGATTTCTTTTGAAAATATTCACTTTCAGGTCACATTCACAGACTCACTCTGGTCACCCTGCTATGGGCAGATTCTCATCCCAGAATGATCTAGGTGAAATCCTGGCTGCATTAATTTTTTACTTGTGTGATGCTGCCCAAACCTCTTAACCTCTCTAAACTTCCTTCTATTTGCTCGTGTAGAGTGTGCTGAAAATAACAATACCTCATTTAGGCCTGTAGACTTTTTTTTTTTTCTTTTTACTGGGCTAAGCTATTAACATAAAGCAAAGCAAACAGATTTGGATTATAATGGGCTCTTAATTTGTATTCCTTAAAGAGAGATGTATATTAATTACACATTAATCATATAGAAAGAGACTCACTTCCACAAAGAAGATGAGATATGGACATGACTCTTTTGTCACATAGTTCTTAATAGATATTCAGTAGAAGAAATTGTCCAAAATTTTCTTAACTCATCAACAAAAACTCAATAGTACAAAAGGGATAATAAATGGCAATTGACCTTTGACTTTGGAGTAGGTGGGCCGGCCCGTGGCTCACTCGGGAGAGTGCGGTGCTGATAACACCAAGGCCCCGGGTTCGGATCCCATATACGGATGGCCGGTTCGCTCACTGGCTGAGCGTGGTGCTGACTTTGGAGTAGGCATTAGAAAGTGGTGGGACCTGTGGGAAACTGAAGGGCTTCTGCCTTTTTAAAGGTCAACACACAGTTCCTATTGAGAATATGTGGGAATGAGGCTAAGTATTATCAGACTTTCTTATTTCTTATAAGCTGTCCCCCAAATGCAGATTGTTTAAATAAAATTGGTTGTCACCTAAACCACATTTTCTAAAAGTAGTCCTGTATTTTATAACTACAGAAAAGGGGAGAATCAAAAGGGAAAGAAAAAGACAGACCCCCCTAATCATTACATCCGTTTTTTTTATTGGTTGTCTATGATTTACAGATTTAGGAGTGTTACTAGGTTACATCTTACATGTAGAGATCTAGGTTATTTTATTACTTCTTGTGCCAGTACATCTGCTTCTAAGTAAAAATGATCTGTGATAACATTTTCTGGGACATGGGTCATAACCACTTACTCACCTCAGATTTTCCAAAGCACTACAATTTTGCTGATCCGGTCAGAGCAAATTTTTTAGTTATCAGAGGTCATTACTGCAACAATCTACCACAGGTATTTGAGCACTCTTTTCTGTTCTAAATTCCAAAAAACAAACAAACAAAAACATTTAAAAAATTAAGATTGGGTTCCACAGAGAATCTTGCATAATAGATTGTTCTTAGTACATGATTGATACATCCTAGATGATTGAAATAAGTATATAGGGAAGAAGATAAATTAACCAAACATATCAAAAAACTGCTTACTCAAGAAGGATAAAAACACTGCATTTCTTTATTACAATTGTGATTAAGGTAAAAAAAAAGAGAGAGAGAGTGTGTGTAATAAAAGAATAGCTAATGGAGAATCTTGAAATCTGAATGAAAGGTTTGAATTAATTGAGAAAAGTTACTGAAGTAAATATTGAAAATATTAGGTTAAAAAAGCTGGTTATTGATTTAAAAATATAAACTAATATATTTGGGATCTGGGTTACTAGGGCCACTGGATGAAAATAAACTCGAGAAATAGTTATTAGCTAATGAATTCTATGAGGACAAGGTCTGCGTATGTTTTGTTCAATGTATGCCATTGAACCCTCTAAGTTTAGCAGACTGCCTGGTGTAAATAAAGCATTAAATAAATAGAAGTAATGCTGTGGCTCAGCAGTATAGTTGAGTCTATAACTGTGATTGTATTTTCCCCATGATCCACTAGTGTGAAAATTCCACAGTTACAGACCTATGAATGCTGACTGGTTCACTCCCGGTTTAAAGGGTTTCTACATGAGTTCCATGAGGTGTGGAAATTGCCAAAACTCCAAGACTTTTGTAAAATTGGCTCCCAATGTACATCCTCATTGTCATTAGAATCGCCCCCTCCCCCCACCCCCCCATGAAGCCCCGACCTTCAGACAAGCATTCTGAGTGTGCTATTTTGTGCAACAATTTGGACATAAGAAAGACAAATCTGTTTTGTTCATCAGGGAGATATCAATCAGGGTGGTCTCCTGCAAACAAAAATGTTACTTGTTCTTCAGGCAAATTCCTTCTGGAGGAAGATTGTAGGTCAGAACACAAAGCATAATTACAAGGAATCACACAGACTCCAGGGTCTTTCTAAGAAGTGCTTTCCTAGGCTTTGACAGCTAACGTGACACACATCCCCACTGGTTTCCCATAGACCTTCCCCTTACTGTGACTTCCATCTCAACTCCTGCCTGCATCTTTCCCTTCTACAAAGGGAGGCACAAGACTGGACCAGGACATGGAGCACTTTCCTGCCAGGTTCCTCCTGTCATTTCACCCTCACTTTAGGTACACACACATACACAGACGGACACAAATACACACATAGACACGCACTGACGCACTCACTGCAATCTCAACGCATTGAAACACTCGTCTAAAATTTTGAAATACTTTGTGCGCTCACCCTCTTTCTACTGCTGTTCCCTTTACTTGGAAAGTTCATCTGACCTGCTATGTCTGCAAACATTGCCTCATCCCTCAAGGCCCAGCTCATAGGCCACCTCCTCTCTGATGGTGTCATTGCCCTGCACCTCCCCATGCTGCCCAGGCCTTCATGGGCGTCCTTTGGGAGCAATGCAGGGTCACTCCCAATGAGACTTGAAGTATTCCAGGGACTGTGCTAAGGTTTAGCTGCAGTGTTTTTTCCATCTTAATATACTTAGAAAATGATAAGACTGTCTAGTGCCCTAAGGAAAACTGCAGGGGATTTGGAGCCCTGGCCAAGGCAGGTCATGGGAGATTCCAGCTGCCACAGCCCGCACCACCTCCCACACTTCCTGGATGAGGGATCCCTAACTCTTGGAGATCCCATATGTAAGGGAACATTGGCTTCTATTTCACAAGAACACAAGGAGGATAGTCTGCCCAAGATTCTCAGAGAACAGATGTATAGCTGAGGCTTACGGGGGGCCAAGCACAGTGTCACAGACAATTAGAGAAAAATTATGTGGAGGCCACTTTTATTACATTTATTATAAATGAAGCACTGTACCCATACACCAATAAATTACAAATATCCTCCCTCTCTCATCCTCTCTGTTACAACTTACTTACACCTTTCTTACTTACAACTTCTCTCTCTGTGTCTCTCTTACGACACTCTTTCTTACAACTTTTTAAAAAAAATTTAGAGTGGTTTTAGTTTACAGAGAAATTATAAAGATAAGTCTGTGCTCTCCATTTTACATAGATTTCCCTATTAACCACTTGAATTACTATAGTCATTTTGTCTCACTAAATAAGTACATAGAGATAATTATTAATTAAAGTGTATTCTTAATTCAGACTTGCTTAGGTGTTTCCTATTGTTTGCTGTAATTATCATTACTGATGGACTTCATTTTATAGGGCAGTGTAATGTTCATGGCAAAATTGAGTCAAAAGTATCAAAAGTACCCACATAGCCCCACCCAGTACAGCCTCCCCACATTACATCACAAACCAGAGAGGTACACTTGTTACAATCAACCAACCTACAGTGACATATCATTGCCACCCAAGGTCCATAGTTTTCATATGGGTTATTATTGCTGTTTTGAGACATGTATAATGACATGCATCCACCATTATAAAATAGTTTCACAACCCCCCAAATTCTCTGTGCTCCACATATACATTTCCTTCCACCCAAATGCTGGCAACCACTAATTGTTATAATTTCTCCATAGTTTTGCCTTTTTCAGAATGCCATATATTTAGAATCACAGCGTATGTAACCTTTTCAGATCAGCATCTTTTACTTAGCAATATGCATTTAAATTTTCTCCATGTCTTTTCACAGCTAGATAGCTCATGTCTTTTTGGTGCTGAGTAAAATTAATTGTTTGAATGTACCCGCATTTATGTGTTCATTCATCTACTGAGGAACATTTGGTTGCTTACATGTTTAGGCAATGATGAATTCAGCTGCTATAAACTTCCCTGTGCAGCTTTTGTGTAGATATGAATTTTCAACCTCTATTTCTCTTTTTTTCTGTCAGGATCTCATCCAAGATACCACATTGCATTAAGTCATCATTATTCCTTGTGTTCTTGGCTGTCACTGTTTCTCAGATGTTGCTTGTTTTGGGTCATCTTGAGAGCTTTCAAGAGAACTGGTCAGGGTGTATGTTTAGATCTGCCATATGACCCAGCTATCCCACTGTTGGGAATATACCCAGAGGAATGGAAATCATCAAGTCGAAGGTATACCTGTTCCCCAATGTTCATCACAGCACTCTTTACAATAGCCAAGAGTAGGAACCAGCCCAAATGTCCATCATCGGATGAGTGGATACGGAAAATGTGGAATATCTACACAATGGAATACTACTCAGCTATAAAAACGAATGAAATACTGCCATTTGCAACAACATGGATGGACCTCAAGAGAATTATATTAAGTGTAACAAGTCAGGCACAGAAAGAGAAATACCACATGTTCTCACTTATTGGTGGGAGATAAAAATAAATAAATAAATTCACACACACACACACACACACACACACACACACACACACACACACACACACACACACACAAAACCGGGGGGCAGGGAAAAAGACATAACAACTACAATTCCTTGAAGTTGATACGACAAGCAAACAGAAAGGACATTGTTGGATGGGAGTGGGGAGAAGGAAGAGGGAGGGAGGTTTCGGTAATGGGCCACCATAATCAACCACATTGTATATCAACAAAATAACATTAAGAAAAATAAATAAATAAATAAATTTTTTTTAAAAAGAGAACTGGTCAGATGTTTTGAGTGTGTCCCTCTTTGGGAAATGCTCTGGTGTACTTTGATTAGATTGGGGTTATGGTATTTTTCTCGACATCAGAGAATTTAAGTAGTAGGTGCAGGTTTTCTTTTGGGAGTTCCAAAGGAAGTCTGGGCATGATTGTTACCCACTCACCAGTTAAGGCTGGTAATTGAATGCATTTCTCAGCCATACTGATCACTTGCAGCAGATTTTAAGTTCAAAACTGATCTACTCTCATGCCTCTTACTGTGAGATAATTTCTTGACTTAGAGGGCTGACCCTGTTGGTGTGGCAACCAGAGATTATTTGAATGTGTGTAATTTGGTTCTGAGATGAGCTTAACTGTGCAATATTACCAAACCAAGTTTGTCAAAAAATCAACTCCTCCTCCTTCAAAAGTAACCTCATGAACAGACAAGGGAATGCCAAGTCACTACATCCAAATGATATTAGTTTGGTGGGTCAAATAATGTGCATTAAAAATGGATTTATTGTCAAATACAATACAATACAAATGGGGAGATTGGCTAAATAAACATCAGTAAAATCTAATCACTGGCAAAATGCACTCATCTTAGACCTACTTAACAATATTTACATTCCAAATTTAAAGTGCTGACTACTCATAAGATTTTAGAATTCCTGGAAAGACCTCTAGCTGCTGAAACTTGGCAATCCCCAAGCAGGCTGAAAACCCACCCAAATGCCTCTGAAGAAGGCAGGACCCCATTCTACTGACATGAAGGAGGTCTTCCACAGCTTCCATGGTCATGGTCTACAGCAACCACCACCACAGCTTCTACTACTACAAGGATGGCTCACTGCCACAATAACGTCCACAACCAGTGTTCAAGAAGCCCATCACATATTTCTCTTCATTAATGCAGGAGACTTACTTGAGGAACCTGGAAAAAGAGGAAGAAATCTTTCCACTCAAAGTCCACCCCAGAGTGATAGAAGAAGCAACTGATCTGTCAGATGACCAGAAATCAACATAGACATACTAGAAATATTGGCAGGAGGGGACAGAAAATATGACACCACCAAAGGAATGTAGTAACTCTAAAGCATCAGACCCTAAAGAAGAGGAAACATGTGAAATGACTGAAAGGGAATTCCAAATAACTATCTTAATGAAATTCAATGAGATAAAAGGGAACTCAGATAACACAATGAAAAGAGAAAAAAAAATCCAGAATATGAAGGAGGAAATTTACAAAGAGACACCTTAAAAAAAGAATGTAGCAGAATTCCTGAATCTGAAAGACATATTCAATTAAATCAAAAACAAAACAAAACAAAACAAAAAAACCCCACTGTCAATATCATCCTGAATGGAAAAAAGTAGGAAGCTAATCCCTTAAGAACAGGAACTAGACAAGGATGCCCACTCTCACCACTCCTATTCAACATAGTATTGGAAGTACTAGCCAGAGCAATCAGGGAAGAGAAGGAAATAAGCGGCATCCAAATGGGAAAAGATGAAGTCAAACAGTCCTTGTTTGCAGATGACATGATCCTATATATAGAACAGCCTAAAGACTCTACAAAAAACCGTTTTGAGTTGATAAGTGATTTCAGCAAAGCTACAAGATACAAAATCAACACACATAAATCTGTAGCATTTCTATACTCCAACAATGAACTAGCAGGAGAAGAAATAAAAAAGATAGCCCATTTACAATAGTCACCAATAAAGTGAATGCAAATAAAGTTAACCAAGGATGTGAAAAATCTCTATGATGAGAACAGAAAACCACTATTGAGAGAAATTAAAGACAACACAAGAAGATGGAAAGATATCCCATGCTCTTGGATTGGAAGAATCAGCATTGTGAAAATGTCCATACTACCCAAGGTGATCTACAGAATCAATGCAATCCCCATCAAATTTCCAATGACATTTTTCTCAGAATTGGAAAAAAACAATCCTAACATTCATATGGAAGAACAAAAGACCACAAATAGCAAAAGCAATCCTGAGCCAAAAAAATAAAGTTGGAGGCATAACACTACCTGGCTTTATACTACAAAATGATAGCAACCAAAACAGTATGGTACTGGCATAAAAACAGACACACAGAGCAGTGGAACAGAATAGATAATCCCGAAGTCAATCCATGCACCTGCAGCCATCTGATCTTTGACAAAGGCTCCAAGACCATACACTGGGGGAAGAAGGCACACCAATCACAAAAATTCCTTGAACTTGTTAAGACAAGTGAACAGATATGAGGTTCATGGAGGTGGAGGGGGAACAAGGTGGAATTGGTAAAGGGACGTGAAAATCAACTACATTTTACATTGATAAATTAAAATAAAAAATAAAAAAATTAATAAAGAAATTAGCTAAAAAAAAACCCTCAGTCATAAATAGCAGATTAGAGCAAGAAGAAGGTAGAATTTCTGAACTCAAAGATAGTCTTTTTAAATAACTCAGAGCAAAAAAAATAATTTTAAAAATTGAAGAAAGTCTAAGAGAGCCAGCAGACAACCTTAAGCACACAAACATCAGAATCATTGATGTTACAGAAGAGGAGGGGAAAGGCAAAGGCATTGAAAATCTATTCAATGACATAACAGAAACCTTCCCAGTTATAGGGGAAGACACAGACCTTCAGATCCAGGAAGCTCAAAATCCCCAAAGAGATTCATTCTAAAAAGATCCTCTCTGAGACGCATTATAGTCAAACTGGAAAAGCTCAAAGACAAAGAGAAAATCTTAAGAGCAGCAAGAGAAAAGCATCAAGTCACTTATAAGGGAGTCCTCATCAGACTAACAGCAGACTTCTGAACTAACAGCAGACTTTCTGCAGGTAAGAAGAAAATGAGATGATTTATTTAAGATACTGAAAGAAAAAAATTGCCAGCCAAGAATACTATACCCGGCAAGGCTATCCTTCAGAAATGAGACAGAAATAGTGTATTTTTCCGCTAAAGAAATCTGTAGGAGTTCATCATCACACAACCAGCTCTGCAAGAAATTCTCAGATTAAAAATAGAAACAAATAACAAGTGAAACTCAGGACTCAATACAAATACATGAAAATTAAACAAGAGGTTCCCGAATGACCTGTGGGTACAAGAAGAAATGAAACAAGAAATCAAAAAATTTCTAGAAATCAATGAAAACAAGACACATCATATCAAAACCTGTGGGACACTGCAGAAGCACTACTAAGAGGGAAGTTTATTGCAATAATGCTTACTTCAAAGAAATAAGAAGATTTCAATTAAACAACCTAATACTGCACCTCAAAGAGCTAGAAAAACAAGAACAATCCAATCCTAAAGCTAGTAGATGGGAAGAAATAATTAAGATCAGAGCTAAATGATAGAGACCCTTAAAATGATACAAAAGATCAATGAAACAAAAAAGTTGGTTTTTGAGAAGGTAAACAAAGTAGACAAACCATTTGCTAGGTTGACAAAAAAAAAAAAAAAAAAAGAGAGAGAGATAAAAATCCAACTTGCAAAAATCACAAACTTTATAATCTGGAGGAAATGGATTACAGACTACCAACACTGAACCTAGAAGAAATAGAAAACCTAAACAGGCCAACAACAAGTGATGAGACCAAAGCAGTAATCAGCAGTCTCACAACAAAGAAAAGCCCAAGACCAGATGGCTTTGCTACTGAATTTCCTACCAAACATTTAAAGAGGAATTAATGCCAATTCTCTTCAAACTATTAAAAAAAATTGAAACAGAGACCACTCTCCCAAACTCATTCCATGTGGCCAGCATCATATTGATACCAAAACCAAAGAGAAAACAAAGCAAAAAGAAAACTATAGGCCAATATCTGTGATGGACATAGATTCAAAAATCCTCAACAAAATATTAGCAATCAGAGTACAGCAAAAAATCAAAAAAATTATACACCATGATCAAGTGGAATTCATCCCAGGGATGCAAGGATGGTTCAACATCTGCAAGTCAGTAAATGTGATACATAACATCAACAAAATCAAATACAAAAAGCATATGATTTTCTCAATAGATGCAGAAAAAGTATTTGACAAAATTTAACATCTTTGCATGATAAAGACTCTCAGCAGATTAAGTATGGAATGAAAGAATCTCAACACAATAAAAACTATATATGACAAGCTTACCACCCAATATCATCCTCAATGAAGAAACACTGAAGGCTTTCCCCTTAAGAACAGTAACAAGACAAGGATGCCCACTCTCACTACTCCTATTTAGCATTGTCATGGAAATACTAGCCACAGACATCAGGCAAGAGAAGGGCATCCAGAATGGAAAACATGAGGTCAAACTTTGCAGTGGACACAATCCTATATATATAGAAAAACCTTAAGACTCTACCAAGAAATACTTAGAGCTGCTTAATAATTTCAGTAATGTTGCAGGAATTAAAATCAGCACCCAAAATCAGTTGAATTTTTATTCTCCAATAACAAGCTAACAGGAAAAGAAAGGAAGGTAAGCCCACTTACGATGTCAACAAAAAAATAAAATACCTAGGAATCTATTTAACTGAGAAGGTGAAAGATCTCTACAATGAGAACTACAAGTCACTACTGAAATAAATTAAAGAAGGCAAAAAAAAAAGATGAAAAGATATTCCATGCTCTCAGATTGGAAGAATCAACATTGCAAAAATGTCCGTATTACCTAAAGTGATCTACAGATTAAATGCAATCCCCATCAAAATACCAATGATATTCTTCACAGAAATAGTAAAAACAATCCTAACATTCATATGGAACAAAAAAAGATCCCAAATAGCCAAAGCAATCCCAAGCAAAATAAATAAATAAATAAAGCTGGAAGCATAGCACTACCTGACTTCAAATTATACTACAAAGTTATAGTAACCAAAATGGCATGGTACTAGCATAAATAGACACTTGGGCCAATGGAACAGAGTAGGGAACCCAGAAATCAATCCACAGACTTATAGTCAACTGATCATTGACAAAGGCAACAAGAACATACATGGGGGAAATGACTGTCTCATCAATAAGTGATGCTGGGAAAACAGATATTTATATGCACAAAAATAAAACTAGACGTGTATCTCTCACCATATACCAAAATCAACTCAAAATGGATTAAAGACTTAAGTATAATACCTGAAACTGTAAAACTGTTAATGGAAAACACAGGGGAAACACTTCAGGAAGAAAGCTCTTTATGAATAAGAGCCCAAAAGCACAAGCAACAAAAGAAAAAGTAAATAAATGGAATTATATCAAACTAAAAAGCTTCTGCATAGGAAAGGAAACAATCAACAGACTGCAAAGAAAACGTATAGAATGGGGAAAATATTGTAAACTATACATCCTACAAGGGAATAACATCCAAAATATACAAGGAACTCAAGCAAATATATGGCAAGACACACAAACGGCCATAGGTACTTAGAAAAATTCTCTACATCACTAGTCATCAGGGAAGTACAAATTAAAACAACGTTGAGATATCATCTCACCCCAGTTAGACTGGCCACAATCAAGACAGGGAATAACAATTGCTGGTGAGGATGTGGAGTGAGAGGAACTCTCCTGCGCTGTTGGTGGGACTGTAATTAGCTCAGCCACTATGGAAAACAGTTTGCAGATTTCTCAAACAACTACAGATAGATCTACTATATCGCCCACCAATCCCACTTCTAGGTATATACCCAAAGGAGTGGAAATCATCATGTTGATGGGATACACACACTCCCATGTTCATCACAGCTCTATTTACAATAGCCAAGATATGGAACCAACCTAAATGTCCATTGACAGATGACTGGATGAGGAAAATGTGGTATATATACATTATGAAATACTACATAGCTATAAAAAGGCATGAAATTCTGCCATTTACAGTGACATGAGATGAGCTTGGAGAAGATTATGCTGAGTGAAATAAACCAGGCACAGAGCTAATAAGTGGGAGCTAAAAGAAAAAGAAGGAAGGAAATTAAGACAACAGTGGTGCGTTGGATTTTCAGAGGGAGAGAACATAGAGTTGCCAGGGGTAATATTTAAAATTGCAATTTGTGGTAATGGGCATGCTGATCTGATCATCACATCTTGGGCACAGATGTGACAGTCAGCTTTTTGTAAACCCATGGATACGAATAATCAATTAAAAAAATAGAATTCCTGTTCAGCAAAACAAATGATACATATTATAAATTTAATTCATTAGGAAATGAAGTCAGGAAAGTGTTGACGTCACGCCTTTGGGAATGACTGAAAACCTACTAAACTGTATTGCCTTTATTAAAAATACCCTTTTCAAATCACATGATCTCAACCCATTTTGTTAAAAGCAATGTTCAGTGCTTGATTCTAATTCTGAATCCATGTAAAAAGCAATTCTGTTTTGTTATTAAATCAAATGAAACTGGTCTTTGTAATGTGTAAAAAGTGCTAAAATATACATAATTTTTAATAAATTAACCTAGTATTTATAGACCTTTTTTTCTCAAGTAAGAGGGCTGTTTTGAAACCATGTGTTTTCTCTTAAAGAAGTTTTTATCTTTTTAGCTCTTTTATAATTTCTTTGGTCATCTCTGTGTTTTCAAATCTTTGTTTTTAAGGAAGTCATTCCTAAAAGCTCAAACCTCCTTTAAAGAGGGCTGCTCCTTTGACATAAAATTTCCCAAAGCACACGGATGTTGGGATCTGCACACACATGCTCCACACATGTGCACATATGAAGGAACTCACACTCACACACAGGTTACGTACCACATACACACATGGAGGTGCCTGCACACAACTTCCCTATCTTGGGGCAGAATAAGGATCTAGAGAGTCACATTTTGAATGTTCAGCCTCTGGCCCATGTGTGCTACAGTGAGTGCCAACTGCCCCCCACTGGACATCTGGAGAAGAAAGAAGCTGCTGTGTCTCTGCATTGAGGTTTTGAGTCATCAGACATGTTGACATATAACCCTGTTGCTTCTGTCACATGAAGAGGTGAAGATTTTAAAATGAAGGATCCCAAAACACAGCTCTAAAAGGGCATATAAAAGTACCTGGTGCAGAACTGTACAATTCCTGAGGAGCAAAAGGACTCACACATCTGCTGAGCTGTTCAGGAGGAGACAGGAGCAAGCAAAGTAGTAAGGCTGTGGTTGGCTCTAGGAAGAACAGGGCTGGACTCTAAGCAGACTTCATTCATTCCACCACTCAGTCACTCATTCATTTGCTCATTCCTTCATTCATCCAAAGAGCACTCATGAAAATCCTCCTGTGTCCAGGACCTCTGTGTTAGTGACTGGCTGGGAATGCAGTCAAGAGGGGCATGGTCTTTGTACTCAAGGAGATGGCACACAACAGGTGGAAAGGCAATGATATAAATCCTGATGATATGGGGGCAATTGGTACCTTGGAGGAAAACCTCAAGTGCTCTATGGGTGGGGACATCTAACCTAGCCAGTGGCACAGAAGAATTTCTTAAAAGCCAGCAACTATGCAGAGATAACAGATGTGGGAAAAGAAGTGCTGACTGATTCAGTCGTTATTCAGTCCCCACTCTATGCTGGGTTTGGTTTCAGGCACTCGAGGGAATACAAAGGTGAATATGAGGTGGCTCCTGCCCCGAAGACCTGTTCAGTCTATGGCTCTAGACCTGATGGTTGCTGTAGGGTTGATACCTTGTGGGGATGGTGTTTTGACACCATATTAAGAAAACCTTACAATTGTGTTGTCTGAGGTGATGTCATTTCCAGTGGTGGGCTTCTGACATCCTCTGGAATTTGGGTGTGCTTTCCAGGGGTTACCCAATAGAGTTGATTATGGTCTTAGCATTTGCCATGTTTGTTTAAAGCAATGGCTTATCAGGAGGGTTTGGGTCTCTGGGTTGTAAACTGATAAAAGCACACAGCCAGGAGGACTAAGACCAAGAATCAACAGAACTGTGTGTAACTGCATTTCATAGATTTCTTGTTTTTGTTTTTGATAGAAGTTTAGGTGCAAATGTGTCTCATATCAGATAGGCAGCTGCCTGGGCTCTGGGACAGTTTGTGCTTTATCAATCTCAAGAGAGTGTGTGCTCTTAATCTGGCCTTCTGCCCTAATGTGATGGGGGCAAAACATAAATTCATGAAGATAAGTTGAGTCCTGGTGCAAATTAGAAACTCATTTGGGGATTTATTTGATGGAATGACATTTTAAAAGGAATTCTTTGAGGAGACTATTATTTATGTGTGTCAAATAAACCATTTTCCTTGAACCTACCAGACACATTAAAGTTCTACTAAATGCCTCTTCCTTAGAAAATGAGCATGGTATACTCTGAGAAGTAAAATATGTGTCTTGGTCACTATTAGTAATTCCTATAACTTGAAAGGAATAAAGAGTGTCTGGCATGGTCTAGTCATGTGGCCTTAGTATATGTACAGACAGGTGTGATATTGACTTATCCTTGGGTATCTGAGGCAAGTCATTCCCAGAGTTTTTTATCCTAAAAGGAACAAGTCTTAAGCAATTAATAATAAATGTCAAAGTGGGGTCACTTGTTTACCAAAGAGTCCAGCAATAAGACTGGATTCAGCAGGCAGAATTGGGAGCAAGATGAAAGCCTAAGCCAGAGATTTGTTGAAATTTCCCAGGGAAAGTCAAAGCTGGGCAGAGCACACAATTTAGGATATGATCCTCTAAATTATTCCAACAGTCTTTTGGGCATGGGGTCCTGCTGTCTGGGTCTGGCTATGAATAGATTTAGGGCAGGAGTATTATGGGCTTGGTGTGTAAGAGTTAGACAGAGGAGGTGGTCATCTTGCATGTGAGAGTTGGATGCCAGGTACATGATCTTTAGGAATTAGCTAGGCTTGGGAGAGACTGCCTCTGCCTGGGTCTGTAAGGCCCCAAAGGTATCAAAACATCAGAAGATACAAACATTTCAAACACATAATTACTGCAACCACCTAGACGCATAGAGCTGGGGATGTGGATGTCACCAGCACGCTCTGTGCTCATACCCCATCTCGGTGTTTCTCTGCATGTGTGTTTTGTTTTCTCAGTGTAATTTTCCCCACATAGTTGGAAACACGGGTGTCATCAGTTCTGGCCTGAGCTTCAGTGTGAAAAATCTTAGGGAGAGGTATGATAGTTTGGGCTTGAGTCCTGTTTCTGCATTGGACTCATTGGCCATGGCCAGAGAACGGGATTCTGTGGTGAACAGCCTAGTCCAATGAAACAAGTGGTTAGATTTAGAGGAGGAGGAGCTGCTGTTCTTTAAAAACTGGAGAGCTGCTCCCAGAAGAGAGGGACTCTGTAGGTTTTCTGCCTGACCTTGCAGAAAGTAAGGATAAGGTTGATGAAGAGTGTGCAGGAGAACTTTGCAGAGTTCACCTTATGCCTCATCCAGACGGTGGCTGCCAATCTTCACAAGGACGAGGATCCTCGTACAACAGCAGCAGCCTGTGCAGACCCGCACATCACATCACAGCACTCACACAGTAATAAGCAGTGAGTGAGAAACAACAGGAGGGTGAGAGGGACAGCAGCTACCACTTGCACTATTACTCCATCCAGTTTGCTCAGATAACCTCACTTAATCATTGCACCTTGCCTGGGAGATAGGCACTATTATTATCTACATTGCATAGAGGAGGAAATGAAAGATGACCCAAGGCCAGAGAGCTGGTGGCTGGTGGAGCTAGGGTTCCATAACACATCATTTGAGATGGCAGAAATTCCATTCACCTAACCTAGACTGCTGTCAAAAAGTGTCACAATGCCAGTGGGAATTTCATAAGACCTTTAAATACAGTTACATTTTATTTTCCAGAAAAGTACCTACTGTTATTTAAAAATAAATTGTATATTTACTTACCAGCTATATTACTAAATTAATAGCCTCATAAATGCCTACACCCACTTCCTCTTCTAGCCCTGCACCCTTCCTATTCTGCCTAACACCAGCCAGCCCCTGCTCTGAGGTCCTTTGGGGCCACTGGTTATAAAACTGTGAGATAACCCAGGCTGCCACTCTCAGATGTCCGAGGTGTAGGAATTTCATTTTGGAAGTGGGAGAGGGCACATGTGTAAGCAGCACCACCACCAGCCCCATCCAATTTATGACCTGAGAACTTACACCCCATTTCATACATGGGAGAGGTAAGCTCTACAGAGTGACAACATCATCTAAGTGTGACACAGGGACAGAGAATCTGATGATAGCCCACAGAGACTAGGTTTAGTTCAGTAATATGATCTCCTCTTCTTTCAACTTCAAATGTTCTGTAAGCACAAAAGAGGTTATCCACCTCTTTTATGGTCATCCACCTCTTTTTTTCCAGTCTCTTTAAAATAATCATGTGAATGAATTTGAGAACTTAATTTATCTTAGACTTAAATTTGTGCTACCCAACTTTAATGTCAAATTATCACAGGTAGGAGTCATGTTTCACCTAGTGTAGGCTTGCATGCTTTCTAAAAGTGATTGCAGGACTCATGATTCCTGTTTCAGAAATATTTATGACTCCATGGTGACACCATGTGGTGGTGACCTTATTCTGGAAGACAAGTCTGGGGTATGAAGAGTTTCTTCCCTTTGGTTAGGTCAATGTCTTTTCTACCTGATTGATAATCATACTACGCGTCTGCATAGCACAAAAACATTGTCAAAGATCTTTTGGGATGTGAATGCCACCAGCATGCTCTGTGCTCATATCTTTTCTTGGTGTTTCTCTGCTTGTGTACTTTGTCTTCCCAGTCTAATTTTATTCTCATAGTTGGAAACATAAGTGTTAGCACTCTATTGTAAGTGGCCATTATTTTCACCTGAAATAAAGATGAGAAAACTGACTTAAGGGATTTCCCTATAGTCTAGTTCATAACCAGTTTGTTAATATTGTGCACTGATCTCACACTCTGATTGAAAAAGTACATATTTTTTCTCACTATAATTGAAAAGATTTTTCATGCTTATATCTTTCTCAGCGTTTTTATGAAAAGCAGTTAGACCCCAGCCATAATGTATGCATCTATCTGGAATTCCTTAAACTCTTTCTGAAGAAAGTGTGATTGATGATTGTTAAAAAGATGAATAATTGGCCTAGGGTCCAAATTGCCCTCGAGATCAACTAAATTTTGAATCACTGAATAAAAGAGCAGAAATATATAGTAGAGATCAGGTAGGTCAGTGCCACCTCTTTAAATTCATTCATTCAATCAAATTGACAAATATTTACTGCGTGCCTAAATAGCACCCAGGCCATTTATGTCTCAGGTGACAAAGTCCTAGTGCCTATGAATACCAGATTTTATTATTTGGGTAATGCCAGTTGTTTAAAAAAATAAATCCTCACCTGTCAGGGGCTTAACACACTAGATGATTATTTCTGCTTCTGAAGAAGTCTAAAGTGATGTTTCTGACTACCATCAATCATTGGCAATCAAATTCAGTTGTTAGCTCCATAGCCCTGGCTCTTCCAAACTTCATGACTATGGTTAAATCAAATGCCCACTAAGTACTCGTATGCTGTCTTAGACATGGCCAATGTCTTTTTTTCAATCTCTTTGGCACCAAGTGTCAAAAGTTAGTATTCCTGGAAGGTCACGTGCAACTCCAAAGCTCATTTCCTGTCCCACCACATGGGCACCAAATTCTCCTACTATTTACCACCATCAGATGTGGCAAAATATGGGATAATCCTTTCATCTTCCAGGAGCTGACTTGCTTGCATGCCATTGATGCTATCCTGCAGAGCAGCTCCAATAAAAGAAGGCAATGCATGGTACCTTATCCTTTGCAGCAACACGAATGCAACTGTACACTGTCACGTTAAGTGAAGTAAGTCAGGCACAGAAAGACAAACACCACACGATCTCATCTGTGAAATCTTAATACAATAAAAGTAAAGAAAAGTGGTTTTCATAGAAGTAGAGAGTAGAATAATGTTTAGCAGAGTCTGGGAGGGGAAAGGTATGGTGAGGAGGAGAAATTGTGGACTAACAGGTACAAAACTTTCTATCTACCCTAAGTGAATCATTGTGTAATATATGTGTGTATTGAAACAGCACACTGTACCCCCCAAAATAAATATAAATAAAATTGGAAAAAAAATTTAAAAGGCAACATCTTTGGAGTAGACTCTGCCCCATGTGAAAGCCCAGGGATGGCTCATTAGTCCTGAGATAATACAAAGACCAGCCAACCAAGTCAAGCCCCGGGAGCACTTGGACTGAGGATCAAAGATTGATTCTTGAGACAGTAAAGGAAAAGTTACTCACCCTGTGGGCCCCACAACCAAAGAATAAAGCCACAAAAATGATTACATTGTGTAATGTTAAATATACAAATTATCCTGATTTGAGCATCTCATATTGCACAAAGGTATTGATATTCAATGCTGTGTCCCATGGATATGTGCAATCATTTATGTTTTGAATAAAAACAACAACAATGACATCAACAAAAAAGAAGGAAGCCTAGAGCTTAGGCAGACTGTTGGGTTTAGAGAAGATATGTGCCTCACACAGGTATTTTGTTGAGCTCAGTGTACAAATAGACCAGAAAATTGTACCAAACTTATTTGGGTACTAGAGGTAGTCCAATAGGTGTCCCAGCAGCCCTAGCTTTGGGGTCTGTAAAGAACAAAGATCTTTGTGAACTGCAGGTATGTGTTGCTGACAACAATGTTGAGTGGAGCTTCTGGCAAAGGGAGGCAGCCTCTGTCCAGAGTCACCCCTGGGGTGCTGATGTCTTGGGATGTATCTCCCTGCTACACTCCACTTGAGACACAGCTATTCATCTGGTGGGCACTTGTGGATCCAAGTGCTTTAGAGAGGACTTCCAGACACCATTGCACTCAGACATCCTCATCCTGCATTGGTCCCTTAGATGCCAAGGGCACAGATGGGAGGGCAAACAGATTTCTCATATTAAATAAAAAACATTCCAGAGGGGCACATGTGGTCCCACAGATGAGTTCTCTTTACACAAGTATGTTGAGGCCACATCTTTAGGGGTCCATTATCTCTCTCTTGATTACTCACAAGGACGGTCTTCAGCTACCTGGAGACCACCCCCAGGAAGTCCCCTGGACACTTGGTCTTCATTTACTGAAGACTCAGTCCTGATAAAAGCTAATGGTTTCCACTTGGTGGCAGCAGCAACCTAGCCTCAGTGACAACTGTGGAAGTACTACTGAAGTAGAAACCCATACCCCAAGGAACTGAATAGAAAGTCTCTTACCTTCGACAATCCTCCTAAGGACCAGACTTGCTTTGTACATGTAAAGTCACTCCTCTACAAGGCTGAGAGCTATGAAGAGGTGCTACAGCAGCCTGGTGAGACGTGTTTTTGTGTCCCATGTGGATGCCATGGGAATGGTACCTACCAAGATAGGATGGAATGGAATAATGTGGCTGATTGAGCCTGCACAGCCCTGGTGGCCAGAATTGCCATCCCAATCTGTTATTGGACTGAATGTGGTAACTCTTCCACTAACACAAGGGGATCATAATTGGGCCTCAATCTGTATACAAATGAGAATGAAATGGCCACCAGCATTGTGGTACCTGTCTGTAGTTGGTCTCTGTTTCTAAAGGTGAACAGGGAACCTTATCTCTAGGGTTTGACAAATAGAATATATTGGTCCTCTGTCACCATCTGGTGGCCTCCACTGGCATATAGTGGTAATTGACACCTAATAATCATTATGCAGTTGTCATTCTGTGAGAGTGGTAGACTGGGCTACACCATAGCAGCCCTTGAGACCATACTCTGCCATGTTTTTAAGTATCTGGATCACTTACAGTGAGATGATGCCACAATATTCACAGCAATGGGTCCTTAATAGTGGGCTAATGGACAACACATTCAATGGACATTTCATGCCCTTAATCTCAGGCTCGTGACATCTTCAAGAAGATGTAGTTAAAAATATTGCTGGACAGAAGATGTTACCAACATTGCAGCCTACACATATTTGTCAGATAGTATGAGTGTTAAACGCAGCTGGACCTCAGAGAGATCATTCTTTTGAAGGAGTTGCTTGGAGAAAATCAGGAGAGGAGAGGTAGGGGTATGGGAAGTTCAGTTCTCCATGTCTGTGATTCCACCCAAAAGTCCTTCAAGCATGGATCCCTTTGGTTTTTGTTTGTTTTGTTTTGTTTTGTTTCCTATTGACCCTATAGCCTGGAAAGCCTCACAGGTTTCATTATCAGGTGCAGTCACAGGTGACAACACAGACAAGGAGACTCCAATCTGCTTTTTCTACCATCGTCTGGTTTGGGTTTTTGGATATGGAGGTCACAGACCAGTAGAATAATGATTAGTAGGTAGAATTTGTGAATACTAGTGTGCTCTTCCAGTGGCCCAGTGGAAAATTAATAGGAGACATCACTGAACTTTGTGAGCTTGATTATTGTGCCCAGCCCCTGTGACTCCCAACCATCCAGAAGGCAGGTCTGGGTGAGGGTGGGCAATCAGTTGGCAAACAATGATGCAGTGGTTCCTGCCTTACAAACAGATAACGTTACCATGAAGGGAAAGCTGCGCAGCAGTACCTGGGGAGGGAACACTTTTTACAAGAAGGTATAGAAATCAATTTCAGTTTTTCTTTGTAATGGTAGATTTTTGTTATTTCTCTTATGGACATTTTATTCCAGTACCATTTAGTGATAAGACTTTTCTTTTTAAAAAATTCCTTTTTTTAAATGTGGTAAAATACATATGAATGTATCATAAAATTTGCCATCTTAAGTCTGCACTTTTAGTGTAGACTTCTTTAGTATTAATTACATTCATATTGTTATACAACCATCACTACCATCCATCTCGAGAAATCTTTTCATCTTACAAAAATAAAACTTTATTAACATTGAACTTTACCTTCTCATTCCCATCTCACACCTGTCCTTGGCACCCAGCCTTGTACTTTGGATCTATATAACTATGACTACTCTGGAACCTCAGATCAGTGCAGTCATACAGTATTTGTCTTTTTGTGACTGGCTTATCTCACTTAGCATAGTGTCTTCCTGGTTCATCCATGTTGAAGCATATGTCAGAATTTACTATCTTATGTTTCATTTTTTTAATTGAAACATTGATTATGCATTTTTATGGGGTACTTCAATATATGTATACAATGTTTAATGTTCAAGTCAAGGCGATTAGCATATTCATCATCACAAACCTTAATCATTTCTTTCTGATGAGGTCATTTGATCTCCTCTCTTGTAGCCATTTGATAACATACACTAAACTAATTTTAATGTTCATGCTTAGTTTGACTGTACACCAATAGAAATAATTTTTCCTATCTAGCTGTTTTGTGTCCACTGCACAACCTCTCAGTATTCTCCATCCACCTTCCCCTTTGTCTCTAGTAACCAAGTGCTGCCCTCCCCTTAAGAAAGTTCAACTTACTATTATTTTTTTAAACATTAGTAGTTCTCTTCCCTTTTATTTGATTTTTTAAATTTTAATTTATCAGTATACAGTATAATTGATTTTTATGTCCCTTTATCAATTCCTCCTTTTCTTCCCTCTCTTCCTCCCCTCCCCCCATCAGCATCATATGTGTTCAAATGTCTTAACAAAATCAAGGAGTTGTTGTGATTGTTGTGTCTTCTTCCCTTCCTGTCATCCCTGCTGTTTGTTTGTTTATTTACTTATTTTTATTAGCTTGCACAAATAAGTGAGAACATGCAGTATTTCTCTTTCTGTGCCTGGCTTATTTCACTTAACATAATTTTCTCTAAGTCCATGCATGTTACTGCTAACAATAGTATTTCACTTTTTTTTTTTTTTATAGCAGAGTAGTATTCCATTGTGTAGATATACCACATTTTCCTTATCCATTCATCTGATGATGGGCATTTAGGCTGGTTCCAGCTCTTGGCTGTTGTAAATAACACTTCAATAAACATGGGAGTGCAGGTATCTCTTCAACATGATAATTTCCATTCCTCTGGGTATATACCCAGCCGTGGAATAGCTGGGTCATATAGTAGATCTGTGTTTGAGGAACTTCCATACTATTTTCCATAAGGGCTGCACCATTTTGCAGTCCCACCAACAATGTAGGAGGGTTCCTTTTTCTCTGCAACCTTGCCAGCATTTGTCATTCTCAGTCTTTTAGATATTCCATCCTAATTGGAATGAGATGGTATCTCAGAGTGGTTTTGATTTGTATTTCCCAAATGCTGAGTGATGCTGCTCATTTTTTTCCTATGTCTTTTGGCCATTTGTATATCTTCCTTTGAGAAATGCCTATTCAGCTCCTTTGCCCATTTCTTTTTAAGTGGGTTACTTGTTTTTTTTACTGTTAAATTGTTTGATTTCCTTGTATATTCTGGTTATTAGTCCTTTGTCCGATGTATATTTTGCAAATATGTTCTCCCACTCTGTTGGATGTCTTTTTGCTCTGTTGATTGTTTCTTTTGCTGTGCAGAAGCTTTTTAGTTTGATACAATCCCATTTGTTTATTTTTCCTTTGTTTGCCTATGCTTTGGGGGTCATATTCATAAAGTCTGTACCCAATCCTATTTCCCAAAGTGTTTCCCCTATGTTTTCTTTAAGGAGTTTTATTGTTTCAGGATGTATATTTAATTCTTTAATCCATGTTGAGTTGATTTTGGTATGTGGTGAGAGGTGCAGGTCTAGTTTCATTCTCCTACATATGAATGTCCAATTTTCCCAGCACCATTTACTGAAGAGGCAGTCTCTACCCCAGTGTGTGGTCTTGGATCTTTTGTCAAAGATCAGATGGCTGTAGGTGCATGAGTTGACTTCTGGATTCTCTATTCTGTTCCATTGGTCCATTGGTGCATGTGTTGGTTTTTATGCCAGTACCATGCTGTTTTGGTTACTATACAAATATACTACTTTGTAGTATAGTTTAAAGTCAGGTAGCGTTAAGCCTCCAACTTTATTTTTTTGGCTCAGGATTGCTTTGGCTATTCGTGGTCTTTTGTTCTTCCATATGAATGTTAGGAATGTTTTTCCAATTCTAAGAAAAATGTCATTGGAATTTTGATGGGGATTACATTGAATTTGTAGATCACTTTGCATAGTATAGACATTTTCACAATGTTAATTCTTCCAATCCAAGAGCATGGGATATCTTTCCATCTTCTTGTGTCCTCTTTAATTTCTCTCAACAGTGGTTTGTAGTACTCATCATAGAGATTTGTCAGATCCTTGGTTACATTTATTCCTAGGTATTTTATTTTTCTGGTGGCTATTGTAAGTGGGATAGCTTTCTTGATTTCCTTCTCTGCCAGTTCATTGTTAGAATATAGAAATGCTACTGATTTTTGCATGTTGATTTTGTATTCTGCAACTTTGATGAAATCATTTATTAACTCTAAGAGTTTTCTTGTAGAGTCTTTAGGCTATTCTATATATAGGATCATGTCATCTGCAAACAGGAGCAGTTTGACCTCATCTTTTCCAATCTGGATGCCCTTTATTTCCTGTTTAATAAGAATGGTGAGAGTGGGCATCCTTGTCTTATTCCTGTTCTTATGGGAAAGGCTTTCAATTTTCCTCCATTCAGGATGATATTGGCAGTGGGTTTGTCATATATGTCTTTAATTGTGTTGAGATACTTTCCTTCTATACCCAATTAATAGAGAGTCTTTATCATGAACGGATATTAAATTTTGCCAAATGCTTTTTCAACATCTATAGAGATGACCATATGGTTTTTGTCTTTGACTTTATTGATATGATGTATCACATTTATGGATTTGCTTATGTTGAACCAACCTCGCACCCCGGGGATGAATCCCACTTGATCATGGTGTATGTATAATTTTATGTATGTGTTGCTGCATTCTATTAGCTAGTATTTTGAGGATTTTTGCATCTATGTTCATCAATGATATTTGCCTGTAGTTTTCTTTTTTTGTTATATCTTTGTCTGATTTTGGTATCAGGGTTATGTTTGCCTCATAGAATGAGTTTGGGAGAGTGGCCTCCATTTCAATTTTTTGGGATAGTTTGTAGAGAATTGGTATTAATTCTACTTTAAAGGTTTGGTAAAATTCTGCAGTGAAGCCATCCAGTCCCGGGCCTCTAATTTTGGGAGCCTTCTGATAACACCTTCAATCTCTTTGGTTGTTACTCGTCTGTTCAGATTATATCTTCTTGGCTCAGCCTTGGTAGTGTTTGTGTGTCCCAAAATTTATCCATTTCCTCTGGATTTTCAAATTTGTTGGCATATAGTTGTTTATAGTACTCTCTTTGATTCCTTGTATTTCTGAGGTGTCAGTTGTAATATCACCATTTTCATTTCTAAGTTTTGTTAT
This sequence comes from Cynocephalus volans, assembly GCF_027409185.1. Lineage (NCBI taxonomy): Eukaryota > Metazoa > Chordata > Mammalia > Dermoptera > Cynocephalidae > Cynocephalus > Cynocephalus volans. Next base: position 13,361,085 of record NC_084468.1, read on the forward strand.
TTGTGTCTTCTCTCTTCTTTTTTTAGTTAGCCTTGCTAATGGTTTGTCAATTTTATTTATCTTTTCAAAAAAACAGCTTTTTGTTCCATTGATCTTTTGTATCATCTTTTGGGTTTCTATTTCATTTAGTTCTGCTCTGATCTTAATTATTTCTTTCCATCTACTAACTTTGGGTTTGGATTGTTCTTGTTTTTTAATTCTTCAAGGTGAAGTGTTAGGTTGTCCACTTGCCATCTTTCCATTCTTCTGAGGTGAGCATTCAGTGCAATAAACTTCCCCCTTAGTACTGCTTTTGCAGTATCCCACAGGTTTGGGTATGATTTTCATTAGTTTCAAAAAATTTTTTGATTTCCTGTTTCATTTCATCTTGGACCCATATGTCATTAAGTATAATGTTGTTTAATTTCCATGTATTTGTATAGTTTCCAGAGTTTTGTTTGTTATTGATTTCTAGTTTGAATCCATTGTGGTCAGAAAAATACATGGAATAATTCCAATTTTTTTGAATTTGTTGAGACTTGATTTGTGACCTAACGTGGTCTATCCTGGAGAATGTTCCGTGTGCTGAAGAGAATGAATATTCTGATGTTGGACGAAATGCTCTGTATATATCTGCCAAGTCCAGTTGATCTAAAGTGTTATTAAGGTCTTATGTTTCTCTGTTGATTTTTTGCCTAGATGGTCTGTCCAATGTGGAGATTGAGTTGTTCATATCCCCAACTATTATGGTATTAGTGTCTATCTCTTTCTTTGGGTCTAATAATGTTTACTTTTTAAATCCAGCTGCTCCTAAGTTGGGTGCATAAATATTTATAATTGTTATGTCTTCTTTTTGGATAGATCCTTTTATCATTATTTAGTGGCCTTCTTTATCTCTTTTTATGGTTTTTGGTTTAAAGTCTATTTTATCTGATATAAGAATAGCTACTCAACCTCTTTTTTCATTTCTGTTTCCATGGTATATCTTTTTCCATCCTTTCACTCTTAGTCTATGTGTGTCTTTACAGGTGAGGTGGGTTTCTTGAAAGCAGCATATTTTGGGGTCCATATTTTTATTCCAGTCAGTCAGTCTTTGTCTTTTGAGTGGGGAATTCAAACCCTTTACATTAAGAGTCATTATTGAAAGATATTGATTTACTCCTGGCATTATACTGATTTTTGTTTGGATGTTTTAAATATCTTTTGTTCCTTTCTTTCTGATTTACTCATTTGTTTCTTGGAATAGTGTATAAACCTTTTTGTTTGTTTGTTTGTTTTCTCTCTTCATTGTTAACATTTTATTTTACTGGTGGGATTTGTTCTATCTTGAGTATTCAGGGTAGTAATGATTGTTCAGTACCAGACCCAGTACTCCCTTGAGAATTTCTTGTAAGGCTGGTTGTGAGATAGTGTATTCCCTCAGTTTTTGCTTGTCTGGGAAATTTACTGTTTGTTCTTTGTTTCAGAAGGATAGCCTTGCTGGGTAAAGTATTCCTGGCTGGCAATTTTTGTCTTTCAGTATTTTGAATATGTCATCCCAGTCTCTTCTGGATTTTAGGGTTTCCAATGAAAAGTCCGATGTTAGTCTGATAGGGGTTCCGTTATAGGTGACTTGATGCTTCTTTCTTGCAGCTTTTAAGCTTCTCTCTTTGTCTTTGAGTTTTGCCAATTTAACTATAACATGTCTTGGAGAGGACCTTTTTGGGTTGAATATGTTGGGAGATCTTTGAACTTCCTGAATCTGAAGGTATAGGTATTTCTTCCTATACCTGGGAAGTTTTCTGCTATTATTTCATTGAATATGTTTTCAATGCTATTTCCTTTTTCCTCCCCCTCTGGAATACCCATGATTCGGACATTGGAGCACTTGAGGTTGTCTGTTGTCTCTCTTTGATTTTCTTCAAGTTTTTAAATTCTTTTTTCTTTCCTTCTTTCTTTTTTTTCTTTTCTTTTCTTTTCTTTTTTTTTTTTTTTTGTACACCTGTATTATTTTGAACAAGCCATCTTCAAGGTCAGATATTCTCTCTTCTGCTTGATCTAGCCTGCTGGTTAAGATCTCTGTTGTGTTTTTTATTTCATTAAATGAATCCTTCAGCACCACAAGCTCTGCTACATTCTTTTTCAGGGCATTGATTTCTTTATGCGTTTCCTCTTTCAGGTCCTGTATACTTTTTTTCATTTTGTTGTGCTGTCTAATTGAGTCTTCTTGCACCTCATTTAGTTTCCTAAGGATTGTTGCTTGAAATTCCTTGTCAGTCATTTCAAGGACTTCCTATTCTATAGGGCCTAGAACTTGAGAGTTGTTGTATTCTTTTAGAGGTGTCACACTTTCTTGGTTTTTCATATTTCTTGTCTCTCTCTGTTGGTGTTTAGTCATTGTGGGTACGGTTTCGCAGTCTACTTATTCCACCCTGGTGTCTGTCTGGAGCAATATCAGGGAGTTTTGTTGACACTCAGCTGCCCATTGCTGCCTTGGGTCTTGGAGGATTGGTGGAGGCTGCAGCCTCTCTCGGGGGTAGGGACTCACCTGGTGGTGGCTTGGGGGTTCTGTGCACATAGAGGCTGCTGAGAACTCTGTGGCTCAACTGTGTCTCAGGTCCCAGGGGCTTGGTGGCAGCTGTGGCCTCTCTCAGAGGGTGCGGGGACTCACCAGGCTTGTGGCCTGCAGGTCCCATGCATGCAGAGCTACTTATTATTATCATTACTGTTTTTTTACTTATTTATGTATTTATTTATTTAATTATTTTAGCTCCCTCTTATCAGTGAGAACATGCCATATTTCTCTTTCTTTGGCTTATTTCACTTAATGAAAGCTACAAAACGCTGATGAAAGAAATTAAAGAGCACTCACTGAAAAGGGAAAGATATTCCATGTTCACAAATTGGAAGAATTAATGTTGTGAAAATGTCCATACTACACAAAGCAATCTACATGTACAATGCAATTCCCAAGAAAATAACAATGACATCCTTCACAGAAATAGAAAAAACAATCCTAAAATTCATATGGAACAGCAAAAGACCAAACAGCCAATGAAAACCTGAGCAGAGAAATTAAAGATGGAGGCATTATACTATGTGATTTCAACATATACTACAAATCTGTAGTAACCAAAACAGCATGGTACTGGCATAAAAACAGACACACGGACCAACGGAATAGAATAGAGAACCCCAGAATTAATCCACATATTTACCGCTAACATCTTTGACACAGGTGCTGAGAATATACATTGGGGATAGGACGGCCTCTTCAATAAATGGTGGTAGGAAAATTAGATACCCACATGTAGAAGAATGAAACTATACCCTTGTCTCTCACCATATACCAAAACCAACTCAAAATGAATTAAAGACTTAAATATAAGACCTACAACTATAAAAATTCTAGAAGAAAACATAGGGGAAACACTTCAGGATGTAGGACTGGGGAAAGATTTTATGAATAAGACCTCAAAAGCACAGGCAACAACAACAACAAAATAAACAAATGGGATTAAATCAAACTAAAAAGCTTCAACATGGCAAAGGAAACAACTAATGCAGTGAAACAACAACCTACAGAATGGGAGAAAATATTTACAAAATATGCATCTGACAAGGTGTTAATATCCAAAATATACAAGGAACTGAATTCAATCGTAAAAAAAGATAATAATCTGATTAAAAGATGGGCAAAGGAAATTTTCCAAAAGAAGACATACAAATAACCAAGAGGCTTATGAAAAAAAAAAAAAATGTTTGACATCACTAATCATCACAGAAATGCAAATCAAAATCACACTGAGTTATCATCTCACCCTAGTTAGATTGTTTGTTACCAAAAAGAGAGAAATAACAATGCTGGCAATGATGCAGAAAAAGGAGAATACTTATGCACTCTTGTGGATTGTAAAACAGCATGGTGATTTCTGAAACACTACAGATAGAACTACCATAGTTTTTGATTTTCCTTATAGTTAGAGATGTTGAACACTTCTTATGTGACTATTGGCTATTGATAATATCTTCTTTGTACAAATGTCTATGTACATCCTTTGCTCATTTTTGAATCATGTTTGCTTTTTTGCTGTTGTTCTGGAGTTGTAGGAATTTTCTGTATATCCTAGATATGAATCCCTTATGAGATATATTATTTCAAAATAATTTTTCCCATTCTGTGGCTTACCTTTTTACTATGTTGACAGTGTCCTTTAAAACAAAAATATTCGTAAATTTCATGAAGTCCAATTTCTCAGTTTTTATTTTTCTTGTCTGCACCTTTAGTGTGATATCCAAGAAGTCATTGGGAAATTTAATATAAGGATGCTTTTGCTCTAAATTTTCTTCTAAGAGATTTTTAGTATTAGCTTTTATGTTTAGGTTGTTGATACATTTTAAGTTAATTTTTGAATATGATTCTATAAAAGGGCTGACTTCATTGTTTTGCATCAGTATATCCAGTTTTCTAACTCTTTTCTATTGAAAAAAGTGTATTTTGCCCCATTCAGTGGTCTTGGCAACCTTGCCAAAATCATTTGATCATATAAGTGTACTTCAAAAAATTTGTGGAGAAATAGAATTAAGAGATAATATGCATCTTTCCATGAACTTTTTTAAGTACCCTAATATATGTGAGGATTTATTTCTGGACTCTCTATTCTCTCCCATTGATCTGTATGTCTATTTTATGCCACAACCACATGCTTTTGATTACTGTAGCTTTGTAGTAAGGTTTTTTTTTAATTGAACTATAATTGATTATACATATTTGTGGAGTACAAAATTGAATATCAATAACTGTGTACAATATGTGGTTATCAAGTCAGGACAATTTGTATATTTATCATTACACACTGTAATCATTTTTTGCAGCCCCTTACCAATTTTTCTCTAACTCGCTCTCCCTCTTGCCCATTCCCACCTCTGGTAAGCTCAGTACTGTTCTCTCCTTTTGAAATTTCAGCATATTATTGTGATTGCTATATCTTTCTTATTTATTTATTTATTTATTTATTTATTTAGCTCCCACTTATGAGTGAAGACGTATTTCTCTTTCTGTTCCCGGATTATTTCACTTAATGTAATTTTCCCTAAGTTCATCAACATAGCTGCAAATGGCAGAATTTTATTCTTTTTATGACAGAGTAGTATTCCATTGTGTATATATACCACATTTTCATTTTCCAGTTGTCTGTCAATGGACATTTACATTGGTTCCAACTCTAGGCTGTTGTAAATAGAGCTGTGATAAACATGGGAGTGCAGGTATCTCTTCCACATGATGATTTCCGTTCCTTGGGGTATGTACCCAGCAGTGGCATTGCTCAACTGTGTGGCAGTTCTATCTGTAGCTATTTGAAAAAGCTCCATACTGTTTTCCATATAGCTGCACTAATTTACAGTCCCACCAACAGTGTAGAAGCTTTCACCTTTCTCCATATGCTTGACAGCATTTGTTATTCTCTGTCTTCCCTCATTACTGTCTTCTTTACTATTTAGTTAATTTTTTGCAGTGAAAACTTTTAATTCCCTCCTATTTCCTTTTGTGTACACCATAGCTATATTCTATATTGTATAACTATATTCTTACTGAATGCCATGAAACTGTATTAAACCCTGAAGTTCTAGCACTCTAATTTGGGTTTTGGCACTTGGTCTGGTCATGTCCAGCAGAGTGGGGCAGAGAAGGCAGTGGAGCCAGGTGGTGGCATCGCACAGGGGCGGCGCATGAGTGGCATGGGCTGGCACACAGGAGAAAGAAAATCATGGCCCAGACTGGAAAGAAATCTGAAAAGGGACCAGTTTGTTGGTGGAAGTGTGTAAAATGAGAATATATTCGACTGAGATAGCTCAAGAGGTTCAGATGAGCTCATGAAGTAGAGTCTGTTTAGTTCCAATCGTCAGAAAATCTTGGAAAAAATGGAAATCTTAAACCAAGAATGGACACAGTGAAGGATACATCCTGTGCACATCACGACTTCTGTGAGCTCATTGCATGGGTCTAGGGAGTGTTCAGTGACCAGTGACTTGGTTTTCCCAACATAAGTCATCCCATCGAAGACTCTGAATGTGGTTGCTTCAGTGCCCATGATGTATTCTTGGTCTCCCCTTCAGCAGAAGGTGGAAGATGAAACTGTTTTGCACAATATTCCTTAGTTGGGGGATGAAATTTTAGACCAAGATGGCACTTTCATTGAAGAACTAATAAAACATTATGATAGAAAAGTAAATGGGGATAGAGAATGTGGGTTTATAAATGATGGAATTTTTGTGGAGTTGGTAAATGCTCTTGGTCAATACAATGATGATGACAGTGATGATGATGGAGATGATCCTGGTGAAAGAGAAGAAAAACAGAAAGATATGGAGGATCACCGAGATGAGAAAGAAAGCTACCCACTTCGGAAATTTTCTTCTGATAAAATTTTTGAAGCCATTTCCTCAATGTTTCCAGATAAAGGCACAGCAGAAGAACTAAAGGAAAAATATAAAGAACTCATCGAGCAGCAGCTCCCAGGCGCACTTCCTCCTGAAGGTACCCCCAACACAGATGGACCAACTGCTAAATCTGTACAGAGGGAGCAAGGCTTGCATTCATTTCATATGTTTTTCCATAAGCAGTGTTCTAAATATGACTGCTTCCTACATTCTTTTCAAGCAACACCCAACACTTGTAAGTGGAAGAACCCAGAAGCAGCTCTAGACAACAAACCCTGTGGCCCTCAGTGTCACCAGCATTGGGAGAGAGACAGGAGTTTGCTCCTGCCCTCACTGCTGGGCAGATGAAGACCCCACCAAAGCTCCCAGGAGGACAGAAGAGAATGGCTTCCCATTAACAGTAGCAGACCCAGCATCCCCACCATTAATGTGCTGAAGTTGAAGGATACAGACAGTGATAAGGAAGCAGGGACAGAAACAGGGGCTGAGAACAATGGCAAAGAAAAAGAAGAGAAAAGAAAAGAAAATTCCAACTCCTCTGATGCAAATTCTCAGTGTCAAACACCAATAAAGATGAAGCCAAATACGGATGCTCCTGAGAATGTGGAGTGGAGCGGTGCTGAAGCCTCAGTGTTTAGAGCCCTCATTGGCACTTGCTATGACAGTTTCTATGCCATTGCTAGGTTAACTGGGACAAAAACATGTAGCCAAGTGTTTAAGTTTTGAGTCAGAATCTGGTACCATAACTCCAGCTTCCGCCAAAGATGTCGCTACTCCTCCAAGAAAGAAGAAAAGGGAACACCAGTTCTGGACTGCACACTGGACAGAGAAACAGCTGAAAAAGCACGGCTTGTCTAACCACGTTTACAGCTATCCACCCTCTCATCATCCACAGCAGCCTTGTGACAGTTCGTGTCCTTGTGCAATAGCACAAAATTTTTGTGAAAAGTTTTGTTAATGTAGTTCAGACTATAAAAATCACATTCCTGGATGCCGTTGCAAAGCTCGGTGCAACACCAAACAGTGCCCATGCTATCTGGCTGTCTGAGAGTGTGACCCTGACCTCTGTCTTATTTGTGGAGCTGCTGACCATTGAGACAGTAAAAATGTGTCCTGCAACAACTGCAGTATTCAGTTCAGGGCTCCAAAAAGCATTTATTGCTGGTACCATCTGATGTGGCAGGCTGGGAGATTTTTATTAAAGATCCTGTACAGAAAAATGATTTTACCTTGGAATACTGTAGAGAGATTACTTCTCAAGGGGAAGGTGACAGAAGAGGGAAAGTGTATGATAAATACAGGTGCAGCTTTCTATTCAACTTGAACAATGGTTTTGTGGTGGATGCAACTCGCAAGGACAATAAAATTCATCTTGCAAATCACCCAGTAAATCCAAATTACTATGCAAAAGTTATGATGGTTAACAGCAATCACAGGACAGGTATTTTTGCTGAAAGAGACATCCAGACTGGTGAAGAGCTGTTTTTTGGTTACAGTTACAGCTGGGCTGATGCCCTGAAGTATGTGGGCATCAAAAGAGAAATGGAAATCCTCTGACACCTGCTACCTCCTCCTTGTCTGGAACAGCTGCCTTAGCTTCAGGAGTGCAGCTTGAAATTCTGAATTTGTGAAGTATTGTAAGAATAATTTATAGTAATGAGTTTAAAAGTCAACTTTGTGTTGCCTTCTCACCAGCTGCACAGTGTTTTGTATCAGTGAATATTTGCAATAATGCAGTATGGTACATTTTTCAACTTTGAATAAAGAATACTTGAATTTCAAAAAAAATAACATTCTTTTGAATTTATACCATCTTACCTTAAATAACATACAAATATCCTGCTCCTTTACAACTTTGTTCCCACAACTTTCAGTAGTTGATATCACAAAATAACATTTTTATACATTACGAGTCCCAAAACATAAACTAATAACTTTTTCAGATGTATTAGCCTCACGTTATGGAAAAAATGAAATGTAGAGATACTAACCAAAGTGAAAATAATCCTAGGATTTAGACTAATAATTTTTTAAAAACACATATAGATTGAGTACCTCTTATCTGAAATGCTTAGGACCAGAAGTTGATTTTATTTTTTTATATTTTGTAATGTTTGTAGATACTCAACTCCTTGAGCATCTCAAATCCAAAAATCCATAATTCAAAATGCTCCTATGAGCAATTACTTTGAGCATCATGTTTGCTCTGACAGCTAGAATTGTGGAACTTTTGGAGTTCAAATTTTCAGATGAAGAATGCTCAGTCTGAGTTAGTCTCTGATATGATGTAGAAAACAGTAAGTAGAGTTACAGTGGTTGTTAAAATAATACAGGCCTTTATAATTGTTCACATATTTGCCTTTACTGAGACCTTAATTCTTCATAGAGTTTTGAGTTATTATTTAGTGTCCTTTCATTTCAACCTGCAGGACCCCCCTTGGGATTTCTGGCAGGGCTAGTCTAGTGGTAACAAATTCCATCAGCCTTTGTTTATCTGGGAATGTCTTCATTTTTCCTCACTTTTTTTTTTTACTTTCTCCTAATAGACCTACTTTTATTTTTTATTTATTTTTTATTGAATCATAATTGATTATACATATTTTTGGGGTTCGACATTGATGTATGTTGATCAAATAAATATTATTAGCATATATATTATTACAAATCATACTTATTCTTTATGCCCCTTATCCAATTTCTCCCCATCCCCTCTCCCTCCCCCCTCGCACCTCTGATAACCCTAGATTTCTTCTCTCCTTCTGAGAGAGTCATGGTTACTCTGTTGATTTGCTGCCTAGATGATCTGTCCAGTGCTGAGAAAGGTGTGTTCAGGTCCCCCACTATTACCATAGAGCAGATGCTTCTTCTGTCACTCTGGAACGGGCTTTCTGGAGAGAGACATCCTCTTCTTTTCTTTGGTCTCTGCTGGTGACTCTCCTTGTGTCAATGCACCCAAGTTGCTGGTGGGCCATCTGCATGGTGGTTGTGGTGTCTAGCCACTTTTGTGGCAGTTGTGGCTGTTGTGGTGGCTGTGGTGGGCCGCCAATATGGAAGTGGTGTTTTTGGCATGCTCCTTGCCTGGTTGTGGGGGGAAGGCTCAGTCCTTGGCTCCATACCTCAGGACCCTGGGTGGGCCCTGTGGCAGCGGTGGCATGCCTGGTTGCAGGAGAAGGGGTGGGACCCTGGCTCCACCTGTTTTTACATTCTAAGATGTTGTGGAGTTGTTGGGTGGGAGGGGGAGAAGGGAAGGGGAAAGGAAGTTGGGAGGGAGAAGGAAGAAGGAGTGGGACATGGTTGAGGCCCATGGCACCCCACTCATTCCCGCATGGAAGACCAGGGGGCTTCCAGTGGTGGTTTGGTGGTTGTCACTGGACTTGTTGTGGGTATCAGGGGGGCATGACTGGGGCACTCAGCCCCTCACCACCCCAGCTCGAGAGCTTGAGGTGCTTCCCGCAGTGGCTCAGTGGTGGTTGCTGGGCTGGGTGCAGGTGTCAGGGAGCACAGCTGAGGCCCCTGGCCCTCCCTCCTCCCTGGCTTGGGGGCCCAGGGGGCTTCCAGTCCTTTGAGGTGTTATAGGTGTTCTTTGGTCTGTGGGTATTTTATTTTTTCTTTCAATTCTGTGTTGGATTGTTTGCTGTTCCTACTACTTAAACTCTGCACTGGAACTAATTTGTTGTCTTTTGCTTACTTCTAAAATGGAGGAACTTCAGTGAGGACAAGCCCTTGAGCTCTGTGGTTGAGCTAAACTGCTGCTGTGCTGCTGATTCCCTGGGGAAGGCTTTTTTGTGCAGCTCAGGTTTTAATGGTTGACTGGGTAGGAACTTCCAGGTCTCATGAGGTCTGGTACACCTGGGTTGTGTAGAAACTCTGGTCTGGACCTGAGTCTTTTCAGCAAACTGCACCCCCTGAAGTTCTATATTTCTGACTGGTCTACACATAGTGGGCCTGTGCTGATTGGGGGGCAAATCAACTGTCCTTACTGTGCCCCAGTGCTCCCCTGGTGGGCTCGTGTCCCCCACCACCCACACTCCAACGCTTCCCATAGGACAGGCCATGTGCCGGTCCCCTGGGATGACTCACTGGCCTCTGAGTGGCTCCTTTTTTCAATTGTTGTGGCTCCTTGCTCCTATGTGGGTCCATGGGAACCCTGTTAATGGTCTTGCTGGCCTGAGGGCCACCAAGGCCCTCTTCTCCCCTGCCACCTCCAGGCAACTCCATCTGAATGACACAGCTGCAGCTCTTGCCAGCTCCTGCTCTGTGCACCCACCCCTCCAGTCAGCCAGGATTCAAAACGGTGGGAGTGGTCTTTTCTTTCTCTCATCGTGGCTTCTCCTATCTTCATGAGCTCTGTAGGTCTCTCCTCCTCTTCCCCTGAGCTCTAGCAGTCCCAGCTTGGCTGTCATTACTTTTGAATAGTTGTAAATTGGTTGATTTATGGGAGAGAGTGATGCTGGGGACTGTCTATTCCATCATCTTGACTGGAAGACTTTCTTCAGTGTTGAAGGACATTTTTGCCAGATTCAGTATTCTTGATTCACAAGTTTTTTAAAAACCACTTTAAATATATCAGTCCACTACCTTCCAGACTCCAAACTTTCTGTTGAGAAATCTGATGATCTTATGTATGATCCCATGCATGCAACAAGTCATTTCTGCTTTCAAGATTCTCTTTTTGTCTTTGTCTTTTGAAAGTTGATTATAATGTGTTTTGCTTTTGTCACTTTGACTTCATCCTACCTGGAGTTTGTTGAGCTCTCTGAATTTTTACCTTTATCTCTTTTCATCAAATTTGGGGAGTTTATAACCATTATTTATTCAAATAATCTCTCTGTCCCTTTCTCTGGCTATTCTTTTACTGGGACTTCCACAATAGGTACAGTGGTTGGGCTCAATTCTTTCCCACAAGTTTCTTAGACTCTGTTCATTTTTCTTCAATTTTTGTTTTTGTTGTTGTTCCTCAGACTCAATAATTTCCATTGTACTGTCTTCACATTCCAAGATCTTTTATGCCTCCTCAAGGCTGACATAAATCCCTCTATTGAATTATTCATTTCAGTTATTGTACTTTTCATCTCCAGAATTTCTTTTTGGTTTCTTTTTAAGGTGTCTATTTCTTTATTGATATTTCCATTTTGTTTATAAATTGTTTTCTTGACTCTTTTTCATGTCTTTCTACAGTCCTCTAAGTATCTTTAAGACATTTTTAAAAAAATTCTTTGTGTAATAGTGAGCCATCAGTTTTTTACTCAGCAACAGTTAGTGTTGGATTTTTTTTGTGACTCTGTGTCACTTTTTAAATATATATGTATAAATTGAATAGTAAATATTATATGTACTTAGGTGTGAACCCTGATTTTTTTGATATATGTATATATTGTGGAATGGCTAAAGTAAGCTATTTACCATATGCAATACATCATATAGTTATCAATTTTTGCTTTGCAATGAGAACACCTAAATTTTATTTTATTTTATTTTTTTACCAATTTTTAATTATAAAGTAGACTGTTAATTACTATAGTCACCATAATGTACAATAGATATCTTGAGTATACTGGGTGACTCAATGGCATCATTGGGGTTCTGGGAAGAGCCCTGTACCCCCAAGGGAGGCATTGAAGTACTCTGTAGCTTTGCTGCTAACGTGGGCGACACTGAGTGTGGTCACTGAATTTGTGTGCAGGGCCCTGTATTCTCAGGAGGGACACTGGGATGGTTGGCAGCATGACTGCTAAAGTGGGTTACTCTGGTGGAGGTGTCAGGAATTTTTGGTGGGACACTTCACCCTCAAGAGGTAGCTTTCCAGCTGGAGTGACCACTCTGGGCAAGGCTGCTGTGGTTGTGGACCGACCCTGTGACAGAGCATTACTGGCACACTCTGAATCTCCTCAGCTGGAGTAAAATGCCTGGACAGGGTCTCTGGGGCTGTCAGTGGGCTTTTGTGCCCCCGAGAGAGATGCCAGATCCCTCTGAAGCCCCCTTGCTGTGGTGGAGAATTGCAAGAATGTGTCTTTGCCTGAGAGACTCATATGAATCCTCCATTACCTCTTCATGGCTGCATGAAATGCAAGACCACCTCGCCAATGAATGTGAGGTTTCCAGCAGTGGCTAGATGCCCTGATTAGGCAGTTTTCTGACTCTGTGACATGTGCATACCAACCCCTTCTATCCTAAGGGTGGCACCCTTCCTGAACTGGGCCTCCTATTCCCATGGTGCAGGCTGTCACATGGCCATGGATGTGGTCAGCTCAGTGCAATGATGCAGCCACAGGGGAGTGAGATCTCTGTAAGGGCCAGCGTGATATGTTCTTAGGTTTGGGGGCCAATCTCAAATCTGCAACCACTATAAGAAGTCTGGGGCCTGAGGGGTAAGGATGGCTTAGTATGTGACCCTCTCTGAGTCACTTCATTCATAGGTACTACCAGGAGTTTTCAGCACCAGGTGTCTGGCCACAGAGGCTGCCCCTGAGAGAGGCGTATGGGTTCTCTTCCCCCTCCTTACAGCTACGAGTATTTTTTGTGTATCCCGCCAGTGTAGGCAGAGTCACCAGCTGTGGCACTGGGCCTGATTAAGGTGCCTCCTGAGTCTGTAGGGAGCATGGACTGAACTCCATCCTCAGGGTGGCACTCTCACTGTACTAGACTGTGCATCCCCAGGTTGCAATGCTGAAGCCAAAGAGGCCCAGAGGGTGGGGATGTGTGTCCCTCCCCAGGCCAGTACAGCCCCTCATGCCTGCAGCAGTTCCCAACACTGAATGCATGGCCACAGAGGTAGCACAGACTTCCTCATCATTTGGGTCACAGGCCCACTCACCTTCCCACAGTCAGAAACTCCTCCAGGTTCCCTGCCACTCTGGAGTGGGGAATGAGGCTGTGTTGGCAGAGAATTTTTCTTTTCTTCTGGTAACTCTCCTGAGTTTCTGCACTAATCAAAGTCTGCACTATGCCCTTGATGTGTTCTTATTCCCTTCTTTCATTTTTTACCTCCAAGTATAGGTGTACATTCTACGTATTCTGTCTTTGTTGGAGAGACGACTGATGCATCCTTCTAGGTGGCCAGCTAGATGCTTCCCACTTCCTGTGGCTGCTTTTGAATCCCTAGTCTTTAATGTCAGGCTCCTGACAGAGGAAAAAGAGAAAAATATAGACAGAGAAAAAAAGGTGCTTGTCTTTTAAATTTCCTGAAATTTGCTGCAGTCCAAGAGGGAGGGCTTGCAGCAATATGTGTGTATGAAGAGGGAGGGAGGTGTAAGAACAGTGGCACAATGCCTTGGGTTGAATGTTCCCCCAAAACTTAATTCCCACTGTAACTGTTGAGGGTGGGAAATCCTACTATGATAATTGAAAGATGGGGCCTTGAAGACATGACTAGACTGTAGGACCGTACCTTAGTGAATGGATTAATAATGGTGAGCAGGTGCATGGTTCTGAGGGTTTTAAAAGAAGAGCACTTGAGAGATTAGTCTCTCTCTGCCATTTCAAAATGTGATGCCCTGAACTGCTGTAGTCACCACCAGGACAGAGCCCTCACAAGATGTGTTACCTGGACTTTGGAGACTTCCCAGCCTCCAAAACTGTAAGCAACAAATTTTGTTTTCTTTATAAAATGTCCAGTTCTATGTATTTTGTTATAAGCAATGGAAATGGACTAATACAGAAAACTGGTACAAGAGAAGTGGGGTGTTGCTCATAACAAATACTTGAAAATGTGGAAGTGGCTTTGGAACTGGGTGTTGAGGAGAGTCTGGAATAATTTGTTGGTACAAGCTAGGAAATGCTTAGATGGTGGTGAGGAAAGTTCAGGACTTCTTAGAGACTGGTTAAGTGGTGGCAACCAGGATTCGGATAGAAATATAAACTGTAATAACCATTCTAAGGAGGCCTCAGATGGAAATGAGAAGGGACTTCTTGGAAACTGGGGCAAAGATCACCCTTGCTATGAATGGGCAAGGAACTTGGCTGCATTCTCTTCATGCCCAAAAGCTTTATGGAATGTGTCATTTCAAGGTACCGACCCAGAGTATTTAGTGGAAAAAACTTCTAAGCAGCCAAGCATTAAGGAAGTTGTGTGGCTACTTGAAACAGCCTACACTGAGCTATAGCAGCAAAGGCATAACAGAAAGCTAGAAGATAAAAGGAAAGCAAAGTGGAAAGATTTGGAAAATTTTCAGCCTGGACACATGGTAGAGAAGCAGAGAGCATCTTCAGGAGAACAAATCAATGATGTAGCCCAGCCATTGTTTGCTACGGACATTAGTACAGAAGAAAGGGATTATCAAGAGAAGGGAAAAAAAACCTTGAAGGTATTTCAAAGGCCGAGTCTTCCATTACAGGCCCAGAGTCCTAGGGAGACAGAATAGTCTTGGGGAACAGGCCAAGGAACCCCACAGGCTCTCTGCCCAGGGCCATCTCAAGAGGCTGCTCCCTAGTCTGGCACCCCAGCTGCTTTGGCTGCTTCAGCTGTAGCTAAATTGGGCCCAGGTGTGGCTGGACCCACAGCTTTGGAAAATACAAGCCAGAAGCTTTGGCGGTGTCCACATAGGGTTAGGTCTGCAGGCTCACAAAATGTCAGAGCTGTGAGGGCTTGGGAGCTTCCACCCCAATTTCAATGAGTGTATGGAAAAGTCCGGTAGCTCAGGAAAAGATCTATCACAGGGATGGATTCAGCAGACAGCCTTCACTAGAGCAATGCCAAGTGCCCCAGTGGGGTCAGGGTTGCAGCACAGAAACCCTCCCAGCTCTATGTCTAGTGGAGCTGTGAGAGCAGGTCCACCATGGAGACCTCAGATGTGTAGAGCTACGGGCCTGCAATGTCAGCCTGTGAGAGCTAAAGCATCACCTGAAACCAGGAAAGCCATAGAAGCAGAGCTTCCCGAGGACTTGGGGACCGAACCCCAACACCAGCAGAGGAAGTCAAACATGAAATCGAAGTACATCCGCTTTGAGATTTAATGCCTGTCCTGCTGGGTTTCAGACTTGTTTAGGACCTGCTATACCTTTCTTTTGGCCTATTTCTCCCTCTTTAAATGGGAATTTGTACCCTATGCTTGTCTACCCATTGTATCTTAGAAGTAGATAATTTATTTTGGTTTCACAGATGGGATTTTGAACTTCGGACTTTTGAGTTGAAACAAATTAAGACTTGGGGGAATGAAACAAATGTATTTGGATGTGAAAAGGACGTGAGTTTTGGGTAGCAGTGGTGGAATACCTTAGGTTGAATTTCTCCCCAAAACTTAATCCACACTGTAAATATTGAGGGTGGAAAGTTCTAATATGGTAACTGAAAGATGGGGCCTTGAAGAGGTGATTAGATTACAGAATCATGCCTTAGTAAATGGATTAATAATTGTGGTCAGGGGCGTGGTTCTGAGGGCTTTGAAAGGAGAACACATAAGAGGTTAGTCTTTTTCTGCTATGTCATTTTGAAATGTGATACCCTGAATCACTGTAGTCACCACCAGGACAGAGTCCTCACCAGATGTGTTCCCTGGACTTTGGACATCCCAGCCTCTGAAACTAAGCAATAAATTTTGTTTTCTATATAAAATACGCAGTTCCACGCGTTTTGTTATAAGCAACAAAAACAGACTAATACATACACCTTTGTAACTGCACCTCCATGACCAGCTAAAACCATCAGCAATCACAACATAGTTCTCTATTATTTGGAAGACAGAATATTCACTGTTGATGCTTTTTCTTTTAAGCTGATTCCAGTGGCTCTAGGAACATATGCATAGCTTCCTGTTAAAGGCTGATGGGTGAGAGATAAGTAGCTGCTGTAAAAGAGTTCAAATTCACCAAAAAGTAACTGGAATTTACCTTCTAAGCATCCCCACCATCCCCAGAAATTGCAAGTCTTGAACAGAGTCCAGACTTTTAAAGAATTACAGCTGACAGATTTTGCCAGTGCAAAAATTTTGTTACCCAGGTGGGAAAACACAGATTCCAGGTGGTTCCTATTGTGTCATCCTCCATTTACCTTTTCCTTTTGAATTAATGGGAAGATGACTTTCTGACATCTCATGGAAGGGTGAGCCAGTCTTTTCCAAACCCTCGAGTGACAAGGAGTTCACTTCTTCACATAGTAACTTGATGTGCTATTTATTTAAAGTCTGCTATAGGCAGGTACTATTGTCTCCCTTTATTGAGCTTTTCTATGTGCCAGGGCTCCTGCTCTTCATCCCTTTCACGTGATAAGGCAAGTGCAATCCCATCCCAATGTTTCAGAGAAGGAAACAAGTCTGAGGAAGTTTGTGCTGCTTGCCTAAGGAAGACCCACATTTGGACTGAAATGTTTCAGGAAGCATCAATCCATATGGTTTCCTAGGAATGGTGGGGGACCAAAGGAAATTAAAACATGAGCCTTGTGCACAGTGTTTGAGATCCTGTGGGGGGATAGGGCAAAGAAGTAAATATTCCCTTAAAGGAGAAGAGAGATGTGGTGGGAGTTGCAGAATCTGGCCTAGGGGAGCAGTGGCAGCGTCTCATGAAAGGAACAAGGAAGTGAAGGAGCTTCCTGCACAGGGAAGATGGAAGTGGAGATGGGCATTTCAAAGTAAAGGTTGGGTGGGGATTTGGGCCTAGTGATTAGGCCTGTCAACTAAAACACTCTCAGAATGAACTTCACCTGGTCTTCTTTCTTGTGCAACAGTTACAAAGGTACAGACTGCTTTGCCCAACCATCTGTAGTTTACAATCTGGCTTAGCATCATTTCATAGAAAAAGCTTTTCAGTAAAAGGGTCAGGACCTTTCTCCTCAGGATAATTGAAATATCACTGGCCAGCAACTGCTGTGGCCAATGTTACTATGCACAGAACACCTGGGAAGGTAGTTAAAATAAACATTCCTGGGCCTCACCCCTAGAGACACAGGTTCAATATGTCTGCAGTAGAGCCTGAGAATTAGCATATCTGAAGCTCTTCAGTAAGTACAGGTACTTCTGATACACCTGCCCCACTTTGAGTAGCATAGATTTAAGTTGGGTTTTGTCATTTAAAGACACTTTTTATCTATATAGTGGTTTTTCTTATTCCTTTTTCTTGAAAGTGCTCTAGTGATTTGGGAGTGTGGTAGAAAACAGTCTGTGCCCAAACCCATCCCACCCATGATGTTTATGTACTGAATGCCACAAGCTATAGAATTGAGCAAATCTAGGTTTCCCTTCTTGCCTGAACTCTTATAAGCTGTGAGGTGTTGCACAACTCACCTCCCTAGGATTCAATCCCACTGCGTAAAAGCAGAAATAAAACCATTCAGTTCATACGGATGTGGTGAGGATTGCATGAGGAAACAAGTAAAAGATTCAGAGTCTTTATAAGAATCAGATCTGATAAATGTGTCATAGCCGATATTGATGTACCTGCTTTTTAGAAACTTGACTGAAATGAAATGCCCTGACTCCACCACCCCCCAGACTTCTGTGTTTTCTCATATCCTCGTCAATGTGTCATCTTGGTTTTCCCCACTTCACTGAGCTCCCAGGAGGTGGGATCTAGTCTGTTAGCTCATCCCTTCCCATACCCACCAGTGTCTTGCATGATGCTTGGGTCATAGTAGATGTTAAATATGTATTTGTTAAGAGGAAAGAATGCATACAGATGCTGGTTAGCAGTTCTCAACACAGATTGCACATGAGAATTGTCTGGGAATTAAGCAAAACTACTGCTGCCTGGAATATACCTCAGAGATTCTAATTTAATTAATCTAAAGCAGTGTTTCTCAACCTTGGTTGCAAATGGAAAACACTGTGTGGAATTGAACAATCCGCAAGCTCTGGCCCCATCCCTGATCAATTACATCATAATCTCTAGAGGTGGGACCCAGACATCAGTGTTTTTAAAATGTTCCACCAGATGACTCCACTGTGTAGCTAAACTGGGCATTGCTGGCTTAAATGTAAGCAAGCATTGGGTTTTAATATGTTCATAAATAGACACAAACACCTAATTTGTAGGGGTGTTTGCCTAATAAAATCATTTTCTGTTTCTTTCAACTTCTTTGATCTAATTTAACTGTGATGTACAAGGTCGCTATCTTCCAATCCCACTTCTGAATCATTGGACTATGTGCTGTTGCTATTGGATGATTGTGCTAAGTTAAATGGTGCCCCCCCCCCACACACAAAATTCATGTAAATTTTGAGAATGAGACCTTATTTGGAAATCGGCACTTTGCAGATGTAATCAGGTGAAGATGGGGTCATACTGGGTGAGAATGGGTCCTAATACAATACCTGGTGTCCTTCTAAGAAGACAAAGATTTGCACACAGACATGCAGGGGAAACCTCCACATGATGACAGAGGCTGGAATTGAAGAGGTGCATCTACAAGCCAAGGAAAGTCAAAGATTGATGGAACGACCTGAAGCTAATGAGAGGGCACCTTTGCTTGTTCTGCCAAAAACAATTAGGAGAAAGTTTGGGGAAGAAGGTGGATAGGCGGATGGAAAAGTGACATGTTCTGTATTCCAGAGATTCAAGCTGGCACTGATCTGGTTTGAGTTACCACAGAGTCGGTGCTGAGATGTGGCTTTATGAAGGAGAAGAGATGTGTCCAATGCTAAGAAGCTTTCTGAGATGTAGACCTGTCAACCTGCAGCACTTCACACACTCTGAAAGCTTCCTACTTATTGCTATCAAGGGCAGTCATTCCTTAAGGACCACACACATTCTCTCTCTCTCTCTCCCCGCTCCCTCCCGCTTTCCCTCCCTTTCTCTCTGTCTCCCTCTCTTTCTCTATCTCTGTCTTACACACACACAGACATACACAGCTGGCTCTTTCACTTGCTATCCAGAAAGTCCTAATAGAGAAAAATATATAGCACCAATTTGGACAGAAGCTAACAGAAAATCTGTGGTGCCCTTTTTCTTTCTTCCTCTCTTTTATTCATTTGTTCTTTCTTCCTTTCTTTCCTTTTTCTTTCTTTTTCTTTTTTCTTTTTAGGTTTTCAAAGCATTCTCTCAGGATGTGACTTTGATGGAAGGTTGAGCAGAATGAAAGCGTTAGCTTCTAGAACTTTCCTCTGTAAGGACATGGAAAGGGATGCACACATAAAAGAGAGTGATGAATTCTGTGCCCTATCAGGTTTGCCCGTGTCTAAAGACCATCAATGTCACTCTTCTCTCATAAAGTGGAGAAAATCAGGAGTTTTCAAGGCAGAAAAATCTGGGGGACTTCTAAACCCAGGATTCTCTTTACAGGTTCTGACTCCTGTTGGGTTCGGGACACTGACAAGTTTCTCCGCATTTCTGACCCTCAGTTCACTCATCTAGAAAGTGAGAATCAGAACTCCCACAAGAGAGGATTTTTGAGGGGGGTTAAATAAGAGAATAGGGCAAGGTCATTGGCAACTAGCAGGTGACTAATGATGGTGATTCCTGTTCATGTATTGTCCAAGGGGAAAAGAACCCAAAACTCTTATCTTTAAGGAGTCTTCACAGGAAAATTTTTGACCTCCCTCCTCAATCCAGGTTTATGTTGCAGGCTCTAAATGATCGTGTGTGTTGCATCTACTATTTATGCTGCAGTAATAATAAATGCTTAGGCAGTGTTGACCTATGTCAGTCTTCCAGTTAACCCTTAATGGTGCACTTTATTATGCTGTTATCCAGATGAGCTGATTGGTGACCAGAAGGTTAAATAATTGTTCCACAGACAGTTTAGCTATCTGCACAGGCAAATCTCTAGCCCAGGTGCAGCTGAGTTTGCCATGTTGGAAGGCAAAGCTCTTCCCAGTTCTGCCCATGGCCAAGACCATGAATGAACTAGAAGGAGCAACCTCACGAGCTAGAAAGGATCTTTAGGAGGCTTTGGGATGGTTGGGTTCTCCAGTGTTTATGCCAACCCGTATGAGAACAAAGTTATTATTTAATACTCCCTGGAAGAGTTTATCAGTCTTTTTCTATATTAGGGCCATGTTTAATTGAGTATTATTTAGTTGATGTAGTGGATTGAATTATGTCCCCTGAAAACTCCCTGAAGCTTGAATTGTGTCCCCAAGTTTTATGTATTAGAAAATTTTATGTATTAGAAACTGTGACTGCTAAGAGGATTGGAAATCCTATTTGGTAACAGAAATGTGGAGCCTTGAAAAGGTGATTGGATTGTAGGACCATGCAGTAGTGAATGGATTTAAAATGATCGTCAGGGGCATGGTTCTGAGGGCTTTAAAAGAAGAGGAGAGTCTGCCTTTTGCTCTCTCTGCTTCCACCACCTTGCAATGTGAGACCCCTGGGTCACTGTCACTACTACCAGATGGACTTTGGACTTCCCAGACTCAGAAACTGGAAGCAATAAATTTCATTTTCTTAATAAATCACCCAGTTCCAGGTATTTTGTTATAAGCAGCACAAATGGACTAATACAGTTGAATACGGGGCCACAAGGCTGAGACTCTGTGTAGACCTTAAGGGAAAATGTCCTTCACTTACTGTGACTAGAAGGAGCTTGGGGAGGGTCTGGGATATGGGTTCAGTTGTCTTGGGGTTGGCAGTAAGTTTCACAGGTCAGGCCCTGGGTCCCAACCTACAATGACACCCCAATCTTTGACTCTTCTCTAACTTGCTAAGCATGATCCCAGTCATTGGAGAAAGTAAGTCCCTTGAAGACAGGGGGTTTTCTTTTCATATTTTTATTGCTGCTATTTCCTGCCTGTAGACGATTACCTACAACATAGTAGGAGCTTATAGGAAAGATAAATGAATTGAGTATAATTTCAGGGCATTTGCTCTGAGAGCTCCCTCTGTCTGATATATTCTTACAAAAGAGAGTCACCTGTCTCAATTCCTTCATTTAGGTCTAGACTCAACAGTGTCCTTCATAGGGAGGACTCCCCTGATCAACCCATTTAAATTCATTGGTTTTATGTTTTTGATTTTTTTATTCACTTTTCTCTTAAGTCTTGCTTTAATTTCTTCTCTTACTCTTGTATAATTGTCAGTTTATCATCACTTTCCCCACTGTTAAGCTCCATGAGGGCAGAGTATCCATGTCATGGGCATCCATTGTGATATTTCCAGCACTGACAGCACAGGCTGGCAGGAGTCGGTGCTCCATAAATCCTCTGTGAAATGAGTGAATGCATGAGTGAGCGAGTAAATGAACAAATGTACCACCCATGGGAGGAGCTAAGCACAGTGCCCGGCACAGAGCCAGTGACAGATAAGTGTTAGATTTGTGATGTTCATGATGACGCTGAGTATCACTCTGAGGCTGTTGCACTGTGGATTGGCCACTGACAACCCGCAGTGTATGTCCTGGTAGGTTAGTGAGTCTAAAAGGATGTCCTTTCATGCCACCTGCCCTTTCACCCTGGCACCATCACGGATGCTAAAGAACCATGATTTTACCAACTCCTGCTCCTCCCTCCCCCCTCTTTGTGGAATCATGATGATACATTGAGAACAATTTATCCACTCTTTCTGACTCCCGAACTAAAACTCTTACAGATTCTCCATACTAGTGTGTAAATGACTGACACCACCCTCATCCCTGCATCCCATGCTACTCCACCTGCCCGACCTCTCCTTGCTTTCTTTCATGTAGTGATATGCCTAAAGTGCTTGCACTCTGCTCCATCTCATTGCTGAAGATACTCTCTCCAAAATCCAGCTCCAGTGTCACCTCCTCTGTGAGGATGAACCCAATTTTACAACAGCTTTTGTCTACTCTCTCTGGCTTTCCAAGGAGCTTTTCTCCTCCTACTACAGCCCTTATTACAGAGCACTGTACTTGACCAGGCCTTTCTCTCCCATTTTGCAATGAGTCGTGCAAGGGCAGGGGTTCTGGTGACGGGGAATAGGCAGCTCTGACTTGAGTCAGCAAAGAGGTCTCGTCAAGCCTGTGGACTCAGCTGTCAGAACTCTGGAAACACATGCTGAGGTAAGCAACCTGTGAGCATCACATCCAAGAAAGTGAATACAAAGCAAACTCCAAAACACAAACACAAAAACAACAAGATGATTTTTATGGTTTTAAATGTTAAGATGTCTCACTGCACTCTCACAGCAGAGAAGTTCATATCTTCTGGGGAACGTGGAGAAGTTTACCGCATACAGAAGGGCTTATGATGTGAACTGCCCTAAGGTCCCTGTTCTCTTAACACAATTACCTTTACATGTTCTCTGATATGGAGAGGATGATATTGCAGAAAGAGCTCCAGGACTCCCACATTATTTCTCCATCTCTTGGTCAGTCTGCCGATCCATCCGTTGGACTTTCTTCTGGGCCATTTTCAGCCAGGTTTGGTTACCTGGTTAATCTTTGCAGTGGGTTTTAGTGGTAGACCTGGTCTGTGTGTGTGCTGAGTTGGTAGGTGTGGTCTCTGTCACCAGGATTTGCTCCCTGGGGTTGGTCAGTTCACTCTTTATTGACTCTGTGCTGGTGGTCTCTTTAAACGGGATGACCTCAGCAGTGGAGTGCAGTTTGATCTTGATCTGTTCCTGGTGGGTAGGATAAATCCCACTTGGATTCTAGTGGTTGAGTAGAGTGGAGCTCACCAGCTTGAGATTGGATTCCTCAAACTTGCTACCACACACACTGGTCATCAGCATGGCTGTGGAGTTCCCACAGATGTTTTTCTGGAGTTTCAGGCTCCTGATAATTTCTCCCAAGTAGTCAAGTTTGTGCTCCAAAGACTCCAGGCATGAAGTTGTATTGCCCGTGAAGACACAGGAGAACCGATTGTTTTTTCTAGTGCAATCAACCTTTAATTCAACGATGCCATACCCCTTCTCAGTCAGATGTCCCTCACACTTAGCTTGATCTTCAGTCGTGAAGTCAGATATGTGCACAAACTCAGATGAGTGGTCTTTTGCCCAAATTCCAGAGGAGCCTCCAATGACCCAATGATCCAAGTCTGGTGCTCTGCCTTGTCCTATCTTTACTCCCTCTTGGACATGCATCAAGAGCACCTGAGTGGCCAGAAGGAGGAAGGACAGCAGGGTGAGGCTGTGGATCCTCATGGCTCAGCTGGGAGGCACCTGGTTGACAAAAGGCAGATGAGTCAGTGCCAGCGGCAGCTCAGTGGGGCAGGACCGCAGGCTGCCCTTTCCCACCATCCTATCACATGCCTGCTTGATTTAGGAGTAGACCAAGAATCCTTCTGGCTCCTGGATTCACTAGACCAGCAGCCTGACTACTCACATTTCCACTTGACTTCAGTCTGCACTGTCACAGCACCACCACCTTTCATCCTCTCCTTACACTCTCTGAACCTCATTAACTCTCACTCCTCCTGGCCTCACCCACTTACTGCTGCATTTACTCACTCCTCATTCTCTCATTCAGCAAGCTTTTATTGAGCACCTACTCCATGCCATGCACTAGACTAAGTGTTGAACATACTGAAGTTAATGAGAAACCACAAATATTAAAGATCTTAGAGGCTACTTTCTGGAGAATTTAAATAGTGTTGACCAATGTGTCTGTCCCATCATTGTCCCTAACTTGATCGTGGACAAGTCATTCTGCTCCTCTGGGTCTCACTTCCTATACCTGAAAATCAAGGGGTTGTATGAAATAATCTTTATTCTCTATTCCAGCTACAACGTGCTGGATTTCTATCTCACAGTTCCACATGGACTCTGATGACCACAAAATGGGAAAGGTGTGGCGAATGTCATGAAGAAAGGTGATGTTGACCCAGAGTTTGAACATTCATGGGAATTAACACACTGAAGTGGGAGGGCTGTGTAGGGGGGAGGAGCACTGTGAGAAGAAGTAAGAGTGTTAGAAAAGACACAAAGGTGAGAATTTCATCAGATTTGACTGTGCAAGGTGAACCAGAGAGAGGAGGGGTGAATTTCAACTGGAGCATTTAGATTACAGGATTGAAGGCAAGATCATGCCTAATTGATTTCTGAAGCTCCGTGGTGGCACAGTGCTGAGCATACAGAAAGCCCTTAATTAATGCTTTTGGAAAGAAATCAGTGAATCAATAGGAATACCTACAATGCCACACTAAACTACATCAGTTTTATCTGGTGGACAGCAAAAACCATGCTGAAATGAACAAGAAAAGTTAATTTCAGTTTGATGCTTATGTGTAAAGCACTGGCCAAACATTTGATCCTCACTTCACTAAATCCACCCAATAACCCTGGCAGGTAGCTATTAATATGTCACCCCCAGGTAATTGCTGTGGCAGTTAATGCTCAGACCCCTGCTGGACAAGTCACAAAGCTGGTATGAGCAGTCAGACTATATCTCTCTGTTGTCTATCACCCTTCATTGATCACGTCTGGCTTTTCACCTTTATTCTGCCCTTCAGATAACATTGGCAAGAAATAGGAAAAACAGCTATGAACTATTCCAGTCTAGTTTGGCACAGTTCTTGATGATTAGATGATTCAAATTATAGGAGCTCCATCTAAACAAAACACAGAATTTTGCATGAAAAAAAAGCTATTCTCAGGAAATGGCCCTGGCCTCATTTCTACTCCACCTCCTAGGATTGGGAAAGGGAAAGACAGTGACAGGAGAATGAATTAAAGCAATGAATGGTGGGACAGGAGGCTGGGTATGCTGGATGAAGACCCCCTCACTTCTCACAGCAATGGGACTCAATTGTCATCTGTCCACAAGGTTGGAATCCAGACCCAAGGACACCAGGACATTGGGTGGCATGAGAAGCAGAAGCAGGTAATGAAGCTCCTGAGAGAGGGAAGCTCTTACCTTGTTGTGAGTATGCAGAGCCAGTGGGATGCAGATGCACAATAAGCAAGCAGGCTTGCAGCTGTCTCAGCTGTGGTGCAAGGCAGGGCAGGCTACTTATGCAGGAGTCTGAGCCCCCAGGGTTTTACAGCTCACATACCTGTGGAGCTCTACTCACAATTCCTCGAAGCTATGCCCCTTTAGGGAAAGCCAGTTTCTGCAAGGAAAGTGGTGAGTAGAATCCAGTGACAAGGTGGTTGCATGTGTGCCTTCGCACCTGCTTCCTCTGAGCCCTTACCTTTTTACCCAGAGGCCAGGATAAGAAGACAGTTCAGCTGTGCAAAGACCCTCCTTGATGGGATGAGGTCCTCAGCAGTGGTCTGAGGAGGAAGTAAAATAGCAATAACTACAATAATCAAACCTGGCAAAGCTGAACCCATTAACTTCTCTGTCTTTACTGAGACATCGGATGTTATTGGGTGGACAGAGGAATTTATAGGCACCAAGTGGCAGGAAGAGACAAATTCACGATATAGATATTTCTGTTGAAAATGTTCATTTTCAGGTCACGTGCAGGGAGCTTATTATCGTCAACCTGCTATAGGCAGATTCTCATCCGAGTATGATCGAAGTGAAATCTCACAGCCTTTGTTTAGCTGTGTGATGCTACTCAAACCTCTTAACCTCTCTGAACTTCTGTTTGTTCATCTACAGTGTGGTGACAATAACTGTACCTCATTTAGGGCTGCAGACTAAATTTTTTTTATAGGTTGAACTATTAACATAAGCTGAAGCAGAACAGTTTTGATTGATAATGGGGTCTTAAACTGTTCACTTTTTAATTAACTTAGCTATAAAAACACAGTAGTACAAGTGGGATAATAATTTGCAACTGACCTATGACTTTGGAATGGGCATTAGGGAGTGGTGAGGCCTGTGGCAAGCTGGAGAGTTTCTGCCTCTCTAAAGGTCAACGGTCAGCTCGCATTGAGAATATGTGGGAGTGGGGCTCAGTATGGACAGACTTTCTGATTTCTTAAAAGATGCACCCAAATCCAGATGAGTTTAAATGAAATTGGTGGGTACCTAATCCATATTTTCTCAAAGTAGTGCTGTGGCTCAACAGTACAGCCCATAAATTGTGACTGTGACTGTATTGCACCCACAATCTATCAGTGTGAAAATTCCAATTACAGAGCTATGGATGTTAACTGGTTCATTCAGTGGTTTGAACAGTCTCCACATGAATACCATGCGGTATGGAGATTTCTGAAACTCCAAGCCTGTTTTGTAAAATTGCCTCACCCGGGGTCCATGCTCATTGTCCTTGCAACCACCCCATGGAGACCTGACCTCCACAAACCAGCATTCTGAATGTGCTGTTTGCTAGGATAATTTGGACATAGGCAAAACAAAGCTGCTTTGTTCAACAGGGAGATGTCAATCAGAGTGGTCTTCTGCAAATAGAAAAATGTTACTTGTTTCTCAGGCAAATTCTTTCTGGAGGAAGATTGCAGGTCAGAACACAAAGCGTAATTACCAGGAGTCCCATGGACTCTAGGAACTCTCTGAGAAGTGCTTTCCTAGGCTTTGGCAGGTAACATGACACACTTCCTATGACTCCTGTCTCAATTTCTGCCTGGATCCTTCCCTTCTACAGAGGGGGACACAAGATAAGACCAGGCTGTGGAGCACTTTCCTGCCTGGCTCATCCTGTCATTTCACCCTGTTTTACAGGTACAAACACACACACACACATATACACACACAGACCCAAACACACACAAAGACACACACACAGACAGACACACACACAATGCAATCTGGCCACACTGAAACACTCACCTACCATTTCCTAAATACTATGTGCCTTTGCCCTCTTCCTGCCCTCGCTTCTGCTCTTCCCTGTACCTGGAGTACCTTCTAGTCCCACTGTGTCTGCAAGCATCACCTCATCCCTCAAAGCCCAGCTCACAGGCCACCTCCTCTCTGATGGTGTCATTGCTCTGCTCCTCCCCATCTTCCCAGGCCTTCATGGGTGTCCATGGAGAGCAATGAAGGGTTGTTCCCGATGAGACTCAAACTATGCCGGGCACTATGAGACGGCTTTGCCCCAAATGTGTCTTCACATCTTGATATACTTAGAAAATAGTAAACTTTTCCAGTGCCCACAGAAAACTTCAGGGTAGTTGGGGTCCTGGTCAAGGCAGGTCATGGGAGGTTCCAGCTGCCACAGCCCCCACCACCTCCCCACACTCCCAGGATGAGGGATCCCTGACTCCTGGAGATCCCACATGTAAGGGTACATTGGCTTCTATTTCACAAGAACCCCAGGAGTATAGTCTGTCCAGGATCCTCATGGGACAGATGTGGGGCTGAGGCCTAGGCAAGCCAAACACAGTGTCACAGACAATTAGAGAAGAAGTATGTGGAGCCCACTCCTATTGATTTTATTATAAATGAGGCAGTGTAACCACACACTGATAAATTGCAAAACTCTCTCTCTCCCTCTCTGCTTTAATGCTCTCTTTCTTACAACTTTTTCCTTTGTTAGATTTACAGAGAAGTTACAAAGATAATTCTATACTTCACATTTCACCTAGTTTTCCCTATTAAACTCTTAAATTATTATGGTAAGTTTGTCCCAACTGATGAAAAATGTTGGTACATTATTATTAATTAAAGTCTATTTGTTTTTCAGGATTGCTTAGGTTTTATCTATAGTTCTTAATAGTTATCATTATTGATAGACTTCCTTTTTTAGAGTAGTTTTAAGTTCACAACAAAATTGAGTGGAAAGTACGAAGAGTTCCAATATACCCTCTGCACCCATCCAAGTACATCCTCCCACACCATCAACATCACACACAGGTCACAAGCCACGCTCACACACATGCAGATACCTGCACACAACCTCCATATCTTGGGGCAGAAGAAGGATATAGAGAATTTCCCTTTTGAATTTTCAGCCTCTGGCTCATGTGTGCTGTAAAGAATACTAGTTGCTGCCCTGAAAGTTGGGAAAGGAAGAGGAATAGCTTCCCTGTCTCTGTGATGACGTGTGAGTCACCAGGCATGTTGACATTTGACCATGTTGCTTCTGTTGAATGAAGAGGTGAAGATATGTTAATGAAAGACCCCAAAACACAGCTCTGAAAAGGCCTTTGAGGGAATCTAGTGTAGAACAGTATTGATGCCCAAAGAACAAAATGACTCACACTTGTGCTGAGCTGTTCAGGAGAAGACAGGAATGAGCAGAGGAGTAAGGCTGAGCTTGGACCTAGGAAGAACAGAGCTAGACTCTTACAAGACCTCATTCATTCCACCACTCAATCACTCTTTCACTCACTCATTCCTTCATTCATCCAAAGAACTCTCATGAAACTCCTCCTGTGTCCAGGCCCTCTGAGTTAGTGACTGTCTGGAAATGCAGTCAAGAAGGACACGGTCCTTGTTCTCATGGAGATTGCACACAACAGGTGGAAAGACAAAGATATCAATCTTGACAATATCAAAGTAACTGGTACCTTGTAGGGAAGCCTGAAGTGCCATGGGTGGGGATATCTGGCCTAGCCAGAGGCACAGAAATACATCTTAAGAGCCTGCAACTTTGCAGAGATAACTCAACATCTGAGGGAAAAGGAATGTTGTTGATTCAGTCATTATTCAGAGACCTCTCTATGCAAGGTGCAGTGTCAGTCACTCAAGGAAATACAAAGGTGAATATGGTGTCTCCTGTCCTCAAGTCATGGCAAGTCCAGTCTATGGCTCTAGACCTGATGATTGCTGTAGGGATAATACCTTTTCACTATGGGATTTTGACACCGTATTAATAAAATCTCAAAGTGATATCTGAGGTATTGTCATCTCCAGTGTTGAGCTTCTGAGTCAAGGTGATGTCCTCTGGGAAGTGGAACTTGGATATCCTTTCTGAGGGGTTACCCACTGGAGTTGATATGCTTCTGCCTTGTTTCTTTATAGCAATGGTTTATTAGGAGGGTTTGCATCCAGCCAGAACTAATAAGACAAACAGTCAATAAATGGTGTGCAGCTGCACTTCATATGTTTTTGTTTTTGTTTTTGATGGAAGTTTAGAATCAGATGGGTCCCCTATCAGGTGAGAAGCTGTGGCCTGTGGAACTATTTGTGGTTTATTGATCCCAGGAGAGTCTGTGATTGAGAGCAACTGGCCTTTTGCCCTAATGTGATGGGGGCTGGGGGCAAAGTACAAATTCATTAAGATAAGTCCTGGTCAAATTAGAAACTTATTTAGGGGTTTATTACATGAGCAGGAATTTTAAAAGGAGTTCATTAAGGAGAGCATTATGTATGTCAAATAAAACAGTTTGCTTGGACCTGTTAGACATATCAAAGTTCTATTGAATGCCTCGTCCTTAATCAGTTGAGCACTCTGTGTTCTAAGAAATGAAAGGTTTGTCTTCGTTACATTAGTTATGCCTGTAACTCTGAAAGGAATGAAGAGTGTCTGGCATGATCTAGTATTACAGCCATAGTATATGTAGAGACAGGTGTGATTTTGATTTATCTTTTGGGTATCTGTGATGTAAGAGTTTCCCAGAGTATTTTATACCTGAAAGACATGATTTTTAGGGAATGGCCTGACAGCTTATAATAAATGTGAAAATGGGACCACTTGTTTGCCAAAGAATCAAATTCCAAGACTAAAGCCTGGAGTTTGTCCAAGTGCGTTGTTTCCTGGTTCCATCATTCATCAGTGACATCCTGGCTAAGGGACAGAGAAAAGCAACCTTCCACTGAACCCCATCACCTGTGGTGGTCAGCAGTGCCATTTGCGTAATCTATGAAATCCCATGGCTGTTCGCTCAGTTAATCCCAAGAAGCTTCGTCACCAAGAAGGTATCCACTGAGAAAATATTGTATTCCCAACAGTGTTTCCTATACTAAGCAAGAATCTGAAATCATTTCTTGCCACAATTTGGATGGGAAGACCATGGAAGGACACAGCAGACATAGTACAGAGCTCCAGGGGCCACAGCACAGGTGCCTTACAGTCAGCAACTCCCTCCCAGGCACAGCTTGTGTTTGGTGTAGTCAGCTAAGGAGCCAGGAGCAGGCTAGAGGCCTGGCCCTCCATGCCACACCCAGTCACCCTGCTGGCCACACAATGGTCTCAAATGTGCCTGCAGGATTTTAAATGATGAAGGTGACTGAGTGATGACACAGAGAGGATAATGGCACTGGGAATTGAACTTATTACTCACACTTGCAAAGCGCAGGTGGATTCCCCACCACACAGGGCCATATCATGGAAGTATCAGGTTTTGTTCAGGAGGCAGAAGCAGGAGCGAGGGGAAAGCCTAGGCCAGAGCTTTGTTGCAGTCTCCCAGGGAAAGTCAAAGCTGGGCAGAGAACACAGTTTACAACAGGATAATCTGAATTATTCTAACAGACTTTGGGGCTTAAGGTCTAGCTGTCTGGTACTGGCTCTGGATAGATTTAGGGCGCAGGTATTATGGGCTTGGGGTATGAGGATTAGACAAAGGGGATGGATGTCTTACATGTGGGAGGAGGGTTACCAAGTACATGATCTTTAGGAATTAGGTAGGCCTGGAAGAGACTGTCCTGCCTGGGTCTGTAAGGCCCCAAAGGTATCAAAACATCATAAGATACAAACACTTCAAACACATGATTACTGAAACCACCCAGACACATGGAGTTGGGGGCGTGAATGTCACCAGCATACTCGATGTATGCCCCATCTCAGTGTTCCTCTGTGTGTGCTTTATTTTCTCAGTCTAATTTTCTCCGCATGGTTGGAAATATGGGTGTCACCATTTCTCAGCTGAGCTGCAACGTGAAAATTCTCTGAGAGTCATGATACGTTGGGCTTGAGTCCCATTTTGGCCATTGGACTCATAAGCCATGGCCAAAGTGCAAGATTCCATGGTGAACGGCTCAGTCCTCTGAAAAAAGTGGTTGAATTTGGAAGAATTGCTTTTCTCTGAATACTGGAGAGGTACTCCCAGAAGGGAGAGACTCTACAGTTTCTGCTTGGATTGGCAGAAAGTAAGGAGTAAGGCTGATGACAAGGTGTGCAAGAGGGTATTCCAAAGTTCATCTTGGGCCTCATCCAGACTGTGGCTGCCAATCTGCCCAAATATGAGGATCCCTTTATAACATCAGCACCCTGTGCAGACCTGTGCATCATAGCGCTCACACAGGAACAAGACATGACTGAGAAACAGCATGATGGTGTGAGGGACAGCAGCTACCACTTGCACTGTTACTCCCCAAAACTTAATGGATAATCTCATGAAATCTTTGCACCTTGCATGGGAAACAGGAACTATTATTATCTAAATTATACAGAGGAAGAAATGAAAGATGACCCAAGGTCAGACAGCCGGTGGCTGCTGGAGCCAGGTTTCCACAACACGTCATTTAAGACTATAAAAGTTCCATTCACTTAACCTAGACTGCCTCCAAAAAGTGTCCCAAAGCTAGTGGGAATTTGATAATATCTTTAAATACAGTTCCATTTCATTTACTGCAAAATTACCTACTGTCATTTAAAAACAAATGTATATTTATTTGCTAGATACGATCCTAATCTAATGCTCATGAGTCCTTACAGACAGTCTTTCCCCTGGTATCCCTATACCCCCCCTATTTCTCCAACCAGCCCCTGCTCTGGGTTCCTTTGGGGATACTGATTGGAAAAACTCTGGGATAACCTTGGCTACTACTTTCAAATGACCAAGGTGAAAAAATTCCACTGCATGACTGGGAAAGAGCACAGGTATGAGCAACACCAACAGCAGCCCCATCCAGTTTATGACCTGAGAACTTACACACCATTTCATTGATGCGAGAGGTAAGCTCTACAGAGTGACAATATCATCTGAGTGTGACAGAGAGGAGGGACAGAGACTCTGACTACAGCCCACGGGGACCCGGCTTAGTTCAGTAACATGCTCCCCTTCTCTCAGCTTCAAATGATTGATAAGCAGAAAAGGAGTCAGCCACCTTTTTCAATCTCTCTTTAAAACAATCAAGTGAATGAATTCAACAACTTAATTTGTCTTAGACTTAAACTTGTACTAACCAATATTTGTGATGAACTATCACAAGTAGGAGTCATGTTCCACCTGCTTTAGGCTCACATTTTTCCCAGAGCTTTTGCAAGGCTCATGTTTCCTGAGTCAGAAGCATTTGTGGCTCCATGCAGACACCATGTGTGACCTTATTCTAGAAGACAAGTCCGGGGCACAAAGAGTTTCTCTCTTTTTCTTTGATTATATCAATCTCTTTCCTATCTGTCTTATAATCATACTACACGTCTGCATAGCACAATATCATTGTCAAAGACCTTCACTATAAAATATAATAGTAGATCTTTATAGCAATCTACAAAGGAGTGGCCATTATTTTCACCTGAAATAAAGATAAGAAAAAATGACTTAAGAGACTCCCCTAATGTCACCAAACTAGTTTCTTATCATTGTACTCTGATCTCCCACTCTGAGAGAAAAAATACAATATTTTTTCTTATTCTAGTTGGTAAGATTTTTCATGCTCACATCTTTCTTAGCCTTTTTATGCAAAGCAGTTAGACCCCAACCATAATTTATTCATCTATCTGGAATTTCTTAAATTCACTCTTCAGAAAGAGTGATTGCTGATTGTTAAAAAGATAGGCCTAGTGTCCAAGTTGCCCTAAACTCAAATACACTTTGAATCCCTGAATGTAAGATCAAGAATGTATAGTAGTAGAGGTCAGGTAGGTCAATGTCACCTCTTGAAATTCATCCATTCAATTAATTTGACAAATATTTACTGAGTACCTAAATAGAACCCAGACAGGTTATGTCCCAGGTGACAAGGTCTTAGTGCTTATGAATACCAGATTTTATTACTTGGGCAATGCCAGTTGCTGTAAAAAATAAAGTCCCACCTGTTAGGAGCTTAACACAGCAGAAGATCATTTCTGCCTCTGAAGAAATTGAAAGTTATGTTTCTCTCCACCGTGGATTATTGACAGTCAAATTCAGTTGTTGGCTCCACAGCCCTGGCTCTTCCAAACTTTGTGACCAGCTAACCTGATTGCTCAGCAATAGTATTCATCTGCTGTCTTGGACATGGCAGGTGCTTTCTTTCCAACCTCTTTAGCACCAAGTGTCAAAGTTAGGATTCCTGGAATGTCACCTGCCCCTCCATACTCATTTCCTGTCCCACCAAGGGCACTGAATTCTACATTTACCACCATAAGATAAGCCAAAATATGGTTCAAGCCTTCCATGTTTCAGGAGCTGACATGTTCCCAAGCCATTGATGATATCCTGCTGACAGGCTCCAATTTAAAAAACCTACATCTTTGGAGTAGACTCTGCCCCATATGAAAGCCCATGGGTGGCTCATGAGTCCTGAGAAAATACAGGGGCCAGTCATGACTGTAAAGTCTTGGGAGCACATGAACTGAGGATCAAAGATCCACTCCTGAGATAATAAATGAAAAGTTACTCACCCACAGGCCCCACAACCAAAGAAAGAAGTCCAGAAATTGGGATTGTTAGGATATGGAGAAGGTATATGCCTCATGCAGGTATTTGTTGTGTTCAGTGTACAAGTAGACCAGAAAATTGACCAAATTATTTGGGTATTTGTGCAGCAGATGTGCTAGAGGTAGACCAACAAGTATCTTGGCAGTCCTAGTCTTGGACCTGTAAAGCCCAAGGGTCTTCGTGAACTGCAGGTATGTGTTGCTGACACCCATGCTGAGTGGAGCCTCTGGCAAAGGGAGGCAGCCTCTGCATAGAGTCACCCCTGGGGTGCTGGTATCTTGGGACATGGCTCCCCGCTCTACTCAATTAAAGAAGCAGGTACTGGATGGATGCTAAGTACTTGTGGAGACTGAGTGTCTTAAAGAGGACTGGCAGACATCACTGCCCCAGGTATCCCCATTCTGAGTTCGTCCCCGCCAATGCTAACAACAGTTGGAAAGGCAACTAGATTTCTCATATTTAATGGATATGGAACACTTTAGAGAGACAAGTCTGGTACCACAGTGGAGTTATCTTTACACAAGTAGATTGAGTGCACATCTTTTGGGGCCCATCGTACCTCTCTTAATTACTCACAGGGACAGTCTTTAGCTGCCTGAAGACTACTTGCAGGAAGCCCTCCAAGATGCTTGAATTTCTTTTACTGAGACTCTGTAAAAGCTGATAGTGTCCACTTGGTGACAGCAGCCATCTAGCTCCATTGACAACTCTGGAAGAACTTCCTTAGTAGGAGCCTACAGCCCAGTGAACTAGATAGAAAGCCATTGCTCTTGCCTTAAACAGTAGTCCTAAAGACCAGACATGCCCTTTTTTGCCTTCTCTTTGGTGCATCTAGCAACCTAGCTAGTAGGTGACAACTGACTGGTATATTAAAGTCACTCCTATGCAGGGCTGAAAGCTGTGGACAGTTGCTACAGCAGCCTGGTGAGACATGTTTTTGTATCCTTTGTGGGTGCCCATGGCAATGGTTCATACCAAGATTGGATGGAATGGAACAGCATGGCTGATTGAACCTGCACAGCCCTGGTAGCCAGCTTTGCCACCCCAATCTGTTATTGGACTGGATGCAGTAACCCTGCCACTAACACAAGGGTTCAGAATTGGCCTCCATCTCTAAGCCAAGGAGACTGAAGTGGCCCCCAGGACTGTGGTACCTGACAGCAGATGATCTCTCTGTCTAAAAGTGAACAGGTACCCTTAGATCTACAGGTGGGCCCTCCTGGTTTGGCAACTAGAATATATTGATCCTCTCCCACCATCTGGTAGTTTCCACTGACATGTAGTGGTAATTGACACATAATTGTCGTTATGTAGTTGTCCTTCTGTGAGAGTGGCAGATCCTGGTCACACCTGAGTAGCCATTGAGACCACATTCTGCCATGTTTTTGAATATCTGGATCACTTACAGTGAGATGATGCCACGATATTCACAGTGACGGGGCTCTAATAGTGGGCTAATGGACAACACATTCAATAGACGTTTCAGGCCCTTCATGTCAGGCTCATGGCATCTTCAAGCAGTAGAGTGGACTTTTAAAGAGTTCGTTAAAAATATTGTTGCACAGGAGTTACCAGCATATGGCCAACACATATTTGTCAGACAGCGTGAGCATTGAATGCAACTGGACCTCAATGGGATCATTACTTGGGAGATGTTGTCTGGAGAAAATCAGGGCAGCGGTAATAATATGGGAAGATCAGTTCTCTCCATATTTGTGATTCACCCTCAAGAAGTGATCTCTTTGTTTTTGTTTTGTTTTGTTTTCTAGTAACCCTACTCTCTGAGGATCCTCACACTTTTTATTATGAGGTGGAGCCATAAGTGACAACATGGAGAAAGTGACTCCAATCTGCTGCTTCTACCACCCCCTAGTTTAGGTTATTGAATATGCAAGTCACAGACCACAAGAACAATGATTAGTAGGTAGAATTTGTGAACACTGGTGTACACTTACAGTGGCCAAGTTGAAATTGACCAAAAAGTAACTGGAGTTTACCTACCAAGCACCCACAGAAGTTGCAAGCTTTCAACAGACTTCAGACTTTTAAACAATTACAGCAGACAGATTCGGCCAGAGTAATTGTTATCTAGATGGGGAAACAGACTCCTGGTGGTTCCTATTCTGCCACCTCTCTCTTAACTGTTTCTTTTGAATTGAATGGAAATACCGCCTTATGAAATCTCATGAAAGAGTCAGCCAGTCATTGCTTGAATGCTGCAGTTCACTGCCTCACAGTGTAACTTGATGTGCTATTGGAAGCCTGCTACGGACAAGTGCTATTGTCTCCCATTTACTCAGTTTTTCTCTGTGTCAGGCCACCTGCTGATCATCCCTTTTATCCAATAAGGCAGGTACAACCCCAAACCCCTGTTTCAGAGGGGGAAATAAGTCTGAAGGAACTTGTGTTACTTGGTCAAGGAAGAGCCACTTTTGAACTGAGGACTTCCAGGCAGCATCTGGCCATATTGCTTCTAAAGAACTGTGGGGAACCAAAGGAACTTAAAACATGGGCCTTGTACACAGTGTTTGAGATCTTGTGGGGGGATAGAGCACTGACATAAATACTCACCTAAGAAGAGAGATGTGGTGGGAGTCACAGGATCCGGCCTAGGGCAACAGTGGCAGTAGACTCAGGAAAGGCAGAAGGGGATGCAAGAGCTCCTTACACAGGAAAAATGAGACTGAAGATGGGCATTTCAAGTGAAGGCCGGCTAGTGATTTGGGCCTGGTCATTAGACCCATCAACATGCACTTTGAAGACACTCTCAGGACGCACTCCACCTGGTCTTTTTCCTTGTGCAGCAGTTACATAGGCACACAATGCTTTGCCCAGAAATCTGTAGTTTGAAACCTTGTTTATCCACATTTCATGGTCAAGAACTTTTTAATAAAAGGTCAGGGCCTTTACCTTTAGAATGATTGAAATATCATTAGTCAATGACTGCTGTGCCAATATTACTGTGCATATGACGTCTGGGAAGTTAGTTAACCCTAGGCCTCACCCTCAGAGAAAACGGTTCAATATGTCTGGGATGGAGCTTGAGAATTAGCATTTTCAAAAATCTTCAGCAAATGCAGGTGTTTCTGGTCATCTGCCACACTTTGACTAGTATGGATTTAAGTTGAATGTCATCATTTAAAAACACTCATCAGCTATATCGTGGTGTTTCTTACTACTTTTTCTTAAAAGCAGTCTAGTGATTTGGAAGTATGGTAGAAATCAGTCTGTGCCTGTATTAGTCCATTTCTGTTGCTTATAACAAAATACCTGGAATAGGGTAATTTATAAGAAAATGAAATTTATTGCTTATAGTTTCAGAAGCTGGGAAGTTCAAAGTCCAGGAAACACATCTGGTGAAGGCCTTGATAGTGTTGACAGTGATGCAGGAGTATCACATGGCAGAATGGTTGAGAGGAGAGAGGAAGGGGAGGTGCCAGGGTTCTTTAATCAACCAGCTCTCATGGGAACTTATAGAGACCCGCTCGCTATCCCCCCCACCCAGGGAGGCAATAATCTATTCACAAGGGATCCACCCCCCATCACCCAAGCACCTCCCAACATTGCCACATTGGGGATAGATTTCAACATGAGCTTTGGGGGAACGACTTATCCAAACTATATCCGTGCCCAAACCCATTCTACCTATGATGTTTATTTATATACTGAAAGCCACAAGCTGTAGAATTGGGCACACCTAGGTTTCCCTTCTTGACTGAACTCTTACAAGCTGTGAGAAGTTGGACCTCACCTCTCTAAGACCTCAACTCTCCAATTCAATCCCTTATCGTAAAAGCAGAAACCAATTAACTTATAGGAATATGGTAAAGATTATATGAGGGTACAAGTGAAAGGCTCAGAGTCTTTATAAGAAACAGATTTGATAAATCTGTCATAGTATAGATGGTTGATGTACATGCTTTTTAGAAAATTAACTGAAACAAACCTCCCCTGACCCCCACCACCTCACAGCCTTCCTTTCATCTCATGCACTCATCAATGTGTCATCTCATTTTTTTTCACTTCACTGAGCTCCTGGGATGTGGGACCTAGTCCGCTAGCTCATCCCTTCCCATCCAGTGTCTTGCACAATGCTTGGGGCATAGGAGATGATAAATAAGTATTTTTTAAGAGGACAAAATACATATAAATGCTATTTAGTAGTTCTCAGACCATAGTACACATGAGAATTGCCTAGGAATTTAAAAAAAAATACTGCTGCCTGAATACACCTCAGAGGTTCTGATTTAATTGCTCAAAAGTGGTATTTCTCAGCCTTGACTGCACATTAAAAACACTGGGTGAAATTTAACAATCCACAAGCTCTGGTCATATCCCTGACCAATTACATCATAATCCCTGGGGATGGGACCCTGATATCAGTATTTTTAAAATGTTCCCACAGGTGACTCCATTGTGTAGCTGAACGGGACATTGCTGAGTAGACGGGGAGCTAATTTATGTACACAAGTAGTGGATTATTAATGCAGTCCTAGAGAGAAAAACACAATTCATAGGAGAGTGAGTCACTTTTTTTTTTGCATATGCCTAATAAAATCATATTTTCCATTCTTTCCAACTTTGTTGATTTAATTGCAATGTACAAAGTTGCTGTCTGCCAAGTTGACTTCTCTATCATTGGGCTATTTGCTGTAGAGGTTGGATGACTGTGCTAAGTTGAATAGTGACCCCCCAAAATGTATATGAATTTTTAGAATAATACCATATTTGGAAATAGGCACTTCATAGATAAAATCAAGTTAAGATGAGGTCATACTGGATGAGAATGTGTCCTAATTCAATGTCTGGTATCCTTCTAAGAAGACAGCGATTTGCCTGTGACATGTAGGGGGCAACCGTGTGATGAGAGAGGCTGGGATTGGAGAGATGTGTCTACAAGCCAAGGAAGTTCAAGAATTGCTGGAGCCACCTGAAGTTTACTGCTCTGCCAAGAACAATTTAGGAGGGACTTTGGGGAAGTAGGTAGATAGATGGGTGGTCAGGTGACACATGCTATATTTCAGAGATTCAAATTGGCACTGTTCAGGTTTGAGCTATCACAGAGCTGGGGTTCAGGTATGGAGTTACAAAGGGGAGAGACATGTCCATGGCTAAGAAGCTTTCTGAGATGCAGACATGTCATCCTTCAGCACGTCACACACTGAAAGCTTCCACTTACTGCTATCAAGGGGAATCATTCCTTAAAGGCCACACACACACAATCTCTCTCTCTCTCTCTCCTCTCTCTCTTCCTCCCTCCCTTCCTTCTTTTCTTTCTTTTCCTTTTTTTCTTTTTGTGTCTTCAATACATCTTCTCAGAGTGTGACTAGGATGGAAGCTTGAGCAAAATGGAAGTGTTAGCTTCTAGAGCTTTCCCTCTGTAAGAACATCAAAAGGGATACATACATGGAAGAAGTTTGGCCCATGTCTAAAGAACATAAATGTCACTTTTCTCTCATTAAGTGAAGAAAATCATGATCTTCAGAGGCAGAAAAAGTTGGGGCCCTCCAGACTAAGAATCCCCTTTACAGACTCCGACTTTTACAGTCTTCATGACACTGATGAGTTCCTCAGCATTTCTGAGCCTCAGTTCTCTCATCTAGAAAATGAGGATGAGAACTCCTACAAGACAAGGGTTTTTTTAGGGGGTTTAAATAAGAAAATAAGGGCAAAGTCAATGGCACATAGTAGGTAATCAGTAATGATTTCTGTTCACATATTGTCTGGGGGGCGGGGAATAAAATTCCCACCTTTAAAGACTTTTCACAAGAAAATTTTTTACCACCATCCACAATCCAGGTTTATGCTGTGGACTCTAAATGATCACGTGTGTTGCAACTATTAATGGTGGAGTAATAATAAATGCTTAGGAAATGTCAACCAATGTCAGTTTTTCAGCAACCCTCAAACAGGTGCATTTCATTATCCCATTGTCCAGATGAGCTGATTGGTGGCCAGAGGGTTAAACAATTGTTCCACAGACAGGTTAGCTATCTGCAGAGGCAAGTTTCTAGTCCAGGTGCAGCTGACTCCATCATGTTGGAAGTCAAAGCTCCTCCCAGTTCTGGTGGTGGCCAAGGTCATAAATGAACTAGAAGCAGCAACCTCATGGACTGGAAGAGATTGTAAGGAGGCTTTGGGTCAGGTGGGTTCTCCAATGTTCATAAAAACACAGACTAGAACATAGTTATCATTTAGCACTGCCTAGAAGAGTTTACCAGTCTTTTTCTCTTTCAGAGCCATGTTGAATTGAGTTGCATTAGTTGAGTAGGGGGTCACAGGGCTGACTCTGTGTATACCTTAAAGGAAAATGTCCTTGGCTTGTTGTGACTAGAAGGAGCTTGGAGGCAGTCTGAGATGTTGGTTCAGTTCTCTAGGGCTTGGGGTAAGGTTCACAGGTCAGGCCTAGGTCCCATCCTACAATCACACTACAATCTTTGACATTTCTCCAACATACCAAGCATGATCCCAGTCATTGGAAAGTAAGTGCTGTGAAGACAGGGATATTTTTCTATTTTACTGATGCTATTTCCTGCCTTTAGAAGAATATCTACAACACAGTAGGATTTTATAGGAGAGAATAAATGAATTAATTATAATTTCAGGGCATTTGCTCTCAGAGCTTCATTTGTGTGAGATGTTCTTACATAGTTACAGGGCTCAATTTCTTCATTTAGGTCTAGGCTCAGAAGTGTCCTTCATAGAGAGTCCTCCCCTGACCAAGCCAGCTAAAACTAGGGTTTTATTTGTGTGTGTGTGTGTGTTTTTTTGTTTTGTTTTGTTTTGTTTTTACTTTTTTCTACTACCTTGCTTTAATTTTTCTTTCTAACTCTTGTAAATTCATGAGCTTATCATCATTTTCCCCACTGGTAGGCTTCATGAGGACAGAGCATCCATCTCTGGTGCACCCATTGCTGTATCTCCAGCACTGAGAACACAGCCTGGCAGGAGTCCGTGCTCCACGTCTCTTATGCTGAATGAATGAGTAAGTGAGTGAATCAAGGAATGAATGTATAATCCACAGGAAGACCTTAGCTTATGGCTGCCATGCTGCAAGTGAGAGATAAATGTTATGTTTGTGATGTTGATGATGACATCGACATGTCACTCTGAGGCTGTTGCTCTGTGGACTGGCCACTGACAGCCCTCAGTGTAGATCTTGGTAAGTTAGTGAGTTTAAAAGGAAGTCCTTTCATGCCACCTCCCCTTTCTCCCTGACACCATCACAGATTCTAAAGAACTGTGCTTTCACCAAATCCTGCTCCTCACTTCCCCCTCTATGTGGAATTGTGACCAGACATTGAGAAAAATGTATCCTCTCTTTTCAACTCTTGAACTAAAAGACTTTCAGATCCTTCATCCTAATGCGTAAATGACTAACACCAGTCTCATCCCTTCCTCCCATTCCATTGCAGCCGCCTGTCCTCTCCCAGGTTCTGGGACTTTCATATCTCTTTGCTTTCATTCATGCTGTGATATGCCTAACGTGCCTGCACTCTGCCCCATTTCGTTGCTAAAGATACACTCTTCAAAATCCAGCTCCAGTGTCACCTCCTATTTGAATCTGAACGCCAGAATTTCCATCAGTTTCTGTCTCTTCCCTCTGGTTTTCCATGTAACTTTTCCACCTTCCATTACAGCTCTCATTGCAGAGCACTGTAGTTAACCAGGCCTCTATCCCTCATCTTAGCAATGAGTTTCTCAAGCTCAGGTGTCCTACATATGATGGGTGAATGGGAAACTCTGATTTGAGTCAGTAAAGGGGGTTCCTCAAGCCTGTGGACTCAGCTGCCAGAATTCTTAGTTTCAAATCCTGCCTCCGCTCTTACCATCTGTGAGACACTGACAAGTGATCTAATCACACCATGCTCCAGGTATTTCATCTGAACACTGTGATCCTAATTTTTACACTCAATAAGCATCAAACACCACAGTTCAATAGATGAAGCTATAAAGAGAGATTCTGGAATGGATCACATTAGGGAATGACTTGGGATGGGTGAGAGGCTGGAAGTTGATCCTTAGATTTTTTTCCCACTCATATGGGGACCCCTTTATGATTGCATTTGGAACCAGACATAGAGAAACCAAATAGATTGAAGGTATTTATGATAAATGCCTGAATTTTATTATCTTTGTTAATTTAGCAGAAAGTACATCACACTGAAATCATCACTGTGGCTCATACAACTCAGAGAGGTCTCACCGCTCACCTGAACACAGCTTTGTGGGACATGGAAACACGCTGAGGTAAACAGCTTCTGAGCATCACATCCAGGAAACTGAATATAAAGCAAATTCCAAAATACAAACACAAAAATGAAAAAATCTGTTAAAATGTCTCACTGAAGTTCGTATCTTCTGGGGAACATGGAGAGTTTTACAGCATTCAGAGGGACTTATAACAAGATCTGCTCTAAGGACCCTGTTCTCTTCACCTAATTACCATTACATCTTCTGCAATACTGTGAAGACAATATTGCAGAAGGAGCTCCAAGACTCCCACATTTATTCTTGTCCATCTGTTGCCTGTCTGTTGATCCAAATGTTGGACCATCTTTGGGGCCATTTTCAGCCAGGATTTGATGCCTGGTTAATCTTTGCACTGGGGTTTAGTGGTGGCCCTGGTCTGTGTGTGTGCTGGGCTGGTGGGGGTGGTCTCCATCAGCAGGATTTACTTCCTGGGATTGGTTGGTTCACTGTTGATTGACTCTGTGCTGGTGGTCTCTTTAACCGAGATGAACTCAGTGGTGATGTTTGATTGTGATTTGCTCCAGTGGGTGGGCTAAATGTCCTTTTTACTGGAAAACTAGTGATTCAGTAGAGAGGAACTCACCAGCCTAAGATTGGATTCTTCAAACTTGCTACCACACACACTGGTTGTCACAATGGCTGTGGAGTCCCCACAGATGTTTCTCTGGAGGCTCAGGCTCCCAACAATTTGTCTCCAGTAGTCAATGCTGTACTTCAAAGACTCTAGACATGAAGTTGGATTGCCCTCAAAGACACAGGAGAACTGATCATCCTTTCGAGTGCAGTCAACCATTACTAGAGCAATACCCTCCTTCTTCTCAGCCAGACTCCAGCTGCACAGAGCTTGGTCATTAGTGGTAAAGTCACCCAGGTACATGACCTCAGATGACTGGACGTTTGCCTCAAGCCCAGAGAGTCCTGGTGTAAGCCAATGATCCACATCTGGAGCACTGCCCTGTCCAATTTTTACTTCCTTTTGGACATGCATCAAGGCCACCTGAGTGGTCATTAGGAGGAAGGACAGCAGGGTGAGGCTATGGATCTTCATGGCTGCAGCTGGGGGCACCTGTCTGACAAAAGGTAGATGAGTCAATGCCATGCAGCAGCTCAGCAGGGCAGGACTGCAGGCTGCCCTCTCCCTCCACCCTGTCACATGCCTGCCTGCTTTAAGAATAGGCAAAGAATCCTTCTGGCTCCTGGAATCACTAGATGAGCAGCCCATTCACTCACATTTCCCCTTGACCTCAGTATGCAGTGTCACAGAAGCACCACCCTTCATCCTCTCCTTACACTCTCTGAGCCTTATTACCTCTCACTCCTCCTGGCCTCACCCACTTACTGCTGCATTTACTCATTCCTCACTCTCTCATTCTGTCATTCAACAAGCATTTGCTGAGCACCTACTACATGCCATGCACTAGAATGGGTTTCAACATACTAAAGTTAATGAGAAACCATAAATCTTAAAGATCTTACAGGCTACATTCCGGGGAATTTAGATAGCATTGACCAGGGAGTCTGTCTCATCTCTGTCCTCTCTTTCACCTTGAACAAGTCACTCTGCCTCTCTGGGTCACAGTTTCTTTACCTAGAATTCAAGGTGTTGCATGAAATAATCTCCAATCTCTATCCAGCTCAAATGTTTTGGACTTAATATCTCACAATTCCACAATAACTCTGATGACCACAAAGTAGGAAAGGTGTGGTGAATATCATGGAAGTGTCGTGAAAGGTGATGTTGACCCAGAGTTTGAACATTCATGGGACTGACACACTGAGGTAGGTGAGTCATGTGGGTGAGAGGAGCACTGTGGGAGGAAGTAAGAGCTGCAGGAAAGGCATGAAGTTGACGATGTCATCAGATTTGAGTGGTCACAGTGAACCAGAGTGGGGAGAAGTGGATTTCAACCAGAGCATTTGGACCACAAGATTGAAGGCAGTATCATGACTAATTGATTTCTAGAGCTCTGGGATGGCACAGTGCTGGGCATACAGAAAGCCCTTAATTAATGCTTTTGGGAAGGAATCAATGAATCAATAAGATGACCTTGAATGCCACACGAAGCCACTTACATTTTATCAGGTGGACAGCAAAAACCATGCTCAAGGGGAGAAGAAAAGTCCATTCCTATTTGACACCTACTATGTGCAAAGCACTGGCTAGTATTTGATCTTCATCTCATTAAATCCACACAGGAGCCCTGCCAGGTAGCTATTGATATGTCACCCCCAGGTAACAGCTGTGACAGTTAAGAATTGGACCCCTAGTGGACAAGTCACAAAGCTGATATGGGAAGTCAGACCATGTCTCTCTGTTCTCTATCACCCTTCATTGATCACTTCTTGCTTTTTGACTTTATTTTGCTCATCAGAAAACGTTGGCAAGAAATAAGAAAAACAGCTATGAACTATGCCAGTTTAGTGTGACATAGTTCATGGTGATTAGATGATTCTTATCAACTGAGCCCCATTTAAAGAAAAAACAAAATTTTTAAGAAAACATACATTCTTAGGAAATTTCCCTGATCTCATTTCCACCCTGAGAGTTTGGCCACCCCCTAAGATTAAGTAAGGAGAAGACAGTGACAAGAGCATCAGCTAAGCAATGAAGGGTGGGACAGGAGGCTGGATGTGCCAGATAAAGAACCAGTTACTTCTCACAGCACTGGGACTCAGCCTCCACCTGTCCAGGATGACAGGATCCAGATCCAAAGAACCCCAGGTCCTCTGGCTGGTGTGAGAAACAGAGCAGGTAATGAAGCTCTTGAGAGAGCAAGGCTCTTACCTTGTTGTGAGTAAGCAGACCCAGTGCAATCACAGATGCAAGAGTGAGCAAGCAGGCTTGCAGCTGTCTCAGCTACAGTGCAAGGCAGGGCAGGCTATTTATGCAGAAGCCTGAGCCCCCAGGGGTTTTGCAGCACACACACCTGTCAAGCTCTACTCACAATTCCTCCCAGCTATGCCCATTTAGGGGAAGCCAGTTCCTGTAAAAAAAAGTTCCTATAAGGAAATGGTGGATTCCAGTGAGAAGAGGGTTGCATGTGTACCATTAGACCTGTTTCCTCCAAGCCCATTCTATTCCACCCAGAGGCCAACGTAGG
The DNA here is from genome assembly GCF_027409185.1 of Cynocephalus volans. NCBI lineage: Eukaryota > Metazoa > Chordata > Mammalia > Dermoptera > Cynocephalidae > Cynocephalus > Cynocephalus volans. The sequence continues at coordinate 13,406,039 of NC_084468.1, forward strand.
ATGACAGCTTGGCCTTGCAAGTATCCTCCTGGATTGGATGAGGTCTCCAACAGTGGTATCTGGGGTCGGGGGTGGGGGGAGCAAAATTACAATAGCTACAATAATGACAGATGCCAAACACTGAGCCCGTGTTACCTCTCTGTGTTTTCTGAGACATCTGAAGTTACTGTGTGGGCAGAGGAATTCACAGGCACTGAGTAGCTGGTAAAGAGGGAGTTACTGATATAGAGATTTCTGTTGACTATCCATTAATGGATGACTAGGTAAGGTAAATGTGATATATATACTCTATGGAATACTACTCAGCCATAAAAAAGAATGAAATCCTGTCATTCACAGCAACATAGATGAGCTTGCAGAAAAATTATGTTAAGTGAAATAAGCCAGGCACAGAAAGAGAAATACTGCATGTCCTCACTCATAAATGGGAGCTAAAAATTAAATAAATAAATAAATAAGAAAGAAAAAGAAAAAGAAAAGAAAAGAAGGGAAAAAAAAAATCCCAATAATATTTTGAACTTCCAGGAGAGAACAGAACTGGGATTCCTAGTAGTGGAAAAGGGTAGGGGGAGAGGGAGAGAGGTCAGCAAGAAATTGTTTATAGGACACAAAGGAAGATTACATATTATAATGATGAATAAGCTAATTATCCTGATTTGATCATCACATATTTTACACAAGTATTGATAGCCAACTCTGTACCCCACAAATATGTATAATCAGTTGTTTCAATTTAAAAAAAGATTTAAAAATATTTTTGTTGAAAATATTCACTTTCAGGTCACATGCAGGGAGCTCACTCTGCTCAGCCTGCTACATACAGGCAGATTCTCATCCCAGAGTGATCTAGGTGAAATCCAGGCTACAGCATTTGCTTAGCTGTGTGATGCTGCCCAAACCTCTTCACCTCTCTGACCTGCTATTTGCTAGTGTACAGTCAGCTGACAATAACAATACCTCATCTGCAGACTAAATGTTTTACTGGGCTGAGCTATTAACATAAAGTGAAACAGAACAGAATTGATTCATAATGTGGTGTTAATTAATATCCTTTGAAAACATATTTTACTACTATAGTTTACTTATTAACCACACAGAAAGAGATGCACTTCCACAAAGAAGATGTGGACTTCACTATTTTGTCACCTAACTCGTCATGCATTTTCAGTACAAGAAATCATTCACTCTTTTCTTAACTTAGCTGTAAAAATACAATAATACAAGTGGGATAATAAATGGCAACTGACTTTTGAGTTTGGAATAGGGAGTAGGGAGTGGTGAGGCCTGTGGCCAGCTGGAGAGTTTCTGCCTCTCCAAAGGTCAACACTCAGCTCCAGTTGTGAATATGTGGGAGTGAGGCTCAGTATTGTCAATATTTCTAATTTTTTAAAAGATGCCACCAAATCCAGATGTATTAAATGAAATTGGTTGGCACCTAATCCACATTTTCTAAAAGTAGTTCTTTGGCTCAACAGTACAGTCCATAATTTATAACTGTGATTGTATTGCAACCAGGATCTACCAGTGTGAAAATTCCATAGATATAGAGCTATGAATGCTGAATGGAACGTTCAGTGGCTTAAATGGTCTCTGGATGAATGCCACCAGGTGTGGATATTTACCAAATTCCAAGCCTTTCATAAAACTGCCTCGCCTGGGGTCCGTGTTTATGATCCTATAAACCACTACTAGAAGCCCTAACCTCCAAAAACAAACATTCTGAATGTACTATTTTATGGGATAATTTGGAAATAGGCAAGACAAAGGTGCTTTGTTCAACAGAAAGATATCAATCAGGATGGTCTCCTGCACCCTGGAAAAGTTTACTTGTCCCTCAGGCAAGTTCTTTTTGGAGGAAAGTGTGTTGTAATAACTGCCAAAGCCTAGGAAAACACTTTGCAGAAATTTCCTGGTGTCCATGTGATTGTTGGTAAGAACATGAAGCATAATTACAAGGAATAGGCTTTGGCAGCTAACACGGCACACTTCCCACTGGTATTCCATGGACCTTCCCCTTCCTGTGACTCCCATCCCAACTCCTGCCTGGATCCTTCCCCTCTACACAGGGGACACAAGGTCACCAGGCTGTGCAGAACTTTCCTGCCTGGCTCATCCTGTCATTCCACCCTCTTTTCCAGGTTTGCACACACACACACACAGACACACACACACACACACACATGCAAATAGACACACACACAGATACACATACACACAGAGACATACAGACACACACAAACACACATACAAGAACACAGACATACATACAGAGATATATGAACCTACAAACACACACGCAAAGAGACACACACACTGCAACCTGCCTCACCCACCATCTCCTAAATACTCTGTGCACTCTCCCTCTTCCTGTCCTCGTTTCTGCTCTTCCCTGTACCTGGAGTGCCCTTCCAGTCCCTCTGTGTCTGCAAACACCACCTCATCCCTCAAGGCCCAGATCACAGGCCACTTCCTCTCTGATGGTGTCATTGTCCTGCTCCTCCCCATCTGCCCAGGCCTTCATGGGTGTCCATGGGGAGCAATGCAGGGCCACTCCCAGTGAGGCTCACAGTATGCCGGGCACTGTGCACAGCTGTGCCTCCAAAGGTTTTTTTCACATCTTGGTATACTTAGAAAACGATAAACTTCTCCAGTGCCTGGGGGAACCTGCAGGGGATTTGGAGCCCTGGCCAAGGCAGGTCATGGGAGGTTCTGGCTGTCACAGCCCACCCCACCTCCCCACACTCCCAGCATGAGGGGACCCCTAACTCCCGGAGATCCCATATGTAAAGGCACATTGGCTTCTATTTCACAAGAACCTCAGGAGGAAAGTCTGCCCAGGACCCTCATGGGACAGATGTGGAGCTGATGTTTACAGAGACCAGGCACAGAATCACAGACAATTAGAGAAGAATTATGTGGAGGCCACGCCTGTTGATTTTATTATAAATGAGACGGTGTAACCACACACTGATAAACAGCAAAACTCCTCTCTCTGCGGCTTCTTTTCTCTCTAAAGTGCTCTTTCGTACTTTTTCTTTTTTAAATTTTAGAGTGGTTTTAGGTTTACAGAGAAGTTACGAAAATAAGTGTGCACCCCGCATTTCACCTAGTTTCCCTATTAACCTCTTAAATTATTATGGTAACTTTGTCCCAACTAATGAACACATATTGATACATTATTATTAATTAAAGTCTATTTTTAGGTCTTATGTCTTACCTATTGTTCTTTATAATCATTACTCATAGACTTCACATTTTAGAGCAGTTTTAAGTTCACAGCAAAATTGAGTGGAGAGTACTAAGAGTTCCTATGTACCCCCTGTCCCCACCCGGGCACAGCTTCCCCCACCATCAACACTGCACACGAGTCACATACCATGCTAACACTCATGCGGATGATTGCATGCCACCTCCATACCTTGGGGCAGTCAAAGGACCTAGAGAGTACTCCTTTTGAATTTTCAGCCTCTGAACCGTGTGTGCCACACTGAGTATCAATTGTCCCCCTGGAAAGCTGGAACAGAAGGGGAAGCTGCCCTGTTTCTGTGTTGAAGCTGTGAGCCACCAAGCAGGTTGACATATGACCATGTTGCTTCTGTCACATGAAGAGGTGAAGATGTTTAAATGAAAGACCCCAAAACACGGCTCTAAAAAGGCCTGTGAGAGCACCCAGTATAGAACTGTATGGATGCCCAAAGAACAAAATGACTCACACTTGTGCTGAGCTGTTCAGGAGAAGACAGGAATGAGCAAAGGAGTAAGGCTGTGGTTGGCTCCAGGAAGCATAGAGCTGGACTCTAAGCAGACCTCATTCATTCCATCACTCAATCACTCTTTCATTCATTCATTCCTTCACTCATCCAAAGAACACTCATGAAACTCCTCCTGTGTCCAGGCCCCTGATGTTAGTGACTGGCTGGGAATGCAGTCAAGAAGGACACTGTCCTTGTCTTCAAGGAGATGACACACAACAAGTGGAAAGACAAAGACATTAATCTCGACAATATCAGAGTAATTGATACCCTGCAGGGAAGCCTGGGGTGCTATGGGTGCAGATATCTAACCTAGCCAGAGACACAGAAGGATTTCTCAAGGGCCTGCAACTATGTAGAGATAACCTCAATAGCTGGGGGGATAGGAAATTTATTGATTCAGTCATTATTCAATGACCTCTCTATGCAGGGTGCAGTGTCAGGCACTCAAGGGAATACAAAGGTGAATATGAGGTGGCTCCTGTCTTCAAGGCCTGGCAAGTTCAGTCCATGGATCTTGACGGTTGCTGTAGGGTAATACCTTGTCCCTATGGGGTTTTGATACCACATTAAGAAAATCTTGGAGTGATGTTGTGTGAGGTTATGTCCTCTCCAGTGTTGAGCTCCTGAGTCAGGGTGATGTCCTCTGGAATATTGGATTTGGGTATCCATTCCCAGTAGTTACCCACCAGAGTTGATGTGGGTCTTAGCATTTGCCATGTTTGTTTAAAGCAAATGACTTATTAAGAGAGCTTGGTCTTCTGGATTGTAAACTGATGAAAGCACCCAGCCAGGGGTAATAAGACCAACAGTCAAAAAAACTGTATGTAGCTGCACTTAATATATTGTTGGTTTTATTTTTGATGGAATTTTAGGAGAAAATCTGTCCCCTATCAGATGAATACCTTCCAGGCCTGTAGGACAATTTGTTATTTATTGATCCTGAGAGAGTTTGCACTCTCAATCTATCCTTCTGCTCTAATGTGATTGGGGCAAGACAAAAAATTTATAGTGATAGGGTAGGTCCTGATGCAAATTGAAAACTTACTTAGGGGGTTATTTGATGGACTCGAAGTTTTAAAGGAGTTCTTTGAGGACACTATTATCTTTCTCAGTGAAACCAGTTATCTGGGACCAACAGGGACATGAAAGCGCTATTGAATGCCTCTTCCACCGGTGGTTGAGTATCATGTACTCAGAGAAGTGAAATGTGTGTCTTGTTTACTGTTACAAATGCCTGTAACTCTGAAAGAAATTAGAAGAGTCCTGACAAGGCCTTATTTTATAGCTTTAGTATTTGTAGAGACATGTGTGATTCTGATTAATCCTCTGGGTATCTGTGAGGCAAGAGATTTCCAGAGAATTTCTATCCTGAAAGAACAATTTTTAGGCAATATCAAAACAATTTATAATAAATTTCAAATGGGGCCACTTGTCAGCCAGGGAATCCAGTACTGAGATGAATGCCTGGAGTTTGGTGAATTGGGTTGTTTCCTGGTTCCATCTTCATCAGGGACGTCCTGGCTATGGGATGGAAACCTTACACTGAGCTCCATCTCATATGATGGTCAGCAGTGGCATTTGCATAGTCTATGAAATCCCATTGTTATTTTCTCAGATAATCCCAAGAAGCTTCATCAACAAGAAGGTGTCCACTGGGGACTTTTTGTGCTCCCAATACTACTTCCTATGCTTTCTGATTGTCAAAAGGTCAACAATTGGCCCAGTGTCCAAATTGGCCCAATGATCAAATAACTTTTGAATCTCTGAGTGTAAGTGAGGAATTTATATTAGAAATGTAGGCCAATGACACCAGTTTAGATTCATCTATTAAATTAATGTGATAAATATTTACTGTGAGTATATACAGAGTCCACACAGGCCACATGCCTATTTTATCAGGAGATCTGGAAAGCAGGTGCACTGGAGGTCGTCCAACAGGTGTATTGGCAGCTCTAACCTTGGGGTCTGTAAAGACAAAGTGTTGTTGTGAACCATAGGTATGTGTCGCTGACACCCATGCTGAGTGGAGCCTCTGGGAAAGGAAGGCAGCCTCTGCCCAGAGTCACCCTGGGGTGCTGATGTCTTGGAACGTGGCTCCCTGCTCCACTCCGCCTGAGGCACAGCTGCTGGCCTGCTGGGTACTTGTGGAGCTGAGTGCCTTAGAGAGGACTGCCAGACACCACTGTGCCCAGACATCCCCATCCCGCATGGGTCCCCTGTGACGTTAAGGTCACAGTTGGAGTGCAAACAGATTTCTCACACTCAATGGACTTGAAACAATTCTCCCTGAGGAAGCTGTGGCTTGATTTACTGAAAGCCCAGTGTGAGTAACACTGATGGTGTCCACTTGGGGCAGCCATCCAGCCCCAGCAACAACTCTGGAAAAGTTTCCCTAGTACAATGCTGTAGCTCAGTGAGCTAGATAGGAAGCTCTTACCTTAAACAGTACTCCTAAGGACAAGAAATGCTTTTTTCATCTTCATTCCAGTTGGCTAGAAGCCAGGCTAGTGGGTGACAACTGACTGGTATACTAAAGACTCTCCTCTGTAGGGCTGCATACTTTTATGGATGGCAACTACTGCAGCCTGGCAAGCTTTGTACTCCACATGGATGCCCCCAGAAATGTCACATAACCACACGCAACAGAATGAGACAATGTGAGTGGTTGGGCCTGCACAGCCCTGGTGGTCAGCATTACTTCTCAATCCATTGTTGGATTGGGTAATAGTAGTCCTTGAAGACATGTTCTGCCTACTTTTTTAAAGTCTAGATCACTGGCCGTTAGATAATGCCTCACTGTTCACAGTAAAGGGACCCTAATAGTGGCCTAATAGGCAACACATTCAATGGACATATATCCCTTATTATTCACAGGCTCATGACATCCTCTAGAACTGGAATGGACTTTACAAGATGTGACTGAAAAAATTGCTGGACAAATGATGTTATCAGCATGTGGTCTGCACATATTTGGCAGACTGTGTGAGCATTAAATGCAGCTGCATCTCAGACCGGACATTTTCTTCGGAGGAGGTGCTTGGAGATGATCAGGACAGAAGAGGTGGGAGTTTGGGGAGATCAGTTCTCCGTATTTATGATTTCACCCTAAAATCCTTCTATTACTGCTTTTTTCTTTCTTTCTTTTTTTTTCCTGCTTGGGGAGTTTGAGTGGTTTTGTCTTCAGGAATCATCATAGGTGACAAGATGGAGAGGGTGACTCCAATCTGTAGCTTCTACCACCACCTGGTTTGGATTATTGGATATTGAAGATCGCAGATTAGAAGAACAATGATTAGTAGGTAGAATTTGTGAGCACTCATGTACTCTTACAGTGGCCCAGTTAGACAGGAGCAGTTGCTAATGAGAAGCATTAATGGACATCATTGAATTTTGCAAGTTTGACTGTTGTGCCCAGCCCCCACGACTCCTGACCATTTATAAGGAAGGTCTGGGTGTGGGTGGGTAATCAGCTGACAAATAGAGAGGGAGCAGCCCCTGGGTTAGGACAAATAGGTGATGCCACCATGCAGGAAAAGCTACACACCAGTACCTGGGGAGGGAACACCTTTTACACGTAGGTGCATAAGTATTATCAGTTTATTTTGTATACAGTAGGGAGTAATGTAGGTTTTAGCTTTTTCTTAAGCATATGAGTTGCTAATATGCCATTCAGTCAAAAGACTTTTCTTTCTTTTGTACAATTATGGCCAGCCAAAGACATATATCCTAAATTTTGCCATTTTAGCCTTGTTTACGTGTAATATTAATTACATTCATATGATTACGCAGCCTTACTACCTTCTATGTCTAGAGCTCTTTTCATCTTACAAAACTAGAACTCTAAACATTAACTTTTAATTCCACCTCACTCCATCCCCTGGCATCTACCGTTCTACATTTCGTCTCTATGATTCTGACTATTCAAGGTACCTCATATAAACAGTCTCATACAGTATTTGTCTTTTACTTACTGGCTTATTTCACCCAGCCTAGCATCCTCGTGGTTCATCCATGTTGTAGCATATGTCAGAATTTCCTTGCTTTCAAAATCTGAATAATATTCCATTGTATGTACACACTACATTTTGTTTATCCAGTCATTTGGCAATGGACACTTGGTTTACTTTCACATTTCAACTACTATGAATAATGCTGCTATGAACATGGGTGTACTAATATCTCACCAACACCCTGTCTTCAATTCTTTTTGTACATACCTACAAATAAAATTGTTGGATCACTTGGTGGTTATATTGTAATTTTTTGAGGAATCACTACAAGGTTTTCTGCAGTATTTGTGCCATTTTACCTTATCAGGAGTGCACAAGGGTTCCAGTTTCTTCACATCCTCACCCACAGTTATTTTTTTCTGTTTTCTTGATAGTAGCCATCCTAATGGATGTGAAGGGTATCTCGCTGAGATTTTCAATTATATTCCCCTAATGATTAGTGATGTTGAGCATTTGTCTTTTCCTTTTTTTTAATTTAAAATTTTCTTTTCATTAAAAGTAATTGTGTATATCTGTAAGGTACAATGTAATGTTTTGGTATATGTATGCATTGTGGAAAAATTATATCAGGCTAAATAACGTATCCATCACCTCACATATTCATCATTGTTTGCAGTGAGAATATTTAATATCTATTATTTTATCAGTTTTTTTATAATACATTCTTATTAACTATGGTCACCTTGCTGTGTGATAGATCTTGAAAATGTATTCCTCCTGTCTGTCTGGAATTTTGTACTATTTGGTCAACTCCTTCACATTCTCTGTCCCCCCCTCAGCCTGTGGTGACCATCCTTCTGCTCTCTCCTTCTGTAAGTTCACCTTCTTTAGTTTCCACATAGAGGTGAGATCGTGTGATGCTTGTCTTTCTGTGTCTGGCTTATTTCACTTAGCATGATGTCCTCTAGGTTCATCCATGTTGTTGTAAATGACAGAATTTCCTTTTTTAGAGTTGAATAGTATTCCATTATGTATATATACCATACTTTTTATCCATTTATTCATTGATAAATGCTTATGTTGATTTTATGTCTTTACTATCGTGAATAATACTGAAATAAACAAAGTGAAGATATCTCCTTGACGTATGGATTTCAATTCTTTTGGATATATACCCAGAAGTGGGATTAATAGATAGAATGTTAAATCTATTTTTAGTTTTTTGAGGAACCTTCTTTCTGTTCTTCATAATAGCTGCACTAATTTATATCCAAACCAGCAGCGTACCAGAGATCCCTCTTCTTCATATCCTCACATTATCTTGTCTTTTGACAATAGCTTTACTAACAGTTGTGAGGTGATAATTTCCCTGACTTTAATTTGCATTTCCCTGATGATTAGTGATAGGTATTTTTTTTTCATAAACTTGTTGGCTATTTGTATGTCTACTTTTGAGAAATGTCTAGTCAAGTCTTTTGCCCATTTTGTACTTGGTTATTTGTTTTCTAGTTGTTGAGTTGCCTGAGTTTCTTATATAATTTGGATATTAATACATTATCATATTATTGTTTACAAATATCTTTTGCCACTCAGTGGGCTGTCCCTTCACTCTGTTAATTGTTTTCTTTGTTGCCCAGAAGCTTTTTAGTTTGATGCAGTTCCATATGCCTATTTTTGCTTTTATTGCCTGTGCTTTTGGGGTTATAACCAAAAATCATTGCCCAGACTAGTGTCATGAAGTTCTTCTCCTATTTTTTTTCCTAATAGTTTTACAATTTTAGGTCTTACATTTAAATCTTTAATGCATTTTTAATTGCCTTTGTATATAGTATAAGATAAAGATCTAATTTTATTCTCCTGCATGTGGATATCCAGTTTCCCTACTACCATATATTAAAGAGACTGTCCTTTTCCTGTTGTCTGTTCTTGGTACCACGATAAAAAATTAATCATCCATAAATGCATGGGTTTGTTTTGGGGCTATTTTCACCCATTGGTCTATATGTCTGTTATTAGGCTAGTACCATGATAGTTTGATTACAATAATTTTGTAGAAGATTTTAATATCAGGTAATGTGATGCCCCCAGCTATGTTCTTTTTACCCAACATTGCTTTGTCTATTTGGGATCTTTTGTGGTTCCAAGTGATATGTAGGATTGCTTTTGCTATTTTTGTGAAAAATTACATTGGAATTTTGATAAGAAATGCATTGACTTTGTAGATCACCTTAGGCAGTATGAACAATTTAACCATATTAATTTTTCCAGTACATAAATATGAGATGACTTTCCATAATTTTTGTCTCCTTCAATTTATTTCATCAATGCTTTATAGTTTTCGTTATACATATCTTTTACTTTATTGGATAAATTACTTCTAGGTATTTTTTTTTTTGTAGCTATTATATATAGGATTGTTTTTGTTGACTTGATTTTCTGATAGTTTATTGTTAGTATATGGAAACACTACTGATTTCTGGATGTTGATTTTCTATCGGGCAACATTACTGAATTCATTTTCCCATCCTTTCATTCCTCATCCATGTGTGTCTTTGAGTCTTTGAAGACAGCATGTAGTTGGGTCTAGCTTTTTAAGCTAATCAGTGAGTCAGTGTCTTTTGAGTGGAGAATTTAGTCCATTTACTTTTAGGGTTATTATTGAAAGGTGTTGACTTACTCCTGGCATTTTATCAATTTTTGTTTGGATGTTTTCAATATCTTTTCTTCATTTCTTCCCCTTTTATTGTTGTCTTCCGTGTTTGTTGATTTTTTGAGGTGGTTAGATAAAGTTTTTTTCTATTTCTCTTTTACATTTTTATTCTAGTAGTGGTTTTTCTTTCTGGTTTATTCATGGTGGTGATTATTTTTTTTCATATTCCAGATGCAAGACTCCCTTGTGGATTTCTCGTAGGGCTGGTCAGGTGGTGGTGAACTCCTGCAGTTTTTGTTTGTCTGGGAAGTGTGCTATTTCTCCCTCATTTCTAAAGGACAGCCTTACTGTATGCAGTATTCTTGGTTGGCAATATTTTTCTTTCAGTATTTTGAGCATATTATTCCATTCTCTTCTTACCTTCAGGGTTTCTTTTGAGAAGTCTGCTGTTAGTCTGATGTTGTTTTTAAGATTCCCTGTCTTTGAGCTTTGCCAGTTTGACTATAATGTGTCTCAAAGAGGACCTTTATGGATGGAATCTGTTTGGGTATCTTTGAGCCTCCTGGATCTGAAGGTCTGTACCTCTCCCTATATCTGGGAAGTTTTCTGCTATTATTTCATTGAATATATTTCCAATGGAATTTCCTTTCTCCTCCCCTTTTGGAACACCCATGATTCAGATATTTGTCTGCTAGCTCTCTTAGATTTTCTTCATTTTTTAATTTATTTTTTTCTTTTCTTTTCTTTTCTTTTTGACCACCTAGGCTACTTTGAAAAGACCATCTTGAAGTTCAGAAATTCCTACTTCTGCTTACTCTAGCCTGCTGTTTAAGTTCTCGATTTTTTTTTTCTGTTGTGTTTTTTATTCTGTTGAATGAGTCCTTCAGCTCCAGGAGCTCTGCTACAGTCTTTTTTAAGGCATTAATCTCTTTATACATTTTTTCCTTCAGATCCTGGACACTTTTTTCATTTTGTTGTGTCATCTAAGTCTTCTTGTATCTTACTGAGTTTCCTTAAGATTTTTGCTCAGAATTCCTCTTCAGTCATTTCCAGGACTTCCTGCTCTATGTGGTTTGGTGTTTGTGAATTGTTATATTGCTTTGATGGTATCATATTTTCTTGTTTTTTCACATTTCACATTTCTAGTATCTCTATGTTGGTGTTTAGTCACCTGACAAAGCAGTTGCTCTTTCTAGTACTCTGGAGTGGGCTTTGAAGAGAGAAAGTTCCTCTTGTAGATGTCTTTTATAGTGACTGTTGAGTGGGATGTTTTAGTATTGGTTCCAGATAGATGCAGCAGTATAGTCTCCACATGGGTACTTTGGCTAAGTTCAGTGTTGGAATTGTGTGTGAGTGTCTCCACACCCTAGTTCCTGGGGCATTCAGTGATTCCTTGCTGAGGCTGGTGACACTATGCTGGTTCATCCTGGATGTGGCCAAGTCTCAAGTTCTAGGGGAAGCACCTTGGTGCCCTGTCATTCTTTGACTATGGTGGTGGGCCTGTTTGCACCCTGGTTAGCTCCTGGTGACCCTGATGGGTGCATTGAGGCATACTGGTGTTCTTCAGTTTGATTTAGTGGCCCTGGGTGGGTTTTCTCTTTCTTCTTTCCTATAGGCAAATTTTCCTCCTGGGACTTTGCTTCTTCTGGATGGGGGATGGGTTGGTGGTGATTAGGAATTTTCTTCCTTACTCTACTTGGATATCCTGGGTTTCTGTACTCTCAGGGGTTCTACGTGTGTCTCCCTGCAGGTGAAGCCAGTCCCGTGGGCTGTGCACATACCTCCCATGCCCAGGTGTATGCTACCGCATATGGCAGCTTTATTCTCCCTGTGGGATGGGCCACTGGGTCACAAGTCAGCTCTTGCTTACCTCTTTCCCCAGGCTCTATTGGTGACTCTCCTTCTGTCTATGCTGATGAGTTGTCAGTGGTCTGACTATAAGGTGGTGGCAGCTGCTGGTCTGGCAGTGAGCCACCCTTGTAGCAGCAGTTGCTGTGGCAGTGGCTGTTGCAGACCACTCAGTCAGCACCAGTATATGTGGCAGCAGCAGAGAGTGCTACAGCCAGCAAGGTGTCGGCCTTTGTTTGAACCCTCCAGTGGCAAGGAGCTCATTGCTTCACAGAGTAACTTGATGTACTATTTTTTGGAAGCCTGTTATGGTCAAGTGCTATTGGTTCTCATTTCTTGATTCTTTCTCTACACTGGGCATTATAGTGATCATTCCATCCACCCAATAAGGTGAGTAAATCCCTTACCCATTTTTCTGAGAAGAAATAACACTTATGAAGCTTGTGTTACTCACTCAAGAAGGAGACACATTTGAATTGAGATCTTCAAGGCAGCATAAGTCCAAACTGCCTCTACAGAATATGGGAATTAGAGGAAATTAGAACATGGGCTTTGCAGAAGTGTTTGAGATTGTTTGGGAGAAAGAGCAATAATATAAATGCTCACTTAGTAGATGTTGTGGAAATTGCAGAAGCTGACTTAGGAAGATGTTGACAGTAGGTTCAGGAAAGACACAGGAATTTCAAGAGCCTCCTACACAAGGAGAATGGGAGTGGAGACAGGTATTTCAAACTGAAGGTGAACTTTTGTTCTGGAGAGTACACTTGTAGAACACCCACACTGAAAACGTTCTCAGGAATGACTCCACCTTGTCTCTTTTCTTTTGCAGCAGGCACAGATTGCTTTGCCCCAAAATCTATAGTTTTCAATCTGGCTTAGCCAACTTTCTTGGGCAAAAACTTCTTCTTAAATAGATCAGGACATTTCCAGTGTTACTATTTATTGGACACCTGGAAAGGTGGTTAAAATAAATACACATTCCTGGGCCTCACCCCCAGAGACTCAGGTTCAGTATGCCTGGAGTGGGGCCTGAGAATTAGCATTTCAAAAGCTCTCTGGCAGATGCAGATGCTTCTAGCCCACCTGCCACAGTTTTAGTAGCTCAGACTTAAACTGTGTTTCATCATTAAGAACACGCAATAACTATATGATGGTTTTTCTTATTACCTTTTATTGAGAGTGCTCTAGTGAGTTAAAAGTGTGGTCGAAAACAGTATATGCCAAAACCCAGCCTAACCCATGATGTTTATATAATAAAAACCATGAGCTTTAGATGGGGGTGGACCTTGATTTCTCTTCTGGCCTGAACTTTTATAAGCTGTGGAATGTTGAAAACTCACCTCTCTAGGATTTAAGATCCTGAGTTTGCATCTTAGGGATGTGATGGGAATTATATGAAGTGAAAGGCACAAAACCTTTATAAGAAGCAGATTTTATGTTTATCATAGCAGATTCTTGATGTACATGTTTTTTAGTAACTCAACTGGAACAAACCTCTCCTGATCCCACCTCTCCACATCCTACTATCTTGTCTCATTCACTCATCTCATGGGTCACCTTGGTTCCCACCACTTTGCTGAGCTCCTAGGAGATGGCACCTTGTCTGTTAGCTCATCCCTTCCTCATCCAGTGTTTTCCACAATGCTTGGTACACAGCAGATGATAAATAATTATTTGTTTAGTGGATGAGTAGAATATAGAGGCTATGTTAGTATTCTCAACTCAAGTTGCACATTAAAATTACCTGAAAATTAACCAAAACCATTGCTGCCTAGGATACACCTCAGAGACTCTGATTTAATTAATCTAAAGCAGTGTTTTTCAGTGTTGGCTGCACATTAAAAACACTGGGTGAAATTTAACAATTCACAAGCTCAGGCCCCATCCGTGACCAATTACATCTTAATCTCTGGATGGGGAGGAGACCCAGGCATCAGTATTTTTAAAAAGTTGCCCAGATGCCTCCATTGTGTAGCTGGACTGCACATCAATGAAGAATATGGAAAGACAATTTATGTATGCAAGGAATGGATTATTAATGTGTTCTTAGAGACAAAAACACAATTTGTAGAGGAATGAATCACTTTTTAAGCCTATGCTTAATAAAATGTTGTTTACTGTTCCTTCCAACTTTATTGATTTAACTTAATCACTGAATGTACAGAGTTTCTCTCTTCCAGCTCCACCTCTTTATCTTTTTGTCTATTTGCTATTGTTACTGGATGACTATGCTGGGTTGGATTGTGTTTCCCCAAGTTCATGCTCACCCGAAACTTGTGAATGTGATCTCATTTGGAAATAGGCACTTTGCAGATGTAATCAAGTTAACATGAGGTTATATTGAATGAGGATGGGCCCTGACAGAATGACTGGTGTTCTGGGAAGAGCAGAATCTGAACACAAATACAGGGGATAAAACTCCATGTGATAATAGAAACCTGAATTGGAGAGACAGGTCTACAAGTGAAGGAATGCCAAGGATTGCTGGAGCCAACAGAAGGTAGGTGAAAAGATGACTTTGCTTGTTCTGCCAGAAATAATTTAGGAGGAATGTTGGAGAGGAGATAAATAAATGTATGGCTAGGTGAGATGCACTGGATTCCAGTGATTAAAGTCAGCACCGATCTGGTCTGAGTTATCAAACAGAGCCAATGCTGAGCAGTAATTTTACAGAGAAGGATAAACTTTCATACTGCTGCGTAGCTTTAGGAGGTTCAGACACCTTTCCTTTCAGTGCCTCTCAGCTAGGGAGCGCTTGCTGAAAGTCCTCATAGAGAAAACATGTAGTGCCACATTTGAAAGAAACGAATGAAAAGTCAGTAGTGTCTTTACTTATTTTTACTGTGTTTTTAAAATGTCCATTCAGGATTTGACTATGATAGAAGGCTGAGCACTACTAGATGTGTTGGTTTCTCAAACCTTTTCTTTCTAAGGACATGGAAGAAGATGTACACGTGAAAGGACTTGGTCACATTCAGGTTTGGCCCATGTCTGGAGACAAATGTCACTCTTCTCTTATCAAATGAAGAAAATAATGAGTTTCAGAGGCAGAAGGAGCTCGAAAACGTCCAAACCAGGGTTTTTCTCTTTACAAGCTCTGTCACTTACAGGTTTTGTAATGCTGGCAAGTTCCTCAGCTTTTCTGAGCCTCAGTTCCCTCATCTAGAAAATAAGAGCTCCTACCAGACAAGGCTATTTGGGGGACTAATAAAAGAATGAGGGAAAATCTATTTGCATCTAGTAGATGACCAATAATGATGATTTCTTTTCACTTATTGTTTCACTTGACTCCAACAGTTAAAGAGTTTTCACAAGGAAATTGTTGACCTGCCTCCACAATCCAGTCTGGTGCTATGAACTTTAAATGCTTGATTGTGTTGAATACTTGCTGTGTAAGCGGTGGGGCAATCATACATGATTTAGAAATAGCAGCCAATGTCAGTTTTCCAGTAACCCTTGAATGTGGGTTTCATTATCCCATTGTCCGGATGAGCTGATTGGTGGCCAGAGGGTTAAATAATAGTTCCAGAGACTGGTTAGCTACCTGCAGAGGCAAACCTCTAGCCCAGGTGCAGCTGACTCCACCATGTTGGAAGGCAAAGCTCCTCCCAGTTCTCCCAGTGACAGGGCCATGAGTGAACTGGAGAAGCAGCAACGTCATGGACTGGACAGGATCTTTAGGATCCTTTGGATCAGACTGGCTCCCCAATGTTCATGCCAACCCAGACCAGACCAGGTTAGTATCTAGTGACCCCCTAAAAGAGTTTGCCGGTCTTTTCCTATCTCGGGGCTATGTTGAATTAACTTGTATTAGTGGGGGGGCTACAAGGCTGAAAACTGCTGTAGATCTCAACAGGAATATGTCCTTCCCCTGTTGTGACTAGAAGGAGCTTGGGGAGGGCCTGGGATGTTGGTCCAGTTTTCTTGGGGTTAGTGGTAAGTTTCAGAGGTCAGGCCCTGGGTTCTATCCTACAATGACACAATCTTTGATATTTCTCTAACACATCAAGCATGATCCCAGCCATTGGAATGTAAGTGCCAGGAGGTCAGGGATTTTTTTCTATTTTCCTTGCTGCTATTTCCTGAGTGCCTGGCATAGAGTAGGAGATTATAGGAGGAATTACATATGTTAATTATAATTTCAGGTCATTTGATCTAAATGTTTCCTCTGTTTGGAACATTCTTACCCTGGAGAGTCACTGGCTTGATTCCTCCATTTAGGCCTAGGCTCAAAAGTCACCTCCACAGAGAGGGTGCCCCTGACCAACCCATCTAAAACTTGCTGCCCTCTGTCACTTTTCTCTCCTGCATTCCTTTAATTTTTCTCTCTATCTCTTGTATAATCGTGAGTTTATCGTCACTTTCCTCATGGGTAAGCTCCATGAGGGCAGAGCATCCATCTCTTGTGCATTCATTGCTGTATCTCCAGCACCAAGAACACAGCCTGGCAGGAGTCAGTGCTCCATAAATCATGTATGAAAGGAGTGAGTGAATAAATGAATGAATGTGTTATCTACGGGAGGAGCACAGTGCCTGGCACACAGGGAGTGACAGATAAGTATTAATTTTGATGATGTTGATTATGTTGATGATGTTGATGATGGCACTGTGAGGCTGCTGCTCTATGACTTGGCTCCCGACAACCCTCAGTGTACTTTCCCATAGGTTGTGAGTGTAAAGGCTGCTCTTCCATGCCACCTGCTGCTCTTTCCTGCTACCATCAGAGACACTAAAGAACGGCACTTTTACCAACTCCTGCTCCTCACTTTCTCCTCTTCATGGAATTCTGAGAATGCATTGGGAACAGTTCATCATTTCTCCCCAACTATTGAATTGAAACCCTTTCAAATCCTTCATACCAATGTTTAAATGACTGACAGCTGTCTCATCACTGCATCCCATCTTATTCCAGCCACCTGACCTCTCCCAGGTTCTGGAACTTTCACATCTCTTTGCTTTCATTCATGTTGTCATATGCCTAAAGTGCTTCCACTCTGCCCCATTTCATATCATTTCATACTGTCCGCAAAATCCAGTTCCAGTGTCACCTTCTCTGTGCAGCTTAACTCCAGATATTTCAGCAGTTTCTGAACTATCTCCCTCTGGTTTTCCATAAAGCTTTCTCCCCCTTCCATTACAGCCCTCATCACAAGGCACTGTACTTAACCAGGCCTTTTCCCCCCAAGCTAGAAATGAACCCCAGAAGGGTGGAGGTCCTGCATGTGGTGAGCAGGAATGGGTGGCTCTGACTTAAGTCAGTAAAGGGGGTTCCTCAAGCCTGTGGACTCAGCTGCCAGCACTCCTGGGTCCCAGTGCTGCCTCCCCTGTTACAACCTGTGAGTCTCTGACAAGCGATTTAGTCACACCATGCATAAGTTCCACCTGAAAACAGTGATCTTAGTTATTACACTCAATAAGCATCAAATACCACAGACCAATAGATAAAAATATAGAGATAGGGATTCTGAAATGGGTACTTTTAGGAAATGACTTGGGATGGGTGGGGAGCTAAAAGTTGTTCCTTAGATTTTTTTTTTTTCCCACTGATATCTGGGGACCTGCTTATGAATTCATTTAAGACCAGACATAGAGAAACCAAACAGTACTTGAAGGCATTTATGATAAATGCCCAGTGCTTTATTATCTTTATTAATTGGCAGGAAGTACATCACACTGAAATCATTGTTCTGGCTCATTTAGCTGAAAGACAGGTCTCACTGCTCATACACACATAGCTTTGTGGGCCATGGACACACATGCTTAGGTAAACAGCCTCTGAGCATCACATCCGAGGAAATGAATATAAAGCAAATTCCTGAACACGAAAACAATCGCAAAGTCTTAAAATATCCCACTGCACTATCATAGCACAAAATTTCACATCTTTTGGGGAACTTGGAGAACTTTATAGCCTGTTCCCTTCCTCTCCCTTTTGCCCTCATTTGGGACCTCACTGTTGCAGACCCCAGCTTCAGAGGATCCTATCTGTGCTATGTAGCTGCACGGGGGGCTCTCTGGATGCTCTGTAGAGGAAAAGGCATTCCCGAGTGAAAGTGAACTTAAAAGTCGGTGTCTATCATTGTGGTGTGGGACCTGATATTAGAAGCGAACCAACATCCTAATTGTGCTGTCTGTCTGTCTGTGTGGAGGGGACATTTGTACAGGAAGAGTAGTGGAGGTGAGGGGATGCCTTCCTTGAATAAAGCAGGAGCTGAAGGCTCATCAACTTTTATTTTGCAGAAACCCTAGAAGAAAACTCTACCCGGATCTTCATGGGACAGATGTGGAGTTGACACTGCGGGGTGGAGAGGGAGGAAATTCTTGGGCAAATGCCTTAGAGCTCACAAGGCAGATCCTGGACTCAGATCTGGGTCTGTTAACGATTTACCTCCTAGCAGAGTGTTTTGTACACAGTCATATGTTTCCGAGACCTGAGCCTGTATCTCCTATAAATTGTGAGAAAAAGTCCCCCTGTCTTGTTTATTTCCGTGTTCCCATTTTCCACAGTAGTTCCTGGCATATAGCAGGTGTTTTAGTCAGACTTATTTCCATAATGAGTTGAGAACACAACTTCAACTAGCTAAAAGAAAAGAAAACATTTACTAGCTTATATACTGGACAGTAGTAGAAAGAGATTAGTTCAGACACAAGTGAATCCAAAGACTTCAATAATCTATACCTCTCTGTCTGTCTCTGTCTCTGTGTCTCTCTGTATGTCTTTCTCCATGTCTCTGTCTCTCTCTTTCACTGCTTTTGTCTTTCCATCTCCCTGCTGTGCTTTTTTTGCTGTCTAGTTTCATTCTCAAGCAGGTTCCTTCCATTTGTCAGGGAAAAGAACATGACCTTTTATCTCCCTTGCACCTGCATGAACCCTGAAGATATCTCTGATTGCCCATCACTGGTACAGTCACTGAGTCTGCTGTGGGGAGCTGTGGCCTCATGGTGAACAGCCCACCAGAAACACACAGAGTGGAGAAGGGCAGCTGTCAATAGGAAAGGGGGCTTCTGCTATCCACAGGAGGAGAAAAGGCTGACAAAACCTATAGACATGCACTTCAGTAGATGCTCTTTAGATGGGAGCTAATCTAGATAATAAGCTATGCAGGAATTTCACAGCCACAGGGTAATTGCCCAGCTTGTTGAGAAAGACTTCCTTGGGGCTGGGTACCATTAGGTCATTAGGGAAGCCATTTCCAATTCATGGGACAGACTGTCTGAAAATGAGGAGTAAACTAGATGCCTTAAGAAGGTTTGTGATGGGAGGAGGAGGAAGATAATGATTGGAAAGTCAAAGAGAGATCTTGAATGCAAAGCTGAAGGTTGTGTCCCTCGGGCTAAAGATGACAGTGCCCAGGGCGACCCCTCTGATGGGAGGTGCCAGGCACTCCTGTGCGCCTGGACACAGCCTCAGAAGTCACTTCAGCCCAGGCCTCCAGAATGCCAAGTGCAATCTACCAGGGTTGACATAAGTGACAGAGCCTCTTTGCCATTTCTACTGTAGATGGGGAAGAGCTTTAGAACATTCGTAAACAGAAGAATGCACGGACTTACACCTTACAGCATCCACAAGCTCTGAGCAAGAAATGGAACCTGCATCAGGAGTGGGACTTACATGGAACGTTTTCCTTTCCTTCTCATTTTGTTCAAGTGTAATAACCCTGGAGAAAAAGGACAGCAGGCACCATCGATAGGCCCAGGGCTCTGTGTCTTCGTTTGGTCTGAGAAGGGATTTGTCTCTGGCCAACCAAGCCCACAGGGGAGCTGGAAATAGAAGTGACGGTGCAGAGACAGAGCTGGGCAGCAGGAGCGGAGGGAGCCTGAGATCTCAGCACTGCTCTTTCTGGGGGGATTTGAAGCTGAGAAACATTCACCTAATAAAACTCATCTTATCCTTCCAGCAAACTGGTGAGACAGTTATCCCCACTTCACAGTTGAGGAAACTGAGATTTAAGATATCAAGCAATTTTCCCCCAAAATATCTAGATGATGACGATGATGATGATGATGATGATACTGATTATAACTATCAGATACATAGTGCTTCTACATTCCAAGCCCCCTGTAAAAACTTGTCTCATTTCAATTTTACAACATCCTGATTATGATCTTATTTCTACCAATATAGAAACAAAAGCACAGAGAGGATAAGAAACTTGCTAGGCAAGCTACTGAAACTTGGAAGTCATTCCTCATCTGTAAAAGGGGGAGAATTGTATCTACCCCATAGGGTCATTTCATGCTTAAATGAGATCTGTACAAAAAGGACTGAGCAGGTGCCTGACACAGTTAGGGGAGAATTAAATGAAGTCAACTTTTATTATTTTTATTAAAAATTTTTAAAACTATCTTTCTCTTTTTCCTTCTCTCATCCTCTCAATCTTTTTTTTTCTTTTTTTAGTTTCAGAATAGTATAGATTTATAGAAAAATTGCAAAGATAGTTCCCCTTCACCCCATATCTCACCCAGGTTTCCTATGTTCACCTCTTACGTTACTATGGTACATTTGTAACAAATAACAAACCAACACTGACACATTATTATTAGAGTCCATATTTTATTCAGACACCCTTAGTTTTTACCTAATCGATGAGCCTACATTGAGACATCATTATTATCGAAGTCCATAGTTTTCATAATGGTTCACCCCTTGTGTTGTGTATTCTACTGTTTTGTACAGATGTATAATGACATGTATTCATCATTATCGTATCATCGAGAATATTCTCACTGCCCTAAAAATAGTCTGTGTTCTGCCTCTTCATCTCTCTCACCCTCCTAACTCGTGTCAATTGCTGATCATTTTATTCTTGTTGTTGAAACGTAATTGGTAATACATATTTGTGGGGTACAGAGTGGACTGTCAATACTTGTGCACAGTATGTGATGATCAAATCAGGATAATTAGCATATTCACCATGACAATAGGTAAGCATTTGTTATGCCCATTAACCAACTTCTTGGTGACCTGCCTTCCCCTCTTCCTTTCCCACCTCCAGTGGGAAAGCAACAGAACCACAGTTCTGTTCTCTCCTTCTGAAAGTTCAGTGTATTACTCTGGTTGTTTTTCTTTCTTTCCTTATTTTTTAGTTCCCATTTATGAGTGAAGACACGCAGTATTTCTCTTTCTGTACCTACCTTATGTCACTTAACATATTTTCTCCAAGCTCCTGCTGCGAATGACAGAATTTCATTTTTTTTTATGGCTGAGTAGTATTCCATTGTGTATATGTACCACATTTTCCTTATCCATCGATGGACATTGTGTGTATGTACCACATTTTCCTTGTCCATTGATGGAAATTTTTGTTGGTTCCATAGGTTGGCCATTGTGAATAGAGCTGCAATAAATATGGCAGTGTGGGTGTCTGTCCCTTAGACATGATGATTCCATTCCTTTGGGTATGTACCTTGGAGTAGAATTGCAGGATCATATGGCAGTTCTACCTGTAGTTGTTTGAGAAACCTCCATACTATTTTCCATAGTGGTTGTGCTAATTTACAGTGGCACCAACAGTGTGGAAGCATTCCCCTTTCTCCACATCCTCACCAACATTTGTTAGTCTCTGTCTTTTTGATAATAGTCAATTCAATGATCATTTTAGTGTCGGCATAGTTTTGCATTTTTCAGAGTGTCTTATAGTTGAAATCATGCAGTATGTAGCCTTTTCAGATTGGCTTCTTTCACTTAGAAATATGCATCTAAGTTTCTTCTTTTCCTGGCTTGATAGCTCACTTCTTTATAGCACTGAATAATATTCCATTGCGTGGCTGTATCAGTTTACTTATCCATTCATCTGATGAGGGACATCATGCGGCTTCCACATTCTAGCAATTATAAATAAGGCTGTTATAAACATTCATGTATAGATTTAGTGTGGGCATTAGTTTTCAACTCCTAATGTACTTTTTTCTGCCCAGAATCCCATCCAAGATACCACATTACAATTAGTCATCACGGCTTCTTGGCTGTGACAGTTTCTCATATGCTTCTTGTGTCTGATGATCTTGACAGTTTTCAGGAGTACTGGTCAAATGTTTTGAAAAAGCCTCTCATTTGGAATTTGTCTGGTCCTTTTCTCACTATCAGATTGGTGTTTTGTCATTCTTTCATCAAAGAATTTAAAAATTAAGTAACAGGTTTTGTTTTCTTTTGGGGGTTCCAAAACAAATCTGAACACAATTGGTAATCCAGTTAACACCAGTTAAGGCTGGTAATTGGATGTGTCTCAGCCCTTCTGGTCATTGGGGGGGAATTTCAAGTTCAAAACTGATTTTACTCTCATACCTGTTATTACCATATAGTTCCTTGATTAATGGGCTGGCCTTATGGTGTGGTCACCAGAGATTATATCAGCAGGTGAATTTGCTTCTGAGGTGAGCATTAACTGTGTAAAATTGCCGGGCCAAATTTGTCAAAAATCAAAAGTGACATCATGAACAGACATAAAAAATGCTAAGTTGTTGTATCAAAATGATAATTTGTTGGGTCCAATAATATGAATTAAAAATGTGTTTATTTTCAGAAAATGGAGAAATGGGTTAAACAAACACTAATAAAGTCTAAGTAGTCTGGTAAAAAGCATTTACCTTAGGTTTACTGAACAGTATTTGCATTCAAAATTTAAAGTGCTCATTTGTCATAAGATCCATAATTTCTGTTCAGCAAATAAAATGATACATAGTGCTAAAGCTTTACTTATTTAGGAAAATGAGAGGGAGGGAAGAGTGGATGGTACAGCATTCTGTATGAATGCAAATTGAAAACTTATTAAAATTTATTTACTTTGATAAAAAAAATACCATTTCACACTTCATAATTTTAAACCCATTTTGTTAGAAGTGTTGTGCAATGCTTGGTTTTGTTTCTGAATCCATTTAAAAAAGAACCCACATTTCGCGTTAAATTAAACCAAATGAATTTGCTTTTTCGTACTAGTTTAAAAATTGCAGAATATCAGTAAATTTGAATGAATCAACCTAATAATAATAGTTTTTTTTTCCTTCTAGAAATAGGGTGTTTCAAAGTCCTACATAGTCTTTAAAATAATTCTAGCTCTTTTATAACAAACTCTCCCAACACAACAGGCTTTTGATCATATCTGGATTTTTCATATCTTTGTTTTAAAGGAAATTCTTAAACACTTAAACATCCTTTAAAGAAGTGTGCTCCTTTGGGGTAAAATTTCCAGGGTACACAGACAGGTGTCTGCATCTCTACAAACACACAGGCACACCCAGGCATGCACATGCACAGAGGCACACAGAACACATGCACGTTCTCATGCATGCACATCACATACAACATGCACACATGCACATACCCACATGCCAACTATATGTCCTGGGGCACAAGAAAGATCTATAGAGTCTCCCTTTTGGCCCGTGTGTATCACAGTAAGTGCTAGTTGCCCCCCTCCCCCCCCAAAAAAGCTGGAAAAGAGAGGAGACAAGTTGCCATTTCTCAGTGTTAAGGCTGTGAAGCACCAGGCACGCTGACATATGGCTGTTGCTTCTGTAACAGGAGGTGAATATGTTTAGGTGAAAGATCCCAGACCACAGCTCTGAAAAGGCCTGTAAGGGCATCTGGAGCAGAAGGGTATCAATGCCCAAAGAAAAAAAATCTCACATGCAGGGTGTGCTGCTTAGAAGACAAGAATGAGCAGAGGAATAAGGCTGTGGTTGGCTCTAGAAAGAACAGGGCTGGACTCTAATGATACTTCATTCATTCCACCACTCAATCATTCTTTCATTCACTCATTCCATTATTTATCCAAAGAGCACTCTTAAAGCATCTGCTATGTCCAGGCCCTCTGTGTTAGTAACTGGCTGGGAATGAAGTCAAGAAGGCCATGGTCCTTGCCCTCAAGGAGAGGACACACAACAAAAAGACAAGGATATCAATATCCTTTTAATTTATTTTTGTTCTTGTTTTTTGTGGGTTTTTTTTTTTTTTTAATTGGGAGGTGGTGGCTTGCAAGTATGGGAATCCGAACCCTTTGACCTTGGTATTATACCATCGTACTGTAACCAACTAAGCCAACTGGCCAGTCAAGGATATCAATCTTGACAATATCAAGGTAATTGGTATCAAGGGAAGCCTGGAGTGCTATGGGTGGGGACATTTAACCTAGCCAGAGGCACAGAGAATTTCTCAAGCACCTGTGACTATGCAGACATAACTCAACAGCTGGGGGAAATGGAACGTTATGGATTCAGTCATTATTCAGTAACTAGTCTATACAATGTGCAGTATTAGTCACTCGGGAATACAAAGGTAAAAATAATTTGGTTTCTATCTTGTGCAGGTTCATGATAAGACTCACTATCTAATCAGTGTTGTAGTAGTGACTCCTTGTCACTCCCAAGATCAGAGTCCCTGATGGTTTTTCACCTGCCCACAGAATGAGGGCCACATTTCTGAGTGCGACTTGAGAGACCTTTTCCCTCCTAGTCACAGCCAACTTTTAACTCAATACCCACCACCCCTACACACATATCCCTAGGCTCCAGCTCCATCTCACTGTGTACTCTTCTCCCACATGTCAGGCTTTTTTAGGGTACTTTGCCTCTGCCAAAGGGTAATTGACTAAAATTTCTTTCCATACTTATTTTCCTGGCAAATTCTCATTCTGATTTTCTGTGCTCACAACAGAACTTATTGTTTCTCCATCCAAACTCTCATAACTTTTTACAGACTTCACTATTAATGCAGTTAATTTGTCATCTTGTTATGGTTCATTCATGTGCCTCCCAACACCGTGACCCTGGGAAGTTATATCTCCAGCTCAGAGTTCAAGCATGAAGCACAGATACCACTTGGCAAATACTTATTGAATCTACTTTCATTTTGTATTCATCAAAATTCTTCTGGTTGCAATAATAGAAACCAAGCCCAAATTAACACGCACAAAATTGGGAGTTTATTTACTGGCAGTGTCTTATAACTCATGGAAGGCAAGGGTTCAACAGGACTTCCGAGACACAGAGAGTCAGGAATGTGAACGTCACCCTGCGTGAGCATGCTCTGTGCTCAGAGCCCGTCTCGGTGTTGCTCTGCACGTGTGCTTTGTTTTCTCAGACTGCTTCATGGTTGGAAAAATGGGTGTCACCTGTTCTGAGCTGAGCTTCAGTGTGAAGAATCTCAGGGAGAGACATGATAGTTTGGACTTGAGTCCTGTTCCTGACACTGGACTCATCTATTACTACAGCCAAAGAGCAGGATTCCATGAACAGCCCATCTCCCCAAACTAATTGTTGGATTAGGAGGAGAAGGAGTTGCTATTCTCAAAACCTGGGAGAGCTGCTCCCAGAAGGAAGGGACTCTGTAGGTTTTCTGTCTGCACTGGCAGAAAGTAAGGGACAAGGTGCATGAGGAGGTTATTCTGAAGTTCACCTTAGGCTTTTCTGAGGAACCATCACACGTTCCCACAGCAGTTGTATCAAGAGTACATGAGTTCCAATTTCTCCACATCCTTGCCAACATGCCATTTTCTGGTTGTTTCTTGTTTTCTTTCTTTCTTTTTTTCTTTTTTCTTTTTTAATTGAAAGTAGCCATCCTAATACTTATGAGATGGCTATCTCACTGTAGTTCTAATTTGCATTTCCCTAATTATTAGTGATGTTGAGCACCTTTTCATGTGTTTATTGGTCATTTGTATATATTCCTTGGAGAAATGTCTTTCAAGTCCTTTGCCCATTTTTGAATTGGGTTTCTTTTATTGTTGTTGAATTTGAAAAGTCCTGCTGTATTCTAGATACTAATCCATTATCAGATATATGATTTGGAAATAGTTTAGCCTGTTCTGTGGGTTACATTTTTACTCTGTTGATAGATCTTTTGATATAAAAGTTTTTTTATAAAAAGCTTTTTATAAAACATTTTTTTAATTTCTTGAAGGTCGGTTTATCAATTTTTTTCTTTTGTTGCCTGTGCCTTTACTGTCATATCCAAGAAATCATTGTCAAATTCAGTATATTGAAGCTTTTGGTCTATGTTTTCTTTTTGAGTTTTATAATTTTAGCTCTTCCATTTAGGTCTTTTATATATTTTGAGTTAATTTTTGTATATGGTGTTAGGGATAGGTCCAAATTCATTTGTTTACATGTGGATATCCATTTGTTGAAAAATGTCCTTTCCTCATTAAATGGTCTTGGCAACGTTATTGAAAAACATTTGACCATATATGTGAAGGTTTATTTCTGGACCGTCTGTTTCTATTCCATTGGCCTATAAGTCTGTTTTTACACCAGTACCACACTGTTTTGATTACCATAGCTTTGTAGTAAGTTTTGAAATCAGGAAGTATGGATCTTCCAGCTTTGTTCTTTTTCGAGATTGTTTTGGCTGTTTGGGGTACCTTGAGATTTGGCATAAATTTTAGGATAAAAATTTCTATTTCTGTAAAAAATATCACTGGGATTTTGATAGGAATTGCATTCAATATGTGAATTGCTTAGGGTAGCATTGACATCTTAACAATACAGTCTTCCATTCCATGAACATGGAATCTTTTCATTTATTTAGCTCTTCTTTAATTTCTTTCAGCAATATTGTTTAGTTTTTATTCTGCAAGTTTTTCAATTCCTTGGGTATATTAATTCCTAAGTTTTTATTCTTTTTGATGCTTTTGTAAATGGAACTGTTTTCTTAATTACCTTTTTTAATTAGTCACTGTTAGTGTACAAAAAGGCAACTGATTTTTGTGTGGTGACTTGTATGCTGCTTCTTTGCTAAATTTGTTTATTAGTTCTAACAGTTTTTTTGTGTGTGGAATCTTTAGTGTTTTTTACAGGTAAGATCATATCTTCTGAAAACAGAGATAATTTTACATTTTTTTTCAATTCATATGGGTTTCATTATGTTTTTTAATTGTTTACTTGCTCTATAACTTTCAGTGTTATGTTGAATAGAAGTGGTGAAAGGGCACATTCTCATCTTGTACCTGATTTTAAAAGCAAAGCATTCAGTCTTTCCTTATTGAGTATAATGTTTACTATGGGATTTTACATATGGCTTTTATTACATTAAGGTACTTTCCTTCTATTCTTAGTTTGTTAATTTTTAAAAATTATGAAATGTGTTCAGTTTTGTCAAATGCTTTATCTGCATCAATTGAGATGATCATGATTTTTGTCCTTTATTCTATTAATGTAGTATGTTATATTGATAGATTTTTATATGTTCTTCTGTTCTGTTCCATTGGTCCATGTGTCTGTTTTTATGCCAGTACCATGCTGTTTGGGTTACTATAGCTTTGTAGTATAATTCGAAGCCAGGTAATGTAATGCTTCCCATTTTACTTTTATTTATTTGTTTTTGCTCAAAATTGCTTTGGCTATTTAGGTTCTTTTTTTATTCCACATGAATTTTAGGATTTTCTTTTTCTATTTCTGTGAAGAATGTCATTGGTATTTTGATGAGGATTGCATTGAATCTGTAGACCACTTTGGGTACTATGGACATTTTCACCATCTTAATTCTTCCAATCCAAGAGCATGGACTGTCTTCCCATCTTTTGGTGTCCTCTTCAATTTCCTTCAGTGGAGTTTTGTAGTTCTCATTATAGAAATCTTTCAACTCTTTGGTTAAATTTATTCCTAGGTATTTTATTCTTTTGGTAGCTATTATAAATGGGCTTGCTTTCTTAATTTCTTTTTCTGCTTGTTCATTGTTGGTGTATAAGAATGCTACTGATTTTTGTGTATTCATTTTGTATCCTGCAACTTTACTGAATTTGTTTATCAGCTCTATGAGTTTTCTGGTAGAGATTATGGGGTTTTCTATATATAGGATCAAAAACAAGGAAAATTTGAGGAACTCTCACAGCCAAGAGGAGCATAAGAAGGTGTGAGAATAAATTCAAAGTGGTGTCCTGGATGGAATCCTGGAACAGAAAAAGGGCATTTATGCAAAAACTTGGGAATTCCAGATAAGTTCTGCACTTTAGTTAAAAGTATTTGACCACTGTTAATTTCTTAGTTTTGATAAATATCCAATCGTTATGTAAGGTGCTAGCATAAGAAAAAATTCTCAAAGTATGCAGAAACTCTCTGTACTATCTTTGCAACTCTTATCCAAGTTTGAAATTATTTCAAAATAAAGTATTTTTTTAATAAGAAAAAAAACCTAAGTTCTCTATATCCTTACTGATCTTCTGTCTGGTTGTTCTGTCTGTTTTTGGCAGTGGGGTATTAAAATCTTCAACTACTATTGTAGAACTGTTCGTTTCTCCCTTCAATTACATCAATTTTTGGTTTATATATCTTGATGTTCTGTTATTAGGTGAGTTAAAGTTTGTAATCATCATATTCTTGCTGTATTGATCGTTTTATTAGTGTATAATGTCCTTCCTTGTCTCTTGTAAACTTTTAAAATTTAAAGTTGATTTTGTCTAATATTAGTATCATCATACCTGCTGTCTTTGGTTCTATTTCATGGGATCTGTTTTCATTCCTTTGACTTATGAGCTATTTGTGTCTTTAGATCTAAAGTTATTCTCTGCTGACAGCATATAGTTGGATCATGTTTTTTATCCATTTAGCCAATCTCTGCCTTTTGACTAGAGAGTTTAACACTTTATATTTAACATAATTACTGATAAGGATGGATTTAGTTTTGTCATTTTGCTATTTGTTTTCTATATGCCTTATAGCTTTTTTGTTTTATTTTCTGCATTACTCTCTTCATTTGTGTTTAGTTGATTTTTTGTAGTAAAATGTCTTAATTTACTCTCATTTCCTTTTGTGTATATTCTATGAGGGATCTTCAAAAAGTTTATGAAAGAGTATTAGCTTTTAATTCCATTTTTCCACAAACTTTTTAACATACCCTGTATATTTATATTCTTTGCAGTTACCATGGAGACCTTACTTAACATCCTAAAGTTATAACACTCTAATTAGAATTTATACCACCTTTGCTTCAATAACATACAGATATTCTGCTCCTCTGCAGCTCTGTCCTCACCCCTTTCAGTTGTTGCTATCATAAAATTAAATTTTTATATATTTTGTTCCCAAACCATAAATAATAATTATTTCAAATGTATTAGTCTCTTAAATTATGTATAAAGCAAAAAGAGGAGTTACAGACAGTTGATCAATAGTACTAACTTTGATACTTGCACATGTATTTACCTTTACTGAGATCTTTGCTGTCTAAGTGTCTTTTTCAACCTGCAAGACTTCCTTTACCATTTCTTGCAGGTCTGGTTCAGTGGTAACGAACTTCCTCAGCTTTTGTTTATCTGGAATGTCTTATTATCTTCCTCACTTTCCAAGGACAGTTTTGCCAGATATAGGATTCTTGTTTTACAGGGTTTTTTTAATTTCTTTTTTTTCTTTTTCTTTTTTTTTTTTTTTAGCACTTTGACTATATCAGCCCACCATCTTCTGACCTCCAAAGTTTTTGATGAGTAATCTGCTGATAATCTTATTGAGGATCCTTGTATGCAACCAGTCACTGCTCTCTTGCTGCTTTCAAGATTCTCTCTTGGTCTTTGGCTTTTGACAGTGTCATTATAATGTGTCTTGATATAGTTCTCTTTGAACTAATCTTACTTGGAGTTCATTGAGCTTATTGAATGTTTATATTTATGTCTTTCATCAAATGTAGGAAATTTCCTGTCATTATTTAGTCAAGTAATTTCTCTTCTCTTTTCTCTTTCTTCTCCTTCTGGGATTCCCACAATGTGATTTTAGCCCACTTGATGGTATCCCACAGATTCCTTAGGCTCTGTTCACTTTTCTTCAGTCTTTTTTATTTCTATTCCTCAGACTCAATAATTTCAGTTGTCTTGTTTTCAAGTTTGCAGATTCTGTATTTTGCCTGCTCAAATCTGCCTTTGAATCCCCCTAGTGAATTTTTTATTTCACTTATTGTACTTCATAACCCCAGAATTTCTTTCTTTTTAGATTTTTTCTATCTCTTTACAGATATTTTCATTTTATTTATACCCCATTTTCTTGACTTTCTCCACATCTTCCTTTAGTTTTTTGAGAATCTTTAAGACAGTTGTTTTAAAGTCTTTGCTCAGTACATCCACCATCAGGTCTTTCTCAGTTTCTGCTGATTTATTTTTTCTTTCAATTGGCTCTACCTTCCTTTTTCTTCATATGCTTGTCATTTTTTGTTGAAAACGGGACACTTGAATCTAATAATGTAGTAACTCTGGAAATAAGATTCTCCCCTCTGCAGGATTTACTGTTTTTTCTCTTTTCTTTTGGTTTGTTTTTATTTTTGAGGTTATTTTCATAGTGAGGATCAACCTGAAGTATAAACCGATAGACTTCTCAGGTCTTTTAAAAACCTATACCTTTCTCTGGGAATTTACAATAATGTTCTAATTTCCCCATATATGCAGTGGCTTTTGAATGCCCTACTTTTTAATAAACATTAAATCATTTTAAATCTCCCGGAAGCACTTCAGGTGGAGGGGAGGAGCTTGCAACAATGGGGAGGGGGTGAAGAGTGGCTGCCCACCTCTGTGTCTGCACCTCTGTGATCACACACAATAATCAGCAATCAGTAATCACAACACAGATCACTGATAATTTCAGAACTTGGTCATTGTTGCCTATCCTGACTTCAACAATCCATACACATCTTCTCTAAGAACACATGCCTGGAGGCCTGCCATGGAGCTGGGATTAGGAGAGTGGGTAGCTGTTGCAGAGTGAAGAGCTGAAATTGACAAAAATTAGCTGCAACTTATCATTCACACTTTACCCTGGAAGTTGCAAGCCTTCAAGAGACTACAGAGTTCCAAAGTAGTTCCAACCGGCAAATTCTGCCAGTGCAATTGTCTAGGTGGGGAGATGGATTCCTGGTATCTTCTAACCCACCATCTTCCTCCTTTTTGCAAAAAAAACCAAAAAGAATGTAGATACTTCTTCATGACATTTTATGGAATGATTGGCTAGCCTTTACTTGAACTTGCAGGTGACAAGAAGTTCACTGGCTGACAGAGTAACTTGATCTGCTATTTATTGGAAGCCTGCTATGGGAGAGTGCTATTGTCTCCCGTTTATAGAGACTTTCTCTGCACTGGGCATCATGCTGACCATATCCACCAAATAGGACAGGTATAATCTCATCCCTATTTTTCAGACGGATAAGTGAGGCTTATAGAGCTTGCTCAAGGAAGGGCCACATTTGAACTGAGATCTTCCAGGCAGCATTAGTCTGTACTATTTCTAAAGGACTATGGGCAAAGGAACTTAAGACATGGGCCTTGTGTACAATGTTTGAGATCTTGTGAGGGGAAGAGGAATGAAATAAATGCTTGCCTACAGGAGGACAGAGATGTAATAAGAGTCGGTGAATGTGGACTAGGAGAACAGTGGCAGAAGGCTCAGGAAAGGTACAAAGGGGTACAGTAGCTCCCTACACAGGGAAAATGGGAATAGAGATTGGCATTTCAAACTGAAGTTGGGCTTTGGGCCGGGTAATTAAACCTGTCAAACTCTATCTCCCTCCTTAAGCCCTCACCCCCGACACACACACACAAACACTCTCTGAATTGTTTCCACCTTGTTCATTCCTTGTGCCCCAGTTACATAGTCAGAGACTGCTTTACCCAACAATCCGTAGTTTGTGATCTGGTTTAGTTACATTTCTTAGGCTAAAACAATTTTCGCAATGGATCGGGACCTTTCCCTTTAGAATGATTGAAGTATTGCGTAGCCAATGTTAGTGTGCAAAGAACAGGTGGAAAGGTTGTTGTGAGGAAAATAGAGTAGTTTAGTCAGAACTCCTCACCTCAGGTCCGGTTGGGGGTGGTGCAGCACATTCTTTGTAAGCAAGTTGTGTGGGGGTGGATTTAGTGCACATGTGTACCTGTCTATCCTTTTGTTTTTTGCTATTCTTGTGTGTTCTTCAGGGTGTGAGCAGTGGCTCTGAACTGCTGGCAGGCAGAGCTTATGTCTAAAAATAGAGCATGTTTACTTTGCTTGGAGCTGCTCAGTTTTTTCTTTGGACTCCCTACCTCTTAGACATGTGTGTGCAGAGATAAAGACTATTATTTCTTCAACCAATGCTCCAAGGACCTTTTCCTGTTACCTAGCTCATAGACCTACGTGTGAAGGGTTTGTGAGTGGGCTCGAAGGGTCTGTGAGCTCCAGACCCTAGCCTGAACTCTACAATTGTTAAAACACACATTCCTGTGCTTCACTCCAGAGACTCTGGTTTAGTATGTCTATAGTGGGGCCTGAGA
Organism: Cynocephalus volans; assembly: GCF_027409185.1. Lineage (NCBI taxonomy): Eukaryota > Metazoa > Chordata > Mammalia > Dermoptera > Cynocephalidae > Cynocephalus > Cynocephalus volans. The sequence continues at coordinate 13,438,455 of NC_084468.1, forward strand.
ATTAGCAGTTCTAAAGCTCTCTGACAGATCCAGATGCTTCCAGTACACCAACCAGATTCTGAATAGCACAGATTTAAATTGTGTTTCATCATTGAAAAGGACTGGTCAGAGCCCTGACCATCTATCTGCACCCTGGAGAGAAGAGATCCAGAACTAAGCATTTCTACTAACTGTTACAGTGTGGGCTAATTCATGAAGAAGGGCAGAATGAGTGCTTGTATTTCCGGAAGGAGAAACACTAATAGGGACTTGGTGTTGTTAAAGAATTACCTAATTATTGAGGAGGGGAAAAAAACCCGTGAAGCCTCTTACCTGAGGAACAAGCCTCAGATTAAACCTTTCCTCCTAGGGAGTCCCTAGGTGAGAGAGAAAGAGGCTATCAACTTCCAAACTTCACCTGAGATTCACTTATATTATTGCACATATTTGTTTATTGTAATTTGTTCTATTGGTTACCGTCGAGCTCTTTTACCTGCCCATAATCCTGCCAATTGGGCCAATTGTCGTGCTAGGGCTGGGTCTGAAGCTCACAAACCCCTCAAGCCCCTTCACAGGCTGGGTCACCAGACCCCTCACACACCAGGCTGGGTCACCAGACCCTTCACATGCAGGTCTATGAGCTAGGTGAGTGGCCAAAAGTTCCTTGGAGCAGTAGGTTCGAGAGCATGGCTGCATGTGGCGGATGCCTGAGACAGTCAAAAACACCAGCCAAGTCGCAGGCTGCACATGTGCACTAACCCCACCCACACACACAACTTATTTACAAAGATTGCACCACACCACCCCCAACTGGGCCTAACGCTAGGGGACCTGATTAAATTATTCTATTTTCCCAATAGTTACGTTGGTGACAGTGAAGTTCTTTGTATTAAATATGGGGTTAAATAAGATATATTTCTAAGAAAATCTCCCCCACCACTCTGGGAAAATGGAGCAGCCCACACTGGCTGTCCTTGTGGTCTGTGATCAGCTCAGCTAGTGTCGCCACATGTGGCTCACTGGCTGTGCATGGCTGGAAGTGTGCATTAGGGGAAGGAGGGCAAGGGCCTGTGAATTATGGTAAAGTGAAGACAATTTTCTTATTTGAAGAGTTGACTTCTCCTAGTAGAAATTTTTTAAAATGTAAGTAATGAACAAATTAACAAAGAAATCATATTCACATTAAGATAAACTACAACAAACCAGTTTTATTTTTACATTTTATATTGGTGACCATATAAAGTAAGTGGATTTCAATGAATAGTTTTCTAAAAATAAAGAACTAAATATAAATATCATGGAGGGAAAAATATTGGTCAGCTATATGGTAGTTTTAATTTGAAATGTGGGTAGAAAATAGTCTGTGACAAATCCCAGCCTATCCTGTGATGTGGACATACTGAAAGCCATGAACTTTAGAAGTGGGCAAACCTGGATTTCTGTCCTGTCCTGACTCTTGGAGGCTGTGGCCAGCACACCTCTCTAAGCTTCAAGTCCGTTAGTTTATAATGAGGAATAAAACTGCTTAGCTCATAGGGATGGGGTAAGGATTATATGGGGGGACAAGTGAAAGGCACAGAGTCTTTATAAGAAACAGACGTAGTAAGTGTGATGTAGTAGATGCTTGATGTACATGTTTTTTAGGAACAACTGGAGCAAACCTCCCCAGGCCCCACCATCCCACAGCCTTCTGTGTTGTCTCTTACCCTCATCAATGTGTCATCTCGTTTTTTGCCACTTCGCTGAGCTCCTTGGAGGTGGGACCTAGTCTGTTAGCCCATCCCTTCTCCATCCAGTGTCTTACACAGTGCGTGATAGTAGATGATGAATAAATATTTGTTGATTGTATGAAATGCAAATAGAGGTCGTAATAGTAGTCCTCAACCCAGGTCGCACATGACAATTACCTGGGAGTTACCTGAGATACATCCCAGAGACTCTGATTTAATTAATCTAAGGCAGTGTTTCTTAGCCTTTGGGGCACATTCAAATTGCCTGAGGTAATTTAAAATTCCACAAGCTCAGGCCCCATCCGTGATCAATTACATCAGAATCTATGGGGCTGGGACCCAGGCATCAGTATTTTTAACGTGCTCTTCCGGATGACTCCATTGTGTAGCTGAACTGGGCATCGCTGGGCTAAATGAGGAGATAATTTCTGTACACATGGAGTGGGTTATTAACGTGTTTTTAGATGGAGACAAAAATAAAATTGGGAGGGGAGTGAGTCACTTTTTTGTTTATGGCTAATAAAATTTTATTTTTGTCTTTTCCAACTTTGTTGATTTCATTTAATTGCTGAGCACAGAGTGTTGCTCTCTTCTAAGTCCCCTTTTCTATCTTTTTGGCTTTTTGCTACAGCCATGGGGTGACTGTGCTGGGTTGCCCCCTCAAAATGTATGTCCGCTCAGAGCCTGTGAATGTGACCTTATTTGGAAATAAGGTGTTTGCAGACGTAATGAAATTAAGACGAGGTCATTCTCAATTACGATGGGCTCTAATCCAGTGACTGATGTTCTTATAAGAAGAGAACACACACATTTGCACATACACACAAAGGAAAACTCCATATGAAGACAGAGACAGGCATCAGAGTAATATGTCTAAAAGCCAAGGAACGTCAGGGATGGCCAGTAACGTTAAGAAACTATGAGAGAGTCATAGAATAGATTCTCCCTCAGGCCCTCGAGGAGGAACTAACCTTGATGACATCTTGATTTTGGACTTCTTGCCTTCATAACTATGAGACAATACATCTCTGTTTTTTTAAGCCACCTAGTTGGTATAATTCATTAGGGAAGCCCTAAGTGACTTAACTGATACTTATAGCATCTAAGTATATTGTTCATTAAGAAGATTACAGTCATATTTCTGAAATCATTCCTTTATTTTTCACACACATAGCTGCTATTTGCTGAACTTTCTCGAACTACAAGTCTATGTTTCCATACAATGAAATGTGAAAAATTCATGTCTTTTTCAGAAGGCTCACCTGGTAATTAACAAATCTATTTCATATTTAAACTTTTGCAGAAGGCTCAGATCACTAAAGCAAAGCTTCTAAAGATAAAAACTAGATGTGCATGCTTGTCACTCTTGGGCCCATCCACATGTGTGCCCTAGGGTATCCCTGAACTCTGTGAACTCCTGAAAGAAAGTCTTCTTTTCCAACCTTCTGAGATGCTGCAGATCAGGAATTTTTGCCGTTGCATATGATTAGAAACTTCATTCATCCACTGAGAGAACATTGGATTAAAAGCATTGCAACGTAGAAGGAGATGTTCTCTGTCAGGAAGAAATTAACTCTAAAAAAGAAGGGGGTGGTGATGGAAAATTCTTTGTTAGATCCTATGGGTTGAATTGTATAATGCGCCCCCCCCTCAAAAAAATATGTTGAATTTCTAACCTCCAGTACTTCAGAGTGTAACTGCATTTGGAGATAGGGCATTTAAAGGGTGGTTGGAGTAAATGGGGTTGTTAGGGTGAACCTAATTCAATATGACTGGTGTCCTTATAAGAAGAGGAGATTAGGACACAGACACACACAGAGGCATGACAGGGAGAAAGCAGCCATCCACAAGCCAAGAAGAGAGGCCTCAGAAGAGACCAAACCTGCTGACACCTTGATCTTGGACTTGCAGCCTCCAAAATTGTTAGAAAATAAATTTCTGTTCTTTAGCCCACCCAGTCTATGGCATTTTGCTATGGCAGCCCTAACAAGATAATACAGTGGTCATATTCAACTTCTCTGCAAGGTCAAGACATTGTTTTAAGTTTTAACAGACTGTATGTATCTGTATGTACACTGTGCATCTGTTTGTATAAATATGCATGGATGGATGTCTGAATGGATGGATATTCCTCTAAGTGTTAACATTACATATCTCTGGATGATGGGATTATGGGTGGGGTTTTTTCCTTCTCTGTACTTTCCTGTTGTACTGGATTTTAAAAAAATGATTTGTGTGTACTATTTGTGCAATGGAAAATTTAAAAAAACTGCTTTCAAAAGAAAAAAGAAACAAGGATTTCTCCTCGATAGTAATGATCTATTTCTGGCTGAAGTGGCCCCTTTTCTCCTCTGGGACAGGTCTACAGTATTACACAAGCAGGAGACCTCCAGCTCAAAGCAGAAAACACTAAACCAACTCAGGTATGATACAGCACTTCCTGCTGTCCTGGGACTTTTAGAAAAAAGCAAATTTGTTTTATGCTATTAGTTATCAAGATGATATTTATCAGAAATTTTTTTTTTCCTATTTTTGTTACATAAATAATATGAAAAACCTCAGAAACTCTCTTTTTAAGCTCAAAGTGCAGAAATAATCCTAAAATTCCATGTAATTAATGCCTTTCTGGTGTATAAAATGCATAGAAGGCACTGCCTTTAAGGATAGACCTCAGTAATAAAGTTTGTTCTCACAAGAGAAAAAGTTTAAAAGTGGTATTTGGAGTCGACTCAATTTGTCAGTATTAATCTGTTTTTCTCTTCTGCAGTGAAGAAAATGAAGGTTTTGAGAGCTGTGGGAAAGACTGTGAAGATTGTTGACGCAAAGCTTGCTCACTGCATGACGCCCCCCACCCCAGCTCTGCTATAGGAGAGGGAACTGAGAACAAGAGGGGATGAGGTGGCCCCTCCACCATGACACAGCAGCTCCTCAGCAAAGCTGGAGCCTGAACCAGGTCTCCAGGTACCCTGAGGGTTGTGTTTCCTTGTCCAAGCTCCAGAAAATCCCTTTTTTCCATATCCCCACTTCCTATCAGATCTAAGAGGGAGTCCCACATCTCCGCCAGCCCCCAGCCCCTGCACTAAGTGCCTGGTGATTGTGAACACTGGGAAGAATGCCAGGTAGGAAACACACATGCAATTGTGGCAAAAATTCAAGTGTACACAGGTCCCCTCTTGCATCTCTCACCCTGGCTGCAGAGAGCTGCGGCAAAGGCTTGGTTCAGCAGGAAGTCTCCAACCAGAGTTCCTAAGGCATCCGTGTAGCATGGAGTTGGTCCCATCCCACAGGGACTCTCAACCCTGGCTGCACACTCAAATCACCTGGCAGAGATTTTTTAAAGTACACCTCGCTGGGCTCCCACTGTGGAGACACTGATAAAATGGTCTGTGGTGGGGCCTGGGCATCAACATTTTCAGGAGCTCCCCAGGTGATTCTTGTATGTCACCAGGATTAAGAGCCACTGCTGATGTCCTCAGCCAACCTCACCTACTGTACTCTACAACAGAGATCCTCAAACCCACCCCAAAATCACGCTGAGGCTCTGATGCAGTCACAGCAATTGTGAAAAGTGGTAAATTCCCCTTAACTCATCTCTATATAAGAATAAAGGCAGGTGAGTTACCTGCAGGGAGTCCTTCACCCTTTCACCCATCGGAAGAGGCTGAAGACATAGGCACACAAGGCCTGGAAGGGCTCCCAACAGAGCTGTCGGGCCATCTTCTCTGCTTCCTCATCCCCTTCTGGCCTGGGTTCATGCTGGATAGCCTTGACCATGGGCTGGGTGGTGGGTTTGGCATTTCCTAGCTGCATTGCTTCTGTGGGTTTCACTGGGGCCCCGGGCCCAGGCGATAGCTTCCCAGTCTTGGCAGTCTCGGAGAGCTGGGTGGGAGCTGGGCTGTCCTGGGAGCTGGAGGCCACTTGCTGCATGTGTGCCTGTGGCCCAGCCTTCTGGCACACGGATGGCTTCAGCACTGGGGCCCCCCAACACGCATGGCCCAGGTGCCTCAGCTCCTGCAGGGTTTGGTTCCAGTAAGGCTCAGGGTTGGCAGTGAAAGCCGGGCACACACCAGGCTGTCCCCTGTACTCGCACCAGTATTCCTGGCCTTGGTTATGGCAGTCGACACGGAGCTTAACTTCCCCAGCACCTTGCCCCAAGCTGCTGGGGTGCATAACGCAGGAATCTCCCCCACGTGTCTGGAAATGGAATTCCTCCCCAGCACGTCCTTGCTTTTCCCTGGGGATCTGTCCCCAAGTCCCCAGACAGGACAAGGCCACCGTTAGGAGGCAGGGGATGAACTTCATGATGATGCTGCAATAAACCTGCCTGCAACCCTGCATCAGGAGAGGAAACCCAAGTGGGACAAGATACCCTTTAAAGGGGACTGCACAAGAGACTCTTTGTCTGCAAGGGTGGGCAGGGCATTCTGCAGCAAAAAAGAAAACACACACACAGACCTCAGACATGGAGCATTTGGCTAGAGTGGAAGAGCCACCAGGGACTGCCTCCCACAGGCAGAGTAGCTTTTTTGAGTACTTTAGAGAGCTCAGCCACAGGTCCTGCCGTGGTGACACAAGGCGCTACACACAGTGTGGTGCTGAAGGGTTTGCATTTCCCAACAGTAGGGAGCTTGCTCTATAATCGGCCTTTGTACAGGGGAACAGCCTTCTTCGTCAACATTTGGTATATGCCAAGGTGTGGCAGAGGAGTTCTGGAGAAAGAGAGGTTTGCAGCTCAGTCTGGGGAAGTCCCAGGGCTTCCTCCTGCCTTTTGGGGTCCCCATCTTGGGGTGCCATGGGTTTGTTAAGCCAAAGGATGCCAGGCTCTTGTGAGCCCAAGTCTTGTGAGACAGTTTGGCAAATGCAAAAAAGGACACCAAGGTTAAAAAAAACAGTGGTTTGAAAGTATGTGCTAGGTACACAAGGGACACAGAGAGCCCCACACCTACGAGGCTGAGCCTGGCTGCTTCCGAGGGGCTGTCCTGCTGTAACCGTAGCCGCAGTGCCCATCACCAACTGAATGATGCTCAGTAAAGTATGCCAAATACAAGCTTACACTGTGATTTAAGGTCTATTTCAGATCATGGATTCTAATTTAAGTTCAATCGAAATAACACCGAATTTTAATAATATCACAGAAAAACAATTTTAAGTGTTGTTATTGTACTAAAAATAAGTGAAGGGAATTGAAAATAATTTTTGATTCTGTGTCAAGACTCATATACTGGTACAGTCATAAATTTCTTTCCTGGACCCTTTCAGAGGGCACTGTGGGCAGACTGAAGGTGACAATGTACCGTTGGGGTTAGTGTTGGGGTTGGCAGTACTGGTGTCCAGGCTGAGTCTTGCAATCCCCTCACAGGGGACATTGGTGCCCTGCATAGCCTGCCTTCCACCTGGATGGCCTGAGCCCTGAGAAGACTCAGGGGGCTGGAATGAAGCCAGGCTGAGCTTTAGCAGCCACCCTGCGGTCAGTGGTGTGGCAGGGCTCTCAGAAAAGGGCACCACCCCAGCCAGGTGGGGAGTGGGGAAAGCTTCCGAGAGGTGGTACCAAGTGTACAAGACAAGCTACTCAGCTCCTCAGGTTAAAAGAGGGGTAGAGGGCAGGGTTTTTTTTGTTTTTTGTTTTTTTTTAAATTAATTATTTATTTATTTTTAAATTTTTTATTTTATCAATATACAATGTAGTTGTTTTTCATGACCCTTTACCAATTCCTCTTCGCCCCTCCCTTTCCCCCCTCCCCCCATCAACATCATATCTGTTCACTTGTCTTAACAAGTTCAAGGAATTGTTGTGATTGTTGTGTCTTCTTCCCTGTACCTCGCCCCCACACCATGTTTGTATATTTATTTATTTTTAGCTCCCACAAATAAGTGAGAACATGTGGTGTTTCTCTTTCTGTGCCTGACTTGTTTCACTTAATATAATTCTCTCTAGGTCCATCCATGTCGTTGCAAATGGCAGTATTTCATTCTTTTTTATAACGGAGTAGTATTCCATTGTGTAGATATACCACAGTTTTCATATCCACTCATCTGATGATGGACATTTGCCTGGTTCCAACTCTTCACTATTGTAAATAGTGCTGCAATAAACGCGGGAGTGCAGGTATCCCTTCAGCATGATGATTTCCATTCCTCTGGGTATATTCCCACCAGTGGAATAGCTGGGTCATATGGTAGATCTATCTGTAATTGTTTGAGGAACCTCCATACCATTTTCCATAAAGGCTGCACCATTTTGCAGTGAGGGCAGGTTCTTAAGGCAGATTGAAAAATGCCTGCAAAGGGGTATGTTCTCGAAGTGTGGGTTTATGAACTGCTGAGAGACAGGCTGGAGAGGTGACATCCAGGGTGGGGCTCCACAGCCTCTGCACTAACCAAGGCCCTTAGTGCCAATTCTTAGGGAAGAGCCTTGGCTTTTGTGTGCTTCAGACTCAAGAGCTCCTGGAGTGAATGTTCTCGAGCCTGGCTTGCTGTGGCCAGAGGACAGGTGGAGCTCAGCTCCAACCCCCCTTCCCCACCCACAGCAGTGTCCTGGGCAGCGACCCACCAGCCCAATCTCATCCAGCTGCCCTGAGGGTATGGCCAGTTTTCTCCAACTCCCTAGTGAGTTTGACTTTACCCTGCAATGGGAACATATCAAAAGAAAGCCGTAATCGCACTCTCCTCCCTTTTGCCTTTTGCAACAGGCCAAACCTTGAGGCCTTTGCACTAGTTGTGCTCACTGCCTAGAAACCTCTTTTCCCTGATGACTGCATACCTGGCTCCTTCCTGCCACCTTTGCAGAAACTTTCCCTGACTAGGCAATGTAAAGGAGCTCTTCCGTTACTCCATCACTTCATCCCACTTCAATCCTTTTAAAAGCAGTGATTTCTGTTCTTTTCTTATTCACTTTTGCATCTTTAAGTGGGGAGTGACATATCAGATATGCACTGTAGGGAACTTACCTGATTACAGTGTTGAGAAAGGATTGAAGATGGTTCCAGGCTGTACACAGGGAGGCTATGGGCAAGCTGGTGCAGTAACTGAGCGAGTTTTGTTCAAGTTGAGCTGCTGTAACAAAAGGCCCTCTCTCTCATTAACCCATCTTCCAAGCTCATGCCAGGCAGTTCTTTGAACTAACACATGGCTTCTAAGGTTTGGTTGTTTCCATTTCCAGTGGAGTGGGTCCATGATAAGCAGCTTTGTCTTAGCTAACTCACTCACTTGCCACTGGCCTAAGCCTAATCACTTGGCCACACCTGGCAGCAAAGGAGCCTGGGGATGTAGTCCCCACCAAGATGGACATATGTCTAGCCAAAACTCAGGGGGCTGGAAGCCTGAAAGAAATGGGAAGAATGCCACACCAACCAGGGGACATTATGAAAATTGTAAGAAGACAGTGGCAGGGAGGATGGAGAGGAGGGCTTGGTAGCCAGTGGTGAGAGGAAGGGAGAGAGAAGGCACATGTGGCTGAGTCCTCTGGCTCAAATAACTCAGGGAGGTGGAGCAGATGAAGAAAGACAGCCAGTGGGTGTGTGCAGGAAAGAATAGTGGCTTAGGGCAAGGGGAAGTAACAGTGGCTTGTGGGCCAAATCTGGCTGGCCAGTTCTTGTAAAATATTTTGGAATACAGCAATGCTCATTCTCTTACATATTTTCTATGGCTGCTTTTGTGGTACAACAGAATTGAGGAGACACAGACCATATGGCCCAGAAAGGCTGGCACATTAACTGTCTTACCATTTACAGAGAAAGATTGCAGACCTCTGGTTTAAGGCACATCCAGGTGGAGACCTTCTGTGGACACATGGGTTTCTGGAGCTCTACTGTGCCTAGTACTAAAGTCATGAGAACTGAGGGGGCAGGTGAAGCCAGGAGAGTGAATGAAATTGCCCAAGGAGGAAGCAGGGGTGGACTAGGAGAGAACCTGAGAAAAGTAAACCGAGGGACAGGAGAGAAGGTGAGTGTAGGAAGGAGGCTGAGGACTAGAGAGCCAAGCCCCAGGAAGACACAGGAGAGGTCGCCTTTGGGAGCCTCCAAAGAGGCAGTGGAAACAGAGAGGCAGTGGTCAGTCAAGTCAAGTCATCGGTGACCCTGACGGGAGCCTTTCAAAGGAGTGGTGGTTGCAGAACCAACAGGAGGCGAGAAAGTGGAGATTAGAGATGGGTTGAGAATGCTTTCAAGGAAATTATTGTGAAGGGGAGGAAAAGAGAGAAAACACATTGACTGCCATGCGAGAGTGTTCTGTGGAGTTGAGAAAAGGCTTATTTTTTAGGAAAGATGAGACATTTAAGACCATATCCCACCCACCGCTCATGTGTTTGGCAGTAGGAGATACTGAAAATTAAACAGACAAACGTTGCAAGAGTTAAGCTATGGAATGTTAAATTCAGTTGGCTTGAACAATTTGAATTTTTTAAATGGGAAATATAAAAATCAGGTTTTCAAAAATGGCAAGTTGAGGGATGATTTCCTCCTGAAGAATTACACACTATGTAGCCTAATTTGTCCAAGTGGCAAGACTCTCCGGTGTAGTTTAGCAGAAATTCATTTCGCACATGTACATTTAGAAGTCCATCAGATATGTAGTGGATATTAAGTGTGTCTGTTGTGACTTGGACTGTTCTCTAAGAAATGCTGACTCCAGTTCTGGAAAACTGAGGATCTGAAAATATAGCCTACTCTGAGGAAACAGGCTATTGATGCTGACCTGGTATTACTTCCGTATTATGTGCACTCTCAACGATGGGAAAGTGGTGGAATAAACATATAACATAAATCCAGATTTCATCATCTAAAATTTGACAGTCTCTGGGTCTACTCAAGAAAACAACATACAGATCACATTTTCCAAATTCCTTTTTATTGAAATAAATCAGGACTGTAATCAGTACATGAAAAGATCCATTGAGAAGCCTATATCTGAACTGCATTACATAAATGCTAAATTTTGTTTGAACAGTTTTTTGCTGATGATCACTTTTGATAATGACAAATCCAACATGAGAATCCCAAAGCAAATGGGTATTTACTTTGTGCTTTCATGTACTTGTAAGGACCACACTTAAAGGACTCATTCACATTGGATACCAAATCTAAGCATCATGACAGGATCTTCTTATATTTCATTTTAGAATCCTCACTGTTAAATCAACTGACCTTTATGTTAGCAGCACTTCAATTAATGTTTACCCTTATAAATTAGAAAAATCCAGTAAAGTGTACACTGTTATGAGCATCTGTTAAAACAACTCCATTTTCTAATGAACAGCATTTCTTTCTCTCAAGATCTCTCTCTGTTGTGAATTTTCTAGAGGGCGTAACACAGGTTTCTCTATGTTTGATTTTGCATTCTATTTCCAAACCAAATATGACAAATCACTGACAAAGTTGACGAACATCTCTGAGAAGAAGGATATGCTGTAGGCTTCATACACTTTTAGTGAAAATGGATTATTTTCAACAGCACCAATAAGTCAACACTGACCAGACAGTAAGCTCATTTAGAAAAATATCCTACAATACTCCTTTGTTTAAACCACTGTTGACTGTGGTAACAAAAGGTATATACACCATTTACTGTGCACAAAATGCACCTTTCCTGTAAACTGCTGTGTATTTAGCACACCTCACATACAGTGGTGTGTTAGAAACTGAGCCCTCACATTTCAACAGCTGTTTGACACAGAAATGCATTGAATGGAAACAAACACCCCATGTGTTGAAGTGTCTAAATAGAAACCCAGTGTAAAAAAGTAACAAAAATAAACAGAGAAGGGGGCAATTATCCTTGAATAGTGATGGACACACGGACTATGAATGTGCTTGTGTTCATTCCTAACAAAGCACTACCCAGTGACCTCCTGAGTCACTACGTTGCCACCGGAGTTCCTCCCGGATTTGGAAAGTCCTTGTAGGCCCAGAGACTATCAAACGTCTGTGATCCTTTCTACTTTGAGTGTCTTGATGCTGAAACGAAGGTCAAACAAAATTTTAGAAACTCGCTTTGAATTATTAAAGAGAAAACCAGGAATGCATAATCCCAAACTGGTCTCCACCGGGAGCCCAAGAACTACAAAAAAGATAAACTTGTCCAATAGGAAGTTCAGCCTGATTTGTGTCATTCATCATGATTTTAGTTTCTGAAATAGCTTTTTTAAAAAAGTTATCATGGAAATATGTTTGTTGCAAAAACAACTTTTAAAAAAATATGGAAATGTATAAAAGAACTTTTAAGTCCATAATTCTCTAGGTACATGGTTAGGACATAGATATCTAGATCTTATTTTTTACTGTAAGTAAAAAAAAAAAAAAATTTTACTGTAAATAAAAAAAAATTTTTTTACTTTACACATGCATAGTCATTGTGTGTATATATACACATATGTATATATATATACATACATGTACATATACACATACATGTAGTCATTGTATTTATATACACACACACAATCATACTGTATAATTTATACATTGACCTAGATTTTCCAGATAATATATTAGGATTAGCTATATTTCATGTTCTAAAAACTAAAAAGTAAAGTTTATAAATTCTCTCATATGAAAGCATCAAACTTACCTCAAGCAATTTCACCATCAGCTATCAATGATACAATTGGCTAAAAAACAAAAAAATACAGAAATATAACAATCCTGCAAATCTGTGGGGTGGTTTCATTACCTCTGTGCTGAGAAGCAGGTACATCACAAAGGTAACCGATAAATCCAGACTACACCTCAGAAAGTTTATCAGGAAAAACATGTCAGATAAAACGCCGGTTCCTCTAGCTTCTGTTTGCAATGCTTTTAAAAGAGGATAAAGAGAAGACAAAGAAGATAGAGACAAAAACAAACTATGACAAGCAGAATTGTGAATATTCACAATCTAAGGTTACAAGTGGTAAGGGTCACTAAGAATATGTGTCGAAGACACCAGACTAGCAGAAACCAGACCATGGCAGCAGATGGCAAACCTACCACAAGAAACTTTCTAAAGTCTGCCTCTAGGAGTAGAAGACAGAAGCAAGTGGAAGTTCTGTAGGGAGTTGTAACAACTATGAACCCAGAGGCCTGTGACCAGACAATGCACGTGTCCCCTAAGTGGTGACTCTGTGGTTAGCAATCAACAGTAGTCCTACCATTGTCTGAGCTTACTCCATAGTCATGGCCTTGCCAACCAAGAAAAGGCACGTGCGGGGGTGAGACTAATGAACCCCATTTGGAATATCTGCATGTCCACTCTGGCGCCACCCTCCCCGACTATGGCTTTGGGCGGATCACAACCCTACGAGCCTGCACAATGTGCCCTGCCCAGCGCACAGTGCTGTGACAGATGTATGAGGAGGGGAGGGTGTGCAGTGAGCCCATGAGAGCACCTGCAAGGCAAGTCATTATTTCTAAAGTGCTTAACTCTGGAAACCGCACATGCTTGGCCCTGGCTGCCTCTCCTGCACTCTTCTTTATGCTCTCAGTAAAGAAACAAATTACTGAAGGGGCTCGGAGGGTCGCTGGGAAAGGGTACAGGCAGGAGGTGGCTCAGTCTCTTGCTACTGCCTGTGGCACGGGGCCTGGGGGCTGAACATTATGAAGGACCACAGGCTCTGGTGATCATTTCGGAAGAGCATCTGCATTTGCCTTCTTGAGCAGAGGGACACTGGGCACAGCAAATGGACTGCTGGTTCTTTTCCTCCTGCCTAGTCATGCTCCTCCTGGGGGGCCTCCAGATGCTATGTACCATCCCATCTTGGAAAAGTGGGTGCTCTGGAGACCTCAGAACCAAGAAATGAGCAAAACACCAATTCAAGCAATGTCTTGGTCTATTTTCTGCTGCTGTAATAGAATACAAGAGACTGGGTAATTTATAAAGAAAAGAAATTTATTTCTCACAGTTTTGGAGGCTGGGAAGTCCAAGAGCACAGTGCCAGCATCTGGCGAGTGCCTTCTTGCTGCATCATAATGGCAGAAGGACAAGCAAGTACGTGAGACAGAGAGGGAATGAGGCCGAACTTCATCCTTTTATCAGAAGCCCACTTTTATGGCAACTAAACCTACTCCTGAAATAATGGCATTAATCCATTCATGAAGGCAGAGCCCTCATGACCTGATCACCTCTCAAAGGTCCCATCTCTTAATGCCATCACAATGGCAATTAAATTTCAACATGAGTTTTGGAGGGGACATTCAAACCACAGCAAGCAACTAAAACTAATCCTGGAAGTTCCAGATGTGAAGGGAACAATAGGCCCTTAGATGGGACCATAACTGAGGGACACTTTTCTTCAGGCTATGAGGATTTGGCCTCAAAAGTGTAACTTCCTGGGCACCCAACACAATAAAATAATTTTAAAAAGGAGGCCACTACATGACACCTGGACACCCTTCTCCCCAGAGCAGACATTACACACTGATGGCAGCACTCATCAAGTTCATGAGGATTTAATCTCCAGATTTCAATCAACCCAGGTTTGCTCTGGGCAATCTGACAACAGACAGGAGGCTGAATCGGTCTGCTGACACACCTCACAATTGTCTTTACGGAAAAAGAAATGTCCTGGCCCCCTAAGACCTGGAACATCACACACCCTACTAGACCAGAGCATGCACAAGTGGGGGACAGCTGTTGCTCTCTTAGCATTCCCTGGGGTCCACCTACTTCCTGCTCCGGGCTGCAGAAATGCAGCTGTGCAGACCCTGCCTACTTCTAAGAATCTACAGCACCTCTATAGCAGAAGCAACAAGAAGGCAGTTTGTAGACACAGTTGGTTAGACACACGTGATATTTTTTTCTCAACACTGTTTGCTAACATTAAAAGGGGAAATTTCATATGCAAAGATTTCTCTTCTTTCCAGAGAAATTGAACTTTCTGGCAACACTTGCCTTTTGTTTTTTTCTCTTTCTATCAATTGGTAGTCTTCAGAGTGAAGAAAGGACAAAGTTACTGAATTTCTCTGGATCTTTCCACTTCTGTTTTGGGAACTTTTCTATGCCTCCCTGCCTTTGAGAGAGCAGGAGAAAGAGTAGTCCAAATCACGGCTTGGCCCTGACTGGCTGTGGAACCACAGACGTGGCCTTCATGTCCAGAGTCTAACTGTGAAAGGGAGGAAGTGACAATGGCCATCAGGACTGATGTGAGGATAGTGCAGGAGGACACACGGCAGTGTCCTGCCCCGACTCCTAGGGCTCCAGGCCCACACTGGGGTCTCGCAGCCCTTAAGCCTTTGTGGTCCCACATGAAGCTACTTTCTCTCCTGATCTCTGAAGCCAGAGCTAGAAAGAATAAACTTATTTCCACAAAAAAATCCACAGAATTCCCTCGAGGGAGAAAGAACACAGCTTGTGTGATCGCCAGTGATCTACAAATGGCCAGGGGGGAAGGTTCAGAGACCAGGTATCCAACACTTCCCAAGATGATAATATCTCCACTTGCTGTGTGGACTTTGTGTGAGAGGCAGAAGCATCGGTGGGAACAAAATCCAGACTGATGCAGGCTTATATGAAAGCCGATTGCCTTTTCCTTCAAACAAAAGCAAACACACAACCACACGCCTTGTGATGGAATAACCAGAGGCGATGAGCGTGCGTGCGTGTCTAAGAATGAACACAGATGAAAGGAAAGGGAAGGAGAAAAACTAATTGATGAAAATGAACACAGCTCACTTTATGGTTCCTATTTAAGAGAATGTTCTTAGAAACTCCCTAGGAAGCAATATTTGTTGTCAAACTGCTCCTAAGTTGGTAAATACTGGTGCCCTGATTTGCAGAATTTTCCAGAATGCTTTTCTTAGAGACAAGCATCGTCTTCTCCACGCACTGATCATTCTGCTCCCGAACCTAGTTTTGTCCTGAGATGCAGGCAGCATGTGAAAACTGAGTGGTAAACACTAGGGAAAACCACAGCAGCGGGAGCGAGTAAAGGAGCACCTATTCAGGCTTACTCGTGCGGGTCTCGCCAGGCGTGTTTGCTGACATCTAGAGCCCAGTCAGCGTAAGGAATGGAGGCTGGGAACAGCCCCATTTATCTTCTGAATCACCTTTGAGTTCCTTCCATCAGAAATGTCAAGGTAATAAGAAAACAAGATTATCATGAACCACAAACTCTTAAATAAAGGCTTATCCTGGTCAAAGGGTGAATACTCTGTCTCATTATCTCCTTTAACCTTGCGACCCTGTGCAAACAGGGCTTTTAGTAGCTCTGTTTTCCAGGTGAGGAAACTGAAGTTCAAGGAGATTACATAGCACTTCTGCAATGACACAGTAAGCAGAGTGACCCCAGAGCCCTCTAGGAGGGTCTCGGTGGAACAGAAATGAGTCCCAATGTCCCTAGAGTTTACGAGATGTCATTTCCTCCCCTTCTGAAAATAAACTGACTCTACTGATTGACTCAAAACTTATGCTTTTTCCATTTACTGCCCCCAGAAGAGCTGCAAATCCGGGAGCTCTATCAGGGTTCCATGGAAGGTGGGTTATTCAGGAAGAAAAAGTTTCTGATTAAACTGTTACCATGAAAGGTGCGTCAGGGAAACTCAGGGAGGGCTGCAGTCAGTCCTTGGTATTTTTTTCTTACTGAGACAAAACACTTCAATGTGCCCTTGGGACTATACTATAGAATATAGGAAACAGAAAGCAGAAGGAATTAAAATTTTCTGTGGACCATTAATGAAAGAATTCCAACACGAATATATTCCTAGCTCCATTTTCCACAAAAACGTTAACTGTTAGGTCCTTCACAGGGACAAATCCTTCAAATGTATATTGTAAACAGAATTCCCACGGAATCATCCTAAAACTTTATGTATTTAATACAACTAGGGCATTTCATCTATTTTGAATTCCATCCCAAAATGGAATCTTCATTAACAAGTGGGATTTAAGGCCGAGCCCGTGGCGCACTTGGTAGGGTGCTGCACTGGGAGCGCAGCGACGCTCCCGCCGCGGGTTCGGATCCTATATAGGACTGACCGGTGCACTCACTGGCTGAGTGCCGGTCACGAAAAAACGACAAAAAAAAAAAAAAAAAAAACAAGTGGGATTTAATTTCCTGTGCAGCAAATTAAATGCAAGAGTCTCCTAATGTTCCAGTTCTATGGGTAAAAACTTGTAAATAAGGAGAACCGCGTTTCACTGTAGAGGCGGGCACCCGTGGCACTGAGTGCGTACTCAGTCACTCTCTTAGTGACGCTAGAACCGCAAGTCTGCTGATCTTTAGAGGAAAGTGCTCAGGAAGGGCATGACAGGATGGGCATGATGAACTCCGCCTCTTTTCAGCACTCAGCTCTTGGCTGAGAATGAGTGAAAGTCGAGCCAGCTTTGGTGATCATTTCTAAATGACAGAGGACCCATGGCAATACTGGTGTGTTGAGAGGTTCTTAGCATCTCAGAGCCTGTCTTATCAACTCGCAAAGCGACACCTCCCTTTACACAGCAGAGGGGTTTCTCGGATGCAGCATGCTCTTCTGGGCCTTCCAGTGCTTCTCCTTTTCTAGATTTTCCTTCTAAGAAGGACTTGCTGCCATCTGTGGGGAGCACGGTCAGCAGATGGCCTCCAGTTGTCAGGGCCTTCAGGGTCTGGCTCTATTGTAGAGCTGTTCTGCCCAAGGGTCTGTCCTTCCTGAGCAGCCCATATTCAGTGACTGAGGGAGGTCAGGGTACAAAGGCTCCTTTTGTCCTAATGAGGGCAACTCTTGACAGGCAATGCTTACTCCAGAGCTCCCCACCAGGTGGGCCAGGGCTTTGGCAGGCCCACCTCAACTTCTCCCCTTCCTCTCACAACTATAGATCCTCATGCACCTCTTGCTCCCTAAACTCCACTTTAGCACTGCTTCCAGAAAACCCAAATCCAACCTACAGCATCCTCCCACCCAGGCTTGCCTGTCTGTCTAGCATCCTGCAAGCAGCCTCAGGGATGCCTCTTGGTGCAGAGAGGACTTATGGAGACTCACAAGCAAGAGGCAAGCACCAGGGACCAATTTTACAAATTAGGAAAGTCCTAGAAGATCTGATGTTAGGACAACACAGGTTGTTGAAAACAGCTCTCCTTTGACCTTGAAAATTTCAGTCCAGAAATATAAGGTACACTCCAAGCACAGTACACCATGAAAGGGAAGGCCAGTACATGATGCAGGAAAAAGCAGCATTCACTCTCCCAAGAGCAGACCAGGCTAATTGATACTAGTCTCAAATCAGTCTTCAAATCTCTCATGACATGGCACTCTGGCAACCAACGAGAGCATACTGGAAGTAGCAAATGGATGAAGTCAATGTGCCATTTCAGAACTTTATTGTCCCTGTTTTTTATTCTCACCATTTCTGCTATGATGTGAATGTTTGTGTCCCCTCAAAATTCACTTGTTGAAATCCTAATGACCAAGGTGATGGTATTAAGAGTTGGGTCTTTTGGGAGGTGATTAGGTCATGGGGGCATGAGCCCTCATAACTAGGATTAATACCCTTATAAAAGAAGCCCCAGAGAGCTAGCTTGTCCTTTCTGCCATGTGAGGACGCATCAAGAAGTTGCCATCTATCAGAAAAATGTCCCCCATCAGATGCTGAATCTGATGGCACCTTGATCTTGGATTTCCCAGCCTCCAGAACTATGAGGAAATAAATCTTTGTTGTTTCTATACCAACCAGTTTATGGTATTTTGTTATAGCAGCCCATATGTGCTAAGACAATTTCCCTGCCCCTAACTGGCAAATTAAATGCAAAGGTCTGAAGTTTTTGTAACGTTCAAAGTTGTCAGTTGGGTAAACCTTGTATCCTTCTGCAAGGACATGTTTTAATAACTTATTGGTTCTGTCAAAGGTAGAGCATCAGCTGTTGCTAGGCAACATTGCTTCACAAGAGGATGCCTCTGACTGGTAAATTGCATCTGGACTAAAAGTCACCTATACATAAATACCTGGAGGGAAGCCAAAGCTATAAGCTTCCCTGGATTTGGTGACTTTTTAAACTGGTTGCATCCCGTGTAGAGTGTGGGGCTTTTAAGACAAGGTGGATCCCCCAGTGCTCCAATGTTAGACACTTCTTTTGCACCTGATATCACTTGGGGGCCAAAGAACACTGGCTCAGGGACAGCTGTGTGGACATGGGGAAGGACCACACCCACTGATGAGGATGGCCTACAGCTGCCCCTGAGTGTACGTCTTGGTCCCCATCTTCTGAACAGACAGTTCCCTGGTTGACATATGGGTCTGAGAGCCTCAGAAAAGGACCCTGGGCAGGTAATGCTCAGAGTTTCCTGACAAATATCCAGAACTATAGGAAGGTCCTTAATTCTAGACAAGGTAAATTCACAAAAATTTTGGAGGAAGATTGGGATTCTTTTTCTGGTTAATTATAATTAGTTTATAGGAAGGAAGGAAGGAAGGAAGGGAGAGAGGGAAGAAAGGTTTTGAAAACTGTACTCAGTTTATTTGGTGCAGAAAAATGCTAAATGAAAGGTGTGCATGCATTTAATCCTTAATGATCTATAGTCATACATAGCACTTCAAGGTGACACCAACTTTTAGTTGCTGAACAATTCCATTGTTAAGAAATCTATGGAATATTTAAATACACGGCATCATGGAATGCTATGTAGGGTATGATTGGAGATGAGCCATTGATAGAGAATCACACACAGAGAAGTGGAGGGCATCAAAAGCATGCAGAAAATTCGGTGTCACAACTACAGGGGATGAAGAGGGCTGTCACAGGACAGGCATGCACATCCAGACTTTACCTTGTCATAACAGGATTGTGAATACCATACAAATGTTCTTTATGATAACCATTATTACCATTTTCCATACTGTAACAAAAATAAATATACCAAAAACACCATGTTATCTCTAAGATGAAGTATTACATCATGGATTACAAAGACAATGTGATGGTCATGAAAAGTATGTGACAATTTGTTAAATCTACAAAGAAGGTAAAAGGGCATATTTACAAAGGTACTTTGAAAAGCTCATGGAAAGATTCACAATATCTTTCAATTCTACTTTTCCACAAATTTTCTGAAGTACACTTGTCCATGATACTCCCTTTAAAATCCAGAGACTGAAATGACTACTTTATAGATTAATAAATTTAATATATAAAATTTTCACTAATTCACCAAGTGTCTCTTGAGCACCTTTATGGGCCAGCCCTCTTTTTATGAGGTGCCACCATTTATTTTGACCTGGACATATCTATTGTTTTTATGTCATTCGAAGATGTTATTAATTTAATTTTAGAAGTTCATCATATAATAATAAAAAACTTCCCCCATCCCATTTATGAATATACTTTTTAAAAAAGCTTACTTTTTCATGGGTATAGTTTCAACACTATAAAATACAAAAAAAGGGAGATAGGATTATTTTCTCATTACTATGCAAACTCAACATCCACATTCCCCACTTGTTTAACACGGATGCTGACAGAGCAAATTCAGGAGAAACTCGGGGTGAGGAGAGGGGTGAAGGAAAAAATGGAACAGACACGTTCACCAGACACAGAGCGAGGGGCAGGCCACGGAGCCAAAATGAAAAGTAGTAAAAACAGTTATCATAAAGTAAAATGCCAAGTCCCCGAGAGAGAGGAGCTGCAAACAAGAAAGAAGGAGGCTGGTTAAGGCAGCTGAGAAGCTTAAGCAAGAGGAAAAAAAATAGTTAAAACGGCATAGGAACATCAATAAAAACAAACAAAAACCACCCAGACAGAAATGACCCACTATTTAAAAAATAATAATCATCAAGTTTCATCTCATCAGAGCTCATCATTAGCAGCTCTTTGAAGATGGCACCGCACAGAAAAGGACCCCCAGCCCCCGTGGGACCTCCGTACTCACTCATCATACATGTCCTCAGAATCCATGCGACGATAGTACTTGGCCAGCTTGACAGCAAAAATGAGAGCCGGAAGTAAAAACACAGTAGCTTTTCCTAAGCCAAACCAAAACAAATTCTAGGGAAAAAGGAAATCAGGAGAAATAAATGCTCGAAGGTGGGAAATCAAAGGAAACAGTTGTTTGCAATTTTTTTAATGAGTTTTCAGTTCATTCTTTAAAACCATCTGTGAACATAGTAAGAACCAGCCACTGTGGGAAGTGCTACATAGTATTATAGTTCATTTAGTTTTTCTAAAACCTTTGAGTAGATCCTATTATCCTATTATTTATTTTACAAAAGAGAAGTGGAAGCAGCAGTGGTGGAACCAGGACTTGAATCTAGGACACTGTGAAACACCTCCTAACGCCCCCTCTCTGGCTTCCCTTTGCTGCCCTGACTGTCCAACGACCAGAGCACGGAGGGCCAGCAGGTGCGAGTTGTCACAAAATCCTTTTTGTGAGTTGCTTGATGTGAAGATGACTAATTAACCTTTCTGGCTTTGTTCTGCATCTGAACAGCGTCATCATCCCATGACATGATGCGTCAAGAAGACAGAAGACAGAATGCTTAGTACATACTAGGCGCTCAACAGATGCTCCCCTGTAGTCTAACCAGTCCTGAAGGGAGAACACAGGCTTAATTCAACCATGTTTTGTCTAAAAAGCAATGTTAAAGTATTCTTTTTAAGTCATAGCCAACATTTGTTAAGTCAGATTTCTCAGGTGAACCTAGATTTTGTCTTTTTTTGAATAATCAGAGGTTCCATCTCATAATACTGAACCCTTGTTGCCATAAGTCAGCAGTCAGCTGCAGCTGTATCATGGTTCCAGAGGGGCATTTGTCATCGGTTTGGCACAGTCGACACCACAAACTTTTGCAGGGTGATATTCGAAAATATTTAACCATACCAGCCAATCACAACAGACACAGCCACGCATAGCTGGCAGGACCCTGTGGGTGCCATGCAGGTGCTGAATACCACTCTGGTCCACATTGGACACAGCCTGCCTTGAAAATCTACAACCTGCCAGCTTCCTATACAAGTTCAAGTGTGAGGCCCCTGCCTTAGGATAATGTTGTAACTCTAGAGCAACTCTCCCCAGCCTACCATGAGGCAAAATACAGCGTGGACATAACCACCACTGTCCAGAGCATCCCGGCACGGCCCTGCATTTCTGCTTTGCTCCTGGCTGACTTCAGTGTTGCGTGGCAGTGGCACCTCTTTGGCTCCTAATTTCTGGTAAATCTGTTCTCTCTTCCTTCCATGTTCTTTTGTTAGTAGATTCCTATACTTTTGACCTTGTTTTGAGAGGCTTTAGAGCTTTATGGCAACCTCATCCTTTTTCTGGAAGCTGCCTCAAACCTTTTGAGAACAATCAGGATACAAGAGAAAAATACGGGGCGGGCTGTAGTCTATTTTATTGGTGAAGTCAATGCCCAGAGCTTTTCCTTACTATTTAAACAATCTGCTATAAAGCCCCAGCCTATTATCTTTCTGAGAAGCCTCTTGGCCTCCCCTCTGTCTCTCCCTGATTATTTGTGAAGAGGCATCTGAAGTTGGGTGATGGGGCTGGGTGGGGTGGGGGGTAGTTGCTGGACACAGAAAGACATCAATCCAGAATCAAGCAGGCTAACCCAGGACTCCCCTAAGAAGCCTTCAACCAAAGCCAGCAGCAGGGGCTGCTGAGCCCAGGACAAAAGGCATAAGAAGCTGCAAGAGGAGGGAAACAGCCAGGGAGCCAGGGAGCATGGCAGGATTGTTCCCATTCAGGCATGAGAGTCCATCTGGCAGACAGATGCACATGGGAATGAGGAACAGGGAGATGGAGAGCTAGAGCCACACAGCTGCACTGGGACAGAGAGCTACCTGATCACCCTTCATTCATTCAACAGTAACACCCTGTGCCAGGCAATGTCCCAGGTGACAGGAAGCCAACAGTGAACAGGTAAGCCATTGTGTTCATGGAGTTCAGAGTCCAGTGTGTGTTGGAGGAGATGGGTCTCAATAACCTCATCTCTAAAGGAAAAGCACAGAGTTCTATAGGATGTAAAAAAGGGAATCCAATCTAGTTTGGAGGAACAGAAAAGACTCTCTGGAAAAAAAGATGTTTGAACTAAGACCTAAAAACTGAACAGAGCTAATAACAGCAAATATTTATTGAGTATGTTAATGTACCAAGAAGGGTGCTAAAGGCTTTCCATGTAATCTTACCTTGAACCATCAAAATAGTCCCATTTAGGTGATAAAGCTCAAAAAATTTTAACAATTGTTCAACGTCACAGAGTTCAGAAAATGTAGAAGTGTGATTTGAATTCAGAGTTCATGTTCTCAACCATAATGTCACAAGACCTAGATGAGTTGGCCTAGTGGGGGTTGGGTAGGGAGGGAAAGACTGAGAGAGAGAAAGAGAAAGACTGTGTGCACCAGTCTCCAGTCCAGGCAGAGGAAAGAGCATGTGCAAAGGCCCTGAGGTGGCGAGATCAAGATCTATTTGAAGTAAAAGAAAATAAGTATGTCTGGATCACAGGGAGAAAGGAAGGCAAATAGCACAAAATGAGGCCTGGGTGGGCAGAGACCCAATCATGCAGGACCTAGTGTGTCCTGTGAAGGATCCTGGTCTTTATTGTGACAGAAACAGGAAGCCACCAAGGTGCTTTAAGCACAGGAAGTAAGAGGATCAGTTCATGGAGATACTCAGTGTATACTGACAAGTGAATAGAGCTGGTGAATAAACCTGAATAACTGGAACTTACCATCCCAATGATTACATCTTAAAGGACTTTTAAATCCAAAATTGTTTGGTGTAGCCTTGGGGTTGTATATACTGTTGCACTAAGAAACTTTTGAATATCGGCAATCTGCACACCAATGACTGTGCCTTCCTGATTATTCCAGACAAAGAAGGTTTTGTTTTGTTTTGTTTTGGGTTTTTTTCATGAGGGTCTCCTGACTTCTGTAAACACAATCCTAGTAAAAAAAAATGAAGATATGCAACTAGGACTTTGATTTTTTTTTTGTCTATTAGGCATCATATCACATTGATTTAAATTTTAGATTTTAGGGTTTGGATCCTAAAACCACAGCAGACCCAAGCAGAAAACTAACATTATAGTGTGTATAACAATTTGGGGGGGGGGCAGGAATCAAGGACGACGAATTCATGTATCTCCTTTTGAAAGACAAAATTCTTACCAGAGGGCTGATAACATAGCCACACAGAAAGACATCAACAGCAGAATCTAGAGCAGTCGCCATGGGTTTGCAGGCTGCCATTTCCTCAGTGATCTAAGGGGGTAAGAAACACAGGTAAACTTTAACTGAGCCATATCTGCAAAAATCCACAAGAATCAGACGTGTTGTTTATCTTTTGCTTGGTTTCCCAAGAAGGATCTCTATATTCCCTAACGTGGAGCTGACTACTGATTTGTATGGGTGAGTTCTACAGAACAGAAAATTATATACTGTAAAGCAAGACCCTGTTCTCTCTGAACCTCAGTTTCCAGTTGCCTCATCTGTTACTGAAACAATAAGACCCATCCCACAGTACTCCTGAGAGAATTAACAAGTACACATGTCCAACACAGGGTTTCAGTATGAATTTTTCACACCTGACCTGTTGGTTATCTGATAAAGGAAGTAGGAAGAAAATGGAAAACTCCTATGATGAAGGTGAGTAAAGGAGACCTTAGAGGAGATCCAGGTGGGGGCATGTCCTCCAACCTGGTGGCCAGGCCCCAGAAGTCTTGGCCCCTCCTATGATTTGAATGTGTCCAACGAAAAGCACATGTTGAAAACTTAATCCCCTATGCAACAATGCTGGAAGGTGGGGCCTAATGAGAAGTGATTAGATCCACCTTCACAAATGGATTAATGCCAATTATAAAAGGGCTGGAGACCGTGAGTTCACTTTCTTGCTCTCTCTCTCTTTGTCCCGGCACGGATGGTATGGTAAGAAGGGCCATGACAGAGGCTGGCTCTCTGTCTGGGACTCCCCTGCCTCCAGAACCAGAAGCCAGTAAATCTCTGTTCTTTCTAAACTACATTTAAGATATTCTGTTATAGCAGCACAAAATGGACTAAGTCAGTCCCCACACTTCAAAGTCCTTCCACTTACTTCCTACCAAATTACCAAGAACTTAATTGTATTTCCTCCAGGTTTTATCCTAGAAAAAGACTATCCCAAGACATGACTCCCTTTATGTTTATAAAAGATCAAATACTTACAGAGTACTCTACCCAATGCATATATTGTTCATAGTATCTTACTATTGTTCTCCCATATCCTTTAATTTCCTGAAAAAAAAAATCAAAGATTAGTAAAACCATTAAAATGCCTAGAGCACACTTAAATACTATAGATATTTAATCATGTAATGTGCACATGCCCACTTACTGACATGATTGTTTTAAAAAAGAAAACTCACTTCATCAATAACAGAAGCATTTGTGATGAAGTTCTGAACAGAATCCAAAGACTGAAGGATCTTGGTCACTTTCTCCTGGAAAATACAGCAACAATCGGCAGGGTATTAAGTGATAAAAGGATCAAATTAGACAATTTGCATATTGATTCAGGCACTGGTAACTCAGCCCCACAATACCACGACCTTCTAGTTGGCCCTCTGAGGGCAGGGGAAGAGATGAGCACAGAGCCAGATACTGGGTTGGGTCCTTTCTAGAAAGCACCTGATGAATACCCAGAGCAAGGCTCAGGGGAAGGTGTCATTAGGCTCCCTTCACTGGTGAGACAGCCAACAAGGTCACAAAGCTGGGGAGCAGACTAGGTGCTGGCATTTGCACCTCATTTCTGTTTGTTTGTTTGTTTGTTTTTAACTCCAAAACCCACACTTTTTGTACCATAACACGAAAGACAAGATTACTGCCACCCACATAGCAGCTTGGTGTAGACTAGGAAAGGGGTCCCTTCTGCCCAGTGACCTCAAGGCATACAGCCTGGGGAGTGGATCAACAGCTGATTTGCACCCCCCTTGCCCCTTTGGCTGGGCTCCTCGTGAATAGCAACACACAATCGCACACCATTGTTGTGAATGTCAAGTGCATGGAGGCAGCCAAGAACCTTCATAGTCACCAATGTGTCTCCAGGGTCCCATAGCATGGGACACACACTTAAGAAATGGCAACCATGATTTGAGGTGTAAGCATGGTCCTGGAGTAGAGCAAACCTGAATATTTTCGGAGGAACTGAGTCATGATGTTGCCCACTGAGGAAAGTGAAGGGAGGAACATTTCGTTTTTTACTATGGGTCTAACACCCAAAACCTCTTGCGAGCAATCTGTTCCGTGCAATAAAAAAAGTTTTCTTTTTTATTTTCTAAATGGTTTCTTTTATTTGGATAAGAATCATTTTTAAACACATAGGTTTCCACATATGTCCCTAACATACATATTTACATACATTTAAAAGAAAATAATATGACATTTATATGTCAGAGTAAAAGATATTAATAAGAATTTTTCAGTGTCAAGAGCTAAAAAGTACAGTTTTGAACCTGCTTACTCTTACGTAAATATGTTTTGCATTTTCATAAAGACCGACAAATCTGAGCTTTGTCGTCAGTGGAAGAAGGGAGTTACTTACATTTTACAACAAAGTGCAGTGACCACCAATTTATCTAAAATTGTTAAGAAATGAAGCTTCTACATAAATAAAATCTATCAATAATAGCGGGTTACTCTTTTTTTTCAGTCAACACATTTTGAATGACAATGTTTCTAAATTATATTATAAAATTCTCCAGCTCATTTTATAGCAATACTTATTCATTTCTAATTATAATATGTTATCTATGTTCATTTTAGAAAATATGGAAAGTTTAAAAAATACATCTCATCCTTAATCCAAGAGACAGAGATCACCATTGTAAATATTTTGGTAAATTTCCTAGGAATTATACACATAAAAAATGAATGTGAATATGTATATATACATACTCCTTAAGAAATATTTTTAATATTTTGAACTTTGCTTTTTAAAATGCAATTTTTAATTTCTATGTCATTAAAATTTCTTAAAGTCTTACAATATAATGTGACTGTTTGTATAATATTAAATCATAAAAAAAAATATATATTTTCTGAATTGCCTGTTGATGCAGTTGTTATAAGATGAACATAGCACAGCCTTGGAGCGCAGTTTCTGCTGTGGAAAGGCTTGGGGGCCAGGGTTGTCCCTTGTGGTAGACGGCGTTAGCTGGTCATGATTACTGACACCCTCCCAGGTGCCTGCCCTCACTGGAGTACACTCGCCAGCCTGACATGAGGATGGGCGTGGCCAGGTGACGTGCTTTGGCCAATGGAATGTAGGCAAAGTGGCAGTGCTCTGGCTCTGAGCAGCAGCTTAAAGGGCATTTCATCCTCTGAACTCTTGTCCTCCGCTAAGAGGGCAGGAGATGGCCCAGGCAGGAGCTGCTCCTTCTGGCTGGGTCTCTAAGTGGGCAGATGTGTGGAGAAGCCTGAAGTCAACTCAGCAGTGAAAATGTTTGTGGTTAGAAGGCACTGAGATTCGGGGGGTTTTGTGAAGCAGGCTTATCACCATAAAAGTGACCGACGTGCCTTCTAAGCCTGCATCTTACACGTCAAAACTCCAACTTTGCTTATGTAGCTAACAACCTGCTGAGATGAGGTCCGCATTTATAAAAGTACTTGTGGAAAGGAAATGGTAGGAAAACCCGGTTTGTTGTTTAAAATGAGGGGATAACTGAGACTTTTTAAAAAAAATTTAAAGTACCTACAAAAATCAACATCTCTGAACTTCTACATGTAGTATTTTATAACAAAATCCCACAACAGAAAAACAAAATAAATTCTTACCATCAACCCATCGTTTATATGTTGAAGGGTCTTGACACTTTGGTTTAGAGTGTTCTGGTGAGCAAACATAGATAATATTTTCAAAATGATTACATGAAGCAGCAAGATGACACACCTTGTGTCCTCTCCTCCCTCAACACAACCACCAAATAAGACCTTACTTGTTAATGGTTTCATTAACACAAGTTAACAATGTGTACCTTATTTGCCTCTGGTGTAAGAAAACCTAAAGAAGAAAATCAGGATATGTATTCTAAAGCTTCAAAAGGCAACACATCATGTTCAAGGTGTCCAAGAAACCCCTCAGAGTTAAGTTTGATCAAAATGGAAGGCATTATTTAAAACAGAGCGTGCCACACAAAAGTGGTTTACCCAAATGGTTTAGGTCAGGGGTCGGCATTTATCTGTCAAGGGCCAGATAGTAAATACTTTAGGCTCTGTGGGACCTACACTACCCCAACTACTTGACTTTGCCCTGGTAGTTAAAAGCACCCACAGTTTGTAAATAAACGGTTGTGGCTGTGTTCCCATAAAACTTTATTTACAAAAACTGGTAGCAGACCCAGATTTGGCCCACAGGCTGTAGTTTGCAGGATCTATAGTTTAGATCATAGATCACATGTATAAAATATCTTGCCTATTTGTGAACAGGTTGCCCTAGCTCTGAAAAGGTCAAGAAGTCCTGTCTACTTGAAGGAAAGCATTTAGGGAAAATGCAAAACCAGCTTAAACTGTTAACAAATTGTGCCAGGCATAAACAAGTATAGCAGAGAATTGTGAAAAGCACAGCTCACAAATTAAGAAAATTCAACAAGAGGACTTTGTAATTAGAAAGTCAGGAATAAAAGAAGAGAGAGTAAAAACTAGTTCTGGAAGGTTCAGATGTTGGAGTCTATTGGACTCACATGATTCTCCAAACCCGTGCAAACTGTCCTTGTAACCTAGTCCCACACAGTTCTCTCCTTGACAATTGCAAACACGGCTGTATGCAAGTATAATAAAAATTCTTGCTATGTGCTGAGTCCCTCTGAGGTCAGGTCGTTCATCTCCTGAAACCAGGTCATAGCAAGGCAAGAATCATTCCCACCATGTTTAGATGAAGAAACCGAGAAGCTACTCCACGAGAGGCAGAAGCAAGATTTGAAGCCAGGTCTTTCTGACTCCAAAGCCCATGTTCTTTCTCTGCTACAAACTGCCTTTATTGCATTAAGGAAAGAAGCTAGAGGCAGTGAGAAAAAAAGGGAATGGACAGGATGAACGAGAGGAGAGGAGAGAGGAAGAAATGACCATGGCGAGACAGCCATGGGAGCGAAGTGAAAAGCACTTGCCCTCACTTGCACATACACAGTTTGCAGAGAAAGAGTTGGAAAGTAAGCGCTGCAGCTGATGTGTGGGAGTGAGTCCAGAACAAACACACCAGCGCTGCAGCTGATGTGTGGCTTAGGGGGCCTGGTGACAGCAATGGACACCAGAGCAAGGTGCAGGAGACAGCCCGATTTCACACTCAGATGAAAAACAGAAAGGAAATAAGCAAGATGAGGGGTGGTGCAATTTAAGTTTTGTCTTCGTCAAAGCCCAGCTCAATTTGAGATGGAAGCCAATCAGATGGGACCTACATGGGTGAGCACGGGTCATCAGGCTGAATGAAAGCCGACGAGGTGCAATAGATTTTGCTCAGGTCCCAGAGAAATAGCACAGGTTGCGGATTGTTACCTGGGACTCTATCATAGGCACAACTTGTTGCTCGTGAATCATTTTAATATCTTCTGCATTTCCTTTCAGGGACTGTTCCAAAGTTCCTTGGTTCTACAAAAAGAATAAATTAAACAAAGATCAGCACCATCTTTGCAGACTCTGAAGCCCTGTCTCTACCCACAGGGGCCCAGCAGCCTTGCCATAAGCATGCAGCCCTCCCTGCACGGTGAGGGCGGTGGTTGGCACGGAGGCTGCCTGGGAGGGGCAGCAGCAAGGCAGCCCGCTTCCAATCACAGAGCCATGGCTGCTCAGCAGTGTCCCACACTCACGAGCCCTTCCTCAGTGGCAGCGGCTGTGTTCTCTCTTTCTCTTCTTTAGCATGATACAGCCACCATGTTTCCCCACTTGACAGATGAGAAAACTGAAAAGCTTTAATTTAACCCACACTTAAATAGTGTCTAGTATATTAACATACAGCAATCCTACAAGGTGGATACTATTACCCCCATTTTACAGATGAGGAAACTAAGGCACAGAGGGGTGAAATATCTTGCCCAAGCTCCCACTGACAGGAAGATGCTGAGTCAGGATCTAAACCCGGGTCTTCCTGCAGAGCCCAGATTCCTTGTTGTCACCAGGGTCTGCTATTTTTGAGAAGGGACCAGTTAAGGACATTTAGTCACCACCCAGCAGAGGAGTTGATGAGGGGGAAGCTTATAAGACTGGCCCGGGGCCTCTGCCCTCCCTCATCCACTTATTGCTGGCAACAAAGAGCACCACGTGGAATCTGCCTCCCACGTGCTCAGTTACTATTTCCTACACTGCAAGGAAAATGGTGTGTGTGTGTGTGTGTGTGTGTGTGTGTGTGTGTGCATGTGTGTGTGGAGGTAGAAGGGTTGACAGGGTGAAGCAGGTCTAGAACTACAGCAGAGAGGACACCAACATCAAGAGCAGAGGATGGGAGCTGCTGTGGTCACCCCAAAACTGCCTGGAAATACTCACGAGGTTTGGACCACATGGCAATGGCTGCTGAGGGGAACTTATGCATGAGAGGCGTTTTCAAACAAGGGATTACCTTGGCCTAAGGAACCTCTTGGGTAGCTTCCCTGAGAATGGTACTGACATTTGACATCTACAACCACTACACCATTTAGCCCAGCTATTTGAACTCACCGTCTGGTTTGCTTTTGCTTCCAGATCATTTGCAAATGATAAAAGATTCACTTTTGTGGGGGATTTACTAGACTACAAAAGAAGTAAAAAAAACTGTGTTATGTATATGGGATTTTTAAATCTTAACAACATCCAAAAGGCAACACATTGAACATAGGTCCATAACCATAAATAATAAAGTAAAGCTATCAATTCTTATAAAGGTGACAACATCTGCATTCTTATTTATACATATAAACCTATATTATTTTTATTCAATCACAGTATTCAGCCATAAAAAGGCATGACATGCAGATGCATGCTAAACATGATGAACCTCAAAACATGCTAAATGAATGACTCCAGACACAACAGGTCACATATTTACACGACACATCCCCAGAATAGGTAAATCTGCAGAAACAGAACACAGACTGGTGGTTGCCAGGGGCTTGGGGGAGGAGAGAATGAGGATCCTCTGCTCACAGGACAGCACTTCCTTCAAAATGATAGAAAAGCTCTGGATCTAGACAGGGGAGATACTTGTGCAACATTGTGAGTGTAAATGCCACAGAATTACTCACTTTAAAGGATTAGTTTTATGTTACGCAAATTTCATCTCAGTAAAAAAAAACAAAAAAAGAAATACACATATCCGATACTCTAATTTCTCCTCAAAAGATCAAGCATGAACCCAGGGGTCACACCTGAGCCAAGTAGGCGGGATAATCCATTTTGTCTATTCCATATTCAGCGAAATCCTGAAGGGCTTTTCTTCCTGCTGCATTCAGCAGAACAATGTTAAGCTTTATGTTCAGATTTTCAAATTCATCGCCTATGCTTCCAGCACGCTGCATGAAAAAAAAAGTTATAAATCAATCCATTATTGTCCAAGAATGTCACATACATAATGCTTGGAAAGAGCA
Source organism: Cynocephalus volans (assembly GCF_027409185.1). Classification (NCBI taxonomy): domain Eukaryota; kingdom Metazoa; phylum Chordata; class Mammalia; order Dermoptera; family Cynocephalidae; genus Cynocephalus; species Cynocephalus volans. The sequence continues at coordinate 13,469,612 of NC_084468.1, forward strand.
ATAAAACTACACAGGACAAATATATATATATATATATATATATATATATATATATATATATATATATATATATATATATATATATATATATATATATATATATGCATGCACTTGACTGGCATTTCTTCCTGCTACTGCCTTCCTGCCTCCTTCTCTGTGTCCCATGGCAAGCACTCTTCCAGGAGGCAGGGTGCAGAGCAAGATAGGATTCCCTCCCCACCCTCAAAGACCTCAAAGGGATGAGGCTGGGTCATAAGAGAGGTACACAAACTGCATCAGGACACCAGAGCCAGGGAGAGGCCTCCAAGGAAGTGGACGGGGAAGACAATATAGGAGAAGTGGCTTCTGAGCCCCCAGCCCTGACAAATGCAGATGCTGAAAGGGCAGGGTAGGCTGGCATTCCAGGGAAGGACCAGCACGCATAAAGCTGGGCCATGGGAAGACAAGGAAGATATCATCTGGGAAACAGCGTTTAGTTACTGGGATGGAGATCATAGGAATGTTGTTGTCGGTTTGGGGCTGTCCTAATAGCCAGTCAGTAGTTTCAGGCAGCAAGGAGTGCCTGAATGTCCCAGGTGACACTACCCAACCAGTATATCTGAGATGGCACATGGAGAAGATGACATGATGGGCAAATGAGTGGAGGGCATTTGTTTAGAGTTTGTTACAAAATTATATTTTATTTATGAATATGTAAGGAGGATTTAGGGAAGATAATCAATACCAAATTCATATGCAACTTTCAAATAAACCTCTTTGCATCTGAAAACCATCAAGCCGCAATGGCCTCCGTGATGCCTCAGTGGGCGAGCTGTGGGGCTTAGGGAATAACCTCCTCCCTTGGTATCTGCTCTCATTCTGGAAGCCCAAAAGAAAGAAGGCTCTCTAGATTCTTTTTTGCACAGCTGAGAAGACCAAAAGAGGCCCCCAGGTATAGGGGAGTGGGGACAGTCTGGGCTAATGGCACTCTAGGCCTGGGCAGCTGAAACTCCCTTGTTCATTCGTCTGGCCAGTGTGCTCTGGAATGGTCTTTCCTCAGAGTCTTAGGAGTCAAGACCAGAATGTAGACTCAGGCAAAGGAAGAGAGGACGTCATTCTATTTGGTCTGCTTCCATCCTTTCTGCCTCTTGCTAAGGGTCAGCAGAGCTCACCAGAGTCCACCTGAGTCCTGGGAGTCCTAGGGCCACAACGTGATACATAAAGAATGAGGACAGTTTGGACCGTCCTTCTCAGTGCCTAACACCCAATTCTGGGACCCGGCAGAAAAGGGGGCTGGCCTAGGAGGGCCAACCTCCCTGGGGACAACTGGGGCTCATTCCTATAGGAACCTCCACACTCAGCAAAATGAAATCTTTCCCTGTGAAGTGTCTACAGTGAGGTCCCTTTAGAGGTTCTTGCATAATCTACTAGAAAAACTCACAGTGCAAGAAAGAAAAGTGGTTGTGGGTGAGAAAATGTTTTGCAACTAGATAGAGGTGAAGGTTGCAAAACCTTGTGAACTAAAATGTCACTTGAAAATGGCTAAGTTTATCTTATGTAAACTTCATCTCCATTTTTTAAAAAAGAAAGACAACTGGATTTAGTAAAAACATATGTCACTCCCATGACTGGTTTTAGTTACAGTGCTCACCTCTTTAATGCTGAGATGTTCACTGATATTGAAGACGTTCTCTAGCTGGAATGCAGAGTACATGCTTCGATCCTTTTTGCAATCACTATGGGAATGAACAGAGAAATCATGACCCAGAAAGCACTTGAGGCTACCTCTGTCCACCGCTAAGGATGAGAGAAAGACTGTTTCTCTTTGTTTAGTCTGTGAACACAGAAGTGGGCTCTGGGGGTCACTGGTAGCCACACGAATTCCCCCAGCACCCCCCACTCTTGACTTCTTCCCCTGCTTTACTAACAGTCCCATTTTTGGAACAGATACAATAGGATTGATAAACGTGTCCTTCCATCTGTCTCCTCAGTGCTGTTTCCAGTACTGCTGGGACAAGTTTACAAATTGGGAAGAAATAATTTTTCATTAAAAAACAAAAACAAAATGATACTTGCTAGAAAGAGGTGCATTACAAAGGATATCATGGGCTTTATTAAAAGATTCTTGCCAAGCCCATTTCCTTTCCATATTTCCAGGGTTGAGCTCCACTTGCTAAATGGATGCTTAGACATATATTCTAACAGAGAGAGGGAAGGAGCCACAGACATGAAGATGGACGTACAGTTTGGCTATAAACCCGACTTGGTCATCTCAGTGAAATGGCCTGTCCTCTCCATGCCTCAATCCTATCTCTAAGACAGGGAAAAGTCTTACTCAGATGAGCGTAGAGAGTAGGCCTAGTCGGACACATATTCCTGCCACAAAGAAAGTCACATCCTGGGGGTGTCTCTTCCCTGCCACCGCAGCCAGAGCCCACCAGCCCCAAGGAATGCTTAGGAAAAGCAACTTTCCCACATCCCTAGGAGGTATGATACTCCTCTCCGGGGAACGAAGAAGTTGGTGATGTTGCAGTTAAGAGCTTGGTGCACTAACAACCAGAGGTAAGACCAGAAAGTTTGGCAGGAGACAGAATGACAAAGAGCCCCGTCCTCTCAGTCTAGGAATGGCAGACAGGTTTAACTGTGCACAGAAACGCTAATGGGTTGCAGATGTCTGCCTAGAGCATGCTGTTGAGAAGGAGCCTGAGACCCTGGGCCAAGTAGAAGAACACAAGCGATGACCCTCATTTGCTTCTGCTAGAGGTGTTGAAATTGAGACAGGATGTGACACGCGTGGTTCGGTCCCATCACATTCCGGGATGTTTGGGAGAAGCAAGCAGGTAGGGAAGAGAAGGGGATAGATTTAAGAAAGATTTAGAAGGTCAAGTCTCCAAGTAACATTTATGATGCTGGGTTTGGGGACAAAAGTTCTGAGTGTGGTCGCTGGACTCCAGAAACTTAGTTTTCACTGCTATGGGCTGAATAATGAAAACAAGGACTTTTCTCTGTCTCTTTACTTTGTACTCGCCCCCTAAGTGAGAGTGGGGTTTTCAAAAGCTTCCAAAAGACAGCCAGCCTGCTGCTTGCTACCTCCTGCCTTTGCCTACGTCCCCGGGCCTTGGTGCCTTTTTCCTTCCTTATCCAGCCAGTCTCTAGTCGTGTATTAAGATCATCTCGGGTGCCATTTCTCCCAGGAAGCCCTTCCTAATTCCTCCATCCCCAAGCTGCATCAGATGCTCTCCCTGGGGCTTTTCTAACAGCCTCAGTACATCTCTGTCTCCTATAAGTATATGACGTGCTCTATTCTACAGCCTTTCCTTGTGGATCTAGCTCCCTACTAGATTTTCCTTGACAGTAGGACCAGGGACTAATTCATCTTTGTATAATCTCCGAGATATCCATCAGTGTCCTCATGTAATAGTAAAAGTAATTGTTAATATAATACCTAGCTCACAGTGTTGCAAGTATTAGAGAGGAGTTTATATATACAAAATACTTCCATCATTCCTGGCACACAGAAAGCACCTTGTGGGTGTTAGCTCTTACAACTTTTTAAAATTACCATTATTTCTACTTAGCATAATATTTATTGAGTAACAGAAATAAACAGTACTGTCATAGCTATATTTGTTTTAAAATAACTTCTGTGGGTCAGCTAGAGAAACAAATGACCATTTATTATTAAATGAATGCATATTTTAAAATATTTTTTTAAATGCCAAAAAAAAAAAAAATGCAATGTCTAAAAGGGTATCTAACAATTCACAAAATGCTTAAGAAGTCTCTCTGTCAAATGCTGGCTAATACACTAAGTTATATAATAATGTCAGGCACAGGGTTAATATTTGCTTAAACTTCATAAAGAAACGCTAAGAGGGTAATAAGAACACTGAGAATGGTGGTTTCCGTGTAGAGAATGGGGACAGTCCCCAGGCATTTGGGGACTTGCCTCTGTGACCTCTTAAGACATTCTGCTCTCAGTGTGAAGTCACTATTGCCCGGTGTATTTTCAGTTTCATTCACTAAGAACACACTGTGTTAAAACACACATCCTCTAGCCCTCAGGTCTCACCATGGGTAGAAATAAAAGTCTCATTAGTGTTTATAAAGTGTACTGTGATTTGGTATCAAATAATCTTAAAGTGGCTTTCTTCCCCATGGCTCAGAGCAGACAGCTGCCAACGGGCTCACACTAGAGATCAAACACCTAAGACCATCAGTCATCAGACCAGCAAGACCGTTTCACCGTCTGGCAAAGGCACATGATGCATAGTTAGCAAAGAGTTACCCTAGATTTGGGAGGAAAGGAGTATTATACAGTGTTTGGAGGCTGCTTCAAAAGCTGAACTGAACAGCCGGGAAAACCCAACACTCCTTTGGGAGAAGCATAAACAAGGGAGAGACTATCAGTTTCTGAGGATATGGGGCCAAACCATTCCCAGTCTTGGTGGATGACCTGAGCAGGGGATCCCGGGGGGTCTTCCCTGGCATACAGAGGTCACCGGTCTCTTTCATGTGAGCATGTGCCTGTCTGGCTGTTGAACCTCGAAACACACTTAATGGAGAAGCACAGAATCTCAACAGGGGGAACAAGTGACCAAGGCATTGGGAAGAAAGCCACAGGAGGAGACAGAGCAAGACCGAAGCTCTTCAGCCTGAGAGAGGACATGCTTGGCAGAAAAGGGTTTGCAGGAGAAGGACTCTGGCTGCATGAACATCTGTCCAGCCAACTCGCTCAGCTGCCACCTCACTGCATAAAAGAGAGGGCATCTCCCCTCTTTGGAGGTACAAAGAGGCAAATGACAGAATGGTAAAAAAGGGTTTTCATCACACAGGAGAACAGTCTGTGGCACATCACTAATGCAGCAGTCAGGGCCTTGAAAACCCAGGGTGTGTATGAGATAGCATTCCAAGGATATTACCACAGGGATTTTTATCATAACATTCTACCAGCATTCCTATGTGTCAAAGATAAAAAAAAAAAAAGTAGATGAACAATCATAACAACAGGTATTATTTTGTCAAGTTTTGTGATGTGTCAGGCACTATTCTAATCTCACCTATCTCACTTAACCCTAAAACACTACCAAGGTCAGATTCCTATTACCATGATCCCTACTGAACAGACAGGAGGTGGAATTGCCCAAGGTCACGAGCCCTCAGAAACAGAGCCAGGACTGGAGCCCGGGTGGCCGGACTGCACAGACCAGCCCCTCCCTGTGTCATTGTTATCATGTCTGTGACTCGGACCTATTTGCTGAATTCTTGTTACATGGCTTTTACTTGGAGCAAGGTGGTTCTTGAACAAGACCTTTCACGGGGTCCTGTTAATACATCTTAAGGTCACTTTACCCAGTGAGTCCCAAGCACTGCTGGAGGGAGGGACCTTGAGACATGACTATTCCAAGGTCTAAAAGACTTTCAGGAAAAGGATTACCTTTTTGGTTTCATTTCTGCTATCTCTTTGCTAAGACTAAATAAAAGCTTAACTCTGAAACTGGCAAGTCTTGTCATTAAGGTTAAAAAACACTCTGAAAGCAAAATTCTCATTCTGGAAAAAGAACATTTTAAATAGTAAAATCCACAATGCAATTATGGATACCTGTAAACTTGTTCAAAAGTGAGCTTAATATCTGATTTATTAAGAATCATGCCAGAGAGATAGTATTTCCAATCCTCATTTAGTAAATAGGGTGTATCCAAAACCTAGAACAAATAAAAAAGCATTTTTTTTTTAAAGAAAGGCAGTTAAACACTAACATACATACATATAATAAAATGAATATTCTGTTCAATGTATTTTTGAGATTTTTCATATCATGATTTTCCTCATTGATTTCCAACTTAAAACTAGAAAATGTGTGATTGGAATAAATCAATTGATCGTTGGGTAGCATCAATCAGAATTATTAAAATTACTTTTACTTATTTTTTGAGGACATTTTGTTTTAGTAAAACAAACACATTAGAAATGAGAGCAGAATATTCTGAATAGATTCAGAATAGCTAACATCAGGCCATGGAGCAGCAGGCCCAGGTCTTCACTACTTCTCTACGGGCAGAATGAATTAAAATTCACACACTCTCTGACTCCCCACCATATATATTATTTCATTTTTATTTATTTTTGTTTTTTTACTGTTTTACTTTTAAGTTTTATTTATTTTGTTTATTTTTATTTTTTTTCCAACATATATTTTTAAGATGGGCAAACTCGTGCACGACTATGTATGTGTTTGAGAAGTACTGAAATGGTTTTGAAACATCCCCTACTTTTTAAGACATCCCCTACTTTTTAAGACTTACTTTTTAAGCCTGGTTTGATGTCTTTTATTTTTTTATCAAGAGGCCAAATGGACATAATCTGACCCACCAACGCTCTCAATTTAATTTCCCTCAACCAAATGAATAACTAAAATACCATGACAACAACAGGTTACCTTAGCAGTCATTCACATGATTTCATAACACAGATTTGAGGTGGAAAATAGATAAAATAGAAGAGGGAAATCAAAATATATTTTAAAAATCAGAATCTGGAGAAAAACATCAGAAAGTCAAAGTTAGACCAAAACTTCCCCATCAGAGAAAGCTAAATGGCCGACTGGCCCCGCCAAGGTCTTAGAGGGAGAAAGTGGGGCCTGAATTCAGTTCCTGACTGCCCGTCAGCTGCTCCCCAGGGACAACCCTTGCCACGAGGTGTGGACTTCATCAGTCTCTTTCACTTCACATTTAGGGCCCTAAGCCATCTGTGTGCACATCTTCGTCACCTGGGAAACTCTTGAAAATATGAAAAACCTCCTGGGGTGTGTGGGAGGAACCTGGGAATTTCTCTTCTGGTATTCTCAGTCACATTTGAAAACTATGCAGAGGAGAATTTTATTCCCCCAAACTATTACAATCCACATCGTTGAGCAGGACTTCATTCCCAGCACTGGTTTCACTTACAATCATAAAATAAGAATACTATCATTTTTTTTTCGTACTTACAAATACAGAGAATCCCAACTTACTGAATTAAAACCAAACTGCTCATGTTTTCACATTGCTCTTGAACTAACTCACAAGATATGGGAAATGCAAGTTTCCATTCAAATCCTCTTATAACGAGTAGAAAACCCACATTTACCTGGAATAACTTCCTGTTTGCATAAGGTTCACAGATCAATTTTTCCACATTTGCACCAATGAAAAATGTAAGAACCACGATGGTCATCAATATCCAGCAAAAGAGGAAACTTAATCCAACCCCACTGGAAAAAAATACAAAGTTAGTAATTCTACAAGAAATTCTTAAATATTACCCACTAGTACTTACTAATCTCATGCAGAAGGATGGCAGAGAGTGGCATACACAGCAGCACCAAAGGCAGGTGGGGGTGCACTGGAGAAAGCCTGGGGGGCCCAGGGAGGGGAAGCCACTGAGGGGCTTAAGGCACAGGAGGAACACGACCTGATTTCTCTGTGAACAAGAATGCTCTTGGCATAGAGTGAAAGATGGGCTGGAATGGTGCCAACACAGATGAGATACCACCATGGAGGCTGTTGTCATGGCCCGGGATGGTGGCCTGATGGGGCAGGTGGTTGTAGAGAGTCAGTGGATGAGAGATATCAAAGGAGGCAGGTGCAGCAGGGTGTGTGAAGAGCTGTATACGAGAGGGAAGGGAAGGAAGGAGTCCAAGGGTTGTGACAGGGGACACTGATGCTCTGGAAGGGAAGAGGAGATGGGGTGGGCATCAGTCAGGTTGCCAGTGAGACATTGCAGTGGAGATGTTGGGCAGGAGTCAGACATGTGTCTGGAGCTCAGCTACCTGGGTTAGACACATACCCCAGCAGTAGCTTAGAAACGATCCTTTGTCCCTGGGGCTAGACAGGAGAGAGAAGCAGCCCAGGACTGGGCCGGGGATGCTTCACCATGTAAGGAGCAGGCAGTGGAGGGATAGCCAGCAAACAAGAGCAAGATGAAGAGTCAGAGAAGTAGGAAGGAAGCCATTTGGGTGGGTGTCACTGAAGGGAAAAGGGGTGTTTGCAGAAGGCGGGAGTGAGCAGCTGTCTCCCTATACCAAAGTCCTGGAGGTCACCACTGGTTTAAAAGGAATGGAGGTTGACTTCAGTGTATGGTGAAAGGTATGGGTCTAGTTTCATCCTCCTGCATATGGATATCCAGTTCTCCCAGCACCAACGTGCAATCGATTTAGAGTTTTCTTTTACTCTTTACAATTGAAAAAAGTACTCAAACCAAGGAAGGATATCACACCAAGACACCTACTCTGCTGGAACCCAGAGTACACGGCCTAGAGTCAGCACCCGGTGTCCTTCCTGCATGTCCACCCCGCACGTGACAAGGAGGAGCCAGCACTCACACCATGAGGAAGATGCCTCCGGTGTTGGAGACGCAGCCTCTGGTGGTCGGGGTGGCGTGCCTGTTATAGCCATACACGCCACACAGCAAGCCCAGGTAATAAAACACCACGATGAGGGTCACCACAAAGCAGATGATCAAGCAACCCAGCCACCTGGTGAAGCAAGCACACACAGTGTTATTACACATGAAACAGGTGCTATTCCCATCACACAAAAGTAGTTGGACTACAGCTGGACCAGGTGAGCAATTCCTGGCAATCTAACCAGAGTCCTTCATAAATTCCCCCGAGGGAGATATTGTGGTGAAAAGATCTCTTCCCATCCCTAGTCCTCCAACCCAACCAAACCAGAACCTTTTAGTTTTATCTCCACTTTGAAGTACTCTCTTGATGGTCATGGCACTGTTGCTTCTTTCCTTTGTCTTTACTCCCAAAGGCATTTCATGGGGCCCATAAGCAGGGCTTAGCTTTTCCAAGGCTGCCAATAAAAAGACCCCTTAAGACTTTTAAGTTCTTTCAAGGTTCCTGACGCTGTTATGATGATGGGATGAGGACAGATCATGACTAGGCTACGGCTAAAGAAATAATGGGCTTTTCCCCCTAGCTTTCCTCTAAAATATTTTGTGGTTGCAGGAAGATTTGGGGGCATTGTGTTCTCTCCTGAACCAGAAACCCTCTACGTGGCAGATGCATGGAATATTTAGAATTTTACGAGCATCCTAAATTAAATGACTGTAGAATGCAAATGTCAATTTTGTAATGGTCCAGTGAAGCGTTTTAGGATAATGGATCCTCAATTAGGTCTTACTGGCATTCCCAGAATGTACAACAATCTTTCCCAGCAGCTCAGGAGCATTCAAGGGTAGAAATGCTTCCCAACATTTAAGACACTAAAAAACAAAGAATTTATTCCTGCTCGGTATTTCTTGACAAAAGTCACCACTAGAGCTTTTCATTCAATTAAGAGCAATCTCAGTAATTATTATAATAGCCACCAGCAGCCATTCTGTGGAGGTTTGTTCCAGATACTGGGGACACAAAATTAAATAAGCCATGGAGCTTGGCCTCAGAAAACTTTTCAGTTAATGAATCATCTTCTTGGTTAAATTTCTCTTTAAAATAAGCTTATCGTCTCGGGGCAAGGGGGAGGAAGAAGGGAGAGTGGGTGGCAGACAGGTAGACAGATAATTGGACTATTCTTTCTCATCTGTGAAACTCTGATCTCTAATGAGACTGTACGTTCATTGAGAAAGGGTCTTTCTTAGGTTTGTCCTCATACCTAGCCCCATGGTGGACACAGGCAGGTGCCCCTTGGAGCTTGTTGATTACAGGGCAATGCTTAAGAGCAGAGCTAGACGGGGTTTGAAAACCCACCTCTGCCATATTCTAGCTGGCTTTTCCTTAGTCACTTCACCTCCCTGACTCCCAGTTTCCTTGCTTATAAAACAAGGTTATAAATGGAACACAACCCAGGGGACTTTTGCAAGTCTTAAATGAGATGTTGCGTGTAAAGTGCTTGGTGGGCACACTGAAACCGTTCCCTAAAGGCTAGTCATTGCTGTTATTAGTTTATTATTTATCTTGTGCTCTTGCATAAGAAATAACCTGAATAAGAATGGTTCTCCACTGGCTCGGGCAATATGAAAGGTTCAAGGGACAGGTCATGGGGCTGAGTCTTTCAGAGAGGAAAGTGCACCTTCTATCTCAGATGATCGCGGAAAGTTCTCAAGCCCCAAGTCCTTCCCTCCCCAGCGCTCACTCTGGAAAGCCCACCATCACGCCCCCGCACCAAACCCTAGCATGGCATTTTCTAATGGGGCAAATGACCACTGAGCACAGCATCCACTCACTGAAGCTCTGAGAGCAACTTACTGGTTTCAAGGCACAGCTAAGAGGCTGCTGCTCTGTCAGTAAGAACCAACCTCTGTGTATTTATTTTTAAAACAATAAAAAAGGAATATTTTCCAAATGTCCGTTTTAATTACCTTTAAGTTTTAAAATCCCATTACATGCCAGGCTTGACAATTATAACTAAGATTCTGGAGACCACTAATGACATCACAATTGGAAATTATTGAATATTTGGCTCACAAACTTAAAGTCTTCAACTTTTTTTTTTTCCTTTGGAACGCTTCATGAATTTGCATGTCATCCTTACACAGGGGGCCATGCTAATCTTCTCTGTATTCTCACAATTTTAATATATATGCTGCCCAAGGAAGCACTTCAACTTTCTCAATGAACATAATCTAGATTTAACACATATCAGGTCATGGCCTCTTTGTACAATTTGCTCTCATAAGATTATCCTAGTGATAATGTCAGTTTTTTTATCCTGTTCCCTACTAGGGTTCACTCTCCTAGTTTACCAGCTCAACCGAGGCACTCACCAGTATGAATCATATTCTTCCAATCTGGGTAAATAGTAGTGGACGTAACTTTCAGTGTTATTAATGTAACCAGTGAAAGTTGGCAGCATATTCTGAATAGGAATATGTTGGGTTATATTGTTGATATCTGAACCAATGGTATTCAAGGTCATTTTGACATCTGAAAACAAAGATACTTGGGTTATGCACGTTTAAACATGGAACAAACAGAAACTGTTCTGGAACCAAACAGAAGAGCTTGAACCACTTTTAGTTTTTCCCATGTTATGCATATATTTAAAATATGATCCATAACAAGCATGAATATAGCCTACAATAACATCTACAACAAGCATGAATACAGCCAAGACCATCAAAAAGCAATTAACAAAACAGCAAGCTGTGAGTGCTGACTTTAATGAGATGGTGCTGAAGTCAAGCCAGAGTTTTCTTCTACTTACTTCACTAAAAAAAAAAAAAATGCCCCAGATAATTAAATGTATGATGTGCCAACCACATGTCAAGCACTTTTTATAAATGTTAACTTATCTACTCTACTGAAATAGATATTCTTATCCCTCATTGTACTAGCAGTGACCCTGAGGTGCACAGAAGTTAAATTACTTGCCCATGGGTCTCTTTTTTAGAAAGCACTGGTAATGGGATTGAAACTCAGGTGTACCTAATTCTGAACCAGCTGCTACATGATTTTTTAAAAAATAATTAATGACAAAAATTCCTCCATGTAAGAAATGGCATTCAGGAACACAGGAATTCTACAGGACCATGTTTTGAAAAATCGACCCTCAAATTTTAAAATTTATTAAAATTTTACCTGACTTATACAAGTTGGGATTTATTCAAGAAGTGCATCTATGTCTTCTTGCTATAGATTGAATTGCATGCCCCCAAAGTTTAATGTACTGGAAACTTAATCCCGCTATGACAGTGTTAAGAAGTTGGGAAATCCTATCATGGTAAGTGAAAGGTGGGGGCTTGAAGAGGTGGTTAGATTGTGAGGACCAAGCCCTAGTGATGGGATTAATATATTAAAAGTTTAATGGTGTTCATGGGCATGGTTCTGAGGGCTTTAAAAGGAGAGCACACATGAGAAGCACTCTCTCTCTTGTTCTGCCATCTTACAATGTAATTCCCTGCACTGCTGAAGTCACCACCAAAGAAGGCTATCACTAGATGTGTTCTCTGGACTTTGGACTTTCCAGCCTCCAAAACTCTAAGCAATAAAAACTGTTTCTTTACAAATTACCCAGTTTCAGGTATTTAAGCAACAGAAACAGATTAATACACTCCTATATGCAAAAATCAAGTATTTCCAGTAGTCAAACAGTTCCTATTAATATACATCTTCATTTCTCAGAGAGGAGATAAGTTGAAAGAAAGTTGTCTGAAAAGTATCTGTCCATCACAACAGGTCCCAGGATCAAAACTACCCAGGGCTCAGGGTGTCACCTGGACCAATGATCACACAAGTTCTGAAGTTGACTTTATCCACAGTGATTCTCAACACGGACATACTAAGAACATACTAATCAGTTAAAAAAACTCCATTGATGCTGAAAAAGCAATAAAGCTCTTTGCAGCAGCAGAGACAAGATTAGCAGTTCTCAAAATGTGAGCCTGGAGCTCCTGGTGAACTTCAGGTAGATGGCATAGATGGTAGCTTGGTCTAAAATGCAATTACATAAAAATGGTGGGAGCCTTTTCAGAAGTGTGCTTTTCACATAGATATGAAATCTAGACTTTGGAGACACCAAAATGAACAACTGAGTATCAGGTGTTTGGACGTGGCTCAGAGGAGGAGACCATTACTCCACCTCCCCGGCACCTCCTGCAAATGGTTCGTGTGCCACTATACTTGAGAATCCACCTCCAAGATGACAGGGGCTCTTTTTTACCTCTGGGGTTTTGAGATATGTGATACGTAGATTCCCCATCACCTAAAACAGTTCCTTAGGGTCCCTGCCTACTTCTCAACCTCTCTTGTCTGCACATAGCTTTGGTGACTCTATATGTGACTGGTGCCCTCTCTCAGCAATTCCTTCTTCAAGCCTCAGTTTAGTTTTGGTTTTTTTTTTTTTGTCTTTTTCATGACCGGTACTCAGCCAGTGAGTGCACCGGCCATTCCTATATAGGATCCAAACCCGCAGCGGGAGCGTCGCTGTGCTCCCAGCGCCGCACTCTCCCGAGTGCGCCACGGGCTCGGCCCCAAGCCTCAGTTTAGATGTCGCTTTTTCCGGGAAGCCTTCCACTACCCTCTCTCCACCTGCACTCCCTTGCACATACCTGGTCCTGTTACCAGACTGTGATAAATGGCATCTGTGGAGATGCCTGGCTGAAGGACAGGCAGGGGCCATGTCTTATTGATCTCCTATCCCCAGCCTTGGTAGAGCCTGGCACAAAGCAGGCACTCAAAAGTGCATCCAGGCTAGAACCGAACCATCAGAACACGGGCACTAAGGACGTGAAAATAAACACCTGATGTCAGGCTGATGGATTGGTGCTCGCCTGGCCCTAGGAGAATGCTGGCTTGTGTTTAGGCAACAGCCCCATGTGCAACGGGCTGTGCTCATGCATGCTGCACACTTTGCCTTGTCACACTTACAAGGGAGGGCTGCACATATGCGCAGGAGAGGTCCAGAGAGGGGAAACAAAAAAAGGAAACACAGAGATTAATAAGCAGGTGGCTTTCAGACATACAGCACGCACTAGCCTTCAGATGTTAGCATAGGAACACGTGAACTTTCTCTCTCATGTCTTAATATTTTAAAGTAGAATCTCATGGTCAACAAAAGGGAACCTGTAACACATCTAAAGCACTATGTAGTAGAATAAAATACTTTTTACCCAAACTCTTAATGGGCTGGAAAAAAAAAATTAAATAGCTCTAACATAATATATTTTAAAACTACTTGGTCAACAGATAAAAAGAAGCACTGAGAAGATGATTTGAAAAAAAAAAAAAAAAATAGAAGATAATCTTACATAGCTTCAGAGACTTCTCCAAGAAATAAACCAGGTTTGTCCCTATTCCTGCACAAAGAACTGCTTACATTGTGTTCTCTCTCTGTACATTCACGCCAAATACCACAGCCCGACTACAGCGTGATTCAATAATTTAAGGCCAACAGAATCCTGTCAACATTGATTATCTCTCCAAAATTGTAAGCAACCTTAAAAACTAAAATAGCATTACATCAGCATCAGTGGACAGATGAAAATTTTCCTAAAAGGCAAAATAAATCCTGATACATAGTATTCTTTAAAAAAATCAATTTTAAGTTTGTTTAGAAAATATAATAATCTACAGTTTTTTTCTCAGTGAAAGCCAACAGAACGTGACCTTCCAAACAACTGCTGCTGTAAGGCCTGTGAGAGCTAGAGGATTGTTATCCTGGGTGGCCCTCAGCCATGCAGGCGCTAACTGGATGTATGATGGTAATAAGGGCTAAATAAGAGGATTACTTTTTTAGATTCTACATCACTGACTAAAGATGACAGAATTGAAAAGCTCCGATATTCATTTAGTTTTCAAGGTTTTGGTGAGAGACTATTTTTTAAGACGAAAGAACAATACAGTTCTCAACAATACAGTTCTTTATACTGACCGTAACAAAGACAGATGCAAAATTACCTCAAACTATGAATCTCACCTGCTATGATGTCCGTGGTTTGGTTGCCTATGCTCTCAGGTATTTCATTAAAGGATTTATAGCCCTAAAAGATATTTTGAAATAAATTGATATACGCAGTTGAAGACCAGTTGACTAGCACTCATTTTTCAGCTTTATATTGAGTAGAGAAGTAAAATAAAAATATATTACATTTATCTTAAAGCTAAAATTACCATTATATAGTCATCAAAAGTCTAAAAAAAATTCCCCTTTAGAGAATATTTTCTTTAAATTTTATCAATCAAAATCATGTTAAAAGTTTTTCATACAGGGTGTCCCCATAATTTTTAAATGAACTAAATTACTCACACAGGTCCTAGGAATTATTATGAATACATATATCTATACAAGTGGTTCTCAACTGGGGGCAATTTTGTCCCCCAGGGAATGTACGGTAATGTCTGGAGAAATAATTATTATCACAATTGTGGGGTGTTACTGGCGCTGTCTGCATACAGGTCAGGGATGCTAATAAATACTCTTCAGTGCATAGGACAGCCCTCCCAACAGAGTTATCCAGCCCCAAGTGTCAACAGTGCTGAGGTTAAGAAACCTTGATCTGTACAATACACATGTGCAGATGTAAGTGAATTTCCAAAAATAGAGCCTTACTTTCCAATGTAATTACAAAATAAAATTAGAGAATTACTCTCATAGAAAAAAATAAAATGATGTCCCAAACACAGCTTACAGCAAACATAAGTTATATCAAGTCTAAACAAAAACAAAAACAACCATGCCAAATTATATGGCTTTGGAGAAAAATCCACGAGAAGGAAATGTCATTATTTCCAAAGAACTGAACTAAACATGCAACCTTTCCTCCGGAAGGGGTTTAGTTTGTTTTTCTTCACTGTCTGGTGTATTTAGCCATCTGCTTGGGAACGCTGCCATGCTCACAAGCTTCATAAGATTTACAGTGTCACCCAGTTTCCACTTTAGCCCAGCTACGTCGAATGCCACAAAAAGAATATCCACGACTTCTGTTTCTTCAAAGGTGACAAAGCTACCCAGCACACTGTGCTTGTGTTGGTTTGCTGTATGCCAGACCCTTTTATATTTATCTGCATCTGAACTTGCAGCAGTCACCCACCATGGGGGGTTTCACTGCTGGAACGAGCCTTACCGGTCTCCTGGTTCAATTCCTTCATTTAACAAACAAGGTGAAACCAGAGTGCAAAGACTAAGAATTTCAAATGAGTTATTTAAGGTGACACTTACTTGGTCAGTATATGTAGATGAGTGTTTAATAAACACTTGGACTTTTTTTACACCCATGCTAAAACACAGAGTCAAGAATAAACTATTCTCTCCTTTTCCCATAGGCCTAGGGCACTCTACTGAATCATAATCCATAAAGAAATATTTATTGTGTATTCAATATCTATTGGTTGAATAAATAGCAACAATTGGTAAGCTACCGGGAAAATCATGGTATTCCAGACCAATGCTGTCCCTGCCTTTTTTGAGAGTTACAGTCTAGTGGCAGGAACAGAGATGTTAAATCATTACAGTTAATGCAGAACTTAACAGAGAACCTTTGCAATGCTGTAAGAATGAATTTAAAAAGCTTTTGACCTACTCAAGGTCCCTAGAAGAGGCCTTGTTAAGAAGGTGATATTTGAAGCTTAAAAAATGAAATATCTAGGCAAAGGAGGGGGAGAAAGAAGAGAGTGCCAGGCAGAGGGCACAGCATGTGCAAGTGTGTGGAAGGAGGAAGGAGCAAAAGAAAGCCACCACGGCTAACTCGGAGACACAGGGGAGGCAATTTGTATCAGAATCAGTGTGGGGTCCAGCATTACACCCACTAAATCCCAGGCCCCAGGAAGGCAGAAGTCATGTTTTTCTTGATCTCTTATGGTTTTAGCTTACCAAAATTCCTTGTATTGGATTGATGAACAAAATTATATGGAAAATAAGAGCTGTCGCCCTTATTGGCAACCCCTCTCCAGAATTTCACTGCTTTTCTGCTCTTTCCTATTTTTTTACACACCAGTCTACCCTTTTAAATAATATAAAATAAGCTACTGTATTTTTTTCCAAAGAACATACCTCTTGGACCAGGTCGTCCAAATTGGTTCTAAGAATGTTCTTAACATTGGCAAGTTCCGTATCCACAAATGGGAGCTGAAAATGTATAAAACAAAATATAACATAAGGTGGTCACCCCAAAAGTTATTTCTTATAGAAAAAGAAGTCATCTTATATCCAGGTCCCAGTGTCTATATTATAGGGTACAATCTCAATTTTTTTCAAACAATAGAGTCCTGTTTGGGGAAAACACTTTAGCTCAGGCACTAATTATTAGATGTTGGAGGTCTCCTGATACAATCAGCTAAAAATGAGCCAAAGAAATTTAACACAGATATAATATGTGTGTTAAATCTCAAGTACTGAATATTGATGAATAAAACTGTAAACAGTCTTTTTAAAATTACTTTTTAATGTAAGCAGTCAGTGGTTATATTGGTGAGAAGTCCAGAATAAATTTTTCATTTACAGCATTATGTATGGATTTATAGTGTTCTGGCTTTTACCAACACTGAGAAAAATATCATGTGCCTCTTGACATAATGTACCAAGAAGGACACAATATTATCGCTCTACATTCCTTGGCAAATATGAGTAACTTAAATTTAATCATGAGAGAACACCAGACAAACCTAAATTGGAGGTCATTCTACAACACAAATGGCTTATTCAAAAGTGTCAATGTCACACACATACAAAAAGACAGATTGAGAAACTGTTCCAGATGAAAGGGAATGAAAGAGTCACGACAACTAATGTTAATGTGTGATCCTGGCCTGGACCCTGGATGGGAAAAAGAAAAGATAGTTGTGAAGGGCATTTTCAGAAAAATCTACAACATTTGAATAGAAACTGTGGATTAGATGACAGTGTTGGGTCAATGTTATTATATGTCCTAACTTTGATAACTGTGTAATGGTTATGTAAAGTTAGAAAATACAGTAAAATAAATGTTTGAAAGTACATTAAAATAAAAAGTTACCCCTGCAAAAGATATGTATCTTCATATCTACTTTTTGGAGTCACCGAATAGTGTTTTAGAGCTTAGTTGCATTTATTATTTTATATAAAATGTGAGGTATATATATATATATATAACTAAATTAATAAATTAAACATCATGAACAGACACGATCATTTTATCTACATGCTAGAACTCTATATATTCAAGTTGCCCCAAATTCTTTTTTTTTTAAATCTTATGTTTGGGAAAATGGGGGAATTACCTTCTATATCAGCATATAAGGTTAACATACTAGGCATATCTTTTTTAAATATATTTTAATTTTAAAGGTCTACATGAATGTATTCTGCTTCCTTTTTTCTTTTTAAAACTTAATTTATTATATGTGTCATCAAGTGGCAGAGAACTCCCAAGGGCTCCTCTTTACTCCTTTGCTCCTGCTGTGGCCATTCTACTGGGGTGATGGGATGACCCAGGAAGGTTGACAGAGGCCCAGGGGTTACTGGTCTCTGACCCAGGCCTCTGTGACCTGATAAGACCACCCATACTTGGCCCTGCCCGGGGGACCCTGAGCACGCAGCCCTGAGCATACAGGTTCACCCTGCTCACCTGGCTAAAGTCCGTGTTGATCCCCAGCTGGCTTAGAGACATTCCGATGGTGGTACAGGTTTCATTCACTGGGTACGTGGAGCACTCAGGGTCGCTGAGTGACCTCTGTAGGCTATATTTGGCATCGACCAGGCTTCTGTTAAGTTGTACATTTCCATCGCTCAGTGCATTCAGGCTGTTGTTCATGTTCTCCAGGGCCTCTTTGGTCATGTTGATTACTGTAGAAACACCACCCTGTTCAGAGCAGAGGCACCAAATCCCTTCTCATCAACAAAAGTGGTCTAAATGAACTCAAGGTGAACTTGTCAATGACCTTAGAGGCACCTGCTGGGAGGGCTGTCTAGAGCAGGGCACGGGGGGCAGGGCATGGCTGGGCTCCTCCCCCAGCTGTTCCAACCAGCTCAGCTCTCCTGCTTGGGGTCTTTCTCAAACAAGAAGCAGGGGGAGGTCACCAGCTCAGAAGCATGATGGGGACACCTTGGCACCGTGTTAACTGGCCAGCAGCGGCTGGCAAAGGGGTCATTGCCCAATCTTGAAGAGGTCAGTCCAAACAAGTCAATCCCAAACACTTGTAATCCACATCTCCCAATTTAATGTTCCATGGAGTACCTCTCCTAGTCCTTTCTACTTTGACTTCAAGATAAGTCATTTTAAGGCAAGAAACAACAACGGCAAAGAATGACAGATGATAAAATAAATTCATGGTCCAGGAAATGCGTGTGTATTTAGGCACCATCCAGAGACATTCTGGGTTATGTGTAATATTTTGTCATGTCCCAGGAAGGACTCAGAAGTAACAAATATTATATATTTTCCAAAAGCTTCAAAGCATTTTATGCCTATAAAATATTAACTGGGTTGTAGCTCTGGGAGTCATACCAGGCCTATCAAGATCACATACATTATGTATCTGAAGTAAGTGGAAAAGATATTGCAGATTCTCAAATTTTAGTTAATTAACATTTTACCAGCCCACAGCACATTTCCTTCATAGGTCCTGACCTGCAGCCCAAACATGATTTGCACAACAAAACTCACATGTATCTGCTCTCTCCAAAGACCACTATACACATAACGCTGCAAAGCATTGTTAGCAAAAAATTTGCTGAACAGTTTATTAAGCACATTTTAAGAAGCTCTGACAACACCAGAGGCTAAACTTTACTGTATTCAGGATGACCAAAAAAAAAAAAAATATATATATATATATATATACACACATATATAGAAAGAACTTTAATAATAGTATGGGAAGCACTGAAGAGAAGAGTAAAATCCTTTTAAATTATATCTAAAAGGCACTATAATTCAAATACTAAAAATTGTAGGAGCACTGGGCAAAAAGTAAAGGTACATGCCAACCATAATGCATCATTCATATACTTTTGCACAGATTTTACATAGTCTTGGAGCTGGAGGAGTTTTTGGAAGACGGATTTTCCAAATGCAGTGATGCACAAAGGGTCCAGGGTGCAGAATGCCAGGCATCGTCCCGTCGCCACACCAGTGCTTGAACTCCAGATTCCCAACTCTTCCTCCGAAGGTACACCGTGCTGCATTCCCGTGGATGGCATGCAGCACCCTACATGTTAATCCTCCCAAATGTGCCAAATCCCATCTAGATGACCCAGATAGCATAGGGTCCACCACTTCCCAGCTACCCAATTGCTGTAGATCAAATTGTGTGTCCCCGCCAAATCCACACATTGAAGCCCTAACCCCCAAAGTGACTGTAGTTGGAAACAGGGCCATTAGGGAGGTAATTAAGATTAAATAAGGTCGTCAGGGTGGGGCCCTAATCCAATAGGACTGGTGTCCTTATAAGAAGAGGAAGAGACACCAGAGATGGGTGTGTAAGACAAGAGGAAGGGAGGAAGAAAGGAAGGGAGGAAGGGAAGGAAGGAAGGAAGGAGGGACAGAGGAGCTACATAGAAAAGAGCCAGGATAGGAAGGCAGAAGACATGGGTCTCTGAGTTCACATCCCTTCTCTGGGCCTCAGTTTCCTTGCCTGGAAAGGAAATGGTTGGTGATAAAGAGAACAGATGCCTGGAGACACGTAAGGCAGCAACATCAGAGGATCAACCTTTAGACTATGGCTGGACCCTTTGCAGGGTCAAGCAGAAAGGCAAGAAGAGACCCTTTCAATTAGTTACGACTCATCTTAACAACCGCTGGCCTGTTCTGCACATCTTCCTGTTTCCGTATATTCATCTGAGTTGTTGAACTATAAGAAATGCCAAAGGAATGGACATAATTCCCCAGCTTCCACGCAATTCCCTCCTTTTTGGCCCACTTTCTCCAGAACACTAGCTCATAAAAGTGAAATTCATATTGGCAAAATGACAAATGTTTTACATAGATGAAACTGTCCCCTCCATCAAGTACCTAGCACAGACATTTTTCTCAGCATCTGAAAGGGCCTGGGAGGTCTTTTTCCGTTTCAGAAGAATATGCAGTTTATCTAAATCAGTATGTCTGCTCACTTATGCCATTAACCATGGTGACTTACGAGCTATGTGTATACTCCCTGGTTCTAAGAGTTGTTCTTTCAGGAAGGAAAAGGAAAAAGTCATCAATAGACCTTAAAAGACTGAAAATTCAATACACTAGTCATTTTCTATATCAGGGGCTGACAACCTTTTTTTTATGAAAGGCCAGACAGTAAATATTTTAGGCTTTGTGAGCCAGATGGTCTCCATTACAATTATTCCACTCTGCTGTCCTAGCGTGAAAGCAGCCACAGATGATCTCTAAACCAATGCACCTGGGCTGTGTTCCAATAAAACTTTATTTACAAAAACAGGTGGTGGGTGCCTGTCAAATTCTGCCACTATTATCTCAAAGGACTCTCAGACCATCAATAGAACAGCGTTGGCATAAGCTTTAAAAAAAAAAAAAAAAAATACTACCCTGACAGTGTCTTTGCCCAGCCTGTGTGCAGGGCCACAGCCCACGGCTCTCACCTCGGCCGACTCTCGGGGAAAACTAGAAAACTAGAAAAGAGTGAATGCACCTGTGAAGCACAGGGATGGGACATTCTTCGGTCACACTTGCCACAGGGCCTACCTGTCACCATGGCCTTGATCTCATCGAGGACGGGGATCACTTTAGGTTTCAGCTGTTCACTGATTTTGCCTCCCAGCAATAAATTAATACCTGAAGTCAAAGAAGCATAAGGGACCGTGAGGGGGGCTTGTTCACCTCCACAGTCCCACCCTCATCCTCCTCGCCCTGCGGGACCCCACTGGCCTGGAAAACCACCTTCAGTCTTTGTTGCTGTGAAATCCCTCTTTTCATGCTAGACCCCGTTTAGGTATTGACTCTTGTGTGGAGATTTCATCACACACTTCCAAGTCCCCACACCAGCTGTCCTGCAGTGACAAAGTCATCTCCACAGACTGGGCCTTTATTTGTGCAGGAACATGGCGTTTTATCATCTTGAGAGACTGGGGATTCTCCACTGTGACGTTACTGACATATGGGGCCAGATAACTCTGTGGCGGGGGCTGTCTTGTGCACGGCAGGAGGTTTAGGTGCTTCTCTGGCCTCTGCCAAGAGATACTGGTAGCATTGCATGCCCCCCAACCCTGCTCCTCATTGAGACAACTAAAAATGTCTCTAGATGTCCATGAATGTCACCCCAAGTTGAGAAGCACTAAGCTAAGCTGTATGTGACCTCCCTGTGGCACGCAGGGACTAGCACTGTCCCCCAGTCCTCTTCCACAGCCCACTGGTCCCTCTGAGAGCTCACTTCTGTCTTGAACAGGGTACCCGACGGTGGGTGGCACACTGTCTGTGGCACACGGAGCACGAAGAACAAGCACTTGTGACGACGAGAAGGTGAAAGCTTTACAAAACTGTACAGGGAAAAAACCCCAAAAGTCCTGCCGAAGCTTTCCATAAATGCTAGATTCTAATCATGGAGTTGCAAATTGCAAATTGTCAATAAGTCTAGGGAATTACTTTTTCTGTTTTCCTCTTACTTTCACATACTTTATTTCTTAGTCCATGTTTTATGAGAGGTGACTATAGCATCTTTCAGCCAAAACAAACAAAGAAACGAACAAAAACTGGAGGCAACCTTAAATCTCACTCACTGTTCAGATCTGAGAATGCTTTGTCCTTGGTGGTGTCGTACTGAGCCAATATATACTTAATTTGCTGGAAAAAAAAAAAAATTACATGAAACCTGCTCTTCTAAAGTCCAAAGCCACAATAAAAAGACAATAAAAGGGTATTTAACACAGAAATATTATCCCGAACCACAACATTTGAAAAAGAAATAACCAGCACGTTCTTAGAGATTGTTTCTATCTTCTGACACCCAGACTTCTTAATAACACTCCAAAGCTTATACTGGTTTTGAACTTGATTTATTATTTCACACGATTCTGTGGATTGGCTGTGGGGATCTTCTTGTCGAGACTGGCGTGGCTGGGGACAGGTGGGCCCTGCTCTCTCTCTCTATGGCCTCTTATCTTCCAAGCATCCAGCCTGGGGTGTTTTCACATGGTGGTCCCCGGGGAGGAACTACCAAGAATTGGAGGTCATTTGCAATCGACCTCACTGGATCTCTTTTATTTAGTGACTATTACCAGCTGGCCTTTGATGCTTATCTTACTGTCCACTGCAGCCCCGTCGCCCCATGCCCTCTGCAACACGGGGTGTTAGCGTTTTGAAATAACTACTGCCAATCTTCTCGGTGAAAATGTGCATTGGTGTTTACATTTTCATTTCTCCAATTACTTGAGTAAGGTAAAACATCTTATTCTGTTTGGGGCCAGTTATGTTTCTTCTGTAAATTGTCTATGCACATTATCTGCTCAGCTTTTATAAACTTAGTAGAGTTCTTCATATATTTTGGACCAAGTTTCCCCCAAAAGTCATAACAATGTACTATTTTTTGAGATTATGAAAGCAATCCCAAACCTCACCAGCCATAATTGCCATCTTGATTTTGCCAACTTTTTAGGAAAAAAGTTCTTCTTCGGAGTCTTTGGAATGACAGGTAAAAAACATTATGATTTTTTATTCACAGATTGGGAAAAAGAAACATTTCCCTCTGTGTACAGGCTATAAAAACTATGGATAAAATTAACTTCTCTATTCTCAATATTTTTAAATGCCTGCATTTATTTCTAAGTGTTTTTAAAAAAATATTTACTGTTTTAATATTTTAATATTTTTTGAAAAATATTTACTGTATTAATATTTTTAGAATATAATAAACTTGGAATAGCACATCTTGTATGAGGAGGCCCATGGATCCTGGGGACTCTTACTAGTGAATCCAGGAGGAGGGTGCCCTCTTCCCCATATTGGTTCCCATGAGCATCATATATTTAGGCTGGTTTCTGCACAGACACACTCTTTAAAACGTTTGGCATAGGTAATGTATCAACATGCTTCTGGGATTCAGCAATCTTGTCTCCCTTCCCCAAAGACAGCTTGTGTGGGTGTGTGTGAGTGTGAGCGTGTGTGTGTTGTGTGCAAGAGAGAGTGTGTGTGTCCTTCCCAAGGAATTTGACACACCTATACAGATCTTGGCAAATGAGTTTCACTGAAGAAAGGTTTTGTTACAAGAGTAACTTAATGCACAAACCATGGGGAGTTAACTGTACTGCCAAAAAGAAAGGATAATAGCACCCAAAGACTTTTCTTTAAAAAAAAAAAAAAAGAACAAAAACATGGGAACTTTAAAATTAAGTATTTTTATAACATGTACTATAATTTTATGTTATATCTCAATGAAGTAAAATAAAATAAAGACACCAATTCTGAAATTATGCTTTTGTACTCTTGAAAATCACTTGCTGGGCTTTTTTATTTTTTCATCTACCACATTAAAAGATAACACTAGTCCCCGTTGATTCACTGGGTTTCTAGAAGGTTCAAATAAGATTCCAAATATACACAGGAACTCTGAAAAGCCAAAAATACAAAGTGCCATAGGATATACAGATTGTGGTTTTTACCTCTGTAGGTTCATTCAGCAAAGTTCGCAAGTCTTTGAAATTGCTGTTTGCAAGTTTCCGAGTCTTTCTCACGCGGTTCCTTGCCTGGCTGTTTGCCACAACGCTGTAGAAGATACCAAAGCTGCAGGAAAAGGAAAGGAGAAAGGAGACTACTTACTGAGGAAACTGTGGCCATCTGACTTGCAGAAGGACAGCAATTTCCACTGTCCCCCGCCTCTCCTGGGACAGTCTTCTCGCTAAAAAAGGGAGCCACAAAACAGGACTCAGCCCTCGCAGAGAAGACAAATTTCCACCTAAAGTATCCTGTTCAAAATGACTCTGAATGGCATACTGTTCACAATCAATGGTGGAGGAAACAGAAGTGACAAAGGTTACAAGGCAGCCTGCATGACCTAGTCCCACTCCTGCCCAGATGTGTGTGTACCTGCCCCCCCACGTACACACAGACACACGCACGCCTCTGCTCCCCCAAAGACTCCAGGGAAAAACATCAGGATGACAGGAGTTACTTGGGCCTGCTAATGGTTTTGGCTCCTCTAATTGTCTGTTAGTTTCTGTATTGTCCAGGTTGAAAAGAAACAGTTAGTTTAGCATTAAAATGCTATATGAGAAGCCACACACTAGAGTAGTTACTGGATTCTCTCACTTATATAAAGTACAAAAACAAGCAGAATGAGGGTGTTAAAAGTCAGTGGTTATACTTGGGGTAGTGGTGGCTAATGGCAGAGCGTTCTGTTCACAGGTGTATTCACTTCATGGAAATTCATGAACATGCACTCATGTAAAGGACGCTTTCCTCATATAAAATATACTTCAATACAGTTTCAAAAATACCTATGAAAGGCATCTTGCAGGAAAGGCTACTTTACGTGAAAATAAAAACCGTATTTTTCGAGCCATCTAAAATGTCTACATTTAATAATTTTTAAGAGTTCTTAATGTTGACTAGTTACTAACAATCCGTCCATTCAAATTCATTTGACCATTTGGCTTGTTTTGTGGCTTTGAACATTAAGATGTTAAATTTAAAAGTGCTAATTGCCACGGTCCTGTTGAATTTGGCCACTAGATGGCAGCAAAGAATTACATAAACTCTTAACAGCACAACACAAAGGTTTACCTACAGAAGCAAATAACAAAACTGTTGGTAACCATTCAATGGAAGTTGTAGACGTGTTTTTAGAACAAAGTTTTGTAAAGAATAGCCAAAGTTGGTGGAAAAAATTCAGATGCAGAAAATCAATACGTGTCCTCCAGCAAAAGCAATGTCTTGGGCTTTAGACACACATATATTAACAGGTAGGGTGAACAAACATCCAGTTTTTTGCACGAAAATCCTGTGTCTTCAAGAAACTTCTCAGTCCTGGGTGAATGGGTATAGTCACTCACCCCACTTACACTATTAATACATTCTAAGGAGCACTGAGTCATGGCTGGTCTCACTTAAAACATATTTTCCCATAGCAGTGTTAAATAGATCCATTAAGTTTCCCAAACTGATCCAAAAAGTCTATATAACACAATGCTGAGCAATATTTCCTATGGTTAACAAGCTGCAGTGGAGTGAATGCTAGAGTAGGAACACAAAATGTGGGTTCTCATCACCCTACTGCCACCAAGTCACTGGGAAACTTGAGAAAGTCACTTTCTGTGAGTTTCAGCTGGTATTCTCAAAATTGAAAAGATCCATTTAGATCTTGAGATCTAATTAGATAAATGAGATCTAATTTAATTTAGATTAGTGGTTCTCAAGCTGCAAGGAGAGGGGTTACTGTGGATGTCTGCAGTTGTTTTTTTTTTGGAAGTTTAGGTTCATTCTGATGGTAACCTTAAAAAAATAGGATATTAACAATATTCTGTGCCCTTTCGAATGACCACCTTTTCATTCATTTTTGTCCGTCCTAAACTTGCATTGCTGCTTGTAAGGCAGACATTACACCATAGAAATAATAGTTATCAAATGATGCACTCATGCCAAATAAGGCCAAATGACTCAAAATAATGATTTTAAAGTTGTGTGAAGAGGAAAAACACGCTCACAAAGAACAAAGAGTTGAGTCACAGAACTGCACCTGGACCACAATGAGTCGGGATCACCCTCTGAATATACCAGATATTCACACAAAGGGCCCTTGCTCCCTCCCCAGCATGTCCAAATCATTTCAGTCATTCATCGTACCCCAGACCCATTTTGTCACCTAAGAAGACAAAGTGCACTTGGAAACACATGCCAAGTCCAAGTCCACTTCCACATGAGCCTTGCTCACTCCTCCATCCATCCCCAGATAGAAGACTACGCTTGCCTTAAACTCCCAGAGGGTCCTCCCTCAAATTCTGATGGGGTATTTCTCACTTCATACTCTATTTTGTTTTGATTTCCACCTGTGTTTAATTTCCCAAAAAAGAGGTGGAAACTAATTCTTTGCCACCTTTGCATAATGTAGTCTTGTGCACAGCGGGTGCTCAGTGAAATGAGTTTAAGCAACGGGCTTTGGTTTCACTTGGTCTATTGAGAAGATTAACAGTATGTCTGGAGTCTCTAAGTCAGAAACTGTTTTTGTTCCTTCATTGAACAAATGCCTTTATTCATGAGATCATCATTCCGTAAAATCAATTGCGATACAACATTTCAATATAACATTGAATTTCAGTGCTACGTATCTAAAAATACCTCCATTTCTGTTCATCAATAATGAATCCAATTAAAGTAAAAGGATTAATAATTTTTAAAAACTGTACTAAAGAGAATTCTGAAAGAGTTCAGCGAATTTCGAAGCTGATTTTCAGACCCATTCACAGCGTAAATTTTCTATTTAAATTAAGGATAACAAGTCCAGAGGCCTACATAGGCAGGCAGAACACATGAAGAGAAAAGTGGGTGGCATGAGGCTAGGGGAGCTGGGAGTCAAATGTGGGGGTGGGGGCAGCTGCTCTACAGTCCTCAAAGTGCCACCACAATGGCAGAGCAGTAGCATGACATCTTCCCAATCCCATTATCCACAAAAATCTGGAAATCTGGATTCCTATGTGAAATCTCCCAATCTTTAAATATTAGCAACTAATCAAATAAAAAAAGAACTTTAAATACTATACAGACCAATGGTTGGTCTCCAGTCGTAATCTCTAATCTAAACCTTCTATTTAAACACAAACAGAGAATAAAGAAATTATGCTTTCTGTTGCTGATTTACATACTCCCTATTGTTCGGTGTATATTTAAGAAAAAAAAAATCACATGAATTAATTTTTTATTTTTTAACAACCATCGGTCAACTATTAGGATATGAGGCTACTAAGAGAAATTTAACACACAAAAGGAATAAAATTCCGGTAGGTATCAGTTCTCTGGCATTTGATATAAATGCCTCTACACTATCAAAAAC
Organism: Cynocephalus volans; assembly: GCF_027409185.1. NCBI lineage: Eukaryota > Metazoa > Chordata > Mammalia > Dermoptera > Cynocephalidae > Cynocephalus > Cynocephalus volans. Next base: position 13,496,977 of record NC_084468.1, read on the forward strand.
ATGTGCTTTTATACTACAAAAAAATCTCTTGAATTTTTAGCAGAAGATAGGAACTTTTATTTTTTATGGCATGTTAACCTTACATCCTCTATATTTTACTATAGAAAAAAAATTTTTTTTCATTTATAAATAAATACAGCTTTTAAAGAGTAAAGCCTTTATAATTTGTAGCAATTTTTTCTCCTACCAATTTCTACTGACTTAATGAAATTAAGCCAATGAAAGTCAATAAATTCTTTCAGGCTGTAACTGATTTCTTATTTTTTAAAAATAATGTTAAATTTAAATTTTAAATAACTAGACCTCTCATTCACATTAAGAAAGTCTCATGATTTTCAGGCATGCCATGGCTCTTTTTTTTTTTTTTTCTAGAACCTTGTAACCTCCAAGCCAGGAATGGGCAATCATATCCTAATATAACATGAACTTTGAAAATAGCCAGCTTCCTGAAAATGATCAAGATTCTCACCACAATAATTGTTAGCACACCTGACTTATCATACTCAGAATATTAGACATACACAGAAGAAGTCAAGGCATGGCTATTTTTTTTTTTCCCCAAAAAACCGTTCTGAAATTCTGAAAAATGCAGTGAGGACAAGTGCAAAAGAAAGAAAGGAGAGGAAACCTGGCTTTTTCTGGAGTAAGGCACATCTGCTTAATCAGTCAACAGTGAGAGGTGGAAATTCAATCTTCTGCTGACGGTCAAGCAGACCACATAAACATACGTCAGTGTCTAACATTCTGCAGCCGCCTTTGTAAAAGCTCAAACAGAGAAAGAACGTGACTACATACGTTAGAGAATCTTTCTCCTTAACACCTACGCCCTTCTCAAAACTGAAAAAAAAAAAAAAATTTAAAAATTTTTAATGAAAAATTAGAGCACTCAAGACTAATTTTAAAACCAACTTCTTTTAATTGTAACATTTAGAGCCACAAAAATGAAATTAAGTCCAATAAAAGGCCAGTGAACTGCTCTGGGTTTCTGAACGACTTTTGTAAAATATCACACACAAAGATTATTTAACAGCCGTATCTCATCTCTGCTGGGATTAGCATAAGCTCAAGGCCCTGAGTTCAATAAGAGAAAACTCCACTAACAACACCTTTTTTTTCTCTTTCTGTTTTTTATTTCTGTTGACATACTTTCCCCTCTTATTTTCTTCTGCTTTTGTTGACATACTTTCTTTTACATCTTTTACATCCATTTCATTACTTTCATCTACTGTCATTTACATCTATTTAATTTATAATTTATATATAAATTCAATGTACTATATGAAATCAAATTAGTTTTAATTTGTCACTTTGAACAGTTGACCAATCTTAGTTTAATTATTGAAATCTAAAATTATGATTTTCAAATTAATGTCTTACTTGGGTGGGAAAAAATTTTAATTGTATGCGTAGGATGCTATCGGATCACAGCATGTATTCTTAAAAATAATTTTCTAAACTAAAATATACTCATGAAAAACTTACGTAAATTTATTTGATGGGTCTGAATTCTCAAGAATAAAAAAAAAATTGTACCATTCATTTTACGTATAAATGAAAGCCAAGTTTATTTGACTTTGTAGCTTTATTGTTTATATATTTCGGCATTTTAAACATACTGTAAATAATTCAATTAGTTTAAACTATAATCATATATAACACTTGATTATATGTAATGCAGATAAAAGTCCAATTTAAAAAGAGAAACCAATACAGAATGTATGTGCCACTCAAAAAAAAAAAAAATTGAAAGCCCATTATTACATATGTAAAAATTTATTCAGGTAAATGAATACCTACATGTAAAAAAAAAATTTCCTGAAATTACATTACAACATATGTATTTACATCAGGTGAAAACTATTAACTTGTTAAGTATGTAATCACTCTAACAAGAAGTCTTAGGGGCACTATTTTCAGATGACACTTTCCCATCTGAGCCTCATCTTTGATGTCCAGGGTGTATGGCAGAAAGATGCGTGGCCATCCAAGTCTTTGGATAAATGAAGCATTCAAGTCTAGGCTTAGAGGGAATGCACAGGGATCTCTGTTGAGTCTGACAAGTCTTTGGGCTGTTACTGACATTCTTCTGGTAGCTGGGGAGGAGGTATCTACCCCTAGGGGTCTGTGCATTCCTGAGAGTACATCAAATGCAAAGCAGACACAGACAGGAACGTCTGGAATTACCATTGACCTGATATTAAGCTGCCTTTCAGAATCCAATGTGAAGAAACAGATTGAAATTATTTTCAGAGACAGAGACAGAGACAGAGGCAGAAAAAAAACAGAGACACAGAAAAGAGAAAAGACATAGACAGACAGAAAAGAAATAGAGAGAAAGAGATGCCAATTTCACAGAGAGAACAAAAGTAACTCTGGTCAACCAACAGCGTGTGAAGTTAGCTAACACATTCACTTGGATCCTGTTTATCCATTTAAACACGTATATATTTTCAAGGTTTTTTCGTGTGTGGGTGTGTATGTGTGTGGCTGACCAATACAGGTATCAGACCCTAGACCTTGGTGTTATCAGCATAATACACTAACCAACTGAGCTAACCAGCCAGCCCCACATGTATATGTAAAGGTCAATTATTCCACTATTTTCAGCAAAAGCATGTTCTTGCTTAAATAGTCACTGCCCTGGGATTAGTGATAACGCGTTGGCTTTTGTCTGTTGTGGGGATTTTTGTTGTTGTTGTTCAAGTTAATTTTTAGTTTAATTAATTCAATACGTAATACCCAAGCCTGGTACATAATTCAACAGAGACAAAAAGATTAGCAAGAGTAAGAAATGAGTTCCCTTCCTTTCCCTCCACGACTCTCAATTTCCTTTCTGGAGAGACCCACAGTTGCCAGTTTCTTGTCAATCCTTTCACATATGCTTTCTGCAAACATAACTGAGTGTTTGCATCTCCCTCCTTTTTTTGTTTTTTATCATAGTTACCAGGTTCTACACATGGTCGGCAACTTGCTTTTTTCACTCATCTCTTTTGGAAACTGTTTCATATTAACATGTCTAGAGCTGCCCAATCCTTTTCAGTGGGTACATTGCATTCCCATGAATGGTCACCCCAAACCGTATATCTTACCTGACCCCTGCTGATGGCTCCATTTAAACACTTTTCTTCTTGGATTTGCAGCTGGCACTTCAACTGGTAGGCCTTACTGTTTTGTGCTTAAATTTCCGAATATCACTTACTTACTAAAATGAAAAACTTTACTCGTGACTACTGAGTAACTGGGGTGCTTAGAGAAATGACCAGGAGGATTCTGATGGCCAGCACTTGTTGTCCCTGTGTCTCCACTAGGTCAAGAATTACTCATGTAGTAGGCACTTTATTTCTGTTGCTGTATGAAACACTGATTGAGTAAATGAGGATATGTGGAAGAATAACCAAACAGCACAAGAAGAAGACCAGTATCATGATGCACATTCCTCAGCTGAGGAATCTGATTTGGACTCAACAAAACATCATCGTCATTTTAAAAGCAATGTATTTCTGATCTGTCAATCAATTGAAAAAGTTTTGGCGGCAGCAGGAGCTGCAGCGGAAACATCCTGAATCATGACTTGTGTTCCAGACTTCAAGAGAGGATTAACAGCAAATTCAAGAAAACTGGGTTTGTTATGAAAGTTGATTGTATTCGACAACATTTTCAAATTCCCAGATTGAGGGACTGCACCCACCCATCAAGATTCCTTTGGAATCAACTAGCAAATCAATAAGCAAGTACAGGCTCTGCCTTCCTGCATGCTGCCTGTCTCCAGCTATTTAGGAGAAAACTGCCATCCTGGGAGGTAAATGCTTTTTTCTTCAGTCCCAGATTTATCAGCACATCTTCAAGAGAAAAAAAATACGAAAGGACTGACTCATCAGTTACATTAGGACAGCTTCATTACAAACTAATTTCTGGCAATAAGGACATCTTTTTGAATCATCCCAGACAAGCACTTCTCTTCTCCCTTTCCTGTTTTGTTTTTTGTCATTGTTGTTGCTGCTGTTGTTTTGTTTTGTTTTAAATTCATGTGCTTAACAGTTAAAACATAAGACATCCCTCATCCCCCTAAAACACAATCAAGCTGTTGTCCAAGAGTCTACTTGCCTTATAATTAAACAAATGACCAAGAGGGAGATTGCAAAATATTTCCTCAGGAAGAGCCCGTTTTTCTTCTGTCGCTGATGCATTTCTCCACCACATTTGTTTGAGCAACGACATATAAAAAAGAAACACCCCACCATAGGCATCAGAATAATAAAGAGCAGCCCGAGGAGAACACATATAAGAATCCCCATTTCATAGAAGGCGACCTGCAATTCAAACAAAAGAAAAGCATATACTGTGATGCACAATAATAAACAGAACAACCTACAGCGTACGCATTTCATTTTTTTAACGCATTTGCCATCATGAGTTGAATCTTAATGTGTGTGTATATATATATATACATATTTTCCACCTTGAAACTCCTTCGTGAAACAGAGGCAGCGAAGAACAGAGTTATTGAATATGAAACCAAATGGTTACTATCTTCCTTTCAACCCCCAGGAAGATGTCCAAATGCAGGGTCAAGCTGCAAATGGCTTAATTTCAACAGCAAAGGTGTTTTGTTTGTAAACGGTTTAATAAATCTTGGCAGAAGTACTTACATAATGAATAATCTACACAGAGGATACTTTACACCGGAAAGATAAGACAAGTCGAAGTTATTGAAGATTTGAAGCAATTTGGATTGGAACAGTTAGTGGCAAATTCATAGTTAAAAAAGAATCCGGAATACATCTTATTATTTTTTTTAAAAAGGGTAGGACTTTCTGAATCAGACATGTTAAACACAGGCCACTCTGTTTCTCCATCCATACACTGAGAATAGTAATACGTACCTTGTCAGGTCATTGTGAAAATCAGAGATGGTGCACATTTAGAGCTAACGTGCCAACTAAAGTACCAGGCACAGGGTAGACACATCAGAAATGGCATCTCCCATGCCATGCCCATGAGGCACATCCCCAGTGAAGTACTGGGCTTGGCAGCCCATGTCTTGGACAGTTCCTAAGTTCCTAGGAACCAGCACAACTTCTGGATACAACCATATGACCTAAACATATTTTCATAGGCACTGCTGGCTTTATTCCTGGATAAATGAAAATTAATGCAACTGGATGATGAAACTTAATGTTGTTCCAATTCACGCATGCAGTTCCTCACATTTCTAAAGAATGGTAGAAAATTGCAGGTTGGCAGTTTGCAAGTAATGGACCAACTAGATGGCAATAGGTCCTGAAGCCAAGCTGAGCAAAGTAAAACAAAATGCAAGTCTTTTCCCTAGAAGCGAATATGATGTCTTGCAAGAGAGCTCTAGAATTGGACTCAGGAGACCTCATTACATCCCAGCAAGGGGTGTCTAGTTCCCTAACTGGGAAAGTGTGACATTAGCATTAACCTCATAAGCATATTGGGAGGGACAGATAATTCAATGATTTAATGTGAAAACAACTATCCAAGTGCCCAGCACACAGTAAATATTCAAATAAATAGTGGTTAACTATATGACCAAATGCTCAAGAGTATTAAGTCAGCAGCACATGGCACTTGAATATCATCTACTTCAATATTAAGATTAAAATGCTAAAAAGAAAAAAAAAAAGTGGCCAGATTCTAGTGCATTCATCAAGTGCATGCTCGTGCTTTAGCTACCCCCAGTCTCATGTCCACGAAGAATCATTATTAGCCTATTCTTTAACCCTTCCTTGAGAACTAACATCATTGGCCATTTAAGAAATCAGTCCAGATGCTCCAAACTCTCACCTACATATTTTGCTATCATTTCTCAGATACGTATATATATATATTTCTCAGAATATTTATTCTAAATTATTTACTATTTTAAAGGCATTTTAAGTCCTTTTTGAATCCAAGAAGGCACTGAACCCAAACCTAGGAGACAGGAGATAATAAAATGTTTTAAATGCACTCATTTTAGCTCCAAATACAAATTTTATAGTTTACACACAGCCTTTCTGATGGTTCTGACTAAATGTTAGACAGTATCAGGAACGATATATGTCATTTCAGGAGTTCACTTCTAGGCTGAAATCTAGCCAAGGTCTGGCAGTGCTTGAATTCTCTTCTGGTGCACCAATATCTTTGAGCACTTTGTAGATTATGCTGAAGATGAGACTGAGATTTAAACGTACATAGATATGTCACTATCCATTTGTGAACTATTAAAATTAAAAGGGAAAATTAAAGATGACAGCAGAAACAAAAATAAGTTGAATACAAAAATCACACGGTGAAGACCACCATGAAGAACAAAGCTCCGACAGAAGTGTCACCACCTGCCGGCTTTAGACACAGAGCAACAGGAACCAGTCAGCAGACCTTACCTTCAGAGCCAAGATCACACTTTCTGGCTGTGGGAGGCAACGCAGTGGAGGAATTTGTGTGTGGCAGAGGCAGCATGCATCAAGAAAACAGACAGAAGAAGTCACATGAGTGATTAACCACAACACGAACTGTGACATCCCGCACAGAGAAAACCAAGTGACAGAAGGATCAACACGAGAGAGCAATGTAAAACTTGAGGGTGCATCAGAGAAACAGTGTTTTGAGTAGAGTCGAGATCTGGAACTTACATTTGAGTTTACATTTGGATTTCTTGCAAGGCTCTTTATCAGTATGCTAACCAGTTATGGAAGTGCACTAGAGGGAAAGTTACAAATGCCGAACACACTAACCATGAGATGTTCGTAAAACAGAGAACCAGCGGCTGCCTAGAATCCCAGAGCCAAAGGCCACAGCTTCCAAAGTGTCCCTTCTAAAATAAAAGTCTGATGGTGTCATTCTCCTGTTTAATAGTGCTCAATGTGGTATATTAACTAATCTGTTCCCGACCATCCTCGTCCCCAGAAAGTGTCATGTGCTCTCCTCTTTCTCACACCAGGCTCCCACGCTGCCTCCTTGCTCAGAACATTATTCCTCTGGCAAAACTCAAGTCTCAGCGGAGGTGCTGCCTCCTCCAGGAAGTCGGGGTTTACTGTACATCCCTCCTTCACACTGCCATGGACCCCTGCTCTTACGTTCCTACTGGCCGTGCATCACCTCCGAGAGGGCAGGAAACAAGTAGCTGTCACTTACCTCTCACAGACATGCAGGTGGGATCCAAATATTACAAACCCCCTTATATGATGGCCTGACATTTACTTAGTGCCAAGTCAGTGTCCAGTGTCTGTTGGTGCTAATGAGGTCTTTAAAAGCATGAGGCATGAGTCCCAAGCCCTACGTCTGTCCCCAGAGGAAGATTCAAGAAAGGGAAAGGAAGCAACTGAGGAATGAAATCAATGCGGAAGGGACAAACTGGCTAAATTCAAATGGGAGTCAACCGAGAAGCAGGAGAGGAGATAAACCATGACCACGTGGAGACTAATTCAGGGAACCATGACAAGGAACTTCATGATTCTTACTGACAGTGAACTTCAGAACTACAACGATGGCGGGTAGAGGGGTTGCTGGGGAGAACTGTCTCCTAAAAAGATTTCTTCAGGAGTGGGTGGCACATATGGGCTATAAGTAGGAAGCAATCGTAGGTCCTCTACCTAAATTGCCCCAAACCAGGCATTTTGTAAGAGCAGGAATCGTGTCCTTTTAGTCACTACTTGACAGGCGCTAGGCTAAGAGCCTTTCTTTCTATGCAGAATCCCCACGTGAGCATGTGGTGGGGGACATCATGTCATTTCCCCTCCTAGACAGTGAGCCAGGATTCAAGAATGTGGGAAGTGGCTCACCCACTCTCTGATTCCCCAAGGGAATGTATTCAGGCCCTCTGCAATATGGACTATGCATGGCATGGCTCAGTTTTCTATCTTGAACCCAGGACTTAGCACATAGAGGGCATGCTAAATGGGAAGGATAAATGAGTTTCCCACGTAATCTCCGCCTTTACACCTCTGGAGGAGACAGACTATTCCTGTGAAGATGGAGTGAGTTAACATTGTAAATCATGGAGAAGGGTGCCCGGTATATAGCATGTGTTACAGAAACACTACAGCTAGCATTCCTGTTTTAGGAAACTAGGATTAGGGTTGTTTCTCAGATCTCTGTAGTTTCGTCTGTCTGGTCCACATTTTTCCTCATGGGCCCAAAATTCCAAGTCCTATTACCCTCCTGGACTTGGCCCCGCCCAAGACTCCACTAACCCAGCTCTGGAGTCTATCACAGGTTCTCTGAAATCAAAGGCCAAGGACAGAAATGCTCAAGTGACCAATCTGCAGAGCCACTGCATTCAGTGCCAGTATTCCATCCTTAGCAAGTCAGTGTTTCAGGCATATTCGAGTAGAGCGTTACTTGGGATGTGATCATTGCTGCCCAGAGATAACTACCCACTATAATATTTTGTGGCTTATTATGTAAAATGTATAGCTCTAAGGCCGTTACACTCTTTGCACACATCTGAAGATACTCAAATGAGAGCCATTTTTTTCCAAATGAGTCATTTTAGGGCTACAGCACAGTGGCCTAGAATGAGGCTCATTTTTGTTGGCAGTGTGCTTGTCAGAGTTGGGCTGTTCTGGGTACAAATCCTAGCTTTGCCATTTAGCCACTGGATGGCCGTCGGCAATCTCCTTAGCTTCTCTGACTGCAGGATTTTCTTGCATCTACAGTGACAGGAGTACTTCCTCCTTGGAAGTGTGTCACTGTGAGGATTAGAAACAATACAAAGCTCCTAATCCAGTGCATGGCGCATGGCAGACAAGAAATGCTGGCTGCTGTTATCACAGAGAGGAAGATGCACAGTTTAATAACGTGCTTTAAGAAGCAATCGGTGAGCTTTGTGCTTTGAGCCAAGTGTTTTCAGATGGAAGTAAGGCTTTCCTTCTCATTGCAGTTTAAATGCCAGCTTCATTGTGGTCTTTCCTGATTTCCCCAAGGACACTCTCCCTCTTCTGAACATTCACAGCCCTTTATCAGAACTGCTGCCTATAGGATGCAGATCCCTCTCCATCTCATGTTCCAGTTATCCGCTGTCTTAGTCTGCTCAGGCTGCCCTAACAAAGGACCAGAGACTGGGTGGCTTCAACAAGAGACATTTATTTTCCCATAGTTCTGGAGGCTGAAAAGTTCAAGGTTAAGGTGTCAGCAGCCGTGGTCTCTCACACAGCCTACCTCCTTGGCTTGACGATGGCTGGCTTCCCGCCCTGTCTTCACTCAGTCCTCCCCCATGTAATTCTGTCCTCAAGTCCCCCTCTTCTAAGAACACCATTTGCATTGACTTAGGGCCCACCCTAATAACATCATTTTAACTTAAGTCACCTCTTTAAAGGCCCTGTGTCCAAACACAGTTACATTCAGGGCTGGCCAGTTAGGTCAGCCGGTTAGAGAATGGTGTTGCTAACACCAAGGTCAAAGGTTTGGGTCCCCATACCAGCCAGCCACCAAAAAAAAACAAATAATTAATTTTTAAAAAATATAGTCACATTCTGAGGTTCTGGGGGTGGAGACCTTAACACAGAATTCTGGACACATAACCCATAACATCCATGCCCACGACTTGACGCTTGGCCTCTCTTTCGCCAACTGCAAGTTCATGGAGGAAGGGCGTGCTCTGGCATGTCCGTACCCCTACCTGCTGGGCATATGGGCATTTATGGAGATAAATGCTGATTCAATGACTATATTAAGCAAAAGAGAGAAAGAATCAGAAAAAACAAAAAAAAAGTGTCAGGGAGGAGAAGGGACCCAAAGACCTTAAAGTACTACTTTTATCTTCCAGCTAAAGTGGAGAAAGGAGGCTGTTCTATGAAGAGTCCTATTTCCCTCCCAGAGTCAGGGCCACCCCCCAGAACAAAAGGTTTGCATTTCTGAATGCTTCTGGACCTCCTTATGAAGAAAGTTCCCTGAAAGAGTCCCCAACCATGAGATCACTGACTCGGCTACCTCTCTGGGCCACCAGAGGGTCGCCAGAGGATAAAACAGAGCCAGGACAGTGAGAGCTGAAAAGACCGGAACCCTGGACTACCCACCAAGACAGAAGTCACCTGTGAAGCTGCACCCAGTGGGCAGCGGCCAGAGTGAAGACGCTCTGCTGCCCATGCATGTCCCTCGGGCTTCGCCACCTCAGGGAGCCTCTTCAGCTTCTAACTACTGGTATCTTTAACTCTGTGCTCCAAGGCTTTTACCAGAACCATGGAAGGCCAGAGGTACTTAGGAATTAGCACCATTTCCTGCCCCCAACCAGCCCTCAACCAGTGAGTGCCTCTTCATCGTGTTGCATAGACAGCTCAGCTCTCTGACTCTTCCCATGGGAGGCTGGTGTTCTGTTGGTTTCCCACAGCTCATCTACAAGATGAAGCTCTGTCACCCCTGTGGCAGGTGGTATAACAGCACCCCCTCCACAGGTTGCCCTCCCTTCCCCAGCCAGTGTTCCCTGCACCTCCCAAATGAACAGCTTGCCCTTGAGTCCTTGGCTCAAGGTCTGCCTCAGAGGGAATCCAACCTAACGTGCACAGCACTTATCAGACTAAATCCAATCAGAAAGCTCCCCTCCAAAGGTGGCTGGCTTCTATGGCATCTTTGCTCACCTAAATCCCTTTTCCTTGGATAACTAACTGTAGAAAGCGTGACCCAATTCCACATCTAGGGAGGACTTGGTTCATTCATGTGGGCTCAGTTCTGTATGCTCTCTCCAGTTCACCCTCACCCCAATAGTTTTATTCATCTGCAAAGGCAAGGAGTGGAAATCAGGAGGCAGGTATCCCCAAGTATATAGGAGCACAAAATCTAATACCAAGCCAAGCATAAAGGAGCTGTCCAGCCAAGGATCCTGCAGTGGACAGTGGCAGCCCAGCTCCCCTCATACTTGACAGGCTCCTTGGAGTCAGCTCGGGGGTCTCGGGACCTTGTCCTCCAAGGTCTGGATCTGACTGAAGCACCATTCCCCTATTCCCACCCATTCCTTGGCCAAATTTGTTGGCATGCAGGCCAGGCTGCTAATGGCATGCTAATTTTTAAGATAAATCTAAAAGCAACAGTCATTTTATTCTGCCCAAGGATGCAAGCCGATATGGCAGTTGTGTTTGGGAGACAGAAGTGAAGCCAGTGGCACCGAAGAAGGAAAACGCTTTCCACGGCACTAGGGAGGCCGTAAGCACCAGGGGACAGCTCGCTCATCATCATTCACACAGGCCTCCCTGTTGCCGCATGTAAATGGCTTTTAGATAAGGCTTTCCTCTTCGGCTTCTGCATTCACTTCTCTCTTACAGTGTCATTTTATTGCAAGATGAAAATACAACGAGGCCATTTGTAACTGCAGTATCTGAGGTAAACATTCCCTGGGCAAGAGGTAACCGCCCTCCCTGAATGGGAGCGCGAGCATTCAGTTTTGAGGTGCTGGCCAGCAAAGAGCACCCACCCGCACGCCTGCTATTGTCCTGATGTCCACCTTCATACCAGGAAAGGAAAGAAGCAAGTGCCTTCCTTACCCTGCAGGACTGAGAACCTGACAAACAGTTAACTAATTTGTATTATCCTACATTCAACGCAACAAACATTTGTCTATTTCAGGGGCAACCTACACTCATAACAAACCCAAATCCAAAGAACATTCTTCTCCTTAGGTAGTCAGTCGTAGAAGCAAATGGGAATTAATAGCACCTGGAGACTTCCTGAAAGTACCGTCCACTCACCTTAACGAGGCATCCAAGGCCTCCCGAGGTCAGGCCCCCACTCACCTTCCTTCCTAGCTCTCTCTCCTTCTCACATGGCTCCTGCTGTCTGGAAGCAAGCAGAACCCCTCCCTACCCACCCCAGACCCCTTCACCTATTTACAACAAGCCCCAAAGTCACCTTCTCTTGGAAGAGCTTCTGGTCAGAATTTAAATTAACTATTTTTCCGCACATTCCTCTGCCTGCTACTTATAGATCTACTTATTTCCTTCTTGTTTGAATCACTAGGTACTGTGCCTGCCATCTGGCTCCTAGCCTCTGGAGACTGAGGGCTGGGTTCCTCACCTCTGTCTCCTTCCGATTCTAGCCAGGTAGACACACATAGCGCTGTTCAGTGAACACTGCGCAAGTGGGAAGCTACCTTTTAACAAGCTATCATCTAAAATGAAGTACACTGTTTCTCAGGATTTTCAAGCACTTCTACTCAGGAAGTTCTCTTCCCGTGGCTAAAAATGTAGCATAACATTTCTATTTAGGAAACGTTAGTTTTGAAATAACATACAGCTTGAAAGGTTTTCTTCAAACACTACTTTTGAAATTTCTAAAGAAGGGAGGGGAAGTGGTGGATTAAGAGGTACAAAGCTACAAGGAGATAGGAAAAATGAGCTCTGGTGTTCCAGGCTGACTAGAGCTAATAATACTATATTGTATATTTCTAAGTAGCTAGAAATGAGGAACTTGGCCGTAATCACTACAAAGAAAAGATAAGGGGATGGATATGCTGTCTACCCTAAATGAATCATTGTACGATATATGCATGTAGTGAAGCAACACACTATACCCCATAAATATGTATGATTAAATTTTAAAATAAAATAAATCTTAAGTTTAAATTAAATAAAAAAGAAATGTCTGCTGTAGTTCAAATGGGATCTATAAGGTGGTTCAATATCCCATAAAAGTTCTCGGTCAAAAAAGGTTACCAAAATTACAGATTAAATAATCAGTTGTTTAAAGATTTACTTTCAAGTCAGCCAAAACTTTTCTCATACTTTTTTTTAATAGCACATACATCAATAAAAAATTACCTTCTCATAATCAACTGTGGGCTCAAACTTCTTCTGTATGATTTTTCTGAAGACATCTGGGAAAAAAAGCCACAAAACAACAGCAAAATTATTTCTTCAGGATAAAAAATAAAACAAATATATATTTTTAAAAGACACAAATGCTCATATTATTATACCTATATATAGTATTCTTATAATTTTATTCTTATTTCTTAATGTATGTAAATAATTGAATTAATGAGCCTCTAGCCAGAAGCAAAGAGTGGAGGACAAATATTTTTGATTTATTATTTTGCCAGTGGCAGAATTGGAGTGTTGCCATTTTTAAGAGTTCTGAATTTCTCACAATACATCTTAGTGTTTACCAGCAAGTCAAACACAGCTCATTAATAATCACCGATAAACCATTACATTGAAATTGCTGATTCTTAATTATTTGGAACCACAAATGCAATTTATCTTCCAACGACTCTGTGTTAGCATAATATTTTACAAATAAAAGTAATCTTAAAATTAACCCAATCGAAGAGGTTCTTAACATTAAAAATCCCTCTCTTCCCTTCTCCAAGTAGTGCACAAAAACCTGGAAATGCTAAGCAAAATTGGACTTTTCTGTGTATATTCATTTCAGGCATTTTCAAATTCTCACATAGGTCTGGGACCAAAAAAGGGTAAGAGCCACTTCTTATTCTGAGCCACCATCTAGGAATGATATAAAACAACTGAGGCCCAGAGAGTGACTTGCCTAAGAATCACATGGTGATTCAGGAGGAGGCCAGACCAAGGCTTCCTTCCCCTGTCCAGGGTCCTTCCTATCACACTGAACACTGTCTGTCAACCAGCAAACAGCTGCAGTGCTAGGACCGTATTCATCATGCCTCAAGTGCACTACCAGGGAGGAAAAGAAAATGCACAGCAATTCCTTTTTTAAAACAAGTTCAGATTTACATGCTGGAAAAAGGCAAGCCACTTCCCAACAGGGCTTTCTGAAAAACACTTTGCTCCTGTAGAGAGCAAAGACACCAGTGGATGTTTAAAGATTACGTTGCAGAAACCAGGATTTTTAAACTGGTAGGTAGCCTGGGAACCCTAGGAGCTCCTCCACAGTATGACAGTATGGGGGAGAAGGGGAGGCGAGGGGGTGCTGCCCAGGGACAGGAGGGAGCCTGAGGTTACCCAACCCCACAGGCTGCCCCACCTCAACCAGTCAGCCTTGCTCGTTTTATAGATTAGGCTTCTGTTTAAAATTTCACTGAATGAAAGGGTCTACCTGTTGATTTTTTTAAAAAAAAAGATTAGAAATCATCTATTTATTAAAATGTATTTAATTACATGGTCATGTTCATAACATATCACAATTTGGGATCTTGATCTAGTTAAGAGTTAGAAGAAAATCCGTGCTCAACCACTGACTGGGTATCCAATCTTAGGTGAATAATTAACTGTCACAAGCATCTTCATCTGCACAATGGGATGATATGAGTCTCTGCTCTCCAAGGACTGCTTAGGGTTAAGTGAGATAATATCTATAAACAAAATAGTATAGGGCCAGGCACTCGGTATATGCTGCTGTTATTATTATATAAAGGGATTTAGAAAATGTAGATTACAGAACAGTATACAGTCGTCCCTCGGTATCCACAGGGAATTGGTTCCAGGACCCCATAGATACCAAAATCCTCCAGTGTTCAAGTCCCTGCTATAAAATGACATCGTATGTGCATATTACCTATGCACAGCCTCCTGTATACTTTAAGCCATCTTTAGAGGCACTTATAATACCTAATACAAAGCAAATGCTATGCAAGTAAGTAGTTGTTATACTGCATTTCTTAAAATTTGTATTATTTTTGTTGTTGTATTGTTATTTTTATTGTTTTTCTTCCTGAATATGTTTGACTCGCAGTTTGTCGAATCCGTGGCTGTCAACCCCGAAGATACAGAGGGTCGACTGCACATGCTAAGTGTGGAGTAGAAGACTTATTTTGGCCATCACTACCCACTCACCTTTCTTTTATTAAAAAACAAAACAAAACAAAATACTTTGAATTTCTTTGGGGGGAACTGCCCCTCCCAACCTCTCAGGACCCGTGGACTGGGTAAGCGGTGAGCCTGGTCCCACAGAGATGGATCCTCACCGGCCTAAGCCAGCAGGTCTGCAAGTGTGTCTGTGAATCCCTTGTGATCTCCCAGATACATTCAGGATGTCCACGAGGTCGAGACAAAAGGTGTTACTTGCCCTTTCACTGTGTTGACACGAGCATAGGGTACAAAAGCAGCGGTAAATAAGCCTGCTGGTGAGTCAGCACGGATCCAGGCAGCAGCTAATGCTCATTTTCTTCTTTACCACCATGCATTCACGTTACAGAAAAAGTCAGTTACACTTAAGAATATTCTTGAAAAAGAATATTCATTTTTATTAAATCTCCACCTGTGAACGTCTGCAAGTATTTTGAGTTGTCAACTGAACCAGCCACACGTTTCAGGGAATACCATTTTTACTTGAAACAAAGACTGAGAAACAAAAACCACGGTTATTCAGACTCAGGTATCTAGCAGACATTTTCTCCAAAACGAGAGAAGTAGAGCCTGCAACTTCAAGAAAACCACTGACAAAATTTGTTGCCAATAATAAAATCAGAGCTCTTGAGGAAAAAATTAGAATTCTGCGAAATTTGTATCCAGCACTGGGAGGGTGACAGCATCCCAAAACTTACACTTGTCTAATGAGATCAGTGGGGATATTAAGGAATTTTTTGATACTGTAAAATGAAATGTGTCATCATTTGGAAGATCTACAAAACTCAGTGAACCAATATTTTCCAAATGATTAATGCATGATGTACTGATGCAGTGGATTAAATTGTCCCCCCAAAACTCACTAAAGCTTGAATTATGTCCCCCACGTTTTATGTATTAGAAACTTAGCCCCCACTGTGACTGTTAAAAGGGTGGAAAATCCTATTATGGTAATTGAAAGGTGGAGCCTTGAAGAGGTGATTGGATTGTAGGACTGTGCAATAGTGAACGGATTAATAATGGTGGTCGGGGCATGGTTCTGAGGGCTTTAAAAAGAGAGTAAATGAGAAGGTTACTCTGCTCTCTCTGCTCTGTCCCTGCCTCACATTTTTGCAATGTGATACTTTGCCATCACTGTTGCCACCAACAAGGCCTTCACCAGATGTGTTCCCTGCACTTTGGACTTCCCAGCCTCAGAAACTGTAAGCAATAAATTTTGTTTTCTTTCTAAATTAGCTAGTTCCAAGTATTTTGTTGTAAGCAACAGAAATGGACTAATATACATGATATCACAAAATCCTGCATGGGAAAAGATCCATCCAAAATGGAAGACAGAACAGTGGATTGTAACATATCAAGGTATGAAAACTTCACTCATACGGTTCCAGATTCCACACTGCAAAAAGCTTTAAAAGACTAGCATCGAGGAAAAATATCCACAGTTATCTGAAGAGACTACTAAAACACTCCTCTCTTTTACAACTGCATCTCTGTGAAACCAGATGTTCACATTATATTTTAACCCAAACAATATACCTTAACAGACTGAATACATAGATATGCAAATCCACCTCACTTGCACTAAGCCAGATGTTAAAAAGATTTGCAAAAGTACAAAAACCAATGCCACTTTTCTTACTATTCTTTTTAAATGTTACTTTAAATAAAATTATGTTATTTATGTGTTTATGGTTTATTATGTTTATTTTTTAGATGAATTAACAAATAAACATTAGAAATGTTCTTTATTTTAAGTTAAAATACGGCAAATATTGATGGGTACAAATAATAACTCTCTGGTGTCATGAATAATTTCTAAGAGTTAAAGGGGAGCCAAGACCCACAAGGTATGAGAACTGCTGGACTGAGCCAAGCAGCATTCCCCACCCTTCCCACCCTCAACTCCTGCTGAAGTGCTTGGTTTAGGGGTCTGCAGACCATCCAACTTCAGCCAAGGACAGACAGACCCAAGCCTTGGCTTCTTGACAGGAGAAATGCTCACTAACACTCTCCTCCCACCCCGTCCCTGGGCTTAGGGTGGAAACAATGCTGGTCGGGAGCTGAGCACCAGGCAAGAGACTGAGAAAGAAGCCAACACATAAGAACCAGTACCACAAAGGCCATGGTGACATCACTGGAGTCCCACTTCGAAGGGCTATTTTTCTAGCTGAGCAGGTGACAGGGAAACAGGCTGTAGCCCAAAAGGCACAGAAACCCAGGGCAGCCTGCTCCTGAAGGCACACAGGTTGCCCTTGCAAGGGCCCGTGGTTCCATGGAACGCTACGACTATGACGTGGTCCTGTGCCTCTCCATCAACCGTTCTGACAGCACCCTTTCTCGCTGGTCTCTGCCAGCCCCTTCAGGGTGTGTGGACTGGGAGTGAACAGCCCTGAGGAGCCTTCCATGGACAGGAGCCAAACTGGTTCTGGAACTCAGGGCCTCTCTGTCTCTCTCGCACACATCCCCTTCTCTCCCCCAGGTAAGGAGATAGCAGCTGCAGGAAGTCTTCAGTTTTGTAGGATTCTATTGCATGCTTCTCTGTACCTTAACAGGGCTCTTTCAATAGCACATGGAACAGGATTTTCTCTAACAGGCTGTGGAGGTAAACAGATATCAGAGACCATGTATCATGGGCCAATGGTGGCTGCAGTGAAGTAGACACCCCCAATCTCCAGCAGACGCTCCCAGCAGTTTACTTGAGAACCCCCAGCCTCTCTGTAGTCCTTCTGGGATCCTGGTGGCCCTGAGTGTACTAGAATGGTCCCAGCTACCTCTAACGGCACTACCCACAGGTAGCTGGTCTGCCAAGGCCAACCCTTGCTGTAATGACCCAAAACCCAACCAAGGCTTTGGAGCAGGGATGTTCTCACGTCCTGTGGTATACAGCAGCACTGTTTCATAGAAATACAATGCCAGCCACTTAAGTGATCTTAAATTTTTTAGTAGCTACAATAAAAAAGTGAAAAGAAACAAGTGATTAATTGATTTATTTTAATTTTAGTAATATATTTTACCTGCTTAATATATCCAAAATATCCATGTAATCATATAAGAATCATTAATGAGATATTTTAGAGCCTTATAGTCTTCCAAAGTCTTTGAAATCTGGCATGGATTTTATACTTCAGTGCATCCCAGTTTGGATCAGCCACCAACTAAGTGTTTGCTGGCCACAAGTGGCCTCCACGTACTAGATGGCACAGGTTCAGAGGCTGCAGCTCTTCTGGCTTATGACCAGCAATCCCATTTCACGCAGGGTGGCAAAGACTCTACCCATTCCTTTATTCCCCCGCGTCCTCTCTGCGTATGATGTCACAAAATGAACACAAATGAACATCCTTCGTGCTCAGAGCCATAGCCATAGTCTCCTCTTTTCCTTTGACTTCCCTCTGTGTCTCTAACTAAGCAGCTCTTCACTCTGGTCAATGAATGTCAGAAATTCCTACAGTCCAAGCATCTCTGCATGTAAAGTCCTGGCATTAACGTACCACTGCCCACACCTCATTTGGGAACTCACAGGAACCCACATAAGGAAATTCTCACCTCAGTCTGCTGCTGGTAAAAACTTTGAATCATTTATGTCACCTCAGAAATCTTGTGGAGGAACCAGAAGTCCCACCTCTGGGCCCCCCGGCTCAGTGGCTCACAAACGTCACACTCATTCTGCTGCACTACAATCCTATGTGTGCAAGATTATAAAAGACTCCAGGTGGAAACCATCTCAACCTCTGACTGGCTGCATCGCCAGCAAGTGGTACTGATGCTGCGTAAGTGCAACATTAATCTACCAGCAGAGCCTGGCTTCCACTCCATAGATCAGATATCGATCCCTAAATTCTGGGTTTAGTTCCCTATATTTGCCTGGTGAGCAATCAGCATGCAGGTGACGCAAAACACCAACCAGTAAACACGGAAGCTAGAAAACCTCAGTTTCACCTGGTGCTCATCAAAGATGACCATGTCATGGCTAGTCCCAGCTCTGATGGTTTCCAAATGAACAGATTTTACACTGACATTTCTCATCTTGTTTACGTATTGCTTTTCAGTCCTGATAAGGAGGCACAGCCCAGTGAGGGTTATAAAATCAGGTAAGCCATGACAGTAGCAGCTTCTACTTGTTGCAAGTGTATGATTTATTTAAACCTGACCCAGTTTTCAGGGTCATTCAACAATATTCAACCTTCTATCATGTGCCCATGAAGTGCCAGGCAACACGGTACATGACCCAGACCTTATCCTTGAGAAACCAGTCTTACCCTGCCCTCCAGGAGACTTCTACTTGGAGATACCAGTGACCTTATCCCTCCTGAACCCAGGCACTGTCTGGCCACCTTTGTCATGAGTGATTTATTTTCTATTATACCAACTCCATGCTCTTTTCCACAACGTAATAGTTGCCTCTTATGATATAAGGGTGGAAGGGAAACACTGACGGTAGTGGATGAGGAAGTTGTTTTCATGGTAAAAGACTGCTTCTCAGTATCTGGTCTTATGGAGTCATATATAAAAGCCCCCAAAAAAGGACTCTGTGGGTCTCCTGAGAATGAAGCTGTCTGTCAACCTCTCTTCATTCACCTTCTAGACCTTACAATGTCCTCTCACCTGGGAGTTGCTTTAAATTTCATGTGATAATGTAAATTAAGAAATGTAGCACCAAAAGGCTAATTCTGACCCACTGTGTTATACCATCAAGTTAGAAGGCACTTTGGTTTGGTTTGGTTTGTTGCTCTGTGTGTGTGCGTGCATGCAGGTGTGCATGTGTGTTTGACTTTTCTATAAGAGTTTCATGATATCTGAAGCCACAGAAGTAAAATAAAATAAGAAAAGAGCTTTGTGCAGGACCCATGTATAACAGATACGTCTTCCTTATCTTAGTCAAAACTCATCTTTGACTAAGATATTTCTGTTTCCTAACTGGTTTATTTTATCTGTTGGTTCTGACCCAACCTGGGCCTAGTGAAATTCCACCCTTCTCATGTTCTCTCGTAAAATGAACAGAGAACTTAAAAACCCCTGTTGTTTGCATTGATTTATCAGACTTGTGCCAAGCTTAAATGCTCTTGGAAAGAGTTTGCTGATAACATCTGTAAGTTGGCCTCTTGTGCACTTGTGTTTACCTGGAAATGTGATCAAGAGCATAAGTAGTGTTAACTGTTTCTCTGTGGGGAGACCAGAGTCCCTCTTTTGCCTTCAGTGGCACTATTTCAAACACACGTGGTTCAGCGGTCTCGCCCATAGCTCTATGCTAAGAATGATTTAATGTTAGCTTGTGCATTAAATCAACACTGATCAAAGTGAAAAGATTATTCATAGTTTTACTGAAAGTATTAGTTTTATGCATAGAATAAAATGATTTTCACATTCAACTTAGAGACCTGCAAAAACTAGGTTTGTAAATGCATAACTTTAGTCAATTAAATATTAATTAAAACCCAACTATAATTATTTCTTTTCAAGGCACAAAAGACTTTCCACAGGCACTTAAAAATAAACTTGACAACTTGCGTCTGTCGACGCCAAATTCCTGAGGGGACAGAGGGCAGGTAGGCCAGACAAGTGGAACGCCTGATAAGTCGAGACAAAACACAAATCTAGAGAGTTCAGACATTGTTAACTCCTGGATGTGCTGGCATTACACAGGGTGTGGAAGATCAAGAGGCATTTTGCCCTAAGAAAAGTGTCCAGCACAGTGCCTGGTATATAATATACTGACATAAGCACGGTCACCTCCACTCAGGTGCTGCACAGCCTTCAACACTCTGCTCTGCCCCCAGTCCATCAGCTAGAGGCACAGAATGCGAGTGCTCAGCAGTGGCCATGTGTCACCTCTTCTTCCTTGGCACATGGCCTGGCTCTATTCCCCAGCCCCCCTTGCAGGTAGATGGGACTGTGACATGAGTTCTAGCCAGTAGAATATTGTCAGACATGACTGCACACTGCTGCCAGGCCTGGATTCCAAAACCTCCCACTAGACCCTCCATGCATGCCCTCCTTATCCATCTCCCAGGCAAATACAGAGGATCCAATGGAGAATTCTGAAGCCCAAAGGGACAGCAGAGAGTCCCCACACTGCCCCACCCCTTCAGCTCGACGATGGACTGAGCTGTGAGAGATACACATTTTTAACTAAGATTTGGGCTTGTCTGTTATAGCAAATGGCCTTACTTAACCCTAACTAAAACAAACCTTGCCCAGTTGAGACCCCCTACTCTTCTTGGCACATGCCTCCTTTAACTGCAGCCTATCCTGCCAGCTTTGACCAAAAAGAATGAGAAAAAACTCAATTTCCTCCGGAGAGGGTATATACACACACACGACGCAAACAGAGGCCGGGTGAAGCCAATAAGTCAGCACCAATGTAAATTGAGATTTTAAAAGACATCTCCATTCAAGATATGAGTTCCTTTATTCATAAAAGAGAATGCATAGGAAGAAATTTGAACCCATAAAAATCACTACAAAATACAGTGCAGTATAGCTCAGAGAAACCTCTCTTCCTGCCTGCTTCTCATCCATTGGCTACAAAGCTGTGAGAGTCACCCACAGGCCTGACATGTCCGCAAGCCGTTCAAAAACTTCACTACCCATGGAATTGTCCCAGTCTACAAAACACACGTTCATAAACAGTTTAAACCACTGATTCAAACATGTCTCTACGGCCGAAACATTTCAGGAAAATGCTCTCAGGTAACGACATTACCTGGGAAAGGTGCATCAGACTGGAACTAAGGCTAAGTTGCCTTAAGATCTCGGTGCCATCTCCAAGAGTTACTGCAGAGTGGCTGGTAAAGTGGTTTGGGAGCACCAGCTTCCAGGTCCAAGCCACTCTTCCTGGAGGACAATGCAGATTTAAACCAAGATGCAGAGTCACTTGGTGAAAATATAAACATTTATGGGGTTTCTGTGTGGTCCCCAGCACTTTTTCCAGAGCTCTCATGTGGAGAGGATCTTAGATTACAGAGGCAGTTCACTGTGGGTCAAGTCTTCCCTTCTCTCATTGGTCTAGGCTTACTCATTTTGTTTTTAGGCTTCAAGACTTTCCAATTCAAATGTCCAAAATGAAAATCTGCCTTCTCTCAACAGGAAAATACCTCCTTACTTTAAACAAATTTAGAAAATTCTGGTTATTTGTATAGCTTCATTCAGTTTACCTTTTATCAAGTAATAAATGTTTAAAGAGCCAACTCATTGCATGAAATTTTTTACATCTACATTGAATCAGCTTAGGAGATGTGATCAGTTCTGACAGCTGATAGATTAATTGAAAAAGAAAAAAAGAAGTAAATCATGCCTTAGACATTTTATTTTAACTGAAGGCATACAAATACACATTCATTTGCCTATCATTTGATGCAAAGCCATGTTCTTTTTTAAGTATGAGTCCTCCAGCTAGAATGGAAGTGTTATGATAGCATCTATGGTGAAAGAAAGTACCTCCCTTAGTTAAAGGTGGTGCCAGCCACCCCACCTCCAAACCACAAGCTCAAGGTAGATGACAATGGCCTCCTTTGCTCACAAAGTCACAATGTCTACACATTGTGTGGATACTTCAGGGAAAGCACTCAGTGATCTCAGACTGTGCCTCACGATACAGGGGACCTTGCTTATGTCATTCTTCAGTGATTGGAATGTGGAGAGGGCTTGGCTTTTCTCCAGCTACACCCTCCCCGCCACCCTAATCCCCAGACACTGGGAATTACTGCCAATATCTGTCAGGGTTCTCTGGAGAGACAGAACCAATAAGAGATAGAAATAGAGATATAGGTAGATAGAGATTGATGTTAAGAAACTGTGGGGGCTTGCAAGCCTGAAATCTGTAGGGCAGACTGGCAGGCTGGAAACTGGCAGGAGTTGATGCTTACAGTCTCATAGCAGAATTTCTTCTTCTTCTGGAAACCTCAGTTTTTCCCTTTACAAGCTTTCAACTGATTGGATGAGGCCCACTCACATTATCAAGGGAAATCCTTCATTTAAAGTCAACTACTTTAGGGGGTGGCCGGTTAGCTCTCTTGGTTAGAGCACAGTGCTGATAACACCAAGGTCAAGGTTTGGATCCCCTTACTGGCCAGCCAGCCACCAAAAAAAATTTTTAAATTAAGAAAAATTAAAGTCAACTAATTCTGGATGGTAACCACATCTACAAAATATTTTTACAGCAATACCCAGATTGGTGTTCGATTAATTAAGTAGCTGGGTACTATCTCCTGGCCAAGTTGACACAGAAAATTAACTATCACTCTACCCAAGCCATCTATTGTTCCTGATGGAATGGTTATGCCCAGTGGGTGTGTTGGAGCAAAACATCTCTGAGCAGCACTGTTTCAGTGTAGGTAGAGAAGCCGCCATTAATGAGAACTCCTGACAACCTGAGCTCCCCCTATCAAGAAAAGGGCCGTGAACAGGGCCCAGTTATTACAAGGGCAGGAGACCGACCATGATCTCTGATCTTAAATGATGACCCTTAACCACCCCAGGAAAGTTGATGTATGTTTGGCGTGCATTGAATCAAAAGGCTGGTAAAGAAATGCCTTTTGAAAAGATTTCTGTTGAAAATGACAGAACTAAAGAAATTTGTCACTTGAAAGTTTAAGTGTCGCTTCTCTGAAAAATGTACTTCTCAACCCCATCTTCCAGCAGCCCTGGAAGTGTTCATCATTTACAATGAAATGAACACAATCTGCCCACTCCTGGGCTCACGTTTTCTTGTGGCTTGTATGGGTGATATTGAGTCCAAAGAATTGATTTTGGGGGGACCCAACAACCAATGCAACTGCCTCAGATCCTGGAGTTCACCGAATTCCTCGGCTGAGCGTATTTCCTTCTGGTGTGGCTGAGCTGAATCTGTCTGAATTTGGTACTTGAGTGATACACATTGAACAGCCACTTTTCAGTTTCTTGGAGCACTTTTGTTAAACCACTCAAATCCTCACATCAACATGACTAAACTTTTTGGTTTGGTTTTTAATAAAAGGATTGAGGCTTCAGATAATGAGAAGCCAAGCTGGGTTTATTAGACTTATCAAATATATATTCTTGCCTCTAAGCATATAGCCAGGTATTCCAGAGAGGGAAATCCCCTTTTCCTCATTTAAAATATGACTGGTACTCTCAGTGTGCTTTTTTCCTTCATGACAGCTGTCAGCATGTGACTGTGCAGTTCCTCCCCTTTAACTGACTGGAGCAGCTTCTCCCTGCAGGACTGACACACATTGGCTTTTCCTAGAATTAATGATGGCACCAATTTGCTCTCTGAGTAAAGAGTTCGGGAAAAAGTGCTGCATGGGAAGCTCTTCCTGTGGAAACATCTGGGACCCATCTGGCCCTTTTAGCGTTCGGCCAGCCATGTGCTCACACCAATTGCTCGATAGTGATTATACGCTACCTTCATGCACGGCCCAGCCTGTGACTGAGCAGGTCTGCCCTGCAACCATTTCCAGTTTCTTTAGAGGAAGCGAGCACTCCAGTTGCACAGGCTGAAGGGAGACTTCTGAGGTCTCCTGGAGCTAGGAATCCTTGACAAATCTACCTTTCAGATAAGGGCTGGGGCTGAGTGGCCTCCCTGCTGACGGGGCCGGGGCCGCTGGCAGGGACATGCAGGGCAGCTGGCACCCTGTGGTGGGCAAATATTTGTGGATTCCCATGGTATTTCCTACCCTAAGACATTCCTGGAAAGTGTAATTCCATTTACAGCGTCTGTCTCTGCTATTCATTGGGAAAAGTTTGCCTGGAGGATCTTTGAAAGGAATGCCATCTGAATCACATTTTTTGGTCTGCACCAAGGTCCTCGTGATCTCACAGACACTGTTGCGAGAATGTGAATCAACTAACCCCATTTCGTTCTTGTATGTGACAAAAGGCTCAGCTTCTACAGTGGCTTCCTCCGGACAGAGAGTGGGATTAGGGGCAGAATGAAGGGGGACTTTTTATTCCCCCTGTATATACTTTGAGCTCACTTGAATTTTTTAAAGTTATTTTAAATTTTTTTTAAAAAATAATTTTACTAACATACTCTTCTATTTCCCACCCTCCCACCCCCCTTAAAAAAGCGGGGAACATAAGAAAGACATCATTCTAACATAATAAAGTTAACGATTCTGGTTCCTGTAAATGGGGTTTCACCATATCTTATGCAGAATATGAAATGCAGATTTCAGCACATCTTGTGTAAGAGATGTGACCTAGAGCAATTTCTACAGTATTTCAGCATCGAGTATTTGTCATAAAAAAACCTACCAAATACTGGTCATAATTGTGTCAAATAAGAGGGCTCTCCTCTCCTTAAATCAATACAAATCTTTCCATGAACTTTTTGAAGTACCCTTGTGTGTGTATATATATATAATATATATATAAATATTTTTTAAAACATACATCAGTCCAGTCCCATTTCTCTAAGAATTATAATAACCACCAGTCCTACTCTGTCCAAGTCTCCAAACTATGGATTTAATTCTTCCCTTCCTTCCATCCTAACTTTCTCAGAGTGCTTTAGAGGAAAAGGAGGGGAAAGAGAAGAGCGTGTTTACTGTGCACCATAAATCACCCCCGAGCTAGGCGGTTTCAGGCAGTGTGGCTCAGCAGGAAGAGCGTGCACTTTGGAACCAGTCACGACTGGCCTCGAGTTCGGCTCCAGAACGAACAAGCTGTGCGAGTGATTTGAATATGGGTGAAATTACAGAACTCTCAAGGCCTGAACTTCCTTCACCTATAAGATGGAGAGAAAGCAATTGCCACCTTGCAAGCTCACCAAAAATATTATGACACACAATGGCTCCCTCCCAGGACCCTCCCAGCACTCCTGCAGAGGAAGCATTACTATTCCTTTTATCCAGTGAGGAAGGGGAGGCTCAGGAAGGTTGAAGAAGTTGCATGAGATCATGCAGTTATTAAATGGTGGGACAGGAGTTCAAATTCAGAATCATTTTAATGCTGACACTCACTGCTCTTCCCACTGTGCTCCTAGTGCGGATTCAGATTCCAGTTCCACCCTTGCCACCTTTGTGCATGTGGAGGGACTGGGGCCATTTACTCCAATTCTCTGCTCCAATATTTTCATCTATAAAAGAGGGTAATAATCCTTGCCTTGCAGAATTATTCTAAACAATGTAAATAATGCGTGTAAAACACTTAGAATAGTACCTGACACAAAATAAATGTTCCAAAGGTGGTGGTGGTGGTTGTAGCAGCTGTAGGAGTAGGTTATGAGTAGTTAGTTCCCTGTGCTTTTCAATCTAAGGTAAATATTGGCAAAAATGTCTGTTCACAACAGGATAAAACGTGGAGAGAGATGAGAGATTTTGATCTTTATTCTGGTTCTCCGTTCACTGGCTCCATTATATTGGGCAAGTCACTTACCCTCTCGGGGACCAAAATTTCCTCATATATATAATGACATGGTCAGACTATATTCCCCACAATGTTTTATAGGAACAAATAAGTCCCAAACCCTGTACTGGGTGCTAAGGACACAGAGATGGAAAGATGCAATGCATGCTGTTCGTGGGCTCACGGTCTACTGGGAAGACAGAAAAGAAAATAACAGAGGAGGTGTGCTGTGTGGGGCAATACAAGATTACGAGGTTCAGCACTGGTGGGCTAGGTTGGGGGATTTATGAGGAGTAAGGACTTAAGGGAGCAGTCGATATTTAAGCTGTGTCTTAAAAGAGGAGCAGTAACATCCCACCACTAAGTGAAGGGAAGGAAGTCCAGAAAGAAAGAACAGCAAGTGCAAAGTTACAGAGGCATGAGATAGCACAACAGGTTTAAGGAACTGCAAATAATTGGCAAGACTGAGAGCCGAGTTAGAAACACAGAATGAGACTGGGATTAGTCAGAGCCATGGCTGCCCCCCAGGACAACTTCCTCGAGTCCAGTACAAACATGACATCTCATTGGCTTTGAATCCTGCCTACATAAAGTTCTTTAATGTCAGAAAACAAAACCTCAAATGAAAGAGAGGGAAATGCCCAAAGGCCACCTTCTTTCAATTTAAACACAAAACCAACCAACTTCTGTTGGATCTATACATATGCCTGTTTATTAGCTATGGGATCGGAAGGAAACTCTGCAGACAGTGTGCAGATGAAAAGGAATGCTTTATGATCCCTGAGCCTGAATCCTCACGTCTGGGCTAAATAAAGACCCGTCAGCAACTTAAGCAGCACACAGCCTCTCCTCCCCTCTCGTTTCTACATCTCCACGTCTCCAAACTTATTTTCTGTACTCCCACAGAATCCAAAGCCCTGAGCTCTGTGCAGGCCACTCACAAAATCACCATCGAGTCCTCAGGAAACACTGAAATATGCGGCTTTCCCCAATTGCTGCAACACGTATCAGAACGCTCACTATCAAGTGGAAAAGAAATGGTAGAAACAGAACATGCCATTTTATACCCACTATCGTAATGATTTATTAAGGTAAGAATAATCTATGGATGCTAAAAGCACTAGGCAAATAATTTTGAGGGAACAGGATAGGATATGAAAAAATCTGCAAGACACCATCTTAACCAAATAACCAAACAATTTCATCAATAATGGGACAAACTAACATCATGAGCCCCACGCCCCACGATGTGATGTGCTGATAGGATACATCATTTATGTAGCACCCCTGATAAAATATTTAATTTGAATGAAAACTAGAAAGTACATTAAAGGGAACATAAGGGAAATGTAAAAATGTAAATAGAGAGCAGAGTTATAGTAATGTTAAATGTCCTGAGGGTCATATTTGCATGTGGTTATGTAGGAGAATGACTTATGAGATGCGTGCGAAAGTATTTAATGGTGGGGCAAAATATTAACAATTGATGAATCTATGTAGAGAATAAAAAAGTGTTCACTTGCAATATTTTTGCAATATTTCTAATGGTTTGAAATTATTCAAAAAATAAATCTGGAAGGAAAAAAGTTTTTGAACCTGTTTCCATCTTTCTCTGCAATCATGTTCCCTTTTCTAAACTCTTCTTCCAATACCAGTTAGCCAGTTAACCAATTTTTCCAGTTTATAAAACTCAAAACTTTTTGATTTAGTTTTGGAGAGTCACGATGTTTTATGTTTCTTCCTTCCTTGTGGCATTCTGATTCCAGGGAAGGAAGGAAACAGTAAAAATACAATTGAAAAAATGTGGGTATAATTAAACTTAGTAATTATAGTAAATAATAAAAAATTAGAATTCTTATTAACTTTGGTAGATTGGTAATGATGTTGTGGATAGTGAGAAACATCCATAGTCTTTAGAAATGCATATTGTGGTGGAAGGGGAAAAGATGTCATGTTTGAGATTGATTTAAATGCCTCAGCAAAGAAAAATGAAAAGAGGATAGATGAAGCAAATATAAAAAAACCAGGTAATGTTTCCATCTGGGCAACTGGCATATGGAGATTCATTATATTCTTCTTTCTTGTTTTGAGGTCTGAAATTTTTCAGTACAAACAATTTATAAGAAATCTTACTTCCCTCGCTCTCCAGGATCCCATTCAGATTGCCAGTACATCTAACCTATTTTTAAAGAAGTCACCTACTAATTACTCCTTTGGCTTTTCATCTCTCTTCTACTCCATTCTGGTCTACACAATGCCATCACACGAACATACATCTTAGTTTACCCAGTCAGTCCTGGTTTACGCCTGTTGTCCTGGTGTAATCATTACCAGTGCTTTTACTCCTAAAATGACCCAGTTTAAATGATAAATTAAATTATATGGTCACAATAAATAAAGTGATCTTGAGTTCAAGTTCCAGGTCTGACAATGCTGTGTAACCTCATCAAATTATTTAACTTCTCTGGTCCTCAATTTTCTTATCTGTAAAATGGAGGTAATAGTACTCATCATTAAGAAATAATGTGTGAAAAGCCCTCAGCAAGATGCCCAGCATGTATTAAGCAATTAATAGACAGTTGTTATAATTATGTCTTCCTTCAAACAAGACTCCTCGAATCCGGCCAGATCCCTGCCCCCCAAAACATGCCTCGTTCATGATCCTTCTGAGACTTACTGATGCTGTTCTGCCACCTATCAAAATCCTCCCTATCCTTCAAAGTTAAAATTTGAGGCCCTCAGCTGACTTCCCTCATCACTAAATACCGACAACTCATCACTCACTTCTGACACTGAATAATCCACTGGCCTGCATATTCCCCGAACTATTTATTCTATCTAAATACATCTTGTCTCCTCCCCTAGAGAGACTGTTAATTCCTTAAAACAAAAAATGTCTGTCTTCCACGTAAACCCCACAACCTCTAACCCAGTGTTATGTACATATGTAGCTGCAGCAAGTGCTCAGTAAAACTTGCATGCCCTAAACAAGACACCTAAATGAGACCTAACATTCTTCTAGGCAAGAATATGTTCCTTGGGGAAAAAAAAATCTAGAAATACAATCGTACTATTCTTAAGAAGTTTTGTTTAAGAACTTTCTGCATGATTTTTATCTCAGCTTCCTTATTCAGCCCCAAAGGAAGTGGGGTGGGGTGGGAAATCAAGGGCTTCTTTCTCACAAACTGAAACACCATCCCAAATCACTATCATCATGGAACTTTAAAACCCCAGACAGGAAGTTGCTTAGAGAGTTTCTAAGGACTGAAAGGCCAGTGTGGCTGCAGCACCATACGAGGGCAGAGTGGCTGGAGATGGGCTGGGAGAGGTGAGCAGAGGCCGGGCTGGGGTGGGGGTGGGGGATACAAGAGTGCATGCACTCATGCACGCAACCAACACAGAAGTTATTGAGCATCTGCTACATTTTAGGCACCACTATTCCAGGCTCTGGGGATACAGTATGAAGGGATGAACAAAATAGAGCACCACTCCTCAAGACGTTTCAATCCTAATAAGCGACATAAACAAATATTTACTCTAATACCTGGATACGTGCTATAAAGCAAAAAGAAGCAAGGTAAGAAAGTTGGGGTGAGGGGACAAGGTCTCTCTGAGATGACATTTGAGCAAAGCCCAGAGAGAAATGAGAAACAAGGCATGCAGAAGAGTGGTCCCTTGCCTGGACAGTCAGATGCAAGGGGTCTGAGCAGGACATTGCTTGGTATGTTCCAGAATGAGCAGGGAGGCCAGCTAGTGAGCCTGCTGTTGTTACCCCTCCTCATTCTCTATATACATTAGGAGGCCACAGCCATGGCCCAGGTGACTGGCAGCCTCAGCTGGGGGACAGACCTGAATGAAATGCACTCTCACAGGACACATTTGATTTCCACATGAGCAAACTGGTCTTTGGGAAGACTGGCCTACTCCCTGTTATTTCAATGTAGTACTTGCACCTGGGAAGCTCTTATTTCTGAAGTCAATGATCTATTCCCTTGAATTTCAGAAGTAGATATTCATTTCCACTCAGCTTTATTTCTATGCACTAGTTATATTTAGAATGGCTCTTTAAAGAAATGCAATTCTTTGCCAGGCAGGCTTCGGGTATTCAGTCATTTACACCACAGTAGATCCAGCACATGAAACGCAGCCTGTCACAATCAATCGCCCTTCTAAAGCCTGCTGTCCCAATCTCATTAGGCTGAGCTTCTGGGTTAGCCAGTTCCCAAAAGGAGATGAGAACATCTACAACCTCCTCTTCCCCCAGGATACAAGGCCATTTACTTACAATCAGGTTCAATGAGAGCCTTCATCTTAATTAATAAACATGTCATATTCAATCAGTGAAGCATCAATTGAAACATTTTTTTTTTTTAATTTTATTTTGTCGATATACATTGTAGCTGATTAATGCTCCCCATCACCAAAACCTCCCTCCCTTCTCCCTCCCCCCCTCCCCCCCAACCATGTCCTTTCTGTTTGTTTGTTGTATCAACTTCAAATAATTGTGGTTGTTATATCTTCTTCCCCCCCCCCGGTTTGTGTGTGTATGTGTGTATGTGTGTGTGTGAATTTATATATTAATTTTTAGCTCCCACCAATAAGTGAGAACATGTGGTATTTCTCTTTCTGTGCCTGACTTGTTTCACTTAATATAATTCTCTCGAGGTCCATCCATGTTGTTGCAAATGGCAGTATTTCATTCGTTTTTATAGCTGAGTAGTATTCCATTGTGTAGATGTACCACATTTTCCGTATCCACTCATCTGATGATGGGCATTTGGGCTGGTTCCAACTCTTGGCTATTGTAAAGAGTGCTGCGATGAACATTGGGGAACAGGTATACCTTCGACTTGATGATTTCCATTCCTCTGGGTATATTCCCAACAGTGGGATGGCTGGGTCGTATGGTAGATCTATTTGCAATTGTTTAAGGAACCTCCATACCATTTTCCATAGAGGCTGCACCATTTTGCAGTCCCACCAACAATGTATGAGAGTTCCTTTTTCTCCGCAGCCTCGCCAGCATTTATCGTTCATAGTCTTTTGGATTTTAGCCATCCTAACTGGGGTTAGATGGTATCTCAATGTGGTTTTGATTTGCATTTCCCGGATGCTGAGTGATGTTGAGCATTTTTTCATATGTCTGTTGGCCATTTGGATATCTTCCTTAGAGAAATGCCTACTTAGCTCTTTTGCCCATTTTTTAATTGGGTTGCTTGTTTTCTTCTTGTAAAGTTGTTTGAGTTCCTTATATATTCTGGATATTAATCCTTTGTCAGATGTATATTTTGCAAATATTTTCTCCCACTCTGTTGGTTGTCTTTTAACTCTTTTAATTGTTTCTTTTGCTGTGCAGAAGCTTTTTAGTTTGATATAATCCCATTTGTTTATTTTTCCTTTGGTTGCCCGTGCTTTTGGGGTCGTATTCATGAAGTTTGTGCCCAGTCCTATTTCCTGAAGTGTTTCCCCTATGTTTTCTTTAAGAAGTTTTATTATCTCAGGGTGTATATTTAAATCCTTAATCCATTTTGAGTTGATTTTAGTATACGGTGAGAGGTATGGATCTAGTTTCATTCTCCTGCATATCGATATCCAGTTATCCCAGCACCACTTGCTGAAGAGGCAGTCCCTTCCCCAGTGAATAGGCTTGGTGCCTTTGTCAAAGATCAGATGGCAGTAAGTGTGTGGGTTGATTTCTGGATTCTCTATTCTATTCCATTGGTCAGTGTGTCTGTTTTTATGCCAGTACCATACTGTTTTGGTTATTATAGCTTTGTACTATAGCTTAAAGTCAGGTAGTGTTATGCCTCCAGCTTTATTTTTTTTGCTGAGCATTGCTTTGGCTATTCGTGGTCTTTTATTGTTCCATATAAATGTCTGGATAGTTCTTTCCATTTCTGAGAAAAATGTCTTTGGAATTTTGATGGGGATTGCATTGAATTTGTATATCACTTTGGGTAGTATGGACATTTTCACTATGTTGATTCTTCCAATCCAAGAGCATGGAATATCTTTCCATCTTCTTGTATCCTCTCTAATTTCTCTCAGCAGTGGTTTGTAGTTCTCATTATAGAGATTTTTCACCTCCTTGGTTAACTCAATTCCTAAGTATTTTATTTTTTTGGTGGCTATTGTAAATGGGCAGGCTTTCTTGATTTCTCCTTCTGCATGTTCACTATTGGAGAAAAGAAATGCTACTGATTTTTGTGTGTTGATTTTGTATCCTGCTACTGTGCTGAAATCATTTATCAATTCCAAGAGTTTTTTTGTAGAGGTTTTAGGCTGTTCGATATATAGGATCATGTCATCTGCAAACAGGGACAGTTTGACTTCATCTTTTCCAATCTGGATGCCCTTTATTTGCTTCTCTTCTCTGATTGCTCTGGCTAATACTTCCAACACTATGTTGAATAGGAGTGGTGAGAGTTGGCATCCTTGTCTAGTGCCTGTTCTTAAAGGAAAAGCTTTCAGGTTTTCCCCATTCAGGATGATATTGGCAGTGGGTTTGGCATATATGGCTTTAATTATGTTGAGATACTTTCCCTCTATACCTAACTTATAGAGGGTCTTTGTCATGAATGAGTGCTGAACTTTATCAAATGCTTTTTCAGCATATATAGAGATGATCATATGGTCCTTGTGTTTGAGTTTATTAATATGGTGTATCACATTAATTGATTTGCGTATGTTGAACCAACCTTGCATCCCTGGGATGAATCCCACTTGATCGTGATGAATAATTTTTCGTATGTGTTGCTGTATTCTGTTTGCTAGTATTTTAGTGAGGATTTTTGCATCTGTATTCATCAAGGATATCGGCCTGTAGTTTTCTTTTTTGGTTATATCTTTACCTGGTTTTGGTATCAGGATGATGTTTGCTTCATAGAATGAGTTTGGGAGATTTGCGTCCGTTTCAATCTTTTGGAATAGTTTGTAAAGAATCGGTGTCAATTCCTCTTTGAATGTTTGGTAAAATTCTGCTGTGAATCCATCTGGTCCTGGGCTTTTCTTTGTTGGGAGCCTTCTGATAACAGCTTCAATCTCCTTTATTGTTATTGGTCTGTTCAAATTTTCTACGTCTTCACGGTTCAGTTTTGGGAGCTTGTGTGTGTCCAGAAATTTATCCATTTCCTCCAGATTTTCAAATTTGTTGGCGTATAGTTGTTTATAGTAGTCTCGAATGATTCCTTGTATTTCAGATGAATCAGTTGTAATATCGCCTTTTTCATTTCTAATTTTTGTTATTTGAGTCTTCTCTCTTCTTTTTTTTGTTAGCCATGCTAATGGTTTGTCAATTTTATTTATCTTTTCAAAAAACCAACTTTTTGATTCGTTGATCTTTTGAATTGTTTTTTGGTTTTCAATTTCATTCAGTTCTGCTCTGATCTTAATGATTTCTTTCCGTCTGCTAACTTTAGGTTTGGATTGTTCTTGTTTTTCTAGTTCTTTAAGGTGAAGTGTTAGGTTGTTCACTTGCCATCTTTCTATTCTTCTGAAGTGAGCGTTTAATGCGATAAATTTTCCCCTCAATACTGCTTTTGCAGTATCCCACAGGTTTTGGTATGATGTATCATTGTTTTCATTAGTTTCAATAAACTTTTTGATTTCCTGCTTGATTTCTTCTTGGACCCATATGTCATTAAGTAGAATGCTGTTTAATTTCCATGTGTTTGTATATTTTCCAGAGTTTTGTTTGTTATTAATTTCTAGTTTTAATCCATTGTGGTCTGAGAAGATACATGGGATAATTCCAATTTTTTTGAAATTATAGAGACTTGATTTGTGACCTAATATGTGATCTATCCTGGAGAATGATCCATGTGCTGCTGAGAAGAATGAATATTCTGAGGTTGTTGGGTGGAATGTTCTGTAGGTATCTGCCAATTCCAATTGGTCTAGAGTCTTGTTTAGATCTTGTGTTTCTCTACTGATTCTTTGCCTAGATGATCTGTCTAATATTGACAGTGGAGTGTTCAGGTCCCCTGCTATTATGGTATTAGTGTCTATTTCCTTCTTTAGGTCTAATAGAGTTTGTTTTATAAATATGGCTGCTCCAACATTGGGTGCATACATATTTATGATTGTTATGTCTTCTTGATGGATCAGTCCTTTTATCATTAAGTAGTGTCCCTCATTGTCTCTTTTTATGGTTTTTAGTTTAAAGTCTATTTTGTCAGATATAAGAATAGCCACTCCAGCTCGTTTTTCTTTTCTGTTTGCATGGTAAATCTTTTTCCATCCTTTCACTCTTAGTCTGTGTGAATCTTTATGGGTGAGGTGGGTCTCTTGTAGGCAGCATATAGTTGGGTCCTGCTTTTTGATCCAGTCAGCCAGTCTGTGTCTTTTAATTGGGGAATTTAAGCCTTTAACATTAAGAGTTGTTATTGAAAGGTGTTGATTTATTCCTAGCATTTTATTGGTTGTTTGGTTGTCTTAGGTGTCTTTTGTTCCTTGCTTTCTGATTTACTGTTTGGTTTCTTTGTTTGTTGGTTCCTTAGGTTGTAGATAGTGTTTTTGTTAGCTTGTTTTCTCTTCATGAATGCCATTTTTATTGTACTAGCGGGTTTAGATTTTTCTTAGGTTTTTATGGCAGTGGTAGTTATTTTTCAGGAACCAAACCCAGTACTCCCTTGAGGATTTCTTGTAAGGGTGGTCTTGTGGTAGTGAACTCCCGCAGTTTTTGTTTGTCTGAGAAATATACTATTTGCCCCTCATTTCAGAAGGATAGCCTTGCAGGGTAGAGTATTCTTGGCTGGCAATCTTTGTCTTTTAGTATTTTGAAAATATCATCCCATTCCTTTCTAGCTTTTAGGGTTTGTGATGAAAAGTCTGATGTTAACCTGATTGGGGCTCCCTTATAGGTGATTTGACGCTTCTCTCTTGCAGCTTTTAAGATTCTCTCTTTGTCTCTGAGTTTTGCCAATTTGACTATGACATGTCTTGGAGAAGGCCTTTTTGGGTTGAATACGTTTGGAGATCGTTGAGCTTCCTGGATCTGAAGATCTGTGATTTTTCCTATACCTGGGAAGTTTTCTGCCACTATTTTGTTGAATATGTTTTCAATGGAATCTCCATTTTCCTCCCCTTCTGGAATACCCATGACTCGGATATTTGAGCGCTTGAGGTTGTCTGATATCTCTCTCAGATTTTCTTCCATGTCCTTGATTCTTTTTTCTTTCTTTTTGTCTGCTTGTGTTATTTCAAACAGCCCATCTTCAAGTTCAGAGGTTCTCTCTTCAACTTCGACAAGCCTGCTGGTTAAACTCTCCGTTGTGTTTTTTATTTTGTTGAATAACTTCTTCAGTTCAGCAAGTTCTGCTACATTTTTTTTCAGGACATTGATTTCCTTGTATATTTCCTCTTTCAGATCCTGTATACTTTTCCTCATTTCATCATGATGTCTAGCTGAGTTTTCTTGTATCTCATTCAGTTTCCTTAGAATTATCACTCGAAATTCCTTGTCAGTCATTTCAAGGGCTTCTTGTTCTATAGGATCTAGAGTTTGAGATTTATTAACTTTTGGTGGTGTACTTTCTTGATTTTTTGTATTTCTGGTATCTTTTTTTGGGTGTTTATTCATTGTGGCCGGGGGTTTCACAGTTCACTGGTTTAAGACTAATGACTAACTAGGATGTTGCTGTGGTTGCCAATTTGGTATGGCTCCCGCCGTGACTGCTCAGTTGGCCTCTAGTGCCTTGTGTGTGTGGTTGCCTCGGGTCTTGGGCTTCTCCGGGGAGCCACCTTTCTGGTCAACTTGGACTCTGCTGGGCTGGTGGATCACGTACCACAGGGTGTGTGATCTCTGTTGAGCTTTCACTTCCCATGCAGGACTTCTCCCTGTTCCGTGTGCTCTGGCCCAGGCTGTTAGATCGTGCAGTGGCGACCCCACCGGGTGTGTGGTTTCTGTCGAGTCTCCGCCTCCCTGGCCGCACGTCTCCCCACTCTGTGCGCACTGTGCTGGGCTGGGGCGTGTCTTCTGCACCCCTCGTCTATCAGCTGGGCCTTCAAGACCCTGCTCGGCACCGCCTCGCCCAGGAAGTCTACCAGGTTTCTGCTAGGCACAGACGACCGGTCTCTCTGGGTGCCTTTGTAGCACTGTGTAGATCTTTCTCGGGTCTTGTTCACCTTTGTATCCCCCCGGTATAAACCGAGTCTAGTGCCCGCCTGCAGCCTGGTCTCCGGCCGGTTCAAGCGGACCTGGGAACTCTCCTACCACACTATTCCCAACCAGAAATTCGTTAGGCTTTTTTCCAAACTGGTGGTCGCAGAGATGGTATCTGCCTCCCAGTAACAGGAAGTTTACCGGGGCGGAGTCCAGGGTGTGGTGGAGTGACAGTCGGCCCGCCCGTACTTCCTAGCCCTCCCAAAACTGGTCGGGACGCCCCACACCCCCAGCCCTGCCAGAGAACCGCGGAGGGAGTGGGAGAGGAGGTCGGCCCGCAGGGTCCGGAAAGCCCCGCGCCAGGCCACGCAAATGGGCTCAGTGATGGCCGAGCAGGGCGGAGCTGCCCGCACCTGGGAAAATGGAGGCAGCACCGTGGCAGTGAGTGGCCTGGTGGTGCAGGCGGGAGCCGCGTGGGCATTCACCCCCCGAACAGAGCTGTGCCAGGGATCACTCACAGTGCTGTGCCAGGTCGGGCGCTCGCTCTGTCTCTGGTTTGTTGCCTTCCGTGTTCTCGGCGCTGCCGCCTCGGGCTGTTCAGTCGCGGCGCCGCTCGGGCGCTCCCAGGAATCTTCTTTAATGCCGGCCTGAAACCTCGAATCCTGAATAGGGCAGCTGGCCGCCTTCAGTGCGGCCCCAGCCTCCGGGATCCTGGCTGCATCCACAGCAGCCCTGGCGCCGTGTTCCCTGTTTCAAGACTCACTTTTGCAGCTAAGAATCAGTTCTTTTCCTGCTCCACACTTCAAAGCTGTTGCCTGTAAATGAGGCAGCCTCTCCTGCCGAGGGCAAAGTGGCGTTGAGCCCCCACGACCGGCCAGCAGCAGCAGTCCTCCCTTAAGAGATGGCCAGAGGAAGGTCCACAAGTTTCCCGGCTGCCTGAGGCCCAGTGGCCACCTTTTCCACCTCAGCTACTCCGCGCCAGCCGCCGCAGCCGCCGCCATCTTGAAACTTCTCTTGTCTTTTTGATCTGTGGTTTTAATTTGCATTTCTCTGATGATTAGTGATGTTGAGCATTTTTTCATGTGCCATTTTTGGATTTGTTGGCCATTTGTATATCTTCTTTTGAGAAATGTCTGTTCAGGTCCTTTGCCCACTTTATAACTGGGTTATTTGGTTTTATGCTGTTGGGTTCCTTATATATTCTGGATATTAGCTCCTTGTCTGATGTGTTGTTTGCAAGCATTTTCTCCCATTCTGTAGGTTGTTTTTTCACTTTGTTGACAGTGTCATTTGCTGTGCAGAAGCTTTTTAGTTTGATGCAGTCCCGTTTGTCTATTTTTGCTTTTGTCACCTGTGCTTTTGTAGTCTTGCTCAAAAAATCACTTCCCACTCCGATTTTGTGTGGTGTTTCCCCTATGTTTTCTTCTAGTAGTTTCATAGTTTCAGGTCTTAAATCTAGGCCTTTAATCCATTTGAGCATGTGGATAGCCAGCTTTCTCAGCACAATTTATTGAAGAGGCTGTTCTTTCCCCACTATATATTCTTGGCACCTGTGTCAAAAATCAGTTAGCTTTAAATGAGTGGGTGTACTTCTGGGCTGTCTACTCAGTTATGTTCGTCAATTTATTTGTTTTTATGCCAGTACCATGATGTTTTGGTTACTATACCTTTACAGTATATTTTAAGTCAGGTAGTGTAATGCCTACAACTTTGTTTTTTTGGTTTAAGATTACTTTGGCTATACAGGTTCTTCTGTGGTTCCATGCAAGTTTTAAGGTCATTTTTTCTATTTGTGTGTATAGTATCATTGGTATTTTGATAGAGATCGTGTTGAATCTGTAAATTGATTTGGGTAATATGGGCATTTTGATGATATTCCTTCTTCCAACCCATGGACTGGGTATATCTTTCCATTTATTTGTGTCTTCAATTTCTTTCACCAATGTTCTATAGTTTTCATAACAGAGGTATTTTACCTCCTTGGTTAAATTTACTCTGAGGTGTTTAATTTTTTTTCATAGCCATTGTGAATTGGATTACTTTCTTGATTTCATCTGCAGATATTGTTAATGGTGTAAATACATGCTATTGATTTCTGTGTGTTGAATTTTTAGTCTACCACTTTACTGAATTCATTTATTAGTTCTAGTAATTTTTTTGGTAGAGTCTTCAGGGTTTTCTATGTACATGTCATGTCATTTGCAAATAGGTATAGTTTGACTTCCTCCTTTCTGATTTTTATGCCCTTTATTGCCTTCTCTTGCCTTATTGTGCTGGCTAGAACTTCTAGTACTACACTAAGTAAGAGTGAGGAAAGTGGGCATCTTTGTCTTGTTCCAGATCACAGAGGAAAAGCCTTCAATTTTTGTCTGTTCAGTATGATATTAATTGTGGGTTTGTCATATATGGTCTTTATTGTGTTGAGGTATATTTCTTCTGTACCTAATTTGTTGAGTGTTTCTATCATGAAAGGGTGTTGGGTTTTATCAAATGCTTTTTCCGCATCTATTCAAAAGATCACATGGGTTTTTTTTCCTCCATTCTGTTGAGGTGATGTATCACATTTTTTGATTTGCAAATGCTAAAAGTACCTTGTGTCCCTGGGATGAATCCCACTCGATTATGGTGGATAATCTTTTTAATATGTTGCTGGATTCAGTTCACTAGTATGTTTTTGAGGATTTTCACACCTATGTCATTAGGAATATTGGTCTGTAATTTTTTTGTTCTTGTGTCTTTTTCTGGTTTTGTTTAAGGGTAATGCTGGCCTTGTAAAATAAGTTTGGAAGTATTTCCTCCTCTTTAATTTTCTGGAAGAGTTTGAGAAGAATTCGTATTAGTTCTTTAAATGTTTGGTAGAATTTGGCAGTGAAGTCAACTGGTCCTGGGGTTTTCTTTGTTGGGAGACTTTTTATTACTGCTTCAATTTCGTTACTCATTATTAGTCCATTTAGGTTTTCTAGTTCATCATGATTCAGCTTTGGTAAGTTTTATACATCCAGGAATTTATCCATTTCTTCTAGGTTTTCTAGTATGTTAGCATTTTGGTTTCCTTTTTGATTTCTTCTTTGACCCATTTGTTATTTAGAAGCATGTTGTTTAATTCCCATATATTTTAAGCATGTTGTTTAATTGCCATGTATTTGTACAGTTTTCAACATTCCATCTGTTATTGATTTCTAGTTTTATTCCATTGTGGTCAGACAAGATAGTTGGTATGATTTCAATTTTTTGGATTTGTTGAGATTTGTTTTGTGACCTAACACATGATCTATTCTAAAGAATGTCCCATATGCTACTGAGAAAAATGTGTATTCTGTAGCTATTGGACAAAATGTTCTATAACTGTCCATTAGGTCTAATTGATCTAGAGTGGAGATTAACTCTGATGTTTCATGGTTAACTTCCTGTCTGGATGATAAATCCTTTGCTGAAAGTGGGGTGTTAAAGTCTCCAACTATTATTGTGTTGGAGTCTATTTCTCACATTTGATCTAGTAGTATTTGCTTTATATATCTGGGTTCTCAGGTATTGGGTGTGTGTATATTTAGAATTGTTATATCCTTTTGTTGAATTGATCCCTTTAACGTTATATAATGACCTGTCTCATTTTTTTTAAAATTTCTTAGGCTTGAAGTCTATTTTATCTGATATAAGTGTAGCTACTCCTGCTCTATCCTCCCATCAGCTGCAGCTCATCCATCCTATTCAGGAGCAGGGGAAGCTTTTGAGCAGCTTTGCTGGTCTAGGAAATGGGATGGTGCACTCCAAAGCAGTACTTTTTTTTGGTGGAGGGGGACATTCATGGCACTCTTTTCCCCTGAAGACTCCAAGTAACTTCATGCAAAGAGCACTGCTGTGGCTTTGCCATCCCCAGGTAACTGCTCTGTGTGCTGGTACTGGCTCCATTTGCTGTGCCCAGGGAGCACATGAATGAATGGCCACATGCAAAACTTATGAGGGATTATTTCCTCTGGAGAGTGGAGTGTAGCTGGTTTACCTTTCCTTTTTTACCCTTCACATGTTATTAGCTTTTTTTCTAACATATGCACATACATTGCTTTCATATTTAAAAATAAATTTAGTTTCAAATTATTTTAATAAATATTGAGCATGAAGGCAATGTATATAACTGAAACCATCTGATCATTTATATTTAATTCAATGCTTATCCCTTCTCAGTTCAGGTATCCCCGGGAGCCCTTGTCACCTTTGGTCTGAATCACACAATGTTTTCCTCACATTGCAGCTGTTCCTTGCCCTTGAGCTCTTCACAACTACTTAATTACTGTTAAGTTTGGGAATACCACTGGCTAACAGATTATAAATTTCAGTTTTCCCATGGAAGACAAAAGCAATAATCTTGGAAATAAATTTTTAATTTGAAATATAAGTAGCCATTATGAAGTCCATGCACTTTGAATTCTTTAAAAAAAAACTGGAATCACATAATAAAATTCACCTAGAGAGGTGTAGACAGTGAATTATTACGATTTAAAGTAAGGAGAGATGTACTAACATCTGGCAGCAGAGAAACAAAAGAAAAAAAATGCAACGCCAACAGTAAGGGAAGCTCTATAAGAAAACTCTAAAGCAGAGCAACAAACTTTAGTAAGGATCATGGCACTGAGGGTGTTATTGTATGATAGCTCAGTGACATAGTATTTCTGTGATACTGATATTTCAAGTAAGTACATGGAGCAAATACTTGACCTTTGTTGAATGAATAGAGAAATTGAGGAGTAGGGGGACGATTAAGAATGGGGGAGGAAGGTATAATCTCTTTAAAAGTTCAAAATTACGTGAACAATTGTGAAGTCTCTCACATGTACCAGGCACTGCTGCCCTCAATGAGTTTATAACCTGTGCCTACTAACCATGAAAAGGCAGTGGAAAACATGCAATAAAGAAAACACATAAATGAAACAGAAGCAGGAGACAAAATGATGTCATGAGAGGGACAGATTTCCAGGATGGGTGTCACATGAGGAAAGTTTTAAAGAAACAAAAGGAGTTTGTCAGCAGGCAGGAAGATGAAAGGAGGTAACAGAGGAGTGTCTGATCTTGAGGGAGGTTAGGTCTTCAAGCTGGGCATGGAGTGAAGTGAACGAAAACCAGATGAGAGAGGAATTATCCATAAAAAACCCTTAAGCCACTTGTCTTGTGCACGCAGTGGCAGTTTTTCTTATAGGAGTTGATGGAGGTTGTGGTTTCTTTAATCGAATACTGTGTGATGTGGCTGTAGGACAGGGGGGAGAATCATGTGTACTATTTGTTTCTCTTTCTTTCCTTTTCAGCACATAGAGTTGAATCTTCTTGAATTAAGTACTTGGATGAAGTGACTCTGATGTATGTATAAATGTAGAGACAAGACTTTGGTTACTAAACCCCACTTTCACAGCTGCCCAGATTACCTGGCCATAAGCTCCTTCCCTCAGAAAACATGGCTTCCCTCCCCTAGAGGTGACACTGTCAGATGCCCTTGACCCTCAGTAAAAAACCATTTCTCTTGTCTGCTTACCAGGTGGATTAGTCTCCTAGAGCTATCGTAACAAGTTACCACAAACTGAGTGGCTTAAACAACAGGAATTTATTGTCTCACAGTTCTGGAACCTAGAAATCTGAGATCAACGTGTCAACATGGCCATTATCCCATGGAAAGCTCTCAGAAAGAATGTGTTCCAGAGCTCTCCTCCTAGCTTCCAGTAGTTCCTTGGCTTGTGACATCATAATTCCAATCTTCACATGACACCCATGTGTGTGTGTCTGCCTTCAGTTTCCCCATTTAAAAGGACACCGGTCATATTGGATTAAAGGCCCACCCTACTCCAGCATGACCTTATCATAACTAATTGCATCTGCAATGACCCGGTTTCCAAATAAGTTCACATTCTGAGGCACTTAGGGTTAGGACTCCCACATACGAATTTGGGGGAAAATAATTCAAACCATAGTGCTGGATTTCCTTCCAAGCCTCTTTCTGCCTCTTCTGTAAAAGTACAATTATTTATGTATAGTAATTAAATATTACGAAAAGTGAAGAAGTAGGGACATAAAAAGACCGAGCATTGAAAGCTAAGTCAATATATACAATCATATTATCTGCAAACAGGGACAATTGATTTCCTCTATAGAAAACCCGAGAGACTCTACCAAAAAACTCTTAGAGCTGATAAATGAATTCAGTAAGGCTGCAGGATACAAAATCAACATACAAAAATCAGTAGCATTTTTATACTCTAACAACAAACTAGAAGAAAAAGAGGTCAAGAAAGCAAGCCCATTTACAATAGTCACCAAAAAAATAAAATACCTAGGAATAAATCTAACTAAAGAGGTGAAAGATCTTTACAATGAGAACTACAAATCACTTCTGGAAGAAATTAAAGAAGACACTAAGAGATGGAAAGACATTCCTCGTTCGTGGATTGGAAGAATCAATGTAGTAAAAATGTCCATACTACCCAAAGCCATCTACAGATTCAATCAATTCCCATCAAAATACCAATGACATTCTTCACAGAAATAGAAAAAGCAATCCTAACATTCATATGGAACAACAAAAGAGCCTGAATAGCCAAAGCAATCCTAAGCAAAAAAAGTAAAGCTGGAGGCATTACACTTCTAAACTTCAAACTATATTATAAATCTGTAGTAACAAAAACAGCATGATACTGGCATAAAAACAGACACATTAACCAATGGAACAGAATAGAGAACTCAGAAATCAACCCACATATTTACAGCCAACTGATCTTTGACACAGGCACCATGAACATACACTGGGCAAAAGACTGCCTCTTCAATAAATGGTGCTGGGAATACTGAATATCCTTGCAGAAGAATGAAACTTGATCCATACTTCTCACCATATACCAAAATCAACTCAGAATGCATTAGAGTCTTAAATATAAGGCCTGAAATTTTAAAACTCCTAGAAGAAAACATAGGGGAAATGCTCCAAGATTTAGGACTGGGAAATGACTTTATGAATAACACCCCAAAAGCACAGCCAACAAAAGAAAAAATAAACAAATGGGATTATATCAAACTAAAATGCTTCTTTACAGCAAAGGAAACAGTCAGTAGAGTGAAAAGACATCCTACAAAATGGGAGAAAATATTTGCAAAATACACATCCATCAAGGGATTAATATTCAGAGTATACAAAGAGCTCAGACAACTTTACAGCAAAAAACCAAATAATCCAATTAAAAAATGTACAAAGTTGCTGAATAGACATTTCTCAAAGGAAGATATACATTTGTATATCTTCCGCTGCCAGCTGACCTGAACAGCCCTAGCCTCGTTCCTTTTGGTGGGCGAGCAAATGGCCCGGGATTCCCCTTTCCCTCCTGTCCCCTTTGGAAGGAGATGGGGGAAGAGAGCCGTGAAGAGAGGTGAGCACAGCCACCGGCCCCCAAAAACAGCCCAGTTAAAGGACACTCAGACGCGGTGGGGGTTCTGTTGAGCAGTTCCGTTTATTATCACACAAGCACTTGCTTTTAAAGGCAAATGGGGAAGGGAGGTTTTTTACATAATCTCATCAGCCTAAAGGTCAAGAGAGCATGCATCCTGTCTCAATGCCTAGCTATTGCAACCATGAGCACGGAAGCGCGTATTTGGCCAATAAGGGCTAAGGCAAGGTTCCCGCAGACACACCCCCACCCTACTTCCTCCTGGCGCTGTCTTAGGCTGCCACATTAATACGCCATTGTGGGCCCATAATGGCACCGCTTGTAATGTCACTTAAGGTGGCGTTAGTTTTTAAAGCCCAACAAAATAGCCAACAGGTATATGAAAAAATGCTCAACATCACCAATCATCAGGGAAATGCAAAACAAAACCACTTTGAGGTATCACCTCACACCAATCAGACTGGCTATAATAAAAAAGACAGAGAATAATAAATGCTGGTAAGGATGAGAAGAATGAGGAATGCTCCTGTGCTGTTGGTAGGACTGTAAATTAGTACAGCCATTATGGAGAACAATATGGAGGTTCCTTAAACAACTACAGATAGAACTTCCATATGATCCAGCAATCCCACTCCTGGGAATATATCCAGAGGACTGGAAAACATTAGGTTGAAGGGATACCTGCACTCCCATGTTTATTGCAGCTCTATTTACAGTAGCCAGGCAATGGAACCAACCTAAAGGTCCATTGATGGATGACTGGGTAAGGAAATTGTGGAGTATATATACACAATGGAATACTACTCAGCTATAAAAAAGAATGAAATTCTACCATTTGCAGCAACATGGATGAGCCTGGAGAAAATTATCCTAAGTGAAACAACCCAGGTATAGAAACAGAAATACCTCATGTTCTCACTCATAACTGGAAGCTGAATCCATAAATAAACAAATGAACAATTAAGAGAGACAGAGAGAAAGAAAGAAACAACAATCACAGTAATACATTTAACTTTTAGAAAACCAGAGGTGGAAAAGGGGAGGGGAGGGGAAGAGGGAGAGGGGCTAATGAGGAATTGGTCAACAGACACAAAGAATGATTGCGTACTGTAATGATAAATAAGCTAACTATACTGATCTAACCACCACACATTCCACACAATTACTGAAAATCAGCATTGTACCCCACATGTATGT
Source organism: Cynocephalus volans (assembly GCF_027409185.1). Taxonomy (NCBI): domain Eukaryota; kingdom Metazoa; phylum Chordata; class Mammalia; order Dermoptera; family Cynocephalidae; genus Cynocephalus; species Cynocephalus volans. The sequence continues at coordinate 13,541,772 of NC_084468.1, forward strand.
ATAATAAAATAAATAAATAAGAAAAAAGAAGAAAATTAAGTCAAATGTTCTACAAAGACTTAATAAAGGTCAACCATTTGAATGAAATTATATGTGGCTAAATTGCAAAAGTCTGGGGAGAAAAAAAAGCTAAAAATCTAGAACTCTGAAATCCGTGTGTGTTAGTGTTTGCTACACTTCAAAGAAACTAAAACAAAGAAATCAAAAATTACAAAGGATGCATTTTCAGCATGATTTATATCAGAAACATTAATTTTGAAACATAAAACAATTAATTCATAATAAAAATAAATTTTAAGGCTTGGCTGTACATCAAAAGATTGGTGAATGAATGTTTTAAGTTCCCTGTTTAAAAGAACTTTTTTGATTTAGGCAGCATCCTAATAGGAACAGACATGGAAAGACACCCATGATATATATATCATGTGAAAAATTCAAGTTACAAAATATGCGAAGTACTCCATTTTTTCTTAAAAGTTTCAATATATTGGAGAGCATGTTTGCAAGATTTTAAAAGGACTAGTATTGTTATGAGTGATTAAATCTAGACAGTGATCTTCAGTGAAGTTAATATCACAAAAAGAGATACAACCAGACATTATCTGTCGCCTGATGCAAATGTACCACCCCATCCATAAATTATTTTTGCCCCCAAAATAAACCTGAATCTGATCTCTATTAGGACTAGCTTACAGGAAATGCAGAGGACAGAGGAACATGATAAAGAACACCATGAAGATGCAATCAGCACAGTTCAGCCTATGGGAAATACTACAGGAAAAGCAACTTGGTTCCTTGACAAATAAATTACAAGGGGGAAAAGACCTTAAGGGACAGCCTGTAAATTAAAGAGAGACATTATCAACCAATTGCAACATATGAGCAGTAGTATTTGGGTCTTGACTCAAACAAACAAACTGAAAAAAAAAAACTACTTATCTATAAGACAATAAATCTGAACACTTCCTGAATATTTTGTTATATTGAAGAATTAATGTCAACATTCTACAGCTTGATAATAGCATTGTATCTTCATTTTTAGAGATGCATACTGAAATATTTGCAGATGAAATGATAGAATGGCTGGAATTTGCTTAAAAATAAAGGGAGAGAGTAGAGGAAGAGAATGGGGTAGAACTAGAGCAAAATTGATCATGAATTGTAAGCTATTTAAGCTGGATGATGGGTAAATGAAGGCTTATCAGATTCTCCTACTTTTGAACAGTCTCCATAATTTTTTTTTTTCTAAGTTTTGGTTGTCATATTCACTTGGGAAAACTGGTAGTATTACTAAAGGTAAAAAAAAATGCACACTCTATGGCACAGCAATTCACTCCTAGGTATATACCCAACAGAAATGTGTTCATATTCTCACATATAGAGAAGACATATAGAAAAATCTTCATAGCAGCACTATGCATAATGGCCCCAACCAAAGACATCTCAAATGACAATCCAGTAGGATGGATAAATAAATTATGGTATATTCACATAATTCTATAGTATACAATAATGAGAATGAATATTTACAACTACATGTAACAATGCAAACAAACCTCAAAAATAAAACATTGAGCTAAAAAGAAGCCAGAAAAGAAAGAGTATATACTATGCAATTACACCAGGAATAACTAATTTATATTACTGAAAGTCAGGCAAGCAGTTACCCTTGGAATGAGTTGGGAGACAGTGACCAGGAAACAAGAGGGAGTTCTTCCCCAAGGGGGTTCTTTTCCTTTATCTGGATGCTAGTTACACAGATGTGTTCAATTTTTGAAAAGCTATCAAGCTGTAAGCTTTTGTGCACTTTCTCTATGCATATTATACTTTAATGTAAATTTTTAAAATATTTTTTAAATTAAAAAATTAGGAAAGAGCATGGATGGAGCATGAGGACTGACTAGATGGAGACATTGCTCATCCCTCCCACAAAAATGGAGAATGCGTGGAATGCACAGCTACACTTAGACAAGAAAAATGAAAGGAGGGAGAAGGAACTCATCAAGGGAGCAGTGGAGATGTTGGCGAGTGAAGAAACTCAGGATAGTCACAAAGGGAACAGAAAAATTTTCGTCCAGCACGACCCACAGAGATGGAGATTCAGAAGGAGATTCTGACCACGGGAAAGTGATTGGACTAGCAGCCCCACCCACAGAGGAGTCTGCACTGCCCTCACATCCACGCACTTGGTGTCAGAAGCTGCTGCAGGCATACACAGCTGTGTTGGCCTGGTGAGGGACACACACAGAGCCACCCCCACCCCTTGGGCCTCAGACTGCTGCAGCAATCTTGGGACCAGGATCAGTCCCAATACCCTCAGTCTGGCTTTGTCCCTGTGCCCTGGGAATGGATGGTCTAGTGTAGTGAGGGTGTCACCCTCGAGAAGGAGGTGGTCTGTGTGCACACTCTCCAGACACAGAAAGCAGCTTATTCAGGTCCAGTGCCTGTGGCTGGTGACTCTGCCTATGTTGGCAGGATGCCTGTACAATACAGCCCTGAGGAGGGGGAGGAGAACCCACACACCTTTCTCAGGGTCAGTCTCTTCAGCCACACACCTGGTACTGGGAACTCTTGGCCACACACATGACTGAACTGACCCAGGGAGGGACACACTCTAAATCACCCCCATGTACTGGTCCCCAGGCCTCTGCAGTGGTTTCAGATTTGAGATTGAGCCCAACACCAGAGATCATTTTGCTCTGGCCCCAGCAGCAGTTTCACTTCCCTCTGGCCACATCATTGTGACTGGTTGACCACACCCATGTCTGCACAGTGTCCATCACCCTGGGAACAGGCAGTCCAGTGTAGCAAGGGTGACATCCACAGGATGGAAGGGAGCTGGCACACACATTTTACAGAGTCAGAAAACTCCCTAATGGGGGCACCTAGCCACTGCTGGCAACACCACCTTTGCTGGTGAGGTGCCCTCGCACTGCATGCAGCCACAAAGAGGTAGTGGAGGACTCATACAACTCTTTGGGGCACAGACACATGCCTGAAAAACCAGTGAACCCACCCATGTATGCTTGCCCCAACAAGGGGGCTTCTGAGGGAGCTGGCTTCTCATGGGGGTGCAGAAGCACACCCACATTCCCAGTGACCTTTAACACAGAAGCCCAAATGAGCAGAGATACAGAGTGTCCCAAAGAGTCACACAGGCCTGTCCACAACTGCAGCAGTTGTGGCCAGAGTGGCCACTCCAGCTGAATAGCTATAAAGGGCCCCAGCATCGTTCTTGGGGCAAACGGTCCCACCCAATACAGTTAACACTTTGCCCAGAGTGCCTCGCTTCAACAGTGATGCTGCAGACCATCAGTGTCCCTCCTGAGAGTACAGGCCCCACACACAAATCCAGTGACCCCACTAAGTATCACTCATTTCAGCAGCAAAGCTACAGAGTAGCTCAATGTCTACCCTGGGGGTACAGGGTTCTGCCCAGAGCCTCAGAGAGACCATTGAGTCACCCCTCTAACTGAGGGACTGCTGAACACCCCAGTATCCCCCTTGAAGCCTAAGGTCCTACTGCTGACCTCTAAGAACCCCTTCCCAGGGTCGTCCTTTTAAGCTGAGGACTTTCAGATCACCACAGACTACCTATCAGGGTCATGGGACACTAGCCACATGCCAGTGAGGCAGCTCAGGGTCACCCACATCATCCAACAAGCAAAAGACATCCAGGTGTTTCTCCCAAGAGCTTAAGATCTCACCAGCAACCTCAACAACCCAATCCAGTGTCACTCACTTCAGCAAGGAATTACTGAGTGCCTCAGTACCTAGGCCATGGAAGTACTCACAGACAACTCTGACATTGAATATGATCAAAGTAACCACACAGAGACTGTACTACTATGTTTACCCAGAATGAAAACCAAAACACTTGACCCAGTGGTCAATATAAAACACATCTACAGGAGGGATACTCTCTCACCAAAAGCTAATCTTGACTGTCAGAAGAAGCAACTACTGAACCAGATGGCCCAGACACCAATGTAGAGATAATAGAAATATGAAAAAAACAAGAAAATATAACACCCACAAAGGAATACAATAATTCTCCAGTACTACACACCAAACAACAGGAAACCTATGAAATGACTGAAAAGGAACTTCTAGCAAAAATCTTAAAGAAATTCAATGAGATACAAAAAAACTCAGATAGATGACACGATAAAATAAAAAAAAAAAAACAGGATCTGGAGTAAGAAGTTTATAAAAACATAGACACCTTAAAAGAGAACATAGCAGAACTCTTGGAACTGAAGGATTCATTCAATGAATTAAAAAAATACAACTGAAAGCTTAAGCAACAGTTGAGAGCAAGCAGAATTTCTGACCTCAAACACAAGCCTTTTGAAATAACCCAGGCTGACAAAAAAGAAGAAAAAAGAATTTTTAAAAAAATGAAAAGAACCTTATAAGAGCTGTCAGACAACCTTAAGCAAACAAACATCCAAATTATGGGTGTGCTAGAAGAGGAGGAGAAAGGGACGGCATTGAAAACCTATTCAACCAAATAATAGTGGAAAATTTCCCATGTACTGGGAGACATACAGACTTCCAGAGCCAAGAGGTTCAAAGATCCCCAATCAGATTCAATCCAAAATGATCCTCTCCAAGACACATTTTAGTCAAACTGTCAAAAGTCAAAGACAAAGAGAGAATCCTAAAAAGAGAAAGAGAAAAAGGTCAAGTTACCAGTAAGGAAGTCCTCATCCGACTAACAGCAGACTTCTCAGCACAAAACTTACAGACCAGGGGAGAATGGAATGATATATTCAAAATACTAAAAGAAGAATCCAAAGAGGGGTTTTCAAGATGGCGGCGGCTGCAGCGGCTGGCGCGGAGTAGCTGAGGTGGAAAAGGTGGCCACTGGGCCTCAGGCAGCCGGGAAACTTGTGGACCTTCCTCTCGCCATCTCTTAAGGGAGGACTGCTGCTGCTGACCGGTCGTGGGGGGGGACCGCCACTTTGCCCCCCGGCAGGAGAGGCTGCCTCATTTACAGGCAACAGCTTTGAAGTGTGGAGCAGGAAAAGAACTGTTTCTTAGCTGCAAAAGCGAGTCTCGAAACAGGGAACACGGCGCCAGGGCTGCTGTGGATGCAGCCAGGATCCCGGAGGCCGGGGCCACGCTGAAGGCGGCCAGCTGCCCTATTCAGGATTCGAGGTTTCAGGCCGGCATTAAAGAAGATTCCTGGGAGCGCCCGAGCCGCGCCGCGACTGAATAGCCCCAGGCGGCAGCGGCCGAGAACTAGGAAAGGCGGCAAACCAGAGACAGAGAGCGAGCACCCGACCTGGCACAGCACTGTGAGTGATCGCTGGCATAGCTCTGTTCGGGGGGTGCATGCCCACGCGGCTCCCGCCTGCACCACCAGGCCACTCACCGCCCGGTGCTGCCTCCATTTTCTCAGGTGCGGGCAGCTCCGCCCTGCTCAGCCATAACTGAGCCCTCCCACTTGCTTGGCCTGGCGCCGGGCTTTCCGGAGCCTGCGGACTGGCCTCGGCTCCAACTCCCTCTGCGGTTCTCTGGCGGGGCTGGTGGCAGGGGTGTCCCGGGCCAGAGTCGGGAGGGCAAGGTAGTACCCGTCACTCCACCATACCCTGGACTCCGGCCCCAGGTAAACTCCCTGTTACTGGGAGGCAGACACCATCTCTGTGGCCACCAGTTTGGAAAAAAGCCTAACGAATTTCTGGTTGGGAGTAGTGTGGTAGGAGAGTTCCCAGGTCCGCTTGAACCGGCCGGAGACCAGGCTGCAGGTGGGCGCTAGACTCGGTTTATACTGGGGGGATACAAAGGTGAACAAGACCCGAGAAAGATCTACATAGTGCTACAAAGGCACACAGAGAGACCGGTCGTCTGAGCCCAGCAGAAACCTGGTAGACTTCCTGGGCAAGGCGGTGCCGAGCAGGGTCTTGAAGGCCCAGCTGATAGACGAGGGGTGCAGAAGACACGCCCCAGCCCAGCACAGTGCGCACAGAGTGGGGAGACGTGCGGCCAGGGAGGCGGAGACTCGACAGAAACCAAACACCCAGTGGGGTCGCCACTGCACGATCTAACAGCCTGGGCCAGAGCACACGGAACAGGGAGAAGTCCTGCATGGGAAGTGAAAGCTCAACAGAGATCACACACCCTGTGGTACGTGATCCACCAGCCCAGCAGAGTCCAAGTTGACCAGAAAGGTGGCTCCCCGGAGAAGCCCAAGACCCGAGGCAACCACACACACAAGGCACTAGAGGCCAACTGAGCAGTCACGGAGGGAGCCATACCAAATTGGCAACCACAGCAACATCCTAGTTAGTCATTAGTCTTAAACCAGTGAACTGTGAAACCCCCGGCCACAATGAATAAACACCCAAAAAAAGATACCAGAAATACAAAAAATCAAGAAAGTACACCACCAAAAGTTAATAAATCTCAAACTCTAGATCCTATAGAACAAGAAGCCCTTGAAATGACTGACAAGGAATTTCGAGTGATAATTCTAAGGAAACTGAATGAGATACAAGAAAACTCAGCTAGACATCATGATGAAATGAGGAAAAGTATACAGGATCTGAAAGAGGAAATGTACAAGGAAATCAATGTCCTGAAAAAAAATGTAGCAGAACTTGCTGAACTGAAGAAGTTATTCAACAAAATAAAAAACACAACGGAGAGTTTAACCAGCAGGCTTGTCGAAGTTGAAGAGAGAACCTCTGAACTTGAAGATGGGCTGTTTGAAATAACACAAGCAGACAAAAAGAAAGAAAAAAGAATCAAGGACATGGAAGAAAATCTGAGAGAGATATCAGACAAACATAAGCGATCAAATATCCGAGTCATGGGTATTCCAGAAGGGGAGGAAAATGGAGATTCCATTGAAAACATATTCAACAAAATAGTGGCGGAAAACTTCCCAGGTATAGGAAAAATCACAGATCTTCAGATCCAGGAAGCTCAACGATCTCCAAACGTATTCAACCCAAAAAGGCCTTCTCCAAGACATGTCATAGTCAAATTGGCAAAACTCAGAGATAAAGAGAGAATCTTAAAAGCTGCAAGAGAGAAGCGTCAAATCACCTATAAGGGAGCCCCAATCAGGTTAACATCAGACTTTTCATCACAAACCCTAAAAGCTAGAAAGGAATGGGATGATATTTTCAAAATACTAAAAGACAAAGATTGCCAGCCAAGAATACTCTACCCTGCAAGGCTATCCTTCCGAAATGAGGGGCAAATAGTATATTTCTCAGACAAACAAAAACTGCGGGAGTTCACTACCACAAGACCACCCTTACAAGAAATCCTCAAGGGAGTATTGGGTTTGGTTCCTGAAAAATAACTACCACTGCCATAAAAACCCAAGAAAAATCTAAACCCGCTAGTATAATAAAAATGGCATTCATGAAGAGAAAACAAGCTAACAAAAACACTATCTACAACCTAAGGAACCAACAAACACAGAAAACAAACAGTAAATCAGAAAACAAGGAACAAAAGACACCTAAGACAACCAAACAACCAATAAAATGCTAGGAATAAATCAACACCTTTCAATAACAACTCTTAATGTAAAAGGCTTAAATTCCCCAATTAAAAGACACAGACTGGCTGACTGGATCAAAAAGCAGGACCCAACTATATGCTGCCTACAAGAGACCCACCTCACCCATAAAGATTCACACAGACTAAGAGTGAAAGGATGGAAAAAGATTTACCATGCAAACAGAAAAGAAAAACGAGCTGGAGTAGCTATTCTTATATCTGACAAAATAGACTTTAAACTAAAAACCATAAAAAGAGACAATGAGGGACACTACTTAATGATAAAAGGACTGATCCATCAAGAAGACATAACAATCATAAATATGTATGCACCCAATGTTGGAGCAGCCAGATTTATAAAACAAACTCTATTAGACCTAAAGAAGGAAATAGACACTAATACCATAATAGCAGGGGACCTGAACACCCCACTATCAATATTAGACAGATCATCTAGGCAAAGAATCAGTAGAGAAACACAAGATCTAAACAAGACTCTAGACCAATTGGAATTGGCAGATATCTACAGAACATTCCACCCAACAACCTCAGAATATTCATTCTTCTCAGCAGCACATGGATCATTCTCCAGGATAGATCACATATTAGGTCACAAATCAAGTCTCAATAAATTCAAAAAAATTGCAATTATCCCATGTATCTTCTCAGACCACAATGGATTAAAACTAGAAATTAATAACAAACGAAACTCTGGAAAATATACAAACACATGGAAATTAAACAGCATTCTACTTAATGACATATGGGTCCAAGAAGAAATCAAGCAGGAAATCAAAAAATTTATTGAAACTAATGAAAACAATGATACATCATACCAAAACCTGTGGGATACTGCAAAAGCAGTATTGAGGGGAAAATTTATCGCATTAAACGCTCACTTCAGAAGAATAGAAAGATGGCAAGTGAACAACCTAACACTTCACCTTAAAGAACTAGAAAAACAAGAACAATCCAAACCTAAAGTTAGCAGACGGAAAGAAATCATTAAGATCAGAGCAGAACTGAATGAAATTGAAAACCAAAAAACAATTCAAAAGATCAACGAATCAAAAAGTTGGTTTTTTGAAAAGATAAATAAAATTGACAAACCATTAGCATGGCTAACAAAAAAAAGAAGAGAGAAGACCCAAATAACCAAAATTAGAAATGAAAAAGGCGATATTACAACTGATTCATCTGAAATACAAGGAATCATTCGAGACTACTATAAACAACTATACGCCAACAAATTTGAAAATCTGGAGGAAATGGATAAATTTCTGGACACACACAAGCTCCCAAAACTGAACCGTGAAGATGTAGAAAATTTGAACAGACCAATAACAATAAAGGAGATTGAAGCTGTTATCAGTAGGCTCCCAAGAAAGAAAAGCCCAGGACCAGATGGATTCACAGCAGAATTTTACCAAACATTCAAACAGGAATTGACACCGATTCTTTACAAACTATTCCAAAAGTTTGAAACGGACGCAAATCTCCCAAACTCATTCTATGAAGCAAACATCATCCTGATACCAAAACCAGGTAAAGATATAACCAAAAAAGAAAACTACAGGCCAATATCCTTGATGAATATAGATGCAAAAATCCTCACTAAATTACTAGCAAACAGAATACAGCAACACATACGTAAAATTATTCATCACGATCAAGTGGGATTCATCCCAGGGATGCAAGGTTGGTTCAACATACGCAAATCAATAAATGTGATACACGATATTAATAAAGTCAAACACAAGGACTATATGATCATCTCTATAGATGCTGAAAAAGCATTTGATAAAGTTCAGCACTCATTCATGACAAAGACCCTCTATAAGTTAGGTATAGAGGGAAAGTATCTCAACATAATTAAAGCCATATATGACAAACCCACAGCCAATATCATCCTGAATGGGGAAAACCTGAAAGCTTTTCCTTTAAGAACAGGAACTAGACAAGGATGCCCACTCTCACCACTCTTATTCAACATAGTGTTGGAAGTACTAGCCAGAGCAATCAGAGAAGAAAAGGAAATAAAGGGCATCCAGATTGGAAAAGATGAAGTCAAACTGTCCCTGTTTGCAGATGACATGATCCTATATATCGAACAGCCTAAAACCTCTACAAAAAAACTCTTGGAATTGATAAATGATTTCAGCACAGTAGCAGGATACAAAATCAACACACAAAAATCAGTAGCATTTCTTTTCTCCAATAGTGAACATGCAGAACGAGAAATCAAGAAAGCCTGCCCATTTACAATAGCCACCAAAAAAATAAAATACTTAGGAATTGAGTTAACCAAGGAGGTGAAAAATCTCTATAATGAGAACTACAAACCACTGCTGAGAGAAATTAGAGAGGATACAAGAAGATGGAAAGATATCCCATGCTCTTGGATTGGAAGAATCAACATAGTGAAAATGTCCATACTACCCAAAGTGATATACAAATTCAATGCAATCCCCATCAAAATTCCAAAGACATTTTTCTCAGGAATGGAAAAAACTATCCAGACATTTATATGGAACAATAAAAGACCACGCATAGCCAAAGCAATGCTGAGCAAAAAAAATAAAGCTGGAGGCATAACACTACCTGACTTTAAGCTATACTACAAAGCTATAATAACCAAAACAGTATGGTACTGGCATAAAAACAGACACACTGACCAATGGAATAGAATAGAGAATCCAGAAATCAACCCACACACTTACTGCCATCTGATCTTTGACAAAGGCACCAAGCCTATTCACTGGGGAAGGGACTGCCTCTTCAGCAAATGGTGCTGGGATAACTGGATATCCATATGTAGGAGAATGAAACTAGATCCATACCTCTCGCCGTATACTAAAATCAACTCAAAATGGATTAAGGATTTAAATATACACCCTGAAACAATAAAACTTCTTAAAGAAAACATAGGAGAAACACTTCAGGAAATAGGACTGGGCACAGACTTCATGAATACGACCCCAAAAGCACGGGCAACCAAAGGAAAAATAAACAAATGGGATTATATCAAACTAAAAAGCTTCTGCACAGCAAAAGAAACAATTAAAAGAGTTAAAAGACAACCAACAGAGTGGGAGAAAATATTTGCAAAATATATATCTGACAAAGGATTAATATCCAGAATATATAAGGAACTCAAACAACTTTACAAGAAGAAAACAAACAACCCGATTAAAAAATGGGCAAAAGAGCTAAGTAGGCATTTCTCTAAGGAAGATATACAAATGGTCAACAGACATATGAAAAAATGCTCAACATCACTCAGCATCCGGGAAATGCAAATCAAAACCACACTGAGATACCATCTCACCCCAGTTAGGATGGCTAAAATGCAAAAGACTATGAACGATAAATGCTGGCGAGGCTGCGGAGAAAAAGGAACTCTCATACATTGTTGGTGGGACTGCAAAATGGTGCAGCCTCTATGGAAAATGGTATGGAGGTTCCTCAAACAATTGCAGATAAATCTACCATACGACCCAGCTATCCCACTGTTGGGTATATACCCAGAGGAATGGAAATCATCAAGTCGAAGGTATACCTGTTTCCCAATGTTTATCGCAGCACTCTTTACAATAGCCAAGGGTTGGAACCAGCCCAAATGCCCATCATCGGATGAGTGGATACGGAAAATGTGGTACATCTACACAATGGAATACTACTCAGCTATAAAAACGAATGAAATACTGCCATTTGCAACAACATGGATGGACCTTGAGAGAATTATATTAAGTGAAACAAGTCAGGCACAGAAAGAGAAATACCACATGTTCTCACTTATTGGTGGGAGCTAAAAATTAATATATAAATTCACACACACACACACACAAACCGGGGGGGGGGGGAAGAAGATATAACAACCACAATTATTTGAAGTTGATACGACAAGCAAACAGAAAGGACATTGTTGGGGGGGAGGGGGGAGGGAGAAGGGAGGGAGGTTTTGGTGATGGGGAGCAATAATCAGCCACAATGTATATCGACAAAATAAAATTTAAAAAAATAAATAAATAAATAAAATCCAATCCAAAAAAAAAAAAAAAAATACTAAAAGAAAAAAAACTGCCAGCTGAGAATGCTATACCCAGCAGGGCTATACCTCAGAAAGGAGAAATAGTGTTTTTCCCCGAAAAAAAGAAACCACAGGAGTTCAACACCACATGACCAGCCCTACAAGAAATTCTAAAAGGAGTCCTGCTTCTGGAAAACAAAAAAACAATAATCACCAATATGAATACACAAGAAAGAATTAAACCCACTGATAGAGCACATATGCAAATGAGAAAGAGAAAGAAACTATACCTTACTACTCCAAAAAACCAATAAACACTGAAGACAAACAAAAAAAGGGAAAAAAGGAACAAAAGATATTTAAAACAATCAAACAAAACATTATAAAACACCAGCAGTAAGAAAACACCTTTCAATAACAACCCTGAATGTAAATAGATTCATTATCCACTCAAGAGACATAGATTAGATGAATGGATTAAAAAACTAGACCCAACCATATGCTGCCTACAAGAAACTCACCTCACCTGTAAAGAATTTACACAGATAAATAGTGAAGCAATGGAAAAAGATATACCACACAAATGGAAATGAGCAGGAATAGCTATTCTTATATAGGATAAAATAGACATTAAACCAAAAACTATAAAAAGAGACAAAGAAGGTCATTATATAAGGTTAATAGGATCTATCTAGCAAGAGGGTATAACAATCACAAATATATATGCATTAAACATCAGCGCACCAAGATATATAAACACTGTAAGGCCTAAAGACAGAAAGAGATAGACTCCAATACAACAATAGTTGGAGACCTCAACACACCTCTCTCAACATTTGATAGATCATCTAGACAACAAATCAACAGAGAAACACTACATTTAGTACAGTGTTTGGATTTAAACTACATTTTAGACCAAGTGGACTTGGCAAACATCTACAGAACATTTCATCCAACAACTACAAATTACACATTCTTTTCATCAGCACATGGAACATTCTCCAGGATAGACCATATGTTAAGTCACAAATCAAGTCTCAACAAATTTTTAAAAATTCCAAGTATCTTTTCAGACCACAATGGATTAAAACTAGAAATCAATAATAAGTGAAACTTTGAAAACTATACATATACAGGGAAATTAAACAACAAACACCTGAATGACCTGTGGGTCAAAGAAGAAATTAAACAGGAAATCAAAAATATTCTTGAGACTAATGAAAATAAACATGTATTATACCAAAACCTATTGATACTGCAAAATCAGTATGAAGAGGGAAGTTCATTGCAATAAATGCTTACATCAAAAGAACAGGAAGACACACCAAGGTCAAAGGTTTGTATGGATCCCTATACTGGCCAGCCACAAAAAAAAAAAAAAAAAAAAAAAAAAAAAAAAAAAAATTAAGCTCTTAAGCCTGGCTAGTTAACTCAGTTGGTTAGTGCACAGTGTTGTAACACCACGGTCAAGGGTTTGGATCTCCATACAGTTCAGCCACAAAAATAAATAAATAAATAGAAAGACTTCAAATAAACAATCTACAGTTACAACTCAAAGAACTGGAAAAACAAAAAAATTCTAATCCCAAAATTAGTAGACAGAAAGGAATAATTGTCAGAGGAGAGCTAAATGAAATAGAATCCCCCCAAAATGATACAAAAGATCAATGAAACAAAAACGTTGGTTTCTTGAGAAGGTAAAATAGACAAATCATTAGCTAGACTAATTAAAAAAAGAGATAACACCCAAATAACAAAAATCAGAAATGAAAAAGGAGACATTACACCTCATACCACAGAAATACAAAGAATCATTAGAGACTATTATAAACAACTATACTCTAACAAATTTGAAAACCTGGAGGAATGGACAAATTTCTGGACATGTACAAACTGCCAAAACTGGACTAAGAGGAAATAGAAAGCCTGAACAGACCAGTAATGAGCAATGAAATTGAACTGATAATTAGCAGTCTTCAAAAAAAGAAAATCCCAGGACCAGATGGCTTCACTGCTAAATTCTGCCAAACCTTTGAAGAAAAATTAATAACAATCCTTTTCAAACTATTCTAAAAAATTGAAACAGAGGCTATTCTCCCAAACTCATTCTATGAGGCCGGCATCAACCTGATACTAAAATTAGAAAAGGTATAACAAAAAAAGAAAACTACCATCCCATATCCTTGATGAACATAGAAACAAAAATCCTCAACAATATATTAGCAAATAGAAAACAGCACCTCATCAAAATGATTATACATCATGATCAAGTGACATTCATTCCAGGGATGCAAGGATGGTTCAATATACACACATCAATAAATGTGATCCATCATACCAACTGAATCAAGGACATAAGCCATGTGATTTTAATAGGTGCTGAAAAAGCATCAGACAAAATTCAACATCCCTTATGATAGACTCTCAACAAATTACGTATAGAAGGAAAGTATCTCAACATAATAAAAGCCGTACACAACAAACCCTCGGCCAATATCATCCTGAATGGCGAGAAGCTGAAATCTTTTCCTTTAAGACAGAAACCAAGCAAGGATGCCCATTCGCACCACTCCTATTTAACAAGAGTATTGGAAGTACTATTCAGAGCAATCAGGCAAGAGAAAGAAATAAAAGGCATCCAGATTGGAAAAGATGAAATCAAATTGTCCCTGTGTGCAGATGATACGATCCTATATATAGAAAAACCTAAAGATTCTACCAAAAAACTCTTAGAGCTGATAAATGAATTTGGTAAAGTTGCAAGATACAAAATCAATACACAAAAATCAGTATATTTTAATACTCCAACAAAGAACTAACAGAAAAAGAAATCAAAAATGCAAGCACATTTACAATAGCTATCGAGAAAATAAAATATCTAGGAATATATTTAACCAAGGAAGTGAAAGATCTCTACAATGAGAACTACAAATCACTGCTGAAAGAAATTAAAGAGGACACAAAAAGATGGAAAGACATTCCATGTTCATAGATTGGAAGAATTAGTGTTGTGAAAATGTCCATACTATCCAAAGTTATCTACAGATTCAATGCAATCTCCATCAAAATACCAATGACATTCTTCACAAAAATAGGGAAAAACATCCTAACATTCATATGGAAAAACAAAAGTCCCCAAATAGCCAAAACAATCCTGAGCATAAACAAATAAATAAAGCCAGAAGCATTAAACTACCTGAGTTCAAATTTACTACAAAGCTATAGTAGCCATGGTACTGGCATAGAAACAGATACATGGACCAGTGGAACAGAATTGAGAACCCAGAAATCAATCCACATACTTACAGCCAACTGATCTTTGACAGACACCAAGAACATATATTGGAGAAAGGACAGCATCTTCAATAAATGGTGCTGGGACAACTGGGTATCCACATGTAGAAGAATGAAACTAAACCCATACCTCTCACCACATACCAAAATCAACTCAAAATGGATAAAGATTTAAATATAAGACCTGAAACTATAAAACTCCTAGAAGAAAACACAGGGGAAACACTTTGGGATGCAGGACTGGGCAAAGACTTTATGAATAAGACCTCAAAAGCACAGGCAACAAAATAAAAAAATAAAATGGGATTATATAAGGCAAAAAAGCTTCTGCACTGCCAAGGAAACAATCAATAGAGTGAAAAGACAAACCTACAGAATGGGAGAAAATACCTGCAAGCCATATATCTAACAAAGGATTAATCTCCAGAACATACAAGGAACTCAAATAACTTAGTAAAAAAATAATCAGATTAATAAATGGGCAAAGATGCTCAATAGACATTTGTCAAAGGAAGACATACAAATGGCCAACAGGCACATGAAAAAATGCTCAACGTCCCTAAACATCAGGGAAATGCAAATCAAAACCACATTGACATATCATCTCACCCCAGTTATACTGGCTATTATCAAAAAGACAGAGAATAACAAATGCAGATGAGGATGCAGAGAAAGGGAAACCCTTCTATGTTGTTGCTGAGACTGTAAATTAGTGCAGCCATTATGGACAACAGTATGGAAGTTTCTCATATATCTACAGATGGAAATACCATATAATCTAGCAATCCCACTACTGGGCATATACCCAAAGGAATGGGATCATCATGCTGAAGGGGATACTACACTCCATGTTCATCGCAGCTCTGTTTACAAGAGCCAAGATATGGAACCAACCTAAATGTCCATCAGTGGATGACCGGATAAGGAAAATGTGGTGTATATACACAATGGAATACTGCTCAGCCATAAAAAAAATGAAATTCTGCCATTCGCAGCAGCATGAATGAGCTTGGAGAAAATTATGTTAAATGAAATAAGCCAGGCACAGAAAGAGAAATACTGCATGTCCTTACTCATAAGCAGGAGCTAAAAAATAAACCAATAGAGAAATTGGCTAATGGTCACAAAGAACGATTACGTTTTGCAATGATGAATATTCTAATTATCCTGATTTGATCATCACATATTGTACACAGGTATTGTATTCAACTCTGTACTCCACAAATATGTATAATCAATAATGTTTCAATAAAAATAGGAGATACTGATTTAGTAGGTGGGTGGGTGCACAATAATCTGCATTTCTAGCAAGCTCCCTGGAAATGCAGAGGACAGAGGAACATGATAAAGAGAACCACACTTTGAGTAGCACTGAGATAGGCCACTAATGTCCAAACGTACACGAGAATTTCCTGAAACAGGCTCCGTGGCTGATGCAAACTCCCCATGGCCTCCTTCATGAAGCTTTGGTCAGGATTACAGGAAGTCTGAGTAGTGCCCACTCTCCACTGTCTACAGAACCCCATGCAGACATGTCAGAATGACACTGCAGACCCTGTCTGCCATCTGCCGACAAGCTACTCCTGGGCTCATGCCTTCATGACCTCCCAGACATGCAGGGCTCTAGCCTCGCTGCTCCCCAGACCATTTCCTATGAGCCCACGGGTCAACCTGCATCCATCAGGCCTCTGCTTGTGCAGTTCCCTCCACCTGGAATGCTCTCTGCTTCTTGAACTCTTCCACACACTCACAGCTCAGTTCTCTGATTGCCCACCACGACTCATCCCTCCTCTGGACAGCAGTGAGCACACTATTCCTACATCACAGTGAGTGTGGACCACTCTGCTCTGTGTCACAGATGACTGTACAGGTGGGGGTCTCCTCAGCTGAATGTCAGCCTTTTGAGAGCAGGGGAACCCAGTCAACACCACCTGCCCAACAGCCCAGGTGGGCACCCAATAGGAGCCCATTACATATCTGCAGAATTGAGACGCAAGCACTTGGAATCAGGCAGATTTCAGTCTGTTTACATTATTGTCTAGAAATATAACTTTAGGCACATTACTTAACATCTCTGAGCTGTGTGGGGTTACTGGGAGAACTAAATAAGAATATATAGGTACAGTGTGCTGAGTGGTGGCCCGCAAAATGATATACCCAAGACCTAAGCCCCAGAACCTGTGAATGAGACCTTATTTGGAAAAAAGGGTTTTGCAGACCTAATCAAGGTTCTTGAGATAACATCCCGGACTAGGGTGGGCCCTAAATCCAATGGCAGGTGTCCTTATGAAAGAAAAAAGAGGGAGATTTGGCCCAGAGACACAGAAGATGGTCATGTGAAGACAGAGACAGCAGGGATCCTACCACAGGCCAAGGCACACGTAGAGCCATCAGAAGCTGGAAGATGCAAGGACAATTCTCCCCCAGAGCCTTCAGAGAGAGCACGGCCCTACCCGTACCTTGATTTTAGACTTCTGGCCTCCAAAACTGTGAGAGAATAAATTTCTGCTGTTTTAAGCTACCCAGTTTGTGATCATTTGTTACAGCTGCCCTAGGAAACCAATAAAGTGAGAGTCAAATAAATACTTCTTTTGTCCATTTGATCACCAAGACCTGAGATCAATTTAATACCTTTAATAAATATGGTGTTTATACATTCATATTTCATTTGACAAACACTCATATAGCACTTACTATCTATCAAGCACTTATTCTAAGTGCTTTATAAATATTATTATTTAATTATTATAATGACCCAAAAAGTAGAGACTATTATTGTTACAGTGGTCCCTGAGCATCCAGGGAGAACTGGTTCCAGGACCCCTGTGGATATCAAAATCCGAGGATGCTGAAGTCCCCCAGTTGGTCCCCTGTATCCGTGGATGTGGAGTCTACAGATACAGAGGGCTAACTGTATTTCTATTTTACAGAGGGAAAGCTAAGGAACAGAGAGTTTAAGGAACTAGCCCCACATCACAGAGCTAGTAAACACCGGAGCTGGGATTCATACCCAGGCAGCTGCTCCTGGGCATGGGCTCTTCACCATCACTAGGACCATGGGGCTCTATTCTGAATCTAGATCCCAGGCAGGCAGAGGGCACGTGGCCACCTCTCCTGGTAATATCCCTCCTGCACTGTGGGTGACCTGGCACCACCCTGTGAGGACCGCACTTTGCTGCTGCTCCTCCAAGCGCAGATTTTAAGCCTTCACTTCTGCTCAACCCCAGCAGACAAGTCAGGATTGATGCCACATTGGCTACATCCAGCTGCTGCTGTGGCGCCCCTCTTTATCTATACTAATACTTCCTCTCCTGTTCCCTGCATGGATTTGAAGTCCTCCTGAAGGGACATCATCGCTGGAGATCAGCAGAGCAAGAAGCTTTTCTTCTTGTGTCTTTCGCAGGACATTTCCCGGCGGCACACAGCCTGACTCTATTTTTTACTTATGGAAACACAGCGTTGCATTTCAGTCAGACATGGTAGACAAGGTAAGGGGACAATAGTGCACAGGATGAGTTTTTCAGGTTAGCTACAAAAGCTGTCCTATGAAGCTGAAAACATAAGAAGGATTAGGAGTATTCATTACAATTTGTGCACACATCACCTCCCACCCAAAAGCACCCCACACTCACGGGTCACGGGTGATGTCCAGGACATTTCCTCCTCCACGGAGGCAACATGGGCAGCACATGGAGAAGAGCTCAGGCTCGGGAGTCACAGGACCCTGAGTCAAGTCTTCACTCAGTCTCTTAAGTCATCAGTGTCTGTGTGACGTTGGGACACTCCCTTAACATCTCTGAGTCTCACTTTCCTTATCACCAAAATAAAAGCAGTGATTATGAGCTTGGACTCTAAATCCAGCCTGCTTGTCCTCAAACCCTGCTTCTGCCACTGAGCAGTTGAAGGACCCAGGGCAAGTTATTAGTCCTCTGAGACTCAGCTTCCTCATCTGTAAAATGAGATACTAATAGTTCCTAGCTCGTAGGGCTGTTGATTTATCTAAATCCCTTAAAGTGGGCACATAATAGTGTTTGCTATTATGACTGTTGGGCTGAAATGAGATGACAGCGGTACACTGCCCAGCAAACGGACTGACACAGGGGACGGAGGATCAATAGCTGTTAGCTCTTTCCCTCTGTGACCTTATTTATGGCAGGCCCATTGCCAATGTGAGTCACCTGATCTAAAGGACACAATGCTGGCTTTGTCAGAATTAAGTCAGGATACACAGGTGTTGGATCCTGAGTCTATGTGGACATGAGCCGACCTGGGGTCCTGATGATAAATCTCCTTTTTTTTGACTATCTTAGCTAATAGGTTTCTGTTGCCTGCAACAGAGAGAGCTTTCATACTTACTATAATGTGCTAATGGCATCTCAAATTCCATTGAAACCCAAGCTTAATTCTTCCCTCTTCCCCACATCTACCACTTACCCATCTCACTCCCACATGTACCAGATCCCGGGTGCATATGTGATCAGCTGAAAATACTGTAGGAAATAGGTCAACCATCCTAAAATTTAACTTAAAAAATATACCAAAACAAGGTGGAGAATAATTTTAGAGATTTTTTGTAAAACTAAAAGCATCTCTTGGCCTTTATAAAATTTTTTTTAAAAAGAGGTTTTTTTTTCCCCTTTGCTTACTCCATTAGAATGGCTCAGAGCTGGGTCATAACTTAAGCCAAGGGACCAGCCCGTGGCTCACTCGGGAGAGTGTGGTGCTGATAACTTAAGCCAATTCATCACAGCCAAATAAAATTGAAAATGACACAACTCACCATCCACATCAGATAACCTACAATGCACACTTTTAATGTGAAAACTGTTCCTATTTTCCATAATAACCCATGGTCATCTTAAAAGTACCACAGCAAAATCAGAGGAAAACAAATTAACCACAAAGTAGCAGTGGATTATATAAGAAATAACTAGTCCTAGATATGAGGGTTTCTCAATCTGCCAGTTGCTAGTATGTGCCTTGAACATGTAATCTCTTCCTGATTTAGTTTTCCAACCTGTAAAGGGGAGTATAATAAATCGAAATACCACCATCTACCATCATTGTCTATATCTCAAAGTTGTTGGGACAATAAAACGAGTTAACACTTAGCAAAGCACATAATAGTGTTTGCTATTATGACTGTCAGGCTGAAACAAGATGACAGCTGTAGGCTGCCCAGCAAACTGACTGACACAGGGGATGGAGGATCAACAGCTGTTAGCTCTTTCCCTCTGTGACCTTATTTACGGCAGGCCCATTGCCAATGTGAGTCACCTGATCTAAAGGACACAATGCTGGCTTTGTCAGAATTAAGTCAGGGCACACAGGTGTTGGAGCCCAAGTCTATGTGGATGTGGACATCGGCATAGACACACCTACTGGGTCTGTCTGTCTGGCCACTCCTTCCTCGAAGCCACCCCTCTCTGCCTCTGAAGCCATGGTGATGATGATGGCTCACAGTGGCGAGGCCCACACAGTGGAACCCTGGCCACAGTCATTCAGTGGGTCCATGATTGGTGATCGGCCCAGGCAGGGCAGAGGCTTTCCCTGGGAATTTAGAACGGGGACTGGAAAAGAGGGAATTCCCAGACACTCTCCAGGAAGCTGGCCTGAAGCCTACGACGTCGGTGGCCTGGTTCTCTACCATGAGGACTGCAGGAGTGGGGCAGGCCAGAGGCAGGGGGGTGGGAGGAGGCAGCAGATACTGGGGACATCAGGAAAGAGCAACAAAGCAGAGGAAGATAAGAGCTTGTGAGATGTAGATGTTTTTGCAGAGGAGTAAAGACCACTCAGTAAACTAGCATGGCATCCAAGCCTTGGCTTCTAGACCACATCTGTTACTGTGGGGCTTGCTGAGGGGACACGGCTCATTTAACTTCAAAAGTAATAAAACTGCTTTTTACAAGGCAACTCCACAGAAAATGTTCCCAAAGGAGCAGCAGTAAGGACATTTTAGTGATCCCTCCAGAAGACACTTCCTTATTCCTATGTCTCCTCCCTACACCAATCTTGGCATCAAATCTTCCTCTAAAACAATGAAGTTAATACTAATTATTACAATTATTGAGAATTTTTCTCTGTGCTTTTCAGGCATAGGTTTAGACATAGGCTTTACACACGTTGCCTCATTTAACCCTCACAAATAAAAGCTATAACGTGGTGTATTAGTCTGTTCCTGTGTCTTATAACAAAATACATGAAACTGGGTGATTTATAGAGAAAACAAATAAATTTCAGTGGCTGAGAAGACCAAAGTCCAGGGAACACATTTGGTGAGGTCCTTAGTGGTGGCAACAGTGACGGCAGAGTATCACATTGCAAAATGGCAGAGCAGAGAGGGGGACAGACTCTTCGTGCTCCCCTTTTAAAGCCCTCAGAACCACGCCCCTGACCATTATTAACCAATTCTCTATGGCATGGTCCTACAAATCTAACCACCTCTTCAAGGCCCCACCTTTCAATTACCATAACAGAATTTCCCACCCTCAACAGTCACAGTGGAGATTAAGCCTCAGTGAGGTTGGGGGGAGGCATCCAGTCTACAGCAAGTGGGTTATAATTACAGTCATATTGCACCTAAGAGAAAAGAGAGCTGGGAAGTTAAACAATTTGGCCAAGATCACCCAGCAGGTAACAGGCATGAGCTAGAATTTAAATTAAGTTCTTTGGACATAAAATGGATACTGCCTCTGTTTTCTCCCATTACCTTTTCATCATTCTAAGTTCATGAATATTGCCCTCTGGACCATTGCTAGAGCCTCCACTTCCCTGCGGTCATGTCCTCTTCCCCAAACCTGGTTCCATTTATTAAACCCTGGCTCACAGCATCCAGCAAGGTGTACCACAGAGAGCAGAGACTTCCAATAAATGCTCTTCCAATGAATGAAACCTCTGTTTGCATGCTGCCTTACCTTCCTTCCCTCTACAAAACTCCCTGGAGTGGCAGTCAAGGGCCTCCAGCTTTGGCTCTCCTAAGCCCTGGCCAACTTATTCCATGAGCACCCATCTCCCCCCACCATTGTTATGGGATGAATGTCTTGTGCCCCTCAAATTCATAGGTTGAAGCCCTAACCTCCAAGGTGATGGCATTTGAAGGTGGGGTCTTTGTGGGTGATTAGACTTAGATTAGTTAATAAAGGTGGGACCCCATGGGAGCATACAGCCAGAAGGTGGCCATCTACAAACCAGGATATGGGCCCTCAGACACCAAATCTTCTAGCACCTTGACCTCAGATTTCCCAGCCTCCAGAACTGTGAGAAATAGATGTCTGTTGTTTAAGCCACCCAGTCTGTGGTATTTTGTTACAGCAGACCAAAAGCACTAAAACATTCACTAAGACACACCCATCTCCTCACTCTGGATATGCTCTTCCCTCTTCCCAGAACAGCCTCTCCTGAACTCCCCCTGGTCATCCTGCCGTCCACGCCCTTTCTGGTTAGAATGAATGAACAAACAACTCCTCTAAATGGAAGGCATAGCTCTCTTCTCAGAGAGCCTAAGTCCAGTGTACAACATCACTCTTGCAGCTTCAGGTCAGGGCTAACATTTGTGAAATACCCACACCAGGTTCTAGAATATACTCTGCTGGGTCATATGGCAACCTGTGTTCCTGGTCTGATCTAAACCAATCTCTTCTGCCCAGGAAGGAGGGCTTTGTCTCAAGTCCCAGATAAACAAGGCCTTTCCATCTTGTTTTGATTAAAGGTACAACATGGGCTTCTCTTAAAGTTTCAAATGCAAAATCTGGTAAACCTTTTTGGCTGGACATAGGATATAAAAGTGAAAAACTCCCCAGTCCAGTGGTAAGAAAAGAGGGAACCCAGGCTGCAGAGCCATCCCTTCTCTTCCACTCATCAAGCTGCACTGGAACTGTGCATTCAAAGCATCTCTCCTCTTTCAAATGAGATTATACCTATGAGATAATATCTTCTGTGAAGACATTACTCCATAGAGGACTTGTCCTGAAGGCTTCTGTTTTGTTAATATACTAAGCTAATTACACTAATAAATAAAAATGTGAACAATCTTTCTCATTTATTTGCTTGTTTGTTTGGGGGGTTTTGTTTTGTTTTTCGCATCTTCTAATATGAGGACATCTACCTATGATTTGATACCTGTGAAATGGCCCTAAATGAGAAAACTGTGATTGTCTCATACATGTCCTTTACATTGCAAAGCACCTAGTGGACACTTTAAGACTATTATGAAATCTAGTAACTGGGTGAAAGAATATTTAAAAAATGGGATGGTGGAAGAAAACCAGCACTCCAAGATGTCATTTGTTAAATTCAATATTATATTCTTTAAGTAACCTAATAATTTTTCCTCCCAAAGGGGTGATGCTGGTCTGCTCTGATCTACTGCTGAAATTTTTAGGAATTTCTTTCTCCAAGGTAATAAGTATTGATGAAGGTCAAGAGACAAACTAGGCTAACACCCTCAGATTACATTAGGATTTAAATTGTTCAGATGCCTACTTCTAGACTAATAATATTGTCAGACTTCAAAAACCTTAGAACACATCAGAAGGTTTATGTAAAGCTAAAGGATGTCTTCTAACCTGATCATTTGAATGATGGCTTTAAAAACTACTGCTTTCCCTTATAAAATAAGTAAGAAGAAGCCTTCCCATGAAGTCTAGAGTGAGCAAACTAGAACAACATGTGGAAAGAGATTATGGAATTAACTAATTACATGGTATGCCTTACAATGAGACATAGGAAGGTTCCCAATGTTTTTGTAGAAGTCGTTGTAAATTCATGTTAAACAACTGATCTTTACATCTTTCATAAAAAAAACAAAGAAGCAAATACTAAAAACACTAGTAGGTGTTTATTTGTTAAACAACACATATTAAGTATATGAATAAAATAAGAGATGTCTATCAGAACAGTGAATTTGTATTCAATGTTAATAAATAAACTGAGCTTATTTTCTACTTCTGTCTCTTAAATTTCCAAATTTGATCCATGAAGCAGCGAGAAAAACAGTAAGGAGCATTCGTTCAGGGCTCTCATCAATCACAAGAAGGGCTCAGAATAATCCAGTTCACTGAATTGAATTTAAACTGACAAAAAAACGGCAGCTACTCTTCAGATTGTTTTAATTTGTTAATCTAAGACAAATATTAAAAAATTCAACAAAATATATTTTAATGAAAATCTATAAACTCCCCATGATCCAAACAAGTGATGAGATTCACTAAATACATTCTCTCTTCTCTCCCTCTCTCTCTCTCTCTCTTTCTCTCTCTCTCACACACACACACACACACACGCACACACACACATGCACACGATTAACACTATTAAGCCTATTATGAACAGCAGCTGACCAGCTAAAGGAAATAATAAATATTACTATAAATTTTATAATCAATGATAGTATTCAAATCTTTGTAGTTTAAAGAACAAGCTTAGGTCAGCTCTAACATTAATCCAGTCAAAATTTAAGGCTGCCAAACCCTAGTAGCAGATACTTCTTACAGACTATTTCACTTTCATAATCCTGTTCCTGCAAATACATACCCCTGAAAACTTGTGAGCTCACATGGTGAGAAGGCTAAAATGATAAACAGCTGTGCATACAGAACAAAAGCACCATGCAGCGAAAATTCCGGAAAGTGGCCATTCCGCCTTTCCTCACACCCAATATCTTAGAACTGAAGCAAACAATTAATCTGGTAAACAGGTTTGAACAGGCCTAGCAAACAATTAATCTGGTAAACAGGTTTGAACAGGCCTGTCCTTGCCCTAAGCAATGTCAAAATTGCATTTTGCAGCAGAGAGTTAAACTTTTAAGTGGTAGCGTGGCCATCAGATGCCAGTTAACTATTAACTTCTCATCTGATGACAAAGAATTTGCATTTTTACCCTAACTTTCCCCTAATTTTTACCATTGGTGTGTGCTTTAGAATAATTCATTGCTTTAACCAAAACAAAAGAGAACCCCTAAAAAGGTAAAGGAAAGAATTGGAAAACCAACGTATCCACATAGTTTGGTACCTTTTCTTTTCATATTCCTGCCAGCCTATTTCACCAAGTACAAAGTCTTCTTAATATTGGTCTAAACACTTTCTGCTACTGTGCAAATGAATCTCTTTGAACCTCATACTTTAGAATATTGAATACAATACATACCAAATGTATTGTCATTAAAAAACAGTATGGTGGATGTGTCTGAAGACAAAGCCCGTCTTTCCCTGCAATCAGCACTTACCTTCAGGGAAAGCATGCGGCTGCACCACTTTGAGAAAGAGCCGCACCATTTGAAAGAGAACGTCAGTGGGTTCAGATGTAATGTTGTCTTGGGTCTCATAAATCGATGTAGGCAACTCATAATTCAAATCCCCAGAAGCATCTGTGGGTGAAGACTGCCCTGCTGAAATGGTTTTCCAGCACAGCCCAAGCTGCAGCAGTAAGCCAGGTATGATGGCCATAGCTACCAAGATCCCCCAAACATGAGGAGGAACTGGGTGTCTCCTTCCACAGAGCTGGAAGCCTTGGGGAAGACAGGAGTGTTCCTGTGCAGAAGGGGTGCAGTGAGGCCCTGGATCTGCTGAGTCTTCAGTTTCTTGGCTGGGCTGGCTTGCGGCAAGGGCGCGGGTGAGTGTTCTCCAAGGGTGTCATTCACTCAAGGTACCATCCCTGGCAAGGAGAGAAATGGTAGCAGAGTCACTAACACGTGCAACCCGTCTGCACCAGAAGCGGCCCTGGAGAGAAGGCTGCAAAACCATAGTGCAAGTCCTTCAGCTAATCTGGGTGGGTGGACACCAAACATACAGCCTGCACCAGAGCCACAGGCATGAAGGCCAGGTCCTTCCCCAAGGGGCCATATTCAGAAGCTCCTTCCCCAAGGAGCCAGACTCAGAAAATAGAGCCTCTGCAGGTCCATGAAACACCAGGCAGTGTACAGAAGGCAATGTGGTCATGGAAACTAAAATTTATTGAGTACTTACTATATTCCAGATACTGTTCTGCATGTTTCATAGGTAGGATCTTGTTTAGGCATTGTCTCCCATTTTACAGATGAGGAAACTGACAATGAGAAGATTTGCGTGACTGGCCCAAGGTCATGGGTAATTAATGGTGGGGCCAGATTCAAACTCAGGAATTTGCCTTCAGTGCTAAAGCTCTAACCACGACACCAAGATACCGTCTCTGCAGAGAGCCCTCCTTCTCAGGCTCCAGTCAGAGCACACAAGCCCCCAACTATCAACTGCATGCTTATTTTTTTTCCAACTTTGTATTATTCTCCCTGTGTCTACAGACATATCCCACTCTGCCTGATATTCTACTTATTTTCTCCGTCCATCCCCCAGGAGACGGAGAAGAGCAGGAATCCTAAAATCAGCTACCACTCCGGTGTCTGGGGAGGGAAAGAGACAGAAAGCATGTTGTCCTACTCATCTTTCCATGCCAAAACCTAACACAGGGCATGGCTCGGCACAGAGCCTGCTGAATATACGAAACAGGTCAACTAGTCTCCTCGTGCCATTTCACGAGGCTAGGTGAATCAGCACAGAATCTAGGAGGAGGATCTGGATGCCCAGCTCTTCCTTCCTCTCTTTCTGTGCTGGTGTTCTGGAACAAGCCGCTGTCATTTTGTAAGTTAGATACATATTTACCAACTTTCAAGATAAGTACAGGGAGCTCCAAAAACACATGCTGTAAGAAGGGGAAGGAGGGACAATCAAGAAAGTGACACATTTTACATGGAGCCAGAAGACCCAACACTGATATTCCAAATCAAAGAAAGCTTCAGATAAGAGGTGGGATTTCATGCACTATTTGAATGAAGATGATCATTCATATCTAACCTATTGCCTCGTCTTCTAAGTCCCATCCCACTCCAGTTACTTCTGCACAGAGCTACCAATAGAGTCCCTAAACTCTCCCTTCCACAAATGAACTTCTCGGATCCCCAAGTGGCTCCCAGTACCAACCTCATTCGCCCCAGGCTTCGGTTTCGGCCCTCCATCAATAGACACCATGACCCTGGTAACTGCTTCCAAAGGGCTCCCTTTGAACATCTATCACACACACACACATATCACACTCACACCTTATCTTGTTTTTTCCTAAAGGACAGCGAGGGAGGTGAGCCTCAAGCATAGCAGCTGGAAGGATTAAAGGCTCAGCTGCTGAGAAAGGCTCACTTCCCGGTAATGCCACCAAGCCTCAGCCTGGAGAGCTATGAATAAACAGGCTTCAAACTCCCTCAGTGAAAAAGCAGGAGGAGGGAAATCCCAAATGAAAGGAAACACTGCAGCTCACTTCTGCAAAGATGGAGATGTCGACTGAGTTAGATAGCAACTGGAGTTACACATCCAGATTTCTTTACATCTTGCTCTAAAGTGTAGTCCCTCTTAAATTTTAAAGTAAATTTTAAGAAAATATTAAAATCTCATTAATTATGAAACACTAGACAACTGATTGAAGTCAAAAAAAGATTTTCTTCTTGTGTTCAATTGGTTGTGCCAAAAGAGAAGGTCTAGGTTCTTACCTATTAAACCCCACTAGGTCTCAAATGCCACTGAGAGCAGCTCACCGAACTGCCAGCATAAAATCCAGGGAAGTTCTCATTTGTATGAGCATAAAATGGGCTATTTATTTAAAATGCAGACTACCAGTCATAATTTCTGAGATGTGGCCCATTAACTTGCAAGTTTAACCAGCTTCTGTGATGACTGATTCTTAAGACAACTGAAGTTCAAGAACTGTCTGGCACTGTCTCTGGAGTACCTGCCTGGCCAATTCATGCCACTTTCCAAGGACACATCAGACTTCCCAAACACAACTGCAGGACAACAGATGTAAGGTAAAAGCTCCCCAAATGCCTCCTCATATTGCTTTGAACTGGTCTATACCCGCTGCTGTGCAGAGTCCCTGACTTAATCACCTCTGTATCCCAGGGCCTGACACACAATAAGCACTCAAGAAAGGATGGCTGAAATAAAGTGGGGGGAAGAGCTAACATAAAATGGTCATTTTTCCACATTTCAAGGTCGTATCAAGCATTTATTCTGATAGCTTGTAGAAGGGATATAGGATTGCCCATAGCTATTTCTCCAACACAGGCCACAGAACATCTCCTCATGGGATTCACCCATGGCAAAACAACTGGTCTACCATTCTGGGGGAGACACTTTCTGCTGAGACCCTCAACTTTGCAGGCTTTGGAAGCTGCTCCCTCAGGGGCTATCATCCCTTAAACAGGTACTGGACTAATCAATAAGGCTGTCTTACCATTTTCCCGATTTATGAGGCACAGATTCCTGGTTTCCATTCCAAATGTACTGAATTCAAACTAGGAAAGGGACCCAAGATGGTCAATTTTAAACAAATACTTCATGTGATTCGGAGCCTGGAGTCTAAAGAATTGCGTTTCAGTAACACTGGCTTAAAAGCAAATATGGTGACTAACCAGCTTCTTTTCTTCTTTTGATGGAATTTCTCAAAAAGGATCTCTAATAGATGTTTGTCATCCGGGATGCTTTTTGGGGGAATGGGGGCTACCTAACTCCTGAGCCCACCTTTGTGAGTCCTGAGGGAGGCACCCTTCCTCTCATTGTGAGGCCAGCTAAGGTACCCAAACTAGGTCCTGGGGTTGAGCCAAGCTCAGCCAATCAGATGATTTCTCCCGGGCCAGTGCCTGGAATACACCGGAAGAGGGGCCCTTTCCAATTCATCCAGGGTGCCACGCTGGCAGCCACAGCCATACACCAATCAGCAGTCCTGTCACATGACCTGGGTTCCTGAGCCTGCCTAGCCAGCCTTCCTGTCACTTCCCTAAGCCACCTGGTACCCATCTGTATTAGTTAAGGTTCTCCAAAGAGATAGAACCAATAGGATATGTTTAAAAATATACGAGAGGGGATATATTAGAGGAATTGGCTCATGCAATTGTGAAGGCTGAGGAGACCCACAATAGGCCATCTGGATGCCAACAACATGGCTAAGTCCAAGTCCGAAGGCCTAAGAACTAGGGAAGCCCATGGTGCTGTTGGTGTAAGTCCTGGAACCCAAAAGCTGCAAAGTCTTGAGCTCTGATGTCCGTGGACAGGAGAGCAGAGTGTATCCCAGCTCCAGCAGATGGACAGTGCGATTCACCTATTTTCTCTGTTTCTGTTCTCTTTGAGATCCCAGTGGATTGGATTGCTCCTGCCCACATTGGGATCTTTCCCACCCAGTCCACGCAGGCTGTTATGCTAATGTATCTGGAAACACGCTCATGAACACACCTGAAAGCATAGCTTTACCAGGTTTCTCAGTGCTCCTTAATCTAATCAAGTTGACATCTAGAATTAACCTTCACAGTATCCTTCCAAGAAGTCCCTTTTCTTCTGAAATTACCAGGAATTGCCTTCTGTTGTTTGCAACAAGGCATCCTGATCCTTAACAAATCTCAGAGGGGGCTCTTGGCCCCCTGAAAAAACTATTTCCTTCATAACGACAAAGCAATACTTGGTTTAATAATGTGTTATTTTCAACCTGTTCTTTGATACACTTGTTTACTTCACTATACTAGAACACAGAAAAATAGTCCAGCATAGAAATCATAAGGAAGTGCATAAAAAATTTACAGGATAAGTTAAAAAAAAAAGAAAAAAAAACTATACTAGAGGGCACCGCTAAATTGACAACAGTTCAAGCTTTTGAGACAGGGCAGGAGTCTCTAGGTTCGACTTATTAACCCTGTGACAATGTGACAATGACAGTTGCTTACATTCTCCAACATTTCCTTTGCTCAGTTGTATGATGGGGATTTTGCAGGGGGTTGGCAGGTTAGAGACCCCATAGGTAAAGCACCTGGCGTAGAAGGGTCTGTACCGCTACTGCGAGGTGACAGCAATAGTCTTTGGTCCCTAGACTCATCCTGACAGGACAGCTCCGAAGACATTGAAAGAGGAAACACGAATGAGTAAAGAAAAATAAGTAACGTCACATAAATTGAATCAGAGAAAGTAGCAGAGATCTTCAAATCTTTGATTCAAAACAATCGACAATTTCATGTGGTTCAACCTAACACATTGCCGCAGTTACTCGAGTCTCCACTGCCTCGGGGGTGGTGGTGGGAGGGCGCGCGTCAGAGGACCCCAGTCATGCACTCGCTTGTCTTAAAGGTCAGCAGCCGCCCACGGGAACCTCAGCAAACCTTTCTCGAGCCTGGGCAGGAGAAAGGTCAGTCGCCGCTGCAGGCTTCGGGAGCAACCTGTTGCAGCAGGAAGCTTGGGGCTACCCCGGGCCTTTCCCTCCAGCCCGCCGCCAGGCCGGGCCCCCTCCTGCCCTCGCTCCCTCCGCAGGAGCAGCCTCTCCCAAGCTGCAGGACACAAAAGAACGGGCGGCCGGGAGGGCGCGGGAAGCCGGAAGGCTCCAGGAACCCGCCGCGCGCGGGGAGAGTTGCCGGAGTAACTTGGCTGCCCGGAGCGCGTCGGCGCCACTTCCCCGCCAAGGGCACTGCCGCCTGAGAGAAGGGGGCCCGGAGCTCCGCTCCCGCCTCCGATCCGATCCTCCGGCCCTCCTTGCGCGGGCTCTCGAGGAAGTGGATCCCGAGCCCCTCGCCCTCCTGCAGCCGCGAAGCTCGCGGTCTGTCTCGCTCTCCTTTGTTGTCCCGGTCGGCACGTTCTGACAGGGTGCACCCCGAGCACCCACCCCACTTCTCGGTCCGGCAACAGCCGCGGGTCCCCGCGCCGGGCACCCAGAAGGGACGGGGAGGAGGGGTGTTTCAAGCCAGGGGTGCGTGCGCTCTCCCGCGGTGGCACTGCCATGGCCCCCCTCCTGCTGGGGCCCCGCGTCCCCGGGGCCATCCCTAGCGCGCCCTTTACCGCAGAAGACCTGGTTCGCAAGCCCCCGGGTGAACCTCAGCTCGGTCCGCAGTGACACACACATCCCCAACCCGCAAGCCCCCGAGAGCGAGCCCGCGGCCCCTGCGGGCCCAGGTCCCGCTCGCGCTCCCACCGCCGCTCGTGCCCTGGAACCTGGCGAGTCACAGCCAGCGGCTCCCCCCGCGGCGGACGGAAGGAAGACGCGAGCGGCGGGCGCGGGACACCGCGCAGCCGGAAAAGTTTGCGCGCGTCCGCGCCGTCGCCCATGTCCCGTTGGCCGGGCACCCAGACCACCTCGTCCGCCCCGCGGCCGCTCTAGCTCTCCGCTACCCGGCTCGCACCACCTGCCCAGGGCCACGGAGGGGGCGCGACTGGCTGGGCGGAGAGACATCTGCCCATTCTGGAAGGGTCTTCTGGGAGGGGGTGCGCTCAGCGTCCCCGCCAGTCGGTAGATGCCTCTCCGGTTTCGTCCTGAGGACACAGCTACTCACCGTGCGCCAGGCTCCCGGCTCCAGCTCTCGTCGCAGCTGCCGCCGCCCCCTCCACTCGCAGCCCGACTGGCCCGGCCCCGGCTCATGAATTATTTATGACCCGGCTCCGGGGACCACCCGGACCGCTTCCTGGCCCGCCGGCAGGGGCGAGGCGCGGGCGGCCGGGCTGCCGAACCCCCGGAGGCGACAAGAGGCTGGCGGCGGGCGAGTGAGCGAGGCCCAGGGTGTGCCCGCGGGAATCTGTCTGCGCTCCTCTGTCCCCGGCCCGGGACCTGTGGATTGAGCCCCAGGATTGGGAGTGATTGCTCGGAACGCAGTCCCCCGCGGCAGGAGAGCTGCGCGCGTGGCCAGGGGCGGGGTGGGGACTGGCTCAGTAATTTACAGATCGCGAAGCCTGGGGCTGTGGACGCGCTTCATCGGACCGGTTGAGCAGCTTCGCTGCGATGCCCCGGGGCACCCACCGGGACCTGGGCAGCACCCACTCCCCGCGGCGGGAGTCTTGCTCCCCCACGCCTCTTTCCCCCAAGCAGAGCAATGCAGCTGCTTTCCTGCAAACTCCTTCCCCTCTCTCATACGTGCCTCCGCGCACTCCTGGCTGCTGTAGACACTCCTGCTGCAGACACTCCTGCTGCCTGCTTCCAGGGCCTCCCCACCTTTATTTTACCAAACCAAAAAAAAAAAAAAAAACCCAAATTATTTGGTTCCTTCGTAAGCAACAATCACAGTGCTAGTGGCCTGGGCTATAAAAAACAGCATAAAGCAGTATTTGCTCATATAGATGTACACACACACACACACACACACACACACACACACACACACACACACACACACGGGCACACACACACACGGGCATCCCCTATAGAAAGAAGCGTACCGCACCTGTATTACTCACTTCATATCGGCCTTCCCGGGCTGTGAGCTGCTTGACACCCCCGGGCTTAACCCGACTGCTAAGCCGAGTGGTGAAAACCTTCCGCAGGAAGTCATCGCGCCCTCTTCTAACTGCCCTCGCCAGTTTGCAGCTACCCTCACTCACCACTTCCCATCCTGAATTGAGAATACCGTTTGGCAGGAGAAAAAAGCCTTAGGGAAGAAAAGCACCTTCAGGACGGTGTCTAGCACACAGTGGGTGTTTAATACTTGCGATATGGATGGATAGATTGATGGAAGGATGGCTGGATGGATAGAAGGGGGGATGTACAGACAAACAAATGAACGATGGGCAGGAACATTAACTCAGTAGCTCTGCCACTCACCACAGTGCCTAGCCTAAGACAAAAAAAAAAAAAAAAAAAAAAAGCGTTGCTTGTTTTTCAAGTTTAAATTGAATTTGAATGTGTGTATTTCCAGGACAAGAAACGGTAGTTCAAAAAATTTCTGAAAATTACACTAGGACGTGTGTCGCAAGGTTAGGTGGTACTGGAGGCTTCTAATCAGGCCTGCCGATTCTTTCTCTGCAAACCCTGCTGGAGGATGCGGGAGCCGGGCGCGGGCGCTGCTTGAAGACCTGCGGGGGCCCCAGCTCACCTGCTCAAAGGCTCGGCTGGAACTGGTGCAAGAGGCTAGTTCTCCCCCTAAGAGCTGCCTGCTCTGACCTGCCTCAGATTCTGGTTCTGACCCCTTTTATCACTGTGACTTTGGCTGCTTAATCTCTCTGAGCCTCAGTTTCTTTGTCTGAAAAATGAAGACGATTATGACTCACAGGGTGCATTTTCATCCACAATGGTAACAGCGGTATGAGGCGCACTAACACTTAATGATCATTTACTATGAATGAAGCACTGTACCAAGTGCTTTAAATAAATTATATAATCTTAGCAACAACAGCAGTTTGAAATCATATTATTACCATCTCCATCTTAAAGATAAGGCTAAAATAGGCTCAGTAATTTGCCTGTGATCACATAGCTAGTAAGTAAAGCACTGGATTTGAACCCAGATCTGGCATCTACTGCCCATGCTTGTCAGAGCACCAGGTCACTGCCTCATTGGATTGAAATCATTGGCCATCTGTCCTCTTATGGGGCATGGAACACTTCAACTGTTTTTTAGTAGTTTTCATACCTCATCCCAACACCTACTCTACCTGGACTACATAGGTGTTCAGTGAGTGAGTGAATAATTAACAAACTTAGAACACAAACCTGTTCTGGGCAGCCTTGGGCAGACAAAGACTACCGGTTTGGTCTGTCCAATTCAGCTTGGAGCCCTAATCCCACAGTCCTGCTGTTTAGCTCAACTGAATTTCTATGTCATTTGTTATACGCAGAGCCAGAGGAGGTGATGTCTATTCCCATACACATACTAAGGGTCATTAGATGCAAAAATTAGGTCTCCCTTTCTGAAATCCTTCCTCATTTTTCCTGTCCAAATGAAATCTAAACATGAGGCAGCATGACATTCTAGAAAGAGCACTGGACTGAAAACCAGGAGATTCATTCAGCTCTGCCACTAACTGCCAACATAGCCCCTGATAAGTCATGTAACTGGGCCTCACACTCCTCTTCAGTGCAATAGTCGTGTTCAATGACCACATGGGGCTAGTGGCTACCACTTGGGATATCACAGACACAGGACATCTCCATCAGCACAGACAGGTTTACTGGATGGAGCTGGGTTAGGTGAAGAAGTCAACCATAAGAAAGAAAATATTACAAGACTGGGATAAGAAACTGAAGTTTCAACAAAAGTTTTAATGGTTAGGTGGTACTCAGAATGAAGTGTTTGAGATTAATTATTGTCAGAATACACAAAACTTGGTCACACAACAATCGTCTCTCCTTGATAAAATGTTTCTTGTGAAGGGTTTTAGGTATTTTCCTCTGAGTCACTATGACTAAAACAAAATAGGTTTGCAAGGTTAAAGAATAACTGTGCTCCAAAAAAGTGTGTTTGCATGACCAACAAACATGGCAGCATATAACTGAGAAACAGAGAAGAGAGTAGAGAAACAGAGCTATGTCATTTCACCACCCATTGCTCTGGCCTCTTAAGAATGAAATTTGTGTAAGAGATAGCCAAGGAGAAAGGGAAAAGGCAGGAGGGGGACAGGGGAAATTAAATACCTTTGTGCACACCAGGATTCTCCTGTACACATTTTAGATCATGATTTCCTATTCCTTCCTCTCACTCTTTTTCTCCCTTGCCTCTGGGCTTGGATACCAAAATAACAATGCTAGTGTTTAATAACCAAAATCCAAGAAAACATTCTTCTTATACTCCTAGCACCTTCAGGTAGGATTTGTAACTCATCCATCAAGTCCATTGCGTACTAATTCAAAGGCAGAGGAAGAAAACTTCAACCCAGTTTGAGCAAAGGGTAAGCTAGAGCAAGAAAGGCCCATCAAGGACAGTGCCCAGAGCTTGGACTCTGACTGTGAAAGCTAGGGAAAGGCTGGAAAACTCAGTCACGCTTTGACGGGGGCAGGTGTGGGATAGTTTTATGTTTTCCATGCCAAAATCTGTCTTCCAGTAACTGTTTTCAATAAATGCCTCATCTTTAGAGCTGACTTTCATCTGTGTGTTTCCCTCTGACATCATTTTTAATATGCACTAACTCAAATGGGGCTTTGTAATTTTCTTTAGTAACCATATGGGAAAAATGAGAGCAGCAGAAAGGCAGAGAATTACAGAGCATGAGGGTGTTCCAGCTCACCTTCTCAAGGAAGGTGAGGTTTGCTCCTTCTAAATGCAATCGAGAGATTACTGAAGGAGGTAGACAGAAGAATTGCATAATTTCTGATTGTATAGTTGTCAGTTTTTACCATAACCCATGAAAGGTTCACCCAGGAACTTGTAATTTAAACAAAAGCAAAACTTACATCTATGCTAAGCAGTGTTTTACTCTTCGAGGAATAATTACTATTATTACCTTCCTCTGAAGAATTTCTAATTTGCACTTGTCCTTTGCATCATCTGAAAATACTTCTCATCAACTGAAAATACTTATTAAGCATCTGTCAGTCATTTCTTCGGTAATATTCACTCAGCATCTACTGTAGGTTAGGAACTAGGAACTTCAGTTACTGATATGCCCTCTGACCTGGAACATGCAGTTCTTCTGAAAATAAACCTTTTATCCAAAACTATCTTTTCTTGTATTTACCCTTTGCATATGTCCCCCATGTGAGACTTTTTTTTTTTTTGAGCATTTTCTACAAAATTCTCTTTCGCTTTATAATCTATCTGCTATCCAAGCTATAACCAGATACTTATTTTAAACCCAGTAAACTTTCTGCTAGTTAAAACATTCTTCACTTTTACCAGGGCAATCAAGGTATTAAATTAGAGTCCCATCCAGCTACTTATACCAGAAAAGGAAAAAGAAATAGCAATTTTTTGTGTGTGTGGTTTGGTGGGGACAGCATAGAACGTGGAGGTCAAACCGACCTAGGAATGAGTCCTAGCTCAACTATGCCACTCACTCACTCATTCATTCATTCATTCAGTTGTTCACTCATTCATTCATTCAGTTGTTCATTTATTCACTCACGTATTCATTCATTTTCTCATTCATTCACTCATTCATTTATTCGTGACCTCAGCAGGTGTTTATTGGGCAGCTCCCTCCAGACTGAGCAAAGATACAACAGAGAAGACAACAAAGGAGACCCTTGCCCTCCCAGAGCTTACCCTCTTATAGAGTAGAACATTAAACAAGCCACTACATCAATAAGCATGTTTCCTGTATAGCCTTGAATAAGTTGCTTAACTTCTCTGACCTTCAGTTATCTCACCAACAAAACAAAGGTTTTGTACAGATTGAATAAGAATGATGTATGCAACACACCTAGCACATAGTAGGCAATAAATGGCAGCTATTATTACTGCTTCTATTTCTCTGTCAAACTTTCTCTCACCAACCTTCCCCCACCTTTTTAAACTTCCAATTTCATAAATCAGAAGTGCCAGGCTATTGTATACACAAGCGAAATGGTCTTTCCACAAATATTTACATATTACATCCTGAGGATTTGTAGGACCCCAGGCCAGAAAGATCTAAAGAGTGGACATACAAGGGTACTTCAAAAAGTTTGTGGAAAAATAGAATTAAAAGACAATACGAACTTTCCATAAACTTTCTGAAGATGCCTCATATTCTGGCTTCTGCCCAGTGGGAAGAAATTGTCCAAGACTTGAAAATGGACAAAGGAAATGACTGCACCTCCTTTAAGTGGAGTGAGAGGAATGATTTAATGGACCTTCTGGGAATTATTGGAGTCTACAGGGGTGTGTGCCCATGACTGTATTTCTACTGACTAGGCTATATTACAACTCTGTAAGGGTAGAAGTTATACTGTACAAAACCAATAACAATACAAATGATTGTTCTCCAATAAGGATCAATTCATTCCTACCTTGTAGAAAGGAGGATACCAAACATAACATTTAATTGACCTACAGGATATTGACAAGTTTTGCATTGATTGGAAAATATTCATTTCAGATTCCCCATTGCCTACATAAACATCTGTTCTTCAAATTACCCTTTGAACTACTCCTGTCCTAACACCTTACTGATTCCCTCATTAATTAATGAGTTGAGTAAAATCTTTGACATGTGTTCATTGCATATTTGCTAGAAAAGTGAAATGCACAGTTACTTCTAAACCTTTCAAGAGACTCTAATATTGGCCTGGGATTGCAATAATAGCCCCATCAACGCTCGTACACTGTTGGTAGCAGTGTAAATTAGGCCGACCCCGTGGCGCACTTGGGAGAGTGCGGCGCTGGGAGCGCAGCATTGCTCCCGCCGCAGGTTCGGATCCTATATAAGGATGGCCGGTGCACTGGCGGTGCGGCCGGTCACAAAAAGACAAAAAAAAAAAAAAAAAAAAGTACAGCCTTTATAGAAAACAGTATGGAGATTCCTCAAACAACTAAAAATAGATCTACCACATGACCCAGCAGTTCCCCTACTGGGTGTATAGCCAAAAGAAATAAAATTAGCATACTGGAGAGATATCTGCATCTCTATGTTTACTGCAGCACTATTCGCAATAGCCAAGATATGGACTCAATCTCGGTGTCCATCAACAGATGAATGGATAAAAAAATGTGATATATATACACAGTGAAGTACAATTCAGCCATGAAAAAAATGAAATCTTGTCATTTGTGACAACATGGATGCGCCTGGAAGACATTATGTTAAGTGAAATAAGTCAGGCACAGAATGTTAAATACCATATGTTCTCATTCACATATGGGACTTAAAATAAAAAATAAGTTGAGCTTTTAGAAGTAGAAAGTAGAATTGTGGTTACTAGAGGCTGGGGAGGGGTGGGGGAAGAGGGGGGATAGTAAGAGGGTGATTAATGGACACAAAATTACAGCTAGATAGGAAAAATGAGTTCTAGTGGTATACAGTAGTGTTAAATATCTATAATTAACAATAATTTATTGTATATTGTATGCTCCCAAATGCCTAGAAGAGAGGAGCTCAAATGTCATTACAAAGAAATGATAAATTTTTGAGATGATGAATATGCTAATTACCCTGATTTGATCATCACACATTGTATACATGAATTGAAATATAACTCTGTACTCAATAAATACGTACAATTAATATGTGTCAATTAAAAATTTTTTTCCAAGTTTTTTAAAATAAACAAAAACCAAACAAACATAGCTCTTTCGTTGGAACAGAGCTGCTGCAGGTCTCACACCAAAGGTTCCTGTCAACTTTTCTTCTAATCTCCTCTTGACAATAATTCCATTTATAGCAAACTTTCACTCAAGGTTCCAAGGAACTGCTAGAGACAAAGGGAAATATTAAAAGACCTAGATTCCAATAAACTCCTTTTAACTGCTGAGAACACAGAATGGTTTCTTGTTTTCTAATGAACAGGGGTGAGGTTCTCAGAGAGCAAGGAAAGTATCTGGAAAGCAAGTTCGAAAGCTGACAAAACACCCATCATGAGAATTTCAGTAGTATTACCTTACCAACGAAGATGAGGGAGCATCGAGGGAGAGCTGGCTGGCTGGAGTACACTTGCAGAAATTGTGCTTGGAGATGAGATGAAATAGTGAGACTGCCTAATACTTTCTAGTAATCTGGGTAAAATCTGAGGGAGATTTCCAGAACAGTTTTAATATGGAAGGAAAAAACTTACAAATTATGTAAGAAAATTTTCTATGTCAGGGGTTTTTAATCTCAGCACTCTCCATATTAAGGGCTGGATAATTCCATGCTGTGGTGGCTGTCCTGTGCAATATAGGATATTTAACAGCTTCCCTGGCATCGACCCCATCAGATGTAACACCCCCGTCTCTTGATCATGGCAACCAAAAATATTAACAACCCAGGGTTTGCTTTAAAAAAAAAAAAAGTCACAGATGAACTTATTAAGTTTGGGCAGAATTTTATCAGATATTTTATACAGGAGTCCCTGGTAGCAGTTTGGCAAATGGTAAGGATTGTGGTCATGAACCAAAGCATCCTTACCCATCTACCAGTCCACTTGACCCATGTATGTTACCTACCTGGCCCTGTGGGCAGGTGAGTTTTCTTCATACACAGTCTGTCCCCTGCAGTCACCCACCACTCAGAGTCCAACATTTTCTTAGGTTCACTCTCGGATGCTCACAGCCCACAAAACCACCCGAGGGAGACCTGCTGCTGCTCCTGCTGACACAGCCCATTCCAAGACACCAACATCACACCATTGCTATCTCCAGATTCCTCCAGAGCCCTCAAAACTTGGAGCTCCAGCAGCTTGCTGCAAAGATCTGGGGAGAATGGCCTTCTCCATATATCTGAGCTATAATTCAGAACTCAAAATATCTATTAATGTTCCTAGAGGTTCCTAAGAGTCTTGTGAACTGTTCCATCAGCTTTGGGATCTTACCCTCTGATGAGAAGGGCTCAAATGCTCACATCTCCCATGGAATCTCAGAGAAGAGGCTCGAGGCCAACTCCTCCATGTTCCCCATCAGTGTTCAGAGCATGATGGCTCCTTGGGGCCATGGTCTCAAACAACCCCACCTCAGAAGTCCTTTAGTTTTCATTTGTATAGCTAGAAACCCTCTGGGGTGAGTGGCTTTTTCAGAAAAAATAAAAATGGAACAGTCTGAATATAATCAAAATGTCCAGGATTGCCCTCCACAGCCTAGCGTGGGTGAAAGCTGCGTGGTCCTCACTCCTCTGCGCATCCTCTGCTGAGATGGGGACGGTAGGGAGCTCAGCCCAAGTGGTGGTCTCGGAAGGTCTACTTCCCTCATATTTCGCTTCAGGGTCTGTTACCCTTTCCACATCCAAGAGCAGAATTCCGAGAGTCTTCTCACAGTCTGATGGTCTGCAATTCCTTTTTTACCCCAAGGTCAGCACATATCAGAGCTAGTCTGTAATTCATAGGGAGCCTAACATTTTTATTTAGGGGACAACCATTAAATTACTTGTTAATAGACACTGTCGTGCTGCTTGGCAGCTTTGTTAGTCAGTCCATCCTGAGCCTTAAAGTCAGGAACCCCCCTGGTGTCACTCAGTGTTAATGTCTGAGTGTCATTAAGAGGTTTATAAGAGCTTATGTTAAGCTTCCTGTCTCCCCGCCTTGAGTTGGCTTCCATTCTGTATGCCACTCAGAGCTCTGCATGTCAGAGTGTTGCCAATGACTTTGATGGAGGTGTCTCAAAGACATTTTAAGCAATTGTGCACTCTGGGAGGCATTGCTCTGCAGCAGCAGGTCTTAGAAGCCTTTTGATCTGACAAGTATGTTCTCCGTGGGGTCAGCTCCAGGCAAAAATGTGAAGTAGGTATGAGAGGAAGAATCCGGGCTTTGGAACCAAACCGATCTAGGTTCAAAGTCTACGTCTGCAACATACTGCGTGATCTTGGACATATTACATAATTGCTCAGAATACAAAATTAGAATCACAACACTTATTTTACCAAGTTTTTATGAGGACTTCATGAAAGGACACAGTTAGTGCTCACAAAGTCCTCCCTCCTGGCATCCTCTCAGAAGCTGCCCCTTCATGCTGCTCTCTGGAGACTGCCCCCATCTACTTTCTCCACCCTCTGTCCTGGGGTTTGCAATCCCTGCCTTGTCCTCATCTTCCTTCATTGGACATGGGCTGTTGAGGTATTCAGGGACTTGGGGATCATTGCTATCCCCTTGGTCCCAACCCCAGCATTGGAAATGACTTAGGCTCAAGCTGCACCCCCTGCCCCCCTCCCACCACCAGCATCCTGAATAAGAGAAAAAGGAGAGTCCAGGAAGTTGGCTATTGTGAATAGTGCTGCAACAAACATGGGGGTGCAGATACCTCTTTGGTTTGCTCATTCCCTTTCCTTTGGGTAAATACCAGTAGTGGGATTGCTGGGTCATGTGGTAGTTCCATTTTTAGTTTCTTTGAGGAAACTCCATACTGTTTTCCATAAAGGCTATACTAATTTACACTGCCATCAACAGTGTTCAAGAGTTGAAGGGGCTATTATCGCAATCCCAGGCCAATGTTATAGTCCCTCAAAAGGTTTAGAAGTAACTATGCATTTCACCTTTCTAGCATTTATTCAAATTTTAATTAAAAAAGTAATTGTGCAATAGTTAAAATTTGATTTCTACCTCTACTGACCGACATCGTGACATTAGGGAAGACACCAGACAGGGCAGAGCCGATGTTCAATAAATGCTTGTTGAAAATAATAGGTGTTGGGAGCTGTGCAAAGCTCTTTGTGTGTACTAACTCATTTAATCCTCGAAGTCTTAAGCCATATTAGGTGCTAGTGACAATGTACAGACGAAGGAACTGAAACACACAGACGGTAAAGAACTCTTCGTGAGGACATCGATTGTAAATAACAGCCAGAGGGAATAAAAGCATGTGTTCTAGGTGCAGACTGGCTGAGGGATTAAATCCCAGGTCCCTCTGACTCAAAGCTGCTACTTTGCCTGGGATACCATGCATCTCCCCTCATTCAGGGCAGAAAGAAGAAAGGCAGACTTACAACAAGTCAAGAATGCTCTCCTGCTCCTCTCGGGGTCAGCACAGCACTTGGGCTCAGCTGCAGGTGTGTCCTGGCTGTAATGTAAACAAATCTCTCTGCCTCTGGTTTGAGAGTCACGGGCAAGCCCACAGTGGCCCAGCTAGTAGGCACGGAGAGCAGTGTTACCAAATAGTCACCCACCATGAAGGGCTCCCTGCCATGGAACCATTTGTGTTAATAAAGAGAATTCCGGAAAAGATCCCCCCACCCCCTGGTTTCCTCTGCTCTATTTCCCGCCTCCTGGGCTCCCCCTTTACTCAGGATAGTGTAAGGTAAGGCCACAAGAATCCTTGAGAGTGTCTGGCCCAGTGGTTCCCAAACTCTACACCACCATCACTGAGAGTTGAGCCGTGGGATTCCCCACTAAAACTCAGTGCAGACCTGGGTCTTCTGGCCCTTTAAGGCCTGCCTTACTCCATGTGACATTCCAAGTGCAAATCCCACTCCTATTTGCCTCCAAAAAGCCATGCGTGGTGAATAGGCCAGTCTCCCAAGGGAGGCTAAGGACAGCATCGCCCAGCTCAGGGCCTCTGGAGCTTTTTGTCAGCTCCCCTTCCTCTCAGCCACCACCACTCAGATCTCCCTGCCCTGTCTCTTCTTTCTACAATCTGCCTGTCACATGCTCCTCCCTGCTGGAGGCAGAAGCAGCAGATGCAGTAGCCCATAGAAAGAAGATACCTGGGAGACAGGTACCGAGGGTTCCAGATTCCTCAGTTCATGCGTCTTTCCTTCAATCCCACAACAGGAGAAAACAGAACACGGGAAAAGTCCCAGGCCGTGTCCCTTCGTCATGGTATGTTACACAGCAGGGGATGTAGACAGGGGAAGGTGTTTGTGCGCGTTGATTCCACAACCTTGACTAGTTATTTGTTCTCTCTGAGCCTCAGTTTCTGCTCTGTAAATGAAAGCATATAATAGAAACATGTCTAACAAAGACAGTCCATGTTAAAAGCCTATTTACTCCTTCATTAACAGAGGGCTTCCCTGGCAGGGCTTGCCGTCTAAGAGTGAAGCTTTCCAAGTGTGATGCATGGAGCCCCAGAGTTTTAGCAGAAAGTGTTCAAGGCATCCCAGCCCGATTTCAAAGCAGGTAAATGTGCATATGTCAGTTATATATGGTAAGTTACTAAATAAGATTTTCATTTCAGAGAAAAGCATTCTGTTGTCTCCCTCCAACTCAACATTTAAAAGTGACCGGCATAAGAAAAGCCCTGGCCTTGACTAGTATTCAGACAGCACACAGTCATAAAGCTGTGGCCAACACTGCTCCCTGTCTACCAACATCCTTTCTCTTCATCTTCCTTTGCTCCTAGAGATCTTGAGTTAAGCAGAACACCTGACTTCCTCGGGTAAAGATTATATTTCCCAGCCTTCCTTGCAGCTGGGAGTGCCCATATGACTGAATGCTAACCAAGAAGAATTAAGCAGGAGTGGTGTGTGCAATGACTGGGAAATGTCCTTAGAGGGAGAGAGTGTCTCCTTCTTCATTTCTCCTTTCTACCTGCTGGCCAGGACTCAGATTAATGGCCAGTGGTCCAGCAGCCTTCTTGGGCCATGAGTTGACTTTGAAAATAGAAGCTGCACATGCCACAGCAACACATGGAAGGAGCCTGGGTACCTAGCACAGTGAAGCCCCACTCCAGCCCTGAACTGCTTCCTTCTGCTGCTGTGAACGTGAGTGACAAATAAACCTCTATTGGGTTTAAGCCACTGTGATCTTGGGTTTTTCTGTTACTTGTAGCCAAACTTCTTTACAACTAATAAAATGCTAATGTATCATACTCGGTGGAAGGTGGTGGGATATCCGTATTTGTCGATCATGGTGTCTTTACTGACAGAGTGTGTTTGGACTCTCACACTCTCCCCACCATCAACCACAGACTCTGCATCCAGGGAGAGTCCAGCTATAGTTACTAGACACTTGATAGAGAAAAGGAGGGATGACAAATTCCAAATCCAGGGCAGAGCAAACCATTTCCTCCCTCTCATTCATTTGCCCATTCTTTCATTTCACCAACAAGAGCTGACTCTGTGCCAGGTACTGGGTAGTACCTCACCTGACCTTCACCAACTACACAGTGATGGAGGCATCATCTCCACTTTGCAGATGAGGAAACTGAGGTTCCGAGAGGTAAGGAAACGACGGAGTGAGAATCAGTCTGTCTCCCTTGGGACAGAATCGATCATTTTTTTTTTTTTAACCATCAAACATATATTTCCATTAGATTAGTGGGAAATTGTCTGAAGTATTCCATAAATTTTTCTCCAACAAGGCAGAGAATGGAAAAGTCTGAAAAGTGCCCTGTTTCCAGATCAGGATGATAAGAGGATAGGATTAGTCAACCAGTGAACCCCTACCTGAGAGTGCCTACTACATGCCATGCACTGGCCTTGCAGCACCTTTTGATCTGAAGTATGGGCACCACAGTTTTCTGCACAGAACCAACATTGCCCTGTTGCACTCTTACAGTTCAGAAGGAAAAATGCCATCCAGAGACACAGAGAGCTGGGTCTGGTTCCAACTCCACCACCTACCACTATGCACCTTCAGATAAGTTGGTTAACCTCTCTGGGCTTCTGCCTCTCCTTTCAGGGCCTTTGAGAGTTTCTCTGACTTTGCTTGTGCTCCTTTTGAGTGTTCTTAATTCAGACTTGGTAAAAGCTTGTCAGGGCAGTACTATTTACATTTGTCCAGGAAACTGCACTCTCAGTGGAAATTCAGGAGCCTTCTGTTAGGCCCCCAAAATAATTCACATAAATAAATATCAGGCTTCAGTTGCAGTTTCTTTTTATAAGAGAGGAGACATGTGAGAGGGAACTGTTGTTACAGCCGAAATAGTCACTGCAATTATATTTTCACCTCCTCTTTGACCTTTCTCTTTTGGGAACCTCCTTTGGGAAGGAGTTCCAAAAATATGTATTTCCAAAACTTATTTGATAAAAAGAATCACCATAGGGCTCTTGAATTAAAAAACAAACAAAAGCAAAATTCTAAGTTCAT
This sequence comes from Cynocephalus volans, assembly GCF_027409185.1. Lineage (NCBI taxonomy): Eukaryota > Metazoa > Chordata > Mammalia > Dermoptera > Cynocephalidae > Cynocephalus > Cynocephalus volans. Next base: position 13,585,933 of record NC_084468.1, read on the forward strand.
CTTCTGGAGCTGTGATTCTGCAGATTGGGGTGAGACCAGAAATAAGAATTTTTAAGAAGGACCCCCAGGGCCTGGGAGATCCTTGCTGTCAGATAAACTTTGGGAGCACCTGCACAGCATTTAGCTCTGGAAATAAACTCAGTGTCCAGCCCTGTCATTTTATAGTTGGGGAAACCAAGGTTCAGAAAAATTAAATGTCTCATTCATCAGCTATTGCTAGCTGGGGCTAAACCAAGACTTGAGTTCAAGTCCTGGGGCCAAAAAGAAGTTGGAATCAGAAGTCTGATCCCTTATTAGCTGTGTGATCTCGGGTAAGTGTTCTCTTCAATTCACAAAGAACTCATTGTCAAGTGTTCATATTATCTGCCAGAGCACACACATGGCTTAAGTGCTGACTGGTGAACCGGGGAGAAGCCGAACTGCCCTTGGTGATTCGAGCCCAAAGAAGGAGGCTGACAAAGAGCAGGGACTCACAATGTGAGCACGACCACCGTGGAGGGGGGACCCTACAGACATACGAAGCCCACCCAGTGTGGTCTGCCAGGGGCAGGGGTAGCCTTCCTAAGACGAAGATGGTTAAGTGCATGAAGAGTGACTAGGACTTAGCCACGTAAAGAAATAGAAGAGAGCGTTGCACGCATCAGGGAAAATGTGCAAAGGCTAGCTAAGCGTCAGGAATGTGGGCCTCTGGAGAGAATTTCAGAAGGCTATGGGGTAGCAGAGAAACATGGGGAGGGAGACTGAAGCAGGTCTCAAAGGATCTCAGCAGCATGCAAGTGTGCCCTACCCTCAGGGCAAAGAGGAGTCATCCAAAGTTTCAGGATGGTCATGGTGCCATCAGATTGTTGAGGCACATTCTTGAGCTTCAGAATCTTCACCTGAAAACAAAGGGTCCTAGTTCACCCTCCCTTGTCTATCTTGCCCATTGTGATCTAACTCTCCACCCAGCAGCCAGAGCAATGCTTTGAAAATGGAAGCCAAATCCTGTCACGTCTTTGCTCAACAGCCCTGATGGCTCCCATCCCATTGCTCACTCAGCACAATGTCCCAAGTGCCCAGCATGGCCTGTGATAATCTGCCACCAGTCCCAACTCCCACTCCGTCCCTTTATAGCTGGACACCAGCCGTGCTGGCCCCCTGCCGTCCCTTGGCATGAGCCCCCTCCTCTCAGGGCCTTGGCACTGACTGCCCCGCCTCAGCACAGACCCTCGCCCTGCTCCCTTGCTCCCAGCCTCTCCCGACTACCCACTGCTCGCTGGCCCTTTCGGGGCACCGACACCTGTCACATCATGTACTTATTTGTCCAGTTCCACTGTCTGTTCCACCATTAGAAGGTAAGCTCCATGGCAGCGGGGACCTGCTGTCTGTCAGCCACCATCTCCCAGGGTCTGGCCGTGAGCCACCGGCCAGTATTCGTGGGGTCAGTGGCTGAACAATACCTGTCTCACGTGTTTATTGAGAAGCCCGAAGAATAGAATGACTGTGTACATAGCACTAGGTGCAGTGTGTGCTCAGTAAGTGGAAGCTTCCTTGCTTCTTTCTACACCTCCCCCTCTCCCATTAGAAGTCCTTCCCAGAGCACCATTCACCCCAGACCCCCAGTTGACCCCACTAGACCTTCTGCCCTGCCAGCACCTGGCTCTGTCCCCACCTGAGCTTGCTGCTGCACACTGCCGTGGTGTCAGCTTTGCCATGTCCCTAGGGGAGGAGATGAGAGGGATGCACAGTTACCACGCTGTGCGACTGAGGTGGCTTGGAAGTTGGCACCTTTTGGATGTAGTCATTGTCCTGGTTCCTTGGGATCCTGTGTGGTCAGGGCCTGAGGGTGGCCATCACCCCCAGGCAGCATCAAATGCATTTCAGGGCATGTCATAAATAGGGACTATTTTTCAGGGATGGAAAAAGAAAACCCTTCCTTGAGTCTTGACTGATGAGTTCTTTGCTGACCCCGACAAAAATGGACTGTGCTAATCTGGATGTCCCCAATAGTGTGGACTGGGACCGTGCACAGAAAGCCTGTGTACCTCCCTCTTCCTACAGCATGGCTTTGAGATGCACAGAGATGGCAGCACTCTCTGTAGTGGAGAGGCCCAGGCAAACTTCCAGGATGGCTTTCTCCTCCCTTCTCACTTAGAACTCACAGTGACTCAAATAACAAGTGGAGACATTTGCAAGCTTCTCTGAGAAGGCAGAGTTTTAAACTGTTAAGGAATTCTTGAACAATTATCTAGTTCAGCCTCCTGGATCGCTTAGGGGTTTGGACATGGGCTCTGAACTCGTATACAAAGTGTGGGTCTGTGTGCATTTTTGTGGAGAGGGGTTTGCTGCCTTTTTTTAGATTCTCAGAACAAACCTGTGAAAACTTCTGGCCTGGAGATGAGAAATGACTCACCTAAGACCACAGCATCAAGGGCGGCTGGGTCTCTACCCGCTGCTGGCCACAGCCTCCATCTGCCAGGTCATTGGCGCTGTTTAGAATGAAATGATGAGCAAATTAGTAACAGCAAACCCGAGATCTGTAAAAAACAAACTTAGGGAAAAAAAGAAAGAAACTACATCAACACACTAATCATGACTGTCTCTGTGAGCAGGGGGCAAAAAAGTCTTTTTTCTTTTTTCTTTTTTTTCCTGAGTCTTTTTCTTTTCTCTTCGTTTTTTAAATTGTTTTGTATTTTCCAGATTTTCTATGGAAAAGTATTTAAGTTTAATTGTTATTAAAAGAAGGACATTTTCTCTAGGAAAAAACAAATGACTGTAATTATGTAAAAGTGTCTTCATCCAGACCTTCTTTCTGTATATTTTTTAGGTTGTTACAAGTGTTGCTATTGTTCAAATTTACAGGTGAGACATTTGAAGAACCAGCTTTTCTGGAAAATAGCGCAAATGTTTACAAAGGCATTTGTTTTCACTCTGGAAGTATTTCGCTGAAGGAATTAATGGAAATGCTTTAAAGGGCAATTTTCATGCTCTGATATGTTTCATTAAATGGTAGACTGCAGTCTTCAGAAAGATGCTTTTTTTGTGGGTAGTTTTGATGGAACAAAGATTTCAGTTCACTGGAACTACTGTAAAATTTTACTTCTTCCGGAGCAAACTAAATCCAGTGAGCTAAATTTGCCCTTAGATACCAATCCAAGACAACTGTCTATTTCCCTATTCTTAGTTTCAATGGAGGTTTTAAATATTTAAATTTTAAACTGTTGCTTCAGCTAATGAGCCCAATATGATAGCTGTTAAATTCAGTATTTATAAGATTTTCTAGAATAAATTTAATTGGCATACAAATACTTGGAATCAGCTGTTATTGATGCTATAAATACCTCTCTTGTTTTTTCAAGTCCTAGGAGAACTAATTTTGGCCTCAAGAAAAATTTTAACTGCGTATCACCAATTTATGGGACCTCATTGTAGCCAATTGTGTTGATTCATCTTGGGCAGGTGTCTATGTAGTTTAGAGTCTATTCACATAAAAAAGGAAACTATATAAAATTATTCTCATCCTCATAGAAAAAGGACACACTGTTTTTATTTATCCATTGGTATGTTAAAATCAGGCATACAAATCTATACCTGTTTATGTGTAGCTATGCTAATTTCTAGAATTCCATACTGAATTTATAGGGATAAAAATAATTTAAATAAATGTAAGTCCTTTTGTCTTTAAATGAATAAGTCTGACTTTAAACGCTGGACCTGCCTTTTACTAGCTGTGCAACCCTGGGCAGCTCACAAAACCTCTCTGACCCTCATCTATAAAAGAGAGATGTTAATACACATCTGGTAACATTGCTATGAGGATTTGTGGATTTTTTTTTCTTTTTTTGGCATAATTAGCACTGTGTATAGCGCACAGCACATATTTAAATTCATTTCCTTTTCCCCACCAAATTCTCAGAGAATAACATCAATTCTATTCAATTAAGCAAATATTAATTGAGCATTTATTACAGGCAAAGTCCTAGAGATACCAACACTTCATTCACGCCTTTGGGAATCTCACCATTTTCCGGAGAGGACAGAACCTTTGTTATGTCCTCATTATGTCAGAATTACTAACGTGAAAATGGCTTTAATTGAGTATGAAGAAAGTGTTCTGGGATCCAAGGAAAAGGAATATTAATTTTAGCTGCTATGATTTCACAAAAAGGATAAAGAGCCTCCATCTAGCCTTTGAAGGATCAATAAGTTCTGATCTTAAAGAGGAACAAGATTTTGGAAAGCTGAGAAGGGGAATGAACACTGCACGATGCAACAGCCAGAGAAAAGGCAAAGCAGAATGCACAAGCGGTGCAGTCAAGGAACACTCCGGAGGGGCGGATGTCCTCTAGAGAGATGGCCAAGTAACAGAGAGATGGGGGACAGCGTGGGGAAAGGCCAGGTGGGAATATGTGTGGCTCTTCAGCGTTGCCTCTGCCGTGTGCCTGCCCCTAGAAGCCAGCCTGACACTCCACCAAGGCAGGGCTCAGAACTCTAGTAGAAGCTAAGTAGACACCTATTGTCTTCATTCACTCAACAAATATTCGTTGAATGTCTACTATGTGCCAGGCAGGCCCTGTTGGAGGCCCCCGTCAACAGGGAGCAAGACACACTTCCTGCCTACGTGGTGTTGACATTCTACTGGGCAAACAGACAATAGTCAGAGAAACAAACGGACATACGACAGAATATAATTTCAGGAAATTTGTGAAGAAAAGTGTAGGAAATAAACAAGAGTTGCTCTTTACCACGGGGCAGACAGACCTCTCTCGAGGCGATATTTGAGCAGAGACTTGAAGGAAGTGAATATGTGAGGGAAGAATGTTCTAGGGAGAAGTGCAGCAGGTGCAATGGCCCTGAAACCTGGGATCCGCTTCATGTGCTCTTGCAGTGGGGGCCTGGGTGGTTCCAGAGCACTGGGAGGAAATGAGGTCAAGGAGGTTTTGAAGAGCACAGGTGAAGGTTTCCAAACCCTAAGCTCTGTAATCCACTCTCTGATGCTGCTCTGACTCTCAGAGCTTGTTCCTTCTGGAGTCTGAACCCAGGCTTTCCAGAACAGGATTTCTTGGCCCTCCACTGGCTCCCGCCCCTCTCACAGGTATGCCCAAGCAGATGCAGCTCTCAGCACACAATCCTTGACATCTGTCTTTGGACAGGAAACCCACTGAGAAGGGATTCAGTCTCCGGGGTGGCTGTGCCTCCCCCACTGGCATCCTAACTAAGTACACACCTTGGTTCTCCAAGGTCGGTCCACATGGGAGGTCCACGGGAGCCTTGCCTCTGAGACCCTTCCCTCCCCCCCTCCCTCTGGGATCTCACCAGCATCATCATATCCCTGGCAACACAAGCCCCTGCCTATTCTTTACCCTCTCTGACCTACACCTCAAGACAGACCCTTCCCTCAATTTGCCCCAGCACAGCTGAGACCAGGTAGGACTGGTTAGCAAGATTTTATAGGAGGCCCAAACATAAACAGAGTAGCTGACTAGTGCCCATGGACATGGCTGTCCCCTGCCGGGCTTAGACTCCTCCTGGGCCACCACTCCACAGCCCCTAGCACCCCTCCTCCCTACCCCTGGAACTCCCGAGGTCCAGGTCCAGGGGAAAGGGGCCTGAAAAGAAAGCAGCAACTTCCCAGCAGCCTAGGGCCCCCTTCAGGTGGCTTCCTTTCCCAGCATCTTCCTTTCCTGCCTGATTGACATTGGGAATGGCCACTTTTCTCTGGGGAGACCCTGCCCTGCACCCCGAAGGCTTGGATCCCCAGCTCAGTCATATCAGAGCACTGTCCTCTCACTGTCATTACTGAGATCACAGATATTCCCACTGGACAGTTCCTCACAGTCCTGCTTGGTGCACCTGGACTTGGTCTACACCTGCCCTGAGCCACTTAGGGTGGAAGCTCCCTGCTGGTCTGTCCTTTGAGGCTCTTCTCTGCTCACCAGCCCCAGCACAGGGAGCCAGGAAGCCTGGAAGCCTGGAATGCAGGTTGGCGGACCTGGGCCTGGGATTGCAGTTACCAAAGGAGACTGCTTGTTAAGTGAAGCAGTCTGAAGCTTGACGAGGAGAAAACACAGTCTGGAAGAATTCACTGAGCCAGGGTTTTGGGCCACTGTGACATTTTATGCTGAGCTTATAGCCTATGTCCATAGGGTGCACAATAGAATCATCTAGAACGGGGTAGAGAATTACCCAAGATTTCTACATAAGTTGCTTCTACTGCCCAGGCCACATGAGGAGAATAAAAATGTCCCCAAAAGGAAGGCTCCCCCTGCTCCAGGAGAGTAACATTTACGAATGTTACCCATCTCTGATTTCCTGTCATCATCGCAGTCACCCTGATATGGGCTGAATTGTGTCTTCCCAAAACTCATATGTTGAAATCCTGATCCCCAGTGCCTCAGAATGTGGCCTTATTGGGAGGCAGGGTCTGTACTGAGATAATTAGTTTAAACAAGGTCATTACGGTGGACCCTAATTCAGCACGGAAACAGGGACAGGCATGCATGGAGGGAAGATGAGGCAAAGACACCTAGGGAGATGGCGGCCACCCACGAGTCCAGGAGAGTGGCCTGGGACACATCCTTCCCTCATCACCCTCAGAAAGAACCAACACTACCAACACCTTGATTTCAGGCTTTCAGCCTCCAGAACTGTGGGACAATAAATTCCTGCTGTTCAGGCTTCTCAGTGTTTGGTACTTTGGTACAGCAGCCCTAACAAACTAATCCACAGCTCATGAGAGAGAAGTTATTATTTCTGTTTTGCAGATGAGGAAACTGAGGCACAGAGTGTTTGGGTATTCCTCTCAAGAGCCCTTGCTTCCAGTAAGAGGCGGAGACTTTGGCTTCCCAGCCTTTGCCCCTGTCCTGAGCTCTCCCCTCAAGGCAGCAGGGGCTCTGGGGCTCCCCCACGCCTGGAGCAGGCTGCACCGGCACGTTGTGAGGAGAGAAGCCTCTGGAATCACGACCACTCGCTGCTCCTCTGCAGCTGGGGGGCAACGCTGCCAACCATCTCCCTGTGCCCCCTCAGGGCGGAGCAAGTGCTTCTTGGTGGGGGTGAGAGGACTGAGTTCCTGGCAGCCGAGGACACAAGGCCCAGCAGCACGTTTCCTTATTGACATCGCAAAGCCAACCAAAGCCTTGCTGGGTCGCACCAGATCTTTAAACCCCAGGAGCTTTGGCCGGTGTGCTCACTGGCTGAGCGCGGTGCGAGCGACACCACACCAAGGGTTGCGATCCCCTTACCGGTCACAAAAAAAAGACAAAAAAAAAACAATTAACCTCAGGAAAATAAATAAGATGACGGCAGGAAAGTTTGAAAGTGAAAGTGCATGCTGTCCCCTTCCCATGCTGCTGCTGTCACGTCGCAGCTGCACTACCTAAGCCCCCACAAGAGGCCCGCTGGCCCGCGTCCCTTCACCTGTCTCAGCCCTGCCACACCTTGGGGAGGCAGGGGCTGGACTTTTGTTTCTCCCTTTTACAGCCAAGGAAATTCAAGCTCAAGGAGGCAGAGAAACCCACCCAAAGTCACCCAGCAGTTAGTGGCAGAGCTGAGATTCAAACACAACCTTTTGCTGTCTCTCCATAGAATTCATCTGGAAACTGTTACTGAGCACTTGCTGTTTGCACCGGGGAAGATGCGGGAGAATGAAAACAGGGGCCAGCCTTTCTGCACGGACTGGTGTTGGTTCTTCTGAGCTCTCCTTGAGGGCTGCCTTACTAACTTGGTTTCCCAAAAGTGTTGTTGAAACCAGGAATTAGGGGAATCCCACCAGTGAGGCCCCAGGGCCACAAGGCAGGTGCACCTTATCTTGCTGGCTTTTGTGGAACAGGCTTTTCCTAAAAGGCAGCAGAACTGGGAGAAAATTCCAGGTCCTAAGATTGCTTGGGGCTTCCAAATTCTACCACCCCATTTTAATATCATTATTCCCATGAGACCAGCTTTCCAGATTCGTGCTCAGGGAGACTCAGTGGTCGGCAGGTTTGAAGGATGGAGGGGGTTTATAAGGAAAATGATTCACCTTTAATGTCCACACTAAAGAATAACGAGTAAGTCCAGAAACAGGCACAACGTTTATTCACTCCCCACCCCTGCCGGGCCCTGAGACTGTTACAGGAGGAAGTCAGGGACTCCAGCTCTGGAGGCACCAGTGAGGTGGGGGGAGTGGGGGTGCAGGGGACAGGCCATTAAGAAAAGGCCCTCAAGGTTCCAAGGGGGCTGATGAATGCCACCTCCTCCTCAGGGGCTCTAGGGGCCACACACAGGGGGCTGGCCTGTCCCTGAGGGCTCAGGCAAAGCTTCAGAGGAGGACCAGAAGGCAAGGTCTTCCCAGCACTGAACAGGAATTAGCTATGGGTACTTCACTCTTTTTTTTTTTTTTTTAGTTGAGATTAAATTCACAAAACAAAAAATTAACCATTCCAAAGTGAACAATTCAGTGGCCTTTAGCACCTTCATAATGTTGGGCAACCACTACCTCTATCTACTTCCAAAATATTTTCATCACCCCAAAAGAAAACCCCATTCTCTTGTACAAGTTGCTTCCCCTTCCCCCCTCCCAGCCCCTGGCAACCACCAATCTGCTTTCTGTCACTATAGGTTTACCTATTTTGGGTATTTGAAAAAAAACAAAATGGAATTATACAGCACGCTCTTCTTAACAGCCTGAAGAGTATCAGGTCAAGAAGGGCTGAATCACGGTTTTTATTTTTTGATATATTTTAACCTTTGTTGAGAGACGCTACTACTATTTCGCATGTGATAATGAAAATTACACATTTCGTGGTAGAAAACCTGGAAATAGAGAAAAGCCCAAAGAAACTTAAAATTTCTTAGGTCTCATCCCTCAGAATAACTGCACTAGGATTTCAGAGACAAATCTTCCAGTTTTTCCCCTTCACATGTGGATGAGCATATAGGTTGCCGTGTGCCTTGGGCTGGCTTCTTAACCTCTCTGTGTCTCATTTCCTTACCTGTAAAATGGAGATGATAATAGTACCCACTTCATAGGTTTATTGGGAGGATAAATGAGTAAAAATGGTGTGAGCTACAGAGTATGTGCTTAGTGCAGTACACGTTGGTGGTTATTTTATGTTTTTCCCCACAGCTCAGTGGTGTGGGGATTATTGTATCTGCAGAGGAAGAGACTGAGGGTCAGGGAGGTTAAGTAACTTGCCAAAAGGCCAAAGGAAGCAAATATTATTTTTTAATTACCTCATCGTGCTAGCCCATTATCGTTGCCCCATTTTACAGAGAAGGAAACTGAGGCACTGAGAGGTTGAGTATCTAAGATCACTGAGCTAGATAGGGGCAGAGCTGGCAGTCATGGCAGGTTTTATGTCTCTCCAGGCTGCTCCATTGCCTGTGTAGCAAAGGCCCCTAGTATGGGATTTAGAACCATGCGACCAGGGCACCTCACCTCCGTGTGGTCTCCAGCATCTGATTCTGTTGTCCTGGCTTCCCAGGGTTGCTGCTTGCTTCTTCCCTGGCCTCTTGCTCTGGTCACCTCCTCGCTGCAACTGGTGAAGTTCAGGCAGTGCTTGGAAAAGAGCAGAGGCAGGGGCAAGCACTGTGGAAACATGCTTGTTGGTTCCTGGGTTTCTGCCGCTGGAGCCGCTCAGGCACTGCTCTGAGACTGTGCAGGGCCCTCAGGCGATGTCGTGCCAAGATACACTGTCAGCTGCCGGCACCATGTGAGGCATCAATCCTGCCCTCTCATTTAAACCTCCCAGCTCTGCCCAGGGAGCAGGGTTAAGTCCTCCAAAATGAGGGAGATGCCTCAGGAGCTGGTTAAGCAAGGAAGACACCATTTCGGGCCTGACTTATCCAGAGGTGACATCAGCTCACTGTGGTCATGATTGGATCCTGTTACCAAAACAATTCAGTGGGCCTATAGAGCTTTCCCTGAGATTCCACAGGAGAAACACAAGGCTGCAGCCTTCTCCCAGGATGCTAATTAAAAACACTACCAGATGAATATAGCAACATAAATCACTCAACTTGGAGGTTGAACTTAGGGTTCACACTGCTGCTCAAATCCCTGCAGAGCAGTTCTCAGTCTTTCCAAAAAGATCTCAGAGATGGGGGTACCTCACGGTTTGGGAAGCTGCTCCCCAATCCCTGGCAGCCCTGGACTGGAGGCCCACACAGCTGCCACGGTACTAGCAGCCCCTGGGACACGGGGGCACCCAGTGACTGAGCCTGTCTGGGGTGCTGCGGAGTCAGCCCACGGATGGGCTGTGTAGCTTGTCAAGTGGCAGTTGAGTCTGAAAGCAGGATGCCCCTCTCCTCGATAAAATTTCAGAGCATCGTCCAGCTGGGGACTTGGTGTGGATTCAGGTAGGCCTTCTGCTTTGTGAGTTTCCAGAGCATCTGCAGGCAAACCCTTCACAAGACCAGCTTCCTATTGTCACTACCTCTCCCCAGCAGAGTCCCAGAGCCCAGCTGGTACTGCTGGTGGGCTGCAGGCCCCACTCCCCACTCTGTGGAACCTGATTGATTGCCATCACGTTATCCCGGGATCATGGGTCATCAGAGGTAGTGGGGAGAGGTGCCAAGAAACACCTTAGTACTGTTCTGCGTTCTCCACCATCATCTACACTGTCGTCCAAGGTAAAAACGTATGGGGCATCATTCTGTGCCAGCTGCTCCCCTGAGCACTTTATTTATAAGCAACACAGAATTTCCTCCTCCCCACACTCATGAGGTCTATGCTCCCATGATCCCCAACTCACAGGGATCAACTGGGGTTCACAGACCTTACATGCACTGCCCAAGGTCAACATGGGTCTTTAGTGGTGGGTAGGGGTCAAGTTCAGGCAGGCTGACTCCAGAGCCCATAATCCTGACAACAGCCACAGACTGCTAAGATCCATCAGTCATGGGTGGTTTGTAGGATTAATACTTTGTGCTAGGAAGAACAAGAGGACTGTGAGGAGGAGATAAGGATGTTTAGTTCCAAGGCAAAAGTTTAGTTCCAATGAAAAGAAGAAGGCAAAGGAAGAGCTGTAGAGAACAGCAGAACCAGTGGGTAAACTGACGGCAGGGCTCGCCTCTCTGCTGTGGGCTTCCTGACTATGGATGGATCCGGGGGCGACTTGGATGCCACACTCAACATGCTGTCCTGCTTCTTTCTCAGACATTCTTGGTGTTCATAGATTCGACGATCTGTGTATTAACTTGCCATTTTTCTGAGCTAAGAATTTGAATTGTGTACAGTGATGAGAGAGATCAGCCTCCCATCAGAATAATTTTGTCACATAACCTACACATTGGACAGTGAGCAGATACTGTGATTCCTTTCCTTTTCAGATGTGTGTCTAAATCTCCTTTCTTTCTCTTGCTTACCTTGTTTCTCCCATTGCTTTCAAAATGTATGTTTGACTCTCTTTTCAGATGTATATTTAACCTTACTCGCTATTATTGTACCTGTTTTCAAAATTTATATTTATACAATGCTCGTCAGATGTGCACCATTAGTTTCTTTACTCGGAAGTACCAGGACCTGCCTCCTGATGTATCCCAAAACATGAAACAACAAGAAACGTTCTGGAAAGGTGCATGTAGAGTAGAAATTTGGGCTCTGCTCATGGATAAAACAGAACCTATACATCTGAGGGGAAGTATCACTTGGCTTCTGGCTGCCGGAAGATGCCCTCCTTTCTTCCTAAATGCTGAATTTTTACTAGACAGCTAAAGTGCTTTCTCAAAACATTTCACGTCTGAGATCTGTTGCCACAACAACTCCATGGAGCTGTTGCGCAGGAGTCATTGACTAGTGAGTGAGCCAAGCTGCCTGCCCAGCACCCACTTCTCAATTTAGATGTTTACTCCTTGTCATGTATGTTGTCACTGATGTGAAATGTACATGGTGCATTCTATGGGAGAACTTACATGCTGCAGTGGTATTCATGAATTTAGAAATTACAAATGCCTTGGAACCTGTCCCTTGAGGATGTCAGGTACCCTCTAGGTGATGAGATAACAGCATTTGTAGAACTACTGTGCAGTGCAGGACTCATAAAGGAACACAGTTGGTGTTATGGGTGTGGCCTTGACATTGGGGGAGGTTTGGAGCACATACTCCAGATGGACCTGTGGGGCATGTGATACCTCAGGTGTCCTCTGAGAAGACCAGGCCTTTCCCACCCAATCTCTTTCCCTAGCCTTTCTGAGCTAACAAAAAACTCACCTGATACACCTTGAAAAATCTCTGTCATCCATGACTTATGGAGGCCACCAAGACATGGAGAAGGTTCCCAGTAATTTGATTTTACTTTGGTTGAGGAGCAGAGTGACAGGGCAATACAACTCACATTCCATACTCCAGACCGCACTCCTCTTACATGTGTGCCAGACCCTCTTGGTTGTTTCCCAAGGCCATCCCCACCCTCCAACGCAAAGCCCTGCCCAGGTCTGGGTATTCATTCTTCCATGTGCTCAAGGGAGCTGGCCCCTGTGCAGCAACAGGCAATGAGGTGAATGTTGCTTGGTCTCAACCAGTTGTAGTCACTGAATTCCCCAGGCCCATAATTGCTCAGGCACAGGCACCAGATGCAACCTGAGCTCCTGAAGTGAAAGGAGAGATCCTTTGAGGATTTCTGGAGAAGGATTTTCTCTCCGATTAACAGGTTATGTGAGGAGAAACTTCACTTCATATTCTTGGACATGATTTTATGCAGATATTCTGTTGAGGGCTGAGGCCACCATCTACCAGCCATGGGACAAACTTGAGGACAAAAGCCAGTGAGCAATATAGAAAGCACACAGACCCTTGATCATATTAAATAAAATGACCTAAATTAAACATCCTGCTCCCACCTACATTTGGACTGCTTGTTATATGAGATGATATTTTCTTTGTTGCTTAAGCCATTGCTTTCCAAGCTTTAGTGGGCCTAAGAATCACTTAGGGAGCTTGTGAGAACACAGAAATCCTGAATTGGGGGGGCTGGAGTGAGGCCCATGAGTCTGCATTTCTAAGAAGCTTCCAGATGATGTGGAGGCTGATAGTAGCCCAGGGAACATACTTTGAATAGCCATGCCATAAACTGATTTTAGTTGCATGCTCTGTTACAGCTGAAAGCATCCCAACCAATACGTGCTTTGGGAGGGTATGAGACAATAAATAATTTTATGTTATGTTTACAAAGCTCGGACACAAACATGAGTTCACTCAATCCTCACAACAGGCCTAGGAGGTAGCTTATTTTGCAGAAGAGGAAACCGAGACTTAGAGAATTACACTGGTCAGAATGCTTTTGTTTGCTAGTGATGGAAACCTAACTCCAAAAGAGCTTAAGCACAAAAGGGAAGTTGACTTAGGTATCTGGAAAGAATAGGGGCAAGCCTCAGGCACAGCCGACTCTAATGACTCACATTATGTTGCCAGGGCTTTGTTAATTTTATTTTTCCTCACTGCTGACCAGCTGTTTTCAGAGAACCTGACCATTAGAAACCCAAGGCTCCAATTTCATCACACTAGATTAGGACACCAGAGGAGAGTGTTTCACCCGCCCAGCATCCCTGTATAAAACCCCTCAAATCAGTTGCAGAGGGTAAGAATGGACATAGTAGACCCATTAGGAAGCAACTTCAGTAGGCATGCACAAGATGATGTGGTTTACGTCACGGTAAGAGAGGTGGAAGTTGTACAAAGCAGTTAGATGTATTTAAGTTAGGATACCTATGTAATGTTTTCATTTAAATATATTTATAAATCAGAAAAAAATATCAGAATTATCATCGCAGGGTTTGGTCCAGAAAATATGCTCCCCATGGTTGTAGCACTTATTTGATCCTACAAATTGTAAATGTTAATTATTACCACTTTCACTAGGTTATAGGGGACCTTGACAACAGGAAAAATTTCTTTCATGTATTCATTTACTCAACAAATATTTGTTTCCCCTGCTGGGTGCCTGTCATTTAATCAGGGAATGTTACTAATAAAGCTGAGTCTGTTCTAGTGAAGAGATGGCCTCTGGACAGTCTGCCTTCCTGTGTGCCAAGTATCCTGGGAGAGGCAGCCTTGGGGCAGAAGAAACCACTTCATCACACTCTGCTAAAACAGAAATTGATGTGACCCTCCTTTGGCTACACACACACACACACACACACACACACACCCCAGTTAAGAGTTTGACGGTAAATACCAGAAAATCCTACTATAGGGTTTAAAGATAATGAGAAGAAAAGAAGGGGAAAATGGATACTAAGAAGACCACCAGAAGTGAAATATATATTTGTAATACGGTGTTCTCATATTGAACCTAATATTTTTGAAACCTTAAGACAGACATAGGGACATACCACTATTTTTACATACAAGCTGATAAATTCTTATTGCTCTAAGGCAGACTCTATCTTTGGGCAAATACTGCATGTGGATTTGTGAAAACATTGTAAGAAGACTCTTGGCCAGAATCTCTGAATAGAAGAAATTCTGAATGAGGAGTTGCTGACCATGGGCTGCAAAATGACATAGTTGGACATATTCATTGAAGGCAGAGTTGCATTTCTTTGGAGATTAGGTTTGATTCCTCTCTTTGTGTCTAAGACTAAAAATTCCTAGATCTGGCAGGGAGAAATGGAAAAAGGCTGTCAACCTATTTGGGGGACCAAGTTGGTCAGAGGTAGGTGTGGGGCTTAGGAGAGCCCACTTAAGAGGCATCCCTTAAGGAGGCACTTAGCTTCCAGATCTGGGGAGCCATAATATTTTGTATCCTGTTTAAGTGTTTTTTATTTGTAATTACCTTCTGATGATGTTGTCTTTGGGAATGTTTTATTAACTGTCCCAGCCTAGTCTCAGCTGTGGTCTGGGGGTTAGGCAGGAAGGACTCATGCTTTGGAAAGCAGCAGTTGTACATCTACGGGAAATGAGCAAGGTCTGGACAGAGGTTGTTGAGGTGACAAATAACATGTTGGACATATTTTGGAACATGCTGTGTGTCCCTCTCCCTTGGGAGAGAACCTGTTAAAGCCCTGTTTTTCCTGCTAATCAGGTAGATCATTTGGGGCTTGGACTTACCCTGATTATTTAAGAGAAGGGTTTCTCATAGGTTGGAGAACTTGAGGATACCCAGGTACCCTTTTGGGAAGCTAAATAGCCAAATGCCTACCTGAGTGTCATATCTGGCATCTCTGGGCTGACATAAATATTCCTCTTATTCTTCTACTCCAGGGAAAGTCTGAAATCTGTGTGCATGCACTGCATTGAAAATTCAGGTGTGATCTTACTTCCTTGAAAGCCAAGTACATTGTTCATTTCCACATTTCTAGATCCCAAATTTAAGGACAAATTTTTCTCAAAGGATAATATAAAGCATCAAGTGCATGCAAAAATATAGTAAATTAAAAATGCAAGAAGGGCAACAACTGTAAAAGCACTTTTGAAAATATTCAGTAAGCAGCAGGGGAGGCAGAAGCTCTGCAGAGACCACAAGCCCTGCTGTGCTGGCCTGTGACCCAGCAGCCCAGCCAAGTGCATACTGACCAGAGAGGCAGCTCCCTGGAGAGGCCCAAGACCCGAGGCAAGCATGCACAGAAGGCACTGGTGACCAACCAAGCAGACACTGAGGTAGCCATACCAAATTGGCACCCCCAGCAAGATCCTAGCCAGACAATCATGTCAAACCAGTAGACTGTGACCCCCCCTGCCACAATGACTAAACATCAAAGGAAAGATACCAGAAATATGAAAAATCAAGAAAGCATACCACCAAAGGGTAATAACTCTCAAGCTCTAGATCCTATAGAACAAGAAGCCCTTGAAATGTCTGACAAGGAATTTCGAGTGATAATTCTAAGGAAACTGAATGAGATATAAGAAAACTCAGCTAGATAACATGATGAAATGAGGAAAAGTATACAGGACCTGAAAGAAGAAATGTACAAGGAAATCAATGCCCTGAAAAAGAATGTAGCAGAGCTTGCCAAGCTGAAGAATTTATTCAATGAAATAAAAAACACAACAGAGAGTTTAACCAGCAGGCTTGCAAAAGTAGAAGAGAGAACTTCAGACCTTGAAGATGGCTGTTTGAAATAACACAGGCAGACCAAAAAAAAAAAAAAAAAAGAAAAGAAAAGAAAAGAAAAAAGAATTAAAAGCATTGAAGAAAATCTAAGAGAGATATCAGACAACCTTAAGTGCTCAAATATTCTAGTCATGGGTATTCCAGAAGGGGAGGAAAAAGGAGATTGCGTTGAAAATATATTCAAGAAAATAGTAGCAGAGAACTTCCCAGTTATTGGAAAAGACACAGATCTTCAGATTCGGGAAGCTCAAAGATCCACAAACATATTCAACCCAAAAAGGTCTTCTCCAAGACATGTTATAGTCAAATTGGCAAAACTCAAAGACAAAAAGAGAATCTTAAAAGCTGCAAGAGAGAAGTGTCAAATCACCTGTAAGGGAGCCTCAATCAGACTAACATCAGACTTTTCATCACAAACCCTAAAAGCCAGAAAGGAATGGGATGATATTTTCAAAATGTAAAAGACAGAGATTGCCAGCCAAGAATACTCTACCCCGCAAGGCTATCATTCCAAAACGAAGGTCAAATAGTATATTTCTCAGACAAACAAAAACTGTGGGAGTTCACTACCACACGACCACCCGTACAAGAAATTCTCAAGGGAGTACTGGGTTTGGTACCTGAAAAACAACTACCACTGCCATAAAAACCCAAGAAAAATCAAAACCCACTAGTAAAACAAAAATGGCCTCAATGAAGAGAAAACAAACAAACAAAAAACTTTACCTACAACCCAAGGAACCAACAAAGGCAGAAAACAAACAGTAAATCAGAAAGAAAGGAACAAATGACACAAGACATCCAAACAAAAATCAATAAAATGCTAGGATTAAATCAACACTTTTCAATAATGACTCCTAATGTAAAAGGCTTAAATGCCCAATCAAAAGACACAGACTGGCTGACTGGATTAAAAAGGAGGACCCAACTATATGCTGCCTTCAAGAGACCTGCATCACCTATAAAGACTGACATAGACTAAGAGTGAAAGGATGGAAAAAGATTTACCATGCAAACAGAAATGAAAAATGAGGAGGAGTAGCTATTCTTATATCTGATAAAATAGACTTTAAAAACCATAAAAAGAGATAATGAGGTTCACTACATAATGATAAAATGATTGATCCACCAAGAAGACATAACAATCATAAATATATATACACCCAATGTTGGAACAGCCAGATTTATAAAGCAAATTCTATTAGACCTAAAGAAGGAAATAGACACTAATACCATAATAGCAGGGGACCTGAACACCCCACTGTCAATATTGGACAGATCATCTAGGCAAAGAATCAGCAGAGAAACACAAGATCTAAAGAACATTCTAAACCAACTGGACTTGGCAGACATCTGCAGAGTATTCCATCCAAAACCCTCAAAATATTCATTCTTTTCATCAGCACATGGATCATTCTCCAGGATAGATCACATCTTAGGTCACAAATCAAGTCTCAGCAAATTCAAAAAAATTGGAATTATCCCATGTATTTTTTCAGACCACAATGGATTAAAATTAGAAATCAATAACAAACAAAATTCTGGAAACTATACAAACACATGGAAATTAAACAGCATTCTACTTAATGACATATGGGTCCAAGAAGAAATCAAACAGGAAATCAAAAAATTTATTGAAACTAATGAAAATAATGATACATCATACCAAAACCTGTGTGATTCTGCAAAAGCAGTACTAAGGGGGAAATTTATCACATTAAATGCTTATTTCAGAAGAATGGAAAGATGGCAAGTGAACAACCTAACAATTCACCTTAAATATCTAGAAAAACAAGAACAATCGAAACCCAAAGTTAGCAGATGGAAAGAAATCATTAAGATCAGAGCAGAACCTAATGAAATTGAAAAGCAAAAAACAATACAAAAGATCAATGAATCAAAAAGTTGGTTTTTTGAGAAGATAAATAAAATTGACAAACCATTATCACAGCTAAGTAAAAAAAGAAGAGAGAAGATCCAAATAATAAAAATTTGGAAATGAAAAAGGTGATATTACAACTGATACCTCTAAAATACCAGGAATCATTTGAGACTACTATAAACAACTATATGCCAACAAATTTGAAAATCTGGAGGAAATAGATAAATTTCTGGACACACACAAGCTACCAAAACTAAGCCAAGAAGGTGTAGAAAATCTGAACAGACAAATAACAATAAAAAGATTGAAGCTGTTATCAGAAGGCTCCCAACAAAGAAAAGCCCAGGACCAGATGGATTCACAGCAGAATTTTACCAAACATTCAAAGAGGAATTGACACCAATTCTTTACAAACTATTCCAGAAGATTGAAACAGAGGCAATTCTCCCAAACTCATTCTATGTAGCAAACATCACCCTGATACCAAAACCAGGTAAAGATATAACCAAAAAAGAAAACTACAGGCCAATATCCTTGATGAATATAGATGCAAAAATCCTCACTAAAATACTAGCAAACAGAATACAGCAACACATATGTAAAATAATACTCCACGATAAAGTGGGATTCATCCCAGGGAGGCAAGGTTGGTTCAACATATGCAAATCAATAAATGTGATACATCATATCAGTAAAAGAAAACACAAGGACCATATGATCATCTCTATAGATGCTGAAAAAGCATTTGATAAAATTCAACATTCACTCATGACAAACACCCTCTATAAGTTAGGTTTAGATGGAAAGTATCTGAACATAATTAAAGCCATGTATGATAAACCCACTGCCAATATCATCCTGTATGGGGAAAAGCTGAAAGCTTTTCCTTTAAGAACAGGAACTAGACAAGTATGCCCACTCTCACCACTCTTATTCAACATAGTGTTGGAAGTACTAGCCAGAGCAATCAGAGAAGAGAAGGAAATAAATGGCATCCAGATTGGAAAAGATAAAGTCAAACTGTCCCTCTTTGCAGATGACATGATCTTATATATTGAACAGCCTAAAGCCTCTAAAAAAAACCTCTTGGAGTTGATAAATTATTTCAGCAAAGTAGCAGGATACAAAATCAACACACAAAAATCAGTAGTATTTCTATTCTCCAATAGTGAACATGCAGAACGAGAAATCAAGAAAGCTTGCCCATTTACAATAGCCACCAAAAAAAATAAAATACTTAGGAATTGAGTTAACCAAGGAGGTGAAAAATCTCTATAATGAGAACTACAAACCACTGCTGAGAGAAATTAGAGAGGATACAAGAAGATGGAAAGATATCTCATGCTCTTGGATTGGAAGAATCAACATAGTGAAAATGTCCATACTACCCAAAGTGATATACAGATTCAATGCAATCCCCATCAAAATTCCAATGACATTTTTCTCAGAAATGGAGAAAACTATCCAGACATTTATATGGAATAACAAAAGACCACGCGTAGCCAAAGCAATGCTGAGCCAAAAAAATAAAGCTGGAGGCATAACAGTACCTGACTTTAAAGTATACCACAAAGCTATAATAACCAAAACAGCAGGGTACTGGCATAAAAACAGACACACTGATCAATGGAATAGAATAGGAGAATCCAGAAATCAACCCACACACTTACTGCCATCTGATCTTTGACAAAGGCACCAAGCCTGTACACTGGGGAAGAGACTGCCTCTTCAGCAAATGGTGCTGGGAGAACTGGATACCAATATGCAGGAGAATGAAACTAGACCCATACCTTTCACCATATACTAAAGTCAACTCAAAGTGGATTAAGGAATTAAATATACACCCTGAAACAATAAAACTTCTTAAAGAAAACATAGGAGAAACACTTCAGGAAGTAGGACTCGACTCAGACTTCATGAATATGATCCCAAACGCACGGGCAACCAAAGGAAATATAAATAAATGTGATTATATCAAACTAAAAAGCTTCTGCAAAGCAAAAGAAACAACAGAGTTAAGAGACAACCAATAGAGTGGGTGAAAATATTTGCAAAATATACATCTGACAAAGGATTAATATCCAGAATATAAAAGGAACTGAAACAACTTTACAAGAAAAAAACAAGCAACCCAATTAAAAAATGGGCAAAAGAGCTAAATAGGCACTTCTCAAAGGAAGATATATGGATGGCCAACAGACATATGAAAAAATGCTCAACATCACTCAGCATTTGTGAAATGCAAATCAAAACCACACTGAGATACCATCTCACCCCAGTTAGGATGGCGAATATCCAAAAGACTCTGAACGATAAATGCTGGCAAGGTTGCGGAGAAAAAGGAACTCTCATACATTGTTGGTGGGACTGCAAAATGGTGCAGCCTCTATGGAAAATGGCATGGAGGTTCCTCAAACAATTGCAGATAGATCTACCATATGACCCAGCTATCCCACTGCTGGGAATATACCCAGAGGAATGGAAATCATCAAGTCGAAGGTATACTTGTTCCCCAATGTTCATCGCAGCACTCTTTACAATAGCCAAGAGCTGGAACCAGCCCAAATGTCCATCTTCAGATGAGTGGATATGGAAAATGTGGTACATCTACACAATGGAATACTACTCTGCTATAAAAAAGAATGAAATACTGACATTTGCAATGACATGGATGGACCTAGACAGAATTATATTAAGTGAAACGAGTCAGGTACAGAAAGAGAAATACCACATGTTGTCACTTATTTGTGGGAGCTAAAAATAAATAAATAAACACACAAAAAATGGGGGAGGAGTGAAGAAGACATAACAATTACAATTCCTTGAAGTTGATATGACAAGCGAGCAGAAAGGACATTGTTGGGAGGGAGGGTTGAGAGGGAGGAGGGAGGGAGGTTTCAGTAATGGACCACAATAATCAACCACATTGTATATTGACAAAATTTTTTTTAAAAAAAAGAAAAAAAGAAAAACACTGTAATCCAAATTTAGAAAAATAAGTAAAAAACCTGAACAGATAATTCACAACAGATGAACCACAAATGGCTAAAAAATATTAAAAAGTCTCTCATTTTACTAGTACTATTTATCAAAGATGCTACCATTAACTTTCATAGATAATAGTGAATGCTGGTGAGAATACAGAGGAAAATGTAGATTTGATCAAATTTTCTGTGAAACAATTTGAACGTATGTATTGAGTTTTAAAATGCTCAGGCTCTTTAAATCAATAATTTTATTTCCAGGAATAGCTTCCAAGAAAATAGAAATATGAGCACAGTTTTATGAACAAAATTATTTATCATAATGTAATGTGTAATTGAAAACCTAAATATTCAACAATAAAAACTTAAATAAATAAATAAATAAATAAATAAATAAGACAATATTCAGTAAGTATCTTCTTTCTTACTTTACAATCTGTATGCTTTTCATTTCTTTTTCTTGTCATATTGCTAGGTCTTTCAGCACGATATTGAGTAAAAGTGGTGAGAGAGGACATCCATACCTTATTTTCAGTCTTAAAGTGAAACTGTTCAGTCTTTCACTGTTAGTATGTTGTTAGCTCTACAATTTGTGTGTATTACCTGTGTAATGATAAGGAAGTTCCTCTTTAATCTTAGATTTTTGGGAATTTCTATTATTACATGATTATATAAGTTTTTTACTCAGTCTTTAACAATTACTTTGACTGCAAGTTACCTGGCTGGTTAACTCAGTTGGTAGAGTGTGGTGCTGATTACACCAAGGTCTGGGGTTTGATCCCTGTCCTGGCCAGCAAAAAAAAAAAAAAAAAAAAAAAATAAGGTAAAAAAATTACATTGATTGATTTATGAATATTAAGCTGGTCTTATATTCCTGATTCCAACAGTCCTACTTAGTCACAATGTATTATCCTTTTTATATATTGCTGGTTCCAATTTTGCCCATATTTGTTAAGGGTTTTTGCACCTATATTCATGAGAGATAATTGGTTCATAGTAGATAATCAGTTCTTGTAGTGTTTTTATCTGGCTTTGGTATTAGGATAATGTTGTCCTCTTAAAATTGGTAGGAAGGTACTCCCTCACTTCTATTTTCTGGAAGAAATTATGGAAAATTGGTATTCTTTCTTCTTCAAATGTTTGACAGAATTTGCCAGTGAGTCTAGAGCTTTATTTTTTTAAAGGTTTTTAATTATCAGTTTAATTTCTTTAAAAGATATGTAAGGCTATTAAGGTTATCTGTTTCTCCCATGTGAGTTTTCATAGTCTCTGTCTTTGAAGGAATTAGTCCATTTTATTTAAGTCATAAAATTTATGAGGAAATATTCAAGTGTCCAAAGCTTTGGTTTGTGGGATAGTTCAGTGAGATTGCATCAGCATCATGTACTAAATGCTCGTCCAGTAGGTAAAGAGGCAATAAGTCTTGACCTTAGTTGCTTACTAAGAACAATAAAAGTGTGAGGGAAGCCTGGTAATTTGTTGGCAGTATCACCATTAGCCGTACCTTCTTCTTCCTGGCAGATCTGGCCAAGTCATATCTTCCTTTATTCATAGTGGAAAGTGTGCATCCATTTGGTATTTAAAAATTGTGCACGATAGTGACTTAAGAGCAACACGCTCCCATGATGAGGATGTGTGCTTCCTACACTATAATTTCAAGCCTTGAGGTTGACTACTAAGTTGTTTTAATAATAGAATTTTAAACTAATATATTTTGGATCGAATTTCAGATTTGTTTTTTATCATATCACTTAATTCTATGATTATAATTAGCTTTTGCCTTGGCTTCAACTAAAGAAGACTGATTTTACCATTTGCCAATTTGGCATTTGGCCAAATGCATATTTAGTGCACCCCTAGAATGTACACACACACACACACACACACACACACACACACACACACACACACACACACACACACACACACACACACACACATACACACACACACCTCATTATCTCAATGTCTCCAAGACTCACCGGGCTGTATTTAGGATCCCATTGACAATAATCCCTATGGCTTGCAAGTAGTTTTCTTTACGTATCAGGCCTTTTCCACCCCAACGTGCATATTAGTTAGGTCAGAATGGATTTATAAATACAAGCTTCCAAAGTATTTTCAGATCCCCAGTATCCCCTGTGGTCCCTAACTTTTGAATCTGATTTCTTTTTTTTTTTTTTTTTTTTTTTGCCAAAATCCCACTTCTCTTTTGAATTCTCTTGCAGGAATCCCACAGCACTTTTGATGGCTGTGTAAATTCATCTACCTCTCAGTTCATGGAAAAATCAGGTGTGGCTGCGATGTCTGGGACTCATTTCACATCTGTATGATTCAATATGACTAAACACTAAACAGTGGCTTAAACAAGTTAGATGTTTATCTCTTTCTCACGTAAATGGAGTCTGGAGATGTAGTGCTTAGGGAAGAATGGTGACTCGGTGGCACCTGTGGCCTAGGCTCCTTCTATATTTTTGCTCCCTCATCCTATGACATCCTGAAGATTACCACCTGAGCCAAGAGACAGCTGCAGCTCCAGTTCGTGATATCTGCTTTAGGGACCATGCTGTGGTCTGAATGATTGTGTCCCCCCACATTCATATGTTAAAACCCTAGCCCCCAAAATGATGGCATTCAGAGGCAGGGCCTTTAGGAGGTGATTAGGTCATGGGGGGTGTAGCCTCCATGGACAGGATTAGTGCTCTTATAAAAGAGACCCCAGGGAGCTTGTTCACTCCGTCCACCATGAGGACATAGGTAGAAAGAGCCACCTATAAACCAGGAAGCAGACCCTCACCAGACACTGAATCTGTCAGAACCCTGACCTTGGACCTCCCAGCCTCCAGAACTATGAGAAATAAATTTCTGTTGTTTATAAGCTACCCAGTTTATAGAATTTTGTTACAGTAGCCCATTTAGACTAAGGCCAGAAGGAGGAACAAGGAAAGAAGCAAAAAGATACACACTTTCGGGCTGAGCCCGTGGCGCACTCGGTAGCGTGCTGTGCTAGCAGCGCGGCGACGCTCCCGCCGCCGCGGGTTCAGATCCTATATAAGGATGAGCGGTGCCCTCCCTGGCTGAGCGCCGGTCACGGAAAAAAAAAAAAAAAAAAAAAAAGATACACACTTTCTTCCTTGCAATGAGCCTTCACAGAAGTTCCACACAAGACTTTTGTTCGTATCACTGTGATAGTGACTCACTCGTTGTCCACTAATGCAGGACCTCAAGGCCAGCGGGCCCCGAACCTCCCAGTAGTCCCTTTTATCACCCCACCACGGGATGAGCAAGAGAGGGAACCGGTAGGATTACTCCTGCCACCCTAGTGGCCAGGAGAGCCCGGGAGGAAGGTGAGTATGCTGCCCGCCTACTCAGCCCCACCGAGAGACACTCAGACGCAGCAGGGGTTCCACCAAGCAGTTCCGTTTATTTTCATACAAGCACCTGCCTTTATAAGCATATGGCAAGGGGATTTCCTAACTTCAACCTATCATCTTAAAGGTCATGTGAACATGCATCTTCCTCTAATGCTCTGCTATTGCAATCACGCGGTGAGCACCAGCGCGGAAATATCTTTTATCCAATGATTTTAAACTATGTCTTTCCTTGGCCACTCCCTGGCGGCTTCCATCAGGCGCCATCTTTCTCTCTCCTGTCCAGGCGAATGTTTTCAACAGATTACATATGCGTATGTGGGTGGGGTTGTGGCTAGTTCTCTGCCCCAGGAGGAGGTGTGTGGCCTCAACGCCCCAACACACTAACACATGTCCTCTCTTCCTTTGAAATGGAACATCTCATTTTTGACTGAGTTCACAACTGTGTGAAATAAAGTCAGTCTCTCTTGCAGCTTAGATATCGAGTCAATAGAAAGAAGACAGAACTGTCATGTCCAACTTCTAGGAAGTATCCTTAAAGCAAGGGGGCATGCCCTCCTTCTGCTCACCTCCTCCTGCTGGCTGCAGTGCAAAAATGATTGCCAGAGCGCAGAGCCATTTTGGACCATGGGGTAGAAACTGTATATTGAGAATGTGGAGCAACAAGCCAGAGGAGCCTGGGCCTCTGACGGTCAGGGAGTGGCTACATCACCCTGGTTTGCATCCATCCAGACTGTTTTGTGAGAGATACATAAACTACCTTCATGTAGTCATTGTTACAACAACTGAACAAACATCACAACTAATACACAGATGGGTGCCAACTCCTGGACAGTGAATCTAAACTGGAAGTTTGGGGATTGGAATTAGAGGGAGTCATGCCATCTTTGGGCCACTTAACAGAATCTCCAGGGAGGTTCTGCCAACTGTAAATACCTACCCTCTCTGCCCAGAGTTTCTGTTATACTCACCACCCTATGAAACTATAGGAACAGTGTTACTGATGGCTATCCAGGATAATAATGTGGAGGCAGAAAAGAAGTTGAGACCAGTTACCCTAGAAGGCTGAGGGTCACACGAGCAGAATCAAAAGCTCACGTGGGAGGTGGATGTGGCCCTTGCCGATGACCTTAGGTTTGGACCTGTTGAGACATCTACAGGTGATGCCTGCAGCAGGTCAGGGCAGACACCTTGGAAGCCTCTGCAGAGAAGTTCTGCTTGAAGGCACAAGAGAAAACTGGCTTGTCAGGGGCTGGCCCACGGCTCACTTGGGAGAGTGTGGTGCTGATAGCACCAAGGCCACAGGTTCGGATCCCTATATAGGGATGGCCAGTTAGCTCACTTGGGAGAGCGTGGTGCTCACAACACCAAGTCAAGGGTAAAGATCCCCTTACCAGTCATCTTTAAAAAAAAAAAAAATTTAAAAAATTTTAAAAAAAGAAAACTGGCTTGTCTAGAGAGAATAGTCATAATTATCTGTTGTACCTGGGGGCACATCAGGTTTGAAGGGCAGAGAGGAAGTACAGCAAATGGTGTCAGGGAAAGAGACAAAGAAGCAGCAGCTGGAGAAAGGAGCAATGCAGGGCAGTGCAGGGCAGTGCAGGGCGGCCGAGGTCCAGGGAACAGCTCATCTGTAGGGAAAGAGAAATAGAGCAGAAGCACCAAGAGCTCCAAGTCAAGTGGGACTGGCAACGGCAGAGCAGGCCAGTGGGTCTGGTGTTTAGAAAGCCATTGGTACCCAGAGAGGGTGTTGTTCATTGGGCTATTATGTGTGGGACAGATGGCAGTTTCATTAAGTCTAAGTCAACATGAATCACTTAAAAAAAAAAAAAAAAGAGGCAGCTGTGAAAATAACTTTGATGAATTGAATTATTTGACAGTAAAACAGAGGTTAAAAGCAGCCCTTGCATTTGCATGTGCTTGATGCTCTCCAAGCAGGACAGGCTATATAATTTGCAAGATCCAGTGCAAAATCAAAATGTAGGTCACTTGTTCAAAAATGATTAAGCACTTCAAGACAATGACAGCAGGACATGAAAACAAGGCACGGCCCTTCTGCCTGCGGGGCCCTGTGCGACTGCATGTGTGTTACGTGCATGAACCTGCTTCCAAGCAGTTTTCCTTTACTCTTTAATGTCAGAGACGAGTTTTAGAGATGGTCAGACCCATCCAGGTGACTTAGAGTGGCTGTCTTTTTTGGCTGCTCAGCATCAGAATGACCTTCCTGTTTGGGGTTCCGAGGGATTGCCCATTTTATTAATCTAGGTGGGGGACATGGTTTCCTTCACCACATAAGCCCTCTCCCAGCCCCCAGGCAGCCAGGGGTGGGCATATGATCCAGGCTCAGCCAACCAGACACTCGCTCCCAGGATTTTGAGTCTTGAGGGAGAGGTGCAAAGATGCAGGATTGTTGGAGACTCTTCCCCGTGGTGGAGGCAGAATTGAGAGGCCATGGAAGAGGCGAGGGTTGGGCAGGAGCAATAGTGAGCATCTAGTGGGGTCCAGGGGTAGTGTCCCATCCCATCTTTCCCAGAGACCTGCTCTTGCATCCTCTACGTCTGAGCCTTCCTTGACTGTTGCTCATTCTCCAACTGTGAGTTCAAGTTGGGGGGGTGTCCCTAAGACCACCTTCAGGTTCAGTAATTCACTAGAAGGGTCACAGAACTCAGCAAAGCTGCCATACTCACAGTTCTAGTTTATTACACCAATTAAAATCAGCAACAGGAAGAGGCACATGGGCAGGGTCGAGTCATGACCTTCCAGTTGTCTTCTCCCAGTGGAATCATGTGAGCAGTGATTACTTCTCCCAGCAACCATGCGTGGCAACATGAATGGAGTGCTCCCAACCAGAGAAACTCCCAGAAACTGTGTCAGAGTTTTTATTGAGGGTAGGTCATGTAGACACAGCTGACTGACCATGTGGCAGATGTTAGCATCCAGTCTCTCCAGAGGCTGAGCTGACACTGCATGGCCTGAGACCCCCACCATAAATCATAATGCTATCATAGATGATCTGACATAGCTCAAGGCCCCTGAGTAAACAAAGACACTCCAAATCAGGCAGAACATTCCAAAGGCTTACATGTTATCTCCCAGGAATCGGGGGCAGAGGCCACACCTTTCTTTGGGCAAGGTTAATCCTTTACCACACACCAAGTCTTTTCTCTGGCTTTCCCATCCATTCCTTCCGGTGCCCCATGCTCTTTCCTAGAAAGCCCTTCCGAAGTGCATGGCTGCCTTGATGCTCTCAATACCTGCTGAGGTGGGCACAGAGGATCCTGTGAGCTCCGTTTTCCCAATTAGTCAACTGAGGCCCAGAGAAACCTAGGAACTTCCTCAAAGTCACACAGGTTATTCTAGTGTTCACATGTCCTGGGACCCAGCCCAGTGTCCTCCAGGCTTCACACAGCTTCCAGGGGCATCTAACGGGCCCCTGGCAGCTCTAATGGGCCAGCAGATGCCCAGGAAGAATTACTAGCTGGAAAGGTCAGAAGACTGAAGTCAGCTGAACTTCATCTCAAATAATTGGGGATCTGAATTTTTTTAAAACCCACATAAGCCTGCTGAAATTAACCCAGGGTTGGTCCTCCAACAGTATTCTCAAGAGAATATAGAGGCAGCTTTTTTGGATAAACAGGGCTTTCTGTAGAGTTTTAGAAGTGTCCAAAAATAATCTCCCTTCTCTATGTTGGGGAAGCCAGCCAGACTTCCTAGGAAACTTGGCAACAGCAGGGGGCATCCCTACAGCCATGGGATGGAAAACAAAGCTTTAGCACTAACAGGTGACATTCCTAAACAACTATCTCCCACCCTGACCTAGAAGTAAAAGTCCTTTGTGATGCTCAAACCTTGTCTCCTAGCCAGGGGACAACTCACCCCAGCTGTACCACCAGCTGGTCCCATCTGCTGCTGAGAGCTCTCAGAGAGAGATGATCGCTAAGGTAACCATGGGGCCCCAAGGGGTGGGCAAACACGACACACAGCAGCTGCCACGGCTGGGCACGCAGCCTGGGCCTGGCTCTGGAAGGACCCCGGGGGCCCTCCGCCAGCTGAGGCCTCAAGCTCGGGGTGTGCAGGGCTGCCTGGAGAGAGCTGATTCAAGAGAGCCTACTGGGTCCCTGTGGTGTTCCTGCCGGGTCGTGGAGACTGGGGAAGCTGAGGTCAGGAGCAGGAACTGCCATTTAGCAGCAGAGCTGGGACTTAAAGGTCCTGACACCAACTCCAGTGCCGCCTGGAATTCCTCCAGGAATGCCCAAATCTGCAAATCTGTGACCCTGGCTCACCACCCCCCTCCAGCCCATACCAGAGAAGATGGGAAATTCAGAGATTGGTGGGAGGAGGTTGTCCTTTAAAGCAGATGCACAGATGTGGAGCATGTCGTGGTGTCTCTCCTTTCCTGAGGGAAAAGAGAAAAGGGTGAGCGAGCCCCTTGCCCTAAACAATGGGATGGGGCAGGAGGAGAAGAAGCCCTGAGGGAGGTTAGGGGTGGGTGCCAGCCAGCCAGTCTGGCGTCTGACTTGGTGCTGAATGTCTCCTGAGAGCTGGAGGGCAGGCAGCCGAGCAAAGTGCGGTGATGATGCTGCCTGAGAGCATGGCCTCCTGGACTCTGGAGGCCATAGGCTGTGGCCACCCCTCCCCTGGGGCTCTCCAGGACGCACACTGAGGATTGGCGAGGACAGCAAGGGCAGCAGCCTGCATTCCCAGAGGCTGAGCCGAGCCAAGGGATGCCAAGGAAGGAATGGGACTAGGACCACCCTGGAAAACACCTGCCCAAGAGGGCTGCCTGCCAGGAAAGGGGACCTCCAGGATGAGCCCCTAGGACAGGGGATGAGGAGATGAGAAGGAGCCGTGAGAGGTCAGACAGAGACTGTACCTCCCACGCCAGAAGGTCTCAGGTGGTGGTGAGGGTGGGAGTGGGGGTAGCGGGAAAGCTCTAAAGAACCCACAAAAGCATCTCATGGGGGAGAGAGGAGAGAGGGGGCTGTTATGGGTTGAATTGCACCCCCCAAATTTGTATGTTGAATTCATAACCTCCTAGGACCTGGGAATGTGACCTTATTTGGGACTGGGGTTGTGGCTAATGTAATCAGTTAAGAAGAAGTCATACTGGAGCAGGATGGGCCCTTAACCCAATATGATTTGTGTCCTTATAAGAACAGGGAAATTTGGACACAGACACAGAGAGGAGAATGCCATAGGAAGACAGAGGCAGAAACTAGAGTTATGGTGCCATAGCCAAGACCAGCTAGGGGCTAATAGAAGCTGGAAGAGGCGAGGGAGAACCCTCCCCCAGAGGCTTCAGAGGGAGCATGAACCTGCCAACACCTTGATTTGGGACCTCTGGCTTTCAGAACCATGAGAGAACGCACTTCTGTCAATGTAAGCCATCCACTTTGATATGTTTGTTACGGCAGCCCCAACAAACTCATGTAAGGCCAACTTTTGGGCATCTGCCACAAAGCAGGAACCCATGGCCAAGATACTCCATGCAGAGTCAGGCAAGACAGCCCCATCTTCATATCTTCTCTCCCCCTGCTCGTGCCCACTCCCAATTCCAGAGGAGCCAGACACAGAGAGGAGCTGAGGGATGCACCCTATCCCGCTCCTGCTGCTGTCCTGCCTGGGCTGGGGAAGGGAAACTGCTTTGAGATGGGATATGACATGAGAAAAGAAAAGGAAAAAAGAAAGATCTGAGTGGCTTGGGTTGGACTTGAATCTCTTTACTCTCTGAAAATGACCAGAACAAGGGATGGGATCTGCTTATAGTGTGAGAAGTGACCTCAAAGAGCCAAGAATGGGAAGGAATCTATGAGAAACTGTTGTGAGGCCCCCTCCCACAAGAAATGCACTTACACGCCACTCATGCAGAAAAGGGCACTTTATTCACTCCAGTTGGCCAGTGTCCATCTCCCAAGGTGCAACCAAGGAAGGGCAGCATTGGGCTTTGGTCTTGTAGGGTTTTTAAAGAGAAAAACTACATCCCATTGGCACACGGGTTTGTCCAGGTGCACAAAGCAAGCTACAGGGCTAGGTCACAGAGGCCGAGAATGAGCCATTCGAGCAGTCAAACACACAAGTTTTCATTGTGTATGGTTTCTGTTCCCATGCAATCATTTACTGTGTATGGCTCCTGTTTTTGTGCAATTGCTTTTTGTTTCTATGAGAAGGTCAGCGGTTTCTCATGGGGGGGTAGTCTGCAGGTCAGACAGAGGGCAAAATGGAGTTACTTAGGTTAAGCAAGCAATCCTACAGAAGCAGACAGTGTACGTTATGAGGGTGTAGGGAACTCTCTTTCAAAACATACAGGTAGGACTATGTGGTGGTCCCTGAACCAAAACTTTCCCATGCGTCTCAACAAGAACCAAAGCATCTCTCTGTGGATGTGGGAGGCGGAAGGAAGTTTCCTTGATTCCCTGCCATTCCTTGGTCTTTTCCATAAATTAAAAGAACACTCAGTTTAGCTTCACAGAAGTCTTGGATTCTTGTTCTCCAGGGACTGAAACCTAACCTGGAGTCCAGGTCTCTACAAGGAAATGATCTAAACCTCAAGGAATTTCAAAACAGTTTCTCACACAACAGCTTTACATGGAGGCTGGCCAGTGAAGGTCGTATAATGGTCAGAGCAACATTCTGCCATCAAGGAAATGCTTTCAGAGAGGGAAATCCCCGTGGAGCTGTACCTTGAGATGCAAATGCTGGTGCAGTTAGAGCAGGGCTTCTCGGTTGAGGGCTTGGGCCCTCGGGGTCATCTGTGCAGTCAGCGGTAAGTCACCTCACCATCAAAGTTACCTGCAGGAAGTAGGAACTCTCTTTTGGCTTTTAGGCAAACAGAGAATTAACACAGAGAATAAGGTGCTTATGGAAATCATCCAAAGGCTGGTGGGGAGTCAGGGGCTCTAGAATGGGTTTCTAGGAGTGTTTAAAGGACAGCCCAAATTTGTTTTAATCAGGTATGATGAGACACGGGAGTGACTGTTTTAAAGTAGGAAGTTTGTTACTCATTTGTCTCTAGAAACAGGAGGCCAGGCACACAGGCCAGGAGGCAGAGGGAGTAAGGAGGAGATGTGGGAAGGAGCCTTTACTGCAGTTTTCACAGAAAGGAGCAGATAAAGCAGGGTAAGCAGGCTTGAGATTGGCTACTTTCAGCAGGCTCTGGGGTATGGGGGCTGTCTCTACTTGTCTGGTACTAGCTCTGGGGTGATTGGGGATAGTGGCCCAGAGTGTGGCAGCCGATAGAGGAGGTGTTGGGGTACGACTCTGGATTGCTTGGGCTGCATGTGAAAGGCACGCCGGATCTCAGGCTAGACAGCTGCTATTCCTAGGAATCAGCTAGTACTGGAAGGGCAGTCCCTGCAGGGTTCAGTAAAGCCCCAAGATGTCAAAGCATCAAAAATGCAAAATAAAAAGACATAATTAGTCCAAGAAATTATTTCCTTTTTACTGTACAGCTGACCAACTGGGCAAGAAACGGCTTTGGCAACATTTGGGAAGGTGAGGGCTTTGCTGGGGGGTCATATTGCCTATAAGAGCACCTACCAAAGCTCCAATGCTGATTCCAGCATCTTCTTGAAATACCCCAAGAGTTTTCTCATCTGTGCAGTGCCTTCTGCTGCTCTCCAGCCAAGGACCAGAATGGAGATAGACCCAAACCAAGAAAAAATCTCAAATCCAGCCAGGGAGGGCTAGTTTCTGCATGTATAGAGGAGGAGTTGGAAAGAAAGGTGCTGGAGAGAGAGCAGGGAAGACAGCTCTTGCAAGCACCCTGGATGGCCATTTCACATTTAATCCTTGGCAATGGTGTGAAGTCAAGGTTTATCTCAGTTTTATAGAAGATGCCAAAGCTCAAAGGAGTACATACACACTAGCAGAGGTCCAACAGCAGTGTTCACACCAGGTCTGTCTGACACTGAGGGCTGGGAACTTTCCAAACACGCTACACAGCCTTCAGAAAGAACTGCATGGAAAATTACCTGCAAAGGATACTGCTACCACTACAACCACAGAGGGCAGCCAGGCAGGGTTGGGGGAACCCGGGAAAGAGGCCAGGGCCTCAGAGAACAGCAGGAGCACAGACCCCAGAGTCCCCCATGTTCTCCCACAGACCCCCACTCCACCTCCCTAAGTGCAACTGCATTTCTATGCACATTTGCCCATGAAAATTCCAGCCAGAGGGGTTTTTTACTTACATGGTTTGCTTTATAAAAAACACCTCACAGTTACTACAGTGACAGAGTGAAACAGAGAAACGTCCATTGTATAAAAACAAATCACCACACCTACTAGGATGGCTATCAGAAAACAGACAGATAATAACAGGTGCCAGTGAGGATGTGGAGAGATTGGAACCCTCATACACTGCTAGTGTGTGGTACAGCTGCTTTGCAAAATGGTATAGCAGTTCCTCAAAAGGTTAAACAGAGTTAGCCTATGGCTCAGCAATTCTGCTAGGGATATGCCAAGAGGAGTGAAAATATATGTCCACACAAGAGCTCATACACTAAAGTCCATAGCAACATTATTCATAATAGCCCCAAAGTGGAAGCAACCCAAATGTCCATCAACTGGCGAATAGATAAGAAAGTGTCGTGTATCCATACAATGGATATTATTCAGCAATAAAAAGGAATGAAGTACTGATACATACTAGAATGTGGAAAAATCTTAAAAATATTAAGCTAAGTGAAAGCAGCTGGTCACAGAAGACCACATGTTGTATGATTCCACCTACATGAAATGTCCAGAATAGGCAAATCTGTAGGTAGAGAGTAGGATACTGGTTACCTAAGGCTTAGGTGGGTGGGATGAGGCGTGACTACTAATGAGTATAGGGTTTCTTCTGGGGTTACAAAAATGTTCCAGCATTGATGGTGGTGATGTTTTTACAACTCTGTGAATATTCTAGAAATAATTGTACACTTAAAATAGGTGAATTGTATGGTTGGTGAATAATATGTCAATAAAGCTGCTATAAAAAATGATAAAAACATATCCACACAGAAACCTGCACTGGATGTTTATAGCAGCTTTATTCATAATTGCCAAAACTTAGAAGCAACTGAAATGTTTTTCAGTAGATGAATGGATAAATAAACGGGGGTACATGCAGAATATAGAATATTATTCAACGCTAAAAATAAATAAGCTATCAAGCCATGAAAAGACATGGAGGAACCTCAAATGCATATTGCTAAGTGAAGGAGCTCAGTCTAAAAAGTCTACATACTATTCAATCCCAACTATGTGATATTCTGGAAAAGGTAAAATTATGGAGACTGTAAAACAATCAGTAGTTAGGGGGAAGGGAGGGATGAATAGGTGGGACACAGAAGATTTTCAGGGCAGTAAAACTACATCATATGATACTACAATGGTGAATACATGTCATTATGCATTTGTCAAAACCCAAAGAATATACACCCAAGAGCGAACCCTAACGGAAACTATGGACTTTGGGTGACAATGATGTGTCGGTGTAGGTTGATCAATTGTAAAAATGTACCAGTCTGGTGCAGGCTGTTTATAGTGAGGGAAGCTGTGCATGTGGGGGGCAAGGGATATAGGAAAATCGGTAATTTATACTCAATTTTGATGTGAACCTAAAACTGGCCTAAACAATACAGTTTATTTCTTAAAAAATCATGTAAATGAAAGAAAATCACTTGGAGTCTGATCACATACACATACATGATTACTCAGCAGTTTGACATATGTTCTTGGCACTTTTGTAAAGACTCTCTTTTTATATAGTTTCATATTAGAGTGCTTTAGCCTGTTTCTTCTTCGCTTAGCAATATGAAGATGCTTCAAAACGTTCAGGTAAGGTTTTGTATTATCTTTCAATTCTATTTTTCTATGAACTTTTTGAAGTACTCTTGGATATTGTAAACTTTTTTCAACGTCAAGAGATTTTACTATATTTAAAAATATCTGCATAGAAATCCACCGTGCAGAGGAACTAAAATCTATTTAAACAATCCACATTTTTAGACGTTGTCATAGTTTGTGTTCTTGTAATGAACATTGTGAAAAACCTCGCATGTTCTCAGACTAAATTCTCAATAACAATTAAATGTGATTTGTTATATACTTAGTAAATGCCAGTGACTGAACCAAGTGCCTTACAAATGTCTTAATTCATGCTCAGAGAACCTTAGGAAGCAGGTACTATAATTAATCTCATTTTATAGATAAAGTCACTGCGACCTCGAGATAGTAAACGACTTGCCTAAGGTTAAACAGCTAGTAAAAGGCAGAGGCTGTAATCTGACTTAGGTTTATCTGATTCTAGAACTTGAGCTGTTTGTTCATCATTTCAGACTGAATTAGTTTATGTATCTTTTAATTCTTTTGATACCTTTTGTCAAATAGCTCTCCGGAAAAGTCATACTAATAAAATGCAGGAAAGTGCTCGTGACCCTCATCAGCACTGGTTTATAGTTCTTTGTAACAGAACTTTTGTAAAAAGAACTTTTATAAAAAAACTTTGTAAAAGAACTTTTATAGTTCTTGGTGCTAATTTGATGGGCAAAAAATGGTGTCTTATTGTTTCCATTTGTAATTTTTAAGTGACTTGAAAGATTGCGTATTTTTATGTTTATTGGCTGTGTACATTTATTTTTTCAAGAATCAATTTGCATGTTCTTTCTTTCCTTCCATTGGGCCGTTTTCTTATTGATTTGTTATAGCCATATCCCATGTCATACAATAGCCAAAGGTGTTTCATACTTTGTGGGTTTGTTTTTTGTTGTTGTTGTTGTAACATGACAATTTCCCTTATTTGTTTATTGACTTTTATTTTTAGATTAAAATCAAGTGTGGGCCCAGTTAGGAACCTTGGACATAGAGAGGGTGGTACCAGGAGAGAATGCTTTTCCATTGGTTTAAAGGAGTAAAACTCTTTGCCGGATAAAATTTTTTGAGAATGAGGGGTGAGATGTAAAACATTTCTCAGCCCCAAAGCATCCACATGGGCCAACGAGAACAGACTCGGGCCTTAGCTGTGCCAGGCGTTGCCCTTTGAAGGGCTGGAACGCGGGGAGATAGCAGGGTGTCCAGGTGTCCTCCAGAGCACCCGGGCCAGGACACACTGCCTGACCAGCACCCCAGGAGAACTGCCACCACCGAGCTGACGAAAGAGGAGCTTCTCCTTTTAAGTTGTGGTGGGAAGCGGAACCTGCCCATTGAACCCCGCTGGGTCCTTGATGCCCTGTGCCCTGAATCCCCTGGCCCTCCTCTCAGCCTCTGCCCTTTCCCTGCTCCCTACCACGTGCAAGACCCCCTGCTCCCTTCCTTGTTCCCCCCACCCCATGCACCCTCCCACCTCCTGCAGCAGCCCTAAGGTACCTAGAGGAAAGTTAGTTTAAAACATCCTGCTAGTGTAGAAAGACCATAGCCCAGCGGTGGGGCCTCCCACAATGTGATCTTTCAGGGATCTGCCTTATTTCCCCTTGGTGGAGAGAGAAGGGGGAATTAGAGGACACAGCCCCCGGGCTCTCCTGCCTGGCTGCCAGCCTGTGGAGCTCTGCCCGCTTCCAGCGCCATGGACTCATATTCTGAGCAGGGCAGGAGGGCACTCCTGGGGTCTCTCCACCAGCACCCAGGCAAACAGCTGTGGGGGGGGGGGCAGCCAGCCCTTTCCTGAGGACCCCCAGGTGTGCCAATCCTCCCCACAGGGATTCCACCTTTGTTCTTCCATGTTCTCCCACTGCGGCAGGTCGGTGGGTCCCACGGGGGGGCAGGGGTGGCCGTGGGTGAGGGCAGCGGTGGGGACGTCGTCTACCGTCCTTGTTCCTGAACCTCACAGGAGGAGGCGGCTGCATGGAGAAGTGTGTCTGGAGGCCGGGCCCCGGCTGGTCTATCCCCAGCCTCTCTCCTCATGGAGGGCTCTCTCGAAAGCTCCAGGCAGGGCTGTAAACTCCACCCTCCTTTCATCATTTCCTTTTGTGTTTTGTCATCCTGCTTTCTCTGGATGCCATGTCTCATGAATGGGAGGCTGGAGAATCTTCTGGATCCCGTTCACTGGAGAGAACTGGCTGAATTCCACACTGTTACCTGGAAGGCAGCCCGGCCAGCCGACGTGAGCCTTGGTTTTTCTTGGAAACAACCGAGTCTGGTCTCCCCTAAGGAAAGTACATTCCATCTGCAGGGTGTTTTGGACCTGGATCCTGGAGAAATAAAGGCCCTGGAATTGTTGAGGATTTACTAAGGAGGCTCTGACTCTGTCTGAGCCTGGTTTGTACTGCCAGCCACAGCATTAGCGGGCTGTGGCTCCTTCCAAGTCATTTTGTAGACTGGCACCAGCCTCACGCTGGGAGTAGCTTCTCTCATCCTGAACGGGATGACATTGCCACCCTTCAGTCTGCTGCAGGGATATGGTCTTTGGCGTCAGGCAGACTGTGTTCAGTTCTCACGTCCACCACCTGCTGTGTGATCTTAGGGGTTCACTTGGCCTCCCTGGATCGCAGGCGCCTCAATCATAAACCTGAGATAAGACCATCCTTGCCGCAAGGATGAAGATAGCATGTGCTGTGGTACCTGGCAGAGTGGGCCATCAAGAGAAGTGACTTCCTCTCTCTGCACACCTCTGGTCCCTGTGTTGAAACAGCTGATGCCCATGCTGTTTGGAGGGGCCCAGAGCAGAGGACAACTCAGTGCCCCTGCATTGACCTGCTGGTCTTGCCTGCTCTGTGGACAGGACCATGGTGCACCAGGCAAACACAGCCCTCAGCACAGTAGAAAAGCTGAAGACAGAAAAGCTGAAGGCAAGGTAAGGAGGGTCCAAGTAAGGTCTGAAGCCAGACTGCTTGGGTTTGAATCCTGCCTCTGCCACTTACTTACCATGATACTTTGAATCTCAGTCTTATCTACAAAGGGGGATAGATTATAACTACTATACCTAGACTACCTAGGTAGATTATATACTAGCTCAAAACGATATATGCAGAACAAAGGACCTAATGCACCTATGATACTTTAGCAGGGTGTGGACATGGTAAGCAAAACCCCATTAACACCAACTAGTATTGTCTGTTATAACCTCACAGGGCTGACATGAACATTCAGTGAGATCATGGAAATGCAGGCTCTGGGTGAGTTGTAAATAGCTATTTAAAAATCAAAGCTTAGAGCTGGCCCGTGGTGCTGATAGCACCAAGGCCACAGGTTCGGATCCCTATATAGGGATGACCAGTTGGCTCACTTGGGAGAGCATGGAGCTGGCAACACCAAGTCAAGGGTTAAGATCCCCTTACCAGTCATCTTTTAAAAAATAAAAAATAAAAAATAAAAAATAAAAAATAAAAGCTTGCTGTCCTTTGATTATAATAGCAGGGAGGGAAAATGGCCCATTCTAGGAACTTCGTGAGTCTAGGCCGAGTTCATGAATACATAGAAGATTCTAATTCCCAGTTGGTGTACTACTTCTGTGCTAAGATTCAGTCTCAGTTTTTCAAATAGGGTCAATGACTTGCTAGGGGGATTATCTCGTGGCCTAATTAAACAGTTGGAAGTAAAAGGACTTCTGCAAAGCGGAGGAAAAAACTACATCAATATCAGTCATCTATGTTAAAATGGCAGAGATAATTACTGTCATTTTAATTAGGAAATCATCAGAATTTAATTCACAGCAGCAGTAGTGTACTCTCCTCAGGGGGTGTGGTGGGACGAACCCAGGGCTGGAGGTCAGAGACCTGCATTTGGGTGATTTGTTTTCTTCACTAGCCAGACGTTCCCTAACCTTTCTAGGTCTTGTTTTCCTGCTCTGAAAGAATGAAGATAATTAAACCTATTTTTTCTATTAAATAAGATCATCAATGATAACACACTCCAGAAAGTAGTAGGCCCCACAAAATTGCAGGGTTTTATCATCATTACCTCTTGATCATTTCTCTTGGCTATAAGTCCAGGGGAGCCCTACTTTACCAGAGAATTGAGATTTTGTTTGTTTCTTCACTAATTACCTATTGTCCACGATTCTCCAACAAGGAGTCAAGGTAACATACAGAAATGTATGCAGTGCACCATGACGCCAATAAATACCAAACGAGTTTCAGATAACTATTCTTTACCTGCAACACAGTGGAGCAAAAGTGATCCTTTGGGATTCTTCTTCCCACTTTGTGTGTTGATGAATGAATGAATGAATGAATGAATGGTAATGAATTGGGGTTCCCTTTAAGTAAAACTCCTTCCTACCTTGAAGAGCACATACTTTAGCAGTGTCTATGACAACCTGTTAGACTGTCCCTCTCTAACAAGCACAATCCAGTCCAAAAGCATCATGGGCATGGGACCTCCATGCTGTCCATCATTCCTGACCATCACCTTGAGGACAAAGGAAGCTGTCACTCCAAACTGGCAGGAGCCATTGCCAAGACTTTCATTAAGATAAGTGTCAGGATGTGACAAGACCAAAGATTTGGTGAAGCACTCCTCCAAGGGAATGGAAAAGAACCACTGGTCATGACAAAGATGCTTTATTTCTGAACGCAGAGGAGACTGAGCAAAACCCTCCTTTGGAGAGTGAGTGGGGATCATTCACACATCCAATTACCGTGTCATCAGCAGAGAATTCCGAGTGTTGGGCCCAATTCATCAGATGCTCTGTATACCATGGCTCAAATGATGTGAGCCCCATTGAAAATCACATTCTTCATGACACAGCTGTACAAAGCCATTTGGTGACGCATCCAGATGATGAGTTTAAACAGAACCTTGGGGGAGCATTTGTGATGACTGTG
The DNA here is from genome assembly GCF_027409185.1 of Cynocephalus volans. Classification (NCBI taxonomy): domain Eukaryota; kingdom Metazoa; phylum Chordata; class Mammalia; order Dermoptera; family Cynocephalidae; genus Cynocephalus; species Cynocephalus volans. The sequence continues at coordinate 13,624,918 of NC_084468.1, forward strand.
TGTACTTGAAAAGGCAGGAGGACAATTTATCTTACGTGAGAAGAAGAATACAGAAAACTAGTTGCAGCCCTGGGTTGGGTGAGGCTGTTGTTAGATAAATGAACACTGGGAAGAAAGGTGGCTAAGCATATGAGGACCCTGCCCGGGGCTAACTCTCCCTGAAAGGGCTCTCCTGCACCTGGTAGCCAAGGTGCTCCTTGGTAGCCAGGGCTCAAACTTCTCCAGACATCCCAAAGCTCAGCCAACTTGGTACTGGACGCACAGACACTTTCCTGCCTTCACTCACACTATTCCATCTGCTCATGTTCACACCCTGCCTGACCTTTAAGGTCTGGTATTGGCTCTGCTATCTGTCTACCTGACACCTACCTCCATTATAACCTTTGCTAATGAAACCCTAATTTTGCTCAGGGACAATTATGTTCTGGGCAGGCTGGTCTAAGCCAATGTTTTTCAAGCTATGGAACACAATCCATCACTCTGGTATGAAATCAATGTAGTCTGGCATGATCAGCATTTAAAAAATATAAACACAATATTCAAATACATCAGAGTAAAGGTAACTGCTGTTTTGTCAAAGTTTACTTTTCTGTTATATATGTGCGTGTACACTCAGTTTCAATGTAACATGTACTTCCTGTTATGGGCTGTTGAAAAACACTGGTCTATGTCAATCAGGTGGCTCATATGTCCCCATTTCATATCCCAGCCCCCCTTGCAGCCATAGGGCTTACTTCTAGCTGACGGGACCAGCACTTCCAGCTGCAGGAGAAAGGGGTCTGAGAAGGTTTTTCCTCTCTGGTTAAAGGGAAAGACATGGCTGACATATGTCATCTACTTCCTCTCCCTTTCCTGTCTTTAACACAGGTGCGATGCTTGGAAGTGCAGCATCCGTTCTGAGACAAGACCAGTGCTGTCAGATAACTACCTCCAGCCTTCTTGCTATGTGAGATGAATTGACACATACCCTTAAAGCTGCTGGAGATGGGTTTCCTGTCACTTGCAGCTGCATCTTGCCTAATAACAACCCAGTTCAGATGTTTTTTTTCCCATAAAGCTTAGCATAGCCTCAATTGCTCTCACCAACCCTGACACTTGTTCTGCATATACCCAGTGGCTCTTATTCTGTCTGTTCTTTATTACAGTAATGGTGACATGCTTGGCTCACCCTTGTGTTCCCCCATCAGTACCTAACACCCTGCTTTGAATACTGCAGGTAAATGTTGGGTGAATTTGATAAAATGATCAAAACATGAGACCATTTACTCTTAGACTGGAGAAAAGGGGAGAAAGGTATTTAACAGAAGTTATTTCCCTTACACATGCAGCAACCCTACCAGATTAGTATCGTTGTTCTAGTCCTACTTATAGAGAGGGAGCCCGAGAGAGGTGCGATAGTTTGGCCAAGGTTACATGTTGGGATGGAGGTCGCGCCTCCATTTGGTCAGGTCTTTCTGACTCCAAAGTTTGTGCTTTTCCCAGTCTCTCCTGCAGTATTCCAGAGAAGAGGCATCTGGGTTGCACCTTAAAAAATAGATTTCCAAGATTTCTGAAATTTCCCAACAGAATGTGGTCTAGAGGACAACTCTCCTTCAGGTCCACACACTCAAGGACTCCCAGGAAGAGAGACCATAGTTCACAGGACACTAGGGGTTAGAAGGCATCCAAGAGGTCACCTAACCTTTCTGTTCAAGGAAGGTACAGTTCAGTTCCATCATTGTCTACCATTTTTCCACCATCTCTTCTAAAACATCTGCCCATGGAAAGTCTTGGTTCTTTGGGCTCACTGGTCTGACCCCTAAAGACAGAGAAGACTCTAGTAGATGCTTCTGAAATTCCAAGTCTAGCATCAGCTCAATTGACCAGAGAGGGTATTGAAAGGGGGGGTGGGGGGTGGGGGAGGTGCACAGAGAACAAGCAAAAATTTGCATGACCATAGAATGACAGGATAGGAGAGTCCTTAAGTAAATTAATTGGCTAATGCATCCAAGCATCTATTCTCACTTTATAAGAAGAGAAAGCAGAGGCCTAAAATAATTACAGGATTCTTCCAATACCTCACAGTGGAGCTTCGCTAGAATTTAATCTTTCTGAGTCCTAATCCAGAACTCTGGAATATAATTTGTTATTTCTCCATCCATGACAGTCTTTCCTCACAGACACACCACATGGGAGATGCTTCATGAATACCTTTTTGGCTTCTTACCAAAGGACTTATAAATATTTAACATGTTCACATTTCTTTCCTTTCTTCCTTCTTTGTAGGTGGCATATTACTAGAGTACAAATTGATTTCTGAGTCCCACTGAGGGCCTGGCCTAATCTGGGTTGGGCAAGGAATTTCCACCTTTTCATAGACTTATTTGGATCCCCTAAAAGATTGATTGGGCTTTAATTCATTAATTTTTTAAATCATTAAGAAAAATATTAACACCAAAAAGAAAAATTAAAGATATAAACATATCACTAAAAAAATTTTTAAATATCTAAAATTATACTAAAATATTTAATCACACTCTTAAAATGAAGTACCACTTTTTAAACTGGTACTGTAAGGGTGACAGGAATTAGAAGGACACTCACCTAACCCCAGGGCTGGTGAGAGCCTGGGGTTCCAGGTGTGCTCATGTCCCACGTGCCTCTGGAAGGCAATTTGGCAACACATGTCAAAAGTCATGTGGAGCCTTTGTCCAAGTAATTCCAGCTCTAGGAATGTATCCTAAGGAAATAATCTGACAAATGCCCTACACAAAGGAATTGATTAAAGAAAGCATGATATGGCCATACATGGAATTCTAGGCAGCCATTGAAAATGTCTTAAATTAGGGCCGAGCCTGTGGCGCACTCAGGAGAGTGCGGCGCTGGGAGCATGGCAACGCTCCCGCCGCGGGTTCGGATCCTATATAGGAATGGCCGGTGCACTCACTGGCTGAGTGCCGGTCACGAAATAGACAAAAAAAAAATAAAAAAAAAAAGAAGAAGAAAGAAAATGTCTTAAATTATTGACACTGAAAAATGCCCACCACCAGTAAAGGAAAAGGAGCATGTGAAAAGCCAGTATGTATGGTAGAGCCTCACTGAAATATATTTACATGTGGAAACCTATACCTATGTATATATTACCAGAGACAGTGTGAAAGAATATGCACCAAGTTAGATGGTGAGATTACAGGTATCTCTCTCATTGCTCCCCCCTTTTTCTTCACTGTCTTCTGACTTTTCTATAACACACCTATATTACTTGAGGGCCAAAACTAATAAATGCTTTTAAAATATGTGCTGTTTGCCATCGCTCTCCCTGCTGCCCCCTCCTTAGCCTGGGGACAGCGGTGCTGGGTGCATTCTGCCCACGAGCTGGAAGCCCTGCTTTAGCAAGCACGTGCCTACCTGTGGAGCAATGCCCTCCTCTCCAGTCCTGGCACTGCATCCAAACTCCTGGAAAACAAGGGCCTTGGTTTCCTGGTTGGTACATGGACATCCCCATACCTATCGTGTCCAGCTTGCACGGTTGAATCACAAGTCAAGGAGAGACTATAGTCAGGCATCACTTAAGGACGGAGGTACGTTCTGAGAATGGTGTCCTTAGGCGATTTCGTTGTTGTGTGGACATCATACAGTGTATTCACACAAACCTATATGGGACAGCCTACTACACACCTAGGCTTATGGCTTATGGCCTCTTATCGACAAGATCAGCAGTGGATTTTGGGTGCTTAGAGGCCATGATGAAATAAACACCATGAGATTAAATGAAGCACAGGAGAAAACGTGTAATCAAGAGACCTGGGAAACACGAAATGTGTAAGGTCGTTGCCAGCATAATAGGCAGACTACTTAAGAGTACACCAATAAGTAGAAGGAATACACTCTAAAACAACGATAAAATGTAAGCATAGCGAGTATATAAACCAGTAACATGGTCATTTCTTATCATTACCGAGCACTGTCCATAATTGTGTGCACTTTACTTTTACACGACTGGCTGCGCAGTGGGTTTGTTCTCACCAGTGTCACCACAAACACATGAGCGATGCGTTGCACTACAGTGTTACAATGGCTGCATCACTAGGTGACAGGAATTTTTCAGCTCCATTACAATCTTAGGGGACCACTGTCATTGGTCTGTCACTGACTGAAATATCATTATGCGGTGCATGACTGTATTTTGACAAGTGCCAGACATCACATAAATCCACGTTGTGATGCATTGCTTTCTCATGATTCTTTAGGGAGAAAAAAGGTGCTTAAACAATATAAGCAGGATAACCAGAACAATCCATTCAATATCCAAATTCTAAAAATAATACTCAGCAAAGCCAATCGATGGAGAATTAGAACCATATGAGAGTCTGGAAAATATGAACTGAAAGGAGGTCAGAAGGGATGGAAAACTATTAACTGCGCATGCTTTTGTTAAAAAATGATTTGATTTAAGAGGAAAATCTTGTGTATGTTGGTACGAGCTCTTGTTCAGGACCCTCCTGACAGCTACAGACTGCACAGCGCTTAAGGACTGGCGCTCTGGGATCCGATGAGCCCGGGTTGAACTCTTGGCCTTGTTACTCCCTAGATGGGTGACTTTGCTGAGAAAGGAGCCTCTTGAGTCTCAGTTTCTGCAACTGTAAAATGGGGACTTTGCAGGGACATTGTGCAGATTAAATGAGGTAATGAATTAAGAGATCCTTGTATGCTGGTTTGTGGTAGATGTTTAACATTCTGGTTTTAAAATTAGTATTATTAATAATACTACAGCCCTGATTTCAAGCCAAAGTTAGATGATAACTTATCAGGGGTACAAGAGAAAAGGAGCTTGCCCTGGGAGAGAGCTCGAATGCTGTAGTGGATTGAATTATGTCCCCCCAAAACTCCCTGAAGCTTTAATTGTGTCCCCCCAAGTTTTATGTATTAGAAACTTAGCCCTGACTGTGACTGTTAAGAGGGTGGGAAATCCTATTACAGTAATTGAAAGGTGGAGCCTTAAAGAGGTGATTGGATTGTAGGACTGTGCAGTAGTGAATGCATTAAAAATGGTTGTCAAGGACGTGGTTCTGTGGGCTTTAAAAGAAGAGGAGAATCTGTCTTTCTCTCTCTCTGCTTCCACCATCTTGCAATGTGAGACCCTTGGGTCACTGTTGCTGCCACCAGATGAACTTTGGACTTCCCAGCCTCAGAAACTATAAGCAATAAATTTCACTTTCCTTTATGAATCACCCAGTTTCAGGTACTTTGTTATAAGCAACATAAACGGACTAATACAGATGCCTTGCTAGACCACGTTCTATGCTAAAATTTCATCATGACTAGGACCTAAGTCGTCTTTGAACTTTCCTTTAAAGGAGAAATGGACAGTGCATTTATATCCATTATATTTCAAGGGAAGGTCATATTCTTTCCTGCATTGTTTTTCAATTAAAGATGGGTAGAATCTCAACTCACAGGGCTTTATTTCATCTGATCAACAGCTTCTTTCCATTTCCAGTTCTCAGCCTAGCCCCCCACCATGGGAGAGCTAAGCCCAGTTTCCTGCAGGTGAGCCTGGTGCTTATAGAAATGTGGTCTCCACTGTGGGCCCATGAGCTGCGGCCAACCTGACTATGGGAGTCATTTTAGGAGAGTAGTAGATCTGAAGGCCGTTCATCACCACGATCACCCAATGAGAAACAAAAAATAGACAAAAATAGACTTTGCCTCCAAATGGGCATGATGGAGAATCCTCTGCCCATGTTGCCAAAGAAGGACTACAGGTTCCTGCAGAGGCTGCTGCTGCTTTGCCCTCTGAGGTGGAGACACAGCCAGGTCAGGGTGGGGGCTCCTGGCACTGCCCTGGCCTGACTCCAGACATGCCCGAGCCCCACATATTCCATGAGAACAGCCCCTCACTGGCCTCCCTGATTCCATGCTAGCTACCCTGCAACCCATTCTTCACACAGCAGAAGACAGAAATATCCTAACTCCTCCCAGTCCCAGGGCCTGGATGACCTGGACTTCTGTCTCCACCCCTGGCTTCATTTCAAGCTGCAACCCATCCCCACCCCCACATCCCCCATGGAACTTCTTTCTGCTGGTAGAACACACCCTGCTCATTCTCACCTCAGCAGCCTTGAACTTGCAGGTCTCTGACCAAATGTTTCCTTCTAGTTGAGGTTTCAGCACACATGTCAGCTTTTAAAGGGCTTCCCTGACTGTCCAGTTTCAAGAAAGTATTATGTCCCCGTCGCACACCTTGTTACCTCTATAGCACACATTGCCCTCCCAGATACTCAGCTGTTTACGTGTTTATCGTGTGTTTTGTCCACTAGAATATAAGCTTCCAAGGGGAGGGACCTTGCCTGCCTTGCTGGCTGTCTTGCCAGCTCCTGGAACAGTGGAGTCCTCGGTAAAGGGTGAAGAATCTCCCACAAAGCATTTCGGGGGATTATTGGGTGGTATGTCCTTTCTCCCTTCAACTCTTTGGTGATTAAAGTTTTGGAGTGTCATGTGGTATCTTGACCCAGTGCCCCATGACTTCTACCTGATTCATCTGACAGGCGCTATTGCCAGGGGAGGGGGACAGAGTCCAGAGGGCACAGCAGGAGGAGCTTGGAGATTCGAAGATCTGGAAGCCCCTGCTCTGGCTCTATCCAGCTGCCCAGCCTCAAGCAAGTGACAGCAATGAATGTAGGTTTTAAGCTAGATGTAGGCATGTGCTAGAGAACTTCCAGCCCCCAAATCCTGTTTTAGTCTCTTTGGTCTCTACCTTGGGAAAAGTTGTCAGAGTTGAGTTTTCAGGTCCATAATTCTGAGATCCAGATTCTAGAGAGCAATGACTTTCACACTTCAGCAGCCTCAGAAGCACCTGGAATCCTGTTTAAACAGATTTTAGGGCTCCACTCCCCAAGTTTCTGATTCAGCAGGTCTCGACGGGGCCCAAGAATCAGCTTCCTCACCTGTTGCCAGGTGATGTGATGCCACTGGTCCAGGGACCACACTGTGAGGACCACTGATCTGGGCTCTGAGGCATCAGGTGACGACGTCAGCTCCACTTAGACCTACACAGTGCTGTCTCACTCACGGACTGACTTTCAGATACCTCGTGTCAGTTGCTCTGCACAACCTGGAGAAGTGGGTATTGTCGACCCTGATTTGCAGATGAGGAGACTGAGGTCTGCAGTGTCACACAGGTCTCTGACTGCAACATCTCACAGCCAGCTGGCCCTCCCTGAACTTCCTAGAGGGCTAAACACTCCAGACACCCAATATCCAAGTCCGCACGCCCCGCATCCCTGAGGTCTTTGTTATTCTGGCGTGAATGGCCGGAGTCATCTCCTTCCAGGACCTCCTTGCCTTCTTCCTCTTCCCACAAATAGCAGATGGCACAACACAGGTTTTCCAGTTCAGGAAAGTGGTTCAACTTTCTGCTGTGCTGCTTGCTACCTGTGTGATCCTGGACAAGTTACTTAGCTTTTTTAAGCCAGTTTTTCTACTTATAAAGTGGGATAACAGTGTCTACTTCACAGAGATACAAAGATTAAATGAGAGTTTGTAGAAAATGAGCTTAGCACAGGGCTTTCACACTAGAACAATGACAGGGGTTAGATAACAATCCTTTAAGAGGTCACCAGCCTGATTGTTCTAAAACATTGGTCTGATCATAGCACTTTCTGGTTTACAAAGTAGTAGTTTTTTCATTCATCTTCCCATTTGATAGTTGCAACAATCCAACTTTAAATTCCATTTATGCTCCCCTCCTTTGTCTTTAAGATCAAGTCCAAGATTCTTAGTGAGGCATTTAAAAGCTCGCCAAGATCTTGCCCCTGCCTCCATCCCCAATTTCCCCTGACTGCAGTGTCCCTCCTTGTATGCTCAGCATGATGCTGGCACTCAGCAGGCACTGAGATCTACCCAGCTAGTGGGTGAAACCCTGTGCTGCATGCCTGCTGGGCTCTTTCCTCCTTCGTTCATACCTGCCTTGCCCTTCCTTCCTCTTATCCACCATCCTCTACAATAGCTCCTGTGTTTTATGTGCCAGAAACTATACAAGGTGCTATGGCTACAGAAGTAAACGTGGCAGAACCTGTCTGAACCAGCTGCTCTGCTACAATCAGTGCCTTTGTTTATGGTAGCACTTACCACGTAGGGCTGTAATTGCAGGGTCAGTTTAACCATCATCCCCCCCACTATAGATAAGCTCTGGGAGCAGACAGCACAGCCTTTTCATTTCTGTACTTTGCACAGTGATTGTGCAATTAATATTGGTTAAATTATGCCCAAGAAGATACTTTGCATTTTCCCTGTCATGTATTTCATTTATCTGGTTAACCCTGACATTAGCTACTTCTGACATTCCCAGTATTTACATTCTTATGTAGACAGATCTAAAATAAAATGAGAATGTGCTTATTGAAAATAGCTGCAGTATCAAAATTAACTACCCCATTTGCAGGTTATTCACCCTGCAAGAGCTTATATGCAGTTCCTGTAGTTCCTCATCAAATTCCTTTAAAAAGATGCCAGTGGACTCTCAAGATCTCCCTCGGTTTCCTTACCTGCCAAAAAAAGTCATACGTTAAAAGCAAAATACATTGTACTAATATCTACCCTTCTTTTTCCTTCTCAAATACAACTTTACTACACTGTAAAAATGTGCCTTTTGCTAACTCACAAACATATTTACTATGTTTTCTTCCTGAAATTTAGAACAATGCCTTGGTGGCTCAGCATTGCTGAGCATTAACTGCTCCCTATAAGCAAACTTTTTAGATCACTAAAATACCCTTAGAATGCCAATCTTAACAACTTTTTCTCTCGATTGTACTCTTTCCTCCTTAATCATATTAAACTCAATATGAGTATCCAAAACTAGTATTTTCAGAAGCATGTGTTTTAGAGAGTTAGGTTTAACACCTTGCTCCTTTGATGTAAAGATCCTTAACAGTCCCTTTCAGATTTCCTAGTGTATTAAAGTGAATTTAACTCCACCAACACAGACCCTCCAGATTCAGTGGCATTCAGAAAGACATTTCATGAGTTTAATTTCCCTCTCAAGTATAGTCCAAGCTGAGTTTTCTTTCTTTCTTTTTATTGTAACAAAATTGATTGTACATATCTGTGGGGTACAGAGTTGAACATCAATATCCACGTGCAATATGTGATGCTCACATCTGAATAATTATTTTATTCAATAATCTACACTATCATTGCTATTGGTGGCCGTTTACCCATTCCTCCCTTCCCTCTCCCCTCCTAGTAACCCCAGTTGTCCTTTTGAATGTTCAGTGTATTATTGGGAATGTTTTATCTTTCTTTCTATTTATGTTTATAATTTTAGCTCCCACTTATGAGTGAGAACATATGGTATTTCTCTTTCTGTGCCTGGCTTATTTCATGTAATATAATTTTCTGTAAGTTCATCCATGTTGCTGCGAATGGCAATATTTCATTCTTTTTTTACAGCTGAGTAATATTCCATTGTGTACATATACCACATTTTCCTTATCCAGTTGTCTGATGATGGACATTTATGTTGGCTCCAACTCCTGGCTGTTGTAAATAGAGCTGAGATAAACGTGGGAATGCAGGTATCCCTTCAAAATGATGATTTCCATTCCTCTGGGTATATAACCAGCAATGGGATTGCTGGATCATATGGCAGTTGTATCTGAAGTTGCTTAGGGAATCTCCATACCATTTTCAATAATGGCTGCACCAACTTGCAGTCCCACCAACAGTGCAGGAGGGTTCCTCTTTCTCCACATTGTCACCACCATTTGTTGTTCTCCATCTTTTTGTTGTTAGCCAGTTTAACTTGGGTGAGTGGTATCATAATGTGGTTTTGATTTGCATTTCCCTGATGTTGAGTGATGTTGAGCATTTTTTTATGTGTCTGTTGGCCATTTGCAAATCTTTCTTTGAGAAATGCCTATTCAGTTCCTTTGTCCATTTTTTAATCGGGTTGTTTTTTTACTGTTGAGTTTCTCATGTATTTTGGATATTAATCCTTTGTCAGATGCATAGTTTGCAAATATTTCTCCCACACTGTGGGTTTTTTCCTGTTACTTGTTTCTTTTGCTGTGCAGAAGCTTTGTAGTTCGATATTATCCCATTTGTTTATTTTTTCTTTTGTTGCTTGTGCTTTGGGGGTCATATTTGTAAAATCTTTGCCCAGTCCTACTTCCTGAAGTATTTCCCGTGCATTTTCTTTTAGGAGCTTTATAGTATCTGGTCTTACATTTAAGTTTTTAGTCCATTTTGAGTTGAATTTTGTGTATGGTGAGGGGTACAGATCAAATTTCATTTTTCTACATATGGATATCCAGTTTTCCCAGCACCATTTATTGAAGAGCCAGTCTTTCCTCCAATGTATGTTCTTGTTGCCTTTGTCAAAGATCAGTTGGCTGTAGGTTTGTGGGTTGATTTCTAGGTTCTCTGTTCCATTTGTCTGAGTGTCTGTTTTTATGCCAGTACCATACTGTTTTGGTAATTATTGCTTTGTAGCATAGTTTTAAGTCAAGTAGTATTAAGCCTCCAGCTTTATGTTTTTTGCTCAAGATTGCCTTGGCTATTTGGGGTCTTCCATTGTTCCATATAAACATTAGGATTTTTTCTATTTCTGTGAAAAATGTCATTGGTATTTTGATGGGGATTGCATTGAATCTGTAGGTTGCTTTGGGAAGTATGGACATTTTCATGTTGCTTCTTCCAATCCATGAGCAAGGAATGTCTTTCCATCTTTTTGTGTCCTCTTTAATTTCTTTCAACAGTGATTTGCCATTTTCATTGTAGAGATCTTTCACCTCTTTAATTGATTCCTAGGTTTTGGGGTTTTTTTTGTGACTGTTGTAGATGGATGGGTTTGCTTCCTTGATTTCTTTTTCTGCTAATTTGTTGTTGGAGTATAAAAACACTACCAGTTTTTGTGTGTTGATTTTGTATCCTGCAACTTTACTAAAGTTATTTATCATCTCTAAGAGCTTTTTTGTAGAGTTTGGGCTGCTCTATATTCAGGATCATGTCATCTGCAAAGAGGGACAATTTGACTTCATCTTTTCCAATCTGGATGCCCTTTATTTCTTGTCTTGCCTGATTGCTCTGGCTAGTACTTCCAGTACTATGTTGAATAGGAGTGGTGAGAGTGGGCATCCTTGTCTCTTTCCCTTCCTCAAGGGAAAAGCTTTCAGCTTTTCCTCATTCAGAATGATATTGGCAAATGGTTTGGCATATATGGCTTTTATTATGTTGAGATACTTTCCTTCTATACCTAACTTGCTGAGAGTCTTTATCATGAAGGGACGTTGAATTTTGTCAAATGCTTTTTCTGCATCTATAATCATATGGTTTTTGTCCTTGATTTTGTTGATGTGGTGTATCACATTTACTGATTTTAAGCTGAGTTTTCCAAGTTGATTGCAGCTCTGCTCCACAGAGGCATTCAAGGACCCAGGTTCCTTCACTTGTGTGGCTCTGCCACCCTTAGGTGCTGTGCATTTATCTGTATGATTGGGGCAAGGTCACCACCTTCTCTGGGCTCCAGCTGGTGGGAAGGAGATAGAGAAGGTGAAGGAGACCCACCCATTGTCTTAAGGGTCCTGACTTGATAATGGCATACTTCCCTTCAACCTACATCCCTAGGTGAGAGTCAGGCACTTGACCACATGTGGGGCTGGGGAATGTAGTCACTAACTTGGCAAGAGGGGCTGGGGAATGTAGTCACCAACTAGGGAGCTACATGCTCAGCTATAACTCTGTGCTTATGAACAGGACAGCAGATTCTGGTGAACAGCTAGCAATCTGTAGTGAAAAAGAATTTTCTTGTTTTTTTCTATTTTCTAGAAGAACTGTAAAACAATTATCTTCTTTCAAGCAAACCCAACAAGAAAAAAAATCAAATTCACATAAAAATGTTAAAGAACTATATTTATTTTAGAACTGAAATAAGCCTGAGAGATCATTTGGTCATGGGACAATGTGTGACCAGTAGACATTATTTCATTGACTTGTTACTCTTGGTCTTCCCCAGAAGAGCAGGGACTTTACCTTGTTTATTGCTGATCTCACCCTGTAGAACAGTTCTTGACACACAGGAGGTATCAAATCTTTGTTATCAAAATGTAGTGATTTTAAATTATTTTGTGAATTTATCTCTTCCTCTGCCATGTTATCAGGAGTGGCAGGATATATTTAGAGGATCTAAGTATAGCAAATTTCTTTCATGTTTATGTATAATGAATATAAAATCTAAACACTGGCCAAAGTCCACAAGGAAGTCTGTACAAGCTCATAAGTGTCACTTGGTATTTACACTTCTCTCCCAGAGAAAAAGCTATTAGGGGTCTGACCTATTTTTTGCCTTAATTAGGTTTTTTTTTTAAACAAAGCACTGTCTTGAATTTGACTCCCAGGTGTGAAAAAAAAACACACTGTGTAATATTCAAAACACCTGTAAAATGCAAATACCTTCATTTGTTGAGAGATATTAAATGGTCTGTGATCAAGGCCTGTCTATTTTTTCAAAGACAGAATTAAACATTTTGTCACCATTAAAAACAAAAGAATAATTCAAATTAAGATTACTTGTAAATTAAAAATAAATTCTTATTACAGAGAGGGAAATCCACTCCACCAAATGCAGCAGTAAACATTCTTAAAATAAATTCAGTGACCTTTTTAAAAAAGATTACAAAATTGAATTTATTGAGGTTCACACAAGATGCACTTATAAAATTAGTACTGAATGCCATTATAACAGAAGAAATGAACATCATCCTGAATTCCCAACAGCATCTGCAAAGGAAATGAAAATCTTCCGCAAATGACAGCACAATAACAGAGTAAGTCAAGCAGGATTGAAAGATATGTCCAAACCATGTTCTTGCTCTGATCAGGGCTATGTTTGGCAAAGCTGTCCACAAACTAGTCATATTTCCATTGACCACGGACACTATTCCTTTCACTGTTGAAAAGGAGATGGAAAAAATAATTCTAAATTCGGCTCCACTGAAACATACACGAAGCAATTAAAAATTGCATTTTTAACTTAAAATATTTCCTGGTTTCATAAGGCATGTCTGTACAGTTTCCTCAACATCAATTTTCAGATTTCTTCAGTTAATGCAAAACATTAAAATTCACTTTTGGATTTCAAGTGAACATGCCAAAGCATTAAAGCTCGCATTATATTTCACCCAGGAAATAAACAAATCACATAAAATTTGCCTTCTGCACATACATGCCTGAAATATCGGCACAAGAGCTGAACTTCAAAATCAAAACATCAAAGGAAATAACAGTTAATATTACCATCTTCTAGACAATTTTGAAATGAGAAGTGTTTATACATGAAGTTGTAAAATTTTTATAGAGACGCAGAACGGATTCCCAAGATAAAATGGGGTGAATAACTTGTCCTATGATGCAGGCCACAGACCAATAATTAAGCAGAAATGGAATCTTGATCTCAAACAAAACCAAAAAGCACTTTTTGGTTGCTGTTCCCAACATCCACACACAAATAGCCACCCCCACGTCTCAAATACCCCTATTGACTTCACACAAGGTCCTCTACCAATGTCACGGGCCTGTCACACCCCAGCACAGGATATCCAAACAGGACCAACACATTTTATAAGCCCAAGCAAGATGATGCTGCCCAATCCACTTGGAATATTTACTTTAAAACTGATACTTAAACAAATTCAGCTAAAGTGGACAGTTTTGAATTTTGTACATTGACAATTTTCAGCCTATTAAATACCAAATCCTTTTAGCTGTAATAATTTATGAAGCAATTAGTTTTAAAGCAAAACCAGTTAAGTATACCTTAAAGTTAACACTGCTCTGCTTTTTTCAATATAAAAAGTACCTTTTTGTAATGAAATTTTTATTTCACCCACTGCAATTAAATGACACACAGCTCACATTTCGCTTTAAAGAATAAACTGAAAAATTATGAAACATTTTCTCAGTGATGCATAACCTTCATTAATGAACTTTTTAAAATAAATGAACTGGCTTAGGGTTTTTTTTGTTTGTTTTCTATAAATGCTACTATTCATCATATCTTATTTAAGGTAGCCTTTTATTCTGATTAATTCTGGTACAACTTCAAGGATTATTCTGGTGGTAAGAACATTTATCTTGACATATATTTAGTAATTTTTTTAATGCTTTGACAGATGAAGTAAAGTTTGAAAGCTGTGAAAATAGTATGAGACTGGAAAGGTAATATCATGGTAAAAGCTCCACAGTTTTCCAGGTATATCCTTACACTGACAAGGCCTTGAGGCAAAATTCAACATTCTGGAAGCTCAAACTGACAAAGCAAAAGAGATTTTCATCTTGCTTCACTCAGGTCCCGGAAGTGACGCTGCTGCTTGGCCAAGCAGTAGAAAGTTTCATAATCCATCAAGTTTCCCAGAGAGTCAAGGCTGGAGGCTGCTGCTGTTCCATGATCTGACCTTCAGCCAGACCACATTATTGGAAGAAAGATACTAGAGTTGCTTGCCATTAATAATTTAAGTTTTTAAATAAATATTTAAGTGCATTTTTAGTATCTGTCCACCCTGGCAGCATAGCACTTGCTGCCCCACGACCACATGGAGCCACACAATTCAGTCAATTCGGTTTCCGCAAATTGTGAACCTGTCTATCTCTAACAAATCTTTCTTTGAGGACCTGTGTTTTAATTCAGAATTTTCCTGCGTTATGTCCTTCTCATCACCATCTGGAGTTGTCAGAAACTGATCAGAACTGCTTGTCACAAGTAACGGTATAACATTTTCCTTTTGATGAACAGGCTGGCTGGTGACTGAAGCAGACAGGTTTTCTTCCGTGGACAGGCCTATGGAAAAATACATCCACTGAATTAGAAAAAGATTTCCCCTCAATTTACAATAAATACAGGTTTACCAATATATTGGTACTAAAAAAGTGTCCATTATCCATGCTTTTAGATAAACCAAATGATAACCAAATAGCATGTTGTATAAGCAGCCATAATTTAAAATGAAACTTAGAAGCTACACCATTTCTGTTTGTTCATCCAAAATTTTATAGCAGGGCATATTATGTTGATCACATCATACAAATAATACCACCGCCCAGTTTTGGAAAAATCAGAACTCCTATATTACAACTCTCTCCTATATAACCAAGTCCTAATATGACTGCTGCCAGACCAGAAAAATTAAGATCGATCTGCTCTTATCCCCCGGACATCACGGAGTGGGCTAAGTAGACTCAGTTTAGGATCCTGCTTTAGTTTTCTCTTCAGCAGTCACTATGACCTGACACAGCACATATTTATTTCTTTTCCTCTCCTCCTGACAAACTAGAATAAACTCCGCCAGAGCAGAGACATGGACTTTTCTCACCACCGCTGTATCCCCTGGACCTGGAATGCAATAGGTACTCGATAATCATCTAATAAACAATGAATGAATACATGTAAAAACTCAGAGCACTGAGTCATACAGATATGTGATGAGATCTAAAATATAACCATTAAAAAAACCCAAACACCTAAAGTGAAACCAAATCTTTAAAACATTGCTAAATGATGACTGAAGAATGATTTTTACTAGGTAGAGTTCAGACAATTAACTCTTTGAAACGATTCAAGGAAGTAATGAAAAGACCCAAACATACCTTGAGAGGATTTACATTTGCTTTGTGATTTACTGGATGGTTTGCCTGGCATGCTGGTTGGGGGAGGATTAAACAACTTTTCTTCCATTTTGGCTTCCTTCACATATTGGCATGATTTCCCCAACAGCACGATGCTATTAAGTACTTTCAGGGATATCAACCTAAACCAGAAACAAGACAGACTACTGCTGTTGAAATTACCACGAATTCCATCCACTACCATTGCTAATGAGAAGGCGGTGGGCATGGTGAAAGGGGACAGGCCCTTTCAGGCAGAGGACCTGAGTCTGGGGTATATGTTCTCTATGTGAAGCCTGACTTTCCTGAAGCTACTTTACGATGAGGGAAAACTTCTGATAAATTCCTTAGTTCTCATTATAGGAATTAAACCAGTTAGAAGTTTTTCCTGGTACTAAAAATTTAACATTTATTCTCTTATTACAAAACAAATACAATTAGTACATGCAAAGGGGCAAAAAAGAAAACAATAAAATAACTTAAAATTTCACATCCCAGTGATAATCACTGTAACATCTGGTATATTATCTTTCAGTCGTCATCTGTCCTGAGTACACCTCTATTTGTGCTTTCTCGCTGTACAGAAACAGAGTCTATTTTGCAAGGCAGTAAAGGGGTGAAGTTAGGAGCCAAAGCATTGGCCCTGGTTGAAGTGTCCGAGTGGAGTCCTGACTCCACTGCTTAGAGCCTGTATGGATGTGGGCAAGCTACAGAGTGGAGACAATCCAGGCAAGGTGCTTAGAGCAGTGCTCAGCAAGAAATGTCAAGCAATTTTGTTATTTTATTATTATCGTTGTTATTTATATAACAATACATATACCATGACTATTTTTCCATATCAGTTAATGTTCCTCAGTGACATTATTTTAAGTGGCCTTATAATATTTTACTGTATGGGTTACCATATAACAAAGCCCCCCAAAAGCTGCTATTTCTGGACATTTAGATTATTTCCAATATTTTGCCTCTATTAAAAAAGTTTCTGATTAAGAAAACTTACACTAAATCTGTATTTCTTTAAGATAAATTTCTAGATATATAATTACAGAAGTGTAATTTTTGGGTCAAATGGTATATAATATTTTAAGGCATTTGATATGAATCAGGCAAACACTTCCAGAAAAAAAAACCTCATGTTGGTATCTTCTCACATATAGTGGGCCTTAAGTGACACAGAATCCAGGACCTAGATGCCAGGTTTAGAACGAGTCAAAAAGCAGATTGCTGTTTTTTGTGCCTGAGATGAAAAGCTGGCACTAACATGAAATTACAAGTCAGTGAGGACAAGTCTGAGGAGGGCCTGGATGTGGGCCAAATCAGGAAGCCTGCAATGTTTCCTTTCCGGTCCCCAGCCCCCCTCCTCCAGGAGCTAAGAATGCAAACATCAAAGACCACATAGATCCATGGCCGCAAGTACCTGCTACCTGTTGTGCACATGACACTTCCAAATTTACCCCTACTCCAACTTTTCCCCTAAACTCTTCACTCACCCCTTTCACTGCTTCCTTGACACAGCCTAGGGATGTCTGATAGGCACTTCAAACCTACTAAATACAAACCACAATTCTTGATTCAAATCCTTCCCTCCTCCACAAAACCTGCAAACCCTCAAATGTATACTTCTCTCACAGGCTTCCCCATCACAGTAAATGGCAATTCCACTACCCTAACTGCTTGGGCCCCAAACTTTGTAATCGTATTTGACTCTTCTTCCATCACGCTTCCTGTCCAATCAGTTCATTAGCAAGTCCTGTCCAGCTCCACCAGCAAAATGTACACCCAGTGGACAAATCCGTACCACTTTACTGCTACCACTTCCATACCAGCCTTGTTCACCTTTCCCTGGAACAATAACAACATTGGGTCTGGGCCTGACTACTGTTTCTCCTCCTGCCATGCTCCAGTCCATTCTCCACACAGCAGCTGCTGCAAGAAGCCTGTGGGTCTGGCCGTCTTCTGCTCTGAACCTCCAGTGGTCTCCCTCCCCCGGGGCCTTCCCATGGCATGTCTGCATGGCCATCCTCTCCCAAGTGCTGTGCGTGGGCTGTGGTGCTGCAGCTGCTCTGGCTCCTGCTGTTCCTCCTGTCAGCCGTGTCCTGTGTCTCCTCTGCAGAGCCTGCTCTCTTCCCAGGCATCTGCACAGCTGAAAAACCAGCTCACCAGAAAGGTTTCCACTGCTGGCTCTTCCTCAGGCAGGCGTCTCTGTCGTTCCCCATCTCCTCACATGATTATGTCTTTCTTCATACCACTTACTACCAACCGTCACCTTAGAGCTACTTGATTGTCTGGTGTTAGGTCTATTTGTCCAGCAGAATTTCAGCGACACCAAGGCAGGGTCCTTGTCTTCTTTTTGGCTGATCCCTGGACCAGCCCGGGCCCAGCACCCAACACCTAGCAGCGCCCCCGAGGAGTGCAGAATGGATCAGGGAGGGGAGGCCAGGGAGCCTTCCTCCACTGCAGCAACGGTCTGCAGGGAAAGAGACTCAGACTGGGTGTGACGGGGGAAGAAGCAGAGCATTTTATGTCAGGGGCCCAGCTGAATTCTGATTTGCTTTTGCTGAAGGGAGATTACTGGGTTTGGTGGAATTAATGAACAAAGGTTTCATGGATGACATGGTTTTGAGAATGTTTCTGAAGGAGGAGAGAAGAATTTGGGTATTACCCTGAGACAAGGATAATCAGAATAGATGAGCAGATTGGAAAGGCCAGTGAGCAGATCTGTCTGGCTGGACTATGCAGGTGGAGAAGGGATGAGATGCTGGGAGGCAGGTGACACGGGAGGGGATATGGATGTCCTGAATTTAAAGTAATTCAGATTAAAGCACATCCCTGGTAAATTATGCACAGGCAACTGTTACTAAACAAAGGTTTTCAGATGTAGCATATACGTGCTTTACTTCCTGATTTGCTTATATCAAAAGAAAAATACTAGAATGATTAGCTTGTTAAACAAAGAAGGGAGCAATTACATCAGTATCACTTCATAAACATGGCACAGTGCTACGAACTTTGAGTGGTGTGAAAATTTGTACCACTAAAGGAGAGGCTCACGTTTTTTAATGTCAAAAAGCTGAAAAGAGTTTCCTACATACAGTAAAGTGTTCACATGCTCATTCAAATGGAAAATAGGAATGGTGTGCAATCTGATCAGAACCACATCTTCCCTCGTTTGTCACTGATATCAGCTGCAGCACTTCAACACCATTCCAAAGGGTGAGGCCCGAGACGGGCAGGGTGGGTGCTGGGAGTAATGTTCACTACTTAGCATGCTCAAAGGACAATCGGAAAGCATAGTGACTGCTATTGTGTTGCTTCAAAAGAAGCTTCCTGAGCACTTGGCATGTGCCAGGCAGTGTGCTGGGCACCAGGCAGAAAATAATGTAGAATACACACTCAAAACACGAAACTGCAACACCACAGGCATCTCTGGACACCAAACCTCCTCCTAGGGGAAGATTCTGTGTGAATCTACTGCTTACTCCTGGCATATCCTCTCACGTTTTTCCTCTTGAGATAGTCAGATCTGATGTCTCTTATACATGAATACTTCCCGAGCATAACTCCTGACACATCCTACATAAGCAAGCCTGGACAGGTTTCCGGTTTTCTTTTGGAGTGAGTTAATCTAAAGCTATTTTATCATCAACTCACTTCTTGAGAAAACTAACAATGGCAAGACCATAATTTTATATTGTTGTTTTCTTCAGATCATTTATTACTATCTTATATTGTTTTAGTTTTTCGTTTACTGTTTGTCTCCCCCAACCAGATTGTAAGCTGTACGAGACCAACAAACTTGCAGATCAGGTCCAGCCAGCCATAGGCAAAGAAACTACATTCTGTACCACCTTTGGGTTTACACGACACAGGCCTAGAGTGTGCTAAATAATTACATGTGGCAAACATACTAGAAGATCAAAGATGTTTTTAAACATTGAAAAATATCTCATTGCAATGACAGACTTTTTCTCATAAACAAAAATACAGGTAAAACCTAAATCATAAGCAAAAAGGGCTTTGAGTAAAAGATTTCATTAAAGATTAAAATAAAATCTAAAGTACTATTAATACTACCACCAAAAAGCAGTATTTTAATTTAACTGAGTCACAAATACACTTGTAGGTACAGCCGTAGAGGGGGGGTAGTATGACTGGGGTGTTATTAACTTCCATTACATCTTGCATTTATACTTTACTGTAAAACTAGAAACATATTCAAGAATAGTTAATCTTACCCAAAATAGAAGAGTATGACACAGGCATAAGACAGGATTCCTTGCACTTTAATTGAACTTGTTACAACTCTGATGAGCTAGCCAGAAACAAACCAAAACAACAAAAACACACAAACAGAACACACAACCACAGAGATATTAGTTAATATTTAAATAAGATTTTTCCATGCTGATTTTAATACTTCAGGTACACACCTGTGGCTTTTGTCTAAATTCAAGAAGGCAGTTCTAGATTTGTTGATTCCTATCAAAATCTGCCTGCACGTAAAATTTTCTGTGGTAGATTTAGATTTGTTCAAGCAAATCCAGGATGCCTGTGGCCAGTGTCACAGTTCAACTATTGTGAACTCTCTGAAGTCAGACAATAAACCTAGCTCACAAACAACATGTTTACTTGTACTGGACAGAGATGCAGATCAGCTGGTTTTTACAACAAAAAAATTATCGTGGAAAGTACAAATGAATTTGTCTTGCTACATGCATCTCTACCAAAGCAAGGACTACTTGGTGAGCATCTCCGTTATTCCTGATTTTTTTTTTCTTGTCCTTTGTTCTTTGACTCTTTTAAAAACCCCTATTAACTCACTGGGAGCACAGAGAAAACATAACCTTAGGAGGTTTATACTGCTTCAAAAAACTAAACACTTAAAAAAATTAATTACTTAACAGTTGAAAACTTCTGTCTCTTTTGGATACTTATAGTTAAACACCTATTTTCTTATCTCACAGAAATGCAGGAGTAACAGCATTATCCTTGGAAGTCTGCTGAATAAACCTGGTGGGACCAGTTGAGGGAAAATGATTACACATTACAGACGCAGCTGTGCCCATATATTAAGGTCTACGGGGACGGCTACACGGAAATGGAGAATCAGGGAGGAGAACTGACCTTGTCTAGTACTGTCAAGTTATCACATGGAAGTCTATTAGGGTATCTTAAATAAATACCATAACATACATTGGAAAAGATATTTTAAAAATGCTTTTAATAAACAAGCAACTGGGAGGAGGTATGGGGAATGAATTTTCGTATGTTTGATAAAGTTTCACTAAGACAAGAGTGACAGGGAAGCCCTCAACTGTCACAGTCTCTAACAGGGAAAGAACTGTTGTACAAGGCATTTGTGATAGAAGTTTATGTGGCTCTAGGATTTTATTCATTGATATGAAAGGCAAACCAACGATCACATTTAAGGCTTAAATGACTTCATTTTTATCTAGTACAGTATTAGGTAACTTTTACAATACACATGCCCAAAGTCTAATGTCTGTGAGAACATAACACATGATTTCTTTGCCTTTTTTTAAAATATGAATTAATTTTAGGACCTAAGGTAACACTTAGAAGCAAGCACTGTCATCCTATGCCTTAATTAAAGAATTAACTTGATTCCTGAGGACTCGGTACATTCCTTGAGGCTCCCAGATGTCTGGTGAAGCTAGGCACCACTTTGAAGCTCTGTGAGAAGAGTGTGGCACAGGAGATGCACCAGGATTGTTGTGTAACTACATAATCGCCCTCGAGAAGACAGGAGGTCTTCCAGAAGTGTTTTGTTAATCAATTATCAGTTAAGGATGAATCTTTTTGTAAAACAACCATAAAAATTCATTCAAGGAATAAAACAAAGACTGAAAATAGATTTAAAATACTAGATTAAAAAATTTATACAATTATGAATAGAGTTTTCTGGCAAGTAAATTACTAGACAAATAAGTCAATTATTATTTGGCAAAACAGGGCCATTTTAAATCCAACCATTTATTCAATCCTTTTTTTAAAAAAAAAATCAGGCAATCAAGGTTTACCCTCACACTACACGTATCATGTTTCTGGTTGTAGGAAATAAATGTAGAAGAATTTAATATTTTATCAATCCCTTCAACTTTTACCAAATAATTTTACTATTTAAAATCCTCCATTTTCCCCAAATTCTAGGAGTTACTTTTCCCAAACAAGTTATTAATATATTTAAAAATATTTAGGATGTGGTTATCTGTAAAGTCACAATGAAATTGAAATAACATTAAACTTACTAATTATCCATCATCTAAAAAAACGTCTGGCAAACTGGTCTAAACTACAGTTGGCATGACTTAGAACTTCTTAATACAGTTCTTAGCTGATTTGCACAAGACTGCATCATCTATAAGAGATGATGCCCTTTGGCAAAAAGATGATTGCATTTGTTTTGATGTGGGAATAGGTATTCAAAAAGGAACATAATCAAGTACAGGTGCAGCCAGCAAATCCTCTTAAATAATATTATTGCAGCTTGATTTGGCCAGTAATGATTGGCAAGGCCATTCTGAGAAATTCATTAAAATTCAAAGTTGATAACTTTGTGGGGGTTGATTCAGTAAATTTCAGTGCTATTTTTTTTAAACACATGATATTTCATGAGTATAAAAGAAATTTCCATTGTAAAAACATTGGAAAAATTTTAAAAAGTAGTAATTACAATGGATACAGAATATATCTTCATTTGGGCATATCATAATTTATTTAAATTGTTCCATTTGTTTCCAAATGTTTACTAGTATAAATGCCACTGCAATGCATAGCATTGCCCATAAATCATTGTGTGCCTTTTATAACTATTTCCTCAGGATAACAAATTCCTAAGTAACTGAAATTACTGCATCAAAGCATGACACTGTCAAACTGCCCTCTAGAACCATTGGATAAATTTACACTGCCACCAATATGCATTACAGTGGCCACATCAATTCCTGCCACCAGTTATTTCCATTAAAAAAGAAAAAAACCTCTGCCAAATGTGTTAGCACAAAAGAGCATTCTCATTGTTAGGAAAGCCATTTACATGAAATAGTTCCTTAAAATCACTTATGTATTAGATGGCTCAAAATCCAAAAGGATAATGCTATCATTTAAAACAAAACTTTCTTCCAAGTTATTTATCTTTAGTTTTTACATCAAGTCCTTTTGAGACAAACTTATTGATAATCCACTTATTAGTATTTTATAATAACTGCTTTCTCATTATCAAAAAACAGAGAACATATGGACTTACTAAAACAGCTAATGGGAGAGGAATAAAGCCCATTCTCCGTGCTACCGAATCACTGTAATCAGTATAAGCCTAGACAGAGAAAGAAGAAAAGGATTCAGACTTATGGGATTTAAACAGCATTTGACAAGTACTATTCACTCATCACCAGCAAATGTTCTAAACAGGTGAGGCTATGAGCAGGAAGAGAACCTGACTACTATTATGTAATTTAGTAAAATGACATGGAAATTCTGTTCATAAGAAGTTTAAATACAAAGTTGTATAACTGTTAAAATGCTACGAAAATCAAACACTATTTAATGTTAAGTATTATTATTATTATTATTATTATTATCAGTTTGTAAATGTTTAGTGTCAACAATAAAGATAAGTAGGAAGTTTACGTCTATGTAGTTTTCCCCTAAATAATATTCCATGCTAAATTAAACCATTGTTCAGTTAATTTCAGACTATGCCTTTGATATAGTGCTCACATTTTTCTGTCGGCTGCTAACAAGGTCAAAAGCAAGGCTGGCTCTGTATTCACTGTAGACCTAAAGACAAATAACAATGAGATATTAAGTAATACAGTGCAAATATATAATGTGACAAGATTTAGACTTTGAGATAAAAATGGTTAATAATCAACCAGGAACTAGTGCTAATGACCAAGGGGACATCTGAGTATGGCTTCTCTATTTGTTTTCCCACAACTCAGGGTAAAACATAGCTTCAATCCTCCAGAACTATTACATTTACCGGCCTTTTAAACGTGTCCCTTAAAAGAGAAATAAATATTCAGTGATTATGATCTTGAGAGTTTAGAATTTGAGGAGTGAGAGTTTAGAATTTTTGTAAGTAATGCAATATATACATATAAATTATTATGAAATTTTAAATTTTATGGACAGTTTAAAAAATTATGATTACTATATATCTAACCATAATAATGACTTCTTAGAAAAATGGATGCTAATGTGCAAGATATAAAACTGAGTTAAGGAACACAGTTATGAAGGCACTTGTAAATTGTCATTTCCACTAAAAACTGCACTAAATACTTGAAATAAGCCTATTAATTTTGATTTCAGATGCTGAGAAAATGATTCTGTGAAAAGGGAATCATTCTATACTTATACTAAGAAAGTTGAGAGAGAAAATGGTGAAATTATTTTATCAATGCTTTATAAAAAGGTGCAAAATCGCATTTTCTTCACATATATTAAATAATTGAGAAGCCCATAATCAAATCATAAAACGCAGCAGTTGCAACTGCATTTGGTTTTAAATTTTTGTCTTTTGAAATAAAACAATAAATATCACAGTAAAACTGTTTACTGGAAGTATAATCCAATACAATATAGAAAACTGTTAAACTAATGTTCATTTTGGGACTGAGTAAAGAATGAGAAATGCACTAGGAAACTATCTTATGAGCCTAAAGCCAAAAATCTACTTCTGAAAATTCTACAGAATATCTGGTTACAATATAAAACAAATCTAAAAGTTTCAGCACATGCTTAAACCAGAAAAATGTAAGGCTCTTTTAGAACTTGTCAGGAACCTGTTCAAAATTGCACACACAAAATAATCAACTTTTAAATATAAAATATTTTATTTATTTATTTATTACTTTTTAAAGATGACCGGTAAGGGGATCTTAACCCTTGGTTTAGTGTTGTCAGCACCATGCTCAGCCAGTGAGCGAACCGGCAATCCCTACATAGGGATCCGAACCCATGGCCTTGGTGTTATCAGCACCACGCACTCCACAGTGAGCCACAGGCCAGCCCTAAATATAAAATATTTTAAAAACCTAGTCAGAGAGAAAAGTTTTGATGGTCTAATTTTTAAAAGAGAAACAATATGATTTTAAAAACTTTAAACAGCTAATGATAGTATTAATAGCTTATAACAATTTTGAGTTAGTGACACCGACCTCAACTACTAGCCACTTACATTTTAACCCCAAAATTTGAAACTAGGACTGTTTAATACACTAAAATACTTTCAGTGGTGTAATAATTTTTAGAAACTTAAAATTATAATTCTAACTTTAAAGTAGTAATAATCTCCTATTATCTTCATAAATGCAGCAAACCTAAACTTACTATTCTACAACTTTATAACTCTAAGAAGCAGAAGTAAACTTTAAACATTAAATTGCTTATTAAAATACATACATCGGCTGTAATGTCATTGAACTTGGTGATAAAGGCATGTTTTACAATATCCACAGCAATTTCTGATGCAATCACCATACAGACATCTGGAAACAATACCCAGAGATGATCTGGAAAGCATGGGAAGAGTGAGACAATTAAATCTCTTAATATGAACAGAGTCCATATCACGGGCTAGCACAGAAATCTGAAATCTACACAGGGCAAAACTATAATATTTTCAATAAACAATGATATAGAACTAATTCAACCAATTAAAACCTTTATCAAAAGAGCCATACTTAATCAAGTTAAATGGTAACTCATTCAACAAATATTCAGTACTTTCTATGTGCCACATGCTACTTTATGTGCAGGCCACAGTGGTGAGCAGAGCCCCTCCCTCCATGGAGCCTACAATCTGGTGGGATGATGAGGTTAAGCAGGCTCCTTAGGAAACCCTTTACTTCTAGGGCTGCCTCAAGGTGACAGTAAATAGCTAGCAATAGCATGCCGATGTCAACTGAGTACTTTTTTACTCTCTTTTATCACTATGATTTAAAGATGTTGATCCATCCTTACTTTCACTGTCATACAGATGTAACTTGTTAAATTTTTGCAACTTTATGATATTTATTAAAATGTCAATTCGGAATTAAGTAACTGATAGAAAACCACCCACAGACAACCTCCATCCTTGAAGAAGGATGAAAGAGTAGGACAGAACAAGAAAAAGATGGCTAGGAATGCTGACAAGGACCTGGGCAGCCAGAGGAGGGGTGGAGACAAGACAGCCAGGCCATGCATGCTGGCAACACAAGGCGGCTTTTGTGAGTCTGGCGTCATGTTGAGGATCTGGAAATCAGGGGACCTCTTCAAATGATAAACTCTGCCACTAACTCCTATATGACCTTGGGCAAGTTCCTTAATAATCTAAATTCTAGTTTCCTCATCTATAAAATAAGGATAACAAAAGTGTCTACATGTCATTATTATGTGAATTAAATAAGATAATGGTACACAGCAATGTGCCTGGCATACAAAATGGCTAATAAGATCCTGGGAGCTTAGGGCAAGCTTCCATAAAATGGCATTTTGGTCTTTTAAAAAAAAATAAAGAAGAAAATTTTTAAAAAACTAAAAAAAAGTGAAAGAATGATGAATTAATCAATAAAGAAAGTTCTCCTTTTATCATACTATCTGCCACAGCAGTGATAAAGGAGACTTAAGATAACTGGTTGGAAGTCACAGTACAAATGAGAGTGACTACAAACATCTAGTTGTCAGGAGGCTTAGGGATTATTTGTCCTTTGGTGTAACAACCCTGCTTTGGGATTGCTGATCCCAAGTGGACTCCACAGGGACGAGCCACACAGCCCACTCTGCCTTTCGTGGACACCTGTTAGCTAACTTGGTTATAAAGATACACCACCATTCATCAAAAGAATTCAGGCACACAAAGAATCTAGGTATGAGTGTGGAGGGAGAGGCTTTCCCGCCACACATCTGGCAGCCTTGGGATCTGATCAGATTAGAATCGAGCCACAGTAAGATATATCATTTGATCTTGTGGTTTCTATAAGAAAATAACTTCTGGAAATACATTTCTAAAATCATATATCTCATTTTCTATCTGTTTCTGATTTTTTATAGGTATGTGAAAACTAGCAATGAATTAAAATAAATTAACAAAAAGTTATTAGATGCCTATAACATTCATAATACCGGGGGTAACAGAAATGCAAAACATGTTCTCATCCCTTAAGAAAAAGGTTGTACAGAAATGTTAGACATAAAAAAAGCCTCTAAATTACTTGAGATACCTGAGCAAGTGTTCCTTTGCCCATCTAGCTAACTTCTGCACTTCTGCATCATAATTACCTGTCTCCCCTATTTGCCTGTTGAGTCCTACAAATGTCTTAGTACTTTTATATTGGTCACAGCACCTAGCCTTGTGCCTGCTCAGTGAATGTCTGCTAATGGAATGGATGTGAAAATTCATGGGATCTTGACAACTTCCTCTCAGCCTTGATTCAGAGATGCATATATGTAACATTTACAGCTTTACATTTTATTTACTTATTTATTCCTATTCAAAATACTAATTAACAGGCAGTAAATGGGTAAATGACAATCGTTAGGGAAGAGTAAAGGTTCTTCTGCACAGCCCCTAAAATGACAACAATCTGACTGTAGTTAGGTAACCACAGCACATGACAGCTAAAAACAGAGGGGCCTAGAGCTGCAGTGCTTATCAGGGCACACTCACCTACTGCAGCATGGTGAAGCTTATGGGAAATGGTGGCTCATACCACACACAGAGAACATACTTGATCCAGTCTACCTAAACAGGTACTGGCAATACCCAAACAGGGGAACAGCCAAGTCTTTTGAAGTTATTTGCAAAATTCATTTTATTCCATGTGAAAGAATAAGTTTGGTTTAAAACACCGTATTTGTTAATAGTTACCTGGATTCCAAGAAAACTGTTCCATGTTTCTTAGACACACTATTAGCAAAAGCACATAATTTGTGAACCGTTCCTTAATATCTGAAAAAAAAATCCAACATATAAGTACTACAGTGCGTATAAATAATATGGTAATAATATAAGGGTATTTCAAAAAGTTTGTGGAAAAATGGAATTGAAAGATAATACGAATTTTTCCGTGAACTTTTTGAATTATCCTTGTATATTACATATATAGAACAACTTTTAGTCAGAACATAATTATTATATTATGTATAAATGACTGCAAAATAAATATACTATTTCTATATAGTTGGTGCTACACTGGTGAGCCATTTATTTCTTTTGCCAACATAATTCTAGTATAAAAATTCCAGTTTTCTACAAACTTCAAAAAATATTAAACCATCAAACTGCTCAGACTGGATCATCAGATTCCTCCAATGGTCTTTGGGGACATACGATAATTGTTTTCACTTTACAGAAGAAGGAAAAATAGAAGCAGAGTAAAATGCAAGACTTTGGGTAACATAAAACTCCTGTATCCCAGACTATTTCTATCTAGTAAACAGTAAGTATACAAGTACAAACCTGAGGAGTCCTTTAGCTAAGAGAATACTGGAATTACACTAGAATTTTTTCGGGTATATATAAAACTTGAGGAAAAAAGAAACCCCAAATTAGGTTTCATAATGATATTTAACATTAAGTGAATAACTACATACTCTGAGATTAGTCAGAATAAATTTAGTAACAACAAATAATTCCTGCTAAAAACCAGTTTACGTATTTCACTTTTAAGTTTATTTATTATTATTTTTTTACATTCTAAGATGCTGTTGCGGAGCAGTTGAGGGAGATGGGGAGAGGGGAAGGGGAAAGGAAATAGGGTGGGAGAAAGAAGGAGGGGGCTGTGATTGAGACCTGTGACACCCCCCTCATTCCTGCAGAGGACACCAGGGGGCTTCCAGGGGTGGCTCAGTCATTGCTGGGCTGGATGCAGATGTCAGGGGTGTGTGGCTAAAGCCCTTTGCCCCTCAACGCCCTCGCTCAGGAGCCCAGGGTGTTTCTGGTGGCAGCTCGTTGGTCGTCGCTGAGCTTGCAGATGTTAAGGGAGTGGGGCCGAGGCCCTTAGCCCCCCACTGCCCCAGCTCGGGAATCCAGGGAGCTTCCTGTGGTGCACATCTCACTTTTTAAGCTGTTATTTTCTCATAGAGTCTAAGATACTAAGTGATAAAGAAATGAAATGGAATAAATCCATGTCTGCTGTGAGGCACACCCACGTGTGTGTGTCTATTTAATGGTGGAGGCTGTGGCTCGAAACATTCTCTCATATAACAATCCATCTCAAAAACTTTTATACCCTCTGATGCCACTTCCCTATTATGCCACTGTCTCAGTCGTTCCAGGCGGGTCTCACCCACATCATTCAACTGCGGCTCCTCCTATAATTGCTCTGCATCCCAATTTCACCTTCAAGTCCTTCACAGAACTGTTTTTGCTCCTCTTTACTTATTTTCACCTTTTCCTATTATTCTATAGCAAAATTATTTTTTTTTCACAGCAAAACCTTGGTTTCTATAAGTGAGCTGACACTTGTCACCTGTGTCTTCCTGAAATCCTTAAACTCTTCCAGTCAGTTGCTGATACCTTCTTTTCCAGGGTAGCTCATATTCTTATCTGTGATAGGTCTGAGCTATGCCTTTATTCCCACTAAGCCCAGTGGGTACACATTACTGTTCTATTTATGAAACTATAGAGTTATTCCTCATGAAACCATGTTTTGGGGTGTGAGCTCATAACACAGTGACTCTCACTCAAGGTGAAGAGCATAGATACACCCCCTTGAAGGGTATAACACAATTGGAAGAAAGTGTATGTGGAAGAATATGTGGAGTTTTCTTTTCTTTTTTTTTTTTTTCTCTTCTCTTCTCACTAGCTGTTTATTTTTTTATTTATTTATTTATTTATTTTTTACATTGAGCTACATCTTTTTTTAAAAAAATTAATTAATTTATTTTTTTAAAATTTTATTTCGTCGCTATACATTGTGGCTGATTATTGTTGCCCCTCACCGAAACCTCCCTCCCTCCTCCCTCCCCCCTCCCCACCGATGTCCCCTCTGTTTGCTTGTCTATCAACTTCAAGTAATTGTGGTTGTTATATCTTCTTCCCCCCCACCCCCGGTTTTTTTGTGTGTGTGTGTGTGTGTGTGTGTGTGTGTGTGTGTGTGTGTATGAATTTATAAAATATGTGGAGTTTTCAAGTGCACATATTATGACTAGTTCTAGATCACGTGTAATTTATTCTGCAATTTTTAAAAAAGGATATAGGGTAAAGGAAACTAAGAAAAGTCTGCCCTGGAATAATTCTCATCAAAGTGTGACACAAAATGTATTCTCTGTTACTTACCTACAGTTAAAATGTGGATCTTAATTCATGGGATTAATTAAATTTTTCAATGTACCTTTAATTGGAATTCTATACAATTAATTATTTGTAAACAAATTTAACAAAGAAATATACTTATTTTTTACCCCTCCACTAAATATGGGTATATACTATGAACTTGGTTCATTACAGAATTATCTGGAAAGAAATTACCTTGAAAAATTTAAAACACTATTTGAAACAAGACAACTTCTATGAACTCTAATATAATAAAGCAAAAACAATTGCAGTATGTAAATCAATCATATTTGGTTCTCTAACCATGGCAGTTGCTAGCCTGCAATCATTTCAATTTTAAGGATACAGATAAAAGAAGAAAAAACTGATTAGAAGGTTATTTAAGGCAAAATAGGCTTTAGAAAAGCAGACTATTTCAAAACATGGTAGAGATGAATAAAAATTGATAAATTCTGGTAGATAAGTGCAATTTTATTATTTGAAGTATGTGAAGGATGGTAACTTTAAAGATTAAAAAGTAACACCATAAAAAATAAGTATATCTTTTTTTATCTTTTTTTTTTATATCTTTCTTTTATATCTTTATTTCAAGAACTCATCAATCTATGAAAATCAGGCAGTCGTGAATATTAAAGAAAACACTCTTTAATTTTTGTACTTTCAGGGATTTTTTTTACATTTGAATGTTTTACATAAATATTTTGAAGCCAAGATTTGACTTTTAAAAAACGTGAGCTTTACTAAAGTATACTCAAGTTTTAAAAAAGGTTTTTCATAATAAAATGTCTTACATAAATAAATAAGATTTTTATAAGAAGAATAGATTCTAACACTGATAACCTAACATATATATGTTAAGAGAAATACTTCAATCAACAATATTTTTACATCATATCTTCAAAAAAGTTAGGGTTTTGATTAAAACTGAACTCTTACATTGATTAAAAATTAAAACTCTTACCAAAATGATTCATGTTTTCTCTTAACCTTTATGAAGGAGTTTAAAAACCCAGTGATTAATGGTTTTTAAATATTTTGCTATCCAGATTATTAAGCTCCTTTTTCCCTGCTATGTTACTACTAATAGGGATATATATATTTTTTAACACATTTAGTCACATTTCAATGTGTTGGAATATTTTCAGCAGTCATTCAAATTTATTGTAGGTACACAGGCTTATGTTAAGAGTTTAAAAATGAAGTCATCTTGAGCTAGAACCTTACTTCAAATCAACCTCACTTGTGATGGATCTTTCTGGATGCACAGTTCACATTATCAGTGGGTAAAAATACTATGCAAAATTTTTCATCTCAAGCATGCAAATCAGAAAGCCCTGGGTTCCACATTCGGCTGGAGCCTACATTAAAATGAAGTGGAAAAAATGATAAATTGTTAAAAGTCTGGTTTTATTAACCAAACTCCATTTCACATGTCCTCAGGCAATTCCTCTAAATAAAATGTACAGTCAGCTAATACTGGGAGGGACAAGTTACTCTAAAATTTCCAAACAGAGTCTTCCACATTAAACCAGCATTAGGTATTAAATCTTACACTACGTATTTGGCAGCTCAAACTCTAAGGGAGAAAAAATCCATAGGAAAATTGCCATAAGAAAAGAAATAGCTGCTGCATAAGCACCCTGGCTGACTGGCTCTCACTATGTAGCTGCTGAAGAGAGTAAAGGAGGCAATGTAGTCACATTAAGAGAGAAAAGCTGAGTAGTATTCCACTGTGTAGATACTACTCTGCTATAAAAAAGAATGATGGACCTAGAGAGAATTATATTAAGTGAAACTAGTCTGGCACAGAAAGAGAAATATCACATTCTCACTTATTTGTGGGAGCTAAAAATAAATAAATAAATACACAACCAACCTGGGGAGGGGAGAGAAGAAGACACAACAATTACAATTCCTTGAAGTTGATACGACAAGTGAACAGATATGAGGTTGTTGGGAGGGAGGTGGGATAGGGAAGAGGGAGGGAGGTTTCGGTAATTGGCCACAGTAATCAACCACATTGTATATTGACAAAATAAAATAAAGTTAAAAAAAAAAAAGTGAAAAGCTGCTCTCGGTGATTTCTTATCTTTCCATTTAATATCTGAGTATCATATGCAATATTTCTTACTTGGGAGTGAGTTTCAAAAGTTAACTTAGTATAAAGTTAATTTCTTTATTCTATTTATTCTTTATTTATTCTAAAGGGTACAATGCAGACCACCTTGCACTGTAAGATGAACTTCTTTACTTACATCAATAAGTAAAACTGTTTTGGTGCTGATTAGTTATTATTTTAAGCCTAAATAAACTCCTGAATTTCTTGTGAACTGATATGTACACCTAATCAATATGCCATTGTTTAAAGAGTTTTCTTAAAACTCAAATATTGTATCCCTAATCTTAGTAAGCTAAAAGAATGTAATTTGGGGGAACTGTTTGGATATTAATTGCATCAACATGCTGGTGATAAGGTTAAAAACCACTCACAATCTCCTCTTACAATTTCAAGACTGAAAATCCTTAAAACATAAGATCTGCATGTTTAGTTCAAAGCTCTATAAAGAGAACCTACTGAAAGCAAGTTATTAATACAAATTAATAAAAATATGATTTTTGCAACATATGAAATGCTTATAGTTGAATCAATATATTTTGTGCTTAACTATCGAAGCTAACAAAAAATTCTGTAACTTAGCCCCCTCCCTCTTTTCCTCCCTCTCCTCTTTCATTTCAAATTCACAGTGCTTGGCAGCATGCATTTGAAAGGAGAGGAATATTAATACACAGAAAGACATAACACAAACTGCTTCTCAGAGCTTTGAGAACTAAGGTCCATCATAGCCCCACAGAACTGTCTAGACTTTCGTGTTAAAATCTTTCATTTGTCCTTTTTGTTTCTAACACAGTTTTCAAATCTCCCATAATTCTAAACATTCATTTGCTTTAATATATTTATATGCCATTATTTTCATTGTCGAATATAGAGGTCAAATTTACATACAGTGAAATGCACAGATCCTAAATACACAATTTGATCAGTTTTGATAAATGCACATCCTGTGCCACCCATCCTCTAATTAAAATATAGAAGAGTTCCATTACCCTAAAGCTCCCTTGCACCCTCTCCCAGTTAATCCCCATCCCCAATAAGCAACTGCCCTTATTTCTACAATCATAAATTAATTTTGTCTGCTCATAAACCTCATATAAATAAAATCAAACAGCACGTACTTTTTTGTGACTGGCTTTTGTTTTGTTCAACATAATGCTGAGACCTATACAACTGAATATATCAGAAGTTCATTTTTTTCCCTTTAATTGCTGATGAGTATTTCATGGTCTGGATACACCATAATTTGTTTATCTATTTTCCTGCTGATAGACATTTAGATGGTTTCCACTTTTGGGCCACTATGAATAAGGCTGCCATAATAATTCTTTCACAGGTCCTACTGTAAAAGTGTTTTCACTGCTAAATTATAAAGTAGGTGAACAGTTAATTGTATAAGGAACTGCCAAAAAATTCTGCAGAGCAGTTGTAATATTTTATAATCACACCATCAGTATAGGAGACTGTCATATCCTCATTAACTTTTGGCACTGTCTGGCTACAACAGCAGCCATTCTGGTGGGTGAGTAATGACATGTAATTATGGCTTTACTATGTATTTCGCTAGTTACATTCTCCCTAGTAATACTGAGTACATTTTCATGGGCTTACTGGCCACTTACAGATCTTCTTTTGCAAAATGTCCGTTCAAGCCTATTTCCCATTTTTAAATTGGATTGTCCTTTCATTACTGATTGGTAGAGTTTGTTATATATTCTGGAAACAAAAAATCCTTTGTCACATATATGCATCTTAAATCTTTTAACAGCGTAGCTTGCCTTTTCATTTGAATTTTCTTAATAAGCATAAGTTTTTAATTTTGAGAAGTCCAACTTATTTATTTTTATACTTAGTGCTTTTTGTATAGTCTCTAAAAATGTTTGCCTACACTAAGGTTGTGAATATATTCTATATTTTGTTCTAGGAGCTTTTTTATTTTAGCATCTAATTTTAAGGCTATGAATCACTTTGAATTAATTTTTTGGGTGGTCAAAGGTATTTTTGTTTCTAACTTTTATCCAGATATTTCAGCACTACTTGTTGAAAAAACTGTTCTCAATAAAAATTAGTTAGAAAATGTAATTATTTTAAATAAATGTTATTTATGTAAACATGTAATATTTTTAAGAAACTTCCCAGTTTTAATTTCTAATATGATAAATAGTGACAGACATAACCCATATAAACAAAAGCCCTTTGGGATCCTCCTAATTTGTAAGAGGGTCCCAAGACTCAAAAATTTGAGAAGTGCTGCTCTGAGAACAACCCCCACCACCTCCCCTTGATACGCCCTCACTAACTCAAGGACATTACCAAGTAAGGTTCCTTCAGATGTCCTCCCTCTGTCCTACACCTGTCTTTATTTTAGCTAAGGCACTGCAGCCTTTTCACCACCAGTGCAATGTCAACATGGTGAGAAAGATAAATAAGGTCTTCACATCCTTATTTCCTTGGAAAGGTCTCAGGAACCCCTCTTGAGGACTGCATGGACCACACTTTGAGATCTACTACACTATGCTGCTCCGATTTTCATGACTATGAAAAGCCTATGCCTCCAGGGATACATTTTGTGTCTTCATATTTCTTAGGACCAAAAAGGAGGGAGTAAGGTATAAATGAAAAATCTAAAGAACTTAGAGACAATCTGAGATTTATAGTAATATTTTTCTTCTTAGTAGCTATGTGAGTGACTGTGGGGAAGTCAAATCACTTTCTCTGTATTTCAGTTTCCACATCTATAAAACAGAATAATATCACCTTCTGCAGAGAAATTTCTGCACTAATGAGAAGCTTCTGAAAGTATGGTATGGTGCTATACAAATGTTTTTATATTTTCATTATCTTAAATGTCCTGAGATTACCTAAACTAAAGATAAGAAGAAAACTCAGTAAAGATGATGATAGCGTAAGAGAAAATGCAGCTTAAGTCAAAGAAACAGTGGCCCACAGGTAATGTGACATCAGGGCTTGAGAATGAATTGCAATATAATACTGCATAAAGCTGCAAGTAGAATATAATTGTACATACCACTATTTGACATTTGAAAGAGATTGTTCTTTTCAAACTTCTTGAAAACACTTCCTTTAATTTCAACAAACTGAAATAGTAAGCAGAGATACCACTTTTATCATTAAAACAGCTTTAAAAATGGACATGCTACATACAAAATTTCCTGGAGAATAAATAACATAAAGAACAAAGAATTTTATCTCATCCTGAATATTGCTGCTAAAGCACCTGTATAACCTCAAAAATGTAAAAGAAAATCTTATACTTACATTATTAGACATCATGATAGTAAGCAGTGACTTGTTGTGTGAGTTAAAAGCTACATTGAGAGTTGTTGCTTGAACCATTATAAGAATTGCATGCAAAACTAACAGTCTGTCAAGGAAAAACCAGTGTGTTTTCATATTGTATTAACAGATAATACTATAAAATTCTGAAACTGAATAATGGGGAAAAAGATGACTATGCTTTTTAAATTAAGTCTTACATTTATTATCGTCCTAATTTCCCCATCAGCTATAGTTGATATACATTTGACAGGATAATATGTATGCAATCCAAATAAAACAAAAGTAGAAACAAACCTCCATGCATCCATTTATTAAGACTGTGAGTCCTTTGCAACAGAGTTATTTTGTTCTTTCTGTATCTCTGGGACTTGGCACAGTACTTGGGAAACAGCCCCTCAAAGAAGTTTGTTAAATAAAAGAAATAAATTATGGTAAATACTGAAACTTAAAACTATATATTCTGAACTAAGAAAATTTGTATTCTAAAGAACACAAAATAGATGTAAGTCTGGAAGTGATTTTCTTCTCTGGTTCTTCAGGGGACATGGAATGTAAGACAGTAAGAAATGTCTAATAATTAAGATTCTTCCTTGTATGTCATTTTGAAGTATCCATAAGCTGCAGAACTATATTCACATCACATGTGGAACAGTTAATTAATATCTTAGAATGGAAACTGTTTTTCTCTTTTAGAACTGCAACAAGATTTTACCCTTACAGGTATCTTTCCACTTAGTCTCTAATTTCTCAAGTGTTAACCCAATTTCTTTCAAGTGTCACTCTTTCAGAGAGAGTAAGAAAAAAGTGTGTCACATAACTGTGAATGAGTCCTGACTCCATACAGAACATAAGGATAGGTGTGTATATGTGTGAAATGTATATGAATGGGTACATACACACATGCCCAGTTTATATAGTAAAGCATTTACTCTCCAGACGAAAAGCTTTAAGCCAGGGACACATGCATGTTCGTGCATGTAGCCATGCACGCACATACCCGCTCCCCCCACCACCGCCAAAATTCCTCCCAACTAATTTCACGTTTTACTTTCCAACCCAAGGTTATAACAAAGATTTCATAAATTTAAAGATAACTTCAAGAAAAATTATAATATAAATTTGAAAAAGTTACATACTCATACATCTATATAAAGACACTAACTTCCTTATAAAATCTTTCCTTATAATCAGTTACACTGAGAATAGAACTGTTTTCTAGTAGTTCAAAGGGTTGTGCATAAATGAAGCTCTTTAATTTATAATTACTATTATAACCAATTCCTCAAAAGAAAGCACACATTTCACATCAATCTTCAGAATACACACATACATATAAATCTTTTAATCTGTGAAATGGCTTATCAAATAAAATAAGGTAGAATATCCACCGACTGTTAAAATTTCCAATAAGTCTAAAAGGATACAGACATAGAGAACGGCCATGAAAAAGTGAGGAATCACCCCAATATGGGCTCTTTTTCTTTCTTTAGGTTCTGTTGCTGTCCAATAGAGAGCATCTAATATATCTTGTCCAAAAGATGAAAACAGACGATCAGCAACCTAAAAAGGAAAATTATTGGAAAAGTGTTTATATTCCATTTAAGTATGTTACTAAAATTCAAATGCAACTCAAATACTGGAGATCCACTAATTTAGAACCTAGCAGAAGGTCATCTCGAGAAGGGCAGGGATCTTTGTTTATTTATTCATGGTCGTATTTCTTTATTTTCTGACACATAGTGAATGCTCAAATATTTGTAGAATTTGAATTAGGTTTTGTCTAATTAGCTATGTTGGTAACACGGAAAGTCTTACATAGTGGCAAAAATAAAAGGGGGTGAGAGCACATCAGAATAATGTTCTTCTGGTTTCAGCCCTTTAAGTTTAGACTCAGGACTCAAACTTAAAATTCTTTATTCACACTTAATACTTGTAAAGAACATTCACTGTTTTTGTTTGAGGTTCATTATATGGAATATAATATTCAGTTTAGTTCCTAAATACTTTTTTCAGGTATCAATCTCTTTCAAAATAGTATAACAAATTAAAAGAGGCACATAAAAAAGAAAAAAAAGAGGGCATTGTATTATTCAGGATCCAGCTGGAACACCACATCCTGAGAGGCCTTTCCCGGATTATCCAAACCCTTGTGCTTCCTACAGTCTCTACTGCATTACCCTGTTCTTTTTGTCATAGTATTTATCATTTCCTAATATCTCCTTGTTTACTGTCTATCCTACCTGAAGAATATAAGCTCCACAAGAACAGGCTTGATCAGCTCTGGATCTTTAGGGTCTAAGATGGTAGTTGGCATGCAGTAAGTGCCTATTAAATATAAGCAAATGAATACATTCAATTCACTACCATTTAGGGAGCTCTTACCACACGCTTGGCACCATACTAAGCCCTTTCTAAGTATTGTCTCATTTATCCTCATAATCCCCCTAGTATCTCCACTTTACAGATGGGAAATTGAGGATTAGAGATATTCAGCAACCAGCAACCAGCAACTGTGTCAAGGATAAGCAGGTAATAAGGGGAAGAGCCAGGATTTGATCAGAGGTAGTTTGTCTCTAGGCTACAGCCTGTGTACTCTTGTCCACCACGCTTAAACCAAACCACCAGCTGTCGTCTACAAAGTGAGTAAGTATTGAAAGCCATTTTAATCAGAAATTCATGGATCCTTTTTCTTGGCCTGTTTTCTAGCAACAACACTACAACTACCTTGGAGAGGGCTTTGCAAGCCAAGAGACACACACACTAAGTGTGGGAGCAGGGAGAAGCCCTTGTTCCCTGCAACCCCCTAAGAGGAAAATGCAGTAGAGGAGACTCACAGGGCACTGGCATGAAGAGCAACGCAAACAGAAGAAGGTAAAAGGGCTGCTTTCTGCAGGAGGGAGAACAAGACGGGCTACTCTGTTTCACAAACTTCATCCACACCCACCCCTCAGCATCCTATTTGAGGACAGGGTTGAGCAAGCAAGTGTACGGGCAGCGAGCCTAGAATCAGGAAGCTGGAGTGTGGTTTTAAAACACCTTGGCCAATGAGCTTAGGAGTGACCAGGATGGCTGGAGTCCCATGGCTTCTGTGAAGATGGAAAGTCCTTGGCTACCACGTGGTGCAGCTTCAGGGAGAAAGGCCAGCGCCTCCCTATTACCCCATCTGTCCATCCACTAAGAAAAAACTCTTCCTGGCTAATTTACAAGATGGGTAGACCTTACCTGTGTTCCTAAAAAATAGTATAGAAAAATGCAATTTGAATTTCAAAGTTTGTTATACAACCTAGGGTAGGTTACTATTTTAAAAACTTACTAAGATTCTGCCTATACAGCAAAGAATTTTTCTGCAAAATGAATCTGTAACTGCTTAATTTATTTTTTGTATAAATGCAGATTTTCACATGCTGACTGCTTTAAAGTGACATACACTATATTAAAAACATCAAATACTTAGAGAAATTGGGAAAGTTTACTTGCTAAATGTAAATCTATTACAGCAAACATATACCTAATAATATTTTCTTCATAATTTTTAAAGTTCTAGCAAAAAGTACAAATGGATTTCCCATGAATGGGCAAAACAAATTTGCCTAGTACTTGACAATTTACATTTTCAGGGGGGAACTGACTCAAACACGTCTAGGCAGAAGGTATCCTTCCTGTGTACCATCATTCCCTGGGGACTTGCTACCTTAAGTGTGTCCCAGGACCAGCAGCTTAGCCACTGTGCCTCTCTAGAAATAGATTTTCCAGCCCTACACCAGACCTACTAAATCAAATTCCATGTTTTAACAAGATGCCCAAATGAATATACGCACACTGAAAGCCAGAAGCAACAGCACTAGAGTTGGCAGAAAAGCATTCTTGACTCTCAGGCCCCTTCTGTATTGGAAGACTTGAAGTCATGCACACAGGCCAGGGCTGTGCAGGTGGTGGGCCACACTGGCCACATGGGGTCAATGAGCGTCCTTACCTCCAGCATGTTGTAGATGATATAGAGCTTGATGACTGACTGCCCCCTTATCAGGTGGTACATCATGGAGTAGTCAACATAGTGCATCATAAAATAGCAGATTACCAAAATGACACCCTTCAAAATGTCACACACCTGGGCAGGCTGAAGCAAACGTCTATCCCTGAAACATATAAGAAGTAATAAAAATATGAGTTTCAAATTATATGTTAAAAAAACAAATAATTTTTACTGGACATACATTGGCATACAAAGGTAACGAGCATTAGGTTGATCTTTTAAAAACTTCAAACCAACAAGGAAAGTAACACTAAGTATGAAATTTTCTGCCTAGGTACAGAATATAAAGATGTTAAACCAGAATTACTATTAGAAGTTGGCAATCTTAATAAGCAAACAGAGGGTCGGCATGTGCACACAGAGTGCTTTAAAGCAACGGCTTTCCATGATTGACATGAGCCTCTAACCTAACCATGAAGCCCTGTAGCCTGCTAAGTCAGCCCTTTCTACACAATGTCAGCATTATATGCACATTGTTCTGGACCTTGTACTTTTTATTTGACATCATAACAGATTTTTCCATACCGGTTTGTGGAGGGTACTAACATTAGTAGAGCACATGTATTTCACAGGGCCTTAACCTTTAGCCTAGCAGGACCACAGCCCTTAGATTAGAAGGACCAAAGTCCTTAGATCAGGCTGTAGCTTAGTAGGATTTTTATCTTAGTAGGACAACAGTCCTTAGCTGTTAGAAGGGCCAAAGCTCTTTAGTTTAGGTTGTAGCATAGTAGGACCACAGTCTTCGGTTTTAGCAAGGCCAAAGCCTTGTAGTTTGAGGAATAACCTAACTTTTTAGTATTGCACATAGAAATGCTAAGCTTGGGAAAGAACAGAAAACTTTCACAGGACTAAAAATTCTCTGGTATGGATATGAAAACTGTAACACAGCAAAAGTGCTTGGCCTAAGGGCAGATGCCCTTGGTGCAGCTAAACCTAATGATGGGAAAAGAATATATGCTAAAAGCTTCAAGGCTACTCTGCCAATTAGTGGTTGGTTCCACATTTCACCTTCAACTGCTTTTTTAAGTTTCCTAGGGAACAAAGTGTTGCCATAACGATTATCTCATTGGTTCTTCTGTATGTCACATAGCTTAGTTTTATGACTCCTTTGATGGTAAATTAACTTAAACTATTCTTAAGTTGCACCTGCTTTAATGAAAATTGTTATGTAGCCAGTTTGTTTATATTTTCACTATGACTGATTAACCACCTGTGTTTTCTGTAACTTTCTTGGCTGGACCAAAAAAAAGGAGAGAAAACCTAGTTCGGGGTTATTTTCTGAGGAATGCTTCTCTCTTGAAGAAGTCGTCTCCTGGAATTAACTCCTTCTGGGCCTCTCACTGCTCTGGAAAAATGGGCTTTGAGTAATCATTTGCATCTCCATCTCCATCACCCTGGGGGAGAGGTGATATTGGTTCATAAGAAACTCATATTTTTCTGGCAGTGCAGTATTTCACTATGTGGATGTACCATAATTTATTTAACAAACCATTGCCAGATTTCTAATCTTTAGCAATATAAACCATGATGCAATGTATATGTCATGTCTCAAATATGAAAATATATTTGCAGGATAAATTCCTAAAATTAGAATTTCAAGGTTGTATTAACTTGATATTTTGATAGAAATGACTCAACTGCCCTCTGTAGAGGTTGTACCTCCACTAGCAATGTTATGAGAAAGCCTATAACCCATGTGCATCATTACAGTGTTTGATTAACTTTTAAATATTTGCCAATTTCACTGGGGAAAAATGGTATCTAGTGTAGTTTCAATGTTAATTTCTATTAGGAGACTAAACATCTTTTTTATATATTTAAGGATTATTTACATTTCCTGTGAATTCTCTCTTCATATCTTTTTTCTACTGGCTAGTCCTCTATGACTTGAGTTGAAATATTTTTTTTTCCTAATATGACCAAAGAATCATTCCTTACTTCTGAGGTTAGAGTATGAAGAGCTAAACCTAAATTTGGGTGGGTGGGGGGGGGGAGAAACACCTTAAGACACAGCAAAAAATACATTAGAAAAGAAAATATTTAAGATTTCTTCCACTAGATATAACATTCCTATGACAAGAATGGGAAGGATGCTTTATCTATCTACATATGTCAACTGCAGGCTGACACCTTAAGACAGAAAATGCAGTCTCCTGTTTGGGCAGCTTTTATGTATAGTGCATTCAATCAAAAGGCTTGAGTATTTTCCTTAGGTGCTACAGAATCTGTTTATTTTCATCAATCATGACAATACTCTGAGCAACAATATTAGGGGGAGCTCATCTGCTAATCAGCCACTGGCCTTCTGAGCCATCCACGCATTTGGTATTTCATGGCTATGTATGCTCTGGAGCTCTTTCTAACCCTTGTCCACATTCAGATCAGGGGCTCTTTTCTTCCAAAGATCCTTGCAGAGTTCAACAAGGAATCTGTGTCTTCCAGCTGTTACACTGCTTTATGATATGATGATGACGTAATACCAATTGTATGAGCAGTTGCTACAGAACCTCACTCCTGTTTTCCACATGTATGCTATACAACTTTTTCAGTTAGGTATGAATTTGG
This sequence comes from Cynocephalus volans, assembly GCF_027409185.1. Lineage (NCBI taxonomy): Eukaryota > Metazoa > Chordata > Mammalia > Dermoptera > Cynocephalidae > Cynocephalus > Cynocephalus volans. The sequence goes on from NC_084468.1 coordinate 13,666,855, forward strand.
TTCATTTGCTTACAGACAGAATATGGGATACTACAAAAGTCTGGGAAAGAGGCAAATTCTTTGAAGACTATGTATAGGAAGGTCTAGAAGTAGATGGGAAGACACTGAGTTGAACCAACAAGCATAAATGGGAAACAGGTCAGAATTTGTCTAAGTCAGATCACCTATCCTGAGACAGGCAGGAAAAACCAAGCGAAATTATTCTTAGTAGTTGAAGTTAGGGCTTTAGGCAAAATTGCATCAAACACTCTGATCAATCTTTATGATTATTTTTCTGTGACCCTGACTTTCTCTTCTCTAACTCTGTTTTTCTCTCTCCCAGACACACTCTGGCCCTTTTCTCCTTATGGAACCCAGAGTGATCCTCATCTCCCACCTCCCAAACACATCCCAGAGCACAGATCTCTTCCAAGGGCCATCTGACTATCAAGGTCATTTTCTATCCCACTCCCACAAGATTGAAAATGGAAGAGCTATTACACCTGTCTAGAGTTGGATCTGATCATTTAAACATACTTCTAATTCAAACACTGAGAAGAGGACACACTGTGAACACTCTTGAGCTCCTGGCCTGTGTGTGACTTCCTCTGCTGGGATGGCAGGAAACAAACTCTGAGGCATCAGTGAGGATGCTGTCCCACCCCACCATCAAGTGTGGGCACAGCTCAGCATGCACTGAAAATCACACACCACCTATAGTTGTGGCCCTCTGTATTTAGGAACTATAGGTCATGTTTTATAAAAATAGGTCAAAGAAAATGATAGGAACTAAAAATAGGGTAGCATTAATTTCCAAAATGATTTTGATAACTAAAGTAAAAAACTATACTTACAGCTTTTGGGACTGTATTGGCATCTACTTAGTTAAGTGATCTCAGTCAAAGCAATTTTATTTAAGAGATAAAGGGCTTTTTTTGGTATATATCCAGTTGCATTTCTTTATAAACATATTTACAACAAAACAATGTGCTAGCATATCTATGAAGGAATATTATATTTAATACGAGTCATTGTTAGAAATTAGATCTACCAAACATTGTAAATACATATCCCAAAATAATATAATACCATACTCTTTGAAACAAGGTAAGTTAAAATTTTAAAATTAAGAGTAAACAACTTAATTTAGTTTTATCTTACCTAGGACTAAACTAGGTTGTAAAAACAAAGAAAAGTTGTAGAAATACCTTATGTTACAATTTACAGTTACTATGTGGCAGGCACTGTTCTAAGCACACTGCGTATATTCATTTAGTGTTCACAGTAATCCTATAAGAAAGGTACCATCACCATCCCAATTTTACAGATGAGGCAAGAGGCAGTCCAGACATGCCTGCAATGGTACAGTTAATAAGTTCCTATGTGGTGGAGCAGAGATCAGAATCTTGGCAGTATGGTTCCAGAAGGCATGCTCTTCATTACTTTCTATACTCTAGATTTTTTAAAAAAGAACTTCTAAACTTATAGGAATCAACAACTCAGGACCTTTTATCTTTTAGTAAAAGTTTAACACTATAATTTGTCATTGTACTGTGATCTCGTTTGGAAAATTGTTGTGCTAAAAACCAAATACATCTATCATTTTATTCTTTATTTCTAAAAACACATGCAGAAAAACAGGACTACATATATTCCTTTGGATCCACTGCTTCCTGTATGTCCTCTGCTCTGGTGACAATCTTCCATTGCTATCATAATTGGTTCCTACAGAGATGACTGTGATTTTCAAAATTAAGAAATATTATTCAAATAAAGAATAAAAGAAGCAGAACTCTTGAGAAATGAGGGTCTTGTTTTCATATAAATGTATCTGTTAATGAAAAAGGAAAGTTGAAAAAATAAAAAATTGTTTCTGAGGTGGTGTCTTAAAATACATCTGTGCATACCATAGACTTTCTATAAAAAGACCTAACCTCAAAAATAAGTTTACCTGGTTAAAACAAGTTGAACCAATCACAGTATTTGTTTCTTCTCTGCCAGGATATTTTTATTTTTATTATATATATATATATATATATATATATATATATATATATATATATATATATATATATATATATATATATATATATTTAGTTTATTTATTTATTAATAAAAGATAAACAGTAAGGGGATCTAAACCCTTGACTTGGTGTTGTCAGCACCATGTTCTCCCAAGTGAGCTAACGGGCCATCCTTATATAGGGATCCGAACCCATGGCCTTGGTGTTATCAGCACCACACTCTCCCAAGTAAGCCACAGGCCATCCCCCAGGATATTTTTAGATAACTATCTGATAAGCATTTCAAACTCAGTAAGAAGCTTATCCTCAGCTCTGCCAATTAATCTTGAATTGGCTCTTGAATACTTTCAGGGTGACGTTCTTCATTATAAATGGCTATTAAATGGTAGTTACTTGCAATTTCTTTTGCAAATGCTGGAAGTCCCAGATGAAAACCATAAATGAGAAACATGCTGTTTGGCAAAGTGAAAATCCCGCTAATCTAATTTACGGGTTTGGCTGTGTGTCATGGCAAAACAAGTAATATTAAATAACATATTTAACAGAACTTAAAAATTTTTCAAAATAATCTCCCTTACAGAAATCAAATTCTCTGCATTTCTAAATTTTACCTTTTATTCACATAAATACTTTTATTGTATTTTTACTAATTATACAATTTATAATTTTCCATTGTATAATTTACCAATTAAAGCATCTCCAGTTATTTCAAAGGGCTCATAGATTTATGGGAACAGAATTACGTAGTAGAGAAAGATGATCAATTCCTCCCATGCTTTAGCAGAAGATAATATGCTGACTATGATTAAAGTACAAACTGAGAGGATAGGGGGATCAGGAAGGAAGAGGCTGCAGCAAAAATGAGCAAAAGACATGGAAGAATTCCTGCATAGTTAATTTCAAATAGGTACTGAAGCATGCCAGAGTTATCAACATGAGTTATTTCATTATAAAATACACAAACTGGATATTTCTTTCTCTCTCTGCCTCAACATTTTTAGCTATTTGTAGAATAATTGAAAGAGTGAAGAAATACAACTACTGCTGAAATATAAAAATGTAAAATATTTAATGTGGTTCACATTTTTGAAAGAGAAGTCCCTTTATAATTTTAAAGTAAACTGGAATAAAGCAATGATAGCAAGATGTTTTCCCTAATTAGAAAATTGAATACTTTCAATCTTAAGTTTGATTGACATATGATACAAAAAAACTTAACACTTACACTGAGTGATTTTAAAATAATTCTAGACTATACTAGAAAAAAATAACCAGCTTTATAAAGCTCAATATTTAGAGTAATGCAAAATAAAAACTGCTTATATGGAAGGAACTAAGTCCATCTGACTACCGTAGCAGCTGGGAATGAAGTTTCTGTTGTCAAGTCTAGATTAACACACGTAATTAAAGATCACTTTACTGAGTGGTTTTCATGTTAGGTGAAAGCATGGTCAAATCCTTCATGGATAAATGTGGACAGGGCTTTGGGACCAAGTAAGGATGCTATTTTTAAAAGAAGGAACTACATTTTCTTCAGTTATGTTTCTACCCGCAAACGTTTATGTCTGCCTGTGCTCTTCACCTCTGCATTGTAATTAATACTCGTTTGTACTAATGTCAATTTGGCCAAGAGTATAGAAGGAAAAATCAGGGTTTACTCACCACAAGGAGTCCCTGTGCCACCACATTCCATTCTATAAAGGAAGTGAAAGTGCTCCTCCCTTCGGTCTGATTTATAAGAGAGAAAGAAAGAGAGAAGTTGTAATGTTGCTACGCTCTGAGCGTCATGGTGAGGCAACAGGGGACAACAAAACCTGAGGTTACCAAGACTTTCTAATATAACAAATATGTTTATTGCTCTTGACAAATAAGCCACATAAGATCAGCTCTGGTAAGAGGAAATAACAGGCATAATTGTTTCCCCAGTGAAAGATACCAAGAGCTCTCCCTACATGTGCTATAGTGGTGGCATTAATCACTTAGGCCAAAATCAAGGCTTAATTTTGTCTAAAAAGATAAAAATCTATTTCTAATATATATGTGAAGTTAATTTGGGGTAGAACTATGTCAAAAGAGGTAAGGCATGTGGAGGAAACACAACAGATTAAAAAACTATCAAGCTTTTGAATTTCATAATTCTGGGCGATAAGAACTTTATTATGGAGTAAACTCTCAAAAGAAAGATACACTTGCTTCTTAAAACAAAGGGGGAAAAAAAAAAAGAGTCCATGAAACCTCAAATGAAAGTTATGCTTAAAACTGGGGTGACAGATCAGAAAATTTGCTTGCACATATCTTGTTTGCTCTAACAGTAAAAGCAAAGTACTCTAGCATTTATTACTTAAACCTACTCAATTCAGTTATCACTGTCTAATTTTAGTAAAGCTTTTTTCAACAACAATAATTATCAGTTCTTGGCTCCAGATTTTATCATTTTTCTCTATAATCGCCCTCAACTTTTAACCCAAATGAGATCACAAGTTTTAGGAGGAAAGAACATTCACAAAAATGCCAGATAAATTAAAAATAGTTATATAATTGGCTTTTAGTTTATTCTACAAGTAAAATTTGGAAAAATGATGCTTGATATCTGTTTAGCATAATTCAGAGCAGTCTACTTCTCTGAAAACAAATCCTATCATTCTTCCAAGAAACATAGATACCTCACATAATGAATCAAAACTTAATTCTGTATTCCATGTCCTCAGTCATTAAAAAGATTATCCTAATTTAAGAAGTTTCTCAAATGTTTTCCTAAAATGATACTACCCTATCTGAAAAAGAAGGAAGAAATATATAAATAAGTCTGCTTTTAAAAAAATCTGGATATATTTCTTTTTTTAGTGTACAACAAAGCATTTGGGGACAAAGATTTTTCAATATTTTTAATCCATCAGAAAGAGTTTCAGCTAAGTATTCTTGAGGTCACTGAGGACAGATGTAAACTTTTAATGAAAACAATGCATCCTTTGTAAACAACACACACGATTATGAACTCAAGATAACAGGACAAGGCACACAACTACGGACCCTGCCAATACCCCACAATGAACAATACTTTAACAGGGTCAGAAGTTGGCAAAATGCACCAAGCAATCATGATGAAGGCTGGGTTTACTTAAAGGGATGCAAAATCATCTTGGTCCTCAGTCTTAGAGAAAGGTAGAGACTATTTACATAGTTGTCAATACTGACAAAAACCGAAAACCAAAACTAAAGCCAAAAACTGTGGCAAGTTTGCAGAATATCTAGAAATAGGTTCAAAGACTAAATTCTCAAGCATAAAATCCAGGGGTCTATCTGCTTTAAAAAAGCTCTCACAAATGCTGTGCCAGATAGAGATCCGCAAGCAGAGGTTGTGAGAACACTAATCTCAAACATGAAAGGGCAATTACATTACTCTATTATTGATGTGATGTTGACAGAGACAGTAATAAACTGCAACTAGTTAACTGTTTTCATGTCAGAATCTCGACTAATTTGACAAATACAAGATCTTCAAAAAGTAAATGAAAAGATTAGTATTATCTTTTAATTCTATTTTTCCACAAATATTTAAAAGTACTCTCATATTTTTTCCTCCCTTTTTGGGAATAATCTCAAAGAACTAAGAGATTAGAAAGATACTAAGTTTTTTATGAGAAGAAGAATGAAATACAGAAGAGAGAAAAAGAAAACATTCAAAAAAAGAACAATCAACTTTTTGCTGGTCTCTAATTTCTTCTTATCCCTTTGAAAAAAATATAGTCAGACTGAAGGAAAGAGCACTTTTTGCTTGCTGAGAAAGATGGAACATGACATAGCTATACGCAAGACAAATCAAATAATCTTTAAGAGAAGTAAAGAACATTGGAAGGAAAGGTATAAGAAGGCAGAATTTGACTATTTCCAAATAATCATTTCATAAAAAAAAAATATTTGAAAGGTCTTAGACTTAACATTCAACAATAGGTTGAATATAACTTCATTATCAAATATGGCGTTTTGTGTTTCAAAAATAATGCTAAAAGAGACAATGTTTTCTAAATTGCTCAAAGAAAATAAAAATTGAAACTCATGTTACTGTAAGCACAAATTATTCAATTTTAATAAAACACACTTAAGGCATTAAGACATTAAGACAGTATTTTCATATTCTGTGTAACCTGGCCTACCTTCACAAAGAGTACTTAAAATTGCTGAAATTGTTATGTAATTAAACTGCATTTCATCTTTTACATATCATGTAAATATTTCTTAGTAATAGCATAAAATGTAATTTTTCAGTTAATTCAAATTGCAGAAATTAGTTAAGAACTGTTTGCAGTGGAAAACTTAGTGTCTTAAATGTAGTATGTAACAGGCTGCCCTCTAGTGTTGTTTTAGCTATAAAACCTTGAAAATAGAAAACATTTTATTTTCAAATTTTACCCTAACTTAGACTAAAAAGTACAAGTTAATGTAAAAAAGCAATAATCTTTATCTCATATCCTAAAAATATCTTAAAATATCTAAAAGTGGTTGGACCTAGGGGCCATCAACCACACAAGATAAAGCAAATGGAAGTAGAGGATTTAGAATTTCCCATTTCCTTGCAATACCTCTTTTAGTCTTCAGAACACTCAAAGACTTTTCTAATGTTACTTTGGTGCCCTGTTTCCTCTAGTGACGGTACACACAGAAATGAACTTGAATGCAGCACAGTTCTAGATGTCTGTACGACAATAGCATGGGTCTTCAAATAAGAGGCCCCCCAAAAAGACCCTTGGGAATACTGGCAAACCACCACTTCATTCAGAGTATGTCACTTTCATGCTAACCATATCCAAGGAAGAAGAGAGTCTCTTTTAGATTATATTTTATTTTAATGTTTTGTCTCATCATGCCAACAGCCATACAGAATATATGTCTTTGAAAGCCATTCACATAAAGATGGCTAGAGCATGAACATGCCACAAACTGTTAATCAAAGAACTAAAAAGTAATCTAGCCCATAATGTAGATGTGAAAATCCCTACGTGATATTAGTTATTTTATGTCAGGCAAGTCTCACATGACTTTTATCTAAATTTCTATGTGTCCATCAATCCATCATCTTCATGTAGTCACACATGAAGATTCATATTTAGTAATGCTTTATCAGATTTCACTTTGGTTTTCCAAAAAGTTAACTAAATACCATAATTTTATTGAGCTTCCAATAGTGATAAAGGAAAAAAGTATACTGAAGTTAGGCTTTGTTAATGTTAAAGCACCATGCTACAAATGTCTTTAAGATGGTTTGCTAATAAGAATAAAGCCTTCTTAAAAATTCTCCTAAAGGTATAAAGGATATACTTGAAATATCTTAAAGCTGTTGGGTAATTCTTAAAAAGATCTTCCCATTTGATTAACTTGTGATTAATAAAATATGCAACATAACTCATTCTTATTTTGGAAGGCAACTAAGGTTACAGTATATAAAGTATCACATGTAACAATGATATGAACTGAATTCTTATACTTGTTTTATACTCCATGCAATATGCTAAGAAGAATTTTTAACTTTTTCACAATATGATCATCACGATCATCAAATTATTCCAATTTTTATTGGAAGAATTTCTTATCCAAACTGCTTAAGGCTCATTTTTAAAGGAACTATACATGTTACTAAGTATTAAGTACATGCTTATTTACTACTTTAACAGAGAATCTTCTATGACGTTAGTCTTTAAAAAAAAAAAAACACCAACATATAATTCTATATATGGCCAATAATTTTTAACTCAATTTCCATAGTTAAATTATTTTATTAATTACATATTTTATATACCATGGAATAGTTGCTACACTTAAATGAAGTTTCACAAATTGTTGTCCCTTTCAGCATTTTAAAACTTTTTCAGAATGAAATGTAACTAGAAAAGTGACACACATTAGAAATTTAACTTGGACAACTATACTAAGAACTAAGTAATAATGTTATATAGAGTAACTATACAGAGTGAATTCAAGTTGACATAACTATACAAAGAAAGAAAACTGCAAAATCCGAACTTCCTTCTAACCTTAAGACCAATTAAACTTCACATAAGCTTAGCATTTTCACCTTACGAGTCCTAGTATTGGTAGAGAAGAAAGAGAAGAAAACTGATATTTGTTGTGGTCTTCTATGAACCAGGCACCGTGCTGGGTATTCTTTTTACATCTCCCAATCTTTGTTGTAAAAGATGCTGAGCTCTCCCCATTTGCCTGATGAGGAAAAGGCTTAGAGAAGTTAGGCAGCCGCCCACAGCTCCCCAGCTAATTAATATTGAGTGGGGCTGTCTGATCCTTCCCATAGTGACAGTGGTCTTCAGGAGTCTTTCCACTACCACAAATCAGAGGGAGTCTTACCTGTGTAAGTACCTAAGGCTCTACAGGTCATGAAAACTGATCTCAAATGAAATGGTGGAGAAACCCCTGTAGTAAAAGCTCCTTAGGAGATTCTGATACCACTTGTCTCCCACTTCCCCAGCCTAGAACCTGGTCCTCTTTTACAGATGATGCATAGGAGGCCCAGGGACTTTGAGAAAATAAAGGTACAGGTGAGTTAGGAAAGTGGTGAGGAGGTCTGATTCTCAGTCCTGGACCCTTTCTGTTCTGCTAGACAGCCTTCTGCCCTAACATTATTTTACTGGCTAAAGCAAAGTTTTGGTTTAAAACCATACTGGAAAAAAATGTACAGATAAAAAGTATAATATTATATCAACATGACATCCATTAAAAAGATAAAATTAAAAATTAGTTTATGTATTAAGGGCCAAAGTGTGAATAAAACTACCAATTATCTTTATTCTGTAAATTCTACAAGTGGTAAAAATAAAATAATTTAGACATTTAAAATAGTTAATGATCTTAAACTTACCTTAAGCCATAGCAAGGCAAAGTGAGGAGCCTGAATAATGCCAGGAAAACTCTTAAAGGAAGCAGGGTGAACACATACAAAAATGCATCCAGGCACAGAAAGATTCCAAAAAACATGAGCTGGATTTTAAAAGGAGAGAAGAAAAAAAAAAGTAAAATATTCTTTAAATAATTGTAGATGGAAATTTCAAACAATCAGGAAATTTCTAAACTTTATGGGAAATTAACTTATGCTAATTTAGCCCTGGAAATAACAAATTAACAGTACTATCTGTGTATACAAGCCGTATTTCAGTGAAAGTTCTTCTTCAAAATGCAAGTATGGACTTCTTCCAGAGTCTTTGGTCTACCACCTTTTGGTCTACAGAAATCAATTAAACTCTTCAAAGGAAAAGTTGCCCTTGGCCACAGCTATGTCTCATCTGATGTGGCTTTCTGGGTACCCCTCAAACTTTAAAGACTTTATAGCAAACCTTTTAGATAAAACTTTTTACCTTTAGCTTTGCTCCTCATAATTTTGTTATTTCCTGCTTATTAGAGTGCTTCATTGATGAGAAATATCGGAATACATTTTGAGTTAAAATATTGTTTATGTTAAAAATACGTGAACTGATTACTAGCTTTAACACAATTTTATGTGCACTGAAATTTGGTGTACTCGTTTCTAATTACAGGACAAGTTGCTAATGTTTCTCTCTCTCCCCTTTCTTATGTGCTTGCCACACTTTTTTTGGGGGGGGTAACATTACACATTTTTACCCATTAAATTCAGGACTATATTTCACAGAAGAAGGGTGGAGTCTTTTGATGGCTTGGAGAAGTAGCCACACGCAGGCTATACCAAACTCTGTTATTGTTAGAGCAGTGACTTATGCATGACCCCAACACACAAATGTATTATGATATAAATGACTCCACCATAATATTCCATGTATCTTTAGTCAGTAAATTGTCCTACATATGTAAATTACTTAAAATTCATACTGCTATAGGCTGAATTGTGTCTCCCCACCAAATTCATACGTTGATCAGATAATATGTAGATCAGAATGTGAACACGTATGGAGATAGGGTCTTTAAAGAGGTGATCTAATTTTTATTTATTTATTTATTTATTTTTGGTGATTTAATTTAAAATGAGGTCTTTAGAGTGGGACCTAATCCAATATGACTGGTATCCTCATAAGAAAGGAAATTTGGACACATACATGGACACAGAAAAGATGATATGAAGACACAGGGAGAAGACAACCACCAACAAGTTGAGGAGAAAAGTCTCAGAAGAAAACACCCCTGCCAACACCTTGATCTCAGACTTCTGGCCAGAACTATGAGACAATATATTTCTGTTGTTTAAAATGCCAGTCTGTGGTACTTTGTTATGGCATCCCTAGGAAACTAATAAACAAATCTTTAAATAAAAGAGCAAATTTTAATTTTTGATGAGAATGTCTCAAAAATATATTATGCATGTGAGGGTACCGCAAAAAGTTCATGGAAATATAGAATTAAAAGATAATACCAATCTTTCCATGAATTTTTTGATGTATCCTCGCATATATGCCAGATTTCTTAATCTAAATATATAGACCCTGATGACTTTTTGTTTTCAACAAGTAAAATAATTTAACAATTTAGATTCATTATGAAGAACACTGAAAGTACAATGCTAAACTACTTAGCCATGTGCTGCAGACTATATTTTTTAAAATCTCTACACAGTAGTCAGTCAGTCATCCTGTCTCTGCTGCCAGTGTAGAGTTACAGTTTTGCATGTTTTCTTGTTTGATACACAAAGGAGTGTTGTAGAACACTGAGCAAGGTCCACGTAAATTTAGTGGTCCTTATTTATTACCCTCTTGTTACCTTCCCTGCTTACTGGGGGACTGTTGGCTGAGCTCTGAAGGCAGAAACTGCCAGAACCCTGACCTACCCAGAAAGCACTTTGATGTGTATGCATGAAGACACAGGATGCTGGGAAGGAGAGAGTATGTGGCTGTCTTTCTCATGAGTTTATACTGGGGATCAACATACAGTAGTTCCCCTGATCTGAGGTTTTACTTTTTGCTGTTTCAGTTACCCACAGTCAACTGTGGCCTAAAAATATTGCCTTGGGTTGTATATTCCCCCCAAAACTTAGTCCCCACTGTAACTGTTGAGGGTGGGAAATCCTATTATGATAACCGAAAGGTGGGGCCTTGAAGAGGTGATTAGAGTGTAGGACCATGTCATAGGGAATGGGTTAATAATGGTGGGTCAGGGGCATGGTTCTGAGGGCTTTAAAAGAAAAGCACATGAGAAGTTAGGCTCTCTCTCCTCTGCCATTTTCTGCCATGTGAGACCCCTGAGTCACCGTCACTACCACCAAGACCCTCACCAGATGTGTTCTCTGGACTTTGGATTTCCCAGCCTCTGAAACTGTAAGCAATAAATTTCATTTTCTTACAAAGTACCCAGTTTCAGGTATTTTGTTATAAGCAACAGAAACGGACTAAGACAAATATTAAGTAGAGTATTCTAGAAATAAACAATTCTTAAGTTGTTTTTTTTTTTCCCCCTGACCAGTAAGGGGATCGCAACCCTCGGCACGGTGTTGTCTGCACCACACTCAGCCAGTGAGCACACCGGCCATCCCTATAAAGGATCTGAACCCGTGGCCTTGGTGCTACTAGCGCTGCACTCTCCCGAGTGAGCCACGGGGCCGGCCCAACAATTCTTAAGTTTAAAATTGCATGCCCTTCTGAGTAGCGTGATGAAATCTCATGCCACCCTGCAGTATGTGAACCATCCCTTTGTCCAGTGCATCTGTGCTCCAGCTGCACCCTGCCCAATAGTCACTTAGTAGTCGTCTCAGTTATCAGATCAACTGTTTCAGTATTATAGTGTTTGTATTCAAGTTACTCCTATTTTACTTAATAATGGCCCCAAATTACACGAGAGGTGATGCTAGCAATTCAGATATGCCAAAGAAAAGCTGTAAATTTCTTCCTTTAGCTGAAAAGGTGAAAGTTCTCTTGAAAGAAAAAAATCATATGCTGAAGTTGCTAAGATCTACAGTAAGAATGAATCTTCTATCCGAAGCATCTGCCTGTGTTCTAGCAACATTAACCAGAAAGTGTGGGTGACGGCCATCTTATTTATGGAATGGTTTCACCAATGCTTCATCCCAGAAATGAAAAAACATTTGGAAGAGAAGGGCTGGAATTTAAAGTCCTATTAATAACAGAAAATGCACCTGGTTATCCTGAATCTGTTAGCTATGGAATACAAATATCAAAGTTGCATTTTTACCTCCAAATACCACCTCACTGCCCCTTGACCAGGGCATGGTTCAGTTTGTCAAGGCCTGGTATTTGATCGCATTCAGTCAGCAATTGATGTAGACCCTAATCTGGACATAACGCAGTGCTGAAAATCTTTAACATTCATCAACACTGCACTGCATGAATTAGAACCAGAAACCATAAATGCCTGCTGAAAGAACTTATAGAGTGAAGTTGTGAATGATTTTAAAGGCATCCCAGGGACTGATGGAAAAGTTAAGGGAGTCATTCATGTAGTAAGACAAGTTGGTAGAGGATTTGCTGACATGCTTGATGAAGAAGTGGGAGAATATATTGAAGGCCATCTACAAGTGTTAACAAATGAGGAACTGGGAGAACTAGGTGAGTCATCTATAGAGGAAGAGAAGGATGAAGAAGAAACTGACACAGAACAGCAATGTGAACATTACCAAAATTTGCTGAAGTCTTTCTTCTAAATTGCAAAGACACTAAAGGACAAAATTATGGAACGTGATCCTCGGATGGAATGCATTGAAGTCACCCATATTATCATCTAAGGATTACAACCTCTGTAACAACATTTTGATGAGTTAAAAAGAAAGAGACAACTTCCAATTACAATGTTCTTCCTAAAGTTTTTAGCAAAAACCCTTCAACTATTGAGGATCCCCGACCATCGACATCATTGGCTCCTGACATCAAACTATCAACATCATCATGGTTCAATGATCCAGGATCACTCGAAGCAGGTGATCCTCCTTCTTACACATCGGTAGAAGGTCAATAGTACCTAACACTATATCACAATGCCTATGCCATTCACCTCACCTCATCACATAGGCACTTTATCATCCTCCATCATTATCAGAAGGGTGAAAACATACAATAAAATATTTTGAGAGAGAGACCACATTCACATAACTTTTACGGTATAGTGTTAGAATTGTGTTATTTTATTATTGTGTTGTTAATCTCTTACTGTGTCTAATTTATAAATTAAACTTTAACAGAGATGTATGGATAGGAAAACAACACAGAATTTAGGACTTGGTTCTATCTTTGGTTTCAGGCATCCACCAAGTATCTTGGAACATATCTCCCCTGGATAAAGGGGGGCTACTGTACTATCCATTCAACCAACATCTATTAAGCTGTTAATATGGGCCAAGTAACATGCTCAGCCCAGTGGGCACAAAGATGAACAGGGCACCAGGATGTGGCTCCTGCTCTCAGTAAGCTTATTCATATGTTAGCATAAGAAACACCAGCATGTGGGTAAGTGCAGTGTTAACAACTGCCATGGCAGACCTAAATACGCAGGAAACAAGGGAGGCCCAATGGCCAAACCAGCTTGTGGATATTCAGAAAAAGCTCCCTAGCAGAGGTGATCCTTCAGTGACATCCGAGAAGATGAGGGCTATTTACCACATAGAGAGGGTGGACTGGGCATGGGGTTAGGGGTGGTGAAGGAAGAGGAAAGAAGTTTCAGGCAGAGGAAGCACGAGCAAGAACACGGGGTGGAAAGTAATCACGAGGAAGACTAAAACTTCCTTTTAAAATAAAGAGAAAAAGTACTTGCCTTTCTTTGGCTTGGAGAAATCTGTATTAGCATTGTTTAGGGTAAATGACAGTAACCCAAGTCTAATGGGCCTTCCCCTCACATTTTACAACAGTGGCATAAACTCAGTGGGCAGGCAACAATCCTGTCTTGCTGTGTGCAGGTGCGTAGCTCGACTACTTGGAACTGTTAATATGATTGCTCTCGACATCTCTGTGAGATGGAAAGTAAGATGCAACAAGTAAAGAAATTCCAGCTGGGTGGAAAGAAATCATTCACGTATGTGAGAATACACAGCACAAAAGAAAAGCAACAGAATGGCTTTCAGGGTTTGGAAATGTGGAAACGTGACTCAATTACATAGCTATTGTTCTGATGTTACACCTTCTCATAAAGCAGCATTCTTTTAAATTCTTTACATATGAAAATGAGAAAATTTTCTAAAAAAGTAAATGAAGATATCATCCTGAAAACATCACCCTTGAATGAAAGACATAAGGAAACTGGTGTGCAGTGTGAACCTGGCTCTGCGGAGAATGATATACACATGGCACAGCTCACTGAATTTGCACAGTGACTAAGAAGTTTGAAGAGTCTCCTGTGCTTGCAGTATTCCATGCATGCTTACTACTTAACCCTTCAAACGGCTCTTATCAGCCCTGCTTGACCCACAAGGAAAACCACAGCTTGAAGGTTGAATGTGAGCGAGGCCAAGGCCGTAGGTCAGAGTAAAGAAACTGGCATTCAAGCCCAGCACTATCTGACCCAAGGCCCTGCATTTTCTTTTTGAAGCAGTCTGAGCAGGGCAAAAAGATCTCACTCAGTAACTTTACTAGGCACAGGGGTTAAGGAGGTTTTCTTTGTGCTAACCCGTCTTGCCATTTGTTTAGTGTCATTAAAAATGCAAAAATAATAGGAATTTAATTGAATCAAACTTATAAGAGGCATAAAAAATTCACATATTTAGATTTATTGCTACCATTGAATATAAGTTATTAAGAATTAACAGCTTGGAGTATATATTATTAATGAAAATAAAGGGTACATCCACAACTTCAGTTAATTTGTATGGCATCTTGATAAATAATTGCTATTTTCTTTGTGCTTGGACCAAATCATCATAAAATATTCAAGCATTCTTACATAACAGTTAATGAAAATTTCCCCTTAAATATACAAGGTGTGATGATAAAGTAATGAAGTCAGTGACATATGCCACTGTTTCCCTTTTGAGAAACATAAAAATCTTCTGCCCCCTCCTTTAAATGTCATTTGAAATTTCAAAATAAATACAACATTGTGGCTAAAAGGAAAGAAGGAGAATGATTTTGGGATATGCCTCTTTAAATCACAGGTGACAATCTGTCCTGCTCGCTGACAGTCATCCCTTGTGCATCAGATCCATCACTCTCCTCCCACTTCCCATTCCTCGCACCTCCAGCCATTCCTGCCTCCCCTCCCCTCATCTACATCGTAGAAATGTCTCACCTTACTTTAAATGTCTCTCACCTTTACAGAGAAGATCTTATAATGAATGTCATATCCTCACACTGGCAATTGCTTATATAACAAAAAGCAGAAAATAAAATATGGCAAAGAACCGACGCATAATGAAAATAGTTCAAGAAGAAAGCACACACAAGAGTTCTGGGCTTTTTCACTTTTCCATTCTGTGGCAGATATGCATCTTCCCACAGGTGGGAGACAAAATGCTATAACTTTTGTGTGAAAACCTTTCCAGGGCTAGCTCATTCTTTGATTTGTTCCTCCATCCCTCCCTTAATCAAACATTTACTGTACAGATTTTAAGTGGCAGAGACTGTGACAGCTGAATAAAATATATATTCATTGATTTAAGAAAGTCAAATCTTGCAAAGGAGCTCACCGTTCAAAGAAGACAATTCAAACTTTGACCACAGCCCACAGTTAGAAATACACTTTATTTGCACTGCAATTCACTATGTACAGACTCAAACACACACTCAACAACAAAAAAACTAAAGAAAAACTTCACCAAAATAAGACTTACTTTTACTCTATAAAATACATGCTGATATTTTCTACTCTTGTTTTAAAAAATAAGGCCAGTCTCACTAAATTCATGACTCACTATAGGGTGGCAACTTGGTCTGAAAATCAGGTCCCCAGATAGGCAGGCAGGTTGAAATTTAGTTCTCTCTCTGGGCAGCTACCAAAGGCAGTGAAGACAGTTCAAACTGGCTACGGGGAGCTTTGCAGAGGGTGAGCTGCAACACACTGGGAAGTTCTTTGCACAAAAAATGAACAGAAAGCCCTAAGTTCCAAACGGCATGTATTCAGTTTATTTTGTTTTGTTTCATTTTCTTTGGGGACTGGTGGATACAAGGATCTGAACCCTTGACCTGGGTGTTATCAACATTGTGCTGAGCTAACCGGCCTACCCCAGATATTCAATTTGAAAATGCAGAGATTTATCAAAATGTATAACTATTTCAAAATAATCTTCTGCTTAATTAATGAGGTGGTTCTTGTGATTCCTCTTTAGAATTAAAAAAAGCTGTAAGTGAAAACAAAGGAAAGAAATGGTCACTGCCCTCTGCCTCCAGGTGACCTTGTCTGGAAGCGCTTCAGAAGCCTCCACCTTCACCTCCAGTCTTGCAGGTGGGAAGCATCACCCCATTTTGCAGTGGACTAAGAAGCTTGCCCAAGTTCTTGAACAGCAGAGACAGGGTCAAGACTTCAGTCAGTCTGCAGAAAACTGAAGCACTGTTTCTACTAATGACTCTTGTCATTCATCCATCTAGCCTCAAACCTACCACTGGGCATTACATATATATATATGTAATATATATTTTAAAAAGATGTAACATTAGTTTTTAACATTTGAACATCAATGTTAAGAAAATTGCAAAATGAAAATAATTTTGTAACACTGTAGGTCAACAACACATTACATGCTTGTGAAAATTTTTACAACCCATTCTTATTTTTAACCTACTACTACTGCTCTATTTGAAAAATACCTGCTTCAAAAGAAACCATCAAAACTGCCAACCTCTTTCTGTGATGAACAGAGCAGGGTTTCTTAATCTTTTAAAAGCATCTGTTTCCCTTTTTGACAAAAATCTCCTGTCCTCCTTTTAATGCCATTTGAAATTTCAAAATAAGAAAAATGTTATAGCTAAAATAAAAGCAGCACAATGATTTTGGAATATACCTCTTTGAATTACACAAGCCATCTTCTGGAAATTCTGAATAACCTCCTCCACAATGACCACCAAATACCACCTGGTAGTTGAGGATCACTGGTTTGGTGTGTTAATTACAAAGTAGGAGTAAAGAAGTTTAGAAAAGAATTTTCCTTTCCTGCTCACTTTTTATAAAGCTTCGGATCTACTTCTCTAAGAGCGTGTCACTAGGCATTCAAAATTTCTCTTACTGTGAATTTTTCCATGTGTACCCCTCCCACCCCTTACCACCACTCCACTCTCCACCGTTTCCTCTGTCCTTTCTAGGTAAACTCATTCAGAGAGTCATGGACTAATTAGAACTCTTGAGATGACCTAGTCCAACCTTCTAATCTTAGATGAAGAAAGTGAAACCCAAAGGAGATTCAATGCCTTGATCAGGCCACTAAGCTGTGAGTGACAGACCTGGGATGAAAAGCTAAGATTGTTGATGCTTGATCACAAATAATTCCCCTGTGTGACAGTAAACTTTCCACCTTCCAATAATAATAACAGTCTATGCCTAGGAATAACAATATTCTATTCCTATACTGTATATCAATACTTATACCTTCAACCTGACAAATATAAGGCTTAAAAAGTTCACTAGATTCTTAAGGAAACTAAGTAGTTCTAAGTAGTTCTTAAGTCTAAGTAGTTGAGTTCAATATTTAGAAAAACGTATTAAATAATTACAATGGGGCCGAGCCCATGGCGCACTCGGGAGAGTGCGGCGCTGGAAGCGCAGCGACGCTCCCACCGCAGGTTCGGATCCTATATAGGACTGGCCGGTGCACTCACTGGCTGAGTGCCGGTCACGAAAAAGACAAAAAAATAATAATAATAATAACAATAATTACAATGTACAAAGCATGGCAACAATGAAATAAAGGATGACAAAAATTACAGAATTACAAGGTAAAGAAAAGACAAAAATATATTTTCATTTTAGTTCAACCTTTTATGATAGGCAAGATTATATGAACATACGCAACCACGGAAGAGAAGTAATTTTGATAAAAGCCTTCATAATAATCACAACCCATATCTGACATATATTTAACACAAGGAATAAATGTCATAAGAGGTAAATAAGTAACTCAAAGATTTTAATTTATGGAAAGACTAAACACTTTTAAGGATCCTAAGCTCTTCTTGCTTGCCTCATTTCCAGTCCATGCTGAATATCACTATACTAATTTTCCAGAAGCAGAGCTCTGAGGGGTGGCTAACCCCTACTCTTTTCTCTGTTTTTTAGAAAAGCACAATATTCGCTGTCCTAGTTTTCCTTGCAGCTGCAGATGGCTACAGAACTCATTTTGGCCCACAAGACAGAAGTAGAAGTATTCTGGGGCGTTTCTGGGAAAGTTTTTAATTCTTTATAAAAGGTACAGTCAAAAAGGTGGCACTGCCCATCCCCCCTTCTTTCTGATTATAGTGCAGATGCAATGCCCAAGGTCACAGCTATCATCTTTCTATTAAAAGGCAACAATCAAGAGGACCAAAAACCAATTTGCCAAGGATGGCAAAACAGAAAGATAAAAAGGACTTGGGTCCATGATGGCTTTATCAATCTGCAGGAACAACTGAGACTTCCTTCTTTTAGACTTGTTAAAAAAAAAAAAAACAGCTTCCTATTTGTTTAAGCCACTTTGCTAGGTTTTCTGTTACATACAGCTAAAAGCATTCCTAAGAAATATAGCTTTAATAGTCTCCTCCCAGAGCCTAGATTCTAAACTCTTTAGCCTGACCATTTAACATACCCTGGAACCAGCCCATCTTTCCACAGTGTACTGGAGGTTTCTTGTCCATACTGAACAACTGCCCACCTCTGGACATATGCACCCACACACACTACGCTGCCTGTACAATATCTACCTCTTTTTCTCATTGCCTTGCCATTACCTACACAAATTCTCCCCTGGTCCTCTTCCTCAGGCCTGTCTTCTCACCAAACTTTTCACTTCTCTAAATTCTTAGTATCATTTTATTTCTAGTATTTAATGGCACATATCACTTTGGATCTTCTGTTATAATTACTTATGTATTTGATATCTCCTGGCAGGCTAAGTTCTAAGTCTTTGTTTTATCTTTGTACTTCCACACTGCAAAAGTGCCTGGAACATAGAAAGTACTCAAAATATAGATAGAACAAATTAATAAATAAGTGAATAAGTGATCTTTATCTCTGTAAATTAACATTTAAATATATCAGGAAATTTTAGAAAATACTATGATAGCATTTCTTTACTGAAGTTTTAGATTCACACAGATAACAAAATAACTTCTCAGACAAGGATAATTTTGTAGGTGATGCACGGTAAATTTTTCCTATGGGGTCAAAATGCAGAATGTATACTAGCACTTGCCTCCACCAAAGCATGGGATGAAGGTGAGATCTGTCTGGAAGTCAACAAAGGACAGCCACAGCAGGCAGTGAAGGACACGGAACTTTAATAGTACATATGTATTTTATACTAGTGTATCTCATGACATCATTGAGATTTACTACGAATACATTTAAAGTGCTTAGGACAGTGCCTAGTACCTAATCCTTACTGATAAATGCTATTTGTTTTATTATTTACAGGGAAATGGATGCTAGAGGTGGGATGTAAGTAACCGAGTCATGGTGGGTATAGGCACTGAGAAATCACTCACCAGGAATTTCCACTGTAGGAAACAGGTGATCTCTGCCTCTGATTTCACCAAGCAGCTAGTTAAATCATCCCATCATCTGTCCTAACCGCAGACTCTAGTCGTGAGCCTGCTGAGGCCAGATTCTAGAGGACTTGGCAGAAAATGGTAGGGTGTGTTATCTCTTATAGCCATCTGTTCAGTCCTTCACGAAAGAGATTAGCTTTACTCCAGGAGAGCATAGCTAACAGGAAAGAGGGAAGAAATCAGCTTTCCCTAGAGGCTCTTTCTACCTGTGGTCAGCAATCCAAGAGGGCTGAGAGTCAGAGAAGCACGTCCCTTGCAGGGTTAGCAGAGCCAAGTTTAGTGGCAAGCAAAGCAGGAAGATTAAAAGTACAAAGTGAGATAAAACTGGGACACGGGAGAACCATGAAAACCAGGCCTCTCCCAATCACCTCCAGCTAAGCACAGCCCTAAGATGAAAGTCACTTCTACTGCAAGGACACATCCACTGGAATGCAACCTGGTGACAAGAAACCTTCCAAAATTCCTCTTGTTCTACCAAGTCAGGGTATTCCCCCAATTTGCTGAAGTGAGGGTTGTCAAAGATTTTAAAACCCTTCTATAGGCTTACCATATAATTAATACACAGATGAGAAAACTGAGGCACAGGAAGGTTAAGTGAATTGCTCAAGCACTCACAGCTAATAAACTGTGGAGCCAAGATTCAAAGCCAGGCAGCCTGGTTTCAGAGTTCATCCCCTTAAACACTTCACTATCCTGCCTCCCAATTTAGAATGCAGAGAAAGCATAGTTCAGTCTCCTCAGCTGTATGGAAGAGAAAAATAAAATTCCCAAAGTGGACCACATAAGTAGTCAGTAGCAGATCTGTGACAAGAATCCAAGGAGTGTGTGAGGGAAGGGGGAAGAGGGATTTGTGGTAGAAGAGAAGAAATGCTCCCCCCAAAAGCCAATAAAACACTCCAAAATTTCATAGCCTTACATAACAGCAAGAAGCTCAAGTGTGGAAAAAAAGTGCTAATAATTGGAAATACTATTTTAAATCTATAAGCAATTCACCTATACTAGATGTCAAGTATAAGGTGTTTATTCAGCAACAAGAATTTTGGGATATTTTTTACATTAGTAAACATGTTCAGTAAGAGATATTGAGTTGACCTTTCTTTTGACCTTAAAGTGTAAATATTAATTACATGTTTTATAGTATTTGCATCCCTTGTAGAAGCAAAGTGCTCTTTAATTTTCAAGTTTCTCTCCCAGAAAGGTTAGGTGAAAATATGATAGCATTTACCAAAAAAACGAGAAAAAAGATGAGCAAGAAATTATACATTAGAATAGACAAACAAAAAGAAAACCAATAAAAAATAATTTAGATTAATTTGTCTAGATAGATTCTCAACTCTTACAATACAAGCTTTAAGTGAAACCCTACTTTTATAAAATAAAAACCTTAGAGATATCAGAGTAAATTCATGCCATAATGAGATATTCAATCCTGGAATTAAACTGAAACCTAACTCTGCTTTCTTCTACGTTTCTCTTGATCTTAGAAGTTAAGAAGAAATTTCTCTAAACTGAAAAGCATGACATCCTTGTGTATATTCAAGTTATAAAGTTTCTGAAGTATTGTTCTAAGAGACTAAATCTTCCTAAATAGGCTTAAAGCTTCTATAATGGGAAACAAAAACTATGAGAAAATTATTATGTATGAGCAGAATTAACTCAACTTTTCTAACACATATTTTACATTCATATAAATGAAACCAAAGTTTCCTGAAACAATACTTACCCCTTAATACAGGCAATTGTCTCTGGTACTTTGTCTGTTCTTTTCTCCAAAAAATAAAAATAAAAACCCCAACGGCAACTTACCATATGGATTACTTGACCCATCAGTGGTCTTATAGTAGACCATAGTTTAAAAACACTGGTTTATACTTGAGTCTCACCAAGACCTGTGTACATTTTCACAATAACAAATAAGAAATGATTACAGTATTCAGTGAGAAACCTACCTAGAAACGTTGCCTGTAATTTCAATGTTACTACTGAAGAATGGAGAAGGAGGTGTGTGCTGACCTGCATCTGGTGAGGTGACAGAATTATGAGTGGATGCTGCTGCACTCAGTAGTTTTGCCACAGGAGGGGAAAGAAAAGGGGTCAGCCAGACACAGCCTCACTTTGCAGCAGCCCTTTGGTTGTGTTCATAAAGTCTGGCTGTAGGTTGCAGGTAAATCCTGCAGAGAAAAATGGGAGTCCAGAACTGCTCAGACAGGTTGGAGCAAAAAAATCCCTGTAGAGGGCCAAGGCCAGGTGCATAAAAGCTGAGGGTGGCTGGCACTCTCCTGTACAAATACAGGTCCCCGTAGACCGTCCCTGCCACTGCCTCTGCACTGTGTACTCATGCTCCATCTCATGGCTTTTCACCGGAAGAAAACAGCGAGCTTTGAACAGCAACCTAACAGTGTTTTAAGACACAAGAATTAATTTAATCTTTTATTTTTTTCTGAGCAGAAGAAACATGCCTCTCTCTCAGCCATGCCCCAGACAAAACCTTATATAAACCCCAATATATAAACAGAGCTGCTGCTGCGCTGGGGGAGGAGCACTGCAGAGAGAGCCCCACATACCTCTCCATCTCTGTCCTCATCTATCGGTCCCTTGGGCTCCTCTACAGAACCCTGGTCCTCCCTAGAACAGCAGTAATACAGCCATAATGATGCATGTTTAATGATCCTCATCAATGGCAATCAAACCACTGTCCTATTTTGTTTTTTCTACAACTGCTGCTTGCTCCCTAGCTCTCTAAATGTCACCCTAACACAGAACTCCCTACAACTTCAGCAAGTGACATTCTACCAAGAACCTACGTAAAGCAATGTTTCTGAAAATGTCCCTCTACATTTGGCTCTCTTCCTTCTACCAAACAGAGAAATAAAAGAACATCAGCCAAACCAGCTGGGTCCTTCCTACTGCACCTCTTGTCATTACAATGCAATGGTAAGGCAAACCAACCAAACTCTTCTGATAGCCCCCCAATGGAAAGTATGATTCTAAGGAAATGATCAGACTATTACAAGCTTTATTTACAAGAAATTTTGGAGACACTCAGACTCACCAACTCTAGCAGTACTTAGAAGAAAAAGAGCAGCTTTCCTGTCACATCTGATAGGTCTTGATAGTAGGCTAAGGCACAGTCAAGGGAATAAGATAAAGATTAAGTGCTGCTGTTTCTGTGCTTACCCTAGCATGGGATGCTGCTTCCTGTGATGAAGGCTAAACAAATCATCTTTTTCTGTGAAGAGACTGTCATTTATGCTTTTAAATATGAGGGTTGAGAAGCTGAAACTTTATAAAAGGCTGAAATTAGATAATTTATCATGCTGAGTGGGAAAAAACTGCTTCTAGTAAAACAAAACTGAAGAGAATTAAAGAGTACAGAAGTGGAGATTAATTCCTTGGAAAAAGTTATTTGGATGTGGCACATGGAAATATAAGTTTAATACGTAAAATATTTAGGATTATGATAAATTCTATTAACATACTATTGTTGGTTCTTAACTAAAAATGTCACTTTTAAAGCTTCTTTCTATAAGGGAATTCCTACTCCCCCAATATATTTAATTACTTATCACATTATTTCCAATATTTTAAAAACTCAAGCTATTAACAATTTTCGTAACATAATTAACACTTTGACATTTCAAAATGATGTCTGGTAATGAAAAAAAATGGTACCTTTTCCAATTCTCGCGGTATTCGCATACAAGTGTATACTCTTTCTCTTCTTTCTGTATACTTGGCCTCGTTATGTTCGAGGAAGTACCCTCTTGTTAGTTCAGCACTTAGGAACCTCAACAATGAAAGCTCTACAGAAAAAGAAAATGACACAAAACAAAAAGAACAGTATTTATCAAGGAACGTACATGCTAGATGGGGCCATAGGTAACACACATATAAAACAAAATGAGAATAAAACAAAGCAATCTGTAATTCTGTGCATAGAGCTGAACAAGTGAACTAATGATCAGCAAATATTGTTGAGAAAATTGCTGCTCTTTGTGGTGTAAACTGACAACACCACAGGAATATGGAAGGGAATGATTACTAAAAGCCAGATCAGTCAGAAGAGCATTTTGTGAGAGTCCAGTCCTGGTCTTACAGGTGATGCAGGACCTGGACTGATGAAGAGATAAAGGAGGGAAAAAGAATGTATTAGATGGGTATACAGAATCAAAAGGGAGCCAAGTCACGTAACAGGCATTGCTTTAGTCCAAGAACTATACTGGGTGAACTACATGGATACTGGTGCAACTGCTTGCTTCTTAGTTCAGACGCAGAGATTCTGCAAAAGTGTCTAATGCCATTTCCCTATGTAAAGGATTACCAATATAATTATAATCACAATAGTTACACAGAGTAAACCTCAACCAGATCTGAAAAACCTTGCTTTCCTTGAATTTTTTCATTTGCTCTTATTTCCTGTTTCTCTGAGGCAAATTCATCCACAGTCATCTCAGCTCAGACAAGGAAGTGAGGCTGAAGGAGATTAAATACTTTCCACTACAACTGGAGACTTGTGGGGATAAGCCTCAGTAGTAGATGTTTGATCCCAAATCTTTCCAGTGTGTGACACTTCCCAACAGCCCATTGCCCCAATGACCTCCCAGCACCCCTTACTGCACACACACCTTCCCCACTCTTACTCTGAAGGAGACCCAACTCTCCTCCAGAACTCAGGATAGCAAAAGGTTTCAAACTGTCCTCTGCTGTGAGCTGGCCTTGGGGTCTTTTTACCAAAGGTAGTACAGATGTTCCCTCCAACATGTCTGCATGTATGGGGGAAAGAGTTTATAGTAAAAAATACCCCTGAAAAGCCTAAGGAAGACTTAGAAGCAGACTTAACTTTCAGTGTAAACAATGGGTCTAAAATGGCTTACTTCCTCCAGTACTAAAACAGATCTCTAGTTCACTGAGCATAATGTCAAGTGACTTGCTTGCTTACGTTTAGGGTTTATATTTTATATAGTCACCCCTTGGTATTCATGGGGGATTGGTTCCAGGACCTCTAAGGATATCAAAGTGCACAGATGCTCAAGTCCCTTATACGTGTATAAAGTGGTACACGATTTGCATATAACCAATGCACATCTTCCTATATACTTTAAATCATCTCTAGATTACTTACAATACCTAATACAATGCCTACATATCACTTCTTTGTGAGGATTCAATGCAGTACTTGGCACGTGGCAAATTAAAGTTATGCTTTTTAGAATTTTATGGAATTTTTCCCCAAAATATTTTTGATTTACGGTTGGCTGAATCCATGAATGGGAAACCCATGGACATGAAGGGCCAAATGTATATGTCTACACATAACACACACGTACATACACTTCTTTAAAGATCAGATTTATAATCTCTTTGGAAGAGTTGGTGATACAGAGAGAGATATCTAGGATTGAAACAGACTGAGAGAAAAGCAGACTTCCTCCTGTGCCAGCCTAGTGCATGGGCAGGCAGAATCATCAAATGCACTGTGTGCACCGTATTCTCTCTTTTCAGAACATTTACAGTTGAAGTCATGTGGGTTAAATGGACACAAGATGTGAACTCTATCGTATAAATTAACAGATTTCAGATTTAAAGGCCTTAGTATAACCAAATCCATGTAGAGTAAAACTTTTGGTTAGGAACTTTCTAATATGCTCTAGACTGGCTAGAACCAGAAAAAGATCTGCTCTTTGAAGAGGAGAACTTTAAGCTGCAAATAAGAACGGCCAAAACTAAGGAAAGATCAAAAATTATACTCAGTTCAGTTTTCCAATTAGAAAGAAAAAAACATTTTGATTGGCTAACATCTATAAATATCAATTATTTCATGTAAAAAGCAGAAAGATACACAATTATAATTCAGAAAGCAGAAGAGATACACAATCTTTCACTGGCTTTAGTGAACTCTGAATCTTGAACCCCAAAGCCCACCTCACCATAATCTCTGGACAGCATCCAACCTGCTGCTTCACTGTCCCTCCCTGTCACCCCAAACTCTGCCTTCCTGTCACTGGCACAATTCTCTCTTGGATGGCTCGCTATTCTGACCTAAGTCTCTTTGATGGCTTTTCCTTTGCTACCTGACCCCTAAGTGTTTGCTGGTTTGGCGCTCTATTCACTACATCCTAACAAAATGTGAGCTACCAAGCGTCAGCCACCCTTTAGTGCTGTTTTCTCTGACATGTCCTTGGTCACCTTTTGTTTCCTATACTTAATCTCCTTGGATGGTCTTAAAACCATCATCTAAATCCTAAAATCATCATATCTTCAGTTCTGACTCCTGAGCCATATTTCCAAGTGCCTCCTGGTCAACTCCACCTAGATATCCCATAGACACCTTATCATCTGCAAAACTGAACCCCGTGTCTTCCCTACAAAATCTGTGCCTCTCCTAGAGTCCTGACTTTAGTTCATGGCATCACCAATGAGACAGTGACTGTGCTAGAAACCCAGGGCCAATCCTGACAATCTCCTTTCCCCTCTCACCAAGCCCTATGGATTCTTCCTCTGAAACATGAACCTTTCCCTCTTTTTTCTATACTCCACTCTAGTTTGGTTCTCATCATCTCTCTCCAGATTACTGTGAAAGCTTCCTGAATGAGGGCCCTTCTTCCAATCTTTCCTCCCTTCGATCCTAACAG
Organism: Cynocephalus volans; assembly: GCF_027409185.1. Classification (NCBI taxonomy): domain Eukaryota; kingdom Metazoa; phylum Chordata; class Mammalia; order Dermoptera; family Cynocephalidae; genus Cynocephalus; species Cynocephalus volans. Next base: position 13,693,129 of record NC_084468.1, read on the forward strand.
GATCTGGTGGCCAGAGTCTGCATGCTCACACAGGTCAGGTCGGATATCATGCTGCTGAAACCCTGCAGTGGCTCTTCGTCACCTCCAGGATGAGGTCTTAACTCCTCAGTGCTGGCAGACCAGATCCCCTATGACTTGGCCTGGGGCTGTCTTTTCAGTCACACCTGCCTCCCCTGAATCTCTCGGTCACAATTCCCTGGTTACACTACTTTTCTTCCCTTCCAAACATGTCAATCGGTTCATACTGCTCCTTGGCCTGAGAATTCCTTTCCAATTTTGCACAGTGAACACGTTGGGGCGTTGCCTTCTCTGTGTCAACTGCGCTACGTTTCCCAGCAGAACCCATCCTTCCCCCTGTGTGCTCCCACAGCACCTGCACTTGCCTGTGTTTCCCTGCAGCACACTACATTCAGTTTCTGCTCTGGTTTTCTCATTCACTTTCGCATCCTTGGAGCACAGCATATAATATGTGCTCAATAGATGCTTGCTAAAAGAATACATGGATCGGAGAAAGAGAAGAAAAATCATAGAGGAAAGTGTGGCGAGAGAGAGCAAAAACAGAATCAGAAAGTGAAAAGCTAAAGATGAAGTGGAAAGGCAGATGAATGAGATAAGAAAGACATATAAAGACACAAAATGGAGTAGCCAAATTACAGTCCCCTCAGGAGGCAGGCAGCCTAGCAGAACTGACACTTAGGAGAACTGAGGAAGTGATGCAAACGGCAGATTGGGTTTAACTTTTGGGGGATGATTTGTTCCTTCTGGTTCTATAATTTCTGGCATTTCTCAATCTTTTTTTACCACTAAATTTCTCTATTTAAAGATGACCTATATGAATATAGAAAGTGGAATTAATCAAAATGTTCAATATTGGTGGAATTACTTAAAAAATAAAATGTACCAATTAAAAAAATAACAACGAGAATCAGAAATCAGAAGTGGCAAAAGAAGAGAACACCAAGTTCTTCAGAAGAGAAGAGAACCCATGATTGAGCCAGACTTGTTCTAAGACTGGGGAGTTAGCAGAGAAAGAGCAAAAAGCTATTAATGCCTCACTCAACATAGGAACTGTTGAAGATATAGGAGCTTCTACTCTGTATGAGTGTCTAAGTGACTGTAAAGGGTAACCCAACAGGCACCTGCTCCTCAATCCCCCTGAGAGAACAGGATGCTATGTTACAGCTGGTGAGTGCACTGGGTTCAGGGATGGGGAGATTCTCATTGTTCACAGTAAGCGCAAGGACAGAAGCTGGCAGCTCAGGAGTATGTCTGGGTTAAAGAGATATAGAAACAGGTTACTGCACAATTATTTTAATTTAAAAAAGCAAATTAAATAAAAAGGTGTAGATAGCTACACCCTTATATGTTTAGAAAATTATTCTCCATAATGGTGCCTTCCCTGGTGACTGCAGATGGCAGCTTTTACCATAATAAGAGTTTTGTTACGACCCATAAGAAGATAATGGGATTATCAATCAAAAGAAGGGGGTTCTAGCACCGGCTTTCTCACACATTAGTCCTGTGACCCTGACCAAGTAGCAGATCTCAATTTCACAGGAAAAAACTGAGGCTTAGAGCAGTTGTATAACACTTGTTACCTGCTTGCTTTCCACACAGGATCACTGAGGGACTAAGAGAGTATCTGTATGAAAGTCTATGAAAACAGCAAAGCATGACACAACATCTTGAACTATTTACTATTAATTTCACAAGTTCTATAGTATTAACCAATTCTGGTTTGGTGCACACCTAGTTTACTGATGCACTTTCTGCAATCCTGGTTCTAGGATTAAAAGGTAAAATGACAAATAATTATATTTAACTATATAACCTAAGTGATTAATTTCCTGTAAACAGGTTATCATATGATATAAACACAGAAAGTGTTTAAACTATATTATAAATACAAAATAATGTTGTGTCAAGATTCTACCTCTAGAAATGTAAGAATTTTAGTTACATGCACTAATTTATATTCTACAATGGAGAATTTTTAAAAAAATAAATGATAAAAACATAATATATTTCCAGTGCACACTTCTCACAACAGGTTCTACTGATAAGTCCATTTTGCAGATGAAAAACCAAGGCACGGAGAGGCTAAGGAGGTCTCCAAGGTCACACAGGAAGCAAGTGGCAGAGCCAGAATTCAAAGTCAAGATGTCTATTGCTAAAGTGTGTGCTTTTTACCACTAGATTATTTTGCCTATCATTGTCTCAAATGATTTTGTAAACAGGCCACTCTCTGGAAAACTAAAGCCCCTCCATCCCCATCCTTTCTCTGTGCCCCCATAGCACCTTGGGCTTACTTCGATGAAGCTACATTGTTCACTAGTTGGCTGTCTTACAAGAATATGAACTTTTTGATAGCAAATACCACATTCCTTTACGCTCCCGATGTCCACTCTCCAGTGAGTTCTGAATGTAAGGGTAGTCTCTGTGTACAACTAACACTATGCAAACAGGCTGGGGAATGGTTTTACAAGATATATAAAAGGAATACTAACAACAACAAAAAACAAGTTTCATGGGGTTAAATATCTGGAAAGCTTTATCATACTTCCTTCTCACCCATTCCTGGAGAAGTCGCCCTGCTTAAGGGATTAGGATCCTTCCACTTTCGGCATGAGACAGTTTACAAGTTCTTGCATACATTACTTCATGTAATACTCAAAACAATTATAAGAGCTAAAGAGAGCAGTTAAGAAACTGAGGCTCAGAGAGGTTAAGAGACTTGTCCAAAGCCACTGAAAAGTTAAGGGGCAAATTGAGAATAGAACCTGGATATTTGTATGAACTCTTAAGTCCGGCGTGCTCTCTCCCCTATGTCACAATTACCATCCATCCATCTGACACTTATACCGAGAGAAGATGATCTAGCCCTAACCTGGCTTCAGTTTGTGCAGAAGGAGGAAGGGGAGTGGGGTGCCTGTCCGAGCTATCAAGTTAGCCTCGCTGCTCTGTCTGCTGGTCCACCCCAGCCTTTTCCTGGAGAAGGCTATATTTTGCAGGATATTACTTAATCTTCAGTGCCAAAGTGTACCTGTGTTTCAGTGTTTTTATTTGTTTTTGTTTTGTTGAACATTTGTTTCTAGCATTCTATAGACCCATTTGAACTTATCTGTTATGTGATTTTGAGTACAGCTGCCTGGCTAATTATTTAGGAAGGCTACTGTTCTTTACCTGTGTGTACCACTCTTCAAGAACTCTGATAACTAAGTACAACCTAACTTTTCCATACTCTGGTTTTTCCTCCTTAGCAAAAGTGTCATTCTCATTTGTTATGCCAAACATCTGCCTTTACATTTTAGAGCAAATCCTTTTCCAAAATAAAATTACCCAAATACATATTTTCTGAACAATGACAACTTTTAGGTGCCAACCAATTTTAGTTCATTTATCCAGATCTTAACAAGAAATATCATTCAGTAAAAGTCTTTTAAAAATAGAGGTATTTTACTACTTAATTATAACATAAACAAGTGCTTCTATATTAGAACTAAAATTGTGAATATTCAATATAAGAAAAACAATACAAATCATAAATCCAAATAAATTTCTCCAGCATATTTTTAATCAATATTCTTTTCCTACCACAGAGTTGCTCTGTGATCCATTATCTTAATTGAGAAAAAATACAGTATAAATTGCTTCTTCCTCACCCCTAAAAGAAGAAATATTACGTTTAACTATCTTCTGAGAAAACTTATTGTAGAAATAAGAGCCTAGAATTTATAAAGTGTGAATTAAAAGTGATGAGTAACCGTAAATATTTTTATATGTTCAGTAATATGCCTAAATATATCTTTCTTAAAATAGCGTTGAGCATTAAAAAAATTGTAAAGTAATACGGCTGTCTGTTAGGAAAATATGAAACATGCAAATCCCCATAGTCTTAAATAACATAAAACTTCAATAAACTTTACTAAAGTTACACTGAAATACTAAATATAAGTTTATTACACAAATATATAGACTCACCCTTGTAACAAGGCCAATTAGGAATCGGCTTTTCTGGAAATCAATTATAACAGTAGTTCTGCCTTCCTAAGTCAAACGTGAGTAAAGGAACCATTTTATACAGTATATCAAGTTCCTAAAACCTTCAAAAAACTGTTTACAGTGTCATTTAGGGAAAAATGCTTCAAGTGTCATTTAGTGACATTTAGGGAAGTAAAGAACAGGTAGAATATTCATGAATTTATAGATAGAAAACAGATACAAAAAGAGTAGTGACTTTTTCTAAGACCACAGGGTTACAAAGCAAGGGATTAAAAATGGGATGAGAATACCATTAATCTGCCAGTCAATGCTATACAGTCTTCTGGAGACTTCTTTTGTGCAAGTATTGCCCAAACTAGAGCACAAATGAGCTGCTGGGGCTGAATTTTGGAGAGTAAACTAAGTTGAAGTTAAACATTGGCTTTTTAAAAGCCAAGATATTGAACTGGTCAAAGACCAAAATGAGTAACTTTTGATTGTTCATTCAGTTTACATACACTAAGTATAGCAAGTGAGAATTTCAAAAGCAGAGCAATAGTTTGTCGGAAGCAGCCAATTTTAGTCTATCTGTATGAGAGTTGTGGTTACTAAGTTTCCTATCTAGTTTTATAATTATTTTTATTTTCTTTTGTAAATAAGAAATTAATTAACTCTAGAGCACAATTTCAGAATCAGTCAGCCTTTAATGACTCATCAGGATATGTTTGGGGCCATCGGGATAACTATGTAATATATTCTATGGAGGGGGAAGACTGGCTAAATGAAAACATATGTTAATATAAACATCATATCTGTAAGAAGAACTTAAATTTCCCATTACACAAATAATAGGACATATGAACAGTTAAAACCTTTGCCCTACTCAAATCTTTTTTGGGAATTGCTAAAAAGGAGATCAGTTGGCTTTTCTGGGTTTCAATCTTTCTTCCTGCCTTTGTTCAATCTCTTTTATGAAGGTAAAGCAAGAGGTCTAATGATGGGTTAAGGCAGAGAAGAGAAGCAAAGAGATGGACAACAAGTTTAAGCTCTAGGAGTGAAGAGTCACCATTAAAAAAGGGAAAAAAAAAAAACAACAACAAAAAAACAAGCCTCATGGCACTATAACCATTCGAATCAATATTGTTCATTCACACCTTACTTCAGGCTCTTGTTTCAGGAGCAACACCTATCCCTATGCATCTCCAACACCTGCATTACATACGTTACTTTCATCCTCACTGGAAGGTGTTACACTTATTTAATACCAAGCCTTCTGTTAAATCTCCATGGTGACTAGAACTGACTTAGATACTTCAGATACTAAACTATTTGGTAGTGACACTATGAAACAGAGCCAAATGAATTAAGCAAGCAGTTGAATGAAGCAAGCATGGAGTCAACAAAGCAATTCAACAACTGAACCAAGCCAAGGCCAAAGATTGCCTAATTCTTAGCCCAAAGTAGACTTGTTGGACCTAGATTCCTAAATGGGAATATGGTTATACAGAAACTCTCCCACCTAGAACTTTTACAGAGAGTCAAGCATGAAAACATAATATGTACTTATTATTTGGTCTTACATCAAAAAGGATAATAGAAGTTGGTAGTATTTTTAAGAGTAGGGGGAAAAAAGACAGAGGAGGTGAATCTGCAGTTCTTGATGACCACTATACCCAGAGTCCAAGGCCAGGAACCACACAGGCAAGAGTGAAATAGACAATGGTCACTCAGAGAGTGAATGAAAATAGAATGAGTGGGATAGCCATTTTCAACTATGTTCAGGTGTAAGTACTAGCATCTGAGACAAGTTTCATCCTACTGCCAGGCTGTACATAAGTCAAAAAGGGAACCAAATGATAGAAGAGTTTGAAAAGAAACAAAAAGCAAGCTTACACTTGATGTAGACACACGTATATGGTATATACAGCTGTATATACACAAACTAATAAACATATACATTTTCTAAACATATAAATCAACAAGGATAGGTATAAAACAAACAAACAAAAAAACTCAAAAACTATATTTTGATTTATTTTACTCGGGTGGAGAAAGTGTGGATTGCACCTAATCTGTATAACCATTTAGGGAATCCTAGGCTGTTAGAAACAACCAATAAACATCTTATTTATAAGAGCCCTAAGTTCCTTGGGAGAAATGATAAAGGAGACTTTGGAACTAACTGATGGTTAGGCCACGAAGACACTAAGATTATGACTTTCAAAAGGAAAAACAAAGACTGTCCTAACTTGGGTAGGGGGTCTAGATCTCATGGGCAGGGGTGCTAGAGTATCAGAGGCACCACCAGGCATAAAAAATGGACAAGTAACCCCTTAAGAGTGAGCAACTAGCCTTGGAAGACTAGTTTGATTCAGGGAGAAATGCTTTTCTTATGACCCTAGGTGGTGCCACTCAAAGTCCCACTGGCTCAGGCCAGTCCCTAGTGAACAGTTTTCTAAATTCTGGAAAGGAGGGGAAGGAAAGATTAGAGATTAGTGGAAGGGAGCAGTTCTGGGTGTTGAAGAAAGGCGAAAAGAATCCTAATCTCTAGTGAGGAAGCCTCCCCCAAATGTGGCATCCCAGTCGCAGGGTGGACACCAGCAGAGACACCAGTGGGAAAGAAGGCGGCCAGGAACAATGGCTGGTGACACCAGCTGAAATGTTCCTGGGATTCTCACCTAAGTCCTGATCCCCAAGGCTAGTGTGACAGGGCAAATCAAGACTAACTACAAAACCAATGGAACTGAGGAAACAATGAGGACTATCCCCAACAGCTAAAGCTGGAAGTGCCTCCCTGATGAAGACTTTCTGCAACTATGGGTTAAAAGTCCAGCTTTAAACATGTTAAGTAACAGTGAACTATGTCGGTGAAGAATGGGTGTGTGGTATGATGAAATCTTTGGAAGTCCAGATATCCAGTCTCATCCCAGGAAGAGCTAGAGTAGGAATGGTAGGTGTTACTCCAAGAGCTCAGGATCTGTAGTCATCCAAAGGCTCTTGACAACTTCATTTCCTCTCTATTCAAGCAACAACAAATGTTGGCTTTCCTCAAACTCAGAAATATTTTAAAGAAATTATCTATAATGATATCTGGCCACATCTATTTCAATTTGCACCAGAGTGCTTCTAATATTCAAGTCAACCTAAGTAAACAGACAGCTGACAGATTCAATGCTCTGTCTTACTTAGATCCTGCCAATTCAGAAAGTAAATACTCCTGCAAGCATCTGACAATCAAACCAAAAAAGTATGACTAAGAATTTGTAAGTGGTTAATTGAAACAGACCTAACAAAGCACAGTCCGTACTTCATTTTTCAAAGATATGGACCTCTTCAAAATCTAACTTATGTTCAGTTCTGGGAATTGGCAAATCAATTAGGATCTCATCTGATCAGACTTCTGGCCTTTAAGTACTCCTACAGTTTCAACACTCAAGTACAATCAATGATGCAGTCAGTCTTATAATGTAAACATTTATTTGCATGAACTGCAAGAAATAACAGCTAATACGGCCCCTCCTGAGCACCAGAAGCAATTTTTTAATTGGGAAAAATTTAATGGGTTTATGTTCCGATTGCTTTTCAAAACTGAGAATTACTTAAGAATTAAAACATTGTGATCACTCTATATTCAATGAAAAATACATGCCCCAATCTTCCTTCTTCTTTTAAGCCTAACCTACAACTGCGATATGAATACAAACGCACTTTTTAACTTAAAGAACGCTAATAAAATCCTAGCGCTCACACAAAATGCTTAAAACCGATCAGTGAAAGGAGAATTTGTAAGTAGGTATTTTCTTATGTAGCAAAAATTTGGGGAGGGGGCAGGTTTCAGTTTAGGAAAAGTTCACGTGTAACATTTTAAGGAGTACTAAGTATTTCTGTTCTGGGCAAAACTACTGAGCCTCACGGTCCTTACCACACCGCCAGCTGCGTCTGCGAAAAACCTATCGGAGGGCAAGTTAACAGGTTTCTGTGGCTCAAGTTTGCTTAACAGAGAAGTCACCTTGGCATAAATATCCTTAGGACATCAGCCGTGCGCTTCTCGTGGCTGAGCTCCCGTGGACGCGGGAGAAGCCCGCCAACCGAAGACCTTGCAAGGGCCGTCAAGGGCCCCGGGTCGGACTTCCCCGACCGCAGCCCTCCTAGGGCGCACCTGGCCGGCCGGGGGACTCGGGGGCCGCGGGGCCGCGCGCAGACCCGTGTGAGGAGCTGTCAGCGCTGTGGAGCTTCGGGAGCCACGGAAGCCGCGGCCGCTCCGCGTGCTCACAGCCCAGGCGGAGCCGGGGCTCGCGGGCCAGAGTCCCACGGCGCCCCCGCCGCCCTCGGCCCCCAGTCGGCCCCTGGCCGCGGCCTAGCGCCGCCGCCTGCCCGCCTCACCTGCGCGGCCACGGCGCTTCTCCCGCCGCCGGTCGCTCTCGTAGAAGCCCAGCGTCTCCGTGTGCTGAGGCGCCGGCGGGGGCCCGTGGCCGCCGCTGCCGCCCGGCTGTTCCGTCTCGCCACGGCCGTCCCGCTCCCGGCCGCCCGCGCCGCCACCGCCGCCTTCTCCCGGGGCAGCCGCGTCGCCGACGCCCGCCATGTTCCGAGCACAACAAACCGTCCCCGCCGCCTGCCTCCAGAGCCCGGCCCGGCCCCCGCCTCCGGCCGGCCCCCTCCCCGCCTCGCCCCGCCCCTCGCCGGAGCCCGGGCCGCCGCCGCCGCTGCCTTCCGCGGCCAGACGAGCGGCGCGCGCCATTGGCGTCAGCGGTCCGTGTGAGGCTGCCGCCGCCACGGCCGCCGCCATCTTCTTCCTGCCCTCGCCGTGACGGGCGGCGGCTTCCCGCGCCGCGGCGGGCTCGGCCGGTCGGGGTGCCGCGCCGGCCTCCATGCAGTCGGGCCGCGAGGCCGGGGAGAGCAGGCGCCTCCGGGGCTCGGGGCCGGGGCCCGGTGGGTTGGGGCCGGGCGTGGCGATGACGGGCGGCGGGGCGGCAGGGGAGGGCCGGGGCGGCGGCTGCAGCGCCCGCTGTCCGCCGTCTGCGAGGTGTCCGGCCGCCCGCCCGGGTCCCCTTTTGCAGGTTCGGTGCCCGGAGTGCGCCGGCGCCGCCCGCCCGGTCTTGGCACCGCTGGCGCGGCCGCGGCGACGGGGGCCCAGCTCCAGATCTTCGACCCCCGCCAGCCCTGGCCCCATGTGTCCGCTATTTGGGCTCCATCCCTTCTGCATATTTATGGTCGTTCGTCACATTCCGTGACCTCTGGGTGTCCGTTGACAGTTTCCAAAGCACTTGGGCAAGAAGGATCTTGGGGGAGCTTAACAACAGGTGGGGCGCGAAGAGGAAGCGAGCGACCTGGGGACTGTGCCAGACGAGCTGAGTGCTTTATGCGCTTCACGCGCCCGCGGACATTCTAAACTGTCCTTTGGGATTAGGGTTAGGACACGGCCCTGGCTGCCGCGGTGTCCTTGCTCCGTCACCTGGGCGACCTCATTACTTAGGGCGGGACATGCCCTTTGCCGCTCTGGCGTGTGACCCCGCACCGAGCGCGGTGTCGAGTCCACCCTCAGCTGGGGTCGTGGAAGTGAGGACGCCCCGGACTGGGAGAAAGTGTGGGGGCCTTTGCCACTTGCTTCCCGCGTGATTGCGTCTTCCAGTGAGGGGGACAGTGGTACCTCGGTTTCCCGTATGCCAGCTTCGGGACTCACCTTTCTTACTCTTGATTAGCAAAAGCAAATCCAATTTCTCGCCGAACACTAAACTGCCTGGCATCTGCTCTAGGTCTGGACTTGGGACCCAGATAAAAACTGGCCTGAATAGAGCAAAATCGAGTTGGTGTTGATTCATCAGAGAGACCCCGAGAGTTCTGTTGTCACTGGCAGGTTGCCTGATTGCAAACTCTTAGCAAGTTTGAAACAGAGCGGGCTGCTTTGGGCAGCACAGGCGCCTGGCAGTCTTACTGAAGGAGGCAGGGGTGTGGGACTGAAAAAGCCCAGCCGCTAGGAGCTGACCCTAGTCCTGGCCTCATGGAAAGCAGCGACCAATGCAGACTGCAGAACCTCCTTATCCTTTTTGAAATAACTACATGATTACATTTCTAAACTTTATTCCTGTGACCATCCTGCGCGAAATTGTTTTGTTTGTATTTGGTCAAAACTGAGCCTTACTGAACCAATGAAAAGCAAATGCTTTGGTCAAATCTTCAGAATTATTTTGAAAATCAAAAGGCACGGAAAACGTGTCCTGGAAGTTTCCTTCCAGCTCAGATTTTCTTATTCTCAGATCCTTTATTCTCGTGGGGTAAAATCCCCCATTCCACTCAATTATGCACTGATTGCCAAGAAGGAAGTAAGCTTTGATTTCTATGTTTATGTCAGTTTCAGTTTACTGTCTTACAACATTTATTAGCCTATTGTCCCTGCCTTTAACTCAAAGTGGAGCTGGAAGGGAAGGAATCCCAAATTCTGTTTCTTAAGGCAGTCAGTAATAGGAATGGATTTCTCTCACTTTCTATATCAAGCCTGGGGAAAGACATTGTGTTCCAAAGGCTGTGCCTATCCTTTTAAATAGTCAGCAAAGAGAAGAAGGGAGCAGACATGTCCGAGCTAGGTACTGAAAGTGTTATGGAAGTAAGAGGAGCAAACTGGAAATGTGGGAAAATTGATGGACCTGAGGCTTCTCGTCGATTGGGTCTTTTCACTAGAGCTGCAGTATTTCATATGATGTGTTGTGCAAGTGTGCATTCACAAACAAATCCATATTAAAGTCAACATAATAAAAACATTTTAAAAGCAAACGTTAATGTAAATAAGTTTTTTTCAATTAATACTATTCTCTGCTTGTATAGACGTTGATAATTAGATAATCAAGTAGCTTATTATATATAGTTGTTCTCTTTGAGTAAATTCAACCTATTGCGACCTATTCAGAATCCAGGAAAGGGTATTTTCAAATATGTATTCTGAATCTTCAAAATATTAAATTACAAATAACCTTAAGGTAAAAAATATTTACATAGCCTAGAAGAACCAGCAGTTCTCTAAGGAAGGTAAATATCAGTTACAATATCATAATGCCTCTTTCTGTCGGTTGTAAAAAGAAAGGAACAGGCTTAGATTTGTAGCATTACCTTTAGAAAACAATAAGAGTATTTAAAAATTTTAGCAGCCCTAGCCATTAAATAGCATTTTGTGTTGTTATAAGCTAAACCCAGGATTTGGATGACAATGAGCTACAGTGATTTAACTTAAACATTAATTCTTCAAACAATAAGATGGTGTGCTTGACCATGTCATTGTACTAGCTACTAGTGAAAGAAAGATATTTCCTTGGTGGAAAATAATTTCAGTAGAGGAAAGTGATAAGTATTGGATAAGTTCAGAAAATGAGAAGAGTCTCATGGTCATCATACCTTCTATGTGCCTACTGTATTTTGAAATTGCAAAGCACAAAATGTCATTTTTAAAAAGAATGGGAATTTGGTGAGTAGTATGTACACAATTTTCAAAAATAAATTGCTTAACTTTATATTTTAGTAATTAAAGATTTAACAATTGTGATTTTGTGACTCAACAAAATACATTCAACCCATCGTGTATAAATTATAGATTCAAAGCTCTAGATCTTAATGAAACCTATAAACTCTTATTGCTTGATGTCCAAATCAAGTCATTACAGTTCTGTTTTGGCTGTGTGTATAGCTATGTGACCCTGGAAAGACAATCATTCTGACTCTCAATGTCTTTTATTGGTAAATGGAGGCAATACTTCTATAGTGGGAACTGGAAGAAAATACAATTTTCCTTTTCTTTTCCCTTAGTGGTAACTTTGAATGATTCCTTTTATTAAGGCTATGTAATTTTCACTTTTCAATTACAAAGCAACTTATCTCTTGATAGCACTTATAGTATACTGTCCCTAAAATACTCATATGTTTGAAATTAGTTCCATACACTTTTTCTGAGTAGCAAAAACATCAAGTACTTTGCTAACTTGAAAGAACCCTGAGTCATGAGAAGGCCTGGATTCTCTCTGAGTTTCCAACTGAAGAGTCTACCTCTCTCCACTTCATTTTCCCACTTGCTGAGTATTGGATTAAATGACTCTGATCACTACTTCTAACTCCAAAATTTTGTGTTAAAATCCATGAAAATCCCTTTTTAGATTCTTGGACCCATAGGTTAAAAATAGCTACATAGGCCTGCAGTATCAAGATTGGTAGAAAAGTATGAAATTCTTAATTAGAAAGTCACTTTGTAATTGGGTCTAAAGTTTGAAGGTGGGGAATTCAAATGCAGTAACTATTGATAACACATCAAAGGCACACAAGTCTTTATGTTCTGTGCATTAGTTCTTCATTCCTTGGCATGGGAAGAACTGATGTGTTCTCTCTAATCTTCCAGCCTTTAAGGATAGTTCTCACCCTAAGCCTCAGGGTTTCTGTATTTTGAACAAATTTTCCATATTGTATCCATGCACCCCTAAGTCTAAGAACAGTGATCTAAAGTGATATTCAACCACTTGAAATGGAATTTGAGATGATTACTCAGTAATTATTGTACAGTTAATTTTGGTAGTATAGATTCAAACACTGAATAGGGTATAGTTTTAACTATATCTGTATTTCTCAGTTGAAAATTTATTTCAGCAGTATTTGACTAATATTTTCTAATCCATAAATGCCACATATCCAATTCACAAATTGTAGTCCTGAATTTAATCCATTCACAATTTTGTTTTCAAAGAGAAAAATAACAGTTGATGTTTTCTAAAAATCTCAACAGTTTTGCAACTGATGTTCTAGAGAAATGAAGTATACTGCTGGGCCCAGAGCAAACTTTGCACTAACTTTATATGAGTTTATTGAGTCTCTGAGTTTCAGTAATAATATTTTCTATCTTTGGCAATCATTTTTGGACTAATATTCATTATGTTTATCCTTTCTGGGCTTTGTTCCATGGATTTCCAAAAGACATCAGCCAGGTTTGTTTCTGGAAGATGTAACACAAATTGGATAACATGCCTTTGATTCTAATGTACCTGTTACAACTTACCTAAAACAGTCACGAACAAAATCTTATTTCTAAAAGCATTTTTCTGGCATGAAAATATATGACTGAAACCATTGTAAATAATATTTAATGAAAGCTATATTTTGTTAAAAGGGGTATTTTATAAAAAGATATTCTGTTCTGAAAACTTAAAATTAGGGTCTGTTTATATAATAGAAGTGTATGAGCTTATATAAATCCATACTTTATTGGCTAATAGGACCTTTTATTGATAAGCAGATGTACGGTTTATTGCTTGTTGGATTTTAAATTTCTGGAAAATTTCAAAGTATTTCATGAAAGGGACGCTGGTAATGACTTAGCAAGTGTTGCATTACGTGTTTCTCTCTTTGAGGAGAAAGAACATTGTTCATTTCTCATTATCGCAATAAAAAAAAGGCATATCATGTTTAAATTGTTTTAATAGTTAATTAACTCACTTTTTGAGAATGTATTTGCAGAATAAACTCAGACCTTCAAGTGAATTTAAATGTCAAAAATCCTCCTTTATAATTCCAGCTAGCAAAGGCTTTAATTTTAGAACTCAGGAAGCAGAGAAGATTTTATTTGCTGTCTACTTCATATTGCTATTCATTTTAGATTTTGCCTTTCAGAATTCTCTATTATCTTGTTTTCATTATTCCCCAGTGGTTAGTTATTTATTGCTTCTTTTGGCCACTCATCAATAGTAGTTGGTAATCAGGAGATTTCATGTGATATTTAGGATAATTTTTTAACTTTTTTTCTAGTGTTTCTAACTCTCATAGATTAAGATAACTGAGTAATTTTTCTTTTTATATCTATGACCTTTAAGTTCTTTTGGGCTGTGATCTTACTCTCGTAATTAGCTTTTATTCTGCTCATTAATCAGTACTTTCCATTCTAATATTTTTTTCCATTTCCTTATCCTTAATATTTCTGAGATACTAAAAAGTGCATACACTTTCTGGATCTTACAAAGATCTATTATTTCAGTATTATCTTTTCTTATGAAAACAAAGTATTCATCTTTTTCTCTTTTGTCTTGATTACCAAAATTTATTACAAATGCATAATAAATTTTCACATTCTAAGTCATCTTTTTTTAGGGTTTCTGCTTTCCAGGTTTTAGACATTTGCTTATCTGATTTCAAGGTCTTACATTTTCAAATTGCTCTTTTATATGCATTGTTTTAGTCTGTTTTATGCTGCTATAACAGAATGCCAGAGACTAGATGATATAATGAAAAGAAATTTATTTCCACATAGTTCTGGAGGCTGGCAAGTCCAACATCAAGGAGCTGGCATCTGGCGAGGGCCTTCTTGCCGCGTCATCCCATGGTGGAAGGTGGAAGGCAAGAGTATGAGAGAGAGAGACAGAGAGAGAGAGAGAGAGAGAGAGAATGGGGGAGGGATAGGGACCCAACTCATTATTTTATGAGGAACCCACTCCAATGATAACTAATGCATTCCAATTAACTCACTCCCACGATAACGGCATTAATCCATTCATGAAGGCAGAACTCTCATGAATTAATTACCTCTTAAAGGTCCCACCTCTCCTCAACACTGTTGCTTTGGGGATTAAGTTTCCAACACATGAACTTTGGTGGACACATTTAAATATAGAATAAATCTATTATATTCCCCTCTTCATTTCAATTCTAAATTTATATGTAAAATCCTTCTGTTTTTTTTCTGACATTTTCCAATTTAGCTTCAATTTCAAATAATGAACAACTTTTACCTGCTTGTTTTCTATATGGATGCTTAATAAGTACTATAACTTAGGTATAAAGTTTCATGGGAGAACAGTTCTCTGGTTAATTTTCCAAAACACAGCAATAAGAGGAAAATATGTATTGTGGGTTTAGTAAGCATTATTTTTTTTGTGACAGTTTTATCCTCCTAACTGTGCTTTCCCTAAGCCTATGTTAACAATAATTCACATTCTCCTGAGCATATGACCATTGATGACAAATATATCCTGGAGTTAAAAATTTGGCATGTATAATTCACACATAAATATTTGCTAAGAAAACTGAGGCTAAAGCAGGTGCTGATCCTTATTTATCATCTCGACTTTCATTCTGACCTTTTATTCATATAATTAGCTATGTAATAACACCAAATGTCCAAATAAAAATTTATTTCTAATGCTGGAAATCGTTTTTTTTTTTTTTCTTTTTTAAAGATGACTGGTAAGGGGATTTTAACCCTTGACTTGGTGTTGTCAGCACCACGCTCTCCCAAGTGAGCTAACTGGCCATCCCTACATAGGGATCTTTAGCCGTGGCCTTGGTGTTATCAGCATTGCACTCTCCCAAGAGAGCCATGGGCTGGCCCTGGAAATCATTTTTAAATATTCAACTTTAGTATTTATTATAGTGCTGGTATTTATGACCTGACATGGTTGCATAGATATCCTTTTCCTGAACGATACTAAGTTTCATGCAACTTGACTTTATTTTTACAGGCTTGGTAAACACATAGTTTCTGCTTTATCTTAACATAGCCAACAAAATCAGTGTTGTATTAAGTGATTAAAGGCACAAAAATAAGTTGATTCCATTGACTTTTGACGACTTAACGTCCATTCTAAATCTGCCATTTGTTTCCCTGTAACATTTTAATAATGTGTCACAGAGAAAGCCTAATTGGTATTAGATTTCTTCACTGGTGTTTTATGGACGGTGTTCGGTTTTATGGATAGTATAGTTTGCTTATCCCTTGAAATCAAATAATTTTATTTGTATTAGGACTATTTTTTCTTTTTTTAAATAACATCAGCAAGGGGGTTCCTTCTGGGTATGTATTTTTTAAGCTAAATTTCCAGATGAGCAGCATCCGTTAATCCTTCAGGGACATATCTAAACATACAGGTGGATTCACTCATGCAAGCATTTGATTTTAACTTACGGGTGGTTTATCAAAACAATCTGTCCTTTTGCTTCTGTGACAAGGTGGGTGAAATATGTGGGACTAGACCATGGAATGTAATCTCCAATGATGGCGTAGGCTAGAAAAGGTCTTTTGATAGAGAGGTAACAGAGTATAAATGGAGAAAACTATAAAGTTGGAGTCAGGAGGCCAGGGTTAGGAGTCCTGCGCTTACTGCTCATGAAACCTGGAATGTACTCTGGTCCTTCATTTTCTGATCCATGTAGCAAAAGGTGGGCTAGATTATCTCAAATTTTCCTTTCAGCTCTGGAATTATGTGATTTTTAGGTACTTCTTGGGTTATTTTAGGCTGACGTTAAATGTTGACTTGGCATTTACTGGTAATATTATTTTTCTTCAGATGAACTCAAGTACCCTATACTGAATCATAATGTTTATCTTAAATTGCTTACCTTCAGTCAGCAGACTTTAATATTTCTGATTCGGCAAACATTAGCTGACCGTCTTTTATGTGCCAGGTATTGTACAAAGCCCTAGAGTAACAAAGATAAATGAGATATCTTTCTTGTCCACAAGTAGTTATATTGCAATGTGATAAGTACCACAGTAGAGGGATGGATGAAGTGCCATGGTAGTTCAAAGAAGAGGGTGATTCTGCTTTGGAGGGAGGAGGGATGGCTTAGAAGGAAGAGACATTTGAATGGGTCTTGAAAAATGTGTTTGCCTGATGAAAATGTGCCTGAGGAAGGAAACCGAAGGAACTTATAGGCAGTTGTTGGAGTATGTGCAGAGTGAGAGAGGTAGGAAGATGCATGGTATTTGAGTAGAACTTAATGATTGAGTTTCAGTTTCCTGTGCTAAATCATAGGAAATAAATTGTGGGTGAGGCAGGGCATTGACTAGATGGAAGAATGGGCAAGAATGGTCTGCAAGTGAAATGAGGAATTAGGGGATTAAAAGGTTGCCAATACTACCTTTGGGTCTTCTTCGCAAGTTGAAGAATAATTCATGTTTTTTTTTTAGCTCATATATACTGGGATCTGCTTGCACTTCTACCCATAATTGTTGGGTAGAACCATTAGAACATTAGTCTGTGTTTATTGAGCATTTACTATGTATTAAGTCTTAGTCTCAATGTCCAAGTCCCTATCTAGTTAAAAAAATTTACCGCTTTTTTTTTTTCTGAAAATTTATCTCAGCATCACATTTGGAGAACAAACTTCTATTCGATTTGTTTTATTTGGCTGTAAGACAATGAATCATGCACTAAGGATTAAATTTTTTGACAGGGACTCACAGATACAATTTAATGACAGGCAATGTATTCTTCACATATAGGATATCACATTTAACCTCAAAGTCTCAAGTCAAACCATTTCAGTCTATTGAAAGGACAAAATGGGATGGTGGCATGGAAACTGCTTTTTGTAAACTTTAAAGTTCTAGATTATTTTTAAAAATTGTAAATATCAGAAAGAATACACTGTTCATTAGATTTTATGTCTGATACTCGGCCTTCTTCCCTGAAATTTATTGGGTAGGATAAGAACTCTATGTCAACTTGGAATCAGACTCTGTTTTGAGCCATTTAATTTAAACATATTATTTTAATGTAAGTGCTTTTGTTTTTACTTTGGCAGTCAGCATGCAATTTTAATTAGCACTTGGAACACAGCAGAATACATTGATGAGGCACAAGACATGAAGAAATACGTTCATAATGGCCTGAGTACTCTGGCAGCATCCAAGAAAGATGCTTTCAGTATAATGCTCAATGCTTCTGAGAAATAATCCTTGCTGGTATTTATACTCTTAGATATTTAGTTATTTTAGTGTTTTGAAATGTCAAAATATTGGCATTAGCAGCATGTCATCTATATGAAACTCAGAATATTCATTTCTTAAGCTTATTCTGGTGCAGAACCTGATATATAAGAAAAACTAAACTTATTTTCTACATCTGTCTGGGATTCTCTTCCCAACTCTGTCAATCAAGCTCTTACTCATCCTTTAAAACCTAATTCTAGTATCCCCCCTCACCGACTTCCTTAACCCCCATCCCCCCATGGCCATTCTCTTTTCCGTATACACCCATGCATCTACAACTGCAGACCACACTGTGCTATGATTATTTTTTAATGCATTACTCTCTCCTGTTGACTCATGCCATATTAGTAGTAACTGTCCCCATATCTGTATTTTGGTTGCATCTGGTTGAAAGGCACAACATAGTAGAATAGAACAAACATGTACTTTATAGTTGAACTGATGCAGGTTAAATCCTAAGTACTACTTAATTGCTATGGGACCTGAGTCAAGTCACTTAAATTTTTTTTCTTTAAATGAGGACAGTAATACCTTCTTTTCTGGATTGTTGTGAAGATTAAATACACTCCATTTATCAGTTCAACAAATATAGAGAGAGGTCCTACTACATATTGGTAATTATAAGTACTACTGCACTTGGTGAGAAGAGTAAAAAGGCCAATAAGACATAACTTTGTTCTAAGAACTTTATAATTTAGTGAGAGAGACAGACCAGAAAATAGACAATTGCCATATAATTGTTGAAGGATGAGTATGAATTCACTAGCACAGGGGTGATGTGGATAGGGGTGAAGACAGCAGGATTTGGGATAAGAAGAGAAGCCTGTGCAATGCTTTTGAGCCAGAGAAAGGATGGCAAGTCCAAGATACAGAGAGAGGTGTAATGGAGCACTGATGGTGGGTTAGGCTGGAGATGGAAATATCACAAGGGACCTTGTGATTAGCATTTCAGGAAGATCTCTTTCTTTGCCAGTGTGTGTAGTGGTGTGAGAGAGTCAAGGGAATCAGAATGAACAGTTAAGAGGCTGTAGCCCAGAAGTGGTGATGGCCTCAGTAGCAGGAGTTACAGCAGGAATGAGGTGGAGAGAAAACATTGAGAGATATTTACAAGCCAGAGAAGGGAGGATGTGATCAGACATAGAGGTGCAGGAAAAGGCAGTAAGGAAGGGAGAAGAACTTCAAGGGAAAATGTATAGAGCTCTAATTTGGGGGTGATGGTGCTATTCTCTGAGACAGGAAAGACAAGTTCAGGGTGTAAGTGGGGAATAGAAAGTGAGTCCAGTTTGGAAACTATGGGGCTTGAGGTAGCCATGGGGAGCACAGGACATTTTAGCTTCATCATTTTGAGCTCTTATGTTTTGACCCGGCTGTTTTTTTGTTCTTGAATATAAACAATTCTGTCAGGATGATGTCAACACTGATGAATTTTGTGGTGAAGTTATATTCCAGGGTAAACTCCATTAAGCCAATTTAATTCCTTGACTAATCATTTTCTCTATGGCCTATTTAAACTTTTTAAAAATTGTTTCCACTTGCATTTTTATTTTACTAACATTATTTTCATCAGGATAAAATCTTTCTTGTGTACATTTTACAAATGAAGATGTGATTTATCAACTTCCCTTTGTTCATCTCTGTCAAACTTTTACAGATATAGCTTTTTCTAGTTTCCTTTTAGCTCCGCTGTTCTACCATGTCAAATTTACTTTGTCAAATTTTGCACATCTAAACTTTTATCAAATCTTTGATTTTTTATCAATTCATGAGCAATAATAATTTTTACCATTTGCTGTTTTTGCTATTATCCACTGTATTTTACATTTTTTATTTTAGTTTTTGCTAAATATAATATATTCCTGAGACGATTTTTGCAGTTTTTAGACTTACCAATGATACGATTCTCAAGTCAGCTTTTCATCTTTTTTTTTTTTTTTGTGACTAGTAAGGGGATTGTAACCCTTGGCTTGGTGTCGCCGGCACTGCGCTCAGCCAGTGAGTGCACTGGCCTTCCCTATATAGGATCTCAACCTGTGGCCTCGGCGCTCCCAGCACCGCACACTCCCGAGTGAGCCACGGGTTTGGCCCAGCTTTTCATCTTTAACAAATTTTACTATGTATCATTTTGGTCCTTGACAGTTTCATTTTGGTCCTTAAGATCAAAACTGCCTCAGGATGACAGAATCAAAATGGCATACTTCAGCCTGTGGGATAGCCAAGGGGAAGTGTCCAGGAAATAGGTGCACATACATAGGTATGGTGATTTGTCGGGAAACAAAGATTTGGGAGCCATTTGAATCTGCATATGGAAGCCAAAGGAATGGACAGACATTTCACAGGAGGGTGTATAGCATGGGAGAAGAGCACCCTGGGAAACGAGGAGCAGAACCAACATTCTGGTAACAAATGGTCAAAAGAGGAGTCCATGAAGAGGAGGCAGAAGGTAAGAAGAGACCCCCAAGAGGGTGTTCTCACGGAAGTCAAGTCAAGAAAGAGGAAGTGGACAACAATGTTGGATGCTTCAAAGAGGATACATACTGAAATGCATCTTTTGGATTTAGCATCAATGAAGTCATCGCTGTTCTCAATGAGAACCATCTCGTGAGTGGAGAAAGAGATATCCAGCTGGATGCACATGAGAGGAGTGAGAAGGAAGTGAAGAGGTGAAGACAATCATACCCACATCTCTGTAAGAAGAGGAGTTTGCTTATTTGTTGACTGGTTTGTTTCATTTACTGTGAGAGAGATTTGAGCATGGTTAGGTGCTGATGGATTGGAGAGGAGATGATGAATTTCAGAAGAGTTGGAATGGGATCCCTGAGGAGCACATTAAGGCCCCAGTCCCTTCTAGAGGGTGGAATCTGGCATTAGTCTTGCTGCCTAAATCTCTGTATCTAGTGATTCCTCAGCAGCCAAGTGCCTAACAAGATGTAATCATCATCGATCTGGCCCATATAATTGGGCTTCTACTTTGGTTTCCCAGTTAATCCTCTGATTCCTTACTGGGCCCAGAGCTATCTCCTGAACTGCTGCTACTTGCTTAGTAGTTAACGAAGTCCTCTGCCAAGGGGCTCTTATTTATTGTCCCTAATTCCACAGTACTATTACCTGCCCTGACCCTTGAATATTATTGCTTTTGAGAAAGTCCTGCTGCCACATATTGCCCACGACATCAGATAGATATCCTCACTCTCCAGTTGTGAGCTTAGGGCTTCCCACATCTCCTGAGATCCACCATTCACAGGTCAGATGAAACAAAACACAACAAGACATTACTCTGGCCCTACCCATTCCCTGCTCCTCCCACTTGCCCTGAGACTGCACAAGTTAGAGCAAAACTTGGGTTGCCTCACAAGTAACGGGACAGTAGCCAACAAACACATCATTCATGGATCTCACCTAACCATCCATCCATGTCTTCACTCATGTTTGTTGAGTTCTTTTGAGCACCCAGCACCATGGCAAGCAATGGAGGTTGAAACATGAAGAGACACAGCCCCAGCCCTCAGGGAGCTCCTGGTCCAGCAAATGAATCATTTGTTGTAATACTGTGTGAAAGGCGATCAAGATAAAGAACCAGCTAGTCCAGATAAGCAGGCACTGTATGTAGATTGGTAGATTGCCCTAATTTTTTTTTTTTGGAGAATCTGTAACAATCTTGTGAGGCCAATTGAATGTATGAAATGTGCCCTTTTTATCCTAATGCAATTGTTTCACCTGCCAATGTATACAGCTCCAAAGGTTAACTTTGTTTTATGAAGTTGGATAGGTTCCAGGACTGTGATTTACCTTAGGGAAAACTTTTCTTATGCAGCAGCCAAGATCAGCTACTGAATCTCCAGGATGTTGAAGAAAGGGCATTCTCTTTGAAACCCTTTATATTTTTAGCTAGCATCCCCTTCTATCCTGTTCCTGTTCTGACAGGTATTTTGGCTTTTTGGTTTTTTGGCCTTCAGGACAAAGTGCAGGACAATTTTGTTGTTCTTGAGTCAAGTGTATTTGCTTGACCTCTGTGGAATTTAGTTCTGAACACATGCAAGAAATAAACATAGACTGAGAGGTTATAATCTGCATCTTCCCCTGACAAATTCTCCAAGTCTCTGTCTTTGCTTGCTTTGCTTTTTCTGGTCTCTTGTGACATGTTGTTGTCTCTGGGTTCCAGCACTGGCACCCCATGTGGATAGGACACTGTGGGAGGGGAAGTGGGAACAGCAAGGGTCTGGGAGTGCCCAGGGAAAGCCAGAAACACCCTGTTTTTGTTTCCCTCCACCAAGCCTCTGTTCCTCTTGAGTGGAAGAGTGTCTAATTAGTTTGAGGAAAAATAAGAGATACTAGGCATACATGTCTCCTAAAACTTGAAGTGTGCAATAAATACTGCATTAAAATGATCTATAAACCACTTTAACATTAACTTTGAACTCACATTTTAGTAGGCTGTTGGAAAAAGGAAAAGAAAGGAAACTCACTTCTTCCTAGGGCTCTCTTTCTCTTGCTGACATTGTGTTTCACTATTCTTAGATTTTTGTCCCCTGCCAAAGAATGAATGGGGGCCCATCTGGTCTTTGTAACAGTCCCTGCTGGTCCCTCTCTGCACATAACAAGGGAGTCTCTCTCTGTTTCCATCTCTGCTTCCCTCCAAGTTCCCTTGCTTGGAGCACGGACTCAGGCAGGGCTGCCTTGTGGTACCCTCTGCCTAGAAGGCCATGGCCACTTGGCCATTCCTGGCATGAGGTTTCCTCTCTCTGCAGGAATGGTAGGTGGATCTTCTCCATTCGCAGGACCCCTGAAACTATTTGGATTAGATTTTCCCAATGTAGTCATACAAAATTCTCCTATGCCTATATCCATTATCAACACTGTATTCCAAATACATTTTCTTGAGTGGCTGTTTCCCAATCCCAAATCCTACAGCAAACTCTTCTTTTTACCTAAATTCAATAATTAGGAGTACCACTTGCTCCCTACTTTTTAAGGAAATTAAGGGTAATAGATCGGCAAATTGCCCAAATCAAGAACTTAAAAATTTTACTTTACTCTTAAAAAGAAGAGGATTTTATTTTCAATGCAACACAACCTTGTACATGAATTGGTCCCAAGTAGGAATAGTTAGGACTAGTGATTATAATGTTCACATACCAAAAACCTTCTCTATAAATAAAAACCTTAACCTGGGCTCATTTGTTCATAAAATAACTCCTCATAAGAGAAATCCATGTAGTGCTAACCCTTTCACAACACACAGATCTGGGTTTCATTGGTTTGTCCAAACATTGATTTGTTCCACTGGAGCTTCCGAATTAGAAAAGGCTATTATAAATGTCTCCAAGACTTTAGAAAAAGCTTTTATGAAACTGCCATTTCTCTTCAAGTTTTACAAACTGAGGTCTCTAGCCTTGCTTCAGTAGTTTTGCAAAATACACAAGACCTAGATACTCTAACCATTCAACACTGCAGCGAATGTGCTGTTGTTGGTGAAAAATACTGCTTCTATGTTAATAAATCAGAAATTTTTGCTCCCAATTTAAAAGATCTTAAAGAACAGATTAAGATTTTTATCAAATAGATGATGCTACTTCCATTGATTTGTTAATTTGCTAAATCTTGGCTCCTGGCAATCTCTGCTCCAGGAAATTTTTCAGTCCTTGGCTATTCTTATAGTCACTTGTCTATTCTTATAGTCTCCCTAGTGCATGGTGTCCTCTCGTGAGTCTCAAATGCTTTCCAGCAGCCACCCGCACATCAAATGATTGCCATCAGGATCAGACAACTTGAGGAACTCAACCACCTGACCAGCAATGGCTATGTAGTTGCTGATAACAGTGACAATATCACCCTTCATTCCAGTGCAATTATTGATCATGGTAATGTCTACGTGACTCTTTGTCCCAGTGATTACATCTGCTGTCTCAATGGTGGTAACTGAGAGACTCACTATACTGTTCCATCACTCAGCTAGCTGAGAGAATAACCAAGAGGGGGGAATTGTTAAAGCAAATTAAAATGGAGACCAGGCCTAAAAAAATCCCTGAGCAGACAAAGCCAGTTAGGCCTTTAAAATAACTTCAACTTTGATTAAATTGCAAACATAAGCTGAACTTAACTTGGACCATTACTTGTAAATGCTTATATTAGAGAAAAACAAAACTTAAGTTCAACCAATCAGCAGCAGCCACCTAACTTAACAAGGGACTTTATGGTGGAATAGACTAAATAGGGCAACTGTATTACTGTAACCAATCAAATATATTTTCTTTATTTGTGCACTCAAACTCTATACAAGCCTATCCCTGTGCTTCTTTGACAGAGCTCAAAACCTCTTTTGGTTTAGTGCTTCCCAATTCATGAATCCTTATTTGCACAAATGCTTTAGATTTGTATCATGCCCCAGTTTTTCTTTTAACATGTTCTTTTGATAAAAGCAACTAGGAGTGAGGGCAGGAGGACAGAAGATAGAGAGTGAGAGAGAGTGAGAGAGTGAGAGAGCGAGAGGGCGAGAGGGCAAGAGGGTGAGGATGCTTGATTTTTAAAAAGATAATCCATTGAACAAGAGCATTTTTGAAAGAAGGCCTGGAAGCTCTGAAGAATTAACCGACGTTCCAAAATGTTCTCTGTTCCCTGTGGCTTTTGTGCCCTGTGAGAGGACTCTGAGAACTACCCCAGCCCATTCCACAGCTATTTTAAATTAATGGGAGACCCTCTGTTTGGATGTCTGGTTCTGTCTTGGGAGGTAGGACCGACTATCTTATGCTTAGGCAGGGTAGGTTCTTCATAGGAAGCCTCTCTTTATTATATTCTCTTCCTTTTTACTGATCCCTTTGACAAGAGATAAGCCCTCTCATTTAATATCAGAGCCACCTAGTGAGAAAGAACTCACTGGGCTGGCAGTTAGTTCAGCTGGTTAGAGTGCAGTGTTTTAACACCAAGGTCAAGGGTTCTGATCCCCGTACCAGCCAGCTGCAACAAAGAAACAAAACAAAAACCCCAAACTCACTGACATTAATTAATGTGTAAACAGCATCTACACCAGAGACTTCCTTGAGAAGAGACTTTGATCGGGTGAAGGACAGGGTACATATGATGACACTGAGTTGCGGAAGAGAGGAGAGGATGTCTCACCCTCGGTGAGGAGGGAAGGCACAGCCGGGAGTAAGAAAAACATTTCCAGTCATTTTACCAGGATGTCTCCCAGTCTCTGCAAACTTAATATGCCTCAAACTAAGGTATTACTTTTGCCCCTGAAGCTGCTGCTCCCTCTGTTACTACTTCTAATCCCCTAATCATGGTTCACTGAAATTGGAAACCTCAGTTATTTTCACTTGTCTCTTTGCCTCACCTACATTCACCCTGAAAATGTCATTTGTTTGCTCTCTTCTCTATTCCAGTTGCTGCCCTAGGGTATTGCCTCAACATTTCTCCTGGATAGGGAGGCAGAAAAGGGGAGCAGAAAAGCCTGCAGATTCTGGAGCCAGACTCCCTGGTTTTAGTTCATTGCTCTGTACTCAGTAGCTTTGGCTCCCTGAGCAACTTGCTTAACCTCTTGTGCCTCAGTTTCCTCCTGTCATTTGAGATGCATAAGAGTGTTTGTCACATTCAGAGTAAGGATTAAGTTAAATTAAATGGATAAAATGCTAGGAACAGTGCCTGGCACGTAGTAAATACACAATAAGAAACAGGTATCATTTCAAAAGCTTTCTAACTGGTTTTGCTGCCTTCTCATTTCTCATTCTATTCCCCACAGGTAGTCATCTTTATAATACACGTGAACAAAGCACTTCCTGGTGGAACCGTTTCCATGATCCTCTGGACCTTCTCAAGTTGGCTGCAGGCTATCTTCCCAACCTTATCTTCCACCAGACCCCTGCAGGTAATCTGTGCTTCCCTGGTCCTCACACTGCCACCTGCGTGCACATCTCTGTGCTGTTGGGGCTCTCTGCCTGGGGCTTCCTTCCTCTCCTTTTCTTTGGTAATCCACTTCTCATCTTTCCAGGCACAGATCAGACATCCTATGCTCAGTGAAAACTTTGCTGACCTTCCCTTCCTCATCACTAAGTAATGTTGATTGCTTCCTTTTCTGTGATCCCATAGCAATTTGTATATCCCTCAAACTTAGCCCTCCCACCCCTGCTCTGTAGCAGCCTGAGAGGGCATGCACACTACATCACCCAGGCCCCACGGACGGGGAAGCTCTGTCCTTTCTGCACATCTTGGCTCCCACAGGACATCCTCGTGATCAAATCCCCTTACATCTGCCCCCATGATACCACACATCCCTCCCTAAAGGAATTGAGTGAAACATTCTTTAGTTTGTGGATAAGAGTGTTTGAGAAAGAAAGTCCGAGGAATGAGTTTGGGGAAGGACATATCTTTAAGAGTTGAATTATCTGCTTCCTATAATTTGTGTCTCTTTCAGCCACTTTCAGAAACTTAAATACGAGTGACAAGCTCAGGGGTTTGCAGTCCTCTTCTTTTTGTGCTTACTTTCCTCCCTGGAAGGCAGTTAAGAGAGGACAGAACAAAAGCCTTTGATATATGAAAATAGATACGATGTTTTCCTCTTTGATACATGAAAATAGATACGATGTTTCCTAAAGGGCTAAAGCCTGAAGTTGTTCGCTCCCGAATGATGCCCCTTCTTTGAGCAATGGAGCCTTGGTACTCAAATCTAAATTGTTGCTGTTCTATGTTAAGTTATTATTCCCCTTCAGAAAAAATCTACTAATCCAGCTATGTTAGGAAGGGTCCCCAAGAAGCAGAGCTTGAGACAGAGACTGTTGTGGAAGTGATTTACTGAGGGTGTGCTCTTGGGAGAAGGGGAGTGAGAGGAGAACAGGGTAGGAGAAGAAAGCCAAGCATGGGTGTGGTTTGGGCTGGGGACTAACTTGGGCCTGACCCTATGGAGAGCTCTATGGAGCATAAACTGCACCACAGAGTTGGTCTCCTCTTAGGGCAATGGATATGGTCAATCATTGGCCCCTGTCTTCTTCAAAGGGGAGGTGGACACATAATCTCCTGGATAAGGCAGCTCCCTCTTGGTTGAGATCATTCTCTGATGAAGGGAGCACCAACAGCATCCACTATACCAACAATCTTGGAGCAAAGACGTGAGGAAAGAGGGCAGTTCAGAGCATGAGCTGACTACTCAACCTCACTGGGGTACTTTGAAAATATTGGCACGGGAATGGGATAAGTGTTCACTGTATATGTGTCTGTGTTGGGTGGAAGTGGTCACAGAGTTTCCCATGGTATATGGTTGGGGGCCCAGGCACTCTTATTAGAGTATTTAAGGGATGATAACTTCAAAAGACATGAGGACTTGGCAAAAATGAAGCAGCAGATTTTTTGATAGTCTGGAGACTACTTAATAGGTCATGGCAATACTATGTTCTTGGTCTAGTAGCAACTGACTATGGTGATATGTTACACTTTCTACTTTATTTATTTATTTGGAATTTCTACCCTGGTTTTATAAAGTTTAGCCCTTATAAACAAGGTGATTCCAAAACGGAAGTGGATGCTGCAAGTCATTTAGTTGCGGAGCTACTGCAGGGAGCTCTGAAGTGAGCTCTGCATTCCCTGAGAGCCAAGGCAGAAAGGGGTAATGCAATAAATTATTGAAGGACATTGTCAGATAAGAAATTTCTAAGCAGAGATATAAAACTTTAAGATATGTGTGTATTTATAGTGATTAGAATCTTATACAAATCCAATCGTATGTCTGTAACAGGGTATCTGGTGAGGTGGAATTTTTTATTTAGAGGTGAACATAGAAAGTCATATTGGAGCAGCCCATTATATAAACAATTGAGTCATGTCTTGACTTTGGAAAATGGTGTACAATTAACTTTTTTTTTTTTTTTTTTAAATCCTGTGGTTTAGCAAACACTTCTCTTCTGTTTGCAGAGGTTTGGGGAGCAAGTGAATGTATTTGCATAAGGGTCCTAAAAACTTTCTGAAATGGAAGAAAGGGAGGCAACAACCCCTTCTCCCAAATGTTAAAATTAGAAAAACCTGCCACAATGGACTGTGGTTGTCTTGACCAAGGTGAAGTGACAAAAGAGGACACTAAGGGCTTCAATGGGAAACTCACCACAAGGGACAGTGGTGTCTGGCAGTGACTTGAAACTCCACACAACATCCCTAACTCCAGGTGGAAGAGCTCAATCTGGTGCACTAGGCATCTGAATTCAGAAGATTTATGAGTGGGAACCAGGAAACCAATGATCTTGCATCCTGCAATAAGGGCCTTGGACATTCTATGACACTTTAAGGGCCATTGAAGGGTTTTAAGCAAGGCAATGGCTTGGCTTTTGTATTAGAAATTCATTTTCATGACTAGTATGGAGAATATATTTAAATGGATCAAGAATAGAGGCTGGGAGGCTGTTGTCATGATCCATGGGAGAGAAAAAGAGGGTCTGAATGAGTCCATGGTAAAGGAAAAGGACTCAAGACGTAGGAGGTAAAGTTATCATAAGCTGGTAATTGATTGGCTCAGGGGGAGCAGTGATTAACTTGTTTATTGTTTGTGCTATTTATTACTATTATAATCTGATTCCACTTGTTTCAGCTGTTGGTCTCTAAAAAGAAAATTGTGAAGATGGGGCTTTCATTAGTTCACTTCCTTTCATAATGACTATGGTTATGATTCCCAGTTTGTTGAGTGGAGTCATTGTTTTAATTTGCATAAGTGGCTTTTGGATATGCAAAGATCCAATTACATTAAAAGCTAGATACCAACTGATGTAGAAGAACAATTATCTAGATGTGGCCATGACATTAAAGAGAACAAATGTCTCACTCGAGAATTTGCCAACATTTACATTGAGTTAATTCTGGTTGCCAAAGAACTATGGGAGAAGAACATTAAGAAAAGAGGACAAAATACAGATGCCTTAGCCAGATGATACCCCTGCAGATTAGAAGAACAGGGCACATGTCTTTTGTTTTTTTAACCAAAATATTTAAAATTAGAAAACCAAGATTTTTTTGTTGTTGTTGTAAAGTGACAACAATAAGCCAAAACAATAAAGTGGTGTATATACTAACAATTACAAACATCCCCTGCCACAACTTCCTACTGGCAAAGACCCTGGGAGGAAACCAAGATAGTCAAGGACTCTTCCAGTTGAAAGTGTCCTTAAAGAGATTCCGTCCACTATACAGAATCTATGACAGCACATGCTTCATCAAGATAACCCTTGACTTATTTCCTTATCTGATAAAGTCTACTTGATGATCCAGTTCATGGCTTGCTAGTTGGCTGAAAGCAGGAATTGCTGCTGGCAAGAGATGCCATCACACTGAGACAGGAGACAGTGAGAATAAGAGAGACAGAAAAAAATGCCAGGAGAAAAAGGTCAAGTGAAGGTGGAATACAAAAGCAGATGCCAGGCAGGAAAAATGGCTTGGGATTAAGACCTGGACACCCACCATCCCTGCTTTCACTTTCTCAGTCTTACACATCACTAACCCCTCACTGCTGACTTTTACTCCCTGCCCTCTCCTAAGTTATTCTCTCAAAGGTCTCCAAGGGACCATTTGGTCAACATTTGATGACCTTCTCTCCATTTTTACCATCTTTAATCTCTCTGAGCGTTTGATATTGCCAACCACAATCTCCTTCCTGAGTCTTTCTCTTCCCTTGGCTATGATGACAAAGTGCTCCTCTAGTTCCTAAATGTCCTTGGCCATTCCTTCCCTGAGTTCTATACTGACTCTTCCTCCTCTTCTAGTCTTCTAATTGTGGGCTTGCCTACAACTCTGTTCTTTTCCTATTCCTCTTTTCTCTGCATTTTTCTATTTCTTAGTGTTATAGTTTGAATCTGTCCCCCAAAAGTTCATGTGTTGGAAACTTGGTCTACAATGCAGCAGCGTTGAGAAAGTGAGACCTTTAGGAGGTCATTGGGTAATGAGGGCTCTGCCCTCATAAATGGATTAATCCATTCATGGGTTAATAGATTCATGGGTTATCGAGGGAATGGATTAGTTATGAGAGTAGGTCTGTTATAAAAGCTAGTTTGGCCATCTCTGGTGAGCCCTCGTATCATGTGATGCCCTATATCACATTG
Organism: Cynocephalus volans; assembly: GCF_027409185.1. NCBI lineage: Eukaryota > Metazoa > Chordata > Mammalia > Dermoptera > Cynocephalidae > Cynocephalus > Cynocephalus volans. The sequence continues at coordinate 13,722,904 of NC_084468.1, forward strand.
GGGCTCTGAAGAGTGCCCACCAGTAAGAAGGCCCTTAGATGTGGCCCCTTGACCTTGGGCTTCCCAGCCTCTGGAATGTAAGAAATAGATTTCTTTTCTTTAAAATTACCCAGTCTCAGGTATTCAGTTATAGCAGCAGAAAACGGACTAAGACACTTGGATATTTAATTCACTTCTAGGGCTTCAAAAATTATTTCTATGAGACTCTGAAATATTATTGATATATACAGACATAAATAAAAATATAAAAAAATCTGGACCTGACCTTCCATGGAGTTCCAATCTTCCATTTTCTGTTGTCTTCCAGACATGTACCATTTACATTTCAAACTCAGCATTTCCAAAGCTGAACTTTTCTTGTTCCCCATTAAACTCCTTAGTATGAGCTAAAGAGAACTTCCTGATCTATCCATTTTCAACCTGTCCAGTTTTGTCTGTTGCCACTCTCCCACAAGTACCCTCTTCTCCAGCCATGTCTAAATAACTGCAGTTTCATGAACATGTCATGCTGTCACATGTCTCACTGCTATTGAAAACTATGTTGTCTCAACCTGAAACACCCTTCTCCCTGGGTCTGGATTTTTTCTTTTCACAGAAAACCCTTCTCCAACCCTCAGAACCTTTCTTGGGTATCACCTTCCTTTGGAAGGTTTCTTTGAACTCCTGGATCTGATGTCACTCTGCTGTCTCCTATAACACCTCCTGGAAACTTTTGCTATAGAACTTAATCACACTGTAGAGTAGCTGGTTCTCAACTGCTTGTGTTACCAACTGAACTGTGAGCTCTTTGAAGGAAGGACTACATTTTTTATCTCTGCACCCCCAGGGACTAGCAAAGTGCTTAATGCATAGTAGTACTTAATAAGTACTGAGTAAGTATAAAAACCAGCTTCTCTCTCCTGGCTTCATTATTTTTGATGATGGGGAAGCCAGCTCAAATTTACATTTCTAACCCTGATGCCTCCCCCACCTTCAAAATCACATCCTTCTTTTGCAACGTCTCTTCTTGAACATTCAGCAGATTTACAACTATAAACAGGATCTGAGCAAATCTCTCAATTCCTTTTTTTTTTTTTTTTTTTGACCGGTAAGGGGGTTGCAACTCTCAGCATGGTGTGGTCTGCACCACGCTCAGCCAGTGAGCGCACTGGCCATCCCTATATAGGATCCGAACCCGTGGCCTCGGCACTCCCAGTGCTGCACTCTCCCGAGTGAGCCACGGGGCCCACCCCAAAATCTCTCAATTCCTTTGCCCACTATTTTTCATCTAGTAAGGGCACCACCATTTACCGAGCTGCTCAGAGCACAAAACTTGGAAGCATCCTTAATTTCCCTTTTACTTCTACTCCACATCAAATCCTATGAAAAAATCCTCTAAGCTTTGCCTTACCGTATATCTGGAATCTGGCCATTTCTCATCTTCTCTGAAAATACCACATCAGTCCAAGCCACCATCATCTCTTGCCTGGACTCCAGTGGTGCCTTTTCACTGGTCTTTCTTTGTCTACTCTTGCCCCTCTACAAATGATCCTTCCACACAAAGTCCAGAGGTCCTTAACCCAGCTTATAAGACCCCTCAGGATTTGGCCTTTGGCTATCTTTCCGGACTCATTTTCTACCACCTCCTCCCTGTTGACTCTGTTCTGCTTACACAGGCCTCCTTGCTGCTTCCTGAACACACCAGATACATTTCTCTTGCTGTTCTCTCTGCCCCAGGTTCTTCCAGAACTTCGTGTGGTTCACTGCCTCACTTCTTTCCAGTCTCTGCTTAGTAGTCACTTCTGAAAAGAGGGCTTCTCTGATCACACTATCTAAAAAAGCATCTCCATGACCCTCTATCCTCTTATCCCGATTTGTCTTTTCTTTGCCACCTGATATAGTTCTTCATTTCTCCCTTATCTGTGAGGCATATGTTCCAAGACCCCCAGCGAATACCTGAAATCACATACTGAGTCCTATATGCTGTTTTTTCCTATGCATATGTACTTATGATAAAGTTTAATTTATAAATTAGGCATGGGAAAATAACCAATAATAAAATAGAACAATTACAACAATATGCCAGCATGACTACTCTTGCACTTTGGGGCCATTGCTAAATAAAATAAGGGTTACTTGAACACAAGCACTGCAATACCCTGACAGCCGACCTGATAACCACAATGGCTACTAAGTGATTTACTCATTGGAGCAGATACAGCATGGATATGCTGGACAAAGGGATAATTTACATCCTGAGTGGGAAAGAGTGTGATGGCCTGAGATTTCATCACACTACTAAGAATGGTGCATAATTTAGAACTTATGAATTGCTTATTTCTGGAATTTTTCATTTAATATTTTGGGACTGTGATTGACTACAGGTAACTGAAACTGCAGAAAGTGAAACTGTGGATGGGCGGACTACTGTCTGTCTATAGATTCTTCCTTCTCATTAGTGTATAAGCTCTTTGAGGATAAGGTCTATCGTGTTTTTTGCTGCAACTCTAAACAGTTTGTGGCATATTGTAAAAGCTCAATAAATATTTGATGTTAATTAATTATTCTAGCTATTGAGGGCTATGAGTCATCTTTGACTCCCCACTTGCATTCCTTCTTATGTATAGCCACCAAGTCCTTTAGAATCTTCCTTGTGTTTATTCAGTTAACATTTATTGACCGCAAACTATTTCACAGTGTGTTTATCACCAAGCTGCTTATTTCCCACAAGTGCTGTGTCAAATGAAGTAATTAATGCGACAAGAACTTTGTGAACTCTAAAGCACTGCACAAATGTCATTTGCCTTCCAGTCCCACTTTGATGACACTAATTAATGTTACTTCCACTTTCAACTCATACCGGAGCCTCTAACTGATATTCCTGCCTCCAAACTTTCCCTAGATAATATATTCTGCACCCTGCTGCCCACTTAATCTTCTTAAAGCACTGCTGTAATTATGTTCCTCTCCTATTCAAACACTTTGACTGCCTTCCAATTCCTGACCAAATAATAATCAAACTTTTTGGCTTATGACCAAGACCCTCCCCAACCTAGCCGTGGACTGCCTGTTCACTGTCTCCTGCTCTTCCCTCATTAAAACCTTGGATTTTCAGGTCAATTTAGCCCACTCACCTTTACCTGAGCACAACTGCCCTTTCCCTCCTGTCTTTCAGTCATGGTGTCCCTCTGATGGAATGCCTCCTTCGTACCTTCTCCTCAAAAAAAAATAAAAATCACATCCTGCAGACTCAGAGCAAATGAGCGGCCATAATGCTGCCTTTCATGGGTTTTTCCACTTCTAGGTGATCTTTCTCTCCTCTTCATTTTATAGCATTTTTTTCTTCCTGTTGAGGGTGTACACTTATCCCCCATCCACCTTCCTCTCAGAAGAGGAAAGAAGGAAAAAGATGCAAGAAACACTTTTAGCATCTGTCTCTTCTTCCACCATTCTGATTTAGAAGACAATGAATGTTTCCAAGTTTCTCTGATTGTTTGTCCCTCCCTTCAAAGCAGGCTGTGTGTTTCGTCTCTGGGATCCGCCTGCCAACAGTAAGCACACATTCATGGCTCCCACCTCCATGTGGTCGGGTTACAAGGACAGGTTTTAATCTTGCTGGACATGGTGGCCTGCCTCTCTGAGTTGGTGGTGGAGAAAAGTGGCGGGAAGCTTGAGTTCACTACAGGAAAAGCTACACTCTGCAATGTAGCCTTTCTAAGTTATAAAGCTTTTTTGGCCTCCAGGCATGTGACTCTATTTCTTAATTAGTTTTGAACTCTGAAGAAAAGGAGCAGTTAACTGTCACCTTCCCTAAAACTCACACATCACCCAGATGACCCTTTTTACACGTTTCTCTATATTATAGAGTTTTATAATGTCTTATTCATATTTGTAACCCAATATCATAAACATATAGGAAGAAGCAAAATTATATACATACTGTTATTCATTCTAAAGCTCTTTAGACTTTAGATTCATGGGCCGGTATTTATTTGCACAGGGGTGATAATGGGCTGATAAATTTGATAATAGAATTTTTTTTTTTAAATGAAATACATATGATGGGAAATGAGACATTTCCTGTTTCTTGGAATTGTGGCTGAAGTCTAAAGCTGATCTACAATGTACAACAAATTCTTCGCATGTTATAAACAGTGATACTAGACACATTTCTTCAGGACTGTGAGAGATGGCCGAACAGAACCTTTGATTGTCAATTCAATCAACCACCTTCAATTATATAAGAGAAGGCCTGGGAAGGTGCTTAAAAGGGGAATTGCAGGTTTAGGAGTATTGTGGCATTTCCTGGCTCCTCGCTCTGGGGGAGAAAAAGAGGGTTTCTTTAATGCCAAGTTAGAGTAGCCCTCAAAGCAATCCCACGAAGGGGGGATGTCTGCCTAGAGGGGCTATTGACATACCACTCCTGAGACTGGAGCATTCCAAGAATGAGAGGCTGGCTGAAGCTGCCGGAGATGGCTGGCAAGGACACGGGGCAGTGGAGGAACCAGCTATGACTTCCAGAGCTTGATGGAGCAAGCAGGTCTGAATGGACCCCAGGGAAGGCGTTCAGGCTTTAGTTGTCTTTAAATAGTAACACCCAGAGTGAGCGTGAAGGAATTTGTGGGGAAAAAATATAAATCCGTTCCACTGACATTCGTGGAGTGTTTATCCAGGTGTTAGTGTACATGGAATATTTTATTAATCCTCACAACAACCTTAAGAAGTGGTACTTTCAGTCGCATTTTACGGATCAGAAAATGGAGGCATGAAGAGCTTATTATTTGCTCAAGATCATGGAATTAGCGAGGTTCATAACTGGTGTTTAAACAAGCAGATCCTTGTACATATTAGCTTGGTTTTGATACCATCTGTTTGTTGTTGATACCCAAGTTTACTCCTTTTAGCTCTGAAGTCTTTCTCTCCTGAACTCAAGACATGTACAAAGGTACTTCAAAAAGTTCATGGAAAGATTTGTATTATCTTTTAATTCTATTTTTCCAAGAACTTTTCAAAGAATCCTCATAGATCCAACTGCTTACTTGGTATTCCCATTTGGGTAATTGATAAGCAATGGAAAACAAGTACACACAGAACGGAAGTTCTTGACTGCAACCTGCTCCTACCTCACTCTTCCCTATCTTGGTTGCTTAAGCCAATCCTCGACTTCATCCCCCATTATCCAACACACCTAGTTCCTGTAGAACTTGAATCCATCGACTTCCCTCCATTTCCACAGCCGCCTTCTTAGTCCAAGCCACCGCCACCCACTACTTTTATTCATCCCTCTTCTATCCACTCTCTGCTGTAGAGACAAATTCCTTTTATTCTTTTCAATGGCCTTACATTTCTCTGAGAATAAAATTTAAACTGTACCACGGAGACCTGCAAGCCCTGGCTTCTCCTCTCCTCCTGCTTTTCCGTGTCATTCACTGGACTTTCTGGTCCTCAGGAGCCCCAACATTGGTACTTGCTCTTCTGTCTGCTTAGAGTGTTCGTTTCCCATCACTTTGTGTGGCTGGGTCACCCCCTTACTTTAGGTCTCAACTCAAGGGTCACCTTCTCATCACTACTCAGTTACTCTTTTCCACATTGATTTTCATCAAAGCCCCTCATACAATTAATTATTTTGTTTATTATTTTTGACTTTTCTGTTGGATGTATTCATCCCTATCCCCTTTTACCAACCAGAATCTAAGCTCCCTGAGGAGGTGAACTTGCTTATCTTCTTGTCCATTACTATATTTCCAGAATCTAGCTTATTGCTTGGTTCTTAATGTATGCCTTGCAAATATTTGTTAAATAGATGGATAAATATTTCAGTATTTCTTGTATAAAAGGATGAAGAGAGGACCAAGCTCCAGATGCCATACACTAGGTATGGTGAATGTTTAACCTGATGGGAGTGGGAAGTATGTTGTGGGAGCTAAAACACAGTTATCATAATCAGGACAATTGTATCATCTGCACACATTTTAACAACACCACATCTCACCCATACTTATTCCTGTGTTCAAATAATATGTATTATTTTCTTATGTTCTAGGCACGAGGTTGCTGGCTGGAGATATTATGAGACAGACATAGTCCCTGTCCTCAAAGCTTATGGTCTAGCATTCCTCACTGGAGAAGAGTAGGGAAAAGCAGGGAAAGGAGCAGGAATCAGGGCAAGTCTTCCCCTCTGCTCTATCATATCCCTAGGAAGATATCTCAGTTTTTAATTCTTATATATGATCTATAAGAAAAACACAAAGAGTTTCTAAAGGCTAGCAAAATGCCCATCCTTTAAAGATTGAATTAGCAAAAAGAAATTGGAGCAGAGTTTCATCTAGAAATCAATTGTTTTTTTGGTATGAATTTGCCACTTTTCTAATGTGAAAAATAGATGATGCCAACATTAAAACTGAAAGTCAGAGCTCAAGATACTTATTTACATTTAGAAATTACAGTAGTCATATTATTCAGTACTTCAGCCAAGATTAATTTCTAATGCAAGGGAACATGGAACAATGGAGAAAGCAGTGGAAAAGTCAGAACTGAAAAACTCGGATGAGAATACTTGCTCTGTTCCTACCAGCTCTTTAGCCTGAAGGATGTGACTTACCCTCTTCCAGTCTGTTGACTCATCTGTTGGAGATGAAAGAATAATATATCTCATAACACTGTTTTTGATGAAATTAGCTAACCCATGTAAAGTGCTTAGTACAGTGCCTGTCTTCTAGCATACAGAATGATAGCTAGTATTAAAATGGTTTTTTTGTAAAGATTATTATAGTACCACCTAAGTCACAGGATTGTCATGATTAAATGATGTATGTGCATACTTGTGTATGTGTGTGTGAATATTTATCGCAGTCCTTGGAACATGGTAGGGCTCCATAAATAGTTGTTGAATAGGTTGTTCAACCTGTATGAATGTATTGGAGAAGCTACAAAATGTAGATTACAATAAACATGATTTTGCTTATTATTTATTTTTCAGCAAAAATAGACTAATTAAAAGCCTCTGTATGATTAAAAACAAGAACAAGATGCTCCAAACTTTTCCCTCCAACCAAGTGTGACATTTAGAATATTTAGCAATCAATAGGCCATGGGTGCTGACTGACTGGAATGGATTCTGGCAGTAGCTCAGAGCAGATTTCTGAGGACCCCAACTCTGCTGCACATTATCCTTTTAGTTAGAAATTGTGGGAAGGTCTTGGAGGGGGTCCCAAAGAATGACCAGAGAAGAGGAAGAGGCAATATGGGGTGGTGGGGTTTGCAAAGTTTAGCAGCCATTTTCCAACAAGTATAGAACAATTTCACTACTTTCATATCTGGGTTGCCTGTACCCTGCCTCCTATATGAAATCCTATGTACAAGAGTTGAAAGAAGAACATATTCTGTGTATACTGTTTCCCAACTCCTCATACTAAACACAAGAACCAGGGTTTGTTTACTTGAATATAATAATCTGTGAATGAACTGGGTCAGTGATAAGACCCAGCTGCTGAGCACTAGTATTATATCATGGATATATAAAAGGTGGGCTGTCTTTGCAAATATGTGGGTGAGTTGCCAATTACATCAGCCTAGCTATTGCTGTTCTTAACAATACATTAGTCATCTCTTTTCTAGCAGAATCCTCACTGTTCTCAATAGATACGATGCTGAATTTCAAATACACTCTAGTAATAATCTTTACAATTGGTATGTTAGAAACCCTGCATTGTTTGAACAAAGGTAACTTATTTAAAGATCAGTGGCAAAGTTGGAAAGTAAACAAGCTTCTGGACACTATTTTTTAAAAATGCTACTAATGGGCTGTGGGTTAACATACCTTTGTTTAACTCTTTTTAGATCTCTATTGATATACTAGATATCGCAAAAAATTAGTGGCCTCTGTGGGGTTTGGAATTTGGAAGTTACTGTTAATGAGGAGAAATGGAGGTGGGATTGTATATGTATATGTCTCTTTCCAAGTGAAAGAAATTTGAAAAGCCTGTATAAGCTGATTTGCATCAAAGTCTTCCACGATCCACCTATCAGATAGCTTAAGTGGAATCACTTTTTGTAAGGAGTACTAGTCAGGGATCTCCAGAGAAAAGGAATCAACAGGATTGTGTATTATAGCTGTGTCTGTGCCTATGTCTATGTTTATAACTATTTTGTTGCTATTTCTGTATCTATTTATCTGGATTCAAGGAATTGGCACACATGAGTTTTGGTGACTTGGTGAGTCCAAAATCTTCATGGTTGGCTGGCAGGCTGGATATCCACAGAGAAGTGGCAGTTTGAGTGCAAAGGCTGTCTGTTGGTAGAATTTCTTTTTGTTTGGGGAAGTTCAGTTTTTCTTCTATTAAAGCCTTCAACTGATTGGATGAGACTCACCCATATTGTGGAGCGCAATCTACCTTGCCTGAAGTCTGCCAATTTAAGTGTTAAACTCATTCAAAAAACACCTTCACAGAAACATTCAGAATAATGTTTGATGAAATAGCTGCGCAGTGTGGCCAGACCAAGTTTACATATAACATTAACCATCACGTAAAGAAATGTGAAGAGTTATTCATTTTTTTGTTATTTATCTATTTCCAAGAGAAAGCTGCCAAGATGGCAAAATGACTGTGTTTTGTGGAATAGGTGTAGGTTGAGATGTTAAACTGGAAAAAAGAAGACTTAGAGACATACAGTAACACAAAGATAGTAACACCTCCACACTCTCACCACCCAGAGACATATGATGTGATATATACACACACACACATATATATACATATTTACATGATTTTCTGCATTTCAAAATGCTCAAATGCCTACATGTGAAAGGGAAGAGCAGAACCAGGACTCTCAGGGAGAAGATTTTGACTGAAGGATGATTGGCACCGTTGGAAGTGCGTGACTCTGGCCACCGCTAGCACTGAGCAGACTCAGCCCTGCTCTTCTGTAGTGAGCTTGTTTCCATTCCCCACAGTGGCCATTGCAAACTTTTCTCATTTCCCTCAAGCCCCAACCCCTCCCTGTCCACTTTTCCTCCTGCTATACAGAGAGACAACGGGCTGCCAATGCTGTAGCCTTCCCCTCAAACACCTCTATTTTCAGCCCTTCTTCCTACCTATCTCAATGAATATGGTTCCCAAATTTCTCCCAAAGTCAGTCTCCCTGCTTTTTGTTCTTGGTTCTTTCCTCTCCACCTTCTCCAGAACCTTGTTCATTTGGTGAAAATACAACTCCTTGGGAATAACTATGTGAAGGTCTCTGCACATAATATTTTAGGGCAATTAGTTCTAGTGTCTGCTATGCTAGGCTTATGGCTGATGGGATTTTTATGTAAGCCAGATACAATATATATACCTGTATGTGTGTGTGTGTGTGTGTGTTTACATTATATATATATATGGGTGTCTGTGTGGATACATACAGACATACACACATACTACATTGGTATGTTTGGACTAGTGCAGCAGTCAGAATGACAAAGAAAATCACATGTACAAAAATGCAGAATAAAGTGTGAAGTATTTGTAAGTGGAGGGACTGAGAATTCTTTGCTATTTGTATTCGATCCTTAGTACATTCTGGTGCAGAAAGCATGTGGCATGGCAACCAGAACCACATACGAGCCATGCATCAAAGGCAAGCTGCAGAGAGCAGCTACATTGGTGCAATTACTAGGCCCCCTCCCTTATATTCTTCTCCTCCCCCCACTGCCGGGACCACTAACCTGGTTATCTATATGTGGTATTAATTTACACAAAATAATTCTCTCTCCCCTGTTTAAATGCATAGTTCAATGAGTTTCAGAAATGTATACTCACTTATGTAATCACCAGCACAATCAAAAGTTCCATCACCCTAAAAAGTATTCTTACATCCCCTTGCATTCAATGCCTCCTACCCCCAGTCTCAGGAAACCATGGACCTGGTTTCTCTTAGTATAGACTAGTTTTCCTGTTCCAGTATGGAATCCACATAGGTTTTGACTGTTAATATGAATGGTACCATATAGGGTATATACTCTTGTGTCTGGATTTTTTTCCCCAGCATAATCTTTTTGAGATTTATTCATATTGTTGCATGTATCAGTAATTTGTTCCTTTTTATTCCTGAGTACTCCATTGTATGAATATACCACAATTTGTTTATGCAATCAAACCACACATTTGGGTTGTTTCCAATGGCTGACTCTTGTGAATAAGGCTGCTATGAACATTCATGTGCATTGACCTAGGTTTTTATTTCTTTTGGGTACACACCAAGGAGTGAGATGGTAAGTGTATAAGAAATTGCCAAACTGTTTTCCACCAGCAATATTGCTTCACACGAGCATCTTCAACACTTGGTATTGCCAGTCTTTTAAATTTTATCCATTCTAATAGGTGTGTAGTTGTGTTTCACTCTGGTTTTAACTTATATTACCTTAATGACTAATGATGTTGCTTATTTTTTCATGAATTTATTGGCTATTCATATATCTTTTGTGAAGTGTTCAAATATTTTGCCCATTTTTAAATTGGGTTTGTATGTATATTTTTGTTATTAGTTGTAAGAATTCTTTTATGCATTCTGAATACAAGTACTTTGTCAATACAGTATATATATTTAGAATATTTTCTTCCAATCTGTGGCTTGTTCTTGCATTTTCTTAAAATTATCTTTTAAAAATGACTAGTTTTTAATTATTGTAAAGTCAAACATCAATTTTTCTTTTATGATATATCTTTTTGTGTTCTACCTAAGAAATATTTGTTTATCCCCCCAAAGTTGTAAGGATTTTCTTTCATGCTTTCTTATAGAAACTGTCTTCCACCTTATAGAAGTTTTATAGATAGAGCTTATATGTTTAGGTCTCATCCATTTTGAGCTAATTTTAATGTGTTGTGTGAGTTAAGGAATTGAGGTTACTTTTTTTTTTTTTTTTGCATATGGTTAGTCAGTTGTCCAGCACCATTTACTAAAAAGTCTATTCCCATTGATTTATCTAGTCATTTTCAGCAAAAATCAATGAATCATATACATTTACATATATTTCTAAACTCTTTATTTTATCCCATTGATGTATATATCTAACTTTGTACTAATATTACACTGTCTTGGTTACTGCAGGTTTAATGTTAGTTTCAAAATTAGGTAATTTGAGTTTTCCAACTTTGTTATTTATTCTCTTTTTGAAATAGTTTTGGCAATTCTATGTCATTTGGATTTACAAATAAATTGTAGAATCAGCTTGTCAATCTTTACAAATATGCCTGCTAGAATTTTGACTGGGTGGAATTGACATCTTAATAATGTTGAGTCTTCCAACCTATGAATGTGACTATCAATTTAGCTGTTCTTTAATTTCTCTTATTTTTGTATGAAACAGTTTGAATTTGAATATGGGCAATTCTTAACACATCACACATGCACACACACGCACACACAGAGAGTACAGGCCAAGCAAAGCATGTTTATGCCCCGAATTTGTGGAATGCCAGTTTGCTACCTGTGGCCTTACATTTCTCAGTAGCATTAGTTACACTTCCCCTAGATATGTTTCCCATAGAGCTAAAAACTTGGTTTTCTTTCCTAGATCATTAATTGCCAAATAAAATCCTGATGTTGCCAAATAAGACCCGACCTTGAGAAAAGATTAATTATAACTGGTCGTTTGTATCTATTAAAACCTCTCTTTGCTCAGAAGTGAGTTTTCATTTCCTTTATTTAAATATTAATGAAGAAAAGATGTCTCAGAGAATCCAACCCTCCTAGCCCATTATAGTTTAGTCTCAAGAAATTTTACTTAGAATATGTGAATGTGTGGGAAAAAAACACCTCTAATAGACCCACCACCCTCCAAAGACAAGCCAAAAAAGGACTAATGCTCTTTCTATTGTTTTAGAATATTTGTGAGGCTGACATTTGCTATCAAAGTAGCTTTTCATAGTTTTATTTATTACCTTGTAATCATGATTTGTTAAACATCATTATTTGTTATTACGTGCTGCCACCTAGTGAAATTCATAGGCTTGACTATGAGAAAGCAGGAGAGCTGTGTCAGTGATTTCACATTTGTGCTTTTTGTATCTAAATTTTGGTAAGTATTACCATTCTCCCAAACTATGCAACACTTTAGGATGAAAACACTGATACATGCAAGATGTCCTAGAAAAGTAGGAGGTCTACATAATATGTATGTTTTAAGTATATTTTTTAATAGATAAAAAGTTACTTTGTTATATTTTTGAAGAACTAAGATAAAATCCAAAGGCATGTTACATTTTTAAAATGTTTCGTCTTTACGTATGGCTTACTTTGTTTTGAAAATTGTCATGCTTCCTTTTTCAGAGATGTGGAAGTTGAGAACAAAAGCGGGGGTGGATTTCTGGAAAAAAAGAAGTCATCATTAGTTTGAGTATTTGTTTAAATAAAGTTGCTCCTCCTCCACCAAGCTCCACTCCAATAAGTATTTTCTATATTATCCATGGCTCTTTCCACTGTTATTCATCATCAGGCTTTCTTGTGCCTAATTCTGGGGATTTGTTTTATTTATTGGAAAAGCACTTAAGACTTGGAAATTCCCAGTACATGAAAAGCAGGACCACCTAATGCAATTAGATTCATAGGTTAATAGCATTTCCCTCAGTTGGAAATGACTACGGACGTTTTAAAAAATGTTCCTCCCTCACTTCATAAGGAAACATACACCCAGACAGGCCAAGTGGTCTTCCCTGGTCTCTGAACTTCATAGCAGAGCTGAAATTAGGCTGAAGTGTCATCAAGTGTCCCAGACACTAGTATCTGCTCCTTGTCCTGGGTAAGAGAGCATGATGAGGCTGAGCTGGGATAGAGAGATGCTGCAATATAGTAGGAAGAGCAGGATGACCTTTATCAGAACAGGGACCTCAGCTCTGGAGCATCTGGAATGTCTGCAACCAATAAGGAAGTGTTCACCAGCAAAGTCTTACCTATCCAGCCTTGTGGGGACTATCCCTGTCCCTGCCCAGGGCATGCAGGGCAAGGAGAGACAAGACTGAAATGATAGGGCATGTTCCTGCCCTTCCTCCCTGATGGGGCTGGCCTAGACAGAGGGACTCTGAGCTCATGGGCTGGCAGCACAAGCCATCCTCCCTGACTTCTTTAAAAGGACCTTTTCAGATTAAACCTGTTTGAGGATCCTTGAGCTTCTTGGATCTGGAAGTCAATATTTCTCCCAATACTTTGGAAGTCTTCAACTATTATTTTGTTAAATAGGTTTTCAACCTTTTTTTCCCTCTTTTTTCCCCCTTATGGAACACTCATAATACAAATGTTGTACATTTTATTTTATTTTATTTTTATTTTATTTATTTATTTATTTATTTTGTCGTTTTTTCGTGACCGGCACTCAGCCAGTGAGTGCACGGGTCATCCCTATATAGGATCCGAACCCGCGGCGGGAGCGTCGCCGCGCTCCCAGCGCAGCACTCTACCTAGTGCGCCACGGGCTCGGCCCATGTTGTACATTTTAAATTGCACCATAGATCTCTTAGCCTTTCTTAAAAAAAAAAAAAAAGTTTTGGGGGGGTCTTACTGGGTTGTTTCAAAAAAAACCTGTCTGCAAGTTCAGAAATTCTTTCTTCTGCTTGATCTAGCCTGTTGCTTAAGCTCTCAGTTCTGTTTTTTATTTCATGTAATGAATTCTTCAGATCCAAGATTTCTGCTTTGTTCTTTTTTTTTATGATAGCTATCTGTTTGTTGAATTTCTCCTTCAGATCACCAATTGTTTTCTCATTTTCTTGTGTTGTCTGTCTATATATTTTTTGCATCTCATTGAGTTTCCTTAAGATTATTATTTAGAATTCCTTTTCAGGAATCTCATGGCTTTCCATTTTATGAGGGTCTGTTACTGGAGAATTATTATACTGCTTTGGGGATGTCATGTTTCCTTTTTTTTTTTTTTAATGTTTCTTGTATCTGTACATTGATGTCTGGCATCTGGTGGAACAGCCACTTCTAATATTCTGGAATATCTTTTGAAGGAAGAGACGTTTTCCTGTAGCTGTTGTATAGTATCAGTCAGGTAGGGTGTTTTAGGTTTGGTTCCAGGTGAGCACAGTAGTGTAGTCTCTGTGTGATTTCTTCTACTGTATTCAACATTGGAGTTGTCTGTAAGTGCCTCCATGGCCTAGGCCATAGGGTGCTCAGTAGCTCCTTACTGGAGTGGGTGGCACTGGGCTGGGTTGCAGGGGTCATGGACGAGGTCTTGAGCTTTTGGGAGAAGCACTGTAGTGCTCTGTGACTCCTCAGCAATATTGGGTGGGGCTGGGCAGGCTTGCTGGTGCCCCAGCCAGGATCCTGTGCCCTGATCCTGTGCCACTGAAGTGTCCCCTGCAGCTCCTCAGCTTAAATGCATAACCCTGGGCAAGACTGCTGGGGTTATGGTCAGGACCATGACCTGAGACAATGAGGGAGACAATGAGGTGCTTAGCAGCTCCTCAGCTAAAGTGGGTGACTCTGAATGGGGTCACTGGGGCTTCAAGCTGGGCTCTGAAGCCCCCAAGGAAGATCTGAGCACTCTGAAGCTCTTCAGCTGAAGTAGGTGACACTGGGCACTGTCACTGGGGCCATGGGCAGGATGCTGTACTCCCAGAGAAATACTGGGATACTCTGCAGCTGCTTAGCTAAAGTGGGCCACTCTGAGTGAGGTTGCCTGGGTCCTGAGTGGGACCTTGCACCCCCAAGACAGACGCTGGGGCACTCTGAAACTTTGCCTGTGAAGTAAACCACTATGGGTGAGGTCACCTAGGTCATGGGTAGGGCCCTGCAAACCATGAGAGACACTGGGTTTCTCTGCAGCACCACAGTTGAAGTGAGCCACTCTCAGTGAGGTAGTTGCTGTTGTGGGTGGGACCCGGAGGCCCCAGGAGGAATGCTGGGTCACTTTGCAGCACTTCAGCTGAAGAGGGCCATTCTGGATAAGGTCACTGAGGTCATGGGTGGGACCCTGCACCCCTAAGAGAAATGCTGGGGCACTCTGCAGCTGCTCAGCTGGAATGGGCCACGCTGGGTGAGGTTACTGGGATTGTGGCAGGATTTTGTGTCCCCAAAAGAGATGCTGGGACACTCTTCAGCTGCTCAGCTGAAGTAGGGCACTCTGGGCAAGGCTGCTGCAGTCATGGGTGGGCTCCTGTGCTTCCAAGAAAGATGCTGGGTCACTCTGCAACTCCCCAGCTGGGACAGGTGGTCCTGGGTGGGCTGACTGGAGCTGTAGATGTGACTCTCTGCCACTGAGAGTGGCATGTGTGCACTCCAGTTTCCCAGCTGGAGTGCATGATTCTGGGTGGGTTTGCTGAAGCCATGATGGGACTCTTTGCCCCTAGGAGAGGTGCACAAATACTCCACTGAAGACAGCAGTGCTGCTGGCAGTGGCAGAAGGCCCTGATCAGGTGGATCTCTGGCTCTGGAAAGCATGAGCACTGGGTACCTCTGTCCTAAGGGTGGCCTCTGCACTGTGCTAGACCTTCTCTTCCCAGGGAGCAGGGCACCATGTGGGCTCAAAGGCTGGAGTCCTGATGTGACGAGGGGGCCTTAGGGCTGTAGAGATGCTGGGGCTATTGAGTCCAGGGCAAAACGCACTCAGGTGTTGGCTCCAATCCCAAAATGGCAATGTACTGTGGCAGCCCAGGACCTGGGGTGTGGGGGACTCAGCATGAACTCCCTTCCTGAATTAATGCAGTTGTGTGGGCTTCCAGCAGCTTCCCACACTGGGCTCATGTTCTTAAAGGCTGTGCAGCTCCCTTGTAGCTTGGATTGCCGGCATCCCCAGTGAAACTCTCACTTACCTTTTCCCTGCAGGTAGAAGTTCCTCTTGGTTCCCTGCTGCTCCTGTTTGGGGGATCACACACTTTTTCAGATAATGGAATTTAGTTTTTGCAATCCTTTAAATTTATGACCTTAATATATTTATTAGTCAAAAGAAAATGCAAAGTTATAAAAAAAAATAAAAATAGAAAACTACTTAGTGGAAGATGTTAGAAAAAGAATGGCCAAGTAAACTCAAAGCAAAAGAAGGCGGCAGTAACAAAGATAAGAGCAGAAATTAAGTAGGGAACAAAAATAACAGATAATCAATAAACATTAAAAGCAGTTCTTTGAAAAGCCTAAGGAGACTTCCAGTCAAGATGGTGGAATAGATGGTCCCCAGCATTACTCTCTCCCACAAATCAACCAATTTACAACTACTAAAAAGCAACAACTGCCACGCTGGGGCTGCAAGAGCCCAGGGGAAGAGGAGGAGAGACCGATAGGGTGCATGAAGGCAGGAGAAACCATAATGAGAGAAAGAAGGGACTATTCCAACCATTTCAAGCCCCAGCCACTTCAAGGCTGGCCCTGGTGAGCACATGGAACAAGAGCTGGCAAAAGCCACAGCTGTGCCCTTTGTGTGAACTTGCTTAGAGGCTGCAGGGGAGAAGAGGGACTTGGTGGTCCCCAGGCCAGCAAGACCACTGAGAGTGTTCCCATGGACCCACATAGAAGGGAGAGGCCACAGACAACTGAAAAAAGGAGCCACTCACAGGCCAGTGGATAATTGCAAGGGACCAGCACATGGCTCATCCTATGGGAAGTGTTTAGAGTGTGGGCAGTGGGGGAAATGGGCCCACTGGGGAAACACTGGGGCACAACATGGACAGCTGATCTGCACTCCAATCAGCACAGGACAACTCAGTGCAGACTGGTCAGGAATACAAAACTGCAGGGGGTGCAGTTTGCTGAAAAGACTCAGGCTCAGACCAGAGTTGCCACACACCCCAGGTGTACCGGACCTCACAAGACCCGGAAGTACATACAAAGTCAACAACTAAAACCTGAGCTGCACAAAAAGCCTTCCCCAGGGAATCAGCAGCAAAGCAGCAATTTAGCTCAACCACAGGGCTGAAGTGCTGGTTCTCACAAGGAGTTCCACATTTTAGAAGTAAGCAGAGGACAACAAATTAGTTCTAGTGCAGAGTTTAAGTGGTGAGGGTAGCTAATAATCCAACACAGACCAAAAGAAAAGACAAAATACTGACAGATCAGAGACAAAATTTTAATATTATCTACTAAAGGTCTACCACCACCAAAGAACATCTTAAAAACCTACGACTGGAAGTCCCCTGGGCTCCTAAGATGGGGTGGTGAAAGTGCCAAAGGCCTCAGCCACACAACTCTTTTGTCCACATCCAGCCCAGTGATGACCAAGTCCCTGCTAGAAGTCCCCTAGGCATACAAACTTGGGGGGGGCAAGGGCCTCAGCCATACTTCTCTAACACCCACATCCAGCCCAGTGATGACCACTGAGCCACTGCTGCAAGTGCCCTGGTCTCCCAAGCCGGGGTGGTAGGGCCGAGTGCCTTAGCCACGTCTCCCCAACATCTATATCCAGCCCAGTGATGACCACCAGGCCACCACTGGAAGCACCCTGGGCTCCTGAATTGGGGTGGTGGTGGGGCTGAGGACTTCAGCCATGTCCCCCTGACATCTGCATTCAGCCCAGCCATGACCACGCTGCCTCCCGTGGCCTTGGTGTTATCAGCACCACACGCTCCCAAGTGGGCCACGGGCAGTCCCAATATTAATTATTTATCAATGGTAAATGATAATTAAATTACTACTAAGGATGAAAAAGGAGTCTCAACCACAGATACAAAAGAATATCATGAACAACTTTATGTCAAAAAATTTGGAAATAGTTCACTAAGCTTGTAGAAAAAAGTAGAGTACCAATAATGACTTAAGAGGATATCGAAAATCTGAAAGGTCCAATTAACATTAATGAAATGGAACTTTTGTCAAAAATGCCCACACGCGTATACACACACACATGCTTACTTACTCACCTGGATTAGACCATTTTCAAGACTAAGTCTATCAAATCGTGAAAGCAGACTATTCACTAGCTCATGCAAACTATCCAGTGACCGGAGAAAGAGAAGAAAGCTCTTAAATCCATTTTATGAGGCTGATCTTCCCTTGAAAACAAAATAAGGACAATATGAGATATGAAAATATAGACCAATCTTCCTTAAGAATATCTATTTCAAAAATTCAAAATAAAGCAATAATACATCTAATCAGCAACTTACATATGTGAACAAGATTTGGTAGTTAAGGAAGAAGAAAGTAAAAGAAGTTGGAAAATAAAAACTACTAATTTGTACTAGCGTAAATTCAGCGACATTGTGAAGGCATGGTCACAGAGACTGATTTTTTTTTTTTCTTTTCTTCTCCTCTTGCTTCTTTTAGGAAATTTTTTATTCATAAATTTCTTAAATCCTGAATTTATCTTAGTCCTTCACTTTACTATCACAGAAGATCGCTCTCATTCATTCATTCAGTATTTATAAGTTTCCCCCCATGTGCCAGGACTGTGTTAGCCTCAAATATCTTCCCCAGTCCTCCCCCGCCCCCACCAAAACCTGCCCAATTTTTAAGATTCAATTCAAATCTCAAATTCTACCAGTACTGAAGCAGAAGCAGATCACAACTAAGTAAGAGACACATTATTTCCCTACCACACACATCTAAGTAGTTGGAGAACAGTGGGAGACAAGTCAAAATTTTAAAATAGTACATTAAAAATGAAAAACAAATAAATCAATTAATAAATAAGAGAAATACAAACAGTACTTGTGGACTGGGAGAACTTTTTTTTTACTTCATATGTTTTGGTATTGCTTTTATTTTTTTGTACTATTTTTAAAAGTAAAACCCAAAAATCAGAAAGAAAAAAAAAAAAAAGAAACAAACCCAATTGTCCCATGAGGATTTGGTGGTTCAGATAAGGAGATTTTATTTCAGAAATGAGGAGGTGTAGGAAAAAACTTCTTGGAACTGGTTGTGTTTGAGATGGGCCTTTTTAGGCTGAACACAATGGAAATGGATGAAAGATCGTGATGGCCTCCCTATTTTTGTTTGCTTCTGAACATAGGTTTATTTTCCACAGAGCTCACTAAACATTTAATCACCTTCTTTTTTGTGTTGTTATTTTTTTTACTATACAGTTTATCACTTTGAATAGATTTTAAAAATTTAGGACAAAAGGGATTATGACTGTCATTTTGTTCCAGCTTAGAAGTAGACAGACTAATAGGACTGAAGGAAAATGTCTTCCTACCTCCTATATTTTTCACTGAAGACTTAAACATTCTTTGGAACTGTTCCTAAGCAAATACTTTTCTAGCTCCCATCGAATAACAGGTTACACCTTAGGTGCTGGGGCGAAAATGGCAAATAAGAGACATTGTTCCTGTCTTCAGAGGAAAAGAGAATGAGTTGGCACCTCAAAACATATACTTTTTCCTACTCCAAGCCTCAATTACCTCTTCCCTGTCCCCATCATATGTTTATATTAGTTGATGGGTGGAGGTGCTGGTGGTGCTTATTCTGTTGAAATGACCCCGCTCAGTAAGCACTTTATGGAGACA
This sequence comes from Cynocephalus volans, assembly GCF_027409185.1. Taxonomy (NCBI): domain Eukaryota; kingdom Metazoa; phylum Chordata; class Mammalia; order Dermoptera; family Cynocephalidae; genus Cynocephalus; species Cynocephalus volans. The sequence goes on from NC_084468.1 coordinate 13,742,289, forward strand.
GGAAATTGATCTCAACATCTGGCAGTGTTTGGAACTCAGTGTTGACTCTTTAGCACGTTTGCTAAGATGGTGTTAAGTGCTCAGTGCCAAAATTGTGGTGTGGGACCCACACCAACCTGTTGCCACTGAAACCCCTGGGCTGTGCCTCGTAAGTGCTGCAGATGTCTCTGTGCAGCCTCATGCTGGGGGACACTAATCCAGAAGCCCCTTGTGAACAGGTGTCCTCCATTCTCTGTCTCAATTTCAGGGACTGCTTCCTCTGTACAAGCAGCGATTTATCTCCCTGAAGCCTATGCCTTCCACGGGAGAGCCCTGACTACAACCCTGTTTCTGAGCACCCCTGGCTCTTCTTCAGGGGTTTAACCACTAGTCTGTTCCCACTCAGTGAGCTGTACTTGGTGCCCATGGCACCCACTGAGTTCAGAGACAACCTGTCTCTGGGGCTGAAGGAGCCAGATGAATGTTCATCTAAGAGCCTAACCAGTAGAGCTCAGAGCCTTCCCAGGAACTGCATCCCTGGGGAGACAGTAGCACCCCTAGCTACTACCAGACAATGGTATCACCACTTGTGTCCACTTTAAGACTTGGTGACTTGAACCGGGATTATAACAGGACTCGGCAGGGCAAGTTTTTGTTCAACCACCGTGGCTCCTCTGATTCACACATGTATCGAAATACACCTGTGCCCTGATGATATCTGCCGCCACCATACCTCAATCAAGACATCTGTAGGCACTAGGGAGTTCTCAATGCAAAGCACAGCATATTTTGGCTACAGTACCTGCCCAAATGCAGGAGCCTAATGAAGTGCCACGCACAGGGCTGGGGAGAGATCCTACCCCAGCCTTGGGAAAGGAGAAAGAGGCGGCCACAGCAGCAGCAGAAGCAGGTACTGATCAAGATCTTCCAGAAGTGAGATGAGAGGGAGAGGGCAGGAAATTCTCTTGGACTGACGCTTCCTTGGAAGCCGTCTGTGGCCCTGTTAGGGCCAGCAAGGAGACTTAGGGTGCTGGGCTCAAGACTGTCCTGCCAGGCATGCACCTGGAGTTGTTCCACAGAACTCGGTTTCCCTGAACCAGTGGAGTCCATGGGAGCAAAGATTCCCAGTTCTTCACCTCTGCAGTTAGCCGCAGCACCAATTTTCTGGCAAGGCTTGGGTGACCAGAAGGAGGAATGGCCACACATAGTCTACATATGTTAATAATTGTTTTCTTTTGGCATTTAGTAACTAAATCCCTTTCTAGCTGAAATAAGGGCAATCAAACCTATGTATGGCAGGCTCTAAATAAAATACTAAAGAAGAAATTCTGAAAAAAAATTGAATAATGGCAACATCATGGGGATATTTGTCGTCCCAGGGGGACTACTTTGAGTGGTACACAACTATTGTACGCACGTCAAGTAAGTCTATTGAATCATTATTTTAAAAAATCTTGTTTGCTTACCCACCAAGGCTATTTTTCACAAGTCTTAATAATCACCTTTTATGTGTTTACAAATGCTTGCTGCTGTCAGGCTCTGCTCTATGAATTCCACATGTACAACTCATTCATGCTCATAGCAATCTCAGGAGGAATGTATTGTTGCTTTCTCCATTTTACTTTTAAGCAACTTGCCCAAGGTCATACAGCTATTCCGTGGAGAAAGTTAGGTTCAAACCCACATGGTCTGGTTCCAGAACTATGTTCTGAACCACTACCTGCACTGGGGCTGACCATGTCATCTACTCACAGGGTATTTTCAAATTTAAAATGACCACAAGCAATCTTTAGGGACAGCCATAATTTACCAGATAATCATGATCCTGCCATCCCTCCCCCTACCCCTGCCCCGATGTCATATAGATCTGGCTTAAATAATTTCTTAGGAGATGTGTATTAGTGAGGGTTTCTCTTTGGAATTTCTTAGAGGGATGTCATATGGATCAGGGAGTAGGATGGAAACTGGAGGACCTGGCTTAAAAATAGAATGCAAGGAGCCACAACCAGAAATCACTTCTGCTATGGAAACTCCTCTTAATTCAGGGCACTGTTGCTGGAGTAAAAACTCCATTTTGTATGATTCTTGAGAGTCTTGGGAGAATGAATCTGAATGGCCAAGTTGAGGTCATATGCCTTTTGGTGGCTGTACAGAACAGTGAGAGGAAGGTTCTGGTGGAAGGAACCTCGGGATACTCCCACCCGGAGGTATGAGGTAGTGGGACTTTAGTAACGGGGGGAAGAACCTGATATTTTGCTACTGATATAACACAAAATGGGGAAGAGATAAGTATGGCTGGGAAAGAGGAGGGAGTGGGAAGGAAACTGACTTGAAAACTATTGTAGTAGACCAAGTAGGTGATATGGTAAGGTTTAAACTTGGGTAATCCAAGAGGGCATGGGGAGGAAACGGAGGATTTAAGTGGGTGACTTATCAGCAGTTTTCTTTCTCTTTGCTCTCTCCTATTCTTCAGGTTTTCAACTATCACCTCCTGCCTCAAGTATATCTGGACAACTCTGGGAATTAAAGATTGTTTTATTTCCATGTCTATCTTCTGGTCTAAAGACCTTCAGCTGCTGACCTCTCCACTCTAGCCCTAAATCTCATCTCAGTATCATTTTGTTCCCAAGTATTTTCAATCCAAATCGTTTCACTTATGATAGAGACTAAAGCAAGTGTGGTTTGTTGTTGTGATGGAAACATAATATCAGAAGTAGACCATTTCCCTTAAGAGCAAAGTCAAACCTAATATTACTTTGAATTTATTTTACTGTTAATATTATTTACTCTCTGAAAACAGACTAACCCCAATTAACATCGTGAAGTGTCTGCCCTGTAATGAGCAGATATTCCATTCTATAACATTATTGAAATCATTTGCATGGTAATTATGGTTTAGCTCTATTGGTAATTGGAATTGTTTGTTTTCTGGTAATGCTGTATAGTGGTCGCTCATTAATCACATGGAAAACCTTGCCAGATGGCAGAATTAAGGAAGTGTAGTAATGTACTCCTGCTAAACGTGTGGTCATTTTAGATTCTAAACCAATGTTTCAGTTCGTTCCATCTTTTCTCTGATTTTTTAGTGTTTAAACCAATCATGCAACAGAAAAACAATCTAAACTGCAAATGTGATTGGTCTAGGGAAATTTTATTTAAAAATTCAACAGCAAAAATAACCTACCTTGTTCTCCTCCTCGCTTCCATATTTCTCCCTCCTCCAATCTGATAAATGAAGTCTGAAAATGAATGTCATAGACCATCACGTCAATTGATACAAAGTTGTGTGTGCGTCGGGGGAGGGGGCGAATCTGTGTGTGTGATCTACTTTAAGTAAACACAATGTAGTATAAGAAAATCTGAGTTTTCATCAAAAACAAAACACCCCCAAAAGCTGGGGACTTAGTCTTCACTTTATAAAAGGATTCTTTTTAAAGATGCCTTTAAATTCCAAGTGCCTCTGGTACAATTAAAATATTATTTAGTCCCTAAAATTACTTTTATAAAGGCTAATTCAACAAAATAACCCACATCCATGTACACACACATGCACACAATTAAAATACGGTAGTCTTGTTCTCTGATGTATTGGATCAGTGCCTGACATGTTGGAGGCACTCAGGAGTGATTTCCTCAATGGTCGTGGTGGAGCATCCTGGGAGACGATCACCTATCAGAGCTCCAAATGCAAGAGAGCAAGTGCTCTTTTTCCTTGGCGTCCCCTAATTTCCTGGGTGCACACTCCCCTCTCTGTGAGAACCCAGAGAGGGGAAATAAGGACACATCTTTCTCTCTGGCTGCTGGTTTACCCTCACTTCTCCCAATATTCCCCTGGGAACAGAATGAGGGGCAGGTTTCTTGCTGTCCTTTCCTCTCTCCCAGGACTCCCTTTGGCATGTCCAATCTAGAGGAGGCAGGCACCGGACCTCTGACTTCCCTAAGTCACTTTCTCTTTTTTCTTAATTTATCTCCATGGCTAAGTTTTAATGATGGGAAGAGTGGATTACAAGTATTTGTGCATATGGAATTTGAGCTGACTGGGGATCTACCTGATACGCCATTGCTTTAAACTGGGAAAGACTTAGCAAGTTTAGATTTTTCCTACTACTCACTGGGTGTACTTTTGCAGAATAATGTTAGTTTTCCTGCACATCTGAGCCCAGTGAATAAATTTACATCCCCCACTGCACACCTCTAAGGGTTCATCTTGGGCCTCTGATGAAGGACGGGGTATTTTAATGTGGGATTGGGGATGTCTAAACTTGGGGCCCACCCTCTGGGTGACACTTTAGGGCCATACTATATACTCCTGGAGTAACTAGGGATGCATAATGGAGGGAGAACAGCTTTCAGAGTCAAGTAGCTTCAGTTTCCTTTTTTGTCAGATAGGGACAATAATTTCTATCATAGCAATTAAACGAGACAATATATGTAGTCACACTGTGTGGCACCTGGGCCATAGTAAGTTCTTAATTTGCATCAGCTGCTATCTTTCATATTATTATTAGTGGACCTCTGGGGATTTTGCAGTCTTGTCCAAATCAGAGCCACCCCATGCCATCCTTGGTTTACCCACCTTTGGCCACAGGAAGCCTTTAGATACTTGCCAATTTTGAAATGGTGTATATCAGCTCAGCCTTCCATAACAGGATACCACAGACTGGGTGACTTAAGTAGCAGAAATTTATTTTTTCACAGTTCTGGAGGCTGAAGTCCAAGATCAAGGTGCTATCAGTGTTGATTTCTCTGGAGGACTTGTTCCTGGCCCGCTGTCTTCACACGTAGGCCGTATATGGCCTTTCCTGTGTGTGTGCACAGAGAGGGAAACATCTCCGGTGTCTCTTACTCTTCTTATAAGAACACCAGCTCTATTGGATTAAGGCCCCATTTAACCTTAATTACCTCCTATAGGCCCTATCTTCAAATATAGTCACATTGGGGGGTTAGAGCTTCAACATATAAATTGGGGTCAGGGGAGACACAATTCAGTCCTTAACAAAAAGCCTAACGGACTTTCAGGTATATTTCCTTCTTGTTAAAACCAGTTTGAGTTGGGGTTTACAGTTACTTGCAGCCGAACCCTCCTAAGTGATACAGCTATCACATCAAAGAGCCTCTATTGGGGGTTCATAGAACCCCCTAAAATTGTATGTAAATTTTTGTTTTTATGCACATTTTCAGAGATGTGATCAGATTATAAAGTGGACATCTAACCTCCAAAAGGGTAAAAGCCACTAATGTACAGTCACAAACTCACTGAGCAACTATGAGGTCATCTAGTTCACTTTGATTCATGTACACCAGGGCCTGTGGTCTCCCTTCAGGGCCAGGCAAAGGATGTCAATGAGTGAAGCAGTCAGTCTTTTCTACTTGGAAGCTGAAGAGCTCATGCTCCATACTAAGGTGAAATCACATCTGAGGACAGAACCACGCTCAAATCCAGAAGGCACAGATCTGGACTATTATGCAAAATTCTCCGATTATTTAAAACACTGTTTGGGCAACTGAAATGGTCATAGTGGTTAAATTTAACCTTTGGGTTTCCAAATTTTAACCATTGGTGTAAACATTTTTAGAGTAACTTTTGAACTAGAGAACTCCTTAAAAGTCACAGAATGTGGCCTTATTAATGAATCATTATAGGATCTCCTTGTCTTTTCTTAATCTTCTTGTATCTCAGCAACTAGCATAGTATTTGACTTAAACTACACGCTCAAAAGTATTTTCTTAATTGATTTCTCAAGAATCAAGGCATTGCCATTGTTGGGGGGGAGGAGGGGAGGGAGAAGGGAGAGAGGTTTTGGTGATGGGGAGCAATAATCAGCCACAATGTATATTGACAAAATAAAATAAAAAGAAAGAAAGAAAGAAAGAAAGAGACTGACAAAGTTGAAAAAAAAAAAAAAGAATCAAGGCATTGCATTTATTCCTTATCTCCAATGTCATTTTTTAAACTTGTTTTTTAGGGAGCTCACAAAATAATAATATAAAAATGACAATATAACTCCTTATAACTGGTATGGTGCTTTATAATTTACAAAGCACTTCTGGATAAAGTGCTTTGGTCAGGAGAGGTAATTTCTACAAGATGAATTGGTAGCATCATACCAGCAAAAAATAAATTAGCATTAGGAAAAAGACTTTGCTGAAACCTGCAGAGTGGAGAGGTGGCAGGATCCCTGGTCCTTACCTCCACCACTGGGTCCCACGATTAGACTGCGTCTAATGCACGATTGCATAGAACTTTGCCTGCCATGGACTTCCTTGTATATTTCCTTTTTATTTAAAACAGTTTGAGTGTGAGTCCTCAGTTTGGGTATTCAGCTAAATTCCTCCTAAGTGAAGCAACCATCACATCACAGAGACTACCTGGGGGAACATTTACCTGGGGTGATTTACAAGAAGCAGAGAATGGATCTTAGGCAGGTGGAAAGTTAGACTCTCTCTAGAATGCAGTTAATAAAAGGCAGAAATGGCACTAAAAATATCTTCTGACTCCAACTTGGAGTTCTTTCTACTACCATCTGACTGGGTAGATTTGAATGAATGGGTAACAGTTTGGTTCTTCGGCTTACAGATGTTAATAACTTGATTGAACAAATGAATGAATGAGTAAATAAATAATAAGTAAAAGTCACACATGGACCAACAATGCTGGCGTCTCCTGAGCAGAAGGTTAAGATTAATCTAATTCTGAATACATGGGCTCCAAAATGAAAAGCAATTTTTAAATGAAAGTCAGTGAAAAAGGCCAAACTCTGAGTGCGGTCTAAAAGCGTAAGAATATAACTAAATAATAATGCATTGAATGGTCCTGGAGTATTATGTTATGTAGCTGTTGACACTACTTTGACTCCAAGTCAAAGACTGTCACTCCTTCAGAGCTCCCCAGCAACTGGCGTGTCACCAAACGTGGGCAAATAATGAATGGTTCCATCATCTGCAGATTGCAGGTATACTGCTCTGTGATTCACTCTTTTTTAGCTGAAAACGGGAAGTCCAGTGGAAGCCTGTGATAAGCATAAATACTTGACCTTATCCAGACTTCATTTCCCTTGTCTATCATTTTCAGCAAGAGAACTGAAAGGCAACAGCTAAATTATGGAAGCACATCTTCCTTTCTGTTAAGATGACTTTGGTAGCAATATGAAAGATAACTTGAAGGGAAATGCTGTGGGTTGAATTGTGTTCCCCAAAAGATATATTGAATTCCTAACTCCCAGTACCTGTGAATGTGACCTTATTTGGAAATAAAGTCTTTGCAGATGTAATCAAGTTAAGGTGAGGTTATACTCAATTAGGGTGGGCCCAAATCCAATATAAGGACATCAATAAATGCATCAGTCATAAAAAGAGAAAACAGAGACACATGGAAGAGAATTGTATATGAAAACATAGAAACTCATAGAAACAAAGAGAAGATATCCTTGTGTAAAGGAGGCAGAGACTGGAGTTAAGCTGCCACAAGCCAAAGAATACCCGGGGCTACCAGAAGTTGAAAGAGGCAAGGAAAGATCCTCCCCTAGATGCTTCAGAAGGAGCATGGGCCTACCAACACCTCATATTAGACTAGCCCTAGGAAACTAATGCAGGACGTATGACCAAAGTCAGGAAAACTAGGTAGGAGACTGTAGCCGTGGTGCAGGTGAGAGATGGTGGTGTGGACCAGGGGAATGTAGTGGGGATGGAGGGAAGTGAGGAGGCATAATCAGCTTGACTGATGATGATACAGGGAGAAAGATGAGGAAGCAAAGATGACTCTCATGTTTCTGGTCTGGGTAACTGAATAGATTTGGGTTATTAACTGAGATGGGAAGAAGGAGTAGGTTTGGGAGAAAAGGTGATGCTTTGAGGTTGAAGACTTGCTTGGGTAATGCTGTCCACTGCATAGTTGTATGTATGAGTTTCAGGAGAGTAGTGTGGGCTAGAAATGTAGATGGTAACTAACTCCACGGAATGGGATGATACCATCAGCCTAGAGTGAGTGAGATGAGAATTCTTATCCTAGAGATGAGAACTCTAAACATAAAGGGCAGAAGTAACTAAGAGGAAGTGGCTAAGGGAGAGAGAGAGAGAGAGAAAGGATCAAACCAGAAGAGTGTGGTGTTAGAGGAGCTGAAGGAAGTTTCACGAAGGCAGTCTTCAGCAGTGTCTAATGCTGCCCCAAGAACAAATAAAATCAGGAATTAAAAGAGTCTCAGATTCAGGGACCTGTAGATCACTGGTAATCTGGGCAAGAGCCATTTCAGTGGATTGTTGGGGAATCTGTGACATTACTATGAACTGGAGGTTATGTGGAATGTAAAAATGATGGAGAAAACAAAAGTAAACATCTTATTCAAGAGGTTTCAGAACTAGAGGAGAAAGAATGCTGACTGGAAGGGGACTTGGTGTCACACAAAAAGGTTTTGTTGTTAGATTGGAGAAAAGAGAGCAGACATAACTGTGGATAGAATTATCAACCAGAGAGAGAAAATGTAAAGGTACGAAAGAATTTAGTTTGGGATCTCCCCCAAACTGGCCTTTAGCTTATTTGGAAGGTAATTCCAGAGAGAAAAAGGGAGGGACTGAGGAAAATGAGCCTGGGAAAGGAGAAAACCACAAAGGGTGAGCTGATCAGTAGGTTGCTACCATGGGCAGCTGAGGCTCAGCTCTGCTGGGGACTCTGAGGAACTGCGAAAAATTCCTCAGAACTGTCCCGCTAAAGGACAGGTAAGCTAGGTCATTTATAGACCAACTTCCATACCTTTATGTTTGAGGGTTGCTCTGAGGATAAGTGTCTGACTCTTCTAAGCTTCCCTGTACTTAGAGGGCCAAGAATTGTCCACCTCAGCTGCAGGTGGATACAGAAACGAGCAGAAGAGATGTGTGGCAACATCACCAGTGTCTGCTGTGCTGGACTGTGCATCAAAGCCAGGCCACAAAGAGGTTGTCATTGACTGTAGAAAAAATAAGAAAACTAAGGGCAACAAAATGTAGGTATGTATGTGTATGTGTGACAGATTCTCTATTTCTGTCTCTCTCTCTTTCAAAATAAAGTTGACAGCTTTTTCTTCCTTGTTGTGATGATTAATTTTATGTCAACTTGACTTGGCCATGTGCTGGGTGCTCAGGCATTTGGTCAGATATTATTTTGGGTATGTCTGTGAGGGTGAGATTAACATTTGAATCAGTAGATTGAATAAAGCAGATTGCCCTCCATAATGTGGGCTGTGCTCATCCAATAAGTTAAGGGCCTGAATAGAATGAAAGTTTGACTGTCTCTTGAGTAAGAGGAGACTCCTCCTGCTGAATCCTTGAGCTGGACTTGAACTGAAACATCCTGGATCTCAAGCCTGTTGGCTTTTGGACTGGAACCACACCATAGGCTCTCCTGGGTCTCCAGCTTACTGACTGCAGACCTTGGGACTTCTCAGCCTCCATAATAATGTGTGCTAATTCTTTATTATAAAACTCTTTCTCTGAATACATACATCCTATTGATTTTGTTTCTCAGGAGAATCCTGACTAATACACTTGTGAGGACAGTTTTATGCTCTAAGAATCATGTCCTTTACTTTCGATGTTATAAATGAAGAGAAGGATGAAAAGAGAAGCTGGACTTTGCAGCAGAAGGTGGTAAGCAAAACTAATATTTATTAAGCATCTGTCTTCTGTCAGCCTCGATTATTTCAATTGGAGCTATCAGGCTGAAAGCACACAGTAAGTGCCAGAGCTTTTACCACAGATCCTCATGTATCACTGCCCTTCTAAAGGTCCTTCCCTGGCCCCTCATTACCCTCAGCATAAAGCCCTGACTCCTCAGCTGGACAAGCACAGTCCTTCATGATCTGTTCCCTCCGTACCTCACAAAACTCATCTATTGTCACACTTCCTTGACTGTGGTGCTCAAGCCATCCTTAACTCTGCCGTTCCAGAAATAATTCCACTCGGGCATCACCTCCTTCTTCCAGGGATTTCCCACATCACCATGTGCTTATCTCCTCACAGCACCTTGAATTCTACTGGGAATACCTGTTTATTTACTTCTCTTCTTCACTAGAGAGTGAGTTTGTTGGGGACAGAGGCCACATCTGTCTTGTTCACCACTGTATCCCAACACTGAGCACAATGTCAAGAGGTATCCAAGCAACTCTTGTGGAATGGATACGTGAACTTCAACACCAGGTCTACTTGCTTTAGTGGCTGTGTTTTCCTCCACTAACTTGTCTCTAAATTCCTTTCATTCTTTAGTTTCCATGAGGCAGCTATAGCAACATAGAGGACTGAGTTGCAGAATTGGTGTCAGAAGAACTGGCTTGGCTCTTTTCTACTTGTATCTGGATAACCACTCTGAACCTCAGTTCCCTCATCTCCAATCATTAAAACAATTCCCATCTCACAGAGTTGTAATGTTGACTAAATTTGATAACAAATGTGAAAATGCTTTTGTAAATTCAAACAGGATATACAAATGTGATTTATAATTATAATGATATTGAATATTGGAAAGTTCTTGGAATAAGCAGCTAGTTCCAGGTTTAAATTTTATGTCTATTATTAATAGGCATCTTAAAGTATTACTCAGAGAAAATGATGGCAACAGTTTTTCTTAAAAAATAGTCACTTCAGGCAAAATGTCAACACTGAAGCCTAAAAATAAATTATTCCCTTTTATTTTCATAAAACATTAAGGAGAATCACTTATGTGTAATATTATTTTTAGTTCAGAAAAATAAAAAGACAATGAAAAATTCTAGGCTGGATTCTGAAAAATTAAAGAAAAAGTAAACCTTGTTAGAATGAGAGACATAATAGTAGAAAAATTAAACATAAAAGAATTGGTATAGTTTAAAAGCCACTGGCAATAACTCAATTCAAATAAATAGAGAACAGTGATATGGGTGAAAGGTCACTGGTCACTTCACCTTTCATAGGATGCCCTGCTAAAGTTTCAAATATGAAAATATACTAGAAGGGTCTAAAGAGGATCATGCATATATTATTAAAAAATGAAAAGATAGAAAAAATTAGTGAATCTAAAAATCTTTTATGTAAGATTGTGAACTTCACAAAATACAGAGAATAATGCAATTAAATGGATAAAAGAGCAAGTTTTTAAATTTAGGTTCAAAAATTTAGGCTGTATCACAGAGGCATTTGTTTAAGCCAAAAATGAAGAGAAAATGTAATGTGACTTATCAAGATGACTTTGACCATTGGCTGTCTTCATTATAAGAAGGAAATGGTGTACTAGAATTTTATTTATATATAATTTCCAAAGGAGGGCACATCAAGATTGGTTAGCTCCAGATTCATGAAATAGGTTGTCTTTTCCTTTATATAATTGGAGACTTGTTTTTTTAAATGTATTTTTAACTTGAATTGACACAAAAACTGTACAGATTTGTGGGGTACAGTGTGAAATTTTTATATATGTATGCATTGTTTAATAATCAAATCAGGGTAATTAACAAACCATCACCTGAAACATTTATCATTTCTTTATAGTGATAACATTCAAAAATCCTCTCCTCTAGCTATTTTGAAACATACACTGTATTATTGTTAACTATAGTCACGCTGCGGTGTAACAGAACACCAGAACGTATTTCTCCTATCTAATTGTAACTTCGTACTCACTGACCAATCTCTCTCCGTTCCCCTCCCCAGTCTCTGGTCAATATTCTATTGTCTGCTTCTACGAGATCAACTTCTAGATTCTACATATGAATGAGATCATGCGGCATTTTTCTTCTTGTGTCTGGCTTATTTCACTTAAGATAATGTGGAGGCTCATTTTGATTAAAAGGCCAAAGATTCTCTCTACAAATATTTACTTATTTCCCACAATTTGCTGAGAACTGTCTCAGATGTGCGGCTACAATAGCAAGCAAGATGAATGGAACTTACGTTCGCACAGCATTTTGCCCCATTCATTCGGACAATTCCTATCAGGTGTGTACTCTGTGCCTGGCTCTGGGCATCAACGGGGAGCAAGTCAGACTCCATCCCAGTCCTCCTGGCACTTGCACATTAGTGAGAACAGCAACAGCCATCAATGACACTGACTGCTTACTGTGTGCCAGGCACTGTGCTGAGCAGATCACTTTTTATAATGAGTCCCATAACACTCTGCTGTTGATATTATGTGACAGATGAGAAAACCGAGGCTCAGAAATGGTTAACCAACTTGATCAAGGTCATAGCTAATTAGTGGCAGACCTGAGATCTGAACCCAAATCACCAACTCAAGGTCTATGCACTTATCCACTCTACTATATCACTTCTTGATGGTGGAACTGCTAATTGGAAACAGCAAGAGTGGAGAGGATGGCAGCTGATGTGATTATTGGCTGAGATCAAGCTACTAAATCCATAGGAGCAGAAATGAGAAGAAAGGCAAAAAATGTGTCTTCGGGGTCTAACACTTATGAAACATCTATTAGTTTCAAAGTGATTTACATGCAGGACCTCATTTCATTCTCTCAATATCCCTATGAATTATGTAACCTAACTTTACAGATCTGGAATTGATTATTTCACTTATAAATACTTTTAACTATAAAAAAAATTAGAAAAATCTGACTACTGGGATAAAACTAATAGGGTCTTATTTCTCTGGCATAGTAAGTTTGGTATTGACTAAGGAGCTCAACAACATCAGGGTTGACAGCTATGCAATTCTTTTGGCCTCTGCCTCATGGTTGCGAGATGTCATGTGTCTGCATTCAAGGCAGGAGGAAGAAGGGGTGGCACTAGATTCATTTGACATTTTTTCAATTGGGAAAGTAAGACATTCCCCAGAGGCCACCTCCAACTCTAGGAAACTTCTGTTTACATGCCAGAACATGTCACATGGCTACATCATGCTACAAAGGAGGTTAGCAAAGTGAGTACTCAGCTTTCCTACAACTGCAACAGGAGGTGGCAAAGGAGACAGGAGATGAGAATATGTGTAGGGATTAGAGGTGTCTTCATGAAGGACAGACTGCCATTTTGCTCCTTTGTGGTAGCTGGCTGAGGAATAGCAGAATCTGCAGGCTCACCTGGTGGTGCCACCAGAGTGGAGTGGACAGTGGCAAGAAAAGAGCATGACGTCCCCTGGAGACATACATGATCAAAGATTCCATTAACTTCTTTTTGCCTCTGTCTTCCTGAAGGCGGGAGTCTTGCTAGAGCCCTCTGTGCCAGCAGGACAAGTAAGGTCTGCAGTGTTCTGCACCTGGGAAGAAAAGAGTGAGAGGACTACCTAGCCCAGCTTCCTCAGGGGTGACCCAGAGGATGCGGAGCACGGATCCAGAGCCCTTTAGGTTTCATGTAAGGGAAATGGAAGTTAGAGGATGAGTCAGGAGCAGAGGGGCTCCCCAGGAGGTCTCTGGTGAAGTAAGAAGATATCACACTCAGAAGGGGAGCTGGGAGGGGATCCAGAGCCCGAAGGAAAGATGGGCATCTCTTGAGGATGTCCTCACTGATAGGTGTTAGAATGAAGCCAAATGCCTCCCCTTAGAAACTCAGTCCAAGTCTGATCCAAGCAGGGGCATCTCTCCACCACAAACATGCCACGTATGTAAACAGTCACACCCAAGAGCATCTCCTGTACACCACTCCCTCCAGCAAGTATCTCTCCTCCCCCATTTTCTCCCAGCCCCAGGAGAGCTAGACCAAAAAGAGGAATGGGAAGGAGGTTTGCATTGCAAGGCTGACCACATCCGTCCTTCCCCTTTAAGGGGTCTGAGGTTGAGGAGGAAAGAGTAGATCATGCCCCCAACTTCTGTCCTAATCCCTTATGCCGGCAATACAGCGTGAGTTGGACGGTGGTGAAGAAGACATAGAGAGGAGATGAGATTTAAGTAGTGTTTAAGTCTGAAGTTTTAAACCGGTCTGGACTTTTAATAACTAAATATGTCTGGAAAGATAAGGAATATGCCCAAGATATCACTCAAAGATTTCAAAGGATATTCTAACTTAAGGCAATGATTGTAAAAAAGTAAATGTTTCAGGTTTTCACGAGTACATCCACTGAAACCATATTCCTGGAAACCCATGTAAACTGATTTGCTGCAAAATCAAGTATCACCTGCAGGTGGAGATGTAACTTTTTCTAGAACCCTATCGTTCTCAGTTGGGAGGAAGCTTGGAGCCGCTGATGCCAAATCTGGCTGCCCTTTGGATTATCTGTATAAACTGTAAATACATGGATTCCTGGGCACCAGAATCTTGGAGATGCCAAGTCAGGAGGTCTGCATGGGTCTTGGTGACAGGGATCCAGCTATACACTGTGTCTGAGAACCACTGTTTTAAGAGGGCTTCTAGCTCCATGCTGGAGTCATGACACAGCAGAGACACCAGCTCTGCCTGATGAGCTTGCAGAGGAGTGTTTACTATTCTTTTGGAGAGGCAGCATTCATACTTGTTCTCTTCATGAGACCAACCCCTGTCCTCAAAAATGTTTGTGCTCCATTTTAGGGCCCTACCTCTTCTCTTTTGATAAAACCCCAATATTGGTGTTTTGGATTATAACAAAAGACCTCAGAGACTTGAGGCCTGCAAGGAGTTTTCTTCTTTATTTAGTTCTTGTTAAATAAAATTTCAGGTTGTTAATCTGCACAGTTCCTGCCTTCTACTAGTAGATGGTGGGGAAGAGTAGAAAAAATGTTTATGTTTCTGCATGGTTAGGGTTTTCTGAGCAAAGAAATGTGGGAGCAGGCTAAAGGACAAGCCTGGAAGTTAAAGGGTGATTCAAAGGCAAGAGACCTCAGCAGGGATTTAGAGATTTACCTCTCTATGTGTTTATGTTTCAAAGGGGAAAACATACCCTTTTGGTTATAACCTTCAGCTTGTCTTACGTAACCTCTGGAGACATTTACATTCCAAAGGGTAAGAACCCAAGAATCTTCCTTTTTCTTCACAAAGGGAATACATATACATAGGGAAATTAGATTTCTCCCCTTCTGAAATGGAGGGGGCAATGTGTATATAAACGCCGGGCTTCAAATTTTTTTTTTGTTCCTCTCCAGTGGTAGAAAAAACTCCCTTTATGTGCAGGTGTGGCTCTCATTGTACCACCCCAGAAGAGGGAAGAATTGGGGCATGCAGAGTGGATGTGGCTATTGCTACAAGTAAGTAATAATTGTCACCTTAATCTAGAAATCTCGTGTTTGCATTCAGGATAATCTAAATAAATATAGATATTAAAAACTTAGCTAGGAGTCTGAAGAGTGTTAGGACTCCAGAGATGGTATATTTTACTCATTGATGGGAGCAAACTTCAGGGGTGTTGTCTAGACTTACAGCTGGAGCCTCTTCATTCACAATGGTGTAGTGTCTGATGTAGAAGTGAGGTTTCAGAGCAGGGAGGTATTCTGACTTCTTTTTCTGTTTCAATCAAGAAAAAAAAAATAGAGCCCATAATAATATCTAACCACTGCCTTCCTTTGCTTTTCTTGGTATTTTATATTTATTTGGCATATATATGACAGAGGGTTGTACTGGTAACTGCTTTACAGCCAGCTCTTAGGGGGAGGGAGCACTGATTTGTAGTGTCTGCCAATATCTGTGGTGTAAATACTCCCACCATGGTTGATTTGAGTCTACCAACATGATGTCAACCAGTTCGCAAAATTTCTGAAAATGTAGCAATAGAAATTTAACAATTTCTGAAAATTTAACAATGTGGTATGAGCTATGTTTAGCCATATGCCACACCACTATCATGTAGCTAAACAAAAACAGAATATATATAACAATAGAGCAAGCAATACAGGAAAATTCCAACAATATATGCAGATGGTCCCCACTTCAAAAGTTGGAGCTTAATTGCCTCTCCCCCCATTACTGAGAGCAGACCACATTTAGTGACTCCTTCAAAAGAATAGCATGGAAAAAGGAAAAAATAGTACC
The DNA here is from genome assembly GCF_027409185.1 of Cynocephalus volans. NCBI lineage: Eukaryota > Metazoa > Chordata > Mammalia > Dermoptera > Cynocephalidae > Cynocephalus > Cynocephalus volans. The sequence continues at coordinate 13,758,150 of NC_084468.1, forward strand.
TTTACAGTGGAGAAACCTGGCAAACACTTCTTTAGCCAATTGATGAAAGTTCACACAGGTGATGTCACACAAATATCATGCATCCCCTAATTTGATGTGATAAAAAGGGTAATTCACATGTGTAGTTGTATTAGCATTCTCCAGAGAGACAGAACCAATAGGATATAGATATAAATATACATATGGATTTAGGAGAGGAGATTTATTAGGGTAATTGGTTCATGTGATTATGGAGGTCGAGAAGTCTCATGACAGGCCATCTGGGAGCTGGTAACCCTGGTAAGCTGGTAGCACGGCTCAGTCTAAGTCCAAAAGTCTAAGAACCAGGGAAGTTGATGGTATAATTCTTAGTCTGAATGAAGAACCCGCTGGGCCTCTGGTGTAAGTCCTGGAGCCCCAAGGCCAGATAGCCTGGAGTTCTGATGTCTAAAGGCAGGAGGAGGAGAGTGTCCCAGGAGAGAGGAAATCCTTTTTTTGTTGTTCTGTCTGGGCCCCCAGCCATTTGAGAGGTACCTGCCCACAAGAAGGGCAGATCTTCCCCAATCAGTCTGCCAACTCACATGCCAATCACCTCTGAAAACATCTTCACAGACATACCCAGAAGTAATGCTTAACCAGTTCTCTAGCTATTCCTTAATCCAGTCAAGCAGCACCTAAAATTGATCATCGTGGTAGCATTCTTTTAAAAAAATCCATCGCCCCAGGATAATTATGAGAAAAACATCAGGCACACCCAGATTACAAAACATTCCAAAGGATATCTGGCCAGTATATCTCAAGACTCTCAAAGTCATAGCCACCAAGGACAGACTGAGAAACTGTCACGGACCAGAGGAGACAGGGGAGACATGACAAGTAAATGCAGTATGGTACCCTGGATTGGATCCTGGAACAGATAAAGGACACTGATGGAAAATCAGATAAAATAAAAACAAAGTCTGGAGTTTAGTTAATAGTATGTACCAATGTCAGTTTCTTGGTTTCAATAAATAGACTGCAGGAGAAAAATAATTGCCCCCACAGGTTCTTAGTTGGAATGAACCCCTGTAACATAAGACAGATTAACAAGAGAAAAACAAATAGAAGTCTATTAAAATGCCTATTTTATATATACATGACAGACATCCATGGAATGAGTAATTCTCAAAGAAAAGGCTTTGAATTCTAGCTTATAGAGCATCTTCAACAAAGCACAGTACATTTTCAGAGAAGTGGCAAGACAAAGGAAAATGAATCTCTATAGGTGGCAATTTGGAGGGAACTCAAATAATTGGCAGGTAAGGATTAGTGAGTAAAGCTTGTTAATGTAGATTTCTCTGGTATCATCTCTAGACAGTAAAGGCTTGAAGTTGTCTTCAGTTGTTAACCTTTGTTTGCCCTGGTAGAAAAGGGGGGCTAGGATATCTCTTGTCTTTGTAAATATATGTCCTGCTTTTAGACAAATAGCAGGAGAGCAGAGAGTGTTCCCATATCTGTTGCTTCTTAATTACTTTTAGCCCAACAACCCTTCATATTCTGGGGAGGCACATTCTGGTTTCCCACAGTACCAAGGAAATGCACAATGTTAACAGTGGAGGAAACTAGGTGAGGGGTATATAGTAACTGTTCATTACCTTTGCAACTTCTGAAAATCAAAAATTGTTGCTAAATAAAGTGGTTAATTAAGTTTTTTCTTTTCTTTTTTTTAAGCAAGTGTTGGAGGGGAGGGAGGAATACATGGGCAGAGCACAGAGGATTTTTAGGTCAGTGACACTATTCTGTATGATACTACAGTGGTGGGTACATGGCATTATACATTCATTCAAACCCATAGAATGTATAACACCAGGAGTAAACCCAAAAGTGAGATGCTGATGGTGGGGGAGGCTGTTCGTGTGTGGGGACAGGGGATTATATGGGAATTCTCTACTTTCTGCTCACTTTTTCTGTGAATCTAAAATTGCTCTGAAAAGTAAAATGTATTAAGAAAAAAAGCAAGTAAGCATGATTTATAGTTGGAGGAGACATTTAATGGGGGCATTATGCTTTCTTTCTGCACGTAGGTGTATGGTTTTATTTCTCAGAAGGAGCCAGAGTTCTTGGTGTCCCTATTTTGAGGCATGGGCTGTTTTATCTTTTTCTCATAAGAGAAAATGGTGACAGAGTTCTCAGACCCTACATAGAAACTTGAGGGCTTTCTATAACCCCTTAATTTTTTGAAGGAAATTCCTTAAATCAAAAGAGCACTTGTTTGTTCTTGCATATTTTACTTATTTTTTCTTGGATATCTTTAGAATGTATTAATTCTCTAACCAATTAGAAATTTACACATTATGGTCAAATTTCGCTTACCATCAGACTTATAAAATCAACTTCAGAATCGTTTCAAGTAGGTTGTCTCATCTACCTGTGAGCTAAATAAATATGAAAGAAAATAAGGACAAAATTTCTTGGAGATTTAGCTCTTTTAGATTCTCAAAGAAATTATTTAAAATACAATGCGTATTTATCTTCACTTCATGACAAGCAAACACTATTTCATAGGATGTTAAGTTTGGTGATAACCTGGATAGGATGTGGGGCCCAACCCCTTGTTTGACTGAGAGGAAAACTTAAGCCCAGTGATCTGCTCAGTGGTCAGTCAAGGACAAAGGCAAGGTGACCCCTGAGCATCTTGAGGCCTACCCCAGGGCTCCTGCCATTGCACGCAGCTGTTCAAAGTCCATTAGAATAGGAGGAGAAGCCATAACAAGGTATTAACCGAACAATGCTGGAAAGAAAAAAATGTATCTATAGCCCTTTAACAATGCTAAAAAGAAAATGTATCTATTGCCCTTGATCTATGGATTTCAACAATTCATGTCTGGAAAACCATTATTTATCAATGTCGTAACTTTTCTGTGGCTGCTTAGTTTTTCTTAAGCAAAAATCTTTTAAATATGATTTTTAAACATTGCTTTTAGTTTTAATTACCTACCCATTTGCCTCCAGTGTGGGAATTGTGAAAGCATTCCTTTTTGTTTTCTTCCCTAACTCAGAAATAGCTGATGAACTAAGAGTTGGTTTGCACACTGAGGTGTCTAGGAAACAACTTCAGGCAAGGGATGATTCCAACCAGATATCAAACTAACATGGACTATGTCTCCTGCCCATGAAAGCATGCTTTGAAATGCCACTGAAACAGGAGAGAAGGGGACGAGACATCTGAGAATGTGAATAAAAACTATAATAAACTCCCAGAGAGAACACAGTGATTGGGTCACAAAGCAGAGGAAAAATGGGAGCTCAGGATGAAAGAAGGCAGGAACTGCAGGTGGAGGAAGCTCTTTTGTTGTGTTTGTTTCTCTCCCATGTTTTCTGCCAACATAAATAAGAAAAACAGTAGCATAAGCTCAGCCGTGGCTGTAGACCACAGAGAAATGACAATCACATGCAGCTGGGGTGGGAGGCAAATAACAGGGGAGGATAAATCTCTTTTCTTTCCTCTGCAGAGCAAGGATTAGATGGTTAGGTTATAAGATTGCAGTACGCAGGAAATAGAGTCATTGCAGATGAAATTAGTTAAGATGAGGTGATATTGGAGCAAGATGGGCCCCTATTCCAATATGATGGTTGTCCTTATAAAAAGGGGAAATTTGGACACAGACACACAGAGGGAGCAGGCCATGTGAAGAGGAAGGCAGAGATCGGGGTGATACTTCGATAAGCCTAGGAATGCCAAAGATTGCCAGCAAACCAGCAGCAGCTAGGGGAGAGGCATGAGCAGGTGCTTCCTCTCAGCCCTCAGAAGGAATCAGCTCTGCTGACACCTTGACCTAGGACTCCTAACCTCCAGAACTGCAGAAGGATAGATTGTTTAAGCCTCTCAGTTTGTGGTACCTTGTTAAGGCAGTCCTAGCAAAGGCCAATGTTGCCTGGTAGGAGTAGCAAATGGGAGAGACTGAAAAAAATGTATAATACCAGAGGCTCCCTGTCCCAAGGTGTGGTCTTTTCTCCTTCAACTTAAGGAGGGCAACCAGGGACCAGAATTTTATCTGGTTATCTGGGAAAGCAATTCATATTCCCAGTGGAATATGAGCTCACAGGGAGAAAAATGAGACATCTGACAGTTCAATCAATATTAAACAAGCAACAACAGAAACAAATAGAAATAACTTATCCCATATGAAGATGAAAAAGTGGAGTGACTAAAAAATGAATTTTAAATAGATACAATAAATATCTCAAAAGGATAGTCAGGGAAATTTATAGTACAAGGGGCTAGGGCCCACAGACCCTTCAAACCTGTTGTACAGACTGGTTCACAAACCCCTTACATGCCAGGCTGGGTCACCAGACCCCTCACAAACAGGTCCACACGTTAGGTAGTTGGGAAAGACCCCAGGAACGACTGGCAGAAGACACGAGCTCAGTCCTCACTTTCCTCAGCAGCAGCAGCTTACAGCAATAGTCTCCCGCAGCAGTGGTGGCCTATCAGATGGCCTTGGGGGGTCCTGGCAGCAACAGCCTCCAGCAGCAGTAGCAGCCTCCCCATGTCCGCCCGGGGGGTGGGGGGATGCTGAGGAGGGCAATCCTAGGAGCATCGGGGGAGGGACCTGTGGATTAGAGCCACTCGTTCTTTATACTTAAGTCTGATAACCCAGGACACCTGGGTGTGAGTCAGACAACCAAAGAACACCTGGGTGCCTATGCGCAATTACATTACACAAGTACCAAAGAACACGTGAGCACACATGCATGTTTATATCAAATTCCAAACCCCCAAGGGACCCCTACCATTTATTTTCTCATTCCCTACAACAGAAAAGGCGATAGAATCTGAGATGCATCTTCATAGATGTGATAGTTGCAAGTCTAGGGTTACTGAAGGAAATACTGTAAAGCGAAGGTTCTAAACATGGAGCCAGGAGCTTTGTAAACCCCCTGAAATTGTTGGTCAAAATGTATGAGCATGTATGTGTGTGTTGAGTGTATAAGAGAGGGTGTGTGCTGTCTGTGTGTGAGAGGGTGATCATATGAGTGTCATTTTCTAGGGAGAAGGTCCATAACCCTCAGTTCACCACCCATTCCCTATGGGTTACAAAACCTGGAAAGGTGAAGTGGATTTTGTGAAGGAGGCTAGAAAGAAATGGTCAAAGAGAAGAACCATGAACATCTGCTGTTACAGAAGGCAAAGAAGGAAAAGTTATTTAATGCATGGGAGGACTGGTCAACCACGCCTAGCGAAGACATGAGATCAACAAACATGAGTTCTATCAGGTGTGTTCATCTGTGCCTCTTGGGTTATCAGGAAATCATTTGCAGGCTCTAATGGATGCTTTACATGATTAAAACTAGTCAAGCTAATGCAATCAGAATTGAAAACTAAGCCCTATTTAAAAGTGGCCCACAAGATGGCACTGTGGGCCAATAAGAATATTCATCTGGTCTTTATGAGTGAAATATGTTTACCCTCCTCTCGTTTTTCTTTATCCTTTGCTAATATGCTGCAGCTTGATCCCATGCATTACTCATGTATTAAAAATGCTGGCATTTGGAAATAATATTCCTAATTTTATGATTTCTGCTTACTCTTTATATAATCCTCAGTACACTTTGGAAAACCTTCATTTAAATCTCAGTTTTAATACATGAAGTTGGATCATAGTGCAAATTTACTAAAAACTCTTATAAGGCTGTGTGTAGTCACTGCTGGCATTTATTGGTCCTTGGGGAGCTTTGAGTTTGGAAAAGACAGGAAAGAAATAAACAGAATGGAGAGAAAAAGGGCTCTAAGTTTCAGCAGAAAAGCAAAGAATACATGTTTCAGCTATGATAGTCCTGGCAAGGGAATAAAGCAACCAAGGAATCCACACAGGTGTAATGCTGTTTCCAAGGAGAAGAATCTCATTATCCTGAGATGTGTATTAGTCGGGGGCTTCCCGGAAACATGCATTATTTGTTTATTGTTATTATGCGGACAAAACAACAAATGACTTAAATTAGGCACCAAGAAGAGGAGTTAAAATATATCCTTGGGTCAAAGGAAATCATAATGCAATTGTACATTTATATGGCACTTAACCAGTTCACAAAGTTCTTCTATACTTCCATCATCTTGTTTGATTCTCACAATTACCCTGTGGGTGGGCAATGTAACCAAACACTCTTCATGCATCAGGACTCTGAGACTCAGAGAGGTTCGGAGACTTGGTCAAGGACACACAGGCACTGACCGAGCAAGCTACAGCAAGAATTTAGGTCTTCTGTTTCCTTATCTGCAAAATGGGGTTAATGACACCTACTGTTGCAAAGGTGTGTTAAACATAACCACATAGTAAAAGTCTAGACAGTCAGTAAATTTTATCTAGTTTCATTATTTATAAAACGTAGGTTACAATTCCTATTTCCAGTGAAATAGATGATAAGGATCTTTGGTTGCAACAATAGAAACCACTTATCTTGCTAACTTCACTTGCTCACAATCTGCTAAATTTACCTCTTATATTCGCCCCACCTGCCCATTGTCTATAAAATGAAATTTATTGGAAGGACACATAACAGCTGCAGAATCAGAGGAAAAGCAGAAGAGGGTGGCTTTGGAAGATACAGCATGCAGCAGAATGTTTGATTCAACTTGGGGTGCATGTATATGCCATAGCTAGGGAAAGAAAAGCTCCTGGATGATAGTCCCAGCCAGGGGAGGATGAGTTATCCGAAAGGGAAATTGGGGTGCTATTTCAGAAGAAGAGAAAATTAGTGCCTGGCAGGGAAAAATATCAAATGCCACCGTACTAGGTATTTCTACAGTGAAAGAGACCTTAAATATCACTTTATGCAGTGCTAAATGATAACGACCTATTTAGTACTTGTGTTGTGTCAGGCACTGTTAAATTTATTAACTCATTTAGTCCTCCTGATAACCCTATGAAGCAAGTAGTATTATTAGACCCATTTTACAGAAAAGGAAACTAAGGTACATTTGACCAAAGCTGAGTTTAGAACCTATATAGAATTCATAATACCAGAAAACAACAGTGTTCAGAGGATTGTTGTAAAAATCAAAAGAGTTAATATTAGATGGAAACGTGAAATTGCTGGTATTTAGCCATTTTTGGCCCAGAAAAATGGCATTTGCATATGACTCTACTTAATATATCTACAGCACTCAGAACAGTGCCTGAAACTTATCAGTGCCCAACAATGTTTCTCATTGTTACTAGATGACCCTGCCTGTCTATAGGCAAATGGGCTTTAAAAATTGTAAAAGTGTGTGGATCCATTGTCATTTAGACTGGACTGGGTTGGGGTTAAGAGCCCAGGAAGGTGTCTTTGGCTAGCCAGATTGCAGTTTCCTAAGGATCAAGCTAGGCATGTGTTAGTTCTTTTTCCATTTGCGATTTCCACGCATCTGTTCCATTTCCTTCTGATCTTTCTTCTCAGACCTCAGTTTACAGTGTATTCGTTGGAACAAGGAGCACAGAAAGAGATCTTTGTTTTATGCCAACCTGCCTGTCACTTGGGGCTGGACCCCTTTTCCCTCCTCCCTCCACCCCATGCTTCTTGCCCTGGCAGCTCTGACTCTGAAACTACCCTAAAAAATCAACAGCATGACCCGAGCTGGTAGTGTCTCTGGGAGCTGCATAGCTCAACCTTTGAGCTGTTTATCAACATGGAGGTGGGGACAGTTTATCAAACATCTGCAAAAGGTGGGGGACAGCTCATGACTAGGAGGGGTCACCGAGTAGCAGCACCAGCCTAGGAGCCTTCTGAATATCAGATTAGGTGGGACGATCAATGAGTCCACAATTCACTGCAGACCCCAGTACACTGCTCCATGCACCACCTCTGAAAGAGAAAAATAGGTCCTGCAGGCACAATTCCATGCTTCTCTCTCAAACACAAGCCTCTCGCCAGGCTGCCCGAAGAAGTGGGACCAGGTACAAGCCGTGGGTTGCTTATTTTCTGGAAAGATTAATGAGGGCCTGTTTTCAGTGAAACTGATTTCCAAGAAGCATGTGCCTTCCTGACTACTGACCCACTTCTGGGTCTGATCCTGGCAGAGGCAGTTTCCAGAATATCATTAGGTACTTTCCTACTGTGCAAGCCATGTAGGAATGTACATCGTCTTTAAAAGGCACAAATAGCTGAACTGCACAATGTAACCTGATGTTCTGACAACCCCACTTATACTCAGGCTAAATTTAAAGGTCACCATTGCAGGGAAATAGTGGTAAGAGAATGAAAGTGCCTCAAACATGGATTTCACAGATGTTTTCTCATTTTGCAAGTCTTACACTATTAAAGGCAAAATTGCCTATGAGCTTAAAAATACACACAAGTGAAGAATCTATTTCTTGAGAAAAGGTAGCTTTAGGAAAAATTGTAAAATAGGTAGGCACAAGTGTGAAGTGGCCCAAGTTTGTCTTACATGTTCTCCATAAAACTGTGCTCATTCATTCCCCCTCATAATTATGAAACACCTACTATGTGTCAGGAACTGTGCTAAGTCCTATTATCAAATGGCACAGGAGACAAGCACTCCCTTCCTTCAAAGAGCTCACATTTAGCAGGGAAGAAAGACACGGAAACACATAATTACAATAGAGGGAGACGAGGCTGATGACAGAGGAAACACATTTGAGCATATGGCAGGGCACCTGTAACAGTCTAAAGATGTGGACAGCACCTTCCCCAATGAAGAATGTTTCAGCTGAGAGCTAGTGGATGAGAAGGAAGAAAGAATTTTAGGAGAAGGGAAAGTGTGATGTGTATAGAAGGAAAAGCACATCTAGAAGCTAGGAGAGGAAAAGAGCAGACCACAGCGGGCACTAAAGATAATCTAGAGCAGGGCTGGCGAACAATAGCCCACACGCCAAATCCAGCCCACTGCCCATTTTTGTAAATAAAGTTTTTTTGGAGTACAGCCACATTCATTTGTTTACTTGCTTATGGTAGCCGTTGCCCTGCAAAGGTTGAGTTGATTAGTAGGGACACAGAGTGTATGGTAACTAGCCCATAGTAAGCACTTAATAAATAGTAGCCATTGTTGCAATATCTGTATTCTCCCCATTTTGCAGATAAGAACATTGAAATGAAATGTTCTTAAGGAAGAATAGAAAGTTCCTGTCTACCTAGGAAAGGGCTCATTGTTCTTTGGCCACAGCAACAAGTAACTGCCAGACCTGGTTTTAAACCTACCCTAATTGATCAAATAACCACTTAACATCAGCACCCACACTGCAGAAACTCACCCAAGCAGCAGGAGTGTCATGCAGTCATCCACAGCCAAATATCTTGCAATTTGTAATCACCCTCACTTCGGAAAAATTCCATCAATCCCTGAACTTCGTGCATCTCAAATAAATTTATATAGTCAGCTCTCAGCTTTGCTTAGGGAGACAGGGTCTTTAAAGTTACTTGTCTCCCCAGTTATGATGGCCCCTTTTTTAGACATGACCAAAAAGTGACTGAGCCAGGGTCTGAATCCAGATATATCTTGCTTCAATTCCCATATGTTTGTGTCCACTGCTGTGTTCTTAGAGTTGGAATGTATACTGTTGTTAGCTGAGACGATGGTAGCTGGCACCCAATCTTGCCATTAAATTACCTCACATAAGGAGGAAATCATTTCCTTCTCCATCTTCAATGCTTTTTCAATCCCTCTGGTTAAATTAAGTTTGGCCTAAAGGTTTCTTCAAACATAGTGAACTGTAACCTAACTTGATGTGTAAACAGACAGTAACTTAACTCTTGTAACCTAAGGATGTGCAAAAATAGATTATAACTTACTCTTGTAGCCAAGTATCACAGCCAATTATAGGCAGCCAACTGTTCAAAGTGCATTCAAATAAGGCAAATGCCCAGCTGTAACCAATCCAGCTGTTTCTGTACCTCTCTTCTGTTTTCTTTACGTCACTTCCTTTCTCTGTCTGTAAATCTTAGCCAACCATGTGGCAGCCCCTGAGTTGCTCTGTACCTGTTATGGTTCGGGCAGCTTGTGAATTGTTCTTAGCTCAATTAAACTCTGTTAAATTTAATTTGTCTGAAGTTTTTCTTTTCAGCATTCTTGTTATACCAAAGAGAATCTCTCAGTTGAGAGATTATACACATAGCAATCAAGAAAACAGGCTCTGGGGCCAGACTTTCTCCTTGAGAGAAAGTGAGCCGAGATGCCGGGTACCGATCAAGCTTTATTAAGGGAAAAGAGTCTGCCGGGCTGTGCTCAAAATGGAGGGCAGCCTGGGGCTGCTCTCACAATTGAAGATAGCACCAGATGTAGGGGGTAAGAGAGCTTATATATGGCGCTAAAGGCTGGCTGATACAATCAAGGAGGGGCATTATGCTAATGTAGAAGCCATGCGACCAGGGTGGAGAACTGTGCCCTTGCAGAAGCAAAAGGGTTTCTGTTTTGCAGAAGTCAGGAGGCTTCTTGTAAAGGGAAGGGGGGAGGGGTTTGGTGCGGGAGTGGAAGACAAGGCTGGTGACTATTTTGTGCTTATTGTGTGCACAATGGTGCTGGTCACGTCCAAGATCCATCATTCCTACTGCATTAGTTATCTATTGTTGCATGACAAATTAGCCCCAGACTCAGACTTAAAACACCAATAAAATTTTTTCTTCCACAGATCATGTGGGTCAGGAATTTGGGAGTGTCTAAGCTTGGTGATTCTGACTCAGAGTCTCTCATGAGGTCACGGTCAAGACGTCAGCCAAAGATGCAGTCCTCTGAAGGCTTGACTGGGCAGGAGGCTCCTCTTCCAACACGGTACACTCATATGGCTGGCAAGTTGGTGCCGGCCATTGGCAGAGACCTTGGTTCCTGGCCTCTCCATAGCACTATGTGAATGTCCTCATGACGTGGAAGTTGGCTTCCCCAAAGCAAGTGATCTACAAAAGTAAGGAAGAAATAACAGTATCTTTTATATCTACTCTTGAAAGTCACATGCTATCACTTGTGCTGTATTCTTTGGCCACACATACAATACTGAAGCTGACTACAAAAGTGTGTGAATACCAAGAAGCAAAGATCACTGGAGACCACCTTGGAGGCTACCACTACCACTTACTAACTGTGTAATCTTGGGAAAATTATTAAACTTCACTGTGCTGCAGTCTCCTTACCTGTAAAATTAAACTAATGGTATTATCTACCTCATATACAAGATTTTTGAGAATTAAATGAGGTAATATGAGTAAAGCTTATAGAAGAGTGCTTAGAACATATTACATACTAAGAAATGTTCACTGTGAGTGCTTTTTTGTTCATGCTCTAATTCAGTGCTTCTCAGAAAGCCAGTCTCCCATGAGATGGGCTAAAACAAGAATATAAATCAATGCACTGTTTTCTTCATTGAAAAGTCAATTGTAATTTTTTTAAAAAGAAAGTCAGTTGTAATTTTTCCTTAATTAAAAAAGTCAATTGAACAAAATATTTTGTATAGTCATGTCGTTACTTTACATTCTGGAGCAAGCTTATGTACTGTTTGTAGGCTGAAAAAGCACTTTGCAGACCAACAGCCAGTCCACAAACACACTTAGAGCAGTGTTTTTCTAACTCTTGCTAATTTCTTTTTTTAACCACAAGTGTGTAAGCAGTGGCATTTACTGGCATTGTTTTCTTTTTTCTCTCTCCTCTCTTTTCTTCTTAATTTCTCAAAATGTAAAGGGAAGTGGGTGAGAGCAGAAAATTTTATGCAGCTGACAACATGCTATCAAAATGCAAAAGGATAAGAAGAGCCTAAGAGGAGTAGGTGTTTGACAGGTGCAGAAGTCATGGAAAGTCACAGAAGGGCAGTTTTCATCTGTGTCATGGCAAATGGCTGTTTTTCTCCATTTATGGATGTGTTATAAAATTTCTCTTTAAATAAGCTTATGTCTTAGCCTGGGTTCCCCGAAGGTGGGCCTGAGACAGAGGCTCACATGTCGGGTATTCATCTGGAAAGGGATTCCAGGGAGCAGAAAATGCAAAGTAGATAGGGAAGCAAATACAAGAATGAATTTTCGAATTGGCCATTGCTGCAGGGAGTGGGTGTTTTGTCTCACCAGGATCTTCTGAGGGCCTTTTGAAATTCTGTGTCCCTGGGAGATGAAAAGGAAAGACCAACATTTATCCATTGGCTTCTTTCCTCCATTAGTCATAGACGGTCTCCTTTATTTCCAGGATGCATGTTGCATGTAAGTGTTTTGTGGGTTCCAACAGGGAGTTGAAGGCTGTGTCAGCAGAGTTCCAGGCTAGGCAACAAGAGGTATGGGGAGCAGCTGGAGACCAGGTGCCCTGTGATTATTCCTTTGCAGAACTAGTCCAAGTTGGCTGCTTGGAACTCTCACAGTAGCAACTATAGCAAAATGTAACAGGATGAGATCCAAGAAGATTTCTGTGGACCATAAGCCATGTCCAATAGAGTCAATTTAAATAAAGCAGCACATTTTGAAAATAAAAAAAGATTAAGTAAGAACTTTGAGTTTCAGCTCAAATACATAAAGTACCATCACTCCCATCTTTAAAAGAAAAAGCTGGACAAACTGAAAACCAATGACTTTTTTTTTTTTTTTGAATCAGCAGAGAATGCAGGGTAAGCTGTCATCTCAAACTGTAAAGAGGCAGGTGCATCCCAGATATTTGTTTACCTGGAGAGAAGGTACTGGAGCCATAAATTGATGGGAACACTTAAATGGCAATTTTAACAAACTAATGTGGACTAACGTGAGAGTGAGAAACTGTTGTGGACCATAGTCTTAGAGGGTCCCAAGACTTTCACAGGTTTTCCTTCCAGGAACCCCATCAGGTTCTTATTGTAGGGACCCTAGAAAAATCCCCTCAAGACTCTGTCAGGGGAAGGGAGAGTAAGCATTGTGAAATAAGCCCAGAGCCTTCTTCAAGACAAAAGCCAACTCTCCTTGGAAGGGACTTTGCTGGAGCCTTATTTCAGCTGGAAGGAGGGAATTCCTCCCCACTCCAGACACTTCCAGCCATTCTGTTCCATCTAAGGGGAGAAAAATTCATGGTAAGCAGTGGATCGAGCTTCAAAGAAATATACTGGAAATGCTGTAGCTGGGGAAGGTAATAAAGGATGGGGGGGGAATTTATAACACTAAAGAAATACCTATGAAGGTCAGAGTCCTGAGATCTGGGCAGACTAAAAGGCTAAGTTTTAATCAAAATGATAGAATGCTCTTTCTCCCTTATCCCCATACCAACAGGGCTGCAGCATAACAGTGCCTTTCATCTCAAAGAACTGTAAGAATCACTCTCTCTGAGAAAGAGCACATAGGAAAAGCCAAAGTCAAGGGGGAAGACAAAAAATGGCACTACAGGAATTTGAAGCTTTGGCACATACAGCTGTGACAAACTGTGGGACAATGACAAAAGGTGTGACTTCTGTGTAATGCAAATACAAGAAGGGAAAGAGAATGGAACAGAAGAAATACTTAGAGTAATAATGGCCAAGAACTTTCTAAAATTAATGACAGACATCAAACTACAGATCCAGAAAGCTCAGAGAATACTGAGTAGGATAAATACCAAAAAGTCTACACTTAGGCATATCATATTCAAGCCAGAGGAAAAAAGTACCTTACCTACAGGAGAAGTAAGGGTAAGAATTACATCAGACTTCTCATCAGGAACCATGAAAGAAAGAAAAGAATAGAGTGAAATATTTGAAGTCTTGAAAGAGAAATTCACCAATCTGGAATTCTATAGCCAGTAAAATTATCCTTCAAAAATAGAGGAGGACTGAAGACTTTCTCAGACAAACAAAAACTGAGAACTTTTTCATAAGCAGACCTGCCTTGCAAGAAATGTTAAAAGGTGTTCTGTAGGGAGATGGAACATGATATAGGTCAGAATCTTGGATCTTCATAAAGAAAGGAAGAGTAAGAGAGAGGGAAAAGATGAAGGAAAAATAAAATCTTTTATTTTTTCTGTTCTTAATCAATCTAAAAGAAAACTATCAGTTTGAAGTGATAACAGTAACAATATATGATGGATTATGATAGCATATATGGATAAGTAAAATGAATGCAGCAATGTCACAAGGGACAGGAGGGAGGAATTAATCTTGCTCTGTTCTAAGGTTCCTGCACTACCTGTGAAGTGGTGTAGTGTCATGACTAATTGTGAATGTATGTCACTTAACTCAGGGCAACCACTGAGAGGAGAGCTAAAATGGAATCATACTCAAAATAGATAACAGACCCAAAAGTAAAATGAAAAACTATAAAACTCCTAGACAATAACATAGGAGGAAATCAAAGTGACCTTGGATTTGGAGATGACTTTTTAGATAAAACACCAACAGCACAATCCATAAAAGAAAAAGTTGGTGAGTTGGAGTTCGATAAAATTAAAAACTTCTATCCTGTGAAAGACACTAAGATAAAGAAAAGAAAAGTCACAGACTGGGTAGAAATCTTTGCAAAACATATAACTAATAAAGGGCTGATAATGAAAATATGCAAAGAACTCTTAAAACTCAACAATAAGAAAACAAACAACTTGATTAAAAAAATTAACAAGATATCTGATCAGCATCTCACCAAAGAAGATATACATATATAGCTGACAAATAAGCATATGAAAAGGTGCTCAACATTATATGCCATTACGGAACTGTAAATTAAAACAACAAAGAGATACATCACACACCTATTAGAATGGCTAAAACCTAAAACACTTGCAACACCAAATGCTGGTAAAGATGTGGTATAGCAGGAACTCTCACTCATTGCTGGTGGGAATGCAAAATGTATAGCCACTCTGCAGGACCATTGGGCAGCTTCTTACAAACTAAGGATACTCTTCCCACATGACCCAGCAGTCATGTTCCATGGCATTTATCTAAATAAGCTGAAAACTTACGTCCACACAAAAATTTGTATGTGAATTTTTATAGCAATTTTATTCATAATTGCAAAAACTTGGAAGTAACCAAGATGTCTTTCAACAGGTAAATTAGTAAACAAACTATGGTACATCCATACAATGGAATATTCCTCAGTGATTTAAGAGCATGAGTTATGAAGCCATGAAAAGACAAGAAGGGACATTAAATGCATATTTCTAAGTGAAAAAAGCCAATCTGAAAAGGATGCATACTGTATGATTCCAACTATATGAAATTCTGGAAAAGGAAATACTATGGAGACAGTAAAAAGATCAGTCTTTTCCAGGGGTTGGGGGAAAACAGGAATGATTAGGCAGAGCACATAGGATTTCTAGGGCAGTAAAACTACGCTGTATGATACTATAATGTTGGATCTATGTCATTATACATTTCTCAAAACCTACAGACTAGGATTTTAGGTGATAATGATGTGTCAATGTAGATTCATTGGTTTTAAGAAATGTATCACTCTGGTGGGGGTGTTGACAGTGGTGTGTGGTGGAGGGTGCGGTGTACGGAAAGTCTCTTTACCTTCTGCTTAATTTTGCTGTGAGTCTAAAACTGCTCTAAAAGTTCGAGTCTATAAATAATATAAAAATAACACTAGGTATAAACTAATACAATCTGAATAAAGTATAGACTTTAATAATAGTGTCAACATTGGTTCTTTAGTTGTTACAAATGCACCATCGTGATGTAAGAGGTTAACATAGGAGACCCTGGGTGAGACGTGGGGCAGAAAACTATCTTTGCAATTTTTCTGCAAATATAAAACTATTCTAAAATTGCTTTTATTTATTTTTTAAATACATTTAAAGAGTGAGGTGGGAAGATAGAGAGAGTATAATAGATGTGGAATTCATTTAATTCTCCCCTAACTGTGTGTCAGGCACCTGCTAAGCACTTTTTGTACAGATGAAATGACCCTGTGGGGTAGATACAATTCTCCCCCTTTTACAGATGAGGAATGACTTCCAAGTTTCAGTAGCTTGCCTAGCAAGTTTCTTATCCTCTCTGTGCCTTTATTTCTATATTGGTAGAAATAAGATCATAATCAGGATGTTGTAAAATTGAAATGAGCCAAGTTTTTACAGGGGGCTTGGAATGTAGAAGCACTATGTACCTGATAGTTATAATCAGTATCATCATCATCATCATCATCATCATCATCATCTGGATATTTTGGGGGAAAATTGCTTGATATCTTAAATCTCAGTTTCCTCAACTGTGAAGTGGGGATAACTGTCTCACCAGTTTGCTGGAAGGATAAGATGAATTTTGTTAGGTGACTATTTCTCAGCTTCAAATCCCCCCAGAAAGAGCAGTGCTGAGATGTCAGGCTCCCTCCGCTCCTGCTGCCCAGCTCTGTCTCTGCACCGTCACTTCTATTTCCAGCTCCCCTGTGGGCTTGGTTGGCCAGCGACAAATCCCTTCTCAGACCAAACGAAGACACAGAGCCCTGGGCCTATCGATGGTGCCTGCTGTCCTTTTTCTCCAGGGTTATTACACTTGAACAAAATGAGAAGGAAAGGAAAACGTTCCATGTAAGTCCCACTCCTGAGGCAGGTTCCATTTCTTGCTCAGAGCTTGTGGATGCTGTAAGGTGTGATTCCACTCACTTTTCTGTTTACAAGTGTTCAAAAGCTCCTCCACCATCTACAGTAGAAATGGTAAAGAGCCTCTGTCCTTATGCCAGTCCTGGTAGACTGCACCTGGCACTCTGGAGGCCTGGGCTGAAGTGGCTTCTGAGGCTGTGTCTAGGCGCACAGGAGTGCCCAGCACCTCCCATCAGAGGGGTCGCCCTGGGCAATGGGGTTGTGACAGCAATTGGGTCACATGTTTGTCATCTTTAGCCTGTGGGACACAGCCTTCAGCTTTGCATTCAAGACCTCTCTTTGACTTTCCAATCGTATCTTCCTCCTCCTCCCATCACAAACCTTCTCCTTCAGGCAACTAGTTTACTCCTCATCTTCAGACAGTCTGTCCCATGAATTTGAAATGGCTTCCCTAATGACCTAATGGTACCCAGCCCCAAGGAAGTCTTTCTCAACAAGCTGGCCAATTACCCAGTGGCTGTGAAATTCCCGCATAGCTTATTATATGGATTAGCTCCCATCTAAAGAGTATTTACTGAAGTGCATGTCTGTAGGTTTTGTCATCTTTTTCTCCTCCTGTGGATAGCAGAGAAGCCCCCTTTACTGTTGACAGCTGCCCTTGTCCACTCTGTGTGTTTCTGGTGGGCTGTTCATCATGAGGCCACTGCTCTCTGCAACAGACTCAGTGACTGTATCAGTGATGGGCAATCAGAGATCTCCACAGGGCTCATGCAGGCACAAGGGAGATAAAAGGTCATGTTCTTTTTCTTGACAAATGGAAGGAACCTGCTTGAGAATGAAACCAGACAGCAAAAAAAAAAAAAAAAAAAAAATGCACAGCAGGGAGATGGAAAGACAGAGAGACAGAAACAGAGAAAGAGACACAGAGAGAGACACGCACACACACTCACAGACAGAGATACAGCAAGACAGAGATATATAGGCAGAGACAGAGATGGAGAGACAGACAGACAGAGACTGACAGAGACTTTGAACCTTTGGATCCTTGTGTATCTGAACCAACCACAGTCCTCGAACAGTTACATGAGCCAGCAAATGTTCTTCTTCTCTTAGCTAGTCAAAGTTGTGTTTTCAACTTAAGTTTGACTGAAACACCTGTTATATGCCAGGAACTACTGTGGTGTCTGTGTGTGTATGTGTGTGTCTATAGGGGTGTGCGTGTATGTGCATGTGTGTGTGCGTGTGTGTGTGTGTGTGTGTGTGTGTGTATACCTGGAAATGAGGGTGAAATGACAGCATGAGCCAGGCAGGAAAATGGTTCACAGCGTCGTCTGAACTTGTGCCCCCTGTGTAGAAGGGAAGGATCCCAGCAGAAGTTGGGATGGGAGTCACAGGAAGGGGAAGGTCCATGGAATGCCAGTGGGACATGTGTCGTGTTACCTGCCAAAGCCTAGGAAACCTCTTCTCAGAAGGTTCCTGGAATTCACGTGACTCCTGGTAATTATGCTTTGTGTTCCGATGTACAATCTTCCTCTAGAAAGCATTTGCCTGAGGGACAGGTAAAATTGTACAGTTAGCAGGAGACCACCCTGATTAATATCTCCCTGTTGAACAAAGCAGCTTTGTCTTGCCTATGTCTAAATAATCCCCCCAAATTCACATTCACAGTGCCTATGTGTGAAGGTCAGAACTTCAAAAGAGTGGTTATAAAGGCACCATGAGGATGGAAACCTATGTGAGGCTTAGAAGTTTGGGAAATGCCCAGCTCAGAAGAAGAGGAAAGAAGAGAGAAATGGTCTAGCTACTCATACCAGCTTTGTGACTTGCCCACTCTGGGATCTTCAGTGCCCTGGGATGTCTGAGCCTTAACTGTCACAGCTGTTACCTGGCGGTAGCATATCAATAGCTATCTGGCAGGGCTCTTGTGTGGATTTAAGGGGATGAGAATCAAATGCTGGGCAACTGTTTTGCACATAGTAGGTAAAAAATAGAAATGGACTTTTCTTCTCCTTTTAAGCATGGTATTTACTGTTCACCTGATAAAACTGAGGCAGTTTAGTGCGGCGCTGAAGGTCATCCTACTGATTCACTGATTTCTTTCCAAGAGCATTGATTAAGAGCTTTCTGAATGCCCAGCACTGTGCCACCCAAGAGCTCCAGAAATCAAGGAGGCATGATCCTGCCTTCAATCCTGTAGTCTAAATGCTCTGGTTGAAATTCACCTCTTCCCTCTCTGATTCACCTTGCACAGTCAAATCTGATGACATCCTCACCTTCATGACTTTCCTATTGTTCTTATTTCCTCCCACAATGCTCCTCTCACCCACACAACCCACCCACCTCAGTGTGTCAGTCCCATGAATGTTCAAACTCCGGGTCAACATCACCTTTCCGGAGACTTTCATGACATTCACCATGCCTTTCCCATTTTGTGGTCATCAATGTCCACGGAGAATCATGAGACAGAAATCCAGCACATTGGAGTTGGAAGAGAGTTTGGTGATTATTTTTTTGAACACCTTTATTTCCAGTTAAAAGAACTGAGACCTAGAGGGGGAGAGAGACTTGTCTAAGTAAGATCAAGTTAGGGACAGAGATGGGATAGACTCCCTGGTCAATGCTATTTAAATCTTCCTGAAGAGTAGCTTCTAATTTAAAAAAAAAAAACAATCTGAGTCTTTCTCATTTACCTTGGTATGTTGAACACCTAGTCTAGTGCATGGCAGGTAGTAGGTGCTCAAGAAATGCTTGTTAAATGAGTGAATGAAAAATCAGGGAGTGCTATGGGCTGATGTATCCCCCAGAAGTTCATGTGTTGAAAACTCAATATCTATTGTAACAGAGTTAAAAGGGTGAAAAATCAAATTACAGTATTTGATTTTTATCTATCAAATTGATAAAGTCAATTTGATAAAATCAAATTGGTCACCTAAGAGGTGATTGGATCATGAGAACAATGCTCTCATGAATGAATTAATACATTTGTGGAGTAATGGGTTAATGGTTTGACAGGTAATTATGGGTATAGACTGGTGACTTTATAAGGAGAGCACATGAAATCACTCTTGCTATTCTTGCCATGTGATACCCTGTGTTGCAAAGGGACTCTGTGCAGAGCTGCCACCAAGAAAAAGGCCCTCACCAAATATGCCCGCTGGACTTTGGGCTCCCCAGTCTCCAGAACTGTAAGAAATAAACCTCTTTTCTTTATACATTATCCAGTTTCAGGTATTTTGCTATAAGCAACAGAAAATGAGTGAGTAAATGCAGGAGTAAGTGGGTGAGGTCAGGAGGAGTGAGAGCTAATGAGGCTCAGAGAGTGTAAGGACAGGACGAAGAGTGGTGGTGCTGTGACACTGCAGACTAAAGTCAGGTGGAAATGTGAGTAGTTGGGCTGCTCATCTCATGATTCCAGGATCCAGAAGGATTCTTGGTCTACTTCTAAAACAGGCAGGCATGTGGCAGGGTGGAGGGAGAGGGCAGCCTGCAGTCCTGTCCCACTGAGCTGCTGCCCAGCACTGACTCTTCTGCCTTTGGTCAAACAGGTGCTCACTCACCTGCAGCCATGAAGATCCATAGCCTCACCCTGCTATCCTTCCTCCTTCTGGCCACTCAGGTTCTCAGAGTGGCACATCCAAAGGAGTAAATATAAAACAGGGCAGTGTACTGAATGAGGAATGATGGGTTCCTCTGGACAAGCCCCAGATTGTGACAAAAAGTTCACCATCCAATGTCCTGAAGAACAGCTGTTTTGTCTTCAAAAGACTAAGCCAAGTGCAAAGTGGTCACGGCTATGCAGGAGGAGAGCATTGCCTTGAAGGTCAAGTTGCACTCAAATGGACAATTAGCTTTCCTGTGTCTTTGTGGGCAATCCAGCCTCATGACTAGTGTTTGAACAATGATATCATCTATTGGAGACAAATTAGCTGGAACCTGTGCCACCAAACACATCTATGAGATCTCCAAGGCCATCCTGAAGACCAGGCTATGTGGTCAGAAGTGTCTGGAATTCAGTCTCAAGCTGGTGAGCTCCCCTCTTATCAGCAGTAAGAAAACCTACCAGGATAACTTGAAGCTCACCTCCAGTCTGTAGAT
Organism: Cynocephalus volans; assembly: GCF_027409185.1. Taxonomy (NCBI): domain Eukaryota; kingdom Metazoa; phylum Chordata; class Mammalia; order Dermoptera; family Cynocephalidae; genus Cynocephalus; species Cynocephalus volans. Next base: position 13,778,647 of record NC_084468.1, read on the forward strand.
CCATATCCCAGAGTTCTTCCCAACAGAGCCAGTCAAGACCAAAAAGACCACCCCCACAGATCCAATCAAGACCAAAAACAACACCACAGCACAGGTAGAAACCAAAGAGACCACTCCCACTGAGCAGAGCATGATAAAAAAGACCACCCATGTGACAACAAACCAGGTCCAAGAGACCACACCTACATAGCTGATCATGACCAAAGAGATCATCACCAGAGCATGTGGAAATTGAAGAGACAACCCCCATTGAGCTAATCAAGACTAAAGGGACCATCACAATAGAGCAGGTCAAAATTGAAGAGACCACTCCTACAGAACCAATGGAGGTCACGGAGACCACGCCTACCAGCCCAGCACACATACAAACCAGGACCACCCCTAAACCCAATTGTGAGGATAAGCCAGGTATCAAAACCTGGCTGAAGATGGGCCAGGACATGGTCCAACAGATGGATCAGCAGACAGACCATCAACAAATGGACCAGAAGTAATGTGGGAGTCCTGGAGCTCCTTCTGTGATATCGTCCTCAGGGCATTACAGAATATGTAATGGTAATTAGGTCAAGAGAATAGGGTTCCTGGGCAGGTCAGGTCATAAGCCCCTATATGCTGTAAAGCTCTCCATGTTCCCCAGAAGATATGAGCTTCTGTGCTATTAGAGTACAGTGGGATATTTTAAAAGATTTTGTAGTTTTTTATGTTTATGTATTGGAAATTGCTTTATATTCAGTTTCTCGGATGTGATGCTCAGAGGCTGTTTACCTCAGCATATTTTCCATGGTCCACAGGGCTATGTGCAGATGAGCAAGGAGACGTGTCTTTGAGCTGAACTAGCCGGAGCGATGATTTCATTGCAATGTACTTCCTTGTTGAATTAACAAAAATAATAAAGTTCTGGGCATTTATCATAAAAATCTTCAGCTACCATTTGTTTTCTCTATGTTTGGTCCCAAATGAAGTCAAAAGGGGTCCTCACATAGTAGAAAAAATATCTAAGGAACAACTTCCATTTCTCACCCATCCCAAGTCATTCCTTAATGTGACCTATTCCAGAATCCCTCTTTATTGTTTCATCCATTGAACTCTGGTGTTTGATGCTTACTGAATGTAATAAATAGGAAACCTGTTTTCAGGTGGGCCACCTTGTGAGTGATGTAATTTAGTCACTTGTCAGGGTCTCATAGATGGTAAAAGGAGAGGCAGAATTGGAACCTAGGAGTTCTGGCAGCCAAGCCCACAGGCTTGTGGGACCCCCTTTACTGACTCAAGTAAAAGCTGCCTATGTCCCCCATTGTATGAAGGACCCCTGCCCTTGCAGAGCTTACTTATGGGTTGGGGGAGAAAAGCCTAATTATAGCTTACTACCGTGTCCTGTGATGAGGGATGTAATGGAAGGAGGAGAAAGTTACATGGTAAACCAGAGAGAGCAGGCAGAAACTGCTGAAAAATCTGGGGTTCAGCTTTACAGAGGAGGTAACACTGGAGCTGGATTTTGGAGAGAGTATCTTTAGAATGAAATAGGGCAGAGAGTGTAGGCACTTTAGGTATATGACAGCATGAATGAAAGTAGAGAGATGTGATAGTTCCAGAATCTGGGAGAGGTCAGGTGGCTGGAATGGATGGGAGGCAGAGATGAGGTATCTGTTAATCATTTACACACTAGTATGAAGAATCTGGAAGTGTTTTAATTTAAGAGTTGGGGGAGGGAATGAACTGTTCCCAGTGTCTTGTCACACTCCCACAAAGAAGAAAAAGTGAGGAGCCAAAGTTGGCAAAACCTTTGTTCTTTACTGTCTCTGATGGTGGAAGGGAGGAAGGGCAGGAGGAGTGAAAGGACAGACTTTTACACTCACCAACATACCAGTGTACACATTGAGGGCTGTCAGATGCCAATCCACAATGCAACAGTCTCCGAGTGACGTATTGACGTCATCAATATCACAAAACTAACATTCATCTCTCACTTGCTATGTACCACACACTGTGTTCAGCTCTTCCCATGGATTATACGTTCACTCATTCATTCACTCAGTCACTCACTCATTCATTCAATATGCAATTTATGGAACACTGACTCCTGGCAGGCTGTGTTCTAGATGTTGGAGATACAGTGGTGGATACACAAAAGATGAATGCTCTGTCCTCATGGAGCTTACCAGTGGGGAAAGTGATGATAAACTCACAGTTGTACTGGAATTAGGAAAAGTAAAACAAGGCAGGGGATAAAAGTGATAAGAAGGTAACAAATTTTAAATGGGTTGGTCAGGGGCAGCCTCTCTGCAGAGGTGACTTTTGAGCCTAGACCTACATGGAGAAATTGAGCCAGTAACTCTCCAGGGTAAGAATGTTCCAAATAGAGTCAGAGCATATAGTGTGAAATATAATTAACTTTTTTTATTTCCTCCTATAAGCTCTTGCTATATGCTTGGCACTCTTCCAGAGGCAGAAATAGCAGTAATAAAAGTAGAAAAATATCCCTGTCTTCATGGTACTTACTTTCCAATGACTGGAATCATACTTGGCATGTTAGAGAAGAGTCAAAGATTGTGGTGTGATTGTTCGGTGGGACCCAGGGCCTGGCCTGTGAACCTTACCACCAATCCCAGGAGAACTGAACCAGTATCCCAGAACTTCACCATGCTCCTTCTAGTCACAACAGGGGAAAGAAATTTTCCCTTATGGTCTACACAGAGCTTCAGCCATGTGGCCCTCTTTCCCACTTATACAACTCAATTCAAATTCACTCTAAGGTAGAGAAAGACTGTAAACTCTTCCAGGGGTCACTAAATAATAACTCTGTCCTAGTCTGTGCTAACATAAACATTAGAGAACCAACTCAAGCCAAAGCCTCCTAAAGATCCATTCCAGCCCATGGGATTGCTGCCTCTTCTAGTTCACTTTTGGCCTTAGCTACTCTCAGAATTGGGAGGAGCTTTGCCTTTTAATATGGTGGAGCCAGCTGCATCCTGGTTAAAGGTTTGCCTCTGTAGATAGCTAACCTGTCTCTGGGACAATTATTTAACCCTATGACCACCAATCAGCTACTTTCCACAATGGAGATAATGAAACCCACCTTAAGGGTTGCTAGAAGACTGACATTGGTTGATATGTAAAATGTCTATTACTGTTCCACTGTTAGTAGGTGTTCGATGTAAGTGACAATTAAAAGTCTAGCACAAGATTGGATTGTGAAAGGAGGTCATCAATTTCCTAGTAAAACTTTTTAAAAGAGAGAGTTCTGATTTTTCCTCTGGGATGTTCAATGGACAAGAACCATTATTATTGATCACCTATACTATGTCCAATTACTTTGCCCCTATTCTCTGCTTTAATCCCCTCAAAAACCCTGCCTGGTGGAGTTCTCATCCTCATTTCGTAGAAAGGGAACAGAGGCTCAGAAAATCTGAGGAACCTGTTAAGGTCATGAAGCCATTAAGTTACAGAGCCTATAAAAAGAAACCCTGGTCTGGAAGTCCCCAAGCCCTTTCTACCTCTGAAGTTCATTTTTTTTTTCATGATGAGAGAAGAGTGACATTTATGATCTTCAGAGGTGGACCAAACCTGAAATTGAACAGGATTTATTAGTCCCACCATGTGTGCATCTCCTTCCAAGTCCTTACCAAGAGAAAGTCCTAGAAGCTAAGACTTCCATTTGTGCTTAACCTTGAGGGGATATTTAAAAAACACAGTTAAAAAAAAAAAGACACCATAGACTTTCTCTTAGCTTTTATTAAACTTGGTACTACATATTTTCTCCATGAGAACTTTCTAAATATGAAGTGGAGAAGCCAGCTTGTGTGTGTGTGTGCGTGCACGCATGTGTGTGTGTGTGCACTTCTTAAGGAATGATTTCCCTTGAAAGCAATAAACAGAAAGATCTTCCTAGATGAGAGGTGCTGAAGGCTGACATCTCTGTACCTCCCAAAGCTGTGCAACAGCAGGAATGTCTCTACTTCTCTGTAAAACCACATCTCAGCACCAGCTCTGTGGTAACACCAACCAGACCAGTGCCAACTTGAACTGCTGGAATCCAGCACATCTCACTTGGCCATGCATCTACCCACCTCTTTTCCCAACCTCCCTCCTAAATTGTTTTTGTCAGAACAAGCTGAGTTGACCACCTAGCTTCTGGTGGCTCCAGCAATCCTTGTCCTTCTTTGGCTTGTAGATGCATCTCTCCAGTTCCAGCCTCTGTCATAACATGGAGTTGTCCCTTGTATGTCTGTGTGCAAACCTCCCTCTTCTTAGAAGGACATCAGTCATTAGAACAGGGTCCATTCTCATTCATTACGACCTCATCTTAACTTGATTATATTCACAAAGTTCCTATTTCAATTAAGGTCACATTCACAAGTTCTGGGCAAACATGAATTTTGGGGGGATGCTATTTGACCCAGCACAGTAACCCAATAGACATAGCAAACAGCTAAAAAGATAGAGAAGCAGATTTGGAAGAGAGAAACCTTATGGAAGTCCTGATAGATGATTTGTATTCAAAATAAATGAAGAACTCTAAAAACTCAATAGTAAGAAGACAAACAGTACAATTAAAAATTGACAAAAGATCTGAACAGACACCCTACCAAAGAATATAGAAAGATGGAAAATAAGTGTATGAAAATAGCCTCCATATCATTTTTGTGGTAGGCAGGATAATGGCCCTCCAAATCTGTCCATGTTCTAATCTCCAAAACTTGTGAATATGTTACCTTTCGTTAAAAAAGCGACCTTGCAGATGTAATTCATAGTAAGGATTCTGAGATGAGAGATTCTTGAATTATCCTAGTAGGTTTAATCATATGAGTCCTTAAAACAGGAACATTTCCTGACAGTAGGCAGAAAGAGATGTGCTGACCAAAGCAGGGTCATAATAATGCTGTATGGATGAGTTTGGAGATGGGGGAAGTGGGCATGAGCTAAGGAATGCAAGAGTCCTTTAGAAGCCAGAAGCCCAGGCAACAGTTCCTCCAGAAAAGAATGTCATCCTCCTGACACTTGAATTTTAGCCCAGTTGGACTCATGCAGAACTCTAACCAACACTATACAAATATAATACATTTATATTCTTTAAGTCAGTAAGGTTGTCGTAATTTGTGATAGCAGTGATAGAAAACTAATACGATTTGTCATTAGGGAAATGCAAACTAAACTACAATGAGATATTGCTTCAGACTTATTGGAGGAGATACAATCCAAAAACATCCTGATAATACCAACTGCTAGTTAGCATGTGGGGCAAAAGGAATTTTCATTAATTGATGGTCTGTATGGAAAATGGCACAGCCACTCTGGAAGACAGTGGCAGTTTCTTGCAAAACTGAACTAAGTCTTAGCATATGATCAGCCATTGTGTTCCAACATATTTACCTTGCTGACTTGAAAACTGATGTCCATACCAAAAACTTGCATATGAATGTTTATAGCAGCCTTCTTCATAACTTCCAAAAACTGAAAATAGTCCTAAAATAGTAGAATAGAATATTGTTCAGTGGTAAATAAGAATGTGATATTAAGCCATGTAAATACAAGTATGCATCTTAAATGCATATTGCCAAGTGAAAGGAACCAGTCTGGAAAGTGTAAATACTCTAGGATTCCATCTATATAATATTCTAGAAAAGAGAAAACTATAGAGTCTGTTAAAAAAAACAACAGCAACAAAAAATGCAAACAAACCATGGCTCTCAGGAGATGGGGAGAAGGAAGGATTGAATAGATGAAGCACTGAGGATTTTTTTTAGGGTAGTAAAACTATTCTGAATAATACCGTAATTGTGGATTCATGACACTATGCATTTGCCAAAAAACGTAAAACATCTCATCACAAAGAGTGAAGATTAATGCATACCATTTCAAAGTAATCATTTAGGATGTCGAGACATACCAGAATAGAATGCAGAATGTAATAAAGAAATCTAACTGTATTGCAAATGTTTGAAACAACTTCACTGAAGTGGGTGGGGGGAAAAGGTGCCAACCCTAGCAAGGAGAAAAAAGTGGAGTCTGTAAGACTAAAAGAGAAAGGACCAGTACAGAAGTACTGTACTACAGTTGCTAAAGCTATTTCCCACAGGAGTAAGGGGCTAACATATATACCAGAACTGAACAGTAAAGTCCATGGGCTTTGTTCTCACTGTTGGAGTGAGAGGTTACAGACAAGCCAGGGGAAAACCTAGAATGCCTCCCATGGTAATGGATTAGAGTTGGAGACATCAGTATGAACTCATGTTTAGCTTTATATAGATACAGATGGTCACATATAGAAATATCTACAGATATCTGTATATTGAGGTTAGTATATACACATATATGTCCTTGCCTCTCAGCTGAGAGGGCCCAGAAGCAATAATACTCCAGTAGCAAAGAGCACACCCAGTACCCAGAGCTTGTGTTCCAATTCCATTCTCCAAAATAGGAATGCAGGCTTCCTGGGGAGAGGGCTGATTCTGGGACTGAGGCAGGGGATAGACAAGGTGAGCCTGGAACATTTTGTAGTATCAGAAAGTAAGAAAGGGCTCAAAACAAAAAGACAAAAACAAAAACCCCACCATGACGGGGGTAGGCCAAAGGAACACAGAAGCCAACTGGAAGAGCTCCTGGTGGCCAAAGCTGGAACAATCTTAGCAACAAAATAAAGTAGTATTGGGTTATAAATCAAACAATGAAATAAGTATCTATGTGCCCATACTGATATAAATAAAAGATTGAATAAATGGAGGAGAACAGATAAATCTACCAGGCAGAAGAACTCCAAATACAACAGTCCCCCCCCCCATCCATAGGAGGAAAGCTTCCAAGACCCCCAGTGGTTATCTGAAACCACATATAGTACCAAACCCATTGCCCTCAATCAGAACATGTTTCTGTTCATGTCTTGACCCACAAATTTAATTCCTTTTCCATCTTAACTAAACACTTGTGACTCCCTGTGGCCATAACTTTTGCAGTTGAGGTGCAGCAGCAAGCCTAGCACAAATGTCTTTATTCTTCTTCATAATTTCATGGATTGAAGATTCATGGTTACTGTGGATCTCAGCAACTTCAGCTTACTTTTTTCCCTCTTTCCTTGTTAAGTAGAGAACTTTCACCATTTCACTTAGAGGAAGCACTTTACCCTTCTCTTTGGGATATCTGAATTGTCAGCATCAGAACTCTTACGTTTTGGGGCCACCATTAAGTACAGTAAGAGTCACTTGAACACAGGCATCGCGACAATCGATCTGATAATGAAGATGAATACTAAGTGACTGATGGGCAGGAAGTGTAGACAGTGTGGATCCAGTGGACAAAGGGATGGTTTATGATTGGGTGGGACAGGACAGGATGGTGTGAGATTTCATCATGTAAATGATGTATAATTTAAAACTAATGAAGTGTTTATTTGTATTTCTGGAATTTTCCATTTCACGTTTTTGAACTGCAGTTGACTGCAGGTAACTAAAACTACAGAAAGCAAAAGGGCAGATAAGGGGCAACTACTATAATTCAGGTAGATAGCCCTCAAGGAGGTGTGGTGTAACTGCTCACTCGAGTGTGGGTTGTGCATAGTTACTTTCTTACAAAGGGTAAGGTATGAAAAGGGAGAAAAAAAGGGAAATTTTATAATGGAGGATCCTGACGAATACACTCTAGTCAGGCAACTGAAGTCAACATCAGTAGCCATAAATCACGCTGATAGTATGTGCCCTTGATGTGATGTGACAAGAAGGCTTTTTACCTTTTTAGGGTTTCCTCCTTCAAACTCCATCCTATCATAAAAAAATATTAGATGAATAAAAATATTAGATGAATGTCCCAAATCAGGAACATTCTACAAAATACCTTACCAGTACTCCTCAAAACTACTAAGGTCTTCACAGCAGGTAAAGCCTAAAATACTGGAACAGCCTAAAGAAACCTAAGGAGACAGGATCATTAACATCATGTTGTATTCTGGATGGGATCCTGGAACAGAAAAAAAGGACACTGGTAAAAATTAAGGAAATCTGAATAAACTTATGGACTTTTTAAAATAAAAACATATCAATATTGGTTTGTTGATTATGACAAATATACCATACCTATGTAAGATGTTAATAATAGGGAAAACTGGGGTATATGGTATGTGAGAACTCTCTGTACTATCTTCACAAATTTTCTGGAAATCTAAAACTGTCCTAAGATAAGCAAGTTATTTAAGAAATTGTGAAATTAATGCAGGCACAACTACACAGCAAGAGTCATGAAACCGATGTCAAATGACTAGAGTTTGGGGCTCCCTGCTCTTCACTATGCTGTGTCTTTATCCCTAAGGAACTCGAAATGTGGAGGAAGATGGGGAAGGCCAAGAACTGTATACAACTAACAATGTGCCATGGGGTGCAGAGGCAGGTGGCGGGAAGGAGATAAGAAGAGCACATGCTTTGCAGATTGAGAAGTCATGGAAGAGCATGGAAGGACATTCCACACCAAGGAAATAGCCAGCACAAAGACACAGAGGTGGAATCTTCATGTTTCCCGACAGGAAGTGTTGACCAGAACCTAGCAGCTGCCTTTGATTGAGTCCATTCTATTGTCTCTCATTTCCAGCTTTCTTGATTTTACTGCTGTGATGCCTCCTGAGTTAATCTTGTTCTCTGCACCTCTTCCAAATTACTTTGGTTTAGGTCACCAGCCTCTGTCATCTGGCGTACTTGTGGGGTTACTAGTTCAGGTACTTAAGTTTTTTTGTGTCTTCATTTCCTCATCTTTAAAACAGGGGTGATAATGCTACCTAACCCCATAGAGTTTTTGTGAGGATTTAATTAGTTACTATGAGAAAAGAGGTTAGGATATTGCCTGACACATAACACTATATAAGTGTTAACTATCATATTATTATTATTCTCTTGATTTTCAATTGAGGCAAGAATTATGCATAAAACTAAAATCTAAGAAGCTAAAACAATGTATGTATATATATTCATATTTGCTTTGGCCTTATTTCATTCTGATTTGATAATACCTATGTTACCTAACAGTGATAATGTGCATGTATGCTGACATCACATCATCCATTCCGTCCACTTTGATTGTCATTGGTGGTGGATGCTGGATGTGTGCATGTGGAGGTGTGTTTGAAAAATAAAATGACTTCAAGGCTATAGTCAACCAAAGAGGATGACCTTGGTCATGTGTAAGAGGATGACCTTGGTCTCAGTCTGCGTAAGGAGGGAAGGGGGGGGTACTACAATTACAAAATCAGAGTAAGAAGAGGCTTGATCTATCAGAGGAACAGCTCTGGTAAGAAAGGTAGATAAGGCAGGTGGTGGTGGTCACACAACAGGACATCAGCGAGCCTGCAGAGGTCATTCTGAGGCAGAATAGTCCAGGTGAAGAGGGTGGGCTGTGGTGATAGATAACCAGGGTTCCTCTTCTGCCACTCCCTTGCTCTGTGACCTTGGGCAAGTTATGTAACCTCCCAGCCTCAGTCTCCTCATCTGTAAAGCAGAGGTGATAAGAAAACCTACCTCTCATCTTGGGGTTGGTATGCAGTTTAAATGAGTTAATAATTAGAAAGCACTGAGAAGTCCTGGCACATAGGGAGAGCTTCCTAAGGGGTTAGAGACCCCAGAGAGGTGAATGCTCCCATCCTGGTCCGTTCACATGACCCCATTTCCCAAAGCTGCTCCACGGTGTGATGCTGGCCCATGGCCATGCAGAGGACCAGTACCAGAGCATGTCAGTGAAGGAGCAACTCCCCCCCTCCCCACGTTATCAAGGTATAAGTTCCTTGAGCATCTTCAGTGACAAGCTGATCATGACCTCGGGACCTGGCTCATTCTAGCTTCAGACCATCCTATGATCAGAGAGGACCTCCCAGTATGGGTTGAAAGCTTCCTCCTGTTTCTTCTACCCACTGGCTATTGTTCTGTCCACTGGTTGGAGTGGATCTAGTTCTTCCACCTGCCACCCCACCAGAGAACAGGGAGTCAGCCTTCAAGCCACTTTGAGTCTTCCCTTTTCCAGACTAACCCTAGATTAAGGAGAGAATTTCTGGTGTAGTAGCCTGACTTTATCTACCTGAAGTAAATGCAGGCTGTTTTCTTGAAGTCATCATATCAGAACCTATGTGCCTCTGCAGGACTCCAGTCCTAGCCTGACAAAGCATGAAGCTGTGTTCATTTGGGAACAAGGGATAACTTTAAAGGCATTTTGTTCACAAGTCTGCTTGCCCAAGGGCTTGCATGGTCTGATTTCCTCCCAACCTCTCTAGAAGCTCCATTTCTTGATAATCAGTGGTAAAATCCCCACAACAGGATTGGTCATGTGAAATTTCAGATTTTATGCAAGTTCACAGCTAGAACCAATGCACAATTACTGCTAAGAGTTTGATTTTGTCACTGTGAAAGCCCTGTGGATTAGGCCTTTCAGGAAAAAGAAAAAACCCTCTTCTGAACTTTTAGCCTCCCTTGGATTCTTCTCCATAGAATAGTCCTCATACTGCCAGTGCATTTACAATGTAAACGTTTTCTTTTCAAGGTCAGGGTTTTAGAGCCCACAGCCACTGTTGAAACTGCAGGGGAAGAGCCGGAACAATTCTGCTGGCATCCTAAAAATAAGGAGCTTTATTTTCAAACTACAGGATGTGGTTTAAAAGACAGTCTCAACAATTCACTTTTTTGACTGCCACTTGTATTCCTTTTCTGTCAATTTCACCCAGGAGAAAGAGACTGGCTCCACACCACGGGGATGCCAATTTCTGAGACTTGCATAAGATTAACCCTCTTGAATCCTGGTACTAATGTCCCAACCTTCCCTCCCTTTAGAGTCCAGGTGGTGAAATGTTAGATTCATGGTGGCAAACTGTTAGATTCATGGTGGCTGAATCCTAAGCATGATCAAACCTCCATCAGATACTCTAGCAGGGAGAAAATTCTGAAAAGAAATCAAAGCTGCAGCAATTGACAGAGCCATGGTGCCAAAGACCTTAGGGAAAAGCCACCCATTGCCTCTCAGAGGGCACAGTGAGCACATGAGGTAGGCTGGAGTTCTCTAACCTCTTCGTTCCTTCCTTCTTTCCTGTTCTCACCCTTAGCGGAAAGGAAAGAATGCTTTTTAGCAGAACAATGCATCCAAGGTATTTAATAAGAAGGACATCCCCCCAAATTAGTTTGTCTTGAAGATGCTCTTCTCCAAAGGTTCTGGATGACCTTATTAAGAGTCACCATTGCTCTCCCTGGAGGGTGGGTCTTTGTCTTGATCAAACTGGATTCAGGCTTTATGAAGCTGGAGGTCAGACGAATGAGGTTAGTGAGGCAGGGAGAGGAGACAGAAGATCAGAGAGTAAAAACAAAGTGTCCAAAGGTGGAGGGCACTGACCCGTGAGCATTTGAGTCTTGAGTTTGTGAGGATGGAAAACCAACCCAACAGGGGCAGCAAGCACATGCCGATCTTCTCAGCTGGCTCGTGGTCAGCTACCAGTGAGACCAGGTGCTTTCTGTTAATGGACTGGACCGGCAGGCCCATCTAGACTTTGCTGGGCACAACAGCAGCCTTTCACATATTTTTTTATTATACACGTGTGTATATGTGTGTGTGTATATTTTTCCCCAGCACTATGTTATCTATAAGACTTCCCTTAAAATCCAACCTGTTTTTGACAAGATTGAATTAACTATTTTGCAGCCATCATATATTAGCCATCATTTTCCTTTCCATCAGCCTTTTGGGATTTTTGAATGACACTTGTTTATTTTTGTTTTTTTTAAAATATCATTTAGTAATGGTATTTATGGTGCTAGAGAATCTTGACCAACTGGGTAGTTTTTGAAGAGTGCTTTTCTCTGCTCCTTCCAACTCCATAGCTAAATTATTTTATCTTGCCTTATCTGAAATCATATCATAGATTTTGAATATCTAGGGAAATTTAATATTTGACACATAGAAATATATAGAAGAGGTGTTATGGTGTAAGAATAGCTGTCAGGCTGGTATTCATGAAGGCCACCTTTAATCATGTTGCCCCAGTATGGTTGCCTTTACAAAATAACTTTAATTTTTCTGAGCCTCCATTTTTCTATCTGTATAATGGGATAGTTAAGACAGCTCAATGGTTGTAAATTTTTTTATATATAAATTTGAAATTCCCTCCTCCCTTCTATGACTCTTCCTTTGAATCCATTTCATTATAGGGACTTTTCCTCATAGGCTCTGGTTCCAATATCGCTGTTTCTCTAGCTTTTCCAACATCTGGTTCATTTTCAGTCTGTAAAGCTCCCAGCTCAGAAGTTACTTCCTTACAGAGGCCTTCCTGGACTACTTTGTCTAAGTCATCCTTCCCCCTAAGTTACCCTGTTTCTTTAGATGTTGTCATGTATTTATTTTCCATTTTCCCATCCTGTGTGTCTTGTTCACTGCTGGAGCTTGTAAGCTTGAGGAATGCCTGGCTCAATATATCTGTTAAAATAAATGAATAACTTGTACTTTTTCAAAATTGACTTCCATCCTTGCATACTTTGCTAGATAGAGTTTAATTTCTTAATTGCATCAACTTTAGAGATGTGAGAGGTGGAAAGTGTAAAGGCTCTTGTTTCCTGCCAGTGTGGCATGGGCCCTCCTGCGCTAGACCATGTGGGAAGCTCTGGAATCCAGGAGAAAAGCTGGCTCTGGTGTGCAGGAAGTATGTCCAGCTATCTTCTAGTTGCACTGAAAAACTTGGCACAGAGGACCCTGGGACCATTTCTGATGGAGAAATCATTGGAAGAGCCTGATGTGGTTCCTTATGTCAAATGATGGGTTTAAGTGATTCAGTGTCTACCCCATCACTGTACGAGAGGAAAAAGGAAGTTGGAATTACCCATGTACAAGTCTCATGCTAATAACCTGAGGACAAGGAACAGCTTTTTTCCCCCTTCTTTCTTTTCTTTCTGTTTTTGTTTTTTTTGCTTTTATAGAGAAATTCTGTGTTCTTAGAAACTACACTATGCATAGCAAAGTACATCAGTCAATCAGCAAACATTTCTCACATACTTACCGTGTGAAATGCTGTGATGACAGAAAATTTCTTGTCATAACCTCCTTTAACTTAAAAGCACCCAGGAATGCTCTTCATAAACAGACTTTAGAATAATTAAATATGATCTTAAGCTAGGAGTTGATGTAGGTGTTGGATTTATCTAAGCCATCTACCATTCTTAGATAAATGATGTCACGAAGTTGTCAGCTTATACTTTTCATTTCTCAATTCAGCTCCCAATGGGGTTCACTCACCTTTTAAAAAATTGGCTCCTGAAATGTAATCATCTGGTGACAGCTTTCTAAGGTCATGCAGTCTATGTATTATGGCAAAAATCATAGGCACACTTGTCTGAGATAAGAGTTTAGCATCTTTCTCTCAGCTTAAAAAAAATCCAACTGAGTTGTCTTTAGTAAGAGAAAAGTATGTGCCAACCTCAGGGAAACCTCATGAAGTTCATATTTCAGAACAAATTATTTCTTAAAGCATTTTTTTAAAGGAAAAAAACTGTAACATACAATTGGGTACTTTGTATTTCTACTACATGGTGTGCAGTGGAAATTGTAGTCCTTTTCTAGCAAGATCACAAGCTCTAATCAGTGATTACCTGGAATTGCATGGCTTTGCCAATGACTCACCCAACTTTGTGACTTTTCTATGGAAAAAAAGTATAAATGAAGACACCAAGCAACCTCAGAAATACACAACAAATTGGGAGAAACATTTGCCACTCATCCCAGACAAATAGTTAATTAGAAGCAGGAAGAGAAAGACTCACAATCAAAAGGAAAAATGGGTAAAAAATATGGGGAGAGAGGAAAAAAAAAAAAAAAGATATACATGAAAATTTAAAACCTATAAAAAGTGTTTAACTTACTCATAAAATGAGAAATACACATTAAAACTACTCAAGAACATCATTTTTCACCCCCTATATTGATAAAAATCCAAAATTTGAATATTGCTGGGACCATAGAAAAGCAGATACTTTTATATCTTTCTGACAGAGATGGAAATACATACAACTCTACAGAGGACAATTTGGAAGCAGCTATCGAATTTACAAATGCATATATTCTTTGGTACTCCTACTTATAGAAGTTTATCCAACATATGAACTTCCAGGCAGAGAAATGATTGTATGTACAAGGTTATTCTTTACATCTGTTGCAATTGTTTGTAATTACAGAGATTGGAAACACCCTAAATGTCCACCAGGAGGGGACAGGTAAATAAGTTTTTGTTCATCTACACAATGAAGAAGTTCTTCATGTACATTTATGAGGAGGTTGCTAAGATGCATTAAGACCAGAAAGCAAAGTTCAGAAAGTGTATAGTACGCTATCATTTGTGTTTTGAAAAAGGATAAAAATTCATATGTATGTATTGTATGTAGGTAGATAGATATTTGCTTATTGTGTTAAGGTTCTCCAGAGAAACAGAACCAATAGAATATATGCAGATATAGAGAAAGGTATTTATTATGATGGATTGACTCACATGATTATGAAGCCCAAGAGGTCACACAATCTTCCATCTGCAAGCTGGAGGCCCAAGAAAGCCAGTGGTGTAGTTCCAGTCCAAATCTGAAGGCTTGAGAACCAGGTGAGCCGATGGTGTAAGTCCTGGACTGAGTCTGAAGCCAGAGAACCAGGACTGCTGATTTCTGATGGCAGGAGGAGATGGCTGTCCCAGCTCAAGAAGAGAGAGAGAAATTGCCCTTTCTCTGCCTTTTCACTCTATCTGGGCCCTCAACAGGATGATGCTAGCCCACATTGGTGAGAGTGGGTCATCTTTACTCAGTCTTCTGATTCAAACGGTAATTGCTTCAGTAAACACCTTCACAGACACATCAAAAAATAGTGTTTGACTAGCTATCTGGGTACCCCTTAGTCCAGTTAAGTTGATACCCAAAATTAACCATCACACTTGTGTATGCATGAAATATTTATGGAAGTAAAAATTCACTGTGTAAGAAATGAAAGAGGCAGAGGAGGAATGATTCTATTACCACACAGAATATGATCACAGAGAAAAAAGTATAAGGTATGTTAGGGGCCCAGAGGAAGGAGTGACTCTTTCTAGGGTTTCAGAAAAGGAGTAAGTAAATCTTGATCCATGGAGGGTGGTTCTCCAGATAAGGAAGAAGGAAAAATGTAGAAGGGCTTAAAAGAGGCTGATGTGACTTTGGTGCTCAGTAAGAAATGCAATGTAACCAGAGTTTCAGGTGACCTGGAATGGAGTGGGAAGAGATGAGTCAGGTGAGGGTCAATTCTAAGCCAAGGGAACAAGATGGGTGAAGATGCTGGGGTGGGAAGGAGATCCTGTGAGTGATACCAGCCTTACCGTGGCAGAGCTCTTGCTTTGGCCCGTTGGACATACAACTGAAACTGCCGGGAAGGGCTTTGCAAAAACCGAGTTAGCCTCATGACACTAACCCTTTCTTTGGAAGATTAGGTGATGACAAGAGCCTGGTTTCTGTTCTTCACTTATCTAATCCATTCTCCACTCAGCTGACAGTATGGTTTCCAAAGCCCACATCAAACCATGTTCTTCCACTGGCTTTGAGGCTGCTCTACTGCTCTCAGAATCAAATCCCAATTCCTTAGGGTGGCACATAAAGCCTTCCGAGATCTGGTCCCTGCCTTGTCTATCCCCAGACCAATCTCTCTGAACTGATCATCCAAATACTTTGCACCACTTGAGTCTGGCCCTAAAGCCTAACACTACTCCATAGATCTATGCTTGTCCCTGACTAGGAACTCCCATCTCTCCTTTTTTCTTGGCTCATGGCTCAATGTTTAGGACATAGGTCAGCCTTCTTGAAAGACCAATTTTTCCCTCCCGCCACCCCAGGCTGCTGTTGGTGCCCTACTCTATCCTCCTAAACTACACCATATACATCCTTGGAAGGAGTGGGGGGAAAAGTTGATTTTGGTGCCAGAAAGAGCTTTTTCTCTCTCATTCTAACTACCACTCTGTATCTTGGTGACTTTCAGATAATTACTTAACCTTGCTGAACCTCTGTTTTCTTTTCTACAAAATGAGAGTCATAATCTTATTTTGTGTGATTACCATGTGGATTAAATGGGGTTATGTATGTGAAGCCATGATGCATAATGTCCAGCTCAACTAGAGGTACATACCACAGAAGGTATGATTGCAGGCATGTCTCTGCTCTTGCCACTACTATAGCATTTCTCTTTCTTACATTGGCATTTTCTGTTTATGTACTTTGGCCTTTGCCTTTTCCCTTTGCCACAGAGGGACCATCTTCTGTCATCTCTGTATCCCCTGCACTTAGAGCTTAAGTCACCTGTGTATCTCCTGTGCTTAGTGTACCTTATATTAGGCACCCAAAGGTATTTATTGAAATCAACTATAAAACATTTAAAAATATTTTATATGATATATAACATCCAAATGTAGTCATTATAATGGCAATGACTGTATCCTGCATTTGTGCAACTTTACCATTTAACGAGGAGCTTTGGAATACATTCAAGCTGTATTCCTTAATTTTTCTTTACCAAAGAGCATCATTATTTACCAATGATCCCATTTAAAAAAGAATATGTTACTTACTGCATTAGTTTAAATGTTTGTGAAAAATCTACCTGTGTGCTATCCCTTTGATGAATTTGACCTATAATTTGATTACATAAGAAAACATCTCTGCAGGGACTCCTTGAAGAAACAGGAAAAAGCTCAGGAGATGAGGAGCAAAAACAGCTGCTGGCGAGGCTCGCAGCAGGGTGCTGGGAGCGGGTGGTGTCGTTAATAAAAAAAGGAGAAAGAAGATTTTCATCTAAAATGAGAAAAGAGAAGAGAGAATACAGCTGCATTTATACAAGATGGTATGATTTGATTCCATTTATGGGCATAATGGGAAAAGAATAACTTGAACATTGGGGTTAAAATTGGGTTAAATTGAAAAGAAATCCAGCTGGATAAAAAGGCAGATCTGAACGGAAATGTAAGGTATCTTTGAAATGGCATTAAAAAAGTGAGGAAAATGGTCCTGCTTTAGGTGGGTGATTGCTCCGCGACGCAGAGGAGCCTGCGGTGTATGTTCATTTCGACTTCACCAGTTTCCAGCCTATTAGAGTCTGTAGAGACCTTGGTCTCATTGGTCTCACTCTGCAGTCGATAAGTGCAGGGCTGAGCTGGCCCAACTGACATCCTGTGGCAATCTGTGGAAAGATACCTGTGCTTTGGCACCAGTATTCTGAATCTCGGTTGTGCAGTGGATCAGGATAAATTGAAGTCCCAATCTCCCTTCACCCCCACTCTGTCACTGAGCCTGTCATTTTCTTCTCAGCAAATAGCTCCATAATTCCTCAGCTATCTGAGACAGAAACCTAGGACTCATCCCTCATCCTTCCTTTTCTCTCAACTTCCTTATTCAATCTGTCACCAAGCGTTGTCAGTTCTATCTCCTAAATATGTCTCTAATCTGAACACTTCTCTCCTCCTTTGCCCCCAAGCCACTAGTCCAAGACTCTGACAATTTTTACATCCTGATTGATCTCTCTGCTCTGCTAATGCCCTTTTTATACCTAGTCTCCTAGTGGCAGCCAGAAAGAGTTCTTAAGACAGAAGTCAGATCTTCAGTGGCTTGGAAACCAAGCTTCCTGTAGTAGCCCTGTGTCATGTGGCCCATGCCTTCTGCTCCAAACCCTTTCTCTGCTGCTCTCCCTCTCGTCAACCACACTCTAGCCACTGGCCTTTGTCAGAGTTTTCCCTTGGCCATGAATGTTCTCTTCATCAGGGGGCATCAGGATCCCAAGTCTCCCTCATCCAACCTCATTTGGCCCCCCCAAACCTTGTGGCCTATGTGCTTGCAATCCCAGGATATCCAGCCTTGACCTCCAATGACCTGTTCCCCCTCAGATCTTGCACAGATGTGATTACCTCTGTCTGAAACACTTGTCCTCCCCCCCCCTTTGCTGGATTGGTGAAGAGAGACAAATCTAGACCATCTTGAAATCCCATTCCTTCTCCTTTTTAGAGGTTCAGTAAGTAGCTGGCACACTGGGTCTGCTGTCCTCTCTGCTGGGACACCTCCTGTGGTGGGTGCAGTCCAGCTTTATCTTTGGGATAATGAGTCCTGGGGATATTGTGTGCCCTGTGCTACTTCTCCACATATAAGCTTCCCCCTATGAAGCCCATTTTATATATTTTATAATGCATGGCCCTTTACCTGATAATTAACTTCATTTCACTGTCATTATTAGGATATAAGTTCCATGAGGGCAGGAACCCATCTGAAAGATTTACCTCTGTCTCTTCCTTACCTCCTAACATAGTGTGCAAGAATTACAACACTTGCACCCAATAGCTTTTATTTTATTTTATTGAAACATAATTGATGGTACATATCTGTGGTGTACAGCACTGAATATCAAGATATGTGTGAATATGTGATGTTCAAATCAGGATAATTAGTACAACATTACACAATGTCATCATTTTTTGTGGCCCGGGCAGAATCTTAGCATTAAAACATTCTGGATGTGTCAATTTGAAAAAGTTACTCTAAATCTCTGTGCCTCCTTTTTATCCTCTGTAAAATGGGAAAAATAATATAACCTGCCTTACAGGTTTGGGTGAATTAAATGAGTTAATATACATCATGTATTCAGAACAGTGCCAGGCACTTGGAAATTCCCACATAAGTTTGAATCATCCTTTTTATTAGCACAGGATAGATGTTCAGCAAATATACATTGAAAGAAGGAATGAACGAACTGTGCAGGTGTCAGCTTAAACATCACTTCTTCAGAGAGGTCATCCCTGAAATGCAAGCTAAAGTAGGTTCTTTTCTATAAGGGCATACTACTTCAGTTTGTTCTTCTCCCGTTTGTCTTACTCACAAGGATCTTTCTCCCTTTCTAGATTTGAACGCTCTGAAGGCAGCCTCTGCTTGCTTAATGGGAGCATCATCTCACCCAGTGCCCAGCATATGGAGTTTCTCAAGGTTAAGTACTGAATGAAAGAAATGCAGCAGGGAGACTGAAAGCCTTTGGAGTGTGTTCAAGTAGTTATGTGTCCCAGGAATGCAGGACATTGGGGGCCAAGGTTGAATACCCTCACATGAGCCTGTAGTCTTTACACAAGCCACATGCCACAAGGCTTTGGGGGTCCTAGTGCAGCTGGGTGAGGGACCTTTGGGGACCCAGATGCCAGTTACTAATTTAACTGATTAATTTGAATATCTGTGCCCCTACCCTTCAAACCAGTCATATCTGGCCAAGATCTTGGTCCTTGATGTCAGAACTGGTTGCAAATCTTGGTGCTGCCTCCTACTGGCCATATGACCTTAGGCAAATGCCTTAGCATCTTTGAGCCTCAGTTTCTCTATACTATAAGGATAATTACCATTCATCTCATAGGATTATTGTGACAATTAAATGACAGAATGTGTGAAACTTGCTTAAGATTTATAGTATTGAATTCTTACGTCTACCTCAGCTCCCCTCTGGACTGCAGTTAAAATGAAAGTAAAAGAATAGAAGAGGAAAGGGAGAGGTGAGAGAGGAGAGGACATTCTATGAGAAATAGCAACACACATCAGAAGCTAGAAAGGGCATGGAGCAGGGGTAACTGACATAACAGTGGAGGAAGCAGAAGCAGAGGTGGGCGAGAGTAAAGAAAGCCAGCTGTGCTACCCTAAAGAACCCCAGAAAGGTCTGGGCCTCGGAAACGTCATGACTGCTGAAGGCTGGAACTGAGGATCCAGACTGAAAACACAAGACTTGATTGAAAGTCTGACACAGAGCAATAAGACCTCCACACCCCGCCACCTCTCACTGCCAAAAGACAGCTCCTTTCTCCTCCTCCACAGGGATGAGACATTTAGTCTCAATTCTTGAGGACAGCAGTCAGAATGGAGTGGAGGAGCAAGGTACCAGGATGAAATCAGAGGGGTTGGTTGAGCTCTGGAGGGTCCACAGCCATATCCCCCAGCGAGTGGTGTGGCCAGGCCCAGTACCTGTATCTCTTAGCTTGGCATTGTTGGAGTCAGTGCTGTGTCATGTTGGACTCAATGAGATGCACAAGGCTGTGGGTCTCCTGCTGGAAACTCTAGGGCTCCCTCCCAGTGGCCTGCATCTGGAGAGGAGCATCTACCGTGAGGTCATATTCCTGACCATGGCTGCTCTGGGCAAGGACCACATGGACACAGTGGCCTCTGACAAGAAGCACAAGTCTTCTTTTAACAAGCTGGCCAGTAGCATGGGCATGGAGGAGCTGAGGCAGTGGTGGGAACACATGCCCACTCCCAAGGCCACTGACTGCCAAAAATGCTTTGGAGCACCTCTGGAATGCTAGGAACCCTTAAGATTCTCTCCCCAGCTTGGAGTGGGGAGGTGAGAGGGAAAAGATTCTAGAGATAAACTGCTTCCCTGTTCCCTTTATAGAGGAGTTGGGAATGATCTGGGAAGCCTGCCCAGCCATAGGCTCCTAGTGGGGGCAGCAGGAAGAGGGACCCACTGTTACCAAAAGCCACAATTCCCCTATCTCCAACCTGCCGAATTTGTTCATGCTAGTTTTGTGGAAGGCCAGGGGGAGCTGGTACAGCTCTGTTCCTCTTCGTCCTATACCAAGAACTCCCTGCCAGGGTAGCCACAGATCTGTACTGCCCTGGTCATTTGAGAAGTTTTTGTTTTAAAAATCACCTGGAAAGATACAGAGCTACTGAGCCTTTGCCCTGAATGGGATGGAGGAATGTCAGGATGTCATTTCCCACCAATGATGGTCCCTCTTCCCTGGCATTGCTGAAGAAGCCCTAAGCTCTCCATGATTTCTACCTTAGTGTTTGTATTTTATTTTAACTTATTTATTCCAGAGCCACAGTCCCCTTGCTTATGAGGTTCTTATGGAGAGTGAGAAAGAGAAGGGAAATAAGGCACTATGGCCCAGTGGTTTGCAGCCCCTTGAAAGTCAGGCAGTAGGAGCTAAAAGAATCCCAAGATCTCCTTAGGAAGAATTGGTGCCCCCTTCCAGTCCTAATCCTTCTGGTCCACTACACATTGCGGAGCCTTACCCACCCAGGACCCTGACCTGTGCCACAGGGATTGTTCCCTGCAAAGTTTTGTTGGATGTAAATACAGTAAAAGCTGCTTCTGTCTTTAAAAAAAAAAGAAAGAAAGAAATCAGACGGGTTGGGTGAAAGTCTGCAGACTGAAGAGCGAGGCACTGCGAACCTGCCCCCAGTCCCTGCTCTCTGACTTGCTTCCAGAACTTATCACCCAGGGGTATTCCATCCTCCTTCCACCAACACACACAAGGAAAGCAGAAGATCCTTCTCTGGAGAAATGAAATTACTTGAGAGAGAACCGCTGCAGATACTGACTCCCTGACCATGTGGAAGTCTTCCCAGTGAAGAACCCCATTTGCTTCCAAACTACCTACCCTGTGGGGAGTGAGGCTCCCAGCCAGAACTTCCACACATGTTTTAGTGCCTCATTCTCAAATATAAAGTAAACTCTTTAAAAATGTGAGAAATATGCCAATGTGAAAAACAGAGATAAAAACAAAGAAAATGGATTTCAGAGAAACAAAGGCATAGAGGTGGAAAAAAAATCACTAAAAATTTTTTTATTATGTGCATCATTAGGGATAAAAAGAAAGATAGTGTATCCATGAAAATGAATAAGATGACTTAATAAGGGAGAAATAAGAAAAAAAATCACCCTTCAATTTTAAAAATATAATAACTGAAATGAAAAATTAATTATAAAGATAGGTAGAAATGTCAAGAAAATCTTTCAGAAACTGGAGCAAAAATTAAAGAGGCAAAGATTGGGATAGAAGAGACAAGAAAAATTAGAAAACCAATCTAGGAGATCTAATAGCAAGCTAACAGAAATTTCACACAGAATGAATAGAATAAAAACTGGGAGGAAATTATCAAAGAAATAGTACAGAGAAATTTCTCAGAACAGAAAGACGTTACTCCTCAGGCTGAGAAGGCCCACCCAATCCCCATTACAGTGAGTGAAAATAGACCTCTCAGACTATTTAGACAGAAATTTCAGACGACCAGTGAAAATGAGAGGAATCAAAGGTTTCAAATGAAAAAGCAAGTCGATACAAAGAAATTAGATTCAGAATGGCCTTAGAAAATATGAGACAATATATGCAGGAAGATAAAGAAACATGTCTTTAAAATTCAGAGAGAAAATTATTTTTAACATGTAATTCTTTAATAAGTCACCTTTCCATCAAGCCAGAGTGTCAGCTAAAGCCATTTTCAGACAGGAAAGGACTTAAAATTTTTGTATCCCATACACTCATTCTTAAGAAGCTTTTGGAAATGTATTTCAGCAAATCAAGGGAATAAACCAAGACATAGGAATAGAAGACCATGGAATCAAGAAATTCAAGAAACAAGAAATCCAACAGGAAGGGTCTAAGAAGTCCCAGATTCTAGATACAGAGCAGTCCTAGAGAGGCATCCAGTCTATGTTCACATTTCCAGCCACAGCACAGGAAGTGGGAGCCCAGGTAGAGCCCACTAGACTCTAGGAGTTGAAGAGACAGAGCTGGGACTCCGGGGAAGCCAAGGCAAGTCCACAGGGTGGAGTAGCAGAGAGGAAAGTGCTGCTCAGAGAGAACCTGGGAGATTTACAAAGGTCCCCGCTCAGGATATTGTCGAGCACTGATGCGCACCTTTGAGGAAACTAGTCAAAACCAGGGAAGAACCACTCAAAAGGACTAAAGGGAGCAATGTACAGAATGTATACAAGGATCTGTTCCCAACAGCCAAAGTGGAAAACCTCATAATTAACAAGGCATTCATGAACGAGGGTCTTGCCTTGGTAGTAGGGACAACTAACCTTACTTGGTACCCAATAAAAAATGACCAGGCATGCAAAGAAGCAAGAAAAATATGATCCACAATTGGCAGAAACATCAATCAATTGAAACTGCCCCAGAAATAATGCAGGTGACAGAATTAGTAGATAAAACATTAAAGGTTGTTACATGTGTATTCCACATATTTAAGAAGCTACAGGAAAGACTGAAATGTTAAGTAGAGACACAGAATAGATTTTTAAAAGACTCAGATCAAAATTCTAGAGATGAAAATTACAATGTCTTAAATGAAAAATACACTGGCTAGAATTAACAGCAGATTAGACATTGCACAAAACTTACTCAAAGATTACCTTGATTCAGAAATAGCCACCAAGTATTTTTAAAATCCTGGAGGAAGAAGTTCTTCTATCCTAATTCTCATGTATAATCAACACTGGACTTTTCTATTGACAGTACCTATAAGTTAATTAAGAAATCATTTGGCATTGATGTTAAGAAACCTGGCACATCCTTCATCAAAATAGACTCTTTTCAAGCCACGGGGATAAATGCTTCCTGTTTAATGATACTTAGTGGTTGGCTCATTAGGTTGTCATGAATAAATCCCCTTTCCAAATATATGCATGCCATGTTTTTAACCTTTTGCACTATAGATAGAATCTAATGGGAAATGCTCAGGATTGGAAGGCCTGGTTTTCAATACTATTCGGTCAAGAATTATTGAATATGTTCCAGGCATGGTGTGAGGTGCCAGGGACCCAATGGCAAATAAGACATGGCACCTGTCTTTGTAATGCTCAAAATCCAATGGCAGGAGACACATGAGGAAATTTGCAATTATGATGCAGCATGATAAGGTTATGATAGGGAAGAAAGGGGTGTTGATGGGAGCATATACAATGGCATTTATTCAGATGTGGAAGCCAGAGAAGACTTGGAGAAAATGACGTCTCCTGGGAACCCTGAAATAGGAGCAGGTGTTTATCCAGTGAAGAGCTGGAAAGGGGCTGGGAAAAGGCTCAGAGTGAAGAAAAGGCAAGGCATCTTCGGGGAAGTGCAAGGAACTCAGCATGGTGAGAAAGTGTGAGGACTGGCCTTGGTGAGAGATAAGCCTGGGGAGGTTTAATTTGAATATGGTCCTGAGAGAAAAGGAGGGAATTGAAGGGATTTAGAATGTTATCACATTCACATTTTAAAACGTTGACTCAGAAGGGAGGGTCAGAAGAGACGGCTGTTGCCATAATCCAGGTGAGATATGATGTTAAGTGGAATGAGGCAAAGGCAGCAAGTCTGGAGAGAAATGGGCACTTCCAAGACAAATTTAGGAACTGGACTCAACACGATGTGATGATTTGTTAATGATGAAGGGTGCGAGAAAGGGAGGAGTCATAGGTTATTCTTGGCTTGAGCAACTGCGAACCCCCATTCTGGATCAATCTAATGAGTTTTCTTCCCTGAACGCCCGCTCAGCTCCAGACCACTGCTGCAAGTTGCCCAGCACCTGTGCGTTTGCGGTCATGTTCTTTGAGCTCACCTGGGTCTGCAGTGTTGCCTGGCCACGCTTGTGCGCTTCGCCAGTGGTCAACTCTCTTTCGACTTCTCTGCAGTGTTTCAAACCTCCCCTCTTTCCTTACAATTCCCACCCAGTTCTCATCCTCTTTTCAGTTCACAGACTTTCTTCCTATTTTGCTAAAAGCAATCAAGGCCAACTAACCAAATTGATACTAGTTATCCCCTCGAATTGGTGCTAGTTATCTCCTCGCAGTCTATGTGCTAATTCATCCTTACAGCTTTGCCTTCAGGTAAAGAGAAAAATGTCTCCCATTTGCCCTGTAAGCATAATCCCTCTGCCTGTGCACCAGATTCCCTTGCTCTGTGCCCCCATCAATCATCTTCTTCCTCTTCACTTCCCTTCTTCTGTCTCCTTCCCATAAGCACCTCCATACTCCCAAGCCTCTACCATCTTAGGAAACCCTCCGTCAAGGCCTTCTTGCTTGCCATGGCTCTCTTTCTGGTTACAGCTGGCCAAAGACCCAGCCACCCTCTCTCTTACCACTTCCCACTTTCCCATTGACTCCTCACCCTTCAGAGGCCACCAGTGACTTTCATGGGCGAAACCCAATGAGGGTTTTTTTTTTTTTTTTTAGCCTTTATCTTTCTTTTCATGTTGCAGCAGCACTTAATATGGTTGAAACCCCAAATATTTATTGAAATTCTCTCTTCCCCTTTCTGTTCTGTCTACTCTTCTTTTACTAGAACATAAAAAAAATTGATACTGCCCAGAGTTTTGTGTTCTCACCATTTTTGTTTTTCTATTTGAAGGATTTTAACAAATATTTGATTTGCTATTATTTACACAATGAGTGCATGAATATATCTCTTTATAAACTATTTATCATTTACAGATGAAGCAAAAGTTCCCCTTAAACATCCCCTTTGGTTCCTTTCTATACTGCAGAGGTGAACAGGCTTATCTTTCGGTGAGAATCACTCCTGAGACTTTTCTCAGCCTTTTCATACACCTCTGTGTAGCCAAAGAAAATTTCTTTCTTGATTTGTTGTGATCACACTGGCAAATATGGATTCATTTCATTCTTTCATTTATGCATTTAAAGATTGCGGATGAAAATAGAGCTTCTTTGATACCTATCTGCAATTCTCAGAGCTTTCCTCTACCTTAGCGGTCACCACTGTTTTGGTTTGATAAGAATAGTTCTAGATTTTTTCTTGTGCAGTTATATACCTGTATAAATCCACGAGTATATAGTTTGGTTTTATGACATTTAAAAAAAATCTTATGTAAACATGTTTTCCAACTTGTTTTTATAAATTCACAATATGTAGTAAAAATCTTTTCTTGTTAGTATTAATGGGTCAATCACATTTTTAAAAAATACAACAGAGTGTTCTATGGACACTATATTAGCTTCCTTTTGCTGCTATCACAGATTGCTGTAAACTTAGTGGTTTAAAACTATATAGGCTTATTGTCTAACAGTTCTAGAGGCCAGAAGTCTAAAATGGGTATTACTGGGCTAAAATCAAGGTATTGACAGGGCTGCATTCCTTCTGGAAATGATAGGTAAGAATCTGTTTCCTTGTCTTTTGCAGCGTTTACAGGCATTCCTTGGCCCATGGTCCCTTCCTGTGTCTTCAAAGCCAGCAATGTTGCATCTTCAAATCTCTCTCTGACTGTAACCTTTTCTGTCTCCCTCTTTCACTCATAGAGACCCTTGTGATTACATTGGTTC
The DNA here is from genome assembly GCF_027409185.1 of Cynocephalus volans. Taxonomy (NCBI): domain Eukaryota; kingdom Metazoa; phylum Chordata; class Mammalia; order Dermoptera; family Cynocephalidae; genus Cynocephalus; species Cynocephalus volans. The sequence goes on from NC_084468.1 coordinate 13,804,702, forward strand.
CACCTATATATTCTCCCATCTCATGATCTTTAATTTACTCATCTGCCAAGTCCCTTTTGCTATGTGAGGAGATATATCCACAGGTTTCAGGGATTACAACGTGGGCATCTTGGGGGGTGGGGGGTACATTCTTCTGTGTACCTCAGTTCCCATAGTCCATAGTTGATTTCCATTTTATCTTTCCACATTCTCTCTGGTGATCTTTCTCATTCTCATGAATAATGCCACACATAGCTGCAACTATTCATTGGACATCTCCCCTGTGATGTCCCACAGGCCCTGGAATCCCTGCTGTTTCTCCCCTTTAGGTCTTTGCACACTTTGCTGTCTTGGCTTGAATATCTTTTTCTCCTTTCTTCAAGTCACACTATCTTCTTTGTCCTTCCAGACTCTAGGCATATGCACCTTTATTCAGGAAACTTTTTTCAGATTAGTTTTCATATATTCCAGAACTATGCCTATTGTAAATGCTTGAGTTCATGAGTCAACTTTCTGGACATAACACTTATTCCTCATAAACCCAGTGCTTGGCCAAGTCTGGTACACAGTAGACACTCAATAAATGTTTGTTGAATATACAAGGTCAGAAAAGCATTCCTGAGGGCCAGTACTTGCTTTTGAATCTTCCGTCAATGCTGCAGCTGCCTGTAGGTATTCAAACCGTGAACTTTTAACATTCCCCAGCTGATGTGGTTTAGAAAGAGGGGACTGCAGGTGTGACTTGATGCCAGCCCTCTGGGGGTTGTCCAAAGACCTCAGCTCCTGCCAGGTGTCTCTCAGTATGCAGCTACTATCTCTAGGTCCTGATACCTACCCTTCCCCTTGCCCGTTCAGGATGAGAGGTGAGCAGCAACTCACTGTCGCCAGGCCCAGGGTCCTGCACCAGACTTTGTTGGCTTCTCTATCCTGCCCATCCCTTGCAGTTATTCCCTTTATTATCCTCTCCTCAACTTATCCAGCTCAAATGTGCTCTCTGTTTCCTGCCAGGACCCTGACTAATATGGGTAGTGGTCATATCTGATCTGTAACCAGATAGTTAATATTTATAACTAAATCAATATTCCAGCACTCAGTTGATGTTTATGGAATGAGTATTGACTATTCTATGATATTCACTTTTGTAATGCCATAGGGTAATCAATTCCCTGGCATAAGACCCAGATGTCCTGATTTCCAGTCTGGGGCACACTCCACCATTTGACCAACTAAACCAAGGGGAATGTAAAATAGGTCAGTACATAGAAAGGGCTGGATGTGGCCCAGTTCCTGGTGTGAACTTTCATGCTGTTAGACTGGTGACAAGAGATGAAGGAGCTCTTGCAGTCGGCTCCCTGCCATCTCTTCCAGGCTCTGATTTTGACATTTATGGTTTCTCTTCCTTCATCCTACCTTTGCTTTTGTAACTACCATTTTTTTATTTAAACCCACACTCATAGAAGATTGAAAAGGAGAAGAAAATGTGGTTCAAGGGAGCTTGACACTCATTCTTCTGAACCTTATTTTCTAATTCCAGGTTTCTTCCTGCAAAGGTTCTTCCCAGGATGAAGGCTCCACGAAACAAGTGTCCTATTTAGTGAAGCCTCCTGCAAGCTATTACTCTTTATTTTAAGGGATAGAGTTTGTGGGTCTGCAGTCCTATCCCAGCAAATCTTTTGATGCAACAAACATTTCCTGAAGTCCTATTTCCTTCCCAAGTATTTTGAAGCTTTCAAACTCAGATATAATAAATGGAGCCTTTAGAGTGAACAATCACTCAACAGTATAAGTTATTTTAATAGGCCCATCACTTGAAACTAAACTTCCACCATCTGTTCTACCTTTTAACTGCAAATGCAAAAAGAACACCATTCCCAGTGGCATCATAAAAAGTTAGATATAAGTGATTTAAATGCATGTTTTGGTTCTGTCTTCCGTGCAATCTACGTCTGAAGGATGGCTCATACTGAATTTATATTTTTACGGCAAAATCAAAATTCAGAGGGAGAGTTTCTCTGTTAACAAAAGAGTGCCTTTTTAGTTGGCATGGGATAAGTTCTGCCATGTTATTCATTCAGTTGGTCAACCCTTTTTTCCACAAATATTTATAAAATGCCAGCATGTACCTAACATTGTAAGACACTTGGGATATAGAAGTTAACAGTGATAATTGGTAAGACTCCAGGCACCTCTAAAGGAAAGTAAAACAGACTATTTTATATAAATACACATAAAAGTCACATAAAAACCCAAACATAAATTTCATGTTCTGCTTCAGAATGCTAATGTGAAGGAAAAGGAAGAAGGTTGCAGTCAGCCAGATCTTGGTCTAAAATTCCCAACTGCTCCGCAATGTGACTTATCTGAGACCACTTCCTTAACAATTAGTTACATATTTGACTGTTTCCTCATGCAGAAAAAATGGGAGCAATAATTGTTTCCTCGTGGTTCTATTGTGATTGAATGAGTTATATACACAAAGCCACTATCCCAAGGCTTGGCTCATAGCTGGTGATGCATGTGAATTCTTCTTCGATTTTCTAACTTGTGTTTTTTACAGATTTGGGGAAATTACTTTTCATACAAGAAATGATAGACTCATAGAACACTAGAGTAGGAAAGCATCTAAGGAATGTTCATCTTTAATTCAGTGTTCCTTATTGTACAGACAAACAAATTTCATCCCAGGGAGAATTAGCAACTAGTTCAAAGTCTTACCGTTTGCAGTGGCTTCTAAAATATTTTGATTGTGCACCTATCGATAAAAAAATGTAAGTGTGCACTCCTAATATATCTATATTTAAATTCATATACATGGACTACTATATTAATATGTTATATACATTATAAAATATATGCAATAGAAATAAAAAAGAATGATATGATGATGAAATGAACAATAGTCATTGTGTCTCACTAGTTGTAATGGCTTCATACTATATTTAAGGCATGGTACTAGTTTCTGGAGGACACTATACACTTAGGTGAACTTCATTTGTTTAAAAATTTATTTATTAAGATTATTTTTTTTTACATTCTAAGATGTTGTCGTGGAGCAGTTGGGGGTATGGGGAGAGGAGAAGGGGTAAGGAAATAGGGTGAGAGGAGAAAGAAGGAGGGGGGTGTGGTTGAGGCCCGTGGCACCCCCGTTATTCCTGCAAGGGAGACCAGGGGGCTTCCAGTGGTGGCTTGGTCATTGCTGGGCTGGATGCAGATGTCACGGGGGTGTGGCTGAAGCCCTCAGCCCCCCACCGCCCTGGCTCAGGAGCCCAGTGAACTTTATTATTCACATGAATTCATAATTCCACAGTCAAACACTTTCTGAAGATGCATTTGAGAGGTTTTTAACTGACCTCATTATTTCCATCTCATGATGGGGCTGATGAAGAACTCATATCAGGAGGAGAAGCTTCACCTCTGCCATTTTTTTGTTTTTCTCCTGTATTATGCTCAATCCAAAATTTCTTTGCAGGGATATTTTTAGCCACTTCTCCATTTTGTGATGATTAGTCTAATTAAAACCGGACAATAAAGTGCACGTGCACTTAACCAGGTACATGTTAATATGTTGACAGTGAACGCGTATGTGAGGGGATTGCTGATGTCTCTTCCCCATCATGGAACTTGTCCCTGAGAGCACTTTGGACATCTGGTCAAGCTTCTCCAGAGAGACAGAACAAATGGGATCTGTTATAAATATATGAGAAGATTTATTAGAGGAATTAGCTCCTGCGATTGGGAACAGAAGTCCCATGATAGGCCATCAGCAAACTGGATGCCAGTAGCATGGCTCAGTCCAAGTCTGAAGGCCTCAAAACCAGGGAAGCTGATGGTGCCCTTGGTGTAAGTCCTGGAACCTGAAAGCTGAAAAGTCCCAAGCTCTGATGTCCATGGACAGGAGAGAAGAATATATCCCAGCTCCAGCGCATAGAGAGAGATTCACGTTTTTCTCTCTCTTTTCTTCTCTCCAGGCCCCCAGTGGATTGGATGGTTCCCACCCACATTGAGGGTGGGTCTTTCCTACCCAGTCCACTCAAGCTCTCACACTAATCTCTGCTGGGAGCACCCTCATGCATACATCTAAAAAGATAGCTTTACCAGGTTTCTCTGCATTCCTTAATCTAATCAAGTTGACACCTAGAGTTTCCTTCACAAGTCTACCCATTGTCAACTTGGTGTCCATACTATCTCCTTAAATCATACTTAATCTTCAAAAGGGACAATAAGATAATCGTTTCAGCTAATATGACACGACTATCCTGTGTACAACCAAAAATACATTAATCCATTTCCCAGAAGAGGAGGTAATATTCTTAGATGATATTTACCCTTCTTCTAATATCTCATGAACTAAATGCAAATACTATGAGGTAAAGTTAACAATATTTAAATGCTGGTGTAAAGTCAGTAAGTCTCATGGTACTAGATAAAGAATAAGAGGAACAAAAACAAAGATAATCGCTTAATATGTGTACAGCATATATACATAGAGACATATTCTTAACACAATACGAAGGACAGTTACAACCCTCATTTCTGCAACTGGTCACATAGCTGAAGCTGGTATTTATAACTACCATCTTCTACTACCCATTCTGTATTCCCTTTGCCTTCAGTGAGGACCTCAGCCAGTTGTGGTTCTTTACCCGGTAGAGTGACCCAAACCTTCATCCCTGAGGAGTCTGGGCCATTCATAGCCTTGCCTGCATTTGGTTGTTGTAATTTTCCATTGATCTTAATCACAGGGCATGGTGGTACTAAGGAATTCTTTAAGAGATCTCCTGTATTCCAGATATACTCTTCCTTACCTCCATTGCGGAGTAGTAGTCCAACTTCCCCTTGATGGTCTGGGTCAGTTATCCCGGCCAATACATATCTCCTTTCTTAGCCTGTTGACTCAGAGGCATGAGGAGCCCAAAGGGGCCAGGTAGCAGCCTTAACTTCCAGTTCAGTGGGATCATTTTTGTGTCTCCTGATGTAAGCATTCTTCCCTCTGGAACCAGGGCCAGCAGAGCATAAAGTCATAAGGACAGGAAGCAAAAATTTTGCTAGTGGGTCCCTAGGGGTAATGGCAAGTGGTGCCACTTCTATTTCTATCCCTTGATTACTGGGCCTGTGAATCCTAGTTGTGGTAGAAACAGTTCCATATATTGGGTGCTGATTTAGAGCATATACAGCCTTCCGGAGAACTCTGCCCCAGCCCTGCAGGTTATTGTTACCTACCTGGCACTGTAACTGTGACTTCAAAAGGTCATTCCACCATTCTATCAGACTGGCTGATTCAGGGTGATGGGAAACATGGCAAAACCAGTGAAATCCCTGAGCATGAGCCCATTACTGCACTTCCTGGCTGTGAAGTGAATTCCTTCGTCAGAAGCAATGCTGTGTGGAATGCCATAATGGTGAATAAGGCATTCCATGAGTCCACGGATGGTAGTTTTGGCAGAAGCATTTTGTACTGGGAAGTCAAATCCATATCCAGAGTAAGTGCCGATTCCAGTAAGGACAAAATACTGCCCTTCCATGATGGAAGCGGTCCAGTGTAATCAACCTGCCACCAGGTGGCTGGCTGACCACCCCAGGGAATGGTGCCATATTGGGAGCTCAGTTGGCCTCTGATGCTGGTAGACTGGGTATTCAGTGGTTGCTGATCTGCCTTGGTGAGCAGAAGTCCATGTTGCTGAGCCCATGAATAACCTCCATCCCTGCCACCATGGCCACTTTGCTCATGAACCCACTGGGCGATGACAGGGGTGGGTGGAGAAAGAGGCTGACTTGTATCCACAGAACGGGTCATCCTGTCCACCTGATTATTAAAGTCCTCCTCTATTAAAGTCATCCTTTGATGGACATTCACATGGGAAACAAATATCTTCATATCCTTTGCCTATTCAGAGAGGCCTCTCCACATACCTCTTCCCCAAATTTCTTTCTCACCAATTTTCCAATCATGTTCCTTCCATGTCCCTGACCATCCAGCCAAATCATTGGCTACAGCCCATGAATCAGTATATGATAGCATATCTGGCCATTTCTCCTTCCATGAAAAGTGCACAACAAAGTGCACTGCCCAAAGTTTTGCCCATTCAGAAGATTTCCCCTCACCACTGTCCTTCAGGGATGTCCCAGAAAAGGGGTGCAGTACTGCAGCTGTCCACTTTTGGGTGGTGCCTGCATATTGGGCAGAACCATCTGTAAACCAGGCCTTAGCCTTTTCTTCCTCTGTCAGCTGATCATAGAGAGCTCCCCATGAGGCCATAGGTGCGGGCTGGTGGAGAGAAGGCAGCATTGAAGGAGTAGGAACCATGGGCATTTGGGCCACTTTTTCATGTAACTTACTTGTGCCTTCAGGACCTGCTTGGCCTGATCACGTGTAAACCATTTCCATTTGATGACTGAGTGCTGCTGTGCACGCTTAACCTTATGGCTTGCTGGGTAAGATAACACCCCATTCTTGAGGGACAGCTCAGGTTGCATGGTAAGTTCGGGGCCCATAGTCAAGCATTCAGTTTCTACTAAGGCCTAGTGGCAGGCCAAGAGCTGTTTTGGTAAAGGAGAATAGTTATCTGCAGATGATAGCAGGGCCTTGCTCCAAAATCCCAAGGGTCTCCACTGTGATTCACCTATAGGGGCCTGCCAAAGGCTTCAAAAAGCATGCCTATCTGCCACTGACACCTCAAGGACAATTGGGTCTGCTGGAGCATATGGCCCAAAGGGCAGAGTAGCTTGCACGGCAGCCTGGACCTGTTGCAGAGCCTTCTCCTATTCTGGCCCCACTCAAAACTAGCAACCTTTCATGTCACTTGGTAGATGGGCCAGGGTAACACACCCAAATGAGGAATGTGTTGCCTCCAAAATCCAAATAGGCCCACTAGGCACTGTGCCTCTTTCTTGGTGGTAGGAGGGGCCAGATGCAGCAACTTACCTTTCACTTTGGAAGAGATATCTTGACATGCTCCACACCATAGGACCCCTAGAAATTTAACCAAGGTAGAAGGCCTCTGAATTTTAGTCAGATTTGTTTCCCTAACTCTGACATGCAAATGTCTTACCAATAAGTCCAGAGTAGTTGCCACTTCATGCTCACTAGGTCCAATCAGCATAATCAGCATAAAGTCATCAATGTAATGGACCAGTGTAATGTCTCTTGGAAAGGAAAGGCAATCAAGATCCGTGTGAACCAAATTGTTACATAGGACTGGAGAGCTGATGTACCCCTGAGGTAGGACAGTGAAGTTGTATCACTGACCTTGCCAGCTGAAAGCAAACTGCTTCTGTTGGGCCTTGTGGACAGGGATGGAGAAAAAGGCATTTGCCAGATCAATAGCTGCGTTCCAGATACCCGGGGATGTGTTCATTTGTTACAGTAGCTGCAACTGGAGTCATCACTTGGTTAAGCTTATGATAATCCACTGTCATCCTCCAAGACCCATCTGTCTTCTTCATAGGCCAAATAGGACAGTTGAGTGGGGATATGGTGGGAATCACCAGCCCTGCCTCTTTCACGTCCTTGATAGTAGCACTAATCTCTGCAATCCCTCCAGGGATGCAGGATCATTTTTGATTTACTATTTTCCTAGGTACAGCCATCTCTTATGGCTTCCATTTGGCCTTTCCCACCATAATAGTCCTTATTCCACAGGTCAGGGAGCCAGTGTGGAGATTCTACCAGCTGGTAAGTATGTCTCTTCCAATTATGCATTCTGGAACTGGGGAAAAAACCATAGGTTGGGTTCAGGGACCCACTGGATGCACAGTGAATCAGACCTGGGCTAAGACTCCATTAATCACCTGACCCCCATAAGTCCCTATTCTTACCAGAGGACCATTGTGACATTTTGGGTCCCCTGGAATCAATGTCAGTTTAGATCCAGTGTCCAGCAATCCCCAAAAGGTCTGATTGTTTCCTTTTCCCCAATACACAGATACTCTGGTAAAAGGCTTAGGCCTCATTGGGGAAGGATGGGAGAAAGATTAATAGTATAAATTTTTGGTAGTATATCAGGGTCCTTCCTCAAGGGGACCCAGCCACCCCTTCATTCAAGGGGTTCCGGGTTTGTAAACTGACTCAAGTCTGGGAATTGAGTGAGGGGCTGTGACTGTCTGTTTTTATGATTTGACTTAGACTTTGGACCACTTGACCTAACAGTTTTCTGCTTATACAAATCAAATAAGAATTTAGTAGCCTTCCTATCTATTTGACTTACAGGAACACCATGATTAACTAACCAATGTCATAGTTCTACATGAGTCAGACTATTCTGAACATTTCTTTGCCTCTGCTGTCCATTATGTAACTATGCCCACCTTGCCTTTGTCAGTTGAGTGCCGCCACTTGGGCCCTGCCACTCCAGGATCCAATTATCCCATTGCATTCAAGTGTTCCAATTTCCTGACTGCAGTTCCCGCTGTAAGGTCTGGTCTGTGGAGACGAGCAATCACAGATAACTCTGACCAATACACCCCCTGACATAAGGACAAAAGGAGGGTGAGAGTATCAATATGTTTACCAAATATTAGTAAAGCTCTTATTACTTTTTAAGGATAGTTAAGTAATTTTCCTAATATTTTCTTCCTGTACTCCAAAGAATGACCTCACTCACCTCATATTGGAGGACATTGAATTCCTGGAAGAGGAAAGACTAGAGTTGAGTCTACCTATTTCCTAATAATGTTTTCTCCTTAAATTATAAAGAAACAAGTACAAAATTTTAATTTTATTATAGTATAACATGTTCAGAAAAGTGTGCATACCATAAGTGTACACCTTCATGAATTTTTCCACATTACCACCATGAAGATCAAGAAATAGAATCTGCCATCCCTGCCATGGCACATCCAGGCCAGCAACAGAACCAGACAATGCTGGGGATCCTTCGATGGGGACAGGTCCAGCCCTGCCCCCACTCACAACCAGATTCTAGAATGTACTTATTAACCAAGTGTGTTTCCTTGGGGTGACAGCTGCTCATGTCCTTCACCAAATTTCTGCTCAGATTTTTCTAATTCATTTTTAAGAGTTTTTTTTTGTAATAATGATGTTAATCTTTGTGTGTGTGTGTGTGTGTGTGTGTGTGTGTGTGTGTGTGTGTGTGTGTGTGTAAGTAGAGAGTAGAATGATGGTTATCAGAGGCTGGGAGGGGGGTGGGTGGGGAAGATTAGAAGTGAACTAATGGGGACAAAACTATGCTTTCTACCCTAAGTGAATCATTGTGCAGGATATGCATGTATTGAAACAATGCACCGTACCCCACAAAAATAAATATAAATAAAATTGAATTTAAAAAAAATAGAATTTTCTCAGCACCCCAGGATGCTGTGTGTTGCCTCCTTCCCCCAATAATTCCTATCCTGACTTCTAACTCCACAGATTAGTTTTGCTTGTTTTTGAATTTTATGTATAGGGAATCATACAATATGAATTATCTTGGGTCTGGATTTCTTTTGTTTAACATAATATTGTGAGATTATCTGTGTCGACAGGTGGAGTGGTAATTCTTTTTTTTTTTTTTTTTTTGCTATATAGTATTTTATTGTTTGAGTATCTACAGCATATTTATCTGTTCTAGAGTTGATGAATACTTGAATTACTTCCAGTGTTTGGCTATTGTGAATAATGCTTCAGTGAATATTCTTATAAATTTGGTGTGTGTATGTAAACATTTCAGTTGGATCTATATGCGTGTATATATATATATATATATATATATATATATATATATATATATATAGTATTAGTCTGTTCCTGTTGCTTAAAACAAAATGCCCGAAACTGGGTGATTTACAGAGAAAATGAAATTTATTGCTTACAGTTTCTGAGTCTGGTTAGTCCAACGTCCAGGGAACACACATAGTGAGGGTCTTGGTGGTGGCGACAGTGACTCAGGGGTCTAACATTGCAGAGAATGGTGAAGCAGAGAGAGAGATAGCTCCTCCTGAATGCTCCTTTTAAAGCCCTCAGAACCACACCCATGACCACCATTTTTAATCCATTCACTAGGCATGATCCTCAGAATCTAATCACCTCTTCAATGCCTGCCTTGCAGTTATCGTAATAGGATATCCCACCCTCTTAACACTGTCACAGTGGGGGTCAATTTTTGAGGGGACACTGAATCCAAGACATGTAATACACACATACACATTATGCACATATGTATACATATATACATAAAACAGTAGAGTTGCTGAGTCATAGAGTAGGCATATATTGAGCTATATAGAGTAGAACACATATTAATCAATTATTGTTACAATAATGGCATGTAATTAACCACATCAAAATAAGTAAAATACAATAATGGGCATTTATTACTCACCCTTCTGTGGGTTGGTTGGGTTGCTGCTGATTTAAGCTGTGCTCAGCTGGGCTTGGCTTCAGCTTGGGCATTGGGTCCAAGTCTGCTCCATGTGTCTCTCATTCTTCCTAGACCGGTGGCTCCTCAAGGCACATTCTTCTTATGACAAAAAGGCTGAAACCAAGATGGCATGGCTAACTGCAAAAGCACATTTCAAGCCTCTGCTCCCATTATGCCCACTAATATCCTATTAGACAATGCAAATTGTTTGGCCAAACCCAAGAGATGGAGAAACAAAAATCATTCTACTTACCAGGAGGTCATTTTTAGTGTGTGGTATATAATTCTATTACAAAGAAATAAGGGATTGGAACCAATAATTTAATTGACCAGATAGTTTCCCGAAGTATACCAATTTACACTACTGGCAGTGGTTTCTGGAAGTTTCCATGGCAGTTCTCCACATCCCCAACATTTGGCATTTTCAGTCTTTTTAATGGTAGTTACTCAGTGTCATGTTTTTAATTTATATCTTCCTTGTGCTTAATGAGATTGAGTACCTTTTTATATGTTTATTGGCCTTTTCTAAATTGCTTGTCCAAGACATTTACCCATGTAAAAAAATTAGGTTGCCAATCTTTTCCTTACTGGTTCATAGGTTGTATTCTAAATAGAGTTTTTTGTTGTTATAGCTTCACTCTATGTCTTGCCTTGTCACCCTCTTAGTTGTGTCTTTGGATGAACATACATTTTTAATTTGAATGTAGCCCAGTCTATCAATCTTTCTCTTTATAATTAATGCCTTTTACATCCTGTTTAAGAAATATTTGCCTGCCCTGAAGTCATGAAGATATTCTCTCATGTTTTCTATAAAAGCTTTATTGTTCTCCTTTACATATTTAGATCCACAAACTATTTATGTATTTTATGAGATGTTGGTCCAAATTCATATCGATATTTACTTGATCCAGTACCATTCATTGAAAGACAATCTTTTCCCTGTGGTAATGCAGGGACAGTCTCATATAAAGTGCCCATTATGTGTTGCCCATTCCTGGACTTCTTATTTTATTCCATTTGCCTGTCTTTATGTCAATACTACACTCTCTTAATTGCTGTAGCTTCATGATACATCTCAATAATTGATACCATGAATCGTCTAGCTTTGTTTTTCTTAAAGATTTTCTTGACCCAATGCTTCTGTTAAAAATGTTTAAACAAGGGCTGACCCCGTGGCTCACTCAGGAGAGTGCGGCGCTGGGAGTGCAGGAGCGCTCCCGATACGGGTTCGGATCTTATACAGGGATGGCCGGTGAGCTCACTGGCTGAGCGCGGTGCAGGTGACACCAAGCCAAGGGTTGCGTTCCTCTTACTGGTCACAAAAAAAAAAAAAAAAATGTTTAAACAAGACTGTCAATTTTTACAGCAATCTTTCTGGGATATTGATTAACATTACGATGCTAACCTGTGTAGAATTGATCATTACAACCTCTTTCAATCTGTGAATGTAAAATATCCCTCCTCTTTTTAGGTCATTAGAATGCTTTACTCAATAGATTTCTGTGTAGAGATCTTACACCTTTCTCTCCCTTGCTCTTTCGATATTATTCCTAGTTATTTGATACTTTTATGCTATTTTAGTAGAAGACGTCTTTTTAAAGTGCATTTTTCTAGTCATTTTTGTCAGTATACAGAAATAAAATTGATTTTATATTAAGCTATTATTTGGCCATCTTGCTAAACTTACAAATTCTATCTTATCTGTATTTTTAACCAATTTTTTCTATATACACAATAATGTTTTCTGTAAATAATGACAATTTTGTTTCTTCTTTTACAATATTTATACCTTTTATTTTTTTTATCATGCATTATTACTTTGCATATATTACCTTTAAGTAAGATATTTTCTAAAGTTTTTTTCTGTAGGTAACCTTAATCAAGTTTAACCTGTTCCCTTTTAGTCTTACTTTGCTGAAAGTTTTTAATGATAATTTTATCATTTTTTTTTGCAGCGTTAACATGTTTATATAATATTCTTCTGTTATCCTAATAATATGGCGAATTATATCCATTGAGTTTGACTATTAAATTAATTTTATGTTCCTGGAATAAGTACAATGTGGTCATAATGTATTATTCTTTTTGTGTTGCTGGATTTGTTTTAAAAAAGACTTAATTTTTTTTTTTTTTACTTATGTTCATGTGAGATATTGGTCTCCAATTTTTTTTTTTCTTGCAATATCCTTGTCGGGTTTTGACTTTAGAGATGTACTGGACTTATAAAACGACTTGGAAAGAATACCTTCTTTGTCTGTACTCTGGAAGAATTTGTGTAATGTTGGTGTTATTTCTTCCTTAAGTGTTTGGATGAGTTTACCAGTGATCTCATCTTGGTCTGGAATTTCCTTTATGAAAGGGTTTAATTATTTCAATATCTTTAATACTTCAGGCATATTCAAATTATTTATTCTGGTGTCAGCTTTGATAAGTTGTTCTATAATAAATCACCTATATAACATAAGTTTTCAAATCTATGAGTATAAATGGATCATAAATCTTATTACTTTAAATGTCTATAGGATCTGTAGTCATGTCCTATTTTTCACTTATGATACTACTTTTTTTAGATGTTTTGCAATGAATTTATCAATTAAATTTTCGGGGATCAACTTTTAGATTTATTGATTCTCTTTATTGTACATTTGTTTTGTATTTCATTAATTTAAAATTTTGTCTTATTTACATCCTGACATGTCCTTCCTGACTTCATCTTATATCACTGACTTCTAGTCTTTCTTGTTATCTGATACATTTAATTGAGGCTATACACTTTCCTACAGGCATGGTTTTAGCTACATCACACAGGTTTTGATATCTTGAGTTTTGCTATCATTTAGTTCAAATTATTTTTTAATTTCTGTTTTAATTTTTTTCTGTAGTTACTGAGTTATTTGAGAGGGTAAAGCTTTAATTCAATATATTTGGCAATTTTTCAGTTAGCTTCTCTCATTCTGTTCTTGCTTAATTTTACTATGGTCAAAGACTATATTCTGATTTAAATCATTTTGAATTTGTTGAGACTTACTTTATGGTACAACATATAGTCAGTTTTGGCAACTCTTACATGGGAGTCCAAAAGGAAAAAGTTTTCTACAGTTTATGAACGCATTCTTCTATATAAGTCACTATTCCATATATAAGTACATATATAAGTGCATTCTTCTATATGTCACTGTTCCATACATGTTCAAATCTTACATTTCCTTTTTGATAGCATGTTCTATTAATTACTGAGAGAAGTATGTTAAAGTATTTCACTATGATTATGGTTTTGTATATTTCTCCTTTGAATTTAGTTTTTGTTTGTTTGTTTGTTTTTTCTTTATGTATTGGGAGGCTATGTTATTTTGTGCATATAAATTTAGATTAAGAAATATTTTCCTAGTAGATTGACTTATTTATCAATCCTAAATATCTCTTTTTACCTCTAGTAATATTTCTTGCCTTATACTTTATTTCGTATTGGTTACATGTTATATATATGTTTTCCTTTCTTTTACCTTTTTTATATTGTATTTAAAGAATATCTCTTGAAAGTAGCATAGATTTGGTTTTTTTTCTTTTAATCTAATCTGGCAATCTTTGTCTTCCAACTAGAGTACTTAATTTGTTGACATTTTATGTATTTGGGTTTACATATACTGTCTTACTATTTGTTTTTTATTTGTTCCACCTTTTCTGTGTTCAATCTCCCTCCTTTCTTGTCTTCTTTTGGATTATGATTTTGGGGATTTTTTGTTGTTTATTTTTTAATCAGTATTTCATTTTGCTCTGCTATTTGCTTGTTACGTATACTTTTTTCTAAGGATGGCTTCCCTAGAAATACAGTCTGAGATGGGGATCCTTGTTCAAGTAATTTACTGGGGAGATGCTCTCAGCAGAAAAAGAGTAAAAAAAAAAAAAAAAAAAAAAAAGCAGAATAGGATGGGGAAAAAGCTAAGTAAGAGGAGCTCTCATCTGGAGACTGGCTTGAATATGATCTTAGGGGAATCTTGGAGCACAAATTGCACAATAATGTTAATCCTTCTTGAAGGGAGAGGGCTGGCCTTTCATACTCCTGTCAGTCAGACATTGTTCACGTTCTGCTGTGGTGGCTAGGGAAAGGGTGAGGGTACATAGCCTGCATTTTCCTGACTTTTAGAGAGGTTGAATACATTTTTATGTCTACTGACCATTTGTATTTCTTCTCCTGTGAAATGCCTGTTCATATATTTTGCCCATTTTTCTACTGGATTATTGGTCTTTTTCTGTATTTCTTTATATATTATAGATATTAATTCTTTGTTAGTATGTGTTGCAAAAACTTTAATTAGCAATCTAAATTCCATCTGTAACCTTAATTTTCCTTTGCCATGTAACATCATATATTCACAGATTCTGGAGATTAGAACATAAAAGTTTTGGGGGAGGGAGGAATTATTCTTCCTACTACAGTTTGTCCTCAACAATTCATCTCCATCTTATATGTAAGCTACATCCACCTCATCCTAACATTCCTCAATGTCTCAATTATTATAGCATCAACACACAGTGAATAAACTCATCTAAATCTTATCAGCTTAAAATTCTCAAGTCTTGTCATCTAAATCAGGTATGAGTGAGGCTCTGTGAATAATTTACTCTGAGGCACAATTTTTCTCCATGTGGAACTTGTGAAATTAAAGAAACAAGTTATCTGATATCAAAATACAGTGGTAGAACAGACATGGATATAGTTATAGAAATTTCCATTCAAAAAAGGAAAAAATGGAAAATAAATAAATAATAGTCAGAGGTTCCAAGCAATTTTTGAAATCCAGCCAAGAAAACTCCATTTAGTTCTACAGTCTGGGAGCAATCCTCTGTGAGTCAAGTCTCTGCCCTCTGGACTGGAGGCTTTACCCTCTAGGCTCATGGCTTTGTTTTCACAGTCAGACTTAAATGTAGAAGGAGTTTACAGCTGAGCAATTTTATCAGTTTGTTTCTTGCCTGTAGAATTTGGGGGGTTTGATGGCCTTTTTTTGGTTTATCCTGTCTGCATTTCAGTCCAAGATGGCAGTATTTCTTCTGGTATAAGATCTCAAGAACCTTGTTGGTCAATCATGTGTGTGTTATGGGTATTCACTCCATTAGACAAGAGGCTTATCCAAAGTTCTTTTCTGAATAATCCCAACTGTATTCTTGGCTTCTGCTTAGATGGCTGAGGGGATCCATGAGCAACACTTCTAGTATCTTCAAGGAGCTATCTGTACATCTGAATACTCTGGTCTTTTGATCTTTCCAAAATACTATCAAAAGGCTGTCCACCCACACCCTTGGAATTCTCTACAGAGCATGCTTTTCTGAAAGTGAATATCCTAATTTTAGCATCTCTTATAATGTGGATAAGCAGAGAACTTCCCAAATCAACAAGTCCTGGTTCTTTTTTGCTTAACAGTTCTGCAATCTATGACTTTTCTCTTACATTTTACTATAGAAGCAAGAAGAAACCAGACCTCACCTTCAACACTGGTTGAAATCTCCTCAGCTAAATACCCAAGCACATTGTTTGCAAATTCTGCTTTCCACGTAATTTCAGGACACAATTCAGCCAAGCTTTCTGCTACTATATAAGAAGGATCCCCTTCCCTCTGGTTTCTAATAATAGATTCCTCATTTCCATCTGTACCCTCACTGGCAGTGCCTTTAAGTTTATATTTCTACCAATAATCTGTTCATAATTATTTAGATATTCTCTAAGATGATGTAAATTTTCTCTACCATAATTCTCACTTCTTTTCTGGGTCCTCACTAACAGAGTCATTAACATCAATATTTCCACTAACAGTGTTTTTGAGGCAATCTAAGCTTTTTCTCTCCTGTTCTTCAAAATCCTTCCAGCCTCTATTCATCACTTAATTCTAGAGTCACTCCTACATTTTTAGGTATTTGTTGGTACAATAGCACCCACTTCTAGGTACCGAAATATAAATTAGCTTCCTATTGCTGCTATAACAAGTTACCATAAACTTGGTGACTTAAAACCACAAAAATTTATCATCTTACAATTTTGGATGTTAAATAGGTCTCAATGAAATAAAGGCATTGGCAGGGCTGTGTTGCTTCTGGATCTTCTCAAGGAGAATTTATTTTCTTGACTTTTTCAGCTTCTAGAGGTTGCTCACACTTCTTGTCTCCTGGCCTCTTCCTCCATCTTCAAGACAGTAATGGCTAGTTAAGTTTTCTTATATTGCATCACCAGCTCTTTTGTCTACCTCCCCCACAATTAAGGTCCCACATAATTACATTGACCCCAGAGAAATCCAGGACCATCTCCTTATTTTAAGGTCGGCTGATTAGCAACCTTAATGTCCCCTTGCCATGTGATATAACATATTCCAGGTATTAAGGCATGAATATCTTTGTGGGGCCATTATTCTACCTACCACATGTTTGGTATAGGTTTCTGTGAATATCTTTTAGCAAATGTTATTTTCATTAATATTTTTTAAACAAATGGAGAAAGTCTCTGAAATTTCATGGGACACGGTGACATAATTATTTACTCATTTATTCATTCATTGTGAAGATGTTTTTGTACACCAGTCTTTGCATGGGTACTCTTGTGCAAGGTGCCAAAATGGAAACTGTCTCACAGAGGCAGCAGAGCATGTGATTAAGCTCACAGGTCCTAGAACTTAACTGCCTGGCTTGAAACCACTGCCTCAGCAGCAACACTACTTATGAGCTCTCTGATCTTGGGATATTTCCTTATCCCTCCGTGCCTCAGTTTCCTTATCTTAGCAAAAGTCTTAAAATAGTGCCTCGCATATTAAACATTGTTAAGCGTTTACTTTTTATCATTTTTATTTTCAGCTCTCGAGGAGCTCATGATTTGGTAGTAGATTCAGACAAGTAAGCAAAGTATGATTATTTCCATGATTAAGGCCATTTTGGATACAATGAGGTTTGATTCATTCAGGTTAGACTACAAATTCAATTTATCCCCAAATAAATAAACTGTCTCTCCTCCAACACTCTGATCTCCCCTTTCTCCTGTGTTCCCTTGGGGAATGTCACCATCTCCAACACTAGAAATCTAAGAAGTATCCTCTGCTCTTCCCTGTCTTCATCCTTTACATCTAATTGGCCAACTCCTATCAATTCTATCTCTTTAACATATAACTTTTCCCTCCTTGCTGTTTCTCTTGATGGCTCCTTTTTCAGGCTTTTATCATCATTAACCTTGGCTATTTTAATTAGTTTACCAATTGGAATCCCTGTCTCTTTAATCTCACCCCTTTATTCTATCCTTTACAGAGCTTTTAGAGTGATGTTTCTAGAATACAAATTTTATTCCCCCCTGTTCAAAACATATTCACCTTCAGGATAACATCTGAACCCTTCAGCATGACAGATACATCTGTTAGCATGCTTTTGTCTATTATAAATCAAATTTAATTAATATGTAAGAAATAAGTCCCTAGTAAACCCATAGGGGCTTACTTTCTCCATGTGATAAAAAGTCTGCAAACAGGAAACAGCTGGTATTTGTTCAAAAGCTCGGTATTGCTATCAAGGAGCCAGGTCTGTTTATCTCTGCTCTGCCGTACTTAGTATGTTGGTTTTTAATGCTCATACATGCTACCTCATGGTCATATGATACCTGCTACTGCTCCAGGCACCATATCCATGTTTCAGGCAAGACAAGGGAGAAGGAACAAAAAAATTCTCTTTACATCTTATTGGCCAGAACTGGATCACATGTCTATGCTTGGCCAGTTGTTGGAGAAGGGGAATGGTATTATCAGATTGGTTTATACCAGTCATGATTTAATCCCTAGGCTGGGGAGGAAACTGCCTTCTCAGAGATCAAGAGATTTCTGTGTGTGACCCGAATCAAGGTTCTGACAGCAGGGGAAGAGGCTGCAAGTGATGTTGAGTAAGCTACAGACAGTGTCTTCCGCAGGCAGCACACATTCCCGACCTGGCCCAGGTGCACCTCTCCAAGTTCACTTCTCACCATTGCCACGCTGTCAATCCCCACACCATCCCCAACCCCATCCATCCAATCTAGGTCTCAGCTGTAAGTAATAAAGAATACTGGAGTGTCAGCCCCTTTGTGATGATTTTTCTGAGTCTGTCTGTGCTTCTACACTAATCAGAACACCCTTCTGCCCCATCAGGTATTGTATTCGTTTGTTTCATGTCTGTTTTTCTTCCCTAGACAGTAATGCCCTCGAGGGTAGACAAACATCTTACCATCTTTGTATCCTCAGCATCCTGCACAGTATTTGGCACACAGTTGTCTTTGATCATGTTTGGCTGTCACAGTGGAGGGGATGTTTAATCTGGGACTTGAATAATGAGTAGTGTTGACTAAGAGGTCATGAAGAAGGGTATTCAAGCAAAAGGGAATAGCTTATGTTTTCTAACTGACCTGTAGGTGCTGCCTTAAAAGTCATCTTCTCTGGTCCCCACCTAGGTTGTTCTGCTGTGTTTCCACTTTCCTTAGCAGAATATTTAGCCCCTCTCCCTTCCTATCACTGTCTCCACCCACCCAGTCTCAGCAAAGGGAACCACCATTCACTCACTCAGTTGCTCAAGCTGGACAGGGTGGTCATTCTGATTTCCTTTCTTTCTGAAATACCTATTATTCCCTCCAGCAGAAAGTCTTGTCAGCTCCATGTCCAAGCCACACCCTCACCGCCTCTTGTTATGTCACTTGTGGTCATGCTAACCCAAGCCCTCAGCATTTCTCACTGTGCCCCTGCCATCCCCTTCTAACTGGCCTCTCCGCTTCCCCTCTTGCCCTTCCTCCCCACTCCGTTCTTCACCCAGCTGCCAAGGGAGTGTTTTACAAACCCCAGGCAGACTGCACCCCTCCTCTACTTAAGATCACCATCGCATTTAGAACAAGACACTGGTCCTGGTTCCCACAGCCCCGTGTGTTCTGGCCTCTGCTCACCTCTCGGACCTTTGCTCTGATCCATCTCCCCCTGCTGCATTGCTACAGACTCTCTGCCTTCTTGCTGTTTCTTGCTGCTCTCTCTGCCTGGAACATTCTTCTCCAATGACTCACAAGACTGGCTCCTTCAGATAATGTCACGGAGAGAGCATCCTGGTAAACAACGAAGGATTCAGAGTCAGACTTTCTGGGTTAAAATCCAGCCCTTATTAGCAAGGGATATTAGGCAAGTTCCTTAATCTGTCTTTGCCTCAGTTTCCTTATTTATGAATGGATGCGATGACAATAGACCCTTTCTCAACAACTTTACAGTTTGTAAGTAGTTAGGAGAGGGCTTGCACATGGTAAATGATCATTTTCTTAGCTTAAGTATCACCTCTTCAGAGAGAATTTCCTTGCCCACTCAGCCTAAGCAAGTAGCCCCAAGTCACACTCTATCATATCATTAGTTTTAATTCTGTGTAAACCCATGGCATCCTCTCGTGTGTTTATTTCTGTGTTGCTTCCTCTTCCAAAGATGTGAGCTCCAGAGAGCAGAGGTTGTGTTCATGCTGTATCTTCAGCATCTGGAACAGAGTCAGGCATGTGGTAGTTTTTCAATCAGTAACACACACCCAGGCATTCCGTTGCCGTTGTAATGAAATCCAGACTCTGTGCTCCATCGTTCAAGGCAGACGTGGTCTGATTCCTGCCTTTCTGACTCTCTCTCTCACCTCCCTCCTCTTTCCTCATGAGACTTCTTCCTTAGCATGAGTTTCTTCCCATAGGGTCCCTCTGAGCACCTTGCAAATAAACTTGGCACCCGGCCTCCACCACCAATCATCATATTTCCCCTAATATTTCCAAATTTGCAGCCAGCACACGGCTCAGATCTTTGTCTATGGATTCTACTCTCGGGGTGCTAAAACTTCCTCCTTGAGCCCATTTCTGTGCTTTCAGTCAGTTCTCATGTAACGTATTTCCAGTTCCCCTGTCTCTCCCCTCCTTTCCAGAATCCCGTTTCAAGGGAGTTTAGTGCCATGCTGTTTGGTTGCAAATTGAATTTTAGGGGCATTGTAAATAATGTTACTGTACTGCCTCAGCATTCTAGTCTCTCTTTGTCCTTTACACACAGATTATAGTCAACAACTCACCATGGACAGGGCACATGATTCCAATTCTTTTAAAAAAATAATTACTATTCTATTTCTGGGCAAAACCCCCAAACTGGGAGGTAAACAACTAAATCATGGTGATTTTACGTGCCTACAGAAAGAGATAAAATGATATAATACGATAATTACAAAGAAGCTATTGTGTTGGTTCATTATGATTTTAAAATAATTTATTGTTTGGGGAAATTAAAATAAATCGATGGGAACACAGAGAAATTATAGCACACTACATAGACATATCTCTTTGATGACACTTATGTGTAGATACTCCTTTTAAAAATAGGGTTCTAATTTTGAATACACTTGGAATTTTATGCCTGGACCCAAATTAATAATGATAGAATAAAATTCCTTAGTATTTCACATATTACAGTGACATAGACTCCTTATAATTTTGGGAAGTTTAGGGCCAAACTGAAATAGTGAGAGCTTTAACCCAATTTTTTGAGGGGGGAAAAAACTGGAATAAAATAATTAAGTACTCTTTGCCTTCTAATGAACTGGCATGCAACTGTATCCAATTTCCCCTCTGCTTTTCCTTTGATCTCTTTAAGCTCTCCCTTGGTCAAACCTCTTCTGTTTGAATTGCACTAATTTGTAACTCGGCTTCTTCCATCTGGGGACACAGATTTGTGCAGGCCATTTCCACGCTGGGCTAAATTTGCTCAGCACCTGGCTGAACATATTGGTTTCAGCACATTTACCCAAATTGTTAGCAAAACATCAGAAACAGTCAGTTCCTGCGAATCAAATTGCAAGTGGGGTCCCTGCCGCTGGCTAATGCTAATACAATTCAGATTTGAAGTTCACAAACAGAAGCGCACAATTCCATTCATATCAACCACAGCCCCTGTAACTCCACAGTTGGCACCTAAAGCATCCACGGAGAGAGAGAGAAATAGGAGGTGATTCGGCTGTTTCCAGCCTCGTGTTTCATATGTGTTCTGCAGACAATTTGTCGATTCCTCCTTTTCATCTCACTTTAACTTCCCCAAGTCCTGTGACCAGGGCTGTGTCGAGAGCTATTGCCAATCTCATTTCCTGTGGTCTTTTCAAATCAATCTTTTTAGCTCTTTCTTTCTGTTTAGTTGAGGGATTAGAGCTTCTTATCCTTCAAGCCAATTTTGGAATTCTAGTTGAGGGTCAATGGTGAAGAAATTTTTCCCCCTTCCATTTTTGTCCTGAGGAATCCTTTTTGATTTACATGTCTGGAAACTGATATAAGCCTTCCTCTTGTTATCATAGCTGAAAAATGGCCCAGTTTCAGCCCAATCATTTTGCAGTAAAGAGTCCCTTTCCCCTGTTCCTGCCTTTTGCTGTAGAATTCATTATTGTAATGTCGTGTTTACTAACATTTCTATCTGGTGGTAATAGGCTTTTCAGCCTTTAGGCTTCAAGATCCCTGGCCACAGGGGGAAAGCCAAGAAAAAGAGAAAAAAAGATGGGAGAGCTGGGGGAACTTCCCCGGGGACTAGCTTCTGTGTGTCTATTCTGAACACTTGTGATTAACCCATTGTGTGTCTTTCCCCTTTCTTTAAAAACAACAACAACAACAACAACAACAACAACAAAAATAGAGTCTGTGAATGAACCAGCTTGTTTTCCTAGCTCAGTGTCTAGATAGTATGTCAGAACTATTGAGTGAAATTAGTCATTTGTTATCCCTTCTATGAGGTAGGGGGTTGCAGGATGGAGAGAAGTTAGTGATGCTGTAGGTGGGAGATCTTTAGCTGGTCCTGCCGTCTTCTATAACAGAGAGGAGACCCCTTTCCTCCCACATTCAGTCAGGAACACAGTCTACCCCCTTCCCAATCCCACTTACCAATTGAAGGCAGCAGCCTTAGGAAGTCAAATCTTATGTTTGAATACAGACAAGATTTTCTGAAGAATGGATTGAAATTGTGCCTGTGGAGTAAAGGTTTCAAGTCAGAATCTGTGTGTTTTATATGTCATTGTCAGCCGAGAGGTAATTCTTTCTAGTATCCATTAGTTTATCCACTCACTCCTTATTCATTCGTTCATGTGTGTATTTACCAGTCTTCATGCCTAAGTGCCTACAGTCTTCCAGGCCCTGGGCTAGGTCCTGACAAAATATTTAGTTGAAAGAGGTGAGATGAGATGGGCAAACTTTCATCTCCTCAATCAGTGATAAGAGTTGAAAGAGGTTATCTTAGGGAAGGATGAGGAGAAACCGAGGTTGCAAAGCCAAATCCCAGCTGAAAGGCTTGGCAATGGAGGCCCCTCTGATATCCCAGCCCCCCTAAGAGAGTCACACTGTGTGTTGTAGATATCTGTCCTTTTTCTTTCCTCTCCCCATCATATGAATCCCCTTCCTGTGATTGGGGAAGCCTGTCACTTGCGAGACTTGATGATAGTGGGCAGAGCTTGCCTGCCGTTGTAGAAGCTCAAAGTCAGATCTCCACGATTCCTTGCTTCCCTGCAGCTAGGATTTGGCATGTGCCTTAGACTCAGCTAATCAGATACAAATGCTTTAGGCTTTGAATAGTGAGCTATGGATGCAAAGAACAGTGACAGTAGAGGATCCCTTCTGGTAGCAAGTGGCAACAGCTATGAGAGCAACAACCAGCTTGCAGAAGAGCACTAGCCACAGTGCCAGCTGCAGTGACCAAGCCTGAGTCCAGCATGGGCAGCAACCACAGAATACCCTGGCATGCCTTGTCTCAGCAACGGCATGGTATTGCCTTCCCTGCAAGGTGATTTAACTTCAGCCTTTTTCCTGAAAGCACAGCTTCAGAAACTGGTTTTCCAACCCTCCTTTAGCTCTGAAGAATCCAATATCTTTTCAGTAGATCTGTTTTTTTTTTTCTTTCTTTAAATTTGCCAGCAGTTTTCTGTTGCATGTGATAATCTATGGCTCAAGTTTAATTTTCTTCAAAGCCACATCTGAAATCATGGGTCCATCCTAAATCTTGTTTTTAATCTTTTAGCTTTACTTTTAATTAAGCTTTTTATTTGGTAGAAGCAACTACAGCAAAGTTGCAAGAATATTACCCTTTCCATGCTGTAGTCTCCCCTTATCTGTGGTTTTGCTTTCTGTAGTTTCAGTTAAATGGAAAATTCCAGAAATGGATAATTCATAAGTTTTAAATTGCACACTGCTCTGGGTAGTGTGATGAAATCTTGCAGCGCCCCACCCTGGACATGAATCAACCATCTTTTGGCCAATGTATCTACACTGTCTACGGACTTCCCTGTTAGTCGTTTAGTAGACATCTCGATTATCAGAACAAAAAAATATAGTGTATATATAGGGTTAGGTACTATCCTCAGTTTTAGGCATCCACGGAGGGTCTTGGAAGGTGTCCTGCAAGGATCAGGCAGGACT
Source organism: Cynocephalus volans (assembly GCF_027409185.1). Classification (NCBI taxonomy): domain Eukaryota; kingdom Metazoa; phylum Chordata; class Mammalia; order Dermoptera; family Cynocephalidae; genus Cynocephalus; species Cynocephalus volans. The sequence continues at coordinate 13,828,465 of NC_084468.1, forward strand.
ACTGTATTCTTCACCTGGATTCGCCCATTGTTAACATTCATGCCATGTTTTTGCTTTCTCTCTCTCTACACACATTCTTACTGTTTCCACTATTCTTACTATTATTTTTTGTGAACCACTTGCAGAGATCTGACATTTCATCTCCAAATACTTCAGTGTGACTCCCCTAAAGTTAATGACATTTTCTAATACAATCATAATGCACTTAGCAAACTCAGGAAATTTAAATTTAACACAAATTGTTATCCAATCTATCATTTGTATTCAAATTTTGTTAATTGCAATGTTGCCTTTTATACTACCTTTTTTTTCTTTCCCCAATCCAGGATTGTGCATGTGTATAATATGTCTATTTGGTCTTTTCTTGTCTTTATTTATTTATTTATTTATTTAGGCTTTGACATTTTTGAAGAGCACAGTCTGTTGTTTTGTAGAAAGTCTCTTAATTTGGGATTGTCTGATTGTTTCCTCATGGTTTGATTCAGGTTATGTGGCTCCAAGTCTTTGACCAATCCCTTGAATTTGTAACTGTGGTCTCAAATATCTGATAACTTTGAACCTGCAATTTTAGTAGCTGTAGTAAGCCAAGATGATAATTCTATTCACCTTAGTTGGATAAATGTCCTTGTAACCCTGGGAAAGTATAAAATATAGGTGTAGAGATAATGAAGAAATAAATTTGGTATTTAAATCTTTGTATAATTTTGATTATATGGGTATAATAAAAGCTCTGTATTCATTGTGCTGTTTGTATAAACATTGTAGCATGTTTGAAACATTTAAGAGATCCTGACGTTCTAGAGGATCTACACTTAAGATCTTAATTTGAATTGTTAGGTTTTGTTTAATTACATTTGCTTAAAAGCTTAAAAGAATCTGTTACTAAATTTATAGATTGCTTTTGAAGATATTGAAAGGCTTAACTATATCTGATGTACTAATTTTATAAATGTATTAATTTATTAAAATTAGAAGAGTTATTGAAGAGTAAGAAAGATTTTTGTTGCTAGGTTTCTAAATCTGTTTTGGCTGTTCAAAGTGCTTGAAAAATAAAATATATTCAATTTATGACTGTATTTTGACACATTTAAGAGAATTTAACTGATCAAGTTTTAGATAGTATGGGAGATTTTAATTTGTTTATAAATTTTTGTGATTTTGATATGGTTGAGAAAATTTGTTGAAGTTTGAAAATATTGTTCAAGTACTTAGGGAAAATTAATCTGTGTAATTTATTAGATAAATTAGCAGAAATCAAAGAATGAGAGTATTTTTAATTTTTACACCCAATCATTTAATTTATAGGCAAATATACTGTACTTGAAAGTTGAATTTAAAGACTAGAAGACAGATAGACTTTAAATTAAAACATTTAAGTGAATCATTAGCAACTTAAACCCAAGCCATGATAAATATCGTTTTTTTTTTTTTTTTTTACACACCAATTCTCCCTTGGACATTAAGATACTAACTGATAGGTTCTGAATACACATTCCCTGACCTGATTATTAAGTCATGGGAGAGACAGAAAATCCTAGTATAAAATGCTGATGCAATGGAAGGGACGAACCCTGGGTGCCAGAGATGGTACTTAACCTAATTTTAGAGTAGAGTAGGGTCAAGGAATGCTCTGGGGCTGGTAATGTCAGAACTAAGTATTATGTGGTAAACTGGAGTTAGCTCATTGAGGAGCAATGGAACAGCTTTCCCAACATGGTCAGAAGCATGGAGGATTGAAACAGATGGTTGGGAAAAGAATTATAGGCAGTTCTGTGTTGTTGGAATGAAACAGATGCTGTGCCTAACAAGATCTAACCAGGCCTCATATTGCATAAGGCTGAGGAAATTACTTCAAATGATTCATTTATTTATTGAGTGCCTACTGTGGCCTAGCATCTGTGTTGTTCTTTCAGGGTGAAGAAGTGGAAGATCCAGTCCCCCTTAGTATCACAGCTGTAATTAGTCTTCCTGGGCTGCCCTAACAAGTACCACCAACTGGGTGGCTTCAGCAAAAGAAATTTATTTTCTCACAGCTCTGGAGGCTGGAAGCTCAAGATCAAGGTGCCAACGGGGTCTGGTTTCTGTTGAGGACTTTCTTCTTGGGTTGCAGATGGTCACCTCACTGTGTCCTCACATGGTGGTCTTACCTCTATGTGTGCATGTGTGCATGTGAGTGCACGCACATACACACAAACATGTACACATGGAAGGGGTGGAGAGAGGGAACTCTCTGGTATCTCCTCTTCTTATAAGGATATCAATCCTATTGAATTAAGGCCCACCCTTATAACATAATTTAACCTTAATTACCTCCCTAAGGGCCCTGTCTCCAAATACAGTCACATTGGGGGTTAAGGTTTTGACCTATGAATTTTCAGGGAGGACACAATTCAACCCATAACATTAGCATTCATTACACTATACTCAACTGAGTTGGTTATTGATATGTCTACTTGAAAAAGCTGGCAGTGCCTTCAGGATAGGGATATTGACTTATGTTTTTCTGTATCTTCAACACTTGGCATAGAGCCTAGAACATAGGAGGCACTAGATAAAGGCCTGTTGTGTGAATGAAATAAATTACTAAATGAGTAAATGATGGCAAGTAAACCCAGCTCAGCAATTCAGTGTGATAAGTGTTAAACTTTTACTCAACAGTATCATCAAGGTTTCAGTTGTTTGCCATGCATTTTTCTAGAAACTTGGATATATCGGTATTTAACAAAACTGTCAAAAATCCCTGTGTCTTAGGTAAAATTCCCTAGAAGCAGAACCTGAAACCAGTACCGGTTGGGATGTGCTCATGGGAACCTGGGATGTGCTCATAGGAGATGGAGAGTGAGCACAGCAGGGCAGAGGAAAGCTAAGCAAGGATGAGTCTCACCTGGAGGCTGGTCTTAGTTTGATCCCAAGGAGAAGCTCTGAAGCACAGAGAACATAGCAGAGTCAGTCCCACCTTGAGATGAGGGGTGCTAGTCTTTTGTACCCCCATGTCAGTCACTGGCCAAGTTCTATCCCCAAAAGAGATATAAGATATAGTCCCATAAGAGTATGGTTGTTGTACTTGCCTTTTATAGGACATGGAACCACCAAGAGATGCTCTGGAAGATCACCTCCATGCCAAACTCATTTTTTCCTGGGCCCATTATGAAATAGCAGTCCTACATCCTCATGAGGATTAGGGTCTGTTACCCAGCTGGTATAGTTTCTGCTTTCTGTGACTGTTGGTCTACTTGCATGAGCATCCCAAGCTGACCAGATAGCACTCTGAACTACATCCATTAGTGGAAACATCCTATTCTCTGGAGACCAAGACCTTTGTACCAACAGTATCTGGAGTTACAGACACAGGACACACAGATTTCTTAAGTGGGTCATCCAGCTTCCATCCCTAGTCGTCTCACCCAGGTGTTCTGCCTGTTGGATACTCATCATCATATAATGGCCATTGGTTTAAAGTATGTACCACATCATAAATTGTAGCACCCCATCGGCAAAAGGGCATCATCTTTGCCTCTTGCAGTCTCTTAAGGGAGGACCTCTGCTGGTGGCCGGTCATGGGGGCTGACCGCCACTTTGCCCTTGGCAGGAGAGGCTGCCTCGTTTACAGGCAACAGCTTTGAAGTGTGGAAAAGAACTGTTTCTTAGCTGCAAAAGCGAGTCTCTAAACAGGGAACACAGTGCTGGGGCTGCTGTCAATGCTGCCAGGACCCCAGAGACCGGAGCCACGCTGAAGGCAGCCAGCTGCCCTATTCAGGATTCGAGGTTTCAGGCCGGCATAAAAGAAGATTCCTGGGAGAGCCCGAGCCGCGCCGCGGGACCGAGTGAGCAGCCCGAGGCAGCGGCAGCCGAGGACGGGGACGGCGATGACACAGAGGCAGAGAGGGAGCTGCCTGGCCCGGCACAGCCCCGTGAGTGACCCACAGCCCGGCCCTGCTCGGGAGGCAGACACCCACCCGGCTTCCGCCTGCCCCACCGGGCCACTCACCGGCCCTGGGGCTGCCTCCATTTTCTCAGGAGGTGGCGGCTCTGGCCTGGCTTGGCCAAGCCTGTCCTCCTTGCCTGGTTCGGCTCCTCACTGAGCTTTCCCACTTGCTTGCCCCGGTGCGGGGCTTCCTGGGGCCTGTGGCCGGCCTCCTCTCCCACTCCCTCCAAGGTTCTCTGGTGGGGGTGGTAGCATGGGGTGTCCCCAGCCAGTGTCAGGAGGGCAAGGAAGTATGGGCTGGGCTGACTGTCACTCCACAGCACCCTGGACTCTGGCCCCCGGTAAACATCCTGTTACCGGGAGGCAGATACCATCTCTACGGCCACCAGTTCGGAAAAATGCCTAACTGATTTCTGGTTAGGAATAGTGTGGTCGGAGAGTTCCCGAGTTCGCTTGAACCTGCCGGAGAGCTGACTGCGGGCAGGCACTGGACTCGGTCCATGCCGGGGGGATTCAAAGGTGAACCCTGTGCTGCGGGCTCCTCCCCCAAGGAGCTCAAGCTCAGTTGTGGGAGATAAGACAAGTACACAAATAACCGAGATACCAGGAGGAAGGTGATAAGTCCCAAGAAAGATCTACACAGTGCTACAGAGGCACCCAGAGCGACCGGTCGTCTGCGCCTAGCAGAAACCTGGTAGACTTCCCGGGCAAGGCGGTGCCGAGCAGGGTCTTGAAGGCCTGGCTGATAGACGAGGGTTGCAGAAGACACGTCCCAGCCCAGCCCAGTGTGCACAGAGAGGGGAGACGTCCGGCTAGGGAGGCGGAGACTTGACAGAAACCACACACCCTGTGGGGCCGCCACTGCATGATCCAGCAGCCTGGGCCAGAGCGCATGGAACAGGGAGAAGTCCTGCATGGGAAGTGAAAGCTCCGCAGAGATCACACACCCTGTGATACATGATCCAGCAGCTCAGCAGAGTCCAAGCTGACCAGAGAGGTGGCTCCCCGGAGAGGCCCAAGACCCGAGGCAACCACACACACAAGGCACTAGAGGCCAACTGAGCAGTCACAGAGGTAGCTATACCAAATTGGCAACCACAGCAACATCTTAGTTAGTCAATAGTCCCAAACCGGTGGACTATGAAACCCCCTGCCACAATGAATAAACATCAAAAAAAAGATACCAGAAATACAAAAAATCAAGAAAGTACACCACCAAAAGTTAATAAATCTCAAACTCTAGATCCTATAGAACAAGAAGCCCTTGAAATGACTGACAAGGAATTTCGAGTGATAATTCTAAGGGAACTGAATGAGATACAAGAAAACTCAGCTAGACATCATGATGAAATGAGGAAAAGTATACAGGATCTGAAAGAGGAAATGTACAAGGAAATCAATGTCCTGAAAAAAAATGTAGCAGAACTTGCTGAACTGAAGAAGTTATTCAGCGAAATAAAAAACACAAGGGAGAGTTTAACCAGTAGACAAAAAAAAAAAGAAAAGAAAAAAAAGAAAAAAGAATCAAAGACATTGAAGAAAATCTGAGAGAGAGATCAGACAACCTTAAGCGATCAAATATCTGAGTCATGGGTATTCCAGAAGGGGAGGAAAATGGAGATTCCATTGAAAACATATTCAACAAAATAGTGGCAGAAAACTTCCCAGGTATAGGAAAAATCACAGATCCTCAGATCCAGGAAGCTCAATGATCTCCAAACGTATTCAACCCAAAAAGGCCTTCTCCAAGACATGTCATAGTCAAATTGGCAAAACTCAGAGGCAAAGAGAGAATCTTAAAAGCTGGAAGAGAGAAGCATCAAATCACCTATAAGGGAGCCCCAATCAGGCTAACATCAGACTTTTCATCACAAACCCTAAAAGCTAGAAAGGAATGGGATGATATATTCAAAATACTAAAAGACAAAGATTGCCAGCCAAGAATACTCTACCTTGCAAGGCTATCCTTCCGAAATGAAGGGCAAATAGTATATTTCTCAGACAAACAAAAACTGTGGGAGTTCACTACCACATGACCACCCTTACAAGAAATCCTCAAGGGAGTACTGGGTTTGGTTCCTGAAAAATAGCTACCACTGCAATAAAAACCCAAGAAAAATCAAAACCCACTAGTATAATAAAAATGGCATTCATGAAGAGAAAACAAACAAACAAAAATGCTATCTACAACCTAAGGAACCAACAAACACAGAAACCAAACAGTAAATCAGAAAGCAAGGAACAAAAGACACCTAAGACAACCAAACAACCAATAAAATGCTAGGGATAAATCAACACCTTTCAATAACAACACTTAATGTAAAAGGCTTAAATTCCCCAATCAAAAGACACAGACTGGCTGACTGGATTAAAAAGGAGGACCCAACTATATGCTGCCTACAAGAGACCCACCTCACCCATAAAGATTCACATGGACTAAGAGTGAAAGGACGGAAAAAGATTTACCATGCAAACAGAAAAGAAAAACGAGCTGGAGTAGCTATTCTTATATCTGACAAAATAGATTTTAAACTAAAAACCATAAAAAGAGACAATGAGGGACACTACTTAATGATAAAAGGACTGATCCATCAAGAAGACATAACAATCATAAATATGCACGCACCCAATGTTGGAGCAACCAGATTTATAAAACAAATTCTATTAGACCTAAAGAAGGAAAAAGACACTAATACCATAATAGCAGGGGACCTGAACACCCCACTGTCAATATTAGACAGATCATCTAGGCAAAGAATCAGTAGAGAAACACAAGATCTAAACAATACTCTAGACCAATGGGAATTGGCAGATATCTGCAGAACATTCCATCCAACAACCTCTGAATATTCATTCTTCTCATCAGCACATGGATCATTCTCAAGGATAGATCACATATTAGGTCACAAATCAAGTCTCAACAAATTCAAAAAAATTGGAATTATCCCATGTTTTTTCTCAGACTACAATATATTAAAACAAGAAATTAATAACAAATGAAACTCTGGAAACTATACAAACACATGGAAATTAAACAGCATTCTACTTAATGACATATGGGTCCAAGAAGAAATCAAGCAGGAAATCAAAAAATTTATTGAAACTAATGAAAATAATGATACATCATACCAAAACCTGTGGGATACTGCAAAAGCAGTACTAAAGGGGAAATTTATTGCATTCAATGCTCACCTCAGAGGAATGGAAAGATGGCAAGTGAACAACCTAACACTTCACCTTAAAGAACTAGAAAAACAAGAACAATCTAAACCTAATGTTAGCAGACGGAAAGAAATCATTAAGATCAGAGCAGAACTGAATGAAATTGAAACCAAAAAAAACAATACAAAAGATCAACGAATCAAAAAGTTCGTTTTTTGAAAAGATAAATAAAATTGACAAACCATTAGCATGGCTAACTAAAAAAGAAGAGAGAAGATTCAAATAACAAAAATTAGAAATGAAAAAGGCGATATTAAAACTGATTCATCTGAAATACAAGGAATCATTCGAGACTACTATGAACAACTATATGCCAACAAATTTGAAAATCTGGAGGAATTGGATAAATTTCTGGGCACACACAAGCTCCCAAAACCGAACCATGAAGATGTAGAAAATTTGAACAGACCAATAACAATAAAGGAGATTGAAGCTGTTATGAGAAGGCTCCCAACAAAGAAAAGCCCAGGACCAGATGGATTCACAGCAGAATTTTACCAAACATTCAAAGAGGAATTGACACTTATTCTTTACAAACTATTCCAAGAAATTTAACAGACGTAAATCTCCCAAACTCATACTATGAAGCAAACATCATCCTGATACCAAAACCAGGTAAAGATATAACCAAAAAAGAAAACCACAGGCCAATATCCTTGATGAATATAGATGCAAAAATCCTCACTAAAATACTAGCAAACAGAATACAGCAACACATACGTAAAATTATTCACCACGATCAAGTGGGATTCATCCCAGGGATGCAAGGTTGGTTCAACATACGCAAATCAATAAATGTGATACACCATATTAATAAAGTCAAACACAAGGACCATATGATCATCTCTATAGATGCTGAAAAAGCATTTGATAAAATTCAGCCCTCATTCATGACAAAGACCCTCTATAATTTAGGTACAGAGGGAAAGTATCTCAACATAATTAAAGCCATATATGACAAACCCACAGCCAATATCATCCTGAATGGGGAAAACCTGAAAGCTTTTCCTTTAAGAACAGGAACTAGACAAGGATGCCCACTCTCACCCCTCCTATTCAACATAGTGTTGGAAGTACTAGCCAGAGCAATCAGAGAAGAGAAGGAAATAAAGGGCATCCAGATTGGAAAAGATGAAGTCAAACTGTCCGTGTTTGCAGATGACATGATCCTATATATCGAACAGCCTAAAACCTCTACAAAAAAACTCTTGGAATTGATAAATGATTTCAGCACAGTAGCAGGATACAAAATCAATACACAAAAATCAGTAGCATTTCTTTTCTCCAATAGTGAACATGCAGAATGAGAAATCAAAAAAGCCTGCCCATTTACAATAGCCACCATAAAAATAAAATACTTAGGAATTGAGTTAACCAAGGAGGTGAAAAATCTCTATAATGAGAACTACAAACCACTGCTGAGAGAAATTAGAGAGGATACAAGAAGATGGAAAGATATTCCATGCTCTTGGATTGGAAGAATCAACATAGTGAAAATGTCCACACTATCCAAAGTGATATACAAATTCAATGCAATCCTCATCAAAATTGCAAAGACATTTTTCTCAGAAAATGGAAAGAACTATCCAGACATTTATTTGGAATAAGAAAAGATGACGCATAGCCAAAGCAATGCTGAGCAAAAAAATAAAGCTGGAGGCATAACACTACCTGACTTTAAGCTATACTACAAAGCTATAATAACCAAAACAGTATGGTACTGGCATAAAAACAGATACACTGATCAATGGAATAGAATAGAGAATCCCGAAATCAACCCACACACTTACTTCCATCTGATCTTTGACAAAGGCACCAAGCCTATTCACTGGGGAAGGGATTGCCTCTTCGGCAAATGGTGCTGGGATAACCGGATAGCCATATGCAGGAGAATGAAACTAGACCCATACCTCTCACCATATACTAAAATCAACTCAAAATGGATTAAGGATTTAAATATACACCCTGAAACAATAAAACTTCTTAAAGAAAACATAGGAGAAATACTTCAGGAAATAGGACTGGACACAGACTTCATGAATACGACCCCAAAAGCACAGGCAACCAAAGGAAAAATAAACAAATGGGATTATATCAAACTAAAAAGCTTCTGCACAGCAAAAGAAACAATTAACAGAGTTAAAAGACAACCAACAGAGTGGGAGAAAATATTTGCAAAATATACATCTGGCAAAGGATTAATATCCAGAATATATAAGGAACTCAAACAACTTTAAAAGAAGAAAACAAGCAACCCAATTAAAAAATGGGCAAAAGAGCTAAGTAGGAATTTCTCTAAGGAAGATATACAAATGGCCAACAGACATATGAAAAAATGCTCAACGTCACTCAGCATCCAGGAAATGCAAATCAAAACCACACTGAGATACCATCTAACCCCAGTTAGGATAGCTAAAATCCAAAAGACTCTGAACAATAAATGCTGGCGAGGTTGCAGAGAAAAAGGAACTCTCATACATTGTTGGTGGGACTGCAAAATGGTGCAGCCTCTATGGAAAATGGTATGGAGGTTCCTCAAACAATTGCAGATAGATCTACCATACGACCAAGCTATCCCACTGTTGGGAATATACCCAGAGGAATGGAAATCATCAAGTCGAAGGTATACCTGTTCCCCAATGTTCATCGCAGCACTCTTTACAATAGCCAAGAGTTGGAACCAGCCCAAATGTCCATCATCAGATGAGTGGATACGGAAAATGTGGTACATCTACACAATGGAATACTACTCAGCTATAAAAACGAATGAAATACTGCCATTTGCAACAACATGGATGGACCTTGAGAGAATTATATTAAGTGAAACAAGTCAGGCACAGAAAGAGAAATACCACATGTTCTCAATTATTGGTGGGAGCTAAAAATTAATATATAAATTCACACACACACACACACACACACACACACACACACACACACACACACACACAAACCGGGGCGGGGGGGGAAGAAGATATAACAACTACAATTACTTGAAGTTGATATGACAAGCAAACAAAAAGGACATTGTTGGGGGGGAGGGAGGAGAGGGAGGAGGGAGGGAGGTTTTGGTAAGGGGCAACAATAATCAACCACAATGTATATCGAGAAAATAAAATTAAAAAAAAAAAAATGGATCAAGACTCCAGAGTGGCCAATCTAGGATTAGCATTCACATTGGGGTAGTAGGGACCGGGGGGAGGTTAGCAAGAAATTGGTGATGGGCCACAACAAATGATTACATTCTGTGATGTTGAATATACTAATTATCTTGATTTGAGCATCACATATTGCACACAGATATTGATATTCAATGCTGTCCCCCACAGATATGTACAATTAATTGTTTCAATTAAAAAAATAGAATCCACATTGAAAAAAAAGAAAAAAAAAAAAGGGCATCATCTTCAGTCTGAACCCTGAGCTGTATCTTCAAAAGTTTGTCCCATCACTCTGTCAGGTCAATGGCTTCTGGATGGTTTGCTGTATTGTAGGACTCATGGATCCCACAGTTATGCACCTCCTACCATCTTCAGGATGTTCAGATATTCATGATCCTTGTGGCCTACTTTATGATAGAGAATGGGAAAATTGACATGTCCTTGGAGCAACACTGTGTGTACCACTATTTGTCCCATGAGAATGCAAACTCCTTCTGATCTTCCTCTGTTATAGACATGGAAAAGAACACATTCACTAGGATAATGCTGCATACTGGATATTTCAGGCTGTATTCATCTCCTCCATATTTGGCATAGCAGCTGCAAATAAGACTACACTTGGTTAAATTTGTGATAGTCCATTAACATGTATCATGACCCATCCAGTTTTTGCCCTAATGAAGTCAGTGGGATATGACAGAGTCTATTACTCCTGAATTTCTTAAGTATCTGAGGGTGGCACTAACATCTGCCATATACTCTGGGATGAGATCTGGTTTTTGATTTACTATCTTGGTGGGGAAGCAGTTTCAGGGGCTTCTACTTGGCCTTTCCTGCTACCATAGCTCTCACTCTATAAGTCATTATGAGAGTTCTGCCAACTACTAAATATAGAAATTTTGATTATACTTTCAGGAATCAGGGAACTAGCAGTGGGTGTGTCTGTGTTCCCAATGGACACACTGTGAGATAGACCCCCATTGACCCTACTCTAACAGGGGCAATGATGACACTTTGGGTCCGTGGTATTAGTGTCTACTCAAACTCTGTATCCTACAACCCTTGAAAGATTTGGGTATTCCCTTTTCTGCAGTGTACAATTATTTGAGTAAATAGCCACAATTATTTCTTATGTTTTTGTTTTTGTTATTGTTGCTGCTGCTGTTTGTTTTTTTGAGAGGTAGGACTGAGTGGGAAATCTCTACTTGCTGTGATATGGCAGGATTTTTTTTTTTAAATGGAGAGCTGATCTTTCCTTTAGTTGATGTGCTCCGGATCTGAGAATTCCTCGGGCCTGGACAGTCAAGACTTTCCACTGGGGCAGCAGGCCTTAGCAGTCTGATCATCCATTCTCAGAACTTCTTGGATTATGCATTTTAAGCTGTACACTTTCTGGATGACTTTAAGAATACCATGTTCTGTGAGCCATTTCCAAGTTTGCTATGGGTCAGGTACCCCGGCTGCCATTCCAGTCTTGCCATTCATTATAGTAACTAGTTCACTTTATTTCTGACTGTTCAGTGCTGCTGCCTGGCATCTTCTATTCTAAGCTCTTATCATCCTCATTGCTGTCAGGGAGACTGCTTCTGTAATATCTCCTCTCATCACTCCTAACCTTCAGAGGACAGTTGGTCCTCAGTTTTTCACTGCCTGTGACTCTCACCAGAACATTCTTTATGACTTTGGTAAAATATAATTGTCCCCTGAGCCATCCCAAGAACATGTTTAGTTGGTACATTTTCTGATCTCATATAATAGACATGTTCTAGCATCCCCACTTCTTTGAGGCTCATGATTCCCTTCTCTATGGTCTTCCAAGGCTGCTCTGGAACCCCTCCTCTGTATAAAGTGGGTCGTTACTTTTCCCAAGCTCCCAAGGGTTACCCTAGCAATGTGTTAGAACCACAACTAGTGGTCCTTTTCGGGTGTTAATCATGATGTTATAGCAGAATGTCCCATGTTGACAAGCTCTCTGTTATCCAGCTTCCCATTCTCCCACCTGGTCCAGCATGCTCAGGATCCATTTCCAGTCATATTCTCTGGTTCCAAGCAGGATATGTTCACTTGGTCCCACAGCTCTTTTGGTACATAATCCCTTTCCTCACTTAGCAGGTCTGGTGCTTCTGTAGCCATTTCTGGCTGAGATTTGAGTCCAGTTATGGGTCTGGTGGCTAGCAGGAAAGGTGGAAAGAGATTCTGATGATCACAATTGTTGTATTGTAAAGTACCTGTTTCATTTTAGGCCTTTGCATAGTTTTCAGCAAGGGGTTCTCCACCCTGCAAAAATAGGGTAACCACTTCTGCAGGCCCAGAGGATTCAGAAGAATCTGGGGATCACTGTTCTCATACACATCTGTCCAGATATCCCACCCCAAATCTCAGGGTGCTACTGCTTTAGTGTCAGGACTCTGACCCTGGTTACTTGTCAAGGCTGATAATTCAAGCTTCTCTGAAATTCTGCAATTCTTACTATTAGGTCTTGTGGCTGATTTTATGCATTGTTTGCCTGCTGGCTATAGGAAATAAAGATCTTTAAATGGTGCCAAGAATGCCCTAAGGCTCTTATACTTTGGTTTAAATTGTTGATTAATACATCTGAACCCATCATTTTACCTTTGTAATAAATCCTCTGCTTAGAAGCAGTCACCCAATTGCACCTTTTTATTTGTTTATTTATTTGTAAAGCCTACAGCACCCAGTATTCCCAGGCAGTCGCCCATCCATGTACTAAAAGGCTCAGCCCTGGTTAGCTTCCCAAATCAGGCATGTTCAGGGTGGTATGGCCACAAACTGTTTTTATAATGGTTATTTCTCCTACATCTCTCAAGTGTCAAGGATATTGCATCAGTTAGTGCACCCTCTTTCAACTGTGTCCCATCTTAGTTTGCCGAAAGTTAAAGTCTCAGCTATTACAATACTTGAATTTGCCAGGAATGATTTATAATTCATCTATCACCAGTGATGAGGTCCTCATTGCTATTTAGCCAGCAAGTATCCCAACTCAGAAATCCCATCTTTAGAGCCTCCTAGGACTACCCCACTTCTGGTACCAACTGTCTTAGGATGGTCAATGGTTAGTTAGACAATAGGCCAACTTTAGTTAGTCACTGGCTATTGTCTGCCTCCTGAGGGGAAGGATAGACTTTTGTTGGCTGACGAAAGTTCTATGGCAGTTGTCACAGAATTGACAGAGATAAATAAGGAATAGCTGGAATGGGCAGGTACAGTTAACAGAGTTCTGTGAGTGTGTATTCTGTTTTGTTTTGTTCTGTTTGTTTTAAAGCTGGATGAAATAGCAGCATGTTTGCTGTAGAAAATGACCTAATAGAAAGAAAAAAATTAATGTTAAAAAATTAAAATTGAAGAGAAAACAAAGATATGGGAGACAGAATTGCTATAGTTAAGTGGATAAGGGGATAAAATCTAGTTTAAAAAAATGAATGGTGAACGAATGGGTACAAAACTGTGCTATCTACGCTAAGTGAATCATTGTGCAGAATCATTGCACATGTATTGAAATAACACACTGTACCCTACAAAAATGTACAAGTAAATGTTAAAATATTTTGATTAAAAAGATGAATGGGTTATTCTAAGCTAGAAACACAGTGTTTCATACGCAACAGCAGCAGAGAAAGGGTAGTATTTGCAGAAGCTATAGTGCGGTGTGCTCAGCTCCTCAGGTATGTATCCCATGAGGTTACAAAGCAGAAGCATTAACCCCAAGCCATGCTTAACAGAATTGGAGGACGTCTTCCTGACAGAAGTCACCTTTGATCTGCATCTCAGAGAAGAGTCAGAGGCATTGTTCAGGTAGAAAAGGAGGCAAAGAAGAGTTTATCTATTTGTGGTTCTCTCTTCTGGGGAATTTATATTGCTTTCCAAATTAAAGTTGCTTCTCTGAAAAGTATTCCATAAGCTTCCTCCTGAATCAAGAAAACAAACCAAAAAATAAAAAATCAATATTTTTTCAAGACTGGCTGTGTGCCAATATAGCAAGTTAAACCCACACGACTGAGCACTCATTCCTGCTGGGAATCAAAAGAAACAGGAGACATGGCCCTGCTTTTATGGCCTAAAGAGGTTTTGTCAAATTGCCTACTCAGAAACAATTTTTTTTACAATTATATTAATTCAAATATCACAACTCATTCTTCCAAATACACCTGTACAAAATGCAATTTGTCCCTGTGTACTGTACTTTATGTATTAATTATGCATTTCTTCACTTTTGTTCAGCTGACAGTATCTGCCTCACTCTGCCTTCTGGTGTCTGCTTTAGTAAGCTGGTGCCATATTGGCGAACAACACACTATCTACATCGTGTTCTGTAATCTTAGACTTAATGACACACCACCTAGTGACATATATGGGCACATAACCAAAGTAATTGGGATGGAAGTGTTGTTGGTAATGGTGGTGGTGATGAGAGTCATCATGGGAATTCTCAGCACCTAAAACAGTGCTCTGCATGTGGCAGGCTTCTAATTTGTAGATTGGATGGATGGATGGAGGGTAGATGCATGAATTAATGGGTAACATGAAACTAGATTCCTCAGCTACTCTTGCCCCTCACCTGAAACGTATTCTTTTAAATGTGGAAGAATCAAAAATTTGTTATTGAGCGATGCAAAGTTTACTTGCCTTTCTTTATGGGAAACTATGCTGCCAACAGCTGAGTTCACTGTTTTCTTTTTTTTTAGGAGGGGTATGTATGCAGGGAAAAGAATATGGATTTAGAATTTGAAGACCGGTGTTAAAACATAATTCAGTTACAGCCTACCTGTGTCATGTTGGGCCAGTTACTTAACCTCTCTCAGCCTATCAGCACATCTACAAAAACAAGAAAAATAATACACTCTATTGTACAAAGTTCTGGTAAGGATCACATGAGATAATGCTTTAGAAAGTGGTTTGTGTGCAAAAAGCAATAAGGAAATGTTAGTTGCTATTCTTTTCTTTGATGCAGGTAATAAGAGTTATCCTCTCTTTGTGAATTCATAGGAGTGTAGCTTTTCAGATATGTTATATTTTCATTTCTACCTAGAAAATATAAAAATAATGTGAATGATGCCAATCCACAGGAAAATAAGCAGAATAATGACAGCCCTTCACCTCTGTAGAACTTAACTGCCTACATAGTGTGTCGCCACGTACTATCTCATTCAGTCCTTACAAGAAGCCCAGGCAGTGAATGTTCAAGTGCCCTCATCACTACAGTGAGGCTATGCCCCTGACGGCATTCTCCTCTGGAGGAAAGGGCACTAAGGGAGCAGAGTAGACCCACAGCTGAAGTGCCTGTGCAGAAAGTGGAAGAGAGGACAGGCTTCCAGTTGCAAAGAAACTGGAGGTCTGCTGTCTGAATCATTGTCGACCACAACTGTAGTGATTAATTTGTGTGTCAACTTGACAGGATCATGGGGTGCCCAGACATTCAGTCAAACATTATTTCTGGGTGTGTCCTTGAGGGTTTTTCTGGATGAGATTAACATTTGAATTGGTGGACTGAGAACAGCATGTTGCCTTCTCCAGTGTGGGTGGCCTCATCCAATTAGTGAGAGACCTAAGCAGAACTAAAATGCTGTGTAAGAGGGAAGTTCTGCCTGATTTCTTGAAATGGGACACTGGCCTTTTTCATCCTTCAGACTGGGACTGAAACATTGGTTCATGTGTCTTTAGCCTATCGACTCTTGGACTGGAATTTATACCATTGGCTCTGCTGGGTCTCCAGCTTGCTAACTGCAGATCTCGGTACTTTTCAGCTTCCATTCTCATGTGATATAATTACTTATAATAAGTAAATAAATTCTATTAATTCTGTTTCTCTGGAGAACCCTGACTAATAAATCAACCAAAGGACAAATCACAAGTTAAAGAAAAGGTCTCGATAAAGAATATACATTTATGGCAAAATGGGAGACTGCTCCCATGACAGTACATCTAAAAATGTGTAAATTATTGTATTAAATAACTTAATTTTTTAGAATAAGATAAAGTACTTTAAAGTATTTTATTAATAAACTTTATTGTTTATAACTCTTTTAAGTTTACAGAAAAATTGCAGAGATAGCAGAGAATCCCCATATATAGCACACCCAGTTTCCCTTACTATGAACAGCTTAGATTAATATAGTATATTTGTTACAATTAATTAACCAAAATTGATATGTTATCATTAACTAAAGTCTATACTTTATTCAGACTTCCTTGATTTTTGCCTAATATCCTTTTTCTGTTTTAGAATTCCTTTTAGGGTACCACATTCCATTCAGATGTCATGTTTTCTGAGGGTTCTCTTGGCTATAATAGTTTCTCAGACTTTGCTTTTCTTGATGACCTTGATGCTTTTGTGGATGTGTTTTGTAGAGTGTTCCTCAGCTGGTATTTTTCTGTTGATTTTCTCATGATTAGACTGAGGTCAGGGTTTTGGAAGAAAGATCATAAGGTAAAGTCATTCATTGCATCAAGGGTACATATTATCAACATGACTTATCATTGTTTATGTGGACCTTGATTACCTGGCTGAGGTAGTGTTTGCCATGTTTCCCCACTATAAAGTTACTCCCTCTTTCCTTACTGTACCATTTGGAATGAAGTCACTATGCACAGCTCATATTTAAGGACTGGAGAGTTATGCTCCACTTTCCAGAGGGCAGAATATCTACATATAGTATTTGAAATTTTTCTGCATGGGAGATTTGTCTCTTTTCCCATAATTATTTTATTCTATAATTTATTTATATCCATGTGGACTCATAGATATTTATTTTATACTTTGGGTTATAATTCAATACTACTTTGTTGCTCAATTTTTTTTCCAGTTTTGGCTGTTTGGAACTCTTTTAGTTAGCTCTTGCTTCACTTTGATATAGCCCCATCATCGTGTTTAATTTTGTGTGTGTGTGTGTTAGTCCTTTCTTACTTTCTGGTACTATAAAATGCTATGGGCTTATCTTGTATATTCCCTACCCCAGTGCTAGAATCAACCATTTCTTCAAGGAGCTTTAGAAACCAAGATCTAGGCTAGACACACTCACTGCTATTAGGGTGGTGTTATTTTAGGCTCTCTCAGTTGACAGAACAAGAGAATATATGTGTGTCTGTGAGTTCATGTAATATAAATATTAGTATATAATTTATTAATATTATATCTATGCATATTACTATATGTTACCATCTATATCTGTTTTAAGCCAACATTAATTTATACTGATGTCTTTAACTCTAACCTGTTATCAGAAATCATTCTAGCACATGTCCTGGCTTGTTTGTAACCCCCTACTCCAACAGCAAGAAACCTGCTCCCACCATCTGCCATCCATTTACTTAATTGTTCAATTCCAGTATATATATGGCAGTATTAGAATTGCTAACCTCTAGAATTATCATCTAGAGTATAGGTCTTATGTGTAATTTATTTTGTCTTTAGTTTTACAGACTCTACTCATTATTAAAATATTTAATAAGACTGTTTAGTAAGGCTTATGGATCTAAGATACAAAAATTAAGGCATTTCTTTACATCAGCAACACAACATAAACAAACAACAAAAAATCAGTTTAAAAAGCCAGAAAGTGAGATTTTAAGTATGCAGTTATAACCTCAACCCCAAATACAAAATACAAAAGAATAAGTTTATGAGAAGGGAATATGAATTATTTTTGTAACAAATTAATAACTTTATTGAACAGCTTTAAGAAGTCCTAAAAATATAGACATAGCATGTTTACATATGGAAAATATTCATATTGTAAACACATTAATTCTTTCCAAGTCATGAGTCTGGAGAAAATTATGTTAAGTGAAATAAGCCAGACTAGGAAAGAGAAATACTGCGTGTTTTCACTTACAACTTGGTGCTAAGAAAGATGGAGAGAAAGAAAAAGAAAGAGAGAGAAAGAGAGAGAGAAAGACCACAACAATTCATTGAACTTTCAGGAGAGATCAACCCTAAGGTTACTAGAGATGGGGGGGAGGAGGGACAGGGTGGCTAAAGGGCATAAAGAAAAATCATGATTTGTAATAATAAACATGCTAATAATAAAAAATTAATTAATTAATTAAAAAATAATTCTCTCCAAGTTGATCAATAGATCAATGCAATTCCAGTCTATAGCTCAACATATTTTCTTGTGGAACATAATAAAGAAGTTCTAAGAGTTTCCTGGGAGTGTTCATTGGTTTTGTTCTCTGGGAAACAGATGTCATGATGGACTTAGAGGTACATGAGGTTTACTAGGTGTAATGCCTGTGAAAGGTAAAGGGAAGAGCAGGCAGGGAAAGCCTTCCGACTGACAAGCTGATTTGACCCTGTGAAAGGAGAGGAGGAAAAAAGGAGGATCAGGCAGGAAGAGCCTAGGTCTGCAGCACAACTGTGCGAAGTCTCCATTAGCCCAATGGTGAGCTTTGGTGAGGTGATTGCCTGTGAAGGAGTCCCCATTTGGCCAGGCATGCTGAGCCCTTCTCCAGCCACCACTATGCTCAGTCATCACCTGAGGCCTGCCTTGGTGCTTGGCCTCATGTTTAAAGCTGAAGCTGATTCTGAAGGCACTTCCAGCTGGACATGTAGGGTGACTGCCTCACCATGGCAGGCTGTCTCTTTGCAGGAAGGTCTAAGCAGTGTACTTTATGGCTGCCATGTAGGGCAAAGTGCCCAAATCAGTCAAGACACTTTTAATGAAGAAGTCCTCACCCAGGTGGGGTGGAGACTTGCCCTTCTGGATATCCAGACTTATTATAATAAAGCTGGAGTGATTTAGATGTTGTAATTTCGATACATGGATGGTTAGGCAGGTCAATGGAACCAGAGAAGGAACCTGTGACATGACAAGCTGGCCCTAAGCTGGCCCTACAGATCAGTGAGCAAAGGATGGAGAATTCTATAAGTGGTACCAGGACAATTTTATTTATCCAGATGGTAAGAAATGAAAATGATCCTCTATCTCAGTCACAAAATTCAATTCTAGATGGATTGAGTACTTAATGTGAATGGCCAAGCTTGAAAACTTTTAGAAAAAAATATAGGAGATGCCTTTATGAACTTGAGATAGGAAGAATGTCTTAAGACACAGAAAGCACAAATCATAAAGAAAAATACTGATAAATAAATTCAACTATATTAACTGAGTTCTTTTTTGGGGGGGTGGGGGGCTGGCCAGTACTGAGATCTGAACCTGTGACCTTGGGGCTATAAGGCTGTACTCTAACCAGCGAAGCTAACCAGGGGGCCTTAATTCAACTTTATTAAAACTAAGAACTTTTGTTCATTAAGATGCATTATAAAATGTGTAAAAAGGTAATCCATGAACCAGGAGAAGATATATATATATATTTTTTAATTTCAGGAGAAGATATTTTTAATACATGTAGTTGACAAAGTACTATTATGCACAATATGTTTTCCATTTAACAAAAAAACTCTTGAGAATCAACATGAAAAAGCCAAATGGTTCCAATGGATAAATGGATTGAAGACACAAATAGGGATTTCACAGAAGGGGAAACATAAATGGTCAAGAAACACAAGAAAAGATGCTCAATCTCATTAGTGATAAAATAAATCCTAATTAAAAACAGGAGATAACATTTTACAACCATTAGACTGGTAAGCAAAAGCCTTGACAATACAAACCATTTGTTGGCAAGAACATGGAGTAATAGGAACTCTAATATATTGCAGCGAGAATGCACATTGCCCTCATCACTTTGGAAAACGGTTTGCTATTATCTAATAAAGTTGAAGATGCACACGTCCTGTGACCCTCAATTTTCCTTTCATCCTTTGGCAATGGTCTTCAAACTGTAGTACATACATCTCCTGGGTCTTCATGAAGATTTTCCGGAGCGGTCTGAAAGCACAGAAGGTTTTAAGTGCATTTGTTTTTAGACATTTAACATCCATGTGCACTCTTTTCTAAGATTGTTCTGTCTGATGTTTGCATAAAAACATCTTCCTGGTTCTCTTGTTGGTAAATCCCACTTTCACAGTCACCCTTCCTTATGTTGTTACAAAAGAAAAGGCAGACCTCTCACCCACATTTTCTTACTCTGGTGGATTTTTCTGGAAAGTAAAAACTCTTGGGGGCACCCAACAGAAAGACAGTACAAGATACTGTTTCCCTGAAGCCTTCTTCAATCACGATGCCATAACCTGGGGTAGGGCTTTTTGATTTTTACTGGTCTTGTAAATTTTTCTTTTATGAGCCACACGGTGTGTTAGAAGTCAAAAATTTTGGTTCACATTACGGTGTTCTAAATCCAGTACCAGTGATGACAATTTTCATTTAATGGCTTATTGCTTGTAATCCCTATTATCCAAAATGTATCGCTCCTGTAAAAATCAAAGGTGGCAGTACCTTATTTCATCCAGGTAACACATTTAGGGCAAGACTATATCTGTATCACTATCCATCCATCCATCCATCTACCTACATATTATCTATCTTAGAGGTATAGTTCAAAAGTGAAATGTTTATCAGGGCTTCATAGTAATGCATTTATTTGATTTAAGAAATGACCAGATTTTTTTCTGATAGAAAGTACGTCAGGGTTGGCTGATTGGCTAAAAATAAAGACTAGTTTTGCTTGTTCAGTTATATGCTGGATATCATCCATAGATTTAATGAGCTTTATGTCCATTCTTAGGCTTAGATGAAAATCTTTTAAAAAGCACATAAAATAAAAAGCGCTTTGTTGAAAATATTATATCTGCATAATTTGATGAAAACAAACAGTATTTCTTTTTCCTAACTCTTTCCAAGTATATCAGGTTGAGCAAGGTGCCTCTAAGTGAAAAAAATTACATGTATAATGAATAATTATTTGGTAAAGCTTTCTGGAATTAATATATGATAAAGGCTCTTTTCTATACTTACCAGAAACTGAAAAAATGAATAACTCAATTGACCGAAAAAGTTACTGAAAGTCAAGTAGTTTCCAATTCTTTACTTTCAACCAAATGGAAATAAGATCTAATCAAGTTGTCACCTGATGAATCACTGAAAATAATTTTTTAAGATGAGAGATTAGTAGGTAACTTTTTGCATAAGACTTACAGAGAATTCAAAGAATTATTCTATGACAATATTCCTTCCAGTCCCAGGTTTAATATCAAAGAGGATGTTTCTGTGCCCTGCAACTTTCTGGGACATCCAGAATAGTGGCAGGAATTCCAAAAATCTCTGTTACTTGAAGTCTGTTTTGTCAGTCTGACCCAGGGATCCTGAGCTTAGAGATTTCTGGGGACACAGGAACCTACTTTACACCTTCTGTGTCCTGAAACAGGACTGCCTGCCATTTACTCACACAGCTCCACTCCTTCCTTTGCGTATCCTCTCTGCCCACATGCGCACAGGTGGTAAAAGCTCATTTGAGAACAGGAACTGGTAGAAGTTGCCAACCACTAATGGCTTTATATTTGAATTTCCATTATCAGAAGGTTTTACCATATTTGCAACATGACAAATATTACGGTCTCTGCTATTCATTAAATTAAGCCTCTATTAAAAAATTTTAGATGTCTACTTAAAATATTTGAGGGAATACTTGTATTTGGCATTTCAAAAAGTTTTTAGCAGAAACCCAGGCCAAAAAATCATTGAGAAGTATTGCCTTAAGAAATTCTTGCACAAGAGCCACAGGGTCAATATATAAGAATTTTTTTGTTGTTTATAATAGCAAAATTCTGGGAAAAGATCAAATGTTCATTTACAATAGAGTTGAGAAAAAAAAGTTAAGTATGATGCATTCAAACAATGGGATGCCATTCAGCAATAGGATCCAATAAATGAGAGTTATATTTATCACTATGGTTCTCAAAGTTGTGTGAAAAGAGCAAATTACAAAATAATATATACAATATGATTTCTTTTATCCAGAGTTCCAAAGCAGGCTAAACATATTTTGGGGAGACAACCATGGCAAAATCATAAAGAACAGAAAGAGAATGATTAGTATAAAATTTAGGATAACAGTTTCTTATGGAGAAAAGAGGGTGTTGTAATTCATTAGACAAACACAGAGGTCTTTGCCGACACTAGAATGTTCTATGTGTTAAATTGTAAGGTGGACAACTTATTATTATTACTATTTAAGTTATAAACATGTATTATATCATTGTATAGAAATTATTCTCCAATATGAATAATATTTTATTAGTATTTTTAGAAGGAAGGGGAAGTAAAACCCAGGAGTGTTTCAATCCAGGCTCAAATACTGGTGTCAAGGGATAAAAGACGACGTGAGAAGCAGCAGCTAAAACCTCTAACATGAGGTTCCTGCAGATTGTGACCCTTCGTTTTCATGGTTGCTGTTCTCTTGCCTCCCTCCCCTTGGGAGTCTCCAGTCAGCATGGAAGCAGAACTCAGGAAGGTGACGATATTCTTGTTCTGCATAGTCTTTCCATTTTGAAAGACCATTTCTGGCAGCTGGGGCACCTAATCAGAAGCAAAGGCATAGTTAGGGAAAGAGTCTGGCAGGGAGGAGAAGGTCGTCAGCCTCCAATCTCAGTGGACAACTAAAGGGCTTACCAAGATCCACACTGGAAATTGAGGCAGTGATTAGGTTCAGTGGGCTTGCAGGGGCAAAAGGCTCACCACCGACTTGGTGGATTCCAGGACTATGATAGTGATGAAGAAAAGAAACATTCATTGATACTTGTTAAAGCATGGTAAGGCAGGCTTTATTCAAGACCATGATGGTAGTTCTAGGAACCACTGCAATCGGATTTTGCAGGTGGAGAGAGAGATTGAGCTCACCTCAGAATACAGTGTGGGCAAGTGGGAATCCATAGCCAAGGAGTGGATAAAAAATTAGTAAGAGGAAACATCAGAGGTAAGTGGGATTCTGGTGAATCCTACCTAACAGGATTCTCTCTGAAGACAGGCCAAGGTG
Organism: Cynocephalus volans; assembly: GCF_027409185.1. Lineage (NCBI taxonomy): Eukaryota > Metazoa > Chordata > Mammalia > Dermoptera > Cynocephalidae > Cynocephalus > Cynocephalus volans. Next base: position 13,851,664 of record NC_084468.1, read on the forward strand.
ATCAGACATTACCTGAGGGACGGTGGAGGATTAGTGACATGGATTGTGTCCCTTAAGTTTTACATATTAGCATCTTGATCCCACCGTGACCATTAAGAGGGTGGAAAATCTTATTGTGGTAATTGCAAGGTGGGGCATTGAAGAGGTGATTAGATTGTAGGACCATGCCGCAGTGAATGGATTAACAACAGTGGTTGGGGGCATGGTTCTGAGGGCTTTAAAAGGAGAGTGAATGAGGAGCTATCTCTCTCTCTCTGCTCCACCATTTTCTGCTATGTGAGACCCCTGGGTCACTGTCACCCAACAAGACTCTCACCAGATGGGTTCCCTGGACTTTGGACTTCCCAGCCTCTGAGACTGTAAGCAATAAATTTTGTTTTCTTACAAATTACGCAGCTCCAGGTATTTTGTTATAATCAACAGAAATGGACTAATACAATGAGGAACCCAATCAGGTATCCAGGGTAGGAGATCCTGATGAATTGATTTATTAGGGTTCTTTGCTAAACCTGAATTTTGCAAGGAAGTACATAGCTGGACCTAAGAGAAGGTTTCCAGGAACCTGACTAAAGTTTGGCCAAGCAAAGAATCTTTGTCAATAGCAAGAACAATTCCAGACACCACCAGCCTGTGATCTTTGGCTTCTTGACACACAGTGTGCCTTATTTAGAACTTGCTCAGGAACTTGGCAGTCAGCATGCACCGTGAGCTTTTGAATCAGACTGACCTCCTCACTCACTATGTCTCCCAGGTCCATTCTCAGCATTGCCTTGGACCCATTCCTTTTCCTTCCAGAATTCCTTTTGTTCTTGCCACTTCCTCTTTTTAATGGATATATGGGCTTGGAACCATTGCCTTTTTCTGCTGTTTCTGATCCCCAAACTTCACATCCGATATTTGAGTAAGACACCCTCAGTTCAACGTTGGCCCTGCCTAAAGATGGGACTTAGTCTCATTCCAGGTCTTCCTTCACTTGGGAGCTCCACCTGGGAACTAAAGACTGGTACCAACTTACTCCAGGGTCCACACTGGCTTTGAGGGCCACTGAGGAAGTCCAGGATGGGCAATAAATACATGTGCTGTGTAATGCCTAAAGTATCTCCTGGGAGGATAGTTGCTATGGACTGAGTGTGTCCCCCAAAACTTCAGGTGTTGAAACCTAATTTTTATTGTGATGGCATCAGGAGATAGGGCTTTGGAAAGTGATTAGGACATGAGGAGAGAGCTTATATGAGTGGAATTAGTGCCCTTATAAAAGAGACCCCAACAAACTGCCTTGCCACTTTTGCCATGTGAGGATACAGTGAAGAGTATCTCTTAACCAGGAAGCGGGTCTTCACTGGACATCAAATCTGCTGGTGCCTTTGTCTTGGACTTCCCAGTCTCTAGAACTGTGAGGAAAAAAAAAATTCTGTTGTTTATAAGTCATCCAGTTTGTGGCATGTTTTTATAGCAGCCTGAACAGACTAAGACAACAGTTGAGGGTTTGGCTGGAGCCTGAACAGAGAACATTGGCTTGAGTCACACTCAGTGAAAAGGCAAAGTAGGCCTAGAATATTTTATCCAGCATTCCTTACATTTCCAAGGAATGTAAGTCCTTTCAATATGCCATGCAAGGAGAGTACTAAACACTGAATATTATTTAATCCTCCACTTGCAAAGTCATAATGCAGAGTTATTTTTTAAAGGATCTGAGAAGTCTTGCAATAAAGGTTTAATCCTGTGTTTGCTAAACACAAAGGATCATGGGAATTCCTCCTCCCTCCCTCCCTCCCTCCCTCTCTTCTTCTATTTCTGTTGACATCCCAAAGGACTAGACTTGTAGAGAATATACTCTGGGTAATGTGGCTTTAGTGACACAACTCAGTCCACAATAGCAAGTGAAAGGTGGGTCTCACAGCCATTGTGCACTGACCAGCTGGCTGCTCTTGACCCCCTGGTGCCCTTGAGGAGGCACAAGCCAACAAGCTCTGTGACATCACTGAAAGTGCATGTTGGAAGGTCATCCTAACAGATGTTCCCCATTATGAGTTGAGTTGGATGAACTCATTATGCTTAATGAGAATGAATTTATGTCATTTTATTGACATAAATTTACCAGTAAAAAATGATCTAAACAATAGAATTGTCCCTTTGCACATAGTTCTAGAATCTTTCAACACATTTCCATGATAAATTACTTTACTTAATTGGCACCTTCTGTCATTCTGGTGACATTTTGCAGACTGATCATAGAACTAGTTCTTGATCATTGGTGCTTTACCACTAATCATAAGGTAGACGTTCCAAAACACCATGCCATGTTTAAATCATTTATATGTAATCTTAGAGCATATTCATTCCTTCTGTAAACATTAGGAACATAGTGAAATCATAGTCTGATGTTAAATCAGAGAAATAGAGAATGGAACAAAACCAATTTCACTTTCTTAACAGAAATTTTAAAAGCGTGAGCTTCCTGCATGCAAAGTAGTGCAATAGGCTTTTTTCATTCCTTGGGCATTTATTCAGTAGGCATCATTATCTTTGTTTTGCAAATGCAGAATCTGAGACTTAGAGACATTAAACTTTTCCAGGCTCATTTATGCTGTGAGATTAAATTGACAGAAAAATACAAGATACTTGATACAGGCTGAGCACTTAAGCAAGGAGATTTTATATTTCCTGAATTCTCAAACTTTTAAAATAATGGCAATTCCCAAGTAGTGACTTTAAGCAAGGGCTCCTCAAACCTCCCTGCCGGCCATTTTATGAATCATCGACAATTTTCCCTCTCTGCCATGCTGCAATTTACAAATTCTGTGATCATGGTCGAATACTTTTTATAGCCAAATTTGGTCTTCTTTGGGCAGTCGAGAGCAAGGGTTTTCTACCATTTTTAAAAAGGCAGTACTCGAACCCTTTCTTCAAATGCAGTAGTACACGGATGTCTAAGAAAGAAACAGCTCTGGGGGGTCCTCCACACCCCTTTTCTGCAGGCTTTCCTCTCCCTTGCAGTGGTGGCTCCTGTGTGTCCTTATAAAAGGAGATTAGGGCCGTTAATCTGGTTGCAAAGGGGGCCAGGAGCCTGTTCTTTAACTATAATTAAATAACAAAGTGTTATTGGACATAAGTTAATTAGGCTTTTGTTAGACACAGCCTATTATTAGTATAGCCGATATTATATTATATATAATATATACTATATTACAGGTTACAGATTATTGTTTCTATAGACTTTCATTGGATATAGGATATTATATAGGTTTATTAGATATAGGTTAGATATAGGGTTTTGTTAGACTAAAGGTTACTTGGAGATCCTTGGGTCTTGGGTGACTGATATAAGACATAGGTGGATCAAGGCTCCCTACAGCAGGGCAACCGCTATTTGCCACCTGCGTCACTGAGCCCTTCTGCAGACCCCTCTGCAGTCTGGCAGCAGTTGGAGCAGCGCTGGTGAAGGGCTAGAGCGTGGCTCTTGGCACTTGGAAGATAAGCGTCCTGTGACCTGGCAAGCTTCTTCCTCTCCCTGGATTCAGTCTCTCCAGGCACAAGAGGACGCATCATCTTGCTCCATGTCCGTCCTCCAGGATTTCCTGAAGACTAACGAAATAAAGTTCACACAAAGCCTTCAGGGAATAGGGTGAGGGAGAGAGAGGAGAAGAGATATCCTTAACTAACTGACCAGTCTTGGCTCCACTAGGGAAACATTCCTGAATCTAACCTGTGGTGTTTGAAGCTTTGGATCACTTCTTTAAAAAGGGCCCAGAGCCTCCCTGCCCCCACACCTGCCCCCCCCCCAACCCTCATCGGGAAAGAATTTAAAGTGAAGGACAGTTTTGTCTCCCTCCTGGTATTCCCCCCTGCCAAACTCAAAGAAAGTCCTCTGTCAGACAGGAAAAACGGGAGCAGAGGAGGCGGGGGCATGTGACCAACAGCTAAGCTCCTGTCCTTGACACCGGCTTAGGTGGTGGATCCAGCCTGAGACAAGGATTGGTGAGTTACTGTAAAGAGAAAGCCTCTTCTAAAAGCTCAGACTCTCAGGCCCTCACTGCAGGCTTGAAGGATTTGACTGCACATACTTCCAGAATCATCCCCTCCTTGTTCTTGATTAACCATTAAGATGACAATGTGTATTCCAGTGAGAGGTGGCCCACATTCTTCTCTAACCAGAGAAAACTGAAAGTGACTTTGCCATTGTCCTCAAACAATTAATTGATTAACTTATTGAGTCATTGATTCATTCATTTATGTGTCAGGCCTTGTGCAAAGCAATGGGGATACAGTGACAAAAAACAAGCGAAATTAGTACAGTGTTTCCTTACTTGGGCTTTAGAGGTCTGTGGACCCTCTGATAGTATAAGCAAAATCCATGTATATGCTTATTCAGTTTTTTCTAGAGAAGGGATGTATAGTTCAGTCAGATTCTCAAAAGTCTAAAAGCTGCTAGTTCTTGGGAAAGATCTGCTGTGAAGGCCCTTGTGGTAAAACGTGGAATGCATTAATTCAATCTGAGTGTGCTGGTGGTGGGATGCGCAGGTGAAAATAAGAAATCCCGATGGCGGCCAAAGAGGATCAAACATTGCTACAGTCGGCCCCAAGCAGCAGCAACAATCCTTCTGGGGTATGTTGACCTGATGCCCCAGAACAGAAAAGTGCGATGCAAACCTTCCAGGAGACAAGAAGCAGCCGGACCTGCGGAGAGAGAAGTCTGAATGGAGAGTGTAAGTGAGTGCTCTGGGGAACAACGCGGTGCTCTTGTCCCCACCGTTAGCAGAGAGTCACAGCACCCTTCTACAGATGTTGTGCTTCCTAACACCCCGGCTCCTAAGGCTGAAAGAGGTGCCCAACTTGTGGGTGCCTGTGGCACCTCATTTAGCCCTTAGTAATTATCTACTAATCCTTTTACTGTCTCCCAACTTAAGCTCTTCGACAACAGGAACTATGTCTTATTCACCCCCAACAAGACCATTAACCCCAATAAATACTTGGCATTTCCAGTATCCCAAACACTGCCTGGATGTCTTAGGCCTTTATGTGATGGTCCCTGTATCCCACCCCTTTGCCTCCCATCAAGAGATGGTATCGATTTCTTCACTCCTTGAAAACGGGCTGGCTTTGTGGCTTGTTTTGACCAATAGAACGTGGCAGACATGGCATTGTGCACATTTTAGAGCCTAAGTCTTCAGAGGCCTTGAAGCTCTGCCTTTGCCTTCTTGGAACGCTGGGCACCATGTCCAGGCTGGTCTGCTGGAGAAGCCTCATGGAGAGATGGAGCCTGGAGGACGAAAAGCATGAGGGAAGAGAGGCCCAGCCACATGTAGGCCACTCTGTCACCTGAGCAGATGTGGATGTGAAGTGATCCTGTATCCCCCAGATCTGGTGGACCTATCCCACCAACACCACATGGAACAAGCTTGTCTCCATCAAGACCTGCCAATGTCACAGGATGGTGATCAAATAAATGGCTGTGGATGTTTTAAGCCTTAAAATTTTGTTTATTCAGTTTTAAAATCCACCAAGTTTTAAAATTACCAACTGATAATTGATATGGTGGCAGATAGATGACATTCCATAAATATATATAGATGAGTGAATGAATGAATGAATGAATGAATGAATGAATGAGTAAAACTGGCCTCCCCTCTAAAGAGATACAGATTATCTGGTCAATCCCTGTGTACTTGGTAACCTCTCATCTGAGTCGATGGAGCTAACATAAGCCAATTTGTGCTGTGTCAATTATCTTTATATCAGCGCTTCCTGGTGGATGTCTGGAAAATTCCTTCATAGACAGGAAAGCAAACACACACTGATCGGGCCATGAGGTAAGTACTATGGACAAAGAGGCCTCCAGGGAGAGGGTGGAGGGAAGATACGGCAGCTTGCACAGTTAAGAAAGGCTTCTGAGGGGATGACTTCTGAGATGAGGGGCTTTCCTTCAACATCTGGAGCAGCAAGGAGAGCCTTCCAAGCAGTAGAAGCAAAATGTACAAAGATACATAAGGAGGAGAGGTTTTGCAGCACATATAGTACCGTGAGGAGCTTCTGGGACTGTTCTTATTCCCTAGACCTTACTGACCATTCTAAGATTTCACGTATACTGCGGGGCAGCAGGCGAGAGGCCGGATGGAGGGGATACTGGGGAGGTGGGTAGAGACCTGAGCATGGGCAGCCTTGTTGGCCTCTAGGCATGGAACCTCTCCCTAAGGACACAGGATGCCTTCAGAGGATTTTAAGCAAAAGTTTGATGTGATCTGACTTGTATGGACAGCTCCTAGGGTTTGAAACCTTGAAGGGCTAGCCCAGCCTTCCAAGTTTCTGACTCTGGCCCCATGTAACAGGCTCGGCTTTCTGTTTGATGCTGGCTGCCAGGCAGAAAGGGCATTCTCCTGAGGTAACCACATGTCCCTGGTCCATCTCTTTTCCACTATGCTTGGAGATCTTCAAGTGCTAAGATTAGCGCAACTGCTGACTCATTAATTCATTAATTTGCTCTTTAGGCTTTGATATGGGTCATAGACTCCTGGGATAGCATTTTCCTCATATGATTAGTGACAAAGATTCATTGTTTGGTTAAATTTTAGTCAGGATCCTAAACCTTTTCCTAGGCCCATCTGTGCACTCCTTGTAAAATCCCGTTTTAGCAAAGACCCCTGCTGAGTGAGTTTGTCAAGAACCCCTGCCCTTGATATTCCATGAACCTCCACATCTGATCAGGTTCCTCGTCCTCTGCTATTCTCCAGGTGATGTCTCATCACCCTGGCCTATCTTCAGCAAGAATCCTGTCAGACTGGCTTAGCCAGAATCCCCTTACTCCTGATGTTTCCCAATAGTAATTCTAAAAATTATTTATTGAAACATAATTAATTGTACATATCCATGGAGTACAGCATTGAATATCTACACTTCTATGCAATATGTGATGCTCAAATGAGGATAATTAGTATATTCAACATTACACAATATAATAATTTTTTGTGGTTCTTTACTAGTTTTTTGCTAATCTCCTCTGCCCCTCTCCCTTTCCCACCTCTGGTTGTCTCAGTTCTGTTCTTTTCTTCTGAAAGTTCAATGTATTTTGTGGTTGGTTGTTTCTTTCATTCTTAGCTCCCACCTATGGGTTATTTCACTTAACATAATTTTCAAGCTCATCCATGTTGCTGAAAATGGCAGAATTTCATTCTTTTTTTATGTCTGAGTAGTATTCCATTGTGTTTATATACTACATTTTCCTTATCCAGTTGTCCATCGATGGACATTTAGGTTGGTTCCAACTCCCAGCTATTATAAATAGAGCTGCGATGAACATGGGAGTGCAGGTATCCCTCCGACATGATGATTTCCCTTCCTTTGGGTATATACCCAGCAGTGAGACTCTTGGTAATTTTTTATCCCCCTCCCTGCTCCATGGCTACAGATTCCCACTTGCCCGTGCTATATTCAAAGCTGAGCCCAATCTCCTTCCTCCGCAGTGACACCCCCTTGCTGTGTTCTTTATATCTATTGCAATGGTCCTGAAAAAATCCTCCTTACCATGCTCTAACAAGTATATTGAACTATTGTTTCCCTAACATTAGAAAACAAATGTATAGCACCTCGAGACCCTATAAATACCTGCGTATCCTGATAATGAGTATATAGAAAATAGAATTTCAAGGACGTATTATCAGAAATAATTTGGAAACATTTCTGTGTTAGCAAATTGTGATTTTCTGCAATAAGTTTCTGAGGTCTCAAAACAAAATATTAGGGAACTTCTGTAAGTGGGGTAGAGTCTGTTCTGGAATGCATTAGACTTCAGAGGCCAGAGAAAGTTTGTTTTCCCTCTGATCCCTGGGATTTATGACATTTTTAATCAGGAAGAAGGATCTGCAAGATTTCTTCCAATTTCAAATGAAGGCAAAATTTATGAGTGGTTGGGTGAATTGGCCATCTCTTTCTAGAGACTATTTCATTTCCAGCCTTCATTTAGAGTTGGGATTGATTTATCCCCCTTGGTTAAGTGCCATAAGCCAGCCCTGCGCAAAGGTGTATGTGACATGTTTATTAGGCTGGAGTGTGAGCCTGATGCTGCTCCTGCTCCCAGTGGGCTCCACTGTCCTGTCCACCCACCAAAGCACTTCCAGTTTGCACAGAGTTGTACTCAAAGCAATGCCCAAACCAAGAGTAAGTGCCAAGGCTTTTAAAGCCTCTCAGGGAACGTCAAAGAGAATCTCAGTCTCGCTCACAGCCGAACTGTTTGAATCTACTTTTTCCATCTTTTCTATATAGATCTCACTCCCAGATTCCACCCCAACCTCTGCTTTGCTCTAAATTCCCCATAAAACTCTCTCTAAATAGGAGCACAAGGGATTCTCACTCTTTTCTCCTCCCCGCTTTCCTTTTTGAGTGTAGCACTTCATTATGCCAATTGAAATCGTCCCCCTCCGCCCCACCATCTGGATTGAGCCAGACAAAGGTCGAGAGTGACTTTAACCAGAATTTTTCCTCCTTCAACAAGAGAGTGTGGGGATGATCAGGAGGAGCACTGAGTTCCTGAGCTGAGGCCTCACGAGCCTTGACACTTGCAGGCTGAGACACAAGCACAAGCTAAGACAAGCCTGCAGGAGGATGAGACCGCAGAGAGCTGACAGAGTGCCGAGGCCACCGCTGACCAGCCAGGCCCAGCCTACATGTCAGTTGGCCACAGATGCAGGAAAAAGGCCAGCACAGCTTAGCCAAGCCTGGTCCAGATGAGCAGAACCACCCAGCTGTCCTGCAGATTTGTGGCCACTAATACATGCTATTGCTTTAAACCACTGAGTTTGGGGGTGAGCTTTGATCACACAGCAACGTTGTGGCGATAGCTGGCCAATGACAACTGTCTATGCTCTTAAATCCACCATGACTTAGCCCAAGGTCCACCTTCAATCCCACCTCATTCCAGGTGGATATCTCCATTTACTCCAGGCTACCATGATTTTTCTCTCAGCCAAATTTCTTTACCAAGCAACTGGGTATCAATCTTGGTTGGGTGTTGTGACTTCTATTTTTTTCTTGTGTATATAAAGTTCACTATTTTATGCTGCCCTATCCCTACCAAAATAATGTCCCACTATATCATCTTACTTAGAGTCATCACCACGGCCCACAGGAAAAAAGAACTTTTGAACTGTCTGCATAAATCGATAATATCAAATTTGAAATCTAACTCAAGCCTTTTGTTCTGTGACAGTATAACGCTGTCAAAACTGAAAATCAACAAAATAGTTGAGTGTTATCCAAGCGGGAAAGCAGCTGACCAGCCTAGGTGGTGGGAATCGCCCGCCCCTCACCTCCATACACACATGCGTGTTAAGCCTCTGTGTCTGGGCAACCTGCCTTCTCTGCTGGACCGCAAGCTTCCTGTGGTCAGCATCAATACACTCCTAAAACCTCACTAACTTCATAGATGGCTGAGACCACTTGCCTGACGGATCCTTAAAAATGGGGACAGACCACCAGTTAGCCAACCCTTCTAATCAGTGGATATTTGGCAATCCTGACTGCCTGGTCCTCTTCTCCTCATTTCTCCTTGATTACTGCCAGGGAAGATTCTTCCATCCCAACCCCAGGGAGTCTATTTCATTTCCTAATTACTTTCCCTGCTGAGAACATTCTTGTCTTGCTGTATCTAACCCAAATTTCCCCTTCCGTGGCTTCAGGCCAGTGCTCCCCAGTCTAAATCCTTTGAAAGGAAAAATAATTCCCTTGATTAATTTGTGCTGTAATGTCAAAGCTGTTTATACATCACAATTTCTGCTTCCCCTGGAGTCTCTTTTTGCTAGATTAGAGGAATAAGCCTTCTCTCTCCATTTCTTCTTTGTACCTACATTTTTGGTTTACAAACCTCTAGTGTCTTTCTAGTTGCTCTATAGAGATATTTTTTCTTTCCAGGCTGCTATATAATAATTGTTCTCATTTATGGAATATTTAGTCTATGTGTTGGGCACTAGGCTAAGCATTTTTACGCACATTATTCCATTTGACTATCAGAATGAAGTGAGTGCTGCTATTCACCCTGCTGGTCACATGAAGAAACTGAAGCCCGGCAGCAGATGTGGCCCTTGCATCATCTTCTCCATGATTCTCAACAGAACCTAAATGGCACCATAGTCTCCTCTGTGGCTACTTTTTTTTTCGCATGCTTACAGAAAGAAGTGCTTTTAAACATTCCAATGTTGGGGGTTTGAGTATCAGTTTGACCACATATTGACTTTGTGACCTTGGACAGGCTATTTTCTAATCTGTGAAATGGGAGAGTAATCATGCTTATTACAGTGTTCAAGGAGATAACTATGAGGCACTGTACTCATTATAACTCGTTTTATTAGTTGGAATCACTTATTTTTGTTACTACTCCTCATTAATTATTATTATCATTCATTTTAAGAGTGAGAAATAAGGGCGTGGGGAACTTGATAAATCCAGACATATAAAAATAGATCATGATTTATAGGTTGTGGTAGCCTAGTCTGACTCAGAATTTGAATTCTATCCTTGACTTTTATTTCTGATACTTATAGGAGCCTGGGTGTTATAGACTGAATTGTGTACTTCTGAAATGTCTATGTTGATGTCCTAATCCTGAATGTGACTGTATTTGGAATTAGGGCCTTTAGGAGGTAATTAAGGAGAAATGAAGTCATGAGATAAGGTCCTAATCTTATAAGACTGGTGGCTTTATAAGAGGAGGAAGAGAGAGTGATTGCTGTCTCTCTCCATGCAGACACACCAAGGACTGGCCATTGGAGGACACAGAGAGAAGGTGGCCATCTAAAATTCAAGGAGAGAGCCCTGACCAGATACTGACCCTGCCGACACCTTGATCTGGGACTTCTGGCCTCCATAACCATGAGAAAATGAAATTCTGTTGTTTAAGCCACACAGTCTATGTTAGTTTGTTATGGAAGCCTGAGCTGACTGATATATTGGGTCCATCCCAGATTGTTTTATGATCAATTACAGTGTCACACTTGAATCTTCCCTTGCTGTCAGTGAAGGGGTAAAGTCCATTTGCAGAGTTTTCTCTGGTTCCCAAGATTTCTCGTTCCTAAGGAATGGTGAAATAGTCCTAAGTGAATCACCAACTGTCAAGTTAAGGCCATCGCTACCAGACAATTGTATTGCTAGGGCTATGCATAACTAAAGTCAAAATGTTTCATTATTTTAGTTGTACTGTTTCCATTTGTATTGTCAGAGGCTAGGGCTCAGACCTTTCAAACCCATTGTAGACTGGATCACCAGACCCCTCACATGCCAGGCTGGTCACCAAACCCCTCGACATGCTAGGCTGGGTCATAAACCCCTTACACCCAGGTCCATGCTAGGTAATTGAGAAAGATCCCAGAAGCCATTGGCAGATGACATGAGCTCATTCCTCAGCAGTAGCAGCAGCAGTAGCAGAAGCAACAGCAGTGGCAGCCTCTTGGGACATCCCAGGGGCATGGCAGCAACAGCTTGCTGCAAGCAACAGCCTCCAGCAACGGTAGCCTCCCCATGTCCCACCCTCAGGGGCATCCCAGGGGCAGGGGGGCGACTGTGGATCAGGGCCACTCATCCTTTATACTTAAGTCCATAAACCAGGACACCTGGGTGCACATTCGCAATTACATTAGACAATAACCAAGGAACAGCTGGGCACACGTGCATATTTACATCAAATGCTTGGCAAGATTCTGAACATCTGAGGGGTCCTGACCATTTTTCTTCACTTTCTCTACACCAAAGGAGGGACCATCTCTAGGGACTTATTTTTGCTTGGAAGGACAGTCCTGCAGGGCCATCTCAAGCCTTCCTTCACCATGGGGAGATCTCCCTCCCCTGCCAGCGTTGGGGAATCAGAATATTTTTGCTGCTTATTTATTTTAAAAGAGCGAGTGAGTTTCTTTAAAACACTTCGGTCCTCTGATCTTTAAGCTGACATTGAAGTTATTTACCTATTTCGAAGGTAGTGTAGTAGAGGTGAACAAGCATTGTACAAGCTATGACTCTTTAGCCAAGATGCTTAACTCTTGTGAGCCTGCTTTTGTTTTCTGTGAAATGAATTCATTGGACTAGATGGGAGGTTAGAAACAGAAATGCCTGCGGCATCTTATACAGGTGTTATCAATGACTATAGCAGGTGGAGCTTACCTGTTCCTGGGGGAGTCACTGCTCACCTCCAGCCAATTGATACCATGTGGAATGCACAAACCCAGGGTTGCCAGATTTCAAATTAAAAAAAAAAAATGTTAGAAATCAGATTTCTTTATGACATTCCCTGTTTTTTAAATGTGAGAAATAAGATCACATTTTACAATAACTCTGAGCAAGATGAAGCAGGATAGACCAAACAAAAGACCTTGGTGTTGAACTGCCAGGTGAATGTGCTGAAGAGATGCTTTAGGATGTGCATGTGAATCACCTGGGGATTTATTGGCACATGGTCTGATTCACAGACCCCAGGAGGGTCTGGGGTGTGACCTGAGATTCCAGGTTGCTGATGAGTGCCCAGGTGATGCAATGCTGCTGCTTAGAGTCTCAAGGGGGCTAGACGACCTTTGGATTAGGTTCATTTCATTTCTTACAGTCAGTGATGATGTTGGGATTCTTCACTTTTATGAGACCGACCTACACTGGACTTGCACCTTGAAGTCTATACTCGGCTCACCTTGCCCTGCATTTCTCTTGCTTCTGTCTCTCTATATCACATCTCTTCACACTAATATCCTGAATTCCCTTTGACTTTAAACTAATTGTAGTCTCTTTTGGTCATTCTGGATGCTTGGCATTGCTGGATATTGCAAATGACATATATGATACAAAGGCCTGCCATATTTTTCCAGGGTGATTGCATGGGAGCCCATGAGAAGATCTGAGATCACTAAAGGGGAAATCTAAACATCTCAGAATAAGAAATGAGGGTCACAATTTTAGACACACATCTCTCCTATTAAAGCCCCCATAATATGGGTTTTTCTGGTGATGGGGGCAGAAATTTATTCATTCAGTCATTTAATGAAAATTTATTCTTTGTCTATGATATACCAGGTGGTATTCTCCATGCTGGGGATGTGACATGAGCAAGAAAAAATTACCTGCTCTAGTGGAGCTACATTCCAGTGAGAGAAACAGATAAGAAAACAGTAAACAGACAAATAGGTAATATATTGTCAGGCAGTAATAAATGTTGTGAAGAAAAAATTATCAGGGCTGGGCGATAGAGTTTTCTAGGTGAGGAATGGGAGCTATTTTAGATTGAGTTGTCAGAGAAGGTGTCACCAGGGAGTGACACTGAAGCAGAGATGTGTATAATGCAAAGGAGTGAGCCATGCAGAGTTCTGGGGGGAGAGCATTCTGTGCAGGGGGAGCAGCTAGTGCTGAGGTCTTGATGTGGGAATAACCTGGAAATATCCAAGAAGCAGGAGCAGACCAGTGTGGCTAGAGGGAGGTTAGGAAGGGCAGGTGGCAAAGTCAGTAAGGGAGGCAGGGGCTGCTCAATGCCTTGGACAATGCAGGAGGTCATGGGAGGGTCTTGAGCTGGGACTGATCCTCTCTAATGTGTGGTTTTTTATAAGATTATGAGATTATGAGGTGTTATGTGAAGACTGGAAGAGGATCAAGGAAGAATTCATAAGGTGGTACACATCAAAGTGGAGATGTCCAAGTTCATCCTCTCAAGGTGGCCATTGTCACTTAGAGTTTGCTTGTGAAATCGAACAGGACTGGATCTGAACCTCAGCAATTCCACATAGTAGCTCCAAATCTTTTTTTTCCTCATTTTTAAAATGAGAGAATGAGAGATAATAACAGAACTACTTCATAGGATTGTCATGAGAAATTAATGGATATTGCATAACCAATGTTTAGCATAGTTTCTGGCACATGGTAAGTATTCAAAGAATATTACCTGTGATGATAATGAAGGTGCTGATGATTTACATTATCCCATGTAAGGAAAGAATTTTAAGGTCCATAAAACCCACAGTCTGTTTTTATACATAAAGTTTTTATACATAAAGTTTTATTGAAACTCAGCCACATTCATTAATTTACATATTGTCTCTGGCTGATTTTGCACCACAAAGACAGAGTTGAGTAGCTGTGATAGACACTGTATGGGCCACAAAGTACCCATCTCTTGCCAGTCCATCCTCTACGTGGGCACCAGAGGGACCGAATATGGCAGCCCTACCTCAGGGCTGTGTTTCTTCAGAAACCCTTCCTGTGTTTCTGTCTGGCTGTTCCCTGCATCTGAAATGCTTTCCTTCCCTAGTTACCTACCCTCATCTGGTTGGCCCCTACTCATTTTTTTTTTTTTTTTTTGTCTTTTTGTGACTGGCTGCACCGCGCTCAGCCAGTGAGCGCACCGGCCGTCCTTATATAGGATCCAAACCCGCGGCCGGAGCGCTGCTGTACTCCCAGCGCCGCACTCACCCGAGTGCGCCACAGGGTCAGCCCCCCTACTCATTTTTTAAGGCTACACTTGGGTGTTTCTTTCCCCAAAAAGCACTCTCTGACCTGCCCTTTCCACCCCTGTCACCAATGGGATCACTAGTACCCTTCCTCAGTTATCTTTTAATGCCCTCTGCATATATTTATCATTGCATTCTAGGTTTCTATGTAGTTGTCTCTACCGATTGGAATGAGACCAACTCAAAGGAGTTTAGATAATGAGAGAATATTTATCGGGGCTCTGGCTGCTGGGAAGGCGAGGCTGATTGGGCTTCAGGGCTGACCTAATCTGGTGGCTCCTGCGTGGCTTCTCTGTGATCCTCTTGGCCCTTCCAGCCTCTAGGTGCTGGCTTCATCCTCAGGGTGGACACAAGATGGCTGTAATGGTTTCACTACATCCAGTGGCCGGAGGGAGACAGCAAACTCTCCTTCTTTATCTCACTGACCTCTTAGAAGTCATGTGTCTGCTTCTGAGTCAACCTTGCTCCCTGGGAAGGCCATGTTCCTGCAATAATCACTCACTGGCAAGGCTAAGGGGGCTCCCCTTAGAAATGTCATGCCCAGTCCTTGAGATAGGAGCGGGATCAGCTTGTCCTGAGGCCCATGGGTGGCAGAGGACAGAACAATAGCAGGCGTCTCGTAAGAAGGAGGAATGGGCTTCAGATGCTGAGTCGGCCACACAGTGTCTAGTGCTTTGCTTGAATCCACCATTAGACGGATCTCCTTGAGGACAGTGACGTGCCTCTCTCATATTCCCCCTACCCATACTTGGCACAGTGTCTAACATATAGTAGGTATTCAGGGAAAATTTGTTCAATAACTAAGTTATAATGACATTAATATATAATGTAGTTAGAAGGAGGACAACCTTTGGGGAAAAGCCACATTTCAGCCAAATGCAGAAAATCCATGTATATTTCACACTACTTTATTCCCTACCTATGCAGCTAATCCTGCCCCTTCTTATTCTAGATGACTTATGTCCTTTTAACTGTAGAAATGCCATTGCTGAAAAATAAAATTAAGTAGGTGCCTGACAGACAAAGTTTTGAAGGACACTGAGTGCACTGAAAGTGCAGACTGATGGACAACTGCAAGAAAGTACACAGGGCTGTGGCCTCTGCCTTCGGCTGGTGGCCATCGGTGGCCATGGATTGAATGAAATACTGAAGGCAGAAGTTCATGAGTTCAGATAATATCCAAATGTGCTGACGCTGCTGAGCGAATGATTCCTAAGAACT
The DNA here is from genome assembly GCF_027409185.1 of Cynocephalus volans. Taxonomy (NCBI): domain Eukaryota; kingdom Metazoa; phylum Chordata; class Mammalia; order Dermoptera; family Cynocephalidae; genus Cynocephalus; species Cynocephalus volans. The sequence goes on from NC_084468.1 coordinate 13,867,344, forward strand.
TTAGTCACTGCATTCAAAGTCCCTCAGGGGACAAACATTTAGACTTCGTTAATATGACTTCCGGCACCCTGCCTCATTCCTCGGGCCTGCAGGACAGTGGTGGAAGTCTACGCTGACCTCTTCTACTCAGTCACCCTCCTGTACAAGCAACCTTTGTTTAGTGCACCCAGCTGCAACCAGATTCAGATTGTGGAGCTGCTCTAGAGTCAAAGGGAGAGTGGAAGCCCAGGCCTTGGGAAGGGACGGCAGCAAACCTGGGCACTGAGAGGTCTGAACACTGCCGAGATGCTCTTATTCTCACCCTGGCTTTTTGCAATCTTTGTTTGGGGGCATCGTCTCTCCCACTGTTCATCTCAGCCACTGTACGAGGTTGACTTCGTGACATCCCAGCTCCTTGCTTTGCCTCTTCTCAGCCTGGCCTCCAGAGATAAAAACTCTCAGGAAGTATTCTGACTGGCCCAAACCTAAGCGATAGCCACGTAATACGGACCAATTAGTGGCCATGGACTGAGGTCTCATTATTGGATCAACTCGGGTTAGAGATTTCCCCTCAGACCCATTGCTGTGTCCAGTGTGCTAAGTTCATGCACCTCTAATTTGCAACATTTGCTGGAGAGACTGTGTGGCACAGAGTGCACAGACCCTGGAGCCACTTAGCTGTGTGACCTTGAACAAGTTATTTAAATCTTGAGTCAAGCACCCCGAGGTCACTTATCTGCAAGTGAGGATACTGATAATATATATAGACAGTGTGAGACTGATGTGTGTGTAGTGTTCATTAGTTCTCATAGTATCACAATGTCCATGTTATTATTATCCTCATTGCTTAGAACTGTGCCTGATACACACTGAGTGCTATATAAGAGCGTTAGCTTATTAGCTGTTAACTGGGTCAGGTTTGGAAGGACTGGTTCTCCAAAAAACTAGGCCTTGGGTTGCTGCTTGGCCTTGTCTTTTGCTCCTGTAAGGTCACTGAGGAAGGAGATGCTAGCCAGGTAAAGGAAGAAAATAAGATTTTATTAGCAAGCAGCAAGTGGACCTGCTGGGCTGTGTCAAAAATGGCATCAGCGCTGAGAGGCAGTTGGGTGTCTTCTTCTATAGAGCTAAGATTGGCATCTGGCCTAGCCTAGGAAGACGGTCACGATGTTCCATTCCAGGTGCAGCTTGCTAACGGGAACAGAGGCTTAGGAAGACAGAAACCTTGGGCTAACAGAGGGAAACAGTTATAATGTTACACTCTGGGTACCACTTGCTCAGCCTGCTTATGGGAACAGAGACTTAGGGAGATAGAAACTTAGGGGAAGGAAACAGAGAAACAAAACCGAAAGAATGGGGGCTTTCTGAAAGGCAGGTTCTCAGTTCCAGGGAACTAACAGCTCCTAATTGCAGGGCTGGAATTGTGGCCCAAAGAGGTGGCCCTGTCTCTTTGGCTCAGCTGCCTGCTACTGAATCCCACTGTCACTGGCCAGATTTGAAGCCAGAAGGACCCAATCCTGGTCATGTGAACCACTCTGCCAGCACATTGTCAATCCTGCCCAACGTCAAGCTTAGTATGTGGGGATTGCACCTGCATGAGAAACCAAATATCCTCTTGATTCTTCACATCATTGCATTTGTGTGATTAAAAATACGACCCTCAGCTAACCTGCAGCTCTTCCTTCTGCAGAATGATACATCAGTACATAAGGTGAAAGGCCTTCTTGTCTCCTGTCCTTGGCCTGAATGGTCAAGATTAAAGACACCATGAAAAATATCTTGCTTTGTTTGATTTGTATTTGATTTGGGAATTACTATATGTGGGATCACCTATAGTCAGGCAGTGGACTTAAGCCATGTTTACCCCTTACAAGCACTATCGACAGAACCAGAACAAGTTTAATCACCAATGACACACTACAATGTGATATCCTTGGTTAAGAGAGGCATCTGACAAACCTCATTTCTATTTTCCCAAAACGTGAGTAGTCTTTTGAGTGAGTCTCCCGAATCTGAGGACTAAGTCATCTTTAAAAATGTATATGGAACTGTTGCACTCCTGAGCTTACCAAATCTTCAGTGGTTTCCACTGCTCTTAGAAAAACATTTGCATTCCTTATCAGGGCCTATTTGGCTCCTGATCTCACTGTCCAATATGGTGGCCTATAGCCACATGTCATTATTTAAAGTAATTAAATTTTATAACTTCAATTCTTCAACTGAACTGGCTTCATATTAGGTGCTGAATATCTACATCCTTCTTGGACAGCACGGATACAGAACACTGCCATCATCCCAGAAAGTTCTGTTGAACAGCGCTGCTCACGGAATCTAGCTCTGCCTACCTGACAACCTCATTGTGGGATGCCTTACAGACCCTCCCTCATTTTTCCAATGCACAAAATTCTCTCTTTTTTTTTTTTTTGATTTTATTTATTTATTTATTTTATTATTTTTTTTAAATTTTATTTTGTCGATATACATTGTGGCTGATTATTGCTCCCCATCACCAAAACCTCCCTCCCTTCTCCCTCCCCCCCTCCCCCCCAACAATGTCCTTTCTGTTTGCTTGTCGTATCAACTTCAAGTAATTGTGGTTGTTATATCTTCTCCCCCCCCCCCGGTTTTGTGTGTGTGTGTGTGTGTGTATGAATTTATATATTAATTTTTAGCTCCCACCAATAAGTGAGAACATGTGGTATTTCTCTTTCTGTGCCTGACTTGTTTCACTTAGTATAATTCTCTCGAGGTCCATCCATGTTGTTGCAAATGGTAATATTTCATTCGTTTTTATAGCTGAGTAGTATTCCATTGTGTAGATGTACCACATTTTCCGTATCCACTCATCCGATGATGGACTCTTGGCTATTGTAAAGAGTGCTGCGATGAACATTGGGGAACAGGTATACCTTCGACTTGATGATTTCCATTCCCCTGGGTATATTCCCAACAGTGGGATAGCTGGGTCATATGGTAGATCTATCTGCAATTGTTTGAGGAACCTCCATACCATTTTCCATAGAGGCTGCACCATTTTGCAGTCCCACCAACAATGTATGAGAGTTCCTTTTTCTCCACAACCTCGCCAGCATTTATCGTTCAGAGTCTTTTGGATTTTAGCCATCCTAACTGGGGTTAGATGGTATCTCAGTGTGGTTTTGATTTGCATTTCCCGGATGCTGAGTGATGTTGAGCATTTTTTCATATGTCTGTTAGCCATTTGTATATCTTCCTTAGAGAAATGCCTACTTAGCTCTTTTGCCCATTTTTTAATTGGGTTGCTTGTTTTCTTCTTGTAAAGTTGTTTGAGTTCCTTATATATTCTGGATATTAATCCTTTGTCAGATGTATATTTTGCAAATATTTTCTCCCACTCTGTTGGTTGTCTTTTAACTCTGTTAATTGTTTCTTTTGCTGTGCAGAAGCTTTTTAGTTTGATATAATCCCATTTGTTTATTTTTCCTTTGGTTGCCCGTGCTTTTGGGGTCGTATTCATGAAGTCTGTGCCCAGTCCTATTTCCTGAAGTGTTTCTACTATGTTTTCTTTAAGAAGTTTTACTCACCACTTCTCCCTCGGTTCCTCTTTGTCTCTCTAAGTCATCAGGTTTCAGGTTAAGTGTTGCTTTCACAGAGCTGCTTTTATTGATCCCTGCTTACAGTCTAAATTAGGTCCCCTGACTGGTCCCTCTCATGGCAGCTTGTCTTTTCTTTCATGCTACTTATATTTACAGTTAGTTAGGTATTTTCATGGGTAATGCCTGACTTCCCCTTTAAGCTGTAAGCTCATAAGGGCGATTGTATGTCAGCACTGTAACCCCAGCGTCCGACACAGAGTAGGTGCTCAATAAATATTTGTTGAATGAACACGTGATTGAACGAGCTCTCCCATATGCCTCCTCTGCATAACACATCCTTTTCAGTTTTCAGATGTGATGGAGACCTTAATTTTCTCTTCTCGTATTCATCTTCTTCCTCCCCTTACTATGCTGAGGATCACACTTCAGGTTCCTTTGGGGTTGCTCTTCCAAGTTAGCCCACTAGGGCCTCTCTCTGTGGCATGTCTGTGCCATAAGCACATTATTGGAATGTACAGTTTCCCTGGGAAAGAGGAAAGTAAATTGGCAGAGTAATCTAAACTTTCTTATACATGGTCTATGGCTTGTTTGTTTTTCATAATAATAACTGTCAGGGTAAACTATTTTAACTTTCTTATTTCTATGTAATTAATATGTCCACATTAGAAATCAATTATCCTTGATAATTACCATTAGTGTTATGGCTCATAAAATGAACACCGGTCTTGCTAACAAACTGAATGAGACATAATTTCTTGTTGTTGAAAGAGATGATCAACTCTAATCAGCAGTAAATTCAATCAAAACTTAGTGACATCAATTGAAATTATATTAGAGTTTGTAAAAATAAGATAATTATGCTCGTCTCGTAAGTTGCAGATATTGTAACACCTTCAGAATGTGGGCCTATTTGAATAAACGCTTACGTTTGCTGGCTCTACACTAGCAGATGCAGAAACATATAATCTGCATAGATAAATTAGGAGTCTTTTTTTCTCCTCATAGCTGTTTAGTTCCACAGGATTTAGTTAATTCAACTTATTTTTCTTTAAATGAGCACAGGATAACAGGCTAAGCCAGTGGTAGTGTGCGGGCCTCAGAAGCAGGACAACCCATGGTATAGAGTTGTCACTTAGTGTTGTTTCTTTTTTCAATCTCTCTTTATCCCTTAAAGATAAATTTAATAGTGGTTAAGATATGGACGCTGGAGCTGGTTTGGCTGGGTTCAAATCCCAGCTCCACTGCTAAGCACTGTGTGTCTCGGCCAAGTGTAGAAAGACTTGGTTCTCCAGCCCAAACCCCTTAGGGGATTCCCTGGGATGACCCTTAACCAATGATTGAAGAGCACTGGGATATAAAGGACTCAGATCTGTGATATATAAGAAATATGTAATCATATCTGGTCTTTGCCCTAAAATCCTGGCATACAATTCCTAGAACCCTAGGAAGAGCTAGATAATATGTCTTTCGTATGCTCATGAGATTATTGGTGGCTTGGGGCTCCTAGTTAGCTTCAGGATGGGGGCTGGTCACCAGAAAGACTAAGGCGTGAATAGAGGGTTGGAACTTTTGCCTTCCCCACCAAACTCCTGGAAAGGAGAGGAGGTAAAGGTCGAGTTGATCACCAAAGACCAATGATTTCCTTAATCATGTAATAAAGCCTCCATTAAAAAACCCAAAAGGGTTGGGCTCAGAGAGCTTCCTGATTGCTGAACACATGGAGGTTCCTGAAGGTTGGCATGCCTGGGGATGTCATAGAAACTCCACACCCCTTCCCACATGCCTTACCCTATGTATCTGTTCTTCTGTATCCTTTATAATATTCTTTATAATAAATGGGTAAATATAAGTAAACTGTTTCTTTGAGTTCTATGTTCTAGTTAATTGAATCCAAGAATGGGGTTGTAGGAAACCCCAATTTATAGATGATAGGTTAGAAGCACAGGTCAGAACCTGGGGCTTGCAATTGGCATCTGAAGTGGGGACGTCTTTGTGGGACTGAGTCCTTAACTTGTGGGATCTAACATTATCTCCAAGTAGATAGTGCCACAGTTGAATTATAAAAGACCCAGCTGGTGCTTGCTGGAGAATTGTTTGGTTGGTGTGTGGGAAAAAAAATTTCCACATGCATTTTGGTGACCAGAGATGAAGGGTTCTGTGTTGTGTAGACAGTGTGAGAATAGGAAAAACAGTTTCTTTTTTTCCTTCGGATATCATTTGTCTTGGGTTGGCACACTGAGATTGCCTACACTCCAGAGCTCCCCTGCACAAGCAGGCTGATGCTACCCAGGCAGGACTTTGCCTGATTCCTTACCTTTTGCTTATCCCCCCCCCCCCTGCCATCTGACACCTCAACAACTGCACTGGCTCTCCCAGAAGCTTTTCTTTATTAAATCACTTGCACATGAATCTTCATCTCAGGGACTGCTATTGGGGAGCCTGCCCAAACACAGCAAGTTCCATAAAAAGTCTGTGCTTCACTTTCCTTTTCTGTCATTTGAGGAAAAGAATAGGACTTTGCTCATGAGGTTGGTGTGAGTTAATTCATGGAAAGCACATAAAGCTGGGTGTGGCGGGTCCTATATAGAAGTCAGATATTATTAGTGGTATGTTTACAGCTCTATGAACTGACAATAATGTCCTAATACAGCATTGTGTTGTTTATAGTGAAAGGATCTGGGGTGACAGGCTTAGATTTAAATTTTGGCTGTGCTATTGACTGTGTCCTTGAAAGAGCTTTCCTTAGCCTTTCTGAATCTCCATTTCTTATCTCTGAAACTGGGGGTATAAACATGATGTGTACACCTAATTTGGTGGTTGTGAGGCTTTAAAGAATGCTAGTCATATGAACAGTGTCTTACGTGGCTCATGGTAGGCACCTGGTAATCTACAGCTCCCATTATTGCTCTTATTATTATTAATATCCTTTGCAAAGCAACCATCATCAGATTCCATTCAACTAACCATTATTAACAGCAGTACTAGCTAGGAATATTTGCCAACGTTCCCTCACTGACTATAATTTATGCAGCAACTTTATAAGTCTCAGGCAGGGCAGGTATCACTATGCCAAAAAGGCAGATAAAGCAGCAAGGCTCATGGTGAATTAGTTACTCAAGAGAATTAAAACAGCTGATTTGACACAAAAACAAATTTTAAAAAACCCAGGTTTCCTCCATATTTCTGTTCTTTGTCTACTATACCATGCTTTCCTGTGCTTGAAAAATTGGGAAAGTTTATTGGCAAGGAATGAATAAGGACACAAAAGCTGTCCCCAAACATTCGAAAGAGGCAAGTGGTGTGGCATAGTGGATATGACTAGGGCCTCGAGGGCCAAATGGACTGGGTTTGAGTCCAGCTCTACCACTTACTGTGTGACTTGGGGCAGGTCACGACCTCTCTGTGCTCTGGTTCCTCACCTGTGAAGTGGGACATCACCAGAATTTTCCCGTAGAGTGTTGTTGTGAAGATTAAATGGATGTGTCTGATGCAGGGCCAACTTATCCACTGGCCATTGTAGGCACATGTCTGGGGACACAGTACTTTTAGGAGCCCAGGAAAAGGTTTGAATTTCTTTTAAAATCAGAAGAGAAAAAATAAGGTCTTAGGTGGAAGAAAGCATTTTAATATTAATACTCAATATTAACATATTCATCTTTATACCAATATGGTCATAAAATATAATTTATTATCATCATTATTTTTATGGAGGAAGGGGACCATGAAGTCAAAGTATCTAGGATTCATGGAAGTCATATGGTGGCCCTGGTCAGAAGTATTTAGTCCAGAGCCTGGCCCCATGCAGGGTGTGCATTAAGCAATCCCCACCGCTAGGGGATTGCAGAGTTAACTCGGGGCAGCTGGGGCTCACAGGGGTTAGGCGCACCCACCCATTCTGCCCTCCTTCCACAAGAACTTCTCTGCTGTGTATGTGCAAGATAGAAAATACATCACTGACCAGGCTTTCTCCTAGGAAGGACTTCAGGAAAGTTCATGAGCTAGAAAGGCAAACCTCTAAGCAGGACTGGATCTGGGTGGAGCTATTTTACCTAAGAGCAGGGAAGAACTTGGCCATGACTCTAGAATTGGAGGGGGGGGGGAAGCCAGACGGTAGAGAAAGCCAATGGGTGGACCCTGTGGGACAGCAGTATTCTGTAGATGTGACCTCCAGCTGTGACCCACTCAAGTGGTCACAAAGTGACTGAAACTTAGGGACCACCTCCAGCTCCACCCTTGAGTAGAACTGCTCTGTCAAGTTCAAGGCCAGAGGCACAACTTCATGGTGGTGAGAAGTGGAGCTTTGACCATGAAGAGGAAAGAAATTAGAAATTCCTTATTCCATGGGCTGCACTCGAATGCTTTGCCGCTCAGAGCGTGGCCCACCAGCAGCAGCCTGCGCCGGGACATTGTTAGACATGCAGAATCTCGCGCCCACCACAGTCCTGCTACATTTTAACAGGACAGGTTACATACATTAAAACTTTGAGAATCCTTGCTCTAATTCATAGACCACTTGGTCACTGCTGTAAAGTGGATCTGGGACTCCAGCAATTCAGGAGAGGTCACTCTCCCTTCTCAGCGAAGGGAGCAGGAACAGGACTAGGGGATAAGGAACTTCTACTTTTGGTTTAGGTCAGTGTTTCTCAGCCTTCCTCGTTCATCCAAATCACCCAAAGACCACTTAAACCAGAAACTCCGAGGGTGGGAATAAGACCAGTGTGTATTAAAAGTGTCCTACATGATTTTAGTGTGCAGCCAGACTTGAAAACCACTAATCTAGGCCTTCAGCTGAAAGGGCAAAGGGGAAGGAATTTCAGCGTTCATCGAAGATTCATGCACCCCCCAGTGGAGAATTTCCTACAAGGTTTTAGGACTCGATCTCTGGCTAAAATGGCACAATGACTTTGCCTGAAGTCTCCTCTCTACAGAGGTGTGACAACAGGGTGGGAGGCTGTGGGTGCACAGGAAATTGAAGACCATTGCTGATTCTCTTTAACTCTTTGAGGGCCACTTGTTCTGTGGCTAGTCCAACTTTCCTCATCTTGTGTGAGACAAAAGTAGTAGGAAGAATATAGAGCCATTAGCGGGAAGACCTCTGAGCGGTAGGTACCTTAATGCTTTCAGTGTCTAGACAAATCCGAGGTGAAGACTTCCTGAGGGGAACAGGACGTGACCAGAAGTCAGCGTTGGGTGGGAGTGAGCTACTGCCCATCTTACTCCTGGATCTGTTTCAACATCACGCTTCCTATGTGCTGACTAAAAAAAAAAAAATGTGGAAAAGGATTTTAGGATCAGTACAACAGATATAAATTACTCCATAACTTTTGAGAGGGGTAAAATGTCACATTTGTAAATTTGTCTAAATCAAATCAACTTTGGCCCAGAGCTCCTGCTCACCAAGGTCCATGAGAAGCCTAATGACATCCATTGGGCAGGGTTTGCCCTGCACCCTCCTGGGGACTCTCCACACTACAGTGTGGAGAGAGGAGGCTGCGGGTCATCAGTCCATGCAGATCTTGCCCATTCTGCTACATAATGCAGGGGTCAGATGCTGTTCCTTTAATATCCTTGCCAGCATCTCTGCTCCTGGTGGACCTCAGAGACATGCCTCACTGCACATATTTCCTTCAACTAGATCAGCGATCTGCCTCAAGGACCCTCACTTGGGCCCCTGAAGTCACAGTGCTTAGTGTCTGGGCTCTCCTTATGAGCCCCCACATACCCTCATCCAAGGTCCTGCTGTCTTGGAGTAGTGCCTAAGAGTGGACCACAGCCTCCACCACTGGGAACCCTCAAGCCCTCTGCCTCCCCTTGTACTTGGGCTCCAGCTCCCCAGTAATGAGCCACTCCTTCTCCTTTTCCCTTCAGAGCCCAGAAGCCTCCATCCTCTTTCCCACTAGATTTGCTGACCAATATGGTAGCCACGAACGGCACGTGGCTATTCTACAGAACACCTGAAATTTGTCCAGTTCAAATTACAATGTGCTGCAAGTGTAGAATACTCACCAGCTTCTGAAGACTTGGTCCAAAAGAAATGTAAATTATGTCAATAATAACTTTGCATTACATGTTGAAATAATATTTTACATATATTCGGTGAAATAAATATATTATTAAAATTAATTTCACCTGTTTTGTTTTACTCTTGCAAGTGCTTACAAGAAGATCTAAAATTCACATGTAGTTCACATTGCACTGCTGTCGGACATGCTGCTCTCTGCCCAGTGTCTTCCTCCCGACCTTGGGATAAGAAGCCAGGAGCATGTCCAGGGCAGCCCCTCCCATCAGGCCTGAAGCACAAGTGGGCCATTAACTTGGTCTGTCCTTGTTCCTGCCCCACTTTCCCCAGGGGGCCTGGAACTCTGCACATGGGCGCCTGGCTGCCTGGGCCTGCTGTGCACCGTCGGGGAAGAGAAGGGAAGAGTCCCTTTTATTCTTTCTCTCATGTATCTGCCGGGAAGGGAAACAGGGTTACTAAACTGAGCCAATGTCTTGGCCTCTTTTATTCTTAATCTTCTCTCTGATTTTATAGACGAGAAGGCTGAAGCCCAGAGAGGGGCAGCGACTTACCTCAAGACACACAGAGTAAGCTGCAAGAGGGTAGAGCAAAATGCAGTAACCCCTGCATCTCCCGAAGGCAAGTGAGAGCAACGGGCAGAGGCAGGGAGCAGCGGGGTGCCCGTCAGAAGGGTGAGTGCGCAGCCCCAACCGTGGACGATGCTTCTGGGATGACCGTGGTGGTGTTTGTGGCCAACGATGTAAGTTTAACCGTCCACCCCCATTCCCCACCTCCATCTTGAATTCTCCTTCCCGTGTACATCTCTCCTGGCCCTCAGTTTTCAATTCTTATTTCTACAGGAACTATTTTGATGGTGGTAGTGTGTTTTTTGTTTGTTCATTTACTTAATTTATTGTTGTTATTGTTTGCTGATAGCTGCTTCAAATCCCTTGTGAAAGAAGACAGGGTGGAAACAAACAAAGAAGACACAAATCACGACCATTTCTGTGCTGTCACCTTGGGTGTGGACTCATGAAGCTGCTCCCCAGGAGGAGGCTGAGGAAGGGGCCGTCTCTTCCACAGAACCACCCGCAGGCAGCCGGGGGAACGGTTCTTCCTCCGGAGAATGGGGGCATTTCATTTCATAAAACACAGGCCAGCAGTAAGGGGAGAGGTTGTGGGAGCCTTCAGTGAGCTGAAGAAAGGTTGAAAGACACAGAATCAAGATCAATTCCATGCAAGCTCCATTACAACTTCACTTTCTTCCCCCCTTTCTCCTTTTTGGGGGATACCATTGCTTTTCTGCATCAGAAACTCTAGGAGAAGAGGACTGTATTTCTCCGTGGACTTTCACGAAGACCTGGGTCTGTCTTTACCCTGGCTCTTATCTGCAAGCAACAATAGAGATTTTGCAAACAGCCCAGGATGTCTTTTTAGATTGTCATAGAAACCCATGAATGTCCCAGCTTTCTTCACTCTCTCCTCATGACCACCACCGTGTGAGAGATGAAGGGCAATCCGCGGCCCCGGACCTCTCGTGCTCACTGGAGTGGAGAACCTCAGCATGGGACGGCCTGCTTAGAGAGAGCTGGTTTTCACTGCATCAGCCCTTCGTAAGAACACATCTTTAGGGAGAATCGTTCAGGAACAGTGGGTTGAATGGCTGTTCACTGGAAGGCAGAATGCTCGAATGGGGACTCAGTTGTCTCATCTTATAAAAGGCCACAAATATTTTCTCCCACTCTGTTGGTTGTCTTTTAACTCTTTTAATTGTTTCTTTTGCTGTGCAGAAGCTTTTTAGTTTGATATAATCCCATTTGTTTATTTTTCCTTTGGTTGCCCGTGCTTTTGGGGTCGTATTCATGAAGTCTGTGCCCAGTCCTATTTCCTGAAGTGTTTCTCCTATGTTTTCTTTAAGAAGTTTTATTGTTTCAGGGTGTATATTTAAATCCTTAATCCATTTTGAGTTGATTTTAGTATACGGTGAGAGGTATGGATCTAGTTTCATTCTCCTGCATATGGATATCCAGTTATCCCAGCACCATTTGCTGAAGAGGCAGTCCCTTCCCCAGTGAATAGGCTTGGTGCCTTTGTCAAAGATCAGATGGCAGTAAGTGTGTGGGCTGATTTCTGGATTCTCTATTCTATTCCATTGGTCAGTGTGTCTGTTTTTATGCCAGTACCATACTGTTTTGGTTATTATAGCTTTGTAGTATAGCTTAAAGTCAGGTAGTGTTATGCCTCCAGCTTTATTTTTTTTGCTGAGCATTGCTTTGGCTATGCGTGGTCTTTTATTGTTCCATAAACGAATGAAATACTGCCATTTGCAACAACATGGATGGACCTTGAGAGAATTATATTAAGTGAAACAAGTCAGGCACAGAAAGAGAAATACCACATGTTCTCACTTATTGGTGGGAGCTAAAAATTAATATATAAATTCACACACACACACACACACACACACTAAAACCGGCGGGGGGGGGGGGGAAGAAGATATAACAACCACAATTATTTGAAGTTGATACGACAAGCAAACAGAAAGGACCTTGTTGGGGGGGAGGGGGGGAGGGAGAAGGGAGGGAGGTTTTGGTGATGGGGAGCAATAATCAGCTACAATGTATATCGACAAAATAAAATTTAAAAAAAATAAATAAAAAATAAAGTTTGGTTTGTTTAACTAAAAAAAAAAAAAAAAAAAAGGCCACAGCATCGTAGTCATGGTTGTCATTTGTTGGAGTTTCTGCTTTGTGCCAGAAACTGTGCCAAGTCATTGACATTGCATACCAGCTTTCTTTGTTACAGTGTGTCTCTGAAGTGTGGCTTGCCTGGCTTAGCTGAGGTTGGGTGTTACCCAGCCAGGCTAGACCTCTCACTTGACAGGAGTGAGTAGAATGCCTTTGCTCCAGGGAAGGAAGGACCATGTCTCTTCTGATGGGTTTGTATGTGCAAAATTTGTCTGGGGTTGATTTTGGAAGTCAGGGATAGAGATGGCAGGATTGCCATGCACAATAGTGAAAGAAGAATAAAAAAAAAGAGAGAGAGAGAGAGAAATTAGCAAGAATCTCAGCAGGAGGTGAAGCAAGCAGTGAAAATCCTGTGGTGCTGAAATGGCCAAAGAATAGTTTAAAAACAAAAATGTTCTAATGTTCAATTTAAAATTACTTGTTTTTCCATGATGTAAACCCATTCTCCAACTCCCTCAGGCTCCCCTCCAAATATTGAATAAAGTGTACTATCCTCACACACTCACAAATGTCCTGTGTGAGCTGTTTGGTTGTTGTCATTATTGTTGGAATTGAGGAAGGGTTTGAATTCCATATCTGGATCAAGATGAGGCAGAACCCTGTGTCAGCAGCAGCAAGACCTTAGAGACAGAGATGGTGGCAAGGATGTAATTGCCCCCTAATTTTTTTAAAATATTGGCAGAAAGCTCTAGATTTTTACAGTTCATGGAATAAAGGTTTCAATCTTATCAAGATTTTAAGAGTCTGGGAGATTCCTGCAGACATTTCTGGTTGCATATTATTGGATAAGCCTTTCTCTTTGCCTCTGTCTCTGTCTCTGTCTCTCTGTGTCTGTCTCTATGTGTCTCTCTCTCCTCCTTCCTTCCCCCCCCCTTATTTTAGGCTTATATTCAGGAATCCACACGTATACATCTATACATGTACACATGAACATATCTATACATCTATACATCTATACACATCTATAGTTAGACTTAGAAATATTTTAAAAACCTACCTCCAGGGAGTTTTGCCCACCAGGAGGATAAGGGGGAATGAGACAAGGATAGGTGGTGGGCCCATACTCTATTTGATCCTTTAATGAGACAGATCCTCTAGAATTTTCTATTATGTACTCAATTTGGGGTAGGAAGCCTCTAGGGAAGATATAGTACTATAAACTAGTATGCATATGCAATATATATTTTATTTTGATTTTGCAAAAAAAAATTTAGTCACTCATGAGTAGACCATGGCCAACAAAAAAGTTGATATTAAATTTGATCTCAGGATTAGCTATGTAAATCTTCTAACAGTGTCATCTATCACATCTCAGGCCAGGAGTTATTCAGTGATTTCTACTGCTCATATAAATTGTCTTTACCACATTTTTCTTTATATTCAGCTCTGTTAACCCCTTGGTTCCCATAGCATTCTGCTATGTTCTAGCCTTGGAAATACACTGTTATCTTTACAGACATGTTAGTATCTAATCTGGCCATATATATTTCAGGTTTTCCTAGCTGTGCTTGAGTGATCTGGGTGTTTATCAGAGATTTCAAATAAAATACTGCCTTCTCTGCTGCAGTAGACTTATAGTTTACTTTTAAAATAACTCACTTGAAATTTAATAGGTTTTAAAGCCACATCTGATTTAAGTCCCGTAAGTTTCAGCTTTTAAAAACATTCTTGGCACACCGACCTAGGGTTTTCTGAGCTATTGAGAGGAAGCACAGGCTTGCCATTCTGTTGTACCTTGTTGCTTTATTCACTGTACCTGTGTACATACAGGTACAGTGTGTATATATATATAAACCCACATATATACACATATACGTATATATGTGTATACAGGTATATACATGTGTATGTGTGTACACACACACACACACACACACACACACACACACACACACACAGTACCTGTATATATACATATATATACACAAACACATACACATGTATATAAAAAATAAAACATACTTGGGGTGGCCCATTAGTGAACTCATTGACCCATGATAAACAACTGGTGAATGTCTAAACTTTGGGGCAAAATCTTTCAGTTTATAAGTGGAGTGTTGGACTGGCAGCTTCAGCAGAAAAAAAAGAAAAATAATTCTTTAAGATATTAGCTTATTATAGTCAGTGAATTTTAAAAGTCAAAGAAATCACTCGATCAATGATATCTATTTTCTAACCTCTAATGTGAAAAACAAGAAATGAGGCTTTGATTTCTCTTTCTTGGCAAATCTAAGCATCCTTGGAGAAGGAAAGGAGAGAGGCTGAAAAATTGTTCAGCCTCACAAGTAACACCCTGAACTAGAAGCCTTCGGGGACATTCTCTCCCTTAGTTCTTATAACAATTCTGTGCAGAAATTATCAGTATTCCCATTTGACGGATGAGGAAACCGAGGCTCAGGAGGCACCAGTAGACTATGTCGTAATACACCTAAATCTCGCTGGCTCCCAAGCCCACTCTCTTGCTGTTTTGCTGCTCCTCCTGTGCTTCTCTGGTACTTGCAGTTCAGTCTTTTTAGATTCCTCTGGACACCTCTTCAAAATTCAGGAAACCCTGTAATAGGTCTCCAAGCAGTGCATCTACTACATTCCTAAATAGTGTCTCATTATTTCTCTTTTTATCCCTGATTAGGACCTGTCAAACTCCTTGTCTTAACAAGTAAAGCAATAATGGCTTACTGCTCAGTCTTCTTTACAAAACAACATTTGTTTTCTATACGTTGTTGATTTCACAGCATTTCCTGAAGGCATCCTGGCTGCTCACAGAATTCTTTCTGCTGTTCCCCTTCAGGATTACACTTTGATTCCTCTCACGGAGAGAAATCTTGCTTTTAAAGATACAGGGGGGAAAAAACTATTCTAATGTGGTCTTGACTCAAAATTGAAAAACAATTTGCAAGGTACATGCTGATGAGCTTGGAAAGAGATGAATGTCTCATGCTCTGCTTGTGGGTTTCTTTCCTGATAAAACTATTTTGCAGAGGAATTGTGAAAGCCTTGGAACTTTGCCATTCATTATTATGCTTCTAGAGATCTATCTTAAAAGTAATAATATCAAAGGTAGAAAGAACTTCATGCATAAAGAGATCACTACTGTGTTGTATTTAGAGGTGTTGAAGAAAAAAAATGCAACAATTTAGCTGACCAACAACTGGATAATGGTTAAGTAAACACAATGTATCCACTGATGAATATTATGGCATTAAAATGATGTTTATGCAAGTTTCAACTTTCATGTGACAAATCAAATACATTTATTTACATAGTTTCCAAATTCTTGTTAAAGTGATAGTGAAGGGATTTAAAAAAACAAAAATAAAAACAAACAAACAAAAACACAAAAATTTATAGAGTTCAAGAGAGTGAGACAGGAGACTAAAGCAGATAGAGATGGCGATGCATTTTTCAAAGCTAAGAAAAGCAGATTTAGTGTTGGTAACTGTGATATATGGCTGAGAAAGCTGAGCCCTAAGTGCCCACAGGAGTAAAGATAAGAAGAAACAGAAACAGATTGAAGTCACAGAGCCCTAGCAGGGCTCAGGCCCTCCAGACATCAGCCAGCATTGACAGGAAGGAATGGGTGTAACTGGAAGCAGGGAGTGTGGCTGAAGGTTTTTGTGGAAGCAGTAGGAACCTAGATCTTTCCCCCAATTAGGAGACTATTCTGTCCCATCTCTGCAGAAGATTGGAGGTTTACTCTCAGCAGAGGTTAAACCAAATTCTGGAACCTGAGACATGAGATAGAAAGAGGTAGGGGACCTGTAATGATGAAAAAAAATAGGGATTGAGTGGGAGTCAACATATTAAACTGTGAAATTCTTGGCTTCCTTTTCTCAACCGTGCTAAGAATGCTAGCACGCAAGCTTACAACCTCTGACAGGAGACTGAAGAATTCTCTGGTAGAAACTAGCAAGCCCAAGAAAAATAATCTGCAGATTCTGATAGTTTGGGGGACAAGGGAGGGGTCTCACATAATGCTCAGGTCCAAGTCCTGTCACTCTGTGGTGAAGCCCACTACTAGGTAAATCTTGCCCATACACAGAGTGCCCAGACAGCTTCTCTATGCCTCATTCTCAAATAAAAGCACACAGGAGAGGATCACCCGACATTTGCAGAAACCACGAAGTATGAAAGGTAGGCACCCAAACAAGTCATCCACAAAAAGAAACACAGATGAAACAAAAACAAGGCAGTAAATAGAAGAAATGAAAAACAGCACAACAGTTAATAATATAATTCCTTAGGAAGGTGAGACAAGATAATATGCCCATGAAAGAATTTAAAGAAGTATTTAGAAAATTAACAAACAAACAAACAAACAAACAAACAAACAAAAAACTTCTGAAAATCAAAAATATGATACTAGAAATGGTAAAAGTTCAATAAAACAGTTGGAAGGTAAAGTTGAAGTAATGTCCCTGAAAGGAAAACAAAGAAACTAAGATGTGTAAAAAGCAAAGTGGTTCTAGAAAGAAGGAACAGAATAAAAAGAAGAGAGAAAACTATGGAAATAACATAAGAAAATTTCCCAGATTTTAATGGACTCACTACAAAAAAATTTTTTTTAAAGATCTTTATCAAGCTCTATTAGGATGAAATTTCAGAACACTGTAGATAATGAAAGGATCCTAAAAATCCTCCAAAGACACAAAGCAGTGTGCATACAGAGTGTTAGGAATCAGAATGACAGCAGACTTCTCAGCAGCAACACTGGAAGCTAAGTGACAAAGGAGCAACTGCAAATTTAGAGGGAAAATGATTTCTATTCTGGAATTCTATATTCAGCATCCAGCAAATGATTATTCAAATGAGGTGCTAGAATAAAGACATTTTCAGGCATTCAAAGTTTCAAAAATCCTACTTCTCATACCCCCTTTCTCAGAAGGATGTGATTCACAACAGAAATTGAATATGTTAAGAAGTTGGGGGATCACAGATTCTGGAAAAAGTCAATTAACACAGAAGAGCAGGAGGGGATTCACAGGATGACAGGCAAGAGACATCCGAGGAGGACTGTTTGGGACTGAAGGACAGAGCTGTGGAACAGGGTCTCCAGCATAAATCCAACTGATGGCTGGGTTGTATGCAGAGAGTTTGGAAAATAATTTGTGATGGGTACATATAAAATTAAGCCAATTACATACAAGGCAAATTTTAACACAAAAGAAAACAAAACGTTTCAGAAGGGAGACTGTATTAGTCCATTTCTGTTGCTTATAACAAAATACTTGGAACTGGTTGACTTATAAGAAAACAAAATTTATTGCTTACAGTTTCAGAGGCAGGAAGTCCAAAGTCCAGGGAACATATCTGGAGAGGACTTTCTTTGTTGGTGACGTCAGTGATGGCAGAGTATAACATTGCAAAATGGTGGAAGCAGAGAGAAAAACCTCTTCATGTGCTTTCCTTTTAAAGCCCTCAGAACCATGCCCTGACCACCATTATTAACACATTCACTACAGCACGGTCCTACAATCTAATCACCTTTACAAGGCCTCACCTTTCAATTACCATAATAGAATTTCCCACCCTCAGCATGTAACAGAGGGGGTTAAGCCTCAATGAGGTTGGCGGGGGGGGGGGGGGGGAGGGTGTCATCCAATCTACAGCAGAGACCTAGGGAGTTATGAATAACACTTACATGGAGTCAGTCAGAAAAATATTAAATATCGAATAGGACAAATGTCACTATATACTGTAACTACATTGGAGAGATGGGGGAGATGAATAGAGTGTGCATGTGTGTGTGCACGTGTGTGTGTGTGTGTGTGTGTGTGTAGGGAGAATGAGAGATAAATTCCTAGAAGGAAGGTAATGCCTAAAACTGCAAAATTAAGAAATAGCTGATATGCATTATAGAAAACTGCTGCTTGTCCTGCCATATCAGTTTTCCTCTGAAGATTTATCAAATGTACATCTGCAAAGACCCTGAGCTCAAGGCTGGTACAGAACCCTCAGGGCTCGAACTATAGGAATCTTGTGGCCACAGATGATGAGCATATCACAGCCTGTGGACAAAAGGTCAGGAGGACCTCTGTGAATGTTGTAAACAGCTTAAGATCTCCTGGGGATTGAGGGGGATGGTATCCTAATGTGACTGTGGTTGACTTTCTCTACACTATGCACAGGAAAGGTTCTGAGTTATATTTTTATTTGATGTGCCAAAAAAAGATAATATGATCTTCTATGAACCTCTGTATTATGATGAAAACAAGACCCACTAGGAAAAGTAATTGCATTGCTTAGGATGAGAGCTGTGATAGTATAAAGGAAAGTGGGGAGGGTAGCCTGACCTAGCCTCTGGAGTTCAAAGTTTTATTCACAATACTATAAGCCACAGCTTGGAAACCAGCAATCGTCCAAAACCTAGAAATTTCAGTGTTACTCCATGAAGTAACAAGGTGAAAATAGAAACAGTCTCAAGAAGAGTTCAAATAAATTAATGGGTAGTGGTTCTAGAGATAAGCATTTTGAAAAGAAATTGAAGATGTTTAGAACACCCTTTGTCAGGACAGATTTACAAAAGTGAACTTTCTGGGTGTGCCCTCCTGTCTTTTAGGTAACACAGACAAAAGGAAACCAGAGCTTCAACCTTCCAACAAATTAGCCCTTGTTGCTCTTGTCAGGGTCACCCACTGTGTGGATCCTAGAATCGCGTACTCTGGGTTAGAAGATGCCTTAAGTTTTTCTTTCAGACTGGCCAGGCTCAAAGGAGTTGGTAGCTCCACTTAGGACTAATTTTATTATACTATTATATATTATATATGTGTGTGTATGCATATAATAGCATATAATATTATACTATATGTATTACTCTGTAATATAGTATTGCAATACTATATTTTAATCTCTCCTACTGGAACTTAGTGGCAGGAACAATCCTATCATCTGGAAAATTAGCTCTATATTGTCAAGCAGAAACATACACTGTGAGAGTGGGTCTTTTGTCACCTCACTCTGACAATCTCTTTTCCTTTCTCTTCTTATCCAGACTTGAGAAGTCTCAGTATTTATGAATGCTCTTTTGGAAAATGGATGTATTGAAGGGAAAGGCTGCTATAACAGAAATAAAGCTGAAGATGAGGAAACTATTTCCTATGAAATGGATTATCTAGATCCATGTGACTCTCTGTGTGGATTTCCCTTTGTCCCTCCCTGACCTGTAGTGAAGTCTTAAAGTCTCCTGTTTAGTATTCCCTGTGTTAGGGCCATCAAGAAAAGGATTGAATAAATCAGATTGATCCCTCATTTTACCAATGAGAAAAATAAGGCATACAAGGATTAAGTGTTTGTTCATGGTAACCCAGAGCTGAGAAGAACAGTCTTTTGTTTTAACCTATTCAATCCTCCAAATCATGAAGTTTCTTATGGCTTGAACTAAGTAGAATTTTGACCAGGAAGCTATGGTGCCTCTGAAGCAAGAGTCTGAGAATCTTCTTTGACTCCATCACAGCCGATTCACTCAGTGAACAGTTGCCATGGTTTATACTACGTCCTATTTGATTGTGCGTGATCCACATCAAACATCGTCAACCGGGAAACCCAGATTATCTGTGCTGTAGTATATTCAAATCCATAACTATAAACTTGATCTTGTGACCATGACCATGAATAAAGAAAAATTTCCCTTGGAGCGGTATGCTGGCATCCGAGGATGCCCATTTGCCTGGGCCACCTCCAAAAAGCACCTGTCATTAGAGCATGGGTCAGCAAACTATGGCCCGTGGGCCAAACTCAGCCCATTGCCGGTTTTTGTAAATAAAGTTTTATTGGAACACAGCTGCTCCCGTTCTTTGACCTATGGCTGCTTTTACAGATGGCAGAGTTGAGTAGTTGTGACAGGGACCAAAGTATTTATTTTCTGGCCCTTTGTAGAATGTGCTTGCCAATTCCTGCATCAGAGCGTGCTTTCTTGTTGCAGAACCTGGGTGCCCCTCTAATGCTGACTGATTTTAAATTGGCTCTTTCTAAAGTCTTTTTTTCAATTTCACCTCTGTAACTAGAAATATCAAGAGAAAAAAGGGCAAGGGTCTGTATCCCCTTACTGGCCAGTTGCAAAAAAAAAAAAAAAAAAAAAAAAAGATATATTGTGAACAGAAGTTTCCCAGTATGACTGATTAGAATTACCTGGGTAACATTTACAATAGAAACCTCTGCAGAAGACACAACAATTACAATTACTTGAAGTTGGTATGACAAGCAAACAGATATGAGGTTGTTGGGAGGGAGGGGGGAGAGGGAGGGCAGAGGGAGGTTTTGGTAATGGGCCACAATAATCAACCACATTGTATATTGACAAAATAAAATAAAATTTAAAAAAGAAAGAAAGAAATCTCTGGACCCATTCCCAGAGGTTGTGATTCAGTAGGTCTACTTATGTTGATAAAAATTATTCTGGTGTGCAGCCAGGAGTGAGAAACCCGAGGAAAGCACATGGAAGTTGGAGACGGAATGAGCAGGATACAAATGCTGGCTCATTCTTGCCATGTGTGTGATCTTCATTGAGGCTTGGTTGTTTTTTCTGTTAAGTGGAAAGAGCAGTTCTTATTGCATAGGGCTGTTCTGAGGACCAAATAAGCCAATGGTTATAAAACGCCTAGCAAGTGTTTGCACATAGCAGACAATTGGTTAGCACCCCTTTCCTTTCCTCCACTGGAGAACCCAGTGCCTTGGAAAGTGCACCAGTCAGATTTTCTTTGTTTTACCTTGTATGTTACATTTCCATTTCTGTTTATGTTCATTTTTCTCTTGTCAAACTATTCTTCAATCCACAAGCCCTTCTCGGTATGTATTAAAGCTAGAGGTGTTTTTTAAAAAATATTTCACAAACTTGTTTCGGGAAGCACCTAGAGGACAGGATGGCCCTAAATGGCTTGTTAGACACATCACTGTCAAAGGTCTTATTAATTCTGCTAAAAAATAAATAAATAAATAAGCACAAGCATTTCCATAACTTTTTTGCTTTTCATAAGGAAACTTGATATAAGGAAATGGACTTTATAAATTCAGAAGACAAACCACAGGACAAATTGAGATGATATCTGTGAAAATCTCTTTCCTTAGAAAAGGAAAAACCAATTTGGTCTCTTTGCCTTGGCATTCTCAACGAGTTACAGAAAGCCGTCTGGAAGTATTAGACTGTTTTTGTTTTCCTACCTAGCCTCCTGCCCCACCTGAGTTAACTAGCAGTCCCAGGGGACTTTCCAGCATGCTGACGACTTCCCACCTCAAGTAGCATATCTCTCATCTTCTCCATCTGAAAATTTTCTCAGCATCTCAGGAGCTTGCTCTGCAGGAATCAGACTCAGCCTGAAAGTAAGGAAACTACTGAAGGGCAAAGATGGTGGATAATTACCCCAAAATCCTTGTCCCCCATGGGATAATGCTGAAGGGTGTTCCATAGATTTCCTCAGTGGGTCACCAGTGGCATTGAGCCCCAGCTGCCCAATGTGTCTATCCCTTGCTAATGCACTCCTTCCTGGCTCTTCTCCCTTCCCTGTCTGAGTTTCCACCCTTCCTCACTTGGGATTTGTTGAATCGCCTTCCAGACAAACTGTCTGTTCCTAAGTCCTTGTCTCAGGGTATATACTTCTGTGAAAATCTAAACTAAACCCATGACCTGGTTCTGTACAGGGAGCTTTGAATTTGCATCTGCATTTCTAGCTTCAGCTTCTTTTTGCAAGGAGAGCTTAATCATTAGGATGACAGCCGAGACCCCAGCTATAAGGGAAACAGCCTGAGCTCCAAGTCAAGTCTATGCACTAAATCGTATGCACTTTATTCGTAGGTGAGCATCTTTAGGCCTCTCTCAAAACCTGTTTATTTTTTCTCTTTGCATTGATGTAAAAATCTTGTCTAACTCATTTCCAAATCCATGAATATGAAAAGCAGAAAATTCAGAGGTTGCTATAAGCACCGCTGCAAAACATGGTTGTTTCTAGCCTGCTGGTAAACAAGGAGACATAAATTGCTCACAGTAAAAAGCACTATAGCTTATGACCATTAAGTGAAGTGTGAATTACCCTACATACAGGCGCTGAGGACCATGCTATATTTCAGCCTAGAACAATAACTGATTGTGATTGTTAATTTTATGTGTCAACTTGGCTGGATCACAGTGCCCAGATCTGTGATCAAACAGTATTCTAAGTGTTTCTTTGAGTGTTTTTTTGGATGAGATTAACTTTTAAATCAATAGATTTTGAGTAAAGCAGACAGCTGTCCATGATGTCGGTGGGCCTCATCCAATCAATGAAAGGCCAAATAGAACAAAAGACTGACATCTCCTGAGCAAGAGGGGATTCTTCAGCAGTTGGTCTTTGGACTTGAGCTCCACTTTTTTCCTGGGTTTCCAGCCTGCTGGCTCATCCTACAGAATTTGGAATTGTCAGCCTCCATAACTGTGGGAGGTAATTTTTAAAAATAAATCCCATTCTCTCTCTCTATATATGTATATGTTCTATTGATTGTTTCCCTGAAGAACCCTGGCCAATACACTGATATTCAAGATAATGCATCTCTTCATTCAACAGCTATTTATTTGACCCCTTATTTTGTGCTGAGTCTCATTCTAGGTACTTGGAATATATTATTAAGCAGTTTAGATTAAGATCCTACACTGGTGTGCTTTCATTCTAGTGGGGGAAGACAGATAGTCAACAGGAAACATGAAGCATTAAATAATGTCCTACCATGCCAGAAATGATAAATAATATAGAGGAAAAAAAGAAAAAGAAGACAGTGTAAGGAGGCTTTGGGTCATAAAAGAAAGTTAAAATACAATCATCATATTAAGAAAGTAGATAAATATGAAAAGTTCTTTCACAAATTCACAAGTTATTTTTTAAGCTAAATGTTAAATTTTGAGATAATTATAGATTTACATGCAGTTGTAAGAAATAATACAGAGAGATCCCATATACTCTTTACCCAGTTTCCCCCAATGGCAGCATCTTGCAAAACTTTACTAAATATCACAACTGGGATATTAATATCAATGCAGTCAAAATACACAACAGTTTCATCACAACAAGCATCCCTCCTTCTGCCTTTTTACACCCACATCCCTTCGTTCCCTCCTTAACCATTTCTGTAATTTTGTCATTTGAGGATGTAATATAAGAAGAACCATATGGTATGTAAACTTTTGGAACTGGATCCTTTCACTCAGCATAGTACTTGGCAATTCATCTATGTTGTTGTGTGTATCAGTAATTCATTCCTTTTTATTGCTGAGTAGTATTCAATGGATTAGGTAGACTATAGTCTGTTTAACCATTCACCCATTGAAGGGCCCCAGGGTTGTTTCCTGTCTGGGGCTATTATAAATCAGTTTGCTATGATTGTCTGTATACAGGCTTTGTGTAAATGTAAATTTTCATTACTCCATAATAAATGTCCAGAGGTGCAATTCCTGGGTTATATGGTAGTTGCATGTTTAGTTTTGTGAGAAACTATCAACTCTTTTCCAAAAGGCTGTACCATTTTACATTTCCATCAGCAATGTATGAGTGATCCAATTTCTCTGCATTCTTTCCAGCATTTGGTGTTGTAACTACTTTGAATTCTAGTCATTCTGATCAGTAATGATATCGCACAGTGATTTTAATTTATACTTGACTAATGGTGTTAACATCTTTTTATGTGCATATTTCCCATCTGTATATTCCCTTTAGTAAAATATTTTCTTGTGTCTTTTGCCCATTTTCTAATTAAATTGTTTAGCTTTTTTCTCTTTTTTTAACACTGAGTTTGAGAGGTATTAATATATTCAATGTAACAGTTTTTTATTAGATATCAAGTTTGCAAATATTTTCTGCCAGTCTGTAGCTTATCTTTCATCCTTTTAACAGGGTCTTTCACAGAGTGCAAGCTTTTGCTTTTGATAAAATTCAATTTATCAATTTTTCCTTTTATGGCTCAGCTTTTGGTGTCAAGTCTAAGAACTCTTTGCCTAGCCCTAGATCTTGAAGACTTTGATCCTCTGTTTTTTATAAAAGTTTTATACCTTGATGTTTTACATTTGAATGTGTAATTTTGAATTAATATTTGTATCCAGTGTGAAACTGTGGGAAACTTATGTGAGGTTTATTGTTTTACCTGTGGATATTCCATTGCTCCAACATTATTTGTGAGAAAATTACATTTCCTTCATTAAATTGCTTTTGTACCTTTGTCAAAAATCAGTTGTGTATATGTTGCACTATCTTTGTCCTCACACAGATTTGCTACCTCTCTCCCCTGGGTGATGGAGATGCAAAGGATTACTCAGAACCCATCTCCTCTGAGCAGTGAGACAACCCAAAGTGGTTAACTTCCTGAAACCCTCAAGAGAGAGGCATTCCTCCTTGGGAAATTAACACTGTACTGGGGTTTTGTCTCAGTATTTATTCTCCAGGCCAGAAAGTTACAGAAAAAGAACATAGGTGGAGTTATGGCTAAGTATAGTTTAACAACAGAGGCTGGTAACATCAGAGAAATAACAAAGTGACATTCCGTAATGCAGTTTGCAAAAGGTTAAGTCAATCCACCAACAAAAGCTTGTTCTTAGCAAATACTGTGTTTTCCTACAGCAGTTTCCTCAGTATTTTTACATAACAATAGAGTAATTTTCTTAACATATCTATCAGTATGTTAATCTGCTCCAAGGGCATCTGTCCTTGAGAGCCAGCAACTTTGCTGTGTTACAATTCTATATCCACAACACAGACTTTAGCTTGGGGAAAGTTTCCTGTCTTTTGCAAGCTTAACATTTCTATATGTAATTTTAAAAGTTTAGGTTATACCTGAAAGTACAGGGCTTTGGAGGCTAGGCCCCTCTGCAATACATTTGCTTCATGAATGTTAGTATACTCCACAGGTATATATTTGTAAACTATTTCTGGGTTTTTTATTCTGTTCTACTGATCTACATGTCTATTTCTTCACCTACACCACACAATCTTAACTAATATAGCTATATAATATGTCCTGAAATCAGGTATATTCTTTTGCAAAATGTTTTTAGCTATTCTTATTCCTTTGCCTTTCCATTTAAATTTTAGAATGAACTTGCCTATACCCACAGAAAATTTTTACTGGAGTTTTGATGAGAATTGCATTAAATGTGTATATCTATTTGAGGAGAATTGACATATTTATTGTGTTGTTTTTCAATCCATGAACACAGCATTTCTCTCCATTTATTTTGATCTGTAATTTCTTTCATCAGCATTTTGTAGTTTTTAGCATACAAGCCCTGTGTATATGTTGTTAGACTTAAACCTATGCATTTTATTTTTCAATTGTAAATGGTATTGTTTTTTAAGTTTCAGTGTCCAAGTGCTCTTTGCTAATACACAGAAATGTAATTCATTTTTACATGTTTATCTTATATCACGTAATCTTGCTGAAGGAACTTTTTAGTTTTAGGAGTTTTTTTGCAGAATCCTTGGGATTTTCTATGTAGATGATCTGCAAATCAGGACAGTTTTACTTCTTTCTTTCTCATTTGTATGACTTTTATTTCCTTTGTCTTTTGCCTTACAGAACCGGCTAACACTTTCAGGACCGTGTTGAATAAGAGTGCCAAGAACAACATCATTGTCTTGTTGGACTGAAGAGAAGGGTGGGTGCCACCTCATTACTGCCAGGTGTGAGTAGAAGTCCAGGTTCCCCACTCAGCCTCCATTAACACCCAATGGGTGCGGGTCCTCTTTCCTGCTGTGTGGGGGTGAGAACTCCAGCTCCCCCACTAAGCTTCCATTGCTTCCTCCCTGGATGGAAGGGTGGACATGACTTCTTACTTCTCTCCACGTAGCCTCCACTGACCCCAGGCCAGAAGTGGAGAGCTGGCCTTGTTACCACTGGGCTCTGTTGGACGTGCTCTGTCTTCTAAGCCTCCTCTGACACCATCTCAGTGCAGAGGGGGAGGGGCACCCTGTGACTTCCAAGTGGGGGTGCCATTACTGTCAGCAGGGATGAGTGTCCCATTTCCCTATTTAGCCTTCTCTGATATTACCCTCCTCCAGCAAGGAGTCAGGGGAGCCTCATTACATCCTGATGAGGGTGGAAATCTAGGTTCTGTGCCTGGCCTTTGCTAATGTGAGTGGGTCACAGAATTTTCTGTGAGTTTGGCTAGAAAAAAAGTGTTATTGTCTGAAAGTGGTCTGGCTTTCTAGCTTGCCCCTTTCCTGGCTCTCTGGGTAAAGGAAGCGGGCTTCTGTTGGGGCTTTTGTTTTGCCCATGCTGGCTGGCATTTATGGGTTTTTGGCTTCTTTAGTAACAGTTTGGGATGTATGAGGCAAAATGAAATCCAAGGGAACTCACCACTCTGTCATTCCTTGGGTCCTCAGTGTCCTGGCTGATCTGCCTTCTCTCCACTCTACATAGTCTTCTTATATTTATTACATATATAACATCCAGGGTTTTTAGTACTTAGCAGAAGGAATAGGAAAATACATCTACTCCATCTTCCCCAAAGTGGAAGTTCCTCATAATTTTTTTTTTTTAATTTAAAATTTCTGTTGCTGAACTAAAGTTAGCAGAGGTGGGAAAGGGGAGAAAGGGTTAGTGAGAAATGGTAAAGGGCCACAAAAAGTGATTATATTATATAATGATAAATGTGCTAATTATCCTGATCTGAGCATCACATATTGCACACGGGTACCGATATTTAATGTGGTATCCCACAGATATATACAATCAATTATGTTTCAATAAAAAACAAACAAACAAGAAACAGTGACTCATCAAGGACGTCTGTAAAATTTGTTTCGCCATGTGTGTTATTGGACCAGAGTACTTGCCCCAAAGAGAATTATTTACTCTTCTCGGTATTCTGTTATAAATATTAGATATTTAAAGCTATTGAGTTACCTATTTCTAATAACCACAGATATTGCAACAAATAATGAACTATAAAGCATATTAAAGATAGTCCTCTAACTGGGGGATCTATGGAACAATAAAACTGGAGAGAAAATGGAAGCTGTTAGATCCTTCTACACTGAGGGCTGGATATCCGAGTTGGCGCAGCCCCAGTATGGAGTAGAGGTTGAAGGTGTAGGCTTTGATATTGGGTTGGTCAAGTTCAAACTTCTCTGTTTACAAGTTATGTGACTTTAGATAACTTACCTGATCTTTTTTTCCCCATTTTTAATTGTTATATAATTGGGATTTTAATCATACCTATTTCAGGGGGTTTGGGTATGAATTAAAGAAGTGAGTGTATATAAGCACTTATAACAATTCTTAGCACATATAAGCATTCAATGAACATTACCAATCATTCTTACTCATAGAGTGTGATTTAGAGAGAGTGAGTAGGCCCCTTCCACATACTTTCCTACCTATTTTTCATTAGTGGCTGGGATTCAACCATTGAGTAGTTGCTCAAGTTAAGGTTACGAGCCCTAGTGGATGCAAATGTCAAAAGGTCTGATGTATTATTCTGAAGGCACTTGTATCTTGTATTAGGGAGATCTAGCTATTACCTCAGCTGCCTATGGCAGACCCCCACAATGACAGTGGCTTAATGAAAAATGGAAGATTTTTCTCTTTCATCTAAAAGTTCAAGGTGATCTGGCAGTTCTGATCTGCGAAGTTGTCAGGGCCCAGGCAGCTTCTGTCTCATTGCTCTGAGGTCTCTAGGGTGCTGTCCTTGCCACATGGTTCCAGATGGCTCATCTAGTACCCAACTGCCAAGCATCAGGACAGCAAAGAGACTAAGGTGGAAGCAGTTGCCTTCTTTTAAGCCAGTCTTAGAAGATGCTGGTATCACTCACACTCATGCCCCACTGGCCAGATCTGAGTCACGTGGCCACATGGAGCCATGGAGATCCCTTTGAAAGCAGAGTTGATTGGTGAGTGAGCAGAGATTGGGAAGTCAAGTGTCTTTGACTTCAGTACTTGTGCTTAGGTTGCAAATTGGCACTTCCTGGCTCTGTAACTTGAAAGTTCTAGGAGAGGAAAAAGAATCTGGGGGGCCAGAGTGCTCCAGGGAAGTAAGGGGAGACTGATGTGGGAACAAGAGCATAGTCAGGGGAGGGCAGGGAGACCTCAGCGCAATCACACTTTTCCCTCACGTGGGACTTGCAAAGGCAGCATTTGCTTCAACTGGTTCAGGGGCCTCGGCCACGTGACTTTATTACCACAAAATGGTGGGCAGTGTTATCCTTTTTTTCCCTTGTTGAATCCTAGGAATTGGGGTCTACATTTGTTTTGTAAGACTATTGTAACAAATAACCACAAACTTGGGGACTTAACACAACAGAAATGTGTTCTCTCACTGTTCTGGAGGCCAGAAGTCTGAAGCCCAGGTGTGGGGAGGGCTGCGCTGCCTCTGACAGCTCTAGAGAAGCATGCTTCCCTGCCTCCCCTGGCTCCTGACCACTGCTGGCGATCCTTGGTGTCCCTGGGCTTGTGGCAGCTTGGCTCCAGTCTCTGCCTTCATTCACATGCCTTCTTCCCTGTGTGTCTGTGTCTCTGCCTCTCCATATCTCCACATGGTCTTCTCATAAGGACACCAGTCATTGGACTTTTGCTATTGTTATCCAGCATGACCTCTTCTTAGCTTGATTACATCTGCTAAGACCCTATTTACAAATGAAGGCACATTCGTAGGTGCTGGGGCTTAGGACTTGAACATATCTTTTTGAAGGATGCCATTCAACCCATGATGGGTCTAAGCAATATTTTTTAATTGATTAAAGCTAAGCCATGTTTTCTTAAAACAATTAAAGCCCCTTCTAACCCAGTGGCAACTGTGGGTGCACAAGAGAGCTCAAAGCACACTTCCAGCATCCTGGCAATGTCGGATCCTTGGCAATAGAGAGGCCTCCACTACATCACCCAGTGGATCCTCCTTAATACCTATGTTATTGCAACACATGCAGAAAACACCAACTTACCTTAGAGTTTGGGGAGAATGGAGATATTTAATGATAGCAATATGAGTAAATTTTTTTGTCTCTGATTATGTTCTTTTTTTAATTAAAAAATAGAAATAAAAATACAGATTGGGATAAGAGATCTTTAGTTTGGGGAGGTGATATGAAAGGCTTCTGGTCTTTATATCGTGCATCTGAAAAAGTCTTAATTACGCCAATCAAGGCAACATTCTTTTCCAATGAACTACATATTATATTTTCCCTTCAAGACAAAGATGAACATTTATGAAATTAAAGTAGGCTGAAAGAATCCATGTCAGGCATAAGCTCAGATTTATATTTTAGGGCCCAAATGACTGGGGGACATTAAAAAAACTGCTCACTGCACAACTGAACAAAAATGGTCTTTTTTTTGCACATATTTTGAACAAGAACGAGGAGTTTGCTTTCCCCAGTGCACAGCAGCCCAGCTCCCCTCCTCATTAGTCCAGTGCAGAGCCAGGGCTGCTCCCTCCGGCACTCATCAGCTCACTGAAACATGCTGTAGAATTGATCTGGCAGCCGTGAAAGGAGTTTGGAGTTTGGAGGCAGGGAGGGAAGCACAAGAGAGGGTAAGACTTCGGTAACATGGACTCTGTATTTTCAAGAATATCACCATGTTTGCCTAACGTTAAGGACTGTGACATTAGCAGGGTCCTCTGATCTTTGGGCTACAAAATTGTTGGCACAAGAGCCCTATAGTGTGCGTGTGTGTGTGTGTGTGTATGCGTGTGTGTGTGTACGTGTGTGTGTGTGTATGCGTGTGTGTGTGTGTGTGTGTGTGTGTGTGTTTGTGTGTGTTGGGGGGATATCTTTTGAGTCTTGGGCTTGAGGACACGTATTCAAAATGATGGAGTTCTCTCTGATTTAAGTCTGAACCACTTTCACAGGAAGAGCAAAGACAATTAGCATCTGTTGGTCATTTGCTAAATGTCAGGCTATTTTATTATTTTTGTTTAATCACCATAATAGTCCTGGAGGTCAGCATTGTTACTCCATTTTATAGATTAGGACACAGAGGATATTCAAAATATTTAATAATCAGAAAAGCACAGGCAGAGACCATTTAATAGTATAAGGGTACTTCAAAAAGTTCATGGGAAGATTCATATTATCTTTTAATTCTATTTTTACATGAACTGATGGAAGTACCCTAGTCCTCTGGCTGAGGTCCTGGAGTGCCCCAGGAAGGGGTCAGGGTAGCTGGGGCAATGGGGAGGTGCGCTAAGGGACAGAGGCTGTTTGTAAGTACAAAAGTATTTGGATAACTACCGGAGCATATGTACATTGGCTCTGCTTGGGAGGAAAGTTTGCTTCCCCTAAGACAAAGGTCCCAGTGTCTAACTTGGGATTTGAACTCAGCTCGCTCTACTCCAAAGATTACACTCTTTCCAAAATGCCACAAGTCTCATCTGCTCGCTCCCTCTTTTCGTGAGGGCAGAGCCCTTACATGTGCCTAGGAGCAGGAACCCTGGCAAGCAGTGTTCTTGGGGTAAATGATGTCAGAGCCTTTACTGTAAATACTTTCTAAGGTGGTGGAGAAAGTTTCCAGCATCCTTGGGAATGTGTGACGCATGTCATGATGTCAGACCGTATTTCAAAAGAAGAAAAAGGCATTCAAAAGCAGAGTTGGATAACTGAAAATAAATATTGCCCCAGAGCTAATCCTTCATTTACTGTATGGAAAACACCAGGACCTACAACCCCGATACTCCTGTTGGGGGAAGATAGATGTTCTGACACAATACTTTGAGAAACACCATTTCTGACTTAAATGATTATGCTAAGCATTTTGAAAGCTTCAGTTAAGATTTTGGTTTCCCCCTACACACAAAAGATAGGGTTTGGAGTTTAACTAATTATAGCACAGTATTCCATGGCTTTTTCTTTTTCTTTAATTTATTAATTTATTTTTCTTTTCAATTGGAGCATAAATGATTATACATATTTGCGGGGCACAAAGCTGACTATCGGTAGTTGTGTACAATATATGATGGTCAAATCAGGATAGTTAGCTTATTCATCATTACAAGATGTTACCATTCTTTGTGCTGTTAACCAGTTTCTCATTAATTTCTCATGAACCCTCACCCCTCCCGCTCCCCTTCCCCCTTTCCACTTCTGGTAACCACGGTTCTTTTCTCTCCTTCTAAAAGTTCAACATGTTATTGTGATTGCTGTTTCTTTCTTTCTTTCTCTCTCTCTTTCTTTATTGTTTATTTGTTTATTTATTTATTTATTCAGCTCCCACCTATAAGTGAGGACATGGGGTATTTCTCTTTCTGCTCTATGGCTATTTTTTATGAGTTGATTTAGGTCGCATGAAAAACTATGCCACCTGTACCCATTCCAGTATATACAACACAATGTTGCCATATCTCTCAGCTGACAACCTAAAACTACACATAAAAACATGTGGATGGAAATTAAAGGAGAATGCTTTCTCCCTCTAGTCGAAACAGAAGAGTCATGTAAAATCCTTTTTTTTTTCTTTTTTCCAGTGAGAAAAAACAATATTCCTTTCCAAATACAAACAGAAATCTACTCACTGGCTGTGAGAAAGCAGGCCTAGAATGGACACATTTCCCTCTCTAGGGATCAGCTTGGCTCTTATCTATATTTAAAAACCTTTGAATTTATGCCTCCTGCTGTTCTCTTGCATTTTTTAATTGCATCTATCTTACTAAGCTGTGTTTTCATCACTGACCTAATGCTGCCTCTCCTTTCCTTCTTGCAGATTCAAAACTCTTCCATGATAATCATAGAACTGCAGCATCAGAAGGCAATTCCCTAAGTGTGGTCCACACACATCCCTGGTGGTAAGCCGGATGATTGTAAGTGATAGAGGCACAATTACCTTTTTTAAATTTAACAGTCATGTCTTTATTTCAATGTGTATTAAAATACAGAATCGGAGCATCAAACAATGATTACATAGTTATTATTGCTTAGGACCATGCTGAACATCAAAAGCGAATCTATTATGGCCAATTAAAATATGTTAAGAAAATAATGGTACAGGTGGTGTGTGTGAATACAGCAAAGAGCATAAACCATTCGGGAGGCACTTCTATCAAGGTCTGAAATGGCATTCTCTGACATCGACTATGCTCTCAGCAGGCGGGCAGCCAGCTTCTCTGCTCATGAGGCGGGGAGGTAACTGCAAGAGTGTAATCTGAATAAATGAGGAGCGAACACATCCGCAGCACAATTGGAGAGGCTGGGCATTAGAAGAGCAGATAGCTCTTTTCCTTAAGTTTGGTCAGTCTGATATGCTGTTCTCCAAGTAAGCTCAAGAGCCTGCTCTGTCTACTTACCCATGCAAAGCACAAATCTGAGACTCAGCTCTACCCACTCCAATTTGAAGAAAGAGCCATGTCTACTTTGGACAGACAGAAGAGCATGCAAAGCCTGAGAGCAAGCATGCGGCAGCCTGTGCCAGGCCTTTCTGCTCTTGGGTGTGTCCTGGGCTGGCATAGAAGGCCATGGAGCTGAGCTTGGGCTGGCCAGTTCTCCCAGTGCATCGTATCAAGAAGGTAAAGGAACAACAGCAACAACAACAACAACAAAAAAAACAGGTGGAGCTGGCCACCAACCAGTAGATCGGCTGTCTGCTGTGGTGTTCACTATTCTGCTAATGAATGTAAATTCGGTGCATCCCTATCTCAACTCTGCTTTTGAGGAAAGGGAGAAGTATTTTTCCTAAGGAGTGCATTTACACAGAATAGTTGATGTGTTTGGATTCTGTGGAGAAGGAGAATCAATAGGATAAGTCTATCTACACATCTCTCTATCTCTATCTCTACATCTAATCTAGAAAGAGATTTAAGGTATTGGCTCACTCGATTTGGGCCACAAAAATCCCATGATCTGCTGTCTGCAACCTGGAGACCCAGGAAGGCTGATGGTATAATTTCAAAGCCTGAGAGCTAGAGAGCCCATGTTATAGATTCAAGTCTGAGTCTGAAGGCCTGAGAACCAGGAGCTCCAAGGGCAGGAGAAGATTAATGTTCCAGCTCAAACAGCAAGACAGAGAGTGAATTAAATCTTCCTATACCGTTTTGTTCTACTAAGGCCCTGGATAGATTGCATGATGCTCTCCCGCCCCGTCCCCCCAACGCCCCCTGCATTGGGAAGGGATGTTCACTTTACTGAGTCTACCAGTTTAAATGCTAATCTCTTCTAAGAACACCCTCACAGACACACCTAGAAATAATGTTTAATCAGCTATCTGGGCATCCCATGGCTGAGTCAAGTTGACACATGCAATTAACTATCACACTTGGTATCCTCAATGTGATGCTATATATGACTAAACTATTTAGACCTTGGAAAATATGCAGTGAACTGCTGTGCTTGTTTGAAGTTGTCTATGGAGTCTGCCTACAGTGCTAGATAAATAACAGAGGGGAAGAGGGAATGGATTTGTTTAGAAGAGCAGTTTCTGGGCTCAGCACATGGCTAATGCTAGAACTTCTCTCCCAAGTTCTTGCCTTTGGGAAGAAGAGTTGGATAAGTGAACCCTTAGATCCATCTCAATATTACCCTTCCATGAGCTTGCCCCTTATGCATTTTACCTTTTCTTTGTTCTTTCAGCTCCTGTATCACTTTATCTGGACAACTCTTAGGGTAAGTACACTGCCAATTATGTTTTTGTCGAATCCACTTTGGTAACATCTAAGTGCTTGGGGTGCACAGATCTCTTCATGCTCGTCTCTGCACTCTGCACAGAGTCCAGCTCAATGCTTTGTGAAAATGGTAACTCAGAAAAATGAAATGGAATTGAAGAAGGGGGAAGAAGTGGGGAAATGGTGTCACAAGGCCATGTGATCATACAACTACCCAGGAGACTAATGAGCCCAGCTAGCTCCTAGATGACATTTGTTGAGCACTTGGCAGCAGATTACCTTTGGCTGAGTGGGGAGGAAAAAAAAAAAATCCCAATGTAAATTCAGCTGTTTTAAATTTAAGGTTTGCCTGACTGCTCCATGATCACAATTGAACATGCTGATTACTCTGGCATAAATTAAATGGGCTCCAGTGATACGACAAGTTACATCCTAAATTCCAGGTGTTGACATGTCCTCCTTGCCCCTTTGAAATAGGATCATTGGTGATAACACATTTCACCTCTGTGGTGCTTATAAAATTTACAGGGTTTTTTCACAAGGTAATAAATGGCTGAAGAAAACAGGTGGAACTGTAGATGCTCAGTATATGTTGCTTGGGCACTCAGAACAGAAGCAGATGACAAGACCCTTATATGTTGTGGCCTAGGGACTTGGGCAGGGGGGCCATGTTAATCCCCATTACAGAGCGGGGAAGGATAGTCACTGCCATCACCAGATGGAGGTTTGAAGCCTGCCTCTGCTGCTTGGTATCTGTGTCACCTAGGCAAGTTATTTAACTTCTCTAAGATTCGGTGTTTTTCTGTGGTAGAATGGATCTGAAGACACTTGTCATAATAAATAAATAGCACTGATTTTATTACCATTTTAATGCAGGATCTTGTTTAATATTACAACAACTTTATGAATCTTCTATTAATATCCCTATTTTATAGATGAGAAGGCCAAGACAGCAGAAGCATGGAGAGCACAAGTAGATCTCCCAGGGCCATTAGAGGCTGAGGTGGGTTTTTATGCATGTCCCCAACCAGTGACTGACCCCACTAACCCACACTACTAACTTGAGACTATTATATTCCATAACTAGCACACGTGCTGGATGTGTTCATCTGAAAAGTTGTCAACTGCCCTTTTCTTCCAAGGTGGTGGAGAGACTTGCAGATTGAATATAAGATGTACCTCTGTCCTCGTTGGTGTCATGCCCTACTGGGTCGAAATCCAATAACTATTTTAACAGTGGTCCAGGAGCAGACAAATCCCTTTGTTTTCCTCTTGGCTTCATTGTCTTGCCTGAGAAATAAGAGGCTGGACTCTGAAGGATGATCTCCCAGCTCTTACACTCAAGGGAACACAAAAGGCAGACAAGTTCCATTGGAAAAGAAAAGAAAAAAAAGCTTGTTTGGATCAATATAAAGAAGTGAAAAGATCAGGAAAACAGAGCTTGACAAATGAGGAAACCAGTCGTGACGTGGGTGGGGTAATGGGAGAGGTCTGTGGTTCTTGGAGACTTTATCTAGAAAATTCTTCACAATTCTTAGAAAGCTTAAATGGCTTTTGAAAAAAGAGGAGTGAAATTCTTTGGCTGAGAAACGTGGCCAGGCTGCTCCCGGGCCTGTGAGCATATGTTTGCTAGAGGGTGAGCTTCAGATGGACATTTCCAAGCAGCAATGAGACAGAAAGCCAGCCTCGCCTATCCTTGACGCAACGCTAAGAAGTACGAGCCCATTTTGATTTTAGGATTCGGCAATATAAACGGCATTGGTATCGGGATGGGTGGTATCGAGGGTGGGTGTGAGAACAGTGAGACTGTAATAGAAAACTTGTGTTTATGGGGTCTGATAGTAATTTAAGCTGTAAACGTAATCTAGGAGTCAGTCTCATTTTCTGTGGTTCTTCCAGATGCGCCCAGAGGGGAGAAGCAATGCGTGGAAACATCCAACCCAATAAATAAATAAATGCATACACATTTGCAATGATTGCTTTCTGCCAGTATTTGATAAACCTCCCGAGCTAGAAAAATGGCTAATACGCTCTCCCACCTTCCCCGCTCACCGTCTCCCCGGCCCCTCTCTGCCTTCAAGGCTGAAGGCTTCATAGTCCGCTGAGATTCTGCTCCCCACATTATAAACTACGCACTTGCTCTCTGAATGACTCTCTATTCCTGACTGTGCTAAATAGGACCTCTGTGGCTATAGATGGGGACCAGTGTTTCTTTTGTTTAAATGGTGATGGCCTCCCAGATATTGTAGAATCAGTGGGGAACTGAGGAGTGGGGGAGAGGAAACTTCTTTGCCAGTCTACAAAGAATTGGGGTGGGAAGCAACAAAGAGAACCCCCCTGAGTTTCTACAATCTCTCAGTTTTAGTGAAAGACGAGGTTGTCCTCTGTAAACTATCCAAATGTTTCCATAATTGTTGAGCATTTGGACTAAAACAGGATCTTGGCTACACTTTCCCTGCAAATGGCCAGGGAGAAGGGAACACTCTCTCATCGGGTACAGAGGAGGGAAACCTGGCACCCTGCCTGGAGTGGAGATTTTGTGTTTTACAGAAATGATTCAGGGAGGACATCTGCAAGAAACTGTTGATCAGTGAAATGTGTATTTGCGCAAAACACACTTTCCCAGCTGAGCCCAGCCCTCCCTTCCAAACACTCCCGGCTGGGTCCTGCTCGTTTGGCACCCCCATTGCCTTGCTTAGGGCTGTTGCTGTTTGAGGATCTTAGTGTGTGTGAATTTCAAAGTAATTCTGCTAATGTGGGGGCTTCTACTATCTTATGGACCAGAACTAATTTGAAATCTGTCTACAGTTAAGAGCATTAGAAGGAACAGGCATTTATAACAGTTAACTTACTAATGCCAGACCCATTCTAATACTTGACAAATACTAACCCATTCAATCCTGGCAGCAATCAGGTATTTATTATCTCCATTTTACAGATGAGAAGACTTAGGCATAAAAATGTTAAGTAATTTGCTCAAGATCACATAGCTCGTAAGTTACGGAACCAGTATTTCATAACCAGCTGTCTGACTCCAGAGCCCACACTTTTAAGCACAATACTACAATAAAAATAACACCCACTTCCTAGGGTTGTTCTGAAGATCAAGTGGGATCATCAGTAAAGGTAAGCTTTAATGAACAAGCGTAGGAGAACTAGAAATCTTTAAGTGGTTCTTCTGATTCAAAAATCACAATTGCTGGGATCTTATATTTCTTCCCCCCCCCTTTCTTCCTTCCCTCCATTTTCCATTGACTGCCATGGGTGACTGAACACTTGATCTCACTGAGAAGGCTCTTGAAAAGTGAAAGGAAGGAAGGAAGGAAGGAAGGAGGGAGGGAGGGAGGGAGGGAGGGAAGGAAGGAAGGAGGGAGGGAGGGAGGGAGGGAGGGAGGGAGGGAGGGAGGGAGGGAGGGAGGGAAGGAAGGAAGGAGGGAGGGAGGGAGGGAGGGAGGGAGGGAGGGAGGGAGGGAGGGAGGGAGGGAAGGAAGGAAAGAAGGAAGGAAAGAAGGAAGGAAGGAAGGAAGGAAGGAAGGAAGGAAGGAAGGAAGGAAGGAAGGAAGGAAGGAAGGAAGGAAGGAAGGAGAGAGATGAAAGAAAGATGGCTCTCTTCCTTTCCTTTCCTCTTTCCCCTCCCCTTCCCTCACTTCTGACTCCTGAGCTCACACTTCCAAATAATCTTCTCACATACAAATCATTGATTGTTCTCAGACTTTGCATTCAGAAGGATCCAGGCAAAGTTTCTCTCTGTCTTTCCCTTCCTTCCTTCCTGATCCTTTCCTTTCTTTCAGAATGATATTGATTTGTTTTCCTGGATAAAAGGGTGTTTTGGTTTTATTAGATCGCCTGATGGGAGACCTGGTTCACAGGCAGCAGATCGGGCAGGCAGCCTGTGGATTTTCTCGTCACTCCGTCCCAGCACCCGACTGGTCTGGCACATGACCCATGTTCAATAAATGCTTATTTAAAAATGTTGGAAAGTGTGGGTTAACTCACATTGCCCAATCTACCAAAAAGCGTAAAGTGTAAAATGTATTTTTCCATGAGCAAAACTAGAAAGTTACATGTTCTTTTTTCTTGTTTTTCACAGCAAATTCATTCATTCACACCTGCTTTTCTCCATATCTTACTTCACATGTGGAATTTCAATAGTTCAAGAAGACAGGAAGGGAAGGAGAAACTCTTAATCATATATCAATTTTGGTATGCTAGAACCTTTTTCTCCCTTTCTGTCTCTCAAATTATAATTTTGAGGATCACTGGTCCACTGATGTTTCTCTCTTTTTAAATTTTTGATCCAGAATGACCTACCTAGACTGACCTTTTCTCAGGAG
Organism: Cynocephalus volans; assembly: GCF_027409185.1. NCBI lineage: Eukaryota > Metazoa > Chordata > Mammalia > Dermoptera > Cynocephalidae > Cynocephalus > Cynocephalus volans. The sequence continues at coordinate 13,905,506 of NC_084468.1, forward strand.
AGACAGTCACCCAGTGGACTAGGAGATGGTAAAGCTCAAGTAGGTACAGTTGGCAAGACTCTGATAGGCATGTACAAAAATATGAAATCATTGCACCAGCAGATTAGAGGTGATAAAGTAAAAGACAGAAGTGTGAACAGAAAAACAAAGTGATTTGTTGGAGAATTAAAGGCAAGATTAAAGGTCTAGAATAAAGAGATCATTGTGCTTCATCTTACAGCAGTAGTTTGTGATTTTATTGATTGATAGGCTGATTTATTATTTGTTGAATGCCTGCCATGTGACAGATGCTCTACCAAAGGCATTCGTTTGTATTATTTCAATAAACTGTAATTGAGAGTATAGACTTATTATTATTATTATTATTATTTTCATCTGCAGTATAACCAAGGAGTGACTGTAAGGCATCCTTGTCAATTTTTTGGGCTGCCTTTCCATGTTTGTGGACTTCCCCATATTATGGGTTCACTCCTCCACAAGGTGGAAGCCAGAAACTCACCTTCTAAACTTTCCTTGCTAGAATGTGACTTAGGCTCTAGATCAGATGCCACCATGTGAGATTTCAATTCAGAAACTAGAGTAAAGGAGGTCCAGGAGCTGGGCAGGATCATACTAACCAGTGACAGGCTCATCAGCACCCAGAAGTGACTGTGACAAAGGTTTCAGTGTGTCATCCAGCATCAGAGGCATGATCTGAGGCACCCGTGCCCAGAAGTGGCAATGGTAAGGGCACCACTGGAGAGCCCTTGCTGTAATTTGGAAGTTATTCCCGGATGTGTAGACTCCAAGTGTCATTCTCTGGCCCTCTGAAAAATTCCTAGAGCTTTTCTGATTAAACTAGTACTATAATTTGAATATCCCCCCAGAACTTATTGAAGCTTGACCTCCCTTATAACAGTGGTAAGAGGGTGGGTCAGACTATGATATTTGAAAGGTGGGGCTTTGGGAGGTGATTGAATCATGAAAACTCTGTACTCATGAATGAATGAATCCATTCATGGATTAATGGGTTAATGGTTTAATGGGTTATCAGGATGTAGACTGGGGACTTTGTAAGTATAGCACATGAACAAGCTTGGACAAGCTCTTCCTCAGCTCTTGCCATGTGATACCATGCATTGCCGTAGGACTCTGTACAGAGTCCCCACCAAGAAGACCCTCAGCAAATGTGTTCCCTGGACTTTGGACTCATCAACCTCTAAAACTGTAAGAAATAAATTGGCTTTTTTTTGTAAATGATCCAGTTTCAGGTATTCTACTACTAGCCACAGAAAATGGACTAATACAACTGGTTAGAATAATCTTATGACTGTTTCAGTGTCATGCTTATAGTTCTCATTTCAAGATGGTAGCCTGAGAACAGTTTGAAATATGTCCCTTCCACATCTAACACTTAGGAATAATAAAAAAAAATTAAGCTGATAAGTAGATATATTTTTTAAATAATACACAAATAAAGCATAGTAGTACTTGAAAAATGAGAGAAAACTCTTCATAGACCAGAAGCTATAAACAATTCTTAGAAGAAAGGATAGGCTGTGTGTCAGTCAGCTATTGCTGTGTAACAAACACCACAAAAAAAATTAATGGATACAGTAATTAACATTTATTTCTCACTCATGAATCTGGGAGTCAGCTGGGTGATATTGTTTCAAGTGATGGGATCTGAGTTGGTGAACATCTACCTGGTCTTAGCTGGCCTTGGGGTTTTTTTGGCTCCAGGTCACAGGTTTGGTTCAGATCTTTTCTACAGGTTTCTCATTCCCCTGGGACCAGCAGCTGTTCAGAGCATGTTTTTTCATGAGGATGGCAAAAGACTAAGAAAGCAAGATTAACCATGCAAGCCAGTCACTGCTCATATTATCAAACACACTACCACCTCATTGGCTCAGGCAAGTCACATGGCAAGCCTGTCATGAATGGTTCAAGACGTAGATTCATTTCTTGGAGGAATAAATATGTAGGGGGTAACAAATGCTTGCTGAACAATGATGTAACGCTGCTAGAAATCAAAGCTGTGAATGAAGGTTGTCATTCAGTTCACTAAGGGAGAAGTAAGACTCACTGAATATCTGATGAAGGCCAAGATTATGAGAAAGACCACAAGTTTGAAGACTATAAGAATGTATATATGAGGAAATAGAGTGAACAATCAAGAATAGCCAGAATAACGCTTTAAAATGTATTAGAGAGATAAAATAGGAGAATGCAGCAATTTTTAAAAAAGGATGTTATGAAGAAATGCTAAGTGGGTAACAAACACAATTAGAGATTTAAAAAATAAAAAATGTAACTTTGAATAGAAAATTTAGTAGAAGCACTCAACTGAAGTGTGCGTGCAGCTGAGTAACAAATGGGTGAATTTGGATACACGATTTGCCCATAGTGAGTGAATGCTGGTTGAATGCATGAATGACTATATCAAAATGGAACTTCACTAGATCACGTAGCCCAATGTTTCCTAATGTGTTCCTATGCAACCAGATCTGCTCAGTTATATCTAAATACTTCAAGTCTGTTCTTTGTACCCCTAGTCCCTGTTATAAGCTGTCATTCTCACTGACCTGAACTCCTGCCATCTCCTCTCCCTGGTCTCCTCTCATCTACTTCTGCTCCTCCACTATTTTTTTTTTCCTACCTTGGAGCCAAAGTGAAGTATTGAAAGCATAAATCACTCTCTTTTCTTTTAAAAACGCTGCAGTGGCTTTCTGTTGCAAGTCAGGATTAAGCCCCAGGTCTGTCACATTTTCTGTAGGGCTCTGTGTTCACTGCCTGCCTCATCTCTCACCATTTTCCACGTTGCTTATCACATGCCATTACACTGACCTTTGTTTAGCCCCTAAAATCAACCAGGATGTTTCTAGATTTGAAATCTTTGCCTCAATTCGGAACACTCATATAACTCCTCTTCTCCAATTTGCTTGGCAAATTCCTCCTTTCTCTTGAGGAATCAGCTTAACCTCATCTTAAATGTGTCATCTTAAAGATCACTTCCTTGTCTTCCCAGTTTAGAATAGTTTTCTTCATTAGCCACTCTCGTGATACCCTTCGTGTCACTTAATCACAATTATAATTATATACATGTGTCATGCTTTGTTTTGTGTCTGTTTCTCCAGTGTGACTGGAGGATATCTGAAAGTCAGAATTGTGACATATTTCTTCAGTGCTGTATCGCAAATTCCTAACTCAGTATTGAGTATATGGTAGGTTTTCAAGACATATGAATTAATTCCTCTTTGAATAAACAAATATATCAGGGTACACTCAACTGAATTGTGAATATACACCTCTGGATTTTGTGATTGAGTTAGTAAATCATACATAGCTATAAAAGGAAGAGCTGCAGGGAATTTTCTAGTGTTTGGTTTCACAAAAATAGTGAAAGTTATCCATTTTCCTAAGATTGGCTCTGAGGTGATCAATTTGTGTCATACTAATGTTGAGCTTTACCAGTGAGTTAATGGTCATCTCAGAAGCAACACCCACTCTGCAGGAAACACACTCTTCCTTCTCCCCATTAACTACTATTCCTTTATTGTCTCCCTCTTCACAGTTTCTATCAAATGTTGGTGTAACCAAGGACAAGATATGCAATGGACTGAATGTTCGTGTTCCCACAAAATTCATATGCTAAGTGATGGCATTAGTAGGTAGGGCCTTTGGAGAAGATTAGGTCATGAGGGTGGATCCCTCATAAACAGAATTAGTGCCCTTGTAAAAGAGGCCCCTTCCACCATGTGAGGTGACAGTGAAAAGACACCACATGTGAACAAGATACCCAATCTGCTGGAGCTTTGAATTTGTACTTCTCAGTCTCCAGAATTGTGAGAAATAAATTCCCATTGTTTATAGCCACCCAGTCTATGGTATTTTGTCATAGCAGCCTGAACAGACTGAGACATGGTATAAGACATTTTTAGTTGCCTTCCTAATGTCCTACCCTCTTCCTTGTTAATAGAAGCCCAACTTTGTTCAGGTCTGTCAACTTTAGGGACAAGGATCTTATAAGAGGCAGACCACCCCCAGTCCTAGAGTGAATATTGATTAGTCTCAACTAACTATGATAATTAATTATGAATGTATTTTCGTTAAAGAAAATTGGGGACTCTAGAGAAGTAGAAAACATACTGTTTCACTACGCAAATGCAACCATTTCTAACATTCTTTTGAAATTTCTTCCAGTCTTTTTTCTATGCACCAGTGAATTATTTTAGCATATAGTATACATAATTTCATATACTTTGTACCCTGCCTGTTTGCTTACAATATATTGTAATCCTTTTCTAAGTCATTAATTAGTTATTTTCAGTGGCTGCATATTTCATTGAGAAAACGTTTCTCAGCCAACAAACATGCTACTGTTTGTATTAGTTTCCTAGAGCTGTGGTAACAAATTACCATAAACTGGGTGGCTTAAAACAGCAGAAGTTTATTCTCTCACAGGTATAGGGGCTGAAAGTCCCAGGTCAAGATGTCAGCAGAGCCATGCTCTCTCTGAAGGCTCTAGGGGAGAAGTTTATCTAGGCCTCTCTCCTAGCTTCCAGACTTGCTGCCAATCCTTGGTATTACGTGGTTTGTAGATTCGTCATCCCAGTCCCTGCTTGCGTCCTCATGTGGCACTCTCCCTGTGGGTCTCTGTGTATCTTCTCCTCTTCTCATAAGCACACCAGTCATATTGCACTTTAATCCATTATGACCTCATCTTAACTTAAGTATATCTGCAAAGACCCAATTTTCAGATAAGGTGCTATACAGTGGTGCTGGGGATTAGGATTTCAATATTTATTTTTGTACGGATTTACTTCAATCTGTTACATCATTCTTCCAAAGTTCAAGAACTATTCTAATTTTTTACCATTATATGTACCACGACATTTAATATCTTCATTCATAGAGTGTTTTCTACATCTAGAACCATTCACATAGGATAGATTCCCCTAAGTGGGATTCCTGGATCAAAGTATACAAATGAATATTTCAAAGTTCTTCTGCAGTTACTATGCTCCTTCCCAAACTACCAACTTAAATTTCCATTAGCAATATAAGAGGATGTATCTTTCACCTCATTCTTGCCAGTATTTGGCTTTTTTAGTTAAAAAAAAAAAAAAAAGAAATACAAGCATATGAAGTGACTAATAAGCAAAAAATAATATCTTATAGTGTGCATTGAGGTTGAACATTTTCTCACAATTTATTTGCTAATTGCCATTTCTGTTTTTGGTGAGTTTTCTGTTTCTTTCCTTTGCTAAGTTATCTATGGGAGTCTTCGTGTTTTTCTTATCTGTTTTTCACATTTGTTGAATTATTTTTCCTAGTCTGCTGGTTATCATTTTTTTTTTGTTGTTGTTTTTATTCTGCAGAAATTTTAATTGGCATATAATTGCCCACAAGGGTAACTTTAAAAATGTAAGCAAGTATAGCATGAATGCTAATCCATCAGAATGGGTGCTGCTTCTGCACTGTGCCAGGATCTGTCTGCCCGTCTTTCCCTTTGAGAATTATTTTATCATTCCTGAGAATAGAAAGTTGTACTCCATTCAAAAGAAGGGAATTGAACTAAATCTTCTTTTAATTTTTATTTATATGCATTATATCCTTTAATTAATCAGAAATGCCTTTTAGTATATAGAATGAGGCAATTATGCAAACATATTGTGTTCTAAATTGTTAGCCAATTGTCCCAATCTCATTTATTAGATATCTTAACTTTTCAAGGAATTGACTAGTGATGAGTTCTTTATCATACATTAGAAGATGATACATAATAGGATCGTTTTTCTGGGTTATTGTCCCTAATGCTATTTTTTTGCACAAGTATAACATTATGTAACATTTTATAGATTGATAAAATACAGCATACTTCCCCTTTTAAAATTTCTTAAATATTATGTTCATAAGTGAATCTTACAATTGTTTAGTCAAAGTCAGGTTGGGATTTTTATTAAAATTGCAGCAAGTCACATGTTAATTAAGAAGAATTTATACCTTGGCAACATTCAGTCTCACCACGTGGTCTCTCTCTCTCCTTGTGTGCAACGTTTCTTTTACATTTCTCCTTAAAGTCTTGCAGCTTTGTGTATATAGGTCACACAGTTTTCATTAGATTTACTTCATGATATGTTGTCATTTTTGTTGCTGCTGGAAATAGGAATTTTAAAAATTATTTTATAAATTATTTTGGTAATCTTGTTTATCTTGCATTCAAACTCCTAAATTTTACTAAATTTTGGTTGTTTCTACCGCATGCCTTTGGATTTTTAAGATCAGTACATGATCTATGAAAAATAGTTTTTTCTCTTTTTAATATCTATTGTTTTATTTTATTTCTTTTTCCTTTGGTCAGAATTTCTCAAACAATGTAAAATGTAATGATAAAAAGCTTGCCTTTTGGGCTCTTGATTTTGATATTTCACCTTTAAGTGACTGCCAACTATTAGTATGAAATATATTTTCTTTTTATGGTAAGCAACATTTTTTATATGCCTACCTACATTTTAAAAATAGAAAGTCATCATAAATTTTAAAGTGACTTTGCAGCATTTATTCAAGTGGTGTAATTTTTGTTGCCTTTGACCTATTACTGTGATATATGATAATAATAGATTTATTATTTGCAAACCACTGTTGTAGTCCTACATTAAATGCTGTATGGCCCTGGTCCTGGCAGACTTTTACAAAATATAGTTGAATTACACTTAATAATTTGTTTTATTAATTATTAACAATAGTTTTGTTTAGCATTAATTGTTAATAGAAGAGCAGCAACTTTATTTTTGTCACATAGACCTTACCTTATATCAGAGAAAGAATTTTATGGCCTAGAGACTGAGTCTGGTATGAGAAGCTGGGGCCGCTCCAAGATGAAGGTATTATTCATTTATTTATTCATCAGTTTGAGCACTCTTTATTCTTTCAGTGTGAATTGACAAACATTTTCTGAGCAGCGCCTGTGCTAGGCAGGAGTGGAAGTTCCAAGCTCAGTTCCTGCAGTCAGGAAGAATTGGGTTCACATCTTGGACTCTGTCATTTACTGGCTGTGTGAACTTGGGCAAGTTAACTGAAAAGCTTCAGGTTTAATCATCTGCAACACAGGCATAGTAAATAGCCCCTGCTTGGCAGTGCACATGCAGATAATGTCTATAAAGCTCTCAGTGGTGTCTGCACACATAATACTCTATCCATGTTGTCATGATGTTACTACATCCAGGGATGCAAAAGTGGATGGGTCCAGGCCATATGCTGGATGACTGGGGTTTTATGTTAACTGCAAGTCATCCAGTCATTCCCAGGCCTCCACTGGTAAAGGTTTGAGCACTTTCCCACCTTGTGTATTCCTTGGGATGTCTGGGATTCAAGTCCATTTCGCTTCCTATTCCTCAAATCTGCACATGCACTCCTGTTGCCCACCTCTCTTTCTCACGCCCTTGTCAGGTCTTCTGTATAAGAACTAGACCAGCCAGATGATTATAGGAAAAGCAGGAGGCACACAACGAGGTCACCTGTGTCATGACATCTGATGACTTCTTGGTTGGGGAAGTTGAGTTGAATATACTTACGCAGATTTCTGTTAAACGTAGTATCAGGCCAGTGCCCTGAGAACTCTCACTTCCAAGGATGGTCACAATTAGCTTTTCAGAATGAATTAGTAGTCTCAGTTGCAGAAAAGATTAAGAACATGCAGATGGCTTCTCTACCCCCGGTGCTTCCTGATGTCCTCTTGCACAAGTTACGTTTCAGAGGTCTTGGCCTTGATCGCCTTTTAACAAGTGTCCTCTGCATGGAGCCTGCTCCATCAGTATCACCAAGGATGGCTGCCTATTACTTTTCTGGCAATTGTGATGATTTATTTTGTTTTGCAAAAGTGACTTATTGTCCTGACCTACTCACCTTTTCAGAAGCTGAGCTAAATTGTCTTGTCTCCTTGCCCTCTGTCCCCAACCCTTTCAGAAGACTGCCCCTGTTTCCCCGTGGGAAATGCACTTTCTGCAACGGAAGCCTCTTTAGACCTCTCGGGCTGCTGAATTGTCTCAGCTTGGAAGACAGGAGGTTTGTTATGCTCATTGTGTCAGCTGCAAACGTAACTCACTAAACCACCCCAGACACAGGATGCCATCAGTGATGCAATTTACAATACCCTAGTGCTCTTGTTGGCCAGTAGTGCTGGGTGGGAGCTGGGAGGTTTTCAAAGATCTGGGGCCATGTTTTCCAGCTCCTTTGTTCCCCTCCATCTTGCCTCCTCCACCTTCCCCTTTCTATGTAGGTCACACTGTGTGCCCCTAAGATTTCTAAGGCCAATTAGTAGGTTAGAGACTGTCAAGATATATTGACCTGCAAGATCACAGTATTTACTGTCATCATAATTTCTCATAGCATTGAAGCTTATACTGGCCCTCTGCATGGCTTTGTTCAAAGCCTGTCCAAGAGAAGGCCGTTTAGATATTGCAATCAGAATTCTTGAGCTGAACTATTTTTTAATTATAGCTTTGGGAGAGGGAGTTGTGTAGTTTGGGAAAGGAGTCCAGCTGGGAGTTAGCATCTCTTTGATCACCAGGCTGAACGATTTGCTTTGATCATGGAGACAATAGTTCATAAAAGAGCCTGGTCTCTTCCCGAAATTTGCAGGTAAACAGAGGGATCATTTGAACTGATTGTGGAATGAGCAATTCACATCCAAGACAATGGTCTCCTTTTAGCTGGATTTAGGGACCTAATCATTAACATAGCAAAGGGGATTGATGGATGGGAAAAGGTGGCTTCAGTCCCTGGAGAAATGCATCAAGAGGTCACTGGCTGGGTCCTCTGTGGTTGGATTCTTAGGTCCTGGATGGATCCTTCTGTGGGGCCCACATGGTATTCAGGCAAATCTGTATAAAAATGAACACCATAGGTAACCTTGGAGGGAAGAAGAACTCGCTCGAAAGAAGGTGCTTGGAATAGTGGGAAGCTTGCAGACCTTGGAGTCAGGGGAAGCTGAGATAAAATCCTTACCTCTCCATTTACTATCTGTGAGACCAGAGGCCAGTTGCTTAAACCCTTCTGTGTCTAAAGTTCTTTTTTCTGTACAAGTTGGACATAAATACTTCAAGGGCTATTTTTAGGGTTTAATGATGTACTTTTGAGAAAGGAACCCCGCTAGGTGCCAGGCATGTTGGGGAAGAAAAAAACACTAAGGAATCCTAAAACAATACTGAAAAATCCTCCTGCTGTATTCCTACACTACTGAGAGCAAACTGTACCCGATTTTCTCGAGCAAATTGTTTTAAAGTTGTATTCTGAATTGTGTTCTGATGGGACTTGTTCAAATACTTATTTATGAGGTTTCATTTATTTAAATTAGAGCGTTTGACCTTTTGAGGGGTTGCAGGAGTACTGCCATTGGGGGAACCATATAACCACAGGTACTCAGTTTGAAGAATGTTAGTCGGGCAGGGATTATTTAGCATTTAGTTATAAGTCTGGACTATGTGGTTTGGTTGTTTCCCCTTGCGTTACCCCATAACACTAATCAGCTGCCATTTGGTTGTAACATGTGAATAAAGCATCCAGATCTAATAGTTATTGTTAAAAGACATGGCCCTGAATAATAAGCCATTTACCTTGGACAGAACGGCAAAACCCCAGGCTCGCCTCTGCCTTAAGACTTCTCAGACACTTGGCTCCTAGGGAGGAAACATATCGTCTGAAGAATGGTCCCATCAGACTGCCTTCCGCCTTCCTCTTCTATAACTACCTACAGCTCTGCTACAGGCCACACGCATTTGTGCCACGGCCAAAGCTTTTCCATTCATTCTTTTTTTTTTCTGGTGCAATAGGAAATCAGCTTTTACTCAGGAATACTGGTGACCTGTGGAGAGATGCTAGGCTAATCCATCTCTCCAGTAAACCTAAAGGAGAATGGCCAGACTAAACTCATTTCAAAGACTCAGGTTTACTGAGGGGTTTTTAAAAGAGGGGTTTGAGGGAATGGAATGTGGAAAGGGACAACCAAGAAGGAGGGGGACATGAGCTGTGGGGTCTCCAAGCAAGGAGCCAGGTGCAAGGTCTCTCCAATTCTGTCTGGTTTCTGTTCCCATCCTTGATGTCATCTTAGGGTCCTGCTGGAGTTTGATGTGCTCCAGGGTAGAATCAGCAGAGCTTTATTGATGTCTTCTTTGGTTCCTCAGGGTCTGGATGGTATGTGTCTCGTGACAAGTTTGTAACTCTAGGCTAACTGAAAAACAACATTAATTCTTTCATACAATTGCCTCCCTACTCTTGAGTTACTTCAGTATATGTTCTCTGTTTGCTGCAGTAAATCATTCAGCAAACTTTTCAGGGAAGGTTCTTGGTTGACATACATGCCTAACCCCTGCATCTTTGAGAATGTCTTCCAGTTGCCCTTGTACAGAAATGATAACTTGGCAGGGTATAAAATTCTTGGTTCAAAATTATTTTCCCTTAAAATTCTGTAGATAGTTTTCTATTGTCTTCTGGCATTTAGAGTTGCCAAAGAAAAATCTGAGGTCAGCTTGACTTTTGCCCTTTTATAGGTAACTTGTTTTCTCTGTCTGGATACTTGTATAATTTTTTCTTTATCCTTGAAATTTAAAAATGTGACCAGAATGTATCTAGGTGTTGCTTTCTTTTCAGGTACCCTGTGTGCTTTTTCCCTTTGTAGATCTAGTTTGTTCTTCAACTCCAGAAAATTTTCTTCAGTTAGTTCCTTAATTGCCATTTTAGGTCCATTTGCTTTGTCCCCTGTTTCAGGTATTCCTATTAAGTGTAGATTGTATTTCCTGGACTACCCTGTAGGTCTCTCTTTTCTTTCTCTTTGCTTATCTTGATTGTTTTTCCCTTTTTCTCTACATTCAGTGAGACTTTCTTTTGTTTTGCATTTACTTCAGTTATTTGATTTCAGCTTGTATTACTCTCCTTTCTGTTAGTCTCTGAACTCCCTCATACTTTTTGAGCTGTCTGCCCATCCTTTCTCTATCACTGTTGATAGTTTGTTAAACTCTCTTGTTATACAATTCTTAAACCTTTCTACAGCTTCTGTTTCCAGTGCCATATCTGTTTCAAGAGGAGGCATTTTCTCGATTATTTAGCTCTGTTCCTTTCTTCTGAACTGCAGTATTATGACCTTTTCAATAGCTTTTCTTAGCAAGGAGGACCAAAAACAAAGATTAAGGGAGGTCTTCTGCAGCATGGAAAAGAAAACATCCAAAACCAAAACTCTTTCATAGGGAGCAGGGTGGGTCACAGAAGTGTGAGAAGGGTGGCCATGTGTGGAGAGGGCACCTAAAATGCCCAGCTATACGAAAATCAGAGGATGCCAGGGGAATGAGTTGTGGGTCACCAAGGCATTAAAGACTCCAGGTCTGCAATACTGCTCCATGCCATTTCAATGAATCATAAGTAAGCATCTACTGTATTAGCATACTAGGGCTATCATCACAAAATACCACAGACTTGGTGACTTAAACAACAGAAATGTATTTGTTCACAGTACTAGAGGCCAGAGGTCTGAGATCACAGCAGGGTTATTTTCTTCTGAGGCCTCTCTCCCTGGCTTGTGGGTGGCCACTCTCTTGCAGGATCCTCATCTGGTTTTTCCTCTGTGTGTCTACATGTCTGTTTTCAAATTTTCTCTTTTTATAAAAACACCACTCATACTGAATTACGGCCCACTCTAATGACCCCATTTTACTGTAGTTATCTCTTTATAGACTCTATCTCCAAATATAGTCACATTCTGAGGTACTGGAAGTTAGGATTTCAGCATATGGATTTTGGGGGGACATAGTTCAGCCCATAACACCACTTGTATGTCAGACACTGTGCTAGCACTTGAGGTGCAGTGATGGCCAGACCCAGTTACTGCCTGCAGGTCTCAGTCTCAGCCAGTCAGTGGGGATGCTTCCTGAAGGTCACATGTCGCATTATCTACTAGACACTTGAGCTTGACTTCTTCTCCATTTTGTTCCCTTTGGCAGTGCCGAACCTACCTTTCTTTCAAAAGTCAGTATGTCCTTGGCATCTGGGGCACAGAACATTTGGGTCTAATTCTTCTTTGACTCCTCTGACCAGCCCATCTCTGTATCTTCATGGTCTGGCTCATATGTCCAACTTTTCAATACTGGTGTTCCTGTAGGTGTACGTTGTCAACCCACTGCTTTTTTTCCCTCTGTATATTTTTCCTTGGGCACCTCATTCTACTGTGCCCTTGCTACTTAAAATGTAACCTGTAGACCAACAACATCAGTGTCCCCTGGGTGAAATATTGAGTCTCAAGTCCCCTAAGTCTAGATCCACTGAATTGTTACCTAGATTTTTAGCAGGATCCCTACCTAGGTGATGGTGTGCCCATTACAGTTTAGGAAGCACACTCTGCTAATGTCAGCTCCCACTACCTACTGCCTCCTGTCTATGACACCTCTCCAGCCTTCTCCCAACTTCCCACTCCTGTCTGTAGCTGCCTGGTGACTGTCTCTTCCAGGATGTCCCACAGGCATGGCCAACTCAGCATGCCCCAGCTGGACTCATCGTCCTGCCTGCCTTTGCTTCTCCTCTTCCTGCATCTCTCATTCCAGGGACAGCTGCAGCCCATGCAGTCCCCCTGCAGGCATGTGACCTCCTGTCTTACATATGGGCAATCAAGTCCTGCTCTTTTTTTCTCCCCATAGTCCTCATCTCTGTCTCTCCTCTCCTTTGTCGCTGCATTGCCCCTACTCCAGGCTTTCATCCTCTACCCCCTGAACTAGTACAAGCGACTCCCAACAGATGGATCGTCTGTGGCTTTTCCTCTCTCTGCTTCCCCTGCCTCTGCCTGGAGCCTCTGCTGCAGTTCGTTGCCTGGCAACACTCACTCATTCTTTAGGATTCAGCTCCCAGGATCCTCTCCAGGAACATTTCCTAACCCCCACCCCCCAGCCCCAGGAATCCTTTTCTCTATGTTTCCTAGTAAGTCTGGGCCTCAGTGTCTTTACCTGTGAAACGGGATGAATGGAAGTGTTTTAAGAAATAAATGTGTTAAGTTCTTGGAGCAGTGCTTGACATAGAGTAAACATGCAATATGTGTTAGAAGTCCTGGCAGCAGCCATTTTAACTTCCTCACAGGCAGTCTGGAAATTTCCTTTTCCTTTCCCTAGGCTGGGGTTTCCTAAGGTGTGGTCAGGTGACACCAGCATCAGAGTCATCCATGGTGGGATGGATATGAGGTGGCCTCCAGTCTAAGAAACTCAGCCTTGGTCCAGGACCTCTTGGGGTCAGGGACTGTGTCTAAGGCATCTGTGAGGCCTGGATGTCTCCCATTTGGGGCCAGAGCAGGTGCTCCTCAAACATTTACCGTACCAGGTGACGCTGGAAATTTTTGGTAGGAGAGGAGGGAGGCATTATTCAGGGTATGGTATTAAGAACAAAATAGGAACTACAAATGACTTTTTGGGCATTTCCTAAATGAGGAAGCTCAGGAGGGTACTGTCAGCTTGGCCGATTTATAGTTTTGAATTTGTGCCCAGAAGCTGTTTGCAGAGAGTGTATTTTTAGAAATATAAAATAAATACAATTAAATTAGAGAGATCTGTCAAGTATTTTTTGCTGGTTTTAAGACTGTCCTCTGACCATTACAGCTTAGGTAATGACAACTCATTGAATAATGGCACCATATATTTTAATTAAATAATCAAGGCTCTCCAATCATTACATTAATGAAGATAGGGGTCAAAAGCCTAGAACCTAAAAGAAAAGAGATTTTAAATGGACAGAAATAGCAATAAAAATGCAAATATTTTTCCTGGCTCTTTTCTGTTTTTTATTAACACATTGTGGGCTGAGTATGTGTCTCTCCTCATGTTTAAACAACTCATTGCCACTTACAATGCCGTAAATTCAGCCTGTGGAGTAGAGAACACACACACGCACACACGCGCACACACACACACACACGTTAGAATCAGGTAGACTCAGGTTTGTATCCTGGCTTACCAGCTGTGTGGCCTCAAGCAGGTTTCTTAACCTCTCTGAATTTCAGTTTTCTCTACTACAGAAAGGGGAGATTTAATACCAATACCATAGTTTGGCTGTGGGAATCAAATTAGATAATATATGTATAGTGAATATGTATTTGATCCCTCACAGTTAGGATGTAAGAAATGTTGCTTTAATTTTTTTTCCCCTTAAGCCAAAACAACTCTGGCTCAACCAGCACATACCAGAGTTGGCCAAAAATTTCAGCTTCTCAGTGGCTCCTTCATAGGATTGTTACAGGAGTTGGAGGATAGTTACAAGAGTTTCTTAGGTTGAGGACACCATTCTGAGGTTTTGTTTTGCAGGACCACATGGCCAAGAGCTCTGCTGGTAGCATCTGCTTCCCTCTTATGCACACACTTAGCTACAGGGCTGTCTGCCTCAGCTCCCAAAGATCTGGAAATAAGAGCAAAATCTCAGGCAACCATGCAAATCAAGTCAATCCGAGGTTTTGCCACTGTTAGTTAAAGCATCTGGAATTTACTCGAACATGCATCAGTATACAAAGTGTGATTGTGTGTGTGTGTGTGTGTGTGTGTGTGTGTGTGTGTGTGTGTGTGTGTGTTAAGCTATCACCTACACGCTGCTCACGTTCTAATCAGGAGAGCACACTCTTGAGATGCTTCGCTAGCAATAAACAGAAGCCTGCATTCTGGAGCAGACAGACAAATGTCTGAGAAAGACACGTGTGTCTGATATCCTTATTGGATCAATAATTCAGGCTTTGCTGAGTAACCTAGTAAATGTCTGAAATGGTTTTTCACTGGTGAAATTGCTCTGTTAACTAGAAGGTTGCATGCTAGAAATGGACTCTCATTGGTGACATTAAATGTGTGTGGACCGACTCAAACATTTTGGAGACATTCCCTGCCCTGAATCCTGTAAGGCTTTGGGCCTGCGCTCCTGGGCGTGGTACCCTCGGCTCTCTGTCCTCGCTTGCACCCCCTTCTTTGCACCTCCCCCGAGGAAGGAATTGTCCAACTGACTAGTTCCTGTTTCTGCCTTTGCTTGCACAGCTTGCATATATGGAATTTGTTACAGACAAACATATAGCTCCTATGCTCACTTCCTTTGGCTCGCATTGCTGGACTGACAAATGAAATGACCCACAGGTGTCCTACCTTGAAGACCACTTCTGGGTCCCCTGTGCTCTTCATGGGCCTCCTGAGCTAACCAGTTTGGAGAGCGTGCTGTTGATCCTAAACTTGAGTCCCAGCAGGACTGCCTCCTGTGTCATGCTGTTGATCCTAAGCCCAAGTCACAACAGGACTGCCTCCTGTGTTGGTCTGGACTGCAGGGGTTGTATTCTGTTTCAGCCTTTCACCTGTCCATGTGCTCTGTAACGTCAAGGCTCCCCTCTGACTCAGGACCTACCTGGTACCTGACTGTTTCTTCTTCAGGACAAGATTTTCTTTCTTTCCACATCCTATGTACTTTCTCACCTCCTAACACAGCCTGCAGGCAGGGGTCAAGAAGAGTTTCGCAAATGGACAGAGCTTGTGGCAAAATACCCTCAGAGGCTCCACTTGTTTCTCTTCTCTACCCACTCATTTGCCTCTGTCCATCCTTCTACCATCCACCTACCCGTAGTTGTAGCAAACGTTTACTGAGCATCAGCTGTGTGCCCTGTCTTTGCCAGTGAAAGGGAAGAAGAATAATTTTTTTCTTCAACATTCACAAGTTCTTAGTTGGAATGAACCCCGTAACAATAGACAGATTAACAAGAGAAAAACAAACAGAAGTTTATTAACGTGTATATCTCATGTATACGTGAGAGACACCCAGGGAATGAGTAGTTCTCCAAGAGGTGGCTTTAAATTCTAGCTTATATAACATCTCCAACAAAGAACAATAATTTTTTTAAAAAAAATTGCAAAACAAAGGAAAGGGGATTCTCCAGAGGCGGCAACATGTGGGAAGGCAAATAAATGGCAGATTAAGGTAGGTTTGTAAGCTTGTTAATGTGGACTCCTCTGGTACCATCTGCAGATGATAAGTGTCTAAAGTTGTGTTCAGTGGTTCTCTCTGCTATAAGGGAGGCAGGAAACCTTTTGTCTTTATAAATCTATGTCTACTCTCAGGCAAATAGAGGGAGAACAAAGGGTTTTCCTGCACCTGTGTCTTCTTAATTGCCTTTAGCCCAACAATCCTTCATATTTTGGGGTGACATGTTCTGGTCTCGCACTCTAGTAAGATAGTATTCCTGCCTCAAGGAGCTCACTTTTAGTGGCTTGGGTTGGGGTTGGGCTGTGGCCGAAGAAGTATTTAAAATGTTTTTAAAAAATAATTAAAATATACAAATTTTAAAATATTTATACACATGTTCAAATGTGGTAAGTGTAATTAGTGGAAGGGATGTATACAAGGCATTTTGGGCTCTCAGAAGAGAATCCCTAACCTGCCTGTAAGTGAACTGACCTTACTGTCCCGGGTATCACATTGAAATTCCTGGGGCCCACTTTTCGTATGAGCCCTGCCTGAACTTACTGTTTCTTTTGGGCAGTCGCCTGAGGAGACCACCACCCCAGCCTGCACAGGGAACTGAGGGGCAGCTGGGCTCTTGTAGGGCTTCTGGAGGCAGATGGCCTGGCTGTGATCCCCAGCCCTGCTGGCCCACTGCTGTAGGGCCTCCAGGATGTATGTAACCTGCTTTATTCCTCCCCCTGTTCTTCATCTGTCTAATGGTGCTGATAAGATAATGGTCTGTACCTCTCAGACCTGTGAAGAGTAAGCAAAGCATTGCCTTTAAAGCACATTTCACTAGGCTTATCACCTTTGAAGCTCCTCATTACATTCGGTTTTGTTTATTATTTATATCATTTTAATGCCCACCTCCTAGCCCCAGCCTCCCAGCACCCCAGGCCAGATTCCAGTTCCTGGGATTCCCAAGAATCAAGCCTCTTGCCCACACCTGCTTAATGTCCTGCTGTGGTTTGAATGGGTCCCCCAAAAGTTCATGTGTTGGAAACTGAATTGCCATTGTGGGTCTCCTCAGATGGCTGTTGGGAGGTGAGGCATGTGGGAGAGGATTAGGCCACGTGTGCTCTGCCCTGATGGAGGGATTAATGCTATTATCTCAGGAGTGGGTTAGTTATCCCAGGAGCGGGCCTCTGTTGAGTAGGATGAGTTTGGCCTGATTTTGTGTGTTCTCTTGCTCTTCTGCCATGGGATAACGCAGCCAGAAGGCCCTCACCAGATGCTGGCACCATGCTCTTGGAGTTCCTAGCCTCCAGAACCGTGGGCCAAATAAACGTCTTTCCTTTTTAAATTACCCAGTCTGTGGTATTCTGTCCTAGCAGCAGAAAACGAGCTAAGGTATTCCCCAATCACTAAACTTCTCTGTTTGCAAATCAAGGAGGGGAATTGTTCAACCTTTTGAAATTACTTTACTAAAATGTTTGCTCTAAGTGTATTCTAAAAGTGCTCAATTAATCATTTAAATAGATTTTAACTGATAAACATTTAACTCAGTAACAATTCTTTATTCCATTCTTTCTTCCAACAAACGTCTTGTAATGAGGCTTATTATGTAATAGGTGCTGAGAATATAGTGGGGACCCAGACATGCTGTTCCAGCCCTCAAAAAGCTGAGAGTATTGTAGGGCATACCAGTGGGTAAACCAACAGCACCAAAATAATGTACTAAGTTCCCCACAAAGGAAGCGGAGGGTGTCTGAGAGTATGACGAGGGGTGCCAGAGCCAGACGGGGCACCTATAAATTGTACCATTGAAAACTGACTTTGTAGTTATTTACTCAAATAGGTTTGAGTTCTCCATAGGTTCTGTGAGCTGAAGTAAGGATCAAGATCTTCTGCTTATCTTCAGGACAAGGCATAGTTCTGTGTGACGTACAATGTATATAGTAGGTGTTAAATAAACTCATTGTTCTTAAAATGGAACCATGTGAGTTTTGTTCCATGAATAAGCATAACACAATATTATTTTTAACCCTAACGTTGAAATTAGTAGGAGGGACTTTGAAATGGGACCACCTGGAAAGAATGAAAAACCATCATTAAGACATTCTGACAAGGCAAAGTGAGAACTCAAGGAAGAGCCTCCTTCCTACCAGCGTGTGGAAGCAGGTTTGGGGGATCTGCAGAAACCACTCAGAGCTTCAGAGATAGAATGACTCAGAGGGACAAGTGCTGGCAGGCACGTGCCTGCAGCATGGAACAGAAGGAGGAAATCCAAGTGTTCTAGCCATACATCATGCCTTTCAGCCGTGGCAATGGTTTCCCCTGGATCTGAAGGCAGACATTGAGACATTTCAGGAGAGTGAGTGTGTTTCTTCTGAAGATAGATTAGCCCCCTGCTTTCCTGAAGAAGGCTGTTTGTGCTCCAAACCACCTTTCCCTGGGTTGGTGACACATCTATGAGAGATGTACACCGATCTTTCTCCATGTACAAAAGAGTTTGATTTCCAGGAGTGCCTGTGGGATGTTTCAATTTGGGGAGTTCAGTGTGCTGCGCTTCGGAGGGGGATATCTGCTCTTTGTGAAGTTCTCTTTTGTTTATTTGGCTTGGACACTGCAAGGAGGGCTGCACAGTCACAGACAAACCATATGTGGCTGGGAATTCCAGTCTTTCTAATTTCTGGGTCTCACTAACTTCACCCCAAAGTCAGGGGTGAGTCTGCAAGTGACAGACACTGGGCTGTGGGAAGCATGTGAACTTCAGAGACCCGGGAATAATGCCGCCTCTGCCTCCAGCTATCTGTGTAGTTCTGGTCAAGTTCCTGAACCTCTCTGACTTCTGTGTCTTTATCTATTAAACTCAGATAATGACAACTTTCTATGGTTTATAATAGGGATTAAATGGTAAAAAATGGAAAGCAAATGGTACATAACAAGCAGTAGAAAAATGTGTCTCTTTCCCTTCCTCCCCTCCCCAGCCCTAACAAAGATTCCTTGAAAATATCAGTGAAGGCAAACCAGAGCTACATTTTCATATGGATAATCAATTTCACTGAATTGGAGAAAAAGATAGATATTGAAATTAGTAAAATGGTCGAGATAGTTTTGTGATTTAACATGATACCAGTATAGGAACTGGGCCAAAATGTCCAAAGCCAAGTCTGTGCCCAAGACTGATGTAATCCAAATCTTTGGCAATGGGACCCAGGTCTGTAGCTCTCCAGGTGATTACATTGTGCAGCCATGTTTGAGAACTAACTCTAGGAGAGTTTAGAAGGCCTGGGTTCAGGCCCATGTGTGACCAAGGAGTGGTGGTCAGTAGATTGTTAGTGATTAGAAATATGTAAGGGAGACAAGTAGTAACATTACACAACATCAAACAGACATCAGACTTGCTCTGAATAGTCCTAATAGTCAACCCATTGTGAAATTTCAAAAATTAAGTAAGTGCATGGGATTTTTACATTTGTTCTGAGGGGGCACAAATGAAAATGTACAGGAAAGAGTTTACATAGCTGACCTGGTGTTTATCATTAGACAGACCTGCTTTGGGGCTGACCCTTGGATGTCATCTGGCAATTTAGCATTTGGAATATTTTCTGTCTTACTGATAAAACTATTTTGTAAGCCTAGAGCACTGAACCCTGTGCCAGCTTACCTAAACTATCTATGGTGCAGGCAATGTGAGTGGTGCACCCTGCTCTTCTTAGTGACCAGATGCCTGAGTGACCAGCCCCCAATAAAAACCCTGGATTTCAAGTCTTAGGTGTGCTTTGTTGGGCAGAAACATTGTTCATATATTTCCACATTTTTTGCTGGAGAAAGGATCATATTCTATGTGACAGTCCCCTTGGGAGAGAAAACATAGATCAAAGACACAAGTAAAACTGCCTCTGAGTCCCGTGAGTCCTTGTGGCCAAGTCACCAAAAGGGCAGGTGTTTGTGGGACCACTATACATTTTTTTTGAATAAAATTGGAAATAAATTTTTTTATGGAACATATGCCACGTAGCAAGCTTTATATGTAGCCATGTATGTTTAGAGATATTTTGTGTGTAAAATAGGATGATGTTAATGAACAGAATTAGAAAAAAGATACTATAAAATACAGTATCCCTAAAGCCACGGTAAGAGGGACTAGGATGGAATCTAGAAGGAGTCTGGGCACACAACAGAGAGTAACATCATCTGTGGAAGACCTTGTGATGGATGGATGGCTTCACTAGGCCTGTGAACTTGTACCTCCCACCGGAGTGGCCATGACCAGAGTAGATAAACCAAGGGCTCCTGAATCCCCACCTGTCCTGTCTTGTTCCTCACCATCCCTGCATCTCTGTCTGATGTGATGGCAAAGCCCATTTTCTGCCTCACTAACCATCATGACAGCTGGCTTTCTCTGCCACCCTCTCAGTGTCATCAAAGAAGGACCAACCATCCATACCCATTCCCTGCCAAGAGGGAGTAGTATTGAAGAATGGTTGTGAACAAAGGGTCTTAAAAAGTCAAAAGTGATTGGACTGGACATCGCCTAAGGATCCTATGACCCTGAGAGTCTGTGATTCTGAGTCCCTGGCATTCTGAGTCTTGGTCTCCTCATCAGTAAAATGGGCGCATGACTGTTGACTCACAGCATTGTAGAGAAGATCGACAAATCTTCCAAAGAATGACAGCTCATCAGAGCTGGAAGGGCAATGTGGACTCCAAAGCACCCATTGTATGGAGGAAAAGGGGACACAGAGGAGCCATAACTCAGCTCTTCCATTCAGATATAGTCAGAGGCAGGACTAGGAGGCCCGTCTTTTGACCCTTCCTGCTTTGCCCTTTGCACACATGTTAAAGCCCTTCATTTATTTTCTGCTGATGGCAAATAGAGTCAAGTTTGCTACGTTTTACTGAGTGCCTACTGTGTGCATGTTAGATGTTTTACACGTATTATCTCATTTACTCCTCGCAGAGGTTAAAAATGAGAACACTCACAGACGTCCATGACTTGCTTGGGTCATTCAGTGTCAGTCTCGAATGTTAAACCCAGATGTTTTTCTCAGTCTTCTTCTCTCATGTGCTGTTTCCAGTGGGAATAATAAATTAGATAGCATTTCCAGAGCACTGACTATGTGCCAGGCACCTTACCCATCTCATTTAAATGCATTATTCCATTTTATCCTTGCAACAATGCCAGAAACGAATCCTGACCTCATCATCTGATTGCATCCACTCCTGAGGCAGCAGGGTGCCCGTTAAATCAGCACTGAGTATGTGGTAAATTATTAAATCTGAATGGCAGCCCTAGTATTCTGAGCCCAAGCCACACGCTGGTAGTTGAGATTACAACTCTGATTTAGGGCAGCCTTGAAGCCAAAGCCATGTCTAATTGGACAGTCAAGTCTTCACCGACTGACATCAGCCTCTGCCCCAAGTACTCCTGGAAATAATGCTTTCCAAATCCTTCACAAACTGCCAAGGTTAAGAGTTTGAGAGTAACATTGGTCTGGGTTTGAATCCCAGCATCTATTCACCAAGGATTCACGCAAGTTTAATCTCTCTGAGCCAGCTTCCTCATTGAAACAATGGGATGTATACAATAGGAACTGCCTTCTTAAGTGTTCCAGGTGTTTAAGAACTAGCCCAGCAAAGACACCAGTGTGTTAGTGTGGACACCCCATGGAGGTCCCCTGCTCTGCTGCGTAACTGGAGGGGGCAGTCAGAGGGGCTCTAGTGAGTGGTCAGGTCAGTGCTGCCAATTCAACCTTTCCTCTCCATTTCTCACTTTCCCCACAGGTGGATGTGGCAGTGAACTTGAAGTGGGTAGGGGGAATTTTGGAGGTTTGGACAAGAAGGAAAGGAAGTTGGAAAGTTTGTGAGAGAAAGAAGCTTGGGAGACCGACAAACTGGGAAGATCTTTCCTTGAATAACTAAGAGGAGGTTGCAGCTGAAACCAAGAAACTAGACGTAGGAAAGAAAACTAACTCTACTGAGTGGCCACTATGTACCAGGCACGTCTTAGAGGGTAGTGGTTCAACTGAGAGCAGTCTCTGGAGATGGACAGGCTGTGTATATTCTTGACTCCATTACTTGTTAATTGTGTGAGCTTTGAAAAGTTTTGTAACTTCTATGTGACTTATTTTCTTTATCTGTAAAATGGGATCATAATAGTATACATGGTGTTTTGATGTGAGAATTCAATGAGTTAATCTGGATTAAGTGCTAAAAACATGTCTGGCAAAAATTGAGTGCTCATATGTGCTGGCTACTCATGTTGTATTTGAGTACTTTATTTCATTTGATTACACCACAAGTTTTTATATCATTGTCTCCACCTCATAGATGAGGAAATTGAGGTTCAGAGAGGTGAAGTTTGATTCAGGGTTAGAACACAAATCTTTCTGACTCCAAATTCAAACTCTTCCTATAAGTCCACAAATAGTGGTAGGTCATGTTCCATGAAATGAAATATAGATGAAAAAGTTATAATGATGTATATGACAACCATTTCATGGCAACTAATCAAGTGTTATTAAGAAAAAAAAAAAAAGAAAGAAAGAAAAGAAAAAGAAACAAAACACAAACTAAAGCTAAGGGCAGCTCACTGTTTCTTGTATTAAAAGGGCACGAGAGGACAGGGAGAGGTGTGCCCAAGACAGCTTGCGCCAGCTTGTGAGGGCTGATTGCTAAATTTTCAGGAATTTTGCCAGCCTGTTGACATCCCCATGGTAGCTTGAAAATGGCCATGCTAAGAATACTTACGCCACAAAAACTGGAAAACACTACATTGGAAAGATAAAAACTAATACCTGAGGGAGGAAAGAGGGTAGAGGGATAGGGGGTAGAAATAAGATTTCTCTGGGTAGAAATTTCTATATAGCTTTGACCTTTAAATTATGCAAATGCATTACCAATTTTTTTAAAAATTAAAAACCTCTTAAATTGAAAACAAGCAAACAGAAGAACTAACCACAAGTCAAGTTGACAGCATAGCCAGAGAACAAACCTATTTCATGGGACTTTGGAACACTGTAATCTCAAATGGGAAATATTCTAAGGATTGAAAGAAGTACAAAGAAATGTTAAACTTCCATAAATTTTTTTTATTGTTTATGTTAATTTCAATATTTATATTTCAAAACTGTTTCTTTATATTGTTGGTTACAGCAAATGGATAATTATGTTAATGCTCTTAGAAATCGGCATTTGTTAATGCTCTTAGAAATCGGCATTTGCAGCATAAAAGAGATACCTTTATAAAGTGAAAAAAAATTAAGTGAAGCCACTATAATGTTAAAATTGAATAGAAATATTGGTAAGAATGCATGATTTTATCCATGTATTTCCATTCGTACAGACAAGTGTGCACGCACATGTGCACACACTGTTTTTCTAGACATAATTATAGAAATGGTAGCAATGAACACCCCTTGCATCCAGATTAGGGCCAGTAATTCAATTCCCCTCTAATAGGAACTGGAGATTCTTGGAAAATCACAAATTTTAGGTCTGAGTCCAAGAATAAAAAGAAAAAAACCCAAAAGGTGCAAGATGAACTAGACACCACTTTTTGTGTTAAGAAGGAAGGAAACATTCAAAATTTAATAGTGTAACGTAAAAAAGGAGACAGCTTAAAATGTGTCACAAAATGTTGAGAATTTGAATATAAAAACAGTAATAATTATAATAGATTTAAATATTTAATCAATAAAAATCTATGAGTCTGTAACAATGTTATTAAAATTAAAAAATAACCCTCATTTGTTCTCATTTGAGGCAGTGTTTAAAACAACTGATTACTTTGAAAATTGGTAATTATATGGATAAAGTAAAACGTTCATCTTGCCTTTCCAGTAGAACCTATGTTTTGGTGTTACCAGACAGCCTAAGTTGAGAAAGATATCCCTATTCTATTTTTAAAATTAGGTAATAAATAGAGGAGTGATAGAATATTAAAAAAAAATTTATTTTATGAGCTCTCTTGGAAATATTGATTGAAGCAAAGATTTTCTACTGGTGCTAAAATCATGAGACGAATGTTTGATGGGGAACTGGATATTTGAATAGGGTCAGAGAAACAGCACACAGGTTGCTTTGTGGAGGCAGGTGGAAAATAACAACTGTACTATTAGGTTGGGTAGTATTCAGTGGTAGCCTCCCTAATGGTGAGTTTATTAGTTTGCTAGGGCTGCTATAACAAAGTATCACAAACAGGGTTGCTTAAACAACAAAAATTTATTTTCTCACGGTTCTGAAGGTTAGAAATCTGAGATCAAAGAGTTAGCAGAGTTGGTTTCTGCTGATGCCTCTCTCCTTGGCTTGCAGATGGCCACCTTCTCACTGTGTCCCCATGTGGTCTTTCCTCTGTGTTCACATGACCATGTTCAAATTTCCTCTCCTTTTAAAGACACCAGTCCCACTGGATTACAGCCCACCCTGATTACCTCATTTTAACTCAGTTATCTCTTTAAATACCCTCTCTCTGGATACAGTCACATTCTGAGGTACTGGGGGTTAGGACTTTGACACATAAATTTTGGGGGACACAATTCATCCCTAACAGTAGATCAAGCAGAGAATATGTGTATGTGAATATGATTCGATGCAACGTGTAGTATATACTACAACCCTCATGATGTGTTCTAGTCAAAATCAGTCCAGCTAATTACATTAAGTATAGGAAATACCAGGGACAGAGGAACATGCCAAATAATATCAGTAGGAGAGAACAAGACAAATTCACCAACTGTGACAATTTGCAGGACAACTTGTCCAGTCTGCTAACAAGTAAGATGTTTTCCCATAATAGGAATTGTTTACAAATAAAAGAGATTTGAGGGAATGAACAGACATAAAATATCTTGTACTGGATTAGATATTGTTTTAAATGAATTAGATGTAAAGACTGTGTTAGGGTTAATTGAAAAGTTTTAAATATTGTGTAGGTAGTAGAGAAAAGGAAAATTTACTAAATGGAATTGACTAAAAATTTTATGTACAATATGATTTTACATTAATTAAAAAAATATACATGGGTACTTTGCTTCTCTGACCAAGATGAGATAAAAGAGACCAAATTTACCCTCTAGCCTGAAACAACTAGAAAATGAAAAAATATGTAAAACAATGGTTTTCAAGACACTGGGCATTAGAAAGAGAATAATGATCTGCAAGAGACAGAAAAACAACAAAGTAAGCCTCACGATTTCTCCAGCTTACTGCCTTTAGGGAGTTTCCAGGTTGTAATGTAGGGAGAAAGAACCCAGGTAGAACCTGGCAGGCTCCCTGAGTTGAGGAGATGAAGAAACGAGGTGATAAAGCTAAGAGTCTGAGAAGATCAAGGCAGATGGAGTTCACAGGATAGACTGTCAGAAGAGAGAGCTGCACATGGAGAGATACCCAGAGAACTGCAGAGGGATCCCCTGGAGTATTCGACTGAATACTGATCAGTGCATGTTTGTGATGAAACTACTTGAGACTTGGGAAAGAACTGCCAGAAAGTTTAGAGATAACACTGCCTGGATCTCAGACAGGACCAGGAATAGTGCCTGTGCCCACCAGTCAGACTGGAAAACCTCATGATTCACAGGCCACTGGGTAGAGCACATTGAAGGATCTTGCATTAGTAGTGGCTAATAATTAAGCCTAGACTGTGCAATGTCCTGGTCATATATTAATACATCTTAATAACAATACCGAAAAGGATCAAACTGTTTTCAAGTAACTTAACTATGTTGTGCAACAAAGTTCACATATGTTCATGGAAATACAAAAATATCCAGCGCCATCCAACTTAAAATTGACAATATCTGGCATCTAACCAAAAATTAGGAGGCATTTAAAGAAACAGAGAAAAATGACCCAGAGTAAGGAGAAAAGTCAATCGGTAAAAACCAACAGATCTGACAGAAATGTTCAACTAGTAGAAAGGGGCATCAAAACAGTTATTATAACAGTATTCTATATGTTCAAAAAGTTAGCTAGAAACACAGAATATATAAAACAAACCCAATAGAAATTTCTAGAAATAAAAACTACAATGTCGGATAAAAATATCCTTGATAAAATTAATGGCAGATTGGATGTTTCAGAAGAAAAGATTAGTAAACTTGAAGACACAGCAATAGAAACTATTCAAAGTGTAACAGAAAGAAAAAAGTGAATAATTATAAAAAAATATGAACAGAACATTAATAAACTGTGGTACAACTTCCAGCAGCCTAATATGTTATTAGAGTCCCAAAGAAGGTAATAGACAGGAAAATAGATAAAATATTTGAAGAAATAATGGCTTAAAAATTTCCAAATTTGATGAAAACTGTATACTTATAGATCCAAGAACCTCAGTAAATCTCAAGTACAAAAATTAGGAAGAAAACTACACTAAGACATATCATACTCAAATTGATCAAAACCACATGCAAAGAGAAAACTCCTAGAAGCATCTATGTAAAAAAGATTCTTTATGTACAGAGCAACAACATTAAGAAAGACAGAATTTTTGTCAGAAACAATGCAAACATGATGACAGTGGAACAGCAGTTTTTCAATACTTAAAACCAAAAAACTGTTAACCTAGAATTTTACATCCAGAAAAAAAAAAAAAAATCCATTGAAAACAAAGGCAAAGACTTTCGGATATACAAATGCTTAAGGAATTTATCACCAGCAGATACACATTACAAGAAATGTTAAAAGGAAATCCTGAAGGCAGCAGGAAAATGATAATAGTGGGAAAAGATCTTCAGAAAAGAATAAAAAGTACCAGAAATAAAACTTACTGCATGGGTTAATAAGTACAATTTTTCTCTTATTGTTTAAATCTCTGTATTAGCTCAAGTTGTTATAAAAAAACACAATATACTAAATAGCTTAACAACAGAAATTTATTTTCTCAAGCTCTGGAAAGTTGAAATTTGAAATCAGGGTGCCAGTATGGTGGGGCTCTGCTGGGGACATTCTTCCTGGCTTGTAGAGAGCTGCTTTCTTACTGTGTCCTCACGTCACAAAGAGAAAAACAGCAAGCCTTCTGATGTCTCCTTTTAGAAGGGCACTAACCCCATCACAAGGGCCCCACCCTCATGACCTCCTGCTGTGGATTGAATGTCCCCTCAAAACCTAATCCCCCCATGACAGTGTTAAGAGGGTGGGAAATTCTATTATGGTAATTGAAAAGTGGGGCCTTGAAGAGGTAATTAGATTGTGAGGACAATGCCCCAAATAAATGGATGAATCCATTGATGATTTAATGATGGTCATGGGCTTGGTTCTGAGGGCTTTAAAAGGAGAAGAAATGAAGATTTTGCCCTCACTCTGCTTCTTCCATCTGCCGTGTGACACCCTGATTTGCTGTGAAGAGCCACTACTCACCAACAAG
Source organism: Cynocephalus volans (assembly GCF_027409185.1). NCBI lineage: Eukaryota > Metazoa > Chordata > Mammalia > Dermoptera > Cynocephalidae > Cynocephalus > Cynocephalus volans. The sequence goes on from NC_084468.1 coordinate 13,932,786, forward strand.
GCTCTCACCAGATGTGTCCCCTGGACTTTGGACTTCCCAGCCTCCAAAACTGTAGGCAATAACTACTATTTCTTTATAAATTACCCAGTTTCAGGAATTTCTGCTATAAGCAACAGAAACAGACTAATATACCTCCTCTAAACTTAATTATCTCCAACAAAAAGCTCCATCTTCAAATACCATCACATTGGGCTTAGGGCTTCAACATATGAATTGGGGTGGGGGGACACAATTCAGTTCATAACATTCTCTTAAAAGTTAATTGATTGTGGTGGTGGATTCATGCTTCTACACATATGATACAATTGTACAGAACTAAATGCATACTCATGCATATCAGTACAAGAAAAACTGGGGAAATCTGAATAAGGTCAGTGGTTTGTATAAATGTCTATATCCTACTGGTGATATTGCACTATAGTTTTGTAAAATGTTACCACTAGGGGAAACTGGGTAAAGGGGTACAGGAATTTCTGTATTATTTCTTCCAACCTATGATAATACCAAAATAAAAGACTTAATTAAAGATAATTTACAGTTAAAACAAAAATAGTAACAAGGCAGTGTGATTTATAATACTATGTAAAAGTCAAAATGTATAAAAACCATAGTACAAAGGTGGGAGTTGAAAGATAGAGGTATAGTATTGTAAGTTTTTTATGCTATATATGAAATTGTATAATATCACTTGAAGTAGACTGTCATAAGTTAAAGATGCAGACTATAAAGCCTAAAACAACCACTATAATAACACAACAAATAGTTATAGTTAATAAACCAAAAAGGAAATACAACAGAATCATAAAACTCATCAACCCAAAAGTGGCCAAAAAGAAAGAGAAAAATGAAACAAAGACAGATGAAATGAATAGAAAGGCAATAGATTTAAACCTAGTCACATCAAGAATCTCTGTAGCAGAGATTGTCAAATTGGATAAAAAAGTAAGATCATCTATATTCCGAATACAATAAACTCTCTTTAAATGTAAAGATACAAACAGGCTAAAAGAAAAAGCATGAAAAAAGATATAAAAGGCTAATATTAATCAAAAGAAAGCTGTGTCTATATTAATATCAGAAAAAAAATGGATTTCAGAGTAAAAAAATCTTATCAGGAATGAAGAAGGCTATTTCATAATAGGAAAGGAGTGGATTTATCTAAATAACATGATCATTTAAAACTTCTATGCCAACAATAACAGAATGTAAAAATACATAAAGCAACACCTGATGGAATTGACAAAGATAAAGATACTCCACAATTATAGTTGGAGAGTTCAATATCCCTCTTTCAATAATTTTTAGAACAAGTAGGCAGAGAATCAATAAAGATGTAGAAGATTTGAAGAACACACAGAGGCAGGATTCAAACCCAGGTGGTCTAGCTCCAGAGCCTTGCTCTTAATCTTTAAGCTTGTTGGTCTGTGGGTTGTGGCTATCAGGACATTTCACTGTGTCGCTGGGTACCTATTCAGAATGGATAAATGAATTTACCAAGTATTGAGTCTTCCCTAATTTTCATAGATCCTCCTTTCTTTCATAAGGAGAAATCTTGAAGGAGATGCCATTTATGCGGGAGCTGGAAGACCAGGTAAGACTCCCCATCCTGCAAGGCATTATTTCACCTAGTACAGGAAAGGGATCCTGCAGCAGGCGCAGAAGTGGATGTGGTCTCAGGCTTGGCCAGTCTCTGGATAAACTATTTTCTTTGATGAAACACTTTGAGCATCCCAGAGCAAAGCATGTGGAGCATTCACATTCACAAAGCATGTAGAGCTGGTCTTACTTGTGGTCTAAGTAGGCAGCTGCCCTGCCTGTGTATCAATATGCTCGGAGGAAATCCCTTTGCATCTGGTCCAGCCTTTTGCTTCATCTCTCTGTGCTTTCAAGAATTTTCATTCTTCAGTTTTAAAGTATGATGTCCTTCAGCTACATTAATATGTTTGGATTCAGGATCACATGCTTTAATACAATGAACACTGCACTAGAAATTCAAATCTTAAATTTGCTGTTCACTTGCCCCAGTCATTTTACTACTACAAGCCTTAGCTTCATCTCCTTTCAATTGGGTCCACAATAGTGGATGTGAAAATTCAGTGAGATTATGTGCTTTTGACTCAGTACGTAGTCAGCGTAGATACTCATCTGGCCCTCACTATCATTAGGTTCCTTCCTTCCTAATGAACAGAAAATAGCAAGGAGAAGACCCAAGAGTGGGTCACATGGGAGAAAGAAGGGGTTGGCAGCCAATGTGAAAGAGCCAATTTTCTTGATCTGTATTTTTTTGGGGGAAGAATAGCCTCACACAGAGATCTATCTGTGCAAACCACTCAGATGTAAACTGCTTTGTATCTTGCTTTCTTTTTCTTGCCAAAAGCTACCCCACATCAATAAAATAAGCTGAAACATTTTTTTAAAGATGCTGCAAAAAGGTTGCTCCGAGTGGTAATCTTCCAGTGTATTGCAGAATTCACTCTAACTTTACTCTGGGTATTTGATCTTGAACCAGAAGATTAGCAAAATGGAATTGATAATGCTTCTCATCTCTGAAAGCAACTGAAGGGTTACTTCACAAAGTAACAATTTAAAAATAACACCTGAGTTATTCTAGAGCCATTTTCCTAAAGAGGCTGGTGGAGCCACTGCAAGAATGTTCTTAAAAGCTTTTTCAGTCCTTCAATCCCTCTCCCCTAAAGATCATTTAAGGAGAAGAATGAAACTTTATGTGATGAAATGAGAACTTGAAATGAATATGGTAAGAAGTGTTAAATGCCTGCATCAAAATTGCCAAATATCTCCAACATGGGTTTACAAAAAAGACATCATAAGAGTCCACATAGCCATTCAGGATTGGGGGTCCTGACTAGGTCAGAGACCTGCAAAATTTTGTGGATCACATTTTTCATTAAACCAGTGCAAGAGAAATAATGTCTCTGGGAGGAGCTGTTGCTCATCATTTGATGATTTGATAGTTAATAATTCTCAACCTCTCTACGCTGAAGAGTCTTGATCTATACAATGGAAACAATAATGATATCTACCTCAAAGGATTGTTATGAAGATTAAGCGAGAAAATTGATGAAAATGTCTTAAAATGATGCCTATAGTAAGTGCTCAATAAATTAGCCATTCTCAATTTTATTAATTATTCTCTTCCATCAAACCCACAGCACCTTCTATTTGCTGGGCACTGTGATAAGACGTAGTGTATCAGGCTCAGAGTTACAAACAACAGAATCTATCCTAGCTAATTTAGGAAGAAATGAAATTTATCAAAGGACATTTGGTAGCTCATAGAATTCCTAAGAGGGTCAGCTATTGGCTATCATTGGTAGCCACAATGCCAGTTTCTACCACTGAATTGCTCCAGGGGACCCTCTGTAGACCACTGGGAAGAGGCTCCTCAGCCTGCAGCCATTACTGAAAGTCAGATGTCCAACTTGCTGGAAATGAATTCTGCATGGTTTCCTCCTTCTTTGAGATACTACATCTCAACCTAAGTTTCCCTTGAGTTCATCCCAGGTCACATGCCTAGCTTGCCTAGCTGCAAGGGAATCTGGTAAAGTGAGTTTCTGGATTTCAACTTGGGATAAGATTCTTTGAAAGCCATGACAAATGTCCACTAGACCTAGTCTCTGCCTTCCAAGATCTCAGTCAAATAACAACACAGGGGTATAAATAAATTATTACAACATTTGGAGTTTGGAAGTTTGTATTATTATCCAGCAAATATTTACTCTCACTCCCCTGTCTAGTGAACCTGTTTGACATTAGACTTGTTGATGTGATCTGCTTTAATCTACATAATTATGGGAAGAAATGATGGTTTGGCAGATTCAAGCAAAGGTTTTAAGAGGTATCTCAAATTTTTTCCAAAATTTTTCTTGTGTTTCCACCCTATACCATGGAAATTCTCATGTATGATAGTGAGGGTGGAGGGGTAGAGTTCTTCTTCAACTCGGACACTTGAATTGAGATGACATGTGGATCAGACCCAAACTCAACCACACCCTGGCAGAACCATAACATCAAATCCACTGCTGCATCATGAGCAAGAAGTAGGTACTTGTATTTGTAAGCCTTTGATATTTGGAGATTGTTATATAGCATTATTGTAGACAAAGCTGATTGATGCAAGGAGGTAAAGGCAGATGGAAGTACATATACCAAGTACTGGAGGAAACATAGGGGAGGGGATATGTAACTGGGAATGTCAGGGATGGCATCACAAAGGAGATGACCTTTGGAAAGACTTTAGGAGGCATTTAGGATTTGTCCAAGTAGAGAAGCATGGGGAAGGTAATTTCAGGATGAAATATGCATATGCAATGGCACAGAAAATTGAAGTAATCAAGCATGGTTTTGGAAATTCAATGGGTTAACCCTAGCATTTCCTAAATTATAGTAATTTAAGCATCATGTGTTATCTCTGTAAACCAGCAGTATGATTTTGCTTATTTTTATTTAAATCAATTAACTTTCTTGTCTTGCTATCTCCCTTAATATCATTATAAACAAAAATATATGTAAAATCTCAAGCTTGACTGTGTAATCATCTTTCTAATATATATTAAAATAAATGCTTAACTATTTATTTTTAAAAGTTTAAAAAATAGTCTTCCATGCGCCACCAATTTTGGGTGCCCTATGTTGTTCTGACACTGCTAGTAGCCAACCTACAAAATATCTCTTCTCCCCTGCTTTATTACTGATAGAGCCACGATTTGTTTGAAGAAGCACTGTGCCCAGTTTAAAACGCTCACCTCTCCACACTCCTTTGCAGACATACCTTGGGTGCCCATGTGACCAAATTCTGGCCAATGAAATGTTAAGTCCACTGGGTGGTGCCTTGGGGAAGGCTATTATTTTTCTGATGATAAAAGTCAGATTCAGCTGGCAGGTGCCTTTTGCTTTTTATTTCCCTATTCATCTCTCTTTTCTTCTTCTCTGGAGCATAGATTCAGTGCCTGGACATGTAGCAGTCGTCTTGAGACTATGAGAACAGAAGGCATTTGCTAAGGATGGCCAGGCAGGAAGCTGGAAGGAGCCTGGTCCTTGCTGCTTTCCTTTAGCAGCTTCTGTCACCAAGGCACTGTCTTTGATTAAGTCTCTATAGATGAGTACCTGTTACATGCAGCCAAATACAGTCTTAACTGATACATATGATCTGGCAAACCCTAAGCTAGAATATAAGGCTGAAGTCTTAGAGGCCAGGAGATGATTCTTTAAAGGCAGACAAGGGCCGCATACCTTTAAAGAGCCTTGCAGAGCAGGCAACCAGGTACCGGGTTTTTCCCACAGACAATGGTGTTAAACGATTTGGAAGCCAGGGCTTCTTAGATTTAGGGCCTAGACTAATCATCTGCACTATTGTTAGTCCTTTTTTCATTATCATGGAACTCTTGTGGAAGCCAGAAGATTTTATTTCTAGACTTAATTATAAGAACTAAAAGCTGGGTAAATCACAAAAGGTCTAGACTACAGTTTGTTCAACTGTAAAATGCCATAGCTGCCTGTTTCCTGACGCTGCCATAACAAAGCAGCACAAACTACATGGCTTAAGCAACAGAAACTTATTGTCTCACAGTTCTTGAGGCCGGAAGTCCAAAATCAAGTTCTGGTTCCAAATTAGAGCTGGTTTCTTTGAGGGCTCTGAAGGCAGACATCTGTTCCATGCCTCTGTCCTGGCTCTGGGTAGCCTCAGGTGTCCCGTCCTTGGCTTGTAGAATTTGTTCTCTCCCTGTCTTCATAACATATTCCCTCTGTATGTGTCTATTTCTGTGTCCAAATTTCTAGTTTATATAAGGATACAGTCATATTAGGTTAGGTCTCACCCTAATGACCTCATCTTAACTTGCTCATCTGCAAAGGCCTTGTGACATAAGACATATATTTGGTCTCTGCCCTTGGGTCCTGACACAGAGCTCCCAAGTCCCTTGTGACAGGAACATCTTTTGTTATAATATTTGGTCTTACTCTTCAGTTTCTGACACAAGAACTTCTAAGATCCCTGGAATCTCTGGAGTAATAAGAGTGTCTTTTGTATGCTAATGAGATGACTGGTGGTTGGGGTCTTCAGACAGCTTCAGGATAGGAGCTGGTCACCAGAAAGACCAAGGCATGATCAGAGGGTTGAAACTCTCAGCCTCACCCTCAACCTTAGGGGAGGGGGAGGGGCTGGAGATGGAGTTAATCATCAGTGGCCAATGACTTACTCAATCATGTCCATGTAATTAAACCTCTGAAAACTTCTAAGCAGTGGGGTTCAGAGAGCTTCTGGGTCAGTGAATGCATCCACATGCCTGGAGGATGTTGCACCCCAGACTCCACAGGGACAGAAGTTCTTGCACTCAGGACCTTTCTGCACCTCAATCCAATATACCTCCTCATCTGACAGTTCATTCATATCCTTTATAATTTCCTCTATAATAAACCAGTAATAGTAAGTGAAGCGTTTCCCTGAATTCTGTGAGCTGTTATAGAAAATTATCAAACCTAAGGAGGGAGTCCTGGAAACTCATGATTTACAGCCAAGTCAGACAGACGTGTGGGTAACCTGGGGACCCCACTACTTGTTATTCACATCTGAAGTTGAGGGCAGCCCTTTAGGACTGAGCCCTTAACCTGTGGAGTCTGTGCTAACTCTGTGTAGTTAGTGGCAGAATTGAACTAAATCGTAGGTGTCTGCAAAGAATTGGAAAATTTCTTGGTGTGGAAAAGCCACACAGTTTTTCAGAAGTGTTGTGAGTAGAGAAACAGTATTCCTTTAGCCCTATTTCTAAATGAGGTCACATTCACAGGCACTGGGGGTTAGGACTTCACCATCTTTTTCAGGGACATGATTCAACCCATAACAATATGTATCTTTCAGAGCTGTTAATGTCACATGTCATGCATTGGTACACACTGGAAAACAAGGGGCTGTGGGCGGGTGAAGAATTACGATGCGTATGTGCTGGTACATTGATGGGAGAGAACACAACAGCTTTGTCATGGACATGTGACGGGCTGTCATGGATGCTGTCACTCAGTAGGCAGTGATTGGGCAGCCACTTCCTGGCTTTTGCCTCAGTTTCCATGACAGTATAATAAATAATCTCAACTAGTCCCTCTCTGCCTTGCTTTTTGATATTGTTGGATGTTCTAGGCCAGCCATTTTGAACTTTCATTGAAACTTTCCCTCCCCAGGACTTTATAACATTTAAACCTGACCTTGGCCAGGAAGGCTTTCACTGACATCTGAATCAAAGGGTGTGATGGTGACAACGAAAGTAGAGAGCTTATAACAATAACAAAGCCAAGTGGACCACTCTTCAAAAGATCTAAGACATTTTTTATGTAGCTGATGAGAGGATTAGCTTGAGATGAGAGGGTTTCTGTGGAACACAGCAGTCGATTGACTGCGATGCTGGAGAACTCTTTGCAGCATGAACTCTGTTTGTTGTGGGAAAACCTGAGTAAACAAGGAATGAAAACACAGAATGAACAATTCCATCTTTTATCCCCAGAAAAGGCGCTCTATTTAAAATTTATAAGGAGGTCAGCACTGCCTGACCCTGCTTAAATTTCCAAAAGGCCAATCACAAATATATTGCGCATAGACTCAGCTGGCTGCACGGAACAGATTTTATTTTCAGGATGACAGTTTCATTTCAGCCCGTTTTGCCCACACTTGGAAAGGGAGAGAGTTTCCTATGAAATTAACAGAGGGTCGTTTCTTATTCCATCTTTGCTTTTCTAATAAAGGATTCAGGTTTGTGACTGCCTTTCCAGCCAGGTTCACTCTAACAGGCAGACTCAGCTGTTAGGAAACAGAACTTGAGCTTTGGAGCTCAATATTCCTTGGTTCAAGTCCAGGTTATGCCACTTACAAGTGCTGTGACTTTGGGTACTTTATCTCTGGGATTCAATTGTACGATGGGGACAATAATTACATAAAATAGCAAGTTTGAATTGACCTGTGGAGTAGGTGCCCAATAAATTTTTAGTTTTCCTTTCCACTGTGGAGTCTTCTTCCTAGGTGTAGTGATTGAATTTTGTCCCCCCAAAACTCATTGAAGCTTGAATTGTATCCTCCACATTTTATGTATTAGAAACTTAGCCCCCACTGTGATTATTAAGAGGGTGGGAAATACTATTATGGTAATTGAATGGTGGAGCCTTGAAGAGGTGATTGGATTGTAGGACCCTGCAGTAGTGAATGGATTAAACATGGTGTCAGGGGTGAGGTTCTGAGGGCTTTAGAAGAAAAGGAGAGTCTGCCTCTGCTTCTCTTTCTGCTGTCTCTGTCTCCACCATCTTGCAAATGTGAGATCCCTGGGTCATTGTCACCACCACCAGATGGACTTTGGACTTCCCAGCCTCAGAAACTGTAAGCAAACAAATTTCATTTTCTTTGTCAATTACCCAGATCCAGGTATTCTGTTAGAGCAACACAAAATGGACTAATACACCAGGATTCTGCTTCTCCAGGTGAACCTTGAACCTGCTACATTTAGTCATCTGTCTGTCTATCTGTCATCTTTTCATCCATCTGTCCATCCATCCATCTGTCCATCCATGAATCCATTCATCTATATTTTGACCATTTCTTCTTGTTTTTTTTCCACCACCACTGTGTTCTGTCCCATTAGTCTCCCTGGACATCTGAAACTTATCTGATAAACCAATTCATGGGAATGTTTATGGACTTAGAGAACAAAACCTTTTAAAAATGGAAAATCATTAGGATTTTAGTCCAAATCTCTTTATTTATGAAGAGAGTTTGAGTAATTTGGGTGGTGCTTCATGGTTTAGTGGGGATACCATACTAATTTGTGTAGGTTACCCAGGCCTTAAATACCTAGAGTATAAATAAATAAAGTATTTTTCCATGCTTGTATTTTATAATAGAAAAGATGACAGTGATTATGATAGTGGTGGTGATGATGTTGATGGTAAAAATAGATATTATTTTTAGCCTTTATCATGTTCCCAATACTATACTTTATGTAGTACTTCATTTTATTCTCCAAAGAACTCTTTGGGGCATATATTGTGATTTTATAGGTGAGGAAACTGAGACTTAGAGAGGTTAAATAATTCACCTAAGGTAATGAAGCTGCTAAGCGGAGGAGTTATCACTGAATGTTTATTGAGCATTTACGGTATTCCAAGCACAGTTGTGAGCATTGTTAACACATTTAATCCTCACTACAACCCAATGACATCAGCACCCTATTATACCCATTTTTGGATGTGGATACTGAGGCACAGAGAGGAAGTTAAGGAACTTGGGAACTTACCTTAAAGCTAGAACATGGTAGACAATTCCAGCCCAAGCACCCTGGTCTCGAAGTCCTCATCCTGAACCACCATTCAGGGGAAGCCTGTTTTGCCAAGCCTGGCTGTTTTTCAGGCTGGGCTGTGGAGTGAGCAGCAAGGTCATAGGGCAGATCCCATCGGAAAGCAGCATGCACATATCTGGCTAATGAGATAACGTTCACAAAGGTATTTTGTAAATGAACGCACAGTCATGGTTACCATCACCCATCCTCAGCCTTGCCTAGGACATGGCCAGCAACAGCTTTGTCTCACCAGTGAGACCTGCCAGGTTGATCTGTCAGTCAGGAAGACTGAGTGGCTGTCCCTGGGATGGGAAACCCATCCTCTGAGAGCTCATAACCCAAACAGTCTGGAACCTGGGGCTGCATGCCCAAGTGCCCACAGGAAGCCAGGGAGACAATGTGATTAAGTGAAGGTGCTGGGTAAGAAGCAACACTATTGTTTACAGATTAAACCTGTAGGAATAGTCTTTGCTTCCTGCAAAACAATATGGCTGCTCACATGTTTCTTGATACACAAAGTTAGTTCTTTCTTTTATTTTCCAACTTTTGAAAGAAAGAGTACTGGAAATATCACTTTCTTCATAATTCTACCAGAAATGAAGTGATAATAACAACACATTTGCTGTCCAGCCTCAAGATGGGGGAGTGATGGGACCTGGGGAGAAAGGGTGAGCTTGGAACCATCAGAGTGGGCAGCTGCTACTCAGCAGTTATTGGTCAAAGGACTATACTGATCAATATCTATTGAGAAAACCAAAACACATCAATTATTTTAATGTGGAGCCTTATTATAAGAAATCATTAAACAGTTTGGAGGACTGAAAAGGAATAAGAAACACTCAGCTGGTAGCTGCAGGATACTGCTATACAAGAGAGGATGGGGTTCTCAGGGCCTAGAACTACTTCAACCCGTGTGGTAACCATGAGCCCCAGGTGGCCACTGAGCACCTGGAGAGCATCTAGTCCAAATAGTGAAGCTCTGTATGAATTACAGACTCGATTTCCAAGACTTAGTATGTAAAAAATAGTATATAAAAGATCTCAGTAAGTTTTCAATACTGACTACATGTTGGCATGATATGTTTTGGATGAGCCTAGTAAAATTCATTATTAAAATTAATTTTCCCTGTTTCCTTTTATCTTTTTAAAACTTGCTACCAGGAAACTTTACATTACATTTGTTACTCACACTTGTAGCTCCCATTATTCTTCTGTTGGACAGCACTAACTTGGAAACTTTGGAGCAGAGGCCCCATGCTGCTGGAACCTAGATATCTGCAGAGGGGAGTGGGCTGGCTGGTGCTTGAATCTCAGTGATGGAGAGCAGCTAAGCTGGGGTGTGGAAAAACCACAAACTGGAACAGCTACCCTGTCAGAGTGAAGAACTGTTGCTTGGGCGATAATGATGGAGAGAAAAGACATAGGAAAATATGTGTCTTTTCTTCTTCTCTACCTTCCAGACTCTCTCTAATGCCTTGTATTGGCAGAGCCCAACAGGGAACCAGCTGACAAAAGAGAACTGATTGCGGAGTCCCAGCCCTAGCATCACAGACCAATGCGAGAGTTATCCCCTGCATTCTTTTCTCTCTCCAATCTGTCTTTCTCCTCTTCTTTTCATTCAACAATGATGATTGAGTGAGAAAGAGACTTTGTGATTGCAACCAAGACTGAATAGCTAATTACTTCAAACCAATGTTGGCTAGTTTGGGACGTTTGCTCACTAGTCTCAGCTCTGCCCAGAATTTCACCTCTTGATGATAAAAGGCCAACCCCCTTCATTTTAATCCTTAAATCTCCACTTCCAAGAGTACTTGAGACACATAATGCCACAATGCACCTTTGTGCTTGTCCCCACTTGAATATGCAAAATAACCCAACCCTAGTTGAATATGTATGAGCTCCTGCAGCTACACCCTTAAAAGTTATAACTCCTGCCTGCTTGGGAAGCTTGGTTTATTTCAGGTCATCAGACTGACCTCACTCCTGGTGTGTGCAACCCCAAATAAAACTCCTTTCTTTTAAATGCTCAGATCGCTATATTTTGTGTTTCTGCTGGCATACGGAACAGAAAAGGACCCCCATGACACCAAGTATAGGGAAGGGTGGGTTTGGAGCTGAGAACCAGTAGTTTAGTAATCAGCATGCCTGGTATTGCAAGAACTACTTATTTTTCAAAAAAGCACGAACTCTAGATTTTTTTAAATGTGAAACTTTCCTAGTTTTAACTAGCGACTAATTAAATATTTTCTAAAACACTGTGTAGTACAAACAGTACATATGTAGGTCACATTGTCTGTGGGCAAGGATGTGGGGACCACGTTCTAGATGTCTCGAGATCTCTTTAGCCCTCACTGTCTGTGGTTCTATGAACATTTAATATGTGTGTACTAAAGATAATTGAAATTCCCTGGGGAGAGGCCACTGTGGGCTATCGTCCAGGAAGGCTTTGTGGAGGAAGGGAGGCCTGGAGTAAGACCTTGGATGTTCTTTCTTGTAAGCAGACCACCATACAATGCCCCTAGCCAATCATTTGCAGCTTTTTTATCTGCTTGTCTCCATGTGACTGCAAATACTAGTCTAAGTGTGCAGCATTATCTATACCCAAGGGTGGGATTTACCTGGGTCACAAGCCAGGCTCCTTGTTTGGGCCCAACACCTCAGAGGCAAGTAATGACTTTCAGACAGGGGAACGGGAACTTCCTGAAACTGCTCAGAAACTCTGCCTCTTTGTTGAGGTTTTTTGTTGATGTTTTTCATATCCAAAGGGGGTTAATCTCAGAAGTAGACTGTTTCCGTTTCCAACTGCTCTTGTTTGTTTAGTGATAAGGGAGGAATAAGATTATGTAATAAATCTTTCAAAAATTAAAATACTAATGCCAATGTTAAAAGTTTAATAAGGAAGACCCTTTAAGTGTGCTTATGAAAATGTAATATGGAATGGTTATTAGCATTTTAAAACTCTGAAAATTACAACCTGGATTGCACTGTTGTTCAGGCCAAGCTTTTCTCTAAGGAAAACCAACGTGCATTCCATTGTATACACTCTGATTGATTCACTCCTGACTTTAGCTCTTGAGTCTTGCAGGAGCCCTCCTTTCCTGGGTATTCACTCCATCCAGCTATCTCCATTTGAGCCCACTTACAGAATCTTTCCAGCTTAAGGAGTTCAGGTTTAAGGAATCCCTGCAGTCCCTAATGGTTTGGAGCTTGTCAAATTTCTGTGTGTTGTAGTTTGTGCCCTGTAGCTACCCAGTTGGTTGGAGGCTGTATCTGGAATGAGCTGATGGTGGAGTCTGTAAAGGCTGACATTCACTAGACCTGCTCGGAAAAGTGCTTCTAGACACTTTTATTCTGAATGAGCTGCTAAGACTTGTGACTTGGAGATGAAAGCAGGCCTGCTGTCTGAGTTCCAGCTGGGATAATGCATCAAGCTGAAGGTGACTGAACCTAGAGATTGGCTGTGGGATGGCCAGCCACCTCCTGGGGGCTTTGGGGTGAACTTAGCCAGAAGAGGTGCTTCATGCTGAGTGGTGGCAATATCCAATTTCTATTTTTGTAGAAATATCCCTTCAAGGTTAATAAGGAGAAGGTACTTCATTCAAAATTTCTTTCTAAAGCAGTGATGAGTTAACTTCTTTGATTTTCTGTTGCTTCTACTGCATATACCAGAGTCAAAGGAGCTGGAACTCAATTGTATAGTAGGTTTTTTCTTTCATTTATGTATTCATTAAAATGCCTAACATGGGACAATCACTTTGCCAGACACTGAGGATACAGCCATCTACCAAGCAGTCTTTGCCATCACAAAACATGATCACTACTAGAGGGGGAGGAAGACTGAAAAGACAACTGCAGGGTGATGTGTAAGTTTTGAGATGGAGATAAGCAGAAGGCGACAGGAAAGCATAGAGAAGGGGCCACAAACCTGGTCTGCAAGTATCAGGGAAGCTTCAGGAGGAAGTGAGGTGTACACCAAGAACTGAGCTATGCATAGGCATTAGCCACAGAGAGGGAGGGCTTCCTATGCTATCCCTACATCCTTGCAATAAGCTTCCATTTCTGAAGGTCGTCTATGCATGACCTTAGTTTCCTGTGGAGTTTTGCTCTAATTGACCAGTTTGGAGTTTGGAGCTTATTGGCCTTAGGAGCTAAGTCCTTGGGCTAAAGAAACTCTGATCCAGGTTTCCCAATCTGCCGCCAGCCCATGTATTGGAAGTTAACAGGAATGTGAGAGGCAGCAGATCTTTGAGTATGAAAAAGAACGTAGCATGCTCCCTGAAGTTTAATAGCTCCCTTTCTAATTTAACCCTGCCCTTAACTAGCCGACAACCTTGCACTAAGGTATAAGATAAACCACAACCTCAGTTTTATTCAATACCTGCTCTTACATCAAGGGTTGATTCACAACTCATCTCCTCTCCAGCTACAAGAAATGTAATCTTTCCCTCTGTTTCCATAGCATGTGTTCTCTGTTCTCTAATGTTATAGTCTTTTTATTTTTTTATGATTTCTAAATTTCTATAGAGTAAAGAGAATCAGTATTCATACATTACAGAAACAAGCAGAAAATTTATGAATTCAATAAAAAATTTCAAAACATTGAGTTTATTCATTCAACAAAGCTTTGAATACCAAGTTAATGCTGAACAATATATATACATATGGTTGCGTTAAATAAATTTTAATGACTGTAGGTGATTGAATGAAACGGTAGAGAAACAGAGAAAGTGAGGGAAACACAGTATATTTTCTTTTTTTATTTTATAATTAGACAATGTAAACATTTTCTGTGGCCCTTTAATGTTATAGTCTTAAGTTTTCCTTCTGCTAGGGTGGGGTGGCATATGGATATCTCAGAAACCCTGAGTATATTGAGTGCTTCCAGAAAGCATGATCCATCTTTGTTTACAAGGCCTTGCACATAGTAGAAATTTTAAAAGTAATTTTTGAAATGGATTGTTGAGTTTGACTAAAAGTGCAGTCACCGTCTTCTGGACAGGTAACTTGGCTTAGGAGCCCTTTTTATGCTCACTGGTTTTGGTTAGGAAGGTATCTACCGAAGAAGAAAATACTGGAAAGAGTTTGAAATTTAAAGGGTTTAACACACCTATCGCATAAAACTTAGGCTTTGAGAGAGTTAAACTCTGTTCTGTTATCTATGTCTTCTGATGAGATGCTATTAAAGGGCTACTTTCTTGGGTTAGTGTTTTATGTGATTCTTATAAGAAAAGGGGAAGGGCCATTACAGTGGAGCCTGGCCAAAGAGTGTGGCTCAATACATGTTTGTCTAGTTCTTGTTCTTATCTTACAAATCTGCAGAATTAGAATCTCATAGGTGAACACCAGTGACAATACAGCATGGTTTTGAGGCTCTGTATCTGTTTGCCTGTTCCTCTTTTCTATTCCTCCCCAATACCATGGCCTCCAAAACTTCACTGTTAGTAGCTCATTCCTTTGCAGCTAACACAGTTCTGTATTAAAAGATGTACTCCCTTCCCTGTGGGGAGTAAGCATTCAGAGTCTAGGAATGAATCTCAAAGATCCCTTTTGTTATTGTCAATACGAGGGCTTTGGTCTTGAAGACCATAGGAGTACATTGCTTTGAGATGGAAGTTCACATCACAGTATTGGGAATTCAAGTCTCAGTTATAAAAAAGTTGGCTTTCCTGAGAAACTGATTTGTTGTTTTCTTTGACCCCGCTATTGGAGTCAGGAGTAATGCAAGTCAGGTTTGTACTCCCGACCTCTTTCCACCCTCCTGCCTAGGCATTGGTGCATCTTGCTGGACCAATGAGTTTGAGAAGGGAAACTGAATGCAGCCCTTTCTCCTCTCCTTGCTCTCACAAAAGCAGCACCTGCTCGTATAGGCTTGTTGTAGTATGGTGAAAGCAGACCTCCTAGGGAAGCCTTCAGGGCTGCAGACCCACCGCTGACTTGCTGGATAAGTCTCTCTAATGCAGTTTAGGAAGGCTGCATGCCTGCAAATATAAGCCGCATTCTCCACATCAGCATTATCTGTAATAAGGTGGTATTTTATATCCATATACAGTAACTCAACCCCTGTCCAACTCTAAATTGATTCAGAACTTCGTCAGGAAAGTAGTCCCTTTCGTTGATTGAGATCCCTCCCACTCCAGTGTGATCATTCATTCTTCTACTTTTGCCTTAACCATCAGTAAATTTGGATCCAAGATAGTCAGGTTCAACTTAGGTATAATCAAACACAGCAAAATGTAAATAAAATATAAAGGAATCTTGGTATAATTTTTAAAATTTTTCTTCAGTAAAGGATTAGTGAAAATCATTTGGTCAGGTGTGAATAAAATTGTTTCTATTTGTTTTGGTCTCAATTTCTCTCCATTTGGTGATCATGTTCTGCTGATTCTTACCAGTTTGTCTCTTACTACTTTTATCGTAGGTCTGCATTTGTGCTTTTCTTTGATTATTGACATAATGTAAGACTGTAGACCGAAATCATGGTTTTTATATACTATTGTATAAAAATCAGATTTTAAATACAAGCCTTTAATGAAAAATATTTTTGAAGGGCAATGCTCCAGGAAAAGGTTCCCTCTGCTTTCAGACGGCCCCATCTGTCCCTGTCTCCATCAGGGTCCTACCTCTGCCTTTTTTCCTTCTGAGTCTGGCTGTCACTGTGTTTATATTCCACTCCTCTCAGCAACCATGAGCCCTTTGACTGGGGTCTGATCTAAAAATGGATTCCTCCTTTGAGCAGAAACTCAGATGCTCTTACATCAGCCGTAGAAATGATTTCCCCTCTCCTAAACATGGCAAGCTGGAGTATCATTGTTTAACCAATTTCTGCCTACTCTTGCGGGGTTGACAGTTTCACCAACTGGAGCCTCAGATTTTTCACCCATGAGGGACCAGACGTAGGCTGTCTGGCCTCTGAGTCCCTTATTTCCCCTTGCTTTCTTTTTAAGTGAGTCAGGTAGCCATGGAAACAACTGAAGATTAATGCTCAAAATAGACAATTGTTCATTTCTCTCTGAACAATACAGCAAAAATAAAGGTTGTTTTAGCAACAATCTGAATTCTAGCAACAAATTATGAGGTCCGGTTGCAGAATATAGATGGAAGGGAAGAGGTCACCTCTATGAATGTTTTCTTGAGCATCTGAGTGTTAAAATCATGGAAGGCCAGAGAGAGTAAGTTTACCACACATGGAAGCACCAGCTTTCATGAACACTGGATCTGGTCACTCAGTGAATACTTCAGTGGAACTGCAGTGCCACCCATTTTCCACCATAGTGGTCACCAAGCTCATCACATCTGTCCTACTGTCCTGCTGGGCCCTGTACTTAGAGCAGATGTAGGCAGGCTCCAGTCTGCTATCTTGTTTTGTGTTCTTCATGGCCCACCTCACCACCCGATATTATCTTATTTATTTATTTTCTCTTCCAACTAGATTTCCTGGGAGCAATATTTTGAATGGTCTACTTGGATCACAAGCCACATTCTTGGCTATAAGAGAGCAGAACACATTGATTTGCAGTCCTGCCAGTATTTCGCCCAATGAAGATGTAATTCCCCCCAAAGGAAATCGACAACTGTTACTATAAGAAAGAGGAATGGATGCTGCAAAACTAGAAGACAGTACATGTCAGCTACTGGTTTAGCGTGAGACAGCAAACGCAGATGCAGAAAGACTGTGTTGAGCCATGAGCCAGGGAGCCGTGTGGTTTGCAGAAGTAGTGGGAAGTGCACTGGGATTTTTCAGGCTGTGAGATTAGGAGTTTGAGCTTAGTCAGATGACTGCAACTAACTTTTAAGATACAGGAAATGGCTATTGTTAGTATTTTGTATTTCTTTGATTAGCATTATGGTTGAACATTTATCATCTGTTTATTAATGATTTCTTATTTATTTATTTATTTATTTTTGCTTTAATTTATCAATATGCAACATAGTTCTATAAATCTTATCATGTTCTTTGCCTACTTTTCTCGTAGAGGCTTATCATTTTTTCCAACCAATTAATGCGTTTTATTTTCATAACAATGGTAACTATTTGCCTGGTAGATTTGTGATACTTAATTCCCCCAATTAATAATTTTCTTTTGATTTTGATGTTACAAACAAGTTTAACATCTTTATGAAATGAAATAAAATGATTTTTTTCATGAAACTTTCGCTACTGATCTTGCACTTAGGAAGTCAGTCTACAATCTTAGATCAGAAAGATAATACAATTGTATTTTCTTCTTATTTTATACTTTTGTTTTACATATTTTGCTCCTTGTTCTAGCTGGAACTTTTTTTTTTCTCTTTCTTGTGAGTGCTGAGTGTTTAAAATTATGTCCTCCTCCCCTAGTTAGCTAATTGTGTAAACATCACTTATCAAATAACTCTTCCTCTCCCATACATTTGTGATGCTGTTTATATTATAAACAAAATCCTTAAATATAACAGAGTTTGTTTTTAAGCTATCTATTCTGATTCAACAACCTGTCAATTGTCACAAGTACAATATTTTTTGAATTATTGATGCTTTATAATATACTTAAATAGGAAAAAACCCTCCTCACCAGTTGCTCTTATTTATCAAAAAAACTTCTTAGCAATTCTTCTTGATTATATCTCTTAAAAAAATTTAGAATATTTGTCACAGAAAATTATTTGGGGGTTTTGATTGAATTTTTATGTTAATTTGAGTTGAACTTAACGTTTTTGTAGAAATGTAATCATAATAGCATTTGGTGTTTATTGAATACTTTGATGTTTCAAAAGTGCTACATAAATATTATCTCATTTAATTATCAAAATAACGTCATGGGATAGGTAATATAGTGGTACTTATCTGACAAATGAGGTCAAGAGAAATGATGCATCTTTCCAAAAATCACATAGCTGGTTAGAGGCAGTCAGGACTCAAACTCAGGTCTGCACATGAGAGATCCCCTAATTACCGTGTTTTGTTTTGTTTTTTCTGTATCTTAGTAGAGTTTTATTGTTTTCTTAAGATTATCCCTAGGTATTTTATATATACTCTTGCTTTTGTTCATTTTTTTTCTTCAGTTATTTTTGACATACATGAAAGGTGCTAATTTTTATATCTATATAATGCAAAATGGTGCAGACACTTTAGAAAACAATCTGAGTGTTTCTCACAGATTAAACACAGAGTTACCATATGACCCAGAAATTCTATTCCTAGGTATACTTATACTCAAGAGAAATGAAAACATATGTCTATACAAAAACTTGCATATAGTCACAGCAGCATTATACACAGTATCTAAAAAGTGGAAACAACAAATGCTCATCAACTGATAAGTGGATTAATAAAAAGTATGTCCATACAATGGAATATTATCAGCAATAAAATGAAATGAAGGGCTGGCCAGTTAGCTCGCTTGGTTAGAGTGCAGTGTTATAACACCAAGGTCAAAGTTCAGATCACTGTACTGGCCAGCTGCCAAACAAACAAACAAACAAACAAAATGAATTACTGATATATTCTACTGCATGAATGAACCTTGAAAACATTATGCCAAGTCAAAGAAGCCACTCATGAAAGACCATATATTATATGATTCTATTTATATGAAATGTCTAGATAAGACAACTCCATAGCAACAGAAGGTGGATGAGTGGTTGCCTAAGGCTGGTGGGCAGACGGTTGGAGGAAAGGGAGAGTGATAGCTAATACATGTGGGGTATGGGGTTTTGGGGGGCTCGATGAAAATGTTCTAAAATTGTGGTTATGGTTGTACAACTCTATGAATATACTAAAAACCTTTGAACTGTACACTTTAAATATGTGAATTATATGGTATGTGAATTATATCTTAGTAAAGCTACTATAAAAAATGATAATTCTAGGATGGTATCCCAGATGAGCACACACCCCCTTTTCTAGTGATGATTCTGTATTCATTCTAATAGTCACACCTATTATTTTCTGTTTCATTAGGACAGGCCATAAGCACAGCATTTATCACACATGGAAGCATTAGCTTTCATGAACACTTTAGGAATACCTTCTAGGATTGAGTCTTCTTGGACTTCAATGGAACTGGGCTGCCACCTTGTTTGATTAACCAAAGCTTTAATTGATGATGATGATGATGATATTTACTGTAATTTCACTATGTGCCTGATGCCTGTCCAAGCATTTTCTTTTACTTGTACTAATTCATTTAATTTCCAAACAAATATTCCCTTTTTAATGGATAGACAAATAAAAAATGTTTAATAAAAATGGTGGGAAGAATAACAAGGAAGAATAAGAAATGTTAATCCTTATAAAAATTCAAGGGATCCTCAGACATCATAATTAGAGGGAAATTTTTAGCTTCAAACTGTATCATTATTAAGCAACAAAGAGTCAAAATAAAAAAACAGGCTTCAACTCAATAAGTTCCAAAAGCACCGTTAAATAAAGAAAAATAAAACAAAAAATATAGTTGTCCCTTGGTATCCACAGGGTATTGGTTCCAGGACTTCCTCCTCCTTTGCCCCCACAGATACCAAAACCTGTGGATACTCTAGTCCCTTGTATAAAATGACATAGGATTTGTATATAATGTACGTACATCCTCCCTTACGCTTGAAATCACCTCTAGATTACTTTTAATGTCTAACACAATGTAAATGCTATAAAAATAGTTGTTATGCAGTATTTTTTATTTGTATTATTTTTATTGCTGTATTGTTATTATTTTCAAATATTTTGGACTGAATGTGAAACCTGCAGATACAGAGGAACGACCGTACTAAAAATAACAGACATTAATTAATTTTTATATTAATTTGAAATGAACTTAGATCTCTGTAGAAAAACCATAATAGTGCTTTCAAAAAACACCCTGGGGTCATATGGTTATACGTAAACTGGTTCTTTCTGACTTTCCTAGTACTGTAACAGTACTGTGCAAACTACTGCAGACCCCAGAAGAGACAGGATGCTGTCGAGTTTATTCTATGCAGATAGCATAATTCTGCTAGCTGAATAGGACAAAAGTAGAACAAAAATGAAAGCAATAGCCTAGTTCTGCTCTGAACACAGATGCATACAGCAGATGAATCAAGAGCAAATACAATGTAACAGTAGGGTAAAGGAATAATTTACCATGACCAAGTAGAGTTTAACCTAGTAAAGTCAGGAAATAACAACTTAATTCTTGATAATAGTGCAAAAAGAGGAAAAGTACATTTGATCATCTCCTTGGCTGACAAAATGGCATTTGCTAAAATCTAACTTCCATCAGTAATTAAATTGAAAAATGAGAAAATTTTACAAGATGGTTTTCTTTATATATTATAGAATCGACAGCATCATATTAAGTGAAGAAATACACTAGCATCAATTTCATTAAAACTAGGAATAATACAAATGCCTTGCATCACCCTCACTATTTAACATAGTTTAAGTTTTAGCCACTGTATTAAGCAAAGAAGTGAAAACAAAAGATGTATCTACTGACAAAGAAGACAGAAAATTATCAATATTTACAGACAAATTGATTATGTAGTTTAAAAAATGTTAAAGAATGGAGTGAGAAACTATTAGAACTAATGAGGAAATTCAGTAAAATTGTCCAATCAAGGCATCAGTATACAGAAATGCAACAATAACCAGAGAATAGAAGGGAGAGAAAAGATTCCATTGGTTTCATGAGCAATGGTTTTATTTTCATTTTCCAAATACCATGTATATATTAATCTAGCTTTTTCTCTGACTCAATAGCTATTTAGGAGAACTTTAAAATATTTTAAGTGGTTAAGAATATTTTGTTTACATTTCTGTAAAATTTTTTTGTGTTAATATGATTAAACTATGCAACCGGTACAATTACAGCACTAGTGAATTATTTTAGGCCTTTTTTGGCCGTATTATTTGGAACATTTTTGTATATATTATGTTAAAATGTGATATAATTATTAACTTGTCTAAAGAAATATATAAATATTTATTATATCAATCTAATAATTAGATTATTTAATTTTCCATGTCCTTGTTTTGTTTCTTATTTAATCTATGGAAACTGAATGAATGTTCTACCATTAACAAGTGTTCTTTAGCCACATTTTTGAGTTCTAATAGTCCTTTGATTTATATTTTGATGCTATGATCTTGGAACATAATGGCATTTTTAGTTAATAAAACATTTAATATTTTTTGCTACAAAATTTAACTTGTCTGAAATGAATATTTTTACTCTTGATTTCTTTCGGTTTATGTATAACTTTGATAAATAATTTTCTATCTTTTTAATTTTAATCATGCTAAGTCATTTTTTATACATGTTTTTTCATTACTCAGTATTGATTCTTTCTGTCTCAGTCTCTCTTTTGTGTTTGGCCGTTTAACAGGGGGAGTGTAAACCAGTTAAGTTTATCATTGCTCTTACTATTTGACCTTATTTCTCTAGTACTTTAAAACTTTTTTATGAGACTTACTTTGTCTTTTATTAACAGATTTCTTGTAGTGCTTTTTGTGTGTGTGTGGCTGGCCAGTATGGGGAACCATAACCTTGACCTTGGTGTTACAAGGCCATACTGTAACCCACTGAGCTAACCAGCCAGCCACTGCATTTGTTTAAGTCTCTAATTCATCTGAAAATATTACATGAAGGCTAAAGGATGTGAGATCTTGTTCTGAAATGAACAACCAATTATTTAAATATTATCAAATTTCATTCTTTTTTTTTTCGTAATTTTATTTTGTTGATAGATGTAAAACACCTTGAATTGAGATATAAACATACGTATGTTCCTGAACCGTCTTCCCCGGTTTGTCTACTTTTGCACCAGTGCCACACGATCGTACACGCTGCTTTGATAGCTCTTGTGGTCAGGTTCCCTTACTCTTATTTTCAAAGATGTTCTGGGCTGTGCCTTCTGGGATTTGGTTTTGATAATGGTAATATCAGTTGTCCTCCTTTTTGACCCTCTTTTTTATTTTTTAAATTAATCTGGGAGGGCTGTTTTAAGGATAGTAACTAACTGGAAATCATTTTAAACCGGAAAACATCCACAAGTCTCTTTCTAAGGAATATGAAACAATAACTCTTCTGGTCTTTAAAATATGGAGTTAACGTTATGCATATATTTGAAAGAAAAGAGAGAATTAAGGATGTCCATGCATGATCTCAGTGACTAGCTAGATTAAATTTGCTAATGGAAACAATTTGCTCCGTTTGAAGAAACACCGTGTCCTTCCTTTTAAAAAGTATGACATGGAGACTACGATGCCTCATGATCTGAGTTCTGCAGAGGTAAGCAACATTCTGACAGTCCTGGGTACTGGTGGAAGCAAAGACCTATTGGGTGAGTTGCAGAATTACCTTTCTTGGAGATCTCTCCCCTCACCCAAGATGTCATTCCTCTTCAATTATTTGTAAAGACTCTTACAAGGTGCACTTGCACTTGGCCAATGCAAACTCCCAAAACCCAGTTGCAGAGGTCACTGGACCTAAGTGCAAAGTAGCCACACTTGTTTCTAACCGCTCTTTCTCCTGGAGCAAAACCTCAGGCCAGTCATTAGACAGGCTGGACTCACCTCCATTGCAAAGAGAAAGGAGGTTTCCATTGGGCCAAATGGAATAATCCTTGCCTGCTGAAGGCATATTCCTGATTCAGTAGCGCACGGTGGCTTTTTCAACTGTTAGCACGACCGAGCAAACCCAGTTTTCCTGTAACTGAAGGAGCGGTGGTATGAAAGGCAGATGTGCACCTCACTTGAACAGCCAGGACTCTGGTACCTCAGGAATTATTTTAGAACTAATGGTTTCTGATGCTCAGTTGTTCCTTGCTAGCCAACTTTACCCATCGCACTTACCTTGGCCTTATTTAGAATTAAAGTCCAAAGCCTTTGGTGTAGCAGAGAAAGCACAGGCTGCACAGCCAGTCAGACCTGGGTTCAGATCTCAGTTCTGTTACCGATTAGCAGGATGTCCTTCAGCATCTTCCTGAGTGGCTCTTTGCCTCAGTTTCCTTACATGTTCAATCCTATTGAATGATAATATTAATGCCTCTCCCCGCCCCCTGGGTGGGGGTGAGGATTAGAATTGATGTGTGCAAAGTACTGGATGCAAAAGATGCTCAGTAAGGAGTAGCTGCTATGATCATGCACAAGTCTGTTTTGCTACATGTATGGGCAGGTTTTCTGTGACCAAGGAGTTTCCAGGGACATGGGATGTTCATTGATAAAAAACTGGGAGTTTCAGGAAAACTGGATGATTGGTCATCTTATTACGGGGAAACAACTGCTGCTTGTGACTGAGTGTGGAGATAGAAGATGCAAGGAATTCAAGCTCCCAGGCTCCGCTCCTTTGCAATGCCAGGCGTTGCTAGTAGTTGACACCCTTCTTCCCCAAGTGAGCTGCTACCCCACAAGCTCCCAAGCTGCCACTGTCAATCAGAGCTTCAGGGAAAATAAAACTTGTTTGATCCCTTATAGTGCCTAGGTTTTCCAAAATTTCCTTTTGCTACAAAATGAAAGTTTTTACTTTTGTGACAATGGACTTTACCTAGGCCTCAGAAGCTATTCTATTGAAACAATTTCACACTCATTTGTGAATTTTTGAGGATCTTTCTTAACACATTAATAATTTCATTAGAACATAACAGAAGAGTTTGCAAACCTCCAAACAGTAAACAACTACTTTTAACAAATGAAACAAGATCTAACCAGATATTCCCTCTAGCTATTCCCTAGAACTCCAGCCAGAGCAGGCCTCAGCTGGGGGGCAGGGAGTAGCTAAAGAAAAATCTGCTTGACCAAGTAGGACAGTCTAAATTCCTAGGAGTAACAGTAAAGTTTGCTTAACCATAAGATAAGAATAAAATTAGTTAAACATATACTTTCCTTAGGCTAAGCATGATTTCATGGTCACAAGATGTTTGTTCCGTAATAGAATAGCTTGAGATAATATCTGTAATGCCAATTTTGAGTTATTTTATAGACCGCCCTTAGCCAGAAGCCTGCATTGAAAGTTGTACACCTCCAGACTTAAAGGAGCCAAGAAGACCTTAGTCAAGATGCCAAAAATAGTTGTGCTGACTTCACCACAAGTAAATAAGATCCCCACATGACTCCCAAGGCCCCTACTCATGACTTTGTTCTATAAATGCTTGTGACTTTAAGCCATTGGGAAGTTCAAGTATTTGCAGCACTAGCTGCTCTGTTCTCCTTGACTGGCACCCATTAATATTAAAGCTAATCTTTTCTATCATGAATCTCGGTGTGCAGACTTACTGGCTGGACTGCACAGTGGGTGATGAGCTCCTTTCCTTTTGGTGACACAAATTAAGAACTAAAAGAGAGAGAATGACTTATTGGTATGAGATTTGACCTAAATCCAGAATCAAAGAAAAGGGCGCAAGATATAGCATTTCATCTCTGGAAGACATTCAAAGTAGGACTTTTTCATGAACAGATGCACTTAACTCAGGAATAGATATTTTCAGAAGATTATTTGAAGGTTATTGAAAATTGCATAACTTTTTCTTTGTCCAGGGTGGCGACATTCTGGAATGAATAGGAACAGAAAAAAGATAGGGCTGGGTGGGGCCTTTGAGATTGCTTCACCAATTCCCTTCCTTTATAGTTTTAATAACCTTTCCATGCATTTTTTAGCTCAATGGTTTCAAGTTTGATAAGCATCTTTATATAAACACTGACAGTGTAGATGTATTAGGTTTTGTTCAAAACCCAAACTCTTCCATACTCCCAGTGATCAGAGACACCATCTCAACTCCGATGGATAAATGGAGGTGAGGCCCGAGAGCGACTGCAGAGAAGCCACCAGACACTCACATGTACGTATGTATATCAATATGTCACCCCCACCTTCTCTCTCGTGAAGTCTTTCCCGACAACACTCAGTCACAGCATTTGCCTTTTCTCCAGGGATTTCCTGTGGCTTAACAAGCTTTGGAGTCATGCTCTGATTCAAGCTTGACCTTGGTATTATCTATCTGTGTGAACTTAGGAAAGATATTCAACTTCTCTGAACTTCATTTACAAAATACTTGCATCCTCAGGTTATGGTGAAGATGAAATGAGGTGAAAATCACTACACAATAAGCACACAATACTTTTAAAGGTAAGCCCCAGACCTTCAACTTCCTTGAGATTTTATTCTCTATGCTTTGTGATCACGTTGAGTGTATTCAGCCTTATATACTTGGCTAGCATTTTATGCTCTTGCCCTAACTTTATCCTGAGTGAAATGTCAGCACCTTTAGGGTGGGGATCAAGTACAGGAATCTCTAATAATGATCAACATAGTGCCGGGCACATGATAAATAACCAACAAGTGAATTTTGATTTAATAAGCTCCTATCAGCCTTCATTCAAAGAGCTTATTAAAGATTATGAAATTCTAATAGATATAAAAAGTGGGATGGACTAGTCATAAATGAATGAGTTAATAATTATGGTATATTCCATTAGTGGACCATTATATAGAAACTAAAGTCATGTTATTAAAAAATACTTAACAAGGTGACTCATGACATTATTTAATGAAAATGCCAGGATATGTAATTACTTATTCTATATCTGAGCAATGTTTGCAATGTATATGAGCCAGAAGAAAAGACTGGAAGGATATGTACCAGGATATTAGCAATGGTTATATCAGGTAGTAAAACTATTTTCTTCTTCTGTTTGTTCAAATAATCTACAATGAACATGCATTACTTTACAATCAGAAAAAAAAAAAACTAGTAATATTTTTTATAGAAAGGATGCAGGTGATATCCTATTAGAAAATGAATTTCCTAAGAATGCTGCAAATCCTGCTTTAGGAAAACTGATCTCGATGGTCTTTTTCCTGCTGCGCTCCATTCCATGTAGTAGCAGTATGGGCTGTGTTATCCTCTTGAATTAAATGTTCACCTCAAGGTTACAGAGAAATGGAGGGAAAAGAGAATTTCCTGCAAGGACTGGGCCACTTATTTATAAATCCCTTGTCAGATGCCCTTGATATTTTAAGGTCCTAAATGCAGGCCTCCCTGATTGTTCTATCACCAGAGGTAAGAGGAAAATCTTGATCTGTGCATACTCTTTGATAACCCCTCATAATTGGTAGTGAATGACAGAAAAGTGAATGTCAGGACAGCTCTCCCAGGCCAGAGAGCACCCAACCTGCAGATAGTGCATCTGACAGTGTCTAATAAGGTGGTTAGAATCAAGGTGGCATGTTGTCACTGTGCAGCATGCTCTGTGACCTTGAGCAAAAGTTTTAGCTGCTCTAAGTCCCATTTGCACAATGGGGGATAACATCTCCTCACTGGTAGGGATTGAATGTTTACGTCCACCCCAAATTCACATGTTGAAAGCCACATGTTTGAAACCCATAAGAAGGCCCTCGCCAGAACCCTACTGTGCTGTCATCCTGATCTCCGACTTCCAGCCTCCAGAACTGGGAGGATACCCACAGAGGTATTGCAAAGATTTGATGGCATCATGCTTGTCAAGTTCCTGACTTACTATAGAGGATAACCATTATTTTGACTCAGTGTGGTTTCATGAAAGGAGCACAGGCTTTGGCTCTGAGGACCCAGTTTCAAAGCTCACTTCATCCCTTACTAGCTGTATGACAAAGGGTGTCACTCAACCTGCCTGATCATCAGTCTTCACATCTGTATAATGGAGCCCACAATTCCTACTTCCAAGTGTGGTTTTAAGGAATGAAGAGTATGTGTGTAACAGATGTAGTAGCTGACAGCAGCCAGGCAGGGCAAATGAGCGAGTGAAATGTGCTGTGTGACAAGCTAGGGAGCAGCCGAGGAGGGAGCCGTGACTCAGCACCAGCCAGCTGTTACCACCCGTAAGAGACATTTTAATTTTAAAAATTAGAAATCTTAATTTTTGTGAGAAATTCATCAGTTTTTAACTGTTGACAAATCATCCGAAAATCTTCAGGCAGTGTTGTGTAGGTCGCCAGTGGTAGGTTAGATTCCCAGCTGATTACACATAGCCTTTGCCATGGGATTTTGCAGGGGACAGAGTATATTTCCCCATCCGCTGATATTGGGCTTGTCCTTGGGATTTGCTTCAGCGAATGGTTGCAGCATAACCAGATGTGTGTGTGTGTAATTTGGCATTCTTTCACTTCTGCCATCTGCTGGGAGAAGAGAACGCCCTGGGGAGCCACTGTGCCAGAAAGAGACATAAGGGGCAGACCCAAGATAGAGTTGCCCCAGATGACCCACAGTTTCCTCAGTGAGAAAAAAAGGATTATTACAAAGCAAAACCCAACTCATGCCCCACTCTGGGGCTCCTGGTTTGAGACCACTGAGGTAAAGCATTTGGCAGGTGACCGGCTCATGTTATTTACTTAATAAATGGTTACCCTTGTGATTATTCCATGCCCAACAAATCTCATGAGGTTTCTATGATAGAAGGTAAGCTTGACACAATGATTTGACCTCTGAGAAACTTGAACACACCCATCTGTCTACCTCTCACCTTCTGTAGTGGTTTGAATTATGTCCCCCCAAAACCCTCTGAAGCTTTAATTGTGTCCATTAGGTTTTATGTATTAGAAACTGGGCTCCCACTGTGACTGTTAAGAGGGTGGGAAATCCTATTATGGTAATTGAAAGGTGGGGTCTTGAAGAGGTGATTGGATTGTAGGACCATGCAGTAGTGAATGGATTAATAATGGTGGTCAGGGTCATGGTTCTGAGGGATTTAAAAGAAGAGAGAAGAGGGTCTGTCTGTCTCTCTCTCTGATCTCTCTGCTTCTACCACCTTGCAATGTGAGACCCCTGAGTCACTGTGGCCACCACCAGATGGACTTTGGACCTCCCAGCCTCAGAACTGTAAGCAATAAATGTCACTTTTCTTTATAAATCACCCAGTTTAAAGTATTCTGTTATAGCAACACAAAACAGACTAATACACCTTCTTTCATACCTTATAGGGATAAATGTCACCCCAAAGTTGTGCCATAGAATTATAGACTGTTTGAAACTTAAGACAATGTGTGGTAGACAGTGGTTTCATGATTTCTTGCTTGCGAGTTTTTGAGCATATCTATCCCACCAACATGTATGATCAAAGTTAGATATTAAGAATAAAGACTGAAATGATTTAACTTCTCAGAGCTAGAAAAGTCTCGCGGGACAGTGAGGGTTATTCAACACAACAACAAAAACTTGTAAGGAAAGAGCTGAGATAGAACCAAGAAACAAGTAAGTGCTCTAGGACCCCAGAGAGGACAGTGGGCCCCAACCAGAGCTGGGGAGACATCTCAGCGGACGTGAGAATCAAGCAAAGCTTTTAAAGATGAATAGCTTTTGTTACATAAGAACATGGGGAATGGCATTCTAAGAGAAAAAACACATAAAAGACCCATGAGGCATGAGTATTTGGTGTATCCAAAAAATAGAGAGGAGCCTAGGGTGGATAGTAATTCATGTACAAGTGGGGAGAGGCTAAAGATAAAACTGTAAGGTAAGCTGAGGCCAGGTCGTAAATTGCCTTGTATATTGTAGATTTTTTTTTTTTTTCAAAAGTGGCTGTCACTAATTCCTAATTCCTCCCCTTCTGGTATGTGTATGCCACTTACCCATCAAGTGTAGTCTATCCCTTGGTGACTTCAATCTGGGCTGGCCTGTGATTGCTTTGATGGATAGCATACTGAAGTGACTCAGTGCCAGTTCTCAGCACAGGCGATTTATGTTTTCTCTGTCTTGGGATGCTGGCTCTTGGGACACAACCTCTTAGAAACCAACCATTATTCTGTGAAAACCCCACAGGGAGGCTATATAAATGCACTCCAGTCAACAACACTGGCTGAGCTCCTACCCAATAGCCAGCAGTGTGAATGTACCATCTTGGATGCCCAGCCTAGTGAAGACTCTGATGACTTCACCCCCAGCTGGCATCTGAGACTTTAAAGTGCAAACCACCTGGAAAAGGCCAATGAGCTCTCAGAAGAGCAAATGATAATAATAATGTTTTGATAATGATAATAATAATGTTTTGATAATGATAATGTTTTCTTGAGTCAGTATGTTTTGGAATGACATGCTGTACAATAACAGATAACTGGAACAGGTGTTAAATAAATTGTCCTAAGCATCCTCTATAATGATTGCACATATGGGTGACTTTAAAGAACTGATAAAAAAACAACAACAACAACTTAAAGTGGTGAGGCAGGGCAGGGGATACCCTGGAAGTTCTCTTGGAGTACCATAGTGGGAAAGCAATCAAGCAGCTATTTCCCTATGTTTCCTTGGGCTCTGTTGCTTTGCACTGCACATTTTCTACAAAATGCTAATGTTCCAGGGAGGTAATGTGATGTACTAGGAAAAAAACAGACTTTGTAGTCAAGGGACATCCAGATTCAAATCCCAACTGTGTCAGTCCTGATGTCTGGGGGCAATTCACTAAATGGAGTAGATGCTTTGCCCCCCCGGCCCACACACTCTGATGTCCTTTATGAAGCCAGAACACTCATCCCAAGATGCTGTGACTGGTGCCATCTAGTTGACCTCATCTCTGCAGAACGGCCCTCAGCTGATGCAGACCATCTTGCTCTGAAGGTTAGTCTCCTCACACACCATGGGGGTTGTCCCCAGACAATGACAGACTGATACAGGTGCACAAGAGGCTGGCTGCTAGCACAAGAGGGGACAATTCTGCATTGAGGTCAATGCTCCAAAGCCCTCCTCCTATGTGTCAGGCCCAGGATATAGACTACCTACGTCCCCAGCTTTTCTTAGCTCTTTCTCCTTCCTTGTCCTGCTTCCCCCACTCTTTTAAAGGATTTTTTTCTGAAGAACAGTCTCTTAATGAATCTCATGCCCCCAAATCTCGGTCTTAGGCTCTGCTTCTGGAGATCCTAAACTTAGCTTCCCATTTTCAAACCCCCTTTCCAGAATTTGCTGAGATGATAAATTAAAATTGCCTGGCACTTAATAAACACTCAATAAATGATAACAGACTTCCTCTCTTATCTCCTCACTTGTGGAAATTAGAAAAACACGAGGAACGTTTTGAAACACCAAAGATTCTCAAGTGAATTTTCTATACCCTCTATAGGAAATCTTTGAGAAAAGCAAGCAAGAGAGACATTGCTTTTTAAGAATGAGAATATTAACACTTACTCTATGGAGCTATTGCAAGGATTCATTGAAATAATGTTTCTAAGCCTTAAGTAGTGCTCTCTAGTGCAGAGAAAGCACTCAGTGAGGGGAAGGTACTGCCTTTCTGTTTGACTGCAAGCTCCAGGAGCACGGGCCAGTCCATCCTTTTCATTAACCAGCACCTTTTCTCAACCAGCACGTGCTCAGCACGGAGAAGGCACTCCTGCATCTGCTCAAGCAACTGCAGTGAGCAAGGAAAGGAACCAACCATACTTCTGAAAGATGGCACAGGTTTCAGGACAGTTCTCCAGTGGCTTTAGACCGACTTAGTTGTCACCACTTTCTCACTCGTAGTTCTCCATACTAACTGTAAAGTGTGCTGGGAATAAGGGGGGACTGGCTGGAACATCTCAAGCTCTTTTCCAGCCCATCCCCTCAGAAACAGAATGCCCTTCCACACTTCAGCACAGTGACTCATGTGATCCTGGGGTATAAAATCCGGAATGGGCTGCTTTCCGGGGTCCTTCAACTGCAGTGCAAGTAGGATACACAAGTCGAGACTCCTTCTGCCCTGAGCTTTCCTGAGTCTTGGGGGACTGGCTCTCATGAATCCTAGGATTCTGTTGTCCCTTGCTGCCTATCTGTGAGTAATAAACCTACTTCATGTAACTTGTTGCACATGAGTGTATTCTGTCCCTTCGGACTCAGTCAAGTTGGTAACCAGTACACAGTGAACCTGCTTCATGCAGGTGTTAGCTAGACCATAATTTTAAGCTCAATACTTCTATAATCGTGGGCATATTTCTGCACACATACACAAATAGCCAGATTCACTTTCTTTGGTAGTTAACACAGTTTATTATTGGCACACTTATCAGTAAAGCATACATAAAATACAGCTGTTTTTAACACACGGAGCCACTGTGTCTTTACATGTGTGGAGAGACATATTAATATGCAAATGAAAAAATTAGTTCTCTTATAAAGTTTCACATAAATACACTGGAATTGCCCAAAGAGAAAAGTCCCCATAAAAGAACTAGGTGAGGGCTTTACAAAATATTATACAAGAAATATACTATGAAAAGGAAGAATGGTCAAATCAGATACAATTTAAAAAAAAAAAAACACAAAAAAGTTTCAGATTTATTAAACTGCCCACAAAATTAATGGATTACATGGCTTGAAAATATTTGGATCAACAGCAACTCTACAAATGCATAAATTCTCAAGGGTCCAACTGTCTCTCTTTACATAAAAATCAGCCCTGGTGTCTCTGATGACAAAAAGACATTTCTTGTTTCAGCATTCGGGCTAAATTGAACCAACTGACTTGAGAACCAGTTGACATCAGCTCGACCATAAATTACTTGGCTAGGCCCTCTTAGCTGTTGTCCAGTGAAGCAAAAGGTGAAGGAAAAAAAAAAAAAAAAAGGTACATTTAAATTACGTTCCAAAAGCTGATTTTTTTTCTTTTCTTTTTTTACTGAAACAAGAAACTCTCAGATGCAAGTCAAAAAGCAGAAAATATTTTACAATATTAAAAGTCACCTGTAGTTAGGTTCGGCATATTAATGAGATCCTGAGCACTGAGCACTTATAAACAGTATGGCCTTGGTCTGATGCATGAAAAGAAAATTCAACACAAACACATTGTTAAAACCGTGCCAGTAGATGCATTAGCATTTTCTCTTGTTTTAATTACGATCAGTGCCGGTATCTGCATTACCTGTAAAGGCCTCCAAGGAAGGGTCATGGAAGCTTACTTGGAATGATCTTCTCAATTAAAAAAGACAAAACGCAAGAAAGAAAATCAGATCATTGTTGTTTAGAAATAGATATCTGCTTGGAAAATCCTCTTTCCTCTCCTGTAAGCAAAGATCTGAAATTGTGATTATCACCCACGGGCCTATTGACAGTGGTGTCGATCATCTTATTGGGAAGCCTGGGGTGGGGGGTTTTCTGATTTGGTCTCTTGAGTGGCAGGAGGTTTACTGTTCCACGGGCTGTTGTTCCCCAGGGCGGGTGAATTGTTGAAGTCATCCTCGTCGTCCATGCCGTTGGCCGCATCGTATTGCGTGTTTTCTAATCTAGTGATTAGCCTTTCATCCTCGTCCCCAAACTCACCTCCCATCAGAGTTGGCTCTCCTACCACCATCACATCCTGTGAACAGCAGCTGACATTATTACAGGGAAACCTTGGGAGAGAGAAGCTCAGCTTAAAACAATAGTGGGAGGTGTTGGGGAACCTAGGACAGACACCCTCGTGTACTGTACGACAGGGTCAAGTCTCAATGTCGGGGGCCAAGACGCATATTTGATTTCTACAGGAAATAAACATCGCCTCCTGATGTGTAACAACCACGCGAGTTTATGTCCTTAGTGCGCAGCCTGACACCGGAGAACAAGCAATGCTAGCAATCTGCAGAAATAAAAAAATGGATTTTTCAAAATTAAAAAAATCCACGCTTTGAACTTGCTGACATTGGGGACTTTTGAGAGGGCTGTGGAACCTTCTGCTGGGTGCTTTTCAATACCTCCAAAAATCCACCACTTTTGTTTAGGATCTGTGAGTGGCTTTGGAAGTTAGCAGTGACCGGACATGCGTAAGGTGCGATTCTGTGATATTCACTCAACTCATTCCAAATGGTTTTTTCTCTGTCCCAAGCAGGATATACATTTTAATTGAAGACAGAATCTCTCTTTTCTCTACTCAGCCAGGCCCTCTTATGCAGCCAATATCCTTGACATTCTCTACTTAATTATGGTAATTAATTTAGGTAAAGTTTTCGATAAAAACAATGTTCACACTGATTTGACAATTTGCATAGCTAATTAAGTCATTAGCAAAAACCTGCTGATTGCCAACAAGCCCTGAATTTACCATCTGTTATTTCATGGAGCCTGTCACCTATCTCCACACAGGCAACCCTGCCACCAATCTGGGCAGTAAAGAGAACCCGTCTGTCCAGCTGGTGCCATGAAAGGAAGATGAAGTAGTGCAAATTATAATTACACTGATGAAGCTGGTAGTCATCGGAAATGGAAGCGTGCAAGAAGAATCCGTCTAATCACTCCTTTAAGTACAAATTGTCCTTCCATGCAAACAAGCCACCTCCTGTAGCTGGGAGTGCCATGGAAGCCACAGCCAGAGAGGCACAGGGATGGGGAGAAAGATGCATGCACAGGGCAAAGCTCTGGTCTCTTTGTTCAAAGGGGACCATATGGGGTTGATGGGTGACCTAGGCATGGGACAGGACATCTGGCAGGTGGATTCTTCTGGGCAGACTCCGAACAACACTCTACTTAAAAGTGCAGTGACTTCAGGAGAGTGACCAACTGCGATAAGCCTCTACTGAGGCCAGGTAAAGCAGAGCTGAGCCAGATGCTTTTGGAGATGGGAGGGTGGGTTTCCTGGCCAGGATGCTAATTCAAGAAACCCCTTTGACAACAGGTCAAAAATTCTTATCATTGGGGCTTTGCCAGGAGAAGGCTTTCCTAGGATGGTATAATAGAATACTGCCTATGGTCAGGAGAAGGGCCTGGGAGGATCTCCAGATCCCTTCTAGATTTTTGAAAGTGCCCACTGAATATCCTTTAATTACCACCTGTTCTATTTCAGAATGGAAAAATCTGGTTTTATTTATTTATTTATTTATTTATTTATTTATTTATTTATTTATTTATTTATTTATTCATTCATTCATTCATTCATTCATTTTTCCCTTTGAGTTAGGGGAGATAATCAATAGGTTTTCAAACTATGTTTTCTGACTTTTGAGTTGATAAAAATGATTTTAAAGAGAAATTCCCCAGATGGAATAAATGCTTAAAATGTGAACTTGGTAAACTCAGCAACAAAGTTGCTGGCAAGATTTTCAGATGTGTGCTTCCGTGATCATATTTATTATGCAACAAAGAACCAGAAATGACACTGATATGTAAGGAGATTCAGGAGGACTCTTAAGGTGAGATGCAAAATAGACATAGTCTTTTTGATTGGCAAGAACGATGACGGGGTTTTAGAGTGTGGCCACCACAGAGGCGTGAACATTATTGGGTTAGCCAGGCAGCTGCCATAGAATACACTGGGAGTGTTCAGGATAAAAAAGGGCCACTTAGTTACAGGCAATTAGGAGATTGTACTTATGATCAGGAACACAGGTAGATGGAAAGAACGGGGCAAGATTGGCCAGAGCTTGACATGAGGGTTAATCTCATCTCATGACTCGTGTGCAGCATACTTTGAAGGGCTTGGAAAACACATGCATAAGGTGTCACGGGGCAGAAGGATGTTAGAACCACCCACATGGGTCAGCATTAGTGTTGAGACTCCATGGTCATCAGAGATGCTGGGAGAGTATGAAGAGGTCAGCATGATTTGAACAGAAAGAGTAGAAAACCAGGAAGCAGCCAAGGTAAGCATGACAATAGAGGAAAAGTTCCCAGCACTCCAGATGCATTCATTGTATTAGAAAACAACAGTTATTCAAGAAAATTACTATGAAAATAATGGTTTAAATCACTTCAAAGAAGGCTGACAGAGGCTTGTAATTGTTTGGTGAATCTTTGTTCTAGGAACAGCTGGGAAAGATGCCCAGGCATAGGTGTTTTTAAGCATCCTAAATTTCAGAGTGATGCCACATTTGCTTTACTTAAATATCCTTAGACAGATAAATAATAATCATGTGTGTTTGTGTGCACTCATGATTGATAGATGACAAGCTATAAAAGACACGTGCACTGAGGACTTCACATGTACTTAGATACTTGAAGCCACTTATGAAATCATGCACGTTTCCATTTGGTTCTTCTGAACCTCTAGACTAGGACAGTGATTCTCTGCACTGGCAGTCTTGATTTCTTATCGTCACACAAAATAAATGGAGGCACAATGTACATTCTGGGCTGTGTCTGGCTAGGGGATGATAGCAGCATTTTTCCCCACCCCCACTTCTTTAAAAATCCCCCCAACATTGGTAGAGAGAGGCATGTCTTCCCCATCTCTATCTTGTGTGTCCCACGGGAGGCGATTGTGATGCATCTGTGCCCTTGGCTCCCCACAGGGCCGACCTCTGGAAGCCTGGAGGTGCCACCAGCTCTTGCCCATTTCACATCTTCTCACTAATCCCCTGTGCAAGGACCACCAACCTCTGAGGAGGACTGGAAGTGACTCCTTTCAGGGCCCCTCAATGCTTCTCCTTAAATTGGCCAGAAGGGGTCACTGCTGTTGAATGACACAGGTCTCCATCCCTCCCAGGGTTGAGGCTGCAGGTCGGGATCGCTCCTAGCCCCTGCTCATGGAGTGAGAAGCAGAATCCAAGGGTTAAACCCTAGTCCTCACCAGACACACACATTGCTGCCTCAGCAGCGACACAGACTACAGCTGGGCCGTAGTGGCACATGCTCTTGGACCAGGCAGCTAACGCCTGCAGAGAGCATTTCTATTTAAACAGTAAAGTAGGGTTGATCATTCAGCAGACAGGGTTAAAGGTGTGGTCGCTACAAGCCACCCAATGCTTATCATTTAACTTCTATTCAATTCGAGGACATGTGAGAATTTGCATATTTTCCTAACCTCTTTGTCTTCCTGGCCTCTCTTGGCCACCTGAAAGTTTTACTTAATTAAAACATCTTTAATTGCATGGCGTGGGGATGGTGCAGAAATTCAACTCTCACTTTCTAATGGTGTCTTGCTGACACAAAGTCCAAAGGGTCTGAACTCATTAAAAACCCTCTCGACACAGGTATCCTCCACTAAAATGCAGTTGTTGGTTTGGAGGACAGGAGCAGAATAGAGTAGAAAAAACTATGTGCTCTTTAAAATAAAATTGGAATGAGTTCGACTAGACCACCTACGTCAAAATACATGACATGTAGGCTGCTATTCTCAACTTCTACACCGTGCAGACATCACGAACGGATGGCCCACCAAACCCAGACTAGGCCTCAGAATCCTTCTCAACACCGTACTCTGTGACCGGCAGGAGAGAGGGCCACTTGTGCATACTTTTTCAGTTGATGCATTTACATCAGGCCATTTTCTCTATGCATTTTCCAATTTAACCAGGAGTGGGCATAACCTGTTCGTACCTCAATAAAGAGACTGTTTTTCTCCTTTGATTTTTCCCTGAACTTCAGGGGTGACAGTTGTAAAACTCAGTTAAGAAAATAGAAAACTACTTGAGGACTATTTTCATTATGTGGAGACTACAGTTCCTGGTGGTCCTAAAACTAAAACGGCCCCTTCCATCGCAGGCTGGCCAGTCTCTCCATGATCCCTTCTTTCCAGTGCAACAGGAGTGGAAACGATATGGCCTGTCTGTGGAAGGCAGGAGAAGAATCCCAGTGGCCCAGAGAGTTCTCAAGGTACCGATGGGGTTGGTTTTGGACAAAGAGAACTGACCAATGGAAAGTGGGTAAAGGTGGGTGGGGGGCAGATTGAAAGGCACATTTGTAAGTGAGGAATTCCTGTGTGAAGATCCACTGTGACGTGGACCGGGATGGAGCAGGATCAGAACAAGAAGGGTGAGGACAAGAGACCAAAAAGGGAAAACTGTGAGAAAGATGGAGAAGGTAACGTGGACCTGGTTGAAGGAAGTAACAAGAAACAGGGCACACTTCTGAAACACAGTGTCTAGAGGGTATCCCTGGAGCACCCAGAAAGTGTCAGGATTCAAATGACAGTCAAAACACCTGGTGGTGACATGGTGGTGTGAGAAGAGCAGCAGAGAGGAAAACCCACAAGGAATCGTGGAGGGGAGAAGGGACAGCAGATGTTTAAAGGAGCGTGAGAATTGAGAAGCGGTGGTCTGACCCTGGGTGGGGGAATCAGGGGACAGGAAAGAATTATGTAGCAGGGACAGTGCTGGAGAAGTAATGGGAGATGAAGAAAGTTTCTGCACTTTTTACTCTATTTGGGGACTACCCTCAGCTGTCAGCTTTGGGGTTCAAAGAAGCTCCCTTTCAAGTGGCCTTTGTCAAGACCCAGACATGAAAGAAAGGGGTCAAGGGGTCAAGAGAGTTGAGACCAAACCAGGGGCTGATCCTTCTCCTGAGCTAATGAAATGGGTAAAGCAGCAAAATCCATTGAGCTGCATATTCAGTGGCTGCAAATTAATTACCTGAGTTTTTGGGAAGGGCAGGCCAAATTACAGTAGGAGTCTGAGAGCCGGGAGCTAGTCTCCACTGGAGCATGGGGTCTCCCACGGTGGTGCTGAGAGGCCCTGATAGGACACCAGCATGCTGCTAAGTGATATTTTAATTAAATCTTAAGGGACATATCTCCTGTCTGTGACTCTGATGGCTTTTTAATTCAGATCCCATTGCAGCCTCGACTCTTAATATTCCTTTCTCATTCCCGGTTTGCAGGGGAAAGTTTCTGTGGCAGAGTTCCTCCCTCCCACCCCAATCCCTGCCCCTGCCTGTCCTCCCCCCCACCTCCAGCCTGCCCAGGATCTTTTTTGCAACAGCTAAAAGAGAGTTTAATCAGGCCCATTGAGTAGAAAGACAGGCAAAGGCAGGATTTCAGGCCTAAAAGGAAAGCGAGACTTACAGGTACCTGACTGGACAGACTCAGGTTTGCAGCCGGGCTCTTCTTCTTGCTGCCAGTAGTGTTTGCGTTGTTGCCAGCACTGCTGTTGGAAGTGCTGCTGGTGGAATTTTTTCTTTTTCTCCGTTTGGTTGTCGGTTGCCTTGTGGGTTCTGCTGCAATATGGAAAAGGGGGAGACAGATCAGTTCCAGGGCAAAAGCATCAAGGTGACCGTCAGCATACTGTCTCTCCAGAGAAGCTGTTTTTGTGAATTGAAAAGAATAGACCATTTAATTTTTTTTTAATTTCTTGTAACTGTACAAAAATAAAAGCAGAAAGCTGTTGATTTATTATTAGCATAAAATGTGTGAAACTCTTTTCTTTTGTATGGAGATAACATAATTTTTATTTAATTATTCTACATAATTATATGTCTACAATTTATTAGTATATTTTAGGGGTGAGCTACAGGTACCACTATAATAATTGAATCTAACATATTATTGCTATTAGAAAACCTAGGGAGATTTTTTTCCCCAGGACTACCTTCTTTTTATACCAAAGGGAGGATTCCTGGTATTTCTAGTGGACCTTCAGGGTATGAGAGAAGTTCGTGGAAAAATCGAATTGAAGGATAACGTGAATCCTTCCATGAACGACCATGAAGGATCTGTGATGCACCCTTGTATGAATGTTAGTCAGTGAACCAGTGCACAACAGCAGCACCTGCTGGCTAAGTGTCATATTGCAGCCCATCTCTATTACACCTTGATATTCTCAAGTTTTAAAAAAAAAAGGAGAGAGAAAGTGACAGTTCTATCAGCTGTAAATATGGAGCTTAAGGATTCCCAAGTTCAGTAGGAATACTTGTGGCTTGGATCCTGGTATTTAATAACTCCTACTAATTTTTAAATTGCTGGGGAAAAATGTCTTAGCATGTATGGTAGAGCCTGCATATTCATGAAGGGAAGCCAGACCTCTTCTGGAAAGGCCCATTAAAAAATTAAAAAAAAAAATTTTTTTTTTGAACCTGAAAGATGGAGCAACACCTTAATGGAAATATAGGGACCCACGGGAATGTGTAGTAAGATGGATCTTATTTGTTTGTTTGTTTATTACGTATAGAGTATTATTCAACGCCAGATACTATTTTAATATTTCCTATGTATTAACTATTTTATATGTATAACAACCCTATTAATTAGGTATTGCTATTATAATCTTTGTTTTGTAAATGAGAAAGCTTCAGAGGCCTTTTCCAGGCAGTTATTGAATAAGTTGGAAATGGCAAGTAAGAGCATCCTTTTTGCTAACCCTATTTTAGCCCTGACTCTGATGGAGAGAAGGCAAGCCAGGGCCGTACTGGAAAAGGCAAGGGGGACTTGTGACATTTTCTTAGAACACCTGTGCTGCTTCTAGGGACAGTGAGGAGCAACATCCAGCAAGGCTCATTTCAAAGACCACTTAGTCCAAGAAGTTATCCTTCACTTTTGATGAAGAAGATGGGGATTATGTTTCTATTTACCTAGCATCCTTTTTGCTTGTAAATATTTTGTCTTTTATGCTCAAAGATTTTCATCAAAGGGTCTATCATCTCTTTCAATAAAGTTATGAATACTTGTTCTGAAAGATGACAGAAACAGAAAATAGAATTGTCCCAGTTCATAGAGTTGGAAGAAGAGTTGAGTAGAACATTCTAAAGTCAAGTAGACACCCAGGCCTACCCCTGACAAGCATTTTCTTCCTTTGACCTTAAGAATGTAAATAGGCTTTTTTTTTTTTTTTTCCTGTATCTGTACTTTGTTCATGGAATTTTGGGTAAAGTACCCAAAATGCACACTCTGGATTACTCCCATTGGCAGTAGGTGGTTGTGGTAGTAAAAGCATGGACTTTGGAGACAAAAAAAAAAAAAAATCCACTTCGTGGCACAGTCTTCCTTTATTTATTAGCTATGAAAGTGACTTTGGCAAATTACTACTTTAAGTCTCAGGTCTCACTATTCAAAATGGGGAAAACAATAAATATCATAAGGTTATTATAACTATTTAATATTTTTGACTGTTTCATTCAGTGTTGTGCCCCCGGTGGTTAGAGCAGTGCCTCATGCCTAATGGGGGCTCAATAAATAATTGTCAAATAAATGAAATAATAAATAATATATGAATTATATACATATGTTGGAAAATATAGGTGCTCGAAGCATTTGGTGAGTGAAGCACTTTTTTCCATAAAGACTTATCAATATTGAAAGAGAAAATAGGCCAATTTAAGCACACTTAATATATTTGAAAAACCATATTTTAAAAGTCCAAAATTCCCCTGAGATGGGGATGCAACTATTCTATATAAAATAATGCTTATTTTCTCAGCTTTCTAAATATGTACTTGGTCAAATCTGCTATATTCATTTTATATAAAGCCCCTGGTTAATTACCAGTGGAAAGTGACCATTATATTTTGTGATTCAGTAAGCTATGTGCCTCGTGTTAATAACTACTCTTTATAAAAATAATTTTTAGGGAATGGAGACGTTTTGCTTTATGATCAATGAGGCTCGACACATGCCTGGGAGTGAAAATGTATTAGATAGAAAGACAATTAATGGTGACTTGAAGCAGTAATTTCAGAACCCCAGCAGGAGACTTTAGCATCTAAACAGCATTCTAGGGAAGTGCGGGAAACAGAATCTTTTATGAATTCTATGATCCAAGTACCTTTTGGTAGAACATATCTTTAAAAGCAGAACAAACTTTTTCCTTCCGTCCTTCTTTTCTTCTTCCTGTCCTCCCTCTCCCCCTCCTTCTAATCCTCTCTTTCTTTCTTCCATTTTATAATTTTTATCATTTTAAGAACCAAAACTCAAAAGCATTAGGCCATGAGAAGCCAGCAGTCTGGTCCAGTGGAACAATCCGTGGACTGGGAGACAGGAACCCCTGGTTCTAATCTTGGCTTTGCCAATGACGTTCTTGGTGATCATGAACAAGCATCTTACTTTTCTGGGTTTCAGGTTCTAACCTGGAAGCAAGGAGACCGTAGATGATTCCTAAGGATGTGTGCCCTTCACAAATTCAATGTCTCTACATCCAAAATCATGGTTAGAATATCCCTAATAACCTACTTTTCCTGATAAATTTATAACAATCTCCTTCTTTTTCTTATCACTTCATTCCCAGAAGAAGCCCCTGAAAACATATTTAGAAAGAGAGTGAAAAACGAGGGTGTACCTGGCGGGGCCACCATCCGCTGCCACTTCTGAAACAAGCAGGTTTTCAGGCAGTCTCGGGGACTGAGGTTGTAAGTTTTATGTCTCGACATCAGTTCCTGCATTGGCTCCAGTATTACACACAACTGCAAGGAGTTCAAAGACATTGGTGTTTTGCTACTTGATAATAGTGATTGCAATAAATAATGTTAACAGCTGGAATCAGTTAGAAAGCTTAAGGGTACTATTCCTTTTTTCCCTGGTTTTGATTTTCTCTACGCAAGTTTGGAGGAAAAGAGATATTACCAAACATAGGATTGTACTGACTTAATTTATTATTGTTTATAATATGATGTTACCGCTGAATGTGATTTACACACACACACACACATTTTCTGTACAGAATCTGGGGTATATATATATATTCTGAATTCACAGACTCTTTCTAGACAAAGAGAAAATCTCTCTTGCACGGAGCACAGTATGCTCTGATTTCCACTCCGGTTTCTGGCCGTTGTTCTTGTTTGTATAACCACA
Organism: Cynocephalus volans; assembly: GCF_027409185.1. Classification (NCBI taxonomy): domain Eukaryota; kingdom Metazoa; phylum Chordata; class Mammalia; order Dermoptera; family Cynocephalidae; genus Cynocephalus; species Cynocephalus volans. The sequence continues at coordinate 13,974,462 of NC_084468.1, forward strand.
CACCGAGAGGTACAATGCTAGTTCATGCAGATTATCTGGCAGTGAAATCCATCTTTTAAACTTTGAAGAACAGAGTGGCAATACAGGTACTTTTTGATCCTAATTCTAATGAAGGCAGATGATGAATGGTATTTTATTTTTCTTCATGTTCTCATTTGTATTTTACACCTGATAATAATGTAAGTTACACACACCAAAATTCATTCAATGTGGGAGGGTTTTCTGTGGTTCTATCCATAGACACTTGGTTCCCTCTTTCGGTTAGATTTTTTAGCTTTACTTTGGTCCAAGCCATCTGATGACAAAATTAATGACTGAAACAAGAAGGTGAAATCATTTAGGATTCCCTTGGGTTTTTCTGAATTCCTTCTCAATTGGAAGCTTATGAGAATACCATTGCATTGAGAATACTGTATCTAAGAGGACAAAGGCCACAATCTGGATTGCTACATTAGCTGCTTTCACAATTACAGTGATGCAAATGTTGGTAACTCACCTTCCCATGTGAGAAAGCACATCATTTTATTATAAAAGACAGATGTGCAGACTCCAGATTCATCAGCCTACCATTCTTATCACCCTCTTCCCTTATGCCATCCCTCATCTTGAGCATTTATCTGGAGACCACACAGGTTTTTGCCCACTGAGCTCCTCTACCTGCAATTCTCCCCTCCCCGCTTCCTGGCTAATGCCCACCCATCCTGGAAGATGTAGTTACTTTCTCTATTCAGCCTTCCTCCCAGATGTGCACCTCTCCCCAGGCAGGCTGAGTTGGGGCCTCTCTGCAGTTCTCCCGTAGCACCCAGCCCTTTCTGCTCTATGGACTTACTCATTCGTGCTTTCCATGTCTGCCTTTTCTAGTAGGCCATGAACTCTTTGAATCCTGAGACTATGCCTTTTATCTCTGTGTTCCCAGGTTTGGCTCCAATGAATGGATGCATTTAAAGAGTGATTCTTAGAAAGACTGGAGGATCTTTCTATGCCGATGTTCCTCAAAGTGTGGTCTAAGGAACATTTTCATCAGAACCAAATGGGCTGATGATTAAAAATACAGACTTCCAGGCTGTGCCCCTTCTGTTTCACTGGGTGTGGAGGTGAGGCCCTGAATCTGCATTTTAAAAAACCATATCCCCAAGTAATTATGATGAACACTACCAGAGTTCGAAGTCAACTGCTTTAGATATTCTGGGCTTTAGAATAGATAATAGACAGCAAGACATGCACAAGTCCCCAGTGGTTCTCAGCTCTTATGTCACTCACTTCTCACTTTCTGCCACTCTTTATGCTCCCTTCTTTCCTTCTCAGATCCAGATTATCTTTACTCAGGAAGATTCTTCAACCTTCTTGACCTATCATTGACCTAAATTTGCCAAAACCACTAACCCCATTTAAGGGCCAACTGTAATTTTCTTCCATTTGCAGTTTCTCTGGAAGAAAAGGGCAAGATTTCAAAGCCTGAATAACACAAGTACAATATGCCCCGCAGGGACAAAGCCCCCAACCCTAATGAGTCAGGCTGTAAAGTAGTGAGACCTGGAGTAGTTACAATAAATTTTCAATCTTGTGAAGCTTCTTGCTTACATTGGAGTCCTTTTTGAAATCTAGAATATCAATAAAGGCAAAATTGTGAAAGAGGCAGGATTACTGTACTATTAATCCCACATTCCAACATGGTGCAATTCTATGTGTATATTCTTCTTTTAAGAATTCTTTGCTGGAAATCAAAGTAAGTACAAGTTACAAACAACCTCACTGCCTTCCCCAGCCACTGATGCTCACCAGATCATATGGAGAAAAATATTCCACAGTCGTCTCTACAAGTAGATTTAAGAGTGGATTATCACTCAAAGAAAAATCATGAATAGATTCAGACAGGGTCAGAAGATATCTGCATCTATTATTAAGCAAAGATAGTAAGAAAAACTTTCAGAAAAATTCTAAGGACTGGGAAACATTTTTTAATGATAAAAAAATTTAGAAAATGTTTTAAAACTATTTCCTTTTGATTCATTCCCCATTCATTGTAAATGAGCTTACAATGGTTATGGCATACATGGGTGGAGTAGAACATGAATGGACTTGCAAGACAAGAGTTCTAAGCATGAATTTTCCTTGGGTGAGCTACTTAATAATTCTGGGTCTTGGTTTCACCTGCAAAACAATACCCCTCCTGTATACTGCTGTGAGAATTTGAGATACTATGTCTAAATACTTAAGAGTTCAACAGTCTGTAGATATTATGATTACATATTAGCAAGCACAGCACAGATTGCAAAACAAACCACATTTCTATTGCTTTAAATCATCAAGCATTTATTGAATTTTCTCCTAAGTGTCAGGCACTCTACTTAGGTACTGGAGGCACAAAGATGAGAATAACACAATCTCTGCCTTCAAGGAGCATTCTGCTCCCCTAAAAATGATTTAAGCATATTAAGAAACCTACGCTGTGTTTACAGTTCTAGTGTCTCAGGAAATCACATCCTTCTGAAGCAAGTATTTGTATCATATAACAAGTTAGATGGCAAAGAAGACCTGTTTGGACCTAGAAAGACTACCAGCGTCAAACATGCTCTAAAATAGGAGAGTTACATTTAATGTGAGAACCCGTGAGCTCATTATCTCTTTCTTTTTTACAGTGCCTTTCCTCTCTGGGGTTTTGGGAAACACCTTTTTTCAGGTGCTAATCCTCAAAATTTATCCTTTCCTCTTTACTATAAAAATATCTTCCCATCACTGCAACCCACCCCAAAGGAGCTTGCATCTCTGGATGCTAATCAAGATCCCCAAAGCCATTTTTCTTCCAGTGGAGAGTTCCCGGCTGGAGAGGCAGCCCTCCCCTCATTCATGTTGCAAATGAGGCTTCCTCTCTGCTGTTACCACGCAGTGGCTTTGCTGGGCTGTGTGCTGTAGGTGGCAGAACTAACTCAGATAAGAGCCTGTCTTCTTCGGCAGCAAGCCAATGCTTCTTGGCAACAGCAAAGGCCTGGGGCGTTATGAGATGAAATCAGGAAGCCGGTTGGGGGAGTGAGTTTGCTCAGTCACTACCCAAATCCTTTTGGAGCCATGATTCCTGTTCTCCCTAAGGTCTCATGCTCTCCTAAGAATCTGGTGAAAGCTGTGCAGTCTGTCTTTCAAATTTTATACAAAATTTCTGGAGGTTGATGAATCCTTTATAGCCCTATCCATTGACCCAAGGAAAAAGAGACGCCTGTTGGTAATAAGAATGAACCAGGATACAATATATATGCCTTTTCCACCTCCTGCACACACACACTCTCTCACACACACACACACACACACACACACACACACACACACACACCGCTCAAATTCACATTAATGGTCCTGAGCATTGTCACACAGGGTCCTTCAATTTTGAAGAGCAATTTTATCTGCAAAGTTGGGCCTGCTTCAAAGTTCCCAGTGGACCATTCCTTTACCTGAAAAGAAAGGCCATAGCCAGCATGTCTGCTACATCTCCAATATCTGCAGCAGCCTGCATGCAGGGGTGCAGTTTAGTTTGGCCTTCTGCAGTGGTGTTGGAAGATACCATGAGGAATCCCAGGACACGGTGGAAGGAGGAGCAGGAACCAGCAGGCCTGAGAAATCTCTTTGAGTCTGAAGCCCCTAAACCTGTGGTCCCTGCCAAATCCATTTAAGATCCCAAAGAAAGCCCTTGTGCATCCTGGAAAAGCTCCAAGGACACCTTTTGCAGATTTTGTGAGAGTTTTAGGGTGGCATTGCTCCCCTATGCTCCTGACCTCATTTTCTGGGATTCTGGCCCCAACATTGACCCTTTGGTGTGAAATTCTGTAATCACAACAGGGACTTGCTGAATGAGTGAATGGAGAAGTGGATGGATAGATGGATGCTTGGATGGATGGATGAATAATACATCAGCCAGATTTATAGCAAGGAGTCATTTGTTAATGGCAGACAAACCAGGCATGGTGCTGTGGGCTTACAAGTGATTAATTTGTCCATTTAATAAATAACTGATTGTCTCCTCTGTGCAGAGTGCTTTGTGCAAATGCATACACATGTCTCAACCAGGCAAGAAGAGCTTAGCTCAGTCCCAGAATTCTTGTTTTTTCATATTAACAGAGGGCCCAGCAAATATGGACCAGTACAGTATTTTGCTTTTGTTTTGGTTTTCATCTGACAACTCTACTGGAGAAATCTGATCTTCTTCAGCTACACACTCACTCCTGGTGCCAATATCTCATTATCCAGATAACAGGAATAAGTGGTGCTCACTAGAGGTGGCTGTGGACTACAAGAAAGCTGATGTCCTGGGGCTGGCATTTGCTCATTTTCCAACCTAGGCTCTGTCTACTACCAACACCTCAATTCCACCTTTTCTGAATGAACTCCTCTGAGTTTGAACTCTTCATATGAAGGTCTGTTCAGGGTCGCAGGTCAACACCTTGCTCAGGCCTTTGCTCATATAATTCTTCTTGCCCATAAGGCCTTCTCTTTTCTTTTCCAGTCCTCTTAACCAGGGGTTGGCAAACTACAGCCTGTAAGCCAAATCTGGATATCGTGGATAGCTGCTTTTGTGCTAGGACAGAGCTGAGTAGTTAGACAGAGTCCTCACAGCCCACAAAACCAAAAATATTTTCTATCTTGCCCTTCCCAGAAAGTTTGCTGACCCCTGATCTAAGACACTAGAGTTCTAGGGAGGTGGGCTGCAAATGACTTGTGTCTTCAAGACAGGGTAAGGAGCTTCAGGCAGGGTATAACTCAATTCACTGCTTCCTTCACTGAGAAAGTTTTGTGTCCAAAACATGTCAGATAAACTAAGCAATATAACACAGTTGATTTACTTTCTGGATGTAGCTGGTTTACATTCAGGAGGAAGTTCCCAGTCTTGCCAGGGACCAGCACGAGTCTGTAGCGGGCCACCGGTGTGCACCCCACACTTGGCTCACACTATCTGAACAATTACCTTCCTCCAAAACCCACCTCAGATCCCACACCCATCTCTGACCATCCCAGCCTGCAAGGAACTCTGCTTCTATAGAACTTTTCACCAATTTTCTGGCATACCAGTGTTATTTACACTGGAAATTTTCTTTTCTTGCGAACTTGTTCACCTCCTTATCTGTGGCAAGCCACGTTTGACTTTTCTCTTCCTTTTATTTAACACAGTATTAGGTATACTCAAATATTTGTTGTCATAACTTAATAATAGTTATGAAGTGCCTAATCTATGTCTGTCCCTGGAGTATGTACCTTATATACTATATCATTAACCCTCGCCACATTTGGTCCCCACTTTTACCAGGTGAAGAAATTCAGACTTACAATTTATACAAGGTGATACAGTTGTTTGAAGGGTGAAGAAGAGTTTCAGTCAAATTCATCAGACTCCAACCCTGTGCTATGAACTCCTAACTGCTCTATTGTCTACCTCTCCGAATATAAGCAGCTTCAAATGCTTCTAAGATGCCGAGTTCAAAGCTTTCATTGTCTTTGTGTTGCAACTTACACATGGCATTGATCTGTCCACAGAGAGGCAGGTGATGCATGAGGGTTACAGGCTTTGGAACCAGATCACCTGGGTTCAAACTCCCCAGTCTGCCATTCACTAGCTGCGTGTTCCTGGCTAAGAATATCAGTCGCTCTGAATCTCAGTATCCTTGTCCGTAAAATGGGATAATGATACTTATCTCCGATGGTTTGAAACAATGTATGTAACCCTTAATACAAAGACTGGAATAAGGTCAACACTCAAGTAATGGACATTATTGTTATTAACAGGCCAGCCCCACTGAGCCAGATCAGTGTGTGATGGGACTGGAGTAGATCACAGGGTCCCCCTGACTCAGGAGGTCACTGGATATCATGCCCCACGGGTGGTAATCAGGCCAACATAACAGTATATGAAATTTTAGTAGCTAATGTCTCTGATAATATCTGTGGTAATTTTATTTTTAGAATTTGGTGATCAATATAAAATATTCAAATCCACAAACTAGAGTTCTTTTTCTTTCGGTAACTTACTCCTCTGGCTGAATCTGAATTAGAATGACATCAGAGCACGGGGGTGAGGAAGAAGTCAGCTCTTGTCTGTGGGTGAAGGGGTCTCTCCTAAGAAACACATCACCAAAAAGAGATTTCATATTAAAAGGATAGAGAAAGATAATGTATGGAATCTAAAACCAAACCAAACAAAACACAAAACAAAAAAAGCAAATAATCCCCACCCAGAAGCAGGTAAGAATGAATAACAGGCGTCCACAGACTAAACTCACTCTGCCTTAGAGAAAAAACAAGAGAAAGAAGGAAACACTTTCCCTTAGAAGCTACGCAATTCCCAAACATCAGATTATTTGGGTTTATTCCCTGATAGGATTAAAGCTAGATTGGTTGTCAAATTCAAAACATCCTCCTTTTTTCCTGAAGATTCAACCAGAGGAGTGTTTGCTTTTCTCAGTTGTTTTGCAAACTGATTACTCATGAAAGTTATCACATCTAGCCCTGGAGACTGGGGGCCAGCCCCTCCTAGCTCAGGGAGATGAGCGTGGGGGTGACCGTGCAGCAGCTGCCACTCCAGTCTTGCAGGACCCATCATGCTTCCAGTGCATTTCAATATTTATACCTTGATCTCACTTTTGAGGCTGTTGATACATGACCACTGTGGCCACTGACTGCTTCTCTGACCCACCCAAGGGAAAAGCAGCAGCTGCATCAGACCAACTAAGCTCACGATTTGTGCTGCACATGCAGGACCCATGAAGACACTGTTCAAAGCCCCTGCTGTATGTTCTCTTTTGTCCTGATCCCATGACCAAAATTCTTCTGCCATATCTTTATGCATGGGCATCCCCCTCCATAGTGGTCCAGTTACTTGCCTGTTTGCTCTTAGACTGACGTCTTCTTTCCAGCTCTCTATTGCAGGGGACTGACCCCTGCACATTTTTTCCCAGCTGTCTTTGCCAACTGGCTTCATGTGAGATCTGGCCAGTTGAAGGCACCAGGGAAGACTGAAGAGAAGAGGGCTGTGTTAGTTTTCTAGGACTGCCATATCCAAGTACCATTGACTGGATGGGTGGCTTACAACAACATAATTTATTCTCTCAATTCTGGAGGCTGGAAGTATGAAATCATGGTATCAGCAGGGCCACGCTCCCTCTGAGCACTCTAATTAAGAATCCTTCCTTGTCTTTTCCTGGCTTCTGGTGGCTCCAGCAATCCTGGCGCTCCTTGGCTTGTAGCTGCCTCACCCCAATCTCTGTCTCCACTTTCACAAGGCCTCTTCCCCTACGCATCTCTGTGTTCTCTTCTCTTCCTGCAAAGACACCAGTCATTGGATTTAGGGCTCACCCTAAATCCAGATGGATGTTATTTTGAGATCCTTAACTAATTACATCTGCAAAGACCCTATTTCCAAATAAAGTCACATTCTAAGGTTCCAGGTGGACATAAATCTTTGAGGGACGCTATTCAATCTACTACATAGCTAAAGAAGTAAGGAAGGGTATTTTTTGCTCTCTTTGCAGTTGAGGTGGTTTCTCCAGCAGCTGTCACCAGAGAGATCCACTATGGTTCCAACTTCTTCCAGGTGGCTTGAGAGTAACACCTCCTGCCTTGTTTCTCTGGCCCCAGGACTGGTGATTGCCAATCTTAGGGCTGCCTCCTCTTCCTATGGTTGCATGCCCAGCTCTAACATCTTTATAAATAATTTGCCATGTTACATTTCCTCTATTGAAGTACCTGGTATGGGTTTTGTTTTCCTGGTAGTCTCTGACTGACATGCATGATTTGTAAGAAACTAAGCAACATATAAAAGATGAAGGACTTTGGGTATATGAGAGCCTCATGTGCAGTGGTTAAGCATGCAAATTCAGATTAGCTTCATATTCCAGCTACTTAATAACTGGGTGACCTTGGGAGAGTTACTTAATCTCTCGGTGTTTCAGTTTCCCTATTAGCAAAGTTGGATAACAATAGTACCTAACTAATTGGGTTATTAGGAGAAACAAAAGAAACCTACTTAAAGTACTGTATTAGTCTGTTTTTGTTGCTTATAACAAAATACATGGAACTGGGTAATCTATAAGATAATGAAATTTATTGCTTACAGTTTCTGAGGCTTGGAAGTCCAAAGTCCAAGGAACACATCTGATGGTGGTGACAGTGACCCAGGGGTCTCACATTGCAAGATGGTGGAGGCAGAAAGAGCAAAGAGAGAGACAGACTCTCCTCTCTTTTCTTGTAAAGCCCTCAGAACCATGACCCTGACCACCATTTTTAATCCATTCACTACTGCATGGTCCTACAATCCAATCACCTCCTCAAAGCTCCACCTTTCAATGACCATACTAGGATTTCGCATCCTGTTAACAGTCACAGTGGGGAGTAAGTTTCTAATACATAAAACTTGGGAGACACAATTCAAGCTCCAGTGAGTTTTGGGGGGACATAATTCAGTGCACTACAAGTACCTAACTAGGTCTTAGCATAGAGCTTTACATAAGTTTATTGTGATTAGGGTATAACCAAGCTGGGGTGGCAGGGGATTCAAAGAAGACATTCTAAAACTTATTAGGACAAATGTGTTAAAATTATATACATGTTTCCTGCTCTATGTAGATATGTGTATGTGTGTGTGTGGATATACACACACGTGTATATCCACACACACACATATACATATACACATATACAACCTGAAAATTAGATTTTGATGATACAATGGACATCTAAAATTTTGGTCACTGTGTTCTAGGGCAAAGTTGCTAGATGTTTCCAAAGGATAGAGGAAACATCTGGCTGGAAAGGGAGTGTCTGTCACTTAGAGGAGTAGAGGAAAATTTCAGGCAAATTTAAAAAATTCTCATTGACCAATTGCTGTACCTTCAGTCTAGCCCGGGTGCTGAAAGTGAAGGCCAGTGACTCAGGATTACTCTAAGTGGCTTTTGGCAAACACGGCCTCTTTATTGTCTGTCACTGTGTTAGTCAGGGTTCTCGAGGGAAAAAGAACCAATGGGATGTGTATACACGTGCATTTACTGTGAGCAGTTGGCTCACATGATTGCAGGGGCTACCAAGTTCAAAATTCATACAGTTTCCACAGCCTGGAAACTCAGGCAGGTGATAATGCTGCACTCTGAGGCTGAATTCCCTCTTCTCTGGGAAACCTTAGATTTTGTTCCTAAGACCTTGGATTGACTGCAGGAGACCCACCTACCTTACCAAGGGTAATCTGCTTTACTTAAAGTCTATTGATATACATGGTAGCCACATGTACAAAATACCTTCACAGCAACACCTACATTCATGTTTGAGCAAATAACTGGTACTAAGCCTGAGAAGGTTGACACATAAAATTAACTACTATAGTGCCCCTCACTAGACTAAAAAACAAGAGATCCAGGCTTCGTCCTAGGCTTCTATTTCATTTCTCTTTAATATTACCCAGCACCAACAATGGGTCTAATGTTTATGGAATGAGTGAATGCTTGAATACATAAATGCAATACAATGAAAAACAAAGCAAAGAGGGGATTTGACGTCAGAAAATGGGTCAGATCCTGTTTCCTCCACCTCACAATTGTAGTAACTCGGGGCAAATCATTCAAGCACATATCACATGCTATTTACCAAAGGCCCTGCGTGTGCTCAGGAAAGGGATACAGCCTCTGTTCCCTGAGGCTTACAGGGGAGGGACAGGTGATAGACATGAATTCCAAATGGGCTGCATATTATAAAAGAGAAGGGCAAACAGTGTCAGGAAGGGCTGCCAGGAAGAAATGGTATTTAAGTTGAGACACACAGAGATGAATTAGGACTCAGCCCGCCGAAAGTGAAGATGCGGGGACAGAGGCGGTGGAGGATGTCTCTGGCAGAGGGAACACAGGTGGGGATGCCAGAGGGAACGTAGCATCGGAAATCGCTACGTTGTGGACGACAGCACGTGAGGGAAGGCTCACCAGTGTGAGCCGCAGGGGAAAGGCAGGCAGGGGCAGATCAGTCAAAGCTTCAGTTTCTGTCGCACAGAAAAGCTGACACATGCAAACGATGCAGGCAGAGCACTCTGGGTGGGGTGCAGTTTGGGTGCAGGCCAAACTGAAATATGGTGAATGCTGCACTGTTTTTCTTTCCTCCACGTTTCCTGAGCAGGAGAAAGGCATTGGCGTTTTCCTGTGATTGGGGAAACAAAAGCACCAAATATCCCAAAAGGCAAACCTTGGCTGCTTAGTCTCCAAGTGGCAGAGACTGACTCCCGTGCTGCATGTAGGTGATCACAGCGTAGGGATATTTGCATTCCTCTCGCCTGTCCTCGCTGAAAGTGGGTGGCTTTTGTAGCATGTTGGTTATTTTTCCAGGGAACTAAGAGACTGTGTACTTGCCGTGAGGTAAACACTAACATTTATAAATGGGGCCTCATAATCTTAATACTGCGAGTGAGGGAATTTGAATATTGTCCTTGGGAGCTGTCAGTGACAGTTTCCAAGGCACATGGCTGTCTTGTTTGTGCAGTTATAATCCCTCCTGCACATTAACCCAGTGGTTATGCCTGCCTCCTGCTAAATACGCACACGACTGTAAAAGACAGCTTTGTGTTCTGGGGTTTGGGACAGCATCCCCAACGCTGCTGTTTGCGAGGATTTCTGGGCTGCTGGTCAGTGTGGGGATATCTCTCTCTTGGCTCTGAGCTCTCAAAGTGTGGCTGTATTTGGAACACTTGCTTGCCTCTTTGGGAGCTTCCACCAGGCAACAGCCCCCCAGCTCTGCTCTGACACAAAGGAAAGGAGTGATTTCTCAATAATGCGGCACTCAGCTGCTCTATGGCTCCCTGGCTGCCCTGATGATTGTGCATTTGTGGAGCCTCGTATCAGCAGCCACTTCCCCACCCAGGGACAGAAGTGAATTCAGTGAAAAGCAGGATTCATGTTGATGATGGCAGTGCTTTCTGAAAATGGAGCTGGCAGAGGCTGGGGTCCACTCATTCATTCAACCATTCATTCACTCAACACATTTATTGAACGTGTACTATGTGTACCATAGTTGTTCTAGGTGAAAACATAAAAGAAGAAAATCACGGCTCTTAATGGAAGTACATTCTAGTGAAGGAGATGGATAATAAAGAAATAAGCAAAAGATATATACCATGTTAGATAGTGATAAATACCGAGAAAAAAGAAAGCAGGGAGGGAGATATAAAATGTTGGCATTGGGAAGATTGAAAATGTGGCTACTCTGGCTAAAGGCACTGAGACAGGATGAATAATGACTGCTGTGATGTCCACGTCCTAAACCCCTCGAATCTGCGAATACATCAGGTTACGTGTCATAGGGAATTAAGGCTGCTAATCAACAGACCTTGAGGTGGAGAGATTAGCCTAGATTATCCAGGTGGGCTCAATACAAAGCAAGAGTATTGTGATGGTTCATTTTGGGTGTTGACTGGATTAAGGGACACCAAGAGAGCTGGTAAAACTTTACTTCTGGTGTATCTGTGAAGGCTTTTCTGGAGGAGATTGGCATGTGAGTCGGTGGAGGGAGTGGAGAAGATCTGCCCTCAATGTGGCTGACCCCATTCAATCAGCAGGTGCCCAGGTAGAACAAAAAGGCAGAGGAAAGGTGAATTCACCCTCTCTCTTCTGCAGCTAGGACACCCTTTCCTTTTACTCCTGTCCTTGGGCATTGGAACTCCAGGTTCTCTGGCCTTTGGACTCCAGGACTTGCACCAGAGGCCCTCCAGGTTCTTAGGCCTTCTCCGGAGGACTGAAAGTTACACCTTCAGCTTCCCTGGTTCTGAGGCTTTAGAACTTGGACTGAGCCTTGCCACCAGCATCCCAGCTTGTAGATGGCCTGTTGTGGAACTCCTCAGCTTCCATAATCATGTGATCCAATTCCCCTAATAGATCCCCTTTCATCCATCCATCTATCTATCTAATCTATCTATCCTCCATCCATCCATGCTATTGGTTCTGTCTCTCAGGAGAAACATGACTAATACAGTTATTTAAAAGTGCAAGAGGGAATCAGAAGGTAGAATCAGAAAGATGGCAGAATGAGAAGGACTTAATTTTGAAGACGGGAGGCACCATGAAGAAATATGGGCAGCATCTAAAAGCTGGGAAAGGCAAGGAGACAGATTTTCCCCAGAGCCTCCAAGAGGAACGTAGCCCTGCCAGCAACTTGATTTTAGCCCAGTGAGATCTGAGTCAGACTTTTGATTTACTATAAGATAATAAATGTGTGTCATTTTAAGCCATTGAGTTGGTAGTAATTTGTCTTAGCAGCTATAGAAATGAATACAAACACCCAAAAGGTGACTTCTGAGTAGAGATCTTTGGTAAGTTGCCATCTTTAGCACATAAAAATACAGGATGCTCAGTTAAACTTGAGTTTCAGATAATAAATAATAATTTATTAAAGTAATATATTAATAATAATAGTTTCTTTATTATTTATTTGAACAATCTGTGTTTTATGTGGCAACCTAAATTTCCGAGGAAGTTAGGAAGTGAGATATTTGGGGAAAACATTCCAGACAGAGGGAACAGCATTCTGAGCAGCGGGAACAGCAAGAGCGGAGGCCTGAGGGCTTTGAGAAACATCCAGGAGGGAAGCGTGGTTGGAGTGAAGAGATTGAGGGGAACAAGCAGGAGAAGATGAGGCAGAAAGTTTGTGACGAGCCAGGTCATGAATGTCACACTGAGGATGTGGGCTTTTGGCCTGAGGGAGTTGGAAAGACATTGTGAGGTTTTGAGCAGAGGCAGGCCAATGTTTGGGGCCTCCAGAGAATGGAGAAATGCTGACTGTAAGAACCGGGGGGCAGGGTCTTTACCCAGGGTCGTGAAGTCAGCGCATGTGTGCGGGTGGGCAGCGGGCCTTCTAATTGCTACAGCTCCTGCTGTGTCACCCGCAGTCAGAACCAGGAAGGTGTAGGGAGGTGTACGGTGGGAGAGGAGAGGACTTTAAGAGGAAAACAGTGGTTCATGACAAGAAATCTGGTTTGCCAGCCAATTAGTAAAGGACATGGGCAAAGAACAGATATGTGGAAGTGAAGACATTATGTACAAAGCCCAATTTTACTCTGGCACTCAGGTGTTAGGGAACTCAGAAACAGAGAGAGAGTCATGACAACTGTCTAATCTAGTTACTTCAGAGCAGCAGAGTGTAACCCCAGGTCCCAGGAAGTGATATTTCAACTCTTCAAACTCATCTGGGTTTCCTTAAAACACTTACAGGAGGAAAACACTATGATTATAATAAAACTCTTTTAGAAGCTTGTTAATGAATAAATCACTCACTGTCTCTAATCATACCCAGCACTTGGTGTCTACTGGGTGCCGGGCACTGGGCTCAGGGCCTCACAGGGGTTTTCTTACATCGTTCTCTCAGTACCATGAACTGTGCAGATATACAAATGAGAAAAGGGAGACTAGAGAGATTAAGTAACTGGTCCAAGGTCACACGGCTTTCAGGGACTCATTGGATCTGACCTCCTTGAACTTAGCCCCCAGTTACCCCACTCTTAATTTTATGCTCATGCTTGTGAACATGTCTTTATCACCCTGTGTTACAATAAGCTGAGTAGATAGATAGGTAGGTAGGTAGGTAGGTAGGTAGATAGATAGATAGATAGATAGATACAATGTTGCTTCTTTAATGAGACTGTGATCCGGGTGGCAAGGAGAGTTGACCATCTTTATATCCTCAGAAATCGGCACTTAGTAGGCAAGCAGAATAACTAATTAAAAGTGAATGAACAAATGAGGGAATGAAATTTCCTCTCTCAGCAGACATTTCTGCATAAAAGACTGACGGGGCCAAGCCACGGCCACAGCAGGGCCCATGGTCCCACATCCTCCACAGAACCAAGTCGGAGCTGAAAATCCCCCCCCGCTTCTGCCACTTCTTCTCTGACATCACTGCAGACATGAATATGCACGACTTGTAACTTCATTGTGCATATTTCCCAGAGAAACTATTAAGAGCCTTGAGAGGAATCACAGATTGTGGTCCTCTTTAGTTTTCTTCCATCCGTCTGCAGTTACTCGCGTTGGGGCTTCTCCTCCTTGTCTTCCCCTTATTTCACCTTGTTTTCCTTTCATTTTCCATGTTTTGAGAGCATCCCTGGTTTCTGGGTCCTTTATGCGAGATCTGTGTGTAATATTTGAAAGTCTGCTACTATTCTCGCCATTCAATCGATCTGGTATTCTAGGGCTTCCGCCCCTAACCTTTATTGGTATGTGTGTGTGTGTGTGTGTGTGTGCACATCTGTGTATAGTTTTCTGGTTGACACCTGCCTGATCCCATCAATTTCTGGCATTTAAAATCTAGATGTGAGAGAGAACGGGTTCCCCAGCCCTCTGGGAGCAGTGAGGGGCTTGGGGTGAGCATATTTGTTGGAGGTGGCTGGTCTAGTTGGCAAAAACAGCCCAGGTGCCTTCCAGCAAGAAAACACAATCACAAGTTCACTCTCGGCAACTATGTTTGGATGGAGTTTTAAATTCTTAAGTTATTTACAAACCACATATCACAAGACTCCTAAAATTATAGACTTTTGAAAGCAAGAATACTGTGGACATTTTTATAGTGGCAGAGTCTGAAGCTCATGGGATTTAAGAGACTCTGCCTGATCTCACATTGCTGGGTTGGGGTCAGCCCTGGAATTGTGGTCTTCTCTCCCCTTGCTCAAGGTCTTTTCCTTTCCACCATGTCGTGACACTTGGTAAAGTTTTCCTCTTTTCAAATCAGACATTTGCTTTCAGTTAGGCTTAGCTTCAGTCCTCTTTGCTAATTCTTGGAAAATTCCTGCAACCTGTAACTCTCCTGTGGCCTTCAGGACTCTCTGTTTTGCAGTGCTGTTAGGTATGGGCAAATCTCAGTTTGCCCATTAGTAGAAGGTCACTGAAAGCAAAGTCCTTCTCTATGGCCCCCATCTAAGGCAGAACCTAGTGCCTGAAGTCCTGAAAAGGTGCCAGTTCATTTCTGGTTTAAAACATATATTCATTTGGTACAAAGACAGATGAAACAGGAGTCAACATATACCTCCTTTCTTTTGGAATCTTCTGCATGATAAAGTCTTGTTTTGAAGGTCCAGAGAAACTTCCCAAAATTATAAGTTCCCAACTATCTTCTCAGAGACTCTCCTAAAGTATGTTTTTTCTTGAACTTTGTTCACCTGAGCCAGCACCAGAAATCCTAAAAACACTTTTAAGTACTTTAGGACACTGGCATAATGACTCATTGCCCTGTTACCCATCTAAACATCACAATAGCTCTATGACTTAGGTTATTATCATCTTCATTTTACAGATGAGCAAGCAGAGTCTTAGAGATTTATGTGACTCATCATTCATAAATTATTTCATCTACACAGCAATGATATGGATCAGGATTTATAATCCACGTTTTCAGAGGCCACTATCAGTTTTTTGTTGTTGTCTGTTTGTTTAAGAGAGTGTATGTGTTTGTCCCCAGACCCATAGCTGAAAAGTAGTGGATCCAGGTTTGAGCATACCTTTTTTGAACCATACCCATAAGCATGCTCAGCAAACAGTAGGTGCTCAATAAACACCTGTCGAACCAATGGGTTATTCCAAAGCCCACATTCTTCCCACTACCCTCTACCATTGCAAAGTTGTCCTCTCTCCCTCTGGCACATAGCTTTGAAATTGAGGCTGATTAAAAGGCATGTTGCCAAGTTGTCTTTTCTCAGGCCAGCTTTGGGCTGTCCAGTTCCTCTGTTACCTCCCTGTAACCCTTGCTCCCAACGGTATCTTTCGGAAACAGCTTAGGAAACGACAATTTCCCAGTCCACCATTTCTCTTCACTATCATGTGTGAAGTTGAAGAATGACATTTCCTTCCCCTTAATTTCTCCAAAAGGCAAACAACATATTCTTAGGAGTTCTGCATCATATCTCAATGCCTCATCTGTCTGATATGCAGACCATTCACTTTTTCTATTTGTGCAGCAATGAGGCCTTATCATTCTTGCTGCTTTTCATTTCAATTATAAAATGCATCCCCTGTCGCTCTTCACCTGTGTCCTTGGCAGTTGCCTCAAGTTCACATGGCTTCTTAAATGTTATTTGTCTTGTTCAAGTTCTTCTGGCCCAAAATAAATCATGGATTTAGAGAAACCATCCCTGTGTCATCCATTCTTGAGTGGTGGCATGGTTAAGGAGACATTCAAACCAGGGACATCGTTTAGGAAAACCTCACTATTGGAACAATTCCTGTCTAGGAACATTCTGTACAAAAACGCCCCAAAAGGGGTGTAATTGTACAAAACATCATATAAGGAAATACAGCAACCCATAGTTTTTTTCAGGGACACTTAGCAGTCCAAACTGATGGGGAGAAGCAGACGAGGACCTGAGATACGTGTGGCACAGTTTTACTTAGGAATAAAGCCTTCTAAAAAAAGGTTTTTTCTGAAGTTTCATTCTAGCTTAGCATGATCATTTTGTGCACTATAAACAAACAGAGATTATGCATAGCTAGAGTTTCGGAGAAAAAAAAATCAGCCTCTCTCTTCATCCTTCTCTCTTCACTTTCTCTTTAAATTATTTTTCTTTTAATTTTCAATATGGCAAAAAAATAAGGTTTTTGGGAGCATAACAAATTATGGATTGTGGGCATCACAATGTTTTCTCCAGGGTACACACACACACACACACACACACACACACACACACACACACACACACACACCCTTCCACGTTTCAGTACTGTGGCTAAAGCACAAATGCGGTGTTTTTCACAGAACTGGTGCTATTTTTAGACTGAATTGTAGGAAATCTGCAGCATTAATAAATGGACAAGAAGCACGGAACCGCAGTGCATGTAATATGCCAATGCAAGAGCTGGCTTGGCCTTTAGCCAATGAACTGTGGTCAGATGTTGCAGCAACGAAAGTAAAAACACCACTTACAAAGGAATGATTAATAAGCTGACAAACTTCCAGGCACTTATTTCCTATTTTTTAGTGCCAGCTATATTAATGTAGCATATTTTTTACTTTATTAGTAAATTCTTGGAGGCTAGTCCTCTTAGGTTTGTTCATGGACAGCATCTTAAATCAGGTGCAAATTATTTGGAGGAGTGGACATTTGAAAAACATTGCTTTTCTCCCTGTGACCCTAATGGACCATGTCTGTTTATTGTTTCCATGGCACCTTGCACTAAACAATAACCACTATGGCTGCCCAAACCCAGTGCTGCATGAACTCTTCTCCAACGTGAGCGTTATCTCATGGTAATTGATCCACGGGGGCAATTTAGTGTCACTTCTTAGGTCATGTTTGCTTCAGGGAACTTCTGTCCCTCTTGGTGGCAGTCAATCTGACATTCCTTGGATGACAACCGCTTCTTAGAAAGGGAGCCAGTCAATAGGCTCTATCCCCTCTATGGGATAAACTCATGATTTTATTCAGCTGGGAGGATGGAGTCAAATGAGGAATTATGGGATGAAATTAGGGTGATCAACCTGTTCCAGTTTGCCCAGGACTATTCCAGACTTTAAAACTGGAAGTCCCACATCCCAGGAAATTCCTCATTTCCATTCATTGTGTTGGTCATCACCCTAGATGGAAAGGTCACTGGCGTGAGCCTGAAGACCAGGAAGAGACCTGGGCTTTGCAATCAGACCCAGGTTCAAATCCCAGCTGGGCTCTACCAGCTGTGTGACTCCTCAAGCCTCAGTGTTATCAAAATGTAGTTAACAATGGGGGCCAACCCGTGGCTCACTTGGGAGAGCGTGGTGCTGACAACACCAAGTCAAGGGTTAAGATCCCCTTACCAGTCATCTTTAGAAAAAAAAATTAAAAATAAAAAAATATAAAAAATAAATTGTAGTTAACAACACCTCACCTGAGGTTATGTGAGCCTGTTTCTGGAGTTAAAAAACTTTTCCTGACTGCAAAAGTGAAAATGACAGCTACCTCATGGATCTGAGGAGACAAGGCAAAATCACATGTATGATTTTTTGCGGAGCAGTAACCTTCAGAGCCCTGGTCACCGTGCTCCAAAGTGTGTGGAGATCTCTCAGAAGTGGATCCTCAAAAAGTGGTGACAAGTGACAGAGTCAAATTGAGTCTACTATGACCTGCCCTCCTTTGGACTCTGAACATGGTTTTATTCTTGTCCATAAAGCTGAAACTTTCCCCAGGAGAGCAGGACAATGACACAGAAGGCAGCTCCTTGACCAACTCCCTAACGTCATCACACCTCTTATCAGAGGGACATCACTCTGGTTGAACAGACGGGTGCTTATGTAAAAGAACTTGCCCACCAATAAAATTCCATCTCGGGGTTACATAAAAACAATAATTCCTGGGAAGTTGAAAATTTTAATTAAATATATTCAGAGGGAGAACAGATTAATGCCTCTAAGCAAGAGAGTATTTGATGTTTATAGGCAGGCTCATGCCTGCTGAAGCAAAAATCTCACTGCCAGCGAAGCTACTAAGTATTGATATTTCCTACACTAATAATACTCTAAACCACATTCATAATAATATAATTAGCAACACAATTTCAATCATACAGCATGCGAGGACTCTGCATTATTAATTACACCAGCGTCCCCTTCCTATCAAGCACCATGCTCTAGTTTTAGTAATCAAGGTAAGCGATTTTAGTGATCAAGGTAAGCGATCGTTAACTTGAAGGGTGGGGAGCCTGGCAGAGAATGATGCACGTTTCTCTGTGATCACTAAATAACAATGAATGCTCTGTCCACAGCGCCTGCAGGGATGACGCCCGTTCTAAAGTCCAAGCTTGAGTAAATTTGGCTGTGCTCCCAAATTTTGTATGTTGCAAAATATGATTAATGTCCCCAAAGTGTTTATTCTATCTCAGTCTCCATCGTAAAACCCATAGGGCATCATGACACTTTTATGTTGATGAAGAAGATGCCTTAGTGAAGGTTTTAGAAACCAAGTCGCACCCCAGTGGTACTTGCCTCGAAATTTCCATCCCTTCCTGAACACTCTGGGCTGACTTTGCAGGAATTCTGCCTCAGGTACTGGGATAAGGAATGTGCACGTTTTATCATGGATGGTTTTGCTAAAGGCCTATGCTAGTTCTGTAATGAAAAATGTATTGAAACATATGAGGGTACTTCAAAAAGCTCATGGAAAAGTTTGTATTATCTTTTAATTCTATTTTTCCACAAACTTTTGAAGTACCCTCATACAGTTGTGCTAATTTATATCCCCCAAGTAGCTTAGAAGGGCACCCCTTTTCTTGTATCTTCACAGATACCATGTATTATTATTTAAAAAATAACGTGGACAATTTGATAGGTGAAAAATGATATGGAGTTGTTTTTATTTTCCAAGGTGAACTCAGAAGAGCACAACTCAGCTGAAATTAAAGCAAGGAGGAGGACGTGGGACCCAGAACGGATTAGGACAGATTCAGATGAACCTCTGGAGGATTCCCCTTGCTATACCCATTCATCTGAACACCACACTTCTTTCATGAAGCCCGTCCCAGCACACCTGTTTACCTGGAGATCTGTTAGCTCAGAACACCTGTTAACAGTGGCTCCTCTACCAGAATCTAGAGTTTTATTGTTTTCTTATTCTTTATATTAAATTCAAGCAAACAGTAAAAGAAAAAAAAAAAAGGCGTTTCTCAAGGATTTACTAGACACTAGATGGGCATTAAGCTAGCTTCTGGAGATGCAGAAATAGATAAGCTCTGTTGCCAAATTACAGCAGCAGAAAGCCTAGTGAGGAAGATGGAGAAGTCAAAATTAAGTTATAATTCAGTGGGAGAAACAAAAACATAAAGAAGATCTATGTTTAAGTTGTAATGTGCTCATTCTACTCCCCTCTTACAATGCATGAAACATGCTAAGAAACAGGAGTGGCCCTCATTGTAATTTTATGCTCTGAACCAGCATAAACAGAAGCATCTTGGCTGTGGGGCTTCCTAACGGTGATACCCCGTGGGGCTTGGCCCGCAATACCCGGGCCCCTCCTTGAGCCCTCAGGAGTGGCTTGGCAGGGATTCTTTGGCTCAGAGAAGGGAGCTATTCCCATTTCCTGGGTGAAGGTCAGAAAGGAGTCCCTACAGAAGGGGGTTTAGTGAGCTAGGTTTTGCCACACAGAAAGGAGGGAAAGTTATGTGCAGATGTATAGAAGTATAAGGTGGCAGAGTACATATGGGGGGTGTCTGATACTACTGGAAGGAGGATCGGTAGGAAATGAAGCCTGGGGCCTGCGAAGTGTATATGAGGTATATCAATGTTTCCTATAGTGTATGTTGCAGATAGTAATAAGTGTTAGGCAAAAGATTACAAAATATCTCAGGTTGAAGAAGGTTGAGATAATATATTGAATGAATTAAAAGTAAGCAAATTTCTTTACTGTAAGACTTCTCAGAGCCTTTAGCTAAATTCCTAGGAGGAAGACACAGAGGACACAGGATTTCCCAAACTTATCACCAGGTTAGATCTTTTTTTCTTTTTTTTTTAATTGGACAATGCAGGGATAGAACCCCAGACTTTGTTGTTATAGCACGATTTCTAACCCCCCAAGCTAACCAGCTAACTAGATCTTTTTTTTTTTTTTTTTTTTTGTCAATCAAAACTGTCATTTTTGTAGACCAGTAATAGTCAAATATTGGTAATTTTGTATGATTCAACCTAAAATGTTACCACTAAGCTCTGTTTCCAAAACTTCTGGCTTGGAAAATAGTTTGCAAAGTGTGAATATAAATATTTATTCCAACCCAGAATGCAATGCCCTGCAGGGAGCAGATGCGTAGGCATCTTTTTACTCCATCCCCACTTCTTCTCCACTCTCAAAATATATGTTGTTTAACAAAAACTTTTAAAAGCAGATAAAATTTGATGAGCTTTTCTATAGGACAAAAAAGATCTATCTACCCATAGCCGAAATGTTTCTAGATCATCTCTTAGTCTGACCCTAAGAGTGTAACACACAAAAAATGAGAAAGCTGAGTCAGCAGCAGGACCCAGGACGCTGGGCTGGTGCCAAATGTCTGCTGCATGAGCAAGTCACCCCATCCTGGAGTGCAGACTCAAAGAACATCTTTAAAAGTATGACAAAGCAAGAAATGTAATTATGACAAATCTGGTGTTGGGCTTCGTGCCAGTCTCAGCACTCTCCAAAGTGACACCTGACTCTCACTTTTGACAGGCTAAAAGAAGGCAAGAATTTCTCTAGCCATATTAGTTGCAACAGGCTTTTCCATGCTTCTCAGACCAGGTTCTGATGAGCTGGTTGCTGTGACTAGGTGAGAAGAGGGTGGATGGAAATGGTTGCTGGTTCTAACAAGAAAATCATCTGGGTGACCACAGGAGAGAGGGGAAGTGAAAACTTTCACAGGCAGGAGAGACCTTCCAGGAGAGACCTTCGTCACGAAACAATGCCACATAAAAGGCATGGATGGGATTTTGGGGAGGTGAGCCTGAGTAATGTCCTGGCCACCCCTCCCCCTCACTGTCAGGCCATTGTCCTCTCAGGCTCCTTTAAAAGAAGAGACTCAGGGGCCTGGTGGTTTCTCAGGCTTATGAACATGGCAGAGACTTCAAGCTCTCCTTGTATTCACTCCCTCACTCATTAATTGAACAAATATGTGTTGACTGTCCACATGGTATGTGCCAGGCTTTGTGCCAGCTGCAGAAAACAAAGCAGACACAGTCCCCACCTTCCAGATGGGGTTCTGTCCACGATCACAGGGGAAGAACAGAGGCTGTGGGACGCAGCGAGGAAGGACACTCAACCCAGACTTGGGTGGAGGGGTCTGTGGGCAAAGTTTTCCTGGGAGAAAAAAGCACCAGAGCTAAGGCCAGAGGGCTTAGATATTGATTCCTGTAAATGCTGGAGAATAAGAGTAAATAGGAACACTTGAATGCTTCTGAGTACTTTCATTGTGCTGAATCCTATGCTGGCATTTTCACAGGCTACCTCCTCTATGAAGTAGGTTTTATTATTTTTACTATGTATAGACAAAGAGACTGGTGTTTAGAAAACTCAAGTGCTTTTTCTATGGTCCCATTTAGGAAGTGGTGGTTCTGGGAATTGAACTTGGGCAGAAGGAATAATCCAGAGCCCTCATTCGTAGCTACTGTACTATGCTGCTGATCTCTGTGACTTGGGAGAGACCTTTGGGAGCAGGATCTTGGGAACAGGCAATGAAGCACCATTTGCAAAGGCAGATGAAGGAGAACAGCATGAAAACCCAATCCCAGGGATGCCAAGGGAGTGAAGACAGTCGGGAGGAGGACCAGACCACGAAGGGGAGCCCCGAGAGGGTGGCAGGCTCTCTCCCCAGCTGCTACCTTTGTCTTCTACACTGGATACAGAAGAACAGCGGATACAGAGGATGCCCATGGGTTTTGTTTGTGTAAAAGCAGCAACAATTAGCATCAATGCTTTCTCTCCCAGGCTAGATGTGACCACAGTGACAGAGCTGCTCTGGGAGACAAGTGGCTGGGAAGTGTGTTCTCAATCACATGCCTGGGGTGGGTGCCTTTGTCTACACACACTGGGTGTGGTCCATCCCGGCCCTGCAGCCCTACTATGCTTCCTCCTTCGGTGAGTGCTCAGATGTGCTGGGCTGCTGGTCAAATGCCAGGTAGCCTTCACCACAGCCCAGAGAGGTTGGTGCCTCCATTAGGATGCTTTTGCCTCGGGTGAGACGCACAAAAACCTGACACCTGCATGGAAAGGTGGAGCCAGCTCGGTGAGGAACAGGCATTTGTGTTAACTCAAGTTGGACCTGGAATGGGCACATTTATTCTCACTTAACAGGAAGTTGTCCTAGGGCAAGGGAACCCCAGTCACATCATCTTCAGCATCACATGGCCCGGGTGGGCTGGATGCTGGAGAATGGGTAGACAAGGGGGTGGCAGGGCTGCAGAAAGCCTTCCTGAAGGTTTGAGGGGATGGGTGGGAGGCCCAGAAGGATGGCACAGGTCAGAAGCCAAACCTGCCTGGGTGATAATCCCAACCCCCTGTCTCTTGACTGTGTGGCCTTAGGCCAGTTACTCAGCCTCTCTGCACTCAAAACAAAGCCCTCTTCAGGGCTGTTCTGAAAATTAAGAGAGGATGCATCTAAAGTACTGAGCCCCCTACAGAGATGGAACAGAGCAGGCGCTTTGTCATCTATCACAATATTACTCACTGCCGTTTTTTTTTTTTTTTTTTTTCTGAAATCATATTTATTTATTGCCTTTTTTGAGGTTTTTTTTTAAAGTTTGTATTTTTATGATTGGCATATGAATATGTGTGTGTGGCTGTGTGTCTATGTTTTGTCTGGGGAAGAGGGTCTTTCCTGCTCTTCAGATTTTCATGTAGAGAGATTTCAAGAACTCAGGCTCTTAAAAACACCAAGCCTTTTTATTTTTTTCTGAGCGACAAAGCAAGACTGTGGGAGAGTCTCACAGAAAAAGGAAATGCAGTTTAGTTTTACTAACTGTCAATGAGTTTGCCTTGCTCTCCCTTTCTCTGGAAGGAAATATGTAGATTTCCCTAGTTTCTTCCTTCTGTGGGAAGACCTGATATACAGATATACTGTTTCCTGGGAAGGAATAATTCAGAAAAAAACAATGTACACGTAAAACAGATTCAAAGTGAAAGCACTTTTACAGTCCATAATAGCCTGGTAAATACTCTGTTCTTTCTTTACTGAGAAGACTTCAGTTTTTGAATGAAAGCCCAGCGAGGTGCTGGGAACTAGGTACAACACAGTGTCTGAGGTCAACACTTGCCTGTCTTTTACAGTTAGATGTGAGAATGGATCATATAGTAGCTTGCAAAGAGCTTCCATGCAGGATGGTTTAGTGCTGCTAAGGTTTCCCTAACGATCCTGAAAGGAGGGTCAATGAGGGCTCTCCTCCTACTTTTACAGGCAGTAAAATCAAGGGGCAGAAGTTACATGCAACATCCCAGTCCCCCAGCCAGCCAATGCTGGAGCAGGACTAGCATCGGTCCTCTGCTATCTACTGTATAGGACAGGGCAGTGACGAGAAGGACCACTTAGTACTTAAAGATGTTGCCTCCGAGGGTAATAAACCAAACTGTTAAAGCCTCTTTAATTTATATTGTGTCACTTTATCCCTTGATGCATCCAGGCTTGGGTTAAGGGACTTGGGTGTTTAGATGTCCACAGAGCTGGCTTGTGGTAGTGGCTCTGAGGGCAGCAAGTCACACCGAAACTGTGCACTTGTTTGGCATGTGTCATGGGACTCCCTGCCTCCCTTCTTCATGTAGCAAAAGAGAAAAGCGTAATCCCTCTATGATGGGCCTGGACCGCAGGCCCAGAACAGAATAGTGAGCCCTGTTCTGTTTCTCCCAGCATCAGGGAGGCACGAAGGATGAAGACAGACTGCCAGCTGGACTGCTGAGCCTTGCTACAACCTGTGAAATGAGAGATCCCTGCTCTGTGCCCAGAGGTTTCCAGTCCTGAGGCATGGGATGTTTTTCTTTTATATCTGCTGGAAGGGAACCAAGAAAGTCCAACAAGCAAAAAAAAAAAACAAAAAAACAAAAAAAAAACAAAGCAAAAACAAAAACCAAACAACAAACAAACAAACAAACAAAAACACAACAGCGGAGATTCAGCAGTAGCCAAGGCGTGCTCTCCTGAGATTTCAACAGCTTTTTCTGTTTATTTCACTCATTTGTTGAGCACCACATTTGAGTGCCACATATAGCAGTTAAGGGATGACTTTGGGAGTCAGCCAGCTCAAGCTAGCTGTGTGACCTTGAGCAAAAAACCTCCCCCAGAAGCCTTAGTTAGGTTCCTCATCTGCAAAATACCACCTCATGAGACTGAGTCAACCACTCACTCATTCATTCATTTATTCCTTCATGTACCAAATATTTATAAAGCACCTACTCTGTGCCAGTCACTATTGTTAAGCATTCTGCATGTATTTTTTATTTAATCATCATGACAACCTAAAGTTAATCTCTTTCGTTTTCCTCATTTTACAGATGAGGAAACTGAGGCCAAGACAAGTGAAATAACTCATCTGAGGTCACAAAGCCAGTAAGCAATTGAGTTGGGATTGGAATTCGTGTAGCCATGGTCCTGCGCCTGTGCTGGTGAACAAAGCATAAGACTCAGTTCCTGCTTTTAAGATGCTAACTACCTAATAGGGGAGGCGACATGTAAATGGTTAAGCGGTATGTAGGCAAAGTTTCATGTCACAGATATGCATGTAGGGAGGTGCCCCAAGTTGTCTTAGAGCTGGGGATCAAGGAAAAGCTTTATAGATCAGATGAATTTGAGTTAAACCTTGAGGGACACATGGCTATTTTCTGGGTAAAGGGGGGAGGAAAGGGGAAGGAAGGGACTCCATGCAGAGGGAGAAGGGTGTAGAAAGGCACAGAAAAGATCAGGTGCGTTTGGGAAGTTATCAGGAGTTCATCAAGTTTGGAGGGCGGGGTACTTCCAGGAAAGAGGAGAGACACAGATCTTGAAGGATACTCTGGGGCTTTATTTCTCTCTGGTCACATATGCAGACCAGGGCAGTCTCTGCCACCTCCATTTTGGTAACTATGGTGACGGTGATACTAGAATGGATTTGCACAACTCCCAGCCATTTATGAAACACACACATTACACTACATCATTTGATCCTGTGAAGTAGGCAAGGCAGGGAGTAGTATTGTCCCTGATTTACACAAAAATAGTTCAGCTTCCAATTGTTTACACAGATCTGTAATTTGTTTACACAAATTTATTCAGCCACCCCAAAAAGCAGTGGTCAAACGATGGCTTTTTGATGTAGAGTCCAGTAGTTCACTATTATTTCCCTTATCCAGTAATCAATCATATTCTAATTAAAAGTTCATCATTATTGTGGCAGAGTTAGTGTTAATGTGCTCCCCTGCACTTCCCAGCCTTCCTTGCAGTTAAGCTGGAGTCACATGACTAGCTCTGGCCAATGGGCTGAGAGTGGACATGTGGCAGCACTACAGGCTAATGCAGTTAATTGCTTTCTCCTAATTGCTTTTTCCCTGACACAGCAACTTTGGACATTGCGTTTTCCAGATGGTATAGTTTCAAGACGGAGGATCCTGGGTGTCCAACCCCTGCTGGACTTTATGAAGAAAGAAATAATTCTTCATTGGGTTAACCCAACTGTGATTTGGGGTCTTATCTTTACTCCAGCATACTATCCTGACTACTATAATTCTCAAGATGTTGGCTTCCCTTCTACTTGTCTTTGTATTTTATTCCCCACCAGCTCTCCCTCCTCAATTTATTTCTCAGCCTCACTGGATCACTTAGAGTTCTCTGGCTATTTTCTTTTAGAGTTATTTACTGACAGTCTCCTCCTCTCCCACTTGATTATAAGTTCCCTGAGGGCAGAGCTGTGACAATCATTTGGAAAAATAAATTATTCACAGTAAGAGTGTGGCACAAAAGAAATGTGCATAGGATAAAATTTTATTTTAAAAAAAGATCCATAGAAAAGGACTATGTTGCATAGGAACATAGTGCTTTTTTAACCCCCAAGGCAGGCTAGCTGATTTTAGTAACGATATCACTTAATGTCAGATGATTCTTTGACTTGATTTTTCAGTCTTTGACAGGTTTTACACCTTTACCCCAAGTTAAGAAAATGTAAAAGTTTACAGAGAATTGCCTTATCTCTGCTCAACAAGAGTTCTATGTTTTACATGAGAGGCTGGGCAAACTACAGAACAGAAAATAGCAATGTCCACCAAATCAGTAGCACAAGGATAGATTAAAATAATGATAGGCTGTTAAACATTGAAATTGTGCTCACTACACAAGAGAACCTGAGTATTTGCTTTGTTATGCATGGGCTTGGAGCTGGTGAAATCCAAGCAACCACCATAATTGGGGTTCCTGACTTACTGGATGACAGTCACGTGTGTGCTACCCTGCCTGAGGCATCCTGAATAAGGGCTGAGCAGCAGGCAAGAAAGTCTGTGTGATATTTGCAACTTGAAGCATACTAATTTTCACTCTACCCCTCAACCCCACAAAAAAAGTATATCAGAATTCAATGAAAGAGAAGATGTGACAAGAATCTCACCTGATCTATAATATAAAAAAATAAATGACACACAAAGTTTGGTAATTTGGCTTCCATACGTGGCACCACTCAAACTGATGGTGAAGTACAGGAGTTGAGAACTCCTACTCCAAAAAATGTGTGGGAAGCTTCTATTAAAAGATTTTGTTTAAAGTAATGAAGATTCACCTTGTCAGGCTTGCTGTGGGTGTTTCCTTTCCTATTTCATGCCTCGGTCTTTTCTATTTCCTGCGGTACATTCTGGCAAGAACTATGGCAGTCTCCTCTGTTTTCCAGGTGCCCAGCCCACTGCCATGCACGTAGCAGCAAATCTGTAAATAGTCCTCATCTGTGATCACATCAGGGGCAGGCAGGAGAGTATAAGAAGGTCAACGCCCTAGAAGGCAGCTTTATTTACTCATTCACTAAGCAAGTAATGCCCAAACACCTGCCATGTGCCAGGCAATGTGTAAGCACTTGGCAAAAGGCATTGAGCAAGACTGATGAAGGCCCTGCCCACATAAGGCTCATATTTTAAAGGGGGGAGAGAAATGATGGAAAAGTAAAAAAAAATAAATGAATAGGTAAGTAAACAAGATATCGCAGATGCTAAGTGCCATGACGATAATAAACCAGGGTTATGTGATAGAAAATGGGTACAGACAGGGATAGCAGGTTTGGTGAAGGTCTTTCTGAAATGACATTTGATAAGGGCCCAGCCATCTGAAAATCTGGGGGAAGAGCCCCCTTGAGTAGGTTGGAGGGAGGAAAGGGCTTGGCTTATATGATGAAGGCTGAAGTGACTGCAGTCAAGTCAAAGAGGGGGACAGAGCCAGGGACCAGTCATAGAAAGTCTTATACTAAGTGCAAAGGAAACTATTAGAGGGTTCATTTTTGACATTACTATAAGGGGTTAAAGTGTAAACAGAGCATCATGTGGTTTACCCTTGTTTACTAAACTTCAGACCAGTCTCAAGAATTGATTTTTTTTTCTCTCCCTCTCTCTCAATTATTCTTTCTTTTTCTCTTCTAATAATGACTTAGCACCCAGTCTATACCAGGTATCATGCCACACGTTGCAGATAAAGCAGTGCACAAAAATGGAATTCCTGTTTTCATGGGTCTTGCAATCTAATGGAGAGAAATAAACAATAAACAAACACACATGTACTAGGTCAGGAGTCGTTCAGCTTCATGAAGGGAAGGTAGAAGGATTATAAGCTGAGAGAGAGCCGTGCATGTGTGGTGGTGCCTGCTGGCTATTTCTTTTTTATTTTTTTTTTTTTTAAAAAAGATGATGGGTAAGGGGCTCTTAACCCTTGACTTGGTGTTGTCAGCACCACACTGTCCCAAGTGAGCCACAGGCCGGCCCTCCTGCTGGCTATTTCTGATAGGGGGTCTTCAATGGGTGATCAGAGAAAAGACTAGAAAGAAGAAGACCCTCTGAACACCCAGGAGAAAAGCAGTCCTGGATGTGGGATGGCAAGTTCAAAGGCCATTGTCTGAAGAAGTGTAGGGGCTGGAGGGAGTGACTGGGGAAGAGAGCGGAGAGGAAAGATCATGGGGGTGGCTGGAGTCCGGACCACGTAGGCCCTCATGGGCCGATAAAAGGACTTTGAATTTCATTCTGAGATGGGAAAATGTTGGAGAGTTTTGAGCAGAGCTGCTGCAACATTATTCCATTTAAGCATAAAGCCATAAATATTAGAACAAGTGGAAACAGGAGAGTAGCTGGACCAGTGGCAGTCGTGGGGGAGGTGGGGAGCTGTCAGATTCAGGGCACAGTGTGAACAGGAACCAGCAGGATGGATGGGGCTGGGGGGTAAAGAGCAGAGTTAGAGAAAACGCCAACGACGTTGGCCAGAGGGTGTGCAGGAGAGGCCAGTTTGGGAAAGGGT
Source organism: Cynocephalus volans (assembly GCF_027409185.1). Classification (NCBI taxonomy): domain Eukaryota; kingdom Metazoa; phylum Chordata; class Mammalia; order Dermoptera; family Cynocephalidae; genus Cynocephalus; species Cynocephalus volans. The sequence goes on from NC_084468.1 coordinate 14,003,369, forward strand.
GGGGAACAAGTTCAATTCTGAGCTAGATGAATTTGGTGTCTGTTAGACCTCCAAGTGAGGATGCTGAGAGTGCAGTTGGATGTGTGGGGCTGGACTTTACAGGAATATAAATTAAGGAGTTGTCAGCTTGAGATTGTATTAAAAGGTATGGGACTGAATGATATCTCCTAGAAAATAGGTGTAAAAAGAGACAAGAAATCTATGCACTGAATTCTAGGGCAAGAGATGGAGGAAAAACAGCCAGTGTGGGAGGAGGAGGACCAAGGAAGCGTCAATGTCCATAAAACAAGAGAGGGAGGTTTTAAGAAGAAACATAAACTGGAGCAAAGGAAAGTATTGCTGGACCTTCCTTCCTTCCTTCTTTCTCTCCACCCTTCAGTCTCTTGTTAGTCTGAGATCCTGTGGGCCAGATATTTCAGGTTTTTTTCATAGAAACGAGGACCCTGGGCTTGCTTCCTCCTGCTACCCTGCAATGCATGCAGAAATTTAGCAAATAAAGAGATAATCATATCTCACTACAAAGTGCATCCCTTGCACTCCATTCTTACATTCATAGCACTGCTGGTACTTTCCTTCCAACTTTTACCCATGGAGAATTGAAAAGACACTCCAAGTGAAGGTTCAGAATCATCAAAATGTGTACACGATCAGCATAAATGTCTCATTTTGAATGAATCCACTTCGATTATATATTTCATTCAGCTGAGAGCTCCCCAAAGAAGGATTATTCTGTATTCACCAGCAAAAGTATTTCAGATACCCTCTCGGGGGCAATGATTTGCCAAAAATTCATGCAACCTTTTTTTTATTAATGCAGAAAAACTTGAAGGTTATTAAGTCCATGCTTCTGACAGCCCCTGCAGTTACAAATAAAACAGCTAATGAGAAGAAAAACTGCCCCTACTGCCTTATTCCCAGAGCCCCAGCCATCTTTATGCAAGAATGTGGTGACAAATGATACTCTTCACCTTCCTAACATGCCCCTTCTCCGATTATAGATTTAGATGGATAACATGACCACAAGAGTTAGGTCCCGAAGCAGATGACTGCCTCTGGCACCCGCCGTATGCAATTCGAGTGAAATTTCCAAGAGCCAAAGGAAATAATTGCAACAGGGTAAGTCTAACTCTGCAACTGAATTTATAAAAATTAAAAGGTCTGAGAGGTAATGCTCATGAACCCATTTGTCTCATTTTTCCTCGTTAAGATTTAATTGAAACGAACTCTCGTAACTGTAAGAAAAGTTACATTCTTATTTTAGAGTAGCAGACAAAAGAAGGTAATTTTTTAAGCATCGAACTCTGCTTGAGATCAGCTCCATGCACTGCTATTCCACAATTGATACTAATGGAAACACACTAGTGAAATTCAAAAAATATAAGAAACCTCATTTAATCCTATCAAAATGGGGCTGAGTTTTGACATTTAAGGAGTATGGGTATCTATGTTTGAAGGCACAATTAAACCACTTCTGGACAAATTCTAAAATGTGAATTGGCCCCCTACCAAGTAAAACTAATTTAAAGAAAGTGGAAAGTCAAAATATTGTCATCTAAAATAATTACCTTATATAGACATGGTCATTCATTCATCCACCACTTCGATACACTGCGTGTGAGACAATTAACGTAAATACACTCTTACTTACGTATGCATCAGAGCATCTGGAAATGTAAGAATATGACAGTGTCCTCATTTGGGTTTTTTGAGGCTGCTAATGTGTATAAGGCCATTTAACAGCTTGCAAATGGTGGGATAGCACTGGCTACCAGGAGTTGCAGCTCCACACGGCTCCCTTTTCCTATCAATAAAAAAAAAGTTCTTGCCAAGGACACCAAAACTGCCTTTGCTCACCACAGCGTATGTTCCACACTTCTTAGTGGCATTTGACATTGTTACCCCTGCTATCATTTTTGCATATAACACACTCTCCTCCTTCTTGAGTTGCTAGATTTCTCCTGGTTGCCACCTTCTATCTCTGATGGCTGCTCCTTGGTCTCCTCTCAGGGTTCTTCATTTGTCTGTCCCCCAGTGTCCAACCTCCCCCACCATTCTTCCCTGGGTCTACTCACCTCCATGCTAGAGACCTTCCCAGGACAAGCTCTTCCACTGCAGTGGGTTGAATAATGTCTCCCTCTCCACCGAAAGATATATTCCAAGTCCTAGCCCCTGGAATCTATTTGTGCAAGCTATTTGAAAATAGGGCCTTTACAGATGTAATTAAGGTAAGGATCTAATGATGATATATTGGACTTAGGGTGGATCTTAAATCCAGTGACAGTATTCTTATACAAAAAAGGAGAAGACACAGAGAAACACATAGGAAAGACAGCCATGTGAAGATGGAGGCAGGGGTTGGAGGTAGGCTGTCACAAGCCTTGGAATGCCCAAGGCCACCAGAAGCTGAAAGAGACCAGGAAAGATATTTCCTAGACCTTCAGAAAGAGCACAGCCTTAACAACACTTTGATTGGGGATTTCTGGTCTCCAGAACATTGAGAGAGCACATTTCTGTTGATTTAAGCCACCAACATGTGGTAATCTGTTACAGCAGCCTTAAAAAATGAATGTATCTACCCCAAATGAGACCTCAAAGCCTACATTTAACTTAATAACTCCCAATTTCATAGCCCCAGCCCAGACATCTGTCCTGAGTTTCAGACCCTGGGCACCTCTGCACCTCAACTGGGATGTCCTACAGACACCTTCTTCCCAGACACACGTCCACCCTAGGGCTGCTGCCTGCTCCTTGCTGGCTCAGGTGCTGATGCTGGAGACTTGGGAGTTACATCACTCTTCAAGAACTGCTTATACCATCAAACTGGGCCCTAATTTTTGAGGCAGCAGCGGGATGCAAGAGCTAAGAACCCAACTCTGGAGCCCAAATGTGTGGGCTGGAATCCTCGTCCAGGCTCTTATTTTACTCACTGAACTTGGGCAAGTTTTCTGTCTTGCTACTTCAGTTTTCCCATCTGTAATGCAGGCTAATACTAGCTCCAATGGGTGTTGTAAGAATAAAATTAATTGCTTTTTGTGAAGGGCTTAGAACACTGCCTGGTACATAGAAAGTCCTATTTGTTTATTTTTTACAAATATTTGGAACTCTCCTGGTTCTTGACCCAAACTTGGGGTCAGCAAGGCCTCATCCTCTTCTGGAGGAGAAAACAGGCACTGACCAGGTGGGTCAGAAGAGCATCTCTGTGCCCACCTGTGCAGGACCTTGGAGCTCATTTTCTGTAGTTCACCCTTTGACTTTGATGAGCCGGCTTTACTCCAGGTGGTCCAATAATACGGTTCATCCAAGGCTTCTGACCACAAGTCCATGCCTCTCATCGGAAATGCTCATCCTCTTCCTCTCTATTCTCTCTCATCCTCCTGTCTTTCTTCCCCGGGTGCAGCCAATCAGACGCAGCCTTCTGCAGACCCCCTTCACTATGCCCCTGCGGGCTGAAGTGCACAGATCTGTTTATCATCTGTCTCTTCTGATGGACTGCCGGTTCTTCGAAAGCAGGAATGGTATTTTATTCCTATGTGCACCTCGAAGAGTTGGAAGGCTGCCCGCATGTAGAAGAGATGCCTGAAATCTTTGTGAAATGAATGACCATTTGTTGGTCAGCTTCTGCATCCCTCCGGGTACTGAATAACAGGGTAGGCCTGAAAATGGATCTTGGCTGCCAAATTATAGCCCTAAAATCCTCCATTTTAACAATTAGCTGAAAGCCTTTTGGGAAATGTAATAGTCCCTCACTGTTTAGATTCCAACAAAGCCCAACACCCTACAGCCTTCTGACTGATTATACACAGAGTGCATTTCAAAAAGAAAACAGCTAAGTGTGCCAGCGGCAGAGATGTGACATTGGGGAGATTAAGGAATAGGATTTCTAGGAGATTAAGGGCACAGAGCAAGACCCAAAGATCTATGCCTGGGAGAAGATGAAAAAATGGAAGGATGACATCTTATACAATTAGGAGGTATTGGAGTATCAAGACCTTTGTGGGTTCTGAAACCAACTTTATGCAGTTGTGACCTAGAACCCATGCAGTGATACACACTGTTCTGTCCAGAGCTTTTTCTGGACATGGTGGAAGCAGCACAATTTCTAAACGTTTCCTGCATCCTTCCTGTCTTTCTAAAGTTTTTTCTAGGTTTTTCTAAATGCTTGGCCCATAGCTTTTAGGGGAGTTCAGTGGCTTAGTGTTGTTGACAAATTGGCATTGAAGTGTAGAGCACGTGTCTCCCACACAGGGGACAGTTAACATCAGGACTTGTAACTGCATTAGGTGTCTGCTCTCAACAAGACCCCTTTCACTGCTTCGGTCAGCAATTTTCTGAGGAGTGAGTAGGAAAATAGCAATGGACTCAGCACTTCCTCTTAAACCCCACATTCTGTCTATCAGCAAATTCTGTTGACTCAACCTTTAAAACAGATCCAGGACACACCCTGGCCCAAGACCCCATTATCTTCTGTCCCGATTTTTGCAACAGCCACCTGACTGTGTCCCTATTTCCCTTCTTGTTCCCCTTCCATCTGTTCTCAACACAGCAGCCAGTCTTCCTGCTCAAGTTAAGTCAGACCACAGCACGCCTCTGTTGAAGGTGCTGCAATGTCACCCAGAGCAAAAACCCAGGTACTCTCGGTGTCGTACATGCCCTCTGCCATCTGTCCCTGGAAAGGATTGGAAAAGTTCCTCATGAAATCGATGCCATTAAGCTCAGATCAGAAGTGGAAACTTGGTAGACTTTTGCTGACATAGCAGTTCCTCTCCACAGCAGTTACAAAATATTTTGCTGAAAGGCAGCAGAAAAATTAATGGCTGTGGTTGGAGGGCTGAAGGCAACTAAAAATCTAAATGATGTGCAAGTCAACCGGTACATGGGAGGGTGAATGACCTGTGTTAGGCATGTTCTCCTCAGAGCTCCAGACTCCAGCCGCCATCCTTTTTCCTCTTCCTGCCAAGAAACCTTTGTCAGGATTGATCTCTGGGTCTAGAATGCTCTCCCTCAACTTTTCCCTCGTTAAAAGCAACTCATCCTTAAAACTCAGTTCAAGTATCATATTCTCAGGGAAGCCTTCTGAGATCTCTCCTAGACCAGAGGGAAGCTTCCTTTCTTATATTCACTCACAGACCTATATTCCTTTTCTTTAGTTTGAAATTATACACACATTTGTGTGAGATTATTTGGTAAATGGCTCTCCACCTGACCAGAAGCATATGAGAGGAGGGATGCATTTGTTCCTGCTCATCCTTTTATTTCTAGCACTTACCCCCTTGCACTGTACCTGGCATCTACCAGGCATCCTTTAAACATGTGTTATGGGAATGAATGAATGCCTGGTACATAGTAAGTGCTCAATTATTTTGGCGATTATTGCTAAGCTTGGTGAGGACAAGCACCACATCTTCCTTTTTATAATCCCCAGGCTTTGGAATATAGTGGGCACTCAGTAAGAGATTGTTTTGTGTATTATCAAAGCTAATGACGATTCCTTGGACTTCATCTAATAATCAGCATTTCAAGTATATCAAAAGTATTTTTCTCCATCATAAAACCAAGAACAAAAAAGACTTTATTTACATGGTCATTGCTACAGCTAGAAATTGCCTAAAGCCACTGGGAAATTAATAAGGAAATAATGGTTTTCAGAGGGGTGAAAGACCTCTAATAAGAGAAAACCCAAGTACATATAGCTAAAAGTTGAGTTGACTACATGTAAATATCGAAACGGAAAACAGTTATAACTACATTTATTTTAAAAAGTTTATCTCCTTATCAATTTATAGTTGGACATAATAAAGTCAGCCTGTCAAACACTTTTAAGAATGAATAAATAACATCAGAATATTATTTAGGCTCACATATTGGGGAAGATAGATTCTAGAGTTTTCTAGAAAACTCTAAGGTCAGAAATCCTAAGTTATCCTTTATTAAATAGATTTTTAAACAGTAACACTGTGTTTGTGTTAATATCTAAAGACTATTCCAGAGAGTCATATTAAAATGGTGGCAGCAGAATTCTTGCCATAAAAAATTTGCAGAATTTTCATAAGCAGACAAATCTCCCTCAGGATTCCAGACACTGGTTTTATATGTGCCTCTTACTTTTCTTCCTCCTCCTCCTCCTCTTCTTCTTCTTCTTCTTCTTTTTTTTTTGTATTATTTAAAGTCTATTTTGTTGGCTGTAAGAATAGCTACTCCTGCTCATTCTTGGTTTCTATTCATGTGGCGTATTTTTTCCATCCCTTCACTGCTAGGCTATGTGCATCTTTACAAGTGAGGTGGGTCTCTTGAGGACAGCATATAGTTGGGTCTAGCTTTTTAATCCAATCCATCAGTCTGTGACTTTTGAGTGGGGAGTTTAATCCATTTACACTTATGGTTGTTGAAACCCCACTTCTAGGTATATACCCAAAGGAATGAAAATCATCATGTTGAAGGGATACCTGCACTCCTGTGTTCATCACAGCTCTGTTTACAATAGCCAAGATATGGAACCAAGTTAACTGTCCATTGATGGATGACTGGATAAGGAAAATTTGCAGCAACATGGATGAGCTTTGAGAAAATTATGTTAAGTGAAATAAGCCTGGCACAGAGGGAAAATTACCGCATGTCCTCACTCATAACTGGGAGCTAAGAGAGAAAGAAGGAAGGAAAAGAAGACCATAGTGGTGTGTTGGACTTGCAGAGGGAGAGAACAGACCTAGGGATGCTAGGATGGGGGTGGGGAGGGGCACTGGGGACAGGTTGGGTGGGGGACATGGAGAATAATTGCATTTGAGGTGGTGGGCATGCCGATAGCATTAATTTTCTCAAAACTTGGGCACAGGTGCTGACAGTCAGCTCTTATCTCATATATGAATATGTGCCATCAATAAAAATTTAAAAGATTAAAAATTAAAAAAAAAACTAATATGTCATATTTCAAGAGGATCTTTGGGTTCACAAACCAAATTACAAACCTCAGTATTACCAAAAGCATTCAAAAACCTCTACTCAGAAATTGTAAAATAGCACAGCTAAAAGGCTAGAGGGCAGTCACATCACCATGGACCTGACCCTGGACATCACGTATCTCCTTGAGGAGAGACGCCCATAGAGACCCTGTAGTCCCTGAGTCAGGGCTTGCTGTGGATTGGATGTCCCTCCAATTAAGTCATGGACTTAATCCCCACTGGGAAAGTGTTAAGAGGGCAGGAAATCCTATTACTGTAATTGAAAGGTGGGGCTTTGAAGAGGTGATCAGATTGTGAAGATTATGCCCTAGTGAATGGATTAAACTATTGATGGTTTAATGGTGGTCATGGGCTTTGTTCTGATGGCTTTAAAAGGAGAGCATGTGAGAAGCTGTCACTCTCTCTCTCTAGCTCTGCCATCTGCCACGTGAGACCCTGCATTGCTGTAACTACCACCAACGCCCTCATCAGATGAATTCCCTGGACTTTGAACTTCTCTGGACTTTGGACTTCCCAGCCTCTGAAACTATAAGTAATAAATATGACTACTTCATAAATCAGCCAGTTTTAAGTATTCTGTTGTAAGCAACAGATACAGACTAATACAGGGCTGTTCTTTTGGAGGATCCCCAGATTGTTCCACAGCTCTAAAGATAAGACTCCACAGAAGCCCTGACATCAAGGTTGTTCAATGAGTAGAAAAATGAAACAAACACTCAATTATAGGGATTGTCCAAAGAGGAAGGTTAGCTAACACCCTTGCAGGGTTATGGCTGGGTGCCAGGCTCTCTTCTCCTCCCTCGTCCTCCTTTCTTCTTAAGCTTCATCGTTTATAATGAAACTCAAGGTTTTAATATCCAGATATTCAAAAGACTCACAGCTTATATCTGATCACGTTTTTGATAACTCTGGATGTTTCAAATACCCTCGAATCCAACATATAAAAAACAAATAAACAAAAAAATCACTCAGTGTCTCTCTCCACTCAATAACCTCATGCCTACATGAAATGAAATATTCTCCCTGTTCCTATAAGTAAAGGGAGCCAGCATCCCACCTGCTGTACAAACTAAAAACTGGGGGACAGCTTTGGAACCTCCATCTCTCTCACACTCCTTGTCCAATTCAATCACCAAAGTGCACTAATTTTTCTTTCTTAAAATCTTTCCAATGCATCTAAGTGATCTTCCCTTCATAACTTCCCATTGCTTTAGGGTAAACTTTTTAACATTGTAAGTGTTATTCATTCAATGTGTATAACTGCCATATATATTAAACTATATTGAAAGCCTTCAAATAAAAACTACGTGTATGTATATATCAGGAAGCTCCTGTCCACAAAAAACCCTAGGCCCACATGGTTTCACAAGAACACATAGTGTCATAAGCAAATTCTACAAAGCCTTTAAAAAGCGGATAACTTCAATGCCATTCAAATTGTTCAGGAAAAAGAAAAAGAAGAAATATTTCCAAAATGTTCATGAGGCTAGGAGACCAATAAGACTTGACACTGACAAAGACAGAATAAAAAAAGAGAATTTCAGCTGAAGTTTTTATTTGAATACTAATGCAGAAATTATAAATAATAATTCACAATATTTAATAATCAATGTGGCCCATTAAAAGAAGGATACATACTCAACAAGTGGGATTTGTTCCAGGAATGAAATGATGATTTGTTATCAAGAAATCTATCACAATGAAAGTTTACAAAGTTCTATACACGAGGAAATCAGCCTGAGTTCAAATCTCAGTCTGCCACTTACTGATTGTCTGAACTAGTCCAAGTCATTTCACCACTGTGATGTGAGTTTTATTAACTTTGGAGTGAGAATAGTAATGATACCTAGTTCTAGACTGGGCAAGAATTGATGAGTTTGTGCATGTAAAGAAATTACAATAGTGCCTTGGATAGTAATTGTACCAAAAAGCTTCGATTATTCTTATTAATGTATTTAATCATAATAATAAAAAGAGAAAAATAATGCCATATCCTTTGACACCAGAAATACATTTGATAATATTCTTCATTCTTTTTTTTTTTTACTTTAAATAGCTCTTAATAAAATAAGAATAGATATTACCTTAACATGGAAAATATGTCTATCTCAAATCATAATCCATCATCCTGCTTAATGAAAAAATCTAGAAGCAGTCTCATTAATGTGAAACACAGATAAGGATTTTAATTATTCTCACTATTATTTAACACTTTTCTGATGGTACTAGCCAATATAATTAGACAAAAGAAAGAAATAAGATATAAAAATTGAAAGAAACTTGTTGGCATCATTATTTGCAAATGATATAATAATTTAGCTGGGACAACCATGTAGTCAACCAAAAAAAAAAAAAAAAAATATATGTTTAAAAGATTCCACTAGGTGCTTGGGAGTAAAATTAATATACAGAAATCAATAACTTTTGTAAATATAGATAAAATCAATTAAACTATAAAGTGGAAGAAGAGAACTTATTTATGATTATAAACAAAAAAATAGATTATCTAGGTGCAAAGTTATCAAGAAATGGAAAATATATACTCATACATGTATATGTAATGTATATACACAAGGGTATTTCAAAAAGTTCATGGAAAATGGAATTAAAAGATAATACGAATCTTTCCATGATCTTTTAAAGACTCCCTTCCTATATATAACCACACACATATATACATACACACACACGCAAGCGCATACATGCACACCCTCAACATGTCACCAGGAGGCACAAAAAAGGCACTCAACAGAGGCTATTCAAGATTTTGGACAGAAAGATCAAACATCATAACAATAGCAATTCCTCCAGTGCTAATTTGTAAGTTTAATAGGATTCCAATAAAATACCAAGAAACTTATTTTTAAATTGGATAATCTAACTCTAAAGTTTGGATGAAGAAACAAACAAAGATTTAAAAACCCTAAGAAGAATAGTGAGATTATACCAGTGCTACCAAATACTAAAGTATATGATAGAGCAACAATAGTTTAAAAAGTGTAGTACTGGATTAACGATATAAAGGCAAATTAACAGAACAGGAATTGAAATACAGAAATGAACTCAAATACTTAAATCAAATTAGAAATATGCTAAAAAGAATATTTCAAATCAGTGAAAACAATACCTATTAGACATTACATGGTGTTTGGATAAATGAGTAACTGAATAGCTTCCTTGCACTTTGTAATCCCCCAAATTCCAGGTGGAGCAATTATTTACACACACACACACACACACACACACACTCACTCTCTCTCTCTCTCTCTCTCCCTCCAAATTTCAAAAGGGGCATTAGAAAACATGGAAGAATTTATATCTTTTATTATTAGCTAAAAGAGGGCTACTATTAAATGCAAAATATAAAATTGAAGCAATAGGGTAAATTTATTTAACACAAAAATACCCCCAAATATCCAATGAATAAAACAAAACTTAAAATTAAGAAAGGAACCCTCAAACTTGTAATTTCAATTGTATCACAAAAAAGTTGCTTCTTTAAAATGTAAAGCCCTACATATATATAAGAAAAAGAACAACCTAATAGAAAAATGTATAAAGTCTACAAACAAATAATTCATCAGAAAGGAAGTACAAATGGCTCTTAGTGTAGGAGGAGATAATAAATCTCTCTTGTAATGAGGGAAATGCATATTAAAATGAAAATGAGATACCATTTTTCACCCACAATATTGGGGGGGGAAAGAACAAATTTTGAAACCTCTAGTTGTTGAAAACTGTGGAAAAATAGGCATTTTCATATGCTGGTGGTGGAACTGGAACATGGGGCAACCTATGTTGAACGACTTGACAATATCTATCAAAACTACAATGCACATATCTTTTCAGCTGGCAATTTTACTTCCAGAAATTTCTCCTACAGATTTAGTTTTTTAGTTGTTCCTGCACAAAATCAAATATAAAAAGATTTTTGCATATTATTGTTAATAATAGTAAAATATTAGAAACAACCTAAAGGTGCATCAATAAAGTACAGGTAACATAAACTGTGGTATGTTACCACAGGGATATCCCTCTCCAGGATATATTTCTGTTGCTTTTATAAAGAATGCCAGTGCTCAGCACTTAGCATTGTAGGGATAGTATGCTACCATTTGTGTGTGTGTGTGTGTGTGTGTGTGTGTCTGTTTAAAACAATGTATGCTTGTAGATGCACAGAATATCCCTGGAAGAAAATGCCGGAAACTGGCAATGTTGGCTTCCTCTCGGGAGGGGAATTGGGTGGTTGGGGGTAGTTGTGAAAGGGATACATTATAAAGGTTTTTACACTCTTTAAATTTTGTACTATATGAATAAATTATCTATTCAAAATATGAAGATGTTTTTAAAAAAAATGAGATGATAAGGGTTGGTTAAGTGACTTGCAGTGTCTGGTACAGGGTCCTCAGGCAATAAATGGCTGTTATATTTATTGTTAAGATGCTGACTGGGAATTAGAAGATGATGGCGGGAAATGAAATATCATGGAAGCAAGTGACTGTCTCTCTTAGATATGGGACTCCTGTCCCTTAAATATTACAGTAAACCACATGAAATAGCCCAAAATTTAACATTTTTTTGACCTGCAAAAATAGCAATTTACACAACTTAATTAAATATTATTTTCTTCTGTGTACATTAGACTGTCAGGTGACAATGACAATAATGATGGCTCTTAGTTCAATTATTCTTTGCCATCAAACCTATGTGATTTCTAGATTTAGAGACAGAGAAACCCAAACCACCCTATACTGATAGGCAGGCACATGTGAATCAGCCCCATCTATTGGCCTAATATCTTGTTTCAGTTTCCTCATTTCTAGCATTGTTTTTATTAATATTTTATATGTGGTATTTATTAATATTTCTTTCTATTTTTGTATTCTTTCTTTTTAGAATGCTTAAATTGGAGAAGTACTTAGAAGTCATGCTTATCTCCCTTGTTTTACAGATAAGGAATATTTATTGAATAAAGCTGATGACACCCCACACCTACCCTCAAATACAGGGTTGTTTATAAACTACAAATAACAGCATCGAGTCCTTGGCAGGGAGTGCTACAGGCATTCAGTCTATCATGTCAAGGATAGTTAACAGCCTTCACACAAGTGTACTCAAGTATTCCAAGGCAACACTAGGATTTCAGGTTTTACAAATGGTTTGCTCTTTAACACTTCTGACTTTTCAAGGAGCACCTCTCAAGTTGAATCAACTTAAAATGATTCACCCTCCATTTACTGCATATCACATCCTGTTATAGGCATCAGAGAAGAAGAGACATGATTCCCACTTTCAAAAAGTTTACATCCCAGTAACAGGCATGGGAGGCAGAGAAATGGTGAAAGGGTGAACTGAATTATGCAAGATGATTCAACTGATAAAAAGTGCTACAAGGAAAATAAGACAGGTGATGAAGTGTGATAGAAAATAACTGGGGTGGAATGGTCACCTTAGGTAAGCTGATCAGGAAAGACCTCTTGGGGGAGGTGACATTTTTCATGAGACCTGAAGTATAGGGAGCCAGCCACACAAAAATCTGGCCAGAGTATTCCAGACGGCAGGACAATGATGAAGCTGATTCTCAAACAGCAAGTATTCATTGTGCACTCAATACGTGCCAACTTTATGGTAAGTACTTTACTAGTATGACTTCATTTAACCCTCTCAACAACTTGTTGAGGTCAGGGACTATTACTATCCCCATTTTATTGATGAGGAAATTGAGGCACAGAAAGGGCGGGGAATTGCCCAAGCTTCTACAGCTAGTTAAGTGGCCTGACACAGCAAGTACAATGGCCCTGCCATGGCAAGGAACTTGGTTTGTTGGAAAAATAAAAATCAGGCCAGGGGGTACTAGAGCCTGCAATGAGACAAAGTTGGAGAGACCAGATGCCGCAAGGCCTTGCAGGCTGAGCTAATAAGGACTTTGGATTTTATTTGGAGTGCCGTGCATTGTGCTGTCATCAAAAGGTTTCAAGCAGATAGTTTTAAGGTCCACCTCAGAGGAGTGTGACTTGACTTGATGTATGTTTTTAAAATATATGTGCAGGCACTATCACATGAATAAGAGTCTGGGTAATGAGGGATGGCCTTGAAGCCTGAGATTTTGGAAAAGTCCGAGATAAACAGGAATGTGAGGCATCATAGGATGAGTCCAGAAAGGGTTTGACCACTTATGATTAAGCTCTAAGTAGTTTTCAGTGTTCTCAATCCATTGCATCTACTGACAATTTGGCAAAATAGCTTGGCCGTCGCAGTGGAAATAACTGGCTTCATCCAGGTCTTCAATCTGGCTCTTGTTAGGAGGTGACATTTCTGTAGTATGACAGAGTGGTGAGGGCATCAGGCCAATATGGGATCCAACACCAGCCCAGCAATTTGCCCTCTGAATGATGTTAGATGACTCCCAGACCTTTCCGAGCCTCAGCTTTCTCTTCTGAAAACCAGACCATTAACGCCTACCTCCCAGACTTGTGAGAATTCAACAAAACCAAGTTTGTGTCTTGCCCGTAGCAGGACTCAAAGTGACACTAGTTCACTGTCCTCCCTTCTCCTTTGTAGGTATATGGTGGACATTTTAAATTGTACTTGTTTTCTCTTAATTATGCCCAAACTCATTGTAGAGCTGAAGGCCAGAGACGTGAACTGCACCTGCCTCCCCTCCCTCTTTCACATATCTGCTTATTACTGTCTACTGTGCTCCTCCAACTCTGCTAAGACAGATGATGAAGACATAGAATCTCGTAACAGTTACTGTCTTTAAAGAATTCAGCTTTTCCATGGGCAGAAAGACAGTGCCCGTGCAAAATGGAAGAGCAACCAGAGACCGGCCACAGAGAGAGATCCTGAGCCTCGTAACTAAGCGGTGAAACTTACCAGCCCCCTTCACATTTCAGGCTACTTCCCTGCCTATGCTCTTAAATTAAAAGAAATTCAGACAGCTCCGCCCTTGCCCCACCACCCCATCCTGCTTTCTCGAGACAACTTTTCAGCCATTCTAGGCAATTGGGAAGGTTATTTCCATCAACTCTGGGCTCCATCTAGAGCTTCAGTCTGCAAACCCCCAGCTTTCCCTTGGACCGACTGCTCATTTCCCACCTTACCATCTCCCTTGATTTTCAGTGTCTTGTTAAACAACAATTTATTTCTCAAGTGCTTGAAACAGGAAAATTACTTTCTTTAATCCAGGCCCTATTTGTACTTTTAAGGCCAAGAATTTTAGAAGCATTCATGGCTCTGAAACTGTTTTCAGTTAGAATTGCTCTGTTAAAATACTGTTTTTGTCTGTTAGGTTTTTTTGGTTTATATATATATATATATATATATATATATATATATATATTTTTTTTTTTCCTTTCATTTTTTAACGTTCTGATAGCCATTCCCTCTGGCCTGACTTTAGAAATAACTGTTTTCTAGTGACTGGGATGTCTGTATGTTATGGTTATTTCGTATCTTTAAGAGTTAACTGCTTTAATTTCCTTATCATGTAATCATATGTGCTACTTTTCTATCTCCAAATGCAATTAAAAGTGCCCTTCGGGTGTTGCAAGTCTTAATCATTCTCTGTGTGGAGCACTCCCATGGCTCCAAAGGACTTTGTCTGCCTCCTCTCAAAATGGGGCCTTTCTCCAAGGAGGAAAAGGTTGGGGTGGGGGGAAGGGGAGAAGTCCAGAAGGAGATCTGACGGCTTCGTTTCACAGGCCAACTCCCTCACTTTCTCGACAGCACTGTCTCTCCTACATGGGCACACTGAGGACCCAGTCCTTGCCCCACAGTGGGTGGCATGGGGCTTTGGGAAAAAGCCAGATCCAAGCCCAGGAAAGCATTGCTGCCGAACTACTTTGTGGCCCTGGGTACTGATGGATTTGTATCTATCAAATGACGATAATAATACCCATCTCACCATTTTATTAGGAACTTATATAAGTTCCTCAATAACTAATGGTGCTGTGATAATTATTGCCCTGGACATTCGCTGGAGAAATGGGAGCTGGTCTCTGAATAAAATTCATGTCACAGCACTCTATATCAGTGCCAGTGCTCAGCAAATGTCTGTGACATGTGCTCCTCCAGCCCTTGACTAGTGGTCACATGCCATGTGAGTCTGACGACCCCTGACCTTCTCTATATCATGAACAGTGGGATGAGTTCACTGGTGATGTGCTTGGATGTTCTGACAATGTCAAATCGCTATAGTAGTTTTGACATTCCTGCTCTCATTTTCTGGACTTACTTCATCAGAGGCAGTAACAAACAGTTTGCAAGCCTCCGGTGACCCATGGGCCATACCTGGAATTGCACACATTATACTGGAAGTCCTTTGAGGGTCTGTAATATGCCAAGCACTGAGTGAGGCCCAGGAGAGCTGCTGATGTGGCTTCTGCCTCCCCAGAACTTCAGGGCTTCATAAGGGTTTGTTGCTGCTCTATCTAAACACATGAATGGTGAATGGTCTACCCAGAACCCAGCCCATTCTGACTGTTGATAACTATGGTTCATCTCAATCTCTAAGCAGGGACTCCTATCCATCCTCACGCTTGTCATTTAGGTGGAAAAGGGGGGTTGGACTGTAATCCCTTCTCCTGTCATAAAGCCAAGGAAAATATCCTGGCTGAGAGTCAAAGCCTTATAAACATAAGAAACAAAACAAAACCTCTGCAGGATTCCAAAAGCTGACTCCTCCATGCTCACTTTCTTGGGGGCCAGTTCATATCATACTGTTGGGGGTGATTTTCCAAAGCTAATTGCCCAATTCTTCCAGGCATTGGGCAATATTCCTGTTGCTATTAGTGGAGGCAATGTGCAGGGACCAATATTCTTTAACGTATAACAAAACAAGAACAAAAATCTTCATTCACTTGGGAAATTAAAGGTATAGAATCAGAACCTTACTGTGAAACCTAAATTCTTTCATATCCAATTGATGATAATGCATATTTGAAAAGTTGGAATTTTTTAACACTAATGATAACAAAAAGCCTATATATAGTATTGAAAACAACCAGTGACAATGATTATACATTCGTAGTGACAATTGTATGGGGAAGAGTGCCAAATATATGGCACATGTCCCAAACTCCCTCCTACTACCCTTCTTTGCAGATAATCAATCACTCCTCTTTTTTTTTTAATCTTTCATGGAGTCTCCGAATCTCATCATAGAATTCAAGGCCACAGCCAATGTATGATAGATGAGAAGTGAGATGAGACTTACATGGCTTCCTGGAGTAGTGATTTCGAGTTTAAAAAGTGCTCTCCCCACACTGTTGTGTTATCCCTCATCTGTGCTGCAGTTACTGTGATTCACAATGGATGTAATCATTCACACATGCGACAACTGGGGCTCTGAGAAATTTAGGCATTGATCAGTATCATATAAATAAGTGGTAGCAGCGAAAGTTGAGCCCTGCTCTGCTGTTCTCAGATAGTAAAGGAGGGGATTGGTATTTATTACACTCCTTGCTGTGGATTCAATGTCCCCCACAAACTCATTGAAGCTAATCCCCATCATAACAGTGTTAGAAGGGTGGGCAATCCGACTACGACAGTGTGGAATAGTGAGGCCTTTAAGAGGTAATTGGATCATGAAGACTACGCCTTTGTGAGTGGATTCATCCTTCCATGGAGTGATGGCTTGTCACGGGTGTGGACTGGTGGCTTTATACGGAGAGCACATGGAAGAGCTCTTGCCATCCTTGCCATGTGATTGCCTACGCCACCACAGGACCCTGTAGAGAGGTCTCACCTGGAAGAAAGCCCTCACCAGATGTGTCCCCTAGACCGTGGACTTCCCCAGCCTTCAAAACTGTAAGAAACAAATTTTGTTTCTTTACAAATCACCCAGTTTCAGATATTCTGTTATAAGCAACAGAAGATGGTCTAATACAGTCCTTTTGTGTGCCAGGCTCTTATAAACTGCAGTTCATCTAATTTTCATGCCAACCTCATAAAACCAATTATTACTCCCAGTTGTCATACTTACTCAAGGCCATATATGTCATAAGAGGAACAGCTAGGATTTGAGCCTACATTTCTCTGAATCTGAAGCACATTTACTTTTCTTCCCACGAGGACTTTGCAGTCCAGACTTCTATTTGTAGACAACACTGTTAAAGCAGGACATGCATAGATGTTTAGAGGACTTCCACACTCAACATTAGAGAAATGATTAATCAAACACTGTCAAAACACCACACTGGAATATTTACTGCTATTGTAATTGGTTAATGATCACTACGTAGAAACATGCAAGTTTTTACCAAATAGCATTAAGAAATTGTATGTAACCTGATTGCTTTTATGCAGAAATTATGCATATGGATGGATAAAGAGAAAGAAAACACAAAGAAAATGTCTTTTGGCTGAGATACAGGATAGTAAGATGTTTTGAAGTTGAGTAGGACATAATGCATAAAAAAACCCCCCAAAAAGTATATGTATCCCAGCACCAAAAAAATCTGGCCAAAGGAAATAGACAACAATAATCACCCATTAAAAAATTTGTCCTTGAGACTTGAAAGAATGCATTTCCAAGATAATGAAAAGGGCATAATGGCATTTTGAGTAAAAATTAAATACTGATTCACAGCAAGCAGAAGAAGTGATATCGGAATACAAATTTGACATTAGAAATTTTGAGTATTTAAGTGGGAATTTCGTACACTACAGAGATCTTGAGGCCTCAAGCCGTTTCCTTTTAGTTCCTCAATGCATTCAATTTTTCTGCTCCTTAGATTTCATGGTGAACTTCTAAGTAGTGACTTTAAAAATGAATCATACATATATTTTTTCCAGATGCTATAAGACAAGTGAATTTACTGGAGTTTGATTTAAGTGGATTTTATCTATTTTTTTTTATGTCATTCAGAATCAAGTCTTCCATTTACCAAACCAACCATCCATTCAAAAGACGTTTCCTTGGTGCTTATGTGTCTTCATGTTACTCAGAACCTAGTGCAGGGGACAGATGAGTGGAGTGACAATTCTTAAACAAGAAGACCTGCCAAGAGCTAAGCTTGAGACTACGTGCACAGAACTCCAGGAGCACTGAGGGGCTCCAACCCCAGCTGAGGGTGGGAGAAAGATTCTCAGCAGAGGTGGTAGATGAATGGGTCCTGAAGGGTAAGAAGAATCTAGACGGGGAAAATTGGATGGGAAGGGAAGAGCAGAAACAATGTTCCAGGCCATGAGCCCCATCGTGAAAAGGCCTGGAGGCGAAAGAGCATGACCAACGTGGACCAACCGCAGGTGGTTCATGTGATGCAGGATGGAGTGCCAGGTGGGGAAGGGGCATGGGGCAAGGCTGGGAAGCAGCAGAAGCCTGATCATGGAGGGTCTTGAGTGCCAAGATAAGAAGGCACGGTGAAGCAGAGAAATGGATTAGCACACTGAAAACTGTAAGCAAGGCAAATTTAAGTCATCTGCTGAGACGAAGAAGATTGGAATATCCCCAGGGATATCAGAAGAGGAGAAAAATGCTGAGATAACCAGTGGTCCCCAGCTGAGGTTGGACAGCGTGGGCTGAAAGCAGACCTACTTGTCACAGTATCTTAAACTCCTTCAGAGAGGGAATGTGTTTCAGCCATTCTTGTAAACATCCTGTCCCATCCTTTTTGTGCCTAACACATAGTAGATGACACCAAAAAATCTCTTGGTTAGCTAATTAACATTAGTTTAGAAACAAGAACAGATGACTGTAAAAACTAATGCTGTCCCTGCAGCTTTCTGAGGGTACGAGGCATGTCCATTCTGTTGTTGGGGAGATGAATGAAAATAAAAATCACATCTCAGTCAGTGCCATCCTGGACCTTTGTGGGGGTTTCCTTTAAACAAAGACGGAATGTCTGCGTTGCCCATCCCCTTTCTCTTTATGGTATTAAAAATGATATAGACATGAATTATTTTCTTTTGAATTTTAAAATCATATTCCTTAAAGCTATTGAAGAAAACGTAGTTATTATATACAGTAAACATTCACATACAAGAATTTCATGTAAGAAATTTGAAGTTGCACAATTACAAACTCTGATTAGAAGGGGCTTTACTTTGATGAAGTCAAAGGCTAGACTTAAGGAAAAAGGATCAGACTCCTCGGCGTGTTGATCCGTGGGAGTTCTCACAAGCTCTGCAAGCAGGAGAATCCAACCAATGACTCGACTCTACCCAGGGGAGAGGACCAGAGACCCCTATAAAGTACACTTTGGCAAATGAGTAATGTAAGCTTTTCATGCATTTATCTCATGAGAGCCCAGTGAGGAGAGTGTCGTAGCTCCTTTCACAGATGAGAAAACTGAAGTTCAGAGACGTCAAGTACCTTGCCCAGTGACACACAGCTAGTAAGTAGATGTCCTCAAATCCATACTCTTGTCTGTCTAACCACCAACCTCATGCCATGGCAGGAGGCTGCTTACCCCGATCATTCTGTCTGTGGCTGGAAAAGTTTCTCTAGAATATACCACTCAGCTAGGCTATATGGTTTTGGTCCAAAACACCAACCTCTTTTGGTACCTAAAACCGACTTGAAACTTAAATTTCAGCCATGCAATACTTCCTAGAATTCTCCAGACCCAGCAACTCTCTCCATCCTTCCGTGACAATGCTCACAGTGAACCCTCTGTCTAGACTGCTCTGTGCCTCACGTGCCTGTGACCACCTGCTCATCATCATTGATTTCAGAGTCACTGCAAGGGCCGTCTCCTCTATGAAGACTTTGCAGCCTCCCACATCCACCTTCCATAACTTCTCCTTCCTCTGTGTCTGGAGTGTTCAAATCCCTACTGTGCCACTTACAGCTCTGTGACCTTGGGAAGTTACTTCTCTGTGCCTCAGTTTCCTGACCTGCAAAAGGGCACTAAAAATGATTCCCAGCTCATAACATTGCTGAGAATATTTTTTAAAACGTCTCTGCAAAGCACATAGCAGCAGTGCCTGGCACATGGTAAGCGCTCCATAAATGTTAGCTAGTGCTAGGTTTATTGCTGATATTTCTCCCAGCATATATTTGATTTTCTTTCTCATGTACCAGGCAGCAATGTCTCTGAGGGCAGAGACCTGGCACAAAGAAGGTGTGTAGGGAATGCTTGTGAAGTGAATGATGAAAATGGGCAAAGAGGGCCTGGTGGAAACTGACGAGGCTCCACAGTCAGGTTCCGTTGACTGGGATCACCTAGCACCTACCAGAGAAGTGCACTCTGCCTTCCCTATAGGGAATGCCAAGGGGACAGAAGGACCCATGCTTTCCCACAAACATGACAGTGTCACCTATTAAATGGTGCCATCACCCCAAAATATGAAACAATTCTCCTCCCCAGTAGATGGAGGACACATTTTGTGAAACCCGCCACCCAGTGTCTGGGAATGCCTAACAGCCACTAGGAGGTGACTTCCTCAATCTGCAGGCCCATTCCCAGCCCCGGCCTGGACAACCACTGCTGGGATACTAGATCAGCAAGCCCAGCCTCTCCCAGGCCACCAAGGCTGTCCCCAGAAGAAGAGAGACCGTGCCTCAACGACCTCCAGTCACAGCTCCACTGGACCACTGAGTCAGCCATCTTTGCATCTCTCAGCACAGAGCACCTCCAACCTTTCCATGCTGGGAGGTGATGGGAGGGAAAGGCAGGCAATTCAACATCCCAAATCAAATGGCAACAGCTGTTCTTGTCGCTTCAAAAGCATGGGATCACCAGAGGCCCCCGCATCCCCACCCCGGATGCTGGCAAACATGTGATTCAGCTCCATCATCTGCATTCATAGCCTCCAAAGCTCAGTCATCATGTACCACCTGCTTCTTGCTGCAATGACAATGCTACCTTAAACCAGCTCTGCTCATTTCCTGACTGCAGGTCTCCATGAGAATGAGTAAGAATTTCATGGAAATAATGAACTCGTTGTGATGAAGATAGATGTCTGTAGTTGCTTATAATCTGCATTGCTTAATTGTGTTACATGTCAGACGTCACATGCTGCAACTTCAACGTCTGGAACATTTAAAATCGCTATCTCCCCTTTCCAAAGCAAGATGAATTAATTTTTAAAATTCTTCTACTGCAATAGAAGGCCTTGGATTGATATTTGCCAACATACCTGTCTGAACTCTTTTTCTGATACTGGGAGTGGCTCCTGAAGGTCCTCATTAACTCTGTTTCAACAATACTTCAGATGCCCTTCTGAGGCTCGAGGCAAAGGCCAGACTCCTCAGAAGGATGGGGGAACTTCAGATTTTCAGGCAATTTTACAAATGAACGCATTTTGTGACTGCTCAGCTGTCTTAAAAAATCAGATGATAAGACTATTAGGGGAATCAAACCCCAGTTCTGAATGGAAGAAATAACCTTAGTCTGTCATTCCCAGACCACTAACCAGGCCAGGTCTCACCACAGCAGCTTTGTGCACTGATTTTGGGAAGTGAGTTTGAGATCCTGCTCAAAGGCCACTCCAAGGACTTGTACAGAAAGGATTGTGACTACAAAACAAAATTCACAAACCTGGACTGCACTTAAGGAAAAAGAAGCAGCAACATAAACTTGACGATGGGGTTGGGGGCCCTGAAGAGCGAACTGCTGTGCAAAGAAAGAAATCAACATCTCAGAGGCATATGCAGGTGGACTGTGTGGCTGCTTACTTTGCATGGATTCTGGATGCAGGACAATGCTTGCTTTATGAATGAAACCATATCCCCCACCTGTAACTCAGTGACTGCATTTCCACCCAAAAACCTTGTGTGATGTATGTTTCCTTTTCAGGCCAAATATGGAGGCTATGAGTACTGCATTGGCAGGGAATTTTGCCCAAAACACTTAATTTTTTAAAGTAAAAATTGAATCTATATCCAATTTTTACTAAGAATGAAATTCTGCACTTCACAGCAACGTTGATGAACTTAAAGAAAAGTATGTTAAGTGAAATAAGCCAGGCACAGAAAGAAAAATACTGCATGTCCTCACTAGTAAGTGGGAGCTAAAAAAATAAACAAATAAAGAAAAAAGAAAGATACAACAATCACAATAATATGTTGAACTTTCAAAAGGAGAGAACAGAACTGAGGTTACCAGAGGTGAGAAAGGGGGAGAGGGAAGGAGGGTAGTGAGAAATTGGCAAAAGGCCACAAAAAATTATGACATTGTATTATCATGAATATACTAATTATTCTGATTTGATCGCCACATATTGCACAGAGGTATGATATTCAAAGTAGAAAAATTTGTTACATGTTAGGCAGAGTCCATAAGAAGCCTTAGGAACGTCTATGTTACAGCACTGGGATGGATTTTTTCAGGAGACCCTATAGACATGGCCTCTCTCAGGACGGCACACTGATTCTCCTAAGGGGTGAGGGGTCCTTGGGTGTAGACATGGAGGCAGCCAGCTCAACAATAGCACATGAGAAACTTGAGACAACCAGAGAGAAGTAGCATCAAAGAATTTTAGGAGACAAGGACATTGCTAGCCTTTGAATTATTTATTCCAAGTGTCATACAAATATACAGAAGAAGTTCAACCCTGACAGATTTTAGGTTTGATGCTTTGTGAATTAAACCCCATCCTCTGTTGAACACAGACACCCACATACACACACACACACAACACACATGCCAAGGCACAGAACATACATATTGTGCTCTATCACCTCATTTCAACTCCTTGGTTCAAGATGCATACAAACCTCTGAGGTACTTTTCAAACTCACCAGGAAATGTACTTATTCAATTGGTCTTACCCTGAGGTAGTTGAGGGTGAAGTTTGTTAGTCCCATCCTCGTGATGTTTTTGGACAGCTGATCCAGGACCTGAGGATCTTGTGCCTGAAACAGAAAAAAAAAAAAAATTATATATTTTATCCTTATAAGATGGTCTCAAGAAAATCAGAGACTGTGCTATAGGTGCTAAGATATGCCATCTTGAAATTGTCGATTTTTCTTTGAAGGACGGGTTGCTGGAGGTAATTTAATTTACATTTTGAAGACACTTGTATATAATGCTCAAGGACATTTTTGGATCAATTGTGCAAGATCGGGGAGAGTCAAACTGCCACAGTTGTGCATTCAGTCTTTGAGAGAAATGGCGTTACTTGCTCTGTGAGAGGCCCCGGCTGTGTGTCTTTGTGCTGGGAGTTGCTGCGCCCTGCCTTGAGAGCTCCAGGTCCAGGGCCCTCTTTGGAGAAGGCAGCATCTCGGGATTCGGCAGAGCCATGCTGTAGGACTGGCCTTTGTTTCCTCCTGTGATGAACGTGGTTTTTTTTTTTTTTTTTATATATCTTGGGATTGAGAACTGTGTTTGAAAGCTGGTTTGGGCAGAAAAAAAATAAAAAATTCCTTCTGGATTTCATTTTAAAATGAGTCTCTTGGTTGCTGCTCTTTCTTTCTGCTCATCTTTCCTTCTTTCTTAACTGATGTAAGCAATTTGGCACTAAACGGAGGGAGACATAAGTAAATATTCCTTTGTCTCTATGTCTGCATTTATGAGACTATCTAGGTTACACTAATACAACTTTATTTTCTGTATTTACTTTTTCTTTTCTTTCTTTCTTTTCTTTTTCTTTTTTTTTTTTTTTTCTTTTTTGTGACCGGTAAGGGGTTCACAACCCTTGGCTTGGTGTCGCCGCACTGTGCTCAGCCAGTGAGCGCACCGGCCATCCCTATATAGGATCCGAACCCGCGGCGGGAGCACCGATGCGCACCCAAGCGCCACACTCCCCCCGAGTGCGCCAGGGGGCCGGCCCTGTATTTACTTTTTCTCACAGTGGGACTACAATTGGATTTGTGTATATAAATAAAACACAAAATGCATGAAAAAACAGAGCATATCAGTTTCATGTCAATTTCTTGAAAGTTGGTCTTTGTGGAAGTTGAGCCTATAGTCACTGAACCCCTCTCAAGTGGTAGGAAAAGTTGGTTCTACAGAAATGCATTAAGTAGTCATAGCCAACCTCAGGGAGCTTACATTTCAATCAAAAGACAAGATAATAATAAATAAAT
The DNA here is from genome assembly GCF_027409185.1 of Cynocephalus volans. Lineage (NCBI taxonomy): Eukaryota > Metazoa > Chordata > Mammalia > Dermoptera > Cynocephalidae > Cynocephalus > Cynocephalus volans. The sequence goes on from NC_084468.1 coordinate 14,027,300, forward strand.
GGAAGAATGTTGCTGCTGTGGAGAGCCAAGCATCAATACCTGCAGAGGACCTACTATGTGCCAGGCATTGTTCTAAGTGCATTCACTCTTAACCCTCAAACCAGTTCTCTGAGGCACTCTTTATTACTGTACACATTTTATAGATGAGAGTCCGGAAACTCAGAGAGTTCACATCATTTGCCCAAGGTCACACAGGAACAGAGATACAGCCCTATGTGGTCTCAACCCAGGGACCAGGCTCCCAACCACTTCCCTCTGCTGCCTCTTAGTCTATTTTGCACATAATAGGAGTGGATATTCCAGACTTCTTTAAAAAGAGTGGAAGATGTGAACTGAGCTTTGAAAATTAAGGAGAACTGGAACATGGATAGTCAGAAATAATGGAGCAAGGCAGTGGGGTGCCACAGCAGAGAACACAAGGTCAATGGGCAGAGGATAAAAACCTGGAGAGACAGCATGGAATCAGATAGTTGGGAGACAGCTGGCTTATGAGCCTAGGCTTTTTAGTCAGAACCAGCAGGGTCAAAATCATGATTTTGCCACTTTGGGGCTGAAAAACATGGGGCAATTTGTTAAATGTCTCTGAGCCTCAGTTTCCTCACTTCTAAATAGGAATAATAACAACTCACCTCTCTGAGTGACTATGAGGATTATATACCTTAATGTATAAAAAACGTTTAGCACAGGACCTGGCATCGTAAACACTTAAAAAATGTTAGCTGCTGTTATTTTATTCTCTTCATTGCTCAGGGTCTTACAAATCAGGCTCACTAAGTCTGTTTTCATGGAAGCTGCTGCATCATGCATTATAGAGCAGGAATTTATTTAAGTCAATGCCTTTTGACTCCTTCAGCAGAAATTGCACCTGATTACTCACCTTTAAAAGAGAGCTCTAGATTGGCATTGACTCCACCTTTGCACCTCTTTGGTGATCAATAAATTTGATATCATTTATTGCCAAATGAAACCAAGAGAACTCAAATATTCCACTTCAATTCCAGCACTGTGGTTAGGAAGGACCAACTACTGTTGACACACATCTGAAGGTACAGGAGTCTTGAGTCTGGTCAGATGGTTCTAATTAAAACTAGAAATTGTTCTTGTTATTTCTTATTTTATTTCACCCCCTAGTTATACATAACAGGTTTATTAGCCCAGGCAGAGCAGTATTCGATAATAACTGAATGGAATTTAAGAAAAGTACAAACTGTTTATTGAGGTAACCTCAATTTGGAGTTTAACATAATAAAGTTTCAAAAATAGTATCACAAGGTACTAAACTTGGAAACAAAGGAGGGGGAAAAAGTCCTGTGGGTTAAAATGGTTGAGAGCAAAACTCAATATTTAGACTTAATTATCTAAAGTGTGACAACTTCTGGAGTTCTTTCACAGAGAAACAACTGGGTTTTTCCCCTTGAGTATAATGGAGGAGGGAAAAAAATAAAGGAAAATAGAAATTAGAAATTAGATTACTTACATGCATGGCTAGAATGCTTCTCGGAACTAACTCTCTGTATTGTCTAATGGTAAAGTGCCATGTCTTTATTCTCATGAGATCGTCAAAGGTGAACTCCAAGATCAGTCTGCCTTCTGTACATACCTAGAAACAACAAACAACACACTCACTTGTGTACTTTGTGAAAGCCACATTTTGTAACTCACACATCAGCTACTCAGCATGCTGTCCCTTACAGTCCTTGGGTGGTGCTGGCTCTTGGTGAAGATGGGACACAAGTGGTCTATCCATGGCACATGGGGACAAGTATCAGCTCTGGAATCAGTGGGTTTACAAGACAGCACAGCTGCTTGCTAGCCATGAGGTACTAGCAACTGTTAGTTACTACTGAAACTCCAAGCTTCCATTACTTCATTTTTAACTATGAGGACAAAACCCATCTTGTAGGGATATTGGGCCAAACACTCCTGGCACCCAGTATGTTCCATCCGAAATAGTACTTTCTCACTTTCTGCTTTTCCTCTATGTTCAGCATCCTTCTACCCCATAGGAGCTGGAGCTCTTGTTCTAATCTTGTGTATCCTACTCTGAGAGAATGTATCTAATAAATTCATTCATGTGAGTTACTATAAAGTTACCCAACTAGATGAAATTTCATTTCCAAAGAGAAATTCCAAAGGGCATTGCTAAACTCACAGCTGTGGGTATCAGTTACTGACATGTGGAAAGTAGAGGCTTGTTTAGAGAATATACTCCCTGAATTTCATCACATCAGCAATGACAAATTCTGCTTGCATAAAGGGCCAGTCTTGGAGGGGGATAGACATTTTATCTTTATAAGAAAAATATATATCATTAATGCAACATAATAGAATTTCAAAGACTCTCTTTCTTGGTAGAGTAATCAGTGACAAGGTAGCATTTATTTCTATCTTCTTTTGGTATTTATATAATTTTTAGCACCCAGCTCCTATTTTATTTGACATTCTTTTCACTGTTAATGACTTTGGTATGGAAGAAAATGCCAGGCAATCACACTCCACTGAGCCTCTATCAGCAACGAGATAGGAAGTGATGGTGGCACCTTGGTCCAGTTTAAGTAGTTACAACTCATTACCCAGCCTGTATCTGCCTTAGTGGACAGAGGCTTTGGCATCAGACAGTACTGGATTCAAACCCTGACTCTACTTTTTACCCATTTTGGAACACTGGGGAAAAAAATAATAAATTCCTTAAATTTCAGTTTTCTCATCTGTAAAATGGGGATAATAATATCCTTAGGTAGGGTTGTTGAGAAGATACTTTAAATGAATTATGTATGTAGATTACCTAGTATTGTGCCTGGCAGACAGTAGGAGAACAGTAAATGATAGCTTTACAAATAAAAGAAATGCAATTAAAGATGGCTGTCATAATGAGCTGAGACCTAGGATTTCATTAGCAGCATCTCAGAGGCTCTGCGGGGAGGAGCTCTACCTCGACTCTGAGATCCCCAACCATTTTCTGGATTCCACCAGAGCGGCTTTGATTTTATCTCTTGCTATATTGGGTTTCTGATCAAGCTCTTTTGGAGAAAGATTTCCTAGGCTAAAAACAGACACACAAAAGTCTGGAAACTTTAAAAAATGCAGTTTTAATCAATCAATTAATTAATTTACTAACTAACTGAATAGGGAATATGAGCATTTCTAAGACTATGGTCCATGAAGATGGTTAACATTTATATCAATTCTTTATGAAATATTAATAATCATTTTCCTCTTTGGGAATTTGATATAAGACATCACCATGTATCGGGTTCCAAATGTGTCCTCAGCACTGCGTTAGGTGCTTTTCATGCATTCTGATTGAAGGTAATATTTTCTTTAAACAAACCAATACAGGGGAATTACTAACAACTGTCAACAGGGTACTAGTCAAGGAAGATGCTATAACGTCTGTGGTTCGTTTTATCTAAGGTCTCAGAAACACTGCAAGATAATTACTGATAATATGGGTTAAGACATCTACCTCAGATTCAATGAGCAGAATCTGTGCGTAATTTCAGACATTTGGGTACCTTGCCCCAGACTCCTTAGTTGTGTAGTCTGCAGAGCCTTGTTTCTGGCATTTTAGTTATGAGAGTTGAGTGCACTGAGATGGGGGAAGACTTTAGTGTCCACAAACCACTCCCCTAGAACATCGTCAGCATTGAAATTAATTGACCAAGGTTTTCAAAAGAGTTGCATGGACATTAAGCCACACAATTCCCCCCAGAGTGTTAGCATGACAGAAGCCACCTGCAGTGACAGCTTTCACAAAAGGGAGGTAGCTATCACTACATCAACAGGGAAATGTCTTAACAAAACAGGATAGAGATATTGGGATGTTACAATCCTTTTTATAAAGACAGGATTATCAGATATTTAAAGAAATATTAGCCCAGTTAAATGTCAGGCTTTTTTATTATGTAATCTATTTGTTGTGTGTTTATGAAGCACAAGCCCAGAGCAGGTGGAGGTTCTGGTCTACGTCTACTGGAATAAAATTTCATAATAAGAAGGCATGCATGTAGTCCTTCTGATGGATTACTCAATTGGAGCATCTGTGAGGTCAAGTTAAATTGTGTTCTTTGTTCACTGTGAGATAGCAAACCATTTGGGGGACTTTCTTGCAGTCAAACTGTCATGGGTCTACAAAATGGAAAATTGAAACAAGTTTTGGGCTCCTTTTTCAGTCAAAACAAAGAAATCAGCTCTATCCAGCGCATACCATATGCAAGACAGGAATCCTTACAATTGAATGTGAGTTGACTGTGTTGGGTGTTTTCTTTAAGAAGAAATAAATGACTTTCCTGAATGAAAAATGGAGGAGAATTTTGGTCACTGCTGGTATTCCTCAAGTAATCAAACCCGCAGTTTCATCTCAGGCCCTGGACAGCCCCTCCACCCCCTGCCCCCATCATAGAAGTAAAGAAAACTAAAGGCTTTGTGATTTGTTTTATATGCAACAATCAGTAAATAGAATAAAGGCATATAAGAAAAAAATATATATATTCCTTTTTTAGAATGGTAAAAAATGGGCAAAGCCTAAAAAGGGAAGTTAGTCTTCTCTCTCCAGAAAAATTCTGTGCATTCCTCTTAATCAATACAATTAATGTAGCTTTTATCTAAAGTTGGCCTTATTTTTTAAAGCTGCCTTTCTCTTGGAATCCAAAATCAAAAGGGTCCCCAATTAAGAAAACATTTTCTGTTGTGCCGAATTCATGTTACCGTACTGTGAGCTCTGACATTTTGTTTCTGTGGTAACCAAAATCAGCTGATTAGTTGGCATGGCAACAGAAAAGATGTAATCCCAGCAGACATACTCTAATCAATGCCCCCAGCACAGATGGTCTCCGGAGGATCAACAAGAGAGGCTGGCAGGCATTCAACACATCACGTGCTGGCTTGAGACTAGGCCAGGAACAAGAGAACTAAAAAAGACCATTTCTTAAACTAACCAGTAGCTTTTTAACCCTTTTCTTTCTTTGACTAATTGCAAAGCAATATGGACCATGTAGTTGTATAATACAATAATTCTCATATAGCTTTTATAAAACAATGTGTGCTTTTCAGACTGGAACATTTATTTAATTTTCTTAATCATTATGCTTCAAATAGCATGCATAGAATAGTGCTTTTAGATGAACAGTTACATAAAGCTCATTGTATTTTACTTAGAGAGTGCATATGTGAATACACACACACACACATATATCCATACACAGGGCAATATGATCACTGATATTATAATTTGGTTACAGTGAGAAGAGCAAAAATTCTGGAGTATGATGTGGTTACAGGCTACAGAAGGAATGATGAACTGTCAATGGCAGAAGTGGGTATTCATATAGGAAAACTGGTTGGTGTACTTTCATGGTACTTTCCTACAATAGCAAATCATTTCATAATAGCAGAAAATAATTCCATAATAAATAATTGAGAACAGAAGAAACAAACTATGTTTACAGAGGTGGTAAAGGTGTCCGGTAATCGTGGTTACTATTGTTCCAGTTTGTAAAACCTAAAAATAACCCCAAGAATGTACCCTAGAGAGTGCTCTTCTCAGCATCTGCCAATGTTTGCATGCTCAAATATAAATATAACTTAGGGGTCTTTGATTCTGAAAACCTTGGTGCCTGCCTTTCTGATTATTAAGCCTTGTTTTCTATTTGGTTAAAAAATTGAAAACATAAAAGAAAAGTTTGCTAATACGTATTTTAAAATTATAATTACATATTTATCCATATTCTATAATGTTTCTCGCACCAGGAAATTGCAAAATGCTCACTATACTCATGAGGAACATGTTATAGTACTGTTGATTAGGACTGCAGCTGGTTTTTGATTCACCAGTTGACCAAATTTTCATAAAAGCAACCCAGAATCACCAGGTCAAATGCTGTTTGGGGAATGAGAGCTTATTGATAGTGTAAATTAGAACAATGTGATGTCACTACAGTGAAGGTGCTAAGTAATGCCATGTACTGTACCAATAGCAGGCTCCCCTTTAAAAATAAGCATTGGCTTCCAAACTGTTTTTCTTTGTGATACTGAAAGGTCATCAGCCCACTGTGTTATACTAAATAGCCATAGTATTTTGTTGCACAAAGATGAGTTATTTTAAATTAATATAAGAACAAAAGATGCTTGGCACATTTTTTTAATGTAGTATAATAATCACCAAGAAGCCAAAAAAAAAAAAGCTTCTTTTAAATTTCCTAAAAATAAATAAGCATAATTAGCATCTGGACTAAGTCCATATAACTAAACTACATTTCTCAGAAAGTGATATTTTTCATCATGATCTAGAAATATTCATTACAGGAGTTGGAAAATATACTGCATAGAGTGGACTATAAAAGGTGGGGTCCATGTGACTGATGTTTGGGGCCAGGGAAGTTGTGTTCAGGAGAGTGCCCAGGTCTTTCCGGAGCCTGCCTTGGATGCATGAACAAACCACTCAACCATCTGAGAGGGAAGCATTCCAGGCTATGAAAGAATGCAGCAGAGAAAAACCTTAGTTTCTTGATTTGAATGAAAACAGCACTTTATTAATTCATCAGAAGAATGGGATTCTTTTTGATCTCAAACAAGTCCCAAATGCGCAGCCCTATACCTTCAGAACAACTAACTATGCTTGTTTATGAAAAAGTTTTGGCCTGAGAAAGCAAGAAATTGAGTAAATATATAAAGGACTACTAAAAAAACGCATTTGTATTTTCAACGGTTACAGGCTTTGGAAGGAGCTCCTTAATTATGGCAAAGCTTTTTATCCAATTATCAGGGATTTTTGTTCCCTTAAAGCATAGGGAGTTCCTATACTTTTCTTCAGTTACCTGAAAGTAACAGTAAGCCTAGAGAAAAAAATGATAGTGAAGAACAGAGAAAGGCTTTGTCTGCAGTACTCAGACTTTGTAACACTAGAAATGAATGGCTTGTGTATGCATCTGATCTACAAGATTATGTAAATGTTCTGCATGTCCAGAATGAAGTGAGATATAGACAGATTAAAGCACTATTCAGGTGATCATTCCTTCCCATATAGCAAAACTCTCTTTCCAACACAGACTTCTGCATTCAATATGAATGTGTCTTTGTCTCCAAATGACAACTTTCCTCTCTACCCAACTGTTAGAACGGAAGAAAAACCCTACCCCTGTTCCACATTTATAATGTTTACTGACAAATTTGAGATACCATAGAATCAGAGGCATTTGAAGATTTGCTTTTGCATTTTATAACCATTTCCTTTGCTTTTGGTTTTGTATACCAGCATGGGCACTGGAAAGATTAAATGGCTCCAACAAGATCAATGAATAAATAAGGAACATTTTATTTTTTTATTCTTGCAGCAAAACTGCATAAGCAACAAACACATCTTTAGTTTTATAATTTAGGCTTTTGCAATTAACCCTGTTAATTCAACTTCTCTTAACTGTAAAGAGAAGGTCGTCATTTGTGTTTTGAACTAAAAGAGATCATTGCTGTCATTAATATAACAAATTAGTTTCACATTGAGTCTTAGTCAAAATGCATATGAACCAGGGTTCATTAAAATAAACTTTCAATTGCCAGGTTTTATGACTAGATATTTGCTTTTACTCATTTTTCTACTTGGGAGAAGACATAAAGGGATCATCTATAGTGTTCTAGAAAAATCTTTGCCCATAGGGAATATTTCACATGTCAATTATCTGTGTATGGCAAAGATCGTAATTGTAAAACGCATAGAAGATGAGGTTGAACTTCCTGCTTCTTTTCATTTTACATCCTTCATAGGGTCTTGAATTCTGCCTCAAACCCTGTGTCACCTGATCCTAGCAGCCGTCGTCCCCTCTCGTTTTTCTCATTCACTCTTTCACAACCAGCTTATGGCTCTGCTCTGCTCACTTGCTGAGCTGTCTGTTGCATGCACTGACCGAACTTCTTAGACTTTGGGAAAACAGACTTTAAATGCTGAATTCCCTAATTTCATTTATATTTTTACGTTTTTATGTTTCGTAAAGAATACAGTTAGATTATGGTCAGTGGATTTTTTCCCTGCTTGTTCAAATTTGAATTTAGGTTGAAAATTTTTCTTTTTAGTAACAAAGCACAAATACTAATTACATAACAATAGGAGAATGTTCTTTTGGCTGTAGAAGACTCTTTGTATAAAAATAAAAATTCCAATTTAGCAACTGAAGTTTAAAAGGCAGTAGAACCTCTTCCTCTTACTTTTGAGGCTCTATCATGTTTGATTTTCCCGGGCTCGGTGTCAGTTGCTCACAGAGTCTAGTTAGGTCACAAAAAAGATTCTCTCATGGTGCTGAAAATGTCTGAGAGATGAGAAGTCAGCTTAAAGTTCCAGAAGAAACCCATAACTATTATCTTTTAGTTCACTCAAAAGAAAAAGCCGATGTATTTCTGAGCCTGCCTTGTACCTTGGTAAACATGGGCTTCCCGTGCTGGGTGACCATGGCACACTGGTCGCAGTCCACCGTGATGGATGAGTTGTGGTATGACTCTTTCGAGTGTTTGAGAATGTAATACAGGTCGGTCACCCCTCCTTCAAACACAGTGCTAAAGTAACGAGGGATGAGGGTCCTGCCGATAGCTGGGAGAGAAACACAGAGAAACACACCATTAACAAAAATATCTGACACAAGCCATGCCACCACCGAACCTGCTACAACTGGATACAAATAATCTCAGGAAAACAAATCATGACCCTTCTAGGTTGCAGTTAGCAAAATATAATCCCCAACTATTCAGGAAAGATGTGTACAGTCATCTGATACTGTGAGCAATGAGAGGCAGTACAATGAGTTAATACTCTAAAAATCATGGGAGGAGATGCATTAAGTACTTGAATCACGTACATACTTTTTAAGTAAACATGTATTTTAAAAATTAGACACATCCAACCTACTTAGATTTTTCAGTGTGCTGTTTACAGAGCAGTTACTCAATCACATTTTATTTTTCTTATTAGTGGTAATAATACAAATTTTAATAACAATAATGCTTTGTAGTGTGAAGTATTTTGGCATTTTCTCATTGGATCTTCAGAACTACTCTGAGAGTACAGGAGTAAAACCCAAACAGGTTACTATGAATGTTTCAAAGTCACATGACTTGTAAGTAGATATTTGCGGGTCTCTTACTCCATATCTGCAAATACCAAAACCCCTGTTCTTTCTAACATTATGTCTCAAACTGCTTTAAAGAATGGAAATCTTTCAAAAGTAATCTGCATCTCCATATACAAAGAGATCCATAACTGTGTAAATGCTGGTAAATGCTGATTATGCTGTCTGCTTTTGGAGCTGGATATCTCTCTAGAATAAAAGGCCCATTTTAAGAGAACTCGATACCTTCACTTAGTCTAAATTGGTGTCTTTCATTCCATGTGTTCAGTCCTGCCCCATTTTAGCTTGAGCAATTGTGTAAGTAGCCAGACCTTTCTGATATATGATTCTTAGAAACCTGTAACAAGCCCTTGCTTCAGCAATGATTTGAAATCCTCTTACACTGGAAATCCCAACTTATGTCAGGAATTTTGCCTATGTGCAGATTTTAAGGCAAAGCCCTAAAGCACTCTCAAGTGATCCAGGGTTTTCAATAAATCTCTTATACCCACTATATAACGTCCCTGGAAAGACCAAAATAATATTTAAGGTAAATAAATTACCAAAGAGAGCTTTAGGTAGAGAAGATCACCCAATCATCACATGAATGTTTTAAAATATTAATTTCATTTTAAAAGAATCATTGGTAATCCATTCCACATGGATCTATATCTTTTTTGTACATGGATTTGGAAAAATAAGTATAAAGAGAATACCCTGCTAAACTGTTTTCTGAAGTGATCTGTAAAGAATCCTGATATGGATAAGTAGTCTCTGAATAATTTATGTAGTTGTTATTGCTTCATATTTGCTGCAGGTAAAATCAATCAACAAGTGCGTGCTAAATATTCCAGGATCTTCAGCAATTCTATCCTAAATAATCCTTATACATATATTTCCTAAATACCACCAAATCCCCATTGCTGCATGTTCGTTCTCTGAATATAAAATTCAAATGAGAGTAATTTGAGCCCACCATATCCTTAAACTTATGCATAGCTAATATAATAAAGAAAACTTTGCAATGCTAAAAACCTTATTGTACTTGACTAAACAAATAAAATTAATTGAATGCATTTCAAATATTCTAACTTAAAGCTAATTACCATTAATCAGCTCAAATAACTTGACAATTTGGGATCTGTACTGTTGAGAGAAAATACAAACCATAAAAATGCAGATGTAGGGTGAAAATATTTCACTACAATATCCAAAGAATTGTCACATTAAAAAGGTTATTGCAAATAACCAGCACTGGATTAGTCACATTATAGTTTATTTGTCATGAATCACACACAATTTAATTCCTTTATAGAGCTGTTTGCTGTATATTATCATCATTTTCATTCATAATATGGAAAATTTGAATGGGAAAAATGTTTGAGATTCCTTAAATTTAAACCCACATTTTTAATTATCCTCCCCACTCCAAAAAATGTAAAAACTACATGGTAAATATAGTTAGAAACACAGCTTTGTTTCACTGAATAATTTCTAGTACTCTAGGAAATGATTGATATAGATACCAGATGTATGCTCTCAGCCCTGTTTCCTTTGAGGGACTGCCCTGCCATTTTCCCCCTGGTTCTGTTTGGACCATTAGTCATGGAGCTTCACTGTCCACTCTGGTAGACTGTTATTCTAGGGGCCCCAATGAGCCATGACGATGGTATTCACACCCTTGTGTATGTAGTCTTCTCTCCTTAAATCTGGGCCCGGCCCTGTGCTCTGCTTTAATCAATAGAATGTGGCACGAGTGACCTTGTTTCAGTATTGGAATACACCTTAAGAACAGGCTCTTAACCAGTACCACAAGGACTTGAAATTTCTCTGTGACTCCACCCTATGTAAAGTGTGGGTGAAATTCTGCTATGTGCCAAAAATAAAGTGGCCACTAAGATGGGGGGGAAAAAAAAGACCTGGAAACTTCCACTTTGTGCTTGGGAAGGAGTCAGTTGCTATGTACAAAGTCCAGCAACTGAGAGACTGCCACACTGTGAGTTCAACCCAGACATGTGCAGAGGTCACATGAGAGAAATGAGTCCTCCAGCCAACAACCCCAGCTGACTTTCAAGCCAACAGCAAGTACTGTCTTGCTTAAGTGAAACTGTCCTGGAAGTGAGTCCTTGAGCTCCAAGCTGGTATCACATGGAGCACAGATAAGCTGTCCCTGACATGCTTTGCCCAACTTGCAGAATCATAAGTAAATAAAATAAATGTTTGCATGTCAAGCCAACAAGTTTTGGTGTGTTTTTAATGTCGCAACGGATAACAGTAGCACCCTTTCAACCTGCTAGGACTTAAAGGTGGACAAATCAGAATCCTTCCCTATAAGAAAGAAAGCAGTTTTGCCACTAAAAACATATGAAACACAGAAGCCTGCATACAGAGGGAAAGCAAAGCAGAGAGATGGGGTCGTAGAGGCCTGATCTGGGCCTTCATCTCAGCTGACGATGAAGCCAACTTCATCCTTAGAGGTCCCACTTATATGCAATGTACCCCTCTCCTTTTTTTTTTTGGCTTAAGCTAGTTTGTATTCTATTACATAATGTGATAATTACATTTCTATTACATAATGTGATAATTAATAGTTTATGAAATGGATTTGTGATTTTGAACTCTTTACCAGTATCTTCTGAATCCTAAATTCAATGTACAACTTTATTATTTTTGAAGAACTGAGAAGATTAACGTGTTCTTTTAATGCAGTAAACCATACAACCACATAGTTCAGTCTAATATAAATGACTTTAAATCAGGGAACGATTCAGATTTGGTATCGGTGATTTCCTAACTCATCAGCCACACCAATTCTGAATCTATTTAGATTTTATACCATCACATGCATATGTTAAACTTACATATTATATGTACACTTTAATCCCTGGCATTAAAATAACTTAAACATTGATATACATCAATCTACATTATGCTTCCATGAGAAGTATTATATTTTCCAAATATTCTTGGAGCAAGAATAAGACTATAACAGATTATAAAAGAGATTTCTTTTTTCTAACACATTTAGGCCAAAGCCCCCCAAATTGGGAAGTATGGAGAGCCAGATAACACAGGAAAATTTTCTGTGATGTTAGGTGTGTGGAACATACTATATACTATTTATCTATGTATTATCAAAAGAAAAGAAAACCACAGATTAAATTATGTAGGAGGTGAAATGTGCATAAAGAATATTTAGTATTATGTATCTTTATTTTCATTAGTTTCAATAAACTTTTTGATTTCCTGTTTAATTTTTTCTGGGACCCATATGTCCTTCAAGAGCATGTTATTTAATTTCCATGTATTTGTATAACTGCCAGAGTTTCACTTGTTATTTACGTCTAGTTTTAATCTGTTGTTGTCTGAAAAGATACCTGAAATGATTTCAATTTTTAAAAATATGTTGAGACTTGATTTTTGACCTTACATGTGGTCTATCCTAGAGAATGTTCAATGTGCTGATGAGAAGAATGTATCTTCTTTAGTTGCTGGATGAAATGTTCTGTAGATATATGCCAGGTCCAATCAGTCTAAAGTATAGTTCAAATTCTGTATTTCTCTGCTAATTTCTTGCCAGATGATCTGTCCAGTGCTGAGAGAGGGGCATTCAGGTCCCCTACTGTGATTGTATAGGGGGTCTATCTCTTTCTTTAGGCCTAATAGTGTTTGCTTAATATATCTGGATGCTCTGGTGTTGGGTGCATATATATTTATGATTACTATGTCTTCTTACTGGATAGATCCTTTTATCATTATATAATGGCATTCTTTATCTCTCTCTCTCTCTCTTTTTTTTTTTTTTGGTTTAAAGTCTATTTTATCTGATATGAGAAGAGCTATTCCTTTTCTTTTTTGATTTCCATTTGCAGGGTATACCTTTTCCATCCCTTGAATATTAGTCTGTGTGTACTTTTACAGGTGAGGTGAGTCTCTTAAAGATAGTATATAGTTGGGTCTAGATTTTTAATACAATTTGTCAGTCTGTGTCTTCTGAGTGGGGAGTTTAATCCATTTACATTTAGGGTTGTTATTAAAAGGTATTGTCTTACTTCTGGGCATTTTATTGATTTTGATTTGGATGTTTTAAATCTTTTATTCCTTTCTTCCCCTATTATTGTTTGTCTTTGTTCTTTCTTGTGTATTTTTGGTAGTGATTATTGTTTTTCAAATTCCAGATGCAGGACTCCTTTCAGGATTTTTTGCACAGCTTGTTGTGTGGTGGTGAACTCCTGAAGCTTTTTTTGGTCTTGAAAATATACTATTCCTACCTCATTTCTGAAGGATAGCCTTGCTGGGTATTCTTGGCTGGCAGTTTTATTTTTTTCTTTTAATATTTTGAATATATCATCCTATTTTCTTCTGGCCTGTAGAGTTTCTGTTGAGAAGTCTGCTGTGAGTCTGATAGGGGCTCCCTTACAGGTGATAACACTGTTCTCTTGCTGCTTTTGAGATTCTCTCTTTGTCTTTGAGCTTTGCCTGTTTGACTATAATGTGTCTCAGAGAGGACCTTTCTGGATTGAATCTGTTTGGGGATCTCTGAGCGTCCTGGATCTGATGGTCCATGTCTCTTTCTATACCTGAGGAGTTTTCCATTATTATTTCATTGAATAGGTTTTCAGTGCCTTTTCCTTTCTCCTCCTCTTCTGGAACATTCATGAGTTGAATGTTTGTGATCTTAGGGTTGTCTGCTAGCTCTATTAGATTTTGTTCATTTTTTTTAACTTCTTTTTTTCTTTTGTTTTTTCTGCCCATCTGGGTTACTTCAAAAAGATTAACTTCAACATCAGAAATTCTTTCTTCTGCTTCCTCTAGCTTGCTGCTTAAGCTTTCAGTTGTGTTTTTATTTCATTGAATGAATCTTTCATTTCCATGTTCTGCTATATTCTTTTTTAAGGTATTAAACTCTTTGGAAATTTCCTCCTTCATATCCTGGATTTTTCTTTTTTACTCATTTCATTATGTTGTCTAAATGAATCTTCTTGTATCTCATGAATTTCCTTAAGATTGTTGCTTAGAATTCCTTTTCAAGTCATCTCAAGGATTTCTGGTATTTGAGAATTACTGTATTCTTTTACTGGTGTCATATTTTCTTAGGTTTTTGTATTTCCAGTATCTCTGCATTGATGTCTGGTCATCTGGTAGAGCAGTTGCTTTTTCTATTACTCTAGAGTGGGTTTTGAGGACAGAGAATTCCTTTTTTTTTTCCTGGTCACTGCTGGTGATTCTCCTTATGTCAATGCAGTTGAGTGGATAGTGGGCTGCCTATACAGTGGATATGGTTGCTACTGTGGTGATAAACTGCCCTTGCAGGGGCAGTGCCTGTGGCTGTGGCAGTAGCTATGGTGGATCACCCATATGGAAGTGGTGTTTTTGGTGTGCTCCTGCCTGAGATCTCATGCATGCTCCTGCCTTCTGCTGAGTGGGGGAGCTGCCCACACTTCATACTTTGTGAATATGTTGCTGTTGAAAATTCTTAAAATGAAGCCAGGCTTCTAGACTGTCCCTGGGAAAGTGGAACTGGGACCTCTAAAGCTCAGGGTAAGAGAGACCCACAGAGTTTGCAAAGGTGGGACATACCAAAACTTGTGGGATACTGCAAAAGCAATTTGAAGAGGCAATTTAATTGCAATAAATTTTTACATCAAAAAAAGAGAAAGATTTCAAACAAATGACTTAATACTATACCTTAAAGAACTGGAAAAATAGAAACAATCCAATCTTAAAATTAGTAAATGGAAATAAATAGTTAAGATCAAAGCAGAACTAAATGAAATAGAGACCCCCAAAATGATAGAAAAGATCTCTGAAACAAAAAGCTATGTTTTTTGAGAAGATAAACAAAAGAGAGAAACCATTAGCTAGGCTAAGTAAAGAAGAGAGAAGACCAATAAAAATTAGAAACGAGAATGCAGACATTACAATTGATACCACAGAAATACAAAGAATCATTAGAGACTATTGTAAACAACCATGCTTCAACAAATTTGAAAACCTAGAGGTAAAGGATAAATTTCTGGACATATATAAACTGAAGACTGAACCAAGAAGAAATAGAAAACACGAACAGACCAGTAAAAAGCAACAAGATTGAAGCAGTAATCAGCGGTCTTCCAACAAAGAAAAGCCAAGGACCAGATGGTTTACTTCAGCCAAACCTTTAAAGAGGAATTAATACAAATTCTCTTCAATCTATTTCAAAAAGTGAAAAAGAGGCCATCCTCCTACACTCATTTTATAAGGCCAGCATCACCTTGATACCCAAACCAGACAAAGATACAACAAAAGAAGGAAACTACAGGTCAATATCTGTGTTGAACATAGATACAAAAATCCTCAACAAAAATTTAGCAATCAGAATACAGCAACACATCAGAAAAATTATACACCACGATCAAGTGGGATTCATCCCAGGGATGCAAGGATGTTTCAACATATGCAAGTCAATAAATGTGATACACCACATCAATAAAATCAAAGACAAAAAACATATGATCATCTCAAGAGATGAAGAACAAGCAATTGACAAAATTCAACATCTCTTCATGATAATGAAGCAAATTCATGACTCTCAGCAAATTTGGTATAGAAGGAAAGTATTTTAACACAATGAAAGTCATATATGACAAACCAATTGCCAATATCATCCTGAATGGGGAAAAGGTTAAAGCTTTTCCATAAGAACAGGAGCAAGATGATGATGCCCACTCTCATCACTCCTATTTAGAATAGTATTGGAAGTACTAGCCAGAGCAATTAGAAAGAAATAAAGGACATCCAAATAGGAAAAGACAAAGTCAAACTATTCCTGTTTGCAGATGACATGATCCTATATACAGAAAAACATAAAGACTTTACCAAAAAACTCTTAGAGTTGATAAATGTTTTCGATAAAGTTACAGGATACAAAATTAACATGCAAAAAGCAGTAGTATTCTTATGCTCCAATAATGAACTAGCAGAAAAAGAAACCAAGAAAGCAAACCCACTTACAACAGTCACCAAAAAAATAAAATCTCTAGGAATCAATTTAACCAAGGAGGTGAAAAATCTCTACAATTAGAAGTAAAAATCACTATTGTAAGAAAATAAAGAAGATACAAAAATGTAGAAAGACATTCCATGTTCTTGGATTGAAAGAATTAATATTATGAAAATGTCCATTTTACCCAAAGCAATCTACAGATTCAATGCAATTGTCATCAAAATATCAATCACATTCTTCACAGAAATAGAAAAAAAATACCATCGTAACATTCATATGGAACAACAAAAGACCCTGAGTAGCAATGCAATCATATGCAACAAAAATAAAGTTGGAGGCATTACACTACCTGACTACAAATCATACTACAGAGCTATAGTAACCCAAACAGCATGGTAACAACATAAAAATATACACTCAGACCAATGAAACAGAAGAGAGAACCCAGAAATCAACCCACATACTTACAGCCAACTGATATTTGACAAGGGCAACAGAAGCATACGCAGGGGAAAGTACTGCCTCTTCAATAAGTGGTGCTGGGAAAACTGGACATCCATATGTAGAGAATGAAACTAGACCTGTGCCTCTCACCATAAACCAAAATCAACTCAAAATGGATTAAAGACATACATAAGAACTGAAACTATAAAACTACTAAAAAGAAACACAGGGGAAACACTTCGGGGAGTAGGACTGGGCAAAGACTTTATGAACAAGACACCAAAAGCATAGGCAACAAAAAGAGAAATAAACAAATGGAATTATATCAAACTTCTGCTCAGCAAAAGAAACAGTTAATAGAGCAAGAAGACAATCTACAGAATAGGAAAAAAATATTCAGAAACTATGCATCCGACAGGAATTAATATCCAGAATATATAGGGAACTCAACTTGACAGTATAAGAACAAGTAACCCAATTAAAAAATGGGCAAAGGAGCTGAGTAGGCATTTCTTAAAGGAAGATACACAAATGGCCAATAGACACATGAAAAAATGCCCAACATCTCTAAGCATTAGGTAAGTGCAAATCAAAACAACATTGAAATATCATCTCACACCAGTTAGAGTGGCCATTATCAAAAAGACAGAGAATAACAAATGCAGGTGAGGATGTAGAGAAAGAGGAACACTTCTACACTGTTGGCGGGACTGTAAACTAGTGCATCTGTAATGGAAAACAGTATGGAGATTCCTCAAACAATTACAGATAGAACTGCCATAGGATCCTGCAATCCCACTGCTAGGTATATGCCCAAAGAAATGGAAAGCTTCATGTCAAAGGGATACCTGCACTTCCATATTTATGGCAGCTCTATTTACAATTTCTAAGAGTTGGAACCAACCTAAATGTCCATTGGCAGAAAACTGGATAAGAAAAACGTGGTATGTATAATCAATGGAATGCTACTCTGCCATAGAAAGGAAAGAAATTTTGCCATTCACAGCAACATGGATGAACTTAGAGTAGATTATGTTAAATGAAATAAGCCAGGTACAGCAGAAGAAATACTGCATGTCCTCAGTCACAAATGGGAGCTGAAAAAAAAAAAGGGAATGAAAGAAAGATATAAAAATCACAATAACTCTTTGAACTTTCAAAAGGAGAGAACAGAATGGAACTGAGTCCACCAGAGAGTGGAAAGGGGGAGGAGGGGGGGGGGGATTAGGGAGAAATAGGTAAATGGCCACAAGAAATGCTTACATTGTGTAATGGTCAAAAAAAGAGAATGTTTAAATAACACTCCCCTTGTAGGTAAATATGATTAGCCAAAAATAGCAAAAAACTAATTCATAACTGATCTGGATGTTGAGCCCTGCATTTAGGTTTTTTAGGGATTTCCTTACCATTGCTCTGTTTTGTTCACACCCATCCCCACTCCCAAGAAATTCTTGCTTTGGAATTTGATAGGCTGATGGTGTTGTAGAGGCAGAACCCAGCTTCTACATTTTCTTGTAGGCGTTATTTGTAGATATTAAGGTATATATATGACACTTGTAGATATTAACTAATTTCTTCCCCATTTAGAAA
This sequence comes from Cynocephalus volans, assembly GCF_027409185.1. Taxonomy (NCBI): domain Eukaryota; kingdom Metazoa; phylum Chordata; class Mammalia; order Dermoptera; family Cynocephalidae; genus Cynocephalus; species Cynocephalus volans. The sequence goes on from NC_084468.1 coordinate 14,045,408, forward strand.
CCAAATGGTACAAGTTGGGAACTCACTGAGAAGATATAGACCATTGTGCATCCTGCCCAAAGCAGAAAGTCTGCCTTTTAGAGCATTTCATCTCTATTAGTAACTATAAAATGCTTTTCTTAAACACTAAAGGATATATATAGGTAATTAACATGACAAAAATTACACATATAGAATAACCACATGGGAAAATATTCAAACTAGTAATCAAAGTATAAAATTACAACAATAAATAGATGAAAACATAAACCTGATGTGGTTGTGGTGTAACAGGCATACTCAGATAGTCTGAGGGAAATCAATGTAGTGATTACTCCTTATCCTGAGAACCTCTAAGTCTCTGGAAGTCTATTAGGTATGACTCTAAGCTTCTGGTAAATATCCTCACCACAGTGCAGTTCTAAAGTTCAGAACTTAAGTGCTCTGAAGTTCTTCAAGCTCTTTGAGAAACCCTTTGTAAGACCTTTTAATTTGGGGCCATCGTTTACTATTTTAAATGTTTCAAAGACTATTCACTTCCAAAAAAAAAATGAAAGAGGTTGAGAATTTGCTTAAAATGTTAAGTAAGAGGAAGATTTGTAACTAATAATGCATTAGGACCACTTAAAACTTGGCCATTATTTAGCTAATGATTTTCCAGCTGTGAAAAAAGAGAACCATACAAACAAACAATTGTGTTTTTAATTAGACAAAATTAATTGTATTAAAATAATTGATATTATGATTCTAAAAAAACATGATAATAGATACATTGCTTATCTCAACCTGGGTAGTTTTATATAATTCTGCTAAATCTGCCGTACCTCAGAAGTCCAAATGGAAATTCTACTATTGAGACACACAATAAAACTAAAGAATCATTAAACTTTAGACTTATTTGTATTCATAAATCAATGAATGCATTATGCTAAAATGTAAATGTAGATGCTCCTAGGAGTGAAATAAACAATACTGCTAATTTCATTTATGGTGAATAACCAAAACCATGAAAATAAAACATGCTTGGACTTTGACGGGATGATATTGGTTCAAGACAGATGCTGTTGTTCTTGGTGAAGAGAAAGCAAGTCAAACCAACTTTATTTTCATCAATCACCATGATTTTCATTCTAATATGCTTTTACTTATTTTTACAAACAAAGCAATTTAACTGAAGTATCTCTCTCTATTTACCTCTGTTGCTATTTCAAAGATTCGTTCATTTCAAATATGCTTACTAAGTATCTACTATGGGCCTGACATTGTTCTAGGTGAGGGAGATAAAGAGAAGACAAGTGGGGGACAGAGAACGAAAATGATGGCAAAGGGAAGCAGGCTTGTTTTGACTGGCCAACCTGCAAGGTTGCAGTGAGGAGGTGATGATGGAGCTGAGTTCTGATTAGATGAGGCATATGAAGACCTGGGATTGGAGAGGCCCAGGCCCGGGGACCAGCAAGAGCCCAAGACAGGAATGAGTTTGGATTTGAGAAGCTTAGTGTGTTAAGTATCAGAAAGAAGGCAGTGCTGCACGAGCACAGTCAAGGAGAGTAAGATGATAGATGAGGTCAAAGAAAGACGAAGGGTCATGCTGCAAATTGGATGTTTCCCCCAAACTCATTGAGACTTGATCCCCACTGTGACAATATTAAGAGGGTGGGAAATCTTACATGGTAATTGAAAAGTGGGGCCTTGAAGAGGTGATTAGATTATGAGGACCATGCTCTAATGAGAGGATTAATCTATTGATGGTTTAATAATGGTCGTGGGCATGGTTCTGAGGGCTTTAAAAGGAGAGCACATGAGAAGCTCTCTTTCTCTCTCTCTCTCTCTGCGTCTGTCGTTTTGCCATGAGACCCTGTGTCACTGAGTAGAGCCACCATCAACAAAGCCTTCACCAAATGTGTCCCCTGGGCTTTGGATTTCCCAGCCTCTGACACTGTAAACAATAAATAATTACTTCCTCAGAATTATTAATTCTGAAGAATTAATAATTACTTTCTTCTTCAGAAATTAACCAACTTCAGGTATTCTGTTAAAAGCAACAGAAATTAACAAAAACAGAGAATTGGTACCAGAGAAGTCAGATGTTGCTTACAACAAATACTTGAAAATGTGGAAGCAGCTTTGGAATTGGGAGTTTTGCGGAGCTAGAAGAATTTGGAAGGACAGGCTAGAAAAAGTGTAGATGCTCATGAAAGCTTAGAAGACAAGAAAAGCAGAGAATTGGAATATTTTACAGACTGGTTAAATGGTGGTGACCAGAATGCTGATAGAAATATGGACAGTAAAGGCCATGCTGAGGAGACCTCAGACATAAATGAGAAGTAGCTTATTGAAAACTAAGGCAAAGATCACCCTTGCTATGAATGGCAAGTAACTTGGCTGCATTCTATTCATGCCCCAAAGTTTTATGGAACATGGAACTTCAAAGTTTTGAAGCAGAGTATTTGGCAGAAGAAATTTCTAAGCAGCAAAGCATTCAGGAAGCTGCATGACTACTTGCAACAGCCTACTCTGAGTTATGACAGAAAAGGCATGATAAAGACAAAATTTGTAATTCAAAAGAAAGCAGAGGACAAAAAATTGGAAAACTTTCAGCCTGGCCACGTAAAGAGTGAAAAGGTGTCGTTGGGAGAGGAAAGCAAGGATGTATCCCAGAGACAGTTTGCTGAGATTAGTACAGAAGAAGGGGATTCTCGAGAGAATAGAAAAAAAGACTTTGAAGGCATTTTAGAGATCTTTGAGGCTGGCCCTCCCATCACAGGCCCAGAGGCCTACTGAGAGAGAATTGTTTCAGGAAACAGGCCCAAGGCACCTTCCATGGGCTCTCTGCCCAAGGCCACCTCAGGATGTCGGTAGCCACAACCTGGTTGCTTCAGTTTCAGCAGCCATGGCTAAACTGGCCCCAGGCATGGCTGGACCTGAAGCTTTGGAAGCTGCAAATCAGAAAACTTGGCATCCACATGGTGTTAAGCCTGCAAGCTCCCAGAATGCCAGAGGCATGCCACCCAGATTTCAAAGGATGTATGGAAAGGCCTGGGGGCCCAGGAAGAGCTCTATTGCAGGGACAGAGTCACCACGGAGAGCCTTCACTAAAGAGATGCCAAGCAGAAATGTGGGGTAGAGTTGCAGCACAAATACCTCACTAAGGCCATGCCTAATCGAGCCATGAGAGCAGGACCGCCACGGAGATTGCAGAATTGTGGAGCTGCCAGCATGCAATGCCAGCCTGTGAGAGCTAAAGGATGGCTGGAGACCAGAAGAGCCATAGGAGCAGAGCTGTGTGAGGACTTGGGGACCCACCCCCCACAACAGCATGCAGAGGATGTCAAACACGGAGTCAAGGTACATGATTTGCTAGCTTTGAGATTTAATGCCTGCCCTGCTAGGGTTTGCATGTATTTGGGACCTGTTACCCCTTTCTTTTGGCCTATTTCTCCATTTTTGAATGGGAATATGTACCCTATGTTTGTCCCACCATTGTATCTTGGAAGTATATAACTTGTTTTGATTTCACAGAGGAGACTTTGGACTTTTGAGTTGAAACAAGTTAAAACTTCGGGGGATGAAATGAATGTATATGTACATAAAAAGGACATAAATTTGGGGAGTCCAGGGGTGGAATGTTGTGGATTGGATGTCCTCCCAAAGCTCACTGAGACTTAATCCCCACTCTGACAGTGTTAAGAGGGTGAGAAATCTTTTATAGCAATTGAAAGCCAGGGCCTAGAAGAAGTGATTAGATTGTGAGGACCATTTCCAAGTAAATAGATTAATGCATTGATAGTTTAATGATGGTCATGGGCATAGTTCTGAGGGCTTTAAAAGGAGGAGTAAGGAGTTAGCTCTCTCTGCCTCCACCATCTGCAATATGACACACTACTTTGCTGTGAAGAGTCACTACCCACAAACAAGGCTTTCTCCAGATGTGTTCCCTGGACTTTGGACTTCCCAGCCTCCAAAACTGGAAGCAATAAATATTGTTTCTTACAAATTACCCAGTTTCAGGTATTCTGTTATAAGCAACAGAAACAGACTAAAACAGGCCAGATTAGGTGGAACTTTCTAAGCCATGGCTAAAGGTTTGCATTTTATTCTTCGTGCAATGACGTAGCACTGAAAATTTCTAGCCTATGGTACGATCTGATGAACCTACTCTTTCGTCCTAAATATGTCATACATCTGCTAACATGGCCCTAAAAACTCCACAAAAATTTTGATCTTCCCCTAAATCTAATAGGCATTTTCTATTTACCAAATTTTTAATAACTTGATAAGACCTCAGCCACACCACCTTGCACTAGATGCTAGGTGCTGGAGAAACAACAATGACCAAGATAGACCCCATCCTTCTCTTGCAGAGCTTCTGATCAAGCAATTCTTACTATCACTAATACATTAATTAAGGGCAATGAGATTATCTATTGCCTGACACAAAATAATGAATGAGTTGATGTAGTACGTCAGGGAATCTACATGTAAAACTTATATAGTCCGTGTCATTTAATTCAAGCCAGTGCTTCAGCACAGTCAGATTGTTTTGGATCCTGATTCTGTCAATCATATTGTGAGCTATTTCTATTAGATGTGTGCCTTTCATGATGGCAAAAATCTTTCAGCCTTTGCTCCAAAGTGCTGACAATAGCATTGTGCAGGAGAAGTACAGAGCAATGGAGACTACTCCTGGCTGGACCTCTTACACTTTGGGTGTGAAATTGAAATCCTTTACTGACTTCTATAGTAAGTCCTTGTGCTTGTTACTGATGGCTCACAGAGGTGTGCAGGATGAACAGGGAGAGAGTGAGGTGTCGGAAAGGACGAAGCTAAAGGATGGCAGACATCAAATTAGGCATAAAAGGCACGGGGAAGAGAGTGGCCCCAGCAGAGGGAACATTATGTGTTGGGGAGGATGGTGTGTTTCCCACCGCCAGATCTTCCCCTGACCAGATGTTATCTATTTACACCTCAGAGGATCTTGTCTGCGTGAGCTATTCCATCACCGAGGGCTCTTTCACTCTCTCCTTATAATATTCTTTTAGTTACTGAAACTTTATAAAGTAGTTTACACATGGTAGATTTATGTTTGCCCTCTGTGTTACTTTTTTATGTCAACATTTTTATAAGTACACTCTATTTCCTATTCTTCAAGATGAACTTTGAGATAATTTTGCTAAAAATTGGGAGAGAAATTAGTTCAAATTAAATTAAATTTACTAAGAAAGAGCTGAAAACTTTAAAATATTTAATCTTCCCATACAACGTCCATTTGTTTAAGTTTTTATTTTTATCTAAAAGAATTCTGTAGTTTTCTATGTATAGATACCTAACATTTCTTAAGATCACTCTTGAATATTTTAGTTATGCTGAATAGTTAATATAATTATTTATATTATATTTTTATTTGAAACCCAGACACTTAACTGAATAGTCTTTTAATATTAATAGCTTTTGGGAAGATTTGAGTTTTCCAGGTAAAAAAATATCTATTATTCCCAAATATTAATAATTTTGTTTTCTTCTTCCTTTCCAATACATTTATTATATTTTTTCTCATAACAATGGTTAGAACAGAGCTTCCAGAAAAAAATCAAATAATGAGGTAAACAGTGGGCATTCTTTTCTGATACTTTTAGAATGTCTCTAGGTACTTTCTGATACTTTTAAGGAATGTCTCTACAATTAAGAAAAGTACTATCCTTATGTTGAATTGAGATCATATGACTTACTGTGGAAAGAAAAACAAATTATTCTTCTAATCATTGTTTTTATTATTTTTCTTCTTAATCATGATAGAGGTTTAATTTGATCAAATGCCTTTTCAGTAACTATTGAATTTATTAATTTTCATTCAGAAACCCATCTACTAATATATTTTGAACTAGTGAACAACTTTTGTCCTCTTAGTATAAAGCTTATTCTCTCTTATATACACACATACACATATTTTTGTATAAATTTTTGCATAAATTTATTCATTCCTTTAGCAAATATCAGTGAAAGCAGATCTCTATGTGAGCTGCTGTGCTCAGTACTAAATTAAAATGACAGGGCCAGAAAAGACCTCAAGTTTAGTCCAGTGATTCCCAGTAGTATTTCCTAATCCTGATGGGTTTCTGAAGATCTTAAAATGCATTCCTAGCTATTTGCATATTTTAAAAAAGAATCATTCAAAACAGAATATGTTTAGCATGTCTCTCTGATTCAAGTAGGAATAGTCTCAATTTATGGCAGTACTGATTAGTTCCTGATTAGTGATTATGAATGGCACTTAACATATGTGGAAAAAATAAAATACTAAATACTGACAATTATTTAATAAATGTAATTAGGTTATCTATGATTATATTTTACACCCTCATTTTGCAGGAGAAGTAAAACTATATAGCTGCTTGGCGTCAGGGAGAAATAAAGTAGAGCACTTGTGGTTTTTAATCAACCAATTTTGGTTTGTTTCTATGTCCCGATTAAATTTTTATTTCTTTTATAATCACATAAGTAATATATGTGCAAAAATTGACATACTAGGGTACTTCAAAATGTTTGTGAAAAAATAGAATTAAAAGATAATACGAATCTTTCCATGAGCTTTTTGAAGACTCGTTGTATGACCGTCACACATGCTAACTAGCTGTTCACCAGAGCTGTTCACCAGAGCTGACATTAAGCTAGACCTTACTGCCCACACTCCCTTTCGTTGGGTGCTGCCTTGAGACAGAGTTGTGGCCAATGCCCAATGGACACTTCCATTGTTTTCATTTTCCTCAACAGAATAAACATCATGAAAGGAATTCCACTTCCAGACATGGCCAGTAAAATCATTCTATGTGTAACTGGCACACTGTCTCCCACCTCTGACAGCCAGATGCTAAAGACCCAGCAGGGCATTCCATGGGCCTCTCCTCCCCCACCCATAGTGGAGGAGTCATGAGATGGGAGGAGACTGGGTCTCAATTTCCACCAGGAGGAGAGCTACCACATCTCATGAAAATCCATTTAGACTTTAGAGCAAAAATACCTTTCTGTGGTGTTAGGTCATTGAAATATCAAGATTTATTTGTTTAAAAACCTAGGGTTAACTAATACACTTACTAATAAGTCTAAAGTTTCCCTGGATGTCTGTAATTAATTACTGAATTTTATCATCTACATGCAGATAAACCTTTGATGCTTGAGGGCTGAACCTTTGTGAGGAACATACTTTATAATCTTAATGGCAAAAGAATTAAAATTTGACAATATCAATGATAAAATTCAGTAATTAATCACAGACATCCAGCTCAATTGGTTATGGCTCCAAGTGAATCATTTACAACCCGTACTCACCAGTCTCAGTGTTAACCTCTCCCTAGGTCATCTTTGTTGTCAATATGTTACATAGCCTTCTAGATTTTTTAGTTATGCATTTATATACATACAAGTGCACTTTAAAAAGTTCATGGAAAATTGAACTAAAAGATAATACAATTTTTCCATTAACTTTTTGAAGTACCCTTTATATCCCCTTAGAAAACACATATTTAGTGTGAGTGCTTTTCATTTCATTTTGTTTTGCTTTTATTTACACAAAAGTTATATTAAATGCACTCATATAGAACTCACCTTTATTTACTCTATAATACATTTTTGAGCTCTAAACATGTTAGTGTATATAGGGCTAATTCACTGATTTTAAACCCTGCATGATATTCTAGAGTATGACTAATTCACATATTATTTAGACATTCCCATGTTGAGGGACATACAGATTGTTTTCTCAATTTTTTTTTCCCAACAGAGTAGACACTGAGAAAGGGAAAAATATATTTTATTTTAATAGATACCACAAACTGCTGTAAACAACCTACTCTCTCATCAGCCCTGATAGCATATGTTTTGCCCACAATCTTCACCAATACTTGATATTGCCAAACTTGAATTTTTTTGCCATTAAGATTATGAAGTATGTCCCTCACAAAGGTAAGTCCTCCAGTACTCAAGGTTTAGCTACATGTAGATAATAAAATACAGTAATTAGTTACAGACATCAGCTCCTGCGGTTATGGCTCTGAGTTAATCATCTACATTTGATCTTTTCAAATGGTTTGCAGTTTTCCACCCAAAATCCATTTACATGGCTGAAGGAAAAAACTGCTCCAGACTAGAGAAGTGAAAAAATCCCACTTTTTTATTTTCAAAGGTGTGAAACTTCAAGAATTCTTATAAATTTTTTTCAGTATGATTTATCTGGACTTCTCAAATTCAAACTGACAGAGACACCACAAGTCATTCAATTTTGTGTTTTAACATCAGCACAATTCATCTGGGTTAGAGAAATGTTGCTGGAGAAGGAGACATAGGTGCATGATTTCAAACTTAATCTAAACCAGGAATCTGCAACCTTTAGCAATTCCAAAGTCAGTGAAAGGGACGATTTCCTTGCTGTAGAGAGAAGGCAGACTTGGGTAAAAGTGGGCCCTCCCCTAGGGCTGGATATAATATGAGACATTTCTTTTAAGGTGTTACGTGGTCACTAAAATGGAAGCTAATAGAACATGACCCTGTAAAGAAGATTTTGAAGTCAAGGGAAAGGTTTGTAGAGTTAAAATAATAAACTGGCTCTCTCCAGCACCCTTCCTTCAAGCCCATTTCAATCTCAGCTATTTCTTGAGTGTTGTCATGCACTTGAAATCTTCGAAACCTTTGTTCACAAAGCATCCCCTGCCCTAGCCCCCTCTCTTCTGTTTTATCCATACTTTTTGGCATCCTCGAGACTCAGCTACAGCAGCATGTCCTACGGCTGAGCATCCTCCGCCTTTTCCTTTGAGTTTTCCACTCTCTTTTGTACTTTTTTTAAAAAAAAATTATTGAAACATAATTGATTGTACATATCTGTGGAGTACGGCATTGAATATCAATATCTGTGTGCAGTATGTGATGCTCAAATCAGCATAATTAGCATATTCAGCATGACACAGTGCACGGTTAAAGTAATTATAAACTTGGGTGCTACAGTAGAAGTTTCTGATTCTTATACCGGCTGTGCTACTTACTCATGCTGTGACCTTGAACACATGATTTATGGTCTCTAAACCCCAGTGGCTTCATCTGCCAAATGGGAATACAATCATAACTAATCAAGTGGGCAGTCACAAGTACTAATAATATCACGCACGTAAAGTACTTAGCACAGAGCCTGACACTGTGAAATGCATGTTAGCTGGTCTTATGGCTCCCCTAATACCTTGTGTACGCACAGACTTTGAGACTTACCCTGCTGTATTGTAACCATCAATTTTATTGTCTCTGCCTCAGTGACTGTAGTTCTCTGAAGATAAGGAACATTTCTCAATCATTTCAGTATCACAGTACATTTGTGATGTAAATAGCTACTGAGGAGATGTTTGGCAAAGGGATGAATGTGAATTTGGCACGTCTGTTTGGACAATCCGCCAGTCTCAGACCTCATATGCACACACATGGTTTCTAATGCAGAAGTAAGGCCACTTGCAGTTTATCCAGAGAGCCAAGACCACAAAAAGAGCAAAATTAGGTTTTAGGGCCCCGTATCTGGAATCTTCACATCTCAATGTTCTAGCCCAGATAATTATGGTTTAAAGATTAATCATTTTAAAAAATTCATTTTGGGATTAAGGTTATTTGGAGTTTTACAAATTAAAAAAGCCTTCCATCCGAGGCTACTTAGTTTTGATGAAGCTTCTCCCTTATTGTATCTGTGAGCACAATTCACAAGCATCCAAACTCCACACGTGAAAGCAGAAAGGCTCCATTTGCACGCCATGTCAGCTTTCCAGTGGCATTTAACAGGGAAGTGAAAGTCCTCGGAAAAGAGAAGCAGTAACAAAGGCTCAGATCCACATTCCATAGACGTCCACCGGGAGCTGTGCTTCTGACCCTTAGATTGTGTCTGCAAGAAAAGGAACAACTCTTCCTACAGAGAACTAAATGTTGCACAGGCTTTCTGGCAGCGGGAATACCAGCCCAACTGTGTCCACCCAAGTCTGATCCAGCTGCGTGGGCACTGGTTGTTGGGGTCTGACACTCTGTGTGCAAGTTTTCAGCAAAACTTGAAGTCAGGATTCAGGCAAGAGAAAGTGGTCTCTGGGCATTCTGTGGGTCTGGAATGGCCCTAGTGGCCGAGCCTGGCCCCCTGTTGCTGGTGCTCATGCACACCCACTCGTGTCCCTTGAGGGTTAAAAGGCACAAACACCCCACCCGACTTTCCACCACTATCCCATCAGCCTTTCCTCGGAGTGGCCCCATCTCCTTTCAGTGAGGGGACTGTGGTTCCATTCCCCAAGATGGAATGACACTTCTGGACTCTGTCTGCACTCCATTGCCTCCAGGAGGTAAGGTGACCTACTGATAGGGAGATGAGGAGCACAGACATTGACGGGATCACATGAGTTGGGAGCAGGGCCGCTGCATCAGGATGGGCGAGGCTCCGGCCTCTCTGGATCCCCTCTGTCTCTCCTCTGTTGCTGTTAAGAACTGATGAGAAAGTCCAGAGACCCTCCTGGTCTTCCCCTCACAGGTCTCACCAGGCCTGACTCTCTCCCAAGAGTGGGCCAGGGGGTCAAGAGCATGGACCTAGAGCCACCCTGCCTAGACTTGAATCCCAGCTTCCCCATATAGTAGCTGTGTGACAATGGGCAAGTTACTTAATCACTCCGGCCTCAGGTTTCTCACCTGCCAGTGGGGGTGAGAACAGTACTGACCTCATAGGAACATCATAAAGAATATGTGAAATCCTCTGTGAAATGCTCTTACCTCAAGCTAAACTCTACCTCTCTATCCTAATTAGATTTTGTCATAACATTCACAGCTACTCATATTATGTTATATTTGTATATCTCCTGCTTGCCCACAAGAATACAAGCTCCAAGAAGTGAAGAGCTGTATGTTTTTGCTCCTGGTTATAGTCTTACAACCGAGAGCAATGTGGAGCACACAGTAGGCATTTAATAAATATTTGTTGAATGACTGAACTTTGCATTGGCATATATTAAGATATTGATAATGTTATTTTATTATTGTATTCTGGTTATCATTATTATTATTAGCTTACCATAAGGACTAAATAACATGGAAAACAACCTGGTACCTGGTGTGTGTTCGACGCACACTAAATAAATGCTACAAAGAGAGACAGGAGAGAGATGGAGAATGTTAAAGGAAGGATAGAGGGATAGACACATTCCCAAGCGGAGGTGCTGGGAGAAGAATCAACTTAAGGCTGGGTTGGCAGAGAGAGCAAAGGAGCGGCTAGTGTTAGGAGAGGGTGGAGCTGGGGCTGGGCCACCTCAGTCCTTGGCCAAGCACCATCTAAGAGTGAAGCTTATAGGTCAGGGACACAAGGCCACTGGGAGAAAACATGTTCAGTGCTGCATTGGTGCTACCTGATGGCTGCATTGGGGATCTGGAGATATCTCCTGCATCAGGGACAGTCCTTTTGCTATTTCCCAGAGTGAGGAAACTAGGGATTCAGAGCCTGGCTCCTGCTCAAGTAAAAGTGCCCCCTCAGCCCCATATCAATACACATGTATTATGTACCTAGGTGGCGGGCCATATGCTAGTTACACAGTGATATTATTTCTTTCCAGGTGACCTTGTGGGTTAATTTGAATAGACAAAGTACACCCAGTGCCTGGCCAAGCTCCCAGGATACCACGGTGCTCAGTAGAGAGTAGAAGGTAGAGATGCATAGTGAGGGCCTTGCATACAGCAACTACTCAATAACTGCTTCCGGAGGGAGGGGACTCAGGTTGAAATACAGAGAACACATCCAGGATCACACACACCTTGTCTACATCCCACCTTTTACACAGAAAAACGAGATAATTCTAAGTGTTTTCATAAACGCATCTGCAAGGCAGCTGCTTTAGAGGATTTCTCTCTTTGCAGCAAACCCAGGACTGACTTTATTCATTAGCCTGCAGTTCCCAACTTGTTCAAGATTCCAAAGATTAAAAACAGCAGAGCAGCGTAATCCGGGTGCATTTCTCCTGCTTGTCTGTCATGATTTTCCCAGATCTTTGAATGACTGCGAGTGTGCACCTTGCTGCTCTAATAACATCTCTTCAAAATTCTCTCTTTCTCCATCCCTTCTTTTCTTGCCCTTTCTCTCCCCCATTCCTCATTTCCTTTCTCCCAAGACTTTTGTTACAAGAATTTCACCCTCTCCTCAGAGGGAACATTTTAGCTGCATGGGTTTATGGCTACCGTAAAGAAGCAAGTTTGAAAGGCAAAGCCAGACGTGATCCCAGCTTTATAACAAACTCCTGTCAAAACATAACAAACCACAGCTAGACATGAGCTTCAGTGACAGGATGCAAGACCATAAAGATGATGGAGATCAGACGGGACAGGCACTTTATAGAAACAAACACCTTTCTTGCCAACAGATAGGGTGAGTGGAACACTGAAAACCCTCCCTGGGGAAAAAAAAAATGGTCAGAAGAAATAAGGACAAAAACATAAAATTCAAATGACAGCCCAGCCCAAGGAGATAAACCCAAGGCAGACAAAGAATCCAATTTTACTAAATCAAGCCGACGTCTTCTCCTGACTTTAATTGACCTCAGTAAGCTGGATCCTGAACAAACATAAAATTAAGGAGCAGGGAACACCCAGTGGAGGAATGGACTATGAGTGTGCAGGTGTTTGAAGTTGCACTGTCTCGGGACACACTTGGTTCTGTATAGGAAACATAAAATGATCAGCTCCACTGGGGACAGACACCAGAGAGCCATAGGATGGCCTGAGGTCAGGAATTCAGTGTTCCAGAGAGTTACACATGGAAGATTCTGGATGCAAGGTCTGGATCCTGCCGTATGTCTAAATACCAGTTCAGGTTTCTGTGGTGTTGCCATTACCAGAAAGTAGTAGGCACAGGATGAGGAAGTGAAACTAATGTATGTAGCTTATCGGGGTGCCAAAGCCCCCAGGCAAAACTTTTCTTCTGTTAAATTGAAAGTGTTACAAATAGAGGAAGCCCTGCATTGGTCTGTATTTGACGGAGCCTATGAATTACTGAGGGTGGTATGCCCCGAATAATCTCCCCACAGTCTCTGGCTTTCCTCTGCTGGGTATTCTTTCTAACTGGTCTTCCTTCCCTTATTTACTGGACAATTCCTTCCCTTCTTGAGCTCCCAACTTGGGAACTACCTTTCCTCCAGAACACCTTCTCTGATTTCCACAGGCTGTGCTGGTTGGGTTACTCCCTGTGAGTTCCACGAGCAACCTACACTTCTTTGCTATAGTATTTATCACATCACAGGGGTGCTTAAGCTTAGACTATACCTGGGGAGCATGTAAGACAAAGATTCCCAGTCCTTACCCCCAACAGCACCTGCTTCAATAGGACTGGGCAGAGGCGAGGGTCTGGCATTTTTAACAAGTACCTCAGGTAATTTTGGATGCAGGTCATCCCCAGACCATATTCAGAGATACTCTGCTTTATTTAAGTTGTCTCTGTGTCCTCTTAGTACCTGGGTTCTGTGAGGACAGACACCACATCTGCCTCCCTCAGAGTTGTATTCATAGGATTTTTCAGAGCACACAGTCCCTAATAACAGCCACCCACTTGTATACGAGGGCACTGCAAATTGTTCGTGGAAAGACTCATATTATCTTTCCATCCCACTTTTCCACACACTCTTTGAAGTCTATTGTAGATATACAGTCATGTACCACATAACGACATTTTAGTCAATGACGGGCCACATACAGTACGGTGGTTGCCTTGGGTTGAATGTCCCCCCAAACCTTAATTCCCACTGTAACTGTTGAGGGTGGGAAATCCTAGTATGGTAATTGAAAGGCAGGGCCTTGAAGAGGTGATTGGATTGTAGGACCGTGCCCTAGTGAATGGATTAATAATGGTGGTCAGGGGTGTGGTTCTGAGGGCTTGAAGAGGAGAGCACATGAAGAGTTTTTTTTCTCTCTGCTTCTATCTTCTTGCAATGTGAGGTCCCTGGGTCACCAAAGCCTTCACTAGCTGTGTTCCCTGGACTTTGTACTTCCCAGCCTCAGACACTGTAAGCAGTAAATTTTGTTTTCTTTATAAATCACCTAGTTCTGGATATTTATGTTATAAGCAACAGAAAAAGACTAATACAGTGGTCCCATATGATTATAATGGAGCTGAACTATTCCTATTGCCTAGTGATATCATGGCACAACATACCCATTCTTCTGTTTCAATATGTTTACATATGCAAATACTTACCACGGTGTTACAGTTGCCTTCAGCATTCAGTACAGTTACATGCTGTAGGTTTGTAGCCTAGGAACAGTAGGTGACACTATATAGCCTAGGTGTGTAGTAGATTATACCAGCTAGGTTTGTGTAAGTACATTCAGTGATATTCACCCAAGCATGAAATCGCCCGACAATGCATTTCTCAGAATGTATCCCCATCATTAAGCAAAGCATGACTGTTTATGTGTATGTAGGTACCTGTGTGCATATGCATATATGTACGCATGCATATATGTTTGTATTTGTATGTATATGTATGCACGTGTGCATATATTTACATATGCATGCACATATTAGTCATTGAGTGAATGTGACATGGAGTTGTATTTCATAGGTCGCTGGGTCTGCTCTCTTCAACAGAGACGAGAATGCCCCTGACCATGGTGTGGGGGACTGGAGTGTGGTGTCTCATAATCTCCAGGTGTCATTACCAATGTCCTTCATGATGGGGTGCAGAGAAAATGAACGGGATTCTCAGAAAACGAAAACAAAAGCTTCCATTTCTTACTGTTGGCAATGCCTCAGTAACATGCTGGCTGCCTTTATCCCTCCCAAGACTCGCCAGGCTGCAGACCCTGATCTAAAGAACCTGAAGCCACCAAGTGGGAACCTGCCCTAGTGGCACTTCTGTTGAGAGGGCAAATAGTCTATTCAAACTTTTGGGACCGAAGTGGGTCCATGCAGTGAGGAAACTGGGAGAAACAGATTTGAAAGGTGAAGTCTCTTTCATAACATTGCCAAACTGTTATATTCCTGAGACTGCCCACACTTTGCTTAACATGTTAAAATACAGTTGAGTGCAGAGCTTTAGCCAAGGTTCATTACAGTGGGAATTTTGCATGATGAATTTGTTGGAGATGAGGGATTTGCAGCAGTCCAAGAAGGTAATTCCTACAGCCTCCAGGCCATCTGAGCATGTACGAATTGATAACCAGGGTGATCATTCGTGCAATTTCAGGCTGCGGGGATGAACAATATCTCACTAGTGGATAATATCAGTTGTCAAGCATATGTTTTATAACCCTCAGAACTCCCTCTTGTTTTTGCAAGCTGCTGGTGGATATCTTTGATTTTTTTGCTGGCTGCATAGAACTTTGGAGGGTTTTTTCGCCCTTCTTTTACTAGAGAAGTTAATGGTAGAGAAAAGTTGAAAAGTAACAATCAAGATAGCAGATAAAAACATGAATAACCATTTCATCAGCATTTTAAACACCATGGAAAGGATTCTAAAGGCATATTTTAATATCTTTAGCAAACTCAAGGAGGATCTTGCATATGTCAGATGCGCTTCTTTCTCTGCCTGGATAATTATCAGGGTTGGGATGTAATTGCCTGCCCCATCTCTCTAGCCCCTGGTTGTTCAAATTTCTGCAAGGGAAGGAACCGTATCTATCTCAATCACCTCTACATCTTGAATGTCCAAAACAGTGCCTGGCACAGTTTCCAAATAATATGTTCACGTATCACTTTGAGTTTCTAACAGCTAAAAGACTGAGCTGGCAGATAGACTGGGAGCCATGTCAAGCAGACATGATCCAGGAAAAAGGATGAGCCTATGCAAAGTGCAGGCAAAAGGAATCAGGAATCAAGAAGTAAGTTCTGAGTTGTTAGAATTAAGTGACTCGAACTACTTGGAAGGGGAAACCAAGAACAAGCTAAGACAAACATGAAGAACCCATGCAGGAAATAGGTAAGGAGTATGTTCCAAATCAACAGAAATGATAATGCTGCTAGAGAATGTTTTTCCCAGCTCCTGGGACTTCTTCCCTCTAGAGGGATCCCCACTGAGGTATCACTGAGAAGATACATGTGTTGGGAACTCTATAGAGAATGTGTGCTCTGCCTCAGCCTCTCCAGAGGCAGACCCTGTCCTGCAGAGTACCCATGCTGGTGATTGTATGGGCAGGTCTACTTGTTCTTGTGCTTAATATCAGGAAAGTAATTTGCCTGTAGATATAAGCCATGTTTTGCAATAACTGTTTGCACCAGAATTATCTTTGTCTTACTTCTCAGTTGGTTCTAAACTTAAGAGCAAGTGTTATTTATTGGAATCTTGACTCACTGATAAATAGTTGGCAGGTAGCAAATAAATTTTCACCTAATTCAATTCCACAAATGTTTTTCCCACACCTACTCTGTGTACAGTGCTGTGTTGTGTTTCAATAACTGAGACAAGAGTTCAGGCCAGGCCAGGGATACCTACGTAACATTATAGACTCAAGACAGAGGATCACATCTTTGAGGTCATGACAATTCATTCAAAGACCAGAGCCAACTTCCCAGTGCTCAGGTTTATATATCCAAACTCTTCAGTTGACCTGGGACTTCTGGGACTCCAAATGCATCTTGTAATGTGACCTTCTCGAGGGCAAGAACCCCACCTTAGTCTTAGTCCCAGTGTTTACATCAAAGCTTAACCTAGAGCATCATAATGTGATGGTTAGCTAGATGGATGGATGGATGAGAAGATGGATAAATCCTGCAAGACATAGAAAGATGTGTGTCGAGAAGAAGATAAAAATCACCTCCACCCTGAGTGATCATAGAGGCAAGTTAGAGAGGTTTTGACCGCTCCTAATAATTACATTTCTAAGTAAATTATTTAAATTTAGAAAGAGATTTTGAAAAATAATCTAGTGGGGATTTTTTTTTTCTAGATTAGGAACAGTATTTCAACATCAGTAAAGGTATTAAAAAAAAAAAGACAGATGATGTCTACTAGGATAACAAATCTATACAGAAGCTACTGCCACTTCCTTCATGGAGTCTTGTCTTTGCTCATGCAGCCAGTGAGTATCAGTGGAAGAGTAAAACTTGCTGTTTGATAGGGAAGGCTTACTTTGATTTTCCAGATGAGTCAACCAGTTGGAGAACCAACACTAAGTGCTTATTTAGAACTGGAGAATCCACAGACTGGACTATATATTTCAAGAGGAACAAATAAAGAGAAAAACAAAAACTATGAACGTCTGGCACATGGGAGACATTCAATAACTATTGGTTGAATGACATAAATGAACCAGACACATGCTTAAGAAAATAAAGTCAGGATAGGTACAAATGACAAATCACTAAGATGAGGCAGTGCTTAGAGTTACAGAAAATAGCTATAATATAATTTTCCCTCTACTCCCCAAATCCCTGAGTCTTCGGATACTTTGGGGATTAAAGACAAGATCTCAAGAAGAACCACAGCTATTGACTAGCTTCTTCATATGGAGGTTATGAATGAAAAGCTTTAGAGTTCACCTCTTCCTCTGCAGACAGAAACTATCATGGGGTTTGAGCAAGGAAGGACCAGATCTGGATTTAAATATTTCCCAGCTTTAAATTTCTATGATTGTTTTGGAAATAGCCTAGTAGTGCCTAATTTTCTCTCTTAATATTCACATCAAACCACTGAGAAACTAGGAAAAATTGTGCGGATCTGGTGTGGGGTGAAAACATTTGTTAATGAGGATCAAAATCTCTATGGGTTATACATAAAATTTTAGAGACTCAGTCTATTAAAAACAATGCCATAAAAAAGCTATAGTCCTAAAGTTTGTGATCCTGCATAATGGTCTTAATTCTAATTTACTAATTACTCCAACAGTGTCCAATCTTATCATAAGTATTTTTCTATTCCTATTTGTAGATACTTTGAACCAACTCCCAAAGATTATCACTGATCTATTCCAAAGCCAAACCTATAAGTAGCATGTAAGCTCTAAGAGGGAGACCCCTTGTCTTTTTGTTCATTCCTGTATCGTCAGTACTGGCCTATTTCCTGGCACAGAGCAGGCACTCAACAAATATTTGTTGAATAAATAAATAAATGATGACTGCAACAAATTCAGTAAAATAACACTCAGAGTAACTGGAGGAAACCTTGGCGGGGGGGGGGGGTGGAAGCGCATGGAAAATTCATAAAAAGGACAAAATGTTCTGCAAGGAAATGCCATTCCATTGCTTTTAAACATATTCTTTAAAATACGCAACTATCGAGGTGCTATCAATTTAAGTGACACTTGGAGATACTTGAACAAGTCAATATAGTCACATTTATAATTGGCATATTGCATATCACCTGCATGCCTTGAAAACTGCTTAAAGTACTTCAAATATATATACACATATACACAATTTTTTTAAAGATTGAGCTTAACATTCCCCATCACCTCTGCTAACCACCAGACTTTCTGTTATTTATTTGTTTTTGGTCCCATGGAGAAAAGAATTTCATACTAAATAAAATTACTATGATTCTGCATTTGAGGTGTCCAAATATCAGAGATGTTACTACAGCTAGTAATGTCATAGTAGCAATAGCCTTTCATTGCCACCCCCTCCAAACTCTTCTCTGCCAATTTTAGCTTCACAAAGGTACCAATTCTACTCCTGCTACTAAAAATAATGTTAATAAAATTGTATTGTATTAGGGATTTTTGTTAACTAAGTAAATTTTAGCTGCTCTTGTTATACATGCACAAAAAGTAACTATGAGATGATAGATATGTTAATTTGCTGCACTGTAGTGACCATTGTATTGTCTTTGTGTATCCCATAACATCATGCTGCAAACCTCAAATATAAAAAATAAAATTAATTAAAATAAATAAATAAATGGACAAAGAAATTTTAAAAAATAGTATTACTAACTAAATTTCATATTATGTGCTGGTCATTAAACTAAGTATTTTATCTGTGTTCTTTCCTTCAATACTCTCAGTGACTTTACACAGTAAATATTATTATCCCAGTTTCACAGACAAAGAGACCGAGACTTAGACACATAGAAGTCACACATCTAGAACATCTGATCCAAAATCAAGCAATCACTAACACATCTCGTGCCATGTTACCGTGTAGGACGGTTATATGTTCCTTGCATTTTTACTTAACTTTATGCACAATTGCATCCCCCACCACACCCAGCACCCAGATATCATCTACATCACAGGCGAGCGATGAATGTTTTGCTAGACTGACACCATTTTGTGAATAAAAGCTACAAAAGTACAATTGGTCATTTTCAAAGTATTAAAGAATGTGTTTCTCTGCATAGCATTTCAAAGAGAATACTCACACAATAGTATTTGTTTGAGATGGTTTAAATATACAGGGGCCTTAAAGATCTTCTAGTCTACTCATCTGCCAAGGGTATCTGGCCAAGTTCCCTAATCTTCGAAACCTTTCAAGGTCTCCCCATTGCCTTCAAGGCAAAATCTAGTCTTCCTAATACAGACTGCAAGGATTTCTCGTGACCTGGTCCTTGCTTACGTCTTCAGCTCCGTTGCCTCTGTTTCTTTTCATTCTCTCATGCCTCTCTCTGGGTTCCTACCGCCCTGCCCACATTGCAGACAGACACACACACTTGGTTCTAGCAGCAGGGAACTTCTTACAGTTCCTGTGCATTGAACAGTTCTCCCTTGCTTTTGAGTTTTAGTTCATGAGGTTCCATTGGCTTGGAATCTCCTTGTCTTTCTCTGGTTAATTTATCCTTTAAAATCCTCTTCCAAGAAATTTGAAAAAAGTATCACACAGCAGAGCTTCTGCTGTTCTTTCTGCTCAGTAGTAACAGAGCACTTCTCACACTGAATTGAACTATTTACTTGGTTGTCCTCCCATGAGATTGTGAGCTCTTTGAAGGCAGGGATCATGACTGATTCATTGCAGTTTCCCCATAGTACCAGGGTCACAGTAGACTGGGTAGATATTTGGTGAATGAGTAAGTTAGACCCAGAAGCCAGGATTGCCGATGCCCACAGGGTACTCTTCCATGAATACATGAGCTCATCAACTGGGAAAAACACAAAAGCAACAAACCCTTTGTGCAGTGCAGTTTTCTGAATACTGGAAGTGGTTTTTGCATGGGAAATCATTTGAACCACCCGGAAAACTGACAGAAGCTTAGGTACAGTCCTGAAGCTTACTAATTTCTGTGGCATCTCTAAATAATAGCAAGCACTTCCTGATTCTGAATTGGCTGTTTCATATGTGATAGCATCATCTGTTTTAAAAAATGTTTCGAAGCTTCTCCAGAAAGCCCATCACTCCTGCTGCATAGCATCTACATGGAAACCTTGTTCCCTTCTGCTTTGTCCCAGAACTGCAGAAAGGCCCAACAGGAAGGGGTTGTGAAGATCATCTTGTCCAATACTCTTATCTGTGGCATAGGTTGATATAGGACAGGGAACTGGAATCCTAAAAGGCACTGGTTAGTGGGCAACACTGCACATATTTGAGCCAAGCTTTTGTGCATTATCTGACTTTTTTGACAGCACAGCCTTATGAAGTAGGCACTATTATTAACCATTTTGTACAAATGAGGAAGATGAGGCATAAAAATGAGAAGCGGCTTGTCCAAAGTCACTAGAACAACTAGTGTTCTCTCTCCATCCAATACTCCAAACCTCCTCATTCCAATCAGAACACACCTCAGTTACTGGACTCCTGGAGAATGTGAGATGTACCTTTATCTCCAGTCCAAGCCCCTGGGTTTCATCTGCCCTTGGGTTATTCTTTCTCTCACTGTTTTGCAGTGGCATGTTAAGACATCAGAAAAGGTATTGCCATGAGAGACATGTTATCATAAAGCCTAAAGTTTGAAATAAGTCATGAATCACCAGCATATGTTGGCAACTTTGAGAAGACCTCACTCCCAAGTCCAACTAGCACTACATTCCACTCCCATATGCCTGAAATCTAGCCAGGTTTTCAGGGAAAAATCAGGGAAGTACAGTCTGCACCCATTTCCAGTGGCCAATTCTCAGGCAAAGCTTCTTTTCATTGCAAATCATCACAGACATCTTTTCATTTACTAGGTGTGTAACCTTGGGCAAGTTGCTTAACCTCACTGTGCCTCCATTTCCTTATCTATAAAATGGGGATGATAATAGTCCCTACTTCACCTGGCTGCTGATTAGATGAGATAACATGTAATGACTCATTAATAGTGACTCTCAGTGAAGGCCAGCTAACCTTGTATTTGACACGTAAGAGCCCCAACAGAAAACCTCTTTTGCTCTTTACTATGAGGAAATGCCAACACCTGCATAAAAATGCTACAGAAAACAGATCCATTGGATGGTCATGAAAGGGGACCTGGACTACAGATGGATGATTCTCCAGAAACTGCAAGGAGAACACAGAGAGCTGCCTCTTAGCTGTATGAAAGGCTGCTGCTGCTATTTAAAGGAACTCCCCTGAGGAGGCTGGAGGAAGGAGTGTCCACTCTCGCTCGATGCCTCCTTGCCCAGAGGCTGCATAGTCATAGTTAGGGCTTCTTGGCACAAGACACTCCATGAGTCACATTGGGAAGCCAGCGACCAAAAGATTATTCCCTTCAGTGTCATCCCAACCCACCAGGGTTCCACTTTCCATTCACTACTTTATGTGCTTAAAGCACCCGGAAAATAAATAATTATCGAAGGTACTAGAAATGTGTGTGCTAGTTACTGGTGTGGCCCATGAGACTGGGAGCAGTGTGCTGCTGGTCTTTTCCAGCTCAGTAGGAGGTTAGACTCACTAGTCCCTCTTCTATACAAAGGACCACTCCGCAAAGGTGCTTGTGGGAATCTCCCTCTACCTTCTCGAGAGAAGGAAAGAAAAACTGATACTCATTATCATTTCATCGTATCTTCACTATGAATATTTTGGGCTGTTATTCATTATGTGCCAGATCTTTTCCATTCACTATCTCCATTTTTATGGGTGAAGAAACCAGGCTGAGAAAGATTAGATTATTCACCAAGTTCGCACAGATACGAAGTGGCAAAGTGTTAGGATTCCTAGTGTGGTTAGCAGCCCAGCCTCCAAGGGGCCCCAATGCTTCCTGAATCCCGGTGCAGGTGGCCCTCCATATCTGCTGATGAGAAACCCAAGGATATAGAGGGCTGACTGTAAAGGACTTGAGCATCCATGGATTTGGGTCTTGGAACCAATGTCCTGTGGATACAGAGGGATGACTGTATTCACACCCTTATGTAATCCCTTCTTCTTGAATGTGCAGTATGATTAGTGACTTGCTTCTAGCAATAAAATAGAAGGTGACAAAGGTGACGGGATATCACTTCTAAGATCAGGTCACAAAAAGACTGTGGCTTCCATCATGGGTGGCCTGTCTTGCTTGCTCAACCTGAGGGGAGCCAGTTGCTATTTTGTGAGCTACATTACAAAACAGGTATTTCTGGTTCACAGACTGCAAGGACCTAATTCATGGGAGACTGCTTGGAAGCAGATCCCCCCAGCTGAGTCTGGAGATGAATGCAGCCGCAGCTGACTCCTTGATTACTGCTTTGCTAGAAACACTGACCAGAGACACCCAGCAAAGACACTCTTGGATTCCTAAATCACAACACTTTGACATAAAAAAAAGTTTGCTTTGTAAATTGCTAAGCTTTTACATAGAAATTTCTTACGTGAAAGTATTTAACTAATACACCAACTCAATTTGGTTGACCTCGTAGCCTGGGTGTTGGACTCTCACAACTACGTTGACTTTGGGACACTGTCTTTACTTCATGATGTTGCAAGTCAATGTTCTGCAGACTCCAACCCAAGTTTGCTCTAATGACCTCATGCCATTATGGTCTGCAGTGGGGTACGATGCAACAAAGCTGAGGGCTGGAAAGGGGGAGAAGAGGGAGAGGTAGTTGGGGAATTCCAAGGATTGACCTTTGCACTCTCCATCACTGCTGGCCTCTAAGGAGGAGGATCTCAGGAGCACATAGGTCAAAAACTGAAAAGCGATGGGTCCAGTAAGTATTTCAGCAGCCCTTTTGGGTTTGATTATAGCCCAGGTATCACACACAGTTGTGCAGTTTGGGCACTGCACCTTTGTGCCAGGGTATGGTGGATGAGAGCTGGATGAGACAGACCATATTCACCCCGAGGGGCCACCTTCTAACTCACACATGGGCTTGCGGCGGCTATGGTTGCTGCCATGTCTTAATAACAATGGGTAGATTAGGACAGGCCTTGTGAGGCCGAGGAATTGCCCCAATTATGGGAGCACCAGAAACTTGCACCATATCGCTCAACTGGGTTTTCTTTTACTTTCCATTTGTACTCTCTGTCAGTTGGTACAGTTTTTATGAAATCCCAGGCAGTATCAAAGACGTTCAAGGTGCTAACCAGAACCAAGACAGAGGTAACTTTAAAAAATTTTTGGTGTTTTTAAATCTTTAATCGATCTAATATTAAAGGGTGAACTGGGTGGTGTTCCTTTGGGGTAACCTGATGGGTGGGAATCAATGGGGGAGACCCAAAGGAGAACATGACAGTCAGAAAGAGACTCAGGGCCACCTGCACAACCTCGTCTCCCTCCAGTGCCAGAGCCACGGAAACTCTGCATTCTTTTAAAAGGATGCTTGTGCCCTATTTCATTCAGGGGCAAAGAGCAGTCTGGGTGCAGGGAAATGTGCAAGGCTGGCTCAGGGTGTGGGTTAAGTCTGGTAGGGCTGAAATTTGGGCGGTGACAAGGGAAGTATGCAAACCAATCCTAGGGACTAAGGAAGAAATAGGGACAGTGGTTGGACACAGGAATGAGAAGTGTTAGTTGTCTGGGCTCTCCCAGTATCCTCCACCCAAGTTCCTCACCCTACATCCTGGACTCTCATCCAAGTCCTACTTTAGCTCTGAGCCTTTGAGAGTTCTTCATACAATGGCCCCACCACCCACTTGGAACTGAGGGAGTCTCCATTTCATTGCCCCAGTACAGTGCAATAGAGATAGTACACGAGCTGACCCACTTTGCCTGCCTAGCAATACCACTAAGTATCCCATGCCTCCTCAGGCCTCGGTACCTTACCTATGCTACATCTCCCACCAGGCTAGTATCTCCTCTCATCTCCCCATTTTCTTTCCCACACAATTATCATCTTTCTGGTGAATTCCTATACACTCTTCAAAACCCAGCCCACAGATCATTTCTTCCAGGAAGTCTTTATTGATATCTGGTGACCTGCCTTCACTCCACTATCCCAGGCTGTGTCAGAGGAGCCACCTGTGCCCTCCCATAATGCCAAATATTTTCTCTCACATAACATCCAACTGTATTACAGCAATCTGTATTTATGTCTGTCTTCCCCACTAACTGAGAGTGCCTGGAGGGCGGGGCCTACAGCCTGCATTTTTGTACCCCAAACGCATGCTATAGACAGTCAACAGTATTCTTGAAATGAATAAATAAATGTGAGGGGAGAGCATGGGAGGCAAAGGGATACAGAATACTTTGCCCCTGAGATGCAGCTACATGCAGAAGCATGAGGCTCGGGCCCTGTGGGTGACTTTCTGCCCACCCCTCTGGGGCTGGGATGAATTGACTTGTGCAGCCTGAACATGCAGCCACTGCAAACACAGAAAGACAAACTAGTGCTATCAACTGAACAAACACAAGTGACTTAGGAGTTGAATTCTGCCCCTTTGCACTGTGTACACACCATTAAAGAAACCCATTCTGATCCCCGTGTGGAAGATTAGAAAGGCTCATGAATGGGCCAGAAAGTCCCTGAGCTGCAGATTAAACACAAGCAAAGGAAAACTAGGCTCTGTTTCAAATGGTTTGCTTTTAGTAAAATTGGACAATAGATCTTGCCTAACACCTCCTACTTTAACTTCTAAACCCTTGTAAACTCTATGTGAATCGTAAATATGTGGGTTGCATTCCTCTGACTCAATTCATCCAAATGTTGTTTTCTAAGGATTATGTGAATTTCAGGGAGCTCTTGAAAAATGGCATTCCTTTATCTCATGACACGGAAGCTCCCCAAATGATCCCTGCAACATGGGACAGTGTCATTTGACTTAGAACCTCTCCAGGGTCAGTTCCATCCCTTTGGCTCCCATGGGGGTCCCTGGCCTGAAGTTGTGTATTTTACCCCAAATTGATAGTGAGTGTACGTCAGATCAATCTGTTATGCTCCATCTTCCTGATGATTTTAGAACAAGAAAAGTAACTTCGGGAAAGGCCCTTCTCAACCTTCTTGCCTGACAGAACACTATTCTTTTTTTGTCCCCCACCATTAAAGAAAGCCTCTCTTAAATGTGGTCACCCATGCTCCTGTCCTTTTAAATAGTCATCATTTACCCCAAGATAATAAATGGATTTCAGCTCGTTAATTAAGTTCAAAGCATTGGGAGTCAGTGCTTGGGAACCATGTTGAGAAGATTCTGTCTTGTATTAGCATCAATTAAAAGCACATCAAGATTGACTTTTGATGTCTGCTCTGGACACAAGCAGAGGGAACGATGGGATGCACGCCATGTATGTGCTGTCCTTGTTTGTGCTGTAATGCAGTCACGCTCTTAGGGCTATTGAAAGGCCTTGGGGAAAAAGGAAGGAAGAAAAAAATAGATTCTGTGTCTCTGTCTTTGTTACATCATCCCCTGAGTCTTTCTGTGTTGGTTTGCCATTGATAATAACCCCATTCTCTTTTATCTGCTGTTTCTAATCTCCCAACATTGAGCAAACCAGGTAACTGACATAGAGTAAATATGGTTCCAAGTCAGGGCCCAGGGGCTCTGCTAAGAGTGAAATACAGGAGCTTTGCGCATGGGATTTATCATTCCTATTGGAGGTGCTGGTCTTCATTTCTCATGTCTTAGTTTCTCAAATGTGTTCTAGACAAGTGCAGGCTCTCATTAAGAAATGGCACCTAAAGACTGAAAGAAGCATGATCATATATGTGGTTAGCCAAGTAGAATCTTTGCAACGTTTAGGATTGCTTTACAGGAAGGCATATGCAGTATAAAATACCAACCCAAATTACTAAAGTCCCAAATGAGTTACATCGAGGGTCAAATCCTGATAGTCATGGTTATGGTATTCCCATTTTACAGATGAGATCATTGAGGCTTGGGGAGCTGAAGTGGCCTGCTTAGGATCATACCACTGTATCAGTGGCAGAGCTGAGATACTAGTCTGCCTGGGTCCATGAGGAATGCTGCACAAATGTAAAGAAGACTTTATCATTCTCTGCTGCCCAGCAGCATGTATTCTTTCCTCTTCCCCCAAACTGATCAGATCAAAGAAACTGGAAATGGAAAGCCACAGAGATCACAGTTAACAGGCAGTAAGCCCAAAGTATCGTCCTTGATGCCAGTTCATCGAGTAGATTAAGTGTGTTGTGTTTCTGATGGGGCTCTGGGTTTTTAGAAGATAAGCTGATCCCTAGACAATGAGATTCTGTAATTTACCTGAAGATCCTTCAGGCTGTGTGACAACTTATATTTATGTACTTTGTTTTCAACCTGCATCTTTATTCTGTGAAGTTAATAATAGGAATCATTTTATTGTAGTAAATCCTCTTACATTTGGACTAGGGCAATGTTGGGGGGATGGGGATGAGAGGGGCATTTTGAATTGGTGAGAAACCTAAATCATACAATGATTTTAGAGAGATGACAAGTTTTTAAAATTTATAATTTATCTGCCAGCTAAAACAAGAAGAACAAAAGCCCCAAAGCAGCTGGGAATCAAAGAAGAACAGGATTTGCAGAAAGGACAGCTGAGAAGCCATTTGGAAGGAGAAGGAATATAAATGCCCCTAAGAGCCTAAGAAGCACTGTCTGTGCTGTATTAAAGTTTACTCTGCAGTTTGAACTCCCTGATAACAAAAAATTTCCAGATAGGAGCCCAGTTGATCTGCTTTAATTGAAATCGGAAACCCCCATCTGGCTACAAGCAACTTAGATGCTGAAATTCCTCAAAACCAGTTTGGTCTAGGAAAAATAAGAGCACCTACTGTCTTGTTGTAAATCATTGGCTTTGGAAACATTGCCTTCAGTTCAGCCTAGCCAGGATAAAATATTCACAAATTCTACTTTGTGGAGTCTAAAAGAATGAGGTTTCAATCACAAAACCTGGATGGTTTTTTTTCTACATAACAGGAGGAATCCAAATTCTCTGTGAGAAAGGCTTGAATAATCTATGAAAGTCTTTGCCTAGCTGATATTTTAAAAAATTATCCTCTCTCCTTATAGAAGGGGTGGGCTTTCTCTAAGGAGCTGTTGAAAGAGCTGTAAGCAATTATGTGGGTGCTTAAATGATAAAATGTGACCAATGACATGAAGCCAATGATGACTTATGCATTAATTGCACAATTGTTTATGGAGTGCCTGCTCTGAGCTAGGTACAGGGCTGGCTACACAGTCAACCAGTGATCCCTCTCTGTTTTCTTGGAGTTTAAAATCTACTCAACAATACGCAGATGTTGCACAAAGAAATGTATAATAAATAATAAATTGTGATAAAAACTACCAAGAGAAGCCCTGGAGGTTCTGAGAGTATAACGGGGAGACTTAAGTGGGATGGGGTGTCAAGACAGGCTATAGAAAGAATGGGAACAAGGTAGTGGGGACAAAAGCATGAGAATAAATTACTCTTCAGTATCTAACTGTGGAGATTTCTTCTTCCATTCTTCTATGAAGAGTCCACCAAGAGATGGTCATGGCAAATGCTGGAAATGCAAAGTTGAACAAAGCACATCCTCTGCCAAAAGAAAGGGAGGAGAGTGTTCTGGACCCTGGGATGGGGTGCCAGGCGTCACATCCTGGCTCTCCCACTTACCAGCTGGGCAGCCTGGGCAAGTGACTGCACCTCTCTGTGCTTTGTTTCCTTATTTTTTATTTTATTTTATTTATTTTTAAGTTTTTATTGAATCAAAATTGATTATACAAATTTTGGGGGTTCAACATTGAGATATGTTGATCAAATCAATACTACAAGCATATATATTGTTACAAATCATAATTATTATGCCCCTTGTCTTATCCCTTCCTATCGCCCTTTCTCTCCCTTTCCCCCCTCTAATTACCCTAGATTTCTTCTCTCCTTCTGAAAGAGTAATGGTTACTCTGTTGATTTGCTGCCCCAATGATCTGTCCAATGCTGAGAGATGTGATCAGGTCCCCCAATACTTTCATAGAGCAGATGCCTCTTCTGTCACTCTGAAATGGGCTCTGTGGGGAGAGACATCCTCCTCCTTTCTTTATCTCTGCTGGTGACTCTTCTTGTGTCAATGCACTCCTCCAGTGGCTGGCAGACTATGTGCATGGTGGTCGTGGTGTTTTGCCACCTTCATGGCAGCCATACATATCATGGTGGCTATGGTGGGCCACCCACATGGAGGAGATGTTTTTGGCATGCTCCTTGGTGCTGGCAGTGTGCCTGGTTGTGGAGAGTGTCCGATTCCTGGCTCCATACCCCAAATCCCCCAGTGGGTCCTGAGGAACCGGCACAGTGTGCCTGGTTGTGGGAGGGGGGTCAGGTCCTATTCTCCATAGCCAGGGTCCCCAGTAAAGCTCCAAGGCACTGGTGTGGGGTGCCTGGTTGTGGGAGGGGGGTCTGGTCCCTTTCTCCATGCCTCAGGTCCCTGTGCAGGCCCTGAGGCACTGGGATGGTGAACCTGGTTGTAGGAGGGGGTCCAGTCCCCTTCTCCATGCCCTGGATCCCCAAGTGGGTCCTGTGGCACTGGCGAGGTGTGCCTGGTTGTGGGAAGGGGGTCTGGGCCCCTTCTCCATACCCCAGTTCCCTGGGCGGGCCCTGAGGCACTGGCGCGGTGTGCCTGGTTGTGTGTGTGGGGGGTCTGATCCTCTTCTCCATGCCTCATGACCCCAGATGGGGCCCTGAGGTGCTGTCACAGTGTGCCTGGTTGTGGGAAGGGGGTCTGATCCCTGGCTGCTAGCCCTGGGTCTCCGGGTGGGCCCTGAGTCATTGGTGGTGTGCCTGGATGTGGGAGTGGGGTCCGGTCCCCAGCTCCAATCCTCAATTTCCTGGGTGGGGCCCCAAGGTGCTGGTGGTGTGAGCAGTTGTGGGTAGGAATCCTCCCCCTGGCTCCATGCCTCATGTCCCCTGGTGGGCCCCAAGACAGTGCTGGTGTGCCTGGGCTGGAACTAATTTTTTGTCCTTTGCTTACTTCTAACACAGGGGAGCTTCTTGTGGGAACCAGTACTTGAGCTGTGTGGTTGACCTAAATTGCTGCTTTGCTACTGTTTCCCTAGGGAAGCCTTTTGGAGCAGCTCGGGGTTTAATGGTTGACCTTATAGGTACTTCTGGCTCTGATACTCGTTGCACCTGAGTTGTGTAGAAACTCTGATCTGGGCCTGAGTTTTTTCATCCAACTTCACCCCATGCAATTCTGTATTCCTGACCAGTCTCCTCTGAGTGGTCCTGCACTGATTGGGGGGCAGATCGGCTGTCCTTGCTGTGTCCCAGTATTCTCCCAGTGGGCCTGTTCCTAAATAAAGAGGAGATGGACACAACTTTAACAGCATCCAATGTGTCAACTCTTTCCTTTATTTTCAAATTAACTTCTGTTGCTTCAGTGTTTTGCCAGCCCTTACTGTACTGCACTATTAAAGTCTGCATCTTCTTTCATGTGTTTATTCGTTCAGCAAACACTTATCCAGTGATTTTACTTCTGTCTCCCAAGCACTGTGCTGGGTACTAGGGCATAATGGTTGGCACCTCACTCTGCCTGCATGCAACTTGTCTATCATCTGGTACTTGACACAAACAAGGGGACAGATTGATAAGATAAGATGAGAGCAACATGTGCTGTGATTGAAACAGGCACAGGATTTTGTAGGAGCACAAAGACCCAACCTCCAATTTGGAATTTGTAAGATGTTGTTTAAATTCTTATTCTTATTCTCTTGTGATACAAAAAGGCCATAGTAAATTCAGGTTTGGATCCTTCAAGTTTGGAACAAATTTTCAGAGCAGAGTTTGAGAACTTTGATAAAGTTTAATAAAGTTTGTTACAGGAGGAAAACAAACTGCATAAGAATTATAATCCTTACTTTGTCTCCCATTTCTTTGAATAATTACACGAAAATTTAATTCTAGGCAAAGTGTTTCTAATGTTGTCTGGGAGAAAAAACAATGGTTCTCGAATTTCTGTTGCCCTGTGAAATGATTTAAAGGTTAAAAAGCTAATTGTGCTAAATTGGGTCTATAGAAATTTGGCGTGGCCATGACTTGGCTTCAGAAAGTGCTGTGAAACAAAACCCAAAGATAGGTGTAACATTCTAAATACAAAACTGGCAAAAACAGATCTTTTAATGAAAAAATTGTAATTATGATGAAAGAAAATAGATAAAGAAGAAGCCAGAAGCAAAGGAATCATTTTTTCAAATATTGAAATGTAACCCCTATTTTGCATTAAATTCATTCCTTCAACCAACATACAACCAGTGACACTGCACTGTCCTAAGAGAATGGGACCTAGAGGCAATCAAACAGAAGTGGCTCTGCCTTCATAGCACTCACCATTGTGCAAAACACAGGCCAAGGACAAAGATGACTAACAGCGTAAGCCGTCTACCTGTTTCCAAATTTTCATCCATCCAGCCACCCATCCATCCATCCATTCATTAATTATTTGTTAAACACCTACTCTGTGCCACCCTATTTCATAAGTTTTTGAAACACTTTGGACTTCTTTGCAGTACCTATGTCAGTCAGAATTTATTCCCTACTGGTGTTATCATGTATTTAGTGTCATGTTACTTTTTTATTCTATAAGGGATAAGAGGGCAAGTATTCTACCTTGTGGCTGTGCCGGAAAAAAAAAAAAAATGTACAGAATGAACAGATAGACTAGTAGTCTAGTGGGGAAAGAGATAGGTAAATAGAGAACTGTAAGATGGTCTAGGAAGTGCAGTAACAGAAACCCTGTAAATAAGTAATGGATTGTAGAGGGTTCACTGAAGACGAAGGACCTCCTAAGTTCCTGGGCTGTGAGAGAGGCTTCCAGGGTGGTCCTGACTCTTTAAGGAGGAGGAATAAGCCACAAGGACAATTTTAGAAATGTGTCCTCATTCTTTCTTCCTCTCAATTGCTTCCCAGATCTATGGGATGAAAACAAACAAACAAAAGAATAGCAACAGCTAACATTTCCTGACCATTTACTATCAGCCAGGCATTATTAAAACCAATTGCTATATATTAAGTGATATAATCCTTATAACAGAGTCTACGAAGTGGGTAGTACTGCTGTCCCCAGTCTAGATACAAGGAAACTGACTTACAGAAAGCTGCAGTAACTTGGCCCAGGTTTTACAGCTGGTGATTAGCATATAGAGACTCAAATCTAGATAGTCTTGCACCAAATTCTCTTCTGGAAAGGGCAGATTCCATGCTGCAGGGCTCCTAATGAACAATGTATCTGATATTTTGTATCTAACATAAGATTCCTATTTGGAACTTGTCCTTATCGGGAAATATGACTATTTTTATATCAAATTCAAAAGTGCAAATAACAATTTTATTTTTCATTTAAGCTGGCTCAGTTTTCACTTTAGCCTCAGAGTCCTTGTCTCCATGATGCAGTGAAGAAAATTACCATCTTCTTCCTCCCCTGGTGGACAGAGCCCTGCTTTAGTTCTCAACATCAGGCAGCTAACATGGAATACAGCCCACATTGCTGGCTTAAAATGTGCATGTGAGTGTGTTATCCCAGGATTACACATTTAAGACGAAGAGAACACCAGTTCCAAATGATGGAGGAAAACTGAAATCTACAAAGAAGAGAAGAAGGAGATGGAAATAGATGGGAACATTCCGAATTTGGCTTTGACTGAGGGGTTTGGAGGTAGAGAGAGGGAGATGATATTTCTCTGATGTCTAGAAAGCATTTTAAGATAAAAACACCAGAAGGCTATTTTAGGAGAAGCAACTTTGTTTTAGGAGATGGCAGGTGGAAAACGGAAGGTTGGTATCTGAGGAGTACGTGGAATAGCCAATAGCTTTCAAATAACAATGGCTCACAATTTGGTATCTGTGAAAGGACCAGAAATGAGCCTATGTAGAAAAAATAATAATCAATAAGAAACAAAGAAAAGGTGAGGCATGGGGTAACTATGTTGGGAAAACATAGTTTAGGAACAAAAAGGACTCACTTAGTCACATAGAAAAAGAAGGCAGAGAGTTGGGGCCAGGGAACAGGGGACAGACCGTAAAATAAAATGGCACTAGCAAAATAAAAAAGGAAATAGCAAAAAACAATTACTAAGTGTAACCAAAGAAGTGGTGGGCATGATTTAATGTAATGAAATTTAAGAAGTGGTGGCCAAGGGAAGAAACAGACAATTCTGAAATACAATGAAGGGTTTCAACACAGCATGACTTCCAAACTCGGTCTCATCTCCCAGAAACCAAATGCCTCAGAAAAGTGAGTCACTTACAGGGAAAATCATAGCAGTCCTAAATAATATGGGAGAGAGGAATGAGGTCATGCCTACAGTATTAGGCCAACCAGAAAGTCTGAACATCCTAGCGTGATTAATATGACAAGGAACCACACAGTAACTACAAGAATATACCAAAGGAAAAGAAAATTTTTTAAAAAGCAAAAGGAAAAAAGAGAACATAGCAGGTAAAACACAGTACAATAACCTCCTTCTAAGAAAAAAATAAGTGAAAAAACAGGAAATGTCCCCAAAACCTTCATAATACAGAACTTGTTAAGACTTGATAAGAACATGAATTCAGTAAACTAAGAACTCAGACACAAGATGATAAAATAGCAGGAGAAGACAAACTGAGAAAAAAAAAGTAACAGAAAACATTAAAGAATAAAATAACATTATTGCTGAACTAATAATAATTACTGGGACTCCTGTTCCTTGGACCCAGATTCAGGGTCCTGTGTCTCCTCAATGTCAATGGTTCTCCTCCAGGTGGCCATGATCAAGTACTTGGAGGTGGCTCTTGTAAGGAAACTCGTGGGCCTTCATGCTGATTATGTGTTTAGTTATTGCCCCACTCAGACTACGAGCCCCTGGGAAGCAGACATTCTTCCTGAGTACCCGTTACAACCCCATAGGTGAATGCAGACCCTTAGCAGATGGTCAGTGGATAAACAGATAATTTGCATCAAGATCAATGTTGTTTTTCATTCAGTTTGAATGAAAAGGAAAAATTGTAGGGGAGTGGCAGGAGAACTTTCTTTTCTTTATTTGTCTTAGGAAATGAGAATGTTCTCCTTCCTGAACCAGAGGACTGCTTAACCCTCTGGACCTCCACATATGCATGGTGTCTGGTTAGGGCCACCCCTAAGGGAACACATTTCACTTCATAGATTTGTATATTTATTACAACAATTTTCTGGTAGGTGGCAGTAAGCTGTCTTGGTCTAAATAATCAGTTTATTACAACAATTTTCTAACAAGTGGAGATAAAAGTATCTTGAGGAAGGAGCACTTTTTCCTAATTCCCATGGAGGCTCCATACATGCTAATTGCAGTGCCTAGAGGATGACATACCCATGATCGAATCCTAATTCCACTAGATACTATCTGTATGATCTTGGAAAAGTAATATGACTGTTCTAAGGTTCAGATGTCTTATTTATAACAAAGGGTTGGTAATAGTTCCTTTCTCATAGAGAGGTATCAAGAAGTCATTAAGACAATGCAACTAACATTTAGCATGGATAACTGGCACGAATAAGACCTAGGTGCTATCTGCAATCATCATCATCATCAACATTATTTATTACTGTTAAATAGTACCAACACCCTGATTCCTTTGCATTTTACAAATCAAGAAGGCAAATTATTCTCATTATGCCCATCATGCCTGAAAATATTATAATTATTTATTTCAAGCTAATAAAATAAATTTTATTTTAAGTGCTTCAAAGTATTTTGTCTATTCCAAGTACTTGCCATGTAGACACCTTAAAACTACTTTTACATTTTTATCTTTGGTGAAGAGTAACTAGTGATCTTAAAAAAAATGTTGCGCAGTAATTAAGTGCATCTCACAAATAAAGTGTAAGAAATAAACTTTGTGTGTTACAGTATATCTTTCATTTACTAACTTTTCTTACAGAGTCTTGAGATGCATTCTGAGAAATAATTTGTTTGTGCAATGGCAGAAATAGCACCTAAACGTGTTCTTTCTCTGTTTTTTTTTTTTTTTTTTTTTTTTTTTGGTATTTCCTAAACAACAAACAACCCTTCCAAGTGCTGCTTCTTGAGTAATTGTTTTTTGTCAATGTTTTGTCAACTTGTCACTTGCTCATACACAGTTGATGAACACTCTCACAGCACAGCTGTCTGCATTCTGACAGAGAAACTCATTCCTTTGGAATGCCATTAAATATGGTCGTCCCATTTGAGTAAGCTCTGTTTATACCTAGGAAGAGTGGGAGAGTGCATGGGAGATTTATCACCACCACTTTGGAAAATTCTGATTTTGACAGAACTTTTTTGAATACAGGATGCCAGCTGGTGTATAGACACAAATGATGGTACCTGTGCTTCAATATTTCATTCCAAGCTCCAGGTGTTTTTATTAAGGATTAGCCCCTACCTGCAGTAAAGTGCTGATTTCTCACTACCAACCTAATCATTAGGTGTTTCACATGAACTGTTTTTTTTGTGTGTGTGTTATACTTTCTGATAAGTCTTCTCTCTTTCATAATTCCACCTTTTAGCCCCCATAATCCTCCCCTGTTACACTAGTCCCTTCCCATTCAGCTTCCACATCAGATATTCAGAACAATTGAACGTTCGGGCACCGTTATTTTTTCCCTCTTCCATTCCTACCATCTTACCATTCCGGGTACCTTCAGGTAATCTCATTTGCTCTCAGCTGGACCCCTGATATAAAGACATAAG
Source organism: Cynocephalus volans (assembly GCF_027409185.1). Taxonomy (NCBI): domain Eukaryota; kingdom Metazoa; phylum Chordata; class Mammalia; order Dermoptera; family Cynocephalidae; genus Cynocephalus; species Cynocephalus volans. The sequence goes on from NC_084468.1 coordinate 14,080,260, forward strand.
CATAAACACTTAATGTGGGAAGAAAAAAATCCTTACTCATGCTGAAACAAAACAAAACAACCTCCTGCTCTATATCTCACTTGTGTTTCACTTAGACTGTGGCAAAAAGGAGAAGCCCAGACAGCTAAGCCCATTGATGACTATAACATCTTTTAGGCAATTGATTCAGCCCCAATGATTCAGACCGTCAGTTCAGAGCCTAAGCTAATTCACAGTGACTATCATTTCCTTTTATAATAGCTGTGGTAAAAAAAAGAAGAGATTGATTAGATAGATTCAAAATAAAAGTAAGGCTGAAAGAGGAATGTTTTATTTACTTAAACACAAAGAAAACCTAGAATGAATGAGTAACAGGAGGTAGATTCAGGTTGAGACAAGCAGAGATATTTTATCAGAAACAGCCAGGATTGTGGTTGATCCCATGGGCATCTGGTCCAAATTTAAATCTCAGACCTGCCACTGAGTAGCTGTGACCCTGATCTTCCTAAGTTTCAGTGTCCTTGTTTGTATAATGAGACGATAATAGCATCTACTCCAAGAGCTGTCTTGAAAATAAATAAAATGTAAGTAAATAGTATGGGAACTACCCAAGGTGGCTTTCAGAAGACCAGGTGGCCTCAGAAAGTGGAGAGCATCCAGTCTGGATCTGGAGTCTCTTTTAGTACCATTTTTATCTCTGTAGACAGAATGAGACATCCCGTAAGGCTCTTTCTACCCTTAAATTTTGTTCTTCTGTGAAGTAACCAAGCATCTGAGGACCCCTTAAACATTGAAATGGAATGTGTAAAACCAATAGGCTATTTACAAATATCTCTACCTTTTCATTAGAGCACGTCTCCAAAGAACAGCTCCCAAGTTACTATGACTTTCTCATATTTTTATTATTGTTTTTAAATATGCTATGATTTGAAGACATCTCTTCCCTCTCTCTTTTTGTCTGTTCACTTACTTACCATCTTGATTTAAAACAATTCGGTTTTAGAGTACTGAAAATTCCATATTAACTGCAGAATATTAGGTTATTCTTCCCAAGTCTTTACTCCATCCTCATAATTGGATTGCATAAACACAGTTTGATGTGTGACACCACAGAAACTCTCAGAAAAAAACAGAGCAGCCTTTCTCACACCACTGACTTTAGGCTTAGCTGTGTGACTTGCTTTGGCCAAAGCAATATTAGTGAGGTGGCATAGTCTCTTATAAGAGATTTACAAATTTGCCATAATAAAAGAATATGTCCTGGGTAGCCGCTGGTCCCAGCATGAATCTACCTGCAGCCTGGGATCAAATCCTACCAGCAGAGCTACAGCCGACTTGCACACCTAAGAGCAAGAAATGAATATTTGTCACTGTAAGCCACTGAGGTTTGGGGTTTGTTATGCAGCATTACTACAATAAGTTAACTCATGTTCAGGACCATCAGATGGTAAAAGATTGAACTGAGCTGTAACGCCTTCTGGTTCTCTTCCACAAAGCTCCTACAGCCACAAACAATAGTCAGTATATCAGCTATTAAGAGAAAAGAGGGAAAGAGTGCAGTCAGTTTCAAAAATATTCTGACAGTTCCTGAAAATGTCAAACACAGACTTGCCATATGATCCAGCAACACCACTACTAGATGACAAGAGAAATATAAACATATGTGTATGTAAAAAATTGTACATGAATGTTCATAGCAGCATTATTTATAATAGCTAAAAAGTGGAAACAACCCAAGTATTCATTAATTGAGGAGTGGATAAATATCATGTGTCATATCCACATAATGGGCTATTATTCAGTCATAAAAAGGAATCTTCATTCATATAGATACTACAGCATGGTCGAGCCTTGAAGACATTATGTTAAGTGAAAGAAGCCAGTGACAAAAGACCACATATAGTATGATTCCACTGATATAAAATGCACAAAATAGGCAAATCTTTAGAGACAGAAAGTAGAGCAGTGGTTACCAGGAGCTGGGGAAAGAGAGGAAGGGAAGCGACTGCTAATGAGTTTGAAGATTTTCAGGGGGTGATGAAAATGTTCTAAAATTGATTATGGGGGTGGTTGCACAGCTCAACGAATGTAGGAAAAACTATTAAATTGTGTACTTGAAATAGGTGCATTGTATAGTATGTGAATTATATCTCAATAAAGCTGTTATACAAGAAAAAGGGAAGAAAGTGTGTGTATGGTTATGCTAAATGTCTGGCTAGGGCAACTGTCGGAATCCTGCCAACATAGCCAATTGTATTGCTAGGGCTAGGGCCCACAGACCCTACGAATCTGTTGTACACACTGGGTCACAGACCTCTCATACACCAGGCTGGGTCACACCCCCCCCACACACAGGTCCATGAGCCAAGTAAGTGAGAAAAGATCCTGGGAGCCACCAGCAAGTTTGCAATGTGAACTCAGTCCTCAGCTTCCTCAGTGTTGGCAGCAACAGTGGTAACAGCTTGCAACTACCTCCAGCAGCAGTAGTGGCCTCCCCGTGGCCCCCCCCCGGGGGTGTCCCGGGGGTGGGGTGCCCTGTGGATCAGAGCCATTCATCCTTTCAACTTAAGTCCAGTAAACCAGGACAGCTGAGTGTGAGTCAGACAACCCAGGAACATCTGGGTGCACAGCACAATTACATTAGACAATAACCAAGGAACTCCTGGGCTCATGTGCTTATTTACATCAAAGGCTTGGGAAAACTCTGAACCCTTGAGGGACCCTGACCATTTTCCTATACTTTCCCTACAGTGTGTTTAAGAAGAAATATACAGTCCCTAGTAAATGATCACCTTTGCAAAGGAATGGATCCCGGGCTCCATGCTGTGATGCTTCTGGTGCCCACATCAAATCTGACCTCACCTCTCCCCTGCTCAGGGTCCTCAGGATGGAGCTCAAGGTCCTGGAGAGCCATTCAGGATTCCCTGGTCACGGCCTGTGCTTCAGATCACAGCCCCAGTCATTTTATTCTGATTGCTCCATGCCTTTGCTCCTGCTGTTCCCTCTTTCTGATGCCCATCTAGGTGAATTTCTATTTGGACATCAACACTGCCAAATTTAGTACACCTTACAGACTTATTCAGCTTTCTCCTAGCTAACCCTGTTCTCTGGACATAATACTACTGTTCTGTTTCTCATACTGTATTCTAATCATTGTCACTAGTCTACCTTCCCTAGTAGAAGAATTCCTTGAGAGAAGTAACTGTTTCTTGTATACTTAACCCATCACATAGCATCACATCACATAGCAAGTATTCAATATATGTCTATAGTTAAACCAGCTGATTTCCATTGCTCTCCAGTGTTATCTTAAAAGGCAGATGTTCTCATCTTATACACAAAGAAGTTGAGTCTCAGAGAAGGTTAAGTAGCTTGCTAGGCTCTTAAAGCTAGTAGGGCCTTTAGCTCAGAGCTCCCACCTCAAATTTCAGCTCCTTTGCACTCCACTGTCATAAGTGAGACATTGTCAGCCAGATCTGATGAGAAATTCCATAGCAGATGAAAGTGTTCTCAAGCCATTCATGCCTCAAGACTTTTCTGGGAGGAAAACAAGTCTAAGGTGTGTGGCTTTGGACAAGCAAGCACTGTTCATTCATCTTTGTCCCTTTCTGTCTCCTCTTCTCAGCTGTCTGGCTTGGTGAACCTTCTGGTGACTGGTACCAGAGACAAACTATATAACTCATCATATAGTCATCCCTCACATGCATTGATATCTGCAACTTCCTTTTACATTGTCTGCAGATCAAGTGAGAAAGATACTCCAGAATCTGGTAAATACTATTTGATTCTTCTTGCCTTGATCATAGAGCTCACAAGCTGATTTGCAGTCTTGGGAATAAAGTGGATATACAACACAAGCCCAACATTTTAATGCAAAAGGACTATTATATTTAATCGCTTCTCTCAACTTAACTCCTTTTTTTCTTCCTTAAAATTTCTCTATTTTTTTGTTAACTGAAAAAATCCAAATTGCTGTAGTTTTTTTAAACCCAGCCATGGCTGGAGCAATTCCATTTATATTTATAGCTAAATTCCAAGTGCATATACTCTGCTCATGATTAATTCACAGATGAAGGGCTCTGAGCTTGAATGTTCTAAGTACAAAGCAGGGCAGAGTTTAAAAATGATAGCTGAAGCCAATAATTTGAAATTTTTTTTAAAGTCAGAAATCATAGACAGCCACTGGTTTAAAAATTTATGATCACTTAGAAAACTACTTTTTTATGTAGAAAAAGAAAATATTAATCCTATGTTAACTAGATGCTGGCAAGAAGCCAAATCTCAACTTAAAACTTCATTTCTTTATATCTTCTCTTGGCATAATCCTAGTAGGGATGTTATCCAAAACTTGCTTCTGTCAAGAGGTGAATACAATATTTGGCCTTCAGGGTAAGCTAAAGTAAGAACTGCAGGTTTACACTGGGAATGAAATGCTTCCATTCCTCATGATGAGGTGGAAGTTTGCCCAAAATGTGCACTGTAAAATACACGACCAAAATCTAATTGCTCTAATGTGTTGTAAACTTTTCACTTTCCTTAGGTTTCTGAACACATGGTCATGTTGGCATATATTAAAGAGCAAGAAAGAATCAAAACGTTTAACAGAGTTTCTTACACAAAGGAGCAAAACAATAACATACCTTATACATTTGGGTAGGGTAAGTTAGTCTACAGGGTGCATTCTTTTGTTCTTTATTCAGAACATGTGCATTAAGACCTGCCAGGAGTCATGAGAGCTGCTGTAGGTCCAGATTGCCTGGATCCCAGCTCTACCACTCCCTAGCTCTCAACTTCTGTTCCTTAGTTTTCTTGTCTGTAACATGGAGATGCCAATCATTGTTCTTACTGCATAAGTCTGTGTAAAGGGCTTGGAACAGTGCAATGAACTCGTTTTCTTATTATTACTGCCAGAGCTTAGACATGAGCACAAAATACTGACAATTAAACTAAGGATTAATGCCATGCTATCAAAGTACCTCAGAGGTTAGGGCTATTTGGAACAGTAGTTTAAGGAACTCATAGAGTTGGTGGCTAGAACTGACTGAGAAAATATCTGTTTTAAAGAATGTTTATCTTTTCCTTCTACCTATAGGTGCTTGGTGGGTTGAGAGTGTCTCTCTTTGCTCCCAATTCTGCCTGCAAGGGTGGCACCTGCATCTTTCTAAGATTGCTATTTAAGAAAAGGAGAAGCAACTCTCCTTTTCAAACAAAGCTTTTCTGCTGTTTAATCAAGATGAAGAGTAGTTGGAAACAGCTGGAATCGACATGCGTCATTTCCAGTCCTGGCACCACCACTTGCAAGCTGTGTGATCTTGAGCAAGTTTATTGACCTCTCTGTGTTAAGTTTCCCCACCTATAAAATAGAGATTTTAAAATGGAGAACTTATCTGCTCGGGCTATGTGAGGGGTCAATGAGTTTATATATCTTAAGTATTTAGAACTGGGCAGACAATATAGTAAGTACCAACAGCACATTTGCTGTTTTTTTTACATACCTTCTTTATGTCTTGTTGGTTCGCCTAGTGTAATTCTTTCATTCATCCAGTAAGCAGTTATTGATGGTTGACTATATGTTAGGGTTAACGCTGTGTGTTAGGGTTACAGAGAATCTAAATATAGGACAATTTTTCTAAGATACGTATTCAAAGGGAGAACAATGTTCTGCAACTCTACTTATAACATTTAATAACGGTCAACACATTCGTGTTTCTGTTTTAAAATACAAAATCTGCAATGTATAGCAACAGTTGGTAAATTCCTTGTAGTGTTGGATTATGGCATATGTCTACAAGTGAACACATTGAAGGACACCCCCACCCAAAGTGTCATATATCCCTTATGTCAATGAAATTAAAACAATGTAAACTTTTGTCTGGAGAGTTTGGGAAAATTTTTACATCTGTGTTGTTACACAGTCGAGGATGACTATGTTATCTAGGTTTGAAGAGAATATACACTTCCTTTTTAATTCCCTACCAGGAATCATTCATTCACTACCTCACATAAGTCTTTGCAATCACTGTGTGTCAAGCGCTTGTCCTACGGTGTCATAATGGGTAAGGTTGGTGTTAGATGTGACAGCACCAGAGGTAGCTACCAATTTCATGAAGGTTTCTTTGCAGCTCCAAAGTCCAGGTCAATCGGGTGCAAATGTTAAACATTGTTCTTTGCTTTTACTGAAGTCATTAGTACCCATATATAAATTAAAATGACTTAGACTTTCCATTTTCACATGCCCCCCCAAGAAACAGATTCCAGTCAATATTCCCCTTGCGAATAATTGTCTGGAGTAGAACTGCACCTATTTCTGGAATGAACGTAGGGACAGCCAGACTGAGCTGCCTCGCTTTCTCAGTTGATTCTCCTGGACCCCAGGGTTGTTTTCATCCTGCCTCTTCTTTTATTTTTTTTCTTAATGTCTAGGCTTTTAATAAAATTTGAAAGCTAGATATTTTACCCCAATTAATGGTATTTAGAATAAAGGTGCAGTTTTCCCTTGGCTTTCCCATGACTAGGTCTAACCATGACCTTGTTTCTTCTCTCTCAGAAAAGGAGCAACATTATTTCCCTCAATGGACTTGGTCACTCGATCCTAACCAAAGAATATCAGCAAAACACATGGCTTTACGCAGAAGGGAGGTGGCATACCATGGTCAAACAGGTGTCTTTAGAACCTCCTCATTAGCCCCTGTATCCCAAGAATGCTAAAAATGCTGTACTCATACTTTCTTTATGAAGGTGAATAGAGTAATTAATTTTTCATGTTAGTAATGCACACCCAAAACATCTGAAATCTGAAATGAACAAACCTCAAGGAAGCAAAATATGCTCTTCAGAACCTAAAAGCTGCTCAAACATATTGTTTTTTTCCAAAACCAAGAACTGGAATGTCAAGTTGACTCCAGAGAGAATGCTTTGCTGCTGAATGAGATGTCCTGGACAATTCTGAGTTTACTATGTTCAGGCTGATTGATATTTAACCCACCCTGGTCTTAATGGACCCCTTGCACCCCATGTGTGGAGGAAGGGTGGGCTAGCCTGCACAGACAGAGCTCTGGAAGGAGATACTGAGATGCTGCCAGCATTCCAGCCAGACCTCAGGTACCACTTCAAGAGCATCCCCAAAGCTCTCTCTGTCCATGGGCTTTAATGAAGCCATCTCCCAAATACACCAGGTGTGAAGCTGGAAGCTTCAGTAACTCCCACTTTTTCAGAGGATAGGGCTACTTTGGTGACAGTTGATTATATTCAGTCATTCATGCAGCTCCCCCAAGGACATGATTTTTATTTTTAGAGAAGGCTCTATTTGCAGACTGTCGGGAGGGAACACTCAGGAGAAGCTATTAGCAGTCACTTGTTTCAATAAACATTGAATATAACATATGCCTCTCAAGTAATGTGTATCCAAACATACAATTTACAAATAATTAACATCATGTTAATTAGTCACATTAATTTATGCCACTTTGTGGAATTATTTCCTCAGAGTGTTTAGGAACGCTGCCAGGAGCTTGAGCCAAACAGTGTGAAAATGGGCTTGAAGTTGACTGTTGTGAGTGGCTGTGAAACACAGCTTTAGCACGTGGCTGGGGAGCACTGCAGCTGACAGAGACCTGCCCAGGCTTCCAGCTGCCTGACATGAGAAAGCCAAGCTGCGTCAGGGGCTCTATCACCTCTCTTGACTTGCATCCTCCTTTTTCATTTTTTGGCTTCTGTTAATTGTTGCTGAGTGTGCATTCTCTCCACCAGTGACCACACCCGACCAGGTAAACCCCAGTGGGCTTACAACAGGTGAGCTGGGATGAGCTTTACATGTAGCAATATTGTGCTGACAGCTGGTGTTGGTGATTAAAAAATAGGGAACAAAAATAACAGCAAAACAGCAGCTGGGAATTACCCCCTGTCAACAAAGCTCAAGAACATAAAATGGCAAAAGTGAGGTGTTGATGTCTCCAAATAAAGGGGGATCCTCAGGAAGTCTTTGACTGTCTTTGAAACACTGGCACCTTCTCCAAGATCCAACCCCACTCTTCTCCAAAGTGCTTAAATCAGGGCAACAATCCAGTCGAGCAGTTCAGGAATGACAAAGAAAGATATCCAGAGAAAACAGACTTTGTGGACTTTGCTGATGGAGCACAAATTCAGTAGGAAAAATGAACAAAACCAAACTACAAAATTAAGTGGAAGTAAGAGTGCCTACCTCAGGGACTGGAGTTCATCTTAGTGGCCAAGTCACAATGAGAGTAAGACAGCTTTGTAGCATAGCAGAGCCAGCCACAAGTTAGGAGTCTGCGAAAGTTTCCAGATTGCTGCTTCCCAGATCCAGTTGGTGTTATTGCTAAGCCCAGAGGTGATTATATCGAATGTTTATTTTACTGGGATAACTAATTTGATAGAAAGAGATGAAATTCAGACCCCTTTTCTAAACTTCATAGTGTAAATTCTGGATAGATCCAGACAAGACAAGGAATCCTGTCACCACCTTGTTTTCAATGGTGGCATTCCAAATGGGTAGATGATTCTAAATTGATCACACATATCAAAACTAAAAACCTATAAGCAAATGATACTCCTAAGGTTCAAATATTAGTTTGTATAAAAATCTCATGCAGACAAATATTTGAGGGTGAGAACTTGACCAACATAAGGAAATTATGGACAATAGCAGGAACAGTAATCCAGGAATCTGAGACTCTACAATTGTGAAAACAAGAAGATTGGAGTTGATAATCAACATAATTACCTCCAAATCGCTGTTTTGTCTATTTATTTTCACAGAATAGGCCATTGCAAGCTCCCCTACCCCATCAAAATCACAAGAGTTTTAGAAGAAGTGAAGGGACAAAATAATGAGGAGACTTGAGGGATGCTGGAGAGGCACTGTGAGATATTAACACCAAACATCATCCCATCCTCATGGAGTTTAATAATCTAGTGGGAGAAGCAGGTGTGTGCAGAAAATATATATATATAAATTGTGATATAAATGACAATAAAGCCTGCCAAAAAGGGGACTTAAATATGTGTTGTGCGACTCAAAGGAAGCCATGATCCATTCAGAAAGATCGGAAAATTTAGCCTAAGAAAATTCTTATCCTGATATTTGTTCCTAGCTATCTTAAGAGAGAAATTTAGAGCTCTATTTCTATATGAATACATTGATATATATGAGGAAAGGGTATTTTTCCCCCATAAGAAACTCTTGACTTATTGGTATGAGAATCACATTAAGTCTATAACTTCCCCAAAAGTCTTGGTTAATAACAATATATTTTAAGTGTTGCTTTTTAAATTTTATTTAGGGCTTATTTGATTCATTTTAACTTTGATTAAATTTGGTTCTCTTTAATATTTATCCAGTAATGTTTCAGAATCCCAAAGATGTGAATACTTGAAAGCTCTTCCCTAATGTCCAGGAAACCATTGAGAACATAAAAGCAACAAAAGTAGTCATCCTAGTGTTTAAGGACGTACTGAAACTTCAAAGAGATTCGAATGAAATCTGCACCTATTTTGCCCAATCTGAAATTGCACTCAGCAGGAGAAGCTCTTCTCCCCATGAAGAAATCTGAAAATGCATTTGAAAAAATAGATCCATATTTTAATTAAAAGGGGCCATTCTGAGCCCAGCATGTGGAAGTGCAGCATTAAAATTTGTGACACTAGCCATGGGGGACAGAGGGGCCAAAAGGGTCTTCCATCAGCAGTGGGAGGTCAAGGTTGATCTTTCTTGAAATACAGATTCTCACAGACATGAAGGGGTCTGTTCTGGCTTCAAAGCACTACCCAAGGACAAGGCACGTTGACGGCAGGTCTGGAGACCCATTAGGGGAGCTGTGGCGGGATCAGAGTTTAAGCAGGAGAGTGCTTCTAGTGAACAAAAATGCTCATGGATGCAGATGAGTGCAGGAGTGTGTGTGTGTGTGTGTGTGTGCATGCATGCATGTGTATGTGACAGCCAGAGATGACTCCGTCAATAACACAAACACATTAATAAGTGTCAATTCACATTTACACAAATTTTAAAATGAGTGTCATTTGTTCCACAGACTTTAGAAATATGGGCTACTGAATATCAATGGCATTTGCTGGCATTATTTGGAGTACAATAGCTGTCAAACAGCTCATATGTGGCATTTAATAAAAATGAACAAATTAAGCCAACTTGTGGCAGTGAATTCTCAATGCCAGAATGTGTACACTGGCCATAATGGCCAGTAGCCAATCTTGGCATATGCAGTACTGCTGTATTTATGGACATGTACACTTAAAGTGTAACAAGTAAGAAAAAATCACGTGTATGTGTATGAGTCAATTTTTTTGATGTCAAATGTATTGCTTCCTTTTCTGAAAGAAAGTGCTGGTTATTCTTGGAGGAATGCATGCTTAAAAAATGTAACCTGGCTCCAAAGGGTTGGGTTTCACATTGCCTTAGCTTGCTTCTTGACTGAATGCCACAGCAAGCTCTGATATTTCCATTCTGAGCACCAGAGATGGAAGGCCAGGGAATAGGAAGGAGAGAACAGTAACCCAGAGAAGAACTCCTTCACCCACCCCTTTCTCTGGTCAGTGAGAACAAGGCAGGAGAGGTAAGGATAGGATGGCTCAGCACTGAGTTTTGTTGGAGCTGTGCTGTCCAGTAAAGCAGCTGCTAGACACACATGGCTATGAGCACTCAAAATGTGGCTAGTGAGGCTAGGAACTGAATTTTAAATTTTAGTTCATTGTAACTTGTGTAAAGGTAAATTCAAAATCGGAAGCAGCTCAAAAGACTTTTCCACCAAACACAACTTTATAATGTCAGTAGGATTACATTTCCACTTAACTACTACATCCCATAAGATGTTGTTGTTTTGCAGTGGTGTGTTAGGCACACCTGTTGTTTGTACTATTACACATAAACACATCATGGCAAAGTGTGTTCAGTCCCTGTCAACAGATTGATTCAACTTGAATATTTTTTTTTTTTTTGCACATATAACATCAAGACGTGCTTACTTAAATATTTTACACAAACAGCACAAGTTACAGGGATACGTATGTAAATCAAAACTGGAAATCAAATTGAAATAATTGTTTTAATTATAAATTATTTACTTACTTTCTAGTTAAAATAAGTAAGCATAGACAGATTTTAAAATTTAAAATGATAGGACTGTGTAAAATTGAGGGGAGAGTCACAAGCCAGTTCTACAACTGGAAATGATAAGAAAAAAGAGATGAGAAGAAGGAATATCACAAACCCCAGCAGGAATGTCAGCTACAATTTCCTGCAGCAGAATGGAATGAAGCTGTTGTGCAAAAAAAAAAAAAAAAAAAAAAAAATTAAAGGTAATAAAGTAGACAATATAAAGAGATAATTTCAGCAAATACATAGTAAATTTAAAAAGATGTTTCTTCTCAACACTCAACATAAAAATGTGGCTCCTAGAATATGATTACTTTAAAATTTAAAATTATTCATATGCTTGGCATTATATGTCTGTTAGTGTCATGGTACCAATAGATGCTCAATCTTCAAAATCTGTTTCAAATCTCCCCACCCCATTATCACCCTATGACCATTGACCTTCACCTCTCACTTGCTCTGTGATAGTCACCACCTAACTGGTCTCCTGGATTTACTCTTGCCTCCTTGTATTCCATTCTCTGTTCATCAGCTAGCATGATCTTTTTTTTTTTTTTAATTTTTTAAAATTTATATATATATATTTTTTTATTTTATTTTGTCGATATACCTTGTGGCTGATTATTGTTGCCCATCACCAAAACCTCCCTCCCTCCTCCCTTCCCCCGTCCCCCCCACCAATGTCCTCTCTGTTTGCTTGTCGTATCAACTTCAAGTAATTGCTAAAGTAGGCATTTCTCTAAGGAAGATATACAAATGGCCAACAGACATATGAAAGAATGCTCAACACCACTCAGCATTTGGGAAATGCAAATCAAAACCACACTGAGATATCATCTAATCCCAGTTAGGATGGCTAAAATCCAAAAGACTCTGAACGATAAATGCTGGCGAGGTTGCGGAGAAAAAGGAACTCTCTTACATTGTTGGTGGGACTGCAAAATGGTGCAGCCTCTATGGAAAATGGTATGGAGGTTCCTCAAACAATTGCAGATAGATCTACCATACGACCCAGCTATCCCACTGCTGGGAATATACCCAGAGGAATGGAAATCATCAAGTCGAAGGTATACCTGTTCCCCAATGTTCATCGCAGCACTCTTTACAATAGCCAAGAGTTGGAACCAGCCCAAATGTCCATCATCGGATGAGTGGATACGGAAAATGTGGTATATATACACAACGGAATACTACTCAGCTATAAAAACGAATGAAATACTGCCATTTGCAACAACATGGATGGACCTTGAGAGAATTATATTAAGTGAAACAAGTCAGGCATAGCATGATCTTTTAAAAGTGAAAATCAGATCTTCTCCTGCCCATCACACTTAGAACATTCGCAAAGCCCGTAGACAGGCCCAGGAGGCCCTGCATAATGTGGCCACTGTTGTCTTCTCTAATCACTTTTCTCATCCTCTCCCACCAACCTCCCTGGACTTCCCTCTGTTTCTTGGAATTGACATATCTAAAAATATATTCCAACCTCAGGGCCTTTGGACTTTTGTCTTCTGTGTCTGTGTCTGGAATACTCTTTTCTCAATTCCATATATGTTTGTTGATTAAATGAATTAATGGATGTGTAGGGATGGGTGAATTGGATTAGACATTTGAATTTCATCCAGAATTTATCCATTCATCCATTTATTCAGGCAGATGCACATTATTTAGTCACCACTATTTGCCAGACACTAGGCTAGGGTCTGAAAAGCCACATATTTTAAAAACTTTCTCTCTATAGGAAATAAAAAGAGAACATGGTTTCTGTTTGTGATTTTTCTTCTTCCAATTTTGGAGGACTAAATTTATCTACAGCTAAGCCATTCCAGAAATTTTATGTTGTAAGTATATTAAAAACAGAACAAAACAAAAAACTGGGGCTCAACTTGATGATCTCGTAAGCAGAATATAAAAAGTTAATGACATTAGGAGTCTCAGCCTGGGTTGGAAACAGATATACAGAAACTCCAACTCAATTAATAGGATGGAAGAGGTCAGCAGGGCAGGTTCCTCTTGGGCAGGGGCTACATCTTATTAGGTTTTGTATCCTCAATGCCAGCTCCACAGTAAGAATTCAATAAATTCCTGCTAAATTGAAATCATCACTTATAATAAGCCCTTAATAAGACTGTGGATTCCTTGAAGGCAGGTCTACATTGGTAGGTCTCTGCATTCTTGAGCTCCCCCATATGCCAGTCTCCACTATCATTTATGTGCATTATGGATAAACCTTAAGTCCTAAACATATCAGGCAAGTAACATAAATGAGTGAAATTGGCCAGATGTAGACACGAGGGTAAAGAGACTGGGGACTGGGGAGAACAGGCCCCATCTACAGGGGCCCAGTGCTGCTAGATCTTTTTTTCTAAAAGCTGAAAATTTAGATTTTTTTTACTTGAAATCTCATTACTTTTAAATATTGGCAATTAATTGAGAATGTTTGAAAACGCTTTGCAGGACAAACACATATGTAGGTTACATTTGGCCACCGGGGATTCAGGCCATAACCTTGGTGTTAAGAAAAGGGGGCATAAATAAATACTTCTTAAGCATCTATGCACATAGCAGGAGTTGGGCTAGGAGCTTTCCACTCTCCATCTCTTTATATTCCCCCAACCTCCCAAGTACAGGGTATCATTAGCTCCATTTATAGAGGAAAGCAATAGGTCTCAGAAGGGTTAAGTGGCTTGCTTGAGGTCATAAAACCAGAAAGCTGGTGAGGTAGAGTGAAAATCAAAGACATTGATCTTTCCAATATATTGGGCTGCCTTCTAATTACAGATAGCAGATCAATTCTTAAACGGGAAACAATCAAATGAGTAAACAAACAAAATAGTTCCTTTACTAAGAAAAAAGAAACTGGTTTTTACGATAGGGTCATCTTTGAAACATGAGCAGGATCACCACCTAGGAAATGTTTCCCAAAGACATATTCTTACATATGTCAAAATTCTTCTCTACTTTCTTAGAGCATGTAAAGACCAAGACTGCCCTGAAATATAAAAGTTGCATGCATGAAAAAGGTCTGAGATACACTTGGCAGTTTGATCTTTCTGTGTTTGGTTTGCAAAGGCTCATTTTGCAGACATGTGTTCTTGCTTAGAAATGCACAGAGGTGGATAAATCACTGGGTCGGCGTCCTCAGAGCCAGCTCCATTAACTTTCTTGGCATGATCTCACCACTGAAGTCAACATGACTTAAGAGTTTATATAACATTTTACTAGGCTTTAATTCCATACTTTTCCTGAATTTTAATGTTCATCTGATGGGTAGAAAATAAATGTTGCTCATGACTCAGAGACCAAAGTTTTGAAAATTTAATTTGTTTTAAATTAACTTATTTGGCTAATTTTGATTACAAGTAGATAGGAGGGAGAGAGTTTTGAACATCCCCGAAAGGAAAACATTTCTCTCTCTCTCTCTCTCTGTGTATATATATATATATATGTGTATACTATGTGTGTGTACATAAATACATATATATATATGTATATATGTATTTATGTACACACACATACTATACACACACACTCATATAAACACACTACAATGTAATCATCCTTCTAAGAAGTGGACAGAAGTTCAAAGTCCTATTTAATAAAGAAAATAGGACCATTTTACCATGATTATGAGTCATGTGACTTTGGTGATTGCATTTGACTGGCTTCGTCTACTGACCCCTAATGCTTGCTTTGTAATCCTTAACAGACTTTTGTAACTGTGTAGCTCAGTGTTCCCATTAAAAGGAAGGAAGAAGGAAGGAAGGAAGGAAGGAAGGAAGGAAGGAAGGAAGGAAGGAAGGAAGGAAGGAAGGAAGGAAGGAAGGAAGGAAGGAAGGAAGGAAGGAAAGAAAAATATCATCACCAAAACTCAATTAATCAAAACTTTACTGTTTGGACAAAATCTTTAGACCAGTGGATCTTAGCAAAAGACAATTTTGCTCCCCAGGGTACAGCTAGCCATGTCAGGAGACATTTTTGGTGTCATGACTTGGGGGGATGCTACTGGCATCTCGTGGGTACATGTAGACCACAATGCACAGATAATATATGACATGAGAGATGCCCTAAAGATAAAGAGATTATGCAGATATCTTTTATCGCAGAGGAAAGAGACATGCATATTGCCTCTGTTTCTCTGATATGGAATCTTATTTTGCAGTTGGATTTTGGCAATACCTCACACAGTTGTGGGGGTGGCACAGAATTTGGGAAGGCTGAACTCAAGACCCAAAATTTGCTCAGGTCATCAAGTGGCCTTACACAAGGTCCTTAAACTCATTGACACTCAAAGCCCTTACTTATACATGGAGATAGAAATTATGACACCCACCCATCTCACCTCAGAGGATATTAAGAAAATCAAATGTGATAATGACTGTCAGTGTGCACACAGATAACCACCACTGCCACCACCATCATCACCATCATCATCATCCAGGAGAATTGAAAATGTCCATAAGGAAGCAACATGATTTCCTTTCTCATTCATTCATTTCCTTAGCAAACATTTACTGTGCCCAGCTATGTGCCAGGCACCCTACTATGTTCTGGAGATATAAAGATGAGCAAGACATTAAGACCTTGTCCCCTTACTGCATCAGCTCCTACTCTACATCATCTTACTTTATTGCTGGATAGAACAAGAGTAACAGGTTTGGGGTTAGATGACACAGACAACACATGAATTCCTTATTTCAGAGTTCCTGTCCTAACCAGTGATCCCAAAGAAGAACACAGTGAGATTAGGAATGTCTGAGGACATGTTATTGGGCAAGGTTAGAAAAGGGACTGCATAAATCAGTTGGCATTTGGTCCAGTCTGACCCAGTCTCAGGCTCACGCCTTCCTGGAGGCACGAGGAAAATGGCCATTGTCCTACACAGGCTAATGGGGACTACTTTCACATGGCAGCAAGGTTCCCTGGGGTTTAAATTTAACTCCCTGGAGAATCTATGAATAGACTGCAGATTTTAAAGCCAAATTATACCCTGTCCTTTCAAATCTTTCTTCCAACACCCCAGGAAGAATTATCTCCCCCATCTTTCTATGCTCACACTTTCCCTCACAACACTTTGTGCAAGACTCACCACATTGTGCATGACGTGTGTGCACGTGTATGTTTATATAATGTGTCTGTACCCACTACTAGACAGAAAATCAAGGAATGAAAGGAAAGGAGCAAACAGTTCTGGACAGACAGCCAAGTACTATCCTCTGAGATATATCAAGTACTATCACTTTGGCCGATGGTTTTTCGACTTCACAAATATATCAGAACCTTCTGGAAAACTTTATAGAAATATAAAGGGAATATAACAGTGGTTAGGAAGTGAACTGAAAGGGTTTAATCCTAGATCTGCCACTTAATAGAGATGGTCCTTGGGCAAGTTAACCTCTCCATACTGCAGTTTCCTCATCTTTGATGAGGATGCAAAATCATCATAGAGTGGTTGTGAGAATTCAACAGTGCCTGGCACCTAATCAGTGTTTGCTGTAGCTGTTATTACTGTTATAACTATTTTTCATCATTGTCATCATCGTCATTATTATCACAGATGTGTTTCATTAGTTTCAAGGAATTAGGGCCCAGTTGTCAGTATTTTTTTAAATGTTCCACAAGGTGGAGAGCTACTGACTCAGCATGCAGTAGGCAATTCATAAGTGATTGAAGAATAAACGAAGGAAATGAAGGTCACACCCAAAAGAAGAGATACAGAGCAGAAAGTGAATCAAGAAAAAAATGAGAGCCAAAAAAATGTAGCTAATGTGAAGAACATCTTGCCAGTCAGACCCTAAAGGACATTAGTGGAAGAATTCATGGAATGTTCTTCTCTGGGAACTTTAATTAATGAGCAGATAACATTCATTCTTGGGAGGTTTCAGCACAGATAGTGCCTTGAGCCAAAGGAAGCCTTTAAAAATCTCTTAGTCCCCTTCCAGCCTTGCAATTATTAATTTCTCCTTTCTACAGGACACAGGTAGAAGGAAGGAGGGTAACCGACTGCTAGAAAATCTTAGATTAATTCTACACAACTTCTCTTTGTAAATATCTTTCTGTTTCCACTTCACCTTGGAAGAACTTGGTCGCCGCCCCTTCCAGGCCATTTCCTCACCACTTACCCATTCATACAGTAAGCACACGTTGGACCATGGCCTTTCAACACATCCTGCCTTAGTTCTGGGAATTAGTATCTTATTGATCTTTGCCCCAAACCAGCACAGAGGATGCTCAGTAATCATTTGTTAGAAGATGAAAATAACCCAAACAAAGCTTAGTGCAGAAGGCAGCTCGAAAATAAATATTGGACATAAACTTCTGAACTCCCTGACCTCCCATTCCTGCTTTTTGTAAAGCCCACCCTCTCCTTCACAGTGCTTTATATAAGTTAATATCTAGTGAAAATATACCATTCACTCATAACAAACTGTGAGGAAGACTTTTAAATTACACTTATATATGTTTTACAGTTTTATTTTCTTTGAATAAAATGATAATTTAGAACATTATAATAACAAATAGAAAGGAAGACTCCTCCCCCCAAGATCTGCTACTGACTCTTGCTGGACCCTGAAAGGGTCATGGAACCACTCCAAATATTTGTTTCCTGGGGACAAAGAATAAAGAAAATAAAGCTTTTCTTCTAGAGAGCCCAAAGCACTTCCTTTTGCATACTTTCTTTGGTTCTCACCACTTCCTTTAAAAGCATGTGGGATTCTTCTTGCTGAGGCACAGACATGCTAAATGGTTCTCTCTAAAGTAAATTAGCCATCAAAATGAAAGCCAGAAGAGAAAACACTATCCTCCTACTAGAAGTTCTAGCCAGTGCAATAAGGCAAGAGAAAGCAAAAAAGAATATCCAAATCGGAAAGGAGGAAGTAGGACTATTCCTTTTTGCAGATGACATTGTCATATACATAGAAAATCCTAAACACTCCACAAAAAAAAAAAAAAAATACTAGAACTAATACATGAATTTAGTATAGTGGCAGGATATAAAATCAACACACAAAAATGAATAGCCTTCCCAGATGCCACTAACGAAACAGCTGAAAAAGAAATCAAGAAAGTAATCCCATTTACAATAGCTATCCCCCAAATGAAATACCTGGAAATGAATTTAACCAAGGAGGTGTAAGACCTATACAATTAAAACTATAAAACATCATTGAAAAAAAAATTGAAGAGGACACAAATAAGTGGAAAGATATCTCATGTTCATGGGTTGAAAGAATTAATATTGTCAAAATGTCCATATTACCCAAAGCAATCTAAACATTCAATGCATCCGTATCAAAATACCACTGACATTCTTCACACACACACACAAAAACTATCTTAAAATTTATATGGAACCACAAAAGGTCCCATATAGCTAAAAGGCAACCTTGAACAAAAAGAACAAAGTTGGAGGCATCATACTTCCTGACTTCAAAATATACTATAAAGCTACAGTAACCAAAAAACATGGTACTGGCATAATAATAGACAAATAGACCAATGGAATAGAATGAAGAGCCCAGAAACAAACCCACACACTTACACCCAACTGATTTTTGACAAAGATGCCAAGAATATACAGTGGGGAAAGGACAGTCATGTCAATGAATGGTACCAGGAAAACTGGATATCTACCTGTAAAAGATTAAAACTAGACCCCTATCTCTCACCATAAACAAAAATCAGCTCAAAATGGATTAATGACCTAAATTGATCTAAAACTACTACAGGAAAATATAGGCAACACACTGTACCCACAAAAATAAATAGAAATAAAACTGAAAAATAAAGAATTTTTTTTTTTTTAAAAGAAAGCACTATCCTGATTTTGGTGGTGTGCTGGTAAATGTTTAACAACTGGCTCTCTGGAAACAAAACTGTCTGATTTGTACTGCTTACCAATTTCTGTGATGTAAATACTCTCACTGTGGCTGATTTCAGGCTATTGACTATGGCATCACTGACTCCAGAGTTGGGAAGAGAGGCTCACAACTGGCTGTCGTGAACAGTTGTGACAGCCCCAGCACACCACTGTCTGACTTCCCAGACCAGCACCTCATCACTCTCATAGGTGTGAGTTGGTGGTGACGCCCACCTCCTCCATACTATTTTATGACATGTACAAATACAGTTATGGGGGCTCTTATGTTTCAAAGCAGGAAGCTCCTTGGGGGAAGATGGTCGCTTATTCACCTCTGTGCCCTGGTGTTTCGCATAGGGCAGCTAGTCAATAAACCGCTGCTTCTAAGAAATACATGTATTTGTAATCTGAAGTCCTTGAGAACAAAACTTCCCATGTTAAAAAAATTCTCATTACATATTACACAGGTTCTGATTTACCCTATTTTGTCCTGATACATGATTTAACCATCCCAGACTGTCAGGTTGATAGGAATGAATGCTTTGGCAATTCCAAGGAGTAAAATCTTTCTTTCTGGAACTGCACAATGTTCCCAGTGATAGCTATCACCCTGGGAAACACAATCCAAGCAATGACCAGCACATTCTCACAGACTGATACGAGCTAGTCACAATTTCCTCCCAGCACACTTGGCAGAGAGCTAGGGGCTGTAGGGACAAAGCAATGTTAAGTTTTGATAAAGGAGAAAAAGAGAAAATGGGAATATGAAAGATGTCTGCATGTCTGTGTCCCCCTCAAATTTATATGTTGACATTTTAACCCCCAAATTGATGGTATTAGTATGTGGGTCCCTTGGGAGGAGATTAGGTCATGAGGGTGGAGCCCTCATAAATGAAATTAGTGCCCTTATAAAAGGGACCCCACAGAGCTGCCTTGTCCCTTCCATGATGTGAGGACACAGTGAGAAGGCACCATCTATGAACACACGGGAACCTCCAAACTCCTCATGGGAGAAACAACCTGCTTTAGTCATTGACGAGGCCTAAGTAGGATGTCAGCTTTAAACATTTGCCAGGCCCAGATAACACAAAGCCACCCAGCCAAGTGTGAACTATCCCATTGTTCCCACTTCACCTCCCTTAGAACCTGGCAAAGGGTAAATGACAACTGTGTGGGATGAGGGTGGGGAGGTGGCAGGAAGAAGGTGAGCAGACAAGAGTAGAAAGAAGAACGATGCTTTTCTTCCCACCATAGACATAGTCTTCCAGTTTGAATCAGGTCTGAGCTGCAGAGGAGAGAAGATCTAACTCAAGTTTAAGCTCTGGCTGCTCTTCAGCAATAGATAGTCTAGTTACTAAATTGAGACCATGTTTGAAACTTAAAGTGGCTGAATGCTACCTGGGAGTGAGCACAAAAGACATGGCTAACATTCCTCCAGGGATGGGGGAGAAAACCCTCCCATAGTGGGTTTTCATAGCAGTCCCCCAAAAGATACATCCACCTGGAACCTGTCAATATGACCTTATATGGGAAAAAGGGGTGTTTGCAGATATAATAAAGTTAAGGATCTCAACATCAGATCATCCTAGATGAGGGTGGGTCCTAAATCTAATGACAAGTCCTTGTAAGTGAGAGAAGGGAAAATAGTCAGAGACACAGGGAAGGAGGTCTGGCAGGATGGAGGCAGAAATTGGAGAGACACGGCTATAAGCCTCCTTATGCCAAGGATCACCAAGGATCACCAAGGATTGTCAAGGATCACCAGCAGGCCCCCAAACTAGAAGAGAGTCCTGGAACAGATTTTCCCACAGAGCCCTCAGAAGAAACTAACCAACCCTGCTGACACCTGGATTTTACTCTTCTGGCCACTAGAGTTTGAAGAGAGTAAATTTCTGCTGTTTTAAGCCACCAAATGTATGGTGATTTGTTATAGCAGCCACAGGAAACAAAAGCAGCATCATATAAATTTAAAGATACAACAAGAAAACCAAGTAAGGTTGTGTTTTATCATAATCCTCAGGACAAGCGTGTGCCGTACCCAAGTTACAAGTGTTTTTACTTTCCCGGCTCTGGCTCACCCAGGGGCTATAACAAGCAACGAAGCCTCCCCACGCCTGGCCGCTGTCCCGGAGGCTGCGCGTGTGGCTGTGCTCTCCTCCAAACTGCAACCCCTCGATGGCGGGGACTCTTCCCTTGCGCTCTGTTTTCTGCCTCTGGAAGAAACCAGGCTGCTGCTGCATGTTGAATAAATACAAACAAAGGCAGCATCATGGCAGCCTCATGAGTTACTTCTCTGCTGGTTCCCTGAGTCTTGCTTCAATTTAAAGGACAGTCAAGGTTCCACTGGGTTGTCACTGCATGGATGTCCACAGAAGCTCAGGTTTCATGTTATCTGTGGCTTCACCCCGGTTACCAGCTGTCAGGTAACGGTTTTATGGAGACAGACCCTGGAGAGAAAAATCCACAATATTTTGCAAAATCTAAGAAATGGAAAGATTCGGGGGTTTTGAAACGGCAACAAACTGGACAGATGCCAGTGCAGAAGGCATGGCAACTTCTCCCCCTTGACTCAATTTTGACAGAACAGGCAGCGGTTGTTTTCAGACAGAGCTTCATTGTATTTTTAAAAATGAAGAAAAAAGGCGAAGAAAAGGATCTTATTCCATCCATGTTGGTTGTCTCGAGGAACAGGGTGGAGGGTGGAAAGGTGAGGTATGCAGAAGGTGGTTAATCTGTCTCCTGAACATTATGACTATCTGTTAGGTTAAGATCATCACTGCAAAGCATCTGGGAATGTCAAGAACCACCCAGCCCTCATTTGTGTATTTGCTTGTTTGTTTGTGAGGGTAAAGGCAAGAACAGACAGGGTGAGGGGTGTGCCAGATGACACACAGAGCCAGGGAAAGGACTTGTGTCCCGGCCCAGATCTCTTCCATCTCTAGGCCTGGCCCTGCTGAGTGTTCTCGAAAGTCCTTGAAGTAGTATCTTACAAAACTAAGAAAAGGCACTTTCACCACACCATGCTGCCTTCCAGTGTTCTCTAAGCTTTAGACAATGAGAAGGGGAAGGAAGTTAGCACCTAAAGTCCTTGCACTGAGACAAGCCCAGGGCTACATTCTTTACCTGACCTGAGATATTCCATGCTGTCCTCCTGACCTGCAATATTCCACACTGTTCTCCTGACAAGCCCACAAGGTGATGAGCCATTATCATCCCCATTTTAGGGCTGGGGAAACCAAGGTCCAGAGAGGTGGAACAATTTGGCTGGTTTCCAGCAGACCTGGGATCTCCCAGGTCTCTGTGTGGTGCACCTTCTGCTCCATCCGCCACTTCTGCCCACAGCGGCTTGGGGAGAAGGTGCGAATAAAAGGAAAACACAAGTAACGAGGGCTTTGGAGTAAGGCAGAGCTGGGCTTCCGGCTGAACTCTCACCTCGGGCAGTCACAGAACCTCAGTTTCTCTCATCTGTAAGGCTGACTCACGGATGGCAAGTAGGTTTCTCACTGGGAAGCATCTGCCTAGAGTGGAGGGTTGAGAATGATTCGGAGGCACATTTGGGTCTGTAGAAACAGAGTGCCGGGAGCGATTAGCAATGTCTGCCTGGATGGGGTTGAGGGAATGCAGGTGCCCACACTTCAAACAGCTGTCCCTGGACTGTACCCTGGCTTCACATACTTCATGCACCTTTATGTTATGAAAGAACAGTTGCAGGTAATGGTATGACATGTGTGGCCAATCACCTTTCTCTCACCCTGGGCCTCTGCTTGCATTTTGTACCATCTGGGCCTCAGGGAGGATGATGGTCCAGGAAACTGGTACAAGAAAAGAGTAATTTAATTTATCTGTGAACGGCTCATCCACTCAAGCATTCAGCAAGACAACCATAATGGTAGCCGCAGCATCCAGGAGAGGAGACCCTTTCTCTCTCTGTTCTCCCAAGTGTGCCTGAGTCACCATTCCCTGACTTCTTGCCTTTCTTTACCGCTGTTTCTCTTTTACCCACCCTTAAAGGTGTTTTGTCATTTCTGAAATCTCTCAAGACCATTATAATATGGCTCTCCTATGAAAATTCCACGTTATTCCTTACATTTGAAAATCTGTCATATACTACCATATTGTATTGTATGCATGGTTATTTCAGACTTTCTCCATATGGGTTTATATAAATGATTTAGCAGAAAGGACTTTGTACTCAGAAAGATTTGGGTATGAATTTTGCCCCTTACAAATTTTTGAACTCTGCAACCAGGGTTGAACATCTAACCTCTATAAGCATGAATCCTGCACCTATAAATGGTGTGGTAATATATGCCATACTAGGTTTTACAGGAGATTCAGCAAAATTATAGATGCAAAGAGCCTTGCATATTGCCTAGCACAGAGTAGAGACTCAAAACTGTGATTCAATATCACTGTCATTATAAGGTGATTTCACAACACCTTAAAAATTGCAAAAACAACAAACACATGGTAATAAAAATTATTACAGGGCGGATTCATACGAGATATAAGCAGAAGAGTAAAATGTCAGGGTAAGGAAGACTAGACTCAATTTGAGGTACTCGTGAGGTCATGAAAACCATGAAGACTCACTGTGTGCAGTGATGGAGAGAGCACAGAACTCCTGGGTCATCCCCTGGAAAATGAGGTAACAACACCTAGCTCAGAGCTCATTAATGAGATAATACGGATTAGTGTCTTGAGCAGAGTAAGCAGTCAGTAAATTAAAATTGCAGGTTTTGTTAGTTTTTCACATTCTTTGATAAATTGTTGGTCGTGCTAAATTCTCAGTTTTCTTATCTTTAAAGTGACAATCATAATATTTTTCCTATCTGGTTCGAAAGAGATATATTTTGGAATGCAGTTTCTTAGTGGAAATCAAATTCTGGATAAATTTGAGTTAGGATTTTGAAATGTCTTCTTGTCCACCTGGTTTAATGTAAATACCTCTTCTCACAGGAGAAGCATGACTGAAATATAGCAAGAGGTTGACTAATACGTGTTTGTTGAATGTTAAATGAACAGAATGGTACTAATAGCTACCACTTATCAAGTCTCTATTAGGAACTGAACACTATTTTAAAAATTGAGTACTCACTCTTTTATTTAATCTTCCAATAACCTGTGTAACCTGCATGGTGGATAATATTTTTTAACACCCATCTGCAGCTAAAGAAACAATAATAATGTGCACTAAGCACTCACTATAGACTAGGTTCTGCGCTAAACATTTTACAAATCTTATTTTACTCTGTGGTACCATGGTGATTTATGCTGGCTCCAGCCTGGGTTTGAATTTCTGACTCATCTATCCTCCTCGGGCCATCAGTCACTTTCTGGGCTTTCCTTTCCTCGTCTATAACATAGGGATGATAATATCACTGACCTTGTGAATTAAATGAGTGAACACAAGCAAAGCTCTTAGAACAACACTCGGTACACAGTAAGTGCTCTGTAAATGTTAGCTATTATTATGATTATTGTCTTTCAATGAATAAAATATCAAATAAAATGAACAGCACATAAGGGGCAAGCTGTGTGAGTGCAAAAAGCTCAGGAGGGGGGTCTAAAGTCTGCTTCCGAAGAGGAGGCAGCTGCAGCGCTCAGCTCTGGCCATGGTGCATGGCTGGGATCAGGAAGCAATAGCTGGTCGCAGCGCCACCGTGGCCAGCAATGGACGAGGGGACAGCCGGCCCTCGGGGCAGAGGAGCAGGGCATGGCCAGCAGGCACAGTGACTGTGGCGATTTCAACATGAATCTCTCCGGGTTGGACTGTTCCCAGCTCTCACAGGCTCACAGCTCCAGGAGCTGCAGCCCACAAAGGGGCGCTGGCCTCTTCCCGGAGACCTGGGAGCCGGCTGAGCTACTCAGGGGAAAGTGCATGCAAGGGAGGAGAACCAGGAGCCGCAAAAATGGAGCGCACGACTTAGAGCTGGAAAGGCCTTAGAGGTCATCTCATTGAGAATGTTTTCTTTTAAAAAATAAAAAAAAGGAAAAGGAGAACAATGTCAGCGAAGTTCCATCCCTAGCCCAATGGCATTCGCTCACCGGTGTCAGGGCTGGACCTCAATCCTGGCCCTCTGGCCCCCTGCCGACCCTCTGTGCACCCTAGTGGAATGGCCACCTTTTTTGAGACTCTTGTTTCTCCCGTTACCATTTCACAGGTGAGGACACTGAGATGTCAAAGGGTGAGATGCCATGACATGCATGGCCAGGCACTTTGGAAGAGCATGAAATAGGAGGGATTTCAACCAGCACCTGTTTGACCCCAAAGCAAGTGCTCTGAACACTGATGTCAGTTGTCAGTTAAGCGGGCATTTGAGGAGTATTCTCGGGCTTCCTGAATTTTCCTCCAGAAGACTTTACATGCTGTATGGTCTTGTTTATGATCCTCGAAAATAACAGCATAAGCATCTCTGGGTCATCTAGATGACCTACAAATAACAGGGTACTAAGACTGGGTTTCTGCATCTGCCTGGGTAGAGGGTTTAGGGCGCACAGCTCCAAGGGAGGGTATAATTGACAGTGTTACACATTCAATGCAGAGTCTCTGAGACCAGATCCCGAGGGCCCACAAACTTACAAAGTGGGGTATGTGGTCTTCAGATTAGAAAAATTCTGTATGGGACAACATCCTTCTCCCAAGTCCCAAGGGCTCTTGAAATGCAGTATCTGTGAAACCCAAGCAATCCAGGCCTGGGCATTGCCCCTGCTGCTGGCCTGGCCCTGTCTGCTCTGTCCAGGGAGGGTTGTGAACCCCACTCCCTGCCTCAGGCTACGCCCACCCCATAACTGGGCCTGGAAATATTCTTTCCTTTTCTCAATACCTGGACTTGAATCCTTACTGCACTTGATTAAAGAGCAATGACTTTATCAGCAATCCACGTTCCTTGAGTGTTTTCTAGGAACCAGATATTGTTTTACTTATTTAATGCATATTCACCCATTTGAGAGTTAAAATAACCCTATGGCTTAGGAATATATATTATCACATTCATTTTACAGCTGAGAAAAGTGAGGAGCAGAGAGATTAAACAACTTGCTCCAGGTCCTACAAGGAGTCAAGCTTTGATACCGGGTAGTTCCTTTTCTCCTCAAAGGGGGGCGATCTGGTTTAATGTGATATATCTGGAACACAGCAGGTTTTGATAAATGTCGTTTGGTTGCAGAGAACTGATGGATGAGAGAGCAAGTATCAGTGTGGATATGGGCTTAAACATGGGCTTAAACCTGGGTTCAGGCCTTTCACCAGCCACGTTCCAGCTGTGTGACTTTTGGCAAATGGCTTCATTTTCCTGAATCTTGTTTTTGTCAAATGTGGAATGTGGATAGGAATGAAGACACAACTCCAAACAGCACATAGAATGTGGTAGGTAATAAGTAGATCTTCTTCTTCTTCTTCTTCTTCTTCTTCTTCTTCTTCTTCTTCTTCTTCTTCTTCTTCTTCTTCTTCTTCTTCTTCTTCTTCTTCTTCATCATTATTATCATTATACTTTTGAATAATAGGAATTAGAACTCTCATCCTTCAAGTTCATGATCTCCATGGTCTGCGCCATTTACATGGAACTGAACTCCTTGAGAGAGGAGGTGGAGATAAAGGGACTATCAGCACTAGGAGCCATGGTGTCAGAAAGTAGTTTCTGACCTAGGAATGAGCCTATGCTTAAGTCATTCCTATCTCACGAAAAAAGCAAAGTGCAGGGGGAAAGCAACACGGGACCTTAGAATGAGCCCGTGCTAGGAATGAGGAGACCTGGATTCTGCTTCTGCATCTACTGCTAACTAGTACTCTCTGCTAGTAGCCTTGCTGCTGGAACGAGCCTTAGCAGATGGCCTTGCCCAAACTGCTCTATTAATAGAGGAGACACATTGAGACTTAGAAAGGGTGACTTTCTCAGTGTCGTATAGCAATTTGGTGTACAGGCCAGAGCTGAGATTGAGACCACATCCAGTCCTTTTTTAACTGCCTCCTGACTTGCTTCCAGCACACTCCTTGCAGCCCCATTCCTCTCTCAGATCAGTGACCCCAAGCCATGTATCCATATCTACTATTCTCTCTCCTTCTCTCCTGATCATCACTGCAAAGATACAGTCAGGTACTGACCACCATGGGCCTGGATCCTTAAAAAAAAATCAACTCTATACAAAAGGATATAGGGATTTAGTTGAGGTGATTCTCAATTGCCATTACAAATATTAAACCATTAAGAGGTCGCACAAAGAAATAAATGATGGATATCAGTATCAGAGAAGTTTAAAAAATACTCTATGCATAAAGAGCTTAGAACAGACTCTGGTACACAGCAAGTTACCAGTGTAATGTGAGCCATAATAATAATTATAACAACAATAAGAGTTGTCATTGTTGTCATCGCCATGATCACCATCACTATGACATCCCATCCTAGACAACAGTACCCTATGTGGAACTACTTTTCAAACACAGCTTGGGATCCAATGGGATTCATGAAATCAAATTACTGGATCAAGGCCAGCATCTTAAAATATTAAATGAAATGGAACAAACAAAATAAAACTGAGTAAGTTAGAAAGTTATCAAAATGCATTTCCTGTGGTAAAAGGAGAGTTTCATAAATTTTTTTTCCCAGTGATATGTTGTGTGTGTGTGTGTGTGTGTGTGTGTGTGTATACACACATATGTATTTGTATACTAATTCACACGTAAAATATACTTATTACTGCAGCTCATGGTCAAAATGCCTCGAAAAACACTGTTCGGCAAAGCGTTGGTGTCAGAAAGACCCAGATCCTGGACGGGCACAACTTCTCATATAAAATTGCCTGTTCCCCTCCTGGTTGAATGACTCGGCCCAAGGGAACGCCTTTTCTACTGAACTTAAGTTCTGTCCTCTGGGGTGACACAGCAAAGAGCAAACTCCTCCCGCCATGACAGCCCTCAGGCCCTCCAAATCCTGCTCCCTCCCAAGCTAAGCCTTTTCTCTTCTTTCACATCTGATGAAAATCTTCTGATGAAATTCCTAGGCCACCACATTCCTGTTCATGTGCCACCACAGCCACTACTATTTTTTAATATCCCTTCAGTATCTTTTTACAAAGTACTTTCACAGACCAGAAGTAATACTGTATTATTTCTGAGCCCTTGCTCCATGCCAGGCACTGCACTAATTGCTTTATATTTTCTGTTAGTCCAGATCCTTTAGTGCAAGTGACAGAAACACAAATAAAAATGGCTTAAGCAAAGAAAATTCATTTGCTGACAGCACTGGAAACCCAAGGGATTTAGATGCAGTTAGATCCAGATAAAGTCATTATAACTCTATTTCCTTTGTTTTCTGTCTTGCCTCTGCTTTATGACTTTTTCCGCAGGTGGCCACCTGAGCTTGAGACCTACGTCCTAGCTCCCCAACTTGAGAAGAAAAAGAGCTTCTCTTTCCTGATAGCTCCAGCTAAAGTACTAGGTATGGTTCTCAGTGGCCTTGCTTGGGTCACGTGCTCATCCCTCCAAGAAATGAGCCTAATCCCACTGAGCTTCATGGACGAAGTTTGGGCTTTTGTGGTGCTTGGAGGAAAACTAAGAGGGGGGTGTTGTTACCAGAAAAAGGAGAATGAATATTGAGCAAACTAAAGAAAGAGTCATCTACCAGCGAACTCACAATACTGTAAGCAAGACGTTATTCTTACATGTGGCACTAAGGTAAGCATGATTATGTCATTTAACTAAGATCTCATAGCCAAGAGGTGACAGAGCTGGGACTCCATCCCAGAAGTCCCAGGTCTTCTTCCTCGCCGTCTACCACACTTCTTTGCCTGCACTGTCCTCCTGGTTCTTCCCTGGTCTGGCCCATGAATACCACTTCCCTTCATCCCTGCTCTGCATTCTCATCAATGCAGACAGTCGCAGCTGCCTTTGCAGGAGCCTGGCCGCATGGCTGGTTTAGTTATTTAAAATCTGGACCCTAATGTTTAATCAAGTTCTTCCAGCCTGTATGGCTGTTGATTATTTTCTAAAAGATAAGTGAGTGTATATTCATTCTTTTGTATTTAAAAAAGGATTTTTATATATATTGATACATGTAGTGATATATTTGATCAATACATGGATCCACAGAGGAGAGTTGAGTGCTTTCTGTATGGAAGACATAAGTGAGATTCAGAAAGGTTAAATAATTTGTCTAAGGTCACACAATTATTAGTGACGGAGCTAGAATTCCAATCCAGCTATTCACGTAATTTCTAATAGTTAATACCTGCCCTTGTCTTGGACTGTTAAGAGCTTTAGGAACCGTGATTTTCCCCACCTACTTTTCACCTAGCTTCTTTCCCAAGTTTTTGTCATTACCAGTTAATAACTCTGTGTTCCGATCTAAATCAGAGATCCGCAAACTATAGCTGGAGGTCTATTTCTCTAAACTGCCCCCTCACCTGTTTTTATAAATAAAGCTTTATTGGAACACAGCCATGCATATCCTTTTACATGTTATCTTTCATGCTGTAATGCTGGAGTTGAGTAATTGTGACAGAGACCTAATGGTCTGCAAAGCCTAAGATGTTGACTGGTCCTTCACAGAAAAGTTTTGCCAACCCCTGATCCAGGTCATTGTGAAGAGCTGAACTGAACCTAGCCAAAGATCTGCTCTGCTGCCTACCGCTGCAAGTGACCTGCTCTGTTGCCCACCAGGCAGTGAGTGATCAGCACTATGTTGCCGGTCCTCGTACAGAGCTGGTATACAAGGACAGTTTACTGACACAAGCCAACACAAGCAAAATGGCAACCCTGGGGCCCATCCAACAGTGAGTTCTTCACCAACATAAGCCAAATGATCCTGAACAGAATTTCCAAATATCTACCATCTTTTTTTTTGCTTCAGAAAATGTTTCTTTTCTCATTACTGTGAATCTCTTACTTCAGAGGTCCACTGCCATACTTATTCACACCACAAATAATATGTCACCACCACTGTGCTCTGTGCTGGGGACTATTCAAAGCAGTTCTCAAGGGTGATGTCACAATACTTTGGCCTCAAAGTGATCTGTGAAGTATCCACAATTAACTGGCCAATAATAATTAAAGTCCTGAAGTTTAGAACTAACTTACTACTAAATAAAAAACCAGAGCCAATTCAAGTTCACAATAAAACATGACCTAATACATAGAAATGAGACTGCAGACCCTGGATTAAACCCTGCCTTAGTTTATTCTACCTGCACAACCTTGGGCAAATTACTTAACCACCTGTTGCCAAATATCCTCATCTGTAAAATGGGAATAATAATAGTACTTACCTAAAAAAAACTTTCTGTGGTAGTCAAATCAGTTAAAATATGTGTTGCCCGTAAGAGAATGCTTGGTGTGTAGTAAGGGCTATATATGGGTTAGCTATTGTTATTTGTTGAGTGTTTATAATATGTAGTTGTATGCTAAGAGCTTTGCATGGATTAATTTAAACCTATAACCCTGTCACTGTCACCTGATTTATGATATGCTTGCATATGAGAAAGGAGGAATTAGTTACAGCTGGTATATGGAGATCTGTGCAGAACCCACAGCCTATCTTAACTATGCCGTATTCAGAAATAGATTTTAACTGGATGATCTCATTACTCAACTGCTTGGAAACAAATGCTTTTTAGAATAGCACATACACAAAAATAAGAACTTACAGCTTAAACCTCATTTGCTTAACTTCCTCTTAAAATTTGGAAGGGGGGGGTGTCTACTAAAATCTAGGTATACCCTTGACAGCCCATCAAGCATGTGGACATCATCTGTCACATGTACACTAGAAGAGAAATTCTTGTAAATCTCTTTTCTAGGGTACTTAGAATCACATTCCCTTTCAGTCCATCATGAGTTTCTTCATCTGTAAAGAGCCAGTCTCCCAGGTTTGTTGTGAGGAGGAAATAAGATACTCCATGTAAAAACTGCTTCACTCAGCTCCCGGCTACTGACAAGCGGATGACTGTCACCGCCAGAAACTTCAAATCATCTGCCATTGCCCCTATCGGGTCTGGGCTATCTCAGCAGTCAGAGTTCAGGCACGTTTCAATCTGGCAGCTCAGCCAATTCCCCAGAAATGGAAAACCAACAATTAGAACCTGGGCTTAAGATATGCAACCTCATGAGCAATTAATGCAACACTGTCTAGTCCTAACACTTCTAGGACCTTGAAGAAACCCAGACTCTTAGGAGCCAAAAGGGGCCCGGTGGTGAGTCACGGAGTCCACCTCCTTCCCTGCTGCGAAATGGGTCTGTGCCACTGAGAATTATGCAAGAGCTTGGGGGGGCCCAGCACATCACAACAATGCCACCACATCTCATAAACCATCTGCAGAGAGCTCCTCCACACGCAGTTGGGTGACTGGGACTATAATTAAAATACACGGGCCAGGCTCATGAACTTATAGTTGCCTTCCACCCAGGACAAAAGTGGGATGCAGCTAAATTGGCTTCATTTTAATGTCTCACTATTTTCTTAGTCTCAGCAGAAAACATGCTGCCTGGCGTCCACTGGAATGCAATTTCCAGAGCTGCTTCCTGGCACCCTGGACAGATGCATGAAGGAGAAGAAGACTCCAATGACAGAGCTCACCTTGTAATAACAACAGCAACCTTGGCCCCTTACTGAGTACATACCAGGTTCCTTAAAGATGTTTTCTTATTCATTACTCTGAGCAATGCCCTGTGAGGTAGGTATAATTATCATTCCCATTTTTACATCTGAGAAAAACCAAGGCTCAGAGATGTCAACCAATCTGAGGTCACACAGCTTATAAGTGGCAGAAGGCTATTAGAAGCCAATTCAGTCTGGATTCAGAGCCTGCAAGCCTAACCCCAACTCTATTGACTCCCAGAGTTAAGGTGTCTCCAATACCAGCTGTATCAGCCTGTTTTGTGTTGCAATAACAGAATACCTGAGACTGGGTAATTTATAAAGAACAGAGGTTTATTTGGCTTATGATTCTGGGACAGCTGCATCTGGCATGGGCCTCAGGCTGCTTCTACTCATGGTGGAAAGTGGCAGGCAGCTGGCGGGTACAAGCAGATCACATGGTGAGAGGAAGCAAGAGAGGCAGAGAGAGGGAGGTTCCAGGGTCTTTTAAACAACCAGCTCTCATGGGAACTAACAGAGGGAGAACTCACTCATTACCCACCCCCCCAGGGAGAGCATTAATTCATTCATGAGGGATCTGCCCCCATGACTCCAACAGCTCCCAACACTGCCACATTGGGGATCAGATTTCCACTTGAGCTTTGTGGGGGACAACACATCCAGACTCTACCATCAGCATTCTTTTGTGGCTGGGTCTCAGGAGCAGAAGAGAAGGAAGCCTGGAAGGAGTGGATGTGAAGTGAGTGGCAGTTTTTGAGCTGCTGATGAGTCCAGAAGACTGAGCTCTAGCAGAATACCAGGGAGGCAAGAGTTAAATGGAGCCTGGCCTCCTATTTTCTTGTGTGCTAGTTTCTTTTTTAAACTATACTACTGGGAAGGACTACAGGACTTTCCTGCTCCTTATTAAAAATAGAAAATCTGTTAAGGCAGCAGCTACAGCACAGAGGCAGACAGATATATTGCAGGCAAAAAGAACCAAACTACAGGCAGGCCAATAGCAATGGAGGTGAGGCCTGCAGTCTCTAATTAAACCTAGTGCCTCTCTCAGGGCCAGAAAGCAAGAAACAATAGCGATCCTCTTTCCCTGCAGCAGCAGAGAGAATGTGTCCTTCCGGGAAGAAAAGAACTGATTCCTTTCTCCCTCCTTCCTTCCCTCTGTCTTCCTTCTACCCTCTCTCTCTTTCTTTCCTCCTTCCTTTCCCAACTCTTCATTGCAGATTCTGATTTGTGACCAATTCTGAAGGAGAGTGGTAGTTACCATGTGTTTCCTTTTCAGGGAAAAAGACACGAATCTGCTACACAGGAGACATCTTTGCTTGAAATCTAGAAATACAAAGTTTTCATTTGATGTGATCTGGCTGTAACACCCGTCTGACTTCTTCCCCTTGGAAGTGTGCAAGTCCCCAGATCATCAGCATATACATATTCCACTGAGACCAGGTTGAAAACACTTGCCGATACTTAATAAATTACTATTGGGTGAGTGAATAAATATTAGAAGTACAAGAACTCCAAAGTTGAGGTTATTCCTGCTGGGATTAAGTATCGCTTTAAAAATGGGTTAGCAATGGGGAAAAGACTTGGGTCTTCTTACAAGCCTATACACCCTCTGTCTAAGAATACGTTCTCACTAGTTCTGAAATTTGTTCCATTCCTTTGAGGAACTGAGATTTTTAAAGAGGGTTTGGAGTTTCTTTTAATGCTGATGTGTGCTCTTCTCCTCCCTACATTTATAATAAATATTTCCTGGGGTGAGTTTTGCCCCCAGGGAACATTTGGCAATGTCGTCACAACAGGTGGGAGGTACTGGCATATGGGATGCTGCTAAACAGCCTGCAATGCACAGGGCAGCCCTCCCACCCTCCCCCAAATTATCCAGTCCGGAATGTCAACAGTGTCAAGGTTTAGAAAGCATGGGTTACCCCGGTGAGAGATTCCTGGTGAAAAGGAGGGGAAATGTGAAAGTCAAAATGACAACATTTCTCCTTATTATACATTTCCTCCCCACTTTCACAAGCCCATTAAATTCTGTGGGATAACTGTGCCCAGAGCACTGAGAGAGCCTGTAAAGAAATTAGACAAAGATCAATAATAATAATAATAACAGTAACGACTCACATTTGTATATCGCTTTACCATTTATCAAGCGCTCTCCCATACATTAACTCCACTGGAGGTACGCTAGGGAAGGAAGTTGGAAAGATTTCCCTAAGAATATTTCCCATTTTATGGGTTTCCAGAATTAACAGTTTAAAACAAATTAGAAATAGATTAAACGAGGTACCTTTGGTCAAACAGAAAAGCAATTACATGATAGGAAATTGTAATAATCCATCACAGGCATCTGGTTCTGAATCCCAGAGCCAGTTGCAGTTTCTGCTGGCATCTGCTGTTGAACACACGACTACAGAAAGAGATTGCTTTTTGTCTTTGAGATGCAGAGATAAGAGCAGTTGCCCCAGAGGAGATGCTAGGAGAGGGGACCTAAGTTTTCTCAGTGATAATTCAGGTGAACCTGTACTTTATTGAATGCCCACTTACTGAGCTCTACCTTACCTGTTGGGTGCTTACATACTATGCATTCATGTCTGAGCACCATATTTTTGCAAGATAAGAATTAACATTCACCTATTTGATGTATTTCATAGACAAGGAAGCTGAGAAGTTGTACAACTGCCTCAGAGCAAAGGACTAAGGACAACTAGTAAGGCAGGATTTGAATCCTGGTCTGTCTGCCTCCCAATTCACGTATGTACTATTACATCGGTTGAGATCTGTGAATACATGGTACCCGGAGCACAGAAAGTACTGAATAAGTATTTGTTGATATTGTCATTTGCAGAGAGAAAATTAAAGAAAAAAAAATCTCATCTATTTACAGTGTGCACAAGTGTGCGCACATACACACACACACACAACACACACACACACACACACACCTTTCTGATGAATTCCCCATCAATGTTAAGGGAGTGTACTTGGTTTCTATTCTTTTTCAGCACTATGAAATCAAAATATCTACTTTATTATTTAGGAACCCCAAAATGAATTCCCTGTTTGTCCTTATGTTTATATATATGAAAGTTCTGCGAACAATATGATACTCAATTTTTTTTTTTTTTTGTCTTTTTTCGTGACCGGCACTCAGCCAGTGAGTGCACTAGCCAGTCCTATATGGGATCCGAACCCGCGGCGGGAGCGTCGCTGCGCTCCCAAGCGCTGCAGTCTCCTGAGTGCGCCACGGGGTCGGCCCTGATACTCAAATTTTTAAGTTGTGTGGACAATTTTAAAATTTGTCATCATACCTCCTCAGTACCTCAGATGCACTTATTTATTTTTTTCAACTTTTTTTTTTGGAAATCATTGTAGATTCACATTCAGTAGTAAGAAATAATACAGAGAGATCCCTAACAGCCTTCACACAGTTTCCCCCGATGGTAACATCTCACACAACTATAGTACGATATGACAACCAGGGAATTGGCATTGACATCCATTAAAGTCCACCCACCTTACTCAGATTTCACCAGTTTTGCACTTGTGTGTATGTGTGTGTCTGTGTGTGTGTGTAATTCTGTGCAATTTTATCACACGGACACATTTTATTTTATGGCATGGTAAGTACTCTGTGTAACATCAAATATAAATCAAAACACATACACACACCAATAATAAAATGCATTTCTAATGTAGACACAGTAGTTCAATGATTCATTGAGGGTCATTTCTGTACCAGCCACTTTTATAAGGAAAAAAAGGGACATGAAGAGAAAGAAAGCATACCTCCTGCTTTTATGGAACTTGTGTTTTCATTGGAAAAGCAGGAATATGGATAATTACAGGACCAATTAGTGCAAAATGAAAGAATCCTTTCAATTAGGTGCAAAAATAATCAAGATGAATAAAATTATATATTTTTGTGCTTATTATATTGGCCTTGATCCCAAAGTCACTTGTACCTTTAACACTATACATGTCTTAATATATTAATAGTGCTCATCTAACATATGTTTTATATTTTAAACTATTAGCTCTAATGATCTATCAATACGGTGTCTGTGTATCTTCTCCCATTGCAACAATTCAGGTCAATATGTTGAAACATAAAAATAAATTAACTCCAGATTTGATTTATTTACACACAGATTCCCCCATTTCTTTTTTATAAGATTATATAGAATTCCACTAAAATGCATATATCTGCCTGTGCTTGCTTAAACAAAAACACCTGTCAGATGAGGAGGGAATGTTTGGCATATTGGCAGGCGCACTTTAAGCTTTTACAAATAATAAGAACAGTGTTTCATACCCACACAAAAGCCTCTGTTGGGAGAAGCCAGAGGAAAAGTGTTTCATGACTGAATAGAATCATGTCTGAATACCTGATACACTCAATTTCTCAAGGTGGGAGGTGTGGGCTTGAGTGTGTGTGTTTGTGTATTAAATTGCCTCACCTACAACTGAATCCAAATGCATTTTTTCTTTATTGCTAAATCTAGCCCACTCTGTCCTAGAGTGACTTCTCAACTCAGTGTTCAACATCGTGTGAAAATTCTGGAAGATATTGATAATAAAAGAGTAAGGCAAGACTGCAAAGCATTCTGTCTTTTTCTCTACCGCATCCCCATTATTGCTAGAGAGTGGAGAGCTAATCTAATCCTGCTGTAAGTGTGAAAGCTCAGAGGTATAAGGAGGGAAAGCCCCTAGGCCAAGATCACACACTAGTGGCCCGCACTGGATTAGAGCACCCGTCATGGAGTTTCTGCTCTGTGCAATGTACCATATCAGGCGCTGTGGGGAATTACACAGAAAAGGAAAAAAATCTACCAACCAGGAAGCATTATTCACCACTTACTACATATAAGGCACAACACCAGTTTCAGGGACACAAGTAGCTCTAAGAAATCATTTCTACCTTTAAGAAATGTATGGGGTGATATAAGAATAACATAATACATGATTTAAAAAAAACAAACAAACATATGGTCTAAGTTATAAATACAGTAAGAATACTGAAAAGAAAAAAGAAAAATGAGAACCAAGTCAAGGAAGGATTCTTGGATATGCTGGAGCATGAGTTTATGTGGAAGGTGAGAAAGACTTACCTGGACAGAAGGGTAAGGCAAAGGGCACAGGCGGGAGGAGCCAGGTACCAGCGGGGAGGCCAGAACAGAGACCCTGCCTTTTGGTATTGAAGTCAGACAAGCTGAGATTTGATTCTTGGCCCTGTCACTTAATAGCAGTGATTTTGAGAAAGTTCCTTAATGTGTTCGAGCCTTGGGTTCATCTGTAAGTGGGCTAGGTCAGTGCCTATGTGGCAGGGTTGTGGTGAGAATGGCATGTGTTCATACCTGTGACACACTTGGCAAAGCCAATAAGTGCTTGAGGAAGACAGCCATGGGGTGGGGTGGGGAGAAAGAGAATGAAGGAAAACAGAAGGATGGATAGAGATCGGGGTGGCCTGAAGCCAGGCAGAGGAATTAAGCTTCTTTCCCAAGCAGCCAATGGTCTTCTGAGCTAACCTAACTAAATCAAAACAAATAAGCTACATGCATGAAACATGTTAACAAATAAAAACATATTCACAACCAACAGTACAGAATGGAGAGAAACTCTGAAGTAGGTGGGTAGGAATTGCAAAGGACAAATGGAGGGAGGGATGACTAGATTGGGTGGGAAAATCTAGTTCTCTCTCATCGGAGAGAACTAGATTACCATTCACATCTCTGCATTCGGGGCTTCACCCCAGCAGCACGGCTGTGCTGGTTTCATATTAGACAAGACCCCTCCTTGGGAAAGTAGCTTACTAATCCGAGGTTCTGCTTGATTCCATAGAGCTCCAGAATATGTATTGCTTTTAGATCAAATATCTTGTTTCATATAATTAAGGTGTTCATAAAGTTTATTGCCTAAACTAGGAAGCTTTTGTTCTGACAAATGCTAAATCAGATGGGCTGCCAGGAAATTGTCCCTGTTTTGTCCAGCCAAACCAGGACATGCACTCCCGTTCTATACAGCTCACACAAATAATATCAAATTTCTATTTGTTAGTCTACCATGGAAAGTGAGAAATGGCTAGACATATTTTTGCCATAATTGGAAGTATCTGAATTTGAATATAAGTCCCTGCAAACTTTACGTCGAGGGTTCTGGGAGACACCTCAAAGGTGTAGGAAGTCATTCCCACAGCATCTGAAACTCGATTACAAGAGAAACTGATAACTTTCATTCAGGAAAGATGGGCCATTCTGTAAGGACCAGGAGAGCATAGAGAAAGCAAACCATGATTTCAAAGATCAGCCCCAAATCAGAAGCACCAAGGGCAGACTGGCCAACCCACCAAGCAATGGCACAGGGAGGCACGGCAAGCTGTTTCACGATCATGTAGCTCTATGGGGTACACTTGAGGATGAGTAATTGTAGGATTTATCTTCTCGCAGCAACACAATAAAGGTTAACTCAGGAGCTATCATTTGTTGAACAATTATTTTGTGCCAGGCCACTGGTAAATTATTTTCTTTTTTGACAGTTGTATTGAAATATAATTGACACACAATAAACTAAACATACTGATTTTTAAGTATTCTTACACCTATTTGGCCATCAAGTGTACAGTCTATGTGTGTCCCACTATCATATGGTGTGTGAAGTGTAGTGTTGGGCACTAGTGGGGTTTCACAGTGTAGGTGACCCTTGCCCTGGGCTTTGGGTTTCCAAGTGGAGTGAATTCACTATAGTAATACTCTGGGCTTTTCTTGGGCCCCTTCCCTACTCTATTCCAGGAAATGTGGAATAAACTATTTGATAAATTCTGGAGGAATTGCTAGGAAAATCTGGTTTGGTCTCATCTCTTCTTTGGGATAGAACTGTCTACCGAAAGGACTTATGCTCAGCTCCTCCTTGCCATATGGCTTGCAGGGGTAGGGCCTGGCAGGCAGATGCAAGGTTTGCTGGCACTGCCCATGACAGAGTGAGTAAGTGGTTTTCTCTGTGGTCCCACGTGGAAAATCTGACTTAATTCACAGGGCCATCACCCCATTTTCTAACCTAGCCTTCACCTTTATAAAGGTAATAGGTGATTTCCACAAGCTTGAGTTCTTTCATTTTTAAACAAGTGTAGGGATGAAGAGTGCTACTTATTATGCTTTTCTAAATCTCCACCCATATAGCTACAGCCATCTGATCTTTGACAAAGGCACCAAGTCTACACACTGGGAAAGAGACTGCCTCTTCAGCAAATGGTGCTGGGAAAACTGGATATTCATATGCAGGAGAAAGAAACTAGACCCATACCTTTCACCATATACCAAAATCAACTCAAAATGGATTAAAGAATTAAATATACATCTTGAAACAATAAAACTCCTTAAAGAAAACATAGGGGAAACACTCCAGGAAGTAGGAGTGGGTACAGATTTCATGAATATGGCCCCCAAAGCACAGACAACCAAAGGAAAAATAAACAAATGGGATTATATCAAACTAAAAAGCTTCTACACAGCAAAAGAAACAATCAACAGAGTGAAAAGACATCCAACAGAGTGGAACAAAATATTTGAAAAATATACATCTGACAAGGGATTAATAATATCCAAAATATAGAAGGAACTGAAACAACTTTCCAGCAAAAAAACCCAAATAACCCAATTAAAAAATGGGCAAAGGAGCTGAATAGGCATTTTGCAAAGGAAGACATACAAATGGCGTACAGACAAATGAAAAAAGGCTCAGCATCACTCAGCATTTGGTAAATGCAAATCAAAACCACTTTGAGATACCATCTCACTCCAGTTAGGATGGCTAATATCCAAGAGACTGAGAATGATAAATGCTGGCGAGGTTGCAGAGAAAAAGGAATTCTCATACAGTGTTGGTGGGACTGCAAAATGGTGCAGCCTTTATGGAAAATGGTATGGAGGTTCCTCAAACAATTGCAGATAGATCTACCATCTGATCCAGCTATTCCACTGCTGGGAATATACCCAGAGGAATGGAAATCATCATGCCGAAGGGATACCTGTACTCTAATGTTTATTGCAGCACTCTTTACAATAGCCAAGAGTTGGAACCAGCCCAAATGTCCATCATCTGATGAGTGGATAAGGAAACTGTGGTATATCTACACAATGGAATTCTACTCTGCTATAAAAAGAAAATGAAATACTACCATATGCAACAACAACATGGATGGACTTAGAGAAAATTATATTAACAAAACAAGTCAGGCACAGAAAGAGAAATACCACATGTTCTCACTTATTTGTGGGAGCTAAAAATAAAAAATAAATAAATAAATAAACACACAAACAAATAAAGGTGGGCAGGGAAGAAGACACAACAATCACAACAATTCCTTGAACTTGTTAAGACCAGTGAACAGGTATGATATAGTGGGGGGGGGTTGGGGAGAGAGGGAGGGGGAAAGAGGAATGGGTAAAGGGTCACAAAAATCAATTACAATGTATATTGAGAAGTTAAAATAAAAAATAAAATTAAAATAAATAAATAAATAAAATCTCAACAGTAGGGAACCTATGAAATATAAAACAATGTTTCTGACCTTATTTCTAGGTTGTGGAGACAAAACATATATACACAAATTAACTGAAAATATATGTAATGCAAAATTGCACTTTTAAAATGCTTGTGCTAATGTAAATGGCACTAATGCATTTTTATTTTATTTTTAAAATTTTCATCCTTTTTATTCATATGGTCAAGAACTGAAGGGCAATGCATAGAAATAAAATAATTTTAGTAGGGTGAATGAATGAATGATCCTTTTAATTTTTGGTGTGATGTCGTTGAATAGTAAAGAAGGGAAATGTGTCCCTGAAGAGTGAGAGAAGAAAGGAGAAAGGAAAGAGGGAGAGAGAAAGAAGGAGAGAAGGAAGGAGAGAGGGAAGAAAGGAAGGAAGAAGGGAAACCTTTCTAAGTTGTTAGTAAAATAATGAATGAAGTAATGGTCAGTGCTAATGTTTGTCAAGCATTTACTCTGGGCCAGGAGCTAATGCTTTACTTGTACTAATGCCTTTAATCCTCACAACAGTCCTCACAGCAGTACTGCTGTTTTCATGTCCATTTCAAAGAGGAGGAAAATGAGGCCCATGGAGTCGAGTGACCTGATCACAGTCCATGATCTGTAAGGTGCAGGGGCTGGGAGAGGATGTGAACATCTGTGGGCTGCCTTCAGCCCATGTGCTTCTAATGTTACACTCTCCAGCCACTGATGATGTGTCACTGAGAGTGGCTGGCAGGGAAGGAAGTTGGGAGAAGACAGGTGAGGAGGGCGCGAGAGTGTCCCTGAGGAAGAGCTGATGGCATCAAGGCCAGAGGTGAGTCAAGCAAAGGGTCCCCATCAGAAATGCCTGCTGGCCAGCCTGGCCACAGCAGAAGGTCTATGCAGGAACAGAGGACATGGCTGAGTCTCTCACATCTCTCTGCCTTCGTGCAGGAAAGATGATCTCTTTTTGCTCAGAACATCTTTCTCTTTCTTGTTTCTTTCCCTCAATCAAAGCTAATTTCAAGGTTTACCCTCTGTTATAGACACAATGTTTGTATCCCCCACCAAATTCATATGTTGAAGCCCTAATCCCCAATGTGATGGTATTTGGAGGTGGGGCCTTAGGCAAGTGATTAGATCATAAGGTGGAGCCCTCATGAATGGGATTAGTGCCCTTAGAAGAGACACAAGAGAGATGATCTCTCTCCCTGTCATGGGAGGATACAGCAAGAAGGTGTCCTCCTGAAAACCAGAAAGGGGACCCTCCCCAGGAACCACGTGGGCCAGCACCTTGATCTTGGACTTCCTAGCCTTCAGAACTGTGAAGAATACATTTCTGTTGTTATAAGCTACCAAGTCTATGGTATTTGGGGTACAGCAGCCCAAACTGACTAAGATCCCCCTCCTGTAGACTCAGCAAAATGGAAGCAGGGAAACACCATCTGTCCCTGCCTTATCTCTCTTTTGCCAACTGCATTTCAAGACTGCCTCTGAGAATGGGTATCAGTACTTAGTTTCTTAAAATTACCCTGTGAGCTATTAAAATAATCACCATTTACAGGGTCCTTTATGTGGGGATCTACACTGAGGACTTACTTATCACATTGACTATTCACAAAGATCACCTAGGAAGGATTGACTCCAGTTCAGAGATTAGGAAATTGAGGCTCAGAAAGGCCAAGCAGCACATCCAGTGCCACACAGCAAGTAAGCACAGAAGCATGGATTTAAGTCCTGGTCTATCTGCCTCTAAAGTCATGCTTTTATCTATTGCTTTATACCTTTCTCCACTTTTTCAATAACTGGGAGGGGATACAGAATGGGGTGTAGGACAAATGCAAATGAAAACAAAAGCAAACGGGACCCTCACACCAGCAAACACACCTGCTCCTCCTATCTCACTATTTAGCATTGACAGTCCCTGATTCTTACGTAACCAAAGGAAGCAGAAATACCCACACACAATTTAATTAAATAGTAAGTTTAGAAATTTACCATTAAGATGAAAAGTCACAAGAACATTGGATTGTAGTAGGCAGAATTCTAAGACGTCACCCCAAGATTACTGGCTCCTGACTCTTCAGGGTAGCACAAACCTAGGAGCTGCTGCAAAGGGATTTTGGAGTTGTAATTGAAATCCCAAATCGTTAAGATGTGGAGATTATCAAAGTGTGTAATTTAAAGGGCCCAATCACATGAGCACTTTAAAAACAGAAGTTTTCTCTGGCTGCTGTAGAAGAGGAACTCAGAGAGATTCCAAGTGTGAGAGGGATTTAGTTCGACAGAGGTTCTCCCAGGCTGAAATGAGGGAATGTCAGAGGCTCCAGAAGCTGAGTGGGGTCCCTGGCCAATGACCAGCAGGAAAATGGGGACTTAGTTCTACAACCACAAGAAATGGAATTCTTCTAACAACCAGAAAGAGCTTGGAAGTGAATTCTTCCCCAGATAAGAGCCCAGCCCAGCTGAGGCCATTAACTTGGGCCTTGTGAGACCCTGCACTGGGAACACAGTTGAGCCCATCTGGACTTCTTACCTCCAAAACTGAGAGATAATAAATATCTTCTATTAAAACATTAGGATTGTTATGATTTGTTACAAGGCAATAAAAACTAATTCAAGAATTTCACTGTGATAGTGTAAATTATTGAAATGTACTCTATTCCTCATTTTAACAAGACGTATGCATCCAGTTCTGCAAACTGGACAGCAGGAAAAATCTCTTCTACTTCTAGTTAAGGCATGAAGTTAAAGCATTAAGTCAAAGCATTGATTTAAACCATTGACATTAATTTAAACCATTGGGTACCTATTTATAAATGAAGATTTATAGCAATGTGCACAACTGATTGATTTTCCAGGTGAGTATATACCTTTGTTAAAAAAAAAATTATGTCATTTTGAACATTGCTCATCATGTGTTTATTCTAAACATACAGAGAGAAGACAACCATATGAGAAAGTTGATGGAATTTGAGTTTTGAATAAGTAAAAAGTTATTTTCCTGTATCGTAATGGTTTTAATCTGTCAGGAAAAAAGCAAAGCTTTAGAAACAAGTCAAAAAGTAACTAGTCAAAATAAAAAGATTTCAGTTTAGGTTCTGCCAGCTCTGAAAAGCAGTCTGTTTCATCTCTTGAGGATGAGTGTAAGAGATGGAGAAGTAAGCATGTGGTAATGCCTATAGGAAGAAGAGAAGGACCAGGCACTGCCAGCCAGCTCCTCCCTCATTTACCACCAAAAGCTCTGCCTCCTCACTGATGATTGAGCCTCCACACAAGATGGCGGTGAGGACAACCAATGCTATTTCTTGAAGCACTTAGAATAATGACAAGTATAGGAAGATATCCAATAATCGTTCATTCTTGCTCCTTTAAACTGCCCACCAGTTAGTTGGGAATGCTGCTTCTCCACTCTTGAGGTTACTTTCCTATGACAGCAGCTCAATAATTGAAGACCCTTGGCATGCTCAGCTCAGCACCTCCTTTCCTCCTCCAGGAAGATGGCTGTTCACAGTGGCCACCTTAGCTTCTGGGGGAGGAGACTTGCCCCAGTGCAGCTTTGCCTACACCAAGTTCTGGAACTTAGAATGACAAGCACACTTGACAAACAGATCTCATGTTGAGTCCTCCAGCCTGGCCTCTCAATAGCAAAGGTGACATTTCAGCCTAATCTTTGATACTATATTTTATTTCACTCCTTGTTCAGAACCAAGATGGGAAACAGAGTGCTGGTTATTGGAGCTCCTATTCTGAGCTACCAACAATATCCCCCAAGAAACTATAACTCATCCCGGTTTCATTTTGATGTGCATGATTGAGCTACCAAAAGCAGATCCTTTGATTCTAGGACATGTCCCTTAGTGGATGTCCCATCTTATTTATAAATTTCTCTGCTAAATTACATTAATGCGGTTTTTCAGCTTACAAACTCACCCCACCTGGGAGCTCTCTAGCCCAAAGATAAATGAGAGGTAAACTTAAATAAATGCTTATGGGGCCCAGAAAATAATAATATGTCACTTTAAATAATCTGTCATAAAACCAACAACAGTATTTACGTATCTCCAAATATATCTCTGTTGGGAAAATTCCACTTGTAGATAACTGTACAGCTGGAAGATAACACAGAGGCCTACTTCCTGCTCTAAGACTAATGTAATGTTTTCCCCAACCCCAAGAGCTAACATAATTTCAAGTATAAACTAGCATGGCCTAAAAATATATACCACAGTAAAGTTGAAAAAAAAACTGGATTTTTTTTGAGAATTATGACACCTGAGCTCTAGAGCTAGTGCTTCCATTGATTAGCAATAGGATCTTAATCAAATCACTTGATATCATTTATAAACCCAACTCAGTTTCTTTGTAAAAGAAGTCATTTGGACTGCAATCTCCAAAGTCCCTTTCAGCTCTAAAATTGTGTCATTCTAAGGGACAATTAATAAAGAACACAGGAGTAGAATTATTCAGAA
Source organism: Cynocephalus volans (assembly GCF_027409185.1). Taxonomy (NCBI): domain Eukaryota; kingdom Metazoa; phylum Chordata; class Mammalia; order Dermoptera; family Cynocephalidae; genus Cynocephalus; species Cynocephalus volans. The sequence goes on from NC_084468.1 coordinate 14,124,793, forward strand.
ATTTGGACACATATACTTCCAGAAGAGGGTAAACTTTTATGGGTGAGCACCATTACCACTGGAAATTGTTCACCTTAGGAAGGTTCCATGATAGTAGAAAGTAGAATTATGAATTTACATATTAATTAATGTTAGATGCTGTAACAAATAAGCCCCTGAATCTCAGAGGCTTAGCACAACAAAAAGCTTGGTTTTTGTTCATCCACTCTGAAGAGGAGGTTCAATAGGCAGCCTACCTTGCAGTAATTTCAGGACCCCAACTCCTTCTCTCTTGTGGCCCCATCACCCTCAGAGTCTCTATTCCTTCTAATCCATTTAGATGAAAAATAAGGAGTAAAGAAGGCACACATGCTTCTTAACCACTCAGCTAGAAAGCAAATTACTTTTCTCACATGCTATTGGCAGCAATGGGTTATAAGACCTAGCCTAGACAGAAGAGGGCACAAAAGATGGTACTGGAATTACAGTTCCTGGCTGAGCAGTCACGTGGCTGCAACAACTTTTCTCTATGGAAAATGAAATTCAGTCTTTGGAGAGTTGATGTAATGTGCTCTTCATAGATTTAAACTTTCTATTTTCAACAGCAACTTTTACATTAGCAACTAATTTCTGCCTTATCTGGTTTTAATTATGTGATATAAGTGTGCCAAATAAAATAGCACCAATTGTGGTTAAAAGCAAGCAAAACTCATCTGAAATCTATTGTGTGTTCTGCAATGTGTACCTTTCTGTTTTCAATGTGTGCAAGCAGAAATACTAGCCAGATGACTCTAAGAGAAAAAAGCGTGACTGCAGTTACTTTTGTCCAGTTGTAATAAAAACCCACACACAAAGAATGACTGGATTTAGGTAGAATTCAAATCATCAAGAATATTTTACAAAATACGTATATATTCCTTGATTGCTCATTCAATATATTCTGACTTATTGAGCTGCTTACAGAGTTATAGTTCTTGTCAGAGGGGAAAAAACCCTTTGAAAAGGTGGCATGTTATTATCTAGATAGCTGAACCTTATTTTTAATTTGCTGCCAAAGGCAAAGAAATGTCTAGATTTAGTAAATTCAGATTTCAGCCCAGTAGAAACATTTGGACCTTTGGATTTTGGATTTGATATTATTTCCACTATACATTATTGTCTATGAGGGAAAAAACACATATTAAAGAACAATAATTCAGAACTCTAGGCCAGCAACAAGTATCAACTGAAGCAGGGTTTGGAAAACTTTTTTCGTAAAGGTCCAAGTAGTAAGTATTTTATGTTTTGTGGGCAATATACTCTCTGTCACAACTAACTATTCAACTAGCCTTTATATCAAGAAAGCAGAAAGCAGCCATCTATGATATGTAAATAAATGGGCATGGCTGTGTTATAATAAAACTTTATTTACAGGAGCAGACAACAGGCTGGATTTGACCCACAAGATGGCAGAAGACACCAAGTGGAAAATTTTCCTGCACATTGCTGGGAGAGAACATCAGATTTTTTCTTCAATTTTAAAGCTAAATCTTCCAGGTTTGTTTGGAACTTCTATAAAATAAATAACATTTTCATTATAAACAGGTGATGAAAGGAAAGGATATTTACCAGCTGCTAATGAACAGAGTTTGAGACCCAGGAGACCAGGTTTTAATTCTGGCTCTTTCAGGATAGAGGATGTGACATGTGCTTGCCTCATTTAACTGCAATAGGCTTTTGTTTTTGCTTTCCTAAAACCAGGGAGTTAGCCGAGATTACCTCAAATATCCTCTACATCTCTCAAGTTCTTTTAAAACTGGAAAGCTGACTGTGCTGGAAAAAATTTTAGACTTGGACTCAGAGAACGCAGCCTCACAGCTTACTGAGTATGTCACTATGAACGAGTTACTTTAACTCTTTAAGGCTCAATGACCTCATTTGTTGAATGGACCTAATACTCTCTGCCTAAAAGGACTAAATAAAATAATGTATGTGAAAATAGATACCAAGAGAAAAAAGGTTTAATGTCCCATTGCGAATTGAATCCAAATGTGATTCCATGACTAATTTAAAGAAACTTTCTTTGCTATTATCCTAATGCAATAATCAAAGCTGCCTGTACCCCCTTAGAATCTAGAAGTATTCTGTAGCAAGTGATCATAAAAACTAGGTAAAAGTAAATCAGAATATATAAACATGGCACATGCCCAGTTTCTGTGGGGCAGAAAGCTCTGAGCAGGCATGGCTATGAACGGGCATCCCTGACCCCTTCATGAGATCCTCAGAGAACAATAGCCCAACTTCTCCCTTCCTGTGTCTGTTCCTTTATCACAGACTCAGCCAATAACCCACATCCTAAGAGAGGGCTGCAGAATGCACAATTAGAAAGAAGGTTTATTATTTTTGCTGTGCCAGTCAGCACTCCGGCATCTCAGTACATTTCTTTTCATTGTACTTACACAATCATACTCCACAGGTGGCGTTACCCTTCTCATTTTACTGATGCAGAGGCTGAAACTCCAACAGCTTAAACAACTTATCCAGAGACAAAACGTGTGAGGAGGACTGTGTGACTCCACACATTGTGTTCTCGTGCTTATGCGTGAAATCTCAAGAAATGATAAAAACCTGCAGGCAGAAATGGTGACAGCTGAGGCAGGGAATCTGAAACCAGTCTTCCTCATGAACCTGAAAATCAGAGACTGCTTCCCCCAACCTCTGGGCTGTAAGAAGATGGATAAGGCAGAGAGACCATCAGGATCTAAGTCAGGAGTACTAGCTCGATCTTGACACTGGAACAGAGCCTAGGATGTTGCAGGCCAACTTTAACTGGTTTTGAATGAATGAATGAATGAATGAATGAATGAATGGAGAATTGCTCAAATTCAAGATGTCAGTATCATATTGGTCCATGGATAAAAATGACTGTTGATCTGATTTTGTATTTTTAATTCATGTCCTTGCTTTTGCTACAAATCATGTATTGTATCTTCTCCATCAATCTTTCACCCTTTTGAAGTCTGTCTTTCTATTTTCTTTGGCCTCATCTTCCTCTTCCCCTGATTCTACCTCCTACCTCTTCTCTATCCTCATCCCAAATGCTTTCAGGAAGAAAGCTTGAGAATAATTTTTTTTTCACTAGTGGAATATAAGGTGAAAGGAAAGGATTTATTATCTTTATATACATTTAGATTGTCTGACTTTCCTGTGTAAACTTGGAAATAAACCCATTAATTTGAGTTCATGAATACAATGCCATGTGCTTCTTGTTGAGAACTGCTATGGACTGAATATTTGTGTTCCCCTCAGATTCATATTTTGAAATCTTAACCTCCCATGTAATGGTATTAGTAGGTGGGACATTTGGGAGGCGATTAGGTCATGAAGGTGGAGCCCTTGTGAATGGAATTAGTTCCCTTATAAGAAGAGATACAAGAGAGATGATTCTCTCTGCTCTCTGCCATGTGAAGATACAGCATGAAGACAGCTGGCTGTAAACCAAGAAGCAAGCTCTCATCAGACACTGGATCTGCTGGCCCCTTGACCTTGGACTTCCCAGCCTCCAGAACAGTGAGAAATAAGTGTATGTTGTTTAAGCTGCTCAGTCTATGGCAATCTGTTATAGCAACCCAAACTGACTAAGACAAGAATCATATTTTCAATCATGGGAATAGTAATAATAACAAAGAGGTTGATTTAAGGAATATATAAACAAAGTTTGGATTTCTTGAGAAATCAAAAAATATCAGACCCTCCTGGGAGATGTACCCACCCATGTCAACTAATGCACATTCATTCATTTGGAGAACATTCCCCCTCCTGTATTTCCTTTGTATAACGTACAGTGCTAGACCTGGATCAAAAAGGAGTCCAGGAAAAAGTTAACATGTGAGAATACATTATTCTCAAAACTGTCCAAAGATTTTCATGAAAGAGAAGTTAGCATGTTTTGGAACTGGAATTAATCTTGTTCATTATAAATAAAAATGTGTAATGCAGGGAGTAACTGGTTGAGGATAAGTCCTTATCCAATTTAACACACATTGCCTATAGTTATACTATATATATATATATATATAGTATCAGACTTGTTCAGCATCTAAGTGTCAGGCAGGCTAGACTTTCTGTTATTCTCTAGGTTCCAAAACATTTCATGAGTCAGAAAAAGAAAATGAGACATAAGACTTAAGTGAATGATTCCTAAATATAAGGTGTAGAAGTGCATTAACAGGGATTTGCACCCAAATCTGTTGGACCCTAAATCCTTAGTGCTTTTGCAACCATTCTGAGCACATGAATGGTCTTCCGCACAGCAGGAACAGAGCAATTTAGCAGTAGATGGATGTGAGGATTTGGTAGGAAGATAAAGGAAATCCCCATGAAATCAACAACTTTTGGATAAAGTGGAGATTGTTTTAGGGATCCCTTATCCCACCAAATTCAGCCAGGTGCCTAAACAGCCTCCCACGCCCACATAGCAGAGGAGGCAGGTTGCAGGCACTGATGGCAGCTGCCTGAGTCTTGCAGCTCTGAGAGGTCACAAGATCATGAAGCACTGAGGAATCACCTACCTGGCTGAGGGGTTAGCCCACTCTGTGATGTAACTGAGTTTTAGTAGCAGCAGCTTTCATTGAGTAAGTGTTTACCATGGGCCAGTCATGATGCACTTTGTTAAGTATTTTGCATGCATGATTTCATTTAACCTGCATAACCTTTTGAGGAGGTACAATTATTCTCATTTATTTATTTATTGTTAATAGATGAGAAATCTGATGCTTAAGAGGATAACTTTTCCAAGTCCACTCTTTGGTTGGTAGCAGGGCTATGATTCGAGTCCAACTTTGCTTCATACTAAAATCTTTGTTCTCAACTCTGTACCCACAGATATTTATGATCAACTATGCTTCAATTTTTTTAAAAAAAGATAAGTAGTAAATAAGTAAATAAAATAAACAAGTTTGGAAAAAAGTAAATAAATAAAATAATCTTTAATCTCCCCATTCATAAAACAATTGCACACACTGAAATCTGATAACTATGTACACTTCATGTATCAGCTGAGACACTCACCAATGGTATTTGGGAGTTTAATGAGCAGAATTCCCTGTGGGATCAGAGCTGGAATAGGATCTGCATCCCATTGGAAGCCACAGAGGGAAGAAGAACCAGTTGCTAAAGAGGGTCCAGACAGGAGGAGATGCCACAGAAATTTGTTTGTAAGAAAGGATCAGTAGTTAATGCACTTTTGTGAAACATTGGTGTGGCCTTTTCTATATATGACACACACACACACACATGCATGCATGCATTGCACTGATACATAGATACAGGCCCTCTCTACTAATCCTTTTGGTGTCTCCAAAGTTCTAAACTAACAGAAGCCCTTCAGATATTGATGAGGAGATGTGCATGAACAGGGACAGACCAGCCGACAAGGGTGTACATGCTGGTCACGGTTAGACAAAGCAAGGAAGATGTCACACTCCGGAATGTTTGATGGGGTATGTTTCAGAGCCCATTGGGAGGCCTTTTCCAAACTGCACAGGCTGCTCACTATCAGCTTCATGGGCTGGGATCTGGATGAATCTGGTGTGTGGGTGCTTCTTTGTGGAAAGGACGAGAAGCAGACAAGAGGAAAAAAGCAGCATAAGGCTAGCATCTTAGTACCTCTCGAGGAATCTGTGAGAAAAAGAGAAATTCCCTCTTTAGGTCCACAAGAGGAAATCAAGTGAATTCTAGCCCTTTCTGAGCATGGATAGAGAGATGCTTCTCCATCACCCGCAGTGAGTCCAGGAAGCCACCATAATACCGTGCAACTGCGGAGACTCCACTTGGTCACAAAGGACACTTAAGTGCTTAAAGCTGCTCAAACGGCAGAGAATGACAGAGAAGGCAGAGAATGACAGAGGCCATGGGAGTTGCCACCACTGCCCAGGCACAGGATAGATATGAAATGATAGCTTTTCGCTCTCCCCTTGCATTCCATTTTTTTAAACGGCATTTTGCTGGGTAGCTATAATTACTGTTACACCATTGGATTATATTACAGGGTCTGATAATAATTTTTAAAAATTGTAGTTTCACTTTTCTCACAGTCCTGAAAGACTCGTCCAGGAGACCTAGTTTGGGGCTTCTCCAGTTCAGCTGCATTCAAAACAGAGAATGGGCTGAATTTCAGTGAGGTGTTCACAGTATGTAACACTCCACCCACCAAATCTGCAGGCACAAGCAGGATTTTTGTAGCCTCAGTTCAGAATCTCTGCCTGCTATTCTTGCCCTTAGCAGTCCTTCTACTCTCCTAATGTATGTGTTCAGTCTTAGCACTTTCCTTTCAATATAGTTTTTTTTAGAAAACTATGAAACAACATATCAGTTTTATAGTTTTGGATTCTGCATCGGGCAGAGTCCAGCCAAATAAATGAAAACCACTTCAGGTATTTCAAGCAGAGGGAATATAATACAGGGAATTGGTAACACACATGATGGAAATAGAGACAACAACTAGGGAATCGTGGGCCTTCTAGAAATTAGTCACAGCAGGAGGCTGCTACTAACTGGTGCTGGAGAAGAAAAGACAGGAATTCAGGATCTAAGACCACCTGGTGGGAGCTGGAACACACCATGAGCTGGGATATGGAAGGAGGGGCTGACCTTTAAGAGGTAGATCACAAAGGATAAGCAGCTGATGCTGGAGACAACACCCAAAACAGAGGGTGGCGGAATATGCTAGCTGTGTCTTTCTTCTGTTCTCCACTTTTTTTTTTTTTTTTTTTTTTTGTCTTTTTCATGACCGGCACTCAGCCAGTGAGTGCACCGGCCATTCCTATATAGGATCCGAACCCGCGGCAGGAGGGTCGCCGCGCTCCCAGCGCCGCACTCTCCCGAGTGCGCCATGGCTGGGCCCCTGTTCTCCACTTTTCTGCCAGTGTCCACCCTTGGCTGAACTTGTGTGGTGCCCGGAAGACAGACAAAACTGGAAAATTCCTACTGATTCCTTAAGGTCGGATTCACACACTACTCCCTTCATGAACCCTCCCTTCAGATTCTCAAGTCCCTTTACATGAACTTTCTCATGATGCCACATTTGGCTATCCATGATAGTTATGTGTGGATAACAGTCTGTGAGCCTTCCAGAGATAAGCACTATGGAGGAGTCTTTGTGGTATCCCCCAATCTTAGACATAAGAGATAAAAATGTCTGATAGACCTGGGTTCAAATCCTGGCTCTCCCACTTATAAGATGCCTGACTCTTGTTAATTTTTTAAATCTACCTCAGTTCTCTCAGCTGTATGAAGAAAATAAACTTGCTGCCAGTGTGAGGATTCGATGAGATGGCAACTAGTTCTCTGAGCACAGTAAGCAAGTAGCTTCTTATTGTAATGCAGTCTTGCCTGGATTGCAAGTGAATTATGATGCATTTGGAGAGATAATGACTTTCATTTGCTCTTTTCCCTAACTAATTTGCTGTATATTATATTATATACAACCTAATGGAATTGACTATGTCTGGTTAGAAACATCTAAGAATAGTTGGACCTTGAAGCTGTAAATGTGAAAATCTATTTGTAAACTCTGCTTTCCTTAACACTAGAAGAATCCCGGGAGAAAGGAGCTTCGGATGGAGGCTGCAGAAGGGGTCAGCCCAAATTGGGTGAGACCCATATGCACACTTAATCAACTTCAATAAGCCACAGATAAACAAATCCGGTTGGGCTAATTTCCATTGGCCATGATGCTCTTTAAAAAAGAACACACTGTCCTCAGTCTTACTCACAGGGGAGTTTATCACTAGGACGTGTAGTATAAACAATGCCACATCAGCTACTGACAAGATTTTCCAAGAAGTACAGCTGGGTACTTGAAAGATCTATGGATTTTTGCACCTGCTTTGACCATCTTGAGAGCTGAGGTAAGTAATTGTAAACCAAGGGACAACCCTCTCAGTCTCAGAGGAAACAGGGCAAACAAAAATATCAATCCTACCAGCTAAGTTCGATTAGAACCTCCGACACGAGCATTGAAACTTGAGGAAAGAAACAAAGTCATGCTTCAGTAAATTAAGTCATAGGGGGGCAAACTTCCTAAAGCTTAAAATAAACCCCTTCAGTGACAGAATTCTAGAAATATTTTAAATATAGTTAAAATCACTCTGCAATTGCCCAGAAAGAAATATCCTTGAGTCAGTTGGATAGTTTTACCTACATTGCAAGAAAGTCGTCTCAGATTTCCTCTCATACCTCGTAAAAATAAGCACCCTATCAGCAACGTTTAATAATCATCTATTATATAGCAGGCAATTTATTTTTATTAATGATTTCTAAGTCTTACTGTATAACTGTAAGGTATACTTCATTATACAAATCTTAGAGGTGAGGAAACCAAGATGATTGGTCACACAAGGTCCAACAGCTTCTAGGTGGCAGGGCTGTGATTCTAGTCCAGGACTGCTTACCTCTAAGGCTCTGAGGGTTTTTCTCTTTCGGCTGGACCATGCTACTTCTCTTATGTGAGAGAGTATTACTTACCCAGTCATCTATTCGTTTAACAAAGAGTTAATGAGGACTTACCATGTGCATGGAACTGTACTAGGTACTAGAGCTATAAGAATAAACATGACGCAGAGCAGCTTTGCAAAAGTGAATGTTCACAATGGCTATAAAATTCTCTGCCCTGAAGGGAAATATTACTATTTATTATTTAATAGTAAGTAATAGTAAATAATGAATGTAATAAATCAATAATAAATTTAATAGCAAATAATAATATTTACTATTCTGTAAATAAGGACTGTGAGCTATTAGTGGCATTTATGTGATTCTGCCCATTAGCCGGGGGTCTAGGGGAGCTGTGGAGACTAATTGACAACAGGGCAAGAACCCAGAGAAGGGGATGGATTTCGGGACAGAACAAACACCATTGTTTCTTGCTTGGAGGAACAAGGCAATATCTAATTTCAAGAATGAGAACTCTGGCCAGCATGTCTGAGATCAATCCAGACTGGGATGATTGGCTGTGGCAGTTTTTGTCTCAGGCCTTCTTTGGGGAATAGAGACAGTTCCACATCTTCTGAGCTCTGATTCCACCGTTTTCTGTCTTTAAAATGAAAGGAAGAAGTTAACATCATTTCTGATGATCGTCATCATTAAAAGGAGTTTAGGTGTCTGAAACATACAGGTTTCATTTCTTCTGTTAAGGACCCCCTTTCTTCTTAAATTAATGATCTTTTGAGAAGCTGCTTCCTGTCCTGAATTTTATTTACATCCTTTCTCTACCTGCTAATTATCAACACAGTTTATGATTACACTGGGTTTATGATTACACTGGCCTTTCCTCTTTTATATCCAATGACTTTATTGTGCTAAATCTGTGGCATTTGGTGACACTCTGAGAACCACAGTACTGAAATGTTGTAAATGTAGTGTGAAAGGAGCACCATTTGCTTGATCTCGAGACCCAAAAATATGTGCTTGGAGGCAGAAATCTTATATGCAAGAAGCATCGAGCGAGTACGAAGACATCAAAACATAGATGCTTATAAACATATGTGCTTTTACATCAGAATATGATGAAGTGTGAGTTAAATGCAAGTACAGTGACTCATGACCAGAGTCTATAAAGCAGAAAATGATATTTAATTAATTGCTGGGACTTTCAAAATAAGCATGATTAACGTGTTTTTATCAAGTCTCTTGCTAAAACATACCAACAAAAATTAGGTGTGACCTTGCCCTTAGAACTGTAACCAGCCTAAAATCCAACAGCAGCAGCAAAGGGATTACTTCCAACCTTGCCTTGAATTTGGAGCTGTACAGGTACTGTGCCCTGAACATGTAATATTTATAACAGTCATACAAGTTTAATATTTCCTTCTTTGCTGTGGAAAGAAAGAATACTTTTTCCCCCCCTTCTTTTTTGGTAAAGCTCAGCACTGCAGGGGGAAGAAATGAAAAGAACCTCTTTGGTTTGGAATTTTCCACTCACCCCCACCCCCCTCCATCAGTCTAGTCAAGAGAGCATAGCAGGAGGGACAGAGCCAGGGAGAAAAATACAGATACAATGATTTGTCTTGTGGAGTTTCAGAACAGCTCAAGGTCCATGAGGCTGATTTAACTTGTGCTAAGTAGTGACTAGGCCTCATTCGCTTCTCTTTCCTTACAAATGCATATAGCAGCCCCTATGTAGACACAGGAAGCGTGGACTGAAGTTTGCTATGGAAACCCAAGACAGTTTGTGCCTCTGTTGTGAGCGTTTACATTAACTCCTATCTTTCTTATGGTAGAAATTACTGTAAAAGTGTTTTCTCCCAACATTTTCTCCCCGGCCCCCAAGCCCCGGTTATTTTTAGAGTGAGAATTAGGTAATTATCTAGACCAGGCCCCCTGTAATTCTCATTAAAAGCCAGCAAATAAAACTGATTCTGAGGGCCTTGGCGTGGCTTCAGGCAGGATATTGGGAGCAAGGATGCCATGTCTTGAGATGTGCAAAGAGTGAGTCCCCAAGAAAAAGAATAAAATGTGAACCATTTTATGTTTATCGATCATGATTTTATTGGAACATCAAGAATTTGGTACCTAAGACTCACTAGGGAGAAGAGTCAGGCAACTGTGGCAGCCCCAGAATCTTCTGGTGGGGTTGTGCCCTTGGACTAGGGGTCACCTGTATTCTCATGCCTTCTGTGGCCTGCATCCCTGTGGGGCTCATACAAAAAACTGCAGACACTGTCCCTAGAAAAATGCCCAAACACATAAACATGATCAAAAATGTGTATGTATTTTCAGGGCACAGAGTGACGGCTAAAGAGTCCTCTTGAGATTCCTTGGACCTCAAGCTACAAATCTGTGTTAGAGGAAGCTACAGAATAATAAAACTCACTACTAGCCACAACTTGCAAAAAAAAAAAATAAATTGATTGACAGATGGAAGCATGGGAAGTGGAAGACAGATAAGAAGGAAAGGCAAGTACAGAGATTCCTGCACAAGGAGCGTCTGTGCCCCCGTCAAAACTGGTGCCAAGAAGCCACGAACTCCCTGCATCGTCGGACCATCAGAGTTACTGTCATAGCTCTCTAGTGTCCATTGAACGCTGCTTACACGCCTGGCATTGTCCTAAGTGTGTTAGCTGTATCAGCACTTTCAATCCGCACAACTCTGGATGGTAGGTACTTGCTACACATGTAGCCAGTGAGAAAGAACACTGTGGCACAGAGAGAATAAAGCCACCAATCTAGGCCATAGGATGCCAGTTCCTTTATGATGATTAACAACGAACCAGTCCTCACACAGGGTTTGTCACTGTCCAGAGCCTTCAGCACACATCCCATCAGAAGTTTCAATCCAGATGTGCCCCACTTCGATTTAGGAGGGCTGGGAGGGGAGGATGCCTTTCAGAAAGTGAGGCACGAGCCAACGTGGTGGACCCTCCCAGATGTGGAGAACGCGGATGCCTCATTTAGTCTGTTGTGGTTTCTTCACAGAAACACCCTTCATTAAAATAAACATGAATGACAATGATACTTCCATTCCAGGCAGTGAGTATTCCCTCAGCCGTACATTCCAGCAGCAGCTGCGATCAGTCAGTATTCTTCAAACAGAGGGAAAAGAAGCCCGGAAAGAAGGGGGCAGAGGATGCAGAGAAAGCTTCTCAGAGTCGGAGGAAAGTGTGAACACGCAAGAAAACACGGCAATGTGTGTTGTAAACTGCTGTTTTCACAAGCAACCATCGGGGTCAGGAATCCATTAAAATCCTTCCAGTAAGTTATCCCAAATGTGCAGACCCAATCCTTACTGAAGAAGCTTCCTCCAGTGTGTGCACACAGCTAAGCTCTGCAGTTGTGAGGCAGAACCACAAAAGCAGCACGCATTACACTGGCAGCCCCAGAAGCTTCTGCTCTGACTCAGTGGTACGATGTGATCAGCCAAGAGGGGCAAGGTGACAACGGGAAGCTTACACTGTTCAAAGGTTGAATGACTTCTTTTCTGTATATATTGAAGTGAGGTAAGGTCATCACCATCAATTTGCATCCCAGTTTGCTTCCTTGAGAGGGAGTGAAAGAATGTGTGGCAGGTAGCCCTGTAATTATTCCACACTCTGGCTAGTATCATCTTGGGAACAAGTGTCTCAGCAGAAAGAAAAAGTACGTATTTATGGGAAGCACTGTATTCCTATTCCACAGGGTCATGAAGGTGTCATGGTGCAGTGTCTTGGTCTCAGCCTCATTCAGTCCCTCCCCAATCTCTCTGCTGTGATCTGGGGTTGTCACAGAACGAAAAACATACCACAAAAGGCAATCAGATTTAGCAAAGAAAGAGTTAGCCAAGTATTTTTAAAAGATGAAAAGCCTTATAGAATGTGATAAAAAAAATTATACACAAAATAGTAGTATTTTAAAATATATCTAAATATTTTTTAACTTAAGCATCATCTGATCGAAATGGATTGATCCAGGGATTGTCAAACATTTTCTGTAAAAGATCAAATAATAATTTGTTTGTTTTTACCAAACAGCTATTTTTACTGTATCATCTACAGTGGCTGGAAAAAACATGTAATAATAAGTAACTGCATATGCATCACAGGACACCTATTTATTTAATCACAGTCGTGGATCTCACTACTACGTTTTATTCTACATTTCTTCTTTATTCTTCAGATTCTCCAGGCTTACGGATGTCACCAGTCTTCAAAATCATTCTAACCATTTATGTTGCAAAAGATATCTGTTGCTTTTTGCCAGTCAAGGTTTCTATGACATGTAGTGGCTTCATGTCATTTGTACCCTTGTGCAAACAGTCAATTCCAAGAGCAGGGCTCATCTCCTTCCCCTGTCTGGCTCAGACTGCGATCACAGTCTGCATGGGATTCATGCCACTGTTTTCAGAAAGGGCCACGGGATGACCTCCAATGCCTCAGCAAAAGCTCTCATGGAGTACAGCCCCAAGGCTGGGCACGTATCTGCCTCTTGGCTAACTGCGAAAGCACAAGATATTTCAGCAGCCTCTCCTCCATACACCACGTGATTATCATGCATGAGGTTCCAGATGATACACAAAGCATCATGAAGGGATCGTTTTGCTTCCTCAATTATCATCTTATTTCCTCCTCTAATGGAAATGGTTACTGCTCTGGGGTTCTTACACTGCTCGATGACCAGCATTTTGTCTTTAGTTGTCCCAAATGAGATCTCCTGTACCAGACCAGCAAAGTCCAGCTTCTCAGAGGGGAGTTCAGAGAACTGTGGGATGATCTGTCGTCCTGTCGCAATGGCGACCAGCTCAGTTTCAGGTCCTCCTATCTGGCAAACGGCAGGCAAATTATTCTGAAGGAGTAAGTGGTAAGCTTCATCATCAAAGCCCCACTGGTAAATTGCTAGGTTAGCACCAGTTTCATTAATCTGTTGAATCGTCTCTTGGAACGTCTCCTTTCTGTATTTCTGAAGGACTTTAAAATTTTCTGCAGAGATCACGTCCAGCTTATGTTTCATTTTTGGTTTAGGGGGCTCAAATGGACCTGTAAGAATTGCAATCTTAGCATCTTCCACCTTTTTCAGAATCTGTGGGTGACTGAAATCCTTATCCACAATCACACCATTGATCAGTTTCGTGTCCTCCAACCTCCCCCCCATTTTGCCTTCTACTTCAATAAGTTTGAAGTCCACATCTCTCCACTCCATGTCTGCTACCGTGAGTATGGCATTCACAGCAATTTTGGTCATTTGTCAGTGACAGCTGTTCACCACTTTGGAGCCCAGCCTGGTTTTTGCAGTCTGAATCAGGGGTTCAGTGTCCTTGATGTCAGCAAGGACACTATGGCTGATCTTGTCCAGGTGTTAGAGAGCCATGTGGCCATCCTGTTCATAGCCATCAGCTATTCTGATGGGTGAATGCCTCGATCTAGCAACTGCTCAGCTTCTTCTAACAAGGAACTAGCCAGGACAACCACTCCTGTGATTCCATCTCCAATTTCATCATCCTGTGATTTGGACAGTTCGACCATCAGTTTGGCAAGCTGATGATTGACATCCATCATGCTTAAAATCATCGGCCCCTAGCAGGGCAGCAAGCGTCTCTGGTGACCAGTGGGTTCCATGTGTGGGCTGCTCTCAAGGACTGGTCAGAGGCTGCGGAGCCTGAGCAGCTGCTCCCGGGTTCTTTTAGCCAGGGCTGAGCTGCTGAGTTGGTGCTAACTCTGCAAGCAGCCGATATTTCAGTAATGAACTAACGATTACTCAGTTTCCCAATCATTAAACAAAAACAATCCAAGTGGCCATTTACACTAAACTATTTTTTTCGGAGTTAATATATGTGAAAGAAAAAGTCGGCCCCAAGAATCAGGATCAGTTTTCTCTCCACAGCCTGGTTTGGGCCCTTCAGGAAGTAGAGCCGTAATTCCTGGGTGAGGAAGAGTTGAGAATTGGGCAGTGGGCTGAAGACATTTGAACCCACCAGCATGACAATAGACCCATTTGCCAAGAGACTGTGCTCTCTCTATTGTAAATTGGTCATAGAAAAAGGTATATTACCCTTTCCTGCACATCAGTCTTATTTTGTGCACTCTGTGGTTGTGAAAATGGATTTTCTTAGAGAAACTGTCAAGCCATTCCAGGATGGATCTAAATGCTGTTACTGTGCTGCCTACGGGGATGGGGGCAGGAGGGGTTCCCAGAGGCCAAGACACCTGCAGCAGACTCACCTGCAGAGATTTAAAAAATAACAGATTCCCAGGGTCCACCCAGACTGCTTCTGATTCAGTAGGTCTGGTGTGGTGACACGGGACATATATTTGGGGGGAACAAGACACCAGCTGATTCTAGTATCAGCCAGGTTCGGAACTCACTTCTCTGGTCAACTGGATAGGCTACTTGGGGAGGGGACGGAGCAAGGAAACGGCAGCTTAGAGCCTCCATGGACATCACAGTGGCCAAGCGCAAAAGGAATTTCAAGGACTGCCAAGTGCTATGTTTCTGTCTTCAGTAATGCTGGATCACAAGTGCCTCAAAAATCTTGTCTTTGCCAAATCCACCTCACTGTGTGTCTGCCCTAGTGCTAGTAGAAGTATATCTCCCATACTATACTCATTTATTTGCAATACAATTTTTTTCCACATTTTTCACTTTCTATTTACTATCAAAACAGCATTTGTTGAGCACAAACTATATGCATGACCATCCCCTGTAGCCTTCTCCTGAGACTTCGGGTGCTACTCCACTTGTCCGTATTCGCGTGCTGCCCACCAGAAGTTCCCAATTACGTCCCAGCAATGCTTGGCATCTGAAAGCCAGTGTTGCTCCCTCTGCCTCCTCCAGCTGCAAGGAATTAACCACTCATTCTTTTTCCAGTCTGCTGAACTGTTGCAGACTCTGAGGAGCTCTCCCCAGCCCTCCAGCATCTCTCTCAGGGACCACTGGAATAGCCTCTAACTCTTCTCTCTATTGCCCTCCTGCCCCTTTCAGTGACTTTTTCACCAGGCACCTGGAAGATCTTAGGAAAAATATAACTCAGATTCAGCCACTCCCTTGCTTAAAACCCTTCTGAGCTCTCTATGAAGCTTACAGGGTGAGGCCAACTCCCAGAGTGGCCTCTGCCCACCTGTCTGCCGCCTACCTGTGTCTCACTTGCCTTCTCCGCTCTGCCCTGCCTGGCTCCCAGCTCTTCGACAGTCCACCACGTGTGTCCCTGCCTTCAGGACTTTGTGCTCGCCTTCCCTCTGCCTGAACCCTCTCCTCCCTGGTCCTGAGGAGTTTCATTCCCATCAGAGATCCCATGTGCCTCCTGATTCCCTCCACATTGGGGGAGAGGATGTTGGGCAAGGGAGATAAAATTTCTGTTCTTATGAAGTTAATGTTCTATGCTTTGGGTCAAGTGTGTCCCCCAAAATTTCATGTATTGGAAACCTGATCCCCATTGTAACAGTGTTAAGAGGGTGGGAAATCCAATTATGGTACTTGAAAGATGGGGCCTTTAAGAGCTGATTACATTGTGAGGACTGTGCCCTTGGGGATTGATCCACTCATGGAGTAATGGGTACGGCTCTGAGGTCCATAAAAGGAGAGCGAGTGAGGAGGTGAGCTCTCTCGCTCAGCCCATGCTTGCATGTGATAACCTGCTTCTTCACAGGACTCTGCACCACCAAGGTGGCCCTCACCAGGTGTGTTTCCTGGTCTTTGTACTTCCCAGCCTCTGAAACTGTAAGAAATAAATTTCATTTCCTCATAAATAACCCAGTTTCAGGTATTCTCATATAAGCCACAGAAATGGATTAATAACACTATAGTAGGCAAAGACCAACAGAAAACAAGAAATATATAAACACAAGCAAGACTGATTTAGGCAGTGGTAAGTACAGTAAAGAAAGGTGAAACAAGATAATGTGTTAAAATTTTGTTTACCATTGCAGTGCCAGCACCTGTAAAAGTGCTGGGAACATTGTAGGTATTGAAAGTTTTAGTAGAAAAAAATGAATTATTTTTTGTGTGTATGCATTCTTTATATTTAGGCAAAATGAGTTATAATTTACGCCCTGTTCTACATTCTACTTTTTGCAGTTGATAATATATCATGGAGAGTTTTCTGTATAAGCACTTGAAGACCTATACCATTTTTGTTTTCAATTTTTCATCTACTGCATCACACACATTATTTTTATTTACCCAGCTGCCTCTTGACAAGTTGTTTTCCAGTTTTGTTTTGTTTTTAATTACAAACATTTCGCTGAACATTTTTGGACATATATCTTGATACACTGAGTGAAACACTAGTAAAGAAAATTCCTGGGAGTATAACGATAGGGTCAAAAGAATATCAGCAATATAATTTTGATAGATATTACCTAATTATCTTCAAAAACGATGTCACCATTTGCATACCCACCAGTAGTGTGTGGTAATGCTCTTTCCAAACACCTCACAGGTCCCATTATTATCAAACTTTTAATTTGTCAGTCTGATAGATTTCTCCTTGTAGTATTTGATTTGCATTTGTTTAATTACAATAAGGTTGAGCATCTTTTCATATGTTTATTGACCATTTGTATTCCTTTCAGAACTATTTTTTCATATCCTTTGCCCTTTATTCTATTGGATTGTTCATCTTTTTTCTTGTTCTTTTCTGCGGGTTCTTTATAAATTAAGGATATTTGCTTTATGATTCATATTACAAATGTTTCTTCCTGGTTTGTCATTTTTTTTTTCATTTACTTACTTCATATTTATTTATTTGTGTGTGTTCATTTGCCATACAGAGAAGTTTTTAATTTGTATAAATGCAAACTCATTATTTTTCTTTCTGGTTCCTAGGCAATAGTTTATTTTTCATGTAATAAGCATATTAGTGATCTTGCCATGAACAAAGTTTATAGAGCACAGAATTCCTAAAGTCTTGGCAATAAAAGGGCTCTTAAAGAAAGCCAAGGAAAACTTTCCAGCCAATGACTGAATTTCTTCCATTATATCTCTGATGACAGATCAGCCAGCCTCCCAGGAATCAAGTTTCCTATTTTAAGAGGCAGTCCTTCATATTGCTAAACAGATTTTTACTCATTTATTCAAATAAGAGGTACAGGAACTGTGGTCCAGGCAGGAGAACAGAACAATCAGAGGTCGCAAGCAGACAATGGCATATTCAGGGGAGAGGCCGGCATATCCTTCACCTTTAACTATGAGATAGTTCCTTCTAACACAGAGCCCAAATCTGTCTCCTAGTGTTTTCTCGTGATTTTGTGATAAAGCAAACACATTTGAAATAAAAGATTCTGCCACTGTTTTTGATGCATGTTGCAAAAATCAAACCAACACTACATGATAAGGATCAGCACTAACTAATTGTGTAGTAAATCCTGGTACAGATTTCATTCCCTGATGATATTATCAAGTAATAAGTATTTCTTTCCACTTTGTGCAAATGGAATGTACTTCTGTGAGTCTGCCTGTAAAATAAGTTCTGTATATCAATACCATTTTCCACTGACTTTTATTATGTAACTAGCTACGTGATGGCTTTGTATCAACATCCATTATGCAAATAGAGATATGTTCCCATGGAGAATATTTGAGATGGAGAGGTATATAGACTACCCAGAATTATAAAGAAACTCCCCTCAGAATTGTAAGAGAAATAAGGCAATAACTCCAATCTTCAAAAATATAAACTATGGAAAAGAGGAACAAGGAAGAAAAGGCCAAAGATAAATGCATAGCTCAAAATGATCATTATTCCAGAAAAAAACTGCAACCTCTCATTGCTCCCTTCTCTCCTCCCCGGGTGGGGAAATAGAGAAGAGCCTGAGAGAGGTAAGAATTCCCATGATGCACTCTCTGCAATATGGTAGGTGCTGCATCCACTTAGAACTCATGATGGTAGGGATGCCAGATTTAGCAAATAAAAATACAGAAGACTCAGTTAAATTTGAATTTCAGACAAACAACACTAATTTTCAGTGTAAATGTGTCTCAAATATTGCATGGGTTCCCTGTGTTCTACTTGACAATTCTGATAAATGGTCAATTCATTTTCCATTTGGAAATTCCAAACTCCATAAAGGTGACCCTTAAGGCACCTAAAACGTACAAGTCCTTTATATTATGTGTTAAGTACACTTGGTTACTGTGTTAAGAAAACATCCTGAGAAGTTCCAAACATCTTAGGAAAAAGCCAACCACATATTTTACTTACACATAAAGACATCCTGACTTAAAAAGCAATTGCCACTTTCTTTCCCACTGGAAACGTCCGGTGGGCCAAAAAAAAAAAATCGCCAGATTTATTTTATTTTGTACGGCATTTCATAATCAATCATGTCATACCTGCAAAAATGGGCTTGAATTGGAGCAAGGCAAGGCAATATATGCTGGGCAGAAGCCAGATGGTGTGGTGGGAAATCCATGGAATATTCTTACCAGTGTCCCTTGTACATATACAAAGTGTGAGAGCTTGAAGTGAGAATAAAATCTCATAGGTTTGTGAATGAACACAATCACTTCTGACACCTCCTGGACCAGTTTGAATACAAAAATACTTTAGGTAATGAGTTAAAAAAAAAAAAAAAGTTAAAGCCTTCCTCTGAATAGGTAAGAATAAATGTTCTCATCAGCTAATGCAAGTGAAGGGACAAATGAGTGAGCAGATCACAGCCTATATTGAACAATAGTAATGTAAGTAGCTCTTGTTTTGCATTGTGTGTTTTCCGTATATTAACTCATTTGTCACTCAGAACAGTCCTGTGAGGGAGAAACTCTTATTATCTCCATTTCCTGCTGAAAAGCCTGAAGCACAGATGGGTTAAATCATGACCCGAGGTTAGACAGTGAGGAAGTGGTTAAGGAATTCAAACCAAGGCAGGGAATATGATGTTTCCTTTCTAAGATGCCACACGCCACTCAGAATACCTGACAAGCAAAGAGTAATTTTGATTCTACCAGAATCTTTAGTGGGCAGCCTCAGCCTTCACAACTGAAAACACTCAATAGATACCCCCTGAGCTAACAATCATGGTCTCAGTCTATTGACCAGCCTTATCCCCCATTTTGCTTCCAGAAGTAAAGCAAAGTGGATCACAAAAGAGTCAAGTGGACTGAGTGTCCAAGACCTGCCTGGCAGCCATGCAGCTTTGGACAGGTCATGGGCCTCAACATCACAGCAGTTTCCTCATCAGAATGGGCAATGAGGGCTGGCCAGTTAGCTCAGTTGATTAGAGCGCAGTGCTGTAACACAAAAGTCGATGGTTTGGATCCATATACCAGCCAGCCTTCATTGCCCATTCCAATGGGTAAAAAAAAAAGCTGCAGAATGGACAATGATAAAATGATAACAGCAGCTCTTAATCTGTGTTAGTCACAAGGCTAGGCACTTAGCACACACGGCACAAAGAACACTGTGAAAATAGCCCCCGTTGCTGCCCCTGGTTTGCAGATGAGGAAATTGAGATACAGAGGAGTGAAGTGACCCTCTGGAAGTCACACAGCAAATAAGAAGCAAAGCACAGAGTTGTATCTGGTCTATTTAACCTCCTGGGGGCTGCTTCAGCCTGTGGGCTAAGTGCACAGCTGTGGTATTCAGGCTGGCTGGATCTAGTCCTGCTCTTGCTGAGTGACATTGTTGACATTATTTAACCTTTCTGGGCTTTGTTTTCCTCTTCCGTAAGTCATGTTAAGATTAAAGCAGACAATATATACAAAGTGACTATAGCATTGCCTGGCACCGAGTGAGCTCTGACACAAGCTGGGTACTGCCGGTACTATTACTTTTACTATTGCTATTGCTATGGCTATGGCTATGGCTATGGCTGTTACTATTGTTATCATTATTGCCATTACAATTGCTATGGCTTTGCTCTTACTATATATGCCTTTCTAAGTCAGCACATTGCCTTGGTCATATAAAAGGAAGAATTTACAGCTCAAAACGACGGTAATTCTTGAAATTCTAGAAATTTGAAGGTGAAAGAAGAAAAAAATAAAAATAAAACAAAGACCAAAGTTTCTTTAGGAGAAAAGAAGTCCTTCTGAAGGGCTGCTGGAAAAGGATCAAAAGGAGAAAAGATCTGAAATATCTAATCCTTTGAGTTTCAGATATTTTCTTCCCATTTTCTTTGTGATATTCAGGTGCTAACACTTGAACTTAGAAGTTCTCTTCTTGGTTATCAATATATTTCCTAAGAAGGATCCATAAAATGAAAAATCCAAACTGCGTGCACTGTCATGCCCATCCCTCACCCCTTACCCTGATGGGCACATCACCCTTAATCACCTAAATATGCGTTGTTTTAGAAGTCAGCACCAGGTTCCACCTACCCCTCTTGCCCAATGAGCTCTTCCAGGGTCAGTTTCAAGAGGAAGGTAAGGAAGAAACGAATTGAAGGTGAAAGAAAGAAGCTGCTACTGTGTTTTGGGCTTTACTTTCCTTGCCCAAGTGACTCTCCCCTGCAGGCCCTTTAATGGGATAAACCTCCTCTTATCTACTTCATTCAGGGGAGGTGGAAACAATGGCTGTGGAGGTCCATGCCTCTTCTTGGTCTGCATAGGGGGGACCGATGAGTGAGGCCTAGTCCCACCAGCGTTTGCACAGACACACGCCTATGTAAAAAGACTGGCAGCACAGCTGGAGCATCGTTCCTTCCCGCAATGCATAACCTGCCCTAGATGAACATCCTGCCCTGTTCCTCCCACTGAGCCGTATTGAATTGCTCCCAGCCCTTCAATATCCAATGTACTCTCCCTCACCTCATCTGTGTCCCATGCACACAATTCCCCTGCATGGAAAACTCCCACCCCTCCCCTTCTCATCTCTACTCATCCTGAATGGCTAAGTTTAAACATGGCATCCTCTAGGAAGTCATTCCTGATCACCAAGTCTGGGTTAATTGTCTTTCCTGTGTACATCTACACACAATCAACTCCCATTTATTTAGCATCTTCTATGTGCCAAGCCCTGCTCTAAGAAATGAAGGAAATAAGTGTTGAACAAGTCAACATGGAGAGAGAAATGGCAACACAAGCAAGACAGTTTCCAGTAGTGGTAAGGGCTATAACAGCTATAAGAGGGAGATTTGATAAAGAGAAAGGAGGGGAAGCTACCTGAAATTGAAAAACCAGGCATTCCTTCAAAGGAGGAACTAATATTTAAGCAGAGTCCTGATGGCTGAGAAGCAGCCAGTCATGACAGGAGCTGGGGCAGAAGCTACAGGTGAAAAGAACTATGGAAAGATTCTGAGTCAGGAATGAGTTTGGTGTGTGGGACGACAGAGAGTTCCCTGGAGGAAGCTAATGGTTTACTGTCATCTCAGTAAAATCATTGCCATGGCCAGTATACAATCACTGGCCATCTGACAGGCAGAGAGCAGCTGAACATATAAAATGAGGTTTAGAATAAAGCAGCTGTCTCCTCCACTTACGGGCTGTGTGGCCTTGGACAAGTGTCTTAACCACTGTGGTCATCAGCTTCCTCAGCACATGATAGTGCTTAAAAGCAGATCTTAGAGTTAGTCAGACAACTGCATTTTTACTAATTGGGTGGCTTGTATTTAAGTTTTTTAAAGCTTATTTTTCCTATATGCAAAGTGGGTCACATACATAAAGCTGGCATTTAGTATATGGTCAACACATTATAGGAGTTATCATTGTTGTAGTTAATCATTTATGTGCAGGGAGTTCTAACAGCAACTGTACAAATTGTTTTAAAATTAGACATAGTTTATGTGCAGGGACTAAAATTTAGTGAGAATTTACCACTTTAGTGTAGTTGATGTTTCTTTTTTTACATTTACTTAATGACTATTTCTCTATTTAACAGCATCCTTCTATCCATTAGGGAAGGACTTCTTCCAATCAGATGTATCTAGTGGTAGTGTTAATTGTGTACCTCTCATTTCCCCAGCCAGTGACCTACGCTAAACCAAACAGACACTTCTTCCTTGGAATCTGAATCTTAATTTCTTTCTTTCTTTATTTTTAATTGAGCATATTTGTGGGGTAGTGTGTTTCCATACATGCATAATTGTACAATGATTTACGAAGGGTAGCTAGGGAATCTGAATCGAGCAGAATCAACAAAGCAGAAAAAAGATGGCATCCATCAATTTTAGCAATGATGCCTAAGAAAGTCTTTTCTTGTATAAGACTATTATTGTTGTTTCTGTTTCCTCCAACCTCAAGAACTGCAAAAATCCCTTTCCATTTTCAATGCCTGTTCTCCTTTTCTTATCAATTCTAGAAGACTTCCAATAGATTCCCTTTTGCTTAAATTAACCAGAGTTATCTTCTTTCGCTTGTGATCCAAAACTGTAATCAATCCAGATAACTACATATTATCATTGTTATTGTTATTAGAGAGGAGGGTCTAGCTACCAATGTTATTGTTTATTGTTATTTTTGATGGTGTGGGAGGCATAACCACACACACGTCTCCTGCCTAGATTGGAAGTAGACAGTAAAACCAAAAGAAAGCCACATGCACCTCTACTCCCTTTCACATTCAGACCTGCGCCTGCTTTTTGTATGTATCTGTTCATATAGCTTGCTTGACTTGCAGTTAAAGACTAAAACCTGGCTAAAGTTCAAAACAAGGAAAAATTTACAAACAACAGACTGGGCTGCTGGTTTAATGTCTGTTCTGAAGGTCAATGATGTAGTCAGATAAAGAAAGCCTCTGATCAAACAACAGAGAGTGATGTTTGTTAGGTGTGCTCTCTGTGGGGAGGACAAGGACATATATTCAAAACTCATAGATGACACTGAATTTCCTACCTGGGGAAGCTACAGTCTGTTCTCGCACAATTGATTTTAATGAAACAATAAGAAAGGCAGGTAAAATAAAGATGAATAGGTAACATTCCAGAGGACCTGGTGGGGTCCTGTATGTTTACTCTAGGTCTGATTCTGTGATTCTGTCCATGATTTTATTAATTTCTTTTTAAGTGCATGAAGATTATTTGGTTTAAGAAGAAATTTTCCGTACCTATACTGTAATTTTTAACTTGCTCAAGTTCTCTCCCTCTACATATAATAGGAATAAAACGATTTCTGTTATTAATTGTGCAATAATAATTATATATGCTGCTTTCATAGTTTATATGAATACCATCATGTATAATTCACGAACCTGTTGTAAAGACTACAAATAAGTTGTGAGCCCTTCCATAGGAGGCTGAATCAGTGTCCACACTCCTTCAAGGCCTCCTTGCATTAGAATTATTTATCCATGCCCTATGGCATCTGACTTTGCCTATCTCTTGTTTCCCATCCACTGAAGTTGGGTGTGACTGTGTGACATCCTTTGGCCAATGGAAAGTAGGTAGAAGCAACAGGGTGCCTTTTCTGAGCTGAGGTTTTTTTTTTTTTTTTTTTTTTGACTGGTAAGGGGATTGCAACCCTTGGCTTGGTGTTGCCCGCACCACACTCAGCCAGTGAGCGCACCGGCCAGCCCTAGGAGGCATAGTGAGTTTCCACTCTCTCTGTCCCCTCTGGCAAATCACTACGAGAATATGACCTAAGGAGAATGAGGAGCCAAGCCCAGCCGAACTGTAGCCTGATACAGAGCTGCCCTAACCCAGCACAGCCCCATAAGGAAAAAAGTAATGCTCGTTGTTCTAAGCCACTCAGTTTTGGTGTCAGACAGCAAGATTGCAACAACAGCTAAGCAATGTACTAGCCCTTATCATAAATTATATCATCCTTTGAATGATTTTAAGCTCTGAAAAGTCAGGTTAGGCTCTGCCTGGTCCATTGTTTCTCTGCTTTCTGGGAAAGTTTATAGTGAATAATATTGAACGGTCCATGAGTCTGTTGCATGAGTTCTTTATGTTAGTCTATTTCCCTCTCTCTAATCAGATATAAACTTAAGAAAAATAAGCAATCCTCCCTTAAGAAGGATATCCATGAAGTACATATGAGATTACTTTCACTTTTCCAAGTATAATGTTTTTGTTTTTGTTTTTGTTTTTTTGGCAGCTGGCTGGTACAGGAATCAAACCCTGGACCTTGGTATTATCCACACCACGCTCTAACTAACTGTTTTGTTTGTTTGTTTGTTTGTTTGTTTAAGTGAACAACAGCAGCAAAAAAAAAAACAAATACAGGCAAATCTTGTGGACAATAGCTCAGATGCTATTTTTAAAACTGTTATAGAAAATATTTGTTTTTTCTTTTGATAGTGGAAGGACCAGCCTGATATTTCACCAATGCCAGTAAAAATAATTCTGGATTTGCATATTTTTTTATTCATTCAACAAGTCTTTTTGATGCAATGGAGTGAATGTTTATCTGTCCTCCCCTCCCCAACAATTATATTTTGAAATCCTAATCTCCAAGGTGATAGTATTAAGAAGTGGGGCCTTTGGGAGGTGATTAGGTCGTGAGGGTGGAGCCTTCATATGGGATTAGTGACCATATGAAGGAGACCCGAGAGAGCTCCCCTGCCCTTTCCACTATGGAAAGACACAGCAAGAAGGTGGGCATTTGCAAGCCAGGAAGAGGGCCCTCCCAAGACACCTCTTCTTCCAGCACCTGATCTTGGACTTCCCAACCTTCAGAACTCTGAGAAATGTATTTCTGTTGTTTATCAGGCACCAAGTCCATGGCATTTTGTTATAGCGGTCTGAACAGACCAAGACATATGGAGAGCAAGATCATGTTTCTTGGTCTTAAGTCATTCATGCTGTTGTGGCAGACACAGTTCCATAGACATCTGAAGTTTAGTGTGTTAAGTGTCTGGATAGATAGAAAGAGGCTTCTTCCCATGGGCACATAAATAAGGGAGTATTGAACTCAGACCCGGGAGAAATCAGAGGTGACTTCTTTGAGCAAGTGATAGCTGGCTGTATCTTAACTAATGAGTAGGAGATAGCTGAGCAAATACTAAAATTGAGAAAAATAACATAACAACTACTGCAATTCTCCTCAGAGATGTCATGACAGAAACAATGACAGGGATCCCTTGATTAGAAAGAAGCTTATTTATGATTGCTAAGTGTAGTGCATGAGCGCGGCATTTGTTTTGGATACTTTACCAACCAGAACTTTGTCCCTTCAATATCCCCTGATCCTCTAAGCAAATGATTAACTTCCACTCTGGGAAACAGTCCAGGGCGAGACAAAGTCTGCAATCCTTTTAGAGAAAAGAGCCACAATTTCAATTTATTTGCCCTCCATAATAAAATTAATAATAATACTATTGTACTTAATTTGGGGACAGAAGCCACTTATGGAAGTCTAGGAAATAATTAAATGAGATAAAATCTGATAATTTGTGAATTATCTTGCAACCCAAAAGACAACGTTTGGGGTCATTTTATGTCACTGAGAACGTCACCTCAACCCTTGTGACATATAACCAGACTACCATCTTTCTGTTATATACATTTTGGCAAATAACTGATCATAATAGTGAAATACAATTCTAATGCTATGCTCTAACCTTTTAGAGGAAGAAAAACTCCTATAATTAAAATATTATACAAAATGACCAAAGGGACGTGGGAGTAATGTAAAATAAATCCTGGAATTTAGTCAGCTTTTTAATCATTGCTAGTTAAGACAATTGGTTGGGCCTGTTATTTTCAGCAGCAAGTGACATCGTTTCACATGATAATTCTGAGGGTTAATTGTTGCCATTTATTCAACGCGATCTTCTCCATCGGCTTTATTTTTATCTGTCAGTACACCAATACGCCATGATTAGCATAAATTAAATAAATTCTGTGGGTTCCTAAATTATTTTACACTGGTCTTTTTTTTATTTTCCTCTCCAAACATTTAAAGGTTAGGGAGGGGTGAATGGTTTGGTGGCAAATTCCAGCAGCCAGCTGCTCAGCCACAGCTCAAACAAAATGCTTAAAAACCAGGTGATTGATTTTCAGAAATCTTGGGTAGAAAAACACATCGTGAAAAATGTCATCACGAAAGATGTCGTATCATTATCTGCTGACCTTTTACAGAGGCCCACGCGACTCACAGCTGGAAAGCAAGAAGCCCTCCATGCAAACTTAGATAATGCAGAATGGGAAAGATTTGCGTGTGCGCCTAAATGAGCCATTCGCAGTGTTCGAACTGACATGGGTGACCTTGGATGGCTCCAGTAACATTTGTTCTTAACAAAGTGAGTTTTATCTGATTTAGAAACTCCATTCTTTTAACCCTGCCTTATTGGTGGTAACTGATCTTTCACCGAGAAACTCACCACAGAAATCCTTAACTTAAACCCAACTTTTGAAAGAAAGTCTCTTACACAGAATAATAAGTCTCTTCCAGGACCTGTTTCCCATCTACCTCATTACCATCCAGGACACCTACTGCTCCTGCCCACCTACACTCCTCCCCCTACCCACCTACATTGCCCCCAAAACCCCGGTCACCTCTTCCTCCTTCTCCTCCCTACCTTACTCTTTTGGGAACTTACCTACCACCTATCACCTTCCTCCTCTGAAAATAGGGCCCCAGAAAAACTCCCCTTCTTCAGCCAACAACATTTATTTGTGCCCCTATTAAAAATCAGACTCTGGGCCTGGTGCTGGGGATACATTCTTGAGACAAGGTAGAAATGATACCTTCTCAAACTTAGAGTCACAGGAAAGACAAATAATTGTAATACATAAAGTGATAGACATATTATGTTAGGGACTGTAGAAGATTGAATTATGCCCCTCCAAAACTCCCTGAAGCATGAATTGTGTCCCCCAAGTTTTATGCATTAGAAACTTAGCCCCCACTGTGACTGTTAAGAGGGTGGGAAATTCTATTATGGTAATTGAAGATAGAACCTTGAGGAGGTGATTGGATTGTAGGACCATGCAAGTAGAGAAAGGATTAAAAATGGTGGTCAGGGGTGTGGTTCTGAGGGCTTTAGAAGAAAAGAGAGGAGAGTCTGCCTTTTGCTCTCTCTGTTCTCTCTGCTTCCACCATCTCGCAATGTGAGACCTTTGGGTCACTGTTGCCACCATCAGATGGACTTTGGACTTCCCAGCCCCAGAAACTGTAAGCAATAAATGTCATTTTTCTTTATAAATCACCCAGTTTCAGGTATTTTGTTATAAGCAACATGAACAGACTAATACAGGGACAGTACAGAGACCTACGAGAACCGAGGACCTTCTTTTCTCCCTCCTCAAGTA
The DNA here is from genome assembly GCF_027409185.1 of Cynocephalus volans. Taxonomy (NCBI): domain Eukaryota; kingdom Metazoa; phylum Chordata; class Mammalia; order Dermoptera; family Cynocephalidae; genus Cynocephalus; species Cynocephalus volans. Next base: position 14,152,347 of record NC_084468.1, read on the forward strand.
TCCCACGTTCTCTGTTGGAGCTACCCTTCCCCGCCCCCACACACGCTACTTTTCTCCTCAATGGGATGGTGGGGTGGGCAATACCTTGACTTTCATTGACAAGGAAAAGGTGACAACAATAATGTGCTCCTTACTCTACAGGTCCTCATTCTGCCAAGCCACCTCCTCCTGCCTTGTGCCTCAAACACTTGAAAGGCACAGCAGATCAGTTCCTTTTTTCCTACCAAGCTGGGGGTTTGGACCCACTGGCAGCTCTTCCTGTGCCATGTGCTCAGAATTCAGGCCAGTGCAGAAGGCTCTCTATGACCTGGAGGCTGCCTCTTCTGTCCATCACTGAATTTTCATTTCTGTGCCCAATGCCTATCTCAGAAAGGTGCCCAATAAATATTTTTTAAGCCAAATGAATAAATTTGTGTTCGATTAATGATTTAAATGTATCATGATTCTTGTTTTAAGAATCATAATATATTGAAATATGGTGGATGATGTTTGACTAGAAAGGATGACTACACGAAATTAGTCTGCAGAGTGTCATATACAGCGAGAAAGGTTCAAAACTATTGCGAGTCTGATTTAAGGCCCAATGAGAAGCTTAATCTATCACTTATAAACCAATTGACTATAAGTAGCTTCAAGTCCCAAACGCCTGACTTAGACTGTCATTTCCATAAGCACATAAGGTCTCTCTTGCCTAGCACTGAGTCCATATTATGTAGTACACAACACAAAAAGGTGCTCAATTAATATTTGTTGAATATATTAAATGAATGAGCAAAAATAAACTTCTGACTCACAAGACATTTGCATGGAAAGGGCCTTTTGTGCAAACATTTACCAACTAATGGCCTGCAGAACTGTCTTATTTGATCTGCACCTTGTTTTTCTAAATTTTGAATTTTTTGCTAACGTAAAAATTTTTAATATAAAAACATTTTACATCCCCCAAATTTCAACTTCCATCTTTCCTTGAAATATCAGAGGATCTAGAACTAGTGTAGGTAGGAATAATGCCAGTAGGTATGTCACCTGGAGCTTTAAGGAGCTGATTCCTTCATATGATGCACAAACTCCCTAGTTCACCAAGTCCCTATCTGGCCAATTTCATGCATCCATATGCCCCTGGAGATATCTGGCTTTGCAATCCTGATCTATACAAGCACATTAAGGAAGAAGCAAGAGAGATTGTTTGAGATTAGCAGCCCCAAGCCAATCTTAAATTTTTAATAATTTGTAGCTTAAATCCTTTGGCATATATAAATGTATATATATACACACACACACATACACATATTTTAACAGAGAGTTTAAAATAGAGAGTGATGGCCTGGAAAGAGGAACAACTTTAAAAAAAATATTTCTGCCTTTGTCAATAAAACTCAAAACACTACTACACCAGCCAAGTAAGCTGCAAACAGCAGGGTGGGGTTAGATAGCTGGTTCTCCACATGTTCTCTGCTGGCCCATGAGGAAGAGAAGGGATGACCATGAACACACGCAGTCTGGAGAATACTAGAAGAATGTGTTGTTTGACAGTAAAATCAACCAACAGCTTTAAAAAGTGAAGTGCTTTCATTCAGAGGCTGGCATCTGACAGTCAAATCATGCTTCCTGGGGTTTGCCTTGTCAGTAACAAAATGATGTGAAAATTACTGAGAGTTTGTCAAGAATCCAGGCTTCCTAAGGAATCTGGAGTTACTTATTTATGGGCAGGCCCTCAGAAGGTGGAATAAAAGACAAATAACAGCTATTGAGATGGAATAAAATAGACTCCCAAAGCGGAAAACAACCTAAGGAAGCCACCCCATAGTAGTCAACAGAAAGGTTTTACTTCAGGAAATTTTCTTTTTTAAAGTGTGTCTCCAGGGATATAAATTTGATTTGCACGTGGGCATAAGACCCTGCAACCTATCCCTAAACAATATTCAGACTGAGCACTATCCTTATGCAAAGAGCTGTAGTTGTTTAATTTTTCCACTCTTCCATCTTCTGGTCCACTGTTTATGGCCCAGCAACATCTTCCAATGAAATGCTGCATCCACAGGGAAAGAGGCAAAGCCAAGGGCAGGGAGTGACGGCCCCAAGAAAAGGCCGAAAAGCAACTGGCCCTGCGTTTGTTGCCTGTGGCTGGGAAACAATTTTATTGCAATCAGCAATGGACCCAGACTCCACAAATCTCATAATGTATCCTTGGCTAACTAAGGGCCTTTCTGAAATTTCAAAATGTGCATTTATCCACCCACTCATCCAACGATGCTTCTAAGTATCAGGGATCATGAAGACCAACGCTGAAGCACTTGCAATCTAGGGGGATGGATAACCATGTAAACCTATAATCATAATGTAATGTGGTAAAAAGTATGGTAAAAGAATCTCTAGGGCACCTAAAATAGATAGTAACGGGAGGATTCGCTCAGGAAAAAACTTCTGGTAAGAGTTAACGAGTGGAAAAAGAAGGGCGAAATGGTGTCTAGGCAATGACCACAGTACTCATGGTTTGTTCAACCTTATGTGATGGACGTCTACTTTGTGCCAGGCACCATGCTTGGCTCCAGGTCAGTATGCTGGGCTCTGGTGCTAGAAGGTGTTATTGTTAATGGTGCATGTGGCACCACTGGGCAACTCGAGTAGCCCAGTCGTGCTGGAATAAATGAAGAAATGTAAGTGAAGGTGGGAAGAAACGAGAATAAATGGGTAGGTAGGGCAATATCACTAAGGTAAAATTTAAACATTTTCCTATATTATTTATCAGGTTATTAAGCAGGAAAATAAAAGCCTTTACACACAGATCACAAGTCTGATCTAGGTTTTAACAAGGTCCCTCTGAATGCTGCATAGACTATGGACTGCAAAAGGCAAAGAGTGGAACAGGGACCAGGTAGGAGGATGGGCTAGTGATCCAGAAAAGCAGATGAGAACCTGATTTCAAAAATTACTAGAAAGTTAGAGTAATAAAGTCAGTACGAGCCCAACATGAGGATGGACATACAGATCAATGGAATAGAATTGAAAGTACAGAAATGAACCCTTTCACTTACTGTCAATTGATTTTTGACCAAGTTGTTAAGACAAATCAATGAGAAAAAATAAGTCTTTTTAACATTGTTGAGGTAATGGCTACCCACATGCAAAAACATGAATTTGAATCCCTAGCTCACACCAAATGTAAAGATAAACTCAGTATGGATCATAGACCTAAATGTAAGAGCTACAAACAATAAAACTTTTAGAAGATAATGCAGGCCTCGTGTTAGGCAAGGATTTCCTAGAAATGACACCAAAAGGATAGTCCATAAGACAAAAAAATTGAGGATTTCAACTTAATCAAAATTAAAACCTTTTGTGCTTCAAAAGACATCATGAAGAAAGTGAAAAGACAACCCACAGACTTAGAGAAATACTTCAAAATCATATATCCAATAGGCAACTTGTATCCAGAATATATAAAGAACTTTTACAACTCATCAATAAAAAGACAAATAACCCAATTTAAAAATGGGCAAAAGACTGAGTACACATTTCTTCAATGAAAATACACAAATAGCCAAAAAGCACATGAAAAAATGCTCAATATCATTAGTCACTAGGGAAATACAAATCAAAAGCACAATGAGATGCCACTTGATACCCACTAGCATGGCTATAATCAAGAAGATAATCACAAGCATTAGAGAAAATGTGGAGAAATTGAAACATTCACACATTGCTGGTGGGGATGTAAAATGGTGCAGATGCTTTGAAAAACAGTCTGGCAGCTCCTCAAATGGTTAAACATAAAACTATCATATTACCCAGTATTTTAACTCTTTGGTATCTATTCAAGAAAAAGAAAAATAATAAATGTTTGAGGTGATGGATATTCCAATTACCCTGATTTGATCATTACATATTGTATAGACATGTATCAAAATATTATGGATATCTCATAAATATGTACAATTATTATGCATCAATTAAAATTAATTAATTAATTTTAAGATTCTCCAAACCACAGTGGTAGTAGTCAATATTGTACACTTTAAACCATTTGCCAAAGCCTTCAGTGGATTGCTTTTTAATGACTATGAATATAATAACATCAAAATTTCACTGTGATATTGCTACACAATTATATTACTAATATAATTAGTAATATAATTATATTATTTACATAATTTTGGTTAGAGTAAATGACTACTACTTATTGAAATGACTACCTTTTTGCTAAATGTAATTTTACTGCAGCCTATTCATAGAGAGGGCATCCAGCTTTAAACATTGATTCTGTTTTGTTTTAATTTAATCTAGTTTGAAATTGAATTAAATACATCACAGTAATGTTTAAAGAAATGATAACATATTTTTACACAGACTTATACACAAATGTTTATAGCAGCATTGTTTATAATCACCAAAAAGTGTAAATAACCCACATGTCCATAACTGGTGAATGAATAAACAAATTGTGGTATATTTGTACAATAAAATACTATTTGATAATACGAAGGAATAAAGTACTGATATGTGCTACCACAAGGATGAACCTCAAACTTATTAGCTAAGTAAAAAAAGCCAGACACACAGGACCAAATACTGTGTGATTCCATTTATAGAAAACGTACAGGAAAAGAGCAAATCTGTAGAGACAGAAAGTGGATTAGTGGTTTCCTGGGAGAGAGGCAGGAATGAGGAATGTGCATATGGTCACTGTGGGTCCCACTGGGGTGATGGAAGTGTTCTAAAACTGGGTGTGTGGTGCTGGTTACACAACTCTGTAAATACACTAAAAACATCATTGAATTATGCACTTTTATGGTATGTATAAAATAAGCTGTAAAGCTATTTTTAAAAGAGAACAGACAAGGCATGGAAGGAAGTGATGTAAACCAAGAGTAAAGAAGTAATATCAGAAGAACGTGGCAACTAAAAAGATATGACAGTGGGTGCCGAAAAAGAATCCTAGGATTAAAAGCAAGGACAGTGGAGATTGCTAATTGTAATAGAGCAACTATGATGTGCTGGACACTGTTATATACTTAATAATCATCATATAGTTTTTGTAGGAAATATTATTAGGTTGGAACAATTATTATCTATGTTTTATATATGAGAAAATTGTGCTGAGGCACAGAGAGATTAAGAAATGTGAAACAAGTCAGGCACACAAAGAGAAATACCACATGTTCTCACTTATTGGTGGGAGCTAAAAATTAATATATAAATTCACACACACACACACACACACACACACAAAAAAAAAAAAAAAACCGGGGGGGGGGGAAGAAGATATAACAACCACAATTACTTGAAGTTGATATGACAAGCAAACAGAAAGGACATTGTTGGGGGGAGGGGAGGAGGGAGAAGGGAGGGAGGTTTTGGTGATGGGGAGCAATAATCAGCCACAATGTATATCGACAAAATAAAATTAAAAAAAAAAATAATAATAATATAATGCACTATAAACAGAAAAAGAAAAATTTCTGAAGGTCACACAGTAATTTGTGACTGAGAAAGCCATTTGTGGAGCTAGAAGGACAAGAGGAGGGATGGGTTTCACAGGCAGCCCTGGAAATTCACTCTAATGCTTGACAGTTTTCTGTTCCTTGACACTCACATCACACATGTTGACCTGCCCAGGAGAGAGAACATTCACATTGCTTCTTTTTCAGCTATAGACTCTGGCTAGAGCAAGTTGCTTTCAGCTCTGCCATTGCCTTCTGTATGGACGTCCACTGATAGATTGATTAGTTCCATTTGAGACCATCAGAAATGCCAAATGGAAAGTCAAGGACAACAGCCAGAGAAAAATTAAGAGCAGTTAGGGCTCAGTCACTAGTGAGAAGATATTTATTTATTTATTTATTTATTTATTTATTTTTTATTTTTGTCTTTTCCGTGACCAGCACTCAGCCAGTGAGTGCACCGGCCAGTCCTATATAGGATCCGAACCCACGGCGGGAGCGTCGCTGGGCTCCCAGCGCTGCACTCTCCCGAGTGCGCCACGGGCTCGGCCCGAGTAGATATTTAATAGACAATTAACAATTTCCTTCTGATGAACAGCCAGAAATAGCCACAGAAAACACTGGGTGCAAACCCGCTTTCTTTGGCAGGAACTAGAGAGCCATAAAGCCATCTTATAATAGTTTCATGCTAAAAAGTTTGTCCTGAGAAACTGACTATTCTTTGATCATTGTTCAAACCAGGGCACTATTTTGCTTGGCAAATGACTCTGGAAAGTAATAGGTATATGGTTGGTGTGTTTCTTCAGCAAGAATTACACTTGTGCTAGAGATGAGCACATCCTCCCCACTTCAGGTAGCCGGGCATGAGAAAGCTTGCTCAACTGGCCTCAGCTACCCTGACGAGGCACATTTCTCCTAGGGACAGTGGCCTGGTGCAGGTAGTGTCCAGAAAAGAACAGCTGGCTCCCCAGAGGCTTCCTTTGCACTTCAGGCCCTTGTGCTGCCATGCCAACTCTCTGTGCAGCTTCAGGCAAGCTCCATCTCCTCTCTGGAGAGAAAATGAGAACACTACAGAAGACAGGGGCGAGGGTCTCTTTCAGCTGAAAAGTTCTTCTCTTCTATGGTAGTCTGTGCAACAGCCCTGCCTATTAATTGCAAATTCCACTAGGTGCTGTAGAGAAGGAAAGAAACAATATGGCACAAGGCGGCACCTAATGGTTAGAACAGTGCATTAGTTTCCTGTGGCTGCTGTAGCACATCACAAACTGGGTAGCTTAAAACAACAGTGTAGTCTCTGTTAGTTGTAGAAAAAAAAAAAAGATTTCAGCTGCATTGGTTCCTTCTAGAAGCTCTGAGGGAGAATCTGTTCCATGCCTTTCTCCTAGTTTCTGGTGGTTGCTGGTAATCCTTGGTGCTCCTTGGCTTATTGACACATTGCTCCAATCTCGGTCTCTGTCTTCATGTGGCTTCACCGTGGCCTTCGCCTTTGTGTCTCAAAACTCCCTCTTCTTTCTCTTATAGAGACACCAGTCATTGCATTTAGGACACACCTTAAATCCAGCATGATCTTCTCTTGAGATCTTTAACTACATCTGCAAAGACCTAATTTCTATATAAGGTCATAGACAGGATTAGAACGTGGACTTATCTTTTGGGGGGGACATAATCAACCTGCTAACAAAAAATTAACATTTAGTGAGATTTAATATGTGACCAACTTGTTTCTAAATGCTTCTCATGTGCTATCACACTCAATCTACACAACAGCTCTACATAGTAAAAACTTGTATGCATTTTTTAAATGAGGAGAACAAAAGGATAACCAACTGGTCCATATGAGCCAGTTATTAAACCAGAAAATTGGAATGCTTCTAGAGCACACACTGGGACAAGGATTGCATGCTGCTTCCCATACAAATGTAACCACAAGAAGTGCAAGCTTTATGCAGATTATAGGTGCTGTCAGTTTTCATTCATTCATTCATTAATGAACAATATTACATATGCTCAATATACACATGTGCTCAATACATATCTGTTAAATAAATAAATGCCTGAAATACAGCAGGTTCTGTACCGGTCACTGGAGTATAGATGTCAACAAGATTCTAATAAGCCTTAAACAAAATAAAAAATGGCTCTTCTCTGAGATAGGCCTAAATTGTGTTTTGATTAAAACTAGCAGTAAGGCAGAAATTCGAGACACGAAGAGTGAGATATAGGAGATCAGACAGAGGGTTATTCTCCTGTCCGTTTTTTCCTCTATTAATAAAACAACATCAGAAACAAAAATAAACAAAAAATTACATGACATTCACGTATTACCGATGGGTTTCAGCCATCTGCTTGTGAAGACTCTCTTACTCTTTTATTTGCACTCTCTCTCTTGTTCTGTTTCTTATGTTAGGGGGATCGCCTCAACTAATTATTATTATTATTTATTTATTTTTTTTGGTGGGTGGGAGCAATCACTAAGGTTCAACCCACAAGCAGGAATCTGCCACAAGGAACATGTGTGCATGGAAGTGGGGGTGGTGGTGACACTGCTAAAGACCTTTTTAATAACCTCTTCTGGGCACATTGAGTGGCACCTGTATGACAGCCAATCATAGTTCCATCAGTTCACTGAAAGCAGAGGTAATGGTTGGGTCCCTCCTGTTCTTTAGTAGTAGCATGAACTGAAAGCTGGCATAATTTTTGAACATACCCTTTTCCCAGAAACTTTTTAGGCATCACATATTCTTTTTATTGGAATACTGCAATGCTCTTCTTTTTGGTTCACACAAACCTTGATATGACTACCTTGAGAGTAATGGTTAACCATCACAAAGAATTTGTTTTATATGTTTTTCCCAAAAGAAATGAGGAATAAACCCATTCGATGTACAGTGAGTGTCTGGGGCATCAAGCCTCTGAAGAGGAAGACAGCCAGGGTGTCTTACAACAGCGGTCCCTCGAGAGACCTGTGGGCAAGAGGGGTCAGCAAGGCTTCTCAGCTAGGGTGTGCCTTGAGCAAGCCCCGGGATGGTAGCTCCAAAGAGCCGGAGGGGCAGTGATGAGGCATTATAGAGTGAACAGAGATCGGACTAAAAGCGCATATCCGTGGGATAATAAATAGAGTATCTAGGATGGAGTACAGTGTTTATTTAAAGAAACGTGTATTTTTAAGACCGGAGAAGGAGATTGTGAAAGGCTCTGAATGCCAGGCTGTGGTATGGGAGCTATTCATGAAATGAGGAATTAGTGACATCACTTTCAATATATAAAACCTTAGGGAATAAAATAAACCTTCACATCAATGACCAGTGGTTTTTAAATCTAGAATTTGAGGATTAGCGTTTAAACTTTTTCTTTCTCAGATAAAATCTTATGTGGAACCCCAAATGACAAGACAGGAAAAACTGGTTTGAAAATGAACCAAGGTCCACTTGGTCTTCTTCTTAAAGGATTCTCAGTGTTCTGCCCCATTCTCGAGGGTTTCTGAGAACATGGATTAAGCCTTCCCACTCCCACCCACGAAACAGGGTTCTGCAAAGTACAGTGATCATACCATTATGATGTACATAGTAATTTAGTATGGCTACAGATAAATATTTATACTAAGTTTTAATATTCATGTATTTATTTTAATGTATATTATTATATCAAGGACATGATTTCATGGACATGGTGATTTAGAATGAAGCTAAACATAAAAAAGGATTTAATTTAAAATTAAGCTGAAGAAAATATCATTAAGTAATAGTGCAGATTAAGTTTTTAAAAAGACTTTTATAAAACAGGCGTTTCTCAGCTCTTCAAAGTAATAGGTGGTTAGGTTAGCATGGGAAAAAGGAAGCCTGAAGTTAGTAGCTTTAATTTCTTCACTTTTTGCCAAAGCTGATGGCAAATAATAATGATAATAATGGTGGGGATGAGGGCTAGGTTCATTTTGCTCTTTTTCTCTGTTCCCTTTTTACTGAACTAGACATCGGTGAACAGAAGATGACTCCGCCGAGAAAACGATAGTTTAAGTTATTCTGCAAGCCAGCAAAAGCAGGCCTGGTTAACTAGGTATTAACTGCACAAAACTGGATCATTACCTTGAATACAAAGCATCCTGCACCGCCCCATCGCACACCCTCCTGCACATTAGATGCATTCAAGGGAGGTTGTGGGCATTGCAAATAGCTATATATTGAGTCATTACTCATTGACTTGCTTACACTGGCTGGGAAGTTTTCCCAGAGGAAGAAAAATGATCCCAAACTATAATTAAAACTCATATTTGAAGAATCTTAATAATAATATCAAAATGTCTTCTGTGTTTCTCAGTGCATCAGCCTTTAGCTACCCCACAGCCCTGCATGTAAACAGTAAATCTATAAGATCATTTTTACATTTCTTTACTGTTATGTTTTATTATGCTCAAATCTCTTATTGATAAACAGCCCCCTCTTAGCTAGACTGATTGTGTTTCTTGATATTTTGCCCAAATTATCACATCAGTGGCTCCCCGTGTGCATTTGTGCCCTTCAAGTATTCCTGAAAGTGGTAATGGGGCCCTCCCAGGCAAAACCTTCTAAAACTCATCATTTTTTCGTCAAAATATGGCTGCCAAGGTTAATTAAAATATCAAGTTTCTTTGCTTTAGGCAGGAATTTTAGAAACTCAGTATGATAACAGTGCTATCCCCTGCAATCAGAAGCTCCATCTTTTAGTGGCAAACAATGGGAAAACAAGTTAATTGTTATGTATTAAATGCAGTTTGGTAGAAAATAAATCTTTCAAAATGTGGAACCCAGGGAGAGATTAATAAAAGATACCCATGTAAGTTAAAAATGCAAATAAATTTGAATTTGATTGGTGGTGGTTGGAGCATTGATAGAGTCGCATATTCGTTTACTCAACAAAGAATGATTTATTCAGTTTCTACTGGGTGCTGGGCATTTTACCAGCTACTGGGGAAAAAGAGGTGTCTTAGTACACTTTCTGCTCCTATAACAGAATACCAGAGACTGAGTAATTCATTTGAAAAAAAAAAAGATAGAGAGAGAGAGATTTATTTGGCTTATGGTTCAGGCGGCTGAGAAGTCCAAGATCAAGGAGCCACCTATGGTGAGGTCTTTCTTGCTGCTTCATAACATCCTGGAAGAGCCAGAGAGAAAAGGGTGGCCAAACTTCCACGTTAATGGCATTAATCCATTCACGAGGGCAGCCCTCATGACCTAATCACCTCTTAAAGGACCCACCTCTTAATACCATCACAATGGAAACTAAATTACCTGAGTTTTGGAGTGGACATTCAAACCATAGCAAGAGGCAAACAAGACTTGAGTCCTATCCTTAAGGAATTGCCAATATAGAAGGAAATATTACAATATATGATTATATATATATGTAACATATAAATTATATATGTGTATGTATGTGTATATATTCTTCAATCCATTTAACATGGTGAGTCTAATGCAATGAAGAGAAAAATGAAAATTGTTTAACATAATTTTTCAAGATAAGATTGAGTCAGAGCTTTAATGGCTTTAAACTAAATGCTGTTCTGACAAATTTTAGTCTTGATGCTTAACTTTAGACATAAGCCACATAGGCAAAAATTGAGATCTGCAAATTGAGGCAGCCAATCTATACTTGTGTAGTCATTGACCTAATGAGTGCTCTATTATTTCTCAATGTGTATCATAAAAAGCATCATCCCTTTAACTATTCCTCCAAAAACCAGGGAAGGGAGGTCATGGTCAACAATCTAGGAATTACTGAGTTCTTTCTCTCTCCATCTTAGAAATTCATGTCAACCTACACATACAAAAGCTATATGAGGTATTGCACCAAATAATATAGTTTAGTTTACGGAAACTGGTCTTCCCCAAACTTGCTTGATCAATGGATGGCACTTTTGTGTATAAAATCTATTGATGGGTCATGGAACTAGTACTCCCCAAAATGTTCTCTTGGAAATGCTGCAGCAAATACACAGATAACAACTGTATATCTATTGCTCTTAAAAGAATATCTGTAAACTTCTTATGCTGTTGACTCCAGTGGAAATTTTACAAAGGTTAAACTTCCATGCCCTGTTGTACACATTTCCAGAATCTAATATTGACACAAAGTATGCAAATTGAAACTCAAAATAAGTAGGTATGTAAGAAGGAATAACCTGTACTATGAAGTTATGACCAAATACAAAAGAAAAAAAGAAAAAACAAAGCAAAACAAAAAAAACACTTTTCACACACAGTGGGCAATCTGTTGTTAAACAAATCTTTATGAATTGCTTGGTTTTCCATATTTCTTTCTTCTTGACATAAACATAATTCAATTGTTTGACTCAATTTTTACTTGATTACTTTGTTAGCTTCAAATTTTGGATTACTCCTTCAGGGAAGGCTAAAATAATTCAGCAGAAAACATGATCAGCCAAAGGGAGTCATGTTCTTCAGTTGTAAAGAAAGTGCCTACAAAGAGCCATAGGAAGCTCATTAGCTTGATGGAATATGTTCATAAGATCAATGAAGTAAGTCGAAATAATTTTATTTCCATTAGATTAGGTCCACAGAGAATGACCAACTCTTTGACCCTTTTTGTTCTTTAAGAAGGTATCTGTAGCATCAAATATCACTTAAAATGTTTCTCATTTGCCATCATCCATCCCACTGATCCCTTCAAAGATGCTAAAGTGTCCTACATTCCTACCTTTCTCATTCCCGACCCATAAAGGTTTTAGCTAAATTTTCTCCACTAAAATGATCATATTTGTATTTATAATTATCAACATTACTAAGAGTAACATTTACTATAGCTCTTAAATGAGATAATACAGGTAATGCATTTATAACAGCTTCTGATCCAGAGTAAATGTTTCCTGAGTATTGGCTGTTATTGTGCAATTATGTATTATTATACATTATGTAATTCACCAGTAATTATAAATTCAATCTCTCCTTCACTCCTTACAACCACTCTATTGGGTAGATATTGTTTTCCTCATTTTGCAGGTGAGGAAACTGAAATTCAATGACACTAAAAAACTTGAGGCAAAACCCAACCAGCTACAGATCCTAGAAATTATTTTAAATGTAATCAAAAGCCAGTTTAAATACCTGCCTTCTTGTAATTCACTAAACTTCAACTATTATAATCCCTCTTTCATATGATGAGAAAAATTAAGCCCAAAGGAGTTCAGTAGCTCGTTCACAGTCACAGAAGCCTGGTATGATGGTCAGTTTTATGTGTTAATTTGGTTAGGTTCTCACCCCTAGTAATTCAATCAAACACTAATCTAGGCATTGCTGGGAAGGTATTTTGTAGGTGTGATTAAAGTCCATAATCAGTTGACATTCAGTACAGAGATTAACCTTCATAACCTGGGTAGGCCTGACTGAATCAGTTGAAAGATGTAAAGAGCAGAGCTCAGGCTTCCCTGAGGGAGAAATTCCATCTGTGGACTGCAGTGTCAGCACATATCTGAAAGTTCCAGCTTTCCCTTCCCCAGGGGCCTGCCCTATAATTTTTGGATTTGCCAAACCTGACCCCACAATCACATAAGCCCATTCCTTGCAACAATCCACCTAATATATATCTCCTACTGGTTCTGTTTCTATGGTTGAACCCTGACTGATACACTTTGATTCAAACCCAGATCTCTGTGTCCAGAGACAGAGTCCAGCTCTGAAGCTCTAGCATCATGGCAACTACCAATACTCAACTCATTTAGGTCAAATGAGTCTTGGTTTGGCAGATCCGCATCTACTTAATTAAAAAGCTTTAACAATATGCACCATGAATAAGCAAAATGGATGTTCTTGTAACACTACTTTTCATCTACTATTTCTAAAATAATAATAGTAATGCTAGTAGTAATTAACATTTACTACGGAATTACTATGTTCCAGCAAAGGGCCATGATCTTTGAAATCATTATTTTATTTGATGGGTACAAACTATAAAGAAGTAAGATTCTCCTCAATATAAAGAAGAATAAGATTTTTTTAAGTGGTCCAAAGTAGACTGAACTGATCCAAGAGATGGAAAGCTCTACATTTGCCAAGAAATGCAAGCCCAAGTTCAAGTCACTTGACAGGGTAGAGAAGGAATTCAGCACTGGATATTAGCTGAAGCTGATAAACTCTAAGCTCACTTGTTCTAAAATTATGTCCTCTGGCAAATTATACATTTAGGCTCCACTATATTTTTAAACTGCTGATAAAACTGTCTTCAAATGACCGAGTATGTGCATGCTTGGACTTTTTGGGGGTCAAGTTAGAAATAAAACAATGACATTATCTTCTCTTGTGGTCTCCCACAAGGGTGACAACAAAGATTTATAAACAGGTACACAATAAATGCAAGTTAAATCTGAGTCAATTCTCAATTGTCCACATTCGTAATTGGAGCAAATGGACTAACAAATCAAAACAGCAAACAAGAGCCAGTGTATTATATCTTTGGTCTTGAAATTCTGTGCTCCACCTTCTCCATAATGAGATAATTCTTGTCTGAAAAAATATCCCATTTCTAGATAGAATTCTGGTTCCCCCTTTCTGTTTTCAATCTTTATATTAAATTCATTAGAATTCTTAATTTAACTGAATCAATAAGAATTAGCATCAATTTCTTTTTAAATTTTCCCTGGACTCTCCAAAAACTTCAGGCAGAAAAGGGCACAATTATTCCACACAAAAGTTTGCATAGCACTTGGATCAGCAAACCTAAGTCGTGAAGCTAATTAGTTTGCTAACATATGAAAAGCACTTTGCTTCCTAAAGGTAGCTCACACCAAACCTTCCCACAGTGGGAGATTCTTTGTCTCATCTTGACCCTAAAACGACCCAGTTACTCTGTCATAGAGTTGGGACGCAGGCCAGTTAGTTTCTAGTCTAAGCCAAAAGTTTAGAGAACGAAAGGACAGTGACCTTTGTCAGGAGCTTCCAAGAATTTTAGGGGGCCAGAGATAAGGTATGAAGCAACTGGTTTTATTTCCTAAGCCATGAATCATGGCTCTGCAAAGTAAGAGAAAGTTCCAGCTTCATTTTTGTTTTATTTAAATAAAAAAATAAGATAGTGTAAACTACTTCGAGACAGAACAAAGTGCTGTGCCCAGGAGAGACTGCTGGACTAGAAAGTAGAAGATCTGGGTTCTAGATCCAGGTCTGTCAATAATTACCTATGAGACAGCAGGCAAATTACATCCCTTCTATGGGCTTCAGTTTCTTTATTATAATAACTACTACTTGTTGAAAGCTTTCTTCCATAAGTCTTGGCTATTTTCCAAAAGCACTTTTGAGTTTTAATTTATAGAATTCCCACAGACAGCCTTAAGTATCATTAGTAACCCCATTTTACTCATGTCAAAAGTGAGGCATAGAAAGTAACTTGCCCAGGCCAGGATCAAATAAGCTTTCAACCCACAACTCTTAGCCACCATGTTATAATGCCTCTTAGCTGGAAAACATGAGAGTTGAACTAGATGTTTTCTCAGGATCATTTAGCTTCCGTATTCTGTGATTCTACAATATAGCAAAATGTCTATTAAATAGAAATTTTTAAGGGAAGGAATTTCCTTCAGAAGGAACATCCATTTGAAGAGATTTTCATCTTTCAAGATGCAGATCCAATGTCCCTTCCTCTCTGCCTTAGCACATCCTACGATCACTAGCACATCCTAAGTGAGATGAGTAGTGCCTTAAATCCTGGCTTTGGCACCCACCACACTTCCTGGTACTATCTTGTCCTTCTCATCTACTTGACTGCTCACTCTTCTAGGTCAAGACCATGACTTGATCATCTTTGTGGGATCCCAGAAGCTGTAACATTATAGGCGTCAATAAGTACTTTATTTATATATAAGTATTGTATTTAATAGCATGCCAGCTGCATGAGGCAAGACACTTCCCAATTGTGACAAAATTGGGGCTGAAAGAATGTATAAGAGTGAGGTAGTCGAAACACCTAACCCGTTTCCCTGCCATCCACGAACTCACTTCCTCCTACACCCCAAACTGTCTTCTCTGGGCTTGTACCTTACTATCTCCTGCCACTCTCCCCTGGAGCCTTCTTGCTGTTCCTTATCACACCAAGAAGGCCCTACCCTCAGGACTTTGAGTTTTCTGTCCTCTTGTCTGGAGTACCCTTCTCTCAGATCTACAAGACACATTTCCACACATTCTTTGGATGTCTACTAAAACGTCAAGGGATGAGAAAGCCCTTCCCTGACCACTTATAGGAGGAAGTAACACCCTTCACCCGCCTGATACCTCTTGCCCATGACATTTCCTACCACCTGAGATAGAACAAAGCCATTTTTCCTCCATTCGAATGACAGCATCATAAAGTTAGAATCTTTCTTCTATTCATCTACTGCTGTATGCTCAAAGCCAGGAACAGGGCCTAACACATTGTAGCAGATCAAAAACTGTGTAGATCAATGAATGGATGAACAAAAACTTTTCATCACACAAATATTGAAAATGCTGTTTAAGGGCTTTGTTATGATAACAATAAATTTAAATGTGAAACATTAGGTTAATAACCCAAAGTTTGTCTCTGGTCAGCTCTCTGGCCTATGGCTTGCTATATTTGTGAAGAAACTACCAAAAGGATGCGAAGTGCATTTCTTTGCTGTGATATTCGGGTCTTCGTGTTCCAGCACTAAGAGGGAGCGTGAGGAGTACGTGTACACAGGATGCAGGGAAATCACCTTAGTGCTGCTGACTACGTAGCTGTGTTATTGAACATCTGCCTCTCCCTGCACCCCTCAAAGTCATGAAGTCTGTCGCGTTCAGCTGTGCTTTTAGTGACAGGGCCTGGCAGGCAGAAGGAGTGCTTTAATGACTGTTGAGTGGGTGATGCCAGCGCTGAACTCAGAGGCTTTGCTGTAGCCCCATCTCAGGTTACCTTCGACCAGGCCATGGCAAAGCCATAATATACGAGTTTAACTCCCCTGTGAAACTCTACTCTTATACCCCTTTTACAATCTATACTTTCTATGCCATGTCAGTACTTTTCAGGACTCCTCATCTCACTGGTTGGTTAGCAAACTGAAATTACGAAGATGAAGACTGTGTCCAAATCTGAGTCTACAGCCTATGCAAACAGAGGTGTTCAATCGACACTCAGGAAGTGTTAAATAAATGAATAATTAAAGAATTCATAGAGAAGCTTTCCCAAGAGAAGGGTGTGCGCCTAGGAGGTACTACGCCGTACACATATACGTTATTCTGGTCACTTAGTTAACTGATAGATGTTAGAATTTTTGTTTTAGGGACATAAGAAGGGAAGCCCAGAGATATAAAATTATTTACAGATGGTGATATCACACATCACTGGTAGAGGCACAAGTTTGGGGTTTGCTCACTCTGCCTCAGAAATCAGAAAATCTGATTTTAGTAAGGATTTGTCCTGTTCTCTCATTGCACCTGCTTGTGCACATACAGGAGAAGCAGAACAGCTCCCTTGGATAATTATATTAGGGCTACCACTATCTACTCACTGACATGCACTTGAGTTATTAGTCACGGTAAGCGTTTGTATATACCGTACCTAAACATCTATCTGCCTTTGTCTGCATGTGTAAAGAGAGAGAGGTGGCCAGGCCATATATAAAAGTAGAACTCTATCCCATAACCTGCAGCAACCTGCCCAGGAAGCCAACCCATTATCTGCAATAAACAACTCAGGAAGGCAGCTTGCTATAAGTCAGATTTGTGGGAAGCCAGATTGCTATCTCTAGTGACAATCTAGGAAATAAAGCAATAACTCTGTAACAATGAGCCCAGATGGGCCAGGCCTTAATTAATAACTGAAAGCTTCCCTAATTTTCGTTCCCACTTCCAACTTTGAACCAACTGGAGTATTCCAAATGGGCACCCCTAACCAATCACATAGCATGCCTGCTCCTAGTTAACCCACCCAGGCCAGCAGCCTCCAGTCAAGGCACACCTGAAGCCTTCCCTTTTTCCCACTTTGCTGCCCGTCTTTGACTTTATGCCAAAAAGCAGGTGACGGTGGCCAATTCCCTTGCTACAATAAGCTTTGAATAAATAATGTTTGCCGGTTCTCATTTGGTTGGTCTTCTTTACATATATATATATATTTTTATAAATATAAAAAATATATATATTATATATAAAAATATATATATGCCATTAGTATACAAAATTTCTATTTGTATACATATATACCTACATACATGCATATATATATATATATATATATATAAATTAGGTCTATATATATATTTCACATAACTGCTAAATTATTGTTTAATATTTTAAAAATATATTCCTTAAAAAGTGTTTATTTTGAAATCTTAACACTTCTATCTTAAACAGAAATATAGTAATTTTCTAATATGCACTAAAGTAAGTGCCTATTAAATTAAATATCTATTCATTCAGTTATCACCTAAAAACATTTCACATACTACCAGTAGTATGTGTAGCTTAGTTAAGCAAATACTGAATTTGTAGTAAAAAAAAACCAAACCTGTGTTTGAATTCAGCTCCACCCATCACCTGCTCTGTGGCCTAGGTCAAATGACCTAACCTCTCTGGGTCTCTGGGTCTTGGGAACTTACCTGAAAAATGCCAATGATGACTCCAAATCTACAGGGTTATGGTAAAGATAAAATTCAAGTGTACTTATGCATGCACCAAGCTCAGGCAGATACTCAATAAATACATTTATAATTTAATACATGCAAAATTACAGAAGGCAAGAAGGATGAGAAAAATCTGTAGCAATAGAATCAGGTTCCCTGAATTTGTTCAAATCCAAATGAGTATCAGGAGTCCACCTTTGGCCAACTACGCAGCAGCCAGAAAATGTTCATCTGCATTAAGTAAAGTGCTGACAATGAAAAGCTATTTAAACCACCTTAACTGAATCACAAGATATTATCTACAAAGGAAGACTTTAAACGGGGAAGAAAGGACCAGCTTGTGGCCATTTACAACCAAACAGAATCATTACCGATAACATGTGTTCAATGGCTGTTTAGGGGATCTTTGAATGCTGGTCAGAATTAAAGCTCAGAAAGAGAAAAATATTCCACAGATGACAAAACAGTCCCAAATCTATTTTCACACATTTTCTAGAAAAGACTGGGTCTCTTTCAAAAGCTTTAAATAGACACTAACAGTAAGAAATCTGGAACACAGAAATTGCAAATGTACATTGTATGTGTGCATAATTATTTCTTAACAAACATCAGTCAGGTTGCTTTCGAAAAATGGTATAATCGAGGTGGCTTGATGGTAAGATATTTCATAAATTACTGCACAGGTTAATAAATCGTGGAATGCATTTAAAAGATGGGTGAGGGGATCAGATTCTTCTCAGGGTATCTTAGAAGCAGAACTAATATGTTGGGTAGATGCTGCCAAGGGCATCGATTCCTGATTCATACACCCAAAGAGGATGTAACAACCTAGGTTACAGGCTGAGCCAAGGTTTTCCGACTTTCCATCTCGTGTGCATCTTACTACATCCTGCTGGAAAGCTGAGCAAGAATTTAGCCAGGGAACTGAATGCTCTGGATTTCTGAAGGTTGTATTTTTTTCCTTAGCTCTGCACATAAGAATGAAAGTGCTTAATTAAAAAATAAGGACATGGGACAGGGTGGAGTATGGGGGAAAAGAAACAAAGTATAGAATAAGATGGAAAAAACAATAAAATTCATTGGAATAAAGAAATAATAGAAAATCTGGGGGGCTGCAATGTGGCAAATCCTTCATACAACACGAAGACCTATCGAACCTGGTGCCATCCTTCAAAAAGCTTACAGAAGTCAGCTTACCCAGAAACTGTGCATTAGTACATGAGAGGAAAGAGAGAAAGAGATAGAGACTAGACATACAGATAGGTAATAGACAGAGTATTAAATAGTGTAGTACAGTATCAAGTATCAGGCAAAGCATTAATATTAACTCCAAATATTTTTAAACCCTGCAAAATTAAAAAAGCAAGAAGTGACAAATTATAATTTTTTTTTTTGCTTATATGAACATCTCATTTACAGAAATAGTCAATGATTATATTTACAATCTAAGCTTTACTATAACACGGCACAATAACTAATCTCACGTGTCTATTGTTTGTATCAATGTAATTTCTAGCTGACTGCTACATGAAAATACTTTGGTATGTCAAGTTTATGGATTCACCTAGAGTGTCCTCTTTTTAAGGGCAGGACCATATCATGTATATCTTTGTATCCCTCAACAGGCACAGCCAAGATTTAGTATGAGATGAGAGCACAATAAATATTTGTTAAATGGCTAAACGAGAGAAAACAATGATCTCACTAACAAATAAAGGAGAAGAATACAAGGGTTCTAAAATGAGGCTGCACAGGACTTTTTGCCCCAGCAGCCTGCATACAACTAAAGTGCTAAACCTCAACAAGAAATTAAGGCCACATTAAAAAATCAAATGGATCCCTTTTTTATTGGAAGGACTTGAGTATGGATCTATGGTCTGCTAATGCATGAAAGATGTTCCTTGTCATTATCAGCCACATCCTGAAAATATGGATGACAATCTCCTAAATAACACAGAAAAGGCAAGTCCCTGCCTCGCAGAAAATTCAAGTGCTTCCCTTTTTCTTTACTGTATTTCAGATGATTTCAGATTTCAAAGCAAACCTCATCTTTCACGTTAGAAACAAAACCACAAACCCTCCAGCCTTTTCTGCTCATGCTTCGAATTAAGCTTGTCATATTAAAAGAAGCTTTATAAGTTCAGCCTTTATTTATCCTATTATTTATCATAAGGCTACACTATTTAAGGGTAACGCATATTTGTTTACAGAGGATTGGCCACAGAAACCACTGGGCTACATGAAGTTCAGTCGGAAATTCACATTTAAAAGGTAACCATCTTCTCTTTGAATGGCAACTGACAAGAAAAGATATAAAACATACCAGCTCAGCCAGAGAGCAAGAGTGGGAGGAGGGAATTAACAAATCTTTGAAAAATAAAGCTGCATAATCTGCTATATTTCAGGCTGCCTTTATCCTCCAAATCCCCCATCTTTGTTTAAGCTACAAACAGGCTCTATAAAAATCAGCTCACCCCCCCCCCCCCGCCCCATTACACACCTCCTTGCACAAATCAAATGAAGCTTTGGCTGAAAAACTGATAAAAAAAAAAAAAAATACACCACCACCCAACACATGAGCAAGCTGATGTATTTAAAAAGTGGTTATCATTTTTGATCCTCTCCTTTCTCTCTAGGGGATAGATCACCTTTCTAAGAAGCACACAAAACCTTGGCACTGGGCATATTTCACCCCTTGTATTTGTTTTGATTAAGGATTTTCTAAAATAACCACTACACGAAGTGTCTTATCATTAGCATTGATTTTTAACACCTTAGGAGTGAACAGTTGCAGTTTAAGTGTTTAATATCAGGGAGTAACCATGACCACCTCCTGATATTTGCTCTCACGATATAGTTTTTCCTGGCAAAACACGTTCTTCTTATGCTGAAAAGAATGCTGGCTCTGCCTCATCCAGAGACTTTGGGTCTATCCTGTTTCATTTTGTTTTCAGTTTCAGTTGTTTGTAATAAATTCTAGATTCTGGCCAGCAACGTCAGAAAGAAACACATCCTCTTGGCCTTTGTGTTCTGGCTTTTGTCCTGATTGCAGGCATATTAGGGGGATCCTAAGATGCTCAGAGCCTATCTCTTTTATAGCTCTGCTTTACAGGCTTTCAGGCCAGATCGGAGTGTCCCCTTACACAGCTGCCCAGCACCAGGAATCTCTGCTTCACAGTCACTATCACAGTTACAAGTTAATGCCTATCTCATCTGTGATACTGTGAAGTCCATAAGGGCAGAGATTGTTATTAATCTTTAAATCTTCCATGCCCAGTGCAGTGAGCTAGGCGTGATAAAGACTCAATATCTGTACCACTTAGCATATTATAGATTTTTTGTAATCATGACATTAGCTAAAATTTACAATGTACTACAAATCCAGTACTTCATATACATTATTTCAAGTATTCCTTTCCCAAAGTCAATAAGGTGGCTACTAGTGTCACCATCCCCTTTCACAGATGAGAAATGGAGACTTAGAGAGGTTAAGTCATTTGCTTGGTTATGAAAGCATGGGATAGAATCAGGGTTTAAACTCACACAGGCTGACTACAGAGCACAAGGGATGACCCGGTAGCTTCCTCTTCGCTCCATATCCGCTCCCCACACTGGGCCAAGATCATCAGGGTAAGACTGTCATGTCTCACTCATTGTTGTAAAGCCTGGTGCCATGTAATAAGCTCCTACATTCTTGTTCTGAGACATTTGGCCTAAAACATAAAACAGGCCTGTTCAATTACATATCATTATTGTTATTCCTGTTGACTGTCAAGAACACTGCTACTTAAAGTTCAAGTGACATCCCCCAGGCCTTTTGGAAATCAAAAAGCAAAGTTGGGACAAAGTTTTCCCAGTGCTTCCTCAAGGGAGTGGGAATTGGAGAGAGGGAGAGAAAGCAAGAAGAAAACAAATAAAGGAATTGCTCTTGGCCACCAAAAAGAATCAGATGGGAATAAGGGAAGGATGTGCACAGGAGAAAAAAGAGGGCATCGAAGAAAATGGTATGCTGGGTGCACAGGTGAGACTCGGGGAGGCATTTGTTGGAACTAGAGTGGAATAGAATGGAATGTGTTGGAATAGAATGGAATGGGATGGATTGGACTGGAATTAAAACATGTGGCCAGCTTTCCACTTGGCACAGGCCTATTCTAGTATATTGGTTTACTTTTTGCTATGGACTGAATTGTGTCCCCCAAAATTCACATGTTGAAGCTCTAACCCCCTATGTGATGTATTTGGAGATGGGGCCTTTGTAACATTAGAAGAGGTCATGTGGGTTGGAGTCCTCATGATGGGATTAGTGCCCTCATAAGAAGAGACACCAGTCAGACAGTCAGACAGTTCTCTCTCTTTCTCTCTCTCTCCCCTCCCCCAACCCCATGCATAAAGAAATCACGTTAGCACACAGTGAGGTGGAAGCCAGGAAGAGAGCTCTCACTAGGAACCAAATTAGTCAGAACCTTGATCTTGGACTTTCTAGCCTCCAGAACCATGAAAAATAAATGTCTATTGTTTAAGCCACTCAGTGTATGGTGTTCTGTTATGGAGATCCAAGCCAACTAAGACAC
Organism: Cynocephalus volans; assembly: GCF_027409185.1. Lineage (NCBI taxonomy): Eukaryota > Metazoa > Chordata > Mammalia > Dermoptera > Cynocephalidae > Cynocephalus > Cynocephalus volans. Next base: position 14,174,957 of record NC_084468.1, read on the forward strand.
TCGTACTTTCCTAAAAGGTCTTGAAGTCAGCCTGCTTGAGTTTCCAAGTCCCTTGGTCTGGACTAGGCTGTCCTCAACTGGTAACATTCTCTGAGAATTTTTTTCCTCATCTGGATCTGCCTGCTTTCGTTCTAAAGCAGTTCGTTCAGGAAAGCAAACCAATACAAATCCAAAGGCATCTGAGGCAAATCTAACTCCTTTTTCAAAACTCACCCAATTGGCCTTACAAGATGTGGGTGAAATTCTAAGAACACCCCAACAGGAATTCAAAAGCCTTGCCCTGAAAAGTAGATCCGTTCCTTCAAAGCAGTTTTGTGTAAACAATTTAACCTATCAATCTCAAATTGCTTAGATTCCAATTGGCCTAATTACAGATTTAAACCTGCTGCATAGAGAAAAAATTCTCCCTCCCTAATGAACTGTTGTTTCAAGACACCCAGCTTTATGGTTTTCAGCCCCCAGCTTTGCCTTTTCACAGGGGCTCGGGACTTGGTTGGAGCTTTCTTTCATAAATGCAAATACAATTATTAGTTATGCATTTCAATAGAACCTACCATGGTAAAGGACAATACCATGGCACTCACAATAACAATACATTCCTTTTTATCCCCTGCAGAGCTCCAAATGTTGCTTCATTAGTGTGGATTTGATCACAATGCTCTTTGCTGCAAATGCTATATAATGTATGATTATTAACCTACATCAAGCAAATCACAGTGGCTCAGTATACTGTTTTTTTACTAAATCAACCCATCATTAGTAACCTTGATTATTATGCATGGATAGAATAGGACTTTATAGTACAGATAGCTTGAAATTGCCATGGAAAGAAAACTCATTACCATTCACAGCTATAGTTCTATCTAGAAGTCAAATTGAAAAAAAAAAAATGTGAGAACTGCCTAATACAGAAAGTTTTATTTTGATGAGAGACACCTGAAATGATTTCTCATCTATTTGGACAAACAAACACATACATTTGAAGTATGAGCTATTAGGGACCAGGATGGTGAAAAAAAATTATGGGATGCATTCTCCCCTGAAAATGGATTTGGCAACAAAGCAACACCAGTGTAAATTAAAAATGAACACTCTGTACTTAGAAAAGCAAATTATGCAAATTCACCCACTTTCTACCTAGCTACTGTTTCTCTGCATTGGCTGACTTTAGTGTCCAGGAAAGAGGCAGAGGGATATTCACAATCTGCTGGGTTAGCTGCTGAAGTTCACATTAAGTCATAGTTGGGGAAACTAGACTTAACTGGAACTGGACACACATTTTAAAAAACTGCCAGAACAAGAAGAATGAAACCATGAACAAGTACCTTATACTCAGGACCCTTCTTAGATTGAGTGTTCAGATTAAATACATCAGCTCAACAAAAGACACAGGCCAAAAATCAAAGGAGGCTACCTGTTACCTTGATGTAGCATATTTTCCTACCTCTAATTCTAGTGCAAGGTAGGAATACAAAGGATCTAACCTAGCCACCTATGACTATAAGGTGAATTGGAGTGGTATAAAATGTAAGCCTGAAGTAGATGCTCCAAGCAACATAATTGGAATGAATTTTAACAGGTATCTATTTACTAGGAATTTTTTAAAAAGAGCTGTCTAAGGCTAGTATCTGGCTGGAATAGCAATCTTGGCATCTGATTGCTCAGCAGGTCTGGAAGTTCTTGACAGATCCAGTGGGCACAAATACAGTTTAGGGATTGGCCTGGGAATCAGGAATCTGGCTGCTGACATAGTAGGCAAATGATTCTGGGTGATAAAACCAAACCCTTACAACTTGGGGTTTAATACATCTGCCCCAAAGGAAAGCTGTAGGAATATAATGAAAGAATAGAAGAGACAGCCTTGTGGAAATAGCAACACTGGGTAAAAATTATTTGTGTGGCACCAGGGACTTCAGAGTTCACACATTTTCCAGCATCCATTCACAGGATGAACATTGCCTCGTGACACGGCAGGCATGCAGAAGGGCTGCCTTCTGATATGATGCATTACGCTGTCTCAGCTACCGTACACAAACCATCCTAGGCATCAAGGCAATAATTAACTTCATTTTGATGTTTCCTAATTATCATGTTTACTTTTCACATGATCATCACATATTGGCTTATTTTCTAAAAATATTGTTATTAGTGGTAATAGATCTAATAAATAAAATTTCAATACTTGGGAGAGATGAAGCTGCAGAACACAATGCATATTTTTAGAAAGGCAGCCTGGCATAGGAAAAAGAGAACAGGATTTGGATTCAGGAGGGAAAAAATCTGAGTTCAAATTTTGATTCAGCTTTAGATTTCTCATCCGGTAAATGAGAATAATACTCACATTTCAGAGCTATTGGTTGGATTAAGTGAGATGTTTATGTAATGTTCTTAACCTAGTTTGTGGCACATAGTAGGTTCTCCTTAAATAACAACTGTAATGATAATAATGGTAGATAATAAGTATGGCTAGTTGGGTCAGATCTTTGGAGTGAGGTGTTTGAAAACCCATCCACTGAAGTAATTAATCCAACAACTATGTATTTAATATTGTTGATTAGGTAAATAAGCAAATGAGAGAATGAATAAATGAATGAATATGATTTAAGGAACATGCCAACATTACTAATCAGTAAGAATTTCGGAAGTTGAATCTCTGGGCCTGGAAACAGTACCTGGTGCTCAGAATTTGTTGTCTTGAATGAAATAAAACTGAATTAAAAAAAAAATCCCAAAGAAACACTGTTGCACTGGGGATCACCATTTCCTGGTTTTTCACCCTCACCTTGTCCTACAAGAACATTTGTTCATTTGCAGACACTCCTCTCCTGCCCCATCCCCTTCTTCCCTCTGCGATCGCAGCTTCCCCCACCCTCTTTCCCTCCAGCTGTTGCCCACATCTGGGATGCCCTATCTCTGTCATCTTTCCTCTCAAAGTTGAGGAGGAGCTGATTGCCATCTTCTAAGGACTCAGCTTGCAAAGTAAAATGCTGTAACTTGGGTACAAAAGAGTGAGAACAGTCATCATTCCTCCAAGATAGGGATTGATGATATAGGTGGGACATCAAACTGTGAATGCCTGTTCACCCTGGGGCCCCTGTCTTTTGTGTTCCACACCACCCTCCTCCTAACATGGTGGGGGAGGGGAGGGGACACTTAAGTGTCCTGGAGGATCTGTAAGAAGACAGTGTCAGACTGACTCTCCAGGTGAAGTAGCTGCTTTCACCACTGGGGGCTGGTGAAGTTCTCCCCTCCCTTTCTCCGTGTCTCTATTCCATTAAGAGCAATTGTCCAGGGAACTGGAGCTGCAGGCCGGTGCAGAGACCACGCCACAGCAGCACCAGCCACCGCAGGCAGAGGCCAGCCCCACCTCCCTTCTCCTCCACTGCTCCTTCCCACCTAACATGCCCTGCACCCCAGAACCCCAGCTCTGGGCAAGAACAGTGCTCTGCTGCCCCCTCCTTCTGCTGCCTCTGGCTGACAGGCACACACGTGCCAGACTCCAGCTCACCTGCTGCATTCACCTGCATGCAGGGATTTCCAATCCCCCAGCCTGCTCAGAAGACGACCAGACCAAAAGACAGTCAAATAAATGTCTTTCCAGATAGGAAAATCAGTATTCGCCCCACAGTATTTTTGAGTTTGTATCCCCCAAAAAACAAAAGTCCAATCTTTATATTGTCTATTTGCCTATATTTTTAAGGCTCTCTCCCTGCTCAACTTTGATTTGATTCTTTTATCTAATACCTAATCAAAAGTAATATTTCTGCAGCACTTTGAGTTGTATAAATATGGCACTGAACAGGAGGGGATGTTAATAGCTTTAGAGAAAAACAATGAGAAACATGTTGAATTAAATATAGGAGAGCCTGCATTCGGATGCTGCTGTTACTACTAAGCGGTTGTGTGTGCAAGCCACAGAATCTTCTTGAGCACATGATACCAAACTGTGCAGGTCCAGAAATACAATTTCTAACATACCTTCAAATTCTGAAGTCTTGACACTCTATTCTTCAGTTTATTAATAAAAACAAAACAAACAAACTCTAAAATTGGAATCCTTTTGCTTTTAGGAGGTAAAATAAAATGTGACAGAAATTCATATCAACAGAGACCTCTACATTAAAAAAAAAATTAATAATTTAATTGAAATATCAAGTATTTAAATTAATAATTTTTAAAAACCTAACCTAGAAACAAAAAAATTGTTGCATGTTTCTCTGAGGTATTCACTTTGATTTAATCCCCCAAAATCAGAATTAAAAAATTCACGTTAATGAATTTGTACTTGAAGTTAGTTTTAAATATAAATATTGACAAATATGGGTATTTTTTGTAAATAAAGAGTGAGAGTAGAAATTTATAATGTGTATTTTGTGATAATAACTAGTGCTGCTGGGAGTACAGGAAAATGGACTTTCTTATATAAGAGTATTACTGATAGGAGTTTACACTGATACAAATTTAAAGGATCAAAATTTGACCATGTCTATTAAAAGTCTTTAAATGTAAACCAATATTTCAAAATTTTACCTTTATTCAGTGATTTTTTTGTGTGAATTTATTTTAAGGAAAAAATTAATTTGTGCACAAAAATTTAGTGACAAGATATTCATTAAGGCACAATATTAAAAAAAATGTCCAATGACAGAAGAGCAGTTAACTATATGAAGCCAATTTATAAGATAATGAAAAAATGAAAAGATGCTTATATATTGGGCAAAGATATATATATTGATATATATACATACATATTGAGCAAAGATAAGGACAGGTGATGGAGTACATACAAGTAAGGTTCTGATTTTGGAAGAAAAAAAAAATCTATAGAAAACAAAAATTGGAAGGGTATAAACCAAAATGTTTAGTAATTTGTCTTTCAACTATGCAATTATGGATAATTTCTGTTTCCCTTCTTTCTTTTTTTCTCTTTCTATTTTTGCTTTTCTGTGTTTTTAAAATTATCTTCAATGAGCATCCTTGTGTTTTTCCTCTAACAATTTATGTTTCTTATGAAAGGGATTTTAGAATAAGGATTCACCTTATTCTAACTGACAGAAACTCGCTATCCATAGGTGTTATTAAATGCAATAGTCATTTAAATGAGTTTGCACTACTCTCAGATCACATTCAGTTTGGTTTCATAGTTAACTTTGGTCTTTAAGGTGACAGGTGTGGAGCTGAAAGCACAGGATCTAGAGGCTCTATTTAGAATATCCAACCAGTGGTACCACCACCTGATGTGCTCAGTATTTTGGGAGGAAGCTATACATGGGACATCTCCCTCAGGTAGAATTTCAGGAAAATAAAGGTTTAGGAATTTCACAAGCCCTATTATTGGATACACCCCTGATCTTCTCCTATCTCCCCACCACCAAGAGATGGTACGACTTTTGTCATCCTGTGACCAAAATAATGAGAACTATTTTTTTTAAGGAAAGAAAAGGAAGAGAAAGAAGAAAAGGAGGGGAAGGGGGGAGAGGCAGAGGGGGAGGGGAACACTTAATGATAAAACAGAAGAGGAGCTCTGAACTCCGGAAATTATTTTCTACAGCCTTTCTATGAGGCAGCTCCATTGCCCAACACTAGAAGCTACCACCTAGCCTGTGACATTTGATGATTACAAAATCCAGATTTACTTATGTCAAATTAAAAAAACCCTTTTATTTCACACCATTTATGAAGACTTTTAAGGCTACCGAGGTATCCTCAGAGGGAAGTGAAAATCTGGTTCATATGTATTAAGTACAAGGAGACAGAGAACATTTGGCAAATTAATGAACAAATGTTAGCAGTGTAAAGTGTAGAATGAATGAATATGCGAATGGATGAAATAACATTTGCAGTCCCATATTGAATACATTCTTAACGTGGATTGTTTACTCATACTTTATGCAAATCTTCTCTGTTCAGGCTGGCTGATATACCTAGTAATTTGGGGTTCTTTGATAAGGAGGGCAGTTTAAAATTCTGGGCCCAATTCTCCTAACGGGATAATCCCTGTCACTCTGGAATATCTGTTTCAAAATCCTTCTGATAGAAGAGGAAAATAATCAGTTAAGGAAAAAGAAGAGAGAGAAACTGAGAAAGAGAGATTGAGAGAAACTGCCTTCCAATTCTTCCAAATGGAACGTTCAAGTAAGCTCCTTAATTAAACCAATCCAAGTCACCCCCAAAATAATCTTCCTTCAGAATTCTGAATCTTGGCCATCCTGTCAGTTTCTGAAACTCCAGTTGATGATATAAAAATATAAATTTTTCTTTTGTGGAGAATTTTTGGAGTAGGGGTGGACAGCAAGTACAAAGCAGAGAAGAAAAAAAGATAAGTCATTATGGCTTAAAAACATATGAAAGCAACTTATTTTTTTAATAAAGTGGATTGCATTTTATATTGAAATTTAAAATGTTCATACTTTGAGAAATTACAATCAAAATGCATTATAAGAGCATGTGTTTATTTATTGGATTAAATGAGGGAAGTTTCTTGTACATAAAATAACGGAATCATGAAATAACATGGTCCAATTCACATGACTCATGGAAAGAAAAAATTTTAAATTAAATTTGGAATTGGAGATGGAAAAGAGTTAACAGATATTTTATTGTGAGACCTCAATAAATACTTCTTGGTTTTGTTTTATTAGCACTAAAATATGACATCCTCCATTTGAAAGAAATTAGGTTTGTCTTTGATTCTCTAAAAGACAGTTTCCATCATTTCTTTTTCTGGCAGATGCCCAACTGTTTAAATTCTTTCACCTTACTGCATTTGGTTATATTGCCAGCTTACACTGCCTTAACCGCGCCACTCGTGAGCCTTGGAGGTTTATAGGTGTCTATCACGATGCATTCTCTGGTAACAGTTGCTTAGCTACATTGCAAATCTTTTGTTCTTTGCCCCTGAATCAATCCCACCAGGCCTCCAATAGTGTGAGCTGTTCTTTTGATTGTCCCTCCACATCCTGTGCCCTTCCTGCTGCTAAAATCAGCATGCCAGGTACTAACTCATGAACTTTCTGCATTGGTTTGATTTTTGTCTCATGCTAATGTGCTACTTGTCTAATACAACTAAGGGACTTCTGGGATAGAACCACTCCTCAGGTTTCTCTCTCATTGCAGAACTATCTTCTGCATGACATTTTATTCATGTGTACAAATATGCATTTTTCTTCTATAGTAAATGACACAGTGATTCTCTGGATGCCTTACTCTATCATACAGGCATATTTTCATTCCTAGTTTAACAGACTTTTCAGCCCTAATGATTACTTGGAATATCTCCTTAATGCAATCTATGTATTTTATGTATACTGCAATTTTAAACAGTCTTACCCTCCATATCATAAATGTGATTTTCAGTAATGAAACCAAAATGTATAGCACAACCCAGAAGTTTATGGCCAGGAAAGACTCCCAATCAGTAATGCTATTTGTGGCCATAAATCGAGCATGTTAAAAAACGCATTAACTTTCTCAAGTAATCAGGACCAAAGACATAATTTGATAATTGAAAATAGTTATAATCACATTTCTCAAGTTCTACTTTACTTCAGATTTATACTCACAGAATAAGGAGACTTTTGTCACCTTCAGGGATGGCGTGCTCTGCTTCTCATTCTGAGGCAGATCGTTCCATTTTGGAAAACTATTTTTTGGAAAGATCTTCCTTTTAAAGCACTATAGTCTATCAGTGTGTTACTTCCACCACTTCCAACTAGTTCTAGTTTATTCATTCAACAATAGTACTCGGTGCCAAGCATAGTGAAGTACAAGATATCGGAGATGAAGAAATGAAAGGCCATAATCACTGTCCAAGGACATCTCCAATGAGGTCCCCGTTGAGTAGCACATAAGCAGATAACCATGACCTATGAAAGCAGTGTCCAAATAGATATGAGTGCCACATGCCACGGGCACAGACAGAAGGGAGCAATTCATCCTCCAGAGAGAACTAGGGAACGAGGTGGACTGTGAATAATGATAACTGCCACATAGAAAAGACAGCAAAAGCACCGGGCAGAGTCGTTCTGTCTCAAGTCTCAGATCTCTTCATGCTGTCAGCCCAACAGATACATGAAAACACTCACGGTCAGCTTGATTTGTCTCTTCTCCAAGGCACATTTGTTTCCCCAGATTTTTTTCGACCTTCAAAATTTCTTAGAGAGATTTAGCTTGACTTCCTCCCCTACCGCCACCTTCCACTTCTGCCCCCTGTAGAGACTAGTTAAAGCTCTGATTTGCTCTCACTGCATTTCATGTATTTTGCTCTTAGCACTTATCACAACTGAAATTAATTAATGTGATCTTTATTAGCTCTTTATCCCTCCAGAATGTAAAGTCTACATTATCTAGAATCTAGAGTATAGATTATAAGCCTTATGAGGGCAGGGACCACAGCTGCCTTGTTTGATGTGGCCTCAGAGCAAAAACAGATTGAACTGCACAGCATGGACATAGTAGATATTTGTTGAATGAATCCACGAGTGAGTAAGTGGACCATTTCTTATACGACATGGTTTTGAGTTCTTTTACCTACACCCACCTCCAGCTGGCTTAATCTGTAGCTTACGGAATTTAATGCATTTTTCCAGACTTTTCTACTTACTTCTATGTACAAGGAAGAGACCTCCTGAGAAAGGTATTTCACAAGCCATAGAAGCCCCTAGATTTGGACTCTGCCACAAAGGGTGGAGAAGAAACAGACTTTTCCAAGGTCTTGAAGGGTGACTAGAAAGAGGATTCAGAGCCCAGCACACAAAGGACATGTGGCTGGGCCAGACTCCCTCTTCCTGACTCATCAGCATATGAAAAAGCAAAGGGCGTTCAGTTCATGGAATCAGAGGCCTCCAAGAGCAGCCCTGTCATACTTTTTATAGGTTTCATATGCTGGAAACACAACAGTCTCCTTAAAAACCACGGAGCAGTTTCTTAAAGCCTAGATCCAGCCAAACAAAACCATTAACCATTTCCCCAAAATACTTTCTTCACTTTTCTTGGGATGTGCTTTTTCCACTCTGCTCCTATCTCACAGCCCCGCTCACCTCTGCCCACCTGAATTCCACCCATAGCCTCTGCCACCCCCCCCAGAACCCCACAGCAGGAAATGACCTCTCTTCTCTGGTTTCACAGGGCACTGTACACTTGTTTAATGGCATTTGTCAGGATGTTTTGTATTCTAATTATAATACAATTATGTATATGCCTCAAGCCCAGGAGATAGAATTCTAAGATGGCCTCCAAGATTCCCACACACCCTACAAAATCCCACCTACCCCCCCCACCCCCTTGATTGTGAGTGAGACTTGTGACCATGGCGGAATATCATTCTATGATTATGTTACACTATATGGCACAGGGATGTTGCAGATGTAATTAAAGTCCCTAATCAGATGACTCTGAGTTCATGAAGAGGGTGGGCCTGACGTAATCAGGCAAGTCCTTCGTGTCAGAGCAATTTGAAGAGAGAAGCTTTCTCCTGCTGGCTTAAAAGAGCAGGCTGCCATGTTGGGGAGGGAACCAGGTGCCCAAGAATAGCAGGAAGCCTCCAGAGATGGAAACAGTCCCTGGTTAACAGCCAGCAAGAAAGTGGAGCCCTCCATCCTACGCCTGTGGAAAACTAAATTCTGCCAACAGTCCTGAGCCTCAGCTGAGATTCTAGCCCCAACTGACACTTCGATTTCAGGCTAGGGAGACATCAGCCAAGCACCTAGGTAACCCATCCTGGACTCCTGACCCAGGGAAACTGTGAGATAAGAAATGTGTGTTGTTTTGAGCTGCTACATTTGTGGTAATTTGACATGCTGCCAAGAAAACTAAAATGCCCATCAAATAGGTTGTCTCCAATTTTTTGCACATCACTGAATTCACTGTGGTTAATAACACTTCCTATTGTACTAGCTCTGAAATATTTTGAAGATGATTCAAAGAACAAATATAATAATAAATGCACCCCATAAATTATGTTTCTTCCAGGCTATTTCCAATAAGCAAGGGAGTATAGAACTTCTAGCTAGTCACTAATGACTGGAGTCTAGTGTTTTATAATAAATCAGGAGACATAAACTTGAATCCTGAATCTGTCACTAACTAGCTGGGTTGCCTTGAACAAGTCAAAGCCAAGTCAACATCTTGGTGTGTTAGCTACAAATAATCATAATAATAGCTATTATTTGTTGTTGAACTCCCATGTATCAGGAATGATATGTGCATTATTTACAAATACCATTACACCACTGCCAGATAGACATAATTTTTGTTATACAGATAGAAATTGTGAGGCTCAGAGAGATTAGGTATAATTTTGAAGGTCATGGACAGGCCACGATTTGAAGCCAGGTTCGTCTGACTCACAGTCCTGGGCTATTTGCCTTCAAAGTGAGGGGTTACTGGAAGGTACTCTCTAATGAAGTCATCCCAGAAATACAGACTGAGTATGTGATTTCTACATACTCTTCTCTCCCTGCACCTCTGGGGTAAGTCACATCTGAGTTCCTGTCAGTCCAAATGTACCCAGGCTGAGACAATGGCAGGGTCCCAGCACCCAGAAGGAAGACTGCATGGGTCTAAGATCTCTTTTTTTCAGAACAGTGAAAGGGAAGTCAAGCATGAACTTTCTGAGTTTCAGAGATATTCTCAGGACCCTTTTGGGAATAAGCATAAATCTTCAAAATTTTCCAAAGTTTAGCAAATTCACAATGACAAATGCAACAGTTCCTCTAAGTTGAAGTTCATCTCTTGGCAGTTTTGGAGGCTTGAAGAAAATGCCAGCAACAAGCACTTGGAAGGAAATAAATTTTTAGATTCCCTGAAAACATGGATAGTTATTGTGGAAGACATATGGAGGATCCCATAATTCTTGAAAAAGAAAACGTATAAATGTCAGCTTTGTAGCAGCAATGTCAGAGGGATTTCAGCATTCCACACTTAATAGTGATGAGAAAAATGTGCTGGAGGTACACATTTGCCTTTAAGAACGAATTATTCTTAACCTGTGTTGTTTCTGGAAGGAGTGAATGAGGCTAGAGGGAGGTAAGTTTCCAGGATCCAGAGCAAGAGATTAGTTTTTTTTTTTTTTTATCTAAACAGGCAATATTTAAAGGTTCCCTACTGTTTAAAAAGCTGTTGGGAAGTGGGATGGTAAAGGGGCCACGACACGGGCCAGGATGGGGAAAGAGTTCAGCTCTGCCTCTCTCTGTTCCTCACTTTTTTTTTTCTTTCCAATACAAATAGTCAGTACCACACCTGCTCTCAGCTCGTAGCAAGGATGCAATGAGACTACACCATCCGGTCTGCTCAGCAGTTACTAACCACAGCCTCTCTAGCACTTACAGAGGCAAGTGCCGGGCTACAGGCGTGAGTGAGCTTACAGATGGTCCTGATTTATGGAAGAATTTTATAAACTGCAAAGCATTATCAGAATGTTTGTCATTTTAACCCATTAACCAATCTAGGAGGTTATTCTTGGACACATTTGAAAAACCCTAAGATAACAATCCACCAAGTATCTGGCTCATTTTGAGTGGCAAATAATATCATAGCAAGAATTACTTATTTTGGACTACAAATTGGACTCTGTACCTATGTCTCTTTTTAGACAAAACCACAGCAAACATTGGAAAGTCTTGAGTTGTTTTATTTATTTATTTATTTTCTTTTCCAAAGGGAAAGAAGAAATGAATAAAATTGCAATTCAAAAACAGGGAAAGTGGGAAGAGAAATGGTATCATGTGCATTCCTTATTTTCCTAGGAATGGGTCATCTTCCTTTTTTCTTCCTGAAGGCTCAGAATGGAGATTGTGCCAGTTAAACAGTGCCCCGATGGCCACAAAGCCCAGAGCTAAGAACGGAAGGAACACAATGGAAACTCCAACTGTCAGGAGACACGATAGGACCTCAGGAACAGTGCTACAAATACCTAATGAGAAATAGATAATGTCTTAGAACTTCCGTAACTCATGTCAATGAGGCAATGATGAAGAAGAGCCTGAATTTAATAAATCTTTTCATATTTCCACAGCTGGACCTGCTTACACGGGGCTGGTAGACCATTTTCTTAAATAAGGCATGGTGCTGGTCTGACATTAGTTTAACAAGGTAATTATCCAGTGAAAAATAGCTGCTGCACTGCTGTGAACCTGAATAATCACTCCCATAATTACTGATTTTGGGGCCCATCTTTTAAAAAAATAATAGAGCTCTAAGTACAAAGCATTTTATAGGAAATACATTCTGGTACAGTGTCTAGAAATGTGGAGAACTATTAAGGATATAATTAGCGGTTTATTTACATAATCAGTCAAACACCGTTTATCATTTCTCTTATGGTCCTATTGAAAGGAAGCAAATAAGCACGGGAATGTTAAGTTATTTTATGCAGGCAACCTTGAAAAAGTTGATTATTATTCGATTTTTTAAGGCTTGAAAGTTGAATTATTCTAAATGTCTCAACTGAAAGCTGAATAAGTATAAGTGACTTAAGCAAATATTAGTACTACTTTACATATATGACATGACAAATATTTCCAGAGGAAATTTTACGTGGACAAATATATCTCTCAGGTGGCTAACTTTAATTTTTGAAACATTTTCAAAGCTTGCATTATTCCTGAAAACACAGGCACACATTTTCATACTTTGTCTGAGAAGCATCTCAGGTAGCTGATTTTTATTGGGAATACAAGAGAAACATGAAGATATCATGTGTGTCTACAAAGAAATAATCTCTGAAGCATTACCGACTGGGCTGGGTTCAAAATTAAATTCTGCAATAACTATTGTTCAATGTTTTCAGGGCAACAAACCCATCCTGACATAGCAAATGATGCATTTTTCAAAGTAAAACAGAGACAATCAAATTGCAAGTAAGTTATTCAAAGATAGGAGTAAGTAAGACAACCGTATTTGTAGGAAAGTTTGTAAAAACAGTGTAATCAATCCTCTTTTTGCTCTAGATAATATGGAGGACAGATTCTGATGTGCAAGTAATTGTTCTGTCTCACAAAATGGGAGTGGCTTTATTATCATATTCCCAGGTGAACTCACTTTCTCTTTTTTCAGATCTCCAAAATGATTATTAGTGTCAATTGTTGTTCAAGTCCTGCCTTGGTGAAGAGCCAAGGATACATGTTGTTCTGAGGAAGTTCCCATCAAAGAGTATATTAAAGATAGCACCCACTGGGAAAAAGCAACTTCATAAAAATAAACAAGCCCTGCATCATGGGTGTGTGGAGCAGATTCTCCCTGGATGAATAAGAAAAGCAAAATAAAATACACGGAGGCCTCAAGTTGTGTAAGCTCCCAAATTCAAATACTCCAATATGACTACCTTGATTAAACAGTAAATGATGAAATATATCCTAACAGGTAATTTTGTCACGGAGCCTCTATATTCTTACTGAAAGAATGCTAATTTAACCTGATTTCAAAAAATGCTTTATTTTACCCCATCTGCATAAATAAGTTGTGTGCACAACTTGAAAACATGACACAAATGTGAAGATTAAGCTATACATTGGCTTGTGGGGGAGGCTGCCCAGAATTAGCTTCACCCACTAAACTAAAATATCACACACCAGTATTATACAAAGAAAATATTGTACACATCTCAGCTTAATGATAATTTTTCCAAATGCTTTACCTTAAAAAACGGTACCAATGTTACATTTGGAAAGAGTTTAAAAATATGGTGTTAAACATTATTAGGAACAGCTTCATAAACAGGCAGAGGGCATCTATATGAAAAGACATGAATAAATCTGCTAGTAGTCAAGTCTGCGAAACAATAGCTCACTAGATCTTTAGCTCCTCCAAAGCAAGAGATTTTGCTCATTCATCTTCTTGTCTTCAGGGCCCAGAAAGATTACACATAGAAAGTTCTTGAGAAAGGTTAAATTGATAAATAGGCGTTTCCCCTGAAATTATGTCTAGTAAGAGCCGTTCAATAAGAAGATTCAAATACCTGGTTAAGCATTGCTGAAGACTACTTATTTTATAAAATTTGATGATGTAATTGGACTTGCCAAGAGGTTGGTACTTACAGTATGTGGTGAAATATTCTAGCAATGTATGGTCCTAAGCACTTAAGGAAAAAAAAAAACAGTCAGTACTGATTTTTTAGGTTGGGTGTATGTAATTTTAGTTTGGAGCTTAAATTGTGAGTTTCAAGCCCTGGTTCTGTTTGTGGACAAATTTCCAAATTGCTCAGTGACATTTCTCTTACTCTGTAATACAAAATAGGTTGTAACAACTTGAGACTGTGATGATGGAAACTTTTTAAAATCATGGGAAAAACCATAGGTGCAGTAACATGCCTGGAGGCTAGATAATCAGACATCCTGGGTCACATTTATACTATTTACCAGCTCTACATCATTTATTTTGTTCACAAATACCTAACAAAAGCCTTGTATTTGCAAGATACCGCGGTAGGATGTTTTCTGTCCTGAGCTAATGACTACGGGTTTTAGAAGGTTAGAAAGAAGTCTTTGCCAGTCTCAGTCTTTTTCCACTTAAAGCAGACTTGATCATTCCCTTCTCCATGCCCCATAGTACTTTTTTTCCCATAAAAATTGTTAACATTTAAGGTGTACAACATGATGCTTTGATATATATACATAGTGGAATGATTACTACAGTCAAGCAAATTAACACAGCCATCTTCCTATATAGTTACCTTTTTGTTGTTGTTGTGAGAGCACCTGAAATCTACTCTTAGCAAATTTCTAGTATACAATACAATATTATTAGCTATAGTCATCATGCTGTACATTAGATCTCTAGTGCACTGTAGTACTTTGCTTACTATACATTAGCTCTCTAGTGCACCGTAGTACTTTGCTTATCCTGTTCTTATGGTGTTGATGCTATTGCATTAAAGTTAATAATTTACCTGTTTCTATCCTTTGTTAAACTGGAAGCCTCTGTAAAGCAGGCCATATATCACACTACTGTGTGCACACGCAACGCCTGCCTAAATGTCTGACAAAATCAACTGCAATATGAACTTTTGATTTAAACTCAGCCAGACCTGTACCCTCACTCTCAACCCTCTGCTGAGATGCTTCTTTCTTTAGATGGAGTTTATAGTTGCTGGACATAAACAGAGGCAAGACTTTTGTAAATAAAAAGACTGGGTAAATCTCTTAGAGTCTCTTTTTGTATAATGTTCCATGCTCACACCCCATTGCATCCTCTCTGGAATTATCAAGATTTTATATTTGAGTATGAACTAGGGACCTTCAGGTAGGGCTGCCATATTTAACAAAGAAAAGAGTTAAATCTGAATTTCAGATAAACAGCAAATAGTTTTGTAGTATAAGTATATCCAAAGTATTGTATTTGTATTCTTATATTTTATCTGGCAGCTCTACAAGATGATGAGTAAGCTGGAGGTAAGTAGGGTCAGGTGAGGTGTTTCTCAACATTTTTTTTGTTATTGTGCAGAACAGTTATCTTTTCCATCCCCAGACAATAAGTGCCAGTAGCACCACCTGTCATTGTGACAACATGACACTTTTCCTGTTACCCACTATGGGGTAGTGCCATCTTGGTCTGAAAACCACAGGAGGATATACTCCATGAAACCAAGAGTCAGGAAATGCATGTGCTAGGACCCCATAGATATCGTAATCACACAGCATCTCAAAACACAACACATAATGGCCATTATCTGGTTAGTGCCTTGTTCAGACCTCCCAACTAAGCTCTCGATGGCAGTCATAGATCTGACTTGCATAAGCTTGTACTTTTGACAATTTTAACTTCATGAGAAAAGACAGAACAACCATCCCAGATTTGGTAACAGCTTGACTTACAATGTGTAAGAGGAATATAAAAACTCACCAAATTCTAAAGATCAATTATAAATATGGTAATAATTAAACCTTCAACTTGTATAGCACTTTAAATTTATTCAAAGCACTTTTCTGTCCATTATCTCATGTGATCATTAGTGTGGTATTTATTAGAGATGAGAGAATGGAATGTCTGCTCAATCTATTATTATGGCCAATTTGTGACTTCTGATACCATCAATTTGAAACCACAAATGGGAAGTGATTCAGTCTCCTTTTCCTCCTTCAGAAATTTATCAGTTCATCTATCAGTTGTGGGCTTACTCTCAAGTCATTTTTATGACCAGTCCGAGATTTTTCCATTAATGTCATAAGGTAATCTCTTTCTGAGCAAATTAGTTGATTATACTAATTTAAGGTAGGAATTTTAAATCAAATGAAACAAAAAGTAAATGAAATTTTTTGTGATGGCCTGCCCCCCTCCCAAGAACTGTCTGCCCAACTAAGCCAATGTCTGACAAACAGCAAGAGCTCAGAGGGTTCTGAATGAATGAATCAATGAATGAGTCAGGAAACGAATGTCAAAGGAAAGTCTGCTTTAGTCATAAGTAAATCCGCTCCAAATCTCACCAGACTAATGAAGACTGTTGTTGAAAGGGTCACTTACTAAAATCACAATGTCGGAGGCTAGAGCCATCCAGAAACCATTTAATGCAACTCCATGCAAAGGAATGCTTGTCCAGACTTATCTATGTCACCATGCAACAAAGATGCCACAGTCACAGGCAAGAAGCCATTCCCGTAATTAACCATCAAGGATTATTCTGAGCAAGTGTACTCTTTTCTCTAAGATAAATTTTTGGTTGCAATTGAAGTCAATTTCCTTTTATTTAGTCCTCAATAAGATGTAGAGCCCAAAGGTGCCCAGAGAAGTTACTGGCACTTGATAAATGTTCAACAGCTCCTTGCTCTCTGAGCAAAATGGGGGATGGAAATCTCACCCTCCGTTAGACAAATGTTATAATTGTAATTGTTTGGGACTTGTTTGTTTAAATCACCACCTTCCATTAATATCAGTTTTTCTCCCAACTGGTCATTAAATTCTTAGGGTTCCCATGTAGAAAGAAGACAGGTCTGATCTGGCTCTGCCCAAAGTCCTTCCTGGACTGTGCCGAGTGACTGAATGAATAGTCGGAACTGTCCTGTATTTTAATTCCAAGTAGCTGTTGTATCATAGGACTAACCCATTCATTCATTCATCTATTCATTAACTCATGCAGCAAGAATTTACTGTGTGCTTTCCATGGGTGGCATTAAGCTTAGGTTACAGGCATATCTCATTTAATCTTCATAAGTATTCTACAATGTTGGCATTATTATTATAACCTTGGTATTACAGATGAAGAAACTGAGGTTGAGGTAGTTTAACCAACATGCCTGGATCTCCACCCCCATGAATGAAAAAAAAAAAAAAGAAGAATGAGGAATGATCAGGGGAATAGTTACTTTATGAAGGACCAAATCCCCAGGGCCAGGTGGTACATGCCCCTTGAGGAAGCTCAAGAGCATTAAGCACTGGCCACATGAACCTCTGCCTGTCCAGATTTCAGGTGGATGCTTCAGAGGCGTAATTCATAGTAAGAACATATGCAGAGATTCTGGCTTTGAAATCCCTTTCCCTGTGTGCTGCAGAGTATGCTCTTTGCATGTAACTTTTTTAAATGGCCACATTCATGCCACAATATTAAGTGTGGTATAAAAATGCCTTATGCTAACTATCAAGAAGTGATTTTCCCAGAAATATATTTTTAATCATGCAACATGATATAAGAGAGAGAGAGGAAGAGAGAAAGAGAAAATGGGGGGGGGAATGCTTTCAGAATTCCTATATGGCAAGCACAATAAAACTGTAGCTGGGTGAGGTGAACCAATAAAAAGCAGTAGAAAAACAGTAACAGAGATAGGGCAGCTGCTTGGGCCCTGCAGAATTTCTCTACCTTAGGGGATCACGACCAAATACACAACACATAAAAACACATATTACAAGGTGAAATTGAAGAACTTAGTCAATATTGCAAAGCTACCGGAGCTTTCAGAAAAAAAAGGGAGGTGGGGAAAAGATGTAAAAGAGGAACAGTGAGCATAGACATGGCTCCACAGAGGGGCTGACTTGTGGTTCTTCAAACTATCTAATGAGACTCGGTGACTAAGGAAGATAAAGGCACAAGGCATGTTGACATTTCCTAAAACAACTTCCTCCCCCACCTCGTCCCCAGCAGTCACAGTATAGTTTTTGGCTAGTGTGACCATGAAGGTGTGTGGTCCTGCTGGAAATCCTCATCCCAGACAGAATACAGAAGTCAAGTATAATAACTAGTGTATGACAGAAAATTACTGGGACCTCCAGCCCCAAATTACAAACAGTAGTTAAAGGGTTAATGAAATTGTTTTTATCTGAATTGTCCTGGGTCTCAATCTAGAGGCAGCAATGTGCTCATTGGAATTCAGGCAGATAATAACAACAGCTAATATTTATGCAGCATTTTCAAGGGGGTGAAAATGCTGCTAAGAACTTTACATGTGTTGTCCCATCAAACCTCACTTTTCAGACGCTTCACAGTGAACTCAGCTCAAATCACACAGGTAGCAAAAGTCGGAGCGGAGTTTGAACCTGGGTATCAGACCTCAAGCCCCTTTTCCTAAAAGGTGGGCCAACAGGAAGTGCTTTGAAACCAGAAGGCATTTTAGCAGTTACATCATCCCTTCCCTCACTCCCCACCAACTTCCAAAGCAATGCCAACCCAGACGTAGTTTAACCAAGTGTTCTGCAGTCTTTAGCCCCGCCCCCAACTTACAGACCCCCACAAATACTTAATCACCCCTGTGATCCCTATTCCCTCCTCCTGCTCACCACTTACTTATCAATAGTGAGAGTGGATTTCTGCAGTTGAAAACTGGGAAGGGAGCCTAACCTCATCAGTACTGCGTTTCAGCAGCAGGAACTGTCCATCTGCAGACATGTGGGCTCCTGCCTGGCCTGGGAGACTCTGCAGCAAGCTCTACACATGGTGCACGTGATAAGTCCCTGCTAAATGGCAAACTTCTGCAATGCACAGAGGCTAGGAGGAGGACAAGGGTTACTATTTGCTTCTAGGCTCTTTGATTATATAATCTCATTTAATTTTCTAACGGTCTTTATGCTACTGACTTGCTGAAAAGGAAGGAATTTTCCAGCCCTGGTGCTCTTCTCTCCTGAGATACCACCTAATCGAGGGGGAGAAGTACCTTCCTGGAGCCACCAACTTCTCCAGCTGCCAGAAAAACACCTCCCCAATGCTCTCCAAGGCAGGGGCAGACATGTGGCCTTAGGGATAAACAGCCCAGTTTCTAACACAGTCCAGTAACCTTGTCTGTCCTTCATCTCTCTGCACCAACCACCACCAGTCTTCTAGGAGGATACCCCTGGTTTCCATCTGGCCTGACAGTCTCTCCACCTGCCCACTCATACCCCCTGGGGCTCCCACCTCCATCAGGAAAGTGGAGGGCTTGGGGGCTGGGATACATGGAGCAATAGGATCAATGTAGAGATTTCTGAAAGGAAGGAACCATGTATCATCCAAAATATAATTATTTCCTGAATTATAATACTGTTGAGACTTGAAGTAGATCAGATCATATCCTAGAGTTTATCTGATAATACCAGCAGAACACTGTGGATCAAGTTCTTCCAGTTTAAAAGAGTCCAATGATCTCAGCAAAGGATTATTTTGCCAACATTCTACTTGCTGACATAAGCTTTTCTCCAAATATCTGTTCATTTAGTCACACATTCATTTATGCATTCAACAAATGTTTATTGAGCATCTATTATGTCTGAGTTCCTGTATTAATCTGAGAATTCAGCAATTAACAAAACAAAGCCCCCTCCACATGGAGATAACATTCTATTAAGGGATAACAGGCAACAAATAAATAAGTAAACACGTATTACAGGATTTAAGGCAGCTTAGAGACAGAGTAGCTTAGAGCCAGAAGGACCCTCTAAGATGCAGACATGGGGAGGGGAAAGGAAAAGTTTGTCTTGGAAGGGCTAAAAAATAAGCCTCATTTAGAATATTTCTTATTACCTAGTTTGTGTGTAATTTGGGGAAATAGTTTTGCAAATACAAATATAATAGCCAAGTCTTATTTTCCTTTTCAGAAATCCAAAGCAAGGAAGAGCTGTGGCTTCCAGCCTGGGGACAGCCAGGCGTCTTCCCAGCCGGTCACAGCATGCTTGGACTGCGAATGGGTGAAGGTGGCAACACCGTGCTGTGCTCTGTGCTCAGAGCGCTGCATAAACAGTGCTCGGCAGGCGTTCTAAGCAGGCTTCGTCTTCCCGGTCTCCCAGTCTCGGCTGTCAATCAGCTGTCACCCGCCTGCACATCAGCAGTGTGTGCACATCACCCGGCTGTCAGCAAGGCAGCTGATGAGACTCGGCTCAGGACTGTCAATCATCTTTGTTTCTCTTCTCCACTTGGGAAATATTTTGGCTCAGAGAAACAAAGAATCCTGGGCAGCAATGGCTCCTAGACAGGCATTTACGCCTATACATGGAGGTAGGATCCTAAACAAGTGCTGATCATGCCTCACCCCCAATGATGCTGGGGGTGGGAGTGGACAGAGGGAAGAGCAAGAGTCGGTTTTGTCAGTACAGGCTTCAAAACTGTAACTCTGGTTCCCTGAGCAGACCCTGACGGATTCCCGAACCAACCAAGCACAGGAACATAAAACGATAACTTGAAGTTATCTGAGCTTATGCCTCAAAAAATAAATAAATAAATAAATAAATAAATAAATAAATAAATAAAATAAGGCGGCTCAGAGGATGGATGACCGCTTGGTCAGAAAGTATTCATCATTGATCAGGCGGTCTTTTGGGGAGGGAGTAATTGTTGGACTGCTGCATTCATTTATCCCCCAGGGACTTCTGAAACACATCTCCAGGGCGCGATGCTGCTTGGGGGACTCATACCCCAGAAAGCAAGTTAACTCGGCAGGACCCCCATGAAGAGGGCTTACCAGTGCTTACGAGAGTAGTCATTTTATTGAATGTAAAGATACTCTAAAACAGCCATTGTGAGACATGCTACCTACTCCCCTCACCCAAAATATTTATTAGAAAAGTCCCATGCCCTTAAAAGCCCAGAATACACAGATCTAAAGAGATGCTCCCAGGAACAAGTTTCAACAGGGCAGCAAGTTTACCCTGTTCCCCACCATTGCAAAATCATCAAGGCATATAGTAGCAGAATCAATCAATTCATCATGTAATTAATCCAAACAGTACTAAGTTATGGAAACCCCCCCAAAATTAAAAAAAAAAAAAATTACTCCCTAGTGGCTTTGAGATAGATTTAGCAACAATCAGAGCTTTTAGTTGTGTTTATCAAGAGCATTATTACCTATCAATTACCAAATGTTCTGCCTTGGCTCATTCATACAGTGGTCGATTTCATCACCATCTCAGTGTTTGTGACAGTGGGGATGTTTTCCCCTTTGACAAATCCTTTCATACGTGCAATGCTGATTTCTGAAAACACATCTCTCTCTGATCTAACTGGACATTAATTGCTTTTTTGCTGATGTATCTATGCTTCTTGGTCTGATAGCACAACCAGCAAATCTGATTTCTGACAAGTTGGTTGAACCTAATCAGGACGGATCAGCTGTTACCCAAGGTGCCACAGGCTGTAATTTGAGGATCTTTACAGAGTTATCACTTGCCGGAAAGACAAGGAGCTATAATTGTGTCAACACTAATCCCAAACTGTGTGTTCAAAGCGGCTATGGCCTCCCCACTCCACAAGAATAGATAGCACTTGTCAAATAAATACCTGAGATAATTGATAAGAAGGAATTAGAAGGATGTGGTTGATATAGGGACGGTGAGAAAAATTTTTTTTTCTAAAGATACCTTCAGTGGCAGAACATTGGGTGTCAAATGTGAGCCGTCAAGGATTAAAGAGGGTTGCAGAAAACAGATGCATGGAAACTTCCCATCATTCAGCTCCCACTTATCATTGGGTGATTTGGTTCATATTTGCCTCGCTCTCTAAACAGGCAAGTACCCAAACATTCTA
Organism: Cynocephalus volans; assembly: GCF_027409185.1. Lineage (NCBI taxonomy): Eukaryota > Metazoa > Chordata > Mammalia > Dermoptera > Cynocephalidae > Cynocephalus > Cynocephalus volans. The sequence continues at coordinate 14,196,867 of NC_084468.1, forward strand.
AGCCTCGAAGGAAATCTCTCAGAGCTGACTCGGGCTGCCACCCGTTGACAAGGCCTTGATGCGAAGCAAGAACATTGTCAGGAGTGGAGGTATTATTGTCAGGCTGTCAGCACTGTGCTGTTCACTGAAGACCCCTGTGGTTTTCTTACAGGCACACAAAAAAAGGAATATTAGAAAAATAAACTTCTTTCTTACTGTATCGCTTTGGTCCATCTTCCAAACAAAATGAAAGGGTTAATGTGGCGTCATCTTCAAAAAATTCAGTGGCAAACGCGTCCCACCAGAGGTTGTCACTATCCTGCAAAGAGACAGATCATTTATTTAACAGGTGAGAGCAGAAAATATCTCAAAGAGAGGAAGAAAAGGGAACAGAAGAGACAGAAAAGTCCAGAGGCTGCTTGCTTGTTACTTAGCATATGTATTTGTGTTTGCTCTAGGAAGGGGTGGGTGGGCATGTGGTCAGTCTTCAGATTAATGGCCTCAAATGGGCACTGAATTCGAGTTCCATAAGTGAGTTAACACAAACCGAATGAAAATTAATTCTTGAGAACATATTTGGGGAGATTTAATAAGCATACCATGGAACACAATGTGATTTATTTTTCTTTTTAAAAGGGTTTGCACTTCGGGCCGAGCCCGTGGTGCACTCGGGAGAGTGCAGCGCTGGGAGCGAGGCGACGCTCCCGCCGTGGGTTCGGATCCTATATAGGAATGGCCGGTGCACTCACTGGCTGAGTGCCGGTCACGAAAAAGACAAAAAAAAAAAAAAAAAAAAGGGTTTGCATTTAATGTCAAGTACATTCAACTTATTCTTTTTTAATCTTGCTCTCTCTGCTCTTTTAAGAGTCCATTTTTACACACAGAACCCACAATATTACAACCAAGTAAAGGTGGTTAACTTTTCAAAAAATAATTTAATCAAAAAGGGATGTTCCTGACTCTAATTCATGCAAATCTCCCTATAAAAGATACAGGTATGGCTACATGGTACACACACACACACACATATACACACACACAGAGGGATGAGTTTATGCACAAGCAGCCATCACATGCATGTGGACTACTCGAGGGTCATTTTAAGACGGTAGGCAACCACTAGCATGTTATCAAAATGATTATTAAAAATAGAGTAGTTCAGCAGAATGTGAACCACACATATGAACTCTGTTTGTCTTGGTTAAGTGTTTCTCTTGCTCATCCAGAAAACACTTTGGAATTGGCCCAGCTTAAGGCAGTTAAAATCATTGCTAATCTCCAAGAGGAGAAGGGGCCTCCTATAATTAGGAAGGTTAGACTGAGTGTGGTATTTGAAGGAGGAATCATACCCAAGCCTTGTCCTCTGTACAGGATTCAATTTACCCTCAAATTCTTAGGCACAGTTTTTTTTCACAGAGAATTGTTGGTTAGTGCCAAATTTTAGGACAAGACGCTTCCCAGCTGCCTGTCAGATGGCGGGGGTGGGAGGGAAGAAGGGAAATGTTCATTCCCTGCTCAATCGTCCCCACCACTGGAGCCCTGGCAGGGATATTGAAAGCCTCCCTTCTCCCCATTAAGTTGTTCTGCTTATGACAACATTAAGTTGTTGTCACTGGCAGGCCTCAGGAATGAGCCTTCAGTCCCGGCAAGAGTAATTAAGAAGCCATGGAAGATTGATGGCATGCTCTCCTTCAGAAAAGAAGCTCAGACAAATGAATTTTTGTGTCTCTCTTCCTCTGGCTCCCTCCCAAACACCACACCAAAAGCCAATCCTTTTCTTAGTAAAACAGAGTAAATATAAACCACCCAAGGCCAATGCATGGATCCACATGCAAAACACTCCCCTTTATCTTCTTTCAAAAACCAATATTTATTGAGCACTTCACCATGTGCAGACCCTCGGAATACACAGCTGGAGGAGAGACTGGGCCCTACCCTCCAAGAGCTCAAACCCCACTAGCAGAAGACAATCAAGCGAGAAACTAACGGGCAGCCTCGCTCCACGTTGGAGAACACGGCACGTGTCCTCAGTGCCGTGGAAGCTGTTGGAGATTTCGGAAAACTCAGTGGGCTTGGAAGCGAAGAACCAGCTGGGGAAAGAAGCCCTATTTGGAAGACTGAATACATTGGTTTATTTGACTTCAAAGTGCTGCACAGATGGGAAAAGAGTCATAGTTAACATTTATTGAGTGTTTACCACATGCCAACCCCTGTTCTAACTACTTTATGTGCATTTTTCTACTTAATCCACACTACTAACCTGTTTCTTTTTCTTTTTCTCTCTCTCTCTTTTTTTCCTTTTCCCAGTACAAATATAAGCTTCTTGTGAGCAGGGGCTTTGTTTTGCCCACCACTCCATCTGCCACCCCCAGTACAATGTCTAGCTCATGGTACTAATAACAGTAGTTCAATGAATGAATGGAGCTGCTCATATTATCTCTGCTTTGCAACTGCAGAAACCAAAGCTTAGGTGGTAAATGTAACTTACCCAAGGATCCTCAGCCAATAAATGGTGGAGAAGGGATTTAGGCTCAGACCCCGGGACATCCCAGAGCTGTCTGAACCTCTGCTCTGTAGAGCTGCCTGCCACATTTCTCTTGTAATCTTTAGGAGGCAGGGGTTAGGATTCAGAGAGAAGAGCAGAAGAACTAAAAGGAAATATCGTGTCTCAGGTTGCCTCGTTCTTCAAGTTCCTTGCTTTGCCGCACAGCTTTGCCACCAGGACTCATGCCCAGGAGAACGCCTGGCTCTGCACAATGCAGCAGCTGGTACGTCATCGGTGGAATTCACTCCTGCGGGCCACCCTGCCTCTTCCCAGCTCTGTGGACATGGGCAACTTATTTTACCTCCCTCAGTCTATTTCCTTACTTGGAAAATGAAGATGACAGCAACAACAACAATAATAACCATCTGGCAGAGTAGATGCGAGGATTAAGTAAGTTAGTGGGTATATGGTGCCTAGCAGAGAACCAGAACACAATGAAGTCCAATAAAATGCCTTTTTCCTGACTCTCTCTGCCATCTTTATATCATTTCTATGGCAGAAGACATTCCATGGCCTGAAGAACTGCATCTAAAAAGAACTTTGTAGAACAGTCTGTTTATAAATCAAGCACTTTCCCCTATCATTTCAACTGTTCCCAACCAACTTACCTGAAAACAGCATCTGCCTATGACATGGTTAAAAAGCCAAGCAGAAATGTGCAAACTCCCTTATCTTTATTATTATTTTTTTTACTCTTATTTGCATTTATTTTATGAGAATTTATTCTCGAGCCATAAGTTTTTGTTACTTCAGTGTCTTCTTGGGGTATCTTTTTCTTCTGTGCAGCCTCCTCTTCTGGTTTGGGAACAATTTGTTCCTTTTCAGTAAGGATCATCTTGATGCAGCAGGGGGAGCTCATTGCTGGGTGAATCTGACCATGAGCTCTGTAAGTGCGGCACACATCTTGGGTGCTTTGTTCGCCTGGATATGCTCAATTACCGGAGAATCTACATATAAAGCCTTATGTTCCGCATTACTCTCTGCATTTTTAAGCATGTGCAGCAAAAAATCAGCACTCTTTTTAGGCCACCGACCCTGTGTCCAACCCCACTGTTTGGCCTGGGCACACCGACCAACTCCACCATTGTAACGCCTGAATGGTACACATTGCTTCTGTAAGGTGACATCCTTCAAGTATCCTTTAGATACTTGGTGGCTTTATGAATATGCATACTCTTGATGGCCTGAGCAGTTTCACAGGTGTTCTTAAGGTGAACATGAAGATTTCAGCCTCTTGATTTGCATGATTTTGTGGGGTTTTCTGGGTCAAGCAAATCACGAACCATTTTCAAAGATCACCTTAGGCCTCTTCCTGGAAGAGCTGTGCAAACTCCCTTTTGCCTTGCTCGTTATTCAGAGGCCCAGCGACTGGATCAAGTGCTCCACTCCCACGTTCCTATCATCTAACTCTAGGTCTCTGGCACTTCTGCTAGAAAATGGACCGGTGAAAGGCAAAAGCCGAGGGAAATCCTGGCTGATCTGAGATCTCTGGGAGAAAAGAAAGGACTCGAGCTAAAATGAGAATTGTCTGAGCGGCCTTATGTGTTCCACACGGTCTAGATAAGTGAATTTCTGCAGAAGCTGAAAGAGGCCTAATGACCCAAGAAAGCGAGATGCCATTTAATTCCAACTAATTACATTAAAACATGGGATGAGTCAGCATCTCCAGAAATGTCAAGTTTGCTAGGAGAAGGGCACGTCGGGTAACTACACACACACACACACACACACACACAAAATTGGCTTTGGTCACAAATATTGGAAGAACATCCCCCAAATGAAAATGTAATATTTAAGCTTATAGTGCCAGACACATAATAAATAGATAAATAATATCTGGGGGCTGATAGAATGGATGAATGAATGAAATCCTTTATTTTACCATCACAAACCCAATTCAAGAAAGTCACTCTACAAAGTTGTCCATAGATCTTGATTTTTGACCCTGCTTTGTCTCTTCACCAATATTTTTCAACTCACATAAAGATTCTTCGCTATGTTTTTAAATTAGAATTGTCAACCACCCCACCCACATATACACACACTTATATAAAATTTTTGAGTTAGTCCTCAGTTATGAGAGAAAAAATGTTTTATGTAGGAAAGGGAAAAAAAGCAATAGAGCTTTAAGAAAAAAGTACTAAATATTGAGTACAGGCCAGTCTTGTGTTGGCTGTGTATGAGGAAGCTGATTGTCACAACAGCACACATCTGGGGCCCCCAGGTTAATGACAGTACCCACAACCCAGTATTTCCTGTGTGTTTTACATGTATTGAACCATCTTATTATATTCACAGCTGCCATAATTGCTACCAAGGGGCAGAGCAGCCAGCCTTACAGAGAATTTATGTCCTTAACTTCTATGTCACACTGACGTGGACATATGAATTCTGCCTCTTAATAGCTGACCTTAGTCAATTCACTTAACTTCTTTACATCTGTTTGCTCATTTGGTAAGTGGGAATAATGATCTCAGTGGACTGTGAGGACTGAGGAGAAACTGCCCAGCACATAGTAGCTGCTCAGTAAACGTCTACTATTACCACTCATTATTATTTCATTTGACCATTAAGATATTTATAAATAGAGAATCTGAATTTCAAGAAAGTTAAGCTCTTCAGTAATGATCAGACAGCAAGAAAATGGTGAAACTGAAGTTCATGTACAAGTCTGCCTAACTCCGATCCATGGATTTTTCCTACATAATTTTCCACATAATTTTTTCCCACATAATTTTGCTTTAATCATCTTAGGCTACAGACCAGAATGGTTCACAAGAGTTAGAGATTAGCATTGCTAGAGGAAGTTCCACGTGAGGAAATTCCCTCCTCTAACCTTTTTGGGGTTTGTACCCTTTCCCCTACCTTCACGTGATTTTCCTGATGGTAAATCTCTTTGAACATCTCTTGCTTTTGTTTTGCTTCCTGGTATACAGTCAAGGGGATACGTTCTGAGAAATTCATCATTAGGTGATGTAGTCCGTTTGTGCTGCTTATAACAGAATACACAGAACTGGGTGATTTACAAAGAAAATGAAATTTATTGCTTACAGTTTCTGAGGCTAGGAAGTCCAAAGTCCATCTGGTTGTGGTGACAGTGACCCAGGGGTCTCACATTGCAAGATGGTGGAAGCAGAGAGAGCAGAGAGAGAAAGAGAGACAGACTCTCTTCTTTTAAAGCCCTCAGAACTATGCCCCTGACCACCATTTTTAATCCATTCACTCCTGCATGGTCCTATAATCCAATCACCTCTTCAAGGCTCCACTTTCAATTACCATAATAGGATCTCCCACCCTCTTAACAATCACAGCAGGGGGCTAAGTTTCTAATACATAAAACATGGGGGATACAATTCAAGCTTCAATGAGTTTTGGGGGGACATACTTGAATCCACTGCAGGTGATTTTGTCATTGTGCAAACATCATAGAGTGCATTTACACAAACCTAGATGGTATAGCCTACTACACACTAAGCTATACGGTATAGTCATTATAATCTTATGGGATCACTGTTGTGTGTACATATGCTATTGGTTTGTAGTTGACCTAAACTACATTATGCAGAGCATGACTGTAGTTCCTGGGATCAGTTAGGCAATTTTGTAGAAAAATTTTGCATAATAAAAGGCTGGGAGTTCAGGGAATCGCTGAAATGCAGCGACAAAGATCTCTGCTGAACCAAATAAGAAATCTCCGGCAGAAGAGCTAATAATCCTGATGGGTAGAAGGTCAGTTCTTAGCCACACAGCCATGTCATAAGTAGAGGACAACAGAAGAAAAAAATCAGTCTCTCCATTATCCCACTGGTCATTGTCAGTCACCCAGAATGGTGTTTGCTGTGCAAGACAGATGCTTCCAGCACTCTGCTTGGCCACATGCAAGGGACAAAAAGGAGCTAAAGAGATATAAAAGCAAATGTGCTAGTTAAAATTCTGCAATTCTTTGTATAGACTAGCACTTCCACCTCTCGACTGTAAACTCAGCACCAACGTCATAGGAGAAATGGAAGAATCACGAAATTCCCAGTTCTCCCTTTGGGTCCTGTAATGTGGCCAAGTACAGAGAGACAACCGGTAGGAGTCTGCCCAAGCAAAGTTATCAAAGCTGGTTTGAGGCAAGGATTCCAAAGAGCTCAGAATCTGGTTTCCTCCGATTGGAGGGGGAGCAGGATGCAGCTGAACACTCTCACTCCAAGCACATGATCATCTCGAAGTCAAACTAACTTGGAGATTAACTAGGAAGTTCACTGAGACTGACCAGTCAGTCAAGATCAACCTTTTAGAGTTCCCAAGTAAAGGTTATGTTCATGCCCTCAAAACCTAACCATGAGCCTGAGGCCCTGTTCCCAGGTGTGTGGGGTGGGCAGGCACATCTGTTACTGGCAGATGTAAGAGACACAGCAATTGGTGTATACATTCTAAAAGAGATTCTTCCCAGGGAAAAAACATTTTTACCACACCAGAAAGGGGCCAGCATAGTCAGGAGCCTGCTGTTTGCCGCCAAGCTCTGCCTGTGTGTAGCCAAGGGACCTCCAGCAACTCATCTTTTTGGGCCAAGGGCTCCTTGTCAATTGCTGCCTTCCTGCCTTTGCATGTATCATTCTTTTGGCCTGGAATGTCCATCAGATGCCATGCCCCAGTTCGTGGACCCCTCTTTCACTGTCTGCTGTATTAGGAAAGCTTGACAACTATACCTGCATTAGTGTGTGTATGGAATTATAATTGAATCACCACCTTATAATATACAATTATCTAAAGTTCTTACTGCTGTAGCAGACTGAGTTCCTTAAAGATGGGGACTGGGCATGATACATCTCTACATCCTCCCATCCTCAGCAGAGCTCTCTATAAATCAGCACCTGATGAAATCATGGAAAAACTGAGTGAACAGAGGGAGAGGTTGAACCCACAGAGTGAGTAAGATTCTTTTTCTAACACTGTAGGAATCTTAACAATCTAAGCTCAGTGGCTAGGGGACCAGGACAGTGTTCAAGTGAAGGCTTCTTTCTGCCACATGACTGATCACTTTCCATCAGTGGGATACCCCAGACATGCATGTCAGAAGTTCATATTGAGGCAGAAAGTTTACAAATTATCTCACACCCACACTGCCATTATATTGAGCCACATTCGAGTGAAACGTTGGTTAAGATTACTTACAGGAATGAAACGTTAGTTTTAAGATTCTTTATAGCCCATAAATACTCTTTACTGAATGCTACTCAAAAAAGCCAGGCTTTACATTATTAATTTTTAAAAATATAGAACAGAAGATAATATGATGAAGACTCATAAGCCCATTACCCTGAATTAACAATTATTAAAATATCTGATTTTCCTTTTTTAAAGCAATTAAAAATAATAAACGCCCTGGGTCCCAATATCTTACTCTACTTTTCTCTCCCCTCCCCCAGGCCCCCATAAACAACTATCTCATGAAAATCATATGGGTCTTCCTAGCCATCTTTTGTATTTATTTACATACATGATTCCGTTCATATATAGACCTATTTTGTTTTTAATATTTTTTGAATGGTATAATACATTATGTCCCCTTCTCTAAACATGACATTTTTCATTTAACATTGTTTTTAGAGATCAACCTGTTCTATATATTGAGGCTTCTTCTTTCCTCATATAAACTACATTATAATGTGCTGAATGGACAAAAATTTTTTTTTAAACATTTTGCTACTAATGATCTGTAGACAGTTTCTAGTTTTTTGCTGTTACAGTAACGCTGCCATAAGTATCTTTGTAGTGCCCCTTTGTGAATATGTGTAAGAATTTCTCTCAGGCATATACTTCAAGTGGCTGTGCTTAGGCAAGGGGTATGAACTTGTCTTATTTTGATTCTTTCATTGGAGGTCCCTGCACTTCCATATTAAAGATCTTTGGTCTGGTCGATGCATGAGTAGCGATGAAACAAAGAGCATTTCTAAGGGATGCATTTACAAGGGGGATCTATTAGCAGGAGCAGCATAATTACAAAAAACAGAGTCTAGCTCTTCCAGGAGAAGAATGAGCATCTAGAAACCCAAAGAAGATACAATAATGGGATAACAATAATAATAATAATAATAATAATAATAATAATAATAATAATAATAATAATAATAAGTTTGCCTATCATTCTCTTAAAGGAGAAGTTGGATGTTAGGGGCTTTGTTCAGCAAAAGGAGGATTATTTCTTGACACTGACACAAGAAAGGAAGCATAGGTTTCTGATGGGCCTCCACGATGACTCATGGGACAGAATGACAGAGTCCCAAACACCCCTATGCATGTATAGATCTAGCCCTACACGCCTTGCCACAAGGCTTCTGACCTAGGAGGTGTCTTTTGCCAACACACAGATATATCCAATCATTGCTGTTGTTTAGTATCTGAACTGCACCTGGTTAGTGTTTAGTGAATATTAATAAACAAAAAGTGGACTCTTTTCCCCAAAGCTGGAAAGTAACAATAGCATAAAGCAACCTCTAGGAAAATAAAGATGAAATTAACTCAGCCTGAACACAGGCAGGGGAAGTGTTGCTGACAATTCTCATATATTTTAATTAGGTAAAAATACCATCTAAGCTTTTCCATTCTAAATAATCCCCTATATGCATTTCTGAGATTGAAATCCTTGGTCCCTTTGTCCTATCTCACAAGTCAGCCTAAGTTCCACTGGCAGCCAAATCATATATCAGGATGAGAGACACACTTATGTCAAATAGCAGAAGAGAGTCTTAATTGTACTTAAAAATCCACAAAAGCATTTTGCTTCCATCCTGGATTCTCTCCTGTTCCCAACCCTATCCCTCTCCACCAAAAACAGGATCCTGGTGCCAGGGCTGCCCCCTGGTATCTTTAACTTAAACACTGACAGGTTACATGGGATTTTTGCCAGAGTAATTATTTTTCAATTCAACAATAATGAGAAATTACCATGGCAACCATTTGTCATGTGGTACACATACACCCCCTCCAAAGAATGAACCATACTTCAAGCATCTATTTCTTGAAAATGTGGGCTTTTTTTTTTTATTATTAAAATAAACTTAAACAGGTCAAAGTAGAGAGCATTGTGAACGGGTCTGAAAGCAGGGAGATGGGCAGGGCACTGACTTTCTTCAGTATCTTGCGGTTCTAGAAAATAAGAATATCTCATCATGTAACCCACCCTCTTGTGCACACACACACAGACAACACTCTATTAATTTGTATCTTACCATTTAGGTCACCCCCATTTTACCCACCTCAGCTAACCTCTCTCAGAAGATACTGAAGGAAGAATAAATGTACCTTGACTGACTGGGGCAGAAGCACATTTGGCCAGACTTGCTTTTCCTGAATTTCTTTGCCTGCCACATCGATAATACTGAGACAGCAGACAAAAAAGATCCCAAATCTCCTGCCTTCTGCCTTCTTTTTTGTAGAGTTCCCCTCACAGTGAAGGAAGTGCAGCTCATTTATTTTCTAGGACTACAAGTCCTTTTGATTTCTTACTTTCTAGCTACACATTCTCCAAACAAGGGAGTCTTATATTATCCCCTGCTTATTCTGAATCAGCCATATTTAGTAATAAAAATCAGCAGTGACAAAGCACTTACTGTGTGCTGGCCACCATTCTGAACTCACTACACATTACGTAAACTGCTTAAAACCTCATAATGACCCTATGAGATAAGTGCTACTATTAACCCATTTTATAGATGGGAAAACTGAAGCACTGAGAAGTTAAACATCTGCTTAAGATCACATAGCTATCAAGTTGCAGAGAAAGAGTTCAAATACAGGGACTCTGGCTCTGAAGTTTAGATTCTTATATCCACTCCACTATGATGTCCCTTTATCCAGAACACTATACTTCAAAACATGTCTTCTTAGTTGTTTCAACATCCAATCAATGCTAAAAGCACTGAATGTTTGGGGCTCCCTCCCCTGAAGAGATAGTCCAAAGCAGGCTTTCCATCACATCTATGGAATTCTATATGAAGACAGAGAAATAAAAGCAATAAGGTAAGACCATTTGCTCTTACCAGCTGGTAATTGCACAGGCATGTAATGGATGCAGGGAGAGAATTTTAAAACCCCCCCCCCTTTAATTTATCTTTATGGAATTAAAAAAAAAAAACAACGAAAAACCTCATGTCCCAGAGATTGAATTTTTCTTTTCTTTTTAAATTCTCAACTATGATTTTGTTCATTCTCAGCTAAACTGCATTTTATTTAACAGTAAACGTTATCATTACAACAGAGAAATTCTAAAACGGCATGTTGCCAAGATAGTAAATCGTGTATCTTGCTAGAGTATCTCAGGGTTTCACTTACAATTCGAGGATTCCCCTTCAGAAAGTGCTTTCTATATTTCACTCGCAAGTGCAAGTGGATGCTGCCTTGGGAAAGAGGCATATTAAAATGATCAGAAAGACAGCAAAACTTGGCATCCAGGAGATACAGCTCTTCAGCAAAACATGTGTCAGTGTCTTTTCACCCAAATACCTGGGAAATTCATGTATTTTAATCTCCATTTTTGACTCACTAAATCATTAATAAATTGTGAGCATTCTGAAGAGAAATGTTATTTAGGATAATCTAAAAATAGTGACTAAAATGTATGCAGGTTTAGTTGCCAAAAATTGGGCTTTTTCCACTGGACTTATCACAACTGGAATAAAATAATATTTTATTTGGAGTTTGGATTCCTGTCAGCTTTAAGAGGGCAAGACATCTCTTGTGTATAGACAGCACCTAACACATGGCAGGCATGTGACAAATAATTACTCAATTATTTAATTATTTAAATCATTTCAATTAACAAATAAGTATTTATTTAAACCCAGAAGAAAGCCAATTGTGTTATTTTCATGATGGTTGAACACTGCCACGTTCTTTTTGGAGTACATGTCTGTGAACCAGGGACTCTGATTCTTTAATGAGTGGATCAGGGACAATGCTTAGAGTTTCACAGTGTTGACATTTTCTAGTCCTCGTGGTGTCCCTATCAGTTTGGCATTTTCATTATTCCAATTAAAACGGGGAAGCTAAGGCCCCAGTAGGCTGAGGATTGCACCCAAGGTCTCAGGTGAAGTCAGAGGCAGCACTGGGATCTGCACTCCCTCTGATTCCTGAACTCGTGTTGCCATCTACAAAGCTTCACTTGCTGCCTATTCTATTCCAGAGCATTCTGGTGTGAAGGAGGAATGGTGTTTTCTTTATAATTAAATTTCCTATTTTATACTCAAATATGAAGACGTGAACTCTAATATATCAGAAATAATATACTGGGAACCCTAGGCAAAGTCACATTGAAAATGGCATAGCAAGGCATTGCCCTAGAAGCACAGGTCTTGCTGATGACAGTCTGTGGCGATGAGCACCATACCTCACATGACATCACACCACGGAGGTGGGAGAGGTCCCGAGATGCAGGCTAATGTGGTGAGCCAGTCACGTGGACATCCTTAGAAAAGCTCACCCTGGCATCAGGCACAAATGTTCTGCACCAGCACAAACACAGCAGACAAGAGCACATTTCTGGAAAAGCTCACATAATGCAAAGCTTGTTTCTGTGACCCACCCAATTGCATCTGAATAGTTGATCAACTGACAGGAAAAATTCCTCAAGTCACGACTAAAAATTGAAGGATTGTGCCAGAACCAAGGCCTTAGGAGGCCACTAGAAAAGAAAACTCAAAGAAGTTCCTCCCTTTTCTTACTTGGGAAAAACAAACAACAAAAAAAGGTTTTGTTCTCAAAGATACATGTAGGAAACAGAGCATATTCCCTAAACCGAGAAAGAAAATACTAGGCTTATCTTGATGATGGCTGGCCATTTCCAGTCTCTTCTCTGTTTACACATCTGTTTACCAGGGGACTTAAATCCTCTGTTATATGCCAATGACATCCAAGCCTGTACTACAGCTTCCAGCTTCTCCCCAGGACTCCAGAACTGCAGCTCCAGCTGCCTATCCGACCTGTCCACCTCGTAACCAAAGAGGCATCTCAGACTTAACATGGCCAAAGTCAAACCCCCTCACCCAAATCCACTCCCCACCCTATGTCTATTCTTCTCAGTCCTTTCCATCTCAATAATGTAATTCCAATTTCCCAGTTGCTTAAGCCAACATTTTAGGACATATGCTTGATTCTTCTCTTTCCTAACCCCACACCTCACATTCATCAGCAGATCCCATGACTCTACCTCCAACACATGAACAGAACCCAACCATGTTTCCCTCCCTCCACCGCCACTCCTTCTCTGAGCCTCCAGTAACTGCATCCTGGATAATGGTGACTGTGTCTTAAATCATGTCACCCGTGCTCTGCAGAGAAGCCTGAATGGTCTTCTAACAGCACCCATGCAGTTGCATCCCTCCCTAATAAAACCCTGCCTCCCATGGCTTCCCATGGCTGCTACTGCTGCAGAGCACGCTGTCCTGTGTGGCTGGGACTTGGTCTTTCTCTTTGCTCTTGGTTTGTCCACTTCACTCTCAGCACAGCTTATAGGGCTAAGCTCTCGCCATGGGAACCTCCGTCTGTCCCCAGGTCAGATATTATTCCACCACCCAGAGGATGCTTTCCCTCTACTCCGTGTGGCTGTCTCTTCCCTGTCATTTGAATCTCAGCTTCCTCATCACCTCTGATCATCCAGTCTATAGAAATCACCTCGTTATCACATCAGTGTATGGTTTTCCTCCAGGAAGCATTTATCACTAGATTTTGTTTGTTTATTGTCTTCTCACCTACAAGAAAATTGTGTTCCTTGGGAGCCAAGATCCTACTGCCTGTTTTACTATGAAGCCTGGCACATAATGGGTGCTTAATCAATGACTGCTTAAATAAACGAATATACAAAAAAAAAAAAAATGTGTTAAGCAAACAAGAAACAAGAAAAGATAAATCTATCAAGGAGACCACTTTAATCGCCCTCTTCCACAAGGTAGCCATGCCCAGATCCAGACCTGGCATGGCCCTATTGACAGCAACTACATAATAGAGTACCAGGAACTTATCAGGATCTTATTCACTTTAATTTTTAAAATAAATACATGCCATGAATTAAAAACATTGGAAATATTCATGCCCTTTGACTCAATAATTCCATTTCTGGGAATCCATCCAAGGGACATAATCCAAAAATATGTAAATGCTTTACATGCAAAATTATTTATCACAGGAATATTCATAACCAGAAAAAAAAAAACAAAATAACTAGAAACCGTGTGCTTCCTTTACAATAAAGAGAATGATTCAAGAAGCTATGATATATCCACTAGGGAAAAAAATAGGAATCTTTGAAAGTAATGTTTATGCATGGTTTATAATAACACAAAACGTTCTTACATTGTAATGTAAAGTGAAGGAGATAGGAGGGGTAAGGGGAAGATGCAGAGGAAGCTTGTGTGGGAAACGATCACCTGAGAGAAACAGCACTGCCAGGGGTGGGTCAGGATGAGCTATTCGTTAAGTAGTGTTGGGACAATTAGATTTTCACATGGAAAAAATAAAGTGATACCTCACATACTCATAGTCAAACATAAGTTCTAGATGAATTAAACATACAAATGAAGAAAACCCCAAATTCCAAACTACTGGAAGGAAAGATACAATGATCTCTATCCTTATGATCTCAGAAGATGGGAAAATTTTGTAAACACACCAGAAGAACAAGTCATATGAGAAACAAGTGATCCATCTGAGTGCACAAAAATATAAACATTTCATGTGACAAAAGACATTACACACAATATGGCAGTAGTAGTGACAAGCTGGGAGAGGATTAGTAACTAGCATATATGACAAACTGCTATGAACCAAAAATCAACCTAGTGTAAAAGAGCCAAGAATGTGAAAACACCATTCCCAGAAAATAAACCAAAATGGTCAATAAAGCTATAAAAAGATGCTCTATTTCACGTGTAGTCAAGAAAGAGAAAACTAAGTCATTGCACACCCACGTTCGTGTCAAAAATCAAAAACGTGAACAAAACCCCATGTTGCTGGAGATGCGAGGAGGCAGGGTCCCTCTGCCGACTGCCACTTCTCAGCAGCGTGTGACTCCCCGCGCAGCGTCCCCTCTTCCTGCACCCCTCTCCTGGACCCCGCCGCAGCCCGACCAGCTTTCCCTTCCCCCTGCATTCCTTCAGTTGCCATATTCCTGGCACCCCACGTTCTCCCACTCTTTCCCAGCCATCCTTCACTCATTTTTAAGGCTTCTACCCCAGTTTTGCCTCCCAGGCCTCCCAACCTATGGATAAGTCTCCATTTTCTAGACTAAGTTGAATGAATTTTTTTTTTTAATTCAATTATACTGTGAACCTCCTGGTGACTACTCCTGCAGTACTATATTTGAATTTTATTTTATTTTACGTTGTGTCTAGTCTCAGCAATCAGGCCCTGAACTCCATGGGTGGGGACATTATCTTCTTTGGGTTGTTCTGTGTCTTCCCACTGCTTACCTGGAACACATTTGTCATGTGTTTAATGATGAACCAAACACTGTGCATTATCTATGTTCAGCTTTTGAACTACATTATCAAGGAGATATCATGATTGTCCTCATTTTGTAGGTGAAAAAAACCAAAGCTCGAAAAGGTTGATTTTCTCAGTCACATGGTTGCTACATGCAGGACTCAGTGCTCAAACCCATGTAATCTGGCTCCAGAAATCACTGCTGTGTGTGTGGGGGGGGGGGAGCAGGAGGGTAGATAATGGGAAAATTCCTGGTAATAAAAGATCCTATACACATGTGCATGAGTGTTCACAGCTTCATTTTTCACTTTAGCCAAGGAATGGAAACAATCCAGATGTCTATCAACTGATGAACAGATAAACAAAATGTGATATCTGCACACAGTGGAACGTGCTGTGAACGATGAAAGAAGTGGAATTATGAGGCATGCTGTATACAATACATGTCTCAAACATTAAGCTAATGAAAGTAGTCAGACACAAAAAACCATGTATTATGTGGTTCCACTCTCATGAATGCCCAGAATCCTAGCTCTGCCACTTACTTCCTATGTGACCTCAGGCAAGTGACTTAAGCTCTCTGTACATTTGTTTTATCATTTGTAAAATGAACCTAATACCTCACTCTTAATTGTGAAGATTAAACTAGATAATACATGGACCGATAGCTGAAACAGTAAACACACAATAAAGGACACTATTATTAAGTGGTGGGGAAAGTCCTGAAGCCAGAGTCACTGTGAGTATTAAATAATATGTATTAGCAATGCATCCCGCAGTACAGCCTGCACACTTTGCAGCCAGATAACCTGGGTCTAGATTCTGGTGCCATCACTTCTTTGCTTTGTAACTTTGGGCAAGTTACTCAATTTCATTTGTCTTCCCTGTAAAAATGGGAATAATAATAGCAGCTACCCAGAGTGCTGTTATTGGGATTAAATGAACTGATACGTTAAAGTGCTCAGAACAGTGCCTGGCGCATAGCAAGCACTCAGTAATTTTTGCCCACCATTATTGTTATGGTTGTCAGTGTTAGATGGCATAAAGACACCCAAGATAGGGCTCGCTATTCTCAGAATATGTATAATCTACTTAGCCGGGTCCTGACACTTATACAGCTGATGTAGTACTGACACTGACAGCATACTGCCCCACCGCTGGGTTAAAAACAGGGTGCTCCTCTGTCTGTCCTCTGTCCTTCTCTGTCTCCTTCATGAGACTGAGACTGCAAACTCCTCCAGGACAGGATCAGTGTCCTGATTGTCACTGTACCCCTGTGCCTTGCACGGTGCCTTCCTGGGAAAGAGCAAGAGCGCAGTCTCTATCACAGTGAGTTTCACTGCAGCCCATCTGGAGCAGAGCCTCTAGTTTGCACACCAACCTTAAATCCACCATTGCACATGGTTTGGGCTAATTTGCATCTCAGCATCTCAGAAAGCTCTGCATTTAGCTATTCAATTTGCTTCCTTGTCAACTAGCAATCACAACTTGCAAGGCAAAAAAGAGCTTTTGAAAACTGTGGCTTGCCTGCCAGCATCCATATTTAGACCTGCAGGAGTTTTCAGCCTTCCTTCCATCTCCACGGGAGTCAGGAAATGGGGTTCTAATTCTGATCCTCATACTTTTTTTTTTTTTTTGCTAAGAATCTGAAGTGTTCAAAATGTCCTTAGAGGGTGTGCTTGAGCCTCAGTTTCCCTATCTGCCAAATATGAGGAATATTCTAAGGATCCTTCCAAGGGCATCCTGCCAGAACATGACTTCTTCAAGAATTTGTGGTCCACTGAGAGAACCTGTCCACCTTCCCCACTCTTGCCTTTGAGATCCCTTGTGGGGATCTTAGGCTAAAGTAAAGACAACATCACCATCAAAGGATGTAAACTAAAAGGTTTCCCATTCCATCACCTTCCAGGGTCCAAGGAGAGTGGGATGGGAAATACACTTCAACCCAAAGGATGGTAAATGGATTTCAATCCAAGTGACCTCATTAATGGACTGGTGGTGGTTACCTAGGACTCTAATTCATTCATACATTCACCAAATACATACTGAGCACATGCTAGACACTGTTCTAGCACTAATGGTAAAGCAGTGAAAAAAAGGACACCAGTTCCTGTCCTCATTGAGCTCATTTACTAGTGGATGGCAAACACTAAACAAGATAATTAAGTAAAATATGTCATTTATTAGTGATAGGTATGCAGAAGAAACAGTAAAGCAGGAAATGGGGACATGAAATACGGCGGTGAGGAAGGAGAAGTGGAATTTCTGATAGGGCAACCATGGGAAGCTTTCTGGAATGTCTCTTTAGATCAGGATTCTCAACCTCAGCATTACTGACATTTTGAGCTGCATGGTTCTTTGTTATGGGCCACTGTCCTGTGCATTGTAGGATGTTTGGCAACATCCTGGCCCTCTACCTGCTAGATGCCAATAACACCCCCTTCAATTGTGACAACATCTCTGCCAGATGTACTCGGGGGCAGAGGTCAAAACTGTCCCAGGTTGAGCACCACTGGTTTCGAGTAAGAACCTAAAGAAATGGAAGGAAGGAGCCACACAGAGATCGAGAAGGATTCTGTACAGGCACTAGAGGTAGAAGAGTGGACAAGAATGGCCCCAGTCCCCTCCCACAGGCAACTTACATCAAAACCAATATCCTCTCAGTGACAATTAAATTACAGCTGGGATGAATGACATGAGGGAGAAAAGTACATCGTGTTATGAGAGAGATGATGGGGGGTTCTGGGAGGTGATAAATGACTTCCTGCAAAAGTGATTTAAACCAAGTGCTGAGGCATGAGAGCTTTGGTCAGTTGAGGTGCAGAAACAGCAGGTGCAAGAGCTCTGAGGTTGAAAGACTGTCATATATCTGATCTGAGGGTTGGAAGCCAGGGTGGGAGGCTGTAGATGAAGCTGGTGAAGCCCCAGGGGTCCCCCATGCAGTACCTGGAAGAGCTGGATAAGACATAGGCTCTCATCCTACAATCAATGGGACCTCATAGAAGGGCTTTAAGCACGGAAGCATCATGATCAATTTAGTGTTCCAAATTCTATGACAAAGTCAAGTAACTTCTACTTTTTAGTAGCTATGCAACATTGGGTGAATTCCTTCACTATTCTGGGCCTCAGTTTTCCCACCTGTGAAATGGGGAGCTAGGACAATAATTTTATCTGCTCCATGTGTTTGTGGCAAGGATCAAATAATATGTGCAAAGCACTTAGAACTGGACCTGGAACACAGAGCATGGAGCACACTCAGTAACTCTCAGTCTTGATTAACAGCACTCTTCCTAAACAAATACTAGCTATCCTTTCCTTCCCTTTCTCTTGGAAGCTGACCAGTGCCTGAGTGAGATTTACTGCTGGTTTGGCTTTCACACGCAACCTTGTCCCTACCCTGCCTTCCCCAGCCCCCACCCCAGGACACTCATGCCTCTGCTCACAAGGTCCTGCGTTTCTACTTCTAGTGCAGCACCTGGTTGGCAGCTTCTGAGCACACCTGGACTTACTTTCCC
This sequence comes from Cynocephalus volans, assembly GCF_027409185.1. Classification (NCBI taxonomy): domain Eukaryota; kingdom Metazoa; phylum Chordata; class Mammalia; order Dermoptera; family Cynocephalidae; genus Cynocephalus; species Cynocephalus volans. The sequence goes on from NC_084468.1 coordinate 14,215,368, forward strand.
CATCAGTGGTCCTTACTGGAGACACATAGTTGCCTTGAAAAGCAATGTCAAAGAGGCCTCCACATGCTAAAATGCAGTAGCACCTCACACTTGTATGTGAACTCTAGGGCCTGGTTTGGGAATGTGTCCTCGAACAATCAGCTGTCACCTTTGCCAACCATCACAACACCCCTCACCAAACACACACGCACACACACACACGCACACATGCACACACACACACACACATGCACACATACACAAAGCGATAAGCTGCTTCCTCACAAGCCATATTATGCTTATGAAATTGTTCTATCTGTAAAATCTTCTCCACAATTCATGGTCTAGATCATTTCCACTAGGTGATACCCACGGGAACTTTCTTCCCATTCTTCCCTCCCCTCAGCCCAACCTCCCCAGCACCCCTGCCACTGTCTCTCCACACATGCTTGGTGGGTGGGAGCACACATCCTGCTTAACTCAAAATTCCAGCACCTGCTGGCTCCTGGCATTAAGGTAGCGCCTCCTCTTTACCCCAGTCAATGTCTGCTGGAGGGCTTGATGTATCTAAGGTAATGCCACATACAGCATCTTATTTGTCTCACTTGATCCTTGCACCAAGCTAGCGAGATCAACAGAGAAATCTAAGGCTCAGGGAGGTTAAATAATTTGCTCAAAATCACCCAGTAAGCAAAGACAAAAGCCATAACCTATACACGAAACTTCTAATGTCTAGTGACTGGACTTCTGTTTTGAATAAAAGTTCCACTTGCCAAAATTTAAAAATAATATTTAGGCTCAAAATATGCAATAAATAATATATATAACAAATATACACAAAAGCACTGCCTATATGTTCCTGAACTTATTGTTATCACAATAATGTGAAAATAGTAGCAATAATAATTAACAATTATTGAGTCTTTTCTCTGGGCCAAGCAGTGTGCTAAGCACCTTACAAAACTGTCTCATTTGATTCTGACAGTATTTCTGTGAGATAGATATGAGTATTTCTAACTTACAGATGAAGAAAGCATGGCTCAGAAACGTTAAGTAATTTAACCTAATCCATTTAACTAGTAAACAATAAAGGTAAAATCAAATGTAGGCCATCGTGATGGTTAATTTAATATGTCAACGTGATTGGACCATGGGGTGCCCAGACATTTGTCCAAACATGATTCTGGGTGTGTCTGTGAGGGTGTTTCCAGATGAGGCTAACATTTGAATGGGTAGACTGAATAGAGCAGATGACCTCCCCATTTGGTGGGCGACTCCCAGCAACTCAAGGCACGAATAGAACAAAATGAGTAAGAAGCAGCTCTGCCTGCCTGACTGCTTGAGCTGGAACATCAGTCTCCTCCTGCCCTTGGACTAGAACTCACACCATCAGATCTCCTGATTCCCAGGCCTTTGGCTCTCCTGGTCACCAGCTTTCTGACTTCAGACTATAAATCATGGGACTTGTCATTCTCAATAACTGTGTGAGCCAATTCCTTATAATACTATTTATTACTCTATGTATACAATGTATATATCTCCTATTGGTCCTGTCTCTCTGGAGAACCCTGACTAACATGGTGGTATATTCTTAAGCCCTCATTACCATTGTCTATATTAAGTAAAAACAAAACTGCTTTTACTCCAGGTGGAGCAGAGGCATTAATTATCAATAGTGTGCACCAAGGGACTCTGAAACATTCGCTAGGTATAATTTGTTTTGTCCCCATGTCTCAGAAGCAGCTACGTCTTCCTGCTTGCTTATATTTTGGAAAATCATACTACAGAAAGGTGGGCAGTGGTGGAGAGATGGCTTTGGGTTTTCAGGAGCCTGTTTGACCTTGTAGCTCTGACATGATCTGCATGGATGACCTTGGACAAGTCATGTCCCTCCTTGAGGAGGAAAGTCCGTTTCCTCATCTGTAAAACATGGGTTACTTTTACTTATGTGCCCCAGGGTGCATGAGGCTTATGTGAGATCAGGTCTTGATTATTTTTAATTTAATCCTTTCCAAAAACACAAAAAAGTTAGCAAGCAAAGGGAACCACTAGCTCCAGGAGCAATGCACAATGTAAAAGAAATACTAATTCTGTTTAATCTGATTCTTGTCCAGTCATCTTAACTGAAGGCTAAAGTGATTCCGCAGTAATAAAGGGAATTATAACAGCACCAGTGTAGAAGCTTGGAGAGCAGTTCTAGCACAGAACAAGCAATTATACACTGCAACAAATTAAAAACTAAAAACAAATAACAGCAAAAGGGGAAGGGGGAGAAAACCAAATCCCTTTAGAAACGCTATTTAATAAAAGCAAATTCTATTTTCTATGGAATTCCAATCAAGGGGCACTTCGGCCACAAGGAGGCAATTAGAGACATCTATGATTTAAAGAAAATGCAAAACTTGAGGACAAACAAGACAAGTTTGTAACAAAAGGCGACTTCTCATATCCCAGCCACCAAACTGCAGGACACAGAATGGCTGAAAAGCTTGTACACAGTGAACATCAGCCAGAGACATAACCCCCCAAAGTCAGCTCTCCTTGCCTTTTTGCTAAAACACAAAGGAAATGAAGATTTAAACAAAGCAAGGGCCAGGCATAAAGGACATTGAGTAAGGACAACCCCTGCAGGTGTCCATCCAGGCCTTCTGTGATTTAACAAGGAGGAAATGTGAGCTCTGCCTGTGCTCTTTGGCCTTGGTGAGAACATGGCCCTATTCCTTATGCGGGACTTGAGCACCCATGGGGCTCCCTTTCCTGACCATAAGCATCTAATGCAATTTTAGTTTTAAGCAACGTTCCTCACAGCAGAAACATGTAAGCCACTATCCTATGACTTGGAACTCTTCCAGCTTCACACAACAAACAATAGGACCCATTTGTCCTGCTGACATCATCCCATCCCCTCATCTCCTCAGGCCTCGCTCAACAGCTTTCATTCTGTTTTCCAAACCCCCCAGATTAACTTCTGCTTCTGGGTCTTGTACTCACTGTTGTCCTCCTGTCAAGGCTTCTCCTTCACGTACTTGAAGACACGACTCCTCCTTGCTATTGAGGTCTCAGCTCAAATGTCCTCTCTTGGAGAAAGGCCTTCCCAGCATCGTCTAACTGAAGTAACTCCAGTTTCTCTGCCCATGATTCCATCTTATTTTCCTCTGAACACCTGTCACTGTGCAAAGCTATCTGCACCATTAATGCATTTGTTTGCTGGTTTAACCTGCTGCCTTCCCCAACCCCTCCTGTAGGTAATAAGCTTCAAGAAAGCAGGAATTTTGTCCTTTTATTTGTTTACCACTGTGTTCCTAACTCCTAGCACAGTTCCTGGCATAGAATAGGTACTTAATAATATCAATAGAATGAATAAATAAAATGGTGGGTGCTTGGAGTTTCTGAGTCTTTGGAAAGACTGTTTTAGCCAAGAAGTATTTATTTCATTGGTTCATTCTTTGAACAGTCGTTGAGTGCCAAGTATGTTCCAGGAGGTGGGGATACAGAGATGAATTAAATCTGATCTCTGCCACAAGGAATTCAGAGTGGAGACGGAGAGAGGGAAGGAAGCGGCCCAGCAGTATGAGGCGAGGTGAGGCACCTGTCAGGTACGAGGGAGGAACTTACATGTGACAGGTGATGATGCTGTCTGGTCAGAGGTTTGGATCACAGTGTGGAATTCAGAGGTCCTCACTGTTAAATAGGCAGGTGTATAGTTTTGGGGCTACTGTAACAAATTACCACACACTGGTGGCTTAAGATAACAGAAGATTATTCTCTCACAGTTCTGGAGTCTGAAGATCTAGAGTAAAAGTGCCAGCAGAGTTGGTTCCTTCTGAGAGCTGTGTGAAAGAATTGGATCCATGCTTTTCTCCTGGTTTCTGGTGGGTGCTGGCAGTCCGTGGCATGCCTGGGCTTGCAGGTGTGTCGCCCCGTCTCTGCCTCCATCTCTACATGGTGTTCCTACATGTGTCTGTCTCTGTGTCTGTTTTCTCCTCTAACATGGGTATTGGTCACTGGATTAGGGGCCACCCTAATCCAGTATGACCTTATCTTAACTAATCACATCTATAAAGACCTGTTTCCACATCAGGTCACATTCTGAGATTCCAGGTGGACATGAATTTTTTGTGGGGAGGAGGAGAGAGGACACTCTTCAATCCTGTATAATTGGCTACAACTTACTCTTTGATTCCAGAAAAGATATTCACTTTCATGAGTGCTAGTTGTCTGATGGATTTAGCATGACAGAATTTTGCTCTCCACTGAGCACATGGATGTGCCACAGTGTGAGGCGTGACCCACATACTACTTCTCCCCCGATCTACTCAATCTACCAGGGGCAAGAGGAGCAAAGTAGGTCAGTGGCGGGCTGCCGACCATGCCCCCTGCCTGTGCCTCCAGCCTCCCTTGGCTGAGGGCTTGTGCTCACCCGCTCTGGCTTTATTTTCTAACTCAACAGTCTGGTGTGTGTCCAACCACAGCACAAGCCCAGTGAAGCGCTCCCACCCAAAGATACTATGAAGACTCATCATAAACGGCTCAAGGAGGGTAAAGGAACTGCTGTCAGTTACAGCTCCTTTTGCTTCTGGGTGGCCCTTGACATCCTGGCCTCGCCCCTTTGCTGCCTCTTCCTGCTCCTTAGCTTGACTCCCGATCAATTGCTTTTCTGATCCTATTCCATTCTCCTGGGGCTTCCTTCCAAATCATAGCTGGGCCACAGTCTTAGCTCCTCTTGGAGATGACAACCAAAGTCCCTGGAGCCCAAAAAGAGGATGGTTAAATGGAGAGAGTTAACAGGTCTCCTGAAAGGAGAAGGTCCTGGCCACCTCCAGGCAACACTGAACTCCAGAGTCCAGGAGGATTCACAAAGTGGGGGTCAGTGGGGAGATGGCGAACATGAGAATCCAGCAGCCCAGAGTCCAAACCCAGACCTTTAAACTTTGACCTTCATTAGACATCACACTGTAGATGAGCTGCTTAACTTTGCAACCAGTTGTTGCCTCACTGATACCAATTCCTATCATAAAGTGTTAATACGAATATATATGTGTTAAATAAAATAATAATAATAATGCATTTAGTGCAATTGAAGTCACATGAAATGTGCTCAAGAAATGGTTTTTGAATTGCACCAAGAAAACTGAGAACCTAACACAGAACTAGTAAAGTTGGGAGAAGGAGGAAAATATACTGGATCAGGGTCTGGAGAGAAATGCACATACTTTTATCGATATACAAATACAGATTTCCCCCATGGCTTATACATTCTCATTCTTCAGGTAACCTAAATGTAACCTCCTCAAGTGACCTTGTTGAGCCACCTGTATCTAAAAGAAGTCATCTCTCCTCTGTTTGGTCTTAGTCTATTTTCCTCATACCACTTATTACCAGTAACCATTTTTTGGTTTTATTTGCTCGTGTGTTTATTGTTTGTCTCCTGCTCTAGACTTTAAGCTGCTTGAGGGTACAGAGTAAGCTCTAATCCCAGAGCCTAGCACAGGGCCGTATACTAGCTAAAATTGTAAGTAAATGAACGAGTAAGTAAATAAATTCTGACAGAGTGAATGGAGATGCTGCCATATTTTCATCATTTTAGCAGTTTCAAAAAAAAAAAAGGAAAGGAGGAAGATTGCACATTTTGGAGAAGGAAATGAATGAAGTAAATATAATTAAAATTTAACTTCTACTAGTGGGTTTATCACAGCAAGTCAAGAATGGCAGGGACCTTTCAAATCATCTAGAACAAGCACCCAACTGGTGCCTGAAATCTTTGGACAACATTCCTGGCCATTGTGTTTAGACAACTGAACCGAAAAAAAGGCAATAAGGACAGGGGGAAATTAACTTGTCCTGTGCACCCGTTTTCCTCAACTCCCTGGCATTTGGGCTGCTTTAACCGCCTGAGGGCCCTGAAGTTTAGTCTCTTTAAAAAAATGACCTTCAAAAACATAAGGACACAGTCATGGCCTCTCCTGCCCTTTTTTCATCACCCCTAGGTCATTCAACTCATTCTCAAAGGACAGAGTCTCATGTAGTTTCATCATGCAAGTTGGTGGGTGGGGCTGAAGTCAAAGAGCCGCTTAACTTGCCACCCAGTGTCATTCCTGTGTGGATAACAGAGCGCGAGTGAAAAGACCAGCAGATAAACCCAGCCCATCTGTGCTTAGAAAGTGCATTTTGTTTCCCATAAAGCCATAAAAGGTTTCAGATGACACATGTGCTTCAAAAAAGACAGATTCTTAAATGAGAGTGATTTCAAGAAGATCGGGCATCCTGTGGTGCACTCAGGGAGGGAAAGTGAATTGCATAACCATTGCTCATCTGAGCAGTGCAGAGGAGTCCTGCCAGCAGCAACACAAGTTCAGATCCCAGGCCCCGAAGCCAAGTTCTGCAAACAGGCTCCCCTGCAGCTCGCGACCCCCCACAGCTAGATGGCCAGGCTAACTCATTCGTTCCAACGTGTTTCCCAGAAAAAGGGAACACGGGAAAGAAAGAAAGTGAGCTTTGCAAAATTCATGGCTTTGTCCTAAAGCTATCCTCCTCTGAGTTACAGGGAGACAATGAGACAGGGATTAAAGAGCGTTGTCCTGGGAGTCAGGTTTTCTAGGTCTAGTTTTAGAACTGGACGAATCCTTAGACGTGAGCTAGCTCGACTCTCTAATTTTACATCCGAGGACACTGAAACATTTTTGTTCACTTCGTTATGTGGTTATCTGTGTAATCTTGAGCAAGTGGCGAAGCCCGGCGAGCCTCAGTTTCCTGATCTGTAAAATGGGAAAGATGATGATAACATTCTCCACCCTTAAATGCTTGTGATGATTAAATGATATGGGACATTTCACGAATGTGCTGGGAAGGAGAAAGCACAATGGCTAGCTGTTATTTTTCATTCAACAGATAGTAATTGGGCTCCTACTACGTGCCAAACTCTGCTCCAAGTAACGAGGATGCAGCAGGAAATGAAATAAACATTACTTCACCCTCATGAAGGCTGAGGAGAAGACGGACACGAAAACACAGATTCACAAGCCCTCTTGATTACCGTTGTGATAAGTGCTGGCCGTAAGCTCACACTGCTTGTTGCTAACAGAACTGGAACTAGAATTCAGATGACACAGCTTAGAGATTTTTAACTTCCGTGATCTCTGTTGACATCTACCTCACCTTCCTCATTTGCATGAGGGGCTTGTTGACATATGATGACAACCTGCATGAATGCCCCTCCTCAGTGTTGGTGAGCCTGCTAGGGGGGCACCAATTCAGTTCTGGGAACCCTTCCTTCCAATGAGACATGAGCCATTTGGAACCAAGTGTGTGGACCAATATGGCAAAACCATAGCGGATAAGGAACCCTTTGGAGACGGGAGAGGAAACCAAACAGACTGAAGATAAGATGCTGTTTACAAGGTATGGGACCTTTCACCAATTACTGAACTTCTTTAAGCTTCAGTTTCCTCGTCTGTATATTGGAGCTGGTAATTCTCACCTTGCCAATTTGGTTTAAGAATTAAATAAGAAAGTGCAGAAAAAGCACTTAGCCTAATAATGCATGCAGTAAATGTTCAGTAAATGCCACTTATGATTAGAAGGAAGAAAGGAGAGTTCCAATGCAGAGGTTCAAAGCACAGATCATTTCTCTTTCTGTTCCAAACCCTCCAATAGCTTCTCAACCATCTGCTCACCATGACATCTCTGTCCTCATCTCCCTATACTCCCACACTCACCCTAGTCCAGCCAGATCCCGTTATTCCCTGGACACACCAAATACAGGCTACCTCAGTGCCTTTGAACTTGCCAGCCCTCCTGTAGAAGACAGGATAGCATAACAATGAAGAGAATGGGCTCCAGGGTTGAACCTCTGGGTTTGAATCCCAGCTCTGCCACCTACCCCATGTGTGATTTTGACAAGTTACTTAACCTCTGTGTTTTAATGTCTTCATCTGTAAGATGGAAATAACATCACTACTCACAGAACTTGACCTCTCCGTGTAGGCAAGAAGCAAATGAGAACAAATGTAATTTGTTTAGTTCCTGGCCACTTGGCTGGCTGCCTAGCTGGTAGATAGTACCAGCACTCCACACACCTCATATCTAATCTCCACAACAAGTCTGAGAGAAAGTGTTAATAGTCCCATCTTAAAGATAAGAAAACTAAAGCCAAAAACAATTGAGGCACATCCAGGACTCAGATCCAGCCCCACTGGCTACGGAGATCTTTATACTCTCTGTGTTCCCCCAGATCTGTTCACCCCCTCTCAGTACAGTTTCAGATTCTAAAATCAATAAAATATGAGATCACTGAGGCACATGTTTATATATTGTCCCTGTAGGCTTGAGCTTCAAAAAGGGGCACTACTCATCTAGTGAGCATGTGTGAGCTAGAAAAGCCCTTCCTATCCTATACTGCAGAGGCAAGTAGGCAGACGCCACGCAGAAAGGATGGGAACTCAGCCCCACGGGGACGTGCACTCCCTTGTGGCTGTCTCATAAACAAGTGGGGTGGAGACCAGAAAACACTTCTTCAGTGACTGAAATCTCCCCAACCTTTCTCCAGCACCCGACCTGCCAATGAATGAATGAATACCTATGAAGAGCATAGCATGGTGACTGGCAGCGTTAGACCTTATGAATATTTTTCATTTCTCCCCAGGCTAAGTGTCCATCACCTCTACTCCTTCTGAAGTCGGCAGAAAATGAGAGTCAGTACGAGTGCACGTGCACATGCGTGTAAATCAGAGACAGGAGCGCTTGTCTGGGAGAGCAGGGTTGCTGGAAATAAGGGGCTCTGGGGTCTGTACTGATGGGTAATCTCCACATGGGAAGTGCTTTATGACCCACATGGTGGCCAAGTGGAAGAACAGAAGGCACAGAGATGGTCAAAGGCAGGGTGGGGCTGTGGAGCCTGTAGACAAAGCCACATCTAATTCTCCTTGAAACATGGCCATGTACAAAGAGTTTCTCCACCTGGGGATGAAAGAAATCAATAGGCTAAATACCCTGCGGTATCAAAGAGGCCAGTGCAGGAACAAACCACTTCTTCACTGTAACCCAGTCACTGGGTACCCTGCCCTCACTACAACGGGCACAAAAACAAATTACATTTTTTGAAGTCTGCGTCTTCAAGGGTCTTGTGAACTAAAATGTTAAATTACGTGGATTACCAGCAGGCAGAGAGATACTCATAAGGTCTTGTTACTGAGCCAACGCTCGTGGCAATGATGACTCAGGATCTGCCTTTTCCTAGCCATTTGACGTTAAATGTCATCGACACCACTAATGCTATACTGCACTACACAGATAATAACTGATGGAGTTTGGACATGTTGTCCCCTCCAAAACTCATGTGGAAATTTGATCTTCAATGTGGCAGTGTTGCAAACTGATTGAGTCATGCGGGTGGATCCCTCATGAAGGGATTAATGCTCTCCCTGGGGAAGGGGGGATTAATGAGTGAGTTCTCGCTCTATTAGTTCCCACGAGAGCGTTGCTTAAAAGGCCCCTGGCACCTTCTCTCTCTCTCTTGCTTCCTCTCGCCATGTGACCTGCTTGTATCTGCTGACTGCCTGCCACTTTCCACCATGAGTAGAAGCAGACTGAGGCCCGTGCCAGATGCAGCTGTCCCAGAATCATGAGCCAAATAAACCTATCTTCTTTATAAATTACCCAGTCTCAGGTAATTCTGTTATAGCAACACCAAATGGACTAAAACAGAAAATTGGTACTGAGGAGTGGGGTGTTGCTATACAGATACCTGAAAATGTGGAATGCCTTAGAGACTTATGTGGTGGTGAGCAGAATGCTGATAGAAATGTGGACAGTAAAGGCCATGCAGATGATGAAGTCTCAGGTAAAAATGAGGAACTTATTGGGAATTGGACAAAAGATAACACTTGCTACACCACAGCAAGGAACCTGGCTGCATTGTGTCCATGCCCTTGGACTTTGTGGAAGTTGGAACTTAGGAGCTATGAACCAGAGTATCTGGTGGAAGAAATTTCTAAACAGCAAAGCATTAAGAATGCTGCATGGCTACTTCTAACAGCCTACTCTGAGTTATGGTGAAAAAGGCATGATGTAAAGCCAGAATTTAAAATGGAAGCAGAGCGTAAAGATTTGGAAAATTTGCAGCATGGCCATGTGGTAGAAAAGCAGAGAGCATGCAGTGGTGCAGCCTAGCGACCATTAGCTAAGAAGATTAGTACAAAGGAAAGGGATTATCAAGTGAAGGGAAAAAAGGCCCTGGAGGCATTGCAGAAGGCTCTGGGGCCAACCTTTCCATTTCAGGCCAAAGGCCTAGGGAGACAGAATGGTCTTGGGTAACAGGCCCACGGCACCCTCTATGGGCTCGCTGCCCAGGGCCACCTCAAGAAGCTACTTCCAGCACCAGCACCCAAGCTGCTTTGGCTGCTCTAGCCGTGGCTAAATGGGCTCCAGGTGTGACTGGACCTGCAGTTTTGGAAAATACAAGCCAGAAGTCTTGGCAGCATGCACGTGGTGTTAGGTCTGCAGGCTCACAGAATGCCAGAGCTGGGAAGGCTTGGGAGCCTCCACCCAGATTTCAAAGTATGTATGGAAAAGTCTGGAGGCCCAGGAAGAAATCTGTCACAGGGGTGGAGTTACTGCAGACAGCCTTCACTAGAGTAATGCCGAGCAGAAATGTGGGGTCAGAGTTGCAGCAGAGAACTCCCAACAGTGCCATGCCTAGTGAGATGCCATGCCGTGAGAGCAGGACCGCCATGGGGACCACAGACCTGTGGAGCTACCAGAGTGGAACACCAGCTTGGGAGAGGTGAAGTGTGGCCTGAGACCAGGAAAGCCATAGGAGCGGAACTGCCCAAGGACATGGGGACATAACCCCCAGTGTGCAGAGGCAGTTGAACATGGAATCAAGGTTCACAGCTGGAAGAACTTTTGCTTTTGGTCTCAGAGGAGACTTTGGACTTTGGACTTTTAAGTTGGTGCTGGAACAAGCTAAGACTTTGGGGACTGTTGGGATAGAATGATTGTATTTTGCATGTGAGAGGAACATGAGTTTTGGGGGGCCAGGGACAGAATGATGGAGTTTGGATGTGTTGTCCCCTCCAAAACTCATGTGGAAATTTGATCTCCAATGTGGCAGTGCTGGAAACTGATTGAGTCATGGGGGCAGATCCCTCATGAATGGATTAATGAGTGAGTTCTTGCTCTATTAGTTCCCATGAGAGATGGTTGTTTAAAAGACCCTGGCACCTCCTCTCTCTCTCTCTTGCTTCCTCTCACCATGTGATCTGCTTGTACCTGCCGACTGCCTGCCACTTTCTGCCATGAGTAGAAGCAGCCTGAGGCCTGTGCCAGATGCAGCTGTCCCAGAATTGTAAGCCAAATAAACCTCTTTCCTTTATAACTTACCCAGTCTCAGGTATTTCTGTTACAGCAACACAAAACGGACTAAAACAATAACAATGATAGTAATAATGATGATAATGATGTTACAATAGTTACTGTTACCCAAACACTTTCACATGTGCCAAGCACCAATGCTAAATACTTTTCATGCATTGACCCATTTAGCCATATCAACAATATTCTGAGGCAAGTACTTTATTGTTCGATTTTAGAGATGAAGTCACCAGGCTTTAGAGAGATAGTAGGCAGCTCGCTCATAGTTAGGAAATAACAGCACTAGGACTCAAGCTTGTATAGGGCTTACACCAAAGACATGCTCTTATAAACATTGCTATGTCTCTCTAATTTGCTCCATTGTCTGGACCTCAGTTTTGGAACCTGCAGAATTATAGGGTAATGCACCAGACAAAGTGATTTCTAAATGAATACCTGCAAGTCTGCAACTCCAGCATTACAGACTTCTAGACCATTCTCCAGTTTTTAAAGGGCAGTAGGAGACACCATCTCTTCCCAGGGTCTCAGAGGCTGGTTCCAAGTATGAGGGTCTCTGTGAACAATCTCAGATCTTGCTTTTCTTCCTCTCCATGATGAGGAATGGCTCAGGATGTGGAAATAGCTTCCGAGGCAGAGAGAAAGCTGTGCCTTTCCTTAAGCCCGTCTCTGTTCATTCTCCGCACTGTTCAGTCTCGAATGGAATCCCTTCCCCAGAGAATAAAGTTCAAATTCCTCAACACACCATTCGGGCTTTCTGAGGTCTAATCCCAGCCTGCCATGGGAGCCCACTAATCTCTTTCCTTTCTACTTCTCCCAACAACTCTATCCCCACTCTATCATACCCTCTGTGTCTCTGCATCTGCTTTTATTCTCTCTAAAAATAAACATAGTGACAGAAAACTTCAGTTTGGCAGCACGTTGAAGCTCTGGCTCCCTGGGTATAGACTGCCTACACCCTTTGCTCTGTCACTCTTAAATACCTTCCATTCCCCCACAGCATCTAGTTTGCTACAATGAATGAGTGTTGCTCTATAATTGAGAAAATAAGTTATTTTTAAATTGTTAATAATGGCATGGAAAGCTGCTTATGATATAATAGCAAATGAAAGGAGCACAATATCAAGTTCTACATATATGTGTATATTTAATGATCCCAATTTTGTAAACATAAATGTATTATTTTTTTAAGTCTGGAAGAAATTCCGTAGGTGGTCGAACTAAAGTGACCCAAAGAAAATGTCTGTTTGGTGAAAAACATGGCTCCATCCAAGTGTCCCCAACACCCCCAGCCACAGGTACTCCAGCTCTCAGAAAGGGCAGGGGCTGAAGCAAGCATGAGCCATCTCCAGTCTTTTCCCAGTCGCCTCCTGGGTCTCAGTTCTCCCATAGGCCAGGCCAGAACCGAAGGGGAGAGGGTCAGCTCCCTGGGAGAACACTCTGTTCTCTGCTGCGCAGCCTAAGGCTTTGGGGTGAGGACAGACAGATCACCACAATGAACGGTTGCAAGTGCCCATTCTGGCTCCACAAGCAGGCCAGAATGTCACATGGAAGAGTTGCCTCCTGTGGCTACGATGGCAAGGCAGCCGCTGCATCAGGTGAAAGCAGAGAAAACGTTCCATGACATTCCTGTGATAATAAGCTCTGGTCACGCATGGGAAGTGGTTCCTGAGAAAGGCATGACGGGTACACAGGGCAGCAGGACAACACACTTGGTGGCTGGCTTGCGGCTCACACTGTCGCTGGTCCACTCCCTCCCTGCACTGCTCACCCACCCAGTGAGAGAATGACCTAAGCTTCCTCCTGAGAAGACTTGGCTCCTTCATCACTTTTCCAGAAATCCACATTTCAGGGTCTGTTCCTGGAATCATGTTAGGTATTTTGGCTTATCCAGAAAGGTTAAAAACTCTCATGACCCTCAACCCAGCTTCATTTTTCTCCTCAAGTTTTGAAAGCCAAACTCAAGGGACTTTCTCCAACATGAATTATGCAGTAGATATGATAAGATGAGATTCCACCTGCTGCTAAGGGACTCGCCTTAGAAAAATGTAATCAGATATTCATTTCCTGATATTAACAACCACTAAAAGGGAGCTCTGATTTCTGGAACAAATACCTTAAGACGAAAGTTTAAACATATATGTTTTAATTGAATTTTTTTCCAGCCCAAATGTAATTGACAGCATCCTATATTCATCATGATCCACAGGCTCTGTAACTCATAAGTCGGCTGATCTACCAGAATGACTTTTCTACATTCTTAATCCTCTTATCAACCACTCAAGTTTCCAGGGAGACTCATTAGCAGAGCTGGCAAATGCTGTAGGCGGCATCCCTATCAACCACAAAAGTTTTGAGCATCTGCTCATCTATACATTTATTTGCTCATTGTCTGTCTCTCACCAACTAGAATATGAACTCAAAGAGGCAGAAGATTCTGTCTGTTGCACCCACTTCGGTGGCCCTGTACCTAGAACTCTGCCTGGCACTTGGGATTCCCAACACATATTTTCTGACTATGAATCTCTTGTGTACTGAGGAACTGGAGCCTGGGGATGCAAACCAGCTCTACCCTAAAGGGATTTTTCGCTTCTCTGGCTGGGTGGACACACACGTATAAACACACAATTAAGCAGAGAAACACCCGGGAGCATACGCTAAGAGCCAAATGGTTGGCACAGACATTAGGGGCTAGGAAAGGGGGAGGAATCCAGTCAACAGGGTCCCCTTCATGCTCCCTTTCCTTATCTTATGTCAACCTCTTGATGTTGAAAGAAGACTTAGAGAAACTGGGAAATCCTCAAATGCCCAAGCCTTCCTGTTTAGGGGAAATACACGTTTCACCAGAAACTAGAGGCACCTGCCTCTTCTCCCGTCACTGAACCAGACCCTAAGTCCTGCACATTCTACTCCCGAATCTTTCACGAATGCGTCCCTTCTCCCCCGAATTCATAGGGCTCTGGGAAGGGACTCATTGTTGATATTTAAACAAAGTAAGTCACAAAATGCAAATAAAATACTTCCCTCTGAAATACGAAATAGGTTGAAATTTTTTTTTTTTTAATGGCTGCTAAGGAGAGAAAAAGTACCGAGTGCTGAAGAGGCATTTTTTTCATATTTTCTCTCTTTCATTCAATGAATGTATATTGAACACCACATACTAAAAGTTGGGACATACCGGGAACCATAAAGACACAATCCTGCCTCAAAAATCATATGATCTACAGATAGGATACACAATAATAAATAGATAAGAAAAATAGGGTGTGACAAAATCCATTGTAAGCACAACATAGGGTGCTGTAGTTGCAAAATAGGAGGCAAACCTCCCTTCAAACACCAGTTCTGCCACTGCAAAAGCCACTTAGTCTGATAAGTCACTTCCTACTGACTTTGGTACTCAGGAAGTTGGAAACTTGCAGGACTGCTGTGTAAGGATTTGGCACCCTTCCATAGATAAGAGGCATAACAGAGCACGTGGCCACTGTAGGCTCTCAATATAATGTAACTGTTGTTATTAGAAAGGGGGATGTCAGGACTCAAATTCAGATTTTCTTTCCACTACTTAGGTATGAATGAAACTAAGCTTGGGATACGAGTATCTGACCACTTCCCTTCCTCCCAGCTGCAGAGCTCTGTCCTTCCCTCCTCTGTGCCCAATGGGCATTTCCCTGCACAGGTTGAAGTCTGGGCATTGGGGTGTGCCATGAGTTGAATGTGTCCCTCAAAAGTTAATGCATTGAGAACTTGATCCCCATTGTAACAGTGTTATGAGGGTGAAAAATCCAATTACAATATTCAAAAGGTGGGACCTTTAACAAGTGATAGGATTGTGAGGACTATTCTCTCATGAATGGATTAACTAATTCATGGAGTAATGGGTTATCATGGGTGTGGACTGGTGGCTTTATAAGGAAAGCACATAGGAGAGCTCTTGCCATTCTCGCCATGAGATACCCTGCATCACTGCAGAGAACCATCACCAAGAAGAAGGCTCTCACCAGATGTTCTCCCTGGGCCTTGGACTTCACAGGCTCTAAAACTGTAAGAGATAAATTTCACTTCTTTATAAATGACCCAGTTTCAGGTATTCTCTCATAAGCAATAGAAACAGACTAATACAGAGTGGGAGTAAGGCATCAAAATCCAAACATATGAATGATATCTGGCTCTAAGAAAATACCAAGAGCTTTCCCAACAGCTTTTCAACTGCAGCAAGAGTAGCCAAGAAGCTCGGGACAATTCTGTTAAAAGGAGCCTGCAATTTCCTCAGGGGCGAGGTATCTTTGCTCACTGCCAGTACAGGTTGCCAAGGGATGGCTGAAGGGGGACTTTCAGGGTGGTGATGGGAAGGACGTGTTCTATATATCAAGCTCCTCCACCCCAAGGAACCCAACTAACTTAAAATTGAAGACAAAAGAAAGTGCTTGCTATGCTAATTCTTCAAATGATGAGTCTTCCCATCCATGGGAGATGTATGGGGTGGGATCTACCCAGGTATCTGACCAGACACCAAGAGAAACTGAGAGGTACCTTAGATCCTAGACTTGCAAAAATGTAGGTCTCAAGCCACCCCACACACAATGGAGACACTCCGGAGCAGCTTCTGATCTCTTCTGTGATTCTAATAGCACAGTGCCTGATACAATAGCAGAAGAGGGGAAAGCACTGGTAGATGAAGGAACAAACCAATGAATGAATGAATGAACAGAGGAAAGAAACAGCTAGGGATTTGGAACTGTCTTAGTTCAAATGACACTAACAGTGAATCTCTGAGAACAGGCAGGTTTATAGGTGGGTGCTATCCCTGCCTCCAACACTACTGGCAGCGAAGGGGTGCAACTGAGCAATTAACTCCTTCCTGCCCAGGCTGGTGGAGAAGCAGGGCAGCCCACAGCAGCACAGCACAGCCATTACACGAACAGTAGGGGGTCCCAAAAGCCGCCAGACCGGATTTCATTTTGGAATGCACTATATGATTTTTTTTTCTGCTGCTCTAGCAGCAGCAGTAGCAGCAGATTTACTCTCCTAATTATGTTTGGCTTTGGTTAAATTAGTTTGCATTCCCTGAGCACACACTGGTTGGGGGAGGGGGAGCAGTCAGCAGAAGGAGGTGGCCTGAGAAGATGCCAAGAGGTAGAGAGAGGCTTCTCAGAGGGTGATACACACAGCCAGGCACAGGAAGAGGCTGGGTAGCAACTGCACAGTATCCACAGATCCAAGAGCAATGGAGAAAGTGATGTTCTGCCTAAAGCCTCCATTCATTCATTCTTTCATTCATTCATGCTACAGACATTTATTGAAGACCCACAATGAGTTAGACATCAAACTAGGAGGTGGAGGAAATTTCAGTGAACCAGCTTCCTTGACCTCATGAACCTATGTTCTGGAAGGGGAGTAAGACAAGAAACAAAGAGATAAAGCACAAATTCCAGATGCTATGAAATCAATGTGACAGAGTAAAATGATAGGACTATTTTATTTGTAGTAGCAGCCTCAAACAGCGATAACAAAAATAATGCAACTACCATTAACCCACTTATTCAGTGCTCACTACATTCCAGACACTCACCAAGCTTTTCATGTAATTTTCACAAAAACTCTATGAGATGGGTATGGTTATCCCCATTTTACAGAGGAGAAAATCAAGGCTCAAAGAGTTTTAGTTATCTGCTCAAGGACACAGCAGATGACTTTTAATGCAATAGTGCCCCTTCATGCCCTTATCAAAGGCCTACCATTAATAACAGGAACGAGTGACTGAAACAGCCACTAAATACCAGACACTGTAACCTTACAAGAAAGAAGTCTTCCGTGTCACGTTTTACCAACTGAGACTCCACGTGGCTGATTAGTTGAGCCAGCACAAAAAAACTACTAAGGAGTGAAGGCAGGATTCCAACTCCAGTATGTGTGACCCTCAAGTCTCTTTGCTACCCCAGAATACAATACAAAGCAGTCTGACGGAGTTAATAACTGCTTTCTTTTATAACCAGAAGTATCAGATGTTTAAAAGTTTCGGAGTCACAGCACAGGAAATTTCCAGTTGTTGTTTCAGGTAATCCCACGTCAAGCTTAACACTCTAGCAAAGTTACCTTGGGGAATGAACCAGAAACAGAAAAATGCCTAGAACCAAGGCAATGTGCTAACTATAGAATTATTAAATTGTGGTATCCTGAGCAGAGACATCAGTAGACAATACAAGACTCAGTACTGTGTATGCATGAGAGCTATATATGAATATACACAGGCAGTTTCTCAGCATCTTTTCTGCTCAGCAGACTTCTATTTGCTAGGAAAGCTCAGCTGCCTGACTCCGGACATCTATTTACATGACTACCTGTCATTATCAACCGCTGGGTTTGCTTTCTCTACTGAAACCCAAGCCAACATTTCACACCACTGCAACAGTTAAGAGCACTTTATAATTTCCATGATAAAGCCTGTTCTTTGTCCTTTAATACCTCACCTGTTTTTTCCATTTGTAGTGAACTCAAACCTAAAAGGGGAATTGTCAAATCAGGATTTTTTTTTTTTTAACAAAAGCCATTATAGATAGAAGCAGCTGCTTTTGATTTATAAACACTGTAATCTTCCCCAGGCCTTAGATATTTTTTTTTGACAACATCCAGATCAGAACCAATTTAATTTTGAAAGATAGCTAATCAAGTAATTTGCTGTAGCATCTCTCTTGTTCTCACGGTGGTTGAAGGGGGCTGGGAGCCTCTTAACGGAGAAACCAGCACTTCATTGAAGATTATGAATTGACCCTTCATGTATCATAAAATGTTTACCTATAATCTCCAGAAATAAGATAACTCCTATGCATTCATTTCACCAACTAACTTGAGCATTTCAGAGAACCACATGAAATAGTACACATTTACATGATTAAAACTTGAAGATCCAAACATTTTTTATGTGCAATACTTTTCCTTTAAACTCATTTTTTTAGAAACTTATATAGATAAATTCCCAATTTTGAAGATAAGTGAACAATCTCATAATCTTTATTTTGTAATTTTCTATACTTACAATACCCGAACATCTACATACTTAATAAGCAACAAAATGTGGATTTGAGAATTTCACATATTGTGAGATCGTTATAGTTACCCTGAGTTTTTTATCCACCAAACTTTTATTGAGCCTTTACTATATGTCAGGAATATGAGCTACCCTTGGAACTCATGTTCCCATGAAGACAGCAAGGCAACCCATTGAATTTTACCTAGCAAACACTTATATTTCTACCATGTGCCAGGCTCTGTTTAAAGTACTTCATAAACATTTAATCCTCATGACAACCCTACACAGGAGGTATTGATTTGCTCCCTTAAATTTTGTTCTTTAAATTTGATTTGACTTGAGTCTTAGCCATCAAATTCTATTTCTCTCTACTGTGTAGAATAGAAATTGTCATCCTATCACACAGAATAGTTTTTTAAGATCTATGTCACATTCTAATGCAGAGGAAAAGTGTCAAAGTTGAAAATTGCTCCTGGTTTACTAAACCCCCTTCTCCAGAACCCATTATCTAATTGCACTTTCTGAGCAATATCCCTTTTCCTCACAAAAGATGCATCATGATTATTGGGAAGGCTCAGAGCCCGTAGACATTGCCCTGCCCACGTGGGCAGATGAACGTAAAAAGCTGGCATTCCTCCCAGTTATCCATGTTTCTCTCCCCTTCCCTTTACTCCTCTCCTCTCTGCAGTGAGACAGCCCTTTCTGCTCAGTGACTTGCAAGCAGGAATTACGCAAACTCTTACAGGAAGCTTTAACAGAAGGAAGGGGAGAAAGAATCTGCATTTATGAAGAAGGCACTTCTGAAAGTGTTTTCAGCATACCGTGATAGAAAGAAACATGAATTTGGATGTACAAATCCCAGCTCTGCCCCGTACTTGCTGTGTGACTTTGAGCAAGTCACTTAACTTCTCTGAGCAATCGCCTTGTCTGAAGAAAATCTATTTTGTAGATTCCTATGAGAATCAGGTAAAATTAAATTATGTGATACAATATAAGTATAATGGCCCTTTATAAATATTGGATCCATCCCCATTTTCTCCTCCTTCCAGGACAATCTGCTACTGTCATTATCATATACAAAATAACCCATAAGTGTTTAGAAAGAAAAAAGACTCCTCCCTATCCTGAAACCCTGGGAGAGACATATGGTTCCTGTTTTATAGATTTGCTGAGATGGACTAATTCCCACTCAAGATGCCCTTTCTGTTCCATTTTCCTGCCCCTGAAGGAAGCTAGCAGCCACAAACCCTTACAGGGGAGAGAAATTGTTTGCTCAAGGGCAGAAAGGGAAAGCTCTAGCCTGTGAGTTTTTCATTTTATCAATCTGGATAACTGTCCAAGCCTTCCTCAGACCCAAAAGGAAAGGATTCGGCCCCCAAAGGAATGGTCTCCAAAGAAACACCCCCCCCCGCCTTGACTGAAGTATATTACTATAGGATTTCAGCTTATATAAGTAGAGGTTGAAGGTGGCTATTTTCTTTGCATTTGATTTTCCAAATCAGGAAACTTCATTTCTAAATGTGCTAAATAGAATCTACAGGATTTCTTCAGCTGACAAAAGGAAAGCAGCTGAAAATCGGCATACACGTTGCTTTTAATTCAAGCTTCTGTGCCCTTTCCCTGGGCCTTATTGTGTAGGGGATTACACGCAACTCCTGAACCCCAGGAAGAAAACAGTATAAAAGCACCTTCTAACCAGGGCAGGATGAGCCTGGTGACTTTAGAGCCTTAATTCTGAATTTTATGGCTTCTGTGGGGTTATATCAAATTGTCAGTGTTCCTTGCAGTGGTGTTTTGTACTTAATTATACTTCGAGTTTCGGCAGGTGGAATTCCATTTGAAGCCAGGCCACCTAGTCATCCGCTTCCAGATTGTCATTTCAAGCTTCTCATTTCTAATCACTAGGGTCTTTACCCAAGATGGGATTTTCCTCAAGTTAAAGGGATTTTTATCTTGTAAGCAGCCATTCATATATACAGTGTTTTGTTTATAGAAATAAAAACACCTAAATAGATCTAAATCCTTGATATAAATAATTCACAAATTATAACTAAGGGCTTTGTGATAATTTCTATTTGTAACTCTCATTTTAGTCTAAGTCACTCTGTTGGGGCAGGAAATGTGAAACCCCAAATGGTTTTGGAGCAAGGCTGTGTGGGACATCAGTCTGAACCGTGTTGTGGTAAGAATCACCACGTAGACTTGGGAATTCAGAGGGGCAAGAATTTTCCAGGCCATATCACCATTTTACAGACGTTGAGGCTAACTGAGGTCTGTGCAAGCTACACAGGGTCATGAGAGCAATTAAAGCACTTGTCTGGGACTTGAGGCTTCCATCTTCGCCCTCGTACTGCCTCTTTCAGTAAGCATTACCATATCCGAAGTCCATTTGCACGCTTCCAGAAGTGCCACGCAAAAGGAGGAAAGCAGCTCTCTCACTTATCAGAACAGGGCATTTTGGGAACCCACTAATGACTTAAAGCCCACAGCAAACAGCACAAATAAATGCATTAGGCACTGTGGGGCTGATACCCTGGGGTAGAGTGGGATGGTTTGGCTTAAAACCCCTAAAATGCCAGGCTGTAATCTACATCCTGAAAGAATTTTGGTTGGCAGGAGGTGGGAGCCAGGAGATGCCCTGGCAAAGGCAATGGGTGATTAAAAGAAACATGCAATAATATCAAGATGACTATCTCAAGACGGCTGCAGCTCCTCCTAATCCATCACTTTACCTTCAGTCTGCCCAACAGATGTCTATGGAAAACTCACATCTCATCTTCTTACACCCTCCTTTATGCCCCTCAGTGCCCTCCTCCCCACTTGTTTTCAAGATACAGGCTCAGGGTTCAGAGCACTGACACCTGGGGCTGGAGCCCTGGCTTTGCTACTGGGCTGTGTGACCTTGGGTCTGTTACTTAACTTCTCTGTGCTTCAGTTGCTTCATTGCTCAAATGTAAATAATAGGAGTATCTACCCCATAAGGTTGATAGCATCAGTAACGAGTCAATACCTTTAAAGAACTTAAAACACTAAGTGTTCAGTAAAGTTACTACTGTCCCTTATAAATATTCAACCATTTTTTGGCTTACAGAAATGACAATTTTGAATAATTCAACCTAACCATTATTAAAATTCTCAGCCTTACCAAAGCTTCATCTTTGCTTCTCTTGATTTAACTCAATCATCATCTGCTCCTGGAACCCTTCGAGATGCTCAGTCTGAGGTTATTCCCTCATACAATCACGTGTTCACTTACTCAACAAGAGAGTATACAGCACCCACAGCCAAGAGCCAGAGGCTGGAAATTAAACAGTGAGCAAGATTGATACAGTTCTTCCCTCAAGGAGCTTAAAATCCAGTCAAGGAAGACACAACTGAGAAACTGACAATCAATAGAACAAGTGCCTTTCTAGGCTAGTGAGGGTGCTATGAGGAGACATACTTGAAGACAGAATCTTGATGGGGAGCACGACTTCAGGGCAGGGAAATTTTTCTGAAGCAAATAACCTTTACTCAAGACCTGCAGAATGAGCAGGAATTCGTCAGATGAAGAGGAGAAGAAAGATTGTTCCAGAAACATCTGGCCCTTTCTGTAAAGTATGTTGGATGTGGCTACAGAGAAAGAGAGAGAGAGCTTGTGGTGGAGAGAGTAAAGAGACCACAAGTACCAGGGACCCAGTTATAAAAGGCCTTGTGAGTCCTCTAAAGAAGTATGGGCACAATTTAAGGAGTCAGTTGCTTTCAGGATCATGCAAATGCAAAGCTGCACCTGACAGTGAATTTGACAGCGGCCCCTGGGCTCCTTGCTGGTCTCACCATATCCCTAGCCCTGCTGGGCTTTATTTTGAGGTCAATAGGGAGCCCTTGAAGGGACTTCAGAAGGAGAGAGACACCTTCCTGGCAGCACTTGAGATGGCTCACTCTGGCTCAGCTTGGCTGATGGACCAGAGGGAGGCGAGAGGAGGGTAGAAAGCCGGCTGCTCCTCCTGTGGGTCCCCAGAGCACTCTGACTTTATCTTTAGCAAGTAACTTATGATATGATACCAATTTTTTTAATTGACATGTAATAATTGCACATGTTTGTGGGCTTCAAAGTTATATTTTAATACAAGTATACAATGTGTGACGATCAAATCAGGTTAACTAGCATATCCATTACTGCGAAAATTCATCATTTCTTTGTGATAAGATCATTTGAGCTCCTCTCTTCTAGCCATTTGAAGACATACAAAAAATTATTGTTATAGACACCTAGCACTACTGCAGACCAGTAGAACTTATTTTTCTCATCTAGCATAATTTTGGTAATACCAATTTTTAGTTATTCCTTTATCTGTGTGTCTTCCAATAGACTCTGAATCCCTTGAGAATAGGGACCTAGGAGTCTCTCTTATCACCCTAACCTCCAGGACCAGCACCATGCCTAGTACATAATAGATAGTCACTAAATGATAACTATTATTATTATAACTATTGTTACTAATACTTTTTATTGTTGGAATCCAAACACACAAATGCTATTGCTATAATACCACATGGCAAACTGGATTCCATGGAATATCAACATTCTGAGAAACATTAAGCAATGTTTGGGGTATTTGTGGGGGGTGGGGAGGGGCTCTGTAGTCAGAAAAGTTTGCTTAAAAACATTAAATGGGATTAGTATACATGCATATATTTCCAAACTCCCACCGCTGAGAGGGCCTGGAAGCAACAGCCCTCAGTAACAATGAGCATAGCCCAGACTCTCCAAGAAAAGATAGCAGGGTTTCTTTAAAAAATGGCTAATTCTAGAGCAGGAACAATGAATATGTAAGATGAGCATGGAGTACCTTGTAGTGTCAGAAGATAAGGAGGTGACTTCCCCCCTCGCCCCTGCATACACACACTGATGAGGCTGTGTCAAAGGGACAAAGGAGCCAACTGAAAGATTTTGAGCTCCCAATGGCAAAAAGTACAACAATTTGAATAACAAATAATGTAGTATTGGATTATGACCCAAAGTATAGCACAAATATCCATGAATCCATGCTGATACAAATAGATGGTTGATTAAATAAATGAGGGAGAAGGGACAAACCTCCCATGCAGGAGAATTATAAACAATGTGTGTAGGTGCTCTCCTGGAAAGTTGGTGGAGACTTCCTCCCCACCCCTCATGCTTGGGCTCTGCTTAGTCATTTCCTTTCAAAGAGCATGGTAGGGAAAGAGGGTAACCTGGTAAATTCTACCTTGGCCAGGTGATCAAGCTTAACATCACCTCTAATAAGCCACGTTAATAACATGTACCTTCAACATGACATGGTGAGAATGGCACTGTACCTCTGTGGTGTCTTCCAAACTCCTATAACTCTTTTCTAATCATTAGAAAAACACCAAACAGAATGGGAGAACATTCTGCCAAATATCTGACCAGTATTTCTCAAAAATGGCATGGTCATCAAAAACACGAAAAGTTCGAGAAATTGTTCCAGCCAAGAGGACCCTAAGGAGACATGACAACAAAATGTAATTAATATGGTATCCTGGATGGGAGCCTGGAAACATTGTGCAAAAACTGAAGAAATCTTAATGAAGTCAGGATGTCAGCAATGTATTAATGTTGGTTCAGAAGTTGTGACAAATGTATCATACTAACTTAATATCTGAACAACTGGGGAAACTGGGCACAGGGTATGTGGGAATTCTTTGTACTATCTTTGCAACTCTTCTGTAAATCTTAAAGTATTCTAAAATAAAAAGTCTAAACAAATTAAATGCTTTATTTATTATCTGACTTTTCCAATACTTTAATATTCTGAGATACATTGAGAATCTTCCCAAGTTAATACGACTAATGAACTAAATAGCTGTTACATTCTCTTGGGCCCTGGTGTTCTCCAGAATGGTTAAAAATAATAATAATAATATTAGCTAGAATTTATTAGAGAGGCTCTGAACATCGTGGTTAATAATGTTGTCCCATGAGTCAGATTGCCTGTTCACATATTAGCATCACCACTTAAAAACTTCATAATCTTACGCAAATTATTTAATTTAATTGTGCCTTGGTTTCCTCAGCTATAAAATGGAATTAATGATGCTACCTAGCTCACAGGATTATTAGGAGAGTTCTCTGCATTTATATAAACAAATATGTACATATAAATTGCTCAATATATATGACTCTCATTGTGACTTCTTGAGGACTGTCCATATGTCCTTTCTCCACATTGCAAATACTATCATACGATGTAGTTCTCAGCTACCATTTTCTAGAGAAAGGAGAGCATTTTCGTAACTTGCTCCAGGTCAGATAGCTAGAGAATGATGGAGTCACCCAATCTGGGAGGAAGCCCAAGGTCAAGACCTAGAATCTTGGAAAGAAGCAAGAAGACCCTTAGTACTGAGAATCCAGAAGAGGGAGGAATTTCCAAATGATAAGAGAAAAACTGAAAGCAGAGGAACACAGCAATAAAACTAAGCCTGGTCTGCTTTGCAATTTCACAAGCACCTTCCTGACCACCTCTGCTAAAGCCATAAACTGCCCCCCCATCTTCCTCTACCCACACCTCTTAAGGGCCAAGACCTGCTGGACCTTTCTCCACCCAGCCTTCTGTACAAGGACATATTTTGTCCCTGAAATGTCCAGCTCCTCCTACAATATGGAAGAGTCCCTGTGCACTTTTCTTCTTTTGCCTCTGGCCTGGACTCTTTGTAACTTGCAGTCACTTCAAATCAAGTCACAGAGAGCCTCAGTGCTTACTCATCATAAGATTGGGTTTTTCATCTCTCAGCCAACTGCACAATTACAAGAAAAAAGAAAATGCGAAGCTATCCAATATGAATGATTCAAACCTTAAAAGTCTGGAAGAACCAGAAATGGATCCCCCCAACTCACAGTGTGCTCTGAATCCCCAAACACTGAACATCGTGCCTGAAGAACCTGCTGGCCACAAGCACATACATGGTAACCTATGGTACTAGGGGTAATGGTAGCTAATTAGGGGTGGAGCTATTCTGTGAGGCCTGAGAAGCATCACCCATGTGACATAACCTCCACGCCCAGTTTCTTTTCCCGTTGACAAGCAAATACCCATCAGAGTTCATCCCCTGTAAACACCAAGTGTGAGGGAGAGGATAGAATAAGGGATTGTCCCCACTGGCTCTTCTCCTACCTTCCCTTTTCTTCCAGAATGTAGGTCCCTGCCGTCCTGTAGCCTATGCCCAGTTTTGTACTGAACTTGGCTTCTCCCTTACATCTAAAGAGGGTTTATGATTAAACAAACAAACAAACAAAAAAATACCAATCAAAACAAAGGTAACAACTAGGGAAATGGAGTCTGTCATCAGGTTTCCTGAGTCCTCTGAATTGACCTTTTAGATTTTTATAATTCTACAGTCTGCAGCCCTTGCTCAACAATTTGCATATAAAACAATTTGCCAGATAAAATACAGGATACTCAATTAAATTTTATGAAATCAGCCTAGGTGCCCATCTGCAGATGAGTGGATAAAGAAGATGTGGTGCATATTCACTATGGAATACTACTCAGCCATGCAAATGAATGAAATTGTGTCCTTTGAGGCAACATGGATGAGCGTGGAAGCTATTATGTTAGCAAAAATAAGTCAGGCACAGAAAGATAAATATCACATGTTCTCATCCTATGTGGAAGGTAAAAAACATAAATAAGTTGGACTTTTAGAAGTAGAGAGTAGAATTGTGCTTACCAGAGGCTGGGGAGAGGGGAGGGGAAGTAGGGAGGAGTTGGTTAATGGACACAAAATGACAGCTAGATTGAAAAAAAAATAAATCTTAGTGGTCTACAGCAGTGCTAGGCATCTGAAATTAATGATAATTTGTTGTTTGTTCTCAAATGGCTAGAAGAAAGGAGTTCAAATGTTCTCATTACAAAGACATGATAAAATTTTGCAATGATAAATATGTTAAAATTTGATTTGATCATCACACATTGCATACATGCATTGAAATAAAACTCTCTACCCCATAAGTACGTACAATCAATCCATTTCGATTAAAAAATAAATAAATTTCTTCTTAAAAAATATTTTAATCCTGTTTAAAAAAAAATTTTTTTAAAGTCACATAGGTCAAATCCAAAAAAAAAAAAAAAATCTGAATTTTAAACAAAGAATATTTTTTTAGTAAAAGTATATTTCATGTGATCTTTGGGACATATCTACTCTAAAAATGCACTTGATAATTACTTGAAATTCATAACTGGGCATCCTGTGCTTTTATTCGGGAAATCTGGCAACTCTACACATAGTGAAAATTATATTTTTAGTAGATTGCTTTGTTCAAATGGTATCATGCACAGATGCCTAGTATATGAATAAATTAAAATGAAAGATTGAAGCCCAGGAGGGGAAAGTCCAAATTGGAGTGTCAGAGCTGGGGACAAATGCAGGCTTCCAGAACCCAAGACTCAGGCTTCTCTTCCTTACTGTCAGCAAAAATTATGAAAATTTTTGAAATGGGCATAAAAGATTCAGGGGTGCTCTCTTCTTCAGGATTATCTCCACTTATAGTGTCTTTGAGCTACTCTGCAACTCTGTAAACTGTGAAAATTGATAAAAATGTAAATGATCCTTGTCTGTAGACACATATTAGCTGTGTTA
Organism: Cynocephalus volans; assembly: GCF_027409185.1. NCBI lineage: Eukaryota > Metazoa > Chordata > Mammalia > Dermoptera > Cynocephalidae > Cynocephalus > Cynocephalus volans. Next base: position 14,242,369 of record NC_084468.1, read on the forward strand.
GTTAATTGTTGCCGTATAGACAGACCAGTCTCTGTATCTCTTTATAAACTTAGGTTAGCATTCCTTTAGTGCCTATAAACATGTGGTTCTTTGATTCCTCTCTTGAATTCTCCTTCGAATTCGCCCTTACAATATCTTATCACTTCCCTCATTAACTACTAGGTTAAGTAAATCTTTGACATGCATTTATTTTCTGTTTATAAGATGCATTATTTTTCATTTTGTGAACAATTATCCTTTGATAGTTTGTCATTCTTTTCTGTACATTTAGCCTAAAAGGAAATCGAAGATGGAGACTGTGCCTAAGTAGTTATGAGATACTAAAGAGTCATGAAAGGAAATGGACTGGATGCAGAGGAACAGAAGAGAAGACATTTCCAAAGCATAAACCTGATCATGTCACTCCCTGTGGGACACTGTCCCTAGACTTTATTGGCATGTCCCTGAGGATGAAGTCAAAACTCCCCATCGTGGTTCCCAAGTCTACCTGTGCAGTGCTGGTTTTCTACCCAAACCTTTACACATTCCAGAAACCCTCTCCTATCCCCTCTTCATGGGGCTGCCTCCAGCTCCCTGTCTGGTCAGACTCATTTTGATGGACTCCCATCCTGTGGGCTCCATAAGCCCCTCGGGCTTCAGGAACCACAGCACTTTTCTCTCTGTGTTGCCATTACTGTTTGTCTGTAGCCCACATTAGACTGTGCTGTTAGGGCAGGGACCAAACCTTGCTCTGCTTTGTTTACTCATGCATTCCCAACTCCAAGCTGAGGGTGTGGCACACGGAGAGGCTCAAACGTATTTGTTGAATGAATGAATGGAAATGGAAGCATAATAGGTCCACATGAATGCAGAGAAGAGGGAAGCTAGAGGGATGAGAGAGAAGCACAGGAAGGAAGGCTGGCACACTCATGCTACCTATTTTCTTAGAAAAACTCTTCAGGGTACAAATCGCCAAGCCACCCGCCTCCCCCGGGTACTGATTCACAGTCATCCAGAGAGTTCCTTTCATCTAACTATACAGATCTAATTATTATATTATTCAGAGCACAGCAGAGGAATTTTCATTACCCTTCCTGTGAAACTGAGTGATGAAATTGGACAGGTCCACATAAAATCTCACAGTGTTTTATAGCCTTTCTAAAAAATGAATAGAAGTTTCCTATGTGAAAGTAAGAAACAAAAAAATATATATTTTTGAACCCCACCTACTCACAACCTGTAGAAAAGCCAATCAATTGTGAAAAGCTGCTTCCAGGAAAGAGGCAAACTTCAAACTTATGAATCCTTTTCTAATGTGTTGCCCCATCTCCACCTTCAATTACCATTTAAAAGCTCCCGAAGAATTCCAGGATCCTATAACTCCTCAGGATTCCCAAAGGACAACCTGCTTTTCGGCTCTCTCTTTCCAAAGTGTGCTCACTCTGGAGGCTGCGGTTTCCATTTGTAAAAGTACTTGCTTTGTGCCTCGCACAGGTGAATTAGCTAGATGGTCTTTGCTGAGGAGCTGCGAGTCTCAGCGAGCATTAAGGATGGTGCTTAACTACTCCCCTGCCCCCCACCCCACTGCCCATTGCCCCATCTCCTCTGTGGCTACGAGCCATCCACATATCCTGCTGGAGATGCATGCCATCGCTGACTCTAACGTTCACATTTCAAGAAACAAGTTAGGTCTGTTTCAAGAGACACATGCAGGTACTGAAAGAATACTAGAAAAGAACAAGGGCTGAAATACTCGGACTGCTTGCCATGTACTAAGCACTATGCTAAGTGCTTTACATGCATTCTCGTATGTCCTTCTCACCAGGCCTGTGTGGCACTATCCATTTCCACTGTCACTTGAGAAATGAAGAAAATGACTTGAAGATGTCAGGCAACCTCCCCAAGGCCTTACAAGATGGTGGCAGCAATAGAATGAAACCCCAGATCAAACATCAGGGTCTGAACTCATAACAACTCGAATGTATTTGTTTGGGAATTAGGGGCCAGGTTTTTTATTTCTGCCATCTCATTTATCTCCCAATGCTACTCTGCACTATTCGATTTCTTCACAAAGCACATGGAACTTTCCCCAAGCCTCACAGCTAGGAAGGGCTGCCTGTGGCCAGCAGCCAGTGGAACTGAAATAGGCATGGGACATCAACTGTGCAATTGATGCAAGAGGCTCTGAGTGCTAGTATGAGCTCCTGACCACCAGGAGCATCAATCTCAGAGCAAGATTTTAAGAGAAAACCCTCCAGGCTGGAAGAGTGTAAAATAGGACTCATCATTGCATGCTTGCCTGAGATTCAAGCTGAGTCTTAAGATATTGAGGGGGGCAGTGATCGGGCTCACTGGTCCCCTTCGCCACTGGCTCCTGAGAACATTTTGCATCTCATTGCTTAGAGGAAAGACTTTATAGGGCTGGCATCCCAGGAGATTGTTTGAAGTGGTTATATCCCACTATAAGGACCCTCCTTGTTGGACTACGTCAGAGAGAGCGTGAGTCATGTGAGCACTGGGCAAATATCACTAAATTTTGGTTCAGAAAGCACTGACCCTAGTTTGTTGGTTCCTCTACTGCTTCTCATCTTCTATCCATTTTTCAGCTTAAAGTCCAAAAGCTTATATCAAGTCATTGACTCATTACTGAATTCATCAATTTCTTGAGAATCAGATAGGAAAATATTGCTGCTCTTAAAGAGCATCTAGAAAGATGCTGACTTCCTAAGAGAGCTGCAACTTTATAAAAACTTAGTGGGTGTATTTGTTTGGGAGTGGGAGGAGAACAAATATAAACGTATATCATTTAAGAAAAGTGGTTCAGAGTTCAATTTATAAAGGAGGGTTTGACCACAGGGCAGAGGTTGTTCCTATTTTAAAACTGAATTGAATCAGCACACACTCTGTTAGGTGTGTGAACCCAACAAATCACTAACAATTGATGAGGAATAAAAATGCAGCTAGCTCGGCTTCACATATAACCAACAATTTTTCAAACACATAATAGGACAAAAGTGGAAAAAGATTTGGGCTGGAGAAAAATAAATCTGGGTTACAATTTTGTGTTTTTTTTTTTCTTATTGTTACTTAATTTCACTGCATCTTGGTTTCCTCATCCATAAAATGGAAATAATCATACCTATATAGGTCTGCTCATGTACTAAATGAGACAAAGGGAGCAATTAATGTAGTACATGCTGAAGATTAAGCAATGCTTATTCTTATTTTAATTTTTGTATATATTACTAATATGGATCTGAATTAGCTTCTAAGTCAGCCAGCTGGTAAGAATAAAGCATTGACAGGCTTCTGTCTTTAAGAATTGTTAAGGTTACTGAAGGAATCAAACAGATTCCTGAAGATTGTAAATTTATTTCATCACTCGACTTTGTACTCTTAGAATATGATTATGAATTGCATTTTGGAGAAAGTTTTTTTAATTGATCCATATAAATATGTAAATTGAGAAGATAGAGCAATACCTATTTTTATAGGATAAAATTTTATGTGTACAATACATGCAACATATGTATGTATAAACACATACACACATAGAAAGAGGATGAAACAAGGAGAAAAGGACAGAAACAGACATTTGGATGGGCCCGTACCCAGGGGTAAACAGGATGTAAAATGACAAGTTAAAGAGAATTAAATCCCCTAAGCACCTTACTGTTGACATATAATTATTCAGGTTGATTATGAATACATATATGCTACTTTATTGTGTTTGATTTATGCAATACAAGCAGTGCTTGGTCAGCAGTGAAGCTTCCTTTCCAACAAAGAAGGGGTGACTGACACAGAAATACAAAGCTCAAATGACTGTACTTGTCTTGCAAGTGATGTTCAGACATAGCTTGGCAAATACAGCAGAGGGAGGCACTAGTAATTAGTGAGGACTGTGGCGAACTGGAGGTTCCAGTGGAAGGAGGGCAGTATCTACTCAGCTACAGGCAAGTGCTACCATTTAGGAGGACAGCCAGATATTTTCTAGGTTTATCTATTGTTTGTTTGTTTGTTGTTTATTAAGTTATCTTTTTTCTTTTTCTTTGGTGAGACACTTTAAAACTGGATATATGCCAGTTTGGGCTGTCATAACAAATTCCTATAGACTGGATAGCATTCTAGCTTAACCAAGAGAAACTTATTTCCTCACAGTTCTGGAGGCTGGAAGTTCAAAATTGGAATGCTAGCATAATTGGATTCTGGTAAGGGCTCTCTTCCTGTCTTGTAGACAGATGCCTTCTCTGTGTGACAGAGAGAGAGAGAGAGAGAGAGAGAGAGAGAGGAGGGGACAAGCTCTCTGGTGTCTCTTCTTCTAATGACACTAATTCTATCATGCTAACTCCACCTCATGATGTCATCTTACTTTAATTACCTCCCAAAGCTCCTATCTTTAAATACCATTTACATTGAGGATTAGGACTTCAACTCATGAATTTCAGGGAACACAAACATTCAGTCCATAACACTGGATTCAAATATTTAAAAATGCTGGGTAGGCCAACAAAATTCATCTCTTTATCAGCAAGTGTTTATCTGGTCCAAAGTCATTGGTTTATGACCAAATAAATTCTACCCTCTATGCTTCAGCACATTTTATCACTTTAAAATTACAGCACACACACATGCAAACACACATACACACACTTTAGACATTTTGTCAAATGCTTATGCAAGGGGAGAGAAAATCCAGGTGAGCGGTGAGATGGCAGATAAGAGTGCTGGGTTCGAGGGAGGGCTTTAAGACTGTGATCAACTCGGTTCAAACTGATTTTAGAGGCAATTGGGAACCACTACCTAGTTCTCAGGAAAGAAAATGCCAGGATAGCAATTACAGCAATGAAAGACAATTCCTCTGACTGTATGTAGAATCAACTAGCGTACAAAAAGCCTGCAGAGAGAAAAGGCAGCTGGAGCCTATTCCCAGACTGAGGACTGTGCCATTGGGAGAAATTATTCTGTGGCTTTGCATATGCTGATTTCTGCCATGAGGATTTTCTTCCCTTCACTCGGGCACCCTCTCTTCTCTGCCTGACAACCGTAATGCTGTCACGAAGTGTCACACCCTTTATGAAGGTATTGAGACGGTTATAGTGATCATTTCATTTACCAAACACTATGTGATCAGTTTCATATGAAGATTTCTTATGTAATCCTCACCTTAACTCTACCAAGGAGGTGGTATTATCATCTTCATTTGCCAGAATAAGAAACTGAAGTACAGTAAGAAAAGTAACTTTCCTAACTTCTCCCAGGTTCCAGTCGACCTGGCCATGACTTGAACCTAAGTCTGTCTAATTTCAGTTCCTGAGCAACTGATTCATACTCTACTTCTAGCTTCGACCCCTATTTCTTCAGCTCATTTAGCTCCTCCCATTTCTGGGCTACCAGAATACATTGCTCATACCTCTGTTAAACCATTTACTGCATATCTTGAAACTACCTAATTACACATCTTTCTTCCCCCCTTGAAACTGTGACATCCTTGAGGACAAAGATCAGAGCTGTTTCATCTTTGTGTTCTCTAGATGCCCAGCTCAGTGCCTGGCCCACTACAGGCATTCAGTAGATGGCAAATAAAGGCACAAATAAATGCCCATCAGGCTGGCCTGAGCTCTGTGCACCACAAGGGACAACTGGACACTGGCAATCGGCAGAGCTGGATGTAGAAGGAGATCTGCTTTCAAGTGAGCAGACAGTTTCAGAGGAGCTGATTCGAAGGTGATTTTGTTTTCACATCATTGAAAACTCTTTCTGCAGGAGTTCTTCAGGACTCAGAAGACAAGACTGCTAAGTCTTGAATCTGAACTTCAGATACTCAAGGCCATGGGACAATTTCAAAAATCTTGACCAAATTTTGGAATGTTTGTGTTTGGTGTTGAGAGGAAGTTCAAGTAGAGCTCCAGATAACACGCTCTGCAGACAGACTGCCCAATTGTAGTCCCAGCTCCTCCCCTTCCCAGCTATCTCACTAAGGGCAAGCTGCTAACCTCTCCTTGCCCCTTTTTCTTATCCATAAAATAGTGCTAATAGCAGCACCCATCTCATAGCATTGCTTTGAAGATTGAGTTAATATGTGAAAAGTACTTAGCAAAATGTTATATATACATATTAGCTATTATTAGTATTTTTATGTTTTAAATCTCCTTGGTAAAAGAGCCATGGATTGGTAGCAAAGAAAACTGTTTTGTGACCTGAATCTGCCCCATTCTGGGCCGACACTGACAAGTCCTCTCACATGTGATATGGCCCTGTTTTATGTTATCACCCCTGGAAGATAAACCTAATATATGTGTATAATTTCATAATCCCATCTGGAGAATGGGTTTTTAATTCCTGCCTTTAACTTTCACAAGTTTAAAACTGAATGTGATCATGCCTTGAAAAATGTAAACAGTTATGGTCTTATTATAATAATTATTTTTATATTCACAAGTAGAATATTTCAAGAGCCATGTGGCCTTAATTAATCATGGATAATAACCAAAGTCATCCATCTAACCAGGAATAATGCTGGATGCTAAAAATAGTCTATATACATGGATGGAACACAATGAAAAATCTCTCAGTGTGTAAGAAACGGAAATGTGTCTTCTGCAAGGATATGAAGCATGCCTTCAGTCATTCTGTCCCTATTTTTCACAATCCCCTTTCTTCTTGCTTTCTTACTATTCCAGCCTTGCCTACCACAGATTTCCCTGAGGAACAGCAGCTCTTGGTGAATCATGAAGATTATTGGCTGCTTACAGCTAATGAGCTATTTCATTTGCAACACTGTGGAAAACCCACCAGATCTTTCATCCTAATACTCATGGACAAGTGACCTGTAGAGAAACACGACCCTCCCCACACCAATGCACTCTTTAAATATTGTATTTGGAGAAACTGCAATGGCTAAAAGATGAGTAACAATGACCAGGTTCCTATTTCTTCACACCTAGTTTTGATTTTCCCGTGTTCTTCCAAATATTCGTTCATCCATCAGCCCTGGCGCATGAGAGATTGCCAAAGATTTCTAAACACAGCAAAAAAACTACAGATGACTCAGGAAGTGTATCTCTTGCCAATGGGGAATTTTCACTCAACACTGAAATATTTAAATTCACCCACAAGGTGGAATTAATTTTAATAACAGTTTATTCAACCCAATATGTTAAAAATATTATTTCAACATGTAATCAATACTTAAAATTATTAATGAGTTCTTTTGCATTCTTTTTACTTATACTAACTCACTGAAATACGTTGTGTACTTTATAAATATAGCACATCTCAATTTGGACACAAGTTTCATTGGAAATGCTTGATCTGTATTTCAATCTCATAAAATTTACAGGTAAAAAAGATTCATATACCAAAGTTGCTCCAAATATACTTAAGTTTTTCCATAACTGAATTGATATCTATTTTTAAATTCAAATTAATTTAAAGTAAATAAAAAGAAAATTAAAAAAAAATTCACCTACAAAAGGTAGGCTTACTCCAAAGTGTTTTTTCTTCTCCCAATTCTGTATGTCAATGGAACTTCTATACTAAAAATAAAAAAATAGAAAAGTATAAGAGAACACACACCTTTAAACACTCATTGTAGTGTGTAGAATCATTAAAAAGGTAAAGAAAAAAAAAGAAAGAGAAAAAGAAAGAAATAAAAACAGGAAACTCAACAATCCTAAAGTTAGTGTATATCTCATTCTTCAGATATGTCCCTGTGGAAAACTCTGGAATCTTAATTATGGCAAATGCCAATGAAACTTTTCTTTGTCTTTGGAGCTCAAATGCGACTCTAGACAAAGCTCCCCAAGAGAATGACAGATAAAACTTTACTAGTTTCAGCAAGACATAGACGTGGCTCTTCAGCAAAGACTTTTATAAAGTCAGGGAGATGCAAGATAGCAAAAAATCCTGGAAACAAACAGAAGTGCAGCTGGATTTTATTAATGACAAGTGGAATCTGGGAGCCTGGAAATTTAATGCAGTTTCCTCTTTTAAGGTTATTTTTTAAAAAACAAAAGAAGAGAAAACATGAGATAATTAGGAACTCTTCAATTTTCAGTATCCCTTAAAACTGCTTAACTGCCTCTGATAAAATTTTCAAAGCAGAAACTTAAGAGACGGTTTTGATTTAGCAAATTTTATAACAAAAGCGGAGGTTTATAGAAGCTCCAAGAAATAGAGGTTATCAGTATTTAGGGGGCTTACCAGGGCGATTAGTGACAAAAAGAAAGCCTGTATAAGTTCTACTAGTTTGAGGCAGATGGACTGTTTCCCCCATTGACTAGAAAACTTTGTGAAATATCAGAACAGTGAGTTTTCCATATTCATATCCCAGGCACTTAGTATCCCAGGACTGGAGCACACAGCAAGTCCTAGTGTACAATTATGGCTAACTCTTTACCGAAAATTTGTGCTGCTTCTTGCATAGAGTGGTCTTGTCACTGGAAAGTGGCTGACCATCTAAAGGAACTACATTGACAAGTCCTGTTTGCATCTTGTGGCCTTGTTTTAAGTTATCACCAATGAAACATAGCCTAAGAGACATGTGTCACTTCTAGATCATGATTTTTAAAAATGGGCAAGTGTATCTTTCCTCTCTTTTTCCACTTTCTCAGGCTGAAAGTCTAAGATCACTGAGACCCTAGGGGATGGCAGAGCTACAGGTGGAAGGAGCTTGGGCTCATGAATCAGTACGTAGAGGAAAATCGCTCACTGTCCAGAAATAGCTACATTGACCAGATGTACATGGTAGATATTGACACTGTGAGGTTTATTTGTTACAGCAGCTATCCTTATCCTAATACACTATTTTTATATAAGAACTTGAATAGTGGGGTTTTTTGTTTTGGGGTTTTTTGTTGTTGTTGTTTGTTTTTTGTTTTTGTTTTTGTTTTTGTTTTTGTTTTTGTTTTGCTTAATATGAATGTTTAATTCAGATCATATAGTAAGAAAGGTAAGGCAAACCAGTTCAACAAATAGGCATTGAGTGCCACTGCTAAATTAGGCTGTTCAGGAATAAAGGTGAGTACCGGCCGGTGAGATCTCAAGCTTTCTTTGATTCGAGTTGGAGATCAGGCAGATACAGATACAATTACTATACACTAAGACCTTGAACTCCCACCTCACTTTTGAAGGTGGTGGCAGTTATCACTACATGTCAGTGAGTGGGTCTTGCACAGGATTTACAAAACTTCTTTGAGCAGAGGGCTTTAATCAAGGTCAGTGCCTCCAGGCACAGTGACCACAAGTCTTGCACCTAAGCCACCTAGGTTCCTGCTTTGGGAAATGATCTTAAACTTCTGCTAGCCCATCAAAAAAAAAAAAAAAAAAAAAAGGACTACATGGGAATCGCTGATAAACTGGTATTGATTTTTACAGATCACCCTTGTCAAAAGGATTCATTGATGTGTCAATGCATGTTGTCAAAAGGATCATAGCAGGATGGCTTTGAAGGATTTATAAGAAATCTACAGCCTTTAATACACTCAGCGGTAAATAACTAACAAGTACTGCACATATTGATTCTTTTCATGTGGTCAATTCAATCTTTAGCTCACTAATTGTCAGTATTGACAAACAGTTCATGATCTAAATGAGCAGCTGGACATTGCTCTGAGTGGAATGCTTCCAAATGGCATTTTCCTCGCTGTTCTCAGCCTCATGTTAATGGAGCAGCCTTGCATGTAATCGGCTCTAGGTGGGGGAAACGTGCGGTAATTAATTCTTCCTTAATGTCAAATGTTGCTATAAAGGGACAAGGGAGGGAGGGAGAGGCCAGTCGTGGGGCCCGTCTGGTGCCCAGTTCCATGACACATATACAGCAATCTCCTCCAACAAGGACCGTCTCAAATGCCTCTTCGTAGGAGTGAACTTTCCAAAATCACAACAGCCATGGGGATTTCTACCACCTCAACCCCTACATCCTTCCCAGGGAACTAATCTTACATTACCTATGTTGGACTTTATCTACTTATGTTTATCTATTGTGTTATGTCTAAATCTCAGTGTTTTAATTGTATTTGAGCTTCTTAAATTTGAGGAGGAGATAGAAATTGGTTATGATTCTTACTTAGGAAGATGATAAAAGCTACTAATACTCCCTTTAGAAAAACATACAGTTAACAAATCTGAAAAAGGTTTTCAGAGGGTTCACAGAAGGGCTATGGGGGGGTCTGTGAACCCCCTCAAACAGGAATTGAGCTGAGGTTCAAATTCCAGTTCCACAGCCTCCTATCTGTGTGACCTTTCAAATGTAACCTTTCAGTTTATCCATTCTCAGTATAAGAATACTAAGTTACAGAACAGGTTTGTTGAAAGAATTAAGTGAACCGATCCATGGGATGTGCTTGTACATAGTGTCTACTCTAAAACACTATTAGCATCATTCACGATTTCTGAGTTCCTTTTTTCCTTCATTTTGCAAACATTTACTGAGCACTAATCAGGGTAAGATGGGCCTTTTCCTGTGCCCCCTGGTTGAGCCATCCAAACCATCAAGCAGAGTGTCTTGCTTACCATAGTTGCTCAGTTAATGCTTTATGATAGATTAATTATGATTCTTACCATTCAGTGGAACAAATTTGAAATCATTCTACTATGTTATTTTTAATCAAACATTCAAATACTGCTATTGACTAAACTGTTTTATAAGTCTCTATGGTATACTCACTAAACTTGAAGTAAATCTTTTAGAGAAAGGGCATTTATGAGACCATATTTTCTACAACAATTATCCAATCTATTATTTCTGTGGAATTGTATCACATTGTAAATAGTTTAACCATACCTAAATGCATTTTTGCTTCCCCTCAAACATATTAATTGAATTTAGTAGAATAGCCATTTGCTCCTGTTACAAAACAGACACACATACCAACTTATATCCAGCTCTGCTGTAAAATATTTAGTTCTCCACTGGTGAAAAATACTATAAAAATGCAATTAGCAAGTGCAAACAAAAAGAGTGACACCAGGATTGACACATGTGTATTTGATCTTTGAAAGCACTTTTTAAAACTTGGAAGATTATCGGCACAACGAATATTATATTGTTTTAGTTAACAAGATTATCAGAGCTCATTTATAGGCTTATAGAAATCTTTCCAGTTATTTTTATCAATCATTTTTTTTCTAAGCCTCCAATCCTGCCCCATCCTACTTCATCTTTATTTTGCTAATGGGAAAATTTGGGATTATCACAAATAATCTTAAACTCTATCACCTGGATGAAGTCTTCTATTCCATCTTTTATAATTTCTCACTGTATTTTCTGATAATTGAGGTTTAGCACATTAACATTAGCAAGGCGTAGAGCCTTAGTGTCTGGAGACAATGACTGACACTCCATTGTCAAGAGATGTAGCTTCCTAAGGAAGTGACATTCTGTCTGATCTTACAAATGTCTCCAATGTCCAATTATCACCAGCCATTTAGGTGACTGACAAGATATCAAGGGGAAATTCTTTCCAGATCACTTTCTCTCCTTCTTTTTCTTTTCCTTTCTTTCTTTTGCACAGGAAGGACTCCTTATTATGATATAAAAAGTATGAACAGTAACTCGGTAGTAGTAGCAAAAGTTTTAACATAGAATTGCTTGTTTTGTTCCTCCAAACCAAATCCAATCAGATCATCTGCCCAGCATAGGAGCTACCACTCTTCTTTGATTCAGGGTTTAATCTCTTGCAGCCCTACAACTCTGATGCACAAGGGAAAAACAAGAACAAAAACAATTAATTCTTGAGAGTGGAGCCAGTGCATAAGATGTAAATGTAAATATACATATACACACACATATATATTTAAATTATGGGAAAAACATTAGAGAGAACAATGACTCTGAAGTCTTTGGCTTCGGAAAATAAGCTGGTCATGAGCTAGGATTGGAATGATTAATTAAAGAGAACAAGAGTATGAAATAGTATGATATTTCATTATTATGAAAATGCACAGCAATAATTGTATTCACCAGAAGCTTTCTTCCAAGGAATACTAAATATTTTGCCAACATTTCCACATTAATCTTCTTTATAATCTTGCAAGATGGCAAAGAAGAAAAAACTTAACATTCAAATGGGATGTGGACCATAGAATATGATGTTGATGACAGACACTTCTGAGATCTGTGTGCCTCGGTTTACTCATTTGTATCATAAGAATATTCGCAGCATTTAATGTATAGAGTTAGTGTGAGGATTAAATGAGAAGGATGCAGATAGAGGCTGAGACGAGAGCCCAACACATACTGAACACTCAGTATATGCGAGATGATATTATTATTATCATTATTATTGTTATCATCATTGTTAGTACCTTAGAATACTTGATACAAGTGAGAGAAAGTCACCTTTGCATTTTCTCTCAGGCCTCAGTGCTCAAGAGAGGAGTAAACATCTCAATTCCATTAATCAAGCACCTACTGCACATGGTGCTGCAGAATACACCGAAAACCCATAGAAAGAGTTTTCTGCATTTATATATTACTTTTCATTTAAAAAGCACTTTTAGATATGTTCTCATCTATGACCCTCCATTTAATAAGTGAGAGAACAAAGGACCAGAGGGGATACATGACACACCCAAAGTCACCAGCAAGTTTGAGGCCAAGATAAATTCAAAATGAATTCATCACTATGGAGTTCTTTCCACCTGCAATGGGTATCTGTGTGTCTTTGGGCTTTTTTTTTTTTTTGACTATTTGACTACTCATATTGATCCCACCTTCCTAATAGCCCTTTGGTTTTCCTTCTGGAAAATTACCTTCTGCTCAGTGTGTGCAGGCATGGTGGGAGGTAAACAAAGTCACCTACAGAAGCTGAGGGAGTCCTGTGTCTAATCTTCCAGATCTTCTCTTCCCATCCAATGCAGCCATATGCCACTGGGGAACCAGGATTAGAACAGTCAGATTCTCTCTCCTATGACTTTAAATCTTAAATAGCAGGACGCAAGGTTGGAAGAAAAGAGTGGCTTCAATCCAGTGATTGCAATCAGATTAAAAACCCTGAAGTCATTTCTGCTGCTAATATCCTCTGGTGTCTACAGGTTCCCAACTCCCCTAAGCCTGATTCCTCAGCCTCCCTGCCCATTCTCCATGCAACCCCTGTAATTCTCCAATAACTTATCTTCTTGCTTAAGTTAACGAGAGTTATATCCTGTTTTCTGCAATTTAAGAGCCTGAGCTGATGCAACACTACTGTCCTTTTCTTCCTTTCCTTCATTCCATTGACAGACTTATTGAGAGCTTATCCAGGGCCAGCTACCACACTAAGAGTTATGGTTTGGAAAATAACCTGGATTGAAAAATTGAAATCACCTAAGAGAGTTTAAAACAAATATGAAGTGCCACAATCAGGAGTAAAAAGTGATGGGCACCAGAAAACAGGCAGATCAAAAATATCTGGAGAGAAAACAAAACCTTCCTGCAGAAGGAGGGACTTCACCTGGGTCCTGAAAAATGAGCAGGATTTGCAACCCGTCGTTTTCAAACTTTCAGGGTCTAATACTAGGAGGAAAAAAACATTAGTGGTCCATTCTTAAGCACAAGTATCATCCTTTTAAGAAGCAATGCCAAATTTATGGAAAAGAGGAGCATTTGAGGAAACACGATTCTATATATTCAGGACTTTCCAATGTATTATTTATCATTTGTTCTCATCAACCCTGAAAATTATTACAGAGCAAGAGTTTTAGTAAACATTTTTAATTTCAAGTCCAAGGCAAGGTATTGTGTTTTTCATTGTACTCATCAGATTTATCACTGCGATGACGGTCTAAAATCCTGCTTGGTTTAAAACCAGGGTTTCCAGCTGAAAGCTATAATAATACTACCTTGGTCAGTACCCTAACCAGACCAATTACTTCCGATTAAAAACTCACCACTAAATTATCCCTGATACTAGTGACATTGGTGGGTGATGGGGAGGTATGGCGGGGTGGGGGTGGGGGGTTAGGGATTAACAAAGAAGAGGCACTTTTAGTTGTTTCTCCTATGTTCAGAAGGGTTTACACAAATCCAAAGGATTTCACTGGGGTTTTTGTTGAAGCTGAATAAAATAAATCCAAAACCTTTCCATTTAAGATTATGTGGTATTTACTGAAATTCAGTACCCCTTCCAGTGAATCCTCTATTTTTCCCAAAGACTCTTTTGTAAGATCCTCCTACCACAGGGCCTTGGCACAGGCTGTGGTCTCTAACTGCCTTTTCCCACCCCTTCTTTTCCTACCTATACACCCCGTTAATCAAGCCTCAAGTCGAAGTCACCAGTTTAGCGAAGAACCCCCTTAGGAAGCCCTCAATATCTGATCTGAGTCACCCCTCTCATAGTTCACTTTGCTTTTCTCTCAAAAGGTGACAAAGTTGTGATTATGTGCTGGCATAATTATTCGATTAATGATTGTCACCCAGCTGTATCATCTTCACTGAAAAGAATAAATGAGCAAATGCAGAGTTCTAATATATTTGGCTTAAAATCCTACTACTTCCAAAGACTATGCAAATACCTTATGTATATGCAAATATTGATACATATCAACACAGATTATATATACACATTATCAATACATATCAATGTGAATCGTAATACCTGCCACTCAATGCATTTTCCCCAAGTTCAAAGCTGTCTTTGTTCATGGATCACTTTTCATCAATTTTATCTTTATTTTTAGCTCTCATTTTCCCTGATGACAGTTTGTAACTCGTTCTGTTTTCTTTTTCATCTTTCACACCAAGAAGAGCAGAGCCAAACCTGACGCTTAGATGTACGAATTCTTGCGGGCTTTTATTTCCTTTCTCTTCGTGTATGTGGTCTCAACTTCCTATTTCTACCTCTAGTTTTTTTACCTTGTTCTTTACATAGCCACATTGTGCACACCATCGTAAGTAGAAAGACTCACTTCCTCATCTGCATGACATTGCACCCTGTTCCTGCATCTGTTCTTGTGCCCACCACGTGGTATTATTTTTCTTGGTCTCAGTCTTCATTGCCTATAAGACCGTGTGCTTCTTACAGGCAGGGACAGGCTTTATTTGCTTAGGAGTTCCCATTTTTGAGCATAGTACCTGGCATGTAACTCTCAGTAAATATTTGTTCAACCAAAATGCCTCAAGTCTTTTTTTTTTAAAGGATTGGCATATCGATGGATCTAGTTCAAAACCTTGAACACAAATGCCTTTAATCTTTCTATTTAATTTCCTTCATAGCTCACCTTCCTACTCTCTCCTGATAGAAAGATGTAATCCACTGTATTCTACATGATTTGATGTCATGAATATGATTAATGTGCTACTCAACCTCTTGCCCACATCACTAATAACAATGTTAAAGAACAGTGGACCTGCTACTGAATGCCACTCCAGCAAATATGATCACGTCTCTCTCTCTCCTTGTTTTCAGTTCTTTATCTCTTTGAGGTCCCATAGGGATATTCATTTCTAAGACCAATTTGAGTTAATTTTTGCAATTCAGATATCAAGAGACCTGATGATATAGAACAAAGCCTTGTTCACAACCCAAAAGCAGTAAAGACCGAACCTCTGAGCTGTAATGTAAGTCAATGTTCAAAAGTGTATTTACTTACTCTACAATAATAACACGTATTTACATAGCACTTTTTGCATGCAAAGTATTGTTCTAAGAACTTTTATGTATACCAGCACTGACTTTCATTAATATTCACAGTAGTCATATGAGGTGGGAATGATTATTATCCCCATCTTACAGATGTGGAAACTGAGGCACAAAGAGATTGAGTAACGAGCCCAAGAATTCAGTCAAGGCAGTCTTTGCCCCAGAATTTGTGTCATGCTGTACTGCCTCTGGGGAACTGCTTACCTGTAATATTTGCAGCTACTCGAGTGTTCTGGTTATCCATTGTTGCATTAAAAAAACTGCCTGCAAACATAGTGGCTTAAAACAATCACCACTGTATTAAATCTCATGATTTTGTGGATCAGTGGCTTGGCTAGGTGACCTTCTGCTCCACATAGCATCAAATGGGTTCAAGCTTGGGGATGGAGAGTCCTTGAGACTTCCCCAAGTGCCTGACCCCTTGATGGGGACAACAGGAAAGCCGGTCTCTACTGAGCTCCTCTCTTTCTCTGTGTGGTGCTGGGGTCTCTCCACACAGTTCCTCAGCAAGATGTCTGCATTTCTCAAAGGATGGCTTAGTGCTCCCAGGGACCCAAGAGGAAGCTGTCAGTCTACCCAAAGACCAGGCTGGAACTGGTGCGGTGTCACTTCTGCAGTACATTCTTGGTCAATGCTGTCACAGCCTACCCTGAATGCAAAGACAGGGGAAACAGACCACACCTCTCAATGGGAGAACCAATGTGTATGTCGCCACAGTAAGCATTACAAGGAAAGTTGGTTTTCAGGCGATTGAGCCAAAATACAATATTTTGTATTTTGTTCCTTATTTTTGGTTCTGTTTTTTAAATTAACATATTTTTACCGGTAAGGTAAAAGAAAAAGAGCCAGGCATTCTGTCAGGCATTTTCCTCCATGTTATCTCAATGGCCACCAAACAGGACTACGGTGAGGCTCCTGGCAAAGGTGATACACCAAGGCTCACTCCTGAAAAGTGAGTACACCAAGGCTCTGAGAGGTTAGGGAACTCACCCATTGAAGGGCCTGGACTTAACCCCAACAAGAATGGTGTGTATTTTGTCTTTTCAACTAAATGGTAATTTCTTCTTATGATTTTATAGGGTTGTTGATTGGAATGAAGAAGACACAATAATAACATACTAATGTACTTCATTTTGAGACAGTGTTAGTTGAATTCAGTATGAACTGGGGGTGTAACGGTCCCTCTCTGAACCGAACCTCTGTCTTTTCATCTGTAAAGTGAATGGTTTGGTCCAGATTAGTGTTTTCCAAACTGTATCTTGAAGTCAGTTTATAGAGACACAAACAACATTTTTTAAACAAAGTAGTATAAAATATAAAATAGAGCACATCCCATGCAGAGTGGTAAGTATTGCTTGTAGATCCTTTGTTTCAGTTATGGTTGCCTGTGTGTGTGTGAGGGTGTGTATCTGTGCGTCTGTGTCTGTTTGTGTGAGTGTGTGGGTATATGTGTCTATGTGTGAGCGTGTGTGTGTGTGAGTGTGTGTGTGTCTGTGTGTCTGTGTGTGTATATACTGGATGATGCCATAACATGCATTGCTTGCTGTAGGTCATAGAAAAGAAAAAATTTGAAAATCACTGGGTTAGGTGACTCATCAAAAAAGTATGATTCTGGGAACAGTCGTGATTTCAGTCATAATTTTGTATAAAACAGGTTATATCTAACTTGCTTTGAACAAGACCCTGAATAAAATGATGGTTATATTATATTTGACATATTTATGGGCTTATATATTATTATTCAAACCCAAAAAAACATTCAGTACTTTAGGTCAAATTTTGCTCAAACAAAAACCTTCCCTGAACCTCACCTTCCTGCCCTCAGGAAAAAAAAATCTCTGCATAGCAAATATTCCCAGGACCAAGTTCATATATTTTGTATTCATTTCAAGCAGCATTTTTCTTTTAATAAAGTTTTACTGCCACAAAAGAATTAGGACCATCCTTCCAATTTGGAATGTAACATGCACAATTCAATTTTTATTAAATGTAATGATGTCTAGAAATTAAACCCCAAGAGAATTTTTAAAACACAGTGTGAGCAATATCATATTGATGCTAAATTAATTCAGGGGATACAATCTGCAAAAGTAAAGAAGTGATTTAGAGATGAAAGTGTCAGATTTGGGGACCAGATGAAGTGAATGAACACTTTCTTTTGCCCTGAAATTCCTTGATTCAGCAGCTCTACTACACATGTTGACAGGCACATATTCTGAAGCATTAAGAGTCAACATGAATTGTGGATGACCTTGTTTTTCTGATCCTCTCAAATATAAAATAATGCAGACTCTTCTCTGTGTATTCAGCCAACAAGCAAGATATATTTTTTACTCTAAATGTAGACGCACTTTATGTTGGAAAATACTGATTTCCTAAACTTTTAGAAATTGGCACTCAATTAAGTAAATATTGCATGAGGAGTGAAGTTTAGATGGGCCTTTGGCAAAGATGTCTGATATTATTTGCTCAAAAAATTTAGAAACAGTGTAACCAAATATCAATTTCCACATAATAATATGTGTATGGGCTACATTTTAGTATTTTTAAAGGACTTTTTATGGTTCATTTATGTAAAATTATGTTTTGGATGCCAACTTTGTGCCAGGCACTGCTCTAGGCCGCAGTGAACAAGACGAGGTCCCCTGGAGTTTACAGCTACACGGAGGGGAAAGACGAGAAACAAGAAAACAAAGGAACGAGATGGTTGCAGATTGCGATAAGCGTTGCGAAGGGAAAAAAAAACAGTCAGTGATGACTTCAGTTGTGCAGGTCAAGGGAGCCTCTAAGGAAGTGACATTTGAGCTGAGACCTGAATGGCAGGAAGGAGTCAGCCCCCTGCAATCCCGAGGGCAGAGCTCTCCTGGCCGTGAACTTGCTGGGCGAAGACGCTCTAGAGGAAATACCCGGGCATGTTCTCTAGCAGCAATGCAAAGGCACAGACTAAAGAGTCTCACGTAGTCCACACTTTCTCTCTTCAAGAATATGTTGCATTTAAAGAGCTTGTTCTTCAACCTTCTAACTTCAGTCTCTCTTTGTTCCAAATTTTGAGACAAAAAGGAGTTGAAGAAAAATGTAGTAAAATTTTTCTGCATACTACATGCTCAAAATAATCTGGTAATTTTTTAATCATTTCTTTATATTTTTTCTTTTGCTTGTTGTTAATCTTATTTTTTAAAGTCACTTTAGGACAAAGATCAGAATGATAAAGTTCCATTGTACAAGGGATTTTTTTTTCTTTTTCCCTTGAGCCTGATTTCTCTAAATATCAAATTTCCATTAGCAGTGGGCTCATCCAGTGCTAAATATTTACAGCTTTTTTTTTAACTTCTTCATCGTTATTTGATAATTTTAAAAACCAATCACCAATTACTTTACAGCTGCCATAGAAAAAATACATATCATTTTTTGTCAATAGAAAATATGCAAAGTTGGAGCTAATTTTCTCCAAAATATTTCACCCACTTGGCACCTTCTTCCACGTGAAACTGTTCCCCTTTCTTGCCACATCTTCACTCCCACTCATTCTAAGGACAGGGAAGATTTGGAAGCAGTTCACAGAAAGGGTTCATCGACTTAGCTATGCTGCGGGTTTCAGTGCAATGTTTCAGCATCAAAAGTGCTATTTTTCTTTCGTTTTTCAAAAAGATTGAAAATAGACCACAGCCTTTAAAGCCACTGGCCTTTTACATGGAATATTTGAATTTTATTTTTGATACCTGAGAATAGAAAGCCTTCTAATGTTAAAAAGAAAAAGAGAGAGAGAGAGATCAGGAATTTATAAGGTAAAACCACTGGGCAAATTGCCCAAGTTCTCTGAGCCTCATTTTCTGCAATGAAACGCATGGCCTCTATTATTAAATAATGGAATTTTAGAGCTGGAAGGAAGAAATCCTAGAATTCATCTCAGCTCTGAAGTTTTGGACATACTGTTCTCACTCACTGGAATGTTCGGGCTAACTTTTTCACCTGACAAACTTCTCAAGAGCTTTCAAATGAGTTGGTATTGGCCCCAGAGACACCTAGACTCAAATCCTAACTCTGTTTCTTAGTAGTTTATCAATTCAGGACCTCATTTATAAAACGGGCTTCAAACGAGGACTTAGTAGGATTGTAAAAAAAGGCTAAATGAGATAATCCATGCACACCTGTCTACATACCGCTGAGCTGCTATCTGTGTCTAGTGTCTACCCATGAATACTAACAATTATTTTTACAGTAGCTGTCATTTTATCTGATATAAGAGGGCCTCGTAGTTGGCAAATTAATAGAATATTGGTTACAGCAGATGCAGCATGGCCTACTGGCTGCGAGCTTTAAGCATTAACCAGTCTGTTTTACAGAGGGGAGGCAGCATGACAGCTAACCTAGACAAAGTAAGTGGAAGATATCTTCAAGACCTTCCACCAAATTTTTTTTTTCAGGTCTCAGTTTAAATATTTCCTCTCAAAGATCTGTTCTTCCCATACTCTCTGCATAATCTTAGTTCTCTCTGTTCTGTGCTCCCATAGGAACAATCAGTATTTATTGAGCCATGTTATGTGCCAGGCACACTTCTACATATTTCAAATACATTAGTTCACTTAATTCTCACAACAGTCAAATTAAAGAGGTGTCAATGTCTTCCTCAATATCACATACCTAGTAGTGTCAGTGACAACTGAGACCCTAGACAGTCTAGCTCCGGAGTCCGTGTAGGTAACCACTGTGCAGCCAGCCAACCCACAGTCACCTGCACTCCCCCTACTGGGGTTCTTAGCACTCTTGATCTAAGCCCACTTTGTCTGTCTTCCTGAGCAGCTGAGCTCCACGAGGTGAAGATCATGTCAGTATTGTCACCTCTGCATCACCACAGAGTCTGATAAGGATCAGGCAGTCAATACATGTGGGAGCTGACTATTTCCAAACCGTCATTTTACAGATCAGAGAATGAGGTCAAATGAGGTTTAGCGACCTGCCCAATGAATGGGCAAAGCTGCTGTTGGAACGTGGGTCTCCTCATCCCGAGACCACTGTCTTTCTGCTTCATCAAGCTACTTCTTGTGTTGATTTCCCTGCTCAACGTCTTCTCAGTCATTTCACAACATCTTGTTCCTGAAGTCACAGCCCCAAATCCCATTCCATGTCAGGTCTTAACATTCAGTTTCTCTGAACCTGATTGAAGTGTTTGATATGATGAGTTGTAAGTATATTCTTTTTCTTTCTTTTTTTTTAAAAAAGAAGGAGCAGTAAATACTAAAACATCCAGATAGAAAGTAAAACACAGGAGCTTAGGCCCTATCTGTGCCAGCAATGATGCCCGCACCCACAGTACCAGGCTGCATAATCACCTCTCTGGCAGAAGTTCCACAATGCCATACCTTTGAACTAAAAGAAAAAAACAAATAAATAAATAACTAGCTCTGCTGATGAGCAAGGTATGGCAGCTGCTGGAAAAATCTCCCACATGTAACTTACAGTCATATCATCCTCCCTGATGTTTGTTTCTTCTTCTCACCGAGATGAAGAGAAAACCGAACTGTGCTTCTAGTGCACAATCTTACCTAATTATGCCAGCTGATCACTTAAAAGTAATGTTTGCACACAGGCCGGGAAGATGCTTATAAGAACCAGCTGGTTGATAAAGGCTATAAGTGAGGATTTGATTCCTTTTCAAAGACTGTTAACTATTTACATCTATTTTTAAACACCAACTCGCAACACGTGTTACTGAGTGGCACTGTAGAGAGATACTGTACTCAAGTTCCACAGGGGCAGGCAGACTTGGGAATAAAAGTACTGCTCAACACATAGGAAGTGTAACGTTGCCATTTGCTATTGCAGGACAACTATTTGAAGGATGACAGACTACTGTGCCTCAGTTTTTAGACTCAAACGAAAGATTATAAGAGTTATCGAGGTAAAGATTGTGTGTGTGCATGTGTGTATGTGTGCGTGTGCTTTTGCACAAAGCAGAAAGGTACAAGTTAAATACTACTAGCTTTTGGACTTAGAAGACTTAAGTTAGAATATTGGCAATGACGTACCATCTGCATACCTTGGCCAAGTTACTTCATAGGCTGTGGGGAGGAGACCAGATGATGCCCAAGAAAGTCAGGGCATAAGAAGACTTAATATAATGAAAGCACCACAAATATAGCTTATTATCACTCATGAAACGATATAATGAAAGCACCACAAATATCACTCATGAAACTCATTGTATACGTGTGTGTACAATATGTACGTATATATTTTCGTTATGTATTATCATCATATGTAATCCTTATGTATAGGTAAATCATTAATATCAGTCATATTGGTTTATATCTAATGTCATACTTATCAATCTAATCTACTTACAGATTAGATAGAGGCATGTGTAGATAGAAGATAGGGATAGATACAGGTACAGCTATACCTTTAAGACTAAAATAATATTCAGATCATGATTGGGCAGACTGATTTTAAATCACACACGTTTCACAAAACCAAAGTTATCAGCACATATCTAGTCCCAATAGTTCAGGGTGTCTTTATTTTAGTGTAAACAAAAGCAAAAGGACAAAAATGAAACCAGTTTCTAAGATACTGGCTATTTAAATGACATAGTAAATATTAACATTTACCAGGAGCTGATCTATATTTTCTATTTACACAAATTTGTAAATAGGGAAACTTCTACCCCCAGAATATGAATATTCACAAATAAATGGATGGATTAAATTGTTATGCAAAAGACATTGTCTCTGGGCACATTGAAATTCCCTTTGCCTCACTCTGATGAGCAAGGCTCCTCCCGCAAATGGTTTTATAAGACGGAGTTCTTCAACAAGCGTTTGCAGCAACTACTAAACCTCAGCGCTAACGTACACTATGAAAAGGGAAAATCCTCTTTCTAAACCCGTTTATTAGCTTATTCATTTGCCTGCAAACGCTTGAGAAAATCTCCTCTTTTCAACAAGCTTAAACATTTTGGGAAGAGCCAGGACAAAAAGAAAAAAGGAAAAGGAGAAAAAAGGAAATAAAAAGGTATGTTAAATGCAAGTGGAAGAGCTTAGTGAGGCGTCGAGACTGACATTTGAACTGCAACCACGTGGCAGGTAATTCGAGATTGATTAAATACTGAACAAGTCTTGATTGGTGTAGAGATTCAATCATAATCAAGATTCAGAGACAGGAACGGAGAGAAAGATTCCCCCATGAGAACCTGAAGTCTGAAGAAAGTGCAAACCAGTTGCACAGAAAAGACATTTAGAGAATTCTTATTTGCTATTCATAGTTACGTCCTGCCATACTTAAAGGAGCACTTGTAAAATAAAAACACCCCCACCACCAGGAAACAAGAATCCAGATCAGATGTTGTGCTTTATGAATATCTCCTTGAAGGTACTGCCTGTCCTCTTCGCAGAGGAGGCAGCTCCACTTGGGACAGCATTAGGGAGACAGCTGGTGGACAGCATCAGAGGGAGGGGCTGGATTCAGGTTCAGATTGTCAGAGGGGGTTTGAGTTATGAAAGATGAAAGAAACAAGTGCTAAGATGCATCTAAAGAGATTCCATTCATTTTTTGCTCTTAGGCATATTCGGAATTTTCCTACCATACTTGAAAAGAGGAAAGAAAAAAGAAAAAAAAAAAAAAAACAGCATGAGAACAAGGATAACCTGTTAAGAAAAGCCTGCAATTCTGACATGCTTGACAATGGACTTTGCAAGGCTCTAAGTTTAGTTCATAAGATTTGCTAAACAGATTAGTATTGAAAAGGCCTTATTTTTGAAAACAGAAAAATATATACAGTCCACTTTCTGTATCCAGGGGTCCCACATCTGCGGATTCAACAACCAAACACAGATTAAAAACATTCAGAAAGAAAGTAACAATACAAATAAAAAATCAATACAGTATAACAACTACTTACGTAGCATTTACATTGTATTATAAGCAATCTAGAGATGATTTAAAGTATATGGGAGGATAGTATTCTATGCAAATACTATGCCTTTTTATATCAGACTTGAGCGTCCACAGATTTTGATATTCATGGGGGACCTAGAACCAATTCTCCACAGAAACCGAGGGATGACCATATGTGGAATGTACTATAAAGCATATGTACTTCACCGGGCCTGGTTTTCAAAAGCCTTGCAGTTTCAAATATTGACCTTGCAGAGGACTGGAAATTTCCCTCAGGCTATAAGTCTCTGGTGTAAGATAAAGAATTGTGGCACAGCAAGGTTGCTGGCTCAAAGACAGATTAGCTACTGATTGATATCTAAGTTGCTGGAAAACTGTAAGAGGGAGAAGGAATGTTTGCTAAGATCAAGCTTTTGTTAATTGCCTTACTGGAATGTCATCTGGCTTGTTTCACTGAAAGTTACCAGCCTATACTGTTAAACTATAACCCCACCTATGTCTCTTCCTGTAACTTCCTGGTCTGGAAAATAAATGTAGGAAGAGAACCCCAATTCGGGGTTAATTTCCTGAGGAAGGGTTGCCTCTTGCTTGAACATTCCCAAAGGAAGTTAACCACTTCAGGGTCTCTCACTGCTCAGAAGAGATGGGCTTTGAGTAATTCTTTGCATCTCCATCACCCAGGGGAAGAGGGGTGACAAATCCATGGGGGGTGAAGCAACACAAAGCAACAACCATATATATAATCGGGAATATGAATAGATCATGAAATGTTCATGTCTGCATACAGTTCAATATTCATATTTTGCCTGCACTGTAAAACCAACATTATCTTGTTTTTCTTACTTCAAAATCTTGCACATATGTCTGTGCTTTGACAACTGGCAGGGAGTTGGGGGTGGGGCAGAGAGAACCAAGCAGAATCTCGAAGTTTCATGGACGAGCCCCAGAATTATCAGCATCTGGGTCCCTGGCCAGATGAAACACCCTGGTTGAGCTAGACCTTGAGACCCTTTAGTGATTTTCCAGCCTCTTATCTCTTAACTGACACAAACTGCTGCCATCAGGCAGACAGGCGCTTCTGGTTTTCTCCTTTTCGACTCATGATTGTTGCCACTTTTGTACTTCCTTTCTCTTCCCAAAATCCTACTCTCTCTCCACCCCTCTCTTCCACCAAACCATTTCCTTTCCTTCCTATCCCAAATTTTCATTTCCATCCCTTTCCCAGATGCTTCCATCTGCTCTCCTGGTCTCCACTCTTTCCCTTCCAGGAACTCCACCTCGGCTCTTGCAGACACTCTTTGTAGGATGTAAGTGGCAAGCCATCATCTTAGGACAAAATAATAC
The DNA here is from genome assembly GCF_027409185.1 of Cynocephalus volans. Classification (NCBI taxonomy): domain Eukaryota; kingdom Metazoa; phylum Chordata; class Mammalia; order Dermoptera; family Cynocephalidae; genus Cynocephalus; species Cynocephalus volans. The sequence continues at coordinate 14,267,208 of NC_084468.1, forward strand.
CCAGGCTTCTAAAAGAACATACAAGGCCCACCTCCACTTGGCAAGTAACAAGGTTTGCATATCAATACTTCCTTTCGGGCATTCCTTTACTCAAGGCAAGCTGTTGCGCTCACTGTGTTTCCTCTGGCCCTGTGTTTCTCTACCTTTTGGATTTTGCTCATACTGTTCCCCTAGTCTTAGATACATTTCCTTCCACCTCCTTCAGTGCCTTTCTGTATACCGCTCAGTGGGTAGGATGGGTCTCTCCTTCCAGCCCATAATCTGTAGCCTCCTCTCTTGGATGTGTGATTGTGTGCCTGTGTTAGAGGTATAGAGTCCTTGAGCACAATTTCATCAGTGCTAGATTATAAAATATTTGAGAGCAGAATCCCTTGTAGGTTTCTCTTGTGTCTCTCCTAGAGTTTCAACGGTCCCTTGCTTGTGATATATATCGTGAGAGAGTATGATAGTGGGAAGAGCAAGCCTAGAAACTTCCATTTTAGAGTTATCAGGACCACATGCACTTTTTTTAAAAATCCTATCTGAAATGACAAGGAAGCACCAGAGAAGGTGCACAGTAAGGGGTGAAGGGAAATGAAAGAGGTGGAATGGGTGAGATATTTTGACAAACTTTTGAAAGATGAAAATTGAATGGAGAAATAGTAATATCCTTATTAAACGTGGAGACACACAGAATGTGGCAACCTGCAGAAAAGGACACCAAAGAGAAGTGAACCAGTGTATCCTGCAGAACCCCAAAGAGTCTCAGAATGTGGACATGTGGCTGAAGACAGTGGGAGAAGCATGGAGTTGGGAATAGGGCTCTGATTACAGAGTGCTTACATGCCCAGGCCCCCTGCACCACCCTCCTCCTCTCTAACTAGAATGCCTAGCTGCCTGCAAACCTCAGCAGCTCTTACCCACCCTAAGCAGGGAGACAGGAAGGTCTGTTCAGGAGAAACTAAAAAAATCCAGAAAAAATGAACTCTAGAAACTGCCATATGGGTCATTCCAATGAAAACACTAGCTGCTACCCAATCAACAGGGGTGAGACCCACCAGGCAAACAACACTCACACTCAGAGCTTGTAAATAGATTTTATCACATGTTTAATGTAAGAGGACAACCAAGGATCCCTAGATTAAAGCAATTTTCCAAACATAAAACAGAGAGACTGACATAATTAAGTAGGGGGGTAAAAATAAGCCAAAAAAAGAAAATGACAATACAGGAAGCATAAGAAAAATTAAAAACAAACAACACACAAAAAAACACCATCTGATTTTTACAATCATTGTCTATATAGTGCTGTAATAACTATATGTCAATATCACCTCTAAGTTGCATGACCTTGGGCAGCAGCCTCCCTGAACATGTTTTTCTATTTTAAGAACAAAGGCCATAAGGAAAGACTGTACTTTCCTTAGGAGGATGGAACAAGCGGTGAGGAGGCTGATGAGGCCGGAGTATAGTGAGGAAGAGTGACATGGAGATAAAGTCAGAGCAAGAGTGGAGCCAGGTCATACAGAGCTCATAGACATAGCAAAGGTGCAGGCTCTCTTTTGAGTACTATGAGAAGCCATTGGAGGGTTTCGAAGAGAGGAGAGACATGATCTGACCTACCTTTTCAAAAACTTACTCTAAGATATTGTATGGAAAAGATGGTGGAAACAGAAGGAGTAATTCCCAGGGGTGCCTTTCACAATAATCCTGGGACAGAGCGTAGTGGCTTGACAGGGCATTGATGTTGCTGGTGCTAGGGTGGAAGAGTCAGATTCAGAACATCCAAGGTGCGTTGCTGGATGTTCTAAGATGAAACTACTGAGGAACCCAGGTAGCTGGGGACAACTTCTTAAAAAGAATGTGGCAGAGCAAAGGCGCTACTTGTCTTCTTCCTTCTCAAGAATTGGACCCCCAGATTTTACTTGAGCACGTGACTGCCCAGAAAACAGATTACTGCATATATTCCAGTCTCCCCAGCAACTAAGTGTGACCATGTGACCAATGCAATGTCAGTAGAAGTAGTGTGAGCCTCTCCTGGAAATTGTCATTAAAGGGAAGAGGCAAGCCCTTCCCCTTTTCTCCCTCTCTGTGTGCTAATCTGGGCATGACCAGGGCTGGAACAGCCATCTTGGGCTCTGGAGTGGAACCCATGTATCGAGACTGGGACAATCAGGAAAGAAGCCTTTGTCCCTGCTGATCCTGGTGCACCCATCCGAGCCCCAGATTGCCTGCATTCCCAATGAAACTTCTTAACAAAGTTCAATTTGTTTACAGTGCTTGCAGCTGAACCTAGTCCTAACTGACTCAGAGGATAATAAAAATAACTATTAATCCACTTATTAAATGTTTACTATGCTCCAAGTAATATGGAAGGCACTTTTGTGTTCTTTAATCTTCATGACGCCAAGATGGAGGTACTGTTATTATCATTATTTTACAGATACAAAGCTGGTGCAGTGAGAAGTTAAATAACCTGTCCGAGATCACTTGCCAAGCTTATAACTGGCAGAGCTAGGGTAGCTAGAATTTGACTAATAGAAAAGCGGAAGACAGACTGACAAAATTTTAGGGAAAGGGGAATACCTTTAATATTCTTATCTGACAGTGTTACATTTTGACCTCTTACATTGACATTGAAATACAAAGGAATCCAGGTTATGTTCCTAAAACTGGATTAAGTTTTTAAGATGTAACATTCTTTGAAGAAAGTGTTAACGAATTTAGTATATGCTAAGCACATTGACACTAATGCTGCTTTTACAGCGTAACTTCAAATTTCATAATGAAACAAAATCACACAGCCTAAATCTTGAAATTGATTAGAATAAAGATAGGTAACTGGGTTTGCATTTTTGAGCTGCATTTTAACAATCTGCTCACGGTGCTCTGAGAAAGGCTACTGCCCAGACTAAGGATCATCAGACTCAAGGGACCTCTGTTAGTATCACCAATACTGCTGATTAAATGGGGAAGTAAATGACACAGAAATTAGTTGGGGGTGAAATTGGGAACCTGTCACATTCCTAGAAAGCAAAATTGCAAGACCATCTGAACAATTTGGAAAAATCCTATAAGTGGAATTCAGAAAAGCTTAATATTTACTAAGTAACTAATATACAATCCCACAAATTGATTTGAATATCTCTATCCTTCTCATAATGAAATTGAAACACTGATAAAAAGACCAGATCTGAGCCTTGCTCCATCCAATACTCAGCTGTTGGACAACAATATATATTTGTTCATTTTAAAAACAAACTTTTATCTCATAACAAATTCTAAAGAAAAGGAATCAAGTATGTTTAATAAATCATAAAATTAGAAAAATTCAGTTTGTATAATGTTCAGGCCAATGAGATATTCCTGAAGGTTCATTGTAATCTGTAAAAGGGAATATTTACAACTAGTTCATAAAGGACTTTAAAATGAGATCTCTCTAGAAACGTATTTTCAGTAGACATTTCTCAGTGTTGGTGTCATTGAGAAATATACACAAAGGTGATACTATGACACAAACAGAATAATAAATAACTTTTCCTTCATTAACTTTTTATTCATTCATTCTACACATGCTTTTGAGTGTCTGTTGGGTGTCTAGTGTCTTTACTTGCTATGTCTCCTTTGATACTAAGAATATGATCTGGTCACACCAACCTCACTTTCTCTCAGAGTTTTTGCTCATTTTCTATTGCACTGTCTATTCCAGCTCCATGGTCCCTTGCTGCTCCTTCAAGCATACTCTGACCCCAGGACCTTTGCACTTTCTCTTCTCACAGTCCGTAAGTCTCTCACCCAGACATCCACATGATTCACTCCCTTACTTCAATCGAGTGTCTGCTCAAATGCCACCTTCCAGAGAGGTCTTCCCTGGCTGTGATCTCTAAATGAGTCACCCTTTAACTTGATATTTTTTTAAATCATAGCACTTATTTCTTCTTGACATTCTGTTACATATCTGTTTGTTTATTTACTAGTGTTCTGACTCCTCTACAAGAGATGGGTTTATTGTCTGTTCTGTTCACTGATTTCCAGTGCTTGGCTCAATGTTTGGTCCACACTAGAGGCTTATAAATAGTAGTACAAATGAGTAAACTTTGCAAGAGGTCACAAACTTAAGTGTTAGGTCTGTTATGTGTTTGGGGGAAAAAAATGAATGAATTGTCAAACTTTCACAGTCAGGACTTCCATATTCTCTTGAAAAATCAGATCTGGCATGACTGAATGACTGAGTCATCACCTCATAATAGTTGAGTTAGAGTGGAGGAGAGGGAGCCCTTCTTACACAGGGCATATGTTCTGCATCTGTGACAGAATCTCATCAGCCCACTTATTGTCTTCACCCTTACAGGTGTGTGACCCCTATAGGAACTAGCTTTAGAAAGTAGGATCTGTAGGGGAAGGGAAGAGTCTGTCTTGTTCACTATTATAGTCCCAGCATCTACCTACACAGTCACTGGCACATGGACTTATTGGTTGAAACAGTAAATACATATGTTCATTTTATATATATATATATATATATATATATATATACCCAATATATATAATATGCAGTGAGTATATATCTCCCTATCTTTCAAATGAGGAAATTGAAATTCAGAGAGGAAGTAACTTGTCCAAATCACAGAACTGGTATACGAGGGTACTTCAGTAAGTTCATGGAAAAATAAAATGAAAAGATAATACAAATCTTTTCATAAATTTTTTCAAGTCCCTTCATAAAATGCAGATGGTATTTAAACTCCAGACTGCTTGACTCCAATTGCGTGGTTCTCACACCAAAAAGACAGTGAAGGAAGAGCTTGATTCAGGCATCTCCTACCTCCAGAATATGGACCTTGATTTTTTAAATTGAGGTAATATTTCTGTGGTGCAAAATCCACAGATCTCAAGTTTACAATTTGAGTTTTGAATTATGTTTATACCCATGTAACCACCATCCTTATCAAAACATGAGCATTTCCTAAAACATCCTTTCAGGCTGCTTGCCAGTCAGTCCCATCCCTACACCCAGAGGTAGCAAGGGTTCTGATCAATTGCCAAAGACAGATAAAAACTCAGCTCTTCTTAAAGTTCATATAAATGGAACCATTCACTACATACTCTGCTTTGGCTTCTTTCATGTAACATAATATTTTTGAAAGTCTTCCATGTTGTTATGGACAAACCCAAATTGTTTATCCATTTTCCTGCCATGGTTTCTGCCTATTACTAAAAAAAAAAAAAAAAAAAAAAAAAGCTGCTATAAATACTCTTGAACACGTCCTTCTGTGGACATAAGTTTTTATTTCTCTTGGGTATATACCTAAGAAAGGAATTGCCAGGTCATTGGGTGGAGTAGATGGAAGTTTCACTTTATAAGGAACTGCCAAAGAGTTTTCCAAAGTGGTTTTACCATCTTATACTCTTTTTTTTTTTTTTTTTTTTTCATTTAACATTATTATTATTTTTTTTTTTTAATTTTATTTTGTCGATATACATTGTAGCTGATTAATGCTCCCCATCACCAAAACCTCCCTCCCTTCTCCCTCCCCCCCTCCCCCCCAACAATGTCCTTTCTGTTTGCTTGTTGTATCAACTTCAAATAATTGTGGTTGTTATATCTTCTTCGCCCCCCCCCCCCCCCCGGTTTGTGTGTGTATGTGTGTATGTGTGTGTGTGAATTTATATATTAATTTTTAGCTCCCACCAATAAGTGAGAACATGTGGTATTTCTCTTTCTGTGCCTGACTTGTTTCACTTAATATAATTCTCTCGAGGTCCATCCATGTTGTTGCAAATGGCAGTATTTCATTCGTTTTTATAGCTGAGTAGTATTCCATTGTGTAGATGTACCACATTTTCCGTATCCACTCATCTGATGATGGGCATTTGGGCTGGTTCCAACTCTTGGCTATTGTAAAGAGTGCTGCGATGAACATTGGGGAACAGGTATACCTTCGACTTGATGATTTCCATTCCTCTGGGTATATTCCCAACAGTGGGATGGCTGGGTCGTATGGTAGATCTATTTGCAATTGTTTAAGGAACCTCCATACCATTTTCCATAGAGGCTGCACCATTTTGCAGTCCCACCAACAATGTATGAGAGTTCCTTTTTCTCCGCAGCCTCGCCAGCATTTATCATTCATAGTCTTTTGGATTTTAGCCATCCTAACTGGGGTTAGATGGTATCTCAATGTGGTTTTGATTTGCATTTCCCGGATGCTGAGTGATGTTGAGCATTTTTTCATATGTCTGTTGGCCATTTGGATATCTTCCTTAGAGAAATGCCTACTTAGCTCTTTTGCCCATTTTTTAATTGGGTTGCTAGTTTTCTTCTTGTAAAGTTGTTTGAGTTCTTTATATATTCTGGATATTAATCCTTTGTCAGATGTATATTTTGCAAATATTTTCTCCCACTCTGTTGGTTGTCTTTTAACTCTTTTAATTGTTTCTTTTGCTGTGCAGAAGCTTTTTAGTTTGATATAATCCCATTTGTTTATTTTTCCTTTGGTTGCCCGTGCTTTTGGGGTCGTATTCATGAAGTCTGTGCCCAGTCCTATTTCCTGAAGTGTTTCCCCTATGTTTTCTTTAAGAAGTTTTATTGTCTCAGGGTGTATATTTAAATCCTTAATCCATTTTGAGTTGATTTTAGTATACGGTGAGAGGTATGGATCTAGTTTCATTCTCCTGCATATCGATATCCAGTTATCCCAGCACCACTTGCTGAAGAGGCAATCCCTTCCCCAGTGAATAGGCTTGGTGCCTTTGTCAAAGATCAGATGGCAGTAAGTGTGAGGGTTGATTTCTGGATTCTCTATTCTATTCCATTGATCAGTGTGTCTGTTTTTATGCCAGTACCATACTGTTTTGGTTATTATAGCTTTGTAGTATAGCTTAAAGTCAGGTAGTGTTATGCCTGAGCTTTATTTTTTTTGCTGAGCATTGCTTTGGCTATTCGTGGTCTTTTATTGTTCCATATAAATGTCTGAATAGTTTTTTCCATTTCTGAGAAAAATGTCTTTGGAATTTTGATGGGGATTGCATTGAATTTGTATATCACTTTGGGTAGTATGGACATTTTCACTATGTTGATTCTTCCAATCCAAGAGCATGGAATATCTTTCCATCTTCTTGTATCCTCTCTAATTTCTCTCAGCAGTGGTTTGTAGTTCTCATTATAGAGATTTTTCACCTCCTTGGTTAACTCAATTCCTAAGTATTTTATTTTTTTGGTGGCTATTGTAAATGGGCAGGCTTTCTTGATTTCTCCTTCTGCATGTTCACTATTGGAGAAAAGAAATGCTACTGATTTTTGTGTGTTGATTTTGTATCCTGCTACTGTGCTGAAATCATTTATCAATTCCAACAGTTTTTTTGTAGAGGTTTTAGGCTGTTCGATATATAGGATCATGTCATCTGCAAACAGGGACAGTTTGACTTCATTTTTTCCAATCTGGATGCCCTTTATTTCCTTCTCTTCTCTGATTGCTCTGGCTAGTACTTCCAACACTATGTTGAATAGGAGTGGTGAGAGTGGGCATCCTTGTCTAGTGCCTGTTCTTAAAGGAAAAGCTTTCAGCTTTTCCCCATTCAGGATGATATTGGCAGTGGGTTTGGCATATATGGCTTTAATTATGTTGAGATACTTTCCCTCTATACCTAACTTATAGAGGGTCTTTGTCATGAATGAGTGCTGAACTTTATCAAATGCTTTTTCAGCATCTATAGAGATGATCATATGGTCCTTGTGTTTGAGTTTATTAATATGGTGTATCACATTTATTGATTTGCGTATGTTGAACCAACCTTGCATCCCTGGGATGAATCCCACTTGATCGTGGTGAATAATTTTTCGTATGTGTTGCTGTATTCTGTTTGCTAGTATTTTAGTGAGGATTTTTGCATCTATATTCATCAAGGATATCGGCCTGTAGTTTTCTTTTTTGGTTATATCTTTACCTGGTTTTGGTATCAGGATGATGTTTGCTTCATAGAATGAGTTTGGGAGATTTGCGTCCGTTTCAATCTTTTGGAATAGTTTGTAAAGAATCGGTGTCAATTCCTCTTTGAATGTTTGGTAAAATTCTGCTGTGAATCCGTCTGGTCCTGGGCTTTTCTTTGTTGGGAGCCTTCTGATAACAGCTTCAATCTCCTTTATTGTTATTGGTCTGTTCAAATTTTCTACGTCTTCACGGTTCAGTTTTGGGAGCTTGTGTGTGTCCAGAAATTTATCCATTTCCTCCAGATTTTCAAATTTGTTGGCGTATAGTTGTTTATAGTAGTCTCGAATGATTCCTTGTATTTCAGATGAATCAGTTGTAATATCGCCTTTTTCATTTCTAATTTTTGTTATTTGAGTCTTCTCTCTTCTTTTTTTTGTTAGCCATGCTAATGGTTTGTCAATTTTATTTATCTTTTCAAAAAACCAACTTTTTGATTCGTTGATCTTTTGAATTGTTTTTTGGTTTTCAATTTCATTCAGTTCTGCTCTGATCTTAATGATTTCTTTCCGTCTGCTAACTTTAGGATTGGATTGTTCTTGTTTTTCTAGTTCTTTAAGGTGAAGTGTTAGGTTGTTCACTTGCCATCTTTCCATTCTTCTGAAGTGAGCATTTAATGCAATAAATTTTCCCCTCAATACTGCTTTTGCAGTATCCCACAGGTTTTGGTATGATGTATCATTGTTTTCATTAGTTTCAATAAACTTTTTGATTTCCTGCTTGATTTCTTCTTGGACCCATATGTCATTAAGTAGAATGCTGTTTAATTTCCATGTGTTTGTATAGTTTCCAGAGTTTTGTTTGTTATTAATTTCTAGTTTTAATCCATTGTGGTCTGAGAAGATACATGGGATAATTCCAATTTTTTTGAATTTATTGAGACTTGATTTGTGACCTAATATGTGATCTATCTTGGAGAATGATCCATGTGCTGATGAGAAGAATGAATATTCTGAGGTTGTTGGGTGGAATGTTCTGTAGATATCTGCCAATTCCAATTGGTCTAGAGTCTTGTTTAGATCTTGTGTTTCTCTACTGATTCTTTGCCTAGATGATCTGTCTAATATTGACAGTGGAGTGTTCAGGTCCCCTGCTATTATGGTATTAGTGTCTATTTCCTTCTTTAGGTCTAATAGAGTTTGTTTTATAAATCTGGCTGCTCCAACATTGGGTGCGTACATATTTATGATTGTTATGTCTTCTTGATGGATCAGTCCTTTTATCATTAAGTAGTGTCCCTCATTGTCTCTTTTTATGGTTTTTAGTTTAAAGTCTATTTTGTCAGATATAAGAATAGCCACTCCAGCTCGTTTTTCTTTTCTGTTTGCATGGTAAATCTTTTTCCATCCTTTCACTCTTAGTCTGTGTGAATCTTTATGGGTGAGGTGGGTCTCTTGTAGGCAGCATATAGTTGGGTCCTGCTTTTTGATCCAGTCAGCCAGTCTGTGTCTTTTGATTGGGGAATTTAAGCCTTTTACATTAAGAGTTGTTATTGAAAGGTGTTGATTTATTCCTAGCATTTTATTGGTTGTTTGGTTGTCTTAGGTGTCTTTTGTTCCTTGGTTTCTGATTTACTGTTTGGTTTCTTTGTTTGTTGGTTCCTTAGGTTGTAGATAGTGTTTTTGTTAGCTTGTTTTCTCTTCATGAATGCCATTTTTATTGTACTAGCGGGTTTAGATTTTTCTTAGGTTTTTATGGCAGTGGTAGTTATTTTTCAGGAACCAAACCCAGTACTCCCTTGAGGATTTCTTGTAAGGGTGGTCTTGTGGTAGTGAACTCCCGCAGTTTTTGTTTGTCTGAGAAATATACTATTTGCCCCTCATTTCGGAAGGATAGCCTTGCAGGGTAGAGTATTCTTGGCTGGCAATCTTTGTCTTTTAGTATTTTGAAAATATCATCCCATTCCTTTCTAGCTTTTAGGGTTTGTGATGAGAAGTCTGATGTTAACCTGATTGGGGCTCCCTTATAGGTGATTTGACGCTTCTCTCTTGCAGCTTTTAAGATTCTCTCTTTGTCTCTGAGTTTTGCCAATTTGACTATGACATGTCTTGGAGAAGGCCTTTTGGGGTTGAATACGTTTGGAGATCGTTGAGCTTCCTGGATCTGAAGATTTGTGATTTTTCCTATACCTGGGAAGTTTTCTGCCACTATTTTGTTGAATATGTTTTCAATGGAATCTCCATTTTCCTCCCCTTCTGGAATACCCATGACTCGGATATTTGAGCGCTTGAGGTTGTCTGATATCTCTCTCAGATTTTCTTCCATGTCCTTGATTCTTTTTTCTTTCTTTTTGTCTGCTTGTGTTATTTCAAACAGCCCATCTTCAAGTTCAGAGGTTCTCTCTTCAACTTCGACAAGCCTGCTGGTTAAACTCTCCGTTGTGTTTTTTATTTCGCTGAATAACTTCTTCAGTTCAGCAAGTTCTGCTACATTTTTTTTCAGGACATTGATTTCCTTGTATATTTCCTCTTTCAGATCCTGTATACTTTTCCTCATTTCATCATGATGTCTAGCTGAGTTTTCTTGTATCTCATTCAGTTTCCTTAGAATTATCACTCGAAATTCCTTGTCAGTTATTTCAAGGGCTTCTTGTTCTATAGGATCTAGAGTATGAGATTTATTAACTTTTGGTGGTGTACTTTCTTGATTTTTTGTATTTCTGGTGTCTTTTTTTTGGTGTTTATTCATTGTGGCAGGGGGTTTCACAGTCCACCGGTTTAAGACTAATGACTAACTAGGATGTTGCTGTGGTTGCCAATTTGGTATGGCTCCCGCCGTGACTGCTCAGTTGGCCTCTAGTGTCTTGTGTGTGTGGTTGCCTCGGGTCTTGGGCTTCTCCCGGGATCCACCTTTCTGGTCAGCTTGTACTCTGCTGGGCTGGTGGATCACGTACCACAGCGTGTGTGATCTCTGTTGAGCTTTCACTTTCTGTACAGGACTTCTCCCCTTTCCGTGTGCTCTGGCCCAGGCTGTTAGATCGTGCAGTGGCGACCCCACCGGGTGTATGGTTTCTGTCGAGTCTCCGCCTCCCTGGCCGCACGTCTCCCCCCTCTGTGCACACTGTGCTGGGTTGGGGCGTGTCTTCTGCACCCCTCGTCTATCAGCTGGGCCTTCAAGACCCTGCTCAGCACCGCCTCGCCCAGGAAGTCTACCAGGTTTCTGCTAGGCACAGACGACCGGTCTCTCTGGGTGCCTTTGTAGCACTGTGTAGATCTTTCTCGGGTCTTGTTCACCTTTGTATCCCCCCGGTATAAACCGAGTCTAGTGCCCGCCTGCAGCCTGCTCTCCGGCAGGTTCAAGCGGACCTGGGAACTGTCCTACCACACTATTCCCAACCAGAAATTCGTTAGGCTTTTTTCCAAACTGGTGGTCGCAGAGATGGTATCTGCCTCCCAGTAACAGGAAGTTTACCGGGGCCGGAGTCCAGGGTGTGGTGGAGTGACAGTCGGCCCGCCCGTACTTCCTAGCCCTCCCAAAACTGGTCGGGACGCCCCACACCCCCAGCCCTGCCAGAGAACCGTGGAGGGAGTGGGAGAGGAGGTCGACCCGCAGGGTCCGGAAAGCCCCGCGCCAGGCCAAGCAAATGGGCTCAGTGATGGCCGAGCAGGGCGGAGCTGCCCGCACCTGGGAAAATGGAGGCAGCACCGGGGTAGTGAGTGGCCTGGTGGTGCAGGCGGGAAGCCGCGTGGGCATCCACCCCCCGAACGGAGCTGTGCTAGGGATCACTCACAGTGCTGTGCCAGGTCGGGTGCTCGCTCTGTCTCTGGTTTGTTGCCTTCCGTGTTCTCGGCGCTGCCGCCTCGGGCTGTTCAGTCGCGGCGCCGCTCGGGCGCTCCCAGGAGTCTTCTTTAATGCCGGCTTGAAACCTCGAATCCTGGATAGGGCAGCTGGCCGCCTTCAGTGCGGCCCCAGCCTCCGGGATCCTGGCTGCATCCACAGCAGCCCTGGCGCCGTGTTCCCTGTTTCAAGACTCACTTTTGCAGCTAAGAATCAGTTCTTTTCCTGCTCCACACTTCAAAGCTGTTGCCTGTAAATGAGGCAGCCTCTCCTGCCGGGGGCAAAGTGGCGTTGAGCCCCCACGACCGGCCAGCAGCAGCAGTCCTCCCTTAAGAGATGGCCAGAGGAAGGTCCACAAGTTTCCCGGCTGCCTGAGGCCCAGTGGCCACCTTTTCCACCTCAGCTACTCCGCGCCAGCCGCCGCAGCTGCCGCCATCTTGAAACTCTGTCTACCATCTTATACTCTAATCACCAATGTATGAGAGTTCTAATTGCTCTACAGCCTCACCAATATTTGCTATTGTCAGTCTCTATAATTTTAGCCATTCTGTCGGTCTGATGTTTTGTTTGAGGATGACTCAAAACATACACTCATTTTTCAGAGATAGGAATCTTCCTCCCAACTCCTCCAGTCCTACTGAACTTCACACTTAAATTATCTGTGCCATTGTGACACGTTGGCAAATGTTTAACAATGGAACATTCAGGGTTGTGAGATAGAGGGCCCTTATTTGTAATATTTGCCAATTCCTCTCATGTAAGTTCTTTCACTAAGGATGATTTTAAGCTACCAACATTAAACACAGAGTTGGGGGGAAAAAAATGCACACAGGGTGGGGGGCCTCTTGAGAGCTTGCTCTGACACACCACTCTCTGTTTGGTGCTTCCCGTGAGATTCTATCAATAGAAAAGGATCTACATTTTCCAATGACAATGACTGTGACAGTGTGAACCAAGGGTTATTGGTGACTGACTAAGAAGAGAGAGAGGGCTTTCCATTCCATTACTGATCTCCCTCTCAACATTTGAAAAATCTCAAATTACTGAGCTTATGGGACTCAAATTAAGGGACTCATTTGCACTTATTAAAAAGCTTGGCTGGGAGGATGACCTTGGATAATGGGGAAATACACTGGGCTCTGAGGATGGCTGTGTGTGAAATCATACACACATTTTAGTCACTCCCAGGTCCTAAGGAAGTCCATAGGTTCCTATTTTCCAACTTGGCAAATTTACTTCCTCTGGTGGAGTCAAGTGCCTCTAAACCTGAGGTTTATCTTGCCTAACCATTGCTACTTTCTGTTGCTCTCTACCATAAACTGGCAGTTCTCAATGCTCAGGCAGAGGCCAAGGTCATCCGTGCTATCGGACCCCCTCCCTCTTTCCAACATTGCTTTCCTGTTCTCAAATGCCCTCCCTTTTAGCTTTGCTGGCTTCCTTTTCAAATCATTCATGCCTGCCACTTACTGAATTCCATCTAGGTACCAATGCTGTGCTCAGAGTTTTACATACATGGAATTATTTAATCCTTAAAACAGTGTCCCTGTGTTAAAGATATCACTGAGGCTCATAAAATTTAAATAATCACACTGTACAAGAGGAATCCCCAGATTCTGAACTCAGCACTTTTTATAACCATAGCCCAGATGCTTTCCATTTTGGAGGAAAGCACCAATTAAAATCTCCAGAATCACTAAAACATTCCTGAATTATTATTAGTTCTTATGGTTGATTAACCTTTTATACACAATGAGCTAATACATAACCATTATTTGCCCAATAAAAGCAAATTCCATATCTCACCTTTTGTTTTCCAAGTGGTTGCTAGTCCAGGCTTGTGTGGACCCTGGTAGCAAGGCCAAGAGGGAAACTGGTTCACAAAATTATTCAGTTCAGTGTTAACATCCTGGCCAGCACTATCTATATGACTTTAGGCAACTTAAATAACTTCAGGATATTTGGAATAATAGGACATACCTTGGAGAACTATCTTATATATTTAATAAATTAGCATATGTAAAATGTCAAGCCCCATACCAGGCACATAATAGGTGCTAAATAAATGAGATGGTAACTGTTATTATTTAGGTCAAGACCTGTGGTTGATTGTTAAAGTAATAGTCCACAATGACTCAAACCTCCTCTGTTCATGCCTTGGCATGGTCTCTTCCCATGTTGACTCTGGGCTTGGCTACATGACTTGCTTTGGTTTCTGGAATGTTAGAAAACAGGATGAAAGCAAAGACTTGAAAGTCACTTGCACACTGGGATTGCTTTCTTAAAATGCTGCCTCCATATGAAAAAGCCTGAGCTAGCCTGCTGGAGACACGTGGCCCAGCCAGCACCTAACACCAACTGCCAGACATGTGCATGAAACAATCTTCTTCAACCATCTAGACCCAGACAAGCTTCCAGATGACTGCAGTCATGTGAGTGATCCCAGGTAAAACCAGCAGAAGGACTACCCGGCTCAGTGCAGCCAAATTTGTTAACATATAGTATTGTGAACAAATAGAATGGTGGATGTTTCAAGCACTAGACTTGGGTACAGTGTGTCAGACAGAAATTTGTCATTCATATTTAAAATTCCCAGCACTTGGCATGCTAGCTCATACACAGAAAGGTTCTTGGTAGGCATTCACTGAATTCTTTAGGTAGAAAATTTGCACTTGAGATTGTGATACCTCCAAAAGCAGGAACTAGGCTTCCATGGCATCTCAAATAGTTAGAACACAAAAAGGCACAAAATAAGGCTTTTTGCAGTCATGGAAGCTTGACTTGATTTGCATTTAAAGAAAATCAAAGCCCTGTTTATATGAACAGCTGAGATATGTAGGCATCTTCTTGAGCAATGAGATCTCTCACAACACAGACATTTTTTTGACATGGAAATATATGAGCTAAACTTTTCATCGAAAGGCACAATCCAGCTGCTATGCTAGGAGAGGCTGACCTTCTCTCTAATTAGGAGAAATTAGAAATGGAGATCAGCAAGCAACAGATGCAGAAACTCAAACTAATCTGGCTTTCATTCTTCCAGCTCCCTACCTCAAATCCCTCAGCATGTGACCACAAGGGCACCTTTCACTGCAGCCGTATTGACATTTCTGTGGCTCCACATCTGGAAAAGCAACTTTTAAACTTTGTTTCACAAGCACGTTTGTGGCTCCCTTTTGGCCTTTAAAGACACCAGTACACGTTTTTTTAAACCTACAGCTAGGCACTGTACTATAGGATACTATAGGATGTATCCTTGGGAGGTTACATGCTTCTTATTGCATATAAAAAGAAGGACACCCAGAGTGCACTGTCACCCTCTGGAGAACACAGCAGAGGAAGCACCTCCCTTCGGAGTTCCCAGCACACACTGAGGTTACAAACTTGGCTCAACCACTTCTCTACCTGGCAAAGCAGGCAACTTCCAGTGTGAGGGAAAAAACATTAATTTGTTTTCCATGAATGCTAATACATGATTCAGCCTTCCACGCACTGAGTGGAGAACAGAAAGCAAAAACATGATTCAACATGTGGAAGAACTGACTCTAAATACTGAAATGCATAATCAAATCAGTGACCCAACCTCAGGAGGCCTCATCTGACTTTGTTTTTAAAGCCTCTTCCCCAGGAACAATGAGAAGTTGAAATTTTGCTCTGCATTGGTGACAAAGTCCAGCGTCTCACAGGAAAGCAGGACTAGCTTCTCCAAGTGTGTCCTGCAAGGGAAGTCTGCAAATATGCTGTACCCACAATAAAGGAGGAAGAGAGATAACCAGTGTCTGAGCTTCTTGTGTTCCAAGCACTTAATATACACACTATATTTAAGCATAACCATGACCCCATTGGGTGGGAATTATCTTCATTATACATGAAGCTGGGAAGGTTAAGTAATTCTCCCAAGTTGGGTAATGTGTCAACATTTAAGTTAGGAAATTTGGCCAACTTAAGAAGTTTTTCATGATCAGTTATAGATAGGGCTGGGCAGCTACTTAATGGTAGAACAGAGATCTGAAACTAATCCAGCCTATGTTCATTATAAGAAATCCTAAACTGAGAAAGATACTCTTCTTTAGTATTACCTTTGTGCCACTGTGCAGTAAGCTTTACACCAATTTTCTTATGTAAACTATAAGGAAATCACTCACCTTGATTTGTAGCTGAAGAAACAGCTTTGTGTGAATCTGATTCCAGTTCTTTATGAACAGTCTATGAATAATACACGCACGCACGCACGCAGGCACACGTGCTTGTTGGGCCTTTCTAACTAACGTGGCCAACATTTTCAGGGAGCACACTAAATCTTTGAGTTGGAAGCAACCGAAAGGTTTTCTAAATCTTTTGCATGCTAGTACTGTGATAAATCCCTTTCTTTGTCTATAGCCCTCTTCAGTTTATTAAGCACTTACAGAATCATCACCCCTTTTTAACCTCTCAACAATCCTATCAGGAAGGAAATATTATAATCATTTCACAGATGAGGAACTAAGGATTTGAGAAGTTGAGTCACCTGCTCCAAGTCTATCAGCCAATAGTGGCAAAGTCAGGCATTGGGCCCAGTGGTCAGTGCCACTGATAAACATGACACCCATGTTGAAAGAAGTTCAGATGGAAATGACCTTAAGTGACAAAGTGTAGTATAAATTTATATATGTATGAAATCACAACTATGTAGATATATACATCTCAAACCTTTTATGAATGAGCCTGATTACAAATAGATGCAAAAATGCATATCAGTAGTTTCCAACACATCCTTATTGGCTGCGGAATATTTATCCAGGAAGCCATGACAGGGAAAAACTCACAGAAAGTCAACACTGGGGAGAGGAAAAGGTGAAAGAGAGAAGGCCATGTCCACCATGTGGCTTTAGTAGCCGATCTACAGCACAGAGGCTGTTTGGGATTATGTGGGTGACAGGACTGTAATATGGTTAAAGCGTGGACTCTAAGGTTCAAAAGACTCAGATTCAAATCCTGGCTCAGCCCTTGTCAACAAGCTGTGTGAACTTGGATGATTTATTTAGCATCTCTCAGTTTCAGACAAAGATGCCCAACTCATAAAGATTACTAAATATATTACAGCACTTGGCACGGTATGGATAACACACACATCTTCAGAAAATAATAGCTCTTAAAATGGTGAATTGATCATCTTTTTGTCTAGAACTAACAATGGGCAGAGAGATCTCCTTCTTTGCCTGTAGCAACTGGGGCGATACCCCATTCACAGCTCACAGCTTCCTGGTCCAACCTAGAAGAGACCCTACAAGGAAGGAATTTGCTGCCAGTAATACAGCCTTGATTAAGAGCATCAGAGGGTCTTTGCTTGGTTGCAGCTGCATTCCCCCCATTTCTGCATGTGTACTCAAACCCAGGGTCCATGAGATAGACCGCATCTCATGCAAACTCATAACCTGTGAAATTGTGTTTTGATTGGGTGCACCACAAATGCCCGGCCTTATCTAACCAAGTCCCTGAGGAAAATTATAGAATACCATTTTTTTTTGTAGCACCAGTAGAAAAAGATTCAGTTATTACATTTTTTAAAATTCTGGGCAGGCTTAACCATAGCTAGCCTTGACATTTCTGAACAGACCTGAATTTCCAGAGAAAGCATGGCTAACACAACCAGTATACTAAGGTTTTTTCTAGCACATAGAGAATGTGAGTGGATTCACAATATCCCAGAATAATCAATATTCTCTCTCGAGTGTATGAAGCAGATGAACCAGATATTTAAATTACATGATGACATGGTTTATTCAAATTCTCCCACCTGGTGAAACCACTTTTTGAATGGCATTATACATTATGTGTGAACCGACTTAACAGGTGTTTGATAATCCTTTAGAAGACGTCGCATGTGAGTAAGATTCTAATTCTCACATAGTTACCTTTGAATAAGAACAGTACTTTCCATCTTGAAAGCAACCAACACACAGAAAAGTACCAGACGCGTTGTGCATTATGTATTCTAACCTAGATTTAACGGGAATGTGGCCCCTTTCTCCTTCCTTACGGCAGGATGCAGTATGTTAAGAATGTTTTGTAAACTCTTCAGCCCTATACAAGTATCAGTCATTGTGCTGGAAAATAAACTTTATATTTACCTTGGAATCAAACAACTACAAAAACTTCAGAGTTGAGAGGAAACCAGGAGGTCATAGAGTCCAACCTCCCATTTTCAAGTGGGCCCCTACAGATGAAAACCAGATGACATTTTAAACAGACCACTTTCAAATTAAATGTCAACTGCATATGATGCAAACTAAAGCACCATAAACTCTTAGAACACAAAGCTGTTCCCAGTTTCTCCAAGAGGCCATCAAGACCCACATGGAATTCATATATTCATTCTAGAAGTCTATAAATGTGTATTGCCGGGTACCTCTTGAAGAACTCATCTATTTTCATAGCTTTGGCGAGCACATTTTAAGGTTATAATCCTTCCATATGCCTTTAAGAGTCACCTTTGTAATTCTACTCCACATATTATTTTTTACTCAGAGTCAACAGATATAAGGCATAATAAAGCAACCTAAGCCCGGAATCCCCATTGCTGGTTGGGAATTTAAAACTTTGGCTGTCAAATACCTCCAAAGTGCAAATTATAGTGGTTTCCTGACCTTGAAGGGGTTTGTTCAATGAAAGGAAAAAGTCAAGAAAATCACACAATGGGTATGATGAGAATGTCAGAGAAAGAGAGGAAGAAAGAGCAAAGAGAAGCCAACCCAATGAAAGAAACTAATTTACCAAATAAACCTTAAATTTCCACCAATTAAACAAAATCCACATTCCAAACAGTAGTTTAAAATAAATGATCTAGCTAATTTACATTTATATACTTTAATAAAAATGTGCTTAAAATTATTTAATGTACACATTTATTAAGGCATTCAAAAACATTTCAAATATGCATGACTGACATTCGACTGAAAATTTAAAATTTACAAAAAACTTTCACAAAGATCACATGTGAATCTTTCCATAGTAGCCTTTGGGTAGTGAATATTATTAAGATCTCCATCTAACCAACAACGCATAAGAGCTTAAGCTCTGAGACCACTGCTTAGGTTTGCGTTTTCGAAGCCAGGCTAATTCATCTCTCTGAAGGAGCAATTTGGCATAGAAGGTAAGAGGTCAGGTTCTGGAAGTTTCTGGGTTTGAATCCAAGCTCTACCACCATCAGTGCCCCATTCTCCTGACCCGTAACACAGGGCTGTTGCAAGGATTCAATATTAAGCTCACAAAGCCTAACACCGAATAAGTCTACTGAAAAGGGAGACTGTTATCTTTATACTTAAACAAAAAGGAGATCTTACAAAGAAAAAAAAATTCAACATAATCTCATCACACAACCATTATTTTTCTTCCTATACTTTTTACTTTCCTTATTGTTAGCATAATTGCAATTGCCCAGTATATACAAATCTGTACTGCGTTGTGTTTACTTAATAGAACATAAACACTTTTCTCACAAACACCTTATTCAATGCCTATACCCAGTAAATTTACTATAATGTAAGTAATCATTTTCTTAGTTTTTAAACAGTGAGGTTGTTTCCAATTTTAGTGTTAAAAATAATGCTGTGATAAATGTCTTTGGGAATCTAGCATTTTCCACATACCGGATTATTTCCTAAGAAGGCATTTTCTCTGTGTGCTTCTTAAAGGCTGGAACCAAATCTGTCTTCACTGTGCAGCCCCCAAAGAGTACCATAGAGTCTGACTCCAGAAACAGTTACAAATGAGTGAATGAATACATGAATGAATGACTTCAACAGATTCGCGTGTTAAATATTGCGTGTAAGTGTACATATAGTTCATTAAAATGTGAATACCCAGTGCTAAAAAATATGGAATACTCTCATAATACACATTATTGAAGTCCTTATCAAATGGTGTAAAAATGGTGCAATGCTATTTTATCAATTTTTATTCTCTAGAAAAGGGTTTGCTTTTCCTGTTAAGGACAGTAAACGGTGGGTCAGCAAGAGATAGGTGTGTGAGCAAAGACTAAATTCCTCACTTCTTCCCATTTCCCTGGGTGTCTCATTTCAAGTTTCTTAGCCAATGACGTCCTTTCACTAAAGCTTTATTTACATCTCTGCAGTTCCACATCTGGAAAAGGAACTTTTAAACTTTATTCCACAAGAACTCTTGTGGCTCCCTCATGGCCATTTATATAGTAAAGTTATTAAGGATTTGTTTGTACTTTTTCTGTTAATCCTTTTTTTTGATACTGTAATTGGGATATGCCTTTGAGGCACAGAAGTTTTTAATTTTTAGGAAATCAAATTGATTGATTCTGCATTCAAGAAAATATTCCCCATGCCTTTTCTCACCTTGATATTTTTGTCACTGACTTCTCAAGACATTGGTTCAAAGTGGTACTTTCCTGCTCTTATTACTGAATTTCTTCACAACATTAGCATATTTTTCAGAACTCTTGAAAACATCGCTCTTCCCTGACCTATACTACCTAGTGTTTTCTTCCACCTGCATTAGTTTGATTTCAGGCTTGATACTGTATTAAGAGTTCAAAGCAAATGGAATGTGGTTTGTGGTTAAAATGTACAAGAGGGAAAAGTACATCATGTTGCGTTTCTGCTAATGGTAGATCAAGAGTAAACATTCATACACAGATACAGCAGAATCTACTGCCTCCTGCAGAAACTTCACTCTGGCTCTTTAAAAGTCAACAGCTCAGGCACATTGAGTGAATGTTTCAGCCCAGCCCCAGACTAGAGATTTGAGGGTCTCAATTTCACTGTGCCAAAGCTGGTGCTGGGTGGGGGGGAGGGTGTTGTACAAGGTCAGGGGTCTTTGTCCTGTGATCCCTGATGATCTAGAGGGCCTTGAAGGAGAGAAACAGGGGGTGCAGGGGTGGGAGCAGATTCCCCAGTCCCAAATATGCACAGTGATCCTCCTTATTAAAAAGTAGCTTTGGTTACTACAAGCAGAGCTGTACTGGGTGTCACCAAGGCCCCCTCTCAGAGCTGTCATGTGAAGATTCCATGACCACCCCTGTTTCTTTTGAACATCGGTGGTTGTTTTAGCCCTCTCAGTAACAGCTTTCTCTAACAAAGAGACCCAGATAGCAATGGGTAAGGCTCACTTTTCTCTCTTGCTTTCCTTTAGCAGCTACAAGGACTGGCACATGTTAGGGGCTCTATAAAAGTCTGTTATGGTTGCTTATATTAGTTACAACATAGGCTATTTATAAAACACAAGGTTACCTATTATCCCACATCCACTGTTTCTTCTTCCAGCAACATTCGATGACAGCAGTAATTATAAGAATAGTACCTATAATAACAGCATGGGGACTTATTGAACACCTACTACGGGCCAGGCACTCTGCTAGGTGGTTTATATGTACTATCTCTTTCAATCCTGAATTTGAAGGCCAGATGGGTATTATTAGTCCTCATTTATGAGGACATTTATGAGAAAACTGAGTGCCAGCAAAGTCAAATAGTTTGCCCAAGGCAAAATGAACTAATAAGCAGCAAGGCTGGATTTTAAGGCCATGTGTGTCTGGTCTCAACTCATACTTTTTCTGCACACCGTACTGTCTCTAAGACTCTGGCCCATTCCTGACATTTCCCATATTGCCTAATACACTTGGTTTCCAAGAACTTGTTAGTTAACAGATGAGAAACCTCACCCGTAATATGTAAACCCATCAAGATGGCTAACTAAACTTTAATAATTTTAAATAACTAATAGCCCAGTGGTGTCACGTTTTATAAACAGAAGGCAAAGTTTGTCCTCTCTTGTCTTCCCCTAGTGCCGTTGATAGCAAAAGATTGAACTCTCTAGCAGAACTGCTGCATTCTAACTTATTGGAAGTGGGTCTAAACATTCTGCCTATATATTTTTTATGGCCGAAATGCATAGAAATCAGACTTTTGAAGGATTTTTTTTGACTTTCTGTGGTAGTTTGAGAGAGAATTTCTAGAGCTATAAAAACACTGAATATGTAAATTTTGAAAACATTTATATGTTAAAAATACTGAAAAACAGCCATGTGTATGCCTTGCTAAAAGCAGGTAGAGGGGGATGCGGCGTTTGCAGTTTGTAGACTCCCCAGAGCTCTTTATTAATTCTTTCATGTCATTTACATGAAAACGGGGCCCTCCTTTGTATGAAGATGCTGAAGCCAAACCGCATGGACAATGCAAATACGCCAGCGAAGAGTGCTCGTCATAAAAACATGCAATTTATTTCAATAGTTTCTGTGGATTTTTATCTCGAAGTCTCTTTATGATACTGACAGTCATCAAGCAATGTTTGTCAAAGTCCATTTCCCAGACGTTTAAATAAAACTGTTTTGCTTTGATGAGTTTTATACTGAAAGCTGGAGAAAGAATGCACTCTATGCAAATTCCTCTGCTTTTCAAGTTTGTTTTGTATCTTCCTCTTTTCAGTTTACCTCTCACCTGAAATTTGAAACGTGGTGCGGAGGGTAGAGAAGTGTTAATTAAAATTAACAGTGACTCGATTGATAAACAGGCAGAAGCAAAAGCAGACAATTCAGAAACAAGAAAATGTAATGACTAATAAACATATGGGAGTATATTTATCCTCACTAGTAAGCTACAAATTACAAATGAGAATACGAACACTCAATAGTTTTTGACAATCAAATCAGCAAATGTTTATTTTAATGATAATGCTTAACAGAGACCACCACGGTGTGGTCAAATGGCCGTTCACATTCATACTGATGGGACGATCATTTGCACAATGGTTTTGGCAAACCGGTGTTGACATTTTGTGTGAAACTCAAGCTCTCTTCCTTTGTGATCCTCCTTAAGGATGCTACCCAAATTGTGGAAAATTTGTTATAATCACAGTTATCCATCTAAATACCAACAATCATTAAAAACAACTAAAGCTCTAGCAATAAATTAAGTCATCTTATTGACTGAAAGAAATACTGGGCAAGCATTGGTAAGTGGGAAAAATCCTTTTTAAGAAACCTTTTAAAGTAATATTTTTGGAACATGGTGTAATGCAAGTGAAAAAGCAAAATATAAACGTTTTGTACAAACACCATCCCTTGTGAAAAAAATGAAAGAAAAAACTCTACAATATGTACATATTACATTGAAACTAGGGACAAAGTGAATTATAAAAGCCAAAAAAGAACTACGTAAAGGATCTTGCTGGCGAGTCATTGCTAAAAACTTAGCATTCATTCTAAACTAAGACTGTATAACATGGTTCTGCAAAGAGATTACAAGCTCAGTTTGGAAAAGTCCACATAGATACAGCATAATCTAATTAAAGGCATTTTCATTCAAACTAATTTGAAATTTTAAGGTTTTAAAACAATGTCAAAAATCTTCGGTATTCAAATATTTGGCACAACTTTCTGAGAAGACAGCAAATGTATTCCATGTGCTTCCAAAGGAGCACGAATGTACACATGGATGGAAGATGTAGGAAGGCAGAGTCTAGTTTAGCATGTGGAAGAATTTTTCACCTTCAGAGATATCCAACAATGAAGTGGGCAGCCTAAAGACATATTAACCCCCTCGACTTGGACAGAAATTTAGCAGAGGCTGTGCTAGAATGTAGAGAAATATTTTTCTCCCTATACTTTTTCCTACCTCCATCTGAGTAATCCCCATCTCAGTAAATGACACCAATACCCACATTGTTGCTGAAGACAAACATTTCAATCTGCTATTTCCTTCACCCCACAGATCCAATACATCAGCAAAATACATCTGAAATCTACCCACTTCTCCCCAGTCCCACCACCACCATCCTAGTCCAAGCCAGGATAGTGTCTTGTGGACCACTGAAGGAGCCTCCTAAACCATCCATACTTTCCTGTAATTCACTCTGCACAGCTGCCTGCAAAATATATCTACAGCATAAATCAGATCATACCAATCCCCTACTCATAGCTTTTCAAAGGTTTCCCCAAACACCAAAATTAAATTACTAAGTGAATATTGAAACCCTTTTCCCTGGTCTACAAGGACAAATTCAATCTGGCCACTAACTATTTTGTCAATCTAATCTCAGGCCATTTGCTTCAGTCATATTCATGTTCTCTCTCTCTCTCTCTCTCTCTCTCTCTCTCTCTCTCTCTCTCTCTCTCTCTCTCTCTCCCCCCCCCCCTCTCTCCCTCCCCCTCTGTCCCTCCATCCCTCCCTCTCCTTGCCATTGGCTTCTACCTGTTAGTTCTGCTCCAAGATATCCACAGAGCTGGCTGCTTTCTTGCATAGAAGTCTTTGTTTAAATATCACTTCACCAGGGAGGACTTCCCTGACCACCCCATCTAAAGTAATCCTAACTATATACTCCTTCATCCTCCTCTTTTATTTATTCCTTTCACTTAGATCACTGCTTGATATCTTCTCATTTGTTTTTCTTTTTTGCTGCTTTGCCTCCCACAGATTAGTCACCCCTTTTCTCCTGAGTGATGAAGCAACCAAAGATTACTCAAATCCCATCTCTTCTGAGCAGTGAGAAGCCCCAGAAAGGGGTTAATATCCCAGGACCCTCAAGCGTGAGACATCCTTCCATCTGAGAAATTAACCATGAATTGGGGTTCTCTTCCTGCATTTATTCTCCAGACCAAGAAGTTACAGGAAGAAACATAGGTGGGGTTTTTCTAAGTACAGTTTAACAAGTTTTACAATAGAAGCTGGTAACATTCAGTAAAACAAGTCAGAAGACATTCTGTTAGGCAATTAAGTGATCCACTAACGAAGGCTTCATTTAGCAAATATTCCTTTTCCCTCCAGCAGCTTTTAGTAACTTTACCATATCAATTAGTAACTTGTTTGTCTTTGAAACAGCAGCCTTGCTGTGTTATGATTCTTAACTTGCAACAGAGACTCAATAGCCTGGGGAAAATTTCCTGTCCTTTGCAAGGTCAATATTTGAAACTGCAAGGCTTTGGAAAACCAGGCCCTGTGAAGTACATTTGCTTTATGAATCCTCTACACTTTTTAAAATTGATTTTGTCTAATGCAAGCTCCATGAGAGAAGGACTCTGTTAATCTTGTCCACTGCTTCATTCAAAATGCCTGGCATAAAGCAGTTGTTTAACTAATATAGCTGGAATAAATGTTAGATATACTCTATCAGGACTGAACTCAATCCACACAGGAAGAGCACAAAGACACTCTCCAAGGAGCCTGGTGACTCATTGGGAAGCCTTCCTAGAGAGTTGTGCTGCATCAGATCTCAGGTATAACAAATGCATTAACTCTTTGGGAGTCTTTTAACTGTACAGTGACTAATGGAGTCTCATGTGACACTTCATGACGTGACTGTTTCCTGTTTATCAAAAAATAACACATTCTTTGAAGTACAGCTGTTGAAAAACAGCTCTCAGGAATATGTGGGCACTTGATCCTGCTTCCCTCTGATCTATCACTCACTGACCATTTCATGGGTGAAGTTCGCATCTCCTTCTGGAGGGTAAGCACCTTGAAGGTAGGCACAAGCTCTCAGCCTTCTATCTGGTCCCTGTTACATGTGATCCCTTCTAGTGCACAAGCTAGTCTCAGAGTAGCATTAGCATACTGGTGGTTGACTTTAAGAAAAAAAATCAATTATGAAAATCATGCCTACTTTTAATAATGTTCTCCAAGAAGGTGAAGCCCTTTCAGTTTAAAAACTCCAAAAATATAAATAAACTTTGCATCCCTCCATCTCAGTATTTCAATAGGTGATGTGCTACATAGGTCCGTTGGAAGGTAAGCAAGGTGATGGGGGTTGGGCCTACAAAGGCAGCAGTAGAAAGAGTAAGGTTCTCTGAAGCTCCTGTGTAGGGTGAGGGTGGGAGGCACTTTCCAAGAATCTGTTATGGAAGCTACCAAGGAGTGGCCAGTTTCCCTCCACATAGATACATCTAGCCAGAGGCAGTGTGGGGTAATGGAATGTTCACGGGCTTTGGAGTCCTACAGGCCCAGCCAAATCCTGGCCCTGCTACCTACTAGCTGAGCTTCATTAGATAAGCCATTTAATTTAGTAGAGGTTAAATTTCCCTTGCATGCAAAAAAATTGATGGTTATGTCTACATCATAGAAACATTAAGAAGATTAAGTAAATTTAAGTATGGAAAAGCTCCTGAAAGTCTCAGCACCTAGTAGATACTTAATTTACATGAGTTTATTTCCCCTCCTTCCTGAGCACGGAGGAGAATTTGAGGATATCAGACTTCCCATATTGTAGAAATCTGAACAGCCTAAGAATCAAAAAGAAAACCATACCATCATCCAAAACCACCATTTCCATCCTGTTACCACCCAAAGAACCAGCACGTAGAATGATTTTTAACAGTGTCTTCTTGGTCTCATATGGCTGAGGAGACTGAGGATATATCAAATTCTGGATTGAGTACATGGGGACGGTGGAATCATTAACTGAAATACGGGACATAGGAAAAGAGCAATAGGGTGAGTTTGGTTTGGGACTTGGTGAACTTATAGAGCCTGTTCAAAAGCCAAACGAGCATTTTCAGGAAGTGTTTGGATATACAGGCCCAATACTCTGAAGTGAGTTCAGGCCTGGAGATCGGTACATAGGTGACAGTTAAAACTGTGTGTGGGGGGGTATGTGGTGTGTTGGGGAGAGGGGGAGATGTCCCCCATGGAGAATGTGTCAAGTGAGGGGAAACTTGTTCACAAGGGCTACCCTAGGAAATACCCACATTTACAGGGGTGGGTAGAATCAGTAGGGAGTTTGTAAATAGTTACAACTTGCTCTTGAAGTTGGAGAGGCTGATTTTTAATGTTTGCCAATTTCTATGGTGTAAATACTTCACCATAGCCAATTCCAAGCTACGTATATGACATCAACAGGCTCACAGAAGTTGTGAAAAATGAATATCGGCTCTCACAAGCAGGTTCGAGCCAACTCCAGTGCCTCACAGGGTGGCAGGAAGGACAGAATGTGAAGGATAAAAAATAGTTATGGAAGGGGGAAAAAAATCCTATTAGGACAACAGTGTCATGAAAAGCAAGTGACTTGGGTTTCTCTGTAGAGATGAGGGCAATCACCACAGAAAGGTCCAAGAAGTAAACACAAAAGATGTCATTCGGATTTGTAGGTGAATGAGGCATCAAAGGCAGAGTCACCAGAGGGATGGGGGGAAGTCAAGCTGCCTTGAGAGCAAATAAATGGAGAGGAAGTGGAGGCACGTGTAGACAATCCTTTTGAAACACTAGCTTAGGAAGGCAGAAAGCAGCAGAGGAGGAAAGCAATGGCTACAGTGGGCTGCAGGGACAAGGTAGGGTTTGGGCATAATCTGAGAAGCACAATCCACAAGCTGGAGAAGAGCACGGCAGCTAAAACACGCTGGAGATGAAGGGCCACCGTGTCGATAAGAGGAGAAGCAGGGCAGGTGGTACCGAGCTCCACAGTGCACCAGAGAAAGAAAGAGACTCCCGGGATATGTCCTTCTGCGTACTTTGTCATTATTACCTCTAGTATGAAAGAAACAGTAGTGACCCAGCTTGATTTCTGAGGTCACAGATAATTGGGAGCAATCCAGATCATGTTCACATGTCCTGAACATGAACAGTCCGTGTCATGTGCCAGCTTTGTGATCTCAGGCAAGACTTACTTTCTCAGCTGTAAAATGGAGACAGTAATAACCTCACCTCGATGGCTTCTTATGAAGATGCAACTATCTAAAACGTACAAAGGACCTCTCAGGGTTCCTGGCATAGAGTAGAGCCTAGGTACATTTTAGTTTCTTTACTTCATTCTTTACCAAGAACGCTAAGGCATTTAAGCTAAAATCATGAAGGTACCATGTGCTCTACTCATGACTGGGGAGGAAAGAAATGTTCCTTCTCTCTCTCTTTTTTTTTTGGGGGGGGGCAGGTACAAGGATTCGAACCCTTTGCCTTGGTGTTACAGCATTGTGCTCTAACCAACTGAGCTAACCAGTCAGCCCCAGGAAGTATTCCTTCAGCTGCGTAAGTCACGCAGCTTCAGACACATGAGAGGATAAGCAGGATGGATCTTTCTGCTCCCTCACACACATCTACAGAGCAATGAAGTTGTGAACTTTCATGCACATGGGCTGAAGGAGGTCAATTGCCACATGTAGGGAAATCCATTCATAAAGTGCTTGGAGAATCATCTGAACAAAAGATGTTACGTTAGTATCTACAATCATTACCAATTACATATTCCATTGGTATGAATCAAGGAAGGACATAGTATGTATAAATTCAGAAGATTATACCTAGGAAATTAACGTGCTACAGCTTTCCCTAATTTGACACTAGCTATTTTTAGGATTTTATGAGCTCACTTCTTATATGAACTCAATACAAGAGTAACATTTGTTTTAGTACCCTTAGATGGTATGTTTGGGGTTGAAAACTTATTTATTTTCCTATTGTAGACATAAGAAAGTTAGGCAGTTGCAGAAGTATAAGAGTCAGTCACTAATACATAAATCAAACAAACTGATCCAAATATTTTGAGTAACAGAGGTTACTGTACCCTGAATTTTATATAAATATTGAGTTAGGTTTATTTATATTAGTTGGTCAGAATTTGAAAAATAAAAAAGGAAAAATTACTTTAAGTTTAGGGAAAACTTTGGCCCACATCTCCACAAGCAGATAGGTAGGCATTGCTTCTCAGCAGGGAGCAACCAAAAGAAAACCCTCTAGCTTGCAGAAAACACCATTATATTTTCCGGTAAGCATGTACTATGACTCTTCCTATTGCATATGGAGCAGAAACATTTTTTCACGTGCTATTCTGCTATAAGGATTAAGATTTCATGTTTCTATAATTTTTTAAGTTAATTGTTTCAATTACTATATTCATAAATACATTTTCTTATAAAAAATTAAAATACCAAATAAATCAAAAGTCACAACTGATGAACTCTCTAATGTGAGTCTCCTCTCTTCATCCAAAATAATGACTGTTATCATTTTGTGTTAGCATTTCAGTGTGAACCCTTTCAGATATTCATTATTTTCTTGTGCATTTAAATATATATGTTATGTATATATTATATATGTTTCATATATAATAATTTTATATAGTTATATACATATGTATAACTGTATAGGGGAGGGCAATTTATAAGTAATATACTCTACATTTTCTGAAACTTGCCTTTTTTTTTAACAATAAATGTTAGCCTTTTCATGTTAGTACATTTCATGCAATGCGGCATTTTACTATTTTATCAATGCACATAATAATTTCATCTTTGCCCTGCTGGTAGAGAAATAGTTTCAACACATGTACCAAAGATCATTATCCTCAATAATACGTCACTTCTAAAAATCAATTAGAAAAAGACAAACAATCCAGTAGAAAAATGGGCAAAAGATACAGACAGCTAGTTTGCAGAAATAAAAAACAAAATATGCTCAACCTCAGTATGAGTTAGAGTAGCAGTTCTCAAATGGTCCCCAAGATCATTTCAGGAGATACACGATATCGAAGTGATTTTCATCATACTTCTACAGGATTTGTCTCTTTCTCTGTGTTGACATTTGCACTCACGGTGCACAGCAATGTTGAGGAAGACTGGGGGCCCTTAGTGCAAATCAAGGCAATGGTATCGAACTATAAGGGAGTCATTTTATTTATCACCACCATAAACTGAAGTTAAAAAAAATTCCTTGGTAAAGCAGGAGAAATTATAACTTTTTCATATTCCATGAGACAAAATGAGAAGGATGAATATAATCTCTAGAAAAAGCACTTGTGTGATTGTTGTAAATTCGACTAGTGGCTTATTTCATGCAATATTATTTTAGTTAAAAGAACAACTGAAAACTGTAGTTATACAGATATGTATTTGGCAGACATTTTCTCAAAAGTGAGCAGAGTGAGTCAATCACTTCAAGGACAACAACTGATAGTATTTGCTGCCAGTGATAAACTTGGTGCTTTGGGGAAAAAAATTAAATTATAAAAAAGTTATATCTGCTTCTGTGAGCTTGACAGCTTCCCAATACTTAAATACTTTCCTGATGAGATTGATGGTGATATTAATGAATGTTATTTTTTTGCTATTGTATAATGAAATATGTCAAATTTGGAAGATATGCAAAACTCAGTGAACCAATATTTTCCAAATAACCAATGCCTGATATTACAAATTCATGAGTGGGTAAAATATCCATTCAAAGTGCAAGACAGACTAATGGATTTTGATATTAGAAAGCATGAAAAGTTCATCGATATGGTTTCAGATTCTACACTGCAACTAATTTTAAGAAACTACTACTTGTAGAGTTTTGGTGTAGCAACAAAGAAGAACATTTATAATTATCTCAAGAGGCTATTAAAATAGTCCTCCCCTTTCCAGCCACAGATCTACACGAGACCAATTTTCTTCAGCCAAAACAACATGTCAGCAAATTGAATGCAGAAACTGATATGAGAATTCATCCATCTTCTATTAAAGAAACATTAAAGAGATTTGCAAAACTGCAAAACTATGCCACACAAAAACTCTTTCGGGTCCTCAAAATTCTTTAAGAGTGCCAAGGGATTCCAAGACCAAAATCTTTGAAACCCCTGGTCAAGAAAATGCAAGTTAAATTTAGATACCATTTTTAATCTATCCGTTTGGCTAAAAATTTCAAAATTAATAATATCAAGTGGTGGTGAGAGTACATGGAAGTGGATATTCTCATACTCTGAATCATAAAGGGAATGTAAATTGGTACAAGCACTTTGAAGTACAATTAAACTGTATCTGTTATAGGGGTTAATGAAGATTTTTTCAATGAAGACTGCACATGATAAATGTCTTAGATTTCACAGGCTGCAGCTGTAATTGCTCAGCTCTGCCAGTGTAGGAAAACAGCAGCCACAAAGTGTGTGTGAATGGATGGGTGTGGCTGTGCTCCAGTAAAATCTTATTTATGTTTAAAATGTGTACATTCTGTGACTCAGTAATTCCATCTACTCTAGAGAAATGCTCACACCTATGTAGTGTTTAATATCTTCTGGGCACCATTCTAATCACTGCATATTTAACTCATTTAATCCTCACAACAGTCCTATGAGTAAATACCATTAGTTTCCGCATTTTATAGATGAAAAACTTGAGTACAGAGTGGTTTAGTAATTTACCTGAAGGCATACAGCTAATGCATGATGTTTGCTGCAGCATTGTTTTATATAGCAAAATTCTACACATGACCTAAATGCTTAGAGACATTAAGCATGATATTTGATCTGGTTGGTATCTTTCCTTATTCAGGTCTCTCAAAATTAAACGGTTTTCTACATTCATTTCTTTGTCTATTCAAATGCTACAAAGTACTTTCTCCTTAAAGCTTTTGTAAGCCATCTGGCCAGTACTGATCCCTGCTCTTCTTAATCCCCATAAAACATTATCTCTGTAGTTTAGAGATAGAATATTTGTGGAGTTTATGTCCTCAATGATCACGTGTTGTAAGGTGGGGAGGTCCTCAATGGTCATATGTTGTAAGGTGGGGGGGTGTGGGAAACCATTTCCTTCAAATGTCTTCTATCCAATATTTCCTTAAAATGTCTGCTGGTAGAGCAGCAGTTCTTGAAAGACTGAGAATGAATGAATCTAACACTCTCTTTCTATTCTTCACAGTCTGTGGCCATCTCTACCACCTCCACCACTACAAGCCCCCTCCAAGCCCCCATCCTTGCTTGTCTGAGAAGAAAAATCTCCAGACCTATGTCTCTGTTCCCATTTTTGCCTAACTACAATACATTATCTTCACAGCATCCAGGGTGAGTATTACATAAAGTTTAATTCAGATCAGATCTCAGCTGAGAAGCCTCCAAAGGCTTCCAGCTGAATGGAATCACAGGTGTTCACCAGGGCCTTTGAAGCCTGACTTCATCTGACCTGACCCACTGCTGTCCTGGCTCACACTGCTCCAGGCACACGAGGGTCTTTGCCATTCCCCATGACAGATCGAGATATTCCTGCTGCAGAGCTTTTGCACTGGCTGTTTCTTCCGCCTGGATGCTCTTCCCTGAAATATTGGCAAGGCTCGTTCTCTCACTTCATGAAGGTCTTTGCTGCAATGTCCCTCATCGGTGAGGCTGACGACCCCTCTCAATAAGCGTACCTCCCCCACCCAGCTCCTTCACTCTCTCTTCCCTTACTCAGCTTTACCTTTTTCATGTCAGAACCCAGTACACCTTGTATGTATATGTCTATGTCTTTACCATCTCTCTCTCCCCTCAACCCAATCTAAATAATGCCCTGAACTTTGCTGTTCAATAACTATATAGATTGAATGAGCCTCAGTTTCCCCACTTCTACAATCGGGATAACACTCTCCCTCACAGGATTATCAATCATCATTATTATTTATTCTATTATTAAAATATAGCAAGTCGTGCCAGGTGTACTGTTAACACTTGCCTGCCTTACCTCACATAATTCTGATAACAGCCCAAAGAGATTGGTAAGATTATTATCTTCCACGTCGCAAATGAGGAAAGTGAGGCACAGAAGGGGTGAGTCACTTGCCCAGGTCCCCAGATCTGCAGTAAGTCATAGAGGTAAGAGTCAAAGCCAGGAGTTGAAAGCACAGAGCTTATATGAATGCAAGGAATTACTGTTTACATTACTGCTACAACAAGGGCTCATGTGTGGTTTAGGATCCCCCCAGGATGTGTGTGCCTGTGTTTACAACCCAGGAGAACTGACTGCTCAGGTGAAAAGAGGGCTTTTTCCTCACCAGGGACTTTTCTTAAACACTGCTTGGGAAAGCTGTTGGCTAAGTCCATTTCTGATCAGATAATGGTTTGACACTAATTCTTCTATTTTCGGCTGGCACCAAACCCGGTCCTCAACTTTATCACCCATTGGTCATCTGTGTCGCCTGGAAGGAACTCTGGGTAAGGTACAGGAAAAAGGTGGGGGTATTGTTAGAGCTTCCTGCTGGCCAGCACACTGGCCTATTGTTGGGTTTATTTTTTTAAACTATCACATCACAATTATTTCGGCAACATCCTTTTTCCATCCCGGACCTGATACAATATTTATTAAACTATACAAACTGCGTCAATACACAATTCTTTCTGTAATGCCATCCAAGTTCTTTAGGGTATCTTTTTAAATTTTAATCCATTAAAAGATTTTGCTAATTGCCATTTGATCAGCCAAATACACAAATTTGAAATCATAGTTTTCTTAAATGAAAAGAGGTTTTAGATAGAATCTTGCTCAACCACTGCATTTTTTAAATAGAATTTCTTGAGATTACTAAATGCCAGCCACTATGCTATGAGGCATCTCATTAAAGCACCATCACCACCCCAGGGCTGTTAGTATTCCCATTCTACAGATGAGGAAACTGAGCTACGAGAAGTGGTAAAAGTACACTCCTAATAAGTCATAGATGTGTACTCTGACTCCTGGAAGGCCCACTCCAACCTCTAACCACATACAGAAAAGAGAAATGCTTTGTCCTTGAAATATTTTGCCACTTTAACTTGTGTTCAACTGAATTCTGTAAGTAGCGGAACCCCATCCTCACCAAGACGGGTGGTATGTGTGGGGGATTCACCCATGTTCCACTTACTTAGCCATTTAACTAGATTTTAAGCTGCAGTTTGAAAGCCATAAGCAATACGGCAAGACTGAAGCTGCCACATTGCCTCATGTCTATTTACCCTTGCTACTGATTTCTGTTTGATTACAGGAGCAAGTCTTCACAACCAAATCAGGACTGGGAGAAATGCTCTCTGCTTCCTCAATAGGTTCCTGTTACTTTTCCCTACCGCTGTCACTTTGGATTCTTTAACTGTGGTGTAACCAGAATCACAGATTCAGAGACTTATTACAGGGAACTTGTAGAGTCGGGAGGAGACATCTTCATTTTATTCAAAATAGGAGGCTCAAAGAGGAAGGTGCCTTTTCCTGGACCACATGCTTAGTGGCAGAGGAGTTACTCAAAAGGAAAAGAGAAGTAATGTTTGTCAAGAACCTGCTATGTACCAGACACATTTTCTAATGAAACAGCAATAATACCAAAAATAAAAATAATAATAACTAACATATATTGAGCTCTTAAAATTTGTTAGGCACTACACAAAATGCTTAATTTGAATTTAAAAAAAAATTTTAAGCCTCTCCAATCTTTGGACACAAGTACTATTATTACTCCCATTTGACAGATGAGAAAAGCTGTCAGAGAGGTAAGTCAGTCATAGAGATAAGATTCCAAGATCCTGGCCTATCCAGAAACATGGTCCTTGCCTTATTTCAGGCAGGAAAATTACAATTAGAGGGCAGATCTCCAAAGCCCTAACCAAGCCAAAAAGTATCTTCCTAACCATGGACTTTTGCCGAGACCAACACTGAAGAAGACAGATGGATTTTGGTAGCCTGGGAAGTGATGTTACCTGCCAGCCCTGTGGGAACTTCACTTTCCCTGCAACTCATTGGCACTTTCCTGCACCATTTAACTCATCTCACTGATGAGACCTTTAAGAAATGCATCATAAAAGCATTTTAGCCTAAATTAGAACCTTGATACTTTAGACAAAAGGAGCACCACTGTCACAGAGAAAACAAAGTGGTTCCCACATCTGAGCAGATATGCAATCCTCTCAGATTATATGTGTTAAACCCAGAGGTCTCTAACCAATCCACCTCTGATCAAACTGGAAGGAAATGGTACTCTGTCATCTATGACTACAGAATGCCAGCAGGCTCAGTGGTCTACTTTTAGATGCCTACACTCTTGTGAACGAGTCCTAAGGCTGCCACCCATTAGCTGTGTGATTTCAGGCAAGTTACCCAACATCTCTGGTCCCCATTTTATTCATCTGTAAAAGTAGAGATGGACTAAACAAAATCAGTGGTCTCTGCCAGCCAAATGCTCTATGATTCCTTGGCAAAGATAATCTCATTCAATGAGCACTTGTTTCATAATTAGATTATTCAATGAGAGACTCTATAATGCTGAAGCAATATTGGCAGTGATCCACATTTGTGCACTAAGTCATGGATGGTGAATTTATTTCATATCCAGCAATGTAGTGACCTTGACAACATCATAGTTCTTTATCACATGGTTCCACATCTCCCCAGTGAAACAACCAGATACTCCAGAGGCATACCACAACTATAAAAAAAAATCTGAAATAATTTGCTGGAAAGGCAGGCATTAGTCTTGACACAAGGATTCTGTAGCTTAAATATAATAGGCATGGTAACTAAAAGGACCTGTCCTAAAGCCGTTTGTTCCATCAGGGAATGGAGGACTTCTCCTCTGCTTGACGACAAGTTTATAACAAACATAGACATTAAAAATAATCATTGGAATTTTCATAAAACATTTTTCCTACCACTGAATTCTTTCTCTTATCTTTTTATATCTACTTTACACACAAAGAAACTCAAGCACACTCACTAAACTAATCAAAAGAGGTGAAAAAGAATGTGGGGATTGTGATTTTCAGTTAAGACCCAGCCAGTGACAGCCTGAATCACTCTAGGTCAGGATTCCTCAACCTTGCGTCTTTGATGTTGGGGTTGGCTAATTCTTGTTGTGGGGACTGTCCTGTATATTGTCTGGTATTTAGCAACATTCTTGGCTTCTACCCGTTAGATAACAATAGCTCCCCCTCTAGTCGTGACAACAAAAAATGTCTTCAGATTTTGACAAGTTTCTCTGCCTGGCAAAATCAGCCCCAAGGGGAGAGCCAGTGCTATAGACGTTCAAAGAAAACAGGAGGGATAATAACTCCTTGGGTCCCCTGATGACACAGGCCTCGCTCAGGCCACCTCCATTCTCCCCAGATAGCTTCATTTGTTTCTAAACTTCATCAATCCCAGTCCCCCTTCTAATCACAAGTTCATGCTGAACCCCTACTTTAAAACTCCCAAGCCATGCCCTCATTGGCTGCAGAATCATATACATAGCTTTGTGTGGCCTCCAGCCATGGGCCAGTCCTAGCCCTGGTGCTCCAGCCACATGGTAGCAGCAGACACACCATATGTGGCCATTCTTCCTTTGCACATACTGTTCTCTCTGCCTGCAGTGTCGTTCATGTCCTCCCAAACACAGCCCATGCATATCCATCCTCCTGAACTCATACACTTGTTCTGAACACTCCATAGGTGCTCAAGAGCTATTAGTGGAACTAAATTGACTCCCTGCTCAAGTGCCCCAGCCCTTGACCTCAGTCACATTACTCAACTGCCTTTGACCTCAGTTTCCTCACCTATAAGGTGGGCACAATGATCCCTCCCTTACAAGGTTGTGGTGAGAAATAAAGGACATCGAGTGGCTGCCACAGAGCGAGGTCTCAGTGAAAAGTTCCTTCATCCTCCTGTTCTTACCAGTCTGTGAAAACTGTTTTACAAGAATGGGCTCGATCTCTGGGCTATATCTTCACACATTTGGTATACAGAAACAGAACCAAAAACCTTAAAGTCTCTTTCTTTGGAATCCTGAGTAATATTCCATGATTTCCAGTTTTGGGTTCCTAGATCTCTTTCCTAAGTATTTAGAAAGAAGAATCTAAGTTTGAAACCAGTGTAACTATAGAAACAGCCCTATCTTGTGTGAATCAAAGAGCCCTCTGGCTCTGGCCCTTGGTGAGTTCTCTCCAAAGAGTGCTATCTGCGACCCACACTGTTTGCAAGCGTCAGTAGTTTTTAAAAAGGCTTCCAGTTTCCCACGGGAATATAAGGAAATTGGAATTATTAAACCAAACGATAAGAGAAATGGGAACAAAGCCACAGATCCCCGCCCCTGAAGTCCAGCAGATTCGAAGCTCTTTGTGTAACGTTTATAGAGATGCCAACTCCTCAGAGATTGGTCACCAGGAAAAGGAAGAGGACGAGGAAAAGGAAGAGCATACAGAGTCACAGCCGGCTGAGCAAAGAAGCCATCCATCACCAGCATTTCCTGGGCAGCCTGCACGGTTCCAGTCACAGAGGGCACTGGCTCCGGCCAGCCAAGGACAGAGGGAAAAAACAACTTTGGCTTTGCTTTACTAGTTAAGTGAACAGACTCCTTAAGAGTGCTGATGTATTGACTAATGATCTTGACAGCCAGCGTGCCGAGTGCTTACATGTTTAAAGGGCAAGAATAACAAATCAACAAGTTATTAATTTAATTCCTCTTTGAAAAGGTGCCAAAGGTAGAGAAAACAATGAGAGGAGCATTTGTCATGTTTACATCAGATCACCTCACCCTCTGCTTCCTTAGCAAGCGATTTGCACACAGGCATGGGTTGAGACCCCAGGCTGGGGCGCTTATTAAAGTGCAGATTTCTAGGCCCATGTTCAGGTGTTTGGTTCCACTTGGTCTTGGTTTGGAGCATGGGATTTGCGTCTTTACTAATCGCCTCTCATGCCGATGAGTGATAAGCAGGGAAAGAGGCAACCACTTGGAGAAACAGTGTGCGGAGCCGGTACCTGGGTTATCTCTCACTTGACACCTGCTCCTGGACTACCTTTCCATCCCTCTGCTGGAGCTGGAGCCGCTTGACGATGCGATGAGCAGCACTTCCAGGCCTGGCTCCAAGACCTCCTGTCCCGTCCCACGCACTCTCTCTCTCTGCTTGCTGGCTGGTTGGATGCAGAGGCTCCAAGAGAAGCTCTGAGCAGGGGAGAAGTGATACCACAACCCAAGAAGGTCCCTGAATATTCAGTGGAGCAGAATTCCATCCCTACACCCACCAGCCCGCACTGCACTATCACACGAGTGCGGGAGAATCGGTGGGGGGAGGGCACATATTTTATTTTATTAAGGCACTGAGATTCGACAATTTTTCTTACATTAGTTAGTCTAACCTGACCAATATACATTACTCTTTTCTTTTCTACCATTTGATTAGATCTGCATTCAAAGATTCAGGGTAAATGCTTTAAGGACAAAACTGGGAAACAAACACAAGGGGAAATCAAAGAGCGATTCATCACATCAAAATCTCATCCTGCCCTCAGATATGGTAATGAAAACTCCTTAAAATTTAATAGGTCTCTTGGATTTCCTTGCACATCCAAGATTACACCTTAGATCTCAGTGTACCTTGGGGCCAAACTAATACAGTCAGTGTTAGACTCAGGTAAAATTTAAAGTAAACACTCAAGTTGGGGGTAAACTAATTATCCCTAGAGAAATAAAAGCCCTTCTCAGGGCACTTGGAATGCAGAGGAATCTATCACAGAAACAGGAACAGGGAACTATAACCATCTCTTAGGAAGTAGCCCATTCCTAGAGTTTACTTGGCCATCTTCAGACCCCTTGGGCTCCACCAACCAGTATTCAGAGGCTAACACCCTCAGCCCCATTGCAGGAAGCCTCTGCATTCTCTATGGGAAGGAAAAACGAGCATGGAATGCTCCTCTGTGACTAGCCTGATTTATAGGGACTTGGGCCGTGCTGGCAGTAGGCTCAGCTCCACAAGACATGCTGGAGAGCACACGCAGGGTGTCTCCACTAGCCAGCTCCTGCGACAGCGAGGATCCCCTCTGCCTCAAAGAGAGGGACATTTTCCATCTGGTGAGTGTGTCCTCACCCATGAAGCTAACCCTTTCAATGGAGGGGGAAGCATCTTCAATTCCTTTCTTTTTTCTTTAAGCCAAACTAGCCTCACACCAGAAGAGCAGGTGACACCAGAGTATATTGATCAGCATTTGCCATGTGGCTGTTTACAGTCACTCTGGGAATGACCCAATTTGACATTGGTATAGAGATGAGAAGGGGCTTGCATCTCAGAGAGCTCACCCAGACTTCCAGCCACACTGGCCTTCTCACTGCCCCAAGAACACTCCACAGTCATCCCTACCTTTGCACCTGCTGCCCCTCTGCCCAGGATATTCTTCCCCAGACCTTCACGTGGCTCATGCCTCAGCTTCCTGCAGGCCCCTGATTAGATGTTCCCTCAAAGAGACTCCCTTTCTGAATCAGCTACTCCCTTTCCAGTCACTCTCTAATCCCCGCCCCATTTTATTTTTCTTCAGAGGCCTTATCTCCACATGGACGTGTAATAACTTGTTCTAGCCTAACAGGATATCTAGGGAAGACCGTGAAATAAGGGCTGCAGACTTGGAGAAAAGAAAGGTGATCCCACAGACTTTTTCCCCTAAGTGCCATTTAAAAACAATCGATACACAGAAAAAATCATCACTATGGAAAACACACATGATACAAGGTTAATAAAAACATAGTTTACAACTAGTACACCTCACAACTAGCTGGAAGGGACTGGGATGAAATAGACAAATATTAGATACAAGTGATGGAATAATAATAGTTTTTTACTTTTCAAAATTCTGTATGCTACTTTATATTACCTTCTTAATTTTAAGAATGCATTTAATAAATATAATAAATACATAATATATAAATCAACTAAATCAAAGTAATAAATCAAAGCATTTTGTAACAATCTGGAATAGTCTATAGAGGACATCTGATCTAACACCCTCATTTGCCATATGAAGAAACTGAGTCTCAAAGAGAAGTGAATTGCCCAAGGTCATACTCAAGGTCAGTCAGTGAAGAGACAAAGTAAAAAGCAGAACTTCGTTGCTCTCCCCACTGCATTATTTTCCATAGTCAGCCAAAGAAAGAAGTCGTAAAGGAAGCTGGAGATGAGACAATTAATTCTTACTCCAGATGTCAATTGATTCAATGTATGAAAACTTCCTCAGTCTTAGTAACAGTGCCAGGTCTATTATTCCATTCCCTATATCAATCAGATCTAAAAACTTGAAGCAAAAATGGATCTGCATGGCTTGCATAATATGACAGCTTGTATTTTCCAAAGACGGTTATATTAATATGCATCTTATCCCACATGCTACAAGGTGATGTAGATATTCCCATACTGAGAAGTAGGAGTTTCTTTTCCTTCTTCCTGAAGCTAGCAGGACCTTTGTGACTGCTTTGCAAAACAGAATCTGATAGAAATGACACCTTCTGAGATGAGGTCCTAAAAGACAATATGGCTTCTTCCTGGCACACTGTCCATCTGATGCTTGTCCCTTGGAACCCAGCCACCATGTTGTGAGGAAGCTCAGAGCCCATGGAGAAGCTGTGTAGGGGTTGTGGCCAACACTAGCCCAGCTAAGGTGCCAGCCGACAGCCAGCATCAACTGGCAGACATGGCAATGAGCAAGCCTTCACCTGATTGCAGCTCTCAGCCTTTGGAACACCCTTAGGTAACACTGAGGGCAGAAGAGATGAGCTGTGCACACAGAGCCCTGACCAAACCGCAGATTCATAAACAGAATAAACGTCGTTGTTTTTTATGCCAACAGATAACTGGAAGAGCAAGAGAAACAGCAAGATACAGGGTAGGTGGTGTCCAAGATTTGTAGTGCTGTCTGTGTAAAGAGGGGCTATGGTAGATATAGTTACTTAGAGAATCACTAACTTGAGGAGATAGACAGAGCTGTTTGGAAATGGAGAAATAGGCACCAGTAATTGATTAGCAAAAGATGATAATAGCTCTAAGATTTCAAGGTGGTAATAGGGATGGCAGTGAAGAGGTAGTCTATAATCAGATAGCTGGAAGGACAATTCAGTACAGTGTAGTCCAGGGATGGAAAATATTGGGCATTCATAACAAACAGCTCCCTCCTATGCAAATAGCAGATACCAATAATCAATGACAGCATTCTATCCCTAACCTAACCTGGCAGCTTCAAAAGCAATCCACTAGCATCTTTTGGAGTTGTCACATGAAATGAAATTCATTTGCCATCTCTGATAAAGTCCAGACCTCTCAAATTACCAAGACCCAGAAAGTCTGTCATTATAACGTCCTACATGAATTACATATGCATTTTCCACACCTTTCTTTTAATCACACTAGAATCATTTATCTTAATGATTTAAACGGACCTTAATAGATGATCTAATCTAGCTCTATCATTGAGAAAGTAGGTATTATTCATTTCATTTTACTGTAGGGTCAACCGAGGCCCAGAAAAGGTAAAAGACTTGCCCAGAGTCTCCCAGCTTTAATGGGATGGGCAAGAATAAGGACCAGACCTCTATATTTAGTGCCTCCTGATAGTACTATTACTATTCAAAAATCTCTAATTGCTTCAATATCAGATTCTAAGGTTCCAGGGACACCATTTGCAGATGTCAGAATGCAAATTAATAGCTGTCAAACTGGGTGTACTTTGCAGATTAAAATGCACAGCAAATGCTACTATTTATATGGATTCTTAATATCAGAGAAGACAGAGTCACCACCCACACCCAAGCCCTTGCCCCTCCCCAGACAACGACCCAGCTCTGAAATCAAAGCAAGTTGGCAGAATCTTAGGGCAAAGCACACCAAGATGCACCCAGGCAGATATAAATGACTTTGTCTCTCTCCTCCTTCCTCTTTCAGCCACACTTCTCCCTTCAAAGGATGAAGACCACAGTAGTCATAACCGTGCCATGTGTAACACAGACGTACTTCTTGTTCACGTGAGGCAGTGATGCCCAAGACCTTCACCTAGGAGCTTTTCTTCAGCCCAGTCACTCAACCTTTTCTGAGGCTCTGTTTCCTCTTATGGATTATGATGGTGTTGATGATGATGATGTGATGATGGTGATGGTGATGATGATGATGGTGATGATGATGATGATGTGATGATGATGGTGATGATGGTGATGATGATGGTGATAGTGGTGATGGTGATGATGATGGTGATGGTGATGATGATGATGATGATGTGATGATGGTGATGGTGATGATGATGATGGTGATGATGGTGATGATGATGGTGATGGTGATGATGGTGATGATGATGATGGTGATGATGGTGATGATGATGATGGTGATGATGATGGTGATGATAGTGATGATGGTGATAATGATGGTGATGATGATGGTGATGATGGTGATGGTGATGATGATGGTGATGATGGTGATGATGGTGATGATGATGGTGATGATGGTGATGGTGATGATGATGGTGATGATGGTGATAATGATGGTGATGATGATGGTGATGATGGTGATGATGGTG
The DNA here is from genome assembly GCF_027409185.1 of Cynocephalus volans. NCBI lineage: Eukaryota > Metazoa > Chordata > Mammalia > Dermoptera > Cynocephalidae > Cynocephalus > Cynocephalus volans. The sequence goes on from NC_084468.1 coordinate 14,308,917, forward strand.
ATGATGATGGTGATGGTGATGGTGATAGTGGTGATGGTGATGGTGATGATGATGATAATGGTGATGGTGATGGTGATGATGGTGATGATGGTGATGGTAATGGTGGTGGTGGTAATGATGTTGATGAAGATAATGATGAGGAGGAGGATGTTATTGGTGATGATGATGATGGGTGTGATGGTGATAATGCTGATGGTGAAGTTGATGGTGATGATAATGGTAATGATGTTGACGACAACATTGGTGATGTTAACTGGTGCTACTAATTATCAGGCACCATGCTAGGTGCCTCAGTGCTTCATGTTATTCTCAACTACACTGTGAGGTGGGCATCACTATTGTTATTATTATTATTCCCTTTCATCAGGTGAAGAAACTGAGCCCTGTCAAGGTTAACTTCCCCAAAGACACACAAGTAGTAACATATTTCAAATTAAAAATCATGCTCAGGCAGGCCAGTTTCAGAGGCAGAATTCTGGCACACAAATGTCAAAAACCCTGAAAAATAGTTCACAAGTGCCTGAAGTTTTGGGAAAGATAGATCATGCTATGCTGACCCTTCTGAAAGGGAGGTGGCGATATCAGCCAACCCTCTTCAGAAAGAGGGGTTGTTCTAGAGAGAAAAAGAAATCACTGATGTGATGGTGCTTCTAAAACTACCAGGTCATATGAACACTATATAACAGTGTTAATTCAGCTAAAATTCCAATAACACTCAGAAAAGGTAGTTACTATTACTATCTCCTTACATTTAAAAATGAGAAAACTGACTTGTAATCAGTTCAATAATTTGGCTGAGGAATAATTGAGCTTAAATTCAAATGCAGTCAGGTATCAGGGCTTGAAAGATGAACTGCTATACTTCGGGAGTTCTAAGAACTATGGTTATTATTGAGTTAGGAAGTTCCCACATCAAAAAGGTACATTTCACATGCTTCATCCCTTAAGTCTGGAGATTGTTGTAACCAATACGTAGATGTTCACTTTCCCCAGTGATATCTTTGATCATCCTCCACTTTAAGTATCTGAGGAATACCCAGCCATTTTAGGTCTCAAATTTGGAAGTGAACCAGAAGGTCAATGTGGAGATACAAGAGCAGCACTCAATATGTTCGTTGATTTCTTTACCTACTTACAGCCTTTTCTCATCCATGCATCTCAGACTTTGCGGACTTGTTCATTCAGAGTGACAGTAGTCTGAGCTGATGTGAGTGGGTGGCCACGATGGCATGACAGCTGGCAACAACACTGGAAATGAAAGAGGTTGCTCCACACCTTCCCCAAATGCTTTACTGGAAAAGGCAAGTCACTGGGTTTTCTGCAAGACAGCAGCAGAAGCAGGCCACCAAATTCAGAGGCAAAGAGAGGAGATGCAGAAGGTTAAGTGGATTCAGTATTTGGAGGATTAGCCATAACCATATCAATATGAGGGGATGCTGAGGAAGCCCAGGAGTCTGCCACACGGAGTCAATAGGCAGCAGGATCCATTGCATTCATTACATGAAAAAGACCTAAAGCCTGATTCAGATTCAGAAATTATTAGAATTGAAAGGAAGTTGAAATGCCACACAAGTTCAACTTCCTCAACTTACAGATAGGAAAAGTGATGGCCAGGAGGGTAAGTGATCCTTCAAAGTCACAGAGCTGATTAGGGGCTCTGCAATCCTGCTGACTGTGGTGTGCGTGAACAGAGAGTAGCCTCTTTTGGAGTGTGTGGGGATCTGTGGGTCACCTCCACACCCCTTAAAATGATCCCATTAGCAGATACAAAGGCCCTTCCTGATCTGACCTGACTATATCTGCAGCCTCCTCCCTCCTCATGTCACTCTGCCCACAAAGTGACCTCCTTGCTTTCCTTTAACCTACCAAGCATGTCTCTACCGAGGCCTGCATATGCTGCTTCCGGTGCCTGGAATGCTCTTTCCTTAAATACCCATATGTCTCAGCCCTGTGTTGGAGCCAGCTCATATCAGCTCTCCTATTGTTAAATTTTCAGGAATTTTGTAAGACAGCTCTTAACTTACAATTACACACGTTATATTAGAAGCAAAGGTAATAAATAGTCAAAACATCCTAATTATTTTGCTACATTTTACTGTCATTAGTGCTCTTGAGGTTATTTTTATGTTTCACATCTACAGGGTAGAAATACTGAATAATGATACATGTCTCTTCCCAACACCATGCTTAGTGGCTTAATGTTGGTAGCCTGAAATTGGCCATAGTGGGAATATTTACACCACAGAAATTGGCAAATGCTACAACTTAGGGCTTGATTTTTTGTTTTGTTGATTGTCTAGGTTTAAGACAGCGATGCAAAAATTGTTGATAATGCAGATTAAGCATAAAAGTGTGTCATGTCAATAGTCGTTATGTTGTGAATGCAGAAAATTTGAAAAAATATTCTTCTAGTATTTGAAAACTATTATCTGATTCTGAAGAGCAGTGACATGTCATGGAATGAATGAATTTCAGATATTAATCTCTGTTTCATTTGTTTCTTATTCATTAATGCAAGAGACAACATCAGCCAACCTTTATATCAGAATTACTCTTATTCATCAATTAAAAATAAAGTTTGGCTATGACTGCAAGAATTTGTCAAAAATCAATAAAAGTATTTTGGGAGAATTAATTAGCTATGAAAAATTTATAATAAAGAGTATTGTAGATTTTATTATGATTTATGAACTGTAAACTATATCTTTCTATCAGTAAAATTTATAATAAACTAATGTGTGTATATATATATATATATATACATGCTTTTTTCTTTTTTTGAGAACCAGGTGTTAAACATTAATCTACATACCAATGGTCTCACTTCTGCATTTCACATGGGTCTCTGCTCAAATGCCATCTCTTCAGAGAAGTCTTCTTTGACCACATTATCTAAAGTAGTGTCCATCATAACTCTTTGTCCCTTAATTACAATTTATTTTTATCTCTTATCTATCTTTATTTTTATCTTTATTTTTCTTCACAACAGAGATATATATCTAAACTTTAATCATTTGTCAATAACAAGTTGCTGCTCTTCTGAATTGAGTACTTTTCAACTACGACTTCATGTTATACCATACATATATTTGTTGACTTGTCTACATATGGTTCTGCCACTCGATTGTATGTTTTTTTCCTCCTGCACTGAAAATGGATGCCTAGTGCATAGCAGACACTTAACATGTATTTCTTAAACAAATGTCTGAGCACAGCAGACCATCTCAGATTTTCAGGTAAATTCATGTCATCTTTTGTTATAAGCCAATGTTGGAAGACTGTTAAACTCTCAGTGTTACAATCAAGAAGAACATATGAAAATAGTCTAGAAATCAGTGCAAGAAGAAGAAAAAACAGAAAAGATTTTATACCTTCTGACCAGTGGTATGACTTTTACTTAACTTTCAATATTTTTCAGCAAAATATGACAAGATCTAGAGTTATGTTTCATATGATTTCTGCAAACAAAGCAAGGAAAGCAAAAGATTCACCGTATTCAAACCCAAACTGGCCAGATTACTTATAGGGAAGTTCGCCTACTGCTCAGGGCACATTCTAAGAGTCCCAACAGCAGCCCAGTCCCATGGAAAGTAATCAAACAAGGAAGATGCTCACTGTCTATTGGTGGGTCAGGCACGTCAAGGGGCAGGTTGGTAAAAATGCAGTGAAGGAGGAAGGTATATAGAGCATCTCCACTGCACGCGAAGAAGAGCTGAGCACCCTGGGAATATTTAGCCCAGTAATGAGAAGACCTAGAGCCTCAGGATAATTAGCTATCAGTGTTTGGAGAGTGCAGGGCTATCTCACAGAAGACAGAATGGGCACAGAAGAGGGCTGGTGATTGGAAGTGACTAAGAGACATACTCAAGTTTAATTTGTTTAATTTCTTTTAACAACTAAAACTCTGAGACAATAGAAAAGATTGCCTCAAAATGAGGTAGGCTGCCCATCACCAAGAGTGCTGGAGCAGAGCACAGGGATGGATGGGCTCAGGATGATGGAACAGAGAATCCGGCATTCAGCCAGTGGTTAACCTTGGTGATATTAATGGTCTCTATTCACCCAGAAATCTTAGTGCAAAAAGTGTTCTGTGTCTTTATACTTTCTACACTTCTACCTCATGCCTAAAGAAAAAGCAAGTTTTCTAAAACAAAAAGTATTTAGCATATTTTAATATTATTTTTATATTTCATATTATTTAGCATATTTATAGTCTTAAAACTTACTATTTGGGAAAACAGCAGTGGTGGCAACAAGTTTTTTTAATGATCTTATTGAGGTATCACAAATCATAAAATTTGCATGTTTCAATTTTTAGTAAATTTACCAAGTCGTACGATCATTACCACAACCAGTTTCTACAGATTTCCACTATCCCAATATGATCCATCATATCCATGGCAGGAATTCCTGTTCCCATCCACCATAATCATACAAAATGTGGTCTTTTCTGACAGGCTTCTTTTGTTTAGCATGATGATTTTGAGGTTCATTTATACTGTGGCACCTATCCAAATTTTGTTCCTTTTTATGGCTTCCATTGTACGTATATACCACATTTTTTTATCCGTCATCAGTTAACAGATATTTGAGTTATTTCTGCTCTTTTACTGTTAAGAACAAGGATAGTATCATTTAAAAATATCTCTGAGTCTCTATATAAACCAGACAATGTCGTGCAAAACCAAAAACCCATGGAAACATTTACAACAAAATTAGATGACAAGACCATGATGGTAGTGTGCAGGCTGAAAAATGTGCAGATCTTAAAGTCCAGTTTCATATCGTATTTAGTGAAAAAAATCATTAGAATAAATTTTAAAGTAAGAAAGAAAGTTTTATGACAGTAAGTACAGTAAAATCCCAAATACTTATATCTATAAATAATTTTATTAATTCTAAGATGCACATTTCTTCCAATATCAATCTGATGTCTCAATGCATGTTTTACAATCAGATTATGATTTACCATCTCTGTCAAGCCATCAGTGTCACTGTACATGTACAAATATTCAAAACAGAAGCATCTGGTCAAGAGGATGTTGAATGTTCCCAACACAAAGAGGTGACAAATGTCTAAGGTGATGGATGGGCTAAGAACCCTGATACGACCATTGCACACTGTATAAATATACCCAAATATCATACTGTACTCCAGCAACATAAACAATTATTATAGGTCAATTAAGAAAAAAGAAAAAAAAAACAATTTTAGAATCAGAAGTAGATTAGAGGTTACCAGAAATAGGGCGAAGAAATAATGAGAAGTTATTGTTTAATGGGTACAGAGTATTTATTTATGATGATGAAAAAGTTTTGTAAATAGGTAGAGGTAGTAGTTACACAGCATTATTAATGTAATTAACTCCATGCAATTGTATGTTTTAAAATGCTTAAAATGGCAATCCTTATGTTATATATTTTTATCACAATTAAAAAAAACAAAAACAGAAGCATTGTAATTTACAGAACAGGTGTGGATGACTTGGAGAAAATGGGAGACAGAGATGGATCACTCTTTAAGCCCACAGAATCAAATGGTTGAGGGTAAGAGTTGGGAGAGTGTGCATCCAACAAGATTAGCTGGATTCCTGAAAACTGAATTCAAATTTAGGCAAACTCCACATAATGCAAAGCCTGCTCAGAGCCCAGCATCACCCATGGTTGTTTTTCTAAATGAGTTATTTTGAAGAATGCTGTCTTGCCAGTGTTTTGGATGGCACAGAAGTTATACTACGTGAAAAATCTTGGACAACAATTCTGAACAGTTAGACCCTGAGCATGATAAGCCTTAGGAAGCCTAACCAATTGCTTTCATTTATATTTTTTATAAGAATGAGATTTAATAAAAATTTGTCTAAATCTAAAAAGGCTATCTCAATAGTATAAAACAAAAATTCCATGTGATAAGAAAAGGTGACATAAACCCCAAAATACAAGCCAGTGGGACATACCACCACAGCCACAAGCCATGCTTGTTCTCAGAGTCTGATAGGACTCTGCAGGAAGAAGCAGAGAAGGCTACAGAACACCTGATGGACCAGAAAATAAGTGATCAAAAAGAGCCAACAAATATTCACTGAAAACTGAGGCGGGCCAAACTGAAAATAGCAGCCTAACATGGTAGGGAAACTCGAGAGAGTTAATACTAAAAATGCCAATTAATACCATATAAGGAAAGGGAGTATGATTAAGACAGGGCTTCTGGGCTGGCTGGCAAATTTCTGATCTGGTGGTAGCCAGACAATCTCTTTCTAATTCCTTAAGCTTTACAAAATTAATTGATCAATTTAACCATACATTTTTAAAAGTTACCATGGTTGGTTGCTGGATAAAAAGCAGATCTTGAAGCCTGTTGTACATGCACTGATTCAGAGAATTTATAGAGAAGCAAAGAAAATTAAAGCTCATGGAGAAAAACAAAAACAAAAATCTTACGATTGATTTTACTTAAAATTATTTTAAAAATCGACTGCATTTGAGAATGAATCATACTTTTAGTCACTTGCGAAATTTCTTCCAATTTTATAAAAGAAATTTTCGTCCAATAGAAGAGTCTGTATCTAGAATCATCTGATCTACACTGATCTAGAAGAGGCGTAACAGTATTCTCAGCAGGTGGTGACTCAGAGCCCTCTCCCAGGAGGGCTGGGCGTGCCTGCAGAGCAAGGAGACATCACGTTATGTAAGCAGACAGTCAAGCACAGACTGTCTCCAGGGACAAAGAGTCAAAGGCAGAGTCTAAATGTTGGAGGTGATGCGTGCTTTATTACAGTAGCATACGCAATAGCAATGCCATTGTCCATATAAGTCTACAAAGTACCCTGCACGTTCCTCCCCCCCATTCTTATTGGATTCTTGGAATCCTGGGTACTAGGCAAGGGATGCATTATAAGAAGGAGCTGAAGTTCAACAGGGGAGGCCAGATGTGCAGAATGGTGGGCTGGGGCTGTGACCCACGTCTCGGGCCCCAATCCTTCTACCCTCCTATCAGGCCTTTCCACAACCAACTCAAAGTCACCAAACTGTCTTGCATTACCATGCTTTAGAGGCACTGAAGGTTTGGATAAACTGACTATGCTAGACAGAAATTCTTCTTAAGTACCCTGCGTGCAACAATTTCATCAACATTTAGTATTCTGGGCCTATTTCTTTCTCTGAAACACCTATCGAGTTGATTGATAATTTATGCAATGGTGATGTTCTGCTGCATTTAAATCTAAGGTTACACAGCTCTACCCTAATGTTGCTTCTATGTTTTCCTACCTCATTTTTCCTTAAAGGAGTCAAAACTTGGTAGATACAAAAGAGTTACAGCAGCTAAAGCGTGGAGTTTGAAAGATAAAGATTGCTAGGGTCACCCTAACATATCCATATTGCACCATCCTTTATAGGATTTTTCTCTACTAATAGACGATTAAATATAAATCCTAATGTACATTCCATTTTACATGCAATATGGGTTAGTTACTGTTGCTATGGAAACCTTCACTTTTGCATTTACTGATTTTAATTCTGTGACATTTGCTGACTTTAGTACAATGTAAAGTTTATAAATATAACATACAGGTTTGTGGAGATTTTTTTTTTAAGGATTTAATTTGCATAGCTAATTCCATCACAAATCTCTAGGTGCATTAGGGGAAAAGGCATCAAACTGATCCCAACTAACAGTAATCACCAAAGACCAGGCTATTTCCAGAAATAACTATTTCCATCGATCCTCAAAAATCTTCCTTCACTAACTAAACGCCCCATCTATTGTAAAGCCTTTTAACCATTGATTCAGTGATAACTTCCCAACGTGGAATTTTTCCAGTGCTTCTATTTATTCAAAATACTTTCAAATCTGTTACCTTTTTATCTTTAACATCAGCCTGGTGAGAGACAGGATAGATGGGGTTTTAAGAAAGAGAATGACTCACCTTGGAGACAGCTTTCAAACTAGGGCAACTCTTTGACTTTCTCTTGGAGCTTCAGGGGCTCATTGCAACAAATCACCCTCTTTTTCTTTTCATTCCCAGTCCTGGTCTTCTTTGCATCTTTGGAATTTAGTACAGTTCCCATATGTGGGATAAATGCATGCTCTCTAAATGTCCATAATTTTTTTTTATACTTTGACTATTGCCACTTAACAGATACAGAAACTGAGACCCACTACGCAAACCACCTAAAGTCATTTAACAATGCACTGGGAAAATAATGCATCCATAAGCATTTCCTGAACTGACATGCATTTAGGATGAGCCCCCAATGCTTTTGAGGGTTTTCTCACAGGCATTGGTGAAAATGTTCTAGATCCAGAGAAATCATTGTTGAGTCTGTCCTGTCTCTTCTGAAGCCTAGATTCAGGTAACCATTCACATACATACATAGATATAAAAAAGGCATGTACAAGAAGCATTTTAAGTGATGCCATCAAAGCCTGCACATTTCAATAAAAGAAATAAATTTAACCAATATTTGTTGAGCCTCAATATTGTATCAGACACTGCTTAGCAATCTTCCAGGAGCCAAATGTCTACAGTTGTACTTGAAAATGAAGAAAGAAGGTGAAAGAAATCTATATTGCCACACTTAAGGCTTGTAGGGAAAACGAAGACAGGCCAACAAAATGGCAAATGGCTTAAGAGAATCACAAGAGCTTTTTGAAGACAAGAGGCACTTGAAAGAAAACAGGACCACTAATAACCAAGGAGAAACAGAGAAATAACGAGACTCAAAAATGAAGAGGATGAACTCAATCAATCTTTGCTTTAAAAAAAATTGGAAGGACGTTGAACAAAGTGGTAAATAAAGATGACATAAAAGTTAACGTTCATCAAAAGCAGGTAAGGGAAAAGGGCTTGGTGTGTACACAGCTCAGGGAAGGCAAAGCAGGCTATGGAGGCGTCTGACAGAATTGATCGACATCCAGGATGTGCTGTTATAGTAATTTCAAGGGGATTCTGGGAAGCAGATAGAGTGAACATCTTTAAATCATACACCGATTTGGGGGTTGAGGACACAAGTACCTACGCTGACAAGAATGGATAGAGATGAAGGGTTGCTCCTTGCCAGCAACCCTGGAGCTGGGGAGTGGTCGGCCCCATCACATTGGAGCTGACGGTGAGTTGTCCTGCCCATTGCATTTAAACTTCAGGGCCTGCTACCTCTCTCGTATTCTTCATTCATTAAAGAAAATTCTAGATTATCTTTTCTGCCCCTGGTTGGGTGTTCTGTGCTGCTAATACAAGGATGAGCCAGCTACAGTTCCTGACCTCAAAAAGTCCAAGGCGTGTAACCCCCATTGTGGATTCTCAGTCAACACATGCTGGTCCCCTCGTTGAACGTGGGGGTCACTGAGGAACTGACGGCAGGGCAGAGTCATCAGCCAATGATAGCCTTTAGCTCTGACCTCCCTGGGTCTCAGTTTCTTCATGTGTAAACTATCTGGGGAGTCAGCAGTGTTGACAAGTGAAGTTCAGCTCTGGACCGGGGCACACCCAGGCTCAAGCCACGGCTCTTGCTGGCTGTGAAAAATGGGAGAGGAGACCGCCACTTGCCGCAGTGGTGTATGGCTTTATTGAGACTCTGATGCAAAGCACTTAGCTGTGAGACCGGCATACAACAAAAACCCAGTAAATGTTCACTAGGATTATCATTGTTTCTGCTCTTGAATATTTTAAAATTTTGCTTTTTGCTCATCCAGTCTCCTGCCTCCCATTTTAGGGCTTCCTAACCATTCAAGGTTTTGCATGATCTGTTTATTCCTAAAATTCTTTCAATATTACCTAGCTGTCTACCATAGTTGGGGCAGTGGGATTTGGGATTTTTTTTTTTAATTCACTTGTAACAACCTGGAAGTTTCACCAAAAATTACTATAATCAATTTCTTGGTAAAAATTAAAATTTCTACCCTATACTCAGACAATGTCTCATGACTGGGGGGAAACTCATGCTGCTTTTGATGTGGGCTTTTAAGTGGGCTTAAAGAAGTTGCCTTTTTTCTTTCTCCCTCACCCAAGATTTAGGTGACAATAGGTTAGGGAACTTTGCTGCAGTCATCACTGGGGCATTTATGCTTTATAGCTTTATCTCCTTAGTTTGGGATGTTTAAGCAGTTTAACTCCTCCAAAGATCACCAGACACTTGGTGTCATCGAGAAGTTAATGGTGCTCTAGATTAGACATATGAATATTTGGGTCACAATTCACAACACACCTCAAGCAACTTGGAGTGTGAGTGTGCGTATGTGTGCACATGTGTGCATATCGCAAAAACACAATCCCAGCTGGAAACTTCCATCCTGGCTGCTCTCAGTAGCCCGCCCTTTCCCAGCATGACACTTGTCACCCTTTGTCATAGCTAGTTGTTCAGCTGGATGCCTTCCCCACCAGGCTGTGAGCATCCTGAGGGCAGGGCTTTCCCTGCAGTCCTCAATCATGGAACACATAATAAAAAAGCTCAATAAGTTACTGAGGAATGAATGAGTGAATTCAACTCCATTCTAGACACCATGGGGTGCCACCTTGAATGCTGCTTCTTGAATGGTTTTAAAATCAAAGCTGTAATAAAACTAACAGCAGCGTTCTTTCTTCTCTCTTTTTCTCCTGCCTTCATAAAGGAAAAAATCACAGGAAATGTAGAATTAGGACTGGAAACCTTTCCCCATCCATTCTCGCCCCACCTCCCCCATTCTCTCATATACCAGGAGTATCTGGTATCCCTCCAAGGCGGTCTCCGGGGACTGGGTAATCTTATATAGGGTTGAGCTAGTTGGAAATACAATGGAGTGAATTAAGGCTGAGATTTCAGTTTCTAACTATAAATGTCTTGACTTATTTTCCTTTCAGACAAACACCTGGAAAGATAATAAACTATATTTTAATGTTTGTTTCAAATACAGTATTTTTTTCAACAGACAAATGTAAAGTTTTAAGTCCAGAAAAAAATAGGTTTAAATCACCATCCCAGCAAGCAGTTTATAAAACAGTACACACAATTGATCATTTCAAAGCAGTTTAATGCACTTAGCCAACAGGCATTAATAGTCTTTTCAGAATAACCTAACACCTTAAGCTTATTTTCTAGTCTTGGTTCAGATGAATCGTAACCTTTCTAAACAGCGGATAGTATGGGTCGCCCGCCTAATTGTAGCATATCCTGCATTTGCATTTTAAGCTTCTTTTATGATGACAGGAAAAAACAATCACTGGGTTTTCCTTTATGTGCAGGTTTTAAGACAATGGTGCAGAGAGCATTTTGAGGCAAAATGTGGTCCTCCAGATCCGGCAAGTTTGAGGGGAAAAGCCAGACACAGTAACTCAGCAAGGTGCCCTCACCAGGGAAGGTGGGAGAAAAAGGAAGTTTGACTGAGAGTCCAAAACACATTATTTACCTTGATTTTATGTTTAATGTGGCAGATTAAAACAGAAACACACAGTCCACCTAACTGGAGTCATAGACTCTGGGGCTGAAGAGAGCTTGGAGTTCACATCTAGTCTAATCCAGACAAGTCAGAAGAGGAAAGAGGCTCAAGACAGGGGAGATTTCTCACGGCCACAGGCTTACATTTATAGAGAGAGGAAGGTGTGAAAAGGATTGAAGAAAACGCCCATAGAATGAAAAAAAGTCTATGGGCCTGCAAGGCAACATGAAATACCATGTGGGGAACAGAACAGCCACCACCAAATACCCACCTGGGTTTGGCAGTTCACCCACATGGTCGTATTTAGTGCTTGGGATGTCCTCTGAGGTTGGTATATTGTTCCCTCCAATGTGAAAACCAAGGCTTGGAGACTCAGGGCTCGTGTCCTGCACAGGGTTGCAACCCCGCTTTGTCTTTCCCACTTGACTCACTACCACACCACTGAGGGGTCCTTGTGCCAGGCAGGCTGCCAGCTAAGGGACATTTCCCAGAAGCCGTGGCACATCGCTTCTGGCTTCTCACAAACGTCTCAGTTCTGTCAAGGGGGGGGGAGAAAACTCAAGACTGAAGACCCTGGGCACCCATGCTCCAAAAAGGCTGCCAAGAATTTCACGGCCCACACTGGGCCTTACTGATGGGCAAATAGAAGGTCATGGGGCAGGTTATGTAACCTGGGCTTACAGCAATTTTGCATCTTAAAAATAAATGCCATAAAAATCCATCTTTTGCCTCAGATACACTAGGCTAAAAATATCTCAGCCAGCCAGTAAGCGTGTGTGACGTTTTTCTTTATGCATCTCCCCATCCACTGATTCCCAGCAGACAAATAGGCTCCTAGACAGGTCACCAGTCCACCCTCCACAAAGGGACCGATCGGAGTGTTCTTGCTCAAAAGCAGATCAAATTGTTTCACTCCCCAAGCAAAAAACCCACCTTGATTAGTTCCCTTTGCCCAATAGTAGAAGTTATTGCTGACTAAATCTTTGCAATGTTGCATGTATTAGTCTAAGGGCTTAATGGTCTTGTCTTACTAAATTCCCTAAAGCAACCTTTTGAAGTGGAGACTACTGATGTCCCATTTTCCAGGTGAAGAAACAATGGCACAGAAGGTAAATAATCATGCCAGGGCTCTCTTTGAATTCATCACTCTACAGGTCAACATATAGTCTCTAAAAGGTAAAGACCGACAACCCTGCGTGGCATCCCAAAGCCTCCACAGTTTGGCCCCCACTTCCTGCCCAGGTTTATCTCCTACCACCCTCTCCAAACTCACCCAAAACACATATACATGTATTCCCACTCACACGTACACCCCAGAGCCTAAGCCCCAGCCATGCCAAAATCCTCATCCTTCCTCAAATATAACATCACCTTTTAAAATTCAGTTTCTTTGCATGTGCTGTTTCTTCTATCTAAAACACCTTTCGCAACACCTTTCCGAAATTGGCAAATTCCTAGGCATCCCTCAAGACCTTCCTTCTCTGTAAATCCTGCAAATACTCTGTCCTCACTAAGCTCTTTTAAGACAGGGATGCTGCCTTCTGCATCTCTACACCAGTAACTCCACATAGAGTAGCTGCTCAACATCCATTAAACAAAGAAGCCATAACAGTAGTAGTTAACACTTACAGGGTGCAGGCACTGTGCTAAGCACTTTATAAGAATTATCTCATTTGCTCTTCATAACAACCCAAAAACATAGATTCTGTCCCCGTCTCCTCATTATCCAGGAGGGCAACCCAGGCAGAGAGGGGTAAATCAACTTACCCAAGGTCACACAGCCACTAAGTAAAGAAATAACTTTGCATGAGTTCAGGAGCTAAGCACTTAATGCTAATGCTGTGGTAGGTGACATAGTCTCACTGCACACCACTGTGATGCAATAGGAGCATATGTGTATGAGGCTCATGTATAAAATGTATATTATCCATATAAAAACAGTAATAAGTCAGAAACTAGTCACAAAATATGCCTTTTAAAAATAGATTGCTATTGGACACAGAGAATATCAATTGTCATGAAGGAAATACAGACGTGAATAAGATAGTACCTGACCCCAAGGATCTCTCCGATCCAGTGAGGAAAGTACGATGACATTACTTACAACTCATGGCATAACCCACTTTTTGAGGTATCCCTTTTCTCCTTTAATCAAAGATACGTCCTTCAAACAGTGTCATAAATTAACTTGCTGTATCACAACACACTGGTTCTAGATCGAAATTAACTCTTTGCATTACTTTAAGATCCCTCTTCCCAGTATGAATTGTGCAAAAATCTTGATTTATGGACCTTATGCAAGGTTGCGTGTGAGCTGCCTCTTGACTCAGAAATAATACGAGAGAAAGAAAAGCAGGGGGAAAAAATCTATTTTCAAATGGGGGGGGCATCTTTCTTAAAAGGAGACAGAGAACCCTGGATTCAAGATTTCTGGCTAGTACTAGATGCTAATATAGTCATCATAACAGCCATCACAGTTAACTCCTTTCTACCACCATCCCTCTACCTTACTGGGGGATAAGATTGACTGTAAAGAATACTGATTCTTTGAGTTCAAATCATGATACAAAGGAGCCAAATAATTTTTTAAATATCTATACGGTGTTAATTTTTAAAACAAATAGATGTATGAATAATTCAGGCAACTCAAAATTATTATATTTTCAGCATATTTAAGGACATAATAATAATAATGATTGTAATTTCAGTTAAAAGAGCTGGATTTAAGGACATAATAATGATTATAATTTCACTTAAAAGAGCTGGATCCAAAAGGGTGTTTTAAATGCCCCTAAGCAACTAAGTATATATGAATGTATGCATTAAATGTATATACTAAAATGTTAACAGTAATTTTTGCATAGTAAAATTAATGATAATCTTTTAAAGCATATGCAAATTTATTTTAAATATATAGGCAAAGCAAACAATCATCAATTCAAATACAGTAAGGGTTATTGATGTGTTTTTTAACATCAACAGCATGATGCTAAAGATCAGTAGCATTTTAAGGCAATTGGAAAACTGTAAAAGGAGAAGAGCTTGGAACATAAAAGTTTTTGAAGGGTTAAGGTATAAATCAGTGCTTGGTAAGAGTGTCTATTCTGGGTCAGTTCCTGGTTCCTATGTAGTGACAGGCTAGTGCTATGACTAAGAAAACCTGAGATCACTTATGAATTGGCAGCACAACATGTAAGCTCCCAACTGGGTCTAGTTTCTACACTTCTAAAATGAGGAGCTTGGGCTAGATGATCTCTCGTGTCTATTCCAGCCCTGAAATTCTAGGATTCAGCTAAGTTGGGAGTGGTAAGCCTCACCAAACCAGAACTTTTCAAAGGCAGGTAATATGTACCGACTGCTTAATTTCAATTTCAAGTAAGAAAATTCAGTCAACTGCAGGGCAATCATGGTTAAAAATTATAAAGGCATAAGAAAGGTTGATTTTTGTGTGTACTGCCAAATGGTCAGCCTTGTTTATTGGTTTAGCATTTGCTTGCCTACACAGATTTTCAGTGTAAGATAAAATCCTCAAGAGTCCTAAGAAATGACCTACATTGGGAACCAAAATTTAACAACCACTGACCCCTCCAAAAACAAAGGAAAAGAAAGAAAAAACCTGCAAATGATTTAATGTTTGAGCTATGCAAGATATTTCTCTAGAAAGGTTGATAAAAATTATTATCGATATGGAACTCATGCCCTGGTTAATAAAAAGAAGTACAGGAGGGTGTGTGTCATTTAAAGAATTCAATATGAGCAATCACGGAGACGGTACAATGGAATGAGCAGGCACAGTGAACTAACGCCCAGTTGCACCTGTAAGGAAAGCAGAGACAGGCAGCATTTCTACCCATCAAGGTGATCCCTCTGGCCAGAAAGAAGCCACACGGTACCATTCAGCACATCACCAGTTCCACCCATGTGTGCATTTTCACTGTGTTAAGGAGTAAGCCACAAGGTGTCATAGCGGATCAATTGGAAGGGCGGTTATCAGTCCAGACATGCAGGTGGTGCTTCAGGCTTCCGACCAGTGCTGACCCAGCTCCTTTGGAGAAGTCTGTGCTGGGCTGCATATTGAGAAGCACATCTCTTTAGAAGAAATGGCCAGGAGAGGCCAGCGGGTGTGTGCTCTCCCTTCCTCCCCTGAGGCTCCCATTTAGACAGCCCTGCACAGACCCTGGTGAAGAGGAACATTTCAGTGTTCTGTTGTCTCCGCTGAGTTCTTGGATGGAGCAAACCCTGATCACGGCTTTTCCCTACAGAATGGAGTGTATGTGCTCCTGTGCATTGATCAACTCTTAATATAACCATGAGTATGTCTGAGGGATAATTATAACCTGAACTTTGGGAAAGACCATGGCCTCTCTGCCAAAGCATTACTCTCCAAACAAGATGGTATATGATTATTATGTCATCACTGCTATGTAATGGTGAAAAGCCCTTGTAGCATTATCACGTATTATGCGAACACCAAACCCACAAGTCCTAGAACATGTTATTGTAAGTTTTGTTCATAAATTGAAATATGCTAGTGCAGCCGCAGGCCATGTAAAAACTGTGTTTAACAATACTTTTAGGAAATCAAGCAAAGTTTTGCATGACTTACACTATTTAATTTGCTGAAAAAATAGAGAATAACATCATCATTATCATCATCATCATCATTCTCATTTATTGAGCACCTATTATGCACCAGATATTTTACATGCATTAGCCCTTCACTGCACAATGTAAAACTCAGGCTAAGAAAACTAAGTCTCAGCAAAGTTAAGAAGTTTTTCTAAGATCACACGGCAAGTAGGAGGCAGAGCCAGGGTTTGAACTCAAGTTTGTCTTATCATAAGTCATGCTGAGGTTCAGGATTTTGTATTTAAAGCAGGTCACTCTTTTAACTCCAGAACAGGGGGGAAAAAAAAAAACTGGTGGCAAAAATTGTACATATTTTCTAAAAAGGAAATATGCTGCACACATACACAAACACAATCCGACTGGGACAAGTATCTCTGTCTCTGTCTCTCTTTTTGTATGTGTGTGTGTCCTTATCTCTCTTTTATCTCTCTGTCTCTCTGTACATGTGTATCTTTCTCTGTCTCTGTCTTCTCTCTCTCATTCTCTCACACACAAATGTACACAGCATACACTTAGCCAACTAAGTTATTATAGACCACAACACCATGTACTGATATAACTTCCCATATTTTTTCTGTTTTGCAAATAACTTCAAATAAGCTAATTAATGGCCCTGAAAGCACTTTCCTAAAATACAAAGTGTTCCAGGAAATGTAAGGTAGTATCATGATTCACATTATAATTCATGGCTTCAGAGGCCCCCAGGTAGATCCAGACAGAAAGAAAAGTGGTAGAAATATCAAATGAGAAAAAACCACTAGGGCAAGTATAAATATTTTTAATCAGAAGTCAGGAGATTCCCAACAGATCTACACTACCCAAAGGGCACAGTTCTCGGGTCAGCACTTCTTTCACAGACGAAATTCTTCTTTCTCAGGGCTTTTTCTGGCTGGTCTGGCTATGCAGTCTACCAGTGAACAGCAACTGGTCTATTAGGCTCTCAGATTCTTCTCCAGCTGGGACTGCAGGCAATTGCTGGTAAGATTCAGGGCAAACTGCAGTGTCAGTCTGGAAGTACTAGTTTCACCTATAGAAATTGTTTATGTGAGAACATTCATTTTTCCTAGGACAGGTGGAACTTAATTTCCTTTATTCAACATATACATTTTGCATGACAGCTACATGCTGCGGGGCATTGGAGGGACAACTATCAACAGAGCCACCAGGTCCCTGCCCTCACAGGGCTTATATTCTGTTGAGGGCAGGCAGCACTTAGGAAACAAAGAAGCAGCAAGAAAACATCAGCTGGCAGTAATTTCTAAGAAGAAAGTGAAGAGGGGATGCAACAGAAAGTGATTGGGGGTTCATTTTAATTGAGGTGATTGAGGAAGGTCTCTCTTTGATGGGGGCATCTACGTTGGTCAGTAGAGGACCTCCTAAGAGCTGGGACTCTCTAATTGATTGCCTGCAAATAAAGCAGTACCATGCCAAATTCTAATCCAAATTCGTTCTTCTGATCCTTATGTGAGTTATTATGGAGGAAGCCATGTACCCATTCCACTACTGAGGGCAAAGCCCCGAGATGTGAAGCAACTCAGCAAGCTAATAGATCCAAAAGAAGCCCCTCGTGGCTTGAGTCTAGTGAACACGTGGTGGGAGATAAGACTGGACCATCAGGAAGGAGCTTTAAAGCTAGTGGGAGAAGTTTAGAGTTTGTTGTAGGTGTGAGGGGAAGCTGGGGTCACATGGACTGATTTATGCATCAAAAATGCCACCCTGGCTGCTTTCAGGGAGTGGATTATAAGGTGGAATGAGGGATCAGGGAGTGCAGTTAAGAGGACATGGCAATCCAGAAAAGAGAGGATGGGGGCTTGTAATGTCCCCAGAACAGAGTAGGTCCCTCTTTCAGATGGGTCTGCCAAATCTTTAATACTAATAAGTCTTCTATTTTTCATTGGAAAAGTAAAATTTCAACTTAGGCAGGTCAAAAGTGATGCTGATGTGCTGTCAGGGTCTCCAATAGGGAGTGGACAGTTGGCAGGTAACATGGCCTCACCGGCATGCTGCAGCAAGGAACAATGAATGGGGGAGTTAGAAGATCCAGCCCCTGGAGATTCAAGTCCCAGGGTGTCCATGTGTGGACTCAGACAGTCTTCACTTCTCTGAGCTTCGGTTTCCTTGTCTGTTAAAGGAGAACAAGATATGTGCATCTTAGGCCTTTGGGTGGGTCAAATGAGGAGACCCATCTTATTTCCAATAATTGGAAGGCATTTACTCTGACTGTAAAGACAATGGGCTCTCAGGTGGCTAAAGCAGGCTGTCAGGTAGGGAGGAAAAATCATCTCCCACAAAGAACTTCTGCAGGGAGACAGGATCTGGGGGAGACTGCCTGCCTCCCAGGAGTGGATCAGACTATGATACTGAGAAGCCTAAACATATCTGGATTTCTTATCCTTCTCTGTCTTTATTTTCTCTAAGACGATAAAGAAATTGATTACCCACAAAGGAAGCCAATACTATGTCAAATTCTAATTCTAATTTAATCTATTAATACTTAATTGATTATTATCACAGAGGAGGTGACACTACCAAAAGTGGGATAGCTTTTTTACATACTCATTCCACTCCTATTTAAAGCAATCAAAACACCATCTTTCACATGACTCAGAAGAGTCAAGCACTGGATAAAAATCTGAATATTTTTTAAGTAAAAAAAATAAAACTTTTAGATGACCATGCATAATATTCTACAGCAATTCCAGTGATTTTTCAGATAAAGCAAGTGTATTAAGTATTCTTCATTAGGGAGTGTGATTTGGGATTTTTGGTTTTTTGGTTTTTG
Source organism: Cynocephalus volans (assembly GCF_027409185.1). NCBI lineage: Eukaryota > Metazoa > Chordata > Mammalia > Dermoptera > Cynocephalidae > Cynocephalus > Cynocephalus volans. The sequence continues at coordinate 14,327,738 of NC_084468.1, forward strand.
TTTTCAACAACCAGGGTACATTGGCTTCATCCTTTGGAATTTCACATGGTCCCTTTTAAGTCATACATTTGGAGATTTTTTTTTTTTTTTTTTTTTTTTTTTTGTCTTTTTCGTGACCAGCACTCAGCCAGTGAGTGCACCGGCCATTCCTATATAGGATCCGAACCCGCGGCGGGAGCGTCACCGCGCTCCCAGCACTGCACTCTCCCGAGTGTGCCACTGGCTTGGCCCTAAGTCATACATTTGGGAAAAAAAAAAAAATACTAGTAGAACCAAGTTAGGTGAGTGGGGTCAACTTCCAAGCCACCTCCAAAGTCAACCCGTCCTAGGAAAAATGAATGTATTCGTATTAAAAATTTCTACAAGTGAAGCTAGAATCCTAGGTACTACTACTTATTTCAAGAGAGATGCTATAGCAGATAGTTAGGAGCACAACCTCTGAAGCTAAAATGCCATCCATTTGACTGGGGACAATTTTCCCAACTTCTCTGCTCCCAGTTTTCTCATCAGTAAGAATACAGATGTTGGTCGTATGTTGGTCGTACCTATCTCATGAGATGACCATGAGGGTTACATAAGCTGATGTTCAGAAAGCACCTAGTATTTTGCTCAACAGAAAGTGAACTCTTTATAGATGCTAGTTATTATCATCACAACCACCTGTCAGAAAGGCATGTGCCTCTCACGACATGTATCCACCCGGAGTACACTGTGTGTTCATCTATCGTGGCGCTCATTGTGAGAGTTGGTAAAAGACTTTAGAGGACAGAAAATGTCCTAATCATCTCTCTGTTTCCAGAGTTCAATATTGTCATTGCCTGAAACATAGAAATTCTTGAAAGAATGACTGAGTTTTGTTTTTAGTATTAATAGTGGCCTATGTTCAGATGCATGCTGCCAGAATTTAAGTTTAGAAAAAAAAAAATCTAGGCTCAAATTAATATTAAAAAAAGAAAGGAAGAAGAATATCTTGGTCGGAAAATGACAAAGGCTGTAGTATCTACATTAGTTGAACAGTTTTCAAATGCTATGTTTTCCGACACTTCAAAAAGAGACTGTTTCCCAGATCAATTAGATTTTGAGACCCACCAACCAAATCCAAATGAATAAGTTTATGAATCTTGTTCTTGGCAATTTATAAAGCTGGAGGTTTGGGGTTGTTTGTTTTACATTTTGTTTGCTTTCAGAAAGGGGGTTCTCTGTGCTCCTCATGAAAAATGAGTTAATGTGGACAATTGTAATAAAAGGAGATTTATGGCCCTGTTCTCAATACAATTTAAATTAATTTCTTTCTGAAACCCAAACAAAAAGCTAAATGCTTTAAAAATGCATAGTGTTTAAATCTTACATCATAATTTACACACCAAAAAGGGAGAAATTTAAATGTGCATTGATTCCAGGCTGATAAGAATCTGTGTTGAATGTGAGTTGAAAGATTTTTTATTTTTTTTCTTCTTGGCCTCCTACGAATAGTTAGTTTGCAGCAATTTTTAATTAAAAACAGTTCCCATAGTAAGAAAATGGAAAAAACAAAAAAAGACTTCAGGAAAATAAAATCAGCACAAGAGTCCTTCAGTTTGTTTCCTGAGGCCATGTAGAAAGCCTGAAAAATAAGAGAATTGGGAAGTTCTCGTTTTTTAAAACTGCACTTTTGGTTTCATTTAACATTTTCAAAATAGCTTTCCTTACCACCACCAATCCCCCTCCCCCTGCTCCTAACCAACCCCCTTCAAAAAACTTGGAAAGTTCTGTTTTGAACACTGAAAATCATTCATATAGCTCAGAGAGTACCAGCAACCTTTTTCTTTCTAAATTTCTGGAGGGGGGGGGGACCCTCCAAGTTATCAAAAAAGCAGTTTTCTTTTTTTCCACCTATCCAAATTACCTAATCTCATTTTAACTAGACTCCATCTGAACATCAATGATACTAAGCTATTCCATGAATAAACATGATGTTACAACGTGAAACCCTGTGACTGAAGTATGTAAAAATGTAGCTGAAAGAAAAGAGGACTGAGAACCCCCTTCCCCTCCCAAGCCCTCCCCAGGGAGCTTCAGAGTTGAGCTGAGGAGGGTGAAAAGCAGCAGATTTAAATTTCAAGGTCTTCAAACATTTTTAACATTCACATTAAATCCTGTAAAACTAAAAACTGTAATTTTAATAAAATCCTTGTGTGTATGACTTCATGTTGTAATCACAGTTTTCTCTTTGGAATGGGATGTGTAACACTGATAAAGAAAAAAAATCTCCAAACAGAATAAGTACATAATGGAACTCACACTTTCCTGGGATTTATGGTATTTTATTAAAATTAGCATTTAATTAAAATTATTTTTAAAATGCATATACTTAAAAACATCTTCATTTGAATGGAGACGTTTTTGGACAGAAGAGTCATGTACAATAACAAAGATTTTTTATAACTTGATAAACTTTCTTAAATTCTATAATAATCCAATGTCAGTTCAATCTCTTCACTTAAAATGATGCTTCTCATATATTTTACCTATATTTTCATCTCATAGCACAGACCTCAGGAAATGAAAAAATACATTGTTTCTCTTTTCATTGAAGCTTTCCGCAGATCAAATTCTGAAGTCTTTAGAACAAATTTTTTTACCCAATCTGACTGTACTCTGTGTGCAGTGTTAAACTATATAATTGTGCTGTTGTATTCTTTCAAAATACATTTGGCTCAGCAAGACCATTCAAATACATGAATTTTAGAAGACATCAGGAAAATTTATGGCAGCATTCACAACGGGGAAGCAACCCCCTTTCCAGTGCCTGGGAATTACAGTGAGCAAGTGACGCAAATCTCAAAGTGTTTCTCACAATTTCATTTTAAAAGGGGGGAGGGGACACCCACACATTTCTTCATGAAATTCCACTGAGATCTTGGTGTTGCAAAGAAATTTTATTTCCCAGAACAGCCAGCAGCATTTAAAACATATTTTGTCGTTGCTTACTTTTCAATGCGTTTACAGTCCTTTAAAAAGAGGTGAAGTCCTGTAATCCCTTAGACACTTGCTTTCTTCCTTTGCCGCAAAGATTAGGGTTCTAAACAACATCACGATATAATAATTGTGGGGAATGTGGGGTGAGCACTTTAACGGGAGAGGAAAGCAGATAGCTAAAGCAGCTTCTGCTCAACAGGAGGTACCAGGTCCCAAAAAGCGTCAAAAAGAATTGAGTTTCTCAGGGAAGGTGTAATTTCAAGGGCATGGTTCTCAAACTCTCTCTCCTCTTTTATGTACTGATTCATGGATTGTCTAGTCAACAAATGTTTATTGAGTACCTACTTTGTTCAGGAAGTGCTTGCCCTAAGTGCTTGCTTTAAACAGGACTAACAGAATCAGGACCTTCAAGTTTTCTCCACTATTATCTGATTAATTCAGTACCATTTATGATTTTGAACCAAATGCCATAAGCAAAGAAATAATATCTGAGCACTTTACTCTGTCTCATGATACTTTCTCATACTAAAGAAAACTGATCTGAATTTTCAAATGAAAGGGGTAATGCAGATAATTCACCGGCGAAGAACCAAGACCCACACCAACTAGTTACTGACAGAAACTAGTTAGAGATATTATTAATTTCCAATCCAATGCTCTTTAAACTAAAACTATCCAAGCTTCTGCAGAACTTTGATTTTACTTAATTGGAAGAAATGCATCAGTCCCCATGAGAGAGTGCCCTGAGGACCAGCCATCCAAGGAAAGAAGGTAAACATCAGGGTTCTTTACTAATTTCTTTCCATAGAAAAGGTTTCTAGGAAATTTCTACAATTTCATCATCACAGACTGGTTGCTATAATTTCTTTCTAGCCAAGTCTATGATACAAAAAAATGGAGAATTGAGAGTATTACCCAGACGTGTGTGTGTGTGTGTGTGTGTGTGTGTGTGTGTGTGTGTGTGTGTGTGTGAATAAACTGATAACTGTTGCTGGATATATTGTAGTTTATTTCAACCAATCCCTCTCCAGGGGGATTTATCAAAGCAGCTTTATCATAAATTGTAATCATTGGTAAAGGCACAGTGTAACATTTTCATAAAAAGTTATTTTTTCTAAGTACATATCATGATCAAAATTTAATACTTAATGTTAATATTTAAATATCTTAGGGACAATTATTTGATTCTTTCCTTTTTTTCATGTGAAATGAAAACAAATTTATGCTGTTGGGTTCCTGACACCATTTATTGCTTGGAAGAAAAGAAAATAAGAAGTGTCCAGTCAATTATTTGCATAATTATAAGAAAGATCTAATTAAGGGGTACAGGGGTTGGCTCTAAAACACACCAGAAAATAGTTCACAGTACTTTATTGTCACAGGAAAAAAGGTTTAAACAATTTTTTTGAGGATTTGCCATAATAAGCTTTCCTCTCCCACTTCTTGAGCTATAAAGTAGTTTTTTCCACTCAGAGCAAAATCTTTAAAAGTAATACTCCATCACCCAAAAGTTAGGAGTTCCAGAGTTTAGATCTCACAAAAGATAATATGCCATTTTTGAAAAACATACTACTAATAGGGTACTTTTCAATGTTTTATCTCAAACGTGAAACAAATGTGGGAACCCTCTTGCACCCTGCGGATTTTTTTGAGGGCCAGGGTAGGGAAATCTTGCAGATAAGTCTCCTAGCTCAGAAGTGGCCAAGAGATTAAGCAAGGGACAAGGGACACACGGGCGCACAGATAGAGAATGCTGCCCTCGTTCCTGACTGCAGGAGGATGCGAGAAAAACCTCTTCTGCAACTCCTCAAAAACTTTCTAAAATGTAAGGTGAACATGGGTTATTTTTAAATCCTGTTGCTGTTTAAGAAATGAACCATAATGGACCTAGTCTCTTTTATAAAACTAACCATACTTTTTTTTTTCAAATTTGTATTGCAATCAGGTGCCTGAACTATAAGACATTTTCTATCCTTCTAATTATGAAAGCAGGCAATGTCAACCAATAGTTTAAGTAGGAATTTAAAATTCCAACACACAGTTGCAAAGATCTAAATGAAACATACAAATTGTAACACACACTAAGCAACACACACAAAACACATGCACGAATCCCATTTACTCCAACAGCTAACCATCCTAAGCAAAATAGTTCACACTGCTATAGAAGCAACTGGCTTGTAGAGAGAGCAACAGTACCAGCAATTATATTTAATATCTATAGTGTCTTAACATATAAAAATAGCACTGATAAAGACAACCCAGCTTTTAAAAAACTGTAACTCCTTGTTCAGCAGTTAGCCAATCAGAAAGCAGGTCACACATTTTGTTAGGTGTATTAAGTACATTAAAGATCATGAATTCTCTATGGCTCCATTGACAATTCAAGCAAGTGTGTTTTATTTCATAATACAAACTTAATTGAGTCCCTTCCCAGAGTTAAGAGTCAATCTTCAGTCTAAAATTCCAGCAAAGCTATTCCCTAAAAGCTCTTTGGCATAAATCCTCTGGGTATTTGTACTCTGCAGAGAAGACTGAATTCCTAGTAATTTCTCATTCCTAAAGCAACTTTGGTGCACCTATAACAAACTCCTTTTCAGAGCAATTCAATACAAAGCCTTAACTTACAGACAAATAGAGAATCCAGCAGCACAACCTGCCAGCTGAGCTAGCACAGAGAAAAAAGTCAACTGACATTAAATATTTAAATTGCAAGAGGCGAGTCTGAAGTTTTGCATTTAGAAAGTTCTGCAAGTCCTGTTCTCTCTGCTCCCAGAGTTGCTAGCTGCCTAGGAGGCTGGGTCTCCCTCGCTCAGGCACCAGATCACAAATATGCAAAACCAGAGCTGACTTGAATGGTGAGCCACCTCCTGTCCTAAGGTAGGGTCCTTAGGGGGCCCTGCCATCAGCGATAGGAGAAAGTCAAGAATCCCCTTGCCCCAAGCAACTGGTTTTGGAATTTAACATGGAAATATACAAACATGTGTCCCTCCAGGGCTAGTTCTGAAAAGTATGCAGGGTTACTCTTCTGCTCCCTTTACCTCAATTTTGGTGACTTTGAAAAGCAAATACAGGTCAAAGCAGACTTCCTCTGGAATTTGTAAAAGAGTACATACATATTTTTTGCTAGATCATCACAAAATCCCTTGGATTTATATCCCAAGAAACACTAAGAGGACCGAGTAGGAGCCTGCACACACCAGAGTTCAGGGAGAGCAGCATTTCTGCAGACCCAGCATGTGAACCAAGTGCTGGTTCCTCTATCTCAAGATTCCGGCAGAAACTGTCCTCTGCTCCAAGAGTTGCTGTGCCTGGAAGCCCAGCGTTCAAACTAGTGGATTCATCCTGCCGCTCATTTCCACATACGTGATAGTATCTAGTGGGACACTTCCCATAGAATTCAGCCAGAAACCCTAGAAACAGCCCATGCACAGTTTTAAAACAAACAAACAAAAATACACAAACACATACTCAAGGTTGAAGTACTTACCTCTGTGCGAGACTGCAGTCTCTTGTTCATCTCATAGATTCGGTACTCTGGCTGTACCATGTATGGTGTATGTCTCCTATAAAATGGGCCGAAAGGAGAAGAATAGAAGGGGTCATGTGGTGTGCTGGACATCTTGCCTGCTTGTCGAAAATCAAGCTAAAGAGAGTATCAGTAACGTCCATGCAGAGCACATGGGCTGTGTTCTTCACAGTACAAAGTAGACGCACGCACACACGCTCACACACACACACACAGAGGCAGGCAGGCAGGCAGGCTGAACACACTGGCTGGGAACTGCTGTGGGAGCCTCTATAGTGAGAGAGAGAGAGAGCGGGAGAGCAGGGAGGGAGGCAGAGAGGGAGGGAGGGAGGGAGGGAGGTTGGTAGGGAGGGAGGGAGAGAGAGAGAGAGAGAGAAGCTGGATAGCTTTAGGCTCCACTGCTTGTTTTTAAAGAAGCAGCTTGTGGAGAGGTCATTTCCTGTCCATACTGTAGACTAGTTCAAAAATATAATTCTCCTCTCAGTCTGACAAGAGGTCTAAGGTTTGGTTTGAATTTTTTTCCTCCAGCCAGGACCCTTCACAACCTGATGGCTAAGCTTGTTAGCATAGAGGTGCTTTAACCGCTGCCTGAACCACTCTCCCCTGACAGCCACACGGTTGTAATGTAGCAGAAATGTGATTACTACAAAATAACAGAAACAAGGGCCAGCAAAGTGGCCCCCCGATTTTGAGCTGGTGATTCACTCTCATGCAGAGATGTCTCTGGGCATTAACCTGCCGCAGTTTGGGGCTCTACTTGCTGTTGTTTCAGGAGCTTGTTGTATTCTGTGCATTTCTGTCCTTCTCACCCTTAGCCCCCCAGTCATTCCTCTCCCGGGCCCTTTCCCTCTTCTTCTCCCAACACTTCATTCAAGCCCCCTAAGGTGGTGTAAGAGGGCCTGGATTCAGGTTATGGTATCGGAGCATTTTCAGGTAAAGACAATTATCCTGAATGTGGAATGCCTAAAATACATCCATGAGGCAATGGTCATTTTCTCTAGAAGGAAAAAATAATACCAAAAGCAGACCTCCCAATAAGATAGGATAAGCAAAGAAGGAGAAAACTCCCTCAAAAATGACCATGGAGATTCAGTCGAGTAGGAAACTGCAGATAACTGATTGGATCTTCCTCAAATAACATGTCCAACTCTGATGGAGAAAAGGTCTTTATTTTCCAAGACTGGTCAAATATATAAATCTTTTCCCAACTGTGGCTTATGATAAATGGAAGAAAACCCATACAGCCCATGGGAGGTGAAAGAATCTCTATAGAGAATTAAGGGATCTTTAAGATAATCAAATTCTGCTGGAACCAATGATAACCAGACATACGATACTTCAACAAAGCCTAGCCACAGAAAATTTAAATGTATTGAGCGAACACCTAACTGGGTCAGTGGTATTAAGGAAAGAAAGCAAAGACCACCAAAAAGCATGATGAATGCAAGACCTGAATGCAAATGAATGCAAATGAGACATTTCTTCTTTTTAATAAGCAGATTAATTAACTTTCTGCCCCAATCATGGCTTGGGGTATCTCCAAGTCACTAGCCAACAGGGGAAAAGGTATTACTAATTCTGCAATTTACACTCTTAAGGATACTCAGGCACAGAAATGTCCCCAGATTGCTGTCTTGATCAGTCTTTTTCCATAATTGCATGAAATGTTTGCAGAGTCCACCCCAAACTTCCAGCAACACAGCCCAACACAGTAATGTCGCTTGCCAGGATGAGATTACAGGAGGTATTACACTAAGGCTGCTTGGAACTTGTGCTGGGAGACCCCAAGGCAGGCCAGTGTGCTTGGTTTCAGGTTTCATTACAAATCCAAAAGCTGGACTAAATTTGCTGCAAGGTTTGTCAAAACACACAACCTTCTAAAGAAAGTATTTCAAACAAATTTGGTGTGATTTATGTTTTGGTATGGCGGCCACTGCAAAACCTAACAGTTCCTTGTGTTTAAATTCCCAAACTAAAGACCTTCCAAGAGCTTAGTGCCTGCCTGAGTTTGTGTTTATGAGACAAGAATTGAAGTAACACCTAGACAGGCGTGTGCAGCCCAATAATGATCAAAACTGGAACAGCTCAAAAACCCATGGAGATAGGGAATCTCTTTCTGAATAAGGGTAAGTTTTGCTCTCATTAGTTCTTGCCTACCATTCCAAGTTATAATTGGAAGTATTTCTTTCTGTTAATACCCAAAGACTCCAACTTTAGAGCTATCTGAAACTTTGTAATGCCTGGTCCACATTCATCAACTCTCATTCCTGCTATTTCAAGAGTCTCCAAAATGGGTTCCCGACTCACAGATTCACAGTTCTCTTCCAAGTTGCAATCCATGCTTATTCTAATCAAAATGTTGATTGTGGAAAAGTGAAACTGGTCATGTTCCATGTTTTCTCCTTCAGTGTTTCCTTGCTGCCAGTAGGAAAATGTCCAAGCTCCTTATGACGTGGCACACAGGCCTCAGTAGGACCTGCATGTGCGCTCTCTCTCTCTCTCTCTCTCTCCCCAAGACATACACACACTCACACACACACCCTCATTTATTTGTTTGTTTGTTTATTCATTCACTCGTTTGTCATACTTGATCTCACAGGAGTTACAATCTCTTCTCATGCATGACCACATTTGTACTTTTGTCCCTTGTTCACCTGCAAACTCCTACGCATCCTTCTATCCAATTAAATTTGCTCCTCCCCATACACCTTTTTAAATTATGCCAGCATTAGTGTGTTTATTCAAGAGATACTCCATTCACAGTGTGTGGGAGCACAGGCTATAACGCCACTGACCAGAGCTCATTTCAACCCTGATGCCACATGAACTTCAGCAAATGACTTAACTTATCTGTAGCTCAGTCATCTCGTTTGTAAAATGGGGACAATGATACTAACTAGTTCATAAGATTGTTGCAAAGAATTAGATAATACATTTGAATGTATTAGAACCCATACATCTAAAGGCTCAACAACTTTACTGTTATTAGGTGCCTGAAATCTGCTCAGGTGCAGGAGAACATGGGGAAGCCAAGATGGACATAGCAGGCAGGCCACCTGCCTTCCTGCCCTATGCAATCTAGTGAGGGGAAGAGGGAGATCATAGAAGAACTAGGGGACTCTGGGAACACCATTTAAAACTACAGTGCATGCTATGATGGAAACGAATAAAAGAAAGAGATAGAAAATCATAAAAATAGTAATTACTGTCATTTGTTAAGTACTCACTATGTGCCAGACTGCGCCAAGTGGTCTGCACAAATACTCAGTTACTCTCACATTAAGTCTGTGGGATTGATTACATTACAGATATGGAGACTGAAGCTTCAAGATGCTAAGGAACTTCCTCAAGGTCATGCAATGAATAAGTGTCAGGGACAAGATTCACACCAAGTCAGCCTGACTACCTGGGTCTTCAGAATATTGGTGCCCAGAGCCCAGGTCAATACTGATCTCAAGGGCATCTTTGTTCTTTGTCTCCTGTGGCCAGCGAGGTGCCAAGATGTGTGGACCTAATTAAATGGAAGAAGCAAGAGGATGAATTTTAGAAGAAGCATCACCTGTTGTCTTTGTCCTGCTTAATTTCAGACATCCATTGTCTTCCAGTCTCACTCCCACTCCTTCTCCAGAACCCTTGCCAAACTGCTCACACCTTTCTTATTGTCTAAAATTTCCCAGCACATACTCCCAAATCTGCACTACTAGGTGTCTAACCCTTTGCACCATCAAGTTACCTGGTTGGTTTTGTCACTCAACTGTCTGTCTTCTTACCCTGCTTCTTGAGGGACCAGTTATGACTTGTTTTCTTCTGGCCCAGGGCTGAGCCTGAGAAGAGAAGGAAAGAAATTGCTAATTTCAGGGCTACAAATCAACTCCTTTGGGAAACCACAGGAAAACTCAAGTAAACAATGCTTATGTACCCTCAAAGGAATAAACCTAGCCCAGGTGCGACAGTTCTGTTACCCACAAAGATTGAGCCATGTTCATTTATGTATTATTTTTCATGTTTAGAATTGAATAAGTTCCAGAAGTCCTCGCACAGACAATCAAGGTTCCCTGAAGCTGGCCTGCTCTTTCAGCTTGGAATCTCGTCTGCCTACATTCACCTTAGGTTTAACCCACAGAGTGTTGATTTTTACTTTAATTTGAAATACTTGCCCACAGTATAAAACGTGAAGGATTTCACATGCAATCCAGATTTTCATCTTCTCTTGAAAAGTCATAAACTCTGGCAACCCTTGGCCCCACCCCTGCCTGCATGGCAAAGTGCAGCTGAAACTGCTGATTGGTTCCTGTTGATTTGTCATGGTCTCTGTCACTCTCCAATGCCCCTAATTTCCATTTACCTGCCTAGTCTTGCTAGGTATTTGAATCTTTGTCCTTTTCCTTAATCTATCAAGTGCACCCTTTTCAATTCCTTCAACAAAGCTCTGTTTGCATCAGAAGCTAGTTTCCTTACCGCTCTTCAGTTCCCCCTCTCCACCCTTTCTCACCTATTACGGTGTCCCATGCTTTCTTTCTGCTCCTTCATTCAATAAGCATTTAATTAATAGGTATGTGCAAGCTACAGCAGAGATGTGGTGGGCGGGAAAAAGATAAATAAGGACACAGAAATCATGATCTTTGTTTTCAAGTGACTTTCAGACATGCAAAAATATGCTTTCTTCATTCAACAAGTATATATTGAGCCCCAACTATGTACTAAGCACCAAGCCAGATGCTGGGAATATAGCCCCCAGGAACAAAAGGTAATCTTCAACTCCAGGTAGAGAGGCAGTGTAGAAAAATGTTTTCTCTTTCTTTCTTTCTTTTTTGTTTTTTGGTTTTTTTTGTTTTTTTGGTGGTTGCCTGTTAAGAGGATCTGAACACTTGACCTTGGTGTTATCAGCACCGTGCTCTGACCAAGTGACCTAACCAGCCCGCCCTAGAAAAATGTTTTGAAGGATGAACTTTGGAGCCTCACTGACTTGGCTTGAATCTTGACTCCTACATTTAGCTGTATGACGTCAGGCACTTAACCTCTCTCTGCTTTGGTTTTGTCATCTATGAAATGGGGCTAATAACAATCCTACAATTCTTATGAGGGCTAAATAAGTTAATTAATGTAAATGTATTAGAGCATTGCCAGGTATTTAGTAAATGCTCATAATTATTCCTGTTATTATTAGAAGAGGTAACAGGAATTAACCAATCTCAGAAATAAATGTAAAGTTTACACTCCAAGTGTAGAGGACAAACTAGGGGAGTAGGCATTCACAGTAGAAATGGGACAAAAAAACCTAAGCCATCTTCAAATTTACAAATGAAGTGGAAAGAGGGATAAACTCAAACTAGTTAAATCAAGGGAGACTTCACGGGGGAGGTGGCATTTATGTATATCCCTGAGCACTGAGTCAGAGAGACAAAGATGAAAGTTTGGGAAGGGTCAAAGTAGGGGGATCGCCATGGAAAGTAACATATTTGACATCAAGCAAAGTCAAGAAACTTTGTGAAAATAGAGATAGTAAAAAGATGTTGATGCCCAACTCCAGAAGGCCTTAAGTGCCATTTTAAGGAATTTGCCATTTATTGCATGGGTACTAGGAAGCCAAGAAATGACAAGATCTGTGCTTTGTTCAAGCAAGATGACTTGCAGATACAAGAAGGATGGATTGGATTCATACAGACCCAAGAACTGACCTATGGGAAGTGTTGGGAAGTTGATTCCATGAGTCAACAGAAGCCCTGCATGCACCTACTCAGAGACCACTCTCTTGGATCATAGGAAAGAGAAGACCCGGACAGAGGTTAAAAAAGCTCTCTCTTTGTTCTTGGCTATCAGCTAGAATTAAAATGTTTGGTGATTTTGTGGAATTCTTAAAGGCTTGTCTTCTCAACAGCATCAGTAGCAATTGTTCAGGCACTTAAAATTTACAAATTAAGTTCATGGTCAAGGAGGGAATTGCTATGTCCATCAAAGAACATGGACTCTGTCCCCACCCTGCAGTGGTAAAAGAGTCTTGAATTTCCCTTCTTGTGATGTTCACTGTCATTCTCTCATGTCCTCTTGACTAAACCAAATCTAGAAAGTAACTGTAATGACTAAGGTAGGCCATAGCCAATGAGAACACCTCATTTATAGAGTATCAACAGTAAAATCCAAACCCATTGCATGGACAATTCAATATACATATAATTATTCAGTAAGTGTTTACTGAGTGCCTGTGTTGTCCTGGACCCTCTGTGTGAGCTGGTCCTCTCCCGTCTTTCCAGCCACTTCTTCCAGCTCATTCCTGTGACGTACCAAACTCTTTCCTCTAAATTCTAGAACTCTTTACTTTTTGGCTCTGGCATGGCTAGTTCTTTCTCAGCCTTTAGTATCAGCTCAAGATGTAATTTCTTCAGAAAGGCCACCTATGATGAGGTTATATATATAATCTATCAATGCTGCATCACTTTCTACTGTTGGAATCTTTGTTAGGTCTCTAACACTGTTCACTCCTTGTAATCATGAAAGTATTTGCTATTTACTTACATATTGCCTGTGTCCACTATGAGATTGTAAATTCCACAATTGCTAATGATGTGCTAGTTTTATACACCAAGGTACATTCAGAATTTAATATGAGACCTGGCACATGTGGGTGCTTAGTATATTTTTGTAAAACAAATTGTTCAAAACTTAGAATGAATCCTAGGAGCTGTCCTAGAAAATTTCATCCCTTAATTCCAGGCCAGACCATCCATAAAATAGGGATGTATAAAAGCTATTATTCATTTATAAAGTATTCATCAATTTATTCATCAATAAAGCATTTATTGTATACTTACTATGAGTCAGGTACTATCCTGGTACTGAGCAAACTAAAATGGGCACATTTGTTAACACGAGAAACTCCCTTTCCAGAAGCCATTTCCCTGTAAGTCCCTTTGTCATCAGGAATTGTTTAATATCCAAAAGATCGCAGACTTACTATTGAGACTTCTGTAATCAATGTCTGATTAGCCACATGGTCTCCCATTTAATGGATTAAATATTTAATCCATTATTAAGTAATGGGAGACCATGTGGCCAAGTTGCAAGGACCCTGCATTCTTGGTCCAGTTTTGTTCCTTCCTCACTATGAATTGGGTAAGTCACATCACAGCAAGTAGCTTTAGTTTCTTTATTTGTAGAATGCAGGTAATAGGACTAATTTCACAGGGCCCCTGTGGAAGCTGCTCAATAACAATAAACAGCTGTTGCAAAGTGTGACACATTGTTCCAAGCACATTATAAATATTAACTCATTTATTCCTTAAGGCAATCCCATAAGAAAAAGACTATTATTGTTCCCACTTTCCACATAAGGAAACAAAGGCACTGAGAAGCTGAGTGACTTGCCCAAAGCTATGCAGGTAGTAATTGGTGGAAAGAGAATGGAAAGGTAGTCTGGCCCCTCCCTGTGGACACTTTCAAACAAGGTGGTCCACAGCCTCTGTCCGTGTCTGCCCTCCATGTGAGCTGCTCGAGGGCAGGACATTTCCAGTATATGGTTGCGTAGATATGCAACATTATTTTTTTATGGAGGAAGAAAAATATAAAGGAGAGGATGAAGACAGAGTATCATTTGAAATGTTTTGGCTTGCAAGTAAAAGAAAACTTCCTCCAAATGTCTTATGCAAACAAAAAAAAAAGTATCCCCCAAAAGTGAATTCATTTGCTTATGTAATTGGAAAAGTCAGAAGCACCTGAATTCAAATACAGTAGGATCCAGGGGCCCAAATTTTGTCAACAGGACTTGGACCCTGCAGCTGCCTCTGTAGGTTCTCCTCACTCGCTGGCAGACTGTCCACGTGGTAACTGCAGGCAGGACTGGGCTTATATGCTCCCAATTTAGCCCAGCAGAAAAAGAGGTTTCCTCTGCAGGAGTTTCAACAAAAATGCCAGCTTTATGTCTCACTGTGGGGTCCACCAAAATATATGTTCAAGTCCTCCAGTACCTGTAAACTTATTTCTGTATAGGGTCTTTGTGGATATAGTCAAGTTAAGATGAGATCACTCTGGATTATATTGGGCCCTAAATCTGATGACCGATGTCCTTACAAGGAGAGACGCAGAGACATAGACACACACAGAAGGAAGATGGCCATGCAATAGGAAGGCAGAAACTGGAGTGATGCGGCTACAAGCCAAGGAATACCATGGACTGCCAGAAATCAGGATGAAGTAAGGAAGGACCGTTTGCTAGAGCTTCAAGAGGGAGGATGGCCCTGCTGACAACCTGAGCTTGGGCTTCTAGCCTTTAGAACTGTGAGAGAATAAATTTCTGATGATTTAAGCTTATTGGTTCATGGTACTTTGTTACAGCAGCCCTAGCAAACTAAGAGAAGAAACATGAATCTGGTACGCTGAGCCTCTTATATCCAACTGCCAAGAGGCTGCTTTAGCTCAAAACAACGTGAGTTGGAAGGGAGTGCAAGGAGATCCTGCCTGTTGTCTTTTCCTGGGCTAATAAGGATAATAATAATAACAATAGCATCATTTACTGATTGCCTACTAATTGCCATGCAAAGCTGAAGTCTGGTGCTTTATGTAAAATTACATCACTGGACCCTCACAACACCCTGCTGAGTTAGATATGTTTTCCTCTATGCATGAAGAGCCATCATACACAGCATATGATCCTCTTTCTTATGTTACAGGTGAGATCCATGAGAGTAGGTTCCATATCTCATTAATCTTCATATGACACCCTCTCCACTAATATCTCACACACACACACACACACACACACACACACACACACACACACACACACACACACACACCCTGTGCCACGCCACTAAACTGTGTTTGCACCAAATAAAGTGGGTGACAGATATCTCACATATGAGCAAATGGCAGCCTGTGGTTAGGGAAATCTCTGACTGTTAGAAATACTGTTCTAACATACTGAAAATTATCATCCATGATAATAATTATCCACGTTTTTCTCCTTATGCTGTTTTATCAGACCTTACTCTCAGCCACCCTGCAATCTGCCAGAACTAGCCTTACTCATCCTGACTTCAGCCACGTGCCTCCTGCATCCCCTCCCTCCCTTGAAGCTCCACGGGGAGACTTGCAGAGGGGCTGCTGACACGCTGAAGGCAGGGGACAGACAGCATGCTTCACAAAGTCTCCCAAACACTGCCAAAGACAAACTTCCACAGTGCGACTTGAACCTGGACAATCATTCGTGAACAAAAGAGCCCTGGTGGCCGTGCCTGCTCAGAATTGACTTTTGAGTCCCTTTATTATTGGGACTGACATCTGAAGTGTGTGTCCATTTTTCTTTCATAAAAGCCCTCCCCTAATCCAAGATCAAACAATTTATTTTGGAAAATAACTGTACATAATGGTACATTTCCCAGAACTGGCCAGGTTTCCCCCTGTCATTTGCCATCGCCTTTGAAGTACTTAATAGCTGCTGTAACTTGGAGAAACTACTATGTCCCCAAAACTGCACTTACTGCTGCAACTGCTTGCCAGGGGCTTATCATTTACTCACTGCTTTTATCAGTCCACTTCTTGCTTTTATCTGCTTTGTTTCCCATGTGAATTGTCGTTACATAGTTTTCTACCCATCATTTTTAAGATGTGGAGGGTTTCCTTCTGTGGATGGACCTTATCTGATCTGTCCTCTGCAGTTGATATTGGCATTATTCCCAATTTTTCTCTAATACAGCAATTCTTGAATGACTATTCTTATATCTTTTGGTATATCTGCATATATCCACAGCACAACTCTAAAAGTAAAATCATTTTAAGGCAAAGGGTATGCACTTTGTAAAACTTTTGTTACATATTGCCAAATGACCCTATAAATGAATTAAATGGATATAGTGCCACCAATAGTTTTTAATTTTGATTTCATTTTTTTGTTGGCAAGCATGATACACACTCATGAAGGAAACTGATTCAATACTTCAAAGTAAGGAGAGGCGGAATGCACTTGGTTTCTCCATTGCACATGCTGTGTAGAAGGACATGGCAGCTCCCCTCTGTAAGCATGTGGTGACTCTCCAGCCACCAATGTATGGGTGTATGGTACTGTAGCTGAGAAATCCCTATTTTCTAATTTTTCACAATTGTAAACAACAGCCAATGACTATCTGGCATTCATCCTTCAGCACTGGAGGTAAATGTCACTTCTTGAGGAGGCTTTCCTGACTCCCCAATCTATATTTCAACTTCCTTTTTGATTAATTAACTCAACTAAGAACGCTTTGCATAGAAATGAGCACCCACACAGTATTTCATATGTAGCACATCATAACAAACTAGGTCTATGTGCATCTATAGATATGCAGCAAACATTTTACAATGTGCAACATGCTGTGAGATATGTTATCAGTCACAACTTAATTTCTAACTGAATCAATATTTTATATACACAATGATTTACATGCTCAGTTCAACTGGACAAACATTTGTTGTCATCATGATGCATTGGATACTAGGCAAGTGTTGGGGATTGTGATGGTTAATTTTATGCATCAACTCAACTGGGCCACAGGGTGCCCCGATAGTTGGTCAGACATTATTTTGGATGTGTCTGTGAGGGTGTTTCTGGATGAGATTAACATTTGAATTGGTAGACTGAGTAAAGCAGATTGAGAGGATTAACCTTACATTGCAGGAGGAAACTGTAATGGCCTCTCCTGAAACATTTGCTGAGCAAGACAATGCTGATTCTCCTTAGAACCAGCCCCCACACTTTTTGCTTCTAGACCTGAGACTAGACTCAGTCTCCTCAGGCCCATAAAGGTAAGGAACACGTGTGACCCATGAGGAGGTGTGTTACACTCCAAAAGATCTACTTGAGTTTTCTAATTTATATAGACAGAAAATTGGGGTGCATGTGTGGAAATGGATATTAAAGGTGTGGGATAATGATGGAAGGAACATAAAGTTGGATCAAGCTGAATTTATTGACATGGGCTTGCCAAGCAGAGATTCTGCATTTAATGTTGCAGCTCAGGGAGTTGGAAAGGGCTCTAATAGTTTAGTTGGTTTGTTGGTTGAAATGTGGATCTGATACACAGTGAGCAAGTTGGAAATTCCAGACCTGCCTTGATTTAATGTAAGGGAAGGAATTCAACAGCTTAGGGAGATGGAATATTAGTGTGGATTTGTCATTTAAAACCTATTCACCCACACTGGGAGAGTCCAGAGACACACTTTTCACCATAATTCTGAGAAATAAATTTATGAGAAGAGCCCCAGCATCCTTGAAGAATTCTGTGATTGCTCCTCTATGCAGGGCAGACTTTACAGTGGTAACTGCAGTCTCTGAGCTGGGAAACCCAAATGCAATTGGAGTAATTGGAGTAATCAGATCCTGGGGTGGCAGCTCTCATCCACCAAAGGCTAGGTAGGAGTGGCCACAGTAATGGATAGCTGAGCCAAAGCAGCAATCAGAATAGCCCGATTCACACAGACCAGTGGTGTTGACTAGGTGATCATGGTGTTCCTGAAGTGAAATAGAAAGAAAGCCTATTAATTCTTACTAGATGTGTACAAGCAGAAAAGTTCTAGGTTAAATGAACAAAAGTCCAACTTTCCTTCCACAAGATGATATCACACTGCTCCATTACACTGATGACATCATGCTGATTGGACCTGATGAGAAAGAAGTATCAACTACTCTTGACTAACTGGTAAGGCATTTGCATGTCAGAAGGTGTAAAATAAATCCAACAAAAATCCAGGGGCCTTCTGCCTCGGTGAAATTTCTAGGCGCCAGTGATGTGGAGCATGTCAAAATATTCATTTTAAGGTAAAGGATAAGGTGTTGCATCTGGCCCCTCCTACAATCAATAAAAGGGGGGGGGACACAATGCTTAGTAGGTCTCTTCAAAGTTTGGAGGCAACATACTCCTCATTTGGTTGTGTTACTCCAGCTCATTTACTGAGGGACCCAAAAAGCTGCTAGTTTTTAGGGAGGCCAGGAGAAGGCTCTGCAACAGGTCCAGTCTGCTGTTAGACTTGCTCTGCCACTTGGACCATATGATCCATCAGATCTGATGGTGCTAGAAGTATCAGTGGCAGATAGGGTTGCCATTTAGAGCCTTTGGCAGGCCCGTACAGGTGAATTGCAGCATAGGCCTTTAGGATATTGGAGCAAGCTCTGCCATCCTCTGCAGGTAACTACTTTCTTTTGAGAAACAGCTCTTGGCCTGCTACTGGTCTCTTAGTAGAGACTAAACACTTAACCATTGGCCACCAAGTCACCATGGGATCTGAATTGCCCATCATGAACTGGGTGTTATCTGACCCAGCAAGTCATAAGTAGAGGCATGCACAGCAGCACTCCATCATCAAATGGAGGTGGTGTATACATGATTGGGCCTGAGCAGGTCCTGAAGGCACAAATAAGTTACATGAAGAAGTATCCTCAATGCTCATGCTCCCCGCTGCAGCTACACTGCCATCTCTCTCCCAGCCTCCACCTATGATCTCATGGAGAGTTCCCCCCAGTCATCTGACAGAGCAGGGAAAGACTTGGGCCTTGTTTACAGGTAGTTCTGCATGCTATGCAGACACCATTAAATGTGAATAACTGCAGCACTATAGCTCCTTTCTAGGGCATTCCTAAGGACAACGCTGAAAGATAATCCTTCTAGTGGGCAAAATTTCAAGCAGGGCACCTGTTTGTTCACTTTGCCTGGAAGAAGAAACTGCCCAATGTGTGACTATATGCCAACTCGTGGGCTGTGAACCACAGTTTGACTGGGTGGTCTTGGACTTGGAACATGATTGGAAAATTGGTGACAGGAAATTTGGGGAAGAGATATGTGGATAGACCTCTCTAAATGGGCAAAAAACATGAAGATGTTTCTGTCCCATGTGAATGCTCACCAAAGGGTGCCTTCAGCACAGGAGGATTTTGATAATGAAGCAGTTAGGATGGCCCATTCTGTGCATACCAGTCAGTCTCTTTCCCCGGTCAACCCTATCATTGTCCAGTGGATGATGAACAAAGTGGCCTTGGTGTCAGGAGCTGAGATTATGCATCGGCTCAGCAACGTGGACTTCCACTCACCAAGGCCGACCTGGCCATGGCTACTGCTGAGTGCTCAACCTACCAGCAGAGGAAACCAACACTGAGTCCCCAATATGACACCATTCCCCAGTGTGATCAGCCAGTTATTTGGTGGCAGGTTGATTACATTGGACCACTTCCATCATGGAAGGAGCAGTGTTTTGTTTTTACTGAAATAAATATTTACTCTGGATATAGATTTGCCTTCCCAGCATGCAGTGCTGCCACCAAAATTGACATCCATAAACTTATAACATGCCTTATTCATCATTAGACAGCATTTCTTCTGCTCAAGAAACTCACTTCACAACAAAAGTATGGCAGTGGGCCAATGCTCATGAAATTCACTGGGCTGACCATGCTGCCCACTATCCTGAAAAAGCTGGCTTGATAGAATGGTGAAATGGCCTTTAGAAGACTCAGTTATAGTGCCAGCTGGTTGGCAGTACTTTATAGGGCTTGGACAAGGTTCTTCAGAAGGCTGTATGTGCTCTGACATACACACACACACACACACACACACACACACACACACACACACACACACACACACATATACACACAACTCTTTCTTCCATATTCCATAGCCAGGATTCACTAGTCCAGGAATCAAGGGGTGGAAATGACAGTGTCACCACTCACTACTACCCCTAGTGACCCACTAGCAAAATTTTTGCTTCCTGTTCCCACAACCTTATCCTCTGTTGACCTAGTGGTTCCAAAAGTGAAATTCTTCTACAAGGAGACACAAAAATGATTCCATTGAACTGGAAGTTAAGGCTGCTACCTGGCCACTTTGGGCTCCACATGCTTCTGAGTCAACATCAAAGAAGTGAGGTACTGTACTGACTGGAGTGACTAATCCTAACTTCTAAGGGGAAATTGGACTACTATTCCCCAATGGAGGTAAAGAACTCCACAATAGAGGTATGGCAGAGTGTGTCTGAGACACAGGAAATTCATTAGGGTGACTCTTAGTATTACCATCCCCTGTTATTACGGTCAATAAAAATTACAATAACCCAATCCATGCAGGACTACTAATAGCCCAGATCCTACAGGAATAACTGATTGGGTCATCCCACCAAGTAGAGAACCGCAACCAGCTGAGGTGCTTGCTGAAGGCAAGGGGAATACAGAATAGCTAGTGAAAGAAGGTAGTTATAAATACCAGCTACAGCCATGTTGCCAGCTACAAAATTGAAGACTGTAATTGTAATGAATATTTCCTCCTTATTTTGTTATAATTATTCTTGTGTGTGTGTATTAAGCAAAATACCTTTGTTTTCTTTCCTCTCATGTCTCCTCACATGTAATGTGAGATGCGTTGACTTTATATTATAGTATTTAAGTATTGTTAACTTAACATCATAGTATTTAAGTTATGAGATATCAAAAAGAAGAGTAAACATCACTTAAGGACATTACTGCCTCTTTGGGGAAAGGGATTAGTGCATCTCTGATTGTACACAGGATAGTTGCATGTTTGGTGGAATTTTGACCTTGTTGTCTTTATTTGAAGATTACATATAGTTTAAGGAGATGCATACGAATGCCAAGTTGACAAGGGGTGGACTTGTGATGATTAGTGTAATGTGTCAATTTTTCTAGACTATGGGTTGCCCAGATATTTGGTCAAATATTATTCTCTTTGTTTCTGTGAGGGTGTTTCTCAATGAGGTTAACATTTCAACTTGTAAACTGAGTAAAACAGATTGCCCTCCTTAATACAGGTGGGACTCATCCCAGTTGAAGACCTACATAGAACAAAAGGGTGACCCTCACTCGGGTTAAGAGAGAATTTTTTCTGTCTTTGGACTGAAATTGAACATTGGCTCTTCCTGGGTCTGAAGCCTTCAGGCCTTTGGACTGCAACTAAAACATCAGCTCTCCTGGTCTTCAGGTCTTTGGTTTCAGATTGGCACTACACCACCAGCTCTCTTAGGTCTCTAGCTTGCCAACTGTATTAGTCAGCATTCTCCAGAGAGAAAAAATATTAAAAAGTAGGAGATAGATGATATATAGATAGAGACAGATAGATAGATAGATTGATAGATAGATAGATAGATAGATAGATAGATAGATAGATAGATAGATAGATAGATAGATAGATATTGTAGGAATTAGTTCATGCATTATGGAAGCAGAGTAGTTCCACCATCTGCTGTCTGCAAGCTTGAAAACAAGATAGAAATCTGGTATAATTCAGTAATTCATTCTGGGTTCAAAGGTCTGAGAACCAGGGGGGCAAATGGTGTAATTCCAGTACAATTGGGTCCAACGGCCTGAGAATCAGAGGTAGGAGGATGAAGTGGTGCTTGGGTAAGTCTCAGAGTCCAAAGGCCCAATCACCAAGAGCCCTGATGTTCAAGTGCAGGAGAAGATGGATGTCCCAGCTCAAAGGAGGAAATTTGCTCTCTTCTGCTTTTTTGTTCTATTCAGGCCCTCAGTGGATTAGATGATGCCCAATCACACTGCTGAGAATGGGTCTTCTTTATTCAGTTTGCTAATCCAAATGCTAATCTCTTCCAGAAACATCTTCATAAACACACCCGGAAATAATGTATTACAAGTTATCTGGCCCAGTCAAGTTGATACATAAAATTAACCGTTACACAGACTCAACTACAGATCTTGGGACTTGTCAGCCTCCATAATCATGTAAGACAACTTCAATATATATATTGTATGTATATGCATGTATGTATATATGTAAATATATATATATATGAGTTCTCCAGAGAAACAAAACCAATAAGATGTATCTCTATCTCTCTCTCTATATATATATATACATATATATATAAATACACACACACATATATATGACTAATACAGGAATACAAATATATGCATAAACAATAAACAATTCTGATATAGTAAGACATGTGGGAAAATAAAAACCAACAGGATAGAGAAAGAAGTAATTCAATTGTCTGAGAAGATCTTGGAAGATGTGAAAGAATGGGTGAAAATGGAGCAGGGTTTTGAAGAATGAGCAGGAGTTTAAAAAGTTAAAAAGAAAGATGGATAATATCAAAGTATGAAAAAATAGAATGTGAAAATTCATAGAAGAATAAATCAGCATTATGTGATCAGGACCTCCAAATTCTTGAAGAATTGTTGAAGTATAAAGAATGGAGAAGGCAGAGGAGATAAGACTACCCACGTGGAGTTTCTGATACAGAAATACTATTATTTTTAATTACATACTATTTTTGGTCCCTTTGGTTGAAAACAATTTAAGATGGCTTATTAGTAACAGATGATTCAGTTCAATGATCCAGACTATAATCAAGCATTAGTATTGACAATGACACAAGACGAAGACCCTCAAGAAACTTGCAAGATAGTCTTCATACCTATAATGAGATTCACAGAGAGGCTGTCTGGTTAGCTCAGTAAGTTAGAACATAGTGCTAATAACACCAAGGTCCAGAGTTCAATTCCTGTATGGCCCAGCCTCCAACATTTAAAAAAGAGAGAGAGAGAGAGAAAGAGAGAGATTCATGGCGAGAATTGCTGAGTGGCCAGGATAAAGGTTGAGGGATTCGGAAGTACAGAGTGATTCATCAAAATCTCTGGGAACCAGGACATCTTCCTATAACAGTGAGCTATCTATGGATCATTTTGTGTTGGAATCATCATACTATACTCTTTTACTGACTCGTGTTTTCTACTGAAATGCCAGCTTCCTTTCCCTGAGAGTTACATAAGCACAAGTCAAAAGTTGCAAAAAGAATCAAGAGAAAGAGCACTTGAAAATGTAGACAATAAAACAGAAAAATCCCATAACCATATTGTATACTTTATATATATTACATTTACATAAAACTATAGGAACAATCTTTATTTTTTAAGTCATGTAGTAGTTCTCCAGTTATCAGTGTAATAATTAGAGAAGATTTTTAAAAAATTAAAATAGAGAGGCAGTTGAAAACCAGTAATTCTACTCAGAAAAAAATTACTGACACTTTGGCATACTTCTTTTTAGGAATTGTTTATACATACATAAATTAGTTTCAAGTATAATTGTAATAAGATTATATATAAAGTTTTATATCTTTTCAGTTAACATTATAACCCTATATACCAGTATGACCATTTTCTTATATCATTAATCTTTGAAAACATGATTTTAAATAACTGTGTATAATATTCTAGTTTATGGGTGTAGCATGATTGAATCAGCCATTTCATTATAGTTGTATTTTTAGGAAGTTTCCAATTTTTTGGTCTTTTGAATAACAATGATGACATTCATAGTAAATCTTCAGCTCTATTTTTTATTTTTTCCTCTAGAGATATCTTAGGACAGGTTCTCTGAGAAGTAGAAGTCAAGGCAGGATTAGAAATGCAAGATATTATTAGGAAAAGTGCCTGAGGGATAATGGAGAGGGAGCTGGTAGAGGCTGGAAGAGCTGTCAGATCAAGGTGCAGATCTAACCCCTGCGAAGGAGAGAGGAAGGGAGATGCAGTGGACGGAAAAGTGACAGTCTGAAGTGTCATTCGATAAAAATTCCAGAAGTCCAATGGGTGTTATTCAAGCCAAAGCTGCCCATCAATGAAGTCTTGCATCTCTTAGCAGGTGTATCAGCCCATGGGAAGAGGGGCCTAAGCACTAAAGCTATGGGGGATTTCAGAATGCAGCAGCTGGAGCTGTCAACCAACTTGTTCCTGGCATTCAGAGATCTCAGAGGCACAGTTTCATGACCACTGAGGAGGAGATCCTATGAATAGGATACTAAGTTCCAAAGGGTAGAAAAAGTGTTAAATCTTTTGAATAACATTACAAATTCCTTTCCTTTTTGATAAATATCTTAACAAGTATGAGTACAATTTTTTTTAAATCTGTAATTAAAAGGTAATCATATACCGTGTCAATTAACCTAAAGCAGGAATCTGGTAGGTGTGTTTTAGAATTAGTATCACTCTGATCGACTTAGATAAACACAGACAAGGACACTGATATACGCACAAACAGGAAAGCACCTGTTTCCATAATAAACTCATCTTCACTCAAAACCAGCCCTTCCTTCTGACTTTTCCATTTCTGCTTATATAATAGATTTTTTTCAGTAACTCAAGTTTAAAAGTGAGTCATCCTTAGTGTAACAGATGCCCAATAAATAACTCTTAAATTAATAAGTTAAGTTAAATAAATAGAACTACACCATGGCCCAACCCTGTAAAATGTACAACTCCACAAGGTCTCTAATCTTGGGATTTTCTTTCTTTTCTCAGGGACCTTCCTCATGGTTGGGTTTTTGTTACCACTTACAAAAATCTTTGTAGCCATCTCCTGACTGTTTTCTCCACTTCCAGGCACACTGTTATATAATCTATTCTATGCTCCACTGCCACAATAATTCTACTAAAACACAGTTCTGACCTGTCTCATCTCTGCTCAGAAACTTTCCAAGGGTCAATAAAATGTAAATTGTCAACAAAGAATTCCCACAATATAGTACTATCACACATTCCCAAACATCCCTAATTATTGTACATATTGGTTGCCTAGAGCTGCCGTAACAGAGTGCTACAGATCGAGTGGCTCAAATCAACAGAAATTCATTGTCTCACAGTTCTGGAGACTGGAAGTCCAAAATCAAGGTGTTGACAGGGTCGGTTCCTTCTGAGGGCTCCAAGGGGGAATCTGTACAGAGGGGGAATCTGTACTGTGCCTCTCTCCTACTTTATGGTATCCCCAGGTGTTCCTTGGCTTGTAGATCCATCCCTGCAATCTACCGCCATCACATGGCGTTCTCCCTGTATATGTTTGTGTTCACATTGCCTTCTGAGAGGGACACTAGTCGTGTTGGACAAAGAGCCCATGCTAATTCAGCATAATCTCATCTTAATTTAAATTGCACATGCAATGTCTGTTTCCAAGTAAAGTCACATTCTGAAGCACTTGGGGCTAGGACTTCAGCATATCTTTTCTTGGGGGAAACAACTCAGCTTATAATGTTGGGACACTGAAAGGAAATTCCCCCAGTACACAGTAAAATGAGAGGGACGATAACGTAGGTTTTAAGTAAAGCTATTTATATTCAATTTAAAGGATTGCACTTTATTCTAAGATTATGTCCTCTCTGTCTTTCTACTGTTGAAATATCCTTTGCTTTAGTAATAATGATGTCATGATAATGATAATGACAGTAAATAATCATTTTTTTCCCAAGGGAAGAAAACAAAAAGTGGGCAACATGTTGAAATATTTTTGAAATTTTCCTTATTCAAGAAAAGTGATCTCCAAAATCTCTCGGTCACATGCCCTTATAGGAAAACAAATTGAGTAAGTGCCTACAGAAATATTTTATTTGTTTATTTTTAATTTATATCTGAACATTACAAATACTCAGGAGTTTTAAAGGATTAAAGATAAATAATATTTCATTTATTTATAATGACATAATTTTGGAGCAATCTTACTAAAGTTATTATAGATAAAGGTTTAGTGATAACAATGGGTTTGACCACGCTTATTATTTTGGTAAGTCATAGTTTAGCACAGGGATATGGCCATTTAAAAATTGGGTTCTAAATTCAATTTATTTTAATATTTTATTATCATAGTTGTCAGGACTGAAAAATTGCCTTGAAGAAGTAAGTACACAATCATGCAATATGTGCTGAAGAAGAAGTTTATGGTTACTCATAGTGGATATATAAATTCATATTTAAAATAGCATTCTTGATCATGTAAAATTTGGAGTTGAGCAGATCAGCTGGTTTTTTTTATTTTCAAA
Organism: Cynocephalus volans; assembly: GCF_027409185.1. Lineage (NCBI taxonomy): Eukaryota > Metazoa > Chordata > Mammalia > Dermoptera > Cynocephalidae > Cynocephalus > Cynocephalus volans. The sequence continues at coordinate 14,354,025 of NC_084468.1, forward strand.
CCCTATCTTGATTTATAGATTTGATGAAGGCGCCAATGTAAATCCAATGAAATATGAATACAATGAAACTTCTGTTTTTTAATAAAATTAGAAAATCCCCATTAGACAAATACCACAGTTATTATTGTTCCATTGACAGATGGAAAACTTTGGTGGTCAAAAGTACGATGAGAACAGGTTACATACCTAGTCTCAAAATCTTTCCACATCATAAACTTTCAATTTCTCAAAAAAAAAAATTTACAATAGACATGTAAGACACCATCTTAATTGAGTGATCAAGGTTAACTTGACTGGTAACTAAACATACTGACATCATAGACAACCTGATGTGCTACACTGTGAAGGGCATCACTTCTGTGATGTTTTTGACAAAAAAAAGTCATGATCTCAGTCAAATCAGGAGAAAACATCTGACAGAGCCGAACTGAGGGACATACGATAAAATAACTGACTACTATTCATTAAATATTAGAAACAAGACTGAGGAACTGAGACTAAGATGACAACTAAATCAATGTGAGTTCCTGAATTGGATCCAGGACCAGGAAAAGAATATTAGTAGGAAAATTGGCAAAACTCAAATCAGGTCTGTAGAATAGTTAATGGCATTGCAGCAGTGGTAAATGCCTGATTTAGATCACTGTACCATAACTACGTAAGATGTTGACATTAGCTGAAGCTGGGTGAAGAGTATTTGGGAACTCTCTGTATGATTTTTGTATCTTCTCTGTCAGTCTAAAATTATTTTAATATAAAAGAAGAAATTAAATATGCCAAATAAATTGTAATATTCTCTTCCTGTATATGCTGGATCCTCTTGCCCAGTCCATGTTAGATACCCTAACTTAAGATTCCCCAAACTGGTCCTTGTGTGCTTCCTTGCTCCTATGCTTTTGCTAACGCTATTCCCACCATCAGGAATTCGCTCCACAATTAGTCGAAGGCCTACTGAGTGTACAAGCAACTGATGTCTGCAATTGTTGAGCTGAGTGCTATCGTTACCAATCTACCCCTCATTATTGGTCAGTTGATGAACATACTTCTAAAGTGCGCTCTCAGATATATGATGATTCCAAATTGTTCTTGCCAACAACCCAGGCAAGAAAGACAGGTACCATATTCTAACACTGTTTTTACAGAAACAAATTCCAAGACATCAAATAATTTGCATACTTAGAGTAAGTGGACACAAGCATGTTTACTGCGGAATAAAGAACCATTTGCTCTTTTCCTTCTCTTTAGCCACACCCTAAATTAAGTAGGTACAAATGTGCCTTTCATTGATGAATTCATCATTTTGCCCAACCTGCATTGTTTGTCTCAGCATCAGTGCTGAACAGAAGAGCACATGGAGTCTGCAGAGATGATTGGGCTGAAGGTGTTTGTATTAGCCCATTTCTGTTGCTTAAAACATAATATTTGAAACTGGGTGATTTATAAAGAAAATGAAATTTATTGCTTACAATTTCTGAGGCTGAGAAGTCCAAAGTCCATCTGGTGGTGGCAACAGTGACCCAGGGGTCTCACATTGTAAGATGGTGGAAGCATAGAGAGCAGAAAGAGCAGAGCAGTCTAACCTCCTCATTTACTCTCTTTTTAAAGCCCTCAGAACCACACCCCTGACCACCATTTTTAATCCATTCCCTACTGCATGGTCCTACAATCTAATCACCTTTTCAAGGCTCCACCTTTCAATTACCATAATAGTATTTCCCACCCTCTTAACAGTCTCAGTGGGGGCTAAGTTTCTAATACATAAAACTTGGGGGACACAATTCAAGCTTCAGTGAGTTTTGGGGGATATAATTCAATCCACTACAATATTCTCACTGACGGACCTTTTCTAGAAGTAGGTTGTGATGGTTAATTTCATGTGCTAGCTTGACTGGGCCATTGTGTGCCCAGATATTTGGTCAAATATTATTCTGGGTGTTTCTGTGAAGGTGGTTTAGATGAAATTAACATGTAAATTGGAGGACTTTGAATAAAGCACGGTTACTCTCCCTAATGTGGGTGGGTCTCATCTAATTGGTTGAAGGCCCAAATAGAGCAAAATAAATGACCTTTCCCAAGTAAGGGGGAATTCTCCAGCAGACTGCCTTTGCACTTAATCTGCAAGATCTGATGGCCTTTAAATTAGAATATCAACTCTCCCTGGATCTTCAGGCTGCCAACCTACCTTGCAGATTGGACTTTCCAGCCTCCATAATTATATATGCCAATTCTTTTATATATGTATATATATACATATTCCTGAATATATATATAAAGCTCATGGAAAAATCAAATTTAAAAAAAAATTCAAATTTTTTCATGAACTTTACATATATGTGTCATTGGTTCTGTTTCTCTGGAGAACACTAACACAGTTGTCCTGTTTGTTCTTGATGTATGTGTGTTCTTTGTTATTTGCCTCTTGTTCCCCACAGTCATTTGCAGGAGAGGAGGGAGGGCAGCATAATTCGGGTATTTTCAAGTCTGATTATAATTAGCTCACAATACTTGTACACACTATTGATTAACTTTGAAGCTTCTACTGGAAAATATACATTTTGGTATACAAGGAAATGGCTGGAATATTGACTAAAGTAATTTAAATACACTCTTCTCAGTGTATCACAATATGATATGCACACTTATATGAACACTTGTCTTTTATTATTTGGCATAAATATTGCTAGCAATATTTAACAGAAAAGTACTCATTTCTTTGCTTTATTTAAAACGAAAACTTGTGGTTGTCATTTACTTTTCTAGTTCAGGTGTGGGTGGGTTACCACCTCTCTCCCCATCTCTCCCATTTTGCCTTTGGAGTATTTATTAAAGCACCATATTTCCTAAAACAAGTTAAACATTTCAGCATCCCTTTTATTCACCGCATACAGGGCAAACATGCTGTCTTAGAATTCTATGATGTGTCAAGCTTCGGTAGTCAACGTGACCCAGATCTTAGATCATATTTCCTTGAGAGGAAGATATTCTTCTGAGCCTGAAGTATTGGAGACATTTCTCTTTTGCCGTTGGGGTCTTCATATCAGCTCCGTTTCAACCCCTCCTACATTAAAATCTAAAGTATAATCCCAATTATTTTGTTATATGTGAATTTTGATGCATCAGTCTCCCTAGTTTTAAAAATAAGGCTACCATCCACTAGAATCTGGTTTGACTGCACATTTTTCTCTCCAATGTGTTTACTGTAAGGGGCTTTGAGCCATACATTTTTGCTATTTACAGGACTCTATTCAAAGTAATAATGAAATTGGATAATTACCCAAGATTCAGGTTGTCGGGTTTGGGGAAATGGTAGAAGTGGTAGTCAGAAGGTTCCTACCTGGGAAACTAGATAGTGACACCAGAGCAAGGGGAGAATGGCCCTGCAGGTTGGTGTGATCAGTATGTGCTCAACAGGAAGTGACGTGCCCACTCTCATAGGTGGAGTGTGATTGCCCATTTAGAATTAAACAATGAAAACAAACAAAATCAAACAGATTACTTGAGCATACAGAAGGAAAGACTCTGCTATTAGAATGGGAGCATTAAACACAGGATGAACAGCTCCCATTCGACAGCATCAGCCATGTGCAGGTGCTGTGTCAAACCTTGGGTGTATTAACTCAGTTAGTCCTACAACCACTGTAGGACGTGGGCATTGTTCCTCTCATTATGCCCTTTTAGAGACTAGAAATGTAAAACTCAGGTTAAAACACTTGCCCTGGTTATGTTAGTAAGTGGCTGAGCCATAATTTGAACTCACTTGTTTTATTCCAACACTTTTACTCTTGAGCAGCACAATAAGTGCCACCTGCAGCCAAGAGAGTCACCAAGGCAAACACTGGTCATGTCCATGCACACAATGCCAGCAGAGAGAGTCTCCCAAAATTCCAGTTCACCTGGCAGCTACCTCAGTTAGGAAAATCAGAGCCTAATACCATTATACATTTTCTGTTTTCTTCACTCACCTCCCTTTTAATTATGCTCTGCTCACCAATCACATGATTTGGCTTCCAATTTTTATTGGGGAAAAAATGTCACAGGATATCCATGCTGCCTGCCAGGTGGGGTTCTTGTAATGTGGTCCATGACTGTCTTGGCTTACAAATGCCCGTCTCTCCTGAGGTGGCTGGAGTAGGTCTGGCTCTCTCCTTTCATTGCCCTGGGAGCACAGGTAAAACACCAACATCCCCAGCTTCAGTCCAGACCTCTCAGAGAATTCAGCAGACTTCCTGCCACCCCATGAGGTGCTCATGGCAACCCAGGGGCCAGACAGCTGATCAGTTCTGATGACATATCTTTCTTTTGAAATTCATCAATTGCTACCAGAAATAATCTCAGAAATGTATCTATAAAAAGCTATGTAAGACCTACCATTTTTTAATTACACAAAGTTCCTGCCTTCTTTCCTTAATCAGACACAGTCTTTTCCCCTTCTGGACAATTTCCCCCTCTTTAAGCAGGTGATGGCCAGATTGGAGTGTGATTTCCCTGGATAAGGGATGTTTACTGGTGAGTCTGCAGTCTGAGTGCCCCATCGCCTCCTGCCTCCCTCTAGTGGCAGCTTCAGGGATGGCAGGCACATGAATGTAAATTGTAAATCACACCTCATGGTGCCCTTGTTTAGGAATCCTCCAGGGGTCTCCCCATCGGTTAGAATAAAACCCAACTATCTACCAGATTCTACAAGGCCACAAGCCATCTGGACCCTGCTTATCTCTCTGACTACTGCCATCTCTTTCCTCCTCACAATCCTTCTGCCGTCATTCTAACTTCAAATATGGCAAACTAATGCTCCCCTTAGAATCTTTGTATTTGTTTTTCACTTTCTGGAATTCACTTACCCCAGGCTCTTTAAGGCTAGCTTCTGCTTGTCATTTCGGTCTCAGCTTAAGTGCCACCTCTTCAAAGGAGTCTTTTCTAACCATCCAATCTACAGAAACCCTCTTTCTTCATTGCATGCAATATGTTTTTATTCCTTTATGGTATTCACCACTACCTGACATTTTCTTGTTTAAATCTTTGTGTTTACTTCTTTTGCAACTTAAATGGAAGCTCCATGGACAAACAGTGCTTGTGTTTTTCAGCTCTGTATTCCCAGTGCTTAAATTAGCACCTGGCACACAGGAAGGGACTCAGTATGCATTTAGTAGTGAATCAATTCTGCCTCTCTCCCATCCGAAATCCATGGCAGATAGAATCAATCAAGTACTATGCTCTCCCTCTGCGTCTACAGCATTGTGAGGACCATCCACTGGAGATCCTGTGCTCACCCCTTGTTCAAAAATAAATTCTAGACAGAATCCCGAAAGTCAGAGATGATATTTTAAAAGAATATTCTTATAATATTGCAATGGAGGAAAAATCTCAATGGAAAATATATTCCAAAGTTAAGCCAGAAGACAATAAGGAAAGAATTGACAGATGTGACAATAAAAACATTAAATGGTGTACAACATAGTAAATCAAATTAAGGATAAGTGAAACATTTGGTAAAAATATTTGTAAAATAAATAACCAAAGATTAATAATCTTAATTTTTTAAATTTTATTAATCAGTAAGAACAGGAAAACATTCCTATAGAAAATAAACCTTACCTATAAACAAACAATTCACACAGTAAAGATGGCCAATGAGAATGTTGAAAGGGCTCGCTTATAATCAGGAAAATAAAAGTCAACAGAGAATTATTTTTCCTATCAGACTAATAAGAAATACAGTGTCGGGGAAGGGGGAATGGTGGTTGTTATCACTGGGGAGGAGTGAAAATGGGCAATGCCCTTTTGCAAGGCAATTTGTCAGCACCTACAGGAATGTATGGTGCACATGCATGATCATTTCATAGCTGAGTATTTAGAATGGACAGTTCTTTGAACACAAGTGAGACGAAATACTTTTCATGTTAGTTGTTCATCCATATGTTTTTCTATTCTGAACTTGCCTGTTTATGGCCTTTGCTTGCTTTTCCATCATTAGATTGTTGGCTGAGTAAGACTAGAAGATAAAGAGAAGCACAAAGAGGTCACTAAAGTTTACTTCATCCTTCACATAAGGGCTATTAAACTCCTTTATCATTTCACTTCCAACAGTGGAGCCAGTGGAGGCAATAATACAGGTACAATCATTTCTTAGCAATGGCCCCACCCTCAGGAACTTGCAATCCCTCCTAACTTGATAAAAAGACAAAATAATTGCATGTAATGTAATTCATCATGCATTCTTCAATTCAATTAGCAAACATTTATCAACTATCTGCATTTGCCAGGTGTGGCTTTAGCTGTCCTTCCTTGTCCCATTTGCCTGCACTTACTGGTAAAATATGTGCAAATACGGACAACCTCTTAAGAAGCCATGGCAGAGGATTCAAGGCCAGCCATCAGAGACTACAGAAAAGATACCCACTTTGTCCTTCTGAGCCAGAGGAAAATGCTTTTATTAGAATTTTTAAAGTAGAAATCTTAAAATTCTCCACATATAGTTAAGTTAAAAAAAACAAATGTTAACAAAATGCTATGCATATTATGGCTTTTTTTATCCACTTTTGTTAAAATATTATATATACAAGAGTACTTCAAAAAGCTCATGGAAAGATTCATATTACCTTCCAATTCTATTTTTCCACGAACTTTTTGAAGTACCTTCATATGTCTATACACATATTTTCATATATGCATATTTACATAAATGAATTTGGATAGGAAACATTGTGGAAGAATATATTTCAAACTTATTTTCTCAAAAGGTGCAATTTCACTTTTTTTTTCTTACTTTTATTTCCACAATTTTCTGCTACTAATGTATACTACCCCAAAAAACTAAGAAAAAAAAATTCTTGCATAATAGATAAAGGTGGGTTCTATTATCAAATGTCCCAATTTCCTTTTGGTCTCTTTTCTGTCACTTCCTAATCTTATGAAATAGATAGTTACTTTAAAATCCTACTTAACTATTCGAAGCCTTAGTTTTTACACCTGAAAATAGTGATAACAAGTAATAACTGCCCTTATAGGTTCTTGGTTTGAATTAAATTAGATCAAGTAAGAAAAGCCCTTAGCACCACAGCTTCACACTTAGTCATTACTCCCAATGTTAGCTCATGTCATTTTTTCTTCTTTTCTTATATGCAAAAATGATTAAAGTCAATGAAACATTAGGGGATCTATAAAAGCCATAACTATACACTCAAGAGTTGCTCGGATAGTCCCAGTTTCAAGTATGTTATCCTCTTGCCAGACCACATGTACTGATTTTGATTTAGGACTCATGATTTTCATCAGGCTTATGTTCCTTTTGTCATCTTATCATAATATCTAACATTTTTTAGCACTTGCTATGTGCTATACAATCTTCTGAAATGAGAAAAATATAGCTCAGAGAGTCTGACCCAGAGTTGCCTGCAGCTTCAAGATTCATTCATAGCCAAAGCCTCTTATACAGTTAACTGGAATGTTACCTTTCCTTCTAAATGGATTGATAACCTTAGTCAATTGTAAAGGTAAAAATGCTTCTCAATGAAAATATATTTTTCAACCCATAATACTAAGGATTAAATGTAAAAAAAAAAAAAAAAGAAAAGAAAAGAAAAAATCCTAAGGTTATATTTTATCAAGTGAATACCACGTTGATATTAAAAGTTGACAAAAATTGAACCAAAAGAGAGAACTACATACAGACCATTCACTAATAAACATTTATGCAAAAATCTTCAATAAAATAAAAGGAAACAGAATATAATAGCACATTAAAAATATATACATTATAACCATGTGTGCTTTTTTCGAGGAGTGCAAAGGTGGTTCAATATTAGGCATTGTGTTTATATAATTTATCATATTAATAGACCTAAAGAGAAAAATCATGTAATTATTTCCATAGATACAGAAAAGACATTTGCCAAAATCCATATGCATTTATGTAAAAGGAAAACAATAAAATAAGAATTAATAGATATTTCCTTGACATACTAAAAATCACATATATGACTTTAATAATGAAAACAGAAATTTTTATGCTAAAGTCAGAACTAAAAAGAGTGCTGTTCAATATTTCTATACAAAGATGCTTATTAAATTAATGTTATTAATTAACATTTTGTTGGAAATATTAGTCAATGCAACTAGGCAAGGAAAAGCAACTAGAGGCACAAAAATTGGAAAGAAAGAGGTGAAACGCCCTTTATTTGCAGATGAAATAATTATACATCTGGAAACCCCAAGATAAACAATAAAACATCATTACAAAACAATAAGAGTTAGAAAAGAATAGGTTGTAAAATGAACATGTAAAACCCAATAGTTTCATATATTAAAACAAAAACCGGACAGAAGATAAAATGGAAAAGAAGGCAGAATTTATGTGATAAGAAAAAGAAAAAAGAAAAATACATAACTATAAATTTAACAATTAGCTTTTCATTAAAGAAAACTCTTGTAAGATCTAAGAGCAGTCTTAAACAAAAAAAAGTCAAACCATGTTCCTGGATAGAATGAATCAGCATCATAGAAATGCTAGTTTTCCATAGGTTAACTTATAAATGTAAGGCAATCCCAATAAAAATACCACCAGATTTTTTTTCTAGACAAGTCAATTACAAAATTCATTTGGTAGTATAAACAAGCAAAAATAGCCAGAAAAAAAAAAAAAAAAAAAAAAAAAACTCTGAAGAGAGGAGCTAGGGGGAAGGCTAGCCCTGTCAGATATTACAAGCTTTTGTAAAGATAAAGTGTGGTATTGTTGCATGAACAGACAGGCAACCAATGAAACTGAAGAGCAAACAAAGAAATAGACATAATTATAACGGCAAATTTTGTATATGGTAAAAGTACCTTCACAAGTAAGTAGTGAAAAGATCAACTTTTTCATAAGTAACATCAGGATATGTGGATAGTCATATAAACAAAATAAAAATGAATCTATTTCTCATGCCATCCAGCAGGATAAATTCCAGATGGATAAGAGGTGTAAGCATAAAAAATGAGGGCTGGCAGATTAGCTTAGTTGGTTAGAGCATGGTGTTTTAACACCAAGGTCAAGGATTCTGATCCCTGTACCAGCCAGTGCAATAAAGAAAAAAAAAAGTGTAAAAAATGAAAACATACAAGTAGTAGGTAAAAATATGGGTGAATTTTACTATAATGCAGGGTTGGAAAAAATCTTCCTTAACTATTATTCAAAACTCAGAAGAATTATAAGAACAAATAAATTATAAAAAGAAAAAAATATTTACATGGAAAAAGATACCATAAGCAATGGAAAGAAATATGTATCTTATATAATAACAAATTGTGCCAACAAATCTCCCTAACATACATGAGCTTCAAAAATATTTTTAAATACCTGCAATTTTATAGAAAAAGAACTGGAGAATAAACAAAATGTTCATAGAAAAATACATTCAAATGCCTGTTAATAATGAATAATTACTCAAATTCATTCATAATAAAAGAAATCTACTTCAGATTGAGGTGCTATTTCTCAACCAATAGGTAGCAAATACATGCTTTCTTATTAATTTGGCAAAAAAATCTGTAGACAAGACTTTAGGCAAGTAGACACTTTCTTATAATGCTGCTGCAAGTGCAGAGTGGTACAATTCTTATAGCAGGGAATTTGGCAACACAGAAAAAAAATTAAATGTGCATTTAAACTCTGACTTAATCTCACTTCTAGGAACATATCCCAAGGTACATTGGCAAATGAAAGGAGGGAAGGAAGAAAGAAAGGAAAAAAATAGAATAGTCTCAAGGCTATTTATTGCAGAGTTAGTTATAATAGCAAAAACATGGAAATGACCCCAATGTCTATCAATAAGAGATTGGTCAAATAAATCCCGGTACGTTTACACAATGCAATATCATGCAGATTTATAAAAGAATAAAGAATAGCTCTATCTATGTGTTAGTATACAGTGATACACAGAATATAGTGTTGTGTGAAAAAAGAAAGTTAAGAAAAGTGTGATTAGTGTGCTGTTTTTAGGTAAAGGGAGTATGAATATATGCACGTAACTGCTTATATTAATAAAAAGCAAATGATGGAAGGACAAACCATAAAATAAAGGAAAACCATTATCTATACAGAGGGGTTGGTTTTGTAGATTTGGTTTTATTTAGTAGTTTTGACTTTGGAACCATAGAAAATACTTTACATAATTTTAAGACAAAATTAAGTTTTTTCAATTATTAACAATGAAAAGTAAAATAAAACAGATGAACTTCACTGTGTTCACAGTTTGTGTCAAATCCACAAAGAGAAAAAAATCCCAAGCGGTTGTATAACACAGTAATTTGACTGTTTATCCCTAGTGGGATATACCCTGAGAACAAAAAGAACTGTCCCTCACCCCACAAATATGTAAACTTTAAAAAATAATCCTATTGTTTATGGCCATGGCAGTGTTGGTGGTGATATTACGCTGAGTCTATTGTGTGTGTATTGAGAAATAATGCAACTGCATGATTATGTGAAATGCAAATTTTATCATTCCTCTGAGGAAAGGGCTATGAAACAAATGACCCATTTTCTTCAATAAACAAATTGTAGGAAGCGGGGGAAGGGAGAGAGAGAGAAACCACCTATATATTAAAATGAACTTAAACACCTATCAAATAAGCAAAATATGTGCACCTTATCTCAATTCTGATTCAAACAACATGTTTTTTAAAGGGTGACATTTATGAAACAATTGGAAATTTAAGTAAGACTGGATGCTTGATATTGAGAATTTATTGCTTTTTTGTTTATGTAAATGAATGAAATTGGAGTTATGTTTTTAAAAGAGTTATTATCTTTATATATATATATATGTATGAAGTATTTATGGACAAAATGATAGGATAAAAAAATTAGCTTCAAAATAGTAAGAGGAGGAAAGTGGGTGGAAATATAGATGAAACAAGATTGGCCATTAGTTGATTAATAATCATTGAATTGAGTGATGGGTACATGTGAGCTCATTACATTATTCATTCTATTTTGTGTATGTTTGAAATTTTCCACAATAAAATAGTTAAAAATGCCAACATTATGTTATAAAAATAAACAAAAGATTGCTAAAATTTTACAGATTTATAAATAAAGCATAAATTCCAAAACAAATTAAAATCTTAATAAAGAACTAGGTTTTGTGAATCTGTAACTTTAGTACATTGAATACTAATTGTTTAAGCCCAAATGCAATTTCTGGTTAATGGTTTCTATGCACAAAAGCCAATCTCAAGGACACTATAAAATAAATTTAACAATAAAGAGGCTTGGCTCTTGAGGGAGACAGCCTGGATTCAAATTCTTTCTCACCACAAAGTTGAGTTAATAAATATAAAGTGTGTGGAATAGTGCCTGGCACGTAGATAACACACAGAAGATTCCAGCAACCATGATGACCATCAGCCTGGTCAGTGGAAGGAGAATAAGCCTGGTTTCAAATCTTGGCCCTTCCATTTATGAACTAGGAGCAAGCTATTTGGCTCCATTTCACAAATATATATGAAAGTGCCTTCTGCACTGTACCGGAAAAAATGGGTCTCTGTTCTTGAGGAGGTTACGGTCTTGTTGGGAGTTCAGGACCCGCTACTCCAAGATATGGCCCCTTAGAATTGGAGAAAACAGCAGAAACTGGAAGGTCTCTCTGCCCTTTGACTGGCCTTCTCCCCAAAAGCAGGTCATAAAAAATTCTTTTACCTTCCTCTAAAGCACGTCATAAGACCCCCAGAGGTACCCTCCCCTATACCCTGAAGAAAGAAATGTCCTTATCTCTGAAGACACAGGGACACAGAGAAGAATCTAAACAAATAGACCTTGCTGAATTTCCTTCTCTTTGTTGCCATTAGATCAGACCCTTTTTTCCCAGTCACACTTCCTCATCATACTTTGTATAAAAATGTACAGCTTTCCTGTTCTTTGCATCTTGATTTTTGAAGGCTCCCATGTCACATAAAACATATTAAATGTATGAGTATATGCTTTTTTCTTAATAATCTGTCTTTTGTTAGGAGCTCCAGCCATAAACCTGGTAATAAGAAAAAAAGATATTTCTTCTCCACTCCAGTTTCTGCCACCCCAGATGGGACAGCTGAGATATCCCAGTCACTTCAGATCCTGCAGATGAGATCCTGGGAAAAGAGACAAAAAGCCAGCAAAAGGAAAATTTGTTTGGATTGTGAAATAAATTTGTATGCTTCTCTCTTGTTAATCTGTCTTTTGTTACAGGTGCCTCAGCCAAGAACCTAGTGATGAATGAGGAAAGAAAACTTTCCTCCCCTACAATCTACAGTCTAAAGATATCTCTCTGTTCCCAGTTCTAAAATTATCTTAATAATCACAGATGATAATACCTTCATTGAGGTGCTTTGCAAATGAAATAAAGAGGGTTCCAATGATCTAAACAGAAAAATCTTCAAAGCAGAAAAAAAATGTTTGTAGCACCCCAGCTACAGGAAAATAACCTTCAAGAGCACTGGCTTATGTTTTTTCTTTGCTCATCATGCCCCCAGCTGATGTTGGTTTGCTCTCCAAACGGACCTACCCATTACCCTATGCGCAACTAACTTTTGGTTTTTCCTATTAAGCTGAAAGGGGTTGCATTAATTCTGAAGTTATTTATTGCTTGAATTTTTAAATCAAACCTTAGCCCATTTTGTCAAGGTAAACTGATCCCCAGGTACCCAGAATCCATTCACCTTTTATTTATGCATTTATTCAATTAGTAGTTTCGAGGCCCACTATGTACAAAGCGCTGAGCTAAGACTTGGGACAATCCTAAATACATAAGCAAAAGAGCTTTGTATTCTAACAAGAGGAGAAAGACAATAAACAATATGTTCAATAAATTAATGTATTTTTACTATATAAAGTGGTGAAATGTACTGTATTAGTCCATTTCTGTTGCTTATAGCAAAAAAACTGGGTATTTTATAAAGAAAATGAAATTTGTTGCTTACAGTTTCTGTTGCTGGGAAGTCCAAAGTCCAGGGAACACATCTGGTGAGGACCATGGTGGTGGCAACAGTGACAGTAGAGGATCACATTGTGAAACAGTGAAGCAGAGAGAGAGCAAAGAGAGAGTGACAGACTCTCCTCTCTTTTCTTTTAAAGCGCTCAGAACCACACCCCTGATCACCATGTTTAATCCATTCAGTACTGCAGGATCCTACAATCTAATCACCTCTTCAAGGCTTCAGCTTGCAATTACCATAATAAGATTTCCCACTCTTCTAACAGTCACAGCAGGGGCTCTTTCTAATACATAAAACTTGGGGGACACAATTCAAGCTTCAATGAGTTTTGGGGGGACATAATTCAATCCCCTACATGTGCCATGGGGGCAAAATGTAGGGAAGTGTAAACTGGTTTTTAATAATATTTGCTGATTGATTTGTGTATATTTGAATTTTACTGACCTCTGTAAATTACCTACAACTTTTGACTTTTCACAAACAATTGTTTCTGCAGACACCCAGTTAGTTCATCAATAAACATAGAAGTTTAGACTCAAGTCTATACTAGACGTTCCAGGAGAAGAGGCTGGGGGTGGGGATGGGGGTGTTTGGGGCAGAAGAAACCAAATTCTGTTCATGTCTTCATTTCTTCAAGCCAATTCTTTGGATCTTCTGGTGTTGACTGTTAGAGAGTTGGTAAGAGCTTACAGGGGGAAAAAAACCCAAAAAACCCAAACTCAGATTTCGATGCTAACATGTGGTATCATCAATCTTTCGGCAAGGCAACAAGCCTACTGCTTCAGAAGAGTCTAAGAGAGCTCCATACTCACATGTTAAACTTGGTAAATGTTTCTTCACTGAGTGCCCTAAAATTCTGGTATATTGCAGCTTGGGTTGTTTTTTTTTTACTTAATAATTTGCTTTCATACAGAGCACGTACTCTTTGTTGCCTGCTGAAGTTCCCAAACAGGCTCTAAATGTATTGTCGAGTTCTCCACGGAAGACTATTATGATAGTTTGTCCCACAGGACTCAAAGACATGGATTCTCTGTCTCACTCTCTAGCTAGATGTGTTGGGTCAAGAGTATCCTCTCTCTCCCCTCTGTTGGGGTTTGATAGTTGAGTCTGAGAAATGAACTGACCATAGACTGATTAACAGGAGAGAAGGCATGCAAATGGGTTGTGTGCACAGAGGCATCCCGGGAAGGTGAGTAGCCTATAACACAGTGGGTTTCAGAAGCTTGTACACCCTTCTTCATAGGTGAGAGGAAAGTGGGGCGTGTAGACAACTTAGAGGGGCAGGTAAATTATTTTTAGGGAAGATGAATGGGCCTGAAGAACAGACAATAGTCTGGGTCAAAGTCTGTCTGGGCTCTGTGTGTGATGTCAACTCCAGTCTTCTTTCCTGTGGTATGCCTCAGTCTCCCCCCAGTTGATGAGATATCTGGGGAATGGATTCACAACAGTTGAGTATCTTCTGGAGGATCCATCCTTTAAGGTAGATAGGGGAACTTCAGAGAAAGCCCTTACCTGAGTGTGCTGTCCCCAGGTGCTCTCAGTTTGAAGTTCAAGGTGGCATGTTTTGGGATATTGTTTTTTGAACCCCAACAGTGCTACTGGCTGCTCACTTTGCCACCCTGTCTGTTCTACCAGCCAGTGCTGGGCAACACCATGAACTAAGTCTGGTTCCTTCTCAGCACCTGTGCGTTATAATGTCTCCTACTGTCATGGCAGTAGCAGGTCTCTAATCACGTGTGGCCCATCGAAGGGGCTCTTCAAATGTAGGGAAGCCTCCTCTCCAAACTCTTGCTAGGCTGCTGGTCTTACCATTTAGCCCATTCCCTCCCTGCCTGACCCTCTGGGTTGACTTTTTCTTGGCTTAGGTTAGCTCAGTTGTTTGCAAATCCAGTTGCATTAGAATCAGCTGGGGCTTTTGAAAAGTAGTGCCAAAGTCCCACCCTGATGGAATTGGGTAAGGGAAGGGACTGGAAATCAGTATTTCAGAATGGTCTCAGACGGAGCATTCGTCTTCCAAGTGCAGCCAAGAAGAATGAATCAGGCCACAGCTCTGTGGTGAGGTGTCACACCTGCTCTAGCACTTCCAGTTTGTTTATTTGAGTCACTTTTACAGTTTTCCAGAACTGGGGATCTGCCATTTATTCACTGACTCCTCTGAGCATGTGCCATGATTACTCCTCCGGTCACTGACAGGTCACATCAGGCTGAGGAGGTCAGGTGCTGGCTGGACAGCAGGCAGTGGGACAATCCAACTGGCTGCTGCCACTACAACTTGATCAGCATCACGGAGGAGTCCAGGAAAAGGAAGCTAATGTTATCTGCATGGTCCACACAGTAATATATTTCTGTTCTTTATCTTTCTAGATTGAGAAGCTGAACTGTTTCCATGGTTACAATGGCCACTTAATGGGGCAAAAGGAAGAGTAAACATGGCATGGGGCATTCAAAATGCCAAATGTCAGCTTTTGTCTTGGGCCACATGCTAAGGAATTAAAATAGGACTCATAGAATTCAAAGGAATTAAAATAGGACTCATAGAATTCACCTCAGGCTAGAAGAGCAATTCCTGGTAAATTTATTCACACTAAGGTGCTAAGAACTACACTCTGGGCTGACAATCCCACCCACCCCCTAATTCTCTCTATCTCCAACCCCTACCCTCAGATAAAATTCTTCCCAGGCTTGTCATTGCTCAAAAGATAACATTCAAATTCTTTGCTTTGTCTTATAAGGTCCTGACAGCCTGTTCCAGTATGTTTCTGTGTCTCCTCCTGCAGACACGCAGGTGCCTGGCTTAGCATGTCCTCCCTACCGTCTCTCCTTTGACTGGTGAACTCTGACTTCCCTCCAGAGCCAGCTCATTTATCACCTCCTCATGCAGCCTTGATGTCCCTATCAGAATGCATATCCCCACCCAAATCCTTCCTGGCACGTATACCATTATATTGATTGGTTTACGTATCTTTCTCCCCAACTAGGCTGTAAGATCTTTAACAGCAAAACGATAACATATGGTATTTACCTTTGTAACTCTCAGGACCGAAAATGTGGTAGACAATGAATATATGCTTTTCAGAATAAATGAAACATCTATGAAGTATGAAGTGTTTTTGCTCTAAAAATGTTAAACATGAAACTGAGCCTTTTACATATACCTTCTTATCTAAAGAAAAGACAGATGAAGAAACCAGAGAAATGACACTCTTAGGAAACAATCAGAATGTGGTTTTATGGACAGTTGGCCTGTTTTCTTTAAATAATTCACCGGCATGGGAAAGAAGGGAGACAATGGGATGGGGACTCCTCAAAAAGTTCACGGAAAAATGGAATGAAAAGATAATATGAATCTTTTCATGAATTTTTTGATACGAATCTTTTCAGAAGTTCATGCCACCCCAAAATATGAAGGCTTGGTATGCTGATTACTTTAAATTGAAGGCACAGCAACTGCCGGCCAAGGCTTACCTACCTGGAGACTGGATCCTCCAGAAAGAATTTAATTGTCCTGGGTATCCCCTCACCTCACTCCCAGGAATCTCATCATTCAGAGGAGATTAACTCATATCACATGAAAGAAGACCACATGCCCAGACTTTGTCACAGGCTATCCCCTGTTCTTTGGGCACATCCATTCTCTCCCAAAAGTCATTTCCTCTCCCCTCAGTTGCCTACAGCCCCCGCCCCCTTCTCCTATGAAAAGGGTATACAAGCTTCTAAATTTTATTGCCTGGCTGTGTATTCACTTTTCTTTCTCATGGTGCCCTCGAGCAAGTAATAAATTTGTAAACCTTTTCTCCTGCTAATCTGTCTGCTGTCAGTCACTTTATTTCATGGACTCAAATTACTGAAACTTCAGAGGGTGAAAGTAAAGTTCCCTTCACCCCAACAATATATTTCAACCAAACACAATGTGTAAACCAATTACAAAGACATTTTTGAGATCATTAGGAAAATCTGAGTATGAAGACGGTATTAGATGATATTCAGTTTTATTATTCACTAGGTATAAAAATAGTATTTTGGTTATATACAAAATGCCCTTATTTAAGGGTAAAATAATGTGATTTAAAGGATTTTCTTTAAAATAACACAGAAAAATTAATAAATACACAAATAAGGCATAGTGGGTATGTGGTATAATAAAAAATATGTAGAGTATTTGGTCTTTGTTCCCCGTTTCTGGCACAGAGCTCCTAAATCCTTGGAATTTCCTGAGAGATAGGGATGGTCTTTTGTTATTCACAACAACCCCCTTTCAACCATATCTGAGCATTTGCTGTTGAGGTGTCTCATGGGACGGCCCCTAGGTAGCTTCAGGATGGGGGCTGGCCAATGGGAAACCAACCATGAGATGAGAAAGTTAGAACCTTTAGCCCCATCCCTGGACCTCCAGGAAAGAGAGAAGGGATGGAGATTGAGTTTAATCATCAATGGCCAATGATTTGGTCAATCATGGCTTTGTAATCAAACCCCATATTAAAAACCCTAAAAGATGAGGCTCAGGGAGCTTCTGGGCTGGTGAACCCTTCGATGAACTGGGAGGGTGACACACCCAGAGAGGATGTGGAAGCTCCATATGACCCCCACCACCTCCAGACTTTCTTCTGTACATCTCTTGCATTTGGCTGTTCTGGGGCTGTATCCATTATAATAAAATAGTAATGGTAAGCTGATTTCCTGAGTTATGTAATCATTCCAGTGATTTATTGAACCTGAGGGGAGGTAGCGTGGGAACCTCTGAATTTGCAGTCAGCCAGGCAGAAAGAAGTACAGGTAGCCCGAGGACCCCCTTTGCAGCTGGTATCTGAAGTGAAGGCAATGTTGTGAGTCTGACCTGTTGACTTGTGGTGTCTGTGCCAGATTTGAATTGTAGGACACCCATTTATTGTTAGGAAATTGGATAATTGGTTTTTGTTGAAAAATGACACAGGGTAATTATGGCAAAATGTTGATCATTGTTGAATCTGTGGGATGGTCATATGGGGGTTCATTATACTATTCTATTTATGTGTGCTTCCAAACTTTCGTAAAAGCAACATCAAAAACTTAAAAGAACATTCTTTGTAAATTCATCTGTTTGTTCGAAAAGAATACTTGCAAACTTTAGCTATCCTAGTGGGATGCAGTGGTGTCTTATAGCAATTTGAATTTATATCTGTTTTATGACTAATGATGTTAAACATCTTTACATGTGTTTGTTGGGCATTTGTACATCTTCTTTTGTAGAGTGTCAGTCCAAGGTATGTTACCAAAGGAAATGAAAACATTTGTCCACAGAAGGACTTGTGCAAAAGTTTAATGTCAGCTTTATTCATAATAGCAAAAAATAAAATAAACAACCCAAATGTCCATCAACAAGAAAACAGATAAGCAAATGTTGGTATATAATGCAATAGAATATTACTCAGCAATAAAAATGAACAAAATACTATTTTATGCAACAACATTAATGAATCTCAAAAATACTGTGTTGAATGAAAGAAGCCAGACACAAAAGAATGCATATTTTATGATTTTGTTTATAAAAATTTCAAGATCCAGAGAAATTGACTTGTGGGCATAGAAGTGAAAATAATGGTTGTCAGGTGAATGGAAAATGAATGGGAAAAGGCAGAAGGGAACTTTCTGGCAGAAATGTTCTATCATCTTGACCGGGCTATTGGTTTCACAGGTATAAGTATTTGTCAAAACTCATCAAGTTCTACACATAAGCCCTGTGCATATATAATTATAGTTCAATTTAGAGAGATAGAGACAGAGAAAGAAAGAGAGAGAAATACCTACCACAAAGGAGTGTGTTGTTGCAGTGGAATTACAGACATTCCCAAGGGCAGTATTTTAAGGTGGAAGGCATACGTTTCTGTTCTTTCTGCCAGGTGTGAACCTGTGACTCAGGATTGTTCGTGATCACCCTGAGAAATCTGAATTCCCTTTGCTTAGGCATCAATGCCAAGCTACTGGTGACCCTGAGATTTGAACTCCTCTGTCTTCAGTCACAATCCAGGATTCTTCATATGATGCCATGGAAACAGTGCTAGCTTTCTGTAGAGGCCACACAAATGATCCTGCTACCAACATTCTGAAGAAGCAGCAATATTATTAGTGATGAGTGGGCTGTATTTGACTGCAAGGAACACAGTGGAGAGGCATATGCTTCTTTTCAATTCTAAGAGCTTATCACATTGAGTTCAAGGTTCTCGGTTCATGCAACTTACCTGTTGGACTTCTCTGAGAGCAGTAATAAAGGCTCAGTAAGGAAAAGGACTAGGTAGAATGTAAAGTTGTTTTGTAAATTTCGAGGTTGCTGCTTATTTGGGTGTTTATGCACTAGAAGTGTATTACATTAGTCGTATTTGTTTAGACCACAGTAGAGTGTGTTAATCCTCCCCAGGTGAAGGTGTTGCACTCTCTATTTTACTAGTAAGGAAATTGAGTCTCAAAGGCATTAAGGGATCGGGTCAAGGCCATTTAGCTGGTAAGTAGCAGAGATGAGGGGGGCAGACCTTATCCCTACAGCCTCACCATGTTAAAGTACCCGGCTGATTTCTAACTGGAGTATCTGACCCTGATTAATTCAGGTGGGGAGAGCTTTCTCTGGAGCTTGAGACATCACTTTTCCTGCCTTTTACAGCAGCTCTCAACCAGTTACTGACAAAGTCCTTGTGCAAGTGCCCCAGCCCCTTACCTTGGATGGGATACCTCTGAGATGCATGTCTACACTGACTTCCACATCTGCCCAGTGGGATTAAGCTTCTGCTCCCTTCTATTGTAGCTGGCTTGAGACCGTTCTCGGCTGCCTTTCTTTCTCTGTGTCTCACCCAAAGAGCATGCCCTTCACCTGCCAAAAACTTCATCTTGAGTCCTTGTATCGGTCGGATTCTGAGAAATTCAAACTAAGACAACGAGATTCAGACCTGAGGAATTTCATTTACAATCTGTTCTTCCACTACACCGTAAATTTCAGGTCAAACTTATGAAATTGTGATATTTGACTTTTTTGACCTATAAAAATGGTGATATCATGCAGTTCAACTGAGCAGTAGTAGAAGTTGGTATGCATGTGCATCCATACAAATAAACACATGAGAAGGCATGCATACATGAAATGCACATATGTGCATGTGATATGAACATAACACACTGTTTTATAATATGAGAAGGCCCCCCACTTGGTCTTTCTAAAGTAAAAGTCTTCGTATCACTCACTTCATTAAATCCTTCAGTAACTGAATCATCCCCTTGGTAAAATTCAGGTTCTCTAGAATCATATAAATATTCTATTATCTTTTGGCTGAGCCCTTTTCTCCAGCTTATTCTCTGCCCTCTTTGTTCTGTTTTACTAAACTGCTTAGAATTAAATAATAAAAGAAAAAAGAAAACACTGTGCTATTTCACATTAACAATTCTTTGCCCTCTCTCACTGGTAAATGATCTTTCATCTTTCACTCCTCCACAGACAGAAACTCCCTCTGTGTGAATGACTCCAGCCCTCCCAGGACCACCTCTTTACCTTGGATATAAATCCATGATTGTATTAATCACATTGAACTATAATAGTTTCATTAGCTTGACTGTTTTCCTTATCAGAATGAGAGCTCCTAGGTAAAGGCTTAGTTTGATCGTCTCTGTATGTCCACTGTCTATTGTAGAACCTGGTGCATAGTAGGTGCTCATTAAATGACATTGAATGAAGATTAAGTCCAGACTTGAATTTTGTCATCTAGGCTTTGGTACAACATTGTGCAGAAGGTATGTGGCAATGCCTATTTCATTACAGTGCATAGTGACTATATACTCAAAACAAAAGTAAAGACATGGAACACTCTGATACACCATCCAAAAACAGGTCTGAATATTTGACCCAAAAAAGCGTCCTGGGAAAATGGAGCTATGCTAAAGCTGTGAGGTCTGAAGTTCAGATTTCCTGGGATCAAACTCTGGTTCTACCTACCTCGGGGAAGGCAAGTCTCTTTATTCTCCTGTACCTTAGCTGCTCCATCTGAAAAGGAAAATAACAAAAGAACCCCCCCCCCCCCGAAAGAGCTGTTGCAAAGGTAGTCCAGTCCTGGCAATAAATATAGGCTATGGATAGCTATAATGTGAGCAAGTCCACAGCATTTATTCTGGATCTCATGTAAATACTAAGCCTTGGTCTCCAAATCTACACTCAGGGTAATTTATTAATTAATGTAACAAACGTTTATATGTCTGCCATTCTCAGCTCAGTATCACATCTAAGGAAATCACGGTGAGGAAGATAGACAGACCCAGGACTTTTCCTCATGCAGTTTCTTGCCTCATGAAGGAAAACAGGGAAGTAGAAACATCTTGTAAGCTGAGAACTAAGGCTGAGCTAGTTAGAAGAAAGGGTGGAAAAGAGAAGACGGGAGCTATGTTAAGAAGTGTGGAGACTTTATCTTAAGAGCAATGAGTGTCAGTCAGGAAAGTAGCATGATCTGAGTGAATCTTCATGAGATCACTCAGGCTGCCAAGTACAACATGGAATTTGGTGGAGAAGGAGATTGCAAGGCAGGAGCAGAGAGATCTCACAGGCAGCATCTGCAGCCAGTCATCCAGGCAGGAGTTGATGGGAGCCTGAACTAGGAAAGTGATAGTGGCCGTGTGTGTTAGTATCACAGACTTGGTGGTTTAAAGGAACAGAGCTATAATCTCACAGCTCTGGGGCCTAGGATCCCAAATCAAGGTGTGGGCAGAGCCATGCTCTTTCTGAAAGCTCTGGGGGAGGATGCTTCCTTAACTCTTTCTAGCTTCTGGTGGTTGCAGCAATCTTGGACATTCCTTGGCTTGTAGACTCCAGTCCCTGCCTCTGTCATCACACGGTGTTCTCCCTGTGTGCCTCGATCTCTGTGTACAAATTTCCTTTTTAAAAAATAAGGACACCAGTTATTGTATCAGGGCCAACCCTACCCCAGTATGATCTTAACTTGAATAATCTGTAAAGATTCTATTTCCAAGTAAGATCACACTCACAAGTACTAGGGTTTAGGACCTGAATATATCTTTTGGGGGTAAAAAAATTCAACCTACAAAAGGATTGAACCAAATAAGTGAATTTGGGAGATGTTACCAGGTGGTTTATTCATTCCAGATGGTGAAGGATACAGAGGAATCAAAGATGTTGTCTGGAAAGGAGGCTTGGGCAAATAATGGGTGAATAGTGGATACTGGGTGAATAACAGTGCAATTCACTTAAAAAGGAACCTGGGAAAAGAGAAGATTTCAAAGGACAGATGACATGTTCACTTTTAGACATGCTGCTGGAGATACCACATTGACCAGCTTCAGAATCCTTTAAGGCCAGCTGTTTGGGTGGAATTTGAGAATTGAGGATTGGATTTCTAGATGGTAGAGCTTCAGCAGTAGACTTTTCAGTAGACTTGAAAGAGCATGAAATGTGGAATCATAAACCTTGTGTTTTGAGTGCTTAGAAATTACACATGAGAGAAGCTCATCTTGTGTATGTCTAGGATCACCAACTTTCTAAATTAATGTAATGATGACTCATCTTAATATTTGGGTAAGACTTTATAGAATATTACTATATGCATTAAGTGATTAGTTCTTACAATAACTCTGGGATGAGGTAGAGTAACTTGTCTGTGTTTCTATAGCTAGTAAGGGTCAAAAGTGGCAGACCAGCCCAGGTCTTCTGGTTCTAAGACTGCTGCTCACTTTATAACATTCCACTGCTTCTAAGAGGTTCCCTGATTCCTACTTCCCATATAGCAACAGCCACTGGTACACAATGCTTTTCTTTTAAAGTGCTCATACATATCACGGCAGAGGAACCCATTTTCCTGAGCTCAAAAGATCTGCTTAGAAAGTAGATGTCCACAAAAATATATGGATTTAAATCCTCTGACTTCAACATTGTGTAATATTTTTTCAGACATAGAAAGCAATATATTTTTGAAAGCAATTTGAGGACCCTAGATTATAAAGTATTATATGCAAATAAAAAAGTGATTGAAAAAGAGCACTAAGCAAATTTTTGAACCTAAAAAATAGAATTCCAAATATTGCTTTTAAAATTCCAAAATAAGATAAATTAGAATAATACATTTTTCTCCAAATATTTAAGGAGGGGGGCGGATAACTGTACTCATTGATTCTGTTGCTTATAGCAAAATTCCTGGAACTGGATTTGTAAGAAAACAAAATTTACTGTATGCAGTTTCAGAGGCTGGGAAGTCCAAAGTCCAGGGAACATCTCCAGTGAGGATCTTCTTTGGTGGTGATTTTACAGCAATGCGGGCATCTCACATGGTAGAAATGGTGGAGAAGAGAGAGACTCTCATGTGCTCTCCTTTTAAAGCCCTCAGAACCATGCCCAAAACCACCATTAAACCATCAACTTAATCACCTCTTTAAGGCCCCACCTTTCAATTATAATAATAGGATTTCCCACCCTCCCAATACTGTCACAGTGGGGTCAATTTTCCAATACCTGGAACTTTGGGAGACACAATTTTATTTATTTATGTATTTATGTTTATTTATTTATTTATTTATTTATTTTTATGTTAAAATTAATGAATATAGGTTTATTTTTTTAATTTAATTTTATTTTATCAATATACAATGTGGTTGATTATTGTGGCCCATTGCCGAAACCTCCCTCTCCCCTTCCTCTCCCCTCTCCCTCCCAACAACCTCATATCTGTTTGCTTGTTGTATGGGAGACACAATTTAAACTTCAGTGAGTTGGGGGGGGGCATTCAATTCACAGCAGTAACCTTGCATTTGTAATACCTTATTATTATAACAATAAGTAGGACCTTTGGGAATTATTTAATACATTTTCCTTTTCTGAGATTAGCTATATTTAATTCAGCACTTCACAAAGTTTACTGCATAGATGATAATAAATATTATTTTTTTAAAGAAATGGGGTGAGGATGGAAAATCTTAGATAAAGTTAAACGGACTAAATTATTGCAGGACTACTCAGGGCCTTTGATATGCTAACATGTATACTGAATCTCTAAGAAGAGGGATAGAATGAGTGAATAGTTGCTAAACTTATAAAACCCTTTCATTACATAAGATCCTGAAGATCAGCATATCATAAAATACACTTCAGGAAACAATCACTTAAGTAATCAGAAAGGATGAACATTTGCCTAATTTTGAGAATCAATAGAATAAGAGATTTCTGAGTTTCCTTTCCTATCTCAGTTCTATATTTAATGTTAACATTAACCACATTCATCCTAAATAAGTCACTTAGATTTTAGCTCCTACAATGTAAACTTTATGTGGTCAATAAGTATTTATTAAGAACTTACTCTATTCTGGGCACAGTTCTAGGCACCAGGCTTCTGAAGATAGATAAGACAGCAAATATGTCCATAAAGTCATGTGTCCTTTTTAAAAGTGAAGTCTTTGGCTCCCTCCTCCTTCTGCATTCTATATCCAAAAATTGCAATTTTTCTCCTTATATAATTGACTTGAACCATCTTTTCAATACACTTTCCACAGGGCAGAGATCTGAGAGTTTGTCAGATCAACGTCCTAATTTTGTAAATGAGAAGAGTGAAACAGAAAAAAACCGGTCCAAACTTACAAAGTAGTCAAAGATGAAGGTGAGATCAAATTCAAGACCAATCAATTGGCTTCTTCTGGCTACACCAGCCTCTATTCCCTTAGGTCAATACTGAGCCTTCAATAAGTTGCTCAGATTCTTAAGTTATAGCCCACGCTCTTAACACTATAGCTTGACTGATTCTCAGTTATATATGCAAGGAACTGCTTTCAGTCCCAATATCCAAAACCTTTAAGTGGCTGGAACGGAGATGGATCTAAATCTTATCTCTGCCACTAACTAGCAGTGAGAATTGGGACAAGTTTCTCAGACTCTTCAGGCCTCAGTTTACTCACCTCTTCAATGAGGGCAGCAGTGCCAACTACTGTTGCAACAATAATAAAATTACAGAATAAGGAGTCAACTTTAAGGTTGTGCTTACCAAATAATGTTAAAACTAACATGCGTGTTCATAAGACTATTCAATGAGTTCACCAGGTTTAATTAATCTCAATCTCTGTGACACATACAATCTGAGGTAGGGTCGTCCATACGTGGCCTGTACCCGATTTCACTCTCCTCAACAGAACCTTTCCCTGGGGCAAGAAAGTGGAGGACTGGAGCAACTCTCTGAGAAGGGTGGGTAAAAAGAGTGAAAAGACAAAAATTTACATCTCAACAAGCTGTCCCATTACTCGTGTACCATATATTGTTCCATTTCATAGCCAGATACATGTCTTATTTTTCAGTTCTTTGAGAACAGGGAATTTGTTTTGTTCCTTTCTGTATCATTCAAACATATTACATTAAGCAGTTCTTAATACAGCGCCTCACATAAGCTAAGCACAAACATCAACAGCCTAGAAGGAATATTTCTATGAATGAATGAGTCCATGCCAATTCCATCCTGAGGTCCTGCTCCATGTCTCCTTGTGTTCTGCCAGTGGTCTCCTATGAACTGGAGCTGCCCCCTGCCTTGTCAGACCCACCTGCTTTCATCTTCTGTTGGGAAGTTTTGTTTTGCTCCCTGAATCCAACCATCAGCATTGAATCAAGACTTGTTACAAAACAATCCAGCTCAGTGACACTTAGGGAAAGAATCACCTACAGCATCTTAGCAGATCCCAGCTAAATAAAACACATCATACATTTGACAGAAAAAGCAAGATTGTGACTATATCTCAAGTCAGCATGAACAATGGGGCTTTGAGCTACGAGGAAGGGCAGGAAGAAACTACTTGCACACTGCAGACCATTAGGCCAGAAACTAGAATACCAGAGCGATCTGTTAGCGTGCAACTTGACACACCAGAAGTGCCTGCTGTCGATGACACATCCATCTTCAGATCAAGCTAGTCGTCCGTGAGGAAGGCTGCCAACCCCTACCATCTGAGTCAAGTGTCATCCCTGGCACATGGGTGCTGCTTTCTCCACTTTACAGTTTATGACAAAGTCTCCAGTAAAAAACCTCAGGCACTTGGGCCCTGCAAACACACGTCTGTAATTTCTCTTGTCATCTTACGGTAAATGAGGATGAGGTATGGTCACTGTCAGCTAAACCAAAGCACAGCTGTCCTTTAGAGAGATGCTTCAAGAACAGACATCGTTGTTTACAGGCTGGCTGGCAGCACATACAAGTCCCCTCTGCATGGAATCTTACCCACCTAATTCCATCCTGTTGGGATTATTCACCTGCCACATGTACACCTGGTCTCCACCAGACCATTACTCATTTGTTTTACAGAACTTTGGGTCACTTTCTGGCTGTTCTGTGGCTATAGTTGATACCTGGCAAGTCCCACCCCTGCATCAAGTCATTCCACAGAGTTGCCTGAAGCATTGGTCTAGGAAGCCTCTGAGTTGCCTTGTGGGTGTGGGATGTTGGACTTTGGAGTCAGGAGAACTTGAATTCAAAGTGCAGATCCAACACTAACCACATGATACCAGACAATACTGAGCATCCTTTTTGTACCTATGGGGGGCAATAATCATGTCCAGACAAAATAATTTGTGATATAATGGAGTGATTGGAAATAAGCCAAATGTCTCATAAGGGCTAGTTGTATAAATTATGGCACATTTGTGCCTCGGGGGGAGCGTCTTCCCTATTTCTGATGCTTCCTTTGATGTGGTGGGAGCTCCACTAGAGTAATCTCCATTCGTCTCTCTTCCATAGAAAAGGAGGGGTACCCTTTCTCGGTGGTGAGCATGAGAACAATGAACTGGACATGCTTAGCCAGTCCTTCCCTCCTACGTCTTGTGAGCGAGATGCCCACAGGGGTCCCTGCTCTCTATGGAGAGAGGGAGGAAATTCTAATTCTGGGGCTCAGTATTAGGAAGTCTACAAGTCTTCAGCTGTCAGCTGCTGTGTCCAATATCAGTTTCATTAGGGAGGAAGGTTATATTTATTTTTCAAATAGTTCAGAATTCAGATAAGAAAGATGCTTTTTGTTTTGAGGATCCTCTCAAAGTCCCAAAATAACACCATAGAATAATTTAATTCAGGGTTAAAATAGTTTGATAAATATATGGTTATTGACAAAGAATAATAAAGTGATGTTTGGTATATACTGATAGAAAAAAAAAGACCATGAAATGGAAAGTACGTTATGATTCTGTTTTTGTTTAAAATACATGTATTTATTTATATGCAACATGTAACAATAGGAAAAAAGTCTGAAATGGCAGCATAGTTATCTTGGGGTGGTAGGATGCTGGGTGTTTTAAAAATATATATATTCTTTTTTAGGCTATGTGCATTTTAAAAGTCTACAATAAAAGTATATTCCTGTTTTATTGCTGAAAATACCAGTTATTTATTTGCTAGAAAATAAAAGTCATTTTCAAGATTGTCAAAAACACAAATGTCCCACCATTACCTTTTTGTGAGGTCATTGCTTGGATTGATAGATCAAATCATAAGTAATTATATGGTTGGGGACCATCTGGTGTCACTGGTTTTAAATGGGCAAGTTTCCACAGGCTATAAATCCCTTTGAGTTTCTGAACACTAAGGACCAAAAAAAAAAAAAAAAAATTAGATACTTCAAAATTTGAGTAATTCTGTATGTTGTGTTTGTGTCAAATGAAAGAGGAGGGACAGAGTGATTAATAAACAGATCACATGAAAATGTAGAACTGTCTGGCTAGCAAGAAGCCAAGAGTTGCTTGAGCCTCCAAGTGGGACACCAGGGCGTTCTCCCCCCGCTCTGCTTTCCCCATGGGAGGGGTGGTGGCCTTTTTTTCTCTATCCCAGTCTAGGTCTCAGTTTCATTCTCCATTCCAAGAAGCCACTACACATTCTTCAGCTTTGGCAGGACAAATGACACCTTTCATCTATCTCTCTTCCTCAGAACTATTTATTTTAGGGATGAGGAAAAAAAACACATGGGAGTTAAGTGACTCTTGAAGAGTCATACAGCTGATGATAGGACCAGACACCTGATCTTTGATTCAAGCCAAAACACTTGTATTGGGTCCTTTGCATGAGATAATCACTGTCCTAAGCCTTGTGGAGCTACTTAGGACAGGAGAGGAGAGGACATGTACCTGCCTCCAAGAAGTTCACCATCTGCTCGGAGTTACTCCAATGCATGGCAGAAGTAATCAAATCACATACTGCAGAAAAAATGAAGTACAAGGAGAGAACGGGAAAAAAGACTGATCATGATTGGAAAGGTTGGGAAACCCAGTGCTCAATCCATTACACTGGGATAAACGATATATTACGAATATAAGCCTAGTGCATGGCAGATGCTTGGTAAATGCTAACTGAATAAATTAGTAAATAAATGTTTAAAAGGGTATATATATATATATATAAAATATGGTCTTTAAATAATTTTTCCATATAAATTATTTTTTTATTTTTTTTTTTTTTTTTTATTTTTTTTATTTTGTCGATATACATTGTAGCTGATTAATGCTCCCCATCACCAAAACCTCCCTCCCTTCTCCCTCCCCCCTCCCCCCCAACAATGTCCTTTCTGTTTGCTTCTTGTATCAACTTCAAATAATTGTGGTTGTTATATCTTCTTCCCTCCCCCCCCCGATTTGTGTGTGTGTGTGTGTATGTGTGTGTGTGAATTTATATATTAATGTTTAGCTCCCTCCAATAAGTGAGAACATGTGGTATTTCTCTTTCTGTGCCTGACTTGTTTCACTTAATATAATTCTCTCAAGGTCCATCCATGTTGTTGCAAATGGCAGTATTTCATTTGTTTTTATAGCTGAGTAGTATTCCATTGTGTAGATGTACCACATTTTCCGTATCCACTCATCTGATGATGGGCATTTGGGCTGGTTCCAACTCTTGGCTATTGTAAAGAGTGCTGCGATGAACATTGGGGAACAGGTATACCTTCGACTTGATGATTTCCATTCCTCTGGGTATATTCCCAACAGTGGGATGGCTGGGTCGTATGGTAGATCTATTTGCAATTGTTTAAGGAACCTCCATACCATTTTCCATAGAGGCTGCACCATTTTGCAGTCCCACCAACAATGTATGAGAGTTCCTTTTTCTCCGCAGCCTCGCCAGCATTTATCGTTCATAGTCTTTTGGATTTTAGCCATCCTAGCTGGGGTTAGATGGTATCTCAATGTGGTTTTGATTTGCATTTCCCGGATGCTGAGTGATGTTGAGCATTTTTTCATATGTCTGTTGGCCATTTGGATATCTTCCTTAGAGAAATGCCTACTTAGCTCTTTTGCCCATTTTTTAATTGGGTTGCTTGTTTTCTTCTTGTAAAGTTGTTTGAGTTCCTTATATATTCTGGATATTAATCCTTTGTCAGATGTATATTTTGCAAATATTTTCTCCCACTCTGTTGGTTGTCTTTTAACTCTTTTAATTGTTTCTTTTGCTGTGCAGAAGCTTTTTAGTTTGATATAATCCCATTTGTTTATTTTTCCTTTGGTTGCCCGTGCTTTTGGGGTCGGATTCACATCATATTCAGGTTTTAATTTTAATTATATAAAAATATATAATAGATATACATGAATTTATATATAAATACATTTCAATTTTAATCATCTGTATATAATATATACTTTATATACATATATAATAAAATACATTTATATATGAGCTTACATGTAAATAACATATTTAGATGGAAATACATTTAGGAGGGTATATATACAGTCTTCAAATCATTTCATGTAATGATGATAGTTACCATAATGATTATCAGACCCTGCATAGTTTTACGTACGTGATCTTGATTTCCTCAAATCTTATGGGATGATAGTATGCACATTTAATGGATACTAACAAATAAAAAAATGGTAACAGCTAAAATTTTATTTTGTAGGCTAGGCAATCATCTGAGTGGTCTGCACATATTATCTGATTTAATTCTCAAAACATTCCCATAAAGTGGGTCTTATTATCTTTTACAAATGAGAGAATGAAGGCAGAAAGGGGCCAATTAGTGCCCATGAGTGTCAGAGCTCCTACGCGGAGCAGCCTGTGGAGAAACTGAGGTAAGCACAGGTCAGCTGACTGCAGAAAGCAGTTGATGGATCATACTGCACAGTTTGGGGTGGACAAGCAGATGACACCCAGCCTTTAATATCACCTTCCAGGGACTTACAGGGGCACTCAGACTAGAGCTCAAAGAGCCACCACAGGACTTTCTGAGAGAGCTGCAAGCAGGACCTCACAGAGGTCAGGGCAGGGAGATCACTTGTACCTAGGACACAACCAGTCATCTGGATTGTGGTGTGTGATTTAAGACCAGCAAAACTCACCTTTTGTGGCTGCCTCTAAGAACAGAGGAGAGGGTACAATTCAGATTGTTTCAGAAGCTATGTAGGTACATTGGGTAAAGGACATAAAGAATAAGTATGATTTGTAACAACGAATATGCTAATAAAAAATAAATTAATAAAATAATACACCTTGACAAAACAGAAAGAAAAAAACAAAAACAAGAAGCTGTGTAGGTACATTTCCTTTCAAGGTACACATGAAGGCCGGAGAAGCAAATATCCACAGAGCTCTCCAGCTACACAGTGGGTCTGCTATGGCTGAGATGGGCTGACTTGCTTAAACAGGGTCCAAGCTCCAAAGTCAGCTGTGGAAAGAAGCAATTTGGGAGTCACCTATAGCAGCTGGGATCTCCTTCTCTCATGCCCAATCAGGCAAACTTCAAGATGCTTTTCCAGTTAGGTGGACAGTGTGAGCCTGGCACAGACAACCGCATGCTCCCTTACTCCTGAAAAGGCCACACGTTTGCTTTGGTGCTGGCCTCAGAAGACTTCTGCAAGTGCCAAACCACTAATCATATACCCTTTCAATCAATCACTGCATTGTCATAAAAGGCAAGACTACCGGGCATCTCTGCTGTTCCAGTTAAGCATTTTCATAGACAGGGAACTGGGGGAAGAGATGGAACTCTGAGGAGAGGGAAAAGCAGAAATGAACATTAAGGAACAGAAGTGAGGTAAGGGGTGTGTGAGTAACCTGGTGTATAAGTTTGTCAGCACTGCTGTAACAAAGTGTCACAAACTGGGTGGCTTAGAGATTGACAGTCTTATGGTTCTAGAGGCTAGAATTCTGAGATCAAGGTGTGGGCAAGTTTGGTTTCTGCTGAGGGCTGTGAGAAAGCCTCTCTCCCATGCTGCTCTCCTAGCTTCTGGTGATTTTCTGGTAATTTTCTGCGTTCCTTGGCTTGTAGGAGCATCACCCCAATCTTTGTCTTCATCTTTCCATGGCATTCTCCCTGTGTGCCTGTCTGTTTCCAACTTCCTCTCTTGTATAAGGACACTAGCCATTTTGGATTAGGTGCCCACACTACTCCAGTATGACATCATCTTATGACATCTGCAATGACCCTATTTGCCAATAAAGTCACATTCTGAGGTACTGGGGGCTAGGGATTCAACATGTGAATTTGGGGGAGCACAATTCAACCCATAACATTAGGTGTGGCTGGAAAGTCAGTAATAAGGCTAGAAGGCTAGATGGGTTGGATTATGCACACTTGAGAATAAGGCTGAGATGTGTGTGTGTCCCTTCGACATATTGTCTCCTTACTCATGCAAACTGCAGTCACTCTCAAGCTTGTTCGGGCAGCAGAACTCTCGAATGTTCCTTGTGGGACACCATGAAATAGTCATACATTTACTTCCATTGAACACTTTGGAATAATTATCCTTACCACTAACTTACTTCTTATCCTTTATGAATGAGAAAATATTGTATTGATTCATGGTTGGAAGTGTAGTAACTCAACATTTGCTTGAGTTACTTATTGGTAGTGAAAAATATTATTCATAATATCCTTATTACTATAGAACTTCTAGGAATATGCCACTATGAAGTTTTGAATCTTTAGAAGTGTTGAAAATATAATATAAAGAATGTTTGATTATTAAATAAAAAAATGTGAGAAAATATTTGTAAAGTAGATGAGCTTCAAAGGATAAGAAAATTTTAATACATAGAGCTTCTACAAATCAGTAAGAAAAAAATCCATTAAAAATAGGCAAATCTGAAGTGAAGAAGTAAAATAGGCCATGCTCATAAAACGAATGTCATCTCTGTATTAATCAACTAAATGAAAATTAAAAGAATGAGATATATTTTTTACCTAATCAGATTTTCAAAGATTACAAATTGCCTGTTGTTGGCAAAAGGGCATAGAAACACAATCTCACATACTAGAGGGAGATTTGGCAATATGTTTCAAAGTTTTAAATGTGTATACTTTTTGATCTACTAAGTCTTTTGTTTGTTTTTGTTTGTTTGTTTGTTTGTTTTTGCAGGGGAGCAGCTGACTGCTATGGGAATCTGAACCTGTGACATTGGTGCTATAAGGCTGTGCTCTAACAAACTGAACTAACCAGCCAGCCCTGATCCAGTAATTCTACCTCGAAGAAGTTATCCAGAGTAAACAATAAGGATTATGAGAAAAGATACTTAAAAGTAATAGTCAAAATAATAATGGAAAAATAGCTAATATTTATTGAATTATCTATCAGTCACTGTGGTAAGTGTTTTGCATGAACTGGTTTCGTTCCTAAAACAATACTTTGAGATAGATACTTCTATTATTATTTATTATTATTATTTGAAATAGATAACTGCCATTTTATAGTCGAGAAGTTGAGCAATTTAGCAAATTTCCTTGGGGATCATGAAAGAAAGCCCATTGTACCAGAGTTTATAATAGAAAACACTTGGGCACCACTTAACAGATTAGGTAGTTAGTTAAATAAATAAAGGTACATTTACACCATGGGATGTCTCCGTTGAAAAGAATGAAATCTATATATATTGATGAAGAGATAACCATGACACATTATTGAGTGAAAAAAGGTGGCTACAAACACTATATACATAATTACTTAAATATACACAAGCATTTCAATTATGTACTTCAAAGTATTCACAGCAGTTATCTCTAAAGGGAAAGAATATGAGGTCTACTTTATGAAATATGTTTTATTTTAATTTTAATGGTAAGAATGTATTACTATTGAGGCTGTCCTGGAAAAGCACCCTCTCCTCTACCTGAGTCCTATTCCAATGGTGAAATATGACAAAACAATAATGCAAACAGGGCCCCAAATGGCATCATTATTACTAGTGAAGTTCATATTACAGAGTATTTACGGGCAAGTGGGTTCCAACCTCCCCCATCTAACTTCAAGGCTAAGATCACGGTGTGGGAGGCTCCAGGAAAAGGGGGCCTCCTTCTCTTTCATAGTCACCAGTCAGAATATGTCATTTCTCCTTCTCAGCTGGGATGGGGGAGTGGGAGGGTGGCACAGTGAGATCGGAGTGATACGGGGACATAAGATCAGGTGGGGGAGAAGAGTTCCCCTCCCCCAAAATTACTTATTAATGATCTGTGATATCAAAGATACCCAAGTCCAAATCCTCAAAACCTGTGAATGTTCCCTTATATGGCACTTTGCAGATGTGATGAAGTTAAGGACCTTGAGATGGGGAGATTATCTTCGATTATCAGGTGGGCTGTAAATGTTATCACAAGTGTCCTTATAAGAGGGAGGCAAAGGGGACTTGACTGCAGAAGAGAAAAGACAATGTGACCATGGAAGCAGTGGCAGCGCTGGGGAGAGGTCTGAAGATGCCACACTGCTGGCTTTGCAGACAGAGGAAGAGACCAAGAGCCAAGGAATGCAGAAGCCCCTAGAAGCCGGAAACGGCAGGGAGACAGAGCCTCTCCCCAGAGCCTCCAGAAGGAACCAGCCCCGCCAGCATCTTGTCTTTTGTGCAGTGAAACTGATTTCAGACTTCTGACTTCCAGAACTGTAGACAATGAATTTGTGCTGTTTTAAGCCACTGAGTTTGAGTTAATTTGTTACAGCAGCAACAGGAAACTAATACATGATCCTAAAATATTCAAGAGCTATGTTTGCATCTTTATCCAAAGTATATAGAGGGTTCTGTTCACTATGATTCGTAGAAAATAATCCACATTCTTTCTCTTCTTTGCAATTACAGAGCACACACTGCTTAAAGCAGTGATCTACTTCTCTCTCAAATACAGTGAGATCTTATTTACCTGCTATTGTGGATAATGGGGCAAGCATATCAGTAAATTGTTCAAATATTGAAACATCCTTATAAAATGCCAACATCTCAACATTTTATCATTTGCCTATTTTTCTAAAAAGAATCATATTTTCTCTTGAATGTGACTTTCTGAACAGATTTGAGCTCTCTTTTTTGGGAAGGGGGGTATTGAGTGTCATAAATGTGACTGTATAAAGTAGGACCTGTGTAGTCAAATGTCCTTAACATATTCAGATATAATATTGGGCTGTTCACTTCTATTTCAAATTCTCACAGAATTTCTATGGTGTCTGGATTCTTTGGTCAGATTATTCTAATTGTTTTGTCTCCGTCCCTGGCTTCTAAATGGCTGGTGTACCTCAGTGTCGCTGCTTCTACGCCTGCTATCTTAATTGCTGCTTCTAATGTACAACTAAATAGGAAATCAGAAAACTAAGCTTGTAACAATAGTTTCTGAAATAAATAAGAGCTAAGCTTTTAAGAGGCTTTCTTGTGAGTGGAGTGCACAGATGCTTTTATATGAATTGGGGACATATATGTGTTGGCTTTGCAAGCACCCAGTCAGCTAATTATCAGTATCTGAAATGGTCTGTTTTTCTGTTGGTCAGGCGATGGGCTCTCTGAAAGCAGGAATTGTAAATAGCAATAATTGATTGTACACCTACTATGTGCCAGGTGTCACCACTCCTCCCCTCCACAGAGTCATGGCATGTCACATTCATTCAGCTGAGTGCATGGCTCATAATACGCAACTCGAATGTTTGTGAAATGAAAAACTTGAATCATGCTTGTCGCTGCACGCATCTCCCTCAAACGTGCAGTAAAAGGGCAGGGCATTCACTGCAGATTCCCAGGAACACAAACCGCTAACAAATGTATCTTGTTAGTCTGCTGTCAGGAGCAAGATTTTTATCAGGAATGCTGTATTTCTGAAGACACCAGAATAATTTCCTCCTAATAAATTTCCATCTTATTTAGAGAAGCGGAGATTCCGCCAGGAGCTCAGAGCCTCCTGGGGTAGGGCTGGGGCAGCTTTGTACTGCTGGATTAGATGTGTGTGCATGTCCGCACGGTGCTGCGATGAACCCAGCCCCCCATCAAAGCCCATTGGGGCATTTAGAACGAGAGCACAGTGGCACTCACAGCATGGGTATAGGTTCCAAGCACCCTTTTAAAAGGATCTGAAATGTGGAGTCAATGGGCTTTCTTTCCCTTTTGGCAGAGGAGGAAATGGGTTTTCCTGCCTGTTCTTTCTTGCAAAGAGAACAGAAAATATTTTCCTGTGTCCATTTCAGATTTGATTTATGGAAATTTGGAACACTTAATGCTATGTGGTTTTGGTTTTGGTTTATTTTTTTACATTTTGGGGTTTGCTCATAAATTCTCCATTTGCACTAGCAGCCCTTCCAAATGTGTCAAGAAAATACACCCAAGAAGGGAATTTCTGATGGCCCCAATGGGTTAATTTCTGCCAAGGGTACATGAAAGGTTTAATTGTTTAAACGTGGATGACATTTCTTTAAATAGGTAACAAGCTCAGTCTGTCTCTTCTTTCCTCTGCTTAAAGCTTCTCCCCAATTCTTTAATAAACAGAAAAAGAGTCTTGGGATCCTTTTTCTCTTTTTACTGAGCAATGTTCTACTTTTTACTAATCCCAAACTATGATGAAACTACAAATTCTTCTCTCCACCCCCCAGGGATATCAAGCAGGCTCTTCCAAACAACAGCTAATGAAATAAAGAGAAATGATGTAGTTTTTTGTTTTTGTTTTCCCCCACAAAGAAATACCATTCCAGCTTGCAAACTAATTCCATTTGTGATTTAGAGGGACACAGCAGCTTTCCCTCTAGAACTTCCCTGAAGAAAGGAAGAATGGCCATCTCGATATTACGTAAAAATTAATGTCAAGCCACAAGTTATTAGATCCTATTAGGGATTTCTTTTAAGTAAATTAAGGTTATATATCACAGTTTTCCAAGAGGTGTGGGTGTTTTAAATCCTCCACATTAAGAGAACATCTAAGATTTCCTGAAATTTATTAGTAAACATGATTCAAATACTGGACCTGGTTGTTACAAAACCGGCTTTTCTTTTGTGACAGGCTCATGTTTAAAAAAAACATAGAAATGAGATGATGGATCTTATAACTGAAGGATTTTTGACAAGGAAAAGGAGCCATATGGTTAGCGAATCACGGATTGTGAGTCGATCACCAATTCTCTAATTCATCAGGTCACCAGGAAATTTAGGAAAGACGCTGTCGCGTGTTTGTGTGCACGCATGTGCATGTGGTGCACGCAGTCACATTTGTGTGTGTGCAGGTGTATTTCAAGCCACACAGGGGCGCTTCCCTGTTTCCTCCAACTGTACATATCTGTGTTTACGTTTCATGTCTTTATTTCTTCAGTAATCAGGTTTAAGCCAAATTTTATTATATTTTCTGCATCTTTCAAGTAGCAAGTTGATATTAAACTCCAGTGTTCATGCAATACTGAGGAAATACGTTGCTGCCCAGCACAGTGACTACACATCTTACATTTCATTTCATTTTAATTTCATAAAATTTTAGCCATGTCTAGGTGGAAAGGCTGTTTTCTCAGGGCAGGTGCCTATATTCTGGATGCTCTCACACCCTCCACAATGACTTCCTTCCAGAATTATCTTTACTCCATTCTCCTGCATCCTAGGGGATGCCCCTTGCCATTCTTCTGTTGAGACAGTCACTAAGGAACGTGACTCTCTGCTTATGGTTCAGTTTCAAATTATAAAAGGAAGATAGATGGTCCCTACAGCTGCTCAGTCTTGCATTGGTTAATTTTAAGGGAAGAGAGATGGGGCAGGAAGGGTGATTATTATCAAGTTGCTTCAGCCCTGTGTCTGTCACATTGCTATCACCTCACCATCCTGATAGTCTATGCCTTGCATGCTGCTGCCCCAGTCCTCCCCGGATGGGGAGTAAAGAGGCCTGAGTCCCACTTTCTGGTCTGCCATCAACAGGCAAAGCTGAACTCACGGGGATCTCACTAGCAGCTTTGCACAATGCTTAGCTCTCTCCATTGCTACCTCACTCCATCCTGATGATGCCCTGTGAAGTAAGCACTTACTAGGACTAACTCCATTTCGAATATGAAACTGAGGCTCAGGGAAGTTAAATGATTTGCCCAGTAGAGGAACTGGGGTCTGATCCAGACATTGGGACCCAATGTTGCTGACTTGGAGTGGGCCACCCACCTGTCTCAGCTTTTTTGTTCAACTAGAGGTTTGAATGGATTTCCACATTTTCTTCTAGCTCTCGTATTCTATGGTGTTCGCTGTCTCTCTGGTTTGCATATCAAGTTTTAAAGAGAAAGCCAAAAACCTTGCCATCATTTGGAGAATGCAGCTCCATGCTGAGATTCTACAGTCGGGTTCTCAATGGTTATACATATGAGGGTACTTCAAAAAGTTTGTGGAAAAATGGAATTAAAAGATAATACAAATCTTTCCATGAACATTTTGAAGACCCCTCATATATTCTCAAGCACAAGAAATTAACACAAATCCTAAACAAAACATAGGAATAAAAAAATTATGCTCCATTTCCAACTGAAAAATATTAATGACAGGAGTCCAATTTTTTTGGTTCTTAATTTATCTCTGCCTGCTGAAAATGTGTAGCACTTTTATACAATGTTACTTTTCTAAAAGTTCCCTATTGCAGAATTGTGTGTAGTATTAATTCATTGTGCTAAAGTAAAACAAACAAACAACAAAAAAACACCTTTCTTACACACTTAGAAAAATAAAAATCTGGAAATATAGCAAGTTAGTGACATTTTTGGGGAGTCAGGGGCTTAAAACTCTTTTTGCTGTTGCTGTCGTTGTATATAATTTTTTCATGGGCTTATATAACTTTTGTAAAAAGAAGAATAAAGAACAATAAACTAAAAAACAAGAAAACAGACAAAGAACATTTGCTCTCCCTCATTTAAAATCCTTCCCATTTCAAACTGAGGAAGAACACACAGGATGAGGGGTGGGATGGGGAATGGCAGAGATTTCCCTGAGACCGAATCTAAATTGCTCAGATCTCCAATGTGTTTAATTCAGAGTGTAGTGATGGAGAGACAGTCTTGCACAGGTTTCCCCCCAGAACTTCTCTCCAGAGGATTTTTTTCTCCAGCACAGCTGATGTCTGAAAATGAGGTTCTAGATCCTGTACCTTCTTTTAATGATGCACTACAGCTCTACCATCCCTTCTGCAGAATTCTGAAATCTAAAATACTGCGGAAATTGAAAAATGAAAGCTTTATTTAAAACTCATTTGGCTGCAAACTCTAACATTTTACTGATAGTCTTTAGCCCACTTAGTATAATAATTAATATTTTCCTGAAGAAATAGACTAGATTACTGTACACAATGAGTTACCTTTCTAAAATTTAAATAACTCTGAATTTCAAAATACATCTGATCCTAGCATCTTGGCTGAGGGCTCAGTGACCTGTACCTAACTCAAGATTCAGTGCCATTTAAACCTCACAAGGGGTCGTGGCCTGATTGCGTACATACAGCTCTCTCTCCCTCTCTGGACTTTCTAGCTAAAGTTATCCCTCGTGACACACATCATATTGGATTTGTCAAAAGAGTGCAGAGTACATTCTTGGGGGATGAAACTAGAGAGAACCTTCATCGAGAAAGCAAAATTTTAAGACACGGAAAAAATAATTGCAAAGTGAATAAACCACTCTTTCCCCTCTTTGCCCAGAAAACAGTTCTGCATCTCAAATGAGAACTGCCCTTGCATTTCCTCTTCTGTATATGCTGTTCTCTTATCGGTAATATTTTCATGGATAGGATACGCATATGGAAGGACAGAATTGGGCATATTTTTATAGATAGGTGCTCTCACCTTCGTACACATTCTGAGTGATTACATTCACTAGGATGTCAGAAAGCATATCAAGAAGAGAAATCACTTTAGACATCCTAACTTGGGCAAATGAGTCTCTTCTATCAAATATTTATTTTTTTCACCTTGCAACACAAATAACGTGGGAGAAGAAAGATACTCGTGAGGTTATCAGTGGAGGACAGGCTGTTCAAGGAGAGGTAGGCAGATAATCACCTCGTAGTCAAAACTTTTGAAGAAACTGAGCTACCAAAATTTAGGCAATTTTGTCCTATGAGATCATAAATTCATCAAAAACAATTTTCAGTTTCAGGGACAGACTCAGCCAAGTCTGGCCTCTTCCTAGCATTGATGGTTCACACGTTCTGTGGAGCAGGACAGATTTCTTTGTGCAGTAAGTAAAGATCCTATTTAAATTATTGAAATCAGCCCAGGGGACCATACCTTCAGATAAAGATTCACATATTGACTCTCTCACACAGCAAAATCTGGCGATGTGATTTCTTGAGTTAGTTGCCTTGGTTTTGTCTTCTGTAGGAATATCAGGCTCGGAAAAGGAAAAAACTGAGAAAATAAAAATGACTTTTTTGCTCCATCCGGTGTCTCCAGGTTTGTTAGTGTCTTCTTTTGACTCAGAATCTGTGAGCCCCAGAGCTTAGTGAAGATGCGTTTCACCAGCGCACAGCTCAAGGTGGTGCAGGAGCAGAATTGTTGGAAGGGAACAGTGTGAGCAATGCATGAGACGGCCCGGGCATCTTTGGAGAAAGAGGATCTCAGGAGAGAGTGTAAGAGCTGGGTAGTCGAAGTCAGAAGGTCCAGGATGAATCCTGGCTCTGAAACCTGGAAGCTGTGTGTTTGACACTAGTAATTCCAACACTCTGAGCAGTTTTCTCATAGCCAAAATGAAGGCTCTCAGACCTGCTCTGTGGATACAAGGATTCAGTGGATCATGTATGTAAAGAGTTGAATGAAGTGCCGGCAGGTAAGAACTCTCCAGATTACAGTTTTTTTATTCCCCTTATATCCCTCTTACCCACTCTTCCTCCTCCCACCTTCCTTGCACTTTTAAGGTAAAAGAAATGACAAATCATAGTTTCAGGTTTACCTTTGTGGGCACGCAAAGCTCTCCATCATTCTCTCAGAAAGCATCGCAATTAAAAACTAAAATAAAATGTTTGCCATTCAGATTTTATTTTAACCAGCCCACAACATTTTTTATCCTCCTTTACCTTTCAGATATCCTGCAGCTGACAGCAGGGAAGGCAGACAAACAGCCTTTAGATGTCTCAGATTCTTGAATTTTCCACTGCTTATTAAAATTCTTTCTCACCCATAACCTGATCCCACAGGCCCTTGACTGTGAAGCCTGAAGAGCAGAACCCGTCTCAGTTTTATTCATTTATTCATCAAACATTTATTGAGCATCTTCTACACGCCAGGCACTGCACCAGGCTCTGGACCAGCTCGATGAAGAACAAGGTGACGTTTCTATTCTCGGCTAGCTCACAGTCTACAGGAGAGTCAGACAGAAATAAAATAACCACGGCATGATGAAGAAGCAGCAGCAGTGATAGAGCTTATTAGGAAACAGAGAGAAGTGGACAGGGAGCTGCTCAAGGTGGGGCGGGGGAGGGAGCATGCACAAAAGTTGCAGAACTGAGCTTACTTATTAGACGGCCTAGGGGGGCTAGACTTTCTGAAAGCCTCTCCTCCCATTCAGGGAGACTTCTAACTATGCAACCCTCCTCATTCTCTTCTTATTATCAATTATTAATACTTATCTCTCCACTGTGTTCATCCACTGCTGTGTCTCTAGCATCTTAGAATTGCATCTGTACATAGTAGATGCTTGTTACGAGCTGAACCGTGTCCCCCTAAAATTCGTATGTCGAAGTCTTAACCCCAAGCATCTCAGAAGGTAAAGACATTTTTTTTTTTTTTTTTTTTTTTTTTTTTTGTCTATTTCGTGACTGGCACTCAGCCAGTGAGCGCACAGGCCATTCCTATATAGGATCCGAACCCGCGGCGGGAGCGTTGCCGCGCTCCCAGCGCCGCACTCTCCCGAGTGCGCCACGGGCTCGGCCCAGAAGGTAATGACATTTGTAGATAAGGTCTTTAAAGAGGCAATTAAGTTAAAATGAGGTCATTGGGGGTGGGCCCTAATCTAATATAACTGGAGTCCTCGTAAGAAGAGATTAGGACACAGACATGCCCAGAGAGAAGACCATGGAAAGACACCAGGTGAAGACCACCACCTGCAAGCCAGGGTGAGAGGCCTCAGAAGAAACCAACCCTGCTGATACCTTGATTTTGGACTTTCAGCCTCCAAAACTGTGAGGAAATACATCTTTGTTGTTGAAGCCACCCAGTTTGTTATAGCAGCTCCAGAAAATTAATGCAATGCTCAAAGTATATTTGTTGAATACATAAATGATGTTTGCATTTTTTTTCTTTTCTACAACCAAACTATGGCATGCTGGCAGGCTGCTAGCTTATTAACTGGTACACAGTAAGTGCTCAATAAAAGTGTGTGAGTTTGTTGGTTGACATTAACTCATCTCCAAGGGTCACACTGGATGTTTTGCTTCTTTTAAAAAGGTAGAAAATTTGTCCAACTTTGACCCCATGATTTAATTGCTGGTGACTATAAAAGAGTAGGAGAGAATGAAAACTAACATGTACTAATCCCCTGCCTTGTGACACTCATTGGGGTGAGAGCTTTCAAACAACTGTTCAGTTTAATGCTCATAATCTGTGAAACGGGCATGAATACCTACGTTTTATAGATGGTAAAACTGAGGCTCAGAGAGTTTTACCAACTTGTCTAGGGTCCAATGCCACACCCAGTGTTTCATGTCTAAAAATCGGTGTTTATACAGCACTTTTCCTTTCCTTCAACTCTTTCATGTCTGTTCTCTGACTGGCTCCTCTCAGCACTTCTGTGATTCAGAAAACCTAAGTGGCTTTCCCAGTGTGATGTGTGTTTGCTTAATTTATATTTTTTAAAAATTTAATTCTGCTATAGAAATAGAATCTACATAAGAGGGGTCTTCAAAAATTTTGTGGAAGGATTTGTATTATCTTTTAATTCTATTTTTTCATGAACTTTCCAAAGTACCCTTGTACAGAATCATGTAGTTTATGAGTCACGTCAGACATAAGTGAGTGTCACATATTAAACATAGATAAAATGAATGGAACAAATAAGAGTGTTTCCGGGTGGAAAGTGATTGGAAGATCCACTCACAGGGTGCAGTCACACCAGTGTTAGGTGGATAGTTCACACCATCCCTAAAGTGAGTCACGCCCACCCCACCCTGGTAATATCCTTTATGGTCCCATTGTGGCTCTATATGTGCTCTGCTCAAGAAATACAGATAGAATCTGTAGCTCCTCAGCAGATCACAGGCAAGTTGACACTCATGTCCAAGTATACGCATCATTCCTCCCGCCACCCTTTTCTGTGTCTCTCCAATAGAGCAAGAGCCATGTTCCAGGGACTGTCCTTCTGCCATGTCCCTCCCTAAGCCTCAATTCTAGTCCTTGAAATCA
Source organism: Cynocephalus volans (assembly GCF_027409185.1). Classification (NCBI taxonomy): domain Eukaryota; kingdom Metazoa; phylum Chordata; class Mammalia; order Dermoptera; family Cynocephalidae; genus Cynocephalus; species Cynocephalus volans. Next base: position 14,396,509 of record NC_084468.1, read on the forward strand.
TACCATCAGTGGGGAAAGCATGTGAAGGGATGGGGGATAGGTGGGGAAAGGGGGGACTAACCCAGAATCTAGGTGGCATGGCCCTTCTACCCACTGGCACCCTATCCGAAGCATTCTAGCCAGTTCCATCACTTTTCCAGTGCATCTGTCTGAGTTTCGGGTTTTTTTTTTTTTTAATTGACACATTGTAATTACACACAGTTATGGGGTACAATCTGATGTTTTGATACATATATGTTGGATAATAATTGGGTTAGGGTAGTTAATGTATCAATCACCTCATGCATTTATCACTTTTTTTGTGGCAAAAACATTCAAAAGCCTCTCCTCTAGGTATTATGTAATATACAAAACTTAGCTGTTAACCATAGTCGTCCTACTGTGTCACTGAGTTTTTAATGTTGGTCAAATAAATGGATTGGAGTATCTTAATTTGCTCTGTCAGGCTTTCTGTTCCGTCCCTCTGAGACAGCCTGCCTGGTATTGCATGTGAGGATAACCGCATCGAGGTAATTTGCACACGTGATGCTGACCATGGTATATCTGTCTAATTCTAAATACTTTGTCATCATGACCCTGGGCTCTATCCCCATGGGTGTCTAGTAGAAAAGTAGACAAGACTCCCCACCCCTCCCTCATCAAAATAACCTCTGATGGAACTTTTGGTTCCTTGCAAAGTCTGATTTGGGGCCTTCGTTTGCATCATGTGTATTAAACTTGAACCAACCTTTTAGTCACAAGTATGGAGTAAAGGATGGTGGCGAGTTGTCAGAAGGATGCTGGTCCTTGCTCCATGTCTTCTGCTCCAGAGTTCTGCCTTTGGACACACTCTGTCTCCTCTGTGCATCTCAGTTCCGCATCTGAAAACTGGGAGTGGTTTTTATGCCCTCTGGCCTTCCTGCCAGGAAGTGAGAGGAGAGCAAGCAGATTGTGAAGATTAATTCTAGGTGTCAACTTGATTAGATGAAGGAATGCTGAGAAACCTGATAAAGCTATCTTTTTAGCTGTGTCCACGAGGGTGCTTCCAGAAGAGATTAGCGTGAGAGCCTGAGTGGACTGGGTGGGAACGATCTGCCCTCAATGAGTGAGAACCACCTACCTGCTGAGGGCCCAGAGAGAACAAAAAATGGAGAAAAAGATGAAGCTCTCTCTCTGTCCACTGGAGCTGAGATACACTTTTCTCTCCTGTCCATGGACATCAGAGCTCGAGACTCTTCAGCTTTTGGGTTCCAGGACTTACACCAAGAACACCATTGGCTTCCCTGGTTTTGAGGCTTTCAGACTCGGACTGAGCCATGCTACCGGCATCCAGTTTGCAGATGGCCTATTGTGGGACTTTTCTTCACAGTCACGTGAGCTAATGCCCCTAAAAATCCCCTCTCATATGTTTATCGGTTGTGTCTCTCTGGAAACCCTAACACACAGATGAATAATAACGTTAACCCTGTGCCTGGTACTGTTTCAATTTACCTGCGAGGTAGACACTAAAATTATCCTTGCTTTACAGAAAGGAAAACTGAGTCACAGCAAGGTTAAATGGCTTGCCCAAGGTCACATAGCAGAATATGGACAGAGCTGGGATTTGAACCTGGTGCGACAGGCTCTCAAGCACAGCCAGTGTTACCTCAGCGCTCAGCAGAAGAGAGCCTTGTGCAGCAAGATGCAGCGGTTTCCTGCAACTTCCTCTCCACTGCAAGGAGAAAGAACATGTGCAACAGGAAAAATGGAACAGGGCAAGCAGCAGAGTCTAAGGGGAGCTTTTCTAGATGGACAAACTAATGAATGAATGAGCAAGCAGCACACTGGGCTTCACAACATCCTGGGGAAGGCAAATTGCCAGGGTGAGCCACAAAGGCCTTCACAGAGGAGAGGACAACAGAGCACGGCCTTCAAGAATGAGCCAAGTGAGGAGAGAAAGAATTCTACCTGCATGAGACCTAAGATGGCCCCAGGAGCAAGCTCCCCGAGCATGTGAGCTTAGCTGCCCATTTCCACCATGGTCATTACCAGTTTCACAGCTCCCCTCCAGATGCCTCCCACCACAGACACATGGCCAACTCCAACTTTATAGGGCAAGGGAGGTCTTCAGGTGGATACCTCTTTGGCTCCTGCCACACCTTCCAACTTACCTGCTGCTACACCCGCCTGTTCTATTTGGCCCGCCAGGGTGGAAATGGTATCTTCCTGCCCACAATGAATTTCTTTCCTTGTGTCCTAGAGCAGAGCTGATCTCAGCACTTCCTCAAGGTGATCCGTAAATTCTCTCTTGACCTCCTTCTCTTCTGTCTATAAGCTCCCCTGGTGAGTGCTTTGACTTCCAGACTTTGACTTCCAGTTGGGTGAAAGCTACCTCCAAATCTATGTCTCCATGAAGTCCTATCCCCTGGGACCCAGGCCCACTGAATGTCTCTCTAGGTGTTATAGTTTTCCCTTCAAATCTAATTTCCTTCCCCCTACTCCTCATCTTGGGGAATTATACCAACTTTATTTTATTACTGTAGAGGGAAGTCTGAGAGTCATCTGTGACTCTTACTCCCAACATATATAGTAGTCTTGATATTTACAGTTCTAACATCTTATGCATGTGTCCCTTCCTCTATATCAGGGGTCTGTAAACTTCAGCCCATTGGCCAATTCAAGCCCATCACCTATTTCTGTAAGTAAAGTTTTAATGGAACATGTTCATTCATTGACATGTCTAGGGCTGCTTTGGAGCTAGTTGGGCAGAGTTTAGTAGCTGTGACTGAGACAGTGTGGTCTAGAAAGCTTAAAATGTTTACTATCTGGCCCTTACAGAAAAAGTTTGCCAGCTCCTTTATCTCTTTTCCCTGGGGCACCCCTCATTAAAGCCCTTGACATCCTAATTCACCTCAATCATTCATCCAACAAATATTTATTGATCTCCTGTTATGTGCCAAGACTCTGTTCTACAAGTTGGATTTATACAGTAATAAACCAAAGCAAACAAGGAGCATGCACACCGGGACGTTCTTACTGCAGGAAATGTGCGCTTGAGGGACCTCCTGCCTGGAGCTCCCTTCTCCCGGATGGTTTCGCAGCTCCTTCCTGTCCTTCAGGTCTCTGCTCAGATGCCACCTCATCAAGAAGCCTCAGCAATCTCACGTGACACCCTCCACACTTACTGATGCCTGATGGTTTTCTTCACCACCTCCATGTCATGCATTTGTCTGCCTCCTTCTCTCCCTTGCCCTCAGAGCAGAAGCATTGCTCATTTTGCTCGGTTTCCACTTCATCTCCTCCCACCCATGATTCTGGGCCAGCTGAGCTGCCCGTGCCACTTCCAGCCACGAAGAGTTGGTGTTAGTAGGGGTGAGAGGCAATCCTAGGACACTTTATGAAGGTTGTTACATGTCTAGCTAAGGAGTTTGGTTTTAGAACTTGGAGAGGTGTCCATATGTCAAATGTACCTAAATTCACAGCTTTACCAAATAGCAAGAGCTCTGGGCACCAAGACTAAGAAAACTTGGAATCTAGTCCTAGTCCTGACTCCAACAATTGAGACTGCATCACATAGTCCCAGGTATCCATGTCGCATCTGTCAAGGGTGGCCAGTAGGGCTGACCTAAGATTCATAAAAGTCCTTCTAGATCTAGTGGATCCTTGAACAACCCTCCCTGGAGGCAGAATCCATTTGCCGAAGATAGAGGGTGTTACATTGTACAACACATACACAAAAATACAATGGATACTGATAATTTCTTTTCGAATTCTGTTCCTCTCACTAGCATTGTGACCTTGGGCAAGTTGCTTTATCCCCTTTGCCACATCTCCAGAACTGTATGATAGGGATAAAAAGTATCCCTACACAAAGTATCCTTACACAGAGGGCGGTGATGTGAGACGGTCTGTCTGAAGCCTGAAACCTCATGTGGCACATAGTAGGTCTTCAGGAAATGTTAACTAGGACTATCACTACTGTTAGTTGTTAAAAGTATACCTGAACCTGACCCCCAAACTCCCACCATATTAATTTTTCCTTCTATATCTACCACTTACAAATTCTTCCTTTTTTTTTTTCATTTTTTTTTATTGTGGTAAAATATATGTAACATAAGGATTGCCATTTTAAGCATTTTAAAACATACTATTGCATGGAATTAATTACATTCCCAATGCTGTGTGACTACCACCTCTATTTCCAAAACTTTTCGTCATCCTAAACATAGACTCTGTACCCACTAAGCAATAGCTCTCATTATTCCTTCCCCTAGTTTCTGACGCCTTTTTAATTCATTTCTTAATTGGCCCATGATAATTGTATATATTTATGGAGTGCAGTGTGATATCTGGGTACATTTATACAGTGTGTAATGATCATGTCAGGTTATTTAGCATATCCATCACCTCAACCATTTGTCACCTCCTGAGAGACAGGAAGAATAAGATCTGCTGTTCTATAGCAATATGGGAAGAGTACAGCCTCCATCCATTTTGAATGTAGAACAATTTCATTCTCTTTTGTTTCTCTCCTGCTAATCCACACCCTCAGGGTTTCACCCCCAAAAGGCTAATCAAAGGAATTCCTTAAAGAAATCAAGTCCGCCCTTTGGACCAGGCCAGTGCCAGCTGTTAATAATGCTCTTCCTCCATCCTGCTTTATAGCTGCTATTGTCTCTGTACGCACATATCTTCCTTGTTACATAAGGCTTTGGCTTCAGCTTTAACTCAGAAGAAAGATAAAACCTCTTAATCTTGGGGATCTGATCTGAATCACTCCCTGCATTTCTGGGACTGCAAAGAGAGGCATGGGCTCTTGCTGAATCTCCAAGCCCAGACAGGGCTTCTCAGAGGAGCCAAATCTCCGCCTGCCACGCATGGGAGCCTGGGAGGGGGAAGCGGATTCTGAGGCTGCAGCAGTGCCAAGGGTGGAGATGTAAAAATAGCCAAAGCTGCCCGTGGGCAAAATTCCCACTGGATGTTTGGACTTTAAAAGGCGCTTCCAAGGGAGACTTTGCTGCTCACAAAACAATGAACAGTAAACATGAGGGGGTAGCATCTTCAGGGGAGATCCTTAGGAGAAGAGCTCGCCTGGACTCTTACAAATCACAACCCTTAGCCTCAGCCCAGTTTCTTACAATGCAGCATAATCAAGATTGAAAAAGACAGGAAATATCTACAGCAGGCAAGAAAAAATCCACTTGTACACACAGGGTGATAAATCCTGCTCTAATCTCAGACTAGTAGGTTCCTAGTCTTTTTCATTTTTTTCTCTCTATTTATAGAATCATAGATATATTTCATTTTCTTTCAGTGTTGGAAAGAACCTTAGAGTTCTGAGCCAATCATCATATTTTGTGGGAGGAAATAAACCCAGAGAGGTATTGTGACTTACCTGGGGCCACATAGCCAAGAAGAGGCGGGTCCAGGACCACTTGTGTCCGGGTCTCTCAGGGATTGGAAATTTCCAGACCCAGCTTCCTACAAAGATCTGCCTGCCTCCCCTTCATGGGTTCATTATAAATTCCCCAGATTACAAGATTCTATTTCCTTGATGCCCTCACCAACTTTGGAGCAAATTTTTTTCTCCTGTTATAGAAGGAGACACCTAGGCTCAGGGTTCAGGAGACCTGCACCAAGTCACCGGAAGTGTACACAAAGGATCCAGACATCAAATGCAGATAAAACTCACTCTCACCTACATGCTGAAGGCATGCGACCTGAGGCCAAGAACATCCCCATTTCTGAATGTTATTTCCTGCTCTGAAAGCTGATCATCCTTCTGCGGCCTTCAGCTGGTTTGGGTCTTTTGTTTTCAGCAATTGCACGACCCTGAGAGTGGGCACCTCCTCCAACCATACTCCTGCTCACCATTCTCACCTCCCTAGTCCCAGCCCTGTTGTCACAGCTTCATGCTTTTAACATCAGAATAATCTCTCCAGAATTGAAATTGGGATCACTGCTCCTGTTTAAACCCTGTCACTGCTCCCCTTTGCCCTAGAGTCCAAACTCCATCATTCAGCATATGAGTCTGCACAGGATCACAGCACAAAGATCTTTAACTGCAGGGTGTGCAGAATCTAGCTCAGAGACAAATTTTGTTCAGTCCCCAATGTCCTTATATTTCAAATATTTCAACTTACAGGTGCTCATTTCTACTCCTCTTGAGAACAGAGAAGTTACTCTGTATACCTTAGTTTTCTTTCAGTAAAAATGGGTAATGATACAGAAAACACATGAAGCTGTGCTTAAGCAGTGAATGCCATGGCTCATATTAGATCAGGTGGTGCCAGTGGGGGTGGCCCAAGTCAGCTGAGCTGAGAAGTGGTGCCCCACGTGGGAGGCGCAGGAGATCACCAGTGCTCCCGAGCTTCAACAGTTCCCCCCACCCCACCCCACCCCACCCAGCCCTTGCATTCCCTCATTAGAGCTACCTGTCCAGCATGGAGCTGTTTGAATGTGAGACTCCTGATAGAGTGGCCTGCACTCGCCCCATTTCCTGCTTCCCACGTTTTGAGAGACACCAAGTGGCCTGGGTTTCCTGCACGTGCTCTTGGTGCTGCGCCTGAGCTTCGCTCATTCACAACACCTGGGACATGTACTTCTCTACTGCTGACCCCACCGGAGAATAAGTCCATGCCCCACCCCACGAGGGGTGACACTAGCACGTGGCTCAGAACCAGGCACACCGCAAAAGCCCAACAAGTGTATTTAGAAATAAGCTAAACTGAGAGGCCAACACAGCTAACACATCGACATAGATTTATGTACTCTCTTGGCTTCTGAAGAGCCTGCACTTGCAAACAGTAACACCAGACTGTATCCAATTCCAGAGAAGAGCCTGAGTTTGGAGTTAAATCGAATTGAGTAGAAACTCCAGCTCTGTCACGTATTTGCTACCTCAGGCTAGTTACATAATCTCTCTGAGCCATCAGTCTTCTCACCTTTCAGAAGGACGTGCATCAGCCATTTTGCTCCTAAGTATTATGAAAACATATAATCATGCAATGACTTGTATATAAATTGTCAAAGCAGTTTTATTCACAGTAGCCAAAAACTGGGGGGAGGGGGTGGAAGTGTCTATCAACAGGTGAATGATTAAGCCAACTGTGGGGTAACCCATGCAATGGAACACTGCTCAGCAGTAACAAAGAGCACACCATTGGTACCGGCAATGACATGAACGGATCTCAAAGGCGCTCTGAGTGCAAGAGCTAGACACATGTATGATTCCATTTACATAAATGTAAACCAATCCATGACAAAAAGCAGTTCAGTGGTCGCCTGAGGTCAGGGGTAGAGGGAGAGATGAACTCTTAAGGGGACTGAGCAATCCTTTGGGGATGAGGAACATGTTCTGAATCGTGATTGTGGTGTGACTTCATAGGTATACAACACTGATAAAACTCCTCGAATTGTACCCTTCAAATGCCTATACTCGGCCGACCCCGTGGCTCACTCGGGAGAGTGCGGCGCTGGGAGCGCAGCAGCGCTCCCGCCGCAGGTTCGGATCCTATATAGGGATGGCCGGTGCGCTCACTGGCTGTGCGCGGTCACAAAAAAGGACAAAAAAAAAAAAAAATGCCTATACTCTATTGTACAAAGAAAGATTCCTCAAGAAATTTGAAAAGAAAAATAACATTAAAACTATAACCCCTATAATGTCTAGCAGCATTTAATAGTGATAAACGAGATACTCCTGCTTTTTTTTTTTTTTTTTGCAGTAGTTCTTACTTTAAACATGTAAAAGAGTTAATATTAAGACCTGTTTCATTGAGGAACTGTATAACCTTATTTTTTACAGCAGCTATTTGATGCTTCTCCATGCAACCTTGACAAAGTTCACTGTAATTTTTAATTTAATACAGTAGTGTTTACACACACACACACGCACACACACACACACACACACACACACACCCCACATGCACTTAAACCATTCATGTGTAGGCATATTATTAAAATATTTAATAAATGACTTAATTGATGGCAAAAAGAAAGTGCAAGCCAGTGCCTGTCTTGTTTGGTAGTTGTGTGAGATAAATGGCCCTGGCATCTAAACAGAAGGACTCCACAAAAGCGGCCCATCTTTACTGACCTATGGCTCCTGGAACCCAGGAATCCTCATCCAGCTCATTTCTCATTTTCTGTCCCTCACACTCACATGGACCTGAAGTGGCCCTTTCCTTTGGGTGTGTCTGGAAGACACCAGCATCACCAGCTTCCCTCTCAGGTTCCAATTTTTCTCCAAGTATCTAGTAGACAAGATTTTCCTAACAAGGACAATGAAAAAAGACTTCATAGCAAGCGATAAATGGGAAACACGGGGGACGGTGAGAGTGGGTGCCATCCTTTATCATACCAAATAACCAAATACCTGTTGCCCACAGTCCACCCTTGACCTTGCTCAGCAATTTCATTCAGTTTTTGCTTGTTATCTTAATAGGCATCTTCCCAACATTTACCAAAATGCGGTAAGTGGAGTGATCATTTTTCTAAAGATAAAAATGATATCCCTGTGCTCTTCGTCTCTCCCTCTTAAAGCTGATGCTTGACTGTTATTTTAACTCTAGCTCTTTTTGTCTCTCTAGGATGGCTCAGTGCTCTGGCTTTGTCAGTAATGGTTGGGGAGACAAAAGGTTAAACCATCAGCTAGAGAATGTGATCACCACAGACCTAGACTCCCGGTAGTTCATTGCAAATAAAAACAGCAAGTTTCTTTTAGCCTTAATTGTCTGTGTAATTACCTTAGCCCAGATAGATACAGGTTCAGAATCTCAAGAAAGGTAATTTTTTTTTTCTCTCTCAATCCATCAGTTTCATAGTCACTAACATTTATGGCATGCCAACTGTATGAAGCAACTCTGCATTAAATATTGAGAGGTACACAAAAGACTTATTATAGATGCTATTCATGAAACTGCTAATAACCTAACTGCAGAAACAAGATCATTGGAATACCTGATGCATACCACGCAGTGCACCAGCAGCAAGGATACAAGGACATGTCATCTGTGGACCTACAGACTAGTAGGTAAGAATAAGCAAGCCAAAAAAGGGTGAGGGCTATCTAAGTGATTATTTTTGTGACACTGACTCATAAGTATGGTAGGATTTCAGGAAAGAAACAGTCAAAGTACAGGAGCTGTTAGCCAACAAACCTTTAATGGACAATTACTCTATGTTTAAGCATTACCCCTTAAACTTTTGCCCACCAATCATCACAGACTTTAAGTGAGATTCTAATCATCTAAAATGATTCTGTATCCTGAGCTAAGAGCTAATCATTTAATGATTTGAAGACACATAAGAAAAGGAGTATCCATCCATGCACTGTAGCTAAGTCACTGCAGGCCAGGGGATCCATCCTTCTTCATGTTTTTGATCCTTTATATTTCCCTCTTTTAAATAAGAAACTGATGATGGACTTGGGTTGATGTGTAGTTATAACTCTCTGCTGTGTCTTCCACAGGATGCAGAAGGGCAAGTTCATTGCATTTCTATAATAGAAGCACAGAAAGTCAGCAGGAATTGTAAACAAAGAAGATTTGGGCAAAAGATTTTGCTAGGGTTATATTTTTCTCCATTTTTGATGGGTCCACCTTCTGGAAGGAAACAATACCAGCTTTCTTTTAACAATGTCACCTCTGCTAATCTCCTTTGCTGCCTGTGAGCAGGAAGAATCATCACATGGTGATATTTGAGGTCTCAGATCTATAGATTTTTTTCCCTAAGATTTTTCTCTATCACAGGCACTGATATATTAATTCACACGGAGAAATTATGTCCATTGGGCCCCAGTGCCCTCTTTGGCATGGTCAAGGCCTTCTCTTGCTATAGACCAACTTGCTCAAGGAGCCATACCCTAATTAGAAGGTGCTAGGTGAGCAGGAACTGGAACAAAATGTCAGTTTCTAACTGATTTACTCAAATGCAGACATCTCCCCACCCAGACCCGAAGATGCAAATGTGGGCTTCCCTGGACTGTGTAGAGAGGACCACTGTTTAGTTTCCGCTGGGACTCCTCCCTGTCATGGAGCTTCGCATTTGTCTCTACATTCAGTCAAGTCACACATGTGGCTTATGACTTGGACATCATTCTCTCCCCTTAAGGAGACTTTGAACATCTCTGCTATGATTTTTACAACTATTAATTTCATACTTGAGCTTTCAGAAGGCAATTTTATTTTCCTTTCTTCCAAATTTCTATGATATCATATCATAATCCCCAAACTTGACAAAAATACGGAATCAAAAAATACTCATTGAGGGGGAAAAGGTGTTATTGGAACTGAAACCTCAACGTGGTGATTGCAGTGTGCGGAGCTAGAGTGGAAGGACATTCCAGTACAGAATGGGGAAATACGAAAAATGGGATACGAATTTGAAAAATTTCTGCCATCCCTGGGCTATTTCCTGAACATATCATGACACCTCTGGGCCTTTTGTCCACATTGACTTCTGGAAGGTGCAGGCAGGGACTGAGATGCCCTTTGCCAGCTTTCCATTTCCAAATATGTGTTCTTCTTTCAGTCTTTTAATATCCAGTATGATATGGCAGAAAGGACACTAGGAGGAAGAAAAGTGGAAGGAAGAAAGGAAAGAATGGACAGAGAGAGGGAGTGAGGGAGAGAAGTAGAAAAGAAGGTTGTACTTGCCATCAAAGTCCTGGATTCAAATCCTGGCTCTGCCACTCACCTATGTTTCTTGGACAAGATGTTTTCATTACCTTTCCAACCTCAGGTCTCTCCTTCAGGAGGATGAGAATATTACCTAGCTCCTAAAGTATGAAGTTACAGGACTGACCAAGAGAATGCACATACAAAAGCCCAGAACAGAGCAGTGACTAATAAAATGTCAATCAAATCAGATCTGAAAACCTAGCTAAAATTTCCCCATCCTAGTAAAGACGTACCCGACTCCTTCAGCCACTAGCAGCCCCTTGCCTCCTTGCTCCATTACACACGGCAGGCACTACCATCACAACACTCACCGTGACCTGCTATTCTCTCTCAGGTCCCTGTCCCATACAAGATTGAGAGTTCCTCGATGGCAGGTGCCAATCCATGTCTACTGAGGAACTCTCAGACCTGACGCTATTCCTTACACAAAAGGACATTACTTGTAAAATGAATGAATACATGTCATCAAAATCACCAGACACAACTAACTCAGAAAACGGAGGTGTCTATCATTCTCATTATGAGAAATCTTTCCCACTCTGTGCAATCTTTGTGTTTTCCAAAGTACCAGTAGATATAGCATTTTGGATTTGCAGTCTTCAGTTTCCAGATGCATTTACAACTTACCTCACCAGGGCAGGGCTCAGGGATATAAAATCACCCAAGGAGAGTCTTGTTTGTGTAGGAGCAGCAATATTTACTAGTTCCTATGTGTCTTTCTTTTACAAATTGGGAGAGTGGAGCCATAACTCCTTACTGATGTCAAAAAACAGATTTTTCCCCACAGTTTTTAGCCTTTCTTTTAATTGCTTTTTATCATTAGTTATAATTTTAGAGCAGAGATTGTTTTATTTTCCTTGTGTTCATCAAGATTTTAGAGGTGGTAATCTAGCTTCTCTTACATGCACACAGAAAAAAAAAGTAAACGGAGCTCAGAAGGAGAGTGTATAAGGAAGATGTCAGGAAAGAATTCAGAGCTCACAGTGGCTCTAAATGCTTCACACTGAAGGCCAGAGCAAAATCAGGATTTAATATTAATGTATAATTGGTTCAGAGCCCTTTTCTTCATTTTGGCTTAAAAAGAATACAGTGAAGCAAGCTCAATGTATTTTCCCATTAATACTATTAAATAAAATTTTAATTTAATAAAATGCATAGATTTTAAATGCTGTTTGATGAGCTTTACAAATGCATATACCCCTGCTATCATCTCCATCAAGATAGAGAACGTCTTCATTTCCTCCACATTTTTCTGCATGCCCCTTTTTGTATCCCTTCTTATTCCCTGCCTCCAAGTCAGTAGATCTTAATATTTTGGGCTCCATGAATTGTTTTTATTTTTATTTTTTAGAATATGATGAAAACTGCAGACATCTCCCCACGGGAGCAGGTAATTGAGGTATTGTGGATGAATCCCAGGTCAAGGGCCCCAAGCAAGTTTTTTAAATTCTTTTATTTATTCATTTAAAAATCTTTATTGAGCACTGAGCAGATGCTTTGGGATAGGCATTGGGCAGACAGTGGTAAAGAAAAAATATCATTCTTCTCTTGATCTTGCAGCAAGGCAAAAAAACATATATATGAGAGCAAAACAATCAGACAGTGATAAATGCCGTGAGCACAGCAATCAGCCTGGGTGTGGTGATAAAGAAAAGCATGAAGAGGCTACATATGGACCAGGTGGAGAGTTCAAGGAAGGCCTCCCTGAGGAGATGATGATTTAGTGAAGACCTGAAGATGGATGGAAACCAGCCATGCCAGGAGAACTTTCCAGGAGAGACAGCAACTCTTTGCCTGCTGTCCTATCTGAATAACCCTCCCCTTCCCTCTACCCCTTCAAATTCTATTCTCCTGAAAGACAAAATATTAATTCTACTCATTTACAAAGCAGACCAAGTACTTAGAAGAAAGTTTGCATTTTCACAAAACATTTCTTTTAGTTCCTGCATAGAAAGTTTTTTTCTGATTATCTATTGGCTATGCAATAAGTCACTCCAAAATCTACTGATATAAAATAACAATTATGATTTAGTTCTCTTTCATGATTTTTTTGGGTGAGGAATTCAGGAAGGGTCTGGTTGGGGAGTTCCAGCTCAGTATATCTCATGAAATTGGAGTTGGGATTGGCAAGAACTGGAAAAACAAGAGATGGCCAGACATCTCTTTATTAATATGGTCTTGGTGATTCTCCGTATGGTATCTGTTGGCAAACTACTTGGACATCCTCATGGCATGGTGGTCTCAGAGAGGTTGGACTGCTTCCATGAAGGTCGAAGGCTTCAAGACTGAATATTCTGGTAGGAAAAGCAGAAGCTAAATTACCTTTTTTGTATGATCTAGTTACACAATGTTACTTTCACCATGATCTAATTGTCAACCTGTCAAAAGATTTTGAAAGGAAGAGATAAACATTTGATGAGAGAGTAGCAAGATTCTAGAAAAGCATCTGGGATAGGAGATATTGTTGGAAACATCTTTGGAAACTACAATCAGCCATGAGGAGGGTAGAAAGACGGATAAGAAAGGAGGAATGAAGGCTGGCCCATGGCTCACTTGGGAGAGTCTGGTGTTGATAACACCAAGGCCACAGGTTCGGATCCCTATATGGGGATGACCAGTTCACTCACTTGGGAAAGTGTGGTGCTGACAACACCAAGTCAAAGGTTAAGACCACCTTACCAGTCATCTTTAAGAAAAAAGAAAGGAGGAATGAGGGCATCCCAAGGAGGGTAGAGATGGAAAATGGCTCCAATAAAGACAGGAAGGCAGGTAGAAGAGGTGCACATTCATTCAGAAAGTGTGTAAAGAGGAGGGAAGAGTATTGGTTTGGGTGTTTTCAGCCACCCAAAATAGAGAGAGAGAGAGAAAGAAAAATTTTTGACTTAATTGGATTAAACAAGAGAAAGCATTTTCTTACCTCACGGGAAGTTCAAAGGTAGGTCATGGGTGGTTGATTCAGCCGTGGCTTAACAATACTATTTGTTCCCAAATTCTTTCCATAGTTCAGCTCTTCCATCTTCCAGCATGGCAGACTTCCTGCCAGGTGGCTCATTTTATGATCTCAATGTGGCTGCCACAGATGTGAGCATTATATGCATACCTACCATTGTCTAAAGATAATTACAAACCATTTTTCTTCCTCAAATCTTTTTCTTAAGTGGTTATGCAGACCTTTCATCATGTTTCATGGACCAGATGTGGGTCCATGCCTACTCCTCAACCAATCACTGGCAGAGGAAATGAATGGGTTGTCATGATTGACTTAGGACAGCTTGCCTCGGGTGGGAGATGAGTAGAAGCAGGAGGAGGAGTCATTGATAGTGATAAGACGATAGGGACAAGGGATTGGGGGACTTGTGAATTCAAATAATTGCTATGAAAAAATAGAAATAAGTGAGTGGGAAGGCCAAGAGATGGTCAGAGACAGATTCTTGAAATTACGGCTATGACAAGGTTAAATATGTGACTAAGATAGTGAGGGGTAAGACAGGTGAAGAGAAAGATCATTGAGTTAAAAAGAATGAGAAATCAGGAGACTAAGAGAAACATGATTCTTGGGAATATTAAATACACCCAAAATGGGACAGGAACAATGATAGAAAAATATCCTACTTGAACGGATAGAAAGGTAGAAAGCGTTAAATGCTTTGATATGAGATCTGTAACTTTTACATGTCATATGTGAAGACTTATCTGGCCTACAACAGTGCAAACATAATGGAAAAGTTAATGAAATAAGAGCTTAGGTAGTCTACAGATGTTTCTTGACTCCAGTTTTCTACTCTATAGAAAGATAATTGATCTAAATAATCAACTGAATCATTTTAACATCCTCTCTAGAGTTTTCTAATACTCCTTAATGCCACCAGGACAAAATACAAACTCTTTAACATGACTTACAAGGTTCCTGATATATGGTCTCTGCCACTATTTATAGTTCAGGTGGTTTCTACAAACTCTTAATCACACATTCTTATTGGAAAAATATTTTTGAACATGCATTCCCAATGTATATCAATTTATATACTATTATATTAATATATTATTTTATAATAAAACACGTATTAAAATAGACATAAAAAATGAAACATAAGTTATGTGAGCAGCTATGATACAAAAAGTCAAAAGAGACTTTTTCTGAAATACACAAATCCAAAGGTGTGACTGGAGGTTTCAACACCAATTGTTCTCTTAACAATTGATAGGACAATTAGAAAATCAGTAAAAGTATTGAAGAACTCAACGTCACTATCAAATAATAGGATCTAATCAACATTTATAGGATATTACACCCAACAATAGCAGAATACTCATTCTATTCTAATATTCAAGTGTCCAGAGAACAAATACCAAGATAGATCAGATCTTGGGCCATAAAACAAACTTAAAATGGTTGAAATTACGTACAGCATGTTCTCTGACCACAGTTTAATCAAACTAGTAATCAGTAACAGGAAGAAAACAGGAAAAGCTCCAAACACTTAAAAACTAAACAACACATTTCTAAATAATCTGCAGGTCAAAGAGGAAGTCTCAATGGAAATTTTTAAAAACATATAAAACTGAATGAAAATATAACACATCAAAATGCATGGCACACAGCTAAAGCAATGCAGAGAGGGAAATTTATAGCACTAAATGGAGACATTATATCAAACTAAAAAGCTTCTGCACAGCAAAAGAAACAATTAAAAGAGTTAAAAGACAACCAACAGAGTGGGAGAAAATATTTGCAAAATATACATCTGACAAAGGATTAATATCCAGAATATATAAGGAACTCAAACAACTTTACAAGAAGAAAACAAGCAACCCAATTAAAAAATGGGCAAAAGAGCTAAGTAGGCATTTCTCTAAGGAAGATATCCAAATGGCCAACAGACATATGAAAAAATGCTCAACATCACTCAGCATCCGGGAAATGCAAATCAAAACCACATCGAGATACCATCTAACCCCAGTTAGGATGGCTAAAATCCAAAAGACTATGAACGATAAATGCTGGCGAGGCTGCGGAGAAAAAGGAACTCTCATACATTGTTGGTGGGACTGCAAAATGGTGCAGCCTCTATGGAAAATGGTATGGAGGTTCCTTAAACAATTGCAAATAGATCTACCATACGACCCAGCCATCCCACTGTTGGGAATATACCCAGAGGAATGGAAATCATCAAGTCGAAGGTATACCTGTTCCCCAATGTTCATCGCAGCACTCTTTACAATAGCCAAGAGTTGGAACCAGCCCAAATGCCCATCATCAGATGAGTGGATACGGAAA
The DNA here is from genome assembly GCF_027409185.1 of Cynocephalus volans. Lineage (NCBI taxonomy): Eukaryota > Metazoa > Chordata > Mammalia > Dermoptera > Cynocephalidae > Cynocephalus > Cynocephalus volans. The sequence goes on from NC_084468.1 coordinate 14,412,427, forward strand.
ATGTGGTACATCTACACACTGGAATACTACTCAGCTATAAAAACGAATGAAATACTGCCATTTGCAACAACATGGATGGACCTCGAGAGAATTATATTAAGTGAAACAAGTCAGGCACAGAAAGAGAAATACCACATGTTCTCACTTATTGGTGGGAGCTAAAAATTAATATATAAATTCACACACACACATACACACATACACACACAAACGGGGGGGGGGGGTAAGAAGATATAACAACCACAATTATTTGAAGTTGATACAACAAACAAACAGAAAGGACATGGTTGGGGGGGAGGGGGGGAGGGAGAAGGGAGGGAGGTTTTGGTGATGGGGAGCATTAATCAGCTACAATGTATATCGACAAAATAAAATTTAAAAAAAAAAAAAAAAAAGGTTTTAACCCCCAAGAGGGGCTGTGGTTGACTGAGGGAACAGGAGAGGGTTTGAGCAGTTGCATGTTGCTGGGAGCACGGCTGTTGTTCCATGGGGCATGCATCTGCTCCGGACGTGCATCAGGTAAAACAAGAGAGGTCTGATGCAAAGCTCTTCAACCTCCCAACCCTCTCTCAGAAGCACAGCAGAGCATCAGAATAAATGAATAGAAAGGCAGTTTGTAAATAAATATTGTAGATACTCAAAAAAAAAAAAAAAAAAAAGAAAAGACAAAGAGTTCCGATGAATAACCTAAACTCCCACATCGAGAAACTAGAAAAAGAAGGAAAAATAAATACAAACCAAGCAGAAAGAAGAAAGTAATAAAAAGCAGAAACCACTGAAATAAAAAACATAGAGAAAATAAATGAAACAAAGAAACAGATCACTGAAAAGATCAATAAAATCCACAAAACTCCAGCAAGACTGACAAAGAAACAGAGAAGACACAAATTGCCAGTATCAGGAATGAAACAGGAGATATTACAGATCGGGCAGACATCAAAAAGATGAAAAATATTAACAACAATTGTACCCATATACATTTGACAACTTAGATTTAAAGGGACCAGTTTTTTGCAAAACGCGAACTTCTCCAACCACCCAATAGGAAATAGATCATTTAAATATTCCTATAACTATTAAGGAAATTAAATTTGCAATTAAAAACTACTTTAAAAATCTCCAGGCCCAGATGGTTTCATTTTAGAACTCTTTCACCGGTTTTTTTTTTTTTTTTAATGCATATCAATCGTATAACACCTCTTTCAAAGAAGAAGAAATTATACGCTTTTTTATTTTACAAAGTTAGTACAGTACACCCTCTCTATCCATGGGTTCTGCATCCACGGATTCAACCTACTGTGGATTGAAAATAGTCAAAGAAAAAAAAATAACAATACAATAAAAAATAATACAAATTTAAAAGAAGACAGCATAACAATTATTTACATAGCATTTACATTGTATGAGTTATTATAAGTAATCTAGAGGTGATTTAAAGTATACAGGAAGATGTGTAGGTTATATGCAAACACTACACCATTCTGTATAACAGTCTTGAGCATCCACAGATTTGGGTATTCACAGGGGTTCCTGGAACCAATCCTTTGTGGATACCAAGGAATGATTGTATTATCTTAAAACTAGAGTTTTCATTTTTTTACTGTCTTTGTCTGGTTAAGGTAATACCAATATTCCTCATAAATATAGACAAAAATTGTTAACAAAATAGAATTCAACAATATATAAAAAGAATTTTACACTGTGACCACGTGGAGTTTCAGTATTATAAGGCTGGCTTATTATTTGCAAATCAATTAACATAATCCACCAAATTAACAGACTAAGGAATGAGAATCACATGATCCTAAAAATTAATGCAGAAAAGGCGTTACACAAAGTTCAATACCCATTCATGATAACACTCTCAGAAAAATAGGAATAGAGAAAAACTTCCTCAGCTTGATAAACAGCATCTCAAAGAAAAATGATAACATTATTCTTAATGGTGAAAAACTGAATGCTTTCCTGTTAAGATCAGGAACAAGGCAAGGATGTCTGTTCTTACTATTTTTATTCAACATTATGTTAGAAGTTCTAGTCAGGGGCATAAGAAAAGAAAATGAAATAAAAGGCATACAAATTAGAAAAGAAAAAATAAGAATTCTCGTATTTGCAAATGAAATGATTTTCTACATAGAAAATTTAAGAATTTCTATTTAATAGAAATTCCTAGAACTAATAAGTGAGGTCAACCAGGTAACAGGATAAAAGAAAAATGTACAAAAACCAATTGTGTACTCTATAGTATCAATGAACACGTAAACAACAAAACTAAAAGAGCAATGCCATTTATAGTAGATTAAACAGAAAGAAACAGCTTAAGTATAAAACAAACAATGCATGGGCAGGACTTATATGATGAAAATTATACAATGCTAATGAAGGAAATCAAATAACTAAATAAACAGAGGAATATAACATGTTTACAGGGTGAAGACACGACATAGCAAAAATGTCAATTCTTCCCATACTGATACACAGATTTAATACAATTTCTATCAAAACCCTAGCAAGATATTTGTAGATATAGACAAAAGTATTCTAAAATTTATATGGAAAAACAAGGGAATTAGAATAGCTAAGGCAATTTTGAAAAACAAAATAGAAGAATCAGTCTACGACATTTCAAAGCTTACTACACAGCTACAGTAATCAAGACTATGTAATAATGGCATATAGATAGACACATACACTAATGGAACAGAATAGAAAACCCAGAAATTGACCCATACAAATATGCCCAAATGACTATTGACAAAGGTGCAGAACCAAATCAATGGTGGAAAGATAGCTTTTTCAACAAATGGTGTCGAGCAATTGAACATGCATTGGCATAAAAATTAATCTCAACCTAAGTCTCACATCACATACAAAACTTAACTCAAAATTAATTATAGAATTAAATGTGAAAGTATCCAACTCTGAGGTGGAAAAAAAAAGCATAGGAGAAAATCTTCGGGATCTAAGGTTAGGAAAGAAGTTTTTGGACTTGATACCAAAAGCATAATCCATAAAAGGAAAAGTTGATTAATTTCACTTCATCAAAATTACAAACTTTTGCTCTGTGAAAAAGAATGAAAAGACCACCTTAAAATGGGAGAATATATTTGCAAACCACATATCTGACAAAGGACTAGCACCTAGAATATATTTTTTAAAACTCTGAAAACTCAACAGTAAAAAAGGCATATAATTCAATTAGAACATGGGCAAAATACATGAAGAGATATTTCACTGAAGAAGATACACAGATGGTAAATATGTACATGAAAAGATTCTCAACATCATTAGCCATTAGGGCAATGAAAATTAAAACTACAGTGAAATTTTAACCAAGTTAAAATAAAAAGCAGTGACAACACCAAATGCTGGCAAGGATGCAGAGAAGCAGGATTATTCCCGGTGGAAATGTAAAATTTTATTGTTACTCATGAAGATCGTTAAAAAAAAACTAAACATGCAACTACTATACAACCCAGAAATTACACTCCTGGACATTTATCCAAAAGAAATAAAAATTTATATTCACACAAAATCCTGTACATAAATGTTTATAGTAGCTTGATTTGTAATACCCCAAAACTGGAAACAACCCAGATACCTTGAATTGTATATGTGAATGGTTAAACCAGAGTGGTACAGTCATAGGATGAAATACTACTCAGCAATATAAACTATTGATGAGTGAAAAAAAGCCAATCCCAAAACGTTACCTACTTTATGATTTCATTTATGAAATATTCTTGGAATGACTAACTTACACAAATGGGGAACAGATTAGTGGTTGTTAGGGGTTAAGGAGAGAATGGGGTGAGAGGAAGGTAGGTATGGTTTTGAAAGTGAAAACCTGAAGAATCTCTGGATGATGAAACGATTTGTATCTTGACTGTATCAAAGTCATGATCCTGGCTGTGATGTTGATGTGCTACAGTTTTACAAAATTCTACCACTGGATAAAATGGGTAAAGGGGTACACAAGGTCTCCTGTGTTATGTCTTACAATTGCATGTCAATCTACAATTATCTCAAAATAAAAAGTTTAATGTAAAAAATTCACATACTTTAACCTCCAGATCTAAAAGCTGAGTGAACCCAAAGCAGGATAATTTTTTTAAAAAAAATCACCTGGCAATCACATTATAGTAAGTTGTTCAGCTGAAAACAAGAGATTAAGAATGAATCATAAAAGCAGCCAGAGAAAAAAAGATCCATTAGAAACATTACCACAATATAAATCATATGGATCACAACTAACTTCTCATCAGAAACAAGGAAGCTTAGAGACAATGGAACGGTATCTTTTATGTGTTAAAAGAAAAAAGAATCTACCAATATAGAATTGTGTATCTAGCAAAAATCTTTTACAAAGCAAGGGAGAGCTCTGCCTTCTTGTAATGGTGGTGAGGTAGGCAGAACTCTAAGATGGCCCGCCATGATCTCGGTCCCCTGGTGTTACACTCTGTATCATCTCCTACCCTCGAGTGCCCTGGGCTGTTGCCGCTTGCTAAGTCAGGGCACTCATCTACAGAAGAGATCATGGGGTGCTCATGGTAGGCAGGATTCTAAGTTGACACCCAATGAACCACACCCTTGTCTAATCCTCTCTTCTTGAGTATAAGTGGAATCTGTGACTTGTTTCTAACCAATAAATATGGTTAAGGTGATGGGATGTCCCTCCTGAAATTAGGTTATTCTGTGTGTGTATGTACAAATGCATATATAAATATATATATTTGTATGCACATATATCTCTTTCTCTATATCTATCTTTCTATGTATTTATCTATCTATCCATCTGTGTTTTTAGCACGATGAGAGAGACTCCTCTTGCTAGCCTTGGAGAAGGGAACTGCCATGTAATGGACTGCCTATGGGGAGTACTACATGGCAGAAAACTGCATATCGCCTCTAGAGAATGTACTCTTCAATCCTACAACGTCAGGGAACTTAATTCTGCCAACAATTGAATATCAATTCATGAGCTTGGAAGGGGATACAGAGGTCCAGAAAGTACTAGAGCCAAAGTACAAGCCAACAACCTCAATTACAGCTTTGTGGAATCCCATGCAAAGGACCCAGTTAAGTCATGCTCAGACTCCTGACACAGGGAAACTGTGAGATAATAAATGTGTGTTGTCTTAACCATCTAAATTGTGGTGATTTGCTACACAGCAACAAGGAACTAAGGCAGGTGAAACAACTTCATTGGAATAACCTTCCTTCAGATAACAGTTATAAAACCTAGACAAAATATTCTTAAAAATCACCATAAAACAAGTTAAATATATTTCAAAACTTTCATATGGACATATTTCACTCCCTGGCCACAATGATATTTAATTAGAAATTAATATCAATGAGACATTGAGAAAAGCTGCTTGATATCTGGAAATTAAACAATGTATTTCTAAATGATCTATGAGTAAAGAAATAAATAAAAAGTGAAATTAGGAAATACTTTGAACTGAATGAGATTAGAATATATCAAAAATTGCGGGAGGCAATTTGCAGCAAAATGATATCTAAAATTCTTATAGAAGAAAAAGAAAACTGAAAATCAATTACCCAATTTTCAAACTTAAAAAGCTTGAAAAAAAAAAAGACCAAATTAAACCCTAAGAAAGTAGAAGAATGGAAAGATCATAGTAGAAATCAATGAAAAAGATGGGACACTAACCCACTTATTTTATGACAACAGCATTAAGCTGATAACCTGAAAGGACAGAGACGAAGGTGAGGATAAACAGCATTCCTGGTGTCAGTGTAAAATGCTACAGTTTCTTTTATAAAGTTAAAACTTCACCTATTGATCTAGCAATTCTACTGCCAGGTGTTCATATAAGAGAAATAAAGTCAAATGTCCATTAAAACTTATGCAAGAATGTTCATAGCAGCCTTATTCATAATTGCTTAAAAACTTGAAACAACACAAATATCCATCAACAGGGGGATGGATTTTAAATTTGTGGTAAATTTATACAGTGAAACATGGTTAGCAACACTAAAGAACAAACTACTGATAAAAACAACACAGATGAATTTTACAGACATCATGTTCAGCAAAAAAAAAAAAGCCAGGTACACACACACACAGATATACTATATGATTACATTTACATAAAGTACAAGAAAAGATAAAAGTAATCTATAGTGAGAAAAGTCAGAAAATGGTTGATTCGAAGTGAGGGGAATTGACTCAAAGGGGGCATAAATAAGAAAATTTTCCGGGTTGATGAAAATATCCTATATTTTGTTTGAGGTGGTTATTACATAATTATATACAATTGTTCAAAACTAATTGAACCAAAGACTTAAGATCTGTGTAATTTATTATCTGTAAATGATACCTCAATAAAGAAGCTAAAATAAGATATAATTTTCAATGAACAATATTTTATATTTTCTCCAACATGATGTCTCGTACCATTGGTTTGCTAATAGCTTAGGCATAATGCGTTCAGAATTATTAACAATAATTGATGAAAATTTATTTTCCAAGTTGTCTTGACAAAAGCAATTTTATTATCTCCATTCCTCTCTTTCTGTCTGATCTGATTAGTCTGTCATTGTTTTTAGGAGGCAGTGTAATACCAGCTCTATTCTCTTGGTTTTCTTTGTGTTTGCTTTAACAGTACCCTAGTCCACCTTTATCCACAAGGGATATGTTCCAAGACCCCCAGTGGATACCTGAAACTGTGATAACACTGAATCCTACCATGCATTTTCCCTTATAAACACACTGTATACTGGGTATATATGTGCAAAGGTACTTCAAAAAGTTCATGGAAAGATTCATATTATCTTTTAATTCTATTTTTCCATGAGCTTTTTGAAGTACCTTTGGATATTCTACTCATGTGTGTGTGTGTATATATACATATGGCACAGTAAGAGATTAACAATAATAACTAATAATAAAATAGATGAATTATAACAATCTACTATAATAAAAGCCATGTGAATGTAATCTCTCTCTCTCTCTCAAAATATCTTATTGTATTGTACTCGCCTGTTTTGGACTGCAGCTGACCACGGGTGACTGAAACCATGGATGGGGAAGAACTGCTATACTGTATTGTCTTCAGTACAAATCAGTTTCTTTGCAGGAATCTTCCCAAATGGCTTGCCCATTTAATTTAGTTAAAACCAGTTAAAATAGCCAGAATACAGCTGGACACAGGAAACCCTCAGTGAGTCAGGATATGGTAAAAAAAAAAAAAAAAAAAAAAAAAAACAGCAAATAAATGAATGTTTGCAAGCTCTTCATGTTGTGGAACCCAGGCAGACCTGCCTCACACAGGGACTTGCTGAGGACTCTAGTACTAACCAGTACATTAAAAATGAGCAAAGCTTATTTTATTTTTTATAAAGAATAAATAGAAGTACGGGTCTATCCCCAGTGAGCCATCTGTGTGTCCACTTCGCTACCCTGCTCTGTCTTCTCTCGTACCACCTCCTTTACTATCACTTATCCTTTAGGTCTTAGATGTCACTCCTCTGGCAACCTTCTCTGAGTCTTTAGGACTGAGTTAGGTGCCTCAGGGCCTTTGCACAAGGAAACAGGCCATTCTTTGGCTTAGACAACACAGTAAATACACTCCTTAAAATCTTCCTTTTTTGTTTATTCAAGAAATTGATATTGCTAATTATGTTCTAGGTACTGTCACAGGCACTGGTGATTCAACAGTGAACCAACCAAATAAATATCTCTCTGCCCTCATGGCACTGAAATTCCAGTGGGGCAGACAAACAATTAAAAAACAAGTGACTTGGTGATAAGCATGAAGGAGAGAAAATAAAGCAAGGGGTTCACAATTAACATCTGGTGGTCAAGGACAACCTCACTCCAAATGTGACCTTGAGCCAAGAGCATAAGGACAAGGACCACGTGAGTATCTGCAGGAACATTGTTTCAGGAAGAGGAAAGATCAGCCTTGCTGAAGGAGAAAGGGCAGAAGCAGGGAGAGAGGTGGGCAGGTCAGCCTCTTTTTCAGAGCTAGCATCATGGATCTTTCTTGTTGATCGATACCAGGGATAAGGAGAAGGACGACTCAAGGAAGACCCCCAGGTTTCTGCTTTCAGCCAAAAGGAAGACAATGGTGTCACTCAGTGAGACAGGAAAGAGTAGGAAAGAGCAGGTGGATGGGAAAAGGGGAGGCAGACGGGGTCAAGGGTTCATATTGGAATGATATATTTTAATTTCTCGGTATATAGTGCTCATCTGTTTTAAATTTGAGGGCAGCCAGGCTCAGAGAGCACAGTTTACTTGCTGTAGTAGATTGTGTCTACCATCCCTTACAACATGACTTTTCAACACCTGCCATCAAGACCAGAGTCTATTTTTCTGCCCCTTGAATGTGGGCTTAGATGTGTGACTGTTTTGGCCAAGTAGGATATTAGCAAAGGCGACACAAGCAGAGGCTTAGAAAGTCTTCTTGGCAACCCCATGACCACCACCATGGGGACAAGCTGGATCCGGCCTGCTGGATGATGGAAGCACGTGGCCAAGTCACCCCAGCTGACATCACCCCAACCAACAGACACATAAGGAGTGAGGCTACCTTGGACCATCCAGCCCTGGTAGAGCCATCCCAGACCAGAATGCGAGAATTTTTTTTAAAAAAAGTTTGACTCACTAAATTATATAAGCAAAACCTAATTGATAGACTTGCCCCAGATTCAGAGCTGATGGGTAGTCAAGTAAGGAATTGTGGCTTTCTTCTAAATTCACTGCTTTTCTATTATTCCAAGACTAGTCTGTTCTTATATTAGTAGAATTGGGACCAGGAGCACTCTGAGGCCACATCCCCCAAGCTGCTGTCTTAACACAAGTGAGCATTAAAACCCACTCCCCTTGTTAATGTGCAATCTCTCTCTCTCTCTCTCTCCCTCTCCCTCTCTCTCTCTCTCTCTCTCTCCTTCTCTCTCTTTCCTTGATGAGACAATGTTGCTGTAAAAACAACCAAAGAAATTCAATTCAATCTCTGGGGAAATTTATAGCAAAAAAAAATTTGCAATGCCAGTGCTTTTTCCATGGCAATATGAAGCATATGGGATCTCAGAAGCAGCATCTATCACAATATGTTGCACTGCAGTGCAGGAATTGGCATTTTCTCCAATTCCTCAAAGCACAGTTAAGAGCAAAATAAATGTAAAGATATGAGGCCCAGGCTACTGCTGATATGCTGTCCCTTTTAAAGTATTCTACTGCTTTAAGGAAAAGAAAAATAAAAATACAAAAACCAAAGCCCCCCAATGTAGGGAACTTTCAGTCCCCAAAAGTCTTCGAGCTGAATCCCAAACCCAAAGCATATTCAAAGTTGTCAATAGGCTCAAGGGGTTCAGCCACTGCAGCTCAGACAAAATACAGGGACTGCAGGACAGCATTCTGGGGCCCCAGATGAATGGGAAGGGGGCATTCAATACCCCAGCCTGGCTTAAGAAACAAGGAACCCTGAGCTCTAGCCCCTGCTTTATTACTATGTTCTTGCATGTCTTTGGACAAGTCATGTCATAACCAGAGAGGGGTGACCCATCGAAGTCATCATTAACCGTGAACACTTTAGCACAGGATTCATTGTTTAGACCCAGGACTAGTGATGGGGTTCAGGACACCCTACCCAAATGATGGCACCTTGGCACTGGAGAAAACAGCAGAAACAGGAAAGTCTCTCTGACCTTCTCCTGCCCTTCTCTCCTGCTCTGAAGCAGATCACAAGACCTTCACTGACAAGGTGCCCTCTCTATACCCAGAAAGAAGCATCCTCATCTCTGAAGTCACAGGGACACAGAGAAGAATCTGAACAAACAGGTCTTGCTAAGTTCCCCCAGTTTATTACTGTTAGATTATACCCTGCTTTGTCCTACTATATTTCTCCACAGCTATCCACCTTTCACGAAACCTAAGCAGAAAAATACACAGGTTTCCCTGTTTCTTTGGGTCTTCATTTCCTTATGAAGTCTCCTGTGCCATGTAAAACTTATTAAATAAATGTGTATGCTTTTCTCTTGTTAATCTTTTTTTTTTATAGGGGTCTCAGCTATGGTGGGCGAGGAAAGAATTTTTCCTCCCCTATACTCGTAAGCGTCCTCTGAGTCACTGAGAATAGAAGGAACCAGGGTACCCGAGTTAGCCAGGGAACCAGGGGAGCGTGGTGGGTGCTTGGAGTTTACATGCTGACAGGGTGAAAAGGACTGTGGCCAGTGGAGGCGTCTTACTGCAGGTTGTGCCATTTAGCAGTGGGTGACTCTCATGAGAGCCAACGCATGGTGCCGAGCACTTTTAAACTCATCATTTAATTAAATCTAGCCACAACAGTGGGGGTGAGAGTGAGTCCTATGGCCCCCTGCATCACCAGCAAAAATGCTGAGCCAGCAGGTGTTGTTACATGACTTATCCAATCCTATAGCCAGTAAGCGATGGAGCTTAGATTTCAACCCGGGTCTATCAGTCTCCGAACCCCATGCTTTTATCATTTTAATCTTCTTGGAATATAAGACTTAAAAATAATGCCTATAAATATATTCTGAAATACCGTAGAAAGGATATCATGGTATTCTCTGGCAGAAAAAGATATAGTAGTTAATTATAAAACACGATTATAAGTGATGAAATGCATTTCTTCTCTTCTTGCTCCAACAGATTTATTAAATACAAGTGTTACATGACACCCAGGAGCCTTCAGTAGGAAATGAAGACCCAAAGAAACGGGGAAACTTGTGTATTTTTATGCTAAATCAGATGAAAAGTGGACAGTCGTGGGGAAATATAACGGGACAAAGGGGGTATGATCTAATGGTAATAAACTAGGGAGGGGAGGCTCAGCATGGTCTGTTGGTTTAGATTCTTCTCTGTGCCCCTGTGCCTTTAGAGATAAAGATATTCTTTTCCTGTGAGTATAGGGCAGGCAGCCTCTGAAATGAGGGTCTTATAATGTGCTTCATGGGAGCAGGGCAAAGGGAAGGTAAGAGTAGTCTTCCTGTTTCTGCTGTGTTCTCCAGTGCCAAGGTGCTGTATTTTGGGATTACTCCCTCCAATCAAGTCTCATACAGCTTGTCTTTCCTCTTTTAGAAGCACAGCAGTAGTCCCTGGGAGTGCAAGGGCCCAGAACGTTAGCACCTGCTTGGTCATCTCCATAAGAAATATCTTAATAATGCATGGAGCACCCCGCCTTGCTGTTCCCAGTGACCTGCAAGATCAGGCCTCAGGCCTCTACATCAGGAGAGAATAAAAGCCCAGAAATGGTTCTGGGATTCAAAATAATTTTAAAGAGAAGCCTGCCCCTGGCTTCTACATCACTTAAAGTTATATTTTTAAAATTTTAAGTAATATTTGAAAGTAGATAAATTAATTCTACTTATGTGTATGTGTGCATGTGCCTCAAATTTAATTAAAATCAACAGAAAAAAAAATTACTTGAAACGGAAAAGCTATAAATCCAAGAGTTTTCCAAATCAAAAGCAGCTATTTAAAATTGTATCCCCTACATGGGACCCACATACATGATGACAGATGAGATCAAAGCCACCTGATGGTCCAATCAGGATATAAAGAGCATCCCTTACTATGTGTTATGCATCCTGTTAGATGCTGGCAAGATGGGCAGGATGGAGAATTGTTACACAATAAGGTGCCTGCCAGAAGTTTTTGAAAAAGGTGAGCATATAAATATCACACAAGCTTAGAGGAGAGTCCTAGGAAAAGCTTTACTAGAGGGGTTAGGAGAGGGAGAAACAGTGAATTCCAGCTTCACCACTTACAAAACCTGGGGCTTCTGGCAACTTAACCTCCCCTGAGCTCAATTTCCTCTTCCTGACATTAGGGATAATACTTTCTCACTTGGCAGGGAAATTAGAGGAATACGTAAGATAATGCTATCTACCAAACTCACCCCTTTATAAGGATTATTTGCGGAAGACTGTCCAGATATAGATTCTCAGACCCCTTTCCTTCTGATGCCTGGGACTCTGCTTTCAACAAGCATTCCATCGGGGATAGAATCAAGGGAATTCAATTCAATTCCCTTCACCCCATTCCACCTGACCACTCCAAAACCACATAAATTACTTTCTTTATTTGTATTTATTCTTATTTTTAACTCTTCACTATGAAATCATTTTAGGGTTACAAAAAGTCACATAACCAGTATAATGAGTTGCCTCATACTCTTGACTCAGTTTCCCCAAATATTGGTATCTTACATAACCACAATACAGTTATCGACATCAGGACATTAACATTGATACAATATAATGAACTAATTTATAAACCCTTCATCCATTGTCCCACTAATGTCCTTTTTCTGGTCCAGGATCCAATGCAGGCAAATGCAAATAAACTAAACATGGCACGGTGGCTAGACAAATGTCTCATCTAATCAAGTGCCCTACCGTCCTCAGCCCCTTTGCACATAAATGCTCGAGCTGCCACTGCAATCCATGTGGCCATTATGATCAGGAATTAAAGTGAACATTGAGAGAATAATTTTTTATGCTCTTGGCACATGTTAGTATAATCAATAGAAACTAGCAGAAAACAAAAAATTCTTATTCATCATATGTAAAGAATCGAGAAAAGAGTGATAAAAGGTGGAGAAGAGCTTGAGCAGAAGCCCTCGGCTCCTGTCCTTGCTCTCCCCTTGATAAGGCCGTCCCCAGCCATAACTACCTGACACAACCCTCCCTATCAGTCAAGGCCCATTACATGACATGATGCACGTAAAGGATTTAGCTCAACGAGCACAGAGGGAGGACTCAATGAATGTTGGTTATAATTTGTTGTTACTCTTTCTAAAGCCACTGTTATTGTGAAACTACTCCTGATTCAATCCATGAAGTACAATTGTCCCATTTTCTAATCCTCTTCCTGTTCTTTGAGTCTCTCCTATAGCTCTAAGGGAATACATCCTGATTTATATTGTGAATATCTGTGAGCTTATCTGACACCCTACTAGATTGTAAATTCTGATCCTTTTATCCCCTGTGGAGGCTTCCCAGGCATTGTGCAGATCCCCCTGCCAGTAGCTGGCCTCCCAAATGCACTGGGGCATCCACCCTGCAGATCCAGTGATTTAATTTATCACCAAACACTCTAGGCTTTAACTTGTTTTAAGCATCGCTGTATAAAAGCTGCCATTGTGTTTAATAGAGGGAAGCACCTGTTATAAACTAAGCCTCTTATTAGAGTCAAGTTTTTACCCCCTTTTCAGGAAAAAAGATAACCCCCTTCTTCAGGTGGAGCACTTATGGATAATGAGGATTCAAAAGCAAGGTCTGTATTTGGGGTGCCTCATCATGGTCTGAAAAGTTGCCTTTTAGTAAAAGGAGACAAAGAAAGTTTAAGGAGGTTGATGATGCTTTCTGCTAGCGCTCTGGTTCTTCACATCATCAAAGCACTTTACACACATCAACTAATGAACACTTCATCACACAGCAGGTAGTCTCCCCCAGGAATTGGAAGGCTCTAGGCTTCAATGCTACAGCCAGAAACTTGAAAGGGGCTGAGTAATTTGTAGCTAACAATTGCATTAGTAATTGTGACTCCTAAAAGAGAGACAATCAAATCTCCTGCCTTTCACAGAAAAAATCCTTGTTAGAAGTTTGTCGACTGACTGACTGAATCATGCTCAAGGACCTATCTCTGCCCTTCCCTTTCCCAAGGTCTAATCAATACAGCACAGGCCAAGTTCATTCGAAGAAGTTCTTTTCAATGCTGCATTAAATCATGTAATGTAAAACATTTGGGGGTTTGAGTCCCTTAAAAAACCCAATGAAATCTATGAACCTGGTCTCTAGAACAATGCTGAGTGCACCCATATACTGCAAACATTTGCATGACTTTTCAGAGTCTTTCTGAAACCCAAGTTAAGACTCTGCTGCAGGTATGACTGGGAGGCAGCGAGTTTAAAAGGAATCACGTGTGTCCGGGTTTGGGAAAGGTAATTTATTCTTCCAAGAATACTCTGTTTCACTGGTTTGAAAGCAAAATGTAGAGGTGCAGTTGCCCTTTTCAGATTAGGTATCAAGAATATTTCAACATGTTATATTAATATGTTTCTTTTAAAAAACATTAAATAAAATAGTACGCTTTCTGTTGCAGCCATTTGCAGAGACCTTAGGGACTTGTTTTTCTTCTGCTGCTGCTCATTTTTGATGACACATTCTCATATTTGGGAAAATAGGAAATAAACCGCCTGTCTCCATAGTGAGTGGATGTGTGACTAGGGAAGACTTTTCTGAAAACTTGCCTGACAGCTTCAATAGCTATGTTACCTAAATCCTCCATAAATACCCTCAACAGAGCTAAAGGAATCTCCGACACCAATACCTAATTCCCAGCCTTACTGAAAGTCAGGAAGGAAAAATAGTTTGTGGACAACCATATGCAAAAGAGCATCACTTTCTAGGAAAAGTGAGCATTTTGAGAATGAGGCTGGGAGAGAGGCAGGCGGAGATCAAAAGGAAGTTTGAAAACCATTGGGAGGGACCCTCAAAAAACAAGAGTTTGCATTTCAGTGGTCAGCCTTGAAATGCAGAAATGGAAGATTCCTTCTGCAAAGATCTGTGGTATTCACAAGTGCCCAAACCATAAAGCAGTTTAGGTGGGGTTTGTTTTCCATGAACACAATATCACTAACACCTGCACCAGGGGTTGGGTCCTAATTTCCTGGTGATGTTTGTTTTTTTTTTTTTTTTTTTTTGGTGGAGAAGAAATTAGCAAATTTGGGGCCAAGGGAGAGGATTCCATGAACAAAAGCCAAAGATGAAAGCTTTTTCCACACTTTTCACCAATTGATGTGCAAACTTACACTTCTACCCAGGTGTCCTTAAATGCCTGAATGGTCCAACTGCTTCATCTACAACAGGAACTTTGAAGTTCAAGTTCCTGATTCTTAGCTAAAGGGCTCAGATGAGATAACCAGCCAGGAGGGCTAGTCTCCTTCCTGGGCTTCTTGTCAAGCATCCTGAATGCCTTTTTCCTGACCCATCCTTTCTTTCCAGATTGAAAGTTACCTGAGTCCGATCACTATATCCAGCTCTACCTGCTCTTTTCATAAATAAAATGGTCAAGTGCAAATGTAGCCTCACTGATGTTCAAGTGCTTAGCACATCTGTCTTTCCAGGTCAGCTTTGGGGACCGTCCTTTTTCCTCTGAGGCACAGTGAGGCTACCAGGGAAGGCTGCCTCATTGTTAAGTTCCTGCTCCATCCTGAACTTGAGAATTGTAGGGTTGGATTTGAGTTTGGATCCTGCCTTAGCACCTTCTGGCTTTGTGAGATAGGCAGCTTGCTTGAACTCTTTGATTTTCGGTTACTTCATATGTAAAAGGCAGGTACCGTGCCCACTTCATAAAATTGTGGCAAGGATTAGATGAAACATATAAATATATTCAAGTGTATCCTGCCTCATTTCATGAAGGATTTTCAGTGCTGCACACCCACACAAATATGCATTAAAATACACACACACACACACACACACAAAGAGAGACAGAGAAACAAAATGAGGAATACTAAAGGTTTAATAAAATATTTTTTCTTTTTAGTAAAAATAACACGTACTCGTTTTTAAATTTGAGGTTTCAGGAATGCATTTTATTTTAGAAACATTGTTTCAAACTTAAGAATAAATGTACAGAGGTTAAAGAAAACACAAGATATACATTTTTCAATTTACTTTTCAATTTCATTTACTTCCTGTCCTGGACAGGAAGTGAGTTATCACCCTGTCTGGTTCTGCCTCCAGGATGGCAACACTCAGGTCACGATGCCATGGGAGGGACAGGGAGGAGTTGGTTGATGCCCCTGAAGCTTGCTAATACCAAATTCCTTGCATCTGAGTGGTGCCTTGTAAACCCCCATAAGGTGAAAGATATGGGAATTTGTATGCCTGTGGAAGACCAGAATATGCCACCCTAAAATATGAAGCATTGTCGAGCTGAAGGCAATTAACAAGAAGCAGATACAGGAACATTCTCTGCTCTCCCTCTATTTGCCTAAGAGCAGGATATAGATTTGCAAAGACAAAAGGTTTCCACCCTCCTCCTCTACCAGGGATAACAAAGGTTGATCACTGAAGACAACTTTGGACCCTGGAGATGGTACCAGAGGAATCCAATTAACAAGCTTTACTAACTAGACTTTATCTGCCATTCACTTGCCTTCCCACAAGTTGCCTCCCCTAGAGACTCAAAGTCCTTTTCCTTTGTCTTTTCACTTCTCTAAAATTACACTGTTCTTTGTGGAAGATGCTACATAAGCTGGAATATAAAGCCACCTCTTAGAGAACAACTCATTCCCTGGGTGTCTCCCATGTGTATATGAAATACATGTTAATACATTTCTGTTTGTTTTCTCTTGTTGATCTGTCTTTTATAACAGGGATAACAAAGACATTCAGCTAAGAACCTATGAGGACTAACAGGTAAAAAAAACTATGCAATCTACCCCAAGTGAATCACTGTGCAGTATATGCATGTATTGAGACAATACACTGTACCCTCCAAATATGCAAAAGTGAATGTTAGTTTTTTTTTTTAAAGTTAAGACTTTTAAAAATTTTAAAAGGTAAAATTCAATGAGTTACCATTTGCTGGAAAAATAAAACTGTATTCATAGTTTTAAAAACCATCCCAGGTCTCTATCTCAGAGCCTACTTGGTACCAGGGAACTTTAGAATCTCTACTTTGAACATTTTCCTTCCTTACTCCCTACCCAGCTGTAGTTTTATTTGTGCTCCCATTTCTTAAAAGGTATATCTTTATTTTATCCAAGGATCAAGATATTAACCTCCTAGAGTGATTCTACCTAGCAACCAGCAGCAGGGGAGGTGAGAAAAAACATCCTCATGCATTTCTCCACCCAAATGGATGGTGGTTGGTGCCTCTTAATTTCTAATGATTATTCCAGACATATGAGCCATACTGAATGAGTGGGAAAACACACACTGTTTGTTTCTCCTTTGCTCTCACAGCACACTTATCAGCACACAAGACTACCTTCTGGCTTCTGTGACCAAATGTGTGGAGGTTTTCTCTCCACAACCAGTTTGCAGTGGGGCACCAGCGGGGTGTCTCCCAATTCAATTCTGACACTATCTACCTGGAGACAGCATCAGATCCCCCAGGCTGAGGGCTCAATCCCCAAGACTGCCCCCGCTTATCTTCAAATGCCAGTTGCAAGTCCAGGACTTTGGAACTTTTGATCAACCAGCTATAAATCAAGGTTTCCATAACTCCCTCCTTGGATTCTATTAGTCTGCCAAGTGGCTCACACAACTCAGGGAAACACTCACTTACGTTTACCCATCTATTACAAAGGATATTATAAAGGATACAGATGCAGAAACACATAGGGCGAGGTATGGAGTAAAGGGCACAGAGCTTCCATGCCCTCCTGGGTGCACCACCTTCTAGGAACCTCCAGGTGTTTGGTTATCTAGAAGCTCTCCAAACCCTGTGCTCTTGGGTTTTTACGGAAGCTTCGTTACATAGGACAACCATGAAGAAGTGTGACTGGATAAAAAGGGTCTGATGTAACGCTAACAGCCTGAGTGGGGAAACCCACCAAGACTGTCTGTCCAGGTTCTTCTGGGCCTCTCTGTGCAGCCTTCCTTCCTCCTGAGTATTGGGTAGGGCCCCTCCTGAAAGGTAGGTCAGAGAATTTCCTGCCTCGGAGAGAAAAAGCAGAAGGTGAAATGAGGGCAGGAGAAGGTCACAGAGTAGCATGAGCCAGGAACCAAGGATGAAAACAAATATATAAATATCATAATATCAAAAATACATTTCACCCATTAAGCTAAATTCTTGAATTCTGACATTTTAACATAAATAAAAACCTGAAAGCAATTCCACTGCTTTCTTCTGGGAACAAAGTGTGAAAATGTTACTTTCAAAACTGGGGTACTACTCATTGTCCTTCATCTATTTCTGCCATCTCTACCAGTTGACATTGAGTGCCAGGAACTGTGCTGGGTGCTTTGTGTGCCTTATCTCACTTTGGGTGGCTCACCGTGGCCTATGGGATAGCACTCTCTCTTGTCATCTCCACTTCACCAGCAAAGCCACTAAGGTTGAAGGAGGTTAAGTCATTCAAAGTTATGAAAGTAGCAAGTGACAGAGCTAGGATTCAAATCCAGCAGTTTCTCACTCCAAAGCCTGTTTTCTATCCCACTACACTTTACTTCTTCCTCTGCTCTGTGAAAAGAAGCTATTAAAGATTCTAGAATAGTTGACAATAGTTTGTTTTTATCATAAAAGGTTTGGATTGCAGTGGAAGAAATGTATAACACAGAGAACCTTACCATTTTAGCCTTCCACTTGGAAACCCACACCCTCTAAATTTATGTATTATATTCCAAGCACCGAAGATGTCAAAAATGAGTAAGATGTCATTTTTAAGAAATCATAGTATAATGGGACGAGAAATGAAGAAGATTATACCTTTATTCAGAAGTATGACAAATTAGAAGGCAAGAGGAAGTAAATAACTCTTTCTGAGGGTTTCAGAAAAGGTTCCCCAGAAGGGGCATCTTCTTGAGCTAGCTTCAAAGCCTGATATCCTCCAGTAAAAGGGTATTTCATCCATAAGCCTGAGCAAGAGTGAAGGCCTGTGGAGATGTTAGTGTGCGGCATGTAGGGGCCTGGGGCTGCAGGGGCAGAGGTGAGGCTGTATTTTTCTGTCCATTCCTGACTGAGCTCTGCTGGACCATTGTCATAGAAAGGAATCTCAATTTTATTCCCAGGAAATGTGGTCACCAATGCTAAGAAATGTGTTTTAGTGCATTTTAAAATCAGAGCCTGTATTAAACTATACCATACTATACAGAAATTATAGTATTAAATGCCTGATTCAACAGAAAGGCAGTGATCGTGGAAGCCACACACCACTAGTCTCAACCCTGGTTACATTTCGCCTCCTGTCCCTGGGGAAATCTCCTAATACTTTAGAACTTCAATTTTCTTATCCATAAAATAGAGATGCTAAAGGGTGATATTCAAAATATTTAACTGGTATGTACAGGTACCCAGCAATTAAAAGAGAAGCCAGCCCTTTGGAGCTGTCCAGCGTGCACTGTCCACAATATCCAGCCTGGAGATGACGACATTTACTTCATGGGGGAGATGTGAGGATTAACTGGGACAGAATCTGGCCCACAGAGATCCTCAACAAAGGCCAAGCAGATCAGGATCGCATCCTTTCGGTGTGCCTTCTTGACAGCAGAGGCAAGAAAGTAGGCATTTCCCAGACTCCCTTGCAGATAAGGTATCAAATACAAATTAGATTCCATCAACCAAAGTACCAGGGTACTTCAAATAGTTTGTGGAAAACATAATCAAAAGATAGTATGAATCTTTCCACAAATTTTTTGAAGTACCCACATACTGTATAACATTTGGAAGACAAAAACGAGGCTGACACTTTGCTCCTGCTATATCTGTGGTGACTTACTTTGTGGGTGTTCAAAGTTGGAACATGGAACATCCATTTTGCTGGTCCAGGGCAATGCTGGGGTAGCTGCAGCAGTGGCCTCCTGATCGTCACTGATTCCTGATATTGGTGCTTCTGGATCATGGCTCCATGGTGATGTGATTCTAGGAGCTGACATCTTTGCAGCAACTTCCCAATTAAGCTCCCTTGGTAGAACAGTCCACCAGTGTAATTTTGACAATCATTCCTGAAAGTTTGGACTCCAGTCT
The DNA here is from genome assembly GCF_027409185.1 of Cynocephalus volans. NCBI lineage: Eukaryota > Metazoa > Chordata > Mammalia > Dermoptera > Cynocephalidae > Cynocephalus > Cynocephalus volans. Next base: position 14,432,123 of record NC_084468.1, read on the forward strand.
TTCCCCCCTGGGATGGATTTGATTCTATGCTACTAAATGTAAGCTGATTAAATTCTCCAACCCAACTTCTGGGAATTTAGATATACCTGTAATTCATATGTATGCAAAACTGCATGTATAGAATTCACTGAAGCATTGCTTCGTATCAGGAAACAGTTGGAAATCACATAAGCGTCCATTAGCAGGGAATTGGTTAAATAGATTATGTTCTACCCATATAATTAAATCCTTGCTGACAATTTTATTTTTTTCAAAGGAAATATATATAGTATCTATCTAGTTGTTCAGCTACAAAAAGATGTGCATAACATAATGTTAAGAAATGTTGCTAAATATTTTATTTTTTGCTTGGATAGCAACACCTACAACTCACAGCTCATATACTTAGAAAATGATAACTCCATCCCCTCACTCTGGGGTGAGTCCTCTCTTGTCTCAAGCCTGAATAATTCATGTAACCCCAACCCTTTCTGAGGGGATTAGTTCTGATGGGAATACATGACCCAATTCATGCCAATGAGATGTGAAAAATAGTTGGTTTGAGGCTCTAGGAGGGGGAAAAAAAACATTAAAATTAAAGATTCTGGATCTTCTGAGAGAACTTCAATAACTCTGTCTCTCTGCCTAGATATGGACATGTAGGTAGGTAGCTCTGGGGATGTTAGCGAGTCATATTGCAGCCACGATGGGAAGCCAGCCTTAGCAATGACATCATGACAGGTAGAGCAGAATGAAAGAGAAATCAGACCTCTGACAGTTAAGCCGCTGAATTAAATCAACACTGAACCAAGCTCTTTCTCTGAACTTCTACTTATATAAGTCAACAAATCCTGTTATTATGCAGGATACTTTGAGTTTGATTTTTGGTTACCCGCAATGGAACATATTCGAAAAATTAAGTGGGAAAAAAGACAAGGAGCAAAAAAAAAGTGTATAATGTATTACCTTATTTGTGTTAAAAAACAAACATTTTATTTATTTACTTATTCATTCATTCATTCATTCATTCACTCATTTATTTATTTTTGGCAGCCGGCTGATACAGAGATCTGAAAAAAAAATTTTTTTTTAAATGCATATATACAAATGTGTTTGACTATGTATAGGAAATTTCTGGAAGGAGACATAAAACTGTTCATTGTAATTATTTCTGAGTAGTGGGTTAGAGAGGTCTGGGGTAAGAGGAAGACTTCGTTATTTATCTCTTGGTATTTGAACTTGTTTCATCAGTTACGTATATTACTTTAATAATTCTACTTTTAAAATAGAATGGTCAGTTCTTCTCATGCAGAAATATCTCCACAAAGGAATGGTTGGCATCTGTTTAATAATTGTTCACACGGGCAAAAGAAAATGCAGAGGGAAAGAAAAGAAGCCCCTCTTTGGGTCACATCACCTCTGCACTGAGGGTGGGGGAGAGGGGGAGTCATCAGGGTCTATACCCCCCTCAGCCAAGTGTCATTCAGGAAGGGGCGGCTGCCTCCAGGCTTAAGACGTAGAGAATGTTCTCTCATGCTAATCTGCATGATCTCTCTTATAGGTGGAATCTAAAAGTTGAACTCATAGAAACAGTAGAAGGGAGGTTACCAGGGGTTGGGGGGCCTGGAGGAGAAATGGGGAGATGTTGGCCAAAGGGCACAAACTTTCAGTTATAACACGAGTAAGTTCTGAAGACCTAATGTACAGCAGGATGATTATAATATATACATATATGTATAAAATAATGTGTTATATACCTGAAATTTGCTGAGAGTACATATTAAATATTCTCACTAGGAAAGGGATTACTATGCTAATCATCTTGATTGTGGTAATAATTTTACAATGTACATGTACATCAAAATGTCACATTGTACACCTTAAATATACACAATTTTCATTTGTCAGTTATATGTCAAGAAAGCTGGAGAGGGGCATGGATAGAAGAAAAGATGTAGAGGAGGCCAGCAGTCTACCAACAACATGCCGTAAGGTTTCGTTGGCCTCACGCAATTAAGCTGTCCCCGCAAGAAATGTGGGGGCAGTCGAAGAAGGAGGCATGTCCCCGAGTCCCCTCCCTCTATGCAGTTGAAGGACCTTTGCCTTCTGTCTCGGAGGCTTCTGCAGAGAGGCCAGTTGAGAACCAGGCATCACTTGTGTTCCACACCAGCTTCTCCAGTGGCGACAACCTCGGACAGCGAAAGGCGACCTCTGGGCCCATGACAATGCTCTTCACACCAAACACCACTTGGTCATCAGGATAAACCTTGCCTGGCTTTTTCCTTCCTCCTTCCCTGCCTGTGTTCTGGTTGCTCCCTGTGTTAGGGTTCTCCAGAGAGACAGAACCAATAGGATGTGTTATACATATATGAGAGGGGATTTATCAGGGGAATTGGCTCACGTGATTGTGAAGGCTGGGGAGTCCCAAGACAGGCTGTCTGCAAACTGAATGCAGACAGTGTGGCTCAGTCCAAGTCTGCAGTACTTAAAAGCAGGGAAGCCGATGGTGTCCTTGGTGTAAGTCCTGGAATCCAAAAGCAGAAGAGTCGTGAGCTCTGATGTCCATGGACAGGAGAGAAGAGTGTATCCCAGCTCCAGCAGATAGAGAGAGTGATTTACTGTTTTTCTCTGTTTCTTTCTCTCCAGGCCCCCGGCGGATTGGATGGTTCCAACCCACATTGAGGGTGGGTCTTTCCCACCCAGTCCACTCAGACTGTCACCTAACCTCTACGGGAAACACCCTCATGGACACACCTAAAATGATAGCTTTACCGGGTTTCTTGGCATTCCTTAATCTAAACAAGTCAACACCTGGAATTAACCTTCACACTCCCTTTGCCTGGAATGCCATTGTGGGTCACATCTAGTATTGAGCAAGAAGTTGGTGAGGGTGATCTCTTGGTACCCACGTGGGTGGAGGACAGGAAGGGAGCAGAGCAGGCAGAGGGCAGGCTGGGCCATGGTGCAGTCCAGCAGGGCCTCAGCCGACCCCACAGGAGCCCTGAAGCCGGGATGGCCCTTCAGAGTTGTCCCAAATTGAGGTCAGAGTTCAGGCTTTTCTATTACCACATCAGTCTTAGAGTGCCCCAGGGAGGGGTGTGGCCTTGGGCAAGTGGCCCTCTGCTGCTGGGACAACCTTCCTGCAGCGCTGGGGAAATAAGTCCTTCAGGCCTGAAGGGGCTCTGGGGGCAGGGCACAGTGTCCCCACAAATGCTTCGTGTGCTTGCCAACTCCCTTGCTTTCCTCCACACCTGCTCTTGTAAACTACTTTCAGACAGGGTCATCAGGGTCCTGCTCTGAACTTTTACCTACAGTTTTTCTCAATGAAAAAACGTGTGTCTGCCTCTGTGCTAAGCACTTCACATCCATCACCTCATTCCACAGTCCAAACCACCTTTGAGGTTGGGATTATATTGCCCCCATTCTACAGATGAGGAATCTGAGTGTCAATTAGGTTAAATAACTTACTCAGGTCAAAACTGCTTATAACCGTGTGTTCAGGAATATCAGTGATGGATATCAAAGGGAAGCCTTAAAGAGAAAAGGAATCACAACAGCAGGTGTGGAAAAAGAAATGCAATCAAAATGGCAGCATGTGGGCATGGTGGGGACCTAGGTTGTTTCCCTTCCTCTTCATTAACCCTTCCCCAAACCACCCCAATCACACAAGCTCCAATTAAAAGACCTTGGACATCTCTTTGTCACCAGTCCTTCCTAAATTCCTTGAATACAGAAATTCTAGAGTCACCATGGTTCTGGAAGTCCCATTATGGAGAGGGAGAAACTAGGACTCTCAGACTCTGGCTGTAGGTCACCCAGATAGTTAGTGGGACCCAGACTCCTGTCTACACTATATTACTGCATCTTGACAACTCCCTCCTCTCTACCTAATGGCCACTTAAAAAATTATTACTACTGTTACTATTTTTTAAAATCAGATAAGCCTATTTGTCAATGAAAATGTAGAGAATAGACACACCCCCACCCTGATTCTGTCCTAGTTATAAGAGTTGAAGGGACTAAGAGAGTGGAACCCACAATTTCTAGTCACTGCACTTATTTTTAAAAGGAAGAAAAGAAAAAAAGAAGCCTAAACGATGCTATTATGGTGGCTAATTAAATTTCTTTTTTGCTGTTACAATGCATTCATTTTTGAGGATCATTACTTTTCGTGTAGCTTCTTTCAAGAGCTTGGTTTAAGGGTTTAAGTGAAGGAAACCGCAAAGCAAGCCTTAAAGCCACAGGCCACACTTCCACCCATGGCAATGAGCATGTCGCTCAGGAGCACTCCAGGAAGAGAACACAATTACAGAGCTGCCATTTCATATAAAAAGAGTAAGAGCAGCTACTCTTTTTATAGAAGGAGAGCCAACGAGTTTGCAGATAGGGTGCATTTGCATATAGCCTTTAGCTAATGTTCAAAATTCAGGGTGCTCATTTCCTATGTAATATTCATTTATTCCACCAAAAGACATGAGTTGTACTAGTTGTGCCGAGAACTCTGATGTATATGTGGGAAAGAGGGTAGAGAGTAGACGAGGCTGAGATGAATTTGGGGAGAAGATAGCACGTGAACAGGACCCAGTGGTGTGGTGTACTGGAGTCAGCTCGTCCTGGTGCAAGATGATAGTGCATGTCTGTCCTCCACTCCATGTTCAGTCACATTTTGTTTGTAGTTTGAATGGGCCATTGTGAGGTTATTTACATCACAGAAATTGGCAAATGCTGCAATTCTGGCTTATTTTCCCCTCACTTCTCAGAATGAGTTAGTTTACCAGCACCACACTGGCTGGACCTTATTTTCCAGAAGAGAAACTGAGGCAGAGATAGGCAAGCATCTTATTCTTTGTCTTTCTTTAGTACAACAGCGCACAAACTCTTTGGCACACCATACATGCTCAATAAATATTTGTTGACTAAAGTGGAAACATCCAAATTTCTTTCCTCCTCCTCCCCAAGTTATTGATAAACGTATGTGAAAGTGAGGCAGGGACAGAGTAGGCACACGCCCCAGGGAGGCTGCTCATCAATATTCAGACCAGATCAGCGCCCCACACCTTTTAGCCTGGCGGTTAATGGACGCATAATGTGCTGGCAACAGCTTAACCACCCCACTAACCAGCACGCTCCACCGCTAAACCTAGGCCCAAGAAGGAACAAAAGTGCAGATGACTGTCATTTCGACCTTTCACCCGTGATGGAATGAACAAGGTTAAAGGCAAGTGACTCCTGTGCATGACCAGAAACTTCAGAAACTCAGGGATGCATAACAGGAAGCTGATAGTACCTCATTCGGGCTTAATTACCTTAGAGCCTCCCCCACTGCCGAGTATTCCTCTCCTTAGTTAGGACTGAGAAACACCCCCATCCCAGAACAACATGTAAACCCTCTCCCTAAAATTATGGGGGAGCATGTGCATTTCTCCCTTGCAGAGATGCCAGCACACCACTTCTGCGCGTACCTTCACTTTGTAATAGAGCCCTATTATGTTCCATTTCTCTGTCCTTCTCTTCCTTTCTTTTTTCCAGTCCCATGAAAGATTTTCTTTCATGGATAGACCAAGAACCAGGAACTGCCACCAAGTAACAAAAGTATAAAAGATGATGCAATGATAGTAAACTAAAATGTAGATGCAGAAACAGATACCTAAACCTTAGAAAACATAACACTGGTTGTTGCAGAGAAAATAAATTGCTGACATATTCCACTATAGCGAGCTTTGATTGCCCCTTCTTTTTCCCTAATCAAATTAGACACTTGAACATGATCCCTCAAGATCTCCAAAGGGCATCACAGAGCCTGCAAGACCATTTTGGACAAAGGTTCCCCATTTTGAACAGCAAAAGTCTTCATTCACTACCACAGAGTTTTCAGGTCCTGAACAAAACTTTACCCTAAAGTGAAACCGATGCTCTGTACACCCAGATATTTAGGAAAAGGCCAAGTAAAATTCCAACAGATGATACTTGAAAGTTAAAGAAAACCAATCTGCTGGCGTTTGGAAATGTGTGTTGGCTAAAATGAATAATAAAAGAGTATGTTTTCCATTGGAAAATGATAGGAGTTGGATATGGGATCTGAATACTAAGGGGTTCCCATATTAAACAGCTCATTTTTATTCTTACCTTTTTCAAAGTACCCAGACAAAAAAGAAAGTGTTAAAGAAAGCATTAGTGATAACACATAGTCACCACTCACCAATACTATATTACAAATGTCCAACTGGAATCAAACTACAAACAAAACTCAGTTCTGAACCCTCAGTGTATCACTTACACTCCTCTGTCTACCCTCACTCCACCTTCCCCCCCACCACCCTCCACTTTGATAATGATGTAAATGCTCAAAAGTCAAGATTGGGTTAAGAAGGGACCAAAAAGAATGTTTTAGATGAAATCAGATGTGACCCTGGAATCAGGAGCATTTGCTGAGCATGGTTTTAATTACCGGGGCTTAGTCTGCTTCCCAATACCTGCTTTTTTGCTGCAGCTTGGTGCACTTCCAAAAACATGCCAGGCCTGCCAGGCTGCCAGCAGGAAGGGTTTATGGCCTCACACTTCATTCAAATAAATAAATAAGTCAGAAGCCCCTAAGGCCGTCACATGTTTAGAAGCAATGAAATTGCAACCTACTTACCTCTTCTTAGCATTTAAATTCCCAGCCCAGTTACTGCCTTGCAAGCTGCAACTAAACCTTACTGTGAAGGAATTAAAATTCTTTTGCTCTGATGCAGTCTGGCTTATAGCATATGGCCATAGCTGAAGCCCAAGGGCTCATCCTGTATTTTCAAAGATCTCATAAAGTTGTCCAGCCCTCATGAAAGAAAAGCATTTTGCATCTTAAAGTCTGCAGGTTCTTCATTACAAACTCAAGTTCTTTACACAGTGCAGTCAGTTGAACTCTAAGGTCTAGGCACTTCAAGATGCAAAGGAAATGAAGTCCATAAATGTGGGAGTTGGGGTCTAATATCACTGGAGGAAAAGTTTCTTTAAGTCGCTGAAAAGGAAGACATGAGAGAGCTGAGTACTGAAAGCAAAAAAAAAAAAAAAAAAAAAATCACTTGCTTACTTGCTTATGGAATGGGAAGGGGAATCTGAAATTATTTAGCTTTGAAAGAGCATAGTGCCAACCATCAAAATTCTCCTCTTCATATAGTTCAAGTGTTGAGATGATGGTTAATTTTATGTGTTAACTTCGCCAGGCAATGGTGCCCAGTTGTTTGTTAAACACCAGTCTAGATGTTGCTGTTGGGTATTTTTTAACAGTGATTAACATTTAAATCAGTGGACTTTGAGTAAAGCAGTTAACCCTTCATAATGTGGGTGGGCCTCGTCCAATCAGTTGAAGGCCTTAAGAGAAGTGACTGAGGTCCCCCGAGGAAAAAATGATTCTGCCTCCAGACTGCCTTCAGACTCAAGGCTGCAACATCAGCTCTTCCCTGGGTCCCCAGCCTGGAGGCCTGCCCTGCAGATTTCAGACTTGCTAGCCCCCATCATCACTTGAGGCAATTCCTTAAAAATAAATCTCTCTCTAAACACATCCTATTGGATCTGTTTCTCTGAAGAGCCATAACTAACCTAGTTGCTATGCACAAAAGAAACAGGAAGGAGAACTGATGCTTGGTGTGTGCAGCAAGCACTTATGATTTCCCTCACCTCTTTAATCCTTACAACAATCTTGTAAACAATTCCTCTATCTTCCAGATTAGAAAACTGAGGTTTTGATCATGCCCAGAATCATGCAGCAAGTAAGCAGTGGATCTTACTCTCTCTCAGGTCTTTCTCTTAACACTTGTGACCCTTTCAGAGCATCATTTGCAAGCATCCTTGTGCTCTTTCTCCTGCCCACCCCCACCCCTTCTGCCAGCAACCACTGATCTGCTTACAGTCACTACAGTTTGCATTTTCTGTAATCTTATTTAAATGGAATCATACAGTATGTACTCTTTGGGGTGAGGGTGTCTGGCTTTTTTCACACAGCAAAATTATTTTCAGATTCATCTTGTGTTTATCAGTAATTCATTATTTTTTTATTCTGAGATTTATCCCATTTTATGGATATACTACAGTCTGCTTATCCATTCAGCTGCTAGTGAAAATCTGATGGTTTCCAGTTTTTGACTATTACAAATAAAGCTGCATATGAACATTCATGTACAGGTCTTAGTATGGACATCTGCCTGGTTGTTTCATACTGCCCGCAAACACAGCCACTCTCAGCATTTACTCTTTCCTGTGTTATCTGTCATTGCTTTTGCATTACAATGGCAGGGTATGTAGCATACTGGCTTGCGAAACCTAAAATATTTACTTTACAGTTTTCCAACCCCCACTCTTGTATAAATTCCTGAGAGTAGAGTGACTGCTTATAAAGTAGGGATTTATTTCGCTTTTCATAGGAAGGACTAAACTGTTTTTCCAAATTCATTCTACCATTTTACATGGCCACCAGCAGTGTATGAGAATTTCAGTTGCTCCATATCCTTGCCAAAACTTAATGTGCTTATTCTTTTTAATTTTAGCCCACTCTAATAGATATGTAGTAATATCTCATTATGGTTTTCATTTGCACTTTCCTGATTACTAATGATATTGAACCTCTTTTAATGTATTTATTTTCTGTCTCTATATCTTTTTTGGTGAAATCTGTTCAAATATTTTTTTCTATCTGGGAGAGGAAGGATTTATTTCATTATTACTGAGTTTTGATAGTTCTTTATATATCATGGATACAAGTGCTTTATCAGACACATGATTTATTAATATTTTCTTTCAGTCTATAGATTATCTTTTCATCCTCCTAACAGGGTCTTTCACAGAGCAAAACTTTTTAATATTGATGAAAGTCAGTTTATAACTTTTATTTATGTATCATACTTTAGAAACTATGTTTAAGAAATCTTTGCCTTACCAAAGGTCATAACATTTTCTTCTATGACTTTTATAGCTTGGGGTTTTACCCAAACCTATTTTGAGAACTCTTGAGAAATGATCAAAATTTCTTTTAAATTTGCATATGGATATTCAATTGCAACAGAATCATTTGTTGCAAAGACTATCCTTTCTCCACTGAATTGTTTTTGCACCTTTGCTGAAAATTTATGGACCACGTATATGTAGGTCAATTTCTGGATATCCTATTCTATTTCATTTATCTATTTGTCTAATCTATCTTGATGCTAACACCACACCATCTATTACTGTGGATTTACAGGTTTTGAAATCAGGTAGTAAAAGTCCTCCAATTTTGTTCTATTTTCAAAATTGTTTTAGTTAGTCTAGGTGTTTTGCATTTCCATTTGAATTTTAGAATCAGCTTATCAATTTATATAAAAAAAAACATGCTGGAATTTTTATTGGAATTGTTGGATCTATATTAACTGGGAAAAACTGACATCTCAATAATACAGAGTCCTCTGATTCATGAACATATCTTTCTATTTTTTGCTTAAGTGTTCTTTTATTTCTCTCCATAATAGTTTGTAATTCTGAGAATACAGGTCTTCCAACTGCAGACTGATTGAGAGCAACTGTTTTCCTGGCACAATAATGTTCACAAAATAAATAATATATTTTATCATTTAAGTTTTTAATATTTTACTTATGGATTTTTTTGCATTAATTTTGATATTTTTAAATATTGCATTATAATATCATTTATCTTGATTACTGAACTTTTGGTGCCCCCTTCAATCTTGGAACTGAGCTCACCCTCATCCCAGTCCTGCCTAAGTATTTCATATTTTTTATACTGATTTTTTAAGTTAAATTTCCAATTATTCATTGCCAGTATATAGAAATACAATTGACTTTTGTACTTGATGCTGTATCCTGCAACCTTATTAAACTAACTTATTAGTTCTGGTATATTTTCTGTAGATTTCCTTGGATTTCCTACGTATTTTATCATGATATCAATTTTCTGGAAGAGATTGGGTAGAACTGGTATTCATTTCTCTCTTAAATGTTTGGTAGAATTTGCCATTAAAGGCCATATGAGCCTGGCATCCTTTTTTTTTTTTTTTTTTTTTTTTTTTTTGGTGTGTGTGTGTGTGTGTGTGTGTGTGTATAAGGTTTTTAACTGCAAATTCAATATCATTAACAACTATAAAGCTATTCAGGTTACCTATTTCTTCGTAAGTGAGTTTTGGTGGTTTGTGTCCTTTGAGAAATTTGCCTCTTCATCTAAGATATTGAATTAATTGGCATAAAGTTATAACATGTCCTTATAATCAATTTAATATCTGTCAAATCTGTTTCTATGTCACCTTTCTCATTCCTAATGTTGGTAATTGTTAATTTTTTTTTCTTTTTTATCCTGATCAGTTACCTCTCTTCTAGAAAAACAAAAAGAGCTTTTAGATGCGTTGCTTTTTAAAATTGTTTTTCTGATTTTTATTTCATTGATTTTCACTTCAATCTTTGTTTTTTCCTTTTTGTCTATTTACACTCAGTTCCATTTACTCTTTTCTTTTTAGTTTCTGAAGGAAGAAGGATTTGAGACTTTCTTTTTCTAATATAGGTGTTGGTGCTGTGAATTTCCATCTAAGTACTGCTTTAGCTTTATCCCAAAACTTTTGATATGTTGTAATTTTATTTTCATTGGATTCAAAATAATATCTAATTTCCGTTTTAATTTTTCTGTGATCTATGAATGTGTCATTTAGTATCCAATTATTTGGGGATTTTTCAGGTATGTATTTCTATTATTAATTTTTAATCTAATATTATTATGTCCACAGATAAAAATTCTTATGAATTTAATCCAATTTATTGAGACCTTTTTATGGCCCAGAGTATAACCTATTTTGATAAATATTCCATGTGCACTTGAAAAGAATGTTAATTCTATCATTATTGGGTAGAGTGTTCCATAAAGTTCAATTAGGTCAAGTTAGTTGTTAGTGTTGGTCAAGACTTCTATACCTTTGTTAATTTTCTGTCTGGTTTTTCTGTCAATTATTGAGAGAGGCATGCTGAAAAAATCTAATCATGGATTTGTCTATTTCATTTTTCAATTCTATCAGTTTTTGCTTCGTGTATTTGAAGCTTTGTTGTTATGTACATATACTTGAGATACTTTGGTATGTTTGTAACTTTAAAAAAACAGATAGATAATCTTGTGACCACTCCTTTTACCCTCAAACATTGCAATCCTGAGGTTTTATCCTTTTCCTAGAGTGCTGGAATAAACAATTTGTCTTTCAAATCAAATTGCTTTAGAAAAGAATAGCCAAATACATTTTTTAAAGCAGCATGTTCTCCTCTTCTTAAGGTACTTGAAATCTCATCGGAGAAGCAAGACCGTGACACTGTAGCAAACAATGCAAGGCCATTTGTTGTTAATAGTCCAGATCCAGCTCAAAAAATTCTGCAGGATTCCAAAGGGGCCGGAGTTCAATCAGCTCTGGGGCTTGTTTTCATGCTTTCATCCTTTGTTCTTCCTCTGTCCCTCTCTCCAGGAAGTCTCTGTGTCTCTCTCTCTCCCTCTCCCTCTTCCTCTCTCCCTCTCTCTCTCTCTCTTCCCCTCTCTCTCTCCCTCTCTCTCTCCTCTCTCTCTCTCTCTGTGTCTCTCTCTGTGTGTGTCTCTCTCTCTGTGTCTCCCTCTCTCTCTCTCTTTCTCTCTCTCCTTCCTTTCTTCTCTTTCTTCATTTCACATTTAATTTATACCTAATTCAAGTCTGTTTCTTTGTCAAGAAGAGAATACAGAGTTGATTCAAACCATGTCCCTGACCTCAGATGTATAAGAAGGGAAATTGGCTTGGAAGAAGTGCAGCTTGAGTTGGGCCTTGACAGATAATAGCTGATGGGCATGTGCTGTATGAAGAAGAATAGATTTGATACACTCACTGTGAAATGAATTACGTGGTTTTTGCCTGTAAAACTACAAGTCCACAAGTCTTCTATTTAATCCTTGTTGACCAAAAATGAACAGTACATTTTTGTTTTGTCTTTTCTACTATCAAATCATATATACCTTAACAATTTGGGGGCAAGGAGACTAAATGACAGGGTAATAACCATTCCTAAACACACCACCTATATATAACTATTCATAGACATTTTAGTATTTTTCTAATGTTTTCCTGTGTATTAGATATTATCATTAAATTTTATGTCTTCAACTTTTCTTAATATCCTTTCCAGAATTTTCTATTTTATATAATTTTGGTCAACATAATTTTTAAAATAGTCTCACTGAATGGCTAAACAATAGTTTATTCTAAAATTTCCCTATTGTTGTATATCTAAATTATTACCAATTTTCCTTTATTAAAAATGGACTGCCAATAGATTTTTATAAACTCTATATTTATGAATTTAGTGTTTTATAGATGAAAATAACTTTCGGAGATTATCAAATCCACCCATCTCAATTTTCAGAAAAGAAACCAAGGGTATGGGTAGTTAATTGAGTGCTTTTGAACTATGCATCTCAAACTTTAATGTATATGAGGATCACATGAGGATTTTGTTAAGCTACAGATTATAATTTAGTAATATGAGGTGGAGCCTGATATTCTTCATTTCTGATAAGCTTCCAGGTAAACAGATGATGTTCAAAATATGATTTATGCATCAGATGAAGGATTTGAGTCCAAATGTGTCTGTCTGCAAAGCCCAATCATGAGGAACTACTCTATACTGCCTCCCTTTCCTAGGGTAAGGCCAGTGGCTAACTGGGACCAGTGAAAAGAAGCTTTCAAATGTAATTGAAATTTAATTTGATTATCTTAGTTAAGGACATCTTTTCTACCAGCTGTTGGAGATATGCAAGCTCTGGCTGAATACCCAGTTGGTAGAGATTTAATGGAAATTCTGTGATGGGAAGGAGCATCTAGCATCTGCTGACCTTGAAGTTCTTCCCAACCTCAAGGTTAAGATTTTAGAAGTTAATACGGAGTACTTTAAATTTTTATCCGAGCAACTTGCTTCTCAGCCATTTAAGATCTGAGCAGCCATTTTCTTACAGAAGTTACATTGCCAGGCAGAAAAGTCAGATGAAATTAGTACCTTCTTTTACCAGACGGGGTGGGGGTTAGAGACCCAGGACACGGCCAGAGTTGTCACTTGAAAGAAAACCCTCTCTCTTTTGGAAAAATAAAACCTCACATGTGAGAAATTTTCAGAAATATAATTTGCATTTGAAGAAAATGTCAGAATTATTTAACACAAGATGGGAAGCAAAAGTAAAAATGTAAATGACTGGGGTCTCTTTACAAAAAGGAAGATAGTGTCGCTTCTTCGTACAGACGTTTCTCTCTGCAAGGTTTTCAAATGATAATGTCCTCCTTGAAACATGTTAAATGTCTGAGTCGTAAATTTTAAATTGCCACTGCATGATGAGCTCTCGCAAGAAGAGAAAGAAAAGACTGCTAGTTTTTCATGCAAGCTACATTATAACTCCTGAGAATTCTCATTTGAGGTGTTGATTTTACTTAAGTTTTCCTAAAACTGGAGACCCTGATAGGTAGGTGCACGGATGACACAGACAATGCCCTAGAAATGCCCACCCTGTGCAGCCCATGGCTGTGACTGCTTCAGGTGTGGGCTCCCAGGACCAGGTACCTGTCAGACGTGTCCCTTTGGGTTGGACACCCGCAGCACATTCTGTCTAAGACCAAGCTCATTATCCACCTTCCCCTGCCAAACCAGGTCCTCCTCCTGATTCTGAATAAATTTATCTCATGTCACCATCTTCCTCCTCTTAAGAGCACAGATCAGACCCTAAGCAGATCCTCCAACACCTGCTCTGCATGCTCACATCCAGTCCTGGTGCTTCTCCTGTTTCAAATGATGCAAAAATTCAATCCCTACTGCCTCTGTTTAAGCCCTTACAGTCTTGGCCTTTCTGTTATGTCCTGCACACCACTGCCAGATTATGCTTTTTAAAGGACAAGTCATCTTCTTCTTAAGTGCAAGGTCACTCTTTAGTCCGGAATCTTCGACTGACTAGAGCCTAAAGGTCACACTGCCTCACCTAGCATTCAAAGCCTTTTGTGGACTGCACCAGAACACATAGATATGACCTGATGTGGGTTTTGATGTTAACTTTTCAAATAATGAGTATCCTTTATAGTGTACTTTTACAGTTAGTCATCCAATATCCCCTGCCCCTTCTTACTGGCAGCCAAACACCCTGGCTGGCTTTGAGGAAGCCACCTCTCCCCTCCTTGTAGCCCACAGATGCCTGGCTACCAAACCCCACCCCTGGACCTCAGGGGAGGAGCATGGCCAGGGCCCATTCCCTGGCCACTTCCTGATATTATGAATGACAATTCTTGGTAATGTATCTTATGTAGGCCCAGCCTGGGCAAACAAGACTCAATTCTCAGGTTTTTATTAGACTCTCTTTTCTCTGGCCTGGATGTTGAGATGACACCAAGCAAAGAGGAGAAACCCAACTCAGAAGAAGCCAGGTCCAGAAATGGTCCCCTACAATGTTTTTGAACCTAAATCAAATCTTACTTAAAGTGAGATCTACCCTGGGGATTTGGCAGTTCCGTGAGCAATCACTCTCTCCTTCCCCAATCCCCTGCTTTTGTTTTCTTACACTATGAGTGGCTTTTTAAAAATTGCAATGGGAAGACGTCTAACTAGCATACCCTTCCATGGCTATTAAATCAGCAAAATTGCAAAAATGATAATGACCAATCTTTTGGCAAGAACATGGGATATTAGGCTCTTTCCTGTACAACTTACAGAAATTTAAATTGACACATATATGCACACTCATGCATATATATTTACATAAAATTTTAAATGTGCAAGCTATAACACTCAAAATTCTCACTTTAATAATTTTGTCTTAAGTAAATAATCAAAAATGTGTGAGACAAATTAGTTAGCAAAAGTACCCACAATTGTCATTCATAACATCAAAAATTGGAAGCAGACTAAACATAAATAGAAAAACCAGGTAATAATACATTTATACAACACAAACTAAGCAGAATTTAAAATAATATTGCAGGGTAATATTTGCATGTTAAAATATTCATAAAATATAAACTATAAATTATAGCTAGAGTATGATTTCATTTTTGCTTATAAGATGTAGATTTGTATGTATATAGACAGAATGTGGTGGTTATACCCCAATATATTACCAATGGAGGGAATACCAGTAAATTTAAGACTTTTTCCTTTTTATTATATTTATTTTTTAAATGTGCTTAATTAAACAAACTACAAAAATAACATTTAAGTAATGCTTTTTAGGGAAAAATCATTTAAATACTGCATTACAGAAATATTAGAACAAAGGAAAAGAGCACACGAATAATCATATCACTGTAGTAAAGTCGTTCTCTTTCTCACATGACTGGGTATCTTTATTTACAGTCTTTCTCTAGTTATTGTTTTCGTTTATATTGTAGCTATTAGAGTTTACATAAAATTTTGCATCCTGCTTTTGTTACTTAATATTCTATTGGTGTTTAATGTTTTCCCAGCTCATTATTAGATATTTCAACCCAACATTCATAATGGATAACATTCCATGGATTTATTGTAGTTCTTTATTTAACCATTTGTATATTGTTGGACATTTAGGGCTGTGTCCCATTATTCAAAAACAGACTCTGCAGCACTAGTATATTGGATGGTTTCCTTCTGAGAAATACCCAGAAGAGGACCTATTTCATCCTCTGAGAAAAGACGCTTCCAATGGCACAGTGTGAATGACAGCTAATCTGATAAAGCTATCACCTGTGCCCATGTCTGCCTCTCACCAGAAATCCTTCTTACTGCAAGAGCTTTGGGGACAGCTACCTCTGCCCAGGCCACTGCCAGGATCAACTTTTCAAGTGCAATGGGCGAGAGCTTCTGAAGCCCGGAAGAAGGCTGGGACCAGGCCAAGGGGCTGCTGGGGAAACGCTAAGAGACAGGAGCTGGATAAGCTCTTTCCAGTTACTCCTAAGTGCCACTTATGTGTTTGTGGCCATCAATCAAATCAATATCTGACCTGGAGCCTGGTTTCGCAAGAAGTTGAGCCATCTCCTTATGTCCAAGGCTAGAAAATGGAGACTCTGTAATGGATAGGGAGGGCCCTTCTCCAGTGAAGGAGGGAGGGAGGGTAATGGAGAGAGGTTGGCGTTGGGTCAGGAGGCCTCAGTTCCACCAGCCAGATAGGTGAAGTTCTTCCCGACAAAACAGGGCAAATGACACCTGCCCTGCCTGGAAGGCTAAAAGCCCTCAATGAGAAAATGCAAGAGAAAGTCCCCATCAACTCTGGAGTGCTGCATCCACATTTGGTCAGAGTAAGAAAGCAAGACGGTGCTCTGCTCATTACCTTTGCAGTGTCTGACAGCAAAGGGACTTGTTGGTTCCTTTATCCCACACTTCCTGAGTGCCTACTGTGCACCAGGCCCTATTTAGGTACTTGGGATACAACAGTCAACAAGACAGATAAAGCCATTCACAAAACTTTACATTCTAGTGGGTAAGAACAATGTAAAAAGACAATTTCAGAAAGTAGTGCTCACAAAAAGACAGAGACTACAGGAGTGAGGAAAGTGTTTTCTGCCATAGTGTGAACAAAGTCTCTAACAGCTGATAGTCGTGCTGAGGCTTGAAAGTTGTAAAGGAGCAAGCCACCTGACGATCTCGGGGAAGATGGAGCTCCAGAAAGAAGGATGAGCAAGGGCAAGAGTTCAGAGTGGGAACAAACTCAGAAGGTTCACAGATCAGAAGACAAGAGTGGTAGGGGCTGGAGCTTAAGGAGTGCTCCAAGTAGGTGTGTGGGGGTTGTAGCAGGGAAGCTGAGGTAGCAAAGGTAGGTGGGGGCTAGACCTACCTCCTCCCTGGAATACCCTAACCCTATTCTATGGTTTGAATGTGTCCCCCAAAGTTCATATGTTGGAAACTTTTAATCCCCAGTGCAACAGTACTGAGAGGTAGGAACTTTAAAAGGTGATGAATCATGAGAGCTCTGCCCTTGTGAATGGATTAATTTCTTATTACAGGCGTGGATTACTTATCACGGGAGCGGGTTCCTGATAAAGCGACTGTAGCCCCCTTCCTCTCCCTTTCTCTCTCCATCCACCTCATGCAAGGGCTCTCTCTTGCCCTCACCCATCACCATGGGGTGATGTGGTAAGAAGGCCCCCACCAGATGCAACCCCTTGATCTTGGACCACCCAGCCTATGGAACTGTGAGCCAAAGAAACTTCTTTTCCTTTATAAATTACCCAGTCTGTGGCATTCCATAGCAGTAACAAAAAGACTAACCTACTTGTTTAACTGCACACCCTTTCATACACGTCACCAGAACCGTGGTTGGCACATCTGCCCTGTGAAGTCTTCCCCAGCCACCCCAGGCTGGGTTTATCTTGCACTCACGGTCTTGGGCTGTGCTTCACTCTCTCCTAAAACTGCACCCAGTGCACGTATATTTGCTCTCTTGTCTGACTCCTCCATGAGACTGGGAGCTCCTTTAGAACAGTGTCTGACTTTGCCTTATTCTCTCTCTGTCCCTCCGTGGTTTTAATACTGACTGGCATACAGTAGTCATTCAATAAGTGCTCATTGGAATAAAAACTGGTTAACAGAAATTAGGTTAGGATAGAATGACATATTTATTAACACCAGAGAACAAAACAAAGATCATCAGAGCCAAAGATAAATAAAGAACTAAATAGAGCTAAAAGTCTTTATTTACTTAGGCAAGGGACCAACAGCCAGTGAAGAAATTTACAGAGGGGCTCCTTAAGGCTAAAATGCCAAGTTACTTAATGGCTAGAAAGGGGTTTTATGGGAAGTTATTCTAATAAGGATCAGACATTAGCACTTTGAACAGAACACTCATGGACTAAATTATTGTGTCCCCTCATAATTCACATGTTGAAGCCCTAACCCCCAATGTGATGGTATTTGGAGATATGGTCTTTGGGAAGAAATTAGGTTTAGATGGGATCATGGGGTAGAGCCCTGATATTAAGAAGAGGAAGAAACACCAAATCTTCCTCTCTCTGCTATGTGGGGACACAGTGAGAAGGTAGCCATCTGCAAGTCAGAAAGAGAGCCCTCACCAGAACCCCACTATGTTTCACCCTGATCTCAGCTTTCAGAACCGTAAGAAAACAAATTTCTTATATTTAGGCCACCCAGTCTATGGTATTTTCTTACAACAGCTCAAGAGACTAAGACACATGTAATGAGTCCATTGGTCTGCACAGGATGGTTTAAAATGTCTCATTGTTCCTTGGTCAGCAAAGAGTCTTCAGTCAGACAATGCATTCTCAACAGGGGTGATATCACCTCCAAGAGAGCAAAAATTGCTTTTGGGGCTGAGGTGGTGCACAAAATACTTACACTTCTCATGGATAAAGCACAGATGTACAGCATGGAAACAGATATCCAGTATATCTGTGTTATTAAAATTTTATGAGAGGAGGTGATTAGGAAACAAATATCTAGAAGGGGTCCTTAGAGAGTCAGTAATGAAAAATAGATTGAGGAATACTGAGTAGGACCCAGGCAGGGTCTAATGTGGGGTTACTCAAGGTAGGTGAAAATTTTTCCTTTTACAACAAGAAGCTGGAATTCCAAATCCTCAGATTCTGTCCTGTTACCATCACCTACCATGAGGCCCTAAGAGAGTCGCACAGAGAGGATCAGTTCAGGAAAAGGAGGTTTGTTTCTAGCTGAAACTTTGGTCCTCATAGCTCAACTGAGTATCAGAAACGCCATGCCAAAATAGTTGATTTTTCTTTCATATAAATGAATCCCAGAAGTAAGTGGCCCAAGGCACATATGGGAGCTCCACAGTGACCTTGGGCATTGGTTCCTTCTTCATGGTCTAAAAATGATTGCCCGAGCTCAGCCATGATGTCTGAAGTCCAGACAGCTATAGAGAGAAGGAGTAGAAGGCACACTGTCTCCTATTAAGGTCACTTGCAAGAATTTATATATACCACTTCTATTTACACCCCACTGTCAGAACATACTCAAATGACCCAGTTGCATGGGAGGTTAGGAATAAAGCCTTAGTCAGGGCAGCAATGAGCTCGGCTCAAAGTCGGGAGATCTATTATCAAGGAAGAAGAAAAGAACAGATGCCAGGAGACAACTAGCAGTCACTGCCACAGTGCACAAATTCCATATGGACCCTCTGTCCCTGGTGATCTAATCTACATAGTGCAGAATCAGGAAGATTCCTTTAGCCTGAGTAAATAGATCTTCATGGATTCCTATCTCTTTGGCCTCTGTGGTGGTTAATTTTATATGTCAACTTGACTGGCTAAAAGGTGCCCATATAGCTGGCAAAACATTATTTCTGGGTGTGTCTGTAACAATGTTTCCAGAAGAGATTCGCATTTGAATCAGTAGACTGAGTAGAGAAGACTGCCCTCACCCGTGTGGGCTGGCATTATCCAATTCATCCAGGGCCTGAATACAAAAGAAGGCGAAAGAAGGGCAAATTCTCTGTCTTTTCTTGGGCTGGGATCTCCATCTTTTCCTGCCTCAGACATCAGCACTCCTGGTCTTGGGCCTTGGGACTAGGACCAGAACTTCTGCCATTGGCTTCCCTGGTTCTCAGGCCTTCAGGGTTTGCATTAGGTCTACACCACCGGCTTTCCTGGGCCGCCAGCTTGCAGATGGCAGACTGTGGTTCTACTGAACTTTCTTAACTATGTGAGCCAATTCCTCAAGATAAATCTCTTTCTGAAAATCTGTTTATATCCTATTGGTTCTGTTTCTTTGGAGAATACTGACTAATACAACTTTCCCCTAGTTTCTACTTGATTATCTAAGGTGGCGTCAGAACAATGAGAAGAGATGCAGAGGGTATGTTTTCACTGGAAGGAGTTTCCAGGCACCATTTTGTTTGGAACATCAGAGAAAGAGAGATAGAAGAGGCACTGTTCCCTACTCAGGCTTATTTACATCATCTAGTGAACACTCTGTCCCCCAGTAATGTGCTTTGATTAACATTCTACACCCAGACTCATCCTCCACACTGTTTTTTTCTTTCCAGGAGTTGGGGAAGGATGAAAAGGGGTTCTAAATTTCCTGTACCCTAAAGACCATCTTCCTCCAAGAGTCACCTGAAGCAGAAAAAAAATAAGGGAAGAGGCATGTCAATAAAGTCCAGTCCTGATGATGGACATCTGTAGGGAGATGCATCTCTAGGGGGTCCTGGGAGACTAAGCACATGGACAGCCCAAAAGGGGAAGATTCCTAAATAGATTATTTTGGTAGAGCATGCCAAGTGCTATAATCCAAGTATGAACAATACTCAGATGCTGATGGAATGCAAGGGCAGGAAGGAGAGAAGCATTACAGAAACTGAGTCATGATGTTGGAGGCACCAGAAGTGGGAAAGAGGCATTCAAGGCAGAGCAAGGACCTGAAGGAGTGAACGTGGGAAACCTGTTTTGGAAAATGCTGGGTGGTTTGTTTGATGCATAGGCTATAAGAGGCTGGGGTTGGTGGAGGTGGAGGGTGGGAGAAAATACATTAGAGATGGACTTATTTGAGGGGAAATGGTGGCAGACAAGATTCTAGTCACTCAGTTGTAAATGTTCTTTGTGATGAAAAGATTCTAGTCTGCAAGAAATAAAGAGCCTGAATTTAGAGGTGATGGGTAAGAACAGAGCCTGGGGAGGTTTGGGGGCTAAACCCCAGTAATCCTGGCAAAGAATACATTTAAGAGCTATAGGACACAAGGTGGCCAGAAACCCACCTGTAGAACCCATTCCAAAACCATTGTTAAAAACCCAGCTGTACTATGTTGAATAATGTTTTCTCCAAATTCATGTCTACCTGGAGCCTTAGAATGTGACCTTATTTAGAAATAGGATCTTTGCAGATGTAATCAGTTCAGTTAAGATGAGGTCATGCCGGATTAGGGTGATGTCGTTATAAGACAAGGAGACACACAAGGAAAAAGGCCCTGTGATGGTGAAGGCACAGACCAGAGTGACATACCTACACACCATGGAATGCTAAGGATGGCCAGCAACCAGCAGAAGCTACAAAGAGGTGAGGAAGGTTTCCTCCCTAGAGACTTCAGAGAGAGCGTGGCCCTGCAGGCACCTAGATTTTGAACTTTTGGTCTCCACAACTGTGAAAGAATAAACTTCTGTTGTTCAAGCCACCGGTGTCTGGTGCTTTGCTACAGCGGTCCTAGGAAGGGAATACACCAGCCCTATGAGGCTTGGTCCTCTGCATGCCCCAGCAGTTCACCAACACAGCAGCAAGGGACAGCGGTCTCCATAGGTCTTGTGGGTCCTCAATGCGGGGACCGGTGGTAAGAGAGAAATGACAGACCAGAGAGGGATTACGTGGAGAAGAGGAAAAAGCCAAACTTGCACATGGTAGGACACACTGCCAACTTCTGAAGGGCCCCGGGTAAAGTGCTCCAGTAACTCAGAAACAAAAGGGAGCGTGTCACACGCTCACTCCTGTTGCCATGGCAAATCTGTTCTCCCTGCCTCATAACACCTCCCCCAAACCTCGCTGCCCTTGACTAGAACTGTAAATACTTCCATAAATGTCTGGCACATAAAAAACAGGACTGCCCCTAGTCATTCTTATTTACCACCCCTATTTCAGAAACAAAATTAATTTGTACGATGTATCAAAGTGAATATGCCCTGAAGTCTAGCCAGCCAGTGAGCCAGAAAGCAAATGTTAGACAGCAGGCTCCGTGGCTGCTTCTGTCGGGTGAGTCAGAATCAGGGGCCAAAACAGCCCATGGGCTCAGGGATTTGTAATTCCAGTTCTTGATGTTTGCAATCAGGTAGACCTGTATGTGAGATTCCCACCTGCAAAATTACGGGGTAGAAAAGCTAAGATCCTTTTCAGTTTGAAAATTCTCTGACAGAGGGGCTGGGCTAAAACAGCCATTTTTCAAGGCACCCCGAGCCAGTCTGTTGAAAATTCATGCTCCTGCCATACAGTTGTCCCTCACGCAACATCGCATAGTTGTCAGTAAAAGTGGTATAACTGCCACACTTCCTCCTCTCTCATTCCTGTCTCAGTGTCATTTCACTGAGCCATGCACAAGAACTGCTCAGGACTTGTGGTCATGTGTTCATATTGCTGAAGTCAACCAGGAGGATCTGCAGAAGCTATCTTCTGTCCCCATCTTCCCATCATGCAGGGGAAGAACTGAGGCTCAGTGGGGTGACATAATTGACCCAACATCTCAAAGCTCCAAGGTGGCAGAACCAGGACCCGAGACAGCCAGATGAGGCACAACTGGGACCCAATGCAGCTGAAAATAATCCCTGCTGTATTGAAACCCTGCATGGCCAGCCCTAGTTTACCGACCAATTCATCCATAACCAACTGTGTTAAGAGAGACAAGATTTGGCATTTGTCAAAGAAGAGACAGGACAGTCCCTTGCTCCTGAGGGCTCCTGGATAATCAGAGATTTCTGGCTAGAAGGAAGCTTAAACATTCTGGGGATCTTGTCAAAAGAAACAGCTTCCTGGATTCCCTAGGAGAGAGTGATGCTGTAGGTCTGGTCCCACTGCTCTGGTGCTCCTTTGATCAACAGGGTCAAGGGTCTCTTTGGGCAACTGATCACCCCCGGTCACACCCAGACCTTTCGATAACTTACTGTTGTCCAGCGAAGGAAGGTTTTGTCTTCAGTGGGCTTTTGATTCTCTTCCCTTCCCTTCATTCTTGGCATAACTGAGCTTTACTTTATAAGAACAATGACTCAGCACTGGCTCAGGCTGTCTTTCCAGCCCACCTCTCCAATCCTGAACAAATCGGGGCTGCTTTCCTCTCTTCAACCTCCTCTGGAAAAAAAACAGAGAAAGAAATAAAACATAGAATTCCTTACTGGAGCTCCTGCTTCCCAATTTCACGTACACACAATAAAATGCTCCTCCTCCTTTTTTCCCCTTCATGTGCCCAAGCATAAAATTCAGCCCCATGTCTAAGCTTAACACTAACACCATTCCAATATCAATCCACAAAGGAACCTTCTACAAAACGGCAGGGTCTTTGCCAGGGAGGGCCATATTTATGCCCCAAAGTAACTACAATATGATGCGCAGGATCTCTTTATTTCAGGTTTAAATGTTTCCAGCTTCTCTTACCATGACAGCTTTTCGGGGAGAAGAGCAGGACGGCTCGTTCACCATTATGCACTCCCCGCCCATGATCCTAACAGAACCCTCGCCACTTGCTTCTCAACTTTGTCTCTCCCTCACTCACACTCCTGCCCCACATCTGTAATCCATAGCTGCTGTGACTTTGATTTTAGGCTTCTGGTTATTTTAATGAGCATTTAAGATTCAAATGGAATAGATTAAAACCTCGGTGGAATGCTACCTACAATGCATCCTTCTCTCTAGCAAAAACCATCTAGAGAGGAGACACCATAGCCCAGCAGATTCATACAAGTGCTTCTGGAACACATCCTGCATTTCTCTCTTGCAAGAACCAACATTTCCACACTACCCAAGGTGGCCTCAAATTCAGAAAATTGTTCTTTCTCTTTGGGGATGACAGCTTCTCATCTATCTGGTCGGACCTCTCTGAACCAGCTCCAATGCCCCGTCATTCACTATGTCCTGAGAGTTTTCTTCCAAAAGATACCCTGGCACCTCTAATTCCTCATGTCACAAATGAAACCAACCAGCCTCTCCAAGTCCTGCTCCCCTTCCTCATCTACTTGCTTTTACATAAGATTATTTTCAAAGTCACCTCTTTAACCATGCTGTGTTCATTCCCAAAACAAATGACTTAAGATAATTTATTATGGCCTTTTGTTTTAATCCCCCTATATTAGTCTGTTTCTGTTGCTTGTAACATAAATACATGGAACTGGGTAATTTGTAAGAAAACAAAATTTACTGCTTACTGTTTCAGAAGCTGGGAAGTCCAAAGTCAAGGGAACATATATGGCGAGAGTCTCCTTTGGTGATAACTTTACAGCAATGCAGGAGTCTCATATGGCAGAGAAGAGAGAGAGAGACTCTCAAGTGCTTTCCTATTATAGCCCTCAGAACCACGCCTCTGACCACCATTATTAACCCATTCATTAACCCTACAGCATGGTCCTACAATCTAATCACCTCTTCAAGTCTCCACCTTTCAATTACCATAATAGAATTTGGGGGGACATCAATCCACAGCACCCCCCAAGGTACAAAGCAGGGCACACTAAGCACTCAACAAATACTGAATCGGAAAGAATGCATTTCATCTGAAAGTGTGAAAAAGGCAAGAGATTATACTATCTTACCCTTCACTACAATTATTACTTTACTGAAAATGCTTTCACAATGGCAATACCTGGTCTTTAGATACAACTTTCTATCACACTTTTACATAAATGATCTCACATAATTCCCATCCCAACAGTAGTTTAGGAGAAGTCCTGCCATCAAAAGATGTGAATCTGAGCCTCAGCTTTATCTCTTACTAGGTTACTGAACGTGAATACACAGCTTGATCCCTCTGAATAGAACCAAAATGGTAATAATAACTCACAACGTTTTTAAGATTCTAAAAATTATACCCGGTGCGTAAAGTGCATTATAACCCAATGGTCTCCTCTAAGACTGTACCTTCGGTGAAGTCACCTGTTAGAGGTTACAATGTTTTCCTTGTGGTCCTACTGTGTACTATCTTATTTCCCAGTAGACAGCACTGAAATGACCCTATCTGATCCTATTAATTTCTGTAGTCTGAGTCTGACACAATGCAGTTGTTCAGTAATTATTTGTTGGATGAGAGGATGAGCTTTAGCAAATGTGGTCATTAGGATCATGTTTGCCTCCCTGTTTTCAGGTTCTTCGTTTGAGTTGGGGTCTCCCTCCCGAATTGTGTTCTGAACTTGATCGAAATGAAAGACTGTGCCTAGTTCTGTAAAGATATTCAAAACAGCATGCCCACATGTCAGTGTACTTTTGCCCTTAACAATAACAAAAACACATACATAAATAATGTATGCATATGAATAATTATTCTGAGAAAAGCATAGGGTGGGGAACTGAATCGGGCTATGAAATAATGATCCCTCTTTACTAAACTAGCAAAGGGCAGGTAGCTAATCAATTTGTCAAGAAGTTATTTGTTGTTGGATATTAACCTGAAATTCGATCTCTAGTTATAACACATGTGTGGTAAGATGAAGTGTGAGGTTCTGGTTTTTTTTTTTTTTTTTTTTTTTTTTTAGGTATTACTGCTGCTCTGCTCCTCCTTCCAAGAAATCCCCTAATTTATACACAGGTCCAGCTCCTCTCACTCATTGAAATTTAGTAGTTGAGGCCCGCCTCCAACCCATAAAACCAACCTGTCACTGTGGAATAACTCACACTGGGCTGGGGGTTGGGGAGAAATTGATTGAGAAAAAGCCAGATGAGAAATGCAACTGGGGTACGACTTGGTCCATCATTTGCAAAGCCCACTGTGCTTCTTCTCCATCCAGTCTGCATGCCCAACTGGAAATCAGGATGCCAGGATGCTTGATCACTTGGCTCCTTCTAGCTCCACGGAGCCAAAAGCTTCACTCACAGCGACTCATGCCAGTTGCCTGCTGACCTTTTATGGGTTGCAACCCGCGTGCTTGACTAACTGATTTGTTCCAGCTGCAGCTATATTTTCTACCTTCCTTGTTACTTAATTGATCTTGGCTGTGCCTGGTCTTGAAAAGAAGCCCTCCCAGACCTTGCAACATGTGCTATATATCCTATACGTACTCCTGTGTCCTGACAAGGAACATAAAAATCAGAGATGGCAGGAGACAAGGGGAGGGAAAAGTCAGCCAGATCACTATGAATGCAAATACCTCAGCTTGCCTGGTTGTCTCTCAACTGCTGTCCACTGCTCCCTGGGACCAACTGATGTTCTTCCTACAGACAGCATATCTCTCGAGACTCAGATTTTCTCTTCAAACTTTAAAAGCTGTAATCACCTACAGACTGTTTAAAGACAAAAGAAGAAAAACAAAACAAAACAACACATGGTTTCCTTCCTTCATTCTTTGTTCTTTTCACCATGTGTGTTAAGTTCCTCCTAAGTCCTTGTTACAGTGCAGGCCTTCAGGGAACAGGTGAATTAGACAGTTTCTGCTCTGCTGTAACTCATCGTCTTACAGAGGACAGAGACACAAAAACAAATAGCTAGAATATCATGGGACATGCCTTAACCTAGATCAGCAATTCTCAGTGTATGGTGAGGGATCCCTGGGTATTTCCAAAACCCTTTCAGAGGGTCTACAAGGTCCAAACTCTTTTCATAATAAAACTAACATGTTATTTACCTTTTTCACCCTCATTCTCTCATGAGTGTACAGTGGAGTTTTTCTGAGACAACATGACATGTAAAGTCACAACAGATTGAATGCAGAAGCAGATAGAACAATCCAGCTGTCTTCTATTAAGCCAGACGTGAAAGAGATTTGCAAAATATAAAATAATTCCACTCTTCTCACCATTTTTTTGTCTTGAAAAATATAGTTATGTTTCATGAAAATATATTATTTATGTCATCATATAATTGGTTTACTGTTGTTTTAAATGGATTAGTAAATAAATAGGTAAAAAGTTATCAGAATTAATTTCTAATACTGTAAATGTTGATAGATATAGTACACATATAAATAAAAGCTCTTTGGAAACCTTAATAATTTTGAAAGAGTATAAGACTGTCAAGAAGTTGCAAAAATAACACTGAACGATCCTCTGACTCCTTTGCCCAGTTTGCCCAATCCTTCGCCCCAATGACAACCCCTTGTGTGACGATAGTCCATTGACGAAATCAGAAAGTTGACATTGGCTTAGTACTATTAACGACAGCTCTCTTATATTTCACCCAATTTACCTGTAGTAGTGTGTGTGTAAAGTTCTATGCAATTTTATCACACCTATCTATTCATGTACTGTATCACCTTGACCCGTACACAGAAGTGTTCCATTGCCACGAAGAAACTTCCTCATGTTCCTCTTCTATGGTTACGTCCTCCTCCCAACTCTATCTCCTAGCAAGTTCTGACCTTTTCTCTATCACTGTAATTTGGGCACATTAAGAATATTATTCAGGTGGAGTCATCTGAAAGCCCTCTGAAATGGGCTATTTTTGCTCAGCATAATGCTTTTGAGATACATCCCAGTACTTGTGCATGTAAGTAGTTTGCTCTTTTTTATTGCTAAGTAGTATTCCATTGAATGGGTACCACAGTTTATTCATTCACACATTAAAGGACATGTGCATTTCTTCCAGTGCTACAAATAAAGCTACTGTAAATTTTTGTATGTACATACAAATAATTGTGTAAATTTCTGTGTGTACATACATTTTTCTTTCTGTAGGCTAAATATCTAGGACTGTGTTTGGTGGGTCCTTTGGGGCATATATTTAATTGTAGAAGAAACCACCTAGTGTTTCCAGTGTGGTTGTACTAGTTTTCATTCCGATCAGCAATGTGTGAGAGATCCAGGTGCTTCACCTACTCGCCAGTACTTTTTATTATATTTTTAATTTTGTCCATTCTAATGGGTGTGTAATGGTACCTCATTGCAGCTTTAACTTGAATTTTCCTAAGAACTAATGACTTGGAATATCTTTTTATGTATTTATCCATATATCTTTAGTAAAGTGTCTGTTTAAGTCTTTTGTCCATGTTGTTATTGGGTTATTTATTAACTTACTGCTAAGTTCCAAGAGTTTATATATATGTGTGTGAGTATATATTATATATATTTTTTTTTTTTTTCTTTTCTGGATACAAGTCTTTTGTCAGATATGTGATTTGTAACTAGTTTCTTCCAGTCTGTGCTTTTTTTATCCTCTTAACAGGGGCTTTTACAGAGCAAAAGTTTTAAATTTTGATGAAGTCCAGTTTGTTGGTTTTTTTCTTCTCTAGGTCATGCCTTTGGTGTCAAGTCTAAGAACTCTTTGCCTAGCCCTAGGTCATAAAGATTTTCTCATAAATAATTTTTAAGCACAGGACGTGTCCTGAGACTGAAAATTTAAGAACCGCAGAACTGGAAGTGTGTGCAATGTTTTCAGAGTGCAGAAAGAGAATCTTTTATTGGAACTTGTTTGTGAGAAAGAGAGAGAAGGTGGTAGGGAGAAGAGAGAGAACCAGACTTCACAGAGAAGCATGTGGGACTGGCTCATGGGGGCAGACACTGGGTCTTAGGTCTTTCTTTCTCTTCTTTTTTTTCTTTCTTGCTTTCTTTTTTCATGTCCCTAGCACCTGACGTTGAGACTGGCACATGGAGGAATGGGACAAAGGCATCCCGGAGAGTACAAGCCACAGAACAAAGTGGAATGGCTGTGAAAATTCACAATGTATTTGCAAACAGCGAGCCTTCCAGTGTGGTAGAGACAGGTACTTGCAGGGAGACGGGAGATGGGGAAGGTGAGGTGGGGGAGGGGGAGGCTGTGAACAGCCTCACATGCCCTGCTGAAGGGTGTGTCTATATCTTTCTTGTAATACATTTCCATTCCAGACTATAGCTAATTGCAGCAAGCTAGTTACAAGAAAACTTTTTGTCGGATAAAGTTTTTCCAACACCAGCTACAGAGCCAAGACCGCATTTATTTCATTGATGTGAATAAGGGGTGGGGATGTGGGGCAAGGAACAAACTTGCTTGTTTGCTTAGTATGTGCCAGGTAATGTAATGAACAGGAAGGAAGGAAGGAGGGAGAGAGGGAGGGAGGGAGGAAGGGAGGGAGGGAGGGAGGAAGGGAGGAAGGGAGGAAGGGAGGAAGGAAGGAAGGAAGGAAGGAAGGAAATATGGAACTTCTCTGGTAGCCCCAAAGGGAGGTGTGGGGGCAGAGACCTCTCCGCTCACCTTCTCACCACACACCAGTTTGGATGCCTTTGGATTCCACTGTCTTCAAGGCTTTTCCATAGTACTTTAGAGTGAAGGTTCTGTGCCTCAGTTTCCTCATCTTTAAAATGGGAATAATAATATTACCAACTTCATACATTTTTGTGAGAAGTAAATAAACACATAGTAAGTGTTCAACAGTGCTGGTTATATGGTTTTTTGCTCCTCTCTTTTTAAGCCCCCCACAAACAATGCTGTTTTGCTTTGAGAGTTGGAAGAGATGCCAAAATATTTTCAGGTTCCTCATTTTATAGAGATAGCTAGAGAAGTTCAGTGACTTTCCCAAGGTTACGCAATTAGAAGGAGCTGAACCAGAAGTCTAGCTCAGGCCCACGTCTCAGAATCTTGTGTGTATGCTCAGCTCTCTTTCTGCTATTTCCTTGAATCCCCCTTTTCCATCCACCAACCAAGGTCTTTTACATTGATCATTCATTACTCTCTTTTGACACCCATAAATATCCTCCATTTATGTTTAACTAAAACAGTTTCTTTCAATAGCAACACATGGCCTATCTACTGCTAGAACCATTGGGCAGGAGAAAACTCATAACAGGAAATGCTTAGCTCCTTCCCCAACACATACACACACTTGAACACACACATGTGCACACACACACACATGGGATCTTGCATTAATCCTCTAGTTGAGCAGACTGTCTGGCACTAGGGTGTCTAGGGCACGGGAGTCACAATGTTTTCTGTTTTTTAAAAATCAAATTAAAAAGTAAAGGAATATAGCACCGTTCTCCCTGAGATAGAAACACATTCATTCATTCTTTTACTTATCTTTTTAGCATTTATTGAACATCTATTATGTGAATGCTCATGTGTTATGGTCTGAGAATAAAAAGATGAAACATAATGCCTACTCTCAAGGAGTTTCTGTCCACAGAGAGATAAAAAATAACAGTGATACAGTGTCCTGCATTCATAGATGATGCAAGTATTTTCAGTGCAATTTGATATGTGCTGTAATTACAAGGCCACATCCATTGTCAATTTTATTTTGCATTAATACCATGCATATTATAATTTTTGTTTTAGTAAATATGGCTGTAGGATGAAGATATGAAAACAAAATGCTCCGGGGTCATGGAGAATGGAGCAGCCTAACCTTATGAATGTGAACATGGTAAAAGCTCAACGGAAGAGGTGATATTTAGGATGGGCTTTGAAGGATGAGTTGAAATTCACAGAAGGAGAGAAGAGTATTTCAGGTAGAGGTAACAGCATGCTAAGAGACATCAAGACAAGAAATAGCTATAAAAATGAAATGATAACACAGCTCTAAAGAGCGATTTACACCATTGCCACAAGATAATGAATGGCTGGTTAGTGACCAAATAAATGCTACTGGGTAGAACATTAAGGGATTCATAGGGAGAGATCACTCCAAGAGCAGAGAAAGCTTCATGGAGAAGGTCAGTTTTGAAGCAGAGGAAGAAATAGCTGCAAAGACTAGAGGGGTTTGAGACTTTTCTTTTTAATCCATTGGGATAGAATTCTTTAAAATTTAGTATTGAAAAAACTGTCTTGGGGATATTTGCCAGCCTAGGGAATGGGCTTCTTCCAATTCTTAGAGAAATAGAAGGCAGCTAAAGTATTGATTGATTGATTATATATATTGGTGGGGTAGAGAATCTAATATCAATACATGTGTACAATATGTGGCAATCAAATTAGTATACTCATGTTTACAAAATGTTATCAATCTTTGTGACCCTTAACTAGTTTCTCACCTTTACATCATCTGTATGAAAGCCCTTAGGAGAAAAACTTGACAATCTCCTATGGCCTCAGTATCCCTAAGAAGATGTTTTAGACTAATGCTTCTTGTTATACTGAAGGAGGTTATAGAGAGAAACTCTTTCTGTTGAATTTATCACAGGCCACATGAGGTCACATATGGATCAGGGCTGTCCCTTCCTTTTGTCCTAACATGGAGACAGCAAAAAGATTGACATTCAAATAAAGTAGGGCTTGAAAAATCTGTACAGACTGAGTCACAGACCCCTCACATGCCAGACTGGGTCACAGACCCCACACATGCCAGGCTCAGTCATCAGACCCCTCACATGCAGGTCCCTGCTCTAGGTAATTGGGAAAGATCCTGGGAGCCACTGGCAGATGACACAAGCTCAGCCCTCAGCTTCCTCGGCAGCAGCAGCTTATAGCAGATACAGCAGCAGCAGCAGAGGTGGCCTCCCCATGGGCCCCCTCCGGGGGGACATCACAGGGGTGTGAGGGGGGTTGCCCTGTGGATCAGAGCCACTCATCCTTTATACTTAAGTCCATAACCCAGGATACCTGGGTGCACATGCACAATTACATTAGACGATAACCAAGGAACACCTGGGCACATGTGCATATTTACAAAATGCTCGGTAAGATTCTGAACATCTGAGGGGCCCTGACCATTTTCCTTCACTTTCCCTACAAAAGTGTTCCATTTGGAGACAGCAACAGGCAGTATGGTGTCTCCAGGCAGCCGCAGAAGTTTCGAAAACCTGGAGCAAAGAGCACCTGGGTGGGGGAGGAGCGAACATCAGGAGATGACTAGAGGCCAGAGGAGCAGGGCTTCCGCGTCCCCTGATCAGTGAAGCAGGCACCACTCACAGAGCAAAGTCAAGGGAACCAACAAGGGATGTGGAGGGATCCAAGAACTAGCAACCGGGAGAAGCCAGTTCCACTCCTGAGTCTGAGGGGC
This sequence comes from Cynocephalus volans, assembly GCF_027409185.1. Lineage (NCBI taxonomy): Eukaryota > Metazoa > Chordata > Mammalia > Dermoptera > Cynocephalidae > Cynocephalus > Cynocephalus volans. Next base: position 14,463,622 of record NC_084468.1, read on the forward strand.
AAGGGAGGAAAGTAGTGAGACTTGGGGCTGGGGGTATGGGGGGGTCACCCAACAGGGATTGTCATTGAGAAGGGTCACAGCCATGGCTCACTGGCCCTGCAGCAGGAAGGGAGCAAGAAAGCCATGGCTGCAGCTCTCTCTCTCCCTGCTCCGTCATTACCCAGCACCTCTCACTGGCCACAGCCAGGAGCCAGAGGGCAAAGGAGCCCTGGGAGGCAGGAGTCAGTTCTCAGGACCAGAGCTTCCCCATTACCAGGCTCTGGATCCAAACTGCAGCTGGAGTCGGTGCTGACCTCATGGAGTTACAAGGAACCCCAGTTACGAATGTTAAAAGGGCCAACTACCAAGTGAGGCATGATGTTTAGATAAATATTACAAACATAAGTAAATTTCGTTATAATAAGCTTTGTGTAACAACTAAGTGGTTTTCCTATATTTTGTTAGAAGCATAAGCATGAATTTTAAAACAATCACCTTCTTAGTGTTTTGGACCTATCTCTACTCTTCCTATAAGCCCCTGCGTATTTATTGGACCCAGTGACTGGTTTATGGGAATTCAGCTGAGCTTTCCTTAGTGATTTATGTGCTTAGGTGAGGAAAGTTAAGGAAGCTAATGTGGGTGGAGGAACAGAAGAGGAAGACGGGAAGCAGTTGCTGAACACTGACCATTTGCCCATCATCTCACTTAATCCTCAAAACCACTGTCTTTTCTATCACACACTGTACATGAGGTTCCACCAGAAGCTTATCAGCTACTACCAAAGCCAGGATTCAAACCTGTGAATTTCCAACACTGCACAAAACCACAATTTCTTTGTGTCACACATCATGTCAGTCTTACAAGCCAAAAGTCCCTGTTGGAAAATGGGCAAAAATATCTTTTCTTTTTTTTTTTTTTGCCATTGGTCCCTAACTTAAACAGCACGTATGAACATTTCATTCTTCTCCCATCCCTGCTGCTTTCTTTAGAAAATGAATCGCATATAATAAACATTTAACTTTAGTTTTTTGGTAGCTATTAAATCAGCACTGGAAAAAAAATGCCCTTCTATAAGGACCATCTGTGTAAAGAACTTCTAGAACAAGACAATAGCCTACTTGTAGGGACTCCTAAGGAAGAGACTAGCTTTATTATAAGGAGATATTTTTTCTCAGGGATTATACCCATAAAATACAACCTAGAAAGAATACAAAAAGGAAGTATATATGAGTTCTATTTTACCTGTTCTGCTTCAAGGGCAATATGATTTTTAAACTTCTGGAAACCTGTATCTTCCCTGGATTCACGTTTTGCCAGGAAATCCAATTCTTTCTCATACGCTTCACCTGAAAAACATCAACATTGCCATGATGGCAGAGAGGAATAATCCCCATGACTTGACAGTTCACACGTGCTGAGGGAATCCAGTTTTAAAGAGCCAAGTTGGTGTTAAACAAATCAGAAGGTGAAGACCAGATGTTTCCACAGGCTTTCTCTATTTATTCATTCATTCAAACCATCTGAATTTCCAGGTACTCCATGAAGTATTATTTACTATATAAGCTCCTACTGAGCTTCTCTTTAAAGCTTCGCATTAAAAGAATGAGCCCAGGTCACGGGTTCAGCCCAACGTTTTATACACAGAATAGGACACCTAACAAATGTGGGCCCTTCTTACCACCACTGTTCTTAAGCCATTTCTAACAGTTTTCAGTGTCCTCCACCTGGCTGGGCTCCTCCTTCAAGTCCTATGCTGTATCCATTTCTTCTCCCAGCTGGTGCACCAGACATTCACTGTGTGCCTCACAGTCCATCCCTTCTCCACACTCATCTCCTGGAATTCTTACATCAAACTCCAGCCACCCTGAACCACAGTGGTCCCCAACAGGCTAATGTCTCTTAGTATAAACTTCAGTCTTTGTAACATGCATCATAATTTAGTTTTGATATCCTCTGAGTGCAATAAACTGAAATAATCACTTTGATGCAATTGAGAAGGCATTAAGGGTGCCCACTGCCACAGCAAGCTCTGATGGGGGTACTGTGAAATGCCTTTCGGCTCAGTGCTCTATTAAGTGTATGAGCTCGTGCAAACCTCCGGTGTAGCCTTTAGGGCTTTGTAAATGCTGTTCCTTCAGCTGTAATGCCTCCTCTCCACCTCTTTCTCCTGGAGAACTCAAACTCAAGGTTCAGCTAGGACCCAGCTACCTACAGGAAGGAATTTTTTACTTTTGTTTATTTTGGAAAAATTTGAACATATACAAAAGTAGGAAGAACACTAATGAATCGCCACATTCTACTCATTAACTAGCTTCAACACTATCATCTCACGTGCAGTATTGTTTTCTCTGTGGACCTGGGGTTGGGGAGAAAATAAAGAATGAACCGCACAAGGAGTTCAGACTCTCTTCGCAGGACAACAGGGATCCCTCAGCAAGTTTTAAGAAGGGAAATGGCATGGTCAAATTCGCTTTTCAGCAAAAATCACTCTGATCTTGGAGTGGGAGATGGGTTAAAAATGGGAAAGACTAAACTCTGGGACACCAGGGAGGAAGGTGTGCTGGGAAGTAGGTGGAAACCTAAAATGCATAAATAGATGGGATAAGCTATGGTCGTGCTATGCGAGGCCTGCTTTAAAACTAGTAAGGAATGGGCAAGAAAGTTCCTACACTGGGAGTCTGAGAAGGCTTTTTGCAGAATGGGTAGGTTTGAATTACTTTTTGAAGCAAAGTTAAGACAAGCAGCTTTAAGCGTATTCCACTGCAAAGAGAGTTTACCCAGCAAAGAACATTGTTTATGGTGCATTGATAATTAAACCTGACCCTCTATTCGCCATGCTCCACTGACCTTCAGTTGGAAGGACCTAGCATATGTGTGTTATTTTAATGAACAACATTTCCACCTCACTCCTCCCCATACAATCCCAGCAAGTCTATATGGTTTTTGTAAGAGTCATTACTGTGGGCGCTCACACTTCCAGCATGAAACCTCTCATGAATGTTTCTCACAACCACTCTGCTTTCTCATTGAGGCTGTTCAAATGTCAGTGGTTTTAGCACTGAGCTTAACCTTTCGCATTTCACCAGAGCTTCAGAAACATAGCCTGTGCTGGATTTCCCTTATGGTGGTGGGTGGGATTGTTTTATACACATCGTTACAAGCCAAGAATTCTGGCTGCTCCATCAAACTGCCTTTGAGGCATCGTAAGTGTTTGAGTGCTTGTAGTTAGGCACTGGTGCTTGATCACACCCAAATGCCAAGCACATAATAGTCATCCATTTCTTCATTCATTCAACAAAATCTTTACTGAGGACCTACTACGGGATGAGCATGCTTAAAGGCAATGGGGGTATAACACCGAACAAAACAAAGTGCCTGTTTTCTTAGAGTTTATCTTCTAGCAGAAGAGACAGACCACTAAACAAAAAATGGATCAAGTGATGATAAGAGCTGCATGGGGAAATTAATTATGAAGAAGGCTAGAAAACAGTGGAATAGATGGAAACCATATTCCAGCAGATTCCAATGAATGAGAACATATTTTATGTGAATAATCAGGAATATGGAAGACAATTGACCTAAATGCTAACAATGTGCACTTGATCTTTGTTATTTGTGGATTTCATATTTGTGAATTTGCCTACTTGTTACAATTTACATGTAGCCCCTGAATCAATCTTGTGGTACTTTCATGGTCGTTTGAGAACAAGTGCAGAGCAGTGAAAAATTTGACTCACTCCATGTGCACATTCCCAGCTGAGGTCCAACTAGCCGTTGCTCTGCCTTCTTGTTTCAGCTCTCATATTGCAAACAAATGTCTCTTTCGCGGTCTATTTAGTGGCATTTTTGTAAAAAATTTTTGTGCTTTTGTTACTAATTTGCTGTTTAAAATGCCCCCTAGCAAGTGCTGAAGTGCTAGCTGATGCTCCTAAATTCAGGAAGGCTGTGATGTGCCTTATGGAGAAAACATGTGTGCTAGATAAGCTTCCTTCAGTTGCTAAGGTGGCTAAGTTCAATGTTAAGGGATCAACAATATCTACTTAAAAGGTGTCTTTAAAAAAATGTACATAAAACAAAGTTATGTTTGATCATAAGTTTGTTTTGGTCAATGCTGAAATTTAGTTGACAAAAAAGTTGAGACTAGAACCTCACAGGAAACTAACTCTGTATTTTCCCTAGGAGTATTGGTTCGGTATTCCCTAACTCAGTGTTTGCAGTAACTTTACAGAATATAACTACAGCAAACAACGAAAATCAAATGTATTTCTCCCATTAACTTTTCTACTACCACATACTGAAAGGCACCTTAGTATTGTTGAAACACCATGGGCTTTGGAGTTATACGGATAAGGATTTTAATCCAAGATCTGCTACTTACATCTGTGTGATTTGGGGCAAGATAGTTAATCTCAATGGTCTCAATTTTATGATCTGTAAGATAGATGTATTAGTACTTACCTTGCAGGGTTATTGTGAGGATTAAATGAAATAGCAAATAAAAACCCAATTATTTGGCACATAACAGGTACCAATTAAATTGAAGACACTTTTAAAATATTATCTAAATTCTCTGTGTTGGTTATGTCTTGCTAATGGAAATTTTATAATGAGAAATAATCACTTGAATTTATTTTTCAAACAAACTCGTTTTATTAATTGAAAAAATATTGCACGTGTATTGCTATGGTTTGGAGGTGGTTTGTCCCTGCCAAAACTCATGCTGAAATTTAGTTGCCAATATAACGATGTTGAGAGGTTGTGGGATCTTTGAGAGACATTTGGGTCACAAGGGATCCATCTCCATGCAGAAATTAATGCAGTCCCCTGGGAGTGAGTGAGTGCTCGTTCTCTAGAAATTGGATTAGTTAGTTGTTATAAAGTGAGGTCACCCCTCGTGTTCTGACTTTTTTGCACACGCCCAGGCCCCCTTCTGTTTCTCTACCATGTTTTGATGCAGCACGAGGCCTTCAACAGAAGCTGCCAGATACAGCCACCTAATCTTGAACTTCCCAGACTGCAGAACTGTGAGCTAAACAAACCTCTTTCCTTTATAATTAACCCAGTCTCAGGTATTCTGTTATATCAATACAAAATGGTCTAAAACACATGCACTAACAACTCAAATGATAGAAAAGAGCATGAATAGTGACCCTCTCTGTGACCCCCAGACTACTAGCTTCTCTTCTAAGAGGCAACCATTGTCAGCCATTGTATATGCTTCCAGAAGATATATAGGCAAACACAGATATTTATGTATTTAAGTATTTCAAGGGGAAAAAAAGCTTTTATTTTTAAAAATTAGAAGCTCCTACATTTCTTCAGATTTTGAAAGCAATGTCCATAACGACTCTGGCTTTTCACACTGGGTAGCTCTTTGTCTTCCAGTTGTTGAGAGCTGCAGAGATTTGCCCCTTCCATGCAAATGCCCTGTTAGAAGCAGGTAAAGAATGAGCCACCTCATTGGCAAAGAAAATATTTATCTATTTCTGGCTCCTAGTGTCCCTTACCCCATCCCTGCCACCTTGGCTCCATGCCTCAATCGACACAGTTGATTACCTGTCTGCTCACAGGCATTACCCCCTTCCTCCCTGCTCGGAGAACGCCTGTCACTTCCATTGGAGATATCAGTTGGCAATATATCTGAAGAACTGACTTATGATTGGTCTAAAACAATGGGTTTCAAAGCAGGCATATGACCCAGTTCCACTACACAGCATAAAGAAAACTTTCTGCCTCTTCCTATTTCTGGACATTGTCATGCAAGGACTTGTGTCAAAGATGATGCAGTCTCTTGTGTGTCTCCATAAATGAAGGCATCACTGACCCACTGGGTTGGTCAACTGGAATGGTGGAAAGAGCTTGGGCCCTGATGACATTGTTGAGCTGCTAAACCACCCTTTGCACTCCCTGGCTCTGGCACAAGTAGGCAACTGTCGTTGCTCTTTTAGCCATTTTCAGTTCAATATAATGTTGTTTGCAGCCAAAGGCATCTTAAATGACATAGCTCCAAAATTCATTCCGAGTTCCCTTGTTCCAACACCCCACTGGATGAGCTCCTGCGACTGGACCTTTATTTTCACAGCCTTCAACACCATTTTATTCCTCTCCCTCTGGCACTAGTGCCATAGCTCCCCTGAAATCCGTCCCCACTCACCAACCCAGACATCCAGCTTTCTCCCTGAGGGATCCACAGGACCTGTAGGGAGAACCACAGAGTTTAAATAGGTAAAATAGCCACAGTTTATTCTCCAAAACACATAATGTTGAACTGATTGATTTTTCATTTTTCATTTGTTCATCAAGCATTTATTAAGCACCTGCTATTTACCAGAGACTGTGTTCGATGCAGATATAATTGCATATACGAATACAAATATTCTCTGCGCTGAGTTTATAATCTACTATATCATCAAATAATCATATGGTTAATGTATAACTGCAGACCAGGAAGGTGAGTGTGAAGAAAAACACAGGGTACTCAGTGAGAAGTGAGCAAGAGGGTGGGAAGACTGAGAGGAGGACGAGCTTTTCCACCGGGGCTCAACAATTCAGAGGCATCCTTGAACTCAGATAGGAAAAATATTTCAACTTTACTTTTACTACCCTTAAACTGAAATTTAGCATTTCTTTCAATTTACAAATGTAGCCAACAAATGCAGTAGTATTACATTTGTTGCAGAGATCTTACAATAGTGTTTACACTCATCACTACTTTCAAATTATGAGTTATTATGCCTACCACAATATCCTGATATTTAATGAGTTAATAAAGAAGCACATATATATTATGACACTACAATTTTTAAAAAATATTTTGCTGATGCATTTCAATAGAATTGCACTCCTGTGTATTTTATGGATTTAAAAACATTATTCTAAGAAGGGGGTCCATAGGCTTCATCAGATTGTTAAAGGAATTTTTGGCACAAAAATGGTTAGGAATCCTGTTTTTTAGTGATGTAACTAGGTAAGTTACTAAGAAAAATTGGTGTCAGTATCTTCTTCCCCTTCTATCATCCCCAGGTCTTTGCTGTGTTTCCGAAGACCCACACATGAGTCACCTCAGAGGAGTTGGGGCCCCGGGGAAGGGCTTGGAGAGGTAGAAACAACCTACTGGGAGAAGTAGAGGTGCACCAGTATCAGGGAAAGGATGGGGTTTGGGTGGGTGCTGGTAGCAAAATGTACAGCATTCCTCCTTTGCAGTTCCTTAGGAAGGTGCCAGGGTCAAAGATTTATTGGTAAGCAGTGGGCCCAGCTGACACAGGCACAGTGACTCCCAGCCTCAGCACCAACCCCCATGCAAAGCACAGCAAAGTGGAATGGACCTTCTGGGCTTGGACAGTAAGCAGCAGAGACCTTGATGCTCTGAGGACCAGAGACCTTGGACACTGCCCAACCCTGCTCACCTCTCTCCACCCCCCAAAAAAAGAACAGAAATGGAATTTCTTGCCTCTCTGTTTAGCTGGGACTTAAAATCTGATTTTTGTAAGGAAATAATGTGCCATTTGTTGTAGCTGAATAAAATTCATATCCGCTTTACTGAAAGCTGGATGTTGAAAATAGGAGTTAACTTAGTAGGGTTGGTGGGGACAGGGCTGTTCTTGGCAGAAGGCAGCATATGCAAAGGCCCAGGGGTGAGAAAGAGAGCAGGATGCTAGTGGAGTGAAAGGCCAGAGAGCCTCAGGCCTGCAAGTGCACAGCCTTCCTTACCTTTGGCCATGTTGAGGAAAGTGGCCTTTCTCATAATGACAGTGGAATGGCTTCAAGTGTGTTTAGAGTGGAGTGAACAGAAAGGAAGGGTGTGAAATGATAAAATCTGCATTTCACATAAACCTCTTTAGCTGAAGTATAGAGAAAATATTAGGGAGAGATAAGAATAAGTAAGCAGAGGCTCTTCAGAAGTCGACTGCAATTGTCCCATGGGAGGTGATGGTGACTTGAACTAGAGAGGAGGCAATGGAGGGAAAGAGGAAGGAGAGCATTCAAGAAAGAGGAAATACACCTGAGCAGACTTGGGCATAGATCCGACCTCCAGGATAGGAGATGTCGGAGTGGCTGGTCATAAAGGTGGATATGGCACTCCTCAAGGTGACATCATTCCCCAAGATAAGTCTCCCTAGGGGGGAGTGTGGGGAAGAGAGACATCAGGAGTTTGGTTCTGAGAATATTGAAAAGGAGGTGCTGTTGAGAATAAGCAGTTGGATGTGCAAGTGCAAGAAAGGAGTAGCCATTAGCTGCAGATGCAGGTGAAGACTTTGCCTCTGCAGATTTAAAGCCACTCTGTATCCTCCTTAGCCTGTATACATGATGATGATGACGGATGATGTTCATGGACAAATACTTTGTTCAAGGCACTTTGGTCCACTACTTTACTTAATTATTGACAACACTATATGTTTGATTACACTCCGATTTCATGGTTGAGAAACGAAGGCCCAAGACCACATAGCCAGTCCATGGCAGAGGCATGATCTATACCCAATTTGTTCCATAAAATGGGGACACTGATCATATCCACCTTATCTCAATTCTTTAATCTTGCTGTGAAGATTAAATTTAAAATAACAAACTGACATTTATGAAGCACCTATTATATGCCAGACACTGTTCCAAGGGTTTTTAAAAATTTAATCCTTGCAACAACATTACGAGGTAAATTCTGCTATGATCATACCCATTTTAGAGATGAGGAAATGCAGGTGTCGGGGACTTAAATACTCGCTTGTGGTTAGTAAGTCAAAGCCAAGATTGACACCCAGGAAGTCTGGCTCCAGAGAACATGGTCTTGGTAACTATGTAATACTTTTTCAGATTCATAAAGAGTTGAAGCCAGTTCCTGATACGTGGCAACCATTCAATGGCACAGTCCAGGAAACTGGAACAAATTTGTATTGGGACTTAACCAAGGACACTGATCCTTTACCAAAGATAAGGAGCTAAGCCCACATGTGCATTAAAGACTAAAAGATAAAATGGAAATACACTTGTCACAAAGTAGATGCTCAATGAATATTTATTAAATGCATAAATAAAATGGATGGGCCCTGAATGACAGCAGTAAACTGATTAGAATATAAGACATGTTCTGCCACTGTCTATTGGATATGTCTCCCAGAAATGCGACTTCTCTTCTTAGGTCTCAGTTCACTCATTTGTAAAGGTGTCAGTGGAACCATTAGGTAGGGCCAATGACATACATACTGCAAGCTGTCACTCCCCGTCCCTTGACAGACATTGCTAATCCATCCCAGCACTGCTTTCCACTGAGCCGAAAGCCACCTTCCCCACCGAGCTCTCGGAAATCATCAGGGATGCCACTCAAGATGCGACACACTGTTTCATCCTTCTATGAAATAAAGGTCTCCTTTCTTAAGACCTCCTTCTGCATTAATCTGCTGCCTTCAAATGTCTTCACTCAACCCAAAATCTAGATCCTTGGCTTGATGGCCCATGTTCTCTTCAGGCCATGAGGGGAGAATATGAACCATGTGCTGAAAGGATTCCAATTTGTTCTCACATCTGACTGGTGATGTTGAAACTGGCATGGCGACTGGAGGCCACGCGCTGCTGTCAGCAGCATCCTTCACAAGGGGCCTCCCCACATTGCCAGGAGTTCCCAGAGTTCTCAGGAGTCATCAGCTTTTTTTGCAAGCTTTCTGCTCTTCCTACATTTGTTTCCTGTCAGCCTGTCCACAGCTGCTGCCTACCAGGACCCAGCAAACTGGAATGAAAAGGCTCTTGCTACACGCTCAACCTCCCCCCACACCCCTGCGAAAATGGGAGGCCATGATCCTCCTGGGGCTGTCTAACCTCCTCTTGCTTCCCCTGTCCTCTCTCTGCAGCTGTGCACAGGGACTTTAGGAAGCACTTTGACCAGACACACATTTTAAACAGCTTTGGAGCTGTATTTCACCATCTGCTTTTAAGTACTGTAACCAGCATCATTTTGTATTTCCCCCCACCACGCTCCCAACATGGAATCAAGACCCATAACCAGCCCTAATTCAGACATGGGGATAACAATATTTATAGTTCGATTCTATATGTGTGGACACCGAACATAGCAAGTGGGCACTGCTGGATGGCTGTCAGCACAGTCCCCACCACACTGCAGGGGCTGGCCAGGAGGTGGGTCTTGGCAGGGGGAGGCTGAATAGAAGTCTGAGATCTTACTTGGCTGCCTGCTCACTGTGTATGACCTTGGGGAAGTACCATCACTACTCTGAAACTCAATTTTTTTTTTTTTTTTTTGGTCTTTCAAATGCTTTCATGGAGCCATTTCCCCCACAGCTGCAAGGTGAGACCCATCATGTTCTAAAGACAGAAAGTAACTGGCAAAGAGAAAGAGGAAGAGAATAGGTTCCTTGGGGCCCCTATCTCAGGTGTGGATGGGAAAAGAATGCTAGGGAAAGGAAGGCAGCAAGGTACCAAGTTTCTAAAGTTTGACTCTTCCTGTATCTACATGGGATGGAATATGAGATTGGGTCATTCCAAATGAGCCCAGGAGGATGTTTTAAACATGCAGTGATATAGTGAGGTCCCTGCAGCTACCTGTCCCATGCCCTCCCATGGGCCCTCTGACAACGTGGCAGTTTGCTTCTTTGTAGCCAACAGGAGAACCCCTCACTGTAGTCTTATATGGCATAATGAATGGGAGTGAAATCTTATCAGCTTGGCCATACTCAATTGGCTAGAAGCAAGTCACAGATTCCACTCATACTCAAAAGGAGAGGATTGTACAAGGGCATGACTCATGGGTATTGACTTGGAATCCTGCCTACGATTAGCACACCTCTTCTGCACAGGAGCACCCTGGCTCCTTAGCAGCCAGCATCACCCCAGTGCGGGACCACAGAGGTCCTGATCTAACCCTGCCTTTGCATAGCACATTTGCCAATGAGACTGTTCCAATCAATAAATCTGCAAATATTTATTGACAATATATTATATACAAGGAGCCATGACAATTTTTCAGATTGTTATAGTCATCATAATAGGAATATTTGTGATGAATTTTGCAGTTTATAAAGGACTTTGACCTGACCTCGTACTTGATCCTTACAGCAACTGAGATGGGAAATAGCATTATCCCTTTATTCCATGTGAGAAAACCAGACCTCAGGAAGGATAGATGACATAGTCAAGATTGCACTGCTAGTAAGTGCAAAATCAAGGCAGGAACCAACATCCTACTTTCTTGTCTCCAGAAGTGTTATGTCCAGGTGTGAGACTATAATGAATGTGTGCTTTTATGAAGAGATCAGGAATAAAAAGTGGGATGTACACTTAGAGCCATATAAGCAGTGTGGTATTAAAGAACCTTGTAGAAAGACTGGTCTGGCCCAGGAGAATTTCATGGAAAATGTGGGACATGAATTTGATTCTGAAGAACAAGATTTACATATCTGAGGGTGTGGATGTCAAGATGGGCATCCAACCGGAAGGAATGGGTGAATAAAATGGGACAGTGGAAAATTATGAGAGTTTCCAGGAGACCAGAGGAAGAATGGCCAGCTGGAGAAAGGCTTCTATTGGAGAGAAGTGGGAGAAAAGACCCGAAAGCCATTTGGCACTCTAGAAGCCTCTTTAGGGATCTAAAAACTGTGGTGCCAATGGGCTCCTATGCCTAAGCAGCCCCTGCAGGCCTGAGCAAGCCTGTGCCACTCAGACCAGGATGCTGGGGCAAGGCTGACACTGATACCCCCTCTGCCGCTGAAATTTAGACACCGGCTCACCTGGAGAGGCAGCAGGGCAGGAAGGGCTGGGCAGATCTGGTTCCCTTTCCATGTTCCAGACAGGTGGCTTTGATCTCTCTGAGCCTCAGTTTCTATCTCCACAACATGGAGATTAAAAATACTTACCTTGAAGACTTGTTGAACAGAACAAAATGAGATCATACACACAAAGCACCTAGCTCAGCATGGTCAATAAGAGGGGTTAATATTGTGCAGTTCTTTAAGCTATCTGTTGGTATGGTATGAATTGGCCACTCAAGGAACCTCTCACAGGAACTCCCAGACACACATTCCACATACTCTTCAACATTTGAGACATTTGGCAATTCTTGGAGACATTTTTGGTTGTTACAACTGGGGGAGCTACTGGCATATGGTGTGTTGAGGCCAGGGATGCTGCTAAATATCCTACAATGCAAAGGACAGCCCCCTCCTTCCTAATCCCTGCCCCACAGCAAAGAATTATCTAGCCTAAAATGTTACCAGATCCGAGGTTTTAGACCAGAGGTAGGGAGAGCTAGGTTCTGGTTTTTGCTCTGCCTCGAATAAGCTCTGTGATAAGCAGTCACTTAGCTTATCTGGGCTTCAGTGTACTTACCTGTAAAATAAAGACTTGGGCTTAGATCTGCCTGCAATAAATTAAAAATAAATTCAAGTGGCAGCAAACTTTTCATAAACTGATATTACAGTTCACTTTGTTTGAGAAGGATGTTAATTGCCTTTTCTTTTAAAAATGATTGTGATCGTTAACTTGAAAAACTTGTAAAAAATATTCTTATCAAAATAAAAATTGTGAGACCTGCATCAATCACACAAACTTTTAAAATTGTATTTGTCATTGAAATACAAATTTCAAGGCACTGTCAACCTACATTATCTCAAAGATCTCTTTCCGCTTCAACAAACTATGATCCTGTAAGAAATAATGAAATAAAATTGCTAGAAAGTTGCTGCTCCATAAAGTGTTACACTTTTCTGAAAAACATTCTGCATTTATCAGAATTTATTTAATAAATTAGAAGCTAGTCTCTGTATTCCAGGTATTGGAATTAGGAGGTTATAAAACTTTTGGAAGATCTGGGAAGGAAAGGTCCGAGAAACCAGCACTGAAGTTATGGAGGCCAACTTCACCCCATTCTTACTGGGTCCTCAGCGTGAAGCACTGAGCAGGGTCCTCCAGCATCTGTCAGGAAGCCACTGTGAATTTCACGTCCCCGCACACTTCCACTACAACTGCTCAAGAGAATCCTGGCTTCTCCTGCTCTTTAACCTTACAAATCTTGTGTGAGTGCCTCACTGGCAGGAAATTGGGGAAGGGAGTGTGGGGATATGTAGTCCCTACTTCTCCTCTGTGATGCGGTAGAGACCTTAGAAGAAGGGCATGGCAGAGGTGCCAGGCTGACAAAACCCAACACAGACACTAAATAGGCCAAGATGCCACCTCATGTGTCCACCCACACCCTTCTGCCCATCCCTGCACAGATGCACGGAGTAAACCCAACCAAGACTTGGACAGCTGCCCTCTGAACATGTGCGGCTCTAATGCAGAGAAGAGGAATCTGAAAAAAGAGACTACAATGAGTTAAATAAATCAACATTGTTTACAAAATGGTTGATTTTTTAACCAATTCCTAGCTTGATTTGCAGAGATCATTGGGGTGCTTTTTGGAGTTCTCAATTCCCCATTAGCATTTTGTAAGCCAACAAGTCTCTGAGATTCAAATCCTGTGACCATCACATTAAGCTATAAAACATTGTTCTGCTGATGCAGTAATTGCCTGACATGGCTACCTGGTTCGAACTCATGCTTAGTATGCAAATCTGATCCAAGAATGCATTTGACAATCACTTTTCTGTCCACAGAAACTGCCCCTTGACAGAAAATGTATTCCAAAAAAATGACTTTCCATTTTTTGCCTTTAAAACTAAAGCTTGCCAGTCCGGTGGTAGCTGAGAGCAACAACATATGCTTATAATTAGGATTACCATCAGGGAATTCAACCTTACTGATGGAAGGGAAAGAGGCCCGCTGAGGGGAAGCACAAAAGCTCTCCGAAAAACAGCAGATGAAACAAGCCCAGTCGGGTTGGCTATTCCCGGGTAATGGGAGAAACTTGATTGTGAAAAACAGTGCTGATTTCACTCCAGGCTCTGAGGAAATGTTGCGTGGGCAGAACAGGAAAAGCTGACAAGCAAAATCAAGCTCTGGGGATCTGCTTTTCCTGGTGAGCCAAAGGAGCCTTGTGAAGGGCCAGTCCTGTCCCAAGCAACTGCCCCAGGGTTGGACCTTGAAGCCAGGCTGGCCACTTGCTCCTGCCCCCTGTGACCATGCACAGCTCTGCTCCCTGGGAGGGGAGGGTGTGGAGCCTCCCACTTCTCTCCTGTTCTGATTCCCTCTTGGATTTCTGGATTCCAATCATGAGTTTGTGATCCAAGAAGCAGGTCTTTGAATTCCAGCTCTTATTCTGCATGTGCCAGTGACATAACTGCTCTGACCTTCGGCCTTTCAAGTGGAAATGAGAATGCCCACCTCACAGAACCACTATGGGATTTAAATGAAACGGTATAAAGGAAGGCTTGGTGCCTACTGGCCACTGAATAAATGAGGACCACTGTTGTTACTCCTTTGTTTGTGTGGCTCCTGAGCTTACTGGGACTGGCTGCTGTTTATGGCTCCATAGTTTTTTTATTTATTAATTCATTTATTCCTTAATTATTTATTGTATGCGTACTATGTACCAGGCACACTAGAGCAGAAGTGATATACGGGACAAATAGGGTCCCTGTTGATTGCCTGGTAGGGAAAACATCCTGGGATGTCCTGTTAATTCATTCTATTAATGGGATGGGGGGAAGGCAGGAGGCTAGAAACGCACCTAAGAGGGAAATTTCACCCACATTTGGGAACCTGGGAAGGCTTCCTGGAGGAGGTGGCTTCTGAGTTACACCTGAATCATGAGTCTGGTCAAGCCAGATACTGGATGGTGTGAAGGAGTAGAGAGAGGAAAGGAGATGTACAGCTTCAGACCGTGGTGACTGTCAAGGCGCACGTGAATGACAGCATGGTGTGCTGTTAGCTGAAACAAGTTCCTGTGGGTGGATGGGGCAACAGGGGCCTAGAGAAGGACAGCTGATGGGTCACATGGCCAGCTAATGGGCAGCTGGGCTTAGGTGTCCCTACCCTTTCCCAAGTCCGTGCGCCTGTTAGGCCCTTTGCTTTTCTGGGAGCCCCCCTTCTCCCCATTCCTTCATTCCCTGGTGTTCTTGTCATGAACCTGGCAGAATCTCACCCTACGACTATGAGCAAGTTGTTTCATTGTCTGAGCCTACACTTTCTAGGCTACTGTAAAAGGATCAACTACCACCCTACTTGTGAAAATACTCCAAAAAATAAAAAAGGAGTGGTCACATGACAAGGGAGACCAGGGTCAGTAACACATGGAGAAAGACAGAAAAGACTGGAAGAACAATGCCCCTGGCAGTGGGTAGATGGACCAGGGAGTCTGCTGTCTATTAAATGTGTTCAAAGTTCCAAAAAGTTATCTCAACCATTGCCACAGACCCCTGTCAGTCCCCACAGTAACTGAATTAATTCTCATATACTGTGAGAGGCAACAGAGTCTAGTGTCTTTGCAATCAGACAAACTGGAATTGAAACCCCATCCATGGAGAGCCAAGGTCAAGTTACTGAATCTCTGTGAAGCTTCCTCATTTGTGTGAGATGATAATCTTACCTTACAATGTTGTTAAGAAGACTAAATTAAATGCAATAAGTGATGTAAAGTGCCCAACATGTAGCAGACACAAAATAGATGTTAACCCCCTTTTCTTGGTTCTACAGCAGGTGAGCCAAAGAAAGTCACTCAAAAACATAATGCCATATATGGTGTCAATTTTAAGTTCACTTTCTCCATCATTTCCCCTAAATAAATTTTCTTTTCCCCTCCCAACTCACCGTAACATCCAACGTAGATGCTCCATTTAGCCATTTCTTGTAGAAGGACAGAGTTTGCTCCATTTTACTTGAGGAACAAAAGGCATGTGGAAAGCGAACACGTGGAGACAGAAAAACAGGAATCTCTACTGTTCAGCTGGGCACCATGGGAAGACAGCAGGCTTCATGGACACAGAAACAGAAACAAATGGCCTTCTGGAATCTAAAGATGCTTTGGCGCCATCGTGGGTCACCAGCAGAAGAGTTCACTGGTTGCCCCTTAGATCCCACTCATTATTGTGACTCGGTGTACCCTCTTGGTTTCTTTTCTCTAAAGTCTTTTGTCATCTTCATCTTGCCACCAGTTGGTCAACTCTCTGCAAATTAAGTACTAATTCCTTCAGAGAAAAGATTAATTGGCTGCTTGTATTAGTCTGTTTCTGTTGCTTATAACAAAAATACTGAAACTGGATAATTTATAAGAAAATGGAATTCATTGCTTACCGTTTCTGAGTCTGGGAAGTCCAAAGTCCAGGGAACACATCTGGTGAAGGTCTTCCTTGGTGGTGATTTCAGTGACACAGGGTATCACATTGTGAAAATGGTGGAGCAGAGAGAGAGAGAGAGAGACTCTCACATGCTCTCCTTTTAAAGTTCTCAGAATCACACCCATGACTACCATTATTAATCCATTTATTAGGTCATGGTCCTAACCATTAGGTCAGAATCTAACCACTTCTTCAAGGCCCATCTTTCAAATACTATAATAGGATTTCCCACCCTCAACAGTTATAATGGGGATTAAGCTTCAATGACCTTGGGGGGCCATTTGATTCACTGCATTTCACCCCTGGCCTCCCAAAACTCATGTCCCTTACACATACTAATACATTAATTTCATCCCCATAGCCCCCAAATCTTAACTTGCCCTAGCTCAAAAGTCCAAAGTCAAAAGTCCCAGCTGTAAAATCAAAACAAGTTATCTACTTCCAAAATACAATGGTGGGACAAACACAGGGTACATATTCCCATTCGAAAATGGAGACATAGGCCAAGAGAAAGGGGTAACAGGTCCCAAACAAGTCTGAAACCCATCAGGGCAGGCATCAAATCTTACAGCTGGTGAATCATGTAATTTGACTCCATGTTCGACATTCTCTGCACTCTGGTGTGGTAGTTGGGTCCCCAAGTCCTCGAACAGCTCTGCTTCTGTGGCTTTCCTGGTCTCAGGTGATTCATCAGCTCTCACAGGTTATCATTGCATGCTGGTAGCTCCACAAGTCTGGGGTCTCCATGGTGGTCCCACTGTCACAGCTCCACTAGGCATGGCAATGTTGGGGTTTCTCTGCTGCAACTCTGACCCTACATTTCAGCTTTGCATTGCTCTAGTGAAAGCTCTATGCAGTGACTCTGCTCCTATGGTAGATCACTTCCTGGACCCCCAGGCTTTTCCACACAGCCTTTGAAATCAGGGTGGAGGCTCCCAAGCCTTCCCAGCTCTGGCATTATTTGAGCCTGCAGACCTAATACCACATGGACACCACCAAGGTTTCTGCCTTGTATTTTCCAAAGCTGTAGGTCCAGCCACACCTAGGGCCAATTTAGCCATGGCTGGAGCAGCCAAAGCAGCTGGGGTGCTGGTGTAGGGAGTAGCATCCCAAGGTGGCCCTGGGCAGTGAGCCTGTGGAGGGTGCCTCAGGCCTGTTCCCCAAGACCATTCTGTCTCTCTAGGTCTCTGAGCCTGTAATGGAAGACAGCCTCCCAGATCTCTGAAATGTGTTCATAGTCTTTTTTCCCTTCTCTTGATAATTCCTTTCTTCTGCACTAATCTCCTTAGCAAACAGTCACTAGGCTACACCATTGAATTGTTCTCCTGAAAATGCTGTCTGTTTCTCTACCACATGGCCAGGCTGCAAATTTTCCAAATCTTTACACTCTGCTTTCCTTTCAATTATAAATTCTGGCTTTATGTCATGCCTTTGCCACTGTAACTCAGCATAGGCTGTTGCAAGTAGCCATGTCACTTCCTAAATGCTTTGCTGTTTAAAATTTTCTTCTACCAAATACCCTGATTCAGCATCTTTAAGTTCCACATTCCATAGAACTTTTTTGCACAAACAGAATGTAGCCAAGTTCTTTGTCCGTTCATAGCAAGGGTGATCTTTGTCCTGGTTTCCAATAAACTCCTTCTCATTTATATCTGAGATTTTCTCAGAATGGCCTTTACTGTCCATGTTTCTATCAGCATTCTGCTCACCACTATCTAACCAGTCTCTAAGAAGTTCCAAACTTTCCCTGGTTTTCTTGTTTTCTAAACTTTCACCAGAATCTAGGTTTTCCCTAGCCTGCTCCTTCAAATTCTTCCAGCCTCTGCTCAGTACTCAGTTCCAAAGCTGCTTTTACATTTCCAAGTTTTTGGTATAAGCAACACCCCACTTCTCTGCGACCAATTTTCTATATTAGTCTGTTTTTCTGTTGCTTTTAACATAAATGTGTGGAACTGGGTAATTTATAAGAAAATGAAATTTATTGCTTACACTTTCAGAGGCTGGAAAGACCAAAGTCCAGGGAATATATCTGGTAAAGTTCTTCCTTGGTGGTGATTTTAGTGACATAGAGTCAATCTGTCTCAGAAGACCATCCTGTTGGTATTGGGAGTCAACTGATTTCTACTAAAACTATGTTTAAAATAAATATTCTGGAATCAAAATTCTCTCTGATCTGGCAATTTGAAAGTTTGAACCCTACCCAGGGTTAGCCAAAGTACAAAATTTGAGGGCACAGTCCTCCAGAATGCCAAGTTTATTCAAGACTACTAACACCAACTGCAAGTTTGGGGGGTTCCCAAAATACCTCAGGTTGGACAATTTGCTAGAACTCACAGAACTCACTGAAAACTATTGTACTCACAGTTACAGTTTCTTATGAGGAAAGGATACATTAAAATCAGACAAGGGAAGAGGTGCATAGGGAAGAATCTTGGAGAGTTCTAAATGTGATGCATCCCTTGTCCTCAGGATACATTACCCTCTTGGCACTGATGCATGACAATACACACTTCTTATTGCAACCTGGGAAGTTCACCTGAGCTTCAGGTTCCAGAGCTTTTATGGGGGCTGCATTACTTGACCATAATTGATTACCCATGTGGTTGAACTCAGTTTCCAGCTACCCCTCCAAGGAGATTGGGCCAATATCATGTGGCCTGAGTGGTCCACCATGAGTCACCTCTTTAGCATAATAAACTTGCAGGTATGATCCAAGGGGTCCCCTGTGAATTACAAAGGCACTCTATCATGCAGAAAATTCCCAGTGTTTAGAGGTTACCTTCCAGGAGCTGGGACCCCTTTTTTTGTGTGTGCAAGGCCAAATTCTTTACTACACACAGAACAGTGATAAGCAATTTGCATTTGTTCTCCCATTTAATCCTCAGAAATTCATGAGTAAGCATTATCATCATTCTTATTGTATTTGAGGAAACAAAGGCTTAGATTAACTGGCCTGTAATTGCAAAACAATGAAGCTTGGATGAGCACCAGTTCTGCTGGTGATCCCAGAGCCTGAGCTCTTAACCACGGTGTGGTACCAGGTGTCCAGGATTTGTGACACCACTCTGGAGATACCAAAATAGAAAAGGCATGGCCCATGTATCTATCAGGCACCTGGCAGTAAACAGATGGCTTACACATACTTGTTAATTAAAGAGATGTTGATGAAAGGACTACTTCAAAAATGTAAGCAATAGCACAGGATGGTGCAGTACCCTGGTGCTAGCAATAATGGAGAGCTGTTACCACCCCTAGCCCTGAACATGAGGAGAGTCAGTGGTCACTGGATACAATACAATAGGTATAGCTACTGGATAAGAGCTATGGCTTCTACCTCTGGTAGGGGAATGCAGATACAGACAATGTACAACCTGGCTGGAGGTGGAGGTGGGGAGCTGTGGTAAAAACACTCCATCCTCAGCCTCCTTCATTTCCCATCAGTATCTCCCCTTGGCTGAAACCACCTGGAAGCTTAGGACAAGAGAGCTGATGGGTGCAGCCTAT
Organism: Cynocephalus volans; assembly: GCF_027409185.1. NCBI lineage: Eukaryota > Metazoa > Chordata > Mammalia > Dermoptera > Cynocephalidae > Cynocephalus > Cynocephalus volans. The sequence continues at coordinate 14,483,323 of NC_084468.1, forward strand.
ACATAGTCCTGCACAGAGACAGAATGGAAAAGTATAGAGAGTTGATCTGGAGGGATTAAATGGAAAACATCCTGCAACTTTCTGCTTTCCACAAACTCAAGTATAATAGGTAAAAGAAATATGTAGACACATAATTGCAACCCAAGGGATAAATATTATCTTTAACAGAGATTAAAGAGATTAGGTGCTGTGGCAGGACTAAACAGATCATCAACTAGGAGGAACACTTGCATCTTCTCTCAAAGGATGAGTAGATCACCATTTAGACAAGAGAAGAATGAACAGGATCAAAGAATTTTTTTTTTTTTTGAATTGGCAAGACATAGAGATCTGAAGTAGTATAGAGAATTGCATATTGTCTATTAAGCTTAGTGTAGGTTCTGAGGAGGAAGCAGCTAATGATGAGGTTTTGATGTTAGACTGGGGCCATAAAGAGACCTCCAAGTACCTTACTAAGTAAAGAGTGTTTTGATCCCCCTAAGGCAAGAGGGAAGACATTCAATAATTTTACAATATTATTTTAATTTAAGAAACTTCTGGCAGTTTGGAAGATTGATTAGAAAAACATGATTTTGTGGCAAAAGATCTGTTAGGAGATGATTGCAATGGTTTCAGTTAAAACTATGAAAGATATAGTGTAAGGCAGGAATCTGTGATGGTTAGTTTTTAGGTGTCAACTTGATTAGATTAAAGAACACATAGAAACCTGGTAAAGCATTATTTTGGGGTATGTCTATGAAGGTGTTTCCAGAAGAGATTAGGATGTAAACCTGAGTGAACTGGGTGGGAAAGACCCTCCTGGAGGGGAAAGACACTCTCCCATATGGGCGGGCACCATCAAAACCACTGGGGCCTGGAGTGAACAAAAACGGAAGAAAAGGCAAATCTCACTCTATCCGCTAGATCCGGGATACACCCATCTCTCCTGTTCGTGGACATCAGAACTCGAGACTCTTCAGTCTTTGGGTTCCAGGATTTACACCAGAGCACCCCCCAGCTCTCAGGCTTTTGGCCTCAGATTGAGAATCACACCATTGGCTTCCTTGGCTCTGAGGCTCCCAGTCTTGGACTGAGCCATGCTACCGACATCTAGTTTACAGGCGGCCTATTGTGGGACTCCTCAGCCTTCATAGCTGCATGAGTCAATTCCCCTAATAAGTCCTCTCTATATTTGTATGCATATCCTATTGGTTCTGTCTCTCTGGAGAACCTTGACTAAAACAGGGTCCTAGGAGCTCGCTAGATGCAGAGGAAGAGTATAAAGCACATGCAAATTACTGCCAGGACCACTTAGGAGGCTGATGACACAATGAAAAGGAAGGTCATTGTAACAGCTTTTAGGGACAGACAGGACTTAAATATGAAGACATTAAACACTTGAGAGGGCGAGTATTCTTCCAGCAGCATCATACCACAAGATAGTCTTTTCTTGCCTCCTGAGAGGGAATTCTTAAAGAAAGACTCTTATTTGATGATGCTATATATAGGTACCTGAAATCTAACCACGGATTTATAAACTTGTAAGACCAGTAGAAAAAGGAAAAGCAATTAGATGACGGACCGATAAATATAAAGAAAAGTTAATAGCAGTAGAAGAACTTTTGAGTTGTGGAGAATATCTTTTACACTAAACAGTGAACCCTGAGTAAATATGAATATAAAAATGGAAAACTAACTTTAGTGCTCTTACGCACTGTATAGAAGGAAGCTGCAAAAGTAACCTAGTTTGGGACTGATTTATTTAGCAAACCCTGATCTGTATACTGGCCATTATTATGTTATATATGTTATATGTTAGATTAGATTATGTCCTCTCCTTTCATCCTCATAAAGACTTTACTAACATTGTTATTACTATAATCTCCCTAAATGAAAGGATTCTGCTTCCATTTTCTATTCTTATCCAGGCAGGGTTGCCGCGTACAGTGACACAGTTTGTGCACTGCCAAAATATGCCTATTTTAGGGACTGACTCAAGGTCAAAATTCCCCACCACATTGTGAGACCTGCACAGCCTGACATCCACCTAGAGGACAGGAAGAAGCACATTTTGATATTCACCCAGCCAGGAAAAGTTGCCTTTTCCCTAACTCACGCAATGGCTGGTGGCTGGCCCCAATTTAAGATCCTACTAAATCCAGATGCCAAGGTGCTAAGATGCCATCCAGTTGACCAGGATCTCCACAGTCTGCCTAGCCCTCTTTGCCAACAAGGACCTTCCACCCCAAAGTTCCAAGGGTGGAGCTCTAGTCCCTTGACTCCTGGTTGACCTCCTGCTGTGAATCAACTGGTGATACCAAATCACAAAGCTACCCAAATTCATGTGGTCTCTGCTATGCTCTCAGAGCATTTATGCCACCTTAAGAAGTCCCAACATGTCTTTAGTACAGAAATGATTGAGAGGAAGAGAGAATAGGATGCTACACATGTGAAACCACCAACTGTGGCCTTACTTCGTCCACCTCTTCCTAAATTTGGAAATTCAAAGCCTGGCCAGACAGAACTCCCATCCCCAGGAAGCTAAGAGCTAGATCATAATCCTTCATTCCCAATACCATGTTCACTAAGCTCCCCCTCCCCCACTTTCCCCTCCATGCTCCTCATCCCAAACCATACTTCTGTAGACCCATCCAGGTGATCTGAACCTTTTATGACTAATCCCCAAAGTCAGGAAATTTGTCCCTGATAAAAGAAATTCTCAGGTGTTGATTCTAGGTGACTTTTCTCAGGTAAATAGCAAGATCAAGATATTCATCTTAGTCAAACACAAAATTAATGGAAGAATGAATAAAATCAAAACAGCATGGGTTTGGGGGTCAGACAGAATCAATCTCAATGCTAGAATAACCGCGTACTAGCTGTGTGCTCTTGAGCAAGTTACTCCACATCTCTGAGTCTCAATTTTGAATTCTGTAATATTGAGGGTGCCAATAATTACCTGTAAAGGTCATTGTGAAAATGAAAACGGGATCCTCTATAAAGAGCGGCTGGCAAATAACAAGTACTCAATAAGGCACTTGGGAGGAATTGGAAGGACTGTCTCCACCTGGCTTGTTTCCATATCCAAAAAGAGCTTTCTCTCAGGTAGCAGGACAAGTGACACCAGAAAGAACTCATTGGTGAAATTTTTACTCTGACCTCTCCTGTCTAGCACTAGGCTTTAAAGAAATAACACTTATGGTCGTATGTGATTGAAGTACCATTTTCCGTCAACATGAACATAGAGAACCTCTCAGATTCTCAATTCCTATGTAAACTAAATTACTCATCTTCATGGTGTGGTGAAGACTGGCACCATGCACCTTGGAATTAGGCACTTGAATTAGCCTCTGACCCACCATGTGACCTTGGGCCAATCACTTCCCCTCTTGGAGCTTCCATGTCTCCTTTTAATAATGGAGCCAGTGATCATAATTTTGCAGAACACACACACATTTTTTGCAAGGAACAGATGAAATCATTAACGTGGATATGACACAGAGTGGGAGCTCAATATATTGGAATTCTCTTCATTTCCTTTGAAAGGGGCCAGATTAACTCTGCCATACATACAAACTGTGCAATGATACCAACTGTACCCCCAACAGTAACTGCTAATTCTTTATTCTTTAGTATGCTCTGTGAAAAAGACTTGTTAATATTCATACAAGTTAACAACATGGTTTTGTTTTATGAGCTGCCAGTACTAAACGTTGTCTCTATGCACTTTGATCGTGTTTTTATTTGGGCTTTTGCATAAACTTCTCTTCTATGTTGACTTGACCTCTTCAAACCCCCATTCTCCGAGTGTTTGAGACAAGATGAGGATATGTAAAGTGGCAAGCTGAACTCACACCTTTTAAACTGAGAGGAGAGTGAGTCCAGGCAATTGGCTCCCATGCCAGGAAAGCCTATTAAAATATTAAATGAGGAGTTAGTGACAAGTTTAACTAGCCTCTTGTGGCAAACCTCCAAATCTTAACTTAGTAAGGTTGGGTTTTGGCTGCAACAAACCAGCTGTCACAAGCTGTGTAAGACCATGAATTATGTATGTGAACACTGATAAATTAATGCCTGGTAGCTAGAAAAACATTAGGGGTTCTTGTTTGTTTAATGCACCTGTTCTTGCTTTTAAAAGAGTCCCATGAGAAAATGGCGTTGAATTAAGTTTGTGAAGGTGCAAAATTTGAATAAAATGAACAGTAGCAAATGTATGAGTATAGACCTCACAAGAAAAGAAAAAAGTGAGATTGATGGTCCTAATAGGCCGCTCTTACAACAGAGTGCCTGTCCTGGTATTTGACAACACTGTCCTGGGAGACAGCTCTTAATGGGTCAGGCAGGCTTATAAGGAGGCTCTTTTTGTACTGAACTTACCAAGAAACTTTGGATCTGTTTCAAAATACAGCCCCTTATTCTCAATATCTGCACTGTAATGATAATAGCTACCATTTATTGAGCAGTTATGAAATGCCAGGCAAGTGCAAAGCCTGGAGATTATCCCACTAATTAAAATATGATGTTAATAAGATATAAGGAATAAAATAGTACACTGAGGCAAGACATGCTATTACCTAGACTCGAAGAACACAGAGGAGAGGAGGTGGGTATTTTAGCCTTATGCCCGATTAGAGGGTCAGTGGAGTTTGGGCCAACTCCAGCTGGTACAGTGCCCCTTGAAAGGTCAGAGCTCTCAAGGAGAGGTAAAGGAAAATGGCTCATGCTACTTTGTTTCTGACTTATTACTAGTGATGGCAGCCAGCTGATGTGGGTGAACTAGGAAACAGGACACTAGAATCTGATTTTACACTAATAACGTGGAGCCCATGGTAGGCTGATTGTAATACTAGCCCCTTTTCTCATCCCTCATTGTAATCATTCCCTTTGCCACGTGACTTTACAGTCCTTCTCACTAAAGAGAGAGGTAAAGCCTATTTCCCCACACATTATATGTGGACTGGCCTTATAACTTGCTAACTTGATAACACCAATAGAAAGCAGCAGCAGAAGTGACCCTACCCCGGGTCTGAGCTTAGACTTCAGAGGTGTGGGCTTTTTTGCCTGCTCTTGAAACTCACGCAACTGCCAGGAGAACATGCACGGGCCAGCTCACTAGAGGAGGAGATGCGTGAAGCAGAGTTGAGTTGTCTCACTCATCCTGGGTAAGACCATCGAAGATTAGCCAATAGCCACTCAACTCTGAGACCTGGAGGGAGCCCAGCCAAGGTCAGGAGAGACATCTAGCTGACCTGTAACTGTCTGCAGATAACAGGAGCAAACCCAGCCAAGCTCAGCTTGCCCAACTCAGCTGACTCCTGAAGACTCATGAGCCAAATATACATTTATTGTTTGTCACAGAGGACCTGTGGTGGTTTGTCATGCAGCATTATTGTGGCCATGAATAAACTATATAGAGCCTTATAGAAGCTATTGCTTCACTCTAGATTGGTAACAACAAACGCATTAATGAGAGCACCATTTGTAGTTCATGTCAGAGGGCCAAGGGAAGCCTGTCTGTCCAATCTTAAGTAGAAGTTCTAGCACATTCAATTCCACTCAAGACATATATACTGAACATCTATTGCATGTAAGACAACTTGCTAAGCACAGTTTTGTTACCTGGAAGAATGATTCTCAATGGAAATCTACACTGCAGAGACAGAACAGAAACACACATGCTGTGAAACGCCCCTCCTTCCTCTACACTGAGCTTCGATGGGCAATATTTCCCTCATCACCTCTGTAAAGAGCCTCCGTTGCTAATGGGAGAAAGCTGTATCCTTTAGTTGTGCTGGGTGGGAAGTATTGAGAACCGTCCACCTAAATTTAGAGCTAACTTTCTGTTGCCAAATATAACTATCATTTGTTGGAAATGGAGGACTCCTGTGTGTTATGACAGCCATGACTGCCAGACAGTAAGAAAAAGAGTGGCAACGCTCACAAGTCCCCATGATTTGCAGGTCTTATTCTCTAGCAGCCTCCTTCTTAGTCAGTGTTTTTACATCATGACAATGTAGATAGGCATGAAGTCTTCCTTGAGCCAAGAGATGATTATTCATTCCCAGAGAACTATAAACCCGGCTGTTATCCATGAAGTTGTTCCTTACTCCATAAAGTAAACGTAGCACCAGGTGTTCATTATTAAATGCTATGCTTGAGGCCAAGCCCTATGTTGAGATTCCTAATGGATTAGCAGGTAAAGTTTGGGTCCTAGGTCTGCACAAGAATATCAGTAGTTAGCAACCAGAAAAGTTAGCTGAAAGACTCAGTCCCTAATATTTCTAGCATGTGTTGCTAAAGTCCACAAAATCCCCTTAACTTTTAGGAAGACCCTTAGTGATACACAGAATACTCCATGTGACAATTAGTTTTCTGTGTCATCTTGGCCAGGCTATGGTATCCAGTGATTTAGGCAAATACTAACCTAGATGATTTCTGTGAAGGTACTTTGTGGATGTGGTTAACATCTACAATCAGTTGACCTTAAGTAGAGGAGATTACCCTCGATAATGTGGGTGGGCTTAATCCAATCAGTCAAAGACCTTAAGAGCAAAAACTAAGGTCTTCCAAAGAAGAAATTCTGCCTCAACATTGCAACATCAACTCCTGCCTGTGTTTCCAGCCTGCCAGCTTCCCCTACAAATTGTGGATTTGCTAATCCCCACAATTGTCTGAGCCAATTCCTAAAATAAATCATACATATATGATTTATTTGCACTACGTAAATTTCAACCTCCATCACTCTCACAGAATCAACTTCTGCAGTCCTGAAGGACCCATTTGCACCCATTTTGCACTCAAAACCTGAACTCACTCCTCGTGCATTTGCTTGTAACCATTTTCATGGTCTTAGGATTTGGACTTGAGGTTGGGTTTTGTATTCTTTGCAATGACCCTTGTGGGAGACATTGTGAGTGTTCTGCTCAGATCCGCTTAGATACATTTTAACTTTACTGTGCGTCCTTCCCCAGAAACGTTGTGTGTTTTTGCTTCTAACAATCGACATCTGTGACTGTCTTTGGGGCTCTTCCCTTGAGTTACTGAAGCCTCTTTCCCCATAAGCACAGAGCCTAGGAGTTTATATCCTCCTGTGTGGCTCTTAGCCAATGACTGACTGGTGTGAGAATATGAAAGCCCAGCTCCCTGGTCTTAAGTTAAGTATAAACTATGAAAAATAATTTACACTCCAGAGATCACCTGTGGGAGCAGATTGAGGCTGTGACCCTGTCTGAGACAGCAACCTCTCTTGATCACACATCTCCCGTCCTGCTTCTTCCCTCCCTTATCAGTTTCCTAGAAATGCTTCCTTATCTCAGGGCTTGCTTCTGGCAAACTCAGCTTAAAACACCCTTTACACTCTCCTTTGTCTGTGATCCAGATTTTTATCCTAGCAATGCCAGCTTGGAAGAGCCTGGAGAGATAACCTGCCTCTAATTCAGTACACAATCACAGGAAGCGAAATTTTTAGTTAGTTCTGGACCCATGAGTAGGATTCTGATGAATGTGACAAAATACTAAACATAGAATGAAAAACCAAAGGTAGAATTTTAGAATGACATATTCATAGGATCCAGAGTTGGAAGAAACCTAAAGGTATTTCATCCAAGAATTCCTTCCTTAATGATGCTGGAGGAGAGAGTCTGGGAAGCCCAATAGCCAGATTCAATCCACCCTGTCCCCTGACCAGGTTCTTGACTCTGACACAGGAAAGAATTCAAGAGCAAAGTCACAGTAGAAAGTGAGAACAGGTTTAATGTAACAAATAAGAGATACAAATTTCACAGAGAGAGTACAGCCTAGCTCCAGAGACTGAGCAGGGCCCACACCAAGTTTAACACAAAAGTAAGAAATACACATTCACAGACAAAGCGCAGGCTGGCTCTAGAGTGAACAGCAGCCTGCTAAAGGCAAGTTTGATACAAAAAGAAAGAAATGCACACCTCAGGAGAAGTGTGGGCTGGCTCTAGGAGAGTGAGCAACAGCCCCACCTCCTACTGAAATTCCACTTTTATACTTTCACTATCTAATACATATTCATGCTATCTAATGAATACTCAACTAAGAGAGTGGTTCCCACTTATGCAACCTAGTCTTACACATGCTCAGTTGGTCTCCATACAGGGCATTTTCATTGGTCAAATTCCATCACATGCATGAACATATTCAAGAATACGCTGTGCTCTTTACCACCTCCAGTGGAAGGTCATTCAAAGGATAAACTCCCTTCCACTGAGCATGCTCAGCCACTGGAGTCATATAAGCCTGTATAAATTCCTTTTACTGAGCATGCTCAGCTACTGGATTTACATAAGTCCACCCCTTGTGGTCTCAATCTCCCCATGTTGGTACTTAAAATAGATGCAGTAAGCAATAGTAACTTTCCTCTAGGGGAGGGTCTAAAGGAGGGACTTGAGACCTTGAGGGGTGGCTTGAAACCCAGAGGTCTGTCCTGAAACCCAAACCCAGGGAAACTGAGCACCTCCTATCTCATTAACATCTCTAGAAAGAGATCATCAGATTCTTTCTGAACAGTCTCTACTTTTTGAAACACTACATCCCATTGTTGGACAGTTATGTTAGAAAGTTGATCATACATTGATTCAATCTATCCTCCCATACACTCTGCCCATCTAAAACAAGAAGTTTTTGCTATTTATAAGAATTACATTGACGTAGGAAGAAGAGTGGTCCAGGGAGTTGTACCCATTACAATACAACAAATGTAAAATTTTAAAAGTTTTCTTTTATGTCTGAGTATAACCAAGATGCCTTCAACATTTGCCTTGTTTTCAGTAGGGGAGGAAGGGCTTTAAAATAGGTAGATAAGGAAGATAAGAGTTTCGTTTCTCGGCACGGGCAAGACCTGTGGCCATAAGTTAGCAAACTTTGAAAAGGCTACTCATAAAGGTGCAAAGAACATATTTGAAAAGGTCACAGACCTTATCCAATAAAACATTTAGGGTCTATAAAAGTGTGTACAACATTTGTTCCACTGAGTAAGACACTCAAGATTTATAAAGAGCTGCAATACTTGTCAACGATCTCTTTGTCAGTTGAAAATTTGCACTTCTAGAAAATGTGACATGAAAACCCACTGATTATGTGGGGGCTTATTTTGGACTGAAAACACACAGTTTTGTGGGTCTCCTTCCTCATTCACGTAACTGCCCTTTAAACATCTAAGTCCTGGCCTCAGGCTTTCTTTGCCCGGCTACCATCTTCAGGGGCATCAGCCATTCTTCAAAAGACACAGTGAGGCTCATTGCACAAAGCCATGGCCTCCCAGCTCTGTCCTCTTCTCTCCTCTGTGATTGCCCCTCAATATTTCTTTCTGGGTTCTGGGTCATCCTGATGTTTGCATCTTGGTCTTCATCAAACTCTGTTCCTTATTGAGAGCTGACAGCACAGTGGAAATGATTATTAACTCAACATCCTTACTGTAGTCTAAAGGCCAACACGATTTGCCACCACCAACATTCTGCCCTGAGCTGCTACCATTCCTCCCCCAAGGGCCTCCCATACCAGCCCACTGGTCTCTGCTGTTTCTCAAACCTGTCAGGCCTCTCATGCTTCAGGGCTATTGCATTTTCTTTCTCTCTATCTGGAAGGATCTTTCCCCAGATTCTCATGGCTCCCTTACCTCCTTGAGGCTTTTATGCAAATATTGCCTTACTTGACAGATCTTCTGTGACCACCTTGTACATTTCCTCTTTTATTTTACTTCACTGTGCTTATCAGTTCTCAGAGTTTATAAGCTTCTTCACATACTGTCTTTCTTCCCCTATTGGGATATAATCACTAGGAAAGTGAGGAACTTGTCTATTTTGTTCTTAGCTACCACCTGACACCTAGAACTATGTCTAGCATAAAGTGTAACTACTCAATAAATATCTATTTAATGAAAAAATAAATTTACATACAGTATTACCAAGGCTCCTATCTTTATTTGCAATATATTTTGTGAAAGGTAAAAGAGTGTCTCTGCATCTCTGTCTCTGGCCACCTAGTCTTGCTCCCCATGATACAATGATTTTGTTGCGGTGGTGGTTTGCTGGTTGGTTGGTTCTGCTTTGTTTTTTTGGAAACTGGCCAGTACAGGGATCCAACCCTGGACCTTGGTGTTATGATTTTCGTATGTAACATGCCAGAGAAACTTTTTGCATACGTAAGAAAATATATATCAACACATTCTTGTGTATGTTTTTACTCAAATGAAGACACACTATGCATACTATTTTGCCAACTGAATAATAAAATGTGAAATTATTCCATACCAGTATAAATGGAAATATTTCATCTAAAAAGAAATATCTGCATGGTCTTCCACTGAGAGGATGCAATATAATTTATTTAACTAGTCTCCTATTGATGGGCACTTATGTTGTTCCTATTGTATGTTTTCTTTGTACACTCGTTATTTTGATCATTTGCAAGTACTGAGTAGGGCTAAATGAAATTACAGATATTCAAGCAACAGTTTCATTTGGTACCTAATTTGCATGAAGAGGATAAATTTCTAGAAATAGAACTCCTGAATTAAAGGAGATGGACATTTGTAAAGTGAATCAATATTACCAAATTGCCCTCCAAGGAGGATGTGCCAATTACTTTCCTATCATGTGAGAGTTCCTACCTTCCCATGCACCTTGCTGGCACAGAATGTTATCAAATGTTCTCAACTTTACCAATTTGATAAGTAGATAATGACACCTCATTGTAGTTTTAATTTGAATTTCTTTTATTATTAAGCTGAGCATCTTTTTTATGTGTATAAGAACCATTAATATTTCCTATTTTATGAACTGTCTGTTGAAATCATTTGTCTATTTTTCTTTTAGATTTTTGTATTGATTTGTAGATGCTCTATAAAATAGACGATCTCTATATTTGCAAATATAAACTCTCATATAAGTTGCAAATATGTTTTCCTACTTTGTGGTTTATCTTTGACTTTATGTTTATATTTTTCTTTGCAGAATTCTATTTTTACATTTATGTACTTAAATTTATAAGTTTTTCATTTTGGTTTTGTGTTAGAAGAAATTACTTCTCTCTCCAAAACTGTTTTTAAGGAAATCTCCCATATTTTCTTCTAGTATTGTGTGGTTTCAATTTGTATTTAATCTTTAAGAAATGGTGCTCATTTTCAAGTGTGGGTAAGGTCAGAAGCTAGTTATTTATATGGTTTTTTGAGATGGCTATTCCATTTTCCTAGCTCCATTTTTTGAAGTCAGTTTTATCTTTTTTATATATTAAGTTCTCATATGTATTTTGATTTATATTATGGGGTTTCTGGTTTATTTTGCTGATCTGTCTGTTTACACATGTAGCAATACCACACTGTTTTAATTAGTGCAGATATGTAATATGTTTTAATAGCTGAGAAACCTAGATTCCTCTTACCACTCTTCTTTTTTAGCATTTTCTTGATTCTACCTGCTTATTTAATTTCCATATAAATTTTATACTCTATTTATCTAGATTACTCTCAAAATCCTCTTGAAACTAAATTTAAAGAGTCTATTGTTTCTTCATTAAGTAATGATGTTGATTTTGAGATTAAGGTATATTTAAGATATATATTCATATAGTTACATGTCATATAAAGAAATATTTATCTTTTTCTACTTATTAACATTTTTATTAAGATAAAGTATTGAATTTTATCCAATATCTTTTCAGCACCTTTAGAGATAATCATATAATTTTTCTCTTTTGATCTGTTTCTGTGATGAATTACATGGGTGGATTTCCTGACATTTCAACACCCTGGAATTAAGTCCCACTTGGGACTTAATTAATGCACTCCTGGATTCTGTTTGTTATCAATATAGGTAAATTAGTTTGTTCTGCAATTTATTTTTTTCCTCTCTCTATCTATGTGGTTTAAGTTTCAATATTATGCTGATCTCATAAAAAGAGAATTTTAAAAACTGTTTTACACTTCTGTGTTCTGGAACAGCTTAAGCAGCACTGGCTTACTTCCTCCTTAATGGTTTGGTGGAATTACTCTGTGAAGTCATCTGTGGTGGTTGCATTTGGGAATGTAATGCTTTGACCACACTCACAGGTTTAATGGACGCTAATGAAACAAGCTTCAGGGTCGCTTGCACGGGACCTTAGTAAGTCCTTGGAAGGGCCCTGGCAATTTGTCCACATGGTCAGACTTTTTTTTTTATGAGATCTGCAAAGTAAGATGTTTTTAGTCATAATTGGCTAAGGCCACTATCTCTTTCCACTTTAATTTCTGTGTCACTTTTCTGTTTTTGTCAGGTGGTGTTGAAGTAGCTGCAGACATTTTTGGGGACTTGGCTAAGGGGAACATGGTAGACTTGGAGATGTATCCTTCACACCTCCCTTTAAGAAAGGACTTGCATCTCAACTCAGAGGAGTGTACTCAGAAGACAGCCTCCAGCCAGCAGCTCCTTTGGGATCTACTTTAACTGTAGAAAGCCACCCTGCTGACATCACAGCCTTCCCAGGGAAGCCCTCTCACCTGGTGATTGAGTGAGAGGGATATAAATGCACCGGCATTTCAGCCCAATGCAGAACACTCTGACAGGCGATAACATCTCTAGAGCTGTCTGCATCACAGTTGACATCTTCCTTTGTGTGGCCCTGCTTCCTCTCTTTCCCATCACATCAACATCTTGCACCTCATATAGCCTCCCAGCATCCTCTTCTAGCGAACTCAACCTACAATAGAAAATTTGAGTTGGTGTACGTTTAGTTTTGTTTTAATGGGATACAACACACACACACACACACACACACACACACATTATGGTTTTCAGTCACTTCTGTGTTTTGCTGTGTTATTGTTAGCAGATTTGATGTGCAGTGATGGCTACCAAAGTGCTCCTGCTTCCCAGTCTGTTTGCTCACCTAGCATCAGGACATGAAAGTGCAGAGTCAGACATTTTTCTGAGAGATGAAAGTGTCCTGTGGTGCCCAGTTCTGGAAGTGTCCAGGGTAGAGGAGAAACAAAGTTTGAAGTGTATTGAGCCAGAATCTACTCTGTAGAAAAGTCTTCCAATCGTCACATATGTAAATGAGTAAGCAAAGGACTTGTTTCCAACCCATACCCAGTCAAAACAAAAGATTTCTACTGGAAAGAAAATACTTAATAATGTATCATATTCACTTATAAAAGCACCACACTTCTTAAAAATAATCAAACTCTACAAAATAGAATTCTCTAATGTAAGGCACAAATCTGCAACAGTATTAGAAAAAGCAAATACATCTGCATCTGAAGTCGCTATTTTTGGTTTGTTTGTTTTTGTACCCCCATTATTGAATTGCACCTTAGGAAGGTTGGGAGGTTTCAGACAAATGGCATGCCAAATTACCACCAAATACTTAAAGAGGCTGGATAAACAAATATTCTAGTCACAAAACCACGCATATTTATTAATATGTCAATGCACATAGCTTATGGGTAATTTGATTACACAATTACGCAGCTCAATGCAACACAGCAGCAATTTAAAATGCATTTGAATTGCTCTAGGTTAGGAGTAACATCAATTCAAACAGTAGTTAAGGATTTGGGGTACACAAGAAGCTGGAATGCTTTTTGATAATGAGAATGACATAACTTCGTCTTGCTCCTCTTTCTTCCATGGCTGACAAGAGCTCACAGCAAGTGAGCTGTGCTCACTTTCAGGGGGCTGATTCTTCACGTGGCCACCTTAGGCTTTGTTGGCTCACGTGCAGGGTCTCTCTGTCGCTATTCCCTTTCTAGGAGAGCCCTCTTTCCACTCTCTCCCCACTGCTAATGCCTAGACACCCTTCAAGCCTCAGCTCATGTACTGACTCTTCCTACTAGTACCCCCGGGTGCTTCCAGAGTCTTCTTTTATTGCACTCATCACAATGCATTATGTTACCGTTTGTGTGGTTCCTCAACTACACATGAACGTTGAACTCTCTCAGGACAAAATAAGTGTGTTTATCGCTACTTTCCCAACATCTAACACTGGATTTATGTTTATTCAATGAATGACTCAATGAAGAAATGATCCTTGTTCAGTTATTTCTGGTTATATGCCACATCAAATATATTTCGATAAGAGCCCTCCTCTTATCTCTTGAGGCCTTTGCTTTCTGTATTAAAGTGTATCACTCTTCACTCCCCTACATCGTCCCTCTGACCCAAACAGCCGTAAGTCTTTGCCCAAGCAGCCTGCATTCCATCTCTCTCTCCATCCCCAACTTGCTTCGTGAAACCAGACACCCCAGCTTTAACCTGATGGCATTACCTTTCCCCTGACTCTACTTACTCTGCACCCCAAAGATCCATGTATGTAACCACGTGCTTCACTGAGATAGAGCCTTGCCAGGAGTCTTGCTTTTTTTCCCCTGAAGTGTCTGTATTTTGACACCTGTGTTACTCTTTAGGGCTTCTCCAACTGGCTTCTTGGTTTTAATCTGCCTTCATATTTTGTTTGGTTTCTTCAAGTAACTAAACTGCTGCCTTCCTTTCTTTCCTAAAGAGGAGAGCTAATTTAATTATTTCATAATGGGATGCACTTTTTATAATAAAACTGGTTCATTTCTCAGCTGCATCTAGGAAATGGAAAAACAGACATCCCTGGTAGTTTAGTCAATGACTGAGTGGCCATATTTCCTAGGTCCCATTCTGGGATAAGAAAAGAAAAACCACTGAATTTGGAAAAAAATGATCTGGGTTGATCCTGGCTTCATCATTGCCCATTATTTTCTCTGAGAATGTGCACCTTCTACAATTCGACTGCCCCATTGGAACCAATGATTCTTGTGTGCTTCAGAGGATTATCACAGGGATCAAGTGAATTTATATAGGTGAGAGTCATTTTAAAACTTTGATGGATTTTGTATTATGCAAACAAGAGTTTATCATATAGAAAATTTCAAATTAAATCTGTAACTCATACCCAATCTTCTCTTTCAACAATGATTATATTTTAAAATATATACAATTTAACTACTGCCCTTCTAGCAACAAAATCAGTGAAGGCTACTATTTAAAGTTCTAATAAATCTTGAACTCAATATGTTCCAATTTTTGCTGAATTCATTTTTTGACACACCCTCTCTCATGCCACAAAGCGTGATTTAAGGGTTGTAATGAGTCTCATAAATTTCTATATCTTACTTCTAAGTGGTGAGACAGAAATTCTAGGCCTACCCCTATCTATTTGCTTCTTCAAGTATAAATTTAGTAATGTACTTCCTAGCTGTGGCCTATAACAATCTGTGTATCTGGCTCTGGAAAAAGTTCTGCTCAGTCTTGGAGGGGATGGGGAAGGGGTGGACAGGGAGTGGGTGTGGTTTATTTTATGCTGGTTTTGAACTTCAGCTTCTTTGATTCTGTAATGGTAATTCTAATTAATGACAATGATAATGTTATTTTTAAAGCTTTTCCAGAGCTATATATTTTAAGGAATTAAGGCAATTAAATGTTTTAGATTTGAAATAATGGCAATGGCCTCACTATATACGACATTAGATGTAGTTAATTATTTCCCTTTATGCCTGTGTTAGAATAAGCTTATTTTAGTACAGAAAGCACTGTTTTTCCTTTCTTTGTTAAATTCTAAATTTTCTGAAATTTCAGGGATCTCTTTATTGATTTCCAAAATGTAAATATCAATTGCACAAAATTAAATATATAAAAAGCAGGAAGATATTTAATAATATTTATAATCTTATATTTGATAATAAATATTAAAATGCTTGTATATATTCATTCAAATAAACACACACAGACATGCACACACATTTCTAAATGAAATCTACATTAAATATTTCCCTTGGGACATTTAAAATGTTTTTAGTTATCAAAGACATCTTAAAGAAAGTAAAACAACAAATTACCAACTAGAATGCATTTGTGACACAATTGACAAATGATTAGAATCAAGAATGTATGAGGAACTCCTGTAGATGCATAATAAAAAGACAAAAAACCCAAATGAAAAAAAGATTTTAAAAATATGAACAAAAATGAAATAGAAGCAGAAATACAATTGGCTGAAAATAGTTCAAAGAGATATTCAACCTCCATAATAACTGCAAAAATGCAAATCGAGATAAAAGTATAACTTTATAGCCAGTTGATTGACAAACAATTAGTGTTTTGGACAAATCTGTGATGGACAAAAATTTTAAAGTTTGAACAATACCAAATTTTAGAGATGTGACCAAGGGGAACTCTTGCGCATAGCTGTTAAGAGAAAAAACGGGTACAACAATTTTAGAAGGTAATTTAGGATTCTCTAGTAAAGATAAACGTATGTGTACCCCTCCAACTAGCAATTTCCCTCCTTGGCACATACATGAAAGAAATTCTTTTACATGTGGACCAGGAGATATGTACAAGAATGTTCTTAGCAATACAATTCAAAGTAGCGAAAAATTGAAAATGATCCAAATATTTATTGTCAAGAAAATAGATAAACTTTGGTTTGGTCACAATGAACTTTCATATAGCAGCAAAAATGAATGAATCATGTCTTTGCATTATTCTGGGTACCCTAGTACTATGCTGTACTTGGGTGATGCAAACCAGGCTAAGGAAAAGGGAACCGAGACAATAACCTAAATTCTATTTATTTATTTATTACATACTAAGATGTAGTTTTGGAGCAGTTGGGGTGGAGGGAGGGTGAGAGGAGGAGGAAGGGGATGTGGGTGAGGCCCGTGGCACCCCCCTCATTTTGGCAGGGGAGCCCAGGGGGCTTCTGGCCGCAGCTTGGTGGTCACTGCTGGGCTGGGTATGGACATTGTAGGAGCCTCAGCCCTCTCCCCACCCTGGCATGGAGGTCGGGGGGGCTTCCAGTCCTTCTAGGTTTCATAGGTGTTCTTTGGAGGTGTCAGACCTTTACTGGCTAGTATTAGGACTTTGCCTCTGATCTGTGGATTTTTTGTTTTTTCTTTCAGTTCTGTGTTGGAATATTTGCTGTTCCCGCCACTTAAACCCTGTGCTGGAACTAATTTGTTGTCCTTTGCTTACTTCTAAAATGGGGGAACTTCCTCTGGGGACCAGCACTTTAACCCTGTGGTTGAGCTCAATTGCTGCTTTGCTGCCGATTTTCTGGGAAAGGCTTTATGTGCAGCTCAGATTTTAATTGTTGACCTTGTAAGCACTTCAGGATCTTGTGACATCTGGTACACCTGGGTTGTGTAGAAACTCTGGTCTGGGCCTCAGTCTTTTCAGCAAACCGCACACCCTGCAGTTCTATATTCCTGACCAGTCTCCACAGAGTGGTCCTGTGCTGATTGGGGGCAGATCAGCTGTCCATGCTGTGCCCCAGTGTTCCCCCAGTGGACCCATCTTCCCCACTCCCCACACTCCGAACACTTCCCACAGGCTGGGCCATGCACTGGTCCCTTGCAATGATTTATCAGCCTCTGAGTGGCTCCTTTTTTCAGTTGTGGGTGGCCTCTCACTCGTATGTGGGTCCATGGGAACCCTGTTAGTGGTCTTGCTGGCCTGGGGGCCACCAAGGCCCTCTTCTCCCCCGTAGTCTCCAAGCAACTTCACACAAAGGGCACAGCTGCAGGTTTTGCCGGCTCCTGCTCTATGTGTTCACCAGCCTTGAAGGGGCTGGGACTTGCAACAGTAAAAGCGGTCCTTCTTTTTCTCATTGTGGCTTCTCCTGCCTTCATGCACTCCGTAGGTCTCTCCTCCTCTTCCCCTGGGCTCTAGCACCCCCGGCTTGGCTGTTCTTTCTTTTTGATAATTTTAAATTAGTTGATTATGGGAGAGGGTGATGCAGGGTACCATTTATTCTGCCATCTTGACTGGAATATAACCTAAATTTTAAAAAGTCACTAAATAAATGTGGCCCATTCATGGCCCGAGGACAATAGCATGACATAAATCCAAGATTATAATCAATCCACATTTGTGCATGCTAGGAACAAATTTTAAAAGACAAATTGCCTTTTTTGTTTAATAAAATAAAACTTACCTTTGCTTCACAGGTAGACTTCAAGATCATATATACATATAAAATATATAAACATACATAACATATATGTATATAATATATACACGTATGCACTATATATACTACATATAGAGTGTATGATATATACACACACACTACACATATCTTACGAACACTACATATGTAATTTTTTATTTACTTCTTGCTATTTCTTATAGGAAATCACAATTGCATTACATGCTATTTCCCCTGGTTTTGCATGGCCAGCCTCTTCTGGACTCTCACATGAGACGGATCCTCTTCTACCTTCAGTCTTACCCTCTGATCTCTCTTCCCTTGCTCCTCTGCACATATTCTACAGCACTGATCCTGCCAGACCCCTGCCGCAGAACACTGCTGACTCTCTCTTCTGGGCATGACATCCAAGTCTCCCACATTGAAGCTCAAACTAGTACTAGTCCAGCCTCATCTCCTACTTTGCTCCACAGTACAGCCCCCCCAGCCTCCTTGTCCCAAATGCCTACTTCCTTCTATTCCCTCTTTCCCTATCAAAGTCCTTCTTACTTCTTAAGTCCCAACTCAACATGCTCATTAAAACTTTCTAATCAAAGCCTACCTTTCTTAGAACAGATACATCAATACCATAGAAATAAGAGAGACTAAGACATACTTGAAAGAACACAGGAACCAAATAAAACATGAGATTTGACTGCCATTTATGCCCCAGTATCATACACACAGTCTTATTCAAAAATTCAGTCCCTCTTTCCCCATTTTTTTCCTTCCTTGCATTCCCATATAATGATTACTATAAGCACTCACATACTCTTCTCTCTCTGTCTCTCTCTCTCTCTCTCTTATTTGTCTAAGCCATTTCTATTCAGTTTACCAACATTTTCCAAATTATGAGAACCTGGAAGGCAAGCACTGCTCTTGTAGCAGATGCTCTTGGTGCCTCAGATTCCACAGAACTCAGATTCTTTTACAGCTGGGTGTGCCCATCTCCATGCTCAGAGCTCACACCTGCAATCTTCTCTGGAGAGTTGCCCTTGGGCAATCAGAACTGCTTTGGAGTTCTTGTCTCCCATGTAGCAACCAGTAGCCAATGACTGACAGATACAGGAGTCAAAGCTTTAAGCTTCTTGCCTTAAAGCTGGGCAAACTCTATGCTGCAAATTACACTCCTGAGCTCTCCCCAGGATAAGACTGAGGCTAGACTTGACCTTGCTCAGCCTCTTCCACTTTCCTTTCCTCACTCCCTTACAGGGTCTCGTGAGAATACTCCCTCAATAACCTAACACAGTTATTTACTACAATTTGTATCATCTGAAAGTGTTGAGCACAATGAATGGAACATAATAGAATCTTGGTACCATTTTGTTGAATTTAATTGTGAAAGTTTGCTGGAAAGACATTGGTCTATGTGCGTAGGAGAAAGAATTTACTCTTATTTTTCTTATATAGATAAATGTATTGAAGAGAACTCTTGATTGCTAAAGACAGAACACATCTCAGAATAGCTTAAGCATAAGAGATAACTTACTTGGCCATACAACTGACAAGTCTGAGTAGTCCAAGGCACCGGCGTTAATGATAATTTCAGGCACAGTCTGATCCAGGGACTCAGGTGGAACCATCTTTCCTTTTATCCTTCAGTTTCTGTTTTCTTTTGTGCATTGGTCTCATTCCCTTCTATTGTAGTGGTTTCCTTCATCGGGCACAGAAAGTTGGCTATGGACAGATTCAAATCACTGTATCCATACTTCTTGTTTGTCCACTTCTCTTTATTTGAATAGCCTTCTGTAGAATCTGTCTGACTAAACTCCTATCTCTAAATGAATTACCAGGGCCTGATGACACAGGAAGTAAGCAAGGTTGGGTCACGTGCACACTTCTATGGTCCAGGGCCAAGGTTAGGGAAACCTCTTAGGATGCTTGTGTCTGATTGAAGAAAGGAGTAAGATGTACTGGACAACTGAAAGAAACATCTTTCTGCCATCTGACACAATAAGCCTGATTGTTGGCAAACCTATTTTATTGTCCCATTTGCTCACTACCTTTTTTTTTTTTTTTAAATGTTATGTATACCTCATTTATGTTGCCTGCTACAATTACCCCCCTTAGGCCCAGGTAAGAAAGCTTTTGCCCTAAGCCCTATTCTTCAGGGGCCATGCACGTGGGAGTGCTTCCTCAAAGTTTTCTAAGTCTTCCTCCAGCAGGTGGGACCATCTGGGATTGGCAGTGCCCTGTGCCTGGGCACCCAAGCCTACATGTAGTCACCAGAATCCTCTTCCTTGAAATTTTGTAAGTCCCCCTCCAGTTCCTGGTGCCCTTTTCTCCCTTTCAGGGCATGCTCTGACCCTCGACATACGTGTGATTGACCAGATGCTCTGAGGAGCACTAGAGCTCCTACAAGGTTGTCCTGGGGTCCTGCAGCTGGTCCCCAGTTCTTGGAGACTATATAGGGGGTGGATTACTCCTGATTGCTTATCTTTCTTTCACAGGATTGTACAAGACTGGTCCCCAGAATGGTACCTTCAGAATGGTGGTTTGTGTGACTCTCACATGTACTGATTGGACAATAAACAAATACATAAGAATCTCTACTCTATCTTTATTCTCAGTCTTTATCAATAAATCCATACTTCCATGGGCCTGTTTTTAAATAGCAAAAAAAAAAAAAAATACATTTTAAAACAAATTATTTATATAGACAGGGGCCCCCACAAAAAAAATTTTCCTAGGGCCCTGTGCATGCTAAGAGAGGCCCTACCCACCACAGCCTCTGAAATCTTCTGCTAAGATTTGAATGTTTGTCCCCTCCAAAACTCATACTGAAATTTAATTGCCATTGTAATAGTGTTAAGAGGTGGAACCTTTCAGAGGTGATTAGGCCATGAGGGCTTCACCTCATGGGTGGGATTAGTGCCCTTGTAAAAGGGTGAGTTTGGATCCTCTCTTGCTCTCTTTCACTCTCTCTTTCTGTCACATGATGATGCAGGAGGAAGTCTTGTGCCAGGTGCTGGCACCTTGGTATTGGACTCCCCAGCCTCCAAGACTGTGGGCCAATAGGTTTCTGCTTATTATAAATTACCCATCTGTGGGCCAATCAGGTGCTGTGTTATAGCAGCACAAAATGGACTAACAAATCTTCTAAAGAAAATTTCTTCAACCACATCCCTTGCTAAGGGATGTATCCCTCATCTTTTCATTCATTAACAGAAGCCATGTTCAGTACTATGCAGTCACTCCTCAGCCATAATCATTTGACTAGAAATAGTCCCCTGACCCAAGCACAGTGATATAATAGGTTGATGACGCAGACACTTTGGTAAAAAAATACGGCAGCAAATTTTTCAGCACCTTCCCATAAAGGGGATGAGGGTCATCTATGTCACCTCCCCTTGAATCTGATTGCTTAACCAAAGGAATACAATGGAAGTGGTGCTGTACCAGTTTCCAAAGCTAGGCCTCATGAGATGAGCAATCTGCACTTCCCGAGTTTGTGAAAACCAGTCACCACACTGTGGATTAGCCCAAGTCGCCATGTGGAGAGACCCTTGTGGGAAGAAACAAAGGCCCCATACCTGCAGCCTCAACTGAGTGCCTACCCGATAGCCAGCACCAACTTTCCATGTATGTAAGTGAATCCTTTTGGCAGTGGAGCCTCCAGCCCCATTTAAACCATGTCAGCTGATACCACATGAAGCAGAGATAAACTGAACCCACCGAGCCCTACCCAAATTGCAGACTCATGAACCAGTCTGGGGATGGTTTGTAACACTACGATAGAAAACCAGAACTCCTATTCTCTCAGTCTCTACTTCTCAGACATTGTAATGTGGACTGGTCAGAGAGCTGCGGGTCCCATTAGGTTCTAGTGAGGTTCTAGTGATGAGGAACTTAAATTATAAAAGATGGAGAAATAATTCTTGGCAATAGAAAGAGAGGTTGAAAGTCCACCAGGATGGGAGAGAGGCCATGGAGGGGAGAAGACATAAAGAAGGAAGAGCTGAGAGAAAGCAGATGGAATCCAGGTTAACCCCACCCCACCTATATTGTCCTGTGTTTGTTTGCATTAAGCTTCCTCTACACAGACAGAGCCGTGGGTTTCACTGGGAGTCAGCACATTGGAACTGCAAGGATAGAAGAAACCTTGAACGCTACCTAGTAAGAGGGAAAATAACTTATCATTTTCCTCATTAGGGGTTTATGAGTATCTCTGGAATTACCAAAAAGCAAGTTTCAAATCAAGACAAAGAAATTGAAATTTGGACAAGCGTATTAGTTTTCTACTGCTGTTTGATAAATTATCACAAACTCAGTGGCTTAAAACACCACAAATTTATTATCTCTCATTTCCACGGGTCAGGAATTAGGGCATAAGTCAACTGGATTCTCTGCTCGAGATCTCACAAGGCTGAAATGAATGTGCTGGCCGGGCTTGTAACTGGAATCACCATTTCTTCTCAGCTTCCACTAGGGACTGCTCTCAGGTGGTTGTCACATGGGCACCTCCCTTGGCCTCCACACAACATGACCGTCACCTTCTTCAAGACCAGCAGAGGAAGCTCTCACACTCCAAATCTTTTTCCTCTGAGAAGGAGTCAGTCTTTCTTTAAGGCTTATCCAATCAAGCCATACCCACCCAGGATAATCTTCCTTTTGATTAACTCAAAGTCACCCCCTCTGGGACCTTAATTACATTTGAGAAACTCCTTCACCTATGTCATATAACCTGATCTCAGGGGTGAAATCTATCACATCCACAGTCTTGCCTCACTCAGGAGAGGGGAATCACAAGGCACATTTACACCAGGGCTGTAGAATCTTGAGGGCCACCTTAGAATTCTGCCTCCCACAGGAGGGTTATCAGATACAGCACAGCACGCCAAGTTAAATTTGAGTTTTAGATAAACAACAAATAACTCTTTAGTATCATTATTTCCCATTTTAGACACTAGAACTGGAATGTTCTAGTGTCTAAAATGGGGTCACAAGGTCAAATGCTCAGATGGGTCAAGCAGGGGATGAAAGTGACAGAGCAGGCCAGGTAGGAACCACAGCAGACTCGGGTGCTCGTGCCCAGGTGGAGGGGCCAAGCCTCCACCACTCCAGCTGGCCGTTGCTGTGTGGATTCACAGGCCAAGCACCCAGAACTTCTGGTTATTTTCCAAGAGTTAGCACTTCTGTTTGAGTCTCTACTTGAATTCTCCCAGTGATGATAGTTTGTCCAAAATTTTTTTAAAAATCATTGTGTGGGCTATACAAAACATGATCATGGACCGTATTTTGGCCCTTGGAAGCCAGTTTGCAACCCATAATCTACTATAATCACCGAAAGATAAAATTGCAGAAACTTTCATTCTCCCAGGTTGCAGATAGGGCTTCCACTGGCCCCATTCATGACACTTTTTTCTAAAGCCCACAGTATTTATGTCTGTTTCATTCTACACTTCACTAACCCACTGAGCTTCATCTTTAAAACAAAATTGATTTGCCACATCAGAAAACTGATTTACAAGTCCTACAAGGCAGCCTTGATGCCAACAAACCAAGTGCCAGATTTACAAATCCTCCAAAATGTGCAGTAAATGCCAAATAAAAACTTCCGATCTACCGATCTTTATTTGTAGAAAGAATACATCAGAAAAGAGGATGGAATGGCACTGGCTCTATTATGATTAAGTTTTGAAATTTTTATTTTTTGTTTTCTTTTTTGGCTTTCTATTCCTTTTTAAATTTGATCTTTTTATGAGTGGACTTTATTTTTAATGATGGTGTAAAAATAATAGTCTTACCTGCAGCTTAATAAAGCCATTCAGTTGATGGAGGATTGGATTAGGTATTAAAGTCCACAGTATTTTTAATGTGGAGAATCAATAAGACCTGTTATTGATCAATTCTGGCCACTGTTTTCATATACCAGGAGGATGTCCTGGACACAGGTCTTGTTTAGTCAGGCAAGGCCATGAACATCTAAACCCAAAGTCCTTTACCTTACTTGGTTTGTTTTCTAGTGCCATTTCATACTGTCTTGGGTTATCATGAGATGTGTTTTTAAGATATATTTTCTTTGGGAAAAAAATCTCAATCTTTGGCTCAAAAGCCATTAAGGACCTAACTTTTACATGGGGCAAGGTGAAAACATTAGGGGTGACAGGTGCTCTTGGGCCATTTGCAGCTCCAGAGGTGACAGGGAAGAGCACATGTCTGCAGATCATGAAGCTGGAGCTTTTAACATTTCTGACTCTGCCCTCTTTCCACCATTAGAAACAGCCAACGCCACCGCATGTTGGTAATTGCCAGAGGCTCGTGTATCAATGCATAGTGCTAAAGAGAAAGAAAATGCAGGACAAAGAAGTGAGGAAGTCACAGCAGACCTTCCCCACTCCCTCATCTCAGGTACCTCACAGGTAAAAGCACATAATCTCATGACAAAGAGACCACACAGAGCACCTAACACAGCTTGTCTGCTTGCTCTGGTGTCTTGGGCCCTCTTCTCTTCAATTGTCCTCATCAACTATGTGGTGGAGGAAACAAAAGGCACTTAGAGCTGAGGCTGAGAGAAACAAAGGGGTAATTGAAGCATCAGGATTCTTGGGGTGAGGAAGGAGCCAGACAGGGGTACAGAGAAGAGAGGGAGCAACAGGCAAAGAAGGAAGTGTGTTCAGAGCACTGGGCCACAACCTCTCCAGGATGAAGATCACTCCTTTTCACAAGGCGGGGGGACCTTCCACCTAAAAAAAAAAAGAAAATCTTAAGGCAATTTCTGTTTATTACAGAAATGTAGAAGAAATGCAGATCTTTTTTAAGTCCATAAAATATACCCATAATCTGTCTCACTCATAGATAATTGTTGTATGGAACCCTATTAAAGAACCATGTATATAAAGGGATGTAATATTACATATTATAGTATCGTACCATACGCTGACACAACAGAAAAGTTGTTAGTGTTTATTGATTGTGAAAATTCAAAATGACAAATAGCTACTGTGAATTTAGCATTGATGCATCACATTAGAAATGTGGTAGTGTGTGGCTGTAAGTGACTTGTTCAGAGTGTAGGTTAGGTTTTTTGTCTTCTTAGCTTCACAATACCCCTCCCCCAACCCACCCAACACACAGTCAGTTATTCCACTCAATCCAGTGCTGTGTCAGAAATACGCAGGTGTGATCACTCATTAAAAATATTTACCCTGCATCTCTTATGTTTAAGGCACTGTGCTCAGATGCTGGGCATGTACTTGTGGAATAAAAAAATCCACATATAATATCTGTGTTCCTGAAGATTTTAGTCTAGTGGAGAAAAACTAATTCAGTTGTGAGTTGTTTCACAAGTGATTTTTGCTAATAATGAATTTTAAAAATTTGCAAATGGCAGAATTTCAGAAGGGGAGAACAAACCTAAAGATGAGATGGCGGGAAGGAAGGGTAGGGGTTTGGGAAGTGATAGGTCGGGCAAAGGGCATAAGAAATATCACGATTTGTAAGAATGAATATGCTAATAATAAATTTTTAAAAATTTTTTTTTCATTTACAAATGATACACTTTCTAAAAGAATGAATCAGTATGGATTTAACTTTATTTCTTTGGTAATATCACGCTCCCTCCCACCTTGAATTTGCTGCCTTGGGTGAGAAAGGGGGAGATGGAGTTATTTATGTCTAGTGTTCGGGGAATTGTAGATAATAACCCTATGCTCTTCTCAGGTAGAGTATCACATCTATGAACATTCTCTGTCATAACTCTCAGTTATAACTGACCAAAAACAAAAACAAACAAACAAAAAAAAAAAAAAGGAGCACTGCTTTGTAGAATTCATCATAATGGATGGTTCCGTAGGCAGACTTGGCACCCACAGAATGAGCCATGGACCTTTTGCAAATACCCACTGTTGCAGTTCCTGAAAGTAAAATGATCCTCACTGGCATTGAGAAAGGAGAAAGTGAACAGGTGTGATTAAGTGAGATTATAACAAGCACAGCAATTCTTTGCTGAGGGTGTCTCTGTGCTGGGTGATGGGATACAGATATGAATCAAATCACCACATACCTCGTTGGAGCTCATGGTTGAGAACCACTTCTCAACCATTAATAAAGGAAGTGGGCCGAGTAAACCACAAACACAGTACAATCCATCCAGCTCCCAGAGAAATCAATTGTTAGAAGAAGGAACAACAATCACTTCGAAGAGTTTTACCAAGGGGATGACTATTTTGAAAGGTAAGGATGCTCTGTGCAGCAAGGAAGGAAGTGAAAGGGCATCATTCCAGGTAGAAGGAACAGCATGTGCAAAGACAAAGAGCCTGGGAGGTCATGGCATGTGTATGTGTGAAGAGTCCAGAAAGTCTGCAGAACAAGCTGGAGACAGACAAGGCCAGACGGGTAAGCTGGGGCCAGATTGAGAAGACCTGATGCCACATTGTGTTTGGGTTTAATCCCAAGGGTTAATGTTCCCAAAGAAGAGCATGTAAACCTTCATTGGCACACCAGATCATTTTATAAAGATTTTTTAAATCATCATTTACTTATTTTAATTTTCCTTCACGTTTAATGAAAAAAAAAGTAACACATCGAAACTGCAATTTAATAAAGATTATTGCTTAGAACAAAGGCAAGTTTTAAAAAAAGGGTAAGTGGATTTAAAGAAAATATTTTTAAAAGTACACTAAAAATGGTACACAATAAGGCAAAAAATATAAAATTGGGAGGCAAATAATGGAAGTTTGAAAAAGGCTCTTCTAGAGTTAGACGGGGGAGCCACAGGAGTGACATGGCTAGGTTTCCAGGGCATTGTTTGTGGGCTGGGCTTTGCTTCCCAAAGATCACTGAAGCATGAGTGGGGGGGCAGGCTAAGGCAAGGGGAAGGCAAGGGTGGGACTCTGGGTTGGGAAACCAAGGAGGAGTTCAAGAAAGAGACCACAAAGCCTGAAACTACCACAGTGACAGTGTTGATAGAGACTGAGGGACAGATTCAAGGATGCTTCCCCTGCTTCCTGTCAAAGTAGAATACAGCTCGGCAAACAGGCAGGAAATGAGAAGGAGAGATGGCTGTTTCCCAGATTGTTATCATTTCTGCTTGCTTTCCCAATTACTGGTATTAGAATCACAACGTCATGTGATGGTGATGTTTTCTCCTGGTGCCCGGAAGCTGCAATGCTAAGTGCTCATAAACATCCTCGGGAATGGATGAACCAGAGAGTAAGAAAATGGACCTTCTGAGTTAGTCATTACAGCATCTATAACTGCCAGCCACTTAGAAGTGGCCACATGCAAAGAAATGCCACTTTGAAATACACTGTTGACAACAACTATAAAATAGGACCTCATTTATACCAGGTGGGTTGATGGTCTTTTAATCCCTCTCTTTATGATGGCCTGAACAACTCAAGATTTTATACTTCCAACCAAGACTAGGGGGGTAAAGAGAGGAAAGGAAACTTGGTGAGCACCATTTAACTTTTCCTGCTTGGCATCCATGTTCATTTCGTTTCCTATTGCACCCAAATTTTTCTTGAAGGTCCACCCTTCCCCAACTTTCATCCTTGAATTTGAATGGTTCTAACCCTACCCCTTGCCTTCAAGTCTCAGGTTTGGTCAATCAGAGCATTCCATCTCCATGGCCATAGTGACCTACTCACAAACAGACACATGGTACAAGCACAGTCTGGGAGACTCAGTCCCAGCATGTTTTGCTGAGACTATTTAATAAAGAAGCACTTTTTCTGTTTAGATGCAAACTTGAAGTGCTGGAGGGCCCCTGCTGGAGGGAGACAAACCCCACCCAGAGAGAAATGGACCTTTGGGAGACAAAGATCTATATCCTGATGGCACTGTTTGGCCCTTTGGTCAGTTTCTCTCCCTGGACTTTCCAGTTTTGA
Source organism: Cynocephalus volans (assembly GCF_027409185.1). Taxonomy (NCBI): domain Eukaryota; kingdom Metazoa; phylum Chordata; class Mammalia; order Dermoptera; family Cynocephalidae; genus Cynocephalus; species Cynocephalus volans. Next base: position 14,511,126 of record NC_084468.1, read on the forward strand.
AAGAAGATATCCTCTTTTTTTTTTTTTTTTTTTTTTCTCTCAGGGCAATTTGAACTGGTTTTCTGTCACCTACAACTAAAATTCATCACAAAGTCATGCTCAGCTCAGGAAGCCCAAATGCAGCTGGGATGGGATGGGGAGTAGCAGAAGAAAGAGGGCAAGCATTGTGGGGAAGAGAGAAAGGGCTGCTTAGCTCTCACTTTAATTCCATTCTGTAAACATTTATTGAAGACTTGCTATGAGAAAGGATGTGTGTTGGATGAGGTTGGGTAGGGGAGCGGGATATAAACACTTTTTAAAAATGGTTTGTGTTCTGAAAATGATTATAATCCATTTGGGTCAGAGCAAGGCAGTGTTACCTCTCCAAAAGCCTGCTCCACTGCCACCCTCTCTCTTACTCTGTACATGTGGTGCATTCTCCAGTCCCAGGGAGAAAGTTGACACCATCAGCAGAAAGCTCCCTCAACCTCCTTGTCATTGCATGGTCAATGTCTGGGTAAAATTAACCCCATGGGAGATTATTTTCATAAATATATATGAAAAAGAAAAAATTCCCAAACTGAAAGGTCAGCATGCGTATTGAAGAATAAACTACAAAGATCTTCCCCACAGCATTACTTATTTTTGCATCCTCTTCTCTGTTGTGTTTGTCCCTCTGCCAATTGTACTTTACATTGATGCATAAAATTGAGTGTTGCATGAGACATTTGGAAGGAAAGAAGAAAAAGAAAGGGAGTAAAAGGAAGGAAATAAGAAAGAAGGGAGGAAGGGAGGGAAAAGAGGGAAGGAGGGAGGAATGAATATTGGCTGCCTCTTGAAGTTTGTTGGCATGGAAACATGATATATCTTTCTCTAAACAAAGACCCTGGTGCACATGCAATAGTACTGTGTGTGTATCAGTCTCACAAAATAACCACTGGGCAGGGATCACAACGTACTACCAAAGAAATGCAAGCTGAAGGGGAGCCTGGATAAAAAGTTGGGCAGATATACGCAAGAAATTCACAGAGAAGTATTCAGGGCGGAAGTTGAGGTCATGAAGCTGAGTCCCAGCTCAGCAGAGCTCGGGGAGGACGCTGTTGCCTTTCTCTCCTCCTGCTTAGCCAGCAGAATTCAGGTCATTTGCAGATCTTGCCTGCCCCTCTCTCCTGGAATAAGAGATGTATGGTCATTTGCTATTTCTGCATGTGGCGAGGTCTCTTCTCCCTCCCGCCTCCAAAATGGAAGCACCAGATCTGTGAGCGCAGCAAGAATTCGGCACACAAAACTTCCACACCAAGGATCCCTTCTTGCTTTTATAGCTGGGCACCTCCTTCTTCCTGCTTTAGGAAACCTTATCTCTAGCCTCCCTTGCCCAGCTGCTGAATTTTTAGTGTGCCTTTTAAAATTGAAGGACACATATTTATGGCTCTTTCTCTGAAATTAAAATCCGGGATAGGAGATATATATGGGGAAAGGAGGTCTTCAATCTTAAACATGCTGCTGAGTGAGTCAGCATGTAGGCTGGTTTGAGGAAAATAGTCAGAAAAGCCTGGGAAAAACAAGAGCCAGGAAATAAAATCATGATGCTCACCATGCTTATTAAAATGATGACCCCCCACAGGACACCAGCACAAGCAGCCCTAAGTTTGCAGCCGTGTGATGGGATGTGTACATATGAGTTTCAAAAAACAAAGATATCCAGTTGCCATCTCAAACGCTTTTTGTAAAAAGAAGTAGAAATATATACGTTGTAAATTAATTTTAAATTCAAATTCATACCTGACATTATAAAGACCCTTCAGCAAAACTAATATGTGAGCCCAGGCAAATGAAGGCATCAGATCCCTACAAACCATGCCAAACCTTGGGAAGGGAGGGCATTGTCCTTTAAAGGGTGTGTCAAGGACAGCTATGAAGCCATTTCAGGAGGGAGGTAAAAGCCTGGGACTGGGAAAAACACAGGGTCTGTTTGGGAAATGGTGACTGATCCAGGAACCAGATCAGGAGTAGAAGATATGAAGAATGTCAGAGAAAGCCAAAGAGGTAGTCTGGGGTCAGGTGATGCTATTTTAGGGAATTTGAACTTTATTCTCAGGCACTGAGGTGCCATGGAAAATTTTAGAACAGGGAGTGCTGTGATCACATCCACGTTCTTTGAAAAGTCACTTTTGAGACTTAATCTTATCATGAAACCCAGAGCAAGAATTTCAGGAAATTATCTTTCTATGATGAGCTGTTCTAAACTTTTATGGGAAATTGGCAATTCTGGATATAGCAGAAGCACCAAGGCACCCCCAGAGAGGGGAACCCCACTTGGTCTCTGGTCATTGTACTGCCCCAGGCATGGCAGGCAAGGGAAAGGATCTTCTGTTTTAGATTCTCCTTCAGAAGCAACCACAGCCATGCCCTGGAGTCCACCCAGTCTCCCCTTCTGGGGAGAGTTGTCAGCTCATCACACCAGAAGCAGAGACAACCATCTACACAGAAATCATATCTTCCTCCCTTGCCCAGCCCAGACAAGAGGTAGGTCAATCAATAACAGCATGAAAAATTTAGATTAAAGGAAAAATGTAAAATTGGCTATTTTGGTGCTTGCAGCATAACAATGTGCTACAACATTGCTTAGGAATAGATTCTAGCTTTTGTAGCCTCTGTCAGCCTCAGGCTCAGAATCAAAACTCTGAGCCCTTAATGCCCTTAGCACCTTGACATCTACATAACCATGAACTCCATCTTTGCCTCACTAAGGGTGCCCACTACCATGGGTTCGCTTTAGTACCCAGACACCATGCTTCTGTTTCCTCCTGTCTCCAGCTGATGCTCCCCTGCCCCCCGTTCAGGAGATCCCTCGCTTACTCTAGTCTACCCTCAGCTATTCTCACCTGTCCTCAGCGGCCCAAACCTCACCTCATTTAACCTCAACTAGCCTCATCTGCCCTGCATTACCGTCTACTTTCAGCAACCCTCACCTACCCTCAACCATCCCGTCTACCCTCTGCTGTCCTCTTCTAACCTTACCTATCCCAACTACCCTCATCTACCTGTGCCTCCGTGCCTCCTTTTGTGAATCTTGAGCTTCTGTTGCCACCGTCATACCTGCCGTCACAATATAGGAACCAGGATAACAGTCATGCCCTCTCTGACACATGGCATGTTTTCTACTAGAAGACTACCTTTGGAAAGAAGGATTTATATAGGAAACCTAATCCTTTATGTTTACCAGCAATGTCATTGTACATCATTGTTATTTAATCCTTGTAAGGATCCAGTAAAGAATGTGAGATTCTCCCCAGAGGAAGAAATTTCACAGCTTATGAAGATGAGATTACCCCTAAATACAGGAATAAGGCCCAGGGACATACGACTGTTCCTGATCTTAATAATGGATACCGTTTAGTGCCACACTGCAGGGCGTCCAACTGAATAGTGTGTCAGGTACTTTACACCTTGTATGTAGCACATGGTATATCAACCTCACAGTTCCACAAAGAAGGCATCTTACAAATGAACGATCTGAAGCTCAGGGAATCCCAGTGACCTGCCCAAAGCCACTCAGCCAGCAAATGGCAAAACAGGACTGAGAACGAAGGTCCTCTAACTGAGTTTTTTGTTTGCTTGTTTGTTTTGTTTGTATCAGAAAAATAAGCTCATTCTCATTCTGATGCTACTGAAGTTATATGCATTACTTTTTCATGGACATTTGCATTTTTAAAAGAAAAAAAAAGCTCATTTTTAGGGTAAAGAAAACATTTTCTATTTGAAAAATTGCCTGAAAAATTGTACAGAAATGACTAAAGTTTCCATGGTCCCTTAAGTTATACTTTGTATTTCTAAAGTCATACCAGTTTCTAACACCAAAAAAGAAAATAGGTCAGATATTTAAGTTATCTTCTTTCTACTATATTCCCCTGGATTTTATGCCTCTTTCCACTGCAGAGCACATTTGGCTCCCTTGAGTTAAGGCACAAGAAATGTGAGATACTCTGTTATGCAAATCACAGGAGAAAATAGCACAGGAGAAAAGGCAGAATATGTTATGGTGAAGGTTTTCGAATAATTGAGCTTTAAGGTAAATAGAAAGATTAAGCTGTGACCTAGTTTGACCTCACAAGCAGATGAAAGACTCAAGGAATTGTGTTATGAAGAGAAACTGGGAAGGAAAAGGTAACTAATATTGACTGATAGCAGAATGGCATTTGTTCCGGCCCCAGAATGCCTGCATTCAATTCCTAGCCCACTTCCTAACTGTGCCTCAGTTTGTTCGTCTCTAAAAAGGGATCATGATAAAAATAGTACCTACCTCTGGGGCTGGCCTGTGGCTCACTTGGGAGAGTGTGGTGCTGACAACACCAAGCAAGGGTTAAGATCCCCTTACCAGTCATCTTAAAAAAAAAAAAATAGTACCCACCTCAAATGGACAAGGAGCCAAGGAGTTGGTGTGTGCAGCCTCTTGCAAACAGGTGCTGGTGTATGTATTAAATGCAGCACAAATTACAGAGGGACATCATTAGTGAGCTCCAATCTTGAATGCTCTTGAGTCGCTTTCTGGGCAGAGTGAATTAGGTTGCTCCACCTGCAAGGTTCAGATCCTCATTCAGGTTGCAACAAGAAAGAGGAGTTTCCCGTGAAATGTATGGGAAATAAAGAAGAACAGGAGCAGGTGCTCAGCCAGATGAACGGAGACTGGATGTTGTTCAGCACGTGGGAAGCACTGTCTTGAGCCATCAGGTGGCAGCTCATGACTGAATGGATATTGTATTACTCCCCAGTCTCATGTTCTACTGTTTGGTCAATGAATTGATTCTCTTTGTACTTGGGTGCCTTCAAACACCACTAGAAAGAGAATCTTACTGTTCAGTGGGTCATCGTAGGTCTTGGCAGTTAAAGCTATTACTTAGCCAAGAAACCACATAGGCTCTTAGCTTATAAGTCAGCTGCCAATAGGCCAAGGGCCCACCCTGATCAATAAACTGAGGTCTAGGGGGAGAGATCCCAGAGCCAGCTTTCCTGAGTGGGGACCAGGACAGGGCAGGTATACACAGTACAATAGGTTCCCATCTAATACACTCATTTCATATTATCTTACACAGCCCTGTGAGATAGGTATTATTAGTCCCCTGTTTCAAAATGCATCCCTCTAGACATGATTTTTCAAGGTCAATGTTCAGCCTTAGACTCCAGTAGTAAGTAAGACCCAAGATCAGACTTTCTTTTTAATTTAAACTTGAGAAAAGTTAGAATTCTCTAAGGGATTCTACAATTCTGATGTTTTCATTTCCCTAATCCTTAAACATGCAAAGTTATAAATACTTCGTAGAACTATTTACGGCATTTTGATTTTTACCATGAGTTCTTTCCTAATGAGGGATATTATCACCTTTCCTAATGAAGGATAAACACGTATTTATATAAGAAAGGAAGTTAGGATCTAGGAAGAAAAGGAAGGAGTGGGAAAAGCATTGTATAGCTGGGGTTCCCCAACTTAGGTGTACATCAAAATCACCTGGGAAGCTTGTTTTAAAAACAGCTTTATTGAGCTATTATTTGCAAACCATAAAATTCATTCTAAGTGTACAATTCAATCATTTTTAGTAAATTTATGCAGTTATGCAACTATTACCACAATCCAGTTGTGACATTTCTGACACCCCCTAAAATACTCCCTCATTCCTGAAAAGCTTTAAATTTTGGTTTTGATTTTAAATCTCTTTATTCTCTAATTACAGAGGAACCCAGTGTTAACCCTATGTTTTTTTCATACTTTTATCAATGCATTTATGCACTTACACACTATCTTAGTCCATTCAGGTTGCTGTAACAAAAATTCCATAAATTGAGTGGTTTATAAACAACGAGCTTTTATTTATCACAGTTATGGTGGACAAGGAATTCGAGACCAAAATGTCAGCAGATTAATATCTGGCGAGGGCCTATTCCTTCTCACTGTGTTCTCACATGATGGCGGAAGGGGCAAGGGACCTCTCTGGGGTCTTTTTTAAGGGCCCTAATCCCAATTAGAGGGCTCTGCCCTCATGACCTAATCACCTCCCAAGCAACCCACCTCCTAATGCCATCACCTTGGAGATTAGGATTTCAATACATGAATTTGGGAGAGACACAACCATTTAGATCATAGCGCATACATAAGGAAATAATAGCTACCCGTATGTGTTTTAAAATAAATAGGATCATAGAATACTTCTCTTCCATGACCTTCCTTGTTTGGTTAAAAATGTGTCTCAGAGATCTTTTCATGTTGATTCACTTTTCTCATTCTCCTGTAACATCCCCCTAGTATTCCAGAGTATAAATATAGCATAATTCATTCGGCCACCATTCCCCATTTCAATGAAAATGTAGGCTGTTTCTAATTTTTTTCTTTTCACTTTAAATAATGCAGCAATAGCATCCATGTGCATCTGTGTATTATCCTGGAGGACAGACTCCTAGGGGTGCAACTCCAGTGGGAATTTTTTTAAACTAGGCTCCCTTCCTCTTCTACTCAGTCCACCAAGAGATTTGATTTATTGGTTCTGGGTGGAGCCCAGAAGCCTGTATTTCTACTAAGTATCTGCCCTGGAGATTCAGATATAACCAGCTTGGCCCCATCTGCAGACTGTCATTTTAGAGTCATCATTTTAAGGCAAACATCTGCTACTTTGCAGTCAGAGAAATGTAGGTTCAAATCCCAGCTCTGTCAGTGCAACTGGTATAATCTTGAACCTCATTCATTTCCACCTGTGCCCACCCACCCATTCATCATTTGCCATTTAGTAAACAAGCACTGAGCACCTCCATGTGCCAAGCATAATTCTCGGTCAGTGGGTGAGACAGACACAAAAGCAAATGAATAAATATGATAAAGTGTCATAGATTCTATGAAGGGGTGGCGAGTCCATTATATGTTAAGTAGAGAAGAATGAACGAGAAAATCGAGAAGATTATAGAAGGAACTCTTAGGGTAAGGCTTGCATTAAAGGTAGGTTTCTGCCAAGTGACCAAAGACAATCCAGGCAGAGGAAACAATGAGAACTATGGCCTAGAGGTCGCATGCATTGTGATTTTGTGTGGTGCAGGGTGCAAGGTGCAGGGAGGAGGTTGGGGAGGGGGACAATCAGGGTTGTAACAAGGGGTGTACAGTGGCAGACTTGCATTTTAGCACAACTTTTTGGCAGAGTGTGAAGAAAGGAATAAAAAGGCTTGAGCAGGGAGACCCAGGTCATAGAGCCTGCTAGCATGGAGCCTTGTCTCCCAGGCCAGCACTTTTTGCATAGGCTACACCAGACACCAGTGTGAGAACACATTAAAAAGCCATTAAGAAGTAGGGCCTCCTGACTACTGTTGACTTGCTCATTTGATGAGCTGATTGTTCCTGGCCCTGCTTTAATCCCTCACTAAACTTAGCATTGAATGGTCTTTGAGCAACTGAGCTGTGGCAACTGTAAATTCTGGGTCAGAAGGCAAGTGTGATGGTTAATTTTATGTGTCACCCTGCCTGGGCCACAGTACTCAGATATTTGGTCAAACATTATTTTGGATGTTTCTGTGAGGGTGTTTTGGGATGATTTACACTTAAACTGGTGGACTTTGAGTAAAGCAGATTGGCCTCCTTAATGTGAGTGGGCCTCATCCAACCAGCTAAAGGCAGACTAGAACAAAAGACTGACCTCTCCCAAGGAAGAAAGAATTCTGCCAGCAGATTGCCTTCAGACTTGAACTGGAGCGTGGGCTCATCCTGGGTCTTCAGACTGTCAGCCCACCTTGCAAATTTTGAATTTGCTAGCCTCCATATCTTATAAGCCAATCCTTTGAAAAAATATCTCTCTCTCTCTCTCTGCCTCTCTATACCTATTTATATATATTTTCAGATTTTATGAAACACCTATTAGTTCTGTTTCTCCACAGAACCGTGACTAATAAACACACCAGGGAAAACAATACAAGTTCTTAGCCATTCTCTCTGGGGCTAGAAGCAGCCCGAAGACCCTAAAGGGAATACATCTCATTGCAGGAAGAACATTCGGAGCAGGACTTTTCCCTTTATGCTCAAGAAACCTTCAGGTTCCCCTGGCAGCCAATTTAGAGTAGGAATAAAGAGAAGCTGCCAATCAGATTCCAGCCAAGCCTAAGCATTCCAAGGTTCCAGGTGATGGATAATCAATCTGGGGACATAATCCATCTCTTCACAAATGTTTTCATTACAGCAGTTGTTTATAGCTGTCTTTTCTGAACTCCCTCTTTTTAGTTCTCTGTCTTGCTCCAAGACCTGATACTGGCCTGTCCCTGCACAGAATGCTGCTATGCCTGTTTTTGTGGTTGTTGGTTTTGTTTTGTTTTGTTTTTTAGCTTTTCTTCAGTTATTTGCACAAGGCACTCAAGACACAGAAGGTGGGATCCACGTACTGGAAATTCTTCAAATTTCCCCCCTGAAGAAAAGGTAAGTCACCCTATCTTCTTTTTAATAGCACTTTACAACTTATAAAAATAGTGCTGAGTTTAATTAATCTCTTAGGCTCAGTTATGAAATCTGTAAATGGAGCATAATATAATAGGGAAGAGTACCTCATAGATTGTTATAAGGATTAAATGAGAATATGCAAAATATGCATGTCCAATGCTTAGCAGCATACCTGGCATTTAATAAATGCTAGGTCTTTCCCCTATGTTATCTCATATAATTTTCTTTCTTTCTTTCTTTCTTTCTTTTGTTTTGTTTTGTTTTGTTTTGGCGTTTGGCCAGGACAGGGTTCCCGAACCCATAACCTTGGGTTATAAGGCTGCATTCTAACCAGCTGAGCTAACCAACCAGCCCTAATTATTTCAATGAGCCTCTGTAGTGGACAGGATTTGATCAGTCAACACATTTAAGTATTTCAGAAATGAGGAAGATAAAGCTCGGAGATAAAGCACCTTACTCAGAGCTATACGGCCAATGAGTAGAAAAGCTAAAACTTGAATTCACAACTTCTGAGTTCCATGCTCTTATTACTATGCACACTCAGCTTAAAATCACACCATAGACACAGAGAAAATGCACACACACATAAAAGTTTATGCAGATCAATGAATAAAAATTGCATTGCAAAACTGTATTGTAGCAGTTTCTAGATTATGCCAGGTGAATAACAAGTATTGAATAATATTCAACAAAGGGAAAACCTCAATCGACAGTTCTTAGTCTTGCTAAATTTCTCTGTGAAATGTTAAGCAAATCAATTCCTCAAATGTCCCAGCAATCTGAAGATCCAGTATGCTGTCCCTTCAGCTCTCAAGGTCACTTCTATTCTGGAAAACATGGACCTTCAGCCTCTTCTTTTATGAAACTCAGCTAGTTTCCTATTGCTCCTGCCCCTAGCCCCTAGCCCCCATTGACATGATTCCATTCTCTGTCCTTCTTTAGCACTTCTTATAGCATCAGTTACCTGCCTGAAACTCAAATCTGATCACAGCCTTTACCTGCTTATCAACAAATTAAGCCCCCTCCCAAGACCTGTTGGATTAAAGTCCGATTTTCCTCAAGGCCTACAAGGTCATTCTTCATTCATTTAATCAACAAATATTTATTGAGCCCTATTATGTGCTGGACAGAGTTTTATATGCTGGAGAAATCAATGTCTCTGCTTTCATGGAGTTTACATTCCAGTAGAAAAGATGAGTTAATAAGCAAGGAAATGTAAATAAACCAGATATTTTGACAGTACAGTCTTCCCCTCCCACCACGTCTCTCCTATATGCTATATACTTGCAAACCATTTTTCAAGATCCCTAAGAACATCATGTTCTTTCCTACCTTTGTGCTTATGTCCTTGCTGTTTCCTCCGTCTGGAATGTCCTTGACTTTTCTCTACTTTGCAAAACATAACTGCCTTTATTAACATACTATATAGTTTAAGACACAGTTCACATCACCTTCTATGTGAAGCTTTTCCTTCTTAACTCCATTTAGTTATGTCCTCATAAATGCCTCATTCTAAATCTTCTGTTATGGTCATGTTTTTATTTGTCTTTTTTTTTTTTTTTTTTTTTAGCAGAGAGTGACTAGAAAGGAGATGTTATAGACTGATTGCAAAAAAACGTCCTCAATGATTTTTACTTGCCCTTTCCGCCTGTGATGGTTAATTTCAGGTGTCACCTCGACTGGATTAAGGAATACTCAGATAGCTGGTAAAGCATTGTTTTTGGGTAAGTCTGTGAGAACATTTCTGGAAGAGATTGGCATTTGAATCAGTGGACTGAGGAAGGAAGATCCACCCTCGTCCAATGTGGGTGGGCACCATCCAAACAACTGGGGGCCATGATAGAATGAAAAAGCAGAGGAAAGGTGAATTCTCTCTCTCTTACTTTTGGAGCTGGAACACCCCTCTTTTCCTGACTTTAAAAATCAGAACTCTAGTTTCTCTGGCCATTAGACTCTTGGACTTACACCAGCAGCCCCCCAGTTTCTCAGGCCTTCGACCATGGACTGAGAGTTACACCATCGGCTTCCCTGCTCCTGTGGCTTTTGGACTTGGACTGAGCCACACTACTGACTTTCCTGGTTCTCCAGTTTGCAGACAGCTTATTGTTGGACTTCTCAACCCTCATAATCCCATGATCCAATTTCACTAATAAATCCTCTCTCATATAAGGATACGTCAAAAAGTTCATGGAAAAATAGAATTAAAAAGTAATGCAAATCTTTCTATGAACTTTCTGAAGTACACTTGTATATCTAATTAACTATATATCCTATTAGTTCTATTTCTCTGGAGAACTCTGACTAATATACTTCTCCCTCCCTCCCCCCAATTCCAAGACTTGCAATATGACTTAGCAGCCCCTCTTCTCAATAAGTAGAATCTATTTCTCTATACCCTGAATCTAGTCTAGCCTTGTACTTGCTTTGTTCAGTAGAACATGGTAGAAGAGATGGCTGTTTTACTGACTTCTCCTCTCCTGGACCCTTGAGTCTGCCATGAAAACAAGCATGGACTAGCTGCCTGGTGGATGAGAGACCTCATGGAGCAGAGCCAAGGTAGCCCAGTAGTCCCAGCAAGGACCCAAGACAGAATCAGCAAAGCCACTGAGCTAACCCATGAATTCGTGAGCAGAATTAAATGTTTATTGCTCTATGCCCCTAAGGTTTGTGATTGTCTGTTATATAGCCCTAGAACACTGATGTAAATGCTTTAGGGAGTCATCAAATTTTATTATTCTTTGTATCTGCCAGATCATTGGCATTATTTCACTCATTCATTCATTTATTCATCGGTCTATCTTTCAAGCAGGTTTATCTACTATGTACGGGGCACTATTACAAGCATAAAGATTGATAGAATACATTTTCTCCCCTACCTATAAATATCAGTGGGATGATTGACATGTTTCTTTTCTCCTTCAACAAATCTAGAGATAGCACTAACCTAATATAGAGCCAATTCCTATGTTGTATCTCCCTGTGGGTTGTGAAGTTCTTTTTTTGGTCCAGACCCAAACTCTCCAGCTTCAGTCTCAGCTTCTGTCTTCTCAATCAGTTGCCCATGAACCTGGGGAATAAAGCTCAGCATTTGTCTCATAAAAACCCTTCATAAATTTAAATTCAGTCATTAAGTCGAGGAAACAGTTAAGCCACTTCACATGTGCTGAAGATTTTATTTTGGGATATCTCTGTGGGAAGGGATGTTTGGGATTAATTGAGCTTTCTGGATATCTGCACACGAGCACCAGAGTTTTATATATAAAGCAGAACACCTGATCACAGCACCTGCAAAGAGAAATTACTCATTTAACCTCCCGAACTCCAATCAGAGAGAGGAGGGTATTGAGACCTAATGCAGGGTCCTGTGGCAGGGGGTCAGGTTCCTGAGTTAGGGTGCAGTTAGGGAACTTCCAAAGATTCCATCTTGCTACTTGTCTTTCCCTGCAGCCCCTCTCTCCTTCCTAGTGGTCACTTATATTCTGCTTAACACCCACTCTTCCCTGTACCAGCCAGCTACAAACAAACAAACAAACAAAAAAACTCTCAGGCCAGGTTCTTAATCACTCACTAATGCATACGCTTCTTCTCTGATTGCTCCAAATACTATCTTCTACAATGTTTTAAGTGGTTTATTTTACGGAATTTTTTAAAATACTAGAAAGAAAAATCTTCTTATATTTTTTTATTTTTTTCTGCCATCATAGAGTTTAGAAAATCAACATCCTTGCAGCAGGTTTAATAAATATTCACCTTTCTTTTTCTGCAGTTTTAAAAATACAATGAATTTTACTCAAGCCCATGTTCTAAAGTGACGCTATCAGAGAGGACTTCCCTTAACATTCTATATAAACTTATGCACATGCTTGTCATTCTTAATCCCCTCTTATTCCTCTGTCTTCTTCATAGTCCTCAGTATCAACTGAACTCTATGTATTTATGTACATGTTTTTTAATTTGTTTTCCCCCACAACAGCCGGGAATTTGTTTTGTTTTGTTGCCTGAATTTTTTATTTTTGATTGAAATTTTATTTGTATACAGTAAAATTTACTTTTTTTACTATAGGGTTCTCTGAGTTTTGACCAATATATAAAAATATAACCACCACGACAATCAAGATTCATACAATTCCATCATCTGTAAAAATTCCACACGTTCCTCTGTAGCCAGCCCTTCACCACACCCTATTTCCCGGAAACCTCTGATCTGTTTTCTGCATCTCTAGTTTTACCTTTTCCAGTATTTTTTTTTCCTTTTTTAATGCTAAGAAGGATGCCATTGCATGTATTGTACCAAAGTCATTCATAAGGTTAAGAACATCTGAATTGCTTTCAGTTTGGGGCCATTACAAATAAAGCTTTTATCAATATTTGCACACACGTTGTGTAAACACAGCTTCCATTTCTCTTGAGTAAATATCTAGGAGTGGGATGGCTAATTCATATATTAAGTGTATGTTTCCTTTTGTAAGAAAGTGCCGAACTTTTTTCCAAAATTGCCGTACTTTTGCATTTTCACCAGCAGCGTATGAGCGTTCCAGTTGCTCCACCTCCTCGTCAGCACTTGGTATTATTAGTTATCAGTTGTCAATTTTTGTTTTGTTTGCCATTCCAGTAGGTGAGTGGTGATATCTTGATGTGGTTTTAATTTCCATTTTGTTTATGACAAATAAAGCTGAGCATCCTTTTATTTGCTTATTTGCTATTCATTTATGTTCTTTGATGAGATGTCTGTTTAAATTATTCAACAATTTTTAATTGGGGTGTTTATTACCTTATTATTATGAGTTTTAAGAATACTTTATATATTCTGGATAAAAGTCGTTTACTAGCTATGTGATTTACAAAGATTTTCTTTCAATCTGTGGTTTGTTGTTTTTTCTCTTAATGGTATCTATTGAAGAGAAGTTCTTAATTTTGATGAAGATCAGTTCATCAATTTTTTAATGCACTGTGTTTTGGTTTTATATCTAATAAATCTTTGCCTAACCCAAAGTTACAAAGATTCTCTACCATGTTTTCTTCTAAAAGTTTTATGGATTTAGATTTAATTTTATGAGTGTGATCCACTTTGGATTAATTTTTGTATATGGTGCAAAATAGGTATTGGGGTTTATTGCATGAATGTCCAAATGTTTCAGCACTGATTGCTGAAAAGACTGGGAATTTGCTTCTGTTTATTGCTAGATGCCATTGCCTAAAACTGTGTCTGGCATGTAGCAGCATCCAATAAATATTTAACAAATAAATGAATTTCATTAACTTGATTTTTAATATATATTTAACTCTCATCTAGAATCTGGTATACTGTGAGCTATGAATTTAAATGAATTTATTTTCCAAGGCATTTCTATTATGCCAGCTTTATGTATTAGTTTAGACCAAATATTCTTCCTTGAGACAGAAATTATTTAATCTAATTCTTTCATTCACCGTACATTTCATTCACCTAACTCTGAACTGTGCACTGAGTTGGATACTAAGACAGGAATTCCTTTGTCAGTTTGGTGAAGCCGATGGATTCCTTTCTTAGAATAATGTATTTAAATGCATAAAACAAAAACATAGGATCACAAAGGAAACCAATTATATTGAAATACAGTTTTCAAAATACTTTTAAAAAACTGTGACAGTACTATATCTGTTTCTTTATGTACACATCGTAACACAATCTAGCAGCAAGTCTAATGACTATCAAAGTGTCAGAGCAGCGATGGGCTTAACATATTTTGAAATGTCTGCAACAACCTGTAATGTGATATAAAAACACCTGGGATTTCTATTGGTGACAAAGTCACAAGTACTGCTAATTCTATTGTGGCTTGTTGTCTATATTCATGATTGAAGGACACCCTAAATTTCTCTTAGATGTTAGTAAAAATAAAGATGGACTCTTTTTCTATTCAAATTTCCAGACCCATGAATTTTAACCCTGGTGAAGAACTCCTGAGCTGGAGAGACTCACAGATGAATGAAATATGGCACCCGCGCCCAAAGAAACTACCTTCCAGTGAAAGGCAGAAGACACACAAGCGAGAGATTTTACGTGATGCCAGACTGTTTTGAATGAACTAAGAGAGTATGGTAAAGAGTTTACAAAGATGGAAAATCTAAGTCAGCTCTAGAAGAACATCTTCTGTCCCGTGGTCGTGTAGGAAAACATAACTAAATCTGAGTAGTAGGGGCTGTGGGAGAGGAGAAGAGGGGAAAAGATGAGAACCTCAGTGACCAGTGTAATCTCTGTCCCCAGCCCCAGCACGGAATACTCACAGGTAGCTGTGTTTTTAAAAGTTGGGTCATTGCCAGAAATGAAAATGTTGGAAAAAGAAGGTACACCATTGTCTGGAGTAGATGATGGACATGACAAATAAATTCTGTCCAGGCCACAGAAAAGTCTTTTCTTCCTAAAAGATACAACTTAATTCTGGCATTCTGGGCTGAAATTTGGTCCCCAGAGCCATTAATGGGATGTAGGCTGGTGAGAAAGGCCACTTAGTGTAATGGGAAGAGGAGGGACTTTGGGTCATCGGACAGATCTGAGACTGAGCTGGTCATTTACATGTGTTTTGGGCAAGTGACATATAATCTCATATAATCAGACTTTGCTAAGGAGGATGATTTTATCCAGTGGCATTAATTTCCAGAGAGGAAAGGGGGGTGAAGCCTGGGGTGAAGATATTATTGCGTTAAGGTTTGAGAGGATAATCCACCAGCAGAGGAGTGACTTAACACATCAGTGTTTTTTCTCTTCAGGGAACTGGATGTGTGTGGTTCTGTTCTTTCATAGCTCTCTCGTGGCAGGGAAAAACCTGCCCACGCACACACAGATTCACCTTCATCCTTGGGGAAAGATACCTGGGGCAGGCCTTGACTCTGGAATTGGGGGAGTGAAGGGAGCCATCTGCAGCTGTCTATCTGCCCTCTTTGGGGTGTGTGTGTGTGTGTGTGTGTGTGTGTGTGTGTGTGTGTGTGTGTGTGTGTGTGTGTCTGTGTGTCTGTGTGTCTGTGTGTCTGTGTGTGTCTGTGTATCACTCAAAGTGCATTCAGGGAACAGAAATCACACCAGTTATTTGAAAAGAGAGAGTTTCATATAAAGAATTCTTAACTAGGTATAAAGTTGTTACCTAGGCAACTGAAAGGAAAAGAGAGGACTCAGGAGTATCACGAAGGTGGTGTAGTGCATTGAATTATGTCCCCCAAAACTCGAGCTTAAATTGTGTCACCCAAGTTTTCCATATTAGAAACTTAGCCCCCACTGTGACTATTAAGAGTGTGGGAAATCCTATTACAGCAATTGAAAGGTGGAACCTTGAGAGGTGATTGGATTGTAGAACTGTGCAGTAATGAATGGATTAGAAATGGTGGTCAGGGGCGTGGTTCTAAGGGCTTTAAAAGGAGAGTCTGTCTTTTGCTCTCTCTGCTCTCCCTACTTCCACCATCTTTCAATGTGAGACCCCTGGGTCACTGTCACCACCACCAGATGGACTTTGGATTTCCCAGCCTCAGAAACTGTAAGCAATAAATTTTGTTTTCTTTATAAATCATCCAGTTTCAGGTATTTTGTTATAAGCAACAAAAACAAGACTAATAAACAGGTGGTAACTGCCCGAAGCAGCCACTCTCCATAGAGCTAGGGGAACAAGGGCAAGAGGCTGGGGTTGTTACAACTTAGAACTTGGAGCAGGGCCCATGAAGCTGGGACCCAGATCTCTGAGGGGGGGCTGCTGCTAGGCTGGGGTGCTGGTGTGGTGGGGGAAAGGGGAGCGTGATGAGGCTAGTTCCGAAAGTGTTTTAAAAAGCTGCCAACTGGATTTAGCTGCTTCTATGCGAAGAAACCGCTACTACCAGGGGGAGGAAGCCAGACTGGGTGATGCTCACAGGAGCAGAAGACAGCATCACACAGGTCCCTTCTTCTCCTTTGGTCTCCTGCTCTCTCTCTCTCTCTGTAGTGCCCCTGTGGGCAGATCCTCACAGGCAGCAGCCGACAAAGCAGAAATGCAGTCCTAGCTCCAGCATCACTGACTGGAGCACAGAAGGGTAGATTTGGAGCCAAGAAACAGTAGTACGATCACTGGCATGAGGTGTGCACGCATGTGTGTGCATGTGACCATCCACATGGTGCCAGTGGGGAGTGTGGGTGTGAAACGGTGGCTGGAGGCACTGAACTGCTCCATTTCTAGTCCAGCTTTACCATTACTAAGGCATTTGACTCGTATGTGACTACTGTGTTTCTCAATTGGTTAAAGATGTGAAAGGAAGTATATGATTTGTTACCCCCATCACAAAGCCCAAGAGATTTCTTACCTGAAAACTATCTGCTATGAGAATATAATTTTAAAAACATAAGTAAAATGCCCAGTACAGTTTCTTGCACATAGCAGGAAATCAACAAATGCAAATTCTCTTTTTCTTCTCATCGGTGCAACAGATACACTGGATAAAGAGAGAAATTTCTCCCAACAAAATTATTTATATTAATAAAAATTAAGTAGTTGATAGTGAGTTAATGTTTACATAAGTTATTTACATTTATTCCTTTTAATCCTCATAATAATCTTGCAGATAAAATATGTATTCCCATTTACAGATAAGAAACCTATAGCTCAAAAAAGTTGGTAAACTGGCCCAAGGTCAAAAAGCTGAACTAAGGTCAAACCACTGAACTACATATGTAACTCTGCACCAGTATTTCTGAACTGTGGTCCTTTTACCACTTGACTGAGAAATACTTCTGGCATTTGTTAATATGCATGTTTCTGAATCTCACCCTAAATCTATGGAATCTCTGGGCTTCTCCAGGACTTAGTATTTTTCACAAGCTCCCCTAGATCCTTGTGATGCACAATGAAGTATGAGATTCATTTTCCAACATCATTTGTCTGTCTAATTGGTAATAAAAATGTGTTCTGGCCAAAGCCCTTTAACTCATTCCCTGATGGTTAAGATACTGCTCCCAACATGATTCTTAGAAATTCCAGTACCTTTGTGGATATTAACTGCAGTCATTCTCAAAGTGTAATCCTAGAACAGCAGCATCAGGCTCCCATGGGCACATACTGGGAGTGCACACTCTTAGACTGCAACAAACATGGGGCAGGTACACAGGGTGGAGGAGCCTCGGGTGATGCTGGTGTACACTAAAGTTTGAGAACCGCGGTTGTAGTTAAGTCTTCCAATAACTATCCTCTCGGTTCCTTAACCTACTGCCCTCCTTGGATGATCAATTCCCCACCTGCTTCATCTACACATACCAACTGGTTTTACCTTTCTATACTATCCTTACCAAGAGCTGCACCCTCTCCTTAATCACTATTTCTCTATCTCATTCTCCAATCATCACTTTCTACCTTTCTAGGTCATTCTTTCCAGCACTCCAAATCCAACAACGCTTCACCTTTTCAGAAATTCCAGTCCATTGATCCTATTTCCTTTTCAATCTCTTTCATCCACACATATTGGTCCTTATAGCTAGATACCATGGTCCACAGATTTATCTCCTTGCATATATCCTCAATTTCTTTACTTCTGTCCTTTTATTGTGCTATGCCTGTCAAATTCTTAATGCTGGTTACACCCAAGCTCTGCTTAGTCTGAGCTTATACCCACATACTCGAACACACCATGAGAAAAACATAACCAAGCTGACGGGTCTCACATTGAATTCAGTACTTGGACCACATCTCTTCTGTATCTGCATTCATTCCCTAGATAATCTCATTCGATCCCCTGGCTTTCTATACTCTCTATATGTCAGGCGTTTCCAAACTTATATTTCCATTCCAGACTCTTTTCCCAAACTTCAGAATCATACAAAATCTTCAATCTTTACTTGTATACCTACTGGGGATCTCAAACTTCATATCACCCAAATTTCCAATTCTACCTCTTCCTCCCAACCTGCTCCTACTCCCAGTCTTGTCCTTCATGGAAAATAGAAGCTCTGGCCTTAAAATTATTCAGGCTAATAACTTTGAGATTATCCTGATTCCTCCCCTTTCTCAAACTTCACATTAGAAAGTCCTGTCAGCATCAACTTTAAAATATATTCTGAATCTGATAACTTTGTCCCACTTACATCACCATAATTTTAATCTGACACCATCATGTCTCACCTGGATTATTTTACAGGAGCTTCTAAACACCTTGCTTCTGCCATCGCCCCACCCCCAATAGCAGCCCATTTGAAATTTAAAATTTGAAATGAATGATCATGCCAAAACAGGAAGTCTGATCAAGTCAAATCTCTGTTTGAAACTTTCCAATGGCTTCTCATCTCACTCTGTGCAGAAGACAAAATTCCTACAATTGCCTAAAAGTCTGTGTGTGAACTGCTTTCTTTTCCTCTCAGACTTTACCTGCTATGTCTCTCCTTGTCCCTACCTCCATTTCAGCCATTCCGGGCTTTGCTTATTCTAGAACAAACAGACCTACTCTCATCTTGACGTCTTTGACCTCATCCACTGTCTTTCAAGTTTCTGCAGCCCAAATGAACTTATATAAAAATATGTAAATACAATAATATACAATAGATAATAATATAATAATGTATATGTAGTAATATATACACACATATACATACATGTATTATATGTATATATAAACATACAGAGTACTTCAAAAAGTTTGTGGAAAAATAGAATGAAAAGATAATACTAATTTTTCCATAAACCTTTTGAAGTTTCTGTGTGTGTGTGTATACATATTATACTTATGTATAAGTAAAACAAATGACATTAATGATATAAGGGAAGGGAGGGAGAAATCAGGATTACTTTGTTGTTATAAGGTACTCACATTACCTGTGTGTGATGTGAGTGCAGTGTTATTTAAAAGTGTACTTGAATTAGATGTAAACATATATTGCAAACTGTAGGGCAATCACAAGTAAAAAAAGAAGTATAATGAATATGCTAAGAAAGAAGAGAAAATAGAATTATATAAAACACTCAATTAAAACAACAAAAAAAACCCCAAAATAGAAACAAAGAACAAGAGCAACAAATACAAAATAGTGACAATATGGTAGATATTCATTTAACTGTATCAAAAATCACTTTGAACACCCATGGTATAAATTCACCAATTAAAAGGAAAATATTGTCAGAGGGGATCAAAAAACAAGAACTAACTCTATGTTGTCCACAAGAAACCCACTTTAAGAAGACAATACCGTCAAGGCATCAGTTCTTTCAAATTTCTGTGTAGATTAAATGCAATATCAGTCAACATCTTAGCAACTTATTTTGTAGACATTCACAAACTGATTCTCAAATTTATATAGAGGCAAAAGTCCCAAAATACCCAACACAATATTGAAGGACAAGAGCAAAGTTGGAGTCCTGACATTACCCGGTTTCAAGGCTTACTATAAAATGACAGTAATCAAGACAGTGTGGTAGTGATGCAAAAATACACAAATAAATCAACGGAACAGAAAAGAGAGCCCAGAAAGAGATCCACATAAATATAGTCAATTGATCTTTGACTAAGAAGTGAAGGCAATACAATGGAGCAAAGATGATCTTTTCAACAAACAGTGATGGAACAACTAATCATCTGCATGCAAAAATAATAACTTAGATACAGATCTTACAATCTTAAACAAGATTAACTCAAAATGGATCACAGACCTAAATGTAAAACACAAAACTATAAAACTCCTAAAAGATAACAAAATCTACAGGACCTTGAGTTTGATGATAACTTTTTTTGGTATAACACCAAAGGTGTAATCCATAATAGAAAGAACTGGTGAGCTACACTTCACTAAAATTAAAATTTTCTGCTTTGTGAAAGACATTGTCAAGAGAATTAGAAGATAAACCACAGACTGGGAAAAATATTTGCAAAAGATATGCCTAATAAAGGGCTGCTATCCTAAATATACAATGAACACTTAAAACTCAACAATAAGAAAACAGACCACCTGCCTAAAAAATGAGCCAAAGACTTCAAAGACACTACACCAAAAAGGATATACATATGTCAAATAAGTATAAGAGATGTTCCACATTGTATGTCATGGGGAAATGTAAATTAAAGAATAATGAGATACCACTATACACCAATTAAAATGACCAAAATCTAGAACCCTGACAACACCAAATGTTGATTGGGATGTGGAACAACAGGAACTCCTATTCCTTGCTGGTGGGAATGCAAAATGGTACAGCACTTTGAAAAACAATTTGGCAGTTTCTTCCCAAACTAGACATACCCTTACCATACAATCTAGCAATCATGCTCCCTAGTATTTACTCAAAGAAGTTTAAAACTTATGTTCACACAAAAACCTGCACACACATGTTTATAACAGCTTTACTTATAATTACCAAAACTCGGAAGTAACAAAGATGTCCTTGGTGAATAGATAAATACACTTTAGTACAGCTGGACAATGGAATATTATTAAATGCTAAAAAATAAATAAACAATGAGCCATAAAAAGACATGGAAGAATCTTAAATGTTTATTACTAAGTGAAAAAAGCCAATGTAAATATACTATATACTGTGTAATTTTAACTATATGACATTCTAGAAAAGGCAAAACTACAGTGACAGTGAAAGGATCAGTAATTACCATGGGTTATGGGGGAGAGAGGAATAAATAGGCAGGGCATGGAGGATCTTTAAGACAGTGAATCTCTTCTGCATGATACTATATTATTATACATAAGTTCACCAGCTGTAACAAATGTACCACTCTGGTACATTCCCTGATGTTGATAATGGGGGAGGCTGTGCACACAGGGGGGAATTAGGTATCTTCAAAATCTCTGTACCTTCCCCTAAATTTTACTGTGAGCCTAAAACTGCTATAAAAAATAGTCTATTTAACAAAGCAAAAATACCCATGTGAGCTCCACCTTAAATCAATTGAAATAAAATATGTGGAAGACAGGGCTCTGACACTGGTATTTTTAATGTTCCCCAGATCATTCTAATGTGCAGCCAGGATGAGAGCCACCATGGTATACCAGTGGTTCTCAAAGTGTGGTTCGCCAACAAGCAACATCAGCATCACCAGGAAATTATCAGAAATGCAAATTCTCAAGCCCCTTCCCCAACCTTCCGAATTAGAAACTTTGGAGGTGGTGTTCACACAAGCTTGTTTTCAACAAACCTTCAAGGTTATTCTGATGCACGCTCAAGTTTGAGAACCCTGTGGTACAGCAATGACATGAGGAGGGGTGCATGCATGTGAGTCTGTGTATAAAGAGGTATCCAAATTTCCATGTTCCTTCAAAACATCACACTCTTTCATGTCTAAGCCTTTACATACTCATGTTCTTTATACTATTCTCCTTGGATGCTTTATGTATTTGTAGAGACACAAGAACCCACTTTCTGGAGAGGGAAATCAAGGAATGCCCTCTCTGTTCTCTAGTCCCCCCTCAAGCAAAGCCTGTCACTGCCTTTGTACACCTGTACCAGATATTAGTCCTGCTTTATCATAACCACCTGGTCATGAGTCTTTCTCAAGCCACTAAACCCTGAGCCTCTCCAGGGTAGACTTATATGTCTTACACATCTTTGTTGTCCCAGCTCCCGGTAAGGATCTGACTATAAAACAAAAAAAAGTCAATGAATGAACAAGGAAATAAGTAAATGATAATGAGTAAAGGCATCTAATGTAAACTATTATAATCATCATAACTGTTTATTGACCACCTTCTCAGAAAGGAAGTCTTCAATCACAACAACCTTACATGCGTTATCTATTAAACTTCCCAACAATACTGAGGTCCTATTGTCACCTTTTTACAAAGGAGAAAAACAGAGACTTAAGATGAGTTACCAAAGTCCACAAAACAAGCAAGTGGTAGAGCTGGGGGCTTGGAGTCAAGTGTCTATACAGCCTGTTTTAACCATTACACTGCACTGCTGTAGGTATTACAAGAATCAGATTCTAGCCCTAGCTAAGTAATCATACTCTTAGCAACGTTGGACAAGTCACTTTTCTTTGGGTCTCAATCTTGCTGTTTGCTAAATGAGTTTGTCTGACTATATCAACAGGTTTAACCCATGGACCCCAAATTCCTGGAAGCCATAGAATTACTGCAAGAAATTAACAAATCCATCTGTGTACGCAGCATTCTCTACAGACTTATACCTATATGCAGTACTGTTTTTAACCACATGTAGAGGATGTTGGGAATCATTCATTCCTCAACAAATGTTTACTGAGTGCCTACTCTAAGCCAGACCCTCTACTAAGTGCTTAATGTACAGTGGGAGCAACCCAGTCACCATCCCTTCCTTCAAGGATTAACCATGGAGAGCAGGAGACAGACATGAACATACAGGCAAATGTTGAAATAAAAATTACTGGAAGTGCTATGAAGAAATTCATCTCTCCATTAGTGAGACAAAGGCATGGGGGAGATGCTTTATCAGGTTGGGGGTCAGAGAAGGCCTCTCTGAGGTAGTGATGATTATGCTGAGACCTGAAAGATAGAAAGGAGACAGCCAGCTGCCTGGAAGAAATGTTCCCAGCAGGGAAAACAGTGAAAATGCCCCAAGACTATTGAATTTAAACAAGTTTACTCCTAAACACTAAAAATAAAACAACTACTATTTGAGGATCTGTGTTAATTTTTGAAGACAAGAAGCCCGTGTATATATTTTTTTCAGGGTGAGTATAATGATAATAAACTATAATAAACAAGCCCCAAATCTCAGTGGCTTAACATTGACTAGTTCTTGCTTCTATCATAGTCCAAGGTAAATGGATAGGGGGGGTCTCTGCTCCATGCAGTCATTCAGGAACCCAAGCTCCTTCCAGCATGTGCCCTGCCATATTCTATGACACATCCATTATTAACCTCTCAGCCTAGAAGTGCTACAAAGGTCTTCTGCCCACATTCAATAGGCAAGAGCCACTTGGCTTCATGTGAAAACAAAAGAGGCAGAAAATGTAGTCAAGCATACTGTTAGAAATGTCTCATCCAGGTATTAGGGAGCCTGAGCATCTCAGCATGTAGCCTGGCAATTTTCAAAAGAAATACAAATGGTTGATAAGTATATGAGAAATATTTAACAAAATTAGAAATCAAGAAAATGTATATGAAGAAAGAAATAACATAAATTTCCCTTTATCAAATTGGCCAATTGTTTTAATGTTAGAAATAGTGAATATATAGGTGCTAAATGTTCATCAATGAGAAGTTTTAAAATATTGTGGCACATCCATTCTTCAAGTACTATGTAATTGTTCAAAAGAATAATCCGTACATATTGTCATGGAGAGATGTTTGAGATCTATTAAGTGAAAAGGGAAAGCAAGCAATAGAGCACATACATAGTTTAATTCCATTTATGAAAAAGTACATGGAGTGTAAATGCATAAGAGTGTGTTCTGGAACAATGCTCACCAAATTTTAACAGAAATCCCTGTTGGTAGGGAAATTGGATGGGAAGATCAGGGGAAACAATACAGAGAAGGAAGGAGATTCCATCCTTTTTGCTTGCTATAATTCTGTACTACACTGTTTTATTTTGTTTTGTTTTGCTTTGTGTTGCTTTCATATAAGCATATATCTTTTGGGGATTAAAGAGTAGAAAGAAAGAACAGTCTAGAGTTGAGAACAATGTATGGAAATTGCCATTATCATACTCCACTGGAGGATATATAAATTGGCACAAACTTTCTAGGGGAAAATTTGGGAATATATGTATGAAAAGCCTTAGAAGCATACTTACCACCTCTAGAAATTTAATCTGAGGAGATATTATGCATGCACATATAAGTTTAGCCCTAAAAAATAAGGAACAGTCTTAAAAGATTATGGCACCCTCATTCCGTAGAATACTATATAACTGTCAAAAAGAATCATCTATACATACTGTCATGAAAGATGTTTGTGATATATTGTTATGGGCAAAAAGGAAAGTGAGCAATAGAATATTGTTTGTAATAGCAAAACATTGAAAATATCTGCAATATACAACAAAAACCTATCAATGAAATCAAATACTATTCAAATACTTAATGTAATGTTATAGAAGAATTTCTAACGACATATAGTTTCTACTAATTGAGTAAGTTTAAAATTAAAAATCTCATTCTTGCTTTAATATAGCTGTATAAAATATACATGTAATATATATTTAATGAATTTAATGGAATATACATATGTGTGTCTGTGTATATAATTCTGCACAAAGATTAAATGTGGAGATTTGTCACTCATGGGTAATGGGTTCGGTAACAATCACTTCACCCAAAACCAGCTTTCCTAAATATCTACTAGTAATTTGCTAAAATTATCCCTCTTTCAGATGCTTCTTATTATTTATGAAACATGGCAATTTTGATAAATCTTAAATGGACATACAAAAATAAGTTAAAGTTTCATTTAAGTTAGAAGTGCCTTTTTTTGGTTAAGAATATTTGAGTGCCAAAAAGATTGAAGGACAAAGAGTAAGATCCAAAACATGCAAAAAAGGATTAAATTTTAGACAAGCATGAATGGGCAAATCACTCATGGACAAACTTGTTTTAGCCAAACCAGATTTAGGTAAATTGATCTAGGTAAAGTAAGCCTACGAATGACTTTTTTCCTTTTTCTATTCTTTTTTTCCTACTCTTTTCATTATTGTTTCTTTCTTTGTTTCTTTCATTTTCTTCTTTCTTTTTCCTTTTCTTTTCCTTTATCTATACCTTCTATTTTTCCTGCAGAGATATGACTTCTGAAACAAAGTAAAAAAAAAGTCATTTTTTAAATATTAAAAGGACATTCTCACGCTCATTAAAGGTGGGCAAATCTGCACTGTAAGATTCATTCCAACAATGACATCCTTGACAAATTCAACAAGCAAGCTCCATCAAGTACCTACTGTGTGCTAATATTCAAGGTCAATGTCATCTGAGCATGCCCTCATTGCCAAGAGCCTAACAGTGAATACCACAAGGGTGGCAAATCCCCTGCCCCATTGCTGCCTGAGTCCTGGCATGGTGGCCAGCCCTGGGGAGT
Organism: Cynocephalus volans; assembly: GCF_027409185.1. Taxonomy (NCBI): domain Eukaryota; kingdom Metazoa; phylum Chordata; class Mammalia; order Dermoptera; family Cynocephalidae; genus Cynocephalus; species Cynocephalus volans. Next base: position 14,536,541 of record NC_084468.1, read on the forward strand.
GCTAACTCTGCCCAGAGAAACCATTTGGTTGACAGTACGCTGACTTCTACAACTTCTACAATGAATCTGGGAGTCATTATACACCCCTCATTAGCAATGAAAAACCATCTGGTGGTCATTAGAAAGCAAACATTACATATAATACATTAGGTCCTAAAAACAATTTAATTAACATCAAGGTCTAGTCAAAATCCTCCAAATGAGGGGATTCCCAGATAAGGGGCAACTTTGCTTTCCTCTTTATCCCTTGAGCAGATGAGGAATTATGTCAGACTGCGGTCCTGCAAGCTGCAGGCAATGCTTCTCACAGATTTAATTGGTCCAATTCAGATATTGTTAACTGAATAGCAAATTTTTTTTACGATTCTGTGAAGTCAAATTTTTTCAACTTTTGAAATTCTGTTTGTGAGTGGAACAGTGTTATTTTCCAGATACCCTGCAAATGCTACAAGGGGGATAAAACTACATTCCTCCTGGCTGGCTCACAAGGTGTTTTACTCCGGGATTTGGTGTGTTGCAGTTGAAAGAGCTCTAAATTAGGAATCAGAAAACTGTATCCAGCTTCGCACAGCTTACTCTCTGTGTGATCTTGGACAAGTTGCCTGACTTCTCAGAGCCTTTCCCTTCCTCTGTTGAATAGGCAGTCTCACCGGGGGGCTTTGTGAATTCTACCTGACACAGATCATCAAGTCAATATTGGATTAATCAATGACTCAGTTTGGAATTACAGACTCAAAATAGCCCTGGTTCCATTTAGCTTTTACAAAGCAGCGTCTCAGAGTGAGAAAACAGTTCCCACTCTGGTGCTTTAATAACACAATCCAGGGAGCATTTCCCAGTATCTAATTTTTTAGAGAATTGGAATGAGGTTAACACATTCCATCTCAGACCTGTTCCCTCCATCCTCTGGGCTCTGGTCAGGCTTGCTAGTGATCTCATTTGGGGTATAACTGAGTGTAAGTACACAAGGCATACATCAAAGTAGAATCAAGCATCCCCACCCTGAGCCAGCCACTGGTTCCTTCCTGGTTGCACACAAAGGTCTTTAATTAATTGGATTCATATTGATCCTGGCTGATCCTCAGGCACAAATCCTGGGCCCCTCTTAAGAAATTTTACTATTGTCTCTATTCATCTAAACGGAATCATTCGAGCACGTATTTTGTGCTGGCTACTCTGTTAGTATTAGGAATATAGAGGCTTAGGACACAATTCACCTCCTTGGGGAACTCACAGATTAGTGGAGGAAATCAACAAACAAGAAATTACAATCCAGACAACAATTGCTGAGATAGAGAAAAAAAAAGAGTGCTTCTATCCCTTGCCAGTCAAAGCATGGTCCTGAGATCAGCAAGACCAGCAACAGCAGCATCACCTGGGAGCTTGTCAAAGGTGCAAAATCTCAGTCCCCACTGGACTTACTAAATGAGAGTCTACATTTTAACAGGATCCTAGGTGACTCGTGTCCACATTCGAGTTTGAGGGGCACTACTACATCCTGGTTTATGTGAGACTGAGGGTTTTCCTGGGCATGCGACTTGCAGTGGTAAAACTGGGACAGCCTTAGGCAAACCAGAACAGTTAGTCATCCTGAGCAGAAGGGCCACTCAACTATGACTTGAAGGGCAAGGAACAACCCCCAGGAACATGTGAAGGCTGAGATGACCATAGAGGAGTCGGGCAGAAAGAGAAGGCAGGAAAGGAAGGTCAGCCTCAAGGTACAAATGTGCCTGGTGTAGGTTTACAACCAGAAGTCTAGCTTAGCCTGATAATGCTTCAGTTCTAGAGGTCTAGTTTAGCATGATAGTCCTCCAGTGGCCATCAGGGGGATGGGCAAGTATATGACCCCAAATCTTCCACCACACTTCAAGGACAATGCTGTATTGCTCCAGTTCTTAATTTGCAAACTGAGGATCTCTTTTCTTGTACACACATCCCAAAGTGTTATGACACTAAAAAGAAAAATAGTTTGAAAATTTCTGAGAGAAAAGTAAGTCTTGATAGCCAGGAAGAGCTAGGTTTAAATCTTGGCTCTTTTGTTTACTGGCCACGTGATCCTGAGCTAGTCACATAAATCCTCTGAGCTTCTGTCCTTCATCTGTAGGCTGGGGGTCATGTTGGAGTTCCCCAAGACCACCCTCAGATTCAATGATTCTTTAGAAGGCTTCACAGAACTTTAGAAAACTGTTATAATCATGATTATGGTTTATAACAGTGAAAGGATACAGATTAAAATCACTAAAAAAGAAAAAAAAAAAGGTATACAGGGCAGAGTCCAGGAGAGACACGTTCAAGGTTCCAGTTGTCCCCTCCTGGTGGAATCATACGGACAGCACTTAACTCTTAGAGAAATGATGTGTGATCACACATAAAAAGCACTGCTAACCAGAGAAGCTCACAGGAGCCTTGGTGTCCTGGGTTTTTATTGGGGTCAGTCATGTTGGCCTGTAGTGCCCTTGTGGCTGACCTTATCTACACAGTCCTCAGCATCCCCAGGCATAAAACTAATACAAGCAAGGCCCCAGGAGGACAAAAATAGGCATTCTCCTGAAAACACATTGATATCATAAGCTAGCTAAACTATCTGGTGTGCGCCAAAGTTTCAGGTATACGAAGCCACTCTTATCAGGCAGGATATGCCAAGGGTTCAAAAGTTCTCTTTCAGGAGCCAGGCAAGGTCCAGTCCTTTCTTTGGAATGTCCAGGGTTTGAGTATACCCATTCACTAAATTAACCCTTTACTACATATGGGGATAAGAACCTTCACCTGGCCAGAGACAGATACTTGTATTCTGGCACATAACAAGTAATAAATACAGTCAGCCCTGCACATCAAACGGTTTTGCATCTGTGAATTCAACCAACCGCAGATCAAAAATAGTTTTTTTAAGAAAAACAACAATAACAAATAATACAAATAAAAAATATAATATAATAACTATTTATATAGCATATGCATTGTATTAGGAATTATAAGTAATCTAGAGATGATTTAAAATATACTGGAGTGTAAGGGTAGGCTATGTACAAAAGCTAGGGTCATTTTAAATAAGGAACTTGGATATCCATGAATTTTGGTATCTGGGAGTGGGGCAGGGCAGGCCTTGGAACCAATCCCTTGTGGATATTAAGGGATGACTATCTCATGAAGCTTTTATTATTTCTTGAATAAGAAGTACCTTTGCCCAAGGATTCCCCATATGATTCCACTGCTTCATGTATTTTTCATTCCCTCAGGCACATACAGATTGTATTATCCCATTTCTGTTGCTTATAACAAAATACACAGAATTGAGTAATTTGTAAGAAAATGAAATTTATTGCTTACAGTTTCTGACGCTGGGAAGTCCAAAGTCCAGGTAGCACATTTGGTGAGAGTGTTGGTGGTGGCAACAGTGACCCAGGGGCCTCACATGGCAGAAAATGGCAGAGCAGAGAGAGCCTAACCTCTCATGTGCTTTTCTTTTAAAACCCTCAGAACCATACCTCTGACCACCATTATTAAGCCATTCACTAGGGCATGGTCCTAGAATCTAATCACCTCTTCAAGGCCCCACCTTTCAATTACCATAATAGGATTTCCCACCCTCAACAGTTACAGTGGGGATTAAGCTTCAGTAAGGGTGGGGACATCCAGTCTACAGCACAGATCTTCCCCATGGGAAGTGCTCTATGTAGGGCCCCTCTTCCAAGAAGCCTCCCCCACAGAACAACCCCACAGTAATATCTTTTCTCACCCATTCTGGTAGCCATTCAGAAGCAATCTTTCATGGTCACTTTTTAAAAAAGAAATATGATATTGTTTTTGTAAAGATAATCTATGTTTATTGTGAACTCAAGCAATGCAGAAAAGCACAAACAAATGCTGCAAATTAAAACATCACCTCCAATTATCCCATGTAAAACAACCATCAATATTTTATTTTATTTTTTATTTCTTTGGCAGCTGGCCAGTATGAGGATCGAAACGCTTGACTTTGGTGTTACGAGCCTCCCTCTAATCAACTGCTAACCAGCCAGCCATCAATATTTTAGATGAATATTGTTCCACGTGCTTCTCTATATATAAACGTAGTTAAATGATAGATTGATAGATATTTTTCTAAAAATGGAATCATGCTATAAGCAGTATTTTTTATTTAATGTGCTTAATTGTATAAGCCAGGCACAGAAAGAGAAATATCACATGTCCTTGCTCATAAGAAAAAAGGCCATAATAAAACGTTGAACTTTCAGAAGGAGAGAATAGACCTACAGTTACTAGAGGTGGGATCGGGGGTGGGTAAGAGACACAAAAAGTAATTATGATTAATAATGATGAACATGTTAATAATATTTATTTGATCATCACACACCATACACAAATACTGATAGTCAGTTCTGTACCCCACAAATATGTATAAATAAAGATAATGCAAATAAAAAATAAAAATAATGAATTTACCAAAACAATGAAATTAAAATGAAATGGAATTGTTAATCTTGAAGTGTTTCTTTACCATAACAGGTATTTAGAAATACTTCTGATATTAGGAAATAAAGTTATGTAAATCATCATTAGCGACATTAGGTGTTTTTAAGCTACAAGTTTCAATTTTATGCAGCACTGACTCCCACACGCGATGCAGCCATTAGCACTTTCACGCTTCCTCCTGCCAGTCTTCGCACCGCTTCTTCATTTTTGTTAGTTAGAGCATAGTTTTTACACTGTCAAGGTTACTGGTATTTGCATTCTGCTTTGTAAGAATAATTCTCACAATTACTTAATATTAGGTCTATATTTAGATGAATTCAATGCTCACTTTCGCCACACCCTCCACTCCTGAGTTCTAAGCTTTGATTCATCTCAGTGAACTGTTCTTATTTTCAAGTAGCTTTTTCTCCAGTGAGAGTTTGGGGATGCAATATCTTCTAAATTATATGAGTTATTTAAGAATGTCTGTCTATTGCCCTGTTCTTGAACTACATCTTGGCTGTATCTGATATTCTTGAAAAACACTTTCCTCCAGAAAATGTAGACTGTTGACTAATGCTGTGGTCAGTCTTCTTGTCTCCCGTCTCTGTGACTTATTTTTATTCTTCCTGGATGACGGAAGAGCTCATTCTTTTTCCTGGAAGACCAGCCACCGAACCAAGATGTGTCTCCACATCACCTCCTCTCGCTGCTTAGGTGCTTTGAGTCAAATTGTTTTGAAGCCGAGCAATGTCCCTTAATCTGCAGTCATAGATTTTTTATTTCATTACATCATTGAATAACTTTCCTGCCTTATTTGTTATGTTCTCCACTTCAAGGACTTCCATTAATGCACTGACAGCTGACAAATTTATATCTTTAAGGCAGACCTCTTCTCAGAATACCAGACTTGTATGTCCAACTACCTTCTTTCACCTCCACTTGAATTCAGAGCCAAATTTACCTCTTTTAAAACCAGACTCTGGTTCCCACCACAAACCTGCTTCTACCATGGTCTTCTCAATCTCGTGAAGGGGAGCTTTATCCATTCAGATGCTCAAGCCAAAATGTTGGTGTTTCCCTTGGCCGCTCTCTTGCTTCCATACCCAGTATCTGGCCTTTCTGCAAATCCTATTTTCTCTCCCTCCAATATATCCAGAATCTGATCACTTCTTACCAACCCCCACTTCTATTTGCTCTAATCCACCGACATCTCTGGCTTCAATTACTGCTGTAGCCTCCAAACTGGTCTTCCTGCTTCTACCCTCACTCCAGCCACAGTGACTCTGTCCCTCTTTGCTCAAGCGTTCTATGGGATACACACCCAAATCCTCACGACAGCCTACATGGTGATGCAAATCTGACTGCTTCCACTTCACTGGACTCATGTCCTGGCACTCTTCCCATTGCTGCCACAGTTCTGGTCACGCTGGGCTCCAAGAAGCTCTCAAACATATCAGGCATGCTCTCACCCCAGGGCCTTTGCATTTCTTTTTCTGAAACTCCTGTCCCCTAAATGTCCTCGGGGCTGGCTCCCTCACGTGGTTCAGTTCTCACATCCAGGGCTACTCTACACGAGGCCTTCTCTGACCATCCTACATAAGACAGCAGCACCTCCACCACTACGCTCTACACCCTTTTTCCCCTGCTTCATGTCTCTCCTTTGCACTTATCACCTCTGACACACTGGCCTGTTTGTTTGCTTATTGTCAGTAAACTCATCGAAGTCTTTGTCATCTGAGTAAATCAGATGTGCTCCATAAGATTTGCTAGATGAATTGAATAATTGGTAGATTTATCTTTTTCTGCCCTCCCTATGTGTTAGCATCTATCTGATTAATTTTTTTGCTCTTTTTAATCTGCTTTCATCATGCTGTTTTTAAGCCTTCTCACATTTTCAGTAATTGAATTTTCAGTGATGTCTGTTCCCTTCTTTACTTTTATAATTCTATTTTTTAGTTCTGTAATGAAACTATTTTATTCTTCCATTTCTCTTCCTTGGGGCTGCAATGTCCCTTTGCATCATGTTCTGTTGCTTTATTATCTCATCTTTGAGCACTCGTTTTTATTGAATTCACACTCTTATTAGGTTGTTAAATAACTAGAAACACTTGTGGGAGAATTGCCTTCTGTTCCTTGGGTTATGTTTTCTTCCAGACTGACTTCTCTGTCTACATTTTGCATATTTTTTTCCTTCAGTTTATATTATTTATTTATTTATTTGTTGTAGTTTAGTTTACTTGAGTTGTTGTCATTGTTTTTTTTTTTTTTTTCCCAACTTGCTCTTACTGACTAGCTGTGGACAAAACTTCTCTTTGCTCCTATGTTTTGCTAGTGACTTTTAAAACTAGTTAATTTTATCCTTAATGTATCTTCTGAGGATAGCTACTGTGTGTTCTTTTTAGTGTATCTTTTTGGGAATCTAAGGTAGTGGAGAGTGATGGGCAGAGGAAGGGGCCGGGGCAGCTCAGCTGACCAATGTGCAAACTTCTATTAGATGTAGCATTGTTAGAATTACTGGTGGCTGCTCTCACTTCTGAGATTCTGTTAAATGTCCTCTTCTAGTGTTTATTCAGTTGGGGGTCAGGGGAGAATATGCTATTCCACGGTGGGGAGAAGGGTAGCTCTGGCTTCATTCTTCTGATTCAGCACAGAGCCCCAGAGTCTCCAGTTCATCAGAGAACATTGCTCTTCTGGACTTCCGGACTTTCCACGTGTCATGGGTACCACTCTAGAAGCTTTTCCCATTAATTTTCTTTTTTTTTTTTTTTTTTTGATGTTTCTAAAAATTTATTTATTTATTTATTTATTTATTTATTTTTTGTGATTCACCTTCAGAGCAACTTTTATTTTTTTTTAATTTTTTTTTTAAATTTTATTTTGTCGATATACATTGTGGCTGATTATTGCTCCCCATCACCAAAACCTCCCTCCCTTCTCCCTCCCCCCCTCCCCCCCAACAATGTCCTTTCTGTTTGCTTGTCGTATCAACTTCAAATAATTGTGGTTGTTATATCTTCTTCCCCCCCCCCCGGTTTGTGTGTGTGTGTGTGTGTGTGAATTTATATATTAATTTTTAGCTCCCACCAATAAGTGAGAACATGTGGTATTTCTCTTTCTGTGCCTGACTTGTTTCACTTAATATAATTCTCTCAAGGTCCATCCATGTTGTTGCAAATGGCAGTATTTCATTCGTTTTTATAGCTGAGTAGTATTCCATTGTGTAGATGTACCACATTTTCCGTATCCACTCATCCGATGATGGGCATTTGGGCTGTTTCCAACTCTTGGCTATTGTAAAGAGTGCTGCGATAAACATTGGAGAACAGGTATACCTTCGACTTGATGATTTCCATTCCTCTGGGTATATTCCCAACAGTGGGATAGCTGGGTCGTATGGTAGATCTATCTGCAATTGTTTGAGGAACCTCCATACCATTTTCCATAGAGGCTGCACCATTTTGCAGTCCCACCAACAATGTAGGAGAGTTCCTTTTTCTCCACAGCCTCGCCAGCATTTATCGTTCATAGTCTTTTGGATTTTAGCCATCCTAACTGGGGTTAGATGGTATCTCAATGTGGTTTTGATTTGCATTTCCCGGATGCTGAGTGATGTTGAGCATTTTTTCATATGTCTGTTGGCCATTTGGATATCTTCCTTAGAGAAATGCCTACTTAGCTCTTTTGCCCATTTTTTAATTGGGTTGCTTGTTTTCTTCTTGTACAGTTGTTTGAGTTCCTTATATATTCTGGATATTAATCCTTTGTCAGATATATATTTTGCAAATATTTTCTCCCACTCTGTTGGTTGTCTTTTAACTCTTTTAATTGTTTCTTTTGCTGTGCAGAAGCTTTTTAGTTTGATATAATCCCATTTGTTTATTTTTCCTTTGGTTGCCCGTGCTTTTGGGGTCGTATTCATGAAGTCTGTGTCCAGTCCTATTTCCTGAAGTGTTTCTCCTATGTTTTCTTTAAGAAGTTTTATTGTTTCAGGGTGTATATTTAAATCCTTAATCCATTTTTAGATGATTTTAGTATACGGCGAGAGGTATGGATCTAGTTTCATTCTCCTGCATATGGATATCCAGTTATCCCAGCACCATTTGCTGAAGAGGCAGTCCCTTCACCACTGAATAGGCTTGGTGCCTTTGTCAAAGATCAGCTGACAGTAAGTGTGTGGGTTATTTTCTGGATTCTCTATTCTATTCCATTGATCAGTGTGTCTGTTTTTATGCCAGTACCATACTGTTTTGGTTATTATAGCTTTGTAGTATAGCTTAAAGTCAGGTAGTGTTATGCCTCCAGCTTTATTTTTTTTGCTCAGCATTACTTTGGCTATGCGTGGTCTTTTATTGTTCCATATAAATGTCTGGATAGTTTTTTCCATTTCTGAGAAAAATGTCTTTGGAATTTTGATGGGGATTGCATTGAATTTGTATATCACTTTGGGTAGTATGGACATTTTCACTATGTTGATTCTTCCAATCCAAGAGCATGGGATATCTTTCCATCTTCTTGTATCCTCTCTAATTTCTCTCAGCAGTGGTTTGTAGTTCTCATTATAGAGATTTTTCACCTCCTTGGTTAACTCAATTCCTAAGTATTTTATTTTTTTGGTGGCTATTGTAAATGGGCAGGCTTTCTTCATTTCTCGTTCTGCATGTTCACTATTGGAGAAAAGAAATGCTACTGATTTTTGTGTGTTGATTTTGTATCCTGCTACTGTGCTGAAATCATTTATCAATTCCAACAGTTTTTCTGTAGAGGTTTTAGGCTGTTCGATATATAGGATCATGTCATCTGCAAACAGGGACAGTTTGACTTCATCTTTTCCAATCTGAAAGCCCTTTATTTCCTTCTCTTCTCTGATTGCTCTGGCTAGTACTTCCAACACTATGTTGAATAGGAGTGGTGAGAGTGGGCATCCTTGTCTAGTTCCTGTTCTTAAAGGAAAAGCTTTCAGCTTTTCCCCATTCAGGATGATATTGGCTGTGGGTTTGGCATATATGGCTTTAACTATGTTGAGATACTTTCCCTCTATACCTAACTTATAGAGGGTCTTTGTCATGAATGAGTGCTGAACTTTATCAAATGCTTTTTCAGCATCTATAGAGATGATCATATGGTCCTTGTGTTTGAGTTTATTAATATGGTGTATCACATTTATTGATTTGCCTATGTTGAACCAACCTTGCATCCCTGGGATGAATCCCACTTGATCGTGATGAATAATTTTACGTATGTGTTGCTGTATTCTGTTTGCTAGTGTTTTAGTGAGGATTTTTGCATCTATATTCATCAAGGGTATTGGCCTGTAGTTTTCTTTTTTGGTTATATCTTTACCTAGTTTTGGTATCAGGATGATGTTTGCTTCATAGAATGAGTTTGGGAGATTTGCGTCCGTTTCAATCTTTTGGAATAGTTTGTAAAGAATCGGTGTCAATTTCTCTTTGAATGTTTGGTAAAATTCTGCTGTGAATCCATCTGGTCCTGGGCTTTTCTTTGTTGGGAGCCTTCTGATAACAGCTTCAATCTCCTTTATTGTTATTGGTCTGTTCAAATTTTCTACGTCTTCACGGTTCAGTTTTGGGAGCTTGTGTGTGTCCAGAAATTTATCCATTTCCTCCAGATTTTCAAATTTGTTGGCGTATAGTTGTTTATAGTAGTCTCGAATGATTCCTTGTATTTCAGATGAATCAGTTGTAATATCGCCTTTTTCATTTCTAATTTTTGTTATTTGAGTCTTCTCTCTTCTTTTTTTTGTTAGCCATGCTAATGGTTTGTCAATTTTATTTATCTTTTCAAAAAACCAACTTTTTGATTCGTTGATCTTTTGAATTGTTTTTTGGTTTTCAATTTCATTCTGTTCTGCTCTGATCTTAATGATTTCTTTCCATCTGCTAACTTTAGGTTTGGATTGTTCTTGTTTTTCTAGTTCTTTAAGGTGAAGTGTTAGGTTGTTCACTTGCCATCTTTCTATTCTTCTGAAGTGAGCGTTTAATGCAATAAATTTTCCCCTCAATACTGCTTTTGCAGTATCCCACAGGTTTTGGTATGATGTATCATTGTTTTCATTAGTTTCAATAAATTTTTTGATTTCCTGCTTGATTTCTTCTTGGACCCATATGTCATTAAGTAGAATGCTGTTTAATTTCCATGTGTTTGTATAGTTTCCAGAGGTTCGTTTGTTATTAATTTCTAGTTTTAATCCATTGTGGTCTGAGAAGATACATGGGATAGAGACAGAGCGAGCGCCCGACCTGGCACAGCACTGTGAGTGATCCCTGGCACAGCTCTGTTCGGGGGGTGAATGCCCACGCGGCTTCCGACTGCACCACCAGGCCACTCACTGCCCCCGGTGCTGCCTCCATTTTCCCAGGTGCGGGCAGCTCCGCCCTGCTCGGCCATCACTGAGCCCATTTGCTTGGCCTGGCGCGGGGCTTTCCGGACCCTGCGGGCCGACCTCCTCTCCCACTCCCTCCGCGGTTCTCTGGCAGGACTGGGGGTGTGGGGCGTCCCGACCAGTTTTGGGAGGGCTAGGAAGTACGGGCGGGCCGACTGTCACTCCACCACACCCTGGACTCCTGCCCCGGTAAACTTCCTGTTACTGGGAGGCAGATACCATCTCTGCGACCACCAGTTTGGAAAAAAGCCTAACGAATTTCTGGTTGGGAATAGTGCGGTAGGAGAGTTCCCAGGTCCGCTTGAACCTGCCGGAGAGCAGGCTGCAGGCGGGCACTAGACTCGGTTTATACCAGGGGGATACAAAGGTGAACAAGACCCGAGAAAGATCTACACAGTGCTACAAAGTTACCCAGAGAGACCGGTCGTCTGTGCCTAGCAGAAACCTGGTAGACTTCCTGGGCGAGGCGGTGCTGAGCAGGGTCTTGAAGGCCCAGCTGATAGACAGGGGTGCAGAAGACACGCCCCAGCCCAGCACAGTGTGCACAGAGGGGGGAGACGTGCGGCCAGGGAGGCGGAGTCTCGACAGAAACCACACACCCGGTGGGGTCGCCACTGCACGATCTAACAGCCTGGGCCAGAGCACACGGAACGGGGAGAAGTCCTGTACAGAAAGTGAAAGCTCAACAGAGATCACACACCCTGTGGTACGTGATCCACCAGCCCAGCAGAGTACAAGCTGACCAGAAAGGTGGATCCCCGGAGAAGCCCAAGACCCGAGGCAACCACACACACAAGACACTAGAGGCCAACTGAGCAGTCACGGTGGGAGCCATACCAAATTGGCAACCACAGCAACATCCTATTAGTCATTAGTCTTAAACCGGTGGACTGTGAAACCCCCTGCAACAATGAATAAACACCAAAAAAAAGACACCAGAAATACAAAAAATCAAGAAATTACACCACCAAAAGTTAATAAATCTCATACTCTAGATCCTATAGAACAAGAAGCCCTTGAAATAACTGACAAGGAATTTCGAGTGATAATTCTAAGGAAACTGAATGAGATACAAGAAAACTCAGCTAGACATCATGATGAAATGAGGAAAAGTATACAGGATCTGAAAGAGGAAATATACAAGGAAATCAATGTCCTGAAAAAAAATGTAGCAGAACTTGCTGAACTGAAGAAGTTATTCAGCGAAATAAAAAACACAACGGAGAGTTTAACCAGCAGGCTTGTCGAAGTTGAAGAGAGAACCTCTGAACTTGAAGATGGGCTGTTTGAAATAACACAAGCAGACAAAAAGAAAGAAAAAAGAATCAAGGACATGGAAGAAAATCTGAGAGAGATATCAGACAACCTCAAGCGCTCAAATATCCGAGTCATGGGTATTCCAGAAGGGGAGGAAAATGGAGATTCCATTGAAAACATATTCAAAAAAATAGTGGCAGAAAACTTCCCAGGTATAGGAAAAATCACAGATCTTCAGATCCAGGAAGCTCAACGATCTCCAAACGTATTCAACCCAAAAAGGCCTTCTCCAAGACATGTCATAGTCAAATTGGCAAAACTCAGAGACAAAGAGAGAATCTTAAAAGCTGCAAGAGAGAAGCGTCAAATCACCTATAAGGGAGCCCCAATCAGGTTAACATCAGACTTTTCATCACAAACCCTAAAAGCTAGAAAGGAATGGGATGATATTTTCAAAATACTAAAAGACAAAGATTGCCAGCCAAGAATACTCTACCCTGCAAGGCTATCCTTCCGAAATGAGGGGCAAATAGTATATTTCTCAGACAAACAAAAACTGCGGGAGTTCACTACCACAAGACCACCCTTACAAGAAATCCTCAAGGGAGTACTGGGTTTGGTTCCTGAAAAATAACTAACACTGCCATAAAAACCTAAGAAAAATCTAAACCCGCTAGTACAATAAAAATGGCATTCATGAAGAGAAAACAAGCTAACAAAAACACTATCTACAACCTAAGGAACCAACAAACAAAGAAACCAAACAGTAAATCAGAAAGCAAGGAACAAAAGACACCTAAGACAACCAAACAACCAATAAAATGCTAGGAATAAATCAACACCTTTCAATAACAACTCTTAATGTTAAAGGCTTAAATTCCCCAATTAAAAGACACAGACTGGCTGACTGGATCAAAAAGCAGGACCCAACTATATGCTGCCTACAAGAAACCCACCTCACCCATAAAGATTCACACAGACTAAGAGTGAAAGGATGGAAAAAGATTTACCATGCAAACAGAAAAGAAAAACGAGCTGGAGTGGCTATTCTTATATCTGACAAAATAGACTTTAAACTAAAAACCATAAAAAGAGACAATGAGGGACACTACTTAATGATAAAAGGACTGATCCATCAAGAAGACATAACAATCATAAATATGTACGCACCCAATGTTGGAGCAGCCAGATTTATAAAACAAACTCTATTAGACCTAAAGAAGGAAATAGACACTAATACCATAATAGCAGGGGACCTGAACACTCCACTGTCAATATTAGACAGATCATCTAGGCAAAGAATCAGTAGAGAAACACAAGATCTAAACAAGACTCTAGACCAATTGGAATTGGCAGATATCTACAGAACATTCCACCCAACAACCTCAGAATATTCATTCTTCTCATCAGCACATGGATCATTCTCCAGGATAGATCACATATTAGGTCACAAATCAAGTCTCAGTAAATTCAAAAAAATTGGAATTATCCCATGTATCTTCTCAGACCACAATGGATTAAAACTAGAAATTAATAACAAACAAAACTCTGGAAACTATACAAACACATGGAAATTAAACAGCATTCTACTTAATGACATATGGGTCCAAGAAGAAATCAAGCAGGAAATCAAAAAGTTTATTGAAACTAATGAAAACAATGATACATCATACCAAAACCTGTGGGATACTGCAAAAGCAGTATTGAGGGGAAAATTTATTGCATTAAATGCTCACTTCAGAAGAATAGAAAGATGGCAAGTGAACAACCTAACACTTCACCTTAAAGAACTAGAAAAACAAGAACAATCCAAACCTAAAGTTAGCAGACGGAAAGAAATCATTAAGATCAGAGCAGAACTGAATGAAATTGAAAACCAAAAAACAATTCAAAAGATCAACGAATCAAAAAGTTGGTTTTTTGAAAAGATAAATAAAATTGACAAACCATTAGCATGGCTAACAAAAAAAAGAAGAGAGAAGACTCAAATAACAAAAATTAGAAATGAAAAAGGCGATATTACAACTGATTCATCTGAAATACAAGGAATCATTCGAGACTACTATAAACAACTGTACGCCAACAAATTTGAAAATCTGGAGGAAATGGATAAATTTCTGGACACACACAAGCTCCCAAAACTGAACCGTGAAGACGTAGAAAATCTGAACAGACCAATAACAATAAAGGAGATTGAAGCTGTTATCAGAAGGCTCCCAACAAAGAAAAGCCCAGGACCAGATGGATTCACAGCAGAATTTTACCAAACATTCAAAGAGGAATTGACACCGATTCTTTACAAACTATTCCAAAAGATTGAAACGGACGCAAATCTCCCAAACTCATTCTATGAAGCAAACATCATCCTGATACCAAAACCAGGTAAAGATATAACCAAAAAAGAAAACTACAGGCCGATATCCTTGATGAATATAGATGCAAAAATCCTCACTAAAATACTAGCAAACAGAATACAGCAACACATACGAAAAATTATTCATCACGATCAAGTGGGATTCATCCCAGGGATGCAAGGTTGGTTCAACATACGTAAATCAATAAATGTGATACACCATATTAATAAACTCAAACACAAGGACCATATGATCATCTCTATAGATGCTGAAAAAGCATTTGATAAAGTTCAGCACTCATTCATGACAAAGACCCTCTATAAGTTAGGTATAGAGGGAAAGTATCTCAACATAATTAAAGCCATATATGCCAAACCCACTGCCAATATCATCCTGAATGGGGAAAAGCTGAAAGCTTTTCCTTTAAGAACAGGCACTAGACAAGGATGCCCACTCTCACCACTCCTATTCAACATAGTGTTGGAAGTACTAGCCAGAGCAATCAGAGAAGAGAAGGAAATAAAGGGCATCCAGATTGGAAAAGATGAAGTCAAACTGTCCCTGTTTGCAGATGACATGATCCTATATATCGAACAGCCTAAAACCTCTACAAAAAAACTCTTGGAATTGATAAATGATTTCAGCACAGTAGCGGGATACAAAATCAACACACAAAAATCAGTAGCATTTCTTTTCTCCAATAGTGAACATGCAGAAGGAGAAATCAAGAAAGCCTGCCCATTTACAATAGCCACCAAAAAAATAAAATACTTAGGAATTGAGTTAACCAAGGAGGTGAAAAATCTCTATAATGAGAACTACAAACCACTGCTGAGAGAAATTAGAGAGGATACAAGAAGATGGAAAGATATTCCATGCTCTTGGATTGGAAGAATCAACATAGTGAAAATGTCCATACTACCCAAAGTGATATACAAATTCAATGCAATCCCCATCAAAATTCCAAAGACATTTTTCTCAGAAATGGAAAAAACTATTCAGACATTTATATGGAACAATAAAAGACCACGAATAGCCAAAGCAATGCTCAGCAAAAAAAATAAAGCTGGAGGCATAACACTACCTGACTTTAAGCTATACTACAAAGCTATAATAACCAAAACAGTATGGTACTGGCAGAAAAACAGACACACTGACCAATGGAATAGAATAGAGAATCCAGAAATCAACCCACACACTTACTGCCATCTGATCTTTGACAAAGGCACCAAACCTATTCACTGGGGAAGGGACTGCCTCTTCAGCAAGTGGTGCTGGGATAACTGGATATCGATATGCAGGAGAATGAAACTAGATCCATACCTCTCACCGTATACTAAAATCAACTCAAAATGGATTAAGGATTTAAATATACACCTTGAGACAATAAAACTTCTGAAAGAAAACATAGGGGAAACACTTCAGGAAATTGGACTGGGCACAGACTTCATGAATACGACCCCAAAAGCACGGGCAACCAAAGGAAAAATAAACAAATGGGATTATATCAAACTAAAAAGCTTCTGCACAGCAAAAGAAACAATTAAAAGAGTTAAAAGACAACCAACAGAGTGGGAGAAAATATTTGCAAAATATACATCTGACAAAGGATTAATATCCAGAATATATAAGGAACTCAAACAACTTTACAAGAAGAAAACAAGCAACCCAATTAAAAAATGGGCAAAAGAGCTAAGTAGGCATTTCTCTAAGGAAGATATCCAAATGGCCAACAGACATATGAAAAAATGCTCAACATCACTCAGCATCCGGGAAATGCAAATCAAAACCACATTGAGATACCATCTAACCCCACTTAGGATGGCTAAAATCCAAAAGACTATGAACGATAAATGCTGGCGAGGCTGCGGAGAAAAAGGAACTCTCATACATTGTTGGTGGGACTGCAAAATGGTGCAGCCTCTATGGAAAATGGTATGGAGGTTCCTTAAACAATTGCAAATAGATCTACCATACGACCCAGCCATCCCACTGTTGGGAATATACCCAGAGGAATGGAAATCATCAAGTCGAAGGTATACCTGTTCCCCAATGTTCATCGCAGCACTCTTTACAATAGCCAAGAGTTGGAACCAGCCCAAATGCCCATCATCAGATGAGTGGATACGGAAAATGTGGTACATCTACACAATGGAATACTACTCAGCTATAAAAACGAATGAAATACTGCCATTTGCAACAACATGGATGGACCTTGAGAGAATTATATTAAGTGAAACAAGTCAGGCACAGAAAGAGAAATACCACATGTTCTCACTTATTGGAGGGAGCTAAAAATTAATATATAAATTCACACACACACATACACACATACACACACAAACCGGGGGGGGGGGGAAGAAGATATAACAACCACAATTATTTGAAGTTGATACAACAAACAAACAGAAAGGACATTGTTGGGGGGGAGGGGGGGAGGGAGAAGGGAGGGAGGTTTTGGTGATGGGGAGCATTAATCAGCTACAATGTATATCGACAAAATAAAATTAAAAAAAAGAAAAAAAAAAAAAAAGAAGATACATGGGATAATTCCAATTTTTTTGAATTTATTGAGACTTGATTTGTGACCTAATATGTGATCTATCCTGGAGAATGATCCATGTGCTGATGAGAAGAATGAATATTCTGAGGTTGTTGGGTGGAATGTTCTGTAGATATCTGCCAATTCCAATTGGTCTAGAGTCTTGTTTAGATCTTGTGTTTCTCTACTGATTCTTTGCCTAGATGATCTGTCTAATATTGACAGTGGGGTGTTCAGGTCCCCTGCTATTATGGTATTAGTGTCTATTTCCTTCTTTAGGTCTAATAGAGTTTGTTTTATAAATCTGGCTGCTCCAACATTGGGTGCATACATATTTATGATTGTTATGTCTTCTTGATGGATCAGTCCTTTTATCATTAAGTAGTGTCCCTCATTGTCTCTTTTTATGGTTTTTAGTTTAAAGTCTATTTTGTCAGATATAAGAATAGCCACTCCAGCTCGTTTTTCTTTTCTGTTTGCATGGTAAATCTTTTTCCATCCTTTCACTCTTAGTCTGTGTGAATCTTTATGGGTGAGGTGGGTCTCTTGTAGGCAGCATATAGTTGGGTCCTGCCTTTTGATCCAGTCAGCCAGTCTGTGTCTTTTGATTGGGGAATTTAAGCCTTTTACATTAAGAGTTGTTATTGAAAGGTGATGATTTATTCCTTGCATTTTATTGGTTGTTTGGTTGTCTTAGGTGTCTTTTGTTCCTTGCTTTCTGATTTACTGTTTGTTTTCTGTGTTTGTTGGTTCCTTAAGGTTGTAGATAGTATTTTTGTTAGCTTGTTTTCTCTTCATGAATGCCATTTTTATTATACTAGCGGGTTTAGATTTTTCTTGGGTTTTTATGGCAGTGATAGTTATTTTTCAGGAACCAAACCCAGTACTCCCTTGAGGATTTCTTGTAAGGGTGGTCTTGTGGTAGTGAACTCCCGCAGTTTTTGTTTGTCTGAGAAATATACTATTTGCCCCTCATTTCAGAAGGATAGCCTTGCAGGGTAGAGTATTCTTGGCTGGCAATCTTTGTCTTTTAGTATTTTGAAAATATCATCCCATTCCTTTCTAGCTTTTAGGGTTTGTGATGAAAAGTCTGATGTTAACCTGATTCGGGCTCCCTTATAGGTGATTTGACGCTTCTCTCTTGCAGCTTTTAAGATTCTCTCTTTGTCTCTGAGTTTTGCCAATTTGACTATGACATGTCTTGGAGAAGACCTTTTTGGGTTGAATACGTTTGGAGATCGTTGAGCTTCCTGGATCTGAAGATCTGTGATTTTTCCTATACCTGGGAAGTTTGCTTCTTCCCAGATTTAGATGGTCTGTGTGAAAATTCATATATTAGTTGCTAGGGTTGTGTCTTAGTCCGTTTTCTGTTGCTTATAACAGAATATCCACAACTGGGTAATTTGTAAACAAAATTTATTTCTTACAGTTCTGGAGGCTGGAATTCCAAGGTCAAGGAGCCACATCTGGTAAGGGCCTTCTTGCTTGTGGAGACTTTCTGTAGAGTCCCAAGGTAGCACAGGGCATCATAGGGTGAGGGGCTGAGCATGCTAGCTCAGGTCTCTCCTTCCCCTCTTACGAAGCCACTAATGCCCCAACCTCATGACTCCACCTAATCCTAATTACCTCCTAAAGGTTCTGCTTCTCAAGTATTATAGTCTGATTTCCCACTGTCAATACTGCTACATTGGGGATTAAGTTTCAACATGAGTTTCAGAGGGGACAAATATTCAAACCGTAGCAGGCTGCCATAACAAGATACCACAGACTGGGTAGCTTAAACAACAAGAATTTATTTGCTAATATTTCCAGAGGCTGAAAGTCTAAGGTCAAGATGCCAGCAGGTTTGGTTTCTCCTGAGACCTCTCTCCTTGGCTTGTAGATGACCTGCCTTGTTACTGTGTCTTCACATGGCCTTTCCTCTGTGCTCATATTCCTAGTGGCTCCTCCTCTTATTTTAGGGTCACCAGTCCTATTGTATTAGGGATCCACCCTAATGACCTCATTTTAACCTAATCATCTCTTTAACGACAGTATCTCTAAAATACAGTCAGCTTCAACATATAAATTTGAAAGAGTCACAATTCGGCCCACTACCAATTCTCAGAATGCAGTTGACTTCCTGGTTACAGCTTTTGGGGTGAAAGCCCAGTAAGGAGCCTCCCCCTGGTCCTCTTGGCTGACCTCCTGAGTTTTGTTTATTTGTTTTTCTTTTTTTTTTTTTCAAAAGATGACCAGTAAGGGGATCTCACCCCTTGGCTTGGTGTTGTCTGCACCACCCTCAGCCAGTGAGCTAAACCGGCCATCCTTATATAGGATCCGAACCTGTGGCCTTGGTGTTATCAGCACCTCACTCTCCCGAGTGAGCCACGGGCCGGCCCTATTTTTTTTTCTTTTTTTGCGACTGGTAAGGGGATCAGAACCCTTGGCTTGGTGTCGCCTGCACCGCGCTCAGCCAGTGAGAGCACCAGCCATCCCTATATAGGATCGGAACCCGCGGCGGGAGCACCACTACGCTCCCAGCACCGCACTCTCCCGAGTGAGCCACGGGGTCGGCCCTATTTGTTTTTCTATCTGTTCATTTTGTTAGGAAGCCATGGTAGATACAGAGGGAGACTGGGCATTGTGAGTTCTGATTCAACAGACATTTGTTTTCTGCTACAAATCTGTATTGAGCAAACCCTAAGGACCAGACATAGTGTTGTTGTGCCAGGTGTTGGGCCGTAGCAAGAAAAAGACCAGCACATCCTGACCCCTGTTACCCACATTTCCTGCCTGTTATCTTCTCTCTGCAACCTGATCATAACCTACTACTGGGGGAAATTTCTTCTTCTTTCTTCCCCTTATCTGCCTCAGTGCCCAGCACACTTGTTTGCCTGAAGTTGTAGGTGTTCAATAAAAACCATTTGGAAAAAGAAATGGACATGAGAACTCAAAGATATTGTCACAGTGTTACTTGTTCTTAGCCTCAAAGAAGGAAAGAAAAAACCTGCCCAATTTTCTTCTGATTTCAAAGGAGAGGTGAAGAAAAGAAAGACTCACATCTGGCCAAGTGTTAGCTCTGAATACTTCACATAATCAGTTTGAAACCCTTTGTTAGCAGGCCAGACAGCTGTCGTACCCCAAAAAGAAATTAAGTACATAGGAGGTGGCAGGTGAAGAGAAAGGACTTCATCTGGAGCTGCCCTGTAGGTGTGGTTAATAGTGGCCATTGGTTTCCTAGCAACCAAGCCTTTTCCATTTCAGAACTATTTCAGTGCCTGGTCTTTAAATGCTCACCATAGACACTGGAGGATGCACTCAGCACCCTCATGCCTTTCTGAAGAATGTGAAAAGTCCAGAACAATAAGGATAGGAGAGGTGGCCCCTGCCCCTCCAGCCCAGTTACCTGTTGTCACTGATGTCCCCGTCTATGGAACCAGCCCCTGCTCATTTTGTCAAGGAATCCTGGCCTGGACAGGCTACAGAGTCCAAGATTCAGAACTCTGGAATTACTCTTAACACATAAAGAGTTTCTAAGGCAAATCCAGGATACTTTTATTCCCTTAATTCACTGTGTATACTAATCACACTTGTTCAGCCTTCAGAATCTCTCTCCTGGATTACTGCACCTACCTCCTCCTGGTCTCCTGCCCATCTTCCCCTCCTCCCGTCAATCCTGTTCATGCAGCTGCAGTCATCTTTGTAAAAGAAAGTTCCGCTCATTTCTGCCCCACAAGGTCTTTTGCGATATGACTCTTGGTTAACCCTTCATCCCTTTCATTCCTCCACACGCACCCTTTGCGTTGGGCAGACCATACTATTTGTAGCTCCTTAGACACATGAGGCTATTTTACACATCTGTGCCATAAGACATGCTTTTTCTTCCCCAGGATACACTCTAACCTCACTTCTAAAATTGCTCAATTCCCCTGGGAAGTCTTCCCTAACCCTCTCTCTATGCTCACCCTCTCTGCTCCTACAGCACACTGAGTTTACATCTGTCTCAGCACTAAGAAAGATGTGCTCTAGTTGTTGACTTGCTTATCTGTGTCCCTAACTATATGTGAGTCCTTTAAGGACCAGGAGCTGTTTCACTTTTTCCCATATTCTTTATGTCTAGCACAGGGTCTAGTACAATGTAGATGTTTGGTAACTGATAAAGTTTGGATGTGTTGTCCCCACCAAAACTCATGTGAAAATCTGATCCTCAATGTGGCAGTGCTGGAAGCTATTTGGGTCATGGGGGTGGATCTCTCATGAATGGATTAATACTGTTTCTAGGGGATGGGGGAATAAGTGAGTTCTCACTCTATTAGTTCCCATGAGAGCTGGTTGTTTTAAAGACCCTGGCACCTTCTCTCTCTCTCTTGCTTCTTCTCGCTATGTGATCTGCTTGTACCCGCCGGCTGCCTGCCACTTCCCACCATGAGTAGAAGCAGCCTGAGGCCTGTGCCAGATGCAGCTGTCCCAGATTTGTAAGCCAAATAAACCTCTGTTCTTTATAAATTACCCAGTCTCAGGTATTTCTGTTATAGCAACACAAAATGGACTGATACAGTAATTCTGCACTGAATGAATGAGTAGACAGGGAAGTAGTCAGTATTACTGGTCTCCTGCCTATGGTTTTACATATGCTTCTGGTTCCTCTCTAGACTAGAGTTCTGATTTTATGAGAAGTCAGCTGAATGATATGGAAAAAAGTATATGTAGTAGCTTAAATCGCCAGGCAAGTTCACATAGAAATCTTCATTCTACCCTCCCTGGACCTGTGGTCTAGAAGGGATATATCAGGAAAACAATAACCAAAAATGTCTAGGATCTGAGATTGTTCAAGAAACCTAAGATGTCTGAAATAATCTCTCATTTAGTGGAGTGGGTTTTTTACAAATGATACTAGAGATGTGTTTTAATACCTTCCATATCCATGAACACAGGACCCATGGAGGGAATCCATTCCATTATACAGCATGCCAAATTAAAGTCTGAACCAAACAATTTCTATCCTAATTATAAAATCCATTCAGTTTGCATGAATTAGTTGCAGATTTTTTTCAGATAAAGGACATATCTTCTTACCAATTAGCTAAAATCTGCTCCCATATGTCTTTCACATATTGATTTGGACTTTGTCCTTTGTAGCAACCCAGGAAAAGAGCATTCTTTCTTCTATATTACTCTTCAAAGACTAAAAGACTCTTTTAATGTTTTCCTTTGACCTTTCGTTCTCTGGACTGAACTCTTTGGGCTCCTTCAAGTATTTTTCATAAGATATGGTTTTCAAATACTCTCTTATCCTGGTTACCACCTTTTGCATTTTTTATTATACCAAATTCCAACTGTCAAGACTGTAAAGATTTGAGATGTTATACTCTTTGCAAGGTAATAAATTAACCTGCCAAAGTTTTGTGAATGCTGGCAGAAGACACAATTCTCCTGGGTCAGAAATAAGGACAATATAGCAAAAGTAATAGCTGAAGTAGCATCACTTTCTTGTACCAGTTCTGTAAGCCCCAGTGACCACAGAGAGATGTGAAAAGGATCAGATAACACCTGCACACACAGTGTGTTACATTACAGAAGAGGAGCCATAACCTTAAGAAACCACACCTTTTATAATAGGCTGCAAGCAAGATTGCCTATCTATGCTCTGATAGACATTATCTTTACCTTCCAAGGCTGTTTGCTGTACAAACTTACTCAAAAAGATAGTTCAGAAAATGTTGTCAATGACTCTAGTTGCAAGATGTGCAGAAATGTGGGAGCTCCATGGAGAATTGTCTACCAGGACCCTTACAGGCACCAGCATTCAGGGACATACAAAAAGGACGAATTGAAAACAATTCTGGTCTCTAGAAGCCACAGTGTGAGCATCATCTCACACCATTTATGGTGCAGTAAGACCTGTACTTCAGATAAGCTGTGGCCTTAAATTATGGAGGACAACAATCAGTGAACGCATGTCTCACACATCTACTCACTTATTATTTATGAGCATTTTCCTTCTTCCATTTAAATGTGTATTTAGTGAAACAGGGGTCAGATCCCACGGAGTCCCCTTGGGAGTGAATTCTGGGTCCTGTGTGGTTAGTAGCATTTTCATTTATTGCTTTTTTTTTTTTTTTAATTTTATTTAGTCGATATACATTGTAGCTGATTAATGCTCCCCATCACCAAAACCTCCCTCCCTTCTCCCTCCCCCCCTCCCCCCCAACAATGTCCTTTCTGTTTGCTTGTTGTATCAACTTCAAATAATTGTGGTTGTTATATCTTCTTCCCCCCCCCCCCCCGGTTTGTGTGTGTATGTGTGTATGTGTGTGTGTGAATTTATATATTAATTTTTAGCTCCCACCAATAAGTGAGAACATGTGGTATTTCTCTTTCTGTGCCTGACTTGTTTCACTTAATATAATTCTCTCGAGGTCCATCCATGTTGTTGCAAATGGCAGTATTTCATTCGTTTTTATAGCTGAGTAGTATTCCATTGTGTAGATGTACCACATTTTCCGTATCCACTCATCTGATGATGGGCATTTGGGCTGGTTCCAACTCTTGGCTATTGTAAAGAGTGCTGCGATGAACATTGGGGAACAGGTATACCTTCGACTTGATGATTTCCATTCCTCTGGGTATATTCCCAACAGTGGGATGGCTGGGTCGTATGGTAGATCTATCTGCAATTGTTTGAGGAACCTCCATACCATTTTCCATAGAGGCTGCACCATTTTGCTGTACCACCAACAATGTATGAGAGTTCCTTTTTCTCCGCAGCCTCGCCAGCATTTATCGTTCATAGTCTTTTGGATTTTAGCCATCCTAACTGGGGTTAGATGGTATCTCAATGTGGTTTTGATTTGCATTTCCCGGATGCTGAGTGATGTTGAGCATTTTTTCATATGTCTGTTGGCCATTTGTATATCTTCCTTAGAGAAATGCCTACTTAGCTCTTTTGCCCATTTTTTAATTGGGTTGCTTGTTTTCTTCTTGTAAAGTTGTTTGAGTTCCTTATATATTCTGGATATTAATCCTTTGTCAGATGTATATTTTGCAAATATTTTCTCCCACTCTGTTGGTTGTCTTTTAACTCTTTTAATTGTTTCTTTTGCTGTGCAGAAGCTTTTTAGTTTGATATAATCCCATTTGTTTATTTTTCCTTTGGATGCCCGTGCTTTTGGGGTCGTATTCATGAAGTCTGTGCCCAGTCCTATTTCCTGAAGTGTTTCTCCTATGTTTTCTTTAAGAAGTTTTATTGTTTCAGGGTGTATATTTAAATCCTTAATCCATTTTGAGTTGATTTTAGTATACGGTGAGAGGTATGGATCTAGTTTCATTCTCCTGCATATGGATATCCAGTTATCCCAGCACCATTTGCTGAAGAGGCAGTCCCTTCCCCAGTGAATAGGCTTGGTGCCTTTGTCAAAGATCAGATGGCAGTAAGTGTGTGCGTTGATTTCTGGATTCTCTATTCTATTCCATTGGTCAGTGTGTCTGTTTTAATGCCAGTACCATACTGTTTTGGTTATTATAGCTTTGTAGTATAGCTTAAAGTCAGGTAGTGTTATGCCTCCAGCTTTATTTTTTTTGCTCAGCATTGCTTTGGCTATGCGTGGTCTTTTATTGTTCCATATAAATGTCTGAATAGTTTTTTCCATTTCTGAGAAAAATGTCTTTGGAATTTTGATGGGGATTGCATTGAATTTGTATATCACTTTGGGTAGTATGGACATTTTCACTATGTTGATTCTTCCAATCCAAGAGCATGGAATATCTTTCCATCTTCTTGTATCCTCTCTAATTTCTCTCAGCAGTGGTTTGTAGTTCTCATTATAGAGATTTTTCACCTCCTTGGTTAACTCAATTCCTAAGTATTTTATTTTTTTGGTGGCTATTGTAAATGGGCAGGCTTTCTTGATTTCTCCTTCTGCATGTTCACTATTGGAGAAAAGAAATGCTACTGATTTTTGTGTGTTGATTTTGTATCCTGCTACTGTGCTGAAATCATTTATCAATTCCAACAGTTTTTTTGTAGAGGTTTTAGGCTGTTCGATATATAGGATCATGTCATCTGCAAACAGGGACAGTTTGACTTCATCTTTTCCAATCTGGATGCCCTTTATTTCCTTCTCTTCTCTGATTGCTCTGGCTAGTACTTCCAACACTATGTTGAATAGGAGTGGTGAGAGTGGGCATCCTTGTCTAGTGCCTGTTCTTAAAGGAAAAGCTTTCAGCTTTTCCCCATTCAGGATGATATTGGCAGTGGGTTTGGCATATATGGCTTTAATTATGTTGAGATACTTTCCCTCTATACCTAACTTATAGAGGGTCTTTGTCATGAATGAGTGCTGAACTTTATCAAATGCTTTTTCAGCATCTATAGAGATGATCATATGGTCCTTGTGTTTGACTTTATTAATATGGTGTATCACATTTATTGATTTGCATATGTTGAACCAACCTTGCATCCCTGGGATGAATCCCACTTGATCGTGATGAATAATTTTTCGTATGTGTTGCTGTATTCTGTTTGCTAGTATTTTAGTGAGGATTTTTGCATCTATATTCATCAAGGATATCGGCCTGTAGTTTTCTTTTTTGGTTATATCTTTACCTGGTTTTGGTATCAGGATGATGTTTGCTCCATAGAATGAGTTTGGGAGATTTGCGTCCGTTTCAATCTTTTGGAATAGTTTGTAAAGAATCGGTGTCAATTCCTCTTTGAATGTTTGGTAAAATTCTGCTGTGAATCCATCTGGTCCTGGGCTTTTCTTTGTTGGGAGCCTTCTGATAACAGCTTCAATCTCCTTTATTGTTATTGGTCTGTTCAAATTTTCTACGTCTTCACGGTTCAGTTTTGGGAGCTTGTGTGTGTCCAGAAATTTATCCATTTCCTCCAGATTTTCAAATTTGTTGGCATATAGTTGTTTATAGTAGTCTCGAATGATTCCTTGTATTTCAGATGAATCAGTTGTAATATCGCCTTTTTCATTTCTAATTTTTGTTATTTGAGTCTTCTCTCTTCTTTTTTTTGTTAGCCATGCTAATGGTTTGTCAATTTTATTTATCTTTTCAAAAAACCAACTTTTTGATTCGTTGATCTTTTGAATTGTTTTTTGGTTTTCAATTTCATGCAGTTCTGCTCTGATCTTAATGATTTCTTTCCGTCTGCTAACTTTAGGATTGGATTGTTCTTGTTTTTCTAGTTCTTTAAGGTGAAGTGTTAGGTTGTTCACTTGCCATCTTTCCATTCTTCTGAAATGAGCATTTAATGCAATAAATTTTCCCCTCAATACTGCTTTTGCAGTATCCCACAGGTTTTGGTATGATGTATCATTGTTTTCATTAGTTTCAATAAATTTTTTGATTTCCTGCTTGATTTCTTCTTGGACCCATATGTCATTAAGTAGAATGTTGTTTAATTTCCATGTGTTTGTATAGTTTCCAGAGTTTTGTTTGTTATTAATTTCTAGTTTTAATCCATTGTGGTCTGAGAAGATACATGGGATAATTCCAATTTTTTTGAATTTATTGAGACTTGATTTGTGACCTAATATGTGATCTATCTTGGAGAATGATCCATGTGCTGATGAGAAGAATGAATATTCTGAGGTTGTTGGGTGGAATGTTCTGTAGATATCTGCCAATTCCAATTGGTCTAGAGTCTTGTTTAGATCTTGTGTTTCTCTACTGATTCTTTGCCTAGATGATCTGTCTAATATTGACAGTGGAGTGTTCAGGTCCCCTGCTATTATGGTATTAGTGTCTATTTCCTTCTTTAGGTCTAATAGAGTTTGTTTTATAAATCTGGCTGCTCCAACATTGGGTGCGTACATATTTATGATTGTTATGTCTTCTTGATGGATCAGTCCTTTTATCATTAAGTAGTGTCCCTCATTGTCTCTTTTTATGGTTTTTAGTTTAAAGTCTATTTTGTCAGATATAAGAATAGCCACTCCAGCTCGTTTTTCTTTTCTGTTTGCATGGTAAATCTTTTTCCATCCTTTCACTCTTAGTCTGTGTGAATCTTTATGGGTGAGGTGGGTCTCTTGTAGGCAGCATATAGTTGGGTCCTGCTTTTTGATCCAGTCAGCCAGTCTGTGTCTTTTGATTGGGGAATTTAAGCCTTTTACATTAAGAGTTGTTATTGAAAGGTGTTGATTTATTCCTAGCATTTTATTGGTTGTTTGGTTATCTTAGGTGTCTTTTGTTCCTTGTTTTCTGATTTACTGTTTGGTTTCTTTGTTTGTTGGTTCCTTAGGTTGTAGATAGTGTTTTTGTTAGCTTGTTTTCTCTTCATGAATGCCATTTTTATTGTACTAGCGGGTTTAGATTTTTCTTAGGTTTTTATGGCAGTGGTAGTTATTTTTCAGGAACCAAACCCAGTACTCCCTTGAGGATTTCTTGTAAGGGTGGTCTTGTGGTAGTGAACTCCCGCAGTTTTTGTTTGTCTGAGAAATATACTATTTGCCCCTCATTTCGGAAGGATAGCCTTGCAGGGTAGAGTATTCTTGGCTGGCAATCTTTGTCTTTTAGTATTTTGAAAATATCATCCCATTCCTTTCTAGCTTTTAGGGTTTGTGATGAGAAGTCTGATGTTAACCTGATTGGGGCTCCCTTATAGGTGATTTGACGCTTCTCTCTTGCAGCTTTTAAGATTCTCTCTTTGTCTCTGAGTTTTGCCAATTTGACTATGACATGTCTTGGAGAAGGCCTTTTGGGGTTGAATACGCTTGGAGATCGTTGAGCTTCCTGGATCTGAAGATTTGTGATTTTTCCTATACCTGGGAAGTTTTCTGCCACTATTTTGTTGAATATGTTTTCAATGGAATCTCCATTTTCCTCCCCTTCTGGAATACCCATGACTCGGATATTTGAGCGCTTGAGGTTGTCTGATATCTCTCTCAGATTTTCTTCCATGTCCTTGATTCTTTTTTCTTTCTTTTTGTCTGCTTGTGTTATTTCAAACAGCCCATCTTCAAGTTCAGAGGTTCTCTCTTCAACTTCGACAAGCCTGCTGGTTAAACTCTCCGTTGTGTTTTTTATTTCGCTGAATAACTTCTTCAGTTCAGCAAGTTCTGCTACATTTTTTTTCAGGACATTGATTTCCTTGTATATTTCCTCTTTCAGATCCTGTATACTTTTCCTCATTTCATCATGATGTCTAGCTGAGTTTCTTGTATCTCATTCAGTTTCCTTAGAATTATCACTCGAAATTCCTTGTCAGTTATTTCAAGGGCTTCTTGTTCTATAGGATCTAGAGTATGAGATTTATTAACTTTTGGTGGTATACTTTCTTGATTTTTTGTATTTCTGGTGTCTTTTTTTTGGTGTTTATTCATTGTGACAGGGGGTTTCACAGTCCACCGGTTTAAGACTAATGACTAACTAGGATGTTGCTGTGGTTGCCAATTTGGTATGGCTCCCGCCGTGACTGCTCAGTTGGCCTCTAGTGTCTTGTGTGTGTGGTTGCCTCGGGTCTTGGGCTTCTCCGGGGATCCACCTTTCTGGTCAGCTTGTACTCTGCTGGGCTGGTGGATCACGTACCACAGGGTGTGTGATCTCTGTTGAGCTTTCACTTTCTGTACAGGACTTCTCCCCGTTCCGTGTGCTCTGGCCCAGGCTGTTAGATCGTGCAGTGGCGACCCCACCGGGTGTATGGTTTCTGTCGAGTCTCCGCCTCCCTGGCCGCACGTCTCCCCCCTCTGTGCACACTGTGCTGGGTTGGGGCGTGTCTTCTGCACCCCTCGTCTATCAGCTGGGCCTTCAAGACCCTGCTCAGCACCGCCTCGCCCAGGAAGTCTACCAGGTTTCTGCTAGGCACAGACGACCGGTCTCTCTGGGTGCCTTTGTAGCACTGTGTAGATCTTTCTCGGGTCTTGTTCACCTTTGTATCCCCCCGGTATAAACCGAGTCTAGTGCCCGCCTGCAGCCTGCTCTCCGGCAGGTTCAAGCGGACCTGGGAACTGTCCTACCACACTATTCCCAACCAGAAATTCGTTAGGCTTTTTTCCAAACTGGTGGTCGCAGAGATGGTATCTGCCTCCCAGTAACAGGAAGTTTACCGGGGCCGGAGTCCAGGGTGTGGTGGAGTGACAGTCGGCCCGCCCGTACTTCCTAGCCCTCCCAAAACTGGTCGGGACGCCCCACACCCCCAGCCCTGCCAGAGAACCGTGGAGGGAGTGGGAGAGGAGGTCGACCCGCAGGGTCCGGAAAGCCCCGCGCCAGGCCAAGCAAATGGGCTCAGTGATGGCCGAGCAGGGCGGAGCTGCCCGCACCTGGGAAAATGGAGGCAGCACCGGGGCAGTGAGTGGCCTGGTGGTGCAGGCGGGAAGCCGCGTGGGCATCCACCCCCCGAACGGAGCTGTGCTAGGGATCACTCACAGTGCTGTGCCAGGTCGGGCGCTCGCTCTGTCTCTGGTTTGTTGCCTTCCGTGTTCTCGGCGCTGCCGCCTCGGGCTGTTCAGTCGCGGCGCCGCTCGGGCGCTCCCAGGAGTCTTCTTTAATGCCGGCTTGAAACCTCGAATCCTGGATAGGGCAGCTGGCCGCCTTCAGTGCGGCCCCAGCCTCCGGGATCCTGGCTGCATCCACAGCAGCCCTGGCGCCATGTTCCCTGTTTCAAGACTCACTTTTGCAGCTAAGAATCAGTTCTTTTCCTGCTCCACACTTCAAAGCTGTTGCCTGTAAATGAGGCAGCCTCTCCTGCCGGGGGCAAAGTGGCGTTGAGCCCCCACGACCGGCCAGCAGCAGCAGTCCTCCCTTAAGAGATGGCCAGAGGAAGGTCCACAAGTTTCCCGGCTGCCTGAGGCCTAGTGGCCACCTTTTCCACCTCAGCTACTCCGCGCCAGCCGCCGCAGCTGCCGCCATCTTGAAACCGAAACTTCCAATTATCTTTGAAATCCACAGATAATCCCCAAACCACATTTGAGTGATTAGTATCCCTGTTTTCTATACCAAACTTTTCATGTGAAATTGTAATTAAGAGTAAGATCATCATTTTAAAGTTTCACCTCCTTGCCCCCTCTCAAACCCATCCCATTTTACTGTCGATATTCTTTCAGATCATCAGTCCTGCCTCTTGGCCTCTTTCTTCATTTATTGCTTTAATTATGCTTATTGTAACCAGCCAACAAAACCAAGCAAAGGGCATCTGTCTGTGAAAAATAGGTTTATTATGGAAATTGCTAATGACTTTTTGTGAACATAACAGTATAGAGCCAGCTTAATCCTAAGAATAATAGTCATGAAATTATGACAAGAGTTTTGCCAGAATTTTCAGATCCATTTAGTCAATTTTATATATCTAGGCTTGAGAAAAACTTGGGTTTTATTCATTTATTCATTCAACAAATAGATATTGAATGAACTCTGTCAGGCACTATTAGAGGTGCTGAAGATAGAGCAATGAAAAAGACAAAGCCTCTACTCACCACATGGAGTTTATATTCTAGTGTGAGAGATACATAAAGCAAAAAGGTAACTACATAGTTAAATAATGTCAGGTAGAATGGATCTGGAGAATTGTGTCAGCAAGTTTTCAGAAAAGGAGCTTCTAGTACCCACCCATCACAGAAACATCAATCTGAATAATCATCATGCATAAAAACACCTTCACAAGAACTAAGCAATCCAGGTGAAAGATTATATCACCTGAGTATAACACAGAAATAAGAAAAGAAACATAGAAGAGGGTAAGAAGGACAGTTTCATATTATCTATTTCAATTCTTCACTTCCCCAAGCCCACATGGCAGAGTGTGGGGAGAGATACTCTCCATGTGGGGGAAGGAGAGCAAAGTGAGTACCCAACTTTACTGTACATCACAGAACCAGGCCTGCCCCAGTGATCCCTGGCACCAACCCAGCCTCTGTGGACCCAGGCTCCTAAACAACCCAGGCACCAGGTTGTCCCCCATGGCACCAGGCTCCAGGCCAACCCCATGTCAGGGCAGACCCAAGCTCCAGGCTAGCCCCATGGACCTGGTTAGCAGGCCCACCCCAGGGGACCCTGGCACCAGGCTGGGTCCTGTGGACCTAGGATCCAGACTCACACTGTGGACCCAGCAAACTTACCCATACCCCAGGATCCAGGACCCAGCACCCAGGCCAGCTCAACCAGGAACTACAGCAGCAAGCCTGCCCATAGACCCTGCCAATCAGTCTACCTAGAGCCTCTGGCCAAAGTCAGTCTGTAGAGATTGAAAGGGGTGCCTACTTCTTCCAATGCACATACACCAACATAAGAACACAAGGATCAAGAATAATCAGAAAAACAAGGCACTGCCAAAGGAACAATGTAAAACAACAGTAACCAACCTAAAGAAATGAAAATCCATGAAATATCTGGCAAAGAATTAAAATTAATCATCTTAAGGAAGCTCAGTGAGCTATAGATAACAGATATACAAGCAAATGAAATCAGGGAAACAATACATGAACAAAATTAAAAGTTCAACAAAGAGAGAGAAATAATTTTAAAAAATTATGGAGTTGAAGTATGCAGTCTGAACTGAAAAATTCCCTAGAGAGCTTTAACAGCACACCCAGTCAAGCAAAAGAAGGAATCATAAGCCAAAAGACAGGTCATTTGAAATTATCCAGCCAGAGCATGCATGCATAAATAAATGAATGAATGAATGAATGAATGATAAAAATTAAAAGGAGTAAAGACAGCCTATGAGACTTATGGGACACCTTCAATCCAAACCATAATACACTATGGAAGTTTCAGAAGGAGCAGAAAAGGGAGCAGAAGCAGTTTTTAAAGAAATAATGACAGAAAACTTCCCAAATCACAAGAGGAAAATCAACACCCAGATCTATGAAGCCCAAAGAACCCCAAATAGATTAAAAATAGTGTGACTGAGACACATGATAAACAAATCCTCAAGTGAAAGACAAAGAGAATTTTTAAACATCAAGAGAAATGCAACTCATTACAAACAAGGGAGGCTTTACAAGACCATCAGCAGACTTTTCAGCAGAAGCATTGCAAGCCAGGATATAATGAGATGACATATCCAAAGTTGTGAAAGAAAAAAAACTGCAAACCAAGAAAAAATATCTATTTTTTATAATATATATTTTACACAGTGAAACTGTTCTTCAGAAATTAAGGAGAGATAAACTTCACCAGACAAAGAAAAGTTGTGGGAGTTTATCATGACTAGACCTGCCTTACAAGAAATGCTAAAGAAAGCTCTTCAAGTTGAAATGAAAGGATGCTGTCTAACAACATGAAAACAAATGAAAGTATAAAATTCATTGTAAAGGTAAGAATATAAACAAAGTCAGAACACCCAAATACTGTAACAGTGGTATGTAAAGCACTTTTAACTCCAGTAAAAAAGTTTAAAAAGACATGCTCAGACCTCTTGCCATGTGATATCCTGCACTGCTTCAGGACTTTGCAGAGTCCCCACCAAAAAGAAGGCTCTCACGTAATATGCCCCCTGGACTTTGGACTTTCAAGCCTCTAACACTATACTGTGGATTATGAATTCAGAACAACAGTAGAAGAAATTTGCATCTTGCTGTGATATCAGAAGCTTCACCTAAGAGGCCTCAATTTCTGGGCAAAGGAATCATGTGGAAGCATGTTTACCCACATGTCTGGTGGTTGATGCTGGCAGCAATCAGAGATCTCTACTGGGCTTTGTCAGCCAGAGAACCACTTTATATAGCCTGCACTTCCTCAGAGTATGGCAATCTTGAACTTCTTCTATTCACACTTAGAGCTCCAAAGATCTCACATACCTCTTAACAGCTTCATATGTCACATCATGTGATATCTGCCCAAATCAAAAGTCTACCACTCAGACTCAAATGAAGGAATATACTCCCTCATCTTTTGGCTGGAAGAGTGTCAATGATATATTGCATTGTAAGAAGAGCATATGGAATGGTAGGTATTTTTATGGTTATCTATGGAATATACAATCTGCCACACCCGGCTATAACCTATGTCTTCCCATATAGACTATATTATTTAAGCAAAAGAGCAGCAGAAATTATTGTGCATTGAATATGTGTATTTGTGAGAATGTTTCTTGGTTTTGGAGCACTAATTTTGCTGTAAATCTATAATTGATTAGAAGTCACAAAGACATAAAGTACATACTGTATCTTACTATGTAAATCCAAATACCAGATGCATTTTCAGTATTAATTTATGAATTGATTATGTCTTTGGTATTGTTGCTCAAAGTAAAATGCCTTTGGTCTTAATAAAGGTGATGGGTAATTTTATGTGTTAACTTGACTGGGACATAGAGTACCCAGACATGTGATCAAGCATTATTCTGGATAAGTCTGTGAGGGTGAATAAGATCAACATTTGAATCGGTAGACTGAGTAGTGTTTTGTCCTCCCCACACATGAGCAGACTTCATCTAGTCATTAAAAACCTGAAGAGAACAAAAAAAATCTGTGCAAGAAGGAACTTTTTTGGCTTGTCTGCATTGGACATTGGTCTTTTCCTGCCCTCAAACAAGAACTTATATCAACAGCTCTCTTGAATTTCCACCTTGCTGACTTCAAATCTTGGGATTTCTTCAGCCTTCACAGTTATGTGAACTAATTCCTATAAATTCTGTGTGTGCGCGTGTGTGTGTGTGTGTGTGTGTATGTGTGTGTGTGTTTGTGTGTATGTGTCCTATTGGTTTTGTTTTTCTGAAGAACTTTGACTAATACAGTAGAATTTTATAACTCTGGAAGAAAAAATGGCATCTCTTAAAAAGTATATTATACTAATTGTATTTTTAAAGTCATGAAGAAAAGTAGTCATCATATTTTTAATTGTCTTAAGGAAATGAAACACAGAACACACGAATTTTAAAATAAAAATGAAATAAATAGTTAAAAGATCAAAATATTTTTTTAAAAACTACAGTTACAACATTTTGTTAATGAATGCATAATATATAAAATATGTAAATTGTGATATCAATAGCAAAAATGTCGGGAGAGAAGAAACCAAAATTTTGTTTTTGAATGTGGTCAAAGCTAAGTTGTTATCTGCTTAAAATAAAGTGTTGTAACTCCAAAATGTTTTATGTAAGCCTCATGGTAACTGCAAAGGAAAGCCTGTAGAAGGTATGCAAGTGATAAAAAGAGAGCAATAAAAGCATATCACTACAAAAATCACAAAATCACAATGGAAGACAACAGGACAGGGAGAATGGAACAAAGGAACAATAAAACAGTCAGTAAACAATAAACAAAATGGCAATAGTTAGTGCTTACCTATCAATAATTACTTCAAGTGTAAATGAACTAAAGTCTCCAATCAAAAGAAATACAGTGGCTTCATGGATTTAAAAAAAAAGAAAAGGAAAAACAAGATCCAACTACATGTTGTCTACAAGAGACTCGTGTTAGCTTTAAAGATGCACATAGACTGCAAGTAAAGAGATGGAAAAAGATATTCCATGAAATAATAACCAGAATACAGCAGAGGTGGGTGGCTATATTTATATCAGACAAAATAGATTTTAAGTCAAAACTGTCACAAGAGACAAAGGAGGTCATTATATATAACAATAAAGGACTCAATTTATCAAAAGGAAATACAATTGTAGATATATGCACCCAACATTGGAGCACCTAAATACATAAAGCAAATATCAACAGAACTGAAGGGAGAAATAGATAGCAATATGATAATAGTAAGAATTCAATATCCCACATTCAACAGTGATCATTCAGGTAGAAAATCAATAAGTAAACAGCAGACTTGAATAATCCTAAAGACTAAATGGATTATCAGACATATACAGAACATTCTACTGAACAGCAGTACAATACATATTCTTCTCAAGCGCAGATGAAAAATTCTCCAAGATAGATCATATGTTGGCCACAAAACAAGTCTTAACAAATTTAAGAAGATTGAAATCATGTCAAGTATCTTTTCCAACCGCAACGGTAAGAGATTAGAAATCAGTACAGGAGGAAAATTGGAAAATTCATGAATATGCAGAAATTAAAGAACACACTCCTGAATGACCAATGGGTCCAAGAAGAAATTCAAAGGGAAATCAAAAACATCTTGAGAGAAAATGGAAACACAACATATCAAAACTATGGGACACAGAAAAAGCAATTCTAAGGGAAAAGTTTGTACTGATAAATGCCTATATTAAGAAAAAAGAAGGATCTCAAATAAAGAATCTAACTTTACACGTCAAGGAACCAGAAGAAAAAAGAACTAAACCCAAAATTAGCACACGTGCACATACACACACATTCACACTAGAATATTGTTGAGAAGTGAAAAAATAAAAGAAATCTTGTCATTGACAACATGGGTGAACCTGGAGGATATTATGTTAAGTGAAATATACAAGGCACAAAAGACAGATACTGCATGATTTCACTTCTATGTGGAATCTATAAAAGTTGAAGTCATAGAAGCAGATTGTAGAATGGTGGTTGCCAGGGGCTGGGGGATGGGGAAACTGGGGAGATGTTAGTCAAAGGGTACAAAGTTTCAATTATGTGGGATAAATAAGTTTTGAAGATCTCATGTAGAGCATGGTGACTATAGTTAATAATACTGTATTGTGGTTGAATATACTAATTATCCTGATTTGAGCATCACATACTACCCAAAGGTATTGATATTCAACTCTGTCCCCCACAGATATGTACCATCAATTATGTTTCAATTAAAAAAATTTTTTTAAAGTACTGTATTGTAAACTAGATCTTAAGTGTTCTCACCACACACACAAAATAGTAACTATTTAAGGTGATTAATATGTAAATTAACTTGGTTGTGGTAATCATTTCACAATGTATATGTATATGAAAACATCATGTGGTATATCTTAAATATATGTAATTTTTATTTGTCAACTATATGTCAATGAAGCTGAAGGGGAAAAATCAAGTAGCAGTAAGTACGATACAGAACATGAAGCAGGACAGGAGATAAAGATTAAGAGACAAGGGGTTGCTGACCAAGTCTGGGTGACCAGGGACAACCTTTCTGAGAGAAAATCTAAATGAATAGAAGGAGCTAGCCCTGCCAGAAAGAAAAAATAGCAAGTGCAAAGATCTGAGCTTATCTGAGAAAAACCAAGATCAATTTAGCCAGAATGGAAGGAGCAAGGTAGAACGTGGCTGGAGATGGGACTTTGCCTTTTTTTTTGGAATAACATGCCTTAAAACACACTGGAAACCTAAGCTCTTCCCATGTTAGGAGAGAAGACTTTATTCCTTTGTCCCCATATTCATCTTTCCTAATAAATTTAAAACGTTTTATAAACCTCTTCTTACGTTATTGCTATGCTTTAAACTTTTCATTGGTTCTCCATTAACTACAGTGCAAAAATACAAGCTCCTTGGTATCTCATGCAAACCCACTTGGCCAGTTCTCCAGCACCCTTATACCATGGCATCCAGCCATATGAAGTCCTGGCAGGTCCCACATCAAGCCACTCTCCAGGCTTTTCCTACCGAGGGTACCTATTCCTAGAGTGCCTTTGCCTTCTCATCATGATCTCCCATGCACCCTTCAGGACTGAGCTTGACATCACTGCTCTGGGAAGTCCTATGTAAATACCCAATCTGGATAAGGACCCCTATTCTGTCTTTACCTCTCTCTTACATCTTTCCATTTTCAACTGTAGTTGCTTACTTATTGTGTATCACATTTGCCATTGAGCTCTCTGAGGGGAGGGAATCTTGTGTTTAGTCTC
The DNA here is from genome assembly GCF_027409185.1 of Cynocephalus volans. NCBI lineage: Eukaryota > Metazoa > Chordata > Mammalia > Dermoptera > Cynocephalidae > Cynocephalus > Cynocephalus volans. The sequence goes on from NC_084468.1 coordinate 14,573,224, forward strand.
TGTATTTTATATTTTTAATACAGTATGTTAGGTGCCCAATATTTTTGGCAGAATGAACAAGTGAATGAATGCATGAATATCCTACATTTGAATATTTTCTCTATTAGCAGGAAGCATTTGAATACATTCCTCTGGACTGCTACAGCAGCTGCTCTAATCATATTGAAAACATTTACTTTTAGGCTGCTCAGAACATAATTCAATAAATCATTTTATGCATTAATCAACCACATTTCAAAAAGTTGACACTGCTACTATCCTCTAATAATCTCAGTCACATTGGAAAATAATCTTCCTGGATTATTTTTCTCCTAAGTATTGAACTTACTGTTTGTGATTTCAGGAATGATTTTGTATTTCATGGTCTGAGAAACCCACTTAAGAGGCATTAACAGACCCTGAAACCCCTAGAGGAATATAATCCTTCCTTATGTATAACTTTTCTTGGGTTACTTCATAGTGAACTTAAATTTTTGGTATCTTTATAAGTGTTCTAAATGAAACTCAAAGTCCTTGGCCAGCATAGCTCACGGTAGAGTGTGTTAAATGGTTAAATGGAATGCCCGTGTGTTAGTGCTGCTCAAACAATGTGTAATGTTTGTTTTAATTTAAGTCTTCTCGGAAGCAGACTCTGAAACAAGGATTTGAGTTGAGAATTATTTAGAATGTGCTCAGAATTCAGCAAGGGACCAGGTAAAATAATACAGGAAAGAGAAGGCAGTCAGTCAAGGGTATGCTATTAAGACAGCTATGCTAGTGGGTAGCTGGAGCTTTATCCAAGGAGAAACTCTGGAAAATGATGCAAAACACAATTCTTGCAAATATCCCACTCAAGAAGTGAGAGACATGGAATATGTATATAGCCACATCCAAGAGCCATTGATTGAGAGTTGCTTGGGGGTTGTTAATTTCCAAATACTTTACATTTGCCTCTCACTCTGACAGGTGAACCTGGGAGAAGAAGGGAAAAGGTCCCAGGCACAGAGATGCAAATACTGGCAGGCAAGTAGAGGTATATGGATGGGACACTGACAGTGTCTGCTATAGACTCTTGCTCCATGTAAAGTAAGGCAAATCATAACTAAAGCCAAAATGTTTTCATTATTTTAGTTACTGTTTTAGTTATACTAAGTTTCCATTTACATTGTCAGAGCTAGGGCTCAGACCCTTCAAACCCATTGTACAGACTGGGTCACCAGACCCCTCACACGCAGGTCCATGCTAGGTAATTGGGAAAGATTCTGGCAGCTGTTGGCAGATGACACAAGCTCAGTCCTCAGCTTCCTCAGTGGCAGCAGCTTATAGGTCTGGTAGCTTACAGGTCCAGCAGCTTACAGGTCCGGCGGTGGTGGTAGCCTTGCGGAGGGTCCCGGGGGCACTAGCAGCAGTAATGGCCTCCCAATGGCCCCCCACACACACCCCGGGGGCATCCGAGGGGTGGGAGGTGGCACTGCGGATCAGAGCCACTCATCGTTTATACTTAAGTCCATAACCCAGGACACCAGGGTGCCCATAGCAATTACATTAAGTAGTAACAAAGAAAACCTGAGGATATTTACAGCAAATGCTTGGCAAGATTCTGACCATCTGAGGAGTCCTGACCATTTTCCTATATTTTCCCAACACTCAGCAAGCATCTTTCCTGGCTCTGAACAATAGGGAGGGCCATTCTAAGCTCACACCTCAATGAGCTCTCCTACCCAACAAATAAGTATAAATGCCCTCCCCTTACAGCCCTGTTTGACAATGAACTCAGATAGGACCCAGTACTCAGGTTATAAAGAGGGCCACGGCCCCAAGCAAACAAGCGAAAGCCTTCCCCAGAGTCAGCAAAAAAAGCAGGCATCTAGAATTTTACAGAGCACATCAAAGGTAAGCAAAATTGAAAGAAAAATAAATTGATAAAGACTCTGCTTAAAGTGAACAGCCATTAATCACAGAAGTAATCGCTGAGAAAAAAAATCAGTGGGCCAAGATGGTATAGAGCATACACCTGGAGATCAACTGAAAGGAGAAAAAAAGGCAGAGAATGGAATCTAGGCCAGGCCTAGAAAAGAGATGCTGTCTTGGTCCAACTGGATCAGGGTTATCTGCGGTTCCTTAGAGGGGGACCTGGATATTGATATTAGAACATCATTGTACTCATGACTGTTGTATTTCTGCCTAATCACCTATATTTGTTCTCTTTTCACAGTAAAGGATTAGTCTTCCACAAGTAGTCCTTTTACTATCTTTTTGAAATCCTGGAGTAAAGAACCTATCCAGGTATTGCTGTAAGCAGATGTCAGGTCTAGGAGGACACTGATCTTTGCTTGGTCAAGGGTCTAGCACCCAGAGGGTACAAACCATGAAAGCACCCTGTAAATATGCACGTACGCATACACACACACACACACGCACACACACACGCGCACGCACACACACACACACACATTATGCTGGGTGCACATCACAATATGTCTCTTGAACAGCAGGAATTTTAATTAAATCAGGAGAAACCTAATTTGGCCTAAATTGGCTTGCAACAAAAGGTGTTAAGAGGAACAGAAATTGTTCCGCAATATGGATGTTTGTGAAAGGGAGGGGCTCGATCCATTGACAACTGTAATGAAAAGTGATGTTGAAAATATGAAGCCTACTAAAGATGCTAGAAAGCCTGAAAATGCTACTCTGCGATATTCTGATTACAGAAGGAAATTTATTATAAACATCCACTCCTGAAACTAATTTCATTTGAAGGTACAGCAAATATTGGAGGTTGATTCCTGATAACCCTCAAAGGAAACAAGGGAGGAAGATGAGGAGGGAAAGAAGACTATAACCACTGTTGTGCAGATGGGAAGAGAAAGAGGAAAAGTGTCCCAGTTTGGACAGAGAGAATGAAAAATACGTCTTCTTTCTTTCTTCCTAGCTGTAGAATTTTCTAGACTGAGAAGAGGACCTTTGGTAGCAGGAATGAAAGGGTCACCAAGAAGAACTAAACAGGTCCAGCGAGAATAAGAGGGTGAGAAATTTGAGGATATCAACAACAGACTTGCTGGAGTTGTGTACCGTGGGATCTAGACTGAATAAGGAAGAAAGTAAAACATTGGAAAGGGGGTGGTGGGACATACGACAAAGGGAAGTTTTAGTATACAGCAGTTTTGATGTGGCTAAAAATCAGAAGCATTGTAAGAAAGGGACTAAGCTGGAAGGAGGAAATTGAGGTCATTGTGGGATACAGAAATTTACATTCTTATAGGTGGAGGATGCCCAGCAATAAACCACAGGTGTAGGTGGTTGAAGGGGCGTAAGCGTAAGATCAGAGGAGTCACGAAGAAAAAAGAGCTTGGAGGTCTGGCTGTTGGGTGGTTCATCTTCACAGATGCTGCCCATGATAATTGAAGGAATTGGGGTAGAGAGGAAATTAGCTATGCAGTTGCCAAAGTCTCCAGCATAGAAGGAGAAGTCAGGAGTTCAGCCAATAAAGGCAATGAGAAGTGGTAAAGAGTGGAATGGATGAATGTCATTAGCCTCAAAGGAAGAGGGCTTTTATTTCCATGAGGATGGAAGAGTAATGGTCTGGAAGCAGCTAGGAGAACTTCTCCCATGCCCCATGGGATATGAAGTGTGGGAGGAAATTCAGCTTCCAGCCACAGGGGAGGTAAGTGTCCTCTCACGTCCGGCTGCTATTTAGGTTAAGTGATGTTCCCCAGTTGTGTCCTACACAGCAGTAGCTTCCCTGGATGTTAGAGATGCACAATCAAACAATGTAAAATAAAGGTTTCGTGATGATATAAATTTGAGCTATACTACATGATAGACCCTCCTCTAGGAGGCTCATACTAAAAATTAGGAAAATGCTGTGCAGTAGAAACATGTTTTACCCTATTTTTTCATCTATATTTGAGCACTGAATCATTGTTCTTGGGCGATAACTAGTAACACCTCACAAAATAGGTGTCCTAGAGCAAGTGGAAGAAGCTGAGTTAAGGTAAGAAGGAAGAAAGAGGCCTCAGTGTAAAAGCAAAGAGGTTGAACATAGAGAGGTCTGGTGCAGAATCTAAAGTCAACCTGACTGGTTTTGAATTTCCAGCTTAGGCACTTCCTGGCTTTACAACCTTGGGCAAACTACTTCAGCTCTCTAGCCTCAGTTTACCTATCTGTAGGAGGAGAAGGAGGAGATATATATAGGCTGGTGGTAAAGGTTAACAACACAGAAATGCTTAGAAAAATGCCTGGTATGTGATATATGCCCCCAAATGAGAGCTGTTATTACCAAGTTTATTTACAATGAAAGGAGAGTTTCAGGTGACGGTGTTTTCCAAGCAGTGAGAGTTGCTACATACCGAAGAGCAATCCCAGCTCCAAAGACAGTAGGTGAGGCAACTCTCAGATGGACCTGAATTGGGTAGAAATGTGGATCCCAGGGGCTCCTCCCCAGAAACATAATTAAATATCCTTCCTGCCTACACAGCCTGGGGGTGGGGTGGGTGTGGGGTGCTTGCAGTTCAACCATGTCATTCCCACTGCTATGTGGGCTACATAAGGCAAGATGAACACTTTCTAGTGTGTTTATTATTTATATTTCCTCTGGGGTGAAGTTTTCATTCATTTCCTTTGCCCATTTTTATATCAAGGTCATAAATGATTTTTCTTCCAAGTGTAAGTGCAGGTAGTTCTCACCAACCTCCCTTCCTGCCCCACTCTCTTTGCATGACTGTGAGAGCTGGTTCTGTTCATAGATGTTGTGTCCATGACCTTCTTGTTGAGAATATTAAGAAGCATAATCAATTCATTTTGTAATAAGGATAATGGATAAAGGAGAAATACAGAGCTCTTTTGATCAGAGAATCTGTCTTTAGGCCTTGCAACTATTTTCTTCACTTTCACTCAATATCTTTTCAAATTACTAATCCAAGACTTCAGTTCCCTCTTTTTAGCTGACGGTTTTGAATCAAAAATATTGTAGCGTGTCCACATCTCTGAAATCTAATAAGACAGAATATGCTTTTCCTGCTCATGAAAGCAAGTGAAGATGAATGCTCTAGGCCACCACCAAGGAGCTCTGCCCCTTCTCAGACATCCCCCCGAGGAGATGCCAGGGATATTAACTTATTATTCAGGGCCCAGCCAGAGAAAGCATGCTGAGCCAAATGGGATGGAAAAAGCAAATCCAAATTCAAAAAATTCCTTGCTGATGCCTTACACCCATGCAGGACTTTTTCCCTGTCATTTTCCCATTAGTTGCTCTCAACAATTCTACTCTCATGGGCAATCCAATATTGGTGAGGCAACACCCATTTTTGGTACTTCGGTATATATTAAAACATCTGAAATAAAATCATTTACACCTTGAGAAATATTCAGGGAGTTATAAACTGGGTTAATACAGCTAACCAAGAAGAGGTGCTCCTATTTATTTGGCAATCTTTAACACCTTCCAAAGTAACTTACTGTAGCATTAATCACCATGTACTTGGCTATGTGGATGTGGAACATCATTCCTTATGTTTATTAGCCATTTGTACTTCCCCTAAGGTCAGTATGAGATCCTTCTAGAATAGGAGTGGGAAGGAACCATAATGAGAAAAGAAGGAGGCTATGATAGAGAATTAGGGGAGCAGAGGGAAGAAAAGGAAGGTTTGCAGGCTGCAGGAGATAAAAGATTTCTTTCTTCAACCATCCCAAGATTCGGGGCTGACACCTCTATAACAAAAGACAAATTGACAAGAGAAAAACATAACAAATTTATTTAATATAATCATTACATTGCACAAGAGAGTTCAGAAACGAAGAACCAAAGACTCAGGGAAAACTGTATTTTTATGAACAGCCGTGCAGAAGTATGATTGGAGGATAAAAGGGTATGATCTGATGGTAATAAACTGGGGGAATGCAGCGAGGCCTGTTTGTTCAGATTCTTCGTGGCCTCTCTGTGGTATAGGGCAGGACATCTGTCACACAGGGTCTGCAGGAGAAAAGGGAGGGAAAAGCTCAGAGAGTGACCTTCCTGCTTCTGCAGTTTTCTCAGTTTCTTTCAGCTTAAAATACTCAGTTGGCCAAGATGTCATATTTGGGGGTATGAGCCCTGACAAGGCCAATTCATAGAATTCCAGAAATGACTTCCTCAATCCACTTTTCTCCTCAATATTGCATATAAAGACAAAGCAGATCAAGATGGGAGAATAGACAGTACCCAGTGTCACCCTCTCCAACAATCAACCAATTTACAACTATTAAAAAGCAACCACTGCCAAGCTGGAGCCCTAGAGCTCAGGGGAAGAGGAGAGACATGGAGTTCATGATGGAGGGAGAAGCCACAATGAGAGAAAGAAAGGACTGCTCCCACCATTTCGAGCCCTGGCCACTTCTGGCCACTTAATACAAATAGAGTCCAAAATAGATCTCTGAAAACTGAGCTTTATCACATATGCAGTCCTGTGTGCAGGCTGGTCTGGATATCTGCTGGAGACACCCTCATCTAAGGCAGATTCAACTCATTAATGTCAATATCATGCAATGAGCACCATGCCCACAGAGGGCAGTACAATTCTGTAAGCTCAGGGAAATGGTTAAGCAGCCTCTTAACCAGAAAGGGCACTGCTCAGGGGAGTCACAGGCTGTGGAGGCCAAGTCAAGCAGGACTTTTGCCTTCACTAACACAGGCACTTGAATTCTAAGGGGCAAGAATGAAGTAGAAAACAGGGTTACATTCAAACTTCAAAATTTTTTGCTAAGCAAAATGGGATCAAGTGCTGTGATATTCAAAATACAGTAGGTTGGGAGGGGGGTTCCTTCTTTTTTAAGAGAACACTTGTGGTTGAGAATAAAAGGGAAAAGGTCGTATCTTAAATCTCTTTAATGACAATTGCTCACATGCCATCAGAATACACTTAACTCCATCTGTCCTTTCACTGTGTCTCTTTTAAGAGGAGTAATGCTATTTTAATCATAATTCAATTACTGGAGTTGAGCGCCATCTTATTGGAATGGCATGAAAATTAAAGACAATCATCTCAAACAGAAGTTTAACAACAATTTCTTATGCTTAAGGACCGAGCAGAGTAGGAGAGAAAGAGAAACAATCAAAAATGGCAAAGGGTGAAATTTAAAGAACTTCACTTTCTTAAAAGACCTATAAAATTGGAATGTCAAACAGTTATAGACAAACTACATACATTTAACAAGGAAAGGAAAATATATCCAACAAGATTCTTTGTTGCTATTTTTTTCTTAATGTTATAAATTGATCTCTTACTACAATAGCTTTTGCTCATTTTCATTGTAGAAAATTAAGACGATACAGATAAGAAAAAGGAGAAAATAAGAATTAACTATTGTCCTGCAACCATAAGAGAATCTCAGTTGACTCTATATGCACATATGCATCTGACTACCTATCTTCCACACATCTATTCATCCATCCACATGGTTACGCACACACAAAGACATATACGCAAACACATATATACAAACACAAAATTTTAACCAATTGTATTGTCATTTTAAACTCTTAACAACATAGTAAGCAATACCACTATTCATCAATGTGCAGTTTTCCTCTGCTTCCAAGCCTACAATAAGACTTACTTCCCTGTTCTCTGAGGTTCGCTGTGGTAGTTGACTTTGGCAAATAAAATGAGAATTGAACTGACATATGTCACTTTGCAATGGAAGCATTTTAATCCCCCGTAGTAACTATCTGGACTGCTCCTTTCCTGCTATGACATGGAGGTATCATAAGATGGAAATATCCTGAAATGACAAGCCAACACTTGGAGGGAGGAAAGCTCTGAGAAACTGTCACGCAGCTGATGGTGAACCTTGGTGCAAAGATTGCACATTACAGGAGTTCTGTCTGTGGCAGAAATAGCCAAACACTGGTATCCAATTGTGCTTCCTCATTGGCTGGGAGCATCTGGCGGGGCGTGGCCTTTGTGTGTTGGGTGGTATTGGAGCCATAGGAGCGGCAGCTGTAGGCTGCAGGTTTCTTTGCTGCAAGAGCTGAATGGCGATTCTCTATGGCCGCCACATGGGGTAAAGTGTGGAGATTTTTAATAGGCTGATTTTGAGGTATAGTACATATACCTTGTGCATTTCTTGTTTATTCATCACTATTCTTGTTTATTCATAAATATTCACAAATATTCATAATATTGGCTGATATTATGAACAGGTTGGGTTTTTTCCCCATGTCATTTGAGAATTAATTATTGCTAGTATGCAGGAAACCTAAATTCTGGATATTTATTTTCTAACCTGAAACTTGTTGAATTCCTATTAATTTGTTTGCTTGTTAGGTTGAGTTTTTGTATTAAGTACAACATCATACATAGTTTTGTCTCCTTTTTTTGGATAATTCTGCTTCGTTTGTTTTCCTATCTTTTTGCCAAATCAGGGTTGAAATATATTGATGATTGTGGATAGTTCGTGTTCATGAAAATCCCTTAAATTTTACTGTTAAGGATTATGCTGGATGTTCTATGCCAGGATGTGAAAAAAAATATTCCTAGATCAGTTTCCCATGAAAATCTAAATCACCAAAATTAACTTAAGAAATCTAGGAATATATTTTCACATGTCTTGCTACAGAATTGTGGATAAAGTACTCATACATTTTCTGCTTCCTCTCTATGATCATGTTTTTTATCATACTTAGTGTTTATGGCTGTGCTTTATTTGTTCTTTTTTTTTTAGACTTTAAAAAGTTTCCTTCTTTTATGGGTCTTTTCAAAGAACCAGCTCTTCAAAGTATCATTTCTGTATCTTTCTTTTTCTAATTATTAATTTCTGCTTTTATCTTCAGTGTTCCTTGATTCATTCTCTGCTTTATTTAATTTTATTTTCACAAGCTTTTAAAAAAGAAAAAAGTGAGATCTGTTTGTTCTTTTTCTAGCCACATCTGTTATCATAATCACAATAACTACATATCACCAGCAGCATGGGGTCGTGACCAAGAATGTAAACTCTAGTCTGGTACCAATTGCTTGGTTTCGTATCCCAGCTTTACCTTTGCCAACTGTGTGACATGGACAAGCAGTTTCCCCATCTATAAAATGAGGATTATTATTATAATAAAAATGATCTCATAGGGTTAGTGTCAAGATTACTTGAGCTAATATTTGAAAAGCTTTTGAAACAGGGCTTGGCACATAGTGACTGCTATGTAATACATGAATAAATTACATTTATGCAGTACTTTATCCTTTAAAAAGCATCTTCACATTAATTTTCTCCCTTAGCTATCATGACAACCCCATGAGGCAAACCATTCTCATCCCTGCTTTATATATGATAAACTGTAACTCCAACAAGTTGATTTAAATTAGTGAATGGAAGAGCCAGGTCTTATGATTCTGTGATCACTACATGGCTTGAAGCCCAAATGACCTCTTTTGTCTGGGGGTGTTGGGGGACACAGACAGAGAAGTCCATGTTTGGCTCAGTCTTAGGCAATGGCAAGAGTCACAGATTTTGAGCACCTCAGCTAGGCAGCAACCTATCCAAGACTGGGACTGGCAGTCCTAGACAAATGCAGTCTTGGCAAGAAGAGGTAAAACGAGACCTGGTCTGGGTTCTAGCCCTGTTCCAACCTCTATCTTACTCACTGAGTATAAGCAAGGTACTTTGCCTTGCTATGTCTCAATATTCTCAAATACAAAATAGGAAAAATAATTTATGCCAGCTTCCTTCGCAAGGCCACTACAAGATTCACTACAGGATGCTGGAGGCAGTGAAGCACTTTGGAAGTTTATGAAGTTTTCCATATATGCATGCTATTGTGCGTGTAAATGATATCTACCCTACCCTACCACCTTCTTTGCTTACACACCTGGGAAGTGCAAAGCAGATGTGGAAGTAGCTCCCAAACTTCATGCCCGTCCCCAAATTCTTATGCCTGGGAAACTTCCTCCCACATTCCTTCACACCAAGAGCATCATTATCTCTGCATAAGAGAAAAAATTCTCTACATATCTCCAAACAGAAATCTAATTTCCAGTTGGGTTCTCCTGGACTGTGAGCTGCAGGTAAAAGAATTTTCCACAAGCGCTGTTTTCTATGGCACACCCTAAGCCAGGCAAAAGAGAGGGAACCAAAAACTTTCCTTAGCATTTAGCTCTTCACTATGTTGCAAGAGTGTGAGCCACCTGGGGAAAATAATCAAATTTAGGAGGGAAGGAGACTAATCCAATTCTGTTTCTATCAATATGTAATTCCTCAGATTCTAGGAATTGTCCACAGAAATCTTTTGACCTTTTAAATTCATTGTATTTAGGTTTCCTTTTTTCCAACAAGAATTGAATCTGTTGGACTATCTAGTCTTTTCTTGATGAGTAGCTTCTTTGGTTTTCCTAAAGTTTATGGGATAGAAATTGGAGGGAGATGTGCAAATCATAACTGCAAGATGGGCAGGTGAATATGGGAGGTTGCTACCCTCTTATCTGCTCCAAATAGAATCCCCTTAAAGCTCAAGAAGGAGATGTGAGCAGCTAGATTTTAGAGACTTTCTTCCTTTTGCAAATGAGAAAGAAAGGGAAAGAGAGATGGGGAGAGAGAGAGAGAGGAGAAAGGGAGGGAGAGATGAAAAGAGAGATTTTCTGAGCTGTCAGGCTTTATCCTTCATGAGTGTCATTCTTCCCTTGCTCTATGTGTGTGGGACGAAGGAGGCAAGGAGAAAGGAGATCAGGAGGGAGAGAGACAAAGAAATTGATGTCCAGTGGATGTGCAGGAAAGGACTCTGGTTGGACTCACCATTTGAGAAGAAGGCACCTATGATCTGCGGCCACTCTTGGATGCCAGTGACACCCTGGTCAGGCCAGAAAGGTCCCCAAGAGCAAAAGAACTGTTCCCCAAAGGCTCTTGTGAACTTAGGTTGCTCTTAGCCAAATTTACTGTATGTCCCTGTTGAGGAAGGTTATTGTCAGACCACCCTAGAGCAGTGTGTAGAGTTGAAGACCAGCAAAGTGTGGAAGGGAATGAGTGATTACTGGGGATCTACTACATGTCAGACACTTGTTAATAGGCGTGCGTGAGCGCGCACACACACACACACACACACACACACACACACACACACACACAAAATCTCATTAGCCAACTAGAAAGTTAGTTCCAGGAAGGCAAAGGCTTTCGCTTGTTTTATTCACTCTTCTATCCCTAGCGTATTGACACATGAGAAGTACACAGGAAATATTTGTGAAATGAATGAATGAATCTTTACACTCAATGGGGGTGGAATAGTTATCAATCTTGTTTTAAGATGAGGCACGTATGTTTCAGAGTTGTTAAGGAGTAGACGAGCTGGGATTCAGCGCAGGTGTGTCTTGACTCACCAGCCAATGCCTTTGAGAACATTGTGCTATCCTCACATAACAAACTGAAATGTATACAGAGACAAGTGTGGACAGGGACGTGAAATCACAGTCTATAAATAATCATTGAGGAACTGAAGCTTGTCTCTGAAAAAGGAACATCTCCAGCTAACAAGCTTTGGAGAGTACCTTCCCCCTCCTGTAATCTTGTTCTTCCCCAGTGAGATGAAGGGATTGGACTAGATCAGACAGCAAATAATTGACACAGGTACCACTGCTGTGCACTTCAGCTCCTATGACAGACATGACTCATTGATCATAGCACTCTTTCCCACTGAAAACGGATGCAGCTTCATAAATATTCTCAACAATGCTCCATGCATCTCCACCCATTGATTAAAGGTGGCATGCATGATAAAGGCTCTTTGATTTCTCTAGACTAGATCATCTCTACTGTCCCTCAAATTTATTTTTGTCGATAAATTCATCACTGTTTCTATCTTGCTATGTATATTGTTTAGCACATAAGACAACATAAACAATAAAAGCCTCTAATCTTCCCTGGCACCAGTAGCATGAAAAATAGGTAGCCTCTAGACTTTGGTTTTATCCTAATAGAGTCATCTATTGAAACTACCTTTCAGATAGAAAAATATATATATTTCAACTACAGATCATCTAAATATGGTTGACAAAAATGATCCCCTCTTCTAGGACTAAGACAATACTTATTACAAAGATTGCATTCCAAAAACAAGTAAAAAATTGGGACACATTTTAGACTTAAAGCATTGGCCCGTGGATTGGCTTCTAGTCAACATTTTCTTGAGTTACAGTGAAGATTGCCATGAAATAAGATGACACATCAAAAATAACATTATCTGAGCAGCATCACGTCTGGATTTTAGCCAAGCTCAAGAAATATAAAATAAGGTTATTTTTATGATACTTCACAGCAGGGTATCTGGCTTTTAATGGCTTAGGAAGAGTAAGAGAGATTTCATATTGATTTTTTTTCAAGTTTACTTTTTAATAACAAATAACCTTCAGTATCTCATAAGATATTAACCAATGCCATAAAAGTATAAAACTTGAATTTGTGGTTTAGAAATTCTAACATTTGTTCTACCCAGGCTCATGGGTTGCAAACAACAGAAACCAACTCTGGTTGATTTAAATAAGAAGGGAATGTATAGAAGGATGTTGGGACATTCAAGAAATGGAGCTGGAGAGTGAGGGAGGGGGTTTAGGAAGTGATATGTCAGGCAAAGGGCATAAGGAAATATCACGATTTGTAAGAATGAATATGCTAATAATAAATAAAAATTTTAAAGTTTTTTTAAAGATTCAAAAAAAGAAAGAAGTGGATCTGAAGGCTGAGAATTATGCTCAAGAAGTACCAAAGGAATCTGAGTACAGCCAGGATCCTGCCCAACACCACAGGCCACGTGCTCCCTCCCACCCCCTCCACACTGCTGGACTCAGTTGCCCTGGGCACTCACCCACAAACCAATGACTCTTGTGTCCAATGTAGCTGCCATTAATAATGTCCAGCTGTCACTGTCCATTTTTATAACTCTCATCTCATGATTCAAAATCCTGGGCAGAAGCTTCTGATTAGTCACACTCAAACTTTGGTCTAGGACCTAGCTGTTAGCAACCAGACATAGGAAATATCTGCCTCCTCCTTGGGCTTCTGCTTAAATAGGAAAGTGTTCAGGAGCTGGGCAACCAAAATGACTAAAGCCTGTTAAGATAAAATACCCAGATGAATACAAAGTGAATATTTCATGTCAGTGAACTACCCCAGTAACAAACAACAACAATTTATTGAAGTCACTTTCTTCCAGGCAAAGCACTATATCTAATATATCACGTATTATATATTTTGCACTTCCAGGCAGTGCACTATGTAAAATATGTACTATATATAATCCCCTCATCTCATTTAATCCCTTATAACACCTCTAAAGAGACAGATTTTATCTTGTTAGGGGTGAGAAATGAATAACTTGCTCAGCATCCACACAGCTAGTAAATATCAAAGCCAGAATGTAAAAGAAAGCCTTTCTGAAGCCAACGCTAGCTCCCTCCCCACTAAAATGCACTGTCTTTTCCATGAGTGTTGCTGCTCTGGCCTGATTCAGGGCTTGCACTTACCAGGTGCGTGATGAATGTTTGTTTTGGCATTTCCTTTCAGCAGATATTCAGTGAGTACTTTCTACATATAAGCCACCATTGTGGGCATCCTGGAGCTGATATAAACATGAGTAAAACACAGGTCACTCACTAACTACAATGTGGAGGATAATGAAATACATGCAAGAGGCAAATTCACACCCTACAAATTCCTTGAGGGCAAGAATTGTGTCTTTCAGTACTTAGCCCAGGGCTTGGGCCATAGTAGGCTCTCAGTAAATATTTAATGGATGGATAAAAGTAACTAACATTTATTATGTACTTACTATGAGACAAGCACTCTGCCAAGCCTTCTATGAGGTCCATCCTATTACTATTGTAAGGTCATTGAGGAAGGAGACGGGCAAAGGATGGAGAAAAGTTCACTAGCCGGGAAAAGGATGGAGAAAAGATTTTGTTAGCAAGCAGCAAGCAGACCTGCCGGGCTGAGCCAAAAAATGGCATCAGCGCCAAGTGGCAGTTGGGTGTCTTCTTTTATAGGGTTAAGATTGGCATCTGGCCTAGCCTGGGAAAACAGTTACAATGTTCCATTCCCGGTACAGCCTGCTCATGGGAAGAGAGACAGAAACCTTGAGGAACAAAACTTAGAGAAACGAAACTGAAGGGCGGGGGCTTTCTAAAAGTCAGGGTCTCATTTCCAGGGACCTAACAACTATCTTCACAGTGTAGCTTGCCAAGGACCACCTATGACTAAGGGGCATAGTTAGGATATGAACCCATGTAGATCTCACCTTATTTGGGGGGAGAACTCCAGCTTGAGGTTGACAGCCAGAGAGCATGCTGGCTGTAGCAATCTGGGGAACCCCATTTGTACCCCTCGACTTTCACAATAAGAAAAGGCATCTTTTTCAATAGTTCTGTTAAGAGAGAAGACACTTTTTTTCCCAGAATTTCCCCACAGACCTTCCCCCTTGGCAACTAATTGGCAGAAATCGGTCATATGGCCATTCCTAAACTGGTTCCTATAGCCCAAGTAAAGTCATAGCTGATTGACTTTGGCCAAAGTGGCCAGTCAAAACACATCCAGGGAAGTGTTAAGAGGGAGTGTAGGATAATCCTAAATAGGATCAAGCCTGGCTGCTGGAAGTCAGCTCAACTTCCCCTGGAGCAGGTAGGCTATTGGGAGATCGGTAGATAACTGAAAATAATTCCTCTTAGGAAGGGGAAATGGGAAGGTGGATGCTTTACAGGTAACTGACTAGGTCCACTCTAACCCCACCCTTTAAATTCCTACAACAGCTCCCATAACTGTCAGGAAGAATGGCGGCTCCTTCTCTGGGTACTCCCTTGGCTGAATTGCTGCCTGAGCTGCAGCTCCCCAGCATCTGCATCATCTCCATTGCAGGGACCCCTGCGAGCCTGTCTGTGAGGACCGCCTCCCTCACCAGCCACAGCGGTGCCCCCCCTGCCCTTCATCCCCAGGGCCAGGCAGAGCTCCTGAAAGCCGGGAAGAGTCTTTGAATAAAGGAAGAAAATAAGGAGTGAATGAATCCTAATGTGATACACTGTCTCGACTTCCTGGACTTTTCCTTTCCAACCCTTAGCAAAATTGAAATTACGTACTCATTGATGTATCATTTGTTTGGTGTCTATTCTTCCCCTACAAAAATATAAGCTCTGTGGAGGCAGGGACCATGTTTCTTGTTCACTCCTGCACCTGCCACAGCGTCTGATACAACCCAAGGGTTTGATAATGATCTGTTGAATGAATATAAGATCCAGGGTTTAAAGCTGCCTAAAAACTGCACACACTGTTTTTCTCCATCATATCTATTTCCTTCATCATGGAAATAATATTGCTCAGAACGGAGAAGAAACCTGGGCTTTATTCCAGACATCTTTTCACAGCTTTGGTTGCTAGAAAGAGGCAAACCCCAAATCACATGTTTTTGTATTTAGAATATTAATTTTTTCTAGGTCATGCAGAAACAGTGATACTTTCCCTAATGAAATGCTCTTGTACTAATTTCTATTTGTATGCAAAAGACATCATCAGTTTAACACATTGAGACAAACTCCCCCACCCGCTCACACCCATATCTGCCTAGCAGAAGAAGGGAAAAGGCTTCTGATTTATCACACATAAACAAAATGAATAAGATAACATTTTATTAGTTAGAAACCATTATAAAAACAGCAATAAAAAGAGGCAGTACAAGTGGAAGATGCCCTTATCAATAAATCCTCGGAAGTTTAGGACCCTGGTTCATGTTGTAATAATAAAAAAGATAATTAAAAGGATTGAATTGCAGAACTGTATCATCTTATCAAGAAGCAGCTTTATAACAATAGGAAACATCAGAGCAGTGATGGTCTGTGAATCTCTACCCTTTTTGAAAAGGAACGGTATTTGAGATTCCACTTGTCTTAGCTAATGTGGGAAGAATCCATCTTTGGGTTGTATTGCATTAAAACATGCAAATTTAAGCAAAAAAAAAATGGCTTTCCTTTAACATCATATCTTTTGAAGTCTTGTTTCTAGTGGTGAGCAGTAAATGTCTTTATTAAATTAGCCATGTCCGTCCTACTAATTATGGTTGATATTATAACTAACAACTGTAGGTGAGAAAGACAGTTTCATTACTTTTTCTGTTAGAGACTCTTGGTTTTTCTTCCCTTGACTGAGAATCTTCAATTCATCCTAGAAATGACACATTGCAAATACTTTTTGTACAAAAGCACCACAAGGAAACAGAAACCTCAGAGGTTTTTCATTTCCCAGAGAGCTGTAGTCAGTTTTTATAAAGTAAATTGTGCCCTCCCCCCAACTCCCTCCAGGTCAATGTTTCCCCTCCCCCGTCCTGGTCAGTTTAATATGAGTCACTGCCTGAGCTTTGTTGTAGGGAATAACATTTTCTCCTTAGAGTCAGTTCATGCAAAACACTCCCCGCTGAGAGAGTGGAAATTTACCCATAAGACATTCTTCCAGCAGCAAGACCCTGGAGGAAACCTGAGCAGAATGTTTAAAGGCTTGACTAGCTTGTTCTCCTTAACTCTCCCAAAATTTCTAAGAGAAAAAATAATAATAAACCATGTATTTAAGGTTTATAACACCTGGCAACAACAGACTCAGTGAGATATGGTCTAATTGAGAAAGGAAAATTGGAAATGAGTAGATTATTTCCGATATTTTGTCTGCTATTCTATCTTCTACGACAATGTGTCCCTTCCCGTTTTGGTTTATATGCAGTCGCTGGATTCTTTGACGCATCAACTTTTTCTAAAAAATCAGTTGTCACTTACTCAATAAGTTACGTTAAGCCAAGTAGCCATTATTTTGTAACATTTTTATAAACTCAGATGTAGTGCAAGTGACATCGATTTGCCACTAAAATAATACATGTGTTCATCAATAGCATAAATCACAAGAAAGCTTAGATAGGACTTCTTTATAAAAAGTCTTGAAACAAGCTCATCTTTGCAATTTATACACACACACACACACACATCTGTATAATATAATGTAATGAGTAACAATGTAATATATGTGCACATACATACATATACGTGTATGTATATATGTATAATATATATACATGCATACATATACTCATACATATATACTGCATATATATTTTTTGTGAAAGAATAAAGCTAATGATCATGGAAAACATGCAAATAGGAGCCCAGCCCAGGAACTTGGCTTCTCCCTCACAAACATTTACCAAATGGTGATGCAAAAAGCTGGAAAGAACATAACATTTCACCCAAGGCTGCTTCCATCTTAGAGAGGACCCAGGCAGAGCTGGCATGAACCAACTGGCTTGAAAAGGCATCAACAGATATCTCTTGATGGCCAAGGAGAAGAGCCTGATGGTCTCTGGGCTAGACATTGTGTCATCTTTTCTCTTTTTTGAGAACATTGTTATCTAGGTTTTCAAAAGTGCACTTACAATATACTTTACTAAATAGTGTGTAGAGTTGCACAATGTGTGCCTGTATAAAAAAACCTGTTAAAAATTTTAAAGTTTGCAAACTGGAAGAATGAGTGAGTGGCTCATTTAATTTATTTTAATCAGTTATATCAGGAAAAGGCAATTCTATTAAAGAGAAACCTTTGCAGAAGCAGAGAGCAATTATGTTTTGCATGCAGAGTACTCTTTTTTAAAAAGACCATGTGTGCAGCATTAAAAAAAAGCTTAGTAATGTCAATCATCTTCATTTCAAATTTCTTCAGTGCAGTCCTTAAACAGTGCAAAAATTATAGAAAGCTACAGCTATTTCTCTCAAGTTTATGTGCAGCTGTTTTCTGCAATTCTTGAACATTTTTTGATATAAATGGGTTTCTGAAGATACCCATTTTTAAAAGTAAAGATTACTGCAGTAATGCTTTTAACTTTATTTTAAATAGATCTTCTCACATCATATCTTCAAGAGACGAACTCATCAAAGAAGCCCCTTGAGTAAGCTAAACTTTCACTAAATTTAAAAAATGGTATTTCCCCCACTCATTAACATCAAGTTATGCAAAAGAGTAGCTGAAAAGTTGAGAAGTGGATGACAATAGTGCAAAATGGCAGCCTATTTTAAAGGATTTGTTAAATTGTTGAAAATGTTGGCAGGAGGCAGGTAAGAAAATTCTGCAACAAGTACCACATTCCATTCCTAAAGACATGTCTAAAATGCTATCCCCAGAAAGAGCAGGGATCTCCCTCTCTCTGCTTTCATGGCTTTGGGTAGCTCTAAAATGAAGTTAATGCATTTCTCGGGTAAAAACAATCATGTTTCCTTTCTGCCTAATGTAAATAAATCAACTTGAGCTCAATATTGAGTTGAAATCTCTTAAGATATAGTGACTTATAACCTGTCCAGATATGATTAACAAAGACCTTTGATTAAAAACGGGAATATAGATGGCTTGTGACAGGTAAATCCCTTGAGTTCGCTGTGCGACTTCTCATTGTTTCATATATTCTTAGATTTGGGTCATTTTCTGGTCTGTAACATGGGAACTTGTGTAAATTTCATTATTATTAGAAATTCAACCAGCAGGTTGAAACTTTGAACAAATACTTCAGGTCTCCTGGAAGAAATGAATCACCTAAAAGAACGGTGTTGGTTTCATAACACAGGCAACCCCTAGCTTAGAAATGTACCGCATTCCAAAAGTTCATTGGTAAGCCAATGGCTTAGTATTCAGAATGCGTTTTCCAGCAGAAACAGTTTCATACATTATGACTGGTTTCCTAAATTAGCAAAAAAGCCTATTTAACTCATAATGAACCAGAAGTAGGTGTTATACTAACGTAACATTATTGTAAATACATTGTTTGACCACTTATGATACTGTCATTGGTAAGAAATGTAATTTAATTTTTAAGTCAGACCACTGAGTGCAGATATCCCATCCTGCCCCCCTGAAGCAGTGACAAATTACTGAGCATCAGGAAGGCACAACAGATATACCTGGATACTACGAATTTGTTACTTCTTGACAACTATGATTGCAGAAAGAAAGGCAGTTTTTTCTATGCTATTCATTACCTATTATTTTGAATCAGATGACAAAAGGATTGCATATCTAGCGCTCATTAGTTGTGTGACCTTGGGCAATTTACTTATCCTCTCTGTGCCTCAGAGGGCTGTTGTGAAAATAAGTGAGACCATTTTTCTGCAGTAGACGTTTGTCCTTTGCCTCACTCAGTTGCTACTCCTCCTTAAGCCATTCCCCTGCTTCTCACTGAGGGATATTCTCTCTCCACCCAGCTCTAATGTACATGGTGTGGGTAGTGCTCCATCCCTATCCCTAGGGTGGAGCACATGACCTGGGCCTGCCAATCAGAGCTGGCTCCAGGGTGACTTCAGGTCACCTACCTGAGCAAGTGCAATAAGAGTGAATCTCAGAATGTTTTTCCCTGGGAATTCTGGGACAGAAGTGCTTTTTTCTGTTAGGTCTGAATCTGAAAATTCATGATTCAAGAGCACCTGAAAGCCATGTTTAATTATTCCAGTGGTTCCAGTGGTTCTTAATGGTCTGAAGGGGACATTTGGCAATATCTGGAAACATTTTTGGTTGTCACAAACTCTCGGGGGCAGGGGGAAGCTGCTACTCTCATCTAATATTGCTAAACATCCCTCAATGCACAGGATGGTTCCCCACAACAAAGAATTTTCTGTCCCAAAATGTCAATAGTGCTGAGGTTGAGATACCCTGCTTTAAGTACAGGGTACATCTAACAACATCAAAGAAGCAAAGCAGAGAAATGGGAAAACCAACTCCTCTTGACTTTGTTTGAATCCTGGATTGAGTCACACTTTACTTGGTTTTTCTGTCACTTACACTCAAAAGAATCTTAATTGATAAAATTAGTAAGTATGGGACAAACTTATGTCTGCCATACAGTAGACATCCAATAAGCAATGACTCTTTTCATTAAAGGTTATTACTCACATGAGAACCAGGATCAGGGGACTCCAGAATCACAAATGCTTAGGGATCAGATTTTATCTACATAAGAATTATATCTTTTAGCTCTCTACAGCACACATCTACGCCCTCTGCTGTGTTCTCAATGAATTCCACATTTCTGATTTGTACTCAGAAAAAATGTATATTCAAAAATGATGCCATTTTTGTCCAGAATTTGCGATTTTCTCCAGTTTAGATCTCATATTATTGAGATGTATCTGATAGGAAACTAAAAAATTTAAATTAGAAAAAAGTGCAAGATTTCTATAAAATCAGTAAGTCTTTCTTTTATAAGTACCTACCAGTCTGTCCATGTAAACCAGAATGGTAATTTAAAAGTTCCCACATAAAATAACATCTAGGAGTAAATAAATTATCTCCTTTATATCCCACATTCTTTTCCAGTTCTTGCACTTTTTGATTATATCATGAAAGGGGACTGGATTGTATTGTATCCTAAATTTATTGATGAAAAAAGTTACAAATCTTTTTCTTGGTTTTTAATGTTGTCCATTCCCCCAAAGGTGGTTAAAAACAATACATATGCCATTTGACCAACTCAAAATAATCATCACATTTCTTGATTTCACAATTCTATAGCTTTGAGGACCTAAGTTTCACAATATTTTCACTCTCTTAACAGTTTGTGCATTTTCATTCCTCCATAAGATATGAATACATTATACTAAAAGATATTATATAAATGAGACCATTATTCAAAATGAGAATCTTCTCTACTAACAGCATCACTATTTGTAGCATATAAGACTAAATAAATGTCTCCCATGAGTGACTAAATGCAAAATAAAAAGTAACCACTCAACTTTAATAGTTTAAAAAATGCTATTATACATAATGGCTTCTTGACATTCAAGTAGCACTATGTTTTAAGTGATCTTCATTTTTTAAGAACTACTTTATCTTCATTTTAAATATTGATGGCAAATCAAGTTTTCCAGAGTAAAGAACCATAAGAGAAATCTCCTCTAAGAAAATAAATTACCACGGACTCTGGAGTTCCAAGGTGCTTTTTTTTTTTTTTTTAATTTTGTTTTTGTTTTGTTTTGTTTTTTGTTCTCTCCTGGGGCTATGTAATAACATCATATAAATGAACAACTTGAAAAACTGACAGAACAATCTTATTTCTCAAGATTTTCTTCAATCGCTGCTGGTATGTACTTTTGACCACATCTTCTCCATGCTCACTTTAACCTTAAAGGTGAGAACTGATGTCTGTCAAGGACATATAGAGAACAAAATGGTGCCATGGGACCATGAAACACATGAAAGGGACAAGACAGGCAGAGGAGGGCAGAGAGGGAAGTGAAGGCTTCAGAGGAAGCGGTACTGAAGATTAGCCCTAAAGTCAAGCTTTAAGGAAAGAAAGAAGGGACAAGGAGGTTGCAGTAGGGCCAAGTCCTGATTTTAGCCTAGAATTATATGAGGAGACTTCAAAAAGTTCATGGAAAAGTTTGTATTGTCTTTCAATTCGATTTTTCCATGAACTTTTTGAAGTATTATGAAAGGCACCTTCAAGGTCTGTCTCTCATCCCACTCCAAATCATCTAGTTAAAAGGAGAAACTCCTGGCTAGGAACAGTGTGTGCATAATATTCCCTGTGCTGTATCACAAGAATGTGGTCACACCCGGGATAAACAGAGATATAAGTGTAGCTCCAAAGTGAGTAACATGTTTAGTTGATTATAGAATAATGCTGAAACAAAGATTCTGGTCTAGACCCTAAGCTCTCCGAAGGCAGGTCCTGAGTCTGTCTAATTCTCAGAGTGGAATATGTACGACTCCCAGTGCCTACGAGAGTTCCTGGCACACAGCAGACACAACCCGTCAATCTCTGCAGGAAAACAAAATGAAACCAACACTTACTTAAAGACTTTGAGCAAACCATCTATCCTTCCTGGAGTTTAGTTTCCTTACTCCAAAGAATGTGAGGGATGAAGTAAATGATTTCTCTGGTCCCATATAGCCCCATGAATCTATAAAATATGTCCCCTAATGTTTAAGCCTAGCAATCACAAAATTTACAGCCGTCTGTCCAGTGATATGCCAACTAACCACCTGTTCTTTATATACGTCATTTGATGGCACAGTTGGGGAATATAAAGAAATATGAAGATATCTGTCAGATTAAATATTTCTGTCATGTTCAAGACAAATATCAAAGTCCACCCTATAAAGAGAGCTCTCTTCTGGCTACCATCCAGCTGTGGCCGACAGCATTATTTGTCCTGAGCTCTCAAAGATTTCATTTTCAGCTCACTGAATAGCCGTGTTTGATATTATGCAACAGGAAAAAATTACCAAACCATAAAATCCCCACAGAAAATAGTCTCTGTTGAGAAGCATGACAACACAGCCGTATGAATACAGGCTTTGGAGTCAGATCTACCAGAGCCTGAACTCCAACAGAATACTTGACCTCCAGTCCGCTCCTCTGTAACATGGTAATGGTTCCTGGCTCCCTGAGTTGTGAAGATAAAATGAAATGATGTATGTGCAATGTGTGTCCATACTTAACAATAAGTAGCAACTGTTATTGTTTAAGTCTCCTTCACTTGCTCTGACATAGAAAGAAAGAAATGATTTAAGGGATAACAAAGTGAATAATGAGCTTTCTTTGGAAGATAGGAAATTGAAAGTCCTTAGAAAGAGACTGACTTTAGACTCAGAAAATCTGGAATACCTCCTCTACTTATAGAATATATGATCATTTGCCCCTGGAAAACACTCTGTAAATTCTAAAGCACTATTGAAATGTTGAGTGCTAATATCATTATTACAGTAGGCAAAGTTGAAGGACACACCAATCACACATGCTTATAAAACTGTGACATGGCTGCGGACAGATGGAGGCAGTAGCTAAGGATTTTTATATCCATTCTAAAACTGGGGAGAGAGTGACCATTTTTAATATGTCTCTCTTTTGGCGATTAGTAAGCAAAGAAAGCAGAATTAGAACTGCAAACAGTGGTAGATTCTTCCAGCAGTCCTAGCTAGCAGCCTCACTGAAATGGAGTGGAGGAAACTTAACTCACTTGTATTGTACTATATTCAGAATTATTTCCTTAGATCACCATCTTTGACTTCAAAAGAAGTTTTTTTCTATGATTCCAAAGCATTTTATGTCTATACACGGGTTTAAGAAAGTCACATAGCAGAAGACAAGAGAACAGAGCTTCGGCAGCTGAAAAATTCATGGTAAGCCCCTTCAAACAACATCACACTGAAATGTGGAGTGTAGGACAGCAAGTTCTTGTGTCCACACTGAGTGTAGCAAAGGCTGCCCATGAGGTTAGTTAGGAACCTGTCTTCTTCAGAAATGTCACCATTGCCATGGAGTTTCCAAGAATCCACAAATCACTACTCACAAACCAGTCTTCACCAGCTTTGACAAATGCTGGCATTCCTTAGCAAACCAGAGAGAGATGAGGGGTACTTTTCAGGGGATGAATGACAAGATGGGAGGAGTTGATAGTCTACTGGAGGGGCAGTCGAGGGCCATAAAGCCTCGCCAGTCATTAATCTCCAGGAAATGCCCAGAGCCAAGGTCATTATTGCTATTATAAACTAAAAATGAAAAGGGAAAAAAGAAGGCACGTAGCTCTTTTTTATGGGTGATACAGTTTCAATTGGCACATATTGAGCATTTCTGGAGATTTAATTAAGCAATCAGATTGCTTGAGTGGTCTCAATATTCAGTGCCTTTTATAGAGTTCTTTAATGACTATGCATAGAATTATTCTGGATACTTTATGGACCATAGCAAGTGAAGTTTTATGTCTTCCTAAGAATACAGTGAACCTTTTCACTGCTACTATAGCTTAAACAAAGATTGTTGTTGTTGTTGTTATCACTGCTGTTTGGGGGTAGGGGGATTTAGGTTCACATCTAGAAAAGTGTAGCAAGAAGAATTAGAGTGAAGGCGATTTACTCTGGGACTGAGCAGTTAGCTCAGTCGGTTAGAATGTGCAGCTGACAACACTATGGTCCAGGGTTCAATCCTTGTACAGGCTAGATGCCAAAAAAAAAAAAAAAAACAAGGATAATTTACTTAAATCATTTGCTGTTGCCTCTTCATGATTCATTGCAGTAAAATACCAAGATGCAGTTACTAATTTCTAGTAAAATAAGAAGAGAAAGCACGGTCAACACTGTATTAATTCATTCATTTATTTTCTAGGTCATAAGGATATAAACCATATTTTTAGAAGCAAGGATATAGCAGTGAGCAGAATCCATACAACCTGTATCCACACATAGAGTAGCATAGTACAGTGATTAAGAGGATTGAGACCTTAGGCAAATTACTTGACCTCTCTGTGCCTCGGTCTCTTCATCTTTGAAATGGGGTCAAAACAGTTTTTTCTTCATAGGCTTTTGTAAGGATTAAATGGGCGAATACCCATGAAAGCACTTAGAACAATGTCCAGCATGTAATATGAACTACGTAAGTGTTAGCTATCATTATTACATTCTTGTGCACAGAAACAGGACAATATGTAAGGGAACAAATCAATAAACAAGATGTTTATAAATAGTGAAAAGTGGTACCAAAAAATAAGACAATGTAATGTACTTCGAGTGGGAGTGAATTTACCAGGAAATTCTTCTCTAAGAAGTGGTATTAGTGCTTAGCCCTGAATTATTAAGGTTATCATGATGCAAACCAGGGAAGAAGAAACAGCAAATGCAAAAGACCATGAAAGGGGATTGAGTTTAGTGTGCTTGAAATCAAAGTAGAGCAGGGTGCTGAGAGGTGGTGAGGAGGTGGGGAGGGGTCCAGATGAAGGTGCAGAAGTGTCCAGGACCAACTCATACAGGGCTGTGTAGCCCGAGCTAAGGAAGGAAGTTTGGTCATGCACAAATTATCATCTGTAATTTCTACAACACCTTCCAGAATATGTCTAGCCATGCACATACAACTATGTGACTAGCAAAAGTTTAGATATAAACATTTCTGTCTAATAAGGAATTTTGATTTTATTTTAAATACAATAAAAAACCACTGTAATAAGGGAAGGGGGCAGATGTCTGAAGATCGAGTTTTGTGTGTTTTAAAGCTGGCTCTGAGAGCTATCAGAAGAATCAATTGAGAGTGAGGAGAGGTGGAAAAGGAGAGAGAAAGAGTATTGGTCTGACCAGTCCAAACTTGCATGGCACCTCAATTAATTGAACTCCCATTTGCTGAGCACCTACTGTGTGTGAGGTCCTGAGCTAGGAGGGTGTCTTAGTCCATTTGATCTGCTATAACAAAATGCCATGAATCGGGTAGCTTATATACAACAAACATTTATTTATCAGTTCTGGAGGCTGGGCAGTCCAAGATCAAGGAGCCAGCAGAGTCTGTGTTTGGTGAGGGCCCCTTCCCCGTAAACAGTACCTTCTCGGTAAGTTCTGTTGTGGAAGGGGCAAGGCAGCTCCCTGGGATCTCTTTTATAAGGGTACTGATCCCAATTATGAGAGTTCCCCCTTCACGGCCAAATCACCTCTCAAAAGCCCCCCCCCTCCCTCTTCTAATACCATCATCACCCTGGGGATTAGAATTTTAATGTATGAAATTTGGGGAGAAACACAAATATTCAGACCAGAGCAGTGGGAAAAAGTACAAAGATAAATCAAGTAGTCCTCTGCACTAAAAGGGTCTAGATCCAGTGGGGACACTAACAAGGAAGAGTAATAAACAGATTTACAGGTGCTGTCAATACAGTCCCCACAGGATTCTCTACAGAAAATGGTCAAATCTGCTTGAAGGAGAGGAAGTCGAGAAAGGCTTCAGAGAAGAGTTGCTAGAGGTGACCCTTGAAGACCAAACAGGTGGAAATGGAAACTCTCATCAGAAGTCTGCAGAGTGAACAGGCAAATGCAGATGTGAGCCCACCTGTTGAGTCAGGAAGTACGGGCTGATGAGTGTAGTTGAGACAGGTTACCTGGGCAGGGTGATAAACAGAGCAGCTAGAGAGGGAAGCACAGAGCAGATCTGGAAGGGTCTTGGATACCCCATTGTATTACTCAGTTTTCTGTTTCCTACAACAGAATGCCTAAAACTGGGTGATCTATAAGAAAACAAAATTTATTTCTTACAGTTTTGGAGGCTGGGAAGTCCAAAGTCAAGGAGCACATCGGGTGAGGGTTTTCACCTTGGTGGGAAATCCCTATAGAGTCTCATGGCCACGCATGGTATCACATAACGAGGGCTGGGTGAGAGCACATTTTTGTGCTCACCTGCTCTCCTTACAAGACTCCAGTCTACTCCCTGATAACCCATTAAACCATTAATCTCTGAGTGGATTAATCCATTCACGTAGGCATAGTCTTTACAATCCAATCACTTTAACTACCATATTGGGGATTAAATTCCAATATGAGCTTTGAGGGACATTCAAACCATAGCACCCACTAAACGGCGTGTTCTCCATTCTGTCAGGCTTACCATGTACACTAGAAGTTAGTGAAATGGATTGTGTGTAGAAAGATTGTTCTCAACAGGTCTGCACGATGGATTGGAATGGGGAAGACTGACAGAAGGGATAAGGAAGAGAGAGTTAATGAAATTCAAAACTAAGGCAGTAGCAGTGGGGAAGGAGAGGTGGAAATACAGCAAAGAGATGTTAAGGGAAGAGTCAGTGGACTTAATCTGAAACTGGATCTGCAAGGAATCTCATTGGCTCTGCCCATAAATACATTTTTGGATGAATGAATGAATGATTATCTCCAAGTTTTATCATTTGGATGACTGGAATTGGTGATCCTTCCAGTTAGCAAGCATTGTGAAAATCATGGAAGAGTGGGTGACAATATATATGGAAGATAGATCAGGATAGATGAGAAAGAGAGAGAGAGCACATTTAGGAGATATAATCCTTTTCTCGACTGCCGCATATCATCTTTTGAGGTTCTGGAGGGATCCGTATCTATAATAGAGGCATTCGTGTCAAAGCTGTAGGTAGAACAGCTAGCTCTGGAAGCTGGGACAGACCACAGAGTAAGGAAAATTTCTTCAGCCTGTACAAAACAGAGCAAAGAGGCCCTTCTTCCCTAAGCCTCTGATTTCCTTGTATAGGAGGTAAGGGCTCCTCTTCCCATGCAGGAAGAGGCTTCTAGCCACCACCATATGAACTCCCCAGATATTTGGAAAGAATCAACCAAAAAGCCAGAAAAGGGGGAGGAATGACAGCCAAAGAAAGAGAGATGGTCAGGCCTTCACCTAAGCAGGAATAGTCCTAGGCTCCCTGTATCGTCTTGGTTCCTGGTAGGAAGAGCATGCAAAATAAAGACCACACAAACATGACCCCAAAACAACAACCTCACCCCCTGGAAAGCAGGCTCATTGAAAAGCCTTTGAACCTGATCTATCCATAATAATATTAGTGATATTACATAATAATATCACTCTAGGGCATTCTCTGGGGTTGGAGGGTGTTGGACAGAGGGCTGGGACAAATTGCCAAGGGAGATAAATGAGTTTTCTTTAGCTAACAACAAATAAGCTGGACAAATTTTGGAAGAAAAATAAACTTTCATCTTCAACTTCAATCAATAAACATGATGTTTGTAAATAGTGATAAGTGGTACCAAAAAAATAAAACAGTGTAACATGATTTGAGTGGTAATCACATTTTAATGCAATCGTCTATGAAATAAATGGATTGTCCTGGATGATTTCTAAGTTTCTGGAACTCTAAATTTCCATGATTCCAAGGGGCTTCATATTTTACTGGACACAAAATTCACAACATTCTCAGAGAAATCTGGCCACATACAAAATTACGTCTGTAATTTCTACTTTAGATCAGCCTTTATGTATATGTCTGGCCATGTATGTATAATTATGTGACTTTGAAGTTTAGATTTGAGCATTTCTAACTTATGAAGATGACCATGCATTTAAAAAGAAGATAAATGTATTTACAGGCTCATCTGTAACTGTAAAGTGCTCTGGTCTTCTGGCAATGCTTTGTTGGCCACCTCCATTGTGAAAGCACTTAGCTCAGTGCCCTGGACGCATAGATGCTCCTCACACGTGAGTTAGTGGTAAAAGAATGAACCACCCTTTCTTCTGTGCTTCCACAGAGTTTTGCTTTCATCGCTCTTAAATACCTGTTCCATTCTGCCTGGTAATAAAATGAGTTGTCTCCATGGATCTAGTAGATTATAAGATTCTTAAGGAACAAGGGCTATGCATAAATAATCTTTAGTCCTTCACAGTGTCTCATAGCATAATTGACTATTGAGAAAATCCTCCTTTAATGAAATAGAAGCAAGCCCTCCAGAGTTGTCCTTGGAACTGTGTGGCACAGCTGGACACTTGAAGAGACCACAGTCTGCACTGATCACTGGATCCCTCCCAGCAGCCCTTCCCTGTGGCTGAGAACACTTGATGTAGGGTCTGAGGTCTCAGAAGAGGACAAGGGCTTGGGATTGCCGTTGGCCAAACCTCCATATTTGCTTTTCTTGGGGAGAATGGGAAGAAGGAGGGAGAGCGTCGTTGCCATTGTCACTGAGTATTTTGGCCAGATCTGAAGCAGCCACTGTTTTATATGATTGGTTCCAGGTTTCTGTTTTAGTACAGAGAAGACACCAATGGAGTCCAGAGACGACATGCCACAGTATTAGAAATCCAAAGACTTGCTTTGAGTTCCAGTCATGCCATTAAATGGCCTTGGGAAAGTCACTCCCACCTCCCCATCCTGGTCCTGGGTGTTGGTTTGCTTCTCTAAAATCAGGAGATTGGACTCAATCACAGTTTTTCAAACTTTCTCTTGAGCAACAAAATATTCATATGTACCAGTGATGCTAGTGGAGTGCCTCAGGTTGAATTGGTTGGCCCCTAATTCTTCCCCCCACTAGGCTGCCTCCTCACCTGCAAGACAATCCAGGGTTCCAAGGAGGGAGTTTGAGGCCCCCAGAACCCAGCATTTGCAGCATGCCTTCGTGCACACTGATGATAATAAACCCCTTGCTTGTACAGCTGCACACCATTTACAAAGGGCTTCCACAACCCCCTTTCACTTAACCTAACATCCAATCATTTTAAATAAGAGATCAAAAGTGAGAAGCAGTTTTATTTCCAGCTTTTAATGCCACAGAGTGTGGACAGCACAGAAGGCTCAGTAGCCAACATGTTCTTAAAGAGCAAGATGAGTTTTAGAATCCACAAGCCAGCCTGGGTGCTGGTGCTTTATTAAATGTTGAAACTAACCCACTTGTCTGCTCTTATTTCCTACTAATAGAGGAATAAATGCTGTTTTTTAACATTACCATGCTCATTAGGTGAAATCAATATGCCTAGATAAACATAAAAGTAGCAGCTAATACACATAGTCTAGAAAAAGTTTACTCTACGAGACCACATTTTTCATATATGAAGAATAACTTTCTTTTATCATACAGGTTATGTATGTTGATGACAGAAATACCAAAGATAAAAATTGTCAAAAAAAAAAAATTACTCATAATTACAGAACCCAGCAGTAATTACTGTTCACAAGTGCATATAGCCTCATCTTTTTGCAAAATGTTAATGTTTTAACTAAAATTGGATAATATTGTATACGGGCTTTTCAACCTGCTTTGTTCACTCAACAATACATAATCATACTCCAGGTCAGAGATTACATTACCACAACACCATTTTTTAACAGGAATTGGTTTTTCCATCCATGGAATACATGACACCTGTCATGTATTCAAATAATCACCTATTGTTGGAAATATCAGTTATTCCTAGGTTTTTCCAATTGCTGTCGACATGCTGACAGCTAAATCTTTGCCTTATCTGAGCAATTGCTGGATCAAAGTGTATGCAAATTTCTTCAAAACTTTCAATACATGGAGCCCAAAATGTTATAGCAATTTCATCTTCACCGTGAGTATATGAGAGTGTACATTTTCTTGCACCCCCTTAAAAACTAGATAGTTTAAACCAGGTTTTAATGTCATGGGAAGGAAAAATTTCTCCTGGGTTACAGTCTTTCAAACTCTACCGTGGGGCTACTCAGTCCTTGTGTTCTTTGGATTCTGTCTTCCTTTCCTAGTGTGGAGCAATTTAAGGAACTCTGGGTCAGAGAGTTCAAATCCAGTTGTGCTGCTCATCTTCTTTTGCCTCCTTCCAGCCTCTGCAACTGACCCATGAGCCTAACTTTTATCTTAGACCCAAGTTCCACCAATACTCCCTTAGCTTATTCACTGCTGACAGATTCTGTGTGGGGACCTGTGTGGCATGAATAATCCTTAAAAGATATGTTCATGCAAAACCTGTAAATGTGAATTTATTTAGAAAAAGAGTCTTTGAAGATATAATTAAGAGATGAGATGTAATCTTGAAGTGAGATCATCCTGGTTTAGGGTGAGACTTAGGAGCCCTAAGTCCAATGACGAGTATCCTAATAAGGGAACGGAAGGAGAGAAGACAGAAGAAGACACGCAGAGCAGAGGGCCATGTGAAAACAGAGGCAGAGAGTGGAGTTCTGCAGCCACAAGACAGGGGACACCTGGAGCCACCAGAATCTGGAAGAGGAAAGGAAGAATTTAAGAGAATAAAGTTCAGTTGTTTTAAGCCACCAAGTTTCTGGTAATGACAGTAGCCCTATGAAACTAATATAGGACCCTATGAAAGAGTCCTGTTCTGAGTGTTTTTCAGTCACTGAGAAATACTCTTTATAGTCAGTGTCATGGGAGCTGGTGGTCCACCTACTTAGATCTTCTTTCACTCACTAGGCACACATTTATTAAGCATCTACAGTGTAGCAGGCCTTCTGGGTATATGGTGGAAACAAAAGTGAAGAAGACATAGTCCTTGCTCTTCAAAGGCAAACATTAAATAAATACCTACTGTATTATCTACTGCAGGCAGAGAGCGTAGGTTGTAGCCATATCATAAAGTACCTCCCTGACCATGTTAAAAGCTTAGACTTTATCCTGTAGATAATGGAGCTCTTGGAGGGTTTGGGGCAACTATTGCCCATGCCCCCAAGGTCCTCTGATACTGGACTTCCCTGACATCTACTCTAGGGTCAGCCTGGACATCTGCCTGTGGCCTGCCATGGGACTTCCCTGGTTCCACGTTAAGTTCCTTCTATTGTCCATTTTCCAGACCTCCACGGTAATGGTCACTGTCCAGAGTAAACAATTAGTCTTGGTTCCTGGCCTTGTCTGAGCTACCAGTTGAGTCCAGGTGTGATACGTCAATGAGTGAATGAAATTCATTCATTCCCAGATTATTTACTTAGCCTCTACTATTTGCCAGTCACTGACTTTGCAAAATTGAGTAAAATATAGTCTTTGCCCTTAAGATACCAACCATCTTATTAGCTGTATTGCCATCTTTAGGCTGCCATAACAAAACACCACAAACTGGTTGGCTTCAACAACAGAAATTTATTTTCTCACAGTTCTGGAGATTAGAAGTCCAAGATCAAGGTGCCAGCAGGTTTGGTGTCTGGTGAGGCTTTTTCTTTGTGCACACACTCCTGGTTCTCTTCCTTTTCATATACAGACACCAGTCCTATCAAATTACGGCCCACCCTTACAAGTTAATTTAACTTTAATTGTCTTCTTAAAGGTCCAACCTCCAAATACAATCACATTGGGGATTAGAGCTTTGTTTTAGTCCGTTTTGTGTTGCTATAACAGAAATACCTGACACTAGGTAATTTATAAAGAAGAGAGTTTTATTGGGCTTACGATTCTGGGACAGCTGCATCTGGCACGGGCCTCAGGCTGCTTCTATTCATGACAGAAAGTGGAAGCAGCTGGGGGGTACAAGCAGATCACATGGAGAGAGGAAGCAAGACAGAGAAGCAAGAGAGAGAGAGAGAAGGTGCCAGGGTCTTTTTAAGCAACAAGCTCTCGCGGGAACTAATAGAGCGAGAACTCACTCATTAATCTCCCCTCCCCCAGGGAGAGCATTAATCCATTCATGAGGGATCCGTCCCCATGACTCAATCAGTTTCCAACACTGCCACGTTGGAGATCAAATTTCCACATGACTTTTGGAGGGGACGTCACATCCAAACCCCATCAAGCTTCAACATAAGAATTTGGAAGGCAGGGAGCAGGGGAGAACACAACCCAGTCCCTCACACCACCTAAGTGGAAAAGGCAACTATGTACAGATAATTGCCATATGGTAGAGCAAATACTATAAAGGCATTATGTATTTCTGGGGGTAGCACCATACTGCGCAGGTGGATCTTAAAAGATGAGAGTTATTCAGGTGGACTAGATGGAGTGGGGAAATCCAGGCAGAGACCAGTTTTAGGTCTTCTGGGTAAATGGCTGAGATAGAAAAAGACCTTGCTGTCTGAGGTCTCAGTCCTAGAAACATTTCAAATTACAGCCCCTTGTATTTTGGATAGCACTTTATATTTTACAAAACACTTTTGCCACATCACTTGACTCTCAAAACTGCCCAATGGAAGAGAACATATATACACTTATATGACGAAACCAAGATTCTAATAACAATAACAATAACAGTAATAATAATTGACTTGCCCCAGGTCAGGGGGCTGAGTTAGACTTAGCGGAGGGCTAGAACCCAGACCATCTGCTCTCAGATCCCTTCTGCACTACCTGCGTGTCTTCTGTTGTTTGCTTCATGTGTCACAGTTCTCCAGTGACGCATCTACATTTTAACAGAGCTTTCTGAAAATAACGTGCTAACCAATAGAAAAAACTCTCAGATTGGGAGCGCTGGGCCTGGCGAGATATTTTTTTGGCCTGGCAGGCCTGTCAAAGCCCATCAAATCACACATCTACCTCACAAAGGGCCAACCCAGAGCAAAGCCCATGGGTATACTTTGCCAAAAGGAGCAAATTAAAGCACTTCCAACTCAGGAAATGCCAAGCTAGGCTTTTCTGTGGTGTTAACTTACTGGCCCAAAGTAGACCAAATATTAATTTACCTACAGTCTAGCCTGTTACCCAGAATCCTTCATTGGACCTTTGTCAGTGTTGCCAAGGCAACGACAACTCTCGCCACTGTGGTAATTTTTAGTTTCAATCACAAACTTCATGTTGACTTGGCTGCAAGTCTGATACAGCAAAACTTTTATTCGCTGGAAAGTGTGAGGAATAAGTTCCCTAAGTTTTCAACAAATCTGAAACTTTAGGGCTTTAAAAATTTTCGTCCACCATTTTGGATGGAAATTTCTCCAAAATTCTTCTCTCTTATCTGTGTCTTCCTCACACAATCAGTGGAGCATAATTTAATTGAAGCTTTTTAAGGTGACTCAGGTGTGGGAGTAGTCTTTCAAAACCACAATTTCAGACTCCAAGATACAATCTACACTGTTCTGGTTGGGGAATGTGCCTTTACTGTTCACTCCAGTCTACCTTTCCACTCGCGAGTGTTCTCAGTCTCTCCACATGCCTGTACTCCAGCAACATGGACTTAACCAAGATTTTCGAACCATTTGCAGAACATACTATTCTTTCATATCTCTGAGTATGTACACACGGTGTAGCCTTTCATTCCTTTCTCTGCTTAGAAAATTCTTACTCAGCCTTGACCATCTAGCTAGACAGCCACCTCCTTCACAAAGCCCACCCAAAATCTTTCCAAAGCTCCCCATCACAATCCTAGAGCATTTTGTACATATGCCTATATCACAAACATTTATGTGCCTGACTCCCTCACTTCATCTTTGTACCTTAATGTCTAGTTAGCACAGCCCTGGCCTAATGTAGGTGCTAAATACATATTTAACATGATTACCAAATCAACAAGTACTAACCTCTTATTCATAAATACCATTGACCTAGTGTTTGCCATGTGCTAGACACTACAATAGGAACTTTGCCTGTATTTCTCACTTAGTTCTCACAACAACCCGGTAAGTTCAGAGCCTGAAATCAAACTCGGCTCTCCAGTCTCCCAAAGACTACATGTTAACTTCCTCTAGACTACATGGCACTGCACATTCTGAACAAATCAATGCACTAAGTCAGAGTGGCAATTAATCAATTGAAGAGTGATTTGTGGCATCCATGCTATGAAGCAGTTAAACAGCAAAGGGGCAGAGTGGGCCGAAGGAGACCAGGACCAAGCTTTTGAATAGGTAGGAGGGTTTGAGCAGGAATCACAGGTAACAAACGTGATATGTAGGGTCAACGGAGGAAGTTGTAGCTGGAAAAGTCAAAAAAGTCTAAAAAATCCAGATTCCGAAGTAAGAGTCACATATTCAAATGTTTATGGGACCAGAAACGCAATGTTTACAGCAAGCCCCGCCACTACCACTCAGATATTTTCTTTTTCATTCCCCCCAAATTGCATGGCCCTCTGGGTCTAAATTCATTTGACCACCTCTGATAGCGATCTGTGTACAAGAAGTATTTTACACTCACCTTACCTCCACTGCAGGAAACACCATGATGCAAGCGTGATGGGAAACGGCAGCTGGTACCAGGCCTCCACGCGAGACTATCACAAGGAGACAGTGACAGGCTTGAGTCCAGGGGGCAGGCGGAGTCTGAAAATGATTTCCAGATGATATAATTGTTTAAGGGAACTTGGAAAATTGTATTAGTATGCAAGATTTTCTAATTTTTTTAAGTCAGAGCAAAAATGTTTAAAATATTATGTGAGGTCCAGCTAAATCTCCAGGTTCATTGGCCCTAAGCCTCAACTGAAGAGCCTGTTAAAACACAGATTTGGGGGCCCCACTTGGAGATATTTTGGTTGAGTAGGTCTTGGTGGGGCCTGAAATTGTGCATTTTTAGCAAGCTCCCAGGTCGGCTGATGCCACGAGCCCAGGGAATAGCACTGGGCTGGCTGGACAAAAGTCGCCCCAGCTCCAGTCCTCAGCAGACTAGTTGGCACCTCTGGTCTAGAGATTTAGAGAAGGAAACTGGACAGAGAGATAGCAAAGCAAAACCCTGGCCCCAGGACAGAAATTGTGTTATGTACACTTTAGTGCTTCTCTTAGGAAATGTGTTTCAAAATAGGACAGGGCTAAGGTATCAGACCTCCAAAAAACTTCTTCCACCCTGACCAGAGACTTGAAAGAATTCAAGAAGCCAAGAAGCCAAAGGCACATGTAGAATTTGTTGGAAATTAGAAAGCCACAAACATAACTGGGAAATGAGATGGAGGAGGAGAGAGCTAAAGACCGGACATAATTTGGCTTCCAGGAGTAAAGACCAAGTGGTGGCTCACGAGCAATCTCCAAGCACAAGAGGGAATCTGCAGGAAGATGGTGAACAGCTGTTCTGTTTCCACTGAGGCTTGGCTAATATAACCTGAGCTTCCAGAACAGCAGCGGGGGGTGGAAGTAGGAAAAGAACTCTGGTAGCTGACAGCTGTGAAAGATAGGCATTGGTTGCCATGGGGATTTTTAGCTTGCAGATCTTTAAAATCAGAAAAGTGATGGATTCTTAGAATAAGAGACCCATCTTCCTGTCAGTGTTTCTCCAAGTGCAGGACTCAGGCCACTGCCATTTGGGTGCTGCCCAGACACAGAATTAAGTGACTTTGGATCACAAAGGGAAAGAGGTATTCCCTTTTCAATTCCTTTTGGTTACTTGGACGTGTCAAGGAGAAACTCACCCTGAGGTGCCGTCTTTCCCAACTCCCTAACACTGGCTCATCTCCCTTTTAACAGAAAGAGGGAGGCCTTAGTGCATAATGCTAAGCAGTCCACAGCCTGTGTGAGGGTCGATGGTCATTGTTCTGTTTCATGGCATTTATTTTTGGGATTTCCTCTATGGCAAGTGATGCTGGTTTTCCATTTAAGGTAGCAATAGAAGGTTTTCTCTTAAATAAATTTAGGAAGACAGAGTCCTTGGAATTACAGAGAAACACCAAGCAAAGGATACACTGATGGATAATGGCCATGGCAAAAGTTGTGCAGATGCTACATGAAAGGATGACATTTTGGAAACGCTGATCAAGTCTTAGCCTCCCCTTTAAGAGTGAGAAAACATTCTCAGTTTCATGCAGAATGTACAGGTACAGCGGGAACCAGAGACAAGCTGGGTCAGGAGGAGGAAAAGGAGGTTGGGAATTCCATCCCTAGCACCCGCAGCAACCTCCTTCCCAGCACAGTGCCTGGCCGGCCCACTCCAGCCTCGTAGCACAGGAAGCCTTGAATGAAATAGGCCAATGTTGACTCCAGTTCTGTGTGACTTCACCAGCGTGAGCATCTCTGTCACCATCAACAAAGTGAGACCCTAATTCAGGATATTACTTGGGTGCAAAAGGAAGTACTACACATGAAATATATCTCAGGAAACCCAGAAAAGTCTCAAAATGTAAAATACAAAAGATAGAAAACCATATTCTATTGCTTCTTCTAAAAATCTCCTGATATTAATATTTTAGTAGCTGGAAAGCAGTATCAGTTTTCTCCTTGACTTTACCCTATTTTGAACAAAAAGAAAAAAAATTAAACATAGCTTGCAAACATTTTATTTTTTTCAAAATTGACTCTCATGCATGTGGCCTAAATTATATATATTTTACAGAACTGTGAGTTTATTTTAGGAATAACGAGGCTTTCCTCATTAAGAAGGCAAGAATGCTTCATAATTAGCACACCCAAACAACAGCTTCAGCAGAGACGACCTTTGATTATGTTGTTTGGAGGCAAATACTGTTTCTAAGGACTTAAGAGCAGATTGTTTTGTTTAAAAGATGCACATTCTCCTTGAAATTGGGTTCAAACCATTTTATTGTTTACCCATATTTCAGATATCACTAAAGGATGAACTTCAACCCAAGCCTGTCCAAATAACCACAGATTTCTAATGACATCGCTAACTTAGAAAGCTTTTGCTATAAATCTGTTCAGTGAGATTTGGCCAATGTAAATGCAGTATTTTTTAAAACCGAGATTAGTAACAAACCCTCAAGTTCAGTTCAATTAAAAAAAATGCCATTGCAATCAGCTTGCCAGAGATAATAAAGAAATGAGTGATTTCTAACCTCTGGTAACACAAATCTGTAACATCCATCCTATTGCACAAATAGATCATTCAGAAAGGTAAAGGTTGCCTCCAGAAATAATAGTTGTATAAAGGTGTTTCATTCCCCAGTAAATTAAAGACGCTGCCTCACTCCTACTTTCCATGCTGAACAGAACACTGGAGGAACCTATTAATAGCATCGTTAGTTTCAAGGAGGCAGTTTACATGGAATCTGGATCTTAATGTACAGAAATACTCATCTACTCTCCCAGCAATGCAACAATTTTAATGGAATAATCTTTCCAAAAATGAAAACTCTATCCTAATGAAAGTCCCCTTTTTCACTGAAATAAGAAAGACATACAACAAAGTCAAGGCTCTTCATTTACATGAATAATCTCACTTTTCACCAGAAATATATATTTAAGCCAGGGGATTATTTGTTGGA
This sequence comes from Cynocephalus volans, assembly GCF_027409185.1. NCBI lineage: Eukaryota > Metazoa > Chordata > Mammalia > Dermoptera > Cynocephalidae > Cynocephalus > Cynocephalus volans. The sequence continues at coordinate 14,610,497 of NC_084468.1, forward strand.
AATTTTAACATTAAACTACCTGCAGAATACATTTAGCTGTAGATAATGCAAACAAATAAACATTTTAAAATTTTTTTCGGAAAATGGAACTTATAAATATTTATTTTAAAGGGTCAATAGTGTAAGTTTTCTGTTGTGTAAGCAAGTTTAATACCACCATGTAAAATAGCTGAAGTTAAAGAGAATCAGTATATTTAAAACCTGTAATATGTTAACATTGTTAGCTGAATTTGAATTTAGTTTTCATGTCTCAGAAACCAATTTTGTAGCAGACTAAGTGGCCCTTGGGAACAGGGGTTGAGGGGGGCGGGTTTGGGGACAGCTCTCTTCAAGTATCTGAAAAAAGCATTTTAAGAAAGAATAATGGATGGAAATTGACCACCCCTCCCTGTATTCATGCACCTTTGCAATGAGACTTTGCAGATTTTCCCACCAAGAGAAGGAAACTGTTTCCTCAACCTTTGAGTCTAGGCTGAACTTGTAACTTTCTCTGAATCTCAGAGTGACAGTTCCAAGCCCAAGCCTCAAGGGCCCTTGCACACTTCCCCTTTTCCTCCTGGAGCACATCTGCTATGACATGAACAAGCTCAGACCAGCCTGCTGGAGGACAAGGGACCACAGAGAGGACAGGCAAGCCATTCCAATAGAGGCCATCCTAGACCAGCCAGACCCCAACTGGTCATCCAGCTGACCCCAGATACATGACTGAGTCCAGCCAAGATCAGCCTGTACTGGCCTGGTTCAGCAGAACCACCCAGCTTGTTGACTCATGAGCAATAACTAATGGTCATTTTAAGCCAGTAAGATTTGCGGTGGTTGTTTATGCAGCAAAATCTGTTACATCTCATGATAAATTCAATGCTATAAAAAGTGTCACTGTTTGAGTTTCACATCAGATAGATGGATGAATTTGGGGGCATTGAACTTCAAAAAATATAGGGCCAAATCTGAAAGGATAAAGTGTAGCCCTGAGAAAGTAAGATACTTTCCTTCAAAAGGCCACATAGTTTATGCTGGTAGCTGGGCCAGTGAGATATAGCAACAACTGACATTAAAGAGACTTTGCACCAGGGTGGTCCAGCAGTATTAGCAGGAGAGAGGATGGCCTGTGCTTCCTGCACAGCAGCGAGAAGTAGGTGCAGAGGGGAGATGAGGAAGCTAGCTCTTCTTGCTTTGCAGTTGAAGTGAGATGGACATCGTCGGCAGGCTGCTTAGTTTCCCTGTATTCTCAGGAAGGGTAACAAGGGCCCCAATTCCCCAAGCGAGCCCTCTGGTCTTCTTGTCAACCAGATGGATAGGATTAAAGAAAATATCAAAGTAATTTGGATTAATAGAAATGCTCACACCTCAAATATTATAGAGTCATTCAAATATGCTACATGAAAATAAAGAATCACCCTGTGTCTCATTTAATCCTGTTGATCTTGAACCTATTTGGCATATATTAATATGATTACTCTGTCTTTATTTTGTTAGTATTTGACTGATACTAATTTGTTAATCTTATTTAAAAGCATGTAATATAACGTATATTTAAGAATACATGATAACCAGGCACCACTGCCAGAGATAAGGGCTAGTGTAGGGCCCGAATGTCAGCACTTAATGTACCACATAATGTTAATGTGCAGCCAGGGTTGAGAAGTGCTGATTTAGAGCCTTCCCCTATTTATCCTTTTGTCCAATGGACAAAATCTTTAGCAGATTTACTTCTCCTCTGAGCCACCGTATTTCCCAGGTTTTGTTGAAAACACCTGGAATTTTACTTCTTCCAGATTTACTTATTTTTTTTTAACATTATGCTTCCTGTGTTTTGGGAATCCTTTCCACTTAATTTCAGCCTCATTTTTAACAATTATTTAGGCCTAATTATGAGTTCTGCTGGCTCCTTTGCTCACCAGTGTGTCTTATATTAAACCTCCCCTTCTATAGAGTTTATGTATCAATCAAGATGCTTACAATCACAAGGAGCAGAACCCTCCCACCTCCCCCCTCCCAGCAGTGCTTTGTAGATTGGGGGCATTTAGTATCTCATAACTAGAAGCCCGGACGTAGGCTTCCAGGGTTGGTTCATACAGCAGCTCCACCATGCCATCAAGTTTCCAGGAATTCTTCGTCTTTCTGCCAGGCTCAGCATACCAATGAGTCCCCTTCTGGTTTTAAAATAGTGATAGCACTTCCCAGTGTCACTTGCAGACAAATAACATCTGTGATGGAAAAAGATGTCTCCTCCCACAGGGTTCAAGAAAAACCTTTTCCAGAAGCATGCGGCACAATTGCGCTATCCCATCATTGGCAAGGGGAATGAGATCACTGTGGTGGGCTTGCCTGACCATGATCCACCCCTTGTGGCTGAGCTGGGGCCAGCCTCCCTGAACACATGTCTATCTGGTACTTAGACAAAATTCTGAATTCTATTAGCAAGAAAGAAGGGGGAATGGCTGCTAAATTAATGATGTTTGCCAGGATACATTTTAAAATGTTTAAATTTTTTTGTGTGTTTTCTCAAAAAACGATGCACAGGTGATAAACTTAGGATTTTTTATTTTAGAAAATACCTCAGTCCTCAAACTTGAATGGTATTTTGGATAGTATGTCAGTCTAGGTTACAAATACTACCTCACAATATATTTTTAATCATTGACCTAACTTAGCCAGAATCTTTAAAATGAGTTTAAAAGTCTACATGAAAACAAAAATATGTACAGAATAAAAACTCTGTAAGCAACATAAAAGATAAATAACAAAGCAGGGAGGAAAGTTGCAATTTATATCAGAGACTAAGGGCTAGGCTTTTGGATATATGGATAGTTTTTAAAATACAATAGCCCCCCTTATCCCTTTGTTCCAAGACCTCTAGTGGATGCCTGAAACTGTGGATAGTACCAAACCCTATTGCCATCAATCAGAACATGTTTCTGTTCATGTCTTACACCTACAAATTCAATGTCTTTTCCATCTTAACTAAGCACTTAAAACTTACTATAGCCAAAAGTTTTGCAGTTTGAGATGCAACAGCAAAGCTAGCACAAATTTCTTTTTCCTTCTTCACAATTTCAAGGAGAGATTTGTTCTTACTATAGATCTTAGCAACATCAACATATTTTTTTTTTCTTTCTACATTAAGTCTAGAACTTTCACCTTTTCATTTAAAGGAAGCACTTTATGGCTTCTCTTTAGCATATCCAAATTGCTAGAATCGCTACTCTTGTGCTTTGGGACCATTATTAAGTAAAACTAGGGTTACTTGAATACAGGCACGAGATACTGCAAAAGTCCATCTGATAAATAAGATGGCTCTAAGTGACTAGCGGACAAGCAGCGTAGACAACATGGATATGCTGGACAAAGGGACAATTCACATCCAGGTGGGATGACACAAAATGATGCCAGAGGACACAAGATTTCATCAAAATACAAATGGCTTGCAATGTAAAACTTATGAATAGTTTATTTCTGGAATTTTCCATTTAATATTTTCAGAACTTAGTTGATCGCATGTAACTGAAACCCTAAAAGTGAAACTGTGGATAAGGGGGGTCTACTGTAGAGAAAAACCCCAGTGTATTGCGGTGTCTACCATTTCCCATTAACAGGAACCAAGGATGCCTGGAGAAATAACTCACTCCCAGTCTGAGACAGAAATGCAAAGGACCTGAAAGGCATGTAAAGGTCCTAAAGCTTGAAGAGGTTTCTCCCAACTAAATAAGGCATAATGTGAACATGAATAAAAGAATGTTAAATGTAATGGATTGAGACACATCAATATATTAAAATCTATCAGTTCCCAGTGATACTTTAAAACAAAACACAAATGAGTTAATCATTGGAACTAGCTAGGGCATAGCCATTTAGTCCAAAAAGTAATAATTTAAAAAGAAGCATTTATTTTGTCTCTTTTTGTACAAACTGTACGTCGGTGTAACCAAAAGGTTGATGAAGGGAAGTTTCTATTTATAGAAATACTTCAGCTAGTAAATGAAGGAAAGAATGATCGAGCTGGAGGGGACTCATTGGTATGCTGAGCCTGGCAGAAAGATGAAGAATGCCTGGAAACTTGATGGCATGGTGGAGCTGCTGTATGAACCAACCCTGGAAGCCCTCTGTCCGGGCTTCTAGTTATGAGTTACACCCCTGAAGTGATGCATCTTGACACTGCCCATCAATGGCCTCCTCGCATCACAGAATGAAAGCCAGACCTTAGCGCCTCCTGGTGGAAAGACACGACACCATCTGCCAAGCAGTCTTGCTACCTGAAAAAAAACTTGTACCTGAATTTGATCAAGCTTCTGAAAAACCTAACTACCAATTTACAGGAAGCACGAGTGACAAGGAAACACAGTTAATGATACCACGAAGTGTTATCACCAAACACAGGCAATGGGAAACTCGACATGACAGATGACCCAGTTTCTTCCACAAATAAATTGCAGAGGAGAAGGGGAAGAGGAGAAAGAAGAACTGGTAGATGAAGACTTAGGAGACAACAAGAAAATGTCAAAATATAGACCTTATTTGATTTTTATTCAAACAAATAAATTATAAAATAAATCAAGAGAATCATGGAAATTTGAACACTGGGCTGCATAATAATGTTTCAGTCAAGAAGGAACTGCATATACAGTGGTGGTCCTATAAGATTATAATGGCTACACCGTGTCGCCTAGGAGTGTGTAGGCTACACCATCTAGGTTTGTGTAACTACTCTGTGATGTTTGCACAACGACGAAATCAAATGACACATTTCTCAGAATGTATCCTAGATGCATGACTGTACTTCAGATTCAGCCTCTGCCATTTACCATCTCCGTGATCTTCGGCAAGTTGTTAAATTTCTCTGTGCCTTAGTTGTTTTTCTTTCTGTAAAATGGGGCTAATAGGATTTTTGGAGGGTTAAATACAGTAATGCATGGAAAAGGCTATACATGAAAAAGACTTAAAATGCAATGTTGTATAATTATTAGCTTTCAGAGAATCCTTTTTTTAAATTTTTTTATATGTGAAAAGCTCTCAAACCTCTGAAAATACTGATTAGAATATTCAAAATTGTATGTTTTTCCTCTATTAACTCTGTTTCCTTGGAATTTGCTTCTCAATTTTTTCAGATTGGTTTGTTATTTTATGTTATTTGCTTTCTTCAAATATTTGGTGATCCTTGGCCACCTGTTTATACTTAGAAAGAGGATGTAAAATGATTAATATTGGTAGTGAGCATGGCACCATTGTGAGTTTCATGGGTTCCTTCCTCCATAGAAAATATTTAAAATCATATTTTATGACTACATTGGTATAAATACAAGTATGAATATAACCCAAGTTGGATTATATTTATGTTTTTTAATTCTGATTTTTAAAAAATTAGAACCCTTTCTTGGGCTCCTAAAAGTGTCAAGGGCCCCAGGCACTATGCCCATGATGCCCACTGGAGAAGTCGGTCCTGGTGGTGGGAGTAGGTTGTTCTTAGCCATTGGGATTGTGGATTCTAATCACAGGGGCCCCCACATAAAAGACGTAGACCTCTTTTCAGGGCTCGCAAAGGTGTGCCTTTGAGATACAGACACACTAACCACTTAGCAGCAGCCAGACCTTACTGGGGACGTGATCCAACCCTTGTCTCCCCCTCTAAGGCACAAGTTACGGAAACTCTGAGGCACATTAACCATTTTATCAGGAGTGTGTTCTCATGGACATATGCTAAGGCTCAGCTATTGGGCAGCCATTTAATTAGCAACCCTGCAACTCTCAGAAGGCCTCTTCCCACTTTCTCGCCATTCCCAGGTACTGTGTTTTTGCCAGAGCTCTTCTGAGAAACTTTTTCAGAGGTCTTCTTTTTAGCCTGTACTGTATTGTGGATTCTCCCACAATCGTCATAGATTGGATCCCATTTTCTGTATAAGTTCCAGAAATTTCTCAGTGTTGCTAATCTGCCTAACTCACTGTTCCCGACTTTCCAATACTGCTTTGGAATATTCATTTTTTATGTTTTTCTGTTATTTCAGTAAGGTTAGGAGATGGACAAAAGTTTCCATGTGTGCTTTAATGACCATTTTAAACTAATGTGTAAATTATTAAATTTATGTTTGTTCTAGATATTGTTTTAAGTATAAAGAAAGAAATGTAACTCATGTCAGCCACCTCAGTGTCCCCAGTCCTCTGGCTTGCTGTACCAAAACATTATTTTAATTGTTCGATTGACATCTTTTGCTAAGTCGAATCTTCCAGTTTGTGAACATGATATGTCTGTTCATTTATTTAGGTTTTCTTTGATTTCTTTCATAAGTATTTGGTAGTTCTCAGCGTACACATTCTGTAAGTGTTTTGTTAAATGTATTCTTAACTATGTCATTTTCTTTGCAGCAATTATAAATGGTATTGTCCTTGAAATTTCAGTTCCATATGTTCGTTGTTATTGTACAGAAATGAGATTGGCTTTGTGTACAAGTTAATCTTGTATCTTGTGAGTTTGACGAACTTACTTGTTAATTCTAAGAGTGTTTTTGTATATTTGGGGTGATTTTCCCTGTAGACAATCACGTCATCTACTAATGATACTCATTTCTTCCTTCCTTGTCTATGTGACTTTTATGTCTTTTTCTTGCATTATTGTTCTAGCTGGGATTTTCAGTATGATGTTGAATACAAACCGTTAGTGTAGATATTCATGCCTATCCCCTATTTCAGAGACAAAGCATTCCATCTTTTACCACTAATAATAATGTTACCTGTTGGTTTTCTGTAGATGCTCATTATTAGGTTTAAGAAGTTCTGACTTCATTGAGAGTTTTTATCTAAGATGAATGTTAAACTTGGCAAGTGATTTTTCTGTACCAATTGATATAATCATGTGTTTTTTCTTCTATTGACTATGAATATGGTGGGCTACTGTATTATCCAGAGTTCTTCAGAGAAACAGAACCAATAAAGAGTGTGTGTGTGTACAAGGGTACTTCAAAAAGTTTGTGTAAAAATAGAATTGGAAGACAATTCCAAACTTTCCATTAACTTTTTAAAGTACCCTAGTATATGTTTGGTAAATGTATGCATGTGTATGTAATGTTTAACTAAATGCCTGAGCACCCCATGGCCCAGTCAATTTGACCTATAAAATTATCCTCTCCTTTTCGTAATGCTATTGGCATATGTATTACATCTACCTACATTGAATACCTCATCAGACAGTCTTATAATTGTTGCTTTATACATTTATGTGCTTTTTATATATAATGCTATATGTAGAAAGAGATTTATTATAAGTAATTGATTCATGTGGTTATGGAGTCCACCAAGTCCAAAATCTGCAGAGCCAATGACCCAGTTTGAGTCCAAAGCTGACAGGCTGCTGTAGAATCAGGAAGCACCTATGTCCCAGTTCAAAGGCCATCAGGCAGCAAATTCTGTCTTGATCAGGGTACAGTCAACCTTCTGTTCCATTCATGCCTTCAACTAATTGACTAAGGCCCACTCATGTTAGGGAGGGCAATCTGCTTTACTCAGTCTACTGATTTACATGTTAATCTCATCCCCAAAACCCCTTCACAGAAACACCCAGAATAATGTTTGACCAAACCGCTGGGCACCTCATGGCCCAGTCAAGTTGACGCATAAAATTATTACTGTATAAATTCCTCTCTTTTTTGTGAAGCTGTTGGTTCATGTATTACATCTGCTTACATTTAAATACCTCATCACACAATGTTATAATTTTTGCTTTAAACCAGCAACTATTTCAAACAACTCATGAGGAATAGGATAGTCTGTTATATTTACCCAATATTTCCAATTATTCTTGTACTTCCCTTATTTCTCATGTTCCAGCTTCCTTCTGGTATCATTTTCCTTTTGTCTAAAAAAAATTAACTTTAGCAGTTTTTAGCAGGTTCTGGGAATGAATTCTCTCAGACATCCTTTATCTGAAGATATTATTATCTGAATATATTATTTCATCTTAATTGCCAAAGTATATTTTCAATAGATAAGGAATTTCTTTTCTTTTTTCTTTTTTTCTTCTTTTTTAGCAGTTAAAAATGTTGTGTCACTTTTTTCAGGACTCCATGGTTTCTAATGAGAAATCTGTTGTCATTTGAATAATTGTTCTCTTCTAAGTAATGCATTAATTTTCTCTGGCTACTTTCAATTTTTTTCTGTTTTTAGTTTTCATTAATTTTATTAGGATGTTTCTAACCATGGATTTCTCTGGGGTTTATCCTATTTGGGATTTACTAAGCTTCTTAAGTCTGTAGACTTATTTATTTTTGTCAGTATGGGATGTTTCCAGTCATTATTTTTTCAACTGTTTTATTAGTACTATGTTCTTTCTCCTCTCTTTCTTGAGCTCTAAAGACACAAATGTTAGACCTTTTGGTGTTGTCTTCCTCTACTGTTCAGACTGGATAATTTCTGTTGATTTCTCTTCTAGTTTATTGACTTCCTCTTCTTTCATATCCATTCTGCTCTTGAGCCCATACAATTAATTTTTTTTAATTTTTGTTATTGTACTTTACAGTACTGAAATTTCCATTTGTTTCTTCTTTTTATCCTACACTTTTTACTGAGACTTTCTTTTTATTTATTTTATCAGTGTTTGCGATTATTTTGAAAGCATTTTTATAATTGCTGCAATGAAGTCTTTGTCACATAACACCAACATTTGCATCACTGCAGTATAGGAGTCTTTGGATTATTTTTTTCTTTGTGAGTTTCCTGGTTCTCTGTATGCTGAGGAATTTTGGATTGGGTACCTAGGAGTGGAATATGCATCAAAAACACAATTTTGAAAACAAACATTTTTCTTTCAAAATTAATACATATTCATTATAGAAGAAATATTTTTTAAAAACTAATCAACAAAAAAGAAAAAAATAAAATTACCTATGACCAAACTATATGCAGATGATTATTTTTCTTCATTTATATATAACCTCTGTCTCTTGGAATATATCTGAAGCTTAATTTTCACATAATTAATTTGATTTTCTAAGGTCTACTCTTTACTTTCTCAAATACAGGTCTTAATTCTATGATTGTAACATTAATTTCCTTTTAATCATCTTTTTCTCAGTCTGATCTTTCCTCATTCCATTTTATTGCCTTTACATCGTATTCTTTTGCCTTCTACCTTTTGAAATTACTCAAGGGTACTTCAAAAAGTTCCTGGAAAGATTTGTACTTCTTTGAATTCTGTTTTTTCATGAATGTTTGGAAGTACTCTCACACTGCCATATTATTTCTCATCCTCTTAACTCTTTTATCAGTTTCTGATCTTCCACAGAGGCCATAATCTTCTGAAATTACTGAAGTTTCCAAAAACTTTCTAAAACGTTCCTTTGGATCCAGTGGTAAGTCATTTTCCAACAACTGGACTTCTTCTGAATTTCGAGGTTCTATTTCATTTACAATAATTATTATAGGTTCAGTGTTGTTGTCACTTTATACTTTTTTCCCACTCAAAATGATAATTGATGTTTTACAGTTGATGTTCCTGAATTTCCCAATATATAGAATACAGTTGATATGATATAACATCTAAACAATTCCAAGCATCTACTAGACCTTCATATACATAGATATATAGATTTATTGAACTTGGAGGATGAGGTTTACCCCAGTCAGGGGGTTAGGTTTATAGCAGTTAGTGTGCTTTGGTTATAAGAAACATAAAACCTAACATAAACAAATTCAATAATTGGAAAGTCCAAAGATGGGTCAGGTTTCAGGCCTGGTAGGATCAAGGCTCTATGCACTCATATTGTATATACTTATGTACCCATGCTCTAGGCTACTGTCATGAAAATCTTGGGGATCTTATCTTTCCCATAGTGGTAAGTGGGATCTGCATCCCACCAAATCTACACACACAGTAGGAGATATCCCTAAAGAAGAAAAGAGGTTAGATTTTGAGTATCACCCCCCAATACACACACACAGTGCACACCACAAGGAAGTTATCCACACCTGGACCTCTGGCACTCTGAGCCAATGGAATACATGATCCTCCAGCCACTGCACCCACATTCAGTACCACCTATTTGTGCACATTAATCTCCAAGAATGTGGTAGAGAGTTATAACTTATCAGGCAGGCAGAGCTCCCTTGGTTTTATGTAATGAATCAAGGATATATCTCTAATTGTTTTCCCTAATCCAACTTAATCAGTCTTATAGCTAGCAGAAATTTCATCCCATATTCTAACAGTAAGACACATGTTAGGGTCAATTTCAATTTTGTTCTGGATTTTTCAGAAGCTAAGCCAGTTGCTAGCCGTTTCAACCATAGATATTTAAATTTCTCGAAATATTATTTGATATCCATCTATCTTATTTATCTGCCTAGTTAATTATTCCTTATTCTATAAGTAATTTGTGAAACATCCAATAAAATATTTTTTAAATATCTCCCATGAATTTGAAACTCCTGAGTAGGTAAAAGTACAGTTTAAAAAATAAATCAAGACTGTATAATACAAAAGCACAAATATTACAAACCAAAAAGAAAAAATGACCAGATCTGTTACCTTATTGTGGTTGGTAGAAACTGTATTTTTTCTAATTACTCCTCAAATTTGGCTCTGAGTTTCCTAGCAGCCAAAGGAAAAATAGAAACATAATCAGTTATGTCATTATCAAATTCTAACTATCAAAGTATACTAGTCTTTAAAAATTTTAACCTTTTCATGGAGTTAAATGTTAAATGAAAATACAGGGAGTTTTGATCATTGTAGTAGAAAAATGTTTTCCTTGTCAATATTACTACAGAAAATATAATCATAAGATCCTTACAACTGTTTCTTATAGTGTATTTCAATATACACTGAAATATTTGAAATATTATAATTGGAAGTAATTCAATAAAGGAGATTATTTGAGGAGTCAAGTAATATGTTGCAGGTATGTTTAATTTGATCATAGGACATAGTTTGAAATATCTTGATAAATGCTCTGACTGAATCCTTCCAATAACCTATTTATTCACTTAGGCTTTTGACAGTGTTTCATAGTCTTTCATTCAATTTTTGAAACATCCCAACATAGAATTCTTATTCCTATTAAATTATATTTGAGGATGTGGAAACTCAGAGGAGTAAAATATTTTGTTGAAGGTCAAACAGCCAGCATAATGACTTGGAAGGGACTCAGACACAAGTGTCCTGATTCCAGTTAACAAACTACATTTATTAGGTATCTCTTATATGATAGGCAGTATTCTAGGGGCTGGGGATAGATAATTAAATAAGATATAATCCCTGCTCTCAAAGAGCTGGTAGGAAACAGATTCACAAAGATATCACTGTACATAACTTAGCCAATGCTCTTTGCTTTCACTGATGCAATACCAGTACTCATAGAGTAGATGGTTTGGGAACATAGATTGTTGGATAGGCATAAATATTTCTGGATATCTCTCTCAGATCATGTTCTAATTCTCTGATATACATTTTTGCTAAAAATCCTACAAGTATTGAAAGAAACACAGATAAAACAGATTGGATGAGTGATCACTTCATGGAATTGCTGAGTCTCTTTTGGAAAATATTGGAAGGAAGAAGGAAAGACATCCCATGTATTCCCAAGATGACAGAAACTAATTTGTATGGTTATTCTTGACCATAATGGTAAACAGCTTTTGGTGACAAAATGTGGCTCTGATGATGAAAGTTTGTATTAATGTCCCCAAATATCACATTCTCCTCCATAAATATATGTAATTAACATGGGTCAGTAAAAAAAAAAATACTTTTTCAGAGACAGAGTAGATTAAAGGTTACCAGAAATGGGGGGGGGGGGCGAATAATAAGAAGTTATTACTTAATGTGTACAGAGTTTATATATAGGGTGAAGAAAAAGTTTTGGAAATAGATAGAGGTGGTGGTCACACAGCATTGTGAATGTAATTAATTCCATGCAATTGTATGCTTAAAATATATTCACTTTTTTTAAAAAAGGCAGGTTTTTGGGGGTGGTGGACAGAGCAAGATGGGCAACTAGGATACATCACTTGTCTCTCCCACAAAGAGAATACATTGAATATGCAACTATACTTGGACAAAAAAGGTGAAGGACGAGAGTTGGAACATATCAAAGGAGCAGCAGATATACTGGTGAGTGCAGAAACTCAGTATAGCCAAATAGGGTATGGAAAAAAATTCCTGGACACCACCACCCCATCTCTCAACTGGGAACAGCAAGGACCCAGGAGGAGTCTCTGCATGCAGGAAAGAGAAACCCCACCCAGATTTGTCCATTTAAGTTTAGGAGCTTCAGAACAGCACATTGCACCTATCAGGGTCATGGGGCACTAGCTGGGGTGCTAGTGAGTCCACCCAGTGTCACCCACATCAGCCAAGGAGTGACAGGACACCCAAGCACTTCTTCCAAGAGCTCAAGATCTTGCCCACAACCTCAATGACCCAACACAGTGTCACTCACTTAAGCAAGGAACTACCGAGTGCCCCAGTGCACAGGCCACAAGGCACTCACAGCTCTGACAATGAATATGGTTGAAGTAACTATATGGAGACTACACTACTGCATCTACCTGGAACTAAAACTAAAGCACCCTACCCAGTGGTCGATATAAAACACATCTACGAGAGGGAGTCTCTCCTCAAAAGACACTCCAGAGTATTAGAAGAAGAAACTGCCCCACCAGATGCCCAAGAAAATATGACACCACCAAAGGAATGCAATAATTCTCTACTGAAAGATCCCAAACATCAGGAAAACTTTAAAATGACTGAAAAGGAATTCCAAGCAACAATCTTAAGAAAACTCAGATAGACAACACAATGAAATGAGAAAAACAATCCAGAATCTGAGGGAGGAATTTTACAAAGAGATAGATACCTTAAAAAAGAACATAGCAGAACCCCTGGAACTGAAGGATTCATTCAACAAAAGAAATAATACAACTGAGAGCTTAAGTAATAGGCTAGAGCAAAAAAATGAAAGAATTTCTGATCTTGAAGACAGTCTTTTTGAAATAAACCAGGCAAAAGAAAGAAAAGAAAGGAAGGAAGGAAAAGAAAAGAAAATGAAGGAAGAAGAATTTTTTAAAATGAAGAAAACCTATAAGAGCTATCAGACAATCTTAAGTGTACAAACATCTGAATTATGGATGTTCTGCAAGGTGAGAAAAAAGCATTGAAAATCTATTCAATGAAATAATAGCAGGAAAATCCCCAGGTAGTGGGACAAATATAAACATCCAGATCCAAGAGGCTCAAAATATCCCAAAACAGATTTAATCAAAAGAGGTATTACAAAGACACATTGTAGTCAAACTGTCCAAAGTCAAAGACAAAGAAAGGATCCTGAAAATGCAAGAGAAATGTGTCAGGTCACCTATAAGGGAGTCCCCATCAGACAAACAGCAGATTTTCAGCAGAAACCTTACAGGTGAGGGGAGAATAGGATTAAAAAAAAAAACTGCCAAGAATATTATATCCAGAAAAGCTATACATCAGAAACAAAGGGGCAATAGTTTATTTCTTAGACAAACAAAAACTGTGGGAGTTCACCACCACATGACCAGCTTTACAAGAAATCCTCAAGGGAGTCCTACATCTGGAATTGAAAGAAAAAAGATAATCACCATCATGAATACATGAGAAAGAATAAAATTCCCTGGTAGAGCAGACATGCAAATGAGAAAGACAATGAAACTATATCTTACCATTACAAAAAACCAACAAACACCAAAGATGAACAATAAAAGGGAAAGAAAGGAACAAAAGCTATATAAAACAACCATAGAAAATCAATAAAATGCCAACACTAAGACAGTACCTTTCAATAATAACCCTCTATGTAAATGGATTGAATTCCCCATTCAAAAGATATAAACTGGCTGACTGGATTAAAAAATTAGACTAAAGTTTATGCTGCCTACAAGAAACTCACTTCACCTGTAAAGACTCACATTGACTAATAGTGAAAGGATGGAAAAAAGATATACCACACAAATGGAAACCATTAATGAGCAGGGGTAGCTATTCTTATATTAGATAAAATAGACTTTAAACAAAAAAACTATAAAAAGAGATGAAGAAGGACTCTATATAATGATAAAGGGATCTATCCAGCAAGAGGATATAACAATCATAAATATATATGCACCCAGCATCACAGCACACAGATATATAAAGCAAATATCATTAGACCTAAATAGAGAGACAGACTCCTATAAAATAATAGTTGAGGACCTCAACACTCCTCTTTCAATACTGAACAGATCACTTAGGCAACAAATCAACAGAGAAACAAAGGATTTAAAGTACACTTAAGACCAGTTAGACTTGACATAAATCTACAGAACGTTTCATCCAACAACTATAAAATATACATTCTTCTCATCAGCATCTGGATTATTCTCTAGAATAGATCACATTAGATCACAAATCAAATCTCAACAAATTTTAAACAATTGAAATCATTTCAAGTATCTTTTCATACCACAACAGAATAAGACTAGAAATCAGTAACAAGCAAAACTTTGGAAACTATACAAATACATAGAAATTAAACAGCATGCTCCTGAATGACCAAATCAAAAAAGAAATTAAGCAGGAAATCAAAAAATTTATTTAAACAAATGAAAATAAAAGCACATCATACCAAAACCTGTGGGATTCTGCAAAAGCGGTACTAAGAGGAAAGTTTATTGCAATAAATGCCTACATCAAGAGAATAGAAAGATTTCAAATAAAAAACCTAACATTACACCTCAAAGAACTAGAAAAACAAGAAAAATCCAATCCCCAAATTAGCAGACAGAAAGAAATAATTAAGATCAGAGCAGAGAGAAAAAAAAAAGATACAAAAGAGCAATAAAACAAAAAGTTGGGGTATGTTTTAGAAAATAAACAAAATAGAAAAACCATTAGCTAGACTAAGTAAAACAGAGAGAGAAAGAGAGAGAAGACCTAAATAACAAACATCAGAAACAACTGACATTACAATTGATACCACAGAAATACATAAAATCATTAGAAACTATTATGAACAACTATATGCCAACAAACTGGAAAATATTTAGGACATAGAAAAATTTCTGGACACATACAAACCACCAAACAGAACCAAGAAAAATATAGAATACCTGGATAGGCCAATAACAAGCAATGAGATTGAAGCAGTAATCAGCAGTCTCCCAACAAAGAAAAGC
Organism: Cynocephalus volans; assembly: GCF_027409185.1. NCBI lineage: Eukaryota > Metazoa > Chordata > Mammalia > Dermoptera > Cynocephalidae > Cynocephalus > Cynocephalus volans. Next base: position 14,625,656 of record NC_084468.1, read on the forward strand.
CTGGGAGCTTATGGCTTTACTGCTGAAATCTACCAAATCTTTAAAGAAGAATTAACACCAATCCTTTTCAAACTATTCCAAAATATCAAAACATAGGTCATTTTCCCAAATTCATTCTATGAGGCCAACATCATGTATTGGAAGAATTAATGTTCTGAAACTGTCCACACTAAGAGCAATCTACGGATTCAATACATCTCTATCAAAATACCAATGATGTTCTTCACAGAATGAGAAAACAATGCTAACATTCATATGGAACAACAAAAGACCCCAAATAGCCAAAGCAATCCTGAGCAAAAAAACAAAGCCAGAAACATTGTACTACCTGACTTCAAATTATACTACAAAGACATAGTAAACAAAACAGTGCGGTACTGGCATAAAAACAGACACATAGACCAAGGGAACAGAATAGAGAATTCAGAAATCAATCCACGTACTTACAGCCAACTGATCTTTGACAAAGTCACCAAGAACATACATTGGGGAAAAGACTGTCTCCTCAATAAATGGTGCTGGGAAAACTGGGTATCTATGTGTAGAGAATGTAACTAGACCCTTACCTCTCATTAAAATATACTCAAAATATATTAAAGACTTAAATATAAGGCCAGAAACTATAAAACTCCTAGAAGAAAACACAGGGAAACACTTCAGAATATAGGACTGGGCCAAGACTTTGTAAATAGGACCTCAAAAGTACAGGCAACAAAAGAAAAATAAATAAATAAATGGGATTATATCAAATTAAAAAGCTTCTGCACAGTGAAGGAAATGGTCAACACAGTGAAAAGACCACCTACATAATGGGAGAAAATATTTTCAAACTATGCATCCAGAAAGGGGTTAATATGCAGAATATACAAGGAATTCAAACAACGTAATAGTAAAAAAATAATCTGATTTTAAAATGGGTAAAGGAGCTGAATAGGCATTTCTCAGAAGACATACAACTGGCCAACAGGTACATGAAAAAATGCTCAATGTCACTAATCATCAAGGAAGTGCAAATCAACCTACATTGAAATATCATCTCACCCCATTTAGACTGGCTATCATCAAAGAGATAGATAACAAATGCTGCTGAGGATGCACAGAAAGGGGAACTCTTCTACACTGTTGGTGGGACTATAAATTAGCACAGCCATTATGGAAAACAGTATGGAAGTTTCTCAGACAACTACAGATAGAACTAACACACAATCTAGCAATCACAGTACCGGATGTATACCCAAAGAAAAGGGAATCGCCAAGTTTAAAGGGTACCTGCGCTCCCATGTTTATCACAGCTCTGTTTACAATAGCCAAGATATGAACCAACCTAAATGCCCATCAACAGATGACTGAATAAGGAAAATGTGGTATATATACACCATGGAATACTACTCAGACATAAAAACAATGAAATTCTGCCATTTGCAGCAGCATGAATGAGATTGAATTGAATGAGAAAATTATGTTAAGTGAAATAAACCAGGCACAGAAAGAGAAATACCACATGTCCTCACTCATAAGCAGGAGTTAAAAAAATAGAGAGACAGAGAGAGAGAGAGAAACAATCATAATAACAAGTTGAACTTTCAGAAGGAGAGATCAGAACCTCGGCTACTAGAGGCAGGAAAGGAGGAGGGGGAGATGGAGGAGACCTAGCAAGAAATGGGTTAATGGATACAAAACAGCTAATTTGGAAAAATAAGTTCTATTGATGTACTGTCAAGCTAGGCACCTATAATTAACATTAATTTACTGTATGTAATCAAATGACTAGAAAAGAGGCGATCGAATGTCCTCAACACAAAGAAATGATTACGTTTTGTAATGATGAACATGCTAATTATCCTGACTTGATCATCACACATTGTACACTAGTACTGATATTCAACTCTGTACTCCACATATACGTTTAATCAGTAACATTTCAATAAATAAATAAGTAAATAAAAATTTTTAAAAATTTTTGAAATGGCAGATAGAAATACCTTGGCCCAAATATTTCAAATCCTGAGAAATAAACCATTTTGTTGGTGGTGATGCTGGTGGTGATTTTGCTGAAACTGAAAAAGTCATGAGCGCCCTACCCTGAAAGTGGTTCAGTAGGAACGAAATGACCACCTGTGAGGAAGCCCAGGAAGGTGGACCTGGTATCAGTCATTTTTCACTCATAGTTTATAAATAATAGAATCATCTTTCAAATCAAATGTCTCATAAAACTCAATATATAAAAGAGATGAAAAGGGAGCTACTCTGGTTGACTGAATCCAGGGGAGGGGGCAGGAGGTCCACCCACACTGTGTCCCCACCACTGTCACCTGCTCACTGGCCCCGCCTCCAGGTGATCATTGAAGCGCTCTTTGACAAATGATGGGACTGGTCCTGCCAATTCGAAGGGTCAGTTTCTAGGACTCTACAGAATTATAGATAATGATTGTTTTCCCTCAAATGGCCACTGCAGAGCATGCTGTTCGCTGCCTTTAGGGAAGTACTAATAATTTACATTTTGGGTTCTTTTCTAGCTGGTCACATCAGTTGTTTAAATGCAGACAAAGCAGAAAGACAGACTCTAGGAGCTAGGATTAAAAAGAAAATAAAAAACAGCTCAGAATCATGCCCCTCCCAAGAAAAGACCCAGCAATCTTTCAGCTACAGTAACAGTAATCCCAAACCCACCACAGCATCTAATTGAAATATTGATTCTTTGGTTAGGTCTCTAACTTAAAATTCCAGAGCAGAGAGCTCCTCACCACATAGACACCCCCTTCGCAGAATCGCAGCACAGAGCACATAGTGTTTCCTTAACATTAAGCTTCCCAAGCTTTTATTTCAATTAGTCACACACACACACACACACACAAAGATCAAGAATTAAAGTATTGTCAGAAAGATTCCAGTCAGCGTTTTATTGCCTGAAACAGTTCTCAAGATTAACCATTTCATAGCAGAAACGGAATTCTGCAGAAAGAGCAATGCTTTTTCCTTACAGGTAGGAAGCTAAGGATAAAGTAAACAAAATCTACTTTCTTTTAAGTGATTTATCCAACATATTTGCATTATACAATCTCATTTATGGCATTAAAATTTTCTTAAGCAAGCACCCAATTTATGCCAAGAAATTATCACAATCCAACTTTTGCTATCCTCATATTTTCATTTAGATTCTAAGAGCAACAAAACCCCTTGACGTTATTATCTCCTGTGAATACTAATTATGTCACTACAACTGTGTGTCTGCTAATCTTCCAGAAATAATGTGAGAATTACTGGGTTGTGATAGGAGCAGAATGGAATTAAAAACCTATTTTGTGAATTTGTCAAAACTACCAGCTTTCTAAGAGCAGTAAAAGTGCACCAGAAATTCTTTCATAAAAGGACAAATTACCTCAATGAAGATAAACCATGATTGTTAATACCACACTTTGAGCTCAGACCAGTGGCTGGGGCAAGGCCAACATTCTGTGGGTTCTTTTATCCTTGTATGAAATTTAGTTCACAGTACCCAGGAGTTTCATCTCTAGTTCAGCACCGGCCTCAACTCCAGATAAGACCTGTTTTTAATCATGCTTAATGGGTCTGGTTCCTAGGAGAATAAGAATGAAGGTGGAAATCTCCTCTCCTGCAGGGAGGAAAATAAACCTGTTCTGAGGACCAGGACCTAATCTGTCCCTCTGAAGGAAGGAAAATGTTTATTATAGCACAGTGTCTGCCACCTTGTCAGTCTCAAATATTTGTTGAGTATGTGAATAAACATATCATTGTGCTTGCTCATCCAGAGCTGAAAACAATAGAATTATGAACTGCTGTGTGTGAAAGAACCTTTGCTAACTTCTCCTTAATCTGTTCCATTTTGCAGTGGACACTGGACCCACCAGGTGAATGGGCCTACCAAAGGCACATATATGGTCATACAAGGCAGCGCCAGAACGACATCTCCCAAAACTCTTATCAAGGCTCTTTCCTTTGTTGCAAACTACAAAACCCTACATCACTTTCAAAACAACATCTCAGGCATTTCTCAGAGTCATTTCATTCCCCCACCCTGGGCCCACTGCAGTGGTCCAGGTACTTGTCACCTCTTTCTGGAGCCTGGCCGCAGGCTCTTGCTGGTCTCTTGTGATCTCAGTCTTGCCCACTCTGATCTCTCCACTTGACTCTCAACTTAAACCATGCTCAAAAGGCCTTTTTCTCTATCCCACCACTGGTACCTAGCCTCACATTTTGCTCAAGAGCACTGCTGAACTGCTCACAATGTAAAGGTGAAAACTTTACACACACACCATGCACACATGTACACACCACGTTGGTGCATCCATCTGACTTTATTTTTGTGGTCTCCATTGGCTGGAGTCTCCCTCCCATCCACCTGGCTGATTCCATTCCATGGCAATTTCACCTCCCATGCCTGCTCCTCTTCCTTCCACATCCCATGCCCAGGCCTGGGTTAGGAGCCTTTGCTCTCTGATCTCATGTTCCCAGGTATCCGATGGCATCCCTGCACTAAAACTCAGGTACATCACATAAAACCTTTCATGGGTTTCCCAACTCAATTGGGCCTAGTTTCTCCCAATCACTTTAACCAATGAGCACGCAGTCATCATGTGAAAACCACGTCTGCTGACTTATAAATATTGACACGAATAGGTGACAGATAGGGAGTGTTTATACAACCTTCCTGCATTTCTGGGCTTCAATTGCTCCATCTTTTTTTTTTAGCTCAGTGGATTATTTCGACTACAGAGCACCTGTGCTCTTTCTGATCCTCTCACAGGATCAGAACAAAAACTTTTGACATAATTCTTCTCCTGCCTTGTAAAACCTGGTATTAGTTGTGGACAACCATGTACTTTTCTTTAAAGAGTTCGATCACTGGAATTATAACATGCTGTATCTGAGGAGAATGAAATTCTTGTTTGTGATGAAATATATGAATAAATAAATAGAATACATTAATATTTTATTAATAGCTTTGGCTATCTCCTAGAATGGTGTGTGCTATGCCAAGTACAGCTGGTTGTATTTTAAGTATCTTTTTGTACGTCTGTTTCCCACACTTGATTCCAGGCTAATTGCCTGATTCAGATTGTGTGGCCAGAACCCAGCATAGTATCTGGCACATGATAAAACTCAATACTTTTTGAATGAAACATTTATGTAGTCCTAAACTCTCTGTGGAAACATGGCTAGGTTTTACCACTTTTCCTAATATTCCTTAACAAAAGTCAGTTCACACTTACATTCCAGTCCATACTACATCACTAAAAAAGGTTTGCCTATTATAACTTCTACTCTAAATCTGCCTTCTAATACCAAAACAGTACAACCCTGATCTTTCCTCCAGATATGAGTGGTCCTCAAAAAGTTTATGGAAGGATTCATATTATCTTTTTATTCTGTTTTTCCACAAACATTTTTAAGTACCTTCCCATGTAAAGATTTTAATTGCTTCTCTGCCAAATCCACATTTCTCCAGGCTAACATTTTCCTGTTTTTCACCCACTTTCAGACATATCATCAGTGCTTAACTCCTCTAAACAAATGCTCCAGGTGCTCAGTCTCCATTCAAGATGTGCCACCCAGACCGCACACAGCATTGTCTGGAACATCTGGCCAGATCACAGTTCAAGGGGGCTGTCACTTCCTTTGATATTGATGCCATACCTTTGTTAATGAGGCCCTAGTGCACCAGCTTTTCTAATTGCTACTGAACTGTAATCATGATGCCTCCACACCTTCTCTTCCCCTCTTTTAAGAAGAGATGTTCCTCGTTCCATTTAATACCTCCCTTTTAAATACCAAATCCATTTCACTCTGCCTTTCCAAGGATCTTACACCATCACTTACGACCCCCCTTATCTTCTTTGCAATAGTCAAGAGTCCCTGCCCCATAGCTTCAAACATGCTCAAGTTCCTCTCATCTTACAAATATATATATATATATATGTATGTATGTATATAAATCTTCAATATTATGTTTCCACCCTCCCCACTTCTCTCACATTCTCTTACCATGGTCATGAATGACTTTAATTTTGCTAAATCCAAAAACAATCTCGCCTTCAGTCTTGACTTCTTGCCTCCATTCGACACACAGACAGCTCCTCCTCCCTAAAGCACTCTCCTTTCCTAGCTTCCACGGTGTTTCTTTTCCCAGTTTTCCTTCTATCTCCAGCCGCACCTTCTCATTTTCCTGTGTGGGCTCCTTTTTCTAAGCTCACTCTTCAAAGGTCTGTGTCCCTTGGGCCTGTACCTTCAACCTCTTCTTACCATATTCTCATTGGAAAATGTCAGCACTTTCCATTATTTCAATCACTATCTAAAATCCAATGTCTCTCTAATTCTGTCTTTATTCTAGATCTTTCCCCTAAGCTTCAGACTTAAAAGAGAAAGTCAAAGTGTGCTCCCTATCCATTTGAATATCCATGGATATTTGCACATGGATATTCCAAAGTCCCTCAGGCTCATCTTGGCAAACTGAACTCCAGGTTCTCCACTTCTCTCCTCCTCTTGTCCTTCTTGTCTCCGTGAATGCCAAGATCAACCACCCAGTGTGTGCCAAGAGGCTCACAGGTGAGGTAAGTGGTGGCCACATGCAACTGGTGGGTTGAACAGGTGGAACTGGTTGAGGCACCACTAGGCAGTAACATTATTTTTCCTACCTCTCTGCCATCAACCACTCCTGGGTAGACCGTCCTTCCTTGCCCTTGGGCCACATTCCAAGCACAGCGCATGTCTTTTGGATCAGCGTTCAGTTACAAGAGCAGTCACACTGAGCTCTCTATGGCTTGCTTTCATGTATTTAAAAGTCCAGGCTGTTTTAAATCAAACTTTCAATTTCTCACCCAATTTAAATCTTCTCCATGCCCCAACCCTGGGTATAGACCAGGGATCTACACCAAGGAAGAAAGACAAGGTATGGTATTTTCTTCTTTTTTTTACTTTGTCCCTCTCTGGGTCTTTAGCTACCCACAGTGACTCTGGGCCAATAACTACCGTCATTTGGCCTTACCTTCCTCACAAAAAATGAGACAGTTGCAGGAAATGATATCTATGGGCCCTTCCAAATCTAATATTGCAAGATTCTTAGATTCTCTCTCTCTGATGAATAAATTCACTTGTCCACATTGCCTGGATGATTTTTGAACTCTTCGATTTCCTGCTCATAAAAAGCTATGCATCGATTAAGCATATTTTTAAGTAAAAGCAAGATTTGAAGAGGCTGTGGCACTACGTTTGTGTTCCCAAAGAGTCACATCAGCGAAGTGTCTTGTAAGCATTCTCATCTCCTGCAATAATGCAGCATTTTTCATTCCGTGTCACAAGTGGGTCGCACGTTTTGTTTAAATCATGATCCCACCTCAGGTGCGTAGGTTTACAGCCCTACAATGTCCTTGGCAGTAAGTGCTTAATTTACCCCTGAAATGGTGAGGCATGGTTGCATCTAAACATTTTTATCTTTTCAGATTTCTTGACTGTCATATAATCATTTTGCTGTTTCGAAACCATTCTCTAGTCTTATATTTATGCTTTGGGATTACAAATATTAGAGTGATATCATGGATCAAATTTTGTCAGTAGTTGTATTGTTTCAAATAAAACTGTTGGTATCTCAGTGTTTTCCCTAATACCTTAAATCACAATCTCCTGTGTGAAAACATCATATTTCATTCAAGGTGACAGCAATCACAAGTTATAAAATTGTGTGTGCATGTAATATATGTGAGAAAGACTTGTTTTTAGTGTAATTTTAACAGAAAGTATACATGTACACAGTTTAAAAGGACAAATAGTGGTTTCCTACTCCACCCCTCTCTGTAAATTTAAGATTCCCAGTGACAACATTTTTCAAGACTTTTAGCTATTTCTTCTGGTGTTCGACTCCATATTTCTAAATAACACCCTATACTACTCATTCTTGATTATTCAACTTCAGACATTGCCTTTTGCTTTTTTAGTTAAGATATAGGTTTGGATACTGTGACAGAGAACAAAATGCCAGTGCCTTAAAATAAAAGCTTATTTTTCTCTTATAAATGGCAGTGTCAAGTTAGAAGAAGCTTTAATCACCTGATCCAGGATGGCCTGTCACCATGACCACATTTCTCCCAGTGGAATGGAGAGAAGGAAACGGGAAGAGTTCATTGCTTTTTTTCTTAGGATGCAACCCAGAAGGTGCACATATCAGTCCCACGTACATCCTATTGTCTAGAACTTGATGTTATCGCCCCACCTAGCTACAAGAGAGACTGGGAACTCTGCTCTTTATCCTGGGCAGCCACATTTTCAGCTAAAATTCTCTTACTAGGGAAGAAAAGAACATACATTGCTGGGCCACTGTCAGTTTCTTCCACAATTTCCTATTTTGAAAAAGGGGAATTTTACCATCATAAAAAATCCTCATGAGTGTATACACACGTACATACACATCAGTTCACACCTTGCATCCCCATCCTCCTCACACAACTATCATATCTCAATTTTGGTTAAATCAATATTTGATGTTTACATTATACAATATTATTTACAACTGAATCATATAATGTATTTCCTCCTTACACATCAGGAAATGTATAGTCTCTGGCAATTTCTCTACTTGTATTGGTTAATTATGTTGGTTAATTGTTTAGTTGTTTTGAGACTCAATTGTCCTAAAAGGTAATCATTAATTTCGTGGATCTGCGGGCTCAGCTCTGCTCCTTCTGGATCTCATTGCTCTCCTAGGACTAGCCAGCTAGCAGAAGTACGTGTTTTACGTGGTGATCACAGAAGCCCAAGAGGGAAAGCAGAAACACACAACCTCTTAATGCCGGGGCTTAGAACGGGCAATTCTCACTTTAACCTCCATGCCATTTGCCTAGGCCAGTCACATGGGCAAGCCCAAAGTCAAGTGTACCCACCATGAGGGCATACCAAAGACGTGGCTGCAGGAAGGGGTAAAGAATTTGGGACAAATAATTTAATCTACCATACCAAGAAGACTTGATTCTCCTGTTGCAGTTCAATGGTTGCTCTCCAGGCCCAAGGCATACTTGCGATCCTGAGTTTTCACTTACTTGCCAAGGAAATGTCCTTGCTGTCATCGATATTAGACCACCAGTTTCCAGAATCCCAGGTCTTCCTTTCTCTCATCTTACTCTCTCTTTTTATGGGTGTCTATGTATCTTTGTCTGCCTTTCACATTTAAAACTGAAGCAAGACATGCTGATTGTCTTGTCTGGGGGTGTTGAAGGACTCACATAAGGGCACAGAGCAGAGATCCAGCCCTTTCATAGTGCAACTCCCAAATGTCATTATTCATAAGCAAGTTCTCTTAAGTTATCAATCCCCCTCGAAAATGAATTTTTCAAATTTTAATCTGGGGAAGGTGATGGCTGCCATCGTTCTCAGATCTGAGGTAGGAAAGTTTGATGGTCCTCATTAAGGGAAATTCTAAAGGATGATTCAGGGAAAGGAAAATGATTCTAAATGGGAGGTCAAAGATGGAAAAAAGAATGGTAAACAAGTGATAGATCTATAATGTAAGTACAAAATACAATGCCAAATAATTTTCAACAATGACCCAGTTCTTCTGCTCTTAAGTATGCATCCTAGATGGCAAGATTTCTCATAGCAGCATGGTTTGTAGTAGGAAAAACTGGGGAGAAAAATCCATCAGCAAGGGAATGGATAAAAAATGGTCTTCTTATTCAATTGAATGTTACATAGCAATGAACAGGGATAAAATGCAGCTACACAGAACAATGTGTTTTCTTGGAGATATAATGTTGAGTTACAAAAAAAAAAAAAAAAGTAAGTCCCAGAAAACAGTATAACATTCTTCAACACCTCTAACAAACTTATTTAACAAGTTTATCTTACTTTTAAAGTTTTTTATTATTGTTGCAATCAAATAGATTTTTATAAAAACCAGTTAAATAATAAACACAAAATTCAAAACAGTGTTTTTTTCTGAGGAGGGAATGAAGGGGGATGGGATAGAGGAAAAGCACAAAACAAATTTTAGGAAATGTTTAAACTGTGCATTGGTGGTAGGTTCATGGGTGTTTATTGTATTATTCTGTTTTATAACTTGCATATATTATTATATATGTATCAAATGTTTTGAATATATTATAAAAAGGAAAATTAAGATAGGAATAAAAAGCTAGAAAATAATAACGTGAGGTCAGAGACAAGTTATCAGATTTAAGGTGCTTCTTGGATCTTCGTAATATTTGGATGAGTATAGAAATATTGATTAATTTTAGGCGTTAAGCTAGATAGGCATGTTACAAATTTTAGGATAGCAATTAAGAAGAAAAGCATCAGGGTAAAGAACTTTCAACCCATAAGAAAAGTAAGGAAAGAAAAAAAAACATAAAAAGAGCAGAATAAAAAATACTAAGTAAAAGGTAAACATAAAACTAAATACATCAGAAACCACAGTGAATATAAATGGACTATATTCACCAATCAAAAGGTAGAGACAGTTGGCAGGAATTTTTTTAAATATAGCCAAATGTTGTGTATGCCACACACTTAAAAGAACATGCGTACATAAAAAGTAAAAGGATAGAAAACTATATAGCAAGGATATAGTAAAAAGAAGAAAGCTGGTTTTATGATATCAGAAAAAAAAATAGACGTTAAGGTCAAAAGCATTATGAGACAAAGAAGACCACTATACAATAGCAAATTTTTAGTTTACCTCAATGATGTAATTACAAAATACTATGATGTAAGGACACAGCCTCGAAATATATTTAGGGAAAAAAAATCTATAATATGAAACTAAGCTGCCTCCCATGCATCTTCCAAAGAGATGTGATTTCAGTCCTAGACCTATGGAAGGAATTCAAAAATGTCATGGAAAATGGAATTGAAAGATAAAAATAAAAGATATAAATGCTATTTCTCAACATAAGCTCCATCAACTTCAAGAAACTTTTGTAAGAGGTGATAGCAGCCATTTAATCCAACACTACAGAATTGAGGGTCTTGGGAACTTAACCATGTCATTGCAGTCTTTTTTTACATTATTAAGTGAAGAAAAATGAGGACTCTTTAAAGATTTTTTAAGATTAGGAAACAAAAAGAAGTCAGAAGGAGCCAAATCAAGACTGTAAGGTGGATGCCTAATGACTTCCCATTGCAACTCTCACAAAACTCTCATCTTGTTTGATGAGAGGAATGAGCACAAGCATTGTCATGGTGGAGAAGGACTCTCTGGTGAAGCATTCCCAGGATTTTTTCTGCTGAAGCTATGGCTAACTTTCCCAAAACACTTTCCTAATAAGCAGATGTTATCATTCTTTGGCCATCCAGAAATTCAACAAGCGATATGCCTTGAGCATCCCACAAAACTGTTGCCATAATCTTTGCTCTTGACTGGTCCACTTTTGCTTTGACTGGACGACTTCTACCCCTTGGTGGTTATGGCTTTGCTTGTGTTTTGTCTTCAGGATCATACTGGTAAAGCTGTGTGTCATCTCCTTTTATAATTCTTTGAGGAAATGATTCAGGATCTTGATCCCATTTGTTTCAGATTTCCATTAAAAGCTCTGCCCTTATCTGCAGCTGATCTGGACACTACAGTTTTGCAACCCATCAAATGGAAAGTTTGCCCAACTGTAATTTTTCAGTCAGAATTGTGTAAGCTGAACCAATTGAGATGTCTATGGTATTGGCTGTAGTTTCTGATGTTAATCATCAGTCCTTTTCAGTCAGGGCACAAACAAGGTTAATTTTTCCTTGCAAATTGATGTGGATGGTTTGCCACTGTGGGCTTCATCTTCAACATTACTTCATCCCTGCTTAAAATGAGTTATCCATTTGGAAATTGCTGATTTCTTTGGGGCACTGTCTCCAAACTTTTTGTAAAGCACCAATGATTTCACCATTCTTCCATGAAAGCTTCACCATAAATTTGATGCTGTTCTTGCTTCAATTTGCATTACTCTGATAAGGGCTCTTTTCAAACAAATGTCTTATCCTTATTAGTGCTTCAAACTCAATACTGTTCAGACCTGTTATAACAAGTTAGTACAGTTTATTTTTGTGCAAGAAAAAAGTTGAAATCCATGCAACGTTTTTTTCATATGCACATTTTTCATGAACTTTTTGAAACCCCCTCATATTCATTTGAGATCAATCTCTTTCCCCAATTTCATCCACTATATCTTTCTTTGCTCTCTGTCACAGGCTGTATCCCCAAAATTCCCATGTCAGCTAGCTTTTTGCTAGTTTGACCAATGTGAAGGCATTTTCTCTTTCCTTACCTAATACTGCATCTCCAGCAACAACAGCATCTCCAGGCTGGTTCCAGAGTCCATCTGTCAATTCTCCTCTTGGTTCCAGTAATTCAACCTCCTGCCTTTGTTCCTAGAACCTAGGGATGGTAGTCATTGCCTACTATTGCCAGTCTCTAGGTTTTCCTCGCTGTTTCCTCTTTGGCTTTTTAGCTGTTCCACCACTATGGTAACCAAATGTATGCATTACATTTCTTTTGTTTCAAGTACTAAAAATGGTTCCTGTTTTTCTAGTTGGACCATGTGTTAGTTTTCTGTTGTTTCTGTAACAAATTATCACACATTTAAAGGCTTAAGACAGAACAAATTTATTACCTCACAGGTGTGTGGGTAATAAGTGGGCTTGGCTGATTTCTCTGCTTCTAGTCACACAAGCCCAAAATCAAGATTTCAGCTGGGCTGTGTTCCTTTCTGGACACCAGGGTAGAGTCTGTGTCCAGTTACTTCAGATCACTGGCAGAATTTAGTTGCATGCAATTGTAAGGCTGAGGTTCCCATTCCCTTGCTGGCTGTCAGCTGGGGACTGCTCTGGACTTCTAGAGCTGCCTGCATTCCTTGGCTCATGGCTCCTTTCTTTGACCTTTAAAGCCAGCAATAGTGCATCAAGTCCTCATGATGCTGCGTCATTTCTATCTCTTCTGCCATAAAAGAATAAATGCTAGAAAATAATAGCATGTAAAGTCTCTTTTGCCATCTCTCTCTCGGTGACCTTTTGTCTTCCTCTTCTAATTTTAAGTGACCATGCAAGTATATTGTGCTAAATAATCCAGAATAACCTCCTAATTTAATACCAGCTGATTAGCAACCTTAATTCCATCTGCAAAGTCCCTTTTGCCATGCAACATAACATATTCCAGGCCTAATACCAAGGAGCAAAGATCATGGAAGACAACATTCTGCCAACCACAGGCACTGTATCCCTCCCAGAAACTTCTATTTCCCACCTCATCAAGACTGGCTTGACCCATAAGTGATTCCTGACATGGCCTAGTGTGAAAGGGAAAGTTTCTCTGAAGGTGTGGGCTCAGGCCTTTCTGTGCTCTCCTAGTTCTCTAGAAGCCCCAGGGCAGTGGTCCAAGGCCCCAAAAATCAGTACAGAGGGTAGCTTAAGTGGTTAGGACTGCATGCCTTTTCCTTTTCCCCTCAGCATTTTACATGTAGGAAGCAAAGGCTCAGAGACCAAGTCATTGCCCAAAGTCACAAAATCAGATAATGGCAGAGCAATACAAACATTTTACATTTATTCATTCATGTATCCATCCAATAACACTTGCTAAGCCACAGCATGCTAAGTGTCCTGAGGAAACAAACATGAAATAAACCTTGTACATCCACCTTGCAGACTCTTGTTTGTTTATCTAGGACATAAATGCAATAAACGTGTTTGCATGCTTGATGCTGGTTCAGTGAAATTTCCCACATATTTTTACATAGAGATTTGATTTGCTCTAGGACCATCTGCTTTAGCTCAAATGCAGCTGTCACAGTGGTGGGACATGATTCAAATCTAGGCTGTGTGTCCTCAGGCAATTCACTTAGTAATAATACTTACCTAACAGTATTGTGAGCTGGATTGAGTTGCTGCTTGCGAATCACTTGGAACTGTCATAGCACTTAATATGTGATAGCTGTCATCATTATTATTTAAACTCCTTAAGCCTACATTTTATTACTTCTAAAATGGGGACAATAATAACCATCTCAGGGGTAACTTAAGGATTAAATGTGATAATGTGAACATTAACACCTGCAGCACCCAGTTTTCAGATGCACTTATCAACCTGATTAACAGAAGTATTAATTGTATAGCCTATACCATCAATAAAACATTTCCGGGAGGGTCTTTAGTTGAGAAGACATGCAGCAGGGGTCAGGATTTTAGGGTTCTTTAGTGGATCTAAAATTAGGCAAGGGGCCTGCCTTGCTGATCCTTAGTTTCCTCATCCATGAAGAATAGATTACTGAGATGCTATATCCTAGAATCCAGAATTCTGTAGAAATGAAACTAGAAAATAGTCCTCTTCCCCTGTTGAGATTTTAAATTAACCAGAGAGTTAAACCATTCTCTAGGAATGTAATCTTCCAAAATGTGCTAGATTTGCAAATCTCCTTCAACACACAGTTTTGGAAGTCAATCTCCCTGTTTAGTTTCCCTTTTGCTGATGTGACAGGACTCCCTGAGAGATCCTGGACAGGCCAAAGGATGAGATAAGAAACTCGAAGCCAGGTAAGATCCAGAAAGGCACCTAAACAAATGAAAGAGAGCCTGAGCCAAGAGAGACCGGTTTCTTCTTGTCTAGAGCTACTGCCCAGGGAGGAAGCAGTATGAGGACAAAATCAGAAAACAGTGCAGAAGCTGTAGAAAGGCAGCTCCTGTTAACATTCTCCGCCGTTCACTGATGTGCCACCCACGTCTGGAGCTTGGTTCCTTTGTGTTTAGGATCTGGCGAGTGTTTGTGTTGAGGACGGCTACGAAGCTACTCATCTTGCAGGAGCAAGGCCAGAAACAGTACTACAAGACCCAGGAAGGAAAGGTTCCAACTTGACCCAGAACCAAGCACAGAGCCAGATGAAGCTTGGACTGGAGGGGAGGGCTTGTCTGGCAGTCAACACCAAAAAGCCAGACCCCCCAAAGCAGGGCTGTGTCTTTACTCCCCTCAGAAAGTGTTCTTTTGGTTTTGCTAGAAACAGAGACTCTGTTAAGCTACCTCAAATAACATGGATTTGTTGTCAGGATTTACATTCAACAAGGGAGACAGGATCACAAAAGAAGCCAGTTTGTTGTATAAAATCCAAGGCATCGCCAAATTTGTTCTCTCCTTCTATTTATGTCTTCTTCTTCCTCATCTTACAAACCGGCTTATCGTACATATTTTTCAGGTGAGATTCCAAAGGGAGATTTCCTGATTTCCCTGCCATTTCTCTTCAGGCCAAGCTTTCTTATGGCTTAATGGCCAGCCTATGAATTGCTGCCTTCAAGTCAAATAGTCACTACTAATCTAGCCAATAGCACGCCTTTATTCAAGAAACTATCTAGGGGCACTTGTGGGTGGGACTGCTGCTTTTCGAAGGGGGTGGTGAATTGGCAGTTGCTGTGATGAACATGTCTAGTGCATATTCATCTTTGTACACGTAACAGACCTTCACTAAGAGTCTGCAATGGGCCAGTGCCTAAGCCCTGGATACTCAGGATGGGTCTATTCTTGGTCCTCTGGGTCCAATCAATGGACCTTGCAGCACCTGGAAAGGAGTCCCACCAAGGAATGGGTACCTCAGGGACTTGATAACTTGGCCTTATGCATGACAGGAGGAGAAGCCAAGAAGGAAGTAGATAGCAGGCCCTACAGAGACAGAACAGGTCTGACAGGATGCAGTTCTGACAATCTGCCTGGATAGATTTTTTCCAAAGCCTTCTGCATTGTCCTTGATGGTCACTGGTATCACAGCCTATGCACCCACATGCTTTTGTTCCTGTCCCTATCCCAGCTGATGACACCCAAGGTAATGCTCATACCTATCACTTCGCTATGTGGGAATCAGACCGACCTGGGGTCTACCACTGGTTCTCTCTATATCTTTGGGCAAGTCACTTTCTCTCTCTGGTCCTCACTGTCCTCATCTACAAAACTGCACTAAGAAAGCCTACCTCATATATTTCTTACATGTGACCACTACGTTTGGATCATTCTTTTCATTATTATTGATATGTGATTTAACAGTGTCTGACTTTTAAAAAGTGTCATTCATTCTGCAACAGGAAATGAATGCGGACTTGGAACAGAGAGGAGAAAAGGACATCCAGGGCAGCAACAGACTGAGGGTCCCCAAGATCATGGGCTCTATGACCTCCTGGGGCTGGCTGTTGCCCTGGTGTGAGAGAATCAAGAGTTATAATGTCAGAGTCCAAACCAGTGTCGACTCAGAATCCTCAGCTGATGTAACTCGAGGGGGAATAGGTTCTTTCCCAAAACACCACTGGATGGCCCTGTCAGTCTCCTGTTAAATCACTGGGGCCTCTGGAGCCCAGATATAGCATTATGGGGAGAGATCTCTCCTTCTTTCTTCCATATGTCCTACCACCAAATGGAATGGCCTGATGCCTGGAGCAGCACCAGGGCATCCAGGAAGAAAGCTGTGATGGCTGGAAGGCAAACAACTGGGAAGAATCTTCTGTTTTCAAGACCAAGGCCATGTGACAGTTACAGAGCAATGACAGAAGAAACGAGAAGCTAAAATTGGGTGTACCATATTACCAAGTTTTTTCTCCAAGAACTATTTTGGGCAGGACTAGATATTTTAGACTGAGAAAACTCCAGCATTCAGGATAGGTGAGGAAGGGACATTGGCCATTCTGCTAATCTGGATATGTGTGTACGTAGCTTTTATCTGAAAAATCAAAGTGACATGAACCTAGTGCATGCGCCCAGTAGAGAAAGGGGGTCATACGGCTTATTGTGTCATTACTCTGAAGGGGTTACACAGACATAGGACTAGAAGGGATGAGCCTTCAGGCTTTATATACAGCTCTCCAATGGTTGGAGGTCCATTCAGGCATTCAAAGAAATTCGGCTGCATTGAGTCCACTCAGAAAGTGAGAGATTTGGCCCGTGCATTTGGCCCATGATCACCCTGAATGAACTGACCCAGATGTCTCAGCACTGTCAGAGAATCTAGAGCAGAGACTGCAGAGCCAGCTCTGTGGCTACCTCTGGGAGCTTGGAGTTAACATGCAGATTTGCCCATAACAAGATGCAACAGGGCATGCTCAGAGCATTAGAACTGAGTGAGTTGGGAAGGAAAGGTGGTTTCCATTCAATCTGGAAGCTGGAAACTTGCCCTCACCTGTTCTAATCTTAACCTTGGTACCTAATTCAGCAGTTGCTCTATGTCTGATGGTTCATCATTCTCAAATCCTTTGCCTAAGTTTATGATATGTGTGACAATATTCAGTCTCCAAGAAAACAAAATCGTAGTGGAGTTAAAGCTCAAATTCTCTCTATACACAGCTGTGCTATTAATGTTGGCATTTCAGCTTTATCCGTGAACCACTTAATACCCCACACAGCAGGATATTTTGGGTATAATGAAATTTATGTAAAGAAAACAATTTAAATATCAGTCTAATTCATATAGATTAATTTAGTTCAAATATAATTTAGTTTTCTTCAATTTGCATTGCTGGGTAAGTTTTGGGGGTTTTGTTTGTTTGTTTGTTTGTTTGTTTTTGTTTGGTTTGGTTTGGTTTGGTAAAATAAATTTCTTTCTCACCCTTTCCTAGCTGTACAGGGAAATGGACAAGATATGGTCATTTAAAACTTCCTTTCCATCAACGGGAAATTCTAGAAGCTCTCAGTTAATGAAATAGTTCCAACTGAAAGGGTTATTTAATGAAGGAGGAATTGTCTTTGGGGGAGGTATTTTGAAATGTAAAAAGTTTAAATCTGAACTGGGTACCTGAGTAAGGAAAAATATGACCTTCACATGATAACTATGATGATGTTTGGTTGAATTCAGCATGTTGTTTGTGACTCTACCAAACAAGACATAAGTATGTAAGGAAAAATAAACTAGCATGCATTTGCATCTATTATATGCCAGGCACTGTGTGTGGCATATAATAGATACAAATCATACAAATAGATAATAGATACATACAACAGATACTTAGGATACACTATTTTATTTGAAGTTATCCTTACAGTTAACCTCTGTGTTTCCTCATTTATATAATTGAGCATAATAATAGTACTTGCCTCATAGGGTGGTGAGATAATGTATGCAAAAGCTAAAAAAAATGTTAGCCGTTATTTCTGTGGCTGTTGCAAGTAATGATGGAATTAATTCTCACAATAATCCTATGAGGTAGGTATTGCATGACTTGTATCCATGAACAGCCAGAAAACAATAAACTCTGCACTGAAATCTTTTGACTTAAGACCCTCTGCTGTTTTTACCAGTAAGGATGCACAATAACATTTTCATTCTAAATCAAGTACCAAAACATTTTTCAAAGGCATACCCTTTGAAAGGAAGAAAAACTAGATGGTGGTTTAGACATATGCTTTTTTAAAATTATTTTAATTTATCAATATACAATGCAGTTGATTTTCATTTCTCTTTACCCATTCGGGACATATGCCTTTGAGGAAGAAAATTCTGGTTTAAAAATCCAGGCATCACCACCTGCTAGCTATATGGCCTCGGACACTTTCTTTAACCTCCCTGACCCTTACTTATGTTATCTGTAAAATTAGAAATGTCTCTGAGTTTTAATACTGCATTAGTTAAGGTAATGCTGACTCTAAACAAACTAATCCTAAAATTCCATTTGCTTAGGGAAAAAAAACAGTTTCTTTATTGTTCATGTAAAGAACAACCAGCAGCAAGGAAAGCAGGAGGAGGGTATTGGCAAACTGCTCCAACAGTGATCCAGGAATCCAGGCTTTTAAACCCTCCATCATTTTCAACACAAGGCTTTCAATCTCATCTTAAGCACAGAAATCCAGCTAGCACATAAGAAGAGAGAGAATGGAAGATCCCTTGGAAGGTTATTACTGGCCAAGCTCAGAGGTAGCATATATCACTTTTACCCATAGTCTAATTGCCAGAACTCAAAGTAGATACACCTGAATGCAAGAGAGACTGAGAAATGTAGTCTAAGTGTGTACTGTGGAGAAAAGTAAACAAGTTTGGTGAAAAGCTAGCCAATCTCTGACACTATTAGAACATCTGCACAATGGAGATATGACATACTTCAAATTTAAATTATAGATATCTCATAGAGTTTGTTGGAATGATTAGATAAAACAACACAAATAAAGTATTTAACATGATGTCTGAACACGGTGAGTATTCAATAATTGGTAGTAATTTTATTATTATTATTATTATTATTATTATTATTATTATTATTATTATTATTATTATTACATAAAGAGTGAAATGAATGAAGAAAGCCTCAGAAACCTGTAAAACAATATCAAACAGTCTAACATAAAAATGATAATAAGTCCCAGAAGGATAACAAAATGAAAATGTGGCAAAATGATTCAAGAAATGATGGTCAAATTTTCCCAAAATTTGATGAAAAAAGATTAACTTAAAGATCCAATAAGCTTAATAAACCCCAGAACAACTCTAAAGAAAAACATGCTTAGAATATCATAATGAAACTGTTGAAAATCAAAGAAAAAGAGAAAATTAGAAAGCAGCCAGAATAAAAGGACATTATATTCAGGGGAGCAATAATATAAATTGTTGCTGACTTCTCATATTAAACACCAAAGGCCAGTAGACAATGGAACATTTTTCTTAAGGTGTTAGAACGGTAAATATGTCAACCTAGAATATCAAAAGGCATTACAAATAAAGAAAATAACAGACCACTATCTCTTGTGTACACTGTATTAGTCCATTTCTGCTGCTTATTACAAAATACCTGGAATTGGGTAATTTATAAGAAAAACAAAATTTATTGCTTACAGTTCCAGAGGCTGGGATGTCCAAAGTCTAGGGAACACATCTGGTGAAGGCCTTGATGGTGGTGACAGTGATGCAAGGATCCCACATGGCAGAATGGCAGGGAGAGAGAGAGCTGCTCATGCACTCTCCTTTTAAAGCCTCAGAACTATGCCCATGACTGCCATTACACCATCCAATGGATTAATCCATTCACTATGACACGGTCCTCACCATCTAATCACCTCTTCAAGGCCCCACCTTTCAACCGCCATAATAGAATTTCCCACCCTCAACAGTTACAGTGGGGATTAAGTTTTGGGGGGACATTCAATCTAAAGTATACATGGGCACAAATTTTAAAAGCAGCAAATGAGATCCTACAATACAAAAAGAATAAAAATTACAACCAAATGAGCTTTTTCCCAGGAATACAAGGTTGGTTCAACATTTGAAAATCATTTCATGTAATTTACTACATTAACCAAATAAAGAAAAAAAAATGTGTGATTAATAGGAGGGGCCTTCAAAAAGTTTATGGAAAGATTTGTGCTACATTTTCATTCTGTTTTTCTATGAACTTTTTGAAGTACCCTCGAATAATCATCTGAATAGATGCAGAAACATTTAACAAAATGCAGCACACATTCCTAATAAAACTCTTGACAAACTAAGAAGAGAAGGAAACTTTCTCAATTTGATAAAGAACATCTACAAAAAGTACAGTTAAAATATTTAATGATGAAAGAGTATTTTCCACCTAAGAATGAGAACAGACTCGTTCTGCTGCCTAACATTCAAAACTGTATAGAAGGCTTCAGGAAATAAAGCAAGAAAAGGAAACAAAAACATAGTGATTAGAAGAAAGAAGTAGCACTATCTCTATTCAAAGCTCCCTGAGGATCAAGGACATACCAAATCAGCCCTTGACACCAAACCCCAGATTCCTTTATAGAAGCAAAAAATAAATCCCTGCTATTTTGGTTTATCTCTTAGTCACAGCTAAACCTAATCCTAAGCAATAAAGGTAAGAGCTCTGCTGTTTGTGGACCTTTTCTCAAACATGCTGTAATGAATTGAATTATGTCCCCCCAAAACTCATTGAAGCTTGAATTGTGGCCCCCAAGTTTCATGTATTAGAAACTTAGCCCCCACAGAGACTGTTAAGAGGGTGGGAAATTCTATTATGGTAATTGAAAGGTGGAGCCTTAAAGAGGTGATTGGGTTGTAGGACCATGCAGTACTGAATGGATTAAAAATGGTGGTCAAGGTTGTGGTTCTGAGGGCTTTAAAAAGAGTGAATGAGGAGGTTAGTCTCTCTCTTGCTCTCTCTGTTCTCTCTGCTTTCACCATCTTGCAATGTGAGACCCCTGGATCACTGTCACCACCACCAAGACCTTCACCATCTGTGTTCCCTGGACTTTGGACTTCCCAGCCTCAGAAACTGTAAGGAATAAATTTTGTTTTCTTTATAAATCACCCGGTTTCAGCTATTTTGTTATAAGCAACAGAAATGGACTAATACACATGCTGACACAAGTAAATTCCAATCTCTCTGTATCTCGCAATTCACTGTCTATATTGCCGGTAGAGAATTTGTTTAGCCAAGGCTGGGTCAGGTGTTCATCCTTGTTCTAATTTGTCACACCTCTTTTCCCTGTGTAACAGATATGAAGAAAAGAATTATGTGAATACTCAAGCACTATGTATGCATTGAGGCCCGGATGGACTGCACTTCAGTAATCTCCTCATTATGAGGGGCAAAACTGAATGTGTCAGCTGCTTCCAAAGTTAGCCTCTCCCTTTTATTGTAAAGACAAGAAAATTCAGTTGACTTAACCATTACAAAGACGCAAGGATATCGACAGAATTATGGCTAACAAATGGAAAACTAGTAACATCATTGAAATAAGCAAAGTGACATTCCATAATGCAGTTTGCAAAAGGTTAAGTCAATTGACCAACAAAAGCTTGTTCTTAGAAAATACTGTGTTTTCTTGCAGCAGTTTCCTCATTATTTTTTCATAACAGTCGGTAGGTTAACCAAGGACATCTATCCTTGAAAGCCAGCAACTTTGCTGTGTTACAATTTTATATCCTGAACAGAGACTTTAGCCTGAGGAAAATTTCCTGTCTTTTGCAAGGTTAACATTTCTATATGTAATTCCAAAAGGTTAGGCTAAACCTGAGACTGCAGGGCTTTGCAAACTAGGCCCTGTGAAATACATTTGCTTTATAAATGTTAGTATATGCCACACTAGTCAACTGTAGGTAGGGATAGGTAGAAAGTCATTGTCAGAGATTCCACCCTGTGCATGAGAGCAGGGGGAGGGAGGCATTCCTAGAGGAAAGAGAATTGTGGTGAGCTCTACAAGAACTCCAAAAGGTGCCTTCTAGAGTGCATCTGGATATGGCTCTCTCATCCTTAGGTTCCTCATCTGTAAAATCAGTGTAATAACAGAAGCTCCTTCTTAAGGTAACATTAGAATTAAGGGAGAAGTGTAAAACATTTTAGATAATGCCAATGGATAAAAACCTTCCCAGTCCCATTTCAGCCAGCTAACTGCTGAATTTCTTTCAGGTTCCATCTGAGCCATGATTTCTTTTAAAATCTCTCTGCAGCTCCCAAACTCTAAATACGGTTCTTGAGAACACGTGCTCCCATCTGAACCCATTGTAGTGTATATCACACTCTAGTAAAATTGCTTGTTCAATCATCCATTTCTAGGATTAGTGTCTGAGTGCCTTAAAGGCAAGGAATAAGTTTTATGCATAATTTTATCCCCAGTGCCTAGAACGGTGCTTAGCTACCAATATGACCTTTAAAAACACTTGTTTAATAAACAGTGTTGATCCCTTAGCATAATTACCTCATCAACTTATCACCATTTTATGGGTGAAGAATCTGAGGCTTAGAAAAGTTAAGTAACTTGCTCTAATTTACCCCTTGGGTAAACACTCTCCTCTTTAGTAAAATGCAACTGGAAGTTGTAAAATAATTGTCCCAAAATAACTATACTATTGTACCCAGGCTCAGAAGTCCAAAACTGTGCTCTTCCTGCCAGGCCATGAGTCCTGACTAGACTAACATCTATTGAGCATCTTCTACTTTTATGTGCTGAGTGCAATGCTGTGTATTTCTGTATTATCTTGTTTAGACTCTGCAACAATCTTTTGAGGCAGATGTATCAGTTTTACATATGAAGAAACTACTGCTCAAAGAAGTAAAGGTCCAAGCCCAAGGTCACATGGCTACTAGGGTTCAGCTCTTCCCTTTCCACAAGGAAACTATCTGTGATCACGAGTCAGGTTCCCAGCAAGCCCTAGCAGCCGTAACAGCAAATATCAACAGCAAGATCCAACGTGAGAGATCACCAAGCCCAAGTGTATCAACTTCTACTCCTGAAATATTCCAACAGGCTTTGTCCATCTCAGGATTTTATCTTGCTTCCCTGTCTACCAGCAGCAGCACTTTACTGTTCTGCTGAGCTATTTATAGACCACTTGAAATATGTTTAAGGATAATTCATATGTGCCTGTTGCAAAGTATTGTAGGGGTAATTCCTTTTCCAATGGCTGGGGAAAATTCAGGGAGTGAAGCAAAATAAAATAGCTGAAAAATGTACAATGCTTAGTGTGCTTGAAGTCTGTTTATAGATTAGTATTTTTTCTTTTCTTTTTAACATTACTATGAACTGAATGTGCATTTAAAACACTTGGCAAAAGTTAACACTTTATTTCAATAATGGTCTTTAGGCAAAGTGCTATTTTATAAATTATACAAGTTTCCTTCCTGTCCTCTCCTTTTCACAGTTTGAAGGAAGAAGATTCAGTATCACAGTTTGGAAAATAATAAAGAGCTTGGTAGCATTTTCTCAACAGTTAGTTCCCATTATGCCAAGCACTCTTCTCTTTAGCTAGTAAAATGCAACTGGAAGTTGTAAAATAATTGTCCCAAAATATTAATAACTATACTATTATATATCAAAGTCCACACTGGTTAAGGATGAAACAGTGACGCAAGCTATAGATGCTAGAAAAGACCAAGTATAAAAGTCTAACCTGGAATCTAAACATCATTTATTTGGCATCTTGCCAAGCATCATCAAAAAATAATAACTTTAAGAAATCTTCAAATTTTCCCTCAGAAGAAAAGACAGCACAGTTTCACACCAAACTCTTGGAATGCTGTAACACACCAGTACCACTGTGAACAGGAAAGAACTTTTTTTTTTTTTTTTTTAATTTATTTTATTTATTTATTTTTTTAATTTTATTTTGTCGATATACATTGTAGCTGATTAATGCTCCCCATCACCAAAACCTCCCTCCCTTCTCCCTCCCCCCCTCCCCCCCAACCATGTCCCCTCCGTTTGTCTGTTGCATCAACTTCAAACAATTGCGGTTGTTATATCTTCTTCCCCCCCCCCCGGTTTGTCTGTGTATGTGGGTATGTGTGTGTGTGAATTTATATATTAATTTTTAGCTCCCTCCAATAAGTGAGAACATGTGGTATTTCTCTTTCTGTGCCTGACTTGTTTCACTTAATATAATTCTCTCAAGTTCCATCCATGTTGTTGCAAATGGCAGTATTTCATTCGTTTTTATAGCTGAGTAGTATTCCATTGTGTAGATGTACCACATTTTCCGTATCCACTCATCTGATGATGGGCATTTGGGCTGGTTCCAACTCTTGGCTATTGTAAAGAGTGCTGCGATGAACATTGGGGAACAGGTATACCTTCAACTTGATGATTTCCATTCCTCTGGGTATATTCCCAACAGTGGGATGGCTGGGTCATATGGTAGATCTATTTGCAATTGTTTAAGGAACCTACATACCATTTTCCATAGAGGCTGCACCATTTTGCAGTCCCACCAACAATGTAGGAGAGTTCCTTTTTCTCCGCAGCCTCGCCAGCATTTATCGTTCATAGTCTTTTGGATTTTAGCCATCCTAACTGGGGTTAGATGGTATCTCAATGTGGTTTTGATTTGCATTTCCCAGATGCTGAGTGATGTTGAGCATTTTTTCATATGTCTGTTGGCCATTTGGATATCTTCCTTAGAGAAATGCCTACTTAGCTCTTTTGCCCATTTTTTAATTGGGTTGCTTGTTTTCTTCTTGTAAAGTTGTTTGAGTTCCTTATATATTCTGGATATTAATCCTTTGTCAGATGTATATTTTGCAAATATTTTCTCCCACTCTGTTGGTTGTCTTTTAACTCTTTTAATTGTTTCTTTTGCTGTGCAGAAGCTTTTTAGTTTGATATAATCCCATTTGTTTATTTTTCCTTTGGTTGCCCGTGCTTTTGGGGTCGTATTCATGAAGTTTGTGCCCAGTCCCATTTCCTGAAGTGTTTCCCCTATGTTTTCTTTAAGAAGTTTTATTGTCTCAGGGTGTATATTTAAATCCTTAATCCATTTTGAGTTGATTTTAGTATACGGTGAGAGGTATGGATCTAGTTTCATTCTCCTGCATATCAATATCCAGTTATCCCAGCACCACTTGCTGAAGAGGCAGTCCCTTCCCCAGTGAATAGGCTTGGTGCCTTTGTCAAAGATCAGATGGTAGTAAGTGTGTGGGTTGATTTCTGGATTCTCTATACTATTCCATTGGTCAGTGTGTCTGTTTTTATGCCAGTACCATACTGTTTTGGTTATTATAGCTTTGTAGTATAGCTTAAAGTCAGGTAGTGTTATGCCTCCAGCTTTATTTTTTTTGCTGAGCATTGCTTTGGCTATTCGTGGTCTTTTATTGTTCCATATAAATGTCTGAATAGTTTTTTCCATTTCTGAGAAAAATGTCTTTGGAATTTTGATGGGGATTGCATTGAATTTGTATATCACTTTGGGTAGTATGGACATTTTCACTATGTTGATTCTTCCAATCCAAGAGCATGGAATATCTTTCCATCTTCTTGTATCCTCTCTAATTTCTCTCAGCAGTGGTTTGTAGTTCTCATTATAGAGATTTTTCACCTCCTTGGTTAACTCAATTCCTAAGTATTTTATTTTTTTGGTGGCTATTGTAAATGGGCAGGCTTTCTTGATTTCTCCTTCTGCATGTTCACTATTGGAGAAAAGAAATGCTACTGATTTTTGTGTGTTGATTTTGTATCCTGCTACTGTGCTGAAATCATTTATCAATTCCAACAGTTTTTTTGTAGAGGTTTTAGGCTGTTCGATATATAGGATCATGTCATCTGCAAACAGGGACAGTTTGACTTCATCTTTTCCAATCTGGATGCCCTTTATTTCCTTCTCTTCTCTGATTACTCTGGCTAGTACTTCCAACACTATGTTGAATAGGAGTGGTGAGAGTGGGCATCCTTGTCTAGTGCCTGTTCTTAAAGGAAAAGCTTTCAGCTTTTCCCCATTCAGGATGATATTGGCAGTGGGTTTGGCATATATGGCTTTAATTATGTTGAGATACTTTCCCTCTATACCTAACTTATAGAGGGTCTTTGTCATGAATGAGTGCTGAACTTTATCAAATGCTTTTTCAGCATCTATAGAGATGATCATATGGTCCTTGTGTTTGAGTTTATTAATATGGTGTATCACATTTATTGATTTGCCTATGTTGAACCAACCTTGCATCCCTGGGATGAATCCCACTTGATCGTGATGAATAATTTTTCGTATGTGTTGCTGTATTCTGTTTGCTAGTATTTTAGTGAGGATTTTTGCATCTATATTCATCAAGGATATCGGCCTGTAGTTTTCTTTTTTGGTTATATCTTTACCTGGTTTTGGTATCAGGATGATGTTTGCTTCATAGAATGAGTTTGGGAGATTTGCGTCCGTTTCAATCTTTTGGAATAGTTTGTAAAGAATCGGTGTCAATTCCTCTTTGAATGTTTGGTAAAATTCTGCTGTGAATCCATCTGGTCCTGGGCTTTTCTTTGTTGGGAGCCTTCTGATAACAGCTTCAATCTCCTTTATTGTTATTGGTCTGTTCAAATTTTCTACGTCTTCACGGTTCAGTTTTGGGAGCTTGTGTGTGTCCAGAAATTTATCCATTTCCTCCAGATTTTCAAATTTGTTTGCGTATAGTTGTTTATAGTAGTCTCGAATGATTCCTTGTATTTCAGATGAATCAGTTGTAATATCGCCTTTTTCATTTCTAATTTTTGTTATTTGAGTCTTCTCTCTTCTTTTTTTTGTTAGCCATGCTAATGGAAAGAACTTTAAACTGTGGTCAAGGAGAGCTGGGTTCTACAATCATCTCTCAGGCCAACTCGCTCTGTCAGGCCCCTCTCTGGGCCCCTGTTTCCTCATCTGCAAATGACCTCTTACATCTCTTAGGCAATGCTAAAGTTCTAAATGCTATGGGGAGATGATTGGCCATACAGAAGTGAGGATGCTGAGAAACAAAGGGTGGGGGATTCTCAGTACAAGCAGGGGAGGTTCCTGGGGGAGATGGCATTTAGATGAATGAAAACTCACTCTTGCCAGGAAGTAAGTCCAGGCACGTGAGGAATGGACCTACAAAGAGTGTGAAGACAAAGGTTTGTCTGAAGAGGGGAATCTGGAAGGAGAGCCAGGAAGTGTCAAAAGAGGTTAAAAGACAGCAATTGGGTCAGGAGGAGAGTGCGGGGGGAAAGTCACAAAATCCCTTGGCCTTCCCTCTAATCCACTCTCTACAAAGGCTATGGATACATTTTTCTACCTCGTGATTAAAATGCATTACTTCCCTATGCAGAATCTTTTAATGACCACCTACTGCCCTTGGGATTAAACAAAACAAAAAAAAGTCTGCTGCACTCTCATAATTTCGTACCCTTAATTTCGTAATTCAACAAGCTCTGAACTCCAAAGTTTTTTTATATGTATTTGGTAGCAAACCTTGATCTAAACTGACGCGAAGCTCTTAACGTTCTTTCTTTCTTGGGTGTGTCTATTTGGTGTCATAAATATTAAAGAATTATTATAGGGTGTGGTCCCAGACCCCACTGGGAATATTATATAATATATAAAGTATAATCAAAGTATTACATTTCTAAAATTTAAAGAACTGTAACTTCAAAAACACATCTGGTGCCAAGGTTTCTGGATCAGGGGTTGTGGATTTCTACTTTCTT
Organism: Cynocephalus volans; assembly: GCF_027409185.1. NCBI lineage: Eukaryota > Metazoa > Chordata > Mammalia > Dermoptera > Cynocephalidae > Cynocephalus > Cynocephalus volans. The sequence continues at coordinate 14,653,482 of NC_084468.1, forward strand.
ATTGTGAAACGTCCCCAGAGGACAAGTCCTTACCAGCCTCACCTTCCACTACTTCACACCCATTTATCTCCACCACACTGCATTCCAGGCATGCTGAGTTCCATCATTGCCCTATGCCACAGTTTTGTACCCCACTTTGGCTTTGCTCAAGCTTTCCCTACTGCATGGAATATCACCACCCCTCCTCTTTACCTGGAAAAATGCACCCTTCAAAGTTCCCTTGAATTCTCATTCCAAAGCCCATGCCAAAGGTTGGTTTCTCTGTAAAGTTATCCTCAGTCCTCTCCAGTGTCCTGGACAGAGTTAGTTACTTGCTCTTCTGTGCACTTAATCATATACACATGATAGCATGGGCCATGCTTATCATAACCATCTGTTCACTGGTCAGTGTTTTTCTCTGGTCTGTAGGCTCCTGACGGAGAGTGCCTGCCCTACTTATCTCTGACTTCAGCATCTGGCCAGAGCTCCTGGTACTAAGGAATGGGTGGTGAATCATGGTGGGCACTCAGTAAGGAGCAATCCACCAATCCATCACTCCACAAAGAGATGAACTCACCATGTGCATCAAAGTCATTACTGACCCAGGACAAATGAGGAGACCGAGAAGCAAAGTCAGAGTTCTCCAACCTCCTTCCCTAGAGCATAGGAATCATTGTTCTCTCCTGACCTAGTCCTGTTCTCTTCTCTCTAGTCCTACACCATCTCCCTCCACTCACACCACAGGAACAACACTGGCACACAGAGCATTCTACCACACTCTTCCCAAAGCTGTAGAGGCAAGACATTCTTCTCCTCTCTAGGCCCTCCCAAATAAGGACAAAGGCCAACTTGTCCTCCTACCAGTGGTGGCTGAGTATGCAAATAAAACCATTCATCTGGAGTCATGGGCAGAAAAAATTCAGCTCCCTTTGGGGCCACAATTCTGAGATTCAAATATAGAAGGGGAAAACCGTAGTCCTTAGAACCACAATCATATTGGCACAGATCTTCAAGGCTTACAAAGCACTTTTACTTCCATCTTCTCATTTAATTGCATTCTCACCATAACCCTGTATAGCAGATTTGATATTGTGTCCAATTAATAGATGAGAAAACAGGCTCAGAGAGAATAAGCATTAGCAATGGAGGTTCAGGAGTTAATAAAAAGGAGATGGATTAAAGTAAATTAATAAAGACACTCAGATTTGAAGGAGAGAGTTGGCCACAGCCAAAGGCAAAATGGAGGACATAAATGTGGCAGAATAGGCTGGAATACTGCCAGTGGGAAAGGCAGGAAAGGCATTTCTGGTTCTATGTGTACAAGGGTCCAGGGCCTTGATACCAGGAAAGTGAAAGTGGTATGCCTGTATTGGAACTGACATCAGCAAAAAAAACTGCTGGCTGAGGGCTCAATGGTACTACACAGCTGAAGCTGGTGGGACCTTGGATATACTTCAGATTGATAGCAGCAAATCCACCTGAGAATAGGAAAGACAGCATGCCTGGGGTTCTAGGCAAAGAGCTGAGCACCACAGCTGCCCCGCCCCCCACCACAAGGAGGCAAGAGAGCATGCTCAGGGTCTTAGGCAAGAAGCGAGGACCACAGCCCCCTCTGCCCAGAGCAGGCAACAGAGCATACTCAGGGTCCTAGGCAAGGAACTGAGGTCAGTACCCCCTGCCCAAAAGTAGGCAAGAGAGTCTGCCAAAAACACTACTTCCATGCGAGTGACCCACCACAGCCACCGCCACAGCCATAGCTGCTGAAAAAGTGGTTCAATGCCACAACAGCAGCCACTGCCACTGTGCAAGCAGCCTGCCAGACACTCAAATGTCCTTTCCTTGTGCATTGACACAAGGAAAATCACCAGCAGAGATCAGAAAAAGAAGAGGACATCTTTCTCTTCAAAGCTCACTCCAGAGTAATAGAAGCAGCAACTGCTCTACAAGATGACCAGACATCAACATAGAGATACTAGAAACACAAAAACCCAAGAAAATATGACACCACCTAAAGAATACAGTAATTCTCAAATACCAAGCCCTATAGAGCAGGAAACACTTGAAATGACTGAAAAGGAATTCTGAGCAAAAATCTTAAGGAAACTCACTGAGATACAAGAAGACTCAGTTAGACAACATAATGAAACAAGAAAAAAAAATTAGGATATGAAGAAGGAAATTTACAAAGAGATTAATACCTTAAAAAAGAATGTAGTGGAATTTATGGAAGTGAAAGTTTCACTCAACGAAATAAAAACACAATTGTTAGCTTAAGCAGCAGGATAGAACAAGCCAAAGAATTTCTGATCTTGAAGACAGTCTTTTCGAAATAACCCAGATGAACAAAAAAGAGGAAAAAAGAATTTTTAAAAAGTGAAGAAAATCTAAGAGAGTTTAGTAGACAACTTAAATGCACAACCACTCAAATCGTGGGTGTTCCAGAAGGGGAGGAGAAAGGAAAGGGCATGGAAAACCTATTCAGTGAAATAATGACAGAAAACTTCTCTATTGTTTTTAATTCCTTATTTCATATATTTCTGTTGCAATCTTTGTTATCTCCTACTTACGTTTGCTTTTGGTTTAGTTTGCTCTACTTTTTCTATTTTCCTAAGGTAAAAGTTTACATTACTGATTTGAGATTTTTCTTATTTTTAATACAGATATTCACAAGCATAAATTTTCCTCTAAACACTGCATGAACCCTGCACCCTATAAATTTTGATACATTGTGCTTGTGGCCTTTATTTCAAGGTACTCTCTAATTTCCCTGTGATTTTTCCTTTTACCCATTGTTTATTTAGGAGAATCTTGTTTAATTTTTGAGTTATATAAATTTCCTTCTGTTATTATGGTCAGAGAACATATTTTCTATGATCTTAGTCTTTAAAAAAAAAAAAAAGAAAAATTTAGACAAACAAAAAAAAAGTTCATGGAAAGATTTCCATTATCTTTCAATTCTATTTTTCTGTGAGCTTTTTGAAGTACCCTCGTGTTTATATTCTTTTGTATTGATTCTTTATGCAATTTATGTTGTTAACTTAGATATTTAATTTCTGTTCTTGATTTCTTTTTATTAAGTGGACTTGTTGATTTGCTTAGAAATCAATTTTCCTTGAAAAGTTTATTCATCTTCCTCTGCTGAAATTAATTTGATATTTGCATGCTTTTGGAAGACTTTAGAGAAATATTTCAAATAATTGTACAGATTATAAAATGAAACATATAAATTTTAATGAGTTTTACATCTCCATTTTTTGTGAAAATTAGAAGTCCTACTTTCTACAGAGTATTTTGTTATTCATCTGTCAGTTTATGTATTTAATCGAACAAAGAAGTGTGCGTATCCTTCTTATATTAAAATAAATAAAGCAATATATGATCATTACAGAGAATTTAGAAAAATCAGGAAAAAAATGAAAGAAAAAATTTCACTTAAGAACACTTTTAAAACATTCTAAAGTCCCATTATATAGTCAGCCTTCCAATCATTTTCTATACACATTTTTATTCTAAGGGACTCTTTTCTAACACGTATATTATCTTACCTGTTACCTTCCCTCTAATCAGTAGATGAGAGTGATCATTTTACTGCACCCTCATCAACATTAGATATCATTATTTCATTTCAAATATCAGATTATTTGATGGACTAATTTCAAAGGGGGGGAAAATAGCACCTCACTGTTATTTTAATTTATATTTATTTGGTTACATAAGAAAGTTAAATTTTTTTCTAGTTATTTACCAGTATATTTCATATTTGTCTTTTGCCTATTTATGTTCCTTCTCCATTTATTTACTGAGGTCCTGACATTTGTAATATTGAATTTAAATAAGTTCTATATTTATGGAAAAGAGTTACCCTTTGTTAGATTTCCTACAACATTATGTCTAGTTTTGTTGCTTACATTTTAATCTTGGTGAATTCTTTTTGATGTATAAAAGTTTTAAATTTTTATGTAGTCATATCTATCAATCACATCTTTAGTGATTTATTCCATCAACTATAAGCTTAGAAAACCCTCCCCCTCAGGAGGTTTGAGAAATATTCACATCTATTTTCTTGTAGAATTTCTAACAGTTTAGATTTTTAAATATTTAACTCTTTAATCCATCAGGATTTATTTTGGTGTTATAGTGAGGTAAGAAATGTTTTAAATTCTTTTAAAACCTAATAAAACACCACACTTAACACCTTATACATTTAGTTGATATTAGCATGAACCTTGAAGACCAAGTGGTTCCCACATTAAAGGCTAAAAATTCCTTTACAGAGTTTAGTATTTCCCCTCTATTAGCACAGGGTACAAAATACACATACATGTCAGTTACTGCTCCAAGTGAGTTTATCAGCAAGCTGCACACTCAACATATGGTCTCTTTCATTATTAAGAAAAGTAAGTAATAAATAAGAACTGGGGCTCCCACCAATCATTAGCAAATCCTCCAAAGAAAACTAAGCACATATTGGATGGAGTCTTATCCCTAGTGGACTTGTACAATTTCTCTGACTGAATCATTTAACCAAAGGAGACTTGCCTTCCTTCCAGCCACAGTCTCTCCTTCAAAGTACATGTTGACTCATTCAAAAGAGTACGTGCAGAAGAAACCAGCATACATGCATTTGATTTCTATTCACACTAGGGAAACATTCCTTCCTTCCCCTGCCTTCCAGCCCAAAGGTGGCCACGTCTGGCACTGCACTGAGAAAGATTTGTGGCTTATTGTCCTGAAGGATGCCAGAGTAATGGAATAGCTCTGTACTGTGTCCTGGAAAGGCAGGCTGACAAGGCATTGTGCTATTGATGGCTCACATTATAATGGAGACATATTAGGGGGATATTTCAATAGCCACCCAGAGGAGAAACAGTAGCTATAAGAATGCCACAGACTGCTTCCAAGGAGAGTAAAAGGGACATAAAAAAGAAGGGAGGGGAGCTGGAAAGAGGGTGGAAATGCTTCAGGGGAAAAAAGGCTACTCAGAGAATATATGTTAATGCAAAGGCTGTTTGCTAGCCTGCTTCTCTAGAGAAAGGTAGTAATAATCCCCAAAATGTAAACTCCACGATTACAGCTTTATTAATTTATACAGCACCATAGACCACACATGGGACTTCATGGTAATTAAGTTACAACTAAAGCCAGGTTAGCTTTCCTCTGAATATAAACAACTGTGTTCTGTTTAACACACATTTAAGGAAAAATTAGCGGATTTTTAACCAAAGAACTGTGTCTTGCAAACATATATTTGATGCAGGATCTGTCAGTAATATAATGTGTTGTGTTTTTTTAAATACTGCCTGGCAGTAAATTCAGCAGAGAAGTAAAACAATGAAGATTTAGCCAGTAAACCACTCCATTTTCCTTAGAGGAGAGAGTAGGGAAATTGGAGGCAAGAGGTTTAAGGATTCCCTCCTATGACACCTGCATTAGAAATGTGCAAAGTTTTAAGCAGATGCTGAAGACAGGGATAAAACTATTTTCAATCACCTGGAATGGCCAGAATTTAACCAAGACAAAACATTTAAAAAGTGGGATAGACTTGGACCTGGCAATTTTACTTCCAGGAATTTGTTCTAATAATCATGGATATATATGCTACAAAGATGTTCATCACAGCATTGTTTATAATAGCAAAACTTTATAGTCAATCTGCCTTTTTCACCTAACATATTACTGTGAACAAATCTCCATGTCTGTAGATATATTTGTAGATCCTCATTTTCAATGACTACAAAGTCATCAATGAATACATCATAAACAGTTTAATCAACACATATATAATTTAATAGTAATATTATATAAACCCTTATTATGTTCACCAAATTGAAAAGAGCACACTAAATAGACAGCATAAATATTGTACAATTCATTATTATTTCCTGTTCGCAGAACCTCTCAGGAGTACCCACAAGATTCTTGAAATGCCTGTTCACAAGACCTTTTTTATTGTATCTAGTCTGCCATTTAAATGACCTAAGGTTATGCAGGTCTCTATGATTCATGTACCAGAGAAGCCCACGTATTAGATACATGCTCAAGTTACTATTTTCAGGGTCATGAAAAGTACATACAGAATTAAAGCCATGTAGAGTATACCAGATTGTACCTAAGGAAAATATTATTAAGATACTATTAATTTCTTATAGATTTTGAGAGTCAGGAATCCAGCTATGGTTCAACTGAGTCCTCTAACTCTGATCTCTTACAAGGTGTGGGCCAGATTTGGGGTCATCTTAAAACTCAACCGAGACTCCACCCACTTTTAAGCTCATTCAACTAGTTGTGGACAGGAGTCAGTTCCTCATGGGTTGTTGGACTGAGACCTCACTTGTCCTTGTTCAACATCTAATTGGCAGCTGACAGCTTTGCAGCTGGCTTCACCAGAGTGAGATAGTGAGAAAGCAGGAGAGTGAGTACAAAGATGACAAAAGTCACAATCTTTTATAGCTAGGGCTACCATATTTAGCAAATAAGAATACAGGACACCCAAGCAGTGCTAAGAGTGAAATTTCTGTAAACATGTACATTAAAAGAGAAAAAAGATCTCAAATCAACAACCTAACTTTACACCTTAAGGAACTACAAAAATAAAAACAAACCAAACCCAAAGCTAGCAGAAGAAAAAAAATAAAAAAGATTAGAGCAAAGGTAAATGGATTAGAGAAAAGAAAAACAATACAGAAAATCAACAAAAACAACAGTCTGTTCTTCAAAAAGATTAACAAAATTAATAAACTTTTAGCTAGATTAACAAAGAAAAAAAAAAGAAAACTGAAATCAAATGAAAAAACAGACATTTCAACAAATTTTACAGAAATGAAAAGGATTATAAGAGAATACTACAAACAGCTGTATGCCAATAAATTCAACAACCTAGATGAGATTGATAGGTACTAAAAACATACCACCTACCAAGACTAAACTATAAAGAAATAAAAAATCAGAACTAACCAATAACTAGTAAGGAGATTGAATCAGTAATAACGTACCTCTCAACAAAGAAAAGACCAGGACCAGATGTCTTCACTGGTGAATTCTATCAAAAATTTAAAGAAAAATCAACACTGATTTTCCTCAAACTGTTCTAAAAAATTAAAAAGGAGGGAACACTTACAAACTCATTGTATGAGGCCAGTATTACCCTGACATCAAAGCCAGAAAAAGAAACTATGAGAAAACTGTAGACCAATATCCTTGATTATTAAGGATTTTTGCATCAATATTCACCTGATGAGTATTGATGCAAAATCCTCAACACAACAAACTAGCAGATAGAATTCAACAGCACATTAAAAAGATTTTGCACCATGTCCAAATGGAATTTATTCCAGGAATGCAGGGACAGTTCAACAAGAAAAATCAATCAACATAATACACCACATTACCAGAACAAAGGGAAAAAGCAACATGATCATCTCAATTAATGCAAAAAAGCATTCAAGATTCACCATCTGCTCATGATAAAACACTCAACAAACTACAAACTAAAGGAAACTATCTCAATGTAGTAAAGGCCATATAGGAAAAGCCCACAGCTAACATCATAGTCAATAGTAATATCTTTTCATCTAAGATCAGGAACAAAACAAGGATGCCCACCTTTGCCACTTCTGTCCAACATACTACTGAAAGTGCTAGCCAGAGCAATTAGACAAGAAAAAGAAATAAAAAGCATCCAAACTGAGGGAGAGGAGGGAAGCAGAATTATCTATGTTTGCAGATGACATAAGCTTATATGAAGAAACCCCTAAGGATTAAAATTAAAAACTTCTGTGCATCGAAGGACTCAATCAACAAAATTGCAAGGAAACCTACAGAATGGAAGAAAATATTTGCAAATTATATATCTAATAAGGGGTTAGTTTCCAGAATATGTAAAGAATTCCTAAACCTCAACAACAAAAAGAACAAATAACCAGTTGAAAAAATGGATGAAGAACTTCAACAGACATTTCTCCAAAGAAGGTATACAAATGGCCAACAAATGTATGAAAAGATGCTCAACATCACTAATCATTAGAGAAATGCACATCAAAACTGCAATGAGACCTTACATTCATTAGGATGACTACTAGAAAAAAAGAACAGGAAGTGACAAGAGTTGGTGAGAATATGAAGAAGCAGGAACACTCATGCACTTTCAGTGGGAATGTAGGCACTATAGAAAACAGTATGGAGGTTCCTCAAAAAGTTAAAAATAGTGTTACCATATGATCCAGCAATTCCACTTCTGGGTATATATCCAAAAGAATTGAATGCAGGATCTTGAAGAGATATTTTCATACCCATGTTCATAGCAGCACTATTCATAACAGCCAACAGTTAGAAACAATCAAGTGTCCATTAATAGATAGATGAATGGAAAAAGATAAATGAACATTGAGGACATTATGCTAAGTGAACTAAGCCAATCACAAAAAAAAAAAAAAGTGATGTATGATTTTGCTTTTTTGAAGTATCTAGAGTAGTCAAATTCATAGAAACAGAAAGTGGAATGGTGGTTGCCTGGGCTAGAGGGAGAGAAAAATGATGAGCTGTTGTTTAATGGATATGGAGTTTTAGTTTTTCAAGATGAAAAAGTTTGGAAATTGTTTGCACAACAATGTGATTATATTTAATTAACACTGCTGAACTCCACACATAAACTGATTAAGATGATAAATTTTATGTTATGTGTTTTTTTACCACAATTAAAAATTAAAATTAAAAAAATAAAAAACACCCAGTTAAATTTGAATTTCAGATAAACAGGGAATAAATGTTTAGTATAGGTATGTCCCAAATACTGCATGAAGCATATTTACACTAGAAAATTACCTCAGAAGTAAAATTTCTTCACTTCTGTTGGAATTGTATTCATTAAGAGCAAGTCGATGGGTCCAGCCCCACTGTAAGGGAGCAGATTACACAAGGTCATGAAAACCAGGAGACAGAGATCACTCAGAGCCATTATACAAACTGCCTACCAAAGATGGGAAGAGATTAATGAATATTTTTTAATGTTTATATTTCTTCTCTCACCATTGCAAGCCTCTTGAAGGTATACCACAGGTAAGGTGACCATCTAATTTATCATCCAGACCAAAACTCTTTTAAGACAATGAAATGGTGGGTGCTAAGAATAACTACACTGGGCAACCAGTGTTAATAGAACTGTTCCTGGCAAACCCAAACAATACAGTCATCCCAATCAAAGGTCATATTTCTGAGTGTCTTTCTCAGCCACTAGCACAATGCCAACATATAACAAGTATTTAATACATCCTGCTCACAGAATGGCAAAAAGATTCCAAGACATGCAAAGGTGCTTGGGCCACTAACTGTGTGGCTCTCAAGCATTTTTCATGATAGTCTAATTAGGGAGGCAATAAAATTCGCCTACCCCATCTAATCCTACTTTTCAATAAAAAAATTAATCTATAACAACATAGAGATTTCACTCTAGGAATAAATCCCAGCAGAAGGTGAACTGAATTACATAGCCTTTGGCTTTAGCATTTCATCTCAGCAATCCTAAACCATGTGGTGTTGTGGTGAAGAACTAGCTGGGTCTCTGGCATGGGAGACTCCTGGGCTCCAATCCCAGCTCTGAGATTTAGTATGAAGGCAAGTAACCATGGGCAAATAACCTGACCCCTCTAAACCTTGGCATGCTCATTTAAAAATGGTAATTCATCAAATGTGACAATATGCACTTAGCACATTTATTCAACACATCAACAAATATTTGAGCATTTGCTATGTGCCAATACATAATTTCTAGAAAGCTAGAGTCCAAGAATATTCTTTATAGAAATGTATATCACTACACAATCTGGGGTTTACCAAAGAATCCTCAACAAACTAAATTAGAATTCCTAAACTTACAGTAATTTATCATTTTAACATTCCATCATAGCAGCAACTGAAAGCCATAACCAAATTAAGGCCATGCTGATACTCCATGAGAAATTTGCTTCTTCCAAATTATGAGAATTTCAATTATTTACTTAAGTTTTTCACTGAAAGAACTTTTAAATTTTGTACCCAGACGGTATGGTAGAATAATGAGTTCAAGTTTTCAGTAAGCTAAAAATGTTGCCATTTCTAGTTTATGAAAAACAAATTATTGTAACCCTTCATAATTCACAGTTACTAATTAGTCCTTCTTTGTACATAAAAATGAAATTTATGCAATTTTGCCTCTTTTGCCTATAAAAATGGAAGAAAATATGGTTTTTAGGGATAAGTTTGCAACCAATTAAGAGAACCATTCCACGTTACCATAAAGACATGAATATAAATAATATAATCATGAATGTACATAATTCCCAGGCTCCAGTGGGAACACAGTAAATGTGCAGCTTGTGACATCCGAACTGCTGTATTAATTTTCTATTGCTGCTATAACAAATTACCACAAACATAGTGGTTTGAAACAACACAAATTTATTATCTTACAGTTCTGGAAGTCAGAAGTCTGACACAGTTTTCACTGGGTTAAAATCAAGGTGCTGGCAGGGCTACATTTCTTTCTCAAGGCTCTAGAGGAGAATCCATTCCCTACCCCTTTCCAGCTTCAGAAGGCCACCTGAATTCCTTGGCTCACGGCCCGTTCCTCCATCTTCAAAGCCGTCTATGGCACATTGAGTCCTTCCCACATTGCTTCGTTCTGACCTCTACTCCTGCCTCTCTTTCCACTTTTAAGGACCAGATTACAATGAGCCCACCCACATAATCCAAGACAATGTCTTTATTTTAAGGTCAGCTGATTAGTAACACTAATGCCATCTGCAACGTTAATTCCCCTTTGCCATGTAACAAAGCATATTCACAGGTTCTGGTGATTAGGAATTGGACGTCTTTAAGGGGGCATTATTCTGCCTATCACAAACATTTTCAAAGTGTGTTTTGGTGAATAGTAGTTCAATGAAATGATATAACAGGAAAGGGATCCATGGAGAAGCATGTTTAGGAAATGCTGCATCCTATATTTCATTCTTGGAACTTCCCAAGAAAGTTTTACAATGAAGAAACCTTGCCAACTAATTTAAGGATGCAACTCATTTTTTTCTTAAAGCCATTGTTAGCATCCAAGCAACTTGTGTTCTACAGAATGTCATGTCCTTGAACTGGTACAGGACGTCTAAATTCTGGCCTGTGCTTACCACTAGCTCACTGTGTGACCCTGAGCCAGCCCTGCAACTCCTTTTACTAAATGAGGGGAGGATATGACTTAGATGTTACCTGCTCCACTATTCTATGTTTTCTAAAGTGACCAAAAATTTTTCTTCTAAATCTGAGATTCTATGAATCACAGCAGCAAATATTTGTCAAACATTACAATACTCCACAGGCAGAAACTGAGCTAGACTCTGGGGATAAAATGATAGAAAGACTGGGTCCTCTTCTCAAGGATCTAACTCTCCAGTGGAGAACACAGGCATGAAAACAAAAATCCATAATATGCCTGGTAGGTACCCTAACATCAGTAAATACAGAGTGCAGGGGCTGCGTGGAAAGTGGTTGGTTAACTCCACCAGAGACAGTGGGAGGAGATGTAGTTTGCATTTAAAAGACAGCAGGAGTTCACCTGGTTAAGTGAGAGATGGCAAGAAGGGTGTTCAAGTATTCATTTGCAAATATAGTTCAAGGATGGGAGGATCCAAATAAGAGAGTTCATGCTAAAACTCAAAAACTGTATTTGCAATGTGCTTTCAGTGGACTCTATCAGATCACTGAAGCCAAAAGACTGGACTGACATCCATAAAAAAATTATTCTTTCCCATAATTAATATCTACCGCCTAACCACATCATTGAGGGCACTACTTCCTAACATTATCAAGGCTCTTTGGGAGACACATTGAAAGACTCATCCCATTTGAGAAATAACCTAGCCTTTCCTTGGCACTAAGGAAATAACAGATGTAATTTGTTCAGGCTAAAAAATTTACACCAAATTATAGGCTTTGCCTTGCATGTCTTCAGGGCTTTTTCATGTTTATTTTCAACAAAAGTGTATTATATTTTTTCTCTGAGCCTTTTGTCAACAGCATGACAAAGAGAGCATGAGTATTTTAAAATTACCGGTGCCTTTTGCATGACTAGAAGAGGAAGTCATGCAGGTTGGATGTCTGTGCATTAACAAGAACACAGGACTACAGTTATCATTTTAATTTGGACACTTTTTTTTGGCGAGTTCCATTTAGAGTTGTGAGATTTTAATGGAAGGCCACCCATGTTCAGTTGTTTTTGTCATTGTTGCTAAGAACAGTGGAAAGGAATCAAAAGAGCAATGAGAAAATGTTTTCTTGTATACAAAACTCAGCAAAATAAATAAACCAATGAACATAACAAGGGTAATACTCATCCAAAGAGTTAGACCTCATCTCCATGGAGATGAGGATAAACATAAAACATGAGGTCACTAACAATTGCTAAACTGTTGCTTTGTGGCCAAGTATTGTGTTAGACACTTTCTTTACTTCATTTAATCTGTAAGGTAATTCTTTCCAGTAGGCCAAACTCCTGTAAATCTATCACTAGCCAAACCATCTCACGACATTGTAAATGCAAACAGGCTCAAAGCAATATTAACACTTGTAACATAAACCCCGTAGGCCCCTGTGCACCCTTCTACACTGTCTCTGATGACGGAGGCATTTCATCAGCGCTCACAACCATCCTTCTTGAGCTCTGGGCACTCCATAAGGAATTGCCCATGAAAAACCTTAAAGTTGGCACCTCACTGCAGACCCCTCTACTGCCTTTTCTGGGAGAAAACTGGTATTCCTGCCAAGCATCTCACCTGCGGAGCTCTCAGTTATCAGCTCATAAACAGCCCAACTAGGCCTTGTTTTCTGCCTTCCTTGACTCACCACAGCCATGCTGAGCTCTGGGCAGAAGTGTAGGGAATGTCCATAGAAGTCCACCCCCTATGTGTCTCACTTTAACTCTTGCATAGCAAAAGTGAAGCTTCAGGACCATTATGAAAACATCTCCTTCAGCTTCTGGCCTCCACGACCTCCATGAACTCCAGATTAGACACAGCCTTGAGGCCAAGCTGAAAGACGGTCATCTGACACAAACTCCGTGTAAACCTCGACTTTTCCTCCCCACATTCAGGCACTGCACAAACCTCTGCCCTTATTTTTCTTGGACCAAACTCCCTCATGCCACGTGATTTTTAGCATGACAGGCCTATGAATTCTTCCTATACACAAAGACATCTCTGGATTCCAACTTTTCTTCAAATGAGACTCCAGCTACAAACAAATGAAGCAATGAGTTTTAGAAAGGTAAATAAACTGACCCACATGTTAAAGACAGAAGTTAAAATCTGCTTAACTCCAAGTTACACCATCTCAAGAACTCAGTAAACAAAGCTTACGTGGCATCATCCCTGCAAAGAATCTTTGGTTTTGTCAAAGTGTAAGGCTTCTTATTATACTTTGGACAGTTAGGTGCATCTGTTCCATTTCTGGGTTTAAGCTAGGCTCTCTGTTTAAGATTCTGAGGTCTAAAGTCCAACCAATCCAGGAGTAAGTGTTCTTACTGATTTCTTGCTTTCCTGTCATCAATTAAGTGGAGCTACCCACTGAATTGATATTCTGCCTTCCCACCATCTTAGAGGGCTTTTCACCTTCCCCTAAATGTTACATGGAAGCTCTAAAATGTTGCAATTCACATCATTGTGAACCCAAAACGGAAGGCCTGGTTGTCTATAAATCTTTACATCTTTTGGAGCTTGTCTGCAGAGTGTAGCAAGATACCAGTAACTCATAAGGAGAAGACAAGGAAACACCTCACAGTGAACAGCAAAGGCTGCAGCAGTACCTGGTTTAGCCCATATCTCCCAGGAACTTAGTCATATCATTGCAGGTGCTAACATACCTGCATGATATGTCAGAAGCTGAGTTCAATTTGGAGAAGAAAATTGCTCGAGGTGAAGATAATTCTTTATCATATATGAGGCTCGTATGTAAGACCCGCATGTAAACCTTGTAAAACTATATACTTTCAAGATATTCTGGAGGAATCACATTGCCTATTTCTTATTGAGATTCTTTGGCTTTCAAGAGAAAAAGGAAATCTTTCCAATTTTATGAGTTAGCTTGCCTTTATTTTCCTCAGAATCCATGGCTTATTGAAAAGAGAATCCTGATTCTAACAATGCTAAAAACACTTTTCTGTAGTCCAAATTAAGGCCGACATGAGAAAAACCCTGGTAAGAGACTAAATGCAAGAAGGCAAAACACCAAACCTTGGGGACTTAAGCCATGCCTTTGTTGAGATGGGCCTCGGAAAATTCTTCTATATAGAATGTCAGCTAATAAATGGAGAAGGATCTATAGAATGAGAAAATTACCATTTTTCAGCTACTAATGAAATAACTGATTAAGGTGGAGATTTTCAACAATGCTAAGACCCTTAGATGAAAAGTTGATAGGGAACTGGATGTGCACAAGATGCCAAAGTATCACCCACAGCCAAACACTGGTCACAAGGGGAAAAGGAACATTACAGTGCTGAAATCAATCTGCCATTACATTGCATCTTCCTGTCATAACTAAATATGAAGGATGCAGCAAACCGAAATGTTTACCCTGGATCTAATCAAACGTTTAGATCTAATTTTCAGTCACTCAGGAGTTAGAGAGGAAACAGAAAACTAACACCATGAAGAAGCAACCCAACAATTCAGAAAGAGTGACTTTCTACAGGACAATTAGCCTTGTTTCTTCAAAATCTTCAATAAGTCAATGTCATGAAAAAAAAAAGAGGGAAACTGTACTATGTTAAAAGAGATTTGAGGCTTCTGGTCAAGATGGCAAAATAGATGGTCCCCAGCATCACTGTCTCCCACAAATCAACCAATTTACAACTATAAAAAAGCAACAACAGCCAAGCTGGGACCACTAGAGTTCAGGGGACGAGGAGGAGAGACCAATGGAGATCATGAAAGCTGGAGAAGCCATGATGAGAGAAAGAAAAAACCGCTTTGATCATTTCAAGCCCAGGCTGCTTCCAGGCTGAAGCTGCTGAGCGCATGGAGCAGGAGCTGGCAAAAGCCACAGCTGTGCCCTTCAGATGAAGTTGCTTGGAGTCAGGAGGGGAGAAGAGGGCCATGGTGGCCCCCAGGCTGGCAAGACCACAAATAGGGTTCCCATGGACCCACATAGGAGCAAGGAGCCACAACAACTGAAAAAAGGAGCCACTCAGAGGCTGGTGAGTCATCACAAGGGACTGGCGCATGGCCCCTCCCATGGCAAATGTTTGCAGCATGGGCAGTGGGGGAGACGGGCCCACCAGGAGAACACTGGGACACAGGAAGGACAGCTGATCTGCCCCTCCAATCAGCAAAGGACCACTGAGAGGAGACTGGTCAGGAATATGGAATTGCATGGGGTGCAGTTTGATGAAAAGACTCAGGCTCAGATCAGAGTTTCTACATAATCCAGGTGCACCAGATCTCTCTAGCGCCAGAAGTACCTATAAAGTCAACCATTCAAACCTGAGCTGCACAAAAAGCCTTCCCTAGGGAATCAGCAGCAAAGCAGCAATTTAGCTCAACCACAGGACTCAAGTTCTGGTCCCCACAGGAAGTTCTCCCATTTTAGAAGTAAGCAAAGGACAACAAATTAGTTCCAGCACAGGGTTTAAGTGGTGGGAACAGCAAATAAACCAACACAGAAATGAAAGAAAAAAGAAAGTACCCGCAACCACAGACAAAGTTTCATATTAACTAGTAAAGGTCTAATTTCACCAAAGAACACCTATAACACCTAGAAGGACTGGAAGTCCCCTGTGCTACCAAGCCAGAAAGGCTGGGGGCCTCAGCAATGCCCTCCCCGACACCCACAGCCAATCCTGAGGGTGGGGGACAAGGGCCTTGTCCACGCCCCCCCAACACAAGCAGCCAGCCCAGCGGTGACCACTGAGACACCACATGAAGCATCTAGGCTCTCCCAACCAGGGCAGTTGGGGACCTCGGACCTCGGCCACAATGCCCAGCACCCATAGCTAGCCCAGCAACAATCACCAAGCTGTCACAGGAAGCACCCTGTACTCTGCCGAGCCAGGGCAGTGGGGTTCTGAGGGCCTTGGCCATGCCCCCCTCATACCTACAGCCAGCCCAGCAGTGACCACTGAGCTGCTGCAGGAAGCACCCCAGGCCTCCCGAGCTGGGGTGGTGGGAGGCTGAGGGCCTCAGCCAAGCCCCTCTGACACATGCAACTAGCCCAGTGATGACCACCAAGCCACAGCAAGAAGGGCCCCAGGTTCCCAAGCTAGGATGGTGGGGGGCTGAGGGCTTTTGCCACACCCCCCTGACATCTGCACCCAGCCCGGCAATGACCAAGCCACCACTGGAAGCCCCCTGGTCTCCCCTGTGGGAATGAGGGAGGTGCCACAGGCCTCAATCCCACCCCTCGTCCTTCCTCCTCCTTTCATCCCATGGGGAAATTCCCTTTCCCTTCTCCCCTTCCCTCCCAACTTCTCTGCAACAACATCCTAGAATATAAAAAATATTAATAAAATTATTTTCTTCAAAAAATAAAATAAAATGAAAAAATAAAGTCTGGATAAAAACAAATTAAATTAAAATTAAAGAGACTTAAGAGACATAACAACCAAATGTGATATGATTGGACCGTAGTTTCAACAAGCCAGCTGTAATATTTTGGGGAACAATTGGAGAAATTTGAGCATAAACTGGTTATTGCTGATTTGAAGAAATTATGAATTGTATTAGGTGTGAAAATTATGTGACTTTTACGTGGGAAAATGGCCTTTACTTTTTAGAGATGTATGCTGGAATATTTATGGGTGAAATATCCTTATACCTATAATTTGCTTTAAGTTTCAGCACCAATATGAAAAACTGAAAACAATTGTTATATCTACATCATGGATACATGAGAGTTCACTATATTGCATACTATTCTCTGTACTGTTTGACATTTGTCATAATTATTTTTAAAAACATGAGTGGTCAGCATGGCTTTGGGCTACGGAGAGGAGAGAGCACTAAGGAGATTCTCCTGGTTGCTTTGAAAGTCCAATGATGCCATCAGGGAATCCTAGAATATTGCTGCTATGAGAGCCTCCAACATCATTCAGTCCACCTGCCCTAGAGCATACAGCTAAGAGAAAGGTGGTCTGGAGCAGTCAGAAGTCTTGACCTTTCATCCAGCCCCTTTCTGCTATACCCAGGCCCTCTGCAGTCCTGCAGCCTCTGAGCTTTTTCCTATTGAGATTCTTTCCCTCTTTTCCCAAAGCGGGAAGTAAAGCCAGGTCTGTAGAAGACTTCCTTACTATCAGGAATCCAAGGTCAA
Organism: Cynocephalus volans; assembly: GCF_027409185.1. Taxonomy (NCBI): domain Eukaryota; kingdom Metazoa; phylum Chordata; class Mammalia; order Dermoptera; family Cynocephalidae; genus Cynocephalus; species Cynocephalus volans. Next base: position 14,670,780 of record NC_084468.1, read on the forward strand.
TGGCCCAGAATGTGTTTCCCTCAGCCTCACCTGGACTTGCTGGTTCAAGGCAGGGCTGGGGTGCAAGCATTTGCCAAGATCGTGTCTAACAGCAGCACAAGAGGAAACACACAACATATTAGAGTAACATTTGAATGAAGAAAAGCTGTTCCAGAAGCTGCCCCCTGGATTTCTCTCTCCTTATGACAGAGTGAAAAGAGGCAGGTTTTGAGGATAACACAGAGCATCCAGTCCCCATTTTATCACTTGCAAACAGGAAGTCACTTAACTTACCTGATCCCAAGCTGCTACATCTATAAAATGGAAATAGTAACACAAGAGAGGATTTGAGAAAAAGAAACTGCCTGTCACAAAGGATCACACGTAGACATAGTAGGTGCTTAAAAACTTCCATTTCTGTCTCTTTGCCTTTTCCTTAACCAAATAATAATGGTCAACATACAATGAAAAAACACGCAGACCACCGCATTATCTATCAGGCAACCATTTAGTAATTGCTGATCTCCTGCTGGAGTTTGTGCAGATTTTCTCCCATTTTCTTTGCCTAGAGAAACATTTGGTTATCAAAAAATGTACCTCATATTAGCTCAGGAAACCAAAAATGGGGGAAAAAAGATCTTCATTCTGTTGTTGCAAAAAAGGTTTCCTTCTCTAGCGATAATCAACTCTGCATAATTAAAATCGCTCAGACTGCTGAACTAATTTTCAGACTGGAGGTTTCTTCCTGTAGCAACACTTACCAGCAAAGTTTCTGCTGTGAATGAATTTAATCGTGAGTCTAATTACAATTTTAATGAATATCTCCAGCCCTGCATGTAAACTTGCACTCTGAGGCTTTGCTATCTGTTAGGGCATTTTAAGGTCTTTTCATTTTTAATATAAAGGAATGTGCTGGCAAAATGACTATGTAGAAAAGAAATATTTTTAGTTTGGTTTTGTTTTGATGACCAACTGAGAAAATGGAAAAGGGCTGAAATTTTAAAGAGCTTTTTCTGCTTGGGCATTTCACCTCTAGTTTTTGTTGTGTACTCTTTCCCTAAAGATGCAGCAGCACTCGCATTCTGTTTGTCACCTGGTATGTGTTATCTGGTTCCATGAATGTTCAAAAACTGAGGGTCCCGATTTACCTTAGAGCTCAACCTAGTCTGGAAATTCAAGGTCATTTTATAAAAGAAGTAGAATAAAGGAAATATTTTAAAATCTGTTCTTAAAAATATAATTAAAAGGAAAAACAAACACAAAATTAAAACCAGCCAAACTAAGCCACTCAAGTAATCAAAGATATCTTTTTAAGAAAACACAAACAAAACCTTATTTGATTAATGCCAACATTTTTAATAATAGAGGTAAAATGGAAATCATTTAATATTCCACAACAGACAATAGATGAAATAAAATTGTCGTGTGTTTGAAGACTATTTAGTGACATAACGTTTTCTCTCTTTTAACTATTATTTTTATTATATAAATAATACATGTTCATTTAAGAAAAATACATATAGGAAAGTTAAGAGATTTTTTTAAATAGGTAATTTAAAAGATTTTCAAAAAAATATATCACTTGTGATCTCACAACCGAAAATTAAGTGTGGTTAAAATTGATGTATGCTTTTCCAGATTTTTATGTGTGTGTATGTCTATAAATATATATATATATATATATATATATAGACATGCATACACACATATATACTGTACCCAAATCATTTTGTATTGCACTTACTGCTCTGTAACTTGATTTAATCACCTAATAGAATATTGTAAGCAACTTTGCATGTCAATAATTATGTTTATGCAACATCAACACAGACCACAAGAGCAGAAAGACGAGCCCACCCCAAGCCCTCTGGGACAACTGATTGCATTCTCCCTCTCTCGCTTCTCATAACCAAATGGTGGAGCCCTATCCTTTGCTCTTGAAGCTCCCTCTGCCTAGAAGTCCCTTCTCTTGCCCTCAACCCTTAGGCTGGGTATAACACCCCTCCTTTGTTTTGTCATACAACTGGGACATATGGTAGAATCTTGTCTGGTCAGTTCAAGGCCCTTGAATTCAAGAGACAATTAGCACATGACCCTGGTGGGAGAAATGAAACAGACTGCAGGGACAGGGAGGAAGGAAACTGACATCCATTGTCATTGGAGAGACCAAGTGTGAGGTGTTTTCACACACGTTACACTGCATCCTCACAGTGATTCTACGAGGTTGGTGTTAGCAGCCCCATTTTTATGGATCCAGAAACCAAGAGTAAAGGTGACACACTCAGGAATAACCCCAAATCACCTTGTAAAACTGCAGCAGCGAAGGTGCTGCTGCCGCCTGGATAAGAGAGCCCTGTGGTTTTCAACACTGGCCTCCAGCCCTGGACACTACGCTAGGACCTCTGCCCACAGCCTCTGCATCCTGGGTACATTGGTGCCATCCTCAGAGTATTGATTCTTGGGGACCTCACCATTTTGGTATCACTAGGTTCAGACTGAGGGTCAGTCTATCAATAGACTTTTGCTTGCATGCCTGTACCAAAGCTGTTAGGGAGACTGAGAAAAAGACTTCTGGTTTCTACCCCAGGAGGAATGGACTCGATGGGGTGGAATTCTCCAAATATATGAAGGATGTTCAAAGGCACTGTATGTCCAAAATGAGAAGCTGATGTCTGTCACTGCTCATCTAAATAGCTCAGTTTCTGGAAAAGACTGCTTTGAGTTTTCAAAATAGGAGTTAATTCATAAGATGAAGCAAAGATAAATAAATGGAGTAGGCTCTCCAAACAGCCTAAATACTTAAAACGTGGTGTTTTCGTCTAGAAAATCAAGGCTTTTAACTTGAAGCTCTACCCACCTCTCTCTGGACATTAGGCGTTCCAAAATCCTGATTCTTGTCTTCTTTGTATAACATGAGGATGTGCTGTTGAGAGAAATGATTTTTTCCAAGTCCTCCCACTTCTTCCTGTTTATCTTGACCCCGACCTCCCCTCACCACTCCCCGGCATAGCCATATGTGAGGGATTATTCTAGAACATGAGTAAGGAATGCTGGCCACCCTGAACCATGGGAAGGGCATGGGAAATTTCTTTCTAGAAAGACCTGCTCTTCTAGGACCCTAAAAATGAAGCTGGGGATTCGAACCCAAGTCTACCTGGCTTCAATGCTATAGCTGAGAAAGAAAGAACCTACTTCTACCTTGGGCAGTGGAAAATGTGTACATAATTAAAAAGTAATAAAAAAAAAAAAAGAAAACACTTTCAAACAGGAGCTTACATTTCATTGAATCAGTTTGTTGCTCTCCTATAACCATAAATTCTCAGAAGATGTTAGCAAGTTGTTTGGGGATGAAATTTTGATTGTTTTAAGGGTGAAAACTAGCCCAGTAAAATGGAGAAAGGAATAAAGTTAAGCTTTTTTAAATCTGGGAAGGCGAAGAATAGTAAATAACACCACAAAAATGAAAAATGATTTAACCCCAGCCAACAGTGTAGAAAATGTAGATGGGATTAAAAAATGTATGTCAAGACAAAAGTACCAAGTATTACTAAAGTTGCGAATTTCCCACTAATTTTGACAAGTCCAAGCTACTGAAATCCTTTTTCATGTGTATTTAGAAAGATTGAAGTTGGAATGTATATAGATAATAAAAGAAACCTAGTAATTTATTTCAGCTGTGGCTGAAAGAGGTAAGGGACTTTATGGAGAAACTGAACAGAGACCAATCAGGAGGCCCAGATGGCATAAAACCTTGGGTCTTGAGGAATTAGGTAATGAACTTACTGAATCATTGCCATTATTTTTATATTTCAAATATCAAGACAGACCCTAAATGCCTTTTATTTGAAGGGCTTTTTAATTCTTTTTCTCTAGTTTTTAATACAGGTTGAATCATGTTATGAGGAAAATTCCACCCAAATGAAATACAGTACTTGCCAATAACCAGCATCAATCTAAGATCCAGATCCAGAAAAATTATACAACTTAAAATGCAGTCAGAGTAAAGCTTCAAAAAGTGATAATGAGATTCCTCCAAGTTGCATGAGTTTCCAAGTTCTTAGGGACGGCTGCTTTTTCACGCAGTATGATATTGGATCACACAAGGGTCCAGGGAAACAGTGGTTGGAAAGAACCAGGTTTGGTGTCAGGAGACCACAGGGGTCAGTCCCTCTCCCCATTATGAGCTGGGTGACCTTGGGTGAGTAAATTAACTTCCCTGAGCCTCTTACTCCTGAACTATGTATAAAATTGGGAAAATAAGGCCTATTTTGCCACTTTCATCGAATTTAAAAGCTATACTATGTATCAAAGCATAAGCTACTGTTACTATTTTTAAGTCTTACTATTCTGAGAAAATTTCTAAAGATTCTGGGAGCATTGACAATGATTTTTAGCTCATGCCAGGCAATGTGATACTTAATCTAGAAAAATATTTTGAAATTATAAAAGACAATATCAATTACATTTATGGTATATTTAGGACATCTTTGTGAGGGAAACTAGCATTTATTGCATGTATATTATGTGCCTGACCCTATGCTCAGAGCTTTTCAGTCAAAGCCTGGTGATATCCCAGCCCCATTTTTCTGAAGGGAGAGCTCAGGCTCTGAGAGGCTGAATTGGGTATCCAAGGTCTCGTTAGTGGGAGGTAGAAGAGCAAGCGTCCAACCCAAGAGGTCTGAGCCTAGAAACTGCCCACATCACTGACACTAGGCTCTAGCAAGAAAGACAGAAAGATAAACAATAACAACAGAGGGTGGTAAGGACAGTAAGAGCCTTCTTATGCAAACCATCAAGACCAGTATTAATCATGTAAATGGAAAGTCACTTAGAGCAGAGATTCATAAAAATGATATACGTAAATTTTAAATATTTCTTTTTCATTTAAAATACATAAATATTCATTCACCTAATAGAAACAATATTTGAACATTGTTTAGAAAAAGAAACACAGTTTTTGAAGCATACTTTTGAAGCACATACATTTTTTTATATGTCATAACATAGTTGGCTACTGATTCAATAAAACAAAACTCGTATCAAGGCAGCTTTGCCTTCTGAATGAGAAGATTTGGGCTCTAGACTCAATATTATACTTCCTTTTCCCCTCTTCTTCATTTTTTGATTTATCTGTGTCTGTCATGGCCTGAATGATTTCTTCCTGAGCCTCAGGATATACCGCAATAAATAGGAATTATTAGTTCATTGTTACATATTATCTTTCTGTAAATCATTGGAAACTCCAATTTGTCCATGTCTTTAATTATTCTCTTGTAGTTCTGAATTTTTCCAGTGTTGTCTACCTCAGGCAAGATTTTTCTTTTCTCCAAGATTTAGCAAATGTCAAACTGGGAATTTCAATCCCCACTAAATCCTACATGTAAAAAAAAAAAAAAAAAAAAAAAAAAAACTTTAATGTTAATGATTTTTAATTTCTGTATGGAATCTATATATTCCTATCTTCTATTTTTCTTAAGATGAAACTCTAAAAGGACTTTTTAGAAAGTCTTATAGCCCCTTGATCTATAACTTGGAACAAGAAAGTTGCATTCTGTTATAAAAACCTGGCATTTATTTAAATCATTTTCTTTACATTATTCATAACCAAAACATGAAGAAGCATTATTTTAGACCAAAGGCCTTCAATGTTTTTTGCCAGAAATACAAGGCAAGAGAAATTTTAAACCACAACTAGAAGTTGTATATTACATATACACACATGCCACACACATATACATGTACATGAGTAATAAAACAATTTTCATGAAATACCTTTAAAACATACAGTGCACACTGATATTCTGTTTTATTCCATTTCACTTCACTTTCAAAATCCTTTTTCCCAACTCAGTAAATTTATTCCGTGACCCACCAACAGTCAAAACCTACAATTTGAAAAACATTGATAAAGAAAACATAGGCTCTTCAAATGTCTATTTTCTTCAAGTGTTTCTTCACAGAATGTGTAAATTCATGGGGAAAAAATCAATTTATAAAATAATTCAGAGTCTGTCCAGGCTGATTTTTGTGAAGAGTACTTATCTTGTAAAAACAAACAACTTATATCTCTTAAATCTTGGAGACTTTTTCTTTTGCCAATAATAAAAAGTCAAAATTTGGAATTCCATCTGCATTGCTGCAGGCAGCTGCTGTGAATCTTTGCTTGGATTTGTGTATCACTTGCATTATCTCTTGCACCATGCTTTTCCAGAAAACGTCTTATAATTTAGAACTGTTTTAGCTCTATTGGAGAGTTATTTCCTAATCAAATTTTCCCTATTAATAAGTGACTTTAACTCCTCTGCAAAATTTTAAGCAGCAGGTTGATCAGTAGGTAATTTTGCCCTCCAAAGCCCAATACCTGAGTACCAAGGCTTTTTCCTACATAAAAACCATTCATCAATTCTGCAAAGCTTTCAGTACTACCTACCTTTTGATGTAGGGCCCAAGCCATTCTGTAACTATTGGTCCACTGATTGATATTCTGTGCATTCTTTATTGCATAAACCACATCAATAATATAACAACTCTGACCATTAGTTTCAGTTTCTTTAAAGTAGAACAAGAATTTAAAGACACTAGGAAAGCCATCTGATTACAGGACTTTTCTAGATGATTATAATTTTCTCCCAAACTTTTACAATTATCTTACTGTGGTTGTTTTAAACAGCATTCCTTTTCACTCGAATTTTTCAACTAAGTTTTCCTGGAAAGAACCCTCTTTATCTTTACATCCATGATTCATTAGTTTATGTAACATTTAATTATATAATCCTAATAAATGAAAATTGTATACACAAAACTGGAAAATATATAAGCATGCATCTAAGGTGGAAACATAAATGCACATGAGACTACAGCAAGATGACTGGCTATGAGCATTCAGAATGTGGCTTACAGAAGAAACAGAGAGCATTGGACAATCCAAGAGTAGGTTAAGAGGAGATGGACTAGGAGAGTTTCTGTTGTCTCACAGTAGTAAAGAACAAAGGCCAATGGAAAGCAGTTGAAAAAGTGTCATAGGAATTTTGATGGGGATTGCATTGAATTTGTATATCACTTTGGATAGTATGGACATTTTCACAATGTTGGTTCTTCCAATCCAAGAGCATGGGATTTTTTTCCATCTTCTTGTGTCCTCTTTAATTTCTCTCAGCAGTGGTTTGTAGTTCTCATTACAGAGATTTTTCACATTGTTGGTTAACTCAACTCCTAAGTATTTTATTTTTTTGGTGGCTATTGTAAATGGGCAAGCTTTCTTGATTTCTCGTTCTGCATGTTCACTATTGGAGAATAGAAATGCTACTGATTTTTGTTTGTTGATTTTGTATCCTGCAACTTTGCTGAAATCATTTATCAACTACAAGAGTTTTTTTGTAGAGGCTTTAGGCTGTTCGATATGTAGGATCATGTCATCTGCAAACAGGGACAGTTTGACTTCATCTTTTCCAATCTGGATGCCCTTTATTTCCTTCTCTTCTCTGATTGCTCTGGCTAGTACTTCCAACACTATGTTGAATAGGAGTGGTGAGAGTGGGTATCCTTGTCTAGTTCCTGTTCTTACAGGAAAAGCTTTCAGCTTTTCCCCATTCAGGATAATATTGGCAGTGGATTTATCATATATAGCTTTAATTATGTTGAGATACTTTCCATCTATACCTAACTTGTACAGAGTCTTTATCATGAATGAGTGTTGAATTTTATCAAATGCTTTTTCAGCATCTATGGAGAAATGGAAAAAACTATCCAGACATTTACATGGAATAACAAAAGAACATGCATAGCCAAAGCAATTCTGAGCCAAAAAAAAAAAGTAAAGCTGGAGGCATAACACTACCTGACTTTAAACTATACTACAAAGCTATAATAACCCAAACAGCATGGTACTGGCATAAAAACAGACACACTGATCAATGGAATAAAATAGAGAATCCAGAAATCAACCAACACACCTACAGCCATCTGATCTTTGACAAAAGCACTGAGCCTATACACTGAGGAAGAGACTGCCTCTTCAGCAAATGGTGCTGGGAGAACTGGATATCCATATGCAGGAGAATGAAACTAGACCCATACCTCTCACCATATACTAAAATCAACTCAAAATGGATTAAAGAATTAAATATACACCCTGAAACAATAAAGCATCTTAAAGAAAACATAGGAGAAACACTTTAGGAAGTAGGACTGGGCACAGACTTCATGAATACAACCCCAAATGCACAGACAACCAAACGAAAAATAAATAAATGTGATTATATCAAACTAAAAAGCTTCTGCACAGCAAAAGAAACAATTAACAGAGTTAAAAGACAAGCAACAGAGTGGGAGAAAATATTTGCAAAATATACGTCTGACAAAGGATTAATACCTAGAATATACAAGGAACTCAAACAACTTTACAAGAAGAAAACAAGCAACCCAATTTAAAAATGGGCAAAAGAGCTAAGTAGGCACTTCTCTAAGGAAGATATCCAAATGGCCAACAGACATATGAAAAAATGCTCAACATCACTAAGCATTCGGGGAAATGCAAATCAAAACCACAGTGAGATACCATCTCACCCCAGTTAGGATGGCTAATATCCAAAAGACTGTGAATGATAACTGCTGGCAAGGTTGCAGAGAAAAAGGAACTCTCATACCTTTTTGGTGGGACTGCAAAATGGTGCAGCCTCTATGGAAATGGTATGGAGTTTCCTCAAACAATTACAGATAGATCTACCATATGACTCAGCTATCCCACTGTCGGGAACATACCCAGAGGAATGGAAATCATCAAGTCGAAGGTATACCTGTTCTCCAATGTTCACTGCAGCACTCTTTACAATAGCTAAGAGCTGGAACCAGCCCAAATGTCCATCATCAGATGAGTGCATATGGAAAATGTGGTATATCTACACAATGGAATACTACTCAGCTATAAAAACGAATGAAATACTGCCATTTGCAACAACATGGATGGACCTAGAAAGAATTATATTAAGTGAAACAAGTCAGGCACAGAAAGAGAAATATCACATGTTCTCACTTATTTGTGGGAGCTAAAAATAAATAAATAAATACACAAATAAACTCGGGGGGAGGGAAGAAGACACAACAATTACAATTCCTTGAATTTGATAAGACAAGCAAACAAATATGAGGTTGTTGGGAGGGAGGGGGAGAGAGGGGAGAGTTTCAGTAATGGGCCACAATAATCAATCACATTGTATATTGACAAAAAAAAATAAAATTTAAAAAAAAAAGAAAGAAAAGTATCATAGCCTGAGACCCCCAGAAAGCAGAGCCCAAGGCAAGAATTAAAGCTTTGGGCTCTGAAGGATGTTCCAGGAAGAAGGGAACAGTGCATTTCAAAAGACTCAGTGGAAGATATCTGCACTCCTATGTTCGTTTTCCCAATGGAAACAGCCCAAATGCCCATTGGCAGATGAGTAGATAAAGGAAAAAATATACAAATAACAACAACAACAAATTACACAAAAAAAATACAAGAAAATTTTTGTAGGTAATGGATATGTTCAGCACCTTGATTGTGATGATGGTATATGCATATGTCCAAACTCATCAAAAAGGATACAGATGTGAATATGTAAAATTTTTTGTATATCAATTATACCTCAATAAAGCTTTTAAAAGGGCTTAATAGCATGGCTTTTTTTTTTTTTTTTTTTTTTTTGCAGAGTATGAGTAGCAATGCATGGCTGGCATGGGGGTATCTACTAGGATATGACGGAAAGAAAGCTCATCACATTTCATTACAGCAGCCCCAGCACACTACCAACTTACAAAGAGCTTGCAGTCAACTAAAACCCCCTACATGATCTTTTTCACACATCCAGACCAGATTAGCACTCAGGTGTGCTGATTCTTGATTCTTACTCAGTACCCTACACGCCCACTAGAAAATATCCTCCTCATGAGAGCAAAGAGGCTTAGAGAAAAGATTGAATACAGACAAGGCTTAAAGAAAATAAAACTGCTCATTTCTCCCAAATAATGCAGCCTACATATTTCACAGAATTAATGTTGACAGAATTCACAGAGTTTAGGGAAAAGCAAGTGCCATAGTGAAGGTGATTTCTTGCAGCCATTTCAAGGCCTGCAATTTCTCTGCCATTGGTAACCTACCATGGAGAATTCATTTCATGCCTGTCTACTCTGGTAAAACCTTGGGATGAATTGAATTGTTACAAAAAGGTGAAAATTAGGAATGCCAAGAGTCACTTGATGCAGCTAATTAAGAGTCGTCATCTCTGCAGTTTTGCACGTGTTCCTGACTTTCTTTAACTGTAAACTTAATTTCTGAAGTTGTATCTGATAAAACAATTGTGAGAAGTCCCGTGGCCTGTTGTCAAAGAGAAGGTCTTACCACTTTACACGGAAGCATTGGAGAAAATGTTCACTCTGAAGTGATGTTTCTAATATTGGAATTATTTTAATCAAAGTAAAAACCTCTGAGCTAAAATTTAGTTCAATTATGTGCTGGGAGCAGGGGATGGTGAGATGGAAGAAACAGACCCTCCCCCTCCAATGACTGCTGCAGCATTTAGAGCAAAATCCCATCCCCTTACCTGGGTTAGCAACACCCTACCTCTCTGACCTCACCTTCGTGTATGTTCCCGTCACTCCCCGCACCACCATGGTGACCTCCTCTTTTCCTCGAGCACATCATGCCTGCTCCGACCTCCTGGCTTCTGTATTTGCTGTCCGTACTGCCCAGAATGCTCTTTCCACCAGATCTTTCCACACCTTGGCTCTTTCTTGACATTCATATATCCACTTGAAAGTTTCCTTCTCAACAAGTTCTTCCCTGCCCCACGTGCATCAATTAGTATGCATTCAGCAACAAAGAAGTAACAAAGAAGACCCAACCAGAAAGAGCCAAAACAAGGCTTCAGTAACTCACATAACATACAGCATAGAGCCAAGGTAGTTCTGAGGTGGGGTAAATCAGCAGCATTAGGACTTCATCAAAGACTCAGGTCCTTTCCAGCTTTCTACTCTTCCCTCCTCAGCAGACCAGCAACACTTCCTTCATGGTCACAAAGTGAGTGCAACTGTCCCAGACTTCCCCTGAGGGCATAATGGTGATCAGTGAAGAAGACAGGCATTTCCTTACATGCAGCTCTTTCTATTAGCAAGAAAAACATTTGCTAGAGGTCCCCAGATGGCAACCCTCTGATTCCTTTGCCCAGTATTCAATGTACCTAAACTAATCACCTTCAAGAAGGAGGAGGAATCTGGGGAAGGGTCACATTCTCTAAGAGGATCAGAGGTTAAACACCCAAAGAAAAATGAAGCTGTGCCAGCCAGTATAAGAAGGGAGCCAGGGCTGGGGAGGGAATGGCTATTAAAAGATAAGCAGAAGCAACAAGCATAACATCCGATCTAATATTGCCCCAGTTACTCTCTATCATAATGGACCTTTCAATCTCTGCATAAAATTGAATTCAGCTTAATATTTCTCTTCTTCACTTATTTGTTCATTGTCTGATACCCCCATGCAAATGTAAGCTCCATGAGGGCAAGGACCCTGTCCCTTGCTTTGCCAGAGTATGCCCCAGCCAAGCACAGTGCCGGACACACAGTAGGCACACAGTAAATATTTTTGAAAGAATGCATGCAGGAATGTGCCCCCCTGCATGCTCATTCTGCTGCTGCGGTAGCTTGATATTGAATGTGACAAGTAGAAAAATCCACCAAGACTAAACCATCACTTCAATGACAACAATCTTGAGAGATGGCCCCTGAGCCCATGAACACTTTCCTCATCACTTTAACAGCCTTTAGGAGTAACTCAAAACAGAATGCAACACTTTTCTCCCAATTTTTTCTCTTTCTCCAGTGTTTTCTGATTCCACGATAACACCATGACTCACCTCATTGCTTAAGACAGAACCTCAGGTAACTTCTCCACTTCTCCCTTTCCCATCCACTCCAAAAGTCAAGTCCCAAAGAATATGAACATCAATCCCCTCCTCTCTGTTTACTGTTACTACTTTAGTTAGGTTGTGTTAAATAAATACTAATATTTTTGTCAACTCCAATTTTCTGTGATACTCTGACTCATATTTCCTTATTTTCCAGAGCAACACATTACAACACAGCCACCAGAAAAGGATCAAGTACCATCATATCAAGAACATTTCTTTTTCCTTCTTCGACAAGATTACACTTGAGAGGAAAGGAAGGGAGAAAAAGCAGCTTAAGCTGTTACTTTAAATGGCCATTTCTTACCTAACAGTGAAAAAAACTCTAGTGCATAACTCAGAGTTTTTAGCTTGGTACTCAGCCAACTGTGCAGAGTCCAATCTTGTAAAAATCAATCAATATATAAAATAAATGAAACAAAGATACTCCACCACCTTTTATGATTCTGGGATGTTAGCCATGGAGAACTTTTTGCTTTCAAACACACATCATAACCATTGAGATGACGTTAAAGAAAATTTATAGACAACATGCAATCCCTTCCTTTGTCCCACCCCCCGTCAGAAAAGTCCTTGTGTCCTCTGAATTCCCACAGCACTTTATATGGTGCATTTATCCTCACTCTTTGTAACATGTGTTATTTCTGACCCTGTTATATCTCCCCTACTTACCTGGGTGCTCACTGAAGGCAAAATCTAAGTGTATTACGGAGTCTTAATTCACTGGGGTCATATCCATGAAACAATCGTTCTTTTTTTCAATCACTGCTTTTAACCCTACTCTGTTGAATTTCTCTCTTCCATCTCTTAACGACATTTGGGCAGACTGTATAACTTCATGGTTACTTTCAGGTATTAAAACTCCCTTTCTATTTTAAAACTTTAATTTCATCTCTGATACGTTCACTTCCTCTGCCTCATAGGCTGGACACATGATTAGAGAAAATTTGAGCGGGAGAGAATTGGGTCTAATTTTTTACTTACAATTTCTTCTCCCTCAGGATAGGCTCTTCGCTCCTCAATAGCTGGGAACAGAGATAAGAAACGGGGGAGCAGGGAATGGGCAAAGGTCTCCCTCCTCAACTAGGTGTGCTTGGATCCTCTTTACATTTGCTGCTTTGGACCCCAGATACCCTCCCTTTATATGGCGGGCAGCTCAATGCTGATGCCCCTGCGTGGCTTCCTCCAGGGCCCTGTGGAGTCTCCCCAAAGCACAGGTCAGATCCTTTCCATGGGAAATCTAGAACGATCGCTTCAGTCCCCCACCCAGCTCCCACTGGTGTTGCAGTCTCCCCGCCTAGCACGCAGCCTGAGTCGACCCTCTGACAGCCTCTTCACCTCCAGGAAAATCGTATTTGGAGCATGGCGAACAAGGGTGGTGCTGATTCCCCAGCTGCCACCTGTCCAAAGCTTTGCCAACTCACTTCCATTCCCTTTTTTTCTACTTGAGAGGCAAATCCTTACTTCAATACAGGTATAACTAAGGGCCAAGATGATCATCACCGCTTCTTGTGGTTGACCCCAATCTTACAGAGCATTCTCTGGTGGTTTCTGTCCCTTGACCCTGAGGGGAGCAGGGGCGAGGTAGTCGCTTCTCACCTGAACACTCCCTATCAGCACAACCACCCCGAAGGCTCCCTCCTTCCTTCCTCCTGGGCCCTCGCCCCTGTAGACCAGGTGAGGGGGCAAGGAGTGATTACAGCAAGGCTCTCACCCCTGTTGGGGAACCTTGGCAGCTCTCTTTAGATGGGGACCAATCACTGCTTCCCTACTTTGGACTCTAGTTGCCTGTTTTTCAGCCAAGGAATGATTACCACAAATATAGAACTTAAAACAACATAGATTTATCATCTCACAGCTTCCATGGGTCAGGAGTCCAGGCACGGCTTAGCACGGTCCTCTTCTCAGGGTCTCATCAGGCTGCAATCTAGGTGTCACCTGAGCTGCATTCCTGTCTGGAAGCTTGACTGGGAGAATCTGCTTCCAAGCTCTCTCAGATATTTGGCAGAATTCATTTCCTTGCAGGTGTGTGACTGAGGCCCATGTTTTCTTGTTTGCTCCAGCTGAGACTACTCTTGGCTCCTAGAACCACCCTCAGTTCCTTGCCATATGGTCCCCTCCACAGGCCCTCCCACAAATTGGCAGATGACTCTTCAAAGCCAGCAGGAGTACCTCTCACTCCTGTCTGCTAAGTCAGGGTTTTATAAAATGTAACAACAAAGGGAGTTACTATCACATCTCCTTTGCCACGTGTTATTGGCTAGAAGCCAAGTCACAGGTTACATCTGCACTCAAGGGGAGAGGACATACAAGGGGGAATTTACTGGGGGCCACCTTAGGGTGTGTTCACCTCACATGGACTTCCTTCCTGCCTTTATTCTTTCTTTACTGCCTTTCTTCTACATGCAGATGGCTTGATAATGTGCAAATCACACTATGCTGATACAAAAATGATTAAGGCAAGCCCTTGTGTTAGTCACAAGGAAGAAAGACCCAAGAAAAACTTTCCTCTATGAGCTGATAAATGAACATTTTGAGCTACTTAATGGTAGTACCAGCCAAGTTCCATTCTGACAATGTCACCACTTTGGACTGTACAATAGTGTTTAATGCACAAATATGAATATAATACTGCAGAGATCTTCAAGCAGGGTTCTGGGGGGCCCATAGAACTGCCTCTGAAACCCTTGTGTCTCTCTCTCCATTTTAATTTAGATTGTTCTATTTTAATATGTTTTACAGACTGAGATCCTGAGAAGATGATAATTGAAGAGTTCCGATGACCACACTACCTAAAAGGATCTACAGACTTAATGCAATCCTGATCAAAACATCAATGACATTCTTCACAGAAATAGACAAAACAATTTTAAAATTCTTATGGAACCACAAAAGACCCTGGATAGCCAAAGCAATCCTGAGCAAAAAGCACAGAGGTGGTGCCTGACTTCAAAATATTACTACAAAGTAACCAAAGTAGCCAAAGCAGCATGATACTGTGTAAAAACAAGACACATAGACCAATGGGACAGAATGGACAATGCAGAAATAAATCCATGTATCTACAGCCAACTGATTTTTGACAACAGCATTAAGATCATACATTGAGGAAAGGACAGCCTCTTAATGAATGGTGCTGGGAAAACTGTATATCCACATGTAGAAGAATGAAACTAGACCCATATATCTCACCATATACCAAAATCAACTCAAAATGGATTAAAGATTTAAATATAATACCTGAAACTATAAAGCTCCTGAAAGAAAACACTCCAAGACATATCATCTCACTCCAGTTAGAATGGCTGTTATCAAAAAGACAAAAAAAAAAAAAAAAAATGTTGTCAAGGATGTAGGAAAAAGGCAACTCTTGAACATTGTTGGTTGGAACATAGATTGGTGTAGCCATTATGGAAAACTATATGGAGAGTCTGCAAAAAACTAAAAATAGAACTACCATGTGATCCAGCAATCTCACTCCTGGGTGTTTATCCAAAGGAAAGAAAATTAGCATACTGATGAGATCTGCACTCCTATGTTGATTGCAGCACTATTCACAATAGCCAAGATATGGAATCAACCTGGGTGTCCATCAACAGATGAGTGGATAAAGAAAATGTGGTCTATATACACAATGGAATACTACTCAGCCATGAAAAATAATGAAATTCTGTCATTTGTGGCAATAAGGATGAGCCTGGAATACATTATGTTAAGTGAAATAAGTCAGGCACAGAAAGATAAATACTGCACATTCTCACTCATATGCAGAAACTAGGCCCCTATCTCTAAAAATAAGAATAAAACTAAAAATAAGTTGAACTTTTAGAAGTAGAGAGTAGAATTGTAGTTACTAAAGGCTGGGAAGGAGAGGGGAGAGGGGAAGTAGGGAGAGATTGGTTAACGGATACAAAATCACAGTTAGAGCAAATATATTCTAGTGGTCTACAGTAGTGCTAGGCATCTATAATTAGCAATAATTTATAGTATTTTCTCAACTGGCTAGAAGAGAAGAGCTCAAATGCTCTCATCAGAGAGAAATGATAAATTTTTACAATAACAAATATGCTAATTGCCCTGATTTGATCAACACATATTGTACACATGTATTGAAATATAACACTATACCCCATAAACATGTACAATCAATATGTGTCAGTTAAAAAATAAAAAAACAGTTCTATTATTTTGTCCTTATTTTTTACAAAAATGAGGAGAAAATGGAAAAATACTTCCTAACAGAAGTGATAGGAAGATAAGTATAAACATATTATAAACAAAATTGAGATAGAACTCTTTAAGCACACACAAAGCAGCAAAGCTTCATTTCAATTTAACATTTAATTAACTTAGCATGGGTCAACCAGACATGCAATTAATCATGTAGAAAAAGAAATAGAAGATAAACACATAAAAAAAATAGCATTAATAATATACGGTTGAAGATTGTGACTGAAAATGAAGATGTAGTTATAGGGATTTTACAGTATTTCAGCTCTCTGGAACGGAGCCCAGATCATCCCATGAATATATCTTTCACACATTTGAGGTTAGCACATGCATGTTTCTAGGAATGTGTATGTACAAAATTAGGAGAATGCCTACAAAACCAAGTATTTTCACCAAGTAAAGTCATGACTAATGACTGCACCCCAAGCAGTGCATCTTGAATATCTTATTCTCAATATACTCAACATACAACACATCCTTTATTTTGGTTTTAATTTCACATTCTGTATCCATCTTGGCTAGATTTAGTTTCAATCCAAATCTGCTTTTTTCTGTCCATAATTCTGGCCTTTACTTTCACTAAGGAGTCTAATTATTTTGCTCACATTATAACAAATCAACAGAAAATGCTTAAGAAAATCATGGCAAATATTTCCTAGCCTTGTCCCACTCTCCTTTCTTGCCATCTTCATTTCAGACCATTCAAAGTTTAGAAAGTTTTTGATTACCACAATAACAAGACAATAACAAAAGAGGACATGGCCTTGTTATTAAAATATAAATGTAATGGATTCACTTTGCCTTAGCAGTGACAAAAATTAATATTAAAGCAAATTAAATCACCATGCAGAGGACTGATGTCCCCCTTCAAACATTATAAGAATGAGTTTTTTGTTGTTGCAGGATATAAAATCAATATACAAGTTGGTAGTGTTTCCATATACCAATGAGCTAGCAGAAAAAGAAATTAAGAAAGCAATTCCATATACAATAGCTACCAAAAAAGTAAATCCCTAAGAATAAATCTAGCCAAAGAGGTAAAAGATCTCTACAATGAAAACTACAAAACAGTGATGAAAGAAATTAAAGAGGACACACAAAAAATGAAAAGACAGTCCATGCTCATGAATTGGTAGAATAAATGTGAAAATGTCTATACTACCCAAAGCCATCTACAGATTCAATGCAATCCCTGTCAAAATACTGATGACATTCTTCACAGAAATAGAAAAAAACATTCTTAACATTCATATGGAACAACAAAAGACTTTGAATATCCAAAGCAATCCTGAGCAAAAAGAGTAAAGCAGGAGGCATTACATTACCTGACTTCAAATCATACTACGAAGCTATAGCAACCAAAACAGCATGGCACTGGCATAAAAAGGCACTTGGACCAATGGAACAGAATAGAGAACCCAGAAATCAACCCACATACTTACAGCCAACTGATCTTTGACAAAGGTACTAAAAATATATTGAGGAAAGGACAGCCTCTTCAATAAAGGGTGCTGGGAAAACTGGGTATTCTTGCATAGAAAAATGAACCCTATCTCTCACCGTATACAAAAGTCAACTCAAAGTGGATTAAAAACTTAAATGTAAGATCTGAACTATAAAACTTTTAGAAGAAAATACAGGGGAAATGCTCTACAACATAGGACTAGTCAAAGATTTTATGAATAAGACCTCAAAAGCACAGGCAGTGAAAGCAAAAATAAACAAATGGGACTTTATAAAACTAAAAAGTTTCTGCACAGCAAAGAAAACAATCAACAGAGTGAAAAGACAACCTACAGAATGGGAGAAAATATTTGCAAACTACACATCCAGCAAGAGGCTAATATCCAGAATATACATGGAACTCAAACAACTCAACAGTAAAAAAACAAATAACCCAATTAAAAAATGGGCAAGGGAGCTGAATGGACATTTCTCAAAAGACAACATACAAGTGGCCAACAGATATATGAAAAAATGCTCAACATAACTAATCATCAGGGAAATGCAAATCAAGCCACACTGAGATATCGTCTCACCCAGTTAGACGGGTTATAATCAAAAAGACCAAAAACAAAAAATGCTGGTGAGGATGCAGAGAAAGAGGTGCACTTACATATTGTTGGTAGGATTGTAAACCAGTATTAGTAGCCATTATGGAAAACAGTATGGAGGTTTCTCAGACAACTATAGATAGAACTACAATATGACCCTGCAATCCCACTACTGGGTATATACCCAAAGGAATGGGAATCATTATGTCTAAGGGATACTTGCACTAACATGTTTATGGTAGATCTGTTCCCAATAGCCAAGATATAGAACCAACCTAAATGTCCACCAACAGATGATTGAATTAAAAAAATGTGTTACATATACACAACAGAATACTACTCAGCCATTAAAAAAATGAAATTATGCCATTTTCAGCAACATAGATGAGTTTGGAGAAAATTATGTTAAGCGAAAGAAGCCAGGCATGGAAAGGGAAATGCCCATGTTCTCACTCATATGTGGGAGCTAAAAAAGAGAAGAAAACAAAGCAAAAAAGAAAAACAATAAATAATAATAATAAGTTGAACTGTTAAAAGGAGAGAGAAGAACTGTGGTAACAAGAAGTGGGAAGGGAGACTTGGGAGGGAACAGAGTGAGAAGCTTGTTAATGGGCAGAAAATTACAGCTAGATAGGAAAATTAAGTCCTATTGGTGTACAATCAACCCAGGAATCTATAATTAACAACAATTTACTGAATGTACCAAATGACTAGAAGAGAGATCAAATGTGTACATCACAAAGAAATGATTAAGTTTTGCAATAATTAATATGCTAATTACCCTGAATAGGTCATCACACATTGTACACATATATTGAAATATAATTCTGTACACCATAATATATACAATCAGTATGTTTCAATATCCTGTGCCAGCCAGCTGCCAAAAAACATAAATATATATGTTTCAATAAAAAAATCATAAGAATGCAAATTTTATTTATTTATTTATTTCTAAATTTTAATTTATTTTATTTATTGAATCAAAATTGATTATACAGATTTTGGGGGTTCAACATTGAGATATGTTGATCAAATCAATATTACCAGCATATATATTGTTACAAATCGTAATTATTCTTTATGCCCCTTCCAATCTCTGCCCATTCCCATCTCCCTCCCTCAGAATGCAAATTTTAAGAAGCCCTAATGAGCTAATATTTTGATGTGTAACGTCTTAAACCTACTTTTTCAGGTTTTCACTATCTCGCCAGCTACTGTCTTTTTACATTTCTTTGTTTTCTGAATCCTTTCAACAGATAGCCTTCCTTTCCACAAGCACTTAGCAATTCAACAAACAAGCATACAACACCTATCATGAGAAATACACTACCCTAAATGCTATGGAAGATACACAGTTGAGCTTACCTATGAGTTTGTGGCTTAGCAGGGGAACTAATTCATGTACTCAGACAAAAAAAAATTAAAATATACAACTGCTTGAAAAGAGAAAAGATGAGTTTTTTGGAGAAGGTAGCATTTGAGCTGGTCTTGAAGGCTTGGTAAGATTTAGACATGCGAATATGAAGGTACCTGTCTTAGTCCGGTTAGGCTGCTATAACAAGATACCGTAACTGGGTAGCTTGAACAACAAAAATTTATTTCTCACAAGTCTGGAGGCTGGGAAATTCAAGATCAAGACACTGGCGGATTTAGTGTCTGATGAGGGCCCACTTCCTGGTTCATAGATGCTGTCTTTCCACTGTGTCCTCACATGACAAAAACAGTCAAGGGAGCTCTCTGAAGTCTCTTTGATAAGGGTACTAATTGCATTCATGAGAGTGAAGTCTAATCCACCTCCCAAAGGCCCCAGACCATCACATTGGTGATTTAGATTTCAACATATGAATGGGGGGGTGGAGGGTTGGACACAAATATTCAGTCTCTTACAGCATCCCTAATAAGAGAACTCAAGAATAAACATACCAAAATGATGAAGCAAAAAATGGTTCTGAAGATAAATCCTAGAACGTGGACTTTAGATGCTGAAGGACTCAGTTTCAAATCCTGGCTGATTAAGCCAGTTCAAACATCTTCTTGGAAGTCACAAAGTACTCCTTTCTATGGGATGTTGAAACAGGGTATTGAGATGTAGACATTGCTTCGGCACACAGAGGCAGCATTTTCCCCCACACTGCCCCATTCTTTTCTCCTCTCCACTACCTGTCTCATATTAGGATTATGCTCAGCTTCTCAGATCCATTAAGCCACCTGCTCAAGGGTATGTACGTTTCAGAGCCTAGATTTAAACTACAGTCTGGCTCATTTCAATGTCCTCACTCAGCCAAGATCAGCTGCCTACATCCCTTTGCCTCCCCCACCAGAATCTGTCTTCTCTTGTTTTAACCATCCTGGGAGCCCAGCATGCACGCACCCCACCCACACCTTGCTAGGCAACCAGCAAAACTGGAAAAAAGAAGCAGCGCAAGCTTAATTTCACCAAACTGACCTTTGTTCTTGTTACTTCTCAGCACCATTTTAAGTAACAAATTAGTAGCCAACATATGCCTGTCACCTGTGTCAATTTATAATAACTCATAGAAAGTGCCAACTGAACACCCAACATCTTGGTCACAAAAAGGTAAGAAAGAAAGATATTTAATATCACAAGGACCTACTTCAAGCTTGATATGGGAAGTATCTTCCTAGCCATGGTGGGGAGAAGAAAATGAAGATCCCAATCAAACCAGACCCCCTTGCCAGTGTCCAGTAAGCTATTCCATAGTAAGGGAAGTCACCTTCGAGTATGTGTGAACTTATGAAGGCTGGCTCTTCCTAGGCATTATGAACATACTCTTTATAACTGTCTGGCAAGGAAGGTTTCATTCATCATGTTTACATATGAGAACTCTCAGCTCGAAAAGGTTGAGTAACGTGCCTAAGGTCACATCACAAATTAGTAGCCAAGCACAAAGCAAACATACAAACCTGAACCTGTTAGACTCTAAATCCTACATCTTGTCCCTTGATACTCAGCATGGCCATCTTGATTGCTTACGGATCACCTACATCCGGACTGGCCAGTGGCATGCCAACCAGTTGTTAAATCCTTCTTATATCACTTGTGTGATGTACACTAGGATCATGCCCAAGAGATGAAGAAACCAAAGCTTAGAGAGGTGAGGTGACACATCCAAGGTCACATGACTGGGAAGCAGCATCAGCTAGATTCAAGCCTGGGTGACTCTGGTGACAAAGCCCACCCACTCACCCCATTCCACACTTCTCTGAGGGCTGAGTCTGCTACAGAGGGGGCTGGATTCAAATAGTTCATCTGCTTTTCATTTACCAACCAAGTGGATTTAGATGAATAGTTAATCTCTGTGAGCCTAGTTTTCCTCATCTGTAAATGAGGCTATAACTTCCAAGTCAAATATTTGTCATGAAGTCTAAATCTAAACTACTATGGTCATCAGAATGTCGGGTTTGTAGCAGACACTGAATTATAACTTGTATTAATTTCTTATTGTTGTTAAAGAAAAGTCCTGTCCAAAAGGTATTTAAGACCCTCTTCGGCCTGCTAACCTCATTGCTCCTCAAACCTAATGTGTCTGCCTGCCTGTTCCCCATCCCTAATAATCACATTCAAATGAAATGCATTTTTATTTTCTATGCTTTTATCCATGCTGATCTTGGGCTGCCTTTCCCATTTTTCTACCTATGGAAAAGTTTCTGATAAGTGTCTAGTTTCAACTTAAGTGCCACCTTCCAGAAGAAGTCTTCTCCAGTTCCTCCACCAGAATTGATCATCTTAAAGTACCAGTGCACAATACTTTTACCTCTAGTGAACTATTTCTTCTTTCTGGTTTTTTTTTTTTTTGATTAGTTATTTATTCATCCATATCCCTTAAGGGCTAGAACCTTTCTGAGTCATATCTGCATCTCCCATAGTATCTAACAAAACACATGGAAAAGAGGAAAGGGAAAAGAGGTGACGAGCAGAGAAGAAGGAATGGTCCACAACTGAGCAAAATGGAGGATAAGATGGGAGAGTATCTGGGCAGAGGCCAGGGAGGAGCTCTGTTTGGCCAGGGCTATTGCATCACCAGTATCCTGGTGTCATGCATCAGGATGAACCTATTAGGTCCTACTTTCCCAGGTGGACCCTAATTAGCTGGGTTATTTAAATCTAGCCATTTTACTTCTCTAGGCCTCAGTATTCTTGCTTGTAAAATGAAGGAAGTACACTACATCTCAAGAGTTTCTCCAACACTGATTCCATGAATCCATATCCCACCTCCAGACACCTTGCTGTCACCCCTAAGATTGCAGTGACCACATTAGGTGTCATTGCCTGCCTCCCCATCAAACTCTGAGCTCCTCCAGAAGTACCATGCTCTGGGTCTCCTTAGCTCCTGGCATTATTTTGCTAAATGAACAAAAAAATGGCTTGAAGGAATGGAGAGTTCTGAAAACCCCAGAACTGGGTCCAGGTATAGTTAGGGTAGCTGTGATTTTAGTGGCTTCTGATGACACTGTGGGTTGTAAGCAGGCTGCCCATGTGTCCTAGTTTGCCTGGGACAGTTCCAGTTTTCACCTGTTGTCCCAGTGTAATTATTACAGCATTATTACATTATTACACTCACTCTCACAAGCATCTTCTTTGGATAGTAAGTTAAACGGTCAACCTGGAAATGAAGGAACCATGTGCTTTGAGTACTGACCATGCACCAGATGCCCTCTATCAGCTCTTTTTATTTTGTTTGTTTATTATTTTTGCTTTGTTTTGGGGTTTTTTGGCTCTGGCTGGTAAGGGGATCTGAACCCTTGACCGTGGTGTTATCAACACCATGCTGTAACCATCTGAGCTAACTGGCCAACCTCAATCTGCTGTTTTTATACATGATCTTCGTTAATCTACCCCAAAACACTTACTATGGGTATTATTATTTTCATTTTACAGATTAAGAGATCAAAGCTCAGAAAGTTTATATAAATGGCTGAAAACCTCAGAGGCATTAATAATAAGTAGAGGCTAGATTCATATTTAGGACTGCCTGGATTCAAAGTCCTGCTCTTTCTACTCTACCATGTGGTTGGATCCTGGGGGCAGTGGGGAATGGGAAGGGTCATGGTTTTCTGGGCTCAGGGTCAGATTTTATCACTCTTATCTCTATTATTTCATTTCCTCAACTCCTGATTTTTCTTTGCCAGGTCCTGTAACCTTCTCAAAACCCCAGAACAGTCACAGTTTCAATGGTGGTGGGGTGAGCATTTCCCCCGTCTTTCCCTCACTCTTCCACCACTTCTAGACTAAGTCTGTAGCATAGGAGTGTGCTTTGTAACTCAGACAGAAGGAGCCGCAAACTCTCTGAGCATAATACACAGCAGAAGTTCACCTTCACAGTGCAGGGAAGGTCACGCACAGCAGATCCAGAGGCAGCACGTGCATCGTGCATCATGGCCTCCCCCAAGAGGCCGCTGTGATGGAGAAGGATGTTCGCTTTGGAGTCTGACTGTTTGGCTTTGAGTCCAGGTCAGCCACCTCCAGCTACGTGGTGTGAAGCTAATGCAATGTGTGGCCTTCACAGCCTCGCCTGCTTCATCCGTCACAACCATTGCCACTGGTTGTTATAAGAAGGCTTGTTCTCATCAGTTGCTGGTTGAGAGGGACAATGAACACTGGGCTTGGGGTCTTATGTGTCCCACTGGAGACGCCACCTCTCTGTAAACTAGATTCTCTGGGCACATCCCTCTTTCATCTCGCTCAGCCTCCCATGCGTCACTTAGGCAGAACCTAGCGGGGCTTCGGCCTTCCTCCCCTCTCCACCCCCTCTACCCGCTGCCATCCTCTCCCTCCTCAGTTCAAAGCAACCGTCTCCCGTCTTGCCCTTTTCCCTTTCCTCTACCGACTTATTCTCCACTCTGATTCCAGATGGATTTCTTTTAAAGTGCAAATCTATTCATATCACTTGCCTACTTAAAATTCTTCAATCGTTTCCTCTTGCCCTCAGAATCGCGTTCAAGCTCCTCGAAGAGAATTACACACCCTCTCCCCACTGTTTCCTACTCTCCAGCCACAGAGAACTTCTTTTGGTGCCATTAGGGGCCAGATTCTCTCCTGCCTCTGGGCTCTCCTGATGCTTCTCTCTGCTCCTAGAATGTTCTTCTCCCCTTCCCATCCCCCACCCTGCTTACTCACCCACTCCTCATTTAGTTAACTCTTTCTTGTCATTTAAATCTTACCTGGGGAGTGGGTGGGGGGAAAGAGAGGAATTGGTAAAGAGCCACAAAAATCAACTACATTATATAATGACAAATAAAAAAAAAAAACACGATACATGAATAGTAATACGATAACGTTTAATGTCAAATAAGCATAATCCAATATTACTATTTTTAAGTGACGAGGTAATACATCCAGAAATAATTTATTTTTTACAGAGTTCTTCATTTGTATAAGGACATGTCCAATATGATGACAAAGAATAAAATTCTAATTTTGAATATATATATATATATATAGAAAATGAACCCAAATAATATAATATGAAACAGTCAAAATTTGAACATGAATTCTCTTCCATTAAGATCCCAATGAGAGATTAAATTTCAAGATGAAATTCCCTTTGCTTGCAAAATTCCAAAGGAGAAATGCCCACAATGTCTTCCTCTGTGATTTCTTTTTTTGCCCATTTTTAGCCAGAGAGGTCCTACCCAGATACTTGGGTGTAGCCTGGGTTTCTTTTGTTACATTAGCCTCGATTATCTTTTACTCAAATGATTAAACACCTATTCAGCACCTTCAAAATTAAATTCACCAAACCTCAAATAAATAAATAAATAAATCTTCACCTGAATCTCACTTTCAGAGAGAAGCCTTTCTTCACCCCACAGACCAACTTAGGTCACCCAATTACAGGTGTCAAGATCCCTTTCCATGTCTACCCATGTAAAATTCAATCCACTTGGAATGGCTGATTCAGGGGCTTTCTTCACCACCAGACTGTAAGCCCCATAGGGCAGGGACCACATCTGACTTACATCTTGCTATACCCTTGCACATGTGATGTGGGGAATCAGAGGTAAGCCAAAAATTTTATTTATTCATTCCCTCTCTCATTCATTTGTTCATTATTCTTTCTGTCTCGCAGGGTAGGCATTTCTCTCTCCTTTCCATCATGTTTTCTCTAAGTCTGTAAGAGAGGTCTGTGCTTTGAAACTCACAGAGGAGAAAGGCTCACAAACTCTTTGAGCATAATACAGGGCAGGAGTTGATCCTTGCAGTACAAGAGGTTAGGTGTCTTCTAGGTCCTCTGCCCTGAAGTCGGACCTCTTCCCTTTCTCCTCCTCTAATCTAAGTTATGTCGCCCTCACTCTGTCCTTCACTCCTTCCCAGCAATGGGATCAGGTGGAGCAGAGAATGACTGGGAACCCAAATTTAAGGTAAGTCACTGGGAGAAGGCAGAACTTTGAAGAAAAGAGCACTAGGATGAAAAATGGCCAACAGGTTGTATGGGAGAAGAGAGAAAAAGGGAGAAGTTGTGGATGGATACTGAGAGACAAAGACTAAACCTCCCCACCTGAAATTGGACTAGATAAGTCATCTGAACTTCTACCACCCTGTGGATTCTGGGCAGAGGCCAGGGAGGAGCTCTGTTTGGCCAGGGCTATTGCATCACCAGTATCCTGGTGTCATGCTTCAGGATGAACCTATTAGGTCCTACTTTCCCAGGTGGACCCTAATTAGCTGTGTCCGTAAGCCATGGTATTTGGGACTATGCAACAGCAGGTTAGCCTTTACCTGAATTTGAGGATTTTTTCCATGTCAAAAGGTGTAGAGCTGGGTTTTCAATGATTGGACTTGGGAAACAACAAAGAACTTCCAGAATGTGTGCTGTCTCTTAATAACATATAGCAATTCTAACAGCACTTCCTTGGGAATTATTTGGCCAGGCAAAGCAATGGACAATAAATATCATGCACATTGAATTTAGATGCATTTGAGGCTCCTATGGTAATACATGCAAATATTCAATCTATTTATCAATATAGCTCAGTTGATATTCAAATGCCATTCAAGGCTCACCTCAAATTCTGCCTCCTCTAAGAAGTCTTCCTTGAACTCTTCCTACAGTTCCAATCAGTCTCTCCTTTCTCAAGTGTCCCATGTCATTGCACCAATGTCTCCTCTACCTGCCCAGAGCAGTATCTGTGCACAACTTCTCTCTTTGGCCAGGCTGTAACTGCATCATTACTTACCATCATCATTATTCACTCATGTGGACCTGTTACCTGCCAGGTACTGTGCTGAATGCTAGGGACAGAGAGATAAATAAGGTACATTGCTGATCCTCAGAGTCTGATGGAGGGAGAGAAACACAGAGGTAAAAAATGACAATACATTTTTGTATTTCTCCTTGGAGCATGGTAAGTGCTACTACAGGACCAAGAATCTAGGCAGGCAGCTCCAGAGCTTGGTCTCTTAAGCACCACATTGTCTGATAACTCCAAGATGTTTATTGCTAGGACAGGCTTATCCACTGAAGGTCAGTTGACTGCAGCTTCTCTGGGATGATGACACACTCTGACACTTGGGTCCTATAACGTGCCGCCCCAGGTCCAAACTCATCAAACTGTCACCACTAAATATGGGCAGTTCATTGTATATCAATTATACCCCAATAAAGCTGAGAAGGAAGGAAGGAAGGAAGGAAGGAAGGAAGGAAGGAAGGAAGGAAGGAAGGAAGGAAGGAAGGAAAGAAGGAGAGAGGGAGGGAGGGAGGGAGAGAGAGAAGAAAGAAAGAAAGAAAGAAAGAAAGAAAGAAAGAAAGAAAGAAAGAAAGAAAGAAAGAAAGAAAGAAAGAAAGAAAGAAAGAAAGAAAGAAAGAAAGAAAGAAAGAAGAAAGGAAACTTCCCACCAAAGAGCACATGGCCTGGTCTCTTTCCCTAAAGATATCTAACCATGCCACAGAAAGTCTTACATGCAGCTGGCTTAAAATGGGCTTGAGGTGATCCTTTGTGGGTGAATCTAGAATCTCTGTTTTGGGCCTCTTCCCTTAGTCTTATGAAGACTTTTAAATAAGAGACTTTCTTGTGAAATGTCTCTAGTCTAAAAGAAAAATTTGCCAAGCCCGTGGCGCACTTGGTAGAGTGCTGCGCTGGCAGCGCGGCGACGCTCCCGCCGCGGGTTCGGATCCTATATAGGACTGACTGGTGCACTCACTGGCTGAGTGCCGGTCACGAAAAAAAATAAAAATAAAAAAAATAAATAAATAAAAGAAAAATTTACTGTGGGGTCAGAGGAAACCAAAGGCCCTGGAAAGTAAATCAAACATACAAATTCAATTAAAATATAACAGAAAAAAGCAACTGGTTATGGAGGGTCATGAAGACAATGGAACCTACTTATCTATTTAATTGTTTTATTTATTTACTTATTTACAGAGACATCTTGGTGAAAGACAGGCTATAGGGCAGAATCTGGGTAACTAGGTGAATCTAGCACAGGAAATGGTATATGGTAGGGGGCTCAAGAAATATTTGCTGAATGTGAATTGATTTTCATAAGAGCTCATGCTTCTCCCTTTATCCAGCTATAATACATCCTGTATTTTTGAGGTCAAGGCTCAGGCTTACCCTGAGGCTGCAGAGAGAATAGGTCAAGATTAATTAGGAACAGCCAAAATTCCCATAATGACAGTATTCAGGACTTTTAAGGACAAGTCCTCAGAGTTCATATACTCCAATATTCTTATTACATGGAAGAACAAACAGGAGCCTCCGAGGAAACCTAAACACTAACACAATGGCTTGGGTAGAGCTGGCCGGGGGTCTGAGTACAGTATCTAATCAGTCGGGGATCTAATCAGTGGGCTATCCAGATTTCTTTGGGAACTTTAGTTCCATTCCAAAGTGTAGAATATTTACCTGGATTTTAAGGGAAGAGCAAATCAGAAAGCAACACCACAGCTGCAGTTCTGAATCAAATGCACTGTGTATCCTGTCCCCCGGTTCTGCATTTCCTTCTCCCACTGGTTTGGCAGCCAAAGAACACACACGGCATTGACAATCATCACTTGGGCAATTAGCAGGGAGTTTCCCCTGGCAGGGGCTGGGACATGAGCTGAAGAATAGCCGATCCTATCCAGCCAAGATTACTAATTGGATCAATAGCATCATTAGCAAGAGTCCCCTGAAGGAAGCTGCCCACCACAAAGCTGACACTTAATCTCTCTCAGCTGGCCCCATGTGCACATGTTAAGAGTCCAGAAGGGTCCAGAAAAAGGGGGTGGGGGGCTAGCCCAGCCTGGGGGAGAAGGAGGGTGAGGCCAAGGAGCAACCAGCAAACTGCATGTGGGAGTTAATAACCACAGCCTGGCTGTGCAAGGAGACACTCAGGGCTGCAACCGGAAGGAAGAGCTCAGACCTCCAATAGTGCTGCTGTGCACATCAGCTCTAACCCTGCAATAACGACAGCTGCAGTGTCTTGTGTGCCCAGTACTGTGGAAAAGGTGAGAACCAGCATGGTCTTGGGGGTGGGGGCAGTACTAGGAGCAGCTCTGTGCTGCAGCAGTGTTTATCACTCCAGGTCATTTTCACTTTCTCTTGAGGGCAATGGGAAGTCATGGCTGGTTCAAAGCATGGCGGCTCTTTGTTTTAGGTGATCCTCTGGTGGCTGTGTAGAGAACAGGTAGCACAGGGGTTCTCCAAGAGCAGTCACCCCAACCAGCAGCAGCACCTGGGAACTTGTTAGAAATGCACATTCTTGGGCTCCACCGCAGACCTAATGAATCAGAACTTGGGTGTGAGCCCACAAATCTGTGTTTTAACAAATCTGAGAAGCACTGGGTTAGACACCAGTATCATTGGTGGGCACACCAGGTAGCATGCTGCTGCGGTGGCCCTAGAGAGGACCTGTGGTGCTGAGAGGTCCTGCGTGTGGGAAGTGGCCATCCTACAAGGGGAGGATATGAGTAGTCTTAGGAAACAGAGAAGCAAGCCTAAGTGACACAGGGTGTGATGGAAGAGGAGGCTCGAGGAAACTTCACAGGTCCCTTGGCTGGTTGGAAGGAGGTGCCATTTGCCATGAGAGGAAATACCAGAGGTTGGGAGGAGTGGATTTGTGGGGGACAGCTGCAGAAGAGTCCTCCCATCCTTTCCTTCCCTCCCTCCAGCTCCATAAGCCCTGCTTCACTTTCATCCCTGGGCAGTTCCACATGATTATGAGGTTGCACAAAGATAGGACCCCAATATCAGGATGTGTGGTCATTGCACAAAGGCTGCAGTCAGCTGACCCTCAGGAGAAAGCCTGTCCTAGAGGTAAGCATTTGCGAATCAGCAGAGAGTACAGTGGTTATGAGACCAAGATCTGGAGTCATCCTGCCTGGTGTTAAATAAAATTTATAGGAGGCCATTGGTTTGGACTGAGCTCCTTCACTAGGTCCCAAAAGACCAAACCAAAATTTAGTCCCTCATGCTAAAGTTCCACGTCACCAAATCAAAACTAAGTTGTTTATCTGACCTTCCTAGAAATCAGGGGAGAGAGAGAGAATAGCCATATCCCCAAACAGGCCAGTTCTAGCTGACATGATAAGCAAGTCCCCTCTGCGTCAACCTTTGCAAGGAAAGTAACTTTGAAACAACCAATCTGCTTTTTGTTCCTTGTTTCTGATTTCTTCAGCCTTCCTGGTCTATATATATTCACTGCCCATGTTGCAGAGCAGAGTTCTCTGACCTTCTTCTGGTCCTGAGCGTTGCCTGATTCACGAATCACTCTTTGCTCAGATAAACTCTGTTAAATTTGTTTTGTCCAGAGTTTTTCTTTTATCACTGGTCTCATGATTTCTGTTTTACCCTTTTCTAGCTGTGTGGCCTTGGGAGAGTTGCCCAGCCTCCATTTCCTCATCTGTGAAATGGGGGTGGTGGCAATAAAATGCACATTCTAGAATTGTTGTGAGAATGAAATGAGTTAATGCATGTAAAGCATTTAGAAAAGTTTCTGCAATGAAGCATTAGTATCAATTATTAGCTATTATTATCATTGTTGTTATCATTTTTATAATCCATGAAAGTGAAAAGATTTGAGGAATTGACCAGGTCCTCTGAGATGGGATAACTAAAGGGATCTCTGACTCTGGTTCCGCTTTAGCAATGTTGATTCCAGCCCTGAACTCTGGGGCATGTGCTGTCCTGTCGTTCTGTCCCTCTGTGTCCTTCCGACCCCCTTCCCTGCTCGCAGCCACTTCATCATCACTCTTTTCAGCTTGACTCAGTTGACATCACGTAGCATCTCAGGACATATTCAGTGGGTGGCTGGGTTTGAAAACAAATCTTCAAGAGGATCAACAGATCTTTAAGACATATATTTGTTGAACCCCTACTGGGCACTCAGGACTGTGAGACAGAGTCCTTGGCCCCAGGAGCACTCTGGCTGGAGTGTGAAACACGGACAAGTCAACAGACCATTTCGGTGCAGTGAGAACAGCTAGGACGGGGACCCAGAGAGCAGCCAGAGGACTCAAAGGAGAAAGCTTTATGTCTCTCTGGGTCCCCACTCCCAATCCACTTAACAATTTGTGTTCTCACCCTGGGATCATCAAAGCATAAGAAATCTGCTATTGGAACAGGAAATGCCAAGATAACACAAGCTCTTTTTTTTTTTGCAAATGTCTCCTCTTTTCTAATCTGGGTTTTGGAAGCTGGGCCTGTTGGCAGGAGGAGAGAAAGCACAATCCAAGCTGTGAACAGGCAGCTCTCCCAGAGCATGACGGGAAACAGCAAGTATCAGCCCACAACCCAAACAACACGGGGCAGAAGCAAAGGCGAAGCCTCCAGCAGCTGGGACTGATTAAACCTCCTGGTATCAACCGTGGTCAGTTGGATAGATGGATGGACTAAAATAGAATCCCAGGATGGGTTTTGAGAACTGAACAGAAAGAGAAAGGCCTGGAGGCACAGACAGCCCTCCCCAGAGACACAAACATTGTGGAGAAAGAGGAGAAACACTGAGAGGAAGAGAAAAAAGACCAAAAATGGGAAAGCTTCAGAGGAAGGACCTAGGACTGCCAGTGATGAAGAGGTCTCATAACTTCTTTTTCAGCAGGTCCAAGGGAGCAGAGAAATTTGATGGTGAAAACTGCAACGAGAAGCTAGGAGACGGGTCGGCGGAAGGCAGTGTGTCTGATGACGCAGCCTGAGGCTGAGAATGACATAGTGATTCTCCCAAACATTGCACAGAGGTGAAGTAACCCACTGATTAGGAAAAAATGTGTTCTCTAATCTCTGCAGGGCAAACAGCTTTATTTTTTTCTTCTTCCAAACCCTGAAAAAGGATCTCCTTTTCCCCTGATTCCCGTCATCCTCACGAGTTTCCTTCGCTGCACAGAAAAGCTGTTTTTACTGAGACACATCTGGGCAAGGCAGAGTCTCCAGCGGTATCTCATAATAGCACAGGCTCTTTATGTGGGAGAAATAATGAAACACCTTATTGGTAAAACAAATATCAAGTGCAAAAGGGTTGCTCAGGCGGAAAACGGGGGGAAATTGCTTCCCTCTGCACCCAACCCACATGCACAAATCCCTTCCACTTAGGGTGTTTTGGTTGGGTTTTTTTGGTCTTCTTTTGTTCCTATTTAATAAATATATAAGACAGTTGCTGCATTTCAAGAGGAACATATGTTCCTGTTATTAATGTAGAATAGCTGTGATTATATATCCTCAGACCATCAAAAGGAACTCTCCTCCCACATTCCACTCATCTTGAAAGATAAAGTTTGCTTTTTATCAAAAGAAGTAATAAATGTACACTATCGGAAAAAACAACAGAAGAAAAAAGGAATCAACCCTAGTCCCACAACTCAATGAAAATTACTTATATTTTATTATAATTCGTCAGTCTTTTTGTCCCTACAAGTATATATGCATTCCTCCATTATTAAACTTCCTAATGAAAAATCAGTAATCACGGCAGAGCTACAGGGAATTTTATTTTAAGGGGCATAGTGGACATGTGCTATTTGTGGCTGCCCAGCACCCATTTCACCTCTCTTTGGTAACTGTGCCCTTGCTATCTTTTGGGTATTACCTTTCCATGAATATACCTGGTGTGGAATGTTCTGTGTTTCCCTAACCATGGGAAGGGCATCCGACTCAAGTTAGGCTCCCTTGATGGAATTTGAACCTTGAATAAAGTGACAAAAAGATACGAAAATGGTCGAAGCTCATACATCCCAGTGCAACTTCCATACAACACAGTTGCATTTTTCTTGCCACCTCTACACCTCACCCCACTCCAGAAATGCCCTGGTTCTTCTTTGTTTAAGGCAAGGAGAGTCCTTTTCTGTTGCTCACGACAGAAGAATTGTAAGTGAAATGTGGATAAAATGAGTATAGGGTTAGTGAGAGGTATCATAGAGTCTGAAAAAAATAATAAGGGAATGTGTTCTAAAAACTGCTGTTTAATTACTCACAGGATAAAATATCATCAGCTGAGACTCTCTCAGAAATGCCGTAAAACACAGGATGGTCCTAACGAATGTCTCTTAGATTTAGCAGTGTTGATAAGAACATGAGTCCTGCAGCCGGAAGGCCTGGATTAAATCCTAGTTTTGTCACATGCTAGCCAAGAGACATTGAGCAGGTTGCTTAACCTCCCTGTGCCACAGTTTCCTCATCTATCAGAAAGTGGGAATAATAAAGCCAAATTCAAAGGTTAAATGATAAAACGCATGAAAAAGCTTAAAACAGAAATCATTCAGTATAATGTTAGTCATTATAAGTACTCTTCTATGAGAATTTGCTTTTTAGAGTCAGGATGATTGAAAAGAATCAGTCTTTTAGTTGGATTTTGTTTCATTCATTTAATTTGACAATCTTGGCCTTCTAATGGGAATAGTAGGTTTCCTTTAAGATACTACTAAGATGGTTGGGGTTAATCTCACTCTCTCATCATTTGTTTTCTATTTCTTTTGGATTCCTGACTTCTTTTGGATATATTAAGTGTTCCATTTTCTCCTCTTAATCAATAGATAGATGGATGATAGGTAGGTAGGTAGGTAGGTAGATAGATAAAATAAAATTGCCATTCTTTCAGTGGTTACTCTAAAGACCACAATATACATATTTAATTAAAGTCTAATATAGCATTTTACCAGTGGCCCCTGGGAGGAGCAAAGAATCTCTTGACACTTGACATTTAACTCCCTCCCACCTTGTGAAGCCCTGGTAATGTTATCCTGTTCCAGGGAGGATTTTCTTTGGCTACATCAGGATCCAATCCAAGATTTTTCAGAGATTTAGATGATTTGAAGCTGTGCTTCAGTCTTTGTGAGTGCTGGTTTATTTCCAGTTCTTCTTTGCTCCTAGTAAGGGTTTCTTAGTAGGGTTTCTCACCCTAAGCACTATGGACATTTGGGACCAGAAATTCCTTGTTGTGGGAGGCTGTCCTGTGCCTTGTAGCACATTTAACAGCATCCAGGGCCTCTACCCACCAGATGCCAGTAGCTCCTCCTCGGGTGTGGTAATCAAAAATGTTTCCAGACATACTCAAATGTCCCTTGAAGGGGCAAAAGTGCTCCCACTGAGAATCACTGTCCCAAGGTGTAGCCTACTGGATCCCGGCCAAAAGCCCCCAGCCCTTGAGGCTGCCAAAGCTCCCCTCACTTCACCACCTTGTTGCCTCTTTGGAATGCAGAGGACACAGCTCCCAACAGGGAGCTCACCTCTCCTGGTTCCCTCCTCTGCATGTCCTGGACCCACAGACCCCCCCACCTGGTCAGCCTGGCCAGCGCCTTCACACAGGTAAATGTTTGTCGACTTATCTAGTTCTCAGTAGAAACATCGATCTGAAATGACCCAGCTCATCACTGCAGAACTCAAAGCACTCCAGTCACCTGGAAGCAAAGCGTTAAGTAATTTCGGTTGAATATGGACATAGAAGACTAAATGTTCTCTGCAGAGTTCTTTGTTGCAGCGTACAAAGAACACATTACCAGCAATAATAGACCTGTCCTAGAGGAGTTTTGGAGATTGGATCATTCTTTGTTGTGGGGCTTAGCCCTGACCGTTGTAAGATGTTTGGCAGAATTTCTGGCCTCTGGTACAAATAATAAAAGCACCTATCCTTAGAGCAGTTTACACTCTAGTTAGTATAAGAGTATATGTACATTGTAAAAGCCAAAATAAAAAGACCTCAGTTGGGCTACAAAGTAAATATGCATCTCTCTATATATATATGTGTGTGTGTGAGTGTGTGTGTGAGTGTGTGTGTGAGTGTGTGTGTGTGTGTGTGTGTGTGTGTGTGTGTGTGTGTGTGTGTGTAGGAAATTGTGGAAGAACATGTTTATCACAAGCTAAATTCAATCCCCTACTTTTTTACCAGCTGTGTGACCTTGGCCAAGTCGAGGCTCAGGGTTTTCTGCAAAATGAGACTGTGGAATTAGATAATCCATCACCATCGTCGCTTCCAGCTCTGACAGACGAGCAGTCTATGAGAAAATAGGTTTGTGATCATTTAGAACACCAAATCCAGCCAAAGGGAAGCAGCATGCTTATAAAAAAAAATCAGTCATATCTGATTGACCTATTCCCATTTCACGTGATGTTCCTAGTTGAGAAAGTAAAGGAAACTTATCAGATATGGGATATTTGGTTTCCAGATACATCCGACAGGATGCATCAGAATGTCCTGAGCAAACAGAGAAGCGTGGGCTGGGTGAACAGACAGCTTGGACGGTTTGTAACTAGTTGATTCTAAAACTCAAAGAGCTCTGATTGGCAGGTAGATGTAGATCTGTAAGGGCAGTCTCTGGTGTTACAGTCCCATGGAACAGCAGCCTCTTCCAGGCCTCCGTGGCTCTGTATCAAGGATAGAGCATACAGCAGAAAACAGCTTCAACTGGAAATTAGACATCAAACCCCTAGAAATATACTTTCCAACTCCCTGCCTCAGAGACTGCCTGAAGGCCTTTGCTGCTTCTCCCTCGGCCACAGCAGCCTGCACAGTCACTTGTGTTCCCCATCTTTCCTATGCTAGACTCCTGGACCCTGATAACGTCTTGTCCTGCCTGCCATTGGATATTCAAAATTCTGCCTTATTTTGCTGCACAAATGGGTTCCAGTCTCTATTGACCTCATCTTTGCCCATCCTACGTATGCCTCTGGTGGTACAGGAAAGAGAGGGGGCTTGCCTTCTTCTATTAAAAGGGCTACCAGGGAATTTTCCTAAGCTGTAGACTCATTTGCCCAAGAGAAAAATTTGGCCTTTAACATACAGTAGGATTTGAAAGGTCTTCTCTAACACTGGGATTCTATGATTCTGTGGTTTTACTTGATTTGTCTTCAAATGGCTAACTACTTAAGAAACAATGGACACTAGCCTCACAGTCAAGGATGGGAGAATTAAAGTTAACAAGTTGTATGGATCAAAGTTTCTTAGAATACAGTGACGATTGTCACAAGTTAGCAAATCTCCTTTCTCCTTTGTGCATTTGTACAAACCTGAACATACTGTCATCCCCATTCAATAAACAGAAGCTTAAAATCCAGAGGAAGTATAAAGCAGTGACAGAGGATAAAAGAGAGTAAAAATGATTTGGAGGAAAAATATATGTATAAGCATTGATCTACAGTCTAAGGGAATGAAATGTCCATGCCAGAAAAAGGAATGAACTAAATGAGACTGAGGATTTGGGTCCCCAAAATACCATCCTCTCCTTTTGC
Source organism: Cynocephalus volans (assembly GCF_027409185.1). Lineage (NCBI taxonomy): Eukaryota > Metazoa > Chordata > Mammalia > Dermoptera > Cynocephalidae > Cynocephalus > Cynocephalus volans. The sequence continues at coordinate 14,706,637 of NC_084468.1, forward strand.
CTCCCTGCTTGGTGCTGGGGGAGCTGGGAGCACTTCCAGCAGATATTTGCGTGCTCTAGTGTTCCGCTGGGGAAGCGGGAGATATCAAGCCAGATGGCTCTAGGAAGTGTGGGTGCGTCTGACGTCAAGTTGATGAGCCAAATGGTGTTTTCCGAGTTCCATCTCTCCACATCCCATCAGTAACAGACCCACTAATTCAACCCATGACCCTCTTGGAAGCCTCTCCTGCCCCCTTGATGCTAGCAATCTTTCTTTCATCTAATAACAAATGCTGGTTAAACACATGCTGCCCCGTCCAATGCTATGATTTGAGCATCCTCTGTCCAGGAGCTCCTTGAAGACTATGACAGAGTCTTCCCTCTATAGCCAGCCAGCCTGGCATTCCTCCATTTCCTCAACACCTACTTGCCAAATATCGATGGCATGCCAGGCACTGTGCTATGCACTAGGGAAATCAGCAGGGAGCCAATGAGAAGGTCTTATCTTCATGAGGATTTCATTCCAGAAAGACAATAAAAACAAAAATAAAAATAAGGAGTCCAGCTCCTGGTTAAAAACCTCTGTGTGATTTTTCAGGCCCAACCACAAGCAACTACAAAGGCTTTACTGGGCAGCCCATAGGGGAAGCTGCCCTCCCCACCCCAGACTCAGGGCACAGCCACTGCACGGCCATCTCTGAAGGGAGGTACAAAAGACTCAGGCCTCTGTCCCTCTGGCTGGTCATGCACCTCACATATTTGTATTCCTAGCCCCAGTGCCACCTTTCCTGGTTCTTGTCATCAAGGTCTTAGGCACCTCTGCCTAAGTCCTGCTTGTGGGTGGGTAGAAAGAAAAAAACTTGAAAACAATTTTTCTCACTCTGACTCAGTACCCAGTACTTTTCCATTCCTGGCCCTCCCCCCACCCCCAACTTCCTCAACCTCAGTGTCCGTAAAATTGCTCCCTTGGCAGTGAGACTACCACTACGTCTGCTGTGATCCACCTGACCTCAGCGTTGCACTGCTCTGTGGGGCCACAGGGGGAGCTGGTGCCTCCTTGGGGTTTAGCCCCTTGCCTATACCATGGCAGTAGGTAAATAAGGGCTTCACTGGTATGTTTGTTTTGGCTCCTTGATGCTTTAATCAGCTACTATTACACCTGGCAGCTTGGCTCTTTCTCCAGCTCAGCTGAGCTCCTGACAAAAAATAAATTAAATAGTTACATAGAATGTAATAAAATATCAAGTGAAATTTTTGATGTTGTCTTGGAATTCTGGCTGAAGCCCAAAGCTGAGAACAATAGGTAATAAATAAAACCCTCTCCACTCCACCCCTAGCAAATTCTAACAAAAGATGTAAATGGCAGCCAAACTGGCCCTTGGTCCTGTGACCCACAGTTCACCTCTTATCCCAACCTCTATACACAGATATGACAGAAGCCTAGAGATGAGGGTGGGGAATTTCAGGCAGGTGGGGAGGGGCTCTCTGGTCCACAGTGCCACCATGACACCAGAGCAGAGTGTGGAGAGAGTCTTCTTGGGAGAGCACTCCAGTCTGACAGTACACAGAGACCATAGAAAAAGCCCAAAAGCAAGAGGCTGGCTGGAGCCGCCAGCAATGACAGAGCAAAGGAAAGTGCTCCCTTGGGGGTGGCCTGTCCCTCTGGAGTGTCACAGGACAAGATGCCTAATGTTTCCAGGGGGCAGAGTGGACACTGTGCAAAGCCGCCTGGCCCTGAGTCATGAGTCATTCTGAAGGGGCAGACTGGTGGAGTGAGACCACCCCTGCAGACAGAGGGACTGTGAGGCAAAGTGCCTGAGAGGGAACTGCAGGGCCCAGGATTCATGGGAGTCTAGCCAGAGGGCACACACAGGGGCAAGAATGGCAGGATGGAGGCCTGGGGGGCAGGGGGACCTTCTTCCTAAGAGTCTGTAATTGTTTATCAACCTTGACAGAGGACATTTGAAGTCAAGAGAGAACTGCAGACACTGCAGACAGCACCAGCTACCTAGAAATATCTGCTTTCCCATTTACCTCTAATTCCTCCCTCATCCCTCCTCTTCAGCCTGACTTTGAAAATGCCAGAAGTCCAATGGGGAAGGCAGGGAAGGAAATCAAGAGAAGGAGATGAAAAAGCAGAAGATGAGACTACACACTTTTGCTGCTCAATAGGACCTTAAGTCAAGCTTGAGCCTGGAAGGAGGGAAAACACCTTAAACTGCACAAGGAAATAAAGTTTTAACATTAAATTAGACCGAACTATTTAATATCTTAAAGCAAGATGATTTTAATACTCAAAAATTATCACAAAAGCCATGAGATCTGCTTGCAGTATCATTTTTGGCAAATCTTTCCCAAGCAGGTTTGAAGCTGTGGTAAGTAAAAAATAGAGTTATTCCTTTATCGTATCTTACCACATATAGCTTTTTAGAATGCCAGTTGTAGAGGCAAAAAAGAAGCTGAGAGGGAGACAAACAGAGATGAAATCTGCTTTCAAAAATGCCTCCTGGGAAGGCTGAGGAGACTGAGCAGTGAGAAGGAGTTTTCTCTGTGGAGAGGGGGAGGTCATTGCAGGCAGAGGGAAGGACATGTGCAAAACCCCTGAGGCAGGAAAGAGGCAGATTGCATGAGGTAATATGGTCCACAGGGAAGGGTTTGGTCTGATTCTCAGGACAATCCAACAAATTGGCATGGTCTGACTTACATGTTTAAGATCACTTTTGTTATCATTTTAAGAAAGAATTGTGAGGAGGACTAAGAATGGAGGGCCATTAGAAGAACACAACGTACTTCTTAGAAAAAGTATAATAGGACTTCTGGGAAGATGGTGGACTAGAGGTGCCCAGGGCACATTCTTCCTGCAGAAGATAAAAATGGGCCCACTGCCACCACTGCTGCAGTCACTGGTGCCATTGTCCAGTCCCAGAACCATTGCCTATCACAGAGCTGCTCCCCACAGAGCAGCAATCCTGCAGGTGGCTCATCACTGCAGCCACACAGACTCCAAGGAGGTGAGGGAGGCAGCTGCAACCACTGCTTCCATTACTGCCATCATGAGTTAACCCCTCTGTCACCAAGGGCACTGCAGACACCAGGGTAACAGTTGCAGCCACAAGCACCACTGCTGCTGTTGCTGCCACAATCTAACCCCACTGCCACCAAGGATACTTCCAAGGATACTGCAGATGCGAGGGAGGTACTTGTAATTACTGGCACCACTGCTGCCCCCACAAGGTAACTCTACTCCCACTGTAGACACCACAAATGTGAAGGAGGCAGTTGTAGCCACCGGTGCCCCTGTGTGCCCTACAGGAACTTCAGACACCATAGATGCAAGGAAGGCAGTTGCAGCTGCTGGCATCACTGCTGCCCCCATGAGTTAACCCCACTGGTGCTGCTGACACCACAGACACAAGCGAGACAGTTGCAACCACTGGCACTGCTGCCACCCCCACAAGATAATTCTGCTGCTGCCAAGGACATCATAGACACCAGGGAGGCAGTTGCAGCCACAAACACCACTGTCACCAACATGAGATAAACTTGCTGCCACCATAAACACCTCAGTTATGCTGGTCACCACTGTGGACACCGAAGCCAAGCAGGTGGCTGCTGCAACCACCACTGATGCAGTTGGCTCCATCACCAGTGCTACCAGGCAGCCACCATCATCATGGGAGCAGCCCACTGCCACTGGAGTCAGTATTGCCACATAGGCAGCCCACCAAAGCCACTTCCACAACCACTGATACTATAAGGGCAGCCTGCTACCACAGCAGCAACTGCAGCAGCCATTGCTGCTGTGCAAGGAGATTGCTGACCACTCAACTGCATTGACACAAAGAAGGTTACCAGTGTAGTCCAGGGAAGGAGAGTAATAGAAGAAGCAACTGCTCTACCAGATGACCGGGCATCAATGTAGAGCTAATAGAAATACAAAAAAAAAAAAAAAGAAAGAAAGAAAAAGAAAAGAAAAATTGTCAACCAAAGGAATACAATAACTTTCAAGTACCAGATCCCATAGAACAGAAAACCTTTGAAATGACTGAAAAGGAATTCTGAGTAAAAATCTTAAGGAAATTCAATGAGATACAAGAAGACACAGTTACATGACACTATGAACTGAGCAAAAACTACAGAGGATATAAGGGAAGAAATTTGCAAAAGATTAATAATTTTAAAGAGAATGTAGCAGAACTCATGGAACTGAAGGTGTCAATCAACAAAATAAAAATTTTTAAATGAGAGCTAAAGCAGCTGGCTAGGGCAAGCAGAAGAAAGAATTTCTGATTTTGAAGATAGTCTCTTTGAAATAACTCAGACCAAAAAAGAAAAAGGAAAAAGAATTTTTAAAAATGAGGGAAATCTAAGAGAGATAGAAGACAACCTTAAGCGTACAAATATCTGAATCATGGGTATTTCTGAAGTGGAGGAGAAAGGACAAGGCATTGAGAACATATTCAACAAAATAATAGTGGAAAACTTCCCAGGTACAGGGAGAGACACAGACCATCAGATTCAGGAGGCTGAAAGATCAGCAAACAAATTCAATTCAAAGCATCCTATCCAAGACACATTATGGTCAAACTGGCAAAACTCAAAGACAAAGAGTGAATCCTAAAAACAGCAAGAGAAAAAGCATCAAGTCACCTATAAGGGAGTCCCCACCAGACTCACAGCAAATTTCTCAACAAAAACTCTACTGGCCAGAAGAGAAAGGGATGATGTATTCAAAATACTCAAAGAAAAAAACTGCCAGCCAAGAATACTGTACCCAGCAAGGCTATCCTTCAGAAATGAAGGAGAAATGGTGTATTTCTCAGACAAACAAAAGCCATAACAGTTCACCACCACACAACCAACCCTACAAGAAATCCTCAAGGGAGCTCTTCATCCAAAATCCAAAAAACAATGATCACTACCATGAATACATAAGAAAGAACAAAACCCACTGGTAGAACAAAATCCACTGGTAGAACAAAATTGCAAATGAGAAAGAAAGAAACTGTATCTTACCACCTCCAAAAACCAACAAACACTGAAGATGAATTTAAAAAGGGAAAGAAAGAGACAAAAAATATTTACAACATCCAAATGAAAATCGATAATATGCCAGAAGTAAGACAATTCCTTTCAGTAACAACCCCAATGTAAATGGATTAAATTTCTCACTCAAAAGACACAGATTGGCTGGTTGGATGAAAAAGCTAGACCCAACTCTATGCTGTTTACAAGAGACTCAACTCACCTTTAAAGACACAAACAGACAAGGAATGAAGGGATGGAAAAACATATACAATGCAAATGAAAAGCAAACCTTAGCAGGAGTGGCTATTCTTACATAGGGTAAAATAGACTTTAAACCAAAAATCATAAAAGGACATAAAAAAGGCCACTATATAATGATAAAGGGTTCTATCCAGCAAGAAGATATAATAATAATAAATATATGTGCACCCAAGATTGGAGCACCCAGATATATAAACAAACACTATTAGACCTATAGAATGAGATAGACCCTAATACGATAATAGTTGGGTCTTGAACACCCCTCTCTCAACACTGGATAGATCGTCTAGACAAAAAATCAACAGAGAAACACAGGATTTAGACCACACTTTAGACCAGTTGGACTTGGCAGATATCTACAGAACAATATCATCCAAAAATCACAGAACATACACTCTTCTCATCAGCACATGGAACATTCTCCAGGACAGACCACGTGTTGTGTCACAAATCAATTCTCAACAAATTTTTAAAAATTGAAATTATTTCAACTATCTTTTCAGACCACAAAGGATTAAAACTAGAAATCAATAACAAGCAAAACTCTGGAAACTATAAAAACACATGGAAATTAAACAACACCCTCCTGAGCGACATGTGGGTCCAAGAAGAAATTAAACAGGAAATCAAAAAGTTTCTTGAAACTACTGAAAATAAAGACACACCATATCCAAACTTATGGGATGCTTCAAAAGCAGTACTAAGAGAGAAATTTATTGCACTAAGCACTTACATCAAAAGAATAGAAAAATTTCAAATAACAGCCAAATGCTACATCTCAAAGAACTGGAAAAAACAAGAAAAATCCAATCCCAAAATTAGTAGATGGAAAGAAATAATTAACATCAGAGCAGAACTAAATGAAATAGAGACCCAAAAATCAATGCAAAAGATCAATGAAACAAAAAGTTTGTTTTTTGAGAAGATAAACAAAATAGGCAAACCATTAGCAAGGCTAACCAAAAAAAAGAAGAGAGAAGAGCCAAATAACAAAAATCAGAAATGAAAAGGGAGACATTACAACCAATACCACAGAAATATAAAGAATCATTAGAAACTATTATAAACAACTGTTTGCCAACAAATTTGAAACCTGGAGGAAATAGATAAATTCCTGGACACATACAAACTACCAAGACTGAACCAAGAAGAAACAGAAAGCCCTAACAGACCAATAACAAGCAACAAGATTGAAGCAGTAATCAGCAATCTTCCAACAAAGGAAAGCCCAGGACCAGCAGGATTTACTGCTGAATTCTTCCAAACCTTTAAAGAGGAATTAATACCAATTCTCTTCAAACTATTCCAAAAAATTGAAACAGAGGCCATTATCCCAAACTCATCCCACAAGGCCAATATCACCATGATACCAAACCAGAGATACAGCAAAAAAAGAAAACCACATACCAATATCTTTGATGAACACAGATGCAAAAGTCCTCAATAAAATATTAGCAAATAGAATAAAGCAACACATCAAAAAAATTATACACCACAATCAAATGGGATTCATCCCAGGGATGCAAAGATGCTTTAACATACACAAGTTATTAAATATGATACACCACATTAACAAACTCTAGAACAAAAACCATATCCGGAAAAAGCAGTTGACAGAATTCAACATCCCTTCATGAAAAAGACTCTCAGCAAATTAGGTAAAGAAGGCAAGTATTTCAACACAATAAAAGCCATACATAACAAACCTACCACATAGTGGGAACAAAACAAGGATGCCCACTATCACCTCTCCTATTCAACATAGTATTGAAAGTACTAGCCAGAGTAATCAGAGAAGAGAAGGAAATAAAGGGCATCCAGATTGGAAAAGATGAAGTCAAATTGTCCCTGTTTGCAGATGATATGATCCTATACATAGAAAAACCTAAAGACTCTACAAAAAAAACTCTCAGAGTTGATAAATGATTTCAGTAAAGTTGTGGGATACAAAATCAACATGCAAAAATCAATAGCATTTTTATGCTACAATAATGAACTAGCAGAAAAAGAAATCAAGAAAGCAAGCCTATTTACAATAGTCACCAAAAAAATAAAATACTTAGGAATCAATTTAACCAAGGAACTGAAAGACCTCTACAATGGGAACTACAAATTGCTGCTGAAAGAAATTAAAGAGGACACAAAAAGATGGAAAGATATTCCATGCTCTTTGATTGCACAAGTTAACATTGTGAAAATGTCCATACTATCCAAAGTAATCTACAGATTCAATGTCATCCCCATCAAAACACCAATGACATTCTTCACAATCAATCCTAACATTCATATGAACAACAAAAGACCCCAAGTAGCCAAAGCAATCCTGAGCAAAATAAATGAAGCCAGAGGCATAACACTACCTGACTTCAACTTATACTACAAAGCTATAGTAACCAAAACAGCATGGTACTGGCATAAAAGCATACACTCAGACCAATAGAATAGAATGAAGAACCCAAAGATCAAACCACAAACTTACAGCCAACTGATCTTTGACAAAGTCACCAAGAACATACATTGGAGAAAAGACTACCTCTTCAATAAATGGTACTGGGGAAAGTGGACATCCACATGCAGAAGAATGAAACTAGACCCATACCTCTCACCACATATCAAACTCAAACTAGATTAAAGACTTAAATATAAGACCTGAAACTTTAAATCTCCTCAAAGAAAACATAGGGGAAACTTCAGGAAGTAGGAATGGGCAAAGACTTTATGAATATGACCCCAAAAGCACAGGCTACAAAAGGAAAAATAACAAATGAGATTATATCAAACTAAAAAGCTTCTGCACAACAAAAGAAACAATTAATAGACAATAAAAAGACAACCTATAAAGTGGGAGAAAATATTTGCAAACTATGCAAAGAATTGGCATCTAGAATATACAAGGAACTCAAACAATTTAACAGTAAAAACACAAATAACCCAATTAAAAAATGGGAAAAGAGCTGAATAGGCATTTCTCAAAGGAAGATATACAAATGGACAATGGACACATGAAAATATGCTCAACATGACTCAGCATCAGGGAAATGCAAATCAAAACCACATTGAGATATCGTCTCACCTCCTTTAAACTGGCTCTTATCAAAAAGACAGAGAATACAAATGCTGTCAAGGATGTGGAGAAAGGAGAACCCTCCTACACTGTTGGTGGGACTGTAAATTAGTGCAGCCATTATGGAAAAGAGTACAGAGCTTCCTACAGATAGAACTGCCATACGATCCAGCAATCCCACAGCTGGGTTTATACCCAAAGAAATGGAAATCATCATGTCAAAGGTTTACCAGCACCCCCATGCTTATTGAAGCTTGATAGAGATTGTATGTGTTGTCCCCCAGAACTCATGAGGAAATCTGATCCCCAATGTGGCAGTGTTGGGAGTTGTTTGAGTCATGGGGGCAGATCCCTCATGAATGGATTAATGTTCTCCCTAGGTGGGGGGATTAATGAGTGAGTTCTCACTCTATTAGTTCCCATGACAGCTGGTTGTTTAAAAAGACCCTGGTACCTCCCCTTCTCTCTCTCTTGCTTCCACTCTCCATGTGATCTGCTTGTACCCACTGGCTGCCTGCCACTTTCCGCCATGAGTAGAATCAGTTTGAGGCCCATGTCAGATGTAGCGGTCCCCGAATCATGACCCAAATAAACCACTTTTCCTTATAAATTACCCAGTTTTGGGTATTCTGCTATAGTAACACAAGACAGACTAATACACAGCTCTATTTACAATAGCCAAGAATTGGATCCAACACGAATGTTCATCGTCAGATAACTGGATAAGAAAAATGTGGTATATATACACAACGGAATACTACTGTGCCATAAAAAAGAATGAAATACCACCATTCAGAGTAACATGGATGAACTCAGAGAAATCATGTTAAGTGAAATATGCCAGGCACGGAAAGAGGAATACTGCATGTCCTCACTCATAAGTGGAAGCTAAAAAATAAAATAAACAAATAAATTTTTTAAAAAAGAAAGAAAGATACAACAATCACAATAATTCATTGAACTTTCAAAAGGAGAGAACAGAACTGAGGTTACCAGAGGTGGGAAAGGGAGAGAGGAAAGGGTATAAGGGAGGAACAGGTAAAGAGACACGAAAAATGATTGCATTGTATAATGTTGACTATAGTAATTATCCTGATTTGAGCATCACATGTTCCACACAGGTAATGATACTCAACTCTGTAACCCAAAGATATATACAATCAACTATGTTACAATAAAAATTAAATTTATAAACGCTGAGGGATTCAAAAAAACAAAGAAAGAAAAGGCACAATAAATTCTGAGAGGTTGTTTTATCAAGCTGCAGACTTTGTAAAATCAGAAGGCTGGTGACCACAGGTACTTCAGGCTCCCTATGACTAAAGCAGTCTATTGGAATTTAATAACAGCAACAACAAAAACTCACCCAGAAAAAGTGCTCTGGCATGAAGGCCATTCAGCACGAGAGCTACCGAACACATTATATGCACACACATTTATGCATATTTCCTCCCTTAGCCACCAGGAAGCTCAGAGCTAAATTTCATGTTCTAGTGCAATCATTTCCTCACCTCTTCTATCTCTCTATCTATCTATCTATCTGTATACAGTTTCTAATCTCTCTTTTAATGGAATTTCAACATGAAAATGTACTTTTTGGTTGTTCATGAGCCACCTCAAATCTATTTTAAAGAGTTTTTTGCACAACCTGCCACACAGAGAAGAATGAGATTTTTTTCTTAACAGTTTGGGGAACAGGCAAAAAAAAAAATACTACAAATCATCAAAAATTGTTTTGATTCTTCTTTTCACCAACAGTTACACTGAGCGGTCCTCCTCTGGCCTGGCCATTTGGGACAGCTAAACCTTACAGACCTGCTGCCAGCCCCTGAAGATAAGCCGCTGATGGAGTTTGGATATATTGTCCTCCCAGAACTCATGGAAATCTAATCCCCAATGTGGCAGTGCTGGAAACTGATTGAGTCATGGGGGTGGATCCCTCATGAATGGATTAATGCTCTCCCTAGGTGGGGGGATTAATGAGTGTGTTCTCACTCCGTTAGTTCCCATGAGAGCTGGTTGTTTAAAAAGACCCTGGCACCTTCCTCTCTGCTCTCTCTGCTTCTACTATCTCACAATGTGAGACCCCGGGGTCACTGTTGCCACCATCAGGTGGACGTTGGACTTCCTAGCCTCAGAAACTGTAAGCAATAAATTTCTTTTATTTATAAATCACCCAGTTCCAAGTATTTTGTTATAAGCAACAAAAACAGACTAATACAGAAAATTGGTACAAGAGAAGTGGGAGTGTTTGATTACAACAAATACTTGAAAATGTGGAATCAGATTTGGAACTGGGTGTTGAAGAGAGGCTGGAGGATTTTGGAGGAACAGGCTAAAAAAAGTCTAGATGCTGGTGAAAGTTTAGAAGACAAGAAAAACAGGGAAAGTTTTAGAGACTGGTGATGTGGTGGCAAGCAAATGCTGACAGAAATATGGACTGTAAAGACCATTCTAAAGAGGTCTCAGATAGAAATCAGAAGGAGTTTATTGGAAACTAGGGCAAAGATCACCCTTGCTCTGAACTGGCAAGGAACTTGGCTTCACTGTGTCCATGCCCTAGGACTTTGTGGAAGTTAGAACTTAAGAGTTGTGAACAAAAATGTTTGGCAAAAGAAATTTCTAAGCAGCCAAGCATAAAGGAAGCAGCATAGTTACTTCTAACAGCCTTCTCTGAGTTATGGTGGCAAAGGCATGATGTAAAGCCAGAATTTAAAAGGGAAGCGGAGTGTAAAGATTTGGAAAATTTGCAGCCTGGCCATGTGGTAGAGAAGTGGAGAGCAGGAGAAAAATGCAAGGGTGAAGCAGATAAACTGGTTGCTAAAGACATTATCTTGGCAGTGAGGCAGCCAGATGCTAATGGCCAGGGCAATGGGAAAAAAGCCCTAAAGGCATCTTAGAAGTCTGGAAGGGTGCCCCACCCATCACAGGCCCTGAGGCCTAAAAGGACTGAGTTGTCCTGGAGGACAGACCTGAGGCACAGCTGCCCTCAGGAACCAGCTCCCTGCATCCCAGCTGCTGTGGCTGGAGCAGCCCTGCTTCAAACGGCCCCTACTGTGGTTTGTTCAGCAGCTCTGGAGAGTAGAAGCCTGAAACCTCGGTGGCATCCACATTGTGTTAAGTCTGCAGGCTGGCAGGACGTGAGAGCTGCAGAGGCATGGCAGCCTCCACTCAGATTCCAGAGGATGTATGAAAAAGCGTGGGAGCCCAGGCAGACACCTGCCACAGGGGCGGAGCTGCCACAGAGGTCATCTACTAGAGGAAAGCCTAGCAGAAAAGTGGGGTCAGAACCCCCACAGGTTGCCTCAACCAGGGAAATGTCTAGTAGAGCCAAGGCAATGGGGCTGCTGCCAGGACCCCATATGTGTCATGCCACTGGCAACATGCAATGAAAGCCTGGAAAAGCCACAGGCACCAGCATGGCTCAATGGACCGCACCTCTCAGAGCTGTGGGAGCAAAGGTGCCCAAGGCTTTGAGGGCCCAGATTCCCCACTGTGCCCAGGATGCAGGACTTGGAGTCAAAGAAGATTATTTTGGAGCTTTAAGACTTCCTGTCTGCCCTGCTGGGTTTCAGACTCATTTGGGACCTGTTTCTCCTTTCTTCTGGTCTATTCCTCCCTTTTGGAATGGGAATGTGCACCCAATGTCTGTTCCACCACTGTATCTAGGAAGTAGATAAATTTGTTTTTGATTTTTACAGGTTCACAGCTGGAAGGACTTTTGCCTTTGGTCTCAGATGAGACTTTGGACTTTGGACTTCTAAGTTGGTGCTGGAACAAGCTAAGACTTTGGGGACTGTTGGGACAGAATGATTCTATTTTGAATGTGAGAGTGACCTGAGTTTTGAGAGGCCAGGGGCAGAATGATGGAGTTTGGATGTGTTGTCTCCTCCAAGACTCATGTGGAAATTTGATCTCCAGTGTGGCAGTGTTGGAAACTGATTGAACCATGGGGGCAGACTCCTCATGAATGGATAAATGCTCTCCCTAGGTGGGGGGATTAATGAGTGAGTTCTCACTCTATTAGTTCCCATGAGAGCTGGTTGTTTAAAAAGATCCTGGCACCTCCCTGTCTCTCTCTTGCTTCCTCTCGCCATGTGATCTGCTTGTACCTGCCGACTGCCTGCCACTTTCCACCATGAGCCGAAGCAACCTGAGGCCCATGCCAGATGCAGCTGTCCCAGAATCGTAAGCCCAATAAACCTCTATTCTTTATAAATTAACCAGTTACAGGTATTTATTTCACAAAACGGACTGCCAAAGCCACAAACTCCTCCCAGTGTTTGAGATGATTTTCAGGGAAGCCCCACCCACTGTTACACATTCTAGCCTTATTTTAGTAGCTACTATACATTGAGCACTTGTTCTGCACCAGCCACCATGCTAAGAACTTTACATATATTCCAATAATCCATCATCACAAAAAATTCTTTTAGGCAGGAACTATTATTACACATTCCTATTTCATAGCTAAAGCAACCGAAGCATGGAGAGGTTCAATGACATATCCAAGGTCACACAGATGATCAGTGGAGTCAATCACGTTTCTACTCTAAATCTATCTGCCTCTGGTGATACACTTTGAGGTCTGAGACTGTCACCTTGATCCCTGCCACACCCCCACCCACCAGACAGGATGTTTGCCTATGTCCTCCCTAGCTCAAGTGCCCTGTCTGTCTGCCATATGCACTGGCTTGGCTTTGCCTCTCAGACCCACCATGGTCTGCCATGAGAATTCTCAGGCCTAACTCAGGCCCTAACCCAGCCACTCTGTTTCTCTGTGGGCGGTAATGGGATCAATACAGTACAAGTGGTGTGCTGGATCAGCTTATGCTGATTTACAGGAGCCAGTTGTGTGCATACCTGTGTACTGTACATTCAATGACATCATGTTGCTAGCTTGAAATCAGCTATGATGGGAGTATTTACACCATGGAAATAAGCGAACACCAAAATCAGGACTTTGTTAGGAGGAAAGACACTTTTACCAGCATACCACTTGGAACAGACAATAGGATAATAGCAAAACCGGCTCTTAGGCGGTTTTTTCTTCATAGCCTTGATAAACCATTCTTAATTCCCAGAACCCCATCAAAAGAAGTTCACCTGAGATTATACGTGTAGATATCAGTTCACCTTGCCCAGAGTGCAAATATCTTTCCTCAACCTGTGCTGCTTTCCTTGCATTAAGAGAAACAGGCTAGAAAACTTTGTCATGCTTTCCTACATTCTGTTGAGCTTGCAGTCTTGCTGGAAGGAAGGAGCCAATCTCAGGAGCTGCACATCACATTGCTTATTGGAACAGCTGCTGCTTTCAGCTGAGTAAGCAGGACATTCAAGGGTGGTGCTTTCTTGCCATGGTGCTATAGCCAGTTAAAGATTAGTGTTAGGGACAGAAAAAAAAAAACAAAAGGAAAACCATCTGATGGTTTTATATGAGCCACAGCCAGAAGTCTTTCTTACACTTTTAAACACAGTGTAGGGAAAAGAAGGCAGACACGGAAATAAGAAAGACCTGCATATGAACCTGGGCTCATGTTCTGATGTGACAAAAAGGTAGGAGGAGAGAAAGAAAAGGTGTAGTGAATAAAAGGGAGAGATCTCAAGGCTGAAGAGGAAAAGACTTTTCTCTATGACAGGAACTCGGTGATGATTTTACCACATGCACTTGCTTATTCAATATTTGTTGGGCACCTACTATGTGTCATAGAAAATACTAGATGCAGTCGTAAACAAGAGATGAGATCCTGCCCTAGTAGAGCTCACAATCTAGTGGAGAATAGAAACATTAAACATGTAGTACAAATAAAGTTGGATGTTTGTTTTGATTAAGAAAATTGTTGACAAGTCATGGGAACATAACAGGGAGGAGTTATGGCTGCCCTAGTCTAGGGACCAGAGAATAAAGTCTCCCCATAAAGCACTGTTCACATAATGAAAGAGAAAATTGACTGGAAAGCCGTAACAGGTTGACAGCAAGGTTGGGACTCAGCACTCTTGTAAGAGCACTGGAATGAGCCAGACACGAAAGCTTTGGAAACCAGAAACTTGTGTTCCAATCCTGACTCAACTGTTGAAAAGCTGAGCAGGTTACTTAATCTCACTGAGCTCAGTACTATCACCAAGTATAGGAGCAGTAATAATACTTACCTTCCGGGTTTACTCTTTGAATTAAATTAGTGTGGGATCTAGGATTCAGCATGGTGCATGACCTATAGCAGGTGCTCAATAAATGATAGCTACATATATAACGATTAGGCAACAGAAATTTTATTTTAAAAATTAAGTGTCTCTTAAACTGTACACACTTGATCACCTGATGAGTAATGTCAAAATATCTATCAGCAGAAGGATTTAATGAGGCTTAGCGGTCTTGTCCTGTAAGGTAACTTGAGAGTTTGCACAGTAAGAGGCTTTGAAAGTGCTTGCATTAAACAAGTGCAGAAGAGTCAGCATTTGTTTCCAGCAGCAGTAAGAACACCTACTGACCTTTCCAACCTACCTCATCTTGCTTTATCCAAAATATAGTTCCCACTTGCTGTGACTCTATTCCTTGATTGTCCCAGGTCAGTCTCCATTTCATTCTTTTCAATAGATAGCAATAGAATAAATGTGATTTAGTTTGTTTACTTTTGTAAAACCTTTCTTTTAAACAAATTCATGAAACATAAAAAAATCCATTGTCTATGACATGTGCCAATTTGATATTAGGGAAAATGTGTTTATTATAAAGACTTGAACACTTCTGAAACTTTGAATTGGAATAGATCTATTCAACTGCTATCAATAGCCTCCCTGAAATGTGCTTCCTTGTTTTTCATCCCTCTGGTGATATACGTAAATTTTTAACACTGTCGATACGCTGCATTTTCAACACAGATGATAGGCTGTGATGCTTGTCTCCTTTGCACTTTTGCTAACCTTTAGCATAAATTATCAAAGAAGGTAGCAAAAATGCAAGTTGATTGGTCTCCCCACTTTAATTTAGCATGACAGGTCATAATGGCTTTGTTCCTTGACCAGACATGCCAGGGAGCTGTTTTCACATATTCATGTGACGTGACTTGGAGAGTCATAATAACTATGACAAGATAAAGGGAATTTGTTAAAACTTAATTAAAACTACATGGATAACAAGTAGAACACTGTATGTTTAATATCTGGAATTCGTCATTGCTGGACTGGCAAAAAAAGAAGATGCTTTGTAGTAAGCAAAAGGACCCCAATTAATAAAGAACATTCCACCCTGGTCTGCAGATCAAAATAAAAATCAAAGAAAGCAAAATTGGTGATAGTGATATCTGTCAGCACCTGCCCCACCCCAGCCAGGACAGAGTAAGAGGACAAGAGGGGAGTTCTTGACAACTCAGAGGTCAGAAGCACAAAGTCAGTGGTTATCACATTTTAACGTGCTTAAGAATCATCTTGGGTCACTTATTAAAAAGCAGATTCTTGGGATCCAATTCCCGACATTCTGATTTGATGAGTCTGGCATGGTAGGCTTACACTCTTCATTTTTAGCTAGCACATTTCAGCTTTAAACTTATTTCTAGTCAAAATATATTTGGTTACAATAGGCATCAAGGGTAGGTATTTGAGATTATGTAAATATGATGCTCTTCACTAAACTTGCACTCCCTTGTTTTAGTATCCAGGGATTAGCCTTACCTAATAATAAATTTATTATTTATTATTTATTTTTATTATTTATTATTTCTCCTATAGTTATTAATTGGATATATAATTTTTTCCAGGTTCTGTCTATATTTATTAGCTGGGATTCTACTATGAAGAAGAGCTCTCCTATTGATTGAGTATGGGTGTTTACTTTATTCAATGGGTGTTTGATCCATTACTGTCATTTATTTTTAATGCTCATATTTAAAAATATAGGTCAAAAAAAAGTCCCATATTTGACCACAGCTAGCCCCTTGAAGCTGGCTCCTGTAAGCTTTTAAGCACTTTCTTACTTATTGGACAACAAGATGTTTCAGGCTTATCTTGTATTTTCCCTGCCTAACCCTGGAATCAGACATTTGCCTGAGGAGCCCTAGTTCCTTTCAGTGGGGAATGGTATGTGAAAGTAAATTACTGCCCGGAGAAGCACTCAACATCGTTTCTGTGATATTCCTGCCAAAAATGGATATCCCAACTCTAACCATGAGGAGACATGAGACAAACTAAAATTGAGGGGTGTTCTACCACACAACCAGCCTTGTACTCTTGATAACACCAAGGTTATCGACAAGGTCCAGGGTTTGACCTCTGTTACCGGCCAGCCACACACACACAAAAATACCAATGACTTTTCCACGACTGCAAAGCTGGGGAGGTCCCACTCGACCAAGGACATCGGATATCATTGTCCTCCTCAGCACTTCTTGGACCGTTTTCCTCCCCCCTACTTCAAAGCCCCTCAATAAATTGGTTTAACGCCCCTCCCCCCTCAAAAAATGTCAATGAAATGTTCTGAAAGGCAAAGACAGGCCGAGAGAGCGTTCCAGATTAAAGGAAACCCAAGAGACATGAAAACGGATGGAAGTGCATGAGACTGATCTGGATCTTGATCAGAATGTTGAAGAATGCTGTATAAAGAACATCTGGGGACAACAGGTAAAATGGGAATAAGGACTGTAGACTAGATGATAGCACTGTACTCATACTAAACTTTCTGATTTTGAGAGCGAGCATGATAAAGCAAACGTGGTAATATGGGGTGAAGGGCATATAGGAATTCTTTATGTTTTTCTCAAAATGATTCTGTCGTTGTAAATTGATTTCCAAATATAAAGTTTAAAAAACTTGACAACAAGACATGAAGAGAAGTTTCCCAAAGTGTGATCCTTGTCCAGGTGTGAATGGTGATCTACTCAAGCAAATTTTCAGATAATTATATATTCATTCTAATATGTTTTAAAAATATATGTAATGAGCACATCTAATCCATAATTTCTCAGACACTAGTGTTTAGTTGAGGCTACATTTAAAGCACTCAATTTAAAGAAAAATATTCAGTAAATAACAGCACCAGTGCAATGCAGAGATGGCAGATATTGTGAAAATTGACTAAGAGTGACTGAAGTTTATGGGACATGATCATATTGAAAAGAGCACTGAAGTCAGGAAGTCAGGAGGCCTGAGCTCCTCTAGACATGGCCACGTACTTAATGTCTTGAGTAAATCTCCTTGTCTCTGTCGATAAAGTGGGAATAAGAATTTTTGTTCATACAATTCTCCGTGATATTACAAAAGGTATTGACTACTACTCTGCCATAAAAAAGAATAAAATTCTGCCATTCACAGCAATATGGATGAACTTGGAGAAAACTATGTTAAGTGAAACAAGCCAGGCACAGAAAGAGAAATACCACATGTCCTCACATATAAGTGGGAGCTTAAAAATAAATAAAGATACCACAGTCACAATAATTCACTGAATTTTCAAAAGGAAAGAACAGAACTGAGGCCACCAGAAGTAGGAAAGGGGGAGACAAGTTTAGCAAGAAATTGGTAAAGGCCATAAAAAATGATTACATTGTGTAATGTTTAATACACTAATTATCCTGATTTGAGCATCTCATATTGCACACAGGTATTGATATTCAATGCTGTACCCCACAGATATGTACAACCAATTATGCTTCAATAGAACCAGAAAGGAAGCTGATTGTAAGAATGACCAAGTTCTTACTGTGCTGTTCAATTTTAGTGTTACGTAACTGTCATAAAATTATACTATGTTACAGTTCCTTACATGGTTTTCTCACGATGGCATCAGCAGGAAGGATGTTGTTTCTTAAATTAAACATGTCTGAAGTGTTTGTTGAAAAAATTGTTTCAATTAAATAAGTAAATAAATAAATAAACAAAATGTAAGCACCAAAAAAAAAAAAAAATGGTATTCACTAAGACAAGGGTTGTTACTCCATAAAGAACAGCACTGAATACAAATGGAGCTAACCCAAGAATGTCCTTCATTTCTCTGTACAGTTGTCCCTCGGTATCTGCAGTAGACAGATTGGTTCTAGGACCTCCGAGGATACCAAAATCATGGATACTCAAGTACCTGATAGAAAATGGTATGGTATTTGTATATAACCTACACACAATCCCCCATATACTTAAGTCATCTTTACACTACTTATATACTTAAAACAATGTAAATGCTATGCAAATAGTTGTTGTACTGTATTGGTTATTTGTTTTCTTTTTTATTGTTATCTTTTATTGGGGTTTTTTTTCCCAAATATTTTTTATCTAACAGTTAGCTGAATCCACACATGCTGATGCAGAACCCATGGGTATGGAGGGCCATCTGTATTTAACACAACACTCAGCAGTGCCCTTATCAGCCAGCCAATCAGCATGGGAATGACCTCCTTCTTATCTCCTCAACTTCTTTCATCCTGAGAGTCCTTCTCATGCCTTCTCATCAGTCCTTGCAATTGGAAGGGTAGGACGCGAAACTCCAACCTCTGAGCACAGCTGCACTGACGATTATGGCCGTAGTTAAGCTTTGTCCATTTTAACTAGATGTTCTTCATTCCAGTCATTCTTCCCCATTTGGGGGATAATCCTGAGGACTCTGAATTTTTAAGCAATGAGTTTCAGTGTTTTAAGATTATATGATGTAAATGCTATTTTCACTTTGACTCTGTTATGTCTAGGGTTGTACAAAAAATATAAATAGGTAAAGATATTTTACCTGATGTCACTGGCATTTTAGAACACAGGAGAATCAGTGTGGAAAAGTATAATTTACATCAGGAAAAAAAACGGGATTTGAATCCTTGCTCCTCTACTTTTCAACTATGTGATGTTGAACAAGTTACTTAACCTTTCTAAGCATCTGTTTCCTCAGCTAAAATCTAGAATACCAAAACCTACCTCATCTGTTAGCTATTAAGATTAAACAAGATAATGACGTAGGGCTGTGATTTCCAAGCTTTGGTGTGCATGCAGACTACCTTGGGGTCCTTGTTAAAATGTACATTCTGATTATGTAGGTCTGGAATGGAGCCTGAGATTTTGCATTTCTCCCAAGTGATGCTGAAGCTGCTGGTTCATGGACCACACTCAGAGTGTCAAGGACTGAAGACACTAGAAGAACAGCTGATTCACAGCAGATTCCATGTAAGTGTGTTCTCTCTCTCCTACTCCCCACCACATCTTCACTTTCTAAAGGGGACCATTGGCTGAAAGAACTTGCTAAGGAAAGTCAATCAAGAGATGAAAAAGAAAAAGTGTAAGAAATTCACAGCTCTACACTCGAGGTTGATTAAGATCAAAGAAAGATATATTTAAACCTAATTCAGATAAAGGATCCCCCATTAGGCTGAGAAAGTCTAAGAGTAAAAGCTCCAAGGACATGAAGACTTCTATCATATTCCTGTCAGAAAAATGCTGCATGAAGGGAGTACATTGATGGCTTTGCAGAGTGACAGTCCTGACTGCTATTCTGAAGGCATTTTTAATATTACAGAACTCAGGAAATAATAATAATAACATATTGAATAATAATTCTTTTAACCTTTACAAAACCCTTCTGCATGCATTAAAGCATCTCAGTCCTCACTTCTTAAAGCTGTTATTGCTCTTACCAAACTGGAGATTGTGAACGCCTGCAAGGCAGGAACCGTGTCCTACTCATATTTGTACCCCCAACATTTGGCAAAGGTCTTGGCATCCAGCAAGCATTTGACAAATTCCGGTTTGAAAGGAGATTTTTCTCTGGGTCCTCAAATACATAATATCACGTTTCAGTAAATAAGTGACAATCGATTATATGACGTACTATTATTTTATGTATCTCTAACAACAAAAAAAATGCTCCCATTTAAATCTCGTCTACCATTGATTGTGAGATAGATCCCAACTTCAGAGATGTTAAAATATGGGTGGAAATGTGAATCTTAACATTAAGAGACCAAAGTAGTTGAGCTCTACTATGGAGTCATCCACCCAGCACAGACATGAAATGGCTAAATAGCCAAACATTAGGGATGCTGAAGATACCATAGGTAAGGAAGAGACAAATAGGGACAGGGGGATGTTTCTTTGTAGCATAGAATGTATCTTAGATTCAATGACTTTGAAGCGAGTGGGAATCTTTCTCAGACTGTGCTCAGGGTTGCATCCACCTTTTCTCAGGTAAAGCACAGGTGGACTCCTGCCTTTAAAGACCAAGTGAACAGCAGAATCCATGGGACACTGTCCCAAGGCTAATGGCCCTTTAATAGAAAGCATACAGAAGAAGGAGGAGGAGGAAAAGTAAAGGAGGAGGAAAGAGGGCAGGGACGACATTATGTCTCAAGTTACACAAATCTGTGTAGTAGCTATTAGGGAAGCTCAGAGCTACAGAAACGCAGTAAGTGACGATTGCTTAGAAAGAGACTAAGAATTCTCCACCACTGGTAACAAAAGCCTGGAACCAGGGAAAACATCTTTGTGCTATGGACTGGGGTGGGTCAAGGAACTGCCTTATGCATTGTCAAAGGAGGCTTTTCAGCAGATGATCAAACTGAATGCCAGACCCTAGGACCCAGTGGGACAGGAAGAAATCAGAACAACCCCCATGTGAAGTTTTCCCTACCCAGGGAGCTAATGTCACCATGACTCGGAGAGATGGCAATACCCCACGCTGTTCTGAAGCTGAGTTTACTTAAGTTGAAAAGACATCTGTTGAGATTCTCTCCTCCAGTACTGACCATGGGCAAGTTACTTACTCTATACCTCAGTTTCCTCATCTATAAAATGGTGAAAGTAACAGTACCCACCTCATCATGACATGAGAATGAAATAAGTTAATACACAGGAACCTTTTGAGCAGTGCCTGGCATATGGCAATCACTCAATGAATGTTGCTTATTTGTACTTTTTCATTGATTGACACAGTGACTTGACTCAATGATGCATTAGTGACCACATGACAGGCTGCATAGGCCTGCAGCATTCCTACATTCTTATCCCCCTACCCAAAAAAAAAAAGTTGGCTTACACAGGCAATGAGGAAAAAAAATCCAGAAGCCCAGGAACATAGCCTTCTGAGAACTGTGACCACAGCACTTCACACAAAGCAGCCTTACAGCAACAAGCAGCTCAGAGGAACCAGGTCCCCAACCCACCTCACTGCAGCTCTGTGTCTCCTTTCAGGATGCAGATCGTGTTCTATGTAATCTGTCTTGTGCACAAAAGCATTAACCTCTGGAATCAAATGTGTCTGTTAATAAACCAACACACTGCTCACTCCGTCAGCCCGCTCACGGTGTCCCTCTTCAGAGTCACGATGCAGGAACATCACATTTGTCAGCTGGTTCAACTCCTTCAGCACGACATAATTTGGAAATGTGAAAGATCCCAAATTATCTTATCCTGAGGTGACAAATCAAGTACAGTGCTCACAAGCCCAGACAGTTTATATGCCAAATAAACAAAACACAGCAGGAGCAGGTATCAATCTCATAACAGTTTAGGAAAACAAGTTTATTTCTTATCTGTAAGATTAACGAACCAGGCTGTACCCTCACCTCTAATTGTGGCTGAACAGAAATTAGGTGTTGTTTTTAATCTATTCTGTAGTAACATAATAATGTCATGTCATGTCACAAAAGTCCATAAATAAGGGGTCTACATTTACCTACAGAATTATTTAAAATACCCAGTGACTAGCCATGAATGAAATATTATTAAATTTTTCTCAGATACACTGATGTTTTTTTAAAAAAAATAAATATTAGGTATAGTTCAACTAGTAGAAAAATGTCTTATAACCAAAGAAGGCTTTGTTTTCCTACTATAGACACAACTATATAGAATATTTATTTATATAACATGTTATTGGTATATTTAAAAAGCTATTAATATTTGTATATCTTTCTGCCATTTTGCAAAGCTTATTTGTTCTAATAGATCTTCGGTTTATTTCTTCTGCCTGATTTTGAATAGGTGCTTATGTTATCTGAATTTAGCAAGAGCCCGTTCTCCCTACTTCCACCTCTGATCCAAGACACAAAACCCTTGAAAAGCTGGGGCAAGGAAGGAGGAGACAGCAGAAAGGGAAGAAAGAGAACCTGGCTTCCCTGGGGTCAGGTAGCCACCGGAGCAGACTGAACGCCTCCAGAGGCTCTATTACAAAGCACAGTACCTTGCTTTCTCAAAATTCTGTTGAAATGGTTGTATATGTAATGAAATTTCACATGGAACTTCATATGGTTAAAAATAATCAAACCAGTGAGTTTTTTCCATGTGGAATATAAAATTTGGGTTTTTTCCTCAGAATTCCATATTCTATCAACAAGACCATGAGTAAATGCAGAAAGGGATTCATCCTGAGGAAAAAAAAAAAATCAATTTTATTGGAGAAGCAAGGGGAAGAAACACATACAAGGAGGCAAAGGTAGCATTTCCCAGTAAATCCCCAAGTCGGGGGTGGGCTGGAACCTTGGGTCATGTCTACACGGCTAATATGAGCTATGAGATTTGAATGGAAGTTCAAGTTGGATCATCTATATTATGTTCATTTGTAAACTGAATTGAAAGGAAAATTGCAATGAACCAACCCTGAAGTTCAGCCTAGTTAATGAGTTGTGCTCACCTAACAGCCCAGAAAGTTCTAGACTAGGCACATCCAGGTGGCCTGTGTGTGTGTTTGTGTGTGTCTTTATTTCTTTTTCAATTGGAATATTGTTCCATGTCTAAATTATCCAACCTACACATAGTCCACACATTGCAAACACTTCAGAAATGTTGTGTGTAAACTGGACATTTTTGGTAAGGGATGAATGACCAAATAACTATAGGACACCACCATTTAACACAGAACTAAAAAATCAGTAGGAAACCAAAGTCCAGAACCCATTATTTCTTCTGTGTATCCACTTCAGTTCTTGTACCAAAGAAGCCTTCAACAAGTGGAAAGAAACTGCATGCCAAAGATTTCTGACTGCCTCCCTGAAGCCTTGGCCTGGGCATCCCTGTAATTCCAGGGGTGTTGCTAGCTGGAACACTCTGGTCAAGGCTTTCTTGGTCTTATGTGTATTGGTGAAGGACTCAAGGTCTGATTCTGCTACTAAGAGTAGAGCAAAGCATTCAAGCACTGAATGTCCTTTGTCCATGGCCCTGAAATGTTCCCCAGTAACTAGAAAGGCTTAAGAGAAATCCATGGAGAGGGTGTCTCTTTCTTCCCACCAATCAGAGCAAACCAAACCAATAGCTGAATTCCTCACCAATAATGAGGTTCTGAAACAAGCCACAGTGCAGAGGCGTTGAGACGTCTGAGTACAGCCTGAGCCGTCCATGTCTCTAAATGGTATGTGGTGCAGACGTGCAAATAGAAGATGAAACCAGGAAGGAAGGAAAAGAACAGATGCTCACGATCTTATTTACCATGTGCTAAGGTCTGAATGTCCCCCAAAATTCATGTATTGAAACTTAATCCATATTGTGATAGTGTTAAGAGATGGGGCCTTTTAGGGAGTGATTAAGTCACGAGGGTGTCCTCATGAATGGTTAGTGCCTTATAAAAGGCTGGAGGGCACTAGCTTAGGCCCTTTTTGCCCTTCTACCTCATGCAGTATCCAAGGCACCATCTAGGAAGCAGGGACTAGGCCTCACCAGAGACCGAATCTCCTGGCACCTTGACCTTGGACTTCCAGCTTACAGAACTGTGAGAAATTAATTTCTGTTCTTTATAAATTACCCAGTCTGTGGTCTTTTGTTATAGCAGCACAAATAGACTAAGAATCCATGCTAAGGAGTATGGATTATCCTAGGAATGAAGTGGATAGCCAATGGAAATTTTAAGTCAGAGGAGAAACAAAGTAAGATTGGATCTCTGGGGACAAATGGAAGATGACAGAAAGGAGAGAAAAACACTTGTGGAAGCTTTTGTAATCGTCTAAGTAGAAGACAATGCTGGCCTGAACTAAAGGAAGGGAATCAGGAATAAACAGGAAAGAGTAAACCAGAACAACATTTATGATTTAGAATACTGGCTAATCAAATAGGGGGAATAATGGGGGAGATGAGAAAAGAATGCTGTTGAGATTTTTTTATCTTGTATGATTGGGTGGAAGTTAACATCAAGACAAATCAGGTGTGGACAGATTGAGTGTTAGATGCCAAAAGACCCTTATCTCATCTAGATGAAAGGAAAATTGCCCAACTCCAGCCCCTTTTGCCTCCCTATCTTGCCTAAGGGAGGGGGAAAAAAGACCAGAAACACTTATGAAGGTCTTAGCCCAGAGACACAGGCTCACTAAAATACTGAGATGTAATACTAAAATTACAGAGTGCTTCCCTTCCCTCACTCCTTGTAACCACATCAATAGGGCTCCAGCATCACAGTGGATTAAAGCTGATATAGCTGCAAGGTATAGACTCTATTTAAGGAGAGTTCTTAGGAAAACCAAAGAGAACAAAACAGGACACTAGAGGTATTTGAAGCCACTGACACCTACAGCAGCAGCAAACATTAAACTGAGCCCAACTCCTAACTAGATACATACAAAACTTCATACTAATGGCCTGTTTACCTCAGTTCCTATTAGCCAAAGCATCAGGTCCTTCTTTCAGTAAAGAATTGCAAGGCACATGAAAACACAGGAGGAAACACTATCTGAAGAGACAAAGCAAGCCTCAGAATTAGACTGAGAGAGGACACAGATTTGAGAATTATTAGAGGATTCATTCATTCATTCATTCATTCATTCATTCATTCATTCATTCATAGCTGGCCAGTATGGAGATTTGAACCCTTGACCTTGGTGTTACAACACTGCACTCTAACCAACTGAACTAACCAGACAGCCCCTCAGTAGGGAATTTGAAATAACTGTGATTAGTATGCTAAGGGCTCAAATGGAAAAAGTAGAAAAAATGCAAGAACAGATAGGTAATGTAAGCAGAATGAAGAAATCTCTAAGAAATAATAAAAAGGAAATGCTAAAACTCAGAAACACTGGAAGAAAAATGAAGAATGGCTTTAACAGCTCACCAATATATGGGACACAGCCAAAAAAAGAAAAAAAACCAGTGATCTTGAAGATATGTCAATAGAAGCTTCCCTCCAAACTGAAATGCAAGGAGAAAAAAGAACAGGGAAAGATGGAGAAACCAGAATATCCAAGAATTATTGACAATTTCAAAAGGTATAATACAGCCCACCACCTTGTAACACCAAGGTCAAGGGTCCAATCCTCATACCAGCCAGCTGCCAAAAACAAAAACAAAAACAAAAGGTACAACACACATGCACTTGTGATACCAGAAGGAAAAGAGAGAAATATTTAAAGTAATAATGGCCAAGAACTTTCCAATATTAATGGCAGACACCAAACTACAGATCTAAGAAGTTCAGAGAAAACAAAGTAGCATAAATATCAAAAAGATGACACCCAGGCATACGGCAGTCAAATTGAAAAAACCAAAGGCAAAGAGAATATTTTGAAAGAAGCCAGAAGATAAAACATTAAAGTAAAATAGTAAAACAACAACAATTACAGGAAATTTCTTATCAGAAACCATGTAAGCAAGAAGAAACTAGATTGAAATACTTAAAATGTTGAAAGAAAAAAACTACCAACCTACAATTCCATATCCAGCAAAATTATCCTTCCAAAGTGAAGGAAAAATAAAGACTTTCTGAGATAAGCAAAAATTTAGGAAATTTATTGCCAGCAAACTGGCCCTGCAAGAAATGTTAAAAGAAATTCTTGAGGGAGAAGGAAAATCACATGGGTCAAAAATTCAGATCTACTTAAAGATGGAGAATAAATGAATAAAGGTAATATAGTTTCTTTTTATTTTTTCCTATTCTTAACTGACATGATAGATACTGTTTTTTCGAAATAATAACAACAATGCGTTGTGTGATTATAGAATATGGATAAGTGAAATGAATAGCAGAAATGCTGTAAGAAACAGGAGGAAGAAATTGGAATTACTCTGTTATAAGATACCTGTACTACCCATGAAGCAGTAGAGTGTTATTTAGAAGTAGACTTAGATTAGTTACAAATTTGTATTTCAAACTCTAGGCCAATCACTAAAAAAAAAAAAATTTCATATGCTAGAAGTGGGGGAAAAAATTAAATCATATGAAATGCTCATTAAAGCCAGAGAAAGCAGGAAAAGGGGGGAGAGGCGGTAGAAAAAATAAACAAACAAAAATTACAAGAGCAAAAAATGGAATAGTAACAATCATGGTAGATATTAATCCAACTATATCAATAATCACTTTAAATGTATACTGTAGACTGAATGCCCCCCAACCTCACTAAAGCTTAATCCTCACTGTAATTGTTGAGGGTGGGAAATCCTATTACAGTAATTGAAAGGTGGGGCCTCAAAGAGGTGATTAGAATCTGAAGGCCATGCCTAGTGAACGGATTAAAAATGGTGGTGACAGGGCCGGCCTGTGGCTCACTTGGGAGAGTGCGGTGCTGATAACACCAAGGCCAAGGGTTCGGATCCCTGTATAGGGATGGCTGGTTAGCTCACTTGGGAGAGTGTGGTGCTGACAACACCAAGTCAAGGGTTAAGATCCCCTTACCAGTCATCTTTAAAAAAAAAAAAAAAATGGTGGTTACGGTTCTGAGGGCTTTAAAAGGAATGCACACAAACAGATTCTCTCTCTCTGCACCACTATTTTCACAATGTGATACTCTGCTGTCACTGTCACCACCAAGGCTCTCACCAGATGTGTTCCCTGGACTTTGGACTTCCCAGGCTCAGAAACTGTAAGTAATAAATTTCATAATTTTCTTTATAAATCACCCACTTCTAGGTAATTTTGTTATAAGCAACAGAAATGGACTAATACAATGTGAATGGTCTAAATAATATACCAAATAAGACAGAAAAACAGAGAATGTCAGAGTAGATAAAAATAAAAAATATAAAAAACACCTAACCATATGTTTCTACAAGAAACTCATTGTAAAGACACAGATATGTTAAAAGTGAAGGAGTAGAGAAAGATATATCATGCTAACACTAATCAAAAGAAAGCTGGAGTCATTAAATTAATTTCAGACAAAATGTCTCCATCCGTTGCCAAAAGTATCCTGAGGGTTAAAACCACCTCTGGCTGAGAGCAACTGGCTAAAACCACCACGATCTCTTGCTAGAACACCTTCAATAACTGCTAATCATTCTATTATATCTACTCTTGGCCCTGAACAATCCATTCTACACTGCTGCCAGAAATCTCTTAAAACCCAAATCTCATGTCATCCTGCTGCTTAAAACCTTCAATGGTTTCCCTCTTTTTTTAGGACAAAGATCCAAAGTTGTTAATGTATCCCATAAGGTTCTTCACATTCTGACCCCGTTGTGATCTCCAGGCACATTTAGTGTCATCCCTGCTTTGCTGTCCTTACTCTACCCTCGTTGGCCCTCTTTCTGTTCCTCAAATTCAGCCTTTTCCTTTCCACCCCAGTGCCCTCACCATGCCTGGGACTCCCCCCACTGCATAGACAACCCCCAGAGTTTACTTCCTCCAGATATTCTAACCAATTCTGCTCTCCCCTTTTGCAATATTCCAGTACCTGGTACTGCTCACTTATAGCACTTATCACAACTGAACTTCATTGGTTAATGTAAAAATATTTGTTTTATACCCACCCTCCCCGTTAAATTATTGCAGGAATTTTGTCTTTCTCATTCACATTGCTGTATCACCAATGCCTAACATAGCCCTCATGACATAACAGGCCCTCAGTAAACACTTATTGAATGGATAAATGAATAGATGAATGAATGAATATGTTTGTAAACATAATGTTTAGGACTATATAATAGTCAATCTAGGTTATGGTCATAATTTATCCAGCCATTTTCCTACTTGTGGTCATTCAGATTGCTTTCAACTATTTACTACTATGGTAACAATACAAGGGTACTTCAAAAAGCTCATGGAAAAATAAAACTGAAAAATGTGAATCTTTCCATGAACTTTTTGAAGTACCCTTGTATAGACAGAGGTGTAAAAAATAAAATAAAATATTATTCAAACAACTGGTGCCAAAATCTCTCTCAGAAGAGAAATTTTTTTGCAGGGAAATCTCTTATTAAGAGTTTTGGGGTTCACTGAGATTCCAAGAGGTTTATGGCAACTGACCCCCATAACTTCAAAGAAGAGGAGTTAACTGCTCTCACTAAAACAAGGAGATGAATTTTTTCTTTGTTTTAGAGGGAGAGTGGCAGGCAGAGAATGGAGGTGAGATGAGAGAGAGAGAGAGAGATGAGCGAGACAGAGAGAGAGACAGACAGACAGACAGAGAGACAAAGAGGGAAAGAGAGAGAGCAGATGTGACGGTGGGTGCCGAGAGGGTCCCTAATGGCAGGGTGACCAAACAAACACTGGAGAACAGAACACTGCGATGCACCTGTCCCCATGAGTCTTGGTTGTTAAATAATGCTTTTGGTGTCAGAATCCATGAAGGGACTGGATTCC
Organism: Cynocephalus volans; assembly: GCF_027409185.1. Classification (NCBI taxonomy): domain Eukaryota; kingdom Metazoa; phylum Chordata; class Mammalia; order Dermoptera; family Cynocephalidae; genus Cynocephalus; species Cynocephalus volans. The sequence goes on from NC_084468.1 coordinate 14,735,423, forward strand.
GTGTCTGGATCGATGTGTAAGAACAGAAGCTGTGTGAAAAGAAACAGGAAGCAGGAGGCAGACAACAGAATGTCTTCCAGTTTTGCTCAGATCTCCAAGGGCTGATGCAAGGAGAAGACGGCTCATGTCCAGGTTGCAAAAAAAAAACCAAACCCTGAGTGCAAACCTTTGGCACTCTCTCTCTCTCTCTCTCTCCCTTTCTTGCTCTCTTTTTTCTTTTTGGAGCGGAGGGGGGACATATCCAAGGTTGTCTCCATTAGGATAAATTTCTGAAAGTAGAATTACTGGGTGAAAGGTTAGACACACATTTAAGGTAAAATGATTTCCAGCAACTTTTATTTCCACTTTTATTCAGTAGGAAATTCCAAATAATAAAGCAGCCCTTGTCTTTGCAAATTGTTGTCTTGGATTACAAATTCCAGTTCCTTCCAGTCAAAAGTCATCTCTCATACTTTTTAAAACTGTACACACCGTGAGTGCTTAATAAATGATTATTGAATTAAATTCCTAGCACTCCTGGTGCTTAAAACTAGCTATTTTTTATATGGGAATTTTTTTCCCGTATCTCTAAGAATGCTGCAATATGTCTTGATTTTTCAGGCCATAAGTCCCAGCATTCTCTGACTTACAAATATCCTGAGCCTTCAAAATCATGTTGTGTATTTTGAATGATGGTGATATGAATTTTCCAATTCTGTTAAAATCTTGTTTTTTGAAGGATCTTAACACATATATTCCTGACAAGCAATGTAAACTCACAATGATTACCTACATCTTCCTGAAATTCAAGCAAGATTTTGCTTGTGCTTGGTTTTAAAAAATGCAAAATTATTTTGAGCCTTTTTTTTAACCTAGTTTTGATCCTCCTCTTTAATATGTGCCATTAAAAATTTAGCCAATATCAGAATTAATCATAAGGCTGATGAAAGAAAAAATAATTAGAGTAACAACTTCAGAATTTGTCTAGAAGCCATTTTTTTCTGGTTTTTTCAGCCATATTAATATATAATTGACAAATAAAAATTGTATATATTTACACTGTACAACATGATGTTTTGATATATGTGCATATTGTGAGGTGACTAAATCAAGCTGATTAACATATCCATCACCTCACATATTTATTCTTTGGTGTGTGGTGAGACCATTTTAGATCTATTCTCTTAGCAATTTTCAAGTATAAAATATAGTATTATTAACTATCGTCACCAGGCCGTACAATACATCTCCAGAACTTACTCGTTCTGTCTAACTGAAATTTTGACCAATTTCTCCCCATCTCCTGCTCCAACCCCTGGAAACTACCATTCCACTTTTTGCTTCTGTGTTTGACCTTTTTATTAGATTCCACATGTAAGTGAGATCATGTAGTATTTGTCTTTCTGTGCCTGGCTTATATCACTTAATGTAATGTCTTCCAGGTTCATCCATGTTGTCACAAATGACAGGATTTCCTTCTTTTTAAAAGCTGAGTAGTATTCTATTTGTGTATTTATACCACATTTTCTTTATTCATTCATCCATCCATGGACACTTAGTTTGTTTCCATATCTTGCTGTTGTGAATAGTGCTGCAACAACCATGAGAGTGCAGATATCTCTTCAATATACTAATTTCATGTCCTTTGGATATGTACCCAATAGTGGGATTGCTGGATCATATGGTAACTCTATTTTTAATTTTTTGAGGAACCTCAATACTGTTTTCCATAATGGCTGTACTAATTTACATTCTCATTAACAATGTACAAGTGTTCTCTTTTCTTCACTTCTTTGTTCTCTTTTCTCCAACACTTGTTATCTTTTGTCTCTTTGATAATAGCCCTTCTAAAACAGGTATGCAGTGATATCTCATTGTAATTTTAATTTGCATTTCTCTGATGATTTGTGATGTTGAGCATTTTTTCATATGCCTGTTGGCCAGTTGTATGTCTTCTTTTGAGAAATGTCTATTCAGATTGTTTGTCCATTGTTTAATTGCCTAAGTTAAAAAAGAGGAATAGGCAGATTTAAGACAAAAATAAAAAATTCACTTGTAATAGCTCACTAAATAGACATTTCACCTGGTATTTATACCTTTGAAGTTTTTCTATCAAAGTTATTTTCTTTCTGCAATTGATTACTTGGTGTAATACATTTGTGATTGGGTTAGAGTCTGACCATATAATGTTTTCAAGGGCACAGTAATGCCACCTTTAGAAACATATCCTACAGTTATCATTTCACAGAGATAAAGTTTATCATGGCATTGTTTGTAATATCAAAAGATAGAAAAGCCCATAAATGTACAACATTAGCAGACTAGTTAAAAAAATTATATAACATGCACATAATAGAGTATTTGCAGCCAATAAAAGAGAATGAGGTATATCTACATGTGCCAATATGAAATGAATTCAAAGGTACGTTTTAAGTGAATAAAGCAAACGGCAGAACATTGTCAATAATATGCATTTTGTATGCTTACAATATTTTTATGGGTTACACAAAACCCTCATAATAGTTGTTGTTCTGGGGAAGGCCACAGGAGATGTGATTCTGAGATGGAAAAAATCTTATTTTTCATTGAAATGTTTTAATTTTTTACCGTGAGTGTATATTAATTTTTAGTTAAAAGTAGAGAATAAAATGAGAAGAGGGAGATGTTAGGTCTATATTTCATGAAAATAATCAAAATCACTACCAATTTTGGATAATGATAATCAATTCAAATTGCAAATTAGCAACTAATTAATCTCTGAACTTATCAGCAGCATTTTAACATCTCACCAGATCTCTGTAAGAGTTTCAACCATGTGTCAAGCAGTCACTTACTCAGGCATTCATTCATTGTATCATTCAGTTAAAACTAACTGTGGGCCTGCCCTATGCCAGGCACCATGCCAGGATGTAGGAACCCAGAAGTGAGCAAGAAAAGAATGAGTCCTGCCCTCCTTCAAGCTCACAGTCTAGCAGGAAAGACCAACCTTCCAACTAAGTAACTGGGGAAACATTGAGGAGGGTTGTAAGAGCACTTGGAGGGATGCTTACACTAGTCTATATATCAGGAAGACCCCTAAGGAAAGGACATTTAGCTAACACCTGGACAGAATCAGGTGGCAGGTGAGAAAAAATGTGTTCTAAGACTAGAGGGGCAGATGGTACAACCTTAGGGATAAGAGAGAGCTCTACTTAAAGGGATTGAGAGGCATCTGGACCAACGAAGTACCAAGTTCAGTGGAAAGCATAGGGAGACCATCAGGCAGCAGATCCCAGGAGACCTGAGCAAAATCAAGAATTCTGGACCTCACTCTAGTGACAAGAAACACGGCAGGATTTTAAGCAGGTGTATTATTTCGCTAGGGCTGCCGTAACAAATTACTACAAACTGGGTAGCTTAAAAACAACAGAAATTTATTCTCTCATACTTCTGAAGGCAGAAGTCTAAAACCAAAGGGTCCACAGGGCTGTGCTCCCTCTGGAAGCTCTAGGGGAGCACCGTTCCTGGCGTCTTCCTAGCTTCTGGTGGTTGCTGGCAGTCCTTGGTGTTCCTTGACTTAAAGCCACATCACTCCAGTCTCTGCCTCTGTCAACGCATGGCCTTCTCCTCTCTGTGTCTGTGTCTCTGTGTTCCAATTTCTTTCTTTTTTATGGACACCAGTCATAATGGATTTAGGACCCACTTGATCCAGTATAACTATCTTAACTTGAGTACATCTAAATAGACCTATTCCAAATAAAGTCGTATTCATGGGGCTCCACATAGATTTAAATTTGGGGGGAGGGACAAAACCCAGTACAGCAAGAAAATGATATAATCTGATTTGCATATTAGAAAAACTGTTCCTAGGATAATGGGAAAGATAGAGAGAGAGCAAGACTGGAAGGATGAAGATTAACTTCATATACATCTTTACTATTTTTGCAACATGAGGTTTATTTTGAGGTCCTAGCTGTGCATCACACATTGAGTTAAGACTGTTTTCATGGTATCTCATTCAGTCCTCACACTGCCCTGTGAAGACAGTCAGAGATGTGACTTTACCTGTCCACAGCCACACAGCCTGGCTTCAAACCCAGATCTGGCCGACTCTAGAGCTCATAAGGTTTCCATCCCCCCAGACTGAAACTGAAGATGTTCTCAGGCCAATGTGAATCCTTTGACATGGGTTTCAGGAAGCAGAAAATACTGCACACTAACACAGTTCTGTTTGCAAGCTCACTTCATATTCCCTATGCAAAGCCAGGGCAAAAGGTGAACAGTTAACATGTCCTAAATAGCAGTCATGTTGTACCACGAAGGAATCTGAGGGTTCCAATCACAACGCACCATGTCCAGTGATTCAACACTAGGTCAGACCACTAGGTCATGATTCAACACTAGGTCAGAAATAGTCTTTAAAAAAAGGCGTATGTAAAATCTGTGCTTCACAATCACAAGCCCATATTAAAAGAAGCCTTCTTTTTAACAAAATGAAGAAACTTGAAGCTATTATCTGAAAAACTCAGGCACAGAAATGAGTTCAGAGGACAAAAGCGGTAATTTGGTGGGAATGGTTCAGGCTGATAGCTGATATTGATCAGAAACACAGACGACCTGATATTTTCCCTCTTCCTCTCTTTGCCTCCATCATCCACAATTGTAAAGGTGGATTTGAATTTTAAGAAGAGACAATGAAGACTAAGGTTATTCTCTCTTGAGCTCAGTAGTTTTCAGGGGGAAAAATGAGTGTCGTGGGTGTAGGTTACTTAGAGCTTTCATCACATACCACAATTTTGTCATCACAGAATTGGTCTGACCAGAGCACCCACCTCTAAATTCTCTCTTTTTTGTCTCGTTTTGTTTTTTGGTTTTTGGTTTTTTTTCCTAAAAAGATAACCGGTAAGAGGATCTTAACCCTTGACTTGGTGTTGTCAGCACCACGCTCTCCCAAGTGAGCCACGGGCCAGTCCGATTGCCTCATGTTTTTTTCTGAAATATTAAAATAGAAAGGAAGGAAGGAATGAGGGAAAGAAAGAAGGAACGGAGGGAGAGAGGAAAAAGGGAGGGAAGGAGGGAGAAAAGAATGAAAACAAGTAGCAAAGAAACTTGAAAAAAGTAAATGTGAATCCAAAAGAGGTGGCAAAAACAATAGCCTGATTGATTACTCTAATATTTATTACTGGTTAAAAACAAAAAAGCCTTTAAATCGGGTTATAATTTATAAACTGGTTCCCAAAAATAAAGAAAAAAAAGTGTTTAAAAGCAACTAATAAGCAATTTTTATCTAGGAAGTGGGTGATTTTTGTGTGGGGCGGGGGAGACAGGCTTCAGGCTTTGCCTCATATCCTAGAAGCATCCCATATACTTAGATGTGACGTTGCCTTGGTAACCACAACTTGGTGACCTCGTTATTTCAACCTAATCCTGCTTTGAAATTATAGTTGCTCCACCCTTTTGCCTGGCTAGCCTGATAACATAATCATTGTAAATGAGGATGGGAAAAAAACAGCAGGATACAGTCCCTCCGGTGACACAAGACCAGTCTCACCTTATCATGGAAACAGGCGAACAATTAAATGGCTTACATCTAAAACCCTGAAAGTGGATTTTCTTATTTTTTTATATGGTTTGTTATGCTTATTTTCAAAACCTACTGGTGGATTCAATGTAGCAGGGTATCTTGATATTACTCTATGAAAACGGAAATTTCCTATTTGTGTTTTCTAAAAAAAAAAAAAAAAAACTGAAGAGCTAAACTGTCAAAGGTGAAGTTCTTAATTATGCATTTGTTTTGCCCAACAGCTGAATAGAAACTGGAATCATAATATAATTTTTAACAGACTGGAAGTATCTGGGTTTGTTTGCCCGGCTTAACTTCCTCTGGCTAAAGCCCCACAAATCAGTTGTCATCTTGAATTCAGATTCCTTTCACAATGAAGGAGTCCTAGGAAATGACATTGCTTAAGTTCTGAATGCATCAAGTATACATACAGTTTAAAGAAAATGTAATTTACTCATTTGTTCAATTTGGGTGCTCTGAGATCTCTGCTCGAAAAGGAAGGGAAATTCCATTCTCTTTCTCACTCATTTCCTCCTTTTTATTTTTTTTTTTATTTTTTTTTTATTTTTTGCATTCCAAAATGGCTAGAGTATTGTCGTGATAGTTCCAGATCTCAAATCTCAATAAAATTTTCACACTGCACCCAGTTCACATGCTGAAGAGTCTGGGGAGCTGTATGACTCTGCCTCTTAGACACACTCCTTATTTCTGACTGCCACCCCCAGCCCCGAGCCCCACCCCCTCTTTCCAGGAGATCCCCATTGTGGCAGTTGGTGGAGGGAGGGGGACTTGGATATATCCTTCCCCTGGTTCTTTTGGTGGAAATGGTCACCACTCCTCTGTCTCATAACTGTGCTTCCCAAAGAATAATTATTTGATATTGGTGGATGTGCTGTTGGCCTCACCATTGCATGTCAGTGACAGCTCACAGGTGAGAGGCAAGTTCCTAGTCAAGGCCATTTTTCAGAAAGAAGCCAGGACCACATCTGGATATGCCCAGGGCACAATGCCATCCATGCTGTCATTCCCTCCTCCCTGCAGAAAGAGAGCCACCACCACCTATTTTGTATATCTACCAACACTATTGTGATATCATCTTAAGAATGCAGGGAGAGATGATGGCTTCTTGAAGAAAGTATGCTGCAAAATTAAAGCTTTACTATCAGAATGATATTATCAAATCTCTATGGAGAAATAATTTGGATGAGTGTGCATTGGACTTAAAAGCAAATCTTCCCTTTTGCTGGGAGGTGAGTAAAAAGTAGCATTTTATAAAGTGTGAGCTCCAGTTGTACTACACGGGGCCGCTCTTCTCTTGTTTGTGATAGCCACAAGGAGTAAAAATAATAAAAGTAATAAGATGATGATGATAGCAACAGCTAATATTTAGTGAGTTCTCACCGTATCATTTGCCCCATTTTACAGAGGAGAAACTGAAATACAGACAGCTAGCTGCCTTGCACAGCATCCCATAGCTGGCAGCAGATGGCAACCCAAGGTGCAGATGCGTTTAGCTACTCTGCTATTCTGTACCCACTGGAACTAACTGTACCACCAGGACCAGTAGTTGGAACCTATGGGTAGACACATCAAAACTCACTTTGAGAAGGAAGTGCTAAGTAGTCCAATCTGTCAAAAGACAAAATAGACATAGGTGGCCTCAAAAACAAAGGAAACACAAAATATAAAACCTAGGACCAAATATCCTTGACCTCCCAGAACAGATCCGAGTATAAACATTGTATTCTAAGTATTCATCTGATGGTGTACTTCTGGCTTCGGGGTTCTTAAATGATATATATATAGAGAGAGAGAGAAAGAGAAACAAATTCCTTCTGATTCAATCATCTATGAAGGAAAAAGCAAAGAAGAGGAATACAGTTATGAGAATGGCACTGGGATGGGGGTCAGGGACTAATAATAGAAAATTTTAGGTCTAGGCTAAAAATTGAGAGAACTCAGACAGTTACTGTGAAGATCAGATGACGACATGCAGGAAACAGAAAAGCACCAAGCCTGGTTGAATGTCAGGCATCACGGTGACACAGGCGATCAGCAGTGCCACGGGTTCCTGAGCTTGTGACGCAGTGGGAGCAGTCTGGTGAACACGGTTCTACTGAACACTCAAGCCAGGAAGAAACAAGGATGAGGAGGCTTTGGGGACAAAGACAATGACGAAAGTGGCTGGGGGTGGAGCGGGGAATCTGTGAAGGGAAGGTCCAATGTGGGCAGGGCTTGGTCAGTGAGGTGTCCCGATTCACAAAGCTCCTCCCTTGCACTCTTTGCCCCCAAAAGACTTGAAAACAACCAAATTGCCACTCTTTCCCATATCGCCTTCCCTCTACGGCAGCCTCTCCCTTCTCCTTCAGCTTGGCTGTCTCTCATTTTCGTTTTGGGTCTCTTCTTATCACTTTCTACAGAAATCTTTTCTGGACTTTCCCTGCATCCCATGCTAAGTCATTCTCCTTTCACTCTCCAAACACTCTGTCCTTTCTCCACCTCTGTATTGTTACTGACTCTTGCTCCATCTTCCCTCCCCACCCCCACCACCCCCCATAAACTTATAAACCCTGTGAAGGCAAGAACCATGGTGTCTGCACAGTGCCTGGCACATCACAGACACTGAATAAATTCATTCATTCATTTATTCACTCGACACATGTTTCCTGAATGCACATTCTGTGCCAGGCACTGGAGTAAAGCAGTGAACAGGGCAGAGGAGATTCCTGACTTCATTCTTGGGGAGGAAAGATTTTTTTAAAATCAAGTCAACAAAAACAAACAAGATAGCTACAGATTGCTGTAAGTGGTATAGAAAAAAAAATGAACAGGATGATGACATGACAGAGGAAAATCTCTTAGTCCACCTCTTTTGATCCTGGGAGAATGCACCATCTGCAGCCCAAAGCCACGCTCCTTCTTTCATGGGGCATTCACCGGGGACTCGCTGGGCAGCAGGCACTGAGGTCCTCAGGGACATCACAGGTCAGGGAGGGGAACTGGAGAATGAAGCAGAGATCCCAGTCATGGGTGACTGGGACAGATGGTCACATGGGGCTGGGTGTGATGGAGGGGGCCAAGTGGTAAGTATGTTGAAGAGGGGGGACAAGTGCTGCAGAAGAGATTCTGGTGAAGGTGACTTTGAGCCTGGTGATGCAGAGCACTGAGGGTTCTGGGACCAAACTACCTGAGTCTGAATCCCACGCCCACCACTTACAAGCTGTGTGACTTTGGATGAGTTACTTAATCTCTCTGAGCCTCAGTTTCCTCATCTGTAAAATGAAGGTAATAATAACACTTGCCTTACAGGGTAGTTGTGAGGATTAAATCAGTTAATCCTCTAAAGAGTAAACTGTTTAGAGCAGGGTGAGCACGTGGTGAGCGCTGTACGTGTGGATCGCTATTATTGTTTTTCAGAATGCAAGAGTGAGCTCAGTGAGGAAGGGGAGGTGCAGAAAGCATTGCAGGAAGAACGAATGGCTGTGGAATGAAGGAAAGGATGGTAAATGACACCAAGGTGCCAAGTCAGTCGGTCAACAGGCTCTACCTTTGTCCACGAATGATCACAAGGGGGAATTCATCGTGCCTAGAAATGCCCTATGGGTTAAGGACAAACCCAGGAGAAATAGAGGATATGGTCTCTGTCCTCTAAGACATAATTTAACAAGACTAAACACACCAGAAAGACTAAACCCATAAGGAGGATCCAAGACAGCAAATAACTAGTGCTGAACTAGGTAGCCAGACTCCAATGAGAATAACCAAAAAAATATGAGTCATACATAACACTCATGTGTTGATGATATGTCAGACACTGGGCTAAACACTTTCCATGCTTTTCCTGCTCAAATTTTGACCTACAAATATGCATTGTGTGACTGCCTCCAATGACAAATCCTCCAAGAGATTTCAGAGTTGGGAGAGAGATCAACCAAAAGGCCTCATGAAGATGGTAAAGTTTGAGCTGGGCCTTAAAGGAAGGTAAGAATTTGAATACAGGGATGAGCAAAGGAGGAATCAGAGCCACTCGGTCCAAAAGAAATATAAAATGAGCCACAAATACAAGCCACACATATAACTTTGAATTTTCTAGTAGCCACGTTTTTAAAAAGTAGAAAGAAACAGGTGGAATTCACTTTTAAAACGTATTTTATTGAACCCAATATTTGCAACACAGTATCATTTCAGCCTGTAATCAGTATAGAAAATTATTAATGAGATACTTTACATTCTTTTTACCACACTAAGTCTTTGATATCTGGCCTGCGTTTTCCAGTTACAGAACTCAGCGGTCCAAATAGCTGCATTTCAAGTGTCTGCCGTCTTGGACAGTACATGTCAATAGGGGAAAAGAGCTGGCATGTATCGAAGTCTCTCCAGGTCCCACTCACTTTTTAGAGAAACATTATTTTATTTAATCTTCCAAGCCATCCACTTAGGGAAATACTAGTACTATACCCATTTTACAGGTGAGGACTCTGAGACTCTACGAGGTTAAATCTTATGGGTAGATCTAGGATTTAAACCCAGCCCTGATCAACTTCAAGCTTGGACATGTTTCTCACTTGAAAATTGTCTTAGGCCAATGCCACTGGGAACTGTGCACTACAAAACAAGATGAGGATGCTCGAGCAGAAAAAACCCCCCGAGATGCTGGGGTCCGCTTCTGAGCGCTTCCTCCCCGGCCCCACAGCCCAGGGCGGGCTTGCACAACCCACACCCAAAACCTTTCCCTGTCCCCGACTCGTGTGCTGCTCCCTAACAGCAAAACCACAAAAGGGTATTATTGCAGGAGGCAAGAAGGGGCACTTGTGGCACATAAATATTTAACTTTTGTTGCAGGGAAGTGCTTCTCGGCAGCCAAGCAGGACTCGCTTACACCCTTTGCGAGCTCTATTCTGTTGTCAATTACTTCTCCTAAACTATTAGGAGGGGCGGGGGCAGTATAAACAGAATTAACAGTAATTTATGATCTGAAAAGGGACAGCAGGGCTTCGAAATCTGTGTCCATTAGGATACCTTCCCCACGCTCCTCTGGGTCCCGGGGCCAGGGGATCGCCGCAGGGAAAGGATGTTTGTCCAGCGCTTCTGGCACACAAGGCGCTTTTCCTTGCGCCCCAGGGCAGGGTGCAGCCAACTTTCCGCAGAAGGTCTGGCCCGTGCTGAGCGCGCTGCCGGGACCCTGTCCCCGGTGTGGGAAGGCTGAGCTGTTCAGATGTTTTGTGTTCTTTTATTTATGTCTTGTTCCATCATCCCTCCAAGATTTCTACAGGGACTTCCAAGCCTGCCGCCCCTCCCCGCCTCGACCATCAGCAAAGCCCGCCAGGGAAATTGCCAAGAGAGACCCTCATCAGCTCCAGTGGGAATTTTTCCATGCTTCTGCCTTCGATAGCGCCAGATTCTTCGAGATAAAGGTTTATTCCATCACTAAGGCAGGTTGTGTGGCACCCAGTTTAACTTTGCAGGACCTACTTGTCAAGTCAAGCAACTGCAAGGCCACATCATGCAGCAACTTGAGTTGGAGTCAAAAAGGGTAGCCAGTGGTGCCCCAGGATTATTGGGTGGTTTTGCGTTTTGTTTTGTTTGTTTTCCTTTTGGGGCGGGGGGATGAGATGACATGGTCGGGCTCTGAACACAGTCTCTGGCACGTGCCTATGTTCGGCTCGAAACTAATGATGCGATCAAGTTTTGGGGTGAATTTTGGAGCTAGAGAGACAAAAAGAAAATTTCATCAACCACCCCCAGAATCTGCTCACCGAAGCCCCTTACGTTTGCATCTGCCACCAGCCAGTCTCTCAGGTCGCTAGCGACCCCAAGTGGCCAATTTAAAATAACTGCTTTTTTTTTTTTCTTTGCCTGCAAGAAAGAAATACTTTTAGGTTTTACTCCCAAATCCTTGCAGAATTTTTAAACAGCAGTGCTGGAAAGACAGTTAATGTCACCGGACACAACCATGTCATTTTACAGGAAGCAGAGGTCCAGAGAGGTAAAGAGGGTTCCAGAAGTCACACCACATGTTCAGGTCAAGTTAGGAAACAGTACAAGGAATTGCTCCAAGAGATCCTATGCTACCAGATTTTTAGTTCCTTAATGGAAGAAGAGAAAAGGGCATTTGTTTCCCCAGACACCAAAAGAAATACTGCTATTACAGAAGAACTACTGTAAAAAGACCGTGCGTTATAAAAGATCCAGAGTTCCATGAGGTACACAGCCCATGCACATGCTTTTTTTTTTTTTCCTTTTCTATGCCTAAAACTGACCAGGGTACATTAAATTGAGTCATAGCAAGAGTGGGGCCAGCATGGACGAGAGGAAGGAATCATCACTTGGCAAATGTAGATTAGATGCTTACTCCAAAGCCTGGCCCTTGAGTAAAAGGAAAGTTTGGGTTTGAGCTCCACCCTTATAACAGCACAGCATAGTGGGCACTATTATTCCCATTTTAGAAATGAGAAAATTGAGACTAAGGAAATGAACAGACTTGCCCAAGATCAACCAGTAACTAATTGCAAAGCCTACTCTCTAAATAACTTTACTTACAAATGCCTCAATTTACCCATCCACCAAATGGGATAATAGACTCTGCCTGTAGAATCAGAAAATGTTAGTGTTAGAAAAGGTCCTCAGGGGAACCCTCTTTCAAAGAAAATGGACCCCCTGTATATAAAACAGACAATATATATTTGCATATATATGATGCAACATCTATCAAAGAGAACATGGGTGCTATTCTGACCAACACGAGATTTGAAGCTGAGTTAGACATGGCATTTGCAGTTTTAGTTCAACTTAAGCATCCAGGTTATTTCTACATTCTGCTTTGTTTACTTTGTAACTTGAAGTGTCTGATTCACTTTACCCAAGATAAAAGTTTATTTTGATTTGATGGACAATGTTGCTGCTGCTGTTCAAATCACCTGCCCATCCAACCTCAGGACCATCTTCAATTTAAGCGAGGTAGTAGGAGACATTTCATTTAGAGTCTGCTCAAAAAACAGTTAACAAGTGGCCATGCTGGAATCTCCGTGGTGTTAAAATATGACATTCCATATACATTTAAGTGTGTCTATTGTTATCTATTACCACCACTAAAGTAGTTTTAAATTGGGTGCAGTTGAGCTTAAAATCATTTGTTTAACTCAAGCACCACCAAAGAATCCAAAAGTTTGAGGAGGACAAAGGAAAATTTGAAAATCACTGATCTAGTTCAGGCTGCTACCAGGGAATCCCACTCAAAGCAAAAACTAGAACATCCAAGGTTTAGCTCTAGTTCAAACCTCTACTCCCACCCACTCACCCACCACCACCACTGCCACCCACATGTTACCTTTCTCATGAGGCATTTCTCCTGATCTCCTCCTGCCATGAGTAGCTGGACCCCTAGTAGGACACTGCCTCCCACCTAGCAGCTCTGTCCCAAGCATGGGCAGAACTCCCTTTGCAGTCTGCTCTGAGCACCATGGAGACAGTCTGGAATTTTCCCAATACTGCACCTAAAATTACTGCAGGAGAATAAAAGGTAAATAAACACAGAGAGTGGGAGAAACCGAGAATCAGTCTGATTCACAAAGCCTGAGATTCTGATCCAAATCTAACCAGAGGTGGTTCTCTCTAGAGCTAACAAATCCTGCCCTGTTCCAGGAGGGATCTCAAGATAGAAACACTCCATGCAAATTATTGCAGCCCTTCTGAAAAGCAATCTGGCACCATGATTCAAAGTCTGTAAAAGATTCCTGTGCTCTGGAATTCTGCTTCTGGCAACTCACCTGACCGAAATAATCAGACACTGCAGGCAATAATTCATACACAAAGATGTTCACCACTAACTTAATTATAATTACAAAAAAAAAGGAAACAAATTGTGTAACAACATGGCTTATGATGTAATCATAAAACGGAAGATTATGTACCAATTAAAAATGATGTTTTCAAAGCGTTTTTAATGACACTAAGTGGGGAAAAAAGGATTTTTAATGGCATCAAGTGAAGAAGCAAGGTGCAAAACTGAAATACGTGATGTGATCGATTATTTTACACCAAAACAAGAGACGTATGAATGTGTAGAGAAAAAATGAGAAAAAAAACACCAAAATGTTCACAATAGTTATGCCTGAGTGGTGAGATTAATTCTGATTTTCTTTTCTACTTACTTTTTTGCTTTAATTTTACAATAAGCATGTATTGATTCATAATCTGGAAATAAAATTAACTGGTTTATTTTTTTAAGATCTTGACTCCGTAGCCTGAGAGGCTGATACATTTCTCAGTCCACATCCTCCCCATATCCGGTCCCCACCCTCCTTCTCTTGGTGTCTCCAGCTCCACTCACCGCACCTTTGCCCCTCCTTCCTGCTTGTCCATCCAGAGATCCACATTCATGACCCAGCCAACTACATGACCCCTCAGAGTCACATATGTCAAGATGCTAGTGCCTCTTCTGAATTCCTTACTACTAAATAGAGCAACCCTGTGAAAATCCACATTCCCCAGTCCTCTTAGAATGCTCTTCTCCTTCCCTCTGGCTGAAAGGCCAGGTCTATGTTGAATTTGGAATTTATTCAATATTAATTGAGCATCACAGTGTGCCAGGCCCTCTTCTGGCAGGAGACAAGAGACAAGGTCCCTAACTTCAGGGGTAATAGCTAACAAATAATCAGATCAATGAGAAAGAGTATCAGCTCTGATAAGTGCCATGCTCAGAGTGACTCCCAGGCCACCTGAACTGGTTATTCTCTAGATCCGTGATGGCCAAGCCATGAGGGAATATGCAGGAGACAGGCTGATGTCAAGATGCTTAGTAAAGCCCAATTTCTTCTGAGCTCAAGTCTTGGTGGTGAATATTAGAAGAAGCCCAGAACTCTCAAGAGGAGAGTTACAGGAGACCTCTAAAGACAAACATGCTTACACGAGGCAGTGGCAAGCTGACTCCCATTTTTCTGACAATATTCTCAATATTCTCTCCATCTCCTGCCAAGTGATGTGGGTAAGGAAAGAAAATGGGAAAGAACTGAGATGCAATATTTGAGACTCAAATATCTCTTCCAAAAAATAGACTCTGAAATGGACTCCAAGGGGCCTGGAACTTGCCTTTCATGTGAGTTGCTTCTGGTTTTGGTTTTTGTTATTTTCAAAAGAACAATAAAAACTTTAAAATCACTGTAAACCACAATGGCTTTATCTTTGTTAAGTTCCCTCAGCAAATACCTTAGGATCTGGAAGTCCTAGGAGCAGAAATGCAATGTACAACCTAAGACAGAAAGCAATGGGAATCCAAAGAAAAGAGAGAACTTCCAACTCACTTCTGTCTTCCCAGCACCACGCTGCAATACGCACACACAGCCTCACACACACCCATCCTTCCTTCCCAGATAATCTATGGTGTTGCCTGAGCATCCATTCAGAAAATTTTCCAGTATTTCTGTAACTTACATAACATTTCTTTCAGGACATAAATAGGGATTTCAACTGGGCCGAAAGCTGTCACTAAATCACCAAAAGATTCATCAAGCACCAAACAACAGAGCGGAAAATGGTTTGAAGCTGATTGTAAAAGATTAAGGCAAAATGTTCTATCCTGAGGAATTGCTGTTTGAACAGGAAATCAAATGACCTAAGGTGATTGTTCGGGTGAAGGAAGGTTACAGACATAAATCGAGGAAACAGCCAACATGCAGCTGTTCTCATGCCCATGGAAAATTTTGAGAGAGAACTCAAGAAAATGAAAATGGGACTAGCCCCAAATATATCCCAGATGTCCGCTTCTGACTCCCAAGAAATGGGAAGGCAACATGGAAAAAATACTTAAAATGAAAAGTATTTTGGGATTTGCTCCCCCACTAATCTGGCTTGCAGAATTTACCTTCTCTAATTTTTTAAACCAGATAACCAGTTTGGTACTTAAGCATACGCTGCCTTGTTCTCTAAATGTGTCAGTGTGTATTTTGTTTCTCCAGCCATATAGATGGGCCTCAAGGGCAGAAGCCAGAGCTTGTGCCTGCATCGAGCACATGGCTGCTAGTAGGTGTTCAATATAGATTTATTGATTGATGGAAACATAAACCTTAACAATGTGAGGGTCCATATATACATGTTACCTGTTAATAAAAGGCACACAAGCAGCCAGGTTGTATAGTGAAAGGGTTGATGAAGCAATTGGTAATCATAATAATCGCAAATAAATAGCTCTTTACAGTTTACAAAGCTCTTTCATAAACTTTATCTCTTAATTCCCATAACAGCCATGTGAAATAAGTATTGAGGTTAATTCCCCAGTCCCAGCACCTTTCTGAGAATATAACCAGATGGACTAATTACTCAGTTCATAAAAATATATATCCACCCTCACCACAGGAATCCCAGATTGAGCTGTGTTAGCAGAAACAAACAGCAGTAAACTTTCCTTGCGCATCCTCGAAAAGACATATAGAGACTGAACAACAGCAGCTATAAACAGCAAACTGAATTCATCTGGGAAGAAAAACTGTGGACCTTATTCCTATCGTTGTTAGTTCAGTTTGGGTTTGTGGGGATGTTTTGGTTTTATTTTGAGTTTCTGACATAATTTTTTAACAGTTGAGCCCCTTACCCCCAAAATATACACACACAAAAAAAACTAAAATGGTCTGGGGAAAGAAAATCTAGAAAATATTTCATGCATTAATCTATTTCAGCTCATCTTTTATTTTGAACAAACCCCCAGGTTGGGCCAAGAAACTCATGAATAAACCTGTTTTTATTATGTTTCTAGATCAATCTTTCAATTTTAAAGGCTTTGAAAAATGAGTTTGCAATTGTACAATTCTCCAGATTTTTTTGAGACTTTTCTTATTATAATAACTATAATTTATTTTAGAATATATCAGTACTCCAAATGTAAGAAGCATAGTGTGTATGTGTGTGTGTGTGTGTGTGTGTGTGTGTGTGTGTGTGTCTAAATTAGTTAACATTTGAAGAACTCTAATCAGAAATATACCCCCCAGGAATGTTAATTAGCATTTGAAAGATCCTGATCAGAAATCCCAACTCTAGAAATTCCATGACAATTACTCCAAATATCAAATTCTTAATCTATACTATAGGGCTTATTAATTTAGCATAAGGGATATTTCAAATAATTTCTCACTGTTGAAATTAGTAGTGTTCAAATACGTGGGTTGGCTAGAAATATAGCACAGACACCTATCTCCACTAGCATAAATCGAGTATTAGAATCTGAGGAGCCCAATAGTCTAAATCAGTGGGACAGCATAGCCTAAGTCTCATTTTGGTACTACTCACATCACTTGATCAAGCAGAAAAGCTGGCTAATCCTACCTCTAGATGTGATATTGCTGCATTTCACTGCAGCAAACCTTTCTTGCAAGGTGCTTTTAAGAGCGCCAAAGGACAGAGAGCTAGGACCTCACCAAGATTACAAAATCAGACCTATGACTGCTATGGGTCCTTCTCACTAATAAATATTGGCACAGAATTTGTTGTAACTTCATGGTAACATAACATCTGATAGCAATATCATAGGGGAGAGAGGGGACTGTGGCTCTCACCTGCCTATAATCCTAGGAGGCAGCCAATATCCACCCAAAACTACATGACAATTCTGAACCTGCCAGATTGGCCTGGGATAGTTGCAATAGCTCAGCTTGAATTTATACTATCAGGGATATGTCAGACGTAGGACAATGATTATGCACAGGGAAAGGTGCTTCACCTTCTCTCCTTGTGTGGGGAAGTTCTGGGAGGGCATTTCTGCCCTTTCTCCACCTCTACCTTCCCAACCTGCTCTTTCTTAATACGGGAGTGGCTGAAATCTTTGGCCAGAGCTTGGACACTCACTACGCCACCTTGCATCGTGATAACAGTTAATGGTCATTTGTGACATGCACCCACTCTCTTTCCACTTCCTCCTTTACTCCTTCCTGGGGTACAACAGGCCATCTTTAGCTTTGCAGCTTCCATTTGGTAGATGCATCTGGGAAGGCTCTAGGACGTTCCTGCTGAAGGCAGGCTCTCCTGTGGTGTTGGCTTTCTCTGTTTGGACCTTAGCTACGGTGCGCATTCATGTGGCCAATAAGGAAATGGATTCAGAGTGAGCTCTGCTGTAGAGATTAGCTAGTGTGCTTACTCTCTCTTTCTTTCTCTCTCTCTTTCACACACACACACACACGCACACGCACACACACACATGCACACACACACACACAAACACACCACACAGATCTCAAGATTCAGACTCAGGTCTAAGCTTTGCTCTCCAGTCCGTCTTTTGCCAGGTGATGACAGATGGGTTGCTGGGAGCTTGCCCACGCATTACTTAATTAAACAGTTCTTCACTTGTCATTGGCAACTGATCCCCAGGTGTACACTCCACTGGCCAGAAACTCAGAGAAGAAGAAAGACGTTGCGCCCTGATCTCTATTAGAATACTCTGTACCCATCAACATCATTTTTTAACAATATTTAATAACATGGTAAATACAATAGCAAGTGAAATAAACTTTGTGCTCAAGAGGATATGTATTACAGTTTCGGCTTTGCTTTATATATGAAAGGAGAATAGAAGAAAAGATCCTATTTCAGATGGATGACACCACTGAAGATTTCTGTTTTTGCTCATTATACTTTCAAAATGCTTTATAATGAACAAAAACATTTATAACCAGTGAAAACATATTACTGTAACAATCTAAATATTTGCTCTTGTCAAGGCATACTCTGTACCAGCAATGCCCCCATAGGAATAGAATGCAAGCCACATGCGGAATTTTAGATTTTCTAGAGGGCATATTTGTAAAAGCACAAGGAAATGGGTAAAGGTGACTTTAATGACGTATTTTATTTAACCCAATATACCAAAATATTATTATTTGAATATGAAAATATAAAAGATTAGTGAGATATTTACATTCTTTCTTTTGCACCAAGTCTTAAGAATATGGGGTGTGTCTTACACAGAGAACTAGCCACATTTCATACGGGCCACACTTCAAACCACATGTGACAAGAGGCTCCTGTGATGGACATCACAGCTCTGCACACTAGGAATGAAAGAGTTGACATGGAAAGCACGACACAAGGGCTCCTCACCCCTTGCCTTGACCTGGAGATCTCCCGGGGCTACACCCACCTCGCAGCCCCCGTCCTGGTGCCCTCGTCCTGCTGCCCCTGTCCTGGTGCTCCTGTGCCAGAACCACAAAAGCCATTCTGCCCATCTGCCTTCTTGAATTTTCCCTTCTACCAGGAGATGGGGGTCATTTCCAGTCATTCCCCTTAAATATTTTCTTCTCAAATTTAATGTCAAACTGGCTTGAAAAAGTAATTTTAGCAATACTAAAGCAATCACATCTTCCTTTTAGTGCCAAAATCATATTTCCAGCAAATGTAATTTCTTGTACTAAGTACAAATGTCTAGCATACAGCAAAGAATATCAGTAATGTTACTTACTTTTCTAGAACACGTGGTGGTTTCCCAGGCACTTCAGTGGTTTCCCATTGCTCTCAAAGCAATGTGCCATCTCCTGCCAAGCTCTTTGAGCCCTGACCCCTCCCCACTACACTGCCCTATCTCTTCCCACACTGCTTCAGATCCTGTTTTTCAATCAGACCTGCAGCTCCTGGTCTACACCTGCTCTCTCTTCCACTCACCGATGCCTGCACCTCAGCACGTGCTACTCCTCCTACCTGGGAAGCCTCCCCTGCCTTGTTCATTTCTTTTCTGCTTGCACTTTCTCCAGGAACACTTTCAGGCCCAGCCCAGCCACACCCCAGACTGAGACTGGTGCCCCCCTGCCTTGGGTTCCCTTAGTAACTCGTACACACCTTCTCCCCTGGCCGGGTCCCGCTGGACTTCAAGACTGTGAACAACCTGTGGGCACATCATGTGTCTTATTCACACTTCTTCCCCCTCGCACAGCATCTAGCACACAAGATAGATGAACAGTATCTTATTCTTACTCTTGGCAGCAAGAATTCTACTGCTGAACCACCGATGCAGCTGGGTTTATTTTTGTTCTTGGTAACAAGGGTGAGTAGAAGCCTCAAACATATATGTCCAAATCCTAACCCTCAGTGTCTGTGAATGTGACCTCCCTTGGAAATAGAGTCTTTGCAAATGTAATTAAGTTAAGGATCTCAGGATGGGAGCATCCTGGATTTAGAGTGGGCCCTAAATTCAATGACTGGTGTCCTTATAAGAGAAAGGAGAGGAAGCTGTGATACACACAGACACAGAGAGACGCACAGGGGAAAACCATGTGCAAACAGAGGCAGAGACTGGAGCACTGCGTCTGCAAGCCAAGGTATGCCAACAACGGCCAGGGCCTCCTGCAGCTAAGAGGGAGACACAGATCGGATTCTCCCCCCGAATCGCCAGAGGGAACCAACCCGGCTGACACCTTGATTTTGGACTTCTGAACTCCAGAAGTGTGAGAGAATAAATTTCTGTTGTTTTAAGCTACCACCCTTGTCATAATCAGTTACAGCAGCAAACAAATACAGGGGGATTATGGTGAAATGGGATACAAACACACACATGATGCCTATACGCTTGAGCAAAATATTTTGTTTATGATATGGTTTGATTTTGGAAATTCCCATAAATGCCTAACCGGCTTTGTTCCCCATCTAAGCACCCCCTCCACCCCACCCCGAGCAGGGTGAATCATCTGTGTGGCGAAGCAGGCATCCTGTGAGGAAATAAGCAAGCCCATTCTCTTGACTTCACTGCCCGGTTTCTCTCGCTGTTCCCCATGCTGTTACATCCCACTCCCTGCAGTGGGGTCCGGTCGCATTCTCTGACTTTGCGGTCCCTGCCGCTGTGATGCCTCTTCCTTACCCCCAGGCTTCCACCTGCAGGCTCCTCCTGTCTGCCACACGCTCCCCCAGGATGAGTTCTTGCAAGTTTCAAGATCGTCCCCATCCCAACCCCGACCTCCCAAGCCCACGTGCGTCCTCCACTCAGCCCGACTCCCAGAACGCTGATCTGTGAGCGTGTAACGAGTAAACACATTTCCCTCATTTTCCACACACAATCAATACACCGATAATGATGGTGATTGCTAATTTGGAGCAGCATTAATTAAAGAAGGAGGATCTTTTCTTGTGTATCTACAACACATTTTCAGGTCCAAAATCACATGTTGTCTTTTAACGAGGCCATTGCTCCTCAAGGCACTTTCCTATTTACTTCTTCAACAGAAACTTGAGGGTCACCTGAATAAACATTAAAGTATGCTGGCCTCCACAAATGGTATCATTTTTGATACGTGGTTTCAAAAGAGGTCTGTATCTAATCCCACCATAACTGACTAGCTAATTGTGCTGAAGTAAGTAATATCACTACTCTTTAGCACCACCTGTCTCCCCCCGACCCCCAAGAAATATTACATTTCAGGAATGCAGCAAAGGCAAACCGAATGGAGAGATTCCACATTTCTGGGAC
Source organism: Cynocephalus volans (assembly GCF_027409185.1). Classification (NCBI taxonomy): domain Eukaryota; kingdom Metazoa; phylum Chordata; class Mammalia; order Dermoptera; family Cynocephalidae; genus Cynocephalus; species Cynocephalus volans. The sequence goes on from NC_084468.1 coordinate 14,756,380, forward strand.
ACTGCGGGAGGGTTTTGCAATTAGGAATACGCAAAATTAAGGCACATACCAAGAAGTAGCACTGGCGATTCTCACCATGATGGGGGAAAAGGCACTGTTGAGAACTCCAGGGTTTATTTTTGTAATTTTGACACAATTCAGTAATTTTCCAGAAGGTCAGAGGGCCTGAAGCAGATGGTGCACTTCCTCTGATTCACAACAGGGACGTCCTTCCTGGCCAGTCCTGCCTCTGCCCGCAGCCTCCCAGCCTATCCCCTCCAGACACGGGGGGTTATCTTTCATGTAGCTGATCATGTCATTCTCTTGTTTCAAATGTCCCTGTCACCATTGCCTTGGGGTCAAAATCTGAAGCCCTGGAGCCAGACACCCTGAGTCATTTCAGCCTCACGCCCCCGCCAGCAGCAACACGCACCTGAGCTCAAACCACATCAAAGTAATTTGAATTTCCAGCTCATTTCTCGCAAAGCCAATTTACATCATTTCATAAACGAAGGAGTTTTCTTGTTGTTGGTTATGCATATAGCCTTCTATTTCGTTTTCTTTTGAGCACTTCAGTCACCTTCCCTTCAAATTTTATCATTTAACCTAGTTGTTTTATTTTTATTGTTTCTTTAAATCCTGAAAAGACTAAAGAATAATAAGATCTTCCAAAGTAGGCAGAAACATACACACACACGCACACAAAGATGAGTGTGCTAATGGTATTGTGGTTATGGAGTAGAATGTCCTTGTTCCTGGGACACTCTGCCAGAACATTGTGGTGTCATCAATGTCTGCAATTGATTCTCAAATGATCACCTAATTATAAAAAATGTGGGTGTGAGAGATTGAAACAATGTGGAAATTTTTGAATATAAAAAGTTAGGGAGAGGAAGGAAAGCGGGTTGAATTTTAAGTAAACCCATCATTGAATAAACGGATCCTAAATGTGCTGGCTTTGAGGAAGCAGCGGCTGCCTGTCTCTTATCTGGCTCCCTCTGCCCGAATCCTTTGGTAAATCTCAGAAGCCCGTATTCAAATGCCTCCTTGATCTTTCACTCGCTCCCCCTGGGCCTCTCTGGTCTCCCTCCCCTTTACAATAATACTCTGTTGTTGACATTCTGCATGCTCACAACTGTAATACTGCATTTTGGATTGCAGTCATGAGCATTGTGAGAGCTCCTGGTGCCTAGGGTAGGACCAGGTACACAAAAGGTGTTCATAAACATTGTCCTAGAGGGAATCAGTGAAGAAATGAGGAAATGAATGAAAATATACCATCTATTTTGTACTCAACTATATTCTTTCACCCACCAGGGCACTTGGAAAACTGAGATAATATGAAATCAAACTGAGCCCCACAAGAGCTCACACTTTTAGAGGCTGAGGATTCAAGAATCTGCAAGAGAAATGGGCTGTAGCAACTGAATTTGTCCAGAGAACCATCCCAGTAAAAAGAGACTGGGGAGAGGAGCTCATGATATAGGGTGTACTGATGCTGCTGCTGAGGAAAGTCCCCTAGGGGCACCAGCCATGGGGCTGTTCCCTGTCACACTTGACCAGATGTGCTGGCTTCCACCTAATCCATCCCAGGCAACTCATTCAGCATCTCTTGAGGAGGTGGATTCTAGTCTTTGCTTCTCCATGGATCCACTAGATTTCCAGGGTATCCAAGTAACATTCCATCCATGCGTTACAGCAGACCCATGACAAAGAACTGGGCTTTCGTGGCCAAGAATGTTTGCAGCCCTGAAATGCAAGAAGATGCAGAAATGAAAATCTCCAGCAATCCAGTGAAACCCGACTGAAGGGATTTTATAGCCATCTTGCCTCAGACCATCTACTCACCTATTCCGTTTCTTGCCATCTTTACACCTATCCCGCCTATCCTGCCCCTTAGTAACATCTTTTCTCAATTGTCAAACCTCAACACATCATAATTCAAAACACTTTCAGTTTTAATTGCCCTTTAAAAAGCATTTCTAAATTCCACAATATCTTTCTCGTATAACATACTGATATGTACGTATATCACCTTCCCTTTCTTCAGAACTATTATCTGCCTCCAAACTCATAAACTATTTTTCCGAATGTAAGGTTTTAGGAATTGGATCATAATCTAGACTCCTACTAAACCCTTCTTGTCCCCACCTTCCAACCAGTACCTTTAAGGAGGGCAGGGAGGAATGGAAACCACACAGCCCTTGCAGACAGACCAGAGACTATATGACCTTTATAAGTATCTATCATCTCTCTAAACTTCAGAATCTTCAACTCTAATTAAACAACCACAATTGCACCAGCCTCAAAAGACTATACTACATAATAAATGCTGTAATAAACATGAAATACCCAGCATGTAGACGTAGACACTTGAAAGATGTCTGCATCAGTCAGAGTTTTCCAGAGAAACAGAACCAATAAGATAGAGAGAGAAAAAAAGAAAGAGTTTTATTATAAAGTATTTGCTCACATGATTACGGAAGCTAGGAATTCCCACAATCTGCCAGTTGTAAGCCAGAGACCCAGGAAAGCTAATGGTATAGTTCAAAGGCTTGAGAGCCAGAGGGCCAAGGATACAGACTACAGTCCAGGTCTGAAGGCCGGAGAACCAGGAGCGCAGAGGGCAGAACATCAATGTCCAAGCTCAATCAGTCAGGCAGAGAGAGAATTCAACCTTCCTCTACCTTTTTGTTCTGTTTTGGATCTCAACAGATAGGATCATGCCCACTCACATTGGGGAGGAACATTTGCTTTACTCCATTCACCAATACAAGTGCTAATCTCTTCTGGAATCTTTTCCTCACAGACACACCCAGAAAAAAATGTTTAACCAACTATCTGGGCATCCCATGGCCCAGTCAAGCTGACACATAGAATTAACCATCACAATGTCAGTTCCCTTCTGCATTCTAACAATAGTAAGAGCTGGTATTTACTGAGCACTTGCTATGTGCTTTATGTGTAGTAACTCTTTAATCTTCACAGCAATCCCATGAAATAGGTTTTAATTTATAGAGGAAACTTGGGGGTGGAGGAAGGAGTTAAAAGTAGCAATGCCAAACACTGAAGAGGCACTGTGAAGTCATGGAAATAGCCTAGATGACAGGGCCAAAGCCTAGGCTCTTGTACTGGATCCATCAATTACTAGTTTTGGGACTGTTGAGGGACACCCTTCCTTGGCCCACAGTGGTGCATGAGACTGTTGTGTTTTTCCTTCTCCTTGGTATGGATGGGCCTGCTAATGGTGACCACTGATCTTGAAAGCAGGGAATGCCAAGGTCCCTGTGTCCCTTCCTGAAAAATAGGCTATACATCTGCCATGAGAGAGGAAAATAAATAACATCTGCAAATTTCCTGCCTAAAGAGCCCCTTTGTTTAGAAATCCAGCTTGCTTACGTATATCCTCAGAAAGGCAAATTTTAAGCTTTAGTCAGTTGTCACCGTGGGGCTCACAATGATCCTGGGGAAATTTGTGAAAGCCAATATACAACCCTCCCTTTGCAGGACCAGTCACCCAATAGTCCCTTCCAGGTCCTGGCTGTAGAGTTTAGGCAAGATCCCACTGATGTCCCCCTACTCTATCTCACCCCACTGAGTGATGGTAGGGCTCAGGACCATTTAATGTAAAAAGACAACATCTCACTCCAGCCAGTAAGTAATAACTATTACAGTAATATTGCCTTGCATTGTATGCATAAAGCCTTTCAAACTGCCTCTGTCTCACAGTAATCAAAAGAATTAATCAAAGTCCAGTGCAGAGAAGAGAGATGTGTCCTAAGTTTGCAGGCTCTGGAACACTGACCTCAACACTGAGTTGAGTCACTTAAGTTCACCAAGACTTGAATTTCTTATCCAAAAACTTAACAATAATAATATCTATCCTAACTATTTCAAGGGCCATCGTGAAGATCAAATTTGGGAGGCAGCTCAGCATCCTGATTAAGAGCTCAGATTCGAGTTAGACTGCCTGGGTTTAAGCCCCATCTCTGCTATTTACTAGCAGCATGACCTTGGGCAAGTTATTCATTCAATCGCTCTTTCATTCATTCATTTAACTTGTCTACACCTTAGATTCCTTAGTTGCAAAACAAGGAAAAGATCCTATGTCATAATGTTGCTGTGAGGATAAAATTGGCTAATATATGCTAAGCATCTAGAATGGTATCTGCCACATAGTTGGTGCTTGGATAAGTGGTAACTATTATTATGTGAAAGCATTTTAAAAGCCAAAACTGTCACCAAAGATACTGGTGCTCTGTGGTATGAGCCTGATCCATAAGTTTTCTGTGAATTTTCAAACAATGAGAGCCTAGACATTTGCTTTTAGAGCACTTCAAAATATCTCCTGCCCAATCACCAAGTCAGAACTGAAGCATCAGCAGTTTCTGAATCTCAAAGGAATGTTGTTGAAGTCCTGTAGTCCCCCACCCTGCTTTCCGCCACCCCAAAGCATCGGCTTTAATTCAGCTATAAAGAACAGCCTTTTCCTGACTGGAACCACATGCTGTAACTGAATAGCACTTTCCAGCATAGAAGCACTGAATGAGCATTGACCCTTCACCCATCACAACCAATTCCCACATTGTCATTCTCTAGTGCCTTGTCTTAGAGGCAGACATACACAAGTCTAGGTCATAAAAAGCCACATGGCCATGACAAAAATTCTATTTCCAACAAATCACTGTGGAATTCACCCCCCAACCCCTCACTGAATCAGTTCCTGGGACTCAATGTCTATCTATCTATTAATTGTGACCTATCTCAACAAGTCAGTGACCTAAACTTCAAAACACACAAATAGACACAAGCCATGCACTTACAATCTTATCATTGTGATATGGAGAGACACTGATCAGGAATACTACCAGGCACCCAGTGGACTACATATGATCATTGCACCTGTAGTCACTTAAGTTTTAGCACCCAGCACATTACCTAACATTACCCATCACATGTTAGGTGCTACATACATATTTGTTAGAGTTGGGGTTTCATAAGCACCTTTACATACATTATATGGCTTTTAAACCTCAAGCTGCCCTTTGCAATAGGCATTTTTATTTATACTCACTCGTTTCACAGTTAACAAAACTGACTATTGTTTCAAGGATTTGCCCCAAATTATATATACCAAGGTTAATAAATGACACAAATGGAACTCAAACCTACATCTCTGGATTTGAGGCTAGTGTGTATAATGCTATCACGTAAGTCTAAAAAATTTGGAGGTGCCATGGAATTGAGATTTATTTAGATTAGAATGTCATACCCTCTACACTATCGATCCTACCATGGCATATGCAGTTGTAGCAAAAATATAGTTTTACACTTTTGATTGAAACTTGGTTCTACACCTGAAATTGTTGACAACATGCTTGCAGCAGGCCAGCTGAGAATCTCTGTCTCAATACGGAGATTAGTAAAGAAACAGAGAAGGCAAATGGGTTTCCAGGAGCAGTAAATGCAGTAGAATTTAAGCTTGTAAAGAAGGCCTCCTCTCCCCACCTTCTCAGAGCTCCCCTTCGACCCTTGACTCCCTCTAGCTGTGCCTATTTCTGAATATCCGTTTTCTTACCTCCTACTCACTCCAATCTGCTTTCCCTGGCACTAGTCCACTGAGATTGTTCTCTCTAGGACAAAAGAGGTTTTTCCCTTCGTGATGAATATCAGTACAACAGAATATGACCACTTTCCTTTTGTTTTGGTATTTTAATCAAATCACTCATTCATATTCATTATAGAATGACTGGTAAATATAGATAAGAAAAATGAAAATTATTAAATTAAAATCACCCAGAATTCTACAACCAAGAGATAAGTACTGTTAATATGTTCATATATATCTCTCAGATTTCTCCTAGCCTACCACCACATATGTACATATAGCTTTTTACAAAACGATACCATCTTTAACTATCTTAAACTTGGTGGTTGTGTTTTTTTCACTCAACAAGATCTCATGCACAACTTTATATGTTAATGATTAAAAGCACATAAAGGTCATCATGACTTCAGTGCAAAACATTTAATCAATTCTCTATTGATGAATATTTAGGTTGTTTCAAAAGTTTTGATATTATAGGCAACATTTTATGAGCATTCTTGAACATATCTTTGGGTACCTGCATAATTATTTCTTTAGGATAAATGTAACAAGTATCTAACTGTATCAAGTATCTCATTTATCACAGAGAGTCCTTTAATGGCTCCCCCTTTGATTTGGGAGAACCAAATGATTCACTTAGCTCTCTGTAGTCTTCTCTCTCTCCCACCTCCTCTTCCCCACTTATACCACTGGCACCTGCTGCTTTGTTTATCCTTCTGTGTCTTTCCTCCACTTCTCTAACACTTTCCCTTCTTTCTCCAGCTTTAAAATTCAGCTTAAACATCAACTTCTTCTAGAAGTCTTCCACCCTTCTGGTCCTTCACCAAAACAATTCAATAATAATAAATACATTTAGCACTTATTTTGTGCCAGAAAATATTCTAAGCATGTTACATAGATACATCATTTTATCCTTTCCACAAATCTATGAGATAACTACTGGTACTCCAATTTTCCAGATAAACTATGATTTAGTTGGTTTGAAGTTTGTTAGGATTTATACATCTATAAGTACTTATACAAAATTTTAATGTCAGTAAATATATAAAATTTTAAGCTAAATAAATACATGTGTATGTGTGCGGCTCTAACTAAAGGTATAACTTCAGCTATCTGTTTTGATGTATAAATTATTTTTCAAAAACATTTATAACTGATGTCATAATCTAGAGGAAAGAGCTATAGTATAAGATGCAAGTAAAGAGAACTATGCAATTCAAGGTGAAGCTAATTAGAAAAAAAAATTAGAAATGAAGGCAAGTGGTGAGCATTCTAGATTACAGCTCAGACCCAGAATCTGGTAAACACTTTAATTGCCTTTACACATCAATAAGAATTGGGGAAGATCCAAACTATACACACTGTTTTAGTTTAAGTATCAGGCCGTTTCATCAGGTAGCTATAGCATCCTATAATAAAAATCAAAGTTATTACTTTATTTTACCCAGTTAGTCAAAAGGAAAATTAGAATCCCTACCTATAAGAAAACAAAACCAAACACAGTACAACATTATCGTTGTTAAGCATTTATATAAACACATTAAATTTTTAAAGCATTCGACAAGTAATTAGTTGAGCCTAGAATTAGATTTGTTTTATTGTCAGGATGTGGAAGTAAACCTACTGCTGAATAACTTATTCAGCTATTAACTCTTGACCAAAAAAAATTTATTCTTAATTGTTTAACTGCAATAAAATTAAAACAACATTTTTTTTTTCCTTTTCAATCAGCTAACACAGACTGCATGACTTTCACTAATTCACTTAGTTTCTAACAAAAGGTAAAAGAAACTCGACAAAGAGGTTGGTCATGCCTCATCACACAGGAGTGCAGAGCCTCCTGACTTGTGGGCATGGTCCCAGGTGTTGTGAGAAGACGATATAGACACAATCGACCTCTCTACAGCATCAATTTTTCTAAGAATTTGGGGAGATAAATATTATGTTTATTCTAAAACAAGCATAGTTATACTAGAAGATATAATAAAGTTGAATAAATTTTTTTAAATAAAAAGCTGTCATCTACTTTTAAATGATTTCCTATAATTTAACACCTTTTGAATTTTGCACCATTTTAATGTATTATCTCTTAGGAAAAAAAGCTTTTTTAAAGCTACAAGATGGGGAAAATGAGTTAGAGAAAATCAAATACCTACTTTTTGGACACCTGAATTTGTGCAGAATTTATATCTGCTATGCATGGATACAACTGCAAAGATTATCTTTGTCCAAATTACATGTATTAATCTCTCCCTCTCAACACCTGTAATATTTCCAAAAGGTTTCAACAAAACAAATCCTAATAGCCAAATTAGGTAAAAATTTGTTCATCCTCTCTCCACTCCAACGTCACAGCCCAAAGAGGCCACTGAAGATACTAAAAGAAAATACTTTTACTTAATTATTTTAAATCACATTTTTCTTTATTTTTATTAGTTTATTTTTAAATTTATTTTTAATTAAATTTTAATTTAATTTATTTAATTTTTCCTTAATAATTTTAATTTTTTTATAGGTAATGGTTCAAAACTCAAAATGAGAAGAATACGTATAAAAATTTCCCCTTCCACCTCTATCCCCAGCCACACAGTTTCCCTGGAAAAGCAATAACCAGGGTTACCAAAGGATAAATTATTTAAAAAGGTATAATCATGACTTTCACACAAATATAAAATGAACATGTGTCAAAAATTTTATTTAACTCATGAAATAATGAAGGAACCAGTAAGGTATGAGAACCAGTTTAAAGAGATGTTCGAAGAACCACACCTGTTTAGGCAGGTAAGGAATGCCAAGGTGAATTTGCAAATAGATGCAAAATGGATCTGTCCTTTGGGCGATCACCCATTGCATCCCACCTGACATAACTAATTTACATTTCTATAGACAATAATCCCTTTCACCAGCATCGGTTTTCTACAATTCATAGTAAAACAGCTCAAAGACAAGGAAAGGCAGAGATAAGCAGGAAAGTTGTGTTTAGACAGAAGACTTCATCACCTCTTCTGCCCACTGTGGTCTTTCGCAATTGTGCCTGACAGTCACGTCGGTGGGATTCTTATGCTTTCTGTTACACTCTACCCGCCCCTGAGATCTGTTTCACCCAGTCTGTGGCCTACACTGGTCACTGCTGATTGTTCAACGTCCTTGCCACAGATCTATGAAGGGAGCGATCCTGAGTTGCTTCCTTGATGCTTTATTTTAGGTTCCCCAGAAGCAGACCCTGAGAAGGACTTGAGAGCAGGTAGGTTGTTTAGGAGGTGCAGGCAGCACTGGCAGGGAGGGAGAAAGTGTGGCAAAGATGGAAAGACAGCAGTTAAAGCTTTGGATAACTGGAGCGTAATCTCATGGAGAGATTATGGGAAACACTGCAAAACACCCTCTTCAGAGTAATCCCAACCAAGGGGAACAGTCGTATTTATACTCTAGTTCACTAGAGTCATTGGTAGAAGTTTGCTCCTGGGGGAATTAATTCTCTGGCACTTTTGGCCTGCTCCGAGGGAGAGCAAAGCAGCCCTGCAAAGCTTTAAAGAGACACCCATGGCAAAGAGATGCACCTACTGGCAGGCGGAAGTCCACAGAAACACACAGGAGTGGGATCTGAAGGTGTGAGCAGAGACCAAGAGTCTCTGCTTCACACCAGGCTGGGATGTGAGAGCCTTGACTGGGCCTGGAAGCTCTGAGGCCTGAAGCCTGACACTGGTGCTCCTCACAGCCTCTCCCCCTGGCTTCCTGCTACCTCCTGTCCCAGGCACTGTGAAGGCAAAGGACATGCGTCCCGCGACTTACAAAACCACCAGCCCCGCACCTTTCGAGTCCCGAATCTGCTTCCCTCCCCGCTTAGAGCTTTGACCTCCCTGATCCCAAAGGTGCTAACATCTTTCCAGTTCCCTGTGAGGAGCTCAGACCACCCAAAGCCAAAGCAAAAATAGCGAGCTGCCTTCAATCAACTCTGAAGCACATTTCCTGGAAGCAACAGAAGCTGAAGTCTCAGTTACTTTCTTGAAACAGAGAAGGGAAACAAGGAGAACAAAACACAAGTCAAGTTTCAAACTTATCCTGCCACGTGGCACTTGGCCCCAAGCTGCTATGGAGCAGATAGTTAAAACGTGGCACCTTCTTTCAGTCTCCTGTGATCCAATGATTTGTGCAAAAGAGCACTCTCCCCACTTGCTTCTGGGATGCTTCAAAAAATAGCAGAATAAAAACTGTGGCTAAGGTGAGGACTGCTCCAGTCTCAGCACAGCCATCACAGTAAACCCCCACTCTTCAGTGTTCAGAAGGTATTTTCCAGATGGTTCTGTCCTTGTGGGAACCTACCTTCCTTCCAAGTCAGAGCTCTAGGGTATATTTCTCCTTACCCCAGACTGAGAATTGGTAGTTAGAACACTTACCTTGTTCTTGCACATTTCATTTTCTCATTATTTCAAAGTTATTTTATCTTCTATGTTCTTTGGTGAGAAATGAAAGTAACTATCATTTTTTGAGAGCCTAATAAACATCAGCAGCTTCACACACATAATCTCTCTTAAAAGTCACCACACCCCTGCAGTGTAGAAAGCATTTTAGGATAAGGACATTGTGATCCAGGGAGGTTAAGAATTTCCCTGAAGGTCACAAAACTAGAGCTGCAACTAGGGTTCAAAGTTACTCCCTCTGACATTTTCCACTATACCATGGTAAGTATTTTCTTTATTCAATCCTAATTGGCTTTCATAGGTTCCAAAGCTAAAAATTTATGGAAGAATAAGAACAATAAAATTTTCCCTATATTTTTTAAGTCCTAGAAGGGGATATTTGAGCTCTTTCAATTGCTACAATAACAAATAGAAAATAAAGCTAAAGAAAATTCATTACATCAATTAGTGGACATCAAAGTCAATTAATGCTCTGTGCTTCTGTAAGCAAAGTTCTGCTAGTCCATGTTTCTATTCCTGAGCAGAGGCCAAAGCTTAAAGAAAGGCATGAAAACATGAACCAGCATAAAGTAAGGAGTGAGCTGTCAGAACTGTGTAGGACAAGTGTGCAAAGTTAACAGACAGGCAAGAAGGTGTGGCCTGGATGATGTCCAGCTCACTGGAACCCTCTTTCTCTGAGAAGTGGCCCTCACCCACAGGACTAAGCTCCTGGAAGCCATATTTCTATCACATGACCCTCCTGGGCATAGCTTATTGGACCGTGGAGCCCATGTGACCCAACATGGGCCAATCAGATCCTCTCTGGTGAATTTGGAATTGGTACGAGAACCTACCAGTAAGTCTAGGCTGTTCTCTTGAACGGAGATGAAATTGTAAGAGCTATGTGGTGGCCATCCACAGAGAGAAGCAGAAAAGGCTGTCCTCTGAATAATAAGAATAAAGCAAATGGGCCCACCAAAGAAGCAGCTGGAAAGAAGAGAGGGACATCTAGAGTCATGGGAGTTCCCTTCCAGTTCTTGCATCCAGTTGCTTGAAATACTCCAGAATCCTTCTGATAAATTATCTTTTTCCCTTATTTGCTTAAATTGGTTCGACTTCGTTTCTGTCACTTGCTACCAAAAATGCTGGTTTGTCCCAGGGCTGTGTCCAAGGCTCCCCTTCTCTTATTCATCTTCTCTTTCTTAGTTGATCATCACCTAGCCTATGGATAAAAATGCCATTTATAGTCTCTCAAGCCCCAGATTTGTCTTCTTCCTTCATATATCCAATAACCTATTTCAAATCTTCATTTGAATTGGCTAAACACATCTCAAAAGTATCGTGTCCACCAGAACTCTTTGATTCTGCTTTCTCTCCTAAACATTCTTCTCCCCCATCTTCCACATCTCAATAAACAGCACCAGTGTCTACCCATTCCTCAACCCAGCAACTTAGAATTATCCTCGACAATTTTTCCTTTCCCTCAGTTCCCTCATCCAGCCCATCAACAAGTCCTATCATCTTTATTTACAAAATATATCTTAAACCTACCCATGCCTGTCCACCTCCCACCACCCAAATTTAAGCCACTAAAATCTCTTACCTGTGCCACCTCAGTCACCTTCTACTCTCCCTCCTGCCATTCTTCCTGACCTCCTTCCCCTGCCCTCACCCTTCCCGACACATGCGCACAATGATTATACTCAGAGCTGCCAGAATAATCCTTTTAGAACATAAGTCGTGTCATGCTATAAACACACATAAAACCTTCAATGGCTTCCCATTGCATGTAGGGAAAAGTTACCTTAGTCTGTAACATCTTACCTGATCTTGTCTCTGCCTACCTGTCTGACTTTTCTCATTACTCTCTTTCTTGCTTACAAAGTTTTGGAAACTGGTTTCTGTTGTTTTATTTATTTATTTATTTCCTTTGAACATATCTAGATATTTCCCACCTCAGGACCTTCACACCTGCTGTTCCCACTGTACTTTCTGTCTCCACCTCCTCATCATTCATGTGTCAGTTCAAATATCACCTCCCCAGAGAGAACGCCCTGATTGCACCCATAAAGTAGGACCATCCAAGATTAACTCTCCCATGTATCACTCCATTTCTTTCAAGCACTTAATGCAATCCTAGAAAATCTTGTTTGTTTGCTGTTTACCTGTTTATTACCTGATTTCTCCTGCCAGAAAAGTAAGTGCCAACCATGGAGGCAAGTACTTCACCTGTCTCCTTCACTCTGTAGCCACAGTCAAGCTTGATGTCTGGCATGTAGTAAACACTCAATAAACATCTGTTGAGCAAATGCATGAAACCAAGGACAATACTGAAGTGTTTTAAACAGGAGAGTGACACAAAACATCTTGTAATGTTTCAACCATATCTATGACAACAGTGTGGAGGATGAATTTAAGTAGGGAGGCAAAGTTCATGTTTTATTCATCTTTGTACCCACAATGTCTACCATGAGACAATCTGTTCTACTACTGTGTAACAATGAGATTCCTAAACAACACACTTTTATCAAATGTCAAATTTAAAACAATTATTTTGGTGTTTGATTAACAGATGGAGAGTTAGAGATTTGTAATAGCAAAGGTTATTTTTCCTGCATAAATTTCTTTAATAAGCGTGAAATTTTAGTTGTGAATGCATTAAGGTCATCATTAAGGTAAATATAATGAATTAATTTATCAAAATGAACAAAAATAAATCTAAACATTACCCGAACTCACCAAATGGTTTTTCATAAATTCTGATGATAACCCTTGAATTGCAGAGTTGGAGTTTGAAGCTTTGAAGAGGATCTAGTTAGTTGTCTCAAAGAACATGTGGAAACAGACCTAGAGAAATTGAATATTCAAGGTCAGGACAGATGCTCTGACCCATGCTCCTCGGCTGTCCATTCTGCCTTCTTGGGTTGGGAAGATGATTCTAAGGTGGAGTTGTCAAGATGGCGGCCCTAAGCAACTCAAGTCAAAGCTGGCAGAAGGTCATTGATCTATTTGAATCTAAAAATCCAGGCTCTTACTTTTATGATCTATTTATCAAAAGATTTTTTTTAATCCCAGTAAAAGAGAATATTTCTCAAACAGAAAAGGAAAGCCAAGTCTCACTTTACATTGGTAGAGCCCAGTTTGAGCTTTTTTATAGTCTGCAACCAGATGTGCATTTAGAGAAACCATCTGTTCCAATCAGGATGCAAAACAAACCACATAAAAGAGAACTCTCACCCCAAATCCATCTCTGAATGGGAAAGGAAATAATTGGGTGAACAATAAAACAGAAGTTGAAGAGATAGATAGGTAATTGGATGGATAACACAACAGAAATTTCAATAGAAGGCAATAGACATAAGTGTTTGATGGAGGTTGGCAGACGGGACAGGTGTTAAACTGTGGTTCCATGTGGTTCAATCAGAAAATGCTCTGTAACTGAGGCTTTGGGGAGAGTCTGGCAGTTCGGATGCTTTTGCTCACAGTCATGTTCACTCTGTAGACACCTACTCAGTATCATTATTTTTTGCCCTTCTGAATCCACATTCTAGCTCTCTCTTCCTTCTATTACTGCTTAATAATTTGTAGCCTTTATTTAAATAAAAATTCACCTTGTTTTCAGCTACATTCATTCAGGGAAATGAAAAGAAAAAGCTGCATTTGGCATGTCTTTAAAAATTACTTCTGGAAATTTTTCAGCATGCCAGCACCCTAGCTAGAGCTCTAAAAAGGACTCCCTATTTAAATTTTCTTTTTGTGCTGATTGACTGGAGTGAGTTTCAAATCATTCATTATACCCCTCATGGAAAATTTTCTTGATACCCGATGATCTCAATCTAACTATGATCCCAAATCCAAGAATGCTGGCCAAATTTAGGCTTCTGCTTAAAATACTATTCCCACAAAAATGTCTTAGTGTTATGAACACCTTCAGGTCAGGAATATTAATATTAGCAATATTGTGACTATTTTACTGAAGAATTCCAAGAACTCTATTCTACTGTTTTGATTGGGTGTAAGTAACCATCCATGCATTCCTTCAATCAACATTTACTGAGCACCCATTTTGTGCCAGATCCTTTGCTAAATGCTGAAGATATCAACATGAGGCCTAGTCCCTTCCACAGTTCCTGTCTCCAGTACTCATCATCTAGTGCAGGGGTTGTGTAATGGACCCTAAGGGGACCCCCCGTGATTCCCTTGTGTTGTCTCCTCCCCTTGAGTACAGGCAGAACATATGACTTGCTATATCAATACAATATGACTCAAATGATGGGATGTCACTCTCTTTGATTAGGTCACATTGTATAAGGCTCCTTGCTGGCTTGATGAAGTAAGATGCAATGTTGAGGAAGCCAACGTGACAAGGAACTGAGAAAGCCTCCACCTGACAGTCAGCAAAAAGTCAGGACCTTCGGTTACACAACTACAAGAAGATGAATTCTGCCAATAACCTTAATGAGCTTGGAAGTAGATTCTTCCCTAGTCAAGCCTCCAGATGAAAATACAGCCTGACCAACACCTTGATGATAGCCTTTTAAGACTCTGAGCAGAGGACACAGTTAAGCCATTCCTGGACTCCTAATCCACAGAAACTGTGAGATAATAAGTGTGTGTTCTTTTCAACTGCTAAGTTTGTGGTAATTTCTGATACACAGCGACAGTCAGCAAACTACAGCCCATGGGCCAAGTCTGGCCTGTTGACTGTTTTTATACAGCCTACAAGCATAGAATAATTTTTAGTTTTAAGTGGTTAAAAAAAAAAAAAAATTAAAAGGGGCCGAGCCCGTGGCGCACTCAGGAGAGTGTGGCGCTGGGAGCGCGGCCACGCTCCCGCCGCGGGTTCGGATCCTATATAGGACTGGCCGGTGCACTCACTGGCTGAGTGCTGGTCACGAAAAAGACAAAAAAAAAAAAAAATTAAAAGAAGAATATGTTGTTACACATGCAAATTATATGAAATTCACATGTTAGTGTCCAGAAATAAAGATTTATGGGAAAACAGCCACATCCATTCGTGTGTGTCTATGGCTGCTTTTGTGTTTCAACTGCACAATTGAGTGACAGAGACCATATGTCACAAAGCCTAAGATATTTACTATCTGGACCTTTCCAGAAAAAAAATATGCTGGCCTCTGATCTAGTGAAAGGGGAAGGCATGTAAACAGATCAATTACAAGCTAGCCTGGGAAAAGCTCAGAAGAGGCGTGGGAGCTAGGTCTTGATGTTGAGTAGGACTTTTCCTGATGAAAGGAGGAGGAAAGTTACCACAGGGGAAGGATCGGAAGTAGAAAGATCATGGAGATATGAAAGGTTTCAGCGATCAGAAAGTGGTAGAAACTCCCAAAAGGCTGGAGCCCTGCCCATCATTTTACAACTCCATTGACTTCTAAAGCCCCGATTGAGGGGTGTTGGATCAGACACCGAACTTTGGGGAAATAATTGCACATAACAGGATCTGCAATTTAATGCATATTTCTAAACTGTTCTTGTGGTTTTCTTAGGATTTCTTGGCCCAATCATGTCATACATGTTGCTCCTCCCTAAATGGGTTTGGTGATGTCGCTGCATCCCACTTCCAAATGCCACAAAATCTACAAATGATTACTTTCCAAAGTGGAAGGCATCAATATTATATTGTCGTTCTTGGTTGACTTGGGGGGGAAGGGGGCTTCCTATGGCTTAGTTGCTACAGATCACACTCTGTTACACTTACTTAAAAGATTTAACATTATCTCATTTTCTCAAGTGCTTTACTCCTAGCTTCTCTGATACTCAAGTCAGTTCAATTGTAGGTGCCACGGAAGTTTGGGAAAAAGATACAAGCTCATAGTGCCACCTGGGGAAGATCAGCTGGCTGGCTCCCAGAGACCTCACAAGATGAGTTTGTCAGGGTCTGGACTTCAGCCTCTCAAGTCTACAATCTCCACCTCGTTAGTGCTATTTGTCTGTACGATCATTATTGTCATTATTACTATCATCATGATACTCTCAGATTTCATAAGGGGTGTGGTATTGTGCACTTCTAAACTCAATGACCCCAGACCTTTGTATATGCTGTGACTATATCATACATGTATTCTCTGTCTTTAATGTTCTTGGCATGTGTGGGCACCTCTCCCTTCTTGCCTGCCTTCCAGTAGCATCCACACCGTCCATTTCTAAATTACTGAGAGATTTAAAAAAGATAATATAGGTATAAGTCCAGCCCATGGCTCACTCGGTAGAGTGCGGTGCTGAAAGATAATATAGGTCTTTCAATTGTGTGTAAAACAACAATCTATAGGCAAAGAGTGAGGGTCAAAAGCCTTCTTCAATTACTTTAATTACATTAATTTTATATATTCAATTGGTATCCCCTTCTTTGGCTGCTCAGAAGCCTTTTGTCCTACTGCTTGGCTGTCCATGGCATTCCAGGTAGCTGAGTTCAACGTAAGCTAGAAGTTACCAGTCTGCTCTTGAAACACTCAGAGACAATAAAATACCTGTTTTTTAAAAAAAGGCTCTGTCATGGAAGTTCTTTGTATTCACTCTGTACATATATGTTTACAAATCAATCTATCTACATTACATATTATAAGAATTTTTAATCAATGTCCTGTAACTTAGATCTGAGTTTGAGGAATTCAGCAAATTGATGAAACCAATCAATGGATGAAACCATCCTGGTAGAGCTCTATAACATTTTCAGAAACTCAGCAGTTACTTAGAAGCAGAAGCAGCCTACAGGACAGAAATCATGTTGCCAGAGTGTCCTCAGATGGTAACCCTCTTCCTTCCTTCCCCTTCTTCCCCTAAGCCCAGCACAGCTGAACTGCCTGGCTCAGAAGACAGGAACTAAAGAGATATTACTAATTCGTTAAAAAAAAATACAAAAAGTAGGAAAGAAAAAGGGGCAGGGAATTCTGTTCAAGCAAATACAGAAATAGTACCAACTGCCTGGGACTGAGAGGGTTCCCAAAATGCAAGACTCTTAGTGCTAAAATCAGGAAAGATCCAAGCAAACTAGGAAAGTTGACAACCTTATATATTACATTAATTGGGGCTATGATTTTTAAAAATCCATAGCTCTGCTGAAAATGAAAAAGGAAGACCATTTTCTAGAAAAGAGAGAAAGACACATTAAGAGGCTCCCAGTGGATCTGCTGAATGGAAAGTTTTATCAATGAATATCAGTTTCTGCTGCCTGTTTCTTCTGTATTTTCCAAGCCTTCCTCTCCCCTGAATTTTCTCCCTAAGCCACATCTTTCCCAATCTAGAATACAAATCTCCCTTGCCAGTCATGTCTGTAATTAAAAATACTTCAGCACAGAAAGTGTGACACATGCATGTGTTAGGCTAAGTTGCACTCCAGGACCATTCTAACAGGACGCTCGCCCTCCCGAGGAGGCTACTACAAGGACTTCTGTTATCCCTATCTTGGTGTCTTAGTCCATTCCTGCTGCCATGCCTGAAGAAGGTATAAGACGCTTTTTAAAAAACTCTAATTGTAGAAATGGTGCATGAGCTCTTATTCTTAACAGTGTCCAGTCACTGGGCCAGAAGATTTCCGGTTGCCTGATAATAATTAGATGGCAATACAATTGTACCTCTGGAATACTATCAAGTCAGCCTCACATGAACTGGTCATCAAAATGAAGATCAGATCATTAAAAAGAGCAGAAGATTGGGGGTTTATGATACTTCTATAACATTCGAAGGTAGTGTCTGCCTACTGGATAATATATGCATAGTGAATTCATGCTTGTATGTGTGTCAAAATTGGGTCTGAGACTTGCTTTCGTTATAATCTTGCAATGAGATTATAAGACAATGGTTGTTACCCTCATACACTCCAATATTTTGGTAGCTGCTGTTATTACCAAAAAGGACCAAGGAGCTGGGTGTGGCCAAACAATGTGAGCTGTCTGCAATACCCTTTAACCTCACTTTCCTCTCCCTCCTTCACTTCTCAGCCAGACTTCTAGAAAGAAAAATCTACACTCTCTTATCTGCACTTCTGCCATTTCCATTCACGCCTCAACCCACTGAACTTTGGTTCCAGCCACCGTCAAACCAGTGAAATGCCTCCTCGAGGTCACCCATATTTTGAACTGCCAAACTTAATGGACACTTTTCAGTCCTTCTCTTGGGAACTGCAGCAAGATCGGACTCAGCTGAGGATTCATTTTTTTTTTTTTTCCTGTAACCCCTTCTTCCCTTGGCTTCCCTGACACCCCTTTCCCCTAACCCTCTCCTTCTCAGAATATTGATCCTTGGCCCCTTCAACTGTTCTTCTCCCTCTATCTGTGGGAGCCTTTCCTGTGTGTATTTTGAGAGCAATATTCTAAACTCACTGCTGTTTCCACTCTATACATTCTCCCCTGGTGAACCAATATCCCCTCTGGCTTTCATCCACTACTCGAAGCTGATAACTCCAAAACCATTGGTTCAGATATGCATGCCCAGTGCCTGCTGAATATCTCTCCTGGATGACCCACGGCAGCTCAGACCAACTTACTTAAGTTAATTTCATTTCTTTCTGCCAATATCTGTTCTTTCTCTTGGGCTGATCTCAGGTAATGGCTTCGCCAGACACCATATCACACAAGGCAGATACCTGGCCACTCCCTCTCCTTCCAGACTCATATCCAACCAGTAAGACCTCAAACTCAACTCAGATCTCTGCCATCCCACTTCAGAGACTCTAGCCCAGACACTTAGTGGCTTCACTCTGTGCTTCTGCAGGAGTCTGTCCACCTGCCTCAAGTCTTTGCCCCATCAAATCTGTCCTCCGTATAGCCACAAATTGTCAGACAAAGGAACATGGCCAGGCCATTCACTCACTTAAAGCCCTGCAATAACCCACATCCCTTTCTGACAGCAAGATTTCTCAAACTCAGCACTATTGACACTTGGAGCCAGAAAATTCCTTGCTGTGGGTGGCTATCCGTGCATTTCACTGTACGATGTTTAGACACCTGGCCTTCGCTTGCCAAGTCCAATAGCACCTCTGAGTTGTGACAATCAAAAATGTCTCCATATATTGTCAGATATCCCCTAAGGAGGTGCAAAAACATCCTTTCTTAAGAACCACTGACCTACAGAACAAAGACAAAATCTCTAATGTAGCAAAAATGGTTCTTCAGCAGCTGGTGCCTGGCTACTTACCAACCCCTTCTCTTCTCTCTCTCTGTGGAATGCCTGATGTCCTATGAAAACTTTATGATTATACCTAACACACTGGATCATAGTAAATTCTACATATGTCTTCTTTTCAAATAAACCATGAGCTCCTTGAGTGCAGAGGACCTCTATATATTCAAAGTTCATAACAATTCTGATGCCTGGCAATTAGTAGATATTTAATATTTCTTGGATAAGTGAACAAATGAAGAGGACTCAGAAATGAAAACAACTATGGCTTTTGTGCCTACTGTTGTCCCATCTCTGATGAGATACAGCCATGTAATCTCCTCTTCAACTTTTGAGCGCTTAACAAAGAGTATACTTGTGTTTGTCTCTGTTTCATGATGTGTACCTTGTTTTCCCAGTTAGGATATAAGATCTTTCAAAACAGAGACCTTTGTTCTAACCTTCTTTTCTAAATCTCATATCCCCTAATACAATGCTGAGCCGATAATGTAGCTTAACTTGGACTTTGAGAAACACACTGACTCTCTATAAATACTTTACCCATTAAACATAAGTCTGGGTAGGGTGGTAATTAAGCACATGGATTCTAGAGTCCAACAACCCAAATTCTGATGCACGTTTTTACCACCTCTTACTAGCTTTATAACCATTCATTTACTATATCTAAGTTTGTGTTTCCTCATGTGGCAAAATGAAGAAAAGAATAATACTTACCTCATTGATTCAAAAAATATTTATTGATTATTTATTACATGCCAGGCACTGTTTTGAGCCCTAGAGATGTAATTGAGATTAAAATTGAGTTTATTCCTTCATTTGATCTTATATTTTAGCAGATAGAGACAGACAATAAGTATGCTACAGATAGATAATATAATTCCAGATAATGGTAAGTGCTTCAAAGAAAATAAACTAGGGCATTGTTGGGGGGATAATGTTAGAAAAAAATTGAAGAAAAATGCCACTGAGAAGATGAAATTTGATCTCCTAAACTACAGAGGATTGTTCTGAAGAAAAATGAAATAAATGCATGTAAAATACTGAATGCAATGGATATTCATAAATATTGCAAGTATTCTATGAATATTTCCTATTGCTGTTACAGGGAATACCCACTAGAGGGAAATAACATACATTGAGTATGTGCTGTGTGCCAGACGTTTGGCTCATTATTTTCCATGTAATTTTCATTTAATTCCCCTAACGAAACAACCTCGAAGAACAGGTATTTTACCAGACTGAAGCTCAGAGAGCAGCTGGCCCTGGGGTCACACAGCTCGTGAGTGGTGGAGCCAGGCAAGTCTGTCTGATATCAAACCCCAGCGCTTTCAGTTAAACTACACTGCTGCTTTTATCCCACCAACTTCCCTCAAAGACAAAGAGAGAAGAACTCAGCTGCTGAAGATCAATAAGTGGGAGGAGGGAAGAAGAAAGATCCATACAAAGTTCCTGGTTCACAATTTGGAGTCAAAAGCACTGGTGAGCCGTGGGATGAGCAGAACCTCACATCAAGGGGAAAATCTTCAGAACTGTTTTCAGGGCGAGTCTGGCTTTCTGCTCCATCCCAGGGCTCCCTGCGTCTGAGATTCCCATGAAATCAAAACTCAAAGTGACACTTTATAGCCATGAAACAGAACTGATAGAAACACTTCCTCAAGGTCCCCTCAGGGCAGAAGTAGGTGGAAAATTTCACTCTGTGAACCCAACAGAAGATTTTATTTTCTGTAAACAACATTCTGGTTTCTCTCTCCTGACATCCCAAAGACTCTGCCCAGATAAGCAGGGAAAGTGTCCCACAAGTCTTATAAGACTGGTCCGAAAGCGCAAGTCTTAGGAAAATTTCACTCTGTGAACCCAACAGAAGATTTTATTTTCTGTAAACAACATTCTGGTTTCTCTCTCCTGACATCCCAAAGACTCTGCCCAGATAAGCAGGGAAAGTGTCCCACAAGTCTTATAAGACTGGTCCGAAAGCACAAGTCTTACTTGTTGGGAAGGCTCATCTCGCAAAGACCAGGAGACAGAGATCACTGCAATCAAGCAAGAGGTTTTTTTATTCCAGCATGCTGGGGTCACTCCGTCTTCAGGACAGAAGCGGCCCCAAGCTCTTAACAAGAGCACTTTTTATACAGTTTGGTAGGCAGACTTTGGCAACAGGATGAGTTGTATACAGCTTATTGGTCACCTGAGGTGACTTTTAAATTCATTGGTGGCTTTCAGTGGGGTGGTATACAGACGAGGAACTGGGGAATTGCCCAAAAGCCCACCCCTTGTGTGGTTAGGCCCTTCCCGGAACTAGGTGAACTTTGGGCGGTTTGGGAAGTCCTTTATCTGCCCTTATCAGAAAGTCCCACCTGCAGGGTCTTGTAAAACCTTGTGCAAGCTAATTACAGAAGCAGAAAAGCTAGTCAGTTAATATTTAAGGGTGGGGAAGGGGTTCAGGTCCACAGTCTCTGTTTCAGGGATTTGTCATGAGGAGATGCATCTAGAACTCAATCAATGTCATATCTTACAGAGTCAGCTGCAATACAGACCCTGGGGCAAGAAACCACGACTGAAAATGGAGGGAAAATGAGAAAATAAGGGAAATGTTAATTTATCCTCAGAGTAGAGGATAAATTAACAAGCTGCTTGGGGAGCACAGCCAGTGCACACTAGCTTTGGAGACAATGTTCATTCAGCCATCCACCAAACATTCATTAAGAGAAGGAAGACATAGACATCGCAGGTGGCACTACTGTTCACACCGTTAATTTACTTATCTCTGTTTGCAATTTGGCCAAGAGTAAACACAATTTTATAATATGTATTGTAAAAACACATTTCTGCATTTTTTCAAATTAAAATAAACAGTGGTGTGCTGCTAAAGTTTTATCTGCTTTCCAGGAAGGAATGAGGAGAGAAAAGCCAATGGAAAGCATCTGCCAATTTCCGTGGTGTAAAGACCTCCACTGTGACCAGTTTCCAGCTCCCAAAGTAATGTCACTGACGTGAGGAGCTGGGAAGAAATGCTCACAATCAGCTCTCCAGAGCCAGCTCAAGCCAGCTCCAGCACACCACTGAAAAGTAGTTTGCTAGTGAACTAGCATTCTGCTCTGCGCCCCCGTCCCCAGCTTGTGGAAAGGTAAAACTTAGACCACAAATACCAAATCAAGAAGGCAGCATCGTGGAATAGAAAATGCACCAAATGAAATCTAGGATCCCTGGGTTGTAGGCTTGGCTCTGCCTCTGATGTGATCTCAGGTTAGTCATTTTTCCCACTCCAAGCCCAAGTGTCCTGTGTTCTAAAAGGAGGGATTTGGACTAGATTTATAGTTTTCACTCATGGCTACACATCTGAATCGCACTGGATTTTTTTTAACTACAGTTGTCTGGACTCCACCTCCCAGACAGAATTATTCTGAGGGATTAGAGGAGATTATAGGAATCTTCCTTTTTTTTCTCTCAAGTCCATAGGTGATTCTTACATATAGATAAGGCTGAAGAAGAAACGGACTGCTTTAAGGGCCCACCTAAGCTTATTACCCATATTTCTAGCTTAATGAAGTGTGGCAGCAGATTTCAGGTGACCCCACCCCCAATCATCCATACCTTGTGTAATCTTCTCCCCTTGAGGGTGGGCAGGACCTGGGACTTGCTTCTGAACAGTAGGACATGGCAAAGGTAATGGGATGTCACTCCCATGATTCTCTTAGATAATATAGCCTCCACCTTGCTGGCAGACGCTCCTGAGACATGATCTCCCGCTGGCCTTGAAGCAGCAGCTGCCTTTGTTGTGAACTGCCCCTGGAGGGCCATGTGGCAGGGAATTTGAAAGATCCCTAGGAGCTGAGAGCAGCCAACATCCAGCAAAAAGCTGGAGTTCTCAGTCCTGCAACCATAAAGGCATGAATGCTGCTGTCAGTGAGTGAATCGGGAAGCAGATTCCTCTTTAGCTGAGCCTCCAGAAGAGAATGCATTTCATCTGACACCTGGATTGTGCAATTTCATGAAACTGACCTTAAAGTAGAGAACCCTGCTCAGCCATGCCTGGGCCCCTGACCCATGGTGCACTGCGAGATAAAAATTGCATGCTGTGTTAAGCTGCTAAAAGTCTGGTAATTTCTTCTGCAGCATAAAAGACCAAAGTATCCAGAAACACTGGAACCTCCCTCAGTTAGAGGTGCTCAGGTCTGAGGAAACAGCAGATTTACACATTCCTTTTCAAGCTCACTCAAGGGCATAAGCTCCTTACTTGGAATGACTGGCAGAATTGCTCACACTTTTTTAAATGTTGTGATTTTTTTTTTTCCTTGAGCCCTTCTGGTTAAATTTTATTAAGTTAAATGCGCAGATGATGTGACCTTACTGTAAAATTATATGATTTCTTTACAGTTTATAAAATTAACTTATTAATCTTTACCACATCTCTGTGTAGTATTATTTTTGTTGTATTAGCTTACTATTACTAAATAACAAATTACCACCAACTTAGAGGTTTAAAAAATACACATTTACTCAAAATAGCCAAGAGGTGGGAGCAACCCAAGTGTCCATCAATGGATGAATGGATAAAAAAAAAATGTGGTATACACATGCAGTGGAATATCATTTAGCCCTAAAAAGGAAGGAGATTCTAACACATGCTGCAACATGGATGAAGCCAGAGGATATTATGCTAAGTGAAAGAAACCAATCACAAAAAGACAAGTACTGTATGATTCCACATGAGCTACCAAGAGTCATCAAATTTATAGAAACAGAAGGTAGAATGGTTGTTGCCGGGGACTGGGGGGAGGGAAACCTGGGAGCTGTTGTTTAATGGGTACAGTTTCAGTCTGAGAAGATGAAATCATTCTGGATATTGGTTGCACAATAATGTGGAATACTTAATACTACTGAACTGTGCACTTAAAAATAGTTAAGATGTTAAAGTTTATATTATGTGTATTTTTACCACAATTGAAATTTTTTTAATTGCAAAAAAATCCATATATTTATTATCTCATGGTTTCCATGGGTCACAAATGCAGGCATAGCTTGGCTGTGTCTTCTGCTCAGAGTGTCCCAAGGCTGAAATCAAGGTGACTGTCAGGCTGTCCTTCCATCTGGGGGCTCAGCAGGGGAGGAATCCACTTCCAAGTTCATTCAGGTTGTTGACAGAATTCATTTCCTTAGGGCTGTCTGACTGAAGTCCCTGTTTTCCTGCTGGCTGTCCGCCGGGGGCTGCTCCCAGCTACTAGGAGCTACCTGCACTCCTTGTCATGTGGCCCTCACCATAGCAGTTCACTTCCTCAAAGCCAGTAAGGAGAGCAGCTCTTCCCAGCTGCTAAAAAAGAGCTATGCTGCAGCCTAGTCAAGTGAATGACAGCTCATCACCTTTGCCGTATTCTATTGGTTAGAAGCACTTCACAGGCTCCTCCCACACCCAAGTAGAGGAGATTATGCAAGATTGTGATTCTTTGGGCGTCACCGTAGGGTGTGCCAGCCAGAATTGTTGATCCCATGTTACACATGAGAAAACTGATGCTTAGCAAGGTTTTGTGACATATCCAAGGTCTCACGGTCAACAGCAGACTGAATTGGGACCTCTAGCTATGGACATCTGAATGCAATTTCTAGGCTTCATTCACTCCACATGCTTACAGGTTAACGGACATTCATAGGAACGGGACTGAGAGAGTCAATCCTTTTACTAGTGGCAGCAAAGACACCCAAATATTGAGAACTAGCTGTCAAACTCCAGGAGCAAATTGGCTAGATTATGTGGCTTCTATGTTTCTTTGTTTAATGATGCAATTCGTAAGCCTATTATGAAGTCCAATCAGCAATCCAGTTTGTAAAAATACATTGAAAAAATGTAAATTATATTTACTCCCCAAAGAAAATCATTATCACTTTTTAAATGACTGCATGTTTGACCAATTCTTTAAAAGGAAACTCTGCACTCTGACTTGCTAAACATCACTTCTCTTAGAAGCGAGATTTAGAGTATATCAGAGAATCTCAGGACACATGATGAATATGTAGTGCTAACTTAACGACTGGCTCAGCCTCAGAGAAAGAAAAACTTTCAGTGAAGTCAATGGAGGTGAAGGCACATACAGAATAAAGTTAGCAAGGTAGGATGTCAGTTTAGGATTTATGTTTTATTTGCACTTCACGCTCATTTTGTAACTTGACAAATCTTGTGTAAACAACTCCACTTTCTAAACCTGCCTGACTTTACCCCCCACCCCAGGCTGCCGGACAAGATTCAGGTGCCTTTCCTTATCATTGTTGTAATATTCAATGATAGAAAAAGGAAATCTATTTCTCACACTTGCAAAACTACGAATTGGCCTACATTGTTATTTTTCATATTTATTCTCACTTAATAATGAAGACAGAGTATTTGAAAGTCATGAGTAGCTCAGCTAATTTAAAAGAGATTAGTTTTTTCCATTTCTGAGAAAAATGTCTTTGGAATTTTGATGGGGATTGCATTGAATTTGTATATCACTTTGGGTAGTATGGACATTTTCACTATGTTGATTCTTCCAATCCAAGAGCATGGGATATCTTTCCATCTTCTTGTATCCTCTCTAATTTCTCTCAGCAGTGTTTTGTAGTTCTCATTATAGAGATTTTTCACCTCCTTGGTTAACTCAATTCCTAAGTATTTTATTTTTTTGGTGGCTATTGTAAATGGGCAGGCTTTCTTGATTTCTCCTTCTGCATGTTCACTATTGGAGAAAAGAAATGCTACTGATTTTTGAGTGTTGATTTTGTATCCTGCTACTGTGCTGAAAAAACTATCCAGACATTTATATGGAACAATAAAAGACCACGCATAGCCAAAGCAATGCTGAGCAAAAAAAATAAAGCTGGAGGCATAACACTACCTGACTTTAAGCTATACTACAAAGCTATAATAACCAAAACAGTATGGTACTGGCATAAAAACAGACACACTGACCAATGGAATAGAATAGAGAATCCAGAAATCAACCCACACACTTACTGTCAGCTGATCTTTGACAAAGGCATCAAGCCTATTCAGTGGCGAAGGGACTGCCTCTTCAGCAAATGGTGCTGGGATAACTGGATATCCATATGCAGGAGAATGAAACTTGATCCATACCTCTCGCCGTATACTAAAATCAACTCAAAATGGATTAAGGATTTAAATATACACCCTGAAACAATAAAACTTCTTAAAGAAAACATAGGAGAAACACTTCAGGAAATAGGACTGGGCACAGACTTCATGAATACGACCCCAAAAGCACGGGCAACCAAAGGAAAAATAAACAAATGGGATTATATCAAACTAAAAAGCTTCTGCACAGCAAAAGAAACAATTAAAAGAGTTAAAAGACAACCAACAGAGTGGGAGAAAATATTTGCAAAATATACATCAGACAAAGGATTAATATCCAGAATATATAAGGAACTCAAACAACTGTACAAGAAGAAAACAAGCAACCCAATTAAAAAATGGGCAAAAGAGCTAAGCAGGCATTTCTCTAAGGAAGATATACAAATGGCCAACAGACATATGAAAAAATGCTCAACATCACTCAGCATTCGGGAAATGCAAATCAAAACCACATTGAGATACCATCTAACCCCAGTTAGGATGGCTAAAATCCAAAAGACTATGAACGATAAATGCTGGCGAGGCTGCGGAGAAAAAGGAACTCTCATACATTGTTGGTGGGACTGCAAAATGGTGCAGCCTCTATGGAAAATGGTATGGAGGTTCCTCAAACAATTGCAGATAGATCTACCATACGACCCAGCTATTCCACTGTTGGGAATATACCCAGAAGAATGGAAATCATCAAGTCGAAGGTATACCTGTTTCCCAATGTTCATCGCAGCCCTCTTTACAATAGCCAAGAGTTGGAACCAGCCCAAATGCCCATCATCGGATGATTGGATACGGAAAATGTGGTACATCTACACAATGGAATACTACTCAGCTATAAAAACGAATGAAATACTGCCATTTGCAACAACATGGATGGACCTTGAGAGAATTATATTAAGTGAAACAAGTCAGGCACAGAAAGAGAAATACCACATGTTCTCACTTATTGGTGGGAGCTAAAAATTAATATATAAATTCACACACACACACACACACACACACACACACACACAGACACACACACACACACACGCACACAAACGGGGGGGGGGGGAGAAGATATAACAACCACAATTATTTGAAGTTGATATGACAAGCAAACAGAAAGGACATTGTTGGGGGGGAGGGGGGAAGGGAGAAGGGAGGGAGGTTTTGGTGATGGGGAGCAATAATCAGCCACAATGTATATCGACAAAATAAAATTTAAAAAAAAAATAAAAATAAAAAAATAAAAGAGATTAGCATTCTTCCAAATGTATGTTTTCGGATAGAATATCTAAAAAACAGGAATGAAGAAAGAGCAGACTCATGGCCCTCTTTCTCAGCAAAAAGAAAAGATATGAATAACACGTCATGGAGAAAAATGTCACCAAGGAAAACCATGTACCTTTGTTTCTAAATTAAGTACAAAATCCTCACCTCGTGCTGTAGATTGAATGTCCCCCCAAACTCATTGAAGCTTAATCCCCACTGTAACTGTTGAGGGCGGGAAATCCTATTATGGTGATTGAAAGGTGGGGCCTTGAAGAGGTGATTAGATTGTGAGGACCATGCTGTAGTGAATGGATTAATAAATTGATAGTTTAATGGTGGTCATTGGCATGATTCTGAGGGCTTTAAAAGGAGAAGGAGTGAGCAGTTAGGTCTCTTTCTGCTCCACCATTCTTGCCATGTGACACCACGTGTTGCTGTAGGCCACCACCACAGAGAGCCTCCACCAGATGTGTTCCCTGGACTTTGGACTTCCCAGCCTGTATTAGTCCATTTTTGTTGCTTATAACAAAGTACATGGAACTGGGTGATTTATAAAGAAAAATGAAATTTATTGCTTACAGTTTCTGAGGCTGGGAAGTCCAAAGTCCTTTTGGTGGTGGCAACAGTGACCCAGGGGTCTCACACTGCAAGATGGTGGAAGCAGAGAGAGCAGAGCAAAGAGAAAAACAGACCCTCTTCTCTCTTCATTTAAAGCCCTTAGAACCACGCCCCTGACAACCATTTTTAATCCATTCACTACTGCATGGTCCTACAATCCAATCACCTCTTCAAGGCTCCACCTTGCAATTACCATAATTGGATTCCCCACCCTCTTAACAGTCACAGTGGGGGCTAAGTTTCTAGTACATAAAACTTGGGAATATAGTTCAAGCTTCAATGAGTTTTGGGGGGACATTATTCAATCCACTACATAGCCTCCATAACTATAAGCAATATATTTCATTTTCTCAAAAAATTACCCAGTTCCAAGTATTTTGTTATAAGCAACAGAGATGGACTAATACATCTCTCAAGTCCATTTCCTTTTCAGACCTACTGAAATTCACTATGGTGAATGAAAGTTCATTTTATGGAAATTGAGATCAAGAAGCAAACAGCTCCAAAATATATACAGTATAATAAACATTACAGGTTCTTCAGCTACAAATGCTGGTGTTGGCAGGTCCTGGGTTGGTGTGTCTTCACCATCGTTACTCATAGCAGGCTGCTTCCTTCACTGCTTCCATTTAAAAGAGGCTTCAGCACATCTTCATCTCCTGTTAGCATCCCCGCCATAGTAAGGAGAGAGAATTCCAGCCTCTCATTCATTATCACACCCACAAGCTAACAAGGCGCACAACTGTGGTGAGTGCAGGAGCTGTCTCTTATCAAGGGAAGGAATTGCAGAGTGATGTTTAGTGGGCTGATTGCAGAGACAGAATGTGCAGGTTTCAATCCCACTTATCACTGTAGTTTTTCAGGCAACTTGCTAACCATTCTGTGCCTCAGTTCTCCTGTCTGAAAGATGGGATGACAGTAATACAGTAATACTCCCCTGATGCATCACTGTGAATATTAAATGGCCCAATTTATCCAAAGTACTTGGAACAGTGTTTGGCCCTATGCGAGCACATACAATCATGATTCTTTATATTTCTCCTACATGAAAAAGGCTAAATGCTGGTTGACTGACTGACAAGATAAGTGAATAATTATTAAATTAAAAAACTAAGATCTTTATGATCTGGCTCCTACTTACTTTTCCAACTTACATCCCCTTCCAAAACCGCTCCCCTCACTGCCTCCAGGAAGCCTTCCCTGACTCACCTGTCAATTAGGCGGCCTTCTATATGCTCCCATGCTCCCCAGGATCACTGCATCCCCTCGCTTCCCACCCTGTGTGCAATGGCTGGTTTGCCTCTCCCATTGCGGAGTGAGATCCTTGAAGGGAGAGCCTGTGCTGTGTTCACTGGCTTGCCTCCATCTGGAACATAGCAGGTGTTCAATACACACATTCATTTGTTGAATGAATGAACAAATAAATAAAAGGCCTATTGATATCTGTTGTTTGCAATGTCACCACTACAGGCTAGATTGAAAAACCTAATAAAAAAAAAAATCTTACAATCCAATTAGGAAGACATATCCTAAGCTGTTGAAAAGTTAAATACAGTCATGTGTCCCATAGCAATGTTTCTGTCAACAAAGGACCACATATATGATGGTTGTCCCATAAGATTGTAATACCATATTTTTACTGTACCTTTTCTATGTTTACGTATGTTTAGATACATGAATACTTACCACTCTGTTACAATTGCCTAAAGTATTCAGTACAGTAACATGCTGCACAGGTTCGTAGCCTAGGAGGAATAGGCTATATACCATATAGCCTAGGTGTGTGGTAAGATATACCATCTAGGTTTGTGTAAGGACACTGATGCTCACACAACTATGAAATCATCTAAGAAAGCACTTCTTGGAATGTACCTCCATTGTTAAGTGACATATGGCTGTAATTACAAAAGCTTCAAATACATAGATAATTGCCAAAAAAATTAAACCCTTTGCACATATCACCAACTGTGATGTCAAGGTGGCAAGCTAACTCCTAAATAGCATTGGAAATACTATGGAAAACAAAACCTTTTACATGGGTCCAGAAATTATATATCCATATTTCGTTGATGATAAGATGCATATTTTTTCAAATTTTAACATCTCAATCTTATGACACATATTATGGCATGTCATAGTTTAAGCAGAAGCATCTTTCTTTCTCAGTAGTACATAAAACAATGGTGTATCTTATAATCCATGGTGCTCTAAATTTGATGAACTAAGGTAAAAGGGTCAAAGAAAACTAATTATTGTGCATGCATTTCTTCCTTAGATGAAATAGAGAATTGAAGGGCTACATGTCTGAGGACTTTGCTAATCTCTTCTGTAGCAAGTAATTAAAAACAAAAGGTTGCAAGGATCCTAGAAGGCAACTCCTGCATCTCAAGGTCCAGGGTGAATATCTGATGAAGTGTGAGTGCAGAGTATGTGTCTTATCTTGAAAGCCTAGAGGATATAACTTACGAGATTAAGGGTGTAGGCTGCAACAGTTACGTTAAAACATTCAGTATAATTCTTCACTATCATTTCTATGTTCTACTAAGCACAGATAATCTTGCACCTCTTATACCTTGTTTTATGAGTTTTATAAACACAAGAAATAATTCAGCTATCTTACAAATCTCTTTATAACTAAGACCTTCCACCCAAATGACCACTTGTGTACAGCTGTGTTTTAAAAGGTGATAAAACAGTTTATCAGTTCCTTACTAAATGACATGGTTCCAACTAGAATCACACTTTTTGTTATGAGTGACATGGACATTGAAGTTATAATACTCATCAGTACACTACAGTATCCCACTTGCCTATTGTAATGTTTAATTTATTTGATTTCTTAACCAATTTCTCACTCACTAGCAATTTCACATTATAGTCACACTAATTTTTTTTTTTTTTTTTTTTTTTTTTTTTGTCTTTTTTCGTGACCGGCTGCACCGCGCTCAGCCAGTGAGCGCACCGGCCATCCCTATATAGGATCCGAACCCGCGGCAGGAGCACCACTGCTGCGCTCCCAGCGCTGCACTCTCCCAAGTGCGCCACGGGTCAGCCCGTCACACTAATTTTTTTAATAATCTCCTTGTAATACATTGACAGAGAGAGGAAAATAGATTTTTGCCAGAGACTGCTTTTTAAAAAATTGCAAAATAGAGATTTTTCTGGGAACTGATTATACCACTTTTGGCTCTCTGGCTTTCTCTCTCTCACACACACACACATACACAGCAAGGCCATACTCTCCTGTTGAGCTAAAACCGTCTTATTTTGATATATAAAAACATATCACATAATTTATGTCTTTAATCAACACATCTAATTTGGTTAATGCACACGGGGTGATTGGGTGTCTATGTGCTAATAACAGTGAGTGCTAATGGCTGGAAAATCTAAATGCCCAAGAACACACATGGATTAACTACGAGCATTTGCCTCTTGGCTTTCCTAGAACTGTTTGGTTTCACCTCCATTTAACCTTGACATTTACAAACCAAATCTAAAGTTTTGACAAACAGGAACCCACCTTAAACACAAAGCAAAATACTAAAAGTCCTACACATATTGCCTAAGGGGGGAAATTTTGAAGCTGAGTGAGAGCATCTTCTTTTAAAACCTTGCCCTTTGGCCTCCTTGAGGAAAGATGATTCAAGAATCAAGTAGTCTATTATTAAAAAGAATTCTCAATGGACAAAAGAAAAAAAATATTTAAGGAATACTTAATTACCCACGAAAATATTTAAAGACTTGAAGAAATGATAGTGTCACATTTAAATAATTCTGGGTGAATATAAAATTCTATTTTCAAATAAGCTGGGAATTATTGAGTATAGTATACCCCAACCTACCTCAGAGTTTCACACCACAAAGGCTTAAGGAACCCTTACAGCAAAGAAACCTATTTAAATTTGGTTAACTCATTGTTGCTTAAATTTGGCTGACCAGAGAATACTTGGTTGAGCAACAGCATTTTGAGAAAAGACAACCAGAAGACAAATCAAGAGACCTAAAGCCTAAGGTTAGCTCTGCTTTAATTAACTGCAACTAGGAGCGAGTCATTTCCCTTTAGTTCATGCTTTTAGAAAATGAAAGCTTCTGCTAAATGAACTCTAAGCTCTGTTCCAGCTCATAAATTAAATGATCCTGAGAGCATCCTAATGAAAATAAAGGTGAGAGGCTGAAGAAAATATTGGACACCACCTGAAGGACTGGGATAAATGAGGTGAGAATAATGACCAACTAGGTAAAAGGGTATGAAGACCCAGGCAATTCATTTCCACGAAAGACATTTCCGAGCATCCTGACTCAGTGGGCCCAGCAGCAGGTGCACATCTATGTCAAGAGAAATCCAGCTCAGAGGCAGGAAGACAAGACGTTGCAAAAGCAAATAGAGAAGAAAAAGAAACAAAAGTTGAACCAGGAGGGCAGAAGGAGAGCCAGTCATCTGCAGGATAAAGTGAGGCTCAAGGAACAGTTCAAGGTGTGTGGTTCAGTAGGAAGACCAAGAACAAAGACATGGCAAAATGATGCCCTTGGTACGTGGGGTACCACATTCTGTGAGCAGGATTATCCTGAACAAAATAAAGACACGATAGCCTGGACAGAAATTTAAATTATACATTCCTTTTTCTGCAATATTCAGTTGGCTCTTTAGAGTATTTAATAAACTATGAATGAAATTTGCCCTACAATTCAATAAATAAAAATAATAATAATGTTGTTGAATAAGACCAAAGTTTTCCAGCCTAGAATCCCTGGGCTACTCTGCTAAGGTTTACACAAATAATAAAGTGTCATCCTTCTATTAAACTGTCCGAGTCATCCTTCTATTAAACAAAGTGGGATTGTTACAGCTGCTTTCTGGGAATGCTGGTCAAGAAGCTATTGCCTGAGCTTAGAGTCCACAGGACTACAGGTGGGCAGGACTTTGCACTGCTTAAGGAAAGGCAAAAATGCCAATACTAAGACCAGAAGCGTAAAGGCACAATAGAGGTTAGGGTTCCAGTGCCAACACAAAGCAACAGGCAACAAGCTCCCAATGTTATCTGATTGTATACCACATCATAAAAAAGATTTTTAAGTACAGTATATAGCTGCACTATACGTAAATTGTATATGTCTAAGGAGAGGTCTACAAACGGTGAGAGCTCATTTTGGGGGGTCATACTATACGGATTATTCAGGCTGGTTTAAAGAGTTAGAAAGAGGAAAGGCAGTCAGGGTCTGAAATCTCTTTTCAGAAATTCAAGACTTATCATGGAAAATATACCTTTACCTGTGATAAAGCCACTAAATTTAAAAACTATATCAATTCAATGTTGCCATATCTACCTCCTAATGGATGGCATTACCTTTGCTTATGCCTTGAATGAACAAGTGAGAGAAGACATTATTTATATTTAGTAAGAACCTTGCTTTTTTAATGAGAAAAATACAAACAGAAGTTCCCAGAAGTGAAAATATTAGAAACTACTAAATAAGAGTATACCTGAATCCATGATTTGAGGTCACCAATGTGGCCACTTCTTTCTCCAAAACTACTCTTCACCCTGGAAAAACTTCTGGACCAGTGCTGTCCAATAGGACTTTCTGTGATAATAAAACTATTTCTTATCTGCATTGTCCAATATGGTAGCCCCAAGTCACATGTGACTACTGAGTACTTAAAATGTGGCTAGTGTGAGTGAGAAAGCAAATTTTTAAGTATATTTAATTTTAATTAATTTTATTTTAAATAGTCACTTGTGGCTAGTGGTTACCATATTGGATAGTGCAGTTCTATAACAAAGTGTCAAATATATAATAATTGTTACTAGTAGTAATCAATACAGTTTATGAAGACTTGGGTAGACTTGTTGAAAATCTACAATATAATTTGTTGAGTTGACATCGAATTTAACAAACCACAAAATGAAAGGACTCAGTTTAATAGGCTTTAAGTATAAGATATTAGACTGTATCCAAAATGAACATGACCCACATATACAAGAGGGCCAATGACCTGCTAAGAAATAGAAGGAAAATAAAAGCCCATGGAGACCACACTGGAAGCAAGTGGGATAAGCCAGAAACACGTTTAGAATTAAGACAAGAGGGGCTGAACTGAGAGATAAGGACTAAAAAGTGCCAACAAGGGATCCTTCCTCTAGACTTGACTTGCAATTTTGGCCTCATCTAAAGAGAAAGGAGAAGGAATTGGAGAAGGTCTAAGAAAGAACAAAATGGTTTCAATTGTTGGATCACAGAATCACAATGGGGAAATATTGAATGCATTGTGGCTTTTTAATCCAGAAAAATAGAATTTGAGGATAATAATATCTGCCTTCTGGTACCAGAAGAGGCACAATAGGTGGAATTTGCCACAGAGTCCCCATGCATACCGAGGAGAAAATTACGCTTAACATATATTAAGGAAGATATTTCATTTAGCCACAAGGATGACTTGACTATTCAGAGGTAATGGTTTAACAGGGGAGCGGTTTACCTTAATCAAACAGAAATGTTGAGTACCAAGATCTGCCAAGACTGATTCTAAAGATATAAACAAGGCACAAATCTTGAGTTCTGGAAGCTCCACCTGGGAGGGTGGGAAAAGGACAACTGCACTGCCTCTCAACCAACCACCCAACCTGGGATATGCATTAGAAAGGGGCGTTTTGGCCATTCCGCACTCACTTCTTCCTCCACCTCCCCTCCCTCTAGAGGGCGCTGTCCACACAAGCCACAAGGAGGAAGTGAAGCTCCAGGCTATTAAGAGAAGGGAAAGCACCCAGAAACACCTAATACCACACACTCAGGTAAATGCTGGATTGAAATATATGGAAAGGCTCAAGATCTAAAGAAGCCAGTTGATCCCTTGCCCTGAATCAAGGTTGGCAGGGTCTGTGGGACAGAACGTCCTTAACTTGCCCTCTCAGGTACAGGATCCAAGGTAGAACCAAAGGAGGAGGCAGGTCCTGTCTAGGTAAGTTGCCACCTGGAATTGGGAAGCACAAAGAGAGAAGCACCAGCAAGGTATCCTGCTGCTGCCGAGTCCTGACCAAGGGTGACCACGTGTTGTCTAATGTAATCGGCCAGAGCTGCCCCAGGAAAACCAGACATAGGGTCACCCTCCCTGTAAGGCACTGTACTTTTACTAGTTAAATATTCACTGTCCCCTCGAGGGCTCAGGCTCTACCCAATTAGAGCAGCAACTCCTCTCTTATGGAAAATGAGTGAAGGTTCCTGCTGCAACTATTGCAATTATTATCACAAATATAATCAAGCACTAATGAGAAATCAGAGGAGGCTGTATAATGAAGGGCAACAGCATATTATGCAACAGTGAATCAATTTTAAAGTATATGGCACAAAAATGTTAATAAAGTCCTAATTTATGTACAAAATTTGAAATTATGCACTTTCCAAAATGCTGTTTAATTCATTAGGAATTGTTTATTTTCAGTGCTATTATGCAAAATAAATTACAGGCAGTGTTTACACTACTACCACTTAAGCTGGTAAACAGAAATACCTACCATCAGAGATACTTTGTCAGACCAGTAAGAAAATTAATCTTTAATTATGTTAGTTTTGAATTATGTAAATTCTTCAAAAAAAATCTATCCCTCAAATAAATTGCAATCTCTGTAGCTGAGAGCAGGGAAAACACATTTCAGGAAGAGATGAACATTATTTGTAAATACATAGAGGCAAGAATTAAAAGGAGGGAGGGAGAAAGGGAAGGAAAACAGAAAGGAAGAAAGAAGGGAAGGAAGAAGGTTTGGAATATTCAAGAAACAATGGGAAGTGGGAAGGGAAAATGAGGCTGAAAAAATTGATTGCAAACCAATGATTCCCAAAAGCCAGTGCTCAATTCAGTATCAGGCTATGATGGAGTTTTAATAGATACATAATAAAATGAGAAAAACAAGGACAACATTTTCCATAAAGCCAAATCATATTTATATATTTTTTCAAATTATCCTTTATTTTGATACCATGTCCTCCATAATTTTTTTTTTTTTTTTTTTTAAAGATGACCGGTAAGGGGATCTTAACCCTTGACTTGGTGTTGTCAGCACCACGCTCAGCCAGTGAGCGAACCGGCCATCCGTATATGGGATCCGAACCCGGGGCCTTGGCGCTATCAGCACCGCACTCTACCGAGTGAGCCACGGGCCGGCCCCTCCATAATTTTTTAGTATTAAAATATCCTATCTGTTATGAAATAATAGCAATGGTAAATAACAGGTGACAAGTAGAGTTGGGTTTTTTTACATCCTTATTTGACAAAATAAAATTTGGCAATCTTATATAGGTTTACAATTTAGTTTTCAGAAATGTCATTGCTCCATAAAATGAAAGAGAGTAGAATCCACAACCCTACAGGAAGAAGTTTACATAATTGAACAAGGTGCCCAGATTAAGCATGTTGAGAACAATTCTAGATGTTGATTTTAAATTTGTTTAAATGTGTATCAATCACTGAAAAAGTAACCACTAGAAAAACATAAATAGTATTCTTGTGTTCTGAACAACTAGAGGGAAAAATGTAATGGAAAGCATAATAAATTTAACAAAAGGCAAGTAAGAAAAAGGAAACAAAGAAAACATAAAATAAGACAGCGAGAGTTAAGTCCAAATGTATCATTAATCACAACAAATATATCTGGGTTATATTCACCATACAGAAAGTCCCAGATTGGTCATGAAAATTGAACCAAGTGAAACCAAAAAATAAAAACTATCTGTATGCTGTCTGTATGAATCACATTAAAATAAGACCTTGAAGAGGAAGCCAGTATGGAGACTGTAGCTCTGCATGCATGTCCTTCCTGTGCACAAGCAAGACAGTGACCAGGCTTAATAAATCAATGCTTGTTCATAATAATGACCAGCCACAAATCAACCAATTTACAACTATTAAAAAGCAATAACTAGGGCCAGCCAGTGGCTCACTCAGGAGAGTGTGGTGCTGATAACACCAAGGCCACGGGTTTGGATCCTATATAGGGTTGGCCGGTTAGCTGACTGGCTGAGCGTGGTGCTGACAACACCAAGCCAAGGGTTAGGATCCCCTTACTGGTCATCTTTAAAAAAAAAAAAATGGCAATGACTGCCAAGCTGGGGCCACTAGAGCTCAGGAGAAGAGGAGGAGAGACTTAAGGAGTGCATGAAGGAAAGAGAAGCCACAATGAGAGAAAGAAAGGACAGCTCCAAATGTTTTAAGCCCTGGCCACTTTGAGGCTGGCCCTGGTGAGCACATGGAGCAAGAGCTGGCAAAAGCCACTGTTGTGCCCTTCTTGTGAAGTTGTTTGGAGGTTGTAAGGGAGAAGAGGGCCTTGGTGACCCCCAGGCCAGCAAGACCACTAACAGGATACCCATGGACCCACAAAGGAGTGAGAGGCCACAGACAACTGAAAAAAGAGCCTCTCAGAGGCTGGTGAGTCATCACAATGGACTGGCGCATGGCCCATCCCGTGGAAAGTGTTTGGAGTTGGGGTGGAGAGATGGGCCACCAGGTGAACATTGGGGCACAGCATGGACAGCTGATCTGCCCTCCAATCAGCACAGGACCACTCAGTGGAGACTGGTCAGGAATATAGAACTGCAGAGGGTGCAGTTTGCTGAAAAGACTCAGGCCCAGACCAGAGTTTCCACACAACCCAGGTGTACTGAACTTCACAAGACACAGAAATACTTACAATGCTTACAAGGTCAACCATCAAAACCTGAACAGCAGGGCCGAGCCCGTGGTGCACTCGGGAGAGTACAGCGCTGGGAGTGCAGCGACGCTCCCGCCACGGGTTCGGATCCTATATAGGAATGGCCGGTGCACTCACTGGCTGAGTACCGGTCACGAAAAAGACAAAAAAAAAAACACCTGAACAGCATAAAAATCCTTCCCCAGGGAATCAGCAGCAAAGCAGCAATTTAGCTCAACCACAGAGCTCAAGTACTGGTCCCCAAAGGAAGTTCCCCCATTTTAGAAGTAAGCAAAGGACAACAAATTAGTTCCAGTAGAGAGTTTAAGTGGTGGGAACAGCACATAATCCAACACAGAAATGAAAGAAAAATCAAAATACCCACAGATCAGAGACAAAGTTTGACATTAACTAGTAAAGGTTTAACACCACCAAAGAACACTTATGAAACCAAGAAGGACCAGAAGAACCCTGGGCTCCCAACAGGGAGCAGTGAGGGTTGGAGGCCTCAGCCATGCGCCCCTGACATCCAAAACCAGCCCAGTGATGTCCACCAGGCCACTGCAGGAAGTGCTCCAGGCTCTGAAGCCAGGGCAGTAGGGAGCCAAGGGCTGCAGCCACACCCCCCTGACATCTGCATCCAGCCCAGCAACGACCGAGTCACTACTGGAAGCCCCCTTGTCTCCAGTGCAGGAATGAGTGGGGGTGCCACCGGCTTCAACCATGGCCCCCCTCCTTCCTCCTTCTCCCACCCTATTTCCTTTCCCTTTCTCCTCTCCCCCTCCCCGCAACTGCTCTGCAACAACATCTCAGAATGTAAAAAAATAATATTGATAAATAAATAGAAATAATAATAATGATAAAAAATAAATTAAATAAAATAAGACCTTGGAAATTTAAAAATAAGGTGACAGAGAAAGATAAACTAGGTAAACTTAAAAATAAGATGATATAGGAAAATAAATCAGGCAAATCCTAGGTACTATTCCCCAATCTATCCTCCTCAAAAGAAAACAGTGTCTCAATATTAATTTCAGATGAAATAAAATTCAAAAGGGTGAAATATTAAATGAGACACAAGAAATTTTTATGTTGATTAAAAGTAAAATCCACCAAATGCCTACAACGGCACTTAACAACATAGTCTCAAAATAATATAAGGCAAAAAAGGTTAGAAAGCAAGCAGAAACTGACTGACTCATAGAAGTAGTGGGATGGAATACTAAACATTTTTTGGGAAAATGACTGTATTTCTATATGGAAGTAGGGTTTTGGATTTCACTATTAACAAGATTAATCAAATAGATACAAAATAAAGTTGTATACAACAGAGAATATACATTTTTAAATACTTACGACAGATTTTAAAATAAAGGTCACACAGAAAATCTCAGGAAGCACCAAAAGTAGAAATTATTACACAATTCAATGACATTAGAAATTTACAACAAAAGTCAACCAGTAGCATCCCACCCCCGAACTTACATAGAAAATTTTAAAAGTTGTTTTAAATAACTTCTGAGTAAAAGCAGAAATTAAAACCAAAATTACAGAATCTTACAAAATTAACATCAATGACAGCATTATGTAACAAAATCTCAGAGATCAAGCCTCAGCGGTATGCAGAGATCTTTAATGTGCTTATTAGTTTAAATTAACTAAGTATTCAATTCAAGAAATTAAAAAATTAATAACAAACAAATACAAAGAAAGAGAGAAAAGGCATTGATACATAAAAATACAAATCATGGAATATAAAGTAAACTGTAACTAAAATAAATTTTTTAAATAGTCTTGAGCAACGAAATGAAAAGTGGTCCTTTAGATGGAGAAGTAACAACAGCAATAGTAAAATTGACAATCTTTTAACAACTTTGATAACAAGAAAAAGAGAAAAGACAAAAATAAACTCTCAGGACAAAGAACACAGGAATAACTACAGATACAAAGGGATTAAAATAATTGCAGTCTGGAGCCATACTACCTGGATTTGAATCCCAGCTCCACCACTTGCTGAGAAAGTTACTAAACCACTCTCTGTGCCTCAATTCCCAAATCTGTAAAATGGGTATAATAATAGTACCAACATCAGGGAGGACTAAATGCCTTGTGTATGAAAGTACTTAACTCTATGTCCGGCACCATAGTAAGCAATGTATACATGTTGGCTATTATGATAAAGAGTGCAATTTGAACTTTCATCTAGATGAAAATATAAATATATAAATAAAAAAATGCCTCAAGAAGAACTTAAAAATTGAGTAGGTTAATAATTAAGGAAGAAATTGGAAAGGTAGTCAAAGATTTGGGCATTGGGCCTATTTATATAATTGTTTTATAAGAAGAGTAATTACATCAACTATTTCAGAACATGGAAAAACACGATAAATTTTTCAGTTCATTCTATTGGGCTAGCAAAATCCTGGTACTGAAATCAGACAAAGAATGCACATAAATACACACCCTTGGGCCAAATATACTTATGAACATGAAAAGAAAAATCTTCAATAAAATATTAGAAAATCAAACCTGGAAATGCCTTTTTTAAAAAATATTAGGGAAAATCTCAGAAATGAGCTATGATTAGGAAAAAAAATGAAACTCCCTGTCATAACAGGTAAGAAAAAAGAAATATACATAATTATATTGATAGATGCTGGAAAAGTATTTTTGAAAATTCAACTCAGCTTAATTAAAAAACAGTCAAACAAAAATCTTAAGCTAATAGAGGGTATCCACCAATGGAAAATATCACACAATGGTGAAACACTAGAATAATCTCCATTCACCAGGAGAAACAGGGAAGCCGGCTATCTTCCTGTCACTCGATAGTATGCTGAAGGTCCTGGTAATCTTAGTAACAGGCGACAAAAAGAGAAACAAGGCTTTTTGGAAAGAGAAGGACAGACCATTCCATATTAGTAGATAACACTAAAACCTACTCAGAAATTCCAATAAAAATAATTTTCCAGACTACTAGAACTAATAGAAAGATTTGGTAACATGACCAGACATAAGATCAACATGTAAAACTCAATAGCTTTCTAAACACTATCAATAACCAACAAATGATCAGAAAGGATACCGTCCCATTTAGGGTTTAGTCACAGACAACAGAAATCTCTCAAAACTGGATTTAGCAGCGAGGAGTTTATTTCCAGGTATTACAAAATTACTGGAATGTCTGGAGAAACAGGTCTCACCTAGGACTAAACTTCCAGGAACAACTATCCCCCAGAATCACAATTCCTTTACCGGGATGGAAAAAGTTGCCACCGCTGCAAGCAACCACTCAGTCAGGAGGCTGCTGACCACAGGTCCACCATCAGAAAGAGGATTTTCAGAAGTGGGAAGCTGCTGACCCCAGAAACAGGACTACTTCTGCCACAACCCACACCAGCAACACGAGCGCCTCAGGCCCTGCCTTACTCCTACTTAAGGTCTTCCCAATTCACCTCTAACACAAGCACATCTAATTGGCAGAACCTGCATCACTGCTAGAACCCAACCACAAAGAAGTCAGGGAAATGTAGTTTTCAGTATTTCAATCCAGCACAAATATCATTCACAACAGCAGCAGAAACTATTAATTATTGAAGAAAAAACCTAATAAGAAATGTGCCAGGTCTATCTAAATAGGACATCAAAGAAACCCTGCAATTGAGAAGAAAAAATCATATCATGTTCCTTGTTGGGAAGTATCAACACTTAAAAAATGTCAGTTCTCCCAAATTATCTAAAAGTTCAACACAAAAAGTGTAGAAAGATTTTTTATAAACGAGACAAAATAATTCTGAATGTTATCTGAAAGAGAAAATAAATATACCAGGAATTTTTCTAATAGGCTATTTTTTTGAGTAGTTTCAGGTTCACATCTAAATGGATCAAGAAACAGGAGTTCCCCTTCCACTCATATAGGAGACATGCAGAGCCTTCTCCATTCTCAAAATGCCCCACAAGAGGGGTACATTTGTTACAACCGATGAAACTACACTGACACGTCATTACCATCTAAAGTTCATAGTTTGCATTAGGGTTCACTCTTGGTGTACATTCCATGGATTTGGACAAATTAATAATGGTATGTACTCACTGTTATAGTATCATACAGAGTAGTTTCACTTAGACAAGAAATTTTTTAAAAAGGAAAAATAAGGGAGACTTGTCCTACATATAAAGTTAATAGAAATTAGAAGAGCGGAGCACTGACATAATCAATAAATAGGTCAGTGGAACAGTATACTGAATACAGGAAGTACTACATTTCGGGACACTGGGACATGAGCCATATAATAAAAATGGCTTTTTAAATCAAAGCAGAAAAGATGAACACATTAAGTATTACTTGGAAAAATTAGATATCCACTTGGAAGATAAGTTTCCACTTCACATTATAAACAAAAATCTGTTCGACATGAGTGAAAGATGTTAATTTTTATAAAAATAATTACAGTATTCACTCCTATTCAACATAGTGTTGGAAATACTAGCCAGAGCAATCAGAGAAGAGAAGGAAATAAAGGGCATCCAGATTGGAAAAGATGAAGTCAAACTGTCCCTGTTTGCAGATGACATGATCCTATATATTGAAGAGCCTAAAACCTCTACAAAAAAACTGTTGGAATTGATAAATGATTTCAGCACAGTAGCAGGATACAAAATCAACACACAAAAATCAGTAGCATTTCTTTTCTCCAATAGTGAACATGCAGAAAGAGAAATCAGGAAAGCCTGCCCATTTACAATAGCCACCAAAAAATTAAAATACTTAGGAATTGAGTTAACCAAGGAGGTGAAAAATCTCTATAACGAGAACTACAAACCACTGCTGAGAGAAATTAGAGAGGATACAAGAAGATGGAAAGATATCCCATGCCCTTGGATTGGAAGAATCAACATAGTGAAAATGTCCATACTACCCAAAGTGATATACAAATTCAATGCAATCCCCATCAAAATTCCAAAGACATTTTTCTCAGAAATGGAAAAAACTATCCAGACATTTATATGGAACAATAAAAGACCACGCATAGCCAAAGCAATGCTGAGCAAAAAAAATAAAGCTGGAGGCATAACACTACCTGACTTTAAGCTATACTACAAAGCTATAATAACCAAAACAGTATGGTACTGGCATAAAAACAGACACACTGACCAATGGAATAGAATAGAGAATCCAGAAATCAACCCACACACTTACTGCCAGCTGATCTTTGACAAAGGCACCAAGCCTATTCACTGGGGAAGGGATTGCCTCTTCAGCAAATGGTGCTGGGATAACTGGATATTGATATGCAGGAGAATGAAACTAGATCCATACCTCTCACCATATACTAAAATCAACTCAAAATGGATTAAGGATTTAAATATACACCCTGAAACAATAAAACTTCTTAAAGAAAACATAGGAGAAACACTTCAGGAAATAGGACTGGGCACAGACTTCATGAATACGACCCCAAAAGCACGGGCAACCAAAGGAAAAATAAACAAATGGGATTATATCAAACTAAAAAGCTTCTGCACAGCAAAAGAAACAATTAAAAGAGTTAAAAGACAACCAACAGAGTGGGAGAAAATATTTGCAAAATATACATCTGACAAAGGATTAATATCCAGAATATATAAGGAACTCAAACAACTTTACAAGAAGAAAACAAGCAACCCAATTAAAAAATGGGCAAAAGAGCTAAGTAGGCATTTCTCTAAGGAAGATATACAAATGGCCAACAGACATATGAAAAAATGCTCAACATCACTCAGCATCCGGGAAATGCAAATCAAAACCACATTGAGATACCATCTAACCCCAGTTAGGATGGCTAAAATCCAAAAGACTATGAACAATAAATGCTGGCGAGGCTGCGGAGAAAAAGGAACTCTCATACATTGTTGGTGGGACTGCAAAATGGTGCAGCCTCTATGGAAAATGGTATGGAGGTTCCTTAAACAATTGCAAATAGATCTACCATACGACCCAGCTATCCCACTGTGGGGAATATACCCAGAGGAATGGAAATCATCAAGTCGAAGGTATACCTGTTCCCCAATGTTCATTGCAGCACTCTTTACAATAGCCAAGAGTTGGAACCAGCCCAAATGCCCATCATCAGATGAGTGGATACGGAAAATGTGGTACATCTACACAATGGAATACTACTCAGCTATAAAAACGAATGAAATACTGCCATTTGCAACAACATGGATGGACCTTGAGAGAATTATATTAAGTGAAACAAGTCAGGCACAGAAAGAGAAATACCACATGTTCTCACTTATTGGTGGGAGCTAAAAATTAATATATAAATTCACACACACATACATACATACACACACACACAAAACCGGGGGGGGGGAAGAAGATATAACAACCACAACTACTTGAAGTTGATAGACAAGCAAACAGAAAGGACATTGTTGGGGGGGAGGGGGGGAGGGAGAAGGGAGGGAGGTGTTGGTGACGGGGAGCAATAATCAGCCACAATGTATATCGACAAAATAAAAATTAAAAAATAATAATAATAATAATAATTACAGTATTCAAGGAAAATATGGAAGACTTTAAAAACGTATGAATTGAAGTAGCGAAGGCTTTTCCTAAGCAAGAACAAAATCCAGACAGCAAAATAAGAAAAGAGTGGCACATTTCATTACATAAAAGTGATAATATTCTGTACCACCAAAACATCATAGGGAAGGCCAAAGAATAAGTATAAACTGAAATAGAATGTTAACAACATATAAAACAGAGAGACAATTAATAATCAAATAAATAAAATTTAAATGCGATGTACAAATAGGAAAAAAGGCAGTATCTACAAACAGGCAATTCATAGAGGAAATTAAAATGGCCAATAAGTATATTGAATATACTTTAGTTTACAAACGATCAGAAAAATAAAAAGCAAAGAAGATACTATTTTTCAGCCATTAGATGGAGAATTTTTAAAGTTCACGAGATCCAGTCTTTACAAGGTGAAAAAAATAGATAAATAATAGCATATACTGTCAGTGAAGGTGTAAACAGGTACAACTCTTTTGATGAAATTTTGGCAGTA
Source organism: Cynocephalus volans (assembly GCF_027409185.1). Taxonomy (NCBI): domain Eukaryota; kingdom Metazoa; phylum Chordata; class Mammalia; order Dermoptera; family Cynocephalidae; genus Cynocephalus; species Cynocephalus volans. The sequence goes on from NC_084468.1 coordinate 14,801,226, forward strand.
TTCGAACATAATTTGTAGGATGTATATATACCCTTGGACCCAAAAACTCCACCACAGAAACCATCTTACAGAAATACTTACATAAGGATAGAAAAGTTCAGTTAGATAGGAGGAATAACTTCAAGAGATCTTTTGTACAACAAACACGGTGGCCATAGTTAATAACAGTGTGTCATATTCTTGAATATTGCTACGACAGTAGATTTTAAGTGTTCTGTCAACCAAAGTAAAATATCCATCTGGTTGAGGATAAACAAAGTTTACTTGAGAACTCAGTCAACAAGTCTAGAATCTGCAGCACTCTGCACCAAAATTGTTTGGAATACTATACTCCACCCTACCACATGTGCAGGTCATTTTTATAGCCAGAGAAAAGGAAGTGACATACAGAAACAACCTGATTGGCTGCAGTCAGCACTTGCCTTATATGGTTGTGTTTTGACAATATTCAGCCTCTGGTTGGCTGAAGGTTCAGTTGCTATGATTGGCTATGACTCAATTGCTTGGTTACAAGGGTATATTTTAGTTCAGGTTACATTTATTTATACACCATGTTAGGTTACATTTTACTATGTACAGAGAAACCTTTAGGTCAACAGTGGATCTGATAACTGAGTCAGCTGCCAAGTGACTAACAGGCAAGTGGCATCCATAGTGTGGATACGCTGGACAGAGCGATGACTCACGTCCCAGGCAGGTCAGAGCAGGACCTCACAAGATATCATTACACGACTTAGAACAGTGTGCAATTTAATACTTACAAATTATTTATTTCTGGAATTTTCAATTTAATATTTTTAGACTGCAGTTGACCTCAGGCAACTGAAACCACAGAAACTGAAACCTCAAATAAGAAGGGACTACTGTATTTCAATAAGATCAACCCTTCCTGTACTTCGTTAACATTTGGACTTCTAGTCAGCAGTTAGAGCACAATCATGAGAAATCAAAATGTCTTTACAGATTGGAGTTTTTAACAAAATCTATATTTTCATAGTTTTAAAAAAATTGGCTTAGATTGTCCTTCCGAATCAATATGCTGCATTTACAGAGACACTTCAGGGGGAAAAAAAAGTGGCTTTTTTAGAATCAATAGCACATGACTTGATTCTTACCCAGGCAATGAGTACATCTGGATTAACTCTTGAGAGCTGAGAGAAGTCATCTTCAAAACTCAGGCTTGCCCAAAACTTGGTCATCTCTCAAGGCCCAGATAACTTGCCACTTCAGGGTAGTATTTAAAAGAACATGATGTGGCATCAGTTAGAGATGGGTTCATGCCCAGTTTCATTGTTTATATGCTTTGCGATCTGGAGCAAGTTTCTCATCCTCTTTAAACCTTAATTTCCTAATTTGGAAAATGAGTATAATAAAATAGCATCATAGGTTGTAGTTGGGATTTTTTTTAAGTACATGTGTCTTAGTTCAGTTCTATGGTTTGAATGCGTTCCCTCAAAAACATGTGATGGGAACTTAATGCCCAGTGCAACAGTGCTGGGAGCTGGGGCCTGATGAGAGGTGATTAGGCCATGAGGGCTCTGTCCTCATGAATGGATTAATGCTGTTATAATGGGAGTGCGTTCATTATTGCAGGAGTGGGTTCTTTATAGAAGGACAAGTTCTACCCACTTCTCTCTCTCTCTAGCCCTCTCTTGCTCTTCCTCTTCCTGGCATAAGATGACACAGCAAGAAGGCTCTCACCAGATGCCAGCCCTTCACCTGGGACTTCCCAGCCTCCAGAACCTTGAGCCAGTAAATCTCTGCTCATTATAAACTAGCCAAGTATTCTGTAATAGCAGAACAAAATAGACTAATACAGATATCCCAGGAAATAGACTCTGAGATGCAGACTCTACAGAAGAAGTTTCTTGGAGAGTGCTACCCAAAACACACCCTCAGGGTAGTGATGGATGCAGGATTGGGTAGGAGGATGTGCTGCACCCTGATGCTGTCATGAGAGGCCTCAGACAATCCCACAGGAGCTCTGGAGATGGGATGTCCCTTCCAAGTTGTCTAGTATTGAGGCAAAGGGTCAGTCCTTTGTATTCCCATCCACTGGCTGCCCTTCAGAAGGCAGATAACCTTAGGCAAGGTAGGGCTCTTTTGCCAAGGACAATTGCTGTGAGCCACCAGCTGCCAACACTGGCCAACAACTGGATGAATGAGTGCCTTAGTCCTCAGGGGGGATCTGGGCGGGGCAAGGCAGCATTCACTGTAATGTGCAGTTAGATCATTAGATTGTAAAAGTCACAAGAGTGACCACCTTCTCTGAGATTGGGTGCCTATTTCCAATATCTAGAAGAGTTCTCAGCATAAAGTATGTGTTTAATACATATTTGTTAAATGAAGAGAAGATGCATAATAAGCATTATCTACTGTTATGACCAGTAAGCCTTCCCTGATACTTGGAAGTTATCCATGTACCCTCATTACTTTGGTCCTGTCACTCCTATTGCCTGATCTTATCCTACCTGTTACCCCACCATCTTCTTAATTTAATTATTAATATCCCATGCCACTCTACAAAACCCCATAATTTTATCTTCTCAGGTAATGTCTGTCATGTTTCAGCTGAAAGACAGAAGGGCTGAATTGTGTCCAACCAAAATTCTTATGTTGACCCCTAACTCCCAGTAGCTGAGAGTGTGACCATATTTGGAGGTGAGGCCTTTTAAAAGATGATTAAATTAAAATGAGGCAGTCAGGGTAAGCCTTCACCCAATCTGACTAGTGTGCTTATGAGGAGAGGAAATTAGGATGCAAGGACAGACACCAGGGATGTGCACACAAAGAGGAAGGGCCACATCAGGACACAGCAAGAAGGAAGCCATCTGCAAGCCAAGGGAAGAGACCTCCAGAGAAACCAAACCTGCCAACACCTTGATCTTGGACCTTCCACCTCCAGAACAGTGAGACATACATTTCTGTTGGTTAAGCCTCCCAGTCTATGGTATTTTGTTATGGCAGCCCTAGCAGACTAATACAAGAGCTAAGAGTCTTTAAGGCACTGTGAAGGTTAATTCTAGGTGTCAACTTGGTTAGATGAAGCAATGCTGAGAAACCTGGTAAAGCAATCTTTTCAGGTGTGTTCATGAGGGTGTTTCCAGCAGAAATTAGTATGAGAATCTGAGTGGACTGGGTGGGAAACACCCACCCTCAAAGTGGACGGGAACCATCCAATCTGCTGGGGGTCCAGAGAGAACAAAAGACAGAGGAAAGGGGTGAAGCTCTCTCTCGATCCACTGGAGCTGCGATACACTCTTCTCTCCTGTCCGTGGACATCAGAGTTCAAGACTCTTCAGCTTTTCAGTTCCAGAACTTATACCAAGGACAGCATCAGTTTCCCTGGTTTTGAGGCCTTTGGGACTTGGACTGAGCCACGCTATCGGCATCCAATTTTAGACGGCCTATTGTGGGACTTTTCTTCATAGCCACGTGAGCTAATTCCCCTAATAAATCCCTCTCTTAGAATTATAACACATCCTATTGATTTGTTTTCTCTGGAGAACCTTGACTAACACAGGCCTTATGGCCAGGAAGATACCAAAGGTACAATAAAGTTACAATCCCATCCGTCCAGGGAGGAGGGAAGACAATACCTGCATCAATGTAAGAGGCCTTGGGGATGAAAACTCTGGCCAAGAGTAGAAGCATTTTCTCAGGGAATGGGTCCTCCCGTTATACCACCATAGCAACCCGAATCCATCCTTCCAACACCTATGACACTTCAAATTACTCATTCATTATTAGGTCTCCCACTGGACTACAAATTCCACGAGCTCTGGGACCATGTAGTACTATTTCTGGGGCCAAGACGAAGCCAGCATGCACACACACATATATACCAATTATTTGCAACAGGCAGCCTTTCTGATTGCTTCAGACCAGTCCCAGATGGTCAGTATCGATGCCATACCAGTTGTCAAGAATTTTGAAAATCTCTCCCACTTATACCCTCAGAGACGAGCACAGGTCCCAACAAATAGTAGATGTTTCATAAACATTTGTTCATTGATGGATTATTTGCTTAGGTCTCAGGATGATGAAGGGAAGAATTGATTATTCACACACAATTTGGCAAATATTTACCAACTTCTGCCATATGCCAAGCCCTGGGCTAGGTGCTGGGGAACAACGTGAGTGAATGTAGCCCCGTGACCTTGAACTGAAAGCAACTGTCTGAAAGGAGCAAATAAGGAATGCAAAACTTTGGGATGCAGAGAGTGGAGGATGCCAGCGAGGAATACGTGGTCACGTAAAGAATCCCAGGAGCCCATGCCACCAGAGCAGAGGCTTAACGCTTGATACAGATGGCACATGGTCCCTAAGGTCAGACCTTAGAGCCAGACCATTTTCCCCAGACCAAAGGAACAAATAGAATTCGCCCTTGCTCAAATCTGTGTTTTTTGGACCGCTTTGTCCTTGGGGTCCCGGTGACTGAACATCCTGGGGATAATGAGATTTACAGTGTTCTGGATCATTTAAAGCTTTGAAAAGCTCATAACGCATAGAAACAACCCTCCACAAGTGATGGAGCAAATTGAGCCAAGGGTCCAGTTGACACTGAAAGAGCCCAGGAAACAAGTCCAGTTGCCTTGATAATGGGGCCCCCTCCCCAAGCTATGATGCTATCATTTTTAAAAAGCCACAGGGGAGGAAAGGGAACTGGACATAAAGGCAACAGTTGGCTTAGTTTGCTCCACCTCAGGAAACGGTCTTGGAGAAGTTTGGGAGGGGACATGCAGGGGCAAACGGGATCATGAGGAGATATTGTATTGGACTGTAAACAATTGGAATTATATCTAAGTTCGTGAGTTCAAGGACTTCTTAGGTTCTGCAATGCCTCATCTATTGGCTGGGTTGCAGTCAGTAAATGTCTGCAAACCCAGCGTACCTCATCGGTTTTACTCTGCTTGCCACCACCACAGGGAAGAAAACTCTGGAGACAGAGACAGAAGAACTCCCACTTCCTTGGAGTGTTCAAAAATTGGCTTGAGTTACTAGTTTTCTGCACTGATTAAATTCCTACTCCCTTGCACCCATCCAGAAGAGTTGAGACCACCAAAGGGATTTAGGATATATATGGAGAACCCAAGAGTTCTCTTAGCTTAGAAAATATATTTCCCAGACTTCATTAGAGCCAGGAGACGCTCATTAGCTAACATTTCCATTCCAGTTTTAAATAATTCTCTCTTCTCTCATAGATTCTCATCTCTAAGACTCAGCCCTTTAAGAGCGTAGTATTCTCATGCAATGATTATTTTTTAAATAAGAACTAAAACCAGAGAAAACACCAGCTTATATGTTTCCCCCAAACATTTTTCTGAGCAAATCTCTCCTCCTCTTTTCCGCCTACTACCAGAATGACTTTTTCCTTATACCTTAACCTAATGTTTCTGCTATAAAGCAAATGAACGGGAATAGGACAAGTTCCTGAACATGTCAAGAAGCAGTAATAGAGTTCAGTGGAAAACAGCTCATAGAAAGATTTTATGAGCCGCAAGTGATATATTTTATCCTAAAATGTAGACTGCCTCCCTCCATGGTCGCCCAGTCTTCCAGCCCACCCCTAGACACCTCCATTCTCCACAGACTCTCTGATGTTCATTAATCCAGTAGAAGAGCTGAGCTACAGAAACTGTGAGCATTGGCCTTTTTGGAGTTTTTTCTTGTGTTTTGTTTTGTGTTGTGTTGCTTTTTTGTTTTGCCCTCCTAGTCATTGATTCTTATAAAGTCTTAGGAGCCAAAAAAAAAAAAAAAGTCTCCCCAATTCCTGTTTCCTTGACATCAAGAAAATTAATCAAAGTCGTGCATAGGAATGCTCCATTATGAAGAGGGAAAACTCAATGTAAACATCATTCAAAGGGGCTTGCAAGTGGCCCTGCAAAGAGTCAAAGCAACACAAAAGCAAACAGTAAGGTCAAGCTCTGAAGTATCTGTATTCCACTGACTGCAATGAAGGCTAAAGTGTGCCCTAATTAAGTCACTGAACACTTAATATCTGTAATGAGCTTAGGGAAAGGAGCTCATTGTTTCATTAGCATTTGGCTTTACGAATATTTTTTATTTAATCCAGCTTTACCAAACTCACTGATTTTGAGCACTACAAAATCTCTATTTAGAAAAATAGAGCTAAATCTTTAAGAGAGGCAGCATGGTATCATACTGAAGATATACACTTTGAAATCAACCAGCTCTGTGGTCAAGTGACCTATCACTCGCTTCGCAGCCTGGTGTCAGACGCTTAATCACTCTAAGCCACAGGTGCCTTGCCGTCAAATGGGAATAATAATATCTAATTCGCATATTGTTGTAAGAGTTAAATAAGATTGTACTTCTGGTGCCTAGAACAGCACTGGACAGAGAAGACTCTTAGTAAATATTAGTAATGCTGTCATAATGATGATGACAACAAAGATGATGACAATGATGATTGTATTAGTTCATTTCTCTTGCTTATAACAAAATACCTGGATCAGGGTAATTTATAAAGAAAAAGAAATGTATTGCTTATAGTTTCAGAGTTTGAGAAGTCCAAAGTCCAGGGAACACACCTGGTGAAGGCATTGGTGGTGACAGTGACCCAGGGGTCTCCCATGGCAGAATGATGGAGCAGAGAGAGAGATTCTCACATGCTCTTTTTTCAAAGCCCCCAGAACCACGCCCACAAAGTAGGGCATGGTCCTTACAATCTAGTCATCTCTTCAAGGCCCTACCTTTCAATTATCATAACGGGATTTCCCACCCTCAACAGTTACAGTGTGGATTAAGCATCAATGACTTTGGGGGGCCATTCAATCCTCTGCAGTGATGCTGATGGTGACGGAGATGATGAAGATGAGGATGGTGATGCTGATGGAAGAGGATCAAGGTGAACCCTGTGCACTCATAAGCCACTGCCTTCCATCTCAGAGCTAAGCACTGACCAGATGTCCCTCATCTACAGACTCCCACTCTGCAGGCCATCCTCAACTCACACAGTTAGAAAAGAGTACTCAAAGGTCAAACAGTCACCAATTCTGGGCCTGGGACAGCATAGGACAGAAGGACAGAGAGAGAGATTTGACACACACATGTATACACAGGGAGATGAGAACTTCACCTCCAGGAAGTCAACCTCAGGGCAATGCCTCCCCAACATGACACACTCAGGAATCAAAGCAACTGTCATGGGGTCACTCCACAGACCTGTCTGCACCACAGAGTTCGGCATCGCACGCATGGGCTCCCATCTTGTCTTAGCCCAAATCTGAAACTGTCAGCTAATTCTCAGCTACCTGAGACATGGGAATCTACCTCAGTACAATGTTGTAAAAATGAATCTTTTTCGCCTGACTCATATTTGTGTTAAAAATTGGAAATAGGACTGAGGGCTCTTTTTAAACATGAGATTTAGTGGGGGTGGGGGATTGAAGACTAAGAGTGAGCTTAGTTTTGGGGGTTGGGGTTGTAATAAACGTCACCAAGGGGAAATATTCTAGCCCTATTCCCAGAAACCAGAGGCAGTAGATCAAGACAATAATTACACTGCTCAGAAGCTGACTGCGTGCATAAATCCGGTGCATTAAGCCCTGCCCGTGGATTCGCTTTCCAAATCTCATTTCGGCAGCATCCTTTCTGGGAGCTGGAATCCCTTCTTTCTGCCTAGAGACAGGTAAATTCTGCCTCTGCAAAGGGTAATGACTGTCAGATTTCCACTTTCTTTGCCTGTTTTCTGTTTCGGCAGTACAAAGTCAAACAATCTTCTTATTTCTACCTGGTCAATTACCAGTCACGGGAGGAAGGAGGACAGATTAGTGCTTGGGTCAGGGTCTGTCTGCTTCAAGTAGCCACTATGTGTGGGGTTTCTCCTGGCTCCCTCCCAGACAAGTCAGACTTGAACCTGGGCTTATGTAATAAACCTCTGAAAACCACTGCTCAAGCAGTTTTCAAGTTACTAAGCTGGCATTCTCAGTCAGGCTGTCTTTAAGACTTCATTGGGAGATCATGCTGGTGTATATATGTGTCTAGAAAAATGCATTCAAAATTTGTCACGCTGAAGGAGGGGATTGGATGTGTCAGAGGAAAGCTCACTTTTGCGGTGCAAGTGCTGTAGAGAGAGGAAGGAATGTTAAAGGCACATGATTTTGAAATACAAAGGCAAATGATAATCATTCCTTTGAGTGACACATTTATGCTTTGGAGTGAATTTTAAACTTCTGGATCTGGTATCAATCAAAGCATCAGAATATAAGATTCTGTATTTGAAGGGTCTCAGTGTTCCCAAGTCTTAAGTCTTAACAAAGAAAAAAAAAGAATTAAGAAAGACCTTCTCTGCTCAGAGGAATGCTCTGACTTTACCATCCTCTGACCTTCCAGTTTGAAAGCCAGTACGGAGCAGAGGCTGGTGGAGGAGGTGGGTACTAGAACAAAAAGAAGTTCTGGGGCAGGCCCACCATCCCCACATTCAGATCTGCCTCTTTCAAAGACACACTCACCCCCAACATCCCACAACAGTATGATAACATCCAGAGACTTGAGAGAGTCTGGATTAGAATTAGTGAACAGAGATGTGTACATTGCAGAGCATGTCACAATTCCGTTTATTCTGAGGTGGTGTCAGTATCACAAGTTGTCTAAGACTAAGACCAAAAATAAACATAAAGCAAGAGCACCATCTCATAAGGAGATCCACCTCCATCAGAGTGGCTCTTGCTCCAGCTGCCCCAAGGCAGTTTTTTAAAGGACACCTGTGCCAAGCACACCCACAGTTTAGGACCTGTGAGGCGGCACATTCATTCTCCACTCCTCAGGTCTCTACAGCAAGGAGAGAATTTCCATTGTCCCTGCTCAACGTGGAAATTGCAGGAGGGGTATTTCACGTCCCCCCTCCCTCAGGTCTGCTCCAGAGGAGGATAACTATCTGATTAGAGAGTCTGAGGGGCAGTGGGGAGACTGAGCACGTCCAGCCAGGCCTCTGGGAAGGGCCGTGCATAAGGAGCCACCGTGAGACTCCCACATCCTCTGCTCATCGGGGACCTTCCAGACCTTCTCTTCTCCTGCAAGTGAGAGGTGGATGCTGAGGAGGCTGCAGGAGGGACACTCAGTTCAAGGAGGAGAGCTGGGAAGTCTTTCGTGGCCACCTAACTATGTCTCATCATCCAATCCAACTTTACCAAAAGTCAAGCAGAAATATTTGCCATCTTTTTTTTTTTCTTTCTTCATTCTATTTAATTGTGGCAAAATAAGCACAAAATAAAACGTGCTATTTTAACCACTTCTGAGTGTACAGCTCAGTGGCATTATTACTTCACACCATTGTGCAACCATCACCACCACCCCTCTCCAGAACTTTGATCTTCCCAAACTGAAACTCCACACCCACAAACCAGGAATTCCCCACCCCTCCCTCACCATCCTCTTGTGGCCACCATTCTACTTTCTGCCTCTATGAATTTGACTATTTGCATCGCCTCATATAAGTGAAATCATACAATATTTGTCCTCTTGTGACTGGCTTATTTCACTTAGCACAGTGTCTTCAAGATTCATCTGTGTCTTAGCATGTGTCACAATTTCCTTCCTTTTTAAGGCTGAAGAACATCCATCATATGTCTGTCCCACATTCTGTTTATCGATTCATCTGTCAATGGACACTTGGGTTGCTTCAACCTTTTGGCTACTATGAATTAACACTGCTATGAACATGGGTGTACAAACATCTGAGTCCCCATTTTTAATTTGGGGGGTATATACCCAGAAGTGAAATTGTTAGCTCCATCTTTTCTCAGGATTGAAGAAGAGTGTTATGACTCTGTGAACCCCAACAGACAAGGCTGCCATGTCTAATTCTATAAGTTGGGCTCTGCCCAAAGGCTCCTTGGAGAGGAGGTAGAGAGACTGACCCCCACCCATGCTTCTCCCTCCAAGACACATGCCTGACAAGGAAGCATTCCCTGGAGGAAGGGCCTTTTCCTAAATTTTCCTACCCATAGAACCCACATCCACATCCATCTGTATTTCTAATGCACATCTGGGCCCCTATCATGTCTGCTCCCAAAGGCTTTTGCCCCTTACTCCAGGGTCTGTTTGGAAGAATTTTGTTTCTTCCTGCCTCTCTTGGTCTTAGTTCCTTCTGAGGGTTCCTGTGGTCATTTGTGCACAGACAAACAAAACTACATCTTCTCAGACAAGATCCTTCCCTCCTATGTGAAATTACCCACCTAGTACAGGCAACCTGTCTTAGAAGAAAATGCTGTACTACTCCAATTGTAGGAAGATCTGGTGCTAAAATCTCAGGAGCAGAGAATACAAGCATTTGACAGTAATTATTATCACTTAATATTTTTTATTTAATATCAAAAGTGCCATTCTCTTGTGTAGCTGAAAGTCCTTTACAAATGCCCATGCATATGCCTCATGTCAGAGGCTGCAAACATTCTTGCTGATCTATGTTTTTCCAGTAGAGGAGCCAGGGAGCTTCCGCAGCTCTGGTCAGCTTAGGGACATTACCAGGATTACTAAGCACCTCAAAAGGATTACGCTCAAAACATGAAGACTAAGAACAGGCAAAAATAGTCTTATCCTACAAGGATAAGGCAGCATATTAGTTTTTGCTGCTGCTATAACAAGTTACCACACATTTAATGACAAACAACAAATTTATCACTTTACAATTCTGTGCATTAAAAGTTCAACATGGGTCTCACTGAGGTAAAAATCAAGGTGGGTGTAGGGCCACATTCCTTCCTAGGGACTCTTGGAAAGGGGACCAGTTTTCTTGCCTTTTCTAGCTTCTAGAGGCCATGTACATTGGCTCCTGGCCCCTTCCTCTACTTTTGAAATCAGCTATGTTGCATCTCTCTGATCATTCATTTCTTTATAACCAATTTCCCTGTGACTTTCCTCTTCTCCCTCCATCTTCTACTTCGAAACCCTTTGTGACTACGTTGGGTCCACGTACCCAATCCAGGATGACCTCTCTATTTTAAGGTCAGATAATGAGCAACCTTAACTCCATCTACAACCTTAATTTCCCTCTGTCATGTGAGCTAACATATTCACAGTTCCAGAACTTAGGACATGAACAACTTCAGGGGACCATTATCCTGCCTACCGCAGGCAGGTAACGTAAAAGAGTAAAACAGACCAGACATAAGCCCTGAAGCAGATGCTAATTTTTATGGGAAATCTCTGGGTCCTTAAATGTTAGCAGCTAAATCTGGTTAAAAACAAAACTGTACTAGTCTGTTTTCTGTTGCTTATAACAGAATACCTGAAACTGGGTAATTTTTAAGAAAACAAAATTTATTTCCTACAATTTTGGAGGTTGGGATGTCTAAGGTCCATCCAGGGGACACAACTGGTGAGGGCCTTCTTGGTGGGAATTCTCAGAAGAATCCCATAGCCACGCAGGCAATCACATGGCAAGAACAGCAAGAGCTCTTTCATGTGCTCTCCTTTTAAAGCCACTACTTCACACCTATGATAACCCATCAGTCCACTCACCCACTAATGGATTCATCCATTGATGAGAGCAGGGCCCTCATGATCCAGTCACCTCCTAAAGGATCCTCTTTTCAACACTGCCACAATGGGGATCGGTCTTCCGCAAGAGCTTTAGAGGGGAAAAAATTCGACCCATATCAAAAACAAGCACTGTTCAAGTCAAACAAAACTCCTTGGGAGGCCACATTCATATTTTGCAATCTCTACTTTATGGTACAGGACAGTCACTCCTGATCATTTTCCACCTCCAAAATCCTCATTATGATTTCCAGTACTTAGACCTCATGTTTTGATAGATTCAAACTGATAAGTGAATGCTGTTTATGAAGTAATGATTCATTTTCCAAAGTTTTGTTAAACAAAGACAAAGATTAACACCTATTCTCTCCATGAACAGTATAAGATAGAGCTTATTAATGAGAAAAGCCAGTGTGAATTGAGCACTTATTAAACACCAGGCTTTATGCAAAGTGCTCTCTATGCATTAACTCACTCAATCCTCACAATAATTCTATGACATCAGGATCATTATTTCCCACATTTTACAGATGAGAAAAATCAAGAGCTGCATGTATCCCCAAAGTCACACAGATAGCAAGTGGCCAAACCACAATTCAAACCCAGGTCTGATTTCAGAAGCCAAATGTTTGGCCACTGTGTTATGCTGCCAATACATTCTTAACAAAAGAAAATAATTCCCATGGTTCCATGTGTCTGTGCCACCTAGCAGTGACTGAACATGAATGTGAATTTCTTTAAGGTGTTTAGAATAATATGGTTTGGTGCCTCCATTGCTTCCTTTGACAGCCCCCAGATGACTCCATCCAGGAGTGGGGTTTGAAAAAATTCAGCAATAGAGGGTGACACACAGATCTTCTTCCATCATATGAAGAAGTCACCAAGATTCTCTGAGAAATTGTCACTTTTCAAAGCAACAAAAAATACACAATTGATTGGGAATCATACACAGGAAAGTCCAACCATGCAAAATGCCTTGAAAGGGAATTCTGTTTCCTGGGAGATATTCCACACAGTTTGAATTTCAGAATTGAAACCTGCTACTGTATCCCCGTGCAGTTCCTGGGGACCTCTCTTGTGCTTCAGGCAATGTGGGATTCTGAATGCCTATTATTGATGCTTCTTAGGATTGGTCTGCTCTCCCGCTCTCAATCTCCCCTCTGTCAAACTGTTATTCCAGCTTTGCTTTCATTCTTGTCCATGGGCAAGTGGTCTCGAGCCTCTGGCCACTGTGACTTTTCATATAGCCCTTGGTTTGCCTCCACTATCCAACAAGAAAACAGATTTCCTTTTAACCCTGGGCAACATCCTGGGGCACCAGAAACCGGTCTGCAGAAGAGGAGCTGCAATGTGAGTTCTCCTGACTTTGCATAACTTATTTAAGGAAGGTGAGTATATTCCATTTATCTCTGAGGTCCCAGCACCTGGCATGGTGCAGTGCTGCAATCTGGTGCTTTTAAAAGGAAATTAAAAGGGAGAAAAGGAGAGAAGAAGGAGGGGAGAGAGAGCACAGAAAAGCACTGTATTAACAGACATACAGTAAGTTCAGATTGACAGAACAAATGCACACAGACACTACTTGTGTAAACCAAACAAAATTTCTCATCTGTAAGGTACAAAGCTAGCGGGTTAGCTCACTTGGTTAGAGCGTGATGCTGATAATACCACAGTCAAGGGTTCAGATCCCCTTAGCCAGCCACCAAAACAAAACAAAACAAAACAATAAAGGTACAGAGGAAAGGCAGCTTCATCAGGACTCAATGAAGAAAGATCACCAATCCTTCTGAGGAAGGTCCCCACTTCGTGGAACCTAAGCTTTACTAGTCAGCTCACTGTTGCTAATTGATCCATTACTAAGGAAGTCTGACCTTCTGGCACTCAGCTGCCCCTGTCCCAGCCTGGAGCAGTTCAGGATATCTCTTGGAAACCACAGCACCTGGAGCAGGTGCACCTCGTCAACCTTAAAGTTATGCAATGTGCAATATGATTTTTAAAAATACATATATATAGTACAATAGTGTATAGGCAAATATGAGCATAGTCATTAATCACCCTCAGCCTCCCCGGGCTAATGCAGACTGGTCCAGTTGTTACACTTTCTGAATTTAGAGCTATGGAACTAAAACCAACCTACCCAGACATCTCTGGAAGTCATGATCAAGGCTGAGAGCCTAACTCTAGAGCCAATCCTGAAAATGACAAGGAGGGAGAAGGAAAGAGGGTGGGAAGGAAGGAAGGAGGGAGGAAGGAAGGAGGGAGGAAGAAAGGAGGGAGGAAGGAAGGGAGGCAGGGAGAGAAGAAGGAAGGGAATAACCAAGCATCTCAGGTATCTTACTCCAGAAACAAGGTGGAGACTTGTAGTGTGCATCCATGCGCAGGCTTCCTCTCCTTCAGGCACACAGAAGGATTGCACTTCCTTACCTTCTATGTAGTTAGGTGGGGTCATGTGACGGGTTTGGTTTGAACCTTCCATATTCTTTTCCCCTTCTCATGTGATCACACTAAGACCAGAGGCCTTGTGATGAGAAGGAGATGCCACAACATTGACGTTTTGTCCTGGAGAGATGCCCAGAAGCTCAATTACTGGACTTGAATGAGCAAGAAATAAACTTTGGTTTATTAAGCCACTGAGATTTCGGGGGAGGGGAGGGGAGGTGGGGGAGTTTTATTAATGCAGCATCACTTATCTTACCCTGACTAATATAGGAAATTAAAGGCAAAGCTTGCCAGAGCCAACTTACCAGAGAATTTTGAAAATTTTATAAAGCAAAGTTACACACTGGCTGGGACCTAATCAGGGCTCAATAAATACTTGTTGAATATTGTATAAATGGCTTTTCTCAACTACTAATCAGTAATATACCCCATCTCTTATGCAAAATATGTTTACCACTGCTCTGCAATTTGCATGATCCATCTTCCTTGGCTCTAACGACTGTCTCAAAGAGTGGTCGTGAGGATTCAGCGAGATGATACACGAAAAATGCTTTCAACAGTATTGGTACATGGTGAGTACTTGATAAATGTTAACTGTTGGTGTTGCTTTTGCTTTTGCTGTTGCTAGTGTTTTGTCATTCCTCCAAACTCCATTCTTACTTATGCTTTTAATTTGATCCATTTCTCTGCCCTGGCCCTTCTCCTCTTGACATCCAAATTGTGTCCTCTCCAACCGCTAGCTCAAGCCTTACCCTCTCAAAATTTGACTATTCCATCCAGCTTGATCTCTCCAATCTAAATAAATTCCCTCCCCCCAATTCCACCCTGTTGGATCAGTAGATCATAGAAGCCTGACCTCTGCCACAGAGGTGGGTGTTGGATCCATCCTGAGCTGATCTTAGTACCTTAACCTGACTGAGCATAGTGATTGGTCCGAGAACTAGTCATATGACTCTGGCCAGGACAATCAGAATTCTTACCCATGCTTTCTCAAATTGGAGTTGGGATAAGAGTTCTTTCTTCTTAGGCTACACTGTGAAGATTTGAGTCTGGAAGCTGCTAATCATCACTCCCTCTCGTCCTGAGAAGGCTGGATGCCACAGGGACACTGAAGCTGACATTCAGAAAAAAGCCAAAAGAAAGAAAATTCCTGGCTTCAGTTTTTCCTGGTCATACCCCTCCTTTCCCATCGACCCAAGAAAATAAATTACCCCCCCCCCTTTTTTTTCCTGACTGGTAAGGGGATCGCAACCCTTGGCACGGTGTCATCTACACCATGCTCAGCCAGTGAGCGCACTGGCCATCCCTATATAGAATCCGAAGCCATGGCCTCGGCGCCACCAGTGCCACACTCTCCCCAGTGAGCCAGGGGGTCGGCCCAAATTTCCCCCTTTATCTAAGCTATTTCCAGTAGAATGTCATCACTTGCCGTCAAGAATCCTGACTAATAAGAGAAGTAAGTCCCTTAAGGAAAACTCAGTTCACAAATTTGGCAAACCCACTACGTGCAGCTATATCTTCCATTACTAATAGTATAATTTCAAACACAGAATGCATGAAGGAAAAATGTGATGAACACAAAAATTGTTCATAATATGTATTACTTTGGGGGGCTTCTAAAATACTCATATTTTCATTTGGTAACTTGACCTTGCAACCAAAATCTGCTAGGCAAGAATACAGGGCCAAGACATAGACAAGTGGCTGGTAGCCTTTCTGTGGTTCTGGTCTGCCTGCTTAATGAGCCACCACCTCTCAATCACACCTCACATACATACCCAGCTCCCCAAATTGTGCAGATTTGAACAGCTTGTGCAACAAAATGATCATCTCCTCATGCGTTGATCACGAGGGTAGATTTTGGCACCTAGGAGGTTTGGGGAAGGTAGGATAAACTGGGGACGATATTATAAATATTTGACAACCAGAACTGCATGGGCAGGAAGCAAGCAGAATGAAGGCCGTCTGTCAACAAATGTAAGTCTCAGGGCACAGTGGGTGAAAAACTAGGACTCTGGATTCCAGAGAGAGCCCAGAATTGAAGATTGAGAGACCCCAATAGGTTGACATTGAGAGGTCGACAAAGAGACATCCATCCATCACTCATCCAGCTGTCAACTATGAGCAGGGACAGAGGATGTCCGAGTTAATGAGACAAAGGCCTCCCTGCCCTGTATTTTTGTAGGTTTCTGGCCACTGCCTCTTCAAGTTAACACATTGTTTCATTAGATGTGCTAATTCCTTCAGTGGGGTTATAGCCAAAGCCCCACCACCACCACCACCATATACCTACCTTCCTTTCTCCTTCAGGTCACTGTGAATAAGTATTCCAAACACAATTAAAGGCCATAATTTCTGTGTTAAAATTGAAGTTATAAGTAAAGTTATAATTTCTGTATTTCAAAGAATCAAAGTCCAGCAACCCCCAAAAACTGTTCTAAACCAATTCAAATCTTTACTCAGACTGTTGAGGAAATGGCAAAGAAGAACAGTGCATTCTCAATGCACAGCAAAATATTTTAAATGCCCTTTGAAGAGAGTTACCTTACAGCCAGTCTCTCCCCTTACCATCTTTCTCCCTCGCCGAGCAGTGAACTCCAGAAAAATTCTCTGACAGTGACTCCCAAAAACTCTCTTCTCCAGCTTTAAATGTTCCACAAACTCTTCCTACTACTACTGAGCCCAAGGAATTCTTCTGTTCTTTGCCCAGAGTTTCCCAATCATCACAGAGACTCAGACACCTTTCCCTCTCATCCCCTTCCCATCACACTGCTCCTTCATCACCTCCTGCTCGCACCAGGCCAACATCCCAGCCAGCAGAAGTCACGGTCGGAGGCTGCTCCTCCCAGCCAGGAGGACCGGTGACTCCATATTGCCCAACGTGCTCTCACTCCCCACAGAAGGGAGCTTGTGAAGACTCTGCTTTTTGCAAAAGAAATTCTGATGGAGGATTTCTGGTGACTGGAATGCTCCATCTGTTTCTACGTGTCTCCAGTTCAGATGGGTTTTCATTGTTTTCCTAGTGTATCCTATCCTCAGGTCTTGGAGATGCCCTATTTTTGACCTCCAGAGGTACCCCCTAAAACTGCCCTCACTGTGAGGCCTTCTCCTCCCCACACTGACCAGAGACTGCCCTGCGGCCCTTAGCTTAGTCATACTCCCTGCTTGGTTGGGAAAAATTGTCAAGGTACCAGATGAATCTACTGCTTCTCTTTCTTTCTCTTCTCATGCGAGCTCTGGAAGAACAAAAGACCCCAGAACAGCATGTCATGTCTTGCCTGATTTAAGGACTCTTGACCTAAGAACTGGGAAATGTGAGCTCTGTCCCCATCCCCATCAATCCCAAGATGAGTGACTCTGGACACATCAGCTCCTTTTCTCTGGGGCTTCATTTTAGGGCATCAGACTAGATAGAGGACTTCATAGCATAAGAAGGAGAGAAGTTTAAGCAGATGTTTTTTATATATTTTATTTACTTATTAGGATTGATCATATGATTGATTGCACTTAGATAAAAAAAAATCCAGCAGCTAAAAAACTCTGAAAAACCTCAACTTATATGATATCGTCAAGGTCCTTCCAGCTTTAACAATAGTCCAAGTGATTTTAGACTAACTAATGATTTTCTCCACTAACCTCCCTTTATAGAAGAAGTCTGCCACAAGCAATGTCTTTCATTTTTGAAATCAATTAGAGAATGGTAAGTAGTCACAATTAAACTTCCTTATGCATTCAATCGGAAGATGTCTTTGGGAAAAATCATTGCCCTAGATCATGGGTTACATATTGAATGCCATTTCCTCTCTGGAAGTGCTAATCTCCTTGCTCAATGGCTCATAGGGTGGTCTTGGTCCTGTGGGCTCCAACAAAACCACTGGCACCACCCAGAGGACCGATGGCCTGCACAATGCCCATGAAATAATCATGAGAGAATAAAGTTTCATAGGCCAGCAATAAATCAAGGATAGGCAGAAACTAAAGGAGGAAGCTGTGGAATAGGAAAGGACATGGTTCTCACAAATTGATGCTAGAAGAGACTTAGAGACAAGCATTCAACACACAATATTTCCTCCCACCATCCCTCCACCATCGTTAGACCTTCCTTTCTTTGCTCCTCCTGCTTTCCTCAACTGAGCCACATCTCCCACCAGCAGCTCGGCATTAGAAAACACCAAAGTTCAGGGAATGCTTGAGGTTCTTTTGTAACAAAATTATAAAAGCAAAATAGGTAAGCATCCTGAAGGTCCAAAATAAAGCAATTTTAAAGATAACTTTGGCTCATCTTTTAAAACTATGTTAATGAAGAATTTAAAATAATTTTGAGTTTAAAATTAATATACGCTATATATAAAAACTAACTCAAAACAGATCAAAGACATAAATGTTAAGAACTAAAACTAGAAAACTCTTAGAAGAAAACATAGGACAAAACCTTCATAACACTGAATTTGACAATGATTTCTTGGATATGACACCAAAAGCACAGGCAACAAAAGTAAAAATAGATAAAGCAGACATTATCAAAACTAAGAACTTTTGTGTGTCAAAGGACACTATCAACAAATTGGACAGGCAACCCCTCGAATGGGAGAAAATACAGTATATGCAAATCATAAATCTGAAAAGGGATTAATATATGGAATATATAAAGAACTCCTATAACTCAACAGCAAAAAAACAAACAGCCCAATTTTAAAAAATGGTTAAAGAACTTGAATGGACATATCTCCAAAGAAGACATATGAATGGCCAATAAGCACATGAAAAGATGCCCAACATTAATAATCATTAGGAAAATGCAAATAAAAACAAAAATGAGATATCACTTTATACCCATTAGGGTGGCTATTACCAAAATAAATAAATAACAAGCATTGACAACGATGGGGAAAAATGGGAGAAATCGGGGAGAAATTGTGAATCAACAGTGGGAATTTCAACTGGTATATCCACTGTGGAAAACAGTATGGCTCTTTCTCACAATACTAAAAATGGAATTAGGATTTGATCTAGCAACAACTCCACTTCTAGGGATAAACCCAATAGAGTTGGAAGCAGGAACTCAGATATTTGTTCATAGCAGCATTACTCTCAACAGGCAAAAGATAAAGCAACCCAAACAAAAACAAAATGCAGTGTATACAGACAATGGAATATAATCCAGCTTTACAAGGAGTACATTTTTCACACTTGCTACAACATGGATGAAGCTTGAGGACATCACGCTCAGTGAAATAAGCAACACACGAAAGGACAAATATTAGATGTCAAGAGCCATCCTGCTATAGGGAACGGCTTGGGAGCCTGAGGAGCAACACCCCTTGTTCAGCTAGGGGTGATCCTGCAGGGGGATCCTGTGTGTGTGGCAAGGCTCCGTGGAATTTCCCAGAATTAGAAGGCCTCACCTTTTGGCTTAGTATGGCTTTGGGAGGTTCCGAGGGCCCTGGGGTTTCTCAAAGGACATGTTAATAATATATCAAAATTAACTGGTTTATTTAAAAGGCATCATCAGTACTAAAGGTGTTTTTGGTGCATGTTCCTGGTATGGGTTGGCTCGATTTAATTTTGATCTTTCCTATTAGTGATGTATGCATTGACCCATTGTGGCTATGGTCATGCTCTTGTACGTGTGGAATGAAGTTCTTATGTTGGAATTTTATCCACGTCCCCCAGGGAGTCAGTGGGTCCGAGTGCAGTGATGTTTACAACTAATTGATCACAACTAGTTACAGATTTCTTTCTTTTTTCCCCATTCCCAGTTTCACTTGATTTACCAAGAACATGTTGTTTCCTTAGTAACAATAAGAATGATATAGTGTGTTTTTGTTAGCTTGTTCACTTTGTTTGTTGTACTTTTCCCAGAGTCAATTGGCAAGGAAACAGAAATTTTTGTTATAGAGATGGATAGGTAAAATAGTAGAGATACATAAAAAGGTTTTGACATTAACAGATTTTGTTTACATTAATTGAAAGTGTAATTGTTTTTAATAGTAGTACAAAATATAATAGGACATTATAGTTAAGTTTCATTATAAAAAATCATGTTATAAGCATTGTGATTTTGGTTAAGAATTAGAATAATTAATATAAAACATTAAATTGTTAAATATAAGTATAAGTAAGATTTAATAGGAGTTTAGAATATAAGTTTATGTGCAAGTTAAAAGGTTAGGATTTATGATTCAAACCAAAAGTCCGACATCTTTAAGCCAAGCATGCTGCGATTGTATGGTTTCGCGGCCACAAGCCACAGGCTTTGGGGTGAACTATTGATGCATGAGTAGGTGTTTTTGTCACAGCGTTAGTGCTTTAGAACATTTTGACCTTTCCTTTTCAATAGAAACAAAATAAAAATGTTTTGATTAAAAGATGAATCATCATGTAAATAATTAAGTAAAAAAATATAAATAAAGCAAGATTCATGTGGTTGTTGTCCACACTTGCACTAGACATTTGTGGTCCGCCTTTCTCTTTTTTCCTCGCCAACGCCACACCAGGTCCAACGAATCCTGCAGAGCTGGACTCCAGCAATTATATGATTCCATTTATGTGAAATACCTAGAATACTCAAATTCATAAAGACAGAAAGTAGAAAGGTAGTTGCCAGGGGCTGGGGGGAGAGGGGAATATTATTTAATGAGTAGAGTTTCAGCTTGGGATAATGAAAAAGTTCTGGAGATGGATGGTTGCGATGGTTACAAAACAATGTGAATGTAGTTAATGCCACTGAATTGCACACATAAAATAGTAAATTTTATGTTATGTGTATATTTTAGCACAATAGAAAAGTTAGAGAAATAAATAATTACTATAATAACATGGGAGAGCAAGTGTTCATAGGTGGGGACAGCACAGCAAGGTGTGTCTGAGCCCAGGCTGAATGAAGGGGGACGTCCCCACAGGCCGGGGGAGGGGAGGGCAAGTGGCCCCAGCAGCAGGCATCTGGGCTCTTGCAGGGCACAGGAGAAGAGCAGCTATAGTAGTGGAGGTTGGTGACATTCTGGGTGATTGATCCAATAAGTACCTATATTAAGGATAATGGGAGGCAGATTTCTCACTGCCACAGAAGGAACTTATAAATATTAATAGAGAGAAACAAGAATGAACTTCTGTGTTGTTGGATTGAAACTGGAGGCATCAATGTGAATTCACAGTTTGTGATAGCTAGGTAGGTAGATGATAAAAAATGATAGGTAGATAGATAAGAGATATAAATATGAAGATTAGGAGAGAGAAAGCGTATGTATATCATTTGGCTCTGTCCACTGAGAGTGCCTGAGAACAGCATTATCCCAATAAAAATAACACCTAGTGGCCAGATCTAGGTTTCTAAATATCATCTTCCAGTAAAAGGAATCCAGGGAAAGGGCTCCTTGAAGAAGTGGCTAATTCCAGGACTGGAACAAGAAAAGTTCAAGCTGGTCCAGGAACATGTTATTGTTCCAAAAAGTAAGGAAATACTCAAACAGTGAGGGGGACATGTCAAAGGACACAGAAGCCAGCTTGAAGCAGTGCCACTGGCCAAATCTGGGAAATATGAGCATCAAAAAAGTAACAATAGTAACAGATTATACCCACTAAATAAATTAGAAAAACATGAATCCATTTGATATAAATAGATAGAACTAGAGAGAGAGAGAAGAGTTGAGTGAGGAATGAGATATTTATACAGTTTCAAAGTACCTCTTCATCAAATGCTTGTTAAGTACAAAGGAAAATGAGTGAAGTTACCGTGGAGAAGCCTTGCAGACACCACAGTAATCAAGCGGTCAAAGTGAACTGTCCTCACTATGGAATGGATTGAAATTATGTGTCACTTGCTAAGGTGCGATGACAACACAGTATCGCTTTTGTGACACTCCCACCAAAAAATTATAACTTGAGTCTAACCAGAAAAAGAAATCAAGAAAACTCAAACTGAGGGACATCATGCCTTTAATCTTCAAAAGTAAATGTCATGAAAGTCGAGGAAAGACTGAGTACTGTTACAGACCGGAGGAAGCTAAGGCGACATAACAGCTAGATGTAATTTGAGATTCTGAACCAGACCCATTTGCTATAAAGGACATTATTGGGATCATCATCAAAACTTGAGTGGGGTCTGAGGATTAAAAGTAATACTTTAATATTAACTTCCTGCTTTCACTATTATAGAATGATTACATGATAAAATGTCCTTATTTGTAGGAAATAAGCACTGAAGGATTTGGAGGAGATGGGTTTCTCAAATATCACAAGTGGAGGGTATTCTTTTTAACGTACTTGCAATATTTGTGTAAGTTTCAGACTTCAATATTGAAAATTATTTTTAAAAATAATATGGAATACTCCATGATACATTAAATTTTAAAAAGCAGGACATGAAACTGTGCAAACTCGAAAAACTAAATTTTCCTAAAAATATATATGTACTCAAAAAAGTCTTGAAATACTGGCTATTATCAAAAAGAGAGAGAATAATCAATGCTAGCAAAGATGTGGAGAAAGGGGGACCCTTCTACACTGTTGGTGGGACTGTAAATTAGTGCGGCCATAACGGAGAACAGTACGGAGGTTCCCCAAACAACTGCAGATAGAACTGCCATACGATCCAACAATCCCACTGCTGGATATACCCAAAGGAATGGAAATCATCATGTTGAAGGGATATCTGCACTCCTGTGTTTATCACAGCTCTATTTACAATAACCAAGAGCTGGAACCAACCTAAATGTCCACTGGAAGACCTGCTTGGACTTCCTTTCTTGCCTGAAACTGTGCCTAGCAAGGTGGAAGACTCAGATGTGGCCCCCTCCCACTCTGCCCGTGCCTGTGCAGCAAGCGCCCATTCCCTCCTGCATCAGGCCAGGAGCTCATGGCTGCAGCCATCCAGCCACAGTTGTCCATGTAAACAGGGCTCTCCATCCCGGACACTGGGCCCCTGGCCACCCTCATTTTCCTCCCCTGGCTCCACCTCACTTGAAGTAGAAAACTTAGCATCACATGCACCAGTCTAAACATTTCATATACTTCATCTCAGTCTATGTTCACAGTTCTAGAAGGCAGATATTATTACACCCATTCTACAGATAAGGAAAATGAGACTTAGAGAAGTGAAGTCACTCAGAGAGGTCACACAGCCCAAAAGTGTGAAAGCTGGGACTCCCACGCAGGCCAGTGACTCTGAGTCCTTCATTGTTCTCTTTGCCTTTGGAACATGAGCCAGGTACACCTCCCTCTCTAAAATCAGGAAGTACATTGCTACCATTCTTTTAAGCTACTCTGCAGAGCCCTTCAGGAATTGACTTCTCCAATTTCTGAGTATCAGCCACCAGAAATATGTAATCATTATTAAATTAGCAAATGGCCAACCGAATGAAAGCTACATTAAAGTGGATTGTAATGGGCCTTCAGCCTTTCCTAATGAAGTTTCGTGTGTCCCTTCCTGAAGAAGCTTGTGTCAGGGTCAGAGGTGGCCAGGCTCCCTCTCATTTTTCCCAGGAACAGCTACTTAATACAGTAAAATCTCAGACCTGTTAGAGAGTTTGAGCACTGCTTCCCAGAAGGATTTTTTTAAAGTTTTATTTACATTAAAATAACCTTCACCCCCAACTCTCAAGGCCATTTCCTATTGCAGTTGACCAGAGAGATTGAGATAGAGTTCAACAGGAAGAAATCACAATAAATTTGGCTGGTGCTAAATCTTCCACCTTTATCATTTGCCACTGGGGAGGAAAAAAAGAAAAAAACGAAGTAGCTTTTTCAAGGCTTTCATTGTCAAGTCTGAATATGTGCACGGTCATCTCTGCCTCGTGCATATTAACTAAGAATCCTGGAAGACACAGCTCAGATCTTCTATTCCTACCACCTTCCTGGCATGAAGTTAAGCCCCCTTAAATAGAGTATGATTAACTGGAGGCTAGAACCATCTCATGTATTTAAAGAAAACAAAATCCCTATATTCACAAACACTTCATCCTCTTTCCTAGTTGCTCTGCAGTTCTTATTCCTTCGACTTGAATAAAGGTAAATCTTACTTTTCGAACTCTACCGGTGTCTTTGGCCACTCAGTAAGCTCAGGACTGGTCCATATGGGACCAGAAGTTGCCCACCAGTGGTCTGCTCACTGGAGCCAGGCTGAATACCCTGTGGACCCGAGCACGTGCTAGGCTCTCTCTTGCCTTCAGTCCTTACCACTGCTACTACTTCTGCCTAAGGCAGGACTTCCCACCAATTTTAATAAGCTAATAGCTAATACCTGCTCACCCTGCAAATTCCAACTCAAAGCTCACCTACTTTAGAAAGCCTTTCCAGAGCCTCTCCTCAGCTCCCAACTGGGCAAATCGTGGCCCCACATCACCTGTGCTTCCGTCCCTGGTAGCACCATGAGGACTCAGCAGGTAAAGCACACAACCTTTAGAATGGCTGCTCTGGGCTCACCAAACATAAATTCCTTTCTATCAGATTATCTGGATGGAAAAGTGGCCTTGGATAACTGAAACCATGCTCTTCGGGACAGTTATAAGTGGGGTTTACAAAGGATAGGAAGGAGGTGACTCCTTCATTCAGGTCTAAAACTACATTTCTGGAGCATTTGCTGCATGCCAGAGCTTGTGCTAATGGTTAAGACAGTACCCTATTAAATCATCAAACAGCTATAGGAGGTAGGTTATCTACATGGGAAAACTGAGGCTCGGAGAAGTTAGTACTCTGTCCCTGGCAGTCAGGGTGGAGCTGGGCTCAAGCCAAGGTCTGACTCCACACTCTCACACACTGCATGCGTTCTAACCGTCTCTTTGTACCTCCTGTCACCCCAAAGACTCCTGCACAGCTCTGCTTTTGGAATGTGTTTGCTATATTAAGATATTCAATTCTGCTAGAGAAAATCAGAAACACAAACAACAAGAACAAATGAAACTAAGTACAGAAGCAAATAGCTTATCATCACAGGCAGAATTCATTAGATGTGTTAAGTACATATAAATAAAGTAGTATTATGGAGACATGTTAGCACAGATAAAGTAAGTAGAGCATGTGTGTGCTGAACACAGAAAAATATGGAAAAACCAAGAGGTAGCAAATATTCGTGACTTACTAAATATACATGAGGTATCTGAGTTTCCAAATAGTCATAATATATTCAATATACATGAGGCATTCAACATTGATGAGGTCTTAAATCCCACTGCTGAGACCCATTCTGGCCCCACGAGTCCTCCACCAAATGAAATCCATAACTGCTCAACAGGGTAACTGGTGAGTTACAACTACGGGCCAGGCATAATGGCCCTGGCATCTCTGCCATTCAGCAAGCACATCATGTTGGCCCCAGGGAACTTTTCATCTGCCAAGTTCCTTGTTCAGCCTCATCTCTGATCTCGTAATGTCATCATCAGCAGGGAAGGCTGAGATAGCAGAGAGAAATGAGGCACAGGAGTTCTACATCATCCAGGGTTCAGGTAGTACGGTCCTTCCGCCCTGCCTGCACCCACCCTCTCCTAAGTGCGTTAACTACCCACCCCATCCCACTTGCTTCAGACTGTCTGTTTTAAATTTATGTCCTAAACCATGTGATCCAAGCATCTTAACTTGGTCCTTGAGCCTTTCTTTACAGGAGTTTTGTAATAGCCAGCCTTGGAGGTAGCATTGTATCAAGATAATTGCCCAAAGGACACCTTTGGGCAATTTTTTTCCCCTTGAAGGATGCCCTTGACACTGAGTATAGGAAAGCAAGCAACGGATTTTCAGTTAGGCCTCCTGGATTTCCAAATGGCCTCAGCTGCTAACCTCTTAAAGCTTTTGTTTTCTCTAGATCTATCAAATGCCAATGAGAATAATCCTTCTCTCACAGGGTGGTTGTTAAGACTAAATGATGACAAATGTAAAAATATTTTGCAAAGCCATCGTAACCCTTATAGCTTTTTCTGTGACACCCAGATACAATGTTTTTCTGAATTTATATTGCAGCATTGACAAGAATCCTAATCCCAGTCTTTTGGTGGCAGGTTTTTGCTGACTTAGACATATGAGAGTCCCAGGGCTTTAGCAGGAAACCTAAGCAGGGGACTTGGTGCCTCGGTCCCTTGGGGAGGCTCCTGAGATGCTGCGCACGGCACTGGCTCTTGGGTACAAGCCTGGGTCAAAGCCAAGTGCTGGGCATTTAGTGCCCAGGCATCCATGCAGTCACTGTGTTGGCCACCTGCGTGCTGCTTTAGAGATGGAGGGTGCAGCCTCACACCCCCTCACCCCCACCACCTTCCCATCTAACTCTCCCTGGGGTGGAGCTCTTGTCTCCCCTCTGACACCCTGAGCATCACCCTCCCCACCCCCAGCCCCAGCTCCACTCTCTGGCTTTGGAAGTCAAGGTGCTGCTAACCCTCCCTTGGGACAAAAAACATCAACAACGTATCTCCTACCCTGAGGTAGGAGAGTCACAGCACAGTGATGGCATGGGGTTCCTGTCCCAGTTCTGTCACTATACGACCTTACACAGCTGTTGTTTAACCTCTCTGTGCCTTGATATCAGTAAAACGTGTTTCATAATACTACCCACATTACAAAGTTGTTATGAAGATGAGACAGATTTAAAAATATTTGGAACAATGCCCAGCATTAAGTATGCACTCAGTGTGAGCTGTTATTATTGTTGTTATTATTAACCTTTCAATAGCCAAAGACAGATTATAAAACACAATTTATTTCTTCTTTCTTTTTTAAGGTATAATTTACATACAATAAAATGCATAATCCTCCACTGTACTAGGGGCAACCACCCCATCTCCCTAGAAAGTTCCCTCAGGCCCCTTTCCCAGCCAACGCTCTGCCCACCCGCACAACACTGTTGTGACTTGGATCAGTACAGGTGAGTTTTGCTTTTTCTCGAGCTCAACACATCCCTTCTAAACTAGTTATCCTGTTGTGTGATAAGAGGCTCCCCAGAAGCTAGATTTACTGCAATTTACTCAGAGAAGCAAGGTGGGAGATTGGGGTTACGGGGTTCTCAGAAGGACTAGAAGGGCCCCACCCTCCTCTCCAGACTCCTTGCTCCTGGCTGGGCCCAGCAAAACCAGAACAAGTGCAGAAGCCACAGCAGAGCTGAGCTACAGAGGCTGAGACAAGTGCTCGAACCCCAGGTGTGATCAATAATTGATTCCGAGAACAGGAGAGCAAGGGTGAAGGAGGGGCGGCATGTGGACCCGATTCCTGGGGCCCTTTGTCAGGCTGCAGCTTCAGGCGATGGACCCGGTGCCGGCCTGTCAATAATTTTAACACATTTCACGTGCATGGTTTGTTTCGCCTCTCAAATAAATTAATTATGGAGACTTTAAAGGATTTTCAGAGGGAATCTCATTACTAACTGCACATTCTGCCCTACCAATCAATAGTCTTTTCATTTTTACATAGCAAGTAGCAGAGAAAAAGGGAGTTTAAAAAAATTCTTTTTTCTTCCATTTCTCATTTTTATCATCTCCACACCTGGCATTTAATGAATCTTCTGAAACATGCTCAGACTCTAATCTCCACTGCGTGACCTTAGCCAAATTAATTAACCTCTCTGAGCATTGACTTTAAAATGCCTTGCTTTTCCCTCCACCTTGAATGCCCATCACCCTTGTTCACATGAGAAGCTCCTATTCATTCTACAAAACCCTGCTGCATTTATAAAGGGCAGGAGGGTGGTATGGTTGGTGTAAGAAGACCAGGTTTGGAGTCAGACAGTCCTGGATTCAAATGCTGCTCCAACACCTGCTAGCTAGGGTGACTGTGGGCAAATGACTTAAGGCTCAGACTCCTCATCTGTAAAATGATATCAGTATACATGACTCACAGGTACTTATAAGGAATACGTGACAGAATGCACGTAAGGCCACTTAGCACAGGCAGGGCTGGACACATAACATGTGCTCAACACCCGTTGGCTATTATTGCTATGCATTTATCTACTGCACAACTATCTATGGAAAGTCTGCTATGTGACAGACACCATGCTTAGGAAGAAGCCTTGCATGACCCCCTGTCCTAATCTAAACTGCCTCTCCCTACACTCATTACTTCTCTGCTTCATGCTCCTTTTAGCAACTTGGATGGCACATTCTGTTTTACATTTGGTGGGTCGGTGGACCGTCTCCCTCTGCAAATGCTCAGCTTGTAGAGGACAGGGACCAGTCTCAGCTTTGCATGCACAGAGCTCAGCAGGGTGTGTGGCACACAGTAGGTACTCCAATGTTGGTTGAACTGTCGGCATTTAAAGTCCTGTCATACAGGCTGCTGCAAGGTGCTGCAGGAGTCCCGAGGAGGAAGAGCACGGTGGTCCTGGGGAGTCAAGCAAATGTATTAGAGAAGGTGCCGCCTGAGCCAAATCTTGGACGATGAGTTGGAGTAAGCCAAGATACACAAGGGGAACTGCATGGCTGGAGAGGTCCCCAAAGACGCTGCCATAGGACCAGCTGCCGGCTCTAGGCTCTCAGTGCCTGGGAGAGCAAAGCTGCAGAACAGGCTCCAGGGTGCAGGGGCGGGGGGTCGCAGCACCCAGGAGGCAGCAGGCACTCCATGAACTAGAGACCAGAGATGGAGGTGGAGCCAGACCTCGGAGGACCTCGGTGCCTGCTAAGGAGCAATGAGGCTATTTTGTGGGGGACGAGGTGCTCCTGGAGGGTTCCAAGGAGAAGATAAATGCATTCTGACTTATATTCTAAAACAGATCCCTGGGGAAGCCACTAGAACGAGGCTTGCAGGGAGTTGACAAGGCTGCAGGAAGACTGCAGGAACTATGAGGGTGGCCCTGCCTGAGTCAGGTCGTTGTTGTTGTGTCTCCCAATGTCTGGCACATGCAAGATGCCCAGTAAATATTTACTGACTGCACAAGGAGCCTGGAGATCATTTAGGAGATGGCCTTGTCGATGAGAAAAGAATAAGAGCCTGGACCAGTGCTGTCCAAGGGAACTTTCCATGGTGATGGAAGTATTCTGCGTCTGAGCTGTCCGTGTCGTGGTCACTAGCCACATGTGACTACTGAGTTATCGAAATGTGACTAGTGCCACTGAGGAATTGAATTGAATTTTAATTAGTTTACATTTAAATACCCACATGAGGTTACCAGGTAGGAAAAGGGGAGAAGGGTTAACAAGAAATTGGTTAATGGACACAAAGAATGATTATGTTGGGTAATGACGAATATGCTAATTATCCTGATTCGATCATCACATATCGTACAAAAGTATTGATAGTTAACTCTGTACCCCACAAAGATGTATAGTCAACTATGTTTCAATAAAAAATAAAAATAAAATAAGAAATAAAAACCACCTGTGTCTATCATAGCACAGGCCCACACTAAGATTGAGACAGCATGAATGGAAAGGCAATATCCCCTGTAGAGCTCTTGTTCTGAAATATTTAAATTCCCATGCTGCATTTAAGTCATAGTTGTTTAATACATTTTTATACACCGTGATGCCAATTAGCATTTCTAATCAGCATGATGTAATTCCAAATAAAAGTCGGATATCCCAGGCAGTTAACGATGCTAATAATGACCATTTCTTGAGTAACTACAGCATGCCTAGAGTAGCAGTGGAGGGTGGGATTTGAGAACACAGGACCTGGAGCCAGGTGGCCCGGATTTGAAAGCTGGCCCTGATTTACACAAACACTCTTTCTTCCTCTGTAAAATGATAGTTCTTATCTCCTGAGATTGTTACAAGGATTAGATTAGTTTGTACCTATAAAAAACTTGGCACATTGTGCTTAATACCTGCGAGCTATTTTTGTGTACTTTATGTACATAATCTCATTTAATCTCCTCAACAAGTCTCTAGGGTAGACGTTTTCATTCCATTTTGCAGATGGAGAAACATGATCAATGAAGACAATTATAAATAAATTATCCAATGTCATACTGATAGTAGGCACCAGGGCCAGTAATCAAACCTAGTTTTTTCTAAATCCAAAGCTGTGAATTAAAACAAACTGATGACATACATGGGGGAAAAAAAGGTTTTTTTGCCATCAGGCAGTGGAGGACAGTGGTGCATGAGAAAGGGGAAACGAATAGGGTGAGCCCTGCAAGTGCCCCAGTGTACCCCCGAGGAGTTTCCAGGCTGTAGAGTGGTTTGGGGGATGCAGGAGAAGCTTGGCAGTCTCTCAGAGTTGAGCAGAGGACCACAGACACCCATTCTGCAAGTTTGGGGTCTGACACTTCCTCTAACAAAAGACTCCAATGGAAAGTTTCCAAACAAAAACCAGAACTTAGATTCATTCCTTGGAGGACCCTGGAATAAAAACCAAGTCCATAGCTGTATGAGCAATGACAACTACATCTCAACAGCCATCTGAATGTCACCTACTATAATATTCCATTGATTGGGGAACATATCCCAATTTGGGAGATGTTAAAATATATAAAGTGTTCCCAGAGCCAGTGAAATACAGCATGTACCAGGCACTTTCATTCATCACTCAACTGATAATCTATCATACGCCTGTGACGTACACACACTAAGTTATGAACCACACTGCAGCAAAAAAATAAATTGTAGAATGTCTTTGAAGTCAAGAAACTACAGTCTTTTATTACTCCCACAACAACCATACAAAGCTGGCATAGATGCTCTCATTTTACTGGTGAAGAAATTAGTGGTAGAGCTTGGATAGCAAACTAGGTCTTCCTGATTCCTAAGTATATATGTATTCCACCAAAGAAAATAAAGTCACATAATCCAGAACTGACCTGAACAGAGATTTAGCCATTTCTACATAAGGGTTTTCACCAATTTCTTTTTAGAAATTAAAAATAAAGTGCCACTCTAGCATACTTATTATTTAAAAAAAAAAAAAAAGTATGCTTACAGTAGCTGTATTCAGTTCTTATTTCAGAGTGTGGGTATAGACATTCTCAACTAAATCATTTTATAGTCACCGAAGGACACCTTAGATGTTACCATAGACAGAAAACATATTTTTAATAGCTGCAGTATAGAGTAGCAGTTAAGAGCACAGATTCTCAAGCTAGGTTGCCTGGGTCCAAATCTTGGTTGTGCCACTTACCAGATGTGTGACCTTGGGCAAATTATTTATCTTCTCCATAGCTCAGTTTCCTTTTCAGTAAAGTAGAGGTGATAATGATCTAATCTTTATCATAAGCTGTTGTGAGGATTAAATGAGTTAATGTATATAAAGCATTCAGAACAATATGTTGTATGTAGTTAGCTCTATATAGGCATTACCTGCAATTATTATTACACCCAGACCATTGTTGCACCTGCATTAGAGTCAAGATCTTGGTGCCCAGAAGGAGTGATTGAATAAATCAATAAATGAGTGAATGGGTGTTGCTTTCACAGGAGCATTTCTGGGTAAGGCAGAAGCACATTACTCTCACACCAGTAGGAAAAATCTCTGACCACCCCCAGGTATGCACATCAGCAGATGAATTCTTGAACCACAAGACCATAATGAGAACTCAGAAATATTTTGTCACTCACATAAAATCCAGGTCAGATTTTAAAATATCTTGTTTATAAAAGCTCAACTCTGAGTTCACTGAAACCTGAATGAATAATTTAAACATTATTTCTATAGTGCCCCAGAAGATTTCTTTTAAGTGTCATCAAAGGAATAACTTTCAATTAATACTAAACAAGTAGAATGGAACTACTTAAGATCAATACCCATTTTTTCCCCTTACTTTATAATTAATGGAGTGACTGCTTTGCTTTGGCAGCTACAACTCACTATGAAAAAAACACAAAACCTACAGGGTTGAGGGGTGGGAGAAGCCAGTGAAATACACTACTGGCATATTAAGTATTTTCCAGTCTCTTCTCATTTTTCCCGAGGCTTTGTTTGAAGTCTTCTGCCTCTGCTCCGTTTTCACTCACTTTTCTGAGAACAATGACGTGAGCTTTATGAATTTGTTTTGCAGCACATTGAGACCTGAGCTTGTTGCAGCTTTGGGGGACTTTTAAAGAAGAAACCTCTCTGGGCTGCTATCAGGGCACTAAGGGAAGCTGAGCTCTTCAGAGATGCATGGAAAGGCTGGTAAACTGAAGGGCCAGGAGAAGGAATGTTGTAACTTGAAAGAGTCAGGGAGAATAGAAAATGAAATTCAGTACTGAAGCATCAGAGGAAAACCTGAGTCCGGACCTGGTACCTGGGTATCACAGACACAGGTGGTTTTGCCTACCAGCATCCACTGCATCTTCTTTATCTCCCGCTGGAGAGTCCTTCATCCTTCACTCTCGGCTTGTGGATTTCCAGTGGGACTGATCACTCCCATCCTTAGAATGACCAAATAGTTTATCTTCAAAACTGGGGCATTTTGAGAATAAAAGTGATTTTTTAATTATATAATTTTTGAAATACGTATTTACTTACCAACAAATTGGTTTTATTAAATTGGTTGGCCTATAAAATAGTTCTATTCAAAAATTGTTTCGAAAATAGATTTTTTTCCAAAAAAGAAAAGAAAATAATAAAACATATACATGACCATTCGAGCAACATGTGTGTATGTCGGAGGGGATGTCTTTATACTGATTTTCTGAACATTAAAAATAACAACCAGAATAATTATTCCATATACATCATTAAGTACTTCAATCAATTTCTTAATCATATCTGTTTCTACTATGATGTCAAGGATATTTTCTAAAGAATTAATGGTTTGATCATTTTTAATGTTTTCATAAAATTGCCTGCACTATTCTTCCAAATTGCATTTTAAGTCTAACAAATTTGAAATTGTTGAAAGCTTCAATTGACTCTTGCTTGTAGATTCAAGCATTTCTTATATCTGATTGCTGTTAAGAGCTGAGAAAAAAGATGTGTACTGCCATGCTGAAGAGGTTTTCTTAATCCAACATTAGTTTAATCACAAAAATTTTATAGTTTAGTTACTCATATGTGTAAAGAGTTATATAAAATCTGACAGGAAAAGCTCTGTTTTGATTAGTAGATTATCACAATTTATTTGGATGTAATTGTGAGTCATGTGTACAGTATAAGCAATTCCATGTACAATTTTGCTTCACAGGTTTCATAACTTAATAAAAAGATTGTTTTACCTTGACATTGTGTTGCACCAAAAGTAACTGTATGTGTATTATTACCTCAAAACAAATAATTCTATCTTCAATGTTGAACTTTTTCACCTAATCTGCAACATTCATAATAATGTCGAATGTTTCACCTTCAATAGAATGAATTTCCAAATTTAGTTTGTTTCTAAACTAAATTAGTTAGTTTGTTAAATTGGATGAAAATTTTAAACCATTATAGAAATTAACTAATTACAGAAATTAACTTTTCTATTTGAAGTATTTCAGGACACAGATTTAAAGTTGGCACCCATTTAACTGTTTGCAAATTTCTTCTTAATGGAGTCAACATATTAACAGCTGTTATATTACTTTTTGTATTGCACAGGAAAAGTTGGTATAGAAAAATCAGCAAAGATAAATTTAGAAGAGCAGTCATTTGATCTAAATGAAGAGTCATCCTTTGTGGAGTGATAAGCAAAAGCACCTACTGCTGCACGTTAATTCGTTATGATGAGCCACAATCTTCTTAAAATAACTACTTACACTTGAAGTAGTTGATACGCCAGTAGATTTGTGTCTTCTGGTTTTCATGTAGTCAGGTAATATTATGCACCTCCCCCCCCCATATGGATGTTAAATGTCAACACACACCTTGTACAAGTTAATCTTCATCATCAACTTGAAAAATGGAAATTCATTCCCTATTTTTTTATTAAACAAGCACCTTTTTTTAGATCATTGCTGTAAAATCATGTAAAAATCATTGCAAAATAGAAAAGTATTACCAAATAATGAAATAAATAGCTGCTGATTTCACCACATGATAATTGACAAAACCACTGTATCAAGCACATTCGGATTATTTTCTATGCTACCCGTCCATTTCCTCCACATACGTCACATACACCTAGCCTCTAGTTTTTATGTTTGCAGCTGATCCCACCAGCTGGAAGCCTGGCATCCCCACGCTTCACACGGGCCACTTGGCATTCTGTCTGAGACCCTTTGTGGCCAGCAGGAGTGCAGCATCATTACCACCCAAGACCAAAAGAGTTAGCAAGCTCTCACTGCTCCTCCCCAAGCATGCAGCTTGCTGTCCTAGGAGAGCAGCTATTAGTTACTTTATGCTAGGAAAGGGTCAGGACAACAGAGTCATTGTGGCTGGGTGACATTTAGATTTAACTGCGGACTAAAGTGAAACTCTATACTTCTCTCATAGAACTGGAGGACTCCACAGCAAAAGAGGTTAGGTGTATGTGAAGTCTGTGGAAGAAATAAAAAGTAGAGGTATACCAAACCCATTTCTCCTTATTTGTGTCAGTATTAATAATATTTTACCAAAAATAAAGAAGCCAGGATAAATGCTGAACCGGCTAGGAGAGACAACAGGTACAAACTTGGACTGTCTCATACAAAGCAGAACAAATGGACACCAGAGAGGTGGGCACATCTTCTTGCCAGGCCTATCAGAGCAGAGAGACCTCCTGGTCAGGTGGTTGGTTCCAAGCCAAACACCTGACCCTTGTTGAACCAATGAGAATTAGCTCCAGATCTTTTGCTTGAAATTTTTTTTTTTTTTAAGTTGCTTCCTTTCCACCAGGGTTTCTAAATTAGATGTGTTGGTATCATTTTGTCACCAAGTAGGAATAGCCTGCCTGGAGTGAGACCAAGGTGGACAAAGACAGAGCCAATAGATCCCTGATGACATCACTTGAGCCTCAGAACCCAGCTATGCCCAAAGTGGGTAAGCCTTAGTCCCTGTATTCATGAAGTTTTCAGAAAGTCAACAATTTTGCACTAAAAGTCATTAGCTGTTTTATGATGAAATAATAACACAGATGAGGTGTTTATCAACACGGGAGATCACCTCTAGCTGCGGGAGTGGGAAAGGCTGCATGGAGGAGGTAAAACATGAACCAGACTTTGAAGAATGAGAAACAAGAGAAAAGGAGAGAGCATCCTAAGCAGAGAGCAGCCCGCGCAAGGTCTAAGGCAGGAATGAAGATGGCATTTGTTAAGCCATCTAACTATTCACACAGTTCATAGTGCAGCTATAACTCGAGGCCCATTCTAAAGGTTTGAACAGTTGAAAGAGCCAAAGAAATGATTAGCTGGTCAACAAATACCAAGTACTTATCAAGCACATATTAAGCCTAAGCAACTCTCCCGGATGCCATACAAAAAAACAAAGATGAAACAAGATCCTTAGTTTTTAAGGAACTTAAAGGATTATTGATAAGACCTATAAATGTGAAAAATTATGCAAAATCACGTAATACTTTGTGCATCCAAACCTGAATAGATGCCCTTCTGTAAGGAGTGTGGCTTATCCATTCTGCCCACTCTGAATCTTGAATATAAATAATAGTTCAGTCAACCCAATTCTGATTCTGTCCTTTAAACACCCTGCCATGGCTCTCTTTTAATACATACGTTTTTAAGAAAAATGAAGAGTAGCTGGGCAAAACTAAACTCACCTATGGAATGATAATTACATACACTTTACAGTCTTCTTGAGCTTATTTATACATAGCCATATAACCAAAATACAAAGTGTTGCTTTGAGCTGGTTTGCCCCCCATGGATTTGTCACCCCACTTCCCTTGGGTAATGGAGATGCAAAGAATTACTCAAAGCCCATCTCTTCTGAGCAGTGAGAAGCCCCGAATTGGTTAAGTTTCCCAGGACCCTCCAGCAATAGGGATCCCTTCCTTGGGAAAATTAACACCGAATTGGGGTTCTCTTCCTGCATTTATTTTCCAGACCAGGAAGTTACAGGAAGAGACATAGATGGGGTTATAGTTTAACAATATAGGCTGGTAACTTTCAGTGAAACAAGCCAGATGACATTCCAGTAAGGCAATTAAGTGATCTTACCAACAACAGATTGATCTTAGCAAACATTCCTTCTTAACAGCAATTTCTCAGTATCTTTACGTAACAATCAGTAACTAGTCTTTCTTCGAGCCAGCAACTTGCTGCGCCACAATCCTTATCTTGCAACAGAGACTTGTAGCCTGAGGAAAATTTCCAGTCCTTGCAAGGTCAATATTTGAAACTGCAAGACTTTGGAAAACCAGGCCCTGTGAGGTACATGTGCTTCATAGTATATTCCACAAGAAAGACTTAACTATGGTATTATTCTGGCTTTAACTGCAGTTCTTCTTATTAGGAAACTATTAAATCTTTGGGAAAAGAAATGACCCAATCCTGATCGAATTGCTCATGTTGCTTGTTCAACACTTTTCAAGAACCTTCTTTTTAAGTCCCAGGTTTACTGGTATGTCAGGCTACTTTAAACCACATTTCACTGCCTAATTGAGGAGAGTTCTCTGTTTCTCTGCCTGCCATTGCTTGAAGGCTTAATCATCTATATTTCTAGGCTAATGCCACACAGCTCCACACAATGGTGAAACCTAAGGAGTCTCATATATTTCTGATTACAGTCTGCAAAATTTCCTGCTACAGCAGCCTCTCTCTTCTGGCTGTGAGGTCAAGGATTGGATCAATGATGGGTTTTGGTTAAAAGGGAAAAATTTCCAAACTGTTCTCAAAAGTTTTCCACCATGTTGGAAGGGGAAAATAAATCAAATCTAGTATTATTTTCTGGGTTACACTGTCAAATATTCCCCTACCATCTACAAGTGTCAGTTTTGTTTTCTAACAATTTGTTGCCACCTATTAGGACAATAGTAATTAATAATAAATGCCATTTAAATGGTATGGGCAGTAAATGCCATTGAATTTCACAAAAGAGAAATCTTACTTCCAGGGTAGGTTTCCATTCATTTGCTCATTTATCCAGTCAATGAGTATTGATAGCCTACCATACACAAGGCATTGAGCTAGATGCAGTGACGAACAAGACAGACATATGCCATCATAGAGCTTTTAGTTTAGGTGAGAGACGTACCGGAAACAGTCACACAAATAGATCATTAAAGGGTGATAAGTGCTATGCAAAAAAAGGTGCAGAGAGCTATGAGAAATAACAACCAGCATGGAGGTGGGATTTAATCCAGATTTAAAGGGAAATAGGATTTAATGGGGCTGTGGCGACAGTCAAGATTTATCATGATCAAAGGAGTCTGAAAAAAAATAGGTTATCTGAATATTGGGGCCCCACAAGAGAGTTTCAAATATCTGAAGACAATTATGATAATTTCTAGATACCAGCCGGTAGTGACTCCTAGTGGTTCAGGGGACTATGGTATCACAGTATGGAAACTTCCCAGAATCTGGTGACTCATCTAACTCTTCTGACACTGGTTTGCTTCTGCTCAGATTCACTCCCACCAGTAGAGTAGCCCAAACTGGGATTCTGGCAAATCTTGTTAGTTGTTTTGGCAACCGTCTTTCGGTACATAAGTGTCTCAACCCAGGGTCCTTGTCAACTAGCACAGGAGAGGGTAATAATAAAGGAAGTCTTGGAGTGAGCTTCACTTGGCCAGTCACTCAGTAATGTCCCCAGTGTTCTGTAACCTGTTGTTGAGCATGTGGGAGAGAACTGATCGAGGCTGGCATTTTCTAAGCTCAAGATGAGCAAAGGGTGAAAAGAAGGGGGATTGAGCATACTGGCCATAATTCTGAATTTTCCTCTCAGTAGCCCTACCCTCCATTAAACCAAATGCACAATATTTCTTTGCTGCAGACTTTCTACATGTCTTTATTATTCCTTAATTTATTGTGCACAAACAGATAAATACTGCATGTACTCACTCATAAGTGGGAGCTAAGAGAGAAAGAAGGAAAGGAAGAAAGACCACAGTGGTGCATTGGACTTGCAGAGGAGAGAACATACCTTGGGATACAAAGTGGAGTGTGAGGGATAACGGGGGATGGGGAGAGAGGTTTGGGATAATTGGGAGGGGGCACGGGGTACAAACGCAATTTGTGATAATGGGCATGTTGCCAGTATCTGGCCATCACATCTTGGGCACAAGGGGTGACCATCAGCTTTGTATCTCATGAATATTCATCACCAATAAAAAAAAAAGATTACTGTGATAGATTGTAAAACTGTTTGTCATGCTTCCAGTTTCCCTCACTGAAGGAAGAATATACATCCATACACTGATGAACTGGAGCGTGGCCATGTGGTTTGGCTTGCCAAGTGAAATGTGCGAGGAAGTGATACTTTTCACTTCCTGTGGCCATGTCTGCGCAGAAGCCTTAACAGCCGGCTCATGGCTTCTCTTGTCTCTTCCCTTCGCCATGGCCGTCTTCAATATTTCAGAAGCAGGCTGCTCCACACCCTGGGTCCAGGAGTGAAAAGGACAAAGAACAAACCTGAAGCCATTCCATAATGGACTAGTAGTGTGGACAAGAAATTAGTCCCTGTACTTTAACCCCTGGAGTTCTGCTGTCATCTGTTGTCATAGCGTAACTAGCCTCGTGGCTCTCCAAGTATGGTCCTCCAACTCCTGTGGCTCCTCAGACCCCCTTGGGTCCTCAGACCTTTTCAGGGTATCCATGAAGTTAAACTTTTCACCATGTGGACATTCACATTAACGCAGAAAAGCCCAGGTGAATAACAGTGTTGGTCCTTCTCACACGCCCAAAATAATAACACCAAACTGTACTTGGCAGCTACGTATTCTTCACCCCCACGCAGTCATAGTTTTAAAAATGCAAGTTGTGCTTCATCACTTAAGGGAACAGAAAAAGGACTAATTTTATCAAATCACACCCTGGAATACACATCTTCTTAATATTCTCTGTGATGAAACGGGAAGTTGGCACGCAGCTCTTCCACCGGACTGTGGTTTGTATGAGGAAAACACTTGTGATTGTTTGAGCTGCAAGCTGAATTAGCCACTTTTTCATTTAAAAAAGATTTTTCGTATTTGAGGGAATGACTGACAGACAAATTATGGTTATTCAGACTTAATTATATGGCAAACATTTTCCTACCAGTGATAAACTTCAGGTTTCAAGTGAATATCAAAATTTTAGAAAATTTGTATCTGCCACTGTGAGCTTGACAGCTTCTAAAACTTAAAGACTTTTTTTCTGATGTTATCAATATGCATCATTGTGTGTGGTCATATGCATCAATGTGCTTTTTTGGCATTGTATAATGATACACGTCAGCATTCGGAAGATCTACATAACTCAGTGAACCAGTATTTTCCAAATGACCAATGCGTGACATTACAAAGTCATGCATGAACAAAAGACACACTCAAAGGACGAGATAGATCAAAGGATTCTAGTTTCAGATTCCACATTGCAACCAACCTTGTAAAAACTGCCACTTGAGTTTTGGTGTAGCATTAAAGAAAAGTATCCACAATTATCTAAAAAGACTATTTAAACACTCCTCCTGTTGCAACTACATATCTGTGATAGGCTAGAATTTCTTCATAAATTTCAAGGCAAGCAACATATCACAACAGATTGCAAAAGTACTGTCTTCTCTTAAGCCAGATGTGAAAGATATTTGCAGAAATGTAAAACGATATTACTATTCTTATACTTTTTGTGTTGAAAAATATAGATTTTTTCAATATTATTTTAACGTGTAATAAATAGGTTTATCTTTTTTTAAGGAATCAATTTTTTTAAAGTGTTTCAAATTTCTCAGTTTTATTTTCTAGTATGGTAAATGTCACTAGAAATAGCCTAGACAAATAGAAGCTCTTTGGAGTCCTTAATAACTTTAAGAGTATAAATGTGTCCTGAGAATAAATATTTGAGAATCTTTGCTGTAGCCTGTGCTGTCTAAATCAATCAGGGTTCAATGAGGAGACAGACGCTACAGAATAACTTGAACAGGAAAAGTTTGATATAAATATTAAATATAATAGGGGAGTAACTAAAAAGATGTTCAGAGAATGCTAAAAAAATACCCTCAGGCTAAGGAAAAGTACCCAAGGAAGAACAAACTTGCAAGTGGGGGCTCCTCCCCAAGGCTGGGATTCACGCTTCATATGAAAAGGCGTGGTTGCAGCCAGCTGGAACCAGGGAGAGGCGCCCCTTTCTCCTGCAATGTCCCTTCTGCGCCCTCTACTGACAAAGCTTAATATCATGTTGGCTACAAAGGAGAAATGCTTAAGGCTTCATCCCGGAGCTGGTACTAAAGGGTGAATATGGAGCTGAGAGGTAATAAATTGACAGTTGGCATGCTAACAAGAAAGACACCACGTAATCCTTTTTCTATATTACATTTATTAATATTTCCAAAACTAGTGTTCTAGGGACCACAGTTTTAGAAATCCTGATCTCTGCATGTCGTGGAAGATTTGTTCTCAGTCTTCTGTCCCTTTTATACTTATCCTTTGTTGTTGAATTTTAAAATTCATATGTCAACAACCACATCTGGAAAACACACTCCACTTAGAACGGCTGCCAAGGGCCGAGAACTAGGTGTGGGTATGTGAGAGTTAAATTTTGTAGCGAGATGTTTTTAATGCAGGAAGCAAAAAAAGATTGATGAATCATTAATAAGGGCAATTTAGCAAAATACATCAACAAGTTCTTGCATTCAATGACAATGTTATGACTATTTTCCCATTAGCCCAGATCTCTGGCTACACGGGCTTTGAAAATGCTTAAATTACACATCTCCTGAGCTAGTGTTTCCGCAGCGTAGAAATAAAAATCCTAAAGCTAGAGATACAATACAGGCTGTTTTTCATTTCTCACAGAAAACCGTCAAGGTCTTTGTTGTCCTTCAAGTACTAACTCAAACATATAATCTTACCAGACCCCACCCCCCCAGTCAGAATGAATCTCTCTCTCCTCTGGACCCTGGCTTTTTTTGTGTATGCCTGTATTGAAGCCCTTCCCCAGGAGAACTCATTTTGTAGCTAGTTATGTTTGCTTCGTTCTCTCCCACCAGACTGGGAGCTCCTCAAGAGTAGGGAGCGTGCTTCATTCATCTTGGTATCCCTAGAGCCAAGCACAGTGAGTCACTGTGATAAGCCCCCATCCGTATTTGTTGACCCAAATTGGTTAACTTCACATGAAGGAAGAATGGGAGCTTGAAGTCTTGTGATTATCATTCCTGGTTTGCAAAGGAGCTTGGCTGCAGACAGACACTTAGCTGGTTTTTGCTGTGAGCCATCTTCAAGGCATTTCAGAAACATTGGTCTTCAGCGGAATTCCTTTGAGATAGGCAAAGAGTACAGAATTTATTTGAGAATCCTGGAATGCAGGAAGGATACAGCCTAATTCAAAACCCAGAAAAAATAATTGGGCATTGTTTTATATAGTAATTCTGTTGCAGCTTGTCTAGATTCATTGCTTCCCTTCTCTTTGCCTCCCACTGGGAATCGTGATCATTCATAATTTAAGACAGGACTATTTGGCAGACTCCTAAGATATTGGATAGCATGGTATATATTCTCTGTCCCATTTCAAACCTTCCCAAAGAAGCTCTGTTGGTCAGGATAACCTAGATTATGAGGCAGTAATAAACAGCCTTCACATTTTAGTGCTTAATGCCATAATGGTTTATTTCTCATGTTTGTAAAGTCCACTGTGACTCTTGGCAGCTCTCCAGATCAACTGAGATCAATGCGGTAACACATCAATCTAGGTAACTCTCACCTTGTGGCTCTAACATCTCAAGATCTCAAGATTGTAGAGAGAGCATGGAGATCTCATGTCTGTAGATTCTGTGCTTGGGCTCAGAAGTGACACTTAATACATCAACCACAGCCCTTTGGCCAAAACCAGACACATCTCCCCACTTACTGGCAAAGAACCTGGCAAGTGCAGTCCTCTGTAAAGCCAGGAAGGAGAGGAAAACCAGACATTGGTGAGCTCTGGTAATGTCCACTTCTAAGGGTTTCACAAGGACTTTATAAGTTAAAATGTACAAGTGCCCCTCCCATCAAATCCTTGTAAAGTGACAGTGTGAACAGCTACATGCACTTGACAGAGGGACAGCCGATTGGCAGAGGCATCTTGCTGCTCCCACCTAAGACTAACCTAAGAAGACTAAACCAGAACAGGTCTCCTCACTATCCCCTGAAGCGAAAACCTCTCCTGCACAGGGCAGAAGGGGGAAGTGTATATTTTCTACCTTTCTCATCTATAATCAAATAAGATACAGGTAAATATGGGTGCATATTTGTTTAACAGAGGTGTTCTAACATAGCTGGCTAAGAAGGCAACAAACAATGCAGTTAAGCAAATAACTGGCCATTCCAGAACATCCAGCCTTGAAGAGTTCCCTGATCAGGAAAGGAAGAAAGAATAATGTTGAAAGATTTCAGTCCTCTTTCCAACTTTAATAACTATTTTATTTTAATTTCATATCCTTTTTGATTGTTAATATCATAATTCAACACTTCCAATAAATATTCATTGAATACTTAACCATATGCCTGACTGCAGGAAAGGGGGACCCAAGTATTTTTTGAACAAGTACAATGTTCCAAGTTTCAAACTATATGCTCTTTACAAATAATAAATTATTTTATCCTTTTCACATCCTTTTGAGGTTGTTATGATTGCTCTCATTTTACAGTCCCAGAAACTGAGGCTCAAAGAATAAAGGAGTTTGTCCAAGATCATGGCTAGTAATAGTGGGAAAGTGGAAATCTCAACTCACATCTGTCTGGCTCATTATGAGGGAATCCCACATGTTCACTCCAAGTCAATTAGAACTTAGAACTTATTGGCTTACAGCCTTTTTTAAACTTTCTGTTACTTGAAAGTATAATCAAGAGGGCATTTATTCATTGAAATAACAACAGTT
Source organism: Cynocephalus volans (assembly GCF_027409185.1). NCBI lineage: Eukaryota > Metazoa > Chordata > Mammalia > Dermoptera > Cynocephalidae > Cynocephalus > Cynocephalus volans. The sequence continues at coordinate 14,843,895 of NC_084468.1, forward strand.
CTATTTGAATAAGGTGAAATTTTAAAAATGTTGATCATCTCTTTTGTGTACTCTTCATTATGCCATAATATCTTTTCAACTTCATCAACTTCCCTTTCTCTCCAGTAACTCATTGAACAGAATGCAGTTCTAGAGCACAGTCCAGAGACGGAATCCCATCCCAGGATTAAATAAGATAATACTCATAAAGCACTTAACAAAATGCCCATAACAAAGTAAGCAGTGTATAAATATCAGCCAATATTTTGTTTGGTGAAGGTCTAAAACATTGGGTCCTTATATCATATAATGAGTGAAAATCTGAAAAAAGAAAATACTAATACTCCTGTAAGAAGTATAAATATCATAAACCTAATAGAACTGAGATGGCGATGAAGATCATTAATGTGTCTGAAGTGACAAGTCTTTAGCTTCAAACAGGCACTCCTGAGGCTTAACATGATCAATTGTGTGTTCAATTATGGAAGAGCAAAAACAAAAACAAATTTACAAATATCATGAAATGTTGGAAAGGTATCGTCAAAATTACAAACAAAAGACAAAACGCAAATAGAGGTTTTGTAATGTTTTTTAGCTCTTTGAGAATAAACTCTCCTTATACTGGATGAGCCTAATGTTTAGACTTTCTTACACTTGCTTTTAGGCACAGTTTCAGGAACCATTATGCACAAACTTAGGGTGATGCTAGTGTGTATTTTTTTACACAATGAGTATGCTTTGTTTTCTGTATACCCAGCATCTAAAGCAGTTCTTGGCACACAGTAGGCTCTCAGGAGGTATTTGTTGAATAAATAACTGATCAGATTTACACAGGATAATATATATGATAAAGACGAAAAATTATTTCAAAATCTGGAGCTGAATTCCTCTTAGGGAGACAACTGCCTTTTTTTGGATAATACATTGTCGTGGTTAATTTTGTGTCAACTGGACTGGGCCATGGGATGCCCAGATATTTGGTCAAACATTATTTTGGGGTCAAACATATATGAGGGTGTTTCTGGATGAGTTAACATTTGCAGCAGTAAAGTGAGTAAAGCAGACTGCCCTCCCTCATGTAGCTGGGCCTCATCCAGTCAATTAAAAACCTGAACAGGACAAAATGCTGAGTAAGAGGGAATTTTTCCTGCCAGGCTGCTTGGGCTGAGACACTGATCTTTTCCAGCCTCCAGACTTGGACTGAAACCTCAGCTCTTTTCGGGTCTTGAGCTTGTTGGCTTTCAGACTGAAACTACACCATTGGCTCTCCTGGGTCCCCAGCTTGCCAACTGCAGATGTCAGGACTTTGCAGCCTCCATAATTAAGTGAGCCAATTCCTTATAATACATCTCTTCCTATAATTATATATATATACTAAATATACATATAAATATGTATTTATATAGGTGGTTGTGTTTCGCTGATGAATCCTAATGCACACATTGATGGAAATTTTATTTGTCAGGACAGCAGACCAGACACTTTGAACTATCTGGCCAATGGGAAACCACTAAAATACTAAATGACATCTTTTTAAAAAGTACCTTTAAAATGCATCACTAAGTAAGCTGGTACAAATATAAGGAATGTGCAGAAGTAAAAACAAACAGGACAAAAGCAGGAGGTCACTGAACTCTAAAACTGACTTTAACTGTGAAGTTTTCTGCTGCACCCTGGAGACACTGAACTTTACTCGGTGGTGGATTTTGGTACAGGAAGAAGGGCTGGGAGACAAAACCAAAGATCTGCTCAGGGTAGCAAATTCTTCTCCTTATTTTCACCCCTTTATAAAGTTGACTTCTAATTCTTACTATTAGTTTTACCTACATATAAAGTCAGTACCCCCAAAGGGCTATAAGGGGGAATTTGGAGCACCTCCAAATTCCCAGTTCATGGAAGACTTTTCCCCATTCAGTCCTTCAGTTCAAGGACTACAAAAGAGAACAGTGCCTTTGTTATAAGAAAACAGCTAAACTTTCTTCATTAAAATTTTTTCTTCACTTAATTATAAAAATATGGAAAATTGCTACCTGCTCAGGACTCTCCCTACTTTACAGAAATCTGCTACCCTAGATTTTGGTGTGAAGAGCACATTGCTTGGAGAGGCCACTAAGGTGACAGCAAGTGACCATCAGGACATCACCCATGGATTTCCCACCATGTACAAGGTGTGCTTAAAAACTCAGCTCCAAATATTGGAGAAATCACATCTCTTTAAAATCAAACTTATCATTCTATGGATGCCTCCCAGGGACAAGGTGTACCATTAAAGTTTCTGTCAAAATAACCAAATTGATATCAACAATAAAGGAAAAAATTGATATGACAGTGGGTCTCTGAGGGGGACTATAAGGGCAGGAAATTTATTTTCAACAGGCACCAAGAAAAAGCAAACTTCTATTCAATTAGATTCCATAGATATCTGCTGAGTTTCTCCTGTGTGCAGGGCACAGGACTAGGCCTGGGCATTAAAAAAAAAAAAAAATGCCAGATAATGTCTGTATGCACATACTCCATTCTAGTGCTATAATCAGAATTTCTTACATCCAATCCCATTTTTTTGTAAATTCTCTTATTAAAGTATAGCCTGCATACAGAAAAACTCATGAGTATACAGCTCAATCAACTTGCACAAGGTGAACACATCTACATAACCTCTACCAGATGAAGAAATAAGATAATACCAAAATTCATTGCTGCTTTGGTTATGCTCTGATACCTTCAAACAGTGACTTTTTGGTAATTTTTCCAGCTTGTATGTTTTTGTCATTGGAAGGGCTAGCTATTCCCTCATCCTTAAGCAGAAGTCCATTATAGACTATCAGATTCTCACAAAACCCTGTGAGGTGGTATTATTATCTTAATTTTCAAGTTGAAGAAACTGAGTTCCAGAGATACATACTTTGCTCAAGAACACCAGCTGGCAAGCAGTGCAACTAAGGTGTAAACTCCAGGATTGACTCCAGAACTGAACCATAATATCATATTCCTTTCCAAATAAGACACAGCCCTATGCATAAGGAGCTTACAGTCTTTAAGATATTGCTAAGGTTTGAATGTTTGTGTCACCTCCAATATACATGTTGAAAATTATTCCCCAGTGCAACAGCATTAAGAAGTGGGGCCTTTAGGAGGTGATTAGGCCATGAGGGCGTCATGCTCATGAATGGGATTAGTGCCCTTTTAAAAGGGCTAGAGGGAACTAGCCAGCCCTCTTTACCCTTTGTCTTCCACCATGAAGGACACAGTAACATGGTGCCATCTTGGAAGCAGAGAGCAGCCCTCACCAGACACAGAACCTGCCAGCACCTTGATCTTGGGATTCCCAGCCTCCAGAACTGTAAGGAATAAATTTCTGTTGTTTACAAATACCAGTCTCTGGTATTTTGTTATAGCACTGATGCTGGAGGAGAGGGTCTGGGGAGGTCCCATGGCCAGCCTCAACCCACCCTGTCCTCTTACCAGGTTGTTGACTGCACCACAGGAAAGAATTCAAGAATAGAGTCACAGTAGAAAGTGAGAATAGGTTTAATCTAACCAATAAGAGACACAGATTTCACAGAGACAGTACAGCATAGCTCCAGAGACTGACTAGGGCCCACACCAAGTTTAATACAAAAGTAAGAAATACACACTTAAAGTTTAGTACAGAGTACAGGCTGGTGCAAGAGAGGGAGCAGCCACCTGCTAAAAGTAAGCTTAACACAAAAGTAAAGCATATACACCGCAGCCTGCGAAGTGTGGGTTGGCCCCAGGAATGAGAGCAACAATTCTGCCTCCTACCAGGATTCCACTTTTATAGTTTCACTATCTAGTACATATTCATGCTATCTAATGAATATTTAACTAAGGGGGTGGTTCCCAGTTATGTAACCTAACCTTGCACCTGATCAGTTGCTCCCCTTTTAGGACATGTTCATTGGTCAAATTCTATCACATGCACTGAACATATTCAAGAATATGCTGTGCTCCTTAGCACCTCCGCTGGAAGGTCATTCAAAGGATAAACTTCATTCCACTGAGCATGATCAGCTACTGGAGTTATATAACCCCTTTCTATTGAGCATGCTCAGCCACTGGATTTGCATAAGTCTGCCCCTTGTGATCTCAATCTCCCCTGTTGGTACCAAAAATAGGTGCAATAAGCAACAGTAACTCTCCTCTAGGGGAGGACTAGGGGGGAGGGCTGAGATCTTGAGGAGTGACTTGAAACCCAGAATTGTGTCTTGTAACCCGAACCCACAAAAACTGAGCACCTCCTGTCTCAGCAGCATGAGTGGACTAATACAGATATCATATACAGTTTTGGGTGCCAACCCAAATATTTCACATACATACCTATGATATATAGATGAATTATATTTATTATAATTATCTCATTTAATTAACCATTACAGCAATATATCATCTCCTTTAATCATTGTAACAAACCTGTGAGGTAGAAATTAAGCTCCATGTGTTACAGATGTGGAAGCTGATGATGAGAAAGGTTAAACAACTTTCCTCTGCATGTAGCCCATAATTAATATAACTCCAGAGCACTGGCTTTTCCCCCTTGCCCATACTATCCATATAATCAAAAGATATCTGTGGAATAGAACAATAAGTGATGTCAACATTCATTTGTGAGTTCAAATTGATAGTAAAAGAGGGCAATACCATTGTCCTGAGAAGATCATTCCCACTCAGTGCTCCCATTTTACAGATGAGGAAGCTGAGAATCAGAGGGGTGAAGTAACTTCTCCAAGATCACACAGACAGAATTGGAAAGATCTGAGACTTGGACTCTGCCGTCCACCTCACAGTCACATTGCAACTGGAGGTCTTCCCCGTGGTGCTGGGATCTAAGAGCCTCAGAGGCAGTAACCATCCTGTACGACCAGGGCACTCACTACATGGCACCAGGCACAAAGGAGGACCCAGTCAATAATCAGTAAATAAATCCCTCTAATAAATCCCTGTGGTTTCCAGTGCCCACATCACACTGCCTCTCTATCAACTTCCATATATAACACTCTGTTTTATGTTTACTTTCTATCCTGACAAAACTCTTGATAAGTTCATCTTCAGTACATGTTCTTTTAAAACTCAGTCTTCCTTCATATTTTATCCTTCTGCCCCTTGGGAAAGGCCACTCTTTTTGCTGATCAGACAGCCTGTTTAGGGAAGTCATGCACGGGAAAAGGGAACAGCTCGCCTGTTGAACTGTCGTCCAGGAGTATGAGCTACATTGGAATTCCCAGCCTGGGAAAATGCCCAGCCTGCTCACAAAGCAATGGTCGAGGTTCAAAGAAAAATAGACACAACATAAGCCTTTCCTTGTGCTAAATGACATCCACACTTACATCCTCACCATATTAATTCTCTTTGTTTCAACTTAACTAAAGTCAAGGAAGGCTTCTCGGGAAGTGTTATTTACATGTTTTAGACAGCCTAAAATGACAAAATGTTCTAATTCCATCTGCCGATAAAAGTCCATTTGACACCAACACTAAACCGTTATTTTCAAATAACAATGGGAACATTTAATTAGAATTAACCTGGCTGCTTGCTTTCACATTAACAATGTACAGTACACTGGCGGTTCCCTGACAAAAGGACAGATTCACATCCATTAAAAATGCTGCATTTTCAAAAGTGCTGCCCACTAGTCGTGTCTAATTATGCATAACACTCTGAAATTAATTACTAGTATTTCAAGTGGCTTGAAGGGTCAGCTGGTCATTAATCCTTTGTATTAGGATCACAGGTTAGGTTAAGTCCTCTTGGGGCTATGACGATAGCTTTGTAATGATTACTTCTACATAGTGAGCCTACAAAATCCCTCCCAAATGGCTGATTATATTTCTCAGTCCCATTTGAATAAAAAAGATAATAGAAGAAAGCATCTAGCATCATGCCTGGCACACAGCAGGTGTGGTAAACATTCATAATTTTCAATTTGATCATTACTGAGGGGCACATGGATCGGGGAAGCTCTTCTTTTCCCTCTTAGACTTCTGCAGTCCATCATCTATAATATCCATTCACTCTATTTATTCACACCACACACACTCACAGGGCACTTGCTCTGTCAGGCACACGTTTTCTCTCAATAGTCATCTCCAAAGAGATCCCCCTCTTGGAGATTCCCAATGCACGTGTTAGAGGTTCTGAGAAATTCCGCAAGGAGTAGGTAGATGATTGATTGACAGATAGATGATACATAGATAGATATAGATAAACACACAGATGACAAAAATATGATTGATTGATTGATTTCCAATATATTCCTTACTTGCGGAACCCTTTTTTTATGGACACCTACTCCCATCCCAAGACAATGGCATTCTGAGGAGCGCACTTTGGGAGCAGTGCAGGACCACGTCTAATACATTGTAGCATGCCCCAGACAGAGATTCTCTCCCTGACCAAACTAGCCAGGCTCCTCTTAGCCCTTTCTCAACTAGGCCTCAAATGTGTTCTGTAAAGACCTGAACAAAACACTAACATAGTTTCTAGCAGCTCAAGGCCAAATCCCTAGGACGACCTTAGCTCCCTAAAAGTACCTGCTTGAGAAAACCCATGGCTGCCAAAAGAATTTACTGTTTGTTCCAGCAACACCTGAAGAAAGGGACCCTGTGTCTCAGCCCCCATGGGAGGGCAGGAACTCAATTTCAGTAAGTGGTACTTAGCAAGCCCAGACAAGTTCCACATGGACCAAACCCCTCTTCCCGCTTCTTGTAATTTTTCACTCCTCTGGCCCTACTGAGCCCCCGCTTGCCCCCCTCCCTGCTCATTTATTCTCCCTTGAAAATGCCCAGTCACCTCTGCACACGTCAAAGTTGAGTTCAGTTCACACTGGACTCTTTTCCCTATTGCAATAGTATGTTACTGATTAAAATCTGTCCTCCACCCTTTAACTAATGTCTGGCTTAGTTTATCTTGGACACCCCACCCACAAGCATAGTTCTGGACAGATTTTAAATCCTCCAAGAATACTCATTAAAGTCAATACTGAAGGGTCTCGCTGATGCAACAGTGAGGTCCAGGTGAGATTTCAGACTACCCTGTCTCCAAAAAGCAGTAACCAGGCATGTTTGTCCACAACAGCAAACTCCAGAACTGGCCTTAGTGTCACACAGATGTCAAAAATCCCAGCTGGTCCACTTAAAGTTGTTGTGTAACCTCTCTGGGTCTCAGAAGTCCTAGTGAGGATTAACTGAGATAATATATGAAGAACTCCCCTGAGATACTGGCAGGGGTTTACCCTCACAGTCACCTAACCCTGTGCCTTGCTACTCAGCCTATGAGTCACAAGCTGTCCCTCAAGACACAGATGTGGAAATCAGCCTTTCCTGTAACTGGGACAAATAAGGGGACTGGGATAAAAATTTTGGCCAGTGGGAGCCAGTAATTTTTTCAAGCCTGTGCATGCATGCACGCACATGCACGCACACAGCATTTGTATAGATTTTTCCAAGCATGACATGAGACAAAGGAGCATTCAGTGGCAAGAATGAAAACTCCAGATTAGTATCAGATGTCCCACGCTTGAAGCATTCCTCAGCCTCACACCACCTCAGCAAAGCCATGCGTGGCCCTTCATTTGGATCCCCTCACACTGTTCGTGGAGCAAGTCAGCTCTTCCCAGCCCCAACTCCCAAATTTAACTGCAGGTCTACCTGCCCTCCGAACGGCTTTCCCATGGCATGACCTGCCCTCATTAACAGGTAATTGTGCTCTCATATAGCAAAGTTTTCCTCTATCTAACCCTACAGCTACACAGATCCCAAGAAAGCTGGTGTCAAGTCCAAAAATGGCCTCTAAGGAGGCAGCTGGGGTGTAAGGCAGTATTTCCTAATCTTCAATCACTCAAAGAGGACCTTCATGACTTTTCCCATATATTCATATATTTATACCATCTCTAATCTATGATGGAATAATGGCCCTCCCAAAGATGTTTACATCCTAATCCCCAGAAGCTGTGAATATGTTATTTTCCACAGCAAAAGGGAGTTTGCAGATTTGATTAAATTAGGATCTTGAAATGGGGAGATTACACTGGATTATCCAGGTGGGCCCAGGTTCCTTATAAGAGGGAGACAGGAGCATCAAAGTCAGGAAAGGGAGCCATGGCGACAGAAGCAGAAGTTGGAATGGTAGGAGGAAAGGGTCTCAAGCCGAGGAAGGCGGGCAGCTTCTAGAAGCTGGAAAAGGCGAGGGTTCAAATTCTCCCCTGGGGCCTCCAGAAGGAGTACGGCCCTGCTAGCACCTGCAGTTTAGGACTTCTGACCTCCATAACTGCAAGATAATAAATTTGCGTTCTTTTGAGCCACTAAGTTTGTGGTCATTTGTTACAGCAGCAATACAGTACGATCTTAACCTCTCTTAAGCCTCATTCATAAATAGGGAAAATCTACTTCACTCAAACTATTCGTGGGAAGATTGGATGAAATAGCATATGCTCACTCTCACAGCACCAAGCCCGACACACAGTAGGTATTCAACAAATGAGCCTAAACTGGAGTCAATAACCATTTCCTAAGTGTGCAGAGGTGACAGAACCTTTATGGGGACTTCCGATATATAATGACAGGGCACAAGACCTTTTCCCAGGGGCTGGGGTACACTCTGGTGGCCTAAACTGCTGTGGTGGTTGCTGTTGTGTGTGTGTGTGTCGTTTATTTGTATGTGGATTGGGCTTTTAAGATGTTGCAAGCTTGGTGATGCGTAGGATGCATCTGCCACGTTTTGTAACCTGGCTTTGCACTTCAGTGAAGAACGTTAACGCGGAGAATGAAGGAAAGACAGGGTGAGAGGAAAGGAGGCAGAAAGGCAGAGCAGCAGGAAGAAGGCAGAATGAACAGCAGCAGGTCTCCAGTGCTGGAGGTGACTTATCGATCTCAGATCTGCGCAGAAAGCTGAGCAGAGGCCCCACCAGGAAAAAACTGAACTAAGTTCCTCACGCTGGTTTTCCCATACCCAGTTTCCTCATCTGTGGCCAATGCCTGCCCCCTTGTGGAAATGCTTCAAACTGCTTGTATTTTTTTAAATGCAAGGAAACTTGGGAAGGCCCACAATTAGAAATGTGTTAAGCTTTCACTTTCAAAGGTTTCCCATTGCCTGCAAGATAAAAATCACTAGACAAAAGTCCTTTACGCTGCAGCCCCTGCCTACCGAGACACCTCCTCTCCAGGCACTCTCCCACCAGCACTTTATGCGCCAATAATAACAAGCCCCCATCGTTTCCCAATAGTTGAGTTGAGAAGAGGCTAACTTGGGAATCAGATAGACCGGGATTGTTCAAAATCCTGATCCTTTTGCCCCTAGCTATGTGACTCTGGGTAAGCTATCTAACCACTGGGCTTGTTCGTCATCTGTAAAATGAGGATAATAATAGCACCCACCTCCTACAGTTGCTGTAGAGTTAAATGAGCTGAAGTAGCTTATGGAGCTACTATGCCCCCAATGCCCTTTAGCTGCTATTTGTAAATGTAGAGGATTCATAAAGCAAATGTACTTCACAGGGCCTGCTTTTCCAAAGCCTTATAGTTTCAAATATTGACCTTGCAAAGGACAGGACATTTCCCCCAGGGCATTGAGTCTCTGTTGCAAGATAAGAATCATAACACAGCAAGGCTGCTGGTTCTAAGACAGACAAGTTACTAATTGATATGTAAAGTTACTAAAAAGCTGCTAGAGGGAAAAGGAATGTCGGCTAAATCCAGCCTTTGTTAGTGGATCACTTAATTGCCTAACAGAGTGTCATCTGACTTGTTTTTACTGAATGTTACCAGCTTCTATTGTAAAACTTGTTAAACTATATTAGCAAAACCCCACCTATGTCTCTTCCTGTAACTTCTTGGTCTGGAGAATAAATTCAGGAAGAGAACCCCAATTCGTGGTTCATTTCCCAAATGGCAGGAACGCCTCTATCTTGAGGGTTCGGGGAGATTAACCCCCTTCTGGGGCTTCTCACTGCTCAAAAGAGATGGGCATTGGGTAATCTTTGGCGGCTCCGTCACCCAGGAGAAAAGGGGTGACAAATCCGTGGGAGGCAAAGCAACAGTAAACATGTTTTTTCTACCTCCAAGCCAGTCACTTAACAAGCATTTATTATGAACTCCCCCCGGCTGACAAAGAAAGCACAGTCTCTGCTTTAAAGCACTTGCAGAAGAGATTACATTTTTAATTTGATAAAGGCAGTGTTAGAGTTAAAGATAGCTTGCATTCCCCCCAAAAAAGTAAAACCTAAGAGAAGGGATTGTAGGCACTAATTTATTGAGGGGAGTGGTCCTAGGGACAGGGAGCCTGAGAAGAGTGAACCAGGGCAGGAGGGAAAGCCAATGCGGGGCTCTATCAAGCTGGATCGCGCTCTGGGCAATTGGGGATTGGCCTCACCAGGGACTCTCTAAGCAGCAGTGAGGAATGTGCTTCCTCTCTACTGCAGGAAGGAGAACATTCATCTGCCAGCTCCTGGCTCTCAGTGGTCAAGATTTGCCCCTTGGGGGATTAACTCTCTGCCCTCGCAGGTTTGTGCAGTGCCTCGGTGTCAGGCAAGCCCGGGGGCAGAAAGCAAGGCAAGCAGGACAGCTGGGGAGATGCAGTCAGGGGGCACCCCTCAAAGCTAGCATCCCCAGAATGGCTGGAATAGAAGGTGGGCAGAGAGGATGCCAGGTAAAGCCCCAGAGGTGTCCAGCGATGGCACAGGAAACTGTGGGAGTAGAGGAGAGGCCTCAATCTAGCCCAGCCTTTGGGCAAAGGGATGAGATTTCACTGTATAAAGGTTCCTGGATGGCTATGCCAGGTCTAGGAGTGGGTAGCCAAATCAGGGCAGAGAAGAGGCTGACGAAGGGCTGAGCCAGGGCAATGCCCGAGGGTGGAGAGCTGAGGCAGGAGGGACATGCATGTTCAAAGAATAATGAAGAAGTAAAATCCGCAGGGCTCGTTAGCAACTGGGTGGAGGTGGGAGCGGGATAACAGTGGTCAAGGGTAATGTGCTTTCTGACCTGAGTGCCTCCATCCAAGACAGGAGGGAAAAGGAGAGTTCGGCTCTTGGGATGGATACTGAGCTCTGACATGCCATGATCAACTTACCTCTGGGATGCCCAGTGCAGAGGGTCAAGAGGCTTGTGGGTACTGGAGTCTGGTGGTTAGGGAGGCTTTAATGCTGGCCTGTGGAGAGGTGGAACAGGATCTTGAAAAGGACTTGGTATGCCAGGTTTTCTGTTGATGCCCAAAGACCAAGAACATGATAGGTACCAAGTCCCCACATTCCCAAGCAGTGTTAGGTCACTGGTACAGGGCTCAACAGACTGGTAAGCCACTGTCAGGTTTCAAGAACACCCACCTCCAGCCCATGACAGTGGAGAGATTGAAGAGGAGAGAGAAGGTGTCTCAGGAGAGAGCTGTTGCTGTGCTGTGCGTCTCTCCTTCTCCTGCTCCTCACTGGCAAGCCAGGAGGGGACGCAAAGACTCGTGTTTTCCCACAGGCCAGATGTGGCTCATCTGGGAAGGAACCAAGCTCAAGCCATCTTATAAGGGACACTGGCCAGAAGAGTGGCCTGGAAAGACAAAGTGACCCAGCAGAGATGGAGACCAGGGACACCTAGGGGCAGAGGGCTGCATCTGCTGGAGAAGACTGTGTGCTTCAGGGTTGCTGTGGTCAGAGAATCCAACAGGGGTGCTCCCAGCAAGAGAAACAGCATTTCAAAATCTGCCATGCCCAGACAGCACCTATGTCTGTATATATCTGAGCCCGTCCAACACTTCCTTCCTGTCTTATACTGTTCCTGGAACCAACTTGCCAGTGCCCTCAGAAGTGGATTCTTCAGCCCCAGTCCAGCCTTCAGATGACTGCAGTCCCAGGTGACATCTGACAGCAACTTCATGAGAGACCCTGAGCAAAAACCCCCAAATCAGTCACTCCCAGATTCCTAACCCACAGAAACTATGAAAGATAAGGGCTATTCTTTCAAGCCACCAAAGGTAGGGGTGAATTGCTATGCAGCAATAGATAACTGATACATGTTTCCACCCCACAACTACTGAGCCAAGACGGGAGGGTTTCCTTTGATGACTGACTAAAGTTAGAGGACAAAGCAGACTGAAGCAGCATCTCTGGGAATCCTGACATTCGTTGCTTCCGTGAAGCTTACAATCAGACAATAGTCAGCGCCACCAAGTGGACATTTTTAAAACTCCTCTCGTCAAAGCTTTTTTCATTTTATAGTCACAGGCAACTAAAAGCCCACCATCACCATCACCAAAATGCTGATTTGGATCATGTGTGCCTCTCTGCTGCTTACCAGCTGGGACTGTAAGTCCTTCCATGGGCCTCTCAAGAAGTCTAGTTTGGAAGATCAGACAGGAAAACCAAATACAAACAGTATAAAAAAGTGATGTCACAAAAGGGTGTTCAAAATGTTGGGTCTGTAGCTGTCTGAGGAAATAAATTAGGTTTAAAAAAAAAAAAGAATTTTACATGAAATTTTTATTAACCAAAAATCCTTTTCTCCACATTAGATACTTTTAATATCTGTTCAAAGAAGCACCAAATTATTAGCCCTCTTGGGTGCCACACATCCCAGGGAGGCTTGTCGGAGCCTCTTGGAGGTAGAAAAGAGCTGCTAGGCTCTTGAAGGATCGAGGTGAAAATGTGTTGGGCTGGAGTGTGAGTGAGGGGGACAGCAGAGTCAGAAGAGAAAAAAGAATTCAAAGTCAAGTTTACTGATTCTGATGTCTGTGCTGTCTCCCTGAAAGCAAACAGAGGCACCAACCCACCCCTAAGTCTTGCTTCACATGGAATGGATGAGACCACAACCGGGATTAGCTGCAATCCACTCAACATTAGCTGCAATCCACTCAACAGCAAGGTCATCCTCGCTTGGCCCAAGGCCCAAAGCACTGTGTTCCTGTGCCATGCCGGGTCCCATCTCTTTCATCATTCTGGCACAATACTAAGGAAGAGAAATGGCAAGAGGAGCGTGGCAAGGGCCTGAGGCCCCCAGGTCATTACAAAGGAGGAAGTTCAAGGTCAAGCAGACCCCCACCCAGGTTCACAGCAGCCACACCCTCCAGGGAGGTCCATGATCTTCTTTCCTTGCCCCTCCAGGGCATTCCTCCCATTCAAGGCCATTCCTCACATACAGTATATGGCCCGTACTATATATGCACCAGGCACCGTGCCACATGTTGGAGATATGAGGGTGAGTGTAAAAAAAGACAGACAAACAGCACTGCTCCTGTCTCATAGAACTTCAAGGTTGATGGGGCCATTGGCTGGGGCCAACACTGAGGATTTACCTCATTGGTATAAAGTTAAGGAACCTCCCACAGCCCAGAGACCCTTCATTGTGGATATTTTGGTGTATTTCCTTCCAGTTTTTTCCACTTATGCATATACAGTATTTTACTGAATCTACAACATGATTGGTTTTAAGACACACCATTACTTTATGTGCCACTAAGAACACTGCCAATTAAACTGATACACTAACAATTGTAAGACACCACTGGTTTCAGTGATAGTGAAATATACTAAGGTATGTCTTTGCATTAACAAAATACAGTTTGATGTGTTTTAATACAATTGGGGTCACTTCACATTATATCATAACACATATCATGTATGCTGTCCTTTCTTTAGATTTATACCATGAGGATTTTCTCACATCACTCATCTATGACCACTGTATATAAGAAGTGGTTTGATTAAAGAAGACAACACAATAAATGCAGTCCATTTATTAGAAAAAACACTCCAAACATTCACAGTATTAGTTCTCTTACACAGTTAGCTCTAGGCCAGGGGACACTTGGCAATGGCACAGAAAAAGGATTCCATGACTGCATCCAAAGGATTTTGCTTACACCACAAAAGGAGTTTTAAGGCAGTGTACTTCAAGGCTTTGAAAACTACATCTATGACATAAACACGACATTCAAAAACTACTCGGCCCTCAAAATGCCTCCAATACTATCAAATCACTGAACTAGTCAAGATGAGGGTCACTGTCAGGAACAGATAACAGAGTCCCAAAAGCAATCCAACATGCTGCCAGTATAGAGGGGGCTGATTAGAGACCTCCTTATGTTAACACAGGTTGTAGATGCTATTTGTGGGCTTCCACTCTCACACGTTTTTATTTCACATAAACATATTACATTGTCCTTGGAGAACAAGTACAATACAGCAACACATCAAAAAAATTACACATCACAATCAAGCGGGCTTCAGCCCAGGGATGCAAGGATGTTTCAACATACACAAGTCAATAAATTGATGTGATACATCACATCAACAAAATCAAGGGCAAAAACCATGTCATTATCTCAATAGCTGCAGAAAAAGAATTTGACAAAATTCAACATCCCTTTATGAAAAAGACTCTCAGCAAGATAGGTATAGAATGAAATTATCTCAACACAATAAAAGACATTTATGACAAACCCCCCACCAATATCATCCTGAATGGGGAAAAGTTGAAAACTTTTTCTTTAAGAACAGGAAAATGCCCACTCTCACCACTCCTATTAAACATAGTATTGGAAGTACTAGCCAGAGCAATCAGGCAAGAGAAAGAAATAAAGGGCATCCAGATTGGAAAAGACAAAGTCAAACTGTCCCTGTTAGCAGATGACATGATCTTATATACAGAAAAACCTAAAGATGCTACAAAAAAACTCTTAGAGCTAATAAACTATTTCATTAAAGTTGCAGGATACAAAATCAATATACAAAACTCAATAGCATTTTTATACTCCAATAACAAACTAGCAGAAAAGGAAATAAGAAAGCAAGCATATTTACAAAAGTCACCAAAAAAATAAAATACCTAGGAATCAACTTAACCAAGGAAGTGAAAGATCTCTACAACAAGAACTACAAATCACTGTTGAAAGAAATTAAAGAGGACACAAAAAGATGGAAAGACATTCCCTTCTCTTGGACTGGAAGAATTAACATTGTGAAAACGTACATACTACCCAAAGCGATCTACAGATTCAATGCAATCCCCATCAAAATACCAATGACATTCTTCACAGAAATAGAAAAAACAATCCTAACATTCATATGGGACAACAAAAGACCCAAATAGCCAAAGAAATCCTGAGCAAAAATAATAAAGCTGGAGGCATAACACTACCTGACTTCAAATTATACTACAAAGCCATAACAACCAAAACAATATGTACTGACCAAAAAAATAGACACTCTGACCAATGGAGTAGAATAGAAAACCCAGAAATCAACCCACATATTTACAGCCAACAGATATTTGACAAAAGCAACAAGAACATACATTGGGAAAAACACTGCCTCTTCAATAAATGGTGCTGGGAAAATTGGACATCCATATGCAGAAGAATGAAACTTGACCTGTACCCCTTGCCATATACCAAAATCAACTCAAAATGGATTAAAGACTTATTATAAGACTATAAACTATAAAACTACTAAAATAAAACATAAGAGAAACACTTCAGGAAGTAGGACTGGGCAATGACTTTATGAATTAGACCCCAAAAGCACAGGCAACAAAACAAAAAATAAAAAAAGTTTCTGCACAGCAAAAGAAACAATTAACAGAGCAAAAAGACAACCTACAGAATGAGAAAAAATATTTGCAAACTATGCATCTGACAAAGGAATAATTTCCAGAATATAGAAGGAACCCAGACAACTGAACAGTAAAAAAAAAATTAAAAAACTCAATTTAAAAATGGGCAAAGGAGCTGAATAGGCATTTCTTGAAGGAAAACATACAAATGGCCAATAGACACAGGAAAAACTGCTCAACATCAATCAGCATCAGGGAAATGCAAATCAAAGCCACATTGAGATATCATCTCATCCCAGCTACACTGCCTATTATCAAAAAGACAGAATAATAAATGCTGGTGAGGATGTGGAGAAAGGGGAACACCCCTACACTGTTGGTGGGACTGTAAATTAGCACACCCATTATGGAAAACAGTATGGAGTTTCCTCAAACAACTACAGATAGAGATACCATATAATCCAGTGAGTGATCCCACTGCTGGGATATACACAAAGGAATGAAAATCATCATGTTGAAGGGATGCCTGCACTCCCATGTTTATCACAGCTCTATTTATAACAGCCAAGATATGGAACCAACCTAAATGTTCATTGTTGGATGTCTGGATAAGGAAAATGCAATATATTTACACAATGGAATACTACTCAGCCATAAAAAAGGAATGAAATTCTGCCATTTGCAACAACATAGATGAACTTAGAGAAAATTATATTAAGTGAAATACGCCAGGCACAGAAAGAGAAACAGTTCATGTCCTCACTCATAAGTTGGAGCTAAAAAAAAAAAAATGAATAAATCAAAAAAGAAATAAAGAAAGATACAACAATCACAATAATTTGTTGAACTTTGCAAAGGAGAGAATGGAACTGAGGCCACCAAAGGTGGGAAGGGGTCGGGGGGGTAGGAAAGAGTTAGTGAGAAATTGGTAGAGGACCATAAAATGATTATATTGTATAATGTTCAATATATTAATTATCATGATTTCAGTATCATATATTGCATACAACTATTGATATTCAACACAGTATCCCACAAATATGTACAATCAATTACGTTTCAATTAAAAAAAAAAAAACCACACTCCAGATACTCCCAACAAAGCCTGCCCTATCCACAGCCTTCTCTACACATTTGTTGACAACTCAATCCTTCCTTTCACTCTTATCAAAAACCTTGGGAGGCATCATTGACTTCTCTCACTCACTCTCACATTAAATCCACCAGGAAATTCTTTTGACTCTACCTTCAATATATACGCCATTATTGAACTTTCCCCTCACCACCTCCACCGCCACCACTGAGCCATTGTCATTTCCTGCCTGGATTATTGCAATAGCTTCGGCACAACAGCCAGAGCAATCTTTTAAAAGATTTTTAAAATTACATCACTGTTTTGCTCAAAATTCTAACAATGGCTCTCCAAATCCAAAACCAAATCCCTAAAATGGCCACTATCACCTTACACTTTCCATTCTCAAACTGTGCACCAAAGCACCCCAGGGCAGCACAGTGAATTCATAGAGACACTACAGGACATTTTCCATTTTCTAAGTTAGCCCAGCAATATTAATAAGAATACTACTATTAAATCGTTAGGACCTAACTACTTATAAACCCAAACTGTTAGGCATTTTCTTTGATGTAGGGGCATCATGAAATATTACTGAGACACTAAGGGCACCATGGGCCTAGGAAGTTTGGGAACTTTTGCCCTACCCAATCATCTCTCTGATCTCGCCTCCCAAAACTGTCCCCTTTATTCACTCTACTCCAGCCACGACCTCCTCATGCTCCTCAGCTATACCTGGCACAGGCCTGCCTCGGGGCCTTGCACTGCCTGACTCATCTAAAACGCCCTTACTTTAGATATTCAAGTGCCTAACATCTGCACTTTCTTTATGAAATGTTCCAATGCACCTCCTCATGGGTCTTCCCTCACTGCCTGCACTAGTTTGGGCTGCCATAACAAAACACCACAGACTGGGTGACTTAGCAACATAAATTTATTTTGTCACAGTTCTGGAGGCCGTAAGTCCAAGATGGAGTTTCCAGCCAAATCATTTGCTGGTGAGGACTCCTCTGGGCTTCTAGACAACCACCTTCTTGCTATGTCCTTACATGGCCTTTCCTCAGTGCATGCACGTGGAAAGAGAGAGGGAGAGCTCTCTGGTGTATCTGCCTGTAAGGACACTAATACTGTTATATCAGGGCCTCACCCTTATGACTTCATTTTTTTTTTTTTTTTTTTTTTTTTGCTGGCTGGTACAGGCATTGAATCCTGGTTTATCAGCACCACGCTCTAACCAATTTAGCTAACTGGCCAGACTTCATTTAATCTTAATTACTTCCTTAGAGGCCCCATTTCCAAATGCAGGCACACTGGGGGTTAGGGCTTGAACATATGAATTCTGGGGAGACACAAACATTCAGTTCCTAACACTACCCTATCTGAAATTGTAATCCCATCCTCTCCAACAACATTCCTTAACCCCCTTACCTTGCTTTTCTTCCCCCACAGTTCACACCTTTTTCATACTCTAAAATGTACTCGTATTATATTACATTTATGACTTACAGTCTGTCACCCTCTCCCCCACTGGAATGAAATTCTATTAAGGGCAGGGGTCTCTGTCTACTTAGTTCATTATGTGTCCCAAGCACTTAGGTTAATGCCTGGTACATAGCTGGTACTCAAAAATTACTTGTGGAATGAGTGGCTAAAGCAGAAATTAAAAACACCCTCTCCTCCTATACCCCTTTCCCACTCTATCCTCTTTGTACATCAGCAGGTTGTGCAGTCCTAAGGAAAGGAAAAGAAATACCTCAGTAATCAGTAATTGGGTCTAGTTTCTGCATGGAATGAAAACCACCAGCTCTCTTGAAACTCATTGAACTCTCAGCAAGTCACTTAACTTACAGGACTGGTTCTTCACCTGAAAAATGGAAACCATCAATCCTAGGTGTTCTTTCTTTGGAGGATGAGATGGAGAAATGGGCATGGGAGACACTGAGTAACCTGTACAGGGTGCTATCAACAGCTGGACCTGTGTTCCAGCTTCAGATTGTTGCTGTCTAGGTGCATGACTTTAAACCATCAGTCCTCCCTTTCTGAGCTCCCATCTTCTTTCCTGAAATACTTAGACAAAATCACCTTGAAATATAGTGACAAGAATCAAAAAAGACTCCTCAAAAAGTTAAACATAGAAATTGCCATCCTACAGCACAATCCCACTCCTAGGTATATATCCTAAAGTATTAAAACAGGTATGCTAATATTTTACACGAATGTTCACAGCAGCACTATTCACAACAGCCAAGAGGAAACAGACTAGATGTCTATCAAAGGATCAATGGATAAGCAATATTGCAGTAGATACATAAAATGTAATACTATTCAGCCACAAAAAGGAATAAAGTACTGATACATGCTACAGTGTGGAAGAACATCCAAAACATGCTAAGTGAAGGGAGATAGACACAGAAGGTCATATACTGTATGACTGCATTCATATGAAATATCCAGAAAAGAGAAACTCACAGAAATAGAACACAGATTGGTGGTTGCAGAGGACTCAAGGGAGAGGGAATGTGAAGGAACCGCTTCAAGGACACAGATTTTATTTTGTTTGGATGTTGAAAAGGTTTTGGAACTAGATAGAGGGTATTAAATACTGGGAACGTATCAAAGGCTCACCTTAAAATCATTAATATTATGTGAATTTCACCTCACTAAAAAAATATTAGAAAGAAGCATAATAAAGGACTTAATAAACAGTGGCCATCTGGTGACTGGGGTTTTGGGTTTAGTTCTGCCACTTACTGGCAATGACAATAGTAATCGTCTCTCTGAGACTGTTTCCTCATGTGTGATACGACTAGATTCGATTAGATCACTAGTTTCAACTACAATAGCCCACATCGGTCACGTGGAAAGTTGCTTCTAAATGCACAGGGACATCCCACCATCCTCAGATTCTGATATGTCCAAGACAGAATCGGGCCTGTGTTACTGTAATGAAAAAATTTATTTCAGGATTTAATCCATCCCCTTTTGAGAATACCAGATTAAAAGACCTTCAGCAGCCCATGATTTTATTTCACCCATCTATGACCACTGCGTGTAAGACGTGGTTTGATTAAAGAAGACAACACAATAAATGCAGTCCATTTATTAGGAAAATCACTCCAAACACTCACAAGTATTAGTTCTCTCGCACACTTAGCCCTAGGCCAGGGGACACTCGGCAATGGCACAGAAAAAGGATTCCATGACAGCATCCACGGGATTTTGCTTACACCACAAAAAGGTTTAAGGCAGTGTACTTCAAGGCTACAAAAACTGCATCTATGACATAAACATGACATTCAAAAATAACTCAGTCCTCAAAATTCCCCCAATACCATCAAATCACTGAACCTCCAAGGTGACAGCCACTGTCGGGGAAAGAAAAAGTCCCAAAAGCAATTCAACGTGCTGCCAGTATAGACAGGGCTGATCAGAGACCTCTTTATATAGTTAACGCAGGTTGACAATAGCTATTTGTAGGCTTCAACTCTCATTCGTTTTTTGTCTTTTTTGGAGACTGGGCCAGTGTGTGGATCTGAACCCTCTACCTCGGTGCCCACAGCGTTCTGACCAACTGAGCTAACCAGCCAGCCCTCTCAGACGTTTTTATTTCACATAAACGTATTACACTGTCCTAGGAGAGCAAGTGCACATTAGGTGAGGGAAAAAACAGGATTCACTATCTTGTACCATGAACAGGGTTACAGATAACACAGGGCCGGACGAGGCCACACTGAGAGGTTAGTGACTTTTCTAGCAGGACCCTCGTAGGCATTGCGAATGAAGCTTAAAAATATGCCGGGGAGAGTTCCGTCTTTCCCTCCGTGGTTACCACCTGGATCAGGCTTCCTGAGCTCGGTCGGTTTTTCCCTGTGATCCAGTCATGGAAAGTTCTAGAACAAAGAAGACAAGTTTTATATTTTCAAAGCAACAATCTGGATACATACATGCTAATAGTCACACTAGTAGATGTGATAGGGATAGGGAGATACAACAGCAGCTGTGAAAAAGCCACTAGGTGTCACAGACACACACCCGGGTCCCCAATGAGTTCAGTATTTTGTCACTTTAATTTCTGAGTGGCAGGACTTGGCACGATTTGAACTTTCAATTTGTATTTTTCTGCATGGCTGGAATTCTTTATAACATAGTGGTATGATTTTAAGTAACTAAAAAGATTCTAATTCGTTAAATTTAAGAGGTAGACATATGCACAAAACTTTATACTTTGCTATATTATCTTTTCAGAAATTTAAGAGAGAAGAGAGGAAATTCTTTTTTTTTTTTTTTAGCAAACATTTATAAAGTACCCATGGCTGTGCCAAGCAATGAAAAAAGAGATCCAAAAAACAGACTATTACAATCAAATATGTTAAACACAGTAATGGGGGCATTTAACACCTAACTCTGTGTGGGGAGGGGTAGCTGCCCCTGCCGAGCGCAATTGAGAAGACCCCTCTAAGAAGGCTGGGAAAAAGGACACAACAAACTCACAAGGAATAACAAGTAGATGGTAATTTTTTAAAACAGAACATTTACATTTGAGTACATCATCCACTTTGACAATTCACCAGCTGGGACTGCCGACCTTCTTTAACTGGAGAATGCGCAGTCCTTGGGCTATTCTTTAGTGCCGTTTGCAACCTTCTAGGCTAGAGCTGATGTTTAACAGTCAACTCACTCAAGCTCCCACGCTGGGGGCCACACAAACCCAGGGAAGTCCATGCGCTCAAACACACAGAGTGGCTAAAACTCCCTGAAATACTGTACTGTGTCAAGGCCTCACCCCCGGGGGCAGGGCAGGGCTCAGGTAGGGGTGCAGAGACTGGGCACATTTGGACATGAAGGGGGCTGTGTGTTGGTTCTGCTCGTTTTCAAGTGTCTTGCCTCTCCTGCACCTGCATCAGCAGTTCAGAGTGGGTGAGAGGGAACACCATTCCAACCATGCGCTTACAAGCGCCACAAAGCAAACTTTATGCCAACTTCTCTGGCGAGCATTCAAATACCACAAATGGGTATGCGTGATTTCTAGAAGAAAGGAACACAGGCTTCCCAAATAGAAGGGTTTGGGGGACTGAGATCTAGGCAAAGACAAAAAAGTAAATCAACTCTTTCTCCCATAAGCTCTTGAATGCCACGCATATTCACAAACGGTTGAGAAGGATTTTGGAAACAAAGGCTACTGTCTGTGGGTCCTTGGCTCAGCACTGATCCAAACACATGACCCCAAACATTTTACCCAGTGTCTTAGTCTCACACAGCTGCCCCTCGTCAAAGCAACAATGACATTAACGGACACTGAGATTTCCTGAGCCCTTGCTACAGGTCAGACATCGTGCCAAGAGTTTAGCACACACAACCACATTTAATCCTAGCAATCATTACGAACCTCATTATACAGATGGGGAAACTGAGGCCTAGAACAGTTCAATAACGTGCTCATTTTGGTCAGCTGATGAGTGAGGGGATCAGGATTCACAGCAGCACTACTGCTCCCCACCCCAACCTGCCCAGTGCCCATCTCCAAATCCAGCTTCCCTGAGATTCTAGCTGATGTGGGATGTGTCCTCAGAGGCCCCATAACCTCACAAAACAACCCATGTTAATAATCCAAGAGAACATGGGCCTGTCCTCCAGCCCACACAGGCAGAGACGGGGGCTAGAAGAGGCTTCGTCACTGATATTACAGTAATACTCACTCGACCAGGAACTCTACAGGTGTCCAGGAGCTGAAGTCAGCCTCAGGCATTGATTTCCTGTTTGTCGGGGTATCCAGGGTGACCCTGCAATGCACAGAGATAAGCCTGTCATTTGCGCAGCACCTTTATAATAACAGTTGCCCAGTCCTCCTCAGGCAGGAAAATGCAAACGTGCAGTGTCACCACTGTGAGTCTCTGGCACCAAGAGTGACATTTACATGGGGTGACAGGAGAATAATCACAGAGAATCCACATTAACAAAGATCACATCTGAACTCAGTAAAGCACTTTGTGAACCCTCTTTAGGCAGACAAGAACAAAATAGAAAGAACCACATTTTACCTTTAAAATATGATCCTTACTGAAGCTAAATTATTTTAAGTCTTCATTCGCACCCTAAAATGTGGCAGACTCATTTCTAAGGACTTTTTTAAGTGTGATAATATTCCTTTAAACATAGAACTAATGAAATACTAAATTTTTAAACATGTAGCTATGTTCCATGAAACCTTAAAATTTTCAGCAAGAGAATATACAATTCAGGTATGTATGAATCTCCCAAGAACATTCAGGCTTCAGGGGTCATTCAAAATAGCTGTGGGAATAGATCCCAGAATCTCAGAACTTCATGGCTAAAAAGGAGCTGGAAAGTCAACACAGTCCCTGAGCAGTCCCAGTGTGCCCTGTGGAGGACCATCGGCAAGAGATGAGCCAGTTGGTGCTGGAATTCTTCCAGCCAGAAAGAACCCTCCACCTCCAAAACAGCTGCCTCTACCTGGGACAGCCAACTGAGGACTTTCCTCGTGATCACAAATAGAAATGTCTCCCACAGTTTCCTGTATTCTCTGACACCCCCTCATCCCCCCACTGTCCCCTGTGTCCTCCCCTATACATACACACACACACACACACACACACACACACACACACACACACACATACTGACCTTATAACAACTTGAAAGACAGAACTATATAGAGTAAAAAAAATGTGCAGACTACTTCTAAAGGAAGTCAGGAGGGAGGAAGGCAGGAAAGAATGGGAAAGAAAGAAAACAAGAAAGTAGGAGGCAAGAGAGACAGACCCATCCCCACCAGCCAATCAACCATTCTGGACGGCCCAGGATAATCTAAAACCTGAAGAAGTATGCTATTATCTGAATATATCCCCCCAAATTCCTATGCCGAAACATAATTGCAAGGTGACAGTATTAAGAGGTGGGGACTGTAGGAGGTGAGTAGTTCATGAAGGCTCTGCTCTCATGCATGGGATTAGTGACCTATAAAAGTGGTTTGAGGAAGCCTGTTAGCCCTCTGCCATGTGAGGACACACAGCAGGCACCATCTATGAAGAACAGGCCTCACCAGACACCAATTCTTTGGGCACCTTGATCTTGGACTTCCCAGTCTCCAGAACTGTGAGCAATAAATTTCTGTTGTTTGTAAATTACCCAGTCTAAGGTATTTTGTTATACCAGCCTAAACAAACTAGGTATCTTCAGAGTCTTTGGTGAATTGTAGAACCCAAGGTGATGGCATGTACAAGTCCCTGATGGACAGAGACTCTTAGACAAACGTTAACTCTCAGCAGTGGAGAGGTGGGCAGTGGGTGGGAACCCGCCACACTTACGGGAGCACGGCGATGGCGGCAGATCCAGGTGGCATGCCACTGTTCTTCCCGGCCAGGCTCTGGCAGAGCTGATGAACGGCACCCTTGGCCATGCCGTAGCCAATCATCCCTGGGAAAAGAGGAGCAGACAGCTTGGTTACCACTGGCTACCAGGGGGACAGCAAGGACGTGTGATCTTCTTTTGAGCATCTCTATTCACTGAAAACTCATCAACGCTGCACCTGGCTCCTCCTTCAAGCAGGGCACCCTCACCACCCTCCACCAAAAACTGATAGTGAGTCAAGTTCCAGAAACCTCTATAATCCTCCATTGCCCCATCTGTAAAATGGGTTTGGACTATTTTCTAAAACTAGCAACCCTTCTATAATTCTCCAGACCCCAACTGGGTGTCTAACAACTTAATTTGATTCTGACACTAGCTACCTGGAATTAGTGGTATAATCCACAGATTGAAGGGCTCAATGTCACAAGACTGCCCCTACATCAGATAGCAGTCATAAGCCCTGAGCCACCTATACTTCTGACCAACAGGCTAGAATGGCCTATAGAACTCAGGGAATCACTTTACATATATTTACTGGTCTATTATAAAGGATACAACTCAGGGACAGCTAGACAGGAAGACACACAGGCAAAGTAACATGGTGGACATGGAGATTCCATGCCCTCTCCAGGCGCCCCACCCTCCCAGAATAGCCATGTGTTCACCAACCCAGAGCTCATCAAATCTTCTTGTTCAAGAGTTTTTACAGAGTTTAATTTCTAGACCCTAATCCCTTTCCAGAAGGTCGGTGGGTGGGGATAAAAGTTCTAACCCTCTAATCACTTGGTCTTTCTGTTGACCATCAGCATAAACTCAGGTGTGATGAAAAGGGGCTCTTATGAAGAACTGAAGGCACTCCTGTCTCTTAGGAAATTGCAAGGGTTTTAGTTCTGTGCCAGAACCAGGGGCAGAAACCACATATATTTCTTACTATACCACAAGAGATAAAGTACTCAATTCTCAGTATACCCTCAGGACAGGGGATGCTCAATAAACGTTTCCCATCAAATTAATAGAAGTAACATGCTCTGGAGTCCAACCACCTGGATTCCCATCCAGGCTCTGCTGCTTGCTAGCTGACTGATTCCAGGCAAGGCCACTTAACCTCGGAATCCTTGGTTTTCCATTCCATAAAATGGAAATGACAATGTCAAATCCTATGGCTAATACAAAGATCAGGTAAAATACTGCATAAAAGCCCTTAGTACAGTGCTAAGCACACAGGAACAATCATTTTATCCTAGTCATTATTGTTATTTGTGACTCAGGACAAATCACTGACCACAGAGGCAGGGATTTAAGTGTTTGGCATTCTAAAGTTATATCATTGCTAATAGAGCAATAAGTGAGTTCTTTGAGGGTAGATCATGGGGCTTAATCGAGGGGTGGGCCCTTAAAAACTGTACATTGAATTAAAGAACAAACTGGTAGCTCTGCTTCATTAGAAGTAGTTAAGTGCTTCCCAGTAATTCATTAGTTTTTCAATATTCTGGACAACTAACTTTTAAATAATAATCTATGATGAAGTGAAAAAAAGCAAAACACAGAAAAGCCTCTATAGATCCATCAAAATATGGTATGTTTTTGTTTTAAGTATGTGAACGTACATTTGGTGTGGGTGCACACTAAAATATGCATAGAATACTTCCAGCAGGATACACAAGAAGCTGGAACTGCAGCTGGGCTCTGGTAGGAAGTGCTGTAACAACCAGGGGTTCGAGTAGGAGTGAGTCTTCCTATACACTGTATTTCTTTTAGCACCATGTAAATTTTTACTATGTGTACTGGTTAATTTGTCAATTAAAAAACTGATTAGTAAAATTATTTAAATAAAAAATAATACATTGCCTTCTCACCTTTTCCCTTAAGCTTCATTTGTCAAATTCCTACCCCTCTGTTTCTAAGACCCTGCTCAAATGAGCTCCCTCCACAAAACGTTTCCAGAAGTGGAATCATCTCTTCCCTCTGCTCCCCCAGAGCACTGTGCTTAGACCTTAATTTTGCACAGTCTCCCACACTCACACCACCCGCAGCCCAGCTGCTGTAGCAGGCACGCGATACAATCACCAAGTCAATCGATCAACCTATCATTCAGACCAATCTGCTACTTACTAGCTTACTTTCCACTTACTAGCCAGGGGGTCTTACAGAAGTCACCCCAAATCGCTGAACTTTGGTTTTCTCCTCTGTAATCAAGGGACAATAATCGCATTTACTTTACAAGCATCTCTGGTGATGAAATAAGATCAAGCATGTAGTAGGCTCAGCCCAACAAGCCTAGCACCTCGGAGGTAGATGCCTAAAAACAAAATGCTACTTTTTTCCTAACAAATTTATTGAGGAATAATTGAAATACAATACACTTAAACATGGTTAAGGTGTACTATTTGAAGAAATTTTGATCTATGTATACATATTATCTCTCAGTCTTTCTTTCCTCCTGCCATTCAGTAAATATTTGCTGATTGAAAAGGATACCTTTTCTTAGGGTAGGTTTACATCCGCCCCACAGGCATGTGGCAGGAATGGGGTCTCTCTCCTTTCTGTGTTCCCCACTGCACCCACCTGCAGCTGCCCTAAATGCTGCTATCATAGCAACAAAATAAAGAATGGTTAAACACTGAAAACACCTCTCCTCCTTCAGAAAAGTGCTATCTCTTCTAGAGGTCAGTAGCCTCCTTAAAAACCCCAGCACATGTACTATTTAAAGTGTAATAGCTGTGGTGGCATCACAAGTACCTGGTCACAGGCCAGCCAAGACCATAATCAATAAACTGCTCCAACAACAACCTCAAATTGCAAAAGAGAGTCAAGGTCTCAAAAAGTTATTTAGAAGCACAAGAGTATTTCACCATCCCTCACTTCTTTCTTTAATCGGGAGGCAGGAAGTCAACAGTGATATAAGAATATAACAAACTCTGCAGTGATTAAAATAAATCAGGGCACAAATGCTCATAATCCAGCCCCCATCCTCAGCAAAGTCCCATGGCTCTCTTTTCGTTCCATTCAAACAACACAAGAGCAGGGAATCTGATGAAGGAAAAAACCAAGCAGCCAGCAACCCTAATGGCTTCATTCTACAGAACATCTTCCTTGGACACACATTGTGGATCAGAAGATCATTTGCAGGATATGAAAAAAATGCATTTCACGAAGAAGATAAACACTGTCTTCCAAACTATAAAATGATCAATGTGGTCCCTAAAAACTGATTTCTAGGGCCAGCCCGTGGCTCACTTGGGAGAGTGTGATGCTGATAACACCAAAGCCAAGGGTTCGGATCCCTATATAGGGATGGCCGGTTAGCTCACTTGGGTGAGCGTGGTGCTGACACCACCAAGTCAAGGGTTAAGATCCCCTTACTGGTCATCTTTTAAAATAAAATAAAATAAAAACTGATATCCAGTCACAGCACAGATCCTTAAATGGTGAACAAAAGTGATCACCATCATTATCCTGCAGAAGACAGTCTACAAATATAGCCTTGGAACAGGAGGTGGGGGTTTTCTCAGTACCTTTTCGAGTGAAAAACTTTTCATTTTTGAACAAATCTTCTTGGGTTTAAGGGACTATTAAACCTGATTCACTATTTACTTTCAAATTATAGATTTCCCCAGGTTTTTCTGGGGTCTGAACCAAAGTTAAAAGATCTCATGATTCACATTAGTTTAACAACACCTACCCTGAGTTTAAACATGAACAAACTTATGAATCTTTTGCCCATAGTAGTTGGGCAAAAGTAAGCCTGGAGTAAATAATAATAATAGTTCGCATTTACTACTAACTCACTGTAATCCCTTTCTAAGCCATTTACATCCATTAAGATGTTTACAAGTCATATCACCATATAAAGAAGAAGATTATTATTTATCCCTATTTTATAAATGACCAAAACCAAGGCTCAGAGAGCTTAAGTAAATCGCCAAATATGTCACAGTAAATAAGAGGCAGGGCCACAACAGAAGACCCACCTGTGTGGTTCCAGAGCCTGCAGCTTAACCACAAACCAAAAATGTAAACAAAGAAAGATACTTACAAACCAAAGCAAAGTAGGAGACTATTTTGTCCTTCAGAAAAATTAGTCTTTCAGTCTTAGGGTGTTGGTTTTTAAATGTCAAGCTGTTACTCCCTTCTCTGTTTACTTTCTAGTGCCTCTGGTCAGTGTCACCTTTAATAAAAATCAAATCTCAACTAAAAGGGGACACTTAACATTTACACAGCTTTAATTATTGCAAAAGCCATGGACTTGTAAGATCACATGCGCTGAGAAATGTAATAAGAAAATGAGTGGCAAGAAACTGTTAATTAGTAAGAGCCCCACAGTTCAGTGATTTATGTTAAAATTGAGAAGATACCCAAGGTCTCTATCACTTACTAAAAAGGTGCAAAAAAAGCTCCCATTTTTTTTTAAAGATGTTTAATGTAGATGATGGAGGTAGACACCTGCTGCTTCCCTGTGCTGTCCCCTCTCCCTCCCCCCCGTTTAAATTCCTTTTGCCCTGTCCCAAAGGGAGTGATTTGGGCTGAATTGTATTCCCCAAAAATTCATATGTTGAAGTCCTAATCCACAGTGCTTCAGAATGTAACTACATTTTAAGAGGATATCTTCAACTAAATTAAAATGAGGTCATTAGGGTGGGTCCTAATCCAGTATGACTGGCATCCTTATAAGAAGAAGAAATTAGGACACAGACACACAGAGGGAAGACCATGGAAAACATAGGGAGAAGGCCGCCATCTACCAGCCAAGAGAGGCCTCAGAAGACACCAACCCTGCCGACATCATGATCTCAGACTTCTAGCCTCCAGGATTGTGAAGAAATACATTTTTGTTGTTTAAGCCACCAAGTCTATGGCTGCCCTAGAAAACTAATACAGGGAGTAAAATAAGCAAAGGAAACTTACGTCTTCAAGATACAATGGAAAAAGCACACAATTTGGAAATGATCAGGGTTTTGATTCAAGGTAAATTTGCAACTTACTTATGGCATATGCCCAGACAAGTTACTTAACTCCCTAAGTTTTAGTTTCCTATCCTGTAAATTGAAAAAGATAATAATAATGCCTACCCCAGGATTAGAGAATATTTGTGAAATAAAAACAGTGAATATAATAAGACCTGTCATTTACTGGTGCCTACCGTGTGCTGGAGACCTTCTGCATATCAACACCATTGCAGCTTTACAGCTATTCTTTAAGTCAGATATTACTGTCACTATTTTACAATTAAAGAAACTACAGCAGAAATGTGGTTAGAGAGATCAGACAACCTGTTCAAGGCCACACATCTAGGGTGAACAGTCCACCCCCAGCCTCTCTCATTCTAAAGTCCAAGCCACTTCCAGCTGCCAAGCTGCTTCCCTGGGACACATGGATACAATGTGATGACAACAGTACAGGTTTATTAACTAATTAATATCTACTACATCATTCATTCCTGGGTGGATCATCAATAAATTAATCAGATTGGCAGGGTATGCCAAACTGCAGTATTCCTTAACCACCATCAATCTGAGGATGAATGCAAACAAAAGGATCAGGACACTCTTCCCCCTAAAATGATTCAGGCCTAAAAGGAAGCAAAATCCATCCAACTGTAAAGCACCTTAGAGGGTAAAGGGCTTTAATATTCCTCATTCCATGCCCAGCAGCCCCAACAAGCAAGTGCGAGCTTTCCCATTCCACAGACAGGGAAGTAAAGGCTTACCAGGAGTCCCATCCAGGGCGGCCTTGGCGCCGGCCAAGGTCAAGAGGCCTCCTTCCTTGAGGTGCTTGGTGGCCAGATGGCTGGAGATGGTCGATGTCCATATGCTCTGCTTCCACATCAGGTCACAGTTTTTAAAGAGAGCTAAGCCAAAAAACATGCGGGCTCAGCATTCCCAGTGAAGAAACCAAAAGGCAAGCTCAAATCACCCAGATCTACTCTCAAGGAAGCCCACCTAGCCCCTCCCGGTCCTCCAGTCCCTGGTCCCTGGTCCCTGTCCACAACAAGGTCTAATACAAACAACACAGGACTTGTAGTCACAGAGATATGGGTTCAAATCCTGCCCATGTGATCAGCTTCCTTACCTGTAAACTATTCAAATTTTAGCTAATATTTTTTCCCCCTGGCATCTGGCCAGTACAGGGATTAGCTAGTAAATTTTAGCAAATAAATCTGGAGTTAACACATTTGCTGGACTGGTTTTAACTCAGAGATTGTTTTACTCTATGAAGGACATTAGATTTGTAGTAAGAACCTATATGTCTATGTCATGTTTTACTTGTGATAAAAATCCAAGGGACTATTACTCTTTGACCATAAAGAGGGCTTTTACAGAGCTACATTTTTATGGCTGAAAGTTTAATGCCAGCTTTAAAGACTCTTAAAAAAGACTGAAATAACAACCGTTTCACACTTGTTTTAGCCCTCAGGCCTTGCCAAAGGCGTACAGAGGAACAAGCGGTCACATGTCACATGGTCAACTGGGCAATTTACAGGGTGTGTGGAACCCCATGAAGCAGGGAGAATGCCCTCCTGATATCGGAGGAGGGGTGAGTAGGTGCTAACCAAGGCATCACATTTCCCTGCTAGAAAGGACTAGGAAGAAAAAAAAATGATGGGTCCACATTTACTGCTTCTTGCTCCCAAGATACACAAAAGATCATCAGGCTGTTTTGTCAACCTGATTTCCCCCCCTCCCCCCCAAAATTCCAATCTCACATTTAAGTGTGATTCACAGAACTTCAATTCCTTTTTAAATGTCTTTGGCTAATAAATGTAGAAGGAATGATAAAATTTGAAAACTACCATTTTCCAACCCCCGATATGGTAACTGCTTCAGGCAGGGATTCGCCAGGGATGCTTAAAACCATTAGATGAAAAGTATTTGGGGAACAGGACACCCACACAATACCAAAGTACCATCCCACAGATCACTTACTCATTGCAAATAGGAAAATATACCTTTACAATGGAAGGCTGCCAGTTACCACCTTTACCAGGCATCCCCAAGGGTAATTTGGTAATTTGGCAGTTGGAAGTACTGAGCTTCCACGGGATGTAGGACAAAGTACACAACATCTCACGAGAAGAATTCTCCCCTCAAAAATGTTAAACCTGAATCTAATCAAGGCTCTAGACCTAAATTTCAGTTCACAGGAAAGACCAGGGAGAGAGGAACAAGTCGAATGATACCTTAAAGAAACGGTCAATTCAATAGGGCATTCCGTGTGAAAACTGGACTTGCCAGAAAGTTTTATTATGGGGGAAAAAAATTCTAGACTAAGAGACTAAAAACAACAACACAATGCAGTGTATAAACCTTGCGTGCAATATGTTAGGGAAAAAGACAACTATAAGTCACGGAATAAATTGGGGGTAACCCGAATGTGGGCTGGCTATTATTAATCTTACAGAGTTACTGTTAATTTTCTTTGGTACAATAGTACCATGATGATATAGGAGGATGGGCTTATTCCTTGAAGATGCATGCTGAGATACGGTCAAGTGTCAACTCACTTTCAAATGGTTAACAAAAAAAATACAGCGTGCACACACGCAAGAAAGCCAGAGAGCATCAGCAGGGCAAATGCTAACAATTATTGCACCTAGACGGAGGGTGTAAAGGTGCTCCCTGAACTTGCAGCTTTTCTGTATGATGGAAAATGTTCCAAATAAAAAGTTGAAAAATGCCATGAGCTTTAGTAAAAGCTCAATTTTGAGGTCTTCTGACCTTCTGGATGATCTCTCCAATTCACATACATCCCCTAATTCCTGCACAGTAGTAAGTGCTGTAAGGTTGGGACAGAAATGACGCTGATTTCACTCTGCCTGTACTTTAAACTTCGAACTCAACATCCCCCTTGCCTCCCCTCCTCCACAGGAAGTGTCTTCTTCATCTGTAAAATGGGGGAGTTAACACTACCTCACAGAGCTACTGTAAAGGTTCTGGAAGTCACATAACAAAACAGCTGGCCTGGAGCCTAGTCTCTACCCAATCCCAGTCAGCTGGACGAAGGGCAGAGTGGGATGGATGATTAACTCAGAGAGGGACTCACACTTGGACTTGGCGGTGCCCCCGGCCCATCCTCCAGCCACACAAAGAATGGCGTCCACCTTCTCCTCACCCAAGAGCTTTCCCACCTCCGCAGTCACCTTAAACAAAAGGAAGGAAAAGATGCATAAACCGTGGGGTAAACTGAAATAGGCTAGCAACTCTACAGAAGCCTCGGTTTTCTTATTCTCTTCTTTTTAAGCCAGTTTCCAGTACCTGGCAATTAACATTTTCAAATTAGATGAAGGACTAATTAATCTCTGATGAGCACTTTGGATAATGAAGCCCAACTACATTTCAACACGGTTTTTATAAAGCAACCTAGAGTCTCCATATAAATATTCTAAAAGGTAGGGAAATAAGCATCTCCTGAAATAAAACTATAATAAAGAAAAGTAGGAAAAGGTTTTTAAAAAAATCCCCTAGGCTGGTCAGTTAGCGCAGTTGGTTAGAGCATGGTGCTGATAACACCAAGGTCCAGGGTTCAGATCCCTGTACCAGCCAGTCACCAAAAAAAAAATCACCTAGACCTTCATGGCCCACAGCTAACATCCTTTCCAGGCTTTCCTCACACATCATAGAATCATACTCTGAAAAGATAATCCATTCTACTGTCCCCCCAATTCAAAAATTCCTTTAACTGCAACTCCAAAGAAAACGCTAAAGAAGAATTATAAGAGCATAAGCAAGAAAAAGCTACAGTCAAGGGCAAAATGGTGGTAAATATTGAGTACATGAAAGTTCATTTTAATGATCTCTCTACTTCTATGATGGTGTGAAAATATATTCATGCTTTCCTGTTGCAATTTATTAAAAGACGAATCTGGGGAGATGGGCAATTCTGGCCATTGACCACGACTCCCATATTTTTCTGGAATGGCTGTGGTGACACCTCCCAATTGCTTCATTAAGATCAATCTTCTTAAGACGTCAATCAAGACTGTGTGTCTCTCCCAGCAGCCACATGTGAGCCCGTCGCCTCTCTCCCAACAATTTTTGAGGCCTCCTTCAAAAAGAATGCTTTAGCCGTGGAAACCAATCTTCCCTCTCCCTACACTCTACACTTAACGCTTTCCTTTCAAGAAGATTCTGGAATTTCCCTTTGCCTCTACCTAGTCCTCATTTATCTTTTGTTGACCTTCCTCCTACTACCCTGTGTTGCCTTGGCTACACCCGCCCTTTATTCTCAAGCCATGTCCTGCTGCCAGGAGCCCAGATTCCAGCCACCCAATTGTTAACAGTGCTTCCTTCTGGGGAGTGATATTATGTTGGGGAGAAAAAGGAGTATTTCACAGTTTATTATATATTTATATGGTTTTGTTGTATGTTGGTATGTTTTTGTAAAACTTTTTGTTTTATGACATGCATATAATTTTATAATTAAAAATTACCTGTTTTGTTAGTGTTCACGCTTTGAACTGGGTAACTCCACTTTTTACAATCTATCCTAAAGAATCAGATATGCACACAAAGATGTTCACCACAGCATTCTTGATAATAGTAAAAAACAAACAAACAGATAGATGCACAATAAGTAGAAACTAAGTAAACTGTGGCCAATCTATAAAAAGAAAGATTGCACCTCTAACAAAGAGGTTTTTTAAGTGATCTGGAGAAGTATTTAAATTAAAGTTTTTTTTAAAAAAAAGCTGATCATAAAATACAAAATACAAAATGACCTCAATTTCTAAAAGTAATAATAAATAGTGTGCATAGGAAAGACAAGAAAATAGGCCAAAATGCTAACAGTGAGCTAACTAGAAATGGATTATATCTTTGTACTTTTTTCTTCCTCTTTTTCCGAATTTTTCTCCATGAGCACAGATGGTTTTCACAATTAGAGAAACAATAATTGTGAGGAAAAGGAAGAACTCATAGCCAATGGAAACCCTTCCCCGGGGTTCCCCTTACCAGTGTCTGGGGAGCCTTTCTGGAATTACCTGGTCAGCCTGTTCTGTAAATGAATCTGTCATTTTGACCACAACACTGGCATTGGCCTCTTCATTCTCCACCACGTCAATGCTGGCGACCCACTGGAACAAAAGGAGAAAATAGCTTTGGTCAAGAGCTATCAGTCCTTTAAAGATCCACACCCAGAAGTGGGGGGAGTGGAGACAGATAAGAGGCTTAAATAAAACCCACAAGAGAAAGGAACTCGCAGCTGACCTCCTGCACTCCTTACAGGGACGACTGGCTTTGGCCACTCTTCTTCCCCTTGCTGTGCCCCATCCCAGCCCATCCTGCCTCCAAACCATTCTCTTCCTCCTCCATGCTCACTTCTAAAAGCCAAACCCTGGCCCTTCTAGGGGCAAATTTTCTCTAAAGAGCCAGATAGTATTTATTTTAGGCTTTGCTGGCCATATGGTCTCTGTCATAATTACTCAAATCTACTATTGTGACAGGAGAGCACAGCTACAAACAACAGGAAACGAATGAGCATGAATATGTTCTGGTAAATCTTCAGAGGCTGAAATGTGAATTTCATATAATATTCACATGTCACAAAATATTATTCTTCTTTTGACTTTTTTCCCAACCATGTTCAAATGCAAAAACATTCTCAGCTCTTGGGCCATACAAAAACAGGTAGCAGACCAGACTTGGCCCACAGAGGAGCATAGTTTGGAGGACTCCTGCCCTAGCAGAGAAGAATGGGCTTCGGGTTTGAGAACACCACAGATTGGGATTTGTATCCCGGCTCTGTCACATACTACCTTTCTCACCCCCATCCTGGGGGTTGTTAATGATTAACAGGATAAGTGTACGAATTAAATGAAACGGAGATGCTAAATCTCCTGGCACAGGTGACTTTTGGATCTTATTCAGAAAGCTCCAGGGTCCCTCAGTCTGAGGGCCCCAGAGATAAATATCTCTACCTTAAGATGTAAATACAGCATCCATTGAACAACACTATTACTTCTCAAACACAAGCCATGGGGGATACTGAGGCAAAGAAGTCTCCATCCCAGCCCTCCCTTAAGAAGGGAGGTGGAAAAAGACCATCAGAGGTAAATCAGCTCACCAGATTCTGCCAAGTCCGAGGTAAACCAAAGAGCCCCATCAGGGGAAAGCACAGCCTTCCCATCTGTAACATGTGGATACTAACAGGATCTACCCCATTACAGTTACTGGCAAGATTAAATTAAATTAAGAGTCTGTAGGAGCAATGGCCCTTGGCAGGCACTCCTTAGGCATCTCTGCAGACCTGGGAAGATGCCCTAAACAGTCTTTCCAGGTATTGAGCATGTGGGCGGCAGGAAGGGTATGGTGTGTTTTAAATCCTTTAGAAGCAAATCCCTGTACCAGATTTTGGGCAAGAAGAAACCCTCTTCCTCGTCCCAGAGAATCCCTTGCCCGAGCTGCTGCTGCTACCTAAACTCCCAGGAAGGTGCCCCAGAGCTCCAGGACCGACTTAGAGCAAGTGACAGTGGCAGCGAGAAGACACAGAAAGGAGTCTCCACTGGGAATATGCTGAGCCCTGCTGAGCGGCTGGAGTCATCGGTCACTGGCCACCAATGGGCTCTGCTCCGACCTGCTGCCTACTGGGAGTGGATACCTGACTGTGCAAAGTAGCTGAAATATTCTTTGCAAGGCAAAGGCCGTCAGTATTGGTGGAGCTGGGCCTTCAAACCGCCAGGTCCAACGGGGCTAAAGAAACAGGGGTAGTAACAGTAACATCCACAATCACCAGCATTTAAACAGCTTTTATCACGTCACGTTATTTACATGCAAAGACACCAATTATCTCATTTAATCCTCACAACTCCCCTAAGGGATAAACACTATCATTATCCCCATTTCACATATGGGGAAATTGAGGTTCGCGACGTTAAGTAACCAATTCGCTGTCATAGTAACCCGACCCAGGCAGTCTAATTACAGGGCCTCCCTTGTATATCATCTGTCCCTGTCCCCTCACCTCCGCTGCGCTTCCTCCCTCTCTGGCATTCTCTTCCGAGTCATTTCGGACTTTCGGGGCCTGGCGGAGGCCGAGGGAGTAGCCCCCACGGCCACCCTCCTTGCAGAGCAAAGGCCCCGCACCCAAGGCCCGGCGCGCGCGCGCACTCAGAGGCAGGAATACACGTGTAGACCCGTGCACGCCCGTGCAAGCGCCCGTGCAAGGGCCCGGGTGCACAGGGGGCCTCAGCTTCCTCCAGACTGCCATCCCAGGCTGCACCAGAAAGCCCCTTGGCCCCCCAGCACCATCGTGCCCGCCCCTCCAGGCGGAGACCTGGTAGCCCCCCGCCGCCCCCGAGCCCGCGGCATTACCCAGTTGCGGGCCCGGAACGCCTGCACGCATCGCGAGCCCAGCGCGCCCCTGCCGCCGTACACCAGCACCCGGCGCCCCTCGCCCGCAGCCGCCGCAGCCATCATGCTCTTCCCCGCCTGGCTGCCGGCTCCCGCAGCTCCAAATACCCGAGTCCTAGCGCCGCGCCCCGCCCCGTCCCGCCCCGGCCGGCCGACCCAGCCAAGAGGGACCGCGCTGCGCCCTCCCCCGCGCCGCGCCCGCTGCTGCCGCCTAGTGCACGGCCACGCGCGCCCTCGGCTGTGCCCGGGCCCCGGGCTACTCCGCCCCGGGGCGGGGATCCTGGCAAAACTGCGCGGCCCGCCTGAGCGTAGGTGCTGGCCACCCTGGGCCTGTAGGGCGCCGGGCCAAGGGTTGGGAATGACGGGGAGGGGTGTTGGCGAGTGTAGGTGTCCTCTGCGCTCAAAGAGCGGAGGGTCCATTGCAGAGAACAAGACAAGCCACTTAAAATATATTTTTTTTCCTCTAAGAGTGAAGGCTCTGACGCCCAACTGCCTGGCCCCAAATGCTTCATAGCTGTGCGGCCTAAGCAACTTCCTTAACAGCTCCGTGCCTCAGTTTCCTCGCCAGTAAAATGATAATAATAATGATCTGTCTTCACAGGGTTTTGGAAAAGATGGTAAAGGGTAATACTAGGGTGCTTAGATCAGTCTGTGGCTAGTGGTAGGAATTCGATAAATGCGAATTGATCATTATTCACATTATTGTTTTCACCACCACTTTTTACCCTTAGAATTCACCGAGCTTCTTAGAGATTGTGAGTTCCAGGCCGCTTCCGTTTTGGCAGGTGGAGGATATTTAAATATATATTTGGGGGCATATTTTAAAATAAAAATTTGCCAAAACAGTGAAACAAAAATTGTGGTATGCTATATTTTAAGTGTTTACACTTCACAAATTAATGCTTTTAAAACAAAAAAATACCATGGAAAACTATTGCAAGATTTCTAAAAAGATGTTAGTACATATGGCACCACAGGCCTTTGGTCTGGTAAGGGCACCAGTTTAACACTATCAAGTGTTAGGTCTGTCCTGGATCCTCTATTCATGTACGTAAGGCTTCATTTGACAAGAATATCGAAAATCCAATTTGAGGCCCACCAAATGGTGCCACCCATCCCCAGCCACAGATGGGGGCATTTTCTCCCTTGTATATTAGTTATTTATGCCTATGACCCGTACCCATAACACAGGGTTTCTCAGCAGTAGCATTATTGACATTTTGGACCAGATAATTCTTTGTGATGGGAGCTATCCTACTCATTGTAGGATATTTTCAGCATCCCTGGCCTGTATCCACTAGATGCCAGCAGCAGGCCCCTGCCCCCAGTCATCACAATCAAAAATATCTCCAGATATTGCCAAATGTGCCCTGGAGGCAAAACACTGTTAGTTGAGAACTAGTGCCCTAACACTGTTATAACCTTATTGGTTATAGGACCCCATATTATACTTGTGCCGATTCCCACCCACACAGCAGACACAGATGTTACTTCAATAAACGTGCCAGATAAGGCACACAGAAATATGTCATTAGAGAACAGGATGCAACCAGCAACACAGTTTATTGTCAAATGCTTCATAATCAGAAACAGAATTGCTAGAAGACCGGATGGAAGGGAAAGCACCATTTATTTAGCGTCCTCTATATGCCAGGCAGTATGCTAAGTGATCTGCAATATTTTACTCTACTCCAATCAACAGTTCTCTGACAGATTAGAAAACTGAGGCAAGGGCTGGCCAGTTAGCTCAGTTGGCTGAAGCACAGCCTTACAACCCCAAGGTCACAGGTTCAGATCCCTAACCAGCCAGCCACACAGAAAAGAAAGAAAGAAAACTGAGGCATCAGTCTCAGACATTTGCCCAGAGGAGTGTGAATTTAAACCCAGGTCCTCACATGGCATGGCCTTGTTGGGCATCAGGTATTTCCCATGGAGTATTTCTAAAAATAATTGCTCAACCCCTAAAACACCAAAAGCTGACATAGGTCCATCATCATTCAGGGCAGAAATGTGACTCAAAGGTATTATATATGTACTGCCCTCTCAAAGCATGGTTAATGTTATAATGTTAGCTAACATTAAAGATCACCTATCAGTGTGCCAAGCAGTCTTATAAGCTGCTTATATGTATTATATAATTTATTACCAGAAAAACATTTGCTATTTCAAGGTCATGTAATAAGGACGAGCAGTTGTGTTTCAAAGACCTGAATTCCAGCCCCAGTGCTGACATTCAGTTTTCCAGTGAAAGAAATGGCTGGAATATTACATTCCCTGCCTACCACAAAAGGTTGCTGATGCATCAGTGTTGAGCAAGCATTTGGTAAAAAACTTTTGCACATGGCAAAACTCCACAGAAGCTTCGGGAGCACTCTTGTTTATTTTCATCATAAAGAGGCTACTGAAGTGAACCCCAATTATAAGGAAGGATCCTGGCCTTTCCATTAACATGTCCCTCTACCACCTCAGTGCCCTCTAGTGAGATTCTTAGGACTCCTGTTTGTTAACGATACAAACTCCTGACACCCCTCCAGACTTCTGTAACCAAATGAGGAATTTTACTGTGTCGGTCCTGCCCAATTTTGCTTCCCAAGGGTGTTGACAGAGTGGCTGTTGCCAGTCTCTTATGACATTAATTTGCCATTTGGCAATATGGTAAAAGCCAAAATAAATAAATAAATAAATAAGTCATTGTATAAGATAGAAAGTAAAGAATATTTCATTCCTAGTGCTACAGATTAAAAGGAAAAGACAGATCTTCACTATTACGGGAAATAAATACCCCACAGTATAGCTACTATTTGCTAACACATTAGGAAAACACTTTTCTGTCCCATTTCAGATGACATGGAAGGTGGAGGGGGTGGGGAATATTGCCTGTTGGGATCCAGGCTGCTGCAGCAGCCACAAATTGATTCGTGTTGCAATTTTACCCTCGGCAGATTCACCCAGTGATAAATCCATAAAGACCTGTTTACACATTTTAATTAAAGCCTTCAGAACAGGGGTCATTTCATGACATTGGTACCAGTTCTGGGGATTCTGACAGCAGTGACATTTTAGAGAAGGAAATGCCAGGGCACGCATCAAACAGACCGACATTTGATACTGTGCATTGTTGGCAACATTCAAGTGCACATCATTTCCTTTGTTCTCCTTCTACCGTATGCATTTTTTGAGACTGGTTAGCATCCCTTTATCATCAGACCTACCCGGTTTTGCCTGTTAATAATTCTCTCAACATTATGAGGTCCACGCCAGGGTTATTTAAATACTTGAAACGAGGAACAATTAAACCCTCTGCTGAAACATTAGTCTAGAGGGAGGTATCTGTTACTTCCTTCAGTAACACACTCCGTTACACAGAGTCAGGTGAAGATTGTCTCTGCAGAGGCTTCTGGATGTGATCACAGTAAACACGGGCTGTGGAGGCAGGCACTGAGAGAGGAAGAGGGGATGGACTTGGAAGCCTGAAATAGTGTGTTTGGAAGAGCTGAACTTGCAGCAGGGCATTGCCGAATGTCTGGAAGATGTCAAGGCCCCCTGCTGTTGCTCAGAGACCTTGGGGATGACCTGCACCCACTAGAATGCCTGGGTGGTTCAAAAAGGCATGGTACGGGCTGGCATCTTTACTCAGTTTCTCCTCCTTCATGCTGATCATCGTTGCCCTGGCAGTGCCCCACTGGCTGAGTGGGAAGATCCTCTGTCAGACTGGAGTGGATCTGGTCAATGCCACGGATCCAGAGCTGGTCAAATTCATTGGGGACATTTACTATGGGCTCTTCCGAGGGCGTAAGGTGCGGCAGTGTGGGCTCGGGGGCCGCCAGTCCCGATTCACAAGTGAGTATGTTGGGGGCATGAAAGCTGCTTTTGACATTTATTTCTTAAAATTTGTAAGGGTGCTTATGTCTAAATGTAGAATTTGACTGCTGCCTCTGTCTAGGGCATAATATCAAAGTCCACAGTGAGCCCAGGGTTCTTGTTGGGCACTAAAAAGAGACTCTTTATTTATTTATTTGTTTGTTTGTTTGTTTGTTTGTTTCTCTCTCTCTTTCTCTTTCTCTCTTTCTTTCTCTCTTTTTCTGTAGAGGCATACAGAAACATGAGAAATAGAGATCTGTATATTTTTGTAGTTTACCTCATTAATAGTAACGATTAAAATATTGAGGGCTTACATGTGTCAGATATTCTACTAAGCACTTCATACCATTTGTCTCTTTTAAGCCTTTCAACAAATTTCTAGAATTATTAATGTTCCCATTTTGCAGAGGAGTTCACAGAGGCTTAGAAAGTTACATAACTTGCCCGAGGTCACCCAGCCAGGAAAAAGCAGAGCCAGACACCAAAGCCATGCCCATGTGACTCAAGTATTCTCAACCATAGCAGCACATAGGTGCAGACCGCCTGCAGAAAGGAACCTTCATGAAGCATGGCAACTGTTTCCACGTCTCTTTATGTGGAAGCTTCACAGTCTGAGAAAAAACAAAGTGACTCCGCACTTGGGTTCTGGAATCAGACTACCCGGGTTTGAAGCCCAACTCAGATGTTTGCTGATGGGGTGACCTCAGGCAAGGCACTTGACTACTCTTGGTGAAGGCACAGACACCGGCCCACGTTCGGTGTCATTTCAGAACTGCTCAGGATGTAAAGAGAACAGTCCCCGCAAACGCAGGGAGGCAGGAATCCAAGTCCTGCTTAGGAAGGGTCTTCCAGGAAGGAAAAACCAAAATAAAGCAGGCAATATTCTGCAAGCCTTCAGAATCAAACCATTACATCACATGAAGCCATAATTAATCAACACCATGCTAATACAAGGGGACGAGGAATTTTATTCTTTACTTGATTTCTATATTTCAGAATTGTTAGCAGTGTTTAGAAACCTGGCCAGGGTAAGTATCTTACTAAATGTATAAATACAGAAAGCCGGAACCATTGAGAAATATAATACAAATTGTCATCATTTATATGAGTGTACTTCAAAAACTTCATGGAAAAAATTATACTATCTTTTAATTCTATTTTTCCACAAACTTTTTGAAGTACTGTGTATACATGAAAAATTTATATATTTGTTATGTATATTCAAGAAAAAAATCTCTGGGCATATTTATTTACCCAGCAATTAAATTGGACCCTGGATATTGGAAACCTAGCTCCATTAAAAACATACCATAAATGTTGAAAACACATAAAGAAATAAAAATAAATGAAATGTTAAAAGGGGACCATGACAGCTACATGCAGTACTTGATTCTGAACTGGGTCCCTTTGCACTAAAGGATGTCACTGGGGCAACTGGTGAAACTGGCGCGGGGTGTGATGATTAAATGGTCACGTACCCATGTTAACCTAAGGTCATTCCCAGCTCACAGAAATTTAAACTGCTTCTAGTCAGAAGCTACAAGCAAATGACTACTTTCTGTTTGCTCATTGGAGGAACTCAGTAAATGTCCCCTTCCCTCCCTCTTCTTCTCAGAAAGACACCCAGAGGAAATATCCCCCTGGGTTCATCTAACATGTCTGGTCTCTGAAACATCAGAACCATGTGAGGTGGGTGCATCGAGAACATTTTATTATTAGCCCTGAGTAGGGTAGTATTTGAGAAAGTTTTGTTTCCTGCTGCCCCAGGGTTAACCCAGAGGAGGATGCGTAGACATCCATTCAAGGTACTTGCATGGGATTCTCTTTGAAAGGTTTCACAGGGAGCCTGGGGCCCTTTGTGCTGTGTTTGGCTGACTGGGCACTGCTGCAGTTCAGGGACAGTGCATGTATTATAATGTTCTCTAGTGCCAATCTGGTCTCTTTCTGATGTAGAGCTCTTAATTCCAGCACAATGTAACCAAGAGACAGCTAGCTACAGGGTATATCAGAGCTCCTACTTCTGCCACTTACTGTTGATCTGTAGAAAAGAAATTCCTGCCTACAGGGCCGTGTGCAGCAGAGATGGGCATGCAAAAGTGCTTTGTGAACTGTGGAGTCAGGAGTTTTTATTGGGTCTCAGTTACAGACAGTCTCTTTTCTCACCAGCACAGAGGTCTCCCATAGAATCACACAAGTGAATCAATTCCCACACAAATCATGGGAAAAAAAACAAAGAAACTATTCATCACAAATGATTAAGGTTCTTTTTTATACCCAGACCTTATGAAATAGAAATAAGTCAACCCGGCTGTTCGGGTGGCAGGGGAAGGAAAGAGACAAATATTTTAACTGATGAGTGTCTACACAGTCGACTGCATTCCTGAGTTTTCCACTGTTAGGAAAACAGGGAGGAACAAAACAGACTAGTGCCTGCCTTGAAGAAACTCATCACCTGGTGTAGTCAGTGTGTG
Organism: Cynocephalus volans; assembly: GCF_027409185.1. Classification (NCBI taxonomy): domain Eukaryota; kingdom Metazoa; phylum Chordata; class Mammalia; order Dermoptera; family Cynocephalidae; genus Cynocephalus; species Cynocephalus volans. The sequence continues at coordinate 14,886,535 of NC_084468.1, forward strand.
CTAGGCACACAACACAAGTATCTCAAGCTGTTCGCTTGTAGTTCATTTCCTTCAATCCTTCCTATGCTAGAAGGGAGATTTTATGCCTATTTTCCTGATGAGGAAATTGGGGATCAGAGAAATCAATACATGAAATAATTTCTGTAAAATCTCCAAACATAGTAGGTGCTTTGCAGTTTTCAGTTCTCTGGTTCCCTCTCTACTGCCCCCAACAGGTATCCCACCAATGGCCAGAACCTGAGTTTGCCTTTAAATGTCATGCTTTTCTTATTTGCCTCGCTGGGCAAACAGGACTGTCAGACTTCTCTGGGATAAGGAGAAAATAAATTATGTAATAATTTTAGATGCTGATCGAATGGTTAATCAATCCTGGTATTCAAGTGAGGTAGGTCTAATGTGTACAAAATAAGAATAGTTATTCAAATTCAAAATAAGACCTCTAGAATTCAAGCTATACCATGATCAGAATTTTAAACCTTTACTTATCTAAGTTTTCAGATTTTTCTAATATAGGCCCTGTAGCAGAGAGGTTAAGGCAGCACTTTCTGGCTGTATGACCTTGGCTGAGCTATTTAACTTCTCTGAGCCTCAGTTTCCTCATTTGGAAGAGTGAGAGAGGTGAGCAGTAAAAGAAAGAATGTGTTTAAAGCACCTGGCACACGGTTTGCACCCGATATCGGTAGCTGTTGTCATTTATGGCCATGGACCAAAAGCTTTTATGGTCATGGATTTCAAGCTGGAAACTTAAATTTAATTCTTAAGTCTGGAACACCTTAAACTCTTGGAAACTGGATACCAATATGAAAGGCAAGTGAGCAACACCTTTCCTGAGGCAGCAGAAAAGGTGGGGTCACCCCTCAAAAAATAACTGGACAGAACTGATGCATTAAAACTCCTGAGGGAAGATTTGAACTTCTAAATATTGACATAGATGGAAAAAATCCTATCTCAATTAATTGGGATCCTGAGCCTTGGGGTGTGGCACATGAATATGGGAGCTAGAATGTGATTCACCCTTAGCCAATAAAGGGTTTTAAAATTATAGTTAATATACTTTCCACTCTGGAAGCTGAAGATTGGGCACACTTTACCACCCTCTCCACATCAAAATTCCCAAAATTCCCTCTCCCTCATCATCCTAATATGATTATTTTTTAATTTTTTATTAAATCAAATCCGGATATGGGTTTATATCATTATGTGGATATGATTAGTTCTTTCTAAAAGCTACATTGTATTGTTGTACCCTAATTTATTAGATCCATCTTTTATTGATTCACGTGTTAGTTTTTCTCCAATCTTTTACTATGGTAATGAATATCTAATACATACAGCTTCGAGCACATGTAGGAGTACTTCTGGGACATAAATTCCTAGAGGTGAAATTGCTTTGACAGGTGTTGCTGGACTGCCCTCTCACAAGGTTGTATGAATGAATATCCCTACAAGATTCGAGAGTGCCTCTTCCCTACATTGTCATCAGCATGGTGTACTAGCACATGTTTTGATCTTTGCCAATCACATAGGTGACTATTTTCTATTTGAAAGGTTTGGTGGGGATTATTATGCTAGTCGTGTGTCTTAAGGATTTCATGGTCAAGAAAAGGGATAACGAAATAATTAGCTAATCAAGCATAAGCTACTGTGTTTAGAATAGAAAGGGGCTGAGAGATTGAAAAAAGGGGGAGGAAGTCAAAGGGAACTGAGATGGAACGGTAGCAAAGGGAAGAGAGATGCCCAACAAAGAAGAACCTCCTGGAAAGGAGCTCATCTTCCAGAGTAAAGTTTCCAATGGAGATAAAAATAAATGGAAACAAAGAACTGGAAAGAAAGTTAGATCAGAATGAGGATATAAATGTGGAGTGGAAACTTGTGAGTGGGAAGGACACCTTACAAGCAGAACAAAAACTCTAGTTCTCAGTGTTGGGAGATGCCCACCTTCAGTGAATAATGGGGGACAGGTGAGCCAACAAAGGAGCCAGAGGGGGAAAGGGTCAGCAGAGTGAGAACCAGGAAAGCCTTGAGTTCTGGCCCCAAATGATGGCGCGCCAAAGAGAGACCCCGATTCACCTGGAGGTATTCAGCAGAAACCTTGGAGTAGCTGCAGAGGAATGGGTATGCTCAGGACCTCCTTAGCTTTCATAAGCTTAAATTCTCCATTTATAATCAAAGAAAATGATGACTTGAAATTCTTTGTGCTGTAAAGTATATAGGACTATAATCCTATATAGAGTTTAGGGTTGCTGGCTCCAAAACAGGAACTCAATGTCCCGAGCCTGTGGCTAAAGGGAGTTTAAATCTACTTCATATCCTTGTCATGAGGATTGAATGACATGACAGATGTCATGTGCTCAGCTCAGGACTGTGCTTAGTAAATGTCGATTACCCTCAGCTCATACGCAGATATTATTATCCCCACTGTACTGATGAAGAAACTGGGGCTTGAGGAGACACATGACCTTCCCAAGTCAGAGATAAAAATAATAAGAGCAAGAACAACAGCTGCCATTTCTGAGAAGTGACTCTTTCCCAGGCAGTATTTGAAGTACTCTGTTATGTTATATCCTTTCATCTCCACAGTTAGTACCAGTGGCAAACGTAGAGAAAACAATACAAATTAATATTTCACTAAATTATTCTGCCACATCCCTATGGTAAATTAATATTTTACAAAGTAAGTATAACATGAGAATTGTGTCCTTCATACATGGGGGTAACGATGTCTACCTTGCTGAGTCACTGTCTGGTTGAGCTCACATCAGATGCCAGAACTGCGAGGTCAATGCAACTTCAATTGGTGGCCAGAGCACATTTTGATTTTGTGTCTGCTCCAAGAAAGAGAGGATTACAGGTCAACTGACACGTGGCAACTATGGGGGCCATGAATTCATCTGAGGAAGTCTCCTGCTTTTTGAAAACCCAACACTTGCTGCCTTGCTCTCAGCCCCACTATCAGAGCCTTCATGGTAAGCAAGCTTGGGCTTTATGAAAGTGAGCCGGGCTCTGCCATTGAAATATTGGCTGTGTCTTCTCTCTTCAGTCTTCCCACACCTGGTGAAAGAGCTCAACACAGGCCTTCACGTGACGATCCTGCTGCTCCTCTTCCTGGCCTTGGCTCTGGCTCTGGTCAGCATGGGCTTTGCCATTCTCAACATGATCCAGGTCCCATACCGGGCAGTCAATGGCCCTGGGGGCATCTGCCTGTGGAATGTCCTGGCAGGTAAGGAAGGGCCCTAGGGAGAGAGATTTGTGTCCACACCATCACTGGGCTGGGCTTCAAGTAGTTGGCAGAAGTAGTGGGCAGAGGTGTGAAGGAATTCAAATGCCCTGCCTCAGCCTTCACTTCCCTGGGTCTGTGGCCTTCTTGATGGGCGTGAATGTCCTCTTTACTAAAAGCTGCAGAGTCCACACAATAAAGAATCATATTGTTAGAGTGCATGAGGCTGAGGACTTAGAGCAGAGAAGAGAAGGCTGAGGGGAGAAGAGAGAAGACAGAGAGCTGGGGGTAGGGAGAGGAGGGGGCGGGGAAGAGGTGGTCCTGCTGCTGCAGCTCTGAGGAACCTCCATAAATGACAGAAGAGAAGGGTGGGGTGAGCAAGAGGCCATCTGCAAAAAGGCTGGTACATCCAGGCTCAGGGTTGAGAAGGGGAATCTTCCAGCCACCAATGTCTTGGGAGTTCCCCAGGGCATGTTAATGTAGACGTGGCTCATGGTTTGTCTGACCTTCCCTCTTCTCTTCTTCCCAGACTCCTTCACTACTGTGCCCTCATGCCAGATGCTACTTACGGATCATCCGCTAAGTGCCAGGCATGGGCCTGGGATTTTACCTGCCTTATTTCATTTAAACCTCACAACCGCCCTATGAGGAGGTATCATTAGACCCATGTTTACACATAAAAGGTCACACAGCCATGAGCAGCAGAGGTGGGATTCCAACCCAAGTATAGTTGCTTCTAAGCCCTTCGTCTTTTCATTGATTATGGTCTCATATAAGACCATCGTGACCTATTTTCCAAGGAAAACACTGAAACAAAAGATGTGTGTGTGTGTGTGTGTGTGTGTGTGTGTGTGTGTGTGTGTGTGTGTGTGTGTGTGTGTTGATTTGGGAGTATATTGATACACTAAAGTTAATTCTCATTTAATTATGTACTTAACTAATCATCTGTAATGAAAATTTTTTAAATCCCATGAAATGAGGGCTGTCTCAGAAAACCCAGGCCAAATGGTCAAGGTACCATTATAACAATCCCTCACTACTCTTACCTTATACAGCGTGACCATAAAGTATGACAACAGGTAATACTAGGTTATCAGATGTTACAATGCAATATCAAGAAATCAATTGTTATGTATTTTCCTATGTTTGGCGATGGCAACCACTCTGCAGAATCATTCATGTTCTTGGCTCACCCTCATCTAGACTATAGCTGTCTTGTTTATCTCTGCATGAATCCTGATAGTGGCTGGCATGTAAAAAGTGCTCAGTTCTGCTTATTATATAAATATTTATCTCCACCAATTTCCTTCCTTAGAGAGAGAGTACTCTCAAACTCTACTGAGAGTATTTTTTTAAAATACAGTATATTTTCAAAAAGCAAAACTTTTTTTTATGCCTTTTGACAAAACTTTAGTGTCAAAAGGCACAAAATGTGAATATCCTTTGATTAAACAATTCCACATAGGGATTTATGCTAAGGAAATAACCAGACAAGAGCACAAAGATATACCAGGGTACTTCAAAATGTGGAAAAACAGAATTAAAAGGTAATAAGAATCTTTCCATGAACTTTTTGAAGTACCCTCAAACATAAAATGGTGTCCTCTGAAGCACTTTATAATATCAAAAAAATTAGAAGTAATCTAGATTTCCAGAAGTAAGGTCATGCTTAAATAAATTATAGTGTGTCACCATAATAAAATATTATGTACCTGTTTAAAGTTATGCTGTAATAGAATATTAACAACATGAAAAAATGTTCAAGTGAAGGGAAAAAAGCAAATTTAAAAATCAAGGTAAGAGCACCATAATACTAATTTTATTAAAGAGAAAGAAATGTAAAGAGATATACTAAAATGTTCAGAGGTTATACCTGGCTTTTAGGATAAAAGTAAATTTGTATTTTTGTGTTTATAATTTTCTCTGGTGTCCAAATTTTCTTCAGTGAAGAGGTAATGATCTTTCCAAAGCACAATAAATGTGTTTTTAAAAATATAAATTAAAATCAAAGCAGGAGGAGGGGACACCCAGAATGTCAAAGTTTCAAGCAACAGATAGGAAAGTAAGTGGGGTTTGGAATTCTTTCAATTTCCCCCTCTCCACTTTGCTTTCCTTCTACGACTTTTATCCCCTAATACCCTCTCCTTACCCTTCAGCATGGAAAGAGGATGATTAAAGAGGAGAGAAACAGCCTGGCTCTGGGGTGAAACACAACTCACACCTTATGGTTTTCTTACATCTTCCCACAGAGCCCTCACCATCTACACAGAAATCCTAAGATATTTAGAGATCAAACTTCTCCAAAGATAGATCCCCTAGAAAGGATGGTACTGGGTAAGGGGGAAAAATTAGAGGGATCAAGATTCGAAGTTGATCTGATATAAAGTTCGTTCTCTTCTCCCAACATGATCCTGCCTCTTGCCCCACATGCTGTGAGAGCATCTGCTGCTTTTAAAAGCAAATTAAAATTTGTATTGCCCTAATAATTTTTAAACCCATAATGATCTGTTACACATGCCGCAGAAATGCCACTTCACATAGAGTAGTTTCAACTGCAAAAAGGAGCCATGAATGAGGGTGACCTTTTTGGGTTTCAGGCGGAGTCGTGGCATTAGCCATCACCAGCTTCATGGCCGCAGTGAAATTCCATGACCTGACCGAACGAATCGCCAACTTTCAGGAGAAGCTCTTTCAGTTTGTTGTGGTGGAAGAACAGTACGAAGAATCGTTTTGGATCTGCGTGGCCAGCGCTTCGGCCCATGCCGCAAACGTGGTTGTGGTGGCCATCAGTCAAATTCCCCTCCCTGAGATTAAGACCAAAATTGAAGAGGCCACGGTCACGGCCGAGGATATCTTGTATTAATAGACTTCTCCTGCTCACACCCTTTCCTAAATCAGTTCTGCAGTGAGAATGCAGACATCATTTTTTCTGCAGACATCCCACTCCATGATAGCCATGCTCTTGGCAGTAAGAAGAGGGAAGGACAAAGGGTGGTGCCTGGGCCAGAAAATAAAAACTGCTGGAATCTCCATCATCTTTGCATTTCTCTTCTATGAACTTGGAGTTAGAGTTGGAGTTGGAGACTGCTACTTGCCAGCTGTGTGTGACATTGAGCAATTCATTTGATGTCTACCACTCAGTTTACCCATCTGTAAAATGGGGATAATGACCTTGCAAGTTTGTCAAGAGGTTTAAATGAGCAATGATGTTGGCAGCCTTTGTATACTGTACAGCATTCTACAAATATAAGGTTCTATGTATTCCAGTAAGTGTCTATAGACCTCTGGTCCATTCCACACAATATTGGGGAGGGGGGTGCAAAGAGGAATATGATAATGTCCCTGCCCTCCAGAAACAATCTTTCCACATGACAGGAATCAAATAGCTACAATAACACCAAGAATAAAAACAACTACCATTTTTGGAGTGGTTACTATGTGCTGAACACTGTTCTAAGAGTTTTACACATATTAACTCATTAGGTCCTCACTACAAACTCAGGTGGTTGGTGCTATTTTAGCCCCATTTGGCAGATGAAGACACTAAGGCATAGAGAGGCTGGTAACTTGCTGAGATCAGGAATTGAATCCAGGAATCTGAAACCAGAGTCTATACTTTCAACTACTTTAATAATCTGTTGTTTAATGTACAAAAATTGCAACACAATGTGATAAATGCTCTAATAGTACAGGTGTAAAGGACCAAGGAAGGAGTTAAACCTTTGGGATGGGATGTGATATTAAAGAAAGTATCACAGAGTTAACATTTGATCTGAACTTTGAAAGATGAGTAGGCTTTTTCCAGTGGGGAAGGAAGCAAGGTTGAAGAAGAGCATTCCAGAATGTCAGTAAGGAGGGTAGGCCCAAGGCATGAAATTAAAAGGAGAACATAGAATACCCAGTGGGATTGGAATGCTGCTCTAATTCACCTGTTGGAGAAACCCAGCTATTTTGTGTTGGGTTTTCGTAAATGGTACTGTGATGGTAATTTTACATGTCAACTTGGCTAGGCCACAGCACCCAGATATATTCTAGATGTTCTGGTGAAGATAATTTTTGATGAGAATGATGTTTAAATCCATAGACTTTGAGTAAAGCAGATGACCCTCCATAATGTGGGTGGGCCTTATTCAATCAGTTGAAGGCTTTAACAGAACAAAGACTGACCTCTGCTGAGGGAGAGAGAATTCCGCCAGCAGACAGCCTCTGGACTCAAACTGCATCTCTTGCCTGGATCTCCAGCCTGCCTCTGGCCCACCCTGCAGATTTTGGACTTGCCAGTCCCCACAATCAAGTGAGCCAATAAATCTCTCCTCTCTCTCTCTCTCTCTCTCTCTCTCTCTCTCTCTACACACACACACACACACACACACCCCGATTGGCTCTGTTTCTCTGGAAAACTCTGACTAATACAGGTACAGAACTCTATTAACTCATTTTCCCATAATGCCAACTGGGATGAATCTTTTCCCAGGTCTCTATGTTCATGCCAAGCAAAAGTTACTTATCCCCCAAATTACCTCCAAATGACACCTGGTTTGGTGACTTCAGGAAGTTTTCATGGTATCTCTCTGTTCTAAATGCCTATGATTCCTTGCTGAGCCCATCTGTTTCTTCCAGCTCTCTATCCCCATCCTAGGCATAGCTTCAGTATGATTTAGTGGACTAATGTCACTCATCAAAGATGCAGATGGCACAAGGCTAGAAGGGACAGTTAACGTGATAGGAGATGGATACAAAAGATAGTGACAGACTGCTATGCTGTCTTGAAAGTAAGAAGAAATGTTATTACCATATCAAGTTTGAACACAAAGTCCTGCTGACAGGTTTTAAAAACATCAACATAAATACGGAAGAATCTGACAGCAGTTTGTATGTTAAGTATCCGAGGATCTTAATACATTTATTCATTCGACGATTTAGGTGCTGGGAGTAGTGCAGTAAACAAACAGACAAAAATCTCTGCCATCCAGAGATTTCAGTCTTTGAGCAGCCGAGGGTGATTCATGCTGAGACAGCTTGTGATGTAGTTACTAAAAAAGTTAACTCAGGCTTTGACCTGTTCACCATCTCCAGACAGTCCTGTAGAGAAGGGCGCAGAGTGAATTCAGTTTTGCTTCTTAGAGTCGAATTAGAGTTGACTTTAATCAAGATGGATGTGTTTCAAAGAGTCAATGTGTCTGCTTTTGTACATGTGCGCATTTTTCCTGCAACAGAGTCCACAGCTTGGGAAAGGGTTTCAGAAGCATCTATTACACCTTAAAAGTTCCAACCATGATCTGTCAGATAGCAACTGTAATGTTACGGGAGATAATTGGGTCCGGTCTGAAAGACCATCTCTCAGGGATACTATGGAAAAGATTCCTATATGGAAAGCACGTTGGGGGTAGGGAGAGGGAAGGGAGATTAAATATCTGAGTCACAAAATTCTTGCATTATTACTCAAATGCATAGAGAAAATGTAGCTCCTTTATCTTGACTATAATTAATTTGGTCATCTTATGTGTAAATAAATAAATGCCCAACCCAGTTTAAATTTAACTCAATCTGATCATTTATACCATCCCTCCAGGGGCACTTCTCTGGGATAAAATGGCTGGTTCCTCAGATTACCTCCCTCCCTGTCCCTGCTTCTCTCCCAAAGGCAGTTCCAGGGTTGTGGGAGGCACACACATAACTTCCTGACTTCCCAGAAGGGCCCCCTGGCCTCCTGCTGGCTCTGGGTGGTACACAGGATGGGCTCTTTGGTCCCCTGTCCACCTGGCTTTCCTGGCAGACTTTCAGGATGGTCTGAGGCTGGAATAATTTATGAGATGTTCTCTCCGCTGGTCAGAGCCCAGCCACTGCCCAAAAGACTTGTATTCCACTGGCTGCAGACCTCTGAGTGACTGCCACACCCTCCCCCCAGTTCACCTGCCCATTAGCCCACCACAGACATGGCTGCAGAGTCACCCCAGCCTGCCAAGGCAGCCTAGGAGACCTACCTGGTCTTAACACAGTCCCCTGTCCCATGTAGTGTGGGGACACCTCTCCACTTACCCTCTTAGGAGGTAAGTATGGTGACTCATAGGTGTTGGAAAAACATAGGAAAATAGTCAGGACCCCTCAGATTTTCAGAATCTTGCCAAGCATTTGATGTAAATATGCACATGCACCCAGGTGTTCCTTGGTTATTGTCTAATGTAATTGAGCATGTGCACCCACGTGTCCTGGGTTATGGACTTAAGTATAAAGGATGAGTGGCTCTGATCCATAGTGCCCCCAACCCTGGAATGACCCCAGGGGACCATGGGGAGGCCACTACTGCTGCTGCAGGCTATTGCTTCAAGCTGTTGCTGCCAGAGCCCCCGGGACCCTCCATGAGGCCACCACCACCGCTGGACCTGTTAGCTGCTGCTGCCATTGCTGAGGACTGAACTCGTGTCATCTGCTGACGGCTCCCGGGATCTTTCCCGATTACCTAGCGTGGACCTGTGTGTGAGGGGTCTGGTGACCCAGCCTGGCATGTGAGGGATCTGGTGACCCAGTCTGTACAATGGGTTTGAAGGGTCTGAGCCCTATCCCCGACAATACAAATAGAAACTTAGTATAACTAAGATAATGAAATATTTTGGCTTTAGTTATGATTTGCCTTACTCGACAACTGGTGTAGTCGTGTAGCTTTACAATAGGCTCTCATTTTTCCCCAAAATTCCAGACTTGAAAGGTTCCCTGATGCTAGTACAAAATAGTCTAAATGTGAAATGAGTTTTATTTTTAAAATTGTCTCTAATTTTCAAAGTCACCAGAATGGGCTGTGAGTATATACTGGTAACGAAAGTAAAATCTTACACTCAGAGTGCACTGAAATGGTTACATTTTTCTTACACCTAGAAAAAAATTCACCAAGCTCACTTCCTACCTAATACTTCAAGGCAAGCTCAATAGTGACTAAAGAGGTCAATAAGAGAAACATGTTAATGTGCCTGAGGTGAGGCCAAGCCTTTTCTAGGCTTCTATTTTCTCATTTATAAAATGACCGACTTGTACTATGTGAAATGGCTGCCATCTTGTGTGGGCCAGCCATTGTACATACATTCTCCCTAATTCTGACAACAATTATTCAAGGCAAATATTATTGTCTTTATTTTACAGATGAGCAATTTTAGGTTGAGAGAACTTAAGTTACTCGCTCAGCCATACTGCTAATAAGTAATGGATAAAGGATTCAACCCCAATCTTTATCATGTCAAGGCCACCATTTTCCCACTATGCCATGATTGCTTTTCTTGAATGACTCCTGAGACTCCTTCCCAGGGCTTCTGCAGATGGCTGTGCAGGTGCACCCCACCCAAGGGAGGTGCAAATATGGGGGCAAGTAGCTGCTCACATTTAGCCCATGCTTCCCTGGCTTGTCATGGTCTGCCATCATCCTCAGGAAAGCTTCCACCCTAGAGAGTGCCTTTTCCTAATGCTGACAAAGGTGTCTAATGACTTTGCGGTGCCCTATCCCTTCCAGCCTACCAGTCCATGTAATAAAGTCAAAATGTTAACCATAACATTATTTTATGACATTGGTTAGAGTGTGATAATGATGATTAATTTTTATATGTCCTTTAAAGATAACTATCATGTGCATACAATCATATGCTTACTAACGATGCCATATTATTACTAATACTAGCTACAGGGACCAAAGCCAATAAAATTTATCTCTAATTAGGGAAATTGGTTATAATTAGTTATCAGTAAAAAGAAGTGTTACTCTATGTTTACGCTGTAAAAACTGAGTAGTACATAATTTTCACTAATGAAAATATAATCAATAAAATATAAAATTAATCAAAGAGTTTTGGACAGCAAAAACACTTCTGTGTCAAATCAGAGCAGAGTTATATTACAAATTTCTTCTCTCTCTTTCAAGAAAAAGATAAAACTCTATGAAGATTGAACTAAACAACTCTTTGCACTTCCAAAAGTAATAAAAGTGCTGGCCCTTTCATTTTTTTAAAAAAGAATCATATTTTCTATATCATAAGGTCAGCACGCAGTAGCTGGTGACTGATGAGGAGAACTAACGCATGCTTTAGCTAAAGTTTGCAATGTAATCCAAAATGGCAATTGCATTAGTTTGTTAGTGCTGCTGTAGCAGCTCACCACAAACTTGCTGGTTTACAACAACATAGATTTATTATCTCAAGAGTTTTGGAGGTCAGAAGTCCAAAATGGGTCTACTGGGATAAATAAAGGTGTCATCAGGGCTGTGTTCCTTCTGGAGGCTCTAGGGGAAAATTTGTTTCTTTGCTTTTTCTAGAGGCCACTTTCATGGGCCCTAGAGCAATCGCATAAATCCTACCTCTGCTTCCATCGTACAGGTGATGGCTCTGCCCCTCCCACCTCTCTTTTGCAGGGACCTCTGTGATTACACTGGGTCCACCCAGATAATCCAGGACATTTTGGAAGGACACTTTTCCACCTACCACAACAGTGCTACTCAAATCCATATTTCTTGCTCTAACAATATTCCTGAAAAGATGATAATGTTTACACATAAACTTAATGAACAAAAAACTGTTTTAATTCATAGTCATTACTAATAGATTAACATCAAAATTTAGAAAATACTCTCTGGGAATGGGGTACTCACCTGCATGAAGTTTGAATATTTATAAATTATGTTGCGTTCAACCTCGGAAATCGTAGAAGGGTAGAAGGAGGCTGAGCAAGGCACGGTGAATCTCAAAGGCGAAATACGATTTCAGGATGTGATGCTGGAAAGGGACAGCCACGCAGAGAAGTCCCTGTGCCCATTTTAGATGAATTTGTACATGTGAAAGATTTCTCCTCCTCATCATCATCCTTCCTTTAGTTTTGGTTGTTAGTAGAGTTTCATATAAAACCTATGTAACTATGACGTGCATGAAATTCTTGCCAAATAAATTAGGTTTTATGCTCTCCCTTGCTCATATGATCTCATTTTCTTTTCTACTGCAAGGTCAACTACAAATTGGCAAATAGAATCTCAAGTTGACACAAATAAGACCCAGTCCTCAGTGAGTGTTGACCACAGGCTTTGTGCTAAGTACTCCACGGCCATTATTTCATTTCATCGTCACAAAAATCTTGAGAAGGAATTATTCTTATTGCCAGTTTTTGAGTTAAAGAATTAGACATCTTGTTTGCTCACTTGTAAAATGGCCAAGTCTTCCCACTCTAAAATTTTATGATTTTTTTAATGCTACATGACATATCCAGATTTGTAGTGAATAGATCACCTACTCTATGCCAGACACTAAGCTAGACGTTTTTATGTGTATGCTATTTGGTAATATGTGATTACCGAAGTGATTGGAGATGCTACATAATCGAGTGCGTACACAGAAAATGCAATATTTTGAGGATTCCAACCACCAAAAATATATATATTTTGAACATATTCGCATTTCTGTGATATTTACATTTTATTTATGGTTAAATAAAATAAATTTAAACATGTCATGTAATTATTTGTTATATTGCTTTTTGTTCTCAGAAAAATAATAAGCAATGATGACACATTACAACAACAGTCATTTGTCTCTTGACAGCTTGGGGAAGAATAAGTTGGATGTAACACATTTTTTCTTTTTCATAACAATTTTCTCAACCTTAAAGATTTCAAGAGGGTAGGAGGCAGGAGGGAGTAGATAGGATGCAACGTTTTGTTCTGTTGAAAAAGAGATGTTTATGTGAGGCCAGCTGAAGAGAATGGCAAGCCGTCCTCAAGGAAGCCCTGTCTGTCCCGGATGGTCAACCTGGGTGCCACCAGCTAGAGAGGCCCACCTGAGGGACAGTTCCTTATATACCCGCTATTTATTAACGATGTCGTTAAGAGAGATTTCTGTTCCCAGAACAAACTACTCACAGTTTAACTTTGGTTTTGAAAAGTAATGTTCTTGTGGTGAGTGGTCAGCTGAGCCATTTAAAAAGTTCACCTTTAAAAGTTCCACCGTAGTAGATTCTTCCTTATAGTAGAAAAAAAAAATCCTTGAAAATTAACAAATCATGAGTTTTTAAAATTTTGTTTTGTGTGTTGTCATAGTCCATTTCTGTTGCTTATATCAAGATACTTAAAACTGGGTAATTTACAAAGATAAATGAAATTTATTGCTTACAGTTTCTGAGGCTAGGAAGTCCAAAATCCATCTTGTGATGGTGACAGTGGCCCACAGGTCTCACATTGCAAGATGGTGGAAGCAAAGAGAAGAGAGAAAGATTCTCCTCTTCTTTAAAAGTCCTCAGAACCATGCCCCTGACCATCACTTTTATCCATTCTCTACTGCACGGTCCTACAATCCAATCACCTCTTCAAGGCTCCACCTTTCAATTACCGTAACAGGATTTCCCACCCCTTAACAGTCACAGTGGGGGCTAAGTTTCTAATACATAAATCTCAGGGGACACAATTCAAGCTCCAGTGAGTTTGGGGGGACATAATTCAATCCACTACATGTGTCTTTTTTTTCTTCAAGGCTCTCAGCAAGAAGTCCTCATCTTTTTATCAGTCATCACTTTTATAAACATTAGCAAAGTATTTAAAATTTATAAAACTGATGAAAACACTGTTTTGTAGCTGAGAAAACAAAAAATGGGAATGCATTACTTTTTCAAGTCCCTTTACATATCAGGTTTTATGCCTTTCAGCAAAAATGAAAATAATGCATTGAAATAGGTAATATTCAACTTATTAAAGTTATACATTCACAGAATCAGTTCTTCTTCAAATTGAAGTTCAGCTTATAAATCTTATTATTCTATTTAAAAGGCTAGCAAATTTTAATGATCACTTTTAAAGGGCTTTGGATTACTTTTCGGTCCCATTTACAATTGTAGTTGAATCTTGAAACAGCCTGTATAGATTTATTCCATTTCTTTCTATGTACTTCAGTTGACTAACAAAACTTAATAATTCTTTTGAATCTAATGAATTAACATTAAAATGCTATGAAACTTAAGTTCTCTTAAATGTTCCAACACTATATATAAGCAGGGTATGATTCCAAATCAATTGGAATTACAGGGTGGCCTGTTTCTCTAGCAGACTAACTTCTCTTTATCGGCACCAATACCTAAAATAATAAGTATGCACAGACTTTAAACTCAAAAATATTAATATCTCTATTTTTTGTTTTTTAAAGATTTTTGTGCATAATTCCAAATCTTGTCAGGGCAAAAAGATGTTTACTCACCAAGTAAATAGTTACACAATCTCTCCCAATTTTAGAAATTTCCTTACCATATACTTTGGCAGTTGACTTCTCAGAAGGCTTGAAGTCACATTGTGACCTTGAATCTTACCTCAAATGTCATCTCCTAAATGACTACCCTATTTAATATTGAAACCTGCCTTAGTGCTTCCCACTAAGGTGATCCTCCCTTCCCTGCTGTATGTTTTCTTTGTACTTATCTTTTAACATGCTGGATAATTGATATGCGTGTTATACTTGTCTATTGCCTCTCTTCCCCACTAGAATGTGATCTCTACGAGGACAGGGATCTTTCTAAGTATTTTGCTCATCGATGCATCTCAAGCACTCAGAGCTGTTCCTACATTATTTAGAAAATAAATTGTTTTAAACAGACAAAACAAATTTAAATATACAAATAATTTTTTTAAACATCTCCTCTTTCTTCCTTCAGTATCATTCCCCAAAACTGACCATTTCTAAAATTTCTCTGTTCATTTTCCTATACTCTTTTCTAAATATACACACAATTTTTTTCTTACACAATAGATTATTTATATGCATATTGTTCACTAATTTGCAACCCAGTTTTTTTTCCAGTGGCTGGATAGTATTGAGATCGAATCCTGAGACCTTGGTGTTATCAGCACCATGCTTTAACCAACTGATCTAACCAGCCAGCCTTGCAACACGTGTTTCTAATCAAGCAACTCTCTTCTGGTGAAATGCTGGAAAACACCATTTTTTAAAATACACTTAATTTTTTATAGCAGTTTTAGGTTCATAACAAAACTGAGCAGAAGGTACAGAGAATTCCCAATACCCCCACTCCCACACACGCACGGCCTCCCCCATTATCAACACCCCCCGCCCCAGAGTGGTGCATTTGTTACAATCAATGAACCCACACAGACACATCATCATCATCCAAAGACCATAGTTTATATTGTGGTTCACTCCTGGTACTGTACATTCTACGGGTTTGGACAAGTGTATAATACCATGTATGCACCACTGTAGTATCACACAGAATAGTTTCACTGCCCTAAAAATCCTCTGTGCTCTGCCCATTCATCTCTCTTCCTCCCCAACCCATGACTTGGTAGCTCATTTCTTTTTAGTGGCAAATACTATTCCATTGTCTTGATGTACCACAGTTTTTTTGTCTACTCACTTACTGAAGGATGTGTTGGTTGCTTTCAAGTTTTGGCAATTATGAACAAAACTGCTATAAATAGTTGTATGCAGTTTTTGTGCAGACATGGGTTTTCAAGTCCTCTGGGTAAGTACCAAAGAGTGTGACTGCTCTATTTTATGGTAAGAGGGTGCTTAGTTTTGAAAGAAACCACCAGACTGTCTTCCAAAGTGGCTGTGCCGTTTTGCATTGTCATCGGCAGTGAATGAGCGTTCCTGTGGCTCTACAACCCACCAGTGTTTGCTGTCAGGGTTCTGAATTTTGGCCATTTTAATAGGTGTGGAGTGGTAGTTCACCATTTTCTTTTTATGAAGAAAAAAAATCATATATGACAGGAAATAAGGCAGTGTTTACTTTGAGATAGATAGTTTGGTCCGTGGGAGTTCAGAAAAGGGAGAGATGGGTATAGGCAGTTGTCAGCATCGTTTCTCAGGTAAAGGACTGGAACTCAACTGAAAATGTTTCATGCTGGCCAGGAGGACTACAGGGCGCAAGCTGGGCAGAGGCGGAAACGCAAGCCATCAGGATGTGGAAAGAGATGAATCCGGTGGGTTCTACAGACAATGAACAGATCAACTGAAAAGAGCAAGGGTTTTATATTGGAAGATAAATTAGTAATATTAGCTCTCTAGCAGAAAGTATTTCCTACGTGCCAGGCACTGTACTAAGATAAACACTTTATCTGCTTTACCTGTACTATTACATGTATTAATTCCCATGGCAATTTCTTAACTTTTTATTTTGACATAGCTTTAGACTTACAGAAAGTTGCAAATGTAGTCCAAAGAATTCCTACATGGCCTTTACCTAGATTCTCCAAATGTTAACATTTTACCATATTTGCTGTACCATATTCTCTCCCCTCCTCCTCTTTCTTTCTCTCCATGTGTATATGCAAGCATGTGTGTGCTTAGATTTTTGCTGAACCATTTCAGAGTAAGTTGCAGACATCTTACCATTTTACCTCTAAATACTTTAGTGTTTATTTCCTAAAAAAGCAACCACAGTATAATGATCAAAATCAAGGAACTAACACTGGCACAGTTCTGTTATCTAATCCACAGATCTTATTCCAATTTTGTCAATAGTTGTCCTTATGTCCTTTATTAGTTTTTTTAAAGTTTTGTTTGTTTATGGTTTTTCCTGATGTAGGGTCCAGGTCACATTTAGTCTTCATATCTCTTTAGACTCCTTCAAACTAAGACAGTCCCTCCATCCTTTTTGTCATTCATGACCTTGACATTTTTGAATAACACAGGACATTTTATAGGATGTCCCTCAATTGGGGTTCACCTGATGTTCCTTCATGATTAGATTCAGGTGTGCATCCCTGTCAGAAATACTTGATGTCGTGGCCATCTCAGTGCCTCTCAGCAGAAAACACGTGATATCTTTTTGCCCTGTTACTGGTGGTGTTAAATGTAATCAGTTAGAAAGTGGTACTGCCAGGTTTCTCCACTGTAGTTACTACTTGTCCCATTCTGATCAGTCAGTATCTTGTTGAGATACTTTGAGACTATCTAAATATCTAATTTCCCATCAAATTATCACCCACTAGTTACAGCATCCGTTGATGATTCTTCCTTGACACAATTGTTATAGGGTGGCTGCCAAATGGTTCTGTTTCTAATTCCATTAGTCCTTCTATACTTATTAGTTGGCATACTACTGTAAGAAAAAGAGCTTTCCCTTCTCTCCCATTTATTCATATATTTCTATCAATATAAATGCACAGATTCCTATTTTGCTCCATGGTTTACTATCTATTACTATCATCATTTATTTTGATGCTCTAATTGTCCCAAATGTACCGAGTGAGAGCTCCTTCCAGCTAGCTGCTGTTCCTTGGGACATGCCCACGCCATTATCTGAGTACTTCTTTGCCAACAGTGTAGCAACATTCTAGGCTCATCTAGTACTTTCCCATCCCAGCAGTGGAATCATCATGGCAGTGTTTGAGGTAGGTGCCATCATTGTTCCTGTTTTATAGATGAAAAACAGAAGCTCAAGAAGTTGGATGTGTGTTGCTTTGCCTCACACAGGGTGGCAGAGATGCAAAAAGGATTACTCAAAGCCCATTTCTTCTGAGCAGTGCGACACCCTGAAGGGGTTAATTTCTAGGAACCCTCAAGAGAGAGGCATTCCTCCTTGGGAAATTAACCCTGAACTGGGGTTCTGTCTCAGTATTTATTCCCCAGGCCAGAAAGTTACAGAGAAAGAACATAAGTGGAGTTATAGCTAAGTATAGTTTAACAATAGAAGCTGGTAACATCAGTGAAATAACAAAGTGACATTCCATAAAGCAATTTGTAAAAGGTTAAGTTGATCCACAAACAAAAGCTTGTTCTTAGCAAATACTGCGTTTTCCTACAGCAGTTTCCTCACTATTTTTACATAATAATAAAGCAACTTTTTTTTAACATATCAATCAGTAGGTTAAACCTGCTTTCAAGGATGTCTGTCCTTGAGAGCCAGCAACTTTGCTGTGTTACAATTCTATAACCACAACAGAGACTTAAGCCTGGGGAAAGTTTCCTGTCTTTTGCAAACTTAACATTTCTATATGTAATTTTTAAAGGTTAGGTTATACCTGAAACTACAGGGTTTTGGAGGCTAGCCCCTCTGCAATACATTTGCTTTATAAATGTTAGTATACTCCAGAGATGTATGATTACAGATAGCATAAGAATGAAGGCAATTTACCAAAATGTGCTATCAGACAAAACAACCAATAAATAACAGCTGGGCTGTTGTGGCAATCTGGGGAAACTCCCATTTGGGATTAGAGACCACTGCACATCCACCCTGGAGGACTGACTATTATGAGAATTCTGTTCTCCAGCCTCAACCTTGACAAAGCAAAGAGGAAAGAGAGAAGGTGGCATCAGCGGACTTCTGTGGCACCTGCCAGAAAACAAAACATACTACACGTGCGGTGCTTAATTGTCAAGCACTTAGTGGAAACCTAATTGCACCTCATTTTGAGACTTCAATATTGAGATTTACACATCGACTGGTTTTTTTTTTTTCTTAATAAATACTCATTATCATTGGTGAATATGATGTATCGTTGCTGGATTTTTACTACAAGTGACAAATTTTATATTGTTTACTGAAAATACGATGAGATAAATTTTGTACTATTTAGTGAAAATACAATGTGATTGTCATGCTCTTTTACTTGCCCATAATCCTGCCGACTGGGCCAATTGTCAAGCTAGGGCTGGGTCTGGAGTACATAGACCCCTCAAGCCCATTGTCCAGACTGGGTCACAAACCCCTCACACACGAGGCTGGGTCACCAGACCCCTCACACACAGGTCTATGAGCTAGGTAACCAGCAAACAGGTCGTTGGAAGCCGTAGGTTGGAGAGCATGACCGCACATGGTGCACGCCTGAGGGAGTAGATGCCAGCCAAGTCACGGCACTGCGCATATGCACTAATTCCACCCCCACACACAATTTACAAAGAATGCGCCACACCACCCCCAATGGGACGGGCAGGCGAGGGGGCCTGATTAAATTATTCTATTTTCCCAACAGTGATAAATATGATTGTGATGGTGTAATAAGACAATGAAAAAAAAGAGATTCTTCTTATCCCAATACCCAACATTTTTAACAGTTTTATTAAGATATAATTTCTACACTGTAAACTTCAGCCACTTAAAATGTACAACTCAATGGTTTTTAGTGTATTTATGGAATGGTGCATCATTGCCATAATTCCACATTTTTATGACCGTAAAAAGAAACCCCCATGACCATTAGCAATCACTGTCCATTCTCCTCCCCACACAGTCCTAGGCAACCACTCATCTACTTTCTGTCTCTACTGATCTGCCTATTCTGTACATTTCATAGAAATGGAATCATACAATATGTAGTCTTTTATGACTAGTTTCTTTCACTTCACCTAATGTTTTAAAGCTTCATTCATATGGTAGCATAATATCCCAGCACTTTAACTTGTGTATTCCATCACAGCATCCCTCACCCCAAGTAGTATACATCACGTACTTATTTCTATTCTGCTTTCTTCACATAAAAATATCAAGCCTATTTTTTATTTCTATGTAGTTTTCTTCTTTATAAGTTTTAATGGTTATGTCAGGATCCAATCCCATGACATCCTGCACAGTGGAAATTTCCAGGCTTGTCATTTCAAACAGTGCCATCAGTTCCTGTAATCCCCTATTCATGCCACCATTAAAGATGAATCTGTTTACAAAATCTGAGCCAAAGGATGACATGGAACAATAATCACTGGATGACTCAACTGCTCCCTCTCGTAGCTAAACAAAGGTTTCGTCATTGGGAAACTGTGGTGCCATCTCAAAGCCACAGCACCTGACATCCTCATCTGGGCTTCTCAAAAAGAGGTGGAAGTCATTGTCATTGTTCCTCACAAAGGGCCATTGCAACAAAATGCAAAGCAGACAAGCTTTCCCCCGGGCAGAAACATCTCAAATCTATTTAAAAGCAGAGAGAAGACAATAATGCGGTCCCATGTCTTTATTATTCAGCTTCAACAATTACCAACTCATGGCTAATCTTGTTTCACCTGCACCTTTACCTCCACTTCCCCCACCTCCATTAACAAAAGCTGCTTACTGAAAATGTTTCCAAATATTTACTTGGTTGCCTCTGCCCATCCTCCCACAGATCAGATTATTTTAACTTTGTTTTCAGCAGATATTTTGGAAGCATTACCATGTGTCTGGCATAGCCTCTTTGGGTCCTGGGGACACAAAGATAAATGTGCCATTGTTTGGGTAGTTCACAGACCAGAGGACAGAGACACAAACATTCCATTTGACTCTAACACGAGGTTGGGTGACAGACAAAGCCGGTCCTGACACAGCATCATTCAGGCAGTAGTGGGGCTTATAAATACAATCATCAGTAATTACATGCTGTGGTGAGAGTAAGTTTCCAGGAAAGTCGCTAGTATGGAAATGCTTATGTGAGATCGTTGTAAACGTTAAATGGGGCCGAGCCCGTAGCGCACTTGGTAGAGTGCTGCGCTGGGAGCGCGGCGACGCGGGTTCGGATCCTATATAGGACTGACCGGTGCACTCACTGGCTGAGTGCCGGTCACGAAAAAACGACAATGAAGCTGTAATCAGCTAAAATGTGAAAGCAGGAACACTTCTGTGACGGAACCATTGATCAGGTGTATTGGGTGTGAATCACAGTCTAGAAAATCCAGAGCCCTGCCAAGTCATCACAACAGCTTTCCTGTTTTCCATGTTGCCACAAATGTCCCGTAAGGCAAGCCCTGAAACCAATTTGAATGGGGAAAGGGGGCGGGGCATAAATCAATATCTCCAGAAATTAGTACCAGCCTCACAGGTATGAGTCTAAGTGAAAATGTATATAAACATGTAAATACACATGTAGCCAGCCAAACATGGGAAGAAATTTGGTTGTCTGTGTAAAGCTTCAACTGCCCAGGGGCTCTTACAGGCCACCTGGTCTAGGGCAGCTGACACCTCCTGAGGTGCAGGGGACAGCTTGTTGGGGCAGCATCAGTATGTCCTTAACAGACTGTTAACTGTTAAGTAATTAGTAGCACATCACCCGAGTTCAGTGGCTCAGCTTGCCCTGGGGTTCACTGCGGGTTCTGGAGCTGCAGCTGTCATCATCCTCAAGGGATCACAGAAGCCTCCCCTTCGCTGTCATATTTGAAGAATGAGGAAGAGCCAGGCAGGCGAAGAAGAAAGTCTTGGAGTGAAGGCATAAATGTAAGCAAAGGCACAGAGCACGGCCAGGTCACAAAGCAGTTCAGCATCAGTGGGTCAAGTGCGAGACGAGGCGTATGGAAGGAAACCAGGCAGGTGAGAAAGGAAGGGGCCAGGTCCAAGAAGGCTTCTTTCCTCCTGCAAAGGAATTTGGGCTTAACTAAAGGATTAGAAGCAGGAGAGCTTGCATATTAGAAGGATCTCTTGACCAGCACCATGGACAGCAAATTGAAGCAAAGAATCCAGGTGAGAAGGTGTTGCAGTGAGAAGGGCAGAGGGAAGACTGCCCTCAGCCAGCCCTGCCCCCGCCCCCCAAATTCTTATGTTGAGGTCCCAACCCCCAGTTCCTCAGAATGTGGCCTATTTGGAGACAGGGTGTTTAAAGAGGTAGTTAGGTCAAAATGAGGTCATTCAAGTGGGCCCTAATCCAATATGGCTGGTGTCCTTGTAAGAAGAGATTAGGACACAGACACACAGAGGGGAGACCACATGAAGACACAGGTAGAAGACAGCCATGTACAAGCCAAGGAGAGAGGACTCCGAAGAAAACAACCCAGCCAACACCTTGATTTCAGACTTCCAGCCTCCAGAACTGTGAGGAAACACATTTCTGTTGTTGAAGCCACCTAGTCTGCAGTACTTTATTATGGCAGCCCTAGGAAACTGATGCAAGGATATTACAGGACATGGAGGAGTCAGGAAAATCAGCAAGACTTACTGATTGCAATAGGCACTAGAAGGATCCAGGGGGCCTCCCAGGTTTCTTATTTAATGACTGGGTAGAAGACAACATCACTAACTGTAACGAGAATCCAGGGATGAGTTGGATCTAAGGGCCTGTGGATGGGGCATTCAGGTAAAAATGCACAGCAGCAAATCAAAAATGAGTCTGAAGGATTTCACAAAGACTGAAACAACTGTGATTCTTGTTGCATTATTGGGACTGTTTTGCTGTGTGGTCTCTCTGAGCCTCAGTTTCCTCAAGCACATAACAAGGTACAATAAAAATACCTGTCCTGTTTACCATGCACAGTTGTTGAGTGATCACATGAAAATAATACAGTATATGCAAAAACGCCTTGAAAGCTGTATAAAAGTAGCACTTTGAAAAGAAAAATTTATAATTATGTATAAGCTTTTCTGGGACACCAAAGATAATTTAAAAACTTCACTGAGCTCAATTGAGGCTGAGAGAAATTTATCTCAAAATGACAAACTTTTTCGAGGCGTGATCTGTTTATCAAATCCTAGATCTGGTAGTTATATGTGCCCAAATTTTTTCTTTTTGTTTTGTTCTGTGTGTTACCAAAAGCTATAACTGCTTGGTGGCAATTTGCCATTTCTGGAAACTTAAATATACTGGCTTATAATGCTGTCTACTGTGAAAAAGGCTGATTCATAACCAGCACAATTAAATGCATTTCTTTAAGATTTCTTAACAGTAGGAGTGTTGTAAATCAGAGATAAGCTGTTTCATTTGAAACAATTAGTGAGTCAAAAAGAAATTAGAGAAGTAATGAGCTTTGACTGCCTTAGATATTGTTGCTTTGATTGTTAAAATCATTACCTAATGGTTTTAGCAATGATATTATGTGATATTATCGCAAACACATATGTTGAAGTAATTGTAGTCAAAGCAATTCATGGTGCCAAATAATTTATCAACTATGATTCTGAGGTTAAGTGCTTCTAAAAACTGTAGTATGACCACATTTTACCAGTAGGGGGAAGCAATCCACCAGCAATAAACTCACTGCGTCCCAGAAGTGGCCTGACTGCTGGTTAGAAGCGGGAACCTTGAACCATTCTGCCAACTGAGTCATTCTATGATTCCAATATGCTAGATCCAGTTTCAAGTTCCAATTGAGTAAGAAAAGCCCTTCTAATATTTTATACAACATTGCTAGGTATAATGGGGATCATTTTGGGCCGGCCCGTGGCTCACTCGGGAGAGTGTGGTGCTGATAACACCAAGGCCCCGGGTTCGGATCCCATATAGGGATGGCCGGTTTGCTCACTGGCTGAGCGTGGTGCTGACAACACCAAGTCAAGGGTTTAGATCCCCTTACCGGTCATCTTTAAAATAATAATAATAATAATAATAATGGGGATCATTTCTCTCGGGCGTTGCAGGACCCTAGGAGACAGAAACTGTTACAACTTAAGAGGTCTTACATCTTACCAGCAATCTGTAAAGTCACAGCCATAATAGTTTTCCTCTGGTCCTCTGTAGCAACAGAGGGTCCTAAAAATCAAAATTTCAGTTAAATGATAATTCATCAAGTGAAAAATAATACGTAGGCCTAGCAACTCTGACAGGTGACAGATAGATAGATAAATGCATAAGAACAGACACAAGTGATTATCTCAGTAGTTTCCAAACCTGGCTGATGGTCAATATTACCTGTTCAGTTTTTCAAAACTAAATCAGAATCTATTGAACGGGGGGAGGAAAGGAAAGAGGGTGGATTCCTGAGAGAGAGAGAGATCATGTCAGTCACTGCTGAGAGCCAAGTCCAGCATCACTGCAATGCCAATGTGGGGTCTTCAGTGGCTTCTGCGAGCAATCCAGCTCAGTGATACCCAGGGCCAAAGAGTCTCAAAAAGCCTCTAAGAAGACCAAAAAGACAGTGCTTCTTTAAAAAGCCAGGCTGCTACTACTCAATGTGGTCCACAGACCAGCGTCATCAGCATCACCAGAGAACGTGTTAGAAATGTAGAATTTCAGCCCCTCCCCCCAGTTCTATTTAAACAGAAACTGCATTTTTACAAGACCCCATCACCCCACCCTCCAAGTAATACTATGTACTTGAGATAAGGTGTTCTAGACCTCTCTATTTACTTGAGGTTAGGTGTTCTAGACCTTTCTATGTACTTGAGGTTAAACGTTCTAGTAGAGTGGGTAGTGGTGAATGAAGAATACTAAGAATGACCCAGGCGGACTTGTTACTTTATAAATGCAGGAGGACCTTCAGCCTGAGGGCTCAGACATAAGTGCAGGGAATTATTGAATCTATAGGTTGATCAATACACTCCCTAGATATAAGAAGAGTACCCAGATCTTAAACAGAGTACTCAACAATAGTAACTTGAATTATATCCTTACTTGCTGGTAGAATTGCTAAAGGCAAAATAAATCTATTTCTTGAGTAATTCACTTCTCAGAGGCCAGACAAAGTACTTCCTCAGCTGTAGGTAACATGACGACACCCTGTCGAGTGCTCACGTGGTCCAGGCACCCATCCATCTACTCAAGTGTCCTCTTATCCTCACGTTTAGTCCTTACATAGGTTCGACGGGTCTCCATCCTCACGACCTGTACTCTACTCGAATTGCCGGGTATTGATTTTCTAACTCTAGAAATAGACTCTGAGGGATTCAGTAACATACATTTCTACAGTTCTCAAATTTTAGACTCACCTAGAAAGTTTTTTAAAAACACAGACTTTCAACTCTCACTCCCAGGGGCTCTGATTCAGAGGGTCTGGTGGAAGACCTGAAAATCAGCCTTTTTAATAAATACCCCAGAGGAATCTTGTGCACAGAGGCCACAGACACACTTTGAGAAATGCAGAGCTGGCTGTTAATGATCACTTTGTACACATACACAGGCCACCCCCCAAGGAGTGAAGACAGTTTAATTAGAACAGCCCCAGAGACGTGCCGCTTGCTTTATAAGTGCTCCTGTTGCACAAGCGATGCCAATGAAACTCAGTTGAGGTGGAAATCTTGGAGAAAATTGCCTAGTAAACCACAGCCGAGGCAGATGCCTCCCTAGTGGGTGCCTTGAACTTGAGTTTCTGCCACCTGGGAGTGGAGAACAGTCACTCACAGGCTACCTATATGGAAATGATAAAGTTGAGGAAAGCATTTTCTTTATTTTTTTTATGTTTTGTACGTATTTGTGGGATACAGTGTGTTGTTTCAATGCATGCATATACTATACATCGGCTCACTTAGCGTAGAGAGCATGGTTCTGTACCCATTAGTCCATTTCTACTACTCCTCCCCTTCCCCCCTCCAGGCCTCAGATAACCATTAGTCTGCTCTCTACTTCTATGAAAACCACTTTTTTTTTTTTTAAGATTCCACATATGAGTGAAATCATGTGATATTTGCTTTACTGTGCCCAACTTACCTCACTTAACATGAAGGCTTCCAGTTCCATCCATGTTGCTGCAAAATGACAGTATTTCATTTTTTTATAGCTGAATAATATTCCTTTGTGTATATATACCACAGTTTTTTATCCATTCATCTGTCGATGGGTATTTAGGTTGATTCGGTATCTTGGCTATTGTGAGTAGTGCTGCAATGAACACCGCAGTGCAGGTATCTCTTTGAAATGCTGATTTCATTGAGGAAAGCCTTTTCTTTAAGATGGAGAAACATCTATACTAATGCAAACCCATAACGAAGTAAAGTTAACCAAAAAATGTTAGAGGATTTTGTTTCCTCCAGTAATCTTCTATATACCCATAAGAAAATTGTCCAACTATAATACTGGTAGAAGCAATGATTGCATGATTATGCAATTGGTGCTGCGATTTTAAGGTATTATGAAGGTGTTAAAATTATTGGGTAAAGGAGAATACAACCAAGATCACTGCAGATACTCAGGGTTAAGTAGGAATGCTTCTCCGTTGCTACGGAAGGGAGGTGGGTCACAGTTAATGGCGTTATCACCACATGCACACACCCAGGGGGCTGTGAATTGGAAATTCGATGGTCTAACATGTCAGGCACATCAATGACATTCCCTCTGATGGTGAAAGTACAACAAATGCTAAACTCTCTGCATCAAGCTTTCACCTTTCTTTGAAAACTCAGAGGACACATAATAATTGCTAACTTTGGTTGGACTCTTTCAATGTGCAAAGCTCTGCTCCAGGAGCTGTATCTGTATTGATTAATTCTCACAACCACCTTATGAGGTAGGGACACAGTTACTCCCATGTTTTGAGGAGGAAATGGAGGCAGAGAAGGACTGAATAATGTGCCCAAAGTCACACCATGAGATCTAGAGCTCAGTTTTCTATTGCATTGTTGGTCTGTAACTGAATTGTAGTATTTACTTATTCAGACAAGTCCATTGCTGATGACATGGACTGCAAGTTTTCCCACTCTGTGATTGTAAGACTGGCCCGAAAGCGCCAATCTTACTTGTTGGGAAGGCTCCTCTCGCAAAGACCAGGAGACAGAGATCACTGCAATCAAGCAAGAAGTTTTTTTATTCCAGCATGCTGGGGTCGCTCCGTCTTCAGGACAGAAGTGGCCCCGAGCTCTTAACACAAGCACTTTTTATTCAGTTTGGTAGGCAGACTTTGGCAACAGGATGAGTTGTACACAGCTTATTGGTCATCTGAGGTGACTTTTAATTTCGTTGGTGGCCTTCAGTGGGGTGGTACACATACGAGGAACTGGGGAATTGACCAATAGCCCACCCCTTTTTCAGTTAGGCCCTTCCTGGAACTGGGTGAACTTTGGGCTCTTTGGAAAGTCCCTCCCCCCTGGCAACAGAAAGTCCTCATCTTCTGATAACAGAAAGTCTCAATCACCTGGTAGCAGGAAGTCCTAAGTACCTGGTATTGTTTACCCAAATAGGTTGGGGGTTATCTCTACCTCTACATGATCTGCCTTTCCACTCTCCCAATGTCTTTTTAGTAAACAGAAGTTCTTAATTTTAATGTATTAAATTTATCAGTCTTTTTCCTTATCATTAGTGTTTTTTGTATCCCACTTTCTACCTATTTTGATGAACTTCTACAAGTTTTCTTGTTTCACCTTTCACATTGACTTGGAAATGATTTTTGTCTTTGCTGTGAGACAAAGGTCAAAACTCACTTTTCTCCATGTGGACATCCACCTCCTCCAGCTCCATTGATTAAAAAGACTGTTCTTCCAGTCCTCTGCAGTGCAAATCAAGTGTTCACATAAGAATGCAAATTCATTTTTAAATATCAGTTTGTCACCATTAGTGCATAAACTAACTTATGTTGGAAAACATTTCAAATATTAGGAGATTTTACTAATAACCTAGCCATAATACTCTGATTCTGAGACACGACAGGGCTAGGCCTGTGAACCAAAGTGACTCCATTTTCTCTGCAAAGGATATTTTGTTACTTTTCCACTCCTCAGTCAAGAGACCCCCCGAGGCACATGATTACCCCATGGCCCTGATAAAAGTAACTGAAAGAGACAGGTTGGGTGTAACCACCCTGATAAAATAAACTGAGATAAGAAGGGAGCAGATATCCTCTGAATTGCAAAACCCTTCCCCAAGGCTCCTTTCCTGTAATTGTAAAACTTAAATTACAGGTTAACCTTAAGACCCCTTTAGGAGTTCCTACCTGGGCACAAAACTTCAAGGTGACCACTATAATGACCCTCCTGGGGTGACAATAATGAGCAACACCACCATCTTAGACTTATTAAGCAGGTGCAAGGACCAAAGCCCTAACTGAGAATGTGCCCATGACATAGACAAGAAAAACAGAATGGATTACCTCCAAAGGCACAGAATGATGTCACTGGCCTGCACCCCTGAACCCCTTTCCCTATATAGGACACTGAACAGCTCCCCTCAGGGGGCTAGCTTTCCTGTAACTATCTCTCTTCTACATAAGTCTATCTCCTCTTTTAATAAAGCATTGCATGCTTTACTGCTGGGTGCATTGTTCATTTCTATGACTTTGGGACCCAAGAGCCTAATTCGGTAACAATCCCATACATATTTAAGTTTGGAATTATGCCTTTAGTGGAGAGGGTGAAATTCCATGAATACTCCATTGCAATTATAATTCTATTCCAGAGCTTCCCAAACTCGTGTGAAGAGAAAATTATTCTCTGGGGAGAGGGTGGGAGAAGGGTTTTGAAATATATGTGGAGAGCAAAAAAATAAATCCTTCATCACATAAATTCATTTGTTCAAGCCACAAAGTGTAACCAGTTTCTTTTTTACCCTAGGGTTTTCCTAAACTTTCAATGTGCTAACACCTAGGGTGTGACATCTAGAAGCAGCATTTCCCAACCTTGTTTGACCACAAAGCTCTTTGATCTCAGAGCAGCTCACTCTCAGCATGGCTCCATTCCCCATTTAGTAAAAGAAGCCATCTGCTTCCTGCATCAGACCTCACTCTTCTGTTCCTTCTCCAGCTGCTGGTGCATGTCTTCCCTCTATCGCTTTACTTACACTCTGCCCCCTCTGCCTTCCTCTGGGACTTGACTCTGTCCTGTGCATCTTTACTCTTCAGTGGCTGGCTTCTTCCCTAAAACAGACATGTGCTTTACATCTCCCCTATCATAAAAAAGAACAACCCTAGAGAATGTCAAATGGTACAGCCCCTCTGGAAAATAGACAGTTTTTTTAAATAAAATAAATATACATCTTTCATACAACTCAGCAGTTATACTCCTGAGCATTTATCTTGGAGAAATGAAAACTTATGTACACCCATAAACCTGTATGCAAGTGTTCATAGCAGTTTTATTGGGATTAACCAAAAACCAGAAGCAACCAAAATGTTCTTCAATAGATGAATAGATTTTTTTTAAAAAAACCTGTGGTATATCCATACCATGGAATACTACTCAGCAATGAAAATGAGTGAACTATTGGTACACATACAGCTTGGATGAATCTCCACAGTGTATGCTCAGTGAAAAAAGTCCATTTCAAAAGTTCACACACTATATGATTTTATTTAAATAGCGTTCTAGAAACGACAAAATTATAGAGATGGAGAACAAACTAGTAGTTACCAGAGGCTAGGAATGGAGTGGGGAGGAAGGGCAGTGGGTGTGACTATACAGGGGTAGCTCCAGGAAGATTTTTGTGGTGATGGCACTTGATTGCAGTGATGTCTACACAAATCTGCACATGTGATAATATAACAGAATTTCCTCAGACCCTATATTCCACTCCAAGTACAACAATATCTTCTTTCCCTCTTTTCAGCAAATTTACTGAAAATATTTTAACTTATATTCTCCATGTCTACTTTCTCCTGCACCATCACCCTGTTCATTCATTTATTCATCAGATATTTATTAAGTGCTGTGGCATGCACTGCTCTAGGTTCTTGGAACTAATACATTGATGAGCAAAATCTCTTCCCTCATGTAGCTTACATTTGAGGGAGAGTAGGAGTGGCAGACAATAAACAAAGTAAATAAGAAGTGTAGTATGTTAAATGGCAATAAGTGCTATGAAGAAAAATTAGTAAAAAAGGATAGTGCTTGAGTGGAAACAAATGTGATTTAAATACGGTGTTACCTAAGGCCTCACTGAGAGGTGGCATTTAAGCAAAGAACTGAAGAAAATAAAGGAGTGAGTTCAGTAGAAATCTGGGAGCATCATTCCTGGCACAGCAAACAGCAAGTGCAAAGGCCCCGTGGCAGGAACCCTCCTGGCTTTTCTGAGAAACTGTGAGCAGGTCTGTGTGATAGGAGCAGAGAGAGTAGCAGGAGATGAGGCCCAGGAGGTAAGCGGTTGAAGGTGCGGAGACCAGATCACACCAGGACCTTGTGGAGCACTGTAAATAAGCAAAATGAGTGAGTTGAGAAGACTTTGGTGAGTTTTGAACACAGGAGTGACATGATCTAGCCTAGATTTTTACAGGATCTGTTGAGGATGGAATGGTCCTTTGAAATTGCTCTTGCCAAGGTAAATAACAACTTCCATTTTGCAGAATCTGGTGGCCTCTTCTCAGTCCTTCTTCTTGCTGATTGGCCTTTCAGCAGCATTTGACCCTGTTGACAACACTTGTTCTCTGGTCAGTGTCTTTATCTCCTACCTCTCTGGACCACTCCTTCTCAGTCTCTTTTCCTCTACCTGTTCCATGAGTGTTGGCCTTTCTCAAGAGTGTGTATGTGACTTTCATATCACTTAAGTACAAATACTCATCTTGGGCAATCTGATCGTCTCCCCTGGTTTCATCCCAACTACGTGCTAATGCTTCCAAAACTGGTGTCACTTGCTAGGATGACTTGCCTCAGCTCCAGACCCAAAGAGCCAGCTGCTTATTGCATATTCCACTTAGATGTCCCAACGTCCTTCAAACTCAACTTGTGCAAAATGGAGGTGTCTTCCCTGCTGCCCCTCTCCTGACCCCCAGCAGGATGGCATCTCCTCCTGTGTCCCCAAGCTCAATTAGAAGCAGGACATACACCTTATTACTTAAGCTAGAAGTCTAGGAGTCATTTTTTTTTCTTTCTTTCTTTCTTTTTTTTCCAGAAATAATTTTTTTTAATTTTCCACCTTTAACTGAGGCAGTCAGGTCATCTTCCATCTGTATTTCTTACTAGCATTTAGCCCAAATAATTAGAACATAAACTGTACAAAATAGGTAGGAAAATATACCCTTTTGCATTGCAATAGAAGCTTGCACTTGGCATTTCTTTAATATTTTTTAAAAACAAGCTGGTAGAAAAAAACATGAAATTACATCTAAATCCTATTGCCTGTAATGCCATCACAAAACTGATACTGTGGCCTTTGCATCAACATTTTTCCTTCAAAAATCTCTTACCTATGCATTATTTTATCTCAACACATGGTGTGATGGGAAAGCCATAACGCCTTGAATCAAAAAGTTGACTGTGCGTTGGGACAAGTCATTCACTCTCTCCAAGCATCTGTTCAGGAGTTATCTTTAAATCTTGCCTTTCCCTCACTCTTCAAATCCATTCCATCACCAAGTCATCTTGCTCCTACCTCCCAACTAGCATGTCAATCTTCCACTGCACTCCTTTGCTTCAGCCACAGGACCCTGCTTACCTGCCCAGCTCCATCTTTCTCTCTCTTGGGAAAATAGAATAGTTTGGTCAGGGCCCTCACCTCGGGTACAGTAGGGTGTAGTTCAGCATCCTTTGTAAGCAAATTGTGTGTGTGTGTGTGTGTGTGTGTGTGTGTGTGTGTGTGTGTGTGGAGTTAGTGTGCATGTGTGCCAATATGTCTTTTTAGTTTTGTTGCTATTCTTGTGTTCTTCAGAGAGAGAGAGGGAAAGAGAGAGAGAGTTTTAGTGAGGTAGGCGGGCAGGCATCTGCCTCGGGCATCCACCTGGCACAGCCATGCTTTCCAACCTACAGCTTCCAAGGACCTTTTGGCCAGTTACCTAGCTTATAGACCTGCGTGAAGGGGTCTGGGGACCCAGCCTGGCGTGTTTAGGGTTTGTAACCCAGTCTGTGAATGGGCTTGAGGGCTCTGTGAGCTCCAGACCCAGCTCTACCTAGCTCAACAATCGGCCCAGTCAGTGAAGGATGACCAGCAGGTAAAAGAGCCCGACAACTGGTGGGGTTGTGGTTGCCTAGCTTTACAATTGGCATCATGAATAGGATTAAGAGCTAGACAATTGGTGCTGTGAGGATTCCAAGCCTTAGCCTAGCCAGACACCCTCCCTGTCTACACTGCAGCCACACCAACCTTCTTTCAGTTTCTTGAAAGATCAGCCACATTCTTTAGCCTTTTCACAAGCCCTTCACCCACCTCCTTGCTTCCCCTGTATCAGTCTTGCACATCATTCAGGTCTCAGCTTTAATGTGAATTTCTCTGGGAAAACCTTCCTGACTCACGAATGAGGCGAGACCCCCCTGCTCTGCACTCTTGGAGCACTGTGTATTTCCCCTCTCGTGGCCCTCACACATCATACATGGCTTGTGGCTTTGTTGAATTGTCTTTCTTCCTCACTGCATGACATGCTGAGTGGAGCCAGAGATGGTGTCTCTGAGCTCTCTTGTATCCTCAGTGTCTAGAGCATTACCTGACATATAGGAGGCCCTCGAAGAGTGTATTAAGTGAATAAAGGAAGTGAACGGATAGATCCCGGGGCTCGTATAACTCAGCACATCCTGGCCTATCTCATTTACTACTGTATCCCCAGTGCCTAGAACTGGAACACAAAGCAGGCGTTCAATAAATGTATGCTGAATAAATAAATGAATGCACATAGCGAAATTCCATTCTGGTGGTCTAAGAAATAAGTTATTCAATCTGTGATACAATTACATTGAGAACCATCCTCCTAATTCTTAACTGAAAGACCAATCATGAGACCAAATCACACAGAAAGGAAGAAAATATAAACAGAAACACAAAATACCATCTTAATAGATCTTTATGCATATTTTATTCACCCTCCCCAAGGTACATGCACCTTCCCCAACTTATCAGAATACTAGATTTTATTTTTAAAAGGATTGTGTTAGAGATGTTCCAGATTTGGGGTCTCCAAGCCCAGCTGGAAGAGAAGGAGGCACTAGCTGAAAATAGGTAGATTAAGGGAAAAGCTATAAACTGGATTATATGACCCAAGACACATTCTTCTTGACTTGTTTCCAAAAAACTAGCAGTCAGGCTATTGGAGGACAGACAGGCAATTGAAGGATCCTTTCTGGAGGGAAAGAGCAGCCCAAGAGAAAAGGCTAGTACATTTTGACATTTGGAAATGTCTCAATGAAATGAATGGGTTCCACCTAATAACCCCAGTGTGACACCCATTGTTACCCATTGTCAATCTCTTCCTGTGAACACAGAAATGTTCCATTTAGCTTTTAGTGCCTCATTTTTAAGTATTATTAGGCAGCCAAAGATCACCAGGCTTTTGAGGAAATCCACCAACATAAAAGTCAGAGACCAAAACAAAGAAGAATAGGGATTCAGAAGAAACCAAGACAATTCAGAGAGCAGAAAAAAACTTGAGTGACGTGTGATTAATGTCTATAGAAAGATAATAGTAAATATTGTATCAATGAAAAAAGAAAGCTCTTGGAAATTAAACATTTTGATAGCAGAGATAAAAAATTCATAGAACAAAAAGACAAGGAGATGGGAATAAGAAATAAGATCAATGTTTAAAAAAATCTATGTTAAATGTTTAGCTTCTATTTGCTCATGGTAGGTTTTCAATATTTAGTACCTATTTTCATGTCACTCAGAAGATAAATTTGTCAGTGATCTTTGCTCATGAGATTCCTGCTAATTGGAATACATGTTCTAGGACTGTCTTATTGAAACATAAGTTTCAAAGTTTCACACATATTATTTTAGGACACCAAACAGATTTGTACCTAGCAATGAGTTTACTCAGCATTTATAATATACGGTGCAATTGTATTGATTTAAACATCGTTATTAAATGCTGAGATTTCAACTCCTCATGAAAAATCTCAAAGAGGTATCAAAATAAGCTGGTTTTAGCACCTAAAAATTGTATCATCCACAGGTCACATTCAAGAATTAAGTTTCTAAGAAGTTTAGAATATTTCTCTCCAACTTTATGCTTAGCTAAAAAGGTTTAATACACTAAAGCAAAGATGAAGCTCAAATTCCAAAAACCAAATTTTACCCACATGGTGTAGTAAAAGCAAAGTTTAATGTAATCCTTGAGTTTCTTTTCACTTCCAAATTCACTCTGCAGGTGGTATGATTATAAATTTAATCCTCATATTTAGATAGGAAAAAGATTTACAAAATAACTGAATTCATCAAACATTAAATCAGACACATGTGCTTTCCAGACAGTTTAATTCTACAAGAATTGAAGTGTTTTCTACTTCTTCTATAGACGTTTCTATTACCTATCATTGTTCTGCTGGACAGCAAACCAGTTGTCCTAACATCCCCAGAAATTGTCCCAAATTCCCACACTCAACTTGCTGTGGTAAAGTTTAGAATATTTCCTCCCAGCTGTCTGCTGGGGGAAAGCACTAATGCTCTGTCTCATGCAAGATTGCAATCTAAAATACAAAGAGCATTTACTAGAAAACAAACAGGGCTTAGGTAATGGCATTTGCTTATGTTGCTTTTCCATTGACCGATGGATTAGAACTGGGAGAACCCTCCATTATTTCAGTGAAATCTATCACTCGTTGATTAAACACATATTGAGCCAGATGCTGTACTTGGATCTAATAATAACATGATGAAAAGACACCGTCTAATAGTCAAGCCACTGTACTGTAGGCATATGCAGAGCCTCATATTGTTCAACAGCTTTATTTAAATAAAAAAGATAAAAAGAACCAGAACAACAGTTTTTTCTGAGTCCTGCTGTAAAAGAGCGTAGCTAAATCCATTGTGTAATCTGTACTACTTGACAAGTACAAAGTTCTATTTGCTGCTTTAATGTCGACACAACTTTTTGTGGATTCATTGTTCTGCTTTTACGGATTGCTTTTTTCTGAGATTTCTGGAAGTTCTGTTACTTAGGGGTTAAAAGCACAAACCTTAGGGTTCAACAGGCCAGGGTCCAAATCCCTGCTCTGAGAGCTTGGCCTGGGGCAAGATACTTCATGTCTCCAAGCCTGACAAATTAAGATTAAATTTGGCAGCATGTGACAGCAAGTCCAAGTCAACAGTGACGGAGATTTACCAGGATTTGTACTTTCACATTAAAGAAGTGCAGAGCTGATGTCCAGGCCTTGGGCGGCACATGCACGAAGCCACCATGGACCTGGGCTCCTTCTACTGTCTGCTTCACTATCCCCAGGGAGTGGCTTTGTCTTCGTAACCCAAGATGGCTCTGGAAGCTGCAACCACTACATCTACATTCCAGATAGCAGGATGATGGAAAGGCCCAAAATGCTGGTTTCTGACTCCTTCCTGGTGGTAAAATGACAGGTACTAAGAGTCTACCCTTTCATTTATTCATACATTCATTTATTCGACAAATATTTACTGAGCACGTGCTATGTGCCAACAGCTATAGTAGGCACTGGAAATACAATGGTGAGTGAGATAGACGGGGTCCCTGTCCTCACAGCCTATAGGGTATTGAAGAACCTTCAGAACAATTTAACTGGCATGGCAATAAGCCCTGCGTGCGAAAGAAAAAACATTGTAAGATGGTAAAAATCACAGACAAAGAGGACCTGATTTAGGTAGGGGCATCAGAATAATTTCTTTGGGAAGTTAAATTTGACCTGGAACCTGAGAGATGAGTAGTAATTACTACGTGGGAAGAAACTGCTTGTTGCTTAGACACTAGCTAGCCTCCCTTTCTTTGTTAGTTCTAGAACTCAGACTTCATTCAGGGAAACAGCCCTCCTTACAGACAGGCAAGGACAATGGAATGGCAGCAGAGCTGTTGAATGGAGTTTCCAAAAGCGTTCTTTAAAGGGAATGACTAGGCACTGAAGGTGCCCTTTGCTTTTACTCTTCCTCCTGCCTGGAAAGTAGATATAGTGGCAGACACTGCAGTAGCCGTGAGAGCTTGAGGATGGAGACTATGCACTGAATGTTGGGAAAGGTAGTCTCATTCATGCTGGGCCACATAGGAACGGACCTAGGACATTTCTTTACAAGAGACAAAAGAGATAAAGGGCCCATGTGGCCTGGGCCAGGTTTATCACTTTGTGTGGGAATACCTTTCCCTCTGTCTGGCTCCAAGTGTGCTCCTTTGTCCTGTGTAAGCATGTGTGTCAGTGACTCGCAGGCACACCCCGAGCTCCCAGTGTTTCAGACTCCACGGAAGGGGTAAGGGAAGACCAGGTCCCTCTGCTGCAGCAGGAGCAGGGTGATGAGGCCAGCTGCTCTGAGGGTACCATTGAACACGAGGGACTGACACCCACTACTGTCTCTTCTCTGCATGAGTCAAGCCTTGTTCCATCCAGGGCTCAACTGTGTTTTTTTCCTTGGTGACTCCAATGCCAGGATGCAGTGGGCAGAAGGGCTCAGATTTCTGCTCCTGTTAATAAGCAACAGATGCCACTTGCTGAACAGTTTGGCACAGTGAGCAGGTCTCTGTCAAAAGATGCAATTACAACAAATTTAGTTTAAAGATCTTAACCGGCTTTTATTTGCAATTCTAGAATCAGGCAATTATGCATCCTATAAAATAGAATGAGTGTTCCAGTGAACTGAACTGGGAAGTTTGGCTTTATAGACAGAAAAGGGCTGAGGAAAGCAGAAACAGAGAACAAAAAATAGATTGGTTGTTTCAAAGTTACTTTTGTTGTAAGATTAAACCAGAGGGAACTTTGTTATGCTGGTTAAAACTGGCTTGTTTGGGGATTTGGCTGCTATTTTCTCTCTCTCCTAATTTCTCAAGAAGGTCAGATAAGCAACTTATTTTGGCTTGGTGGTATGCAACTTTAGCATGAGTAACTCCATTTTGGTTTGGTCTGTGGGCCCAGTGCAGGAGCTCAGTCCACACCAATAGCCTCCTATAAATTTTATTGAGCATCTCCAATGGAACGCATCATGGCCTGCCGGCAACGAAAGGGCTTGTCAACCCCCTTGCCCAGGGTGGCACTGACTCCCCAGGGGCCATGGACTGGCTGACATCTAGCCTCTTTCTGGACACATGGGGATACCTCCATGGTGTTCCAGGAGCCGCAGATGATGTCAGAGGGAAGTTGAGGAGCTGCAGGTAAGGAGTCCCACTCAGTCCAGGTTGCTTTTGAACCTCAAATAGGATCTGCTTTTACTCAGTGCAAAATCCCTGATGGCAGTGCTGAAAACAAAACCTTTGAAATGAGATCCTTTCCTGAGAATGAAATACAAAAGCTGAGGGACAGATGTGGACAAAAGCATCCAAATGGTGCAGTTAAGGAGGAACCACATAAAAATGGGCCTTGGGGGCTGGCCAGTTAGCTTAGTTGGTTAGAGCATGGTGTTATAACACCAAGATCAAGGGTTCAGATCCCCATACCAGCCAGCCACCCCCTCAAAAAAGAAGAATGGGCCTTGGGCCTGGAGCCCTTCCTTACCAAAACAAAAAGAGTCCACATGGCCTAGGCCCGGCATATTGCTTTGTGTGGGAATACCTTTCCCTGTTTCAGGCTCCAGGTGTGCTCCTTTGTTCTGCTTTAGTATGTGTGTCAGTGGCCCCCAGGCACACCCCAGTTCTCAGTGATTCAGACTCCATGGTGGGGGGGCGGTGTCTGAGGATGGACAGAGTCATTTTGCTGCAGCACAAGAGCAGTTCAGAAGGCACAATTGCCCTGGAAGAAGATATTCACAACACATTTAACTGACAAAAGAACAGTATTCAGCATATACAAAGAAGTATAAACCAATTTTAAGTGACAAATCACTTGTATCAGTCAGGGTTCTCCAGAGAAACAGAAGCAATAGGATATAAATAGAGAGAGAGAGATACAGAAAGAGATTTATTGAGGGATTGGCTCATGAAATTGTGGATTGAGAAGTTACACAACCTGAAGTCTGCAAACTGGACACAGGATAGTTCCAGCACAAGGCCAAAGGCCTGAGAACCAGGGGAGCCAAAGGTCTAAGTCTCAGACCAAATCCAAAGGTCCAAGAATTAGGAGTGCCAATGTCTGAAGGTAGGAGAAGATGGATGTTCCAGCTCAGGAAGAGAGCGAGATTCACCCTTCCTCTGCCTTGTTGTTCTATTAAGGTCCTCAATGGTTTGGATGATACCTACCCATGATGGTGAGAGTGCTCTTTACTCAGCCTAATGATTCAAATGCTAATCTCTTCCAGAAACACCCTAACAGACACACCCAGAAGTAATGTTTTACCAGCTATCTGTGCATCCCTTAGCCCAATCAAGTTGACACATAAAATTAGCAATCACACTACTAAATGATAAATGGGTAAATGGCATTAGCAAACACTTCACAGAAGTGGAAATAGGAATTGTGAATAAATCTATGTGAAGATGTTCAACCTCACTAGCAACTAAAATCATGATAAAATACCACTTCATACCCACTAGATTGACAACAACAACAACAAAAGTCTAGCAAAATCAAGGGGTGACAAGAATGTGGTAAAATGAGAACTCATATACTGGCAGCAAAAAAAAAAAAGAAAGCAATTTAGCACTGACTCATAAGGTTAAGTGCATATATCCTATCTCCCAGTAATTCTACTCCTACTTTTCTTTCTACTGGTATTTTTAAACTTGTGAATCAGGAGACATGCTTAAATTTTTTTCACAGCGTCATTGTTTGTAATAGAAACTAGAAGCAATCCAAATGTCCATTGACAGGAGAATAGATAAATAAGTTGTGATGTAGTCACACAGTGTTAGAGTCTTACAGTGAAATATTACACATCAGCAAAAATGATCCAACCAAACATACATGGAATAACATGAATGAATCTTAGAATTACAATATTAGGGGAAGAAAATCACAGAATACTGCATTTAGTATAAACACCCTTTAGTAGAGCTCAGAATCAAGATGAGGAGGGACTGCATCAGTAACTTCAATGGCATTGGTAATTTCTAGTCTGAGTTTAAATAGTGGGTTCACAGGTATCTGGTTTATTAGTATGCTTTATAAGTAGCACATACATTATAATTATTCTTCTGATGTGTGAACTAATGCATTTAAAAGTAACCATAGAGAAAACTATTTGCACCTCTGGCCACTTTTGGCTACCTCCCTATTTGTCTCCTGTGTGTGGCTGTCTATTCCTCATCAAGAAGTACAGGACTGCAGTGGACATCTCTCCAGTGGCTTCCCAGTGCCTTCTGCACACTCCTCTTATGTTTAGGGACTGTCCACCTTGGGAGCCCCACCTCCCTAGGGAGCAGCCAGAAGACTCACTTTCCCCACAGGTGGGGGCAGGCATGTGGCCCAGCTCTGTGGATCAGTGGCACCCTCAGATTTCAATTTAGACAAAGCAGGCTGAGGGAGGCTCCCGTGGGATCAGAGCTGTGGTGGGTTGGAAGCAGAGGCACCTAATGTTCAGAGGTAGCAGCGGTCACAAGATCGAATCTGTATTGCAGAAGGGCCAGGGTATCAGCCACGGCAATGGGAGTCTTGAAAGGGCAAAAGGGAGCTTCTGCATCAGATGAGCCCTGAGGCAGTCTAGGGTATTATTTCTGAAAGCTCTGCCTCAGTCTTTTCTCTGGCCCTCAAGCCAACCTCTTAATAAATTGCTTCTCTGCTGAATCAGCCAGGATTGGCTTCTGTTACCTGCATAAAGCCATCTTCCGTGCTATTTTTCTCCTAAAACTTCTTGATAGGTCTTACCTCCCAACATTTTGCATTCCATAAACCAATATCCAACATGTCCTTGGCACTAGGGATACAAAACATAAAATTGTATACATGCATGTATAAAATTATATACATGCATCTCTATATACACACACATACATACATATATGCACATATATATAAACACACACACAAGTTTCATGCCCTCAGGAACAAAATGTCTAATCAGGAAGGTGGTCCTGGACACCACTGGTTAGTTAATACAACATGCACTCCCATTCCCCTCCCCTCTTGCCTGCTTCTGTTATAGAAGCTGGGAAAGATATACACTTCCCATCCCTTGTGGCTGGGGGTAGCCATGTGACACACTCCAGCCGGTGAGAAATAAGTAGAAATCTGTTGGGGGGACTTGTTAGAAAAGTTTTTTCTCTTCAGACCAAGACAGATGAAGCCAGTGCCCTCGCGTCCCCCTTCCTGCTGCCTCGAACGTGTTTATGGTACCTGAACCCTCACAGAACCATGAAGGGCCAAGCCGAGAGCCGGGACAGCAGATGCAGCACTAAGCAGTTGAACTGACACCTGGAAAAGCCTCTCTCTGGACTTGCTGCTATATGAGAAAAACAAACTGTTATTTGTTTATGCTGCTGTTCATCAAATATTCTGCTGCTTGCAGCTGAAAGCATTGCTAACTAAAACAGAGCAGAATTACAAACAAGGAGGGGTAGGTAGTGTGATGTGAATGAAGGGCCTCCTTCCTGACAGACACAATGGAATGTTCTCTGTCGTTATACTCCATAATCTGGGGAGCATTTGAATCTCTTGAGCACCCAGTCACTAGTCAAAATCCTTCCTCCTTTGGCTTTGGTGACTTTACACCATTAATGGTAGAAAGCTGCACACAGTGCCCAAGTGCCCAACGCCAGAGCTGTGTAAAGGGGTTTTCCAGCTGGGAAACTCCGAGCACACCTATTACTAATATGAGGGGCAGAGCCGGCTCCCTGGGCACATGACTTGTGTTATCCCACAAAAGAGCCCTCTGCATGGTTTAATGCTCTGCTGTCGCCATCTTGAAATTCTTAATTTTAGACAAGGGGTCCCACATTTTCACTCTGTGCTGGGCTCGGCAAATTAGGTAACTGGATCTGGGAATAGATCCTAAAATACTAGTAGACCAAATTAGAAATATGGTGCCAATTAACTCAATTTCCCTCCACCTTGATTCTCATATATCTGGTGAAATATAAACTGACTTCTTCCTACTAAAGGACATACGTAATATCCTCAAATGAAAACCAAACACTCCTCATGATGCTGACTCTGCTCTGTGGGTTTTTTGGTTTTTGATTTTTTTTAATACAAACATGCAGGTTTGAAGAAGCAGCTCCCTACCTGGGAAACAGCCTGTGTGACAGTTTCTCAGGCTGTAGTCACCAACGAAGGAAACCAAATAATGCTCTGGCATAGTGACTTGCTTTATTACTTTATTACTTTTTTTTTTTCTGAACTCTAACACTTCCTATGTGCTTTGCAAGAATTTGTCCATTTTAGAGAACAAAAAAGAAAACCAAAGTGAGAATGAGGACCCTAGAAAGTACGAAACACTTTCCTAGCTCAAAACCAAGGTAGGGGAATTAAAAATATATTTTGAGCAAAACTTTGTCACATTACATGTGTATATATGTTAGAATTCGAGATCAACTGCTACAGCAAAGGTCAAAATAACAGTGGCCTTGCAAGTTAGATGTTAGATGTTTTTTTCTTAAGTAACGGGATGTTAGCAGTCCAGAAATGAATCACTGGCCCATGGTGTTGGGGACCCAGCTTCCTCAAGTCTTGTGGTGTAAAATGTTCCTGCTCTGGATCCCACCATTATGTCTGCATTTCAGCGAGATGAGGGGAGAAGAGGAAGAGGAAGGTTCACTCTTCCACCTTATGCAAATCTGGAGGCTTTTTTCAAGGAACTACTCTCTTGGTTTCCTCCAGCCCCACTAGTGGCTACTTTTCATTCTCTGGTTCTTTCTCCTTATTCCAATATTTTAGTGTTGGAGGACACTAAGCTCAGTCCTTGGTTCTTTACTTTTTTTCTCTCCCTCTCTCTACACTCTTTCCTTTTGTGGACTCATGTCTTTAGGTACCATCTTCGAGCCAATAACTCAGAAATTTACATCTCCAGCCCAAATCTTTCTCCTGAACTCCGGACTCATATATCAAAATCAAGCTACTTCCTCCACATCTCTGCTTGGATGTCTAATGAATGTCCGCACTTCTGACCTCCCCCTGCAAACCTGCTCACCCACAGCCTTCCCAGCTGATGATGTCCTAGTTCCTGTCCTCATTGATGGCAACTTCTTTCTTATAGTCTCTCGGGCCAAAAATCAGTCTTGTCTTTGACTCCTCTCTCACACCCAACTTCCAGTCTGTGAAGAAGTTCTGACGGTCCTTCCTTACAAATACATCCAGAATCTGACGATTCTCAACACTTCTACTCTCCCACCCTAGTCTAAACTACTGTCAGCTCTTCCGGAATTATTGCAATCGCCCGACTGGTTTCTGCTTCCGCCCTTGCCCCCTACAGACTATTCTTAATCTGGAGGCCAGAGTGATACTATTTGAGTCAGATCATGTGTTTCACTCTGTTCAAAATCCTCTAATGGCTTCCACCTCACTCAGAATAAAAAGCCAAGTTCTTAAAGTGGCCTGAGGGCCCTCCATGGTCAGCCGTTCCTGTCCCCCATCCATCGCTGACTTTACCTCCTGTCTCTCTCTCATTCATTCCCCTCGAGCTACACAGGCCTCCTTTCTGTTCCTCACATGTGCCAGCAGGCTCCAGCCTGGCAGTTCTCTCATCGTGGGGAGCTCTTTCCCCGGATATCTCCACTGCTCATCCACTCACCTCCTTCAAGCCTTTGCTCAAATGTCATTTTCTCAGTGAGGCCTAGTTGGACCATCCCACTGAACATCGCAACGCACTTGTGAAGGAAGTTAAAATACGATGCCATGGCTAATACCTTCATTAGAGGAACTACCTTCATTAGAGCAACTACCTTAATTTGAACATGAGAAGGAGGTATATAATTTTTATTAGTGGAAAATATTTCTCTCTTTCCTTTTTAAATAAATGTTGATATTTTAAACATATCAGCTAGAGGCAGTGTTAGATTATTAGCCTTGCCCAGGATGACTCATGAAGTTCTAAATGACTGCTCCTCATCAATGCTGATATCATTAAGTCTCCTGTTGCCTCTCTGACCACTCCCTACTTTGTCTCTTTCTGGTATTCTTCCATCTCCTGATAGAGGGTACCTTCCTTAGGCTCTGACCTCTACCGTTGTTCATCTCGCTGAATGATGGCTCATTTAGGGAAACCGTCCTATCTCCTGGCTGTTGAACTCACCCTGTGAAAGCCTGCATCTTTATTTAAGTTCCTGTCAGACATTTTTCCACCTACTTTCCTCTTGAATGTCCCATTGCTACTTCAAAGTCAATACTTATAATTAAACTCCCCATCACCTGCAAATAGCTTGCCTTCACAGATTCTCCCTTCCTAAGCAGGGAAGGAGTGACAGGGCCCTAAGCAAGGCACTGGTCTATGGCCTCCCACATTCAAAAGCCTATATATCTAGCTGATTCGGCCTTTCATTTCCTCAATGAAGACATCCAGCAAGTTTTATCAAAAATGCCTCCAGCTGGCTTAACTGTTGTTAAAAAAATAATATTCCAAAAAAGTTAGTCATGACTCTCATAGATATACAGAGATAAAAAATGAACACATGTTCAAGATTTTATTTAACTTGTGAAGGAAACAGATAGTCATTGTACCTGGTTCAAAAGGGAGTTCTAAGAACGATACATTTATAGATCAGAAATATTGAAATGAATGTGCAAATGGAGACATTGGGTTTTTTCCCACAGGAGATGGGAGGCTGTCAGTTGAACTTCTACTGGACATAATATAACCTGAATATAGAACAGAACAAGAATATAACTTGCATCTCGTAACTATCTATACTTTTCAGAGTTGTGCAAGAGCTTCCACAGGATTTGAGGAAGATAAGGTAGAGAGTCTCCTCAAGGGTCTCTCTGGGCAAAGCACAGTTTTCCTCTGGAGTACACCTCTTCCCTGCACTCAGTCTTTCTCCACCCTTGACTCCAGTGTCTATCAATTGTACTGAAACATAGATTTTACCTCCACCAGCTTCTATAAGGAACATCAATGGCTCCCTATTAACTCCCATATGCGCAATAAACTTCTCTTGCCTTTCAAGATCCTCTTTCATCTAGCATCACCCTCTTTATATAACCACCTTTTATTCCAGGGAGGCTTGATCCCTCCACCCCAAGCCAAGCCAGCACCCTCCCACACACTCTTCCTGATGCTGATGTCTCCCTCAATCGCCCATATCCTTCTCATTCTGCTGGCTCATTTAGAGCTTTCTTTATTTTTGCATTTATTATCTGAAAGCCACAAGCCACACGTATCCTGTTCTTTAATTATTAATGCTACCTCCGCTAGACCTTAAACATGC
Organism: Cynocephalus volans; assembly: GCF_027409185.1. Lineage (NCBI taxonomy): Eukaryota > Metazoa > Chordata > Mammalia > Dermoptera > Cynocephalidae > Cynocephalus > Cynocephalus volans. Next base: position 14,930,344 of record NC_084468.1, read on the forward strand.
AATCATTAAAACATTTGGTGAGTGCCTTGTATACGTACTAGGCACAGTCCAGACTCTAGATTTAGGCACTAGATACCCAGAGATGAAAGCCACGTCTCTCAAGATGTCTGGGGGGAGAATACAGGTGACTAACACTTTGAGACGGGCTGTTTTGGGAGTACAGACAGGGCACATGACACAGACAGGGAAGGACAGCAAAGATTTCCTGGAAGAAGTGGCATTGGTCAAGCAAAGGGGGCAGAAGGACAACTGGAGCATATGCACATATCTGTATGAAACACTCATTTTTTAAAAATCTTTTTACAATCATCGTATTGTTGTGGAACGAACTTGGCAAGAAAGACTCCAGGCACTCAGGGGGGTCAGAGGAGTCAGAAGGTTTATTACACATGGGACCCAGGTGAACTTTTGTTTTGAAATCCTGGGACCCTGAATATGAGTTTAACAGGGATTTTATAGGCAAGTTTGGCAGGATCCATAAGCTTAGGTTTAAATTTATATCTTAGGCAAGCAGCTGCGGGCTTCAGTTCCTTCACACCCGTGTGACTTAGGCGAGCAGGCGAGATTACAGAGACAAGCAGGGCAGGCAAGCAAGATTACAGAAGCAGAAATGCCAGCAGGCAGTTGATTATTAATTAGGCTGGCCCTGGGAGATAAGCACATTAGAGGCATTTTATAAGCTAGTCAGAATTTAATTTTGAATTTTCTCATCAGTATCTCTTGCCTCTACTAGATAATAAGGATAGCAGAATACACCACCTCAAAATATGCCATTTTGACATAAAGATTATTTTGAGCTAAAGTCATTTGTAAAACAGCAGATGTAAGACGGGCACTCTGCCCCTTCCCCCTTTTCTTCCTGAAAGCAAGAGATAGATAGAACTCCCCTGTGAGAGATGCCCTCCTTATACCAGGAGGAAAAGAACATTTTATCACCAGAAATGAGGAGTCAAGGCTGAGAGAAATATGTACAAAAAACCTTGTTAAAGTAACCTTTATGTTCCTTTAGTTTCTCCATATATTTTAGTTACTTTCTCACAATTACTACTCTTTGTTCAATCTATCATATGAATACTTAGGCCTAACCACTTTTGGGGTCTTCATTTTCCTATGAGGGCTCCCCTGTACGATACAAAAATATTAAATAAAATGTAATGCTCTTCTCCTGTTAATCTGTCTTATGCCAATTTAATTCTCACGCTGGAGACCCGAAGAGAGTAGAGATAAAGCTTTGTCTCCCGTAAAATAATAAAGTCCTTGGGACTTTAAAGTCCAGGGACACTGTTTTAGATTTCTTTTTTAATCCCGTGATTTCTGACAGAAAAATATAGTAAGCGCCTTGTGAATGTAGGACTTGATGAATGACTAAACCTTTCATTCCGAAGTGATCAAAAATACTGCTTGGTTATTTGGGGGCTGTGAAATGTATTTCTCCCATTAGGCATATGCAATACAAGTGGTGTACTCCTTGAAACAAAGAGAAAAGTAAATGATACACCAGAAAGTCTCTGGCTGGAGCAGCGAATGAATAAAACATAGGGAACAGACTCAGCTGAATGGAGATAGACAAGTGCAACCCATGCCCTGCAGCACGGTCGCCTCTGAAGCTCGCAGAGTCCCTTTACTAACACACAAGGTGGCGGGGAGGGGGACAGATTTTAGCACTCCATTTTTCCTTCGCAGAAATTGCAGCCTGACCTATCGCATTGGTCAAAGGGAAGAGCTATAAAGTGAATATAAAGATTTCGTTCTTTTTGGAGAGAATACAGATGAATTTTGGTGAATTTACGGTTTATAATGCAACTCTGCGTTAATTAGTAGAGGTGGAAGCCAGAGCGGACCTACCAGTCCCAACGCGCCCAGCCTTCCAGAAAGGACGATCAAACCCCAGCTCTGCCTGTGTCCAGCCGTTGGAGAGTGAAATAGACGTTTTTCCTTCCTGCACCTGAGACCAAGGCAGACTTTACTCACTTCAGCCGGTGTGGCTCTCCCCCCACCCCTGCTCCCTGGGCTAAAATCAAAGATCCAGCTAAAATCATGATCAGCTACTACTGTAATATCAAGGATGGTGTTCGTATCCCTTCTTGTGGTTCCCCGTGTTCTACGAATTGCCTCCAGCTGTGTACTTTTTTTACAATGAAAATTTTAAAACTTGTCCCCCCAAAATAAAAAAATACTAAAACACTGAGCCCCATTTCAAAGCTCCTATTTTTAAAAGCAGTGCTTGGGCTAACTACCTTACAGTGTTGCACCCTTGGACCTGCTGAAAGTTCAAAAGTAAGGACAGGAATAAAAATAACTCAGCTGGAGAGCCTTCACTTTCCAGTTGTATTATTTTGCAACGTGGACACCAGCTCTAGCGTTCCGTTCCTTTTTCCCCGGGCTCCCCAGCGCCCCGCCCCGCAAACTCCGTGCAGCCCTCGCCCCGCCTCAGCCCCACCCCCTCGTGGGACGTCACGAGCAAGGCTCCACCCCTTACGGCAGGCTCGTCCGGGGACTGTGGAGCCTCGCCCGAGAGCCCCGCCTCCTCGGCCCAGGCCCGCACGCGCACACGCACGCCGGCCGTCTTCTGAGCCCCTGCTAGAGCCGCGCGTTCATGCCTGCACCGCCTAGTCTGCCGGCGCGCGACCGCCCTCTCCGCGCCCGAGCCCGTCAGCGCGCGCGTCGGCCCACACCCCAAAGGCCCCGCCCCCAGCACCTGTCCCGTAGCTCCTCCAGGCGCGTGCCCGTCGACCCCGCGCGGCCGCCTGTCAGTGCGCGCGCGCCGACACGCCCCCAACAGCCCCGTCCCCCAGGCGCGCGCCCGCCCGCCGTGCGCCACGTGCTCGCCGTAGGGCGGCGCAGGGGGTAGAGCCGGGAATATGTTCTGGCTGCCCCTTCCGGCTGTTGGGCGAGTCGCCGTCCGACATCTGGGAGTGAAGCGTTTCTGGGGCCAGAGTGTCGCCGCCGTAGACATGACGAAGGTGAGAGTCAGCGGCTCCCTCCCGGGCCGCGACGGGAACCCTGCCCGCGGGCGACGGGGACTGCGGGGCGGGTCGAGGCCGCAGTTTCCGGGGCTCCTAGAAGCGCCAGGCTGCAAAATGATTCAAAAGAAAAGTGCCCTCCCCTTCCGGGGACCGGCCGTGGCAGGGGCCGGCGGCGCGGGGCTGCCGGGGTCCCCGAGGGTCCCCCAGCCGGCTGCCTTCTCAGGGTGCGATCTCGCTTGGAAGAGTGCCGGGTTCTCACCTGTCTGCGCCTGCTCCACTCATCATCTTGTGTAGTCCTCGCAGTGACCCAGGAAAGGTCGGTGCCGGTGCTGTTCCCACCTTAGCTTCCGGGAAGCCCAGGGTTGGTAAGGTGAGACGTCTTCTGAGGTCCCGGAGTCAGCCTGTCACAGGGCTCCACACCAAGACCCCTCCCTCAATGAAAGGACAGGTCAGGAAAACACAGGTGCTTTGGGAGTAAGTCGCCTGAAAGGGCTTCTGGAGAAAAGGAATGGCTCTCTAGGGAAAAAGGCTTGGCAGAGAGACGCATCTTTCTGTGCAATTAAGGGTGTCTTCTAGAAGAAAAGCCTTGTCCACTTCACTGAGCTCCAGAAAACTATGAGTAACGACACTATTCAGATGTGAAGGATCTGGCAAGAGAAATCCTAGTGGAATGAGGACAGGTTTGGGAGTCATGCCTGAGGACCAGAAACAAGTGACCGTCCCTGGCGACGGATGTTCTAGATGGAACTTGAGCTCAGGTCTCTTGCAGGTGTCACAGATGGCAGAGGGACCAGACACCTGTCTAGTGCTCTTTCCCATACCGCGTCACATTCTACCCAGATAATAGCTGTGTCCTGTCTCTGTTCCCTGCGTGGTTCCATGGAATCCCCAGCAATGAACAGTCTTAGGAAAGTTAGAACCTGGCAAAGTTACCAATGCCGAGGAATATTGTTTGATGAAAAAGACAAAGGGCACTGTCTGGTGTAAGTGTCTGTGCGGTTTGTGGAAAAGACCAAAGACCAAGAGGGAAGGCATCTGGATTCTCGCTCATTTCTACCACACACAGGCTAGTGGGTCAGACCAGGTTTCAGTTTCCTTATATGTAAAGTGAGAGTAAGACTACGCTTTCTTTCCACCTCACAGAGTTGCCATAAGGCAAACAAAGCATTTTGAAAGTCATAAATTGCTGTGCAAAAGCAAATACTACCATGTTTACTTCTTGTTTTGGGCGATTGGGGTTTGGGGCTTGTGAATGAGAGCGGGCAGTGGTGGGAGTGGGGGAAAGCCAGTAAGTGCTTGGCAGAACGCTCTGCTTCTACTCCTGCCTGTGCAGTTGCATCCTTTTTCTCTCTTTCGGTCTGTGAGTTGGCTAGAGTACTTACTAGTAATGGCAGGAGTAGCTATTGGCTTTACTGGGTTGGCGTCCCAGAATATCTGAGATTTGCATTTGAGGGCTGTAGGGGAGGAAGAACTTCCTTCTACCCTCCTATGTCTGTGGCTGGGTCTAAGAATTAAACTGACATACGACATAGTAACAGGAGGAAAGCATGCAGATTTTATTTAATATTTTCAAGTGTGCACGGGAGTCTGCAAAAGGAAAACGAAGACCTGAAGAAGGCCCAAAAGCTTACATACCCTTTTAAACAAAGAGTGATAAATTGTGGGAATGTGACAAGACAGAGAGGCTTGGGCTAGGGGCAGCAAATTGTGGGACAGTGACTAGGAAAAACGAGGATACTTCACAAAGTTCATGGGGAGAAAAATGGAAAGATAACATAAATCCTTCCATGAACTTTTTGTAGTACCCTCATATATGGGGGAAATTAATGGAAGATAAGGCTTATTTTAGCAGGTTTGTTTGTACAGGTCCATTTGGGTGTCGACTCCCAGTCTTGTGATAAGAATGTTTTACTCTTCCTGTTCTCGTGGGAAATTTTATGACCTGCTTTTAGGCGGAAAGAGAGCCCTTCCTGCTGTTAAAGTGCCTTCGCCTCACAATAGTCAACATGCCAATATGCCAAAGTGGCATATTTTGGGGTGGCACGTATTGAACCCCTGCAGGGTGTAACTTGGCAACAAATGGATTTGTTTTCTTGAAACAAATTTATTTTTGTTTAATGTGAAAGTGAAGCCCTTTCCTGAGAGTGACCACAAACACCTAGGACAAGGCCTGGGACGGGGAACAATTAGTCTTGCTTTGGCAGGAATTTGGAAAACTTAGGCAGGGTGCAAATGTAACTGACTGCCCAGCACCTGCTTCTTTTTGGGCTTTGTTTTTCTGTCCTTGGGGAGGACAGTTTTGGTGGAATTGTTTTTGCTCCTTATGGAATTTGGGGACTCCTGAGCCTCTCTGCGGGACCTACTCTAATTGTATTATACTCATCTCTTTTTCTTGTTCTCAGGGCCTTATTTTAGGGATCTATTCCAAAGAAGAAGAAGATGATGTGCCTCCATTTACAAGTGCAGGAGAGAATTTTGATAAATTGGTGGCAGGAAAGCTGAGAGAAATTTTGAACATGTAAGTGTTACCTGGGGGCCAGTTCATAAAGCAGCCCCAAATTGAAAGAGAATATTTTTTTGTGCTTTTTATCAGTAGATAAAATAGCACAGAAGTATCCGGGCCAGAAACTTCTCAGTGGAAGTGAAAGTATGTGTCTCTGGTATGTGCTTGGCACTTTGTGTTTCAGTATGGTAGGTCTGCAATTCTGAGAAGTCAGACTGTGTCCGTCCCAATCACAAGCCTGTTGTGAAAGACTGACCCTGAAGGATCTAGAAAGTACCAGATCTCCTCAGCCCACTCTCCTGGCTCAAGTTCGTTTTCCCCACCCTCGTCCTCCCTGCCCACCTTCCCACCAGCCTCTCCACCTCCTTTAACTTCCCTTTCTTTGTGGGAGACAGCAGGGTCCCTAGAATAATTAAAAACAGCCTAAGGGTTCTGCTCTTCTGTTGCATACCTGAAGTTATAAGAGCTTCTCAAATTTTAAAGCACAAGTCAATCACTTGGGTAGTAGTTAGAATGCAGATTCTAATTCAGTAAATCTAAGTGGGGCCTGAGATTCCAACAACTCCGATTAGCAGGGTCTAAAGAAAGTAGGGAAACATTGGAGCTGCAGGCCACATTTGGCAGAAATAGAAGTGTCAGCATGAGCCACCGTAACTAGGTATTGTTCAGATTATAGATAACCTATTAGAATCTAATAGATGCAGTCTAATAATCATAGTAATCATCAAATCATTGGATAACAGAATTTGCATCTCCTTTCAATTACCAGCCTTTCAGCAGTCAACAGAGCCTTCTTAAGTGCCTTGATTAATTCGTTAATCTAAATGTTAACCTGTTAGAGTACAGAACACACTGGCCTTCCTAACTCATGACTCATCTGCGGCACCAGAGCATCTGTACTCCAGGCTTCTGGCTACTACTGTGTATCCATCTGGTTTGGAATTTGTGCAGTATCCCATGTGTGGATAAGCCCCCACAGACAACCTCCGAGTCAGGTCAGCCACCTGGATTACCATGGTGGTTTTGGTGTCTTGTGTCATTTATTGGTAAGCTTTAAGATTCATTCAGTTCAGCTGTCATCCAGTGTTCAGATCTCCTGTGCGACTGCTCATTACCCATCTATGGCGTTGCTTTCTGTTGTTGTTTCCAAATAAGTTTGTGTAAAATCTAAACCGAAAGTTTGCTGAATTATTTTTGAGCTAAAATTAGAAGTGCTGCATCTAAGAAATCCAGCCTGAGGGCATTCTGTATTTGGATGAAAACATAAATGAAGCAAATCCACAGAAGGCGTTAGAATATTGTGATATTGTAAAGATGTGTTCATCTCACTTCCCAAGCCAGCAGAGCAAATTCTACTTTTTAAAACATCTATTTCATCTTGTTTTAGATCTGGACCACCTCTGAAGGCAGGCAAAACCCGAACCTTTTATGGTCTACATCAGGTATGACATAAAGATAATATTCATTTGGTAAACCCTCAATGTGCACCTACTATGTACCAAGAACTGTGACTGCTTGGTCATGCTGAATATTATATTAGACTTTATGGTTCGATTCCACTATTAGAAGTATTATTCAAGATTGTGAAAAGGTAAATTGCTATCAAACAGTACTGCGTATCTTGTGTTCTCAATCCGATGGCTTTCTTTGTTACTTTTGGCACTGTCTTACACAGAATTATTTGCAGGACTAGCCTCACTCTACCTTTCAAACACACAAGTTATAAAATTTAGCAAGACACAAGGGCTTTAAAAAAAACCACAGCCAAATTTCACGGTGAGTTTAGCCAGGTGCTGAGGTTGAAGTAATTGTGTGGCAGCTCAGTGAACCTCTCCCTGTGTACCATCTTGCTGGAAATGAATGCTGTAAGGAATTAAAGTGATTGATTTGGTGTATTTGTGACACAGGACTTCCCCAGCGTGGTGTTAGTTGGCCTTGGCAAAAAGGCAGCTGGAATCGATGACCAGGAAAACTGGCATGAAGGCAAAGAAAACATCAGAGCTGCTGTGGCAGGTTATTTTACTTTTTAAGTTTAATGTTGGTAAAGATTCTTAAGGATCTGCTCTTTATGATCATCTCTCTTCTCTATTGTTCTTTTACCATCATCACCTTTACCACATCCATACAGAAATGGCCCATCTTAACAAAAGTTCAGTTTCCCTTACTGAGTATGCGTTATAAGACATACAGAAGGTTAGCTTATGGAATTTTTATTTTTCATATTTCTACATCTCATGTTTGGAGGTTTTACTACCATTTATTTACTCTTGGTAGTATTGACCTTAGAGCTGGCAATGTTTTACCAGAAATTGTGGCGTGTGGATTTTTTCCTTTTTGTAATGCAACCCTGGTGTTGCTCAACTTTTAAATAACATGGATTCATCATATCTACAAATCAGAGAAATGGAAGCAAAGTGTGAGGTGCTTGTTTATTACTAGCAAGATGTGTGTGCCTGTCCCCGTTCGTCCCATGGATGGTTTGAAAGTATTGAGGTAGGTGCTATTGAGTCGCTTTATAGCTGAGCAGCAGAACGAGCCTTTACCATGGAGAGACTGTGGTTAAAAGATGCTTTGAAACATATTTCTGAAGCAGTGATCATTGGCATGATTAATCTTTGGCCCGTGTATATCATAAATGCTTGTTAATTTTTCTTTCCAAGTTCATGTTAAGTGGTTATTTCAGCACTTTTATATGGCAATTTTTGCTGACCTGATCTTAATAAAACGTTGTGTTAATAATGGACTCTGCTCACTTCATTGGCTAGAATTTCAACATCATCATTTCTCTATCATTTTTAATCTGGGAAGCTCTTGGTGATCGGGGGGCTTCATCAGGAAATCATAGTGCTTCATAAATAATACTAGTCATAATGCCACTTACTGAGGGCCTGCCCTGCTTTATGAGGAGGTGTTCATTTCATCCGTCAGTCTGTCCTCATCACTAGTTGTGGGGTACGTTCACGTCATCATTTTACAGAAGAGGAAATGGAGGCTCAGAATGGCCAAGTGTCAGGGCTGGGGTATGAACCACAGTCCTGTTGTTTCCTTGGCACACCACATCATGCCTCTGTCTTCTGCTATTTGAGTGGTGTTTGACTGATGACAGTTTTCTGCTTCCTGTGTCCTTTTGAAGCGGGGTGTAGGCAGGTTCAAGACCTGGAGCTGTCTTCCGTGGAGGTGGATCCATGTGGAGATGCTCAGGCAGCTGCAGAAGGAGCCGTGCTTGGTCTCTATGAGTACGATGACCTAAAGCAGAAGAAGAAGGTGGCTGTGTCGGCAAAGCTCTATGGAAGGTGATGGAAGGAAACTGGGATGAGGGTGGTATTCCCTGGCATTCTGACAGCGTGGCCTTTGGATAGGAGCTGCCTGCTTTTCAGCGTCGAGCTCGCTGTGCATGCAGCTTGTCTGTTTCCTCCCCTGTCATCTCAGCTATTGTAATAGTGTGATAACTGTCCCCAGTTTCTGCTCCTGGCTCTTGTCATGTGCATGTTCCCCTGGGATTCCCTAGACCCCTCCATGCTTCTTAGCTGCTAAGAAGCAACAGCCAAGTTGTCTCTTACCCGAGAGGGATGATTTCCATTTAACCAGCATCTGCTGTCATTATACTGAGTGCTAGAGCTACACAGATGAGGGGGTCTGGTCCTTGCCCTTCAGGTCTAGTGGGGAGACTTGTCTTTCAGCAGATCATTGAGCACCTTTTACAGTCCAGCCCTATTCTAGGTTCTGGGAGATGAGGTCCCTACAGTCAGGAGGAGACAGTACAAGACCTACAGGGCGTGGCCCTTGGCTCATCCTGGGGGTTGGCAGCTGTGACAGAGTGGCTGAGAATGAGGGCCCTGCAGCCAGCTGGCCCGGGTTTGGATCCTGGCTCCACCACTTCTTCACTGGGTGACCTCAGTTTAGTGACTGAAATCTCTTTGTGCTTCACTGTCTTCATTTGTAATTTTGATTTCATAAGGTTTTTATGATGATTCAAAAACAAACATGTCATGTGTGGCACACCGTAAACCCTCTCAGGCCATTAGCTGTTGTTTTTTGTTCATCTCCTTGACACCCAAATCATTTCCTGATGTGCACAAGAAGAGCTCGGGTTGTGAAACCCATGACCCGATCCTTTCTCCTCTAAAGCTAATCCTTACTCTTTTGTGGGCTGGAATTTAGAGCCCTGACCCAGGCAAAAGAAATCAGGAAAGCCTTCAGTTCCACATCAGAATTGTTGCTGTGCACTGATCTGTAGTTAGCACTTGGGGCTGCATCATTCCTGATGTGAAGGAGAGCAAACGGGCCTTTCCATGGAAGCCTCTTCCATCCATTTGTGTGGCTCCAGAGACCCACCAGTCCAGCCCCCTTTTTAATGCAGCCAAGTATTCTGAAGTGAAATGTGAACCAGCTCCCCTCTAGTTCTGCTCAGTGGGAACCATGTGTTCTAGCTCTTCACACGATACTGACTAGTGCCCTGGGTTAGATCACAAAGAATGAATCCAGGTCCAGTGAGTCAATCAATTTTCATTTGTAGTCTTCCTCTTATATTTTTTTAAGATGAGAGCCTCTCCTAGTTGCAAAATGGTCAGTGTTCTTGAGATGTCATTTAACGGTAGCTTTGTGCTTTCTTCTACCAGTGGGGATCAGGAGGCTTGGCAGAAAGGAGTACTCTTTGCTTCTGGGCAGAACTTGGCACGCCAACTGATGGAGACTCCAGCCAATGAGATGACACCAACCAGATTTGCTGAAATTATTGAGAAGAATCTTAAAAGTGCTAGTAGTAAAACAGAGGTCCATGTCAGGTAATTCAGGGTTATGTCATAGACTCATAGGATCTTACAGCCGGAAGGAGTCTTCGAAATCCCAAAATCCAGCTCCCTCGCTATTCAGATAAGTAACTTAAGAGAAGTGCAGTGACCCATCAGAGGCCATGCACAAACCAGGTTAGGGCTCATTTGAGGTTCTTTCTCTCTTACCTTTCCTTGCCTTTGAGAGAGTGCCATGACTTCACACTACATAGTCTGTGCATGCACGTGTGTGTGTTGTAACAGCTTCATTCAGACATAATTCATATACCATACAATTCAGCCATGTAAAGTGTACAATTCAATTTTTAGTATATTGACAGAGTTGTGTTATCATAACCACAATCAATTTTATTTTATTTTGTTTTATCTTGTTTTTAATTGAAACAATTGATGTACATATCTGTGCGGTACAGAGTTGAATATCAATACCTGTCTGCAATATGTGATGCTCAAATCAGGATAATTAGTATATTCAACATCATACATTGTAATCTTTTTTTCTGGTCCTTTATCAGTTTCTCGTTAACCTCCTTCCATCCCCTTCTGTGCCTGGCTCATTTCACTTAACATGATTTTCTTTAAGTTCATCTATGTTGCTGCGAATGGCAGAATTTCATTCTTATTTTGGCAGAGTAGTACTCTACACAATCAATTATAGAACATATTCACCACTCCCAAAAGAAACCCTGTACCCATTAGCACTCACTCCCCATTACCCCGTTCCCACCAAGCCATCAGTTGAGGGAGTTTGGGTTGTTTCTACATGTTAGATACCTAGGAGCTGAATTGCTGGATCAAATGGTAACTCCGTTTAACTTTTTGAGGAACTGACATATTTTGTTTTGTTTGGGTGAATTCTTATCTTTTCATTCTTTGAAACAAGTGAAGAACGCAGCATGCCCAACTAGACATGGCATGAGAATTTCTGCTCATAGATTCCCTCAGCTAGATTCCGGCTTTGGTGCCCCAGGCAGTGCTGAGTGCTGTTGTCAGTAGTTGGGCTGTGGGACCTAAAGTCTGCTCCACCAGGTTCCATTACCCTCTTGGAATCTCCCCACAGCCCTTTAAGCAAACCAAGTTGAGCACTTGAGGATTTATGATGAAAACAAATTGACAGGTATTGGCTTTGCCTAAAGGATTCTTCATTATCAGAGTTGTTTCTCATGGGAACTTCCATTTAAAAGAAGTCTTCAGTACTTGATTGTGAGTAGAGTTCACATTTTTCATGAAAGCCCCGGTGGTCTAGAATAAAAATTTGTAATCTGTAGAAAACACAGTGCCTAGGACTTGATACAGTTTCTGCTGTGGTTAGTATATGTTTAATATGTAGCAGTGTTTAGGTTCTGTAAAGGTGTCCTGGCGGAGACTATTCCTTGTCTTATTTGAGGCGACACTAGAGCTACTATGTGTTAGCAAATGATGGTGGTGCTGATACACATAGTGACAGCACCTCCCATGTGCCTGGGAATTTGACATACAAAGGTGCATGATGGTGGTCTTGTCGTCAAAGAAATGAGGATCTTGTAGGAAGGAGCAGGCAGGTAAATGGGGCATGCAGAGGGTGCTGTAGGAGCAGAGGGCTGAGGGGGATTGCTGAAGAATGTGGAGCCTAAGCAGAGTCCCGAAGGTTGCTGAGACATCAGCAGACAAGAGTTGGGCCAGGTGCACGGTGCCCCTTGGGAAACTGCAAGCCTTGTGGCCAAGCCCAGGTAGGAGTTCAGCCAGAGACCAGGCAAGACCTGGGGGCGGGGGATGACTTATTGCACTGAGATGGAGCTGCACCCGGCCCCTGCAGTGTGGGTGGGTACACATCAGAGAAATACAGACAGTTCTTTCAGAAGGGCAGGCCTTTCATAAAACATCAAGTACCAAGTTTGTGATTTAAAATGCCTATATTGTATAGTCCTTGTTTTTTTTGAAGTGATTTTTTAATTATCATATCTCTTATTTTTATATTCCTTCCCCTTTGAAGTTTGGTGGCCATTCCTCCAAGATGCAATCCTAGTTTAATAGTTTCAACTAATGGATAGGCAGGTGCCAGAGGAGTATTCCTTGGGTATGGTTGTTGCTGGTCTGTCTGTGGGAGTATTGAATCTCCCTCTTGGCCTAGTTACTGCGGCCAGAAGTCAATACAAAGCCCTTTCCATCCCCAGCCTAGAAAGAATAGCAATGTGGCTTCAGTTTTCTAGTTTGCACTAAGGACTGTTTCCATTCTATTATCCCAGTTGAGCCTATGTTTATTATGTAAGAACTAATAGCGTTCCTGCTTCAATTAGAGACATCTCAAACTGTAATTGAGACTGTGAGAAATACTGGGACAATATTGAAAAGGTAGAATTCCAGCAGTTCTAAAGTAGCAAGGAAATAGGATATTTTATTTTAGTCATTGGACTATAGCTTTGTCAGTTTTTTTGTATTATTTTCTTCTTCTTTTTTTTTTTGGCCGCTGGCTGGTATGGGAATCCGAATCCTTGACCTTGGCATTACCAGCACCACATTCTAATTAACTGAGCTAACAAGCCAGCCCTTTGTCATTTTTAGAAATACCAAAAATAAAGCAGTGGACCCCTTAACTATCTTTAAGCAATCTTTATACTCAGAGCCTTTCTAGTTTCATTTTTGAATTAAAACTTTAGAGTAAGTTGTGGGGGGGGGGGGAAGCAAGTAATAATTATTTATCGACTACACACTATTACTTGACATTGTATTAGGTACAATGCACGAATTCTCTCAATAATTCTGTAAACTTCTGGTGGAGGAATCATTGACCTCATTTTATAGATGAGAAAATAGGCTCAAAATCAAGTGACTTGCTCAAGACTATACAGAAAGCCTGTAATAGGATGTGGTAATTGAAGCCTTAACGTGTGTAAATTTTAAGAGCTTGTATATTAAACTTTTTCACACACTCATGAGTTTTTTTCTAAGTTATTTTGAAATAAAGGTAACAGTATATTTAATTTTTTTTTCCCCTTTCTTTCCTTTAGACCCAAGTCTTGGATTGAGGAACAGGAAATGGGATCATTCCTAAGTGTGGCCAAAGGATCCGATGAGCCTCCAGTCTTCTTGGAAATTCATTACAGAGGCAGCCCTCATTCAAGTGAACCGCCCCTGGTGTTTGTTGGGAAGGGAATTACTTTTGACAGGTACTTCTTTATGGTGTCTTGCTTTGTATTTTGGTGAGTGCTTTGTATACACTTGTATTATTTGGTGCATAGTTTGATTCAAAAGAATGGTGTTTGTTTGAATCTTATACATTGCTCTAAGTTTATTAAGCTATTACCTATAAAATGCTTACTATATGTTAGTGATGATTAGGCATTTTACATATATTAGCCCAAATCTTACCCCTGTGAATTAGGTATTGTGGACATTCTACAGGTAAGGAAACCACGTTCAGAGCCCCATACCTAATAAGTAGAGTCGGAAGTAAGTCAAATTGACGTTTGTCTTTAAAATGCTTTAAAATCTTTCCACCATGCACTTAGATTCTTCTCTGCTGCTGTTAAAGATTCTCCACGTGGATAATGGTGATGCAGCTGTTTGGATTAGGCTATCTTCCCTTTGCTTGCTTCAGGTTACATTTTTTAGCTGACCAGTCTAGTTCCCATTAATCTTATCAAACCACAAGTTTTCCTTAGAATTGTATTACATCTGGTTATCTCAACCAAGGAGAGGTTGAGTTGAAAAAGACAGTATAGTTCAGTATTTCCCATGGAAGGCATTTGCCACCAAAACTAGTTTCAGGGATGCTAATGAGTGGGAGGCATAAAAAGGTTAGTCAGAAAACTAGGTTAGAGAAAGCAAATGAGATTTGTTTGTTTAACTTCAGGACTTCCCAGGGTGCAAAATGTAGCATTTTCTGAATTTCCTTTTGAAGGAATCATGATTCCTGGGAAAATGCTGCTAGAGAACCAAAAAATGTTGATGTCCCCTCATACATTTTTGTACCTCTTTGGGAATTCCATGTGAAACATGAATGAAATCCAGTCCTTGCAGGAGTGTTTCTAGATGCATGAAGCCTCTGTCGTTGGCAGAGCTGGCTGCCAGCATGGTCTCCTTATATTAGCGGGTCCTGGTGCCCGCTTGTTTCTTCCCTTCTCTGGCTCACATTCTCTCCTTGAAAGCATTGGTCTCCAAATGATGTTCATTGTGTAGCCGATCAGTAAAAGATTTTCAGCACATGCCATCCAAAATATGCATACCACATTTATTTATAAGTTATGTGCGTATACAGTTGTACTAAAGTGGATATTACAAAACACTACAGCAAATAAAATTTAGATAGTGAAAGATAAACTATTTTAAAAATGTCTTACAAATTGTGTTGGTTTCATGCTGTCATGGGCTATTATCTTGATGTAAATATTTATACTTATGGTAAAGATTATTGTTAATTTAAATCTATATTTACATTTTTTTCTGAGAGTATTTAACAAGGAGCCATGACCTAGTCTTTGGGTTTAGAGAAGGCTTCCTTGCAGGAGTGTCAGTTTTAGCTTAAGATGTAAAAGATCAGGAGGACTTAGTTCAGCAGGGACAAGGGTTGGTGTTATAGGGCACGGAAACATGGTGAAGGCTGCAAGGCAAGAAGGTGGAGGCTGTATGTATGCGGCTGCACACCAGAGCATGATGAGGAGAACAAGGAGACGCGACTGGAGAGGCAGGCAGGACCTAGGTCGTTCCGGGTGGTTAGATTTTGAACTTTGCTCTAAGAACAGATGGAAATAACTGAAGGGTTTGTAGCAGAGGGAATGACGTGGGATTTATATATATAGTAAAATTCACCCATGAAGTATTCAGCTTAGTGATTTTAACACATGTACACACGCATACATCAGCTATCACTGTCAAGAGAACAGAAATGTTCATCACTGGCTGAAAACTCCCTTGTGCCTTTTTGCAGTCCTGTCCTCTCCATCCCCTGCCCCAGACAACCAATCATCTTTCTGTTACTATAGATTAGTTTTGCCTGTTCCAGAAATTCGTGTAAATGGAATCTTTCATGTCTGGCTTCTTTCTCTCAGTATGGTATCTTTGAGATTTGTCCATGTTGTTGGTCTTATCAGTCATTTCTTCCTTTTTATTGCTGAATAGTATTCCATTGTATGGATGGAGTGTATCGATTTGTCTCTTCATTGATCTGATGATGGAAATTTGGGTTGTTTTCAGTTTTGGGCTACAAGGAATAAAACCAAGGTCATTTTCCTTTCTCTTGGGTAAATACCTAGGAAAGGGGCTGCAGAGTTGTGTAATCACTGCATGTTTAACTTTATAGAAACCACCAAGCTTTTCCTGAGTGGTTATATTATTTTGCATTCCAACCATCAGTGTACAAGGATTCTAGTTATTCTACACCCTCCCCAATGTTTGGTATTGTCAGTCTTTCTAATTCTAGTTGTACCAGTAGGTATGTAGTGATATCTCTTTGAGGTTTAATTTGCATTTCTCTAATGACTAATGATGTTAGGCATTTTTTAACATGCTAATAGGTCATTGGTATATCATCTGTAGTGAGGTGTTTGTTCAAATCTTTTGCCCTTTTTAAATAGGAGCGTTTGTCTTCCAGAATTGCAAGTTTTTGGATATATTCTAAATATGAGTCCTTTGTGAGATGTTACTCAGTTGTGAATATTTTATCTCAGTCTGGGGCTTGCCTTTTCATTTTTTTAGTAGTTTCTTTTGAAGAACAGAAGTTTTTAATAGTATAATTTATCAATTCTTTATTTTATGATTCATACTTTTTTGTACGAAGAAATTGTCTATGCCAAGGTCGTATGTTGCTTAATGACGCGATACATTCTGAGAAATGCATCATTAGGCAATCTCGTTATGCAAACATCAGTGTATTTACACAAACCTACGTAGTGCAGCCTACTGCACACCTAGGCTATTGCTCTGACCACCGTGATATGTATGATCCGTCTTTGATTGAGACATTGTTATGCAGCACCTGACTCTACCAGTCTTTAGTTTTTAAGTCGGTTTTAGCTTTCAAGGCTATGATCCACTTTGAGTTTTTGTGTAGTGCAAAAAAGACTGAGGTTTGTTTTTGGGTTTTTTCTATACGAATATCCATTTATTTCAGCACTGTTAGTTGAAAAAGACTATCCTTTTCTCATTTGACTGTTTTAGCACCTTTGTTGAAAATCAATTGATCATACAACTGTATATCTTTCTCTGGACTCTGTATTCTTTCACCAGTACCTCATGACCCTGTATCTTGATTACTGTAGCTTTGAGTAGGCCTGGCATCTAGTAATATGAATCCTCCAGCTTTGCTCTTTTTCAGAATGACTTTGGCTAGGTCCTTTGCATTTTTATATAAATTTTAGAATCTGTTTGTCATTTTCTTGCACAATAAAACCTACCGAGATTTTGATTGAGATTTAGATTTTTTTTTTGGTAAAAATTTGATGTCTGTGTGGATAATGAAATGGAAGGGTTAAGACTGATATAGGGAGACCTGTTAGAAGCCCTGGCAGACTTCCAGAGACACAGGGTGGTGGCATCAACTTGGGTGAATGCAGTAGAGAAGAAATGGATGGATTTGAGAGAGATTGAAAAGGCAAGCAAAGATACCTGCTGATCTTTGGTGGTTACTTTAGAGCTATAGACTTACAAATAGAGAGTAGAACTCCCAGAAGAGGCCTGGAGATAAATGTGGCAGGTTGATAGAAGAAAAATTTCACATGCACCAGCCTGCTCCCTTTCCCCTCTGGGGTTATCCTGGACTTCTTGGGCCCAGTATGTATTTCTTTCTTTACTTTGAGCCAGTGGATAATCTTTAGTTCTGGGTATAAATGCCAACCATTTAATTATCAAGTGTTTTTTGAGTAAGTAAGAGTTAGTTAGGATCTGATTTCTAGGGGAAAGCAGACTGCAGAGCAGGGGATAGAAACCTCTCCAGTGAGTGTGCAGCATATCTCAATTAGAACTCAGAGTTGAAGTCCCTGGCTCTGTGCCTGGCCTGTGAAACACATCACTTCTGGACTCTGATAGATTGGAAGCAGAAAAGTCACTAGTTAGAAGCCTATTTGGAGGAAGTAGTTTGGTTTGTTGCTAATTTCTGATTAAAACCTTTCTCAGGTCTCACATTATAGTACTGTCTCTGAGGCTTTGAGTAAGTACCATCCTTGTGCCCGCAACTCTTGAGTTGTATTTTGCCATCAGAAGGAGGTAGCGCACCTCACATGGGTATCAGAAGGAAGAGTGACTCCTCTGTGCTTCTGTGGGTCTGAGAAGAATGCTCCTAGTCTTCCATGAGCTTGTCAGCTTTCCTTAACAGCTCATGACCTGCAGGTTCAATAAGTTGATTGACTGATAAAATTTGCTGAAAAGACAATCTGTGTGGGAGCCATGAGTTAATGAGATGGAATTTGAGCTGTGTTGATTCTGTGATGTGGTAATATTTCTAGTGACAGTGCTTGAATTTCATTCAAATGGAAATAAAGTGAGCTAAGACACCTATCTATATTTCTGGAATTATTTTGTTTCTTTTATAAAGACTGCAATATCATCTTTTAATATATTAAAAAAGTTCAGATGCAAAATTTAGAAATTTGACTCTTCTTTGGCAGGTATAAGATGCTTTTATGTGGTAGTTAACCCTCAGTTTATATATTCCTTTATAAGAAAGTGATTTTGACCCTTTTCTTTGCTATTAGTATTGCTCATTGTCCTTTTCCCCCATAGTGGTGGCATCTCCATCAAGGCTTCTGCAAACATGGACCTCATGAGGGCTGACATGGGAGGAGCTGCGACTATATGTTCAGCTATTGTGTCTGCTGCAAAGCTTGATTTGCCCATTAATATCATAGGTAAGTGGGACAAAGGATTATATCTTGGAGAGCTTTTGGAATCCAGTCAAATGGTGGAATTGAGACAACAGCATTGTTTCCTCTAATCTGAAAAGATCAAGAAATGGTTTTTAATAGCTTTTCATCAAGCAGAAGCTATTTGGCTGAGATAAGTGTTTTACTGTTAGAACTGACTGAGTTAAATGTGTTTCGCAACCAGTGGGCTGTAACTAGATTGATTTGTTTTACTTCTGCAAAAAGTGGTTGGTGGTCAGGGGCACATAATGTCAAGTTTGTGGTTTACTCCAGTGAAAAATGCTAAGTAGTCAGGGTGGAAAGCTGTTGCTGGCTCATTTATTGATTGCCTAAAAGGGCTGTGGCCGGTTAAATGGCATGATACATGGAAAGTTCCTGGGACAGAAAAAGTGCTCAGTACATGGCACTTTACAGTACATAGGATGCCAACTCGCAGACACAGTACTGGAAGAGCATAGCATTGCTAATACCCATTGTCTCAGAGGAGGGGAGCGGGTAGAGAGACTTAGGTTAAATGACTTACCCAGTGTCACATCCATTGCACAAGAAGGTAGAATTGGAAAGCAGGTCATGCCCCCTGCCAGTGTCGTAGTCCTTATTTTCTGAACTGTTTGAAAGTAGGTCACACCCATCAGGAAATGTCACCCCTGAATACTTTAATTTAGAACCCTGTCCCTACCATTTTTTTATTTCATGATATTGGTGGTTTTGAAGGGTCCAGGCTTGTCTTGTGATATTCCATAGTTTGGATTATTTGGTTGTTTCCTTTTTATATTAGAATCAAGTGAGACTTCTTTAGTAAGAGTGCTACACAGGTGGCATGGACTTCCTGTTGCTGATGCACATAGCATCAGTTGTGTCATTGGTGATGCTAATTCGATCACTTGCTTAAGGTGGTGTCGTGTCTGGCATGCTTCTGATGGCTCACCGGTGGCCTCTTTTCTCATAAGTGGTATGTTTGGACCCAGCACATCCCATGTTCCGTCCTATATTCTTTCCAATAGGTTTGGCTCCTCTTTGTGAAAATATGCCCAGCGGCAAGGCCAACAAGCCTGGGGACGTCGTTAGAGCCAGGAATGGGAAGACCATACAGGTTTGTAAATGGAATACACAGCACTTCCTATGTAGCATTCCTCAAGGACTCCCATAGTAGCCACATAACCACAGCTCGAATGGGTGTAGAGCCCTGGCTCCATGTTAGCGGAGGGTGGTGTCTTTAGTTCTCAGTAGCTTTTCAAACAAAGTGAGAAGAATTTCTTTATAGGGATTTTAAGAATATTTTTCCTGCCTTATTGTTCCTCTTACTTCCTGTATGGTGTACACACAAATTCCCATGAATTTGGAGCCAGCCCTGCGGAGCATGGTAAAGCAGCTAAAGTATGGGCTGTTTTCTGGATGCACCTATGCTATGATTAACTTTTTTCTATTTTATGTGTTCAGGTGGAAAATACTGTCCCCACATCATGGGCTCTGCATCCTTGGGGGTGGCAGCAGGCCCTCTGTAAGGCACATGCATGTGTGTGTGCCCGAAGCGGATGGGCCTCTGTTACAGTGATGAGACTGTAACAGAATGGAGTTAGAAAGGGCTGCTGATGTTCAGAGTTCTTGTGTCTGGGGGTCCAGGCTGCCACTTAGCTGTAGCTTTCTTCAGCTCTGTGGCCTATTTGTTTTCAGAAATCTACATTTGCCCCTTCCAGTTATATATTTGTTGGTGAAATGAACCAGCAGACATTTTTTTTCTTTCAGCTCCCATAGTCATCAGCCTTAGGTCATCAGCTCTGGTACAGGGATTATTAAATTATATCTGCTCTTCAGATGAGATACGTTTCCATTCTGATTGAAGTACAAATGTGTTTTTGATACTTGATGAAAAATGTCAGACTAGCTCTTTACCACTTTTAAATCAAACATTGTTGTATCTAGTTTCCATAGCCATCTTACCGTTGTATCTAGTTTCCATAGCCATCTTACCGATAACACGGTCGTGTTATCTTACCGTTTCTTTCTTTTGATCCTCCTCTTTGCAGGTTGACAACACTGATGCCGAGGGGAGACTCATCCTGGCTGATGCTCTCTGTTACGCGCACACTTTTAATCCAAAGCTCATCATCAATGCTGCCACCTTAACAGGTCAGACGATGCTTTCCCTGATTTTGTTCAAAGGAAGTCTTGTTTGTTTCCTGAAGTGCACGCACATTATTCAGGGCATTATTTTGCTTCAGTTTGGCTCACACCATTAGCATTCAAAGATCTTTCACCAAAGGAATGGTTCTGCAGTTGTAAAATTTTTTTTTTTTTTTTTAAAGCTGACTAGTAAGGGGATCTTAACCCTTGACTTGGTGTTGTCAGCACCACGCTCTCCAAGTGAGCAACCGGCCATCCCGATATAGGGATCTGAACCCACAGCCTTGGTGTTATCAGTACCACATTCTCCCAAGTGAGCCATGGGCCAGCCCTTGTAAAACGTTTTTAATATTAGGTTTGTTGTTTCAAAACATTCCAGGTTGTACCTTTAAATAAGGACATAACAAGTGGGTCAGATCACCTCATCCAGAGTGACCTCTAAAAATAACACTGAGAGATGTTTTCTTTTAGGATCACCGTTTGATTCAGATCTGAAAAGATTAGTGATAAATCCCCAAATCAACTTTTTTTTAAATAAAATTAATCATAATGTATCTGATGTCCACTGAGTTCCAAACTTTTTATGCTTGGTGTTATAAAGAAATAAAAATATTTCAGAGGTAGCAAGATCTCCATTTAACAGAAGTTCATGTGCAGTGTAATGTGCTATGTAAAGCATGAGCTTTAAAGCCAGCCTCAGGGCGACTCCCAGCTGTGCCACCTACACAGCTTGGTCAGCCTTGAGCAACTTCCTTCATCCCCTCAAGCATCAGTTCTTAGGAGCAATTTTGAGGACTGAAAGAAGCTTTTGGATGGTTCTTTAATATAGCACCGTATGTGACAGGCATTAGGTGAAGGAAAATTGTGACACCGCTGGCTCTGTGGAGCAATGAATGAATCCCTAAAGGGATGACAAAGGGATGTCACCTTGTTGCAAAATCCCAGTGCTCATAATCTTTCATCTAGAAGTTCTCTTTCTAGGAATTCATTCTAAAATTGTCTCTACCTCTTTAAAGATTAAAATTCAGATCGTTTTTATTCTTTGGTTCCAATCTTTCCCTGGCCATGTGAGACATGAACTTTTACGTTAGCAGAAATTGTGGGTATTATAATGCCACACAGATTTATTTACTACGAGTCCTTTTTTAAAACTGGCATTATAGTATTTTCATGGGTTTGGTCTCCCTGTTCAGTTCAGCAAACACTTTAAGATGGAAGGTGGATGGTGGAGTTTCCAGGGTAAGGGTTTGGAGGGCAGTGGTGTTGAGCTGGGAGCTGGCACTCCTTCACTATAAATTAGGAACCACAGTTGATATGCATATCTTTGAGTTTCACAGCTTAGTAATTTCCATAATTGCCACTTGAGAATTACTTTTTCCCACCCCTAACCTTTTTTTTTTTCCCCCAATCTGAGAGTTTGAGAAGGTGAGAGAGGGGGCCATAGGTAACTAAGGGCGACCTGATGGGTGAGCCTTCAAATTACCCAGCCACTGCCCTGGCTGAAGGCTGAGTTCCCTTCAGTTCTCCAAGTACTTACTGACCCCTTATGAGCTCCAGAAGCCAGGCTTCAAAGGGGAGAGTAAGAAACACTTTCCAACGTCAAGTTCCTGGCAGGAGGAAGGAGACAGTCTTTCGATATAGAAGATCTGATTTTAAAATTTGTCTGGCCTCTTAGCATGTGACATTGCACTAGGCTTTAGGTTGTCTCATCTGTAAAAGAGGTGTAATAGCACCTCGTTGACAAGAGGGCCTTCTGTGAAGATTAAATGAGATGATACATGTGGATGTACCTGGGCCAGGTACATCACAGACACTGAACAGATGTTACTGGCCTTTGAATGGCAGGTTTGTACCCAGACTATAGGAGCAGTGGCATGTTCTGGATGGCCAGTCAGGCATGGTGCCTCTCTTCATTTTCTTAATGTATGGTTGTAATTTACGATTGAATGAAGGTGGTGACATATTCGTCAAGCAATTCTGGTAACACTGATCATCAGTTAGCACCCTAGAATAGGGCTCTAAATATGCTTTATAATGAAAATGGAACGTGTGTCCCTGCTATTGGTATTTCTGAAATTGGTGGTGGTAATTATCTGTAATTATTGAAAACAAATTGTTTAAGTATCTAACGAAATCATCTTTAGAGCCAGGATCCCAGGTGGAACACACTAAGATTTATGTCTATCGTTTTCTGTTCCTTCAAGAGAATATATCACATGTTTAAGGTTAGTCTTCATGTTTTCTATGAGAAATTTAAAAACCGGTTAAAGACTCTTATGGGACTGATAAAAATATTTTGAGGACAAGTGAATAAGTATGTAACAAACCACTAATTTGAAAAATAGAGTATTAATGAGTGTGTATGTACAACTGGAGGTGTGTCCGCCCCAACACCCCCGTCGTATACATGGAGTGTAGGCATCGAAGGTATTAGTTAAATTGTAGATATTGGTTAGATACTTGTCATAGTACCTAGTACATACTGGATACCAAATGCATGGTTGTTGACACAGTCAACATGTATCTAATTTCAGCTGTGTGCGAGGGACTATATTAATGGCTACAGACACAGTGGTGAGTCAGAACAGAAGTGAGGCCTGCAATCTAGGGGAGAGACAGGCAATAATCAGAGAATCACACGGATGGATTTAAAGTTGCGGGTGACAAACACAAGGAAGAGATCTAAAAGGAGTCTGCAAGAGCCTGTGTAGTTTGGGGATTTGACCAGGTCAGGGAGGTCCCAGCATCTTAGTTTGAGCAGTGCTACTTGAGATGGGATCTGGAGGGAGCATACCTGGTGCAGAGGCCTCATGGTGGGGAGCACAGGGGCAGCAGTGGATGGGACCGGGAGGAAGGCTGTGTGGCTGGGGCGGGGACACACGAGGCCAATATGGCAGTAGGCACCAGACTACAGCTGACCTTGGTAAGTTAAGGGGTTTTGTCTTGAGCCACATGTGGCAGAAGGCTACTAAAGAGTGTCAGGCATGGAGACAGGAAGATCATTTTGCACCGTGGAAAGGTCACCTAGCCTGCAGCGTGGGGAATGGACTGGAGGAGGGCCAGAGGACACGCAGGCAGCCAGTTAGGCTCATGAGCTGGGCTGTGGTGGTTGACTCTTGGGGTACAGGGTGTTTTAAGGATGAATATTATAATACCTGCAGTTGCCTTCAAAATAATTCATTGGGTGTGGGGGTGAAACAAGTTTGCCCATGACTTGGTAATTGTTGATGCTGGGTAATGAGTACCTGCATGTCCATTATGTCATTCTCTTTGCTTTTGTGTACATTTGAAATTTTCCATGATAAGTTTTGTTTTTGTTTTTGTTTTTTTAATTTTACTCACTAGTACACAAACGAGGACACAATGAGTTTTATTTTAAAAGACTATTACCATAATCCAGCTGGTAGATGATGATGGTAGCGGCAGTGGTGGAGAGAAGTAGATGGATTTAAGAAATAATGGGAGCTAAAGTGTGACCAAATTTGAAGGAGCAAATGACCCAAAGAGACCTGACTTGCCCCAGTGTCACGTAGAGTCACAGGTGTTTATGTGGGTCAGCACTTCAAAACAGTGGTTTGTCTTAAATTGTCAACGGTTTGCAGTTTCTTACTATTAACTAGTAATTAATGTAATTTACTTATAGTTTCATGGGAAAAACTGTACAATCCAACACCCTGATGGCACAGAGCTATCTGATATTGAGGAAGTGCTGTTGCCTGCCCTGGGAAGGAATCAGTTTAAATCACTGTGGTGCTGTGTGCAACTGATAAGATTAACCAAAATCAGCAGAAAGAAATAATGGATCTAAGCTTGATTTTTAAAGTTAGAGGTTTGTACAAATATTTATCCACAAACATGCAAGCATAGAGCATTTTTCAACGTAGTGTCATACAGCCACTAATTCCAACTGCAAAGAAATGTAATATATGAGAAGTTCCATAAGTAAAAGAAAAAAGAAATTTACTAAACAGTATATAGTGGTATCTTCAAGTTTCTGTTTTCCTTGGGAGAGACACTAACGAGAAGTTTCATGCAAAGCCACAGTTAAGGATTAAGGAGCAACTTGGACATACCTGGCATACTGGTGAGGAAACGTGAAAAATACAGAATTTCCCCTAACTTCAGTGCTGTCTCCTCTGACATTTCATATGAGTGTCCTAGTACTGCTGAATAGTAAGTTATGCTTTTTCCTTTCAACAGACAACTTACTGAGCTCCTTTGTGCCAGGCAGTGTGCTAGGCCCTAAATATATACTTAGGAATCAGATGTGTGTTCCCTGCCCCAGAGTTTATAGATGTAGATGGGGCCTACAAGTGAGACTGCCTGGAGCTATTACTAAAATTAAAAAAGGCAGCACTAACCTGCCATACCTGATTGTCTGCTCAAGACAGAACCTGGAATCTGCTTTCTTCACTTTATTTTTAATATGCTAATTAATTTAGAAAAAGAAGTCAGCCAATGGGACACAACTTTGTTGGAGAAGGAAATGAAGATGAAACAAATAAATATGACATAGTAATAGACTTTTTTTAAAAAAAGGCATCTCAAAGTCTTATAGCAGATACTAAGATGTGATTAAAAGTACTGGAAAATTAGCAATGCGTCAATGCCAGTAGTGTGTAAATTATACCTCCATCCAGTGGACTGTTTTAAAAGTACACATTTGTTTATAAAGGAGAGATACATGTTTAAAACATAAAAGGAAGAATACGTAATTAAACACATGTAATATGATCTTAATTATTTTTTGTTAAATGTTTAGAAGTAGTCTGAAAGAAAATATCAAAAATAGGTAACAGTTATGTCTGGTAACAGATTATTGATGGTATTTGATATTGTTTCCTTTTTTGCATTTTCTTTAATAATTCAAGGTGAATTCTAGCTTGAAAAACATAAGAAGATATTAAATATTTTCTAAGATTTATTTCCTAAGATTAGTAATGATTTCCTAAGCTCATCTATTTTTAAAAATGAGGGAGCCATTAAATAGGATTAAAGGATAAAGGGTTAAATGGTGTTGGTCTGAGCAGCAGAGGAGCCCATTTTCAGAAGAGGCTGAAATTGACCTGAGGGCTTGTATCTTACAGGTGCCATGGACATAGCTTTGGGGTCAGGTGCCACCGGGGTCTTTACCAATTCATCCTGGCTGTGGAACAAACTATTTGAGGTAGGAATAATATATAGACATTTAAGTTATGGAGATGATGAATAAATTATTCTGGTCTTAGAATGACATATTTCTTCAACCCCTACGTTATGGTGATTTTTATGCTGTGGGTTTGCCTTTTAATTGAAAATGAACCATAGCAATAAACTCAATTCAGTGTGCTTTGGGTCTTCTACAAATGTTCCTAAATTAGGGGTATGACACCACTTCCTCTCCTCCAGTAGCCTCAGAACGATATAAAAATGACCTACAAATAACATGGCTGTAGTTTAGAATCCCCAAGGTAGAAAAGGTTATAAGGACAGCTTTGTGAAGAGGAGTGGCCTTTCAATGAGTGTGTGTCATGAGTCAAGTAGAGGACTTGTGTAAATAGTGTGCCCTCGTTGATTAGTGTTCAGTGACAAGGACATCCCCTAACTGCTGTGCTCTGTACCTCCCTCCTGTCCTTCCACAGCCAGCTTTTCCGAACAGTCATCTTCCATCCCATCACCCCCCATACACGCTTTCACCCACGGCCATCGGCTTTCAGCCACCGACACCACTGTTAGCCTATCTTAGCCTGTCTTGGGCAACGTGTAACTTTGTGACCTCTTGGTGATGCCTGGGTCTTGGCTTCTACAGTAATCATCTCTTCTGGGTCCCATCTCCTCTGACAGTTCTGCTCAGTCTCCTTTGCAAACTGTTTCCGTTGTCCACAGCTTCAGCTGGTGTTCAGGCCTGGGCCACATGCTCTACCCTTCATAGTCCTGTGGGGAAGCTCACCTGTTCCCACGGCTTCAGCCAGCAGCTCTGCTCATTGCTCCTGTCTCCTTCCTGAGCTCCAGACCCTGTCTACCCACCTGGCTGCTAGAGCTCCGTCAGACAGCTCATTCGTTCATTCATTCATTCATTCATTCATTCTTTCTTTCTTTAAACAAGTTAAGTAATGGGAGCTTACTGAGCGCCAGTGGGGAACAAACACAAAATGTCTCTGCATGCAATCTTGAGGTTGGTTTAAGGTCCTAAACTTATGTTTTACCCTAAACTGCCTTCCTTCCTATCTGTCACCTCATCAGTTGGGAGCCCTATCCCCCCAACACCTGTAATACTCAATTCAGTAGTCTCCTGCCAAGGCGGGTTCAGGGGACCTCTCCTCTGGCCTCCCACATGCCTGGTGTCCCTCTCTACTGTGGCACCCACAGCATTGTCACTTGTTTTGACTTTTAAAAAAAATTTAAGCTTTTTTTTTTTTTAACTAACATTATATTTGCATAAACATTATTTAATTAATAATCAGCTGTCTACAGTCTGTTTTCCTGGAGGCAGCCACTTTCAGCCCTTGGCTGATTCATCTGATATTTACTGATGTCCTAAAATAGCAGATTACATTGCTGTTTCTTGACTTTTCACTTTTGGGTCGTCTTTGACTTCTTACCACAGTGAGTTAAACAATCTGTTCATGTGTCTGTTTCTCGTGATAGCCTACAATCCCTGTTATGGCTTCAATATTAATATTTCTGTATATCCCCAACATGTGGTGCTCAGCAGAAGTTCAATAAATGATGAATGAATGGATGGGCGAATGAATGAATGAATGAACAAACAAGATCACCTGGTCTCAGGATCTGGTCTTCAGTGGTGCAGGTCCAGGTATTTGTTTCCCAGCACACCAAAGTGACCAGCCTCACAAAGACTGTTTCACCCTAATTAAACCCACAAAGCCTGTATTTAATCAATACAAGATACCAGTTTATTAATTTAAAATGAAACATGTAATTTTAGTTTGACTTTTAGCAAATGCCCTGTAGATTTGTGAAATTGCTTTACAACATTCCTAGTTTCTTTTATAATTCTTAAATCTTTTAATAAACTAAAAGAATTCTGGAACCTGTTTTAAAGTTTCATGTTTTAGAGCAACAGGTAAGAACAGCTCTTTCGTTTATGTGTCGAGTGTGTCAGTGTCGTGAATTTTCCAGAATCTATTTCATCCTGTCTTACACCTATTTCTTCTAGGCCAGCATTGAAACAGGGGACCGTGTCTGGAGGATGCCTCTCTTTGAACATTATACAAGACAGGTTGTAGATTGCCAACTTGCTGATGTTAATAACATTGGAAAATATAGGTATGTAAAATGAGCTAAATGTACATTTTTATAATCAATCTTGGTTGCCAAAAGGAATATTTCCAATTTTATCCCCTTTATAAAAGGCTTAACGATCCAGTTTCCTTCCAGTGTAGTACTTGTAAGCTTTCCAATGTCTTGAATTTTCAAGGTATGAAGGTACTTCAAAAAGGTCTTGTAATGATTTGTGTTATCTTTTACTTCTATTTTTCCACAAACTTTTTGAAGTGCCCTTGTATTTCTCCAGTGGGTTCTCAAAATTTTGCATGTTTTCAAATCTAAAATGTCATTTTAAGCAAATGATAAGGGAAAGAGATAGGAAATATGGGAATTCATTACCATGGGAAAAAGGAATCTAGAATTTATCCTTTACTGCCTAAAGCCATATCTGAGAATATTTTGCTGTCTGATAGTAGAACCTACTTAGCAAGAATGCAGGATCTCAGTGAAATTTTAAGTGCACATTTACATGGTGTTAAATAATGCGTTTTGTCTTTCTCTTCAGATCTGCCGGAGCGTGCACAGCTGCAGCATTCCTGAAAGAATTCGTGACTCATTCTACATGGGCACATTTGGACATAGCAGGTGTGATGACCAACAAAGACGAGGTTCCGTATCTGCGGAAAGGCATGACCGGGAGGCCCACGAGGACTCTGATAGAGTTCTTACTTCGCTTCAGTCAAGACAATGCTTAGTTCACATACTTGAAAATTCCTTGCTCTGTCTTAAATTGGACAGTTGAACATCAAAATATTTTTGAATGAGTGGATGAAAACCTTTTAAAGGAAACAAAGGATGGCATTTAAAAATGTAGAACAAAATGAAATTGATGCCTTGATTTGTTTTATTATTTTATGCAAAGATTTGTAAAGGTAAAGCTAGTATCTTGCTTGGCAAGGATTTTTAAAATACTCTATAAATGATGATTAATTTTTTTAAAATGTCCTAATCACTTTTCAGAGTATATGTTTTTAATTGAGAAGCAAGATTGTATATCAGATTTGTGATGCTAGGAACATGAGCAAACTAAAAGTTACTATGCAAATTGTCAGAAACAATAAATTCAACTTTTTGTGCTCTCTGGTGTGGCTCTGATATTTACTTATATATTACTACAAACCCAGTAACTTTATTATGATATAACTTTCTCATTTGGCCATGTTACATGAACTAAGTAGTTAAATTGGGCACAGCGATAGAGGGTTTTCATTTTGTTTTCTTTTGTTTTGCTTTTTAGTGGCTGACCAGTATGAGGATCCAAGCCCTTGGCCTTGGTGTTACAACACCATGCTCTAACCAACCGAGCTAACCAGCCAGCCCCTAACAGAGGTATTTTCTCAATGCTAATGATCACTTTAGAGCATTCAGTGATTGAGCTTAGCAGTTATGTAATAGTGGCCTGACACATGGTTTTCAAAATAAATCAGTCATGAAATAATAATATTAGCTAACTATTGCAAACCTACCATCTTCCAGGCACTGTTCTAAGTGTTTTCCTGTATTAAACTTTTGAATCCTGGGCTGGCTGGTTAGCTCAGTTGGTTAAAGAACCAACTTGGTGTTGAAAACACCAAGGTCCAGGGTTCAATCCCTGTGCCCCCAGCCACCCAAAAAAAAATTGAGTCCTTACAGTAACCCAGTGAATTGTAGGTACATACAATACAGCAGATAAGAAAATGAGGCATGATGTCAGCAACCTGGTAAGTGGTAGAGTAGAAAGTTAAACCCAGGTGGTCTCCTCTAGAGCTGGCATGCTTCACTGGCACACTGTCATGCTTTCTTTCAGTTCAGTTATTTGAATGGTGTCGAATTTCTTTGAAATACCGAAGTAAGAAACAAGACCATAAAAGGAACTGTCGGTGGGTAGACTCTCCTTACCTCCTGGGACTACAGCCAATCAACAGAATTCCATTTGTGCAGATTTAAAACAACACCCTCTTCTTTTTTACTTTTGTATCAGATGGATCAGTTTATCCATGAATAGGATCAATGCCCTTTTTTTAAAAGACTTTGAAAACATTTGATCGGAAAAGCTGTTTATTATGTCAAAAGCAGTTATTTTTAACATTTAGAAATTTTGACAAATCAGAGGACATAATACATGTAAATTGGCTTATAGAGAGGTAAGGGCGATGGGCACACACATTGATGGTATTCGAAGAAAACCAGGCAAGAGCAGTGAGTAATCCCAGGCTCCCCTGGGCATCCAACTTCAGAAGCTACTTCATCAGGAATGGAATCAGAGGATTGTAACTGCCAGCTTATGAAAGAAACTAAAGTCAGATTTCAGGGAGATTCACAAGGCCCAGAAGGCTGTGAGAGAGGGTTTCCTGGCAAAGTCTTTTTATGAACAAAGAACAACAGAACTCTTGTGTTTACTAGTGTGTGGGATACAGAAGGCATAGCATAGGCCCTCGTGTCATGTGTTTATCTAATCTGGCTGAGATGAAACCTGATAATTGTCATTGCACGTGCATCCTGCTGCCAGGTACTTCATACTTGAGCCCTTTGCTGATCCTAAGAACCACGCTCTGTGTCCCTATCTGCATCAGCTAGGACTAGGCCTGGCTGCATCACCACCATGGACTCGAGGCTCCTTCATAATCCCAGGTAGCTGTCGAGGTTGAAGGCCACATGAAGTTGAGGAAAGGGAGCAGAGCAAAAGGGTGCAATCACAGTAAAATTAAGATTTTAAGGAGTTTTCACTGAAGTCCCATATATATACTCTGCTCATATCAACCAGAGAAAGCCATGGCTACTGCAAAGGACTTTGGAAAATCTAGATTAGCTGAGTGCATTGTCACTGATAGAAGGGGAGAGAAGAAAGAAGACGCCTTATGAGCTTGAAAGTAAGACATGGAATAGAACCCAGATCAACAGATCTGCAAAGTCCAGCATCTGTGTGTCCCAACACATGGCATTGAGCACAAGAAGCCATCAAAGTACAATCTAAGCCCTTGCTCTAAAAGGACAGTGCATGTTGGAAGTGCAATGAGGGCAGGAACCATGTACTGAGTTTATTGATGTATCTCTGCTTGTAGCACATGACCCAAACCACCGTTGAGTGTCATTATTGGTTGAATGAATAGATGACAAAGGAGACAATGTGATAAGAGGTGAACTTCATGAAATCTTGGGATGCTTGGCAGTTAAAGGAGGTTTTAGAATTATAGCAGAGTAAATCCAGTGATGCCCTCATACCCTCCAAAATCAAAGAAGTAGATGTTTTACTATTGGGGGGTAAAAGATTCATTGATTCAGCAAATATTCCATGTCTGTTTTGTGCCAGACATTGTGGAAGGTGCTTCAGATTGCAAACTAAACAAGATGTAGTACTGCCCTTAACGAATTCCAATCTAGGGTTGGGGGGAGAAGAGTTCTGAAACCATGCCTATCACTGTGAGGCATGTCAATCAGACAGTATTGGCTTGCCCATTTCTTGGGGCCCTTTCCTTGTAGCTGGTCATATTCTAAGGCTGTAGCTCTGCCACTCATAAGCTGTGCGCTCCTCCCTTGCATCACGATCCTGGGGAAATGTTAGCCTAAACCCTAACTTCAGAAAAGCCATACTCAACAAATTACCTTATGCATTCCATTCCCAACCAGTTAGTTTTTTTCCTGAGCAAATTATGGAGTTTAACCACATTTCACCATCTCTTTCTCAACTACCCTAGTACAAGTCACCGTCCTCTCTCTCTACACCTCTAAATTATTGCCTCATTGGTATCCCTGTCTCTATTTGTTCTCATGTTATGTGTGTGAGTGGAGAGATTATTTTAAAACATGAATCACAGCGTGTCAGTCCTCTTTTGTCAAAAAGTTACTCGATCTATGCTAGGCATTAACATTAGATAGACTCCTACATTCATCATCTCATCATTAGTAATCTTTCCAAAGCAGTTTTCTCCCATTTTATTAATGAAGAAATGGGTTTTTAGCAAAATCCAGAACATGTGAGTACTTTATCTGTGCTCTAATCTAGGATGAATCCAAGAGAAATGCTACCGGCCATGTTCTGAGGCAATTTACATCAAGGTTAGGTAAACTGGACATTAAAGGGATTTGCAAAAAAGTAAAATGATGTCACTCTTGTTACTAATTTATTTTTTGTTTTGGAAAATAGAGTTATACTCCTAAAAGAAAACATAGGGGAAACACTTCAGGAAGTAGGAGTAGGCAAAAACGTTATGAGTAAGACCCCAAAAGCACAGGCAACAACAACAAAAAACCAAATGGGATTATATCAAACTAAAAAGCTTGTGCACAGCGAAAGAAACAACAGAGTAAAAAGACAACCTACAGAATGGGAAAAAATATTTGCAAACTATGCGTCTGACAAGGGATTAATATCCAGAATGCCAAGGAACTCAAACAACTTAACAGTAAAAAAATAAGTAACCTGATTTAAAACGGGCAAAGGAGATGAATAGGCATTTCTCAAAGGAAGATGTACAAATGGCCAACAGACACATGAAAAAAAGCTCAACATCACTAAGCATCAGGGAAATGCAAATCAAAACCATATCGAGATATCATCTCACACCAGTCAGAGCGGCTCTTTATCAAAAACACAAAATAAATGCTGGTGAGGATGCGAAAAAAGGGAAACCCTCCTACACTACTGGTGGGACTGTAAATTAGTGCAGCTTTATGGAAAAGTATAGAGGTTTTCAAACAACTACAGATAGAACTGCCATATGATCCAGCAATCCCACTGCTGGGCATATACCCAAAGGAATAGAAATCCTCATGTTGAAGGGATGGCTACACTCCCATGTTTATTGCAGCTCTATTTACAATAGCCAAGAGTTGGAACCAACCTAAATGTCTATCAATGGATGACTGGATAAGGAAAATGGGGTACATATATATATATATACACACTACGGTATACTGCTCTGCTGTAAAAAAAAGAATAAAATTCTGCTATTCATAGCAACATGGATGAAATTAGAGAAAATTACGTTAAGTGAAATAAGCCAGACATAGCAAAAGAAATAACTGCATGTCCTCACTCATAAGTAGAAGCTAAAAAAATAAACAAATAAATCTAAAAAGAAAGAAAGATAAAACAATCAATAATTCATTGAACTTTCAAAAGAAAAGAACAGAACTGAAGCCACCAGAGGTGGGAAAGGGGGAAGGGGAGGGGGAGTTGGCAGGAAATTGGTAAAGCGCTACAAAAAATGATTACATTTGCATAATATGAATATACTAATTATCCTGATTTGAGCATCACATATTGCACACAGGTATTGACATGAAACACTGTTCCCCACAGATACGTACAATTACGTTTCAATAAATATAAATTAATTTTTAAAATAAAAATGAAAGCCTGGCTGGTTGACTCAGTTGGTTAGAGCACGGTGTTATAACACCAAAGTTAGGGTTCAGATCCCCGTACCAGCTAGCCACCAAAAAAAAAATAAAAATTAAATAAAAATAATAAAACAAATAGTTATAGTTTTAATAAAAAGATTATTTCTCTTACCATAACGGGTTTATTAATTTTTAATTAATTGATATTTTTAAATTCTCAGTTTTAATTTAATAGGTAGATATTAGCAGACATAACTCACATAAACAAAAGTTTTGGGGACCTCAATAATTTTGAGGAGTGTAAAAGGGTGCTGAGACCAAAACAGTTTGAGAGTTGCTGGAGTAGACTAGTTCCCTCCTGGTGTTCTCTTTTGATTCTTTCAGTCAACAAATGTTTTATTATGTCTGTCTACACCAGGCACAGTTCTGGATGTTGGGGACACAGGTGAATAAGACAGGCAGGCTCTGACATGATAAAGCTTGCATTCCAGTTGGGGTGTGTATGTGTGTGAGACAGAGACACGCAGAGAGAGACAAAGCAATTTAGTCAAAGAAGAAAAAAATTAACAAGATAATTTCAGATTATGTTTAAGTACCATGAAAAAATCAAACAGGTAAAGTGTGGGTCTAATTTAGACTGAGGCTGTGAAGATGACCTTTGATCTGAGCCTGATTGGCAAAGAGAAGCTCCTTTGATCACTTCTGCCCACTCTTCTAGCCCTGTTGGCTTTCCTGTGGTTCCTTAAATATGCCAGGCAGGATCCTTTTTCAGGGGCCCCTCTGTCTAGAAAGCTCACCTAAATTTTCACTCAGTCACTCCAGTTCAGATATCCTGAGAGTAGTTTTCCCCAGTCATCTATCTCAAAGACACCCCCCCCCCCCCCATTACTAGCCATCCCCTTACTGGGCTTCATTTTTCTTCCTAGCACTTATCTCTACACGATATTGCTATATATATTTAAGCGTTTCTCTCACTCCCTCCAGAAACTTGAGGTGGTTACTATAACCCAAGATCATTCAATAGTGCCTGGAACATGGAGGGCCCAATAAGTGTGCTTGTTGGGAAAATAGAATAGTTTGTTCAGGGCCCTTGCCTCAGGTCCGGTTGGGGGTGGTGCAGCATTCTTTGTAAGCAAATTATGGGGGGGGGGGGTTGGAGTTAGTGCACATGCGTGCCAATGTATCTTTTTAGTTTTGTTGCTATTCTTGTGTTCTTAGAGAGACAGAGAGAGTGACAGAGAGAGACAGAATTTTAGTGAAGCAGGCAGGTGGGCATTTGCCTCGGGCATCCGCCCTGGGTGGCCATGCTTTCCAACCTATGGCTCCAAGGACCTTTTGGCTAGTTACCTAGCTCATAGACCTGCAGTGTGAGGGGTCTGGGGACCCAGCCTGGCATGTGAAGGGTTTGTGACCCAGTCTGTGAACGGGTTTGAGGGGTCTGTGGGCTCCAGACCCAGCCTTAGCTCGACAATCCGCCTAGTTGGCAGGATTAGGGGCAGGTAAAAGAGCCTGACAACTAGCGTGGTGGAGTAGCTTTACAATTGGCATCATAAACAGGATTAAGAGCTAGACAATTGGCGCTGTGAGCAGGATTCCAGACAGTAGCCATGGCCCCACAGTGCTGCATAACTGAAATTATATATAATCAGAAATAAAGTTATTTGGCTTCTGAAAACGTAAGCTAGTGTTATAAGCATATTATTAAAAGATGAGCACAGTGACTTTCTCTGAGGTAACCATAAATATCTAAAGAGAGCGTTACCAAACCCAAGTCCAGCTGTCTGCCACCAAAGCAAAACAAAAGACTCCAAAGTCAAAGGTTGGTGAAAAGGTAA
Source organism: Cynocephalus volans (assembly GCF_027409185.1). Taxonomy (NCBI): domain Eukaryota; kingdom Metazoa; phylum Chordata; class Mammalia; order Dermoptera; family Cynocephalidae; genus Cynocephalus; species Cynocephalus volans. Next base: position 14,964,988 of record NC_084468.1, read on the forward strand.
GGCAGCTTTATTCAGGAATTCTGGCAACCTGAAAGAGATGTTCGGCTGACCCTTTTCAAAGGCTCCGGTTTAGGAGGCGTTGGTAAAAAGATGGAGGTAGTGGAAGGTGGGAAGATTTAGTAGGGAGTCAACTTTTTTTGCAGAGTCTAGATGGCTGTTATCTCATAGCTGGTCCTGCGTTTTCTTGTTAGCGCCCAGGATCAGCTTTTTCTTGGAACTCTGCAAATCTCAGAAGAAATGTTACTTTTCCAAGGTACTGATTAGCTCTCAACACTCCCTCGGCCCCCCGCCCCCCCCCAGAATTTAGGGAGAACATCGGCTGTCTTGTTCCCGCTCTAACCAGTGACTGGATTAGCAGCTGGTACATGTACTGGATGAGCACTGGGACGTGGGCTCTCAACAAATGCTCGTGGAGTGAAGGGGTGACCTCCTCTTACCAACAGGTATACTGCGCCCGGAGGGAGAAAGTGACTTGACCAAAGTCACTCCCTGCGTTTAGGGCGGAGTCTGGGCTGGCACAGCAGTCTCCTGACTGGCGGGAGGCGCTCGCTCCACCGTGGTTAATAATTCTCTTCTCCACACAACTGTGTCAAATGCAGTCAAAGCCTTCATGTCTCAAGCTAAACAAAATTAAAGGAAAAGCCACCCAGCCTCCGACAGGGTAAGGAAGGAGCCACCGAAGACCAAAAAACACAAGTCTTTCCCGGTCATCCAACTGACCTCTCCCAGCACCGGCCTCCGTCACGTGACCCCAGCCAACGCGTCTGTCACGTGAGCAGCGGCGCTGACGCCCGCGCAGGCGCAGTGGGCCTCTTCCGCGTGTCCGGCATGGGGACACCGCTCGGTGGTATGTTCTCTGGGCAGCCACCGGGGCCCCCGCCACCCCCGCCGGGACTCCCGGGCCAGGCTTCGCTTCTTCAGGCAGCGCCAGGCGTTCCTAGACCTTCTAACAGCACTTTGGTGGACGAGTTGGAGTCATCTTTCGAGGTAAAATGAGACAGGGGAGGCCTTGTCCCAAGGCCTCCGGAAACGTAAGCTGCGCGTGCGCGTGGTGTCTCCGCCCAGCACCGCGTCTGCAAACGGGAAGCTGCAGCTCAGAGAGCACAAGTTACTCTTTGTAAGCGCCCCAGTGGTTGGTGTTCTACTCAGGTCGGCTGGCGGAGACACTTGGACTTGAAGTTTGCTTATCCCGCAACCTTGAGACCCTCACAGGTTCCCAGCCGGCTGTTCCCTGCCCTCGCGTTCTTGGTCCCAGCCCTGAGCTCCCTTCCCTGCATCCCTGCGTGTTTCATTCTCTTAGGAGCGCAACGTTTCACTGCTGTGTCCTATATCCTTTCCTCCGGGCTTTACCCTTGAAAGGTCCGAAAGTAATGGGGCTCTTAGAGTGCTGTGAGGAGCTTGGTACTAGGGGCCGAGGAAGGAGGAAAGCTGGGGGTTAGGGAGGGAGCGAGACAGATAATCCAGTGTCTGAGTTCTGCCCAAGGAGTTTAGTCTGTAGCAAGGAAGGCGAAATGTGTGCTGAGGGGAGATGGGGAGTGGAGAGGTAAACTTAAGTGCTTGGGGGGTTTCCGGTGGTCTCTAATGTGGAGTATGAGCCATTAGTGTATGGAAGTAAAATAATTTCTAATTGGCGTTGTCTTTTCCACATTTTGAATCCTAGTTATGTGAGGATTTTACTGCATAGTTTGTAATTGACTATATTTTTGTGGCTGCATGGGCAAAATGCTTTTATTATAGAGTGTACAATCAAAGGTTTGGAGATAAATGACTTAAAGGACAGAGAAATCTGTTCTGTATGGGAGAAGGAGGGATGCCTTTGCGGTGGTGCTAAGCCATAAAGGAAAGGAATGGGTGAGCTTTAGAGCAGCATCTCCCATTGTTCTTGAGGTGAGGTGGCTCTCAGTCATGAGTGCTTGCTGAAAGACTGTAGAAGTCAGCTGACCATCAGCACCCTGTTGCTTAAAACTCTTTAGTAGCTGCTTGTCACTCTTGGAATAAGACCAAGGTGTTTAGTGTGGTGTCCCAGGCTCTGCATGTTCAAATGTCTGCTTCAGACCCAGTAACCTGGGTGTGGCTGTCAAAGAAGGCTTCCCAGAGAGTATGAAACCCAAAGGAGCATTTGGACTTAGCCAGGTGAAGGGAAGTGGAAAGGGTGCTACCTGAATCCTCCCTCTGTTGCTGGGTGATCACCCAACCTAGTCTTTTCTCAAGGCTTAATTCAGAGGCCACATTTTTGTGGAACTTTTGCTGTTTCCTTCCTTGTGTTCTATGTGGACCTCAACTCCACTGTCTCCCGTGGCTCATGTCACCTGCTCGCCTGCTTCTCATTTCTCACGGGTAGAGCGTGAGCCCGAGGGGCACTATTTAGAAAAGGTAAACAGGGACAGCCTTTTTGAGGAGGTGACAGTTGGTCTGAATCCTGAGTGGGTGACGATACAAGTTGCGGAAGCATTGGCAGGAGGGGCCGCCATGGGGCTGGAAGAGAGTCCTGGCCTGATGTGGAATGAGATAGTGGGGAAGGACCAGAGGTGGTGCCGGCTCATTGCTACGCTCTCCCTCCATAGGCCTAATTGGGAATCAGTTTACCAGGTATCTTCACTGGCATGATGTGCAAACCCAGATGCTACCAGCTCATTGAATGGCTTCAGGAGAAGTTATGTCTTACTCTAAAGTAATATTTTTATTGTGTGATTGATATTTTTCTTCTATGATATGATTTTATCACACAGGCTTGCTTTGCTTCTTTGGTGAGTCAGGACTATGTCAATGGCACTGATCAGGAAGAAATCCGAACTGGTAAGCATTCTCTCTTTGTAGACAACGTTCTTGGCTTCAGCAAGATTCCTAATTGATGATTTACCCTTGATGTGTTTCAGTCCTGTTTGTATCCTAAGAGAACTTCTTCCTGGGAATAAGATTTATATACATAATTTCTATGAATTGCTGGTTCTTTGGTCAGTTTATCAATTGACATCTTAATGTCACTGATAATGAACCATTTATAATGAACTTTTCATATTGGTACTTGGTAAAGAAGACTAATAGTGTATAGTGCTTAAAAAAAAAAGAGTTATACTTATTTTTTGCATGGATGTTAAGAGAAAAGTCTCTTGTGCTTCCCCTTCAGTCCCCCAAGTTCTGTCCCTAGAGGTAACCAGAGCTTCTGATTTCTTTGTACCGTATTTTAAATGTACTATTTTAAACTGGAAATTGTGATGCTAATTGCTGGATTTCTGGATTGGCTTTCTTCAGAAGACCTCATGGCTTTTGCGTTGTGTTAAAATCTATTTCATCTGATAAGAGCACAAATTATCTGCTATTTAAAGTTTGTTAGCACATGAGAAGTTAGAGGTCATTATTATTACTGTGGCCAAGATTAAAATCCTTGATTACGTCTGTGAGAAGGTGCTGTTTTGATGTTCAGGCTTTTCATTTATGATGAGATATGTGTGTTTAGTGTTTTTCTTAATTTAATATTTTGCTCTTTTTTTTAAGGTGTTGATCAGTGTATACAGAAGTTTCTGGATATTGCAAGGCAGACAGAATGTTTTTTCCTACAAAAAAGATTACAGTTATCTGTCCAGAAACCAGAGCAAGTTATCAAAGAGGTACGAACTCAGTTTTAGGAAGAGCACGTCTTGTCAGGAGTCTGTTTGTGCTTAAATGAGATGTACTCATTTCCCATTAGTTACAGCAGGGTTTTATAGATTAGCATGAAACATTGCTGATTGCCAGTGTTCATGACACCTGCACAAGTAGTGAAGCCAGGGACTGGGGGCAGAAAGCAGAGCTTCAAACAGAGCAGCTCTGCTCTTTCTTGTTTCATAATAGGCTTTCAAGGAAGATTTTTCTTAAAGAAATGGTTCTGCTTCATGGAAAAGGTTGAAAAGCCATTAGTGCAGGTAAGCTCATTTTGGACAAAAACTGATTTATGTTCCCAGTTGCTTTACCCAGTGCCTTACACACAGGAAGCCAAAGAATCAGAAAGTAAATGTTCTGACCCAGGCTCAAAATCCTTGAGCCTCAGGATTTTGTTGATCTCAGTTTGAAACCGGGGCATTTGGAACTGTATTGGAGTTGCCACCATGACTGGGAAGCTTTAATGGCAGTGAGCGGGTCTGGCCAGGTCCTGCCCTTGCAATGTGGAGGAGTGAAGAAACGTCCTGCCCATAAGGCCAGGGATGCCACCAGTGAGAAACAGTAAATTGAGATGATCGGGTTTTGGCAGTTTTTGAAGTAACTACTTCCACAAGCTGACCAATTAATCAAAAAGGCTCTTTTCATTCATGATACCAGGGTAAATGGTAAGAAGATGATAGTCTTACAGTTCATCATGTCAGATTGTTTCCTGATGTGGATACTTGAATAACAACACAGGTGTGTTCAAGGCCAGTTCTCAGCAAAGGGTTTAATGCTGGTGTTCATAAAAAACTTTGAAAATGTGATTCTAACACTTCATAATCTGAAGTGATAGAGCAGTGGTGTGGATTCTTGTAAACAGTTGTTAACGTGTTTTAGGTTCTCAGTTTTAGGTTTTCAGCAGGTTTTCAGCAGTAGGCTTTGGACAGGGGTACTGGGTGGCTGGGGACCAGAATGGGAAAAAGACTGATTTCTTTTTGGCTGCTCTTTGGTACTTTCTGAATTTTGTAACTTGGCATATTATTCATTCAAAGAAGAATAATTAAAAATAAAAACTCTTGGTGTTAGTTAGACATCTTCCATTGGAAGAGTTGTTTTGGCTTGTTCAAAAACTAGAACCAACCATAGTAATAGGCATAGTAAGGTTTAATGGATTCTCTGCTTTGGATTTACCTCTTAGTGCCTTTAACAAATCAAGAACTGTATTCATTTTTCCTGAGTTTGCTCTGACTTACTCGCTTTCATCTGTAGGACGTCTCGGAACTAAGGAATGAATTACAACGGAAGGATGCGCTGGTCCAGAAGCACCTGACAAAGCTGAGGCACTGGCAGCAGGTGCTGGAGGACATCAGTGTGCAGCACAAGAAGCCAGCCGAAATCCCTCAGGGCTCCTTGGCCTACCTTGAGCAGGCGTCTGCTAATATCCCCGCACCTCTGAAGCAGACCTGAGTAAAAGCTGAAGGGGTCTGGGGTATGAGGCCGCCCTGGGCACACAGTTCTGCCAAACATCCCTTCTTGTGGACATGGCATTTTGGAAGAACTTTTTACCAGAGAATGAGTTAGTTTTAGTTTTATGTGCTCACTTAAAATCTTTCCCCGATTTTTATAAGCTGTTAATTTCTTGAGTACTTTATAAAATGCTTATAGTTTTGGTAAACCACGTACATTTTTTTGTCTTAACAGTTTATTCTGTTAGTGTGATGACACTTACAAATTCTTTTTTATTGTTATTATTTGTTGCTTGTTTTTAAACAAATTTTTGTATGACTTTTCAGTTAGATTACTTATGATCTGAGGGAGAAACATTACAATAATTTGAGAGTGTGGGGATGAGGATTTGGTTGGAAATCTTTTATGAGAATTACCCTTCAGTGGTAGTGTTGAACAATATGTAAACTTGCTGTGTGTCAAGACTTTGAACTACCTCAAGAAGAGGAATCTAATGCAATAATGTTTGTAATTCTTCCAGAGCTCTTGGAATGAGGATATTTTGTACATATGTAAGATGATCAAAATATCCTAGGTTAGCTTAGTAATATTAGAGTGGGATCCTTAGGTTGATGCTAATTTTTATTTGGGGTAGGTTTGTATTTTGTGTTGTGTTTATTTACTTTTTTTTAAGGGGGACGGGTGTAGTCAGCAATGATATGCTGAATTTTGTTACGTTCTACGGTAATGAATCAGTTTAAGGGAACAGACTGTTCTCAATAGCATGACAGTTGGGGCATAAGTGTGATATGAGGGGTTAAAGTTTGCTGTGATGTCTCTTTTAGTTTTGAGTTTTGTCTGCTTGTGTCGTTTTTGTTTTACTTTTTGAGAGGAGTTTCCAGTAAGGAAGGTTTTGCCAAAGGATTTAATTCCAAGGGCCTGGGGTGGGAGGTGGGCTGCAGGTGATCCTGGGCTGCTTAACCTCCACAAAGAGCCTGGAAAGTTGGGGAAGATATTTTACGTTCTTGTTAGTTTCATAGGTCACCTCATGCGCTGTTGAGAAATACAGACCAGCATTGTTTCTGGCTCTCAACGGATGAGGTTTTCCTTTCTCTGTTTTATACAGTCTCTTATGAGATTACATCCCTTTACTCAAAACAAATGCTCTGCTGTCTTCTGAATAGGCAGTACTTCTGAGGCTTGGTGTCTTGGCTAGTTTTGTTTTCTCCAGCCTTGAAGGCCCCTGCCCACACGCATTGATGTCTACTCATGTTCCTGATCTGGAACCTGATGCCACCTGGTTTATGAAGCCTCCCCAGAACACAGGACTTTTTATCTCTTCTCCTGCCCTTGCTTGTTTCTCCCTTGTGGGTTAGTGATTTGAATCTGACTTTGTGCCCTTGCTGCATTGTACAAGGGTGCTACAAAAACTTTGTGGAAAAATAGAATTACAAGGGAATAACTTTCCACAACTTTTTGAAGTACCCTCCTATACGCATGAGAATTAGGCATTACTCCTCTTGAATATATCAGAACCATGTTATTTGTCTTTTATGTGTGATACTTATTACTCATTTTTGTCTGTGTTGTGTACATGATATCTGGCGCATGGGCCAGCCTGAGTGAGAATGTATAGATTAAACAAAACTTGTAAAAGTTGTTTTCACTTACATTATATGACTTCAAGGTTGTTAACATGGTTATTTCATGCTATTTAGGAGCTCTGATTGGCTGATTGGCATCTTTACATCTCTTAAAACCCTAAATGAACTAATTAGGTTTTAGGCAGCCTTTCAATAATAGAGGGGTTCTCAGTGAAAAGATTGGGAACTTATTTGGTGCTTGGTGAAAATATTTCGATTAATATATGTACTAGTTATTGCCATTTCTTTATTAAATTCACAAGTTTTCTGTCAAATAAAGAGCAGTTTAAAAATCTTGTCTGTGTGTAAATATCTTGCTGGTTGATGAACATAGAAAACACTGAGCTGTTGTATCCTTGGGAGAAAATCATAAGCCATCCTTGGGGGTTTCCTTTATCTTCCCACTGCCTGCACATTAACCCACCCACATCTTTGGGGCAGCTCTTCCTTCCTGTTCCATCTGCTGAAGTGCCTCCCTGTGTAAGATCTACCTTTCCACATGCGTCAGGGTCTCCACCCGGGTGCCTTCCCTAGGGCTTAACCCCTGCTGTGATTTTTGCCCCCTGCATCCTCCATCCATGGGGTCATTCCCTACAGCTCACAAGAACCATTCATCTCTCACCCTCAGTGTTTCCCTTGATGCTTGAGCTGCTGTGAGTGTTACTGGCTACTTCTGCTTTTGCCTAATGGTAAGGGATACTTCTCTATCTTCATCTTTACTTGAACTTACTCTTTAAAACATCTTTCCTTCTTTTCACTTTCCTCTCCTACCCAATCTCTAGCTGTTGATATTCCTGTGTGTTTGGTCCTGGGCCTCTGGAGCCCGGGGAGGAGCGCTGCTCAGTTCTCCCTTCAAAATGGCTGCTTTGAGGAGTGCCCTTACAAAAGCCCTTGCTGCTGTGTTCCCACCAAAGTCATGGGGGTCTTGGAGCCAGGTCATTTCTGCCCAACATGGGACTCTAATGAGCAGTCTTTGGAGCTTTGGAGCTTTTTCCCATCAACCTGACCAAGACGTCTCAGAGCTATTCTGCTGTCAGATCCTTTTAACCCATCTCCCTTGGCCCTCCTTTCACAGGTGTCAAACCCGCATCCGAGTCCGAAGGCTCCTCCTGCATTCTATTTCCTTGCCCCTTTAGCTTACACAGGTGTTTCCTTGAGAAGGTGGAAGAAAACACCTGTCCTTGATGTTCAGAAGCTGACCTACCACTGCTTGGCCATGCTAGTCTTCTGTTGGACATCAAGTCTCAGAATACCAACCTCAGGCTGGCCTGTTAGCTCACTCTTTAGAACATAGTGCTGATAATACCAAAGTCAAAGGTTCAGATCCCTATACTAGCCTGTCACCAAAAATAAGTAAGAATGCCAACTTCAAAGTTGATCTGAGGCCAGATAAAGTAAGGTAAAGCAAACCACTTCATAATTTTGTCTAAGCTCATTTAAAAAAAACCAAAAACTACAAGGTTACTGTGCCACCCACAGAAATACCAAACATCCTTCTGGCTAAAATGAATGACTGCTACTTCTTTCACCAGTTACAACTTTATCTAGCTCACCTTCCCTGTAGATGAGATTTATTGAGATACTCAGAATTGCCCCCACTTTCTGACAGCACACAAGCTGCAGTGGATACCTGCTTCCTTAGCCCAACCAATGCCCAAATCCTAAAGTAGATTCTTTCTAACACTGTCTTTCCGAGAAGCCCCACCATTCTCTGTGATGAGGGTTCTCCTTCACTGCAACAAGTAATAAACCCAACTTGTTCAACTGCAGGTGTGTTTCTGGGGGTCTTTGACTGAAGGCATTGCTAACCCCAGTGGATTTCTTGCACTTCTAATTGTGTCTTGGAGGCCGGCCCGTGGCTCACTCGGTAGAGTGTGGTGCTGATAACACCAAGGCCACGGGTTCGGATCCTATATAGGGATGGCCGGTTTGCTCACTGGCTGAGCGTGGTGCTGACAACACCAAGCCAAGTGTTGAGATCCCCTTACTGGTCATCTTTAAAAAAATATATATATAATAATAATAATAATTGTGTCTTGGGACATGCCTCCTTGGAGACTCAGTTGTTACTGGATGTGATCTGAGAGCAGGCAGTAGGATGGGGTTTGGGGACTGGCTCACTCACCACCCACCTGGCAATGAGGACCCATCCTGAGTGGCATGTGAGGTAAGGACCGTCACCAGCACAAGGGAGCAGCCCAATTGCTGAAGATTCCATCAGTGGTGCCCTGGGAAAACATCCTGGTGGAAGGGAACACGATCAGTGTGAAGATTCGGGCATGAAAGGTAAGGGAGAATCCTGCACACGAGGACGGCAGAGTTGGCTGTTGTTATCACTACAGTGTCTTGACTGCCTGCTAAGGGATGAGAAACTGAAGGTGGTGACCAACTGAAGATGGTGACCACGAGTGCCAGCGGCCTCTGGTTGTCCCCTCAGGTAGAGCAGACAGCTGAGGAGCTAGTAGAAGGTAGTAGATAAAAGACAATATTACGTCCTGGGGGTGGAGGTGGGGGTGATGGTGGAGATTAGTGCTACCTTTAGGAATCTAAGGGACATCGGAAGGCGGTCCCTATCTCAGCTGTGCTTAATTTGCCAGCCTCACCCTTGCAGAATCCAGATGGGTCCTGGAGAATGATTATTGACCAAGTAGACTCAATCGCAACTGCTGGGTCAGATGTTGCATCAATGCTGGAGAAGTTAAGGGCTCAGGTACACGGGATGCAGCCATTGATGGGTGAATCTGTTCTTTTCAACCCCAATTAAGAAGCAGTTTGCATTTGAGTGGAATAGACGATATTCCTTTCCCATTTTGCTCCAGGAATATGTTAACTCTTCTGCCCTCTGTCATAATACTACAGCCTGTAGAGATTTATCATAAAATCCTATTGTTTCTCCCCCCTAACTCTATCCTGAATCAGATCATTTCTCTTCATCTCCACTGTTACCTCCAAGCCACTCCCACCATCTCTAGACCACTCTGCTCTTCAGAGATTGATGAAACCAGATTATGTAAATGGAAGCAAGAACAGCGTTTTATCTATCAAATTGTTTCTTTTTGTTGTCTAGTGAATTTATTTACTGCTGGTGAGGTTGTAAATTGCTAGAAACTTTCTAGATGGTAATTTGGTAAAACCAAACAAAAAGCTGAAGTGTGTACCCTTAGATACCTTACTTCAATGTTCAAGGAATATGTCCTAAAGAAAAATTATAGAAGCATGCAAAAATTTAGTTAACAAAGATATAATTATTGCAGGGTAGAATCTAAAAATTCAACAAGCTCTTTCACCTGCACTAAGAAAGGAGTCAAAACAGATGTAGGGTCTCAGTAAGGTTCTATCCCTGCACAGGTATCAAGCTAAATTAAAGGGCAGCATTATAATGTGCAGCCTGCTGTACTAGTCATTGGGAGTCACACAATGTTGGGAAAATGTTTCAACACACAAAAGTAGAACCATCTGTATTCAGTCTTTTTGAAAGCACAAAGTAAAAAAAAAAAAAAAAAAATCCTACAATGCTCACTGCTATGATTTGAATGCTGGTGTTCCCCCAAAACTCATATATTAAACTTATTACCCAGTGTGATAGTATTACGAGTGGGACCTTTGGGAAGTGATTTAACTCATGAGGACTCCACCCTCATGAATGGGATAAGAGCCCTTGTAAAAGAGCCTTAAGCAAGCTCCCTTGTCCCTTCTGCCATGTGGGGACACACAGTAGGAGCCCTCTATAAGGAATGGGCCCTCACCAGATACCAAATCTTCTGGCACCTTGATCTTGGACTTCTCAGTCTCCAGAACAATGAACAAGAAATTTCTGTTGTTTATAAATCACTTAATCTAAGGTATTTTGTTATAGCAACAAATGGACTAAGACACTCACCCTAAGCAGTAAAGAAAAGACAAAATATTTGGTACTGAAAATAATATGACATGCTACATGTATACAAGTATTCACATTTAAAAAGTCTTATTGAGGCCTTGTTTTGATTAGGTACTAAATTTACTTTTAATTTATGAGTTTAAATTTTAATTGCATTTCTCTCACAATTTGTAAGTATGTAATCAGCTACTTTTTATTTGAAGGTGATCTGATCGAGGTTAATATTGAACTTCCTATTTCCAAGCTCTGTCTTCATCTAATTTTACCTTTCTATGGAAAAGCAATACAAATCACAACCATTTTTATTGCCCAGTTGTTTAAAGTTTTATTCAAAGAGCAAAGATCTGACGGTGCATAGAATGAATATTTGTGGGCCACTGCTGAGCCAGCACCAAAAGATTGAGAAAATATTTTGCCCACTAAAAGCTGTGTCGAGTCATGTTGCTCCATCAGAAGGTAAGACAATTCAATGTGGACTGACAGCAAGGTCAGCTCGCAAGCAGCCACTCCCAGTTTCATTTTCCCCACCAGGAGTCCATGCAATGGGGAAAAAACGTCCAGGAGGCAAACGGCCCAAACCCAAAGGCCAGGAGTTCAGGAGATCTTTGACTTCAAAAAACAGATAGTATAGAAACCTCTACAAATGACCAAGTTGACCCTACAGTCACTGAAATTGAGAGGTACAATGAGGCGAGGCTTGGTTATCCACAGAAAAACCTTTCCGTGCTTAATTCTCATTCATGATCAGTATTTTTGCCCATATTATTTTGCTTAGTCCTCGCAAAGCCCCTCTTGAGGTAGGTGTTATTCTGTCCATAATCTGCTGCTTGTCCTAGACCCGGGAAGTCAAAATATTCAATCCAAGCATGCTACAGTCCAGTCCTATAGTTTGTTTTTTTTAAATTGGCTTTCCTGTCTATTTTAAACTTGATTTTATTCCTCTTCCTATTGAGGTTAGATGTGCATTTTGGAATTATATCATTTTACACAGAAACACAACTTTTTAAGTGGAGAGGACTAGCATCCTAAGGAAAAACGAAACCACTTTTAAAGCAGACCATGGAAATCACAAAGTCTGATATTGCACAAAGTGGAGTACTGATGTTATGTACACTAGAAGTACAATACGTCGGTCATTAGTAACATTAATAACATTTTCCTGTGGGGGCTTTTTAATAACACTGGTTTGTTTAATGTCAAGAGTTTTTTTAAATGAACTGTTCTCACAATGAAATAGTATGAAATGTTAATGCCAAAATTTCTTCTAGCTATCATATATAAATAATATTACAAGCAAGTTATTTGGTTGGTTGATTTTAGTTCATTCCTTCAATCAGACGTTTTAAAAGAAATGTCTTTCAAGTGTTCTGTTTGTGATGTATCCCAAAGATCAGTTTAGAAAGAAAAATACTTGGTAAACCATTCCTGGTGCGGAGAGCCCTGTTTCTGCTGGGTTTCTTTGGGTTGGGCTGTTTCACCATCTGGTGTCCTAAAAACAAATAAAGAAGGTTTCTTACATGATTTTTAAATTATTCAGTAAACAACTTAATACCCACCATCTTGTCGGGGAATGATAACTACCTCATGACTCTTCAAAAGATACCAGAATGTGACTGGCTAACATTAGTAGCAGAAAACAAGTTGTAAAGGATGGGGATGGGGAGGCAGTGTCTGATTTCCTCTTGTTAAAACAGAAGATCCTCCATTGTTTGGTCCATTGTTTCATTTAAAACTTAGTGGTTGTATCTAAGATAACTATGCACGATCAACCAAACCTACAGATTAAAAGGCTTTAAAATTCAAGATGACACAATAAATCCTGAGAAATAACCTTAATAATAATAGTGAAAATGTGCTGAACACTTCTGTGCCACGTTCTGTGCTAAGGATGTCCTATGGATTAGTTCCTTTAGTCTCGCGTCAATCTGATGAGGTAGGTGCTGTATCATCTGCATTTTAGAGGTGGGGATAGGAGACCCAGAGAGGTCAAATGACCTGCCCAAGGCCACACAGCTAAGAACAAGGAGGAGAAGAATTTAAATCCAGACCTCAAGTCCAGGTGAAGAGAGTCTACCTTCTGTGTAACCCACACTAAGTTTTCAGCTAAGTCATTCAATGTCCCTTGTCTAATCATCCATGAAAAAAGGCCTTCTGGAATCTGTTAACAGGAATAGTACCTCTTCCAAAGAATGACATAGTCCCTCCTCTTACACAATCATTTTTCCAAGGCAGGGCTTGTTTTGCTATTCTTTATATCTGTCCAAATGCGGGTATTTAGCGGGTGCCCAAAAAGATCCTAATTTCCCTTCTATTTATGGGGAAATGGAATAACAGCATACACCACCCCCTACCTCGAGGCAGTTTTTGCATCTAGAGACTGGGTAGGTTTGTAAGGCCGGCCACAGCTGGGGCTTGGGTCCAAGCTGGGTGACTTGGTTATTGGAGGGGCATTGATCCTGGAGCTCAGATCTCCACTCAGAAAGTTCTTTGCGTAAGAGGCGAGGTTTGGCACACTGACCACTCGGCTGGGCACTTCCTCCATCTTCTTTTTCTGTTTGTATTAAAGGAAAGGTCTGTTAGTGCCACACACACAAAAAAACTGTATTATTATAAAAGTAAATAAGGCCCACCCAACCAAAATTATATGGGAGAGGAGGCAACAATTTTATTTATATACTTACATGTTATCTTTTTAAAAGCATTTTACCCTCCTATTTTCATTTTGTTTTAAAAAACACAGGTCCACAAACTTCTGAGACAAATACGTTTTGTAATTCAACATTAAAAAAAAAATTTATTTCAGAAGGCCATGTAAGGGTTGGCCCGTGGCTCACTCAGGAGAGTGCAGTGCTGATAACACCAAGGCCGCGGGTTCGGATCCTATATAGGGATGGCTGGTTCACTCACTGGCTGAGTGTGGTGCTGACAACACCAAGTCAAGGGTTAAGATCCCCTTACCAGTCATTTAAAAAGAAAAAAAAGAAGGCCATGTAACACCCCAGAAGGCGCTGGGCCCACCCTGTCCTCAAATACATTAATACTTCTAGAGTTAAACTTAAATTTTGTCACACTATGAAGGACACGTAAAAACTATAAATAAGGTCACATCAGTTCTGGTCACATTAGGTTTACTGTCCTGTGAGAAAGTTTAAGAAACACTAATTTTTTAGAGTTTTTAGGATTTTGTGATATCAGGTAAGAGACTTGGATATGAATATGCTCATCATAACAAATTCCAAGACTATGTAAGGAAATAAAGAAGTAGAAGAATACTACTCTCTCCCCTCTCCTTCCCATCATCCAGATAGAACGATTATTAATAGTAACACATATTTATTGTACAAAATTTGGGAAACACAAAAACCCATAAAAAATAAAAACCACACATAATCTGCCCAGTAAGATATAACACCATTAAGACTTTGGACTATTTCCTGTAGGTCTTTTCTTTCAATTCATATTCCTCTGATTATATACCAGCCCATCAATAAAGTGCAGTTACCTTTAGAAAAAATAAAACTAGCAGAAATGTATAATGCATTAGCACCAGCACAACCAACTTACCTTCATGGAAGGGGTCAAATATCCTGGGTGAGGATTGAAAGAAAAGGACCGATTTCGATGGGATATTGCACTGGGGAATGCTGCGTAGTAAAATCTTCTCTCTTCCTGGAAAACCAATACAACTGAGTCTAAATGGGCCTAACCACACAGCCTAACCACACCTTCAAGTTTGACTTGAAGGGAAGATGGCTGTGAGGGCAGAATACAGAGAATAAGGAAGTCCAGGGGAAGGAGGGGAAGTCAATGGGAATCATGCTGCCAGCCACTAGAGCTTTGAGGAAGCACTTTTACTCCTGGGGCCTTTATGTCCCCAGCCCCTCCTGTAAAGGAAAGGGCAAGCTTATGCCTTAGGGATAAGCCAAGTATTATACTAAGTATTCTTAGCATCTGAGAGTATGAGTCTACTGCAAAAAGTTAATAATTAAAAGAAACAAATAAAAACTCCAGGCACACAAAGGACCTTCTTTCTTCCCTACCTTGTTTTGTTGTTGTTTTACATTTATATTGTAGACATTTTCTAACATATGTGAATTCAAAAGTAGAGGGTAATGAAATCCATCTCCCACTTCAGCAATTATAACTATATGCCAATTTTATTCGTGTGATGTGTCATCTTCCACTTTTTTCTTTCCTGCTGTATTATTTTTAAAGCAAATTCCAATCATCGTATAATTTCATCTGTAAAAACGTCAATATGTATTTCTAAGAGATAAGGACTCTTTTTTAAAAAAACATAACATAATAGCTTTGTCACACTTAGCAAATGAACAAAAATTCCTTATTAATATCATTAATATCCAGTCATTGGTTAAGTTTTCCTGAGTAAGTTGTCTTATTAGTGTCTTGACATGAAACAATGTAGTGTGGCTGGGACAGGGGGCAGGATGGGGCGTGTTATGAGAGGAGTGTGTGTGTATGTTGTGGAATGATGTGAGGCTGGACAGGCCCCACTAAGACTGTGGATTTTACACTGAGAAGGATGGAAAACCCTGGGCAGGGGCTGGGAGCCAAACAGAGCTGTGCTGTGATCAGACATATTTTTGTAAGATCGCTCTGGTTGCTATGAGGTCAACATGGTGGGGGGGAGCTGGAGTGAGCAGGGAGACTAGTTCATGGATTCTCCATTATGCATGTGAGAGGTCATGGGGCTTGGACTTAGGTGCTGGTGGTGGAGATGGTGGGAAGTGGCTAGACAGATGTGGCTAGCTAGGTCTCCTGCCACCTTCTCTGCAGGCCACATTGACAGGATTGAATCACTCTCTGTCCCTAGAGCTGAAAGTAAACCACTAGGATCTGTCCCAGCTGGGGCGATATAAAGAACTTCTGACCAAAGCGTGGGGCCTGGGGACGCTGGGTGAGAGCCTAAGGAAATAGTCAAGGTATGAGGAGACGTGCAGGTGGGGTGGGTGGACTGCAGAAAAGGGCAGTAGCAGATGGAGGGGAGGGCCATTCCAGATAAATGACCATGAGTCCTTGGTGCCTGCTGGATACAGAATCAGAAGGAGGTGGTGATAACTTTTCAAGGGGGGTGGATTTGCTAACTAGAAAAGAGGTGGTCATTTTTACAAAAGGGAGATCAATAGTAACTTTTGTTGTTGTTGATCAATTCTACTAAAATTTAAGGCAAATCTAGATTTTCCCAAATTCTGTAGTTTAAAAAAAGCTGAACTAACTCAACAGCAGGTAAATGCTGTTGGACTTGAGAGTAGAATGCTTTTTTTTTTTTTGCCTTCTATTTCCCTATATTAATTTTTTTAGTGAGTATAGTGTTTTAAAAAAATAATAGAAAAAAAAAAATGGATTCTTTGTAAGGTGGAATTGTAGGCACTCAGAGAAATGCCAGGAATGAAGCAAACACCCTCCTGGGGGAGCTGTGCAGAGTCCAGGCCGGGTGCATGGCCGAGACTGCGCTAATGTCACCCTATCGCCTCACCGTGAGCTGCTTGATGATTTCCTCCCTCTCCTTCAGGCGGGTCTGCAGACGGCCTATGAGCTGGAGGTCTTCGGGCCTGGACGTTCCCTTCCCCGGCTTTTCTCTGGCATCTTTCAGTCTGTTGTGAGCAGGCATGCGGTTAGTCCCTGTTACAGCAGTTCCTCAACAAGGAGCGGGGCACAACGGGACACAATGGGGATGCTGTCGTACGTCCTGCCTGGTCAGCCCAGGCGCAGACAGAAGCAGAGGCTTGCCCAGGGCCACCGGGTGAGTTGGCTGAAGAACCCAGGACCTCAACTTCCAGTCTGACACCTGTTAGCTACCATGAGGCTGCAGGGCCAAGGAACCAAAGGCCCATGTGTGCACACAGATGCTGCCCTGAGCCAGGCTTCAAGAGCCACCGATGTTGCTGGGAGAAGAGCCCTGGGAAGGAAAATGCCCCCCACTCCACCCGTGGTCAGCAGGTCAGGCTAATGACAACGTGACTCTGGCACCTTCTGCTGGGGGACACACAGCACAACATAAGCTTGTTCTCGGGCAGAGCAGCTAAGGTGGCAGGTACCCAAAGCCCCTTAGCCTGACGCCAGAGAGAAATAACTCCCTGGATGGTGGGGGGAGGGGAGGACGTGGGCTGCAGATGACCTACTGACTGGAACTGATAAGAAGCCAAGGCTTTGGGGTGGGATGACTTGGGCTCTAATCCTGGCTCTGCCTTTTTCTAGCCATGTGACCTTGGGCATGGCATTTTGCCGGTGAACCTCAGTTCCCTCCTCTTTAAAATGGGCATGAAACTGAGTGTTTGTGAGGATTCAGTGAGATAATGGGTACCCAGCATACAGTTAAGTACCATTAGACAGTAGCTGGTAAATCCTTTCACTGTCATTTTGGGATAATTTGTTTTGTATTGCAAATGGTAGAGAACAGTTTTTAAGAGTGCAGAGTGAGAGTCAGACGGGTGACATTTAAATTCACTTAATGCTGCAGGACCTCGGGCAAGTGGCTTCACTTGTCTGAACCTGGATTACTGCAATCACCTCCTAAAATAGGCTCCCTGCCAATCACCACCCTCCCCCAGACTCCTCTCAGCACCAGGAAGGGACTCTGTTAAATGGCAAATGAGACCATGCCACTCCAGCTCAAAGCCTGGCAATGGCTTCCCAGTGCACTCTGAACACATCCAAACTCCTTCCCATTCAATGCCAGATCTCCTCACCATCTCATTTCCTACTACTCACCCTCTTACCCACTCCACTCAGCCACAGGAGCCTTCTGGCTGTTTTCAGTCATGTGAAGCGGGCGCCAGGGCCTTTGTACTGGCTGTTCTCTCTGCTTGGAATGCTCTTCCTCCAGATGGCTTGCTTGTTCTCTTGCCTCTTTGTACTTAAATGTCACCTCCTCAGAGAAGCCTTCTTTGCCCACCCTTGCCACTCTCTGTACCCTGATCCTTTCATCCAGCCCTTTCACCACCTGCTATGAAGTTAAATATTTATTTGTCTGCTACTTCTTGTCTGAATCCTTGTCCAGAATTTGTGGGTATTATGAGAGCATGGTCTTTATTTTGTTCCCTGCTGTAACTCCAGAGCCAAAAACAATGCAGGGCACACAGTAGGCCCTTAAGAAATATTTGTTGAATGAATAAATGAATGTGTGCATGCATGAGGGACCCCTGCTTTCTTTATCTGTCAGTGGACATAACAGTTTCCACTTTGAAGGACGGTTGTCATGATTAAATGACAGATGCATGTTAGAACACAGCAAATGTTCATAAAAAAGTAGCCCCATCCTTCTGATTTCTTCCAAGTGTGAGGGTTAAACTGAGGCCAGGATTCAGTGCTCTGCATGAAAAGGGAATGCAGCCTCATAAAATGAAGGTGACCAACCATCCTAGTTTGCCTGGCACTGAGGAGCTTTCTGGAACTCGGGACTTTCTGTTTTAAAACCAGGAAAGCCCAGGGACATGGGATGAGTTGGTCACCCTAATAAATGGTGCTAGTCCCTCCCAACTTGGGGCCCAAGGCCTCACTTACTCGGCTTCCAGGGCAGCCAGCCGGGTCTGGAGCCGCACCTGGGCGCTACTGAAATCTGCCACCATGGCCTGCATCTCTTTCCGGTGTTCCTGGCGAAGTGTCTCCACCTCCCTGGCCCGCTGGGCCTGCTGATCCTCCTCCAGCAAGCTGCAGGGGATAGAAGTAAATGGCTTGCCCAGGCTCTGGGGACTGAGCCCCTTGAGTCTGGGGTTCATTCCTCCCTCTGCTGGATGCCTGGTTTGAGTCTCTGGATGGGGGAAGGTTATGAATCTGAGGTCAGAACAACATGGGAAGGAGAGCCGGTGTCTCTGAGTTGCGGGGTCCAGGACAAGCCCCGCTTTGGGACCCCTTCTCAAATCCCCCCAGCATTCCATGAAGGAGAACCCTGAGCACAAGGGCAGCCTTCAGGGGAAGGGGTGGAAAACAGCCCTGGGGGAGAGTCCCAGAAAATACTCCCTTCACATGGGGCAAGTGGAGGCCTGGAGGCTGAGCTTCTCTATTGGAATTCCTGCATGCTGGGACCCTGAGACCTGGGAGACCACTAGGCCAGGGTGGAAGAGCTGGGTGGGAGGGGGTAAGAGAGCAGCTTTTAGGGCCAGGCTGTCTGTGTCTGTGGCCTCCTCCAGCACTTCCTAGCTGCAGGACCTTGGGCAAGCTGCTCCCTGCTCAGTGTCCTCATCTGTTAAATGGAGGGGACAATGGCACCTATAAGTAGGATTGATACAAGGAAGAATTGTGTTCATACATGTCCAGAACAGTCCGTGGCACAAAGCACATGTCCAACCATTAGCTATCATTCTTAACCTAGAGGAGGTGCACTACAGGGTCCACAGGCAAGCCTCAGGGGTCTGTCACCCTCAGAAAGTACATGCAAATTTTTGTGTGATTATATCCTTTTCCCAGGAAAGGGGTCACTGCTTTCCTCACTTGGAGTGGGCTGTAACCCAAAATGGTTAGGAGTCCCTACTCTGTCCAACCTCCTTATTCTAGGGACTTGCCCAGGGTCACATGGTAAGTCACTAATGGAATCTAATGTGTTCCTCCTCAGCCAGGCAGACTCACGGCTGCCTCTGAGATGAGCCTTAGGTCTGCCGTTTTCTTGGGGAGGGAGCCCCCATGACCTCAGCCCAGTTGGGGCCTGAGTTAGTTCACAGCCACATGAGCCTGGTCAGGGAACTGCTCCCCCACCCCCAAGTATAGGACTCAGGATGACCCCCTCCTCCTGGTGGCAGCTCTCCCCCTCCACCTGTACTGGGCATTAGAGTCGTCTGGGGCCTCTGTCCACATCCAGGCTCCTGAGCCCCTCCTCAGACCTGCTGCACCTGCGACTGACAAAGCTCCTGGGGTGGGGGGGCAGGTCCAGCTGGGAACCCAGAGCTACCTCAGGCCCACAGGGCACCCTCTCCCTTGGTTAACCTTAGCCAGGTGCTTCTGCCTGGAAAAGAGGATTCCCCTGACATGAAGAATTCCAGGGCCTCTGGAAAATTCCCTCATCCTGGCCCTTTACTGCAGCAAGAGTGAAGGATTCATAGACTCATGGTGGTACTCAAAGTGTCATCCTGGTAATTTGGCATCAGCTTCTCCTGGGAATTTGTTAGAAATGCAAATTTTAACCAATTTTAATTCATGCTAATTATCAGGTTCCACCTCAGCCCTACTGAATCAGAAATGCTGGAGAAAGAGTCCAGTAATATGTTCATCTAGCCTTCCAGGTGATTCTATTGAGAACCATAGCAGCTGACATTTCTTGAGTCAGTGCTATATACCAAGCATTGTTCCAAACACTTTCCATGTTTTTGTTTTGGTGGCTGGCCGGTATGGGGATCCGAACCCGTGAGATTGGTGTTACCATCACCAACCACACTCTCCCAAGTAAGCTAACCGGCCAGACCACACTTCACATGTTCCCTTTTAATTCTTCCAACAACCTGTGAGCTAGGTCCTGTTATCCCCCCATACTCTGGGCAACTGAGGCATGGAGAATTTAAGAAACTTGCCCAAGGTCATGCAAAAGAGGCAGAATTATGTTTGTTAACCAAAGTGAAAACCTCAGCCTTTCCTACACCTATGTATAGCAACGTGTGATGTGTGTGATGTGAAGCAAGTTATATGACCTCCCTGAACCTCTTTTCTTCACCTTTATAAAGAAGTGGTTGTGAAAATAAAATGAGCAAGTACTTCCAAGGCTCAAAGCAGTTTTGAGCCGACATAATGGACAAATAATAGGGAGAAAAAGGGGTCCTCCAGACATTAAAATGACAAAAAGGGAAAATTATGAACAACTTTATACGTGGGACTGGGACATTCAAAAAGGTAAATGAAGTGGACAGATTTCTTGAAAGTTACAAACTGCTAAAGTTCACTCAAGAAGAAAGATAACCTGGAAAGTCCTTTATCTATTAAAGAAATTGAATTTGACTTAAACACCTTCCAACAAGGGGGAGAAAAGGCTGTGAGTTCAGGATCGATAATAAGTTATTAACTTTCACAATCTACCCAGTGCTTCCTCCACGCCCGGGAGTGCCCAGCCTCTTGCATACAGTTCACAGCATTTTACAGCAGCCCTGAGAGGTGTCACCCCCGCTTTACAGATGGGGACACACGGTCTGGGAGAGGTTAGCGGGCTCAGCCCAGGTCACACTGCAGTTAACAGCACAGAGCTAGCTAAGAGCGCACAGCCCTGTGAACTGTCCCACCACACTGTCCCCCTACGGCTAGATTTGAGGACACTTTCAGTGTCATTTAGGTCTGATCAATACCCCGCTGTGCAAGGAAATAGTTCTCCTGATTCAAGGCAAGTCCTCTGCAGTTCTAAGATCTAGGATTCCTAGAGCACCGGTACTTCCCATGGGGCGGAGGGGTGACATCAGTGAACCGCTAGTGCATGAAGGAGCCTGCGGCGGGGGACGCCCACGCCCAGTCTGGCGGCTCGGCGGCCGCAGGGTGGGGGCGGGACGCTGGGGCCGACCGACCTGCGCGGGTCGCGGAGCTGCAGCGCCCCCTGCCGGCGCGGTCCCTCCTCGGCGCGCAGCCGCAGCACGGCGTCCCGGAGGCGCGAGTTCTCCCGCCGCAGCCCGCAGGCCTCGCTCGGACCCTGCTCCGCGGCGCCTGGCGGGGGCTCGGCCTGGCCCGGGCCGCCCCGCTCCTGAGGAGAAGGCAGCCAGAAGAGTGTTTTCAGGAGGCGCAAGGGGGGACAAGGCCCAAAGGACCAGGGATGAGCTGCAGCGAAGATGGACACTCGTGTGTGCTCCGCCCAGTCCGGAGCCCCTGATTTGGGGGCTGTCGTCCAGTTTCCCAAAGTTTCCCTGCTTTGGGAGTTGGCCACATCAGGCTGCCAAAGGTTTAATAACACCCGTGAGCCAAGAGCGCGGCTGACACCCAGGCCAGCAACGCACCCCCCGTTTCCCGCCTCCAGGCCTCTGCCCTTGTCGTCCCCCTTCCTGGAGTCCCCACCTAAAGGTTACTGCGACCCTCAGGCGAGAAGTGACAGCCCGCGGTCCTCTGATACCACCGAACCCAACGTCGACTGTGTAGGGTGACGCTGAAGTGCACTAACGTGGTTACACGCTGGTCTCCACTCGACTGGGGCTGTTCGGGGAAAGCAGCCGTCTCCTCTCCAGCCTTGCAGTCCTACAGCACCCAGCACAGTGGCTGGTATTCAGTAGGTGGCACGTGAGTGCTTGCTGAATGAACTTACGCTAGAATGTCCGTGGTTCGGACAGAAACACGGATTTGTGGACAAGTGAATGTGACTGGTTTCAGATTCATTCAAACACGCCCAAAGGCTTGTGTATATTTGCTCATTGCACACAGAGATTGACCAGCTTTGCACAGGGAGGATCTGTAGCCGGCGTCCTTAACCTCTTGCTTTGTGCTCTGGGGTCTGCACGGTGTGGGCGCCCAGGCATTCACAAAGGCACAGCCAGGAAGGGCAAGAGCAGGGGGGTTCATGTGCTACGGGACCATCCTTGACCAATGGGAGACGGAAACTGATGGAAAAATGCATGCCCCTCTGTCCCCGGGTGGGACAAATATGAGAATTATTTCACAGGGCTTCTCAGAAGATCCCAGCAGGAGGGAACACCTCCAGCTTAGGAATGTGTCTTCGCATTGTATCCCCTCCCCCTCCCCTGTCTCACTCCTGCTCCCTGGGGCTGCCCCTCCTGGCTGACGGTCCTGCATCTGCTCCCTGTGTGGGTCTTCACCCAAGGCTATGCTATTCCTTTTAAAAAGTTCAGGGCTTCCTTTCTATGGGGTGAAGGTGAGGGCTGGAGTGTGGGTGGCCAGGGATCATCTCATGTGCCCAGTGCTTCCTGTTTTCTATCCAGAGCCCTTTGGTGAGGACTGATTCCCATCATGCCCGTCACCTGCTGTCACCATCCCACATTTGCCCTGTCCCCTTCCATATGTACCAGTGGCTCCCAACAATCTAGAATACCTAATGGAACACCTGTCTTCCTTCTGCTAGACTTAACTGAATGGGTTAAACTCCCTATGATTCATCCTTTGTAAATATCTCTCACTAAACACAGAAATCATCTTCCTGTGCTCAGCTCCAGCAAAATCTGGCATGAATGATCCCCGGGTCCCTGGGACCTTCAGCAGGGCTGGGACACCGGCTAAGCACCACAATCCACACCACTGGTGGAGACCATGATGTGTGCGGAACTTGGGGCTGAGAGCTGGGAGTTGGGGCAGGGATGAGAGAAGGCAGAGCAGACATGGTTTGTTCTCAAAAGACTCCCAATCCAGTTCAGGAAACAAGGACATCATGAAACAACAGGTTCCTAACTGGACCATGCAGTAGGTCCTGGTGCCAGAGCAGCTGTAGCAACCGAAAGTGGTCAGTAGCTTGGAGGGTCAGGGTCACCGTGGAGGGTCAGGGTCACCATGCGCTGGGGAGGGCCCCAGCATGGAGGGCTGGGCTGGGCAGCCAGGCGGGAGGAGTGGCACATGCAAAGGTCAGGAGGAGGGTGCAGATGCCACGTTTGCGAGCAGAGAGGGCATACAGCTAGAGATACAGGTTGTAGCCAGTGGCGGAGGCTTTTCAATGACAGGTTGAGACATTTGGAGCTTATTCCAATGGGAGCCACTGAGGGTTTTATACAGCACAGTGCTGGACTTCAGACAAACACCTGAAGCCAAATGCAATAGGCTAGAGGGAGAGGCCTGAGCTGTCAGGCAGTTTCTGCGCCATCCAGCTAGAGTCGGAACTGTGGACATGCAGGGAAGGGGCCGATGGGCCAAGTCTGAGCAGGAAGTTCAAGGAGATTCAGCCCGATCCTAGGTGACAACAAGGCCTCCACCACTATGGGAACAGTGAAGTCTAGACAGGGAGTCTGTCTGGCAAGGTGTTCTGAGAAACTCCCCTGCAGATCCAAAGGAGTGACCCGGACCAGCTGTGTCAAGGGCCTGTTTGGCACTAACAACCTGAGATGCCTCTGGATCTGAATTATAAACAATGTGCAACATTCAAACCTGTGTTTGCTTTTCAAAGATGGGAGCCTACAAGCCCGGCAGGTATCCTCAAGGCCTAAGGAAGGAGATGTGTCTTGCGCATTTCAGGCAGGGGAATGTTCGAGTACCCAGAACCTATCCTTTATGGGGCTTCTCGCTGTGGCCCTGATGCTGCTCTAAGAGGGCGGGGTGTGGTGTGGGCAGGAGCAGGGACGCTGACCTCTGCAGTGACGGCATGGTCCTCGCTGTCCTCAGGACACTGGCTGATGGTCTGCCACCTGCCCAAGCTGTCCAGAGCCCTCAGCTTGGCCTGCAGTGCCTCCAAGTCCTTCTGGTGCTCAGAGCAGGCAGCTTGCTGCTCTGACAACTCCTGCCGGAGGGACTCTGGAGAAGAAAGAGCAGCAGGTCAGATGCACGGTCAAGGCTAAAGTCTGTCCTGCAGGGACAACAGTCTCTGGGGTGGGGTGGAGTAGGTAGCTACTGAAAGCTTTGGGTTCAGATCCCCAAACTTATTCCAAGATGACAGTAACCACAGTACCATGTATTGAGCATGAAATGTGCTAAACTCTTTGAAAACTGTTCTCATTGAAGCCCCACAACCATCCTAACTAGTATGTATTATCTCCTCCACCCCTGCTCCATTTTATGATGAGGGAACTGAGCATTAGAGAGGGTGAGTAAGTTACCCAGAGCAACACAGCTATTAAGTGGTGGAGTTGGGATTCAAAACGCTAAGTGGTTCTCCTTTACTCTGAACCACAGGCTTGGCCACTGCTAGGGTCAGGATGGGTAGCCAGTTAGGGTGGGACGGCCTGAGCCCAGGGCCGAATCCTGAGGCAACACTTGGCCTCAGCACCAAGTCAGGAAACCAAGGAAAGAACAGCAAATTATCAGATGACCTCTGGGCTTCTTCTGGGGGTGAGCTTCTCAAGTCAGAAATTTTGAAATTTATGTCAACTCTTAAGGAGACAAAACATTCAAAGGTCTTCCTTCCCATGGGCGTGGGGTCTTGGCTGGATCATGGAGGCAGGAGATAGCATGTCATCCCAACAGGATCGGGACTACAGCCAGAGCCATCCAGGAGAAATGTACAAGCCCTCTTTAACTCAGGGGAGAGTGAGGCTAAAAACGCGAGCTTCTCCTCTAAGGATGGTGACTGGTTTCTAGCAGTGTAGGACTTCCCAGCATGATTGAAGGGCAAAGAGAACAGTTATTTCAAAATGAATGTTTTATGATAGAGTAGATGTTATTCAGTGAGCCATTAATTTTTAAAAAGAAGATAATTTTCAAGTGCTAGTAAATTTGATACTGTACTTTTCTGTTTTGGACTTTTGAGACTCTCTCTACATTTTAGTTATTGCATATAACTTTGGAAACATTGTTCTGATCATTCCAAAAGCCCCAAGATAAGCATCTAGTACAGGCTTTCATAAGAGCAAGTGCTCAACATATATTTGAAAAATCAACAAATGATGTTTAGAGTAACAATTGATGATACTGTAAAAGTGTATCAGTTGTAAAAGATTTCCCTCAGGCTTACTAAGCTTCTCTTGAAAGTACAATATATTAACACATATAAAAGCTTAATATATTCTGATGATATTAAGATGAAAAATTTACTAGATCATCTTTCTTCCCCAAAAGAATTTTAATTAAGTGATTTCTGTACTTATTTTCTTTTTTTAAACAATAAACTTGAACACAACCCACTTTTTTGAAAACCACTATCACAAAAACACGTGCAATAAATGCTTTAGCAAATAATCTAGAAAATAAGCTACAGGGTATTCATTCATTACCTTCGCCCCTCTCTTGTACCTTCCCTTCATCCATTCACCACCTGACACCCATCCAGCATGTCTGGGTCCCAACTCCAGCACACCAGGTCTTCTGGTAGACAATCAGCCTCTCTGCCCCTCACACACTGACCTATACTGCAGGTCAGCTGCGTCTCACACAGACATGGGAATAGAAATAACTGGGACCAGGAATAGTTAATATCATCCTTTTATTGTGGTAGGTGCTCCTACCCACCCAAAACTACCCATGAAGCCTGTGATTTGCTATCATCATTACAGAGTCCACAAAGCCCCTTCTTCCTGGGACTGGTGCTGAGAATCCCAGACTGTCCCCAAAGTTTTTCCTGATTCTATTTTTTTTTTCCTGCCATCATCCACAGATAATCTGATTCTCTTTTTCGGGAAAGAACTGGGCTGCTGTGGGATCAGTGAAGCAGGGAAGGGATGGCAGGGATATCTGTGCCCACAGCTGCTGGGTGTTGGAATCACCAGGGTGTCCAGCCTAACCTGTACCTGGGGAGCCGTGGACTGAACCATGTGGCACAACCTGGGTTCTAGTACAACGCATCTTCTTTAGATGCTGCTAACTTCAGCGTTTTGCATGAGGGCCACCTCCATTCCAGGGCAGCTGCTAACTGGGAAGTCTGAGGGACTCTCTCATTCCTTCCTGCTCCTCATCACATCACCTCCTCCAGAAGCATGCAGTCAGCAGGACACAGGAGTAATGAAAACTCAACTAAGCAGCAAGGTAGGGCTCACTCACTCACAGAGGTAAAGAAAATGCTCTTCCCCAGAATTCTCTGAAGGAGTGCCCTGTCTGGGTTTAGAAGAAATATTTAATAAAGCCAATATGGTATTTAATGCTAGGCATGAAGTAAGGAGAGGTATTTGTCTTGCTCTTAAGAGTGGGATGGAAAATGAGAGTAAAAGCAAAAATGAGCATGAGAGATAATCTACAAAAACAGAGAGAGGGCTCCAGAATCAGCCATGCAATGTTGGAATATTCAGGAATACTACCATGTATTTACCATATACCAGTCTCTGTTCTAAGCACTTCTCAAGTATTTACTCATGTAATCTTCACTACAGCCCTATGAGGCAAATGCAAATTATTATCCTCATTTTACAGATGGGAGACTGAGGCACGGAGCAGTTAAGCAACTTGCCCAAGGTCACACGGCTATTGAATATTGGAGTTTGGCTCCACAGATCTTACCTGCCTTCGTTAACTTCCAGAACAATCTGTGTGCGTGGCTTGTGATGTGGAAACTGAAGAGGGGCTGAGTTTCCTGCTGGGGATAATGTGGGGGCAGGTAGAGGAAGCACAGGGGCATGCAGGAGCCTGGAGGCCTAAGGTTCCCCGTGTGCAGAAACCTTCAGAACAGAAATGAGAGGTTGAAGCAACCCCATGAAACTCTTATGAAGGTGCAGGAATCTGGGTTATATTCCATAATAATAATGATAACGATAATAATAATAGTATCTCCATTCACTGGGCTCATGTTATATGCTAGGCACTTCAGTGTCTCACTTAATCCACACAACAACATGATGAGATGGAGACAAGTGTACATCCATTATACAGAAAAGGAATATGAGGCTCAGAGTGACCTGCCCCAAGTCTCACAGCTAGTTGGTGGCAGAGCCAGGATTGTCACTGTAGCCTGTGTGTCTCCAGACCCCTGGACCCCTCAGCCTGCTGTTGTTTCCATGTGTGGACCCTGCAGTGGCCGGGCCCTCCCAGGTGGACGGTGGATGTGTACCTAGCAGAAGAGCCTGCTGGGCCTGCATCCGCTCACGCTCCCCCTGCAGCTCTTGCTTGGCCTTTTCCTCCAAGGCCTGGATCTCCAGCTGGTGTGCCTGGTGTTGGATCTGGAGGCTGTGGCTGGATTCTTTCTTCAAGCGCTCCTCTATGGCCTGTGGGCAAAAGCAGGAGGAAGGAGGCATGACAGTGCGCACAGAGGTGCAAGACCTGTCCCCTTTTCTAAGCTCCTCTGAGCCAGGAAACTCTGAGCATTTGCCTTTCCCCTGAGTAGGCCTTATCAGGATACCAGGGATGCTCCGGCAATGGCCTGGCCACAGCAGCTATTCTGTACCATGTGAACCCAACCCCATCCACAGCTAATTGGACCAGAGTGGATGCCTTTCCCGAGCCGGGCCAATCAGAATTCTTTCACTGGGAATTTGATGTTAGGAGGTAGAGGAGAGAGAAGGGAAGACAGAAAGAGAGAGACAGACAGCTAGACAGACACTGTGAGGCTCCAAATTTAATACACTCAGGAGCACTGAGGTGAACATCTTACATCTGCCCCATGACCAGGGGGTGGAGGCAGCCATCTGAGAAGAGAGCCCAGAGCTGGTGTGCAGAGCAGAGCAGAAATGACAGAGGCAGGCTGTCTCCACCACTTTTAGTCCCTGGGTTAGTTTGGTCCTGAGAACTGGCAGTGTCTCTGTCTTTGGGTTCATTCATATGTTCATTCTTTTGTTTATTCATTCTTTTTTTTACTCATTTACTGACTTATCTTTTGCCCATTCATTCTTTCACTCAATAAACATTTTTTTGTTTAGGCCTATTCTGTGTCAAGCACCCAAAGCATGTTCTATGGTCAGCCATGTAAGCTTTAATAAATGTCTCTTTACTGCCTAACCTAGCTCAAGTTGGTTTCTGTGGTAGGTACAGAAGTAATCCCTAAGATATCCATGTCCAGATCCGAAAATGAGTTATGCTACCTTACATGGTAAAAAGGACTTTGTAGGTGTGATTAAGTTACGAACACTGAAATGGGAGATTATCCCAAATTATCTGGGTGGGCCTCCATCATAAGGGCCTTATAAGTGGGATGGAGGAAGGTCAATCAGAGATTCGATGGTGGAAGTAGCAGCCAGAAAGAGAGAAGGAGAGATCTGAAGATGCTACGCTATTGGCTTTGAAGATGAAGGAAGAGGCCAGGAGCCAGGAAATCAGGCAACCTCTAGATGCTAAAAAACCCAACAGACTCTCCCCTAGAGGCTTTAGAAGGAGCACAGCTTTGCCAATACCTTGATTTTAGGATTTCTGACCTCCAGTATTGTCAGACAATAAATCTGTCTTCTTGTAAGCCACCCAGTTTGTGCTAATTTGTTATAGCAGCAATAGGAAACGAATACAGTTTCTGGTTTTTCTGCAACTAAGAGAGTTCCAGTTAATACATAGCCCCAGTTTTTAGATGAGGAAATTAAGTTTTGGAGAGATGAATTAGCTTTCCTAAGGTCACACAGAAATGATGCAGAAATTATCATCCTCCCCCTTTTTAACAGAGGATGAAAGTGGGACTGAGAAAGGAGAGGAACCTGCCTGAAGTCAGGTAAAGGTGGAGGCAGGACTGTGCCCAGCCCTTTCCACCCTCTCATGCAGCCCCCAGAACAAGGAGAAATGGGATTTCTCCAAATGCGTGAGGCTCCTGTTAGGGGAGCCCTCAGCCATCTCTGAGCCCAAGTCAGCCACCCAAGCCCGGCAGGGCATTTGGACCCTGCCCCAGCCTTGGTCTCTGCCACTTCCCCAGCAGCAATAGGGAAATGGTTGTACGCCTCCCACGGGCAACCCAGTCATTCCACTGTGAGTTTATTTAATGAGAAGACAGAAAAGCCTTGCAAGATTCCAACTCTCTGATACTTTCCCTCCTTACATTTGCTGCAAGTCTTAGAGAATGCTAATTGGTGACATTTTTCTCTCCAGGGAAATGGGAATGGAGAGGTCGAAGCACAGGTTTGCAAAAGAGGGAGCCAAACTCTGTGACTCTGTGACCTGGCCTCTCTCTGTCCCTGGGGACAGCCAAGAGTGCAGGTCAGAACTGCCTGCTTTCTTGCTTTAGCCCTTGGCGGTGAGGACCACACAATGTAGCACGAAGGGTTTATGTCCAGGTGGAGACTCATCCCTGCTC
This sequence comes from Cynocephalus volans, assembly GCF_027409185.1. Lineage (NCBI taxonomy): Eukaryota > Metazoa > Chordata > Mammalia > Dermoptera > Cynocephalidae > Cynocephalus > Cynocephalus volans. The sequence continues at coordinate 14,994,278 of NC_084468.1, forward strand.
AATTTCTCCAGCCTCCCTGCTCTTGTGGCCAGTTTGAGGCCTCCTAAGGGACCCATTATCACCCTGTCTTTCTATGTCCCATATGTATAAGTCTCCTTTCCTGTGCTCCCAAAAAAAATTAAGTAACTCTCTCATGCTCTGACCCGCTGAATTACAGCCACCTGCTTAAGTGGCTGCCTGTCCCCCAGAGGTGAGCTCCATATGAAGAGACAATGTGTTAACTTTCTTGGTATCTCCTGAGCTCCTCACAGTGGTAGCACATGGCAGCTGCCACTCAATAAATACCCTCAGAATAAATAAGTGAGTAATAAGAGTGGACCTTTTAAAAGTTGAACCCTTAATTAGCCACGTACTGTTCCAAGTACTTGTACTATCTCTTTTGATCTTCTAAACCATCCCATAAGATACATACTATTATTTATCATTTTATAAGTGCGGAAATGGAGGCACGAGGAAGTTAAATGACCTCCCACACCTCATAAGTGGCAGATCCAGGACTTGAACCCAGGCATCCCATTCTTAATCACTACACTGTACTAGGAATGACTTTTTGTCTGGTACTTCTAATCAGAATTGAGACTTCACTTCTTTAGTTTCATTTTGGCACCATCCCCATGAGGACTAGAGCCAGCAATGAAGACTCCCTGAATCTGGCTCGAGGGGCTCCAGGGACTGGAGCTTGGCACACCTGGTGGGTAGAATATCCTGTCCCTCTCCCACGACTAGGTCTCAGACTGTCCTTCATCCAAACCCGCCCGCACCCTGGAAGTCCTTCCCCACAGGTAAGCAAAGCCTCCGTGCTTCCTCTGCCACCTGCAAGGGATTGAGGTCTGCAGCCCAGAGGGGTAAAGCTCAGGCGAACACAAAGGCCAGCATTACCCAGCAGCTAATAAACCTGGGACGTCATCAACCTGAGCTCTTGTAGATTGCAAGCCAAGTTGGAAAAAGATTTAGAAAAATAAAAGATGTAAGGGAACTCACTTTTTTTTTGAGCACCTAGTAAGTGCCAGGCCGTTCACATTCATTCTCTAATTTATTTTTCTTAAAGCTTATTTTATATTTTTATCAGGGCAATACATGCACATAATATGAAAAGCCAAACAGTTAAAAGAAAGGAAAACCAGCAACCTCGTTCCCTCTTTTTCTCTCTCTGCATCCCGTTCTCCAGAGGCAGCCATTGTCAACTCTTTTAGCTGTTTCTTCTGATATTTACCACCATTAAAAAGATAATATCTCCATTCTGCTCTATCTTGGTTATTTTTGCAATTATGAATTATCTTCCCATCATGATAGATGAGGATTTTAGATCTCATACACTCTATGCCTTCCATTTCTTATACACAGTTCTATCACTTTCTGAATATATTGAAATACACTCTGTCTTTTCGTTATTGTGAACATGTAAATATCACTGACGAGCTAAATAAACTATTATGATTTAAAGTTTTACCTTGTGCAGGTTTTTGTTTTTCCTTGCATTAATAATTGCTGATTTTTAAAAATTTGCTTAGTTTTCTTTGGATACTTTGCTAAGTTTTCCTCCAACTTCTAAAAGCTGAAAAGTAAAACACTTTCGATACCATTTTCAACACAGCCAAATCTGTCACAGAATCCGTCAGTTCTATTTTCCCTGGAGACATCTCTTCCAGTGCCCTCAGCCCCTTGCTGCAGTCTGCACTGAGTCGCTGTCCAGCGGCACAGCTGGCCTCCTGAAACCTTCCTTCTTGCTCCTGTATTGGATTTCCTGTATCCTAGCTCCTTTGTATTCCCTCTTCCATGGTTTGCTCCTGTGTTCTTATGGGACACTTCTTTAAGGAATTTCCTAAGGGAGGGAACGCCTTCTGAGAAAGTGATGTTCAAGCCATGCCAGAATAGGCATAGAAGGTGCTAGATGAAACGTGCTTGAAATGCCTGCTGGATTATACATCGTCGTGGGCCCGACCACCACACCACAACTTTCCAAACCCTTTGGAAGGTCTTTGCTGCTGAGCCGGTCTTCCTGAGCTTTGTGCTGTGCTTTCCCTTTTAGCTGCTGGGTTGAGCCTGACTCCTCAACACACATCATGTGTGACACTGCTCAAGTCACAAAAGCAAGTTGTTCTTATGTTATCAAAGTCACATTCAGGTAAGGACAAGCAATACAAGAAGCCCAACAGACCTAAGTTTCCATCCTTGCTTTGCCCCTTATTAGCTGTGTGACCCTGAGCAAGTAGCTGAATCTCTCTGAGCCTCTTTCCTCATCTACAATAAGTGCATACGATAGTAACGACCTCATAAGATGACTGTGGGATTGGAGATACCGTACAGAAGGCACCTTATCGTGCATAGGTGGTGCTCACACAGCAGACACCCAGGAAACAGTCGACTTCATAATCATCACCCTTACCTTGACTTCCTGATTTTTGGCCTTCTCCAGCATGCGCAGGGCTCGCTGGTGGGCAGCCTCCAGCTGGGCTCTCACGGCCTGGTTCTGCTGCAGGCTCTCCTGGAGCTCACGCTGCAGCCTCTCCCTCTCGTGCTCCGAGAGCTGCCTGAGCTCCCGCAGGTCCTCCCTGTAGTCGCTGGCGCACTGCTCCAGAGCCTGCTGCATCTGTGAGACCTGCCCACCGGGCGCCCTGCCCTCAGTCCGGGCTCCTTTCTCTTCCTGGGATGTTTCTTTTTAAATAAAAGCTTTCTTAAAGTCATCTTGGCCTAGCTGAGCCTCCTCCATCCGTGGGAACTCTAAGGGGGTTGGAAACTGCAAGCTTTAAGTACCTGGGGGTGGCCAGATTTCTGAGAGCTCCTCAGCTAGAACCACAAATGCCAGGAAAGCAGGGAAGATGGGCTAGAGCAGAACCCTTCCAAGAGAAATGGAGAGGGGACGAGAATACCCTCCACAGAGCCACAGGGTGGCCTCCCTCCCCTCCTTCAGATGCTTCCTTACTGGGGCTTTTCCTGACAACCCCATGCAGTATTATGCCCTACTCCCCACCACCCAACTGCCTCCTTCCCCCTATTCCCTGCCCTGTGTTTTCTTTTTCCTGAGGCCCTTATGACCTTCTAATATACTATGTGATTTATTTCGTATATCTAGACTTATTGTCTGTTCCCATCTCTGCGCTAAAACATACATATCCTTATATGTTAAATACAAGGAATTTTGTCTCGTTTGTTCATGGATGTGCCATCAGTGGCTCATAGTAGGCACTCATGAGCACAGCAGGTCTTGAATGAATGAGTAAATAAAACTAAGAATCCCACTTTGCGCTGGACTTGTGAGGCCCTCCCCAGCTTGGATGTGAATGGGGTCCTGCATGCACTTCCAAGGCTGTCTGCAAGGACGAGGGGGCAGGGTCTCAGTGTGAGGGCACATCCCCACCAGAGCCGTCTTCCTACCTGGGCTTGCAATTTGGCTTTCTGGCTTTGCCAGTCCTCCTGTAGATACTCGATTTCAGGTGCCTTCTCCTTCAGCAAAGAGCCCAGTGGAGGTTGCGGATCACTCCCCTCCTTGAGAGGCACTTTGATCCTTTGAAGACAGGGAGGCCACAATCACAAAAAGTCCTAGGGCTGGGAATGACATTACCATCCTGAGAACGTCTCAGCCACTCTGGCTGGGAGGAGGGAGCTCCAATAGCAATGAGTGGGGTGAGAAACATCTTACTTGACTTTCAAAAAGCAACCCGATGTATAAATTCTAAGTGTTATTGCACTTAGGATACAATCAGGATCAGCAGGAACCACCAAAATCTGTTTTAGTGGGTGCTGAATAAATGATGAGTGAGTGTCAGAATGACCAAAGCCTAGTGTTACTAGTGTTATGTGGCCCTTGGGTACTCCAAAAAAGAGGTCTCTATGGTCTAATTTCACAACTCTTCCTGCATATGGAAAAAAAATGAAACAATAAGGCTTTACTTCACACCATGCTTTGCACTTTTCAAAGCATGCTCATAAGTTTTACTGGTTATCCCCAAGAATAAATGGGGGGCCTATAAATAGACCTCTACACATGTAGCATGAATAAGAAAATGCTAGTTTAAAGCTGCAATCATTTTGCATTCTAGATAAGATGCTGACAAATGTCTCTGGAGGAGACCCTCCCTTCCACAACTCTGAACTTTTGAACCAGCAGAGAAATTCAAATGTAATTTGCTTTAGACGGGGATGTTAAGTATTTATCTTGTTTAATCTTGTAAAAGGATGCCACATGGTGGACATCTCTGTAGAGATTGCCAGGATGTGAGTAATGTTTTGCTTCCCCTGGCAAGGACATTAGAACAAAGGACCCGAGGTTAGAAGGTTAGGGCCCTGGGTTGTGAGGAAAGGCCATCACAAGGGGGATTCTGCTTGGCAGAGGTGAGAAGGCCCGGCCACATGGGCTCAGGCTGGGTAGTTAAGGAAGAGACAGCCAATGGGGACCCCTGAAAGGAAGGGCTGGATGCTAGAAGCAGCACAGGGACGTGGCTAAGGGCATGGGTGCTAGAGCCAGTTATGTGATCTTGGGTGAGATCTTTAAACTCTCTGGGCCTGAGCTTCCTCCTCTATAACATGCGGCTAATAATGGTAACTTTGGGCTGGCCAGTTAGCTCAGTTGGTTAGAGAGTATGGTGCCAAGGTCAAGGGTTTGATCCCTGTACCGGACAGGGGGACACACACACACACACACACACACACGCACACGCACACGCACACGCACACACACACACACTTTCTTAAAAGTAATAATAATAATAATGGTAACTTTTACACAAGGATTCATAGAGTTTATATCTATTAAGTGCTTAAAACAGTCTGGCACATAGTAAGAATTATATATATATAAACAACTAACTAAACATTTAAAAAGAGCAGTTTTCTCCACATTCTAATTCTGTAAGTTATCCTCAGGCTTTGAAGATGTGCCAAACACAATCATCTTTAAAGAGCAATAAATGGGGGATACTGGGTCTAAGCTCTAGGTATGAAGCAAACCCAAGGTTTAGGAGAATGCCAGAGAAGCAGAGGAGAGCAACCTAGAGCCAGAGTGACAAGTGGCACCACCAGGCAGCTGTGTGGAACAGGTGAGCTCTCACCAGGAACCCCTGGAGCGGGGGTTGGACTTCGTCTTAGGATAGGGCTCAGTTATTATTATTTTAAAATGTTTTGTTGAGGTAAAATTTATATACAGTGAAATGCACAGATCTTAAGATCCAATGAGTTTTGACAAATATATTCAACCATGAAACCAACATCTCAAAGCACAGAACATTTTCACTAGCCCAAAACTCCTCTTGCAGCCAATGCTTTGATTTCCATCACCATAGACTACTTTGCCTGATCATAAGCATCATACAAACAGAACCGTGTGGTATGTATTCTTTTGTTTCGGGCTTCTTTTGCTCAATGTAATGTCTTTGGGACTTATCCATGTTGCTGTCTATGTCAGTGGTTCATACTTTTTCTTGCTGAGTAGCATTCCATTTCATAAATATACTACAATTTATCTGTTTTCCTGTGATGGAAGTTTGTGTTATTTACACTTCTGGGATATATTATGAATAAGGCTTCTAGAAATATTCTTATATAAGTGTTTTTGTGGATATATATTTTCATTTCTTTTGCTTAAATATCTAGGAGAGAAATTGTTAGTGAGTTTTATGAAGACCAATTTATCAGTTTTTTGTTTGATGATTGGTGTTTTCATGCGCTATATAAGAAATTATTGCCTACCTCATAGTTGCAAAGATACTCTCCTATGTTTTAGTTTTTATGTTTAGATGTATGAAACATCTCAAATGAATTTTTGTGCATAGTGTGAGGTCGGGGTTGAGGTTCATTTTTTCTCAAGTTTATCCAGTTCCAACATCATCGAAAAACTTTTCCTATTCCCATTGAATTGCATTGGCACCATTAACAAAAATTAATCTACCAACTGTGCATGAATCTATTTCCAGATACTCTGTTACCTTTCATTGTCTTATTTGTCTCGCTATACAGATACCACACAGTCTTTCTTACTCCAACTTTGTAAGATGTCTTGAAATCAGGTAGCCTGAACCCTCCAACCTAGTTCTTCAAGATTTTTTATTTTTTAGTTTTTTCTAGGTCCTTTGCTTTTCCATATCAGTTTACAAAACAGCTTGTTGATTTCCACAAATAAGGCTGTTGGGATTTTATTTGGGATTGAATTAAATCTATAGGTCAACCTAGAGTATATTAATATCCTAACAACACTGAATATTTCAACCATGATCATTTTGTACACAAATAGACATTTTTACTTTTCCTTCCTGATCTGTATTTTTTTCTTGCTTTATAGTACTGGCTAGGACCTTCAGGATGATGTTAAATAGTGAGGACAGAATTTTTGCCCTGTTTCCAATCTTAGCAGGGAATGCTCAGTATTTCACCATTAAGTATGTTGTCTGTAGTTTTTCACAGATGATCTTTTTCAGGTTGAGGAAGTTCCCCTCTATTCATAGATTGCTAAGCTTTTATCATAAAAAGATATTAACTTCTGTCAAGTGCTTTTCTATATCTATTGAGATAGTCACTTATTTTTTGCCTTTATTTTTCGTGTGAATAATATGGCTTCCTATTCAAATGTTAAACCAATCATGCATTCCTGGGATAAACTCCATTTGGTCACGATATATTTTCCTTTTCTTGTATTGTTGGATTTGATTTTCAAATACTTTATTGACAATTTTGCATTCTTGAAGTATATCAGTTTGTAATTTTCATTTCTTTAATGTTTTTATTAGCTTTTGATAACAGGATTAAGCTGGCCTCATAGTACAAATTGGGGAGTGTTCTGTCCTGCTCGTGTTTTCTGAAACAGCTTTTGTAAGATTGCTATTTATTACCTCTTCCTTAAAGTGTTTGTTAGAATTCACCAGCGATGCTACCTGCGACTGGAGTTACCCTTGTGAGAATGTTTCAAATTAAATATTAATTTTTCCATAGTTATAGAGCTATTTATATTTCCTATTTCAGAGTCAGTATTGGTAAATTATGTTTTTCAGGGAATTTGCTTTTTGACAAATTTATTGGTATAAAGTTTATTAACAGAATGCTTTTATTCCTTCAATATCTATAGAATCTATAGTGATGTCCCCTCTTTCATTGCTGATATTGGTTATTTGCACTCTATCTCTCTTTTTTTAATCTTACTATAGGTATATCATTTTCAAAGAACTAATTTCTGGTATCAATTTTCTCCACTATATGCTGTTTTCTATTTCATTGAGTTCTGCTCTTATCCCTATGATTTTCTTCCTTCTGTTTACTCTGTCTTTAATTTGCTCATCCTTTTCCAGTTCCTTAGGATCAAAATTTAGATAATTGATGCTAAAATATTCTTTTTTAAAATCAAGCATTTAAAGGTATAAATTGCCCTCTTTAGCCATTCCCCCAAATTTTGATATTTTTATTATCACTGAATATGATAATAGAAAATTTCCATTGTAATTTTACTTTTTTGACCTATGTGTCATTTAGAAGTATATTGCATAATTTCCAAGTATTTGAGGATTTTCCTGTAGCTTATTTGTTACCAATTTCTAGTTTAATTTCCATGAATATCCTCTGAATATAGAATATATTACAGAGTATAGAGAGAAATTCATCAAGACTTATTCTGTAGCCTTTCATATTGCCTATATCGTAATGTCCTATATGCACTTTAAAAAAAGTATTTATTCGGTAGTTGTTCAGCATACTGTCTATAAATATCAAGGTCAAGTTAGTTGACAGTGTAGTTCAAATCTTCTACATGTTTAGTGATATTAGTCTACTTGTCCAATCAAATACTCAGAAAAGAATGTAAAAATCTCCATCTATGATTCTTGATTTCTCCCTTTATTTCTCTCAGTATTTGCTTCATTATTTTTAAAGCTCTGTTGTTAAGTTATACACATTTAGGATGGTTATGTCTTCCAGATGAATTGACCCCTTTATTATTATGAAATATCCTTTTTTATCTCTGGTAATATTCTTTGTTCTGAAGTCTATTTTGTCTGATAGTAATATAGGTACATTAGCTTCCTTATGCTGTTTACATGGTATATATTTTTTCATCTTTTTACCTTTAAATCTGTCTGTGCCTGTATTAGTTTGCTAGGGCTGCCAGAACACAATACCACAGATGGGGTGGCTTAAACAACAGAAATATACTTTCTCACAATTCTGGCATATAGAAGTCCAAGGATCAATGTATGGGCAGGTTTGGTTTCTTCTAAGGCCTCTCTTCTTGGCTTGTAAATGGCCACCTTCTCCCTGTGTCCTCTCATGGTCATCTCTCTGTATAGCCTGTGTCCTTATCTCCTCTTCTTATAAGGACACCAGTCATACTGGATTAGTGCCCAACCTAATAATTCCATTTTAAATTAATTACTTCTTAAAAGGCCCTATCTCTAAATATGGTCACCTTCTAAGGTATTGAGGGTTAGGGCTTCAACATATGAATTTTTAGGGGGAGACACAATTCAGCCCATAACAGTGTCTTTACATTTAAGTGTCTCTCTTGTAGACAGCATATAGTAATGTCTTGCCTTTTTATCCTTGCTGACAATCTCTTTTAGATGGTGTGTTTGGTTCATTTACATTGTAATTAATGAAATTGTTGGGCTTAAATCGACTGTCTTGCTATTTATTTTCTACGTGCCCATTTTTAAAAATTATTTTTCTGTTCTTCCTTTTCTACCTTCCTACCTGACTTAAATATTTTTTTAGTATTCCATCTGAGTTCCTTTATTGGGTTTTTAGCTCTTCTTCATATTAATTTTTAATATTGCTCTGTGGATTACAATTTGTATCCTTAACTTATCACAACCTACTTAGAATTAATGTATTTCCTCATGTAAAATGTAAGCCTTTTACAACAGTATAATTCCATTAACCCCACCCCTGTCCTTTGCGCTAGTGTGGTCACATATTATTCAACTGTATGCATTATGAACTCCATAATGCAATATTGTTATTATCATGATTATTTTTCTTCTTAAACAGCCAGATGTCTTTTAATGAAATTAAGAGAAAAAAAAGTAGTCTTTTATGTTTACTTATACATTTACAATTTCTGATGCACTTCATTTTGTTCTGGCACTCCTTTCAGCTTGAATAAATTCCATCAGCATTTACCATACTGCAGATTGGCTGGTAAAAAAAAAATTAAAAAATCTCTTAGCTTCAATGTACCTGAAATGTTTTTATTTCTCCTTCATTTTTGAAGGATATTTTCATTGGATTTAGAATTTGGAGTTGATATATATTTTTTTCCTTTTAGTATTTTAATGATATTGCCCTGTTGTCTTCTGGCTTTCAGAAGAAAATGAGTCCAAAAGGCTTATGAGAGGTTAATTGTCATTAGTATTCTTGTCCCCTGTACTAATTTTTCTTTTTAAAAAGCTGATTGCTTTAAAAAATGTTTTTTCTGTATCATTTTATTTTCAGCTGATTATCTATGATGTATCTAGAGAGTGTTGACTTTAGATTTATCCTGCTGGGACTCACTGCCTTTATAGGTAAGTTGATGCATTTCAGCCATTATTTTTTCTTTTTCTTTTTTTTTTTTTAAATTTATTTATTTATTTATTTATTTTATTCTTTATGCCGCTTTTTTTTTTTTTTAAGTTTTATTTTGTCGATATACATTGTGGCTGATTATTGCTCCCCATCACCAAAACCTCCCTCCCTTCTCCCTCCCCCCCTCCCTCCCAACAATGTCCTTTCTGTTTGCTTGTTGTATCAACTTCAAGTAATTGTGGTTGTTATATCTTCTCACCCCCCCCTGGTTTGTTTGTGTGTGTGTGTGTGTGTGTGTGTGTGTGTGTGTGTGTATGTGTGTGTGAATTTATATATTAATTTTTAGCTCCCTCCAATAAGTGAGAACATGTGGTATTTCTCTTTCTGTGCCTGACTTGTTTCACTTAATATAATTCTCTCAAGGTCCATCCATGTTGTTGCAAATGGCAGTATTTCATTCGTTTTTATAGCTGAGTAGTATTCCATTGTGTAGATGTACCACATTTTCCGTATCCACTCATCCGATGATGGACATTTGGGCTGGTTCCAACTCTTGGCTATTGTAAAGAGTGCTGCGATGAACATTGGGGAACAGGTATACCTTCGACTTGATGATTTCCATTCCTCTGGGTATATTCCCAACAGTGGGATAGCTGGGTCATATGGTAGATCTATCTGCAATTGTTTGAGGAACCTCCATACCATTTTCCATAGAGGCTGCACCATTTTGCAGTCCCACCAACAATGTATGAGAGTTCCTTTTTCTCCGCAACCTCGCCAGCATTTATCGTTCAGAGTCTTTTGGATTTTAGCCATCCTAACTGGGGTTAGATGGTATCTCAATGTGGTTTTGATTTGCATTTCCCGGATGCTGAGTGATGTTGAGCATTTTTTCATATGTCTGTTGGCCATTTGTATATCTTCCTTAGAGAAATGCCTACTTAGCTCTTTTGCCCATTTTTTAATTGGGTTGCTTGTTTTCTTCTTGTAAAGTTGTTTGAGTTCCTTATATATTCTGGATATTAATCCTTTGTCAGATGTATATTTTGCAAATATTTTCTCCCACTCTGTTGGTTGTCTTTTAACTCTGTTAATTGTTTCTTTTGCTGTGCAGAAGCTTTTTAGTTTGATATAATCCCATTTGTTTATTTTTCCTTTGGTTGCCCGTGCTTTTGGGGTCGTATTCATGAAGTCTGTGCCCAGTCCTATTTCCTGAAGTGTTTCTCCTATGTTTTCTTTAAGAAGTTTATTGTTTCAGGGTGTATATTTAAATCCTTAATCCATTTTGAGTTGATTTTAGTATACGGTGAGAGGTATGGATCTAGTTTCATTCTCCTGCATATGGATATCCAGTTATCCCAGCACCATTTGCTGAAGAGGCAGTCCCTTCGCCATTGAATAGGCTTGGTGCCTTTGTCAAAGATCAGATGAAAGTAAGCATGTGGGTTGATTTCTGGATTCTCTATTCTATTCCATTGGTCAGTGTGTCTGTTTTTATGCCAGTACCATACTGTTTTGGTTATTATAGCTTTGAAGTATAGCTTAAAGTCAGGTAGTGTTATGCCTCCAGCTTTATTTTTTTGCTCAGCATTGCTATGGCTATGCGTGGTCTTTTATTGTTCCATATAAATGTCTGGATAGTTTTTTCCATTTCTGAGAAAAATGTCTTTGGAATTTTGATGGGGATTGCATTGAATTTGTATATCACTTTGGGTATTATGGATATTTTCACTGTGTTGATTCTTCCAATCCAAGAGCATGGGATATCTTTCCATCTTCTTGTATCCTCTCTAATTTCTCTCAGCAGTGGTTTGTAGTTCTCATTATAGAGATTTTTCACCTCCTTGGTTAACTCAATTCCTAAGTATTTTATTTTTTTAGTGGCTATTGTAAATGGGCAGGCTTTCTTTTTTTTTTTTTTTTTTTTCTTTTTCGTGACCGGCACTCAGCCAGTGAGTGCAACGGCCATTCCTATATAGGATCCGAACCCGCGGCCGCTGGGAGCGTCGCCGCGCTCCCAGCGCCGCACCCTCCCGAGTGCGCCACAGGCTCGGCCCAGGGCAGGCTTTCTTGATTTCTCGTTCTGCATGTTCACTATTGGAGAAAAGAAATGCTACTGATTTTTGTGTGTTGATTTTGTATCCTGCTACTGTGCTGAAATCATTATTCAATTCCAAGAGTTTTTTTGTAGAGGTTTTAGGCTGTTTGATATATAGGATCATGTCATCTGCAAACAGGGACAGTTTGACTTCATCTTTTCCAATCTGGATGCCCTTTATTTCCTTCTCTTCTCTAATAGCTCTGGCTAGTACTTCCAACACTATGTTGAATAGGAGTGGTAAGAGTGGGCATCCTTGTCTAGTTCCTGTTCTTAAAGGGAAAGCTTTCAGCTTTTGCCCATTCAGGATGATATTGGCAGTGGGTTTGTCATATATGGCTTTAATTATGTTGAGATACTTTCCCTCTATACCTAACTTATAGAGGGTCTTTGTCATGAATGAGTGCTGAACTTTATCAAATGCTTTTTCAGCATCTATAGAGATGATCATATGGTCCTTGTGTTTGACTTTATTAATATGGTGTATCACATTTATTGATTTGCGTATGTTTTTTTTTTTTTTTTTTAATTTTATTTTGTCGATATACATTGTAGCTGATTATTGCTTCCCATCACCAAAACCTCCCTCCCTTCTCCCTCCCCCCCTCCCCCCCGACAATGTCCTTTCTGTTTGCTTGTTGTATCAACTTCAAATAATTGTGGTTGTTATATCTTCTTCCCCCCCCCCCCCCGGTTTGTGTGTGTGTGTGTATGTGTGTGTGTGAATTTATATATTAATTTTTAGCTCCCTCCAATAAGTGAGAACATGTGGTATTTCTCTTTCTGTGCCTGACTTGTTTCACTTAATATAATTCTCTCAAGGTCCATCCATGTTGTTGCAAATGGCAGTATTTCATTCGTTTTTATAGCTGAGTAGTATTCCATTGTGTAGATGTACCACATTTTCCGTATCCACTCATCTGATGATGGGCATTTGGGCTGGTTCCAACTCTTGGCTATTGTAAAGAGTGCTGCGATGAACATTGGGGAACAGGTATACCTTCGACTTGATGATTTCCATTCCTCTGGGTATATTCCCAACAGTGGGATGGCTGGGTCGTATGGTAGATCTATTTGCAATTGTTTAAGGAACCTCCATACCATTTTCCATAGAGGCTGCACCATTTTGCAGTCCCACCAACAATGTATGAGAGTTCCTTTTTCTCCGCAGCCTCGCCAGCATTTATCGTTCAGAGTCTTTTGGATTTTAGCCATCCTAACTGGGGTTAGATGGTATCTCAATGTGGTTTTGATTTGCATTTCCCGGATGCTGAGTGATGTTGAGCATTTTTTCATATGTCTGTTGGCCATTTGGATATCTTCCTTAGAGAAATGCCTACTTAGCTCTTTTGCCCATTTTTTAATTGGGTTGCTTGTTTTCTTCTTGTAAAGTTGTTTGAGTTCCTTATATATTCTGGATATTAATCCTTTGTCAGATGTATATTTTGCAAATATTTTCTCCCACTCTGGTGGTTGTCTTTTAACTCTGTTAATTGTTTCTTTTGCTGTGCAGAAGCTTTTTAGTTTGATATAATCCCATTTGTTTATTTTTCCTTTGGTTGCCCGTGCTTTTGGGGTCGTATTCATGAAGTCTGTGCCCAGTCCTATTTCCTGAAGTGTTTCTCCTATGTTTTCTTTAAGAAGTTTTATTGTCTCAGGGTGTATATTTAAATCCTTAATCCATTTTGAGTTGATTTTAGTATATGGTGAGAGGTATGGATCTAGTTTCATTCTCCTGCATATCGATATCCAGTTATCCCAGCACCACTTGCTGAAGAGGCAGTCCCTTCCCCAGTGAATAGGCTTGGTGCCTTTGTCAAAGATCAGATGGCAGTAAGTGTGTGGGTTGATTTCTGGATTCTCTATTCTATTCCATTGGTCAGTGTGTCTGTTTTTATGCCAGTACCATACTGTTTTGGTTATTATAGCTTTGTAGTATAGCTTAAAGTCAGGTAGTGTTATGCCTCCAGCTTTACTTTTTTTGCTGAGCATTGCTTTGGCTATTCGTGGTCTTTTATTGTTCCATATAAATGTCTGAATAGTTTTTTCCATTTCTGAGAAAAATGTCTTTGGAATTTTGATGGGGATTGCATTGAATTTGTATATCACTTTGGGTAGTATGGACATTTTCACTATGTTGATTCTTCCAATCCAAGAGCATGGAATATCTTTCCATCTTCTTGTATCCTCTCTAATTTCTCTCAGCAGTGGTTTGTAGTTCTCATTATAGAGATTTTTCACCTTCTTGGTTAACTCAATTCCTAAGTATTTTATTTTTTTGGTGGCTATTGTAAATGGGCAGGCTTTCTTGATTTCTCCTTCTCCATGTTCACTATTGGAGAAAAGAAATGCTACTGATTTTTGTGTGTTGATTTTGTATCCTGCTACTGTGCTGAAATCATTATTCAATTCCAAGAGTTTTTTTGTAGAGGTTTTAGGCTGTTCGATATATAGGATCATGTCATCTGCAAACAGGGACAGTTTGACTTCATCTTTTCCAATCTGGATGCCCTTTATTTCCTTCTCTTCTCTAATAGCTCTGGCTAGTACTTCCAACACTATGTTGAATAGGAGTGGTAAGAGTGGGCATCCTTGTCTAGTTCCTGTTCTTAAAGGGAAAGCTTTCAGCTTTTGCCCATTCAGGATGATATTGGCAGTGGGTTTGTCATATATGGCTTTAATTATGTTGAGATACTTTCCCTCTATACCTAACTTATAGAGGGTCTTTGTCATGAATGAGTGCTGAACTTTATCAAATGCTTTTTCAGCATCTATAGAGATGATCATATGGTCCTTGTGTTTGACTTTATTAATATGGTGTATCACATTTATTGATTTGCGTATGTTTTTTTTTTTTTTTTTTTTTTTTTAAAATTTTATTTTGTCGATATACATTGTAGCTGATTATTGCTTCCCATCACCAAAACCTCCCTCCCTTCTCCCTCCCCCCCTCCCCCCCGACAATGTCCTTTCTGTTTGCTTGTTGTATCAACTTCAAATAATTGTGGTTGTTATATCTTCTTCCCCCCCCCCCCCGGTTTGTGTGTGTGTGTGTATGTGTGTGTGTGAATTTATATATTAATTTTTAGCTCCCTCCAATAAGTGAGAACATGTGGTATTTCTCTTTCTGTGCCTGACTTGTTTCACTTAATATAATTCTCTCAAGGTCCATCCATGTTGTTGCAAATGGCAGTATTTCATTCGTTTTTATAGCTGAGTAGTATTCCATTGTGTAGATGTACCACATTTTCCGTATCCACTCATCTGATGATGGGCATTTGGGCTGGTTCCAACTCTTGGCTATTGTAAAGAGTGCTGCGATGAACATTGGGGAACAGGTATACCTTCGACTTGATGATTTCCATTCCTCTGGGTATATTCCCAACAGTGGGATGGCTGGGTCGTATGGTAGATCTATTTGCAATTGTTTAAGGAACCTCCATACCATTTTCCATAGAGGCTGCACCATTTTGCAGTCCCACCAACAATGTATGAGAGTTCCTTTTTCTCCGCAGCCTCGCCAGCATTTATCGTTCAGAGTCTTTTGGATTTTAGCCATCCTAACTGGGGTTAGATGGTATCTCAATGTGGTTTTGATTTGCATTTCCCGGATGCTGAGTGATGTTGAGCATTTTTTCATATGTCTGTTGGCCATTTGGATATCTTCCTTAGAGAAATGCCTACTTAGCTCTTTTGCCCATTTTTTAATTGGGTTGCTTGTTTTCTTCTTGTAAAGTTGTTTGAGTTCCTTATATATTCTGGATATTAATCCTTTGTCAGATGTATATTTTGCAAATATTTTCTCCCACTCTGGTGGTTGTCTTTTAACTCTTTTAATTGTTTCTTTTGCTGTGCAGAAGCTTTTTAGTTTGATATAATCCCATTTGTTTATTTTTCCTTTGGTTGCCCGTGCTTTTGGGGTCGTATTCATGAAGTCTGTGCCCAGTCCTATTTCCTGAAGTGTTTCTCCTATGTTTTCTTTAAGAAGTTTTATTGTCTCAGGGTGTATATTTAAATCCTTAATCCATTTTGAGTTGATTTTAGTATATGGTGAGAGGTATGGATCTAGTTTCATTCTCCTGCATATCGATATCCAGTTATCCCAGCACCACTTGCTGAAGAGGCAGTCCCTTCGCCACTGAATAGGCTTGGTGCCTTTGTCAAAGATCAGATGGCAGTAAGTGTGTGGGTTGATTTCTGGATTCTCTATTCTATTCCATTGGTCAGTGTGTCTGTTTTTATGCCAGTACCATACTGTTTTGGTTATTATAGCTTTGTAGTATAGCTTAAAGTCAGGTAGTGTTATGCCTCCAGCTTTACTTTTTTTGCTGAGCATTGCTTTGGCTATTCGTGGTCTTTTATTGTTCCATATAAATGTCTGAATAGTTTTTTCCATTTCTGAGAAAAATGTCTTTGGAATTTTGATGGGGATTGCATTGAATTTGTATATCACTTTGGGTAGTATGGACATTTTCACTATGTTGATTCTTCCAATCCAAGAGCATGGAATATCTTTCCATCTTCTTGTATCCTCTCTAATTTCTCTCAGCAGTGGTTTGTAGTTCTCATTATAGAGATTTTTCACCTCCTTGGTTAACTCAATTCCTAAGTATTTTATTTTTTTGGTGGCTATTGTAAATGGGCAGGCTTTCTTGATTTCTCCTTCTCCATGTTCACTATTGGAGAAAAGAAATGCTACTGATTTTTGTGTGTTGATTTTGTATCCTGCTACTGTGCTGAAATCATTTATCAATTCCAACAGTTTTTTTGTAGAGGTTTTAGGCTGTCCGATATATAGGATCATGTCATCTGCAAACAGGGACAGTTTGACTTCATCTTTTCCAATCTGGATGCCCTTTATTTCCTTCTCTTCTCTGATTGCTCTGGCTAGTACTTCCAACACTATGTTGAATAGAAGTGGTGAGAGTGGGCATCCTTGTCTAGTGCCTGTTCTTAAAGGAAAAGCTTTCAGCTTTTCCCCATTCAGGATGATATTGGCAGTGGGTTTGTCATATATGGCTTTAATTATGTTGAGATACTTTCCCTCTATACCTAACTTATAGAGGGTCTTTGTCATGAATGAGTGCTGAACTTTATCAAATGCTTTTTCAGCATCTATAGAGATGATCATATGGTCCTTGTGTTTGAGTTTATTAATATGGTGTATCACATTTATTGATTTGCGTATGTTGAACCAACCTTGCATCCCTGGGATGAATCCCACTTGATCGTGATGAATAATTTTTCGTATGTGTTGCTGTATTCTGTTTGCTAGTATTTTAGTGAGGATTTTTGCATCTATATTCATCAAGGATATCGGCCTGTAGTTTTCTTTTTTGGTTATATCTTTACCTGGTTTTGGTATCAGGATGATGTTTGCTTCATAGAATGAGTTTGGGAGATTTGCGTCCGTTTCAATCTTTTGGAATAGTTTGTAAAGAATCGGTGTCAATTCCTCTTTGAATGTTTGGTAAAATTCTGCTGTGAATCCATCTGGTCCTGGGCTTTTCTTTGTTGGGAGCCTTCTGATAACAGCTTCAATCTCCTTTATTGTTATTGGTCTGTTCAAATTTTCTACGTCTTCACGGTTCAGTTTTGGGAGCTTGTGTGGGTCCAGAAATTTATCCATTTCCTCCAGATTTTCAAATTTGTTGGAGTATAGTTGTTTATAGTAGTCTCGAATGATTCCTTGTATTTCAGATGAATCAGTTGTAATATCGCCTTTTTCATTTCTAATTTTTGTTATTTGAGTCTTCTCTCTTCTTTTTTTTGTTAGCCATGCTAATGGTTTGTCAATTTTATTTATCTTTTCAAAAAACCAACTTTTTGATTCGTTGATCTTTTGAATTGTTTTTTGGTTTTCAATTTCATTCAGTTCTGCTCTGATCTTAATGATTTCTTTCCGTCTGCTAACTTTAGGATTGGATTGTTCTTGTTTTTCTAGTTCTTTAAGGTGAAGTGTTAGGTTGTTCACTTGCCATCTTTCCATTCTTCTGAAGTGAGCATTTAATGCAATAAATTTTCCCCTCAATACTGCTTTTGCAGTATCCCACAGGTTTTGGTATGATGTATCATTGTTTTCATTAGTTTCAATAAACTTTTTGATTTCCTGCTTGATTTCTTCTTGGACCCATATGTCATTAAGTAGAATGCTGTTTAATTTCCATGTGTTTGTATAGTTTCCAAAGTTTTGTTTGTTATTAATTTCTAGTTTTAATCCATTGTGGTCTGAGAAGATACATGGGATAATTCCAATTTTTTTGAATTTATTGAGACTTGATTTGTGACCTAATATGTGATCTATCCTGGAGAATGATCCATGTGCTGATGAGAAGAATGAATATTCTGAGGTTGTTGGGTGGAATGTTCTGTAGATATCTGCCAATTCCAATTGGTCTAGAGTCTTGTTTAGATCTTGTGTTTCTCTACTGATTCTTTGCCTAGATGATCTGTCTAATATTGACAGTGGGGTGTTCAGGTCCCCTGCTATTATGGTATTAGTGTCTATTTCCTTCTTTAGGTCTAATAGAGTTTGTTTTATAAATCTGGCTGCTCCAACATTGGGTGCGTACATATTTATGATTGTTATGTCTTCTTGATGGATCAGTCCTTTTATCATTAAGTAGTGTCCCTCATTGTCTCTTTTTATGGTTTTTAGTTTAAAGTCTATTTTGTCAGATATAAGAATAGCCACTCCAGCTCGTTTTTCTTTTCTGTTTGCATGGTAAATCTTTTTCCATCCTTTCACTCTTAGTCTGTGTGAATCTTTATGGGTGAGGTGGGTCTCTTGTAGGCAGCATATAGTTGGGTCCTGCTTTTTGATCCAGTCAGCCAGTCTGTGTCTTTTAATTGGGGAATTTAAGCCTTTAACATTAAGAGTTGTTATTGAAAGGTGTTGATTTATTCCTAGCATTTTATTGGTTGTTTGGTTGTCTTAGGTGTCTTTTGTTCCTTGCTTTCTGATTTACTGTTTGGTTTCTTTGTTTGTTGGTTCCTTAGGTTGTAGATAGTGTTTTTGTTAGCTTGTTTTCTCTTCATGAATGCCATTTTTATTGTACTAGCGGGTTTAGATTTTTCTTAGGTTTTTATGGCAGTGGTAGTTATTTTTCAGGAACCAAACCCAGTACTCCTTTGAGGATTTCTTGTAAGGGTGGTCTTGTGGTAGTGAACTCCCGCAGTTTTTGTTTGTCTGAGAAATATACTATTTGCCCCTCATTTCGGAAGGATAGCCTTGCAGGGTAGAGTATTCTTGGCTGGCAATCTTTGTCTTTTAGTATTTTGAAAATATCATCCCATTCCTTTCTAGCTTTTAGGGTTTGTGATGAAAAGTCTGATGTTAACCTGATTGGGGCTCCCTTATAGGTGATTTGACGCTTCTCTCTTGCAGCTTTTAAGATTCTCTCTTTGTCTCTGAGTTTTGCCAATTTGACTATGACATGTCTTGGAGAAGGCCTTTTTGGGTTGAATACGTTTGGAGATCGTTGAGCTTCCTGGATCTGAAGATCTGTGATTTTTCCTATACCTGGGAAGTTTTCTGCCACTATTTTGTTGAATATGTTTTCAATGGAATCTCCATTTTCCTCCCCTTCTGGAATACCCATGACTCGGATATTTGAGCGCTTGAGGTTGTCTGATATCTCTCTCAGATTTTCTTCCATGTCCTGGATTCTTTTTTCTTTCTTTTTGTCTGCTTGTGTTATTTCAAACAGCCCATCTTCAAGTTCAGAGGTTCTCTCTTCAACTTCGACAAGCCTGCTGGTTAAACTCTCCGTTGTGTTTTTTATTTCGCTGAATAACTTCTTCAGTTCAGCAAGTTCTGCTACATTTTTTTTCAGAACATTGATTTCCTTGTATATTTCCTCTTTCAGATCCTGTATACTTTTCCTCATTTCATCATGATGTCTAGCTGAGTTTTCTTGTATCTCATTCAGTTTCCTTAGAATTATCACTCGAAATTCCTTGTCAGTTATTTCAAGGGCTTCTTGTTCTATAGGATCTAGAGTATGAGATTTATTAACTTTTGGTGGTGTACTTTCTTGATTTTTTGTATTTCTGGTGTCTTTTTTTTGGTGTTTATTCATTGTGGCAGGGGGTTTCACAGTCCACCGGTTTGAGACTAATGACTAACTAGGATGTTGCTGTGGTTGCCAATTTGGTATGGCTCCCGCCGTGACTGCTCAGTTGGCCTCTAGTGTCTTGTGTGTGTGGTTGCCTCGGGTCTTGGGCTTCTCCGGGGATCCACCTTTCTGGTCAGCTTGTACTCTGCTGGGCTGGTGGATCACGCACCACAGGGTGTGTGATCTCTGTTGAGCTTTCACTTTCTGTACAGGACTTCTCCCCGTTCCATGTGCTCTGGCCCAGGCTGTTAGATCGTGCAGTGGCGACCCCACCAGGTGTGTGGTTTCTGTCGAGTCTCCGCCTCCCTGGCCGCACGTCTCCCCCCTCTGTGCACACTGTGCTGGGCTGGGGTGTGTCTTCTGCACCCCTCGTCTATCAGCTGGGCCTTCAAGACCCTGCTCAGCACCGCCTCGCCCAGGAAGTCTACCAGGTTTCTGCTAGGCACAGACGACCGGTCTCTCTGGGTGCCTTTGTAGCACTGTGTAGATCTTTCTCGGGTCTTGTTCACCTTTGTATCCCCCCGGTATAAACCGAGTCTAGTGCCCGCCTGCAGCCTGCTCTCCGGCAGGTTCTAGCGGACCTGGGAACTCTCCTACCATACTATTCCCAACCAGAAATTGGTTAGGCTTTTTTCGGAACTAGTGTCTGCAGAGATGGTATCTGCCTCCCAGTAACAGGAAGTTTACTGGGGGCTGGAGTCCAGGGTGTGGAGGAGTGACAGTCGGCCCGCCCGTACTTCCTTGCCTTCCCGACACTGGCCGGGGACGCCCCCCGCCACCAGCCCCGCCAGAGAACCGTGGAGGGAGTGGGAGGGGAGGCCGGCCCGCAGGCTCCGGAAAGCCCCGCACCAGGCCAGGCAAGTGGGAAGGCTCAGTGAGGGCCTAGCCGGGCGGAGCTGCCTGCACCTGGGAAAATGGAGGCAGCCCCGGGGCGGTGAGTGGCCTGGTGATGCAGGCAGGAGCTGGGTGGGCGTAATCCCCCCGAACAGAGCTGGGCCAGGGGTCACTCACAGGGTTTTGCCAGGTCGGGTGTTCACTCTCTGTCTCTGGTTTGTCGCCTTCCCTGTTCTCGGCCGCTGCCGCTTCGGGCTGTTCAGTTGTGGCGCGGCTCGGGCGCTCCCAGGAATCTTCTTTAATGCCGGCCTGAAACCTCGAATCCTGAATAGGGCAGCTGGCCGCCTTCAGCGCGGCCCCAGCCTCCGGGATCCTGGCTGCATCCACAGCAGCCTTGGCGCCCTGTTCCCTGTTTCGAGACTCGCTTTTGCAGCTAAGAAACAGTTCTTTTCCTGCTCCACACTTCAAAACTGTTGCCTGTAAATGAGGCAGCCTCTCCTGCCGGGGGCAAAGTGGCGGTCACCCCCCACGACCGGCCACCAGCAGCGGTCCTCCCTTAAGAGATGGCGAGAGGGAGGTCCACAAGTTTCTCGGCTGCCTGAGGCCCAGTGGCCGCCTTTTCCACCTCAGCTACTCCGCGCCAACCGCCGCAGCCTCCGCCATCTTGAAACCTAATTCAGCCATTATTTTTTCAAATATTTTCTCCTGTCCCATTTTCTTTCTATTCTTTCTCTTGGGTTCCAAATACATGCATATTATAGCATTTGATATTGTCCCACAGGTCACTGAGGATCTCTTCATTTTTAAAAAAATCTTTTCTTTCTATTTCTTTCTATTGATCTGCCTTAATGCTATTATTTTTTCCTCTCATGTTCTCCAATTTGCTATTATGCCCATCCAGTAAATTTTTCATTTTGGATATTGTACTTTAGTTTTTAAATTTCCTTCTGTTTTATAGTTTTCATTTCTCTGCTGAAATTCCCTATTTGCTCATGCATTATGACAGTCTTTTCCTTTATATCCTTGAAGATAATTTTTACAATTGCTTTCAAGTACTTGTCTACTAATTCCAATACCAAGATCATATTAGGATTTGTTTCTATTGGCTGATTTTTTTTTCTTGATTATACATCACATTTCCCTGATTCTTTTTAAGTCTCATAATGTTTTCATTGTATACTGGATATTGTGAAAAATACATTGTAAGGAGTCTGGGTTATGTCTTATTTTCAAAAGTGTTTGAGTTTTGTTCTGGCAGGCAGTTAAATCACTGAAGGCCCTTTTTGATACTTTTATGTTTAAATTTCTCTTTTGTTGGAGCATTTTAATATTGTTGGTACATTTTAATATTGTCCTTTGTCCTAGGGTGTGGTCCTTATCTTATAGGGTATGTTTGTTACTTCTAAGGTCTGACCTTTTGAGGTTTCAATGGAATAACCACAGTGCTCAGAAAAGCTTTTCTGTCCTGGCTGAGTAGAACTCCAATTTCTTCTGGCATCTTCATTTTCTCAGCTCCATAGCATCAGCACACTTGCAGGCCTCATGGAGCCATCCTGTACATGCACAGTCAAGCCCTTGGCCAAGGCCCTATGGAAAACCCTCATGTAGATCTCTGTCCACCCTCCCTCTACATGGGATCCTCTCTTTTGGTGCCCTACCTTACAAATTCCACTCGCTTTAGCAGCCTTGAACTTTGATACCTGCTTCCTCAGCTCAGCTTGGCTCCACCTGCTCATGCTGTGGTTGGCAACTGTCCCCAGGTAGGCAGTTGGGGCAACTGTGGAGTGATTGTGGGATTCATTTGATCTTAGCCAAAAGGCTGAGAAGCGATGTGATTGTGGGACTCAATGTGTGTTTCCCTACTCAAATCATAGTCCTTCTCTGTCCATTGACCAATTACTCAAAAGAATTGCCTCAAAAATTTTCTGCAGTTTTATAGTCTACAGAAAGAGGGCAAATCTTATTACTCTATCATGGCCAAAAGTGAAAGTTTCAGTTCTTATTATTGACTGTTAAAGGATCAAGTGACCCTGAAAGGGTAGAAAATCTGTCAACCTTCATGTTACAAATGAGAACAGCTGCCTTAAGTTGAGATGTAGCTAAGAGTGTGAGTTCTGGAGCCAGAGAGACTATCATCTAGACTGTGCCATCTATTGGCAGTATAAATTTGAGCAAGTTACTTAATCTCTCTATCCCTCAGTTTCCCTAATCTTTAAAGTGAATTACTTTAATAATGAATGGTATTTATCTAATGAAGATTACATGGGTTAATCTTTTTAATGTGCTTATCACACTCTGACATTTAATGAATATTTATTATTATTATTATCATAAATAATAATGCACTGCTTAGTCTTTCCACCCAAAACCACCACTCACGGGAGCCCATCCCCTTATTTTCTTGAGTTGGGGACTCCCTCCTCACTGATACAGCCACTATGGAAGAAATAATTTTTAAAAAGGCTGTTGTATTCACCACATGCTGTTGGTCTGGCCAGCATCTTCTTGTGGAAGTCTTTCCTTTTTCCATGGTGATCCTATTTAGTCTATGGGGTTTGGGTGCAACTGACTCTGCCCTCATCCTCAGCTGGCCCCAGGAAAGGGCATATGACACATGCCTGGTCCATCAGAGCACTCCATCTCCTTTGCCAGAATGTTTGGCTTGAGGATGGACTTGTGACCAAGGCTGGACCCACTGGAAGCCTTTATGAAATTACCACCAGTGTTTTCAGGAAAGAGATTCCTTCTTTCCCTCTCAGATCATGAGTTCTAAACAGGACCGCCAGTGATTAAGTGGTAGAATGGAGATTTTTCTGGAGGCCGACTCCAGAGTCTGTCCTCACTAACTCTTTTGCTCATCTGCCTCACAGATACTGAGACAAGAGCTGGAAGATGCTGTGGAAGCATTATGAGCTGGAGAGTTCACTGTATGCAGCCCTGCTTCCCCAACTGCTTAGAGAGCTGCCAGGTGGCAGAAGCTTACATGCCATCTTTCAGGACCCACACAGTCATTCATTAGTGCAGGGCAGTGGATCAGAACTGTGCTGCCTTCAGAATCACCTAGGAAGCTTTCTCAAAATACACATGTCTGTGACATACCCTAGACGCACTGTATCAAAATCCTGGAGGTGGTGTAACAGACTGCTGCATGTTGTATTTGCTCAGCAAATATTCACTCTCCCATTCTCCTGCTTCTTCTGGCTATGCTATAGACTGAATTGTGTCTTGCAAAATTCTTATGTTTAAGCCCTAACTACCAATTTGATGATATTTGTAGAGGGGGCCTTTGTGAGGGAATTAGGTCATGAGGGTAGAGCCTTCATGATGGGATTACTGCCATTAAAGGAGATCTCTCTCTCCCTTTCCATGTGACCGTGTGAGGACACACTGAGAAGATGGACATCTGCAAGCCAGGGAGAGAGCCCTCACCAGGAACCAGACTTGTGGGCACCTCGATCTTGGACTTCTCAACCTCCAGAAGTGTAAGAAATAAATTTCCATTGTCTAAGTCACCCAGTCTACGCTATTTTGTCATAGCAGCCCAAGCTGATGAAAACACAGAGAGCGTATTCTTCTCTGCCCACTGATAGTTTTGGTCCTGTGACTTGCTCTGGCTCCTGGAATGTGAGTAGAAATGCAAAAGTGCAGTTCTGAATGTTGGCTTTCAGAGGCACTGCATGTTTACTTCAGCCTTTTTGAACTTCATCCCTTTACCATGACAACAACATACCCTAGATAGGGGCAAATCCTTCAGCTTGGGTACCAACATGAGAAGGCAGGTGGAGCAGGCTTGAACTCTAGTTTGTGGTAGAGAAATAACACCTCACTCTCAGTGAAGGGCTGAACTCATATAAGCCCAGCAGAGCCAAGCATAAAGGTTGCTCACCTATGAGCTAAAGATTACTGCTATTGGGGGGATATTTGTTACAGCAGCAGCAATAACTAATATAGGTAATACAGATGGGAATTTCCCCTGGGTGATAAAGCCTCCCATCTCCGCTAATTAAAGAACATTTTGAAGCATAGAAGCAGAGGTTTCAGGCCAGTCCAGGTCTGAATCTTGGGCATGTTTGCTAACCTCTTTGAGCTTCAGGTTCTTAAACTTTAAATGGCCTCTCTGGGTTGGTATGACAAATAAGATAGTTTATGTAAAGCCCATAGCTGTGCTGAAGATGTACAAGATATGTCTGTTTCCTCCCTAAGCATGATGCAGGGGGCAGCAATAAATACTTGAGGACAGAATGAATGAATGAATGAATGAATGAATGAATGAATGAATGAATGAATGAATCTTTCCAAATCTGAGTCCTCATTCATTGGAGCCCTTGGAAGTCTGCATGTCCCCCTGTACCTTTCTTCTTCGTCACTGCTGGTTCCTTCTTCAGCTGCTAATTTATCTTTATACTCTTCTCTGGGCAGTGTCTGAAAAGGTTCATTCAGCTTCGAGCACAGATCCTAAGGCAAAGACAATTGCAAGAGGAGATTAAAGACATTTCCCTGATGCAACCTGGGCTTATTCAAACCAGCGAGCAGAAGAGAAAGAACCCCCAGTAATCCACTACCAGCACCCAACTGGCAGGCCTGGGATGATGAGGCCTGGGATGATGAAGTGCCTACAACAGTGCCTGGCTTATGATCAATGTCACCTCGTATCCTTGGATCCTGTTTTTCAGTCTGCAAAGCATTTCACACAGCTGACAAAACTAAAGCATGGAGAGAGTAAGGAACTTGTCCAGGGTCTCACCATCAGTGAGTAGTGGAAATGGGATAAGCAATCAAGCAATCTCACTTGGGGCCTGAACTCTCCTTCATGATACAATCCCGTGCATAACCCACAAAGAATGGTTCTTGTTAGGCCTGCTTCACGGGGCTGTTGTGAGGATCAGAGAATGTTGACAGCACACAGCCAGTGGTCAGCAAATGTGAGCTATTGTTCTTATTATTATTATACCCATTTTATAGGCTATCCTCTACTACATATCATTATGTAGGATCAGAAAACATGTAACTTGCTGAATGACCAGAAGCATTGAGAAATGGGGTATGGGCAAACAATATATAAACTATTAATTAACAGTGAAGCTTCTGAATTTTTTATGAATTGAATTCGTTCAACAGAGATACAAGAGTAATGAAGACCTTATTTTGATTTTCCTACTTGTCACAGTAACCACTGTCCATAGAAAACAACATGATGACAGGCTAGGAACACGTTTGTTTGTTGTTAAATCTCATTAAATAATGATAAATTTCAACCTGGGTTTTTCATTAACTAGTTGCATGGCCTCGAGCTAGTGTTTTCCCTTTTCTGGACCTGAGCTTCATCAACTATAAAACAAAGGGGTTGACTTATATCTGTGGTTTTCAAACTGTGTCCCAGACACCCTAGGAGGTATCTCAGGGGCTTAGTGGGTGGAAAGAGGCAGAGCTAAGGCTGGAGGGTTAGGCCTTAGTCTCCCTTCTCCACTTGACCTGAAACAAAACAGCTTTGGCTGCTTTTTCCATGTACTGTAACATCTACAAAAGGCCACCAGTGTTAAGGCCAATGATGACCTCCATGTTGTCAAATCCAATGGTCAATTCTCAGGCCTCAGCTAACTGGACTCTCAGCAGAATCAGAACTATCCAGTCACTTCTTCCTTCTTGAAGCACTCTCTCCCTCAGCTTTCATGTAGCCCTCTCTCCTGGGTTTTCTCCTTCCCCACCAGCAGCTCTTCTTTAGTCTCCTCTGCTAAAGCTTCCTCCTCTCCTGCCCCAGCCTCAGTCCTTGGACTTCTCTTTTCTCTCTCACTCCCTAGAGTTTCATCTAGTCCCGTGGCATTAAATGTCACATGGATACTGATGATAAACAAATGCATCTCTCTATTTCCAAGCTTTCCCCCAAAGCTCCAACTTGTATATCCAACTGCCCTTCAGACATCACTCAATAATTAATAAGCTTCTCAAACTTAAACATATCCAGAATTGAACTCTTGGTTTTACTCCTCCAAACACCTGCCCCAGGGCCTTTGCACTGGATGTTCCCTCTGCCTGAAATGTTCTTCCCTCTGATATTTGCCTTCCTTGCTCCCTCACTTCACTCACTGCAACCAAGAGACCTTCCCTGGTTTAAAGCTTGGGCTCTGGTACCAGATTGCCTGTGTTTAAAATCCTAGTCCTTCTACTTATTAATGATAACTTGGGAAAGTTCTTAGGTTGTTTTGAGGGTTAAATGAACCAATATATGTAAAGTCCTTAGAACAGTATTAGGTACATAGCAAGTCCTCAGGTTAACATTCCCTAAGATTGTTGTTCCCTGGACACCTTCTCTAAAATACCACCTCTTACTCTTTTCTCAACCTTGCTGTATGTTTTCTCCAAAGTACATATCACAACCTGACATTACTTGTCTACTTTTTTCTACCTGTTTCCCTCATTGGAAGGTAAGCTCAATGTGACCAAGGACTCTGCTCTGTTCACTTATTTCCCTGATGCATAGAACAGTGTAGGGGACATGGGGAGCACTTAGTAAACACTGAATGAATAAACCCAAATAAATCACAGGCTACTCCAAGATGGCAGGAGGGTCACTGTCTCCCATTCTTGCCCTATACCCACCCGCCATCCCATGGAGTCAGGTCCTGGGATTGACTGCATTTTCATGTGCAATCCTCTGAACACATGGTGGAGAGTGGGGTGTAGAGGTGGCTATAGGCCAAAGCTTGGGTGTTTTCATGCTGCCTGCACTCAGGAGCCCTTTGTGCCTTTATGATTCATGAGTTTAAGTTCTGTTGGATTCGTGTACTGCCTCTAAATGCAGATGCTGGGCCCGTCACTTCCAGGGAGTCAGTTTGGTGGCAGCAGTCAGGAAATCCACTGCCCACCTAGCCAGGAGGCCCTGCCCAGGGGCACTCAGCAGTGACGGTCTGTGAGAGGGTAAGAGTTGTATCTGCCTCTCCCAGCCATTACCTAAGCCCTCGTCTTCCCCTCTGGGGTGGATGTGTTCTATGTTGACTCAGCCAGGCCAGAACTAAATTTTCAGAGATTTCCTTCCCTGCATACTGATAGGCCATGTGACTTTGCATAAAATTTGGAAGACAGGTAAAGCAGCAGTCATTTCCTTTTTATGACTGGATGCTGGATGCTGTGCCCCGGGTGCTGCTGCAGCTCACACATGGTGGTGTTGATTTCCTTGCTCACTTGCTGGCCTGGGCAGTTTTTGGGTTCCTCCTTAGGCTTCTCCCTACCCTGGGCAGGTGCATGTTCAGCTCCATGGAGAAGGTCACCAGATTCTTCTATGTCACCTGTATCATCAAAGTTGGAGTCTTGTTGACCTCAGACACTGACATGGTCCAAGCTTAGCCTCACGGGCTGCGGTCATTCACTCCTGTCCTTCTTTCCTTCCGATGGCCTGCCCTGCCAACTTGAGGCCCACCACCAAATAAAGAAGCAACAGTTGAACATAAAATGTTTAACCTGCTCCCACAATTATGCCAGGTCTGTTTTTAAATTTACTCTCATATCCTATATCATGCCTAGTAGTTTGCCTCTCTGAGCAAACCCTAAGTGATTCACCCTTTAATCTCCAGATTCCTCTAAGGCCCTGTTCAAAGGTTATTTTCTCATAAAGACTTCACACTCTCTTTGTTGCAATTACACTCTCTCCTCTTGAAGTTCCCATAAGAATTTTTTTTGGTAGCATAATTTTCTCACAAATGTTTATGGATCACTTACTATGTGCCAGGCACTGTTCTAGGAACACAGCAGTAGGCAAAACAGACCACAGTTTTTCTGCCTTATGTTAGTTATAGGAGCATTTTCTTTCTCCCTTTCTAGATTATAAGTAAATGCAAAAGTAATCCCAGATATAGTTTTTTAAAAAATGTTATAAATCCTCCAGCCAGTAACTGACAACTTCCAGCACAGCTATTTTTTCATAGCCTGAATCCTCTCTTTACTGTATGTAACTGGGAACTGAAGTCCAGCTGCTTGATGTCCACTAGTCACAGGTCCCAGCAAATGTGGTCCATTATTGTACACTTTCAAAAATGATGTAACCAATCAGATTACAACCTCCGTGTGAACCTAAAATGTCCACTTTTGCCTCCTAGTTTCAGGTATTTGGGGCATTTAAAATGTCTCAGAGATCTCCAGTTCCCACAAAGCCCAGCAACAAATATCATATCTAGGAAAATATCTTTGTGAGTCACCTGCTAGAAATACATGTTCTGTATAAACCTGGGGAAATTGCATGGTGAATGACGAATAACAACAAATTAGAATAGCATACATACTACTAAAATATAAATACATAAATGATGTATAATTAATTAGGTTCAGGGTTGAAAAGGAAAATTGAAGGTTACAAAGAAATTTTGGTAAATAGAAAGTACAAAATAATGCTGGCAAAAACAATTCTAATGATACCAGTAATCATGGCAAACGTGAATTGGCTAAGTTCAACATGGAGAAATATCCTAATTAAAAAAAACCGTTCACTGAAACACTCTAACAATGAACCTAACATCTAACAACGGAGCCTAAACATATAAGGCAACATGTTCACAATTGTGGCAAAATGGGGAAATTTATAATCACCACAGATTTTAACACACATCTCTCAGAAACTGATACATTAAGTAGACAAAATGATGAGGCCAGCATGAGGAATATTTGAACAACAAGATTAATAACATAAAGCTAATAGCTAAAAAGGAAACCAATAGCTACTAACATTTATATGGTGCTTAGTATGTGTTACGCCATCAACTTGATGAGGTGGACACTTTCATCCCATTTTAATGGTAATGAAACTGAGGCAGGAGAGGACATGTAACTTGCCTGAGGTTGTACAGTGAATACATCACAGAGCTAGGATTCAAACATATATGCTTTAATGAACAAACTGAGAATATATGCTTTGTTCCTATCATATAGGGAACATTAAAAAAATTTTTTTAAACAGACTCTGCATTAGGCTACAAAGCAACTCTCAACATATTTCAAATTGTTGACATTCTACAGACTGTGTTATCTGATGACACTGCAATAATATGAGAAAGCAATAAAAAGTATGCTACAAAAATGAGATAAACTTCAAAACTCTGGGACACAGCTGAAGACACACACTTGGGGGAAATTTATAGCCTTAAACGTATTTATTGGAAAACATTCAAGCAGTTAAAAAAAATAACAATAGAATAAATCCAGAGTAAGTAGAAAGAAAGAGATATAAAAAATAGATCTGACCAACACATCTGAAAGCTGTTTTCTGAAAATACACATCAAACTTCTGGCAAGCCTGATTAAGGAAAAGGAGAGAAGGAACTTAAAGCAATATGAATAATGGACAAGTATCTCATGACAGTTATTGCAGAGATTTAAAAGAATTCTAAATGTTCTCTGTGCCACCATGAAGACAGTGAAAGAAAATCTGCAGGATGTAATTTCTGGGCCACTTTATCGACCACTGCTATTTTTGAAGGAGTCCTAGGCAGGAGTCCAGAAACAGGGGAAGACTGAAAATGCTAAAAGGGCTAATGCACCCAGATAACAACACCAGCTCCCAGGTACATTGCAATAGTCTATTTCCATACATAATCTCATGGATGCCTTTCACTGTGAGGTAGCCAGAAAAGGCAGCACCATTCTCAATTTACAGATGTCAACTAAGATCAGAGAAGTCCAGTGACTTGTTTCAGATCACCTGGCCACTGGAGAGTGGCATGAGGATTAGAACCCTGTACTGTTTGACTCCTATTCATGTTATTCTGTGTCACTGCACTGGCACTTGGCTGTGCTGTGCTGACATGACCACCAGCTGCCAGCATCAGGGCCTAACTGCATATGAGTTCAAACCATATTGTGTGAATATGCTGCTGAGAGGCATCTGTAAAATACAGACTCAAAATCAACCCGAGAGGAGTGAAGTCAGCAGCATGACAGAAGAAAGCCCTGGACCATCTTTGCCTTCACAAACACATTGATTCAGCAACAATTCACAGACAAATTCCCTATGTGAGAAATCAGAAACTAATCAAAAGGCTTCTGCATTCCAAGAGAATACAAAACCAAACTCAAAAAAGCTGGCAGGGAGATTTAGGACCCTCTTGCCAAAGATGCTGCCATAGGTTCAGTACCATATGATCAGGAAGAAACACCCTAGCTCCCAGCTTCACCCAGGAGAGGGAGGAGGTTGGTTTGCATGTCTAGCACCACAACTTTTCTGAGGGGTATCCCCAGAGAACTGGCATCTGTAGTGTCATCTTGGAGCTCTGACAGGTTTGTCACAGTCTAGCCACCCAAGAGAGAATGGAGGCAGAAGCTTGGGCTGGTAAATGCCATAGTTTCCCCTTGGCTCAGCATAGAACAAGCAAACAAAAACCACAGATGCCTGCTTCAACTCAAGGATAAATAGAGTTGGTAGAGGCCCCCAGAATCTGGCCAGGATACTTTATGTGGGATTCTGCTGTACAAGCCCAGTCTGTGAGGACTGGGAGAGGTGCCTGCTTTGTCTAATGCACAGACACCAACACAGAGAGTCAAGGAAAAGAAAAACCAGGTAAAGATGTTCCGAATAATGGAACTAAATAAATTTCCAAAAACTGACCCTAGTGAAACAGACTTATATGATTTCTTGACAAAGAATTAAAAATAACTTTCACAAAGATTATGGCTGAGATAAAAAGAACAATGAATAACAAAGTAAGAATTTCAACAAAAAGATAGAAAATATTGTTGAAGTACCCAACAGAAATCATGAAACTGAAGAACATAATAACTGAATGAAAAAATTTATAGAAGATTAGATAAAGCAGAAGAAGGCGCTGGTAAACACAAAGGCAGGTCACCATTAATAATTTAGTCAGAGAAGCAAAGAGGGAAAAAAAGTGAAGAAAGCTTAAGAGAATTATCGGCACCATCAAGTGGAACAAAATACAAAGGTACTTCAAAAAGTTCATGGAAAAATAGAATTAAAAGATAAAACAAATATTTCCACGAACTTTTTGAAGTACCTTCATATGCTTACAGGAGTTCCAGAAGGAGGAAAGAGAGGATAGATTAGAAAGCTTATTCAAAGAAGTAATGGCTGAAAAGTTCCCAAATCTGGAGAAGAAAATGGACATCCAGATCCAAGAAGCCCAAAGGACACCAAATAAGATGGACTCAAAGAAATCCACACTAAAACAACTTATAAGCAAATTGTCAAAAGTCAAAGACAGAATTTTGAAAGCAGCAAAAGTAAAGCTACTTGTTTCATGCAAGGGAACCCTTACAAGACAATAAGCATATTTTTCTGCAGAAATTTGGCAGTCCAGAAAGGAGTGGGATGATACATTCAAAGTTCCAAAAGAAAAAAACCTGCCAACCAAAAATACTATACCTGGCAAAACTCTCCTTTAAAATGAAGGACAGAGATTTTCCCAGACAAACAAAAGCTGAGGGAGTTCATCTCCACCAGACCTGCACTACAAGAAATGCTAAAGAGAGTTCTTCAAGATGAAATGAAAAGATACTAAACAGAAACACAATAGGATAAAAAAGTATGAAACTCATTGTAAAAGGTAAGTATACAGACAAATACAAAACTGTATTCCTGTAATGAGAGTGGGTAAATCACTTAATTCTACTATAAAAGCTAAAAGACAGAACTACTAGAAATAACTAAAACTAAAAATATATTCAAAGATATATAATATGGGGCCGGCCCGTGGCTCACTCGGGAGAGTGCGGTGCTGATAACACCAAGGCCGCGGGTTCGGATCCCATATACAGATGGCCGGTTCGCTCACTGGCTGAGTGTGGTGCTGACAACACCAAGTCAAGGGTTAAGATCCCCTTACCGGTCATCTTTAAAAAAAAAAAAAAAAAAAAAAGATATATAATATGAATAGATGAAAACGGTGACAGTAACATAAAGGGGATGTGTGAGGGAGGATAAGTCAAAATGTAGTTTTTGAACAAAATTAAACTTAAGTTATCAGCTTAAAATAGACTGTTGTAACTATGACTTTATGGAAGCCCCAGAATGACCACACACATATATACACAAATCCACAGAAGTTACACAAAGAAAAGAGAAATAATAAAAAGAAAATCAATAGAAAAAATCAACAAAACACAAAGGAAGACAGCAAGAGAGAAAAACACAAACAAAAGAACTCCAACATTAACAGAAAACAAATAACAAAACAGCAATATAAATCCTTCCCTAACAGTAATTACTTAAATGTAAAAAGATTAAACTCCCCAATCAAAAGACATAGAACGTTTGAATGAATAATAATAAAAAACCCCAATTATATGCTGTTTCCAAGACACATTTAATTTAAGGGCACACAGAAGCAAAAAATTAAGGGATGGAAAAAGATATTTCATGCAAATGGCAACCAAAGGAGAGCAGGGATGTCTATATTTATATTAGACAAAATAGACTTGATGTCAAAAATTATCACAAGGAACAAAGGAGGGTATTTTATAATGATAAAAGGGTCAATCCACCAGGAAGATATAACAATTCTGCACATATATGCACCTAACATCAGAGCACTTAAATATATAAAGCAAACATTGACAGAACTGAAGGGAGAAATAAATAACAACACAGTAATAGTAGGAGATTTCAGTCCACCACTTTTAATACTGGATGAAACATCCAGACAGATCAATAAAGAAACAGAGGATTTGAAAACATTATAGACCTCGTGGAGCTAACAGACATATATAGAATACTCCACTCAACAGTAGCAAAATACACATTCTTCTCAAGTGTACAACAAACTTTTCTCCAGGATAGATCACGTTAGGTCACAAAACAAGTCTTAACGAATATGAGAAGACTGAAATCATACCCTTATCTTTTTCTGACCACAGTGAAATGGAAAATTCATAATGTGTGAAAATTACACAACACACTCTTGAACAGCCACTGGATGAAAGAAGAAATACAAAAGGAAACTAGGAAATATCTTGAGACAAATGAAAATAAGAACACAATATATCACAACATATGGGATGCAGCAACAGCAGTACTAAGAAGGACAGTTCACAACAATAAACAACTACATTAAAAAAGAATAAAGATCTCAATAAACAATGTAAGAGCTAGAAAAAGAAAAAAACAAAACCCAAAGTTAACAGAAGGAAAAAATGAAGATCAGAGCAAAAACGAATAGAATAGAAAATGAAACTACGAGTTGGTTTTCTTTAGAAAAATAAGCAAAATTGACAAATTCTTAGCTAGACTAAAAAGAAAAGAGAAAAGACTCAAATAAATAAAATCAGCAATGAAAGAACAGACATTACAACTGATGCCACAGAAATAAAAGTTATCATAACAGACTGCTATGAGCAATTATATGCTAATAAACTTGATAACCAAGAAGAAATGAATAAATTCCTAGAAACATGAACCTACCATAACCAAATCAAGAAGAAATAAAAAGCCTGAACAGACCAATAGCAATTAAGAAGAATGAGTCAGTAAGCAAAAACTTCCCAACAAAGTCCAGGACCAGACAGCTTCATGGATGAATTCTACTAAACATTCAAAGAATATCAATTCTACTTGAAGTCTTCTAAAAATAGAAGAAGGAACCCTTCCAAATTCATTTCATGAGGCCAGCATCACTGTGATACCACAACCAGAGAAAGACACCTCAAGAAAAGAAAACTACAGGCCAATATTCCTGATGAATATAAATGCAAAAATTCTCAGCAAAAATGTAGCAAACTGAATCCAACAGCACATTAAAAAGCACATACATCCTGACCAAGAGGAATTTATCCCTGGGATGCAAGAATGGTTCAACATATGAAAATAAATTAATGTGATATACCACATTAATAGAATAAAAGATTAAAATTACATCATAGTCTCAATAGATGCAGAAAAGGCATCTGACAAAATCCAATACCCTTTCATGATAAAAAAAAAAAAAACTTTTAACAAACTAAGAATATAAAGAATTACCTCAACATAATAAAGGCCATAAATGAAAATCCCACAGCTAACATCATACTCAATGGTAAAAACTGAAAGCTTTTCCTTTAAGATTAGAAACAAGGCAAAGATGCTCACTCTTGTCACTTCTATTTAATATAGTACTAAAAGTCCTAGCCAGTTCAATTAGGTAAGAAAAACAGTAAAAGGCATCCAAATCAGAAAGGAAGTAAAACTGTCCTGTTTGCAGATGACATGATCTTTTTAGAAAACTCTAACTAAAGATTCCATTAAAAATTGTTAGAACTAGTAAACAAATTCAGTAAAGTTGTAGCATACAAAATCAACATGCAAAAATTTGTTGCATTTCTATACACTAACAATTGAACTCTCTGAAAAGGAAATTTGGAAAACAACTCCATTTACAATAGCACCAAAAAGAATAAAATAACTGAGAATAAACTTAACTAAGGAGGTGAAATACTTATACTGAAAACTACAAAAGGCTGATGAAAGAAATTTAAAAAGACACAAATAGAAAGATATCCTGTGTTTATTGATTAGAAGACTTAATATTGTTAAAATGTTCATACTACCCAAAGCAATCTACAGATTCAATGTAATCCCTATCAAAATCCGAATAGCATTTTTTGCAGAAGTAGAAAAAACAATTCTAAAATTCATGTGGAACCACAAAAGATCATGAACAGTCAAATCAATCTTGAGAAAGAAGAACAAAGCTGGAGACATCACACTTCCTGATTTCAAAATATATTACAAAGCTACAGTAATCAAAATAGGATGGTACTAGCATAACATATAAATCAATGGGTCAGAATTGCGAGCCCAGAAATAAATTAATACTCTTACAGTCAACTGATCTTCAACAAGGGTGTCAATAATACATACTAGGGAAAGAACAGTCTTTTCAACAAATGGTATTGAGAAAACTAAATATTCACATGCAAAATAATTAAATTGGATCCTTATCTTACACCGTACATAAAAATCAACTCAAGATGGACTGAATACTTAAATGTAATACCCAGAACTGTAAAACTACTGGAAAAAAACCTAGGGAAAAACTTCAAGATATTGGTTTTGGCAATGATTTCATGACTATGACACCAAAAGCACAGGCAACAAGAAAAATAAAAAAATAAGTGGGACTACATTGAACTAAAAACCTTCTTCACAGCAAAGGAAATAATCAACAGAGTGAAGAGACAACCTACAAAATGGAAGAAGATATTTGAAAACATATATCTGATAAGGGGTTAATCTCTGGATATATAAAGAATGTGTACAACTCAACAGTAAAAAAAAAAATACCAACCTAATAATACTATTAAAAAATTGGCACACAACCAGGCAAACAAGAGAGCATGCCTGAGTCATGAAGCAGGAGCCGAGGGCCACACCCCTGCCCTCAACCAGGAAAGGAGCATGCGAAAAACACGACTTCCACGCAGGTGGCCCACCATGGCCACCGCCATAGCCATGGCTGCTGTAAAAGTGGCTTGACACAACAGCAGTAGCCACAGCCACCGTGCAGGTGGACCGCCAGACACTCAACTGCATTGACACAAAGAGAGTCACCAGCAGAGACCAGAAAAAGAAGTCATCTCTCTCCACAAAGCCCACTCCAGAGTAACAGAAGAAACACCTGCTCTATGGTAATAGTGAGGCAGCAGAACACTCCTCTCAGCATTGGGCAGATCAACTAGGCAACAAATCAACAGAAAAATGGATAATCTTTCAGGAGAGAACAAATCTATGGTTATTAGAGGTTGGAGGGGGGAGGGAGAAGGAGACAAGGAGAGATTGGATAAGGGGCATAAAGAACACTTACGATTTGCAATATTGAATATGCTAATAATATTGATTTGATCAACATATGTTGTACACTGGTGATGGCAGTCTATGTTGTACCCCTAAAATACGTATAATCAATCAATAAACATAAAAAAAATAAGTAAGTAAATAATAATAAATTGGGTAAGGACTTGAACAGACATTTCTTCAAAGAAAACATATCAGGTACGTGAAAAGGTGCTCAACATCACTAATCAGCAGGGAAATGCAAATCAAAACCGAAGTGAGATATTGTCTCACCCCTCTCAGAATGGCAATTATTAAATAATAATAATAATAATAATAATAATGATAATAAAAACAAGTGCTGCAAGGATGTGGAGACATTGGAACCTTCGCACACTACACTGTTGGTGGGAAGGCAAAACAGCGCAGCCAATATGGAAAACAGTATGGAGGTTCCTCAAAAGTTAAAAATAGAACTACCATATGATCCAGGAATCTCAGTTCTGGGAATTGATCCAAAAGAACTGTAGTCATAATCTCAAGGAGATATTAGCACTCCTACGTTCATTGCAGCAATATTCACAATAGCCAAGATATGGAAACTGAAATGTCCATTAACAGATGAATGGATAAAGAAAATGTGATATATACCATATATATATAATAGAATACTATTCAGCCATAAAAATGAAGGAAATGTGTGGACAACATGGATGAACCTACAGGACATTATGCTTGGTGGAACAAGGCAGTCAAAGAAAGACAAATAGTTTATCATTCCACTTATATGAAGCATCTAAAATGGTCAAATTCATAAAATCAAAGAGTGGAATGATGATTTCTAGGGTCTGGGGTGAGGTGAAAATGGGGTGTTATATCAAAGAGCATAAAGTTTCAGTCGAGCAAGAAGAATAATCTCTAGAGATCTGCTGTACTACCTTGTGCCTGTAGTCAACAATAAATTTAGTCACTTAAAAATTTGCTAAGAGGGTAGATCTTATGTTCAGCGTCCCTAACACAATAAAATAAAAAACAAAATAAAACAAAATCAACCTGAGAGATGAAGGCTGTTGAGTTTTCCCCAAATGAACAGGCAGATGAACTCAGCAATCCTTCCTGTTTCTATTCACTTGTTTCCAGCCTCTAGGGACGAGAGACAGAGGAGTCTTTCCCAAAGAAAGAGACCATCCCCCACCCATGCCAAGTGATCAGACAAGGACCCCAGTGTTCTTCTAAATCATCCTCCAGCCAAGGGCTAATTTTTGAAGGAGTTCCTAGTCTAATCTTTTAATTACTGGGACTCAAAATGGTACCCCCAGTTCCATTCATTCAGTTGTCATGTCATATACTAGTTTATGTAAAAGGAGGTTTTAAACATCGGCCACATACAGGTATGTTAGATGCTGGAAGAATAAAGATTAATAAGACGTAGTTCTTGATTTCAACAAACTTGTGGTCCAGCAGGGGGCAGAGATGAATGGCCTGACAATTCCAACAGATCATGCAAACGACAAAAATCCTGCCCTCCCTGTCCCTTGTGCACCTGGTGTTTCAGGTTAAAGTACCTCATTCAAAAGGTACTAGGGTGCTATTTGAATATTTCACAAATGAACTTGGTGATGGAGATCAATAGATAGTTGGCTGAAGAGCGCTTTCAAGCCCTGCAGCACTTGTCTCAATTGTCCACTTCTCTGAACACCAAATGGAATAAACTCTCCAGCTGCCCTTTGTTTGAGTAATTTGCTTGGAGTGCCAGTGAGCCCTCTAGCAGGAATAACCCTGAGCCTCTCCTGTTGTACCCCGAGTTATCTGCCCGGATTCATACTCTTGTGTTCTCCATCACTCATTTGCTCAGGTTCACCCCAGCACTCTCACCAGGGCTAAAGAGGCCTGGGTACGAATAGTGTGCACAGAAAAAGAAACGGTTCCGCAGAAGCCTCCTTCCAACTCCTCCCAAGCAAATGGCTGGTCATTTTAAACCTGTGTTCACATTAGGTCTTCATCTTTCACCTTCCAGTCATTTAAACCTCTTCTGGATTGTTTCTATTTTAAAGAAACACCCACGCCCAGGAAATCTCCTGGAAGAGAATATTCAAAGTCATTCTCAGGTTCAGTTGACAATCTTTCAAAGGTAGCATTATGTACATCTTAAAATAGAACGCTTAATGTAATAGAGTTTTACTGAAATGATTACAGGGGACTGTAATGGATACTATAAAGTCACCTTACATTTACAGATTTTTTTTTTTTTTTTTTGCAGCTGGCCAGTACAGGGATCTGAACCCTCGACCTTGGTGTTATTAACACTGCACTCTAATCAAGTGAGCTAATAGGCTAGCCCTACAGAATCTTTAACAGTTTTGAAAAGTGCCTTCATATGCTTTCTTTCGTTCACTACCAAAAGTCTCTGGGGTATGGTGGGCAGGGATTCTCACTGCCATTTTACTAATGAGAAGTAGTATAGGATTATGGCTTAGAGCACAGGCCCTGCTACCACTCTTTGGGCCTCAGTTTCCCTATTTGTAAAATGAGGATACTACTAATACTTGCTTCATAGGGTTGCTTTGGGGACTGTGTAAAGCATTACATGCTTGGCACATATTCAGGGCCTTATCTGTGTTTTCCACTATGAGTAATGAGGAAACAGATCTCAGGGAGGTTTCTGCACTTGCCTGAGGTCCCTGAGCAGGGCTGGGGTAGAACTGGGGCAGAATCCAGGTCCTAACCCTTCGGCTGCTGAGGGAGCTGCTGCCTGACCTATGCTGTCTTTCCAGCTCCAGTGAATCTCAGCCTGGTGTCAAGAATCTCTCCACGGAGTGAAGGGCAGCCTGTCTTGTTCCATGTCAGATGGAACCAGACCCCTCAATTCACACCAGATGGAGGGTGCCAGCCCCCACTGGCCTGAGGACACTCAGACACTGCAGTTGTTTAAGAGCTTAGTGATGATTTGTCTGCCAACTGCCGGGACAGCCAACGCCTCGGATCATGGTCCTCCAAGTATGGTACAGAGTGACTGCTACCCAGCAAACTACAAAGGCCTCCAGGTGACCAGAGGACACTCTCTTGGGACCGGACAGCTTTGAAGTGCTCATTGTCCCCCTTCCCACAGGCCTCAGGGATCTAGCCTGGTGCTCCTTCTCCCTGACATGACTTTTCCTGGTGAAGTCATGTTCAAGTTTCAGGATTTATCAGGCAGATATCAGTAGATGTCACTTTTCTGGAAAACTTTCCTGGACTCCTCTGGGGCAAGAAAACTCCCTCTTCCATATGGGCTGCAAAAGAATCTTCTTGCCATTATTATAGCCCTCATCATACTAGGTTATAATTTAAGTAAATATTTATTTCTCTCATTTGAATTTTAGCCCTCCAAGAACTGAGATTACCTGGGCATCCAGCCCTGTAATTTGTGTAGTGACAGCAGTCATAAACATATGTAGAGACAAAATGACTTGAATAATAGTTACCACAAGGGATTCTCCTTTTCCTTCTGGAGATAGGGCAGACAGGGGCATCTATAAAAAGTTCCCCTTATCTAACCCCAGTTCAGTGTGACCCAGGCACCAAAGGGGTACTCCAGAAAAAAGTTTTCCTTTAGAATCACCAAGACTGAAATGGCTTTCTGGTAACCAATGAATGAAACTATGAATCTAAGACAATCAAGGACATTAAATATAAGAGACCAGGACAAAAGTTTCAGTAAGGTCCCAGCTAACTCTGGTGGGGAGAGCGCCACACCCAGGTTTAGTAACTCTCTCTCTCTGCACATTCTGGAACTAGAGTGAAAAGTCTACTCTAAATTGGCATTATTATTTTTATCTCTCTTGACTCACTGAAATGCTTTGGCAGAATAACTAAGGGTCTAAACTGAAACTTCTGAGTCTTGAACAAACTTAAATTTTATAGCCCCCAATCCAGCAAGAAAATCACTGGGGAAGCTGTCACTTACCACCCTGTTCTGGCATCCCTGTTCCACCAGCGTATCAGCTGTCAGATTGTTCAAGCCCTTCTGAGCCTCCCCAGCAACACCTCTGCCCCTTGTAACCCCGTGTAGTTGCAGGTAGGACCATACTGCATGATGCTGCTCATATGTCATCTAAATCTAAGCAAAGCTTTAACTTACTTGGCTGGCATATAGTTGGCTTGCCAAAAATATTTGAGCTAAATGATAAATCTTCTCTGACTGGAAAAATTCAGAAAGTTTTGTGACTCACTGTGTTGGCAAGGTTGTGCAGAAACAGGTGCACGTACTGGGCTTGAGTATGTAGTAGAACAACCTCCGTGGGTGGCAATGTGGTAGCATCTGCCAAAGTTAAAACACACATACCATCGGGCCCAGCAAGTTCTATGGCAGTAAGAGGTAGCACCTATGGAGCATTTACACATGCCGGGTGCTGTTTCCAACTTGGGACATATATTAATTCATTTAGTCCTCACAAAAACCCTCGGAGGTAGGTGGTATCATAACCACAGTTCACAGATGAGAAAGTCAAAGCAAAGTTAAATCATCTGTATAAGATTATCCAGCCAGTAGGAACCCTGGCATCTGGTTCAGGCATGAGCTTGCTTAACTGCTATAATCCCTCATAATACACTAATCCCTCTATAGTGCATCTATTGAAGTATTACCTATAATAGTGAAAAATTAAAAACAATCTAAATGTCCATAATTTAGAAGGGAAAGGTCATAATGGTTTTTATGTACAAGGGAGAACTAGTATTTTTTTTAAATGAAGTTGATATGGAGTATACTGATGTGTTATAATATCCAAGCTATAAAAATTTAAGTTAAAAGTAGATGCAGGAGAGTATGCTATCACATGTGGAGAAAAAATAACATATCCATAATTATGCCCACATATGCACAGTGTATCTCTGAAAGGATATACAAGAAGAGATAAAGCAAAACAAAGTAAGTAGTTTTCCCTGGGATAGGGAACTTGGGGGAAGGAGGATGTTTTTCACTGTAGCCTTTTACATGCTTTTTGAATTCTTTGCCATGTACATGGATTGCTTATTTGAAAAGAAAATTTTATTTGAAAGCACAAACAATACCTGCAAAGCACATAATAGCTGTTTAATAGAAAACATACCACCAGATGTTTAATTCTTTTACTGAATGTCCACGCCATTTTAAAACTATTTGTTTATGAATATTTATCCCCTCTAGCACCAAGCTCAGAGGCTGGCACATCCCAGCAATTCCACAAATGACTGCGGGAGGAATGAATAACGTGCATGCCGAGTTGAATCAAATGGAACTGATATTGGTCGATGTCCCTCTTACAACTCTATGTGGAAGGAGTGTGCATGTCTCTCTAGAAACCAAGCTCAGCGATGTTCTAGGTTAAGATGGGTTGGATAAAGGCTGAGTTTCATGGTGGGCCAACCTATGGTTCTCAATATGCACATGTATTTTGGATTTCTCCAGGACTTGCTTTTTTCAGCTACAGCAGTGGTTCTTAACTGGGGGTAATTTTCCCCCTAGGGACATTTGGCAATGTCTGGAGACATTTTTGGTGGAGACATTTTGGTTGTGGGGGAGGTTGCTACTGGCATTTGGTGAGTAGAGCCCAGGGATGCTGCTAAACATCCTACAATGCACAGCACGGACCCCCACAACAAAGAATTATCCAACCCAAAAAGTGAAGGGCTGAAGTTGAGAAGCCCTGAGCTGCAGCAACAGCACTGGCTCATGGACAACAGGACCATGACTATTAGACCCCACAAAAGCAGCCTAGAACATACCTAGAACTTCTATGTGTTTGTGTTCCTTCTACAAATACTGCCTGCTGTACAGTCTCCCTGAACTGCATTTTTAATTTAATCTCCAGCTTATCAACCTTATTTTAAATTTAATCTCATCATGGAGGATACCAGCTAACTCTGTTCCATCTCCCTGCCACAGTCACTTTAAGGAGCTGAGAAATCGACAGTACTTGAGTATTTGGGGAACAACCTTTCTGGGAAATCCTGCAGGGTGCAGTGAAAAGTTCAGTGGTTCCTGGGGCCAGGAGTTCTTCTCTTGAATGCTAGCTCATGAGGCTGGTTCTTGATAAACTGAGGGAGAATGAAAATATATCTGCATGCTTCTCAGGAAGAAGTCTTCAGAAAGATTTGGGATGGCTTTAGATCAGGAAGGGGCCAGCCTCCTCCAGGCTTACGCAGGGGCAACATGGATGCTGAAGGAGTATCCCCCAATTCTGGGTATCAGTGGAGGAAACTCAGGGAGTCCTGGCTGCTCTCCTTAACCCCATGACAGGTGGGACCTGTTTTGGAAGGTCCAGAACCTGTATCTGGAAGGCCTTTGGGGCATGTGATACTCTTACAGTGAGTGTGGGGGATCAGAGCCACAGAGCCAGTGGTTTGGCTGCTTACCTGTCTGTGACCATAGATAAGTCAGCTGACTGCTCTGACCTTCAGTTTCCACCTCTGTAAAATGAGTGCATCACAGGATTGTTGCAAAACTTTCATGAGGTCATAGATGTGAACAGTGCTCCATAACTGACTGATTCCCATACAAATGTTAATTATTATGCAAATGGACATTTACTAGATTTTTGGCACATTTTTATCCCAGTGAATATATGGTTAAGTATGGGTCATTTCAGTGGTGCATGCCACAGGGGCCATTGGTAGGACCAGGGCCTAAGCCCTGGAAGAGTGGGGTCAAGAGAGAGAAACTGCAGTTCCCAAGGATACTCAGGCACATAGAACTGGGTGAATAAGAAACTGATGTTATAGTGATCCTCAGACACAGCTACATGGTGTTTTCTTACCTACAGTCTGAAGTGAACTAAAAATTTGGAGCAGCAATAAAATAAATAAAATTTAGGCCAGTGGGTTTTTGATGACTTCAGCTGAAAAGGTTAAGAGGGAAGCTGAAACAGGAATCACAAGGGTCATTCAACACTCCAACACCTACTTCACAGGAATTATTTATATTTACAATATCATGCAACAAACGTTAACTGAGTGCCTATTTTGTTGATTAAATTGTGCCCTCAAGAAAATATTTGTTGAAGTCCTAACCCCTGGTACTGGTAAAAGTGACATTATTTGGAAATGGGGTCTTTGCATTTTTAACTAGTTAAGATGAGGTCACAGTGGATTACGGTGGGCCCTTAATCCAATGACTGGTGTTCTTATGAGGAGGTCATGGGAAGACAAGAGATGCAGATACACAGGGAAGGAGGCCATGGGATGACAGACACAGAGGTAGGATTAAAGTATCTACAAGCCGAGGAACATCCAGGATCACCCGTGGGCACCAGAAACTATGGGAGAGACCTGGAACAGGTTCTCTCTCATAGCCTCCAGAAGGGACCAACCCCGCTGTTGGAGTGAACAGGACTGAAGCCATGTTAAGACCTAAAACTACATGGGCTGTAGATGTATTTTAAAAGGACACAGTTTTTTTTCTTGGCATGTGGTTCTCTGAGTTCCCTCTTTTCTCGTGGTTATCTGGTATTTTGAACCTTGATTATGGGGCAAGATGACATTATTTACAAAAATATAAAGTTGTTTTTCAGCCAGGCTGAAGCTGCAGACTTACCAGGAGGCATGTACTATCCAGACCCTAAGAAAACAGCAAAGATGGGGGCAGAAACCAGATGGAGTCTTGGTGAGGCTTTGCACCTGAGACCCTTGCTGCTCACGTGCCTTCCTCCTGCTTTTCATTTTCTGCATTCCATTCCCTCAGCTCCCTCTTTAAAAGCCCCTCAGTAAATCTGAGTCTTTGAAATGCTTTTAGTCTGGCCATTCTTCAAGTTCACCAGAGAGATGGGTTAGCCTAACATCTCTCTTCAGGTCACTGGTATTCCTGAATAAAAGCTGACTTCTGTGGAGTATACTAACATTTATGAAGCAAATGTATTTCACAGGCCTTTGTTTCCAAAGCCCTGTAGTTTCAGGTATAACCTAACCTTTTACAATTACATATGGAAATATTAAGCTTGCGAAAGACAGGAAGGTTTCCCCAGGCTAAAGGTTCTGTTGTAGATAAAGAATTGTAACACAGCAAAATTGAGGGCTCAAGGACAGATGTGCTTGGAGCAGGTTAACCTAAAGTTACTTTATTGTTATGTAAACATAGTGAGGAACCTCCTGTAGGAAAAGACAGTATTTGCTAAGAACAAGCTTTTGTTGGTGGATCAACTTAACCTTTTGCAAATTGCATTATGGAATGTCACTTTGTTATTTCACTGATGTTACCAGCCTCTACTGTTAAACTATACTTAGCCATAACTCCACCTATGTTCTTTTTCTGTAACTTTCTGTCCTGGAGAATAAATACTGAGAAAGAACCCGAGTTCGGTGTTAATTTTCCAAGGAGGAATGCCTCTCTCTTGAGGGTTCCA
Organism: Cynocephalus volans; assembly: GCF_027409185.1. Classification (NCBI taxonomy): domain Eukaryota; kingdom Metazoa; phylum Chordata; class Mammalia; order Dermoptera; family Cynocephalidae; genus Cynocephalus; species Cynocephalus volans. Next base: position 15,038,906 of record NC_084468.1, read on the forward strand.
GGAAATTAACCCCTTTGGGGTGTCTCACTGCTCAGAAGAAATGGGCTTTGAGTAATCCTTTGCATCTCCATACCCCAGGGGGAGAGAGATGACAAAGAGAGTGCAACAGACTTCCATTTTCACCAATATTTGATTTTGAATGGTTTGTTTTTGTCTAGGGGCAGGCAGCAGGCCTGTGCTGATAACACTACCAATACCTTGATTTCAGGCTTCTAGTCTCCAGAACTGTGAGAGAATAAATTTCTGTTCTTTAAGCCACCAAGTATGTGGTCATTCATATGGCAGTCCTAGGAAAATAAGACAGCCCAACCACTAGCTAGACCCAGAGACAAAAAGAAACCAGTTGCAATGCTCAAGCAGCATCACTGAACGGGCAGCTTCCTGAGGAAGGGCTATTGTGACAGTAAATGAGATCATGGATGTGGAGGGGGCATTGCTATTATTGCTGTGGTTCACATTGGGCAGAGTCAAGGCCCCTCCATAGTCAGGGTGCCCTGCCAGGCAGGCTGCTCTCAGAGAGGGAGAGGGGATTAATCCAACAAGCCTTATTCTTTGTCAAACCACATGGATAATTACTCAGAACTCTATTTCTTTCATGGTTTTTGCAAATGGATTTTGTGGTGATTTTTTTCCCAGGCATTTTGGCAGTGGCAAGAGGGACATAAAAGAGCCCATTAACGTCAGCAGGTGTCAGTGGGGACACCAAAGTGCTGAAAAGAAGAAGAGAAATATCCTTAATTAAAGCAGAAACAGCTAGAGGTTACCTGGGTCTCCAAAATGCTGTGGTGTTGGCAGTCTAATTCCTGGGGCCTTTCTTTGGCTCTTTGGGGATATATCTTATTTTGTTGGATAAATTCTTCCAACCTTAAAACCTAAAACAGAAGATAGGAAAAACTCGTCAATGAAACAAAGTCCTTCCTCCTGCATATGGGCATTAATCTGGGAATCAATTCCCTTGGGCCAACCAGTTCTGGGGAGAGTGACCCATTAGATGAGTTCCACATGTGCATCTAGAAATGCCACTTCTAATTAGCTAGTTGCCCAGTCTTTACAGAGGAAGACGAGCCTGGCAGGTCTACAGTACTCCACACTTTAAGTTATTTACATACATGTTTCTGTGCTAGATCTCTAGGGTGGCTTTCATTGGTTTTCATATCACTCCTGGAAGGCCATTTAAGTCTTTTTTTAAAAAGTTAGTTGGTAAATAAAATGAACAACATTTAAGACTGTACAGATAAAATGAGAGAAGAGCGGCTGGGAGGTGCTATTAAATTGTAAAGCCTTAATTATGATAATGATTATTAATGAACTAATTGTAACTATCAATTACACTGCTTTCCCTCTAGACTTTGAGTAGAATGAAGCCAATAACCATAAAGGAAACTCAAACACTGGTAGCAAATCTTTGTAGAAAAACCTGGTCAGGCACCATGCTAGGTACAAGGAGGAAAGAGAAGGGATGAAGTGAGAGCAAGACAATAAACTAATAAAACATGGTTCCTGTCTTTAAGAAGCAAGAATTTCATGGGGGTGATAGGTGTATTGTATAACCACAGTGATACTCAGTAGAGGTACATACAAAATAATAGTAGTACCATTCAGTTGTGCATGTGGCAGCCACAGATTTGAGCATTTTACTGTATTAATTCTTTTAATCCTCACAACAACCATTATGTACTGGGTACTACTGCATAGAGTTTACTGCAATCAGTTTTGCCCAGAGAAGTCCAGACAGCTTTAAGGGCTCTGAAGGAGGAATAAGAATCTGCCAATGGTGAAGGTGGGAAAGTACATTCCAGGCATCAGGGACAGCAGGTGCAATGGTAGAAGGCAGGGTGTGAAGACTGCAGGGGCCAGCATGAAGGATTGGACGGAGAAGGCAGAGTCTTGGGGGACAGTGGTGGCAAATTATGCTAGGTCCAAACTCTGAGAAACATGGGGATTGAAGATTGTAGGGAAGGAGGAGTGGGGCCTTGAGTAGACTTGGGTTTTAGAACATGAATTCTGAAATTAGCTGGCCTAGGGAGAATGTGGAGGCAGGGAGATCCGTGACAACACCCTGGCAAGGCTCTAGAAAACATCACAGAGGAACAGCAAGGCTGTTGGAAAGTCCTCTCGGCTTTACCTAAGATGTATTTGGAGAAGAAATATTTCAAGATTACGAAACTCTCCTTATAGTGCATCTTACTAAGGTTTATAAAATATTCAAAGGAGTCCTGTGCAGTAATTGCTTATGTAACATCCATAAGCAGGTTAAAAAAAAAAAAAGAGTCTAGGCAAACCATTATGAGGATCTTGCAAAGGCATTTAGTGTGGAGAGAAGGAGTGGACAGAAAGGCTTAAGTCAGAGGACCCAGAGGACTTGACAATTGAGTGTATGCGATGGTGGGGCAGGGTGGTGACCAGGGGTGTGGACGGGAGCTGGGAAAGCAGGTTGTGGTCAAGGGTGACTCATCCATTTCTAGCTTTGGTAAGTGGGTGAACAGATAAGTGGTAGAAGAAATCGCAGATGAACAGCAAGACTGAGGCACTCTGTCCTTGGTCAACCTCTTGGTCATGCCTTGCAATCTGTAAACATTCAGGTCCTGAATGATCCTTAGTCATCAAAGAGGGAATATACTGTATGAGAGGCAGTGTTAGTTAGCATAGTGGTTAAGGGTGGGGTCTTTAGAGCCACATTGCTCGGATTTGAATCCTAGATCAGCTACTTGTTAGCTGTGCAACTTTGAGGAAGTAGTTTACCTTCTCTGGGCCTCTGTTTTCTCATTTATAAATTAGAGATAATAATAGCATCTACACTGTAATTTGGTTGTGAGGATTAAGAGTTAATACCTGTAAAGTGCTTAGATAGTACCTTGACCAGAGCAAGTGCTCAACAAAAGTAACCATTGTTATTTTTAAAGAGGGGCTCTAAGGGGCATTCACAGAAACAGTCAGACAAATAACTGGGCTGGTCTCATACACATACATAAAGCCTCCTTAAATTCTGCATTGCTGAGTGGTCCAGGTACAAAGAGAAGATGGGCGGCATGGATCAGAAGGAGGAGAGGGAGGAGAGGAGGGAAGAAGGCAGAGGTGAAAAAGGGAGGGAGGGAGAAGGTGAGGATGGGAGAGAGGGAGGAAGGAAGGGACAAAGGAGAAGGAAATGGGCTTCTCTCCTGTGCAGCCCCCCTTGGTCTGCGCTAGATCAGAAGCCTTCACAGCAGACACTTCACCAAGACCCACCTCTGGACCCTGATAGATCAAGTCTAAGGCATGGCTTGCTCATCTTTTCTTTTTCCAAATACTAATCTCAGAAATAGAAAGGGAAAAATATAACTAACAACTGTGTACTTACCACTCATCTGAAGAAATAACACATCACAAATACAGTTGCAGCCCCTTACACTTCTCCCCGATCCATCATGCTCTCTCTCTTTTAGAAATAACCACTGGTTCAAATCTGATTCTGTTGTTCTCATGGATTCTTTAGATTTAACTCCATGTGTATGTATTCCCAAACAATTCACACTGTTTTGCACATGCCCCTGCATTCTTAAAAGCTGGGGAACCAGTTTCATGGGATCCTGACGGGTGGGGGGAGGCATAGGTCTCGCCTGGAAGGTTTGAGGAAGGTCAGCGGAAGGGAGGAAACTTCCTGACATTTTTTGGTCTAATCAGGCTCAGATATGGCTCTTAGGATCCTGTTTCCAGCCTCTTCTACTTGCCCACCAGTATGTTTTCACTTCTTTTAAAATCAGAAGAAAAAAAGTACAGTCTGGAGTATATTCATCTTTCTTCCAGCGCAGTCATAAAATATAAATTTTTAGGTTTTTTTTTTTTTGATAAAGGTAAAGGAAGGACTCAGGAAGGCAAAAGTGCGCAGGGCCCACAAAAGTGAAGTGCAGCCTGGGAGAAGGAAAGGGCAGGGAGGAGAACTGCAGATTTACCACTCCTGATAACATTCAGCCACAGAATCAACACCAGCAGCTTCCTGCGCCCTTCTTTTATGGGAGACATTAAAAGCCTCTTTGTTTAAGCCTCTATAAATCAGGCTCTCTGTTCCTTGCAGCTAAATTTATGCCTCCTGGCACAGTCTTCCTGTCTGGCCAAGTGTCCTTTTCTTTCTTTTGAGGATGTAAGGAGGTCGAGGCAGTCTCCTGAGATTACTGGCATCTCAGCCAGAAACTCCAGCATCCAGAACCTTCACTCCCAAGCGTTGCACTTATTTGGGACTTACCTCCAGCAGAGAATTCTGCAGCTTCACATTCAAGGCCGTCTTCTCTTCTTCCAGCTGCTTTATTTCTTTTTCTGATTTCTTCTTCACTTCCTCCAACTGTGTTTCTGCTTCCTACATGATGATTAGAAGAATGAACCACACAAGGCACAAATACAGGACACACACATATTTACACCCTGCCTTATTCCCAAAGAGGATCAAATAAATTTACGAGAGTCATGAAATGCTGCAAGAAATTAGAAATCGGTGAGAAGGTCAGAAGAAAACAAGTGTTAAATTCACACCAGGAAGTCTGATAAATATGGGGGTGGGCTAGGATGGAAAAGACCCTTGACTTTAAGTTTTCTAGTCGCATATAAGAAAAGAGAATGCTCATTTCTAATAAAATTCCCACTGTCTCATAAGTGAAAAAGCCAACACATTTTTAGATGCAGGGAAATATTAAAGGCAGAACATTTCTCCTCAATAGCATCCACATATTAGCAAAATGATGGGGTTCACTGGGCTGATTCCTCTACAGTCCCTCACCACAGACTGCGAGCCTCTGTACAAAGGAGATCCAGATGAAGGAACATTTTTGGCTGTGCTTCCTTCTTGCCTTTTTAAGGAAAATGTGGCACCTAGTACATACAAATGCCAGACTGAAAGATTTTCCTACCTCTGCTAGAAAGAAGCTGAGAGAGTCCTTGTGGGCAGGCCCCAGACTTTTTTCCCCAAAGCAGGGTGGAGAAGCTGCAGGAGCTGGAGCCGCTCTGTTTCAGAGGAGTGAGGGGTGTGCAAACCAATATACAGAAATGTGTGGGGCAAAGGCTTATGTAACGGGGGCTGATCTGGGGTAAAATGGAAACTTGTCATTTATTCATTCATTCAGCTAAGAAATGTTAACTGAACATCTATCATATGCCAACTACCATGATAAGAGGCTAGGGATATAGTCAGTCATGCTGGTAAATGTTTAACAACTGACTTCCCCCAACCACCCCCCTAAAAAAAACCCAAAATGAACAAAAACCAAATTGATTTGTAGCATCTGTTGATTTCCAGGTATAAGTTCACCTGTCAAGGCTGATGTTAAGTTACTATGGTGATTTTACTGAACATCACCGTAGTGAGTTAGGAAGAGATGTGATAATCGCGAGCTGGCTCCAAAACACCTCTGGATGTCATAGTGAACACAGCAGCGTGGTGGGGAAAACATACAGTGAACAGGCAATTATGATGCAGTGTAGTAAGAGCTATGCTAATGGAGGTACAGGGGCTGCCATGTACCAGACAGCATCAGTAGGCTGAGCAGGGAGGACTTGGGAGAAGACCCATATTTAAACTAGGACCAAAAGGATCAGTAAGAACTGGAGAGAAGTAGACAGGAGAATTTTGGAGCACGAAGGAAAGTGTTCCCTTTCAAGAGAAAGCTATGTATAAAGGCCCAGAAGGGAAAGAATATGGAATGGATGATGAAGTAAAAGGCTGGAGGGCAAAAGGAAAGAGTGATGTGATTAGACTATAAGGGTCATGTGACCTGGACATTTGGCATGCATGTTCAGTAGATCCAGAATCCCCTTTTGCAGGGCTTGTTGTTTTGGAGATATCCTTTTCTAAAGACAATATGTAAATTATCCTTTGGTTCCAAACAAGTTGATATAACTTAAGCAACCATCAGAAACAAGGCCATCCCCTCAGGAAAAATTCAGAATTTTTTACTTCTCATTTACAGAAGCTTTTATAGAACAAAATTTTGTGTAACATGCTTAACGGTACAGACACTCACTAACTCTGCCACAATGTGTTTGCTGTAGCAGCACAGTGAAAAATCTTTTGTGATAATGATTTCTAGCATAAGGGCATGGCTATTTCTAATTTTACATAGCCTATCTTCCTCGGGTACAAGTAATCAACCACAGTTCCAGTTGTTGCTTTGACAAATGGATATAACTTGAAAAAAAAATTCCCCATAGATGGAAATAACTGATTTCAGCAGTAATTTTTGGCATTAGTAAGCTTCATTTTAGGTGCAGAATAATGTAGTTTACTGTCAGGAGACAAACCATTCTGGGTCACCTGGAGAACACAGATTAGAAAGAAGCATGCCCATTCCAGCTCAGCCCAAAGTGACCTTGAAGATTTCAACAGGAAGCAGTAACATCCTCCTAACTCAGGTGAAGAAAAAAAAGAACCACAAAGACAATAACATGAGAAAAAAAAAAGAGAGAGAGAGAGACTAATGCTTTCAAATATATAAACTGCTACAGCCCAAACCTGGAAGAGGGTTCCATGGGCCATTCATTTACAGAATTCACAGAGTGCTTTCATAAACTCTGTTCTCACTGAACTTTCATATATCCAGGGAAACAGGCTTTATTGCACCCATTTTACTAAAAGAAATCCCATAGCTGATAAGAGGTAAAAGCAGGACTCACACCCATTTTCTGTCTCCTTGTCTAGATGGTTCACAATTACAGGTAATTGAAGAAAAGACACGTGTAGGAGCCACTGTGAGGGAACAACAACTGAGCAACCACAGAAAGTGACCACACAGAGATCTCAGTTGGTGTTTTAAGGGAAAACATGTTCACTTTTTTCAAGAAGACAAGTTACTTATACAGAATGTATTTATAGTAAAGTTCATGGTGCAGCTGGAAGAGTCAACCAATACAAAGCCTAAAGTGTCACTCAGAATCAGTCATTAGCAACAATACCAACATCAGTACAAATCAACACATGGGTTATTATGATATGAACAAGCCCAGAAAAACAAATGATATGGACAAGCCCAGAAAAACTTAAACCTGCACCTATACTTCTGCTTTTTTTGTTTTGCTTTTGTAACACTGACCACCTTTTGTATCAGCTTAGCCCCTGACCATGTGGATTTCCAGAAATCGAAACCTACAACCTCAGAAGAATGTAACCTATATAACCCTTTGCAAGCCTGTAGTTGGGGCTCAGACTTTGGAGTGTGAACTCCTCTGGGCCCACCCGTGTAATAAGACTTTGAGTTCTCCAACCCTCCGAGTGACGCTTGGTTTTTCAGCAGTCTGTTCTGTAACATTTCAACCCCATGAAGGGTCATACCTCAGTAGCATAGCTTAACTAGCACTAGAGCAAATGCCACTCTAGACTCATCCTAGCAAAGCTTAAAAATAAGTCAGGAAAATGGCAAATTTCACATTATGTATATTTTAGCAGAATAAGAAAATAAGTCTCAAAAAAATGAGGCTGATTCACAAGTAATTTAACTGCTTGTCAAAACAAAACTCAGCACTTATTAAACAATGACAATAAAATCCAGACTTTTAACAACTTACCCTAAATGTCCAGCATTCAATCAAAAATTACTCTTTATACTCAAAAAAAGCATGAAAATTGACTCACAACTAGGAGAAAAATCAATCAAGAGAAAACGACCCCAAAATTTCAGACATGAGGACATTAAAAGAGCAATTATAGGAATTGGTAAAGGGACATGAAAATCAACTACATTGTATATTGATAAATTAAAAAAAAAATAAAAAAGAATTTAAAAAGAGAAATTATAAATGTGTTCAAGAATCTAAAGGCAAACATGAACATAATGAGGAAGGAAAACTATAAAGAAGAACAGAACAGGATTTCTAGAGCTGAAAAATATATCTGAAATGAAAAATGTACTACATGAGCTTTAAAAAAGATTAGATGGTACACAGAAAAAAATGAATTTGAAGATACAGCAATAGAAATATCCACTCTGAAGCACAGAGAGACGAGGAGTCTGAAAATAAATGAATAGAGCCTCAGTGACTCGTGGGACAATATCAGAAGGGGGGCAGAGCAGGGGAAAAAAATGGAAGAAATAATGGCCTTAAAATTTCAAAATTGCTTGAAAGCTATAAACCCACAAGTTCAATAAGCGTTGTGCAGAAAATGCAAAGAAAATCATCCCATGGTATATCATAATCAGATTGCTGAAAACCAGTGATCAAGAGAAAACCTTAAAAGCAGTCAGAGAAAAAAATACACATTATGTACAAGGAAAAGAAGTAAACATGGCTGCTGACATTTCATTAGAAGAAAATGCAACCCAGAAGATATTGAATGACATCTTTAAAGTGCTGAAAGAAAAAAAAAATGTCAACCTAGAATTCTATATCCAGGAAAAATACCCACCAAAAATGAAGGCAATATGAAGGGAGAAAGAATTTGTTGTGAGTAGACACACACTGCAAGAAATGTGATAGGAAGCTCTTCAGGCTAAAGTAAAATGATACTACACGGGCACTTGAATCTACCAAAGGAATGAATGAAGAATGCAGAAATATATAAAAGCCTTTTTTCTCATTAAAAGTATAGTTGCCTTTCTAAGCAAATGTAAAAATAATGTCCTGTGGGATTTATAATGTGTAAAGTAAAATGTATGACAATTGTACAAAGGACAAGAGGGGGAAAATGGAGATGTATTGTCCTAAAGTTTGTATATGTGAAGTAAGATGATATTATTGGAAGATAGACTGTGGAAAATTTAAAGATGCATATTATAAATCCTAGAGCAACCACTAGCCCTCTACCTGCCAAAAAAGAGGCATACCTATTAAGTCAAAAGTGGAGATAAAAAATGTAATATCAAAAAAATACTCAACAAATCCAGAATAAACAGAAAAGCAGGGAGGAACAGATGTTACAAGGAGGAAAAACAGCAAGATGGTAGACTTAATAATTACATTAAACACAAATGGTCTTAATGCCCCCTAAAAGACAGAGATTGTCAAACAGAATAAAAAAGTAAGACCCAAATATACCTCAAAAGTGCTTTGAATAGAAAGACACAAGTAGGTTAATGTAAAAGGAAGGATTAAAATAGACCAGGCAACACCACCCATAGAATGCTGGGCTATTTGTATTTTTATTAGACAAAGTAAACTTCAGAGCAAGGAATATTTCATAAATGATAAAAGGATCATTATCATCAAGAAGACATAAGTCCTAAATGTATACGCATCAATAAAGAGGTTTCAATTTATATGAAGCAAAAACAGAACAGAAAAGAAATAGAAAAATCCATGATCTAAATTTGAGATTTCAATACTCCTCTCTTAGTAATCAACAGAACATGTAGGGAAAAATCAGTAAGGACGTGAAAGACTGAAACAGCACCATCAACCACTTGACCTAAATAGCTTTTACAGAACACTCCCCCCAATATAAGCAGATTCCCATTCTTTTCAAGAGCACACAGACCATTCATCAAGCTAGACCACATTTAGGCCATAAAACAAACTGAACAAATTGAAAAGGAAAGAAATGACAGAATCTATCATTTCAGTGACCACAGGGAAACATATCAGAAATCAACAACAAAATTATTTTCGGAAAGGTCCAAATATTTGGAAATTAAACAAACTTCTAAATAACCAAGAATATTTTGGGAATTGATAGAAATAAAGAATTGGGGAAATTTTTGAGAAAATCATCTCATTAATATTTATTACTGAAAATGAGAAAACAGAGGCCCAGAATGGTTTGGGGTGACTTATTTGAGGTTTGACAGGGAGACTGTTTTCCCCAGGCACAGTGCTTGTTACACACTGACCTGACTCTGATCGGGTGCATCGTCTTCCCCCTACCAGAATTAGAGCTGATTCCTGCATCTGCATTGCTCAAAAACACTAAGTACACATTCAGTAAATAGTAAATCAATAGTAAATGGATAGTGGCGGGGTGAGAACCTGAATGCTGGTGTCCAAGGCCCAGGACAACGTGTATCTGTTACACACACAGACTGGTAGGGGGCAAAGGCTACTGGCTTTGGAGTCAGAGAAGCCTGATTCATGTCCAGCTCTTGTCATATCTTAGCTGTGTGATTCTCAAGTTACTTAACTTCCTGGGTTCCTCACCTGTGAAGTAGTAAAACAACAACATGGCTGAGGTAAGGATCTGATCATTGAGTGGAGAGTTGACGTTGCTTTTGGCTACCAGGATCTGACTACCCACCCCTTTGGATGTTTGGGAATTCTCCATCTGATCCATCAGAGCCTTCCTCTTTTATAGAACCTGAAAATGCCAGACTTCCTAACATGAGGGCATTGGCACAGGAATGGAGCTCCCCACACACACACCCATCCTGGATTTTGCATCAGAAGCCAGTGATATGTACAAGCAGACTCACACCGAATATGCAATTGCAGTTTCCAGGGGCATCAGGGCCAGCGCCTCTAGAGTAGTACTGATCAATTGAACTTCCTGTGATGATGGAGTGTTCTGAAGTTTGATGTAGCTAATGTGCAGGAGTCCCTCAGAGCTGTGCTGGCCAGTAGGGCAGCCAATAGCCACATATGGCTACTGAGCACTTGGAATGTGGCTAGCGTCACTGAGAAACTAAATTTAAAATGTTAATTGTAATTAATTAAAATTTAAATAAATACTTGTGTCTCGTGGCTCCCATATTAGACAATACAGATCTCAAGGCACCGTCCAGGGCTCAGTATTGGTGGTATCAGCTGTGTAAGCTGTAGGTCTGGGCTCAGAGGTGGCAGCAGAGGGGTCCTGATCAGTTTGGCAGTGGATTTGGGACATTATTTCTGGCTTGGTAGCTGCCAAGCCCAGGTCCCTGGTCTTCCATTACCCTTTACTAAATTTCTTTTTGGCCTAAATTCCCAGGGTAGGATTGTGATTCTTGTCACCAAGAATCCTTACACTATTCAGATGTGGAGTACAGAGTGTCTAGCAGAGCTCAGGAGGTGCTCAATAAATCTTTGTTCCCTCCCCTGTGAGTCAGTGTATGCAAGTGCTAATTACAGGATGTGTACTCTGTTCTGCCTGTCAAGATTAAGGGATAATATCATCTAATCCTGTGGTCAAGAAATGCACATTGGCCTTCAGGGTCACCTCCAGCCCAGCTTCCATAGTGTGTTCTTTAGGTTAAGGTAGCATTCAGGACACACAATATACCCACACCCAAGGGCTCAAAGAGTTAGTGTACTCCTAACTCTACAGGGGAAAATGGTGTCTATCTTTAGTATATAAATGCAAGATTTGAGGCCTTTTCAAGGTTTTACCTTCCCCTAATCTGCATGGCCTAATTTTTATAATTTATATTCTCAGTTTCTTGACATGAGCAAGAAGTAAAACAAAAACAAAAACCAGGAAGTAAACACAGTTTATTTACTACAAGATTCATTTCCCAAATGGACTCATGCTCCCGATTAAAGCTGAAGTGAGACTTGTATACACTTAGAGTCACGTTTGGCTGGCAGGTTACCAGGACAACCTGCAGCCGGGAGAGCTACCGTCCCTCCTGCTGATTGTGGCTCAAGATGGAAAGAGTGTCTGTCTGTTTGGCTGAGGATTAGATTTGTGCAACCAGTTGCAGCTCCTGAGGAGAAAAATGCTTTCAATACAGCTGCCTACCCAGCACGGGGGTGGGGAAACCATGGGCTCTGGAGTCAGGAAGTTAGGTTTGAATTGCAGCTCCACCATTAACTGAGTGACTGGATGTATAACATCTTTGAGCCTCAGTTTCCTCAACTCTGCAATAGGGATGTGGGCTGGCAGGTTAGCTCAGTTGGTTAGAGCATGGCACTGATAACACTGAAGTCTAGGGTTCCATCCCTGTACTGGCCAGCTGCCAAAAAAATGGGTGGGGAATATGAACACACAGTTTGTAATACTGTCAAAAGGATTAAATGTGTTCTTCATAAGTGTCAAGTGCTTTAGAAGTATAAAGTATAGCGGGCACTAAATAATATTGTTATCACACATGATGTCATCCAGTACATGGTAATTAATAATAGCTACTGTTTATTCAACTTTCTCTACATGCTGTGCACTGAAAATTGATATATAATACCATATTTAATTCACATAACAAGCCCTTGCAGTATTCTTTTTTACATTTAAAAAGTTTTATTTAAAAAGGTAAAACATATGCATCCATTTAAAAATGAAAATCCAAAGTCACTAAGTGAATCAATAACACAAACCTGTTTAAAGCATTGTCCTCACAGCACCCTTAGTTTAGCAATCAGGCTTCAGAGAGGTTAAGTGACCTGTCCATGGTCACACAGCTTGCAGAAGAACCAGTACCTAGACCCAGGACTAGTCTGGGTCTTTCATGAGTTCATTTATTAATCTAACGCTTATCTATTGAGTATTTATTACTCTTAGCCACCACACAACACTGCATCTTCCGGAAATACATGATTACCTTTCAGTGAACACTCAAAGCTGGTACTGCAGATTCTTGGATTATAAAAAGGCTTTCTGATAATAATCAAACAAAGCATTTCACGTATGTTCACAATAATATTGATTTACCCTTCATTCTTTTCCTAAAACCTTCACGTTATTTGCTTTTCTCAGCAAACTCCAGAGATGTCTTCACATGCCTTCTCAGTAGAAAGCTGCCCTCTCTAGTGGGAGCTGAGAACCATAAACAGACTGAGAATCTGCTCACTTCAGCACGCCACTGATTAATTACCCACATCTACCTGCTGTCCATCATGTGCCCGGTCCTAGTGAGGCAAGACAGAATAGGGACACACCCTAGGAAGGCTGCTCATGGATATTCAGACAGGATTGGCATTAGACACCTCCTCTTTTTGCAGTTAATGAACCCATAATGAGCTGACGACAGCTTAACCACCCTACCAATCAGCATGCCACACCTGGAACTTTGCAGTTTTTGAACAAAAGCTTAAAATCACAAAAACCACTGTGACTTCATACTAGCAGGAACAAAAGTGCATACTAGACCAAGAAGGGCAAAGTTAAGGGAAAAGTGACCGCACTGAGCGTGATCAAAAACTTCAGAAACTGAGGATGCATGACAGGAAGCTGATGCAACCCTGTGTCAGCCTGTTACACCTTAATTACCCTAGATCTTCCCCCACAGCTGAATATTCCTTAGGATATTATTAGGATATGTTTTGTTTCTCCACATGGATTCCCTGAATCTTCACAGCTATTTTACAAATGAGGGGCCTGAAAAACAAAGATACTCCTCTAGGGGGCCCAGATTAAACAATTTGCTATGTGGTGGCAGAGTGGGAATTTGGATCCAGGCAGTTTTCTAGGACTGAGCTTTTGGTATGAACCAAAACTGGGATTTCTCTGTGTTTTCACCAAGTGAATTTTCCTAAGTTAACTGCTCATATGGCACAATTCTTCCCCATGTCAACAATCCCAGGCCCTGGGATCTCACAGTCTTAGGGTGTTGTGGGGCACAGTCCACAATTAGGACAGAGATGGAGTCAGTCATGTCATGAGGTGAGGCCCATTACAAGGGATGTCCTGGGTTTCCTCCAAAAGACCCTGAAATCGCTTTAGGCAGGGACTGTGCTTTTCATCTGAGTGTATTCCGAGAATCAGCTTAGATTTGTACACAGCAGGAGCTCAGTAAATGTTTGAGGAAGGAAAGAAGAAATAAAAAGGGAAAGGAAGGAAGTGGGAGAAGGGAAAAAGAAACGGAACAGTTTCTATGAAAGTGGATCTCACCTTCTGCAGCTTCTTTCTTTCAGCCTCCACAGATGAGCGGACTGATTTGATTTCCACGGTGTGCTTCTTTACCAAGTCTTCCAGTCGCTTCACTAGCTGGTCTTTGAGATGTTTCTTCTCCTCTTCTGTCTGATGTTTGATTTTACGAAGGTCTTCTTCATACTGCTGCTTCATATATTCTGTCTCAGCATTTGCCTCTTTTTTGCTCTATAAAAGGAAAAAGAACCTTGTAAAACTGCTGGGGAGGGGTGAGGGGCAAGAAATCACCATTTCCCTTTCATACAAATTTTACGACATTTATATACTGATTTTACAGCATGTATCACAAGGTGAAATAAATTTTACAAGACTATATATCTGATATTTGTAAGAGACTGCACTTTATCCACCATCAGAAAAGGGCTCTTTGGAATGGTGTATCTCTTGTCACAGGATCAGATATTTCAGCCCACACTAGTTTCTAAAAAATGCTTTGTTTTGATTGGGAACATGTGGTAGGATTCGAAGCAAGTTTATAGTTTCCCAGGAGCCAACAATAAGGAGTTAGGAAGATTCCGCTACATTCTCGCCCTCCTAGTTTCAAATGACATGGAGTAGGCAGGAGGTTGACGAGAATGTCACTTCTGTGGATCCACTGTGGTAGGGGAATGGCCTTTACCCGAAGTTCATGCCAGCATGAATTTATCCCCATGGCTGGGTCAGAACCTACCTGTGTATCTGTGTCTCCTTTCATACATGGACACTCCTTGGCAAAGCATTGATTCTGCTGCGGATGAAGGCTGCAGGCTAAGTCATTCGCTTCCCCCGGGACTTCATTGTCTGAGACTAGCTCAGTCTTCACGTCATCTGCAAGCACAAGTTTGACATCATTTGAAATGCTCTTGACCTTGGCCTCGTGTCCAAGGCCTTCTGCAGTCAAGCTCCCTTTCTGCTATTCAACCATTTGTCCACTGCTCCCTTAAGAAATCCCTGCTCGGGCCGGCCTGTGGCTCACTTGGGAGAGTGCGGTGCTGATAACACCAAGGCCACGGGTTCGGATCCCATATAGGGTATGGCTGGTTGGCTCACTAGCTGAGCGTGGTGTTAACAACACCAAGTCGAGGGTTGAGATCCCCTTACCAGTTATCTTTAAAAAAAAAGAAGAAATCCCTGCTCCACGGTCTGGCCCTAAAGCATGGTCAAGGTGATGACTCTCATCTTTGCTTACACAGCATCCTGAGCTAAATAGCTGCCCTGAAGTCCTCTCCTAAACTGGTAATCTCCAAATTTTTAAATTGTGCTTTCTATAGGTTAAAAAAAATGAGCATGTTCCTCAATATATGTACATTCAATAGGAATTCAAAGGATGAAACAGAAAATAAAAATAACTAGAATTACTGTTTTCCCTCCCATATTCCCTGAGGTTCTCATGCCCTACTTTTGAGACCACCGCTCTAAACCCACAACACCCTTCTGGTTCCAACTCAAACCTCTCCTCTTCCGCACCTTACCGGCCTATGGTGATTTCTTCTTTCCCAGACATATAATTTCCCTACTGCCTGGACCATGCCTGTGATACCAAAGCATGCCACCGGCTATAATGTAACAGTCCCATAAGTTCCCGAAGGCAGAGCCCATGTTTTGTGCCTTTGTTATATCTCCCAGTGTCAAGCTGGTCACACTGTAGGTGTTCAAGAACTTTCTGTTGAAGGAGCCTAGAGAAAGGCACTTGGAGCTAGATATTCTTAGATAAAAACACCAACTCTATCACCAACCAGCTGGCTGACCTTGAACCAGCTGCTTATCCTTTCTCAACATCATTTCTTTATCTGTAACCTGGGAGACTGACAACACATGTCTCAAAAAAATCACTGAGAAGACCCATTAATGTAATTGTGGGAAATGATATTAGAGGTATAAAGCATTGTCTAAGGGTGGGGGGAAACCCAGTGCTTGAAGTTCTGGCACTGTGGTGGGCCTGGTGGGGAAATATCTGGGGCAAGGGGTCCTTTTTGCATCATACCTTTTAGATGTCTGGTCTGCACCAACTCCAGGTGAGGCAGCTCTAGGTGCCGGCTCACCTGTGCCCTGCAGAGATTGGACTCACCCACCAGGCAGGTCAGATCACACAGCCCTGCCCCTCCACTCTGCTCCCTCCGCAGTATCAAGGTATCCAGTAGCGCCAGGCTGACCTGGCAGCTAACCTTAGATCTTTAGGGAAATCATTCCAGGGCATCTCACCAGTTTTCTGTGTCACATGACACTCCTGCAGCATCAGTCTGTCTTTGGCAACAGCCAGCTTCTCGCCAAGTTTTTTTGCGGTGCTTTTCAACTCTGAATTCTCCTGTCGCGCCTCCCTGAGCTGCACATCCAGGTCCTAAATAGACAGGAAGGGTCCCATTTCTCTGGTTACAGGTCTGTATAGAGACATCCTGTGTATACAGAACAGCCATCAGAGCTGAAAGGTGGGTAAGTGCACAGCAGAAGCCCTGAGTCTCTGGAAGTCAGTGGTTCAGGTTCATCAAATCCCTCCTCCTAGGATTAGATGTGTGGTCCCAGGCAATTTAACCTTTCTGTAATGAGGATTAAATGACATGAAGTGTCTGAAAAAAGTGCTCAGGGCATATTAGGAATATTAGCTGCTGCTACTTTTAGAGATGGGGATCTGAGCTTTTGTGGGGCTCACATGACTGACTCATCAATGGTCCCGCTCTCTATGAACACAAAGTTCTAAGGATTTTAGGACAGGCAGTTTGTTGTGGAACTAGCAGGGACTTTAGTATTAGGCTGACCTAAGTTCAAAAATGTTTTAGCCACATGCCTGTAAATCAGTCCTTAAGCCTCTCAATTTCAGTCTTGTCTTCTCATCTGTAAACTGTAAGTCTTTAAGATCTCTGCAGTTAGGGACCAGGTCTAGATCACCGTGTATTCCCTGCCCATAACCCTGTGCCTGGCACATAAAAGGTGTTCAACAAATGTTGAAGGAATGTAATTGAACTCAATGGAGACAATAAAGCTCACCTTGGTAGAAGTCAAGTGCTTAGCACAGTGCCTGACACATAGCAGGTGAGCAAAATTAGCAGCCATGCTTGTTAGCTCATTGGGGAGGGAAGAGGAGACGTTGCATTACCTGAATCCTTTCCTTCAGCTTCTGGGCGTACTTCTTCAGGTCACTTATCTTGCGGCCTCTGTGCTCCAGGTCCCCTTCCAGCTTCCTGACCTGGGCCTGCAGGGCCGACTCCTGGCCCTGGAAGTTCTTGCGGAGGTCCGTCTCCTTCTCCTGCCACTGCCACAGGGCCTCGCTCACCGACTGCTGCATGGCTTGCCGGATGGCCTCGTTCTCCCGCTCGCAGGTGGCCCGCAGCTCCTCGGCCTTGCGCACATAGTCCTTGCTCAGCTGCTGGTTCTCCACCCGCAGCCGCTCCACCTCCAGCAGGACCTCCTGCATCCCGGGGCCCTGGCCGGGCTCTGCCTCGGCATCAGGGCTCTCCTGGGAAAGCCGGGCCCGCGGCGGGGGCTCGTGGCTGGTCAGGCGCCGGAGCCTCTTCTCGTAGTCAGCCTTAAGCTCCAGCATCTCCTTGGAGAGCGTCAGGACGCGCTCGGCGTGCTCCGCCTCGGCCCGCAGCTCTCTCTCTTTGGTCTCCAGCTGAAGGAAGTGCTTTTTACAAGGGTATAGGGAAAATACAGCCAAAAAGTCAAGTTAAGAAACAAGGGGAACAGAGTCAAACAGGATATCTGTGGTTATGCACCTGGGCCCCGGCCCGAGGCAAAGGGCGGATAGTTCCCAGAAATAGACAAGTCAGTTAAAGTTTCAAGAGTGCCCCTCAGCTGTTTCAAGGACTCCCACTTGACCGAAGTTCACCCCTGGCTTGATTTAAACTAACCAATTACCTTGCTTCTCGCTTCTGTACCCGCGCTTTTTGCTATAAAAAGGACCCAGGAGCTCTACTCGGCGCGCCAGTCTTTCGAAAGACTGAGTCGCCCGGGTACCTGTGTGTTCAATAAACCTCTTGTTTTTGCATCCGAAGCCGTGGTCTCGCTGTTCCTTGGGAGGGTCTCCCTGAACTGACTGACTACCCACTGCGGGAGTCTTTCATTTGGGGGCTCGTCCGGGATCGGAGACCCCCACCCAGGGACCACCGACCCACCAACGGGAGGTAAGCTGGCCAGCAGTCGTTCTGTGTCTCGTTTCTGTGTCTCGTCTCTGTGTCTGACTCAGTGATTTCGACTGTCTTTTCTGAGCGCGCGCATTTTGGTTTCAGTTTGTTCCGGGTTAGTCGCTCTGGGAGCGAAGTGCGGGTAGCGAACAGACGTGTTCGGGGGCTCGCCACCCGGCAATCCTGGGAGACGTCCCAGGATCAGGGGAGGACCAGGGACGCCTGGTGGACCCCTTGGCAGAGGATTATTGTGTTTTGGTCTCACCGCGTCTCGGGAGGCGCGCTCTGCCATCGGACTCTTTCTTCTATTTCTACGGCACTCGGTCTCGTCGCCGTTTCTGGTTTCTTTTTGTCTTAGTTGTGATAGGTCTTTGCGTCGTCGTTCCCCTATTGGAAATTTTCGAGATGGGGCAAAGTGCCCTTACGCCCCTCTCCCTTACTCTAGATCATTGGAAAGATGTCAAAGCCAGGGCTCACAATCTGTCCATGGAGATCAAAAAAGGAAAATGGCAGACTTTCTGTTCGTCTGAGTGGCCCACATTCGGCGTAGGTTGGCCGCCAGAGGGAACCTTTGATCTTACTGTCATTTTTGCAGTTAAAAAGATTGTTTTTCAGGAGACCGGAGGACACCCGGACCAGGTTGCCTGTGTCGTGGTATGGCAAGACCTCGCCCAGAATCCCCCTCCCTGGGTGCCACCCTCCAGCAAAGTCGCTGTTGTTTCGGGATCAGAAAATACTCAAAGGCCACCTACAAGGAAGCCTTCCGCCCCTCCCCAACCCCCCGTCCTCCCGACACCAGATGACCTATTTTCTCTCTCTGAAACCCCACCTTACCCGGCGGCTCCGCTGCCCCCTCTGGCCCCTCAGGGAAACAGATCGGCACCAGGCCGAGCGCCCGGTGATCCTAGCCCTGAGGGACCGGCTGCGGGGACTAGGAGCCGCCAACCTCGCAGTCCGAGAGACGGCTCCGGTCCTGACTCCACCGTAGCTTTGCCCCTCCGAGCCATAGGGCCCCCAGCTGAGCCTAATGGCTTGGTCCCTCTACAGTATTGGCCTTTTTCCTCAGCAGATCTTTACAATTGGAAGTCTAACCACCCGTCTTTTTCTGAAAAACCAGCAGGACTCACGGGACTTCTCGAGTCCCTTATGTTCTCTCACCAGCCCACTTGGGACGATTGCCAACAGCTACTCCAGATCCTCTTCACCACTGAAGAGCGAGAAAGGATTCTTCTGGAGGCCCGCAAGAACGTTCTCGGGGACAACGGGGCCCCTACACAACTCGAGAACCTCATTAATGAGGCCTTCCCCCTCAATCGACCTCAATGGGATTACAACACGGCCGAAGGTAGGGAGCGTCTTCTGGTCTACCGCCGGACTCTAGTGGCAGGTCTCAAAGGGGCAGCCCGGCGCCCCACCAATTTGGCTAAGGTAAGAGAGGTCTTGCAGGGACCGGTAGAACCCCCCTCGGTTTTCTTGGAACGCCTGATGGAGGCATATAGGAGATACACTCCGTTTGACCCCTCTTCTGAGGGACAGCAGGCGGCAGTTGCAATGGCCTTCATCGGACAGGCAGCCCCAGATATCAAGAAAAAGTTGCAGAGGCTAGAGGGGCTCCAAGATTATTCCTTACAAGATTTAGTGAGAGAGGCAGAAAAGGTGTACCACAAGAGAGAGACAGAAGAGGAAAAACAAGAAAGAGAAAAAAGAGAGACAGAAGAGAGAGAGAGACGGCGCGATAGGCGCCAAGAAAAAAACTTGACTAGGATTTTGGCCGCAGTGGTAGGTGAAAGAGGGTCTAGAGATAGGCAGACAGGGAACCTGAGCAACCGGGCAAAGAAAACACCTAGGGATGGAAGACCCCCTCTAGACAAAGACCAATGCGCGTACTGTAAAGAGAAGGGTCACTGGGCAAGAGAATGTCCCCGGAAAAAGAACATCAGAGAAGCCAAGGTTCTATCCCTAGACGACTAGGGGAGTCAAGGTTCGGACCCCCTCCCCGAACCTAGGGTAACATTGACAGTGGAGGGGACCCCCATCGAGTTTCTGGTCGATACCGGGGCTGAACATTCGGTGTTGACCCAACCCATGGGGAAGGTAGGGTCCAGGCGGACAGTCGTAGTAGGAGCAACCGGCAGCAAAGTCTACCCCTGGACCACACAAAGACTTTTAAAGGTTGGACATAAACAAGTGACCCATTCCTTTTTGGTCATACCTGAGTGCCCTGCTCCTCTGTTGGGCCGGGACATTCTGACCAAACTAAAGGCCCAAATCCAGTTTTCTACAGAGGGCCCACAAGTAACATGGGGAGATCACTCTACCATGTGCTTGGTCCTAAACCTAGAAGAAGAATACCGGCTGTATGAAAAGCCGGCCTCTCCCTCCATCGACCCATCCTGGCTCCAACTTTTTCCCACCGTATGGGCAGAAAAGACAGGTATGGGACTGGCCAATAACGTCCCACCAGTAGTAGTAGAGCTGAAATCGGGTGCCTCACCGGTGGCCGTCCGACAGTATCCAATGACTAAAGAAGCCCGGGAAGGCATCAGACCCCACATCCAAAGGTTCTTAGACCTAGGGGTCTTAGTGCCCTGCCAGTCGCCCTGGAACACCCCTCTGCTACCAGTAAAAAAGCCAGGGACCAATGACTATCGGCCAGTCCAAGACTTGAGAGAAATTAACAAAAGGGTGCAAGACATTCATCCCTCAGTCCCAAACCCATACAGCCTCCTGAGTTCCCTTCCGCCTAGTCACACTTGGTACTCAGTCTTGGATCTCAAGGATGCCTTTTTTTGCCTCAAACTACACCCCAACAGCCAGCCACTGTTCGCGTTCGAGTGGAGAGACCCAGAAAAAGGTAACGCTGGTCAGCTGACCTGGACACGGCTGCCACAGGGGTTCAAGAACTCACCCACTCTCTTCGACGAGGCCCTCCACCGGGATTTAACTCCTTTTAGGGCTCTCAACCCCCAGGTCATATTACTCCAATATGTGGACGACCTCCTAGTGGCAGCTCCCACATATGAAGGCTGCAAAAGAGGGACACAAAAGCTCTTGCAGGAACTGAGTAAGTTGGGGTACCGGGTATCAGCTAAAAAGGCCCAGTTATGCCAGAAAGAGGTCACCTATTTGGGGTACCTGCTCAAGGAGGGAAAAAGATGGCTGACCCCGGCCCGGAAAGCTACAGTTATGAAGATCCCTACTCCCACAACCCCCAGGCAGGTCCGCGAATTTCTGGGTACTGCCGGATTCTGCAGGCTCTGGATTCCTGGGTTTGCTTCCCTGGCTGCACCCTTGTACCCCCTGACAAGGGAAAACATTCCTTTTACCTGGACTGAGGAGCATCAAAAGGCTTTTGACCACATAAAAAAAGCCTTGCTGTCTGCCCCCGCCTTGGCTCTCCCAGACCTCACCAAACCATTTACTCTATACGTAGATGAAAGAGCCGGTGTAGCCCGAGGAGTGCTTACTCAGACCCTAGGACCATGGCGACGGCCAGTAGCTTATCTATCAAAAAAACTGGATCCAGTGGCCAGTGGGTGGCCAACCTGCCTAAAAGCGGTTGCTGCAGTGGCACTCCTCCTCAAAGACGCTGATAAGTTAACCTTGGGGCAAAATGTGACTGTGATTGCTTCCCACAGCCTCGAAAGTATTGTGCGGCAGCCCCCCAATCGGTGGATGACCAATGCCAGAATGACTCATTACCAGAGTTTGCTGCTAAACGAAAGGATATCTTTCGCGCCCCCTGCTGTCCTGAACCCAGCTACCCTACTACCAGTCGAGTCAGAATCCACCCCAGTACACCAATGCTCAGAAATCCTTGCTGAAGAAGCTGGGACTCGACGGGACCTGAAGGACCAGCCATTGCCCGGAGTGCCTGCCTGGTATACAGACGGTAGCAGCTTCATTGTGGAAGGTAAGCGGAGAGCAGGGGCCGCCATCGTAGATGGCAAACGGACGGTATGGGCAAGCAGCCTGCCAGAAGGGACATCAGCCCAGAAGGCCGAGCTAATCGCCTTGACGCAGGCATTACGCCTAGCCGAAGGAAAAAACATCAACATCTACACGGACAGCAGGTCGCCATTATCCACTGCCCGGGCCACCAGAGAGGAAATAACCCTGTGGCGGCCGGGAACCGGAGGGCCGACGAGGCTGCAAAACAAGCCGCCCTGTCGGTCAGGGTGCTAGCAGAAACTATAAAGCTTCAAGAGCCAATCGAGCCTGCTCAAGCTAGGACCAAGCCAAGAGAGCTCACTCCTGACCAGGGAAAAGAATTCATTTAGCGGTTACATCAGCTAACACACTTAGGACCAGAAAAGCTCCTTCAACTAACGAGCCGCACCAGCCTCTCCATCCCGAATCTCCGGTCCACCGTTCAAGAAGTCGCCAATCGGTGTCCGGCTTGTGCCATGACTAATGCGACTACCACCTACCGAGAGACCGGAAAAAGACAACGGGGAGATCGACCCGGCGTATACTGGGAAGTAGACTTTACAGAGGTAAAGCCTGGCCGGTATGGGAACAGGTATCTGCTAGTATTTGTAGATACTTTCTCTGGATGGGTAGAAGCTTTCCCTACCAAAACTGAAACGGCCCTGACTGTATGTAAAAAGATATTAGAAGAAATCCTGCCCCGTTTCGGGATCCCTAAGGTGATCGGGTCAGATAATGGCCCAGCCTTTGTTGCTCAGGTAAGCCAGGGACTGGCCACACAACTGGGAATAAATTGGAAATTACATTGTGCGTATAGGCCCCAGAGCTCAGGTCAAGTAGAGAGAATGAATAGAACCATCAAAGAGACCTTAACTAAATTGGCCTTAGAGACCGGTGGAAAAGACTGGGTGGCCCTCCTTCCCTTAGCGCTGTTCAGAGCCAGGAATACCCCTGGCCAGCTTGGTCTGACCCCTTATGAAATCCTCCACGGGGGACACCCCCCCATACTTGAGTTGGGAGGAACACTGGGTCCCGATGATAACTTTCTTCCTGTCTTATTTACTCACTTAAAGGCTTTAGAAGTTGTAAAAACCCAGATCTGGGACCAGATCAAGGAGGTATACGAGCCAGGTGCCGTGGCCATCCCTCATCCGTTCCAGGTCGGAGACCAAGTGCTGGTCAGACGCCATCGACCCAGCAACCTTGAGCCTCGGTGGAAAGGCCCGTATCTGGTATTGCTGACCACCCCGACCGCAGTAAAAGTTGATGGCATTGCAGCCTGGGTACATGCTTCTCACCTCAAGCCTGCGCCACCCTCCGTACCAGATGAATCCTGGGAGCTGGAGAGGACTGATAATCCTCTTAAGTTGCGCATTCGGCGGCGGCGGAGCAAGCCTACCAAGTAATAACCCTAACCAGCCCAACACCCTCACCTGGCAGGTACTGTCCCAAACTGGAAAGGTTGTCTGGTTCAAGACAGAAGTCCACCCCCTTTGGACTTGGTGGCCCTCCCTTACCCCTGATATATGTGCCCTGGCGGCGGGTCTCGAGGCTTGGGATATTCCAGAAATTGATGCACCGGCCTCTAAAAGAGTCAGGCCTCCTGACTCAAACTATGAAAATGCTTATAACCAGATCAAATAACTCCCCTTGGTTGACCACCCTACTGTCAACCATCGCCGGGCCCCTATTACTCCTCCTTCTGTTGTTCACCCTTGGGCCCTACGTCATCAATAGACTAGTCCAATTCATCAATGATAGGGTAAGTGCAGTTAAGATTCTGGTCCTTAGGCAAAAATACCAAACCTTAAATGGCGAAGATAACTTTTAATTCCGCTCTAAGATTAGAGCGATCCACAAGAGAAATGGGGGAATGAAGGAAGTGCTTTTTACAAGGGTATAGGGAAAATACAGCCAAAAAGTCAAGTTAAGAAACAAGGGGAACAGAGTCAAACAGGATATCTGTGGTTATGCACCTGGGCCCCGGCCCGAGGCAAAGGGCGGATAGTTCCCAGAAATAGACAAGTCAGTTAAAGTTTCAAGAGTGCCCCTCAGCTGTTTCAAGGACTCCCACTTGACCGAAGTTCACCCCTGGCTTGATTTAAACTAACCAATTACCTTGCTTCTCGCTTCTGTACCCGCGCTTTTTGCTATAAAAAGGACCCAGGAGCTCTACTCGGCGCGCCAGTCTTTCGAAAGACTGAGTCGCCCGGGTACCTGTGTGTTCAATAAACCTCTTGTTTTTGCATCCGAAGCCGTGGTCTCGCTGTTCCTTGGGAGGGTCTCCCTGAACTGACTGACTACCCACTGCGGGAGTCTTTCACAGCCTGCACGAAGCCGACTCGGCCCGCGCCTCTTGCGTCAGCCTCTTCTGCAGCTCCAGGGCGCTCTCCAGGGCCTGGATGCGCTGAAGAAGGGGCTCCTCGTGGGCGCGGCCCTGCGCCTGCAGGAGCCTGGCCTCGGTCTCGGCCACCGCGTTCTGCAGCTCCTCCTGGTGCGCTTCCTGCAGCGCCTCCAGGCTGGCCTCGGCCTCATCCTGGCGGGTGTTCAGGGTGTAAATCACCTGCAGGAAAATCAGCAGGCCCCAGTCAGGGCGAGCGGTGTGGGTGTGCGGGAGCGCCGATGTGACCAGAGGTGCCCCTCCATGCTGCTGACTTAGGTTCATCTGCACCAGCAGCAGCTGAGAAGAGCATCTGTGCGGAAGGGATTTGTTAGAAACTGCTCCCGGGAGAAGCCAGTGAGAGAGAAGGGAGTGGGAAAGGGAGGGGTGGAAGCCAAGCAAAAGGGTGACACTGCACAAAGTCCCCAGAGAGGGTCTCTGTGGCGGAACCCCGCAGGGGACCTCTGGAGGACAGTGAGAATCCAGTGAAGAGTTTTAAAGCAGAGAAAAGATGTGATCTCGTTTGTTCAAAAACAAACAAAACCCAAAAAATCTTTGGAATGCAAAAACCCCAACAAAACACTAGAAAATTGAACCCAGCAGTCGATAAAAAGGTTGGCATAACATCTGAAAATCAGCCAATGTAATACCCCACATCAATAGTACAAAGGACAAAAATCACAGGGTTGTCTTGACCCAGGAAAAACATTTGACAAAAGTCAACATCCTTTCATGGTAAAAACACTTAACAAGCTAGAAACAGAAGGAAACCTCCTCAACCTGATAAAGGGCATGTATGAAAAACCCACAGCTAACATCATACTCGATGGTGAAGGACTGAAAGCTTTCCCCATTAGATCAGGAACAAGACAAGGATGGCTACTCTTTCCACTTCTAAAACGAAAGGAAAAAAAAAAAAAAAAAAGAATGCCTTCTTTGCTGTGTGGAGAATAGAATGAAGAAAGACAGGTACACAGTGGGAAATAAGAAGTCAAGAGTCCCTCCCATCCTGTTGACCTGAGCAACAGGCAGATGTTTGCTGAAATGGAAAAAACTGTAGGTAGAACAGGTGTGGAGAAGAAACAATTTTATGAAACAGGAGGAATAAGTTCAAGAGATCAATTATAAAACATGGTTACTATAGTCAATAATAATATATTGTATATTTGAAATTTGCTGAGAGTAGATTTTGAGTGGTCTCACCACACACACACAAAAGATAAGTATGTGAGCTAATGCATATGTTAATTAGCTTGATTTAGCCATTCCATGATGTATACATATTTCAAAACATCACGTTGTACACTACATATATACAATTTTTATTTGTGGATTAAATCATAATTTTAAAAATAAATTTTAAAATAGAAATTTAAAGACACATGTAAAAAAAGAATTCTATGCTGGATGTGTTAAATTTGATATACCTCTATGTAGACACCTATTGGAAATGGTGCTAAGGCAACTAGATAAATGTCTTGGGCTTAGAGGAGCAAGCCAGAGCTAGAGTGAAGGAAATATGGAATTGGGAGAGTTTTGATGTTGCTACTGTTTGCTTGATGAGAGATTCCCGAGCATATATGCATGATGATGGGAACCACCCTGTAGAGAATCCAGAAGCTGAAGGCCCAGAAATAACAACAAAGGTAACAAAGAATAAAGATAAATAAAAGTAATAAAGATAACAAAGGGTCAAAATCCCTGAGAAGGGCAGCCCACAGAGATTGGTTTTGAGAGCAAGATAGAGCAGAGGGAAGGAAGAAATGGGCACAGGTGTGTGGCCCTGGTGACAGGAGAATGAGGAAGCTCTCTCCTTGTAGAGGTGAGAAGGTGGCTTCTACTATCTCAGTGAGGACTGAGGTTAGGTCATTAACAAACAGCGTGCTGAGTTAGGGACAGGAAGGAAGCATGGGAGGTTTGAGGGGTGAGAAGTTGTGGACTAGTTTTGGGGCAGAGGGAGGTGGGTAGTTTACATCACAGGGCAGCAAGGAAGGGGTGTGTTTTAGTCCGTTTTGTGTCACTATAACAGAAATACCTGAGACTGGGTAATTTATAAAGCAAAGAGGTTTATTTGGCTTACGATTCCAGGATAGCTGCATCTGGCATGGGCCTCAGGCTGCTTCTACTCATGGTGGAAAAGTGGCAGCAGCTGGCAGGTACAAGCAGATCACATGGCAAGAGGAAGTAACAGAGAGAAGCAAGAGGTGCCAGGGTCCTATAAACAACCAGCTCTCGCGGGAACTAATAGAGCAAGAACTCACTCATTACTCCCCCCTCCCCCAGGGAGAGCATTAATCCATTCATGAGGGATCCGCCCCCATGACTCAATCAGTTTCCAACACTGCCACATTGGGGATCAAATTTCCACATGAGTTTTGGAGGGGACAACACATCCAAACTCCATCAGTGTGCTTAATGATAGTTCTCTGCTGTGTTGTGAGATTTTCCTCAGCTATGTGCATCTGAACAAGTTCAAGGAAGGAGGGATGGTTTATCAAGGGCTGGGGTTTTACTTGGCAAGTATGACAGAAGGAGAGAAGGACAGGGCAGTCGAAGTGTTTTCAAGAGCTGACAAACTGAAAGGATGAGGCACAGGCAGTTTTTTGGTGACGAAAAGGTCAAGGGTGTGGCAAGAGACATGTGTGGCTGAGGCAGAGTCAAGGAAAAGATCACTGGAGATGAGGAGGTCCAGAAAATGAGAAATCAAGGGGCTGTTTAAGGGCTATTTTAAGTGTTCTTATTGCAAAAAAATAAGAATATGAGGTTACGCTTATGTTAAATAGCTTGACTTAGCCATTCTGTAATGTATACATACACCAAAACATGGTGTTGCACACCCATAAATGTGTAGAATTTTTACCTGTCAACTTAAAAATTCCTCATTTTCATTTTTGCCTGCTTCATATGCCATTGTAGGATGTGCTATAGTATATTTCTCTGTCTCCTACTGATATATATTAAGTTTTTCTGTGGAAGATTATCTACATGTTTCTTATTTCACCATTATTAAGTAAAATTATCTTTACTCCTTTTCCCATTTCTGCCAGTAAACCTGAGATCTGCTTTTTGCTTATAAATGCAACTAATGAATTTCAAGAGCCTGGCATGAAGAAAACTCAAGTCTTCCTAATTAATACAGGATGCTCAGGAAGAGATGAATTAGGTGTCTCTGCTCTCTGTGGAAGGGAGGTGACATGCCATTTAGTGTCATAAAATTAGTTTGAAGAATTTTGAGAACATTTGCAAGCACCAAACTTGTCTTCCTGCACAACTTGGAGACATGTGAGTGTTCATGATCGTGACCATGGCAGGGGCACTCCGGGGTCTGCTCCACTGGTACATTTGCTACCCTCACAACATCCTCTTTTGTTCCACCTTCTCTGCTCCCTTCCTCTCACTATACTTGCTCAGCGAGCTTGACCCCTCTATCTTCTTCCAATCCAACAGTGTATTTTTGTCTTAGCATCTCTCCTTTTTAAGCCTAGACCCTATGGTCAGTCATTTCAGTTGCATTCTTACTGACATCTTCAAGTCCCCTGCCCACTTCAACTTTAGCCTTACATCCTTGGCATTCTGAACACCAGATCAACCCAGCCCCCCCAGTCCTTGTCAAATACTACTAACTTGTACTTAGGATTTCCAGCCTTGTCTGTGCTCTCCATGCTTATACCATTTAATTGATTTCCCTCATAATAATTCTCTATTCTCTTCCCCCATAGATGTGTTTTCAATTCTGTACCATGTTTCTTAGGACCTAATTCCTGGACCTCTTCTGCTTTCCTGGACCATAATTCCTGGACCTCTCCTGCTCTCCTAGCAGACAGTCTTGTCTCCTGCTTTTTATTGAAGGAATGATTAAGTGCTTGGCCTCCTGATTTGGAGTTCCAGCTTCTCTACCTCCTAACTGAAGAGCTTGGGCAGGTGATTCAACCTCTCTGGAGCTCAGTTTCCTAACTGTAAGAGGGGATAACCATAGCATCAACCTCCTAGGTCGTATGCATGCTATCTCATCTCACTGGGCCTCTGTTTCCTCATTTGTAAAAGAGGGAGAATAAAGCTCCTGCTTGATAAGGTTACACCAGGACTGAATGAGATAATGCTGTAAGCATGTAGCATGGTGCCTGGCTCACAGTAAGCACCCGCTGAAACACGACTCTTCCTATGATGATTGTCCATGGGGCACTTTAAGCCCAACAGAGGTTTTTGTGGCGATGGTATTTCTTGTAATGAAGGCAGTGTGGTAGAACTGATGGGGCTGGGGTCATCTGGAATGAGAGAGACCTAGATTTTATTCTTCCTTGTAGTGTTGCAGAACGAACTTGGCAAGGGAAACTGCAGATACTCAGAAGGTTGGAGAACCAGGAAGTTTATTATGCTAGTGGGACCCAGGTGAACTCATGTTCCAAAATTCTGGGACCCTGAGTGCAGGCAGGGTTACAGTTTTATACTTTTCTTAGGCAGGCATGCAGGCTTTCATATTGGTCCTGTCCGTATCTAGGCAAAGTCACACAGAACGGGGACTTGAGCAGGCAGCTGTGCAGAAGCAGGAAGTGCAGTTACGGTTACACAAGTCACACAGACTAGGGTCTTGAGCAGGCAGCTTCTCTGAAACAGGCAGGCCGTAGGGTTACAGAAGCTGAAGATGCAAACAACTGATTACTCACTAAACCAACTCTCAGGGGCTTTTTGCAAATAAGCACTTTCCAGCTGCAAGGTTACATGAACAAAGGGCCTTAGTTAAAATCACTTTTTAGACCCCAGCAGTAGCAGGGATTGCTGGTATGCCAAGTATGTCTCCTTCATCCTTAGAAATAGTACCCCTAGCTCTTTTGTAGGCAAGTTGCTACATTTCTCAGTCTCCCTTCCAGCTCAGAGCAGCCACGTGACCAAGGTCTGGCCAGTTGGATATAAGTAAAAGCATCATAACTTCTTCCGGGCAGTCATTCTGGATCATGAAATGGATGCCGTGGGCTACGGTTGGCAGAATGTCGAATAAGAGGAGCCAGGGTCTCCGACACAGAGGAAGGACATGCCAGCCCTGGACTGATTCCAGCCAAACTGCATCTGGTCTTTCTGTCAATCACAGACATACCTAATTCTATTTGATAGGTATACCTTCTGACTCTATAATTGCTCAAATTATTTCACTTCTCCAAGACTCAGTTTTCTTGCCTGTAAAACAGAGATAACCCAGACCTGGATTTTGTGAGGATCAAATTGGATTACGTCTCTCAAGAGCCGGGCACATAGTAGGTACTCATTAAATATTTCTTTCTTCTCTCCTCTCACCCCATCCCCTCAAAAGAAAATGTCCCTTGTTTTTAGAGACATGATCTCCCCCAACGCACACGCAACTTCTGAAATTGTTGAGCATACTTGGAGCAGACCCGCCCTCCTCCTGGGCTGGGAGCCTTGCAGGGCACTTGGCAACCCTTCCCCCACCACCTGCTTGCTTTCTTTCACTCACCACCTGCTACACTGGAACACCAAAGTGACTAGACCAAGCCTCATTTATAAATCCACCTCCTCAGGAAGAGTCCAGCAACAGAATCCATCAAGGGACATGAATAATTCAGCAGCCAAGAGAAGTACCTAGCTAGTCAGGAAATCTTCCCAAGAGTTTTAGAAATCCACTGCTAATGGTTTCACTTCAGAGAAAATTTCAGCAGAAGGCCTGTTAGGGTCTTAGAGGTTGAGCATTGTAGGTTTAACAAAGCTCATAATTAATGGCTTAGAAGCATCGGATCCTGAGGAAAGTTTCCATCAAGTTTGGCAGCAGGAGTCAGAATGGAAATGGAAAATGAAAAAAGGAAATAATATTTGTTGAGTACCCAGAGTATGACATCACTGGGCCAGGTAATTTGCATATGTTTTTTCAATTACTCTTCTAACATTTATATAAAGTGGACATTCTTATACTTAGTCTTATTTTATAAAGGGGGCTAACTTCACATATCGGGATGAGATAGCTTTAGAGCCTGCTGGGCCTGGGCACACATCGTAGCTCCACCTCTTTCTATCTGTGTGACTTCCAGTAAGTTATTGAGCCTCTCTGAGTCTAGCAATGCCTGCCTCACAGCTTTGTGTGGAGATTAAATAGCATAATGAACCTGAAACCCTTACAGCATTCCTAGCACACATTAACTACTCAAGAAATGCCATGTCATTATTTTTCCTATTACTGATACTGCCAAAAGTCACTGAGCTAAAATGTGAAGGCGCTGTAATTCAAACCCCAATCCTTCTGGATCCAAAGTTAAAAGAGATAAAACCATACCTTGTTTAGAGAAAAGCTGGTAACATTCTTTCACTCAGAGTTTTTGTAGCACTTACTATAGGCCAGGCATGGTGCTAGACACTGGAAAAACAGAACTAATAAGATACCCTGTTGATAGGCTTACAGGCTAGCAGAGTGTGGTAGGCTACATTATTTGTCCACATTGTCTTTTCTCTTCCCTCCCCTGCCTGGCCATGGCTCTTCCCACTCTGTGAATGGCATTTACTTTTCTTCTCTATTGATGTTGGGCTTGGAGTTGTAAGTTGCTTTGGCCAATGGAATGTGAGTGGACTTGTTGCAAGCAGAGGCTTTAAATGTGTTTCTGCATTTTGGCTTGCTCTCTGTGCTTCTACCATTGCCAAGAGAAATGTATGTGCAGGGTGGCCACTGGACCGAGAATGACAGACACATGGAGCAAGCTGGACCCCAACCCAAAAATCTGGAATTAGCCTGGCTCAGCCAAACCCAACTGAGAACAGCTGAACAGCAGCCAACCTGAGCACAAATAAATCACTGTTGTAGCCACTGGGATGTTAGAGTTGTTTGCTACACAACATTATTGCAGGAAAATCTGATTATTTCACAAAGAGAGATAGACAAGTAGGCCAATTAGTATGTATAGGGGTATCTGGAGAGCTTTGCTAGAAGGCTGCAGAGGCAGGGAGAGAGGTGCAAAGGAGGGAAGGATCACATTGCTCACGTTATTCTCCCCCTGGTCTCCTGCATCATCATTAATGGATCACTCTCATCAACATAGAAATGTGCTGTAATTTTTATCATTAACAAAATCATTTTATTGATCCCACGTTGCCCATTTTTCTGCACCCCTTTCTAGCAAACTCCTGTAATGCTTTATTTATTCCCATTGTCACTAATTTCTCACCTCTCCTTCTCTTTTGAATCTTCTCTAGTCAGGCTTTCACTCCAACTAGCACAACCAAATAGCTCATTAAAGTCACTAGTAACCTCAGTGTTGCTAAAACAATAGCCAATAAAAGCTCCTCCTGGAAACATATTGTCCTCACTGGGCTTCCAGGATACAACTCCCTCCTACTGACCACTGACCACCTCTTCTCATGTCCTTAGCTAGTTAGTTCCTCATCTCTCATCCTTCAGATAGGAGTGCCCCTGAGCTTAGTCCTCAGACTGTTTCTCCTCTCTGCAAACTTCCCTTGGGGTCTCATCCAATCTCATAATTTTATGCAGGCTCTATTTCCTAATGACTCCCAAATTTATACGGCCAGCTACACCTGTCACCTGAACATCAGACTCATGTATTCTGTTGGTCACCAACATCTCCACTTGGATATCTAACATGCATCTCAAATTTAATTCTGTATTTTTTCTTCAAAACCTGCTCTTCCCATAATATTCCTCATCTCATTTCATGCAACTCCCTTCTTCTAATTGCTTAGGTCGAAAATTTTGGAGTTGATCAATAAGCACATCAAAAGATGCTCAACATCACTAATCACTAGGGAAATGAAAATCAAAACCACACTGAGATACTACTTTACACTCACTAGGATGGCTGTCATCAAAAAAGAGAAAAGCCTGGCTGGTTACTGAGTTGGTTAGAGCACGGTGTTATAACACCAAGGTCAAGGATTATGATCCCCTTACTGGCCAGCCGCCAATAACAACAACAACAACAATAATAACAATAATAATAATAAATGTTGGTGAGAATGTGGAGAAATCAGAGCCCTTGTGCATTGCTGGTGGGAATGTAAAAGGTGCAGCCATTATGGAAAATAGCGTGGAGGCTCCTCAAAATATTAAACAAAGAATAACCATACGATCCAGCAATTCCACTTGTTTGTCTCTCCCTCTAGAACATGAGTTATATGCAGGGGGAGTTTTTTTGCCAAGTTTGCTACTAGATCCCAAAACAATGGCCGGCGCATGGAAAGGACTGTGTAAACATTTGTGGAATGAATGGGATACCTCCCCATCCTAGCAGAAAACGCATCAGAGTACAGAGCATACTTGAGTTCGGTTTGGAAAGATGAGCAAATGTCAGCCAGGTAGACAGGAAGGGGAAGAAAATACAGGTGGGGTGGGTACTGTTGAGTGGGAAGTGGCACAAAGGCATGAAATGGAGTGAACTGTGAGGGGAAAGGCACGGGAAGTCCTCCTGGACAGAGCTGGGGTAAGGGGCATTGGCAGGGATGGGAGGGACCGTATGACACCGTTACTGACAGACCAGGCTCTGAATGCTGGATGGGGTCAGACACTCAGGGATACAGCGCCCATGTCAAGGAGTTTATACTTTATCATGTTTACACAGCACAAGGAGATCAGGTACACTCCCAGGCCCTGCTGCAGAGATCCCGATGTCTGGGGGCAGTCCAGGGATCTGTGTTTTTAACATTTAGTTGCAAAGGGCCTCAGACTCTGAAAGCCAGATGGGTGCATATTTGGGGCAATTGTGGTATGTTTTATGCAGGAAGTTTTTTTTCACAGAATTTGGCCTCTTGGGAGTTGTGCGGAATAAAACTCCATTTCATAATTTTTGGACTCACTGCCCTGATTGCAGATCACAGTGTATATGTGTTGTGCTCTTTTACCTGCCCATAATCCTACCGACTAGGCCAATTGTCGAGCTAGGGCTTGGTCTGGAGCTCACAGACCCCTCAAGCTCATTGTCCAGATTGGGTCACAAACCCTTCACATGCCAGGCTGGGTCACCAGACCCCTCACATGCAGGTCCATGAGCTAGGTAACCGGCAAAAAGGTCCTTGGAGCCGTAGGATTGAGAGCGTGGCCATGCACGCAGTGGAGGCCTGAGGCAGACACCAGCCAAGCCACGGTACTGCACATGTGCACTAACTCCACCCAGATGCACAATTTTCTTACAAAGAATGTGCTGCACCACCCCCAACCACAACTAAGGGGAGGGGGCCTGATTAAATTATTCTACTTTCCCAACAATATGCCAATGGAGGCAGGAAGAGGAGTTAAGAGGGGGTGGGGGAACAGAGGCTGTAATTAGACCCTGGGAAAGGGGACAGGGCTTGTGTTTGAGAGCTGTCAGTGAGGAAGTACTGCAGGGCCAGTGACTCTCGAGGGTGGAGTGGAGGAGAGGGAAGTGTCCACAGGATTCTCCCTCTTGTGTGGCTGGGGATAGCCACCCATGCCAACTCGAAAGCATAGCATCCTGGGACCCCAGACCATCAAAAGGCCACAGTTGCTGCTCTTGATTCACATCCCTGCATACAGAGAGAAGCCTAATTTTTCTGGCACCAAGTCAGAAAAGAGGACTAGCTAAATCTCCAGAAGAAAGCCCTAAATTTGGGTGCTGAAACATCCGGGAAGAGCAGGGGTTATGTGGTTGCTGTCCCTTCCTTTATGGAAATGGGCTGGAACAGGTCCCAGACAAGGCTGGGATCCTTCAAGCAATTGTGCTTGAAATGGATTTCTAGATGGATCCAAGATACTAATTAAAATCTCATCACTACCCATCAGAGAGCCGTTGCTAGGCACCAAGCTGCACATGGCATTGAACTGTAAGACATAAACTGAGTAATTGAAACTCAACTGTTTCCCAAACCAATTTAGACTGAGACTTAGCCAAAAGGTGAAGGCTCTCAGGAAGGCTCTTAATTAGAGCCCCTTCCTCTTACAGGCCCAGCCCAATACTCATACAAGGACAAAGTCCTGCCTTCCTTCCAAGGAGTTTCACTGGCTGCATCAGATGGGGGACCCAGAAAGGGACCATCTTGTCTATTTCAAATATCAAATGACTTGTTTAGAAGTTTTTGGAGTGCTCCCTTGGTTGGCCAACCTGGACAATAAATTCATATGTGTGAATAATACTTCTTTTATGAACAAAAACAATACAAAGAAATCTTCTTACTATCTCTAACTGGAAATATTTTGACAGAGAAATAATCCAAGCAGGAACATCCTATAACCTATAAACCTTTAACCATGCACAGAAAAGGAATTGTGTGAACTCAAAAGCAGACATAGCAGCTCTTCAAGTTCACCTGTTTACATCAGTCCACCTTTTATCTCTACTTGTTCTACCAGGAGCATATGTAGGAATACACAGTTCATGACAGCCCTCTATGGCAAGGACCTCACAAAGTCAGGAACAGATTAAGTTAAAATTAAAAGGATATAAAAATGAAGATGCAACATAGTTTCAAGCTTGTTTTAAAATTACATACATGCATATACATCTAGAAAGAAAAGGCTTAAGAAAACACAAAAACAGGGCCCGTCTGTTAGCTCAGTTGGTTAGACTGCCACCTTGTAAGACCAAGGTCAAGGTTTTAAATCCCCTTACCAGCTAGCTGCCAAAAAAGTAACCAATTTTTCTACTTCTTTTTGCTTTTGTGCACTCCCCAATTTTTCTGTGATGAGTGTGCACTTCCATTATAAACAGAAAAAAATCATAGTTTTTTTTAAAGCTAGGGATATACCATCAAAATGTTCTGTGTCAGTTAATCCACATACTCGTAAGTGACACAATATAATTATAAGCCTGAGACACAAACGCTACAAGGAGAAACAGATCCTGACAAGGAAGCGCCAAGTCCTGAGGCCTCCCAGCCCAGCAGGTCTGGCCTTGGCTGTGTTGCTCCACTTGGCTGGTGAGGAACAGAAGTTGGTTTATTTTGGATTTAGCAGACCAATTACGGTAAATATGTTGTCTTTTCCATTAAGGACCTCAGTTCTGTGGAGGAAAAGCGTTTAAATGAGTCTTCCTGCTATGGATGTAATGAGGAGTGAAAGGTGCCTCCTGAAGCTTCGATCCAGGAGACAGGGAACCACAGACCACAGACAAACGACGGAGGCCATGATGGTGGTGGCCACTCTGTGCTTTTAGAAATAAGCTCTTGAACCCTTGAGCTCACATAAACTTTTTCTGGGAATGAATGGAATAACAGTAAGAACATTTGGCTTTTGTAAAATTGAGGGCAAGCTTGCTCTCTGTATTGCCTAGAAACTTCTGGAATCATTTCCTCCAAACCACCCTTCCTGTAGCTACTCTACTTCATGTCCCTTTCACGCCTTGGTTGCTAGAGTATTCTTTCTAAATCGAAGAGCTGACTAAAGGCAGTTTTAATACTCCTGGGAGGCGCCTCACCAATCACAGCAGGGGCTCTCAACCACTACCTGCCCCAGCATACCTGAGGCTAGGATAAGAGGGACTGCAGAGCCTGCTGGCCGTGTGGGGCAGGGTCATGACACCTTTGTGTCCAGATGCAAAACACTGGGCCAGGCAACTAGCAGGCACACAGTAGGTCCTCAGTGAGAGGTACGAGCAGGGACTGTTGGTTATTCACCACTGTGTCCTCAACGCCTTGTCCAGAATTCAACAGATGGTAAGAGAATGAATGATGAAAACATAAATGAAGAATTCTGTATGACGGAAAGGGAACACCATTCAGGTGTGTTATATGCAAATGGAATTATGCAATGCTGCCTGGGAAGAAAAGGTTATGTGCCTCGGATTGAGTGTCCCCCCAGACTTGAACCCCTCTGTGACAGTGTTAAGAGGGTGGGAGATCCCATTATGGTAATCGAAAGGTGGGGCCTTGAAGAGGTGATTAGAGTGTAGGACCATGTCATAGTGAATGGATTAAAAATGGTGGTCAGGGGCATGTCTTGGAGGGCTTAAAAGGAGAGAGAAAGAGGAAGTTAGTCTTTCTCTCTTTCTGCACCACCATTTCACAATGTGATACTCTTCCACCACTGTAGCCACCACAAAGGCTCTTGCCAGATGTGTTCCCTGGACTTTGGGCTTCTCACCCTCAGAAACTGTAAGCAATAAATTTTGTTTTCTTTACAAATCACTCAGTTCCAGGTATTTTGTTATAAGCAACAGAAATGGACTAATATAGCATGTAATTTAATCCCCATCTAGCTGATAAAAAAAAAATTCAATTTGGTGATGTTATTCATCCAAGACAATAAAATCAGAAACTAGTAGAAACTATTCTTCAATATACATTTAATGAACACTGAGTATGTATCAGGCCCTAGATGCAGAGCTCTTTTCACTCAGTTCAAACCTAATAGCTATCCACGGGGTTACACAAACTCCTATTAGCACCTTCTGAAGGCGAGAATCTGGGAGGTTGCCAATGTGGAGTTAAATAATAAAGTTAAATGTAAAATCAACTCCATTTTCACTAATGGTGACAGGCTTCTTTCTCTTGGCTGAGTTCCCTGAGCCAGTCAGAACGTCTGTCAGTGCTAGAGGGCAGAAAATGGTATTTAGTAAGTACATCCTTCTGAAAGTCCCTTCTTTGCTTTCAAAGAAAGGAAGAACAATCCAGCAGTTATGAAATAACGCCCACTCGGCATGTGTTGGCATACTTCTTTACCAGTATAAGTATGTGATGTCCCTTTTAGAATAATGGTTTTAGCAACCAAATCCTGCAAAGGTACAGATTTGCTAACAAGGACTCTTCTAGATACACAAACAGAAACCCAGATCCACTAGCTTGAGTAAAAGGAAATTTATTGGCTCATGTATCTGAAAAGCCCAGGGCCAGTGCTGGCTTGACGTGTCATTTTGACTCTATCTCTTTCCACCTTATAGTTTGCTTTCCTCTGAGTTGGCTTTATTCTTTGGCAGGTTCCTGACAAAGAAGCCACATGCAGCTTAGATGATATATATTTTTAAATAATTTATTTATTTTTAATTAATAGGTATTTATTGTACATATTTATGAGGTACAGTTATATTTCAATACATATACACAATGTGTGATGCTCAAATTGGGGTAATTAGCATATTCATCATCACAGAACTTTATCATTTCTCCGTGATGAGAACATTTGAGAAAATACAATAAATTGTTGTCAATTATAGATGCCTAGTACTTCTGTAGACTACTAGACATTACTTTTCTTATCTAGCTGTAATTTTTTGTCCATAAACCAACCTCTCTCTAGCCCCCCTCCCCTTCCCAGCCTCTAGTAACGACAATTCTATTCTACTAAAAATTCAACTTTTTTTAGTTCTCTCATGAGAACATGCAATATCTATCTTTCTGTGCCTGACTTATTTCATGTACAATAATGTCCTCCAGTCTCATCCATGCTGTGGCAATTAACAAGGTTAAAAAAATAAAAATAAAAAAACAACAGGCTGGCTAGTTAGCTCAGTTGGTTAGAGCACAGCCTTGTAACAACAAGGTCAAGGATTTGGATCCCTGTACTGGTCAGCTGCAAAACAAAACAGAAAAGAAAAAAAAAAAGATCACGTTTTACCAGCTTAGCATACCCTAGGAAAGAGAGCTCCTCTCTGTTAACAGTTCCAACAAAAGCCTCAAAGCTAACTCTATCCACCCTACCAGGGTCATGGGTCTAACACCGATTGATCCCTGTGGCTAATGGGATAGAATATGCTGATCGGATAATTTCAGGTGATGTGTGATCCAGGAGATGAGTTGACCTGCCTCAACCACATGGACTGCTGATTGAGGCAGGGTACATGGCCAGTATCTCAAAGAAAATTAGAAGTCTGGTCTCAGAAGAATGGATACAGTGTCAGCAAGAACAGGTGGTGTCTGCTGCAGCCAATATTCTCGACCCTTCTAAGTAAACCCAATGCAGTTCACTGAGCACCAACTTCAGAAGTGGAGGAGATGGGACAAAGATTAGGACTTGGTCCCTACTCTCACAGAGGACATGAGAAGCAGGCGTGCACACACACAAGATCATGTAAAATGTCCTGGTGGAAAGGGGGCGCAGGCTCAAGGCTCTGGGGTGCTGGGGGAAGTACAGAGAGCCGGGTTCCAACGCCCAGGTCTGCATCTCTCAAGCCGCGTGACCTTAGGCAAGTCTCTTAACCCCTCCAGGAAAAGTAAGTTTCCTCTTTTAATAAACAAAATGGTCAAATTAAACTGACATTTCCCCAAGGGAATGGATGTGACAAAGAAAGGTTATGGTCAAGGAAGCTTGGGTAGTATTTGGCAGCTATGTTATAAAGACACCTGTTTACTGTATTCACCACAGCAGTTGACCATTGAATTCTTCCTTTTTTATTATAATGCCAGTTAATATTCCTCAGAACACATTTTGGGAAGTGCTGGGCCAGCAGCTCTTTAAATTTTGACCTCTGTGAGCTTAAGCGTCAAGGGCACATGAGAACAAGTGCTAGAAGAGCTCAGGGCTGGCAGGTTCCTTCCTCCTCTCTGGTCAGTGTCAGTGCAGATGCTGCAGTGACAGCAGGTGTCCTGAGGGCCAGAGAGGATGGGAACCAAGGGACAGGAGTAAGGCAGAGTCCCCAGGGAAAGTGTCTGGGCCAAGGTGTGGAGGGTGAGTGAATGCTGCCCCTGGAGAGCTGGCAGAAAGCTGACGTAAGACTTAGAGGAGGTATCTCAGCATGTTAGTAGTAGTTATCTCTGGGTGATGGGATTACAGCAGATTTGAATTTTTTTAAAAAAAATTCCTTTTCTGTGTTTTCTAATATTCTACAGCATACACATGATGGGCTCAATTAAAACGATCAAAGGAAAGGAAAACTTAAAAAATTTTTAAACCTCCCAAATCATACGAGCCAATTAACCATGTAGCTTTTCTATGTCCAATATGTATTTGATTATTGTATTGTATTGTATTTGTGCCACAGGTAACACAGCTAGTGAGAGAACTGGACCATGAGCCCAAATTTGTCTGACTCTGAAACCTTAGTTCTTTCTACTGCAACACAGAGCCCTGTGCCTGTAAGCACAGTCCTCTGAATTAAGGCAGGTGGCTTAACTTTCCTGTACACAACTGGAATTCCAGCATCCACACCCTATGACCTCCCCAGACTGGATATGATTCTGCATGGCTTCTTTTCTATGTTGATTCCTGGCAGGCCCCTGCCTCAGTCTGACCTTCCTTCCTCAACCACCATGGGTGGAGCCCTCCCTCCAGGCAGAGGAATCTCAAGTGCTGTCCCCAGTACAGCTGCCCCAGGGTAGACATCAGATTCAGCCTCTACATTTCCCACCTCTGTCCAGAGTAGAAGACCACCACTTGTGACAGCTATACAACATCTCCACTGGTATTTATTATTCTAGGTTCTTGGGAGATGCTTGGTTAGAGTTCTAGGCCAGGACAGCATGGCAGAGAAGAAAGACAATATTTCATACCAACCTCTAAATGTCTATCTCTAGACTTCTTGTATGTAAGAGAGGAATAAATTCCTGATCTGTTTAAGCTGCCATTATTTTGGGTTTTCCTCTTAAATGTAGCCAAACCTAATCTTACGTAATAAGTCCCTTGTCTTGCTCACTTCTGTATCTTTTGTAGGTTGCACTGTGTCTGGCACGAAACAGGTGTGCATAAAAAAATCTGATGAATCATAAACAAATGGATATATATTAAATGGCTCATACCACAAACTGTGAACAATATAAAATAAATATTATGCATACGTAGATTAAACATATGTGGATGTTTACAGTTCAGGGAATATTTCCTGGGTAGCTAGGGATGTTTCACTGTAGCTTTTAAGACTCTGTTGGGCTGTCATTTACACTCTTCACTTTGTGAAATAAAATCCATAATCTTGCCTTTGGAAAAGTGCTGCTGTCAGGCTGGCCTTATTGTTTGGGTCACAATAGACAGACAAGGAAGAGTGGCAGTTGCCCCAGATAGAAGCTGGCTGGCAGAGATGAGTGAGAGGTTTTGTGATTACATTTATTTAATATTTATAAAAGATAACTGTCATCAGGAGCCAACCTCCAGGCCTCCAGGTGCTTTGTGTCAAAAAGCCTCATGAGGGATTTATGCTTAATATCACGTACTTCTTTTCCCATCACAGCAGTCTTCACTGTCAGCTCTGCATGTGAAGCGAGCTGCACAACCTTATTGTCTTTTGTCTTGGATTTTTGTAGCTGTGGCAATAAGTAGCTAACTCACTATTTTCCTTAAAAAATATACCCAACACCAATTACTTTGTGAGGAGAAAGAATTTACCCTTAGGAAATGCAATATGTCTCTCCTCATGCACCTATTTCTCTTTCCTTCAGTCATTTAGCAAGTATTTATTGAATGCCCACTATGTGCCAGGCACTGCTCTTGATAGTGGGAGTACAGCATGCTTAAAAAAAGACCTGAGTCCTTACATGCATGAAGCTAACATTCTGGTGGGAGAGTCAGACAATAAACATGTTAAGTTGTTGGGAAAAATGCCGAAATAATTTTCTCATAAGCCTGTTTTGTTCTTGAAGTAATGTTTTGTCTTTGAAACAATATTTGCTTGTTACACTAGTCTGTCCTCTAATCACTACTTGCATTTTTGGCTCCTGTAACTGAGCTTGCTTATCTGCCTAGACCACATGAATTCTGAGAAATGAAACTTAGTGCTATGCTACCCTCGTAAATGCTGAGAAAACAAAATGCAAAAACCGTGGAAGAGTCCACCTATCAAAACCTTGTGAGACCTGAGCTCGGGGTCCAGATTTTCTAAGCAATAACTTGTCTGGGCCCACCAGCGTAATACATGTCAGCCACTTCCTTGCTGAGTCCATTTCCACAACAAAGTAAAACAAATAAT
The DNA here is from genome assembly GCF_027409185.1 of Cynocephalus volans. Taxonomy (NCBI): domain Eukaryota; kingdom Metazoa; phylum Chordata; class Mammalia; order Dermoptera; family Cynocephalidae; genus Cynocephalus; species Cynocephalus volans. Next base: position 15,079,826 of record NC_084468.1, read on the forward strand.
ATGTTAGCTAGCCATAAGTGCTAAAGAAAAGAACAAAGCCAGGAAAGAATATTTTGGGGGAAGGAGTTACAATTTTCTTCAGGGAGGTCAAGAAAGGCTTCCTTGAGAAAGTAACATTTGAGTGAAGATCTGATAAAAATGGAAGCGTGAGCAATGAGGAATCTGAGGAAGAGCCCTCCTGGCCAGGGTTCAAGAGCAAAGTCCTAAACAACACGGATGAAGCTGGAGGACTTGATGCTCAGTGAGCTAAGCCAGTCACAGAAAGACAAATACCGCAAGATTCCACTTACATGAAGTATTTACAATAGTCCCATTCATAGAACCAAAGAGTGGAATGGTAGTTACGAGGGGCTGGGGTGAGGGCAAAATGGGGAGCTGTCGTTCAATGGGTATAAAGTTTCAGTCCAGCAAGATGAACAAGCTCTAGAGATCTGCTGCACAACATTGTGCCTATAGTCAGTGATAATGTATCGGACACTTAAAAATGTGTTAAGAGGGTAGATCTCATGTTAAGTGTTCTTCCTATGATAAAATAAAAATTTTCTAAAAAGAGCACAGTCCTGGAGGTACAAGGGAGAAGGTGGGGTTGACAGATCCACAAAAAGGCCAGTGTGGCTGGGGCAGAGCGAGTAACAGAGAGCGGGGATGGGGCCAGGTTGTGGAGGTCCTGCAGTCACTGGAGAACTTTGGTTCACCCCTTGTGAAGACCTGGAGAGTTTTAAGCAGGGTGACAAGGATCTGATTTAAATTTTGTAAATATCCCTCTGGCTTCTGTGTTGAGAATGGGTAGAAGCAGGGAAACTAGTCAGGAGACGTTTCTCTTCTGGGTCCCCAGACACCTCTGCCACCACCCATTTGCCCCTTTTTAACCTCTTCATTGCTTCAGTGATCTTCCTCCCCAGCTTACTTAGAACCAAGAGCCATTCTGTGCTCCCTCTGTCCCCATCCAAATGTATTTTGGGTTCTTTAATCACACTAGGTAGTCAACAACAGATACCACTGGAAGCAGATTCACACCCAAAAAAAACAGAGTGAAGAGGAATAGTTTCCAGAATCCTCATAGGGAGGTAAAAGTGAGCCTATGGGGCCAGCCCTGTGGCTCATTCGGGAGAGTGCGGTGCTGCTAGCGCCAGGGCCACGGGTTCGGATCCTATATAGGGATGGCCGGTGCGCTCACTGGCTGAGAGTGGTGCAGATAGCACCATGCCGAGGGTTGCGATCCCCTTACTGGTCAAAAAAAAAAAAAAAAAAAAAAAAAACCCCAAAACAAACAAACAAACAAAAAAAGTGAGCCTATGTTCTCCCCACTGGTTTAGTCAGGACTTCTTCAGGTCTAAATAAAACTAACCCAACTGTGCTAGTTTCTTAATACCTATAAACAAACCACCACCAAAGTAGTCACTTAAAATGAGTCCTGAAATTTCTGATGTCAGAAGTTTAGGGATGGTGTGCCTGGGATCTTTGCTCAGGGTCTCAAGGACTGAATGAAATCAAGGTGTTGGCCCTGCTGAGTTCTCTTCTGAATGCTCTGAGGAAAAATCTATTTCCAAGCTAATTCGGGTTGGTGGCATAATTTAGTTTCTTGTGGTTGTAAGGCTGTCACCAGGGCACTGCTCTCAGCTCCTAGAGGCCACCTGTATTCCTTAATACACAGTCCCTCCATCTTCCTCCTGAATGCTCTCCTTACATTTTAAATCTCTCTGATTTCTCTATCTCTAATTTCTAGACTCAGTGTTAAGGTCTCATGTGATTAAGCCAGGTCCGCCTGGATAATCTCCCTATCTTAAAGTCAATTTATTTGGGACCGTAATTACAACTGCAAAATTCCTTCACGGCAACACCTAGATTAGCGTTTGATTGAGTAACTGAGAGAAGACATTTGTAGACCAGCGGCTGGGAATTTGGGGCCATTTTAGAAATCTACCAGATGCTAGGCAGGGTCTTTCCTCCTCCTCTGGGAGCATGGTCAGTGTGTCCCCAGAAATCTACCTGCTACCCCCAGTGAAAGGGAGCCCAGTGAATCCTAGTCCCAGTCCCCGAGGTCCTGCCACGGCATTTCTGCCCAACGCAAGACTCCTCTAATGTTTAGTCTTTGCTCAGGAACTTCTCAGTGGCCTGGCCAAGATCCTCGCATGGCTGTATGGCAGTCTGAGGATTTTCCTACCCACCCCTTTCCTTCCATCTCCTCTCACAGGTGTCAGACCCACATCACAGTCAATACAGGCTTCTCGCTTATTCCTGTTCCCTTCTCCATTACCTTTCACAGACACTTATCCCAATAAGTCTCTTGCGCATCTAAATTTGTCTTGGTTTCTGATTTTCAGAGGACCCAAACTGACACACATCAATCCTCTTTCTCTCATTTGTAGCATCAAGGATACTGGACTGGATTTCTGGGGTCCCTTCTAGCTCAAAAATTCCACCTGTTTTTAAGATTCTAGAAGGTTACCCTCATTTGATGAAAGAAGAAAAAGAGGATGTGTATTTAGATCTTTGATCCACAACTATTTTGGGCCTGTGATCCTTTGTTACGCTTGATTTTTGTCACTACAAAGCACTTGCTTGGTACAATGAATGAGCTGGTAATATCTTATCAGATAAAGCAAATAATTTTAGGCAATGTTGCAAATGGCAAGAAACAGTTTCTTAAGGACTGGCCAAAAACTCTACGTATGATGTGAACCATCACTTTGCCTCAGCCAGTGGGTCTTATACGTCAGTGTACAGAAGGGTTCCCTGGGAGCTCCTTAAAAAGGGCAGATTCCTGGATTCAATCCACAGAGAACTAAAATCAGAGAACAATTGACTAGCTTTGAAAAAAAGTCTTGGGACTTTGCCTTTTTATCAAGCTCCATGTGACTTTAAGATGGTGGTTCGTGGAATAAACTCTGACAAATACAGACCTCTGGTAAAGTAAATTTACATGTTTTTCTTAAATTTTATAAAAGTATTTCCTGGGTGCCTGTAATGTGCTATGGGAAGCCACGGAAAGTCATTGACGGTATGGGGTGGGGCAGAGTGGGCCAAGGTGATCTCTTGTAGGTGGTAGTAACATTTCAGCAGGTCATAAAAAATAAGGAGTTTGTCCCCGGAGTGGCAATGTGGTGAAGACCTTCCTAATCTGTTTGGATAACAGCTGGGGAGCTGGTCAACAATGAAGGCGAACTCCATGGGAGGCAATGTGGACCTTTGGCTTTATCTCCATGTCTGGCATGGACCTTTATTTTAGAGAGCTGTGATGTAGGTAAAGGGTGTCACTTCAGAAGCATAGAGAAGTTTCCCTTATCTAAGTAAAACATGAAGTAAACAAAAAGTTGAGAAAAAGTGAGAAGCACAAATGCTATTTTTTCTTCCCTGGCACAACATGTGCCAGTACTTAGAATGCCACTCAATAGAACCACTCTGTGACACTGTGGGATGTCCACCCTTTTTTCCTTAGGTGTGTGCTATATTTTGGGGCATCAAACTGTCCCAGGAGGAAGCATCTAACTAACCGGCTTTTGGCACCCCCTCCCCAACCTGCCTCCCAAAGTTAACTTGGCCCCAAAGATCCAGGTATCAGTTGCGGCATCCTCAAATGGGTTGTCCCTGTGAGAAGTGGGGACCAAGATCCTTCAGTTCACTGACAGCCCTTAGAGTTGATCCATAACTGTCCTTGAAAATGATACATGGCTTGTTCCTTACACATCAATCCTCCTGTATAATTTTTTTAATATCATTTTATTTTAAATTATAAAAGTAGTATATGATCAAGATAGAAATAAATCAAACAAATCACAATTTTTTAAAAAAACTGCTCTCAATTAAAATATCCCAATTTTTTAAAAAAGAGTACCTGCAACGGTACTTCCAAAAGTTCCTGGAAAAATGGGATTGAAAGTAATACAAATCTTTCCATGAACTTTTTTTTGACAGCTGCCTGGTACAGGGATCCAAATCCTTTTCCTTGGTGTTATCAACATGTGCTCTAACCAACTGAGCTAACCAGTCAGGCCTTTCCATGAACTTTTTCATGACCCTTCAGACATCCTACAATTTTGGGGGTTTAAGGACCCTCTGAAGTACATCAGTAAGTCTCTTAATGTCTATGGACTCTAGTTCAGAAACCCATGGGATAAAGAAAAAGGAAGCCAGAAGAATTCAGAAAAAAGGAAAGAGCCATCAATGGAAATATATCTAAATATTGAATTGTTAGTACAATCTATGTGTTCTGCATTGAATGTAATAAGCATAACATGATTGCATTACCTTAAAAAAATGTCAGGTCACATTACCTTGAAAAATAAACATGTTTATTACCTTAAAAAAGAAAAAGTATAGGAATAAAAACTACCTCTAATCCCACAAGGAACAGTCACACTAACATTCTGGTGTGTTTGCTGCCAGGTTGTTTTTGTATGTATATCTTTTAAGGTACTTATTTTCATAGTTATGATCATGGTATGTATTCAGTTTTATTTCCTCATTTTTATGTTTACCATTATAATGTAAATGTTTTTTTCCTTCATAAACATCATGCTTAATGCTGATACAAAATTCCATCATGTACCTCAATCATATTTTATTGATATTTATACCTATTGTTGGAAGTTTATATTATTTTCAATGTTTCCTTATAAATAATGGTGCTTAGAATAAAGATCTGCATTAAAGCTTATTCCTTATTTTGGATTTTCCCTTTAGGACAGATTCTCAGAAGTAGAATTTCAGGATGAAAAGGTATGAACATTTTTAAGAGGCATAATACATATTGCCAAACTGCTTTTGCAAACAGTTATACCATTTCATATTGTCACCAGCCTAAAATAGTGTCTACTTCACCATACCCTCACCATCATTGAGTATTATTATTCTTTAATCTTTACCGTTGGCAAAAATTACTTAATTCCCACGATCCTGTTTTAATCCTATGAACCTTGATTCCCAGAGATGCCAGTAAGACATTATAAACCAATATCACAGATATGCCAAAAATGGACTAACACATTTTACAAGCATACATAAGAGCAGCTTTTTTCTTTTAATTCGTCATGCTTTATATTCTCCTATTTTAACGCAGGGCTTCAACCTCAGCACTGCTGACATTTTGGGCTGGATAATTCTTTGGTATGATTGGCTGTCCTGTGCGGTGCAGGATGTTCAGAGCATCACTGGCCTCAACCCACCAGACTCCAGTAGCTCCCCTAAGATGTGACAACCAAAAATGTCTCCAGACATTGCCAAATGTCCCCAGGGGGAAAATAGCCCCCGAACCAGAACCACTGCTCTAGTGAAAGATACATTGCTCTATTAGTTCAGGTTTCATTCCAATGTTAATATTTTTTCTCTTTTGTATCTTAGACCTTATACTGCCTACCCAAACCCTTTCTTTTCTTCTTCCTTGCCAACAAAGCCCAAATTCTGCCAGCTGTTCCCCATCCCATGGACTCAGGGGATGAATTATGTCTAATGATGCCTGTCTAAGCCTGCCTGGTAGTCTAATTCTCCTTATCAGTGACTGGCTTTGGTTTGGAAGTGGAACTCAGTCTTGACCAGTGGGACCCAAGGAGACATTTGCTGAAGGACTTCTGGGAAAGGTTTCCTCTAGGAATCAAAAGAGGCACATGGGAGACAGTGCCCTTCTTCTTTGGTAGATGTCATGTGTTGCCCAGAAGTGCTACAGCCACTTGGAACTCTGAGTGGAGAAACCACTGACATGCTGAGGCATAAGAAGATGGAAAGCATGTGGCCATGATGACATCCTTGAGACACCGTAGTACCTAGCCATGGAGAGGCTCTACCTCCTGACTTTTTGTTATGTGAGATGACACACCTCTAAACTCTTGAACTGCTTTTTGTGGTTTCTGTTGCTGTGTCTTCCACTATCGTATCCTAACTGGCTTTCTGGGAGCCCCTGACACGGTGCCTAATATGGGTGGTGAAATCAGTTCCTATCTGGGCCAATTTCAACATCCAAATCTGAGCAATAGGGAGGACTGTGGTCACAAGGGCCATGTCTGAGCTGAGATGTGGCTGCAGGGAGGTCCAGCCAGTTGAAGAAGGAGCTCAGCCAAGGGCTGGAGGTCTAGAGAGTTGATTCAGGCCCTGAAGAACCAGGCAAGCAAGTTCAGACAGCTGGAGCTGGAGCGAGATGGAAGCTGCTCTCAGGGTCAGGAGCTCGGGCACTATTTTCACTGGGCAGGACTGAGCCTGGAAATCTTCAGTACTAATAGCTTGGGGGAGCTAGAACTGGTAGGGCTGATGGAGCTAGTGCTGCCATACCTTGAAGAGAGTGCTCTGGTACAAAATAAAGAAACCGAGTTTTGAAACTGGAGTTTCAAGAGAGATTTTGAACCCCAGTCTGATGGGTCGATGGCTGAGTACATGGATAGGGAGATGGGTAGATGGGTAGGAGGACAGATAAGTGGAGGGGTGGCTAGGCAGAAGGCTGGGTGGGTGGAGGAGGTGATAGAAAGCATGGCTGGGTGGGCAGGTAAGCAGGTGGGATAGATGAATGGAGGACCAATGGGTAACTAGATTGATGAATAAATGAATAACAACTCTTTTGGTTTTTGCTTTGATCACAGAAAACTATGTTCTTAAAGTGGAATGGAACCTCTGGAAATCTCAACAGACCACATTTCCTTTTTAAGTGTGGCTCCATTACATGGACTGTGAGGATAGAAGTGCACCCCAAAATCAGACCACAGGAGGATACCCAGAGCATCGCAGCAGTCTACTGCACAAAACTTGTATATGTTACATATATAAAAAAAGATAGAAAGATACTCTTTACAAGTCAGGTATGTAAATGAGAACTGCAGATAAATTCCCAAAGTGACTTACGACTGCACTCAAATCTAATATCATTACTGAAAAAATATTTGGCTTGTACTGAATCTGAGATAGCTGTACTTCTTAAAGCTAAAAGAATACAGAAGATTTAAGTAATGAGCGTCTTTTTCAAATGGAGAGCAGTTTGTTTGACACCCAGCTTCCTCTCTTAACTTTAGCTGTTTGCCCTTGAAGGCAGCAGCTACTTCCAATTTATTTGCAGTTTTTTTTTTTTTTTTTTTTTTTTTTTTTGTCTTTTTCGTGACCAGCACTCAGCCAGTGAGCGAACTGGCCGTTCCTATATGGGATCCGAACCCGCGGCGGGAGAGTCGCCACGCTCCCAGCACAGCACTCTACCAATTGCGCCACGGGTTCGGCCCTATTTGCAGTCTTTTAATTTGCATGTATATCCTTCCATTAGCAATGGTGAAATGTTCTTTCAAGTTTGGAAGCTGGACTTTTGACGCAGGTTCCTCTCACATCTCTTGAACTCCTGCCCTGACATTTCATCATCCCCCACCCCCTACCCCCATTGGGGCTCCCTCCTTTCTGCTCCACTGCACCCCATGTGGGCCTCCATGACCTCGTATCTATCAGAATCCATTTGTAATTGCTGGTTTATTTACACGTTTGTCCCCTAATTTGTCATGAGTCTCATCAGGGCAGGGAACATGTCTTATTCCTGACCCAGTACATAGCACACAAGGGATCTCAAAAATGTTTTAGACATAAATGATTCAGCTTGAACTTAAGCCCAAACTTAATAAAACAAAACTTTAAAAACTTCTCTGCATGTATATTTTTTACTTGAATAAAAAGTTCAAAAATGTACTTAATGGAACACAGCATTATTTTAAGGATAGCTGTAAAGCAATTTTCCCATATGCTTAAATCAATTCTCCTATGTTGATAATGCTCCACAAACAAGTAACTCAAAGAAAAGGGTTATTAAGCACAGGGTTGGCCTGCAGAGGGAGGTTGTTGACAGTCACTTTCTGGAGGCCTTTAAAAATTGACTAGGACTAAAATATGATTCAATAGTTTTCCCAATTATAAAACCAGCTGAAAAAATGTTAAGGAAGGAAACATTCTATTTACAATGGCAGCAAACACACACACACATACACTCTTAAACACATATGAAATTATTTTCAATAATCATGTCATTGTTGGTAATACTGTTATTGTTATTCTGAGACTTTTCCATACATATTATGAAATAATAAATAAGTAAGAACGTCCTTAGGAACTGAAATTTTCAAACTGGGAAAAGGGAGACAAAGATATAAAATCAACAAAGTTAAATTAAAAACCTTTTGTATATTGATTTGAACTAAAATTATCAGTATGAACTCCTGATGTAATTTATCTTTAAAAAACACATATTTTCTAGGTGTGCAAAGAAAGGCCTAGAGTGATGAACAACCTAGTAGAAATGAATACTCTCAGTGTACAAATTGTGGTCTCTCGATACCATTTCCTACTAAAAAAGAAACAGGATTTCTTGAGGCAATGGCTGAATCCACATCTGGAGACAGAAATGTACAAGATAATCCTGAAATATTTTGTAATAGAAAGGAAGAAAAAAGCAAAGAAGCTATCAAAGATTACTGAGCCACATCAAAAGGACTCAGGAGCCAATACTTGAAGAAGATTCCTCTAATCAAATTTGAACATCAAAAAGAATAATAACCGCAATGGATCGAAACATATTAAATATGTTTAAATTCCTAAATTCATAATGACGTACTTCTCCAACAACAACAAAAAAACCCAAAAAACTTCATTGGTCACTTTGGAGGATGTTAGAGAAACAAACCATTGATTTTTAAGGCAGATAATCAAAGAAATACAATCAAGTTTTTTTTTTTTTTTTGCTTTTCCAGTATGAACCATACCACCAGATAACCAAATAGTTGATGAGCAGAAGTTTCTCTTTATGAAATGAAGATGCAATGATAGAATTAGAAAATCACCATTTTGCAACTTCTAGTTTAATAATAGCCTAGAAATCTTTTTCTTTTTTTCTTCTTTTTTTTTTTTTTTACTTCAAGGAATTGCAATTGTTATGTCTTCTCCCCCCCCCACCCCCCCTGGTTTTCTGTGTGTGTGTGCGTGTGTGTGTGTGTGTATTTATTTATTTATTTTTAGCTCCCACAAATAAGTGAGAACACGTGAAATTTCTCTTTCTGTGCCTGACTTGTTTCACTTAATATAATTCTCTCTAGGTCCATCCATGTCATTGCAAATGGCAGTATTTCATTATTTTTTATAGTAGAGTAGTATTCCATTGTGTAGATATACCACATTTTCTGTATCCACTCATCTGATGATGGACATTTGGGCTGGTTCCAACTCTTGGCTATTGTAAAGAGTGCTGCAATGAACATTGGGGAACAGGTATACCTTCGACTTGATGATTTCCATTCCTCTGGGTATATTTCCAGCAGTGGGATAGCTGGGTCATATGGTAGATCTATCTGCAACTGTTTGAGGAACCTCCATACCATTTTCCATAGAGGCTGCACCATTTTGCAGTCCCACCAACAATGTATGACAGTTCCTTTTCCTCCGCAACCTCGCCAGCATTTATTGTTCAGAGTCTTTTGGATTTTAGCCATCCTAACTGGGGTTAGATGGTATCTCAGTGTGGTTTTGATTTGCATTTCCCGAATGCTGAGTGATGTTGAGCATTTTTTCGTATGTCTGTTGGCCATTTGTATATCTTCCTTAGAGAAATGCCTACTTAGCTCTTTTGCCCATTTTTTAATTGGTTTGCTTGTTTTTTTCTTGTAAAGTTGTTTGAGTTCCTTGTATATTCTGGATATTAATCCTTTGTCAGATGTATATTTTGCAAATATTTTCTCCCACTCTGTTGGTTGTCTTTTAACTCTGTTAATTGTTTCTTTTGCTGTGCAGAAGCTTTTTAGTTTGATATAATCCCATTTGTTTATTTTTCCTTTGGTTGCCCGTGCTTTTGGGGTCATATTCATGAAGTCTGTGTCCAGTCCTACTTCCTGAAGTGTTTCTCCTATGTTTTCTTTAAGAAGTTTTATTGTTTCAGGGTGTATACTTAATTCTTTAATCCCTTTTGAGTTGACTTTAGTGTATGGTGTAAGGTATGAGTCTAGTTTCATTCTCCTGCATATTGATATCCAGTTATCCTAGCACCATTTGCTGAAGAGGCAGTCTTTTCCCCAGTGCATCGGGTTGGTGTCTTTGTCAAAGATCAGATGGCTGTAGGTGTGTGGGTTGATTTCTGGGTTCTCTATTCTATTCCATTGGTCAGTGTGTCTGTTTTTATGCCAGTACCATACTGTTTTGGTTATTATAGCTTTGTAGTATATCTTAAAGTCGGGTAGTGTTATGTCTCCAGCTTTTTTTTTTTTTTGCCTAGCATTGCTTTGGCTACACGTGGTCTTTTGTTATTCCATATAAATGTGTGGATAGTTCTTTCCATTTCTGAGAAAAATGTCTTTGGAATTTTGATGGGGATTGCATTGAATTTCTATATCACTTTGGGTTGTATGGACATTTTCACTGTGTTGATTCTTCCAGTCCAAGAGCATGGAATATCTTTCCATCTTCTTGTATCCTCCCTAATTTTTCTCAGCAGTGGTTTGTAGTTCTCATTAGAGAGATTTTTCACCTCCTTGGTTAACTCAATTCCTAAGTATTTTATTTTTTTGGTGGCTATTATAAATGGGCAAGCTTTCTTGATTTCTCTTTCTGCATGTTCACTATTGGAGAAAAGAAATGCTACTGATTTTTGTGTGTTGATTTTGTATCCTGCTACTGTGCTGAAATCATTTATCAACTCCAAGAGTTTTTTGTAGAGGCTTTAGGCTGTTCAATATATAGGATCATGTCATCTGCAAACAGGGACAGTTTGACTTCATCTTTTCCAATCTGGATGCCCTTTATTTCCTTCTCTTCTCTGATTGCTCTGGCTAGTACTTCCAACACTATGTTGAATAGGAGTGGTGAGAGTGGGCATCCTTGTCTAGTTCCTGTTCTTAAAGGAAAAGCTTTCAGCTTTTCCCCATTCAGGATGATATTGGCAGTGGGTTTATCATATATGGCTTTAATTATGTTGAGATAATTTCCATCTATACCTAACTTATAGAGGGTCTTTGTCATGAATAAATGTTGAATTTTATTAAATGCTTTTTCAGCATCTGTAGAGATGACCATATGGTCCTTGTGTTTGATTTTATTAATATGGTGTATCACATTTATTGATTTGTGTATGTTGAACCACTCTTGCATCCCTGGGATGAATCCCACTTGATCGTGGTGAATAATTTTACGTACGTTCTGCTGTCTTCTGTTTGCTAGTATTTTAGTGAGGATTTTTGCATCAAGGATATCAGCTTGTAGTTCTCTTTTTTGGTTATATCTTTACCTGGTTTTGGTATCAGGATGATGTTTGCTTCATAGAATGACTTTGGGAGATTTGTGTCTGTTTCAATCTTTTGGAATAATTTGTAAGGAATTGGTGTCAATTTCTCTTTGAATATTTGGTAAAATTCTGCTGTGAATCCATCTGGTCCTGGGCTTTTCTTTGTTGAGAGCCTTCTGATAACAGCTTCAATCTCCTTTATTGTTATTGGTCTGTTCAGATTTTCTGCGTCTTCATGGCTCAGTTTTGGGAGCTTGTGTGTGTCCATATAAATATAATAGATAATTTAATTATCTATCTAATTTAACTTCTAGTTAAATAATGGCCTAGCAATCTTTTTAATGACTGCTAACATCACAAAAAGAGAAAATGCTCCTCCTGATGGATGTTCACAACACTTTCTATGAAGTTTTCTTGCCAACAAATTGAACCTGAATCTAATCAGTCTTCTAGCTATAACTACCAATTTATAGGAAATACAAGTGATAGAAGAACATGTTAAAGAGCATCATAAGGGTGCAATCATCAAAATCCAAACAGTTGGAAACTCTACAGGACAAACAACCCAGTTTCATAAATAAGCAAAAGCAAAAAAAAAAAAAAAGTGTGTGTGTGTGTGTGTGTGTGTGTGTGTGTGAAACTAGAGATTAAGAGAAACCTAAAAGACTTATCAACCAATTGCACAATATAAATCCTTACTTAAATCCTGATTTGAAAAATAAAACTGTAAAAATATAACTGTAAAACAATGTAAGTATTAGAAGAAAACATGGTTAAATACGAACAGTGAGCATTTTGTGATATTAGCATTTACTCTTAGTTTTTTTCAGTGTAATGATGGTATTGTGAATGTGTAATGATGGTACTGTGAATACGCTATTAAAAAGAATGCTTATCTTTCCAAGATATAAACTGAAGTATTTATGGATGAAATACTTCTGTGATTGCTATAAGATAATGTAGATGTAAGGAGTAGATATGGGTCTAAATAAAGCAAGATTTGCGTGTGTTGGTCATTTCTGAGTCTGAGAAACAGGTACATTATACTAGTACTGCTCTCTAATGTTATACATATTTGAAATTTTCAAAGCACAAAGATATATAAACAAAAACAATAAATGTCTTGTTTGAGAGCACATGATTTTTTATAATCAGAATCACATCAAAGAATTCTGAGAAATATAGTTTTAAGCTCTCCATTCTCTGCAGCACATGCTAGAATCAGGTTTGAAATAACTGAGTGAGATAATCAACAGTGTCCACTCCCAAATTTATAACTCAAACCCTGACCTCTCTCTTGAAGGACCAACTGCCTCCTTTACTTAGATGTCTCACAGGACTCCAAACTCAACATGCCAAAACAAAATTAACCATATACTAATGATATCCCCCACTAAACCTGCCCTGCTACTAATTAGCTTTGTGACCACAGAGAAGCCTCTGAGCTCCCCAGCCTCCAGTTTGTGAACTGGGCGAATGACTAAATTATTTTAGCTTATTTCTAGCTCAAGGAATGGAAAGAACGAAAACGTGTCCTCTTTTGTCAGTTCTAATTTAATTATCTATTGTTTTCTAAAACAAGCCATCTTAAAAGGGACTCAGCCTACATATTTTTAGAAGCAGCACTATTTCATGATAAATCTTGTATCAATTTAACCATCAGTGATCATTTACTCAATATTGGCAGAAAGTTCAAATAGCTGATAATTGCTTTCAGTATGGGTTCATGCATCTTAGCCAACCAGCCCAGTTACTAACCGCCTGCCTCCCTGTAGCAATAGCCAAGGAGCTGTCTGCTGCTGGGAATATAATTTAGATGGCTGGCTTTTTGGGGCCCCAGCTTTTGTATCTGTTTCAGAAATGTGACAGGTGTGATTTTTTTCCAAGGCAAGAGTAAGAGATGGTCTGACCTCTAGTGCCTGCGGAAGGGTGACTTGTCATTTTTATTACATAAGTGAGGGTGCTTCTGCAGAAAAATGAAAGGGGTGATAAATAAGATTCTTGGAGGCCGTTAAATGGCACTTAACAGGAGGGAGGTGTGAGTGACAGCCACACACCGCTCAGGGATCACAACAACCACATACTTCTTTCCACAGCACTGTTCAGTTACGAAGCACTGGCACATTGATTGTGGTGTTTGACTTCATTTTCTCTCTCTGCTCAGATGACTTACCTGATTTTTTACCTGAAGCTAAAAAAAATCAAGTAAGCTTAATACAAATGGGAAAAAAAGATGACTGGGAAAAGGTGGAGAAAAAATGAACCAGCTTCTTTTGGCCAATTCAGAACTTAACCCAAGTATAAAGATAATGAATTTTAAATTCGGTTTATGTTTTGTCAGAAGCAGTATAAATCTGACGTCAGCTCGAGTATCCTATCCTTTAAGAGTCAAAGGAAATGTGACTTGAACCTCCATCAAATGTAGAGTGGGAATCCCAGCACCATCCATCTTTCAGGTTTTCACGGGGCTAGCTTCTGTTTCTCCCGGTTCCCTCTAGTGCCACATTCTTGCTCCCGTTTAGGGATCAGTTCGTTGTCCTGATGGGTTATCCTGCTTCCGCAAACACTGCCCTGCAGTGGACACAGCCTGGATTCCTCCACACTCCCAAGGACCACCTCTACAGGGATCTGGGGTGGCAAACTTTCCTGCAGCACTGGCAGGGTGTTACACTGCAAAGCATCACAGCTCAGCAAGCAGCTTAAAGTTGGATATTAGACATCTAAGTTCTTAAAGATCACTCAAGATCAGCTATTCTCCATGGTGTTTTACGTCCATTTTCTATGTAATTTAGTCACCATCTCTACAGGCCCAGGTGGGTTCTGGTTCCAGTATTAGTCAGGCGAGGAATCTGAGAAATCTACCAGGTGTGACGTTTGGAGGCTGCAGCCAGACTGTGGCAGACCCTGACATGATTCAGGCCACTGGGCTCCTTTCCCTGCATACTGCTGTGTCCCCTAAACACCTCAGCATTTTATGACATGCTCACTTTGTTAAGAATTCACATAAGAGCTCTCCCCTGAGCCTAGAAGCAGCCCCATGGAGGACCATTACTAAATTAGTAAATTAACCAATTTTGCAGATGAAGAACTGAAGCTCTAGAGAACTGAAGATTCAAGATCAACCAAATACTCAAATCCAGGCCTTCTGGCACCAAGGCCATTCCAGGCTGCCCCTATTCTCTCTTTCTCTCCAAATACACAAACAAATAAACCAAAAAGACACATCTTCTGGGCAGAAGCCATGCAGGTAACATTGTTAGGTATTGTTAGTTATGTGTGAATTGTCCTTTTAATCATAATTTTCAGAGCACTTAGAAACTTAAAAGACCTCTGGGAAAATGGGAGCCTAATAATCCCTAGGTCCTCCTCAGAAACTGGCCATCAGCAGAGACACCACAGTGGTGCATATTTGCATAACAGCCTGTTGGGCTTCCTGGAAGAAATGCCCTTTCTCCAGGGGACTCTGGGACTTCCAGTTGAGTCCTGTCACAGTTCACAGGACTCAACTGGAAGTTGAGTCAACTGACTCAACTGAAGGCTCTTCAAAGTCAATGCCAAAGGTTGCTTCAGCCTTGAATGGACAAGGACCTCATCCTAAGACAGTGGTTCTCAATAGTTGATTTGCATACCCCCCTTCTCCCAACTAGGGGAAACTTAGCAATGGCTGGAGACATTTTTAGTTGTTACAAGTGGAGGAAGGCTTCTGGCATCTCATGGGTCAGGGATGCTGCTAAACATCTTGCAATGCACAGGATAGTCCCCACAACAAAGAAGTATTTGGCCTAAAATGTCAGTAGTGCCTAGGTTGAGAAACCTGCCCTAAACCTAAGGTTAATGCTTAGGCTCCATCCTGGGCCCTGGTTCACTGTCAGCACAAAGCAAACTCAAGTGGCAGCTCTCACATATTGTCTGACCAAGGCTGTCAGAAACCTCAGAAACAAATAGCCTGTTCCTCCAGAGAGGGACTGTGAGGAAACTGAAAACCTGAGATTGCCCTTAGGGCCATCACTAGGAGAACTAAAAGCCGGAGGGGAGAGATGTCTCCCACTTCCAGGAGAGCTGAGCTAGGTGAGTGGCAGGAGTAGCAGCAGCAGTGACAGGTACAGCTGAGCCCCTCTTCCCAAGGAGGACCGAGGAAGAAGGGACCCAGGAGCAGAAGCGAGGAGGCATGAGCACAGACACAGGTGCCCCACTCAGGGAAAGAGAGGTCAGAATTTGGTGGGGGTGATTAACCAGGGTCCCTTTTGCAATTGTTAAGTAAACCTTGGCTGTACTTCTGGTATGCTCTGGAGATACAAAGATTTTTTATGTTGCTTTTTTTCTTGCAGCAACCCCAAGGCAGGTTAGTAAGGTGGGCACTACACCTATTAAACAGATAAGGATAGGGAACCCTGGGAAAGGTCAGAAAGTGATCTAGCCAGTGGTAAAGCAGGAACCAGAACCAGGTCTTCTGATGCCCTAACTCCAATGTGACTATATGTGAAGACAGGGCTGGTAAGGAAGTAATTAAGGTTAAATGAGGTCATAAGGGTGGAGTGCTGTCTCAGTCCTTTTGTTTTCTGCTGCTGTTACAGACTAGATTTATTTAAAAAAAAGAAATTTATTGCTCACAGTTCTGGAGGCTGGGAAGTCCAAGAGCATTTTGTCAGCATCTGGCAAGGGCCTTCATGCTGCATCATAACGTGGTGGAAGGGCATGAGTGTGCAAGACAGAGAGGAAATGGGGGACAAATTTTGTGTCCTTATAAGAAGATGAAGAGACACCAGAGTTCACTCTCTCTCCATGTGTGCACAGATGAAAGGCCATATGAAGACATGGTGAGAAGGTGGTCATCTACAGGTCAGGAGGAGCACCCTCACCAGAAATCAACTCTGCCAGCACCTTGATCTTTAATGTCTAGCTTCCAGAACTGTGAGAAATAAATGTCTGTTGTTTAAGCTATGCAATATGTGATATTGTGTTATGGCAGCCCAAGAAAACAGATACAGATGCCCACACCTGGCTCTCTGCACCAGGCTCTCCCAACACTGGCCCATTAGTCTTACGAACACCAAGCCACCAGTGACCAACTATAATGACTTTTTTCTCAGGCCTCAACCCACCTTTTTTCTCTGCACAATCTGCCAGTTTCTTCCTCTTGAAAGGCCCTCTTCCCTTGGTTTCTAAAATACCACTTTGCTTTGGATCGAATTGTGTCCCCCAGATGTTCATGTATTAATAATCCTCACTGTAACAGTGTTGAAGGGAGTAAATCCTGTTATGGTAATTGAAAGGTGAGGCCTTTAGGAGGTTCATTATATTCTGAGGACCTTAGTGAATGGATTGATTCATTCATGGAATAATGAGTTGATGGCTTAATGGGTGGTAATAGGAATGGTGCTCATGGCTTTATAAGGACAGTGAGCAAGCAGGTTAGCTCTCTCTTGCTCAAACCTCTTGCCTTGTGACACTCTGTATCACTGTTGAGTCACCACCAGGAAAAGACCCTCACCAGATGTGTTCCCTGAACTTTAGACATCCCAGCCTCTGGAACTGTAAGAAATAAATTTATTTATTTATTTTTTTTGAGAGATCAAAACATTTATTTTTTATTTATTTATTTATTTTAAAATTTTATTTGGTGGATATACATTGGGGTTGATTATTGTTGCCCCTTACCAAAACCTCCCTCCCTCCTCCCTCTCCTCCCTCCCCCCCAAAATTGTCCTTTCTGTTTGCTTGTTGTATCAACTTCAAGTAATTGTGGTTGTTATATCTTCTTCCCCCACCCCCCAGTTTTTTGTGTGTGTATGTGTGTATGTGTGTGTGTATGTGTGTATGTGTGTGTGTGTGAATTTATATATTAAATTTTAGCTCCCACCAATAAGTGAGAACATGTGGTATTTCTCTTTCTGTGCCTGACTCATTTCACTTAATATAATACTCTCAAGGTCCATCCATGTCATTGCAAATGGCAGTATTTCATTCATATTTATAGCTGAGTAGTATTCCATTGTGTAGATATACCACGTTTTCCGTATCCATTCATCCGATGATGGACATTTGGGCTGGTTCCAACTCTTGGCTATTGTAAAGAGTGCTGTGATGAACATTGAGGAAAAGGTGTACCTTCGTCTTGATGATTTCCATTCCTCTGGGTATATATTCCCAGCAGTGGGATGGCTGGGTCATATGGCAGATCTATCTGCAATTGTTTGAGGAACCTCCATAACATTTTCCATAGAGGCTGCACCATTTTGCAGTCCCACCAACAATGTATGAGAGTTCCTTTTT
Organism: Cynocephalus volans; assembly: GCF_027409185.1. Classification (NCBI taxonomy): domain Eukaryota; kingdom Metazoa; phylum Chordata; class Mammalia; order Dermoptera; family Cynocephalidae; genus Cynocephalus; species Cynocephalus volans. Next base: position 15,097,314 of record NC_084468.1, read on the forward strand.
CTCCACAACCTCGCCAGCATTTATAGTTCAGAGTCTTTTGGATTTTAGCCATCCTAACTGGAGTTAGATGGTATCTCAGTGTGGTTTTGATTTGCATTTCCCGAATGCTGAGTGATGTTGAGCATTTTTTCGTATGTCTGTTGGCCATTTGTATATCTTCCTTAGAGAAATGCCTACTTAGCTCTTTTGCCCATTTTTTAATTGGGTTGCTTGTTTTCTTCTTGTAAAGTTGTTTGAGTTCCTTATATATTCTGGATATTAATCCTTTGTCAGATGTATATTTTGCAAATATTTTCTCCCACTCTGTTGGTTGTCTTTTAACTCTGTTAATTGTTTCTTTTGCTGTGCAGAAGCTTTTTAGTTTGATATAATCCCATTTGTTTATTTTTTCCTTTGGTTGCCCGTGCTTTTGGGGTCGTATTCATGAAGTCTGTGCCCAGTCCTATTTCCTGAAGTGTTTCTCCTATGTTTTCTTAAAGAAGTTTTATTGTTTCATGGTGTATATTTAAATCCTTAATCCATTTTGAGTTGATTTTAGTATACGGTGAGAGGTATGGGTCTAGTTTCATTCTCCTGCCTATGGATATCCAGTTATCCCAGCACCATTTGCTGAAGAGGCAGTCCCTTCCCCAGTGAATAGGCTTGGTGCCTTTGTCAAAGATCAGATGGCAGTAAGTGTGTGGGTTAATTTCTGGATTCTCTATTCTATTCCATTGGTCAGTGTGTCTGTTTTTATGCCAGTACCATACTGTTTTGGTTATTATAGCTTTGTAGTATATCTTAAAGTCGGGTAGTGTTATGTCTCCAGCTTTTTTTTTTTTGCTCAGCATTGCTTTGGCTACACGTGGTCTTTTATTATTCCATATAAATGTGTGGATAGTTCTTTCCATTTCTGAGAAAAATGTCTTTGGAATTTTGATGGGGATTGCATTGAATTTGTATATCACTTTGGGTAGTATGGACATTTTCACTACGTTGATTCTTCCAATCCAAGAGCATCTTTCCATCTTCTTGTATCCTCTCTAATTTCTCTCAGCAGTGGTTTGTAGTTCTCATTATAGAGATTTTTCACATCCTTGGTTAACTCAATTCCTAAGTATTTTATTTTTTTGGTGGCTATTGTAAATGGGCAGGCTTTCTTGATTTCTCATTCTGCATGTTCACTATTGGAGAAAAGAAATGCTACTGATTTTTGTGTGTTGATTTTGTATCCTGCTACTGTGCTGAAATCATTTATCAATTCCAACAGTGTTTTTGTAGAGGTTTTAGGCTGTTCAATATATAGGATCATGTCATCTGCAAACAGGGACACTTTGACTTCATCTTTTCCAATCTGGATGCCCTTTATTTCCTTCTCTTCTCTGATTGCTCTGGCTAGTACTTCCAACACTATGTTGAATAGGAGTGGTGAGAGTGGGCATCCTTGTCTAGTTCCTGTTCTTAAAGGAAAAGCTTTCAGCTTTTCCCCATTCAGGATGATATTAGCAGTGGGATTGTCATATATGGCTTTAATTATGTTGAGATACTTTCCATCTATACCTAACTTATAGAGGGTCTTTGTCATGAATGAGTGCTGAGTTTTATCAAATGCTTTTTCAGCATCTATAGAGATGATCATATGGTCCTTGTGTTTGACTTTATTAATATGGTGTATCACATTTATTGATTTGCATATGTTGAACCAACCTTGCATCCCTGGGGTGAATCCCACTTGATCGTGGTGAATAATTTTATGTATGTGTTGCTGTATTCTGTTTGCTAGTATTTTAGTGAGGATTTTTGCATCTATATTCATCAAGGATATCGGCCTGTAGTTTTCTTTTTTGGTCATATCTTTACCTTGTTTTGGTATCAGGATGATGTTTGCTTCATAGAATGAGTTTGGGAGATTTGCGTCTGTTTCAATCTTTTGGAATAGTTTGTAAAGAATCGGTGTCAATTACTCTTTGAATGTTTGGTAAAATTCTGCTGTGAATCCATCTGGTCCTGGGCTTTTCTTTGCTGGGAGCCTTCTGATAACAGCTTCAATATCCTTTATTTTAATTGGTCTGTTCAGATTTTCTACGTCTTCATGGTTCAGTTTTGGGAGCTTGTGTGTGTCCAGAAATTTATCCATTTCCTCCAGATTTTCAAATTTGTTGGCGTATAGTTGTTTATAGAAGTCTTGAATGATTCCTTGTATTTAGATGAATCAGTTGTAATAACGCCTTTTTCATTTCTAATTTTTGTTATTTGAATCTTCTCTCTTCTTTTTTTTGCTAGCCATACTAATGGTTTGTCAATTTTATTTATCTTTTCAAAAAACCAACTTTTTGATTCATTGATCTTTTGTATTGTTTTGTGGGTTTCAATTTCATTCAGTTCTGCTCTGATCTTAATGATTTCTTTCTGTCTGCTAACTTTAGGTTTGGATTGTTCTTGTTTTTCTAGTTCTTTAAGGTGAAGTGTTAGGTTGTTCACTTGCCATCTTTCCATTCTTCTGAGGTGAGTATTTAATGCAATAAATTTCCCCCTTAATACTGCTTTTGCAGTATCCCACAGGTTTTGGTATGATGTATCATTATTTTCATTAGTTTCAATACATTTTTTGATTTCCTGCTTGATTTCTTCTTGGACCCATATGCCATTAAGTAGAATGCTGTTTAATTTACATGTATTTGTATAGTTTCCAGAGTTTCGTTTCTTATTAATTTCTAGTTTTAATCCATTGTGGTCTGAGAAAATACATGGGGTAATTCCAATTTTTTTGAATTTATTGAGACTTGATTTGTGACCTAATATGTGATCTATCCTGGAGAATGATCCATGTGCTGATGAGAAGAATGAATATTCTGAGGTTGTTGGGTGGAATGTTCTGTAGATATCTGCCAATTCCAATTGGTCTAGAGTATTGTTTAGATCTTGTGTTTCTCTACTGATTCTTTGCCTAGATGATCTGTCTAATATTGACAGTGGGGTGTTCAGGTCCCCTGCTATTATGGTATTAGTGTCTATTTCCTTCTTGAGGTCTAATAGAGTTTGTTTTATAAATCTGGCTGCTCCAACATTGGGTGCGTACATATTTATGATTGTTATGTCTTCTTGATGGATCAGTCCTTTTATCATTAAGTAGTGTCCCTCATTGTCTCTTTTTATGGTTTTTAGGTTAAAGCCTGTTTTGTCAGATATAAGAATAGCTACTCCAGCTCTTTTTTCTTTTCTGTTTGCATGGTAAATCTTTTTCCATCCTTTCACCCTTAGTCTATGTGAGTCTTTATGGGTGAGGTGGGTCTCTTGTAGGCAGCATATAGTTGGGTCTTCCTTTTTAATCCAGTCAGCCAGTCTGTGTCTTTTGATTGGGGAATTTAAGCCTTTTACATTAAGAGTTGTTATTGAAAGGTGTTGATTTATTCCTAGCATTTTATTGGTTGTTTGGTTGTCTTAGGTGTCTTTTGTTCCTTGCTTTCTGATTTACTGTTTGGTTTCTGTGTTTGTCGGTTCCTTAGGTTGTAGATAGCGTTTTTGTTTGTTTGTTTTCTCTTCATGAATGCCATTTTTATTATACTAGTGGGTTTTGATTTTTCTTGGGTTTTTATGGCAGTGGTAGTTATTTTTCAGGAACCTAACCCAGTACTCCCTGGAGGATTTCTTGTAAGGGTGGTCGTGTGGTAGTTAACTCCTGCAGTTTTTGTTTGTCTGAGAAATATACTATTTGCCCTTCATTTTGGAAGGATAGCCTTGCAGGGTAGAGTATTCTTGGCTGGCAATCTTTGTCTTTTAGTATTTTGAAAATATCATCCCATTCCTTTCTAGCTTTTAGGGTTTGTGATGAGAAGTCTGATGTTAGCCTGGTTGGGGCTCCCTTATAGGTGATTTGATGCTTCTCTCTTGTAGCTTTTAAGATTCTCTCTTTGTCTATGAGTTTTGCCAATTTGACTATAGCATGTTTTGGAGAAGGCCTTTTTGGGTTGAATACGTTTGGAGATCATTGAGCTTCCTGGATCTGAAGATCTGTGACTTTTCCTATACCTGGGAAGTTTTCTGCCACTATTTTGTTGAATATATTTTCTATGCAATCTCTGTTTTCCTCCCCTTCTGGAATACCCATGACTCGGATATTTGAACGCTTAAGGTTGTCTGATATCTCTCTCAGATTTTCTTCAATGTCTTTGATTCTTTTTTTTTTTTTTTGTCTGCTTGTGTTATTTCAAACAGCCCATCTTCAAGTTCAGAGGTTCTCTCTTCAACTTCGACAAGCCTGCTGGTTAAACTCTCCGTTGTGTTTTTTATTTTGCTGAATAACGTCTACAGTTTGGCAAGTTCTGCTACATTTTTTGTCAGGACCTTGATTTCCTTGTACATTTCCTCTTTCAGGTCCTGTATACTTTTCCTCATTTCATCATGATGTCTAGCTGAGTTTCTTGTATCTCATTCAGTTTCCTTAGAATTATCACTTGAAATTCCTTGTCAGTCATTTCAAGGGCTTCTTGTTCTATAGGATCTAAAGTTTCAGATTTATTAACTTTTGGTGGTGTACTTTCTTGATTTTTTTGTATTTCTGGTATCCTTTTTTTAATGTTTATTCATTGTGGCAGGGGGTTTCACAGTCCACCGTTTTGAGACTATTGACTAACTACGATGTTGCTGTGGTTGCCTATTTGGTATGGCTACCTCCATGCCTGCTCAGTTGGCCTCTAGTGCCTTGTGTGTGTGGTTGCCTCGGGTCTTGGGCCTCTCCGGGGAGCCATCTTTCTGGTCAGCTTGGACTCTGCCGGGCTGCTGGATCACAGGGTGGTACCACAGGGTGTGTGGTCTCTGCTGAGCTTTCACTTCCCGTGCAGGACTTCTCCCTGTTCCGTGTGCTCTGGCCTGGGCTATTGGATCGTGCAGTGGCAACCCCACAGGGTGTATGGTTTTTTTGAGTCTCCACCTCCCTAACCGGACATCTCCCCCCTCTGTGCGCACTGGGCTGGGCTCGGACGTGTCTTCTGCAACCCTCATCTATCAGCTGGGCCTTCAAGACCCTGCTCAGCACCACCTCGCCCAGGGAGTCGACCAGGTTTCTGCTATGCGCAGACGACCGGTCGCTCTGGGTGCCTTTGTAGCACTGTGTAGATCTTTCTCGGGACTTATCACCTTCCTCCTGGTATCGCGGTTATTTGTGTACTTGTCTTATCTCCCATACCAGAGCATGAGCTCCTCGGGGGAGGAGCCCACAGCACACGGTTCACCTTTGAATGCCCCCCGGCGCGGACCAACTTCGGTGCCCGCCCGCAGTCAGCTCTCCAGCACGTTCAAGCGAACTCGGGAACTCTCCGACCACACTATTCCTAACCAGAAATCAGTTAGGCGTTTTTCTGAACTGGTGGCCGCTGAGATGGTTTCTGCCTCCCGGTAACAGGAAGTTTACCGGGGGCCGGAGCCCAGGGTGCGGTGGAGTGACAGTTGGCCCAGCCCGTACTTTCTTGCCCTCCCGACGCTGACTGGGGATGCCCCAGCCACCAGCCCCACCAGAGAACTGCAGAGGGAGTGGGATGGGAGGCCCCGGGAAGCCCCGCGCCGGGGCAAGCAAGTGGGAAGGTTCAGTGAGGAGCCGAGCCGGGCAAGGAGGACAGGCTTGGCCAAGCCCGGCCAGAGTCACCACCACCTGAGAAAATGGAGGCAGCCCTGGGGCCGGTGAGTGGCCCGGTGGGGCAGGCAGAAGTCGGGCGGGCGTCTGCCTCCGGAGCAGGGCTGGGCTGAGGGTCACTCATGGGGCTGTGCCGGATCGGGCAGCTCCCTCTCTGCCTCTGCATCGTCGCGGTCCCCATCCTCGGCCACCGCCCCCTCAGGCTGCTCTATCAGTCCCGCGGTGTGGCTCGGGCACTCCCAAGAATCTTCTTTTATGCCGGCCTGAAACCTCGAATCCTGAATACGGCAGCTGGCCACCTTCAGCGCGGCCCCGGCCTCCGGGGTCCTGGCAGCATCAACAGCAGGCCGGCGCCGTGTTCCCTGTTTAGAGACTCGCTTTTGCAGCTCAGAAACAGTTCTTTTCCTGCTCCATACTTCAAAGCTGTTGCCTGTAAACAAGGCAGCCTCTCCTGCCAAGGGCAAAGTGGCGGTCAGCCCCCATGACCGGCCACCAGCATTGTTCCTCCCTTAAGAGACGGCAAGAGGAAGGTCCACAAGTTTCCCGGCTGCCTAAGGCCCAGTGGCCGCCTTTTCCACCTCAGCTACTCCGCGCCAACCGCCGCAGCCACCGCCATCTTAGGATCCCCAGAAATAAATTTTATTTCTTTATAAACTACCTAGTTTCACATACTCTGTTATAAGCAACAGAAACCGCTAATGCACACCTTCAGCTGAGCCTCCTGTTACCTCTCTGAGGGCTTTTTCAGTCTTTCTTTCATAAGCTAGAAACCTCCAAGGTTCTTTTCTTTTATAGCTTCTTTTCTCACTCTGCAAATTCTCTCTAGGAAAGCTGCCAAGAGATCCATTTCAAGGATCTTGGACAGTCTCCTCCACACCAATGAATAGAAGTACCCAGCACAGAATAAGCTTGTACTAAATATTTGCTGAGTGAATGAGTAAATAAACAAATAAACTATCCCCTATGAGCTGATAATTCCCAAGTCGGTATCTCTAGTCTAGACATGTTTTCTGAGCTCCAGGCCTACTGTATTAGACAGCAGCTGCCCACAAGAATGCCCCATAACAAAATATCACCAAAACTCAATGACTGACAATAAGCAGCATTTATTCTCGTGTAAGTTAACAACGGATAAGCTGATCTAGGTTGAGCTCAGCTGAATGGATCTGCTCTAAGCTTCAGACTTCAGATGATCTGGGCTTGGTGTCATGCTGTGACTTGGATTCAGGTCTGACTCTGTTAGGGCCAGACCACAGACCAGTGGCCACCCAATGCATGCTGTTCTCATGGCAGTCACCAAACCACACCAGCACATCTAAGGCCTCTGCCTGTGTTCACATCCTTTAACATTCTATAGATCAAGGCAAGTCTCAAAGAGAAGCCCATCATCAATGGGACAAGGAAGTAATCTCTGGTCATGGGGCTAGAGAGGGGGATAGGAATGAATGAATATTTAATGACCAATAATGCAAACATCTAAACTAACATAAATATACATCAGACTGCCTACAAGACATCTCCTTGAATGTCTCACAAGCTTCTTAAATTGTCCATGGTGTTTGCTAAGAACCTGGCACTCTGCCAACCCCCTTCTAATGTAGAGTTGGGTCTCCTCATCTGTATCCTGCTTGTAGGGGATATTGCTGAATTTGGGCAGAGTACCTACTTTCAACTGCCGCCTCCCCTGACTTCTGAACCATTCTGTCTTCTGGAACCCCTCACTGTCCTGACCCACACAGCCGAACAGCTCTCCCACTGGAGACACTCCCACTCCTGACTCACTCCTGGTGCTTTCTATGTTCTTCGGACACTGCATCCCTACCTACTTTCAATGGGATGTTCATTTCCCAGCTCCCATTTTGTTCAGTGCTCATTTTTCCCATACTTGTCAACCCCAGCTACCAAGGTCTCACCAGGCCCGGTGCTTCTGCTGGCCTAAGTCATAACAAGGAGACTGCACTGGTCAGTCTTCTATATTGGCACTTTCTGGAGACAGCACCTCATGGACTAGGCAATGAGCCACCTGTCATGGAATTGATGCTAGGACCCACCAAAGGGGAGAGAGTTCAGCAAATGAGTTACTGACTAGCTTTGCTTTCCTGAGGCCTGGCTCAGGTTACATTCAGAGCACACATGCGCATGTGCACAGACACACACACACACACACACGCACACTGAGCCCTATACTCAGTTCTAATCTTCTCCCTCATATTTATTTAGGCTGTCCCTAGATAATTTGATAGGCTTCCTTGGGACAAATGGGCCCTGCTCCAGGGGGCTGAGGACAGGAATAGCAAGTCTGGACAGGCACACTTTGGCAGCATGAAGAGGAACAGCTTTGCAAGATGAATGTGGGCAGTATCGCTGTCTCTTGCCTGCTGTATTAATTTCTCTTGTAAAAGAAAGCTGACCCATTTTTTCCAGCCCACAGCCCTAATGGACTCCTATTCAGAGGCCATCCTTCTCCTACATAAAGAGCTGTATTGTATTTAATGATAATCCTTTTAATGGAATTTGCTATTTCTGGGTCTCTGGGAAAATGCCATTAATGAGCTTGCAAGTGCAAGGAATAGCAGATGTCTGAGGGGCATGCTTTCTCAAGGGCAGGAAAAAGACCAAAAAACAGAAACAGCTACTCTTTAACTTTCTTGGAACTAGTTTGGCCTTACCAAAACCCTGATCAAGACAAACTTTGTCTTCAAAATGCAAAGTTCTCCCTCCTCATGCTCCCCACCCCAACACCTGTCTGCATGCTTTTTACTCTGCCATCACCCACAAATATTTCTAATCACAGCAAAATCATCAGCAGAGTGTAAAACTAGACATAGGGGTAAACTAAGCGGGCTAACATCTGTCATTCTTTCAAACCTAATAGATCTGCAACATAACCAGCGCCATTTTAGACAAGCCCAAGTATAAAATGGCACCATCCACCTCCTCCCCTCCCCTTCCCTGTTCTCTTTTACAAGAAGCCTCATGGTTTCAGAGAAAATGAAACTTTCGGCATTTCTGCATGTGCAGAACTCTCCATTCCCATGACCTAACTCAATCCCCACCCCGGAATCACATCACCCAGCTTTTGGTGCCAACATACCAATATAAGCTCTACCACCCCGACACCTGGTGCTGTCCCCCATTTTCAGGTCAGTCCCAGGCTGTCCTTCATTTTGAGTACAGCCTGGCAGAATTCTTTCTTCAGTAAAGCTTGAATGGTACCCAGCATCTCGGCTCACTTTCTTTCAAAACCTGCATTTGGTCAATGCCTTTTTAAGAGACTGAACACAACATGAGGCAACATGGAGAAGAATTGTGGAGGGGAGAGAGGAATCTTCCTTCTACTGCCTGGAGTGATTCAGCTCTGGCCCTGTCTGGCTAGGCTAAGACCTGGAATCCTCACAGTGCCAATTGTCTACCTCTCAATCCTGTTCGTAAGGCCAATTGTAAAGCTAGAGGACCACGCTACACCAGTTGTCGGGCTCTTTTACCTGCTGGTAATCCTGCACCAACTGGGCTAATTGTTGAGCTAGGTTTGGGTCTGGAGCTCCCAGACCCCTCAAGCCCATTCACAGACTGGGTCAAAAACCCTTCACTTGCCAAGCTGGGTTCCCAGACCCCACACATGCCAGGTTGGGTCACCAGACCCCTTCACGCAGGTCTATGAGCTAGGTAAGCAGCCAAAAGGTCCTTGGAGCCATAGGTTGGAAAACATGGCTGTGCTGGGCGGACACCCAAGGCTGACACCTGCCCACCTGCCTGCTTCACTACAACTCCTCTCTCTCTCTCTCTCTCTCTCCCCCCCTCCTTCTCCCTCTTTCTCTCTGAAGAAGAAGAACACAAGAATAGCAACAAAACTAAAAAGATACATTGGCACACATGTGCACTAACTCCACACACACACACACAATTTGCTTATAATAGATGTGCTAAACCACACCCAGTAGGACCCGAGGTGAGGTCCCCAACAAAACTATTCTATTTTCCCAACAGGCCCCAAACCTGCATATTTACCCAGTAAAGCAGAAGCCTGTGGTTAAGCAGAGGTGTCATTATTCACAAAGTATTTTATTGATCATCTCTTATTACTCCACAAGGCCCTTCCAAATCACCTCGAATCCAGATGGCTCACTGAAGGAGTTCTGTCATTTTTGCATCTCTCAGTATTTCCAGTGATGTGTTTTCACCCATAGCATTCCTTATAGACGGGAATTTTCCTTGCACCTGCCCTTTAATCTGTCTCATCCTCTGTCCTGGCATTAATGGGGATGCTAAAGATATAAAAAAGAAATAATATATGGTCCTTGTCCTCAAGGGTTTAACAGTTCAAAGTAACCTAACTCATATTATTGAATAGTATCGAGAGCAGGGCAGTATGCTAAAAATTGTTGGAAGTTCAAAGATGAGGAAAGCAAAAATAAAAAGCTCCAATCATCCTAAAGACTTGCTAGTCAAACTAGTCAGCAACATGACCTGGGAGCTAGTTTAAAATGCAAATTCTCAGGCCTTGTCCTTGACCTACTGAATGAGAAATGCTGTAGATGGGGCCCGTCCATTTGCGTTTAACATTAACATTTGAGAAGCTCTGGCCTAAAGACCTTCTAGTAAATGTACAATCTCTCTGCTATCAGCCAGGGTAAGATCAAGATCAGGCAAGAGGCCAAGGAACAGTTGCAATGGTTTTATAGAGTCAGGCTGCGGGACACACTTACCAGTGGAGTTTTAAAGATGCCTAGTTGCCTGACCTCCACCAGAAGATTTTGATGCACTGGTCTGATTTTTTAATTATTATTATTAAAAAATGCTCCCTGATTGATTCCGACAATTATCAGAGGAGAGAACCTCAGTAGGTTTCCAAGAAGGATGAAGCCGTCGATCATAGTGTAAAGGATACTGTGACAGAAAGTGAGTATATTGGTTTTCCGTGGCTGCCATAACATCACTACAAACCTGGTGTTTTAACAGACCTTCTTTCTCTTCTGGAGGCCAGAAGTGCAAAATCAAGGTGACTGCAGGACCTGCTCCTTTCTGAGGATTATGGGGACAATCTGTTCTTTACCTCTTCCAGCTTTTGGTGGCTCCAGGCTTTCCTTGGCTTGTGGCTGCATTGCTCCAGTTTCTGCCTCTGTCTTCACATGGCCTTCTCTTCTGTCTTCTCATCTTCTGTCTTGAATCTCACTCTGCTTTTCTCTTATAAGGACAATTGTCATTGGATTTAGGGCCCACCAAGATAATATAAAACCATTTCATTTCAATGATTAACTTAATCACACACGAAAAGACCCCTTTTTCAAGTAATGTAGCATTCACAAGTTCTAGAGATTTAACATGGATATTTTTGGGGAGCCATTTCATGGTCATCCACAGCTAGTATCAAGAGAAGACAGCATCCACCAAGTGCACAATTAGCACGAAGAAGTAAAAGACTGGGCTTGAATTAGATCAAAACAAGAGCCTGAAGTGCAAGGGGTAAAGCTATTATGGTGTTCAGGATTTAGCAGGCAGGGGCATGTCATTCTAGGAAAACCTGCTTAATTCTCATTCTGCCTCAGAAGATTGGGAGCAACAGTATTCCTGATGATGACATCAAAGATTCACAAGTAAGTCTTTCTGCTTCATGTCCCAAAGGTTCCACTGACTAAAAATCTAAATAATTACTCAGGAGACCAGGGACAGTGTCTTGTCCCTGAGAGAACTGCTGGTGCGCTATTGGCTCTTGTTTCTCTGATACCTTGTGCAACCTGGGAGCACTTTCCAGGTACATTCTCTTTCCCTGGAGGCTCAGAATATAGTGAGTAACTTCAAACAGGTCCATTAAACAGTCAGAATGTGAACTGAAAGACTAAGCTGTGATTTTGTCAACATAGGTTGAAAGTAATTATGCCATCGCCTTTGTAACTGTGAGTGTTGTTCCTGCAGAACTGCTCCAGAGTTCGGATTGGGAGAGAAGAGAACTGTAATGCCTTTTAAAATGGCAGGCTTTGTAGTTAACAAGTTAGTATCTCAGTACATCACGTCTATCGGATTGTGTTTAAGTAGTCACTAAATATTTCTCTCTCTAGGCTGCTCTCTTCCAGTTTTCCTGATATTCTTTCATGGGACTCTATCTGTAACAAAGGTAAGTTCTGCTCAGGAATCTATCTCAAGGAAACAATCTAGCAAGTGTGCAGGGTTAGAGTCAAAAGAGGGTCCACCACAATATTGATTACAATAATGACAAACTGGAATCAACCCAAATGGTCAATAATGAGGGACTCTCTCAAGAAAATGTCCTTGATCCCTCAGATTGTTCAAAGTTTTAACAGTTCTTTCTTAGTAGCATATCAAAATTGTAATTCAATTTTTTGAATAAAAACAGTAGAAGTTCTTTCAACCAGTCTCCATTCAAGCAACATGTGGATAAATTGATAGTCTTTATCCTTTCTCCACTCACTCTGTCACCTGTTTATACCAGTTGTATCTGTTATTGTAATTATGTAATTCAACACCATATTAAGTCAATTATATATGAATGTAAAAAACAGTTGTTCGTGTGAAAATTATGTTGAATGCTTTGGAAAGACTCAATAAATACAAGTTGCTGAAAAAAAAAAACCCTTGTATCAAATTAGGTGCCAGACAAGTAAAAATGACTGAGAAATATGAGTTTTATTGTCTCATTCTCCACTTGAAAGATACCAAAATGGGAAAAAAATACAGATGCATTATGGGTAGGGGACCTTACATTCGAGTAAGGCAGAAACAGTCCCCGTTTACACCTGATGTTTCGTTGCCCTGTCTGGTTTAGTGCATCCTTTCATTCTCAGAAGTGTCCCAGTTTGGATGATAAATTAAAAGATCACCCTAATGATGGGTGTAGTTTCTACAAGACAAATAGAGTGCCAATCAGCACTGTGATTGTATTCCTAAAAAATTATAACTGAGCCTCACATTAAAAGATTAGTGAATGAGCATTCATTTACATGTTTTACGTTAGGTGTCCGCAACACTTTCTGAAAAGGACCAGGTAGTAATTATTCTAGGCTTTAGTCAGTCTTTCACAACTATTCAAATCTGCCATTTTGGCACAAATTTTAGCTATCCTAGAAAATTTGCAAACAAACGGGCATGGCCGTGCTCCAATAAAACCTTACATATGGACACTAAATTTAATTTTGTGAAATTTTCACGTCACAAAATACTTTTCTTTTGATTTTTTTTCAAGCATTTAAAAAAGTAAAAATCATTCTTCACTTGCAAGTCATACAAAAATGGCCAGTGGGCCAGATTTGGCCTATGGGTCATAGTTTGCTGACTCCTGTTTAAAATTTAAAAAATATTTTGTGATGTATGCAGTAGGTTTTTTTTATGGTTTTTATTTTTCAATTATTCAAAAGGTTCAAATGACATTGAATAAGAGGGCTTCTAATGTGTTTGTTCACACTCTTTCTACTTCGCTTGCCTGTAAGGTCCGTGAGATAAGGGATTTTACCTGACATATAACACTGGCTCAGTCAATGTTTCTTTAATGAATGAAGTCAAATTATGCAATCTCCATACAATGGAATACTAATACAACCATTAAAAACTGTGTTGGAGAGTTTAAGATTTATTGTGAAGAGGAAAACAAACAAACAGGTTACATGATAGTTGTATTATATGTAATACAGCTCTTTTACAAAAATATATGTCTCTGTTGGGGAAATCATCTATAGGATATGCATAAATGTTAACAGTTATTATATCACTATACTTACAGGTTTGGGGGTACTTTAAAATCTTTTTCTTTTTGCTCATCTGTAGCTTTGATTTTTCTAAAGTGGGTGTTTTCTGTATGTGATTGATTTCCTATTGTTTCTTTTGTTTGTTTGTTTTGCCTTATAATTCTGGTTCCTGAAGGAATTTGGATCTGACCAAATGGAGACACCAAGTCTGGATAGACCCTGTCATTGTGGTCAAGGGTTGGGAGTGACTAAGCCAGATATTTGCCTGGGAGGGAATAGGGAAGACCACTTATTTGTCAGGGATGGCCAGTTTTTCACTGCACTCAGAAAACTAGAAATGAAATGCTAGTACCTCCTGAGGTCTGGCCTCGTGTGGACCAGAACCTCAAACAGGACCTCCCCCATAAGATGATCATAGGTCGTGGTTAAAAGTTGATATTTTATCCTAAGAGCAATGGGAAGTTCAGAAGAATTTTGTCCGTTTAGTCCATCAACAAATAATTGATAGGTGCCTATCACTATTGAGGCACTGTTCTAGGTACTGGAGATATAGGGGAGAACAGAGCAGAGGAAAATCCCTGCCTTCAGACAATAAACAGATACAGGAAAAATGGAACTAGCAGATAGAGCTGAGGTGGTCTCTGAGAGAGGGTGGGGTAGCAGCGCTAGTCTGGTTAGGGAGCTAAGTCAGCCCAGCCAGGACCAGGCAGAGGAAACCAAGAGGACAAAGGCTCTGAGCAGGCACAAGCCTGGCATATCTGAAGGCCTGAAAGAGCACTGGTGTTGCAGGGGAAATAGCACTGAGAGGTGGTCAGGAGCCACCTCAAGTGAGCATGATAAAGAATTTATTACAGGTGACCAAATTTTATTCCAAGTGAAAATGGAATTAAAATTTCATTCCAAGGGAAGCCATTGGTGGGTTTTAAACAGAAGAATGACACGTTCGGGTTTATATTTAAAAGATCATTCCTGCCACTCTGTGAGAGGGGAAGAGTGGACCACAAGGCCAGTCAGGAGGCCACAGCAGGAGTTGGGGCCAGAGGGGAAGGAGGTTTGGGCTAGCGTGGAGGTGGAAATGGAGAATGAAAGTGGGCTGATTCGCTACTTGTTATGCGGTAAAGTCACCAGGACTAGCTTCAGAGCTAGGTTTCTACAGGAGACAGACACGATTCAGTTTTTGCTTTTTTAAATTTTAACAGCTTTATTGAAATATAATTCTTACACCAGGCAATTCATCTGTAAAGTGTATAATTCAATGGCTTTCAGTATACTCAGAATTGTGCAACCATCACCATAATCAACTTTAGAATATTCTCATTACTCCAAAAAGAAAGTCTGTATCCCTTAGCCACTACTCCCTCCCCGCCACTGTATTTTGTACAGTATCTTATTTTTCCATTTTTCCATTGATGGACACTTAGTTTGTTTCCACTTTTTGTCTATTATAAATAATGTTTCTATGAACATCCATGTACAATTTTTTGTGTGAACATATGTTTTCATTTCTCTTGGGTATATATATACCTAGGAGTAGAATTACTGGATCATATAATAACTCTCTGCACAACCATTTGAGGAACTGCCAGACTATTTTCCAAAGCAGCTGCACCATTTTATATTCCCACCAATATAAGGGTTTGATTTAGTTTGAAGATCACTCTGGCTGCTGCGTCAAGAAAGGATAGGGGAAGACTGGGGGGGGGGGGAGTGGAGAGACCAGAATTGTTAGGCAAAAGTCAAGGCATTTTAGTAGGGTTCAAAAATACTCAAGTTAAGGTGCACTTATACTGTTTAATGGTATGGCCCAAAGATTAGTGAGAGAGAGCTGTCTTTTCACTCTGAATCACATTGTTAAATTAAAAGATTCCAATAGAGAGGGCTTGTTAAAATAAATCTGCAGTTTTCAAACTGGTATGGAACTACTAAACATCTGTCCCCAAACAAGCTCCTGCAAGCAGGAGGACATTTTCAGAGAAGCAAAGGAAGTCAGTGGGTGCAATAAAACGTCCACACCTTCGAGCTGTGAAAACACAGGGTTCAACTGGCAGCCTGTTGCTGAGGACTCCTGTGGCAACAGGTGTCATTCCTACTGCCTTGCGACACTGCCTTGGACTCTCAGTCCCAGAAAAGGACTGGTTTAGCTCCAGGTTACTGGTTTGACAACTGGGCAGCTGTCCTTGACCCTCTGCAGTTCTTCCAGTTAAGGGAGGGAAGGGAAATGATCATCTGTCAAGCTTAAGATCCGCTTGGCACTGGGTGCTAACTAATGCTTTACTTACCTTCCTTAATGAAGCCTCACAACCTACCACCAAGAGGACATTTTCTCCCCAACTACAGATTAAGAAAGTTGGCCTTTTTGGATTGGAAAGTCAGAAAAGGGCTCTCTGAAGAGATGGCATTTTAGCTGATACCAGCCCATTCAAGCATCACGAGGAAGAACATTCCAAGTTTAAAATTGTTCATTAGCTCTCCAGGTGTCGTCGTTTTTACTCTTATGTAATTTTAATTTATATTTGTTCGTATATAAGGGTAAGAAGAAGCCTTCTAGAAACAAATCAAACTTAAACTGATTTAAAAGATAATTGAGTAGAAATTATAATTCTTTTTCTTTAATATTTCTGATTTTATACTCTGGGACTGTTCTCTGTTACATCCCCTACATTATGCCTGTCACATCCCGCCCCCCTCCATCCAGTATCACTGTCTCTGCTTATGTGTCTTAGACCTTAGTGAGGTTCTGGGACATGGGGAGACACAATCCCTGTGGTCTGGCTGTTCCACTATGCAGGAAGTGATGACTTTGACCTCCAGAACTTCCCATGGGTGGACGTATCTACAGATAAATACTACACTGACATTCAAGTTTCCCACTCTCAGGTTAAGATGCTTTCCCAAATGAAGGATTTAGTTTTACTATAACATTTTACCAAATTCTTCAAAACTGGACTCATCTAAAGATCTGTCTGTCAGGTATTTAGGGAGTCCCAATAAATAAAATCCCTCTTACCCACTGAACTAATTGAAATACAAAATCAAAGCATGAGGCTATTTTGAGCCCAAAATATCATCTATTACTGAAAAGATTAATACCATATATCCACTGGCAAGCTGAATTCCTGATACTTACCCACGCAGTCACAGTGCTAGGCCAGGGCAGCGCTCTCCCATCCCTCCAGAACTGCACGTACCCGCGTACAATTGATTGGTAGAGTAGAATGTGTGTATCTATGGGCAGAGCACTCCATGAGAAAGAAGGGAGGAAGAGGCAAGAGCTCCTCAGGCCCAGTTCCTGCTCCCAGCTTCATTAATTAGATATATACTCCCCTCGCATGGGAAAAAAGTAGTCAAGATGATTGAGAGAGGCTATAGAAACAAGGGTGAATGGGGAAGAAACATCACCATCTAACACTGGGGTCTGGATGTCCTCAATCTGTCAATACAGGCAATACTAATAAGATGTCAGGCAAGAGTGCTGACTCCCTCCTGCATCTCAGATTCTCCTTCTCGCAATTACAGATGGTGCTTCCCTCCCTGCCATGCAGAACTGCTGTGCACACAAAAGATGAGTAAGTATGTCAAAGGCTTTGCAAAGTAGGCAAAGCTAAGGTATCATAAGGTATTACTAACATGTAGAAGTTGTAGGCTTTTGATTCAGCTTTTGTTCTTGCAGGGTTTTCCAACAAACTGGCAGAGATCCAAAACAAGGGTGACTGAGAGGGTCCCATGGGGGCTATTTTACTCCTTATATTTTGAGATTGGCAGCTTCTGGCACTAAGAAGCCTGCTCACTTCCTCCTGAGCACATTTGCTCTAATTGCTATAGATGAGAGGTAGTGCCACAGGTATAAGCTTTTCCTGGTTATGGTCTGGGTTCCCAAAAGTCAGCCTTCAGTTCGAGAGATGGTTCATGGAGAAGAACACATGGTCTCCCTCTCATTTTCTTGTTTTAATATAAAAGCGTTTTCGTTAAGACTTGTATGTGGGGCAGGACATTCTATCTTTCCTCGAATGTTGGAATTGGGGAATCCCTGGACATGAAGTATTCTAACTCTTCTGGGGATGATAATTGTGGAGAGAGCTGCAAAAGGAAAAATCAGCTGGAGATTCCTGGGAGGGTACAGAAACAGAGAGGACAGACACAGGGTCAGGGCTGGGCAAACCTGTCTGATGCTTTCAAGACTAAAAGCTTCCCAAAGGCTTTAATGGGAAATGGACTTGGGACTTCCTGCTCCCCCAAATAACTCCTCTGTGTACACTTTGTTGCTTAAACCTTTGATTGCTCCAAACCAGTGGTTCTCAATCCTGTCTGCACATTGGAAGCTCTTGAAGGGCTTTGAAATAAACACCAATGCCTGCCACCGCTCTCTCCTCTTCTTAGAAGATAGGACCTGAATCCTAATACACTTTTTTGTTTGCTTGTCTTTAACTTTTTATTTAGAAATAATCTCAAACTTAGGAAAAAACTGACGGAAAAAGAATAGTATAAAGAACGCCCACATAGCCTTTACTCAGAATCACCTATTTTTTGAAACATTTTATCTTATTTGCTTTATCATTTATTCTATTTCTATATTTTTCTACATTTTATTATAAAATAAAACACTTTGAAAGGAAGGCAACATACTTCCTTAAAAGTAAGACATATTTCAATGGGATACTTTCTTGCATAGCCATAGCATAATTGGTTACTCCAGTAACCTTAACACTGATACAAATACATTTATCTCCTCTAACATCCATGGTCCAATTTTGTAAATTGTCCCAATCATCTCCTTGCAATATTTTTTTCCTGCCAGTATAGAATCCAGTCTAGGATCAGGCATTGCATTTAGCTGTCAAGTTCTTAACTGGTGTGTTTTTAAAAGGTCTCCAGGTGATTTTAACATGTATCTTGGACTCTGGATCACTATGTAAATGAATATTTATTTACTGAACTACCACATATTGAGTGCCTACCAGATATATAGTATCGCTAATAAAATTGAGGAGTTTATTATTTTAAGGGACATGATGATACACAAATCAGCTATAATACCAGAGATATAAGTATCATAAAAGAAATATTAACCAAATCTGTGGGAGGAAACTTTTATTAAATTTAAGAAGGTTACTGAGGATCTACTGTGTGCCAGGCATTGTACAAAATGCTGGAGAAGCAGATGAATAAGAAAAAGTAATTAATACACAATTAACAATTAATATGTTATTAATCATAAAAGTGAGGTTTTTCAAAGGCTTTTCTTAGAGGAAATGGGGCTTAAAAGATACCAGGATTCCAGTGTTAGAGATAAGACATGTCAGGAGTAGAAACAGCAAGAGGAAAAATAAAGATGAGTGTGTAGTGGAGCAAGGAAAGAATTGTAATTCACTGTGATTTGAGAATTGGGTACATGGGAATACACTAGAAGATTTTGCTGAAAAAGTAGACTGGAGAATGTAAGATGGTAGAGTCACTTTGGAAAACAATTGGGCAGTTTCCTAAATAGTTAAACATAAATTTACCATACAATCTAACAATTTCACTTCAAGGTATCTACTCAAAAGCATACATAGACTTGCATATGAATGTAATGTTCATAACACTATTATTCCTAATAGCCAAAAAGTGGAGACCCAAATGTCTATCACCTGGTGAATGGATAAAGAAAACATGATATATCCGTACAATAATAAATAAGCAACAAAAAGGAATAACTAATGTTATGTGCTACAGCATGGATGAACCTCAAAAACATTATGCTAAGATTAGCAACTAAATGAGAAAAGCTGGATGGAAAGGATCACATATTGTACAATTTCATTTATATGAAATGTCCAGAAGAGGCAAATTTAAAGAGACAAAGCAGATTAATGGTTGCCTAGGGCTGGTGGTTGGAACAGGGACTGACTACAAATGGGCACAAGGGATGGGTTTCTTTGGGGTGATGGAAATGTCCTAAAGGTATTATGGTTATGTCTTTAAATTTACTAGACTCTGTAAATTTACTAGAAAATATTGAAGTGCACACTTAAAACAAGTGAATTTTATGATATGTAAATTGTCTCTATAATGCTGTAAAAATTAATCAAGAAATTATTAATCAAAATCAGACAGAAAGGAGGAGTAATCTTAGAAAATATAATTATTGAAATTCTAGAACTTAACAGATGGGATAAATTCTGGACTGGACAAATTATTTAAAAGATTGGCAAATTGGAAGACAAGATTGGAAGACAATATTGAGGATACAACTCAGAGACCAAAAAGATTTTTAAATAACGTTTCAGGATATAGACAGAGAAGCTTCCTCACTCACCCAATGGCAGTTCCAGAAAAGGGGAAGGAGACAATAGCCAGGAAACAATATTTCAGGAGAAAATCATTGATAATTTTCAAGAATTAAAGAAACCTCAATAGAAAGTATTCTCCTACCTTTGCAGAGGATAAAGATAAAATAACACCAAGACAGTTCTACTGAAACTGCTGAACATAAAAAAGAACCCCTCCCCCCCCAAAGTCTTAAAATGCCATCAAAGATAAAAAGCAGATTATCTACAAATGAATGAAAATTAGATTGGTAGTAGAATTTTTAACCAGCTACAGTTGGTACCAGAAGACAATAGAGTACTATCACCAATGTGCTATGGGAAAAATAATTTTGCTAGAATTTTATACCCAGATAAATTATCATACAACAGCAAGGGCAAAATAAAGACATTTTAAAATATACAAAGAATTCCCTCCCCCACCAAACTCCCTGGTGAACAGAAAGAACTATGAAAAGTTGGACTTCAGCCAGAAGAAAAGTGCACCCAAAAAGAACACTTTGGATTCAAGAAAACAAAGTGATCAGACAACTTGACAAAATGCCAGTACATTTAATTAACTTTTGACTATAAGAATTGTTTTAAATTTGAAACATAAAAATAAAACTCTAGGCAGCAATGACAACATGGGAGAGGGGAGGACTGTTAAATGGGTAAGGTATATAAAGCTCTTTTTTTTAGGAATAAACAATTTCATGATAAATTTGTTAGAAAAATTATAATTAAGTATATATGTCAAAAAATAAAAGATAATTCTGAGAGGAATAGAAGTCTAAAGCTCTCATATCAGCAGTAGAATACAAATCCCTTTACTAATCCAATAGAAGGCAGGAATGGAAAAAAAAGAAGCAAAGAGAAAGAAGGTAAATGCAAAACACAAAATATGATGGAAGAATAAACCCAAATATGTTAGTAATCACAATAAATGCACATGGATTAAATTCACCTAACAGGGGCACAACTAAAATAAAATTCACAGAAAGATTAAATATGAAGATATGGAAAATATGTGTCATACAAATAATAGCCAAAAGAAAGGTGACATATCAATATAAGAATTTGTTATTTAAGCAATCAGCATGACAAACGGTAAAGAGAGGAACTACATAAGAATCAACCATGATACCTAATGCAGAATATACTTTAAGAAACACTGCCTACTACATGCCAGGAATTATGTCTGCCTTCTATACTGCTGTTTCTTCAGTGCTTGACACATAGGTGTATTGTAAATATTAATGAGAGGAATGATTACCATATTATATTGAAATGATCTGTTTATGTGTTTGTCATACCACAAAGGCAAGGGCCCCATCTTATTAATACTTATGCCATCAATACTCAGCAAGGCACCTGGCACAAAGCAGGCACTCCGTAAATTCACACTGAATTCAAGGATAATCTCTTCCACAAAATCTCCCCTAACTGTTCCTGCCTATAATGAATTATCCTTCAGTTTTACTTCTATAGCACTCACGATTTGTAGTACCCAATGTAGCAATTGATGATATAGTAATGTCTTCTAGTTTTCTCTCAATATTTCCAACCTTGTTTCTCCAAAAATATTTCAGATTCTTTGAAGATGGAGAGCATGCCTTATATTGTGCCAAGTGCCTTACCAAGTACTTGAATAAATATGTTTCTTGGCTGATGTCACTATTTAGATGAGTGTGGGTTAGACAACTGTGCCAGCTGTCCATGCCAAGGCCTCCAATGGGTTATCTCCATTCTCCTTTTTTCAGCCCTTGACTAAAGAGATCACTGTTTGGAGGTAGTCTCATATGCAAAGAATGTGGAGAAGTTATTGGGAGGGGTGGGAGAAGGCAGCCAGTGCTCAACGCAGCCAAGCCTCTGCGCATTACTACTTATGGCAAAATAGTGAGGGGGGAAATGCCTGTGATCCCACAGAAAAAGTGGGTGTGGGAAGTGTGGGAAGTGAGAGGGAGATAAGTGAGGAAAGAGAGCATGGTTCACACACTGCTGAACAGAGCGTGGACCTGACCTTCCACTGGCAGGCACGGGATCAGGAGTTAATTGACACCAAAAGGAAACCCCAAGGCAAACAGCTAAATTCATCCACTTGAGTCCTTGTATGGAAGACAGGGAGAGATGTTCTCCGTCTACGGACAGGGCACAAGAGGGTAACCTATGACAAGGGGCTCCTAACTGGGAATCTGCAGAGGGTTAACAACGAGCACTGGAAGCATCTTTTTGCCTGTATTCATGAGAAAGACACACAGGCTGGAGAGGTTTAATCAGGGCTCCGGGATGAGGTAGGGCGCTGGGCTGGCTGACCTCCCAAGGTCCTTTCTAATCCCATAATTATATGGTGAATGATGCTCTTCCCCATTTATGCTTCTACACACGTCGGCACCCAGTTTGATAGTAAGTCCTCTGGGCTGCCTTCCAGGTTTAGTACGGTGCCATGCAAGCTGCTGGCACTCAACAAACGACTCAAATATTTGTTGAATGAAGGAATAAATGGACCAAGTGTTTAAATAGAGCCTGCGTGACCTCCCCAGCTGTAAAGTACGGTGGCACGATCACTTGAGCAGAGATGGCAACACACACACACACACACACACACACACACACACACACACACACACACACACACACACACACACACACACACACACACACACACACACACACACACACACACACACACACACACACACACACACACACACACTTCACATTCCCACCTGGGGAAAGCACAGACCACCTGCCAGGCTGCGGGAGTTTCCTTGGCAAACATCCCTTCTCTGCTGCTTTACAGCGGTGCCTCCAGAAGGTCAAGTCACCCAGATTTAGGACGCGTTCCCTGAGACAAAGTTTCCGTCTGGATTCTGCCCGGGCCTCCCCGGGAAGCGCGTCCGCACCGCCTCCCCGGCTCCGGGCGTCTGGGCACGCAGCTGGCCGGCCCGCAGCGCCTCCCCTTACCTTGGTGAGCTGGGCAATCTTCTTGCACATTTTCACGTGCATCTCAGGATCACAGTCCATTTTCCAGCCGGCGCCACCGCGGCCGTCCGCTTTGGAGCCCGGGCAGGTCCCGGACGGGTGAATTTTGCTGTTGAGGACAGAAGCCATCGCTAAAACGCGCGCAACACTCAAAGGCTCTCGCTCGTGTTGCCCCTGCCCAGGTTGTGCACGTGCGTGCGCGCGCGGGCGTGTGGACGTGTGGGCTTTCTCGAGAGAGGTGGCACTGCAGTCCCGCCGCCGGCGCCGCCGCGTGTCCCCCGCTTCCCGGAGGTGTCGGCCTCCCGGGCCCACCCGCGCGCCCACCCTCCTCGTCCTCGCGCTCGCTCGCCGGCTCACCGGCTCTGCGGGCACCCGCAGCCTGCGGCGAGCCTGCAACGGGAGAGCTTCGGCGGCGGGCAGCCGCCGGCCGTGGGGGGTTTGCGCTGGCCGGGCGCGGCGCTCTTGCACACGCGGGTGGCGGCGGCTCCGGACTCGGCGGCGGCGGCTCCTGCCCGAGGTGGGCATCCCCGGCCGAGGAGGAAGAGCAGCTTCAGCCTCGGGCAGCCGAGGGCGTCAAGGAAGGGGCCCTGGCGGTGTGCTCGGGGGAAGGGAGGTGCCGGTGGCGAGGGACCCGGCACCGTGACCCGCTCGCGCTCCGGAGCCTCCGAGCTCAGATCTGAAGGCGGAGGTGGAGGGCGGGATGCCGAGAGAGGGGCAAGGAGGTGACAGCGAGCCACGGGGACGCGAGGAGGTGCGGGGTCCGAGGCGCACGGTGCGGGCCAGTGCCCAAGCTGCGAGAGCGCGTGGCCGGGCTGGGGGTGGGAGCGTCCTCTCCCCATCCTGGGGAGGAGCCCAGACGTTGCGGGAGGATTGCCGGAGATCCCCCAACAGAAGGGAGAAGCCCAAGGGGTGGCAGGGGAGCGGGTGACCGAAATCTGAGACGAGAAAGCTCGGAACGCATAGTGCGGGAAGAGGTGACAACGCGGAGAAAAAGTCATCAGAGAGGTAGAAAGGATAGTGGCAGATGTGGGAAAGGTAGTAGCAAAGAGGAATGGAGGAGTTGTTGAGTAACAGATGGAGCTGGAAATCTAAAACCGAGCTCAGTCAAAGTGCCTCCTCCAGATCCACACCACCGGTCCCGGGCCGGCCACAGCCAGAATCCTGCCAAGTTTTCCGATTCCCAGCTGATGCCCGTTCGCTTGCTGAAGGGAAGGTTTAGCGGGCCACATTTCTTTGTGGCCTGCTTTCTCTGGTTTCCAGCAGCGGGCTTTGGGGAAAGTGACAGCACTCTGATCAGATTTTCCCAAAGTGTGAATAATAGCATCATCATGATAAGCAGTTTGCATGGTTAATGTATTTCATTTTACAAACTGCCTTATATCAACAGTTGTAAAAACCTTCATAAACAAAGCAAGTAAGCTTCAAAGGGTCTTAGAAACCACAGTCCCACACCATCCATACTACAGGTAACAGTACCCATTTTTACAGATGAAAATTGACCTAGAAAATTTGTACCAAGTCAGGCAATTACAAGTAGCAGAGTTGTGGCTGAAACTGAGATATTTCGATTCTTTTATCCCCACTACATTACACTGCATAAGAATGTCCAACCTGGGTTTTTGGTTTCTAGTTTATCATCTTGGTTCCCCTCTCCAGAACAACTTTTCCTCTCCTAATTCCGTCAGAAAACAGAAGCCTTAATCAGAATCACAGCCAAGAGATTCTTGAGCCCTGTCCTAGACCCTCTAAGTCAAAATCTCTAGTGGTGAGGAGGCCAGAAATCCACATTTCAGACAAGCTCCCTACTTAATTCCAAATTGTTTATTTAGGGTACTTTCCGCAGGTACTTTACTACCATACTGAATGAGGAAGGACATGGTTCTCCCGCAACATACCCCCTCCACAGTCCTCAGCCTTATTTGACCAGAATTTCACCAGTACCCACTTAAAATTATAACTATGGTTATAATAATATTGGTTTATGGGCCAAAGAATGCTCAAAATTACTCCTACCCGTTATATAACTCCTTTTTTTTTTTTTAAGTCACTAACTGCTAGGGATGCACTGGAGTTTGTATTGGCCTCAATATTCAGCAAAAATCTAGGCACTGGCCTTGGGCTTTGGGAGGATGAATAAGCTGACTGCCTCCTTCAATATCCTTTCTGGCATTCCTGAAATTATACCCAATCACTAATAATGGTTGTGTTTTCAGATAAACATCATATCTAGTCAGATTAACAACATCCTGCAGTATTAATAAGGCAAGTGCTAATTACTAAAATAAACAACCCCCCACATTTCAGTAGCTTAACACAGTAACTTTATTTTTTTGCTCACATTAAAATCTGAGTTACTGGTCTTTGGACTTCCTTCCTGTCTAAAGTGAACCAGGGATTGGTTCTCCTTTCATCTTGTGGCTCCACCATTCCCTAGAAGCTGGTAGTTGTCTGCATCCAGCCAGTAAAAGGCAAGAAAGAACATGGAGAAGGTATACCCACTTATAAAACACCTTGGCCTGGAAGTGACACCAATTCTGTTGTCATTCCACTGGCAAGAACAGATTGCAGGCAATATCTAGATATAAGGGGGTTTGGGAAATACAATTCCTGGCTGGGTAGCAATTTCTAGTAATTCTATACTATGAAAAGGAGAGCACAGATTTTTGACGTATGACTATAATTACCTATTGCAAATAATTCAGACTTATTGTTAATATCTGAATATTCACCTTTAAATAAAAATAAAGATTCCAGATATAAATTGAAATGAAAAAAAAAACTCACTAAAATGTGAGTTTTATGAAGGCAGGAATTTTACTGTTTTGTTTACTGCTAAAGTCCCAGTGCTTAGAATAGTATTTGGCACTGTGTAGGTGCTCAATAAATATTTGTTAAATGACTAACTAAATGAATGTGCTTCTATCAGTCAGCTTAAACATTAATATGTGTATTGCAACATTGAAGTGCTCCAAATAATTAATGATTGTGAAAACTGCTAAGTTTATGTACAATAACAGATATTGAGAACCTTCTGGAAGCTGATTACAGGGAAAAAGATGGATAATAAGAATAATAGGCTAGATAACATCTAAAAGGATAAATCAAATGCATAAAAACATGTAAGTAATAATACATGGCAGAATAATAGATTCAATTATTTACAATTCTAAGAGTTGTAGAATTGGTGTACTAACATTCAAAATTTCAAATAAAATAAGTGTTAAGAACCATATTTGATATGTAGTTATTTTATGCCATTTAGATAAGTTAATTTTTAGGAAAAAGTCCATTTGGGAACTCTTCAGTCTTTTGGGTGTAACTTAAAAATAGAATGTCAACTTTCTTACCCCAGATTTTTTGGAAAGGACAAACTCCAAAGATATATAAACCATATATATATATAATAAATCACCTTTAATGTGTGTGGATAAAATGAAGAATATAAAGAAAAGAAGAAAGTACTTGAGAAAAATGAGATACCTAAAATATTCTGTTCTCAGTAACCAAATTTGAAAATGTAACACATGTGAAAGCTAAAATGATAAACTTCTGAAAAAATGTAGGAGAATATCTTCATAATATTCAGGCTAACAAAGATCTGTTAAATCATTAACCATAATAGAAAAAAACCCTGATAAACTGGATTTCATCAAGATTAAAAACTTCTAATCATCAACCTTACCATTAAGAATATAAAAAGGCAAGACATGGAATGGCAAAGATATTCATAATACATATACCTGACAAACAACTTATGTACAATGTGTATATATATATATATATATATAACTCCTACAAATCAATAAGAAAAAGATAACCTAATTTACAAGTGGGCAAAAGACTTGAACAAGTACTTTTAAAAGAGGTATCTGAATGCCCAATAAGCCACTAATCATGGAAATGTAAATTAAAGCCATAAGGATATACCACTACACAACTACCAGAATGGGTAAAATTAAAAGGACTGACAATAAATAACAAGCATATGATCTAGTGTTATATAGCAATAGCTAACAACAATTTATTGTATATTTTCAACTAGCTGTAAGAGGTTTTGTATGATCCCACCACAAAGAAATGATAAATGTTCTATGTAATGGAAAAAAAAAAAAAAAAAATCACTGGTTGCCAGGGTTTCAGGAGAGGAAGAGGGGGAGGCAGAGATAAGTTAGTGAAGCAAAGAAAAGTTTTAGGGCAGTGAAACTTCAGTATGATACAATGATGGTGAATACATGACATTATACATTTGGCAAAACACACAGCTGTACAACACAAAGAGGGAACTCTAATGTAAAATTTAATTAATAATGTATCAATATGGTTCATAACTGTAACAGAGGTACCACACTAATGTAAGATATTAACAGGGGAAATTGTGTGTGGGTGTGTGTGTGTGGGGGGGAATAGTCAACTGTCTGTACCTCCTGCTCAATTTTTCTGTAAACCTAAAACTGCTATAAATTCTATTAGCTTAAAAAAAGAAAAAAAAAAAAAAAAAAAAGACATGGAGCAACTGGACCTTCCATGCATTGCTGCTGGAAGTATAAAATGATACAATCACTTTGGAAAGTGTTTAGCAGTTTTACCAAAATTAAACATACACCTACCCTATGACACAGCAGTTTTACTCCTAGGTATATACCCAAGAGGAATGAGTGCATATATCCACAAAAAACACAAAGTGTTTATTGCAGCTTTACTTGTAATAGCCAAAAATTGAAAGGAACTCAAATGCTAGCAACAGGTAAAAGGATAAATGAATTACGGTACATTCATACAATTGAACAGTCTACAGCAATTAAAAAAAACTTATGTTGATGAAAGATGCCAGGCATAAAACAATACATACTGTATGATCCCACTTAGATGAAGTTTATAGAGAACAAGCAAAACTAATTGATCTTAATAGAAAAGTAGTTATTTCTGGGGAAGGTATAGACTGGGAAAGGGCATTAGGGAATCAGAAATTTTTTGTACTTTGATCTGACTGCACACATCTTGATATGATAAATATCAAGAAGTGCACTTATGATTAGTGTACTTTACATACTTTACTATATGTGTATTATCCCTTACTTAGGAAAAAAAAGAGATGAACAAATTGGTCTGGCATGGTTCACTTAATAGATTTGATGACAGAGAGAAAACATCAGCACACATATCATTTGCAATTAAATCAAAATTTATTCTGAGATTATATAATATTAATATAAACAAAGCACTGATAAAACCCTAAACCATAATTCATAGCCAAAAAATCTAAAATATTATATGGGAATATATTGTACACCAGCCACTGGGTATAACAATATCTTGATAGTAGAAACACTATGGAAAATGAAAAACAATATGAAATTTCAAAATATTATTTTTAAAAAGTAGGTAATTTCTTATGGTTTTCAATCTACTGAGGCTAAAATTTAAACAAAAACTTATTGAAGTTACTGCTATAGACTATGCATTATTTCTATACAGAAAAAACTTTTAAGATTTACCTAGCCAAGGGACAAAGTTCCTTTTACAAAACAAGTATTGAAAAACTTTTTTTTTCTGAAAATATGTACATCTATTGTAATTGTGGAGGACGATACCTGAAGGACCAATCCAATACCTGACAATAATAAAATTTTACTATATTTTAAATGTCAAACTTCTAAAATATGATTATTAAATTATAATAACATTACTTTTCAAGAAAGAAAATTAAAGATTCATTTCTGTAACATAGGGACACTCATCCAAAATGTGTATTTGGTGTACTTTGAATTGCTTCATTTTATCATTAACCTAGTTTCCTATGTACTTATCTTATTTCCCCCTAATGTCCAAACATCTATCCTATTCCTTTCTATAGAACTGTACTTACTTTGTTCCAAATTTTCCTAGGGACCTGCTTCCTGGAATCCCCATTTTACTTACTTGACATAGCAGTCATCCTGGGACTTTCCTTCATCAGATCTATAGTTTCAGGATCTCATACCTTTGTACTTAGATTACTCTCTTGTTTTGATGAAACACATCTTCCAGTGGCCTCCTAAGAAAAGGTAGATGGTGAAATAAAATTTTGAGAACATCCCAGTCTAAAGATACCTTTATTTTAGCCCCACACTTGATTGGATTGTCTGGGTACAAAATTCTAGGTTGGAAATCATTTCTCCTTTTAAATTTAAAGGTCATGCTTTTATAGTCTTCCAGCATCCAGTGTTGCTATCAAGAAGTCTAAATATCATCCTGAAAACATCTTTTTTATGTAACCTATTTTTCCCCTCTTTCAAAGCTTTTAGGATCTTCTTTAACTCTGGCTTCATGAAATATCATAATGATGTGCTTTTGTGTTTTTCATTTCATCATGCTAGGCATTCAGTGAACCCTTTTAATTTAGGAGACTAGTGTCCTACATTTTCAAGAAATGTTCTTTATTATCTCTCTTCACCTTTCTCTGTTCTGTCATTTTGCAACTGTTATTTATTAGATGTTGCACTTCATTCTCATCTTCTAATTTTCTTTTTTGTTCTTGCCTATTTTTCATCTCTGCCTTTTTGTTCTACCTTTTGAAATTTCTTCAATTATTTCCAACTCATTTACTGAAGTTTAATTTTGGCTCTCCTATTTTTCCAATAGCTTTTATTTTCTAATTGTTCATTATTATACTGTTCTGTTCTTATTTCATAAATGCAATACATCCTCCTATGTTTCTGAGAATATCATAGCTTTGAAGAGTTTGATGTGCATCTTCATGTTGTAAGTTTTCTCAAATAACTTGTGATCTTTGGCTATCAGTGTATTATTTCAAGTGACTTAAACCATATATGAATGAACAGGGCTGTGGACTCTGGGTTTCACCGCAACAAATAATCAAGTGTCAAGTGGATCTTTTCATTGTTCATCTGTTTGGTTTGGGTGGGCAGGGCTAGGTACAAGCTTGGTTGCCAGATTCTGTAGCTGGGTGGAGACAGTGTGCTGGAGGCTCATAATGTTCAGAATACTGATTCTCTCAATCGTCCTGTCTTCTGTATAGCACATCACTACCACCACCACCCTTCCCAGTCCTCAGTTCTAAATCTATCTACTTCAATTTCTCCAGGGAATGTCTTCAGTCTTTTGCTAGAAAGAGAGTTGCCTGGCTACAAAGGAAGGACAAAAATAAACTTACAAATAATCCCTTTGTTTTCAACTTTTCTCCTCACTCCCACCTTCCAGGGTAATTCTGCCTTCAAATCCTCACTCTTTTGGGCACTTTGGAAGGCAAAGATATGTGTTCCAAATATGTGGATATTTTTAATATGAATGGCTGCCAGAACTGTGTTACCTATCAAGAATTAAAAAAAAAAAAAAAAGTAATACACTTAATCTTTCCCTTCAATGATAAAGGAGAGTGAGAAAGAAACTGCTTAAAACACACACAAATAAAAAACAACAAACCCAAACTACCTACTATTGAGACAGCATTTTGGAAACATATGTCTGGAAATGTTATAATGGTTATGCAGTTCTTTTAGCTAAATACCACACATCTCCTATAAAAAGTCTCGTATCTGCAATTGGGCCTCCTCTTCCACCACTCAACAGTTCTAACCTCATGTCAACTATGTGTGAACTCTCTCAAGTATTTAGAGGTAAGAAAACAACTATATGACTACAACTCGAGCTTAATCAATGCTAATTGATAATATAGGGTTGCCAGATAAAATACATGAAGCAGTTAAATATGAATTTCAGATAAGTTACAAATAACTTTTTCCTGGCCTATGTTCAATACTTCATTGTTTATTTGAAAGTCAATTTTATTTGGATGTCCTATCTTTTTATTTGCTAAATCTGGCAACCCAACACATTTAAAGAAATGTGTCCGAAGTAGAACGTGACTAACATAGATAAATGGGGTTCGAAGAAGAAACTGGGCTCTGAACAAATGCACTCAAGCCACTGGGAAAGTCTACTTCACTACCAAATAGGAAGCCAGGGGCCAACACCGTATAACACACTTTGCTGTAAGTGTCCATGGAACAAACTAGCTGGGGTCAACATTAATGCCAGCCTTCAATTAATTTAGGAATATGGGCTCGCTAGATAGCGGCTAGCCCTTTGTGTCATCAGAGCTCTGCCATTCTAGCAAGCCATTCTGGTTACTCAGGGTGCAATAATAAAGCCAATCTAGTCTTTTTTTGATGGAAGATGGCCATACCTTGAATGGTTCCACTTATTTGGGTTCCTCCCAAAGGAAGTTGCTCCTACTGGACCAATACCTAATTAATATACTGTAAAACATCAGTTGATATATTGCAGTGTCAGGTCCCATAGCTGATGCCATAGAGGGGTAATATTAGGCATGGGCTTAGCAAAGTTAACCCAAATATAATAATTTTCCCTCAAGTAAGAAGTTAGTATCACCTTCTTAATCTATTAACTGCAATGCTCATTTTAAGACTGTTTCAAGTAATCTAATTTGATACACCAGCTTGGTGTCTGTGTATACTAGGAACTCAGTTTTAATTTTGTTAGGCTGGCCAGTGACCTGATTCTCCTTCTGGATTACTAGGTATGTAGGGCCTAACTTCCCAAATGATCCTAGGAATTTTCATATCATGTGTCTGAGTCATCTGTCTTCTCAAATAAACTGCTCAAATTCCAATTAACTTACTGTGATATGACCCAACCCCAAACTGCTATTAATATTTTTAATTGCCGCTACACTGTTTAGAAGCAACAACCCTGATTGTCTTGTTGCTACATTATTTTAAATTATCACTTTTAAAAAAAATCAGGTATTCATTTCCTGCATTTTATTGAGAAAAGCTGGTCATAGTTCTTCCAGATCACAGGAGGTGGATAGCCAGCAAGTGTCAAGTCATTGTGATATCCCCATCCTTTCCATTTTCTTGATCTCACTTCCAAACAGTATATCATCTTACCATTGCCACCAATTGAAAGGAAGAGCTTGGCAGATTGTATACAATTGTCAGACTCAGAGGCTGGCTGGTTAGCTCAGTTGGTTAGGGCATGGTGCCGATAACACTAAAGTCCAGTGTTCCATCCCTGAACCAGCCAGACACCAAAAAAAAAAAAAAAAAATCAGACTCAAATATATGGCCATTAACTAAACTTTGTTTAAAATTGCCAGATACATCATAGCAACTTTCCTTTTGACAAAAGCAAGCGGACATAAATACCTGGTGGTTGGTGCCAGCTAGTGTAGTTCCCTCAGTCCAATGGATATTGCTCATTGGTGGACTAATATGCCATCAGCTTGCAGAGTGGTCTCATGAAGTCCGAGATGTTATCCATACTTTCTGGGCTTTTCTGTATAACCTAGCCATCTGAGCAAAATGCTTCCAGCCCTAATCTTTGTGTGCCACTGCCTTGTAAACTTTGCATACACATTAAATATGTATATTAAGTACATATATATATTTTGTCTATTACCTTGGTTGACTACCCCTTGTGGGGCTTAATTGTTGGAGTGTGCCCTCCACATGAATCTTCACTACACTTGAATGGCTGCTCCTTTCAATTCTTTTATGTTATCCTCCACTATAAGCAATTTTCAAGTATTTAAGGGAACATTATATGGATTAGGGTTTAGGCTTATTTAATGTGACCCTAGAGAGCAGAAATGGCTTGGGGTAATGTATATTGGTTCATACATTTTAAAACTATATTTTATTTCTTATGTGTGGCATCGTACTTAATTTACATTCCCAGAGTCTGAACTATAGTAGGCACTCCTCTGTAATATTATTGGATGAATGACTAGATTTCTAATAGATATTTAAAATTAATGGGCCTCTCCAAAAGTCATTGAGTTCTCTATCACTAGAGCCAAAAGTAGAAAGCTATTTATTAGAGATGTAAGACAATTTATGCATCGGTAAGAAAATAACCCAACTGATTTCTAAGGTCTCTAACTGCTTTAACAATCTACTCTAATATCAAAACATTGTCTTCATCATAGAGAAATCTTTTAGACGGATAGATGTGATAAGACCCCCTGCATGAAAATCATCTAGTGGGGACCTGTCATCTACTCTCCTCCTGCCATGTATGGATTTTCTCCTTTTCTTAAGAAGCAGATAGGATTAAAAGATGTGATTATGGTCTTCTAGGTTCAAGGAATCTGAACTGCTTTAACAAAAAAGAGTGTCTATCTGCACAGACAGAGAAAAACACCTTTAAAGAACTTGTTAATGTCCACTGGTTTAGAAATCCTGTTTCTTTACTTCCTTGATAAATATTCCTATACAGGATAAATTCATCTCTCTGCATCCTAATTGTAGTAACTGCACTTAACCAGAGAGTGCAAAAGTGGTAAATTCACCCTCAACCTCATGTCTATGGTACACAAAAATAAATACAGGTTTAAAGGCTTCTTCAGGCACCCATCATTTTGTGCAACCTGGGAATACTTAAAATATATAAACAAATAGGTTCAAATTTGGATCTTGACTAAATATCAGACATTTTTCTCTTCAAGTGTGTTTCTTCTCTAGAAATGCCAAGTCACCACCTCCTATCAGAGATACTACATAGATATAGACAATACACCTAGTAACCATATTAAATACTTACTGAATGTTGACTACGCCTCAAGCAAAGCACGATCTATTTCATTGTTGAGGACAAATCACCAAACTCTGTTCAGCATATACAAAGCTATTGGTTTATTCAGCTGCCAAGCTGGGAAAAGGCTTCCTTTCAGAGTTAATAGCAAAAATGCATTCATGAGCAAGGCACTTTTACTTACTTAACACACACACGTGCACGCACACACACACACACACACACACACACAAACACACACACAGAGGAACATATTACAGAAACATAAACATCAACATATTTTAATTTTCAGACTTCTTTCCTACTCACCCCGCCTTTAAAAAAAAAAGGAAACAGGTTCTAGTAACATTTTAAAAACCAATTTCACAGAAAATCTACATAGGAACAGTTTGATACATTTAGTTACACTAACAGTATGATATGGTTTCAGGTCAATAATTTCCACTAACAAATATTTTTTTCTACCTACTACAATCCCTCCTTTTTCCTTAAGATGGAACAACTAAGGCCTAGCAGAAATACTCATTAGGTTATAAACATTCTTTTGTCTCCTTATAGTTGCTATACGTTTACAGAATTTGTGATTCCACTGCTGCTTCAATTTTTTGATGCCACGTTATATACAGCACTTAATTAAGGAGAACAGAAAAAAGCAAAACTAAAATGAGGATATATGATACACTTTTAACAATCTGTTTACAATTCATTTTCTGATTCCATTTAGATTTCTAGTCAACCAGGACCACACACAGGTTTCACTCTTTATTGCAGGGTATATGAAAAGATTTAATGGTCTCATGCATTTTATTTTACGTATGCTGATTTCTATGTTTTGACTCATTTAAATAAACACAACAAAACTCACTTACAAGGGCACATACTCTTCCTTTTTTAGCCAGAAGAAAATCTAAAGCTAATCTACTTAGAAAAACAGTGCTGCTAAAACTCTTAACTTCAGATTGTATTAGGCTGGGCTTTTCTATAGAAAGTTTCTTTAAAATTAGAAGGGTTCCTGAAAAGTTTGCAATGTATATGGAAAGTGCATAAACTTCTACTCTAGAAAATGGTATACAGATGAAATACTTCAATCCATCAGCAGTTAATACTGAAAGCATGAATGCTCTCTTAATCCTTTCCCATTCATCTTTTGGAATGTATTTTATTTGCTGTTGATAAAAGTCTGAGTATATTCAAGAAACATATTGCCTACAGAACAGGTGTTAATCCCAAGGGATAATGTTACCGGCCAAATTAGCCAGAGACAGACTGGTGGGTGTCTAAACAGAATGTTCATGCTGTAATTGCAAGTACCATAATAGGTTTGGAGTAGTGTAGGCTAGGTTTGAAACTACAAACTCTCATCTCCAAACAAAAGATAAGAACCCCTAAAGGGTGCCATATGTAAGCATATTTATATAAAAGCTGGGAGAGAAATCCATATCCCCATTAGTTTCCTTTCGTGTAGTTATTCAATTTACCTCAACTTCCTCCCTAGGAAAGAATGTCAGAGAAGAGTATGCTGAGAAAGGTATTGGGGGTAGCCAACTTCTTGCTCTCCACATGGCTATTCTGAGTGTTAGGTAACAAAATGGGTGGTGGTCTACTTTTTACTTCCCATTAAAAATCAGGTGTCTAGTTAAAGTCTCTTCAGATAAGCAGAGTGAATTGGGGGTTGGAGGAGTGGCAGGAGAGAACTGAATGTGGAGAATATTCAACTTATCTTTTGTAATATGGTTTCTTTTGGCTAATTTTCCATTGAAATTCTCATTTTATCTACAGGGTATGTCAAAGGATATGTGCACAATACACATCTTCTGTAGCAGAGTTATAGGACCCGTGGGTATATATTTGGTGCTTGGTAGTACTTTGGCTTGCCAGGGCATGGCATAGATTGGTTGAGAAGACATTAGTTTCTCAACTGTGGGCTGTATAATGATTAACTCTGTACCGCTTTCTCAATTAGCAATATCACAGATATCAGAGCAAATGGTGGAAATTTACAGTGATGCAGTTAGGAGTTTGTTAACTGCCTTTTGGAAGTCAGTGTAGGAGTAAGTAGTGTTGATGGGTTCAGTGCGGGTTGTTTCCTTAACTGTTTTAGTTAGCCAGCCACAACAACAACCAGAAACACATGAATTAGGGATCTGTTTTAGGTATTCAGGTATGGGAGTGGCTCTACTCAAAGTTCGGCTTAACTGTTTGGTGGCAAATTGCAGTGCTCCATTTAGAGTGGCATGATCTTGAGAGAGCCGGCTGGGACTTGTAAGGGGCTTTTGAAAAGGTGGGACTCCACAAGAGGCCAGAGGGGGCCATTCAGGAATTGGTTCCAGTTTGGGGACACAATGGGAGCAATGGGAGAGTCTTAGACCTATCTCTCGAAGTATATGGACAGGTGTGCTTGGATCTAAGAGTTTAGCATGATATAACCAGGAATTAGGATTTAAAGGTTTCCAGGTTGTAGAATATTTTAAAAGGCACTTAACCTGCCAGGCAAGACTCTCAAGAGGTGTTAAGTTGGGCACCATGGGGTCCTCCTCTTCAGAGGAATCCCACTCTTCCCCAGAACTCTCATTTAGGTAGCTGGTGTTTTCTTCTTCCTCACTTTCTGATTCTGATAAGGGATCAGGAGAGGGATTTCTGGGACCCATTAGAATAAAACAGAGTAAGGAACCAGAAAAAGGTAACAATCTAAGCCAGCAGAACACTGACTAACATTGGCGTATAGCAACAAGAGATGAAAAATCCTTTCACCAAGATTAATTTGTCTGTCTCAGTCCACTACACACACAAAGTATACTCTGGCCCACACCACTGTGCAGTTCTTCAAGATTATGTTGTATATTCTTCACTTACAAGGAAGACGTTTCAGTTCTCAGGATCAGTTCAGTGTGTAAAAGTGTTAGTCACTTACCAGTGGCACAGGTCACAGAGTATCTCCTTCAAATCCTGGCTACCCAAGAAGAGAAGGGGTCCTCATTTAGGCAAGCTGGTTTTCTTAGCATGGTCTCAACTGGTAGTGATATTGTGAAGAGAGACTTTGTGCAGTCTGTTTTGCTGGCAGTGATATTATATCTACTTGGTAATGAAAAGAAGCTCAGTAGTTGCCTTGGCTGTCTGCTGGTGCAGCAACTTTTATGCAGGGGGATGATGAGATGAGCTGTCAAGGACATCTGGTGTGCAAGAATCTGATGTTTTCCACAGGTGATGCAAATGTCCTTGGAAACGTGAATTAGCTGCTGGACTTATCTGGAAAGGTAGTCTTAACCTGCGAATGAGAACACTAGAGACATGATATTAAAGCCTGAAAGCACTAGGTAATATTACTGTCCATCTAACTTTAGGGTATCCAAGAACATGGATGCTAAGCAGAAAGCCTTACAGACAGACTTTCCTCTCTCTATCTCATAGACTTAGGCTGATTCTCCCATTGGGAGTGGCTCTTACAATCACAAAATCAGGAAGGAGAGTCTTGGTCATTTTAATCCATTGGTACATAATTGGGCCAGTTTGTTTCTTAGTACTCAGTTCTAGCCCAGAAAATTACTTCTGCGAAAGCATAAAGTATGCCCCTTATGCCCCAAACTCCAAATACAGAGCTATAAAAGGTATCTTTTTACCTTTAGATGTGCTTGTTGGGATTAGTTTGGGGGGACCTGTTGTGGTGGTACAGCTGCTAGATGCTAGGACTCTTGCTGGGACCTCAGAGGTTGTGGTTGTATGACCAATTTTATATAAGCTGTTCCAGAAAAAAGAAAAAAGCATGAAAACTGACTACCTCCTTTTATGAGAATAATAAAAAATGAATTCCAAATCTAGAGTCAAACCAAATAAGAAAAGCATAGTCTCATTTTATTTGCTAAAATTCTAAGTATTACTTAACAGAATCCAACAGTACATTAAAGAAAAAAAAAATATAATCGCCTAGAGCTTATTCCAAGACAGCAAGAGTAGCCCAACTTCAGAAAATTTATAAAGGTACCAAAACTAAAGGGAAAAAAATTTTTTTACCAACTGTGCATATTTAACCTTTCTTAGTTCCTGATCAACACCTATTTATGCTTTAAAAAATAAAACAAAAGATTCTTGCCAATCTAGAAAGTTTCTCAACTTGGTAAAGACTATCTACCAAAAACTTTAAGCAAATATTATCCTAAATGAGATTAGATATATTCCCTTTAAAAGTGAAATGATGGATGACCATGATGACTGATAATATGCTAGTCAGTGTTAAAAAAAAAGAATAAATGACAGGTGAAATAATTGAAAGAGAAGAGGTGAACTATTAATTCACACATGATATGGTCATCTAATT
Organism: Cynocephalus volans; assembly: GCF_027409185.1. Classification (NCBI taxonomy): domain Eukaryota; kingdom Metazoa; phylum Chordata; class Mammalia; order Dermoptera; family Cynocephalidae; genus Cynocephalus; species Cynocephalus volans. Next base: position 15,134,757 of record NC_084468.1, read on the forward strand.
AAAAAAAATAACATATAAAGTATTAGAGCTAATAAAAGAGCTCAACAAGGTTCCTGGATCTGAGATTGACCTATGAATATTAACTTAATTACTTATAAAGCACCTATTATTTGCCAGGTACTACTCTAGGAACTGCACAAATGTTAACTTATTTAAAATTTTCCTAACAGAGCAGAACTGTGGTTACTAGAGGAAGGGAAGGGGAAAGGGGAGAAGGACAGTGAGAGGTTGGTTAATGGACACAAAATAGCTAGATAGGAAAAATAAGTTCTATTGGTGTACAGTTGAGCTAGACATCTATAATTAAAGATAATTTACTGCATGTTATTATATGGCTAGAAGAAATCAAATGTCCTCATCACTGAGAAATGACTAAGTTTTACAATGAGGAGTATGTTAATTACCCTCATTTGATCATCATGCATTGTATACATGCATTGAAATATTACTCTGTACCCCACAAACATGTATAATCAATGTGTTTCAACAAAAATAAATAAAATTCTCCTAACAATCCTACAAGGTAGTACTTTTATTGTCCTCATCTTACACATGAGGATTAAGTTACCTGACCAAGGTCATATATCTAAGTAAATGATAGAGCAAGGATTTGAACCCAGGCACTCTTATCTTCTACATCAACAGCACAAACTAGAAAATACATTACATAAGTACATTTTACAAGAGGAAAAACAAAAAAACCCCAAACCAATAAAGGATCTAGGAGTTAATAATACACAAGATCTAATAAACAACATCTAGGAACTAATCAATAATATACAAGATCTAATAAAAAACATGGAACATAATTTAAAATAGAGATATTCCATGTTCTTGGATGGAACAAATGAATATTATAAAGAATATCAACTTTCTCCAAATTAATTTGTGCAATTCCAATCAAAGTTCTAAAAATGAACTTAAAGTTTATTTGGAAAGAATAAAATTCCACATATACTCAAACCAATTGTTTAAAACAGAGGAGTAAAGGGAGTCTTTGCCCTTCAAGATTTAGTACAAAAGTCACAGAAATTAAAATAGGGTGGAATTAGTATAAGGATAAATGGCTCAATAGAGCAGAATAGAGCTCAGAAACAGAGCCAAATATAATTTGAGAATGTATGATAAAATAAGGTTGGTACATAAATCAAGAGAGTGCATTAAGTACTTAATATTGATACAACTGGCTCATTTCATCTAGAAAAATAAGACTGTATACCTATGTAATGCCACATATAAAGGAGGACTCATGATGGATTAAAGACCTAAATAGGGATGGTGAAACTATATAGTTAATCAAATATAACACAGGAGAATGTAACTTGATAAACAAAAAATCATAAAGCACAAGACCAAAAAATCATAAAGCACAAGACCAAAAAATGATTAGTTTAATCACATCGAAATGAATCATTTCTTGATTGAACTAAAGATATCCAGGACAAAGTTAACTACAAGTCAATATTTTTTTTAAAAGGTAGATAGAAACTTCAATTAATAAATTAGCAAAGGACAAAAATATCTAATTTATAAAAGAGAAAATCCAGAAGCATTAACCATATGATCACATTATGCTATGAGTTTGGTAAAAATTAGAAAGTTGGATGTGAGTGGAAAGTTGGAAAGTGTTAGTGAGTTCCTTCAGGAACTGACACTGCTGGTGAGATTACACACTGGGATAATCAGTCTGAAGAGCAATCTGGCAGCACTACTTAGCCAAACTATTTGTACATCTCACGATCCAGCAATTCTACTTCTGGGCCTCTACAGCAAAGAAATTCTTCATTAAGACCAACATGTATGAGGATATACCTTAAAGCTTCATTTGTGATGACAGTTAGAAGCATCCTAGGTTTTTATCACCAGAGTGGATAGATAAAATGTAGTGAAATCACATTAGAAATATATGAGTACACAGCAATACATACATGTATGGACATTAGAGGCATAGCTCTAAATGAAAAAAGCAAGAAACAATATCAACATCTCATTTATGCCATTCTACAGAATCACACCTAAAGGGGTGATTTCCAAAATGAAAGTCGGTGAACACTTCCAGTTTCAAATACACTATGTTGCGCTAATAAAGTCATATAGTAGGCTGCCTGGTTAGCTCAGTTGGTTAGAGCAGGGTGTTGACAACACCAAAGTTCAGGGTTTGATTCCTGTTAGCAGCCAGCTGCCAAAAAAAATTTTGTTTAAATAAAAAATTTTTTCAAAAAGTCACATCGTCCATCTTCAAGTCAGTGATTTTCCTCTAATGAACATTTCTCTGGTTTCCACACATTCTTTTTATCTATTTCAGTTCCTAACACAGTGTCTGGCATATATTAGTAGTTTGGTAAATGTATTGCAAAGAATTAATTAGAGAATGACAAAGGTCTGCAGTAAGTAACTACATAAACATGTTCTCTTTTACTCCAGGGAGAGAAAAATTCCCAAACCATAATATTGCCAAACTGGTAATATGTTGTACAAAGACAAGTAAAACAATTTTTAAAAGCAGGATAATCAAAGATGATGTTACTACAGCAATATAAATGAAAATGCTTATAACTTCATCTTTAAGAGGAAACATAAAGGTAAATACTTTCAAGTTTAGTTTACAATATTTTTACTTAGTTCAATCTGCAAACAATAGTCAATCTTTGTCATGTACCATAAGTATTTATTTATTGAGACAGGAGTCTGTTGGTTTTAATTGTTCTGTCCTCTTATATTTTTACTATTTTCATTTCAACCAAACTCCATCAGGAAGATTATTAATTAGTGACACTTCAGTTACTGTGTTACTCAAGCATTCTTAAAAAGGTTCACTCTACTTTTTAATCAGCAATATGACAGAAAAAGTCTATTTGAAGGCTTATGTAAATTCTAGATATATGACAATGAGCCCATCACTATTACTCCTTTACATTCCATGTACGTAATTTTCCCACATCAAAACTAACTATACCTACTCTATATACTTCTATGTATAATTTACCTTTAAAGAATTATTTTCAAATTTCGAAAACTAAATAGCCTTACTAAACATATTCTTCAGTCTTTGTCATTTCTTCAACTAAACTAATTTTAACAAGGACAGGAAGAGATTTATTCCCATAGTTGTTATTATTTGTTCTTTACCATAGCACTAAACACAAGTTAAGAAACCTGTAAGGCAGTGAGACTATGATGATTAAATTTAATCTAGCATCTTAAAAAATTTTTCACATTATAATGTTAAAAAAATACTGACCAAAAACATATGGCATTAATAATTAAAAAAAAAAAAAAAGCTAATAAAAATATAGTTAGGCTGACCTCTGGTGGCAAGATGCCTCATCCTTCAGTAACAGACAAAATGGAACGAGATTTATTGGTGGTGAGACAACCAAATAAAATACAGCAAAGAAATAACATTATTAGAAACTTTACAAACAAAGCAACAAAGGTAGCAAGCACCCAAAGCATAAAAAGAGCTGAGCAGTTAAAGTCCACAAAATTTTTTAAAAAGCCACCAAATATCAGTTCTAATTTTTAGTTTGCCAATTGACTACACATTAAAAAAAAAGTATATGCAGTGATTCTCAAAGTATAGAACAGTTCTGCACTATCCTATACTGTAGCCACTAGCCCCATGTACTTATTCTGTCCTTGAAATGTGGCTAGTGCAATACTCAATTTTGAAGACTTAGTAAGAAAAAAAAGAATGCAAATTATCTCATTAATAATTTATAGTGATTGCATGTTGAAATGATATTCTGAATACATTTGGTTAAAAAATTAATGCCCTTTCTAGGTTTCTCTTTCCTGCAGCTTTCCAAGCAATCTACATTTTAGTTATAGTGACATTATAAATGTAATCAGGATATCCCATGCGTTTTTAGACCTCTATGCTTTTGCTCTAGCTGGTTAACCTGGAATACCCTTCTTGTCTTTCAAAAAATTGGACATCTCGATATTTTCAAAATTATAGCCAACCCAAACACTATCACATTCACTACTTTAGCAATTGAATACCTACAGTTTCAGGAATTAGGGATATGAAGCAGGAGGACGGATGAATAATTATGTTCGTACAATGGAATACCTACAACAACCTGTTTGTGCCTCAGCTGCCTCATCTTAAAAGATCAAAGTTACCTTACAGGGGTTGTTTGTAAGGACTAAATTTCGGAAGTAAAGTGTTTAAAACAGTGTTTGGTACATGGTAAGGGTCAATAAAGTGTAAATTACTATTATTAACACATCAATATAAATAAACCTCAAAAACAGTATATTGACTGAAAAAAGCCAAATTGCATGTGATTATCATACAGTGGCTAAAACATGCAGAACACTTCAATATACTTATTCAGGGATTTGTTCATAATGTCTTTAATATGTGAAAATATGCATAGTAAAAGTTAACAATAAATTTAGAGAATCCATTACTTCTGGAGAGGGAAGGTAATTCAAAACCAGAAAGGCGTACCGGCAGCTTTTTTATGTTTTATTTCTTCTGCTGGCAATGGGTACTGAGGTGTAGTGTAGGGGAAAATGGATTCCCTCCACCCTCCTAGTTTCTTTGGCTCGGATACAAATTAAGTCGACATAGATCAACAGGGAAAAAATTGTATTTAATTACGTAAGCAAGGGAGTCCCACAAGGGTGAGATGAATGAAGCTTATATAAGACAGCATCATGAATTACAGAAGGAATAGGGTCTTGGGGCTTCTTGGGGGGTGGTGGTGACACAAGTTATGGGAGGACGAGGGGAGGAAATTTACAGTGAATAAAGGCTATCTTGTTATGCAGTTGTCTCTCAGGTAATAAAAATGATCTCAGAGCAGCTCTCTTCCTGATACAGATACTTTACTAATGTACATTCCATTTATAGATGTACATTTCTCTTAAAAAAGGACAGCTTTTCAGAGTTAATGCTGTGTCTGCAGTTTCTCAGAAAAACCTACAAAGGAGTATATTTGGGGGTTGCATATTCTGGTCTCCTACAGTCATATTTTGGAGTGGTGTGTCCTGACCCCAACAGAGATACTTGTTTTTGTCTGATATAATTACATTTTTTTTTAAGAAAAGGTTTAGAGATGTAGTTTCCTGCTCCTTATCTTAACCAATACTCTAACGACCTTTCCATACACTGCTTTCTCTTTTGTTTAATTCACGGTCGTTAATGCACGTTTGTAAACGAGGCCTGGAACGGTGGCACATCCAGAACCAATCGCAGCTAAATTAATCCGTGCCTCCCGTCGCAGCGGTCCCTAGACCGCCTCCACCCACTCCAGAACCTCCCAGACGGCCTTCACCAGGCCAGGAATGAAGGCCGTAAAGAGACCGCAGCCCGACTCCACGTGGAGACCTGGAACGGCCCCCTCAGCCGACCCAGGAACGTTTCCCTTCTCAGCAGAAGTCGGGCGGCGAGGCCCCGCCCTCCCGAACATCCTATCTTTCTTTTCTCCATATCCCTCGAAACGTACCCCTCTTCTCGGCATCCCCCGCCCCGTTAGCCGGAGCGGCGATTGTTACCCTCAGCCATATCCCTGTTCTCTTCCAGGGAGGGTCTTTTCTTCTCTCTGGCCTCACGCCCAGCCGCACGACCCCACTCGGCCTAACGCCACCAGCCCTGTCCCGACTGTCTCACAACCGCTCCTCCGCTCTGGGGAAGACGCCACTTCCGGCCGCGCCAAGGCCCCTCCTCTTAGAAACGCCACTTCCCACCAGAAAAACGGCCGCTTAGACCCCCGTGCGCATGTGCTCAAGCCGCGGGCTTTAAAGGGGGCGTGGACACATCTCTTCCCGCTCTTGCCTCTCGGCGCTCTCGCGGCAGTCTCGCGGTATTTGCTTCTCCCGCGGGAGTCATTTGAACGCTCTGGCGGTAACCACGCCCTGTGCGCTCCGAGGCCGGCTCGGGAGTGTCTGAGGAGACTTTGGAGAAGTCCGTTAGGGGCGCTGGGGCTGTCTGCATCCGAGCGCGGGCAGGGCTCGTCCCGGCGCCATGGGAGCGGAGAAGAGGCTGCTGCCCATTAAGGAGGCCGTTCGCCTGGCGCAGCAGCCGCACCAGAACCAGGCGAAGCTGGTGGTGGCGCTGAGCCGCACGTACGGCACGGTAAGCGCGGCCGGCCCCGCGGCCCCGGGCCTCGGCCGCCGCCCCTCGCCCTCCCTTGGCGCAGCCTCACCCAGAGACCTCCCGTGGCCTCCGTGCTCGGTGCACCACGATCCAACCTTGTTTACCTTCGCGAGCTGCTTCAGAGCGACCTGAGGTTCGGGGACTTCAGGCGACTTGCCCGAGGTCGCCCAGGCCCACGTGAGAATGACCCCGAAGCCCGGGCGCTGTTCCCACCGGGTCCAGCCTTTGCTTTTTGGCGTCTATACTCCCATCCCTTTTCCTTACCGGAAGCCCCCGGGGCGACGCGGACGGTTAACCTTAGTCTGAACTTGGAGAGAGACGTTTACGAGCACCGAGGCGACCATGCACCAAGTTTTGGGCCGCACTGTGGATCCTGAACGTGGTGGTTCAGTGGTGGTTGTCCCTCGGGTCACATCACATCAGTAATGAAACGTCACATCGTTAGGACCTGGCTCTTCCCATTCGTGTAAATACTGTTTGTTTTGAGTGGAGCGATGGGAAGAATAGGACAATAAATTTGGGGAGGAGAAATTATCTTGAGGTCCAAGAAAAATTGTAAGTAGATATAACAGGGCTTTGAGGATAGGATAGGATGTGAACGTTATATCAGAAAGAAATTGCTGTATGATAGAAAGGCCTAAAATGATAAATAGTCAGTGTTGATTTGGGGGCAGTGTATGAAGAAGCATATTTTTGCTAAATTCATAGTAAAGCCATATCGAGAATTTAAGGGTTTTGAAAAAAAATCAAAAGAGCCTTCATTCTCAAAATTCATGTTTGTGTACTCTCAGGGAGAAGCAAACTATAGCCTGGAGAAAAGATTTTAGTTTGTATGAGTTATGGCTAATGCGTTCAGCAGCCTTAGGATAATGTTGGGAATGAAGGATTTTTATCAGTGCAGTTTATTAAAGGTTTCTTTTGTCTTTCAGATGGATGATAAAACAGTTTTTCATGAGGAGTTCATTCATTACTTGAAATATGCTATGGTGGTCTATAAACGTGAACCAGCTGTGGAGAGGGTTATAGAATTTGCAGCAAAGTTTGTTACTTCATTTCACCAATCACATATGGAAGATGCTGAGGAAGAGGAAGATGGTGGCATTTTAAATTATCTGTTTACTTTTCTTTTAAAGGTACTATGATAACTAGCACTTTGGGGAAGCACTAAGAAAAATTTTGCCGTATTAAAAGGGCCACGGGAGTTTTAGACAATGAAATATCTGGTAATTGAGAAAATGTCTGTAAATGAGTATCTTTTATAGGAAATATAGAACTATCATTAAAATTAAAAGGTGGATGTTAAAAATAATTCCAGCATTAAATTTTTAATGATCTCTCTAAACCAGTTCTCACATGTTTGTTTTAAATGACTTCTCTGTTTTAGAAGTAAAGGAAAAGTTCCTACAAAAAGGAATATGCTCTTGTAACAGCGAATACTTCTTTCAGACTGTTTTTCAGACTGTTTTTTGAGACAGTATAAAATATGTATTTAGTATGCATATAGTTTGGTAGGTAGCATTATAGTTTCTCTGCAAGTAATGAATTACTGTTGTAACTTACTGAATTCTGAACATAGTTCAAATGGTACTGATTATTTAGGAATGGTATGTGACTGAATAAATTTTGGTTTGTTTCTGTTTTAGTCTCACGAAGCAAACAGCAATGCAGTGAGATTTAGAGTGTGCCAGCTCATAAACAAGCTTTTGGGAAGTATGCCAGAAAATGCCCAGATTGATGATGATTTGTTTGATAAAATTAATGAAGCCATGCTTATCAGACTGAAAGATAAGATTCCAAACGTGAGAATACAAGCAGTGCTGGCTCTTTCACGTCTTCAGGATCCCAAGGATGATGAATGTCCAGTGGCTAACGGTATGTGGAGCTACCTAAATCTTTTTTGTTTTATTAAATTGTCAGTAGTTGAAATTTTTTTATTATGAGCTATATATATGGAAGAGTGTTGATAATGTATATTTGATTCAAATAATAAAATACTCAAGTAACAACCACTCAACTTTAAGAAATAGAACATCATTAGTACCTTTCAAGCCTGTCTTGTGTCCCATCCCAATTGCATCCCTCTCCTTAAGAGATAACTATTGTCCTGAATTTTGGGTTAATTATTCTCTCACTTTTTAAAAATTTTAGTTAAATAACTTAATTACATGTTTGTCTTAATGTTGTTTTGCCTATCATTTTATGTAAATCGTACTATATTTTTCCTCTGAAAATTATTTCTAACCCTAACATTCATCCATATTGACAGATTTATTTTTTTACTGCATTATATCATTCTGTTGTATGAATGTAACAGTTTATCATTTCTAATGTTAATGTACCCTTTATTTGTTTTCAAGTATTATGCCTTTAAAAAGTGTTGTTACGAACTTTCTTATACATGGCTTCTGGTGCACAGGTTAAAGAGTCTTTCTAGGGTATATACCTCAGGTGGACCAGTTGGGATATATGTGGGTTCAGCTTTATTATAAAGGTACAAATGCTCTACAAGACGATTTACCAATTGATATTACCAATAACAATGAATAAAAGTATTCATTGGTCCATATCCTCTCCAGTGTTTGATATTACCAGATTATAACTTTTGGTGGTATGTATGGTATATGTCATTGTTATGCATCTTTTCATATATTTAGCAGCCAATTATATTCTGTATAATGCCTGTTAATGTGTTTTGCCCATCTTTCTATTGTGCTTTTAATTCAAAAATCAATTGATTTATTGCAGTTTTTTTATATACTCTTAAAAGAAATCCTTGGGTTATATGAATTGTACATATAGGACTCCTTGAGGATTTGTTGAAAGGCCGGTCTTGTGAATTCCCACAGTTTTTGTTTGTCTGGGAAAGATACTATTTCTCCTTCATTTCTGAAGGATAGCTTTACTGGATATAGTATTCTTGGTTGGCAGTTATTTTCTTTTAGCACTTTAAATATATCATCCCACCCTCTCCTGGCCTGTGGTGTTTCTTTTGAAAAGTCTGCTGTTAGCCTGATGGAGATTTCCTTATAGGTGACTGGTCACTTTTTTCTTGCTGGTTTTAGAATTCTTTGTTTGTCTTTTACTTTTGACAGTTTGACTATAATGTGTCTAAGGGAGGTCCTTTTTATGTTGAATCTGTTTGGGGATCTTTGAACTTCTTGGATCTGGGAAATAGCTTCTTGGATCTGGAAATGTCTCTCTCAGTACTTGGGAAGTTTTTGGCTATTATTTCATTAAATTAGGTTTTCAATGCTTTTTCCTTTCTCTTCCCCTCCTGGCACACCCATATGGGTGTGGAGGTTTATATGATTAAGGTCTGATAGATCTCTTAGGCTTTTTTCATTTTTTAAAATTTATTTTTCTTTTTTTTGGTCCAACTATTAATTTTTTTAAAAAAGCTTGTCTAGTTCAGAAATTTTCCTCCTTTTGTTCTAGCCTGCTGCTTATGCTCTTGGTTGTATTTTTTATTTCATTGAACGAATCCTTCAGTTCCAGAATTTCTGCTTGTTTCTTTTTTATTGTTTCTGTCTCTTTGTTGAATTTCTCATAAATGTCCTGGATCGTTCTTTTGACTTCATTGTGATTTCTATCGACTTTTTCTTGCATCATGTTGAGTTTCCTTAATATTGCCATTTGGGATTCCTCTTCAGGTGTTTCGCCAATTTTCTGTTGTTCGGGGTCTGGTATTGTAAATTGTAGTTTTGTTTTGAGGGAGTCATGTTTTGCTGTTTTTTTTATGCGTCTCATATTTCTGGGTTGATGTCTAGTGGTGTAGTCACTTTTAATTTTTGGAGTGGTTTTTGAGGGGAGAGACTCTTACCTGTAGAAGTATTCTATATTGATAGTTGGGTTGGTCATTGTAGATTTGATTCTGGGTGAGCACAGCAGTAACTGCTGGCTCATTCTCCACACCTTTGCTGCTGGTGTGGGCAGGCTGCTGTGTTAGGTGGGACTCGGAGCTTCCAGGGAAGGTGGGCGTGGATCTAGGTGACTTGCATTCCCCACAAGCCCTATGCTCTCTGCTGGTGCTGGTGGGCTTCCTGCATCAGGCAGACATCCGAGCTCCCAGGGAAGGAGGGCATGGATCCAAGCAGCCAGCATGCTCCCCCACTGTTCATTGGCATGGACAGTTCCCCTATGTCATTTGGGACTATTAGCTCCTGGGGAAGGAGGCTGTGGATCCAGGTGATTAGTGCAAGGGACTGGCTCAGTCCCTGCTTGCAGTCCACTGGGGCTGGGGGGTGGTGGGTGTGTAGAATCGGGTGGGGCTCTGAGCTCCTGGGGGAAAGGAGGGCATGTATCTAGGCAACTGGCACACTCCCCCACACTCTTTGCTGGGGTGTGAAGGACCACTGGTTTGGCAGGACTCTGAGCTCTCCCAGCTCTTATCCCAAAATGGCAATGTACAGCAGTGCCCTGGGACCGAGGGGTTGAGGGTGACTCTGTGTGTAGTTCCCCTCTGGAAAAATACAGTCGTGTGGGCTCTTAGCCACTCCACACACTGTACTCACTGTCCACAAGGGATGTGTCATTACTTTTCAGCCTGATTTGTAGGCGTCTGTGCCGGCCCCACTGCCTACCATGTCCCAACAGTGCAGGGTTTCTCCAATCTCCGCACTGCTCTTCCTGCTTTAGATGGATCATTGTTTCACACTCTTTGAGGTATCTTTTATTGATTAGAATTTTAATGTCAAAATTATTCATCTCTGCCATTATGATTAGCACCTTTTATCTTTTATTTAAGAAGTCTTTATGCCTGGGGTCAGAAAAATAGTCATACTTCACCTTTCCATATGTGCCTGGGTATATATTGGCTACTCTTCTGTTTCACTGTTCTCTTTGTCCCTATTACCAGTTTTATAATTTTGATAACTCACAGTGATTGATATTTTTTGGTTTTAAAGGATACACACAATAATATTGTGTAAAATATATGTTTGATAGTTAACATGTACTCCAACTTTATTAGCTGGAGAAGATGTAAGAAGTACAGGTGAATAAATATATTTAATTACAAGAAATGGGTTTTGTTTCAGTGAGTAAAACTTAGTTATTTCTTTTTAGGACTCATTAAAAAATCAAAATAATGGTCCTTTATCAAGCCATATCAGTTTAAAATAAACTGCCTGCTATACTAAACTTTCTCCTAAAAATTGAAGAGTAGCAAAGGTATAATCATAGTGATGGATTTTCTTTGACTTTTAGGGCTATTAGTTTTCAGTTTTACACTTAATGCCCAGTACATTGACTAATTCCTCATTCTGTCCTTAGAAGGGAAGTTGGCAGAAAAAAATCTTTAGCTAAAATTAAATGTGTAAGACTAAAAATTGGTATTTTTATCATTTTAAAGGCATTTAAAAATATCAGTGTGAGCTATTTTATGACTATAGTCAGATAATTTCTTTAGTACTGAAATGTGTTGCTTTATTTTTAGCATATGCTACTTTGATTGAAAATGATTCAAATCCAGAAGTTAGGCGGGCAGTGTTATCATGTATTGCACCATCAGCAAAGACTTTGCCAAAAATTGTAGGGCGTACCAAGGATGTGAAAGAAGCTGTCAGAAAGCTGGCTTATCAGGTAAGTCGAATATCATGTGTAGGCATATTCTTAAACTACAAGAAGCAATTTTTTAAAGATACTTTTGAAACATACTTGGCACATAATGCTTTCTACAATTGGGATTTTTATGGAAAGTATAGGTAATTTAGGTAGAATCTTATTGTATTAAATGTGTTATCAGATATTAATTTTTTTGGAGGTTCTGGGTAATTTTCTAAGATGAAGGCAATATTGCTAATTATGAAATCTATAAACTGTGTTTAATGATCATGTTTTTATTAATGTTTTAAGGTTTTAGCTGAAAAGGTTCATATGAGAGCCATGTCCATTGCTCAAAGAGTAATGCTCCTTCAACAAGGTCTTAATGACAGATCAGGTAAGATATACATCTTTATATACAAAACTTTAGTAGATTTTGAGGTCAGACTTAATAAGGTTTAGCAAACAAGCACTATAAGTTAGATCAATCATTCCCATAAATGTGGTGAAATTTATCTTAGTGTATTATATAGAAAACATTTCCTAGGGTTAAAGATCTTGGTATTTTGAAGGACAGAGATTATTTCATTCAATGTTCCTGTGTTTTACAGATAGAGAAACTTATACTTAAGTCTATAGAGCTTATTCATGTCCAAAGTGGGATAGGATCTCTTTCTGCCCTTTCTCTATTCCTGTAAAAAAAAAAATGCTATTCTATCCCCTTTGTGTATTCCTTGATATGAATGTGTTTTGTGCATCAGAAACAACAGTTAGGAATGGTCAGACCAGTATAATTTTTCTAGGTTCCCCAACCCCCATCTGTTATTAAACTACAGAACCTGCTTATAGGAATGATATTTTTAAAATTTCCAACTTGCATGAGAAGGCCAAGATGGCTCCATTTTGCTGTAGCAAAAAAACCAACTTGAGTTTGAAAACATTGTTAGAGGACTAATGACTAGGATGACCTTTTTTTTTTTTTTTTGTCTTTTTCGTGACCGGCACTCAGCCAGTGAGTGCACTAGCCATTCCTATATAGGATCCGAACCCGCGGCGGGAGCGTCTCTGCGCTCCCAGCGCTGCACTCTACCGAGTATGCCACGGGGTCGGCCCTAGGATGACCTTAAAAGCTAAGAATAAGGTTTGTTCAGTGATATATGCTTGTATGATTTACTACTGCAAATAGCAATCGTGTAATAGGTGAAGTCAGACAACAAGTGAACTAATTGGTATTATATCTTCTGGAGTAACACCTGGAGCCTGTTGAACTCAGAGGAGAAGGAATGCAAAGACTTTTTTGTAGGCTGTTATAGTAGTTGGGTATTTGGTGCTGATTTTTATTTTGAAGTGAGCATTGCAGTGACTTTTGCAATATCATCATACTTTTTTCTTAAATATACTTTGTTTTGCCTCTTAATCTCTACCTATTTGTACTGTAAATATCAACTTTGTTAACATTGATCTAACAAAAATTAATTAAAGCAAACAAAATACAGGAAATGGAAGCTAGAGGGAGCCTTTGTTCATGTGTTTCAAATGACTCAACAGATGCTGTGAAACAAGCAGTGCAGAAGCATCTTCTCCAGGGCTGGTTACGTTTCACTGAAGGAAATATCTTAGAGTTGCTTCATCGGTTGGATGTGGAAAATTCTTCTGAAGTGGCAGTCTCTGTTCTCAATGCCTTATTTTCAATGACTCCTCTCAATGAACTTGTGGGAATTTGTAAAAACAATGATGGCAGGTACATAAAGAATTCATTATTTGAAATGTAATACTGATAAACTTCTACAATTAAAATTAGTTTTTCCCCCCTATAACTTCAGGTTATATCAACAACTTTATCTACTCCTCTTTTATTTATTTTTTACACTGATGAGTATCTTTTTTCCTTGCTTTCCCCCAACCGCGTGTAAGAATTCATTACTTTGTCATAGACTATCTACTTTATATGATATTAGCTATGTTTTTTTCCCCTCATTTTATTACTTCAGTCTTTGCATTAGCCTACCTTGAGAAAATCCAACAACATGCAGCCCTATTGTGTGCTTGCTTATTTGATTCTCTTTTATTGTTTTAAGTTTCTGCATTCCTTTTTGTGTGAATAAGTTAATAACTTTGTAATTAAAAAAATGGTGTTTATAAATCAAATCTGCTTTTTATTCCCAGTTTTGTACTCAGTTGAATTTTTTACCTGGATATAAAGATCGTGCTTTTTCTTATTCTCAGATCATGCTTTCTCTTATTCTCTTCCTTTTAAATGAAGGAAATTGATTCCAGTGGAAACGTTAACTCCTGAAATTGCTTTGTATTGGCGTGCCTTTTGTGAATATTTGAAATCAAAAGGAGATGAAGGTGAAGAATTTTTGGAGCAGATTTTGCCAGAGCCTGTAGTATATGCAGAGTATTTACTGAGGTAAAATTTTTTATTTTTTTGACTGTGCTTTTGCTGCTGCATTAGTCAACCCCCTTTCTCAAAGTCATGCTTGATTGGCAATAAGTTAAAAACCCTTTTTTGGGGATAATATGAATAAATAGGTATGTGCATTCAGTCTTTGTGAAGAATATGCTGGTCAGTATACTGAAAAAGCAAAGTCAGTGTTTTGAATCCTCTCCTTAAAACTGTTAAGAAATGATTATGAACATTTCTCCATAAAGTTGATAATGACGATGTGTTACCTTTTGAAATCGATTGGCAAACTTTTTCTAAGTGCCAGATAGTAAATATTTTAGGGCCTATGGGCCATACTGTGTCTGTCATAATGACTTATCTCTACCATGGTAGTACAAAAGCAGCTGAAGACTGTGCAAATGATTGAGTGTGGCTGTTTTCTGATAAAACTTTTGTTGACTTTTATGGACACTAAAATTTGAATTTCATGTGACATTCTTCTGTAACTAATTCCTTTTTTTGATTTTTTAAAAAAATGTTATGACCATTTAAAAATGTAAAAATTCTTAACTTGCAAGCTGTACTAAAAACTGGTAGCAGGCTAGATTTGGTGCATGAGCTGTAGTTTTCCAGCTCATGTGGTAGACCTTGTGGCCAGTTTTATTATTAATTAAAAATTTAACTATCTGCTTTTTATTTTAAAGTTTTTTCAAAATATACCTTTTTCTTAAATTATTTAGATTAGTATAATTGTTGTCAAGTTCAAATACAGAAGAATATAGAATAAAAATGTGGAATTCCCTCTTTTATTTAATTCCCCAATCCCATTGATGTCCTTAGAGTTAACAACTAAACAGTTTGGGGTGTATACTTTCAAACCTCTTTCTCTGCATTTACATACACTTTTTAAAAATGCATACATAGGTTTCTTTTTTAAAACATAGCTTACTATGCGTACTGTTTCCTGATTTTTTTTTTAACTTTTGATACCTAGATCATTATTTGTTGGTGCATATAAATCTATTATAGTCTTTAACAGCATATCATTTCATAGTATGGTGATAACATTTAATTTATTCCTCCATTGATGGACATTTAGGGTATTTCTGGTTTTCACTGATAAAAACAAATGTGTGTTAAATTTCCTTGTACATTTTTACGTACATTTGGGATTTTGTGTGGTTAATTCTCAATAGTAGAATTGCTGAGCCAAAGGTTAAATATATTTTGATAGATATTGGTGTGCAGATTTTTAACTTTATGCTTTTGATACATTTTTAAAAATATAGTATGAATTATAGTCCTGAATTCTCTTTGTAAAAAAATACAGTTCTCTGTTTATAATGGTCCCACGTATAAGTTAGGGAGCAAAGCTATGAATGCCTTTGAATTCCCCATGCAAACTCCTGAACCTGGGATAAATATCTCAAATGTGAGCCACTATGGAAACTTATAGCTTGAGCCTATATTAACATCCTGAAAAACATGTGTGAATCTAATAAGTGTTTTAATACAATTATTTCAGGCTTTGACATTTAAGTATTCATTATAATGATGCTTGGAATCATCATTAATGTTGTGATGTTGAAATGTTTCCAAAAGGAATGAGCTTGAAGTAAAGTTTAATAATATGTATAATATAAAAGTAATATGCTTATAGAAGATAGGGAAAATATAAGACAATAAGAGGAAGTGTTAAATATTTAAATGGCATAAAGGGATGGGGGAACCTCTCCTTAAGGACTGCTTCAGAAATTGATTAATTCTTAGTTCCTGGTAATTGACATGTAAAGAGCTTGGTTACTCCTGGCTCTAAGAGGTCAGGGATTCTTAACATTTCCTTGCTTGAGTTTGTGAATTTTGAAGTAAGTAAATTTAACCTAACCAACTTATTTTCTTGTTATAAAAAAGGTAAACTTAAAATCTTATTTTAAGGATTGGTGAAAGAATATTTAAAAAATAGAATGATTTTCTTTTTGCATCAGCATCACTAGATAGGATTAGTTTCTCAGATACAGAAGCAAAATTAAATTGAAAAATTGTATCCTGATAATCTCAGGAATATATTTTCAGGCATTTTATATATTTCAGGTAGAAGATGAAGTGACTAAGAACTCTGATATGAAACAATTTCCTTTTAACTGAGTTGTTCACATAAAGTGAAAGATCAGGGGTATTAAAGGAGACTTATCAAATTAGAGTAAGTATAAGGGACACCAATAAAATTTTTAGAAAGGCCACCTTAAGTATACATTTTTGGAAAGAGCCTTAATAAAAGACTTTCTTGAGTGGTCTGTTTATTATAATGAATCTGTTTTAAAATGGTTAAAGAAAAATTTCATGGTAATTAAAATTGGTGGGTCTGTTTTAAGTTATAGTTATGCAGTTGAAGATTTTTAATCTATTAATGAAACAGCTATTTGAATTTACTTTAAAAAAAATACCCTCCGTCATGATGCTATTCATTGTGCTAAAATGGGTGGAAAAGTAGGAAGAGAACCAAATATGAGTATAAGTGAAGGTCTTTTTAGCCTGTCAGAAAACAGTAACTCTACTGATCTATTGATTTGGATAATTATCAGTCATGTAGTTTTCCTTTAGTTTCCTGCTAGAACCCAAAGGGTGGCTGATGTCTTAAAGATCCTAATCACATGGCCAGAGATATATGAGCGTTATTAACTCTTGGCTATCACTTTATAATAGATAGGAGTCTACTTATGCATCATACATTGTTCTGCAGTTTCTATAACTTGATTTTTGTTGACATTTTAAAAATGACATATTTTTCACCAGGATTGTTTTTCATATTACTTCCAACCTGAAGGTACCTAGTTGTCTAAGCTGAAACCCTTAATTCTGCTTTTAAGTAGCTTTTTTGTTGCTGCTGTTCCACTTAAGGGAGACCTTTGTGGTAGGCTATTGAATATTAATTTTTGGTGAGGGTTGTAAAAAAAACAAAAAACTTTAATTTGGGCAATGATAATAAGAATAAAAGGTGGTTGATGATGCTTGTTAAGTAGCACCTGCACTAAAACAAAAACAATACAGAGATTAGTAGGATCCCTAAGAAAGGAAACTACACATTTGTGGAATTGTCCATATTTTTCTGATTTTTTTTAAAAGGTTAATTGTATTCATGGGTTGTGTGCATAATTACCAGTATTATTATTACTATTATTTTAAACAAAAGAATGATAGTTAATTAGGTATAATTAGGCTAGATCTTTATGACTAATTGAATTTTTGGACAAATGATTCAGAACTTTATAATTGGGAGAATGCTAGTGACATTGAAATATTTAGTTATCAATTTGAGAGAGACATAAATATGTACCTTTTGAAAATTTCTTGTAGAAAATTTGAATCATTAATGAAAATACATTTTCCAGTAGATTCATCAGTAAGGCTGTTTGCAAAAGTTTAGGACAATTGCATAGAATTTACCTGTAGACCAAATTAGTGTTACATGATATAAACATCCATCTATTTGGACTAACTGAAAAAGACCCTTTTCTGACCTGATGGTGGGAATCAATTCCTGTTTGATATTTCTTAACAGATTTTACTTTATTAATTTTGCTTGTTTTAGTTACATCCAGAGCATTCCAGTTGTTAATGAAGAACAGAGAGATGATTTTTCCTATATTGGAAATTTGATGACAAAAGAGTTCATAGGTCAGCAATTGATTCTAATTATCAAGTCTTTGGATACCAGTGAAGAAGGGGGAAGGTATGTCTAAATGTTAACACTTGTTCTAACTTGCTCTTCTGATTTCCTATTGAAATATAGTGTTGTTACAATATGACTAAATGTATTTACTCCTAGCACTCTAAAGTGCTATAAAAAGTTTTCTTTCCCTTTTCCTCTTGTGTACATTTTCTCATATATGTATTTTTTTCTAGTTTAATTTCTTCAGAATAAATCGATAAAATTGCAGTTTTCTGATTAAAAATCTCTTTGTTATAGAGAAGGCTAGTAGCACTATCTAAAAGGTGTGATTCATTTCTGATATTTTGTCATTTTATTATGTTAATTTATTAAAGATCGTTGGGGTGGTTTATAAAACTTATTTTTTTGGCAGAGTATTAATTTTTGACTTTAGTCTCTACCTGCAGATTTTTGTGCCTATAGTGATAAACATGAATGAAGGAACTGAGAAATATAATTAAGTCTACAGAGTAGGTGAAATGTTAGAGATAAAATGTGTCCTACTCTCATAATGGTATTTAAATTAAAATAGTTGTTTTTGACTGCAGGAAACGACTGCTGGCTATTTTACAGGAGATTCTTACTCTCCCCACAACCCCAGTATCCCTAGTTTCTTTTCTTGTTGAGCGGCTACTTCACATCATTATAGATGATAATAAGAGAACACAAATTGTAAGTAATTTTTCTTATTGTTGATAAAGTTGAGACATTTTGGTCAATGACATTGAAGATTCTGTTTTCTCTTTAGAACTTTTTGTTTTGTCTTCATGTTAGTTTTGTCTCTCTTAACAAGTTTTAAATTTCTTAAAAATCAATCTGCCTCGTACACACACGTATGCATGTGTTTTTGAAATATCACCCTCCTCTTATTGGCATACCTATTATTTGCACTGAATCAATTTGAAATGGAGCAGGTTTGGGAGGAGGTGACAAGTGGAAAGTGGGATAAGGTTTTGTCCATGAAGCACTGAGCACTAGAGTGTTTGAGAGCTGGTTCAAGTCATATATACCTGGATTCAAATCTCCTCTGACATTTTCTGGTTTTGTGACTTTGGGCAAGTTATCTAGCCTTTTTACTTGTCTGTAAAATAAGAATAACAGTGGAACTTACCTTTCATTGTTCAGTGAGATAATGTTTATAAAGTGCTTGGTAAATACAGAAATAAATGTTATCTATTATACTATTTCCAGAAGTGTTAATTTTTTTTTCTGGGGTAGCCAAAAGAGACAGATCTGAGTAATTTTTTAAATAAAATTTTATAATTTGAGTTGTAGGTTAATTCAGAAGTCAAATCTTCTAACCTTTTCTTATATATCACAAGTTATACATGCATTGCTTCTATAACATCCCCAGCTAGTGGTTATTCAGCATCTGCTTAAGTACTGTTATTTGAAATTCAGCTCTTTCCTGAATCAGCCAACTCCAATGCCCAGTGCCTCTGAAAGGAAAGTCCTTGTTTATGCTCTCATTATTTATGCACTGTGTACCCAAAGGAAGAATAAAAGGATATTTCATTTTTCTATATTTAACTCCTACATAGCTGAACAAGGGAGGATTTGAGGTTTTTAGGCAGAGAATTTTAGTTTATAGTGTCTAATCTTGTGCACCATAATTCATTTTTCTGCTTTTCAAACAACCTATATGATGGATATTTTATCTTTAACGTCTTTATGCCTATTTACCTTCCCTTCAAATAATTTCACAGTTTTTAGTCCAATGTATTTGATCTTTTTTCCTAAAATTATTTAGCAAACAGAATCTGTCCTGATTTTTCCTGTACATTTTGCTCTATTTTTCAGTAGATGGTGGATATTACTTGGAGTTTTATGAGCAGTTTGATATCATTAGCTGGTATAGAATGTATATTAAATAAAATACTCTGAATTATAACTTAACAGGTTACAGAAATTATCTCAGAGATTCGAGCACCCATTGTTACTGTTGGTGTTAATAATGATCCAGCTGATGCAAGAAAGAAAGAACTCAAGGTAAGTCTCTTCTAAATTAAAGAGGTGCTTGAGTATAATGTAGTTGTGCAAGTTTATTATTTCTTCTTGCTGTATAGTTTTGAAATTATCACAAAATCAAATTATTGATTAAATATTAAGTTATGAAAGTATCTAAAGTGTTACCAGATTACATCAATCTGACAGATTTGCAAATCTCTTCAGGAAGATTACAATTTTTCATATTTCTGACTCTGCTTAAATTCTTGGTTGTTGAGATGTTATCTGAGTTTGCTACAGATTTTCATATTAACAGTTTTTGCTTAGTATTGAAACAAACTATATCTTTCCTTAGATGGCTGAAATAAAAGTTAAACTTATTGAAACAAAAGAAGCTTTGGAAAATTGCATAACCTTACAGGATTTTAATAAGGCATCAGAATTGAAAGAAGAAATAAAAGCATTAGAAGATGTCAAAATAAGCCTATTGAAAGAGACAGAGCAACTCGAAATTAAAGAAGTCCACATAGAAAAGGTATAATTTTTTTAATACTAAGTCTCAGCTATTATTAATCATGTCAGCTAAACCTTATTTTCCTTAACTCATAAAAACTGCAGAATATATTCACTTTGGAGGGATTTATAACAGCAGCATGAATTAAAATGAAAGGTTTTTCCCTCCAGTTCTTTTCTGTTTTTGGACTTTGAAAAGCCTTATAACTTTAATTGTCGTAGGTAGGACTTTATTTGCTCCCTTTTTGTGCTAATCCCTGGAATCTGAAATTATTCTCCCTTGAAAGTGGTTTACTTCTGAGTTTTGTTTTTGTTTTTTGTCTTGAATGGTTTAAAAAAGGAAAATGAATCCATCTTTCCCTTATCTGTGAAAGACCCATGACCTTTCTACTGCAAAGGAAAGAATTTCTATAGTAACCATACCACCATATGTGTGTTTTTTGAAGCTTAATTACTCTTATATTATTAGAAAAAGCTAAGCAGCTTTGTTATTTTTATTGAAATACTAAACTTGTATATCTAGTAACATTTAAAACTTAGTTTTCAGCAGTCTTTTTTTTTAACTTAGTTTGATAAATTAGTCTCTTAGATGAATTCTTTCTTTCCTCATTCATTTATTTTAACATAAGATAGAATGATATTGATCAATATATTTGATATTAACTTTAATTCAGGTCTTTAAGGATCTTACCTTTTGTAGTAAACATCATTTATTACTGTATTTTTGGTTTGGGAAGTGCTGATTAGAGTATTCTCGTAAAAAGAATGCTGAATAGGAAAGAGTTTACTGTCTAGGAGAGTTTCATAGTTATGTCTTTGACCTCTCTGGCCACTTCAGCATGCCACCTTCCCAGTGAGTATACCTGAATTTTATTTTCATATCTAGTTGTTTCTTTTATTTGACAAAGTTCATGGATCGTTATAGACTATTAACTTGGGGAAGCAAATTTTAAAGCAGAAACTGAAAATTATTATAATCTGAAAAATGACAAACTGCAGGTCCAAATTAGGAAAAAATTAGCAAAGATGTTCAATCATAATTAATATCATCTCTTGAATTTGACTTGCTTTGACCATTTAGGTGTCCATTTGTCCTGTCTGAGGACTATAAATCTATTATAGTACAATTACAGCATAGCATAATAGATGCTATGGACAGGGATGTATAGAGGTTTTATGGAGCGAGATCTAACCCAGATAGAGTGTTGTTGGCTTTCCAAGAGGAAAAAATGTTTTAGCCTGATATTTAAATAAGAAAAGTAATTTAATCTAACAGTTAGAGGATGCTTTTTCTGTGGTAGTCACCGCTTCAAGCACTTGTCAAGTGTGAATTCATTCAACTCACACTATAACCCTGTGAGGTTGATATTATTATTGCCTTCATTTTATAAAGGGCAAGTAACTTGTCCAAAGTCACACAGATAGTAAATGATAGAGGCAGGTTCAAACCTAAGCAGTGGCTGTAGATTTGTGCTTTAACATACTCTGTACTGTCTCTCCTCTATGAATTAAGGGAATTATAGACAGATGGAATCACATTTGTGATGGCCAGAAGTTAAAGAGTGCCTGTTGTGTTTTAAAACTTCAGGTCCATATGAATAGAAAATTAAAGGAGAGAGGTAAGAGATAAAACTGGGGGAAAATTAAGGGCTAGGTAAAAAGCTTTGTATGAGGAATATTAGAGAATTTGTGCCTCACTCAAGGATGATGGTAAACCACTAATAATTTAAGTGGTAGGATGACTCTTATGTCTTAGAAAGATTATGAGAGTGGTAAGAGCCTAGACAGGCATGATAGTTGGGAGACTGTTGCCGTAATGTAGGCTTGAGATGATGGCAGCCTGAGCAAGGAAATGATGGTGGATATAGAAGGAAGTGATGGATTTGAGAAGTCTTTAAGAATTAGTAACAGGGACAAGAGGGAGTCAAAATTGTATCCTAGGTCTTTTGGTTTGAACAGTTTGATAAATGGTGGTGACAAAAATAGAAAGCACAGGAGGAGGAGAGATATGGATAATGAGTTAGTTCCCTTTTGGCCATGCAGGTTCACGGATCCTGTGGAGATGTCTTGTAGTAGATATGTACATGAATATGAAATTTAGAAAATAGCTGGGCTAGCTCGTAGATGATAAATGAAGTCGTATGGCCGGATAAGATCACCTAGGGAGTGTGTAATGAAGTGACAATGTGCCCTAGACAGATACCTGATAAAGCAAACATTTAAGGGATGGGCAGAAGATTTTCTTCCTAATGATGAATATTTTATCTTTCATTTTAGAATGATGCTGAAACACTACAGAAGTGTCTTATTTTGTGCTATGAACTGTTGAAGCAAATGTCAATTTCAACAGGTATAGGTGCAACCATGAATGGGATCATTGAATCTTTGGTATGTTGGTGGCCTTTGAAGTTTTATTTTAGCCCACTCCTCCCTCATTTTATAAGTAGTATGTTCCTTGGGTTCAAAAGAATGTAACGATTACTGTTTTAAACATCTGATTAAGTGGTTAAAAATATATATACAGTGGCCACTTTACATTATGAAAATTAAATAAGGTAATGCATGTAAAGGACCTGGCACATAAGTTATCATTATTCTCTTAAAAGATTGAAAAAATTGCTTTATACTGGAAAGAGATGCAGAACATCTTTATTTGAAAAGTAAGGGGAGGTACTGAAATACATAGGAATACAGTCATGTGCTGCATAATGACATTTTGGTCAATGACAGACCACATGTACAACAGTAGTTGGAGCAATAGGCTATACCATATAACTTAGGTATGTAGAAAGCTATACTAGGTTTGTGTAAGTACACTCTGTGATGTTTGCACAACAGTGAAATTGCCTAATAATGCATTTCTCAGAACATATCCTTGTCATTAAGTGACTCATGACTGTAAGTACTGGAATCTTTTTTTTTCTTTTTGGTGGCTGGCTGGAACAGGGATTGAACACTGGACCTTGGCGTTATCAACACCATGCTCTAACCGACTGAGCTAACCAGCCAGCCCCAAGTACTGGAATCTTGCTATATAGACAGACTATGAGAAGGTTACATTGTGGGCCCTGTGAAAGGAATTTGTTTACAATTATAGTTAAAGGGCTTTTAAAGTAATTTTTCATAGGTGATCCGCATTGTTTTGCCCATAGGGACATAAGTACTTTTTGATGGAAATATAATGCAAATCATATGTAATTTTACATTTTCTAGTAGCTACATTTAAAAAAGTAAAAAGAAATGGGTGAAATTAATTTTAATATATTAAAATATGTTGAATGTATCCAAATACATTTGGATATTTCCAATATATCTAAAATATTATCATTTTATCATTCACTCAGTATTAAAATTATTGAGATATTTTACATTCTGTTTTTCATGTTAAGTCTTGTAGGATATTTCAATCTGGACTAATCACATTAAGTGTTTAGTAGCCACATGTAGCTAGTGGGTACAGTATTAGACAGTGAAGAGTATATATATGCCGAGCTCTTAAAGGGTTCTCCCAAAACTGTATACTTGAGATTAGTGAGAAATAACCAATGAATGTGATCTGAAATCTAATTCCTTGGGTTGTCATGAGTTTCTAAATACAGTAAAGAAAACCAGTTTATAACAGTCTAGAGCTTCTGATTAAAAACTAGATCCTACTCAACCATTAGAGTTTAGTTTTATTTTGAGAAGCAAATATCTTTAGTGAAAATGATGCTTTAGTTATAAATTATTCATTTAGCAAACTTAAAAAAAATTTTTTTTATTTTTAACATTGTTTACTTGTACGTCTTTGTAGGGTGCAGTGTGTTGTTTCAATACATGCATGTACTGTACAATGAATCACTTAGGGTGGATAGCATACTTTTGTACCTGTTAGTCCACCACTTCTCCTCCCCCTTACCCCACTCCCTTCCTGGCCTCTGGTAACCATTATTCTACTCTATTTCTATAAGAACTATTTGTTTTTGGTTTTTTGTAGATTTCACATGTGAATGAGATCATGTAGTATTTGTCTTTCTGTGCCTGACTTATTCAGAAAATATTTATTGAATGTCTATCATATACTAAATACTGGAAATAGAATATACATGGTATACAAAACAGATATAGACTTCACTCATGGATCTTCTGGTCAAATGAGGTTAACATCAAATAAGTGGAAGCTTATGCCATTGATACTTTCTATGAAGAAGAGCTATATGGTCACATGTGAACTTATAATAGCAGGATTTCACCTTTTAATGGAAGGCAACCCTGATCTGATATTTGAGTAGACATTAACTATGTGAAAAAGGGAGGGAAGAATGAAGAATGTTCAATGTGGTAGCTACTACTGACATGTGGCAATTAAAAACTAGTCCAACTGGAGATATGCTGTAAGAGTAAAAATGCGTGGGGTTTCAAAGACTTAGTGCAAACAACAGAATGTAAGTTATTTCATTAATATAAATTTTTGTGTTGATTACATATTGCAGTGATAATATTTGATTATATTGGGTTAAGTAAAATATGCGGAGGTCTTCAAAAAATTCATGGAAAGATTCATATTATCTTTTAATTCTGTTTTTCCCCGAACTTTTTGAGGTACCCTCATATATTGAAATTAGTTTTATCTGTTTCCTTTTACTTTAATATGGCTACTAGAAAATTTTAAATGACATATGTAGTTCCTGTTTGTGGTTTCCATTATATTTCTGTTGGACAGCACTGAATAGGGGGCATCAGAATCAGACCAGTTAAACAAACTAAGAACAAGAGTGGTAGCGTGGTATAATATGAAACTGTAAAAGACTACATAATGGGGGATAGTATTATGTCATGTCAAGGAATTTTATCTTGTTCTGTGAGTATTGGGAAGCCATTAAATCAGTTTTAGCAGGTGGAGGGGAGGTGTCTCATGATCAGACTATGTTTTAAGAAGATTACTCTGGCTATATTTTGTTTGAGCAGTTTAATATTTACCCTTTTTTAAAAAAATTGAAAAATGACTTCTTTGAGTTAATATACAATATGGAAATAAAGTAGATACAAAATATGAAGTCATATGGAAGTTATCATTTTGACCATGATTTTGATACACTTTTATAAATTTCTTACCCTGGTCAAAATTATTTTAATTTCTTTCTTTTTTTTTTTTTTTTTTTTAAAATTTTATTTTGTCGATATACATTGTAGCTGATTAATGCTCCCCATCTAAATTATTTTAATTTCTAATTCACTTTAGATTCTTCCTGGAATAATAAGTGTTCATCCTGTAGTAAGAAATCTGGCTGTTTTATGCTTGGGATGCTGTGGACTACAGAATCAAGATTTTGCAAGTAAACACTTTGTATTACTATTGCAGGTAGGATTTATATTGTGACAATATCTTGATTGTATTTCCTGAGATGCTCTGTATCTGTAGTGATAGTACTATTATAGTACTTCGAATTTGTCTGTTCTGGGGCTTTTTGATGATGATGATGATTATGGATAATCTTTAGAGACTCAGTTTTTATCTTTTGATTTCTTATTAAAACATCTGTAGAAAAAAGATGAAATGCCAGTTATTTAAGATATTCTTTTAACTAATCATATGGCAAATATCTACTGAGTATATATTATACATGAGCACTGTTCTAGGCTTAGAAAAAATAAGGTAAGTAGGTAGTAGGGGGAAAAAAAAACAAAGGAAAAGTTGTTGTCCTAATGGAGCTTATATTCCAGGAGGTGAAACACACATCAAACAATAAGTATGTCAGATGGAGAAAAAGAAAGCAGAGAAGGGGGGATAAGGAACGGCAAGAGAGAAAAGGAGCTCTTTGGTTGAGAAAGTGTCTCACTAATTGACATTTGAGCCAATATCAGAGGCTAGTGAGAGAGTGAACCATGTGGATGTTTGGGTTTCCAAGGAGAGGGAAGGACAGAGGAAGAGGCACTGGCGTAGGATTTTGGTGTGTTCAATGAGCAGGAGGACCAATAGCTATGAAAGAGCAAAGGGGAAAATAATAGGAAAAACGGTTTGAAGGCAGCAGGATGTCCATGACTTCTAGGAAATTAGAGTATAAAGCTGTCAGCTTCCCTGTGAATGAGATGGGAAGGAATTGGAGGGCTCTGAGTAGAAGACTGTTATGATCTGACTGGGTAAAGTGTTTGTGTAGACCAAGGAGGGTTGGCAAACCTTTTCTGTAAAGGGCCAGGGAATAAATATTTTAGACTTTGTGCATCATATGGTCTGTTCCAACTACTCAGCTCTGCTGTTGTAGTGTGAAAACAGCCGTGGATGATAGATAAATGATGAGGGTAACTGTAGTCCAATAAAACTTTTTTTATGGACACTGAAATTTGAATTTCATATAATTTTCACATGTAATAAAATATTGTTTTTTTAACCATTTGAAAATGTAAAACTATTCTTAACTTTCAGGCTGTATAAACAGTTGGTAGACTGGATTTGGCCCATTTGCAGATCCCTAGTATTAACTGTATGGGTACAAATATGGAATGAGGAGGGTATTTAATAATCCAGGAAACAGATAGTGATTGATGGCTTGGAACAGATCATGGTTATTGGGGTTGTGAAAAGGGTGATATTCTAAGTATGAAGATAAAGTCTATAGGATTTGCTGATTAATCTGTTGTGGCATGTGAGAGAAAGAGGTCAAAGATAAGTAAGGATTTTGGCCAAAATAACTGGAAGGATGAAATTGCCCTTTTCTATGATGGGGAAAGCAGAAGAGCAGGTTTTATGGCAAGTGAATGAAATGAGCTCAGTGTTGGATATGGCAAGTTTGAGGTACAAGTGGATATGAATAGTCATTTATGTGTGTTTGTAGTATAGGGGAGAGTTCCAGGCTGTCAAGATGAATCTGGAAGTCTTTATTCATTGATAGTATCCAGTAGTATCTGATGCCTAGAGACTAGATGTTACCTGAGGAATGAGTGTAGACTGAGAACAGATCTCCCTTGGGCTCAGGGAGCATTTAAATGTGAAGGGAGATAAAGAGGAACTAGTAGCAACTGAAGTGAAGTAGACAATACTGTGAATTCCTAGAAGGCAAATGAAGATAATGTTTCAAAGAGGAGAGAATGTCTAGTGCTGCTGACAGACTGATGAGTTTTCACTATTGACCATTTCTGGCAAGTAAGAAAGTGTTTGGTGACTTTTACAAGAATAGTTTATGTGGAGGGTGAAACCTGAATGGAGGGGGCTGAAGAGATAATTATGGGAGAGGAATTAGAGACAGCCAGTATAGACCACTCTTTCAAGGTTTTTTGTTTGTTTGTTTTTCTGTTTGGAGTAACAAATTGGGTGGTAGGTAGCAAGAAGAGTATGAGGTTAAAAGAGGAGCTTTTTTGATTTTAATTTTTTTAAGACAGAAAATTATAGCATGTATGTATACTAAGGAGAATAACCTAGTTAAAAGAGAAAAAGGGTAATACTGGAGAGGGGGTAGTTGCTGGAGTCATATTCCTGAGTGGGCAAGAGGTGATGGAATACTTTTGACTTTTAAACTCCTTGATTTTGGACATCCTTCTGTCTTTAACATTTGAGTTTAGCTTAACTTGAAAAATGTACCTCTTCCACCTCCTTGATTTAAAAAGACAATGTGATTCATGTAGCCTCTGATGATGCTGATTGTAATGGGATTAAAAAGGCTGCAAGGAACTTTGGTGCAAATTGCTTGCCAACATGTAAATTAAGATAGCAAAGGAGAGCTCTGTGTGCCCATCTTGAAAATAAAATGTGACAACATGGATCATGATTTTCATGAAAATATCATTTTAAAAGGTCAATAGTTGAATTTTCCCCAAACAAAACCGTTATCTTGAAACATCCTTTAATGTTGCTTGTAACATTGCCAAAAAAAGGTAATTAGATCTTAGGGAAATCATGTGTCCTGGAAATGGTCAAACTGGCTTGTGGCTTGTATCAAAGAAAGAAAATTAAAATCATATTTTTGTCAAAAACAATCCTCAGGAATTCCAGGGTTTTACTTTAATTTCCAGAAAGATCTTGGGAGATTTGGCAGCTGATCAATTCATTTTAATGTACAGTGATGAAATTCCTGATGCCTCCTTCTCTATATTAATTCCATGCTGTTATTGTCAAAGAAAAATTTCTATTATTGTGAGCCACATTTGGAAACATGAAATGTCAATATTATCTTTAAAATGGTGAAAGGTTTCTTTTACAAATGAACTGGAAGAAAAATCTTGGTACTTTGTCCAGATTAATCATTTATAGTGCTTGGTTACACATACAGTTATGCTCCAAGATGAAGAATGAACCTCCATGTGTTATAGAAAGTCATTACTTTTTACGTCAGCAGGGATTGGCATCAGTGGTTCTGCAAGTAATTCTGAAGGGAAGATATTTTCTTTTGCGAAATTTTTGGCTTTATGGGTACCCAGGAAATAAAATCATACATTTATCAGAGAAGTTTTGCCAAGAAATTAGTGCACCGGCCATTCCTACACAGGATCCGAACCAGCGGCGGGAGCGTCGCCGCGCTCCCAGCGCCGCACTCTCCCCAGTGCGCCACGGGCTCGGCCCTTTGCCAAGAAATTAGAACAGTAAATTCTTTACTTCCATTTTCTGGCTTTTGAGAAGATGAGTCTTGAAGTGCTAGATTGACCTTTGGTAGTTACTTTTTTCTTAAGTGGAAGAAAAATCTCATTAGGACATCTGATAGAGAAGAGTTCATTTATGGCTAGCTTTTAAGCAGGTTTTTTTGGCTCTAAAAATGAGGTAGAACATTCCTTAAGATACTCTTTATACTACTAGGAATGCTTCTGAAAAATTATATATTGTTGTACCCAAGTTGGAACTCTTATAGAGGAGATTGGAGATACATATTTACTATATAAATTTTCTAGGGCTGAGGCACTAGAAAGTCATTATTATTATTATTATTATTATATTTTTTTGATGGCTTGCTGGTTTGGGGATTTGGACCCTTGATCTTGGTGTTGTCAGTACACACTTACCAGGTGAGCTAACTGGCCAGCCCTTAGAACTCCTTGAACTGACATTTAAGTTCACTTAACCTTTTAAATTGAAATATGGATTTATGGTCCTTTGCATTTTTGCTGATGTAATATCAATAAAGAATGTTTTGACCATTTCAGATAGAAGATATGCAATATGAATTTAATGTTCAAGAGTGCTCTGGTGTAACCTCTCCTTTGTCACCTCTCTCCCCCTGGGTGATGGAGATGCAAAGGATTACTCAAAGCCCATTTCTTCTGAGCAGTGAGAAACCCCAAAGGGGTTAATTTCCAGGAACCCTCAAGAGAGAGGCATTCTTCCTCAGAAGATTAACCCTGAACTGGGGTTCTTTCTCAGTATTTATTCTCCAGGCCAGAAAGTTACAGGAAAGGAACATAGGTGGAGTTATGGCTAAGTATAGAGGCTCGTAACATGAGTGAAGTAACAAAGTGACATTCCATAATGCAATTAGTAAAAAGTTAAGTCGGTCCACCAACAAAAGTTTGTTCTTAGCAAATGCTTTCTTTCCCTATAGCAATTTCCTTAGCATATTTACATAACAATCAAGCAACTTTCTTAAAATATCAATCAGTGGTTTAACCTGTACCAAGGGCATCTGTCCTTGAGCCAGCAATTTTGCTGTGTTACAATTCTTTATCTACAACAGAGACTTTAGCACAGGGAAATTTTCCTGTCTTTTACAAGCTTAACATTTCTGTGTGTGATTTTAAAAAGTTAGGTTAAACCTGAAACTACAGGGCTTTGGAGGCTAGGCCCTGTGAAATACATTTGCTTTATTAATGTTAGTGCTCTTTACACTCTGGAGCATTCTGGAATTATACAAACTCATCCCCTGTTTGTCAAAGAGACCTGTAGGATCCTTGATGCTGTTTCCTATTTAATTTCCTGTAATGATCAGGAATTGTCAAAATCAAGTTGATGTGAAAGATAAATGATCTTCCTTATTGAGGCCATTCCACAATATTATGTTTTTTCAAATCAAACGAGTCAATAGCAACTTTGTTGCAGAATTAAAGTTTTAAAGAATTAAAGTGTACATTTTGTTTAAATAATGTCTATCTCTAAACTTTTTTCAGGGACTAGCTATTAATGTTTGAAGAGATAACTTTTTAAAATAAATATAAATTAAAAATGTGAATGATATCAGATTCAAATGCAGTAAAAAAAAAATATGTGTGAAATTTTGCCTATATTTTGTATATTATGCTAGGGTGGGATCTTTAGCTTTTCTTAGGTTCCTCAAATGGGTCCATGATTAAAAGAAGTAAATCACTGAGTAGTTCAATTTATCTTTATAAAGGTATTTTCAAGGTTATCATTGAGATTAGAGAAAAATATCTTTTAGGGGGGATAAGAAGTTTGCCCTTTTTTTTAAGGTTTAATAAAAATCGATGTAAGAAATGTATAAACAGTTATTAGAAAGGCATAAGAGGGAAATTATTTCATTTTAAATTCTACTTAAATGAGGATCCAATATTGAGAGCTATCCGGTCACAGATCAAGGAAAACCAAATTGCTGCTGAGAGAATAGCATGTTCAGAATTTGTATATTATGACAATATATTTTTATAATCATTTGGCTTTGGCAGATTTACAGGTAATGCCCTCAGAAAATTTATAATAGACATGTTCTTAAAAATTCCTTCAGAGTTTTGAAAATTTGAGCCATTTTTCTCAATTCTCTAATTTGACCAACATGTGATTTTTTATTCATTCTAAAGGCCAAGTTGTTTATCAATGACCAAAATTTAATTATATTAAATTATATAGTAAATCTTTTATAGTAGAAATATTGAGCTTTGTATTTTTTTCCATGGCTTTGAAATTTGGTATGTATTTTTAAACTTAGGATAGATTCATACAAACTTCTGGGTTTTATGATTCACCTTCTTTTGTAAGGGAGCCCGTTTGAAAACTGAATTCACTATTAATGAAATCTGAATTTATTTAGCTAAGAGAAAAATTTATCTTTAATGAAACTTGATAACCTAGAAGAGTACAGTCGTTCCTTAGTATCCACAGGGGATTGGTTCTAGAACCTCTGTGGATACCAAACTGCAAATGCTCAAATCCCTTATATAAAATGGCATAGTGTTTGCATATAACTTATGTACTTCCTCCTTTATACTTTAAATCACCTCTAGATTACTTATAACATCTAATACAGTGTAAATGCTATGTGAATATTTGATATACTGTTTTTTTTATTTGTATTATTTTTCATTGTTTTTTTTCTCCCCGAATATTTTTGATCTGCCATTGGCGGAACCCTCGGATATGAAGGGGGCTGACTATAATGATGTTCTAACAAATGCTTTTTATCACTTAGAATGTAATGTTTTTACAGATGGGCCAAAACAGTTGCAATATATTGAATAGTTTTTCTGGATCTTAAAAAAAATAATAAAATGAAATTATATTTGAAGTTGTTCATTCTTTTTAAATAAAAGGAACAAATAATATAATTCAGCCTGACTCTAGTTCCAGAAAGTATTTTGACTGTGAAGGTTAACTTCGTCTTAGAGAATATAGCTCTAAATGTAATGGTAAAGATAAATAAAGATATATTTTTTTAAATTAAAATTTTAATTATATTTTTGAAAAGTGATGTTTTCTATTTACTTGAAACTGTCATTGAAATTTGATTTAAAAATATGCATATTAATTTTGTGAGGGTAAACAAAATAGTTTGCTGAATTTACTTGTTTTGGTGGGGGATGTCTCAATTTAGGTTTTGCAAATTGATGATGTCACAATAAAAATAAGTGCTTTGAAGGCTATCTTTGACCAACTGATGATGTTTGGGATTGAACCATTTAAAACTAAAAAAATCAAGGCTCTTCAATGTGATGGTGCAGAAATAAACAGTGATGATGAGCAAGAGTCAAAAGAAGTTGAAGAGACTGCTACAGCTAAGAACGTTCTGAAACTACTTTCTGATTTCCTAGATAGTGAGGTAAGAAATAATCCCAGTCCTATGATTGTGAAATGTCATTTTGTCACCTGCTATGGGTTAAACATGTCCCCTAAGAGTTCATGTATTGGGAACTTCACCTCTGTTGTATCAGTGTTAAGAGGATGGGAAATTCTATTATGGTAATTGGAAGGTGGGGCCTTTAAGAGGTAGAGTATGAGGACCATGCCCTAGTGAATGGATTCATCTATTTATGGAGTAATAGGTTGATGGTTTATCATGGCGTGGTTCTGATGGCTTTATAAAGAGAGCAAGTGAGCAGGTTAGCTGTCTTGCTCAGCGCTTTCTTGCTATGTGATATACCTTGGCTGGAGAGGGACTCTGTAGAGAATTCCCACCAAAAAGAAGGCCCTCACCAGATGCATTCCCTGGATCATGGACTTCCAAGCTTCCAAAACTATAAGAAATAAATTTCATTTCTTCGTATATTACCCAGTTTTAGGTATTCTATTATAAGCAGCAGAAGTGGACTAATACAGCATGTTTGTTTATGCTGTTTATATTTATATTTTATTTTTTAGTGCTAAGTAAAGCTTAAACTTAGACAAAAATAGTTTAATTTGCTTTTTGAATTTCTTAAATCTCAACTTATCATTCCTAACATATCTAATTTCTCACTATCAAATTGCGTGTGCAAAGAATAGAAGTGAAAACAACATTAAATGGTTATTAAAGGGGGTTGTTACTGATTTTTCGTCTTTTACCCTGCATTTGTGATTTAGAGACTAAGTTTTTTCTCCAAGAATTTTAAGAACTAGTTTAGAATAATTTTATATTGAGTTGGGTAAGTCTAAGATAGGCTGTGGAATTGATCTGTTTCCTTAATGTACTCTTGAACTACATTTTTGTAGCATATATAAACATTTAACTAATTAAACATTTTTATACTGATTGTATTTTTTCATTGAGGTGAAAGTGACATAACAAAAGTAATAACTTTAAAGTGAACAATTCTTTGGCATTTACTACATTCATAATGTAATGCAACTACCATCTTTATCTAATTTTTAAAATTTTTTATCACCCTAAAAGGAAACTACCCATTAAGCAATTGTTCCCTATTCTCCCTTCTACCAGCCCTTAAGGTCCTTAACAAGAACCAATCTTCATTCTGTCTCTGGATTTCACTGTTCTGCATATTGCATATAAGTGGAATCATACAATATATGACCTTTGTGTCTCGTTTCTTTCATTTAGCATAATGTTTTTCAGGTCCATTCACATTGTAGCTTGTAATAGTACTCCGTTCCTTTTTATGGCTGAGTAATAATTTCATTTTATATGCAAGGGTACTTTAAAAAGTTTGTGGAAAAATAGAATTAGAAGGTAATGTGAATCTGTCCATAAACTTTTTGAAGACTACTTGTATATCCAATTTGTTTATCTGTTCATCCACTGAAGGACATTTGGGCTCTTTCTACCTTTTAGTTATTGTGAATAGTGCTGCTATGAACATGAATGTATATGTATTTGTTTGAGTACCTATTTTCACTTCTTTTGGGTGTATACCTGGGAATAGGATTACTGGGTCGTAGGGTAATTTTTTTTTTTAACTTTTTGAGGGCCTGCCAAACTATTTCCACAGTGGCTGAGCCATTTTACATTCTCACCTTCAGTTTCTCCACATTCTTCTCAAAACTTATTTTCCATTTTTAAAAAATGATAGCCATCCTAGTAGATGTGAAGTGGTGCCTCATTGTAGTTTTGACTTGCATTTCCTTAATGACTAATGATGCTGAGTATCTTTTTATGTGCTACTTGGCCATTTTTGTATCTTTTTTGGAGAAATGTCTATCAAGTCCTTTGCCCATTTTTTAAATTGGTTGTCTTTATGGTGTTCTTTGTATAGTCTGGGTGGTAGATACTTGTCAGATATAAAATTTGCAAATATTTTCTTCTGTTTTATAGGTTACCTTTTCACTTACTTGATAATGTTCTTAGATATGTAAAAAATTTTAATTTTGATGAAAACTAATTTACCTGTTTTTTTCTTTTGTTATTTGTGCTTTTGGTGCCATATCTAAGAATCCATTGCGAAATTCAGATCAAGAAGTTTTATTCCTCTGCTTTCTTCTAAGAATTTTATGGTTTTAGCTTTTGTATTTAGCCTGTTGATGCATTTTTAGTTAATATTCTTATATATGGTGTGAGGTACGGGTCCAGCTTCATTGCTTTGCCTGTGAACATCCGATTGTCCCAACACCATTAGTTGAAGAGACCATTTGGCTCCCTTGTTGAGAACCATTTCACAATAGATTTAAGAGTTTATTTTTGGACTCAATTCTATTCCATTGATCTATATGTCTGTCCTTATGCCAGTTCCATGTTTTTATTTATGCATTCATTTATTTATTTACCATGTCTCTTCACCGTAGTCCACACTGTTTTGATTAGTATAACTTATTAGTAAGTTATGAAATTGTGAAGTGTGAGTTCTCCAACTTTGTTCTTCAGTTTCATATTGTTTTGGCTATTGCAAAGGTCCCTTGCATTTTCAATATGAATTTAAGGATTGGCTTTTCCATTTCTGCAAAAATGTCCATTGGAATTTGGATAGGTATTGCCTTGTAGGCTGCATTGGGTAGCCTTAACAATGTTCAGTCTTCCAGTCCATGAACATGGGATGTCTTTCCACTTATTTGTCATTAATTTCTTTTGGCAAGGTTCTATAGTTTTCAGCATAACAAGTCTTTTATTTCCTTGGTTACATTTATTCCTGAGTACTTTATTCTTTTGGATGCTATTGTAAATGGAATTTTTTCTTAATTTCATTTTTAGATTGCTAGTGTGTAGAAACTCAACTGGGCTTTCTCTGTGTGTTGATTTGATTTTTATGCTGCAACTTTGCTAAATTTGTTTATTGGATCTAGTAGGTTTTTTTGTAGATTCTTTGGGATTTTTTTTATGTAAGATTATGTCATCTGTGAATAGATATAGTTTAGTTCTTTCTTTCAAATTTGGAAGCCTTTTATTTCTTTTTCCTTTCTAATTCCACTGGCCAGAACTTCTACTACAGTGTTGTACAGCAGTGGTTAAGTGGCTAAAGTCGACAACCCTTTTTATTCCTGATATTAGGTAGAAAGTTTTCAGTCTTTTACCACTGAGTAAGATAGTAGTTGTGGGTTTTTCATAAATGCCCTTTATCACTTTGAGGAGAAGCTTCCTTCTGTTCTTACTTGCTGAGTGGTTTTTTTTGTTAGTTTTTTTTAATTATGAAAAGGTGTTGGATTTTGTCAAATGCTTTTTCTACGTCAACTGAGAAGATCACGTTTTTTTTTTTTGTTTTTCCTTTCTTTTTAATTGATGTGCATTATATTGCCTGATTTTCTTGTTTTGAGTCATCTGCATTCTTGGGATAAATCCCATTTGGTCATGGGATTTTAATATGCTATTGGATTTGGCTTGTAGAGTATTTTGGTGAAGATTTTTGCATCTGTATTCAATAGGGATATTGGTCTGTAGTTTTCTTGTAGTGTCTTTGTCTGGCTTTGGTTATCAGGGTAGTACTGGCCTCATAAACTTAGAAATTATTCCCTTCTCCTTTATGTATTGGAAGACTTTGAGAAAGACTGATGTCAATTCTTTAAATATTTGGTAGAATTTTTTAGTGAAGACATCTGGTGCTGGAGTATTCTTTTTGAGAGGTTTTTGTTTACTTATCTGTTTACTGTTCAGATTTTTCATTTTTTCCTGAGTCAGCTTTGGTAATTTGTGTGTTTCTAGGAAGCTGTCCCTTTCTTCTAGGTTATTGAATTCATTGGCATTCAGTTGTTTGTAGTATTCTCTTATAATCCTTTTTATTTCTGTAAGTTCAGCAGTGATGTATCCACTTTCATTTCTAATTTTAGTTTTTTGCATTTTCTCTCTGTCAGTCTTAACTGAAGGTTTGTCAATTGTGTTGATATTTTTAAAGAACCAACTTTTGGTTTTGTTAATTTTTCTGTTTTTCTGTTTGTTTGTTTACCTCAGCTCTAATCTAATTTCCTTCTTTCTTCTACTCTTGGGTTTAGTTGGCTCTTTTTCTTGTTTCTTAAGGTGTAAGGCTAGGTTATTGATTTGAGATCTTTTTTTTTAATGTAGGTGTTTACGCCTACAAATTTCCCTCTCAGAATTCCTTTCACTGCATTCTGTAAGTTTTCGTTTGTTGTGTTTTCATTTTCATTAATCTCTAAGTATTTTCTAATTTCCCTTGTGATTTCTTCTTTGACTGATTGGTGTCATAAGAGTGTATTGTTTAATTTACACAAGTGTGAATTTTCCAGTTTTCCCTCTGTTATCAATTTCTAGGTTTATTCCATTGTGGTAGGAGAAAATAGTTTGTAAGATTTCAGTCTTTATAAATTTATTGAGACTTGTTTTGGGCCTAACATATGGTCTATCCTTGAGAATGTTACATGTACACTTGAGAAGAATATGTATTCTGCTGTTGTTGGATGGAGTGTTTCATACATGTTTGGTAGGTATAGTTGGTTTATAATGTTCTATTTCTGTTTCCTTATTGATCTCTTTCTATTCATTACTGAAAGTGAGGTATTGGCATTTTCCAACTATTTTTTTTTTTTAGATTTAATTTTATTTACATTTATTTTTGTGGGGTACTGTGTGTTGTTTCAATACATGCATATACTGCACAATGATTCACTTAGGGTAGAAAGCATAGTTTTGTCCCCATTAGTTCACTTCTAATTTTTCCCCCTGCCACCACCACTCCCAGCCTCTGGTAACCATTATTCTACTATCTACTTTTTTACACACACACAAAGTTTAACATTCTTATTGCAAAAAGAACTCTTAAAAATGAATTAGAAAGAGCAGAAATTTGATGAAGGGCATGAGCAGATAAGTCACATACTCCAAAGAAAAGCACATGGTTAATAAGTACATTCTAAGATCTGGTTGCGGGCAGGGCTGGGGCTAGCCTGGGCACTGTTTCAGGATCCCAGGTGTCAGTTGGTTCCATTGGCCCACAGCCCCCATTTCTCTGGATCTCTAGGCATCAGACTGGCTCTGTTGCTGGCCTGAATGCCATCTTCCAACTATTATTTTGGGGTTCCCTCTGTTTGTTCACATATTTGGGGGCTCAATTGTTTGGTGTACATATGTTTATAATTGTTATATCTTTTTCATAAGTTGACCTTTTTATCAATATTTAATGTCCTTTGTGTCTTGTAATAGTTTTTGACTTAGAATATTTTGACTAAAGAATGGCAGAAATCCTTTCTTACCAGTAACTTCTTAAGTGTAAATGGGCTAAACTCTTCAATCTAAAGACAGAGGTTAAAAAACAAAAAACTGAGATCCAACTATATGTGTTTGCAAGAGTCTCATCCTTTCATTTTCAATAAATGTGTTGTATGTACGGAAAACACATGCCAGTACCCTAGCACTTATTAATGTTATTGACCTCTACATCTTTTCTATTTTTGAGTTTTGAAAGTTTTTGAAATAGCTCTTCTATTTGCTCATTACATTGTTTTTTCTTCTGATTCCTTAGTTTAGACTTGTCTTTCATTCCTGTATCATAACCTGTCAAGATAATGAATTTTCCTGAAATCTCATTTAAATCTTGTCTATTCACCTTTTCAAAAATCTTCAGTGGCTCCATATATTACCTCACTAAGCTTGAATTTCTTTACCTAATTTCAAGGTTTCTATAATCTGACTACTGAGCAAATTTTCTTTCCATCAATAAGACAAGCATAGCTTGTTTTATTGAACTTCACTTTATTGAA
Source organism: Cynocephalus volans (assembly GCF_027409185.1). Classification (NCBI taxonomy): domain Eukaryota; kingdom Metazoa; phylum Chordata; class Mammalia; order Dermoptera; family Cynocephalidae; genus Cynocephalus; species Cynocephalus volans. Next base: position 15,172,660 of record NC_084468.1, read on the forward strand.
CTTCACAGATACTTTGTTTTCTACAAGCTTAAGGTTTGTGGCAACTCTGCATTGAGCAAGTCTGTTCTCATCATTTCTCATCAGCATGTCCTCACTTTATGTTTCTCTCTCACATTCTGGAAATTATAAGATTTCAAGCTTTTTAATTGTGCTCTGTGATCAATGATCTTTCATGTTACTATTGTAATTGTTTTGGGGCACCATGAACTGCACCCTTATAAGATGGCAAACTTAATAACTGTATGTATTCTGACTATTCCACTGACCATTCCCCTCTCTCTCCCTCTCTTCAGGCCTTCCTATTCCCTAGACACAACAATGTTGAAATTAGGCCAGTTATTAATGCTTTAATGGTGTCTAAGTGTTTAAATGAAAGGAAAAGTTGCATGTTTCTCACTTCAAATCAAAAGCTAGAAATGTTTAAGCTTCATGAAGGGAACCCGCAGGGCCAGGCAAGCTGGGCTGCCAGGACCTGTACTTCTGTGGGAGTATCCCTGGCAGATGCAAGGACTGGGGGCTCTACTGGTGGATCATGTTGTGGCTGTGTGTGGCTTTCAGAGTGGTGCTTACTGAGAACATGGGCACATATCAGGAACAGGCTGTTGGGGGTGACAGGCTTGTCTGTGAGCTGGATTTGGTCTGGCTGCAGCAGGCAGACATGGTCGAGGTAGAAGTGACACAGCCATCCTTGGGTGTATAGACTAAGAGCTGGAAAAAGCTGTGGCCCTCAATAAGTGAATCCGGTGCCTGTTCCACCCACAGTCTGGCCAAGTGCTTTTTCAGTTATGATCAGGGAGCAGCAGATGGGTCGTGGTTCCAGATATGGGCTACAAAGAGAGGGAGAGGTGGAAGCCATGCTGAATAGATAGACTGAGCCTCCAGAGCAGGTGCTGCCTCCCCTGACCCAACTGCTTGACTTAATCCTACTTTATTAAGTTCTTCTGATCCCAGACACTGCTGTAGTACCATTCCTGCCTCAGCCCCACTGTATGTTGAAAATTAAAAAACAAAAACCAAGAAACGAACAATCATGATTCATGGGAGGAGGTCAAAATATCAACATTACCAGGAGTTTGGAAGAAGTTGATTCCAACCCTCATGGATGACTTTGAAGGATTCAAGACTTCAGTGGAGGAAGTAACTGCAGATATGGAAATAGCAAGAGGACTTGGATTTGAAGTGGTGCCTGACGGTGTGACTGAATTGCCACAATCTCATGATGAAACTTTAATGGATTAGGAGGAAAGTGATTTCTTGAGATGGAGTCTACTCCTGGTGAATATGCTGTGACTATTATTGAAATGACCACAAAGGATTTAGAATATTACATAAACTTAGTTGGTAAAACAGCAGCAGGGTTTGAGAGGACTGACTTCACTACTGAAAGAAGTTCTAATGTGGGTAAAATCTATCAAATAGCAGCATCACATGCTACAGTGAAATCTTTTGTGAAAGGAAGAATCAATTGATGCAGCAAAACCGTACTGTTCTCTTATTTTAAGAAATTGCCACAGCCACCCCAGCCTTCAGCAACCACCATCCTAATTAGTCAGCAGATGTAAACATCAAGGCAAGATGCTCCACCACCGAAAAATTAGGACTTCATGAAGGCTCAGATGATTGTTAGCATTTTTTTAGCAGTGAAGTATTTTTTAATTAAGGTTATATTTTAGATATAACGTTATTGCACATTTAATAGACTACAGTATAGTGTAACCATAACTTTATAAGCACTAGAAAACCATAAAATTCGTGGGACTTGCTTAATAGTGATATTTACTTAATTGTGGTAGTCTAGAACTGAACCTGCAATATCTCCGAAGTATGCATGTAATAAATTTATTGAGGATTTACTTTGTGAAGGACACTACTAAGAGCTTTATGTATATTATTTCCTCGTCCTTGTAACTGTCTTATGTGATAAGTACTTTTGTTACTGCCTTTTTATATATGAAAAAAGTGAGGCACAGAGAAGTAACATGTGCAGTATCATGCAGCCAGGATGTTATCAGAGGCTTGAATTGAATTTAGCCTCAAAAGCCAATATTCTTAACCACCACTTTATACAAGTACCTCCTTTTTAATACCAGTATATCTCTTTTTGTTTTTCTTCTCTAGGTTTGTTTTGGTTACTCTTTCTAACAATGCCTTTTTTTATTTGTACACCTTCTGTTCATATTCTATCCATTATTCAGACACATTGCCACTCCCACCTCTCAAGCTTTTGCTTACAGGTAACTTCCTCTGATGGCCGGGACCAATGCTGAGGGTTTTTTATGGCTAAGTAATGCTAAGCATTTAAATACATATTGTTTTTATTTTTTGTTTCCCAACATTTATAAGAGGCCTTTTGGTTCTTCTAAATAATTTTAAGGGAATTGAAGTTTTCATGACTAGGCTAACAATTTGCTTAAAATTATTTAGGTTTGTCTAAAATCATTAGTCTAGCTGTGAAGAAACAAAATCTTTTTATGTGCCTTTAACCAATTCATAGTAACACAAGTGATTTTGGGATAGTTCATATAAAAATGTTGTAGGCTAGGTTACATTGTGAGGCTTAAAAAGGAAATACAAATTAAAAATTTCTTCTAATGGATGTTATTTTTATAGGTATCTGAACTCAGGACAGGAGCTGCAGAAGGACTAGCAAAGTTGATGTTCTCTGGACTTTTGGTTAGCAGCAGGATTCTTTCTCGTCTTATTTTGTTATGGTACAATCCTGTGACTGAAGAGGATATTCAACTTAGACATTGCCTAGGCGTGTTCTTCCCTATGTTTGCTTATGCAAGCAGGTATTGTTTTGCCCTATTGATAAATCAAAATCTGCCTTGACATCAAATTCAAGCCCCCCATGAGTTATATCTATAATGTCATTTTTTTGTTTGTACTCTTTTTCTTTAGTGGACAAATGATAAAATGAGAAGAACTTACATAGATTTTATGTACTTGAATTATTTGGCTCTTTCCTACATGAAAATATACTTTATATTGATGGGTGAATTTTATACATAATATATTTTAGAATCATGCTTTTTTGTATCATGCTGTTCTGCCAACATACTTTCACATTGTTTTTCAATAGGACTAATCAGGAGTGCTTTGAAGAAGCCTTTCTTCCAACTCTGCAAACACTGGCCAATGCTCCTGCATCTTCTCCTTTAGCTGAAATAGATATCACAAATGTTGCTGAGTTACTTGTGGACTTGACAAGACCAAGTGAATTAAATCCTCAGGCCAAGAATTCCCAAGATTATCAGGTGAGTGTGTTAGGCTTTGGATGGTAAGGATGATGACTGCGTGCAGATCACTGTTTTTTGGGTAAAATAATCTTTCTCACAGATTCTTTGAAATAGTGAGGAGCTGCGTTTGGATCCTGGGACTTAAGTCTGTATGGTGGCACATAACACAAATTATAAAAAAAGAAAAAGATTTTTTGGGAAATATGGAGAAGTTCTGAAAACAGAAGTAATCCATGCTGATGTTTTTTACTCCTGAAAAGTTAAAAATTCATAAGTCCCAAAACCCTGCTTCCCACCTTGTACTGGCTGTTAATCACTCTGAAGTAATGTCCCGTGGTATCTAGGAGTCACTGAGTCTTCAAATGTTGGCTTACATGCTATGCTGCTGATGATACAAGGAAGGAGAATTCAAAGAATAGAACTCGCTTCAAACTTATTTTGGCTTTTATTCAAAGAAGATAAGTCAACTGCAAAATAACCCACAAATTAAACTTTAGCTGTTTTTTTTTAAATCTTTTAATGACATTTGGTCAAACGTTACCACTTTTAAAATTTAATGTGTTGATAGTGATTTCAGATGCCAACTGATTAAGTTGAAAGTATTGTTCTATTTTTATTTTATATTCATTTGATATTTAGTGACTGCATACTCTGTTTAAGTCACAGTGTTATATGCTAAGTCACAATAGTATAATGCTACTGGAAAGATAAGATTACAAAAGATATTAGCAAAATATGGTAAGGGTCAGAGATAAAGCTACTAAGTGCTTCAGGACTTTAGAGAAAGGCAAGATTCATATGGTAGGAACGATGAGTACAGCATTAGTAGTTTGAAAACTCATTGGGTAAAATTCAATTAGGCTTCATTGGGAATTGGGGAGTGGTTTTGTTGGAAAGGAAAGATGTTTTAGCATATGTGGTAAATGTAGATGGTTATGCAGATCATTTTGGGGGACTATGGAAAAATCGTCATCTCCTAAGGATCCTGGCTATGACTGTTAGAGTACAACATTGGGAGTAGATTATAGATTTCAAAGGCCAAGGTAGGAATTCGGAATTGGCCTTATTTGCGATGAGTAACTATGCAGAGCTTATGGTGAAATGGTTATGATGAAAGGGTTTATGGGATGAAAGCAACTTATCAGGAAGATTAATTTTGTGGTCAGTGATGGTTATATGAGGTGAATTGGTGAAAGGAAAGGAGAGATAATATTAATAAAGAAAACAGTTCTCCTACAACCAGGCACACCACACCAGCACCTTGGGCCCCGCCCAGGGACCCAGGGCATGGAGTTAGGGACCGGACCACCCTCCCACAGCCAGGCACAACATGCCAGCACCTTGGAGCCCACCCGGGGACCTGGGGCATGGATAAGGGGACTGGACCTCTCTCCCACAACCAGGAACAACATGCCAGCAACTTGGGGCCTGCCAGGGGACCCAAGGCAAGGAGAAGGGGACCAAACACACCCCACAACCAGGCATACTGCCAGTGCCAAGGAGCATGCCAAAAACAGCACCCCCACGTGGGTGGCCCACCACAGCCATCACGATATCCATGGCTGCTGCAAAGGTGGCTAGATGCCACAACCAATATATATGTAACAATATATGTGCCAGTAATACTGATTTAATCAACATATCTCAATGTTCAACCCCCAAAATATGTATAATCGATTTTGATTCAATAAATAAAATAAATTATAAAAAAAAACAAACATTTAAAGTCTTTATAATTAGGATACAAAAGCTTGTAGAAAAGGAATAGTAGAAAGTAGTAGTAGAAAGTGGAAAGAATAGAAATAGACATAGTAAAAAATTTATGGTTACAAGAACCTAAAAGAGCTTGAGAAGCAGGGGAGATGGAGTAGTTCAAGAAAACTCTGAAGTCCTAAGTATGGGTAACAGAAGACATCAAAGGAACTGTTGACATAGTTCGGGGAGTCCTCTCATTATCAACATCCTGTAGGAGTGAGGGAAGTTGGTTGGGTCATAGGCCTCAGTTGAACTGTCATGCAGGCAAAGACCCCAGCTGATCCCATAGGGAGTTCCAGAACTGAGATATTCCTTTGAGTTTTCCAGTATTGAGACAAGCTGAGCTATGGTACCTGTGCATCAGGCAGTCATTGCATGTTAGTCTAACCCTTGGGGGAAGAGGTGTGACTTGGGAGGGGCCCACTGTCATCAACCTGCATAAGTTCTGCAGCTGTAAACTTAGCCTCCAAAATTCAGAACAACTGCAGGATAAATGCTTCAGTCCTAATGGGGAGTGGATCTGGACCCTATATCACAGCATCCACTACAAGAAGTCAAGAAGGGGAGCTTATTTTGGTGGAGGGGGTTGGGGGGGGAGGGAGATGTTAAATTTGGTTTTAGACATTTTGCATTTGGGATTATGGCAAGAAAATTAGTTGGAAATGTTTGTTTTATATGTAGGTCTGTATTGTAATCATATTTTCAATTTACAAAGAATTTTCTCTTAATTTTCTAGGCCTTAACAGTACATGACAACTTGGCTCTAAAAATATGTAATGAGATCTTAACAAATCCATGCTCACCAGAAATTCGTGTCTATGCCAAAGCCTTGAGTTCTTTAGAACTCAGTAGCAATCTTGCAAAAGACCTTCTGGTTCTATTGAATGAGATTCTGGAGGTAAAGTAGTTTCTAATTACTTTTAATTAGCATGTGTTTATATTTATCAAAGTAGAATTTACATGATTATATTAAATTATACATATGTTAACATATTGTGACTGCTCATATGAAGTAAATATTTCCTTCATAAATTTAATATAATTTTTAGAATGATTTTGAACAACTTGATATTGGTATATAACTTTTTGAAAGAAGATTAGAAAATGCTGTGTTTAAGAAATTTTAATGTTTTCTTTTATAGCAAGTAAAGGATAGAACATGTCTGAGAGCTTTGGAGAAAATCAAGATTCAGTTAGAAAAAGGAAATAAAGAATTTGGTGACCAAGCCGTAGCAACACAGGATGCCAATACAGCTGTAATTAGTTTTCAAAATGAAGATGGTAATGACATACTGACCTGAATATTTATAAGATTCTGTCCTTTTCATCTTTACTGAGATATATATGGATTTCAGAAATGAATGAAAATTTTTTCTAATCAATCCCTTTGGGGAAGAGTATTACTGATGAGTATTCTACTTTCCAAGGTTTTTTTGCATACATTTCTCACCATCTGATCATCTTGTTAGGAGTGTTGCTTGTTTTCCAGTGTTCACATTTTTTGGAACAATGATTTATGCTACCCTTTTAATAGTAGTTAATAGGACTATCTGTCATTTGTTTTATGAAATATGGACTTGAAAAGGTCATTTAAAATATTTCATGAGGCTATCTTTTATTTCCTTTAATAGAAAATAATAAAGAAGTATATATGACTCCTCTCAAGGATGTAAAATCAACACGAGCATCAAAATCCACTCAGCAAAAGACTAACAGAGGTAGTGTATGGATTGACTAGCTTTATAAGAAAACTGTTTTCAAGTTGTTTCCCAATAATAAATACTTACTTTACAAGTTTCCTTTTCTTCGTTTCCTTAGGAATAAAGATTTTTTAATGTCTTAGGTATTCTTAAGTTTCTTTTTAATTCTCACAGTGCTTTGTGTTTAAAGATTATAAAATCAGTGTTGCTTCAAGTGCTTTTGATTGAAAGAAATCTGATGCAAAAGATCATATTGCAAAGGACTATTTGGGTTAAATTAAGATTTGGTTAAATGATGGTTTTGTATTATCAGTTATTTGCTTTCTATCCTTTATATGACTAAGCATTTTTTTCTTTTATCCCCATACTATTTTTTTGTTCTCCTTCTTTTCCCCTTATTTCATATTTTCCAAACTTAATTTATTACCCAAGGGATATCCAACAATAGGGGATTTGCTGGAATGAAGCAAATGTTGACTACTAGGGGATTACTTGGAAAAAAATTTTAAGTTCAAGATCTTTTTATTGTCTTATTTCCTCATTACAAAAAGCAGTGCACACTTATTATAGAAGAATCAGAACATACATCCAAGCAAGCAAACTACTGTAGAGAACACTGATATTCCCACCAGTGAGCCAACCATAATTTAAATCTTTGAAAAATATTTTTTAAGGCCCTCTTCTATGCAGATTTAATTTTTTTCTAAAATGTAATATGACCATACATTGTTTTGTAACCATTTATTTAAACACCAGTTGCTGGATATTGTCCTAAATTAGTCCCATATTGTTGGATATTTTCTTGGGGGTAAACTTTTTTTTTTTTTTTTTTTCTTTTAAAAACGGATTTAACCCTAGACTCTTGGTGTTAACAGCACTATGCTCTAACCAACTGAACTAACCGGCCAGCCCTGTTGTTTTTTCTTTGCATTTTTTGGGGGGGGGGGGTGGGAGAGGATGGGGAAACAAATACATTTGTAAAAGCAAATATAAGGTGTGGGGAAAAAAAGTCTAATGTGAATAGGGTACATAATATTCAAAGAGATTGTCATACTAAACAATTTGGTTTTGATCAGATTGCTTTTAGATAATATACCATAAGAACTCCATCCTTTTTTTAATAGTCCGAACTTCATATATCCATACTATGTTTTATTTCTTATCATAAGTGAGGAACATCATAGGTCAAACTTTGTCTTGGGCCAAGCCCGTGGCGCGCTCGGGAGAGTGCGGCGCTGGGAGCGCAGCGACGCTCCCGCCGCGGGTTCGGATCCTATATAGGAATGGCCGGTGCACTCACTGGCTGAGTGCCGGTCACGAAAAAGACAAAAAAAAAAAAAAAAAAATCTTTGTCTTACTTTTTAACCTTGTAAATTTCTAGCAAGTAGAATTTTTGCAACCTTGTACATAACGTTTCTAGTTTTTTACATTGAAACATATTTTAGAACTCATATTTGAATTGGCCATATATATATATATTTAAATATTTTACAAAAGGCATTACCTTACTGATTAAACTTCTGTTTCTTCAGGACCTGTTTATGGACATAAGCTACCTTTCTAAAATTAGTTTTCATTAGTCTCTCCATATCCCTAATGCTATAGTGTAACAGAAGTACTTCCTTTATATAACATGTTTTTTATATGCTTCTGTCCCCAAATACATTGAACTAAAATTTGCCTCCTTATAACTTTGCTTATAATTTCCATATTTTCCCTTGTCCATTATCAGCGCTTACAAAAGAAATTAAAGTTGACCTTTGAACACGCAGGGGGGTAAAGGTGCCAACTCCCACACAGTCAGAAATCCAAGTATAACTTTTGACTCCCTAAAATCCTAACTGCTAATAGCCTACTGTTGACCAGAATCCTCCTGATAACATATATAGTCAATTAACGCATATTTTGTATATGTATTAAATACTGTATTCTTACAACAAAGTTAGAGAAAAAAATGTTTTACATTTCTCCCAACTGCATATGGTACCATGTATATAGACTGTGTGTGTGTAAGTTTTGAGAAATTTTAACTTTTTATAATAAGTTTATGTATATTTTATGGTAGTAAATGACAAAATAGATTCGTATCTACATATATTTTATTCATTGAAAACATACTTTTTAATTTTTTCACTATTTCTAGGCTAAGTGGTTCATCTGCAAGTTTTTTCAAAATTGTCAAAAATCAAAAAATTTTCCAATATATTTATTGAAAGAAACCTATGTTGTTCAAAGGTCAGTTGTAATGTAAATTTTAATCTTGCTTGGGTTCCTTTTCTCTGTGGTGTTGATAATTGGTATAAAGGTGGTTGGGAACAAGGAGGAAATGTGAAGAGGATTGTTGTGCTGAAAATAAAGGATTTAGATAGCCCAGGAAGTAGGTTAAAAATAATAAGCAATTCATACTAAATTTTGATCATGAATTATAATGTCTTTAAGGGCGGAAAAAAGTGACAACTTCAGCTAGGATGAACAGGAAACGTCAGACTGCTGAGGCGGACTCTGAAAGGTATGCCAGGCATGTCCAGAATATATAAAGAGACCTATCTTCAGTATGTCAAGTCATAGAAAAAAATTGTAATTGTCTTCTGTGAATGAGAAACAATATTTAACAAGTTAGTCAGTGAAAATTACAAATAGTCGTTTGTTGGATATATAGCCTAAAATTCCATTATCAGGAACATTGACTCTATGGCTTGTGTGCTTTTGCCTGTTAGTTGGCATGGCGTTTAGCACTATTTAGTCATCTTTAATACATTCTCTTAATTTGTGTTTCCATATATTCTTTTAATTACGTGACCCTGTATGTATGATTCCTTTTTGATCTTGAATTGGCAGACTCTTGATTTAGATAACATTTAGGTTCTCTACATTTATAACGATAGAATAATTCTGCCTACAATTTGCATATATTGTCTGGTAGTATGTTTATTTTTGGTTTCTCTCAATTAAGCAACTATTGGAGCAGAAAGGTTATAGCTTTCTTGCATTCATCTATTCACTGGTGAAATTGTATTGTGTATATTTTCAGTACATTTCTTTAGATTAAGTCGATTAAATTTTAAGTGTTTTTTAGGGGCAGGGGAAACTTGTTTACAATGTTTTAGTAATTTATTGCCTAAATCAAGAGAACTTTTTTTTTTTTTTTTCACTTCTCTAGTTCCAAAACTAAACCTCTTGGACAGTTGTTATGGTTTCTTTAATTATAAGCACCACTGCAAAAGTTTGGTCGGTTTTTTTGGCCCCTTCTGTTTACCACCACATTCCATACAGTATATAACAGAATAAGAATTTCCATGATTCGCTTTGCTGATAGTCAGTGGTTTTTGGTTATTGTTTTAAGATTTTATTTTTAAGCTTAGTTAATGGAATCAGGTTATCAATTACATACTGATAGAATGTGGGTCAGAAACAAAGAGTTTTATTTATAAATGAACTGGTTTTAAAGCTTGTATCTAAATTGGTGTATTTTCAACATCTGTTTAGTGATCATGAAGTTCCAGAACCAGAATCAGAAATGAAGATGAGATTACCAAGACGAGCCAAAACAGCGGCACTAGAAAAAAGTAAACTTAACCTTGCACAATTTCTCAGTGAGGATGTAAGTTAGGAGAGATTATGGAGGTGAAGTCCTTTAAATTTATATTCAGTTCTTTGCTTTAATAAAGTTGCTCTGTGTCAAAATGAGAAAAAGCCTGATGTCTTTCTGAAGACTTTGTGCTCTGCGATTCCATGTTACTTTGGCTTGTATTAAAGCATCGGGACAGCGTCTGTCAGCGTGGTCCAAAGACCATCTATATCAGTTACATGTTTGTTTAGCAGGTTCTGAGGTGGGCCAAGGAATCTGTTTGGCTTACCAGGTGATTCTTAGGAACTCTTATATTTAAAATTATGGCATTATGGGAGACTTAAGTGTAACTAGCTAGTAGCTTGTTGCATTTGAGAAGCTTATGTTTTAGGCGGGGCAGAACCAACATAGATGAAGACACATCAGAACATATTTAACATGAGACATTTCAAGGGCAAGTGAAGAACCACAAACTGTCTAGAAAGGAGCCTGTTATCGGTGAGGACCAGTATAATGAACCAGAATGTTCATCATACAAATTCAAGTTATTTTGATAGTCTTGTTTTGTAATTCCTACACTAAAAACATTTTTGGTAATGAGACCTGCATGCATAATCTTTCTTCCTAAAGTGTTTGCATATGGGAGCCTTTGTGAGTTTCCTGGGTTAGGGATATATATATATATATCATGAAGCTGCTGTCTGTGTTTTAAGCATAACAAAATAATATTTATTGATAATAACAATACTAGTGGGAAAAAAAACTTGACAAGAAGTTCTCTTTATATATTAATTTGTGAGCATGACTTCTTCACTATCAATTTTATCATCTTTTGTAATTGGCACTTGCCTGACTTATGAAACTTGCACTGTATGAAATCAGTCCTCTTTCTTTCTGTAATGCCCAGCAAAACACCTTTTCTTATCCCTCTGATAATTACCCTTTCTCTTTATTATTTAGAAATGTCCTAACATGGATCTTTTTTAATTGTGCTTTTTTTAGGTTTAGTTGCCAAAGGCCATTTACTTGAGGTGATTTTCTAAGATGGAGTAAAAGTAAGATTGCTGGTTTTTAGAACCAAATCGCTATATTATATACATATATGTGCTTTACAGAGCTCAGAAATATAAAGTCAAAGTTACAAAGCAAGAATGCTTACTAAGCAAAAGGCAGATATGGTAATGATATAAATCAATGAAAAACAGATGATCGTTGTTAATTCTGTTGTCTGTGTCTTTTCCTGTACTTCAAATTTCTTACTAGTTATTTTTTAAGTCCCTGTGGTTTTTTTTTTTTTTTTTTTTTAATGAGGGATTAAGGAGAAAGGAGGACTGAAAAGGTACATAAAATGTGCTATAAAGAAGTCTTTAGAAATACAATAAACTAACATCTCATTTACACGTGATCAGGCTATCAAAAGGAAAGGAGCCATGTTCTTATATGGACCAGCATACCAAAGCTCTCTCTCTGGTATAGGAAAATTAAATTTCAGCACCAAACTTTTAGTATTCTTACCATTCAAGTTTTGGACACAATTATGTAGCCATTACTGAAGTTATGCTTTGCATTATTAAAGGTAAGGAATATTATCCTACTTCTAAAGAACATCTCTTTACACTTTAAAATAGATGGCTAAAATACATTAAAACCATTAGATGTAAATCCATTTACCATTTTTCATTCAAAACTGCAACTTACAGAAACCAAACAGTATTCTTGTCCACCAAGAGGCACAGATTTGCTGAAGAGTAAACATACAATTGTGCCATTGCTCTTAACAGCCCACAAACTATAGGTTTAAAATACAGAGAAAGGGAACTGATCAGCTTACATTTTCTTATGAACGAAAACATGCTATTTGCTGATAAGCTATGACCATTTTTTTTTTTCTGTACATATATAATTTGAAAGGGAGATTCTTCCAAGAGATACCTTTGCCTTTTTTACCAATTTGCTTCGAGGTAGTTGGTATCCACCTGCTGTACAGCTGTTCATGGGTCAGGTCATCATCACAAATCTTTACAATACTAGCTTTCTAAATCACAATGTGTTTTATATTAAAACTATGCACAGAAATAAAACTTGGGACAATTATGTATTTAAACTTAGGGCATAAAAATTCACAAAATATCATTAAAAAGAGAAACATCAAAATTCGTTTGTACTGCAAAATTACACAATGGTCTGATGTAAAATGTAAAAAACATACAAATAATATAATCAAAATGATTAATGCTAATGATTTAATATAAAGACCAATCACAGGACTAGAAATATTTCAAGATCAATTGGTAAGTGCTCATTGTCCAGCAGAAAGAATATTGATGTACAAAATAGTGCAAGAACTGTGATCTATTTCTCTTCACTTTTGAGATTTTGGTTATGAACTGTACAGCTGGCTAGAGACGCTGCTGTCAAATTCAGATTCCATTCAATGGGACGATTAAGGCACATCTTAATTGGGCTCAAAGGACAACTTGCTGTATTCCCATCAGACAAATTCAGGTTCTCATCAGTTTTCATTTGTAGCATGCTGGAAAAAAAAGTGTAAGACATTTTAGTTTTATTTTAATTTCAAAGAAATGATCAACGTTGTAAAAGAAACTTCAGTATTTGTATTGTTGGGACTTCTAAACCTTAGACAAAGCATTTATCATCCTGAAAGTACAAGTGTTTTTTCATTTTCACCTCTTTAATGAACTGAATGCTGGATGACTTGAGAGGTCAGATACCACTGGACAAAAAACTTCACTGCATATATGGATGACATCAATATACATCAGAAAAGACATTATCTTAAAAGTTAAATAATCCTGGCAGGATTCAACCCTTTTAATATCCTTTAATGTAACAGGATCAGACCACTTTGCCAAAAGGAATTATTTGTTGAATGCCTATTATGTTCTGGGCACATTCACATGCATTAATAGCATTTGAATTTCACATCAACCAAGCAAGGTTGGTGTATATATATTAAAGTGAGTCTCCAAGAGTTAAGTACAAATATACCTGAGGTCATAGAGTCACAGGCCTGGGATTGGCATACAGCCCTTGTTCTTTCCCTCATGCTTGTCTACTAGCTCTCTGATGAGGCTAAGTCATCAGGATTAGAAAAATAGTCCTCTTGATGGGAGAAGAATGTCAAGTTGTCCAGACTACACAGTGGCCAGCCCATCAGAGGAACATATGCTATTTGATGTGGCATCCACATGATACTTATTATTCTGGTTACCAACTTCAAGGAATTTTTATATTGATGGAAAAGCTGGCTTATTTGGATTTATATTAGTTTCATCAGATCTTTTCAACACTATTCCCTAATGCACACCCTCTGTTCTGGGCAGACTGGTCTTATTCCACAAACTCATGAGCACAGTACCATCTGTTCCTGAATGTTGTTCCCACTGAGGGAATCTTGCCTTCTTCTCTGCTTAACCAAAACTTACCCCTGCTTCAAGGCTTGACCCACATCTCACAACATCTCTAAACATGTTCTAAGTACTTAGTAAAAGATATTGCATTTAATTGTGAAGAATTATGGGTTCATCACTATTGCTTCATATCTGATAGTCTGATTATTTCTTCTAGATCTGAGGGAAAGGATGTTAACATTCTCATCTATGGAGATAAAGCACATTGCTGAGTACACAGCTGCTCAATAAAAACACAATAAACATAAGAATAATAAAACATCTGGGACAAAGTGTTACTCTTTAGAATCACAGAAACTTGAGAGTCCAAAGGGTAGCTAGTGTACCTTATATGTAATCTTAAATATTATTTGGGATAGTCAATTCACATCTTCAGATGTGAATCCCTGTGTATATAAACCATTCAACAGCTCTATACATTAGCTCATCTGACATTTAACTAGTTAGTAAAGTTGGGCTACATCACTCCTGAACTTTCTCCTACCATAGGACTACAAATCTTAATTAGCAGTGAGGAAAATGAGCTGTCTAGTATTTACGTGACTTGGTGGAGTTGGGAAATGGCAGCCTTCAGGCTGCAGTAGATCCCTCCTTGCGTTCTTGACTGAACGACCCATTTGCCATTCAAAAGCCAAACCTGTTATATACCATGTTTTAACACTGCTAGCATGTTCTCACTGGGTTCTCCCCAGGGAAACAGTCCCAGTTCCACTGAATGGTTTCAATTTTTATAAATAGATACTAGATTAAAAAAAAAAAAAAAGGTGGCTTATTACTCATCAAAATAGTATATCACTTAAAGCCAAAACAGAGTTGATTAACAGGAATATATTTAAAGTAAATTATGGCTTGATATATGACAAATGAAAGAGATGCAAAATACAATATTCATACCACAATATTTGCAAAAAAATTCCCATTGGTTATTACTATTGACAGACTGAGGTCCTTGGGAACCTCAAGTTTTTGTTTTTCAGGTTAGCAAAACTCATAAAGCAGTTTTTTTCCTTCCTCCATGACTACTAGTCTTCAAGTTTTTATTGTATTTTCAAAGCAAAAGTGTTTGATGTTTACCGTTTTGAGAAACTCTAAGGCAAGCTATAAGAATACAATTACATTAATCAAAATAGCCTGGCAGATGAGTGAGTACACCGAGCATTAAACTCCGAACAAGAAAATGGGGGAAGGCACAGAACAAATCATGGTCACAAATAAACTTTGTTTGCTATTTGACAAAGATGTATTCATCACAGAATAATACTTTAATAACTACATTATTGTGGGTTTTTTTTTTTTAAGTTACTTTTCTAGAGTGGTGTACAACAAATTTGGATACACAGACTCCAGGGACGCATAAAACTATACACATTTGGGAGAAGAGTATCAACTAGTTTAGAAAAGACCTAAATGTTACTAATAATATACAGATTGACATGTTTAGTTCATAAATTTACACTTAAACTAGTGGGTGTGCAAAGTTTGGGCATTACTGATCTACAGGATACTAACAAGAAAATGTAGCGATCTTATGAAGGGCTGGAACCAATTAGATCATTACAACGAAAAGGAATCTTTCTAACCCCCCCCAGTCCCCCACCTTTTTTTTTTTTTAAACAGATAGGGAAATTAAGTGCATAGAAGAATAAACTACTTCTCAGGGTGTCCTAAAACCAGATGTGGACTAATATAAGAACGTGGTTCTCTGGTTACAATCTAATATTTAACCAGAGCACCTTTCAATTCCACTTTCAATGAGCCAATGAAATTATTTAGCATTTATTGAGTACCCATTAAAAAGTACTTTTGGAATACAAAGATAAAGAAGACAAAGTCTGTGCTTTCAAAGAGTTTGCGATCTAGAGGAATTTTTCATGTATATTCCTTTATATCAGGAAATTAAAAATTTGACTAGTTAGGTTAGGAATCTGTGGTATAATCTTATACATTTGTTTGTAGTGGAAGATGAGTGTTCCACTACTTTTCTTGAGGTAATTTTCAATCAATCTTTCTTTTGCATGTTTTAAAATAGGTAATACATTTGCAATATTAAAAAAAATCAGTCAGTACAAAATGTTTCACCATGAACTCTATCACTGCTCCCAGTCCCTCTTCTGTGGCAACTGTTACCATTTTCTTGTGTATTCTTCCAGATACTCTTCACATTGAGATATGTACTATCTCCTTTCCCCCTAAACAATTCTATACACTGTTCTGTATCTTGCTTTTTAACAATAAATATTCTGGATATTGTTTCATATCTCCACAATGAATACTTGATTAACAGCTACATAGAGTTCCACCCTCTGAATATATCATAACTTATTTAATCAGTTCTCAACTGAAAGATTTCTTGGCTATTCTAATCTTTTGCTTAAAACAGCAATGAATATTCTTGTGTCTCTTTAAGTATGTGTGCAAGTACACCTACAGAGTTGACACCTAGCAGTAAAATAGCTGAGTCAAAGAGTGATTTTAAAATTTTGATAGCTATTACCAAAATGTCCATTATACCATTATACACTCTGACCAACCATTTGTGACAATGTCTCTCCCCTCACAATCTAACCAATAATGTATATTAACACTTAAGGATCTTTGACAATCTGATAGGTTAAAAAGTGATATGCCGTTGTTTTTAACTTGCAGATCTTTTATGAAGATTAACATATTTTCCTATTTCAGAAGCCATTCGTTTCCTTTTCTGTGTTCTTTGCCAGTTGAGATAATCTTTTTCTTGTTGATGTGCAGTTAAATAAATCCTTTGTTCCATAGTGATTTGTAGTCCCACTCCCCTTGCACCCTGCCCAGCTTATTATTAGTTGTTTGTACCTGCTTATGGTGATTTTGTCATGAATCCATTCTAAACTCTGTGTGATCAGATTTATCGGTCTTTTATTTCATGTCTTCTGTTTTATATCATTAGATTATAAGTCATCTGACAAAGTGGCTTTATATATCCATATCCTGGCTTCTAACAAAAGCTCAGCAATAGCACATACTGTGGTACACTTGAGAGTAAAGAGTTGGGGAAAAGAATGTTAAGGACCTTGGTTCAAGTTTTGACAATATTAATAATCAGCCTATGATCTTAGACAAATAATCTTAACCTCCTTCAGCCTCATTTTCTTCATCTGTAAGAGGGAAAAAAAAATAAAAAAATTAAAAAAGACACCTCTGCTTACCTTATAGTTGTTGGGATGATTTAATGAGAAGCAGTTAAAATGCTTTAAAAACCAAAAGGAGCAATATTCAAATGCAATGATTTAGTCTGACATAGCATATTTTGGTGAAAGGAGGAAGTGGGAGGAGAGTTACTTATAATCAAGGCCTCTTCTAACTCTATCATATGAGGGTTCAACAAGGGCAAGGCAATCTCAAATAGTTCTCTAGACATCTAAGCCTATTTTCAATACTTAGTAATCTCATAGACCCTATAAGATAGAGCCCATCTCCACCATCTGAATAGGTTTATACAGTATGTACATATGTGATTTAATGATTACTGGTAATTCTAACAAAAAAATAAAAACTTAATATATCTAGGTCTAATAATCTAAACTTGTTTTGCTTACCACTGGATATATGTGATGGTTCATTTCTGTCATACAGACAATAAATTTTAATGTTAGCTAGCCAGCTCGCAGGAAACAATAAATTTTGATGTGATTATGATAGGTCTGATAATATCATTTACAGAACAGTTGCTACATGCCACAGGCACTGAGCTATGAGCCTTTTTTACACAACCTCATTCGATCACCACCACCACCCACTGAAGCTCAGTAAAGTGAAATGACTTACCCACGTCTAAAACTAATAAATGAAGTCTTCAGGGACTATAATCTATTACCCGCCCTGCATACTAATTCTTGGGTGTTTGTAATTCTGTCATGATTCTCGTTTTCATTTTAATACTCACAAATCTATTTCTTCAGAATACTCAGCACATGAGATTAATGGACAAGCATTGGGTTTACAGGTTTCAGACAGAACGATATTCTTAAGGGCTATAGCCACAACCCTATCCAGAAGAGCTGTAGAGTTAGTGCATGCAATTTCCTCCCAGCACTAACTGAATAAGGAGCTGCTGCTCCTCATATCTTTCAGTTCTTCAAAGAAAACAAAATGTTAGGGCACAGACTGTCATGATTTTGACATCTACCATTAAGAGTATTCTTTAGATCAAGAGTTTCAGGGAACAAAAGTACATCTTTTCAAAGAGAAAAAGAAGTCAACAGTATGCACAGATAAATTGGATTCCGGTAGTCACTATAATATACCTGATGCCATCAAGTTTGAACTCATCTATTTAACTCAAAATTCTGGATGACTGGTTTACTTTTCTCTGGAAATGGTGTTTCCTAAATGTTAACACAGTAAAAATTTACTAACTAGCTATTGTGGCTCAGCTCTAACCTGCAGCTCGATGTTTCAACAAATCTATCCAAATATCATGATAGGGTACAAAATTAGATGAGAGAACCTTCATGAAGTGGACAAATGTATTCCCATGTTTTTGATGTGATAAGAAGTAATAAAAACAAAGAGTTCTTGGTCTGCTGGACTCTGATTTTGATGGTTGCTAGGTTCCAGGAGGCCTAGGTACAGGCCCTTTCCATGAAACAAGCCAAGCCGGCACGTGTTCATCAGCAGGTCCATGTGGTCCTACATATATTAGGAATATAAAAAGAGTGTGATGGTGTCTGTCTTCAAGGGTTTTGCAGTTTGGTAAGGAGGCAGAGAGAGAAAGAATTTATAAATTACCAGAATAAAAAAGTAGTTGCAATAAACATAAAAGAAGTAACTAAGGACTAAGGGATAAGAGAGAAGGGAAAGATTAATACAAGCACAGTGGGGAAACCAGGGAAGAAACATTTGAAACAGGTCTTTAAGGATGAGGATTTTAGTAAATTGTGGCAGAAGGAGAGAATCTGTAGAGCCTGAGTTCTGATCGTGAGTCCAGTCACTGACCAGCTGAGTGCACATTCCCTAATCTTTCTAAGCTTCAATTTAACTGGAGAGTGAAGATAATCAAAGTGGACACCTACGGGCAATGTGATTACTAAATGAGTTTACGTAAAGCATTTGGCATAGAGAATAGAATGCATGTAAAATTCCTGGCCCAATGACTGGACACATAGTGAGGACTCAGTGAATGTGACTTAACGTTAGTACTATTAACAAAACGTAAGGAAATCAAAAGGTACATGTGTTTTTATTGCAGAGAAAATATGACAGGTATTTAAATTGTTTCTGCAATGTCCACCATACTAGGTTGTTCCTATAATTTTTGTAGACATATAATACAATGATTTAATTTGTGTAGACAGTATAACAGTTTAATTTTGAAACTCTGAGCTTAAAAGGGGTCAAATGTAAGAGCCATAGGATTTAGCCAGGTAAATGTGGTCTGCCACGGTGACCATTAGGTCTACAATTTGAGTAAATCCTTTCTCTTGGTTGGCAACTTTGTACAAATTAGATTGTATAGTTGTTTTTTTTTTTTTAAAGACAATTTATCTGAAGAGTAAAATTTTCCTTTGGTGTAGGATACTTATGAATTTAAAGGCCTTGGTAGATTCAGATTTTACAAACATTTTCAATGACTTGCTTATGATTACCTGATGTGATTATTTGCAGGAGCAGAAGAACATGGTAGTTAAGAGTGAGATTTTGAAGTCTGATAATCTTGGATTATAATCCTAGATCTGCAATTTACTACAACCAATTTCAGGAAAATTGCTTTATATTTATTTTTTTTAAAACATAAAGATGACACAAAGATTGGCACATTGGTGCAATCTTAGTATGTGCTTAATGACCAGTAAGTGCTATGACTGTTAGAGCAAACCATGGAAATCAAGAATTCACAAGAAAACATATATAATGGATAGAATAGTTTTCTACTGAGAAATGGGATATCTACCTGAATTTTTAGTTAAATGGGAATGAAAGAAATAATAGTTAGATCAAGGGCACAAAACCAGTTATCTGTAGAAATCAATGAACATAGCTTACACTGCTATGCAATTAGAAATGATTCTTGATCATGGTAGGAACAAAAAGACTTCCTGAATTTCCTTAAGGAACTTGTATATTGAATGAATGCAATGCAATCAAACTATGCCTAATGCAGTATTTTAAGTATAATAGGCATTCAAATACCCAACAAACATATAAATAGGATCCAGCTACATTTAAAAAAGAATAAAAATAGTAATTTTAATAATGTGAATTTAAAAGCAATTTTATCAAGTTGTTGATATAAAGTAATGCCAACTAATGTAAAAGATTGCAGAGCCTGACATGATTTAGAATGTTTTTGGACGCTGTTCCCATCTGCCTTCTCAAGAACTTATCAGTGATCATAATCCTTTCCTTTTTTTTTTTTGGATATATCATCGAATTGATTGCATTAATATAGCACCAATTCTTCACCCATTAGTAAATTCACTTTCTTTTTTTTTTTTTTTGGCAGCTGGCCCATACAGGGATCAAACCCTGGACCTTGGTGTTATCCGTATCACGCTCTAACTGAGATAACCAGCCAGCCCAAATTCACTCTTTTGCCCTATAATTTTGCAATGTCCTCCCATTCTGCCTCACCCATGTGATTTTCTCTGGCTGATGGATGTTAGCAAATATGATGGAAGCTAAAGCCTGAGAGATTGCTTGGGCTAACCTGCTGGATGTGAGAGACACGTGGAGCAGATAAGCTGTCCCATCAGATAGCCAGCTAATACCAAGACATATAAAGGAGCCCAGCCAAGATCAGAACATCCTAGCCTTATTTGCCAACCATAGACTCATAAGTGAAATAAATGCTTATTTATTTTAAGCTAATGAGTTTTGAGGTGGTTTGTAATGTAGCATTATTGTTGCAATAGATAAATAACAGACCATTTCTTCTCAACTGGATCCTCATTATGATGTTCAGAAAAGTGCAAGGTCTCTTATTTAAAAAACAAAACCACTCAATCTTTCATTTTCCTTAAGTCAACACTTTTATGGCTAGATTACATTAGTCATCCTATCGTTGCTATCACCATTTCCTTACCTCCTCATTCCTTAAACTACTTCATTGTGGCTTCCATTACTTTAAATTCATGAAAAACAGCACTGACCAAAGTCACCAGTGACCTTCACACTGATAAATCTAATGAAATTCAGTGATTATTTCACTGAGCCTTGCCTTTCTATGTCTAAAAAGCCTTTATTTCAATTTTGTTTTTGAAAGATATTTTTCCTGAATATGGATTTCAAATTTGGCCATATTTTTCTCTTAGTACTTTAAAGATGTTGCCCCACTGTCTTTTAGCTTGCATTGTTTCTGAAGATAAGTGTGCTGTCATTCTTATGTTTGCTTTTCCATATATAATGTCTTTTTTCCTCTGGATGCTTTTAAGATCATCTCTTTATCATTGGTAATCAACTGTTTGAATTAATCAATAGCAGACCTGCACTATAAGAAATGCTAAAGGAAATCATTCAGGCAGAAGGAAATGATAGCAGATGGAAATCTGGATCTGTACAAAAGAATAAAGAGAACCAGAAATGGTAAATTCACGGAAAAATACTTATTTCCTATTTTAAAAATTTCTTTAAAAGTTTACTGTGTAAAGCAAAAATAGCAACAATGTATGTGCATTTATAATATTTATAGAAGCAAAATGAATGACAACAATAGCACAAAGTCTTGGAGGAAAGAAATGCAAATGTATGACTGTAAAATTCTTAAGCTATCCATGAGGTAGCATAATATTATTTGAAGGTATGCTCTGATAAGTTAATAATGTATAATATAAGCCCTATAGAATCACCTTTTAAAAAGCAAATCAAGAGATTAAATAGAATAATAAAATATACTCTATTGATCAAAAAAAAAAAAAAGCAGGAAAAGAGGAAAAAAGAGGAGCAAATAATGGATGAGACAAATAGAAAACAAAAAGATGGCTGATTTAAACCCAACCATATTAATAGTTACATTAAATCTAAGTGGTCTAATAAAAGGTACAGATTGTAGATTGGATTAAAAAAGAAAGCCTCATCTTTATGCTGCCTAAAAGAAACCCACTTTAAATATAAAGACACAAATAGGTTAAAAATAAAACTATGCAAAAAGATACAGTGAAAAGTAAGCTGAAGTGACAATATAGCATCACATGAAATAGATTTCAGAGTAAGGAACATTTCCAGGGATAAAGAGGTTAATTTCATAATGATAAAGGAGTGAATTCATCAAAAATACATAAAAATTCTAAATGTGTATGTGCCTAATTGTATTTTTTTCAAAATACAAAGAGCAAAAATCTGATAGAGCTGAAAGGATAAACAGAAAAATGCACAATCACAGTTGCGGATTTTGATACTCCTCTCCAGGACAGAACAAGTAAAGTGAAAGTCAGTAAGGATGGAAAAGACTTGAACCGCCCTGTCTACCAACTTGCTTAACTGACATCTAGAGAGCTCAAGAGCAGCACAATACACATTATTTTCAAGAACACATAGAATATTTACTAAAATAGATTTGAATAGATTCTGGACCATAAAATCTCAATAAATTTAAAAAGACTGAAATAACACAAAGTATATTTTACACCTATAACAGAATTAAATTAGAACAGTAACAGAAGATATCTGGAAAATCCTCAAACATTTGGAAACTAAACAACACACCTCTAAATAATCCACGGGTTAAAGAATAAATCACAAGAAAAACTAGAAAATATTTTAAATTTAATGAAAATACAGCAGAGCAAAATTTGTGGGATACAGCTGAAGTAGTGTTTAGAGGGAAATTTATA
This sequence comes from Cynocephalus volans, assembly GCF_027409185.1. Classification (NCBI taxonomy): domain Eukaryota; kingdom Metazoa; phylum Chordata; class Mammalia; order Dermoptera; family Cynocephalidae; genus Cynocephalus; species Cynocephalus volans. The sequence goes on from NC_084468.1 coordinate 15,195,157, forward strand.
ACATTATGCTCACATTAGTAAATAATCTCTCCATTACTAAAACACTCTATACTCTATATCAGTGGTTTTCAAAGTGTGGTCCCTGGATCAACAGTGTAAGTATCACTTGGGCCCCACTCCACATTGAATCAACCTCTGTAGGTGGAGCCCAACAGTCTCTTTTTTAACAAGCCCTCCTGGTGATTCCAATGCATGCTAAAGTTTGTGAACCACTGTTCTAAAGTAGAACAATTCTCATCTGGGCTACCATAGTGGTCTACGCCTTCCCTCTTGCCCTACACCATTAGTTCTTCACAATGCACTCAGATCTTTTAGAAAGGAGAATCTGATGATGTCATATACCTTCCTCATCCACTTCCAATTTCAATTTCTACTCTAAGTGCAATGGGAAGCCATTTTAAAAAGTACATAAACTTCTTAGCATGGCTTATGAGAACCTGCTTGGTCTACCCCTTCACTTGATCCCCAATCCCCACCACACTTGACATCATGCTCCTCCTTTTTCCCTTGACTGTAGACACACTGGCCATGTCTTGTGTCTCTAACCTGCCAAGAATCTCACACCTCAGCATTTTTCCCCCATGCAATTCCTTCTTCCTGGAAAATCCTTCCTACCCTACTGATTTTCTGCCTCAGTTTCTGCTTACTGATTTTCTGGCCTAGTTAATTCCTACTCACCCTTAACAGCTCAGCTTTACGGCCATTTCCTTAGGGAAGTCTTCCCTCACTTCCCTGACTTGATAAAATCTCCCTATAATAAATTCTCACACCACCACATACTGAGAACTTACCAGATTTGTGTAATTATTTACTGAATGTCTGTCTCTCCTAATAAACTTGAACCACGAGGGCAGGAATCATATCTGGTTTTGTCCCACATTATTTCCCATGTGTTTAGCATATTGCCTGGCACATAGGAAATTCATTTTTGAATCTAGCTATCTATGATTACATAACAGAGAAACAAATGCATTTTCCAGGTTGCCTGGAACTGGGAGGACGAAAAAGAACCCAAGGTCCAGCTTAAAATAAAACAAATACAATAACACCAAGTGGGTTTGGATCCCCATGCCGGCTGCCAAAAATTTAAAAAAATAAATAAAAGAAAACAAATACAAACAAACAAGAAAAAAACATGGCAAGATGAAATCATTCAGACACCTATCCTACTCTATGACAAAGAAAATTATTTACTGCCCAAGAAAAATGAGGGGGAAAAATGGTAGCCAGGAGAGCCAAACTAAGAATTCTGAATACTTAAGTCAAATATACAGAAGGAAAAAAAAGGGAGGGGGGGGGGAGAAAAGAGGAGAAAAGAACAGTTGCACTTTGAGGCAGGAACTTGTGTGAAACACTGAAATCAATCTCTTTCTAATAGTTGGTAGCAGCTGGTTAAGGAAGATGAGAAGGTTGACCCTTGAACTTACCTCAGACAGAGAAAGCAGGTCAGGAGGCTTTGGAGAGAGAATATGATTCACAAAACAGACTGGTGCTCAAGGCTCTCCCAGCACCATTTTGCTGGATAAAGACAAATATTCTCCCATAGAGATAAACCAAACAACTAACATGTCAAATATATACTATTGTGTTGGAAGAGGGAGTATACAGAGGGGAGGGGGCAAATGGAGTGTTAGGGATAAATGGGATAGAATGATCTTAATCTATTTTTAAAAAGCCAATAACTTATTTTTTTTCTAGCCACACCATACCAAAATTGTAGTGATATCAACAGAGGTCAGCAAACTTTTTCTGCATAGGGCCAGATGATAAGTATTTTAGACTTTGTGGGCTTTATGGTCTCTGTTGCAACTACTCAATTCACCTTCTGTGGCACAAAAACAGCAACAGACAATATGTAAGTGAATGAGCATAGATAGCAGTGTTCCAATAAAACTTTATTTAAAACAGGCCACGGGCCAGACTTCCAGATTTAGAGAATTAATTCTATGTCTGAAAATAGTTCTGTACTCTATAACCATTAGTATGGTGAATCAACCAAATTATATTTCATCAAGTTATACTATGTTGCCAAAGTGAAAACAACATGAAATATCTTTGAGGTAAGTTCCTCGAGTTACACTGTGACTCTAATATCTAATACAATGCCTGGTAAATCAAAAGAAAGAGTATCCATTGTTTGCTGAATAAACTGAATGGTTTTCTGTGAAAGATATGGGGCAATTAGTAAAACAAATCCTGAAAAGTCAGTAATGGTTGACAAAGCAATGGAATATAAAATATCCAAAAAAAAGCTTAAGAAAATATCAAAACAAAGATGGCAAAAGTAGCTGTTTTATAATTTAATAAAGTATTACGGCAGAAGTTAGAAACTCTTCGAAACCTAAAACTCTTCTCTTTACTCAATTCCTGTGGAAATTATGATAGGGAAAAAACTCAATTGTAAACAGAATGGATTTTAATTAAAAATTCCTGATTTCATTAGAATTCTTTACGTGGCAGAGTCAGTTTTAATAGTTTTACTTATGCATTGGCAATTAGCACAGTGGCAAAATGAAGCCCATATAAAAAAGAATATATTAGGGAATTGAGTAATTTTTACATTAAAATACCTTTTTATTTCATCCAGTTCTGACCAAATTAAGACTTACAAAAATATACTTGAAGAGACCCCAATCTTATATGTTTTCCTAAATTCATACTAAGATATTTTTTCATGGTTTGTAATAGTAAAGCCTCCCGAATGGACTGCTACCACAGCTTTTCCTTTCTTAACTCAACATGAAAAAAATCTAATATACAAAAATAAAAGTCTGATCAAAATGTGATTATCCTTGGCTTAACGATATTTATCGTGGTGTTCTTTTAATGGGGAATGGCAATAAAGCACTTACAATTTAATTTCAATCATCCTAACTTAATTTATGTACAGCAGGAATAAATCTAGCATATAAATTAACTTTTATTTTTACAGTCATTACATTCTTTCTGAGAATACCACAGTAAAATATACAGAAACTCTAGCAGGAAACTATGTAGAGCAGTGTTTCCAATTATATTTCCCAAACTGTGTTCTGTGGGATATATATAAAGTTTGGGGAATGGAATTTAACAGGCTAATGGGGCACTGTGACTCAATTAAGAACAGGAGAGAGCTGAGCACTTCCCTATCTTATTTGACTACAGAATTGTTGGTACACAGAGCACCTTAGGGTGCTAGCGTTCCTTGGAATTCATCTTTGGAATGTTTGTGTAGCAACTAGATTAAGATGACTGTGAGTCATTTGAAAATGGTTTTCTATCAAGATTAAATTTAGAAAGTCATCTATTCTATGCTTCATAGTTTTTTCACTAAGTGATAATTATGATGTTGAGTAACAGCACATAAGGAAACTAATTCTAAATTTTACACAATATGTCTAAGGTTATTCTGTGCAATGGGTTGTTTCAATCATACATGTTTTAAAAATGTGGTAAAATGTTCATAAACAAGATCAAAAGAGGATGTATGGTTAGATTTGGTTCCAGGTAGTTGATGAAGTATATTACTTAGTTAAAAATCACCCAGCAGCTATAAACCTGTGTGAAAACCAGAATTCTGAATGGAAAAAAATGTATATTCAGTCATTTTTGAGAAAAGTTGACAAAACAAGAGAAGCAGACAAACTAAACATTTTTTTCAGTCATCTCAGAATCTAATTCAAAGGGTCAACTGAACTCTGAATTTTTATGGGAAAATTTAACATTTTAGGATGAGTACTATTAGTATGGTAGCTTGAAGTCCCCATTAGGTTTAGTCCTCCCAACCCCCCAAATCTATATGGTATGCTACTATTAGAAAAGATTCTGTAGAACTCTACTATGACCATATAGCTTCTTGCTATTCACAGAAGAAAGAATATATTCTTGATCTCTTTGTCCTTCTGTTATACTCACTTGCTGAACTCAACCATTATTACATCTAAGGGCCCACCTTTCTCCAAGCTTACTTCTTGGCTGCTGAGATAAAACCACACAGCTAGCTGTTCAAACAGCTATTCAGACCTTATCCACATTACCCAGTACCCAATCCCACCATAATATTACATTACCTCTTGATTCATAGAAAACAAACTCTAATACCTCAATATTCTGCCCATGAATTACTGATTTGCATCACCATGTATTGTTCCCACTACCCACTAGTTTTAAGAGAAAAGTGATCCTTCTGGTCAAGACCAAGCTCTCTAACAATGCCCCAGATCCCCTAGCCAATGATCAACTCAGGGACTTCCCTCCATTTCCACTGCTTGCCATCTCATTTTTGTATCTTCAGTCTTTTGTTCTCCACTGACTTCTTCCCACCGGTATCTCAACTTTTTTTTTTTTTTTTTTTTTTTTTTTTTTTGTCGTTTTTTTTCGTGACCGGCACTCAGCCAGTGAGTGCACTGGTCATTCTTATATAGGATCCGAACCCGCGGCGGGAGCGTCGCCGCGCTCCCAGCGCAGCACTCTACCGAGTGCGCCACGGGCTCAGCCCTCAACTTTTTTTTTAAACCTGTTTTCAACCCCATCTTACTCCGGCTACCTCTTTTTCTCCTTTCCATTCATAGCCATTTATAGCTCTCTGTGCTAATTCTCTGTACTTTTTCTTCCTGCATTTACTACTCATCTAGCATTGAAGACTTCTGGCCCTGTTAGTCCACCAAAGCTGTTCTCCCGAAATCACTAAGATATAAATCTTGTTGCTATGTTCCATGGAACCATTTCAGCTCTCATCTTAACTGACTTCCTATCAACAAATTACACTATTGTTGTCTCCCTTCTTAAAATACATTTTTCTTCACCACACTCTCCAGGCTTTCTTTCCTCTTACCTCTTGACTACTCTCAGCAGTTTCCTTTTGTGCATATCTCTTCTTTTCCTTATATCTTTGGGGCTCTGAGAACCTAGGCTCTTTCAACCTTATATTGAGTAATCTCTTCCACTCTCTTGGCTTCAATTATTTGATGACTCCCAAATCTGTATCTCAGCTCAGACCTCTTTCCTTGGCAACAGACCCACATTACCTAACTGCTTCCTACACATATTTTCCTGGACATCCCATTTGACATTTCAAACCCCTTATTATTATTTTTTTTTAGACAAAACGGAACCCCCTAAGAGTACTCTCATATCTCAGTGAATGTTACGATCATCTATCCAGATGTTCAAGGCAAAAACATGGATATTATCCTTTATTCTTCTACTCTCTAAGACATTGATTTTACTTCAAAGGTCTCTCTCAAATCTAATCTTTTCCATTACTGATACTATTAAGCTTAAAACACTTTTTTTCATTAACTGATGCTAATCTCACAATTTGGGCTATGCTTCCCTAAGTAGTTTTATCTTTTACTATTTTTCCACCTCCCCGCACCCCCCAGCCCATAATTTCTATTTTTTGCCTCAGCTCTGATAAAATTACTCAATGTTGCAAATAAGCTTGCTTTCTTTTGTCACCCAAATTTTCCACATGCAGCTTGCTGTGCCTGAAATACTCCTTTCCCAACTTCTAATAGTTAGGAATCCTTCAAGCCTCAGCTTAGATGTGACAATGTAGGAAAGCTTGCCTAATTCCCTAAATCTGAGCTCAATTTCCCTTCTATGCACTCCTATAATTCACCTCTCTCTCTATTCATAGCACTCATCCTTCTACTGCAATTGCCTACTCATTTTTCTATCCCCCATGAAATGGTAAACTCCATAAGGACAAAAACCATGATTTTAACCATTCCATCCCCTTAAAACATATAATATGCCACATAAGACATAAAATATACCCTACTTATTGAATAAATAGATGATGTAAGTCTTTTTTTCTCACTTAGATGGAAAGGAAACTTTATGAATCTTCCACAGTGCCTAAAAGCATATTGTAGGCATCCATAAAACATTTGTTGAACTAAGAATAGATGGAGTTGCATTTCTTCTTCCTCTTTCCATGTCTGCACTTGATATACAGCAGTACAAATGTGAAGTATAAATTTAAAAACTCCTATGTATTAAACTATACCTGGATAGTTAATCTCAAAATATACAAAAGTAAGACATTCATGGTAGAAGGAAAACTTTTCATCAGTAGAAATATTCCAGAATTCATTACATACATTGCCCTAGGAATTTCTAGAAAAGTCCTGTTGTTAAAAGTCTCTCAAGTCTCAAGTCACTAACCATTCTGTGAAAAAGAAAAGCACATATAAAACTAATAATGAGTTTTAGTGTCTCTTCCAAAAGGGCAAAAAGAAGTATGGAATACCAAGAATAATGAGGAAAAAAACAACACTTTAAGGAAACATTTAAAAATCAGATAAATATAACAGATATTGCTATAAATACAACTTTATAAAAATAATATCCTTGATTAAAAAAAAAGAATGTTAAATAATAAAGAAGGAAAGTTATCAGTAAGAGATAAATAAAACTTTAAGCAGAACAGGAAATAGCACTAGTAAGTTTTAAAATAAGATGAAAAACAACACTTCATATGATATTAAAACCTTTAAAAATACCCCAAAATTATTTTGAAATTAATTTTAAAAAATAATAATTAGGCATCTTCCATCTTTCTTTTCTAGGATGATTTCATATTTAGTGGGGGTAAAGAATCATATTAAAATAAACTTTACATTTATTTCTCAGGAAGATACAATGGTTAAGAAGCTGGAAGGACAAAATACAGTTCTGTTGTAAAGTGAATTAATGTAAATTATCTTTGGTAAATTGTAACAGAATGAAATGAGGATGATATAGAGAATTAAAAATGAAACTTTGCATTTTGTTCTCCATTCAAAAAACGTGTGTATATTTTTAGATTATAAATTTTTTTAAAAGATCACTATCAGGTTTTTTCCTTTTTTTTCCCTGACATAGTATTTGTTATAATGTTACTTTTAGTTATCCTGAGGACAAGAAACAAAGGTCATTCTTTTGAGTTTTAATTCTTATCTAATGGAGACTCTACTTTGACTATCTTTAAAATCTGAATCATTGCACATTAGGTATTTGAAATTTCAATCATTACACAGTAGATACTACTGAAATAGTTATTTTACATTTATTCAGTTAAATCATTGAATTTTGGAGGTAATAAAAATCATTAACCTATTAAAACTCTAGAATTTACTGCTTTTAATATTTTAATGTAAGAAGTGATACTACTTATTTTACCTTTTAAATAAGTTTCAAAAAGGTAACAAAAATAAAGCCACCATTAATTGCCCAACCCCCAAAAAGCACCCCTAAAATATTTAATAATGCAACCATAGGAAAAAATATCCTCAAATTTCCAAATGTAACCAGGCATTCTTTCATGTCAGTGAAGTAAGCAGTAAGTACTCCCACTCCTAAACTCTGCATTGCCTAGCACCTATCAATAAGCAGAGTTGCAAATGGCTATTTGGTAAGTACAGTGTTCACACAGTATTTTTGCTAGGTTCAAACAGGTAATAGTCTCCCTGAGGCACCAATGCCAGGTCAGTATCACTGAATAAAACACATAATTACTTGCTAAAGCAATTTCAGTTTGCATTCAAAATTTAGCATTACCTTAACAATGAGTTGTATATGACTCTTTCTCGTGCTAGGCTATAGATTATTTGTTGAAAGAAATCCTCATCTTTGTATCTGTGGCAAAGAGCTCAATGTCTGATATGAAAAAAATCTACTCAGCAAGTTTGCTGATTTATTTAAAAAAATTGTTACTATGCCATTCTTCTTATAAGCAGAGTCTTAAAGTGGATTCCAAAGTAGTATACCATATGGCATAACAACTTGATGGAGGATTTGAGACTGATATCCTAGGATTATATGTTACAATCTATCAATTTAGCAATGAGATCATCTTTACTTTTCTCCCACATGGTCTCATAGTTGTTACTAATTTATAAGAGAATAAATATATATTAGCCTATAGTGAAGTAGTTAATTTTTATTCAGTTACTTGGTCATATTTATCTGTCAAACTGTTTTCTGATTTTATATTAGATCTATAAAATGCAAAAGCAGATAACATAACTTTTACATTAATATTTTATAAAAGCTTGCTATGTCTCTACTAAATATATTTTTATTTGCTTGAAATCCTGGATATATTAAGAGGTGGGAAAGGACACTGGTACATTTAGCAGCACCTAATTTCATGAGTTTCATACTAGGTGCCAAGAAATTAGGTTGTCCAAATATTTTGGAAATAAATTAAAAGCTGCTCCTTTTCTACCTGTTACCTTATACTTTAATCAAGGCACCTACAATGAAACTTTAAAATTAAGTAGAGAAAAACTTACCTAGTTGGGATTTTGAAAAATAGTTTGCCATTTGTCCACTGTTGCAAGACTGTCGTTTATGTCTTTTTGTTGACATTTCTGTGGTCTTCCATGGTGGTCTTTTTCTTTTGTTCAATTTTCTAAGAACTGCAGAACTATCCAAAGGATTCTTGTCAAAGTTAACACATTTACTTAATTTAAGTTGGCCAGGAAATTTATCAGTTGAAGGGCTATTTACATTAGCATTTTCTACTTCTTTAGATTGCTTTTTAAAAGAGTTTTGCCTAATAGAGTGGGATCTTAAAGTAAAGTGCTTTGATTCTTCTACAGGAGTCTGATGATTACTTCCACTCTCAATAGATTCAGGAGAGTAAATGATTGTATTTAGCTTAAAAGTATTTCTGTGTTCCAGAAAATTGATCTTCCTCAAAAATATTCTACAATCTTTTAAGGCTTTTGACCTCCAATTATTTGGACATTCCTTTCCTAGTCTTGGTCCTTTTTCAGAATCTTTTTGGCTGCAATTCGTTCCATTCTCCTTTGCTTCTGACTTTAATTTGTTCTCTAAACTAGCATATGTTTTGAATTCAGGCATTGCCACCCTCTGTTGCAAAAAGTCATCCCTGATCTCAGGTGGCAAAATACAATGATCATCTACTTTGCTTTTTCCTTGGAGTGGGATGTCACCATTTGTTTCCCCCTCAGTCTTATTTAAAGATTGGTTCTGGCAGAAAAATCTTAAGTTTCTTCTTTTAGAGTTCCAATCAATGGTTCCATGGTTGTGCAGCTTTCGTTCTCTTCTCCATCTTTCATGGTGCAACCTCTTAAACTCAGTCCTTTTAAATCTAGTTAGTGTTAAATTACTTTTCACATTTAAGAGTGGAGAGTTAATCATTTTATGTAGTATATGCAACTTCCCTGCTGATTTTGAAGGAGATGAGAGTGCAAATTTTTTAAAGTGCTTTCTGAAGGGGCTGGTATTTAAATCAGAATATTTAGTCCCTAATTTAATTCCCCTGGTATTTATTACTTCCAAAGGGTTTCGAGCATTTGCTTTTCTAACTAGTGAAAGAGACTGTGTTTCTGTTGTTTGCATAAACCAGGTACAGAGTTCATTCAAATCATACTTTTTCTGAAAAAGCATTTTTACAGGTGAAACTTCAAGTTCTAAAAGACAAGTTTCCAAAGGGTTTGCTATTTTGAAATGATTGTTTTCAATGTATTCTCTTTTTTTAACACAATTTTCAGCTTCATCTCCACTCACTTGCACCCAAGCATTTGTTATCTGCTCAAATCTATTGTTTAATTCCTCTAATAAGGAATCACTTGAAGTAGATGTAGCCCACCACCTGAGCAACGGGTTTGATGAAATTATAGGGTCCAAGGATACTTCAGAAATGGGTACTAATTTGTTATCTTCCAAACACTTTTTTGCATTCCTTGAATGTCTAGTCCCTGAGGTATCTTTGGAAACTATTTTTTTCCTTGACTGCCTGTGTTTCCCCTTCTGCCTTTTACCTTTCTGAAAATGGAGTCTATAGGATTTATGGAGCAAAGCATTTCTATAAATCAGTGAGCTAGAAGATGCTAATGAATGTAAGAAATGCAGAGATGGTTTCCTATCCCTAATAGAATGTCTCAAAGGTATAGTAGCAACCGTACTTTTTGATCTAGTCTTAAATATGTCAGCTTCAGAGTGCCTTGTTTTATCCATCTTATTGCATTGTTGGTCATACTTTTCTTCAGGCAAATTTTTTCCTAACACATTCTCCTGTTCTAAAGGAGGTAAGCAGCTGCTAATACTTACTGCTCTTTCCTGAGGTGAAATCCTATTAACAGTCACAGATATGCCAGAGATTTTCACTTTTGCGGGTCTACCAGGCTTCCTAATTATTGCCAAAGGCTTCTGAATCGGTCGAATGATGTTTTTGGAAGGTTGAGGTATCACAGACTTGTTCTTGATGGGTCTATCATATTCCAAGCCAGACCCCAAGATCTCACTCTCAGTAGTCAAGCTTGATACAGCACTTATTCTTTCACATGAATCAATTTCGTGTTCTCTAATATTTTTGAGACTATTATATTCAGTTGGAAAATCAGCAACATTATTGTTTAAAGACATAATATTGTTTATGTTCACACTTCCTTCAGAAACGTGCCTTTTAGTTCTTCTTGATCTTCCATAAATAACAGTTACTATAATACTCTTTTTATAAATACCTTCTTTTACATCTGATACAAGAGATTCTGGGCTTTTCCTTCCAGCACTAAAGGACTCATTTTGGCAAATGGTATCTGTTTGATCAGTTTTAGGTTTTGGTGGTCTTCCAATCGGTCGCTTAATCTGTTTCACAACTTGGGGACCTATTTTTTTAGGTCTACCTGGTTTTCTTTTAAAAGATGATTCAATAGCACTGTTTGAATTCTCCTTAGGTTCTTTTTGTGGTGTATCACTATTTGTATCACCTATAAACATTGTAGAAGATTCTGCAGTTTCTTGTGCACAATTAAATTTGTTTAGTTCTCTTTGAAGAGTGTCAGCATCATAATGATTAGAACTATAATTTTCAAATTTAGCATTTGGGATATCCTCATTTGTTTCTGTTTTTTTCCCAATTACATGATGTGTTGTACATTTTTCAGAAGGAAGATCATTTGACTGAGAAGTACCAACTGAAGTTAAAGTATATTTGACTCCTTCACTGCTTTTAACCTCAGATAAAAACATGAGTTTGACAGGACTAGAATAGGTGGAAAAAGAAGAGCTTTCAATACCTTTACAGTTTGTTGGTACATATTCAACACTGGAAATCAAGCTACCCGTATCTAAAATAGATGACTTTTTCAGATTATCAAATCTTTTGTTATTCAAATCTATTGTAGGCATGCAATGACTTTTGGTAACACTGCTGGATGCTACCACAGACTTTGATAAACTCTGCTCTTTACAAGTCATTCTACTTAGAGTCATATTTTTTCCGGCATTTTGGTCTTTGCCATCAATTTCTATCAATTTCCTGGATGATTTATATCCTTCTGATAATGGCTGATTATTCCAAGATTTTTTGGCCATATTTATTGTATCTTCCAAACGCTCCACAACAACTTGTAAATTAGAATTCATTGCAATTTTGTTTAGGTCTATATCGTGTGAGCTTTCAGTTTGAATATTTTTCACTAGATCTTTTTTTTGTGTGGATTCAGAGACTTTTTTGGCCTTAGGGGATTTTTTGAAAACATAATTATTTGTTACATATATAGAATACCATTCTGGAGGCACAATATTTCGTTTACTTCTGCTCAAAAGTCCAGTGACATCACTTCTCAAAAGTGTTTGAGTATTCTCTAATTTTGGATTATCCCTATGATTTTGCAAATATTTTTTTCCAGCCATATATTTCTCCTGTGCTTTTCTTATGCTCCCCTTCTCAGGCAAAGTTGTTTTAAAGCCTTCTGAAAATGCATCAAAAGCCAAGTTAGTTTCTAAACTATGAAGAGGTAGTTGTAATGACTGTAATTTATAATTTGATGAATGTGATGTTTCTGCATGATTTTTATCTGGAAGGCTTTTAGAATTTTGTAAGGAAGGCGCTTGACAATGATAGAATTCTTCTTTGTCTGATGAAAATATCTCATCATTGCGCATCAATTTCCTTGAATTTCTCTCAGTGTATTTTTTTCTTATAAAATTTTCATCAAGACTAGCAAGTTCTCTTTTTATCTGTAAAGACTGCCTTCTAAACATGGGTGAATCAGGAGATTTGTGCATTGCAAATAAGGTTTCCTGACGCTTTCGAAATCTTGTCTGAATAATTTTATTTTCTACCTTTTTATCATGTTGACTCAGTAATTCCATAAAACTGTAGTCACTGGCCTTTGCATTATGCAAGAGAGAGGTTATCAAATCTCCCAATTTTAAATCATTATCTGTATTACAATCACTGCTAGATAATTTTACAAGGTTTGTCATATCTGTGGTTTCTATTGATTTTAATTTGTCATTAATGCGATCCATTAAATCTTGAAAAATTACAGCAGTTTCTCCTTTTTCATGATTTGTAGTACAATTGCTGTCATCTGAGAGCAAAGAATCAGAGTTATTGGACTTCTTAGTTTTATGTATTTTACCTTCATGATCACCCGTGTTGCTGCTTATTTCTGCTGGTATGAGAGATGGAGGCTGGGTAATGTTTGTTTCAAGTTTGTTATTTTCTAAGGCTGAAAGCTCTGAGATGACGTCTCTCAATTTTTCAAATCCTTCAGTCTGTACAGGTGATAATGGTGGGGGCGAGGGACTTCGAGATCTACAAACATCTTTAAGACTGACTGAAAGATTACATCCTTCCCTTGACAAAAGAGGACTAAGAAATTCTGATTTTGTAGAGTGAATGTTTGGTAACGGTCCAGAACAACACCTGTGAGAATTGTAACTGTTTGCAATTCCTCTATTCACTAAAATATTCTTAATGTGTTCAATAGTTACAGTTTGGCAAGATAAACAATGTATGTCTTTAATACAGACTGGCAGAGGTGCTAAACCAGGGCTTTGTCTTTCACTTTGTAAACACCCTCTTTCTGCCAGCCTATATTCACAGCTACAGAATAGACCATGTAAATCATCTTCAATTAGGGGCTTTTGAGATTCTGAAGACACAGCACATGATGCATTACAACAGCAAAGAGAAGCAGCATTCTGCTCTTGGACTAGAAATTTCAACATAGCCAAAACTTGTTGTTGGTGATGTATGCACAAAGATTCCAAAACTTTGCTTAATGCTGATTTTCTTTTTTCCATTTTAGTAGCTTCCTCTGATTTTGCATCAACAGTTGAACTAAAAACAAAATCAAACAAAAAAATGAATTACAGCAAAAATACCACTCTAAGGAGTTATAATTTTAACAGAGTTTGAACAAAAGATATTTTGGTATTGCTGGACTCCTAGCTCCTACAGAACTACAATGACATCTTGATTATTATTTAGCAAAAATACAAAGAAGCACTGATGATAATTAATTTCCAATGACAAAGTATGAGTCAAAGCAAAACCCTATTTTTGCAATATAAAAGCTGATGATTATACGTATGATTATATTTACATATTGATGTTAGTGTTTTGAATATATTAAGAATATTTAATGAAAGTGCTTCACAAGGAGTTAAAATTTTTGTAAAGTGGACATTTTAAGTTATTTTGATAATTAATTAACCGCCCAATTTAGTGCAAATAAAAAAATAAGATGTAGGAGTAAAATCTTATCTTTATTTAAAATAGATATTTTTCCAAGGCAGTGAAAATAAAATTATTAATAAAAGCATTTTGAATAGTTACGAGGAAAATTAAGGGACTTGGATTTCATATATATAAAATGTTTTTTTCTAAGATTAAGCTCCAGGCATTAATCTATTTAAAAAATAAAATCTATTTTTAATTGATTTTAAATACTAAAGTAATTACATGAAAACTAAAGGCATTACTTACCTAATTATTAAATTTCAAATGCTGGAAAATGTCCCACTGCAGAAACTAATATACATCTAACTTTAACTAAGACTCAGGATTACTTATCAACAAATACAGAAGTCTACAATTTTTTTTTTAGTCCAATAGGAGCAGCAAGAAGAATGTATTAAAAGAATTCTGTTTCAGAAAAGTATCTATTTTAATTAAACATATCACCAAACTGTACATGAAAATAACCTTTCACTTGATTGTTACATTGTTGTTATTGTTCCTGGTTTGTGCAATTTTTCTTTAGGGTTGGAATTGAGATATGCTCATTATAAATTGCTACTGAAGAATGTATTTTGTTTATATAAAGAATCATTATGCTTATGCATAAATTAAGGGATTTTCTTTTAAAATGAAAAGTGGAATTAATATTTTTATTTTATTTTGTTTCCTAAAACTAGCAATAACCTGTCTCACAGATAAGTATTTTATAAAAATTATGTTATTTGAGTAGCAAAAATACCAAAGCAAATTTTGAACATTTAGTCAAAACTTTTCTGGAAAAAAGCTAACTTTACTAGATTCAACCAATGTTTGACTAATACTAGCAAGTGATTTGACATAAAGAAGCTATCAAACAATGTGAGAAGAGATGTGAAATTACAAGAAAACTTTAGTCCACTGCTGCCTCTAGACAAATGAAGACATGACCCCAGTTGACTCCAGTATCTTTTCCTTTCCGAAAATAATTTTTTGTAAATTTTGTCATGGTTGGGGGTACAACATGATGGAACTGACTCCCAGGATTCAACATTAGATAGCTCAAAAAAAGAAAAAATACATAGCGATCAAAGGCAGGAGTAAATATTAAGATATAATTATACTCTTTCCCAGCAAATTAAAAATTATAATGTTCACGTAAGCAAAAAAAAAAAAAAGCCCCACAATGTTCTGACAGACATACTTCAACGGTTTATAAAGTGATGTTATGAACTATTAAACATATGAGTGATCTTCAAAAAGTTCATGGAAAGATTTGCATTATCTTTTAGTTCTATTTTTCCATGAACTTTTTGAAGTACCCTCCTATTTAACTAACAATTTGTTTCTCGAAAAAATACATCATATTGTATTTTAAAGATTAATATCGTTTCACAAGTTTCTGAAATGCTCAAAGGCTTTTTTCCTGTTAATAAAGTCAGGTATGAAGTATAAATAACCCAAAATAATGACTAGTGTTAAGTATTCTGAAAAAAAGGTATAATTTCAACTTGATTAAATTCATAATATTATGAAAACTACTGATTTTTAGGAAGTCAATCCTTAAAAAGAAGAGTTTTCTTATTCAGTTTTTTACTTCTAGTAATGGAATTTCAAAAATACCAGTGGCCAATAATTCTCATCTAATGCTATATGAAGAATAGCTTAATAGAGGTATCTAATTGGTATTAGATATTCAGAGGTTAGATGGCTAAGTTCTCAAACTATAAAATATGCTTATTGGCTTCAAATTTTTCTTTGCCATACTTCTTGCATGTTAGAATCTCAAAGAAAAATCTAATATATGAGTAAATAATAGTTGAATACATACATGTCGTCAATGTCTTACTCTCAAGTGAATCTCAGACTTTATATGTAAAGTTTTTTAAACTGTTATTTTTCATAGATCCCTTTTTTCTTATGTTAAATTGTTTTCTAACCTTTTCCTGTTTGATTTATAAACCAAAACACTATGCCTATTTTTTGTATGTTACTATTCATTTTGCCCATTGTAAGTTTGTTGTTGAAATATTTCTTCAGAAAAAGTCAGTTCCTAATACTAATTTTAACAAAACTGCTTCCTAGAGTAAATCAAAGAATTCAGTGTAGTCAGGTTTTTTCTTTGCTTTTCTTTTTTTTTTTTTTTTCCTTTTACTGAATGAGTAAATCAATCACACACCAACAGTGTTGTAAATTTAAGTGCAAAAGCAATGAAGTGCTTTACTACAAATTACAACCTAGAAACACGTTAACTGAACAATTAAAATTCATACAATCAGATTTAGATATATAACAACACAAAGTAGAAACAGAATTACAGTACATTTACAACACAAGACAGATACATGAATTCATTAGAAAATATTGTAATAAATAATTCATGAATTATAGTGCAATTGATTTATGCATAAATATAACTAATTGCCTAACAATCAGTTTATATTAACAAAATCTGTCAAAATCAAGGCAGCCACAGAGTTTTACTAAATTACTGCGACAATGGAAATACTGCAATTAAAAAACAAATACAAGTATTTGTACTGTAAACAACTAAAAAAATCAGTCTCACTAAAGTTAGTATACAATTTAATATAAAATTGTCATTAGCTACCAGAAATGGTTTAAACAACTTTACTGAGCAGTAGTTTTCTAAAAACAGAGGCACTGTTTTTTCTTTTCCTTTTTTTTTTTTTTTTTAATATAAAATACTTGAAGAACATTCAAATAAGTAGAAAGCACATAAGGGTTGCTTTCACCTTCATTAAAAGTCTGCTGAAACTGGATTTTCCAGAAAATTGTCAATTAATAAGTAGTAACTGGTAACTAAATTTATAAAGTACTTTGAAAGTTTAACATAAAGAACATCTTAATAGAATCACTGGGGAGAAGGGGAACCCATAAATTTCCCTGCCTTTCCTAGCTTGTATAATCAAAAAGTTAACTCAATAATAGAAACATTTTGTTTCTTTAAAAGTTATGTGTTGATTATTACCTATAAACTATCAAAAAATACTTTAATTTACTATTTCTGACCAAAAATAAATAATACAAGTACTAATATGCTGCAAATTAACTATAATACTACCTATAAAACTACTGATCACTGTGAAGTCAATAGCAAAATGATCCCTGATTTATGAATCCTGTAAAGTTTTTGGTCAGGTCATCTTTTAAATGATATAAAAGCGTTCTGTATGTTTCCCTTTACTATAAACTTCTCAATTTATTAATGTAAATATAGTGTGAGGAATAAAAAATCTCAATACAATATAAATATTATGTAATGCATTCAAGCCCCCAAAGTTTTGCAAGTAAAATCCTGTATAAAGAGGTCAATAAAATTGTTTTGAAACATTTACTTTACCTTTAACTTTGTCTTTCAATGGGGGGAAGGGGAAATATATTAAATAATCCATGTTCTGGCCCTCACAAAATATGGCTTAATTCTTTAAAAAGAAAGATGACCCTGACATCTGCTGTTTTGTAATCTATGTATATTTTCTTGGGAGAAAAAAAGCAAGAGGATTCATACCCTAGTATACAGTTAACATTAGTAGCTGAAGAGGGTTCAGTATTGATCTCAGAGACCAAATAACTACTTGGTTGTGTAGTTTCTCACTCTTCAGTTTTTTTAAACATATGTAAGCAGTTTTTAAATTTAATAGCCAAAAATCTCTTTAGTATTACATATATATGTGATTATTAAATAAACACAAACACAAGTGTAAAAACACAAGCATTTGACAAGGTGCACTTATTTTTTAAATTCAGCTATAAGTATTCCTTTTGGACTTAGGAAAGTGGCTTAGAAAAATGATCGGAACCTGAATTTTAACAGAGAACGGGCACAAGGAGAATTTTGAATATATAAAGCAAATCCCCATTCTTTATAAGGAGGTACATGCTTTATAGCATTTTACCACTAAAACTGCATACTCCATAAATCCAACATGGATACTTTCACTCATATTTTAAAACTGCTATATAAAAATTACTGGTCTCTCTTATGAGTCTAGTAAAAGTTAAAATGCACTGCCCAGCTTCTAACTGCCCAATTAGTAGAGAGTTTACATTACTGAAAGTTCAAAACAGCTTCAGTGTTAAATATCTGTAAATCTATTCAAGACCCTGAACAAACTGCAAATTTGGTTATTAGCAAAATGATAATGTATCGCCCACCAAAATGAAATCTGTAATTCATTTTGATAAACTGAAAATGTTTTGAAATGTCACAGCAGCAAATATATTAAAGTTACACTGAGGTTTTTTCAATAGGAGTGTGTCACAATCCTTAAAATTTAAAGTAGTCATAACATCAACTAACCAGCACATTTAAACCAAAATTATCATTCCCAAGCTTTTTCTGCGCACATTATAAACATGCTCTAAGTTGCATTCCAACTTTCTTTTCTAATCTTACACATTAGCTTATTTTTCAAATGAAAAACAAAATTAAATTATTTTAATAATTAAATTTAAATTACTTTTTGTTCTTAGTATTCCATCTTATATTAAAGGATTCTATGGCTGTTGGAGTTAACTATGTGTCAGTTTTTTTAAAAAGTTTATATCTTATAAACCCCAACTTCCTGCTAAATCAACTATTAAATGATAAATATTAAATTTCTTTATACATATCCTTTAAGGTTTTCTTTTCTACTCCTGGTATATGCACTTGAGTGCATTTTGTATTTCATAGAATGCACGGTAGTGTACTAATACTGTATTTATTAATTTTTCTTAGTATGGAGATAGCTGTCTATTTAAACATTGATTGGTTGTTTGACATATCTTACAATAACTGTAAGTATGTTATATAATAATGTTTATAAACTATTAATGTCATATTTCCATTATAAGATGGTTCAACCAAATCGCTGGAATGGTCTTTAACTATAAAAATGTTTCACTTGACAATTACTTGTTTTCCCACAACGCTTTATGCTATTGACTACTAAAGAAAACCTGAATCTTTTTTCACCTATTTATACAAGGATTAAATACAAACTATCGGAATTAAGTAAGCAACTATATAATTCTGTCCACAGTGAAAACCCTGAATAAAACTTTTTTTTCAAAAGGCATGTAAGTGGTTTTTGAACTGTAAAATTTCATGTCTCCTGTCAGAGTGAGCATTTGTAATTCCCACATGTGTGTATATGGACACACAAATACACACCTGTGCACATACACACACACGCAAACACACACACACACAGACATTTTCCTAACAAGTAATCTACACAGGCTTGCTGCTGTTTCTGCAGCTGCCAGTCCCTGAATCTGTCATGTTATATAACCCAGTGTCTGGTAATCGTAGTTTCTTCTTCGGAGGTGTCTTCAGTGTTCCAGATCTTTCTTTTACTTTGTATTCTAAAGTGCTGTGAGGTACCCCATATATTCCTTGTGCTTTGGAAACACTCATTTTTCCGCTCATTACCATTGCAATAGCCTCTTCCATTATTTCATGATCATATTGCCGATAGCGGCCACGTTTTTTCCTGGGCTGCTTATTATCTTTTCGATCCAATCCATCTTCAGTATTTTCAGAGGTTCCATCAACTGTTCCATTTTTAGAATTAAGACACAAAGGAGAGAGGTCCCCATGTAGAAAGTAAGAGTCAACACTTGAGTGAGTTACAGGCCCAGAACATTCTATTTTGTTCTGTTTAGGGAGTATGTTTTTCAGTTTTTGGAGAGCTGACCCTTCTAGGACTGAAGAGGTTTTGGAAACTTGATACATAACATCCAGCAGACCAGAACCATCAGGTTGTGATTTTGAAAGAGAACTTACTCGTAGCTGAGGAATTTTTAACTGTACAGTAGGATTTGAAGTTTCATATTGTAGGCTTTCATTTTTTTCTTTATATTGAGTAACCATTTTCTGTAGAGTTAACTGATGGAGGTAACTGGAAGCTGTTGGGAATTTTAATTCTGAGGTTTCAAGTAGATTGAGATTACTTTTTTCTGTGCGCTCTGCTTGAGCTCTTGCCCACAAGGCTACTTTTTGCAGCACTGCACAAGTTTCTTTACTGTCTTTATATGAGTAACTATCATTGAAATCTCGAGTTTTGTTTTTAAAAGATGCAGGCTTCCCTGCTGGTAAGGCTTCTAAGTGGAGAAGTAAAGTTTTTTGAGGTATGCCATAAAGTATGCCTGCTTTATTTATGTCCAGTGCTCCAGACTGAATGTCTTTCAAAGCTTTTGAGAGCAAACCATCTGCAAACTCAGCACTTCTTTCCACATAGTCCTCTCTGTTTCTGTGTAGTCTCCTGGATGGATGGAATGAAACGATGGTAAACTGATGCATGAGAGACTCTCACACAGCTATGGAAGGGGAGGGTCCACTCCTTTATTATACTCCTTGCTTAGGTAACATCACTGCTTATGACACTTTTAAGTCTGTGAGATGTAGTAGTTACTCCTTATCAAAGCAAACGCTACAGTCCTGGTAGGACAATGTGTCAATGATACGGCGGCCTCAACAGGCAGACCTTCCAAGAACATAAAATCCTAACTCAGTATTTGTAAAAATAGTCTCATGATGTTGCTATTCCTCTGACAGATGCTTGCAGAGCAACACTTATAATTTTTATTTATACAATTAGAGTTCCATTAAGAAAAATACCCAAATCCTAAAGTTTTTGTTAGTAGAAATGTGACGTTACCGCTAAACAAGTAATAAAAGAGTCAACCCCTTTAAAGGAAATTTGTAGCAGCAAGAATATTTCCAAACACAAACATCCCTTATTTCCACAAGACTAATTTTTCTTTAGACAAAAACTTAAAATTTGAAACAAGTACATAAGTCATATTTGAATAAAATAATTTTAGATATTATAAATGCTATTTTTATTCCAAAAGTATCATTGTAATTTTCAGTTTCTCAAACAGAAAGCTTACTATACCTTATAACTGAAATGTTACTACAGCCTTAGTTGAAACAAATCACACTCTACATCTAAGATTTACTTCTGACAAAAAAGCTTCCGATGTAGTTAGTTAATGGGAAGATGCAAAAGTTACAAAAAAAATCCAAAATCCAACAGAACAGCATTTCACTACTAGTTATTTATTTAAATTAATTTAACGACAGCTTTCAAGACATCAAAGGACTTTTGTGTGGTGATTGCTAGATATACTAAGTTGTTTGCCACCACATGTAAAGCCCAATAAAAAATGTAAACAATATAAACTAGCTTTAAGAATTAGTAAGTACAGTACTTTTAGAATTTGTTGATTGTTTAAAATAATTCAATATTGAAATTACATATTTCCCTTATAATTGCCTCTGGAATATTTAATTTAAAATTCTCTTATTCGTCCTGCTTCTTAGTTTGTATTCTATGATTAAGTTGGTAGTTCATTTTAGTAACAAGAACTAAAGTTTGGTGATTGTTCTGATAACTTTTCTTTAACAGAAAGAATAAAAAAGAAAGAGAAAGGACAAATGAAAGGTATGAGAGAGACAAACTTATGAATGAAAAAATTCTGGAGGAAAACTAAGTATGTCAATACTACTCAGAAAAGTATTCAGAGTTCTCTGCAGAGATAATTTTATATTGATATTAAATTATATTTCCTAGATATTGCTTACCCAGCCACTGAATTTTCAGAAGAAGGATCACATATGGATGACTCTTCAGATTTTATGCTGGTTTTCTTTGTAGAGAGATCTAACACTCCATCCCCTATAATTTTTGCAAGAGAAAAAACTTTATATTTGTAACAGATAGGCAATCCTTACATTTTAACATTTCTTATTTTGCTGATCTACTAATCCTGACCTAGAAGTTAACACTTGTATTTGATATGTGGCCATTACCTACTCATGTTAAACGGTTTTAGTAAAAGGACATGACTGGGAAGGTACTACATAGGAAAAAAGAACAGAGCGGGAGCTGGCATTGCCAGGTGATATAAAGAAACTAACAGACTATCTGAGATAAAATCTGTTCAACATCAACTCTCGGTCATCCCTCCTATCATCTTGTAGTAAGGAGCCATTTGACTGCTCATTATGACTGTTTTCTATTCAAGGCTACACAGATGATGCTCTGGGAAGGTGGGAGTAATGTAAGTTGTACAAAAGAAAAAGAATAGAAAATGTGATGATGAGTAAGAGAACTAAAGAAGTACTATTTACTAGGACTAGCAATATGTGGCACATATACAGGTAAACTGTGACTCTATGTATAATCAATGTATTTGCTAGAACTCATAGCATAAAATTTTACTATTTTAAACTACTGAAATGTACAATAGTTGAATCATTTCTATGTAATATACTGTGGTTATATCTATGATTGGATGAAGAAATAACATAATAATATAACTTTAGAAAAAATAACTTATCATAAAACAACTGCCTAATCATTTTTTATTAAAATGCAGTTTTTATTTTTATTATTCTTATAATATTGAATTTATTTAAATAAAATCACAATGACTCAGACAGACTGTTAATCTGCCATGCTTCAGGATCAAAAAGAATAAGAAGAAACTATGAATTTAAAACCCAGCAATAAATAATACTGTGAATACATGTCTTTACTGTTATCTAAAAAATTGAAAATTTTAGCTATAAGAAAGAAATTATAAGAAAATACATATTTAAAAATACACTGGAAAATTCAACTGGGTTTAAAAAAGAAATTCAGCTGGGTTTTATTGTTACCATACCAATTCACACAACACTTAAGTACCCAGGGAGATACAGAGATGAAAAAATAAAATAAAATGTCCTGTTTATAGCCTCCTATGTAGAATTCAGTAATAATTTATTGAGTGCTTACTATGAGCAAAGCACTGGTTTAGGCATTAGGAGAAGAGCAGTTTTTTAAAAAAGTCATACAAAGTACATTTTCTCATGGTGTTCACAATCTAGTGAGATCATTCATACACTACTACTACCACCACTACCACTTATGATAGTGCTGCTTAGGAAAATAATGCAGAGTTAAGCTGATAAAGTAGCAGGGCTGAGAAGGCTGCTATTTTATAAAGTGTTATCAGTGCAGGCAGGCCTCCATGATTTAAATAGGGTCCTGAACAAGGTGATAGTCACCAACAAAGCAGATATATGGGGGGAAGCCTCTAGAAAGAACAGTTGGTACAGAGGTTGTGATATGAAATCATGTCTCAAATATATGAGGAATAGCAAAGAGGCCCGGGTGGCTGGAGCAGAGTAAGGCAGGTTAAGAGTGAGATGAGATAAGAAATGTAGGAAGCCACAGCTGGCCTGTTAGCTCACTGGTAGAGTGTGGTGCTGATAACACCAAGGTCAAGGGCTCAGATCCCCTTGCCAGCCAGTTGATTGTTTAAAAAAAAAAATAAAAAAAAAAATAAATGCTGTAAGAAGAGTACATATAGAGCCATTTGGGCCATGGTAATAACTTTAAATTTTACTTTGAGAGAGACAGGAATCACTAGAAGATTGTGAGCAGAAAACTGACATGATTTTATGTTTTTAAAGGATCAATACAATCTGCTGTGGGGAGAATGGACTTGCAAGGGGCTGAGACTGGAGAAGGGGAACCTACTGAGAAAGCGCTATGCTATTTCTCACCTTTGGGCTTTCACACTTTCAGCTGATTTCCTCTGCCTAGAAGACTCCTACCCCTATCCTCCTTCTGTCTCTTACACTCACCCTAATTCTCACCAAATCTTCCTCACCGTTCAATCAATCATTCAGGTCACAACTTGGACTTGGTTGAGTCTTTCTTCTAGCTTCCTGTATCAGCAACACTTACCTATATTATTTAGTATTTAGCAGGCTGGATTCTAGTCACTTATATACTTACCAGAGTTAGCCACAGACCATAAGCTATGTGAAGGCAGGAATGTATATGTTTTATTCATCTATATATCCCCACCATCTAGAAGAGTACCTGGCATACAATAAGTGTTCAATAAATATTTGCTAAAATGAATTTTAAAGAACTGGAAGAAATTCTGTATGACTAGAGGTTAGAGTGCTTAGATTAGAAGGGTAAAAGCAGAGTTTGGAGAGGTACACAAAGTACCTGGCACACAGTACCTTAAAAAAATTGTTAAAGAAGGTATCTTGCTGCAGAATTTATCCACCCAGCCTGATTTTATGCTTTGTCTCCAACTCATCTCAAACCTCACACTTCTCATGTATCTAACTTCTTGCAGCTCCTCCAACATGCTATGTGGTATCACATCTCTCAAATTGCAGTACATCATTCCCTCTGCCTGGAATGCTCTTTCCACCTGTTTGACCTATTAAACTTCGGCTCACCCTTAAAGATCCAGATCTGCCCTGCAAGCAGAAGCTGCTTATGGCCCCCCATGTCAACAGCATCCTGTAACACTGATGACACCACCATACAATTATAGATTTACATATCTTTTTCTCCAATGAGATTGAATTCCTGAAGTTCAGGGACCTTGAGTTATTCATTTGTGTAAGAAAGAAAGAAATAGTATCTTGCCCTTGTTTTACTATCTCATTTCTCTTCCTAAGCAACTAAAATTCTACTATTTCAAGAACTTATAGGATCATCTTCAAGAAATGATTACTGCCTATCCCATATTCAAGTTTGTCACCATATTCAGTAACTGATTTTGCTCATGTTTTATGTACAGTTTGTAGCATATAAAACACACTTCTTCTAAATCTGTTTTCTTAGTCAAAGTTTCAGAACGAATTGATTAAATTTCCCTAATTCTGAACTCTAGTTCTAGACTATTGATATGCTCAATATAAAAATAATTATTCCGCAAAGTAAAAATAATAAAAGGAGGTACAGGGACCCCCTTCTTTCTCTCCTTTACATAAACTATGTAAACTAGGCTGTAACTCCCTAGCTATGGCAATAAAGGTTTCTGAGTCCTTTTTGGATCACTACCACACAAAGCCCAGGTTATGGCTAATTTTAATCTCGATGAGCTAGACATAAGCCCTATTCCATCTCTAAGAGAACTACCCAAATGAGGCCTATACTTTAGATTCTTTCTCTTTAGGAAGCCTAAACAATGACCCTGGAGAGAAATGCTTTTATCTTTTTTCCATAGCCCCTTCTTCATATCTAGGCTGCCTACGCTAAAAGTTTTGTTCTAAAAGGATTCGATAACTAAAGTAATACATTATAGTATGTACCTAGTGATGAAAAACGTACTTCAACATATTTCTGTCACATTACATTAAAATTCTTTAATCAATGAACATTTATGTAGTAAACACAAGACACAAAACATGTAATAGTTCTAATATGCATTAATAATCTTTAGATAAATTTTAGTTATCTATAGAAAATTTTATTTCTTGTTAGCACTATTACCACCTATACTAAAATATTTTGCTGATATGTAATTCCTTTTTAAATCATAAAGCCTGCGTCTCAAGAGCTGGAAAAATCAAAAGAAGTTACCCCTAGGACTGTCTGAATTAGAAAAGCAAAAACAATAATAGAAGGGGAGAGACAGCTTAGGAAGAAGGATGAAGAAAAAGAAAGATCAGAATGTGGTGAAGGGTATTTTCTTGCTCCTGCTAATGATTTACATCTAGCTGAATAGGGATTACATCTATCAGTATCGCTCCCTCACAACAGAGATATCACATCATAACTAGATTATTTTGTGTGTATGTATCCAAAGTATTAATGATTAGCTTAGTGGATAAAAATTAAGCACTTATTATACTATTATGGGGTGATATAAACTAAGTAGAAGAGAGTAATTAATTCATTTTTACCACTGCATTGTATCTTTTTATATTACAATTTATTACCCATTTACCTATTGGTAGGTATCTACGTTGTTTTAGTTTTTCACTGTTAAAAATAATGTTGCAATAAACATCCTTCTAAATTCTTTCATGTATTCATGTATTCATGTATGAGAATTTCTTTATGATGTACACCTAGAAGTGAAAATGCTGGACAGGGGAGCGTGTACATTTTCAACTTTAGTAGATATTACTAAATTTCTTTCTCACATCCTTGATAACACTTGGTGGTATCGAGATTTTTAATTTTTGTTAAGAAAACTAAAGGATTAAATGAACAAAAGAGTGCATCTAGTATGGGATTTATGTGAATTTTTAAAGCACACAGAACTATTTTGTTTATAGATAAATAAATAGGTAGTATCAGTCGTTACCTCCAAGGGTAAATGAAAGAATATAAAGGGATCTTAACTGTATTTCTAGAAAAGCTTTAATTCTTTAAAAGAAAACAAATCAGAAACAAATATTATTAAATAACATATTTATTAATTCTGGGTGACAGGTACATGATTATTACACTATATATTTCTGTATATTTGAACATTTTCTGAATAAACACTGGTTTTAGATTTACTGGTTGTAGATTGGGCATTTAACATCACAATTTAATTATTTCTGATCAAACACTACTGCACAGAATTAAAGAAAAGGCCGATGTAACTTTCATCAAGGTCAGGTGATTATATACAAGGGTACTCAAAAAACTCATGGAAAGATTGGTATTGTCTTTTAATTCTATTTTTCCACAAACTCTTTGAAGTACCTTTGTATATGACACTAACAAAGGTAACTCTAAAAACCGACGGATGTTTGAAAAATTGAAACAATGACAAAATGGGGCAATTTCTTGAGTACAGACACTTTATTGAGTTAATTTTTTGTTAAAATTAAGGTTTTAATTTTTAATTTACAAATTGTTCTCTCTTCTGTATTTTCGTGCAAGTTTCTGATAAAGGATCTTTTCAAAGAGGATAACTGGGACCCTCATAATACAGAGTAGTTCTCTGCTCATCCAAGGACATCATTCTGCCTCATCTCTTCAAAGTTATGCTCTGTGCTCTACTGGCCTGGCTAACTTCTACACATCTTTCAGCATCATCTCAAAGAAGGCTTTCCTAATTCCTCCCCAGCCTTCTTTCACACTCCCACAGCACCCCAAGTATTCTTCTACACTATGTTTATGGCATATTATTATAATTTGCCTAGTTTAGCAACTGAAGTCCAATAGCACTGTGTGGAGTTAGTAACTATGTTTAGAATCTGTTTAAGATTTATATTTAATTAAGTATAAATACTTGGCTGATTTTCTCACAATATTCACTTCCTAAGTAAGGGCCTGAGAATAGTAGTAGTTCAATAAACATTTACTGACTGACTCATCACGGATTTAATTCTGTGACACTAGTAACTAGCACACAGCATTATTGCAGACCCTTACTAACAAAATAGTCTTGAAATCAATGAACTTTGTTCAGCTAGTCAGAAAATGACTGCAAAGTCAAAGGGTTGGTATCTATATGGGAGACAGGGTTAGTTTCAAACAAAGAGAGAACTCATTTAAGTTAAAGAGGCCAAGAATGTTTTTAACAATCAATTTCCATATTAATTAGATTATAATAATCTTACAAATTTTTCTTCAGAAATGTTGTCAAGACTGATTATTAATTACTTTATTAAATATGAATATTAAATATATTAAAAACATGTTTATTAACTCTTCATAATACTATTGGTCTCCAGTTGCTATACAAACCAAATAAATCACCAAGGTCAATCCATACTTGACTATGAACATGAATTAAAAGATCTTTGAAGCCACACTATCTATCCTCACTATTAAATATGAGGGGTCTTCAGAAAGTTCCTGGAAGCCTTTGAATTATCTTTAATTCAATTTTTTTATGAACTTTCTGAAGTACACTCGTACATAAATTTCAATAAAATTCAGCACATGAAGGCAAGTGAGTATTAATGAGAAGAAAAAATGTGCAAATTTTATGTTGTCTGGACAAGGAGAAACTGTTTCAAATTAAATTCCCTAAAATGCTAAAATAATCACTAGCAATGAAACTTTTATCATAAACACTGCTTAACATTTAATACTGTTTGCTGCATACCTATGTTAATAGTACTAAATACCTTAATGGTCTTTTTTACCTTAACTCTCTGACCATTCCTTATCTACTTCCTTAAATGGATCTTCTAGGCTCCCAATGTATTGTTTTAGTCAGCCTTTGGATCGTTGTAGTTTTTTCTTACTGTACACTCTAGGAGATTCCTATGGTTTTAATTTTTAATGATTTATATTCAACTGATTGCTAGAACACATTAGTAACTTACATAAACTCTAATGTGTATAAAACTATATTTTTCTACAGCACACTTAAAGTGTGCAAAGCACCATGCTAAGAGCGTTACTTATCTTAACTCATTTAGTTCTCACAATAACCCAATGACACAAATAGGTTTTATTAATTTGCAAATTTTAATGATGATAAAATCGAAACTGAAAGAGAAGTTAATTGACTTGCCCAAGGTCACACAGGTGTAAGTAGTGACAATGGCATTCAAACTGAAGCAGTTATATTCTAGAGTCTGTATTCAACTACAATGCTAATCTGTGTAATGTTTTAAAAAGACAAATTACAATGTTGGTAAGGGTGTAAATAAAGTTGGCACTGTCAAACAATACTAGCAGGAATACAATCCCCCTTTTTGGCAATATGTTATGAAAAATCTTAAAAATGTTCACACTCTTCTCAGTATCTATCTTACGAAAATAGCATTTAACACGAAGTTTTATATACAAAGATATACCACAGATTTCAATATTATTGATAAACAATTTTTTAAAATCCTAAATATTAAAAAGGATTACATAAATTATGGTATTTTCACTTTTATGAGAATTAGGTTTAATATATTCATTAAGGAAATTAAGAAAACATGGGAAACTTCAAATGCTACCATGTTTCAAAAGGTATAATATCAAACTTCAATAGAAATATATGTGATTAAACATCTGAAAAGCCAAAAAAAATATTTTATAGAATAAAATGTGGAAGTAAATACAGAAAAATGGCATCAATGGTGATGTCTGGTTGATAAAGCTTTGTGCAGCTAAAATCTGTATGTATGTGTGTGTATGCATGCATACACACTTGCATGCATGTGTCTATGTTCACGTGTGTGAGTGTATACATGCACACGTCTCTGTTTTCCCCAAGTTTCCCATAATGAGTATATATTAATGGAAAAAAACACAAACTTATTAACACAAAAATATTAAAGTGTAAAAGCATTTCCTTGGGCTTATTCAAATTTCAATTTAAAATTGTTTTTATTGTTACTAGTTTAACTAAGGAATTTCAATCATGAAAGAAACAGTGTAATACAAAACAAAAGTATTACATCAATCAAGCCTTAACATTGGTTTTTCCTTCTCTCATTTGCCTCTATCTGCAAGTCAAATATTTTTTTAAAAAGGAAGGTTGTTTTCTCAGTGTTATGTTACTAACATTATGTTACTAACTTGATGCAGCCAGATTTACTTCTTACATTCTTTTTCAAATTTTAGAGATCATTTTACTTTTTAGAAAGTTTTATTCTTTGGAATACATAGAACATTTACATTAAACTACATAACAAGGTCTGTTCAGGCACTTCCATTCCTGTCCCGTCCGTCCAATTTACTTTATCTCCTTGTTGGTGTTTATTAGTTTTTGGTTTAACTTTCCTGCTTTTCTTCCACAAAAGAGAGCATGCAATACATACTGTTCTGTGAGTTGCTTTTACTGCCTAACAGTAAAACTTGGAGATATCACTATAAAGAGATCATCCTCAGACCTTTTTTCAGATGTTTTTCTTCCACTGTGTGGATACACAATAATTTAGTTAACTAGTCCACTACTGTTGGATATTTAGGTTATTTTCGGTGTCTAAGTATCATAAATAATGCCCCGATGAATAACCTTGAACATATGTCATTCCATATTTGTGAAGGTGTAATTATAGGCTTGATTCCTTGGAATAGTTTGCTGGTCAAAGGGTAAATGCACATACAATTTTAATAGATATTGTCAATTTTCCTCCATAAGGACAGTCCCAGTTTGAATTCCCATCAGTAACACATAAAAATGCCTGTTTTTTAACAGCCTCAACAAACACAGTATATTGTTAAACTTAAATTCTTATCAGTCTGATTAGGTGTGAACCACGTGAGTGTGGTTGAGTGTTAATTTCCTATGTTTAAGGGATTTAAAAAAATTTTATTCTACGAATGAACAGTATAATTATGCTCATTTTTCTATCAGGCTGTTGATCTTTTACTTTTCAAGTTTTTAAAAATCAAAGTATTGGGTATGAGTCCTTTATTTTGTAATGTAAGTTATTTGTAATATAAGTTGCAAATGTTTTTTCTCAGACTCCCATTGTCTTTTGATTTTTTAATGGCACATTCTGTGTCGTGCAGAAGTTCTTATTCTTATATATTGGAATTTATCATTCTCTTACTGGTAAGGTGATATTCTAGCCAACATAGAAATGATGAAAAGGAGTAAGCCAAAAAAACACAAATATCTGAAGGCAGAGTAACCCAGGCAAAGGGATCAGCAAGTGTGAAGGTCCCGAAGTGGAGAGAGCTTGGAAAGTGTCAGAAGAAGACAAACAGTGTGACTTGCATCTACTAAGTAAGGAAAAGAGGGAAAGGATTAAGTCGAGACAGGTAGCCAGGCACAATATCTTGGCAGAACCTGCTAAGTCATGGAAAGAAACTTGAATTTTGTCCTTAATGTAATAGAAAACTAAGAGGAAGATTTTAAATATAGAATTATCAGCTTTACTTAACCTGAGCATGAAAACCCCATTTTGGCACATTGGTAACTTCAAGGTTATGTTAAGGTAGATATTACAAAAGTTATCTCTTTGGGGGCAGAATACATGAAAAATTACAAGGAAAAAGAAAAAACCAATGATCTGTCACTTGGTAACCCATGTGGTGGGTGGTCAGTTTTATATCAAACTATAATAAATTTTGGAAAAAATAAAATGGCTAGAAAGGATGTTAATTTCCCTTTTTCCTTTCTTCTTTCATATACTTAAATTAAGTTAGTCAAGTGATCTTTTACATAGTAACATTTATGGAACTTTTGAATTTATAGTGCACGGATTTTTGTTTGTAACGACATTCTTTATAAAACGGAAAATAAATCCAGCTTATATATACTCTAACAATGATATTTTTTGAAACTCTAAGCTTTAAATAGTCTCTTTTTAAGTGACTGAGACAATCTTCATACAGTTCCTCAAAAATACCTGATTCATTCATGCCTTCTTTGAGTTTTAATACTTTTTGTTTGTATTTGATATTTCTTCTGCCTGGAATACCCTGCCCCCAGATCTTCATATGGAAAACTTTTTCTCATTATTCAAGACTCAGCTCAAACTCACTTCTTTAGGGAGGCCTTCCTGACCACCTTACCTAAAATAGTCTTCCCAGTCACTGCTGATATCTTGCTTATTGATTCTTTTGTAAAATTAGGGGCATGCTGACAGGCATATTTGAAAAAAAGTAACAAATAACTTCTGGAAATAAAAAATTTAATAACAAATTAGAAAATCAAGACAGTTTAAACAGTGATTAAAATAGCTCAAGAGAGAATTAGTGATTTAGAAAATATTTCTGAATAAACTAATCATAATGCAACACAAAGAAGCAAAGAGGTGGACAATACGAAGGGGAAGATAAGAGATATGGAGGATAGAATGAGAAGATCTAAAATATATCTCAATGGATTTCAAGAGGACAGAAAGTGAGAGGAACAACATATTTGGAAAAATGATGGCTAAAAAATTTCCGCAATTGATGAAAGTCATTTGTCTTCAGTTTTAGGAACCATGTGACTCCCAAGCAGAATAATTAAGATATCCACTCCCAATCATATCCAAAACAATTTGCAGAATACCATAAACAAAACACACACACAGTGGGATGTGGGATGGGGTAGACAGAGAGAGAGATCCTAAAAGTAGAGGGTGAAGATTATCTACAAAGGAAAGACTTTTAGTTGGGCAGTTATAGCAACAATGGTAGCTAAAAACCACTAACACAGTAGCAGTGCTGACAAGAAAATAATTGTCAGCTAAGACTTGTGTACTCAGAGAAACAATATTTGAAGAACAAAGGTAAAAAACAAAACAAAACTGAAACTAGAAGTGGGAAGGAAGGGGTAAGGGGGCTTAGAAAGTAATTGGGTAAGGGACACAAAGAATAATCACCATTTGTAATGACTAACATGCTAATAGTATTGATCTGATCATCACATACTGCACACAAATACTGATAGTCAACTATGTTCCCCACAAATATGTATAATAGAAAGTAAATAAATAAATGATTTTTTTAGGTGGGGGGTAAAAAAAGAAACTGAAAAAAACCTGAGAGTTTACTATGAGTAGACAGACACTTATTAAAGGATCCTAGAAGGAAGTCTGAGATATAGGAAAAGAATGATGAGCAAAGGAAAAGGTAATCACGCATGTAACTCTAAACAAAAATTGATAATACAGAACAAATAGTTATATTTAAGTTGTGATATCACAAAAAGAGAACTACAACATTGATAAAATGGCTGTAAATATTGGGGCAAGTGACTAGTTAATATACTCCAAATTCCTTACATTACCTATTGAATCAACCAGCACATTAAAAAATTTCTAAGGTAACTACTCACAATAGCAATAAAGTATAAAAATTCAAAATAAGCAAAGGAAAAAAAGTGAAATTAAGGGAAAAAACTTAATCCAAAAGAAAATAAGTACAAAAAAAGTAACAAATGGGATAAACAGAAAGCACACAAGAAGATGGCTGAAACAAATTATAAGGACAAGGGGTGCTGCAAAAGAATACAGGATAATATGGGAAAATATAATAAGAGGATCAAACTAAATATGGGTGGGGATTACTTAGGAATTTAGGTGTGTATGTGCCTGTGTGCATCCAGTTTGGCAGATGTCGGAGAGGGATTTGTAAGGAAATGATGTTTAAAAAGAGACCTGGAAAAAAAAATGAATAAGATTTATTCAGAAAAAATTGGTTGGGGTACAGGGTTCCTTCTAGAGAGAGGCAAACAACATGTGTCAGTGTCCTGAGGTCAAAGTATATGACTTATTCAAGAAATTGAGAAAAAGTCAGTATGAAGACTAAAAAAAAAAGAGATACACAAGATGGGACTGGATAGGCAGGAAGGGGCTGAATCATGGAGTTTAGGATTTTAGCCTTTATCCTAAGAGCAATGAGAAGCCATTGAAGGTTTCAAGCAGATGAGGGTAGGCCTAGATCTGGAATTTTAAAACATCACCTGTGTTTCTTTTACCCCTATAGTCAGAGATGGTTAGATTGGAAGGGACACAAGATCATCTAAACATATATTTTATTCTTTAGGTTTACTAAAACATGTCATCTTCCCAAGCACGGAACATAACATTTTCTTCCACATGTCTTTAGCCTCAGAAAACAAAATCTCAGCATAGAAAAACAAGATGGATAATTTTATTACTGGATACAAAAATATCTTTTGAACTGAACTTGAAAAACATTTAGTGTTTTCCTAACAGAATCACAGCAGACTTCAATTATAAACAGGAAACTTAAGCACTGGAATCACAGCAGACTTCAATTATAAACAGAATACTAAGCATAACACTGCAAAATTATATATGGCTCTCTTAAACACAGTAACACCTCAGCTAACAAGTTCACCTACCTTAATCATAGCCAAGAAAGCAGAATAGTGGTGACAACAGCAGCAACAAAGGATACTTAATGACAACTAATAAGTCATTCATATATTTTATTCAGTGTAGTCTCTCCAATGCTAACTTGAAGACTACGTAGTATTAGTCCCATAAATAATTTGTTAAAAAAATTAATCTTTAACTAGGAGATGTGGTTCCCAAAGTTTAGCTGACTGATAACTGTGAAATAATATTTTTAAAAAAATCTTACTTATCTCTTGCTAATTAGCTTAAAGGAAAAGAATTCTTAAAATTTTTACAAGCCAGTGTTATAGCTAACATTCATCATAATGATACTTAATGTTCCACATACTATTTTTAAAAAGTATAAAGATATTTCAGAATATTTTCCATTTAAAATGTCTAAAATAAAAAATTTAACTGCTAAATCATCATAAATTCAATGCTCAAGTATCAATTCTCATTTTAGTTATCACTGGCATTTGAAAACAGTGAAGATTTTTAATACAATAAATAAATTCAATATGTCATATATCACACCAAGCATGGGCGATACAAAAGTGAAAAAAGACAAGTTTTCTGCTCCCACGAGTGATTACAATGGGTAGATAAACATGCAAATAATTACAACTCAGTGAGGAATTTACTATAAGTCCTACCCGAATACTCTTTAGACCTCACAGTAGAAAACCGCCACCAACAAGGCCAATGAAGTGCTGCTGTTCTATTCCTGACCACATTTGATCTTGTTTTTTATAGGACTGGTAAATTCTTCATGGTTGTCACAATAATGAAGGTCTATATGTTGCAAATTTTTTTCCTGTACTTTGGAATTTAGGAAAAGTTTTTACTTTGGCCCCAGATTAAAACTGAAATTAAATTAAATCACAAATTTTAAAAACCCTTTAACATGCTAATGCTATTTATACCTGTTTCTTAACAATGTATTAGGACAAAAAATAATCATTGGTATGGACAAGGCACGACTTACTTTCCTACCAGTTTCTGAGGCTCAGAGAATTTACAGAGATCTGAAGAATTTGAAATGCACAAAGAAATATCCTTTAGTATTTCAAACATCTGGATAGAAAGTACAATGGAGTAGTAAATGGAAATGTTTTCCTCAGGGTAATCATATATTAAGCCAGTATACAGTTTGTGGAAGAGAAGGCAAGAATAATAAGGAGTATGGAAGTTGACTTATGAAGAACAATTAAGGAAGCTAAAAAGATTTGTATGGAAAACAGACATGTAGAGAGACAACAAATATTTACAGCACTTGTAAGTCAAAGGAATAGACTTTCTCATATTGCTGCCGATAAAAAAAAAACAAAACTAAACAAAACAAAAAAATCCTAAAGGTTAGTATAGGAAAGAGAAGTGTTGGAGATATAATAATTTCCACAAATGTTTACAGTACTATTAAGTAAAATGTTGTTGCAGATGAAAAATACATAAAACAAATGGTAGATGTTTCAGAGATATAAGCTTAGCTATCAGAGCTGTTTAAGATTTTTTCCAAGTACTTACTGTCAATCAGAGGTTGAATTATCATCTCTTATACTATAGAATAAAAGAATCCTATATTGGAAAGGAGGCTGGGCAGGATATTCTTTTAAGCATCTTTTTCTTTGCTTATTTTGTTATTCCTATTTTTCTCATAAGTTGTATCTTTCTCATTTGTGGTAGTTGTTTTATTAGCTGAATGCTTGCCAGTTACATCACTTGTAGATGAGGCTTGACAATCCACTTTCTTCACAATGACTTATAATACTAAAGTTTTATATTTCAGTGTAGTCAAATATACAAAATTATACGGATTGTGATTCTTTACCTTAAGAACCTCTTCTCTATTTTGAGTTCATTAAGATATTACCCTGTATTTTATTCTCTAAGTTCTAGTTTTGCTTTTCATATTTAGCCCTTAACCCAACTGGAATTACTTGTGTGAGACAGAGATTAATCTCCTGCCACAATATGTGGGTAACCAATTGCCCACATTTATTGAATAGAAGATCCTTCCCAGTGATTTATAACGACATCTCTGTATTGTACCAAGATTCCACTAATATTTGGGGAGTTTCTGGGTTTACTAATCTGTTCTATTAATTTGCATCCTGGCCAATAGCATCCTGTTTTAATTACTGTGCTTAATAATTCTTGATATATCTTTGAGCAAGTCCCTCACCACCTCACTCACTTATTCTTAGCTCTTTAAGTCTCACTTGTAAATTTTAGGACCAGCAAGTCATATCTGACAATAAACCTTATCATAATTTTGCCTGGAATTACACTGAATTTGTAAGCACATTAAAAATAAATTGTCATTTGTTCAGTCTTCCCATTCATTTAAAGAATAACCATTTATTTGGAGGATCTTCTCTTATGTCCCACAATAAAAGTTTTATAATGTTCTCCCATAAGGTCTTACACAGTTTATTAGTTTCATATAATATTCTTCCTGCTGTTGTTGCTATTTCAAAACAAGATTTTTTAAAAACTAGATTTTCTAATTGGGTGGTTGAATAAAGACCTCTTACAAAAAGTTTAAAATTGGTGATAGCGTGCATTTCTGTTTAGTTTAAATCTTTAGGTTATGATGTTTTTTGTAGTAGAAGTGCCCATCTATTTTTTGAGAAACATTTTATCATAAATGTATCAGCTTTTGTAAAATAATTTTTTCTGTATCTATTAGGATGATAGTTTTTCTTTAAATTTGGAAAATCATAAAAGTTTTTCAAATATTTAATCATCCATGCTTCCCTAGTCATCACTAATTATGTTTTTATACTTCACTGTATTCAATTTGCTGATAATTATTTAGGATTTTTGCAACTAGATTTGTAAGCTGCAATCTTCCTTTTTTCTCCCTTATCTTTGTCTGGTTTTGGTATCAAGATAACTCATTGAAACTGTCTGCATGAGACAGGAATTATCTGTTGCTTTAAGATTATATAAAGTTCACACACATACACACACACACACAAACCGGGGGGGGGGGGGAAGAAGATATAACAACAACAATTATTTGAAGTTGATACAACAAGCAAACAGAAAGGACATTGTTGGGGGGGAGGGGGGAGGGAGAAGGGAGGGAGGTTTTGGTGATGGGGAGCATTAATCAGCTACAATGTATATCGACAAAATAAAATTTAAAAAAAAAAAAAAAAGATTATATAAAGTTACCTACAAAATCATTAGGGATTAAGAATTTTATAGATTTATGGGTTAGACTATTGATAAATTATCCATGTTTTTTATGGTTAGATGACCTACCAGATTTAGGAATTATTATCTAATTTTATTCTTTTTTTTTTCAGCAGCTGGCCAGTACAGGGATCCAAGTCTTTGACCTTGGGGTTATAACACCGTGTCCTAACCAACTGAGCTAACCAGCCAGCTCTTATCTAATGTGAATAAAGTAACTCACAAAATGAACAACTAGCTTACATGAGTATTATCAAGAAATTACAGAGTGAGAATAATATGAAACATGGCTAGCAAATAACAACAAAAAAGGCAGAACTGACACTGCTACTACTAGAACGAGCTCCTTATTGACTATACTATGAGGTAAGAACAGTGAAGTCAGGCCAATAAATTTTTAAATTCTTTAGGAAACTCTTTGAAATATGGATTTATACCTTCTATCATTGCTAATGAAACTCTCTCGAAGTGTATATTGTGTTATAATACCCTTGTGATGAAGTCACCATGATTAGCAAGACTTTTAAAAATTGCTATAACATCTTTATTTCAACCTTAAATTTTTTCATATGTAGAAAGATTAGTACATATAATAAATCAGTGGGTACAGACACACACACACACTAACACAAATGCATGAAAGAGTATGTGCTCCATTTTTTTTTTTTTTTTTGGTTTGGTATGCAAGTAGGCATACTTAAGAAATTACCGATTTATATAAAGGCAGAATGGTTTTATAAAAGAAAATCTGATCTTGTCACTCTGCTTAAAACAGTCTAGCAGCTTTCTGTGATCCTTCAAAAAATTAAATTCCTTAATCTTTCATGGCTTTCTCATAATCTGGGTGCTGCCTATTTCCTTAGCTTCATCTATCACCATTCTCCCCCTTACTCTCTACACGATAAACCACACTAAACTAAATGATTTCTATCCCAAAGTAAGAACACTAAAATCACATATAACAAGTCATCCAAAAAATTAAAAATATCAAGGACATTATTCACAGATTTATATCCACTATCATTACTTTTTCCAAACTCAAGATGTTCACATATTTCAGTACTCTGCCTAGAATATTACAATAATTTAAATAATTTACATTACTTGTTTTCTACATACACTTGGAATTTGTCTTGTCTCTTAAGTTCATAGAATCATAGAATCTAAGGACTGAAAATTTACTTTTAAGATGTCATCTATTCTAACCACTCATGCAATGTTTTTGAATATCTCCAATGATGAGGCAATCAGGGAATCATTCCCCTCTTTCCACTTTAAGAAATGTCTGATCCTTAGAAATATTCTATCTTATATAGACCTGAAATCCGTTTCCCTCTACCATCTAGCTAATTCTATTGATTGGACCATTCAGAGAAAACTCAGTATTGCTTTAGTGTAACAGCTGTACAAGTATTTATAGATCACTACCATGTTACTTCTAAGGCTTTTCCTCTGTGGTGGTAAGAAATGGGAAGTTGAGAGTACGGAGAGACTAGTGTTTGAGTATCTTTTATGAGTTTGTTACATTATATTTAATTCTAACATTGTTCCAGTGACTTCATTATGATTATGGATAAATTATAAATGAGAAAATTAAAGCTTTGATAGGTAAAGTTACTTGTTTAAGTGACTTAAGTAAGTAGCAGGGCTGGGATTTTAATCACAAGTCTGTCACATACCAAAGCCTATGTTCTAGTCTCTTCGGAACTCTAAACTTGCCTCCACAGAGGAAAGAAGATATAAGGGGCTATAAAGCATGGAAAAGCAAATATAAAAAATTGCAAAAATCCTCTTTCCAAAATTCTATATAATGATATTTTTTTCCCTTCAGCCTTATATTGTAGTTATCTTTGGCTTTCTTTCTCTGTCTAGTAAACCTGTCTAATTATTATCTTAATATTTCTCTGATATTTCTACATAAATTCATGCAACCTAAAATTAGAGAACAAAAAAGGGAAAGTTATTTCCATATTTCAGCCCCTCTCAGTTTTAATCTTTCTTACACACTAAAAAGACTAACTTCTTCAAACACTGACTAGTGTACTCTTTCTTAGAGCCCCACACTAACATCACTGCCTTCTGGGATCACATTTAATTCTGATTTTTTTATAGTTTCAAGGACTGGCAACACTATCCCTAGCCTACGTTAACAAAAGCCACTGTTCTCTCTTTCTCCATACAAACATTTATTTGGTTTCCTACACACACACTCGCATTGATTTTCTTGCCTTTTCCTCTGTGAAGTCATGGTTCTCCTTCACTTAAACTCTATTAGATAAGTCTAACGTGGTCTTCAACATTCAGGCTTTTTATGAAAAATGTGTCTCTATACAGTTAGTTACATGATCCTAATCAAATTTCCTCTTTTCCCAGTTACATCATAAACAACTGGAAGATAATCTATTTTTATTTCTCACCTACCTACAAAAAATTGAACGGCAAATGCTTAATTAATGTTTTCAGCTGTCCACTGTAAAAATAGTTCTTTGTCATAAACATCCCTTTACTTCTGTCCTTTATTTTTAAGTCGTTTGTTAGGATTCTCTCATCATACACTCATAGTGAAAAGAGATGAAAGCAACTCAAATATCCTCTTTTATAAATGAATATGCAATTCATTACAAAAGCTCTAAGTTTCTCTCTAGTCCATATTACACAAGCAAATTAACAGTAACGTTGTTTTTAAAATAAATTTCCCTTTGAATATAAAAAGTTATATATATGTTTAAAGATATTAAAACATAAAATTAAATATTCCAGGCACACAAAAAAATCTTACCTTGCTGAGTATTTTGTTCTTGCATTCGATTCACAGTGAGGTCTAAGGGGCCTTCCTGCTCTTCCTGAAGGGAGTTTTCTGTTTGATTCATTTGGATACTTTTACATATTAGACTTGGTCCAATTGAACCATTTCTATTCTCTTGAATTTTACCACTTTTTGAAATGTACTCAATTGCAAACTGACGTATCATCTTTTTCATTAATTCCTGAGCAACTAGGGGAATGTTAGGATCACAGTTCTGAGGAAGATCTAGAGAAGAAATAAATATAATAATCATTAAAAAAGAAAAATGCAAATTACCAACATTTAAACTTATTTTTATTACACATTAATAATTCAGAAGTCTTTTAGTATCAGTCCATAATTGCCAATGGTTTCTGGGACTCAGCAATAAAAGCCTTGTAGATTTAGTTTTATGATAATATATCAGCCAAAAACATGGCATATTTAATCATTTCTTACAAATAAACATTCTCTGTCCCAAACTGGAATCCAGATAAAGAATTAACAATAGAAACAGAACAACTTATTTTCAGAATTTTAATAGTCATTCAAATGTATTCTACTAGATATTAAAACACTTAGCACTTAGAGAGTGAACATAAATTGTATATGTAAGTAACCAAGCACAATTTTTAACTTAATAATATATAAATACATGCATTAACTATTTAAGAAATATTATAACTCTGTATCCATTAAGTTCATCAATTCTGTCAAATATGTATTTCATATATATCCTGAATGTCATCATAAAGGAATTTTTTCTTTCCTCAACTTTTTATATAGAAAAATTTTGGTCATAAAGAAAAAACAAACAAACAAAAAAAACAATGTAATGATACAGACAGCCTCCACCAAGATTCAAGAATTGCTATTATTCTGCCACATTTGCTTTCTATTTTGTTTTTTAATTTGTAGAACCACTGAAAGTAAATTGCAGAATTATGACATTTCATCCCTAAATATTTCAGCATACATTTCCTAAGAGTCTCCAATAACAATAAAAGTATAAAATTATGAAAATGACAATACCATTATATTAAGTATCTTAAACAATACTCAATCCCAAAACAGGCTGATAAGCTACAATTATAATGAAGTTTAACAGTAATACATAATTCTGCCTGAAACTTGTACAACAGGTAGAAACCATTAAAGGATTTTATAGTTAAGAGGTGTGGTATAAAGATAGATCACTTATAAACATGGCATATAATAGTGATATAGAGTTTTGTTATTAGGGGTGATGGTGGTGGTTTTTTAACATACATTTCTGGCCTTGCTCCAAAATCTGTCTATTTACTCTGCTCCTTCAGAGGTAGAGTGGTTGGTAAATTGGGAAGGGTGACTAGGCATACTTGGTTAGGCTCCTCACTTCTTCCTCTTAGAAATGAGCCTACTAGATAGAGATATTAGTTATTTGCTCCTAAATGCCTAAACTCTCAAGCAGACAGACAATGTGAATAGGCCTGCCGTGATCCAGGACTAAGACTGAAGGGGTAAGTCTCCTTAGTTTGGTGTTTCAGTATTAGTTAAAACACTTGTCTAAGAGATCAGAAGGGAACACCTCTGACCAGCATCTATCATTATAGATCTATGACTCTATAATGCAAGAAGGTTTGAAACTACATGATTTAGAGGTAAGGGGAAGCAACAAACCCACCCTCAACACGACCATCTGGTAGCAAAATGACATAAAATGGTTTATGCAGGAATGTTAATATGTTTTATCATAGGATGCTATCGCAGACCTGCGGGAGATAATGCACAATAAACGTTATATTACCTTTCAAAACGAAGAATTTTGAACTCTGAAAAACATCTGAGTGAAGGAACTATAGGCCTATAAGAAAAGTAATATTTTTTTTGAAAAGTAACATTTTAACCTTCACTTTTATTTTTTGTTTGGAACTTGGCAGGGAAGAGGAGCATGATCTGTTTTTGGACACTGGAGTAAAAGACCTAGCTACAGGTTGGAATCTTAGCTATTTTTATGAATTTAGGCTGGTTATATATCCTCTCCATGTTTTAGTTTCTCCATTCATTAAAACAGAAATAATAACACAGCCTGGGAAATCATAATAAAGCTTCTTCACAGAATGTTGTAGGGATTATATAAGATTGTAGATAAAAACACTGACCTCTGTACCTGGCATATTAGTTATCAGAGGTTACAGTGGAAATAAGAGAAACAAAAAGATGCATACTAAAAGCAGTTATATTTTACTTAAATCACAAAATTGCAAATTACTTATTTATTAATTAGGTTGATAGCTGGGAATTATACAAAGGACATAATTTATAAGCTTATGTGATACTTTTTTGGTCCAGAATAGATAGTATTAGCACACGCAACCTACCTAAATTACCAAAACATAAAAATTCCAAATACATACCATTTCATTATTACCTTCAGGAATATTTGAAGGCTTTCTATGAACATTCTTCTTCACCTTTTTTCAAACCTAATCTTGCTTTGCATTATGTGTTCAAAGGAGATACTGGTTTACTTTTAGGTATTTTATTTAGCTGTCCTGCAATTTATTGACCAACATCATCACCTTATCAATTCAAAACAATTAAATTTGCCAGAAAAGAACAGAGACAAAATTAGGCTCACATCATGTAACCAGGGCTGTACTTTACAGCTGAGTTCAGAGCTAAGTCTAAAGCACAATAGGTAGTGCTTCCCTGTTCCATTCACCTACTAAAATTTTGTCTCCTTTATGCTGTATTGCGGAATAAGTCCTCGTGTGAGACCGAGGATTTGGCAAAAGAGAAAGAAAAAAAAGAGACAAAGACAATGCTATTCAGCTGCTGATTAGCTAATGAGCCTCCTAGATCACTTGTACAAGTTGTTGTACCTACAAAAAAGCAAATGATTTAGCTTAAGATCTAGGTCAGGGATCTTAAACTCAAATTTTTACAAGGGTCAGGAAAGTAACAAATGTTTGGCTAGAAAAGGGGATGCTGCCACATGAGAATATTGCCCCCAAGAAGACAGAAATACTTTTTTTTTTTTTTGCCTTATCTCTTCATTTTCTAAGTTAATTAATTCAATTTAACAAGCTTTGTGTGGCAGCCAGCTTCAAGATGGTCCTGAATGATTTCTGCCTCCTGGCCATCTCTCTCTCCCCCACTCTCCTTCTCCCCTTCACTCCTCTGTCCTTCATCTCACTCACTCATCACTCACTCTGAAGGAAGCCATAACTGTGAGCAGCCCTATAGGGAGGCTCACATGCAGAGCAACTGAAGCCTCCCGCAAACAGGCAAACAAACAAGTGAGCATGAAAGGCAATCTTCCAGATCAATCTTCCAGATTGCAACCCCAGCTGACCACTGACTACAGCCTCATGAGAAACTGTGAGCCAAAACCACCCTGCTGAGCTACTCTGATGACTGACCCAGAGAAAATGTGAGAAAATGTTTTTTGTTTTAAATTGCTAAATTTGGGGGATATTTTGTTATTTATTTATACATAAGTAATACAGATTTTGGTACATGTTAGTGGGAGGCTGCTGTAATAAACACCTAACACGTAGATGTGGCTTTAGATCAGTGGGCTT
Organism: Cynocephalus volans; assembly: GCF_027409185.1. NCBI lineage: Eukaryota > Metazoa > Chordata > Mammalia > Dermoptera > Cynocephalidae > Cynocephalus > Cynocephalus volans. Next base: position 15,237,672 of record NC_084468.1, read on the forward strand.
TGGGGATAGTATTAATGAAAGCCTATAGTAACCTGAAGAAGAAGCTGTTAATAGAAGACTCATAGTCTTTGATAAGGCTGCAGTGTAGGAAATGCACTTGTAGGAAATGAGGTAAATGGTATTAGAAACCGGAAGACAATATACTTATTATGTAGTGGCAGAAAGTTTTACCACACTGTTGTCTGCAATAATGTGGAAAGCAGAAAATATGCCTAACAAATTGGGTGATTTAGCCAGGGAAATTTCCAAGCTAAGTGTGAAAGGTGCCCACTGGTTTCTTCTTGCTAATTAACAGTAAAATTTAAAAAGAGAGATAAAGGAAGAACTGTTAAACAAAAAGATATAAGGACTTGATTGTTTTGAAAAGACTCAGGCTATACAGACACCTGAAAATGATCATCCACACACCTTGAGCACTTTTCTTAAAATGTTAAATATTTTTGATGAAAATATTTTTTAAATGCATCCCTGGCTTCTTAGAGGTTGTTGAGCATGGTCTTGTCATGGATGTCATCTATTCCACTGTCCTGAAACATGAACATGGCCTTGGAGGTTGTAGGGAAGTGAGCAGCAGCTTGCTGCCACACTATGTGGTCCCTGGTGCTGTTTTGTTTTTGCATCTGCTTTTACACTTTTTTCCATATTTTCCCTCACTGTTGGGCTGTGTGAATTTTCCCTCCTCTTTTTGAGCCTCCCTTCTAGCGCTTTCACTCTATTGCTTCTAATATGCTCTGAAGTTGGAGTCCAGATATAAATGATTCATCTACTTATATTCCATCTTGGCACAAAAAAAGAATTAAGGGGACTGTTACAATTTCTTAAGTACCTACTATGTGCTGGGCATTTTACAAGCTATTTTGCAAACATTGTTTTACTTTTCATAACAGCACAGTGAGTTGGGAATTTTTATCTCCATTGTATAGATTGTGTAGGCTGAGGCTCAGGGAGTTTGAGCCTCAAAACTCAAACTCTCTGAGCCTGTTAGCGAGTGGTAGGGCTGGACTTCAGAGGCACTGGGAGCATCCATGCTTTTCCCTCCACCTATCGCAATTCCTGTATTGTGATAAATCATGAGCTGCTCTCTATTGCTTGTTATTGTGTTGGGCTAGTTTTATCTTCCTAAATGGAATGCAAGCCCCTTGAGGGCCGTGACCTGACTGCCTACGTATGTACTGCCTACACCATAGGGCACAGTGCCCTGACTCCAAGTGATCAACAGTTGTTTTGCAAAGAGTGAGAGTCTGGGAGAATGGGGTTTACCGTTGTCTGCTCCCAGCTCAATGCCTCCTACCTTCCTGATTCCTAAAACACGTAACTTGTTCCCAGGCATTTTCTGAGCAGAATGCTTTATCTGCATAAACCCCAAACCTTCCCCTTTGCTTAAACCAGCAATTGTTGAAGCCCCCATGCGGGCCACTCTGGGCTGGGACTGAGTGTTGGGCTCGGGTTGCCTGCCTCTCCCTGGGGGCAGGCATGGAGGCCAATCCCAGGGGTGACCCTACAGGGACATAGCAGCTGGTAGGGAAAGCCTGGGGTTTGGGACCAGGATTTTGCTAATGAAGTCTTGGAGCTGGTGCCTTTAAGAAAACCCTCTCACAGGGGCATCTTTCCTGGAAGGACAGTGACTGAAATTGCCATGGAGCTGCCTTCCCAGCTAAAGCAAAAAGCAGGCTGGTGTCCCAGCAGGGCCTGACTCAGCTGAGCAACACTTGCTCTGAATCTTTGCTCTGTGACTAAAACTTTGAGGAGGAAAATTATTCCATGACATGACTTATGGACTTCATGGTAACAGGACAGCTTCTGTTTGTGTTTTGGTTCTCCGTCAGAAATGCTGAGCTCAGTGGGGAAAGCCCCTCACCATGTGACCAGGGCATACAGGCAGGTCAGGTCACGTGACCACAGTTGCCTGTGGGCCAAGCATTTCTCCAGGTGACATCATGCTCTTGCAGGATGTGCCCAGGTGTTTCATGGCCTCCTAGGTCCCACATGGAACTTGCAGCATTTCTGATGCTTGGCTTAAATTTGTTTGTCTGGTTAATAGTAAACCTGAATTGGGGTCAGGGAACGTGTCAAGACAACCAGACAGCAAACATGTCCTACAGAGAGCTTGGCAGGGCTTGGCCTGGGGCCATCTCAGGTCTTCTGGGCGGAGACCATGAGGCAGATAGATTGATGGTGTCCACACTTTTTGTATCAGTCCCAGGACATACTTCAGATTTGGAACCTCTCTGCATCAGCCTCAAAGGCTCAGGGCCAGGTGCTGCTGAGTCTTATGCTTTTGCATGTTTCCCTTAGAGGGATCCAGCGCCGGGGTACCCTGGATTCCCCTCCTTTCTTCTGCTCCTGTCCATTTATTTGTCTGTAGTCAGAGCTCAGCTTTCCAGCCACACACTCATTTTTGGGCAAATCATTTCACAGATCTGTGGAGGGCCAGGGCTGGGGGACTCTACAGAGATCCCCCTCGTCCATTACCTTTAGAAGAGGAGACTAAGGCTGATGGATAACTTCCCCAAGTACCCGGAACTATTTACCCCACTCTCCTCACCCATCAGCTTACACTAGATGCTCTGGGGTGCTCAGAGTTTCTCTCACAGGAACTTGAACTTGGAAGCCAGGGGCAGGCTACAACTCACCATCTCAAAGTTAATAGGGCAAGCAGGCTCTGCTGGCAGCCAGAGGGACCAGGACGAGGCTGTAGAGAGGGGGGGAGCAGGAGAGCAGGGGCAGGTAGACGGGGAGGTGAAGAAAGTGTCCCAACGATGCCTCTGCTTCTTGACCAGGGTTCCTTTGAAGGTTCTCTTGCTACCCTGCACTGGTCCTGCACCCTCTCAACCAGTGTCCCCTTAGGCTTATGTCAAATCAAGTTTCCACTGGTTTCAACCTATGCGTTCAAACTTATCCACTCAATAAGTTGCAGACCTTTCTTTGCAGACCCCCCACCTCCCCAGCACAGGCATCAGCCCAAGTGGAGCTGGGAAGGAACGGGTTTCAGCATCAGCTCTAGCCTGTTTGCTGTGGACTTGGGACAGGGCTCTAGAACTCTCTTCCTCAGTCTACTCATTGAATGTGAACTTGGACAGGAGTCAAGCCTCCTTCTTCTGAATTTTCCCACTATATGAATATTTCCAACATTGGCCACTCAATATCTGAAAATCATTGCCTGCTTAAGACCCTTCAGCAACCCCTGTTGCTCTCAGGACTGATGTAACATGAGTCTCCCCTTGCCCCTCTCTGGCCTCATCTCCCCATCACTTTCCACTGGCTCTCAGCTGTACTGACCTGCTGGCAGCTCCCCAAGTCCCCATTTTCTCCCTGGCTGCTCCCTGCATGGAATTGTATTTCCCCAGCCTCCACCCAACTACTAGCCATGCTTCAGGCCTCCCCTCAGATGTCACTTCCCTGGCATGCCCTTTCACGTGCCTTGCACCCTATAGGACATCTCCCTATTATCACAGCACTTTGCAATGGCCTATTTCTATGTCCCCTTCCTCTGCTGCACCACGAATTCCCTGAGGTCAGGCACCATGTGTCACCCCTCTCTTCCCTGGAGCTGACGTGGTGAGTGTTTAGAGAATGGCTAAATAAATGCTGAGGCCTGAGGAACGAAGGCTCTGAAAGGCTCCAGCAATCACCAACTCCAGAGGCCAGCACTATTATCCAGGGTGACCTCTGGGAAATCCAGTTTTCCAAAGGGAGGAAAGAGAGAGGAAGGGAGCCCCCAGATGGGTCAGATAGAAGTTGTTGGCATGTGTGATCAGAGAGGGAGATCTTATGGAGAAGGTGCAGATCAAAGGAATGGTGAGGTCAGCAGGAAAGAGGTGACAAAAGCACGAGATCAGAGGGGATGTGAGGGGTGCACGAGGAAAACGGGCCCTGGGTACAGGATGGGGCTGACCAGATCCCAAAGCAGGACAGGGTTTTGTTCTCCAAGGATCCCCAGGGCTAGCTTAGGGTGAGATACACAGGGGAGATCAGTATTTACTTCTTGATTGAATCAATGGATGGTTCTAATTCACCACCCATAGGAGGCCCCCAAGCGATGGGCTAATTAATGTCTCTTTGGTTGGGAATGGGCTCAGGTCCCTCTCCTCCAGGATCTCCCTGGGCTTCTCCCAAATTCAGGAAGGTGGTGCTATGATGTTGCAGGTGAAGATAGAGATGAATGGGGTTACCGCTGGACCCTGAATCAAAGAAGAGGCAAGAGGAGAGGGTGGCTAGGTGATGAACCTGAGGTTATTCCCGGTTCTGGGGAAAAGGACGTATTTCCCAAACAGAATCCGTTTCCTGCTCTAAATAATTATGGTTAGTACCAATAGTTATCAATATAAATAGGCTCTCATTTCAAAATCTAAGTGCATTTTTAAAGTAGGTTAAATTTTAATTTACTAATATTGCCAATATAATTTTATCTAATAGTTTTAAAAATTTTCTTTTTTCTTTTCTTTTTTTTTTTTAAAAGATGACTGGTAAGGGGATCTTAACCCTTGACTTGGTGTTGTCAGCACCATGCTCAGCCAGTGAGCGAACCGGCCATCCGTATATGGGATCCGAACCCGGGGCTTTGGTGTTATCAGCACCGCACTCTCCCGAGTGAGCCACGGGCCGGCCCAGTTTTTAAAATTTTCTTTGCTCATTCTCGTGTCTCTCTCTCTCTCTCTCTCTCTCTCTCTCTCTCTCTCTCTGTGTGTGTGTGTGTGTGTGTGTGTAGGAGTTTCATGCAAAAGTCTAGGGCTTTGTTTTTTCTGGGTCCCTCAACATTAGGGCTGCCCTAATTTGCCACTTTTTGTTGGCAGTAAAAGGCAGTGTATCTGAGGTGGGTGGTATTTCTTGGCTCCAATTAAACATGCACTTTTTGGATTTTATAGGTAGCCTCTGAAGACCATGAAAGGAAAAAGAGGTGAGGGGAAAGGAGTAAGATTGCAGCCGCCATGTGCCGGAACAAGGAGAAGCTTGAGTGCCTACAGAAAGCGAGTGCCTTCAACCTGCCCCTGCCTCCTGCTCGTGCCTGTCCTCATCAGCCTCACTAGCAGAAGGGGAGTTAAAAAGCCCCCTGCCTGGTCATGTTTTCCCAAGAAGAGCCAGTTGCAGGATGAGGAGGTAGGAAAGCTGTTAGCACAATGGACAAGATTTTGGATGTATGAAAAGCAGGTGTGTAGATTAAAAACCATGGGATCAGCGGGTGCCCAGGCTCCCTGCAGCCTCGGGCAGTCCGTACATGTCTAGCAGCTTCCAGGCTGCAGGACACACCAGCCCAGTTAAAGAAGCTTCACTTGCTCTTTTTCCTGAGCAGAAGAAGCTGCCAGCTCTCATTCAGTTCACTGTGAAAAGCCTTTAATCTCTTCAAACAAGTTATTTCCTAATTTGCAAGCTGTAGTTACGCTTTCCTCGCATTCCTGCTTGATTCTTAACTGCAGCCCCTCTCCCTGGCCAGTGTTTGTGCTGCTGGCTGCCTGCAGGCAGCCCCCCTTGAGAAACACCAGGGGGAACAGCATTGGTGAGCAAGCGGGGTAGACCACAGTGCCAGCAGCCTTTCCAATGGCTGTGTCCATTCGCCCATGTGTAGACAGCCCAGGGTGGAGTCTTCACCCAGGTTCCACAGGTCCCCAAGAGTTCTGTCGATTGCTTCAGGATGTCAGTGAAAATTAGGAAATTTTGTGTGTTGCCATGTGTATTAGTCCGTTCCTGTTGCTTATAACAAAATACCTGGAACGGGGTGATTTATAAAGAAAATGAAATTTATTGCTTACAGTTTTGGAGACTGGGAAGTCCAAAGTCTAGGGAACACATCTGGTGAGGTGACTCTACAGCAGTGCAGGGTGTCACGTGGTAAGAATGGAGGCACAGAGAAAGACTAACTTCCTCATGTGCTATGCTTCTAAAGCCCTCAGAACCACACACTGACCACCATTATTAATCAATTTACTTCTGCAGGATCCTACAATCTAATCACCCCTTCAAGGCCTCACCTTTCCCTGACCATAATAGGATTTCTCATCCTCAACAGCTACAGTGGAAATTAAGCTTCCAATACATGAACCTTGGGGGACAAAATTCAATCAATCCTCAGCATCATGTACATTTTTTCTGGAGATATGAGCTTCTCAGTGTGATCAGTGACTCACAAAACACTAAGCACCATGAGTCTGGACTTCTCCCCAGCTCCCAAGTCCCTTTCAGGTCCAGAGAGGGCCTGCACAGAGGCTGTTGGGCTCATGCAAAGGAGATTTCTGGACTGTTCTACTGCAGCGTCAGTACTAGCAGAGTCACAGCCTACCTCCGAGGCACTTCTAGGGCTTCTCTGAAGAAGCCCCCAAGTTCAAAGGCTTCTCCAGGGTCTGCTTTCTCCCAAACCTAGTGTGGCCATCCCATTCTTGTGGTGCACTCTAACAGGGAGCCTACACATTCCCTCTGCAGGTCTCTCCCAGCTTGATGAGCCCCAGGGTGTCCCAGGTACTCTCCTGCCATCCAGGCAGCGCCCCCAGACCACCCTCTCCCCACTGGCCCTTGGCTCCATCCCGAACGCCTCTGTTGCTTATCCCCAGGAATCAGAGAAGCTGGAGAGTGTGAATGCCGAACTGAAGAGCTCAAGAATGAGAAGGATCATTTGATATACATGCTGAACCTTCACCAGCCCATGTGTATCGTCCAGGCTCAGAACAGGCAGACTCCAGAAGATGAAAGAAACTTCTTTATCCAACAGATAAAGGAAGAGACACTGCAGAGCTAAGCAGCCTGGTTTGGGGGCAACTGGGGAGTCCTTATCGAATCTTCCTTTCACACCCCAAACCCTGAAGCCATTGGAGAGCTGACTTCCTGTGCACCGCTAGAATCCTAGAAGGAGAGAACCATCAAGGTGAGAGGGCCTGTAGTGACTCAGCTGGGCCTTTCCACTCTGCCCAGGGTGGACTTTGGCCTATGGAAAGCACATCTTTTGCCTAAACTCCAGGATTCAGGCCTTAACATCCTGGCCATTCTCAGATGTTCCAGATGGCTCCTGGTTAGGGTGCTGCCCAGCTTTCAGCTGGATTCTACAAAAACCAGGATGCCCACCATTAGGATTCATGCAGAAGTGTGTATACCTTGGGTGGATGGGGTCCGCCCACGTCCACTGTGGGTGCCACTGTCACTTGTAGGAGTTGTGGAGTGAGGATGGCATTTAGCCAAGTTGTGCAGTGGCTAGGGTTGTGCTTTCTAGCAAATATGCTGTTCTGTCTGAGAATTACCGTGTGCAAGGCATTCATTTCAAAACTAGGCAGTGTGCTCTTTTGATGTCTGTTTTGCACAGCACTGGTGTGACATTTATATGATTTTCCTCAGATCTGGTTTCTGGGAGTTTGGGGGGCTGTCACCGTGTGCAGTGTCTCACAGAATGTTCAGGTGGCCAGAAAAGCAGGTCAGCCCCTGAAGAACATAATTCTGCTGGCATTAATGCAAAACCCATGGGCATGACAGTAGGTCCTCTGTTGCAAACTCAGTTGCAATGTCACAGGAAGAAAGCAGAAAGTAAGTCCAACTTCCAAAGGGTTAGGACTCTTCACTCTGACGTAGGTCAGGAGTTATTTCTAGGCTGGAAGAGCCAAAGAATATTCCATTTGCCTTTCCTCGTGGTTGAAAACTACAGTCAGTGGAGACAAGTTTGAAGTCAGGTGATGCCTGGGCTTTAGCATTATTGGATGTCAATGACATTGTTTTCGTCATGTAGCTGTTTTGACAAATCTGGCTCAGAGCATTTGTAGCTGTGAGAAATCACTCACACTGGCCACAAGGACTCACTACTGTGTTAAATTCTGATGTTTCTGTGAAATCCTCAGAGTGTTGAATCCTATTCAATAGTATCATTACAATTTTCTCTAAGAGAAACTATCACTTATTTATCCGAGTATTCCTGTCAATATAATAAATACTGGAATCAAGACATGGTAAACATAAGTGTTGTGCTGGTTTCTGTTCTTTCAAATCTGTTGGTTGTTGAGATGTAATCATTCCCCACCCCTCCCCTCTCCATTATAGGAGGCGTTTAGCTTGAAATATTCCCCTGTGCTCTTTGGGGCACCACTGGATGGGATGGTTGACTTTCAATCTTATGCCTCAGTCTTTGGCACCTGATGCTCAGTTTCTCATTGACAAACCCTGAACACAGCATGAAGCACACGCTTTAGATCAACTGTGGAGTGTTAAGATAGATTTTTGATGTCAAATCTGAATTACTAAATACCTCAACTATCATATCATCTCTAAATGTTCAATTGCCTGAAACTTCACCTCTTGTTCAACCTGAGCCTTGGACATCTTATGTTCTACCACAGAACTCCTCTTAAAGAACTGTTCACTCAAATCACATCTAAGATCCAGATGTGTGCCTCAGAGTGGCAAATATGTATTTCAAATATTGGAAAGGAATGGAAAGGGGGATAGGGAGGAAGAAAGAATAATGTTAGACAGGATGGGTGTGATAATTCAAAGAAAGGTGTTCCACCGAATTTTCTGGTCTCTCCAGGGCATATGATACCTTAGGCCTGGAAAAGAACCAGGCCTTCTCTTTGCCTGTGCACATATATATATATATATATAATACTCACAGGCTATAAATTAAAAAATTGGCATCTCTGCTACCAACACCTTTGTTCAGAGAAGCACTGGCTTCATTAAATGTTAGATTCAGCCACATGAATCGTGTGCCTGCTTTTTTGAACTAGCACTTGTGACACAGGTACTTTAATTTTGCTGCTTTAATTGCACATCAGGAGTTGTTCCTAATCTATAGAGTTATCAGGAGTTAGTACCATTCACCAGCATAGGAGATAATCTACATTCCTTACGTTGGTGGAGGGAGAAACATACTTAGCATTTACTATGTGGTTATGGGTAGAGGTACCACCCGCCAGCCCTTAGGAAACTCAAGACAATTAGTTAGCTGCCATGGACAACAATGGATCAGAGAGTTAGGAACGGGGGTGCCTGTGGCAAGAGAAACTGATCTGAGAAATGCACTGTGTATGACTAGTGTAACTAAGTTTTTTCAACAAATGCTTAGGAAATAGTTTTGTTTTCTGTAGCCAAGTTTATGTTTTGATACTCTACTATGAAAAGTATGAATACAATATGTACTGTCAAGTCACTTAGTTTATCTTGTCTCACATTCCAAGCAGAGGGAAGATTGGGGGTCTGAGAGAATAAATTCACATGAAGCCACTACCAGAATCAAACACCTGGTTTGACAATGTCTTTGCATGGAGCTGCCTCCTGCTGGGGACAGTGACATCACGATGGCAGGGCATGGAGAGCTACTCCTCCCCTCTCTTGCCTTCCTCCTGCCCCCCTGGCCTTTCCCTGAGATCTGGCCTGATACCAGTTTCAGAGTAAAGAGCTTTAAAGGGTTCTGGCCCAGGACAAGGTATTCTGGAATTGAACCCTTTCTCTTCCTGTCAAAAGCTAAAATGCTGACTATTTTCCATCTTCATCCTCATTTCCCTTCATGAGCTTTGAATAAACCCTTGACACCCTTGGGTTTGGGTCTCTCCCCAGTCCCATGCCCTCTGGTTGGGATCAGTACTGTTTCTCTGCAGAGAGAGTGGTATCTTCAGTCAGGATCTGCCTGAAAGGAGGCCATGATTCCATGTTGAGCATCCGTCTGTTCTCACAGTGGCTCAACTCCAGAAGCTTTTCCAGGTATCCTTCGAAACTGCTCCCAGGAAGGAATTCACGCAAGTTCAAAGGACCACTGAGGACCAATGCTAATAACAGCTAACATTTATTGAGTAGGGCAATATGCTAAATAAACACTTTTACATGCGTGATCCCATTTAATCCTCATGACAGCTGTCATCCCCATTCTACAGATGAGGAAGTGGAGAGTTCAGTAACTTGTCCAGGTCACACAGTAGATCTCTCAAAAGCTGAAGCCCATGTTTTTAACCACAATGGTTTCGAACAATAGTATATATATATATTTCTTTCTCTCTGTGTGTATGTGTGTCTGAGGTAAAATATATGTATAACATAAAATTTACCATTGTAACCATTTTAAAGTGTATCCACTCAGTGACATTAAGTACATTCACAAGGCTGTGTAATCACCACTATGCAGGACTTTTTCATTACCCCAAAAGGAAATCCTGTACCCATTAAGCAGTCACTTCTCATTCACTCCTCCCTCCAGCCCCAGGAAACCACTAATCTGCTTTCTGTCTCTATGGATTTGCCTATTCCGGATATTTCATATAAATGGAATCATGTGATATATGGTCTTTTGTGTTTGGCTTCTTTCATTTAGCATAATGTCTTCAAGCTTCAGCCATGTGACAGCATGTAATAGTACTTTATTCCTTTTTATAGCTAAATAATATTCCACTGTATGGGTACTCCACATTTTGGTCATCCATCCATCCATTGACAGTGTGTATTTTAACAGAGAGATAGCCCTTATCCTCAAGGGATAAATCTCTAAGGTAGGATTTCAGGCACAACATCCAACTGGGAGAAAAGAGAGTTAGGACTAGAGGGTCCTTCTCAGAACTTTCAAGTACCATTGGGAAATCCCTTCTTCTGTGGCTAGCTCTGTGGGAATGGCGACAAGCTCTGTGGGAATGGCAACAAGCTCTGTGGGAATGGCGACAAGGCAGGAGGCACAGTGGCACATGCTCTCCATAGGTGCAAATGACTGCTCAACCACCTACGTGTGGTACCAAGGTCATTATAGGAAGGTGTTTGATCGGCTCCTGGAATTTAAGCCTACATCTCCAGTCCTGCCTTCCTCCTCCTCTGTCCTCACCCCACCCCCAGCATTTCACTGGGCAGTGGGTGGGGAGCAAAAACTGGAGGCTTTTAAGAGGATGGCTGGGCTTCCAAACACAGGGTGTTTGTAAAACCATGATGCAGAAGAGGAACTGAAGTGGACCCTGGATAGTTTAATCTCCGGCTCAGCCCTGCCACTGTCTGAAGTGGTTGTCCTAGGTTCTCTAAAGTGGTTACACACACACACACACACACACACACACACACGCACGCACGCACACGATTAATTATGCAACTTCCCATCATGCACCAAATTGGTCTTCTTGAAAGCAGTTAAATCAGTTCAGCTCGAAAACATGGGCTGGCCCAAGCTTTCTTTACTGGAGTGGTTCAGAACAAAAACTTTAGAATCAGCTAGCCCTGGATTCACATAATACCTCCACTACCTGTGAGTTCTGTGTGTAGGTAATTGACACACATCAATTTCTTTACCTGTAAAGTAGGGACAGAAGCAATAATACTAAACTCAATGAGTTCTTACGACAGTATGTGAAGAGTATAGTGCAGCGCCTAGGAGAAGCAATCTTTAATGTTATTACTAAAGGTTACGGTCACTATGAAAGATCATCATCATCAACATCTACTGAGATTTAATGGAAGGAAGAGCTAAGTATCAGGACTGCCAATTCTAGGTTATTTGATAAAATTAAACCATGATTTCAAATGGCTCAAATTTTCCCATCATCTTGGATTACTATAGACTGTCTAGTGCTGAACCTTTTAAATTTGGTGTGAGGAAAGCATCCACACAAAATTGTCCCATTTGAAAAAAGTTTTATCTTGGCACCCACCTGACTGGACAGGGTGGGGCTGCCCTTCGTGAAGGTGGTGGGGTGTTTGGGGGAGGATGGTGGCCCCTCCCAGAGGGGACGGGAGAAGGATAAGAACAAAGGGGTATGTGACAGTGATAAGGTCACAGAAGGTAGCAGAGTATAAATAGGCTGTGCGGGGCTATAGGCTCAGTGTGTGCTCACTTCTCTGGCTAGGAGTAGAGTTTGGGCACTCTCATGCTGATAAAAAATTAGAGGTGCTGGGCAGGGAGTTAGACCCAGATGAAGATTTCTCTGGAGCTCACTCTGCATCTGCACATCTTTAAAGAGATTCAGTCTGCGATCCAGCACCCTACAGGATCCCAACAGCCACCATCCCCAACCTGGCCTCTGGGAGGGAGCCTCGAGGCAAGATCTGCTGTACAGCCACCCAGTATACGACATACAGGTATGTATCCCGGAGAAGCACACACAAGTGTCCTAGGACACAGCTATGAGGATGTTTATAGCAAAATAATTTAGTATCAGAACACAGGAAACAGCCCAAATTGCCATCAACAGATGAACTGATAATATAGTGGAATATGAAAGGAGGGGGAACAGAGGGGGATATTCAATAGTGAAAAATGAATGGCAGCTTCACATGTTAGCATAGATAAATTTTGCTCATAATGTTAAGTTTTTTTAAAACAGCAAGTCACTGAATAGAATATAATTCCACTTATAGAACAGTTCAAAAACAAAATCAAATAATACATTGCATACGTGCTTGGTAAAAGTGAAGACAAAAACAAGGGAGCAGTGAACACAAAATTCAGGGCAGTGGCTTTCTCCAGGGTGGGAAGACAAGGGATGGGATCAGGGAGGTGGACACCAGCTTCCAGCAGTGCTGGGAATTGTTTTCGTTCTCAAGCAAGGAGGCAGGTACAATGGTGTTTACTATTGTTGTTGTTTTCCACATTTTAACATCTCTGATGTCAAGATGGTCCTGCAATTGCCGTGGCCATTGTGATGAAGTGATTGTCCCAGACATACCTTAACCTTTCCTTCCCCTCATGCTTTCAATTTTATGTATACACAAAAGTGATATAAGTCTGAAAGGCCTGTTGTTAAGATTCAAGTTGTAAATGACATTATTACAAGCCTTGTTTATTCAAAAAAGAGGAGTATCCCTATTTTACAGATGGGGACACTGAGACTCAAGAAGGTAACTTACCCCAGTCACCCAGTGTGACCTTTGCAGAAAAGTGATCCACCAGCCTACTTCTATATGCAAAGCCCTGCCTGAGGCATGAGAAGCAGGCAAAGCAAGCAAGTCCAAGGAGACTGGGGCACCAAAAGAACCTGAGACTTGCTGGGTTCTTACCACCAAATTCCAAAACGCTACAGGGAATCAACCAAAGACTTACAGACATCAGGGAGTGTCTATTCAAGAAAATCAGCTAATTCTCAATAAGAACAGCAAGCTTTGTGGCACTTGAAATGGACCTATTCCCATCCTCTGTCCTCAACATATACAGAGCCCCATGGCAAAGTCTGAGTCCTACGGTTCTAGACATTTAAGGAAACCTCTGTCCAGTCATGAGTTTACCACTAAGCTAACTAAGCAGGGATGTGAGTGGGCACACAATACAAAGAACAGCAACTTTAGAGAATTAGTTCAAAAAAGTCACTAAACAAAACAAATACAACCACAATAACAGAGCAACAACAAACCCTGGGGTAGGGAATAATCTAATTTCCACAACTGTCATACTGTATTATTTAAAATACCCAGTTTTTAAACAAATCATTATAGGACATGCACAGAAACCAGTATTTACATAGGAAATAAAAGTCAACAGAAAATGTCTTTGAGGAAGCCCAGACACTGGACTTAGTAGACAAAAACTTTAAAATCAGCCATTTAAAGTATGTTCAAAGAACTAAAGAAAACCATGTTTAATGGACTAAATGAAAGTATGAGGAGAATATCTCACCAAATAAAAAATATGAATAAATAGAAGTTATAAAAAAGAACCATATAGAAGTTGTGGGATTACCAAATACAAAAACTAAAACGAGTAGTTCACTAGATGAATACAGCAGCAGATTTGAGCTGGCAGAAGAAAGAACCAGTGAGCTTGAAGATAGGCCAATTGATATTATTCTGTATAAGAGAGAGGGGGAGAGAGAGAGAAAGGAATGAAGGGAGGGAGGGAAGAAGATGAACAAAGCCTCAGAGAATTGTGGGACACCAATCGAGTGTACCAACATTTGCAAATAGTAGTCCCAGAAGGAGAGAAGAGAAAGAAGCAGAAAGAAGATTTGAAAAAAATGACAATGTCCCAATATTTGATGAAAAATATTTATCTACACACCCTAGAAGCTCAACAAAATGCCAAGCAGGACAAACTCAAAGAGATTCACATTTAGATATATCCTAATCAAACTGGCAGAAATCACAGACAAAAAGTAAATCTTGAAAGCAGCATGAAAAAAGAAATCATCACATATAAGGGATCCTCAGTAAGATTAATAATCAACTTCACATCAGAAACCATGGAGGCCAGAAAGCAGTAAAATGACATATTCAAGGGTCTGACAGAAACAGACTGCTACTGAGTAATTCTATAGTCAGCAAAACTACCCTTTAAGTACAAAGGAGAAATTAAGACATTCCCAGAAAACAAAAACAGAACATTTGTCACTAGCAGACTGGCCCTAGTGAACAGACAATAGACAGTAACCCAAATCCACACAAAGAAATAAATAGCACCTGTAAGGTAACCACATTAGTAAAATAATGTACAAATGTATTTTTTTGTCTGGAAATTATAAATGTATTTTTTGTTTTTAACTTTTACTCCCTCCTATCTAATTTATAAATCTTTAGCTAGACGGATCAAGAAAAAAACTAGAGAAGACTCATGTTGCTAAAATCAGGAATAAAGGAGGAGATATTACCACTGATCTTAAAGAAACACAAAAGATTACCTGGAATTATTATTAAAAACAATATGCCAATAAATTAAATAGTCTAAATGAAATGGCCAAATTCCTAGAAAGACACAAACTACCAAACTGACTCAAAAAGTAATAGAAAATCTAAATGGATTAGTAACCAAAAATCTTGCAAAAAAGAAAAGCCCAGAACAGATGGCCTAAATGACAAATTCTACCAGATAGATGTTTAAAGAAGAATTAATCCCTATCTGTCACAAATACTTGAATAAAAAGAGGAAGAAACACTTCCAACTGATTCTATGAGTCCAATATTATTGTGATATCAAAACCAAAGAGAGTATATGAACCTATCAAATCAAAAGAAAATTATTCGTTATTAATACAGACACAAAAACCTTCAACAAAATACTATCAAACAGAATCCAGCAACACACAAAAAGGATTATACACCATGACCAAGAAGGATCTATCCCAAAAATTCAAGGTTGGTTTAACACATTAAAAAAAAAAAAAAGAAAAGAAAAGAATGTAATATAACATATAAAAAGAATACAGGACAAAAACCACATAATCTCCACAAATGTAAAAAAAGCATTTGACAAAATATAATACACTTTCAAGACAAAAACACTGAACAAGCTAAATAGAAGGAGACATCCTCAATCCAATGCATCTACAAAAAATCCACAGGTAATATACTTAACTGTGAAAGCAAATAGAAGGAGACATCCTCAATCCAATGCATCTACAAAAAATCCACAGGTAATATACTTAACTGTGAAAGCTGAAAGCTTTCCCCCAAAGATAAGGAACAAGACAAAGACATATGCTCTTATGACTTCTATTCAACATTGTACTGGAATGTTCTAGCAAGGGTAACTAGGCAAGAAAAATAAATAAAAGACATCCACATTGGAAAGGAAGAAGTAAAACTATTCCTCTCTACAGATAACGTGTGTGTGTGTTTGTGTGTGTGTGTGTGTGTATGCACTGTGTGTGTGTATATATGTTTCTAAGGAATCCATACACACAAAAAATTAGAGCTAATAATCAAGTTCACAAGGTTATAGGATACCAAGTCAATGCGCAAATATAAACAAGGAACAATTCCAAAATAAAACTAAGAAAACAATCACTAGCATCACAAAGAATCAAATACTTATAGAAATTTGTTTAAAAAAGGAAAGAAAACTTAAAAACTATAAATACATCCCACATTCATTAATTGAAAGACTAAATATTTTTAAGATGGCAATATTCCCCAAATTTAACCAACAGATGCAACATAATCCCAGCTGGCATTTTTGTAGAAATTAGCAAGCTGATCCTAAAATTCATATGGAAATGTAAGGAACCCAGGATAGCCAAACATTTTTTTAAAAAGAACTTAGTTGGAAGATTAGCACTTTTTAATTTCAAAACTTACTACAAAGTACAATAATCAAGACTAGGTGTTACTGGCATAAGGAGACACATAGCCATAAATGAAAAAGAACTGAGTCCAAAAATAAACCTTCATATATGGGGATGAAAAAGAATTGAGTCCCAAAATAAACCCCCATATATGGGTTTATTCAATTTTTCATTGTCTGTGTATATATGTACGTGTACATATATACACCAGTCATATACATATACGCACACATATACATATATATACAGTTAGTTTATTTTTGATGAGTACCAAAACAATTTAATAGGGGAAAAAATAGTGTTTTCAACAAATGGTGCTGGAACAACTGTATATTTACAGGCAAAATAATGAAGATGGACCTGTACCCTACACTGTATACAAAAAATAACTTAAAATGTATCAAGGACCTAAACATAGAAGATAATACTATAGAATTCTTAGAAGAAGACATATGTGTAAATCTTCATGACCTTAGATTAGGCAGTGATTTCTTAGATTTGACACTGAAAGCAGTAAGAACGAAATTGATAAACTGGACTTTATTAAAACAAAAAAATTTGTCTCAAAGGACACTATCAAGAAGTGAAAAGACATTCTTTCATACAATGGAAGAAAACATTTATAAATCATATATCTTACAAGAGTTTAATATCCACAATGTAGAGAGAACTCTTTATAACTCAACAATAAGAAGACAAATGCCAATTTAAAAATGGGCAAATGACTTGAGTAGACATTTCTCCAGAGAACATATTACTAATGGCTAATAAGCACATGAAAAGATGCTTAACCTCTTTAGTCATTAGGGAAATAAAAGTCAAAACCACAGTCAGATCCCATTTCACATCCAGTAAAATTGCTATAATTAAAAAATGTAGATAACACCAAGTACTGATGAGGATGTGGAGAAAATGAAACCCTCAGATAATGCTGGTGGGAATGCAAAGCAGTATAGTCATTATGGAAAACAGGCAGTTCCTCAAAAATATAGGTATATAATTATCATATGAGCCAGCAAATTCCACTTCAAGAAAACTGAGAACAGATGTCCACACAAAAATGTGTACACGTATATTCAGAGTATTATTCATAATATCCCCAAAGTGGAAACAACCCAAATGTTCATCAACTAATAAATGTATAAATAAAATGTGGGATATACATATGACAGAGCATTATTATTCATTCACAAAAAGGAATGAAGAACTGATGCGTGCTACAACATGGATGGACCTCAAAAATATGCTAAATGAAAGATGCCCATTGAAGGATTTCATTATATTTACTGTCCAGACCAGGTAAACCTACAGAGACAAAAAGGAGTGTAGTGGTTGCCAGAGTCTAAGAAAGGGTAGGAGAGACATGAAGAGTGACTGCTTATCTGCTCTTGGGAATGGGGATTCTTTTTTAGAGTGAGGAAAATGTTCTGGAATCAGACAGTGGTAATGGCTGCAAAACTTTGTGAATATACTAAAAACCACTGACTTGCACACTTTAAAAGAGAGACTTTTATAGTATGTAAATTATATATCAATTTTTTTTAAAAAGGAAGGAGCGATAATACAGAAGGCGGAAACTAGAGCCTACAAAGCATACTTAAAAGAATTATTCCCAGGCCTTTAGACCTAATCAAAGAACTTCCAACAACTGCCCAGCTTGATTTCAGAATTGCTATGGGACAGTGATAATTTGAGCAATCATTTTCCATTTTTGAATTGGAAAGTTTACAGTGATTACCCAATGTCTGTACCACCAGGGTATGCAGGGGCAGATAATTTGCCTTTTTAGTTTCACAGGTCTATAGATTAAGAAGAACTGTACTTGAAGTGCTGTACTTAAGGAACTACACGCAACTAGCCTCATTTGCACCTGAGACTGAAGTAGATAACAAGAGTGTGGCTTTGAGATGATGGGATAATGCTTTTAGAGTCCTCAGAAATGGGATTCCCACATCCTTGTATTCATGCCCTTGTTTGGTACCTTTCCACATTGCTAGGTGGTATTTAATGACACTTCTGAGCTAAGAGAGATAGCTGCTCTTGAAATAAAACTAAGACTATCTGTTTGGGTAGTCCCAATTATGTAATTGTCAATGTGGTAAAAATAAGTCATTAATTCATCAAAAAAGTTTAAAGGTTAGGATGATGGTATTTTTGTTATCTTCCCTTTTTCCCATTGCCATTTCCTTTCTCTCCAAGTTTGATAGTGGTATTAACAACAATTAACAGTTATACAGTACTTTATAGAACATGAAAAATTCTCACATCAATATAATTTAATCACGTATCTTATCAAGCAGATAACAAGATAGTAAAAGACAAAAAGGAAAAGTGCAAAGTTCTAAGAGACCTTTTACAGTAAAAATTTCTTGCCCTTGCCTCCTTCTATTTTTCCCAAGTATTTTATTTCCAAAAATTTGAATCACCAAAAAGTTGAAAAAAGAGTAAAATATAAACTCCATATAATCTTACCTCTATGGATTCAACAATTGTCCACATTTTCTGTCATTTAATTTACACACACACATGTTACATATGTGTGAAGCTTGTGAAAGTAAGTTGCAGACATAACGGAGCTTGAACCCTAAATATTCAGTTATAGAGAATAAGAACATTACCATACACAAATATAAGACCATTATCCCTTTCAAGAAACTTAAAACTGATACGATAATGTCATGTAATATAGAATCTGTAATAAAATGTCTCTGACTTTCCCAATTACAGTCACGCATCACTCAACAGTGGGGACACTTTCTGAGAAATGCATCATTAGGCAATTTTGTTGTGTGAATAGCATAGATTGTACTTACACAAACCTACATATTATAGCCTAATACATACCTAGGCTATATGGTATAGCCTCTTCCGTGAGTAATGCATTGTGGTACAACATTAAGATGTCTACAAAATCATTAGGCAATAGGAATTTTTCAGCTGCACTATACTCTTATAGGACATCATTGTATATGCAGTCCTTTATAGACTGAAACATTATGTGGCGCATGACTGTGTGTGCTTTATAGCTTTTTCCTCCCCAATCTCAGGAAGCAATAAAAAAAACCCCACATGCTGTATTTGATTGTCATGTGTTCTCAGTCTTCTTCCCTGCCTTTTTTTGACATTCACACCATTTGTTTTGTATCATGTCCCTTAATTTGTATTAGGTTATTCATGATTTAGATTCAGGTTAAACATTTCTGAGAGGAACAGTACACAGGTGATATGCCTCCTTGGTGTATCCTATCAATTTGTCCCACAGTTAATGACATTCATTAATGAACTTCATTTTTTGTTCCTCTTTAAACAGGAGGCTGTGAATCTTTTTCTATTCATTGTTTTAATTATATCCCATAGATTCTTATATGTAGTTTCAAAATTCTGCAATTTTGCTTTCCCCCTAAAGTTATTTAAAAGAGGGTTTACACTGCAGGTGGACAGAACTTTTAAAAATGTTGTTATTCATATCCATATTTATTGCATTATGATAAAAAATGTTTTGTATTGTTTCTTCTTTATGGAATTTACTCAGGATTTTTTCACTTAATATATAAAAATTTGTTGTGAATGTTCCATGTATACGTGAAAATAAAGTATGTTTTAGATCACTTGGGAATAGAATTTAATATATATTCATAAAATATCCCTTACTGTGCTTTTAGATCTTTTATATCCTTACTTATTTTAGATCTGCTTCATTCTTGGACTGAAAATGATGTGATAATTCTGTGTTCTTCACTCTGAATTCTCTGTAGTTTTTGCTGTATGAAGGTGGTTGCTGTGCTACACAGATACTAATAAAAGTTATATCTACATTGTGATTCATGGTCTTTAATGTTATAAAGTAGTCGTCTTTGTTTCATTCACTCATTCACTCATTCATTTGCCTAAATTCCACTGTGGGTGTCATCGGGATTACAATCTTGGCTTTCTTATTTTTTTCATTTGCCTACTATACCTTTGCTCATTCCTTTACTTTTAGCCATTTTAAATCATTTTCTTTAAGGTGTGTCTCATATATACAGCTTAAACTTGGGTCTTGAATTGTGAACCACTTTGGACATCCTTTTAACAGGTGAATTAAGTCTTTTTACATTTCAATTTCAAACAATAACTGATATGTTAGCGTCAACTTACAGAGTAATGTTTTATTTACTTTTTCTTTCTCTGTGTGGTCCACTTTCTCTCCTTTTAAAAATTTTTTAGTAGTTAAGATAGTTTGTCCTTCTATTGATTACCAGTTTTGCTTACTACTACTTATGATTCTTTTCAATTCCTTTTCCTTAGTCAGTCTGTTTGGTATTCAGGCTTCAAATGAAACTTCTGATGCCTGTGTAATATCTATGAGGCACTCAATGAACTTATTCTACTTTCCCCTCCTCTATTTTCCCAGTCTCCTCCCTTTATTTTAGCCTTAGATTAAATATAGCCAATGCTCACAATCATTCCTTTTGCCATCTACTAATTACTTGTTGTCCTACATTAATTACAAGGGTCAGCAAACAGTGGGGCAAATGTGACTCACCATCACTTTTTAGTAGACAAAGTTTTATTGAAACACTCTTTCATTAATGTATTGTCTATGGATGTTTTTGTGCTACAATGACAGACATGAGCAGGTGCAACAGAGACCATACTACCTGCAAAATCTGCACTATTTACTATCTGGTCCTTTACAGAAAATGTTTGCTGACTACAGGCCCAGTTGACTATCCAAGTAGGGCTTTAAATACAGTACTTCCTGAATTCTTGCATGTTTAGTAATGTTTTTGACCACCTTCATACCTGAAATGCAACTTGGCTAGAAACAAAAGCCTTGGCTCACATATTCTTTCCTTAAATTCTTTGAAAATGTTGTTCTGGGGTTGTCTTCCTTTAAATGCTGTTGTTAAGAAGTATGATTCATCTGATTTTTATTCTTTTTGACTTAGACTTTTTATCTTGAGGCCTATAAGATTTCTTCCTTTTTAAAAAATTATTAGTTTTACCATAACGTCTCAAAATTAACTATTGTGTGCTAGTTATCCCAGATATATAGTGGGCTATGTAGCTGTAAATATTTTACTTCTGGAAAGTTTTCTTGAATCATAGTTTTAATATTAATTGTGTTCCACTACATTTATGTCACTTAACAAATGACAAATGTCATTGTTAGGTGATTTTGTCATTGTGTGAACATCATAAAGTGTACTTACACAAACCTAGATGGTATTGTATAGCTTACTCACACCTAGGCTATACAGTATTGTCTACTGCTCTGATCACTGTCATATATGTGGTTCATCATTCACTGAAATGTCACTATGTAGTACATGACTATATTGTTTTCTTCTTTAGGGTTCCAAATATACATGTGTTGGACTTTTTTTTTTTTTTTTTTTGCTCTAACACCTGTAGCAATCACTTTCTTTCTCTTCCTTTTTACTTTCTTGTTTCATTTTTATCCTCTCAGCCATTTTTATACTTTCCTCCAAAGACCCTTATTATATTTTCAGTCAAATTTATTCTCCTTTGGGTATTCTGAAATTAAGTCTTTATTTCCAAGATAGGTTTTTTCCCCTGAATTTCCTGAATTTGGTCAATTCTCAATTCCCATCTTCTTTTTTGTCTATTTCTTTTCTGAGTTTCTGAATTTTGTATAAGGTGTTTTATCATATCTATCTGTAAATCTTCTTTTGAGAACAGTATAATTCACCTTTGAGTGTTATGATATAGCATTCTTCTATTTGGTGGTTTTTCTGTTTTGTTTTGATAGAATTTTCACAAGTTGACAATGCATTTTTTCTTCATGTGTACCTTATCTGTTCATTTTGAATTAGCTTATTTTTCCAGACCAGAAATTACTGTTACATATGAAAAACTGTTGTATACAGAAAAAATCTGGTTGAAAAGAACCCTCTTATGCTAGTATAGTAGAGTTTCTTTAATTACTGGTGCATTTTTGTTATTTTATTTTATTTTTGACGGGTAAGGGGACCGCAACCCTCAGCATGGTGTGGTCCACACCATGCTCAGCCAGTGAGCGCACTGGCCATCCCTATATAGGATCCAAACCTGCAGCCTCGGTGCTACCAGCACCGTACTCTCCTGAGTGAGCCATGGGGCCGGCCCTACTGGTGCATTTTTAATAGTGGAGTGAATGGAAGGGTTGGTGTGCTTTTGATTTTGTAATTTTCTTTTCTTTCTACAGGACTATTAATTCTTCCTTCTATTTATTATCAGGAGTCCATGCAACATCCCTTCCAAATTACCAAAGAAGTGGTATTGTTGGGGTCTAAAGAAAGATTTTAGCTAAGGCCCTTTGTTTATGTAACTTTGCAGCTGGAATGTGTTCATTTGCAGAGGGGCCCCTGAGAGTTGGTTTGGTGGTTAATCAGTTGTTCACATCTTTAGCTTCTGTAATCCTGCTGCCTGCCAGTTTGAGTCACATGAATTCGGAGAGGCTGCCTGTTAAATTTACAAAGTTCTCCTAACTGCATTTCCTGCTTCTGTACATCTGCTTACTTAAGTCCCTAGTTCGTGTAACTCTGCCTAGATACAGGCAGGGCCAGTAAGAAAGCTTGCATGCCTGCCTAAAAAAGTATAAAACTGCAGCACTCCCTGCATTCAGAGTCCCAGGATTTTGGAACGTGAGTTCACCTGGGTCCTGCTAGCATAATAAACTTCCTGGCTCTCCAACCTTGAGAGTGTCTGAAGTTTTCTTTGCCAAGTTTGTTCCATAAAAGTATCTTGCCAAGACTGCCACTGCTGGATCTGTGCTCTTCTCAAGACCCTTTCTTTTTATTCTCTAGTACCTAGTATTCAGACTTCAGTATTTCCCCATTCAATGTGGGGCTCTTTTTTTTACACCCCCCCCCAGGAGTTAATTAAAATATGTTATAACACATTTGTGTCAACTACCTTCTCATCTTTTCTGCACCATCTCCAACTGACTTTCTAGTGCTGTTGAACGTGGGTATTTATTTTGAAATCTGAATTATTCTGTTTTTCTAATTATGCTATAGAAATGGAGTATGTATGATTTTCTTTTCTCTCCTTATTAATCTGTGTTCTTTCTACAGGAAGAAGAGTATAAGATTATAAATAGGTTCAATTTCACCCTTTACAACCTTAAAAGCTGAGGACACCAAAGAGCTTCTGTTTATGTGGGTTCAAAATTAAAACTGAGAAACCTGGAAAAAGGATATATTCACTTGAAAATAACAATAATAAGCCTATTACATTACCATACATATTTTTATGAAAAGTAAGTAATTTTCTCAAGAAAGAATTTAGCAAGAAAAGAAGCATTATCTAATAACTGTAGATTTCTTTAACATTTGGTTTAATGGAAGATCCTCATATCTACTTCTGCACACTCAGTCTGTTTGATATTTTGTTTTGGTTGATGTACGTGATGAAAATCTTGTGTCTCTAAGACTGTAGTTGGAAAAGACAGGTGTATTTTAATAGTCCTTTCAGGCATGTAGGCTATTCTTTGACACTTTACCAGAACTTGACAAGTAGTAGTTTCTTAAAAATTAGTTGCTATGTGGAATCTGAAATGATATCAATGAAGATTTCATACTCTTTTACACTAAAATCCTTTGGTCTCTCTTACACTTTGAATGAATCTTTTACCCATGAACGATTTTCTAACATTATACCTTGGTCTTCTGGAAAATGTTTTGCTGTGATATAAAGATCTTCTTAATACTAAAACATTTTAATATACAAGAGCAAAAATATCACCAAACTCATCAGAAACACTATGTATTGGAAAGCTATAAAGCACAAAGTGGCAGAGAAATCCTCCAAAATTTTGATTTCCACTTGAAAACTTGAATTTTATCACTGGCAAAAAATACAATCAGAGGGTTTCCTTGAAGACACAAGTTGACTTCATTAATTTTTGAAAAAATGATTGCTATTCAGTTAGACTATTATTTAAGACTGAATAACAATAGTTTGTCTGTCATTCTTTCCAATTAAAATGGCGTTTATGAAAAAGATGGCTAGTTCAGCTCACAGCTCAAAAAACAAATCACACAGGTGTTTTTCCTCAAGGCAACCAATGTGATTTGGTATGCAACAGAAGTATTTTATGAGTACTTTGCATTTTATTGCACTGAATAGTTTTTTAAATGTCTCAGTTAAAATTTAATATATTTAAAATTTTTCTTCTTTCATTAAGGGCAACTGCCCTTTTTTTCAATGTGTGTGGTGATGAAGAACACAAGGACTACTAGATATAGTTTATATAGTTTATTGCCACTGGCATGATTCATAAGGCACCAGCAATTTTAACCAACATTGCTTTTGTACCATCAGTGCAAAATATCAACATAGCAAAAGTAAAAAGTAAAATCTTAGAATTATAATAAAAAAACAGTTTTGAGCTTGTAGAGTCCTTGAAAGAGTCTTGGGAATCCCAGGGTTCCATGTACCATATTTAGAGAACCACCATCCTACAGAAATCTAATATATTTTTATCCCATCATAAATAGTATAATCGGAGGCAATATGGAAGAATGGCTGGAAGAAAATCTTCATAGTCAGACATACTTGGACTTAAATTCCAGCTCTGCTGATTATAAGTTCTGTAACTTTAGGCAAGTTACTTTGTAAGGCACAGTTTATCTGTAAAGTGGTTCTGGTAATAGTGTCTAAAAGAGTTGTTTCAAGGAATAAAAGTACTTACCCAGTGCCTGTCACATCATCCTCAAAAAGCAATAGGCTGATTATTTAATTTTTATATAATATAGCTATTTTCCTGTAATCCCTATCAGGAGAAAAAAATCAGACAAGGCAATAACTTGGGTAGTCTTTCTAGATCAAAACCTTTAAAAATAAGCAAAATATGGGAAGCATTTTATAATAGCTAATTAATTAGAAGACGGCTATGAGACTAAAGAGAACGAAGAAGGTATTAATACTTCCCAACAGTATGAGGATAGGAAAAGGAAGTAGGACAAAAAGGTACAGGAAAAATTCCTAGAATTTGAGAATGTAAAATTTCAGATACTCGGATATTATAACATTTTGACTTTAATAATTTTTTAAAAAATCGATCTTGTTTATCTTTGCATTCTATTTCAATGATTTTTGCTCATAACTCCTCTATTCACCTTTCTCCTACTTATTTGGGATTAATTTTTTTTAACTCCTTCACTTAGATCCTTGGCTCACTAATTAAATTTCCAATCTTTTCTTTATAACATAAGCATTTAAAGGTACAGACTACCTCCTACTACATTAGCTTACTCCTATGAATTTTAAAATATATTTTTAATATCATAAAATATATTCTAATAGCCATTACAAGTTCCTCTTTATCCCATGAATTACTTAAAAATTCCTTATAATTTCCATATACATATTTTTATTTATCTTTTTTGTTACTGATCACCATCTTAATTGAATTGTGGTCAAGGAATACATCTCTGTAAGATACCAGTTGTTACTTGTTGATAATTTCATAATGGCCCATAATGGAGCAATTTTTATAAAATTTCAAGTATACTAAAAAGAATCTGTATTTTACAACGGATGGTATTAGGGTTCTATTGAGTATATGTCCCTGAGATCAAATCTGTGAGCTATGTTGTTCAAATCTCTCTTATTAAATTTAGGTGTGTCTGACTTATCAAATCTTAAACTCTTCCTCTACAGTGTTCTCTTTGTACATATGACAATTTTTGCTTCATATATTTTAGGCTATGTCATTTTGATCCACACATTCAGAACTGCCATAGTTTTTCTGGTGAACATTACCCTTTCTTCATGATTTAAAAATCCTCTTGATACTTCTTTTGTCTTTACAAGTCATATGTTTGAATTTTTATTCTATCTGGTAGCTTATGTCTTAATTGGAGAGTTCAGATTACATCTATTTAGATAACTAGTATTTTCATTTCTTTTTATTTTTTTGCTTTGTCTGTATCTCAGTTTTTCTTTTGAAATTATTCTTTTTCCATACTATTTTTTCTCTTCTACTGTTTTGCAACTAACATATCTACATCTATTCTTTTACTCCTTAGCCAAGACATTTTCACATGCATACTTTTCCTTGTCAAAGTCTAAAGTTAATTATTTACTCTAATAAAAAGGGATGTACAATAGTATAATTCCAGTATTACCAAAAAACAACAGCATGTAAACCCTTAGACTTTGACAAGGAAAAGTATATATTAGTTCCAAACCAATTAAGACATAGATTATCAGATAGAATAAAAATTCAAATCCACCTAATGTTCTTCATAAAGAACTTCTTGAAAAGGTGCATGGCTGGAAAAAAAATAAACACTTGTAAAAGACCGACCAAATATGTAGAACAACATACTAACATCAAACATAATCTCATGACAGTTCCTGGAGACTTACTATTGTATCTTCATAGGACAAAGGTAGAGATGGCTAAATCCCCAAAGTAAAACTCTCCTTGAGCCAAGGTCATTCAACCTGAAAAGAAGCACCTCTATCTGCTTACCAGAATGTTTCTACATTGCAATGTTAAATAAGGTCTTTTTAAAGCTTATAGTAAGAATTACAGCAAAAATTGAATCAAGGGAAAAAAATCCATGATATTATTAAAAAATTTTTTCTTCCTTTAAAAGATCATTGAGTAAGTAGATGGCATGAAAGATACTTTAGATCAGAATAAGGAATCCAGTTTATATTCTATGCCTTTTTAATCATATCTGAAAAGTCTTTTAATCTGAAAAGACTATTAAAATTGATAATCTCTAGCCAGGATACCAAAAAAGAGAAGTAAGACATAAATTACTAGTATCAGAAATGTAAGAGGAGCCATCATTGCTGATCCCATGGACATTAAAAAGATAATAAAGGAATATTATAAAAAAAACTTTACGCCCACAAATTTGATAGCTTAGATGACACGGATCAATTCCTTGAAAGCCGCAATCCACCTAAACTCACAGAAGAAGAAATAGATAACCTGAAGAGGCTTATATCTATTAAAGAAATTATATCAATAATTAGTAATCTTTCAAAGCAGAAAGCATCAGACCAAATGGTTTCAGTGGTGAATTCTATCAAACATTTAAGGTAGAAATTATCCTAATTCCCTAAAATCTCTTCCAGAAAATAGAAGCAGAGGGAATACTTTCTAATTCATTCTGGACAGCATTACCCTAACTCCAAAGCCAGACACACATTACAAAAAAGGAAAACTACAGAGTAGTGTCTCTCATGAACATGAATGCAAGAATCTTCAACAAATATGAGCAAAATGAATCCAATAATGTATGAAAAGAATTATATACACCATGACCAAACAGGATTTATGCTAGGTATGCAAGGCTGGTTCAACATTCAAAATCAATTAGTGTACCATCATTATCAATGGGCCAATGAAGAAAAATCATATGATCATATCAATTGATGAAGAAAGAGCATTTGAAAAAACCCAGCACCCATTCATAATAAAAATTCTCAGCAATCAGGAATAGAGGGGAACTTCCTCAACTTTATAAAGAACAACTACAAAAAACCTACAGTTAACATCATACTTAACGGTGAGAAATAGCTGCTTTCCCTCTTAGATTAGGAACAAGGCAAGACTGTCCTCTCTCACCACTCCCATTCAACACTGTACTGAAAGTCCTAGGTAATGTAATTAGATAAGAAAATAAAATAAAAGGTATACAGATTGAGAAGAAAGAAATAAAACTGTCTTTGTTCACATGACTGTCCATGAAGAAAATCCCAAAGAACTGACAAAGTCTTGGAGCTTATAAGTGATTAAAGCAAGGTTTCAGGGTACAAGCTTAATATACAAACGTCAATTGCTTTCTTATATACCAGCAATGAACAAATGAAATTTGAAATTAAGAATACAACACTATTTACCCACAACTCCCATAAAAAAAGAGAGAAAAAAGAAATACTTAGGTATAAATCTAACAAAATATGTACAAGATCTATATGAGGAAAACTATAAAACTTCGGTAAAAGAAATTTTAAAAAGCTATAAATAAATGGAAATATATTCCTAGTTCATACACAGAAAAACAAAATATTGTTAAGATATCAGTTCTTTCCAACTTGATCTATAGATTCATCACAGTCTCAATCAAAATCCCTCTATATTACTTTGTGGATACTAACCGACTCTAAAGTTTATATGGAAAGGCAAAAGACACAGAATAGTCAACACAAGCAGAGAAGAGCAAAGTTAGAGGATTGATACCTAACTTTAAAACTTACTATAAAGCTACAGTAATCAAAAGACAGTGTGATACTGATGAAAGAACAGACAAATAAATCAAGGGAACAGAATAGTTAGCCCAGAAATGGGACCACACACAAAGAATTAATTGATCTTTGATAAAGGAACAAAGAAGAAAGAACAGACTTTTCAAAAAACATTGGGGGAACAAGTGGACATCCATATGCAAAGAAGAAAACCAAGACACAGACCTTATACCTTTCACAAAAATTAACTCAAAATAGATCACATACCTAAACGTAAAACACAAACCTATAAAACCACTAGAAGATAACATAGGCTAAAATCTAGGAGACTTTGGGATAAGCAATCACTTTTTAGATACAACAAAACCACAAATCATGAAAAAAAATTGATATAGTATCCTTCATTTATTATTGGTGGGAATGCAAAATGATATAATATAGTTTGGCAGTTTCTTACAAAGCTAAAAACAGTCTTACTGTATATCCAGCAATTGCGCTCCTAGGCACTTACGTAAGTACATTGAAAACTTATATCCTATGAATGTTTATAGCAACTTTATTCATATTTCCTAAAAACTGGAAGCAACAAAGATGTCCTTCAATAGGTGAATGAAGAAGCAAATTGTGATACATCATAGCATGTACTATTATTCATAAAATAAAAAGAAATGAACTATTAAGCCAAGAAAATACATGGAGAAACCTTAAATACACATTACTAAGTTAAAGAAGTGAATCTGAAAAGGCTACCTATTGTATGATTTCAACTGTATGACATTCTGAGGAGGGAAAACTATGGAGACAGTAAGACGGTCAGTGTTTGCCAGATATTGGGTTGTAGTGAGGGGAGGGATAAACAGATGACACTATATTTGGCAAAACCTACAGAACTGTAAAACACATATAAAGTGATACTAATGTAAAGTATGAACTTTAGTTAACAGTAATGTATAAATATTGATTCATCAACTGAAACAAACGTAACATACCAATTAAAGATGTTAATAATAGGGGAAACCTGTGGTGGAGAAAGAATGGAACTCTTTACACATGGGAACTCTTTCTACTCCCTGCTCAACTTTTCTGTAAACATAAATCTGCTCTAAAAAGTAAAGTTTATTAATTTAAAAAATAAAACTAAAACAAAAGAAAAAAATGGTATTAAGTGAAAATCCATAATTCGATTTCACGTATTTTTTTTCCTTTAAAAAAACCATTCAGTAGATGGCACCAGAGATCCTTTAGAATAAGGAATAACAAGATGCATTATACTATTCATAATATTTAGATTTGATGATAATACGTGTTTTTGAGATCCTATTTATTCATTAATGAATAATATGATTGATGATCTGAGAAAGGCGTGTCACAGATAACTAAATTTAGTTGCAACTTACATCGTTCAATAAGAAGATAAATAATCATGGAAATGTAGAAATGTAGATCTGAAAAATTATGGAGAAACAATAATTCGACATTAAATAAATACAAAAAGGTGCTATATCAAGCTATTTAAAAACGAAATTCCAGCTCACACTTTGACAACTATAGCACATCCACTTGACAATTCTTGACTACTAGTGAGCAAGTATCTCTTTAGTAAATTGTCTTTCTCCACAGACTAAAAGCAGTCACTAAATATTGTATTGAGGTATTTTAAATTTTATTTTCTCCTCGGGTTGTGACAGAACATAGTATTATGTCTTTCTAAAAAACACAGAATGAAAACACATTAATTACCCACCAAACAACTAATCACCCACCCACGAGCATTCACACTGACATACTCAATATATACTCAATATACAGTTTTATAGAGAATAAAGTAACCCTGACTTATAAAATAATGCCTTCCCCGATCTTAATTTAGATCACTTAAAAGTGATATTACAGGTGCCTGGTTATTATGCACTTTATCCATTACTGAAGTCCCAGTACTACATACTGCCACTTTGGTGGGGATGGGAAGAGAAAGGAGAAAAAACAGTATCTGGAAAGAAGAGTAATATACTTGATTTGTATTATTTCAGTGCTGTCATCATTGATAATTTGTTTTCTCCAGATTTGGAGAATTAATGTTATAGGCTTTGCACACTGGAAAAGAATTATATTTAACACTTATTTCCATGAAAAAATACTACTGGGAATTCCAAATGAATTAATCTAAAAGTTTTTGGAACATAATTTAACTGTACTTGAAAAACAAAAGGCATGGAATGAAATTAAGTCCATGTACACAGTAAATGAAAACCAATCTTGAAAGTGAATCCCCTGAAAGTCTATTACACATTATTGTGAAAAAATAGAAAAATATGGCCATTGATAGATCTTTGATTTGTCCAGAAATAAATGCATTAATCTTAATTTGTAAGAGTAAACTATTCACCTACACCTTGGGAAATACATCTTGGAAAATATATAGCATAGTGATTTCACTTTCATAATTCCCTATTTTTAATTCAAAGACATGTCGGTAAAGAGGTGAGTAGGTTGGTCTGGAAAATTTCATGAAGAAACAGTAATATCAATTTGATCCAAATATAATTTTTTTTAATTTGGTCTACAGTTACTGCAGGTAAATGTATGACTTTTTAAGGCTTTCTGAGAAGTTAAAAATAGCTTCTGGACTTTGATCCACCTTTCAGGACCACTAGAATTTTGGATCTACCAGATTTAGACAAAATCTAATCCAATCTCATCCAGAAAAATCAAGTCAGACATAGTGGCAGAGCTTAGAACATTGGTTTCCTATTTCCCAGATCAGTATTCTTTCTGCCAGACCATGTGGTCTCACTAACAAAAACACTAGTACAAGTATCGCTTGTATTATTCCAATCTATTTTGTTTTGAGTTCACATAGGTTACTCAACTATGCAATGGCATTTGCAGAATCTAAATCTATTTGGTTCCTGAGTTTTTAATAGCAAAAAAATTTATTGGAAAATTTATCTGAATTTAATAATGAGATAATGAGAGTTCAAATAGATAGGGAGACCTATTTTTTTTTTTTAAGAGGCTGAGGGAGGAAAACTTTGATGCATCATTTTTCTTTCTGTGCATGTGTTTCTAATTCTACACATGCCAAGTTTCAGGAGTCATACTGACTGAAATGTCTTTCTCTATAGTTTTCTTAGTAGGGGTGGTATAATCATTTAATAATAAAAAATCATTCCAGTATCTCCCAACTCCAAACCTCTCTTTACATATGATATTGTAGAAGGTTCCCAATTACCACAAGAAGTATATACAGTACATAAAATAGAGTAAACAAATGTTATATGCCAATATGCTCAGTATCCATGGGCCATTTTACACGACTTTATAATAATTTCATAATTCATTATATGAATTTTATAGTCATACAATTTGCATATAGGGTTAAAGAATTTATAAAATAACATATACATGGAGTCTTCAAAAAGTTCACGGAAATATTTGTGTTATCTTTTAATTCTATTTTTCCACAAACTTTCTGAGGTACCCTCCTATTAGATGCACTTGTAATTCCCCTGAACAATTCAGAGATATTCATCCCTCAGTTTAAATTGGATCTCTTATTCCTTGTGCCTATTCCTTAATGGGAAAATAGCACTGCTTTGGAATGATATTCCAGTCATTTTAAAGTTTCTGACAAATTTTACCAACACTCTATTACAATTGTCTTTCTAGTATGCTGTAATATACTTCCACTGTTAGGTACATCTCAAAAAAACAAACTCTAGCATCCATACTATAATAGACAACTAGAGAAAGACACTAAAAAAGAAGGGTCTATTAATAAAGAAATTTTATCTTCCACAATCATTGCATTATATAATCAGAAGATGATAGTATCTCAAAATAAAGATTATTTTTAAAGCATCCATCACAGTAGAATGTAAGAACAGTATGGCTACAGAATCTCTCAGATTAATAAAAAAATACCTGATTTTCACTAATGATTTCATCCTTATCTTACCAAATCTTCTGTGATAAAGGCAATAAATGGAAAACTTTAAAGACTTAGATTTCTTTTCCTTTTTTCCATAATTCTCCAAAGAAACGTATTAACAAGTATGACACACAGAACAACAAGAGATATACAAACTTCCCCCCACAACTAAGAGTAGTATAGCTAAGCCATATAAAAAGAAAATTTATAAGTCATTATATTAATTATCAGTTTATCTATTAATAAACCTAGCTAGATATTTTTCAAATAAGTAAAAGAACTAAAGGGTAATACAGTAGAATGAAGTCTGGTCTAGTTTTACAGCTAACATGAAAACAGCCAGGAGAGTCATTCGACATGGGCCTCACATTTACACACTTGCTACATGTTTAGAATTTTAGTATCATCTTCAAATGAGGTTATATACTTATATGTGGCAAGACTAAAAGAAGGCTTTAACCTTACAACTTCAAATTTCTATTCCTCTACTGACTACCTGGACATTATGACTTAATACTTTTTATGGCTCCTAAAATGATCTTGTGAATATAATTTTATTCCATTTTATAAACGGGTCTAAACCTTAATTTGTTCTACAAAACATTTAAAACATACAATCTGTATAACCCATGCAAAAAGTAAAGTTGCCAACCATCTCTCAATCTTTCCAGAGATCCCCTTCTTCTTTTCTTAGTTTTTGCTTAGTTCCTTCTGTGTGTCTAGGATCGTTACCTACTGTATGCAGAATGTCAAAACTAATGTCTTCAACATCACAAGGTTAATCTACCCAACAAATTAAGTAGGAGGAGGTATAAAGGCACTTCAACAAATTTAAAGCACTATTCAAAAAAACCCCACAAAACATCAGTATTTATCTTAAAAAAGCACTTCTATCCAGAATTTAGGAAGAACACCTACAAGTCAACAACAGATAGCAAACAATCCAATTAAAAATAGGCAAACGACTTGAACAGGTCCTTTAAAGAGGAAGATATACAAATTGTCTATAAGAACTTGAAAAAGTGCTCAACATAATTAGTCATCAGGAAAATGCAATTTAAAGCAAAATGTGATAGCATTTCACATCCACTAGAATAGCTAGTAACAGCCTGATAACACTAATTGCTGACAGGGAGAGTTCTAGCAACTAGAACTCTCACACATTACTAATGAGACTGAAATAATACATTTTGGAGAATGGTTTGACAGTTTCTAATAAATTTTAAACACACACAGACCCAATGACCCAGCAATTCTATTCCTAGGTGTATTTTCCGAGAGAAATAAATTTTCAAGAGAAATAAAGCAGACATCCAAAAAGACGTATATAAGAATGTTCACAGCAGTCCTATTAATAATACTTAGCTACTTATGCATAACTCCTTTCAGAGGAAGTAGTAAGAAAGAACAAAGAATCAAAAATGATTCTGGTACTTTAATTCTAAGTGAGTAGGAAAGAGTCAATGGCACTAATTAATGGGGAGGTAGGAAGAAAAAGAACAAGTTTACAAAGGAAAATAAGATTAGTCTTAGATTCACTAAACTTAAAATTCTTCCAGCAGTGTATCTGCGGATATGTCTAGAAAACAACATTGAACTGGGAAAGAGGTTGTGGCTCATCTAAATAAAGGTTAAGTGTTAAAGCCCCAAGAGGAGATGAAATCTGGGGGGAAAAAAAAAAGAATAGGTATACGTATGTATATATACACATATTTTTATATATAAAATCTAAGGACACAGTTCTTAAGGTAGGACATTCTGGGGACAGCATGAAGATCAAATAGTTAAGGAGGAAGACAAGATTCTTAACTATTTTTGTGAAAAGACTTCTTTGGCAGTGTGGTGAAGCCTATGGGCTCCTTCTCAAAATCATGTTTTAAAATGAATAAATACATAGAAAAGAAACTATATTGAAATACAGTGTATACTTGTCAATTTTTAAAAAAGAATTGAGATACAGCAATAGATACGATTCTTTCTTAAGGCATTAAAATATAAGATCTACAGTAAATCTAAAATCTACCATAATTTCAAAGTAGTGAGACAGCAAACAATTCAATATCTAATACGACAGAAAAATGTTTGATTTCTACTACTGAAACAGGTATTACTAATACCACTTGTTTGCTGTCTACATTTATTGTTGAAGAAAATGTTAATTTTCAAGTAGGGGTTAATGAAAATAAAAATGTAAACTATTCTCCCATTCAAATTCATGAACCCATGAAATCCTAACCATGAACTTTTGGGGAAGTATGTTTTGGGCAAGTATACCAGGTTAAGAACCCCTAAGCTAGGAAATAAAATTAGAGACATAAAAATTTGACAAACAGTACTATGGGAATTATAGCATAGTAGTATATGCTAATTTTAAATTGCAATGATAAAATACTATATCCATTGCTTCATTTCTTAACAATTGTGAGGTGAAAAAAGAGAGACAGGTCAGAGAACAGCTTGTTAAGTAAAGTAAGGTAGAAAAGATTCAGAGGCTTTTGAATATTTTCAGAAAAAGGGAACAAATCTTTAAAAATGTATGCCAATCAGGAATCACTGATAACGACCATAACCATGACTGCCAATACAATAAATATTCTATATCAATTGTACCCAGACATTCCACTCCCATTCCACTTCATCCAGCTCCCACTTCTTATACAATCTACTGATATATTCTACCATGCAAGACTGATGAATAATGACACAAGTCTTTCAGCTGGCCTGAATTAATTATTAAAAAGAGTTGTTTACATAGAAAATAATAAGATAGCTGCAGAGACACAGAGCCATATTTTAACTAAAGGTCATCTTTCATTTTTAAAAGTAAAGTTACTAAAATCAATTATCAAGACATATAAATATGAGACCTGCTCAGAGTATTAATATAAGGAGACACTGTTCTTTGTGAGTAAACAATCTAGTATGGAGGGATACAATGTAAATATTTGTTGAAGGAGTATCTTGAGGCTCATTTGGTCTTCAATTTCAACACTCCTGAGTCCCATAAAAGAGGTTAAAGATGACAAGAGAATCAAGGACATGAATTACTCTCCCTATTGTATCTCCACTGTATACTGCTGTACCAAGCCAGTGTCTTCCTTGAGACTAAGCACTATATCTCACGCATGTATTCATCTACCATGGTACCACACAAGGCAAATCAATAAATATTTCATAAATGAATGATTCTTCACTCTTCAAAGGGAATAAGAACTGCATTAACAATTGAGCAATTAGGTAATCTTTTTTAAATTTACAGTCCACAGAAAAACACATTTTACACCAAAGGTTAAAAAATTATTAGAGAAAAAATGATTCTTTTTCTGGAAGGCTTAGACCTAGCTGGTTCAAAGGCTGGCAAGAATGAAGACTTACACCATTGTTTATGTTGCTTTCACTTTGGTTTACTATTTCGCTACTAACACGCACTGTAGAGAATAAATACAAAATCAAGTATAAAGTGAATGGGCATGGGCTTCCTTAAGCTTCTTCTTATTCCACAGATTTGATGGTCTCAATAGACCACATAGAACGAGGAATCTGCAAGGTCAGAGGAATACAAAGAACACAGAATCATAGGCTCTTTGCCTTTTATAACATTTTAGGGTTTTTTTGGGGGGGGGGAGTAAAGGGGATAAAATCGTTATCATAAGAATCTACACCATTTTCACAAAAGGAAACTCTTGCTGCACCCCAGATATATACTTCCAAGTATCATTTCTCACTCACAGCTTACTTAAGTTTGTAGTAAAAGTTATGTCCTACCACAGCTAAATGTTATTTATATGGTCTTCCATTAAAAAAAAAAAAAAAGGACATGATATCTTCTTTTCATCCTAAATCTAGTTTTCTCTTCCTTACCCTTGCCACTGCCCACTGTATTTGTGAATCTCTTAGCTTGTTAAAGCAAAAGTCCAACTCCACTGTGCCCACAGTTTTCCCTATTTTATCTTTTAGCAGTAAAATAGTCTCAGTAAGTCAGCTTACTAATTCTGGACTTTGGAAATCTCTAAGAGTAAAATATATCTTCGGAGCAGAGTTCTTCAAACTTTGTTAAACATTCACCTCCTCAGTTAACAAAACTGAGAATGCACCTTAAATTTATGTATATTATTTATAAATTGCACAAGTCATACTACTCTTATGAGCCAAACATCTTATCTGGAAGAAGGTTCACCAATGACAGAATCTCTTAAACCTCTTATCTATTTTTTGAGACTCAGATAAAAATACATGATAGAATGTGTATACCACTAAATTGTGCCATATAAACTGCAATACATCACAATATTTTGCCAATCAAAGCATAAAAGCTCCATTATAA
Source organism: Cynocephalus volans (assembly GCF_027409185.1). NCBI lineage: Eukaryota > Metazoa > Chordata > Mammalia > Dermoptera > Cynocephalidae > Cynocephalus > Cynocephalus volans. The sequence continues at coordinate 15,274,048 of NC_084468.1, forward strand.
ATCCTTTCTTGTTTGAGAAGCTGAACTCTCTTCTTCCCCCAGGATACTAGGCCTGTTTTATGTGACAAAGGTCATCTGATATAGGTCATGAGTAAAGGCACTATTGTCAGTCTGTACAGTAAACATTACTAAACTTAAAAAAAAAATTTATTATGTTTTAAAAGATTTTAACTTTAATTTTGGACTATAGGAAAGTTTCAAGAATAGTACAAAGAGTTTCTATCTATCCTTCTCCCAGTTTTCTCCTAATGTTAACATCCTGTATAATTACAGTACAATTATTAAAACTGATATGATACTATTAACTAAACTATAGACCTTATTATTTGGAATAGGACATTTCCCACTAATGTCCTATTTCTGTTCCAGATCCAATCTAGGAGCCCACATTGTATTTAGCTGTCGTGTTTTCCTTAGTCTCCTCTAGTCAGTGAAAGTTCCTGTCTTTCCTTGTCTTTTATGACCTTGACATTTTCAATGAGTAATGGTTAAGTTATTTGGTAGAATGTCCCTCAATTTATCTGATGCTTTCTCATGATTAGTTCAAGGTTATGTATTTTTCACAAGAATACTACAGAAACATGCCTTTCTAAGTACATCATAACAGGGAGTACATGATATGTCACATTACCGGTAATGTTAACCTTGATCACTCGGTTAACTTGGGTTCTGCTGGGTTTCTCTATTGTAATGTTACTATTTCTCACTTTGTAATTTATCTTGGGAGAAATACTTTTAGACCATGCAAAGATCCTGTTTTTCATCAAACTTTTGCCAACTGATTTTAGCACTCATTGGTGGATACAATGATTATTATTGCAGTGTTCTAACGATGATTTTAATTTCCCTCATTCCTTCTACATTTTTTGTTTCAATTTTCTAATATTTTACTTAGGATTTTTAGGTTTGTTCCACTTTTTATTTTTTAAATTATATAAATTGAAGGGTACAAAATTTCAGTTAGAGAGAAGGAATAAGTTCAAGAAATCTGTTGTGCAATGTGGTGACTCTAGTTAATAATAATGTATTGTATACTTGAAAATTGCTAACATAGGAGAATAGATTTTAAGTACTCTCACCACAAATATGTAAGGTAATGCATTTGTTAATTAGCTTGACTTAGCTATTCCACAATGTATACATACTTCAAAACAGCCTGTTGTATATCATAAATATGTACAATTTTCGTCAATTAAATAAAAAAAATTAAAATCCATTGAATTGTACACTTCAAATAGGTGAACTACTTAATATGTGAATTATATATCTCAATTAAGCTGTTACCAAAAACAATTATCATATAGTTAAATAGCCTGATTTTTCTTTTGATAATACAGTTCTAGGAATTTTAATACATATAGATTTGTGTTACCCCTGCCACAATCAGCATACAGAACAGTTGCAGTGCCCCCAAAACTTTCTCATACTTCCCTTTATAGTCATACACTACACCCACTTCTAACTCCTGGAAATCACAGATCTTTTCTCCATCACAATAGTTTTGTCTTTTCAAGAATGTCATGTAAAGAATTCTTCTGTAAGAAAAAGCTATCTCTACATCCTCATTTATTTATTCACTTATAACATACGAAAACATGCATATTTATTTTATTCTATGGGCTATAAGCCAATTCTATTCTTATTTATTTAGGTGTTCAAATTGTTGCAACTTTGGCCATCAGGAGCTCTTTCAGATTGGCTCCTGTGCCCTACCAACATGCTCCCATCTTTTTTTGACCACTTCCTTACTTTTTGACAACACAAAATACTCCAAGCTCACCTTGTATTTTCTCAGCCCCAGCCATAGAAACAACCACTTCTCCCAGGCTGCAGAATCCTTATTTTAATAAGGATCTATATTAACGTAAGTAAAAGTCCTGCACTTCAGTGGATAGCTTATATAACCCCTGACTACATGCGCACAATACTTTAGAGAGAGAGCACTCATCTTAGTCCATTTGGGCTGCTATAAGAGCCCAATACCTTAGACAGGCTAGCTTATGAACAACAGAAATTTCCCTCTCTTGGTTCTGGAGGCTGGGAAGTCTACAGACAAATTTTGTAAAACAGTCTAAGATGGCTGTAGATATAACTTACAACTAGCTCACAGCAAACAGTAAACTGCAACAGACAGTTCATAATTATATGTAAGCTAAAAATGGTGAGATGGTAATATATAAAACAAATGTATCACATTTGTTTATTCACAAGTACAGTATTAATCAAACCATCTGCTAGAATCCTGGACTCCTTACATCTTTGTAAATAAGAAACATTTAGAAAGAAATAACCGGCCACCGAAGCTCCAAAGTGCCTTAGAGATTAGGTAATTCTTCAAAACAGAATTGTAACTATATCATAGTATTAAATGAGATGGAAGGGAAAACTCATGTACTAGAACATATTGAACAAAGTACTATTTCTACAAAAATTGCATTTAAAAAAACAATGATCTTTATGTGAAAATAAGAAACTTAAGAAACTGAAACATCAGATTCAAAAGTATGACGACAGAAATTCAACATTTTATAAAATAGTTGAGATGGTAGATTGATCCAGTAGCTGGTTTATAAACTCTAATGTAAAAAAAAAAACACCTGAATTATCATCCATAAAACTATAGCATATGGAGAAAATTATCTATAAAAAAATAGCTGACCCAGAAACATACTCCTTTCCTCTTCTTCTTGTCTTCCCCCCACATTCACGTAGCTTTTATTACAGTATATTGTTATAATTGTTCCCTTTAGTAGTTTATTACTTTTAATTGACACAATAATTATACGTATTTATGTGATACAGTGTGTTTTTCAATACATGTGTACAATCTGTAATGATCAAATCAGGGTAATTAGCATATCCATCACAACACATTTACCACTTCTTTATGTTAGGAATATTCAGAATCCTGTCTTCTACTTGAAAATATACAATACACTATACTCACCCTATAGTGCTACAGAACCAAGAACTTATTCCTCCTAGATAGCGTAACTTTTTATCTGTTAACCAACATCTCCCTATCCACCCCCTCCTTTCTCCCCCCTTCCCAATCTCCAATAACCACAATTCTACTCCCTACTTTTATGAGATCAACTTTTTGAGCTTACACATGAGTGAGAACATGAGGTATATATATTTCTGTTTCTGGCTTATTTCACTTAACATAATGTCCTCTAGGTTCATCCATAATGACATAATTACTGCAAATGACATAATTTCATTTTTTTAAGACTAATATTCCATTGTGTATATTCACTACATTTTCTTTATCCATTCATCTATCAGAGGTCACCTAGGTTGATTCCATATCTTGGCTACTGTGAATAGTGCTGCAACAAACATGGGGGTGCAGATATCTCTTCAGCATACTGATTTATTTTCTTTTGGTAATATAGCCAGTAGTAAGATTCCTGGATCACAAGGTTTTTCAATATGTTTAGTTTTCTGAGAAACCTATATACTATTTTGCATAATGGCTGTACTAATTTGCATTACTACCAACACTGCATAAGAATTCCCCTTTGTATCTTTGCCAGCATTTGTTATTTTTTTAGTCATTCTAACTGGGGTGAGATGGCATCTCATTGTCGTTCTGATTTGCATTTCTCTGATGATTAGTGATGTTGAGTATTTTTTCATATACTTGTTGGCCATTTGTAAGTCTTCTTTTGAAAAATGTCTATTCAGACAATTTGCCCATTTCTTAATTAAATTATTTGGTTGTTTTGCTGTTTTTTGATTTCCTTGTATATTCTGGATATTAATTCCCTGTTAGATGAATAGTTTGAAAATATTTTCTCCTATTCTGCAGATTGTCTCTTCGCCCTGTTGATTCCTTAGTTGTGCAGGAGCTTTCTAGTTTTATATATCCCCATTCGTCTGATTTTGCTTCTGTTGCCTGTGCTTTTGAGGTCTTATCCATAAAATCTTTGACTAGAGGGCCGAGCCCGTGGCGCACTCGGGAGAGTGCGGTGCTGGGAGTGTGGCGACGCTCTCGCCGCGGGTTCGGATCCTATATGGGAATGGCCGGTGCACTCAATGGCTGAGTGCCGGTCATGAAAAAGACAAAAAAAAAAAAAAAAAATCTTTGACTAGACCAATGCCCTGAAGCATTTCCCCTATGTTTTCTTCTAGTAGTTTCACAGTTTCAGGACATCTGGGATATTTCAGTCTTGGCTAATTTCCTTAACCATTAAAGGTTTTCTTTTTTCCTTAACAGGTGCTGAACTTGAGATTCTAATACCACCTAATGTAGTATAATGGCCTATCTTAAATTTGCAGGCAGACTACAATCAACTTAAAGTCTTCTAGTTAAGATAACAAGTTTTTTAAATACAGTTTTTAAAATTCTGCATTAGAATTTTAGGCGCATTATTTATAGCAGCAATGAAAATTTTCTGTATACTGGTTTGATAAAATAAATCTTTTTTAAAAAACTAGGTGAAAGAATTATCAAGAGTAGTTTTACTCTAGTTATCTAACAATCCATTGTTTTTAGGTACATGAAGACAAAGATAACCATTGTTTTTAAAGTATACAAGCTAAAAAATGTGTGGTTTAATTTAAAACATTAAAAATAGCATGAAAAACTTAAAAACCTAAAAGACAAAATTTAAAAAGAAAAAAAAAATCAAAGAAAAGCTGACCTCTAAAACATGCATATTTTTCAAGAATTAAAAAAAAAAACGTTATTTTCACAGCACCCTCTAATACGCATGCAAAATTTGTGACAAGAGAATTGAATGAATGTGTAAATATCGGTTCTAGTTAAAAAAACAAAAACAAAAACCCCACCTTAGAAACATATTGTTCCATACAGCAAAATTTTAAGATATCTGAATATATAGCAACCAAGAAGGTGAATGCTGACCAGGAAACTGCTTTTGCACCATCTTTTGAGTAGGCTCATCCTTTATTTGCCTGATCTCTTGACAATATTCATGAACTATATTGCAGTGTGTGGTATCCTAAAACTTGTTAGGCCACTTGAGCCACGTTATTCCAAAAACCACATACATGTATATGGTGTGCATAAACATGCATTTTATAAAAAGATCCCATTTTCCCCATTACTTATACCTAAATGCATAATTTAACTGTGCATAGAGAAGCAAGTATATATCACCTGTTGAAGAGTCTTTTATGTTTTTCTTTTAAGTCTTCGACTAAACTTCCATTCAAAACATAAATGTTTATTATACAAGGAAATGAAAATATAAATATTATTAAGACACTCCTTGCTCCTAAGGAGTTCAAACTTTACTAAGATCAGCACTCTAAAGGGGATATGATAGAAGAGTACCTAAAATTGATAAAGAAAGGTAAAAATCATTTTACAGAGTCAAAATTATCCTTAAAAATCCCTTCAATAGTTCATAAGTACAGTCTACATTATTTAAGGTCTACAACCACATACATTATTGTGTATTATAAAACTCATATCTTTTAAACATGGAAATTACACTATTTGCAGAGATGCTTACAGTACACGAGGCGTGAAGAAACTAAGAGCTATGATAAGAACAGTAAATTGTGGAGAAAAGGGAATCCTTGTACACTGTTAATGGGAATATAAATTAGTACAGCCACGATGGAAACTGTATGGAGGTTCCTCAAAATACTAAAAACAGACTTACCATACAATCCAGCAATCTCACTTCTGGGTATTTACCCAAAAGATTTGAAACCAGTTTGTTGAAGAGATATCTGCACTCCCGTGTTCACTGCAGCAGTATTCACAATAGCCAAAATATGGAATCAACCTAAGTGTCCATCAACAAATGAATGGATAAAGAAGATGTGATATATACACATACAGGAACACTATTCAGCCTTAAAAAAGAAGGAAATTCTGTCATTTTCAACAATATGAATGGAACTGGAGAACATTATGTTAAGTGAAATAAGCCAGACACAGAAAAACAAATACTGAATGTTCTTACTTATATGTGGAATCCAAAACAATCAAACTCAATAGAAACAGAGAGTAGAATGGTGGTTACAAAGGCTAAGGGGTGGAAAGAACGAGGAGATGGGGTACAAAATTAAAGGGTACAAAATCTCAGGAGGAATACAGGGTGTTTTTATTTTGAGATCTATTCACAGTGTCGTGAATATAGTTAATAATACAGTACTATACATTTCAAAATTACTAGGAGTAAATTTCAAGTGTTCACACCACAAAATGTTAGGTATTTGAGGTGACAGATATGTTGACTAGCTTGACTTCATTATTCCACATTGTATTCATAAATCATAATACTACTTTGTACTCTATAAATTTATATAATTATAAATTGTTAATTTATAATAAAAATAGAAATAAATTTTAAAAAGAACAGTAAATTCACTTATCTCTCATACCACAATCCCTATAGGGTGCATTTTGACCAGTAGAACAGAGGATAGCTGCCCCATGATATAAATTTTTATTATACTCTCTCTTTTTGACAGAGCATACATAATTCATGTTCCATTTTGCATATACATTGTGTTACAGTAAATCTAAGAAGAAAACTTTCATTTTTGCCTGGAGGTAGTGAAAAGAGAAACAGGGAAGGGATCAGAGAAAATAAAACATTTCTTCCTTGAAAGATGATTTAGAGTTCATCAAGAAAAGAGAAAATGGGAAGGCACAAAAGCATTAAAGAACGAGTAAATGTAAGTACAGTCAAATTTCAGTGTGCGTCTACTATGGATATTAAGCAGACGTACAAGGTCAAAGGTTTTTAAAGCAAGGGAATAAAAGAAAAATTAGTGAGAAGATAAGTATGTAGAGGGCTATGGTAAAGCCAAGAAAATATGATCACCTGCATTGTCAATAAAAAAGTTAATATTCTCAAAGTAGAATCAATGGGATTGAGTGGACCTGACAGATTCAGTTATCCAACTAATATTCAGTGTGAGGTTTCTAGACAAGAGTAACTAGCAATATAGGTTATTTATACAAGAAACCCAGGACACAGAAGAGGATTTTAAACCTCTCATTTTCAGGGAAATAGGAGAGGAAAAACTCACTTAACACTTACTGAGAATAAATTTATGTGCTAAGTACAAGGAAAAAAGTGATGAAGTAAAAGACTGTCCTCAAAGAGTACACAGTTTAACAGAGGAGACAAGTAAATTCACATATAACACCAGAATGAAAAATACTATGGTAATACAGCAGGAGAAGAATCTAGCAGCTTGGGAAAGGGGAATGTAGGACTGAAAGTCAAAAGGAATAACTAAAAATTTACAGTTTTATACATATTATCTTTTTGAAATTCTTGTGAGTATATCTGAAGTAGATAACCTAGAAGCAGCCAGGAATATGAACCTGAAAAATGAGGACACAGATTTTCTAGCAATAGAATGTGAGGGCTTAAAGCTACAGGATTGGGTAAGATTGTCTAGGGAGAATGCATAAAATTAAAAGGAAGCTGAAAAATCCTGATGGTGGGGAACTCTACAGGACAAACAACCTGGTTTCCTCAATAAAGAAATGCAAGGGAGGTTAAGAAAAAAAAAAAAAAAGAAAAGACAGGGACCTTCCCTATAGATTAAAAGAGACTTAAAGGCTATATCAACCAATCAAAAAAAAAAAAAAAAAAAAGAGGCTGAGATTTGAACCTTAAGGAAGAACAACATTTAAGGAATGAAATAATAAGAAAAACCACCTTAACCCCACTTACGTCTACATCCTCAAATCAAAGGGAGAAGAAAAATAGAGAGAAAAAGGGAAGCAATATTCAAAGGAGTAAAGAGAACTGAAAGAATATGGTGCAGTGAAAGACAAAGCTTAAGACAGAGTTTTCAAGGAAGAGAAGAATGATCAACAAAGTCAAACACTGCAGGGTCTAAGCAGACTAAGGGTTGAGAAGGTGTCCTTGTTTTGGGACAATTAAGGGGTATAGGAGACATCTGGCTTTCTTTGGGTATTGTGTCCAGCATCCAAGTCTCCTATTTTTGGTTCCTTAATCTCCTTTTTTCCAGATATATAGTTAGTAGATAGCAAGCGCTATTATAAAAAACATACCTGGTCTATCTGGGCATATTCATTTTCTAGAGAGCTATTCCCATCTTTTGACTACCTGTACTAATAGTCTGTACTATAGTTGTAGTGGACTGAATTATGTCCCCCAAAACTCACTGAAGCTTGAATTGTGTCCCCCAAGTTTTATGTATTAGAAACTTAGCCCCCACTATGACTGTTAAGAGGGTGGGAAATCCTATTATGGTAATTGAAAGGTGGAGCCTTGAAGAGGTGGACTGTAGGATCATGCAGTAGTAAATGGTGGTCAGGGGTGTGGTTCTGAGAGCTTTAAAAGAAGAGGAGAATCTCTCTCTGCTTGCTCCATCTTGCAATGTGAGACCACTGGGTCGCTGTCGCCACCACCAGATGGACTTTGGACTTCCCAACCTCAGAAACTGTAAGCAATAAATTTCGTTTTCTTCACAAAATACCCTAGTTCATGTATTTTGCTACAATAGTATATACTATACACGGAAGAGGCTAGATGCCTTCCCTAGTGGTGCTAACAGTGGGCAGGCAAATATCTTAGATTCAGCCAATTCAATGATTCCTCTCAGGACTTGGAAAAATAAACATGCTACGGAAGTATAAACTTCAAGGTGTGGAGACCTGTTTATTATAACGTGTCCTTGGCTGTGATTTCTCTGTATTATTAGGTTACTTCTTTTTTGCCAACGTTGACCCTCTAGTCTCTAGACAATTTTGAGAACCCGCAAAACTCAACAGCCTCCCAATAACTACCCTTTTTCCTTAACATGGTCAAAGTCAGTATCTTTGAATAAAAAACCCTGATACAGGAGTGCTATGGGTTAAATGTGTCTCCCAAAGGTTTATATATTGGAAACTTAATCTACATTTTAACAGTTTTAGAGAGTGGTAAATCCTATTATGATCATTGAAAGGTGGGGCTTCTAAGAGGTGAATAGATTATGAATGGATTGATCTATTTATGGAGTAATGGGTGTGGTTCTGATGGCTCTAAAAGGACAGCAAGTGAGCAGATTAGCTCACTCTTGCTCAGCCATCCTCCATATGATACCCTGAATCTCTGTAGAGTCACACCCACAAGATGGCCCTCAACAGATGTATTCCCTGAACTTTGCATTTCCCAGACTCTGAGCTGTAAGAAATAGATTTCATTTCTTTATACATTACCCAGTTTCAGGTATTCTGTTACAAGTGACAGAAACAGACCAATATAAGGAGCCATCCATTTTTCTTTGCTTTCTTCTACTGGGGAAATTCTTCTTCAGTTACCTATGCTGTAAAGCCTACACTGACAACAATATATTTTCTCCCTAGCTTTCACTTCGAGTAGAATTATTTGCAGCTTTTTAAATAATTCCATATAAATTTCTTAAACTCTCTTATAACGAACACTCAAACACACTGTATACAGTGTATCTTCTAAGAACAAGGCAATAATTCAGTGAAAGAGTTGAGTTTTAAAGGAAGTCCATAATTGTAAGAACCCAAATGCCCCAAGGGATCACACCAGAGGAATGTAAGAACCCAAATGCCCCAAGGGATCACACCGAGGAATGTAAGAACCCAAATGCCCCAAAGGATCACACCCTGATCCAATCAGCCTTCCCTAAAAGCCCTATATATGTGTGTGTGCTGCCTAATAAATGAGCTCTCTCTGGTGGATCGTCAACTGGTGTCGACTCGTCCTTTCATTTGGTGCCGAAACCGGGGACGGAGCTTCTCTCGAGCGGCGACACTTTTCGGATCGCAGCGGCAACACCTTCCAAGTCGCCCCTCAGGGCTCCCTCGAGCTGCAACACTTTTCGAATCGCAGCGGCAGCACTTTCCAAGTCGCCCCTCTGGAACTCCGTCCCGCCAGGACCAGCCTCCCTTCCACCGCTCACCATTGACGGTCCACCCTCGTCCATTCTTTTTGGCGATGGCTCCTTCCACTCACCACCGGCTCATTATTAGGTAAGCCCCCTTTCCTAAAGGGCACCAGCCCTTTTTCAGGCTACCACAGGGAGACCCCACCCCACCATGGTCTTCACGACCACCATAAATTCCCAAACTATAACAGGTTCCAAAGCCCCGGTAAACTTTTACTTTCAATTTTGGAGATTAAAAGCCCCATTCTGTTCTCCCCTTCACCCTCCTGTCCACCACTCTCTTCTCTCCACTTCCCGGGTCCGGGACCCGACCAGAAAATCCTGGCGCTAGGTTCCTTCAGGCACCGGGCTTTTGCCCTAGAGAAGTGGAGGTCCGAGTGACGACCCACACCTCCCTTCTCTCCTCCTGGCTCATACCTGAACCTGCCGGGACTGACGTGACCTACTGGGGACACCCTCTAGGATCCCGCCTTTCCCAACCGGCCGAAGGATCTGTCCTATCACTAAATCTCTGTCCGATTTCTGTCTAAATTCCCATTAAGAGACCAGAATGGGCTCTTTCTCCTCCTCCCTAGGGGACTCTCCACTTCAATGCCATCTGAAAAACCTCCTCACCAAATTCTGCACACAAGATTGGCCTTATTATCCTTTAGATAATCAAAACACATGGCCCCCTGAGGGCACACTAGATCCTAACATTCTACGAGACCTCTTTAACTACTGCCAGTGCCTAAAAAAATGGAAGGAGATCCCCTACATCGAGGCTTTTTGCCTCTTGGCTCAGAACCCCGCCCTCTGCTCCTCCTGTGCTCCCTCTCAAGTCCTTTTAGCCTGTAAACCCTCTTCACAGTCACCCCTCAATTCTTCCACCTTCGACCCTGCTGATGAACCCCCCCCTCCTCCCCCAGTGCCTCCGGCGCCTGCTCCTCCTCCCCCGTCATCCACGTCACCTTCTGCACGTCCTGCGCCATCCAGTCCCCCGTCTTTACCCTCACCTACTCCTGACCCGCTAAGCCCCCCTTTCACCGGTTCCCGAGGGCCTCCCCCCGCCCCTTTAACAATCGCCCCACTACGTGAGGTAGCTGGGGCTGAAGGAGTAGTTAGGGTCCATGTTCCCTTTTCCCTAGCTGACCTTACAGAATTAGAAAAAAGACTAGGCTCTTTCTCTACCAACCCTACCACCTACATTAAAGAATTCCAATGGATCCTGCAGGCCTACAGCCTCACACATCATGACATCTTCATGCTCCTAGCCAATACCCTCCTCCCCGAGGAATGCCGCAGGGTCTAGGATACAGCCCAAACACATGCCACTGACACCCATCGTACCAATCCGGATCACCCGCCAGGCCCCCAAGCAGTCCCAGACCAGAAACCTAATTGGGATTATAACACAGCCCAGGGAATCCAGGCTCGAGACCGTTTTGCCTCTTGCTTAATAATTGGCCTCAAAAAATCCGCTCGCAAGGTCGTCAATTTCCAAAAAATTCAAGAAATTGTCCAAAAAAAGGAAGAAACTCCCTCCGAGTTCCTCAACAGATTAACTCAGGCCTTCCAACAATACACTAACTTAGACCCCAACTCAGAAGACGGCTGACCTTATGACCTATTTCCTGGCCCAATCCTACCCCGACATTAAAACTAAACTTAAAAAATTAGAGCAGGGTCCTGCAACCCCTCAGACCGAAATCCTGTCAGTGGCCTTCAAAGTCTTTCATAATCGAGAGGAGGAAAAGGAACGTCGAAAACAAAAGGCCGACCATGCCAACTTCCAGATGTTGGCCCAGCTTATCAAACCCCCTGGGCACCCTCCCACAGCCTCCACCTCTAAGCCTCCACCTGGAGCCTGCTTTAAATGTGGAAAGGAAGGGCATTGGGCAAAGGCTTGCCCCACCCCCAGGCCCCCCACCACTCCTTGTCCAAAATGCAAAAAGAAGGGACACTGGGGATCTGATTGCCCCCTCGCCTGAAGGGGTGAGGGACCAACTGCCCCACAGTCCCCCGAACCGTGGACTCCACCTAGGGTGGGCCTCGCTGAGGAGGACCGACGGAGCCTTGGGCCCTTCCCGACCATCTCTATAACAAAGCAGGAGCCCAGGGTATCCATGATTGTGGACGGCCACCCAATATCTTTCCTCCTGGACACTGGAGCCACGCTTTCGGTCTTAAGGGAATATAAAGGCCCCACCATCTCCAGCAGCTCTCTTATAGTCGGGGAAGGAGATAAACAAATCTTTCCCCAAAACCCCCCTCTTTTAACCTGCTGCCTTCAAGGCACTCAATCCATTTTCTCCCATTCCTTTCTAGTCATGCCACAATGCCCCGTCCCCTTGTTGGGACGGGACATTCTATCACGGCTTCAAGTCTCCATTACCTTGCCCCTGTCCTCTTCCTCTTCCCCCATTTCCTTCCTCCTAGGGCTAGTTCAAGCCCAAGATCCTACTAATTCCACCCCTCCAAAAAAGTCCTTACCCATCCTGACGCACCCTGTTAACCCCACAGTTTGGGACACTGCCAGCCCCACTCTGGCCCAGTGTTCCCCCGTACACATAAAACTAAAAGACCCCTCCAAATATATTTGTCAGGGTCATTATCCATTAACCACAACAGCCCTCCTCGGGTTAAGTCCCATCATTCAGGCCCCTTTCAATACTCCCATACTACTGCATAAGGAGGCATCCAAATTAACATTTGGGGCACCTCTCACCACATCACCTCAAAGACCTCCTTACCTAAAAGGCTCTCCAATCCCTCCCACCTTCCAGAATCCTAACCCTCCTATCCTCGTTTCTGGAAAATCCTGCCCTATCCTTCACTACCTGCCCACCCCTAAATCCGGCCACCCTACTGCCTATACCAGATTCCCCCAACACCCCTTTGCACAGCTGCATAGAAAGCCTTCAAAATTTTATACCTTACCGCTCTTCCATCACTGAGGGACCCCTATCTCACGCTGATCTCACATGGTTCACGGATGGGTCCTCATTCAAGGAAAGAAACACTTATTACGCAGGGTATGCCATAGTCTCCCTTGATTTGGTTATAGAGGCCCAACCTTTACCCAAGGGTACTACCAACCAGCAGGCTGAACTTATCGCCGCCACGCGAGCCTGCGTTCTAGCTGAAGGAAGACTCTTAACTTATACACTGACTCCAAATATGTCTTTCATATACTTCTCTCTCATGCCGCCATATAAAGAACGCGGTCTGCTTAACACCAAGGGTAACACAATCACTAACTCAGCTTTAATCTCCACATTAATTGAGGCATTCCATTTACGTTGTGAATTAGGAGTCATTCATTGCAGAGCCCACCAGAGGGACGATTCCCAATTACTCGCGGGAAATGTAAGGCTGACCTCGCGGCACGCGCTGCGGCACGGCACCCACAGACACAAAACCAACTTCCCATTCTTCCTTACGGCCCCCAGGGTTCACAGACACCCTCTCAGCCTAATGATGATAAGTCCTCTCTCTTTCGCTTGCTCCATGACCTGTTTCACTCTAGCCCCCAAGCTTTATCCCAGTTTTTACAAGCCTTCTTCTCAGTCACCCCATCTGACAAAGCCCTCTTGCAAAAAATGTCCTCCTCATGCACAATCTGCCAGCGTACCAATCCTAACACCCCTCTCAAACCTGGGCCATACCCCTCCCACCACGCCAGAGGTCTCACACCCGCGGCCGACTGGCAAGTCGATTTTATGCACATGCCTTCTGTCCGGCGCCTCAAATACCTCTTGGTGTTTGTTGATACCTTTTCAGGATGGGTAGAGGCATTCCCAACATCCAATAAAAAGGCCTCCACCATAGTCCAGACTCTCCTTTCCCAAATCATCCCACGATTTTGATGGCCACTTCCATTCAATCTGACAATGGACCTGAATTTACGGCCCAGATAATACAAAAACTCTCCCAGTCACTCTCTCTCCCCTGGCACCTACATTGCCCTTACCGACCTCAGGCATCTGGAAAGGTAGAGAGAACCAACAGAACCTTAAAGGACATACTAACTAAATTGTCTCTGGAATTACACCTTGATTGGGTCCGTCTTCTACCTCTCGCTCTACTCAAGACCAGAGCTCTCCCAAAAAAGCCCTCCAATCTTTCCCCTTTTGAAGTCATGTATGGTAGGCCCCTCCTACCCCTGGGGATCACAGCAACTGAAGGACCCATACCACCCACCATGGCCTTACCCTTGCTCTCCCACCTTCGCACCGAGCTATGGAAGTACCAGGACTGGCTACTTCCAGATCCGTCACTTTCCAAAAATAACCTTTCACTCAGCCCAGGCCAATTAGTATTCTACACTTCCCCAGAACCCAAAACCCCCCTAACCCCTAAGTGGGAAGGCCCATGTCCTGTCATCCTTGGCCTTCTCCTGTTCTTTTCATTTCACCCAGGGAGCTTTCAGGCCCCTCTACTAGCTCCCCAGGGTCACCCATTTACACCTGGCAACAGATCTCTCATGTGACCGCTCCTGGCGGCCGTCCCCAGCGGCCGTCCCCTTAAACGCTTCCCTTCCTCAACCATTTATAACCACACCTTCGCCCCACCAGGCTCTTTCTTCTGGTGCAATGGAACCCTCTCCACCTCCATCCTGTCCAATCTTACTGTCCCATGCCTTCTCGTCACCATCGTCCCTCAACTCACTCTGTACTCCAATTCAGAACTGTTCTATCTTCTTCACCCACCCTCAAGACAAAAAAGGGCCGCTTTCCTCCCAATCATGGTCGGTATTTCCCTAAACAACATCAGCGGTCGGAGCTGGCCTGTCGGGGGGAGCCTTAGGATGGGCGGTGAAAGACATCAATGCTAAACTTGAAGGGGCTCTGACTTCCACTGCTGAATCTCTTTCCTCTCTACAGAGACAGAACACCTCTTTGGCTTAGGTCACCCTCCAAAACCGCAGAGCACTAGACCTCCTCACTGCAGAAAAAGGAGGTACTTGCATCTTCCTTGGGGAAGAATGCTGTTATTATATCAATGAATCTGGTCTAGTAGAAACAAACATCATCAAACTCACTGACTTGGCTTCCAGCCTACGAACCACATCCAGTTCTAACCCCTTTTCTTCTTTTATCTTAAACCCTATCCTAACTTGGATTTGGCCCATTTTGGGCATCATTAGGTTTCTTCAAACCCAAGTGGGAAAAATCTCTAATCAGGCCTTTAACCAGCTTTTGCTTAGAAACTACCAGCTTCTAGGTACCGATGAACCCCCCGCCTCATCTCGTGAGCGCCTCAGCCGATGCTGAAGAGACACCACCTTACAGAGGAAACGCATTCCTACACGCCCTCGTCACCGACGCATGGCTGCTCCCTCCAGTCTCCAACTACGAACAATGGAACCGGTGCATATTCGACTTGTGGCTTCAAGGAACGTTTATGGACTTTTCCCCTTTTGAAATTACTTTTCTCTCCACCCTCCTTTGGGGTTTCATAATGGGTATTTATGTACCTTCCTCCCTTTGCCCCCCCCCACAACGCCCCAGTTCAGCAGGAAGTAGCTCGATGACTTCAACGTCCCCTTTCCTAAAACAAGAAAAAGGGAGGAATGTAAGAACCCAAATGCCCCAAGGGATCACACCCTGATCCAATCAGCCTTCCCTAAAAGCCCTATAAATATATGTGTGTGTGCTGCCTAATAAACGAGCTCTCTCTGGTGGATCGTCAACTGGTGTCGACTCGTCCTTTCAATAATGGTTTGAGAAATTTAAGAACTGTGCAAACTATGTAATTTGAAGATCACAGGTGATGCAGTTTCTGCTGATAGGCTGTAGCAGAGTAAGAATGGCAATAACCTACTACATGCCCAATCCATAACTTTTCAAAACTGATTTTACTTTAATTCTTGAAATGTATTTCTCTTACGATCGCTATAGTTTACTTCCTTCACGTTTTTATGTCTTTGCTCAAATGTCATCTGACTACCATTTATAAAACAGATCACCACCTCCGTCCTGGCATTCTCTATGCTCCTCTTTCCACTTTGTCTCCAAAGCACTTACATATATTCATGTACGTCCAACATGTCCGTGAGAGTTGTACCTGTGTATATACACACATTCAATCACAAATATAATTAACTTGTTTATCATCTGCCTCCCCTCATTAAAACATAAAAAGTCTATGAGGATAGAGATTTTTTTTTTTTGTCTTACGTTTACTGTAACAGTGCCTAGCATGTAGTCGAAGCTTATTAGGTCTCTGTTGAATTAATGAACTAGTCATGAACCAGAAATATGTTTTACAAAGCCCAACATACGAGTCTTGCTTTCGGGTAAGTCACACTTGGAGAAAGAAAGAACTAAATTAGTAGTATTCTATAAAAGAACACAAAGATGATAACATGGTTGGTGAGTTCATGAGTCATTTAAGAAAATCAGGAAAATATAAAAAATGGTTTACTTTAAAAATCGGTATGTAATACTAACCAGTCATATAGCACATATTGGTCCTTCTGTTACTTCCACATAAAAGAGCTTCAGCCTACTTAGTACTTGAATATAAAGTATTTTGAATAGCATTTGTAGATTACTACATATAATATGGTAAGATATAGGCTAATTTCACTGTCTGTCATATTAGAGACAGAGCACAAGGAAGGAATATTATCCAAGGACAGATGGTAATTAAAAAAATAGGGTCCAAAACAGAATTACACCACTTCTGACAATCAAGTAAACACTTTTCCTTCTCACCTACTAGACTATACTTTCTCAAATGAATTACAATATGAAAAGAAATTATTGAGACAAACTCCTAAAGAATTATGTAAAGAAAAACGAAAAAAACTATTTCTTCCCCCAAATTTAAAACACTTCCTCAAAAGGATAATAGGGCTGTGTGTTACCAATGAAAGAATGATTCAATGACTTAACATTTCTGAAAAGAACTGAGAATCCTTATATTTTCAGTATATTGGGATGACCCCCAAAACATCCTAGAACACTAGCATTTGTTTGTCACCTTCAAGGACTCACTAGAGATGTTTCTGTAAAGGTCCAGCATACTGTAGCTCTGAGTCATATTTTTAAAAAAAACTGTACAGGTAATCATGATTTTAAAGCATTGCTTTTGATCTTTAAAACATTTCTTTTCTAAAAGATTTAAATGCATTCATTTAATTTATTGAGTATTAACTGTACTAGGTACTATTATAGGTGCTAGGGACATAGCAGAAGAGACAAAATCCATGCCCAGTTGGTTCTCATATTCTAGAAGTGGCAGATAAACAGATTTTAAAAGGGGGTACCAGGGAGATTTTTTGAAAAAGCAGAGTAATGCAAAAGAGAGTGACTGAGATGAGTTATCATAAATAGGGTAGTTGGGGCACTGCACGGTCAGGACAGGGGTAATATTTGATGAAATAAAGGAGTGACTAATGCTCACTGGTGGAAACAGGATCCCAGACAGAGGTAACAGCAAGTATGAAGACTGTGAGATTAAAAAAAAAGGATAGCACATTTGAGGAAAAGCAAAAAGCCAATAAGTCTTCAAGAGAATGAGCAATAAGAGAAGTGGTCAAAGAGGACACAGAACTAGATCATGTAAAGCCCTTGGTAGATTTTATCCTAAGTGACCTGTTAATTTACTGAAAGCTTTTGGGCAGAGAAATAATGATCTGGTTTAGGCTTTAGAAATATAATTTTGCTTTCTGTGTAGAAAAATGAACTGGTGAGGCAGGGGAAAACTAGAAGAAAAAAAAAAGACCAGTTAGGAGGCTCTTTAGTAGTTTAAGCAGGACATGATGTGCCTTGGATTAGGGTGACAGCAATGGAAATGATAAGACAGGGTCAAATTTTAGATAGATTTGAAGGTAGAGACTTTATGATAGGTTGGATGTATGATCCAACCCAGGTAAAGGACCCTGAGAAATCAAGAAAGGCTCCTAGCTTTCGGGCCTGTCCAACTGTGTCGAGAGTGCACTTTTTACTAATATGGGAAAAGTTGGGGAAAGGGAAAGAATTAAAATCAAGTGTTCTGTTTTAAACAGGTCATTGTGAGATGACTGTTAGACACTCTAGTAAAGAATATCAAGTAGGCAGTTAGATATAAGAGGGTTAAAGCTGGAGGAAAGGTCAGGATTAAATTTAATATTTAGGTATCCTCAGCACATACATGATAATTAAAGCCATAGGACTAAATAAGGCCACCAAGTGAGCAAAGGTGTATCAAGAAGAGAAGAGAGCTAAGGACTAACTCCTGGGGCTCTTCAACATTTAATGGTCAAAAAGAAGAAAATCAGCAAGGAGCATGTGAAATAAGCAACTCGTGAGAAAGAAAAAATCAGAAAAGTATAATTTCCCAGAAACCAAGGAAGAAAGTGACCAACTATCAAATGATGCTAAAAGTTTGAATAAAATAACTGAATGGTTTTCCTTTGAATAGGACAAGATGGAATTAGCAATCAAATTTAAAACAATAAATAATAAAATAATAAATAAATAATAATTCAATTTTAGTAAAGTGGTAGGTAAGAAAGTCTAAATGGGATGTGTTGGAAAGAGAAGTGAAGGTGAGAAACGGAGTTAGTAAGTATAGACAATAACAAAAATTTATTAAACACCTACTGTGTGCCAGGTCCTTGAGATACTAGTTAACAAAAAACCACAAAAACCCAATTCATCATTGTGCATATATATTCTAGCAGGAGATGTATAATAAACAATAAATGAAAAGGCAAGGTATATAATATGTTAGAAAGTGTACTACTACAAAAAGGTAGAGGGATTTTTAGTTGTTAGAGTTTCAGGAGAGAGAGATAAAATAACTACTTCTAAGAGAGAAAAATGACCAGATAAGTGAGACTTAGAAAGTCAGCATGATTGGGTGTTTTACTGTAGTCAAGTCCAGCTGTTCCAGGGCACATGTGTAATAAATAGGAGTAGAATTAAAACACAGATAAGGTTCTGAAAGGCAAATATAACAAAGGAAGAGAGAGAAAAGGGAGTTAAGATTTTATATGAAAAATGATCACAGTGATCAAGCACAGTTATCTGAGTTAAGGAAAGAGAGAAATGAAGTCATGAGGAGACGTTGAACAGAGAAAAGTAGTGAGGTCAATAGACTGAAGATTGCAATGAGGTTAAAAATATATATATACAGGAATGAGAATATTGGAATAAAATGGTAGTCAGAAAAAGGGATGGGTGAAATTAGATTTGGGAGGCAGTAGAGGTCTAGGCATGATCATGGGAAAAGATAGCTAGAGTAGAATGGAGGAAAAGAATCATAGGAAATAAAGAGGTCAAGTGTAGAGGATTCTTAAAGCAAATGTACTTCACAGGGCCTGGTTTTCCAAAGTCTTGCAGTTTCAAATATTGACCTTGCAGAGGACTGGAAATTTTCCTCAGGCTATAAAGTCTCTGGTGTAAGATAAAGATCTGTGGCACAGCAAGGTTGCTGGCTCAAGGACAAACTAGTTACTGATTGTTATGTAAAGATACTGAGAAATTGCTGTTAAGAAGGAATGTTTGCTAAGATCAAACTGTTGTTGATAGGACCACTTAATTGCCTTACTGGAATGTCATCTGGCTTGTTTCACTGAAAGTTACCAGCCTATATTGTTAAACTATAACCCTACCTATGTTCTCTTCCTGTAACTTCCTGGTCTGGAAAATAGATGCAAGAAGAGAACCCCAATTCGGGGTTAACTTCCCGAGGAAGGGATGCCTCTTGCTTGAGGGTTCTGGTGGGAGATTAACCACTTCGGGGCTTCTCACTGCTCAGAAGAGAAGGGCTCTGAGTATTCCTTGGCATCTCCGTCACCCAGGGGAAGTGGGGTGACAAATCTGTGTGGGGCAAAGCAACAGTCAAGTGGACTGAAGAGTCCAGAGTGTGGAATCTAACAGCTATACAGAATTTAAAATCACCATGAAGTATAATGGGGATAGTACTGGGGAGGGAAAAAAGTGAAAAAGCTAGTAGAGCTCAGCGTTGAGTGAGGAGGGCAAAAAAATGACTGGAAAGCTACTACAAAGATCTTGAGGGATGCCGGTCAGTTTTATCACCCCTGTGCTATGTAAAGCAAGGAATTAAAAACAACTGGCAAGTCAGAAGGCTACAAAACCATCCTTTATGAATATACAGGTTTCAATCACAACAATAAATGGAACACAGAAGAGACTGAGGAATTCTGCTAAGGAAAGACCACAAGTTCCAGAAGACACACTAGAAAGGATCTGAGTGCTTGTAAAGGGATAGAAGACTGGGTAAAATTAGGAAATAAAAAAGGCAAAGCAATATAAGAATTTGGGCAGTTAATAATGACCTGGTAGGTTTCCTCTAATTACTTTATAATCCTTTCTTCTATGATGGTGTTGCAGGGTGATATTATGAGAAATGCAGTCTTAAATCCAGTTCTGATTTTAAATATGTCCTTAGAATTTGATTAACATCCTACAGGTATATGATAAAACAAGAAAAAAATTTTTTCATGAACACCTCTGAATGCAGCTCATAATGGTATATAAATTATTTTATAGCACTAACATACAGTTCCCTGAGAGTTCCAAAAGGGCAACCCATAAGAGAAATTCAAAGTATGACCACAATGATATCACAAAGGAACATTTGTATATGAATCACTCAAGGCCTGAATGAATTATGTCAAGTTTACATAGTCACTCAAGAATATCTGCATTTACAGAAAAGCAATCTAAAGATTAATCCTGCCTGTTTCTAAAAAATAAAATACTTTATCATCACTCAAAACCGAACTGGTCAGTGAACTATATTAGTATATATTTCATGCTGCAATATAAAGCTTAAGCATTAAGAGTTTGAACAGAAAACGGCCTGTGCTCAGAAAAGACATGGAAATCTTTATATATAAAGACTGGCTATCAATTTAAGGTAAAACTGTTGGTTCAACTAAGTGCATCAAATCCATCAAGAAGACCTTTTTCTTGGGGGGGGGGGGGGGATTCCAGAATAGTAATTATGGGAATGCTAAGCATGTGTGGTGAATGCTAACTGTATGTGTGTGTTGGGGGGGGGTGGTAAAAGATAAAGAAAAACACTATTTTGATGAAGGACAGCTTCATTTTATATCTAGCAGTACTATTCATTCAGCTACTATGAGCACACTATCTGTCCAATTTAGTTAAGTCCAGTAGCCTTCTTTAACTTAAAAAGAAAAGATGAGACATCTTCCTGAATCATAAGCCAGTGACTTACACACTTCAGGTGATCAGAGAATGTGAAGCTAAAAGCCGAAATAATATAATTTACATTTCACGGGGATAGCTTTGGACAAGGCATTTTATATCTACATGCCTATGTTTATCCACACTCAAAACAAACTGAATGATATTCAAACTATACACAGCAGTATTTAAGTTTAACTAGGGAAAGGGAAACTGTATGTACATGCTAAATAATTTACTTTCTCAAACAGAACGAATGCAATACTGACACCACTGAATATTTAGAGATACTAGAAGATACCCAGATATAGTTTATCTTAGTATTCATTCCTTCATTCAGGAAACATTTACTGAGGACCTAAGATGTTACAGACACTGTCCTAGATGTTTAGGATTCTGCAATAAAAGAAATGAATGGATCATCTGAGCTATACAGTTTAAGTAATAAGCTTCCTCCATTCTTGAGAAGGTCTAAAGCCAGTGGCATTCCTACAATCTATTTATTACTAAACACAATAAGAGAACTAATCACTAAAATTGTTCACAGTTTACATAATGGAAAAATAGAAACCTATGAGAAATATACAGAATTTCTCATAGTTCCTCTCTCGTCTGCCCGATTAAATAAAATAATTCTAATGTTAGGCTGCAAAACAGCAGAGAATGGGAAGTTTTTTCTCCTTAGTACTTGAAAGAATCTAGATGCTCCTCATATAAAGCACCTTTCATCTTTGTAATTTCTTCTTGGAGATTCAAATGTTCATAACACAGACATAAAAGACATGTTATTTAACTTCTCTGAACTTCACTGTCCCTACCTGTTAAAAGAATAATAGTACCTACCTCTTAATACCATTTTGAAATTAAATAGGCATAAAAAAGGCTTAGGGTTCAATAATAATTCATGCCTCAATAATAATTCATCATCACTATCTCAAGTAGTAATGTAATATTCTCAATAATAATAGTTGGTATTTATCATTAATGTAATCCCCAAAACCACAAGTTGGGAAAGACAATAAACAAGCTACAATAAGGATATTAAAAGATTTCTTTGTTTTGGTGAGATGATCAACACGCACATGTTGCTCAAACTAAGCAACAGATTTAAAACATCGGTAATACTAATGCTGCCAATATTTAGAATTTCTAAAAATGACTGAGTTTGGGAAATTTTCAGGAAACAAAACCTTCACTAACAAGATGCTTTATCATCATTTTATTTGCTACTCCAAAGACTCAGAAGTATTTCTTGTCTTTAAAAACATATTTCCTGCCTTTTATTTCAAAGTAGAGTTAATAGTAGAACTCAAAAATAAACAACAAACAAAGGAGTTAAGACCATGTAAAAGATATTGTTATCTTCTAGCTCCATCCTGCTCAGACCATATTGGAAATCTCTAAAATGATTCTATTGAAAATAAAAATAAAAAATAAACAATAAAAACAAACCCAAGTAAACAAGTAGAAAAACCCTTTTGTTTAATTAAATCTGTAAAATGATGATGGATTACAAATGAAGAAATTAACAAAGATAAGAAATGAACTAAAGCAAAAACACTAATAAGAATCTTCAATTTTAAAACTCTGCAATCTTTCAAAGAATCTTGAAGAAAACTAAGAAATCCCCAAATGAGAGGTCACTAAATATCCAAAAACACTCACCCAACCATTGGTAGGAGACCTCTTGGAGACCCAGATGCTTGAATCAGCTGAAATAGTACCAAGTTTTTACTGATTACTCTTAATAGGGTAATGGAGCACAGGCTAACTCCATACTATCAAAAATTAAAGGTTATTATTGATAACTCTAGTTACTTCCATTTCATATGACATAAACAAAAGGAAGATTGAGTTCCAAAGTAAACGAAACTTACTGTGAGCATGTGTTTAAATGTGTACATTTTCTCTAGTTCTTAGTGATATGTCTGATAAATAAGTGTAAATATACTGCCAGAATAAAATTTTCTAAAATAATATGTTATAAAATCCTTAAAGAGTAAAATATTTTTAACATTGGTTCAGACTGAAAATTTTGAAAAAAGATTTTGTTTTTTTAAAGATAATACAAATTTCTCAACACTAAATACTTCAGGAACACACAGGAAAAATTTTCAGTCCCCTTCCCTTAAAAAAAGTACAGTTCTTAACTTTAGGCCTTTGGGTTATACTAATGATTCTTTTAGTCAGAGGCTTCTCATATTTCAACACATAAAGGAACTCATAACACAAGACTAAGCAAAAGACTCCTTTCTCAAAGGGGAGGACGAGGACTATTTTCAACATTATTGATTAAAACATGAAAGTTATCAATAGAAAATATCTGACTGTACCTAATTCCAAAGAGGAGTAAAATAGGGTCAAAACCTAGATGAGAATATGGTAATGATATCTCAATCTCTAAAAGCTGAAAGGACAATGCCCCCACCCAAACACACACCATAACTTACTCTAAATGTCCATGTGGTAAAAATAAGACACTCTACTACAAAAAAGTTTCGGTATTTCTGTATTTTCCCCAAATAATTAAAATATAAAAACTACTATATAAAATATAAAAACTACTTCTGCCTAACACATGCGTGTCAAGTAAGAGAACGAATGAAACAAGACCCATTTGGTTTGAACAGACAGAAAAGTAAAAAAAAAAAAAAAACACTGACTTTTTAATGTCAAGTAAGCATATTCAAGCTACCAAATAATACTAAAATAGCAAGCCAGCAAATGTACTCTAACCTGGATGATAAATGAATTAACTATTATTACATTATTAGGGATAGTTTTGCAATAGAGTATATCTATAACTTATTAAATATCAAACAACTTTTGAAGTCTTGAGAACAGCAATAAAATAAGAAAGACCAGAAGCATAAAATTGTTTAAAAAGGTGCTTAGAGTGGACAAGGAAAAGGTATGATAAAGTAAGAGATTTGAAAATAGGATGCCAAAAAGACTAGCACTAAATATAAGACTAGCACTAAAGTGATTAAGAATCCTACTGTCCCTAAAAATATAAAGAAAAATTAAGGATAAAGAAAAAAGTAATCAAGAATGAAGTAGAGACTGACTATTAAAAAATGTCTGTGTGAGAAAAATTCAAACATTTTATTGCAAATTTTAAATGTCAAAGCATACCAATATTACCTTTCTTTCGAAAGAGTGCATTTAGATAATTTTCTGCTTGGCATTCAATCTTATCAGTGTTGGACTGGCCCTGAGATGATAGCTCCTCCGTTGGTGTTGACTGTGAAGAATCAAGAGATGGTATACAATCCTAAAATTATAAAAAAAAAATATATATATATATATATATATGTATAAAATCACTTTTTATTTAAACATGGGATCCCATTAAAATGGCAGAAAATTAATTATCTAAATGCTTACTTGTTCAACCTTTTAAATTAAATCAAATTATATAGAGGGAGCATAAAATTTGGGACAAGAGTCAGGAAAAAAGAAATTTAGCTCTGACAGAGAGCCAAAATACCCTTACTCCTAGCAAAACTAAAGAAGAAGAAGAGCAGATAAAATATACTGCTGAATAAATTCACTATATGGTATGCCGATAAAGTAACCCTATCAGAGTTCTAACAACAAAGTAGATATGTTTACCCACTAATCTGACCAAAATCAGTATAGGTTCTCAAGTTTTCATTTCTTCTCAGCCCTTCTCACAACAGTAGAAAAGGAAAAGGAATAAGAAGATGCTGATTGAATAGTTTATGACCTGTATACAGTAGACACTTAAATATTTTATCATTTACAAAGGAAATAATTATGATACCTAAAAGACTTCAAGAATAAGTGAAAGTCTAAAAACCAGTAGCACATTATCCCCTTACTATCTGTTCCTAAGAAATCATATCGTAGGGTGGTCTCAGACAAAACTAGACCACCAAACTCACCCTTACATACCTAAATACAAAACAGACCTGAGCTGAACTTCATGAGTCAGGGAACAATAAGCAAAAAAAATGAAATAGATTTAGGATTTTCACCTGCAAGTTAAGCTAAATGTTTGACTTCCAATATATGACTTTAAAATACTCTTTTCATTTACCAAAACGAAGTATTTAAACTTCCACTGTGAGTCACAAATTTCCAGAACAAATTAAGTTAAAAAAAAGAATTGAGTTACAATTGTGCAATTAGCTTAAAAATAATTTCATAGCACTAAAACTTACACTGACTGCTTCTCTCTGAAGGTTACAAAATGAACATTTTTCATCCATAGACCAGTCAGTCAGCTCTTCTGGTTCACAGTCTTTAAAAGAGGGAAAAATATTCATTAAATATACTAACTTTATTAAAAACAAATAAAATTACCACTCCCCACAGCAATGACTCATATAATTTAAAAAAATCAACTACTAACAGTAAGGGAAGAAGGTCTAACATTAAAATTAAAATGATGACATCTAGGAAGACATAAACAGAGAAGGCTATTAAGGAGAATAGTTTTGCATTATTATGGGACAAAGTAGCAAGAATAATGAGCTGGTAATAAATTAACAAGTTTCCAACAATAGGGTTTTAAATATCAACTAATCTTCTGAAAAATTCGATTTATCATTGTCCATTAATATTATTTTTATTTTTGCTATGAAAGAAATCAGAATAAAGAGGGAGATATGGGGAGGAAAGGAATAAATTTGGCATACCATGAAAGATAACATAAAGGGAAATGGAAGAAAGCACCAGAAAAGCCCACAGATTTAAGAAAATAGAATGATGCCCAAGAAAATAAGTAGAAATCCATAGCTCAAAAGTCAGATAAGATGTTTATTACACTGTTCAAAAGCTTTGTTGCAAGAGTTACAAATAAAAATCAGGTAAACAAATAAGGTATATTATTCAATAACGAAACATGGATTTTTTCCCTCAGACTATTCCTTATAACCCAACTGTCGTAATATATGGAGAGTTTCTGGAAAACAAAAACATTTTCTGCTGAAGGAGTTTTATGAAAGTATAAAAACACTGTCATCCTAACTATACTTGGTATAGACAGTGATTTTCAAACTTATCACTCATGGCCAGAAATTACCAATTTCTTTTCCCAAATACATTCATATGCAGAACGTCGAACATATAAAATCATTATCATCTGAGGCAGCTACACTTTGATTAATTTGAAAAACACTGATGTACCACAGTAGTTTTCTCTCATACTTTTGGAATACATAATAAATGTCACTGCTAAACTACATAGGAAATAAAGCTTACCTTTTCTGGAATGATAATGAATAAATACTAGTTAGTATGTAAACCCCTAGCATCCTGAATCTATCCAGATACACAGGTCAGAACAGAAGATAATATAATTTGTTGGAATATAGGGTGTGTCATAATACCTCCCTTTGATTTCAACAGTGGTATACGAATATTACTAATATTTACATAAATGTGGAAAAGGTAAGGAATGAGAACATAAGATCCAGTATACAGTAATGCAAAGTTAACTGGATTTGAAGTCACTGAAAATCTGGAATGGAATCTCACTTTACTATTTGCAACTTTTTCGAGCCACAAAGTTTTTTGTTTTAATTACCTCGTGTAAAACAAGGATCACCTAACTTATTTGGGAATCAAATGAAAAAATTGGATATTATATAAACTATAAAACACCATGCAATGACCAGTTATTAACAAAGTGGAACTATCAGTCATTATCTTTTTAATCCTGTATACAGTACATGTATTTAATAAGGTTAGTTTACAGACGATATTAACTATCTGCTTAAGAAAACTGGTCACTTTCTGTAAACTACGTGGCCAAATAAAAAGTTTAAGCAATCTACACAATTAAAAACCCAATCCTTATAGAACTGCAGCTATGTGAGCTTATATTGTTTTCAACCTTTTACCCCCTCGCTTGAACAGAATCATATATACATACTCCTCAATACAGAATCGTGCAGTTTGTCTTACTAGGGAAGCTGAGCTCTCTAACCAAGGCAGTGAATGTGGGAGAAGTGTTAGTTTGCCATTCCAAGTTGAGGCTATAAAAGGCATGGCAAGTTTCCTTCAGTTGTCTTGAAGAACTTGCCCCAGCTAGCCATTACTTCTTCAGTTTGGGACCTAAAGTCATGTGGAGAAGACGTGATCATCATCCACAGCCTGGAGTCTAACTGAACCAGATCACCCATAAGCATATAACAGATTTTGGACTTGTTTGTTATGTGGCATTACTACAATAAAAACATGACATATATATGCCAGGCATAACACAATTTTGCTAGGTGAGGGAAATCTTACTGGTTTTTATTTTTTAAATCATGACCTCATGAAAAGGATCTAACATTGAGATTTTTGAAAACAGTTGATAGGCATGGAGGAGTATTTTTGAAAAATGGTTAAATGGTTGTAAAATTTCATGAAATTTCAATGATGAATATGCTGACTTAAGAGACAATTTTAGACTAATTAAGACAATTACCAGTGGTAAGATAAAATGTTGAGATTATGTCACATATTTTACTAGAGATTCTTCAAGGAATGTTAAATGACACTGAATAATCAATTGAATACATAAAGGCCATTAAATTTTGCTGAGTTCAAAATTTATAACTTTATTTGCAAATAATACTTACTTTTTTCTACAACTTTTGATTTTGAATCCAAATAAGTGATGGTGAGATACATTTTTTTTTTGGATATGGGAAAGCAGATCTTGAAAAATTAACTCTAGGCCAGATCTCCCTTCTCCCCAGTTATCTTTTCATGTCATTAAAAATTAAATAAATACCGAAATAAAACACATTCATTTTATCTCAAACAAAATTTGACAACAAATCAGGTTTCCTCTCTAAAACAAGTTATCGTTCTTTTTAAAATGTTAATACATAAAGGTAGAAGCTCAAAAAGGTTTAAATTATATACCTTATAGAAATAGCTTTGTTAATAAAAGGCAATGTCATAATAAAAACTGATAGTAAACAACTCACAGAGGACTACCTTTCTATTGTGGACATATACTCTTGTAGTTAAAGTTTGGCTCCAATCATTTTATCTAATCTATATCAGAAAGATAGCAGACTTTGAAATCAGAAAACATTGGTACAGAGCTATGGGTTTTTCTACATACTACATGTGACCTCAGGCAAGTTAACTTTTCTGAGTTTCAGTTTCCTTGCTTGTATAACAAGAAGAATAAAAAACTGCATCTTAAGGCTGTAGTAAAAATTAAGTAATAACGTGTAAAACACCTAAAAAGTTCAAAAGATGTTATTTTCATTTCCTTCTAAATAACCTCACTTCTTAATGTTTTTATTCTTTTTAGTACCCTGTATCCATGGAATATAAATTTAGAGTTCCCAAAGACAAAGCCCAATGAAAAGTGAAAAAGGAGAATACTGGACTACTGAATCATGAAATACTTCATGATTTCTCATGAAGATCATGAAATACTGGTTACAACTATGTTGATTTCGGGGAAAGATAGTGAACAGTGGGAAATGCAATTAAAGTAATTTTTCATTATGAAACTATGCATCAATGAAGTAAGTTGAAAAGTAGTAAGGTGAAAACAAAAATTATTCATAATCCCATCACCCAGGGATAATGATTAACATTTTGCTATATATCCTTCCAGTTTATATACTATGTGTTTTTAAATATTGGAATCAGTTGGTTCTTTCCAAAGATCAATAAAATTGATAAAACTCTAGGCAGGCCAATCAAGAAAAAAGAGAGAAAACAGAAATTTCAAATACCAGAAATGAAAGATGGGCCATCACTGCTAATACTATGGACATTAAAAGGATAATAAAGGAATATTATGAACATTATGCCCACAAATTTGACAACTTTAGATGAAATGGACCAATTCCTCAAAAGAAACTATCTACCAAATCTTACACAAGGAAAAAGTGATAACCTCAATAGGCCTATATCTATTAAAGAAATTAAATCAATAATTTAAAAACCTTCCAAAACAGAAATCCCCAGCCCAGATTGTTTCCCTACAATCTGTTCCAGAAAACAAAAGCATAGGAAATATTTCCTCACTCACTTTATGATTCCATCATTATCCAAATACCAAAACCTGTCTGAACAGACACCTCACTCAAGAAGATATACAGATGGCAAATAAGCATATGAATAGATGCTCAATATCATGTCATTAGGGAACTGCAAATTAAGATGATGAAATACCACTACATACCTATTAGAATGGTTAAAATCCAAAACACTGACAATGTAAAATTCTGGTGAGGATGTAGAGCAACAGAACTTTCATTCATTACTGGTAGGAATGCAAAATGGTACAACCACTTTTGAAGATAGCTGGACAGTTTCTTACAAGGCTAAACACGGTCTTCCTAAATGATCTACCAATTGTGCTCCTAGGTACTTACTCAAATGAGCTGAAAAACTTTTGTCAACACAAAAACTTGCATATGAATGCTTACAGCAGCTTTACTCATAATAGCCAAAACTTGAAGTGATCAAGATATCCTCCAATAGGTGAATGGATAAGCAAATTGTGGAACATCCATACAAGAAAGTATTATTCAGCAATAAAAAGAAATAAGCTATCAAGCCACGAAAAACATGGAAGACCCTTAAATGCACACTGCTAAGTAAAGCAAATCTGAAAAAGCTACATACTGTATGATTCAAACTATACGACAATCTGGAAAAGGCAAAACTTGTGAGAGTAAACAGATTGGTGTTTGCCACAGATTGTGGGGAAGGGGGGAGTGATAAGGTGGAGTACAAGAGATTTTTAGGGCAGTGACACTACTGTGTATGATACTGTAATAGTGAATACGTGACATTGTGCGTTTAGCAAAGCCTATAAAATTGTAGAACACACAAAGAGTAAAGCCTAACATAAACTATGGACTTCCATTAATAAAAATTTATCAATGTTGGTTCAACAAAAAATGTTAATATACAGGGACAGAGGAGGGTAGAAGAACAGAAGTAAGTGGGAATTCTCTGCACTTTCTGCTCAATTTTTTCCGTAAATTTAAAAGTGCTCTGAAAATATTATTAAATAAAAAAATTAGGAACATATTATACACGTTTGTCTCAAATATTTCCCATGATCAAGTATACTTCTAAATAATATTTAATAGGTAAGTATAGTTCATCAAAGAGATATATCATAATTTATTTAACCAAAATCCTATTGCTGGATATTTAGCCTGTTTCTCTAATCTTGGTATTATAAATACTATGATGAATACACTCAGAAAGTCTTAACCTCACATAAGTATGCATCACATACTTACATATGGGATAAGAACTAATATAATGTACATAACTAACAATAAGATAGTATTTAATTCTCTGGTTTTAATTATATAATACAAATAATCACCAATTCATATTAGAAAACTGACTTTTGGGCCGAGCCCGTGGCGCACTTGGTAGAGTGCTGCGCTGACAGCGCGGCGACGCTCCCGCCGCGGGTTCGGATCCTATATAGGACTGACCAGTGCACTCACTGGCTGAGTGCTGGTCACGAAAAAACGACAAAAAAAAAAAAAAAGAAAACTGACTTTTGAGTTAATACTAGGCCATGAGTTCCTAGTAAGAGATCTCATTCTTTTTCTTTCCTATTGCTAATCACAGTGTCTAAATAATAAGCATTCAAAATATTTCATCCAATAAATCTTTATAAAGTAGTCTTAATGTCTCCATCACTATAGTGTTGAGTTGTTAAAAAAAAAAAAATTAAGCCAAACATACTAAGTTTCAATCAGTACTGTAAGTCAGAAGTCAGCAAACCTTTTCTATAAACAGTCAAATAGTAAATATTTTAGGTCTTGCAGGACACAGTCTCTTGCACAACTATTGAACTCTACCACTGTAGTACAAAAGCAGCCACAGCTGTCAATGAACAAGAAGGACTATGTCCAATAAATCTTTATTAACTGGACAACCGGAACTTCATATAATTTTCACATCACAAAAATCATTTGTGATTTAACTCACAGGCCATTTAAATACAGTCAACAAGATGGATTTAGCCCACATGCTATAGCTTGAAGACCTCTGATAAAAATAATCCCTTTGATATGTGGACACGCCTAAAGAAAAACCAATTAGCATCTAACAGCCAGTTGCCACAGGCCTACCGCACTCAAGTTCATGCCACATACAATCTATTTAAATTTTTGTAAATATCCACAGTCAGGGCATATAGATCACATGACCCTCCCCACCTCCAACCCTGATGAAAGAAACTGGCCTACCATTAAGACTTAAGAAAGGATAAACTAAAGTAGAAAACAAGAGTAAGTTTTTATTAAAAACTTACTGTGACAGCAGAAGTGCATTTAGGGCAGATGGAGGAGGAAGAGAGGCATAGAGTACTGTAAACTTTTTTCACAGTATGTAAATGTGCAAAGTTTATGACATTCAAAGCTTCTTTGGAGAACTTTCTCCAAAAAGAGAGAATAGTTATGCTTTCCTCAAAAGGACAGAGTCATGAGACTGATCAATGAAGATGGAAACTACAAATTCTACTTTGTTACCAACAAATTAAAAATTAGCAGCAGTGAAAAGTTTCTTCCAAAACCACTCAACCTGCAGATGGTTCTGAATCGAATTCAAGAATTAAAATATAAACCTCTCAAAACATTAGTATATGTGATATAAAAATCTTCAACTTTAAAACACATTGTGTGCCAAAGTTGACATTTAAGGTAGCATAAAATTTAGAAGATATTTTTCAACAGAAACAGTAAAACAGTAGGAAGTAATGTATTCAAACATTATGCATTTCATTTCATAATTTTAAAAAGTTACAGTAATATACAAGAATCCTTTGCTATCCAATTTATTTGGTTCCTAAGTTGTGAACAGTGAGGAACAAGGGCTTAGATTTCCAAAGATTTATATAAAAACATATGCTAATCTATTTGATTCCTGCATACATATTTGTACAATGAGGAATACCTATACTTGCAGTCCTAGCATCTAAATAGTAAATCATTTTTAATAATGTTAACAACAAAGAAAGCACATTTGTTTAGAAGAGGATAAGAAAGAAGCTGAAGATGTCTATAATGGACAGCTTCCACAAACTTCTTCAAGAGGCTCTATACTTTGATAACACTGGTTTAATTTTCCTTCAAAACATATGGCTGTCTTTGTCCTTGCTCAGATGCAGTTTTATTACTATAACTAATACCATTACTCTTTAGCCATCAACTTTAATTAGAAACTTTTCTAATTCAAAAAAGCAATAAAAAGGAGGAAGAATTTACCTAAGGCATCTGGAGAAAAAAGTTTGAACATTTGGGGTATAGAGGGCAATGAAACAAATATGTGCCTATGTGTGAAAAAAAGACTGCCTGAGATCCAAAGTTTGGCTAATTTTATAACTCACTCCCCAAAAAGCACATAAGAGGACACAAAGTAAAAGATCTATTTAAGGGCCGAACCCGTGGCTCACTCGGCTGAGTGCGGCGCTGGGAGCACCCAGGCCGCGGGTTCGGATCCTATATAGGGATGGCTGGTGCGCTCACTGGCTGAGCCCGTTGCGAGCGACGCCAAGCCAAGGGTTACGATCCCCTTACCAGACACACACACACACACACACAAAAAATCTATTTAAATTAAAAGAATAAATGAAATGAAATACTAAATGAATTAGTTAAATTAATTACAATATATCCACAATGAAATCCTATGCAGCCATTAGAATGATAATCTAGAACTTTATATAACTAAATGGAATACTAAGAATGATGATCCAGAACTTTATATACATACCCAAATGATATACACACATAGCAGGCACAAAAAGCATATATACTGTGTATACAGTACATACTATTTTAATAAAAGAATAAATATATACATTTATACAAAAATGTTAACAAAGAGTTATCTCTGGGTAGTGGCATTAAAGGTAATTTTTTTCGGGCCGATCCCGTGGCACACTCGGGAGAGTGCGGCGCTGGGAGCACAGCGACGCTCCTGCCGCGGGTTCGGATCCTATACAGGAATGGCCGGTGCGCTCACTGGCTGAGTACCAGTCACGAAAAAAGACAAAAAAAAGGTAATTTTTTTCTTCCTGGCTGATCTGTATTTTCTAATTTTCTAAAACGTCCCTGTGTTACTTGTATGTAAAAGAAATAGTCTAAAAATAAAATAGAGGCATTTATTTCCTTAGAACATTCTGCCCTCTGTATAATAAACAACTAATTTCTGAAAGAATGTAAATATAAATGTATACATAGATGCATCACTATATAAACAAACCATAAATAAAAGCAGGGGAAGCAAGAGGCTAAGGTCACAAGGTGCAACTTGGGTTACCAGAAGGCAATTAAATATTACACTAACTTCAAATATGAATATGGATGGACAGCAGGTAAGAAAGGAAGACAAAAAACATCAAGCATAGCTTAAATTCTTGATTCTTTAGAGTTTTTCCTTTATTCATTCGTAAGCTTGGCAGAAAGGATGGTGAAACTACAATTATTCAGCACTGCATATAAATACATCAATCAGATATAATTTAAAATATTTAATTCAGTGCAAAACTATGCTAAGAGATTTAAGGAAAAGCTCTCCTTAGCCATAAGAATGATAAAACACTGGAATGGGCACATTTTGGAATCTCAATAAAGTCATGTTCTGTATGGATATCATTCATCTGACTTAAGACAGGTGGTTGGGACAGATATCTTCCATACATACTTTCGGCTCTATGATTCATAACTGTTCAACATGAATAAAGAATGAGCAGAAAACTTTTGATTTCTCCCACCGCCATTATCATTCTCTCAACTTAAAACACTAAAGTATACAAAAGAGAGAAGGACCCTTAGAGATACCTTGGGTCCCAGTACAATGGAAGGTGCCAGAGTACAATGGAAGATAACAGAGTTAGCACACATAATTGACTAGATTCAAGATCCAGAAATAATTCAATCAAAAATCAAAGTAAAAGATCTATACTGGCACTACCTATTTTGTATATGAATCATACTGTAAGATTTCAGATACGTCTAAAAAAAATGTTTTCTCTTAGTGCCCTATGTTTTCAAGCTAGTAATAAAACAGCTAACCTACGGTATCACTGCAATTATATCACAGATCAATATCTATAATAACCAGTATTTATGCTAGAGTCTTTTTTTATACATTTAAAAAAAAGTATAAAAAAATCTTTGTGTAGTCAAAGCCCAATATTATCCCCTTTGTGCCTTACTGTCTCTAAAGAATCCCTTTTGCCAAATCCCAACTAACATGTGACATAGGAAGCACCCAAGACTATCATTGCTTTTTGTCCTGGGGTATTTTGAAGCAAATCATTTCACCAGTAAATACTACAGTACATGTATCTAACAGATAAGGATTAAATAAGGAATAGTCACGATACCATCATAACAACCAATGCAATTAGTATTAATTCCTTCACATCACTCAATATACAATTATGTTCAGTTTTCCCTGTCTCAAAAATATCTTGTAATGGTTGATTTGTTCAAATCAGGACCCAATCCACATCCACATATCACATATAATTCATATGATTCTTAAGACACCTTTAATATATAACATTTTCTCTTCCTTTATAATTCTATCTACTTTATGCTACAGCCTTTGGAAGAGGAGGCTATAACAAACAGTAACACATAAATATAGAACTCTGAACACTCAAGTCAGTATTTCTCAGAGTGGCACTCTGAGTTCCAGGCTGCACATAATCATGAGTAGCAGCTACAAACCTGTAAACTATATTATCATACTGCAAAGGTTTCAATGAGTTAATCATAAACACTTTTGAGCACTGATGAGTTGCTAGGAATAGAAAGTTGAATACCATGTCCCTGAACTCAAGGTTTTAAGGACTTCAAAGACCTTAAAGTTGTTGGTAATACATTTAAGATAATCCATAGGTGCTTTAAAAGCTAGATGGGAAAGACTGAAAAACTGTTATATTCCTATAGTCCTGCAAAACCCCACTCCCACCCCAAGGATAGTTTAAAAAAACAGGTTATATGTGAAAAAAGTATTTATACATCCAAGACTCCCAACACAATTGTTTCCCTTATGGTTCTGTAATTTTATAAACTGAATAAAATTCATCTGATATTCTACACTGTTTTATTATATACATTATATGATCAATATCACTGAAAAAACTAATAGTTGCTAAAAATAAACAATGCTCTTAATTTAGTCAGTCATAGACCTCCCTTTCCAACATCTGTAAGAGTTTCAGTAAGAAAAATAAACTATGATTTTTTAAAAGTTCCATATTTTTAAAATTATATAATACATGCTTGATATTGGAGAAAAACCCACATATATAAAAGAAAACCAAAATCATCCATAACCCAACCATTCTTCAAATATAATCATCATGAATGTTTTGGCATCTTTCTAGTCCATTTTCAATAAAAACATACCTATCTCTCTCTCTCTCTCTCTTTTTTTTAACAAATATAGGATGAATCCGAATACAGTTTATGCATGGCAACTTGCTTTTCTTCACCCCAACAATTCTTCTGTGTTAATGGCTGTATACATGCCAATTACGGATATAAAATTATTTATTAAACAGCCCCTTATTTTTTAATACAACATTAAAAGGGCTATAATGAGCAGCCTTATATGTACAATATATATTTTGCACACTTATCTGATTTTCTTGAGATACCTAAAAGTAAAAATACTGTATAGGTATCTATTTTTTTAAGGCTTTTGATAATTACAGATAAATTGTCTCTTGGTGCTAAATTGTACTGAGTGATGAATAAAAAGTCCTTTTCCCAGCCTTACCTTGAAAACATTAGATCTCATCATTAAAAATAAATTACTTTCAATTTGAGAGTAAACTTTTGTTCTTTGGAATATGTTGTATAAAATATAATGGTAAGTATGTAAGAAAACGTAAGCATGATATAACACTTTGGGAATATAATCTACTCCTAAAATAATAAATTATACTTACTTTTTAAAATTTATAGAATAAATATTTAGAAAATTTTATAAAATTATACAAATAGCAAAAGGAAACCATCATACTTTTTGGCAAATATGAGAAAAAACATTTCAATATAGGTTAAAGATAAAATGTGAAAACAGAGTGGTAACATTAAAATGGAATTACTACTTAGGAATATCCTTTAGATATAACAGTTGAAAAGAAAACCAAAGCAGGTCAAACCTAATAAAAAATGTACTTCTGCTAAATTTAAAAAAATGTTTTTTAAAAACTTATTTATCAATATCTGCATCATTACTACCAATATTACTACCACACACACTTCTCCCTTGAACACAGCAACAATGGATCTACTTATTCTCAAAAACTATGCTAGTAAAGAGCCAACTCTGTAGATTGGAAATATGCTGTCTCTACAGGCTTAAGTGACTTTTCAAACTCAGTAAAAACTAGAAAAAATTAGTCTCCTGACTTATACCCAATATTGTTTTCTATAAATTCTTCATTTAAAAAATGTTTATAACAACTTCTAGCTCTTCAGATATTCGAAAGGAATGTCCTGATAAAAACAGATAAAGGGAATTCAATGTATTTAGTTCACTCAGCCAGAGATTCTCCCAGTCCAATATTCATAAATGCTCCACTAGGAAAAATATAAGACTATGTAAAACAAAAAAAAGGAAGTAAAAATTTTGGGAACAGCTTTGTAGAAGACATTTATTTAATTAAACATTTATATAATTAAGTTTAATTAATTTGATTAAATAATTGATTTAATTGATCTAATTCAATTGACACTTTTAACTGATTTATTTAAAATCTATTTAAGAATAAGTTAGAGCACGTAATTTATAGAATAACAAAAATTAAATTACATCACTGAGACAAAAACAAGCTTTGCTTTCTACTTTAATTTAGTGTACCAAAGTTTTAAAAAAGATATTATAATATGTAGAAAAATACCATGTAATAAAAATACTTGGATTATTTCATTTACTTAAAATATTTTCTAATTAAAAGAGATCATAATTTCATGTTTAATACAAGATTAGTGTAGAATACCACTTTTCATTTGCTAAATGGGGCCAGAGTCTAAAATTTTAAGATAAAATTTTCAAAATTACCTTCAAATAAACTGAGGTCCCTTCGTAGCCGTGGTCCATAAAGCCCTTCTAAAATACTCTCAAAACCTGTGTTTTAAAAGAGAAAAAGTGTATTAACTACTGGAAAAGTTTCATTTTATAATAATTAAAAACCATAAACTCTGTATAAATCAGAAAAATATTAATTTAATGTTACTATGAGTATTATTTTTCCTCTAGATGAATTAAGCTGAACTAGGCAATATACAACACAATAAATAATCACGCAATGACTATCAAAAATTACATGACTGTAAAGAAGTTAAAATATTCAAATGCATATATTCACCACTAACACAAGTAAACACCTTTCTCATTTAGAAACATTCCCGGTTTAAAATATTATGAGCAGATTTCTTATGTAATAATCTAATAGAGAAGAAAAGAATGATTAGAAGACATGTATTACAATCCTGTTCATATTTGTTTCAAAAAATACTAATCTTTAAAAAATTAGCACCTTTAACCTCAATTACAAAAATAAGTAATCAGTGTCAATGGGGAGAAATTCCTGTTGTGAAAAGTATGATGCATACAATTTAAACCTTCTTGTAAAAAATTAAAACACAACAATTTGTTCTTTGCTATGGACTGCCTTAAATTTTAAGAAAAAAAAAATTACTGAAAATTTTGCCAAGTTAACAAAATCCTAGTTCATTAATTTCCTAAATATTTTACTATCTGGATATACTAATATTAAAATTTTACAATTATTCTTTTTTGAAGTCTGTATCATATTCAATTTTAAGCACCTTAATAAACTACAAGGCATCCAAAAAAAAAAATTACCAGGATGACAAAATAACTAGAAAACCAAGAGAAGGAACTAATGTAAACATGCGTGGATTAAGGAGGAAAAAATTAAAAGTGGTATGGAAGACCCCTATAAATGAAAGGAAAAGTAGATTTTCTTAGTGGTGTTCCTAATTGTAAAACATTAGAAATACTTCCACAGGAATATTTCATAAATTATAATATACTTAAAAAAAACATTTTGATAACTCAAAAATCAAAATTCATCTTAAAAATCAATGGTGTATCATAGTCAAAAAGTGGCAACATTTCTTCATTTAATAGAACATGAACTAATGATGCATCTTACAACTGATGATGTCTTGGATTTGACAAAGTAAGATATTTATCATGGGTTTTGATAAATACATACTAAATAAAAAATCTTTGTGAAATGACTTAGTACTAGTTCCCATAAGTGGAAATTTCAGGCAGAAGAGTTAATGAACTACCTGCCACCAGAGAGCTTTCAAGAATGGTAAAGACTTTCACACTAGGTAGAGACCCAAATGGAGTAAGCCCAAACTCCTCTTCTATTAAAATATTAGATCTCTCCTTTGCTGTAATTAGTATGCTTCAAAAATACTACCACAAATTACTATTTTAGAATGTTGTTCTGTGGTACATTGGACAAAATGTATAGCCTCTCCCTGTATAGCCCCACTGAATTTAAACAACATACATTTCCTGTTTAAGTCTGAAAAGAAAAAAAAGCACACAGGGAGTTATACTTTTATTCTATTGTGTTTCTTAATTCCTCAGTAGATAAGACCAAGGTCTTACATACATCCTGTTAGAATTTATTCACACTGCATCATGTTGGTGCTACTGTAAATGGTATCTTTAGTTAAAAGTTTTGTTCTTGCAGGTTTATAGGAATACAATTGATGTTTTCAAACTGGCTTTGTATCTAGCAACACTGCTAAACTCCAATTACAATAATTTATCTGTAGATTCCTGGAGATTCTCTACATATACAAATATATCATTTATCTATAAAGATAATGATAGTTTTCATTTTCTTTCCTTTTCAAAACTTATTGATTTCTTTTTTCTTGTTCTTGCCTTACTTCCTAGCTGGATCTCCATTATGATGTTGAAAAGTAGTGGTGATA
Organism: Cynocephalus volans; assembly: GCF_027409185.1. Classification (NCBI taxonomy): domain Eukaryota; kingdom Metazoa; phylum Chordata; class Mammalia; order Dermoptera; family Cynocephalidae; genus Cynocephalus; species Cynocephalus volans. The sequence continues at coordinate 15,313,046 of NC_084468.1, forward strand.
GTGGGCATCTTTGACTTATAGTCAATCTAAATGGAAAAGCATTCAAGAAGTGTCATCATTAAATAGAATGTTTGCTGTATCCTTTTAAAATAAACACAACTTATCACATTAAGAAAATTCCATCTATTTCTAGCTTGCTAGGTTTTTTCTATCATGAACAAATGACAAATTTTATCAAATTTATTCTGAATCTATTGAAATAGTCTTGTCACTTTTCTTTTTAATATCTCTTAATACGGTGAATTGTGCTGACTGATTTCTAATGTTGAACCAAATTTTTTCATTCCTGGGAAAATCAATTATCATGGGATATTTTTACATGTTTGATGGTTTACTGTCCTATTTCCTTTAAAATTTTTGTACCTATGGTTGCCACTGAAACTGGACTATAAGTTTCCCTTTGTACTTGTCAAGTTTTGCTATCATGTAATACTACCCTCATAAATTAAATAGCAATGTTCCCTCTTTTTCTATTCTCTAGAAATAGATTATGAAATGTAGGATGCTTTTTGCTTAAATATTTAGAAGAGCATTCTTGTTCTATCAATAAAGTTTATCTTCCACAAAATTGTGGCTTTGTCTATTTCTCTTTTTTAGTTCCGCAAATTTTAGCTTCATATGGTTTTATATAAGGCTATGTTATTAAGTGCTTATAAATTTTAAATAGTTATATCTTTCTGGACAATAAAACTTTTTATAATTATGAAGTGTCCCTCTTTATTTCTAGATAAGGTTTTTTCATCAAACCATACAGTCTAATTATACAGTTGTAAAGCATTTTTTATTTTTCCCATGATACATCTTTTTCAATTATTTCTTTACAACCTTTCTGTAATATTAAAGAGTATAGTGGGTTTTCTGTTCTAATTCACTCTAACATATTTGTCAGGATTCAGTAATTTATTTACGTTTTATATTGCTTTTTATTAATGTACCTGCTGTTATAGGAAATAAGTAATTCCAATTACAGATATATTATTATAAGTATGAGAGAGTGATCATAGTGAGATATTTAAGCAAAAAATAAAAACATGAAATAATGAACCAACTTCAAAGCAAATACTACTACAAAGTTACTAAGCAGTAATATTAAATTTCTGATAGCTAAGAAAAATTTATTCATATATCTTAATTTTATTTTATTTAAATTTTATCTCAATTATTTTATTTTCACTTATTGTCTCTTTCTTCAAAAAAAAGAAGATATAAGACCATGTCATTTCATTTTTCTGCTCAAAAATCTTTTACTTTACCAATATGCATAAAGTACTTGTACATAAACACACACCAAATGACTGCATGGAGCAGAGATGGCCTGTGCCAATTAGGAACATCCATTTGGTATTCATGCTTGATCAAGAGAAAAACTTCTACTTTAAGTATCTCAGATTTCAGGGTTGGTATGACTCAATATGTGTCTATCAAAAACATGGTATTTTAATTTGGGGAGGATCATAAGTTGTAAAGGTCATATACACTGGAACTGTTGTGGCCATTCATATCTCCTATGAAGGAATTCTACTTGAGAATGAAGCCAACTCAGAAGACAGCAGAGTTAAGTGATGGCAAGAATTCAGTAATTTAAATAGTAGTCAATATATTTGGGTTTAAATTCTCTATCTACTTTTGGGGCCGGCCCGTGGCTCACTCGGGAGAGTGTGGTGCTGATAACACCAAGGCCACAGGTTCGGATCCCATATAGGGATGGCCGGTTGCTCACTGGGTGAGCGTGGTGCTGACAACACCAAGTCAAGGGTTAAGATCCCCTTACCGGTCATCTTTAAAAAAAAAAAAAAAAAAAAAAAATCTCTATCTACTTTTGTTCTATTCGTGTCAAGGGTCTATAGGTCTATTTCTCTCCTTTCCTGAAAACTTTGGAACTGATTAAATATTGATCATTCCATTTTGATCCTTTTCTATCAGTATGAAAATTATGACCTCTATTTCTACTTTCTGTGTTAACCCAGATATTAGGATATAGGCTTAAAGTTAATCAAAATCATTATCCATCCTTCCAAGACTTGGACTTCCTTCCTATTTATGTTATTGTTCTGTGTACTCCACTTAACATGATGTTTAATGCTTACACACACATTTACCACTTCATGCTGCTCTCTCTCTCTGCTTTGTGTTTTACACCTCCTTCTCTTTCCTCAATGTATTTTGTTAGTTTTTTTCTACTATATTCCACTTCACAAAATTCTTCTACTGTACAATCTGCTGACAAATATAGCATGTTTTTTTAAAAAGTCAATTTTATTGAGGTATATCTTTCATACAATACACTGTACCAATTTTAAGAACAAATTTAAGTAAATTTTGAAAATGCATAATTTCATTTAATCAAAAACATAACTAAGATATAGAATATTCCCATCAATTCAAATGGTATCCTTGTACCCTTCTGAGTTAATTGCCTGGGACATTGAAAAGTCCAGCTCTAATCTACTTTCTGTCATTATAAATTAGACTTGTTATTTTTAGAGTTACATATAAAAAGCTAACAGAACTAATACACAGAGTTGGTATGAACATGCATATATGTCCTTCCAGACATACTTTATCATCTCTCTTGAATAAATATTTATATGAGTTATTTCTAGGTTGACTGGTAAGACTTGTTTTTGATTTGTTAACATCTTGAGAAACTAAACAGCTGTTTTGCAAAATGGCTGCATCCTTTTACATGTCCACCAGCAATGTATGAGAGATCCACTTGTACCACAGCCTTACTAATAATACATGGCATTGTCGATCTTTTTAACTTTAGCTATTCCAATGGCTGTGTAAGGATAACTCACAGTAGTTTTAATTTGCAGTTTCCTAATGACTGCCGAATTCTGAGCATCTCTTGAAATGTCTTTGTTGGGTTTTGGTAACAGGGTAATGCTGGTCTCAGCAAGAAAACTGGGAAGTGATTCATCCTTAATTTTGTAAGTTTGTATACTGTAATAATATTTATGAGACCTGAAGTTTTCTTTGTGGTAAGGTTTTAATTATGAATCCAGTTTTATAAGTTGATAGAAAACTATACAGGTTATCTATTTCTTATTGAGTCAGTTTTGGCAATCTGCATAAATTATAGCATTTATTTGTAAAAAGTTGTTAAAAAGATTCTCTTATTTCTCTTTTAGTATCTGTACAATCTGTAATGATGTCACTCTTTCATTCCCAATACTGGTTTGGGTATCCTCTCTTCCTTTGATGGCTTTGACCAGAAATTTGGCAATTTTATTGATCTTTGCAAAATACCAACTTTTGGTTTCAATGATTTTCTTTATTGTCCACTTATTTTTCATTTTTTATTTCTGCCCTTACTTTCATTATATTCTTCCCTCCAAATATTTTTTAGTTTCACTTGTACTTGTTTTTCTAAGTCTTTTAAGGTGGAAACCTTCATCATTGACTTAAGAGCTTTGTTCTTTTCTTTTCTTTTTTTAACCTTTCAATTTTATTCATTGTTTCATTTCTTAATATTTTCCTTAATGCTTTCATCATTTAACTGTATATTTAGGAAGCTCTTTAAGAACTAGAGAAACTTGAACATATTGAAAGGATAAGAGCTGTATGAAGAAGTTGGGATCAGGGTGCAGGGAAATGATATAGCTTTCAGAAAGTGAGGAACACTCTGAGAGAGGAGGAAAGGGAGAATGAGTCTTGAAGACTTCTGGAAAGAAATTAAAGGAGACCTAAATAAATGGAAAGACATCTCATATTCAGGGATTGGAAGACTTAATATTATTAAGATGATTGTTAAGATGATCACTACCCCTCAAATTGATCTATAGTTACAACATAATCTCTATACAAATCCCAGATGGGTTTTTTGTATAAATTGGCAAGGTGATCATAAAATTCATATAAAAATGCAAGAGATCCAGAATAGGTTTAAAAAAACAAAATGAAAAACGTTGAAAAGGAAGAAAATAGGAGGACTCACTTCCTGATTTCAAAACTCATTAAAAATCTGCAGTAATCATGACTGTGTGATTTGAGAGCTTTGTTCTTCTCTAATAAAAGTATTTAAAGCTATACAAATTCTCCTCTCTTCACTACTTTAGCTCCATGCCATAAATTTTGATATACTGTCTCTTTATTTTCATTCAGTTCAAAATGTTTATAATTTCCTTATGACGTCCTGTTTCACCCACAGGATATAAATGTGTTAATTTCAAATACAAGGGGATTTTCTAGAAATATTTGTTATTGAATTCTAGTTAAATTCCTTCCAGTCAAAAACATAAAATCATTGTAAAATGATTACAATCATTTTAAATTTATTGAGACCTGATTTATGAATATCATATGATCTGCATTGATGAATATATCACACGCACTTGAAAAGAAGGTGGTGAATCTGCAGTTATTGGGATAAGTGCACTATAAATGTCAATTAGGCCTAACCAATTGATAAAGTTCTTTAAGTCCTCTATATCTCTACTGATTTTCTGTCTTATCTTTTATTTATTTATTTACTTACTTACTTACTTATTTGTTTAAAAATATGACCAGTAAGGGGATCTTAACCCTTGACTTGGTGGTGTCAGCACCACGCTCTCCCAAGTAAGCTAATTTGCCATCCCTATATAGGGATCCGAACCTGCAGCCTTGGTGTTATCAACACCACACTCTCCCAAATGACCCATGGGCCGGCCCCATCTTTCTTCTTTTACTTTTGTCAGTTTTTGCTTCATGTATTTTGAAGTTCTCTTATTGGATGCACATATATTTTACATTGTATGTCTCCTTTCTGAATTGATACCATCATCATTGTAAAATGCCCCTCTTTATCCTTGTTCTTAAGTCTCATGTTATGTCATCCACACCAGCTTTCTTATGATTAGAAACATTTTCATTATGTCTCTTTTTTCATCCTGCTATGGGTCAAATGTGTTGACTTCCATTGTAACAGTGCTCAGAGGGTGAGAAATCCGATTATGGTATTTGAAAGGTGAGGCCTTTAAGAGGTGATTAGATTGTGAGGACTGTGCCCTCATGAATAAAGTGATCCATTCATGGAGTAATAGGTGTGATTCTTTATAAGAAGGGCAAGTGAGAAGATTAGCTCTCACTCTTGCTTATGCTATTCTCTCACCATGTGATACCCTGAGTTGCTGTAGAGAGTCTCCACCCAGAAGAAGGCCCTCACCAGGACTTTAGACTTCCCAGCCTCTGAAACTGTAAGAAAAAAATTTCATTTCTTTAATTATCCAATTTCAGGTATTCTGCTATAAGCAACAGAAATTTACTAATAGACATCTTTAACTTTTAATCTATGTCTTCATATTTACATTGAGTTTCTTGTGGACAACTGAATCTTGCATTTGTATCCAGTCTGAAAATCTCTGCTTTTTAATTGCAGTGTTTATACCATTAAAATTCAATGTTAACTGTTGATATCATTGGGTTTATAGCTACTACCTTGTTATTTATTTTCTATTTGTTTCATCTGCTATATGTTCCTCCACATTCCCCTACCCCACAACATTCTTCTTGGTTAAGTGACAATTTTTTAGTATTCCATTTTATTGACACTATTGAATTATTAGCTATACTCATAGCTAATAGTTTTTAGTTTTTTTGGTGCTTGCCCTAGAGTTTACAATGCTCATTTCAACTTTTCACAGTCTCCTTTCAAACAGTATAGTAATATAATTGTACAATAATTATATATAGTTATTATATAATTTAAGAAGCAGTATACATCTATGTTCCACTCCATCCTATCTGCCATGGTTACACATTTTATATCTGCATCTGTTATAAATTCCAAAATACATTACTTTTACTTTAAAATATTATTTTAAATATATTAAAAATGAGCATCTTTATTTACTCATATATTTACAATTTCTGTCATTTTTTTTCTTTGTGTCGATCTCATGACTAAAGAACTTCCTTCAATATTTCTTGTACTTCAGGTGTGCTAGCAGTGAATTCTTTCATCTATTGTTTTTTATGAAAAACAAATACCTGTTTGTCTCCATTAAAAAAAAAAAAATGTTTTGTTGGGTATAAAATTCTAGGCCACCATTTTTAAATCCCAGTACATTAAAAATGTGCTTCCATGGGTTTTGACAAGTCAATAGGCTTTCTTTCCTTTGTACCTCTGTACACCATGGGCCTTTTTCTCTGGCTGCTTAAAAATTTTCTCTAACACTGACTTTCAGCAATTTGATGATAATGTGTCTTGGTATGGTTTTCTTTGTGTGTATTCAGCTCAGGTGAGCTAACTGGACCTGCAGGGTTATAGTTTTCATTAATTTTTAAAAAATTTTTGGACATTATTTCTCCAAAAATTTTGTTCTGTGGTCCCCTTTTGTTCTGGGATTCCAATTATTTATTTTTTAAAACAATTAATACTACTTTACAGGTTGCTGAGGCTCTGGTTCACTTTTTTCCCAGTTCTTTATGTTTGGGTAGTTTCTGTTATTTTTCAAATTGACTGACCTTTTCTTCTGCACAGTTCCTAATTTGCATTAGAAAACTACACGTTTAAAATGCACAATTTGAAGAGTTGTGACATATAGACTCATAATATCACTGCCACAATCAATGTAACAAAAACTTCCAACACCCCCTAAATGTTTCCTCATGCTTATTATTATTATTGGGTTTTTTTTGTTTTTTTGTGACCGGTAGGGGGATCGCAACCCTTGGCTTGGTGTCGATCGCACCGCGCTCAGCCAGTGAGTGCACCGGCCATCCCTATATAGGTTTCGAACCCACGGTGGGAGCGCTGCTGTGCTCCCAGCGCTGCACTCTCCTGAGTAAGCCACAGGGTCGGCCCTCTCATGCTTATTTTTAATCCATTTCTTCCTCCACTCACAACCTTAAGCAAACACTTGCATGCTTTTGGTTACTACAACAGATTAGTTTGTATTTTCTAGGATTTCATTACAATAGAAATCTCATATCACAGACTTTTTGGTGTGTGTGTGTGGGGGGGGGGGTGTCTGGTCTTTTTCACTTAGAAGAATGATTGAGATTTATCCATACTGTTACCAGTTATCATTAGTTAACTTCCCAATATATCCCATTACATAAAAATACTGCAATTTTTTATCTACTCAGAAATTGGTGAATATGTTTTCATTTTTCTTGAATAATTAATTAAAAGTGAAATGCAGTGTTATATGGTAGGTTTATGTTTAGCTTCTTAAGAAACCAAACTATTTTCATGTTACTGTGTCATTTTACATTTCCACCATCTGCCATTCATGTATGAAAGTTACAGTGGTTGACTAACATCCTCACCATCACCTGGTGTGGTCAGTTGCGTTTTTTTTTGTTGTTGTTGTTTGTTTGCTTTTTCTTTTCTTCTTAATCATTCTGATGTCATCATATCTCATATGGTTTTAATTTGTATTTCCTGTTGACCATCTTTTCACATGCTTATTGTCATTAATACATTTCTGTCTTTAAAAAGTAACTCTTACATGAGGAAAAAAAAGAATATGTACCTATCTGCTCAAATTTTTTGCACACTTTTTAATGTGGTTGTTTGGCATCTTTGCATTGTAAGAACCTCTCCTGTTTTGTTTTTAAACATATTCTGGATATAATTCCTTTATCTGATATAAACATTGTGACTATTTCCTCCCAGTCTATGGTTTGCCTTTACGTTTTCTTAATGACGTCTTCCAAAGAATAAAAGTTGTTAATTTTGATGAAAATCAATTTACCCATTTTTTATTTTCTTTATGGTAGTCATTTTAAGTCTAAGAATCCTTTCTCTACCCCAAGGGTACAAAAGTTTTCTCCTAAAAGTCATAGATATTTAAGTTTTACATTTAGGCCTATGGCCCATTTTGATTATTTTTTGTGAATGGTGTGATAGGTTTAAATTGATGTTTTCTCTATTTCTTTCCTATATTAATATCTATTTGATCCAGCACCATATGTTGAACCATTTGTTTCTATTTTACATCCTCCATTTCCCTCTTAATTATGTTTATATTATCCTTTTAGTCATTAAGCAAAAATTGAGCAAACTGTTACAGCAGCTTTCATCCTTCTCTAATTCTAAGATCTACTATTTCTGGTTCTACTTCTATTGACTGGTATGTCTCCTGACTATAAAATATATTGTCCTGCTTTCTTGCATGTCTAGTAATTTTGTATGGATGGCAGACAATGTGAATTTTACATTTGTGAGAGCTGGATTTTCCACCCACTTTAAAGAGAGTCAGACTTTACTTATTCAGGAAGTTGAGTTACTTGAAGAGCATTTTGAGGTTTATAAAAAAGGTTTTATAGGCAGAAGCAGAAAAGCCTTTTTATTACTTCATTAGCTTTCCTGGATCTCCACTTAATACCTCCTGTATTCAATGATTGTTCTCACTGTGGGTGGTAGAAACTTGAATGACTCTCACACCTGTATGAGTTCTGGGAACTGTTTTATATCTCCCAGAAAGTATGCTTTCCCAAAGGTATTATTTGTCAGGCCTTGTCACCCTATACACACATGGACTGGTCTTCAGTCAGATTCAAGGGCAGGCACTTCATGCTGATCTCTTGAGCTCTTTCTCTGTGTAGCTCCCTACTTTCTGGTATTATGCCCCCACAAATTCCAGCCATTCATAATACACTGAATATCAATCTCTGTCTTCTGAAGTAAGTGAGACCACTGTGTTCTTTTTAGGTCCATCCTGCCTGTGCTGCAGTATGGGAATTATCAACAGGCAAAAAGCTGAAGTGATCAAGGGCCTATATCATTAGTTTCATTTTTCCTAGGGATCACAGTCCTGTGCTTTCTATTTTCCAATGTCTGATAATTTCTGTAAATATATGGTCCAGTTTCCTAGCTGTCTAGAGCAGAATACAAATCCAAACCCTATTACTATCTCATGATCAAAGGTAGAAATCCATCCTCTAACTTGTTAATTTCAAAAATTTTGCTTATATAAGTTTTATTCTGTTCTTTTTCAAATAGTTAACATCTTTTTAATAGCTTCCATTCTCTGCAGATACTTAGGTCTGTCATTTCTTTAAATATGGAAAATTTTTCTTTTAAAATTAAGTCAGTATTTGATCATTCCAATACCTTATATCATATAAGTCTGTTTCTGCTGTCTTATGGTTCTTGCTCATCTTGCCTTGTTTCTTTGTGCAATTAATTTAGTACTTACTGGCTTTTGCTCTCAAAAGATTAGATTCCCTACAGCCTAGTATAGACGTGCCCTCCTCCAGAGAGTTCTGACAACACCCAATGAATAAGTTATGTTACATGGCAACAGGAAATTAAGGTTGCAGATGGAATTAAGGTTGCAAATCAGCTGGCCTTAAATTAAAATTATCCTGGTGGATGCAATGTAATCATAAAGGTCCTTAATTTGGGAAGAGGGAATCAGAAAAAAAGAGATGGCATTGTGAGAAAGACTTGACTACGGTTACTGGCTTGGAAGAAGACCATAAGCCATGGAATTCTAGCAGCCTCTAAAAGCTGGAAAACACAAGAAAATGGGTTCTGGCCTAGAGTCTTCATGAAGAAACACAGTCCTGCCTACTATTTAATTCTAGCCCAGTGAGATCCATTTCAGACTTCTGACCTCCAAAACTATAAGATGATAAATTTGTGTCTTAACCCACACACAAAACTTGTGGTATCTGTTACAACAGCAATAGGAAACTAATTCATGCTACAAACAAATTTCACGGCTTGAGATTTCTTGATTGACTCAGGGTACAGATCTGCTAGATGGCCATGGCCAGTTCAATGTTAGATATTTTTCTCCCTTTACATTATCTTTTTGTTTCACCAAGACAATCTTCTGGGACTGGGGAAAGGAAGGATTACTCGTTTTTACCCTGAAGGCATGACCCTTTGATGTCCCTGTTTAATGTAAAGACAATCCACCATAGAACTACCTACTTGAATAGGCCCTGGGACTTGAATTCTGATCCTCCTATTAATCAGCCATGAAAGCACAAATATATGGTATTAATAAATGACTTTAAGCTTAAGCAGCTTTTTACCTTTTGTTTTCTATTTGCTTCTAAAATCAGCTTGGGTATACTCAACTGTCTTTTTAGCTCTTTACCACTTTTAATTTTCTTTTTTAACCTGGCATTTTTCATTTTCAGCAGAAATGTTGATTTAGATAACTTAGGTCACCCTTCCAAAGATCAAAATTCTTAGTTCATTCAGTTTGACTATACAATACATTTCATTTAAATGAATACACACAATTACCCATTCCCCTATTGAGAGCTGTGTGACTTTTCATTTTTTTTTTTGTTATTATAAACAGTGCTACACAGAAAACCTTCCTAAATGTCTCATCCTTCCTAGTGTTACTTTCTTCCGGGTTGAAATCTGTAAGTGGAATTACCTAGCTGTAGGGTATGAGCATTTTCAACTTTACTAGATATTACATTACATGGGTGAATCATCTTACAATCCTATCAGCAGTGAGTTCTTATTCTCCCCAAATGGTCACCAAAAGTTGGTATTAATCAGACTTCATATTTGCCCAACCCATGAATATTTATCATTTAAATTTGCAGTTCCCTGATTATTACTGAGGTTTAGCATATTTTCATAATTCTATTTTCAGATTTCCTCTTTCACCATTTTTCAACTGGACTGTCGGCCTTTTTAAAATTCATAGTTTTATGTATTCCGGGTAATAACTATCAATTTCATGAGTTAAAAACATTCCCCAATTATGATTTGACTTCTCATTTTGTTCTTTCATACAGTAATTATTTTGTTTAATTTTAATGTAATGTACCATAGTCAAATATTTTTTATATCTTGTTTTACGGTTTGTGCCTTTTTTTATATAAGAAAAAATCTGAAAATCAAAGATAATCATTTTATGTGTGTATGTGGATTTGGTTTTCACATGCAGCTCTTTAATCCATCAAAATTCATTTTTTTTATGAAGAGTGTAGTCCAGAAAACCAATTTTATCCTAAGCACCATTTCATTTATTACCCATAAAATCACAAAATGTGTGGAGGTCTGTATTTTTGTAGTTAATAGCCTTATTAAGGTATAACTTACTACCAGAAAATTCACTCAATTTCTGTCTCTAAAGATTTGCTTTTTCTAGATATTACATATAAGTAGAATCATACCATATGTACTCTTTGTGTCTGGCTTCTTTCACTGAACATAACGTCTTTGAGGTTCATCTGATTGTAGCATATATTAGTACTTCAATCCTTTTTATGGCTGAACAGCATTCCATTGTATGGACATACCACACTTTATTGATTTGCCAGCTGATGGAACATTGTTTGTTTCTATTTTTGCTATTGTGAATAATGCTGCTATGAATATTTGTGCCTTTGTGGGGAATATATTTTCATTTCTATTGGGTAGGTACATAGGAATAGAATTGCTAGGTCATACAGTAATTCTATGTTTAACATTTTGAGAAAATGCCAAACTGTTTTCCAAAGTGGCTGCACTATTTTACATTCCCATCAGCAATTTTTCCACATCCTTACCAATACTTGTCTGCCTTTTTTATTATGGCCATTCTAGTGGGTGCAAAGTGCTATCTCATTTCCCTAGTGACTAATGATGTTAAACATCTTTTCATGTGCCACTGGCAACTCACATGTTCTTTGGTGATATGTCTATTCAAATCCTTTGTCCATTTTTCAATCAAGTTACACTATTTGTCTTTTCATTACTGAGTTATAAGAGTTCTTTTAGATATGAATACCTTATTGGATATATATCTATCTGCAAATATTTTCTCCAAGTCTGTGGGTTGCCTTCATTGGCAATTTTAAGTCCGATTTATCCACTTTTTTCTTTGTGGATCTGTTTTTAGGCTCTCTGTTGTCCTGTTCATGTACTCCCATGCCACAATGTGTTAAGCACTATTTTACAATTGTTAAAATATTCATTTAACATTTTATGATTTCCTTAATAAATGTCTAACATACTTGTTGGACTCCTACCATTTCTAATAATATATCTATAGATTCTCTCACATTTTTCTACACAAATAACCTGTAGAAAACAATAACGGTAATTCCTTTTTCAAGTCATGTGCTTTCTCTTTTTTAAATTTTGTTTTGGCTGTAGCCTCCAGTTAATATTAAACAGAACTGGTAATAGTGAGCATCCTTGATAATTTATTCATTACAAATGAAATTCTTCTAAAGTGTCAAAATCCTATATAATGCTTGCTGTAGACTTTTGGTTGATAGCATGTCTGTATCAGAATAAAGATTTCCTTCTGTGGCATCTTGTTTTATTTTCTTCCAGGGTTAAGAACATTTGTTAACTGGGAACATGGGGAAAAGGCTGGGCAGTGTTTAGGACCAGAGGTTTCAACGAGATCAAAATCAGCTTACTAAGTGAAAAAGAGCAGTAGAGGATACTGAATTACATACACTAGAGTTTAAAATTTCAGAGCTTTGGCACCACTAACCCTCAGGCCTGGAGGCAGCAGCACCGACCCAGCACCCTCCGTGGGACCATGGCCAGGTGAGACTCTGCTCCCGAGAGGCACGCCCTACTGACCCTTAGGCACTGAGACAGCAACAGGCAGCCGAGTGTTGGCAACATTCCCTGCCACTGCTGCAGACACCAGGGTGGAATGAGTGAATGGTGACAGCCTCTACCTCAATGACTAAACACCAACAGAGAGATATTAGAGATATGAAAAAAATAATAAAGTACACCACCACCAAAGGAATATAATAACTCTCAAGTACTAGATCCTATAGAACAGGAAGTCATTGAAATGACTGACAAGGAATTTTGAGCAACAATTCTAAGGAAACTAAATGAGATACAAAATGACTCAGACAACACAATGAAATGAGAAAAAGTGTGCACGACCTGAAAGAGGAAATGTACAAAGAAATCGATGCCCTGAAAAAGAAGGTAGCAGAGCTTGTGGAGCTGTAGGACTCATTCAACAAAATAAAAAACATAACAGAGAGCTTAAACAGCAGGCTAGAAAAACTAGGAGAGAATTTCTGATCCTGAAGATAGTCAATTTGAAATAACACAGGCAGACAAAAAGAAAGAAAAAAAGTTTTTTAATTGAAGAAAATCTAAGAGAGATGACAACCTTAAGCACTCAAATCTCCAAATCATGTTTATTCCAGATGGGGAGGAAAAAGGAAATGGCATTGAAAACATATTCAATGAAACAACAGCAGAAAACTTCCCAGGTATAAGGAGAGATACAGATCTTCAGATGCAGAAGGCTCAAAGATCCCCAAACATATTCAACCCAAAAAGGTCCTCTCCAAGATGTGTTATAGTCAAACTGGCAAAACTCAAGGATAAAGAGAGAATCTTAAAAGCTGCGAGAGAGGGCCGAGCCCGTGGCGCACTTGGTAGAGTGCTGCGCTGGCAGCGCGGCGACACTCTCACCACGGGTTCGGATCCTATATAGGACTGACCGGTGCACTCACTGGCTGAGTGCCGGTCACGAAAAAACGACAAAAAAAAAAAAAAAAAAGCTGCGAGAGAGATGCATCAAATCACCTAAAAGGGTGCCTCTACCAGATGAACATCAGACTCTTCATCAGAAACCCTAAAAGCTAAAAGAGAATGGGATGATATATTTAAAATACTAAAAGACAAAAATTACCAGCCAAGAATACTTTATCCAGCAAGGCTATACTTCAGAAATGAAGGACAAATAGTATATTTCCCAGAGAAGCAAAAACTTCAGGAGTTCACTACCACACGACCAGCCTTACAACTAATTCTCGAGGGAGTACTGGGTCTGGTATCTGAACAACAAAACAATCATCACTACCATGAATACTGAAGAAAGAACAAAACCCACCAGTAAAATAAAATGCTAACAGTGAAGAGAGAAAAAAGTTTATCTACTATCCCAAGAAACCACCAAACACACAAAACAAACAGAAAGAAAGGAACAAAAGATATTTAAAACATCCAAACAAAAATCAATAAAATGCCAGGAGTAAATCAATACCTTTCAATAAGAATTCAATGTAAAAGGATTAAACTCCCAATTCAAAAGACGCTGCCTGACTGACTGGATTAAAAAGAAGGACCCAACAATATGCTGCCTTCAAGAGACCCACCTCACCTGTAAAGACAAACATAGACTAAGAGTGAAAGGATAGAAAAAGACATACTTTTCAAATAGAAATAAAAACGAGATGGAGTAGCTATTCTTATATAAGATAAAATAGACTTTAAACCAAAAACCATAAACAAAGATAAAGAAGGCCACTATATAATGATAAAAGGACCTGTACAGTAAGAAGACACAACAATCATAAACATATATGCACTCAACATTGGAGCACCCAGATATATAAAGCAAACACTATTAGACCTAAAGAAAGAGATAAACACTAATACCATAATAGCAGGGGGCCTGAACACCCGACTCAACACTGGACAGATCACTTAGGCAAAAAATCAACAGAGGAACACAAGATCTAAACAGCACTTTAGACCAATTGGACTTGGCAGACATCTACATAACATTTCATCTGACAACCTCAGAATATTCATTTTCATCAGCACATGGAACATTATCCAGGATGGACCACATGTTAGGTCACAAATCAAGTCTCAATGAATTCAAAGAAATTGGAATTTTTCCATGTATTTTTTTCAGACCACAATGGATTAAAACTAGAAATCAATAACAAATGAAACTATGGAAACTATACAAATACACGGAAATTAAACAACATTCTACTTAATGACATATGGGTCCAAGAAGAAATTAAACAGGAAATCAAAAAATTTATTGAAACTAATGAAAATAATGACAGATTATACCAAAACCTGTGGATATTGCAAAAACAGTGCTAAGGGGGTAATTTATTGCAATAAATGCTTACTTCAGAAGAATGGGAAGATGGCAAGTAAAGAACCTAACAGTCCACCTCAAAGAACTAATAAAACAAGAACAATCCAAACCCAAGTTAGTAGACAGAAAGAAATAAGATCAGAGCAGAACTAAATGAAATAGAAACCCCCAAAATGACACAAAAGATCAATGAAACAAAAAGTTGATTTTTTGAGAAGATAAATTGACAAGCCATTAGCAAGGCTAACTAAAAAATAATAGAGAAGACACAAATAACAAAAATTAGAAATGAAAAAGGTGATTACAACCAATATCACAGAACTATAAGGAATCATTAGAGAATAGTATGAACAACTATACACCAACAAATTTGAAAATCTAGAGGAAATGGATAAATTTCTGGACACACACGAACTACCAAACTGAGCCAAGAAGACACAGAAAATCTGAACAGACCAATAACAATCAAAGAGATTGAAGCTGTAATCAGCAGTCTCCCAACAAAGAAAAGCCCAGGACCAGATGGCTACATTGCAGAATTCTACCAAACCTTTAAAGAAGAATTAATACCAATTCTCTACAAACTATTCCAAAAAATTGAGACAGAGGCCATTCTTCCAAACTCATTCCATGAGGCAAACATCACCCTGATACCAAAACAAGACAAAGATGCAACAAAAAAAGAAAACTACAGTCCAATATCTTTGATGAATATACATGCAAAAATTCTCAATGAAATACTAGCTAATAGAATACAACACATACATAAAATTATATAGCATGATCAAGTGAGATTCATCCCATGGATGCAAGGTTGGTTCAACACACCCAAATCAATAAATGTGATACACCACATCAACAAAATCAAAGACAAAAACTATATGATCATCTCTATAGATGCTGAAAAAGCATCTCACAAAATTCAACATTTGTTCATGATTAAAGACTCTATAAATTGGGTACAGAAGGGAAGTATCTCAACACAAAGCCATATATGACAAACCCACTGCCAATATCATCCTGAATGGGGAAAAGTTGAAAGAACAGGAACAAGATAAGGATGCCCAATCTCGCCACTCCTATTCAACATAGTGTTGGAAGTACTAGCCAGAGTAATCAGTGAAGAGAAGGAAATAAAGGGCATCCAGATTGGAAAAGATGAAGTCATACTGTCCCCTTGTGCAGATGATCTGATCCTATATGTAGAACAGCATAAAGATTTTCCAAAAACCTCGTAGAGTTGATAAATGATTTCAGCAAAGTTGCAGGATACAGAATCAACACGCAAAAATCAGTAGCATTTCTATACTCCAACAATGAACTGTCAGAAAAAGAAATCAAGAAAGCTAGCCCATTTATAATAGTTACCAGTAAAATTAAATGCCTAGGAATAAAGTTAACTGAGGATGTGAAAAATCTTTACAATGAGAACTACAAACCACTGTTGAGAGAAATTAAAGAGGACACAAGAAGATGGAAAGATATCCCATGCTCTTGGATTGGAAGAATCAACATTGTAAAAATGTTCATCTTCCCAAAGTGACCTACAGATTCAATGCAATCCCCATCAAAATTCCAATGACATTCTTCTCAGAAATGGAAAAAATAATTATAACATTGATATAGAATATAAGACTACAAATAGCCAAAGCAATTCTGAGCAAATAAAATAAAGCTGGAGGCATAACACCACCTGACTTTAAACTATACTGCAAAGCTATAGTAACCAAAACAGCATGGTACAGGCATAAGAACAGACACACAGACCAATGGAACAGAATAGAGAATCCAGATATCAACCCATACACCTACAGCCATCTGATCTTCAACAAAGGCACCAAGACTACACACTGGAGAAGAGACTGCCTCTTTAGTAAATGGTGCTGGGAAAACTGGACATTCATATGTAGGAGAAAGAAACTAGACCTGTACCTCTTGCCATATACCAAAATCAACTCAAAATGGATTAAAGAATTAAATATACGTCCTGAAACAATACAACTACTTAAAGAAAATATAAGGGAAACACTTCAGGAAGTAGGATTGAGCACAAACTTTATGAATACAATCCCCAAAGCACAGGCAACCAAAGAAAAAATAAAATATCAAACTAACAAGCTTCTGCACAGAAAAAGAAACAATTAACAGAGCAAAAGACAACCAACAGAGTAAGAAAAAAATACTTGCAAAATATACATCTGACAAAGGATTAATATCTAGAATATATAAGGAACTCAAACAACTTAACAGTGAAAACAAGCAACCCAATTAAAAAATTGGCAAAGTAGCTGAATAGGCATTTCTCAAAGGAAGATATACAAATGGCCAACAGACACATGAAAAAATGTTCAACATCACTCAGCATTCAGGAAATGCAAATCAAAACCACTCTGAGACACTATCTCACTCCAGTTAGGATAGCTAATATCCCAAAGACTGAGAATGATAAATGCTGCAGAGGATGTGGAGAAAAAGGAACCCTCCTACACTGCTGGTGGGACTGCAAAATGGTGCAGCTTTTATGGAAAATGATGTGGAGGTTCCTCAAACAATTACAGATAGATCTACGATATGACCCAGCTGGTTCACTGCTGCGTATATACCCAGAGGAATGGAAATCATGTCCAAGGATACCTGTACTCCCATGTTTATTGCAGTGCTATTTACAAAGCCAAGAGTTGGAACCAGCCTAAATGCCCATCATCGGATGAGTGGATAAGGAAAATACGGTATATCTACAAAATGGAATACTACTCTGCTATACAAAAAAAAAGAAATACTACCATTTGCAGTAACACAGATGTACTTAGAGAAAATTATATTAAGATAAAGAGAAATACCACATTATCACTTATCTGTGGGAGCTAATAAAAATAAATAAATATACAAACAAATAAATGGTGAGCAGGGAGACACAACAATCACAATTCCTTGTCAAGTCAAGTGAACAGATATAATGTTGATGAGGGAGGGGGGAAGGAGGAATTGGTAAAGGGACACAAAAATCAACTACATTGTATATTAATAAAATAAAATAAAATATAAAAAATAAAAAAATAAGATTTCAGACCTTTATGTTAAGAGAAATATGCCAGGCACAGAAGGAGAAATACCACAAGTCCTCATTCATAAGTGGGAACTAAAACAAACCACATAAATTTAAAAAAAGAAAGAATGAAAAAAGAAAAAAAAAAAAAAAAGATTTCAGATGTTGAAGAATTCTAGTATAGGGTCTACAGAAGTATCTTCCAAACTTTTAAAATACAAGCTGCTACCAGAAAAATTTGACCATGTACCCTCAATATCTATGTTCGAAATTAATAAGAAAATAAGACAAAGATTAAATTTAAAATATTTTTTAAATGTCTTCATATTGTTGAAATCTTCATAATAATCATTAGCTGATGACTCAAAGCATGTATAACATCTACCTATTGCTACATAACAAAAGAATACAAACTTAGTACCTTAAAACAATATGAATGCATTCGTTCACAGTTCTTTGGGTCAGAAGCCTGGCACAACATGGTTGGTTCTGCTCAGGGTATAATAAAGCTGCAGTAAAAATGTTGACCAAGTGGAGTTCTCATTGGAGGTGCTGGGAAAAATCTGTTTACAAGCTGTTGTTAGCAGAATTCAGTTTCTTTTGATTTTAGGACAGAGGCCTTCATTACCTTGCTGTCAACCAAGGATCTCCCTCCTCCGCTACCTTTATTCCTTGATATGTGGCTCTCTCCATCTTCAAGCCAGCAACTGTGCACAGAATTGGAATCTCTCACTTCTCTTCTACCACCGGCAGAGAAAACTCCGCTTTTAAAGAGCTCATTTGATTAGGTTAGGCCCACCCAAATAATCTCCCTATAACATAATCTAAGCATGAGGCTGGGAGAAGGAGGGTTTGAGGAGGGGCTCAGGTATTGAGAGCCATCTTAAAATTTAGCCAACCATTTCATGATTATACACTTAGGGTAAGATTCATTATTAATTACAGTGACTATAAATTCACATATTAAATTCCCATCTTACTATGTTTCAATTTTTTTGATCTCATTTCTTTTCAAATCTGATTAGAATTACATTGCTTTTACCTCATAATAAAGCTAATAAAGAGTTTATGCTAGGAGAAATAAATATATCACCTTTGAAGTTTTCTTCTTGTTCACCTATGCTTAAATTTTGATCTTTGATGTTACTATTGTAATTGTTTTGGGGCACCACGACCACACCCATATAAGATGGCAAACTTAATCAAGAAATGTTGTTTGGGTTCTAACTGTTCCACCAACCAGCTGTTCCCCCTCTCTCTAGCTCCTCTGTTTCTCTGGCTTCCTTATTACCTGAGACACAACAATATTGAAACTAGGCTAGGCCAATTAATATCCCTGCGATGGCCTCTAAGTGTTCAAGTGAAAGAAAGAATCATGTATCTTTCACTTTAAATCAAAAGCTAGAAATTATTAAGGTTAATGAAGAAGGCAGGTTGAAAGCTGAGACAGGCTGAATGTCTCATTCTGCCAAGCAGTTAGCCAAATTGTAAATGCAAAGGAAAAGCTCTTGAGGGAAATTTAAAGTGCTACTCCAATAAACGCACAAATGATAAGAAAGTGAAAATGTCTACTGTAGATATGGAAAAAGTTTCAGTGGTTGGGACAGAAGATCAAACTAGCCACAATGCTCCCTTAAACCAAAGCCTAATGTACAGCAAGGCCCTAATTCTCTTCAACTATGCAAAGGCTGAGAGGTGAGGAAGCTGCAGAAGGAAAGTTTGAAGCTAGCAGAGGTTGGCTCTTGAGGTTTAAGGAAAAAAGCTATCTCCATAACATAAAAGTGCAAGGTTAAACAGTAAGTGCTGATGTAGAAACTGCAGCAAGTTATCCAGAAGATCTAGCTAAAAGCATTGATGGTGGCTACACTAAACACATTGTCAATGTAGATGAAATAGTCTTATTTTTGAAGATGCTGTCTCAGGCTTTCATAGCTAAAGAGAAGAAGCTTCAAAGGACAGGCTGACTCTGTTGTTAGGGGCTAATGCAGCTGGTGACTTTAGGTTGAAGCCAATGCTCATTTACCATTCCAAAAATCCAAGCACCCTTAAGAATCATACTAGGGCTGACCCCGTGGCTCACTCGGGAGAGTGTGGCACTGGGAGCGCAGTGGCACTCCCAGCGCAGGTTCAGATCCTATATAGGGATGGCCGGTGAGCTCACTGGCTGAGCACGGTGCGGACGACACCAAGCCAAGGGTTGCGTTCCCCTTACCGGTCACACACACACACACACACACACACACACACACACACAAAAGAATCATACTAAATCTACTCTGCCTGTGCTCTCTATAAATGTAACATCAAAGCCTAGATGATAGCATATCTGTTTACAGCACAGTTTACTGAATTTTTTTTTTTTTTTTCCAAAAGATGACCGGTAAGGGGATCTTAACCCTTGACTTGCTGTTGTCAGCACCACGCTCACCCAGTGAGCAACCGGCCATCCCTATGTGGGATCCGAACCCGTGGCCTTGGTGTTATCAGCACCACACTCTCCCGAGTGAGCCACAGGCCGGCTCGTTTACTGAATATTTTAAGCCTATTGCTGAGACCTACTGCTCAGAAAAAGATTTCTTTCAAAATATTACTGCTCACTGCCAATGACTGATCATCCAAGAGCTCTGGTGGAGATATACAAGATTAATGTTGTTTTCATGCCTGCTAACACAATATCCATTCTGTAGCCCATGGATCAAGGAGTAATTTCAACTTTCAAGTCTTAAGATTTAAGAAATACATTTCATATTTCATCAGGCTATATAGCTGCCATGGATAGTTCCTCTAATGGATCTGGGCAAAGTCAATTGAAAACCTTCTGTAAAGGATTCACCATTCTAGATCTCATTAAGAATTAACTGTGATTCATGAGAGGTCAAAATATCAACTTTTACAGGAGTTTGGAAGAAGCTGATTCCAACCCTCATGGATGACACTGAAGGGTTCAAGACTTCAGTGGAGGAAGTAACTGCAGATGTGGTGGCAATAGCAAGAGAACTAGAATTCTAAATAGAGCCTAAAGATATGACTGAATTGCTGCAGTCTCGTGATTAAACTAACTGATGAAGAGTTGCTTCTAATGGATGAGCAAAGAAAGTGGTTTCTTGAGATGGAATCTTCTACTCCTGGTGAATATACTACGAACATTTTGAAATGACAACAAAGGATTTAGAATATTACATAAACTTAGTTGATAAAGCAGTGGCAGCGTTTGAGAGGATTGACACCGATTTAGAAAGAAGTTCTACTCTGGGTAAAATGCTATCAAACAGCACCCCGTGCTGCAAAGAAACCTTTCATGAAAGGAAGAGTCGATCAATGCAGCAATCTTCACTGTTGTCTTATTTTAAGAAATTGCCATAGTCACCCCAGCCTTCAGCAAACACCACACTGATCAGTCTGCATCATCATCGAGGCAAGACCCTCCACAAGCAAAAAGATTATGACTCATTGAAGGTTAAGATGATTATTAGTGTTTTTTAGCAATGAAGTATTTTAAAATTAAGGTATGTACACTGTTTCTTTAGACATAATGCTACTGCACACTTAATAGACTACAGTATAGGGTAAATATAACTTTTATATGCACTGGGAAACCAAAAATTTTGTGACTTGCTTTATTAACAATACTTGCTTTACTGTGGTGGCCTGGAACCAAACTCATAGTATCTCCAAGGTATTCCTGTGCAAGGTAATATGAGAGGAATTTGAAGCTGGTGAAGGTAACTGCAGGTACTATAGTAACAACAAAATAAAAATGCAGCTCAATTTCTGACTAAACTCACATCCTAATACTAACAGCCTAGCAGCAAAGGAGGCACATCCTTTTCCAGGCATACATGATACTCACCTCTCTGTCCGCTCTTCTACATACTATTTCTGACAATCATTCAAAAATTACACACCAAAAAAGTGAGAAAAAACAACCCATCATCAAGAAACAAAGAAATTAAAACAGAACCATACTCAAACATGACACAGATGATAGAAATATCGGAAAGGGACTTTAAAATAACTATGATTAATATGTTAAAGATTCTAGTGGAAAAACGAGCAACATGCATACACAAATGAGTGAGCAACATGCACACACAGTCAACAGATAAAAACTATAAGAAAGTCAAATGAAAATTCTAGAAGTAAAAACTTAGTAACAGAGAAGAGTGTCTTCCAAAGGTTCTTCAGTGGAGTCAACATAGCCAAGGAAGAAATCATTGAACATGAAGACAGGTCAATAGAATGTATCCAAACTGAAACACAAAGAGTTAAAAAATAAAATAAAATAAAAAAGAGTGGGGTGGAAAAAGAGCTATGAGAAAAAATCAACTTGTCTAAAATAAATGTAACTTGAATACCAGAAGGAAAAGAGAATAGAACAGAATATGAAATAGCTCAGAATGCTACAAATGTAATAAAAGACTTCAAAACCACAGATCCAGGAATATCAGAGAACACTAAACAAAATAAATACTTGAAAAAATATCTTGAAAGCGGCCAGAGGAAAAAAGAATGAATTACAAACACAAGAACAAAGATAAGAAGCACAGCATATTTCATATATCTAAAACTATGCAAGGCAAAAGACAATTAATTGACATCTTTAAAGTGCTGAAAGGAATAAAACCGTCAACTCAGAATTCTATACTCAGCAAAAATATCTTTTGAACATGAAGGTGAAACAAATACATTTCAGATAAATGAAAACTGAAAGAATTCATTTTCAGCAGACCTGTACTATAAGAAATGTTAGAGGAAATTCTTTGGGCAGAAGAAATATGTTACCACACACACATTTGGATTTACATGAAGAAATGAAGATTCCTGGAAAATGGCCAAGATGAAGGTAAATATAAGACACTTTTTACTATTTTTATCACTCTAAAAGATAATCAACTATCTAAAGAAAAATAGTTATATGTAAAGTTTATAGCATATGTAAAATTTTTGCAAATCATATAACTGAAAAGACTTGTATCTATACTATATAAAGACCTCTTAAAACTCAACATTAAGAAACTAACCAACCCAAATTTTTAAAAAATGGGCAAAAGATTTGAATTGACACATCACCAAAGAAGACACATGAACAGCAAATAAGCACATGAAAAGATGCTCAACATAATTTACCATTGATATGTAAAGTAAAAATGCCAATTAAAATACCACTACACACCTATTAGAATGACTAAAAAGAAACTGCTCACAGCACTCCTAGGAGCACTGTTAACAGGGCTGGTAAGAATGCGGAGCAACTGAAATTCTCATAAATCACTGGTAGAAATGCGAAACGGGAAACAGTTTGACAATTTCTAACAAGTTAAATATATACTACAACATGATCCAATAACCCCAATCCTAGGTTTATACCCAAGAAGAAAATGAGTGCACTTCACAAAGTTAGTGGAAAAATAGAATTAAAAGATAACACGAATTTTTCTACAAACTTTTTGACGACCCCTTGGTAAAACTTATCTTTACACAAGATAAACAAACTGTGGTATAACAAAATACCACTCAGCAATAGAAAGGAACATGTTGAGTATTCCTCATTTGAAATGCTTGGAACCAGAATGTTTCAGATTTTTATTTTGGAATATTTGCATTATTGCATTATACTTACTGATTCAGCATTCCTAATGGGAAAATCTGAAATCCAAAATGCTCCAATGAGCACTCCTTTTGGGCATCATAATGGCACTCAAAAAGTTTTGGATTTCGGGGCATTTAGGATTTTAGACTTCCAGATTAGAGATACTCAACTTGTATTGACACATGTAACACCACCAATGTATCCAAAATGCGTATTGTTAATTGAAGGAAGCCAGACTCAAAAGTAGTACTATATGATTCCATTTATATGACACTAGAAAAAGCAAAACTATCAGGTCAAAAAGTCAGATCCATGGATGCCAGTGCCTGGACATAAGAAAAGGGATGACTACCATAGCACACAAAAGAACTTTTGGGGATGATTCTATTTCTTGATTGTTGAGGAGCTGGTTAACCAAATGTTTATGTGTCAGAACTCAAAAGAACTGTATTCTATAAATTCACCCTAATAAACCATGCCAAAAATAATTTTTTAAAATATGGCATAAGAGCTGATTTTTGAAGCAGGAATGATAAAGGTCCTTATTGAAAATTAAATGAACTGTGAGGTTAGAATGCCTGGTGGGTTATTATCCTCAGGGTTTGTGGTAGTGAAGGCTAAAAATTAGGTGTCAAAGTCATCAGGGAATGTGGAAAGATAACCTGGCTTCCAGCATACCCAGGGTACGCTAAAAATCCCATGATCCTCAAAAATAAAGAGCCTATTGTATAACGATGATTTGAAAGCAAAAGCATGACACAGAGTACACACGGAAAAACTACCCTCAAAAAGAAAAAAAGGCTTTTTGAGAATAAATGTAAAGATAATGTGAAATGTTCTTATGGATATGACATTTTGTAGAAGAAATCAACTTCTATATACATACAGGAGAAAATCAGAGGAAAATTAGAAGAAATGTCATTTAAAAAAACGAAATAACAATAAAAGAATTTATTTTAGTCCTACTTTACCTTACATAACCTCTTTCACCACTAGTCAATCCTCCACCCTAGTCAGGTGTTTGTATCCTATCTCAACTCTATTGCCAAACACTCTCCTCATTCCTTTTTCCTTGCCTATATAGGCCTCTACCCCTCGTTCTTCTCTATCTCTTCTTTTGCCTACATCAAATTCTGTGTCTTCTAAGAATGTATACCCCTAATTAAACCATCCCTCATTAATATCTGTTCATCTTTAAATGTTGACTGTACTTATTTGTGCCATACAATTTAAGTAACTAAGCTACATCAATGAAGCCTGAGTTCAGAAAACTGGGGTTCTGATAGTTACATTTCAAATTTGAATATTTAAAATCAGAATATTTTGGGAAATCTATTATTTCCATAAGCTATGAAATGGCATTCTAATATCTGGCATCTAAACCTATTCTATGATAGCCTCATATTGCTACATGGATTAACAAACCCCAAACCAAACCAAAACCAAAACTACAATTTAAAAAACATCTGTTTTTAGAAGATGCATCCAGATCCCTACTTTGGAAAATACAGTCACTAAATATATTAAATATAGGCAAGAGGAAGGATGTGTCTTTTGTGCTTTCCTATGGCACAAGACCAGTCCTGGGCAACAGTGTGAAGTCCAATTTCCCCCCCAAATATCAAATCTTCTATTCTTGTGTTCTACTCTTTGGCCCACTAATACCATTTCTACGGCCATAAACTTTGCTGAATCTAATCTCTCCTCACCCTCAAACAGAGGTATGTCTAGATTTATGATACAAAAGTAAAGCATACCAAGTGATGGTTAGTTACAGGGAATAGTGAGTAACTAAGTAGAATAGAGATAAAACTTGCTAATGACAAGTAATAATAAACTTGAGAGTAGGTATACCATTCCCCACTCTGCTTATCATAATGCAAATTATTCAAGTTGACCTGATGGCCACAAATTTAATATTGTGTTTTCAAAATGGAAATACATCCGATACAATGCTTTAAACTTACCTATTTACTTTTAAACAGATTCTTCAGTTGCTAGATTCAATTCTACGTCTTAAAATTTGATTAAATGTATGCAATTAATATCACACATATAGCAAATCTGATAATTTTGACCTACATAGAAAACAAACTGACTGTCTTTTCCTAAAGGCCACAATTACCTAATGAAGTGCTTCTTCAGTCAACACTCAGATGATAAATTCATTTATGCGTCTCTTTATTTCAATGCTGGAAAACCCATACACCCTAGTAAATAAATGTAAAACTATAATCTATATAAAATTCCAATACTTTGTATTTGTTAGAATTTTGCTATTAAACATTGACTCCTGGATTTAAATGTAATAGATATTAAGACAAAAGGCAACAGCCTAGACTTTGGGGTTTGGGGGAGATAGGAAAAGATGATGTCAGGGAAGGTTTTCCAGAAATGACGATGCCCAAAAGTTGAGTCTTAACAGAAGAGTAAGAGTCAGCTAGGCTAAACAAGGAGAGGCACATTTAGAAAAGGACAGCAGCATGTATAAAGACACACAGACAAGATAACTCGATATGCTTAAGAACAGCACTATTCAATAGGACTTTCTGTAATGACAGAAATGTTCTGAATCTGTGCTGCCCAATACAGTAGATGAGGAACTAATTTTTAAACTGTATATAGTTTTAATTAATTTAAATTTAAATAGCCATGTCAAGAAATTGAAAAAAATATGGCAGGAGTAAAGAATGTGATATTAAAGAAGGGCAATATTAAAGGCTGGAGAGATGTGCAGACACAG
This sequence comes from Cynocephalus volans, assembly GCF_027409185.1. NCBI lineage: Eukaryota > Metazoa > Chordata > Mammalia > Dermoptera > Cynocephalidae > Cynocephalus > Cynocephalus volans. The sequence continues at coordinate 15,339,208 of NC_084468.1, forward strand.
ATCCTGAAAGGCCTACCATGTTTTGCCAAGTTGTTAATTTTTATCCAGCGAGCCAGAATGAGCCATGGAAGGCCTTTAAGTAGTTAAAGAGACAGGATTAGCTTTGCATTCAGAAAAGATCACTCAAACAGCAAGTGGCAAACAGACTGAAATGGGAAAAGAATGAAGATAGAATAGTTAGAAAGCTTGTAGAAATACATAAAAGACAAGAACATAAATTTAGGCTGTAGAAGTTTACCTGAGAGAAAGGAGATGGCTTTGAGCAATATTAATGCAATTAAATGGAAATAACTTAGTGACATAGCTTCATTATTTTGAGGTGGGAGTAAGAGGAGTTAAGATTTCTGGCTTGAGAAATAGAGTGAATAAACATTTGCTGAGACAGGAAATCCATGAAGTGTTTTTTTGTTTTGTTTTGCTTTGTTTGAGTAATAGATACAAAAGAAGCTCATTTTTGGTTAGATATGTGAGCATTAATTAAACAAAAAAATTCAGAGGTAGAAAAACAGACTTGCAGGTCATAAGTATACAGGTGGAAGACGGAGCCTCATTTATTAATGTAATAATTAAAACAAGTTTTCTTCAAGTATCAGAATCAAAATAATTTTTAAATTACCATTTAAAAGTTGTTTTTCTATTTTAATTGCTAATACTTTTTTAAGACTTCACATACAATATTATTTTATTATAGTCAGAATTTCAGTAAATAGAATAAAAATTAATATTCCATGTCATACCATGCTACTCCATAGCCCTCACCCCTGCCAACACCCAAACCCTAAAAATGCCACACTATATCCCACCTCAGGCATTCACAGAAGCTTTCCTTCAGCCACAATACACTCCAAGCACCCATTATCACTCCCAAAAACATGTCTGGATAAGTCCTATGCATTTGTAAAATCTTGATTTAAGAGTCACTGCCTCAATTTAAAGTTTCCTCTAATCTAATCTAGTTTTAGACTAGTTTAGAACCATTGTTAACATGCTTTATACAACACCCGGTTTTACTCCCTTTGAGCACTAATCGTAATTCTATTTAGTCAAGTGTAATTTTTGATGTCTCTTCCCAACTCATCAATTATTCATTTAACAAATATTTGCATGTCCACAAGGTGTTCTAGAAGGTGGGGATACATCAGTGAATAAGAAAATACAATAATTCTGCCCTCAATACAAAGTGGGGGAAGGGGAGTAACAGAAAAAAACAAAAAACACATAAATCATTATTTGATATTTTAATTTGATATATACCACAAAATTCTATAAGGGCAAGGAGATAGGGATCATGTCATCTTGCTTGCTATGCCAGCCCCAGTGTGTGGCCCATGTTAGGCACTTGAATGTCTGTTGAATAAATGTTTGAGGGAAAATTTTTACGCTGAGACCTAAAACATTCATTCACAAAAGAGCATTTAGAATGCAGATCAATTTTTAAATTAAAAACTGCCTGTTATTAATAATTATCTTTCTTCACATTAAGTAGCTTTCTGAAATTCATAGCCATTACTGTATTTATTTACATCCTACTTTGTTCTAAAAAAAGATGACCCATTTTTGTGTCTTGCTTAATTTAGTGCTTTTTCTATTTCTTTAGTTTCAGTGCAACCAGTACCTCTCAAGCAGTTTCTTACTATTCTGTTTAGTCTGTTCCTTCTTTAAGGATACATCAGATATATGTTCTGCTATGATGTAAGGACTAAAGTGCCTCTATTAATAAAGGTGTCTCTATTACAAGGTCCTGAGGTCTCCCTAATCCCCTCATATGAGCATATATATAAATGGAACTACTGGCATCTTGTGGGAAGAAGTCCACAGTACTGCTAAAAGTCCGAAACAACTCCCCACAAGAAACAATTACCCAGCCCAAAATGTCAATAATGCCAAGGCTGAGAAAGTCAGTGTTAAAGAAACTGGGTCAACATATCTGAATAGAAACTTAAAGAGAAAAAATCCAACGAATACCCATTATCCATCTATTTCTCTAATTTACACTTATGCAACAGACAAAAACCAAACTAGTCTGAGAACTACTGAGGAATAAACACATGTAACAAGATAAATGGATACCCTGTTGAAGGCTTAAACAGTCAATTTGATACTAGAATAATTATTTCACTATATTTAAATGCTTCTTAGTCACTGTTGGGGAAACTGGTCTCATCCTCTTACTAGAATCCCCTAATTTTTATATCTAATATGAATCTCCTGTGTCCTTCATAAATATAGGATGGTAATGGATATGAAGTTAAGACCAAGGTTGGAATCCCAGATTTGCCATGTACTACTGTGTGATCCTGGACAAATGGCACAACCTCTCTGAATCACTAATTCTTCTTTTATAAGACTTAGAATATTATCAACACCACATATTGAGGTACTCATACTTACCTGGCTGTGTCCAGCCTGGCTGTGGCCTAGCCGTTAGGCATCCATGCTGTGCCATGCTATGCTGTAAACAAGAGTCCCACCCAGCTGCAGCTGCACCTTCAGTTTGTCTCTCATAGTGGTTATCACAGACTGCTAAAACAGAAGTTTTCAGCATGCTTCTCACCCGCTGTACTTTTCCACCCTGAGACAAAATCATAACCACATAAGATCACTGCTCTTGCTTGGTTACAGAAACTCAGAAACGCTAATATAAAAGTAACTGCCCCACTGCGTTGGGGTGTCAGAACTTTGGACATGGGTCCTTTTGAGCCAAATACCAGCATTTCAATAAATTCTGTTTCCTGTTTTAAGCCTTGGTGTTTCCTGCCTCTCCCTGCGAGTTCACAGTAACTCACTGCAACATTTCTTGGGGGCTCATCCAGGATGGTGGAAATGGCAGCTTGACCACCTCTCTTGTCTCTCAGTCTCAGCCCCCAGGACACCCAACAACACGGACTGCACTCAGGCACCAACAGAGAGTTCTCCGTGAGTGGGAAAGACCTCGCCAGGTGGACATGGAGGTCGAACCCTGAGCACAATGGAAACCAATGAGGAGCAGGAACCAGAGCAAGGGAGTTCTACCTGTCAGAGTAGGTAAGGACTGGGTCACTCTAGGTTCCTACTCCTGTGTGAATAGAAGGGGAGCCTGATCACCTCCCAAAGGGAGGAATGTCTTAGTACTCCATTTCACGGAGGAAGCCACATTCCCCATTCAGGTCAGTATTTCAGTAATTTTGGGGTGGTGAACTCCGTTCTACAGAGAAAACCACATTACATTTTCTGGTCAGGATTTTTGGAATTTTTGGGTGATGAATGAAAGTGTGTGAATGTGTGTGGCTGAGACGTATCCTGGATATGAAGCAAGTGCGTACTCCCAATCCAAGGGTCCGTTGCAACCTCATACGGCAAAGGGTGACTCTCCTAAGAGATATCCTGACATGGGGTTTATATCGTCCCACCAAAGCCAAGAGGTGCTGAAATATCACCACTAGGTGAGTGGCCGGAGATGGACAATGCAATCGGAATTAAGTGTTTGTTACGACACCAATCACGGGTGGAAAACATGGGAAGAAAACCTAACAAACAAACTCCCCTTACCTATATGCTAAGGAATTTTAAAAAGAGGTTTTCTGGTGACTATGGTGTCAAGCTATCTCCTGATAATCTCAGGAGATTCTATGAGGTAGACTGACCGTCTTTCAACGTAGGATGGCCCTTGGAGGAGTACTTTGACCTTTCCCTCATCCGTGGAGTCAGGTGAGTTATTACTGGCCAACATGGAAAAGACCTTCGGGGTCACCTTGACCAGTACCCCTATATTAATTCTTAGGAAGACTTAGTTCATTGTCCACCCTCCTGATTAAAGGCCTGCATGGAAAAACACTGCCAAATTCTCCTGGCCTGAGAAATGTCAGTCCCAGGTCAGACTCACGCCAAGAGGCAACTGCTACATGTGGCCCCCAATCCAGCTTCTGCCCTCAGATCCAGAGGATCTGCCACCTCCCTACTTAACTGGGCCAAGTGCTCTGCTGGCCCCATGGCCCCTGTCGCTGCCTCATACTCCAGCAGTGACTCCTACATCTCCTCATGCCCTATCAGAAGGGATCACTCAGCTCCCACATCTCCAGAGACTCCGCCGCCACCTACTCTGACCCCATATGGTCCAAGCTGGAACCAGTGTTTAACTGAGTCACCACGGGGAATGGCTCTCCAGATTCCACTCAGTGAGACTCAAGGTCCCTTATACTATGATCAGGATGGGCACCTGCAGGGAGGACACCCCACCTTCATCTATCAGCCATTCACAATGACTGACCTTCTGAATTGGAAATATCATATGCCCACATATACTGAAAAGCCCCAGGCTATGTTTGATCTGGCAGTCCACAGTCCAGACTCACTGGCACACCTGGATGGACTGCAGGCAGCACCTAATGATTCTCTTCAACACAAAAGAGAAATGCCATATCAGCCACGCAGCTATAAATGGCTCTAAGACCATGCCCCAGCTGGGATGCTGAGGGCCCAGACCCATTTTTCCCATGAGAATCCACACTAAGACCCCAACACAGATCAGGGCCTACAGATGCTGGAGCAATACCAAGAGGCTCTCCTGAAAAGCTTAAAGAGGAAAAAAAAAAAAAAAAGACCGACCAATATGAATAGGATCTCTAAAGTCCTCCAGAAGCCAGTCGAAAGCTCCATTCAGTTTTAAGAGAGGCTGTGCGAGGCATTCTGCTTCTACATGCCCTTTGATCCTGAACAAACTAAAAACCGGAAAAAGGTCAACGCTGCTTTTGTGGGACAAGCACAGGGGGATTATCCGCTGCAAGCCCAAAAGCTGGAAGAATTTGCTGGCATAAATATCACCCAGCTCTTAAAAATTGCAACCAAGTGTTTGTCAACTGTGACCTGGAGGTCTGCTGCAAGACAAAGAGGAAAATGGAAAAAAAAGATGGACCTCCTAGCTGCTACACTAGTCAAAAAGCCAAGTATCTGGGGTTCTATATCTCCCAAGGACAACGCCAACTGGGACCAGAGCACAAACAGGCTGTCTGTTCCATCCCAACCCTCAATAGCCAAAGACAAGCTCATGAGTTACTAGAGACAACAGTGTTCTACAGGATCTGGATCCCTAACTTTACAGTGCTGGCCAAACCCCTATATAAAACAACGAAAAGTGGGGAAAAGAACCCCTGATCAAACAGCTCAACAAAAGGCCTTCATGGACAAAAAAAGGGCACTTACAAGTGCCCCAGGACTGAGACTGTCTGACGTAAAGAAACCCTTCTTTCCATACGTCCACAAAAAATAGGATATTACAGTAGGAATTCTAACTCAGCTTCTGGGGTCCTGGAACAGACCAATGACATATTTTTCAAAACAGATGGACACAATGGCCCAAGGCTGGCCACCCTGTCTCTGGGCAATAGCGGCCACAACACTTCTGGTAGCCTGAGAAGTTAACTCTAAGACAAGAAACCCATCTCCACTGGAACAAAATCCTCCCCATGGTTTTGTCCCAAATCCAGTCTACAACCACTAAGGACACAGGTTTCTCCCCTTTCAAAAACCTGTATGAAAGGCCTCCCCTTCTCATCAAAACTATTCAAGATGATCTGACAAATGTCAGACACGTAACTTTACAACAATAACTCCTAACTCTAAAAAAACATGCAGACCATTCACCAGTGGGTAGGAGAATAACTTCCAGTTAGTCTTAACCCCCCTGTACACCCCTACAAACCAGGTACCTCTGTTTGGGTAAAAAATAAAATGTACAGCCCCTAAAACCCCTGTGTGTGGGGGGGGGGGCCCTTTACTGTCTTGTTGTTTACCCCTACTATAGTCAAAGTAGCTGAGGTCACTCTGTGAATACATCATAACAGACTCAAACCAGCCACCACCTCTTGGGACTGCATTCCTCACCCCACTTCACCCTACAAGTTAACTCTCCAAAAAAGAGGACCAGAAACCACCATGGAGACCCGAGATAACAAGAGCCCTGCTCCATCACTCCAGAGGCTGACTTGTTTATGCACGGCAGAAGCTTAAGGATCCCCAGACAAAGATTAAAAAACTAGCTCATGTCCCAATACAAAAGTAGTCAGGCTAGAACCCAAAAAGCCTCTTTGGTGGCTTGTTTAACATGTTTAAAGGGTTCAAAATCCTTATTGTCATAGTTCTTTTCTTAATAGACACCTGTCTCATCCTCTCTTGCCTGCTGCCTCTGGTAGTACACACAGTCACATCCTCACTGGAGGACACACACACACACACACACACACACACACACACACACACACACACACACACCACACACAGACACACAGACACACACACACACACCACACACACACATACAAAACACCACAGCCAAAATGTTCTCACTATGACAGTACCAGCCTCTAAACCAAAAGCCAGCTAAAGGTGATGCTGTTTGATCAGGCCATGTAAGGCCTTGGTCATGCATCAAAGGGGAAATGAGGCACTCATACTTACCTGGCTGTGTCCAGCCTGGCTGTGGCCTGGCCATTAGGCATCCATGCTGTGCCATGCTATACTGTAACCAAGAGCCCTGCCCAGCTGCAGCTGCACCTTCAGTTTGTCTCACACTGTGGTTACCACAGACTGCTAAAACAGAATTTTTCAGCATGCTTCTTGCCTGCTGTACTTTTCCACCCTGAGACAAAATCATAACCACATAAGATCACTGCTCTTGCTTGGTTACAGAAACCCAAAAATGCTATGATATAAAAATAACTGCCCCACTGTGTTGGGATGCTCAAAACTTTGGACGTAAGTCGTTTTAAGCCAAATGCCAGCATTTCAATAAATTCTATATCCTGTTTTAAGCCTCAGTGTTTCCTGCCTCTCCCTGCGAGTTCACAGTAACTCACTGCAACAATATACTGAAGATTTAATTATTTTATATTCCAGATAGAGTTAATTTGCATGGAATTTCTTGGTAAAAGGTAAAGCAATAAATAAATGCTAGATGTCATCAGAAACTAGAAATATACAGTTCAAATGTCTGAACTAGATTTACCTTTACCTGACTACACAGGTACAAATTCAGGAGATATATTCTAACCTGGCTATGCCCATTATCATTTCCCTGTATCTTTTACTAAGTTTGTAAGTTACAAAGTTCTAATACTAGAATATTAATATTTATAGCATGGATATACCTCATCTTATGCAAATGTAGTAGTGAAAAAAACCTAGATTCATACAGGAACGAAAAGACAAAATCTGGGGGTAATATGCTTTAAGAAGACACATTATAATTTAAATAGAAGGTTTGTAGAGCATTTAAAAAAATCAGACAGAAAAACTCAATGTGTATCTCTTATGAAAGACATCTAGTAAATAAAGTATATCTGTTCTTTACACTGAAATAACTTAAAGGAAGTAGACCGAATGCTTTACATAAAACTGATAGTGAGAGAAAAAAATATACCTCCTGGATGGAGAAAAAAGAATTGGACTGGCAAATGATAGATGGGAATTTCAATTTTAATCTGTCATATTTTATTCCTTAAGATGGAAGGTACTTGGATATACATTATATTACTCTGCAAAATTTTTGGAGGCTTGATATAGTTAACAAATTTTTTTAAAAGTTTTATAATTCCAAACAGTAAGTTTGTTACCTTAAAGATTCATCTCTGTTGAACACCATCTTAGCAGTGCACAAAATTTGAGGTTTACTGGAATATCTCTCTGATTACCTAGGCTTTTATGATGGACATCAGAATCATTGTTCTAATCAACTTTTACTATATAGAAGAAGAGTCTACTAGCTCTGCTTAAAACTCTTCAGTGGATCTCGGCTGCCTACAAGATGAATTTTAAATGTTCTGAGATGGCATATGTAGCCTTCCCTGATCTAATTCCTGCCTACTCTCCAACCTCATTTCGTATCATTCTATCATAAGTAAATTACACGCCATTTATAAGAAACAACGAATCCATTACGTTGTTTACACATCTGAGTTTTTGCACACACTGGCCATCTGAAATGTGTTTTCCCCATTTTTGGTCACTTGTTAAGTGTTCTGTTTTCCAAACTAACCTAAACATTTCCTCCCAGTTTTATCACTAGCTGAACAATTACTTAATCATATTAAGTGACAGTTTGCTCACATGTAAAATACACAGACCTGGTATATATGTACTGTCTAAATAATATCTCAAAGCCTTCTCCAATCTTATTTGTCAGAATTCATGGTTACCAACACCACAATCTCTAAGCACGTTCACATTTCTAATATGATTTACAATTTGAAATTATTTCTTTTTTGTTGGAGACGGAGAGCTAGAATGTTTAGCTCCTTGACAACAGGGATAATATTATTGCCTTTAAATACCCTTAAGATATGTCATTGTGATTCACCTAATAAATGTTAAATTTTATGGCTAACAGAGGATTTAGCTAAAGGGAAGGAGAGACCATCTATACTTAACACAATGCTTTTTCAATAAGAGCTAAAACAGTTTTAAATAAGATGACTAATATAAAAATGAGCATGTGTGGCAAACAGTGCTTTACAGAACACTAGAACAGGTAACAAAGAAAGTCCTCATATATTTTTAAAAAACCTTTAATTGAGCTCCTAATAAATACCTGCCTTAAGCTAATAGTTTAGTGGGGAAGAAAGACAAAGAAGCAGACAAGATCAATAAACATTATATACTATGTCTGAGATGGGCAAGAATAAAGAGCTAAATCCTAAGAGAAAAGTGGGAAAAAGATGATACAAGGTACACTACCATTATTATCTAATTGAGGTGGGGGAGAAGTGTCAACAATGAACATAATGGTTCATTAAAGAAATGAACCATTATGAAAGAAATGGTTTCATAAAACGAAGATGAAAATTTTAATTACAGAGAAGACAAATTCAGGATAAATGAGGCTAACACTGAAAAGGAAAACACTCTTACAAATGAAAGAAATAATATTCAAGTATAAATTAAGTACAAGGTAAGATACTTGTAAGAGTAACCAGCTTTTAAGGTAAAAGAAGCTCAAAAAGCACAATACACATATACTATAAACTCTGGCTTATCTCAGTGGCTTAACTCTACTTTAATTCAGTGACTTAATTCTGTGAAAAGAAATGATTTTAAAGCCATAAGTGGATGGGAGGTAGGGGAGGAGAATCTATTGTCTTGAAATCGCAACTCACTTTTGGTAATAGTTTATCATTCATAAACCCCCCCAGTCTCGGTTCCAAATGTCTTTCAGCAATTTCCAAAATTCAAGACCACCCTCTTGAAAGACAAATATTGCCATAATAAGGTTATTAAATGTGCCACAAGTTATAAGGAAAATGTCTAATAGCTATGTAGTAAAATGAATGTACTAAAACGGACAACACAGACGCCTGGCACATTAAAAAATTTTAACATAACTTGATAATAACCCATTTTAAGGTAACTCTGCACATCTAACTGAACAGAACAAAACAAAGGCAGAGAGTAATTAAGTTTATTACCCAATATCCATTCAATCTATGCTTATGTTTATTTTTTAGCACTGAAAAGTGAATGCACTGAAAACTCATTCACTGAACAATTAATTAAGTACCCAGTGGGTGCAAGAAAAACAGGAAAAGAGAAAACATGGTTTTTCTTTGTGCATGCACATACCCACACCTACACACACTTTGCAATTAGTGGGAAAAATAGCATGATAGAGGAAAGGCAGTGACAGTGCACACAAAGGGTACAAATCCCAAACCTGGAGAGGCTAAGAAAAGATTTCCTGAAAAAAAGTGAAATCTAGTCAGCTAAAATGAAGTCTAGAAATATTCCAGGAGTTGAACTAAAATTAAGAATGTATAATAATTGTTCACTGTATCGTTTGTAATAATGCAAACCAGAAACAACCTAAATACTCTTCAAAAGAAGAACAGATGAGTGTTATGACATATTTACACATCAGAATGCCTATCATAGAGCACTGAAAATGAATAAGCTATATCAACAGGTAACCACAAAGGAGCTGGCCGGTTAGCTCAGTTGGTCAGAGCACGCTGCTGATAACACAAAGGTCCAGGGTTTGATCGCTGCTACTGGCCAGCCACCAAAAAATAATGATAATAATAATAAAAAGATACAGGTAACCACATGAATAAATAACACTACATAATTCCATTTTAACAAAATTTCCCAAAACAGGAAAAACTAATCTATTGTGTTAAAAAGTAAGAATGCTATCCACATTTGGGAAGGGGGAAGAGAGATTAGTGATTGGGAGGGGATATGAGGGGACTTTGGGGGAGATTCTATTTGTTGATCTGGTGGTAGTTACAAGAGTATGTTCACTTTGTTCACTGAGGTATAAGGTTATGATCTGATACTTTGTGTAGTTATACATAAAAAAACAACATAAAACATGTTTACAAAAAGTAGCAGTGCATCAGCAGCTACTGTAATTCAGAAAGAGAAAATAAATATGCAAAAGCCCAGATGCACAGTGCTTGAGGATCCAAAAAGCATTCACTGTGACTCTGTAAAACACTAAAGACAATACCTGTACTCAAGATTATTATGATGATTAAAAGATATAATATGTGTAAAGCACATATGTGGAATAAGTATTAATAGGTGGTCAATAAATGTTAGCTGCTACTATTAATATACTACTTTTACTGTGCTACTGATGCAGCTGTTTGATGGTAGTATGCAAAGGGAGACTAGAAAACAAACAGGCTAAGGCGGTAGAGAGGGGCAGGTCATGCTGGGCTTTCTAAGCCATATTATGAATTTAAACTTTATTGCAAGGTCAATGCGGAACCAATGAAATCAGATTTTTACACAAGTAGTAATATGATCACATTTGAGTTTAGGAAAATTATCCAATGAAAGATGTGAAGCTTTAAAAAAAAAAAGTCAAGAAGAAAGGAGCTACCAACAATCTTGCTGAGAGGTCCAGTACAGAGAAAGGAAGAATTAGAAAGGCATTGATTTGAAAATCAGTAACAACTTTTTAGAGAATAGCTTGTAACTTTCTCAAAGTTATACAGTTAATAAGTGACACCCAGAATACAAATATAAGGTATAAACTTCCAAAATCACAATTTACTACAAAATCACAATTTTCTTTTTATATAATTTTAATTCTGCACGAATGGCAACAGGACATTCTTGTCAACTGTTCGTTAAAATGAAACTAAAAATACTATACTTACTTTTTAAAAAGTCTTCTGGAATCATCACAAATTAAACATCAATGTTTAACTACAAATTAAACATCTATGTGTGCGATATAGAAAGATCTATACACACCTACATATACATCTTTATCTATTTTTAGCTATACAGACATATGTGTATAAAATATCCATATCTCCTAAAATTCAGATTTTCCAAGGCATAAGTTAATTTAATGTGGATCTTTAACAAACACCCAAGACATAGTACCAAATTATCATGAGTGCCAACAAATATAATACTAATGTGAAAACATTTTAATTAAGTTATTGTTATTTCAACAACAACCAAATAAGATGAATGCTCTAACAGACTTCTACACATTAGCTACATCTCTGTTAATTAGGTGGCTCTACAAGACTGAAAAACAATGAATTGCTATTCAGCATATGCAATGGGTCTATTAATAAGCAATATCTTCTGGTTTGCTTGCTGAATATAAAATGTCAGATCCAAGACATAATGGTCATTTTCTGATTTTATAGCTATTCAAAATGCAGAGCAAAAAGAAGCGGCTGTCATTACAAAACAAACAAAACTTGTGGGGACCAGAACTCAACTTTTTTGGTTGATAACTAAGCTATATACAACCAAAGATAGTTAACATTAAGCTAAAAGCAACAGTAAGACGCCGTGATAATACTCTACACCATTCTGATATAAATTCATAACTACTGCAAGAAAGTGTGTAATCTGGGTTTATTCACATTAGAACATGTAACGGATTACAGCATGTCACACAATCAACATATGAAATGTTTTGCTCTGACTGAAATTTTTACACTAAAAATTAGGCCAGAATTTGTTATATTGTTAAAGTTGAGTCAAAGAAACAGATTCATTATGCTTTCTCCTACTTTTGTACATACTTGAAATTTTCCATAACTGTTTTAAAAAATTATGCCCAAATCTTCAAATATTTTCCTGGGAAAGCTACTTTTGATTTCCCCAAAGAAATAGTAATCAGGGTTTCTATAGGGTTGGTATAAAAAAGGACTGCAACAGTAAATTCATTGAATGGAATGTGGAAAGTGGCATTCCTGTGAAATTCTCTACTTTCATTGAAACTAACAAAAATGTCCATTTAATCCCAATTAAATATCAGAATAAGAACCAAATCCCTTAGGACAGTATTTTTCTCTTTAATTCACAACGTGATCTCAAGCCAACTTTTGTACACTCATGGTTTCTGTCACATTGCAATTTTGGGGGGTTCCAAAAGCAAAATACATCATACTTCTATGCTTTTGTCTTTGATGCAAAAGAGAGTCATTGAAGGGTTGAAAATACCTGATCCAATTTTTGTCTGTAGCGTGGAAGACTAAACTAGAGAAGAATAAAAGGAGAAGATGGGAAACCATGTAAAAATTTTTGCAGCAGTCCAGAAGAAAGTAAGGCTGACTTAGACTAGAGTAGAAATGGAGGGAAATGGACAGATTTAAGATACATTTGGAAACATAATAATAACTGGTAGATTGAACATAGGAAATAAGGAAGGTAAGTGAATGACTTCCAGGTCTTTGACTTGTGAAATTAGGTATACTGAGATGAATAACACCAGAGAAACAGATTTCGAATTTGGCAGAGGGACAACAAGAGTTAAGTTTTAGATGTGCTACATTTAGGATACCTGAGAGACATACAAGTAAGTGGAGACGGATGAAGTAAATCAAATACTGAGATAGGCTGGTAACTGAGAGGAGACACAGAAAATCAAGGTCAAGAAACTGTTTGGGGTTTTCTTTAAAGATTAAAGATGGAATCACTATATGGCAAAACTATGGGGGGTTCTGAAGAATGAGTGAGTCAGCAGAAACCTCTATGACAGAGGATGAAAGGACCTGTGGGTTCAGACTCATGATAAGAGTAAGAAATAAGCAAGCTAATGTGTACTCATAGGGAAGTTCTACCCCACTTATAGGCTATACCTATGCCAGAATAAAAATATTAAAAGGTGAAGTAATAAGGCAAAAGAGAAAAAGTAGGTAATTAGTAGACTGATGCCATAATATTGTCGTGTAAAAAAATATATGCAAATTTTACCAGGGAACTACTTTTCTATCCTCTAAATGGGTATAAGAGAGCACAGGCAAAGGAAGGTTAAACAAAACAATAAATTGTCATTACGTATATTCTACTTGATCCTTTGGCATTCTTGGGAAAGTTCAAAAGAGATGGAAAGGTGTTGCTCATCATTCTTGGAGTTGGCACAGAGGGTAACTCTAAATCCAGACTAAAACTTAACACTGGCAATCTATGCTGTGGAAAACCCTTGCCCCACTAACTCCATGTTCTCACCAACACCCATACCCACTTGTAAGAACAAGAAAGAAATTCAGGGATACTATTCTCTGATTAATCCATCTCAAGCAAACCCTTAATGCTGGCATGTACATTCAAATACAGAAGCCCCTATTCTCTCTTACTCCAAGGCAGGAACAAAAGGCTGAGGAGGCCTAACCCCAGAATGCTTTTCACCACCCTTGAAATTCAAAGTTCTAAAATAAAACAAGAATAGCATTACTAAAGTTTTAGATGCAACAATCTGACCAGTAAACATTAGACTTGCTTATTTTTTAACCAGGTTTTACCTGGTATAGTGGTTAAGAGAGTAATATAGACCTAGATGTGAATTCTACCTTCAGTTTTACTAGATGTAAAGTCTTGGGCAAGTCACTTAGCCTCTCTAAGCCTCAGATTTCTCATCTGTAAAATGAAGATTAAAATTGTACTATTTCATATGTGAAAATTAAACATGAAAATACACAAAAAAACTTGGCATAATGCCTAACATATGGTAAGTACTCAATAAATAATAACTAACGTTATTTCAAAGGGAATTTCTTAGTGCTGGGAAATCTGTAAGACAATTTATATATTACTAGGGAGTTTTAAGGACTGAAAGTGATTAATCTGTAAGAACATAATATGTAGACTAATGACATTGCATTTAAATGTTTTAAATATAATAAGAACTTTTATTTTCCCAACCATTTGAGAGTATACAGCCTACATGATGTCTTAAATTCTTTAGTATTTCCTTACAAAGGCATTCTCTTATGAAAATAACCATTAAAATCAGGAAATTAACACCACATTATGCTCACTGCTATTGGAGTATCACTGCTCCCAGACCCCTTCTCAGTGACCAGTATAGGGCATTATGCATATGTGTGTGTATACATACACTTCTTCTTCACCAGTGGCCTTGGTGTTATCAGCACCACACTCTCCCAAGTGAGCCACGGGCTGGCCCCACATACACACCTTCTATATTCCTGAATCAATATATGATGAAAACCATGAGTTCAAACCAATAACTCATTTCTAATCCGACACTACAGAAAGCATTCTAGTTTTTTCTACTTCCATATTTGTAACTCTCTTCTCAGACAATGAGAAGCCTGGTTTCCATTATCTTTAATATTTACTTGATCAGTCTCCCTGTATATAACCAACCACTCATTGTGGCTGTCTCCTCTTCCTCTCATGGACACTCTCCTCACTCCTCTCAGCTCTAGCACCCCTACCCCTTGTATATAATCTCCTCACCCTGTTCAAGCCCCTATACCTCATGTCTGGCACCCCTCATACAAGAATATTCTACCTACCCTGCTCAGCAGCTGACACCCCATATTGTGCTGACCCTTTACTGAGACGGTTTCCTCTCTCCACCCTCAGGTTCTCACACCCTGCACTCAGCCACCTCCATGCATGGACTCCTCCATCACTTGAGCCTCAAAACACCCACCACCAGGCTGCAATCCTACAAGAATGCCCCTCTTACCTCCGTTACCTGCTGGGGCCCAAAAACTTAAGGAGGGCCACATCCTACTCCAGGTAGATGCCCTCCACATCCTCTTACCCTATTCTAGTCAGGACACACCTCACTGGGACTAGTTGACCCTCTCCCATACAAGGACACCATCCTTCAGATACCATCCTCTCCCTGCTTGGGCTCTGATACCCTTCATTAGCATGCCCTCCTATGCAGACATTTTCCTCAACCCTCACAACTCCATCAACCCAGGTAGACATCCTCCTCACCCTGAAGGCTCTGATATTCCACTCCTCCTAGAGGATATGGCTCTGTCTCCCACACACCCCACTCAAAGGCAGTGTTGACACCTACCTTTGTTTGGTCCCACTTGATGATTTTAGTATTCAATTGTTCAGAAAGGGAAGAGGAAGAGGACATGGAAGAACAACTGACGACATTTTAAAAAAGATATCAAATGATACAAGCACCTATAATCAGAGCTAATTAAAACAATAACCCACTTGTCAAAATACCTTTTTTCCACTTAAAGAAACAGTGCTCTATTTTTTTATATTAATTCCTTCTAAATTTAAAAAGTCAATTGAAATTTATGATACAGACTGGCCAGTTAGCTCACTTGAGAGGGTGTGGTGCTGATAATACCAAGGTCAAGAATCCCCTTACAGGCCAGCTGCTGGAAAAAAAAAAAAGATAATTTGATACAGAAGGAAATCTTGTCATTCTTTTCTAGCCCAACATGCCTTTTCTTTAAATATCTTATACAGGCCTGTAGAAAATATAGTTAATTTAAAAAGAAGAAAAAACTTACTAATTTTATTTTGAAAGTTTAAATAAGGTTGTTCAAATTACTAGAATTAAGTAGTTATAAAAAACATCCAGAATATGTAAGTTTGACTTGTTCTCAGTACAGTAATAGCAGCATTGTATCCTGTACCCTAAGCCTCAGATACAACCCTGTAAAAATTAGCCGATTGTTAGAAGCCCTGATAGAACCTTTTACTTGCTCCTGAAGCCCTGATAGAACCTTTTACTTGCTCCTGGTTTCTACGAGGAAGGATGATTCGGAAGCACAATCTGAGCCTCTCTTCACCCCTAGGGAAGGAAAGGGAAGTGACTTATCTGATTGGTGATTTTGGAATGAAAAACTGAGCAGACAGAACTCGGTTATGCTTTCTTGCCCAAGGGAGTGAGCATACCTGCAAAGAGCTCATATTCTGCTTTGCTTCTCTAGTGTGCCCAGGACTGAATGTATAAGTCAGCCTACACGAGACCACATGACTCTCCCACCAAGCTATTCCTCTAACTTGGCCTCCGTGAGTAATAGAAAGGGTATTTTGGCTGCCATCTTTCTCCTTGGTTTATTTCTCAATAATTGTTCAAACCCTAGGCAGAAAAGAAGGGTGCCATTTGAGAGTGCTTCAGCAATCCAATGTCTTAATTAATATACTGAAGTGAAGACTGCTCATTTTCCCAATTTTGACTTAAAAGGGCTGCTACAATTCGAGCTTCTTAAAACTACTGCAAACAAAAAACCCTCAAACCTGAACCAAGAACAGATGTTCCAAATGAAAATAAACTGACTTATCTGATCATGCTTATTACCCATTTAAAAAAAAAGAAACTTCAAAGGCGCATAATTTCCTCCTTGTAGAGGCCATGATTTATACTTCCAGTCTTCTTACTTGCACCCTCTACTCCAAAGACACTACAGTGCTGAATATTTTCAGAATATATCATTATTTAGACTTATATTTCATTATTTAGACTTAAATATCTTTGCTTATATATACTATCCTTCTGCCTGTTCCCTCTACCCAGCTTTCCTGCTGCATCTTTTATCAGGGATCAGCAAACTGTGGCTGCAGGCCAAATCCACCTATTTTTGTAAATTAATTTTTACCGAAACACAGCCATGCTCATTCATTTATGTATTCCTTCTGCACTACAACAGCAGAGGTGAGTAGATGCAATACAGACTAGATAGCCCACAAAACCTAAAGTATTTACTATCCAGCCCTTTACAGAAAGTTTGCCGAGCCCTGATTTCACTCAATTCTTTGAAATCTAGTCATGTTGGATCCTCCAAGTCAAAATTAATTGCTTCCTCCTCTGTCCTTCCATTATATTATACCATGTCTAATACTTAACATTCCTAATCATTAGGAGCTCTTTAAAAGTGAGGTCTAAACCCTATTCCTAGTGTAAACAGTAAGCTTTTTGACCCAACCCACAGTTCCCACCTCTCCCATAAAACAGAAGTCCCATAAACACTTTTTCACATTCTTGAGGGAAGTATTTTGGAAGAAGCTTCAGCCCTTTTCTCTAGCCCTTATTCGGTCCTCCCAAATGAAGGAGGAATAACTAGTACTGGCAACATCCTGATAATTGTCCCTAATGGGATGGATTAATATTATAAAAGTCATTTTCATTCATGGCAAGCCTTCTGCTCACTCCTACCAACAAGCAAATCACATTGCAAACTTACTGAGGTAGAGCTTTCCTTGTATTTTAGAAGAGAGCTGTAGCCCCAGTTGTGCTGTCTTCAAAGGTTGGTAAGTTCAATTCACGGAGATAGGGAGTAAGGAAGTCCAATGTCTAATTCTGGCCTCAGTTCCAAGTCAATGTAATCTCACCATTAAAAAAGCTAGTATTTCACTGGCTGGTTAGCTCAACTGGTTAAAGTGTGGTACTGATAACACCAAGGTCCCTGGCTGGTTCAATCCCTGTACCAGCCAGCTGCCAAAGAAAAAAAAAAAAAAAGATCCCCAATTCCTAAATCTATTTCCAGTTCAGAACCCAGTAAGGAAGAAACATAGAATTATACCCCAATAACTGGCACACACTAGAACTCAAGATATTTGAGGATTGACTGACAATTCATTAGCAGGAAGGGGAACACATCCCTTTAAAATGTGTAACACATCAATGCCACACATACCATATCTTAGTGATGAACTTAATTAGAAGGAAAAGAAGATAAATTTAGAGTTCATATTCAGTGATTCAAAACAAGCCCGCCCTATTTTTTATCTAATATATCTGTCTCAATATTTTGTTGCTATCAGCTCGCAGTTTACATTTTCTCAGTTTAAATTCAACATAAGAGAATATTGGATACCAATGATTCAAAAAGGTATTCCCCCATCTTATTTAGTATCATATATGGTATCTCCTATCTAAAAAACATACATTCCCTAGACCCCAGATGCCACCAATTACTGCTCCATTTATCTGTTCTCCTCAAAACATAGGTCTTATATGAGTAGTCTACTAGAAATGTTACCTCCACTAGCCCCTACTTAATTGCTTTCTAACCTATTACAATATGGCTGCTATCTCCCTCACTCTGCTGAAATTTATCTAGTCAAGATTACCTGGAACCTCCAAAAAACAATGTACACTTCCCTGTTTCATGAACATGACATCCCAACATGTAAGAATCCCTCTATCGCACTACTTTTCTATCTTCTTGGATTTGGTGATACTACTCTCTCCTAGTTTTACTACTTAACCTATGGCCTTGCTTTGAGGCTCCTCTTCCTCTACTGAAGGAATGTTAAAATTTCTTAAGGCATGGTACTGAGTCCTCTATTTCTCTCTAGTTATATCACCTATCCCTAGGTAATCTCTCACCTATTTCCATGGATTTAAATATCATCTTTATAATGATAATTCCTTAATGTATACCTTCAGCCCAGAACCACCACTACATAAACATTATAGCACCTTTCACAAAAACAAAAACAGCAAACATTTGAGGACAGATATCATGTTTCACAGATTTCTATCTGTGGAAAGTGAAAGGAATTGTACCTAAGGTTACAAAAAGAAGAAACTGAGTTCTTTCCATTTCATTCTTTTCACCATTTGTGAAGACTTGGTCCCTTTTCCCTAAACAGTTTATTATTTAAATATGAAGACTAATGGACAAAGTCACTTCCTATGTAAAAATCTAGCATATACCTGTCAGGACAGAATCAGCCCATTTGAATTAATGGAGAAGGTCTCAAATTTATTTTTCAATAAATACCTTAGAAAAGACTCTAGCTTGCAGTTGAATTTTAAGCGTGACTGAGGATGGAGGGTAGAGGATATGACTAAAGATACTCAAGAATTTAGGGCAATGTATATAAAAGAGAGAATAAAAGCGGATGAAAAAGGTTGGGTTGTCTCTAGAAGAAACTAGGCAAATGAGAAGCACTCTGGTAGACTGTGGAGTATACTAACATTCATAAAGCAAATGTGTTTCACAGGGCCTAGTTTCCAAAGCCCTGTAGTTTCAGGTTTAACCCAACTTTTTAAAATTACATATGGAAATATTAACCTTGCAAAAGACAGGAAACTTTCCCAGGCTAAAGTCTCTGTTGTGAATACAGAATTGTAACACAGCAAAGTTGCTGGCTCAAGGACAGATGCCCTTGGAGCAGGTTAACCTACTGTTTAATATGTTAAGTTGCTTTATTGTTGTGTAAATATATAAGGAAATTGCTTTAGGGAAAGAAAATGTTTACTAAGAACAAGCTTTTGTTGGTGGATTGACTTTAACCTTTTGCAAATTGCATTATGGAATGTCACTTTGTTATTTCACTGATGTTACCAGCCTCTATTGTTAAACTATACTTAGCCATAACTCCACCTATGTTCCTTTTCTGTAACTTTCTGTCCTGGAGAATAAATACTGAGAAAGAACCCCAGTCCAGTGTTAATTTCCCAAGGAGGAATGCCTCTCTCTTGAGGGTTCTGGGAAGTTAACCCCTTCGGGGAGTCTCACTGCTCAGGAGAAATGGGCTTTGAGTAATCCTTTTGAATCTTGGTCATCCTGTGTGAGGCAAAGCAGCAGTAGACCATGACCAACTAGTTGAATATGGTTAGGAGCTTTCACTTGATGAAAAAAAAGGGAGATACCACTATTCTGTAAACTATGAAATCAAAGCAGCTATTTCAAACAATGATTTACTATAGATTATTAGACTGGAAGACCAGCAATGCAGATACTGATACAAACCATATTCTTATCTCAATCTGCCCAAGTACTTACTACATCAGAAAAATTAAATCCATGAGATATTGTAAAGAAAGTAATAATATAAGCTGACAACAGATTAAGGTAAAGAAAGAACAAAATTAAGCAAATATAAGTAAGCAGGCTAGTGTTGTTTCCAATTAGAGGAAAACTATATGAAAGGAAAGGAGATAAGATACAGAAAAATAATCTCTCACTGTAAGTTTTGTTGTCCAGCCAACACAAAAATTCTCAAAACAAAATGTTTGGCTTTAATTAACAACAAAGTACTATTCTTCAGATACAAAGATGGCATTATTTTTGTTAATTAGTTTTCTAGTGGTAGCAGTAGGTTGGTCTGGGCCCATTCACATCCTCTTACCTAGGTTCTATTATGAATAAAAAGTTTTGAAAGGATTACTTGATTATAGATTCAGCCCTTAAGTACAGACTCTAACAAAGCTAAGTACCCAAAATTTTGGACCTGTTACCCTTAAGTACAGACTCTAATAAAGCAGGTCCCCAAAATACTGGACCTGCAACCTTGGTACTTTGTTATCTATCAGCCATGCATGCTAGCCATAAAGGAGTATTACCAAAAAAGAAAAGATAGAAACTCCACATTCAAAAAAATTAGATTACTGAAAGACAAGACTTAATGAGGAAGGAAAAGTTACATAACCAAAAATCTACATACCTTTTTGTTGCTCCTCCCAAGATCTTACTATCTTTTCATCTAACATGTCTCATAATCTTATTATTGTCCATCAGCATTCCCACCAGAAAGAATCTACTGGCAAAAACATAAAGCTCAAACCTGCTAATAACTTGTGTAAATCAATGATAACAATGGCTAACACTTATCAAATAAATGCTTTCTATATGGAGGACCCACATTAACACAATTAATTATCAAACAACATAGTTATCTCCAATTTACAGGTAAAGAAACTGAGGTACAGAGAGATTAAGTAACTTTTCCACACTGGTAAATAGTAACACCAGGATTCAAATGCAAGTAATATAGCTCCAGAGCCTATATTCTTATTTGCTGTTCTATACTATCCAAATAAAAGACTTGGGAAAACATATATTAAGCTACCAGTTTCATTATTATCAACAGATTTTAAGTAAGTGGTACAATGGTATCAAAAGTTGTCTGGAGCCACTACAGTACAGAACTGAACTGTCTAATGTGGTAACCATTGACCACTTGTGGCTATTAAGCACCTGAAACGCAGTTAGTTCAAACTGAGATACAGAATAAGTGTGAAGTACCTGATTTTGAAGACTTAATAGTAAAAAAAAAAAAAAAAAATGTAAACTAACATTAATCATTTCTATATGGATTAATGTTAAAATGATATATGTTGAATATACTGGGTTAAATAAAATGCACTTTTTTAACGTGGCTACTAGAAGATTTAAAATTATATATTCGGCCGATTATATTTCTACTGGACAATGCTGTTATGCAGGAAAAACACTAGAGTGTACAAAATGATTCTAACCCAATATTTGCCATTTTGTTTTGCTATTGTAACCTTAGACAAAACAGTTGAACTGATTATCAGTTTTTGTGTCAGAAAAAAGGGTTTTAAAACAGTCCTAAAATCTAGTGCTCTGATTCTGATGTCTAAATCTATTTTCCACTAAAAGGATGGAGGTCACCTTGGAGAAACAGCTGAAGACAGAGTTGGGACACATAAAATACAAGATGAACCCGGAATAATACCTTGTTTTGGCAGGAGAATACTGGAACCAGCGTGGTGAGGCTCCTACTGGCCAAACCTGGGACAATTTGAGAATCAAAATAACGACAATAACGGATATAACCCCTGAATAAAATAAGAATCCATGAGTTCATATTGATAAAAATAACTGAATAATAATGTGAAGATGGGAAACTGTTTTATGACAAAATGTAAACTAATAATTATAGAAAGAATGAAGGCAAAAAATCATCAATGGATGCTAAAACTTGTAGGTGAAATTTTGATGAGACTATGTAAATACCCTGTTCCTCAAAGATTTTTTTCACAAACTGCATATTAATTACAAATGGATAAATAATAACTTTCAGGGAGAAATATGGAGAATACCACCTTAACCAAATTTTCAAAGCAAACATCACCAACCTTGGAACAAACCAACACCATGAACCTCAAGATATGACATACTGAGAAGGACAGACACCTCTTCAGTGGTATTCCTGCCAAAATGCCTAACTGATCTAATCATAAGAAAACAACAGACAAATTCAAATTGAGGAACGTTATACAAAATAACTGCCCTGTACTTTTCAAAAAATGTCAAGGCCAAGAAATACAAAGATAGGCTGAGGAAATGCTCCCAATTAAGAGACAAAAGAGACATGAGGATCAAATGCAGTGCATGATCCTGAAGTGGATCCTGGACTTGGGGGCAAAAGCTTATAGAGAAAATAAACACACAAAATTTGAACATAAATTATAAATTGCATAACAGTATTATAACAACACTAAATCTCCTGGTTTTTAATAACTATAGTGCAAGACAAAGTCCTTGTTTTTAGAAAATATACAGTGAAGAATTTAGGGGAAAGAGGTATGACATCTCCAAATTACTCTCAAATTGTCCCCCCCCCCAAAAAATAGATAGATAGATGAATATAGAGCAAGAATGATCAAGCAAATACAGAAAAATGCAAAACAATTGGTGAATATGAGTAAGGATATATAGGAGCTCATTATTTCATTCTTCCAACTTTTCTTGTAAGATCGAAATTATATCAAAATAAAATGTTTTTTAAAAATTGGCCTATCTCCCACATGAAATATTCTAATAGGCTATATGAGTGCTGATAGTGTTTTTAAATATACCAATACATTTCTTTTATTCTAGCCTTTACTCTTTTTAATTTTATAACTTATCAGATCCTAGTTATATTATATATTCCACATGATCCAGGACTATATCTGTTATTGCTCAATATCATACTGAGTACTAGGATTCTGTTTATTATATTCAATAAGCACTCAAATACTTGTTACATAAGCATACTCAAAATTACAACATAGTATAGCATGATTGTAGAAGAACAGTCAAACTATAAAAAGCAACACATTGTAAACAGAGCTATTAATTGGGACAAAGAGCTTGTAGGACAACTCTTCAATTAAAAGAAAAAACCACGAATCAATTAGAATAGTCGAAAGTCTAATATAAAGAAATGAGTTACACAATTAGAGGAAGATAAACATCTCTTTCCATATCAAGAATTAAACGTTTTAGCTTTTCAGCTAACTATAAGCAGTCATGACAACTAAAATAATTTTCTTCTCCATAAAATTAGAATACTATATATGAGTTAAAAAAAGGGGGAATCAGAGTAAAGCATGAAGCTAAGAACTGATTCAAAACCGAGATTCAAAATTTCTCTAGAGGATCAATACTAATTTGCTGGACAATCCTGAGGCAACACTACAATTTCCATATCTTACTTAAAAATAAGACTTTTGAATCATTTTCTCCCTCAAAGTCAAGAAGGCTATTATTTTACAAAAATGATTTCAAGTAATAAGAGCACTGAATATTCAATACAGAAATATTTATACACATACACATTTACGTGTATACATATATATGCACAAATGTACACACACGCAAAGGGAAGGGAATATGGCTTCTTTTGTAAATACATTTATAAAGTAATGAATGTAAGCACATTAATAACAAAAGGTAACTTAAAATAATTATACAAACTACATTTAATCCCAATTCACTCTATAAATAAGTACTGCACTCATAGCATACTGAAACCAAAGCAACAAGTGTATACCTTGTTTAAAAGGTTTTACTGTTTATTTAAAAATAACAATGACAGAAACAAAGTATGAGATGGTTCTTAGTAGGTCTAACAAGGACTGGAACTGTGGGAAATAATTCTCAAATTTATAGACAGAATCTATAAATGAACCCATGAAAAAATTTCTTTTCACATACGGTCCAATATAATTACATGTTACATTAAAAGTGTAACAGAGATTGCACGTTAGATGTATAGTATTAATTCAATTTTTAATGTGTTCCTATCCTACTTGAGTGTTCAAGAAGGTAAGGCAAAAAGATATTCTAATTCCCTTTTCCATCAAATCTAATTAATTTTGTGTTTCACTTAATTAAAGTTTGGCTATTTTTCAAAAGTACATGTTTTTGTGATGCAAAGCCATGGTTAATAAATAAGCAAAAAAATAGGGGGAAAAAAACCCCAAATATTCTGAAACATAAAAACTGGTCAAAGACATCTTCAAATAACTGTGTGCCTTGGCAAAACTCAGCACAGTAATATCGGGAGCCTATGTTGCAATACTGTCATCCTGCCCGATTCTACCTGAATGGACTCACCAGTTTCTAAAAAGGTTTTCAGTAGCAGAGATCTTTACATAAGCAATTATAAAAACAGATCAATTTGCACTCAAGAAGCAAAAATAGCAACATTTAGCTTTTTTTTTCATTTAAAGAATACTGTGAGGTGTTTTTTTTTTTACACTTTATGAATTAAAACCACTTTTGAATACTAGACTAAAGCTATTTCCTAAGATAAGATCAAAATACCTCTTAGAAGGGTAAAACAAAACAGTAAATTGATTAAACATCACTTTTTTCTTCTTTTTTTTTTTCTTTTTAAAAAGATAACCGGTAAGGGGATCTTAAAACCCTTGACTTGGTGTTGTCAGCACCACGGTCTCCCAAGTGAGCTAACCGGCCATCGCTATATAGGGACCCTAACCTTTGGCCTTGGTGTTATCAGCACCATACACTCCCAAGTGAGCCACGCGCCGCCGGCCCTAAACATCACTTAAATGCCCCTAATCAAAGAACTTTCCTTCTTGTACGTTTTCCTATATTCATCGCATTCTGCAGTGCACATTTCTGAGCTGAAGTTGTACTAGTTTAACCTACTACGATCTCCTTTTCACTAAGTGAAAACAAGGGGGATCTTAAGGCGCTAATCAAACAAATCTGAGGGGAGCTGGGGAGCTCGCAAGAACAGATAGGACCAAGGTAAGTGTTGTTTTCGTAAAGCACTAAGGTTACTCCCCAACTCCAAATGCCAAGATTTACTTGACAGTAAAGAAAGCTACTGCCACTGTCCACGCTTTACACAATACAACCCCTCCTTTCTACCTCTTCCCCTACACGTCTACTCATAACCCTCGTCCAAAACAAACACAACACGCCCCATCCCACACCCGTGTTAGCCCCTCTATGCCCGCTAAACGAACCTGCTAGATAACAGCTCCACGCATATGTCTCACTCAGGCAGGAAAACAACAACAACAAAAAAAGCGACTGCGGCAAGGTGGGGACTCCCACCACCTCTCGCCACCCTGAGCGACCCCCAGAATAAGAGCCCCAAGCCCAGAAGTTTGAAGCAAAACGATTCAGTCTCCACCAAAGGGGAAGACGGAATTGCAGTTGAACAGGGATGAGAGGTGGCGTGTGTGTGTGCAGGGAATAGTCCATCACATGACAGTAAGAGGACCAGAGTCGTCCAGGCGTCCGCGGGGGGGGGGTGGGGGGTGGGAGGGGATAGGGTGCCGTTGCCATGGCAACACCCCCCAACCGTCCAGACTTCCAGAGAGGGAGGAAGAACTTCAAATCCCAACCGTCAGCGCTCGAGCGGCTCCTTCTTAAAGGGGCACACACAGCACCGCCGCGGCCGCCGCCTCCGCCGAGCGAGCGCGAGAGGGCAGAGTCGGGCGCCCCCCGCCCCTCGGGCGACGTCCCCACCGCCCCTCGTCAGCCCACCCGCGGCCCCCCTCCCCGCGAGAGCCCGGGGGTCTCCCTGGCCCGGGTCCTCGGGAACTCGGCCGCGTCCACCGGCCCGGCCCCCGGCGACAAGAAGGGGGTGTGTGTGCGCTCGGCGGGGGCGCGGACCGGCCCGCCTTCCTCCCGCCGCCCTGACCGCCGGCTCCCCTCCGACCCGCCGGGCCGCTTCCTCCCTCCTGACAGCGGAGACCGCGGGCGGCGAGAGGAGTTTAGGGGAACGCGCGAGCGAGCGGCTTCCCCGGAGGCTGGGCGACAGGGTCCGAACTAACAGTTCCTGGGGAGCCCAAGAGCTGAGGAGGCGAAGGGGCGCGGACCGCGCCGGGCGAGGAGCCCCAAGACAAAAGGAGAGCGCCGGAGCCGCCGCCGCTCCCATCGCGCTCCCCCACTGAACTGACCCGAACGGGAGATTCAACTAAACCCCTCAGCCACAAACTCCTCGGGCTGCGGCAACCGTAGCCGCGCCGAGCCGGGAGCCCCGGCCCGTGTCTCTCTTACCTACACAGTGCATGAGGCGGTGGCGCCAAGAGTCGAGTTCCCGCCGGAATCCTCTCCTCTCCGCCGCGCACCGAGGGCTCCGGCACTGAGCAGCAGCGGCGGCGGCGGCAGCAGCGGCGGCGGCAGCGGCCATTCTCTCTCTTCCCTTGTCCATCTGCGTCCCGCGTCACGCGCCCTCATTTACATACGAGCGGCGCAGGCACGAGGCAGGGGCGCGAGCCCTCGGCGCGAGCCCCGGAGCGCGCGCCCCCCGGAGGGGGGTTGATTGACACGTGTCACTACCTTCCCTCGGCCCTGCCCTCCCCCTCCCACCGCTCCCTCAGGGAGAGGCGGGGAGGGAGCGAGCGGAGAAGGAAACAACCTGCAGCTTCCGCTGACCCCGCCTCCCCACCCACTCCTCTCTCCCCCCTCCCCCCGCAGTTTACTCATGCGAGCCATACTGCTCCCGCCGCCCGCGAAAACCCTGAGCGGGAGCGAGAGACCCGGAGCCCTGCCAGGAAGCCGCGTGTTAATGGAGCGGACTAGCTACGCCTCCCTTCTGCCTTCGCGACGGGACTCCGGCCGTGGGGAGACTTCACTTCCCAAGTTCCATCGCGACAGAGTGCCGAAGCGGAGCTTGCCACTGTGTCGCGGTGCATGCCGGTCATTGTAGTCCAGCAGGGATGAGCGCTCTCCCGTCCTCTTCGCACACTTGAGCTTGCAGGCTGGCCTTGGATTGTGCTGCGCTGCACTGTGCCACGCTGCGTAGGAGCTTAGCCTCCCGTTCCCTGCGCCCAGGGTGGTGAGCTGCTTGAGCTGCCCGGTTTAGCTTCCTTAAGCTCCGCGATCGAAGGGCGGTGGAAGCCGCAACAGCCGTCGGTCCCTTGCGGGTTCAGACTGCACTTCGTGTTCTAAGTGCTGAAAACTTTTCGGGGTCACTGTCATTCCGTCATTCTGCAAGGAAAGGGCAAGCCCGGTCTAAAGACTGAATCTAAAATGACTGCCAAACATCCAGACAGAGATGCAGTGACTTCAGTTTCCAAGACGAAGAGATCTCGGGAAGCGAGAATATTTGCAAGGATTAGGGGAAAGATACTGGGCTTTTCACCGAGAATTATTTACGGGGGATTGGGTGTAGCCGGCTGAAAATTCCACAAGAGAAATTTTTTATATTCCACAATTACATTAACTCCCGGGCGGCAGCGACCTACTGAGACTTCTGTACTGTGGTGACATCTTTCACTCACCCAACCCTAGTACACTGCGTGGCACGGGATTTAACACTTTACAAATGTTATGGAAGGAATTCTACGCTGTGCTAGAGAAAACTTATTCAGAGAGAGGGGAATCTTTTGATTAAATATAGACTGCACTTACATTTTGTTACTTTTGCACCAGAGCGATTGTATGTTTGTTTCTGGATACTTACGTGCAGGGGCCAAATCGAAGCTAAGCCACCCTAAGTTTGCTGAGACGTACTGTGTATTACTGAAAATTTATTCACAAGTCTGTGGGAAATATGTTTTAACTGTTCTTGGAAACTCATAAATTATGAGTTCAGTGCCATCCTCTCTGTGGCTTATCTTACCCACCTTCTTCCCCCCACCCCACCCCCACTAGAAAGTATTTCATTGTTCATCATTACCTCAGTAGTGAAAATGAATTTTACATCTTCATAAAATAGAACAAATGAAGTTTGAAATCTTATAACGACCTTTTCTGTAATGCTCACAATTGGAGAGCAGGTGAAATCAGTAGCTTTTGGAATTATCAGTGGATGGTTTTGGTTACCTATTCCACTCACGTTATAATTGCCGAGGTGATCAGCCTTTGTAGCTTTCCTGATCACTTTTATAGTAATCGACATTGTTAGAATGGGACAGGTTATGGGGCAGTAACAAAGGGTCCAAAAACCTTAGTAGCTTAAAACAACAAAAATTTTTATTTCCTGCTTATTGCGTGTCCATAGGAAGGGGAGGACTTTATTCCATGTGTTCTCACTGAGCAACTGGATGGCTTAGGGAGGTTTAAATCTTTGGTACTTCCTTCCCCCCTCCCCCCCATATGGTAGGCAGAAGATGAAGAATGACAAACTGGTTCTTCGTAAAAGTGATATAAATCAATTCTGCTCACATTTCATTGACCAAAACAAGCCATTTGGGCATGTCTATCTTCAAGGGAACAGGGGAAGTATAAAATCCTACTATTTGCCCAGCAGAAAGATAAATAGAATTTATTGGTAAATAGCACCAAGAATCACTGCAAATCCATCCTTCTCATCACCAATTTACAGTTTACTCTACTACAGCAAAATACATTCACTCCTACAACAAGTGAGACAAACCAAAAGCTCTATTCAGTAATGGCACTAATTGCAAAGTCCACTGTCTCTGGGTGGTGCTTAGTAGTCTCTATATTAGAAATGAATAAAGCTTCTCTTGTTATAGAGACCTAAAAAGGCAATGTACTATCCTCTCACTTACAAACACACACACACACACACACACACACACACACACACACACACACACACACACACACACACAAACACACGCAACATATGGGGATCTTCAAAAAGCTCATAAAGGATTTGTATTATCTTTTAATTCCATTTTCCACGAATTTTTAAAAGTACTCTTGTACAGTGATGGAACAGGGACAAAATAACCATGGTGTTTCAGTCCATTTTGTGCTGCTATAACAGAATACCACAAACTGGGTAATTTATAAGGAAAAGAAATTTAGTTCTCACAGTTCTGGAGTCTGGAAAGTCCAAGATCAAGGTGCTGGCATCTAGGGAGGGCCTTCTTGCTGCATCATCCCATGGCAGAAGAGCAAAGAGAAGGAGAGAGTAAGAGGAAGGGAGCCGAACTCCCACTTTTATAACTAACCCATTTCCACTATAACAAACCCACTCCCGAGATAATGGCATTAACTCATTCCCTCCACTGTCATGGCTTAATCGCCTCTCATTAGGCCCCACCTCCCAACATTGTTGCATTTGGGATTAAGTTTCCAGCCCATACTTTTTGAGGGAATCATTCAACCATTGCACATGGCAAACATCCCTATTTAGAAAGGGGAAGAATGGGAGATACACATCAACAGTTTTAGCAAATATTTTACCACAGCTAGCATGGATTGCCCACTTTCCAGCCTCTAGCGATAGTTTCCTTGCCACCATACACTGAGCCTCTAAGTTACAGCCACATATTTTAAGTTTTCTGTCTTAACTGGATCTCCTTCAGGGTACAAATTTATACATGAGTCAGAATGGGCTAGGTTATGCTCCAGTAACAGAAATCCAAAATCTCAGAAGTTATAATACAAAGGTTTATTTCTTGCTCTATCATCTATCTTCCAAAGGTCAGTGTGGAGGAGGGTGGTCCATGTCCATTCAGGGACTTGCACTTATGGAACTCTGCCATCTGGAAGCCCCCCAGTCATCATGACAGGAGAATGATGATGCTGAATCACAGTCCAGCTCTTAAAGCCTTCTACCAGAAGAGACACATTTCAATGGATGAAGCAAATTATATGACCATACTCAACTTCAAAGGAGTGACATATCACATAGCTTTGAAGGTATAACAAACCACCCCAAAACTTAATAGCTTAAAACATCAACTATTTATTTAGCTCAAGATTCTGTGGAATGACAGTTTGTGCCGGGCTCAGCTGGACATTTCTACTGGCCTTGACTGGGCTTACTCAGGCATTGTGGTCAGCTATCTGTCAGCAAGACAAATCTGTTTCTACTACCTGTACATGTATTAGTTATTTATTGTTGTGTAACAAGCCAATCCATAATGTAGTAGCTTAAAAGAACAACAATTTACCAGCCAGCCACCAAAAAAAAAGAGGAAGAAACAGAGAAAGAAAAAGAACAAAGAAAAAGAGCAGCCATATTACTCTCAAGTCTACAGGTCAGGTGGGCTGTTCTGCTGACCTAGCAAGGCTCTGAAAATCTTGGCTGGGATTGCTGATGCTGGAAGCTGCATGATCTAAGACTGCCTCACTCTGGAGTAGAGTTTGGCTTCCTATTTGCTGATAGGAATGGGAATGACTGAGCTATGTGTCTCTTATCATCCAGATGCTACCTAGAGCTTATTTACATAGTGGCAGCATGTGAAGCACAAAAGGGTGAGTACTAATGTGCAAGTGCTTTTTAAGTCTTTGCTTGCATCATGGTTGCTTGCTACTGTCCCATTGGCCAAAGTAAGTCACATGACCACCCCCAAAGTCGAAGTGGGAGGACACTAACAAATGGCATGGATACAGAAAGGTATGAACAAATTGGGGTTTTTACAGCAATCACACTGCTGTGAATATCCACCCAAGATCGCTATTATCCACCTAACACCAATAAACACATCCATAGAGTTTTTATGAAATACTAAGAATAGATATGCACTTTTGGGCAAATTAATAGTTTATTGATTTACTCAATCATTTGGCAGCCAATTCACAGTCTTGGGTACATTTTAGGAGAACATGATGTAAAAATACAAATAAATTACTTCTGTTTGAAATACTCACGTTTCCACAGTAGAGAAATATAAAACTAAAGATGGGTATGACTAGTGCTGTGGTTTGAATGTCCCCCTAAGCTCATGTTGAAACTTAATCTCCATGTTGAAACTTAATCTCCAATATAGTATTTGAAAGGTCAAGGCTTTAAGAGGTGATTGGATCATTTGGACTATGCCTTCATGAATGGATTAATAGGTTAATGGTTTAATGGGAGTAGACTGAGGGCTTTATAAGAAGAGGAAGAGGAAGAGAACACGTGGAGAAAGGCTCATGCTCAGCTCTTGCCCTTGTTCAGCTCTCGCCATGCGATACCCTGCCTCATCGGGGACTCTGTAGAGAGTCTCCACCAAGGATGCCCTCACCATATGTGCCTCCCGGACCTTGGACTTCCCAGTCAACAAAATTGTAAGAAATAAATTTTGTTTCTTTAAAAATTATCCAGTTTCAGGTATTCAGTTATTAGCGACAGAAAACAGCCTAATAAAACTAGAGTAATGTTTTTTGAGATATTAATCCCAATTTGAAAGCTATTCTTTTACTTTGTAACAAAGATAAACAACCTAATATACTAGTAAGATTGTAAAACACCTGTTCAATTATAAATTATCAATATGTAAACATTTTATAATTTAACAAAATCTAAACACTTTGTATGCATTAGATATTTACAACTGTAAGGCATAACTATTAGATACCTTAATTAACCATAAAAAGCTCTAAATTCAAAAATTGCTGTGAAACCATCTTTTGAGTAAACTTTATTATCTGCTTTAAAAAAAACCCACGTTTTACTACATTTCCTTTAGTTAAGAACTGTAATGCACTTTACTGATCAGAGTTTGAAAAATCAGAAACATATTTGATTAACCAGTTATTCAGGACATGGAACATAGCTCCCTTTTAGATAATTTCTAATCAGCCATATAGTCATATTATGCTAAACATTATGCAAACATCTTAGAGTCCAGCTTCATGAGCCAAAGATTTCTCAGCCTTCTTTTTTTCTTATAGGAGTATGGACTCGAAGGACACCATCACATCAGATAAATACATGCTGATGCATTTACTTTCAATACTGCAGTTAGACAGAGATATCTAAAATAGATGATGATTTTGTCTTCTTGATGCATTTCCAAAAACCATCAACACCTTTTTGTACATTCTGTAGGAACAAAGATAAAATTTCACAGAAGGAAATAATAATTGAAGAAGCAGAAATATAATGACGATGCACTTCATTTCTTATAGTGTCTACCTATTTCCTATTCCAAGGCTATACTTAGTGTACATAAGAATGGGCATGATCACTAGGACAGTTCTGTCACTCTTCTCAGGGTGGCATCTCAGATTTTCATTCTTTATGTTCTTTGTTTAGTTTAGCCATTGGGTATTTTTTAAACATTACCATCTACATTAGTAAATATCTTATAGTTGGACACAATTTTCCAACTAGGAAAATTAGGTCTTAAACTGTCAGGATAACCAATACTGAAATTAGGGTGAGTACGTTTTCTATTTTTTTTTTAAAACAAAATCGTACACCTTTGACTTGGCACCGAATTTAATACCATTTACCATCTACTTTCTCTTGCGTCCAGGCATGATAATAGGACCTGATCTATCACTACCCTTTTTGTGTCCGCTTGAAATCATTCCCCCAGCCTAACACATTATTAGCACTTTCATTTTCAGCCTTTTAATAAAATTTCAATGTATTATAGGCTCAATGATGGCAATTTGATTCAATTTAATCCAACTGCATGGTTCAGTATCAAAGTCAAATAAAAATGTCATCTATAATACTTAGACTACTACAGTTTAGAAGAAATATGGATCATCTAGGTCAATCTCCTAATTTTGAAGATGGGGAAATTGGGGCTCAGAGAGGATAAGCAATTTACATAGGTCAAAGCGCTTATAAGTAGGGTACTTAAACTAAAGATCAATTTCCTGATTCCTAATCTTGACTCTTTTTGCTATAATAAGAGCTACCAGTTGTTCATTACTTACATACATTATTAATTCATTTAACCCTTACCATAATCTATGCAATAAGTACTTTTATTATTATTCCCATATCAGAGAGAAAGATTATAAATGGGCTCAGAGAAGTTAAATAACCTGTCCAACATCACCCAGCTAGCTAGCGGTCAAGCTAGAATTTGAATCTCTGTCTTTCCAAATTTAGCCACTACTTTTCACTGGAGAACAGAAAAGAAAGTGATAGTACTGCCTAGTAAGAAATCAGAAATTGAGGAACCTGGACTTTATCTGATTTGCAGGAGGGCCTACTGATGATGTCATTATGTGGTGGTAAAGATAGTGACACACATAAAATTATGGTTCCCCAGTATTTAATCTACATTTAGCCAAACAGGGGTTTTTGTTGTTCCCACCTGACACTCCATGAAGCCTGTTGAATATCTCCCAACGGAATGATGATTACTACTTTCTGTCCTCTTAAAATGGTTCATTTATACTTTTTGTCATGAGTCTTATCATATTCTTTCATGTATTTTAATTATTTGTGGACATATCTTATTGTTCTCTGCTCTCTTGTAGATTGTGAAGTCAAGACCTGGATATTCACCATCTCTGTATACTTGCATTCTACACGTAGTTGGTATCAAATATACTTTTGTTGAATTGAAATGAAAGAACAACAAATAGTGATTTTTTTAAAAAAAGAAACATGGAAGACATAGGACTTCTTTTACCACCACCTTACCCCCATCTTCAAACCCTACTCATAAACCCAAACTTATTTTTCATCCCCAAAGTCAAGACAGTGACAAAAAGAGGTCACATGATTGCATTTTACAGGGGTATATTAGTCCGTTTCTGTTGCTTATAACAAAATACATGGAACTGGGTAATTTGTAAGAAAACAAAATTTATTGCTTCCAGTTTCAGAGTCTAGGGAGTCCAGAGAACACATCTGGTGAGGGTCTTCTTAGATGGTGGCTTTACATCAATGCAGAGGTCTCACATGACAGAAAATGGTGGATCAGAGAGAGAGATAATTCCTCATGCACTCTCCTTTTAAAACGCTCAGAACCACACCCACTATTCCAAAAATGGATCAATCCATTCACAAGGGTGCAGTTCTCACAATCTAATCACCTCTCAAGGCACCTCCTTTGAATTACCGTAATAGGATTTCCTACCCTCAACAGTTATATTGGGAATTAAACTTCTAATATATGGACTTTGGGGTACACAATTCAATTAATTCACAGCAAGCCGTTATATTTTATATGTAGAAATTAATATCATGTGACCTTTCTGCATGTTGAAACTCCTGATACAAACTAAGTCATAATGTTATATGAATAAAGCATATCATTTTACTTACTAAAATGCCCTAGGGAAATAGAAATATGAACAATTTATGAGTTGACAATTGTTTTTCACGCTATTGACTATAGAACTTGGTCCTCAGTTTTGACGTGTAGGAAATATTTATCTTGATATGAAAATAGTACATAGTACTAATGTTTCATGGTAAAGAGGCCAAGCAATAAAACTCTGAAGTGAAATTCCTTGGGTTGAAGAAGTTTATTTTAATATATGACCATAAAGAAGATTTATTTAAACTGCAAAATCTGATAATGGCCCATATTAATATTTACCTAGAGAATAGATGTGAAATAAAGATATGAAGGTACTTCAAAAAGTTCATGGAAGGGCCGAGCCCGTGGCGCACTCAGGAGAGTGCGGCGCTGGGAGCGCGGCGACGCTCCCGCCGCGGGTTCGGATCCTATATAGGAATGGCCTGTGCGCTCACTGGCTGAGAGCCGGTCACGAAAAAGACAAAAAAAAAAAAAAAAAAAAAAAAAAAGTTCATGGAAAAATAGAATTGAAAGATAATAT
The DNA here is from genome assembly GCF_027409185.1 of Cynocephalus volans. Taxonomy (NCBI): domain Eukaryota; kingdom Metazoa; phylum Chordata; class Mammalia; order Dermoptera; family Cynocephalidae; genus Cynocephalus; species Cynocephalus volans. The sequence continues at coordinate 15,373,839 of NC_084468.1, forward strand.
GACCTTTCCATGTACTTTTTGAAGTACTCTCATACAAAAGAACAAAGTGGTTAAATTATATCATGATTTACCCTTGTAAAGAAGAGATGTGAATGAAAATGTAGAGTTGGTATTTTTAGTACCTTTTAACTTAGTTAAAATTATATAATATTTGAACAACATAAATTACAACAATAAGATTAGATTATAGTTACTAGTCACTTATGCAACAGGGGAAGGTAAAGAAGAGTCTAATATTATCCCATTACAAGCTTTCAAATTCAACATGCAAAAACCACCTGATGTTATTCCTATCCACCAAAGTCTAAACCTGTATAATATAGTAGTTGTACTATAGCTCCAACCTGAAACTTGAAAGAAAAAGAAATCTAAATATAAAACTCTGAAACTGTTTTGAATATCACTGGTCTCCCCAATGTTCCCAGAAAATAGAATAATTGCAAAATAGAAGGTAGGAGTGAGAGGAAGAGCTGTGTATTAGTCTGTTTCTGTTGCTTATAATAAAATACCTGGAACTGTGTGATTTAGAAAGAAAACAAAATTTATTCTTACAGTTTCTGAGACGGGGAAGTCCAAATTCCATCTGGTGATGACTACAGCGACCCAGGGGTCTCACACTGCAAGATGGTGGAATCAGAGAGAGCAAAGAGAGAGTAACCTCCTCATTCACTCTCCTCTTAAAGTCCTCCAAACCTCACCCATGACCACCATTTTTAATCTATTCACTATGGCATGGTCCTACAATCTAATGACCTCTTCAAGGCCCACCTTTCAATTACCATAATAGGATTTTCCACACTTGTAACAGTCACAATGGGGAATAAGTTTCTAATATATAAAACTTGGGAAACACAATTCAAACTTCAGCGAGTTTGTTGGGGGGGGGGTATAATTCATTCCACTACAAGCTGAAAGCCTGAGGATTGGTTGAAATAGCATACAAAGAGCTGTGAGAACCACCTCCTTGTCCAGCTTTCATTTCCAGTACATGCAGCCAGGAGTTTTTATCTCAAACCCTGCAGGAAATTTATTTTGTGGAAAAAATGTACTGAAGAATTATAGATTTGAGGACACTGAGCATAGTAGAGGGTGGGGCTAATGTTGTAGACTGAGCATTGTTTGCTAAGTTTGCTGAATTTCCCCACCTTGTTCCTGAGACATTTATAAACAGATTTATATTTTTTCAGCAGGAAATTGGAGAACTTTTTCAGGAGAACTCAAAAGTCTCTGAGAAAAGACTTACATATACTGACATCTGAATATCTCCCCAGAGAAAAGCTGGCCTTCTGCTTGATCACACTTCAGTAAAGCCCAACAGTCATCAGAAGTCACCCACTTTTGCAGAGCTTCCAATAAACATTTATAGGCTTCACTCATAAATATGCACTGACTTTTGAGGAAAACGTCCAACTTAAAAGACAGAGGGAGACCAAAACAAACAGATAAAAAGAATACAGAGAAAAATAGAGACATTGAAGGGAATAAAAGAAAACTTCCAGTTAATTATAATTAACATCCTCAAAGAGATAAGGGAAGATAAATTCATCATTAAAAGAAGAATTACTTTGAAACAAGATGCAATAAAACAGAGAACAATGAGAAATCAAGAAAGAGCTCTTGGAAATTAAAAAATTAAAAATACATCAGATGAAATTAAAACAAAACTCAATAGAAGTGTTGAGAGATAAAAATGAGGAAATTTCTTTGAAGCCCCTCCCCCCCCCAAAAAAAGAGAGAGAGAGAAGGAGACAGATAATAGGAGATAAGAAAATTTCAAGATCAATCCAGGAGGTTTAACACCTGACTGACATGAGTTTCAGAAAGAGAAAATAAAGCAAACTGAGACTGAGGGAAAGGTATTATCAAAGAAATTAAGGTTCCCAGAATGGAGGGAAATGAGCCTCCAGATTAAGCAGTTTTACCCTAAGGCACATAATCGTGAAACTTCAGGACCTTAAAAATATTGAAAAGTCTCTAAAACCTTGCAGAGGGGAAAAAACAGACCTTGTGCAATGGATAAGGAATGAGAAGAGCACTGGACTTCTCAGCAGATGACAATGGAGCAATAACTTTAAAACTATAACTGCAAATAATCTCCAGCCTAGAATTATACTGTCTCAAACTGTCGGTCAATTGCATGAATAGAATGAATTTTCAGGATTGCAAGTTCTCAAAACATTGAGATCTCCATGTATCCCTTTTCAGGATGTTACTGTAGGATGTGCTTCCTTATGACAAAAGGGACAACTGATTTAGGAAATGGGAATCCAACCCAAGAGAAAGGACAAGGAATTTCTAAGGTTAGGAAGGGCACAGATGAGAGCTGACAGCAGACCCATAAAGCAACAAATACGAATGCAAGTAGGATGATGGAGGGATCCAAGAAAGAATTTCCTGGGACAAAACAGAGCAGAAATTATATAATAGGTTTGATTTGTGGAAAATTGAAAATTGGAAGGATATTGGAGAGAGCAGGAATAATTAGCAATAGGCATAAGGTATTTTAGACAGTAGAAAGATCCTTAATGTCTGTGACTTTTAATTTCTATCTTCGCTTCTCTAGTGCCAAAGATAGTGCCTAGTATAGAAGATTACAATGAGTGCTTGTTGAGTGGCTGAATGGCTGAATGAATAAATGAATAAATGAATGAATAGTAATAATAAACTTTGTGCCTTATTCCACTGGTACCCAACTTAATTACTTGAACGAAGACAAATTCTATGAATGTTTATTTAATTGTGTACATGCAGATTGCTGACTTAATCATTTGTTAATTCCTTTATATTAATCAGACATTTTACTTTTGAAGGACAGAAATTACATTTAAATTTGTTTAATCAAATAAGGGAATTTTTTAAAATTCTGAAAAATTCCAGGTCATATAATGGATCCAGGCACTCAAAAAGAACCTGTTTTTTTCTGTCTCTTGCCTCTGCTTTCCTCCTGGCCATTTCTATTCTCAGGTCAGACCTCCCCCTGTGTTGACAAAGGTTACCATGAGTAGTTGCAGACTTAATCCCCCAGATTAGCAGCTCCTCTTTTCCAGTAGTTATTCCAAAATCCCAGAGCTGATTCAGTTAGCCAACTTTAATCTATTTCCTAAGCCAGTTATTGTGGCCAGGGGAATGAAATAATATGATTGGTTAGGCCTGGGTCACAAGCTCAACTCTAGAATCATGGGTCAGCCTCATCCAAACCGCACAGACTCAAAATCAAGGAGAGTTCCTCAGAGAAACACCGGGGCACTACTTCCAGAAAAAGGGAATATAGACACCCAGACAGGCAAAAACAAATAGCAACTTTATTGAAAAACTTCACCTACGTTGTCCTGACCTCTACTAGAGAGACAAATATTCTTCCAAATAAGCTTTTCAAAATGAAAAGTAGCATTGAGAATGCTTGTTAAATATGACTTCATATCTCTTTATATCTCAACTTCGAGCATTCTAACTTCTTGGCATGTAAATTGTGTACCAGCACTCTTTAATAGAAATATAATGTAAGATACAAATGCAAACCACATGTGGAATTTTAAACTTTCTGATAGCTACCTTTAAAAAGTAACAGTGAAAATAACTTTAAGAGTATATTTTACTTAACCCAATATATCTAAAACATTATCACTTTAACACATAATCAACATAAAAGTTATTGAGATATTTTACATTCTTTTTTTCTGTAGTCAGTCTTTGAAATTCTACATTTATTTTACACTTATAGCACATTTCAATTCAGATTAGCCGCATTTCATAGTTACGGTGAATAGAGGCTCCTGTACCGGGCAGAGCAGTTCTGGACTGTGAAAGCTATTATATACTGTAAAGCAGGGTCCTCATTTTCTCCCTCTCCCAACCAATTTTCTCTCTTAAAACCTTTGCATTCCATTCTAGTCATCTTTCTTCCTCCAAACAAATACGTAGTGCAATGCGTCGAATAGGACAATGCTACTTTATTCACAGTCTTCTAATTTGGAAAAGGTAATAAGAAGAAATATTTACATGCTTTCTACTTTTCAAGAATAAGAGTTGAAATAAAATGGCAAATCACACTGGTGCTTTCATTCAGCATGAATTAAAGCAATATGAAACAGATGATCACATCTTGATGACAATTATGGTACTACTTGGCAGAAAGAACTGAAGAAAAATTTGGCTTGGTTGCATTAAATAGCTGCCCAGATAGGTTCTGCAAAGAATGAGGAGAGTGACAAGAATCTAGTTATCCACATGCAGCTAATGAAATAGTTGCATCACGCTGCTGGGGGAATCTTAAATGTTAAGATAGAATACCTATTAGCACACTTTATTCCTCAAAGAAGTCTGGTTTGCACATAATCACTTTTGAGAATAAATCTTTGTATGTGCTTTTCTGTACATTTAAAAAGTAGGATTTTTTTTTCTACTATGAATTCCTTGATCCAAGGATTTATTTTGGCACTTTAAGAATTATGTAAAACTTACTGCCGAAGCAGGATTTTCATTTAAAGTATTGGTTTCCAAGCACTTCTTAAGTTAAGGAAGATTTTTTAAAAGAAAGAAAGAAAGAAAGAAACGAAAAGAAAAATCCCTCCCAAATGTCAACTACCTTGGAATGAATTTTTTTATTTTCTCAGTTCAAACAAAACTGCAGTATATATAAAAATGTGACAATTTTATTTTGCAAATTTAGTATGATTAGAATTTATATACTGCTATAAAAATCCTGTTCATTTTTCACAGACATATCTTAAACAATTTGCATTTGTGTAAACTGGGTGATTTAACTTAAAAATGTCAATATTTAATATATATACCTTATCATAAAATATATCTTTTAGTCGGAAAGCAACACATTACAGATAAAAATTCAACAAACAATTTGAGCATCTAATGTTTGTCAGATGCTATACTAGGTTCTGCTTCTTCAGACATAAGACAGAGAATCTACTCTTGTGATCATCACATATATCTTCCCAGTGTTTGTAGACCCTCCTTTTGGGAACTATATCTTGATTTTCCCTTGAAGATCATCCCCTCTCCTAGTCTCAATTTATCTCCTTCCTATGGAACTGACTCCATCCCCTGACTACAGACTTTAGCAGGTGGCTCAGGACTGGTCACTCAGAACATTGCATTCTCCTGGCCATAGTGACTGGCTGGTGGATATGCACATTGCCTAGTCAGGGCCAAGGAGACACAGTGAGATTTGGGAAGAGACCCTTGTTCTTTTCCACTAAATGTATTACAACTGTCTTGGAACTACATGGGGTTTGAGAACAAAACCAACATCAAGGAACAGAGCTCGCAAGAGGAGACAGGAAAACAAGGTCTTTAAAAAGCTTGTCTAAAGCCATAGCCTTGGACTAAAGGATTAGAAGAAGGGAGTAAGCTGAACGGAGGCAATTAGGTTGGGGAGGAGTGGGGTTGGAGTTTAGAAGAGCAAAGAGCCTTTCAACTAGATAATGTAAGACTAAAGGCAGATACAGCACAATGAATGGGAAAAACCTCAAATATGTTTTGGCGGGGAGGAGACATAAAGTGAGAATAATGGAGCGATCAGAGAAGAGACTGGAGAGAAAGGCAAAGGACAGAACATGGAAGATGCCCCAGGTTAAGGAATACCACACGGGGATGGTAGGATCACTGAAATATTTTAAGCAGGAGAGTAAAATGGCCATATTTTTATTTGAGACAGAATACTCAAAAGATGTTGTAGGATGGGTTGGAGGAGACAAGGAAACATTTAGAAGTCTTCGCCATTGTCCTTTTCGATGATAATAAGGTTTGGGAATAAGGTAGGGGTAGGGAGAAGGCAAAGGAGTAATGAAAGATTTATTTATTTATTTTATTAAATTGGAGTTTAAAATATTTTTAATCAAGGAAATACATACGCGTGATTTAAGAATAAACTAGTACAGAGTGGTTTATTTGTTTGTTTGTTTGTTTATTTATTTATTTATTTTGATTGTGGTAAAACTGTGCTAAAATAAGGATTGCCATTTTAAGCATTTTTAAACATACAATTGCATAGAATTAATTGCATTCACAATGCTGTGCTACGACTACATCTATCTCCAAATGTTTTCATCATCCTAAACATAGACTCTGTACACATTAAGCAATAATTTCCCATCCTTCTCCCCCTTTTCTGGTAACCTCTATTTCATACATATATACAATTATCATGGGTTAATTAAGAAAAAATAAATTAAATAGAAAAAAGAGTAGGATAATTTTATATATGTAGGAAGTACAATATGATATTCGGGTGCATTTATACAATGTGCAATAATGATATTGGCGTATTTAGCATATCCGTCTTCTCAAACATTTTTCACCTCTTTGTGTTGGAAACATTCAACATCCTCTGAACTATTTGAAAGTTACACAGTAATTTGTTGTTGTCATCTCCTTGCATTGCCATAACACACTAGATCTCATTCCTCCTCTCTCTACAATTTTATATCCATTGACCTCCGTCTCCCTCTCCTGGTAACCATTATTCCACTCTCTACTTTTATAAGATCAACTTTGATGGCTTTCACATGTGAGTCAGAACATGCAGTATTTCTCTCTGTGCCTGGCTTATTTCACTTAACATAACTTTTTCCAGACCCATCCATGTTGCTGCCAATGGTGGAATTTCATTCGCTTTTATGGCTAAGTAGTATTCCATTGCATATATATACCACATTTTCTTTACCCAATTATCCATTGATGGATGTTTAGGTTGGTTCCAAATCTTGACTACTATGAATAGAACCACGATAAGCATGGGAGTGCAGGTGTCCCTTCCACTTGTTTATTTCCAGTCCTTTGGATATACACCCAGTAGTGGGATTGCTGAATTGTTTGTTTGTTTCTTTTGGTGGCTGGCCAGTATGGTGATCCAAACCCTTGACATTGTTGTTACAAGGCTGTGCTCTAACCTACTGAGCTAACTGGCTAGCCCCTATTGCTGAATTGCATGGTAGTTCTATCTGCAGTTTTTTGAAAAACTTCCATACTGTTTTCCATAGTGGCTATACCAATTTACATTCACACCAACAATGTAAAAGAATCCCCCTTTCTCCACATCCTTGTCAGCATTTGTTATTGTAGTGGATTGAATTATGTACCCCCCAAACTCCCTGAAGCTTGAATTGTGTCCCTCAACTTTTATGTGTTCAAAACTTAGTTCTCACTGTGACTGTTAAGAGGGTGGGAAATCCAGCACCGTTTATTGGAGAGACTGTCCTTTCCCCAATGTATGTTCTTGGCTCCTTTGTCAAAAATCAGTTACCTGTAGGTATGTGGATTTATTTCTGAATTATCTATTCTGCTCCATTGGTCTATGTGTCTGTTTTTGTGCCAGTACCATTCTGTTTTAATTATTATAGCTTTGTAGTATATTTTGAGGTCAGGGAGTGTGATGCCCCATGTTTTTTTCTTTTAGCTCAGGATTGCTTTGGCTATTCGGAGTCTTTTGTTGTTTCATATAAATTGTTGAATTGATTTTTTAAAAAAATTTCTGTGAACTATATCATTGGCAGTTTGATGGGAATTACATTGAATCTGTATATCACTTTGGGTATTATAGTCATTTTGACAATATTGATTCTTCCAATCCATGAGCATGAGATGTTGTTTCTTTTTTTGGTCTTCTTTAATTTCTTGAGTCAGTGTTTTATATCTTCTTTTTTTTGTAATGATCTTTCATCTTCTTGGTTAAATTTATTCCTAGGTATTTTGTTGTTGTCATTGTTGCTACTGTAAATGGGATAACTTTCTTGATTTTTTTTCTGCTAGTTTATCATTGGTGTGTAAAAATGCTACTGATTTTTGTATGTTGATTTTACATCCGGCAAATTTAATAAATTTGTTTATTAGGTTCTTGAATCTTTTGGCAGAGTGTTTAGGTTTCTCTCTATATAAAATCATGTCATCTGCAAATAGGAACAGTATGACTTCCTCCTTTCCAATTCAAAGTGGTTTATAATGAAAAAAACTATAGTCTATCTCTTTCTTCTTGAAGTCTAGTCCTGTTGTCCAGAGCAAATGACTTTTAACTTTTAAACTGTTGATATTAATGGTTATTTTTGTGGTCAATCAGGATTGCTGTATTCAACTTTACCTCTGAACAGATTGCACAACTGTATGTGGCAGCCCTCAATTAGCTCCATATCTCTAAACAATATATGTTTATCACTATTTCTTGACTTCAGTTTTAGACATTATCAAACTATCCATGTTCCCTTCCTTTTCCCTTTCAATATTGTTATATTACTCTTTAATTACATCTTTTAAAATACATTTGTGATTGCTATGTGCTGAAATGTGTCTTCCTTCACCCAAATTCATATGTTGAAACTCTAACCCCAGTACCTCAGAATGGGACTGTATTTGGATATAGGCCTTTAAAGAGGTGATTAAGTTAAAATGAGGCTGTTGGGATGGGTCCTAATCCAATATGACTAGTGTCCTTAGAAGAAGAGAAAAATTTGAACACACAAAGAAACAACAGGGATGCGCACTTGCAGAAAAAAGACCAAGTGAGGACACAGTGAGAGGACAGCCATCTGCAAGCCAAGGAGAGAGGCTTCACAATGAAATCATCTCTGCCAACACCTTGATATTGGACTTCTAGCTTTCAGAACTACGAGAACATAAATTTCTTTTGCTTAAGCCTCTCTGTCATGGTTCTTTATTATGGCAGTCTTAGTAAACTGATGCTGTGAATAAAATTTTAAAAGTATATAGTATACTTTTATTGCTTATTTCATCAACATCAGGCAATATATTTGATTCTCCATTTCTAAAGATGAAGGTTTTTAGCACCCTCAACTTTCCATTTACTCTTTTTTCCCCTCTAAGTTTTCACTTTTCATCTTCTGCACTTTCAAATCAAGTTTGATAACACTTATAGTCTATTCTGTAACCACATTTAAATATTCTGTGCTTTACCTGTAGGTTAATTTAAAAAATCAATAATCAACAAAAGTGGTCTATATGTTATGGCTGTGTTCACTGAATAGCCAAGTAATTTTTTTTTTATTTTCTTAAGGTTTCCAATTGTTTTGTATTCTTGCACTGTGAATTCTAACAGAGTCTTAAGTTATTTTCAAGGATACCTGAAAATCTCCTGAATTTCTCCTTTTCACAGATGCCTTCTCTGACAGCTCTCTTTTCTCTTGCTCCAATATGGACTGACTACTTTTTAAACAGATTCTCCAGGTAGTCATAAAGTACTCCTGTCCTTGCTGTGCTTGATGGCAGACATGCTTTACTGGTTCCATGCCGTCCTTTCTTGGTTTACTCCTTCATATGGTGGGATTATATCCTCCAAGGATTTCCTGAAAAGGGATGTCTGAGAAGTAAATTATCTTAGTTTCAATATTTTAAGTGTTTTTTAATTCTATCTTCATACTTGATTGATATTTTTTACACAGAACTTTGAAAAGCATTGCTCCAACATCTGCTAGCATCCTGAATTCCTGAAAAGAAATTTCATGAAAAGTTTCATACCATTTTGATTTTGACTTTCTTAATCTGTTTTGTGCTGCTACAACAGAATGCCACCGAGTAAGTAATTTATGAAGAGATGAGATTTATTTCTTACAGTTCTGGGTGCTGAGAAGTCTAAGATTGAGAGGCCCACATCTGGATGGGGCCTTCTTGCTGCCTCGTCCCATGGTGGAAGGCATCGCGTGGGCAAGAGGGCAAAAGAGGGCCAAACTTGCTTTTATAACAAAACTGCTCTCACAATAACGAACCCACTCCTGAGATCAAAGCTTTAATTTATTCATGAAGGAAGAGACTCTAAAAAGTCCCACCTCTCAATACTGTTGCATTGGGGATTGCGTTTCAAGCATGTAAACTTTGGGGGACATATTCAAACCATCGCAAGGACCATTTAAAATAAGTTCTCTGGAAGCTTTTAGTGTTTCTTTATCCTTGATATGCTGAAATTTAATAATGACAGGTAGAAAGGTAAGTCATTTTTCATTTACTATGTGGAATACTTAAAAGGATATTTTGATTTGAAGACTCATCTATTCCAGCTCTGGGAAATTATCTTTTATTACTTTTTGAAAATTTCTTTTTTTCCATTTCTCTTTTCTCCATTATTTATACTTCCATCAGTTAGGATTCATTCTGTTTTAAGTTTTTTCTCTCATATTTTTCATAGCTATTCTTTTTTCTACACTGAAAAAAATTTTCCTTATATTCCAAACTGTTCTATTTTTTTTGACTTTGACAGACATATTTTTAATACCCGTATGAATGTTGTAATACAATGACTGTCTTTCTTCATAGCGTCGTCTTCTTGCTTTATTTGTGTTTTCCTTTCAAATATGCCTGAGAATAGTAATTAAATTGTTTAAAAAATTAGCTTCTCCTTCCTGAATTATTTCCTCTGGGATCCCATTCTCTTTTAATTGTCAATCTTATCTCCCACGTTCATGTTTACAATTTCCTTAAATGACTGGTAATCCTTAGTTATTCCTTTATATTTAATAATGTAGTATAAGACTGGTTAGAAGCACTGTTCACAGACTGAGCTTTTTAACTAGAAATCTATGCTTTAAGTTGAGCTGATGGGTCAGAATGTGGAGGGCTTTGTTCTGGAGCACAATTAGTCAGCTATTGCTGCAGTTCTCCTGTATAATACATAACTCCCAAACCTCTGTGGTTTATGGCAACAGCAAACACCTCTCTTTCTCTTTTCTAAACTTGATAGAACTGTGGGTTTTCCAGATTCAGGTAGGTCAGCTCCAGGTTGCAGGTTAGGTTTATGTATACACTCATGTCTCATTTTGGGGGCTAGGTGGGGGATGCTCTCATCATGAAGACAGCAGAAATGCACAAGGGCAAGCAAGACAACATAAAACATTTAAAGTCTGTCCATATATCACATTGGCTAACATTCCATTGGCCAAAGCAAATCACACAGCAAAGTCCAAAGTTGGTGAGATGGGATGTGTATTCTGCCCATGATGAAACTTGGCAAGGATTGTGGGGAGGGAAAGAAGAATGGTAAGCCAATCATACAATCCACCCTGGGTACCAACGGCTGAGGTTATCTTATCATAGTTTTCCCTAGATTATTTGCTTAATTCCTTTAGAGAGGACCACTACTTTTTGGTTTTTGTAGGGTAATTCCAGACTTTTGTTAAAGATCACATATGTTTAAGGAAAAAAGCCCATGTAGAAAGCATCTAGTAGTGCCTCATATAAAGCAAGTGCTCAATAAATATTTGATTGAATAAGTAAATGAATAAAAGAGTAAATTTAAAAAGTAGCTTTTTATTTTTTAAAATTTTTATTTTTTATTACTGGCAAATTCATTATTACAAATTGTGTAATATGCCCTGGACCCGACCTGTCACTGCCCAAACCCGCTCCATCCCTCCCCTGAATCTCTAGTATCCTTAGGTTTCTTCTCTCTTTCTGAAAGTTCAAGGTGGTTCTTTTTCTTTCTTTCTTTCTAAGAAAGTAGCTTTTTAAAAAGGAGCACTTTGAAGTATCTGGAAGTTTTAAAAATATTTATCTTTTTTTCTCCCAACTAGTTGAGACAGCTTTAGAGTCATCCGTGAAAGTGTATCTTATCTCCCCTGTATTCATTCTCTTATTAATTGGAGTTGTTCAGTGAATATATTCAATTTTAATCCTTACAATACATAGGAGACTAATTTAAAATTATTTGTTTCATTAAAAAATACTATCATGCAGAAAAATTTGCTTGAAAAATTTAGAATTTCATAGTATAGCTGCTTTAGAACTTAAATGGAAAATATTTCATATGGTCATGACTGCAAAAAATACATTTTTATCAATCATCTCAGTTCAAAAGAAAAAAGACCGGCCTAAAATACCTGGAAAATTTTAGCCACAAAGGTGACTTTTTCCTACGCTTGTTGGGCTAGATCTATGGGCTACCATTTAAGTCTGGATTTGCAAATGTTCTAGAATTAGAAATTATTTGCACAGTGATTTTCTTTTCTAAAAAGTTTAAATTATTATTTAATTAATTATTTAATTGTAAACTATTATTTACAATTATTATTAGGTAGTACAATTTATTAAAAATAGCTTATTTGATTAAACTCTTTGGCAAAGATGAAAAATAAGAAAACCATCTGGGCCAGCACCATGGATTTTATTCATGAAATGAGGCCAACTGAAAGGCTGCTTTAACAACCTTGGTTTGATTTCTTTCTGAAAGCTTTCTTATTACAAAATGATGAATTTGAAACCCAGTAATCTCAGTAACGTTAATGGAACGCAAGTTTATACTGCAGTGGTGGCATGCCCATTCTAAAGTGTACGGTTTGACTTCACCATCTTGTTTACTTTGTTAAAATATTTTCCTCTGTATGTTGCTGGGAAACCATTGTTGGAGGACCAATACGATCTATATTCACATCTTGGCCTGAATATGCCTCATTGTTTCTTTGGCCATTAATACATTTGTTTTTCAACCAGTTATTTTTTTCTCCCAGAGTGCCTATGATAGAGAGGTGGGAGGATCTTACAGATGAGTGAAGAAAGTTTTTGTTGTCAGGGAATGTTTCAGGTTTAAGGAGCTTCTATTATTGCGAGTTTAGATTTCAGAAATAAGCTTGCTCTTCATTGCTAGCCAAAGCATATTTGTGACAACCATTAGAATCTAATCTCTGGATTTATTTTGAAAGGGTTCGTAGTGGGCAGTGAGGGAATTTTGCACAAAGTCAAATTTCTGAGCTTAAAAAAATGATTCCGTACTATGCTTTTTGTGCTAGCTCAGGTGCCAGTCAGCTATCACTGGTTTTGTAGAGAAGACCCCTTTAATCCACTGCAACTTCTGCCTTAGAGGAGCAGACTTCTATTCAACTAGGGAGAAAAAAGCATGAAGCAGGGGAAAAATAATTGCTAAGCTGGCAGTGGGTAGGGTGTTCTTTATTTTTTTTCCCTCTACTTTATCAGCCTCATCTGACAAAGTGAGAAGATACTAGGTATTAGTTTCCTAGGGCTGTTATAACAAAGTACCACGAGCTGGATGGCTTAAAATGACATAAATATATTATTCCAGAGTTCTGGAGGCTAGAAGTCGGAAATCCAGATGATGACAGGATAATTCGCCCTCTGAAACCTGTAGGAGAATCCTTCCTTGCCTCTTCCTAGCTTCTGGTAGTTCACTGGCAATCCCTGGAAGACCCTCGGCGTGCAGATGCTTAACACCAATCTCTGCCTTCCTTGTCACATGGTATTCTCCTTGTGTGTCTTTGCTTTACACCGTGTTCTTCTTATAAGGCCCACCCTACTCTAATATGACCTCATCTTAATTTTTTTTGTTAGATTCTTAAATCTAGATCCCAGATCTAGATTAACTATAGTCAACCCTTCATAAATGTGAGTTCTGCATCCATGAGTTCAACCAACTTTGGATTGAAAATGTGTAGAAAAAAATTTGCATCTGTACTGAACATGTGCAGACTTATTTTTCTTGTCATTATTCCATATGCAATATGATATAACCACTATTTACAGAGAATTTACATTGTATTGGGTATTATAAGTAATCTAGTGATGATTTAAAGTATATTACAAGATTTGTGTAGGTTATATGAAATACTATGCTGTTTTATATCAGGGACTTGAGCATCTTTGGATTTCAGTATCCCTTGGAGGTCCTGGAACCAATCCCCCATGGATACTGTACCAAATTGTAATCTCACCAGCAGCATTCTTCTCAATACTTATTCTTGTTATACTTCCTAATTTCTGCTAATGTACCAGGGAACATTAGAGAATCAGACTTAGACTTTCACAGGACCAACTCTACTTCAGGAATCTACATAGAAGAGATTACTCCACAGAACTGTCATGATACATTGCCCAAAGTAAATTAGATACAATCATTTTCAGTCTTTGCATTATATCTGCTCAATATTTGTATTCCAAGAGTAAGCATGCAATGGTCTATCATAAGTCATGGATCTACTTTTGGGATTTGAAGGTTAAACTAGATTAACAGTCTCAGATGCAATAAAGGAGAGGTAATCATCTAAAAGAAAATTGGGCTATGGATTGAATTGTATCCACTCAAAGTTTAATGTATTAGAAACTTAATTCCCACTGTGAAAGTGTTAAGAGGGTGGGGAATCCTAATAAGGTAATCAAAAGATGGGGCCTTTAGAAAGTGATTGAATTGTGAGGACCATGCCTAGTGAATGGGTTGATCAATTCACTGAGTAATAAGTTAGTGGCTTAATGAAGGTCATGGCTGTGGTTCTGATGGCTTTAAAAGGAGAGTGTGTGAGAAAATCTCTCTCTCTCTGCTTCTGCCATTTTACCACATGACACCCTGTGTACCCGAATTCACCACCAAGAAAGCCATCACCAGATATGTTCCCTGGACTTTGGACTTTTCAGCCTCGGAAACTGTAAGCAATAAATCTTGTTTCTTTACAAATTACCTAGTTTCAGGTATTTCTGTTATAATCAACAGAAATGGACTAGTATAGGAAACTAGTACTAAAAGTGGGGTGCTGCTTATAATATATACTTGAAAATGTGGATGTGGCTTTGGAACTGCGTATTGGGCAGAGACTGGAGGAATTTGGAGGAAAAGGCTAGGAAAAGTCTAGGTGCTGGTGAGGAGAGGTTAGAACAACTCAGAAACTGGTTAAATAGTGGTGAACAGAATGCCAATAGAAGTATAGACAGTAAAGGCCATGCTGAGAAGATCTCAGGTGTACATGGCTGCTTTCAACTGCCTCTGCTGAGTTGTGACAGCAAAGGCATGGAAAAGCCAGAATTTATAATTCAAAAGAAAGCAGAGCGCAAAAAATTGGAAAACATTCAGTCTGGCCATGTGAAGAATAAAAAGGTATCTTTGGGAGAGGGAGCCAGTGGTGCAGCCCAGCAACCATTTGCTAAGGAGATTAGTACAGAATAAAGGAATTATCAAGAGAATGGAAGAAGAGACTTTGGAGGCATGTTAGAAATCTTTGAGGCTGCCCCTCCCATCACAGGCCCAGAGGACTGGTGAGACAGAATGGTTTTGGGGAACAGGCCTGAGGTGCCCTCCACAGGCTTGCTGTCCAGGGCCACCTCAGGATGTTGCTTCCCAAACCTTGGCTGCTCCAGCTACAGCTAAATTGGTCCCAGGGGTGGCTGGATCTGCAGTTTCAGAAGCTACAAGCTGGAAACCTTGGCGGCATCCAGGTGGTGTTAAGTCTGCAGGCTCCTGGAATGCCAGAGCTGTGCCGCCTTTTGCATTTCATACATCAAAGGATGTATAAAAAAGCCTGGAGACCCAGGAAGAGACCTGTCACAGGAATGGAGTCACTGCACAGGACCTTTACTAGAGCGATGCAAGTGGAAATGTGGGGTTGGAGGTGCAGCAGAAACTCCCACCAGTTCCCTGTCTAGTGGAGCCCTGACAGCAGGACCACCACGGAGACCCCAGAACTGTGGAGCTACCAGTATGCAACACCAGCCTGTGAGAGCTAAAGCATAGCCAGAGATCAGGAAGGCCAAAGGAGCAGGGCTGCCTGAGGACTTGGGGACCTAACCCCCTCACCTGTGTGCAGAGAATGTCAAACATGGAGTCAAGGTACATGATTTGCCAACTTTGAGATTTGATGTCTGCCTTGCTGGGTTTTGGACTTGCTTAGGACCTGTTACTCCTTTCTTTTGGCCTTTATTATCTTTTGGAATGGGAATATGTACCCTATGTTTGTCCTACCATTGTATCTTGGAAGTAGATAACTTATTTTGATTTCACAGATGGGACTTTGGACTTTTGAGCTGGGACAAGTTGAGACTTTGGGGCTATAGGGATGAAACGAAAGTATTTGTATGTGAAAAGGACATGACTTTTGTGCGGTCAAGGGCAGAATGCTGTGGATTGAATATCCCCCCAAAACTCATTGAAGCTTAATCCACACTGTAACTGTTGAGGGTGGGAAATCCTATTACGGTAATTGAAAGATGGGGCCTTGAAGAAGTGATTGGACTGTGATATAAAGGACCACGCCATAGTGAGTTGATTAATCCATTTGATGGTTTAGTGGTGGTCGTGGGCGTGGTTCTGATGGTTTTAAATGAATAGTGCATGAGAAGCTCTCTCTCTCTCTCTGCTCTGCCATTCTTGCCATGTGACATCCTGCATTGCTGTCTCCGTCCACCAACAAGACCCTCATCAGATGTGTTCCCTGGACTTTGGACTTTCCAACCTCCCAAACTGTAAGCAATAAATATTATTTTTCTTTACAGATTACCCGGTTTTAGGTATTTCCATTATAAGCAACAGAAACAGACTAATACAGTTGGGTTACTGTTCTCAAATAAGCAAATGTCCACAACAGATGTGAACGGAGAGAGCTGAGGGGCAGGGAGCCAGTGAGAAAATTTCAAAAGAGTCTTACAGGGTGATGAAAGTTTTGATAGTAACTGAAAAACGAGTTGATGGAGATGAGGGTATGCACACGAGTGATCTGAGAGTGATGAGAAAAGCAAGGTGGTCAGGAGGGGAAGCTAGCTTTGTAGAAAGGTGTAGAAACATTTGTTGGTTTTGGCTTCCTATCATCCAAACACTCTTCATACTTTTGAAAGATCCCCAAATAGGAAGGCATGATCCTATTGTGATTGTTAATTTTAAGTGTCAACATAGATATTTCGTTGAATGTTATCTCTGTGTGTTACTTCTGACTGCTTGAGCTAGGACATCGCTCTTTTCCAGACCTTGGACTGGGACTTTCATCATCAGTGCTCCTAGTTCTTCAGCTTTTGGACTAAGACTGGAACTACACGATGGCTTTCCCGGGTGTCTAGCTTGTAGATAGCAGATCATGGGGCTTCCCAGCCTCCATTTTGCACATGTGTGTGTGTATATATATATATATATATACACACACACATATTTATGTGTATATGTATATCTCCTCTATGGGTTCTGTTTATCTAGAGAGCCCTGACTAATATATCTACCTTCCACCAGGGAACCCACAGGCATGTGTGTTCAGGAGCAGGTAATTTCTCTCCAAGGTTTTATGTATAGTAGCTAAGACATGGGTTATGTGACCTAAGCTGGGCACATTAGATGCTCTCACCCGAGACTTTGGTTCTTGAGGGAGTGATGGAAAGGGGCAGTGGATGCTCAGAGATTAGTCTGTGTGGCATAGCTGAGAGTCCAGGAGCATGACAGTTAAGCGTTTGGTGGAGATGACATAAGGGCAGCCTCCTCAGCAGCCTGGGTCTGTGGTGGGGTTGTGGCTGTCTCATAGCTCCCCTTGGGTTCTGCCTGTTTTCTGAGGTTGATTCTCCAGCCCTCCCATTGATCCTGTGAGCTAGCCCACATACCCGCCAATCAATTCATTTTCTACTTACATTGAGCATTGGTTTCTTTTGTTTGGAAGGATGGATGGTGATGTACAGAGGCTACAGTGGGGTCAGCAGTGATGGCACATTAGTCATGATGACTGAAAGCAAATAGCAGGACAGTCCCACAGAAATGTAGAGTCGGCTGGATAAGTGCAGGGAGTGCATGAAAAGAATCAGGAGTGGAGGTAGATTTGGTTGTTCTTTACTTAGATGTGATTAAGGAGGTTATGACAGTAGATGAGGCTGCTAAGGAGAGAGAGTATAGAGAAAAGAATATCCAGGGGTAATATTCGGGTTACCTCACAGTGAGAGAATAGAAGAAAGAAACAAATAACAACATTTAGAAAACTGGGTGGAAATATATATTATATCTGTTCAATAATATAGATGTTAGGAAGGAGAGAAGTTCAAGGAGAAGCTGAAGGGTCAAATGGTTGTGAAGTGTTCAAAGAGAATGAGAACTAAGTATAATTTATTCAATCTGTCCTTGGTTGCATTAAAAAAATTATAAATATCAAAGCAAAATACAATCTACATAGTGATAATAAGTAACATTCATTTGGATGCCTACTATATGGCAGGCCCTGTGATAAGCACTCTGTGTATTACTGCATATGAAATAGATAATATTATTATCCACCTTATGTGCACAAAGAAACTGAGTCTTAATGAAATGAAGTAATCTGCCTGTGTTCACATGGCCAATAAGTTGCTGATCTGGGATAGAAACATGTTTTTAGGATTCCGGAGGCAATATTCTTAACCACCACACTGTAGTTAGTAAGCTTGGCAAGATGACCATATCATACATAAACCTTAAAGCTGGCTTTGTAAGTTCTGTTAAGCCTTTTGTCATAACACCCCAATCTCTCATTCACTTTGCTGTTGACTCATTTGTACCTTCTGCCACTTTAGAGGTTCATGCTACTGGATCTTTGTCACTTATAAATGCAGTCAGATATGGCCAAGTTTCAAAAATACACTGTGATTACATTTGGAATTGAGTTTGAATAATTCTTAGCATCAGAAAGTTTATCAAATTTTTGTGAAACATGAATGCTTCTCTTTTTTTACAATTTAGTTGTTTTGCCTTAAAATTTTTTTCTATACTACTTTCAACAGTTTTCTTAACAAAAACTGATAAAATCATGTATGAAGTGATTTTCATAGATGTACACATATTTACAGGTATGGAAAACATATATAGCAAACCCTTCAACATCACTGATTTGAGTTGTGTGGGTCCATTTATATGTGGATATTATGACATACCTATGAATGTATGACATACCTAACTGGACAGTTAAGTAACCTACCTAACAGTAGGGCAGTGTAGCATGGCTGTGATCTGGGGGAAAGTGCATGAGGTATTTAAGCAGTCGTTAAGTAGTTAAGTTTTGGGGGAGTCGAAAGTTACATGTGGATTTTTTGACTGCCCAAGGTGTCAGTGACCCTAATCCTTGGGTTGTTCAAGTGTCAACTGTATGTGCTCTATGTTTAATACATTTTAATTTTAAACTTACCAAGAGGAAAAACATTAGAAGTCATCATTTCCCTTGTTTTTATAATCTCCCTCCCTTTCATTCTAGCATAATAACTAGTTCTGGTCCTAAAGTTAGACTACTTGGTTTTAACTGTTGGTTGTGCCACTTATGAAGTACAGTTGTCCCTCAGTAAACGGGAGGGGGGTGGCTCCAGGACCTCCTACAACTCCCAAAATTTGTGGATGCTTAAGTCTGTGATATGAAATGGCATAATATTTGCATATAACCTATGCACATTCTCCCATATACTTTAAATCGTCTCTCAATTACTTATAATATCTAATACAATGTATTATGCTGTATTGTCTAGTTATGGCAAGAAAAAAAATCTGTGCATGTTCAGTACAGACATAAATTTTTTCCAAATATTTTTGAACCATGGTTGGTTGAATCCATAGACGTGGAATCCACAGATATGGAGGGCTGACTGTATTTGGCCATAGGCAAGATATTCAACCACTCAGCTTCCATTTTCTGACCTGGAACTGAAGATTATGCCTACTCTCTTTTCTTTTAGTCTGTAAGGACTAAAAGAGAAACGTTGGGTAGAGTTCAGAATAGTGGCTGACGCATAGCAAGTTCTCATTAAATATTAATTATATTTATTCCAGGTTGTCTCAAACTCTATGTACTGGGCAGATGAACTTGTTTGCTGGTCTTGGCATGGAGTTTGTTTAGAGCCTTCAAATTTCTGCTATCATCTCTTCCTCCCGCTGGCTGCCTTCTTTTCTCTTTCTTTCCATGTTTCCCAGCTTTCCTCAAAATATGGTTTAAAAGTATTTTTGTTTGGCCATCCTGACTAGCCTCATGAATATAATCCACTCAACAAATAAGCAAAAAAAAGAAAAAAAAAAGAAAGAAAGAAAGAAAGAAAGATACAACAATCAAAGTAATTCATTGAACTTTCAATAGGAGAGAATGGAACTGAGGCCACCAGAGGTGAGAAAAGAGGAGAGGGAGGGGGTTAGTCAGAAATTGTTAAAGGGCCACAAAAAATGATGACATTGTGTAATGATAAATACAGTAATAAAAACAAGCCAATAAAAAATATATTCTTCTCAGTGTTTAGTATTGAATATGCAATTTATCTTTGTTAAGCAACTTGCATGGGCCAGACACTGAGGCAGCCCTTGGGGCACAGCAGAAGCATCTTTCCTACCCCCAGGGAGGTAAGGGCCAGGGAAAATCTCTTGTCAATCTGCAAGCAAACGGTAAGGGATGCAGAGTTTCTCATATTTTTGTTTGGTCTTTGTTTTTGTTTTTTTTTTTTAGCAAAATGTCATCAATTTTATTTATTTTTCCCCAGCTTCATTGAAGTAAAATTGACAAAGAAAAATTGCATAAATTTGCGGTGTGCAGCATATTTCGATACACATACGCATTGTGAAGTGATTACCACACTTATTTTGACCACAAAAATCTTCCTCTTTCTCTTCCTTTTTTTCTTTCTTTCTTTCCTTCCTTCCTTCTCCCCTTTCTTCCATCTCTCCTTTTTTCCTCCCCTTTTTTTTTTCCTTTGTGGAGTATCTCCAGGGGCTAGTTTTCCGAGGAACATATTTTGGGTAAATACAGGACTACCCTGATTAATTGATCCCCAGATATTACTTTTCTCAGTGTTTTCTCTAAGAAGTCTAGACTTAGAAAAAATATGAGCAAGAAATGAGGTAGATCCAAATGATAACTTTATACACCAGTGTTTCCTGAGATTACCTGGTCATTGTGAGGTCAGCACTAGAAACATAGAGACAAGATGGAAAACATAGTACTTCAAAGTAGAGAAGGTTTTCAAATGGTTTAATATCAATAGCGATAAACAACATTTATATTTAAAAAATTTCAAAATATCAATTATCCAACTTGAAGTCTAATCAGAGGGATTCTGCGGGCACAGCATTTTCTTTCTTGCCTGGGAGTGGGGAGATGCCACTAGGAGATTACTTTGTGCTACTAGGGTTAAAGGGCTCCAATTTATTTTTTGTGTGTGTGTGGAGAAGAACCAAGGAAGCAAAGGTTTGAAATGGAGGGAGCAATGGTGATGGGAGAAGAACATGAATCAGGAATACAAGCTGGAGAGCTGAAATTATTTCCAACCTAGAAGCCAAGTGTACAGGTTAACTTATACCTTACATATAAGTGTTGGACCTCCTGCTCATAGAACCCTCAGCACTGTTTTACAAAACAAGGGATTGGTTTATGGTGCTGGGATGGCAGGATAGGACAAGCTTTGATGTTAGATAGATCTGGGTTCACTTTCTGTTGGATGCCTGTGGCTTATAATTCTTGTGCTCTCAACTATGTGCGCAGACTCTGTGAAGATTGCAAAGATGGAACAAACAGGAACTTTGTCCTCAAAGAGCTTATGATTTCAATGGGAGGTAAGGCATGCACTTTCATCCACGATATAAGGTAGAAAAGGAATGAGTACCAAGAGAGTGTTATGAAGTGCTATTTAGTCCTCTATTTTCAGGTTATAATTTTGTTCACTTGAAATATTGAGGGGCTGTCATTAGTGTTTGAAGACTATCACAGTGAATCTGATTTCTTAAGAAAAAGTATTTGTTGCCAAACACCTAAAAATTGCACACATCTTCACTTTGGATATATTCTAGAAACTTTTGCTTTGTTAGCTCAAATTAGGCATTAAACAGTTAATGCTATTTCTAATAATAAACAATTAGAATAATATGTTTAGTATTCTGTTAGTTTCAGCCTGCTTTCACATCTGTTTTCTCATTTGTTCCTCATAATAATTAGATGTGGTAAGGAAGGCACTAGCACTTCCATTTAACAGGTGTTAAATGGAAACTGAGGCTCATGGTCACTGGGCCAAGTTCAGCCAATGAAGCAGAGGCAGAAATAAAACCAGAGTTTATTGGTTCCAATTCCTGTGTTCTCTCTTACAATCTGTGATTTCCCAGCTTTTGGACTTCAGAGTCTTAAAAAGGCTACAAATTTACTGCAAGAGATTATTGAACCCAAATCACTATACACCATAAATTAACTGTAGACTAAGAAGATACATCTCACAAGTATATTTACTATTATTTTTCAATGCAGTTAAGATTTTGTTGCTACAAATATAGTGCAGTCTCATATAAGAGTGCAATTAATTTGTAGTTGTTTTGTCATTATACATTTTCTTCAACTATCATAAGCAGTGTCTATTATTGTTATTATTATCATAATTATTATTTTTAACATAGAAAGGAACCCTTGCTTCTTGCTTCTCTAAAATGAAAATTACTGTCTGTTTTAAATAAAATGCAAGTCAATCAATTGAAAACAACACTGCAGAGAAAGCTTTTTTAAAAAACAACTTCCTGCTGGTCACTACTTTGGAAGCCTGTGGTTTCATTGTAGTCCAAAGTGCTATTTTTAGTCTATACCCAAAAGCCTTGATTTCTCATATTGACACAGATGACCAAATTTTCCTTTTGACCAAGCTGTTGATGAGACAGGATACAGAAGTCTGTTCCTATCTTTATTTCTGCAATTGCTATTAAAGTCTTCTGAAATATTTTATGGATTAGGTGATCCAGAAAGCAAAAAATTTATCTTATGATTTTACATCAGAATGAACTAAAAACTGATTTTGCTACTGTTGCATGAAATGGTAAAATCTTTCCATTTAACTCCTTAATAAAAAGAAGCAGCTTTTGAATTAGGACATAAAAAATCAGCATTATATTGGGCCAGAAGGAAACAATAGCCGACCATAGAGAAGATGACCACCAGGAGGAAGGTGAAATAGGAAAGCGAATCATATCAGCCCCCTTTTTCCATCCCCCTCCATGCAGGTCTCTCATTACTAGGATACTTTTGACAGTGAAAGGAAATGCTATTAAGAATTATGCTGGTATATACTGTACAGTCTGCCCCTAAGAAATGGGAATCATGGTCTTTCTACTTATCACAACAGAGACAGGAGTTGGGTTCTGAAAGGTACATTTTAGAACAGTTGAGTTCTAGAATTCCTTTTCCACTCCCCAACGTTTGAACTTTGACTCCTGTATTAACACAATTGTGTGCAAGCTTAGTTGCTTTCTTGTTCAAAGACAGCAAGAATAAGAAATGCCTTTCAATGTGTGTTACAGCGATAGTTTCATTAACCCTTGTGTATTAGCTCTTTCAAATGTCTCAGTACTACAGATAAGTGGTTTGCAGAAGCACGTCTGCCAAATATGCAAATAAGAGAGATTAATTACAATAACACGTTATTTTTATTTAGAAATAAATGTGTTCTATTTCCTAAGAAAAGTATAAAATAAATTAAATTTAAATATGTATTTTTAAGAAGTAAAATGAATGTAAATTTTAAAAATATACATCTTTTCCCAATTTGTTTTCAGTAAACGCACTATTTCTTGTTACTGCACTTTTTGTTCCCTTAATTTCATTTGTTTGTGTATTGCTACTTCCTACTGGTTAATTATTGGCAAATTTATTTTAAAAAGATGAAAATTTATGAAGGAAGAAAATTTATTTTAAAAAGATGAAAGGTTGACTATTCTACAGATTCAAAAACAGTTTTTCTCCTTATGACATGGATGGTGACTGAGATTCCAATAGAAGATTCCAAAAGCATCCAATAAAATGATTTTTAATGATTTCTAAATAAGACTAAACCACAGTGTGATTTAATATGCAGAAAAAATGACTGACATAATATAAATACTCATTCCCCTCTTTTTAGGAATTTAAGGAGGCTTGAACTTGTAGACTATGTTTAGAACATTTTAGATATTGAAAAAATGGGAAAGGAGCTGGTAAAGTTTAAAGAATATAGCTGAAACTGTATTTTTTAGGCTTTTAGGTGGCTTAAGTGGTTTTTATTTATGAAAAATTATATATTATTTAAAAATGTATGCTCTGCCTGAGGGCAAACAGAGTCAATTCTTGTTATGCATGGTAGTTAAGTCTATAAAGTCACTACGAACATTGACTTAGCAAATATTGAACTATTGTTCCTAGGGAAGTACAGGGTTAGGTTCCTGTGAGCCTCTGGACATAGCATTTTCCTCAACTGGTCAATACATAACCTTGTTTAATGTGTGTTTCTGTTTTAAAACACCTTATTTAGTATATATTGTTGATTCATTAATATTGAACTCACAGCTAACAACTCTATAACTCATGCCTGAATGAAGTATAATTGAACATCAAGCCTTCTTGCCCTTAGGAACATTAGACCGTACTTCAGCACTATGATTGGAGACCATTCTAAACAGTGAAATCAATGACAACAATAAAAAGAGCATAAAAGTGAGAAAAATGTGGCACTAAGACCATGAAAAAGACACTAGTTTACAGTACCAGAGCTAAAATAAGGAGCAGAATGTCACCTTGTTTGACCTCAGCTGGAAACGTGTGACTCAAATTTTTCACTGATCTGTGCATGCTTGCAAAATGACTTTGAAAGTGCAGCATGTGTAAGATTGAGGTTACAAAGTAATTTTAGTAATTAGAGGAATTTGCAAATATGGAATCCATGAATTTATGAGGATTGACTGTGTCTTGTTCATCTTTGTGTCACAGGTGACTGTGATGTGTCCTAGTATGTAGTAGGAGCTCAATACATATATGTTGAATAGATAGAAATAGTGTCCCTCAAGTTTTAAATGAATTCCATTGTATTGTCATTTTCTGTTTTATGCTCTTAAGAAGTTTGTGATATTCTATAAATATTCAATTAGTTTGTAAACAAGAACATTTTAGAATAATATGAATGCACGTTTGGTTAGACTCAATCATTTTTCCTTGGAACTTCGAAGACCTCTGGCATTTAAAATTGATGAAAATTCTGGTGCCAATATAAATCTCGGTCCTTTGTAGTGTTAATTTGTCAGCACAATGTTGAATATGTGCTGAGAGCACACATCTTTGTGTTGTTCCTGAATGTAGGGAGGAAATCATCTCGTCTTTCACCATTAGGTATGACGTCAACTGTGGATTTTTTTGATAAGAGTCCCTTTATCAGATAAAGGAAGTTCTTTTCTATTCCTAGTTTGTAGAATATTATTATTATTATTATTATTATTATTATTATGGCCGGGTATCAGATTTTGTCAAATGCTTTTTCCCATATCTATGGAGATGACCAAGTGGTTTTTGTCCTCTGGTCTATTAATATGGTGCTTTACCTTTGTTGATTTTTGTATGTTGAAACAAACATGCATCCCTGGTATAGAATCCACTCGGTCATGGTGTATACTTTTTTTGTGTGTTGCTGGATTTGGTTTGTTGGTATTTTGTTGAGGATTTTTGCATCTACATTCATAAGGAATATTTCTAAAATAAATTTTATTGAGTCTTTGAGGTTTACAACATGATGTTAAGGGATACATATAGGTAGTAAAATAGATACTATCATGAAGCAGGTTAACATATCCATCATCTCATACAGTTCTTTTTTGTGACAAGAGCAGATAAAATCTACTTATTTAACAAAAGCCCCTAATACAAGGCAACAAGGAATATTTGTCTGTAGTTTATTTTCTTGTGATGTCATTGTCTGGTTTGGTAAGAGGTAATATGTTCACAGAAAATGAGGTTAGAAGTGTTTCCTACTGTTGTAAGTTTTTGGAGGAGTTTGTGAAGTTAATTCTTTTTTAAGCATTTGGTAGAGTTCACCAGAAAAGCCATCTAGGCCTGGGCTTTTCTTTGTGGGAAGATCTTTGATTACTAATGCAATCTCTTTACTTGTTATATGAGGGTATAACAAAAAATTCATGAAAAAATGAGATTAAAAGATAGTACTAATTTTTCCATAAAGTTTTTGAAGACCGTTCATAGGTCCATTCAGATTTTCTGTTTATTTTTGAATCAATTTTAGTAGTTTTTGTCTCTCTAGGAATTTGTTCATTCCATGTTGGTTATCTAATTTTCTGCTATACAATTGCTCAAAGTATGCTTTCTAATCCTTTCCATTTCTGTAAATTTGGTGGAGATGGCCCCTCCTTCATTCCTGATTTTAGCAATTTGAGTCTTTATTCTTGTTCACTCTAGCTAAAGGTTTCTCAATCTTGTTGATATTTTCAAAGAACCTATTTTGAATTTTGTAGATTTTCTCTATTGTTTTTCTGTTCTCTACAACACTTGTTTCCACTCTAACTTTTATTTTTATTTTTTCCTTTTGTTTGATTTGGTTTAGTTTGCTCTTTTTTTTTCAGTTTCTTAAAGTGGAAAGTCAGAATATCAATTTGAGATCTTTGTTTTTTTAATATAGCCATTTATAGCAATAAATTTCTCATTAATACTACTTTAGTTGCTATGCTGTTAACTGTATAAAATGTTGCAGAACTGGTATGTATGGAGGGGAGAAGAGAGAAATATTTGGGGCTTTGTTCCTTTGTTTCAGCTCAGAATGTTTTCTTCCTTCCGCAATTTTCTGTACGCTCAGCCATGTGGTGATGTAAGGTGATGGGCTGGGCAGGGTGCCATGGTTGGCTTGTTTTTGGTATGTATAATCCTCCTTCCTTACTCTGCCCCGGTTACTGATGATCCTGGAGAGGAACATCTCCATGGGGATGTGTGCATTTGCTATGTCTGGCTTGTTGACAAGCAAATACAAATGCTGCTTTATCAATTTACAGTACAATTGCTCCCCATGGCCAAAAGCCGAGTTGCAAGCCTCTCACGGCCTTCAGGATAAAAACCAAACTCCTTAGCTTGCCATATCGGCCTTCAGGAGAGAGACTTCTCCCACTTCTCCACCTCCTCTACACTCTCCTACCTCTCCTTCTCCCATCATATGCCCCAATGCTTGCTGTTCTCTAGGCACATTGTACTCTTCTGTGCCTCTGCCTCTTTGCACGTGCTATTCCCTATGCTTGCTGTGCCTTTCCTGCTTTTGTGCTCAGGAAAGTGCCACTAGTCCTTTGAGTCTAGCTCATGTGGATTTCCACGGTGAAGCGTTCCTGATCCCCAGGATGGAGTACTTATTCCTTTCTCTGCTTCACCCTCTCGTCAAATTTCCACATTTTATTGAAATTGCTTACATGTCCGATATTTCTTGTTGGATTTTATGGTCCTCAAATTAGGGGTCATAAGTCACTTATCTCAGTATCTCCTACTCCGGCATATAGTAGGTGATAAATGATAATAACAGCCTATTTAAAAAAAAACCTCCAAGTTTTATAATATGTCTATCTTTGTGAGAAGTGTTTTTGCATGTATTTTCTCATTTTATCCTCATAACAAGTCTCTGAAGTAAGATCTATTAGCTCCCCTTGCTACAGATGAAGAAACTGAGATTCACGGTAGTCATGAAATTGCCCAAGGTTACATAATCCAGATTTCATATCTAGTTGACTACAGGGCCTGAGAACTTAATTTCTATTCTGTACACATGAATAAAGGAAAAGGAAGAAAGGGTTAGGAGTGGAAGTTCTTTATTAGTTTTCTGGGGTCCAAAGCTCCTGTATTTTAATCTTTTTTAAATTTCTAAGTGAATGAGCCTTGCATTAACCCTGTTTCTAGATGGTTATGTGGCACCCTTTCCCCCTTCACATATTATGATAGTCCTGCTTGTTTAACCAGGAGATGTTCAATTTGTGTACCAGGCATGCTCAGATTGACAACTATAGCCAGGCCTGAGCCTGGGCAAATGCTTCATGTAGTCATCAGTGGTGGGGTAGGAGAGAAAGGGAAGCTGTGAAGGAGGGCTACCACATTGCACAGCTCCTGGGGGAACCCATCTCCTTGTGATCTCATGTGAATGGTGCACTCAGGGCAGAAGGGGGAAGGAGATGGGTAAATGTGATGGTCAGTTGCTGTGCTCACCTGGCTAAGCTATAGTCCCCAGTTATTCAACCCAACATTCATCTGGGTGTTGTTGTGAATGTATTTTGTAGATGTGATTAATATCTGTGATCACTTAACTAAGGGGAGACTATTCTGAAGACTTTTGGTGGGTCTGATCCAACCAGTTGAAAGGCTTTAAGAACACAACTGAGGTTTCCCTGAGGAAGAAGAAATTCCTCCTGTGTGCTGTGGCATCAGCTCTTGCAGGAGAATTTCCAGCTGGCCCTTTCTAATAGCTTGCTCTATGGATTTCAGACTTGCCTAGCAAGGCCCCTACAGTTGTGTGAGCCAATCCCTTGCAATAAATCTCTCTCTCCGTATCTACACACACATATATGTATATAGACAGTATGTCTACATGTACATGCAGTGTATATCTACATACACACACACACACATATATACACATAGTAATATCTACACACAAGCACACACACACACAAATCCCACTGGCTCTGTTTCTCTGACAGAACCCTGACTGATAGAGTGAGCAAGTCAAAAAGGTGACTGTAAAGGAGCCAAGGCAAAAAATAGCTGAATAAAGGAAGGGAAGAATACAGTAATACAGTAGATTGTATGAAGAAGGGCTGAAGAGTGGAAATGTCTAAGGAGGTGGAGGATTAATTGTCATCCTTTCAGACTCTGCTTAAATGAGTCTTCATCTACACAGTCTTCCTTTTCCTCCCAGCCTAAGGAGCAGTGATTCTTATTCTCTCCTTCCTGTTGTCACCTATCATGGCACAGGTAGTGTAACTGCGTGTTGGTATATTTGTGATCCTCCCTGTCCTTCCCCACCCTCTGATATGTGAGTGTGAGACCTCAGAGTATAATTTATCTCTGTATTCCTTGCACCAACCCAGTGCTTGACTCATAATAAGGGCTGAATCAGTATTTATTGATAAGTGAATGAGCGTTTGCAGCCTTAGGTGCTCAGAGATGTCCAGCCAGGCCAGCCCATGAACCAGGGAGCAGCCTCTGAGTACCATGAGGAGGAAAGTCCAGTTGGCTGGCTCTCTTTCCTTCTCTCCATTCATGGGGACCTTCACCAGTACACAATTTGCTGAGTCCCCTTCTCTGCAAGGACATCCCACCACACACTTCCAGTGGCCCTACGAAATGGCAGTCAGTGCCTCCTACTTGAGACTGCTTCACTGAGAGATCCACTGGCCACTTACCATACACATTGGTAACTCATGAGGGGACCTGAGTTGAGGGGCTTGTGGATATTTTCATCTTCATCATAGACTTTCTCTGGGCTCCTTTTATCCTTCTCTTTGTTGGCACCAGAGTTTGAACCATTTCTGGAGCACACGGATGTACGAGATGTGTTTTCCTCTCTTTGCAAGTTGAGATCTAAGGACACTTCCCTGCAGGAAGGAGAGAGCACAGGTTATCGTGGAGTGGAGGACCCACTGTAGGGAGGCTCTGAGGCAGCCAGGTAGTGGCCTCCTCCTACTGATGGGCTTTTCCCTCTGGTGGCCTGAAAGTGTGACACACCTGCTGGAAACTGGCACAGAGAGATGCAACCCCCCTTTTTCCTCTCTTTAGAAATGTACATCTTTTGAACTTATTTTGTTGTGTCTACCTCTCATGTTTTCTTTGTTGGAAGTGAAAGGGAAGAGGAAGCTCCTGCTTATTTATTGAATAAGAAATTGTTGAAATAACAAAAATTGATAGTAAAGGCAAAAATGTAATGTGAGAAATGGCTGATTCTAGGTTTGGGGCAGGAAATAATACATGATAAGCCTGGAGCACCTTGTAGTGCCAAAAAGTAAGGAAGTGCTGGAAAAAAAAAAAAAGCCAGAAGAAAACAAAAGCAAATCCAGATTGATGTGTGCATGTCCAAGTGGCATAGGAGCCAACGGAAAGAGCTGCCAATAGCCAAAGCTGGAAAATTTTGAGTAACAGAATAAATAAAATAGTTTAGGATTATAACCCAAAGTATAAAATAAATATCCATGAGTTCATGTTGATTAATAAATAAATAAATGGGAAAGAAGATGACAAATCTGCCATGCAGAACTTCAAATATATTGTGTGGATACTCTACTGTTAAGGAGGAGAATCTTAACTCTTCACTCTGTAAACCTGGGGCGCACATAGTGTCTTCCTTCCAAGATGTAGGAACAAAATAGGAAGGACGGAAAAAAGAGTAAAAAGAAGAGTAATTTACAGTGGATAAACTGACAAACACGACTTCAGTAAGGTGCTGAAGGTTCACATCAACAGTGATAAGCCATACTGATAGTATATGCTTTGGATATGGTAGAGTAAAAAATGGCCCTTTACCTCTGTCATCTTCCTCCCCAATATGCATAATCTCAGCCTAATCATAAGAGAAACATCAAATTCTGATAGTGGAGCTTCCTACAATATACCTGACCAGCAGTCCTCAAAACTGTCAAAGTCATCAAAAACAAGGAAAGTCTGTCACGGACAAGAGAGCCCTAAACAGACACCACAACTAAATGTATCATGGTATCCTGGATGGGGTCCTGGAACAAAAACAGAACATTAGGTAAAAACTAAGAAAATCTGAATAAACTATGAATTTTAGTTAATAATAATGGATCAGTATGAGTCCATTAATTGTAACAAACATACGATAGTAATATACAGTGCTAATAACAGCAGAAACTGTTGGGGAAGGTATATGGGAACTCTACTATTCACTCAACTTCTCTGTAAGTCTAAAACTGTTCTAAAAAAATCTGCTAAAAAAACTGAGGAGAAAAGGAAAAAAGGCATAAGAACCTGCTATGGTGGTACAGGTGTGTAGAATTAAGTGCATGTGCGTGCATCACATGTACACACAAATCAACACCTTATGACAATCTGCTAAAATGAAGGATAAGATATCGCATAGGAATTATGATGTGTCACCTGCTTCTTGCCTCAGAGATTTTCCTGGTGAGTCTGTCCACTGGAGTTTGTGACTGTTTTTCATGGCCATCATCTCTTGCAGAGGAAGGAAGAAAGGGGCAAGAGAAGAGTACTGGGGACTGTGTCTGCTTAAAATACTTTCCCTTCTCCTTAAAACTGACTCATTGTTTAAGGCTGTATCTATTATGGTCAAGATAGTATGAAGTATGGGCCGGCCCGTGGCTCACTTGGGAGAGTGCGGTGCTGATAGCACCAAGGCCCCGGGTTCGGATCCCATATACGGATGGCCGGTTCGCTCACTGGCTGAGTGTGGTGCTGACAACACCAAGTCAAGGGTTAAGATCCCCTTACCGGTCATCTTTAAAAAAAAAAAAAGAAAAAAAAAGAAAAAAAAAAAAAAAAAGATAGTATGAAGTAAAGGTTAGAGAGAGAGAGAGAGTGAAAAGCTCACAGGCCAATCTCTTAGGATCTCCTAAGCCCCATTCTCCAAATTCACAATTGCCTTAAGTGAAAAGGAATGTAGCTACTCTATTGAAGATGAAGGACATTCCACATGAGGGTTAATATGTCCTCTTGACATATTCTATTCAGTATGGTTCAACGATAGTTCCAACCCCCAAAAGTGTTACTTTGAATTACCGAAAGGAATAAAGTGGTCAAAAAAGAAAGAAAAACTGCAAAGGGACTCCTGGAACCTTAGGTTAGGGTCAGCTGTACCTGAATTGAGAATTAAGAGTAACTGAAGAGTTGTTGAAGAATATACCAGAAAATAAGTAAACAGTTTACTCCAACATTTATTTTCCAAGCCAAAGTCAGGACACACAGGCTAGCAAGTATGAGGGAGTTTTTAGAGACAAATGGATAGAATACTTTTAACTGAGGCCACTTTGGGATATATGGGTTACACTGTCAACGAAAAGTGAAGGAGTTGGGAAAAGGCAAAAATAGTTGAATAAGTGATGTGGAGATAGGCTGTTGATCTTACCAGTCCTACTTACCTTTGCAATTGATGTGTGTAACGCCAAACCAATATCCATGCTTTTTTTTCCCCCCAAGTTAACTGAATTCCTATTTTATTGGGTGGCAATATGTCCAGCAAAAAAGACATTTCCTAGCCTCCTTTTCAGCAGGGAGTAGCCATGGGACGCAGTTCTGGACAATAAGACATGAGCAGAAGTTCCTGGGAGGAGCTTCCAAGGAAACTCTTTAATAGGAACAGAATTAGCTTTCCTTTGCCCTTTTTCTCTTTTCATCTAGATCATGGGCTCAATATTTGATATGAAGGCATAATCCTGACATAATGAAGCAACATAAAAATGGTATACAACTGCAAAAAAAGAATAATGGAGTAAGAAATTAGAAAGACCCTAGATCTTGAGTGCATCAGAGTGTTACCATAACATTCCTGAACTGCCGAACTCTGGACATGTTATACATGAGAAAATGAAAGTCATGAATTGTTTAGGTCACTGTTTTTATAGTTTTTATTTTATGGTTTTTATGTTACTTCCAGCAGACCCTAACTTTAATAGGCAGACCTCTTAATTAGAGCATTTGTTACACACTACCATAACTCTTCTAACCAATGGCTAAGAACAAGAACTGTCAGGACTAATAGGATCCCTGTTATACTCCATTAAGAATATAAATCTGAACTTTTCCTAAGTGAATCTCAAATAAAACGGTGCTGACATTTTGGTTTCTTTCCTAGCTAAAAATCTTATCTCTTTGGCTAAAAAGTAGCATGGTGAAATGAAGTCAGAAGACTAATGCTTGAGAGCCAGTCAGTCACCATCTGTCTGTGTGATCTTTGGAGACTCTTTTAACCTTTTTATACCTCTGTTTCTTCATACACAAAGTGGGGTTAATAATACCTATCTGATAGGTTCATTGTGAAAATGGAGTGAGATATGCAATGTATAATATTCAGCATAATTATGTCCAACATTTAGCATGGTTACTACACTGTAAATAGTAGTAAATGGTAGTTATTATTTCTAGTGAATTTTTAAAAGCTTTGCAAATTGTGAAGAATTATGCAGGTATAACTGAGTGTAAAGGATTATAAGAATATAAAGGATTATTCTTCCAATTATGACTCTGCCGGTTATTAAGCTATTGTCTTTAAGCTCCAAATCCTCTTTTTTAGATTCAGCTCCACAATGTTGGGGCCGGGACTTTGCAAAATGTATTTCGGCTTTGTCAGCGGTTCCCTGTTACTCTTCCATTAGGGGGCACTAGAGGAAGACTGAGAGTGGAGGAGGAAAAACAGGCACACTCCTTCCTGTCTGCTTCCCATCGCCTTCCTGCTGCTGTGAGCAATTGCTCTAGCAATGCTTTTCCATCCTGGCAATGGCAGTTTCTTCCCATAGTAGGAATTGAATACAGTTTGCAGTTTCTCCGACACCTTCAAATATTGCGCTGCACTTCAGAGTCGCCAGAAATGCCAAATCTCATTTTTTAGAGGTCAGTGTCTCAGGCCCAGCTGAGCAGCATGCCCTCCTCAGAGCTGTGTTCCACCTCTGCAGGGTCACTCCTCCAAGCTTCTAAGTTTTAATAATTCAAGCCTATTCCCTTTGTTCCTCAGCCCTCGGAGTGTTAACTGTTCCCTGAGAAATTTTGGGGAATTTTGTAAGTAGTTGTTAAACCATCCGTAGCTGGAAATCAGCCATAGTGGGAGGATTTACACCACAGAAATTGGCAAACACTACAAATCAGGTTTCCTCAATCAGGGAGCTGGTTGTAAACATTTAGCAGTCCACCACTACTTAGAGTTCTCTTTTCATTCCTTCAGGTAGCTAGTTAACAACTCTATATCTAGTTAAGAACAATTTGGAAATTTATTAATATTTGGAAAACAATTTGGAGGTTTCTCAAACAACTACAGATAGATCTTCCATATGATCCAGCAATCCCTTTTCTGGGTATATATCCAGAGGAATGGAAATCATCATGTCAAAGAGATACCTGCACTTCCATGTTTATCGCAGCTTTGTTTACAATAGCCAAGACATGGAACTAACCTAAATGCCCATCAACAGATGATTGGATAAGGAAACTGTGGTGTATATACATGATGGAATACTACTCTGCCATAAAAAAGAATGAAATACTCCCATTTGCAACAACATGGATGAATCTGGAGAAACTTATATTAAGTGAAACAAGCAAAGCACAGAGGGATAAATGCCACGTGTGCTCACTCATATGTGGGAGCTAAGAGAGAAAGGAAGGAAGGAAAGAAAGACCACAGTAGTGTCATAATCCAACAGAGGGAGGGAACATTCCTAGGGCTACAAATAGGAGTTGAAGGGAGAGAAGAAGGGGGAGGGAGGTTGGGGATAATTGAGAGGGGAAAAGGGTACAAAAGCAATTTCTGGTAATGGGTATGTCCCCAATATGAATCTCGCCCCCACATCATGGGCAGGAAGGGGAACAATCAGCTTTGTATCTCATGAATATTTGAAAAAAAAAAGAATATTTTTATATTCATTTCTTCAATCCAAATAACTAGCGTGGCTTCTGTGTTCTGGATAGATCTTGAATGATATAATGAACTTGTAGAGTTGGAGTTGTTATCTATCAACCCCAGCTGTACTCCAGGAAAACTGGTACATGCATGTATTTTTTTTTTGGATAAATATCTTTTGTAAAAATTTCCTGACACTTAGAACTTTAGAAATATTTCAGATCCAATCAAGATGGTGGAATAGACGGTCCACAGTGTCACTCTCTCCCACAAATCAACCAAATTTACAGCTATAAAAATGTAACATCAGCCAAGCCGGGCTGCTGGAGCTCAGGGGAAGAGGAGAGACCTACGGAGTTCATGAAGGTGGGAGAAACTACGATGAGAGAAAGAAAAAGCTGCCCTGAGCATTTCGGGCCATGGCTGCTTTAAGGCTCGAGCTGCTGTGAACATAGAGCAGGAGAAGCTGCAGCCGCAGCTGTGTCCTTCAGATGGAGTTGCTTGGAGGTGGCAGGAGAGAAGAAGACCTTGACGGCCCCCAGGACAGCAAGACCACTAATAAGGTTCCCGTGGCACCACGCAGGAGCGAGGAGCCAGAACAACTGAAAAAAGGGAGCCACTCAGAGGCCGGTGAGTCATCTCAAGGGACCAGCATAGGGCCCATCCCATGGAAGCGTTTGGAGCACGAGTGATGGGAGAGATGGGCCCACCAGGGGAACACTGGGACATGGCAAGGACAGCCGGTCTGCTCCCCAATCAGCTCAGGACCACTCAGAAGAGAATAGTCAGGAATGCAGAACTTCATGGGGAGCAGTTTGATGAAAAAACTCAGGCCCAGATCAGAGATTCTACAAAACACAGATCCACGGGGTCTCTGGAGAGCCGGAAGTACCTATAAGGTCAACCATTAAACCCTGAGCTGCACAAATAGCTTTCCCCAGGGAAACAGCAGCAAAGCAGCAATTTAAACAACCACACACTCAAGTACTGGTTCCCACAGGAGGTTCCCCCATGTTAGAAGCGGAGGACAAAAAATTAGCTCTGGCTAGGCACACCGCCAGCACATTGGGGCCTGCCTGGGAACTGGAGGCTTGGATTTGGGGACCAGACCCTACTCCCACTTCCAGGCAAACTGCACCAGTGCCTCGGGGCCAGCCTGGGGACCTGAAGCATGGAGAAGGGTACTGGACCCCCCTCCCACCTTGGGGCTCACCCAGGGACCCTGGAGTATGGAGTTGGGGACCAGACCACCCTCCCACAACCAGACACAACATGCCAGCGCCTTGGGGCCCACCCAGGGAACTGTGGCAAGGAGAAGGAGAATGGTCCACTCTCCCACAACCAGGCACACCAAGCCAGCTCCTCGGGGCCTGCCTGGAGACCCAAGGCAAGGAGAAGGGGAATGGACCTCTCTCCCACAATCAGGCACACTGAGCCAGCACTTCAGAGCCCACCCGGGGACCTGAGGCATGGGAAGGGGACTGGACCTCTCTCCCACAACCAGGCACACCACGCCAGCACCTTGGGCCCCGCCTAGGGACCCAGGGCATAGAGAAGGGGACCGGACCACCCTCCCACAACCAGGCACACTGAGCCAGCACCTTGGGTTCCATCCAGTGACCTGAGGCATGGAGCCAGGAACCAGACCCTCCTCCCAGAACAAGGCACACCATGCCAGTACCTCAGGGCCCACCCAGGGACCTGAGGCAAGGAGAAGGGGACTGGACCTCTCTCCCACAACCAGGGACACTGTGGCAGCACCGTGGGGCCCACCTGGGTACCCGAGGTATGGGGAAGGGGACCGGATCCTCCTCCCACAACCAGGCACACTGCACCAGTACCTCGGGGCCCACCCAGGGACCTGAGACATGGAAAACGGGACTGGACCCCTCTCCCACAACCAGGCACATGGCGCCAGAGCCTTGGGGCCTGCCCAGGGACCAGAGGCACAGAGAAGGGGACCAAACACACCCCACAACCAGGCATACCGCCAGTGCCAAGGAGCATTCCCAAAATAGCACCCCCACATGGGTGGCCCACCACAGCCACCACAATAACCATGGCTGCTGCAAAAGCAGCTAGATGCCACAGCCACCATGCAGATGGTCCACCAACCACCGGAGTGCATTCACATAAGAAGAGTCACCAGCAGAGACAAAGAAAAGAAGAGGATGTCTCTTTCCACAAAACCCATTTCAGAGTGACAGAAAAGGCATCTGCTCTGTGATAATATTGGGGGACCTGATCACATCTCTCAGCATTGGACAGATCATCTAGGCAACGAGTTAACAGAGTAACCATTATTCTTTCAGAAGGAGAGAAGAAATTTAGGTCAATTAGAGGGGGAGGGGGAGGTAGTGGAGGAATGGGAGAGGTTGGACAAGGGGCATAAAGAATAATTATGATTTGTAACAATATATATGCTAGTAATACTGATTTAATCAACATATCTCAATGTTTAACCCCAAAAATGTATAATTGAATTTGATTCAATAAATAAAATAAATTAAAAATTAAAAAAAGAATTTTAGAAGTATTTGATTAATGTTAGTTGTATTGCTAATATTAATTAAAATTAATAACATGAGTTGATGTTTGTTGAGTCTCCAGTAGATATGTAGAAAGCTAACTTACCTGTTTTAGAATGGAGATTGTAATTCTGTCTTCTGTGTAGAAGGAAATGAGATGCAGCCACTAACCACATTTTTGCTGAGCAAAGAGGAGAACGTGCTTCATACAAAAAACTAAATAAATCAAATCCTGTTTTCAGCATGTTAGGGTACTTTAGGTCGCAAGGAATCTTACTATAAATCTTTTGTAAAAGAAACAGCCATTCTCTATTTTGGCACTGGTATAGATTTGGTTTCACATGTCAGGTTTCTAAAAAGCAAAGTACACTTGATATCTCTGATTCCTTGAGATATACACTGTGGCTCTCTCAATCACTATATGCCTTCTGTTAAGGCTTTTGATCTTCATTTTCACTGCACAGTTCTGCTTTTTAGACTTGGAGCAACCTTGCATTGGCTCTCCAAAGCTTTGATCTTGCTCAACAAGCCTATGTGAGGCTCCACAAGGCTATATTCTGAAAAGAGATGCCAACATTCTAATGTAATCATCAAAATAACTTGTAAGAAAAAGCAAACTTTTCACACAAATCCTATATTTAAAGATGCTTTCCTTCCAATAACATTCATTAAGCGACCATCTGTTTGCCTCTGATTATCATCTGGACCACTAATAAGCGAGTTTAATCTGAGCAATGTTATTTGCACGCTACTTCTAAATTTAGAGCTTTTCAAAGAAGTCAGCAAGGCTGGCCTCCAGGAAATATTGACTTTGATGTAACATCTGGTTTTCAGGGAGTTTCTGTGTAGTGCCAACTAGGGGGTGGACCAAAGGGCAAAGGGAAATCAAGTGACTTGCCCATAGTCATGTAATCGGTTAATGACTTAACCTGGATTACCTGCGGTTTCTACCTGTGGCTAAAAGTCCCAGCTTGTTTATTTCTAATTGTATGTTGTATAGATAATGTATATGTAGACATAGCCTCCTTTTCCCCAACTATTCACAAGCAGATAAACAAATGTGTGTGGATCTGTAAGATTAATTATAGATGTATTTATATGCATCTTTTTCTTTGGTGTTTCCTTCCTATATTTTGAGGAAAAAAATAAATTTCCCTTCATTTAAAAAAAAAAAAGGTTTGAAGTAATAGGAAACTGTTATTGCCTGCAAAAACTTCTCTGTAAGTGAACTGATCTTTTTCCTTGCAAGGGAAATGGAGGGTTAAATTGAATGAACAACCCACTTGATTTGAGGGAGACTGGAAGGCATCGTCAACATTCAACCTTTTTCCCTTCTCATTTGTTTCCCCCAATTCTCCCTAGGCTGGAGATCACAGACGTGTCAACATCTAAAATGTGTAATTATAAATAGAGTTCAAGGCTACTATGCTTTTATTACACAAGCAATTCTTTTTGTTACATTACTGAGTTGATACATTTTATAAACAATGTGTGATTTTAATAACCTTGTATCAATTATAGCATAATATATTATATCTGATTAGTGCTTTTAACTCTAAAGAAATTTTCACATTTATGATTTAATCAAATCTTCTCAAGTTTTTGTTATAAAATAATTTGCATATTATGTGTATTGTATATGCTCAGAATTGTTTTCCCATCCCCAAATAATTGCTCCAAGTTTTATACAGTCAAGAATATCTTAATATCTTCTAAATTAAGAAAATTAAAATTCTAGTCTGACAAATTGAAGTTTAAGTCTCAGTTCTACCAGCTGGGTGACCTTGGGAGAATCATTAGATCTTTCTAATCTTCAATGTCCTCATATGTGGAATATCTCAGAGTTTAAGAGAATGAAATGAGATTATATGTAAAGCTGTTAGCACAGTGCTCTGATACACATTAAAAGGTCAGGAAATAGTCCTCTATTTTCTTTCTTGTCCTTTTTTCCCCCTAAAGTATATTAGTGTCGTGTACTGGATCTTGCCTGACTCAGAGAATTTATGAAAATCACAGACACATTGTGGAGTGAGAGGGATCTTGGAAATCTTAGAAAATTTTATTAGAAAATTAAATGAAATGGTGTGATCGAGACTACTGGTGTTTGGCTGAACAAGATCCGTTCCCTTTGCTTTGGGTGATGCCACCATGATCTCCTTTGAGGGAGTTCCTTTTGCTCTTTTCTGTGCAGTCTTGGTAATACCATCAGAAAAATGACATGCTCTCCCTTGGCCAAGGGTGGGCACAGGAACCAATCCATTCGAACTGTGGTGCCTCCCCTGGGATTCTGAATCCTAGTGAAGTGACACACCAGGAAAATGGTTGAAGTGACTATTCATCAGAGAAGCCATGTAATACAGTGAGTGGCTAAGAGCAGAAGCCAGACAGCCCGGGTTTAAACTCCTGGTTATAGTTTAAGTGACCATATCTGGGCATCTTACAGAGTCATTAATAGTACCTAATCACAGGGGTGTTGTGAGAATTAAGTAAGTTGGAATATCTAAAGGGCTTAGAATGTGCCTGGTACATATTAACTACCAGATACATTATCACTACAACTGCAAATACTAGTGCTATGATTATTCTCCTCTTGCCTTGAGATGCACAAACCTCCTGAAGTTCCTGTTCTTCCCCTAATCTTGGTTCTCCAGACTTCTCTTCAATTCCCTGCTAGAGGGCAGTGAACAAGAACAGCAGTGAAGCTTGAGGGGCAGCAGAGGAAGACCATGTAGGGCTTTGAATTCTTATTAAGGACTCCGGATTTTTTTCTAAGCGTGATAGGAACAGTGATGTCCTGGAGCTGGTTGAAATCAGATTGTTAGCATCTCTTCCCAACCCTGTGTTCAGTGATTTCAGGCTGATTATTAAACATTGACCAGCACACCACTCAATGGGAAACTATTGGAGGGATAAGAAGAGAGTGGCACAATCTCATTTGCCCTTTAGAAGGATCACTGTGGCTGTTATATGGAGAAGAGTTTGTAGGAAACCCAGAGGGAAAGCAGCAAGACCACTTAGGAATCTATTGCTATCATCCTGGGAGTGTTGATGTTGGCTTAAAGTTTGGAAGTAGTGGTAGACTGTGTAAGAAATAGTGGAATGTAGGATATATTTTGGAGACAGAGTGATAGTATATGCTGGATGAATTAAATAAAGGATGTGAGTGAAAGAGAGGAGTCAAGAATGGCTCCAAAATGGGTTTTGAGGAATTGAGTTGAGGGAGGTGCTGATTATTGAGACAGAGAAGACTGCAGAAGTGGCAGATTGGGGTAGGAGCTTGTATTCAAAAATTGTAGCTTGGCACTTATATGTGGAATCTGAAGCAATTGAACTCATAGAAGCAGAGAACAGAATGGTTACAGAAGTTGGAGAGTGGGGGTAATGGAGAGATGATAGTCAAAGGGTATAACATCCAAGGTAGACAGGAGGAATAAGTTTTTGTTTATTTCTTTTAGTTCTCTTGCATAATGTGGAGAATATAGTTAGTAACAGAATATTGTACATTTCAAAATTGCTGAGAGTAAATCTCAAATGTTCTCACCACGAAAAGCATAAATTATTTGAGGTGATAGATATGTTAACTAGCTTGATTCAAGTAATCCACATTTTGCTTATAAATCATAATATCACTTTGTACCCCATTAGTTTATACAATTATAAATTGTTGATTTATGATTAAAAAAATTTGTAATTTGAGTCTATTTCCAGAGTAGAAAAAACTGAGACATGAAGA
Source organism: Cynocephalus volans (assembly GCF_027409185.1). Lineage (NCBI taxonomy): Eukaryota > Metazoa > Chordata > Mammalia > Dermoptera > Cynocephalidae > Cynocephalus > Cynocephalus volans. The sequence continues at coordinate 15,414,126 of NC_084468.1, forward strand.
AAAAGTATGCCTTAGTCAGCTTGGGCTGCTATAACAAAATGCCACCATAGACATTTATTTCTCACAGCTCTGGAGGCTGGGAAATCCAAGATCAAGGTGCCAGCAGGTTTGGTTCCTGGTGAGAGCCCACTTTCTGGCTTGTAGATGGCTGCCTTCTATTTTTGTCTTCACATGGTGGAGAGAGAGAGAGAGCTCTAGTCACTTCCTCTTCTTTAAAGAACATTAATTGCATCATGGGGGCCCTACCCTCATGACCTAATCTAAACCTAATTCCCTCCTAAAGGCCCCACCTCCAAATACCATCATGGTGGGAGTTAGGGCTTCAACATTTGAATTTCAGGGGGATACAAACATTAAGTCCATGGCAAAGAGTAACTATTGTTAGAAGGCCATCCAAAGAGGAGGATGGCTTGAAATAGAGTCTTTTCAGTCGGCAGGAGCCAAAGCTCTGGTGAGAAATCAGATTATTGCTGGGAGTTAAGAACTAGAATTGAAATCCTTGAGGGCAGGACAAGGTGGTGGAATAGACTGTCCCCAACGTCGTTCTCTCCCACAAATCAATCAATTTACAACTATTAAAAAGCAACGACTGCCAAGCTGGGGCCACTAGAGATCAGGGGAAGAGGAGGACAGACATATGGAGTTCATGAATGTGGGAGAAGCCACGATGAGAGAAAGAAAGGATCACTCCCACCACTTTGAACCCTGGATGCTTTAAGCCTGGAGCTGGTAAGTGCATAGAGCAAGAAATGGCAAAAGCTGCTGCTGTGCCTTTTGTATGAAGTTGCTTGGAGGCAGCAGGGGAGAAGAGGGCCTTGGCTCCCAGGCCAGCAAGACCACTAACAGGGTTCCCATGGACCCGCATAGGAGGGAGGGGCCACAGACAACAGGGAAAAGGAGCCACTCAGAGGCTGGTGAGTCATCTCAAGGGACCGGCGCACAGCCCATCCCATGGGAAATGTTTGGAGTTCAGGCAGTGGGGGAGATGAGCCAACTAGGGGAACATTGGGATACAGCAAGGACAGATGATCTGCCCTCCATTCAGCACAGGACCACTCAGTGTAGACTGGTCAGGAATATAGAACTGCAGGGGGTGCAGTTTGCTGAAAAGACTCAGGCTCAGACCAGAGTTTCCACACAACCCAGCTGTACCAGACCTCATGAAACCTGGAAGTACATACAAGGTCAACGATTAAAACCTGAGCTGCACAAAAAGCTTTCCCCAGGGAATCAGCAGCAAAGCAACAATTTAACTCAACCACAGAGCTCAAGTGCTAGTCCCCATAGGAAGTTCCTTCATTTTAGAATTAAGCAAAGGACAACAAATTAGTTCCAGTGCAGAGTTTAAGTGGCGGGGGTAGCTAATAAAACAACATTCATTGAAAGGGAAAAGAAAATACCCACAGATCAGAGACAAAGTTTGATATTAACCAATAAAGGTCTAACACCACCAAAGAACACCTATAAAACCCAGAAGGACTGGAAGCCTCCTGGATTCCCATGCCAGGGTGGGGGGCCCAAGGGCTTCAGCCATGCCCCCTAACATCTGCAACCAGCCCAGCAACAACCACCAAGATGCTGCAGGAAGTGCTCCAGGCTGCCAAGCTGGGGCAGCAGGGGGCTGAGGGCTGCAGCCACACCCCCTGACTTCTGCATCCAGCCCAGTGGTGATCCAGCCACCACCGGAAGCCCCCTGGTTTCCCCTGCCAGAATAAGAGGGGAGCATGGGCCTTGATCATGGTCCCTCTCCTTCCCCCTCTTCCCACCCTATTTCCCCTCCCCCTTCCCCCAACTGCTCTGCAACAACATCTTAGAATGAGGCATGGAGCCGGGGGAAGCTGAACCCAGCCACAACTAGGCAAGCTGCCACCACCACCCCGGGGCCCTGCTGGGGCCATGAGGTATGGAGCTGGGGGAGGCCGAACCCAGCCACAACTAGGCAAGCTGCCTCCACTGCCCTGGGCCCCACTGGGACCCAGCTGCAACCAGGTAAAGAGCACACCAACAACACCATCTTCACATAGTAGCCCTCCTTAGCCACTACAATTGCCGTGGCTGCCGCAAAAGCAGCTAGTGTCTATAGCAGCAGTCACAGCCACCATGCAGATGGCACACCAGACTCTCAATTTCATTGACACAAGGAGAGGCACCAGTAGAGACCAAAAAACAAAAAACAAAAACAAAACCAAAAACGAAGAGGTCCTCTCTCTCCACAAAGCACACTGCAGAGTAATAGAAGAAACATCTGATTTATGATAATAGGGGAGGACTTGATTACACCTGTCTCAGAACTGGACCGATCATCCAGGCAACAAACCAACAGAGGAACAGTTAGTCAATCTATCAGATGAAGAGAACAAACCTATGATTATTGCAGCAGGGAGGGGGAGGGGGAGGGGAAGGGGAAGGGGGGAGTTTCGATAAGGGGCTTAAAGAAAAATTATGATTTGCTACAGTGAATATGCTAATTTTAAAAAAAGAAGAAATCCTCGAGGACAGGTATTAGTCTATTAGACAGAGAATTGGTCACATGTTTCTTAAAGTATAAATAGGTTTCTACCTAACATTAAAAATATACCTGTTGCCAAAACACCTTAAACAAATATATATACAGAGAATAAAAACATTTAATTGTTGCCTTTCTAAGCCTCCAATTGGATTGTCTCCAGTGCTTAAAGAAATTGCTGATTATAAAGCTTCTACTTAACAATTTACCCTGACTCTTTTAGGGCACATTATTACAGTGGTGAAAATATAGAATAATGGTTAAGAGAACAAGAGCTGGAGCTCAAGTGCCTGGGTTCAAATCCCAGCTCTGTCTGTTTCCAGGCGTGTGACTTTCGGCAATACATGGAGCAGTCTTTTATCTGAAACTTGCTGATCTTATGGCAAAGGGACAATACACACAGCTAACTCTTAAAGCTTCTGTTCAAAAGCGACACATGTGACTTTTGCTCACATTTCATTGGCCAAAGACCGATGGTTCAAACCTGACATGGACAGTGTAGGGATATTTAGTTGTCTCACAAAGGGGCAACACAAGTCACAAGACCATGTCTGATTTCAATCTCCTTGAGGAGTGACAGCAAATATTTTGAAAAATAATACAGACAACTTGAGGGTAATATTGATACAGGTTAATACATGGATCTCATCTTCAGCATCTAGTGACGTATGATCGTAAAGCTTTGGTTCCGTGTTTATTACTGACCGTATCAAGATTCTCTAAAAAAATGAAAAATTCTTATTACCACCTAGAAGGAATGAATCAGAGAATTGTTGTCCTGGCAGCTCATTAAAAGAGAATGGCTTTCCAATCTTAGAATTTTAGATTGTGTTATAATAGCTAATTTCTTTTGGGGGCCTGAGTTTCTGTGGGTTTAATGTCTGAATTTTAAAGTCACTAGCTACTGCTTGGATTCTTCCCTGGCTGCCCCACAGGCATGGAGCTTTGCCACTCATCCCATCCCCTGGGTCTCATCTCTTTTCTGTGAAACAAGGTAGACCAGTTGTCATCCACTTGACTCACAGTCATGTTGTGAGGATTAATGAGTTAAAGTTTGTAAAATGTCTCCAGCTCCTGAAAGGTGATAAATAGACGGCATAATTATTGGTATTTTCTCATCTTTATTTAGACTTGAAAGGCCTTTCTAGTCACCTTTGAGATTCTGACATAAGCCAGCTTCAGTGGTGAATTTAATTTGTTTTACCTCCCTTCTGTTTGACATTTCTCTACCCTCACCCCATCACGGTGACTTTAAAGAAGGAATGTCAACCTTAACCTTTCATGTCTCCATCTGTTAAGATTTTTGGCTTATTATTATTTTGTATATTTTATTCTACCATTTATAAGAACATGCTCTCAGACCCATGCTATTAGCTAAGTAACACAGAGACATAAAGGGCAAACTATAGTCACATGTTTATTCTGTATAGTGCCTGGCAGGTTTTCAGGTTGGTTCAATGATTAACCAACATTATTCACAAACACAGGCTTCCAGGGAGCCCTCAATCTAAAAGTCTCATTACTAATTTTAAATAGAGTTCAAAACAAATGTTTATTATTAATATATTCAATGCATTAACATATAGGCACTTTCCATTCCTGGCTTTGACCAGATAGCAGAGAGGAGAGTTGGGAGAGGAATATTCTGTGTATAAGTTGTCATTTTAGGGATGTCTTTAAGTTAGCACTATCATGTCCACTGTGATTTTTGCCTTTGAGGTACAGAAGTAAACTGTAATACTTCTCCAGCCAGGCAGATTTGGTTTCTCTCAGAAGATGCAAATAGATGGCTTCCATTTTCATGTCTTCTCTCATTGCCACTGTAAGAGAACTTTCCACAGGTTCACATTTCTCCTTTAAATCTTGCTTCTGCAAAGCTGACTCACATTAGGCCGACCTGATTCCAATTATGAATTATTTGGTTTTCTTTAGCACTAATGGAGGCAGGTGGGTACGTAGACAGCACCGTTAAAGAGCTAGTTCACGTAAAGCCCTACATACAGTGAGGCTCAAGAGGTTACATGTAAAATTTGAATCAGAAAATTGGGGGTTCAAGTTTTGGCTCATTCCTTTATCCAATCAACAAACATTTATAATGTGCTTATTAGGGTGGTACTATCTATCCAGCATCCAGTGAGACCTTGCTTCATAGCAATTTATTCACTGTGTGGTGATTGAGTGCAGGAGTAGGAGAAGCTATGGATTCCTTTTATCAGCCATCTTTGTATGGTGCCTACAAATAAGACTGGTCAGGGTTTAGGCCTTCCTGGGAGGGAGTAATTTAATATATGTTAATTTCTACCTCACAATCATCTTGTGGGAGTTAGAAGTTGGATGTACATTTGTAACTCTGCTTCCTTAAGCTAACTTCTTCTTTTGTTCCCTGGCTGGAAGACTTGTTTAAAAGGTGAATGATATTAATGAGAATGAACACCATTAATCATTACTTAGCTTTGAATAAACAGGCATTCTAAATTGCTCAATGCATTATTCTATTTATGCTTCCAAAATCCTGTGTGATTGATCTTGGCAAGTTACCTACTTTCTTTGAATCCTAGTTTTTTTTTTTTTTAACCTATGCATTGCAAATGATCTTGGTTACCTTTTAGAGTTCTTATAAGGACTAAATGAAACCATGCAATTTTCAGATAAGCATTTATCGAGTGCTTCCTACTGAGCCAGCTCCTAAGGGTACAGCTGTAAAACAAATCTGGCATTGTTCCTGTCGTCATGGAGATTACAGTCTAGAGAGGGAAATAGACATTAAATAATACAGATTACTATTTAATTACAGTTGTGATCAGTGTTGTGAAGTAAAAAAGAGAATAATATTGACAAAGATTCTTTGCTTGACCAAACTCTTTAAGCTTCTCCTAGGCCCATCCATATACTTCCTTGTAAAATCCAGTTTTATTAAGAAGTCTGCTAAGTCAGTTTAGCAAGAATCCTCCATCCTTCATATCTGAGTATCCGTGACATCTAATTGGGCTCTTCATCCTCTGCCACCCCTCAGGTGATGTCTGATCACCCTGGCTTGACTTTAGCAAGAATCCTGTTAAATTGGTTTAGCCAGAATTCCCATTATCTCTGATGTTTCCTCACAGTGAATTTTTTGCCAACCTATACCCTGCTCCTTGGCTATAAATTCCCACTTGCCCATGCTGTATTTGGAATTGAGCCCAGTTCTATACTGCAATCTCTTTTCCTCTATTGCAATAGTCCTGGATAAAATCTGTTTTTGCTGCTTTAACTACCGGTTGTCTCTGGTTTTTCTTTGCCACCTTGAGGGAGTATTGCAAGGTATATGACCAAGGATGTGGAGTCAGGGAAGGAAGCTTCCCTTGGGAAGCAGTCCTGTAAGCTAAAACCTGAGGATGAGTAAGTGGGGGGGTGGGCGGGAGTGAGGAGCATTTCAGCAAAGGAATGACCTGAGATGAAAAGGGATTTGGTACCTTAAGGCTGTGGTGGGATTTCAGTGAGTGACCGTGAGCGGGATGCAGATGAGCTCAGGAGATCATTAGGGATCTGATGGTGAGGGCTTTGTAGGCTATGCTAAAGAATTAACAATGTCTTCAAAAAGTTATGGAAACCATTGAAGTAATTTAAGTAGATTTGAGTCATAGCACCTTTTTATTTGACTTTGATAGCAGTGTGGAGAAAAGTTGATGAGTTTATAGTGGATGCAGAGAAGCCAGTTAGGAGGCTATTGTAGTTGTTCAGGTAAGAATTGCTGGTGTCCATGGATGGAGAGAAGGGGTGCATTAGATCCGGTAGGTTAGGCAGAGGAAGGGGTTAATGATGACGTGCAGGTTTCCTGGTATGAACTGTTGACTGGAATGTGTTAGTGGTTTCTTTACTGAGGAATAAAACACTGGAGAAGGAAAACGTTTGGAGTAGACAGAGAATACCGAGTTCATTTTTAGATATATTCAATTTGAGGTGTCTGTAAGACATCCAACTGAAAACAACAGGTATGCAAGTAAAGAGCTCAGAAAGAGGTCTGGATGGAAAATAGATTTTGACATAGAAAGGATAGATATTTTTTAAAAAAATTTAATTGAAGCATAATTGATTACACATATTTTTGGGGTACAGTGTTGACTACAGTATTTGTGTACAATATGTGATGATCAAATAAATATTATTAGCCTGTTCATTATTACAAATCATAGTTATTCTTTGTGTCTGGAAGGGATGGCTATTAAAGTCATGGAATGGATGAGGTGGCTTGGGGGAAAGGGCACAGAGTAAGAAAAGAAGACCTAGAACCATACTGTAAAGAGTATCAATATATAAAGGTTAAATAGAATAGGAGGGATAGGCTAAGGAGGCTAGGAAAGAATGGTAAAAATTATAAGAGGAAAATTGAATGTGCTGTCATAGGACTCAACAAAGGAAATTTAAAGAAAACCAGCACAAATGGTCCCAAGGGATATTTTTGAAATGATAAAAATGTTCTATAATTGGACTGTGGTGATGACTGAATTGCTTTGTAAATTTACTAAAAAGAATTGAATTTTACATTTAAAAAGGATGAATTTTATGGTAAGTAAATTATACCTCAATAAGCTGTAAACAAAAAAAGAAAAAGAAGGCATGGTAATCATGCTGACAGATGAAACGTTATTGAGACAGATGAAGACTAACAAGTACCTTTTTTTTTTGCATCCAAAGGAGGCTTTCATCAGAAAGGTAGAAGGGTGTTTGGGAGAAGGTGAGGACTCATGGATGGTGAGGAGTGATGGTTCCAAGTGCAGACAAGTCTTTGTAGATGCTACAGTGCTTTGAATGATATTGTATTATGATTCTGTGTTTTTGAAAGCATAGCAATCCCTAGAACAGTGATTTCCAAAGAGAGGTGCAAGAAGAAGCATTAGAACCTGCAGATATTAATTTTGTCTAATAATAAGGAAACATCTGACTTTGCCAAATTTTGATGTACGGATTGAGAGTGGAGCTCTTCTTTGGTCTAGGAAACTTTTTCATGAACAGTGTGTACGGTGTTGTGGAGAAAATGTGGGGGTTTCACAAAGTGGAGTGTAGACTGTGGTACTGACCTCAAGAGCTTGTTCACTTCCAGTGAAATGTAGTATATTCCAGTTAGTGATTGGCTAAGAAATGTCACAGGTTATATGATCCAGCTTTAATTGAATGAACTTTCAAAAAATGGATAAGTTTCTTAAAAATGTTTCTGTAAATAAATTGTATTATCAAAGCCAATTTTAGTAGTTTAATTACAAAGAGCAAGAAAACACCTCCTGCCCTTCTACTACAAATTCTCTATCAGTCACACTACAGCATCAGAACAATGGTTTAATCTGACCGGAAGTTGGCCAAAACACTTGGAACAATTACAACAATTTGAAATATGAATCTCATCCACTATTGTTACTAAACTTTGTCCCATTTGTTTTTTTATTGTGTGCATTGTGAGCTATATTTTATAGCTATAAAAATGCAGCTATAAGGTTGGCCAGTTAGCTCAGCTGGTTAGAGCATGCTGTTGATAACACCAAGGTCAAGGGTTTGGATCCCCTTTCTGGCCAGATGCCAAAACACACACACACACACACACACACACACACACACACAAAGAACTATAAATCCTTTAAGATCCCATACTGAAAAAAACTGAACTCAGTAGCAAACCTTTGAATTGCTATGTCACAGAGTGTTCAACCATGGTTTTTAGAAAAACTGAGTATAATCAAAGCATTGCTCCCATCAAAATTAATACAAATTATTTTATTAAGAGCAATATAGTATAGTAAAAAATACTTAAATTATGTTTATGCTGCCCCCACAGTACTACTTATACCACCTTTGTCAGTCTAGAGCAAAAACTGTGACAGTAAAATCTGTTTTTGGTATCCCCTTGCCTGCCGCCCAGGTTTCATGAGTACCTTTTCCCTGTAACCTAACCTCTTTTTCCCATGCTCCTTGTAATCCACTCCACATGAGCTCACTCCTGAGGGCAATCCTGCTTATTCCACTGAGCAACTATGGTAGCTGTAGATGACAACAGCAATTCTCAGGCACTCATAAAACATCTTTTCTTGCCCTGCCTGGGAGACTGTACATTGACAGTGCTTAGGAAAATTTTTAAAATTCTGCAGAGCCACTGACTCTCAAATTCCACTGTTAGGAATTTATCATAAAGACATTTTCATAGCAAGCTAGATTTAACATTAATGGAGTCACTTTGCTGATAATACACAAAAATTCAAAATTATTTAAATATCCTATGTGCAACAACAAAAGAAGAATTTATTCTTACATTTGTATGTAGACTGTACCCCATGGTAGCAAAATAGCAGATCAAAAGAAGTTTCTATTTATAAAAATACTATAGTTAATACATGAAGAAAGAATGAAATAATTATAATATCAGCAATTTGCACTCCATAGTGATATACTAGATCTGAATAGCAGTCTTCAGTGATTGCACAGTGTATGAAATGAATTCACACAGAGTGTGCCTCTTGATAGATGATTGATAAATCAACAACCTATGAAACAGTCATGTTAAAAAGAAGGAAAGAATGAAAGAAAGAAAAGAAGGAAGAAAGAAAGGAAGGAAGAATGGAAAGAAGAAAAGACAAGACCACACAAATACATTGAACTTTCAGAAGGAGAGAACAAATCTAAGGCCACTAAACATTGGGGGGAGGGGATGGAGGGAGGGGGTTTAGGGAGTGATAGAGCGGGTAAGGGGCATAAATAAAAGTCATGATTTGTAATAATGAATATGCTAACAAAAAATATCCAATGTACAGGGTTAAATTATGACACTTCTACACAGTGGGTATCACACAGCCATTGGGAATGGTATTGTAGAATATTTAGTGACCAAGCTGCTTGTGATATATGGAATTTAGTGAACACAGTGGGATATAAAAATATGTATTCAATTCCATTATTTAAAAAAATGAATACAAATAGGAAAATGTCTGGAAGGATGTTCATGAAAACATTAAGATTCATGTCCTTTTGGTTAGGATATTATGGTTGATTTCTAATTTCCTCTGTGTTTATTTAGATATCTTACACTTTCTAGAATAAAAATAAAGTGTTGCTTTTGTAATGAGAAAAAATAAGCCATTGGGGAAAAGAAAATGTTCTTACCCCCCTTCTTGTCCTCCTCCCCGAAGAAAGAGAAGCATTGATGGGGAGGATAATCAGAACTTGCAGTGAGACCATTGGTGAGTGCAAACAGTCAGGATCACTAATGTTCAGGACCTTTCAGGTGTAACCCAGAGCCTCCCTTCAGAGCAGAGGGTCAGGCACTGAGCACAGAATCATCAGCAACAGCTACCGAGCGCCTGTCCATGCTAAGTATCCATCTGGGCTCTGGGAATACAGCCATAAACACTTCCATGTACCTGGCATCAGGAATTTTACATTCTAGTGAGCAAATACAGTCAATTATGAACAAATACACGTAGAATGTGTCAAGTGTAATAAGATCTATGGGAAAAAAATAGCAGGTTAAGAAGCTAGAGAATGATTGGAGTGGTGTGTGTGTGTATTTGTGGGCCACATTAGACAGGGAGATAGAGAAGGCCACTCTGGTAAGCTTGTACCTGAGTCTAAGCTATCTGGCTATCCAGGCTGGGGAAATGGTTGGTGGAAAAGCCCTGAGGCAGAAGAGGGCAGGTCAGCTTTGAGGAATAGAGGAGATGTCTGCAGTACTGCAGGATGAGCAAGCATGAAAAGTGTCAGGAGGCTTCCAGGGGTCACATTATGGAGAGCCTTGGGGGCCATGGGAAGGGGTTTGGATTTTATTCTGACATGAGACATCCCTTTCAGGGCTTGAAGCAGGAAAATGACATGATATAATTTAAATTCTAAAAGGATCACACTGACTGCTGTGGGTATAATGGGCTGTAGAGTTGCGAGAGGGGAAACAGGAAGCCCAGTTAGAATAATAGTGCAATTGTTCAAGCAAAAGATGAGAATGCATTATCATGGGATCCAGCAATTCCCCTTCTAGGTATCAGCCTCAAAGAACTGAAAGCAGGAACCCAAATAGGTAGAAACAGATATTTGTATACCAACGTTCATAACAGCATTGCTCACAATAGCCAGAAGGTGAAATCAACCCAAGTGTCCCTCTACAAATGTATGAATAAAAAAAATATGACATAGACATACAAAAGAGTATTTATTCAGTCTTAAAAAGGAAGGAAATTCTGATACATGCCACATCATGGATGGATTTTTAAAACATTATTTTAAGTGAAATAAGCCAGACACAAAAAGACAAATATCGCTTGATTCTGCTGATATGAGGTACCTAGAATCGTCATATTCATAAAGACCTAAAGTAGAATAGAGGTGACCAGGGGCTGGTAGGAAGGCGGGGGTGGGAATGGGGCATTATTGTTTAAGAAGTATGGAGTTTCTGTTTGGAATAATGAAAAAGTTCTGGAAATGGAGAGTGGTGATGGTTGCACAACATTGTGAATGTACTTAATGCCGTTGAATTGTACACTTAAAATGGTAAATTTTATGTATATTTTGCCACAACTAAAAAAAAAAATGCAACATTGGCTTGAACTAAGAGGCAGAGGAGGAAGTGGTGGGAAGTGGTGGATTCTGAATATATTTTGAAGATTGAGCCAATGGGGTTTCTGATGGTTTAGATTTTTATGGGTGAAAGCAAGAAAAGATTCGGTGACAGTGTGAAGTTTGTAGGCCTGAGCAAGTAACTGGAAGAACAGAGTGGCTGTTTCCTGAGACGGCAGAGACTGTGGGAGGCGAAGGTAAGGGGATCAAGGAGAAGGTTTTGTTTTAGATGTGCTAAGTTTGAAATGCTTGTAGATGGTGAGTCACCTGCTAATCACTGGTTTATCCAGCCAGGGCTACCCTTTGGAAATCCATTAGGATCTTGCCACAAAAAGTACAGCGTGGACTCTGTTATTTAGAACACATCAATAATCTACGTTATGTCAGATTTTATTTGAGCATATCACATGAAAGAAGTAAATGGACAGATAGATAAATAAATAAATAAAGGAGTGAAATAAAGCAAGCCAGCTTTCCAGGACAATAGGAAAAGACCTGTGGTGTGCTGGTGATTATCCTCAATGCAGAATTTGTGGCTGTGTAATCCAGAGCTAATTGCACTTGTGAAGTAAGTACATTTTGTTCATTATCTTTTATCATGAGGTGGCCCTAATTCACTTGGTACTTCAGATGAAGTTTAATGGAAGAATCTCAGAGTCACCCTGATCTCTCTTACCTGACAAATTAGGGAAATGGAGAATTCGAATCTAACCCGAGCTCAAAGTTGTTAAATACTTTAATTTTCATCTGTGTTTTGTGTTGGAAAATAATTTTAATATTAAAGGACAGCTGTAGACTGCTAATGACTTGAATACAGTTTGACTGTTTTCATGAAGTGCTCTGTGGGATGTCAGAATATTTAATTCAGGATGTTAAAAACATCCCAAAATGTCACAATAATTATATCACAGCAGGCAATTAAAACACTGGAAAATGCCAACTGACTAAGAGTGTTCCTTGTTATTTAGGAAACTATTAAGAACCTGACATATAAAGTAAAAAACACTGGTTATAACTTTCTATTTCAATAGAGAATTTCATCATCATGTATAAAATTGACACTTGATACAGTCAGGGCCATGCTAAAAAGGCAGCCCAAGGAGAACTAAGAAAGAGGTTTCCACATGATCTTTAATTTTATAATATCTATACTCACACATTATAAAACACATTGTTTGGTTTTACATATCATACCATATGTGCTGCAATCCTCCCCACACAATGGTTGTGTTAATTATATCTCATGTTGGCATCCTTAATTGATCTGATTTTACCATCTTAAATTATGGGCAATGGAATTATTTCCTCGTTTTTCAAATTGTATTTTTGTAAATCCTAATGGATTAACAATGTAATGCCAAAGACTGGGGCAGTGTTTGCATAATCCCTGAGGATTAGAGTGTCATTCTCAGTGGGGATGTTAAGAACTGACTAGGTTGAGCTGGAAGAGAATATAATGAGGCAGGGTGAGGTACAGAAAACACAGTGTACCCAAGAGTTTACATGCAATTACAGGTGTGTGGTTATCTTGAGAATAAGTGAACAGTTTGCCTTTGCAACTGTAACATTTGGAAGGACTATGTCTTTGGACAAAAACCCATGAAGCTGCATTTTTAACCCAAAGCTGTATTTAGGGGAACAATGTCTGAGTTTAAAATGGGTCACCTGAAGGATTAGATTTTATCTTTAGCCAACACACTTAAGAAGTACTTGTTAAGATATATAATTAGCACCATAGCATTCATGGAGAGCAAGAATTATTACAACCAGCATTTATTTTTGATTTATGGGAAAGACAGTGGAAAACAATTGCCCTCCTTCAAGAAATGTGTATGATTGAATGGAGGTAATGTCATAGAGCACCTAGCATGTTGTCTGGCAGAGAGTAGTTGCTTAAAACACTTTAGTTTCTTCTTTCCTTTGTGAAAACAGACATCACCATAAAGAACTATGGTGTAAAGGTGGAATTTGGGCCAAGCTACAAAGGATAAATAGGCTAGGTAGAAAAGTGTCTTGGAATAGTGTCCAAACACAGGAGCAAATGTCAGTGTTTGTACAATTTGGGGAACATTCTTTAAGAAAAAGGACACAAAATTATCACTACGAAAAGTAGGAACAAAAGTAGATATTTAATTAAGAATGCAAAAAGAAAACACAGCAAATAACACATTAAAAAAAATATAACAAATACCACAAATATCCCTAAATGAAGAAAAATATTTTATTTTTATTTATTTTTAATGACCTATCTGCCATACCACTAGATAATTTCTTTTCTTATTTTTTTAGCTGTATGCATTTTGATCATGTTTTCATATGATAATAATTTTGTAATATTTTCTGTAGAGAGTGGAACGTAGGTTGATAATTCAATCTTTTCTTTTGCATGGTAATCAAATTGTAAATTTTTACTGTGATTGATTTTTTATTAAAGTTTCAACTTCACAACCCATTATTTATATGCTATATAAATATTTAAAACTGTTGTCAAATTTGGAAAAACCTCTATCAAGTTTCATCTAAATATTAGTTGTAAGATTTTAGGACATTTCAAATTTTCTTGTTCAGTGATGAATTTTCAGTACTGGTGGAGTTAATTACATGTATTAAGCAATTTGTCATTGACATCTCCTCTATAGCAGAGTATTAAGAGTTAACTGTCATCTTTGTTGATATAAGCATTTCATGTCAAACCAGCAACAAATTTAAACCTTTTCCCTGTGTGTTCACATCATTCACTTCCCTTCATTAACTGGATTAATAAAATATCCATAAATCTATTCATCACTTCTATTCAAAATTTATTTCTTTCTCTTAACTAATCATTTCATTTGGTATGATCTGAGAGCTTTTCATTACAATTTGCTTTTCAATGTCAAAATAATTTCTGTGGATTTCATTCCTTATCTTTATATTGCTTTTATATAAAATTTCATTACTTTAATCTGAAATTTATCAGTTACTTAAAAAATAATTTAAAAGTGATATGAGATGGTACCTTTCATATGCACCTAAATTAGGAGTCTGTAATTCTTCACTTACTTTGTGGAAATGTCTTTCCAAATGGAGAAAATTGTGCATTAGAACTTTATCAGACATCCCATTGTCATCAAAAAAAGGAAAGTCTTTCCTACATCGAGATGGCTTGCAATAAATTCACTGTACTTGGAAATCATTGTGAACACTAAACCCAAACTAAATGTATAGCCACATTGACTTCCCTTAGCTAGATCCTCTGAAATGCCCTAGCCACTCCAATGCCAAAAGACACTAGAAGAAGTTTGAAGGAGGGGAGGTCAGAGTGGAATAGACAGCTGTCTGTACCAGTTGCAGTGAAGATATCTTTCTTTTTTAAAATTTTCAAAAGCATGGGCCTCTGTGAACATCTTGCTAGGGCCCCTACCAGGGCCTTGGAAGGGTTCCATGGAAGTAGGGGCCTTGAAGCTTAAGCTTCATTGGCTTTAAGATAATTCTGCCTTTGTCCAAACTTCATAATATAGTTATTTATGATTTGGCTTCTGCTGTCCCTCATTGTTTTCTCCCCTTGCTTTCTCTGGCTGAGCCTCACTCAATTTCTTTCAGTTCCTTGACTCTCCATGCTATGTCTTACCCTGGGGCATTCAATAGCACTATCCTCTGTCTGGCTAAATATTCATCCTCCACGTGTCACTTAGCTTTTCCTGACTGTCCAAGCCTGAGATAAATGTCTTCCTTATTTCCTCTCATGGTACAGTATGTTAATAATAGTAACAACCAATAATTGATAATCTTATGTTATGATGTGGTAAGAAGAATAATTAAAAATCTGTATCACATCCAATTATTTAGTCTGTACATGCTTTCTCATCTCTACCGTACACTAGCAGTAACCTTGTGAGGGAAGGGACTTTTTCTGTCTTCTCTATTGTAACTGCACCTCCAGGCACAGTTCCTGGAATATTCAATAAATATTTCTTGACATGCCAAAATGAAGGAGGCAGAGTATTCCAGAAGTAGAAGCTGAAAAGACAGTGTAATATAGTATTTGAGAATTTAAGCTCTGGAGTCAGATTTCTGGTATGTAAATCCCAGGCCCATCAGCTACACGATCATGGGTGAATTACTTAACATTTTTGTGCCTCAGTTTCTTCACCTGTAAAATGTGGGTAATAGTAGTACTTACTTCATATGGACTCTGAAAATTAATTAGGTCAAAACATAAAATGCTTAGAACAATGCCTATTACATAGCAAGCACCCAATAAATGTTAGTCATTACAAAAATTTATACCTTAGTCCCAGTCAAAAAGTTTACTTGGTTTAGACTAATCACCTTTCACACCAGCCTGACATTTACAAGATATGAAGTCAGGTTTGGGCTAAAAGACCACAGAGCTCAGCAGTACAACCTCCTCCTTTTACCGAGATGGCAATTTCGTGCACAAAGTGGTAAACAGTTTTTCCTCAGATTCCTCAGCCAGCTGGGCAATGCTAGGACTGGAACCCAGATCCTGCCAGATCAAGCCGATGGCTGTGGCAAGTTCAGAACCAGAGGCTTGGAAATGCATGGCTTGAGGTGATATGGGAGTTAAAGGTGTTTGAGCTGCTCCTCTAAAGATGTTGGCTGTGTTTTGCTGATGCATGAGCTGTTGCCCACCTCAGTGACTCTGTACTGCCCCTTCCATTTACCAATCTAGGCATTAAGGTTCTGTAAGAGCAAAAACAGGGTCACAATAGACTTGTGACTTGTGATCCAGCTTCTTTATTCAGACGATGTCATAGATTGGCGCCATGGGTGGAAAGTTATCAAGATGATTCCAGATCCTGGCTCTAAGCCTCTAAGTCAAAATCCACATGAATGGACCTGCCTTAAGTGTTTACTCCTACATGCCGAGACCCTCGAGTAGAGGTGGCAGTCTCTGTGGAATTTGAAACAGGAGTTCAAAATATGGAATTCTGGGAGACTGAGTATCTCAGGTTTTAGAACTCATGTTCTTAGGGAGACACCACACACAGAGTTAGAAAGAAGCAGTTTTTACTAGAATGTTTGGCTTAGGTGGCTGACTTTAGAATTCATCCTAATGTACTGAAATTCTTTTGCATGTCCTGTAAGATGTTGCTCACCCAAATAGCAGCAGTCCCTATTCATATGTAATTCTGGTAGGAGGACTGCTTATCACTGCCAGTCAAAGTAATAGGGCCTTAATTAAACACATGCATTTGGACTATTTGATTCTGGTATCCCTGTTTAACAATCCATCTTTAAAATGCTCCATTTAGGAGACTCGGCAGAAAACACACACCCTGTGGGGCCGCCACTGCGTGATCCAGCAGGTAGGCTTCACTGCAGCCACCCGGCTCCATTCCCAGCCCAGCCCAGTGCGCACAAAGTGGGGAGACATCCGGCTAGGGAGGTGGAGACTCGGCAGAAACCACACACCCTGTGGGGCCGCCAATGCGTGATCCAGCAGGTAGGCTTCACCGCCAGGCACCCAGCTCCATCCCCAGCCCCGCCTAGTGCACTTGGAGAAGGGAGACGTCCAGCAGGGGAGGAGGGAACTCCACGGGACCACACTGCTGCCGTGCGAATCAGCAGCCCGGCCTAATATGGACGGAGCACAGAGATGTCCAGCAAGGGAAATAGAAGCTCCGTAGAGTCCACACAACCTGTGGGGGGGCCACAACCACACGATCTAGTAGTAGGTAGGCTTCACTGCAGCCACCTGGCTCCATCCCAAGCCTGGCCTAGCGCGCACAGAGCAGGGAGACATCCTGTAGGGGAAGGAGAAACTCTGCAGAGACCACACACTCTGTGGTGCCTTGGTGCATCCCACCAGCCCGGGCCAGAGCGCACAGAACAGGAAGAAGTCCGGCACAGAAAGTGGAAGCACAGCAGAGACCACACACCCTGCGGTACTGCCCTGTGATCCAGCAGCTCAGCAGAGTCCAAGCTGACTAGAGAGGTGGCTCCCCGGAGAGGCCCAAGACCCGAGGCAACCACACACACAAGGCACTAGAGGCCAACTGAGCAGTCATGGAGGTAGCCATACCAAATTGGCAACCACAGCAACACCTTAGTCAGTCAATAGTGTCAAAACTGTGGACTGTGAAACCCCTGCCACAATGAATAAACATCAAAAAAAAAAGATACCAGAAATACCAAAAGTCAAGAAAGTACACCACCAAAAGTTAATAAATCTCAAACTCTAGATCCTATAGAACAAGAAGCCCTTGAAATGACTGACAAGGAATTTCGAGTGATAATTCTAAGGAAACTGAATGAGATACAAGAAAACTCAGCTAGACAGCATGATGAAATGAGGAAAATATACAGGACCTGAAAGAGGAAATGTACAAGGAAATCAATGTCCTGAAAAAAAATGTAGCAGGACTTGCTGAACTGAAGAAGTTATTCAGCAAAATAAAAAACACAATGGAGAGTTTAACCAACAGGCTTGTTGAAGTTGAAGAGAGAACCTCTGAACTTGAAGATGGGCTGTTTGAAATAACACAAGCAGACAAAAAAGAGAAAAAAGAATCAAAGACTTTGAAGAAAATCGGAGAGAGATATCAGACAACCTTAAGCGCTCAAATATCCAAGTCATGGGTATTCCAGAAGGGGAGGAAAATGGAGATTCCATTGAAAACATATTCAACAGAATAGTGGCAGAAAACTTCCCAGGTATAGGAAAAATCACAGATCTTCAGATCCAGGAAGCTCAATGATCTCCAAACGTATTCAACCCAAAAAGGCCTTCTCCAAGACATGTTATAGTCAAATTGTCAAAACTCAAAGACAAAGAGAGAGTCTTAAAAGCTGCAAGAGAGAAGCATCAAATCACCTATAAGGGAGCCCCAATCAGGCTAACATCAGACTTTTCATCACAAACCCTAAAAGCTAGAAAGGAATGGGATGATATATTCAAAATACTAAAAGACAAAGATTGCCAGCCAAGAATACTCTACCCTGCAAGGCTATCCTTCTGAAATGAAGGGCAAATAGTATATTTCTCAGACAAACAAAAACTGCGTCAGTTCACCACCACACGACCACCCTTACAAGAAATTCTCAAGGGAGTACTGGGTTTGGTTCCTGAAAAATAACTACCACTGCCATAAAAAACCAAGAAAAATCAAAACCCACTAGTATAATAAAAATGGCATTCATGAAGAGAAAACAAACAAACAAAAACACTATCTACAACCTAAGGAACCAACAAACACAAAAAACAAACAGTAAATCAGAGAGCAAGGAATAAAAGACACCTAAGACAACCAAACAACCAATAAAATGCCAGGAATAAATCAAAACCTTTCAATAACAACTCTTAATGTAAAAGGCTTAAATTCCCCAATCAAAAGACACAGACTGGCTGACTGGATTAAAAAAGAGGACCCAACTATATGCTGCCTAAAAGAGACCCACCTCACCCATAAAGACTCATATAGACTAAGGGTGAAAGGATGGAAAAAGATTTACCATGCAAGCAGAAAAGAAAAACGAGCTGGAGTAACTATTCTTATATCTGACAAAATAGACTTTAAACTAAAAACCATAAAAAGAGACAATGAGGGACACTACTTAATGATAAAAGGACTGATCCATCAAGAAGACATAACAATCATAAATATGTATGCACCCAATGTTGGAGCAGCCAGATTTATAAAACAAACGCTATTAGACCTAAAGAAGGAAATAGACACTAATACCATAATAGCAGGGGACCTGAACACCCCACTGTCAATATTAGACAGATCATCTAGGCAAAGAATCAGTAGAGAAACACAAGATCTAAACAATACTCTAGACCAATTGGAATTGGCAGATATCTACAGAACATTCCACCCAACAACCTCAGAATATTCATTCTTCTCATCAGCACATGGACCATTCTTCAGGATAGATCACATATTAGGTCAAAAATCAAGTCTCAACAAATTCACAAAAATTGGAATTATCACATGTATTTTCTCAGACCACAATGGATTAAAACTAGAAATCAATAACAAATGAAACTCTGGAAATTATACAAACACATGGAAATTAAACAGCATTCTGCTTAATGACATATGGGTCCAAGAAGAAATCAAGCAGGAAATCAAAAAATTTATTGAAACTGATGAAAATAATGATACATCATACCAAAACCTGTGGGATACTGCAAAAGCAGTATTAAGGGGAAAATTTATTGCATTAAATGCTCACCTCAGAAGAATGGAAAAATGGCAAGTGAACAACCTAACACTTTACCTTAAAGAACTAGAAAAACAAGAACAATCCAATCCTAAAGTTAGCAGACGGAAAGAAATCATTAAGATCAGAGCAGAACTGAATGAAATTGAAACCCAAAAAACAATACAAAAGATCAATGAATCAAAAAGTTGGTTTTTTGAAAAGATAAATAAAATTGACAAACCATTACCATGGCTAACAAAAAAAAGAAGACAGAAGATTCAAATAACAAAAATTAGAAATGAAAAAGGCGATATTACAACTGATTCATCTGAAATACAAGGAATCATTTGAGACTTCTATAAACAACTATACACCAACAAATTTGAAAATCTGGAGGAAATGGATAAATTTCTGGGCACACACAAGCTCCCAAAACTGAACCATGAAGACGTCGAAAATTTGAACAGACCAATAACAATAAAGGAGATTGAAGCCGTTATCAGAAGGCTCCCAACAAAGACAAGCCCAGGAACAGATGGATTCACAGAAGAATTTTACCAAACATTCAAAGAGGAATTGACACTGATTCTTTACAAACTATTCCAAAAGATTGAAACAGACACAAATCTCCCAAACTCATTCTTTGAAGCAAACATCATCCTGATACCAAAACCAGGTAAGGATATAACCAAAAAAGAAAACTACAGGCCGATATCCTTGATGAATATAGATGCAAAAATCCTCACTAAAATACTAGCAAACAGAATACAGCAACAAATACGTAAAATTATTCACCACGATCAAGTGGGAGTCATCCCAGGGATGCAAGGTTGGTTCAACATGTGCAAATCAATAAATGTGATACACCATATTAATAAAGTCAAATACAAGGACCATATGATCATCTCTATAGATGCTGAAAAAGCATTTGATAAAATTCAGCACTCATTCATGACAAAGACCCTCTATAAGTTAGGTATAGATGGAAAGTATCTCAACATAATTAAAGCCATATATGACAAACTCACTGCTAATATCATCCTGAATGGGGAAAAGCTGAAAGCTTTTCCTTTAAGAACAGGAACCAGACAAGGATGCCCACTCTCGCCACTCCTATTCAACATAGTGTTGGAAGTACTAGCCAGAGCAATCAGGGAAGAGAAGGAAATAAACGGCATCCAGATTGGAAAAGAAGAAGTCAAAGTGTTCCTGTTTGCAGATGACATGATCCTATATATCGAACAGCCTAAAACCTCTACAAAAAAACTCTTGGAATTGATAAATGATTTCAGCACAGTAGCAGGATACAAAATCAACACACAAAAAATCAGTAGCATTTCTTTTCTCCAATAGTGAACATGCAGAAAGAGAAATCAGGAAAGCCTGCACATTTACAATAGCCACCATAAAAATAAAATACTTAGGAATTGAGTTAACCAAGGAGGTGAAAAATCTCTATAATGAGAACTACAAACCACTGCTGAGAGAAATTAGAGAGGATACAAGAAGATGGAAAGATATCCCATGCTCTTGGATTGGAAGAATCAACATAGTGAAAATGTCCATACTACCCAAAGTGATATACAAATTCAATGCAATCCCCATCAAAATTCCAAAGACATTTTTCTCAGAAATGGAAAGAACTATCCACACATTTATATGGAATAATAAAAGACCATGCATAGCCAAAGCAATGCTGAGTAAAAACATAAAGCTGAAGGCATAACACTACCTGACTTTAAGCTATACTAGAAAGCTATAATAACCAAAACAGTATGGTACTGGCATAAGAACAGACACACTGATCAATGGAATAGAATAGAGAATCCAGAAATCAACCCTCACACTTACTGTCATCTGATCTTTGACAAAGGCACCAAGCCTATTCACTGGGGAAGGGACTGCCTCTTCAGCAAATGGTGCTGGGATAACTGGATATCCATATGCAGGAGAATGAAACTAGATCCATACCTCTCACCATATACTAAAATCAACTCAAAATGGATTAAAGATTTAAATATACACCCTGAAACATAAAACTTCTTAAAGAAAACATAGGAGAAACACTTCAGGAAATAGGACTGGACACAGACTTCATGAATGCGACCCCAAAAGCACAGGCAACCAAAGGAAAAATATACAAATGGGATTATATCAAACTAAAAAGCTCCTGCACAGCAAAAGAAACATTAACAGAGTTAAAAGACAACCAACAGAGTGGGAGAAAATATTTGCAAAATATACATGTGACAAAGGATTAATATCCAGAATATACAAGGAACTCAAAGAACTTTACAAGAAAAAAACAAGCAATCCAGTTAAAAAATGGGCAAAAGAGCTAAGTAGGCATTTCTCTAAGGAAGATATACAAATGGCCAACAGACATATGAAAAAATGCTCAACATCACTCAGCATCTGGGAAATGCAAATCAAACCTACACTGAGATACCATCTCACCCCAGTTAGGATGGCTAAAATCCAAAAGACACTGAATGATAAATGCTGGCGAGGGTGCGGAGAAAAAGGAACTCTCATACATTGTTGGTGGGACTGTAAAATGGTGCAGCCTCTATGGAGAATGGTATGGAGGTTCCTCAAACAATTGCAGATAGATCTACCATATGACCCAGCTATCCCACTGCTGGGAATATACCCAGAGGAATGGAAATCATCAAGTCGAAGGTATACCTGTTCCCCAATGTTCATTGCAACACTTTTTACAATAGCCAAGAGTTGGAACCAGCCCAAAGGTCCATCATCGGATGAGTGCATATGTAAAATGTGGTATATCTACAGAATGGAATACTACTCAGATATAAAAACGAATGAAATACTCCCATTTGCAACAACATGGATGGACCTCGAGAGAATTATATTAAGTGAAACAAGTCAGGCACAGAAAGAGAAATAGCACATGTTCTCACTTTTTTGTGGGAGCTAAAAATAAATAAATAAATTCACACACACACACACACACACACACACACACACACACACACACACACACACACAAAAGAAAACGGGGTGGGGGGAAGAAGATATAACTACAATTCCTTGAAGTTGATACGACAAGCAAACAGAAAGGACATTGTTGGGTGGGAGGGAGGGAGGTTTCGGTGATGGGCCACAATAATTAACCACATTGTATATCTACAAAATAAAAATTAAAAAAAAAATAAACAAAATGCTCCATTTAACTCAGGACTTTAAAAGACAAAGGTATAGTTGAGAAATGTAAGAAATTAACTATGTTAATTTTATTAAACTCATTTTTTATACCTAAAACAGTGCAAATAGTACAGAGAGAGAGAGAGAGAGCAAGAGAGAGGTGGCCAGGTTTTGGGCAGTGGGGGCAGGAGAGCTGGGTCTGGATTTAACCTATCATCAGAGTGCTTGCTGGCAGGGAATGCCTTTGTCACAGGGGTAGCATAGTGTCTGTTATTTCATTTCTGCTCTGCTCATTTGAGTGAAATGTATTTTAAAATATTTATTAAACACCTACTATGTGATGGAAGCTGTGCTAGGCTAATTACAATGAATGTCAGGATAACTAAGGTATTGTTCTTGTCTTCAAGCAGCTTCCTTTTGAAGGAGGCGTACCCTCAGCCAGATAAGGATTATCTGAGTTTTTTTTTTTGTTTTTTTTTAACTTTTTTGTGGAATCACATCCTCCAGTGGACTAATTGCTTCTTGGTGTCAGAATATTTTTCCTCAGTGTAGAGCAACTTTAATTGGTTAGAGTTCAATCTTTTACCATTAGTTAGAATTCAACTACTATCCATTTATTGCATTAGCTATTTCCGTTTCCACTTGCTATTGACAAATCTAAGCAGTGCAGGAAATGACAAAGTGAGAAGATGCTCCAAATAATGCTTTTTGCCTGTGATTGCTAATGAATACTTCGTGCTTTGCTGAGATGGGAAGGGGTTTATAGTCCACTCTGGTTTGGACCAGGAAAATAAAATACACTCAAGGCTGGGTGTTACTTAGAAAATAGCTCCCTGTCACTCTAAAGTACTTTGCTTTAGGAATATTTATTTTATTTTATTTTATTTTTTGTCTTTTTCGTGACCGGCACTCAGCCAGTGAGTGCACTGGCCATTCCTATATAGGATCCGAAACCGCGCCGCACTCTCCCAAGTGCACCACGGGCTCGGCCCTGCTTTAGGAATATTTCATGTCTCCCAGTTAAATTCCCTCTGAAATTGATAATGTTTAGAATTAAGAGCTATTTCTTGTGAAAAAATACAGTCTTAGGCTCTTCCTGTTTGAAATCTCATGTATTCTCTATATAGGTTACTCCTATAGTAATATTTTCATTTGGCTGTGTGAAGGCTGACTTATGACTATGAAGACTAGATGATTAATTTGATTTGCTTACAATCTCAGGTATTTTGCAAAATTCCTACATTTATACCATAGTGCTATGTATGTGTGTGTGTGTGCATGTACATTTAAAATTTATGTTTTTCTTTAATGTAATTTTTTTTTTAATCATATAGAGAGAGCTTTGATTCTCTTTGATCTTCAAATCTGCCCAGTGATTTATCTGGGGGGTGGGAGATGACTTCCCAATTACAGACTAGAAAACTGAAACTCAGAGTTGACTTGCCTTAGGAAGAAGTAAGTAGCAAAAATGGTACTAATTAGGTGTTTATCTCCCTAGTGTCTCTTCCCCCTTCATTCAGCAATAACCGCCAAGTTTCATTTGTTTTTTTTTTTTTTTTTTCTTTTTTCGTGACCGGCACTCAGCCAGTGAGTGTACCGGCCATTCCTATATAGGATCCGAACCCGCGGCCGCTGGGAGCGTCGCCGCGCTCCCAGCGCAGCACCCTCCCGAGTGCGCCACAGGCTCGGCCCGCCAAGTTTCATTTGGAAAGTCATACCTTCCCCATCTCTCTCTGTGTGGATGGATGTGACTCCAGCCATAGTTTTGGAGGTGTGTCTTGTCCTGTGGGTCTAAGACAATCTCATCACCATTGTCCAGCCACAGTGGTGAGTTCAGAGTATGCAAGTGACCAACAGGGATACATCCAAAGGAATTCCTAAGTTTGGGGGAGAGATGTAGGAAATACATCCTCTTTTTCTCTGGACTTGGAATTGGGAAGAGGTGGGGCTGGAGCTGTTTACCACAGCATGAAGTCTTGGAGGAAAGCCAAGCGAGCAGAAGGCAGTGCCAGATAAGGAGAAAAAAAAGAAACCATGTGCTGGTATCACCATTTGAGCACCTACATCCAGCCACACCTGAGTCAGCCTCACCTTTGAACTGTTTTGGTTCAGTGAAAAGTCTTTTTCTGCTCAAGCCTGTTTGGGTTGGGTTTTCAGTCCTAATTGGTGTAACTACACAGGTGAATAGGTTACAGTTCCAGTTTTTAAGGAACACAATTTTCCAGTCTAGAAAATGAGTGTGTTTTTATAGCCTGTTATAGCTCTAAAGTCATGATTCCATCTTGGTTTTCTAAGGGTCATCTCAACAGCACAGTGAAGGCATTGAGTTCTTTCATATCTGACAATTTGGGTTTACTCTTGGGTGTGGTATTTCTTTCCCTTTTGCAAATAGTTGATATTCCCAAGGCTAAGAGAGTCTAGAAAAGATGTATTATAACCCCAGATTTTGATTCAGAAATGGCTAGGATGTCATCCTTTAAAATGTAAATAAAAATATTGAAGAACTCAGTCAAAAGTGGGCATTGGGGGAACTGGACTACATCTCTTTTAGTCTGACAGGAATCTATGCACTAAATCCATGTGTTATTTTGGCACTAAATAATTTGTGTTTTAGTGTACAAATGTAGTAAATTCTCCCTGTGGCATAATAAATGTGACCCCAAATACTTAGTCATGAAAACTGTGGTGTTTTGTTGTTGCAATGTTAAGTAAAAGCAATATATTTTGTTTAGTTGTTATTTCAGTTACTGCACAGAGAGAGAAAAACACATATTTCCATTAATTAGATGTGTAGAAGATGGACTGATTAGTACTTAAAAATGTGCGTCATATGCTGAACTGAGAAAGGCTGGAATGATGACGGAGGAGTCACTTTTAACATCACCCCACCTGTCACAGAAGAGAACTAACCCTTGAAAGTTGCCCCAGTGGCCAAATGAGAATGCTGGGTGGACGACAGGAGAAAATTGCCAATTGCTTTACTGCAGTATTTGTTGCATTATGAAGTTTTACTGTGTTTGATAAAATAGCACGAACATCCTATTTAAATCCTTATGACAAATTAAATCTTTGGGAGTTTCTAGGAAATGAAACTTTTACTTTACTTCTGGTTGCCTTAACCCGCCAGGGTGTTTCATAATTCCATGCCTTTGCATACACAGTTCCCCCAGCCTGAAATGCCATTCCTTCCCTTCTTCACCAAATACAGCCTGAATATGTACTTTTGAGACAGTTCAAGGACTTTGTTTTACCTGGTCTCTTTCTATAGGCATTTGGTTTCTATGTCCATGTTTTTTTACTGTAGAATCAGTCAAAAGATATTGCACTATTTCTCTGCTCTCTGTCTCTGCCACTAGACACGTTGGATTCAGGGACTTCCTTGACCCTGCAAGTGTCCAATATATGTTTGCTAGATGGATAAATAACCTTAGTGGTCCTGTTTGAGCAAAACTTCTAACTATAACTAGAATGTCTGGCTACCCAGTTTGAACACCTAATAATAGAAAAGCAATTTATATACATTGTAATTCATTATAATTTGATTTTTAATCCTGCAAAGCGTATATTATCCCTCCCCCCCATTTTATAGATGAGAAAACTGAGTCTCAGCGAGGTATAGAAAGTTTTCTAAGATGTCACTAGTAAGTGCTAGTGCAAGGATTCAAAGTCTGTGCTCTTTCCTCCACATTATATCTCCAACTTTGCTTGAAATAGTTACTCAAAAAAAATTTCTAAAATGCTTCCTTTTAAACATTCCCTGAATATTCCCTTGAGGGCTCTGTTTCCTGCTAGATTCGTGCTACCTGCTTCCATCTGCAAAATCAAATAAACCACTTTGTGCAGCTCTTTCCTCAGGAAATCTGGAAAACTAAGCTGTTCTTTCTAGGAAAACTAACAATTCATCTCCATTTACTGGCCTGGTTTATGATTTTCAGTTTAACCCATTGTGGCTCATGTTCCCTTGGGCTGGGGTTGTGAGTATAGTAAGGCTAAAAGAGTTTTTATTCCAAGCAAACAGAAGCAGATTTTTGGAAAGTCTGGTTAAGAAAGAAATTATTTCAGTAATTGAAGCCAAACAAACATTTTTATTAAAATTATCCGACTAATTCCAATTCTTATTTTGCTCTGCCAGTGTAGATCTGGTTCACACCTGTTATTTTCTGCAGTGTACTTTACCCCGGTGATTGCCAAATGCTGATCTGTGAATTTGCCCTGCTCAAGATTTTGATGAGGTTTTCACCAGTCTGAAGGGAAACCTGAAACAAAAGGACAGCGTTATATGTGTATCTGATATACATGTATGTACGCATAGTACGTGCACACACACGCAAACATTCTCTCTCTCAATTATTGATTCTTTTTTTGGCATGGACTGATTTTTATTCTGAGATGATGTCCTTTTACCTATTTTTGGCACTAAAATATACTTTCTTTTAAGAAATGATGGTGTGAGTAGAGAGCAGAAAATTTTCTTAGTGTCTCGACCTGATGTATTTCTTTCCCCTTGATTTTTAAACAAATTTTATGGGTGCATGAAATCCCAGAGTTCCAGAATCATGTCTCACTTCCTTTTTTTTTGTTGTTGTTGGTCAGCCATAAAATAACAACTCTGCTCCCTAAAAGGGAAGACTAACGTTTCCAAAATGGTTTCTTCCTCTGGACTCTAGTCTTACCTGTTGTCTTTACCTTTCACTGGTGGTTCAAATATGATGCTTTGTGTCTTTAGCTATGGGTTTATGTCCTAGCTATTGAAATAGACTGTACCTGCCCCTACCCAACACAGGAAGTATTGCTTGCTTTCTATGTACTGCCAGAATCTACACATAATAGATGCTCAGCTGTTTTAATATAGATTTAGTGCCAGGAACTTGGGGTCAGGTGCTGGAAATTAATAAAATAATAATGACAATAGATTAAAATTAATATTTATTAAGTGTTTTCCATACACCAGCCACTATTTTAAATATTCCATATGTGTGACTCATTTAATTCTCCCAACAGCCAAAAGAGAGGTTTTATTATCAATAACTCATTTTATAGAGGTGGAATCTGAGATAACAGAGGGTTAAGTAACCTCTCTAAAGTCACATGGCTTTTACTTGGCAGTGGTGGGATTTGATCTTAGCCAGGCTCAGCTTGAGCTCTCCATATCCCTAACCACCACACCATGCTGCTTCCTGCAAGAACAGTTCTGAGAGCTGCATCCGGGTAAGAACAGCAGTAACAATTGCAGCCACTAGAATTAAGGTGGTCCCAAGGCCGCATGTATGCTAAGGGCTTTACATGCATTATTTCATGCTCACAACAAACTCTATGCAATCTGGGCTCCAATAGTCCCTGTTATACAGATGGAGAAGCTGAGCACAGAGGTCTTAAGTAGATTGTCCAAGCCTGGAAAGTGGCAGAATCCGAACTCAAGCACAGTTTTGTTTTGTTTTGTTTTGTTTTTCACACACAGTTTTGTTTGACTCCAAACCTCATGAGCTATGATGGAATACCTGGATGAATCTAGTATGTGGGATAGGAAAATTCCATCTTCAAGCCCACCAGTAGCTGAGTGGCCATGGCCATGTTACTGGACTCTCAGAGATTGTTGCATCCTCTATAAGGAGGAGAATATTTGTGTAAGGCACTGAATAAAGATTAATATGCAGCTTAAATGTAATTTATTTATGTATGTGTCAAATGCTTATTCCATTTCCTGATCCTCTGAGCATCTCTGTAGGTCCAGTAAGTTCACCGTCCTTCCTCTTTGTTTCCCTTGCTAACTTCCCATACCAGCAGGCACCTTAGAAAGGCTTGGGCTCCTGTTCCTGAGTAGCTCTAGGAAATGTATTTTGAGCTGCCGATCACCTATAGCCACAGGAAGAAAAATCAAAGCTGACAAGCACTGTGCTCATTAGGCAAATGTTCAGTTTTATCCAGCCACAAAGATACTAGGAAAAGATATTTATAGCTGACCTTTCAAGACTAATAATTCCACTGAAAGAGAAACTATGTATTCAACATAATTTTTAAAAAAATCTTGAATATTGAAGGAAATAATTGTTTTACTATTAATAGTACAGATTGTCACATTTATTAAAAATTTAATAGAATGCCAATGCATATCCATCACATTTTAAAGACAGTAACAAATAATGTAAAATCAGTTCAGTTTGCTTCTTTAAAATTGAATGTGTGACATTCTTATGACTTCTAATTATGTTTATATTTTCTTAAAAATATGTGCATTAATCTTATAATTTGAGAGTAAAATTCCATAACAACCATTAATAAGAAACTAAAAAAGGAATTTTTTAGGCACATTAAAATCAAATGCTAAAGCATTCATGATCTTAAACGTTAGGAAGTAAAAAAAGAAAAACATAAGAAATTACCATGTTGCCTTTTCTTAACCTTTGATCTTCCTTTGGACTCCACAATACTTTGGCAACTAAGCTCACATTTAGATAGCATGTGTCTGTTGCAGATCTTCCTGCCTCGTCTTGAAATGGCAAGAATTAGGAGAATCCATTTTGTCTCCAAATAAATACATTCTCATTGAGGTGGTTTCAGTTGAAAATTCTTATGCTGTGAGTAATTAAATGCTCTGTGCTATGAACGTACAGTGTGCCACACTCTTGAGCGTGAAAATCTTACAATCTTTCTCGATGGGAGTGACTTGAATTTTTGAGGTG
Organism: Cynocephalus volans; assembly: GCF_027409185.1. Taxonomy (NCBI): domain Eukaryota; kingdom Metazoa; phylum Chordata; class Mammalia; order Dermoptera; family Cynocephalidae; genus Cynocephalus; species Cynocephalus volans. The sequence continues at coordinate 15,443,202 of NC_084468.1, forward strand.
GATGAGAGTGGAGGTCCCGGGACCCAGTATAAATTAACATTGTGGGAATATTTGCTTAAGTACTTGATGCTTCTGGTTTGTTGTTGTTAGTGGAATCAAAAGGTTGTTATAAATTAGGCTGAAGAAAAATTTAGAATAATTTTGTAAGCGTGAAGGCATTTCCTGAATGTAAAACCTTCTTTTAAAAATTGTAAATTATTATAAAAGGACTTCAAAAATATTTTTAGAAAAAAAATCACCATTAACACATCAGACAGCCATTTTTAAGTGTATTACTTAATACAAAACTTTGTTCACATATTATAATTAAAATCATTAATATTGTATTATTTTAAAAATATGCAATCACATTACATTTTCTCTATTATCATGATTAAAGTCTATATAACACCTTGATTCAGTTAATCACTAGTTAACCGTTTCCTTATTTTTTGATAATTAGATTTTTGTTCACTTATTTTGCTTTTCTAGAAATGGCAACTACACATTCTAAGTTTTCTAAATATTTTGTTCCATTGTCCTTTAATTTTTTTTATCTGTATGCCTTGCTTTTTGCTTTAAAAAATAAGGCCTTGATCATCATAGATAATAATGCAACAAGTCTAAATATGGTTTCAGAGTTTTTTCTTATGGTGAGTTATTTAAGACAAATTTCCTTCTCTCTGCTTGAGTTACTTTTCTTTTGCCATATTCTCATCATGAAGTCCTACTAATTATTTAATACCCAACTTAAATATCTTTTTGTTGAGGTTTTCACTGATATTCTTGAGCAGTTTTTCACTCTGTCCTTTATACATTACTTATTTATAGCAGAGAAAACATCGTAGTGCAATTATGTTTAATTTCAAATATTTCCTGCCCCTATTACAGCATTGGTTAGGGACAGGCCCTGAGTATATTTTGTATATAGATCTCAAATTCATAGAACAGTTTTTGACAGATTCAGTGTTTATTAGATAATTGAATAGATGAATTAAATAAAAGATCTCACAAGGGCCTTGATGAGTGGAAGAAAAATAAAGTTCTATATTAGAGGAGTTCAGGGAAAGGTGAGACAATTAGGGGCTGGAGGAGAAGGAGAAGGGACGGAAACATATTTCTATTGAGCATTATGTACCAGGCAACGTGCCAGGTACTTCACATATTTTATCTTATTTAACCCATGGAAAAACTCCGAAGTAGGTCCTGTTGCTCTCACACTGCATATTGCAGATAAGAAATCAATGCTCATGGGAGGTTTAATATTTATATCAGTTCATTCTATTAGTAAGTTCCTGAGCTGGAGGAGAGAGAGAAGAAAAGGATTTTTACTGATGTTCAAAAGAAGAGATGGTGGGTGCATTTTGCAAAGGCAAATGCACAAAACACAGGTAGAAGCAGATCAGCTAGTGTCTGTAGCTTACCGAGAAGGCCAACCTGGCTCATTTGGAGAGTTCGAATGGGAATGAGAAATTGGTAATCTGTGTTCATGGTGTCACATGCTTTAGAAATCATCAAGTCATTAAAGCCTCTGACAGGGTAGGAGGAATTAAGGTTCTGCTGAAGGGTGTGTCTATATAAATAATGGTTACAGGCAGGTTGGCTTGGGCAACTCCTGATATCCAAGGCAGGTTGTATTCTCACTGCCACTTTGTTACCAGATGATTGCTTTGAGCCCATAGGAATAAATTTCAAGAGCCTTTGGGAATGATCAGTTAAGGATTTTAATGAAACAAAAGATTTTAATGAAACAAAAGGAAAATAGTTCAAGATACAATGCTCTGCTACTTGAAGGATGATATCAAAAAATCAAAATGTTTTACAAGGGAAAAAAGGATTAACAAAAGTTGTTAGCTTAATTTCTATTTTTCTTCCCTTTTCTGTAAGATGAAATATAGCTTTTAGGTATGGATGGTTACAGGCACCTTTTTTATCTTGTGTTTTTGGGTCCCTTCCACCATCGCCACCAAGTCATCTTCAGTGACAAGAAACAGTGACCTGCTGGTGTACAACACTGTAGTCACCACAGGGTATGCTATGAGGCATAAGGTCTGTTCTTGAATGGCCTATTCCTAAAGAAACAAGGTGCATAGGGAAGGCAGTCAGCGAACTAACATTTATTTAGCATGTTCTGTGTGCCATTCGCTTATACCAACTATGTCACATAAACAGAGACTGAAAAACATTGCTATCTTGACAGTTGGCACGAGAGTTCTTTTAGGAAGGGGGAAATCTTTATTTAGAAAACATTGTTAGGCTACTTTGGTGGTGGAAAGTGAGGCCTCGAGAACTGGTCTGGAAGAAATCTGTGCTATAAAGAGAAGGCAAAAGTGGAAATAAAAAATTTGAGGATGAGGAAAACAGTGAGAGAATCAGTGTCATGCCCCACATTGCTCTCTTTCTGAATGAAATATAGATGATCTGCTTTTAAAATATAGATCAAATATAGTTTGATGGCACGGATCCAGGTTGCATGATTATACTCTACCTACCCAAAGAGGGCTAGAAAAACGAGTTTTGAATTCTACCTTGGAGAAGTGAGAAACATAATTTGGGACATTCTTCAAATATGTGAAAGCTGTGCAGATGATCCTAAAGTCCAAAATATCATAAGCCCATTACAAATAGAAATCTTCCTTTGAATCTATCTTCATCCCTTCTTTCTCGATGACTGAGATCCATAAAAAATAGTATCCAGGGCCACCATGTACAAAAGTAGCAGCTGTGCACTGCACAACTCCTCAGGGTGCATGGTGATGCGAATGGCTCTGCTCGAGTTGTGCAACTTAGAAGCCCTCAAAATGCCCCTTGCATTTACAATATTAATTAGTAAGAAGAAAACATTATTGGGTGCTTACTGTGATTCAGGTGCTGTCCTACTGCAGGTCCAGAGCATGGGCTTTGGGGTTTAATACTCCTGGGTTTGAATTCACGTGTGCCACTTATTAGCCATGAGTCCACAGACAAGTTAGTTAAACTCTCAGAATCTTTCTTTGTTTGTAAAATAGAGATGTCAATACTGATCACTTCATAAGATTATGCACGTCTGGTTCAGGATAAATACGTAGAAAATGGTAGCTATAACTATGATTCATAAAATTTTCTCATTTAATCACCGTTACAGTCTTATAGTTTAGTTCTAACTCATGAGGAAACTGAGGGTTAGAGAACATAAGATAGCTGTGGAGTGGCAGATGGATTCAAACTCAGATTTGGGAGTCCGTGCTCGTTCCACACTGACACATTCATTTTTACCTATTTCCGAGGATGAATCTCCAATCTAAAGTTCTTTTCTTCCAAGCCTCTTTTACCATGTCCAACATAAATATTAATGTAGCTACCATCTGCCACCATGTAAAAACACTTGGTCAAATCTATTTTAGCAAATGAGGCAAAATTGCTTTCTGTTTGATTTAGTGTGTGTGTGTTACACTATCTTTTGACTATCCAGTCCATTTTTGAAGTGGAGTCTTGGTTACCTAGGGAACTAGCATACAGCACTGGCAATTTTTTTTTTTTTTTTTTTAGATAAGATGTAAGTTCAAAGTAGTTAGAATTGTTGCCTGAATTTCAAGCAGTGACCTCTGTATTAACTAGAAAGTAACATAATTTTACTTTGTATATAAAAATATAATTAAAGGTGGGAGAAGATTAGAGGAGTTGATGACAGTTGGTGAAAATAATCATTTTTAAGTTGCAGATATTCTACCAGCAGTTGGAAGCTAGGTAATCGATATCTTTATTTCAGACTATATAATTTGCACATAATTCTTATCGCTATGTGTTTTTAAATGAAAATAAATCTCGTGTGCCATGTTATAGGAAATATATACTCATCAATGGTTTAAGTTCCTTTCTAGAATGGTTCTATAAAGTGTATATACGGGATCTTGCTTCTCCCTAGATGTCTCTTTCTTTTTTAAAGAAGGCTGGACTTCATTCAGTGATTCAAAATCCTCACAATGTACCAAGTATCATGACAAAAATAATTGAAATGAAAAAAAGTAAACGTTACTGAGAGTCCCTTCTTCTGCCTCAGGGACTACGACTTGGAAAGATAAAGCCAGGGCAAAGAGAGCCAATCTGGAGGGACACAGGGTTTTGAGAACTAAAGGCATGAGTCAGAGCAATGCTTGTCTGAGAAACCTGAGTCTCCTATACCAAGGAATATACCAGGAGTACCAGCTTAAAGGGCTGGTGATATGGATTGTGTCCCCCAAGTTTTATGTATTAGTAGCTTGTTCCCGACTGTGACTGTTAAGAGGGTGGGAAATCCTATTATGGTAATTGAAAGGTGGGGCCTTGAAGAGATGATTAGATTGTAGGACCATGCTATAGTGAATGGATTAATAATGGTGGTCAGGGGCATGGTTCTGAGGGCTTTAAAAGAAGAGCACACGAGAGGTTAGTCTCTCTTCTCTGCTCTGCCATTTTCTGCCATGTGAGACCCCTGGGTCACTGTCACCACCACCAAGGCCTTCACTAAATGTGTTCCCTGGACTTCGGACTTCCAGCCTCTGAAGTTGTAAGGAATAAATTTCATTTCCTTTATAAATTACACAGTTCCAGGTATTTTGTTATAAGTGACAGAAATGGACTAACACAGCTGGAGAGATGGAAATCTAAGGATTCAGAATGAAGAGTAAAGACTCTTCATTCCAGGTAAAGATTGAAGCTAGGTAGAGACTCAAATGTTATGAATCTGGATTGCCATTGAATGAGGGGAAATTTGGATGGTACTTGTGTGTTACTTTAATCGTAGCAGGTGGTTGAAAGTTGAATTGGTCAGCTTACATTAAGAGGCCAGTGTTGGGACAAACATGTCTCCACCGAGCACTGTTTTAATCTTTCCATGTTTTCTTTTCCTTTTTCTTATTTTAATTTGTTTTTCACTGTACATGTTTATGGGGTACAGTTTGTTGTTTCAATATATGCATGTATTATATAATGATCTAATCAGCATACTTAGCATAACTGTCACCTAAACATTTATCATTTCTTTGTGGTTATAACATTCAAGATCCTCTTTTCTGGCTATTTTGAAATGTACACACAATATTATTAGCTATTGTTACCCTAGAGCACCAGAACTTTTTCTTCCTATCTAACTGTAATCTTGTAACTTTATCCTGGTCTACCAACCTTTCCCCATTCCCTCCTCCCCACTTCCTTTCCTTGCCTCTGGTAACCACTATTCTACTCTCTTTTTTCACTCTTTTAAATTTATTTTTCTTAATTTGCCCATGATAAATGTATATATCTATGGAGTACAATATGATATTTGGATACATTCATACTGTGTATAATGATCATATCAGGGTGTCTAGTATATCCACAACCGAAAACATTTGTCACTTCAAATTTTTCCATGTTTTCTTCTTATTTTTTGTATTAACTAAAATCGTTTGGCCATGAGACACTGTCTTCAGCTGGGTTTCCTGAAAGCAGAGCCTAAGAATGTGGAGTCAAGGGAGGTAAGTAAAACAGTCCAGGTCTGAGTTTGGGGTGGAGAGCCAAGCATATAACTATGGAAGTGTTAATTTCATGGGTCTGGGCAGAGAGATAATCAACTATGTGGAGGAAATCAGAGACACCAAAACAGAGAAAATGGAAGGGGAGCCTAAGGCAGGAAGTGCGCTGAGGTGCTGGCTGTACCCACACAAGTATTTTCTAAACCGCCTGTGGCCTGGTCTGTGAGAGCCAGGCAGAAGTTTCCTAAGGGCACTGAAGAGGTTTAGACTAATTGGGCCTTGAAGATAGATAGGATCTGACTGAGTGATATAAGAGGGAAGAGCATAATGCCAATGTGGGAGGGGTAACTGAAATGTTTCATAGCTCTCTTTAACTCATTCTCCTCACCTGTGGGACACCACCACTATTCCATTTAAGATTCACTTTTCTGATGCTTATGGGCCCTTTCAGTTGAGGCAGCTTAGCAAATACTGAGATAATAAAGCCAGCTGTTGGTAGTGCCATGATTAGGAGAGTAGCCATTCACACTATTCTGAAGAGTCTCCCTCACATTCATAATAAAGTAATTCTCTGAGTGGTGGTGGTATCAAAACAAAGTGGCCTCTGCCTGTCTTACAAAGACATTCCTTCTTGCAAAGATAAAGGACTTTCCAGAAGTTCCCTGGAAGCCGAAGTATTTTCAACCTGAAGGGGGTGCTGGCACTGACGTGTAGCCATGGACTTAGCACCTGCAGAAGACCATCGGTGCAAGGAGGAGAAGGGGAAGGTGAGCTTCTGAGAACTAGGCCTTGGAGCAGGAAAGTCTGAGTGATGCCAGAAAAGGGCTCGGAGTCAATGCAATGGAGTGTGCAAGTGCACTGCGATGCAGGAGTGGAGATGAGAAAATGGCTTGAGAGGGCAGCCCACACGCGACCGTCATGCCCAAAGTGGGTGGTGGACCAGCTCTTGTGGGAGGGAGAACTGTGGGCCTGTGGAATATACTAAAAAGCATATGTACTTCACATGGCCTGGTTTTCCAAAGCCTTGCAGTTTCAAATATTGACCTTATGGAGGACAGGAAATTTTCCTCAGGCTATAAGTCTCTGGTGTAAGATAAGAATTGTGGCACAGCAAGGTTGCTTGCTCAAGGGCAGACTAGTTACTGATTGTTATGTAAAGATACTGAGAAATTGCTGTAGGAAGGAATGTTTGCTAAGATCAAGCTTTTGTTAATTGCCTTACTGGAATGTCATCTGGCTTGTTTCACTGAAAGTTACCAGCCTCTATTGTTAAACTATAACCCCACCTATGTCTCTTCCTATAACTTCCTGGTCTGGAAAATAAATGCAGGAAGAGAACCCCAATTTGGGGTTAATTTCCCAAGGAAGGGTTGCCTCTTGCTTGAGCATTCCCAAGGGAAGTTAACCACTTCAGGATCTCTCACTGCTCAGAAGAGATGGGCTTTGAGTAATCCTTTGCATCTCCATCACCCAGGGAAAGAGGGGTGACAAATGTGTGGGGGGTGAAGCAACACAAAGCAACATGGGCCAAACTGAAACACAGGTGGTTCACATGTATATAACAAGCATCTTATTTACAAGTTTAGCAAAATCATTGAGTATGTATAATGTGCTATTCCCACTGTGTTGTTTTTAAAAAATTGCTAGTTTCAGTTGAGAATACCAATAAGCTAGTGAAATACTTCAATTTAAGTAGATTTTACAGGCCACCTGTCCCCTGGATTAATGCCCAGACCAGACAGGACAGTCTTTCCTAATTTGTGTCTATCTATATCCTTATTTTCCTGTTAGGAATGAAGGGGCTTTGGCTACTTACTTATATATTTGAAATAAAAGATTTTTGATGTAATGGAGTTTTATATAAATGTAGACAAGCTGCCTACTCTTAAAAACACTTTACTTTCCAAGTGCAGAAATGTGTAAATTTAATGGCAAATTTATACAAATAAATCACTTCATATATACTTGCTGATATATGAATATACAATGCTATTGGAAACTAATAGAAATGGACTAAAATGTTTATAGGGACATGTAAATTCTTCACACACTGAGAAATATGACCAAGGACATTAACATATTCATAGAGACTCATTTTTAACAGAGCTGACTTAAGACTTCTCCCCCCTGCCACAGGCAGTATGTAATTGTTAGGAGGAGGACTAGAAAAACCTGTCTTTGTTCCCCACAGGTGCAAAGGCTGATCCAGTGTTGGAGGATAGCACACTTTCAAGCCTGTTCGGAGTGAATTGTTGGTGCATTATAAATCTCCTTGAAGTGCTGAATTATTAGATTTAGAAGAGCAGGCATGCATAGTCATCAAGTAAATGGTTTATAACCTAGTTATGATTACATACGACACTATTTGATAATCTAAAAAGCACGTCATAGAGGCATAAAATGCATCTTTGAATAAAGTGCCAAGGAGAGAAAATCTTCACACTAGTGGCTTTAAGATTGTGTTTTTGGCTTTTTCTGAGTGACAATGAAAATCCATGAAATGTAACCCTTTGCCGTTTTGCTAAGGCACATATAGCGTAGAGGTTATTTTAGTCACAGGATTTATGTCGATAACTTTGTAAATTATTTCTTTCTGTCTCTTTAAAATCTTTTTAAGTTGAAAGAGGATCAGTTGAAAATTTTCGGTTACATTTGACTCCATTTTTCTGGGAGAAATTGTATGTTGTAATGACATTCTTTAATATTTCTCCTGGATTTAAGGGTCTGTTACATAAACAAAAGCATAAGAAACATGTTTCCATGTGTAATGGGAATTCGAGAGGGAACAGAACCTAACTATGAATTGTTCGGAGCACGTGTGTGTATGACCCATGAGAGATGATAAAGACATTACATGATTTGCTGTCTACAGCTGTTCTTGGCTGTCACATTTATGTTTAATTCCTAAAAAACAGAAATGATTCCAAAGAGACAAAGTCAAAACTTGACTTTCGAAAGGCCAAGTTCAAAGACCAAAGCAAGGACTGAGGACAGTTGGCACCAAGAGAGGAAAAGTGTGGCGGGCAGGGGATCTGACACACAGCATGGGTGGGATGGATATATTAATTAATTGGATTGTTGTAATCATTGCACAACGTATGCATATGTCAAATTGCCAAATTGTTGTACACCTTGAATATATTCAATCTTTATTTGACAATTAAATATTTTTAAAAAAAGAATATGGAGGACAAATTAAAAAATGGTCAAGGGTTCACAGTAGCAAATGCAACGAACATAAAAGAAGGAGGAAGATTGGGAGTTGGTCATAATGCTTGGAACTAAGATCTTGAGCTTTCCTAACAAGTGGTTGTCTAATCTCTTTTTGAATACTGCCCTTTGTTGACCTAAAAAGAAACTGAGACCAAATACATATAGCAAAGTTTTATTGAGCTAATATAATGTTTGCAACTGGGGAGACACATATAACACTGAAAATGTTTTCCAGAAAGTGCCAGCACAGCTTAACATTTTATTTTATTTTACAAAAGATGACTGGTAAGGGTATCTTAACCCTTGACTTGGTGTTGTCAGCACCATGCTCTCCCAAGTGAGCTAACCGGTCGTCCCTATGCAGGGATCTGAACCCATGGCCTTGGTGTTATCAGCACCACACTCTCCCAAGTGAGCCACGGGCTGGCCCTCAGCTTAACATTTTATAATCACAAGAAGGGGAAAGAGTCAAAGGAGAGAGAGAGAAAGACAGCCCCACCTAATTACCTCATCAGGCTTTCTGTCGATCATACATGACATATAGATTTGGGGTTGTTATTGGGTTAAATCCTACATGCGGGGATCTAGGATAAGGGTAATAAGAAGTATTCTAGGTTATTTCATGGCATTATGGTGCCGTTATGACTGCTTCTAAGTAAAATGGTCTTATGATAATGTGTTTCAGGACAGGTGGATGACATTATTAACTTATCCCAGATTTCCCAAGGCACTGTAATTTAGCTGACCTGGTCAGAGCAGATTCTTTTGGTTATTACCTTACAAATGGGACATTCTATTCTGGGTTAGTTCTTATTTTCTAAAAGTTGTCTTTTGTATAGTGAACACAAATCTTCATTTTCTTTTTATCCATTAGTACTAGATAATTTCAAGATGCCTCACAATTCCTCTTTTTCATAAGTATTCAGTGAGGACCTGCTACATGCACATACTGTTATTGGTACTGAAGATGCCATGCTAACCAGACAAACAAGATATAAAGACAAGGAGCTTACATTTTAGTGAAGGCAGACAAAAAATAAGCAAATAAGTGAGTGAACAAGAGCAAAAATATCAGAGAGTGACAAGTAGTGCACAGAGAATTAGTAGGGTGACATGAAGTGGAGTGACTGGGAGGTCAAGAGAAGTCTTCCCTTAGAAAGTGACTTGCAAAATATGCAAAGATTGGGCTCTAAATATAGGGAACAGCTATACAACAGACCTAAGGTGCTCATGAATTTTATTGTGTTAGAGGAGCTTAAACAAGACTTTCGTGGCTAGAGTTTAGTGTGTGAGGAAGAGAGCAGCCCAAAATGAGAGTGGAAAGGGCAGGTCATCCGGGACTTTGTGAAATAGGAAAGGAGTTGGCTCTTATTTTAACTATGATGGAAAGCCATTAGAAATTTTAAATGGGGGTGAGGCCATGCTATCTATGTACATTACAAAAGGATCATGCGGATTACTGAGTAGAGAATGGACTTGAGGCAAGAGTGCAGAAGAAGTAACTTCAGGGGGCCATAGTGGTACTTCTCGTGATAGGCAATGGGGGCTTGGTTTAGGATGGCAATGATGGAGGGGGAGAGAGAGAAACATATTATAGACATGTTTTGGAGGATGTGATGGATAGATTGGATATTGAATATAAGGAAAGAGAGGAGTCAAGTCACCTACATCTTTGGACTGCACAATATATGGATGGTGCTTCTGTTCCTGAGGGGGGAATACATATTGTCATTTCTCCTCTGTTTTAAAATATTGCAAGTGATATAATTTACAAATGAATTTGACATATCAGTTTAAGGGCAATTAGAAAAGAAGGTGTGTGCCATTATAGAGGAGATTCTATTTTTGCTGTAGTACAAATACATATTTCTACACTAAATTTATTTATCTAAAATTTTAAATTCACTTTAGAATTCTAATGTTGTTATTAGAGACAAGATGTTCATATCATACATTGGTATTTTCTTGATATGTTTAGACCTCACAGGTAGTATTTAAAAAGGAAAAAAAATATGTATTTGGGAAAGTTTTAAAATAAAGTGAGAGATTATGAAATAAATTAGGTGGCAAAAGAAAAATATCCTGGGAAAATATTTCAGTAGACAAGACTGATAAAGGGTTAATATACACAATTTATAAGAAATTCTTACAAATCGATGAGAAGAAAACACCTGACAAACACCCCATTAGGAAAATGAGCAAAGAACATAAAAAGACAATTTACAAAAGAAAAGGTCAATAGCATGAGAGAAAACTCAACCACACCAATAATCAAATCATCCAATATTTAAAATAACAATGGGAAACTATCATAGTGGACAAGAGCACAAAGTCTGGAGCAAGAATTCCTGAGTATGAAGATTTAGCTCTAAAAGCATTAAGTGAGTACCTTTGAGCAAGTAACTTAATTTTTTTTTTTTTTTTGCTTCAGTTTCCTCATCTGTAAAATGGGGTCTTAATAGTACCTATCTCATAATGTTGTTTTGCATATTAAATGGGTGTTAATAGTACTTAGGATATAGTAACTGCTGTATATTTTTGCCATTTAGAATCTACATTATTATTGTCAAAGGTTTATAAAATGAAAATACCTAATACTGAACAACTGAGGGAAATGAGTACTTTTATACATTGTAGATAAGAACATAAATTAGATTATTATTTCTGGAAGAAAGTTTTACAGTATGTCTCAAAAGTCTTAAAATACATAAAATCTTTAATAAATAAATAAAAGCCTGCTTTTGGGAATTGAACCAATCATGTATGTAATTATTTGTTCAAAAGAATGTTTATGGAAGCATTACTTACAATGGTAAAATATTAGCAACAACTTAGCTTCCAGGTAAAGAGGTGGTTTGAATATATACATTTAAGTTCATTTACTGTCTAAACTTCATTAAAACTACAAAAAAGATTATTTTTTATTGAGGTAAAATTCACATATATTCAATGTATAAGTTAATTAGTTTTGAGAGATGTGTATGCATGTGTTACAAAGCTCCTGATCAAGAATATTTGCTTCCCCCTAGAAAGTTCCCTCATGCCCTGTTCCAGTCAATCCCCATCTTTATAGGCTGTACTGTTCATATTTCCATCACTACAGATTAGCTTTGCTTGTTCTTGGACTTCATATAAATGTAATCTAAAGAATGGACTCTTTTGTGTTTGCTTCTCTCACTCAATATAATATGTCCAAATACTCATTCACAGTGTCGTATCAGTAGTCTATTCCTTTACTCCTCTTTAGTCCCATATCCTCTATTCCTTTATTGCTGGGTAGTGTTCAATTTTTGAACATACTAGAACTTGTTTATTTATTTTCCCATTGTTGATATAGTTTGTGTTATATTTGACTAACATGAATAAAGCTGTTATGAACATTCTTGTGCAAGACTTTTTGTATTCATATGTTTTCATTTCTCTTGGGTAAATAGGGGTGGAATTGCTAGGTCATAGGGTAAGTATATGTTTAATATTGTAATAAACTGATAAGTAGTTTTCCAACCTAACTGTGCCATGCTATACTTCCAGCAGCATTATTTAATGTGTGTTGCTCTGTAACACTTCTTGCTGTGGAATGGAGATGAAAAAAAGATTACTCAAAGCAACATGAATGCAATGAAAAGCTGGAAGGGACTGTACTGCAGCAACTCCTCTGTTAGTAGGAGAAAACTGGGTACAGCCCCGATTGAAAGTTAGCTTCTGTTTTTTATTGTAAAGACAAGGAAATTTCACAAGAAAAATCAGTTGATTCAATCATTTCAAAAGGACACACAGGCATGGTCAATGTGACAAAAGTTATCTATGGCTTAGTATAGCTTAAACAATGGAAACTAGTAACATCATTTAGATCTAAGTATAATTGTCTTTAAAGTTTCCATTGACAAACAGCTAGCCCTTAGCAAATATTTTTTCACATTTTTCTCTACAGCAATTCTTTCAACATCTTTTAACAACAATTAGTATGTTAAATAATCAAAGTACATAGTGTCATCCCTTAACAGTGATTAGAATTGATTAGATGGGCTTTTGGCTGCTGGCTGTAGACTTTTGTCCCTTAATTGAGGACTTTTGTCCCTTAATCGAGGACTTTTGTCCCATAGATGCATTACCTAAAAACCCTCTTCTAAAAGTCAAATGAGAATCAAGATTTCTAACCTTCTACATTGTTCCATTTCTTTGCTAACATTTGATGCTGTCACTTTTTTATTTAAGCTATCCTATTAGGTATGAAATAGTATCAAATTTTAGTTTTAACTTGCATTTCTCTGCTAACTAGTGATGCTGAATACCTTTTCATGTGCTTATTGGCCATTCATACATCTTTTATTTATTTTTTTTTATTGAAACAGTCAATTGTACATATCTGTGGGGTACAGAATTGAATATCAATACCTGTGTGCTATATGTGATGCTCAAAGCAGGGCAGCAGACACCTTTTTTAGTGAAGTATCTTTCAAGGCTTTCACCCAAGATTGTAAAGATAACCTCTAAATTTTCTTCTGAAAGATTTATGGTTTTAATTTATACATTTAGGGATATGATCCATTTCAAATTAATTTTGGTGTGTGATGTGAAGTAGAGGGTGAGGTTCATGTTTTCAATGTTTTTCCTAGTTGTTTCAGCTTATGTTATTGAAGACTTCTTTCCCCATTGATATTTTGTTATCTTTGTTGAAAATCAATTAACCGTAAATGTACAGGTTTATTTGTGAACTTTGTATTATGTTACATTCATCTATTTATCCAATCTTATACTAAAACTACACTGTCTCAATTACTGCAACTTTATAGTAAATCTTAAAATCAGATCATGTGAATAATCCATTGTTGTTTTTCAAAATTCTTTTGATTATTCTACAACTTTTGAATTTCCATATAAATTTTAGAATCAATGTGTCAGTTGCTTCCTAAAAGCCTAGAGATTTACTTGCACACAGTGCAAAGATACAGTGCTAAGGATATTCATTGTTGTTTAGTTTGATGTAGCAACTGATTGTAAACAATCTAAATGTTGATCAGCAAGGAACTGGTGCAATAACCTATGTCACATCTACACAATGGAATTTTATGCAGCTACTAAAGAATACAGCAGATCTATTTGGGCTAATGTGAGCATTCCACAAGATATATTTAAGTGAAAAAACCAATATGTAGAATAGGGTATAGAGTATGCTCTCATTTGTTTTAAAAATCAGGACATAGATACATATATATGTATATACATTTCCTGTATATGTGTGAAATTTATTGGTTCATTTAACTGAAAAGTCGAGAGTTGAGTTGTCCTTTGCAAGACTGGGTCCAGGGGCTCACAGGATGTTAGGAGGGGCTGCCCCTTGCTCTGTATCTTGGCTCCACTTGTGTTGGCTTCATTGTCAGCTTTTTCTGTGTCATTGGCAGCTCCAGGCTTTCATGGTTATCACATATCATGGGAGAGACTACCTCAGTGTTCCTTTATGAAATCTAGCAGAGAAATTCTGGTCTTCTTTATGTTGAATGGCCATCCTGTGGATCCATCACTGCAAATGGAGGGATGAAGAACCTTGAGTGGCCAAGTGGATCATGTGCTCACCTGCAATTGAAGGAGAGAAAGGCACCATGGGGAAAGAGCTGTTCAATGGAAGGGGTGATGTACAAATTAAACCACATATCCCCTAAACTGACCTTAAGAGTGTCTTCTCTGTTCATGTAAAAGTATGGTGATTTTCTATAAAAAGTAGTTAAAATTGTGCTCCTGCCTTTCATGAAATTCTTCCATGCTCTGCCTCTCACTGACCAGTTTGGGCATGCTCACCCTTTTCTTGTTTCCTTGGTTTCCAGCTTGTGGGCTCTCACCTGTTTCTCCCATTTAGCCTAGTCCATTTGGACTGATAACCTGCTTGTACCTTCTGCCAGGGCTTGCTTTTGGTATACATTTTTGACCTTGACCTTCAGATCATACAATTTGGTTTAATGTACTAGAGCCTCTGGGAAAATATGCTTTGCCCCTGTGATTAATCTTAGTTGGGTTAAATCTATGGGCTCCCTCATGTCTTGGAAAGGGATCAGACAAAAATGTCTGCACTCTTACAAGTATTCTGGTCATTTTTATTAGTTCTTAATGGATTGAACAAAATGGCTACTTTCATGCCTGTATATCTCTGCTAGGTACTCTTGATTCGTATAAAGTTGCATGAGTGGACATTGAATAGGATATAGCACCTGATTGCCTGCTTGTTTCCAAGTAAGAATCAAATAAATTGCTGCATGATCATAGATATTAAATTATTTTGTAAACTCTAACTATTTTATATTTAAGATAAAGCTGATAGTTAGCATTCTGTTTCTGAATAAGACAATTTCTTTGCTCTAGAATAACATATTAATCTAGAATTGATTTGAATTATAACTGTTCTAATGTGATTACCACTGTCTAGAGAAGAGGCCAAGAGAGTGAGAAAAATAAGTTGAGAAATGGTGTAGTCATAGTGAAATAAAAATAAAGATAAAATTGAATATTTGGGTGAATTTTAGGGTTTTAAAAGCATGTGTTAAATGATCTGAGCTTCCAGATTAAGACAGCCAGTAGGTACAAGAAGCTCAGAGAGAAAAAGCTTCTAGTTATAAAATACATCTATTCAAACAATGCATTGATAATTTTGAAATAAACTAGGGTGCAGAGAAAGGGACTGCCTTGGTTTAAATGTCACAGATAAATTAGCAGATGTAGTAATGGATTTGTTTGACACTCATTCACTCATTCTTAACCAATCAGGGCAAAATATTCTTTAGTCATATTTATGTTTAGTTTTTAAGTGGAAACAATCCATTCATTATACAACTGAGACCATGTAAAAGCCTCTGCAAATAATCCCCTACTTCCATCCTTAGGACTGAGTCATGACACTCTTTTGCTTTGTCTGGCTCTTTAATCTTTGGACTAATGTACAGGCCATCCTTTTTTGATATTTTATTTAGATTTCCTAGCATATGGGGCTACCCCACTGGACTGTTTAAAATTTATATTATTAGCTTAAATTTTTTTATTGCAGAAAAGTGAGAAAACAGGTAGAAGTATATGGAATAAAATAAAGACCAATTGTAATCCCAGCTATGCAAAATAATTACCAATGTTAAATAATTATTAACATTTTACTGTGTATCATCAAATCTAAGACACCATTAACTATAATTTATACCATTTTGCTTACCACTAAGAGGGAAGAAATACTGTCAATTACTATACTACTTTCTTTTCTATTAAAAAGTTCATATTTATTGGAAAGGTTATTTTAGACTTCTTTCGAAATAGATTTCTATCATGTATGACTTTAGAATGTATATAAAAAGGAAAATATAATAAAAATATATGGGTTAAAGTAGTCCTAAAATCTCTTTACATTCTGAGTCTAATGCTTCTTTGTCACTTTTTGATTCAGAGATGTCAGTATCTGTGTTTTCCCCTTGCTTTTCATCCTCTGTGCTATCAAGAACATTGATGGTGTGGCATTTGTTGAGAGCACTCCACTATTGTCTCCTAGATTTTCATCCAAGCTCCCTTTCTTTCTTTTAGCATTGGAACTCTCTGCTCCCCAGTCTTGGGTGGGCACATAACAGCCCAGCTGGAGACATTTCTGAGACTCCCTGGTGGCTTGGTGTGACCATGCTCTGACTGCAGGATAGGAGGAGAACAGGTATGTGCAACCAACTTGCAGTTCACTTCCCCAGGAGGAAGCTGTTTACCTTCCACTTTCCTATCATCTTTTCTGTGGGCTGAAATTCCACATGGTGATAGGGAGGCAAACTTTGTCTTGTAGAAGAAGATACCCGACAGATGGTGGAGCCACTAGATAGAAAGAACCTGGATCTTTGGTTACCTGAGGAGCAGAGTTGCCTACCTACTGGAATTACACTGGAAGTCTTACAGAAGGGAAAAATAGATCTTCCATCTTGTGAAACCACAATTGTTGTCAAAGCAGCCAAATTAATATCCATATTGTACACGTTGCTTTAAAATTCCTCTTTTTATTTAATAACATGTTAAAAATACCTTTCTATGGCATTAAATATTTTTAATGGCTAAATAATATTCAAGGTATAGATATATCATTATTTAACCAACTAAGCACTTATCAGTGGGTATTTAGGTTGTTCCAATTTTTCTGTTATAAGCAACACTGAAATGAAAATTCTATAGGTATGTACATATATACACACTATTCACCACACATATATATGTATGTATGTATGCAGACTCTGGTTATTTCTTTAAAATAAATTCCTATACATAGAATTATTTGGTCAAATGTCTTTCGCAATTTTAGGGCTTCTGGAATTTATTACTAAGTCGACTGCTAGTATTTCTGCACCAATTTACCATATCACTAGGAATATGTATAGATTACTATACAACATTGAATTTGAAAAGTTTTCGAGTTATAGTTTTCATACAATAAATCCACAGATCTTAAGTGTTCAGTTCCATGAGTTTTAGCAATTGGATACACCTATGTAATTGCCACTCAAAAAAAGATATAGAGTATTTCCATTATCCAGAAAATTATCTTGTTCTCCATTTCTCTTCCCCCCCCAACAGAGGCAGCCACTGTTCTGATGTCTAATTTTGCTTATTTTTGGACTTCATATAGATGGAATCGTACTGTATGTATTCTTTTGTTTCTAGCTTCTTTTGCTTTCATTTTTTTGAGATTCATTCATATTGTTATAAATATCAGTAGTGTTCTGTTGTATGATGGTACTACATTTAAAAAAATTTGTTCTCCTGTTGATAAGTATCTGGGTTATTTCCACTTTGGGGCTGTTATGAAAAAGACTTTTTTTGGACTTATGTTTTTCGTCTAATTTCTCTTGGGGAAATGCCTAAGAATGGAATTGCTAGGTTATAGGTTAGATGCATATTTAAGTTTTATAAACATGACATGTGATTCTTCAAAATGCTTGTACAAATTTATGCTCCCATCAGCAATACATAAGGGCTGTAGTTGCTTCACATTATAGCATACATTTGTCATTGTGAGTCTTTTAGATTTTAGCCAGTCTATTGGGTGTGGAAGTGTTCATTTGTGTTTTCCTAATGACTAATGATGTTGAGGTCCTTTGAATATTCTTACTGAGCATTCATATATCTTTTGTAAAAGGTTTGTACAAGTCTT
Organism: Cynocephalus volans; assembly: GCF_027409185.1. Lineage (NCBI taxonomy): Eukaryota > Metazoa > Chordata > Mammalia > Dermoptera > Cynocephalidae > Cynocephalus > Cynocephalus volans. The sequence continues at coordinate 15,461,019 of NC_084468.1, forward strand.
TTTCTTTTTCTTTTTTTACAAATTGAGGGTTTTTAAAAATTATTATTGATTTGTAGGAGTTCTTTATACACTCTGGATACAAGTTCTTCATCAGATATATGTGTTCTGATTTTTTTTTTTTTAGAAGGTAGCTTTAGAAGCAGAAATTTTAATTAGGATGAAGTGCAGTTTTTTCTTTTATACTTAGTTGTTTCTTGTGTTTTCTAAGAAATTTTTGCCTACCACAAAGTTGCAAAGACATTCTCCTATGAATGTTTTCTTTTAGGAACTTTATTGTTCTAATTTTCCCAAACAGTTTATGATTCATATGAAATTAACTCTGTTAATTTAGTGAGGTAGGGGTCAAGGTTCATTTATTTTTCATTTTTTATGAAGGTTTTCCAACACATTGGTTAATGTAACTTTCTTTTAGTTTTTGCCAATGTAAGTATAAATGGTATTTTTTGGTTTATGCCCTGATGGACTCTCGACTTTGAATGTTTTCTTATTTTTATGTTCCTGCAACTTTGAGTCAAAGACATCACAATAGCCAAATCAAAAAGGGTCGGCCCTTTGACTTCAGTAAAGAATCCTGTTTTCGAGAGATGTGAAATTACCTTAGCAGGACTGACCTGGGGACATCTAGGCCAATCAAGATTAGAAAATACTCAGAACGGAGATTGAATGTCCTCATCACAAAGAAATGATTAAGTTTGCTAATGATGAATATGCTAATTTCCCTGATTTGATCATCATACATTGTCCATGTTTTGAAGTTGAAATGCAGCTCTGTACCCCACAAATATGTATAATCAATATGTTTCAATAAAAGAGAAAATACTGAGAAGAATTATTAGCAACCATTAGCCTATTTTGAATTAGTAAAGATTTAGACTGACTTATGAAGCATCAGGATGGCCGTATTTGTATGATGGAAGAGGTCCAAACATGGGTAAAAACACATTATACCAAATGCTTAGAATAGAATAGTAACTGGTAGATTTGTAAAGAATGAATTATGCTTGCTAGGGAAATAAAATCAACTTGTCTTAAATATATTTAATATAAAAGTATAAAGAAGAACATAAATTACATTTCAGTGAAGGAGCTTAAGCTGACAAGTTAAGGCAAATTACTTTGGTAATTTTACCCTTAGATTTCTATGAACTTCAAAAATAGGAGCCATTCACCCGATGTCTAAGACTGAGTTTCTCAGAAACGAGTAAGTCTCAGCTCTACTGATTTTATCAGGGCTTATATTACACATAGATGGGATAGAGCTCTAAGGAGAGTAAAACATTCATATTCGTTTTGGAGGGTTAATGTCTGATAAAAGTGACTAGCTAAGCATCTATAATAATTCCGATACAGAGCACATTTACATTTTTCTAATGATACAATTTAAGTAATTCTTTATGCCACATAAATCTTCTCCATAAATCTTCCAGAATGTTTAGCTTCCATGTGCTCTATAAAAGCTATAATATGAGCTCAAATCTTCCTTTTCTCTGATATTTTTCTATCAGTTAACTTCTTTTTATGACTTCTACTAATGATATTGTGTTGTTTGGACTCAGAACCATAAATAATTTTTCCTTCATTCTCTTCACCTTCTTTTCTGACAAATGCTAAGGGTTATTATTTAATTATTTAAACATATTTCTCACATATATTCTATCAAATAGCTTGCATTTTGTAGCTCACCACATCTTAGTATTTTATTTTACATTTGGTAACTAAAAACGGAATCAATTCAAAAGCAAATATTTGCCACAAGGAAAGCATTGCCATAATTTCCCCCAAGGAACTTCATCTTGTTAATTCTTTAAAATTACTGAGCATGTTTTTGTTAAGGGATGTAACATGTATTTTTTCAGGACTTTTATGCTACTAAAAAAACTATTTTATGTATCGAATAGAATTCTAGTAATATCTGTGACAGCAGCCCTGTCAAAACACTTGAAATGTATACTCACTTGTGGAAATCTTGAAAGCCTCCGTCCCTTTAAAAATGTATGTTTTGCTTTAGAAGCTATGCAAAACAGCTTAAATTTTGGAATAGCTTTGGGAACAATCCTGAGAGAAACCATTCTAGCTTTTTCTAATTAGAGAATCCAAGACAATGCTACAGGAACCAGTCTAGACCACATCACTTTATCTAAGACAGTTCTAATAACACCTTCTAAAAGGTTCTATGCCACAGAGAAGTTTTCCATTTTCAGCATTGCCCTAATAATACATCAGCAGCTTGAAGAATTGCAGGGCCTTAAATACGAGCCATTGAAGATCCAAACGCTGTGAGCTGGTTCTTCCTGACAGAGGAGAAAGGCCAATAAGCCAAACCCAAATGGTATAATCAGGAGCAGTGCATAATTAAAAGCCATCTGCATGTCTCGTGTGTCCCCTTCTGTGTGTGAAATAGGACCAGCACTATGTGAGTACTTAAAAGCTCCTTTCAAAAATTCCATATCCTTATTGAGACATTACCCTACAGTGCAGAGAATAAGACAAACCAAAGTATTCATAGCCAACCCCCCCCACTTACTTTCTCTTATGATGTGTCACTGATTTATAACCAAATTAACATAATGCCATACCACCACACTAGCAGTGTTCATTGTCAATTTAGAGATATTCTATAGTTCATGAAAAAAGTTAAGTTGTAGGAGCTAAGAAAATAACTTGTGTGTATCTATCAAGATTACAGTCAAAGTTCGTTCTGAATTCTAATAGAGGCTGTGCACTACCACACAGACAAATGCTGGTTACTAAGCCTTCAGATTCAGTTTTCTTTTCTTATTATTTTTTTTTTTCCATCTTGGAAATGTGATTTTTTCTAAAAAGACTTCATTTTTTAAAAGACGTTTTAAGTTCACAGCAAAATTGAGATGAAGACATAGACATTACCAATGTGCCCCCCGTCCCCACCCATATAGCTTCCCCATTGTCAGCATCCCCCACCAGAGCAGAAGTTTTATTTTTAATTTTTTAGGATGAACTCGACTTCTAAGCACATATTTAATATGTTTTCTTCACTAGGAAGTAACTGGTAAAGGAGCCTATTCATTGGTTCTTGTAACAGGTTTGAGTCCTAACTGGGTGGTAATCCTTTTAATCTTGTAGTGATGGCCTGGCTTGCTGAAGAGAACACGTGTGTTTAGCAGGCAATTTTAGGAGATTGGTTCTTCCTACGCAAATCATCAATACCATCCAAGAACACATTTTCTTGTTGTGTTCTTGTGGTTTGGGATGTTATAGAGGAAAATATGGATTGCTATAGAAGGGAAGTTGACCTCGATGCCCTCAGAAATCCCTTCTAAATTTTAGATTCAATGATTTTATGAAAGCTTTATTTTTAGAATGCTGTATTTTAACAGTCAGTGAAAGTATGCAGGATTATTATGTAAATGAGTATAAGAATATTCAAAGATCTAGAATTTTAAGAATGTTTATGTTTAAATTTAAAAAAATTTTAAATGATTTTGCTTCCTACATATCATACCTGTAGAATTTATATCCCCGCTTCACACTCAACATTTCCCTTGATGCGGAATCCTTTCTTTTTAGATTTAAAGCCTAACTTCTAAAGTTCAATTTAGTACTCCTTTCCAATTGTAAATGATATTATGTTCAGGTTGGGATGCAAATGATTAATATTCTAAAATGCAACAATTTTGAATTTCCACAGGCCTATATATTAGCAGACCGTCCAGTCTTCCCTCAGACCCTCTCTACTAATACGCTCCATTATCTTCTGGGCTTACTGTGTCTAACTGGTCATTTCTGGTTGTTCTTCAGCCAGAACTCTGTCCCTCCCACTCTTTTGAGGTCAGAGGACTGGTTAACTCCAGAATATCATCCCTTGTGGTGTGGCTCTTGCTGTTATAGCTGCAAAACCCAAAAGGCTTCTCAGAGCCACTTTGTCTCAGTGTGGCTTTACATGGCCTAGAGATGCAGTACTTGAAATGTTCCAGGACTTTCTGGATTTCAGTCTTTCTCCAGTTGGTTTTAGCTCTAGAGAAAGGAAGAAGTCTTTCCATCATCCTGTCTTCAGACTCTGTTTTCTGGCTCAATATTAATCTTTTCATGCAGATAAGTCCTCATCTTCTACATTAGGAGGGTAGTCTGGCTTCAAGGGACCTGACAAGACAATTAGCAACTGATTTGACATGATATCAGGGTTATGTGGTCATTTTCATTGTCAACTTCTTATGCATGGACAGTCTAGTGAAGGGACTTGCTGAGTTGATATTTACATGGACCTTATGGGGAAGGAAATGTAGGTGTGTTAAATTCTTTTTTTTCTTCCTTTATTCAAGACTATCTTTTTAATATTTTAAAATCCCAGTTCCCCCAAATTTTGTACCTCCACAATAACTCTCAGTTCTAGAGGATTCCTTATTTAACAGCGATTCTTACACATTTCATTTAGGAGAGAACAATCACGTTTTGTAACTTATTCAGCAATAGCTGTATGGTTCTGTTAATCAAAATGACATATATGTGGTTTTCCATTTCATTAATTCTGTAAGTATTTATTTGATGTCTACAATGTGTCATCACATTTATAGATCTCTGGAGACAATGAAGAGTATGAGAAAACCCTGAATAAAATTGTTTACATTTAAAAACCTGGGAGTAAAATGGTCATAAAATTATTCACATTAGTCAAGAGTCAAGAGATTTAATAATAATATGAAACAAATGGTTTATTGAAGACATTGTTTTCAAGGAGGTATATTTATATGGAAATAAGTATGAAATTCAAAATTATTTCAAAAGCTATAAAAGTTAGTATGACAAACATTTTGTACACTGTTGCTTAAACAAAAGAGGAAAAGGTAAATTTCTCAGAGAATTTCTGCTTCTGCTTTCCTTTTGGTTATGGCAAAATGTTGTTGTCATACCTTATTTTCTTATTTCCCCCAAGCTGTAATATGAAAACAAGCCTTTTACCAAAAGAACTGAAAGTGTTTAGTTGCAGTAGTTCAAGCTGATAAAGCAAGGTCTACAGGTTCATTGGTGAAGTCGTGTTTATGTAATTGGAAGGTACAGTTTCAACGATGTTGGTAGTGAAAGAAAATTTAATTCCTGATTTCATTTACACCCATGACTATTGACATGAAGGAATTAACTCTTTTATCTCAAAAATGGATGTTTGTTGCTTTTTAAATGTTTTGAAACAAGTATTAAATTAAAGATTTTATTGGACTTAAGGTTTGCCACCAGAAATGACAGGGAACTAACAGTTTTTTAGGTGACATAATACTTTGTGCCAGGTACTTTCTATATATTTCTTTATTTAATTCTTAAAATTCTAATGGGAAGCTGCTCTCTATTCATCTACCCATCTATCCATATACCCAACAAATGTTTATAAAATGCTCACTATGAACTAACTGTGATCATGGCAGTGTTAATAACCATAAGGTGTGCCTCATGAACGAAGGGAGAAGTCTGCCGTGATTGGAATGATCAGTGGGGGAGGGCTGGTCCTGGACTTAACACATCACTGATGCTAGAATTTCTCCTGATCCCAGGCCTGGGGGAACTGTTACAGGAGGCAGCAGCGAAGACAATTATTGGGAATTTGGTTGGAATTTCCCAGGATGTCTGGGGTTAATGTGTATCCCATATGGACAATAAACATCAGGGAAAAAGTCTTTTTGCCTGGGCTGATGATATTCTTTTGCATTGATAAATGGGACTGTTGCTGTGGACAATTTCAGCACTCATAACCAAGAAAATGCCTAAAAGAAGTAGGGACTGAGACTCACAAGAGGGGATTTGCAATGGACAAATCTGGATATTAAAAAACTGACATCATTGTGTATGCCAGGTTAAAAATTTGGACATATGGGTTATGAACATTTTTTTTTTTTGTGGCTGGCTGGTCCAGGGAACCAAACCCCTGACCTTGCCATTAACAACACTGTGCTCTAACCAACTGAGCTAACAGGCCAGTCTTGGGTTCTGCACATTTGAAGAAAGCAAATCTTTGAGAAATCATACAGATGATAACCAAACACACTGGGATTCAAACCCAGGTTTGTAGTACTTCCTTGGGCAATTTTTCCTACCATCTGAAATGCTTTCCTTGGAATTTGCCTTTGCTATTGCATGAAAAATAATCTGTATAAAGTGGGACATTTTCTGTAATAGCAAAATACTTTGGTAAATAGTGAGAAAGTCATTCCAAGTTGTACTCTGACACTCTGTCCTTTGCTCAAATTGTACTATTCACATATTCAGAGACAGAGTGTCTCTATGACTTAATTAGGATGAATATAATAATTGAAAGTAGGTGGTTATATTATGCCAGAGGAGATAATTAAATGGGGATTGCACTATTAGCTTGGCTTTTAGTACTGTGCATTATTCTTATGAAAGATGATATTATGATTCCACTATACATTGCTCAGATAAAAAAATATTTACAGAGTCAACACTTCAGATTAGAGGTCATTAAGAAATACATTAGGGATAGAAGGCATCCAAGATAAATCATTAAAATACTTTGGAAATTTTGCAAGCATAAATACAGGGTACAGACTTTCTTTTCAACCAGTAGTTTTATTCAGTAGGATTGGCTAATTTTTTTGCACCCATAATTTCAGCAGAAATAAATTAATCATTGAAGTGGCTGTGATGGAAGCATGGCAGCAGCTTAGTTTCAAATCTTCCCCCACTTTTTTTCTTGTTGGAAATGATATGCAAGGAGAATAGAAAAAAAAAACTGCCCTCAAATTAGATTCTCAGCAAAGCTAGAAAATAGAGAGAATCCACAAACTCTAAGTTACATGTTATTGTAGCCCAAGCAAATAAACTCAGCATTAATTTCATGGCAATGATGGGATTTTGGGGCTCTGAGGATGAAGAATGGGGGAGTCAGGAAGGGGACTAGCAGTGGCAGATCTTAGAAATCAGAAGCAAATATTTATTCTCAGAAGAAGCAGGCACCTCTTTGAATGGGAAATTCTAAGAGCTGGACTGAGATAGAACAGGATGCCATTGCTAAGGGAGGTGGGTAAAGAAGTTGCAGAAAGCACCTGGGGAAAATCAAGAGATGAGTGACTTGTCTCAGGAAATTTCCTGTTCCAAATTCGAGTGAAAACTTTTTAAGGCAGGAGGTATACCCCTTGGTATCAGTGGCAAGTAAAGAAACCAAGGGAAATTGGAGTTGAGGATAGAAGCTCTTCTGTACCAGGTTAGGTTCTAAAAGGCAAAGGAGATATGGGTCATATTGTAAATAAATAGTCTACTACTTTAGCAATACCAGAGGGAGCTCTTGAACAAAGAAAGCCAGAAAAATGGCCTGCTGGTTCTCCTTATAGCCAGTCCAGGAAAATCTGATTCATTTAAATATGAATTAAAAATGAAGCAATCATAGCATCCAGACAAAAATACCATAAGAAAAGTGTGCAAAAGAGTACCTAAACTCCTCTATATGGAAAGAAAACTCATTAGAACATGTGGCCATAAAGCAGATGAAAATTATAACCCCAAATTTCAGTGTGAATTAAAAAAATTATATAGCAATTGCAACTCTGAGGCAATACCATGAAGCAGAAATAAAAGAAATCAGGGAACAGGTGAGCAATCAACAGAAAGTGTCAGCCAGACTTTTGGGGGAATTGATGCAGGATGTGGTAGATTTCAGAAAAGAAAGGAAAGAAAAAGAAAAGAGTAATTTAGAAGTCAGGATTAAATTACAAGGAGCACAGCAGAGAACAGACATCTTAGGAAATGCAGTAAGGGACATAGAAGAAAGAATTTAGAAAAACAAGCAACTGAAACATAAATGAAAACAATGATTAGAAAGAAAAGATAGAGATAGAATAAAGACACAGAGATCCACCGTATGCATAATTGGAGTTTCCAAAGGAAAATACCCAAATTAATGTAATATAACCATTCTATAAAAAACAATTTATGAAAGCCCTCCTGAAAAAAAAAAATGAAGTTACATATTGAACGGTTTACACTATAATCCATGGAAAAATGACCCAGAATGATTAATGCTAAGAGACAGCAGAGTAGGCTGTAAAGATAAAGAATCTATTGGAAAGACAGATAAAATGATTATGTCATAGGGAAGGAAAAGAAAATCAGGCAGTCGCTAGACTTTGCCACTGGAACAGTGAATTTCAGTTGATAGTGGAGAAACACCTAGAAGTTACTGAAGGAAAAAAGTGTGGCTCAAGAATTTTATATCCAGTCAAGTTATCTTTTAAGTATATAGGTTTGAACGTAATAAAGCAGGATATATGGCTTACATAGGCCCTTCCTAAAAGAAGCTACTGAAGGGTGAATTCCATTCTATGGAGGTGATAAGGGAAATGTCAGCAAAATAAATGATGAGCATTAAACACATTTAACTTCAGTTCTAAGAGAAAATCATAGGTAAAGTAAGGGTATCAGTGTGGCATGTTAATATTGCGTGCTCTGACGATGTAAAAATATAGCTTCAGAAATGGTTATGAAGAGACCTGAGACTGCTATCTTTTACAAGTCTTGCTAGAAAGGTTGGTCCTTGGCTGGTGTCTGGGAACTTGAATCTCAGGAAGGTTCCCACCTTTCAGCACTAATAAAAACAGCTTATTGTACCTAAACTATTTTTGCAAACATTATGATTTGTGCTGAACACCTGCTTTCCTTCTGGGAGTCTGGACTTTTGGTGTGTGCTAGGCAGAGGGACACCTGTGTGACCATCCCTTGACAAAAATCCTGTGCCTGGCGTGTCTATTGAGCTTACCTGATAGACAATATTTCACACATTTTATTACAACTTGCTGTTGGAGGAATTAGGAGGAATTAAGTGTATCCTGTATGACTCTACTGGAAGAGGAATCTTGTAAGCATGTACCTGATTTTGTCCAGACTTTGCCCAATGTGTCTTTTCCCTTGGATGATTTTGTTTGTATCTTTTCACTATGATGAATTGTAGCTCTGAGTACAACTCTGTGCTCTGTCCTGTGAGTCATCTCTATAAATCATTGAAACTGGGAGTGGTATTGAGGACCCTTAACACTGACTAAGGGTAGTCATTGGAACAAAATACAAAATATCAAAATATCAGAAGAACTTCTATAAAAATAAAATGAGACTACATAGTGAGAGCTTCTATCTACCTATGCATCCATCCTTCTATGAATAACATGGCAGAACTAAAAGCAAAAATTGTTGTAAATCAATAATTGTAATGAGCTTAATTCACTCATTAAAACAAAAAAGATCTTCAGATTGGGTCATTCATTGAACAAAGCTCAATTCTGTGCCAAATCCAAAAGACACTTTAAATTAATTCAAAAACTTAAAAAAAAAGAAGCATGAGCAAATTTATACAGGCAAATGAAAACAGAAAGAAAAAAGTCAGCAGCGATTGCAATCTAAAATACGTGATATAAAAAAATTCAGATCCAAAGTCATTAAATGATAAAAAAAATCATTTAATTCACAGTGAAAATATAACAGTTATTGGTGGTTAATTTTAATGTGTCAACTTGACTGGGCTAAAGGATGCCCAGTGATGGAGTTTGGATGTGTTGTCCCCTCCAAAACTCATGTGGAAATTTGATCTCCAGTGTGGCAGTGTTGGAAACTGATTGAGTCATGGGGGCGGATCCCTCATGAATGGATTAATGCTCTCCCTGGGGGAGGGGGGATTAATGAGTGAGTTCTCGCTCTATTAGTTCCCACGGGAGCTCGTTGCTTGAAAAGACCCTGGCACCTTCTCTCTCTCTCTCTCTTGCTTCCTCTCTCTTGCTTCCTGTCGCCATGTGATCTACTTGTACCTGTCGGCTGACTGCCACTTTCCACTGTGAGTAGAAGCAGCCTGAGGCCTGTGACAGATGCAGCTGTCCCAGAATCGTAAGCCAAATAAACCTCTTTTCCTTATAAATTACCCAGTCTCAGGTAATTCTGTTATAGCAACACAAAATGGACTAAAACAGAAAATTGGTACCAAGGAGTGGGGTGTTGCTATACAGATACCTGAAAATTTGGATGAAGCTTTGGAATTGGGTAATGGGCAAAGGTTGGAGGAGTTTGGAGGACTTAGAAGGAGAGAAGAAGACAAGGGAAAGTTTGGAATGTCTTAGAGACTTATGTGGTGGTGAGCAGAATGCTGATAGAAATGTGGACAGTAAAGGCCATGTGGATGATGAGGTCTCAGATAGAAATGAGGGACTTATTGGGAATTGGACAAAAGATCACCCTTGCTACACCATAGCAAGGAACCTGTCTGCATTGTGTCCATGCCCTTGGACTTTGTGGAAGTTGGAACTTAATAGTTGTGAACCAGAGCATTTGGCCAAAGAAATTTCTAAGCAGCAAAGCATTAAGGAAGCTGCATGGTTGCTTTTAAGAGCCTACTGTGAGTTATGGTGGCAAAATCACGATGCAAAGCCTGAATTTAAAAGGGAATCAGAGTGTAAAGATTTGGAAACTTTGCAGCCTGGCCGTACAGTAAAGAAGCAGAGAGCCGGAGAACAATGCATGGGTGAAGCAGATAAACTGGTTACTAAAGACATTATCTTGGTGGTGAGGCAGCCAGATGCTAAGAACCAGGACAATGGAAAAAATGCCCTAAAAGCATTTGAGAAGTCAGGAAGGGTGCTCCACCCATCACAGGCCCTGAGGCCTAGAAGGACTGAGTTGTCCCAGAGGACAGAACTGGGGTGCAGATGCCGTCGGGAACCTGCTCCCTGCATCCCAGCTGCTCCGGCTAGAGCGGCCCCAAGTGTGGTTTGTGCAGCAGCCCTGGAGAGTAGAGGCCCGAAACCTCGGTGGCGTCCATGTTGTGTTAAGTCTGCAGGCCGGCAGGATGTGAGAGCAGTAGAGGCGGGGCAGCCTCCACCAGATTCCAGATGATGTATGGAAAAGCCTGGAAGCCCAGGCAGAGACCTGCCGCAGGGGTGGAGCCACTGCAGAGGTCATCTACTAGAGCAATGCTGAGCAGAAAAGTGGGGTCAGAGCCCCCACAAAGAGCCCCCACCAGAGAAATGTTTAGTAGAACCAAGGCAGTGGGACCACCATGGAGACCCCAGAATTATGGAGCTACCAGAGTGGAACACCAACCTGGAAAAGCCAAAGGCACCGGTGTGGCCCACTGGGCTGTGCCTGGCAGAGCTGTGGGAACAAGGCTGCCTGATGCTTTGGGAGCCCAGATGCCCAATTGTGCCCAGGAGGCAGGACTTGAAGTCAAAGAAGATTATTTTGGAGCTTTAAGACATAATGTCTGCCCTGCTGGGTTTTGGACTTGTTTGGGGCCTGTTTTTCCTTTCTTCTGGCCTATTCCTCCCATTTGGAATGGGAATGTGTACCCAATGTCTGTTCCACCATTGTATCTTGGCAGTAGATAAACTTGGTTTTGTTTTTCAGGTTCACAGCTAGAAGAACTTTTGCTTTTGGTCTCAGATGAGACTTTGGACTTTTAAGTTGGTGTTGGAGCGAGCTAAGACTTTTGGGACTGTTGGGATAGAATGATAGTATTTTGTATGTGAGAGTGACATGAGTTTTGGGAGGCCAGGGGCGGAATGATGGAGTTTGGATGTGTTGTCCCCACCAAAACTCATGTAGAAATTTGATCTCCAATGTGGCAGTGTTGGAAACTGATTGAGTCATGGGGGCGGATCCCTCATGAATGGATTAATGCTCTCCCTGGGGGAGGGGGGATTAATGAGTGAGTTCTCGCCCTATTCCCACGAGAGCTCGTTGCTTGAAAAGACCCTGGCACCTTCTCTCTCTCTCTTGCTTCCTCTCTCTTGCTTCCTGTCGCCATGTGATCTGCTTGTACCCTCCGGCTGCTGCCACTTTTCCGCCATGAGTAGAAGCAGCCTGAGGCCCGTGCCAGATGCAGCTGTCCCAGAATCGTAAGCCAAATAAACCTCTTTTCCTTATAAATTATCCAGTCTCAGGTAATTCTGTTATAGCAGCGCAGAATGGACTAAAACACCCAGAAAGGTGGTATATCATTATTTCTGAATGTGTCTGTGAGCATGTTTCTGGACAAGATGAGGGTTGGGATGGGTAGAGCCATCGGTGGAAAGTGACCTGCAGTTTGAAGATCACCCTCACCAATGTGGGTTGGCATTACCCATCCACTGATGGCTCAAATAGAACAAAAAAGTGGAGAAAGGGCAAATTCACTCTCTCTTCTTGAGCTGAGCCATCCATCTTCTCCTGCCCTCAGACACTGGATCTCCTGGTTCTTGGGTCTTTGAAATCAGACCCGGACAAGGACTTATGACATTGTCGACCCTGGTTCTCAGGCCTTTAGGCTTGTATAGGAGCTGCACCACCTGAGCTTCCAGCTTGTAGATAGCAGATTGTGGAATTTCTTAGCTTCCGTAATCTCATAAACCAAGCCCTCATAATCTCTCTCTCTCTCCTCCCATCTTATTGGTTCCGTTTCTCTGGAGAACCCTGACTAATACAGCTATATAATATTTAAGGATAAAATTCACAATGAAGATGTAATTGTCATCATTATCTGTGCACCAGGTAACACAACAATGTCATGATAAAGAAAACAGAGGCAATTAATAAAAAAATAGACAAAAGCATACTAATAATAGAAAGCTTTAATTCATCACTCTAGTATAAGATCAAGAGGACAAAAATAGGTATGAAGGTAACCTATACAGTGTAATCAATGAAATAGCTCTGGTGGAATATGCAGCAAACTCTGTACCCTGATAATAGAGAAATAGAGAAATCTTTTCAAATTTCTTTGAAATCATCATAAAATTAATTATATATTAGGCCACAATTCCAAAAATAAAGAAAAAAATCAGACATTATCACAATGCAGTAAAAGTAGAAATTAATGGCAAAAGCACAAAACAAAAAATCTTTTCCATCTTGAAAAAATTTTTTTAATGGTATATTAAAGGATTCCAGGAAAAAGGAAAATTTAGCACAAAATGCAGAATTTCTTGAAAGAAGTTTGCAAGAATACTACATATCAGAATCTGTGGGATAAGCCACACTCAGAAGAAGATTTGTAGCCTTAAATACTTATAGCAATTGCAAAGAAACCATGAAAAATCTGATGCAAAAGATAGAAAAGGAACAGCAAAAATAAACTAAAGGAAAGTCAAAGGAAGAATTAGTGAAAATAAAAGAAGAATAGAAGGAGTTAGAGAACACAAGTAAAAAATAAAATAAAAATCTAGTAATTTGAAAAAGAATTGATTAAATGAATAAATGACTAGATAACCTAAGAAAGTAGGAAGAGAGTACAAATATATGAGACATGACAAGAAGGAAAAGTGAAACAAAAAGGGGAAACTAAAACATTAGAAGAGAGTATTTTGTGCAACTTCATAAAAATAAATTTTTAAACTCATTCAAGTTTCATTATTTTATTATTTCATTCAAAATAATTTTCTAAGAAAATATGACTTCATATGAAAGATGTCAAATATGACAAAACTGATGCAGAAGAGAAAGAAAATCCCAATAGGCCAATTTCTATGGGAAAAACAAAATGTAAATAGAGAAATCTTCATTTTCCCATTTACTGCTCTGAGCTCCAAATCCATCCTTCTAAATTTTGCTCTTGGATGTTGGGGCTGGAGCTTTGCAAACTGCAGGTCACAGTTTCCTTTGCCTGCTGACTGATGCAGTAGGGAGCACTAAGGGAGGTGGGAAGGCAGGAGCAGTAGAGATGGAACTTTCTTTCAGTTTGTTGCTGTTTCTGTGTGTCATCCTTGCAGCTACACTGCCCCAGCAGGGGTGGTGGGGTCACCCTTCTGCTCTAATGCAATCCCGGGAAACAACTTCATTATGCCACTTGATGTCTGAGACTGCATTGCATTCTGCTGGCCCCTCCTCTGAGCTCCAGGGTTCTCTTAACTCTACTCTCTTCTCCTTTGATGCTCCATCCCCAGGGGTGGTGCCAACTTTCTGCAGGTGTATCTTGCTGTAGCTCAGTGTTCCCTTCTTGTTGTTTTGGCTTTTAAATACCTGTGTAATTCATGCCTATTTTAAATCCCATCTATGAAAATACATAGTGTTTTTTTTCCCCTGACTTATCCTTTCTGTGGTTGAGTTTCTTCAGATGTAAAATGGAAATGATGTTGATGATGATGGTGATGATGACGATGACAAGCATGTTAATAACAATACTTACCTCATTAGGTTGTTGTGAAAATTAAATGTAGCAGATTCTTAGGTCAAGGCCTGGCACAGAATAAACCCTGCATAAATTATTGCTATTATCTAAAGGATCTACCCACCAACCTTCCCCACTCCAAAAAACACCTGGCTCAGATAGATCAACAGGGACTTTTATGAAAACTTTGAAGTGCAGATACTTCTGTTGCTATTTTATCTATTCTAGAGCACAGAGAAAAAAGAAAAACTCCCAAATTATTTTTTTTTGTGATATGAGTATAACATTGATAACAAAGCTTAAGAAAAAATTTGCAAACAAATTTTATAATACTATCTCACTTTACAAATGAAGATGAAAAATCCAACGTAAGGCATTAGCAAAAAAAACTTTGCAGCACATCAAAGAATAATACATTATAACCAAGGCAGAAATAAAAAATACAGCTCAATATTAGGAAATCTTTTAACATAATTTATCACATTAATAAGTTTAACAGGTGTAATTTAATGTTGGGAGTCCTGGGGCTTGCTTGGTCTATACTATCCTTTTCCTGTCTGTCTATATTCAGTCACTTGGTGATCCCAATTTCCCTTGACTTCTAGTGCTATCTCATGGCCATTTTTTTTGTACAGCCCTCAAGTCAAAAATGGTTTTTATGTATTTAAAGGAATGTAGAAAACAAAACCAAACAAATAAAAAACCCAATAAAGACAGAGACTGTATGTGCCTCATAAAGCTTAAAATGTTTACAGTCTAGCTCTTTGCAAAAAAGGTTTGACTGCCCCTTGGATACAAGATAATGGCTTTTGGAATCAACTGGGTTTAAATGATTTTAAAAATTTAAATACAACACACATTCAGAAAATGGCACACACCCTAAGTGTACTAGTTTACAAATTTTAGAAACTGATCACAGCTGTGTAACCAGCCCTCAGATCAAGAAATAGAATATTATGTGGTCCCCAGAAGCCACCTTGTTTTCAGGTGGACTGCCTTTTGTTCCTGCAAATGCCAACCCACATTTTCACTCCAGGGCAATTTTTTGAGTACAGTTTTTAAGTGTGTCTCTTATATTCTTGGTTATTTCTCCCACTTTTATTAATTTCCTTCCTACCAGAAAGAAAAATGCCTTAACTTTTTCATTATTTTGCCCGATTTCTTTTGACAACTTGAAAACTTTAGCTGAAGAGAGAATTCAAAACGACATCAAGCTGAGCATCATGAAACTAACAAAGCAGCATCGTGTAGGATGGCAGTACATATTTTTTTTTCCTAAACAGACAGAACATAACGCTGAGAAATAACATAGTACTTCACTTTAAATAGATTATAGAGAAGAATGCTTTGTGTCTTCAAGGTAGCATATACACAATCTAATGCCAGAGTTGCTATGGAAACTATTGAATGCTAGGAAAAACAGTTGCATAAATCTGTATAATTGATGGATTTCCGAGAATTTTCTGCTCTAAGTTTATAATACACAGAGCTTCTTACCCAAAGGGGCATTTATCTCTTTGGTAAACATGTATGTGTGTGTGTGTATATATATATATATATATATATATTTTTTTTTTGTCTATATGTGCTGAAATACTTCTGTTGATTGAATTACTCTGAAAAATCTGCCTGAATTATCAAAGTACTGTTCTGAAGTTTTAAAGTTGTTAAACATTGGTTTTTAAAAATAAAAGTATATTATACATATACACACAGTCTTCACTTATTTAAAGAATCAATAAAGTCCTATTAAAAATTTAAATTATTATATAAAGGCACTGTTTGGCGTTTTAGAAATTTAACAGGGATAAGTGATCTTTTGGAAAATGAGAAGACTAATAATTTAGAAATCAATATATTACAAATACTAATTTTTGACTCCAAAGTGGATCTGAAGCCAGCTTAGAAAAGATGATGGCGCACTCACGAGAGTGCAGCGCTTGGGAGCGCAGCGGCGCTCCTGCCGCGGGTTCGGATCCTATATAGGAATGGCCGGTGCGCTCACTGGCTGAGCGCGATGCGGGCGACACCAAGCCAAGGGTTGCAATCCCCTTACCGGTCACAAAAAGACAAAAAAAAAAAAAAAAAAAAAAAAGAAAAGATGATGGGAATCTATGTCCTAGACTGTGGATATTGTCACCTGCCTTTTCAAAAGAAAAAGAAACATGAATTTGTTAATTCAATAAGCACGTATCAGAAATGTTCTCTGTTTTCAGCTTTCTTCCAGGCATTGGGGCTACAGCAGAAAACATGACTTTAGGAACCAAACCCTTGTTCTTAGGACACTTTCATTTTACCAGTGGTAGACAGATCATAAATAAAAGTCTTAGCTAGTGATAAGTGCTCTGATGAGAATCAAATAGAGGGGCTATTTTTTTTTTTCCTTCCATGAAAGGGTAGTCAGGGAAGTTCTCATCAGGAGACTGTATTTGATCTGAATCCTGAATAGCAAGAAAGAGTGCATGTGGGTGAAGATTTGGGGAACACCACCCAGGTAGAGGAGAAGCTGAGGCAAAGGCTCTGGGACACGAATGAGCTTATTTCCCTTTCTAAGAACTATGAGTTGCTTTTAGTATCTTGAGCCTGAGTCCAAGTGAAATTCAGAGATCGCTGTATTGTTGGACTATTGGAATGTGACATTAAAAGGCAAGAAAAGTTTTGCCTTTTTAGTTGACTTCCTTCTCTGCAACCATGGCCTTGATGCTTCAAAGTGATCTCCTGCTGTCAGACAGAAAAAGAGGATTCGACCTGCTTTTGATTATACCTATCTTTTCTTTTTCTTTTCCTTTTTCTCCTCCTTCTTTCCCATTCATCTTCCCTTCTTTTCTCTCTCCTTTCCTTCCTTCCTCCCTCTCTTTCTTCCACAAACATCTGTGAAGTGCCTAGAGTGTGTGTATGTGACAAAGGCACGATAAAGGACGTTTCTGGGGAACAGATTCATTAGTTGGAGTTCACCAAGAACAGGTGGTCCTCATCCAAGAAATTCAGATGCACAGCTTGCTTCAGCCTTGGCTGATTTTCCAAGGCAGAACTTAAAAGTTCCAGATTCCCAAATTTCAAAACACAATAACCTCTTCTGTTTGTTTCACTTGTTATAGCAAATGTCTCTCATTTGTGAGATCAACACTTTTGGCGTGAGCATTATGAGGTGGGAGTGTGGGGGAAAGTGTTATGCCAACAGTGAGGGAGAAACCAAACTTTGTTCTCTGTGCATGAAAATAATGACTAATTCCTTTACATCAGGCTTGGCCTTTGGGATATTGGTTTTGCAAACTTAACTCATTAGTGGGAAAAATAAAAGAACCCAGACATGCCAATGAAGGCATAAAAAAGTGCACAATGGACTATGTGCTAAGGTAACTATAAAGGCCTATTGCAGCATGTAGCACATCCAGACAGGAATATATTTTAGAGCATTTTATAGCATTTTTACAAGTGGGTTGGGAAGAATTATTTATCTGTTTTACTTCCTGTGGATTACAAAATGTCGAATACAACTGTTAAGAGAGTCAACACCATTTGGACATTATTATTCTTTTACTATTGTTTTAATGAACACTATCTGAGGAGCTTCTTTAACTAGAAAATTTACGGAGATAATTATAGGGTTAAATTAGGATAACTGAATCCACAAAATGAAAACCATATACAGTTTATTTACTACATGCATAACTTAAGCATAGTTATATTTTAGTTCATTGTAGGTAAAAACTAGGCATGAACTTTCTGTCTCCTTTCACTTAGAACTAGTGCAGTCCTTTGCTTGGCATTGCAAGGGGAAGGGCCCTGCTCTGGGCTGACCTGGATTCTCTCTCCCTTTAGTCTCTGTTGAGCCATATCCATACCAGTTGGCCATGGAAAAGCTGCTTCATGTATTAGGCTCAGACCAATTCAGAGAATTCTCAGTCTCTGCTCCTCCAATTGTTGCTTGTTCGATGTCTAAACACAGATTTGTTGCTTTTCCATATTCTCTATCTCAGGGCTGTCTTACCTGCTTCTCCCTCTGCCCCCAAACCTTTCCAGCTGTGATCAACCCTTGTCTCTGCCTCAGCACCCCCACCCCGCTTGTGCTAGCTGATTCCTTCTCATTTCTCAGATCTCTGTGAAATACCTCTACTGTATGTTGAGATGATGTCCTTGACCATGTAGTCTGCATTGCACTTGCTTTCAATATGTGCTCTGCATTAGTCTGAATGATACTAATTGTTGCAACAAATAAAATTCCAAATTTCAGTGGTTTTTACACAGTTTATTTCTTACTCACTGTATTAGTTTCCTAGGACTGATGTAACAAAGTACCAAAAACTGGGTGGTTTAAAAAAACACAAATCTATTGTATTATCTCACAGTTCTGGAGACTAGAAGTCTGAAATGAAGGTGACAGGAAGGCTGTGTTCTCTCCGAGGAAGGGAAGACTCCTTCCTTGACTCTTCTAGCTTCTGGTATTTACCTGTAATCCTTGGCATTTCTTGGCCTGTAGACTCGTCACTCCAGTCACGGCCGTCTTTTCCCTGTGGGTCTTCACGTCATCTTTCCTCTGTGCATGTCTGTCTGTGTCCACATTTGTCTTTTTTTATAAGGACATCAACTAGATTGGATTAAGGTCCACTCTGAGGACCTCATTGTACCTTGATTACCTCTGTGAAGACCCATTTCCAGATAAGGTCACATGCTGAGGTACCAGGAGTTATGACTTCAACATATCTTCTTGGAGGGACACAATTCGACCCATAATACTCACCTAATATGGATGAGGAGAATGGGACATGGAGTCCCTGCTAGGTGGTGCTTCTTAAGCCACTTGTGCCGAAGAGCTGGTGTTTCTTTTTACAATCCATCACAGACCAATATTTTCTAAAATGTATCACATTTATAAATGAATTGAAAAACATACAAAATACAAGCTCCATTTTTATTACTAAATTTAACAGACATAAATTACTTCATCAAAATTCTGTAAGTTTCTAAACACTTCAACTCTCAATTTCCATACTTAGTCCTGTCATGGGCCACTCATTAACAGTCTGCCGATGGGCACTGGTCCACAGTCCAGGCTTCGAGTAGCACTGCCTTACACTGTGGAAGAAAACCTGGTATTTGTCATACAGATGGCTATCTCTGCCTCACTTTAACAGCCCCTAGAACTTAACCCACTCCTGCCTTCACACTTTATTATAATTATTTGTTTGACAGTTTGACATTTGTCTTTCCAGCTCTTTCCTTAGTCTCTAAGCTCTGTGAGGGCAGAGACCACACTTGTCTTGTTTACAGCTGTGTCCTTGGCACTTACTTGAGTGACTGGCACAAAGTTGGAGACTAATGAATACTTGTCAAAATTCTGTTGCTGGTCTGCACCTGGAACAATTCCTAAGAAAATATGTTTACTAAAATTTGTGACATTAGTTAATTTAACAGAAACTCTGTTTCCTTCTGCCTTGTTTATCAAACACTGATACTCAAAGTCTATATAGTGCAAAAAGAGGGATTTACTTGGAACAATGGGTCTAATAAAATGATAAGCAGGTGATCAGGCTGGATGACTGAACTTGGTTACAGCAGGAAGAATGATCATAGTTGTCAGAACTCTTACTGCACACAGGAAGAATAATTTTGTAAGCAAACAGAATATTTTGCTAAAGAAGTAATGAGAAATAAAGAGAAGGCCTAGTTAGCGGGCATAACAAATGAGAACTCTTCCAGGAAGACTGAAAAAGAAAAATTATAGATAATGACTGCTGAAAACATGGAGAATGGAATGTGGCTGAGTCCTGTAAGGATACATCTAGAGAGTATTCTAAATGTCAAATGCAGAAGCAGCCCCTTTAGTCAAGCAAGAATCTAATAAAAAATTTGAGCAGGATTATTTGTAATATTTCCCCCCAGCAGCTAGAAATAACATTGTTCTTTAGAAAAAACTTGGGTGGCTTTCCCCCCCCTAATTTTGTATCTCAGAGTCTTTCTCAAAGAAAGAACTGAATCTGAAGCTGTTGAGTAATTTGAGAGAGGTTCCAGAGCTTGAAAGAGGAGAAATATTTATCCAGTTGTTAATAACTCCTTATTTTATTACCAAATTTAAACATCAAAAAATTAATCTTCCCCAAGCACAGATCACCACAAATGTCTTTTAGTTTTAGAAAGAATAACATCTTCTGTAAGCATATTTTTTTCTTCCCGATTATGCTATATTGTGTTATACCATACTGTGTTATTTATTTTTGGTGACAAAAATTTCCTTAACTGATAACTGTGATAACTGATATGGAATCACACAGAATTTTCAGAGCTAATATAATCAAGAAATAGAGGAACAGGAGAATTTATAGGAATTTATGTTAACATTACTCAGAATTTCATAAGCAACCCACTGTTTTCATATATTACCCTCAAGAGAAGCTCTTGAGCTATAGAAAAAATGTAAAAATCTGGTACACCAGCAAAATAATGTGTTAAAAAATGTTTACTGAAGATGTACTTCGATGAAATAAAAGGTATTGCTGGAAGAAAGGAGATGATGGAAACTTTCAGTGACTTAATTTCTTTCCAGAAGTCAAATGTGTTTTATTTATTTATTTGCTTTTTATTTTTATTGTGACATAGTTGATTGTACCTATCTGTAGGGTACAGAGTTGAATATCAATACCTGTGTGCAACATGTGAAGCTCAAATCAGAATAATTATTTAAACTCATCAGGTTCTGTTGTGTATTGCTTGTTTCCTGCTTGCAATCTCATTGATTTGGTATGGTGCACCCTTCCTTTCTTCCTTTAAAGTGACGATCAACCCAAGTTTGTGTGTTTCTTCCCTTTCTTTCCTCTGTATCCTCTGGCTTTGTGACATGTGTACCCCATGATATTGGCAGGCATTCTGAGGCCACTGGGGAGTGAGCTCTGCAGCTAGAAGGGACACAGCTTGACTTATTGTCTGGGATGTAGTAAATCATGGTACAACATGCTGTGTACTCTCAAAGTTCTAAGGATAACTTGCTCTGGACACATGGAAGAGCAAATTAGTTGTATTTATATGAATGAGGGAGGCTTAACAGTGGAGGAAAAATTTAAGCTGAGTTTGTGAAAAATTTTTTTTATTCAAAATGTTTTAACATTTACTTGTACATATTTGTGGGGTAGAGTGTGTTGTTTCAATACATGCACATACTGCACAATGATTCACTTAAGCTTTAAGATAGGTATTTCAATGCACCATACTAAAATCCCCATGAAGGCAAAATTATTTGTTTACCACTGTATTATCCAGAACTTAAGACAATTCTTGAAAAATAACAGGCACTGAATGTGTATTTGCTAAATGGATGAGTAAATGGATAAATGATTGAAAAGCCATTGTGGCAAAGCAGAAACATGTAAGGACTGTGGAGTTGAAAATTCCGAAATTGTTTTCCCCTTGTGTGTGCTCCTCCCCAGCTGTGGGGTCTTGGTGAAGTCACCTAGTTTAAGTAAGAAGCTTCTAACTCTCTTTCAACATTTTAGTGGGAAGATCAGCTTAGTCTTCCTTCCAGCAGCAAAGAGTCTTTCTTCTCTAGAAGAAGTAAGGAAGGGAGGTTAGGCAGGAATTTCAGGAATCTGTTGCACTCACAAAAAAGCAGGATTGTCTGTGAATATGCTTTTGTGTCCCCATGCACATGCTTACACAGATATGCACACACATGAGGAGGCTGAGCCATTGGCTTTTGACTCTTAATGAAAACAATGTTTAACCCACCCAAGCTTTTTCCTCAGACACCCAATAATGACTTATCTTAGTTTTGATTCCCTGGTAGAAACTGAATTGTCTTCCAACATCATTTTTTTTTTTTTTTTTACTTTTTATGGTTCTAGAAGTTTCCATGGCTGTTGGGCACATGGCCAGCCAATTAACAGCATATTTTTTGAACTATGTTATGAAGAATAAACAGGGATAAAGGGGAAATGAGATAAATATGTATTTGACTCTCCATTATGGCTGTATAGTTGAAAAATTAAAGGTAAGTATACACTTTATTAAAAGATGGAGAGCTCGAAGTTATTTGTAATAGTTGAACAACAAAAGGCTTTTGCTTAATGGGCAGAGATACTACTTTGCTTCATTAACACGTTTGCCTGTATGATTAGAAAACTCATCACTGCCAGAAATACATTATTGGCTTCAAATTATGGAAGGAAAGTGAAAGCCTGTTGGCTGGGAAGTTTTTGAATTCCTCTCAATTTAAATCAAGAGGCCCAAACTAGGCAGATTTTCCTCTCCCATTTCTTCTTCTTCAGCCAAGTTCTCTGCCTCTATCATCCTTAGATCTCTTTTTCTTTTATTTCTTTGCTTCTGTCTAGGAATTTCCTTTTATCACAAAGGATCTTCAACTTCAGAATTATCACATTCTCATGCCCCTTATTCATAAGTCATCCAACATCTCATTTGTTCCAAGAAATATACCAAATTTAGGTAGGTAAGGGCAAGGCTCCCTATCTTAGAAGCGAAGAAGGCAAGGCTCCCTATCTCAGGCTATCTTAGAAGAGGCCAAGCTGTTGTAACAAGGAGAACCCAAACTACAGAGGCTTAAGAAAGAGAGAAGTTTATTTCTCTCATTTAAGGGTCCAGAGGGAGGAAGTAGTCTGAGACAGATGACTCTACATCACAAGGTCAGCTTTTATTGTATTGTTCTGCTATTGACTAAGATGTTGTCCACATCTGCATTTTTGATGCTGGTATTTTATCACATCTGTTCTATTCTATAGGAAGAAGAAAAGAGAGAAGTAGTAGGCAAGTAATTCCCATTTAAGGGTATGAAGTAAATGCTGCACACATCATGTCTGTTTATATTCCATTGGTGGGAACTTAGTCATATGGCCATATTTAGCTGCAAGGGAGTCTGGGAAACAGTTTAGCCAATTGGTATACAATATGCAATGCAAAATCTTGTTGGGGCTTGCAATATTAAAAGGAAGAAGGGGAGAAAGGACATTATAGTCAATTATCAGGCTCTGTCACAAGTAGTTATTCCTTATTTCCCTGGAAATTCGCACATTTATTTCATGGATGCTTTTCTGTAATTTTAAAATTCCTTGGTGGAGCTAAGGAGCAAACCTTGATACATCTGCTACTCTAATCCTCTGAGGGAAAGAAAATTCTGGAGATATTTTCCAAATTGGATTTTAAGTTCTTGTGGTGCTCTACCCATGAGGCAGCCAGTGAACTGCCCGCTTCTTCAACTGAACTTGTCAACTAACTACTTAAAATGAGAAAATGAAGATGTCAACACACTTTTAAATATATGGCCAAAATTATGGAATGTATTATTCTTCCTTCAGAAACACTTTTCTTCAACAAAAAAGAATAAGGAAAAGTTTATCAAAGCAAATTAATATATATTCATTGCTAATCCTGTGTCACCAAATACTAAATCATTCTGAGGTGTTTTCTCCTCATATAATTGCAATGATAAGGCCCCAAATAATTTTCTAGTTTATTTGGAAAGGTTTTTTGGGGGACTTAAAAGGAATAGAACCTTTCCATTTCATTTAATCTGTTCCTTTTCTCTTCCTTTCCATTTAATTCTATGCCACAGGGTTTTTTTTTTTCTCCTTCCTCTCTCTCTCCCTCCCTTCCCTCCATCCTTCCTTCCTTCTTTCCTTTTCTATTGTAACAGTCAATGTTGTCAGCAAACAAAATTTATTTATTCTTTTTTTATTGAAACATAATTGATTATACATATTTGTGGGGTACAGAGGTGAACATCAATACCTATATTCAATATGTGATGATCATATCAGGATAATTGGTATATTCGGCATTACAAAATGTAATCATTCTTTGTCCATTAAACAATTTCTTGCTAACCCCGTCCTCCACCACCTATCTCACCTCTAATAACCACAGATCTTTATTGTGATTGTTCTTTCTTCCTTTCTCTCTCTCTTTCTATCTTTCTAATTATTTATTTTTAAACAACGTTTTGAAGTAGAATTGACTTACACTAAACTGTACATATTTAATGTGTAATATTTGATGTTTTGACATATTCATACACATGCAAAATCATCACCACAATCAGGATCATGAACATATCCATTACTTTCAATAGTTTCCCTATGTCCCTTTATAATCCATCTCTTCCTCCTACCCACCCCGTCTTATCCTCAAACAACCACTGATCTACTTTTGTCACTGTAGATCAGTTTGCATTTCCTAAAAGTTTTTACAAATGGAACAGCATGATATGAGCTTATTTTTCTGTCATCTTTCACACATCATAATTATTTTGTGAGACATCTATGTTTTTAGCATGTATTAATAGTTTATTCCTTTCTATTGCTGAGTAGTATTCACCTAATTTGAATTTGTTGGCATATACTTGTTCATAACATTCCTTTCTTATCCTTTTAATGTGTACTGAATCTGTAACATTTCACCTCTCTTATTCCTGATATTGGTAACTTAATATTGTTCTATCTAGATTTTTATCATTAGATTAATTTTCTCAAAGAACAGGATTTTGGTGTCATTGAATATCTTTGTTTTTTCCTATTTCATTGATTTTCACTACAATTTTTATTATTTCTTTCTTTTTACTGACTTTAGGTTTAAATTGTTCTTCTTTTCCTCACTTCTTTATGTGGAATCAATGCTTATTAATTTGAGAACTTCCTTCCTTTTTATGATATGCATTTAGTGCTGTAACTGTCCCCCTAAGTGGTATCTCACAAATTTTGATGTGTTGTGTTTTCATTTTTATTTAGTTCAAAACACTTTCCCTTTTGAATTCTTCTTTTACCCATGGATTATTAGAAATATGTTATTTACATTTCAAATATTTAGGGATTTTCCAGAGATGTTTATGTTGTTAAGTTCTAATAATGTTCCACTGTGGTCAGAGAACATACTTTTAAATTCACTGAAATTTTTTAAAATGACCAAAAAAAAAAAATGATGTATTCTAGGAAATGTTCTCTATGCATTTGAGAAAAATGTTTATTCTGCTGTTGTGTGAAGTGCTCTACAAATTTTGATTAGATCAAGTGGGTTGAAAGTGTTCAAATTTTCTACATCCTTCCTCAGTTTCTGCTTATTACTCATTTATTGAGAGGAATATTGAAATACCTGATTAAAATTAATTTCTTTCTTTCTGACTTCAGTTGTGTCAGTTTTTACTTCTTATTTTCTGAAGCTCTGTTATTGAGTGTATGGACCTAAATGTAAAAGCTAAAATTTAAAAACTTCTAGAATAAAACATAGAAGTAAGTCTTTGTGACCTCAGGGTGGTAAAAGATTACTAAGGTAAGGCACAATAATCATGAATCAGAAAAGAAAAAAAAAAATTTGGAATTCTTCAAAATTGAAATCTTTGTTTTTGAAAGATATAGAAAATGAAGTGGGAAGCCATGGTGTCTTAGTCTACATGGGCTGCTATAACAAAATACCATGACTGGATGGCATTAACAACTTATTTTTCACAATTCTGGAGGTTGAAAGTCTCATCAGGGTGCCAGCATGGTTGGTTTCTGGTGAGGGCTTTTTTCCCTGGCTTTCAGACCTTCTCACTGTGTCCTCACATGGCAGAGAGACAGCTCTGGTGTCTCTTCCCTCTTCATATAAAGGCACTAATCCCATCACGAGGGCCCCACCCTCCTAAGCTCATCTAAACCTACTTATTTACAAAAGGCCCTATCTCCTAATATCATCCATCACATTGAGGGATAGGGCTTTCACATATGAATTTTACAGGGATGCAATTCAGTCCATAGTGCATGGACTGGGAGAAGATATCCCAATACAAAAGTCTGGTAAAGAATCTGTATTCAGAATCTATAAAGAACTCTCACAACTCAATAGTATAAGACAAATTAACCATTTAACAAGTGGACAAAATATTTGAACAGATACATTATAAGGAAGGTATATGACTAGCCAATAAACAAGGAGAAGATGGTAAACATCATTAGTCATTAGGAAATGCAAATTCAACCATAATGAGATACTCCTACACACTGTCCGGAATGACTAAAATTAAAAGACTGACCACACCAAGTGCTGGTGAGGGTGTGGAAGATCTGGAACTCACATACAGTGTTGATGACAATATAATATATTACAACCACTTTCAAAAATAGTTTGACAGCAAAGCTAAATATATAACTACCATAAGACTCACCAATCCCATTACCAGGTATTTACCCAAGAGAAATGAATACGTATGTCCACTTAATGACTTGTACATGAATGGCATAGCAGTTTCATTCATAATAGCCAAAAAGTGGGAACAAGCTGTGTGGACTGACTGAATTGTGTTCCCAAAGTTCATATATTAGAAGCTTAATTCCTACTGTAACTGTTGAGGGTGGGCAATCCTATTATGATAATTGAAAGATGGGACCTTGAAGAGGTGATTAGGTTGTAGAACCATGCCCTGGTGAATAGATTAAAAATGCTGGTCAGGGGTGTGGTTTTGGGGTTTTTAAAAGAAGAGCACATGAGAAGTTAAGTCTCTGCTCTGCCATTTTCTGTCATGTGAGACCCCTGGGTCACTGCTGCCACCACCAAGACCCTCACCAGATGTGTTCCCTGGGTTTTGGACTTCCTGGCCTCTGAAAATGTAAGAAACAAATTTTGTGTTCTTTATAAATTACCCAGTTTCAGGTATTTTGTTATAAGCAACAGAAATGGCCTAATACAAAACCATATATCCAACGAGAGGTGAATAGATAAATAAGCTATGGTACCTCCACACAAAGAAATATTACTGGCAACAAAAAGAAAAAAAAAATTACTGATTCTTGCAACCATGTGGATGAATTACTCTAAGACATTATGCAGAACAAATGAAGCCAGACGTGAAAAAGTACATCCTGCATAATTTCAATTTTGTGAAATTCTAGAAGAGGCAAAAGTGGTTGATGGTGACAAAAAAGAGATCATTTGTTTTCGGATACCTTGTGTTGGGAGAAGTATTGATTGCAATGGAGCATAAAAGTACTTTTTGGGGTGATGAAAATGATCTGGATTTTAATCGGAGTGATGATTACATCAGTATATGTGAAAACATAGAACTATGATTAATAAGGTTACATGTTATGTTATGTAAACTATGCCTCAGTTGATTAGAAAGAAATATTAGAGGAGGGTTTTAAAACAGATTTGAAACTAAGACCTTAGTGGAGGGCACCAGTCACCTGGTGCTAGTGTCACTGAGGTGGCAGGATGAGGCCGGGTCTACCACTTGGGAAAACTCCAAACAGCATTCAGCTGCTGCTCTAGGAAGGAACTGCCAGAGGGGAAGAAGCTTTTCCAAGGTGATGTTCACCTAGGAATAGGGAACAGGCAAAATGTCAACAAGAAGGAAACAAGAAAGAGCAATTGCCTTTGTCTTCCTCCAGCCTCCCATGTGCTCTCTAGTGCCCCACAGAGGAGAAGTGTGCTGCATACTCTTAGTTCCAGCATCATGCAGTCAGTATGGCAGGGTGGGTTTAGAGCTGAGAAAGAATGGTTTAATAACTGGTACACCTCCTATGTGCCAAGCAGGGTACTAAGCTTTATAGGTTGGACAAAGGTGGAGAGGCTAGTGTTTGCCTTCAAGGAGCTTATAATTTCAAAAGGCAGACCTCTCCTTTCAAGAGACCTCTACAGGTCTCCTTTTTCGGGAAAGCTTCCCTGTTCCCCAAAGCAAATGGATATTCCTTCCCTCATATTTCCATAAAACTCATACCTAGCCCTTAGTGAACACCTGTTATGGGCCAGACTGGCACTGCATAAGCTCCAATATGGGTATCAATTATTGCTTATAATCTTCACAGCAATCTTACAAAGTTGGTCCCATTATCCCCATTGCACAAAGGAGGAAGTTGAGTGTAAGTAGCTTGCCTTTTCGATAGGAAGTGCCCAACATTCCAATCTAGGGAATCTGCCTCCAGAACTTGTGCACTAACCTATCATATCTGACTGATGTTCCACCAAGGTTTATTTACACCTTCAATAGAGAACTTTACTATATGCTTATTGTTGTACATAGACCTGTCTCCTTTGGGTTAGTTTTGTAAAGTATTATTCAATTTTCCAACCACAGTATCTAGCCCAATGTTTGCACATAGTAGTTCTTTAATAAATGTTTTTTTTGTGTGGATAAATATGGTTGCTTTTATAGTGCTTGGCATTGTAGAAGGAAATTACATGGTGATTCCAACCTAGGAGACTCAAATCAGGGGAGTGTATATAGCACTCAGTGTTCAACTAGGACAATGGAAAGCATTAAAAATTTAGAGCAGACAGAATTTATGCAAAGAGTTAGTTATGCGTTTTGGAGGAACTGGGAAGTCAAAGAATGGATGATAGTAAGTGAGATTAGCTATGGCAGAAAGCCTTTATTGCCCTTAGGCAGGAGGCACACATGGAGGAGGTGGAGACTGAAACCACACCAGGCCTATGCAAAGGGGCCCTGGAACCTCTGAGAAATTTTACTCACTATTGGAAGTTCAGTCTGAGGTAGAGAGGGAGAGTGAGATCTACCTGCTTTTCTTTCTTCCCGTCTAAGAATCCATTACCTTATATCAGCTTTGTGAACTAAATAAGTGGCTGTTGTTTGAAGCCAATAAATTTTGGGGGTAGTTTGTTATGCAGCAAAGCTAACTGATAGATAACTCCAGCTCTGCTACTTATTAGCTATATGACTGTGGAAGTCATTTAATCTCTGAGCATCATTTTCCCTATTTGTGACATGGGGATGATAATAATGCTGACATCACAGGACATTTGGGAAGATTCAGTGAGATATTGCATGCAAACAGAGCCCCAGTGCTGGGCACATGATGAGTGCTCATTAAACTGTAGCTATTATGGTGATGATTTCAGGCCTTTTCATCCCGTCTGCTCTAATTGTTGACTCTCCCCATGTAATAAAACAATGAAGAGGTTATTACTTAACAGGGCATGATGGACACTATTGTTTTATTAAGAAGCTGTCTTCATTTTCCTGCTGTCATGAAGCAAATGAAGAGGGCAGATATTTTTTACGTTAAAATTTAAAAAGTACTTAATTCTTTCTTTGGAATAAGTCTATATGTAACTCTGAAACAGAGGATATTCACCGAGGTGTGGCTCGAATAACAATTGTAATGCACGTGGAATATGCATTGGTATTAGAGACACTGTGGAGAAGATTATGTCAAAAGTGCAGGATAATAAATTGCTGAAACTCATCAGTTCACTTGAAATCGACGTGCATTGCCATATTCCAGATGCTTGATTACGGTTCTTTAATATAACGAGTTGCCAATTCCTCTCTCTGGAGAACGATTGACAGATTGTAATGCAATCTGTTGATGTTCTTTGATGGGGATTCTCAGTCAGTGCCCTCACTGCTAAGGCACTGGGAGCCTAACCACGGAGGCTTTGCTCAGGGAACTGTGTGTCAGTGTTGGGTGTTGAGGCCATTCCAATTGGTATTAGGAAATATAAACTATCAGCTGAAGAGTGGGATTTGAGGAGGCTTCAAAAAATAAGCAGAAACTGGTTAAGCATATTACACAGGGAGCCAACAATTAAATTACAGAACAAGATGTCTTCACAGGCGACAAAAGCTGATAAAAAATGAATTATAGGAGGATTAAAAGACCATAAAATCTCAAGTTTGTTGAAACCTGTATCTTTAAACCTTTGGGCAGGGAGAAGGGTTGGTGGGGCTAAGAAGGTGAGCTCGTCTTTGAAATACATAAGAAAGAGTTCAAGGGGAGGAATAAGCTCATACGTCCTAATGCTATTGATGTCTGGTTACGGTATGTAACATTGCTTTCAGCTGAGATTGAAAGCTTATTTTATGTAACCAAATTATAAAAATAGTACATGTTGACAGGCGGTTGTATGGTACCGTGGTTAAGTTCTGGAGTCAGCCTGCCTGTGCTCAAATCCTTCATTGCTGCGGGATTTGGGGAAAGGTACTCATATTTCACCTCTTTAAACCTTATCTGTATAACAGAGATAATGATAGGACTCATCTCATATGCTTGTTTGGAGGATAAAATGAGATAAAGCTTGGGAAATGCTTAGAACAGTGCCTGGCAAATAGTAAGCACTCTACAAATATTAGCTATTGTAGAAAATTTAGAAAAGGCAGCAGGGATAATAAATGAGAAAACAAACAAACAAAAAACCCCTGTCACTTGGAAAGCAAAAAAAGGAAAATCAAGACTAAAATGCCATTAACATTTTGATGTATTTCTTTTAGGAGTTCATGTCTTTTTAAAAGGGTATTGGTGAACTCAAACTCTGAGAAGACTGACATCTCTATTACTTAGGAGAATTTCTTTGGGGAGAAAATGGAAAATAAGATCAGTTAGCTTGAATGAAAACGATTTTTATGTGTTAGTAGGTAGGATTTTAAAAGAATACAAATTCAGAAGGTGCATTGGGATTGAAGAATACTTTTTATAAGTGCATCAAAAAGCTGGTTTGAACATCCATTATACTGCAAACTTTGGAAAGTTTGATAACATCCAGCATGCATGAGGGTGTGGAGAGAAGGATGAATTTAAACACTGCTTTTGAGAGTGCAAATTGGTATAGCTTTTTGGAAGGCTGTTTGGCAACGTCATTTTTCATGTAAATTTTTAATGTACATACTCTCAGACCCAGCAATATCATGTGTGAATTTTTTCAAAACAGGGCATGCCCAAGAACATTCATAACAGCATTGCTAGCAATAGTAAAAGATTAGAAACGACCTAAATGTTTGTTAAAAAGGGTATAGGAATGTTAAACAATGGTATTTCCATGCTATGAAATACTATGCAGGCATTGGAAATAGTGAAGTACATCTACATGTAATGACTTCATAAGACTACAATATCATATCAAGGGACAAAGGCCAATTGCAATAATGCATATGCTGTCATAGCATTTATATTAAAAACAAAACCAAAGTATACATTTCTATCTATAGACAATATGAAAGTTCATAGAAAAAACCTGAAAATATGCACACCAAACTGAGTGCTTGCCTCCAAGTCAGGGAGGGGTCGAAGTGGAGAATGGGGACTCGGGAGGGCTTCACTTTGTCTATGTTGTTTGAATTATTTACAAGGAAAAGGCAGTCATGTATTTTTTGAATCATTATCAATTAACTGAACAGATTAAAATTTTATAATAAACTGGGTGTAAATTTATAGGAACATTTTAAAGGGAAAATGGCACTTTTGATTGTGTTAGGACATATTTTCGTAGGAGTGTCTAACTTTGTAAAAGGCTAGGGAAAAACATATTCAGTAAATTTGGCAAGTCATTTGTGAATGAACAGAACAACACCCAAGTATAGGATAGTTTTTATAGCCCTGATTCAGAAGTTCTACTCTACCTTTGTTAAGAATTTTTTAAAAAAAGAATTACAATTGCTGGTGGGAGTAGGACTTCCAAGCTTTAAAAGCAGCTATCTGGAAATGGAGCATTTTGTGAGCACTTTCTTGGGAAACTAGTATAAGGGCTTTGCAGCAGAGTTCTTTCCTTGCTTATCTGTTTTGTCAATTTCTTTTGAGAATTTTCAGGAATCCACTAGATTAAACAAAAAGGGAGATAAGGTCTCTGTTCTCATAAAATGTACATTTTACCTGGAATGAAAAAACAAATATATGTGGAATATTCAGAGGCTAATCAAAGTGTTGAATTTCCTATTTCTTATGTGGAGTTTATAAAAATAGGAGTTTTTTGATGGACTAAATCTGAATGGCTTCTTCTTTGACTTACTTAGTGAATTATAGATTTGTAAATTATTATATAATGCTTCTAGGAAGCTAATAAAGGTTAAATAAAATCAGCGTGATCTTTTAAAATACCAATCTGATTGTTATTCTCCTGCTTCAGGTTTTTAAAAACTATATGCCCACTTTCACAGTGATTTTGAGCATTAGCATTTAAAGATACAAACTTTCACTCAATTATTCATTTGCTCATTCATCTTCTTCCCACAGATCTGTATTGAGCATTTACCATGGGCCAGGCAAATAATAATTTTCTAAATATGAATAATAGTTCTCAAATTGCTGAATTTAAAAAATGTAAGTGATATGTAATAAAATTCTTCTTTGCTTCAAGTGAAATTGCTCACTCATATAATCAGTCCCATTATGTAGTGAAGATTTGGTGGTTATTTAATAAGTTTCAATTACAAGGTCAAATAAGATAGCTGATGCTGCAGAGTTAGTTTCCTGGATCAAAGGATCTGGTTTTGCTATCCGCAAAGATCAAATAAGTGGAGAATTTCCAGATATCTGCTTCATTTTGTATTGGGTGTCATAGCCAGAGATGGGCAGTAAAGCTGAGTTTCAAAAGGCAGTATGATTTCAAATACAGACATAACACTGAGGGGAATGTGGAAGAGCATTCATTATATTAGGCTGAGACGCGCGGTGGGGGGGGGGGGGGTGATAGACGAAAAGGACCAGTGATCTAAAGCTCTGGAATGATCAAGGATCCCACCAGGAAGTGGCACAGAGGACACTTGCCAAGTAGTTAGACTTTGGGGAAACTCCTCCGTAAAAAGTCTTTCATATGTTACAGATTTTTGAGGTCTTTCTAAACCTGCAGATTCAGTGTAAGACGGGTGACAGACCAGAGTGAGTCTTCTGTAATCTCAGACTTGTCACTTTTAATTGTGACCCAGAGTGAGTGGCTGGGAAATTTGGCTTCAGATTTTACTAGAGAAGGAGAATTCAAGATCATTTTAAGGTGAAGAGATGGGTCAGAAATCCCAGATTGTTCATGATTCCAGTCTTTGATCTTCTCCAGTGCAGGGTCTATTTGTGCAGCTCACCCTTGCATCCTGGGGCCCAGCCCAGCGTCAGCCCATTGAGGGCCACTAAAAGCCATTGGTTGACTGCATCTCTCATTTCTCTATTGCTTTTCAGATAAAGACCCCTCCTGAGTGAACTCTCCCCAAAGCTGGAACGATCAAGAATATTCGAGAAAAATCCTGTGCTTCTGCACAGATATTTTTACCCTGGAATCTCAGTTTAACAGTTTTAATAACAAATACCTGACCATCAGTGTAATGGATTGTAAGAATTTTAAAGAGTTTAAAAGAATATAATAGCTTCTTGCAAGGCACACACTGATTTATTTTGATAAAGTCATCAAAGGCAATTTTTTAAAACTTAAAAAAAAAAATTGGAAAAAAAAATCTTGGCTAGTTCATGTAAGCTCTGCCCTGCACCCCCTCACTGTCTTAGTCTGTTCAGGCTGCTATAACAAAATACCATAAAATGGGTAGTTTAGAAGCAACAGAACTTTATTTTCTCACAGTTCTGGATACTGGAAAGTCCAAAATCAAGGTGCTAGCAGTTTGAGTGTCTGGTAAGGGCCCGCTTTCTGATTCATATATGGAAACTTCTAGCTATGTCCTCTTATGTTGGCAGAAACAAGGTAGCTCTCTGGGACAGCTTTCGTGAGGGCACTAAATCTCATTCATGAGGGCTCCACCCTCATGTCCTAATCACCTCCCAAAGTCCCCAGCTCCCAACATCATCACATTGGTGACAAGGTTCCAACATACAAATTTTGGGGGGACACAAACATTCAGATGATAGCACCCCCAAACATCCAGATGCCAGCTTGGACAGTGAAATGGGTAGAGAAAATTTGAAAGGCAACATTTTTCAGGGTCATCCAAGAAAACCTAAGATACCTAAAGAAAATATCAAACACAGTCTCTGTCTCTGTCTCTGTCTCTCTCACCCTCTCTCTTTCTCTCTTGCTCTCTCTCTTTTAATGACACAGTGGGAGGACCCGTGGCCTATGCTCCTTAGACAGGCTTGAGGCAATTAAGCAGGAAGCTTGTCTTTGCCTCTTTCATGTTCAGATCCCCCTCCTTCTCTCTGTGCCCTTATCCCCATCAAAAAGACCAGGCTAATGAGGGTGGAGGTGGCAAAAGGGGCTTAAACTTCCCATAGCAGCATATTCTCGTGCCACTTCAGTACAGGTACATCTAAAGAACTGCTTCTCTCCCACAAGGAGTTACCTTCAAGACTCAGCTCATATCTTACCTTCCCCTGAAGGCGTCACTGCCCTAGGCAGAGTTTCCCTTCTGGGCACATCGCATTGTAATTATATGTCTTCATGTCTATGTCATGACTGGGTGGTGAGTCTGTAAGACAGCACTGTTTGATTGACTGTTGAATCTCTAGTGACAAGTAAGGTCCTGACTTATAAAGACTGTTCAATAGACAGAGTGACTAAATTAGTCATACCTTGAAGTATCTGCAATGGGAACTGTGGCTTTTCAAGCTTAAACATTGAAAGGGACATTCCAAAGGTAGTGTGAAAGACCTATGAAATGTTAGGACCTTGACATCATACCTGAGAAATGTTTTGAGCCCAATGGCTGAGTGGAGGTCATGCCAATTTGAAGAATTCCATGAAAAGGAATTTCATGAACAACTGCTGAACAACTGCTCCAAAAAACTATT
Organism: Cynocephalus volans; assembly: GCF_027409185.1. Taxonomy (NCBI): domain Eukaryota; kingdom Metazoa; phylum Chordata; class Mammalia; order Dermoptera; family Cynocephalidae; genus Cynocephalus; species Cynocephalus volans. Next base: position 15,495,546 of record NC_084468.1, read on the forward strand.
AAAAGTAATTCTAATATACTGTAAGCAATGAGACATTGGTCTGGCCATTGCCCAGAACTCTGGGGAGAGTTGGGTGAGAAAGAAATTGAATGACAAATTTATACAGTGCTTTACAGTTTATGAATTCTTTCCATAGGTTATTTCATTTGATACTTATAAAACACTGTGAAGTATGTACAGATTTTAATTCTCATTTTAGAGATTTTAAAAGTGAGAGTTTGAGACTGTAAATGACTTGCCCAGGTCACAGATTCCAGTGCTTTTATCTTTCTGCTTTGTCTCTGAAAAGATGCCATCTCTGCCACCTCTTTAACTGTCTGAGCAGAGCCAACATGTAGCTCCTGTGCTGGAAAAATAAGAGCTAACATTTATCAAGTAGCTATTTGGTACCAGATGCTGGGGAAAGCACTGTTTGTGCATTGATTCATTTAATGCTCATAAAACACATTATTACCCCCTTTTATGGATGTGGAAATCAAGGCATAAAGAAGTTAATCATCTTGTCCATGGTCAGGCAGTCTGACTTTAGAAAACATACTCTTGACCACCCTAATATACTATCTTGCAAGAATACAGTTTCTGAAATTAGACACCAAGGCTGGAATACTATCTGCTACTCTTGCTAACTGGGTGGTTTTGGCCAAGAAACAGAACCTCTCTAAGCCTTAGTTTTCTGATTTATGAAACAAGATTAAAAATAAAGCTAGGAACAAAAGAATAAAATATGCCACAGTGACTGGCACATATTAAGTGTTCAACAAATGTTAGTCATTTTGTTTTTTTTGGCAGTAGATATTCTGTTGTCCAACCCTAGACAACTTAATGGTAATAGTGACAGGAAATCATTCCTGGACCTTTGAGAATTTGATTAATGAAATAAGAACATAACTGATGGAGTTTGGATGTGTTGTCCCCTCCAAAACTCATGTGGAAATTAGACCTCCAATGTGGCAGTGTTGGAAACTGATTGAGTCATGGGGGAGGATCCCTCATGAATGGATTAATGCTCTCCCCGGGGATGGGGGATTAATGGGTGAGTTCTTGCTCGATTAGTTCCTGTGAGAGCTCGTTGCTTAAAAAGACCCTGGCACCTTCTCTCTCTCTTTCTTCCTCTCTCGCCATGTGATCTGCTTGTACCTGCCGGCTGCTGCCACTTTCCGCCATGAGTAGAAGCAGCCTGAGGCCCAAGCCAGATGCAGCTGTCCCAGAATCGTAAGCCAAATAAGCCTCTCTTCTTTATAAATCACCCAGTCTCAGGTGTTTCTGTCATAGCAACGTAAACGGACTAAAACAATAACAGATGAAGACTGAGCCATGAATTCCCTCTAAAGAGACAAAACAACTCCCAGGTTACCAAAACATGATCATAGCTTAACCGATAGAATGCCAAAAAGTACAAGGACAAAGGAGTGATGCTCAACATGGGAATACATACATACATACATACATACACACACACACACACACACACACACATACATACATACATACACACACACATACATACATACATACATACATACATACATACATACATACATACATACTAACATACATGAATAATTAGAGCAGCAACATTGGGATGTGTACATCCAGCACTGACAAGGGAAGAGGGTGACCTGACCTGGTAATTTTCTTGTCATTTGCTTGGAGGGTGTATCAATTAGGGATTAAAGACGGCTATGGAAAACAGACAGAAACTCCCATGGGTTAACCCAATGGAGGATTTTTTCCCTGATATAAGAAGTCCAGCAATAGACTGTCTGTGGCTGCTACTACCAAAGACCCTGCCTCCTTTCATGTGTCTGCTCTGCCGGCCTGGGCTGTCATCCTCACAGTTGCCTCATGGTAACAGGATGGCTGTTCTTCCTCTGGCCTCTTGTCTGAATTCAGGAAGAAGAAAGGAAGAAGAAAGAAGTCAGAAGAAGAAATAAATGACATCTATATTTGGAAAGGAAAAATTTTTGAAAAATTTCAAGCAGAATTCTGCTTACATGTTATTGATCAAAACTGTCACCAGAAACTATTTAAAAAGAAAAAAAAGAAGAAAAAAAAAAAAAAAACAACCCTAGAGAATAGATACTGAGTGAGCAATTGTTCAGAAATTTTGTCCCCTTTGATCCACTGTCCAACCTTTTCCATCCCCTTTGCCCCTGGAAGCTGATCTGTGTGGATTGCACCATTGAATTCCTGGGCCTTTGGCTTCCAGTTTGGTTTGGCCAATGGAAGCCTTGGTAGGAGACTGGAGGGAATGAAGGGACGGAGGTCAGGCTATATTTCTTTCTCAGCTCTGTCTCTACAGGATTACACAGAGGAGGTTGTGCCCTTGACCAAAGATCATGGCTCTTTTCAAGATGGCTCTCCATAAAAACTTTTTTCTTGGGTTCTAGTAGTCACTCCCTCCCTTGTCTCTCAAGACTTATGAGGTAGTGACAGCCTAAGGATCATGCACTTTCCCTATACCTGCCCACACTTTTGTAAATTGTCCTCTTATTAAACCTTCATTAAGTCATTCTAAGGTGCATGTGTGCCATCAGTTTCCTGATGGAACTTTGATTGATAAAGGAGTTATCAGTGTCTGCCACACAGGGCATACTCTTATTGTAGCAATAGGTGTGTTAAAGAATTATGGCAAATACCATCATTTATTTGGCCAATATTTATTAAGCATCAATATACCAGACATGACGCTAGATAAAAATCCAAGTCCTTGACCTCAACCAGCTCTAAATAACCAGCTCTCTAAATAACCATAGTTATTTAGACATTTACATTGCCCAATTCACTCTCCTTGCTTCATTTCCAAGCTTGTTCAGTCAATCCTAAATTGAAATTTGGCTTTCCATCTAATTTTCTCACAGGTATAAAGTTTACTTTTCTTGCTAGTTCAAGATCCACTTGCCTAATAAGTATATTCTTATTGAAAATTAAGACATTCAGCACGGTGTCTGACAGATCAATGTTCAAAATGGACTCACCAGATGTGTAACCACAGGCAAGTCACAGAATCTTTGTAAACCTCAGTAGTTTTACCTATAGATGGGGCTAAATTGCATTTACGTCTGGTTTTAAGAAGACTGAAGGAATTCATGTCCCCAAAGGTCTTAGTATAATGTCAGGTTCAGTAAATAAATGGCAGCGATTCCAGTTTCTACCCTACTTTCTTTTGAGTTTGTTTGGTATAAACTATCCTTAAATAACTGATCATTTTGTAAAAGGCTGATTGTCAAGTTTCTTTTTTTTTTCCTTTTTAAAAATAAATTTCGTTGTGTATGTTTAAGGTATACAATGTGATATTATGAGATACATGTATATATAGTAAAATGGTTACTATAGAGAAACAATTGACATATTCATTATATCAAATAGTAATCCATTTTCTTTGCCACTGTGGCAAGTGCAGCTATAATCTACAAATTTAGCAAAAATCCTGAAAGCAATATGCTGTTATTAACTACAGTTCTCATGTTTGTTAGATCTGTAGATCATCTGACATATCTGCTATTTTATGTCCTCTGACCTACATCTCCCATTTCATCCCCCTGACCCCACCCCTGGCAATCACTGTTTTGTTCTCTATCTTTGTATATTTGACTTTTATTTATTTATTTTTTTTAAGATTTCAGATATAAGTTAGATCACACAATATTTTTCTTTCTGTGTCTGGCTTGTTTCACTTAGCATAATATCCTCCAGGTTAGTCAATGTTGAGGCAAATGAAAGGATCTACTCCATTTTTAAGGCTAAATGATTTTCCATTCTATCTATCTATCTATCTATCTATCTATCTATCTATCTATCTATCTATCTATCTATCTATCTATCTATCTATCTACCTATCTTTATCCATTCATCCATTGACAGACATTTAGGTTGTTTCCATATCTTGGCCATTAAAAATAATGCTGCAATGAACATGGGAGTGCAGAAATCTTTATGAGGTGGCAATTTTATTTCCTCTTGGTATACACCCAGAAAGGGATCGCTGGGTCAGATGATAATTCTGTTTTTAATTTCTTTTGGAACTTCTACACTGTTTTCTGTAATGGATGCACCAGTCTACATTCCCACCACCAACAGTGTAAAGAGTTCTCTTTTCTCGACACCCTCGTCAACACTTACCTCCTGTTTTATTTATTTATTTTTTGTGCTGTGAGGTGATATCTCATAGTGGTTTTAGTTTGCCTTCTTTTGATGATCAGTGATGTTGAACATCTTTTCATATGCCTTTTGGCCATTTTTATGTCTTCTTTGGAGAAATGTCTATTCAGGTCCTTTGCCCATTTTCTAATTGGGTTACATGTTTTCTTGCTATTGAGTTCTATGAGTTCTTCATAAATTCTGGATATTAACCCTTATCAGATATATGGTTTATAAATATTTTTTCCCAAACTGTAGTTCCCTTTTCATTTTGTAGACTGTTTCCTTTGCTGTGCAGAACCCTTTCATTTTAATGTAGTCCCATTTACTTATTTTCGCTTTTGTAATCTGAACTTTTGGTGTGATAGTCAAAAAATCATTGCCAAGGTCAATGTCAAGGAGCTTTCCCTATGTTTTCTTCATAGGATTTTTATGGTTTCAGGTCTTACATTTAGGTTTTTATCCATTTTAAGTTGATTTTTGTGTCTGGTGTAAGATAAGGATCCAATTTCATTCTTTTGCATGTGGAAATTCAGTTTTCCCAGCTCCATTTATTGAAGAGACTATACCCTCCTCATCGTGTCCTTTTGGTGCCCTTGTCAAAAAGTAGGTGACAGTACATCTTTGAACTTATTTTTTGGCTCTCTATTCTGCTGCACTGGTCTACTCTCATATGTCTGTTTTTATGCCAGCACGGTATTGTTTTAATTACTATAGCTTTGCAATATAATTTTAAATCAGAAAGTATGATGCCTCCAACTTTGTTTTTCTTTCTCAGAATTGCTCTGGCTATTTGGTGTCTTTTGTGGGTCCATACAAAATTTAGGTTGTTTTTTCTACTTCTGTGAGGAAGGCCATTGGGAATTTAGTAGGGATTGCTTTGAATATGTTTGTTGCTTTGGGTAGTATGGACATTCTAACAATATTAATTCTTTCAATCCATAAGCTTGAAATACCTTTCCATTTATTTGTGTCCTGTTCAGTTTTTTTCATCAATATTTTATAGTTTTCAGAGTACAAGTCTTTCACCTCCTTGGTTAAATTTATTCCTTTTTTTTTGCATGCTATCATAAATGAGATTGTTTTCTTCATTTCTTTCTTTCTTTCTTTTTTTTTCCTTGCACCTGGCCAGCAGTATGGGGAATCTGTACCCTTGGTTGTTTTCTTCATGTCTTTTTGGCTAGGTCATTATTTGTGTATAGAATTGCCACAGATTTTTGTGTGTTGATTTCATATCCTGCAACTATACTGAATTCATTTATTAGTTCTAATTTTTTGTTGTTGTTTTTGTTGGAATCTTTGGTTTTTTCTACATGTAGAAAAATATCATCTAACAGAGATAATTTTACTGGTTCCCTTCCAATTTGGATGCTTTTTATTTCTTTTTCTTGTCTGATCACTCTTGCTAGTACTGCCAGTACTCTTGAAAGAAGTGGTGATGGTGGGCATTCTTGCTTTGTACCAGATCTTGGAGGAAAAGCTTTCAGTTTCTTCCCATCGATGTTGATGTTAGCTATGGGTTTTTTGTCAATGGCCTTTATTATGTTGAGAAACTTTCCTTCTATACTTAAACTGTTGAGAGTTTTGTTGAGTTTTTAGATCTGCAGGACTCAGGACCAGACTCTGGTCTGTGATTATGTCACCCAGAAAATGTTGCCAAGGAAGGCTTTCTCTGGGCAACCTGAAAGTTATTCTCAATCCTCTTTCTTTGCTTGGGGATTCAATCCACATTAACAATAAAGTCCCAGTTGGAGTCTGGAGACTAGATGCAGCATGCTAGTTCTGGCAGTTAAGAAATAGTATATCCAGGGCAAGCACAGGATGACAAGACCAAGCAGAGGCAGTAGGGTAAGACAGGCTACTGGCCGGGGGCTATTTGAGTTCAGGTGAGTTGGATAATGAAAGAAGCATCAAATAGTGTAGCTGAGCTCAACCCAGGGAATAGGAAATCGAAAGCTTAGGAAAAATGCCTGTCAGGTAGGAGGTACCAAAGTTCATTCCTTACTACTTGCTCTCTGCAGTCTTATGTTTTCTGCATTGGCATAGACAGACAAGTTCAAAGATATCTGATTTTAGCCAGAGGAAGTAATAGAATTGGGAATGTACAGTTAGAATCTGATAAAAGCAGGGAGAGAGGGTTAGGAATTCCAGAATTTCTTCCACTAAGACTTTGGATAGTTAAAACTGTTTTGAAAGAAACTAGAAAATGTTTATTCCTGGTTGGCTATTTAATTCACATAATCAAAGCTGGAAATAATTCTGGGAGTTATTCATCATTAAGAATCCACAGAATAAACAGCATTTTACTACTACTCTTTTATGTGGTTCTGATTATACATTGTTTTTAACTTAATAATACCTTATGATTCCATAGCACATTATAGTTTTCAAAATGTTTTTACTTGCATGATCTAATTTAATCCTTAAAGCAACACTGTGAGGTGATTATTATTACCACTCTGATTCAGTTCAGCTCAATTCCTCTGAAAATTTATTGAGCACCTACTGTGCGCCTGGCATTCTGCTAGCTGCTAGATCTTAACTTCCTTTACATATGGACAGAGACCACCCAAACAAGAACAAGCAAAGGTTGTTTATCCAGAGCTTGCTATAGGAAGGGAGTCAGCCACCATCACTTGTGTTTGGTAGAACTCAAAGGGAGGCAGAGGTATAGAAAAGCTATAGAGTAAAGAGAGGGAAGGTTTCAGCTATGCCCTGATTGGAGGCTGTCATGGGGAAGCTGCAGGTGGGCTATCTAGTAGCAGGGTATCCTGTGTTATTGGTTAGGAAAGCATAATTGGTTTTCTCTGGTTGGTCTTAAGTTCAAAGCAGGAACAAAAATTAGGGAAGCTTGAGTTACATTGATTGAGTCCTGGTTTTTGTGGGCAGATTGCTACAGAGGTGGTGGTTCATTTCTTGGACTGGTTGCCGCAGAGGTTGTGGGTCAGAGTTCCATTTTAATAGATGGTCTGGCTGTTGTCTGTATATCCAGTCTCTCAATAGTGTGGGTGACAAACACATAATGAGATGAATGGGACAAAGTGTAGGGAGCATCTTCCTGAGAGGATGAAGAAACTGAGGCAGTGAGGTTAACCAACTTGCCTGGAGTCATGAAACAAATGGAGTGAAGAGCTGGAGTTTGAATCTGGGTTTTCTAGCTCTCTGTTCTGTGCAGGTCCTAGTCATGGCTTCAGGAGTGTCTAATTCACTTTGGGGAAGAGGTGAACATGGATATATCTTTTGTTTAGTAGCAGTGCACTTCTAAGCACAGTAAAAATTTCCCCTTGCATCTTGTATCTGCATAGCTGTAGATGGTGATCGGAGAGACACCTTCCTTATTTGCACTAAAAATTTGACGAGAGAAAACTGGTACAGTAGCAAACATGCTGCAGAGGCTGGCATCCAGTCTTCAACTTACCAACCCTAGGCCTCTTTTTGGGGTCTACTGACTGTTTTCTGTTCTCCTGGGGATTACCACCATTATTTGCTAACCTTCTGGACAGACACTCTCTCTCTCTCTCTTTTTTTTGCTTTGAACATCTTCTTATTTTACTTTATACCCCATCTCCCTCAGACATCCTTGGAAGGATTGAGCACCATGCTGACCATCCTTATTATGGCTTCACACCTTCTATCTTTACTAATTTTTTCACTAGACAAAAATTTACTAGGCAATGACTAGGTGTCAGGGACTGTTCTATTGTGGGGTATACAGAGGTGAGGAGACAGTGAAAGTCCTTGCCCTTGTGGTTCTTACACTCTAGTGGGGAAGCAGACAAGACACAAATAAATAAATGGAAAATATGTTATGTCAGGTAGTGCCAAGTGCTATGAAAAAAAACTAATTCAGGTCAGAGTGGTAGGGTTTGTGGTGTGTGTGCATGAACGTGGGTGCAATTGCTTAGGTAGGGTGGTCAAGGAAGGTCTCTCTAAGGAAGTGATATTTAAGCAGAGGCTGGAATGAAGAGAAAAACTGAGCCAAGAAAAGTTCTAGAGGGATATCATTCCAGGTAACTATGACCTGGAGGCAAGAAAAAGGTTGGTGTATTTGAAGAATAGCAAAGATGGCCATTGGTCTAGAGTGGGTTAGTGAGGGAACTCGTGCAGCTATCTGTTTAATAAATAAAATTTTAACCTGAGAAAGACATGTCAGTAAAAGCAGGAGAGCATTTGTTTGCTAACCCACTGGTTAAATGAAACACCCACAATTCATGTGCATTACTTTTTTCATGTCAAGGATGTAGGTGGCTTTCTAGCTCAATGCTCCTTTCTATCAAGAACATTATGATGTATGAAAACTTAACACACTTTGAGAGGAATCATCTTTTTTTTTTGTTTTATTTTGTTTTGTTTTTATGTCCTCATCCTTTGGCCTTGACCTTAAATTGTATAATGCTCAGATACTTGAGATTATATATTTGATAGAGAAAAGGTGAGAGGCACAGGAAGGGACATGGCACGTGGTAGATGCTATTGGGTTGCCTGCCCGGCACCATCTCCTCCTTCTAACAGCACTACTCTACGCTTTCATCTAAGAAATGCTCTTAACTCCACACCAACTATGTACTTTGAATAAGAGCTGCCATGTTCTTACAGAAGTCTCTCACTTCCACCCCAAAACACCATATTGCCTCTTGACATGACTGATGATCCTAGATGGACAGTTGACCTAATCTGGCTAAATGGAGAATTCTCATAGATGTTTTCTGGGCTGGAGCTTGAGAAAAAGATTTATGTCCTCTTCGATGGCAAAATCTGCAATGAGCTGGGGAGGAGATTGAGATCTGTTTGTAGCCATTTTCTTTACTTTGTACCTCAACAAAGAGAATGAAGCAGAAACATCAACATAATAAAGATGAGTGAGGGGCTGGTGGCATTTTATCTCTGGTTCTAGTAATCTCTGAAGACTGGCTGTGTTCTTTTTCTTCAATACATTTGCATTTTTAATTCAGGCAGGTTTGATTTGTTACTTTCAATCTAAAGAGTTCTAAGAAATGCAAAAAACATTTTAAAATATGCCATTTTGAGTTTGGGTACATTATTTTTCATATTCAAAGTCTTGGTTATAAGGAATCCTATAAGTACCAGAAGTAATCATTAGAGTCAAGTAGAACAGTGTTTCTCAAATTTTGTGTGCATGCAATAACCTGGCAGTCTTGTGAAAATACAGATTTTGATTTGGTAGGTCAGGGTGTGTCCAGAGAGTCTGCATTTCCAGCAGCTCCCAGAGGATGCTGATGCTGCAGGTTTGCACACCACAATTTGAGAAGTGTGGAACTAGACAGCATATGTTAAGCACCTAGCACACAGGGCCTGTGGTCACAAATGTTCGCAGTTAAATACACACCTATTGAGCTGAGTGAAAACTTTCAGATCCCCAGTGGTCTATTGAGGTTGAATTAATTAAATGATGCTGTCAATTAGGAAAACAGTTTAATACAAGGCACTATAAGGCTTACTTACCAGAAAAACACTTTTTTAAAAAAGATTTGAAAATGTGAATAATACATTAAAAAAAATCCTTTGACAAGCTGGGACCAAGTCTTCTACAGAGACCGCATGGGGTAGTGGAAAGAATGATCATTCTATCCCTCCATTACTTTTCAGCCATGTATACAAAGAAAGTCCTACTAGTTCTCTCATCTGTATGTTGTGGGTAATTCTCTGGTCAAATGTGCAAATATAAAATTGTCTTTATTTCTTTATAACTGAACTTAGGATATCTTTTAAGCATCCTTTCTTCCCTAAGAGCAGAAAATGCAGTCTTACCAAACTTAGGTAAACTCAGGCACATTTCCCTTAGTCTCTTTTGGATAAAATTCACTCAGTGCAAGATCTCTCCACCCCACTTCCTGTCCTATTTTCTCAGGGGATGTCTCCTGTATGGTCCAGGTGTTGGTGGGAGGCACATTTACTTCTCATCATTGGTCTTTCTCATTTCCGTGATGGTGTCTGATGCCACTGTATCTTGTGCTTTTGTTCCTTGTCAATTTCCTTCCAGGAAATATCTGTGGCTAAAATACCCATAGTCCCCTGTTTTTCCGGTTCCTGGTTCCTCGCAGGCCGATTTGTATACTTTTTGCCCACCAGATAACCTTCATAGGTCAACTGATGCATTCTCAGAAACTGTCATTTCTAAAGGATGCATTTTATCTATTTTTTTTAATGCAATTGCTAAATAAAGAGCAAGTGTTTTTTAAGTAACAAGCAATGTGTTGGGCACTAAAACCAATGTCCCCAACTATAACATAGTGCATAGCTTACAATAGATACTTAATGAAAGATTATTAACAAATGTATATTTATTAACATGAAAAACTTCCTAAGAAGAAATGGAACATTTGTATACATAAATATTGCCTAAAATAACACCCAGTCATTCATGAAAATAAGTAGCAAATTTTCAGAATACTTTACTTAATACAATCTAATGTTTCCAGGGGCAGAGTAAAAATGTCCTGTGATACAGCAGGGCACTGGAGATGCATATTTAGAATATATTTGATGTTCTAAAGATGTCAGAATTTAGATATGGGAAAATGTTCCATAGTGTTCAACTGTGGTATCATTGACTTACTTAATTGGATCCTTAATTTACTTAAACCTTAACTTGCTTTTTATAGTGTCACTAATTCCAGTACCTGATTATTAAAGACTGTGATAGTCCCTTATTATAGCTCATTTCCCACCCCTTCTCATTTACCTGGGCTGTATCGGTTCCTGTGTATGCATGTTGTGATTTACTAGCCATGTCAGTGATGGACATGGAGTAGGGGCTCATACCAGGCACACTTACAAATATGGAACAAGTCTAATCATGGTGTTCTGACATTTCTGTCCCAGGCTATCCTTGGGTCTTGGTGCAGGGGGAATTGGAGCTGCTCAAGTGTTCTTTGCCTAAATATGACTTTTCAACTCTACTATAGCTACTTGATATTGAAGCTCTGATGGAACAAGAACAGGTCTTGTGATATTACTATAAATGCGTGTATATATGTATATGTATATGTATATATGTATATATATGTACATACATATATACACACATATATAGCAATATCACACACACACACACATACACACACAAATATATATATATGTTTTCATCCATGGTTCTTGGCTCCCCAAGGCAGAGCTCTAATATTCCACTTTTTCTCTGTTTTGGAGCTGGCCATAACAAAATCATCTCACCTACCTTGTCTGATTGTATGTAACAAGACCCCTGATTCAGAAGGGGTCTTGCCCTAGAAGGAAGGAATGCTGCACAGACAGGCCAAGAAGAATCTGAATAAACAGGCCTTGCTGGGTTTCCTCACTCAGTCTATTAGCATTAGATCATATGTCTACACAATTGTCCATGGTTCCTTCAGTCATGTCTACATAATGAAGCTTCCATGAAAACCCAAAAGGACAGGATTCAGAGGGCTTGTGGATAGTTGGACACATGGTGATTCCTGGAGGGTGGTGCACTCCAGGAGGGCAGGAAGCTCCATGCCCCTTCCCCTATACCTCTCTTTATGCATCTCTTCATCTGTGTCCTTTCAAATATATTTCGTAATGAACTGGTAAATGTGTTTCCCTAAATTCTGTGAGCCATTTTAGCAAGTTAATCGAATCCAATGAAGGGTTGTAGGAACCCTGATTTATAGCTGTTGGGAAAATAGAATAGTTTAGTCGGGGCCCTTGCCTTGAGTCCACTTGGATGTGGTTCAGCATCCTTTGTAAGCAAATTGTGTGTGTGTGTGTGTGGAGTTAGTGCGCATGCATGCCAATGTATCTTTTTAGTTTTGTTGCTATTCTTGTGAGAGAGAGAGAGAGAGAGAGAGAGAGAGAGAGAGAGAGAGAGAGAGAGAGAGAGGAGTTTTAGTGAAGCAGGCGGTCGTCGGCCTTGGGCATCTGCCCTGCACAGCCTTGCTTTCCAACCTATGGCTTCCAAGGAGCTGTTTGGCCCATTACCTAGCTCATAGACCTGCGTGAAGGGGTCTGGTGACCCAGCCTGGTGTGTGGAGGGTCTAGTGACCCAGCTTGGCATGTGAAGGGTTTGTGACCCAGTCTGTGAATGGGCTTGAGGGGTCTGGGAGCACCAGACCCAGCCCTAGCTCAACAATTGGCCCAGTCAGTGCAGGATTACCACCAGGTAAAAGAGCACCACAACTGGTGTGGTCGCCTAGCTTTACAATAGCCAGTCACTTTCCAATTGACATCGGAAGTGGGGGGCAGTCTTGGAAATGGAGCCCTCAACCTGTGGGATCTAACACTAACTCCAGGTTGATCATGTCGGAATTAAATTGGAGGATACCCAACTGGTGTCTGATGCAGAATTGATTGCTTGCGTGCTGGTGGGGAAAAATCCCCATGTGTTTGGTCAGAGAAGTCTTCTGCATTATTGCTGAATAAGAATAGTATAGGAAAAACAGTTTTTTTTTTTTCCCCACTCAAGGCTTCATCTGGCAGGGACTTGTAGGTGGCCTCTGCTCAGGAAACACTAAAGCTACATGGAGATATTATCAGCTTTCCCTGGGTCTCAACTCTGGCTGGACATGGGCAGAAAGGCCCCTTAGGTACCTACTACCTAACAGCAAAGCTTATTACTTCTGATCTTCTTCCCCATGCCAGCATTTTGAAATTTAAAGCCTTTTTGTTAAGAAAATGAAAAAAGGATTGTACAATATAATTTATTACTCTCTATTCTGTAACTGATGTTAGAGACTTTCTTCTCTGAGTCTCCCAAGCTGTAAGGTTTTTAGAGTTCAAACTCCATTTTCTTTCTCTAAAGGTCCGACTTTAACATAAAAAACATCAGCTCTCAGAAATATTTTCTCAGCTCTGAATTTTAAAAAAAATTCATTCAGAGCCTCATTCCTGGCTCTTAGCTGTATTTACCGTCCCTGGAAAGCTTCTGAATCCCCAGGGCAATAGGAAGATTAAGGGAAAGAGAAACCTCACTCAGTCTCCCAAAATTTTATTTCTTCACATGTAAAAGGGGTCATGAGATAGCCGGACATGGGGCAGGGTTTTCTCCAGCAGGGACATTGGTACCTCTTGGGCTCCCAAAAATGCATCACAAAGTGTGAAGATGAAAGGATAAAGGCAACACATATAAGTGGACAACCAATTTTTATTAACTGGTGAATAACTTAAAACATTTATATTTTTATACCAAAACAAATGTTTTAGATGTATGTATGTATATGTAACAGAAAGTTTTCTTCAGATTTCGGTGTAGCCCCCAAGCTTGTAGAGGACTATTCAAGCCTGTCCCCGTAGCCCCTGAGGGTACCTGTTGGTGCTTTTCTGCCATTGGGTATAGCTACTGGATGCCCTGCAGAAGCACTGGGTGAGGGGATTGTTCTAAACTGCTTGGCTGTGTATTAAGACTTAATTCTTCTTCCTCTTGAATGAAATCCTCAATCTTTATCAAATGGGTAAAGCCCAATCTGTCTAAAAGAGGGAGCTGGCCGTGCTACAAGAATTCATGTTTCTATCCTCGCAAGTCCCATCTGTGCCCCGAATGTCACCTGGAGAGATGGTCTTTGGAAGAGCAAAACAGGGACAGGCCAAGGACAAAACGTATATGAGTCAGGCAGGAGCTGTCAATGGGAGGCAAGTCCTCTTGCTTGTCTTCTAGCACTGCTCCAGATAATGGGGGGTGTTTATTTTAACTTTCCTTTTCTCTGCTTTTAAAGGCTGCTTTGTGAGATTGCAAAAGCTTTCTAAGACCTTTAGACACTCTGCCTGGTTACCTGTATCTGAACCCTTTTGAGGTGGAACCCAGAGACATTTGCTTCTGTCCCCAGGATCACATTTGTAATTTTAAGGTTATTTCTAATGGGCTATGGCTGAGGAAAAAAACAGAACAAAATTTGTTTTTCATGGAGTTCCCTCCCCCCTACCCAACATACACACACATTCATACACGCTGGAAATGGGAAAACTGTTTGAAATAAAAGCAGACTGTAATTACCCAGGTTGGAATAGGGCCAGGATATTGGTCATTGGATTCTCTCTCTACCCTCCCGTTTCTTTTCTTCTCCCTTCTGTCATCTTTCCCCAACCATCAGGTGGGTGGGTGGGTTGCTGGCTGGCTGCTGGTTGGCAAACAGAAATAGTTTAGGAGCAAGTATTCTTGGGGTATGTTCACTGAAGGATGAACTAGAGCAACAAAGAATGATTCTTCTTTCGACATTCAGCTAATTCACGTCCAAGGAGAGCAGGTGGGGAGATGGAATGCGTAAAGGACTGCAGACACAGAAACTGAAATCTGAGTAAGTGGTAGTAAGTCTTTCCAAAGTGAAGAGATGGAATGTAGAAATTAAGCAATCCTGAAGAAATATGAGCAGGATGCGTCTGTTTTTACCCAAAAACCAATAAATAAGGAATGAACATATCCATCACTGCAGATAATAAATCACTCCATTCTGAGGCATGCAGGGATGCATACGGATGCCCTGAAAGAATATGAATTCTTTAGTGAAATGGGCAAGAGGGTAATTAAAACCCATGAAGCTGAAGACGTCAGAAGTTGAGAAACTTAAGTGAGCCAGGTGTGTTTAATTAACCAGCCTTTTCCTGTTTGGTGATACGTCCTTATGTTAGCAACATCACATTGTTCGTATAAGAAAATTGTGCTCACAGATGAATCCAGTCATCAAAGACACTCCCAGTGCGTGTCACGATTTGTAATCTGGATTTCAAAGCTGCAGTCTGTTGATGTTCAGACAGTTTAAGAGGATTTGTTCAATAAGCAGAGATTTGTCTTGCAACAAGACAGTCTGGGCCACCTACAGAAGAAAGCAAGCTAAACTCTTCAGACTTGCCTTTGAAGCACTCGAAGGTCTGTCCCAGACCTACATCACACGCACGTTGCTGTTTTCTTTTAGCTATATGATGCCTTCGCTCTAACCAGGTTGGTCTCCTCACCACCAACAGCACCTGTCTGCCTGAATCTGGGTAGTGTATCTTGGCTAATGTTTTTTTCTTGTCTGAAAATCCTTTTTCTTTACGTTGGCCAATGTGTATGCATAATTTTTCTTTGGGGCTCCTCCGGATGCACATCCTACAAAACACCTCCATTCTGGGAGGACAGTGCCTCCTGGTTGAGAGGGAGGGATCTCAAAGATTATCTACTGGAACACAGTATTCATTGTACAGTGAGGGGGGATGGGACACAGCCTTTGGAGCATGAGCCCCACTCAGTAAGAGTTGCCATATACTGTAGGCCCTTTGTTAAGTAATTTACAGTCACTATTTCTTTTATTATCATAGCAATCCAATAAGAGAAAAATAAAGCACAGAAAGACTAAACAACTTTCCAGGTCTATACGAAGAGTAAGCAATTGATCTGCAATTATAACCAAAGTCTATCTGATCCCCATGCCCAAAGCATGCTGCTGCTCTGGTGTCTCTGGCTTTGGGCAAGTTATTTTTACTCTCAGTGCCTCCTAGTCCACATCCATCAAATGTGGGTAGGGATTAGAAATTATGCACATTAAATACCTACTGCAAGGCCTGAGGATACTAGGTGCTTCCTAAATAGTAATTATATTAGTAGTAATTGTGTAGCTGTTTCACTCCTCATTAGATAGAGTTTGGTATGTGGGCCAGCAGCATCAGCTTCACCTGGCAGCTTGTTAAAAATGCAGAATCCTGATCTGGTCCCAAACCTGTTAAATTAGAATCTGCATTTTTAGTAAGATCCCCAGATGAGATTTGTATGCACTTTAAAGTTTGAGAGATACTAGACATGCTTGTGTACCCACTGAGAATAAAACTTGCTACCTTTTCTCTTTCCTCTTCATTTAGAAATAATTTTACACTTACAGAAATAGGTCAATAGTACAAAAAACCTGGTTCCTTTGAGTGGAGAATGTTATTTAGAAATTTAAAGCCATGTGCTAGGTATGCTCGAGACCACAGGATTGGTTCTAGCTTTCCCCCTTTGCATATATGTAACTCCCTCCTCTGAAGGTAAAATCCTGGCTCCATTACCCTCACTGTGTGTGTGTATTTGCTCACTCCCTTTGCACGTAACCAATTTTCTGATCTGCTTACCTTCCCATTTGAACACCTTCCTTGTGTGGGTCCCATCTTCGCCTGCCAGCTCACCACGCTACCTTGTGGCCTACTTGTTACTTCTTGAGGCAGCTCCTTCTAACCCTGGAACAGCTCTTACTTACCCAGAGAAGGTTCTTTCTTATATTGAACTAAAATGATACTCCTGCAGCTTCCTCTCCCTGCTCTTCCTTCTTGGGAATATGAGGCATGAGCGTGCTCTGATGGAGTGTGATGTGGCTGGAAGTGGTATGGCCTGGAGCATGGAGACACTGTTCCACTTGTTCCCTGTGAGAACTGCTTAAGTTATTTAGTCTCCCCTTTCCTCAGTTTCCTTGTTGTCAAAACTAAGAACAACATTATCTACTTGCAGGTAATTGAGGACCAAATGAGACAAGAATATAAATGGCTTAGCAGAGTACCTGGCCCACATCAAGGGCAAAATAAAATGAGCTCCTCTTTCCTTCCCTCCTTTGCTTTCTTCCTTCCTTTAATAAAACATTTGCTCAATGTCTGATCTGTGTTGCATAGCTGTAAACAAAACAGACATAGTTTCTTCTCTCACAGAGCTTACTTAGAGGATTAATAAGTATTTTAAAAAATTACATAAATATACAATTAGAAATTTTGACAAGCATATGCTCTAGATACTGGGATGCAGAAGTTGAGACAGGATAGGACTAGGCCTATGAACCAAAGTGACTCCATTGTCCCCACAGAGGACACTTTATTACTTTTCCACTCCTTAGTCATGAGACCCGCAGGGTACATGACTACCCTATGCCCTGCCCAAACAAAATAAACTGAGATAAGAGGGGAATAGATATTCATTGAGTTGTAAAACCCCTTCCCCAAGGCTTGTTAAAATATAACTGTTAGCTTTATTTAAAACTTTATCTACCCATTCTTTCTTTTCCTGTAATCATAAAATATTAAGTTACAGATTAACCTTAAGACCCCTTTGGATGAACGCAGGATGTTCCTGGAACTGACCCCCATCATGACCACCATAAAGATGTCAGAAACCATCAAGAAAAGATGCTGAAAATCAATTGAGGAACTGCTTGCCTTTACAAACACTTCCCCAACTTCTCTTGGGGAGACAGCTTTTCTATTGCTTATGAATAAGTCTATCTCTTTTTAATAAAGCATTGCTTGCTTTAAATTCTGCTGGGTACTTTGTTCATTTCGGTAACATTGAGACGCAAGAGGCTAAATGGGTAACAGAGTGAGCTAGAGAGAGAAGAGTCCTGCTCTTGTGGAGATTGTATTCTAGGGGAGGAGAGAAACAATAAACAAGAAACAAATAAATAAAGGCATGAGATGATATCAGGTAATAACTAGTGCCAGGAAGACACACAAAGACAATGATGTAATTATGGTGGGGCAGGGGAGCTTCTTTGGACTGTGTGGCCATGGGAGTCCTCTCTGATGAGGTGGTCTTTGAATTGAGCTGTAAGAGTCAATGAGTCAGCCATATGAAGAGATGAGGAAGAATGTTCCAGGCAAATGGAACATCTGCACAGAATGAATTTGTATGTTTGAAGAGTGGAAGGAAGGCCCATAAAGCTGGAGCTCAGTGAGAGAAGGATGAATGGTGCGACATGGGGCTGGACAGGTAGCTCACACTTGGTCACACAGAGCCTGCGAGGCTTTGGTGGGCTGTTCTGTGCCATGTCACATAGATAAGAAGTTTTACTCTTTTAAGGGCTCTGTTTCCCTGTCTGTAGAAGGGGGATACACATATTTTCCAAACTTCATGTATTTTGTTGTGAATATAAATCAAGATAAAAATATAAGAATTTTGTAAAGCACATGATTTTATTGTCATATTCAGTGTATTTGTAAAACTTCTGGTGACGAAGAGATGAACAAAAGAACAAGACAACAAAGGGGCAAAAGATGGCCAGCCATGCAGTCTTTGTCATTTCAAGAAAGAAAGAACAAGAGACACTTGGAAAACTGCTACAAATTTGAGATCACAAGAGAAAAATCTTTTTTAGCAGAAACACAATGACTTTTTAGAATGTATTTTCAGGGAGGTAGGTAGTCAGGATTTAAATGGCTCGACAAAAACACTTTCTTTAAAATGCAGAAGTAAAAAGGTTAACAATTGGAATCTATCTTGACATTTCAGAGTGTCGGCCCCAGGGCTATTTTCTTCCTTGCTTAGGATCATCGTCTTTCACTTAGGCCTGAGAGTGCTATTTCCCGGGCTGGACCACCCACCACGGAGTGGAGGCTGAGCTTGCACGGAAGTGGGAGCCGTTACTGGGCAGTGTGCACAGCCCTGTGCTTTTCTCTCCTCTTCCTTTCACTTCCTCATCCCACGTCCTGTGACCTGGTGATCACATGGACCACTGTGGTCTTGGACTGGAGCCTATCCTTACACGTGCCACAAACACGCTAGCTAAATTGAACAGGTCCTGTGCTCCACACCTACATGGCTGTCTAAGGAGCTTGGAAACCAGCATATCCAGTTATCTTAAGGAATTGGGTTAGTATTAGGGAAAACCTGGAAGAAGGCAAGGGCTGTCTTTCACATATTTCTTTGTTAAAAAACCCAAACCAAAAACAACCCCCCAGTGTGTTACTGGGTATCTTCCATTGTCTTCTCCTCATCCCTTCTCTATTCTGTTTTTCCTGTTCTGTGACCCAGGAAGCTGAGTTCTGTAGGCCACATCAACAGGGCTCCCATGCCTTCTGGCTTCTACTTGGGCTGCCCAATGGGTTCTTGGCAGGAGATGGGAGGAAAAGAGAAGATTGAGGTTGGAGTATTTTTACCTTCCCAGTAGGGTCTCTTCAGACTGAGTGTGCATCAGACTGACCGTCACTGCCTCTCACGAGGGGGTTAACCTAAGGGGTGGCTTTATATGACCTCATCCTGAATATAGGGGTGCTCACACCCACCTCTCATTTCTTTGGACTTAGGATTGGTAACACCTCAGTTGCTGCAGTTATTTCTAGGTTATTCCACTATCCTTATGGTTCCCACATACCTACACTTTGATAAATAGCCCCTTTTGTAAATAAACTATTTTCAAATCATTCTATCTGTGTGGGACCCCGACTAAACATGTGCTGTAGTTGCTTCCTGGCAATGCCTGTAAGCACAGCCTGTCCTTGGAGGCAACACAGTATAGTGGAAAGAGCTTGGAGTTGAGATGAGCAATGTTTGGATTAAGTTTTGTGACATTCAAGTTTGTGACAATTTTATGTTTCTGGTCCTCAATGATAAAGACAGGATAATAATATCTCTTTACAGGGCTGTTTTAATGCTTGTGTGAAATGCCTGCACATAATAGAGCCTCAATAAATGCTGGTTTTCTTCTATTTTCACAAATGCCAAATGGGATTAGGAGAGGGACAGGCAAGCTGGTGAAAATTGTTATGCCAAGCCCTAAGAATCTCTCAATCCAGCCACAAGCATTTGTTTCTGTCTTCCCAGCAGGCCTCTCTGCAAAAATGGAGCTGAAGGGGAATGCGTTTCTTCTCATGTCAGTGACATGCTGTTTCTGATTGGAGAAGTCCTTCTCAAGCAGCCAATCACAGTAGGGCTCAGCCAGCCCTGTTGATGTCACCCAGGCAAAGAAAGCACTAGGCTCCTCATGCTCAGCAAGTAGCATCAATGATGAATTGCAGGGTGTCTTAGACCATTCAGGCTGCTATAACAAAAATACCATAGACTGGGTGGCTTAAACAACAGAAATTAATTTCTCACAGTTCTGGAGGCTGGGAAGTCCAAAATCGTGGTGCTGGCAGATTCTGTGTCTGCTGAGGGCCTGCTTCTTGGTTCATAGATGTCGTCTCCTTACTGTGTCTCCACATGGCAGAAGGGGTGAAGGAGCTCTCTGGGGTCTCTTTTATAAGGGCACTAACCCCATTCATGAGGGCTCTATCCTCATGGCCCAATCCCTTCCCTAAGGCCCCATCTCCAAATATCATCATCTTGCTTGGGGTTAGGATTTCAACATATAAACTTTGGGGGGACACAAACATTCAGTCTATCATAGAAGGTGACTAGATCTAGAAATGCCCCTTGGAGTTGTGTCAAACTTTCCTGCAGCCTCCTCTCAGCTGCCACCTTTACTGTTTTCTGCCAAGGTCTTATCCTGTTGTCATTATTTGCCCTGCAGAAGATTTGCTTTCCAGACTCTTAGAAGAGTCTGCTTTCTAAGAGCAGACCCAAGGGATACTTGGAGTAGGGAGGGTAGCCATAGGCCCCTTTCCCCATAACCTCTTTCTACAACCTCATTGAAAATCAACATATGATTTAAGAAAGAATTGAACTCTTATGCAAAATTCAAGACATATTTTCTAGCATCACCTAAGTCTACTACGCTGAAGTCCTTCCCACAGAGAAACTCTGGAGCCCTGCAACGCTTCCACTTCTCCTGAACCCTCCCTGATGACCCTTATCTTACACAAATGCCCACCTGGGAAGTCTTCCGGGATCCTTAATTTACGTGCAATAACTTTCTGAAGTAACTTACTACTGAGTGTCTGATATGGGGCAGATGTTTCATTTTTTTTCTTTCTTGTGAGCTTCCAGAAAGCTACAAACAACTTAATTCATGCGGAAGCTTTGGGGACCATCTAACCATCTTCTCCCTTCCTCTTTCCTGGCTACTATTCCTGCTAATGCACAAGGAATTTAAGACCCCCCCAAAATAGCTGTTCTCAATTTTTTAACCTCCTCAACAAAAACACACTCTTTTGTCCTCCGTAACGATTAGTGTTCACATGTATTACACTCCTATGGGCATACATTCATTCATTGTCTATCTCTAACAAATGCATTTTGAGCATCTGCCATGTGCCAGGTTCTGCTTTAGGCACTGGGGGATAAAGCAGTCAATAAAGTAGATAAGGGCCTTGCCCTTTAGGAACTTCTATTTTCAGATATTAACCATCTCTTTCCCCAGTCATTTACAAGGCAGAGCAAAACAAAACAGAAACACAGAGAAGTGCAGCAAACGGTACATTAGCTTTTTTTAATGGTGGGGGAAGGGAACCCAGTAATTATAAGTGGTGACTGAAGTGTAAAGGTTAAGTGCTCAGACCCAGGAGCCAGACCACCTGGGTTCATATCCACAATCTATCACTTGCTAGCTGTGTGACCTTGGGCAAATTATTTAACCCCTCTATGCCTTGGGTTCATTGTCTGCAAAATGGGGGTACCTGTAGTACCTATACAGAGTTGTGAGGATTTATAGTGCCAACCATGCAGAAACTTCCCATAAAGATTGTCTTTTTAACCCTTGAAAAATGATTATATGTCTGATGGCCAAAATTACCTTCCAAGCACTGTTCCAAACACCTTACATGTATTTGAGTACTCGTAACATTATAGATTGGGACTATTACTACCATGCTTATTTTAAATATCTTTTGTTTTTTCTTTCCCTTTTATTGTTTGTCTTCCATGTCATTGGTTTTTGGAGGTGGTAAGACACAGTTTCTTTCCCTTTATTTATTTATTTTTTTTGTTTTCCAATGTTTCTTTTTTTTTTTTTTTTTTTTTTAAAAAATTTTATTATGTCGATATACATTGTAGCTGATTATTGCTCCCCATCACCAAAACCTCCCTCCCTTCTCCCTCCCCCCCTCCCCCCAACAATGTCCTTTCTGTTTGCTTGTTGTATCAACTTCAAATATTTGTGGTTGTTATATCTTCTTCCCCCCCCCCCCGGTTTGTGTGTGTGTGTGTGTATGTGTGTGTGTGAATTTATATATTAATTTTTAGCTCCCTCCAATAAGTGAGAACATGTGGTATTTCTCTTTCTGTGCCTGACTTGTTTCACTTAATATAATTCTCTCAAGGTCCATCCATGTTGTTGCAAATGGCAGTATTTCATTCGTTTTTATAGCTGAGTAGTATTCCATTGTGTAGATGTACCACATTTTCCGTATCCACTCATCTGATGATGGGCATTTGGGCTGGTTCCAACTCTTGGCTATTGTAAAGAGTGCTGCGATGAACATTGGGGAACAGGTATACCTTCGACTTGAAGATTTCCATTCCTCTGGGTATATTCCCAACAGTGGGATAGCTGGGTCGTATGGTAGATCTATCTGCAGTTGTTTGAGGAACCTCCATACCATTTTCCATAGAGGCTGCACCATTTTGCAGTCCCACCAACAATGTATGAGAGTTCCTTTTTCTCCGCAGCCTCGCCAGCATTTATCGTTCATAGTCTTTTGGATTTTAGCCATCCTAACTGGGGTTAGATGGTATCTCAATGTGGTTTTGATTTGCATTTCCCGGATGCTGAGTGATGTTGAGCATTTTTTATATGTCTGTTGGCCATTTGTATATCTTCCTTAGAGAAATGCCTACTTAGCTCTTTTGCCCATTTTTTAATTGGGTTGCTTGTTTTCTTCTTGTAAAGTTGTTTGAGTTCCTTATATATTCTGGATATTAATCCTTTGTCAGATGTATATTTTGCAAATATTTTCTCCCACTCTGTTGGTTGTCTTTTAACTCTTTTAATTGTTTCTTTTGCTGTGCAGAAGCTTTTTAGTTTGATATAATCCCATTTGTTTATTTTTCCTTTGGTTGCCCGTGCTTTTGGGGTCGTATTCATGAAGTCTGTGCCCAGTCCTATTTCCTGAAGTGTTTCTCCTATGTTTTCTTTAAGAAGTTTTATTGTCTCAGGGTGTATATTTAAATCCTTAATTCATTTTGAGTTGATTTTAGTATACGGTGAGAGGTATGGATCTAGTTTCATTCTCCTGCATATCGATATCCAGTTATCCCAGCACCACTTGCTGAAGAGGCAGTCCCTTCCCCAGTGAATAGGCTTGGTGCCTTTGTCAAAGATCAGATGGCAGTAAGTGTGTGGGTTGATTTCTGGATTCTCTATTCTATTCCATTGGTAAGTGTGTCTGTTTTTATGCCAGTACCATACTGTTTTGGTTATTATAGCTTTGTAGTATAGCTTAAAGTCAGGTAGTGTTATGCCTCCAGCTTTATTTTTTTTGCTGAGCATTGCTTTGGCTATTCGTGGTCTTTTATTGTTCCATATAAATGTCTGAATAGTTTTTTCCATTTCTGATAAAAATGTCTTTGGAATTTTGATGGGGATTGCATTGAATTTGTATATCACTTTGGGTAGTATGGACATTTTCACTATGTTGATTCTTCCAATCCAAGAGCATGGAATATCTTTCCATCTTCTTGTATCCTCTCTAATTTCTCTCAGCAGTGGTTTGTAGTTCTCATTATAGAGATTTTTCACCTCCTTGGTTAACTCAATTCCTAAGTATTTTATTTTTTTGGTGGCTATTGTAAATGGGCAGGCTTTCTTGATTTCTCCTTCTGCATGTTCACTATTGGAGAAAAGAAATGCTACTGATTTTTGTGTGTTGATTTTGTATCCTGCTACTGTGCTGAAATCATTTATCAATTCCAAGAGTTTTTTTGTAGAGGTTTTAGGCTGTTCGATATATAGGATCATGTCATCTGCAAACAGGGACAGTTTGACTTCATCTTTTCCAATCTGGATGCCCTTTATTTCCTTCTCTTCTCTGATTGCTCTGGCTAGTACTTCCAACACTATGTTGAATAGGAGTGGTGAGAGTGGGCATCCTTTCTAGTGCCTGTTCTTAAAGGAAAAGCTTTCAGCTTTTCCCCATTCAGGATGATATTGGCAGTGGGTTTGGCATATATGGCTTTAATTATGTTGAGATACTTTCCCTCTATACCTAACTTATAGCGGGTCTTTGTCATGAATGAGTGCTGAACTTTATCAAATGCTTTTTCAGCATCTATAGAGATGATCCTATGGTCCTTGTGTTTGAGTTTATTAATATGGTGTATCACATTTATTGATTTGCGTATGTTGAACCAACCTTGCATCCCTGGGATGAATCCCACTTGATCGTGATGAATAATTTTTCGTATGTGTTGCTGTATTCTGTTTGCTAGTATTTTAGTGAGGATTTTTGCATCTATAATCATCAAGGATATCGGCCTGTAGTTTTCTTTTTTGGTTATATCTTTACCTGGTTTTGGTATCAGGATGATGTTTGCTTCATAGAATGAGTTTGGGAGATTTGCGTCCGTTTCAATCTTTTGGAATAGTTTGTAAAGAATCGGTGTCAATTCCTCTTTGAATGTTTGGTAAAATTCTTCTGTGAATCCATCTGGTCCTGGGCTTTTCTTTGTTGGGAGCCTTCTGATAACAGCTTCAATCTCCTTTATTGTTATTGGTCTGTTCAAATTTTCTACGTCTTCACGGTTCAGTTTTGGGAGCTTGTGTGTGTCCAGAAATTTATCCATTTCCTCCAGATTTTCAAATTTGTTGGCGTATAGTTGTTTATAGTAGTCTCGAATGATTCCTTGTATTTCAGATGAATCAGTTGTAATATCGCCTTTTTCATTTCTAATTTTTGTTATTTGAGTCTTCTCTCTTCTTTTTTTTGTTAGCCATGCTAATGGTTTGTCAATTTTATTTATCTTTTCAAAAAACCAACTTTTTGATTCGTTGATCTTTTGAATTGTTTTTTGGTTTTCAATTTCATTCAGTTCTGCTCTGATCTTAATGATTTCTTTCCGTCTGCTAACTTTAGGATTGGATTGTTCTTGTTTTTCTAGTTCTTTAAGGTGAAGTGTTAGGTTGTTCACTTGCCATCTTTCCATTCTTCTGAAGTGAGCATTTAATGCAATGAATTTTCCCCTCAATACTGCTTTTGCAGTATCCCACAGGTTTTGGTATGATGTATCATTGTTTTCATTAGTTTCAATAAACTTTTTGATTTCCTGCTTGATTTCTTCTTGGACCCATATGTCATTAAGTAGAATGCTGTTTAATTTCCAAGTGTTTGTATAGTTTCCACAGTTTTGTTTGTTATTAATTTCTAGTTTTAATCCATTGTGGTCTGAGAAGATACATGGGATAATTCCAATTTTTTTGAATTTATTGAGACTTGATTTGTGACCTAATATGTGATCTATCCTGGAGAATGATCCATGTGCTGATGAGAAGAATGAATATTCTGAGGTTGTTGGGTGGAATGTTCTGTAGATATCTGCCAATTCCAATTGGTCTAGAGTCTTGTTTAGATCTTGTGTTTCTCTACTGATTCTTTGCCTAGATGATCTGTCTAATATTGACAGTGGAGTGTTCAGGTCCCCTGCTATTATGGTATTAGTGTCTATTTCCTTCTTTAGGTCTAATAGAGTTTGTTTTATAAATCTGGCTGCTCCAACATTGGGTGCGTACATATTTATGATTGTTATGTCTTCTTGATGGATCAGTCCTTTTATCATTAAGTAGTGTCCCTCATTGTCTCTTTTTATGGTTTTTAGTTTAAAGTCTATTTTGTCAGATATAAGAATAGCTACTCCAGCTCGTTTTTCTTTTCTGTTTGCATGGTAAATCTTTTTCCATCCTTTCACTCTTAGTCTGTGTGAATCTTTATGGGTGAGGTGGGTCTAGATCCTGTAGAACAAGAAGCCCTTGAAATAACTGACAAGGAATTTCGAGTGATAATTCTAAGGAAACTGAATGAGATACAAGAAAACTCAGCTAGACATCATGATGAAATGAGGAAAAGTATACAGGATCTGAAAGAGGAAATGTACAAGGAAATCAATGTCCTGAAAAAAAATGTAGCAGAACTTGCTGAACTGAAGTAGTTATTCAGCGAAATAAAAAACACAATGGAGAGTTTAACCAGCAGGCTTGTCGAAGTTGAAGAGAGAACCTCTGAACTTGAAGATGGGCTGTTTGAAATAACACAAGCAGACAAAAAGAAAGAAAAAAGAATCAAGGACATGGAAGAAAATCTGAGAGAGATATCAGACAACCTCAAGCGTTCAAATATCCGAGTCATGGGTATTCCAGAAGGGGAGGAAAATGGAGATTCCATTGAAAACATATTCATCAAAATAGTGGCAGAAATCTTCCCAGGTATAGGAAAAATCACAGATCTTCAGATCCAGGAAGCTCAACGATCTCCAAATGTATTCAACCCAAAAAGGCCTTCTCCAAGACATGTCATAGTCAAATTGGCAAAACTCAGAGACAAAGAGAGAATCTTAAAAGCTGCAAGAGAGAAGCGTCAAATCACCTATAAGGGAGCCCCAATCAGGTTAACATCAGACTTTTCATCACAAACCCTAAAAGCTAGAAAGGAATGGGATGATATTTTCAAAATACTAAAAGACAAAGATTGCCAGCCAAGAATACTCTACCCTGCAAGGCTATCCTTCCGAAATGAGGGGCAAATAGTATATTTCTCAGACAAACAAAAACTGCGGGAGTTCACTACCACAAGACCACCCTTACAAGAAATCCTCAAGGGAGTACTGGGTTTGGTTCCTGAAAAATAACTATCACTGCCATAAAAACCTAAGAAAAATCTGAACCCGCTAGTACAATAAAAATGGCATTCATGAAGAGAAAACAAGCTAACAAAAACACTATCTACAACCTAAGGAACCAACAAACAAAGAAACCAAACAGTAAATCAGAAAGCAAGGAACAAAAGACACCTAAGACAACCAAACAACCAATAAAATGCTAGGAATAAATCAACACCTTTCAATAACAACTCTTAATGTTAAAGGCTTAAATTCCCCAATTAAAAGACACAGACTGGCTGACTGGATCAAAAAGCAGGACCCAACTATATGCTGCCTACAAGAGACCCACCTCTTTCCCTTTATCACTTGCGTTTTTGTTCTACCAGTGGGTTTTGTTCTTTCTTGTGTATTCATGGCAATGTTTACCATTTTTTGAGTTCCAGATACAGGACTCCCTTGAGGATTTCTTGTAGGGCTGGTTGTGTGGTGGTGAACTCTTATAGTTTTTGTTTGCCTTGGAAATACACTATTTCTCCTTCTTTTTTTTTTTTTTTTTTTTTTTTTTTGTTGTTGTTGACTGGTAAGGGGATTGCAACCCTTGGCTTGGTGTTGTCTGCACAATGCTCAGCTGGTGAGTGCACTGGCCACCCCTATATAGGATCCAAACCTGCGGCCTCGGCACTACCAGTGCCACGCCCTCCCGAGTGAGCCACTGGGTCGGCCCCCTCTCCTTCATTTTTGAGGGATAACCTTGCTGGGAATATTCTTAGTTGCTATATTTTAACTTTTGGTGTTTTGCATATATCATCCTATCCTCTTCTGGCCTGCTGAATTTGTTTGAGAAGTCTGCTGTTAGGTTGATGAGGCCTCCCTTATAGGTGGCTTGACACTTTTTTTTTTGCTGGTTTTAGGATTCTCTCTTTGTCTTTCAGTCTGACTATAATGAGCCTCGAAGAGGGTCTTTTTGGATTGAATCTCTTTGAGGATCTTTGAGTCTCCTGAATCTGAAGATCTGTGTTTTCCCTATACCTGGGCAGTTTTCTGCTATTATTTAATTGAATATGTTCTAGTATCTTGTCCTTTTTTTCCCCTTTAGGAATACCCATGATTCAGATGTTTGTACACTTAAGGTTGTCTGCTGTCTCTCTTAGATTTTCTTCATTTTTAAAAATTCTTTTGTGTCTTTTTTTTTGTCTGCCTGAGTTATTTTGAAGAGAATGTCTTCAAGATCAGAAATTCTTTCTTCTGCTTGCTCTAGCCTGCTGCTTAAGCTCTCATTTGTGTGTTTTTAAAAATTTTGTTTAATGACTCCTTCAGTTCCATGAGTTCTGCTACATTATTCTTTTTAATTAATTAATTTGTAAATTTCTTCCTTCATACTTGGGATAGTTTTGCTCAGTTCCTTATGTCGTCTAACTGAATCTTCTTGTATCTCATTAAGTTTCCTTAAGATTTTTACCTAGGATTATTTTTCAGTCATTTCAAGGGTTTTCTGCTCCATGAGAGTTACTGTATTCCTTTGGTGGACTCACATTTTTTTATTTCTTATTTCTAGTATCTCTATGTTGATGGCTGGTCATCTGGTATAGTAATTGCTTCTTCTGTTACTCTCCTTCCCTGGAATCTGCTAGTGACCCTGCTTGGGTCAATTCAGTTGAGTGGTCAGTAGTCTGCCTGCACAGTGGCAGTGGCTGCTACAGCTGCTGCTGTAGTAGCAGGCCATCCTTGCAGTGGTGGTGATTGTGGAGGTGGCTTTGGTGGGCTGCCTGTGTGGCAGCAGTGGCTCTGGCTGCAATGCGCGGCTTGCACAAAGATGGTTGCTGCCTGGTGGCACTGGTTGTGGTGGTGACTTCAGCAGTGGTGGTTGCAGCAGCTGCCCACTTGGCTGCAGTTTCCACAGTGGTCGCCCATGCAGGTACAGTGTCTACAGCAGCAGCACAGTTATTTTGTGTCAGTGGCAACAGCGTCAGCAGCTGCAACTGCCTCCCTTGCATCTGCAGTGTCTGCAGTGGCAGCAAGGTTACCTTGTGGGGGTGGCAGTGATGTCAGTGGCTGCAACTGCCTCCCTTGCATCTGCAGTGTCCTCGGAGGTGTCTTGGCAGCAGTGGTGCCATCTTGTGGTGGTAGCAGTGGCACTTGTGGCTGCAGATGTCTCTCTTGCATCTGCAGAGCCCATGGCTGCAGTGATGGGCAATCTGCAGGACTGATGCTCTTTGGGGAGCTGCTCTGCAATGGGCAACAGTTCTGGGACCAGACAATGGTTCCGATGACTGTGGCAGCACTGGTGGTGGGCCTCTTTCGATCTTCTGCAGGAGTGACATGCCCTGGGCACCTCTAATCCATCATCTTCCACCTTAGGATTTGTGATCATGACCTCCCTATGACCTTTCCCCTTTCCTCCCAGAGCAGACATATTGGGGCACCCACTGTAGGGTTCAAGGACTCCAGAATCTATGTTAAGTAAATAAAGGAAACTGGGCTAACTCATATGAAAGTATACATCACATGCATCTTGTTGGTTTTTCCACCTCATATTTCACTCAGGGATAATTTCGGGTCTCTGCAATGGTGTCCCATCATCAGTGTGAATTTCGAGGTGTAGAAAGGGTAGTTCTCTCCCCGTCTCTTTCCTGGATGAAATGGGAATGTTCTCCTTATTCCTGCAGCACATACGGGTCCCCAATGATCTTGTTGGCCTTCATTGGAACTTCACATTCCCTATTACCTCCAAAGGTATCTGTCATTGGAGGCCAAGTGACATGAGGTGAACATAGTACACATAAAAGAGAGGATTTCCTATTGGCTTATGTTACAGCTTTATGGCATTTTTCATATAATCTGTTCACTTCTTAATATAGTATAATTCATTCACTTTTTGACCACTGTCATGCGTTTAGCAAATATTTTTTTTTTTTTTTTTTTTGTCGTTTTTTCGTGACCGGCACTCAGCCAGTGAGTGCACCAGTCATTCTTATATAGGATCCGAACCCGCGGCGGGAGCGTTGCCGCGCTCCCAGCGCAGCACTCTACCAAGTGCGCCACGGGCTCGGCCCTAGCAAATATTTTTATTAGGCTGTCTGTAACAATGCCTAGATCTGTTCCTTGCGAGGTGGCCATTAATTTAGATTTATCAGTTTATGAGAGTATTCTATACTCCCTCTCCAAAGTTCTCCTATTGAAGAAAGAATGATGAACACATTTAATTAACAGACAAGATATTCATTTGTTCCTGAGGCTATCTATTCAAAAGGGAGATACACATTTCACAAGTTTTAATTCTAATCGTGGGCTGAGAATTTTGCTGATATTTCTTTACAATTTATGTAAACATGGTATGGCAATTTGAGATACTATTATTCCATGAAGCAATTACATAAGGATGTATTATGAATGAATCAAATATCTCTGTCTGTCTCTCCCTCACACACATTTAATACATGTGCATACCCTAAGTCATAACACACACGTGTACACACACTCCTACCCAAAATGCACTCACACAATGCTACTGACCCAAACTCAATAGGGTGATTTTTTTCTATCCTTTCTGATAGATTTTCATTGATTTATTCATATCACTGTCCCCAGTAGCAATGATCACCTCTCTTTGGAATATCTTTCCATCTTCTGTTTTTTTATAGAGATCCTTTTTTTCCTTTAAAGCCTGCCCTGATTAGTCCAGCTCACTCTGTTCTCTTCCTTATTTATTTTCAGATATGGTTTATGGTCAGTAACATACCATTTAAGACTACAGTTATTATCTACCTGCTTCAGGTGTATTATGTTGTCCACAAAAGACTAGGGACCCAGGAAGAACTCCAATGAGATGTATCTGACAATGCCTGGAATAGAGAAGGTTTCCAAAAATTTTAGTTGCTTTCAATATGAAATATTAAACCTTTGTATTCTTCATAAGCATCTAATACAATGCTGGGGCTGTAATTGATGTTAATAAATATTTCTTTGTGTGATTTCATTGCTAATTAAGTAAAGACAATTGTCTGTGATAAAACAGCAGGCTTAAAAATAATTGAAACATGGTTAGCACCAGATAATTGTTTTTTCCTAGAACAGGAAGTTTTTCATCAATGCAGTTTTTATGAAGCTACATGTGCAGGAGTAGCCTTTGGGGGTGTTCAGAAAAAATCTGCCTCTGAGGAGGTCTTAGAAAGTGGGCTTGAAGTCAACATTGCCTCTGGGATGTCCTCAGCAGGGAGGAACTAATGAATGTAAAGGGTTGTAGGATGCAAGTGATGGAAAGCTGAGTTTACAGAAGAGCATATGGACCCCTCTGCCCTGGTGTAAAGAGAAGACTGTTTTCCCCAGTGCTAGAGTGTTGCCTGCCCTAGTAGGGATGCAATAAATATTTATTGAATTAATGTAGATATCCTTTATGAATACTTATGTCAAG
Source organism: Cynocephalus volans (assembly GCF_027409185.1). NCBI lineage: Eukaryota > Metazoa > Chordata > Mammalia > Dermoptera > Cynocephalidae > Cynocephalus > Cynocephalus volans. Next base: position 15,526,460 of record NC_084468.1, read on the forward strand.
CAAGTTTTGTGATTTCTCAATCTGTTGATCACAAATATTCATGCCAGACAATATTTCTGGAAGAAATTATATCGGCAGAATGCAAAGCCCAAGGTGATCTTTGGATAACCTGTTGGCCACATTTTTTGGTGTTAATCACTAACATATCTTATGAATTACTTTAGAGGGCCAAATTTCTCAGTTTCAATACCAGTTAGGAACTAGATAAAAATGTGCCAGAATCAGGACCTGTCTCTCCCTATAGGCAGGTAGATTCCTGTTTATTGCTTACATAATTTACCATTTTGCCCAGAGAAAAGGCTTAGAATGCAGGCAAGCTTGTAACAGGTGTAGTGTATGTTCTTGTTTTTCCTAGTAGCAGATGGTGCTGAAAGAAGATCATCTCTGTGGGGCCATTACAGGATAATGCACAGGAATAAATAAGCACCATGATAGGTCTCAGCAAAGAAAGCCGGATCTCAGGTCGGTCCAGCATTTGGAAATGGTGCACAGACACTGAGCGGGTTTGTCTATCAGCTCACAAAGACCCATTTAAAACTCTAGTTTTTTCCTTTTTATTTTCCTCCATATAAAATTTTCCCCCACAAATCAACCAACCTCCTTCTCATTTGAATTATAGGTAGTGTATTAAAAAGGATCTAAATAAAAGGAAGTTCTTGTGGCAGTGCTTTTTACTGAAAGGAAGAAGGTAATTTTCCTTGGAGTTCCTCCCCAGCCCCCAGCAATTTCTATTTTTATTTTTATGCATTTTTATGGGACCTGGTCTTTGATCTTGCCCTCTTAAAAACCAAAGGAGCAAAGGAAGGTCAATTCCAGCAGTTCTACCCTAATGTACCTCTGCTATTTTGCATGAAGGACATAGTATGAATATAATTTAATCTGGTATTGCACTGAGGATATGATTATTTTCTTTTGTGCAAAGGTAATTTTCATCTTTCCTGGAAAAAACTAACCCCATGGGTCTCTCTCTCTCTCTCTCTTATGTGCACGTTATATATATAATTAAACTGAATATATATACCTACTGAATATATGTATTATATATATAAAAATTCAGTACATATACTCTTTCTTTTTCTTTTCTTTTCTTTCTTTTTTTTTTTTTTTGCAGCTGGCTAGTATGGGGCTCCCAATCAGTAGATAGGCTCTTGTTTCTCATACTTGAATACATATTTAAATTCGTCAATGCCAGGATAGTATTTCAGCAGGACCTAGGCTCACCTTCTCCTTCTTGCTTAAATTTTATATCTTAATATCCTAGCCTCAGCAGTATTTGAGGAATATTGTTCCCTCAACTTAATACAATTTTTTCCACATGATGTATTCTTAGTCTGTCCCTTATCTTCCCTTCACTTGCTGACACCACTGTTTAGTCCATTTGGGGCTAAAATGCCTTAAAAGCAAACATGCAATATTTTAACATTCTGCCTGATTCTTTAACACTGCTATATTCATTAGCAAGAGATTCTGTCTAGTAGTTTAGTTAAATGGATTTCACCCCTTTTAAGAATAAAAGAGCAAAGAATTCCATGATATCTTTGACAAATAAAAGGTGGTGCACAGATACAAGCTTATCAAAAATAATAACATTTTCTAAAGCATCTGGGTGTGCATGTGTGTGCATGCACATGTGGGTTTATGCATATAATCACATATCCACAACTAGATTTATTTTTCTTATTTCTCAATGCTATAATTATCAATGCTTCTGAAATCTCATTATGCATCTGGATCTAAGACCTACGGAAGTGTTTCATTTCCTATAATTAAAAAAAAATTATTCTTAATGTAGCATTTAAAATGTGGCTTTTATATGGCCGAAGTCTGCATTAATACAGGCATTTGAACTATAGTTAACCTCTGCAGTGCAAACATCTGTGGGCCCCGGTGGGTTAATTTTTGATTGCTTGCTCTACCTGCATCCTTGGAACTAAAGAAGCACGCACGAGAAAGAAAAAAAACAGACTGTCTTTGTGATGTCACGTGCATCTGCCTCTAAATTTCTGTCTTGAATATAAATGGCAACAAGAATTGAAAGAGAAACCAGAAGAACAATCTCTCCTGAACTGGGATTATTCCAGTTTAAAGCTCTTAATTAATTATTTCCAGTCGTTGCAATTTCTCAAACACTGGGTGCATATGTGGGTGGTGATGGGGTGTGTAGGGTAAAGAAGATTTGTGAGAATCGACTAAATCTGAAGAAACCTTGTGTCATTCTCCCTCCGCACCCCCCAACTTAGCTAAATTGCCAAACGGCAATCACTGGAGTATAAACAAAGTTAAGAGAATGATTTTTTCCCCAAGGCCTTGTGTTTAATAGTAAGGAACATGCAGAGAAGCAAAATTATTGTAATGCAGATCCTATAGACCAAGTTATTAAATGAAAACAATACTTTATACAACAGGAATCACATAAAAGAAAATCACCGCTTTAGTTGGACAACTTAATATGAATTCCTTTTATTGTTTGCCATGTCTAATTAGCCTCGGCTTCATTTTATAGGCAATATTTAATCCTTGGTATTTTTAATTTTTTAAAAAAAAAATAATATTATCATCTTACCTTGAGTACAATTATCCATTCCTGTCTGGTAGGAATAAATGTGCTCAGGAGTTACTGCAAGGTAAACATTGCTCAGAAACCATAATTTTTCTATTGTATTTGTCTGGTTAATAAAGAGAGGCATTTTATTTTCCCCTGGCGACCACTTGTACTTTGTTCAGTAATTAAGGAAGTATGTCGGTGCTCCTAGAATTTAGCCTTTCTATAACCTCTGCAGATTTGTCCAGGATGCCAGAGCCAGGAGGTATTATAGTGCTGGATAATTATGGAAAAGCCTGGAATAAAACCAGGGAAGATTCTAATAGTAATACCTTAAACTAGTATCAATAATTTTATCAATACGAAATATATTCTGCCTGAGGATAATCTGTGGGTTTCTTTGCAGCATGTATGTTTCAGATTTTTTTCAGAAATATCTCTTCAGCCACAATGGAATAAGTTGAAAACTGCATGTCATCTCTGTACGTTTTTACGTATACATTTACTGATAGAGGAAGCTGAACCTTTGCTGTAAAATGACTGTTTGAATCCCGGCTCTACCACTAACTAGCCTCCGTAAGCCTTTGTTTTCTCATCTATAGATTGAAAATAATGATATTGCTTGCCTCATAGTATTATTGTGTGGGTTAAATGAGCCAAAACATGTAAGGCACTTTGTACGGTGCTGTACGCATTATAAGAGCTCAATAAATATTTTAATTATTACCATTGTTAAAATGCACTTATATTCTTATATAGACTGTGCATTGGACTATGATGTCATGATGCTGATTTTTGCAAAAGTTCATGAAATCATTCTACTTACTTTCTTTTCAGTTTATCAGGGCAAAGCACAGTTACAAGCAATCCCTGTGAAGTGCACTTTCTTGCCTTGTTCTATTCATGCTTCAAGTCTCCACCCAGATGCTTCCTCTTCCTGGAGGCTTTTTCTTATTCCACTCCTTCCAGATGAGACCCTTTATTCTGTATGGCACAGCATTCTGAAAGCTCTTTTGTGAAGGCTCTGCCATTGTAAGTGTGTTATAGTTGTTGGTTTCTGTGTCTTTCTCTCCAGAAGGTGAACTTCATGTCTTATTTATCTTGGCATCTCCACTGTTTTGTGCACATGTGGCCATAGAAAGAGATCAGTAAATGTGTCTTGAATAAATAAGTGAAGTATAAAATACTGTTATTGATGTTTGCAAATACTGATCTTCTTTCAGTGATGTCCTCCTTATGTTATTTTCCCCCTCGGATGATCTTTAACTGAGTTTTTGTTTTTTATTCAAGTAATCTTCAGAACTTGTGGAACATCCTTTTAAAATGTTATGTTGAGGTAAAAGACTGGTATACTGAAAACTGCAAAATGTTGTTGAAAAAATTAAAGAAGACACACATAAATGGAAAGGCAGCTCATGTTCATGAACTGGAAGACTTAATATTGTTAAGATGTCCATACTACCCAATGTGATCTACAAGTTCAATGCAATCCCTATGAACATCCCAATAGCATTTTCACAGGAAAAGAAAAATTCATCCTAAAATTTGTATAAAATCTCAATGGATCCTGAATAGCCAAAACAACTTTGGAAAAGAATAAAGTTGGAGGTCTCACACTTTCTGATTTCAAAACACTACAAAGCTACAATAATAAAAACAGTGTGGTACCGGCATAAAGACAGACCAATGGAATAGACTGAGTGGCCCATTAATAATCCCTCTCATGTACTGTCAGGTGATCTTCAATGAGGGTGCCAAGTCCACTCAATGAACAAAGGACAGTATCTACAACAAATCTACAAAATTTCCTAAATTTTCTGGGAAAATTGGATATCTACCTATAAAAAAATGAAGTTGGATTCTTATCTTATACTATACCATATAAAAAAATTAACTCAGGATGGATGAGAGACCTAAATGTAAGACTTAAAACTATAAAACTCCTAGAAGACAACATAGTGGAAAAGCTTCATGACATTGGACTTGGACATGATTTCTTGGATATGACACCAAAAGCACAGGAAACAAAAGCAAAAATAGACAATGGAATTACATCAAACTTAAAAACTTTTGTGTATCAAAGGACACAATCGACAGAGTGAAGAGGCAACCTACAGAATGGGAGAAAGTATTTGTAAATCATATATCTGATTAGGAAGTAATGTCCAGAATCTAAAAAGGAATTCTACAACTCACAGGAAAAAATCATATAGCCCATTTAAAAAATGAACAGAGGGGGGCCGACCCTGTGGCTCACTCGGGAGAGTGCAGCGCTGGGAGCGCAGCAGCGCTCCCGCTGTGGGTTCGGATCCTATATAGGGATGGCCGGTTGGCTCACTGGCTGAGCGTGGTCACAAAAAAAGGACAAAAAAAAAAAAAAAAAAAAATGAACAGAGGACTCAAATAGACATTTCTCCAAAGATAATAAGCATATGAAAATATTCTCAACATCACTAACATTAGAGAAATGCAAATCAAAACTGCAATGAGATATTGTCTCATACCCACTAGGTAACTACTCTCAAAAAACCCCAGAAAATTTAAAGTGTTTGTGAGAATGTGGAGATACTGGAACCATTGTGGACTGTGGGCGGGATTGTAAAATGGTGCAACTGCTATGGAAAATAGTAAGGAGGTTCCTCAAAAAAAATTAAAAATAGAATGGCCATATGGTCCAGCAATTCTACTTCTGGGTATATATCCAAAGGATATGAAATCACTATATTGAAAAGATATCTGCATTCCCATGTTCATTGAAGCAGTATTCGCAATATCCAAGGGTGGAAGAAACCCGAACATCCATGGATAGATGAATGAATAAACAGAATGTGGTATATACATACAGTAGAATATCACTCAGCCCTAAAAAGGAAGAAAATCCTGTTACATGATACAGTATGGATGAAACTTGAGGACATTACGCTAGGTGAAATAAGACAGTCATGAAAAGTCAAATACTACATGATTCTACTTATATGAGATATCTAAAGCAAATTCATCGAAAAAGAAAATAGAATGGTGGTTATAAGAGGCTATAGGGAGGGAAAAAGAGGATTTATTTTTAATGGGTATAGAGTTTCATCTTTGCAGGGTAAAAAGTTCTGGAGATCTGTTTTACAACAATGTAAATATAACACTGAACTGTACCCTTAAAAATGGTTAAGACAGTAAATTTTCTGTTATTTTTTTAACCATAATAAAAAATAATGTATTTTTTTTATATATACATGTTATACAGCATTTAGGAGAATTACATGTCATTTCATTTTCTCCCCCAAGAGCCCATGAAGTAGATATTTAGCTAGGTGGGGAAGCAAACCTTTCTAAAACCATCACATATTTAATTGTTTTAGTTAGTATGTTGATGTACCAATTGTTAAGACTAAGATGAGAAGAAACCAGAGAAAGCAGAGTAAAAGCAAAACTGTCATCCAGGGAGGGCATCACTCATGGGATCTGATTTGCTGCTTGCCAATAGCACAGATACCAGAAATCCAAATAAGACCATGAACAGATTTGTTACCCGAAGGTGAGAATCTGGCTGCGTGCCTTCCTCGGGCTAGATTTTGTTAGTTTGCACATGAACAACTAAGGCTCAGAGGGATCATGTCCTTGCTTAAGATTGTACAAACAGCACAGAATGCGTGGTGATTCAAGCCAAGGTGTATCTGACTCTGCAGACCCCAAGCTTCCTCTGTACAAGGGCTTCACGGTTGTAGTCATCACTTCACTTGCCAATGGGGTCAGTGTCGCCATGCTCCTGCCCTGGCCGTCATCTGAAGAACCCATGCATTGCTGCAGCATGACCAAATTTGAGCCCAGAGGGTACAGCCCTACTTAGCCTCTTCCATCATGGATGGGGGGACCACCCGGGGGTAAAAGCAAGGCTGGGTATAAGAGTGGCAAATGGGGGAGCTTCCAGGAGTTCTTTTCTAAAAAGGGGCATACATGTCTGAAATAAATCAGCAAAATGTAATATTCTCTCTCTTTCTAAAATAGGCAATAGACTTGGTGTGCCAATGTGTGTGTGTGTGTGTGTGTGTGTGTGTGTGTGTGTTTGTGTATGTGTGTGTGTATTGTGATCTATCTTTTTGGATGCATGTCTACAAATCCAGCATAAATTCTGAAACTAAAAATGCATGATCAATGCCATTTACGAAAAGTCAGTGTTCTATGTTATCAAAATTTCAAACCTTAAATATGTGTCCTTAGAACTTTTCTAATTTTCCCCTTACAAACAAATTAAGAAAGTAAACTGGAGAGAGAATAAGTATTATACAAAAGTGGGGTAATGTTTGATCTCTGCTCCTCTCCTCCCAGTTTTTTTTCTGGCTATGGACTGTGATCTGTCTGTGGTAGCATATTACTCAGTAAAATTATTTATTTTTTTTAAAAATAATTTTATTATATTATGTAAGTACAATTAAAATTCTTTTTATAATTTTATCAATAAAAGTATTTTTTTCCTGATTCTATTAAATAATGGTTGGGTGAATATTTGCAGAATATTGGTTTGGAGGGGTGCCAAATCATTAGCCAGCTCACGGAGCCACATTTTGTGACTGTTTGGGGTAGTGACACAGCTAGCAAGGGAGCTTTTGCCTTGTGTGGTTCGGGGCATTTGGGCCTCTCAAAAGTTTCTTACCTTCTTCCTAAAGAGCACCTCTATCTCCACATAGTGGCCCGGGCCATAAACTTGAACATAAACTTTGTTTCCTCTGTGCTCACCAGCTGTGCCAGATAATCCATCAACAAATCTTTTCAGATCAACATCTAGTTTTAAAATATGTCTGAATTCTATCCATGTTCCTCTCCTTCCCTTTCCCTCATCTCTTTATTATTTACTACTGCTATGCACTGAGTTGTGTCTCCCCAAAATTCATGCGTTAACTGCCTGTGAGACTATACTGAAAGTAGGGCGTGTAAGGAGACAATTAAGGCTAAATGAGGTGATGAAATCATTAAAATCAGGTGGAGCCCTGATCCAATAGAACTGGTGCCCTTACAAGAAGATAAAAAGACACCAGAGATCTTTTTCCATGTGAGGACACAGCAAGGAGGTGACTGTCTGCAAGTCAGGAAGAGAGCCCTCACCAGAATTCAACCATGCTGGCACCCTGATCTCAGACTTCTAGTCTGCAGAATCGTGAGAAAATAAATTTCTGTTGTTAAGCCTCCGAGTCTATAATATTTTGTTATGGTAGCCAGAGAAGGCTAATCCAGCTCTCTTAGTTCCACACCTCACCTGGATTACTGTATAAACTTCCTGTTTCTACTGTTGTCTTCAGTTCATTCTCAATAATGAGTATGTATATGACCCACTAATTCTCCTCCTAATTACTTACCCAACAAGAAATGAAAATATATGTATATAAAAAAGACTTGTACACGAATGTTTATAGCAGCTTTATTCATAATAGTCCCAAACTTGAAACAAGTCAAGGGTAAATCAGCAGGTGAACAGATAAACAAATTAGGATATTAATACAATGGAATACTTCACAGCAATTAAAAGGAAACAGTTATGGATATTCAAAGCCACATAGATTAATCTAAAAATATTATGATGTGTGGTTCATGTCAACCACAAAAGAGTATCTTCTATGCGGTTCAATTTATATAAAGTTCTAGAAGAGGCAAAACTAAGCGATAGTGTTAGAAATTAGAGCAGCAGTGGTGAGAGAGGATATTGATTAGAAAGAGGCAGGAGGGAAAATTTTGGGGTCAATTGGAGTGCTCTATGTCTTGATTAGAGTGGTATTTATGTGTACATTTGTCAAAACTCTCAGAACGGTATACATGAAATTTATGCATTTTATTGTATTAAATGATATAAAAGAGTAGATGCACACAAGAGCCGCTAATGAACTAAGCATACCTTATCTGGGACACAAAAGTTGTCACAAACTCTAGCCTTTTTATATTTAATATGGTCAAGTAAAAGGGTGACCAGAGAAGGTAAATTTTTCAGTATAATATTTCAAATGTTGGCATAACATTTGCAAAATCTGATCCTATTACTGATCCTATTACTACCACTTGTTTCTGCCTGCCCAGCATCCTGACCCTCTTATTTTGCTTGTAATGTCCTGCTTTTACTTTTGGAAGTTTCCTCTCAGCATTGCAAATGATCTTCGTGGGATTGTCCATCAAGTTGTGCTGTTTACTCCAACAAAATTGAGGACACAGGGTCCAAGGAGGTAGGTCAATGAATCATTTTCTCCTGGAAAACAGAGTCTTGAGTAGAGTGATCCATGGTTGGAATTCCGTCGATCTGTTGGCAGTGCCCTAAGATTTCTGGCTGAGATCCCCAGGGCTCCCCTGGCTCCTGCCTTTCCTGAAGCCTGGAATATTATTATGTCTTTCACTCCTATGAGCTTCTTTGCATTTTTTCCAATAAATTGTTCGACTTTTCTAGTTTATATAGGGGGCATCACCTGCTGCTGTTTGTAGCCAAAGAACCTGTACACCTGTTGCTGGCTTCTTATACTCCTTATGATAAAGCCCAAATCCCTTAGCATGGCTCTTTAGGTTGGGCTCCTCCAGAAGCAGACCGTGAGCAAGGATGTGAGCAAGAGTAGCTCATTTGGGGGGTGATCCCAGGAAGAACTGGTAGTGGAGTGGGGAAGTGAGATGGGGAAGGGAAAACAATCAACAGAGGGTTCAAATCCATTTTGGTCAACATGTGGGTGACTGGGATTCCGTTCAGCAGGGAACATTGGGAGACAGTGTAGGACATGGTAAGAGCTATCCCACCCAACTCCCACTTTTCATTAGCCCAGGGCTGTTCCTGCTGCATTAGCTCCCTGGAACTCTGAGCCTGACCTTCTTCTTAGGGCTGAGAGAAAACTCTCAGGTGAGGAGTCACAGATAGGGGCAGGAGGAATTGATCAGTATGGACTGGAACAACGATGCCAAGATATCATGGTTGGGCAAGGAGAACATCTGCCAGCCAACCTTATGGGCCTCCTGAGCTCTGCCATGATTGTGACCACCCCTCCCCTTATAAGTCTGTGCTCTTGAACTTCTTTTGGTTCCCTGGATGCATCATGCTCTCTAAGCTCTCTAACCCTCATACCTGTGCACAGGCAGAATCTCCTTCAGTCTGGAACACTCTTCCATCCTTTTCTAACTCCAACCTATCCTGTCTCAGCTCAGATGCTTCTTACTACAGTGCCTCCTGAACCAACCCCAGAATAGGAGTAGGTTCTCCTTATCTGGGCTTTTTTGTACCCTATTCTTCATGCATCACAGCACTTACTATGTCTACACTGTGTTTATTTCTCTGCATTTTCAGCTATATTCTTAGTGCTGTGAGGGCAGCAACCTCATCTTATTCACTGGGGTGATCCCACAGCCAAGAACAGAGCCTGGCACTTATTAAATACTTAATGTCTGAACAAATCAGTGTGAATGAACCAGATAAATATTCATCAGAGAAGGGACAGAGTGGGAATAAAATAATAGGGTCCACATTGGTGGACGTAAGAGGGTCAACACTGTGTTGTGAGGTGCCTGACTGCCTGACACATGTGTGCAGTTGGTGCTTTTGATCATGGATGGGTTGGCCAGGCTTAAGCCTTCAGGATCAGGTTGATAACTTCACTGCCAGCACTTTGGGCACACTATATTTTCTGCCCACCCTGTCACCACCTGCGCTCTACATACACTGCCCCTTTTCCTAATCCTTAATTTCTTGTGGGCAACTTTACCCTTCGTTGATTGGGAGAAGGCCCTTGAAGGCACAGTGTTTTCTCACTTCAAAGACATTGGAACACCCTATCTCAGGATAATGTCCCTTTATAAAACTAAACTTCTTGTATTATATTTTACCAAATTCTGCACATACCTCTAAACTTAATATTATAGATATCTATTTTTCTCACCTGAATTTTCAAGCTAATTCCTTAGCTTTTAAGAAAAAAATCTTAAATGCTGCTTACATGTTATTAAACATAGAAGTTTTCACAAAGGGCCTGCAGGGTCTTTTTCCTGATATATATTTCAGCATTCTATGGATGCTCAAGTCTTTGGAGAAGCCTAGAGTCTTGCTTAAGCAATGTGGTCCAAACAAGGCAATTACTTGAGGTCTCTCTGTTCCCAATAATATTTGAAACAAAGAAAAAGAAATTATTTTTTAATCATAGGTGACCCTCTAATGAATGCGCACATTGGATTTGAAAGGTTAATCTATATGAAAGTTCAAACAAATAAACAAACGAACAAAAATAACTAATGGTAACTGATTAGATATCTCAACTGCATGGAGAAAATCAAGAGCTTAAGGGTAGATTTTATGTAATTTATGTAATTCTGGTTATTTGTATTTTAGATTTCCTTAAATAACCCACCAAGAACAGTTGAAAACACCCTCTCTTTCCCATAGAGAAAACATATTTCTTAGTTTGTGGAAGGACTTGCTAGATCTCTAACATATTGTAGGTGATATTTTGTGTGACAGCAAAAATATGTAAAACTCTCATTCAGTACGTTATATTTTCAAAATTAACTGCAAATAAAAAATGATGATTTCTCCAATGCTATTTTACTTTTATAGAGATAACACCAACAACTATCATATTAAGAGCTAAAAATGCGATACTCTGGGTTGAGCAATGTGGTTAATTTTTTTTGGCCTTTATCATGCTCTTTAACATTCATTTACCTCTGTTATAGACAAGGCACATGGAACACAAAGATAATTGAGGCATGGCCCACATGCTTAAAGAGCTTCTAATTCAAGTAGAGAAGAGAAGAAAAATATCCAAATAACCACAATCCCCAACAGAACACGATCAGCCATGCTAGGAGAGGTACTAAGTTGTAGGCGAGTTCAGAACCCTGAAAGACTGTCTGTGTTTGGGAGGTGGGAAGGTTTCTTGGAGGTAGTGACCTTAGAATTAGGTCACAAAATATGGGTAGGACTTTACCACAGGCAGAAAGGCAGGAAGAGATGGGAGGACATTTTGGGAAGAAGAAATCATGTGAACAAAACCGTGAAAAAGAACACTCTGTGGGGTGGTGTTGAGGCACAGGATGTATGCAATTTGGCTGGAGTAGGAAATACCTAGGAGAGGAGTGAGAGAAACATCTGAACATTTAGGTTGGTCCCTGATTGTGAAGAAACTTGACCACATGGTTAAGAAATTTGGAATTTGATCTGAGGGTATGATCACTAGAGTGCCTACGCAGTGGAGCGGCAGGATTGACCCTGCGTTAGGAAGGTTTCTCTGGTAGTGTGTGCAGGCCTTCTCCCACAGATGTTGGAAAAAAGTCCCAAAGCCTTAACATGGCATATAAGCCCTGGCAGCCTCTCCAGGCTTCTCTCTCACCATAGCCCCCTTGCTCTCCAGGCACATTGGATATCTCTGAGCTTGGCTGGGTGCCAACTGCCTCCCACCCCTTCCACAGCCAGTTGACACCCACATCTTCTTTCACAACTTTACTAAATGTCACATCCTCAGGAAAATTGTCCTGACCACCAGGCATCTTTTCTTTTCCTTTGTATCTTATCATTTATGCCAATCGTGAAATTAGTTGTTTACTGTGTTGCTCCGCCTGTTACAGGTGAGGAAATTGAGGCTCAGAAAACTGAGACACCCCAGAATCTATAAGAGAAATATTTCCAGTGTTGAGTCGATTTTATGTAATGATTCTTGTTTGCAGTTTCTGGTTTAGAAAAACATCAGTACTTCCTCTTCTGTAATAACTTCTATGATAACTAATAATTTAAATTATAGAGGTTTATAATTTTCATCTTCACGTGGATGTGGTGATATCTCACTTGACCTTCGTAACACTCCTGGGAAATGTATACAGTGGGTGTTACCCTGTTTTACAGAAGTGCAATTCAGGGCAGAGAGGCGGCTGGCCCAAGGGCATGGCTTGTAAGAGACAGACTGGGACTTTAGTGTATCCCTTCTGACTTTGAGTCCTGTTCTTTTGATAGAGTTGCTTTTATGCTCAAATGAAACATCATGAAGATAAGTTAATATAAGTGCAAAAATGTAATGTGTAGTATGTATATCTAACATTCGATTAATGTATGGAGAAATGGCAGAAGAACACAGAGACTGAGTTGAAGAATGGAGTGAGTCAGATTAAGACACTGATGAACTTCCAACATGTCTTTAAGTCAATCTAGAAAATTAGCTAGGAAAAAAATTATTTAAATGCTGCCTAAATGACCTCAATTTCTATTCCAATAAATTACCTGTCTTCTTTGCAATTAGTCATCCAGCTTGTCGGCCATATGACGAGGATTTATTTTCTGTTTTAGGCATTGATATCAAGCAAATGGGCAGACTGCCACGGAAGAACCTGGCTGTGCTTGCAGGTGATATGGAGGAGGGGTGGGGGAGGGGAGAGAAGCAGAAGCTAGGATTTATCATCTTGAGAAATTTTCTTATTGTTTAGTCAGCTTTGAGTTGATTTTCTGGCTTTGTTCTATAATTGAGTTTTAGATCTGCTGTTTGGAAGTTGGGAGACTTTTTCCTATTATGTCTGGCTGCAGGCCAGCTGGGCAGAGGGGAAGCCAGAGCGTGTGCAGGCTTAGTCCTAGAAAGCAGGGTGGGAGTGACACTTAGTTTGTTATTTGAAGGGTGGGGTCTTGAGAGGCAGCCAGATTTAATGACACTGTATTTAATTGTATGTCACTGGAGATGCTGTGGTCTGAAGCAGGAGAGGGGCTATGAACCAGAACCTGGGGGAAACAGAAAAACAGGAGACTGAAATGTAGGCACAAGTGGACACGGAACTATGATTGATGCTGCTGGAGGATGTTGCTTGTGCCCAGGGCTATGCTCTCCAGATCACTGCAAGGATGCTTGTTCTTGCCCATTAGGTCTTCATAGCACTTTCAGCCCTAGGTAGTTCAAGTTGCCAAGAACACCTCAGGTCAAGCTCCCCACCCCAGATCCTCCTAAAGCATTGTTCTTGGAATGCCATCAAACTCAGATATCACGTGCAGCAGTTTCTACAGGCAACATAGTCGAGATTTCAATTTGGTTTATTTTTATAACCCATCGTATACTTTACTTAATAAGTTTATTTACTGTCTGTTCTCCCCTCAGACAGGGATTTTTGTCTATTTTTATTTTTATTTTTTAACTCCTGTATCCCCAGTGCTTAGAACTATGCCAGGCATGTAGTAGGCTTTCAATAAATATTTCAATAAATAGATAATCTTACATTGGGTTGAGTTCTGTGCTCCTTTTTACCTATCCATCCATCCAATCACTTATGAGCCAGTTACTCTTGACTTTCTCTCATACTGCTTTTCCCCTTATTTATTATTCCCCAACTTCCTTGGCTTTCTTTTTGCTCCCTAATCAATCCAAATTGGTTCCCCGCTGAAAGCCTTTGCACGTGTCTTTCCCTTTGCCCAGAAAAGTCTTCTTCCAGATCGTCTCACGGTGGTCCCTTCAGATCATTCAAGTCTCAGCTCAAATGTCAAGTCTTCCCTGGCAACCCTACCTAAATCCTCCCCTGCCCCCACCCCAATCACTCCAGTCACTCTCCCGTTACACTATTTTAGTATTATTTTTGGGGATAAAATATCATCATCCAAAATTATCTTGTTTATTTATTTGTTTACTGTCTCTCCCTCTAGCTCCTCTTGCCTTGTCCCCTGGGAGAATGAAAATTCCTCTAAAGCAGAGATGCCAGTAATTTGTTTCCCATTGCACGTTCTGTGTCTAGATCCAAGCCTAGAAGATGTTTGGTGCTTAATAAATATTTATTGCCTATAGGATCAGGATTATGCTTCATGGAGTTAAATTACCTGTATTGAAACCCAGCTCCACCAATAACTATCCCTGTGACTTGGGGACAGTGTTTGACTTCTCTATGCCTAAGGTGCTTACCTATATATGAGTATCATAAAAGTAAATGTGTCATGTGATTGTTGTGGGGATTAGTAATGACAATAATAATAAAGATAGCTAACATTATTGATCTGTTACTATATGCCAAACACTGTTTAAAAACTTTACCTGTACTTAATTATTTAATCTCATCACAGCCCTATGAAGTGGGCATTATTTTAATTCCTATTTTTTAGATGTTTCATTTAAGGTTTGGAAAGGCAAATAACATAGTTACTAAAAGGTGGAAAAGAGACTGAAGCCCAGGCAGTCTGGTGCCAGAGCCCGTACTTTTTATATGTGCCTGAGACATAATAATCACTCAATAAATGTAAGCCATTATTATTATTAGATATGTAACATTACAAATAAATATACTTTAAATCCTATTATTGTCTCAAAGATGTCAGCTGTGAAACATGCAGCTTAATTAGATTCCAAATAAATTAAGAGGATGTTCACAAAGATGTACAAAATAATTTGTAAATACAATTCTTTTATTACAGAGGGAGTTATTAAAATACAAAGAAACAATATATTGTATATAAAATAAATATATTTTTATTAGTCTTAAATCTTATTGAAAATACAACATGTGCTGCATTACACTGGCAACTGACATCTGTTAAAAACAAGCTTCCAGAATGCCAGTTTGGCTTAGGTAATTCTGTGAAAGAGATTCTGGATTATTCCCCAACAGAAATATCTTGGCGAATTATAGCATACAGGCTTTCAAACTTGCTTGTGAATTGTTAAAACTGAATTGCAAATTGTCAAATGTCAAGGGAATACTGTGTTTTTTGTTCTGTACTTTACAACTTATATTATGGATATTTGTATACTTATCAATATTTACTAAACTGCAATATTTTTTAAAGAGCAGGTAATACATTTTCTTCATTATTTTTCTCTCTATATTTACTCCAGAGATTTTTATTTAGCAGGGAATAAAAAATTTATTTACCACTTGTAGTTAACTTATGCATATTTGGGTTTTGTATTTCATATTCAGGGAAATTGTTTTTCCTGGAATTAAACCATGACATTGAGTGATTAAGTGTATATATGTCAACTATGGTTTATAGGAGATATAGCACCTCTGTTCAAATGAAAGATTTGTGTTTAGATCTTCTATAAGGGCAGAGGGTGTACCCAGTAAAGGCATTTAAAAAATAAAAAGCTGGAAAGGACGTTGGGACCACATAATCCAATTTCTCCCTTTTACTGATGAGGAAATGGAAAATCAGGGAGTGTAAATGACGTGTCTAATATCACACAGCTAGTTAGTACCAGAACTACAATGGAGAACCAGGTCTCCTGATTCCTGTACTAACGCTTTGTCAGAGGGCAGAGATAATATGCTCCAGGAATTTTGTTTTCCTATCATAGACAGTAGAACTTAGAAAATATAGATGAATGGATAGTTAATGTGACCATTAGACCATCTCTCTCAAAGAACAAATGTGTTATGCAAAATTTTCATGAGTCTTTTAACTAAATCTATTAATAAGAGTCTGTGAGTGGAGATATATATTTTAGTTTTACTAAAAATAATAAATTTCAGTGATTGAAATAGTACATATTTATTATAGAAATTAGTAACATACAAAAAACCATGAAGGTAAAATAAAAGCAACGCACCATTTTATTTAATAAAAATGACAACCATTTAACTTATAGATATTTGATTTCTATATTCTATATATGTATGTATATGAATATGTGAATGCGTGTATAAAATATATAATTATACACAGTATACATTGTATATAAACATATATATTTATATCTATCAATGCTAGCCTATATTATTATATTTAATATATAATATATAAATATATATAATTAACATTTGTTTAATTGGGATCACATGATGCATTATTTTAAAATTTAAAAATGTGTTGGGAAATGTTATCTCTTTTTTTATCCTTTGAGTTTAAGTTTAGAATTATTTTACTGTTTGGTAGAACTCAGTTTAGGCATAATGATTTTTGAGGAGTAATTGTTTTAATTATTAACATCTCTCCTAAAAGTAGATTATAATCTCTCCTAAAAGTAGAGATTTATGTAGTGTTTCTATTTCTTGAGTCATTTTTGACATGAAATAATTTTCAATATATTGGCATAAATTTGTTCATAACAAAAGAGATTAAATCTCTTTTGTTCCTAGTTTTGTTCAATTTTCATCCCTAGTATCTTTGAGTTTTTGTCTCATTTATTTTATCTACATTTGGATCAAACTTGCCTAATGAAAATCAGTTTTGTTTGATGTTTCAAAGAATCAGCTCTGGTGGACACGGACATGCACCATCAAGACCCTTCTTTCAGGAAGCCTTTGTCACCCAGCTCCTGTTAGTGGACAGCTTCAGCTGTCAACCCCCTCAGGGACTGCCTCAGCTACAGAGAACTACCTGGTCCAAGATCACCCCGTTTTCCCAGGGCAGCTAATGCTCAGTGACTGATTGAGGCAGGGTTGCAAAGGCCAGCTGTTATGGTCAAATGTGGGGCTGTTTTGATAGGTCAGTTCATCTTCAGAGCACCCCATAGGGTTGGCTGAGGCGCTCTGGCTTGCATTACAAATCAGTTTCTCCCTCTGCACAATTCTGCTTCTTCTCCCTTCCTTCCGCAGTGGTTAATCCCAAGAACTCTTACTAATAAACACCCTAAACGTGAAGTTCTGTCTCAGAATCAGCTTCTTGAAGAACCCAAACTTTAGCAATGGGTGCCAGGAGTAGGTCAAGAAAACTGGTATTAAGGTGAGATCTTGCAGTTGTATAATTCACTGCCCAGCCGGCAGTGAGGATCCCATCTTGGGTGGTAGGGAGAGCACAGATAGCTCCTGGCAAAAGGTGGTGTCAAAACTTTTATTGGTGATGATTTGGGATATTTTGCTAGAACGGAATGTGCTAGCTGGTATGAAGTATTAGGCGTTTGTAAAACATGGTGGAAATAGTAAGTGAAAGGACAGTGGGATTAGATGGCTATTACTATGCTCTACTGAAGCTCTAGAAAAAGATACTGAGAGACTGAAATTGAACAATAAGCAATTGAAAGCTAAATGTGAAAGCCAAGGGCCTCTTCGGTAGCCCTGTAAAGAGGATCGCATCTCTCACAATGAGAGAAAGCTGAGGACTTTAATTGGTGGCAATTTGGGACTTCATCAAAGAGTAGTTGTACTCCAAAGAGCAGTTAAACTTCCAGCTAAGCCAGGTCTGTTACATCAAGGGCAGGGCCTCAGTTGGGGATGAATGAGTCCCAGGCACTTGGAATGGGAACCTGTAGGTTGATCCTCCTCTCTCAAACCTTAATTCCCTGAATCATCTGAGTGTACAGAAATAGGATATCCTCCCAATTAAGAGCTATTACCTCACCCCCTTGTTTAAGCAATGCAGAAGACCCTTCCCTCAGGACAACACGTGTCTCTTCAGAATCTGCCACCAGTTTTCTCCTGGCCATGAGGCATATAAGTAGGATTAAGTAGCTGCAAACCCAACTGGGATACGCTAGGCCTGATAAAAAAAAAAATTTAACACCTGGCAAGGACCCCAGGAGATGGTGTGAACTTGCTACTAGGGTGGCTCTGAAAGCATGGAGAAATGATGGCTCATGCTAACTGAGCTCAAAATACCAGAATTTCAATGGCTGACAGACAGCAGAGAAAGGTATTAAAAGGTTCTCAAGAAAGTAGTTAGACTGAAATATTATGTAGCTAATAGGTTAGACTGGAAAAGTCACCAAATGGTTATGTTCCATGGCAAAACCTGGCAGATACTACATTTACTAAGACCAGCAGGTATGCACTGGCGAGAGGGTCACTTGTGGCATTGCAAAGTTCAGTGGTCCTCTACTCCATAGGCTAGGGATGTTGGAAAGAGAGGCCATTATAGGACAAGACTCACTGGGAGTAAAGAGGATGATGGACACCAAACAATAGAGGTAAGGTGACAGTGTCTAACCATCAGAAACCAGGTGGACACAATTATTGTAATGAGTGACTAAGTCAGAGTGGCAGCCAAAGGGGACTGAGTTGTAGAGAGTTTCAGAGATGGTTAATAGAACTGATGTCCCTAGATAGTAATATGGGTTGAATGTTTGTCCCTTCCAACACTCATGTGGAAGATTGATCTTCAATGTGGCAGTGTTGAAAGGTGAAGCCTTTAAGAGGTGATTAGATTGTGAGGGCTCTTCCCTCATGAATGGATTAATTCATTAATGGGTGAATGGATTAATGAGTTATCATGGTTGTGCAGTGGTGGCTTTATATGGAGAGCACATGAAAACACTCTAGCCATTCTCACCATGTGATTGCCTGCATCACCACAGGTCTCTGTAGAGAGTTCTCACCCAGAAGAAGGCCCTCACCAGATGTACCCCCTGGGCCTTGGATTTCCCAGCCTCCAAAACTGTAAAATAAATCACAATTCTTTATACATTACCCAGTTTCAGGTATTTTGTTATCAGTGACAGAAAATGGGCTAATATAGATGGGTAGCCAACAAGGGTTCTAAATTCAGTATACCATCAGAAGAAATCAATACTAGATGATCAGGGAGCTGGGGGCAACCACCACAATAAAATGTCATTATACCTTGCCCTGATTCTGTATCTGAGATAAGTTTCCGGAGCTGGAAACTACTGATTGAGGGAGAAGCTGGTGATGGACAAGGTGGATGAATTCCTAGAAAAATATAATTACCTAAATGACTATGGAGTAAATAGAAAACACAAATAGTTTTATAACAATTAAATTATTAAATTGATGGTTAAAAATCTTTCAATAAGTAAAATAGTTCTAGAAGAATTTACAGGTAAGCACTACTAAACAATTGAAAACAGAAAGTCCCCAGGGAAGGGCAAGGAAGCGGATTTTCCCCCAGAGTCGCCAAAGAAACATAACCCTGCTGACACTTTAATTTTAGGACATCTGACCTCAAGAACTATAAGATGATAAATTTTTGTTGGTTTAAACCACTAAGTCTGTGGTAATTTGCTACAACATCAATAGGAAACTAATACATAAGCTACTTCAAAATACATCTAACAAAAATATCTGAAAACTTTATAAAGGGAATTAAAAAAAGTTTTGAAAAACATTAATTAAAAAATTTTTTTTCCATTGATATTACTTACTGTTTCTCTAACTTTTTTTTGATTATATATATTTGTGGGGCACAGAATCGAATACATGTGTACAATATGTGATGATCAAATCAGGATAATAGTATATTCATGTTTACAAAACATAATCAATCTTTGTGACCCTTAACTAGTTTCTTGCCAACCTCCACCCCCTCCCCCTTTCCACCTTGAATAACCCCAGTTCTGTCCTCTCACTCTTTTTTTTTTTTAGAATGTCTAATGGTTATTTTGATCCTTCCTTCCTTCCTTCCTTTCTTTCTTTTTCTTTGTTTTAGCTCCCACTTATGAGTGAGAACATGCAGTGTTTCTCTTTCTGCGCCTGGCTTATTTCACTTAACATAATTTTCCCTAAGTTCATCCATGTTGTTGCAAATGCCAGAATTTCATTCTTTTTTTGTGGCAGAGTAGTATTCCATTGTGTATATACACCACATTTTCCTTATTCAGTCATCCATTGATGGACATTTAGATTGGTTCCAACTCTTCGCTATTGCATATAGAGCTGCAATAAAAATGGGAGTGCAAGCATTCCTTTGACATGATTTCCATTCCTTTGGGTATGTACCCAGCAATTGGATTGCTGGGTCCTATGGCAATTATATCTGTAGTTGAGGAATCTCCATACTGTTTTTCCTAATGGCTGCACTAATTTACAGTCCCACCAACAGCGTAGGAGGGTACCCCTTTCTCCACATCCTCTCTGGCATTTGTTAGTCTCTGTCTTTTTGATAAGCCAGTCTAACTGGAGGGAGATGATATGTTAATGTGGTTTTGATTTGCATTACCCTGATGTTGAGTGATGTTGAGCATTTTAACATGTGTCTATTGGCCATTTGTGTATCTTCATATGAGCAATGTCTATTTAGCTCCTTTGCCCATTTTTTAATTGAGTTACTTGTTTTCTTAGTGTTGAGTTGTTTGAGTTCTTTGTATATTCTGTATATTAATCCCTTGTCAGATGTATAGTTTGCAAATATTTTTTCCCATTCTTTAGGTTGTCTTTTTGCTCTGGTTGTTTCTTTTTTTGTGTGGAAACTTTTTAGTTTGATATCCCATTTGTTTATTTTTTCTTTTGTTGCCTCTCCTTTCGGAGTCATATTCATAAAGTCTTTGCCCAGTCCTGCTTCCTGAAGTGTTTCCTGTATGTTTTCTTTTAGGAGTCTTATAGTTTCAGGTCTTGTATTTAAGTCTTTAATTTATTTTGAGTTGATTTTGGCATACGGTAAGTGGTATAGGTCTAGTTTCATTTTTCCATATTAATTTCCAGTTTTCCCAGCACCATTTCTTGAAGAGGCAGTGTTTTTCAATGTATGTTCTTGTTGCTTTTGTTAAATATCTGTTGGCTGTAAATATGTGGATTGATTTCTGGGTTCTCTATTCTATTCCATTGATCAGAGTGTCTATTTTTATGTTGGTACATGTTATTTTGGTTATTATAGCTTTGTAGTATAATTTTAAGTCAGGTTGTGTTATGCCTCCGGCTTTATTTTTTTTTTGCTCAGGATTGCTTTGGCTATTTGGGGTCTTTTGTTCTTCCGTATGAATGTTAGGATCATTTTTTTCTATTTCTGTGAAGAATGTCATTGGTATTTTGATAGAGATTGCACTGAACCTATACATCGCTTTGAGTTGAGTAGTATGGACATTTTCACAATGTTAATTCTTCCTATCCAAGAGCATGGGATGTCTTTTCATTTTTTTGTGTCCTCTTTAATTTCTTTCAGCAGTGATTTGTAGTTCTTGTTATAGAGATCTTTCATCTCCTTGGTTAAATTGATTCCTAGGTATTTCATTTTTTTGGTCACTATTGTAAATTGGCTTGCTTTCTTGATTTCTTTTTCTGCTAGTTTGTTATTGGAGTATAAAAATGCTACTGATTTTTGCATGTTGATTTTATATCCTGCAACTATACTGAAATAGTTTATCAGTTGTAGGAGTTTTTTGGTAGGGGCTTTAGGTTTTTCTGTATATGGGATCATGTCATCTGCAAACAGGGAGAGTTTAACTTTGTCTTTTCAAATCTGGATGCCATTTATTTCTCTCTCTTGCCTGATTGCTCTGGCTAGTACTTCCAATACCGTGTTAAATAGGAGTAGTTATAGTGGACATTCTTGTCTTGTTCCTTAAAAGCTTTTAGCTTTTCCCCATCCAGGATTATATTGGCAGTGGGTTTGTCATATAGGGCTAGTATTGTTTTGAGTTGAGATATTTTCCTTCTACATCTAATTTGCATTAGAGTCTATCATGAAGTGATGTTGAATTTTGTCAAATGCTTTTTCAACATCTATTAAGATAATCATATGGTTTTTGTCCTTGATTTAGTTGATCTGGTGTATCACATTTATTAATTTGCATATGTTGAACCATCCTTGTATCTTTGGGATACATCCCACTTGATCGTGGTGTATAATTTTCTCTGACGTGTTGCTGTATTCTGATTGCTAATAGTATGTTGAAGATTTTTGCATCTATGTTAATCAAAGATATTGGCCTGTAGTTTTTTTGTTTTGTTTTGTTGTTGTATCTTTGTCTGGTTTTGGTATCAGGTGATGTTTTCTTCATAAATGAGTTTGGGAGAATGGTCTCTGTTTCAGTTTTTTTTGGAATAGTTTGAAGAGAATTGGTATTAATTCCTCTTTAAAGATTGCTAGAATTCAACAGTAAAGCCATTTGATCCTGGGCTTTTCTTTGTTGGGAAACTGCTGATTATTGCTTCAGTCTCATTACTTGTTATTGGTCTGTTCAGGTTTTCTATTTCTTCTTGGTTCAGTCTTGGTTATTTGTATGTGTTGAGAAATTTGTCCCTTTCTTTCAAGTTTTCAAATTTGTTGGCATATAGTTATTTGTAATAGCCTCTAATGATTCTTTGTTTTTTTTTGTGGTATTAGTTATAATATATCCTTTTTCACTTCTGATTTTTGTTATTTGGTCTTCTCTCTCCTTTTTTTAGTTAGCTTTGCTAATGGTTTGGCTATTTTGTTTGTCTTCTCAAAGAACCACCTTTTTGTTTCATTGATCTTTTGTCTCATTTTTTTGGTGTCTATTTCATTTAGCTCTGCTCTGCTCTTAGTTATTTCTTTCCATCTACTAATTTTGGGGTTAGATTGTTCTTGATTTTCTAGGTCTTTGAGGTGTAGCATTAGGTTGTTTGAAAACTTTCTATTCTTTTGATGTAAGCATTTATTAAAATAAACTTCCCTCTTAGTACTGCTTTTGCTGGATCCCACAGGTTTTGGTATGACATGTCTTTATTTTCATTAGAGTCAAGAAATGTTTTGATTTCCTGTTTAATTTCTTTTTGGACTCATGGGTCATCAGGAGTATGTTGTTTAATTTCCATGTGTTTATATAATTTCCAGATTTTAGTTTGTTTTTGATTTCTAGTTTTAATCCATTGTGGTCTGAAAAGATACTTGAAGTGATTTCAAATTTTAAAAAGTTGTTGACATTTGATTTGTGACCTACATGTGGTCTATCCTGGAGAATATTGCATGTGCTAATGAGAAGAAGATATATTCTGTAGTTGTTGGATGAAATGTTCTGTAGGTATATGCCATATCCAATTGGTCTAAAGTGTAGTTTAATTCCTATGTTTCTTTGCTGATTTATTGTCTAGATGGTCTGTCCAATGCTGAGAGAGTGGTGTTCAGGTCCCCAGTTATTATCATATTGTGGTCTATCTCTTTCTTTAGGTGTAATAGTGTTTGCTTTATATATCCAGGTGCTCTTGTGTAATAGTCTCTAATATTTATGATTTCATGTCTTTTTGCTTAATTGATTTATTTATTGTTATACAATGGATTTTTTTGTTTCTTGTTATGGCTTTTGGTTTAAAGTCTATTTTATCTGTTATAAGAATAGCTACTCTTGCTTATTTTTGGTTTTCCTTTGCATGGTATAGCTTTTTCTATCCCTTCACTATTAGTCTGTGTGCATCTTTACCAGTGAGAGGGGTCTCTTGAAGACAGCATATTTTTGGGTGTAGCTTTTTAATCTGGTCAGTCTGTGTCTTTTGAATGGGAAATTTAATCCATTTACATTTAGAGTTATTGTTGAGAGGTACTGTCTTACTCCTGTCATTTAATTGCTTTTCCTATGGTTGGTTTAAGTATCTTTTGTTCCTTTCTCTCCCTTTTATTGTTTGTCTTCAGTTTTCATTGGTTTTTTGAGGTGGTATGGTATAATTTCTTTCTCTCTCTTCTTTGCATATCTGGTCCACTAGTGGTGTTTATTCTTTCTAGTGTACTCATGGTAATAATTATTGTTTTTTGGGTTAAAGGTACAGGGCACCCTTAAGGATTTCTTGCAGAGCTAGTTGTGTGATGATGAATTCCTGAAGCTTTTGTTTGTCTGGGAAATACACTATTTCCCCTTCATTTCTGAAGGATAGCCTTGCTGGGTAATATATTCTTGGTTGGCAGTTATTTTTCTTTTAGTACTTTCAATATATCATCCCAATCTCTTCTGGACAGTAGAGTTTTTGTTGAGAAGTTTGTTGTTAGTCTGATGGGGATTCATTTATAGGTGACTTGATCCTATTCTCTTGCCATTTTAGGATTCTTTCTTTGTTTCCAACTTTTGACAGTTTGACTACAGTGTGTCTTGGAGAGGACCTTTATGGGTTGAATTTGTTTGGGGACTTTGAGCCTCTTAGATCTGGAAGTCTGTATCTCTACCAATACTTGAGAAGTTTTCACTATTATTTCATTGAATATGTTTTTAATGCCTTTTCCTTTCTCTTCCCCCTCTGGAACACCCATGATTTGAATGTTTGTGCACTTAAGGTCGTCTGCTATCTCTCTTAGATTCCCTTCATTTTTTAAAATTATTTTTTCTTTTCTTTCTTTCTTTTTTTTTTGTCTTCTTGGGTTATTTCAAAAAGACTGTCCTCAAAATCAGAAATTCTTTCTTCTGTTTGCTCTAGCCTGCTGCTTACACTCTCAGTTATAGTTTTTATTTTATTGAATGTGTCTTTCAGTTCCAGGAGTTCTGCTGTATTCTTTTTTAATGGATTTTTATCTCTTTGTAAATTTCATCCTTCAAGTTCTGGATTGTTTTTCTTGTTTCATTGTGTTGTCTGAGTCTTTCTGTACCTTACTTACTTTGTTTAATATTGTTACTTGAAATTCCTTTTCAGACATTTCAAGGGTTTTCTTCTCTATCGATCTGGTACTTGAGAATTATTTTATTCCTTTGGTGGTGTCATAGTTCCTTGCTTTTTCTTATTTCTAGTGTCTCTACATTGATTTCTAGTCATTCATTTGAGCAGTTGCTTCTTCTATTACTCTGAGGTGGGCTTTGAGGAAAGAGATTTCCCTTTGTAGATGTGTTTTACATTGATTGTTGAGTAGGGCATATTAGTATTGGTTCTGGTAGACTCAGTAGCATAGTCTCCATGTGGGTACTTCTGCCATATTCAATGCTGGAGTTGTGTGTGAGTGCCTCTGTGGGGTAGTCCCTGGGGCACTTAGTGATTTCTTATTGAGGTTAGTTGGGACATTGAGGATGTGGGTTAGCTCTCAATCAGATTATGGGTGAAGTGTCTGTGTTCCTTATCACTCTTTGGCTGGGGTGAGTGACCCTAGATGGACTTGTTGGCTCCCTGGCTAGTGTCCCATGACCCTGATGGGTGCACTGGGGTATACTGGATCTCCTCATCTTGAATGAGTGACTCTGAGCAAGGTTTCTCTTTCTTTGTTCCTATAGGCCAAGGTTCCTCCCAGGTTCTTGTTTCCCTTGGTTGGGGACTGGGTTGGTGGTGGCTGGGAACTTTCTTCTATACACTATTTGGTTATTCTGGGTTTCTGTATTCTCCAGGTTTTCTATGTGTGACTCTCCCTGGGTGAAGGCAGTCATGCTCATTGCACATGGGGTGAAAGTCCCCCTGTGAATTATGTCACTGGGATGTGGGTCTGCCCTGGCTTACCTCTTTCTATTGTCTCCGTTTTGTGACCCTTCTTGTGTCAATGCATGTTGGCAGTGGTGGGTCCTACCCTCGGTCAATTTGAGTGGTGCAGCAGCAGTGGTAGCAGTGTGTGTGGCTGCTGGCAATAGCAGTGGCAGAAGCAGCGGTACAGGCAATAGCAGCTGGAGTCCATATCTAGCTAGGCTGGCTACTGTTTCAGCATTGGTAAGGTGTTGTGCCTGCTGCCAGTCTGTCTGATGTGGTGGCCTGGGTCAGGATTTCTGTATGCAGTTAATCCAGCTGGTGTGATGGCTGTGGCAGCAGCAGCCACACTGTGTGCAACTATGGCATAGCAAAGCTGGCTGGTGAGGCAGCTTGGGTAGGGATCCTGGGTGCAGCTGGTCTGGCTGGTGCAGCAGCATGCAAGTTTGCTGGCAATTGCTGCTTCACTGCAGGTGGTGGCAGCAGGGAGTCCCATCTCCAAACGGGGTGGTTACTGCTTCAGTATTGGCAGGAGGTTCCACACCCAACTGGTCTCTGTGGTGTGATGGCTACAGTGACAGCAGCCACACTGCACACACCTACACAGGGGGACATGCAAGTAGCTGAGCTGGCTGTTGAGGTTGCTTGAGTAGGGTTCCTGCACATGGCTGGGTGACTGCTGCAGCAGTGTGGGAATATTGAAAATAATTGATGCCTTCTTCACATCACAAAAAGTCGGTTCCAAGTGGATTAAAGACTTAAAAGTGTAGAAAAATTTTTACAATTTTTTAGAAGAAACTACGGGCTATTTTTATAGTTTCAGGATAAGTAAAATTATCTTGTACAATACGCAAAACACAAAAACCATTCAGTAAGAGATAAATTCAAACACAATAATTAAGATTTAAAAAAATCTTATGAAAACATAGACAGTGAAACTAGAAGGCACAAATTAAGAAAAGATATTTCAACATATAAAATAAGCAAAATATTAGAACCCAGATTAACAACAGTAACCAAAACCCTCCTAAAAATCAGTGAGTACAGACAAGCAACATACTAGAAAAAAAACCAAAAACCAAAAACCAAAAAACAAACAAGAGACCTAATGTGTAATTCACAGGAGACAAGAATAACTCTTAAACTTGTGAAAAAAATGTTAAACCTGATTAGTAATCAGAGAAATGCAAATTAAAACCACAGCAAGAAGAAATACTTTATACCTAATAGCTAACAATAAATAAAATGTGTGCCAATCAAAATTATTTATGAGAATGTAATAGACCAAGCACTTTTACTGCAGGTGGGAATATAAATTGATACAACCACTTTGGAAAGCTCTTTGGGATTAGGTTTTGTGGTTTAAGATGAATGTGGTAGATAGACTCTAAGGTGGCTCCCTATGAGTCCTCCTGGTGTTTATACCCTTGTGTAAGTTCCCTCCCCTTGAGTGTGAGCAGGACATGTGACCTGCTTCTAACTAATAGAATGTGGCAAAAGTGATGGGATGTCACTTCCGTGAACAGTTTAAATAAAATCCTGACTTCCAAGTTAGTTACTAGCAGATCCTCTCTCTTGCTGACTTTGAAGAGGCAAGCTGCCATGTTGTGAGCTGCCCTGTGCTAAAGCCCACATGACAAGAAACTCAGAGTGGACCACGAACAAGGAAGTGAGGCTCTCAGTCCAACAGCCTGAAAGAATCCCACCAAAACCCACACCAGCTTGAAAGCAGATTCTTTTCCAATTCAATGAGACCCCAACTCTGGCCAACACCTTGATTGTAGCCTTATGAAAGACCCGGAAGCTGAGGATCCAGATAAACTGCATGCATATTCCTGACCCAAGAAAATGTGAGATGATAAGTATATGTTTTTTCATGTTGCTAAATTGGTGCTAACGTTGTTACACAGAAATAGATAACTAATGTAACAAATTTTCTATGATTCAGCAATTCCACTCAAAGTCCTTAAGAAATTCCTGTATTTCTTCATTAAATATTAAATATTATTATGTTTGATAACAAACATCTTCTCCAGAAGACATGTATAAAAATATGTGTAGCAGTATTATTTGTAAAAGTAAAGCTGTAAATGTTTGAGTCCGTAAATAAAATAATGGATAAATACATTTTAATATACTGATGCAATAGAATACTAAAAAATAGCAAAATAAATGAAACCACACACTTGAACCTGGATGAAATTCACAAACACAATGTTGAGTAAGACAAGCAAGACACTGAAGAATACAAACAGAATGGTTTCACTTATAGTTCAAGCAGTACGAAA
Organism: Cynocephalus volans; assembly: GCF_027409185.1. Lineage (NCBI taxonomy): Eukaryota > Metazoa > Chordata > Mammalia > Dermoptera > Cynocephalidae > Cynocephalus > Cynocephalus volans. The sequence continues at coordinate 15,554,180 of NC_084468.1, forward strand.
CTAAACAATATGTTGTTTGGGAATGTACACTTCTGTGAAAATAATTATAAACACAGATTTGAGACAGTTGTTCTTTTGGGGAGGTTTATTAAAGGAATTAGTATTTCTGTAGGAATTAGACTGGAGAAAGGCTCATGGTAGGCTTAAAAGCTATTAGTAGCATTCTATTTCTTAAGCAGGATTGTGGATACCCTGATGTCTTAAAAAATGTTTTCAGACTTTAATATATATTTTATATATGTTTTTTTGTCCATATACAATATTGCACAATAAAAATTGATCCAAGACTGTTCTTATCTGTAAAAATATTTATGAAGAACTATATCAAGAGGAACCTTTCATTTGACTTAATTGCATAATGTAGCTCAAAATACTGAAGAAATTGATGAATTCAGGTACTTATTGGTATGAATACCTTTATCTTCTAGTCTAGAAAGAGTCTTGGGAACTCAGCATCTGCCAGACTTTTAGGGGCTTTTCTGTATTACCTTTAGTTTTCTTTTCCTAAAACCATTACTAAAAGGAGGAAATGAGAGAACACAACATATATCTCATAGGCATTTGAGGTAGAGACGACTGAAAAGAAACCATGCAGAAGAGATACAGACTTATATGACATGAACACTCAGATTTAGGAAGTATATATAAAAAAATTCCTATCAGGCTAAATAAAACTCAGTCATTCATAACAAAATTGTAGAACACCAGAGAAAAAAACATCTGAAAAGTAAAGTAATTGGAGAGAAAAATCAAATCACTTAGAAAGGAACTCTTGTTCGAAGGAGAGCTGTTTCTTGGTAGCAACAACAGAAGACAACAGAATACCTTTTCAAAGGACAGCTTTTAAGATTCCTGGAGAAGAAAACATTAAATATTATTGTGTTTGGTAACCAACTTAAGAAATTTCTAGTAGAAAACTCTACAAAGAATGGCTCAGAGAGTACTTGATTAACATTTTTGACCTATTAATCAAGAGCAGTGTATTAGTTTTTCTTCTTGCTATTATAACAAATTATCACAAATTTAGTGGCTTAACGCAACACAAATTCATTATCTTACAGTTCTGGGGGTCAGAAGCCTTAAATAAGTGTCACTGGGCTAAATTCATGGTGTTGGCAGGCCTGTCTTCCTTCTAGAGGCTAAATGAGAGAATCTTCCTTTTCCCTTTTCAGCTTACAGAGGCTGCCTGTGTTCCTTGAGCTATGTCCTCTTCCTCCATCTTCAAAGACAGCAATGACTGGTTGAGACTTTCTCATGCTGTGTCACCTGACATTCCTCTTCTGCAGTCAAATCTCGCTCTACCTCCTCCTATAAGAACATTCATGATTATACAGCGCCCACAGGATAATTCAGTATAATCTCCCATCTCAATATCCTTAACCACATCTGCAAAGTTCCTTTTACCATGTAGGGTAACGTGTTCATAGGTTCCAGGGACACATTTAAAATCTTTTGGGGACTGTTACTCGGTCTATCACAAACAGAAAGACCCTTCAAGATCAGCATGTCCAACCTAGTTATATTATAACACGAGGAATGCTAGATGGGCAGGGAATCAGCGGGCATTAGTTTCTTCCCTGTCACTAAAAGGCACAGTGACCTTGGGGAGCTGTCTGCACCTCTCTGGGCCTCTGATAATTCCTTCTTTCCTTCCTATGCATGGGTTCTTCAAAAAGTTTATGGAAAGACTCACATTACCTTTTAATTCTATTTTTACACAGATTTTCTGAAGTACCCTCGTAAAATTCAAGAAATATTTATTTTGCTCAGGATTGCTTTGGCTCTTCTAGGTCTTTTCCTGTTCCATAGGAATGTTAGGATTGTTTTTTCTATTTTTGTGAGGAATGTCGTTGGTATTTTGGTGAGGATTATGTTGAGTCTGTAGATCACTTTGGGTAGTATGGACATTTCACAATGTTAATTCTTCCCATCCAAGAGCATGGAATATCTTTCCAACTTTTTGTATCCTCTTTAATTTCTTTCAACAGTGATTTGTAGTTCTCATTGTAGAGATCTTTCACACCTTGGGTTAACTCAATTCCTAGGTAATTTATTTTTTTGATGACCATTGTAAATGGGGTAGCTTTCCTGATTTCTTTTTCTCCTAGTTCATTGTTGAAGTATAAAAATGCTACTGATCTTTGCATGTTGATTTTGTATCCTACATATTTGCTGAAATTATTTATCAACTCTAAGAGTTTTTTTGTAGTCACTTTGGGCTTCTTTATATATAGATCGTGTCATCTGCAAACAGAGAATTTGACTTCATCTTTTCCAATCTGGATGCCCTTTATTTCTTTCTCTTGCCTGATTGCTCTGGCTTGTACTTCCAATACGATGTTAAATAGGAGTGGTGAGAGTGGGCTTCCTTGTCTTGTTCCTGTTCTTAAGGGAAAAGCTTTCAGCTTTTCCCCATTCAGGATGATATTGGCAGTGGGTTTATCATATATGGCTTTTATTGTGTTGAGATACTTTCCTTCTATACCTAATTTGCTGAGAGTCTGTCATGAAGGGATGTTGAATTTTGTCAAATGTTTTTTCAGCATCTATTGAGATAATCATATGGTTTTTTCCTTGATTTTATTGATGTGATGTATGACATTTATTGACTTGCATATGTTGAACCATCCTTGTATCTCTGCGGTGAATCCCACTTGATTGTGGTATATAATTTTTTGGATGTGTTACTGTATTCTATTTGCTAACATTTTATTGAGGATTTTTGCTTATGTATTCATCAAAGATATTGGTCTATAGTTTTCTTTTCTTTTTTTTTGCTGTATCTTTGTCTGGTTTGGTATCAGGATGATGTTTGCCTCATAGAATGAGTTTGGGAGAATGGCCTCTGATTCAATTTTTTGCAATAGTATGAAGAGAAGTGGTATTAATTCCTCAAAAATAAAGCCAAGGTTTAACATCTGGGAAATGCAAATCAAAACCACATTGAAATATCATCTCACTCCAGTTGGACTGGCTGTTATCAAAAAGACAGAGAAAAACAAATGCTAGCAAGGATGCAGAGAAAGAGGAATGCTCCTACACTGTGGGTGGGACTGTAAAATGGTGCAGCCGTTATGGAAAATGGTATGGAGGCTCCTCAAACAATTACAAATAGGACTACCACATGATCCAGCAATCCCACTGCTGGGTATATACCCAAAGGAATGGAAATCATCATGTCAAAGGGATACCTGTACTCCCATGTTTATTGCAGTGCTATTTATAATAGTCAAGAGTTAGAACCAACCTACACGTCCATTGTCAGATGACTGGATAAGGAAAATGTGGTATATTTATGCAATGGAATACCACTTTGCCATAAACAAAGAATGAAATTCTGGCTTTCTCAGCAACATGGATGAACGTAGAGAAAATAATGTTAAGTGAAATAATCCACGCACAAAAAGAGAAATATTGCATTTCCTTGCTTATATGTGGGAGCTAATAAAAAATGAAAGAAAGATTCAATAATCACAATAATACATTGAACTTTTAAGAGAAGAAAACAGAACTGAGGTTACCAGAGGTTGGAAAGGGGGAAGGGGTGGGGGATAAGGGAGGAATTGATAAAGGACCATGAAAATCGATTACATTGTATAATGAAGAATATACTAATTATCCCAATTTGATCATCACATATTGCACACAGGTATTGATAGTTAATGCTTCAATGCTGTACCCCACAGGTATGTATAATCAACTATGTTCCAATAATAAAAATAAATAAAAAAATTTTAAAAAGTCTATAAAATTAAAAAGATAAACTGACACCTGGAGGAAGAGAAAGAGGAGGTGGTCATGAGAGTAGCTGGGAGGGTGTGAGGGCTCATCCAGGCAGAAGAAGCAGATGTGAAAAAGGTCTGAGGTGGAGAAGAGCTAGATGTGTCCAGGGAACAAGTTGAATTAGTATAGATAGGGCCATTAAAAAAATATATATATATATATATTTCTTGAGTATTTCCTATATCAGGTGCTATGATACATTCTGTAAAATGGCTCTTTTTCTTATTCTAAAAGAATAGGAAATAATATGCTTAAAGCATCTAGTATGGTTCTTGGCATTGAGTGAGAATGTAATAAATGAAAACTATTATTATTAATACTCAGGATTGAAATTGAAAACTAAGATATTTAAATTGCAGCAGTGACTTCAGAAGTTGAATCCAAGAGGGCGAACATTTGCTCAGTGGGTATTTGTGTGATGCCTGTTTGTGCTAGCATTGGCATAACAAAGGTGAGTGAGCCCTGGTCCTGCTCTTGAAGAGGATGAATGAACACAAGGGATCTATACAAGGTAGTGAGTCATAAATTCTGTGATGAAAGCACAGAAGAGGAGTCCTACGAGCACAGAGATGAAACCACAAAAACAGAATTCTAGACTGAGCCTGATCTGACTCCAGGAGGTAGGGTTCTTCTCTTTGCAAAATGAATCCCAGTTCCAGGAAAAGACAGTGACACTGAGTGCTCCCTGTACTCCTTGTCTTTTTTGCTCTTGCCACTCTCAAACCTCATCTTTGTTACTACCATGTTCTGTGTGTGAGATTGCCCTCCCTTTGTGCTGTGCTTGTGCTATTCCTCTCCCTGTGGGTCTAAGATCAGGGAAGGTCACTCTGCCCTTGAGGTTCAGATCCAGCCGACTAAAGCCCTGTTTTTACATTCACTGGAAAGTCCAATTCTCTTCCCATGGGGTCTTTACTCTGGCTCTGAGCTCCTTCCTCTGAACTCTTTATTATTTTTGTTTCTCCTTCCATGGTGGTCTCTCTTTCTTTCTACACACACCATGGATAGATTTGTTTTTGTTCTTTTTCCATGGATTTTTTCTAAACTACAAGGCATTTGTGCATGAAACAGATGATTATTTGCTTTCATTTCTGTCTTTCCCACTTAATTTGTGAGCAAATCTGGGGAGGGTCTAAATCTTACTTTTTGTAAAACCCATGTGTTATTTATGCCTAGTCCAGACTGACTGTCAACCGATGATTGTCCAGCGAATGCCTGCCTGCCTGCAATATCAACGCTGTGCCTTAAAAAATTAGAGGGCCCACAAAATTGGCTTGATTCTTTTTCTCAAAAGTCAGAGTTCCCCAAATTTAATACTGACCCAGGAAGGAAGTCTTGCTTGTTCTTTTTGGCCTTTAGGCTCATTTGTATTTATTTAATAAACATTACTGTCAGGAACTTTATATATATTACCTCTCACCATCTTTGAAATAACATGATTATAAAGATTATAGAGATATTAGTCTCCTCATTTAAAAAATGTCAAAACTGAGGCTAAATAACCAGCTCAAGATTGCATAATTACAGAATGGTAGAACCACGATTAAAACCTAGGCCTGTCTGACCCTAAAGCACAGGCCCATTCCATTCCACTGCATCGCATTCTTCACTTGCCTAAGCTCTGCAGCTGAGATGTGACCACTTGACTTTCTTTAGGGAGTAGACTGGGGTATAAGCAGGGTCAGTTATGATACCACCAGGGGGTTGGTACCAGGATGTTTGAGAGTTCCTGATGACTGCTGCCACCAAGATGATCTGTGCCCACTTTGAACAAAGGCCAGGCTGCTGGGTGCCTTTTGGCTTAGCAGAACATTGCTTTTCCTAGAAGTTGGAAGTGTGCTTTGTTTGGTCTTTATAGCTTTCCTTCTGTCTGCCTTGCTTATCACTTCCTACTCTCACTTGTCATTCAATGATATTTTAGACATCACACAATGGCCAGTGTGACACTGAGTCCTGCCTACCTGGAGGATATTGGCAATCTTTTCACTGGCACATTTTTCTGATGTATTGACTGTACAGGAGGTGATCTTAACTAATGTTTCATGATGCTAATAAAATTCTTCTCGCTGGAATGATTGGAGCTGCATTATTAGAAGATGAATTTGGTGGCCTTGGGAAGGATAGATGGCAACGGAAAGAAATAGCAGGTAAACAAACCAATTGGGAGAATATTGCAGGTGCCTGGGAGAGAAGAGATCAGAGCCTAAACGAGAGCAGCAGGGGGGACATAAAGCAAAAGGCAAATGCAAGAGACTCTGGGGACCTAACTGAGGTGATAGTTTGAAGCAGTTCCAAATCTCCCAAGCATACGGAAGTCAGAGCATTGCTACCTCCTTATCTCTTGACTTTGGTCTTTAATTTGATGAATCATAAATTCAATTGTGGAAGATGCTTTGTTCCAGGCAGGCTATTAGAGACTGTGAGACCTGCCCTCAAACATCTTACAATGTAGTGAGTGATATATACAAAATGATGAAAGATGCTTCACCTGAACTGGGAGAACTTAGGGAAAGCTTTATGAAGTTGTTGGTAATAGATGAGTTTGACAGATGAATGAGGCTTTTGACAGGTGATGATAGAAGGTAAAAGAGAAATTATTCCAGATGGAAAGAGACTGTGTGGGGGCAAAAGAGTGTCCAATTTGGAATACAGGTATCCATGAGAGATAAAACCGGAATGTTGGCATCAGCTGTGTTTGTCAGGCATTTTTACTTCACTTAAGGAGAGGGAGCCATTGAAGTGTTTCACTAAGTGATATAATACGAACTGTATTTTAAGACAATTAAACTCTGGCAACCTTGAAGCAGCATGCTATTAGGAAAAGAATACTGGACTTGGGAGGCAGTATACTTGGGTCCTTGGTTTGGCTATTTTATTCATTATTTGAGCGAACTTAGATAGGTCGTTTAGTTTCTCTGAATTAGGATTTCTTCATAAACAAGAGCAGATAATAATCTTGAACTCCTCCAAGGTTGTTGTGAACATCAAAGAGAAGTGAATGAAAAGATTTAATAATCAAATAAGAAAAATCAAATTATTGTTAAAGAGGGGAGTATACTTAGAAACTGGGAGATGAGTTTAGAGAATATGATTGCTGTCGAGGTAATAAATAGGTATGGCATTAACTGAATTGGCAGTGTATATAGGAAATGGAAGGAAATAATTCCAAATAATAGTAGCTAATAGTTTCAGAGTATTTACTAACAGGTTGTTCTTCCAAGAAATTTGTGTATATTAATTTAGCAATCCCATGAGGTAGGTACTATTATTATCTCTATTTTATGGAAGGTTAAAAATCTTGCTGAAGCTTGTTCCACTGGAGAGGCTGGGATTTGAACCCAGGTTTGATTGGCATGGATTTTCTGTCTTCTGTTTTGCTCCTAAAACTTGCTTATGTAAGAAGATATTAAATAATGGTTAGGTGTATGAATATGGAATCAGGTAGCTTGGGTTTATATTCCAGATCAGCTAGTTTTCTTAGCTCTTTGACTTTTGGTTTTCTCCACCTGTAAAATGGGGATTCATTTAGTACTTAACTCTTAAGGTTGTTGCAGAAATTATTTGAAATAATCTGGTGAAGCACTTGGTACAAAACTGCCCAGTCAAATTTAGCCTTACTTGTTTTTGTGACCTATTTCTCAAAGCATCACTTCATTCAATCTATGCCCTCTTGATTGACTTTCCTGTTGTCTTTTCTGTACTGAGTCCCCAGTATCCTTCGCAGTTGGGTTTCATTGAGAGCTGCTTTGTGCAATGTAAGCCCTGCACTTCTTTTGAAGCACTGTTGTCTCTGATTGATTGTGTGACTTTGGGTAATGCACTTAACCTTTGTGGGTTCCAGGTAGCTCCTCTAGGAAATGTTTAATGCTCTGCAAAAAATTCAGTTCTCTGGAATGAAGTCAAAGTGGTTTAATCCTGGATGAGAAACAGTTTTAGAGAGCTTATGAAAATGGTTGGAGACTTCGATTCCAAGCAAGAGGAAGTGACAGATGGATTGTTCTCTCTCATTTAGGGTTTTAGGTCTACAGAAAAAAGGATATTGGTTATGATGAGGGAAAAGGCATCATTGGATAGTGGAAAGAGACTTTGGAATAATACAAAACTGAGCTTCAATCCTGGTTTTGCATTTACTGTGTGACCCTGTGACTTGACCTCTCTGAGCCTCAGTTTCCCCTTTTAAAAATCATAAGAGTAATGATAACCTTATGAGGTTACTGTGAGGATTAAATGAGATAAAGTGTAATGGCTCCAAAACAAAGAATCCTTAATAAATTCTCTAGCCAATTTTCATATTTAGGCTACTGAGTGAAGAAGGAAAGTATCTGGTGATTATCGAATTTCCTCACATTTTCTGAATGACTCCAAATGCCTCAACTTTGCCCACTTAGATGGAGACAAGTTGAAGGGATTTCTGAGTCATTCCTGTTCAAATATACCTCGAGTCACTGAGACCATTTATCTTAACTTCAATTAAAAAAAAATTACCTTGCAGATATAGAACAATTCCATCCTTAATCAAGTGACCAAACTTAGCACCACTAACAGTGGGGCACCCTGACCTCATGAGTCTCCTGATGCAAAGAAGATCATAGCATCACCTAGGAAGTGTTCTTTCTAAAAAGGTTTAGCCTGAATCTAACCAAGCCTCTGTACTTAACTTCTGGTTTACAAGAAATATGGAGAATAGAGAATCAAGATAAATGATACTGTAAGGAAACAATCTAGAATATGGAGCATTCTATAAAGCAACTGGTCTGGACTCTTTAAAAAGTCAATGCCATGAGAAAAGAAAAGGTAGAGAAACTGTTCTAGACGAAGATAAACCACAGAAGCAAAACAGTTAAATGCAAAGTGTGGACTTTAACAGGGTCCTCAACTGGAAATTAAGAGAAAGCAGGTATAAAATACATTTTGGAACAATTAGTGAAATTCGATCTACCCCAAGAAATGCTTGACATTGCACCCCCCACCCCATCCTCCCATCAACCCTGATTTCCCTTGCCTTCCCCACATCCACCCCTATATTCTAATGAGTTATTCAGTTGGGCTGTGCTGGGGCCAGGGAATCAGTATCTAGTAAAAATTTCCCAGGTGTTTTTAATGAGAACCGCAGCCCAAAATAACTCTTGCACCTGTGCACCAGGAGACACATAAGATAGCTCATAGCAGCACTGCTTGTAATATCACAAAATGGAAACCACCCACATGTCCATCAAGAGTAGAATGAATAAATTGTGCTATGTTTATAACAAAGAAAACGATTGCTTAAATGCCTATGAATACCTGATAAGTTAACTTTTCGGTCTCCTCAGGTTGAATTCCCAGTTTCAGTTTAATCCACCCTCTTCTTCCCTAGCATTAATTGTATATTAAAATAAGGACATTCTTAGACATTGCTTTTGGAGCTAACCTTTACCCTTAATTTCTGCAGATTTCAGTCACTGGTTACCAACTTTTTCAGAGCAAATTTTGCCTTTCTGTTCAGTTGTAAATTCACATCTTTCAGTCTGTGGTTTTTGGAGAATGGGAACTAGCTTGCTTTTTAAAAAGCTATTTGCAATAGTCTGCCTGGAATTTAAAATTTTATGGCTTCTTCCATCAATCCATGTGATATTACCCCATATGAATTTAGCTAACTGAGCTAATGCATAATTAGCATTTCTCTCCACTCATCCTTTGCCTCCCTAATGAGTTGGGTATTATGTTTTCATAGTGTGTACCGGGAAGGCAGACATATCCAGGATGACTCTCTCAACTGATATTTCCCCTCTTTAGACTGTAAACTCCTACTTTGCTGTTTTGGCTATCATTTAAAAAATCTTTTTCCTATAGCTGATGGAAATATTATTTAATAAACTTGTCATGTTTGCGGTTCCACATAAACCCAAGTTCCAGCGCTCTGACCTTCACTATCAGCTTAATTAACTGGGGCTCTCCTAGTGAAAACAACAGTGTTGTTTTATTTCTTACTGTTGAGATGTGTTAATGACTCATCAGCAGGATATTAATGTTCATTTTCATCCAACAAGGACTGAAGATACACCTTTTACAGTTTATTAATTTTAAGGTTCCCTGGATCAAAATAATCTGTAAGGGTTAGAAGCCACTTAAAAATCGTAATGCACTTACCTGGTTTATGATAATTGGAGCTCATGTTTGTTTTGACAAAGGGAGGTATATTAGTCCATGAAGGGCTGATGGTGTGTGATCAAGGTAAACACCTTTGTGAGCTTTCAAGATAATTCCAGAAGATGTCACTAATTAAAAATCTAAGGTTCAGGTGCATTTACCTATATTAGAGAGGGATCTGTGATAACGACTTTTGGATTTTAATTTTAAAACGTTATAGGAGATAATATTTCGGCCTAAAAAAGCATTAAACATAGAAACCAGGAGGTCTTCATTTTCATTAAGGTTTTTCCAGAGCACAGGGGTGTAACTATTGTCAGAGGGTGTATTAATTAGCTTTTGCTTTATAACCAACCACCCTAATGTTTAGTAGTTTGAAATTACAATCTTTTTTTAGTTCACAATTCTGTGGCAACTTGGGTTGGGCTCAGCTGAGTAATTCTTTTGCTGGTCTCAGCAGGAGCTCACTCCTGTGTCTTAGTTAGTTGGCAGGTTGGCCGGGGATTGGTTGGTTTAGGAGAGACCTCACATGGGGTTGCTGGGCTTTGCTCCATGGGATCTCACATCTTCTAGGAGTCTAGCTTCAGCTTTGTCACATGCAGGTGATAACAAGGGACCCAAAAACATCAAGACAGGGCAAACAACTGCAAGGAATAGGTACTTTCTAAGTCTTTTCTTGCATTGTGTTTAGTGTTGTCCTGTTAGCCAACAAGCTCAGAGTGTGTGTATGTGGTGGGGGGAGTTGGCTACCCAGGACAGGGATATAGTGAGGTGTGAGCAGACTGAGGGCTACTACTGCAAACAATCCACCAGAGTGAGAGAAGAGAAAGATTATTTGTCTAACTTAGTGAAGACCACCATTTTATCAAGTGGATTCTAAGGAATTCTGGTTCAATATAGCTATATGTTATTGAAAGAGAAGTTCTAGAGTTAAATAAATCTGGGCAATGTTGGATTAAGCAAAGTGAAAGAGATTTGTTCATTGCAGGACTTCTAGTAGCCATTAATATATTAAAAGTCATAGTGAATCTTCAAGAGTAGATGTAGAATTTCCCAAACTTTCTAATTTTCTATTCCCCTTCCCCCAACTGCCATGGATAATGTTTAGAGATATATGCTCTTGAAAACATATCAGAAATGTAGCTGCAAGGTCAAAGGTTCAGATCCCCATACTAGCCAACCATTTACCAAAAAAAAAAAAAAAAAAAAAAAAATTGCTGCTGTAGACAAACCATGAGCTCCTTGATTAGCCTTTTATTTTTCTGTCCTTGCTTTTGACAAAGACTTTAACTGTGTCACTTTAGTGCAATCACTATGTGGTTCCCCTCACCCCCACTTCTCTAATACTAAAGTGGGAGAGTACCAATTTTCTTAGGAAGAAACAAAACACAACAAGGAGAACTGTTGAAAAACCATGTCATTTTGTGATAGAGCTAAGTTGCAGTCTCCATTATTGCCTCAGGAAGCCATTTGCATGCAATTTTAGTAGGATCAGATTTTGAATATGGAGACCCTTCTACAATCCAAGTCTTTATCATAACACTTTTCTCTCAATAGCAACTAGAATGAACCAAGATTCATGAGTGAATGATCTCCATATTTAGCCTATGGGAAGAGTTTGCAGTATGCTTTCCATCACTAAAGTCAGCATGATGATACTATAGTTTATTCTGGTAGAGATGAAGCAGGTGGAAAGATATGGACTTTGGGGTCTCCATTTAAATCTTGGGGTGGTCACTCCCTAGCTGGATGACTTTAAGCACATTTCTCAACTGCTCAGAGATTCCGTTTCCTTGAATATAAATTAATTTGACAGTATCTAACTTTCATGGTTCTGAGAGTCAGTGAACTAATGTGAGTAAACTTTTTATTATGGCTGTTGGAATACAGTGGATGGTTAATAAATGGTAGAGACTGCTCTTGAGGAAGCAGTCCTTTTGAGGAAGGGATGGCAAAAGCTTGGGGTGTTATTATGCCTTGGGATTCACCTAATGCTCTGATTTTGCAGAATTATGACCAAGAGATTCTCTTTCCAGCTCTCAGACATGCCAAAGCTTGTTTTGATCCAGGGCCTTTGCACTTTTGTATCGTCTGCCTGAACTGATGCTCTTCCCAAGGTCTGTGCATGGATTTGTGTGATTTAAGTCTTATTTCAAGAGTCAGCTCCTTAGCCTCTCTCTGGCCCCACTAATTAAAGCAGCCATCCCACTTAATGTTCCCACCCCAGTCTGTATCTCATGACCCAACTGCTTTATTTTTCTTATAAAACTCAACACTTTATGATACAGCCTTATGCATTTATTTGTTTATGTGTTTATGGCTGCTCCTGTACAGCTTGAAATTAACCTCTGTGAGACCCTGTATACCCACGGTCTAGAATGTTTTCTGGGCCATAGTAGCAGTTCAGTAAATATTTGTGATTAGATGAGGAATAAACAGAGACCAGGCAAAAAGCTCATCTTGTGGACGTGGCATGAAGGTGTCTCAGGATGCAGCCTGAGTCCCACTCTCCTCCCTGTGGCTCTGGATTTTAGTGTTGGGAGCCTGACCACATTAAGCTTCCCTGGCTAAGAGACAGGAGGGTTTTGATGCACATCACTTTTCTCTGAGTGTCAGGACCTGGAGCAGGCAGAGACCTCCGAGTTAGAGGGGCCATCAGTGGACATAGCTGTGAAGATCCAGGGATGCAGAGGTGGGGGGAGGTGAAGTGGGGGCTGACACAGAATTTCCTATAATTCCCCCCAAGCAGGCTGGGCTGTTTAATGGCTCACCGTTTTTCTTGGGAGGCAAGCTCCTAGTCTTTGAAGCAAACACCTGCTTACATTTCAAGACGCAGTTTAAGCACGACAAGCCTTTCCTGATTTTCCCTCCCATAGAGGGAATTAGCTCCTCTCCTCCTCCATGTCCTCCCTGTATTCTGTACACACTTTTTAAACCTGTAACTCCTTGGGGCGTATAGGTGTATAGAGAGCTATAAAGGGCACCAAAATTTTTGCTGCCCAGCATCCATTTCTCCTTTATTTGGTATGTGAACCTTGATTTTGGGGGTTTTTTTTTGGTTCATGTTCTCAGTTCATATGCCCTAAGTGGAGTTGACCATCCTTCCTGCATGGGGAGGCTGGGCAGAAAACCAGGTCCATTGGCAATGCCATGTCCTTGGCCAGTGATTGGTTCAGAAAAGGATGCATATCACAGCCTGATGAGTCAAGCCTGGTACTTTGGCTGGAATTATTGGAAAAGAGATGCTCCCTTTCCACTGGTGTTGCCAAACTGGTAGAATAAAAGTGTGTTGTCAATTTTGCCACCAAAAATGCAGAAAAACAGAAACCAACAGAGAAGAAAGCAGAATTCTTGAAGAGGAACAGAATTTTGTTGGATATTTCAGTGCTTAAATCCAGAAGTGCTTGGAGCAACTGGACTTTTTGATGACATGATTGTTTCTCTTTTTTTTGTCTAGGCCAGGGTTGGAATTGTGTCCTTTTGTAATCAGCATCCTGGCTAGTGCAATGCTTTTTTTCACCACCAGAGTGGGAGCACCTTGACCGCAGGACCGTCTCTTTTTCATCTTGACATCCCACTGTCAGCTCGGTATCTGTCTCCTTACTTGGCTTGAGCGATTAAATGAGTTAGTGAATGAGATTAGTAAGCACCAATCACATCTTTAATGGCAAACTCAGGATTTGAGATTTTTGTCTTTCTGGTTTTGTCACATAATTTACTGACTGTATCCTGCCCCCCATGGCAGCAACCGGAAGTATTTCTTCCTTCTTTCTTTAAAATATCCATTAGCTTATTTCACTGTCATCTGATTCTTTCTCTTTGTGCTGAGGTGCAGGGAAAAGAAATTCCCTTTAATTGAGCATTCCTGTTATGAAGATTTGCATTATTGCTTGGTTTTAACAAACCAAGCAACTGGTGATTAATGTGATGGGAAGGCATGAACATGCTACATGAGTCATTACATTAGACCCAACATGTTTAACGGCCTGTTATGCTGAGCAGGGAGCAGAAAGGGGCCTGTTGGAGAAAGACAAGGCAAAAAGCTCAGACACTGTTTTTTTTTTTCCAAACTGTCTAACTTATAAGCAGAGAGCTGTCACCTTCTTTCTAAATGCAAATGAAGCAACAACTCTGAGGAATTACTTTTCTTCCTTTGACCAAATAGTGGAGGATACAAGTTGACCCATGTTGTAGAGGAATGTTCTAAAGTGAGAGAGATGATAGTGATGGTCCACTCTTACCACCAGATAAGCTCATTAACTCATTAACGTTTGCTTTCCTGCCTAAAAAATGGAGTACGGTAGGTGACCCAGTTTATAAAGTAATACTAAAAACACATTTTTATAATAAAAACTGGGCTTGTTTAAAGGTTTATTTTTAGGGGAAGAGCAATGTTAATCAAAGTACAAAAGTATTGGACTGGGAGTCAGGCAGGGTCTTAGTCAGCTTCTGTTGGGATGAACTGCTTTGGGCAACATATCTCACCTGAGCTTCAGACATCTCACCTGCCTGGGAGGCTTAGTACTTTCTCTACCACAGAGTGGTGGTGAGCACTGAGATGAGATTTGTGAAATATAAGAAATAACATATGTAAGGAAATTTTATTTTCAGGTACAGTATTATTAATAATAGCGCAGGTCACATGAGATGCCTAGAATGATGAAATTATGTTCTTGGACATTTTCCAGGAATGTAAATGAAATTTCCCTCCACTCCCACCCTTGACACCTCCAGCCCATTCTTCACACTGAAGCCAGAGAGATCTTCTAATATATATATAAATCTGGTTACATTACTCCCAATGTTTGATGGACTCCAGTGATATCTTATTGCTGTTATGGTTGGAACCAAGGTTCTCAACATGGCAGCAAGCCTCTTTACCACCTGGCTCATTCTTACTTCTCTCTCCTCACTTCACAGCATCTCTTTTGCTGTCTAGTTTCTACGCATATTGTCTTCTTTCAGCAGCTGGGTGCACTGTGCTCCTTCTCATCTCAGGCTTTGCAGGGCTGTTCCTTTAGCCTAGAATGTTCTGTCACTTCTGCTTCCTAAACAGCTTGCATGGTAGGCTGAATATGACCTCCTCTCCCCAAAGAAGTCCATGTCCTGTGCTCCAGAAGCTATGAATATGTTATCTTTTGTGATAAAAAGGACTTGGCAGATGTGATTGAGGATCTTGACATGGAGAGATGATTCTGAATTATCTGGGTGGGTCTGTGTAATCAATTTCAGTTTTTGCCATGGCAAAACTTAGATTAACAAGAACATGGAAAACCTTGAGGGTATTCACAGGAGAACCTTATAAGAGTAAAGAAGGAGAATCAGAGATAGTAGCAGGAGATGTGACGATGGAAGCAAGAGGATGAAGTGCATGTAGATATACAGTTACCATAACATATGGCAGGTCTGCCAGTGGAGCACAAGGGAAGGGTGCCTCAGCCATTACAGTGCAGTCCATGGAGGTTTCTTACAGAAGAAGACTCAAGGGGAGCACTGATGATTGAGTAGGACGAAGGCACCTGGCTGAAGAGGTAGGGTCAAAAGAGTTGGCGTGGGCATGTGTTCCCGAGGCAGGCACACTGGGAAGAGTGTGCTGGTGTGCACAGATGGTGATGGTTGAGGTTGGAGAAGAAATCAAGGAATAGATTATCAAGAGCCTTATGAGCCAGTTTAGTGATTCAGGTCAAAACAGGGTTAGGGAGGGGTTTTAAGCAGAGGAGAAAAATGATGAGATTTGGATTATAGGGGACAAATTAGAGAAAGGGAGATAACTTTATGGCTGTTTCAGTACTTGGCAATGGGAAGACTTTGGTCTGAAAAACAAGTAGTGGGGATGAAGCCAAATTGGCTACTCTCAGAGATATTTAGGGCGTAGCCTCAGCAGGACTTGGGCTGATAGGATGTATGGGTCATTAGAGAGGGGGAGCCACAGATTCCTCCTAGATAATTAACAGAAAACTAAATAGGTAGTTGGTGATGTCATTCACTGAGAGAAGAGCTAGGGGAGAAGGATACACTACAAAGAAAAGTCACCTGCTCAAAATGTCTGCAGCAAACTGGGACTTTGTTGAGAGGCTATGAATTCAGCTTTACTATTGACTAGTTAACCCGAGGGCAGTTGGTAGAAGGGATTCTTGGTTGTGGATATGGTCTGGAGAAGGTAGATTCAGAGGATGCCTCACATCTGAGAAGACACATATAATCAAGATAAACATAGGGTCATGCATTTAAGTTCCCAAATTTATCAGCACAGTGCAGGATCAAGGAGATATAATTTTGCAGCACACATAAAATGTTTTGTATTTTTAACTGAAAAATAAAATTATATATATCTATCATTGTACGTGTTGTTTTGAAGTATGTGTACATTGTGGAATGACTAAATTGACCCAATTAACATATGCATTACCTCACATACTTATTTATTTGTGGTGAGAATACTTAAAATCTGCGCTTAGCAATTTTCAATAATGCAATACATTGTTATTAACACAAACACTATAATGTTATGTACTTTCTACAAAGCTCACACGATCTTTGGTCGTCATATCAGAGGCATAACATTTCAGATGTTTCTGTTCTCCCCTGAGCTGTGCAGTCCTTTTCTGGAGTATTCAGTTTTGGATACCATAGATTAATAATAACACAGAAAATCTTGAGGATGTTCACAGGAGACTATCAAGGGTGGTGAAGCAATTTGAAGCCATTGATAAAGAGAAATTTCTCAAGGAATTGGGGATGTTTGCTGAGAAGAGAGACTGTGTGGGTTTGTAGGGAATTGGGGGAGCTTGTGTAATATGCAAAGGCTGTCATGTGTAAGAAGAATTAATCTTACTCTGTATTATCCAAAAGGATAGAACTGGAGTCAGTGGAAGTAGTTGAATTCAAGGGACTGAGAAGTTTTGTGTCAAACAGATATGGAATAGTTTGCAATATGTATTGAATAGAATTGCAGAGCTCCATTCATATAAAGGAAGGTCGCTGAAATAAGGGTTTTTTCCTTATTTCTTTATTTCCACAGGTGGAAGTGGCTGCCTCAGTTCAGTACCCCTGGAGGTTTATGTTCAGTATCCAAAGGATCATTGGTCTAAATGACTTGCTGTCCCCTTTGTTCCTGAAGACCACTAGTTATGTTGAAGATGAGGGTCTGAGGGTACCAATCTGTTCAGACAGGGGTTCTCAAGACTAGAGGTGGGGTGAGGGAATGGTGATGTCTCTTCTTCCTGCCTCCACAGCCATTGTCTTGCTTTGGCTTTACTAGAAGTCAAAGGGGCATTGGAGACTGCAGTGTCTGTGCGTGTCTCTGTTTACCGTCTGTAGTTTGGCTGTGTGGGCTATGGTCATGTGCTGAATAGCTGTGTGGGAGGAAGGTAGAGCTGTGCAGCCTGCAGTGCACTGGTCCTGGGGATGACTCGATTGATTTCTCATATGATTTTTAAAAATGCAATATCCTGGAATCTCAATGATGGAAAGGATCTTAGAGATCAACTTGCCAGGTAACTTCTGATTCAGACTCAGCTGGAAGCAACAATGGCTTCTTAGAGGTTGGAGTTCCTGAAATGACTTAATATGACTGAAGAGTCTTGGAATTTAAAAATAATATTGTGTTTTGGATAAAATTTAAATATGTATATGATTATTGTAAAGTTAGTCAGAAATTGTCTCACTACTCCTACTTTGTGGACTATGTGACACATGTGGAGACACAGTCCTTATCTGCCTAGTAATACAAAACATTTGCATCTTTAAATGTATTTGATTGATGTATATGAACTTCCTTTAGTTTCTGGCAGGCCCCCAAATAATATTTTACCGGGAGCTAGGGTGGGGATATAGGAGATTTTTCGCCTGTCTGAGACCTGAAAACCACACATTGTTGCACAAAAGACAGAATTGAGTTCATTGTCTGCTGCTGAAGCAATCAGCTATTTGTCTCTAAGAGCTGTCACGGTGACATATTTCCCCTCATTTATACTGGAAAGTGGGGCATTTACTTGTAAGACAGGTTGAAAACAATTTATCTGGCATTTTGATAAAGGTGGAAAATGAACCAATCTCCCTCCTTTCTTCCCTCTCTTTCTGTCTCCCTCCCTTCCTCCTGCTTTTTTGACAGTTTTCATGTAGGTAAAGAACATTACTGCTGTAAGAAGGCTAATTAAAACCAATTATAGCCCAACTGACCTGTCACAACAATCAAATTACCAAAAGAACAATGCAGCCTATTTGGAAAACAGTCTCCTCTAGAGTACTATACCTGATTTGGTTGCATTTTGTTTTAGGGATCTCAGTGCAATGATCCTTTAGCTGCAAACATCAGTTGTCCATTATTTTTTACGTACTTATTTTTCCACAATAGGATCCAGCTCTTAGAAAATTTAATAGGTTGTGAGGAAGGCATAAGGAAAAAGTGAGAAGGTAAGATAAAGAAGCCAAGGTAGCTTTAGAATAATTGGGATAGCAGTGGGTTTTTTTAGGGCTGACTTTAGTTATTATTCTTTTTATCATGTGGTTTGTAGAGTCTTCAAACTCATTAGCCTGGCATAGGAAACCCTTGTGGTCTGATTGGAACATATTTTTCCAGCCTCATCTCTTTCTGTAGCACGCAATTCACTGCAGTCATACCAATATGATCTCGACATTACTTCATAAAAATCTTCCCAATGAACTGGAATAGATCTACTTCATTCTTCTTGACTGCTACATAGTATTTCACAAGGTGAATGCACCATAGTTTATTCTACCATTTTCTTGTGAATGGGTGTTTACCTTGCTTTCAGTTTTTGCCACTGCAAACAGAACTGTAGGAAGCAACCTTTCCACATATCATCATGCAATTTTGGTTCTAAAATAATTCCGAGAGTGAAATTTTGGGGCATGGGATATGTGGATTTTTAATTTTAATAGTTGTTGTCAGCTTGCTTTCCAAAAAACTGTAAAATTTCAGGTTTACATCAGCAATTTAATAAAATACAATTTTATTCACATTATTGGCAAAAATAGGTATTATAGCTCTTTACATTTTTTGTCAGCTTAATGAAGGTATAAGGTAAATTTAATTTCTATTTTCCTGGGTATTGGAAAATTTGAGTACTTGAAAAATTTGGGGGGCATTTGAATTTGCTTTTTAATAAAATGTCTATTCAGGTCCTTTGCCTGCTTTTTGTATACTGAATTTTCTTCTTCTTGTCAGTTTGTAAGAGCTCTTTGTATATGGTAAATATTACCTCTGAATTATAAAATTTCCCAAACAGTTGGCTATTTACATTATCTTTTGCCATATACAAATTTAATAAATATCTTCATATAGGCAAATATTTCTGTATTTTTCTTTACTTCTTATATATCTTCTGCCTTTTCAATCTTGATTAAAAGTTTTCCTTGCTCTTAATTTGACCATGTAGTTTCCTAGATATTCTTGCAATATTTTTGTCTACTTAGTCAGTTTTGCTATTTTCATTTATTAAACAAGCTATATTATCCCCTGAATTAAACTATTGTTTCTATTGTATTGTAAATGTTTATATATCCTAAGATGACTCTCCATTCCTGTACTGATGTCATCCTCATTTGATTAAAGTGGCTTTGTAATATGTTCTAATATCTGGTTGGGTCAGTCTTCTCTCAATGTTAATTGCATTACATTTATGTATTAATTATAAAATACTTACTGGTTTTATATGAACTCTTCTCATCCAAGAATGATGGTATGTCTTTCAATATATTTAGATTTTAAGTATTTCAATAATATTTTATTATTTTATTTATATGATTCCTGTGCCTTTCTTGTTAAATGTATTCCTGTGAATTTTAGACTGAATGGATCATTTTCGTTTCTATTTTCATTTATTGGTACTTATTGCTTAAATAAGTCTGTTATATATATGTATATATATTATATCTACTCCTAAAATTTTTACAAATTAATTCTAGAAGTTTTTTTTTTTTTTTAAACTGAAATATCTTACTTTTGCACTTATCCTTAACTGGTAGTTAACCTGTTATAGAATTCTAGATTGAAACTGTATTACTTTGTAACTTTAAAGGCATTAGTTCTTTTGTCATATATGTTGCTAACCAACCTGATACCTGTTGTATTCTCATTTCTTCATAGGTAAATTTTATTTTTTTCTTTGAGAAAACTTTTAGGGCATTTCTCTTTATATCTAGTGTTCTGGAACTTTACAGGTTTTGATTGTTTTGCAGTAATCACTTTATCATTCACTCTGCTGGGAACTCAGTGGGCCATTTCAATTTAGAAATTTCTCTTTTTCTTCAGCTCTATACATTTCATTTTCTTTAAAAATGTGTTTCCTTCATTTCCTTCATTTTTTCCCATTCTTTCTTTCTTGAATTCTTCTTAATCTAACATTGAGTCTCCTGAATTGATTTCCTATGTCTCTAATTTTTTCTCTTCTATTTTCTAGAAATGTGAATCTGAGCTTAGCCCCTGCTAGCCAAACACTTTCACGACCACCTGCATCCTTCATGTAACATAAGCAATAAATGCAGATTTATTGTAAGCCAATGAGATTTATGAGTTGTTTGTTGCATAGCAAAAGCTTATTAAGATAATCTATTTGTCTTTTCGCATATATGCTGGTAGAATAACTG
Source organism: Cynocephalus volans (assembly GCF_027409185.1). Taxonomy (NCBI): domain Eukaryota; kingdom Metazoa; phylum Chordata; class Mammalia; order Dermoptera; family Cynocephalidae; genus Cynocephalus; species Cynocephalus volans. Next base: position 15,574,700 of record NC_084468.1, read on the forward strand.
CGTTTTAAATTCTTCACTGTATCTTTCTATTTTTCCAATTGCCCCTTTTTTCATTATACTCTATATTTTTACTTCTTTGTATTTGGATTTCTTCTTTCCTTTCTCTGAGAACACAAATTAGATTTTTTTTTAGCTCATTTCTTTTCTTAATTATATTCATTTGTCTGTGGTCATCAGTTCTCTTGATTTATAAATATGCAAATAGGGTTGAAAGTGAAAGGATTGAGTAAGATGGATCATGACTACAAGTATAGGAAAGTGAATGTGGACCTATCAATTACCAGACAAAGTAGATTTCCACCCAGAGCTTTGCCAGACATAGAGGGGACTTTTCATCATGATAAAAGGGTCTCCTTGAAGCTGTGATAGAGACAGATTTCTTTTTCACTCTCTAGCAGGAGATGGATATTTTGTTTTCCTAATGTGACCTTTCATTAAGGATGGAGCCCATCACAGGTCCTGCTTTGCACACGGTTCCAGGATTTATTCATGGGCCCACAGTCCTTCTTATGACCACCAGTTCTGGTTTTTCTAGGTCCTGCCATTATCTGTTGCCAGCAGGGAAGTCCCAGCTTCTGCATTCATTTATCACTCATTTACAGCATAGGGGTAAATTTGGGGGTATTGGGGGTTTCCGTTGCTTTCTCTTGTGCTCTGAAATGCCTTCTAACCATACTTATTGTAATTCATCTAGCATCTACATAGTTTTCAGTAGGGGGGCTTCTCTGAATATCTAGTCCTAGATATCGCCAAAAGGAGGTCTTATCTTGCCTTTTAAACTCTATCCGCACAATTTACTAGTTACCTTGGGCAAATTAATCTCAGTGATTCCCAACTTCTTCATACATAAATGGAGATAGTAATACAGATCTCATAGTTTTGTGTTATATATTACCACAGTATATATTAAAAATGTTTAGCAAAGTGTCTGATACATCATAAGCACTCTAGAAGTGCTAGCTATCCATTTTTTACTGTGGTTTACATTATTAGTAAAACTGAAGGGTTCAATAAATATATCCCGAATAAAATGGAATCCTGAAACAGAAATTTCTGCTGCAGGAGTTGGCAAACAATAGCTTACAGGCTGGGTACCTGTGCTTGTAAATAAAGATTTATTGGAGCATAGCCATGCCTATTTGTTGATGTATTGTCTGTCACTGCTGTTGCATTACAATGTCCCACTGGCTCCTCAAACAGGATACTTCCCAACCATCCTTTTTGTCTCTTCTCCAGATTAAACCCTCTTGCTATAATCCTTCCTTTTGGAGCTTTCATGATTTTCACATGCTTTATTTATTCTCCTTTATCACCTTTTGGCTTCAAAGAGAAGCGAAAGCCCCTAAATAAAATAACACACATATTCCAGTTTCCCAATTGTGACAATTATTTTCTAACTTGGTTGTCATCCTTGAATGTGTTGACCTTCTTTTTATTTGAAGTGCTGCTGCCCTAGTTTACACCTTTGTTTCTTCATGTCTGGATGTTTTCCCTGATCTGGGCTTATTTTCCATTTCATCCTCGTCTCCCATTACAATCTTCATATACCTTAAGCTCTATCCCTTTGAGACCATTCACAGTTCTTCAAACACCCCTTGCCTTCCACACCTCCTTGCCTTTGTTTCCATAATTAGATCTGTTTGCTTATCAAACTTTTCATTTTTCCACCCATCAATATCTTGCTGCTCATCATTCAAGGCTTAATTCACTCTCTCTCTTCCTATAATTATTTCACTCTCTCCCCAGCAGAATTCCTTCCTGCTTTCAAAAACCAGTGCTCCCCCAGTACATTAGAGAGCTGAATCTATTCTTTATAAATAATATTAGTGTTATTTGTTCAGACATATGTCTCTGCCACTAGATTATAATCCACCTGAGGGTAAGTGTAGGGTCTCATTCATCTTTGTGCTTAGTGTGGTGCCTGGTACAGAAGGATGTCCCATAAAGGTTTTTTAAGGAAAGGAACAAATTTAAATAGGTTCTAAATAATTTTAACCAAATGGTGGATAATTGCTCAGGCATACTCTTTTGGGATTGATGACACAGAAAAACAGCCACAGCCTCCCACATAAACACCCAGGACTAATGGACAGAGCTGTCACTGACCCTGGTTGGCAAATTTTTATATCCATAAATAATTCTGAGCAAGCTGCTCTGTGAAAATTCCCCTTTTCTTTCAGGGTGTGAGTAAGCCAAAGATGTTAATTGTGAAAATTCAGAGAAAAGTTGTAATCTGTAAAATGATGATTTGAAAATCTTGAACTTTGGCTAAAAATTAGTGGTTTATTCAGACAGTTCCATTCTATTCATTGTGAACAATATAAAAGCCTCATGATCAAAGATTCAGCTAATCATTGTCCCCTGAAGAGTACATAGTATTTGGATATATACCACATATCATCTTTACAAGGAAGGTGTCTATAAACACCATTTGATAAATGGGTCAATCTGATGCCCATAAATATGTATTTAAAAAAAAAAATCCTAGATCTTGTGGAAAGCCTATAGAAATGAAGGTTATGCAAAACTCATTTCCTGTACTAGCTACTCTGGCTGTGAAAATAACCTTATGGGCTCTCACAGGAGGGCTGGAACACAAGTGGTAGAGGCTATAGACGTGAGGCCATGAGAAAATGATGATATAGTATTTGTGTTCTTGGCTACCAGACCGCTAGGAGCCAGCCATGACCTCATGCCTAGGGCAGGTTGTGGCTTTGGTTAGCTCCCTGAGGATGGTGAACCTAGTCAAGGGGTGGGCTTGTAGAGCCTACCATGAAGCCTTGGTGGTTTGGAATGCATGAGTGACCTGCTGGCTGGTATTTGGTTTAAGCCCACTGGTTCTGATCTGCCTCTAGAGTGGACTGCAAGTTGTGACTACAATAAAGTGTGGTTAAGCATAAAAGCAGAGTCATTCATAAAATGCAATGAGAAAGCTAACCCCATTTTTCAGATGAGGAAATCTTTCCAAAGTCACCAAGTTGATAAATGGCAGAGCCAGGATTTGGACACAGTTCTGCTTTACTTACAATTCCCTGTTTTTAAACAGTATGTGAGTACACATTTCTGATAATATATGTATATGTGTATATCTTTGTACATTCACACGTATATTATTTGTGGTATGTGGTAAAAATTTAAGTGGCTCACCACACACAGGGAACTCAGAAATCTTTGATCTCTGTCTATGGTTAAGGAGTCTGTATTATTTGACTTTCTGTGTAACAAATTACTCCAAAACTTTATGGCTTAAACAGCAACCGTTTTTTATTTCACATTCTGTGGGTTAGGAATCTGGGAATGGGTTATTTGGATGCTTCTGGCTAAAGATTTTGCACAAGGTTGCAGTCAAACTGTCTACTGGGGGTGTGGGCTCACCTGGAGCACAGACTGTGAGGGGGTTCTATTCCCAGGTCTCTCATGTGGTTGTTGGTAAGTCTTAATCTTTCACCACATGGCCCTCTTCACAGGATTGCTTCATAACATGACACCCATCTTCTCACAGGGCAAGCAATCCAAGACAAGAGAGAACAGCCCAAGGTAGAAGCCACACTTTCTCAAAATTTAATTTTTGGAAGTGACATACCATTACTTCTGCCATATTCTGTTCATTAGAAAAGAATCACTAAGTCAGACTTCATTCAAGGCGGGAGAAGGTGGGGATCATTGGGGCCATCTTGGCTGCCTACCACAGGGGATGTTTCTTAGTCTTTTGGTCATCAGCCTCTTCTAAGACCATGTTCCATTTTCTGGACTCAGCAGTACTTGTGCTTAGAGTGTTGCAGAATCACTACTGCAGGCATCAAACAGAAACTGACACAATATGGCATCACATCTTATCCAAGGCAATCCTCCTAGCCAGTATTTCTTTCTGGTGACAGATCTATGGTTGGTAAAGCATGTCATTAGGATCAGGAAATTAGGTCACTGTTATTATAATTGTCTTTGGCCAGACCAGAGGCACAATAATATTTACCTATTCATTGCACTAAATGAGGTGTTAGATAAATATGTATCCATGAGTTCTAGAGATATTAAGAGCAAAATTTATGCTGAGAAAATAGGTGATGTGGCATGGGTTAGGAGACTTGGGACCTAGTCCTTTTCTTAGCTGTGCGAACATATTATTTAATGTCTCTGGTTCTCAGTTTCCTTATCTATATAATTAGGTCGTTAAACAAGAACAGGGGTTGACAACTTAAAAGCCTTCAGGGATCAGGCAAGTAACACAAGAAAGCAAAGAGGCCAGGAATAACACAAAAATGACTTATGGACTGTGACAGCTGGAGAGAACATGGACCATCTCAAGGAGGAACCAGCCCATTATTGCCATGGGAGGGTGTGGTTACAGTGTTGCTGGATCTTTTGACTTTCTAAAAGAAGTTGAAAATCCAGGCTTTTTGTAACATTTCTCTATTTTTAAAACTTTGCATAGGCCAAACAGTATTTAGTCAGTGGGTGGTCAGTTTGAAATCCTTGAACGAGCATCTCTTTAAGACCTCTCCAGTTTTTTAAAAAAATTGTATTTCTGTTTTTCATTTAAAAATAAAAACTTAATAGTGAATACAGTGGTGTAGACGTATTTATTGCATAACACTGGAAAAACATCTCTTTTAAAGTATGATTGTTGTAGATACACATAAAAGTATTCTTTGTCTTCCTTTATGCTGTTTGTTTTTCAGCACTCTGATTGCTTTAGAAAGATCTACATTTCTGCTCCAAGGAATCAATAAAGGATGGTTAATGTGAAAGACACTTTTCATTTCATTTATATTTGACCCTTAGTGCTGCTGGGAATATAGAACAGGAACCACAAAATGAGAAATTTAAATGAATCTTGATGCTGTCTGATAGGAATCTTCACCACCTCAGGTCATGGACTCAGTGAGAACATCTATCTAATACTTGTTAAAATTAAGTCATAAATTATATTCATAAAGATTTTTATAAATAACCTCACACAGGGTCAATGTCAACAGAAGAAATTAAAAAAGCAATTGAAGAGTCCTGATGAATGAGCTTGTGGGCCCCGGAATTGACTGTGTGATTGTCAGAACCCAATTTTTACCTAATAAACACGCAAATGCCATCATTAATATTGACACAGGGAAGTTAAATGGAGATACTCTCCTTGATAAAATGTCACTTCGGAAGAATTAATATGAAGATCATGAGTTTAAATATACAGAAGGGACATGAAATAGAAAACTCTGGGCCCTGTGAGTAGTGGAAGTGATAATTGGGAGGGAGCTGTTTCTAGGAGGTTCTATGCAATTTTTGTTTTTTAAATTGGTAAGTGACAAGGACTGCTATTGTACTAATTTCAGGAGAACTATTGTCTTCATCACCAATTTCAGCTTTAGGGAAAGCACATCTAACCCCGTGGAATTATGTCGCCATTTCTGCCTTTACATAAGCCGCAAGCCCCTGACTTCTGGCTCTGCGTGGAGGACAGAAAACAGCATGGACCTAGGGACCTGTGTCTCTAGATCAGAGTTTGCTAATCACCCTCCTGCACTCAGGCTCCTGCCAAACTGATTCTATAGCACTGTTGGTTCTGAGGCTATCCAGCAAGGAGATTCACAGTGTGGAGTTTTCACGGAGTCCAGCCTGGGTTTGACTCCTGTCTAGATTACTGACTTGGTAGCTCTGTGACCTTGGACAAGTTGCTTAATTTCTCTTTGCCTTGTCTTCCTCATCTGTCACATGAGGATGATCCTAGCACATGGGATTGCAGATTACATTAGTTGATGCATATAAAGCACGTAAAGTGCTCATAAGACAGCGTACCTACCACACAGTAAGTGTTCAGTTAGCTATTGTTATTATTATTGGTTTTCCCTTATGCCTTTACCAATATCATAGACTTCTCCCCTTGCTTGCCACACCCGCTGTATCTGCCATGATGCTTCTGTCTTGCTGGCTCATGTTTTCTGGCTGGTCTTCTTTCATTACCACATGTCTTTTAGTTAATAAATTAATTTACTCATTTTTAGGATTGAATTTGCAACAGCCAATGTCTGGTACCAAACTTACTACAAAGTTCCTGTTTGTGCTTAGGAGGGGTTCTGTGTAGTTACCTCCTTCAAAACAATCAATGGGTGAGAATTTCTTACAGATGGCATGTACCTGTCATATTCGGTAGATGTGCTTCCAGAGTGCTGGTCTGCCACAGAGCTTGTATGTGGGACCCAAGATTCTGATAATAGGTATCACCACTGATGTGAATCATAGCATTGAAAGCTCTGCAGCAAGGTTCAGTCACTTTCTCTCTCTCTCAGTAATAAGGGAGCGATACTCTCTTGTCTTTCTACATTTAGCTCATGTTTTATTGTGTTTATAAAATGTTTCCAGAGCCATCGTTCTCCATGTAAAATTGACCACATTCCTCCTTGGTACTGCCACTGGATCCTACACCAACTTCCACCTGGGGCTTACGCCATCTTAGTGCAACTTTTTGCATTCATGTCTGGTCTCTTCTACTTGTGAGTCCCTTGAAGGCAGACATCTCCAGGTTTAAAAACAGGCCTGGCATAGAATACGCCCTTGAAAGCTTCTTGAGTGAGGATGAGGAGTAGGTAGGCTGCCAGGAAAATGGCTTTGTCAGTGAGGATTCTTGATGGAGGAACATTTGTTTGTTCATTAAAACTGGATCAGGTTCTGTTCAGACATCATTTCCTAAGGAAGATGGGTGACTTGAGCCATCTGTGTGAATACCAAGCAGACAATTCCCAGCAAGGTTACTGTCACCTTAATTTGATACACACCTTTAACAATACTCGAGTAGAGTGGGGCTGGCCGGTTAGCTCAGTTGGTTAGAGTGCAACCTTATAGCACCAAGATCAAGGGTTCAGTTCCCCATATTGTCCAGCCACAAAAACAAAAAACAAAAACCAAAAACATGAGTAGGGTTATCCACCTAAAGTGTAAAATCACACACACACACACACACACACACACTCACACACACACACACACACACACACAAAATGATGTATCTTATAGAGAAGAATATTGGGCTCTGGTTTTAAATTACCAAACTCTTGGAGGCAGGGCAAGATGGTGGACTATAGGTGCCTGGAGCATGTTTCTCCCACAGAAAAGGACCAGAGCAACTAACAGAGAGCTAAACGTTAACAGATGCATCAGTGAGAGAGTATAGGAGTGTAGCAGACTGGTGATATCCCTGTAGAGCACAAAAGCCCAGGAGGGTAACGTAGAGGGGAGAGAGGGACACATGGCCTCAGCTACCACATCTCTGACACTGGGAATGACTCAGGAAGAGTTTTCCCTTGCAGCAAAAAGGTAGGCAGATGACCCATACCAACCCCCCATTCTCAAGACAGAGGCCTATGTATCCTTTGGTAGGACAAGCCTGGAGTCAGGGGTGGAGAGTAGCCTAGAGTACACATACTGCATCACTCTAGAACACCAACACAAACTGCACTCCCTACCCCCCAACCTCGGGCCCCAAGCCAAGCAGGACAGTACTATCTTGATACCAGAGCCATTATGGGAGCATGCCCTGCCCTGGGGCCAGCACCCATGGTGCTTCCCCAGCCTTAAGGCTATTCCTGCATCCCAGTGCACTCACAGGAGAGGCTTCAATGCTCCGATCCCAGCAGCTTGGAGCCTGGGCTCAAAGTCACTGTAATTCTTGTTCTACTACCTACCCTAGTCCTGCTGAACTGATCACCTTCATGTCTCTGGCCAGATATCAGACAAGCAGACTCTCCTCAGGCAGACTACCCCCAGCCCTGACAGCTGACTGAGTTGTGTTCACATAAGCCCCAACCCAGGAAAACAGCACACGGGGTCTTTACCCTGAAGAATATGCCCTTGGGCTGGTGGAAATAAAGGGTATCTGTCCCTTCTAGAGAAGCAGCCAGGCACTTCTGTCCTGAACAGACCTTCCTAGCTGACTTGCCAACAGTCCCATAAGTGGTTGCAACACGCCCCTTACTGCAGACCTGCCTGGTAGCCTTGTCAAATCCCAGAAGCAACTGGACAGGCCACTTCACTGAAGGGTTGCCTAGTGGCCCCACCCACTGACAAGAAGCAGCTGGATGGGTCATTTCACTGCACGCCTTCCTAGTGGCCCCACTTACCACCCACAGGCACTGGCCACTTCACTTCAGGCCGGCCTAGCAGCACTGTCCACCACCCAGAAGCAACTTGATGGGCCCCCTCACTGCAGCCTTTCCTAGTGACCTTGCCCACTTCCTGAGAAGTGGCTCAGCAGCTCTGCCCTTGGTAGTCCAGATCTTGAATTACAGAGGGAAATGGAAACGGGACCTTGCATTGGGCCCCAAGAACTGCGACAGCAGAGATGCTACCAGCAGACTCACACTCAGATAGCTGAGCCAAAGTGCATCCATGCCCCTGGCTCAGAGAAAGAGCTCAGTTGTCATGCCCCTGGAAGATCCTCCCCTGAGTCTTTGAGCCATCACACACACACACGCACGCACGCACGCACGCACGCACACACATGCACGCACACACACACACCCAAGCAGGAAACAGCTTGGCTGATTGGCAGGCCAATCCTTGTTCAGAGAAGTAATGCAGTGACCCTGCCACTGGCAAATCTGTCCTGGAGACCCTGAAACACCATATGGCCACCCCCCCGGGCTGACAGTCCAGCAACCAAACCCCAGTGAACCAGCTTTCGAGATGACTGAGCCACAGGGTACATATGCACATCCCCAGCCTGTGCACCAACCCAGCAATACCTCCTCCAGCAAAGCTGTGTCACTGCAGCCACAAAACTCCACAGCATAGGTCACTGAGTCACTTGCAGACATACTGAAAGTGGAGTACAGCTGAAGAAATTACACGGAATCTACACTATGGCATCCACAGAGAACAAAGCCATTGCACTTTATTTGATCAATGCCCTAGGAAGCATTTGCAGGTGAAAGTCTTTTCCCACACAAACTGCTCTACAAAATTCAAAAAGGTGACTGTTCTACCAGATGCACAGATATCAACACAGGGAAATGAGAAACATGAAAAAACAAGGTAACTTTACACCACCAAAAAAATAAAACAACGCTCTAGTAACTGATCTCGAACAATCAGAAATTGCTGACTTGCCAGAAAAGGAATTCAAATTAATGATCTTTGGGAAACTCACCAAGATACAAGAGAATACAGACAAAGAGTTCAACAAAATCAGAAAAACAATTCATAATCTGAATGAGAAATGCAACAAAGAGATAAATATTGTTAGAAAAATTATGCAGAAATTTTGGAATTGAAGAGTTCATTGGATGGAATAAAAAATACATCTGAAAGTCTCAACAACAAACTAGATCAAGCAGAAGAAAGAATTTCTGATCTTGAAGATAGCAGTTTTGAAGTAACACTGAAAGACAAGAAAAGGAAAAAAGACTGGAAAGAATGAACAAAACTTACAAGATCCATGATTAAGTGAACAAATACTCAAATTATGGACATTCCAGAAGAAGAAAACAAAAAAATGATATGGAAAACCTCTTTAAAGAAATAATAGCTGAAAACTACCCTAGCTTTGAGCAAGATGCAAATGCACAAATCCAGGAAGATCAAAGATTCCAAAATAGAGTCAACCCAAATAGGTAATTTCCAAGACATATCATAGTCAAACTATCTAAAGTTAGAGACAAAGAGAGAATTCTGAAAACAGCAAGAGAAAAATGTCAAGTTGCTTATGAGGAAATCCACATTAGACTAATGGCAGCCTTCTCAGCAGAAATACTACAGGCCAGGAGGGAATGGGATGATATATTTCAAGTAATGGAAGAAAAGGAAAAAAAAAAAAAAAAAACACAAACAAAAAAACCCCCTGCCAGCCAAGAATATTGTACCCAGCAAAGCTATCTTTCAGAAATAAAGGAGAAATAAAGTCTTTCTTGGACAAGCTAAAATTAAGGGAATTTATCACACCAGACAAGACTTACAAGAAATGCTTAGAGGAGTCCTACATTTAGGAGAGAAAGAACAAAAACAGCCACCATGAAAACACCTGAATATATAAAACTTACTGATAGAGTAGATACATAAATTGGAAAGAGAAAGGAATCAAACCTTATCAATACAGAAAACCACCAAACTGCAAGGATAAACATTAAGAGAGGAAGAAAGGAACAAAAGATACACAAAACAATGGGAAAATGACCAATAAAATGACAGGAGTAAGACTTTAATGTCAATTATAATCTTGAATGTAAACAGATTAAATGCTCCAATTAAAAGACTGAATGGATAAAAAAAACATGACCCATCCATATGCTGCCTGCAAGAAACACACTTTACTTACAAAGATATACACAGACCAAAAGTGAAGGCATGGACAAGGATATACCATGAAAATAGAAAACAAGAGTGAGCAGGAGTAGCTATACGTATATCACATAAAATAGTCTTTAATTCAAAGTCTGTACTAAGAGACAAAGAAGGGCACTATATAATGATAAAGGGATTATACAGCAAGAGAATATAACAGTTATAAATATATATGCACCCAACACCAGAGCTCCCAGATATATAGAGCAAGTATTATCAGATCTAAAGGGAGAGATAGAAATCAACACAATAATAGTTGTGAACTTTAGCACCCCACTCTCAGCATTGGACAGATCATTGAGACAGAAAATCAACAACAAAACATTAGATTTAAATGGCATCATAGACTACATGGACTTAACAGACATATACAGAGTATTTCATCCAACAACTACAAAATACATGTTCTTTTCATCAGCATATGCGACATTCTTCAAGATTGACCACATGTTAGGGCACACAATAAGTCTCAAGAAGTTTAAATAAATTGAAATCATATCAAGTATTTTCTGACTATAATAGAATAAAACTAGATATTGATAATAAGCGGAACTTAATGAAAATACACAAATACATGGAAATTAAGCAACATGCTCTTAAACAACCAATGGGTCAAGGAAGGGATTAAGAAGAAAATGAAAAAAAGTCTTGAACTAATGAAGACAGAAACACAACATACCCAAACCTATGGGATACAGTCAAGGCAATATTAAGAGCAAAGTTTATAGCAATAACTGCTTACATCAAAAAAAAAATAGAAAGTTCAAACAAACTGCCTAAGAATACACCTCAAGAAACTAGAAAAGCAAGAACAAACTAAGCCCAAAATAAGTAGAAGAAAAGAAATAATAAAAATCAGAGCAGAAATAAGTGAAATTGACACTAAAAATACAATACAAAAAATCAATCAAATGGAAAACTGGTTCTTTGAAAAGATAAACAAAATCAACAAACCATTAGCCAGACTAACCAAGGAAAAAAACTGAAACGACCAAAATAAATAAAATCAGAAAGGCAAATGGCAAATGGAGACATTACAACAGAGAGTACTTAAATACAAAAGATCATCAGAGATTATTAAGAACAACTATTTGCCAATAAATATGAAAACCTGGAGGAAATGGATAAATTCCTGGACACATATGAGCTACCAAAACTGAACCAAGAAGAAATAAAAAACTTAAATAAACCAATTACAAATAACAAGATAGAAACAGTAATAAAAAGTCACCTGACAAAGAAAAGCTCAGGACTAGATGGCTTTACTGCTGAATTCTACCAAACATTTAAAGAAGAACTAATACAGTACTTCTTCAACTATTCCAAATAATTGAAGTGGATGGAATTCTTCTAAACTCATACTATGAAAACAGCATTACCCTGATACCCAAACCAGGTAAGGACACAACAAAAAAAGAAAACTGCAGGCCAATATCCATGATGAACACAGATGCAAAAATCCTCAGTAAAATACTAGCAAAATGAATCCAACAGCACATCAAAAAGATTATACACTGTGATCAAGTGGGATTTATCCTAGTGATGCAAGGATGGTTCAACATATGCAAATCAATAAACATAATATATCACATCAACAGAATGAAAGAAAAAAACTACATGATCATCATGAGAGATGAAGAAAAAGCATTTTATAATATTCATCATCCTTTCATGATAAAGATTCTCAACAAATATTATATATAGAAGGAAAGTATTTTAATACAATAAAAGGATATGACAAAGGATATACAAATAAAAAGATATGACAAACCCACAGCTAACATCATACTGGACAGATGAGGAACTGGAGGAAGACAAGGATGTCCACTCTCACCACTTTTATTCAACATAGTACTGGAAATCCTAGCCAAAGCAATTAGGCAAGAGAAAGAAATAAAAGACATCCACATTGGAAAGGAGGAAACTAAGTTGTCCCTGTTTGAAAATGCAATGATTTTATATAGAGAGAAACCTAAAGACTCTACCAAGAAAATTCCTAGACCAATAAACAAATTCAGTAAATTTGTAGGATATAAACATACAAAAATCAGTAGCATATCTATATACCAACAATGAACTAACAGAAAAAAGAAATAAAGAAAGCTATCCCATTTACAATAGCAACAACAACAAAAAATTAAAAACCTAGGAATAAATTTAACCAAGGAGGTGAAAGATCTCTGCAATGAAAACTATAAAACACTGATTAAAGAGATTAAATGACACACAAAAAATGGGAAGATATCCCCTGCTCATGGACTGGAAGAATCAATATAGTCAAAATGGCCATACTACCCAAAGCTATCTATAGATTCAATGAAATCCTCATCAGACTATCAATGACATTCTTCACCAAAATTTAAAAAAGAAAATTCAAAAATTCATATGGAACATGATATCCTGAATAGCCAAAACAATCCAGAGCAAAAAGAACAAAGTGGGGGGTATCACACTCCCTGAATTCAAAATTCACTGCAGAGTGATAATAATCAAAATACCTTGGTACTGGCACAAAGACACATAGACCCATGGGACAGAAAAGAGAATTCAGAAATAAATCCACATACCAACAGTCAACTGATTTTTCACAAAAAGCCAAGAACATACATTGTGGAAAGGACAGTCTCTTCAATAAATGGTGCTGGGAAAATTGTAGACACAAAGGCAAAAGATCCCTTCTCTCACCATAAATCAAAATCAACTCAAAATGGATCAAAGGCCTAAATGTAATCCCTGAAACTAAAAAACTTTTAGAAGAAAATATAGGGAAACACTTCAGGACATAGGTCTTGGCAAAGACTTCATGAATAATATTTCAGAAGCACAGGGACCAAAAGCAAAAATTAACAAATGGAATGATATCAAACTAAAAATCTTCTGCACAGGAAAAAAAAAAAAAAAAAAATCAGCAGAGCAAAAAGACAGCCTGCAGAAAGGGAGAAAATATTTTCAAACTATGCATCCAATAAAGGATTAATATCCAGAATACACAAAGAATTAAAAGAACTCAACAGTAAGAAAAAAATATGGTCTGATTAAAAAATGGGCAAAGGAATATAACAGCCATATTTTAAAAGAGGACATATAAAGAGCAACAGGCATATGAAACAATGCTCAGGACTGCCAAACATCAGAGAAACACAAATCAAAACCTCAATGAGATATCATCTCTACCCAGTTAGAATGGCTGTTATCAAAAAGACAGAAAATAACAAATGCTGGTGAGGATGGAGAGAAAGGGGAACTGTTATACATTGCTGGGGGGAATGTAAATTAGTACAGCCACTGTAATGGATTGAATTATGTTCCCCCCAAAACTCCCTAAAGCTTGAATTGTGTCCACCGAGTTTTATGTATTAGAAACTTAGCCCCCACTGTGACTGTTTAGAGGGTGGGAAACCCTATTATGGTAATTGAAAGGTGGAGCCTTGAAGAGGTGATTGGATTGTAGGACCTTGAAGTAGTGAATGGATTAAAAATGGTGGTCAGGGGTGTGGTTCTGAGGACTTTAAAAGAAGAGGAAAGTCTGCCTTTTCTCTCTCTTGTTTCCACCGTCTTGCAATGTGAGACCCCTGGGTCACTGTTGCCACCACCAGATGGACTTTGGACTTCCCAGCCTCAGAAACTGTAAGCAATAAATTTCGTTTTCTTTATAAATCATCCAGTTCAGTGAACTTTGTTATAAGCAACAAAAATGGACTAATACAGCCACTATGGAAAACAGTATAGAAAATTTTCAAACAATTACAGATAGAACTACCGTATGATTCAGCAATCCCATTACTGGGTATATATCCAGTGGAATGGAAATCAACACATTGAAGGGACACCTGTATTCCCATGTTTGTTACAGCTCTATTTACAAAAGCCAAGAGTTGGAACCAACCTAAATGTCCTTCTATGGATGATTGAATAAAGTGTGGTATGTATACACAATGGAATACTACTCAGCCATAAAAAAGAATGAAATTCTGCCATTTGTATCAATGTGGATGAACTTGGAGAAGATTGTTAAGTGACATAAACCAGGCACAGAGAGAAATACCATGTATTCTCACTCATGTGGAAGCTAAAAAAGTTGATCTCATAGAAGTGGAGAGTAGAATAGAGGCTACTAGAGACTGGTGGGTGGAAGGAGAAGGAGAGAATGGGGCAAGGGTGGTCAGTGAACATAAAATATTAGACAGGAAGAACGGGATCTAGGGTTTTACAGTAATACAGGGAGACTACAGTTAACAGCAAAGTACTGTGTATCTCTGAATAGCTAGTCAAGATGATGTTGAATGTTCTAACACAAAGAAGTGACAAATGTTTGGGATGATGTATATACTAAGCAGCCTGATATGATCATTGCATACAGTATGAATGTACCCAAATATCATATTGGACTCCATAAACATATACAATTCTCATGAGTCAATTAAAAAAGTAAATTAAAAAGAGAGGAAAAAAAGAAATAGAGAGTAGAATAGTGGTTAACAGAGGCAGGAAAAGGGAGTGGCAGGGGAGCGGTACTGGAGAAATTGTCGTTAGACTGGTACAAAGTTACAGTTAGATAGGAAGCATAAGTTCTGGTGCCCTAGGGTGACAATAGCTAGTTATATTGTATTGAATATTTCGAGATAGCCAGAAAAAAGGATCTTGAATGTTATAAGCACAAAGAAATGACAAATGTTTTTGTGATAGATATGCTAACTATTCTGATTAGGTCATTATACAATACACTCATGTGTTGAAACAATAAACCGTACCTCATAAACATGTACAATGAAGAAAAATAAATTAAAAATAAAAAAATGTACCAAACATTTTTACTATGATAGGGTGGACTCCTTAGCCAGGAGGTTAGGATTTCTTCTGGCCTTACTGAGGGTCTTTTTGCCTTTGGAGCCCTTGGTTATATGGGTGTTTAACCCATAGAGTCCCCTTTTGAGTCTCATGCTGGTCCTCTGGTCTGGGATCTTCTTTGTGTCTGAACTAATATTTTCAATGTGAACGGGTCTGAGCCACTTGGTCAGTAAGGCTCACATGTAAATTCTTCTAGGTTTTCTGATTTTGTTATACTGAGTATAGCAACTACTTTTCAATTTTCATTTCTAGTTTTATATCCAATTGTTATCACACAATTAAGTTTTAAAAAGTTAAGGAACAGGAACTCTTTCTAATGCTTTTAAATGACCTAGAATATCTTTAGTCGTCTCATACCTTTCTCATACCCTCTGCAGAGGGGTTGTAATTTCAGATGGGTATGAAGAATATTTTCCATATTGACTGATGACTGCAAGATTGTGTTTTAAATGCCCTTATTTCCACTCTGTTTTTTTTGTCTGTCACCACAAATATCTCCTGATGATAGCAGCTGAGGTCAAAGCCATCTGCTAAGGTGTCTGTTACAATATCCTGACTGAAGATAACATACTTGGACCTTGGTGAATTAACTGTTTCATGCCAGTAACGTGTGGTTATACAGTTTTGGTCCAGATTTGGCATCTAACCAAGCAACTGTCCAATGAAAGCTTTCACTATTTGGGTGGAGCAAGATTAAGAGAAGGAAGTGAAAAGGCAGCATGAAGCCATATAACGAGTGTGGGTTGGAGTCAGGCAAACCTGACTTTAATTTCCAGACCATCATTTACAAGCCATGTGATATTGGGCAAGATACTCAACCTCTATGAGCCTTAAGTTTTTTATCAGAGATGTGGGTTTTATAAATAGCGCCTATTTCATACGATTGTTGTGAATATTAAATAAGATTATACAAATTCTACAAATTTTATGCAAATTTTATACAAGTAAATGTTAGCCTAAAAAATAAAACCCAGCCAATCATTGAGGGCTTTGCCTGAATTAGGTAATTAGATCCTTTCTACTCTGAGAGCAAGCTTGAAATAGATTTAAATAAAGGGGCATGTGAGAGAAAGATCTAGAAATTGCAGTGAGATTGAAGAGCAGAGGGGACTTGAGGACAGGGAGCTCCGTGAAAGAAAGAAAAAATAATGGAACATTGCTATTCTGTCACAGGCCTGGAGTTAGTTTGATTATGCATATATTACTTCGTCCTACTTTCACAACCTCTTGAACTACACGTTCAGATTATTGTACAAATGAGAAAATTGGGGTTTCCTCAGAGAGGGGAAGGGACTTGGGCATTATGTGGTGAGGAAATGACAAAGCTTGAATGACTGCATAGAGATTGACTCTAAAGTTTAGGGACTGAGTCATAGTCCTTCCCAAGGGAGGGATATAAGTGCTGTGATGGGGTTAAGGGGTTGGCTGATACCAGCTTAATTCACTTTGTTTCAGAGACAGTAATCCATATGTAGTGACGTGATAGTATTTGTCCCCAAGAAAAAGGGTCCAGAGAAAAATTTCCACCATCTTTCTAAGTGTTTTAAGGAAAAGATGATTTCTTAAATGATTTAAGAGACAAGGTTTCATTGACTTTTAGTTTTTTTTTCTTTTCAAAATTGACAAAAAAAGTAAGGCCAAGATGTATTAAGGTACTTAGTCCTTTAAAAATATTGCTTGATGCCAGCTCCACCAGTCATCAGAATGCCACTGGAATTAATGGGTCCCTACTGAGTGCCAGGCCCTGTGCTAGGCCTGGGAAATATGAGGGTACTTCAAAAAGCTTGTGGAAAAATAAAACTGAAATAGAATACAAATACTTCAATGAACTTTTAACTCCTTGCATGCAGGTGAACTAGGGAACATGGTCTTAGCCCTCACACAACTTTCATTCTAGTTAGGAAGCCAGACACTATATAGTTACACAGATAACTCTGTAACTGTAATAATGAGAAGATCTATAGAAGAAGAGCAAAGATTATTAAGGTAATTAAAACATGAAGAATAACCTACATGGGGATAGGGAGAGACTATCATAAAAACCTGTCCCAAGGCTGTGACATTTCAGTGGAGTCCTAAAAGATGAGTAAAATTTATCCAGCTGAAAAAGGAGCTCTCCAGGCAAAGCACATGCTTTTCTGTTATCTGGCATATCATTTCCATCCCTACCCCCTTTTTTTTTATTATAGTACCTGCTCATGCTTTGCTTTGGTACCAATATCACCCTATTTTTGGCATATTCCATCCTGGATGGGAGATAATTGTCTTGGGTAATTGTCTTAGACAATCAATGGCTGTTTGGCCTTTCTCAGTGGCTTTGGAACTGGTTCACAGCTTCTTCTGTATTGTCTTCTATATGCCTCTTGGTTTTTGCCTTTCTCTTCCTGCCTTGTGTTTGCACATTAAAATAGAAGGGGAAGAGATTTTAGAAAAATACATTTTTCATTTTAGAAAAAGCTAGTTGTATTGCAGAGTAAATTTAAACTGCATCTCCTATTTGATACAACTGCTTGTGAACATAAGAAAATGGCATCCATTTATTAAGCCACGTGCAAATGCAGGGCATGTTTGCAAAGGCTTGTTATAGTACAAGAGGCAATTGCTGCTTTGTTTATTTGGTTTGTGGCTAAGTCATTACAATGTTTCTCTTCCAGCATATAAATATATGTAGACTGAGCTGTCTTTGGCAGAATAGTTGCTTCCATTTTATTTAAGGATAATCCAAATTTTAAAAACCATTGCTGCAGTGGACATTGCCTTAAAAAAACAAAAAAACAAAAACTTCCCATTTGTTGCTTTTTTATTGAGAAAAAGTTTTATAAATTAGGTTCACTGTTGCTTGGAATTATGAAAAAACACAGTTATATTAAAATTTCAGATGGAAAAATGAAGCTAAGAAGTTAAAAAAGAACTGCCAGCTTGCCTGACTGATGGCACCAGCCTGCGCAGACACCTCAGCAGCCACACCAGCCAGCCTGCCTGACTCATGGCACCAGCACATGCGGCCACCTTGCCAGCCCCTGGGAAGTGGCCCTGCCCACCATCCTGCTTGACTGACAGCACCAGAATGCTGGTGACCTTGCCAGCAGCAGTGCTCCTTGCCACTTCTGCAGAAACTGGTGCTGAGCGAGTGGTCTGTGACAACCGCCAGCAACATAGCTACTAACACCACAAGGCAGCTCACTGCCACAGCAACTGCTGCCACAAGGGCAGCTTGCTGACAAACCAGCAGCCATCACCACCTTATAGGCGGCCCACTGACCACTTGTTGGTACAGACAGAAGGAGAGTAACCAGTGGAGCCCAGGGAAAGAAGTGAGCCAGTGCAGACCTGTGACCCAGGGGGAATTATACTGTCACAAGCAGTAGCACACCTGGGGATGGGAGCTATGCACATAGCCCATGGGAGTGCCTTCACCCAGGGAGAGGCACACAAAGAACCCCCTGAGAATACAGAAACCCAGGATACCGAAATAGAGTAAGGAAGAAAATTTCCAATCACCATCAACCCATCCCCCAGCTGGGGGAAGCAAAGTACTAGGAGGAGCCTCTTCCTGTAAGAAAGAAGAAAGAGAAAACCTACCCAGGGTCACCCATTCAAACTGAGGAGCACCGGTGTACCCCAGTGCACCCATCAGGGTCGTGGGGAGCTAGCCAAGGTGCCAACAGGCCTATTCAGGTTTACCCACTCCAGTCAAAGAGTGACAGGACACCCAGCTCTTTTCCCAAGAACTTGAGAGCTTGCCCACACACATCGTGATGAACCAACATAGTGTCATCAGCCTCAGCAAGGAATCACTAATTGCCCCAAGGTCTAGGACATGGAGGCACTAACACACAATTCCAACAGTGAATTCTGCCAAAGTACCCACATGGAGACTACACTACTGCATCTACCTGGAACCAGTACTAAAGCACCCCACTTAACAGTCATTATAAAACACATTTACAAGAGGAAGTCTCTCTCCTCAGAGCCCACTCCAGAGTAATAGAAAAAGTAACTGCTCTACTGGATGACTAGACATCAACATAGAGATATTAGAAATACTAGAAATATGAAAAACCAGGGAAATATGACACCATTGAAGGAATATTATAATTCTCAAGTACCAGATCCTATAGAGTAGGAAGCCCTTGAAATGATGGAAAAGAAATTCTGAGCAGGAATCTTAAGAAAACTCAATGAGATACAAGGAGAATCAGATGACACAATGAAATGAGAAAAGGATCTGAAGTAGGAAATGTACAGAGATTAATGCCTTGAAAAAGACTGTACCACAGCTCCTGGAGCTGAAGTATTCATTCAGTGAAGTAAAAAACACAACTGAGAGCTTAAGCAGCAGGCTAGAGAAAGCAGAAGAAAGAATTTCTGATCTTGAAAATGGTCTTTTTGAACTAACTCAGGTGGACAAAAGAAAAAAAAAGATTTAAAAAAATGAAGAAAATTTAAAAGAGAGAGCAGACAACCTGAAGCACACAAACATCTGAATCATGGGTGTCCCAGAAGGGGAGGAGAAAGGAAAAGGCATTGAAAACCTATTTGATGAAATAATAGTGGGAAAATTCCAAAGTATGAGGAGAGATACAGATCTTCAGATCCAGGAGGCCCAAACAGATTCAATCTAAAAAGGTCTTTTCTGAGACACATTATAGTCAAATTAGCAAAACTCAAAGACAAAGACACAATCCTAAAAGCAGCAAAAGAAAAGTGTCAAGTCACCTGTAAGAGAATCCCCATCAGACTAACAGCAGACTTCTCAAAAGGCCAGTAGAGAATGAAATGATGTATTCAAAAAACTAAAATAAAAAAATTGCGAGTCAAGAATACTATACTCAGCGAGGCTATCCTTCAGAAATGAGGGAGACATAGTGTATTTCCCAGATAAACAAAAACTTTGGGAGGTCATCAAATCCTTACCAGCTCTACAAGAAATCCTCAAGGGAGTACTGCATTTGGAATCCAAAAAACAGTGATCACTACCGTGAATACACAAGAAAGAAAATAAAGCACTGGTAGAACAAAAATACAAATGAGAAAGGGAAAGAAACCTTATCTAAGCACCTCGAGAAACCAACAAACAGAAGACAAATAGTAAAAGGGAAAGAAGGAAACAAAAGATATTTAAAAAATCCAAATGGAAATTGATAAAATGCCAGGAGTAAGCCCTAATAGTAAGTGGAATAAATTCCCAACTCCAAAGACACAGACTGATTAGATTAAAAGCTAGACCCAATTATGTACTGCCTTCAAGAGACTCATCTCACCTGTAAAGACACACACAGACTAACCAGTGAAGGGATGGAAAAAGATATACCATGTAAATGGAAACCAAAAATGAGCAGGAGTAGCTATTCTTATATCAGATAAAATAGGCTAAATAGACTTCAAACATAATAAAAAGAGACAAAGATTGCCACTATATAATGATAAAGGGATCTATCCACCAGGAAGACTAACAATCATAAATATTTATGCACCCAATTCTGGAACACCCAGATATATAAAGGAAACACTATTAGACCTAAAAAAAGAGAGAGACCCCAACACAGTAATAGTTGAGGACCTGAACACCCCTCTCTCAGCATTGGGCAGATCATCTAGGAAACAAATCAACAGAGAAACACAGGATTGAAACCATGCTAGACACCAATCGGTTCTGGCAGGTATCTACAGAACATTTCATCCAACAATTACAGAAAATATATTCTTCTCATCAGCACATGGAGCATTCTGCAGGACAGAGCAAATGTTAGGTCACAAATCAAGTGTCAGCAATTTTTTTTTTTTCTCGTGACCAGTACTGAGCCAGTGAGTGCACAGGCCATTCCCTTATAGGATCCGAACCCGTAGCGGGAGCGTCGCTGCGCTCCCAGCGCCGCACTCTCCCGAGTGCGCCAGGGGGTCGGCCCAAGTGTCAGCAAATTTTAAAAAATTAAAATCATTTAAAGTATCCTTTCAGACCACAATTGATTTAAACTAGAAATCAATAATGAATGAAACTCTGGAAACTATGCAAATACATGTAAATTAAACAACATGCTCCTGAATGATCTATAAGTCCATAAAGAAATTAAACAGAAAACCAAGAAATTTTTTGACACTAATGAAAATAAAGACACATTATACAAAAACCTGTGAGATACTGTGAAAGCAGCACTAAGTGGGAAGTTTATTGCAATGAATGCTTACATCAAAAGAATAGAAAAATTTCAAATAAAAAAATTAACACCACAGCTCAAAGAACTAGAAAAATAAGAACAATCCAATGACCAAATTAATAGAGAGAAAGAAATAAAGATCAGAGCAGAACTAAATAAAATAGAGACACAAAAATTGATACCACAGAAATACAAAGAATCAGGTATACCTCTGACTTGATGGGCTGCAGTAAACATGGGAGTACAGGTATCCCTTCAACACGATGATTTCCATTCCTCTGGGTATATTCCCAGCAGTGGAATAGCTGGGTCATATGGTAGATCTATCTATAATTGTTTGAGGAACCTCCATACCATTTCCCATAAAGGCTGCACCATTTTGCATTCCCACCAACAGTGTACGAGAGTTCTTTTTTCTCTGCATCCTCTCAAGCACTTATCATTCTCAGTCTTTTGGATATTAGCCATCCTGATTGGAATGAGATGGTATCTCAAAGTGGTCTTGATTTGCATTTCCTGGATGCTCAGTGAGGTTGAGCAGTTTTTCATGTGTCTGTTGGCCATTTGTATATCTTCCTTTGAGAAATGCCTATTCAGCTCCTTTGCCCATTTTTTTTAAATTGAGCTATTTGTTTTTTTGTTGTTAAGTGTTTGAGTTCCTTGTACATTCTGGATATTAAACCTTTGTCAGATGTATATTTTGCAAATATTTTTTCTCATTCTGTTGGTTGACTTTTCACTCTGTTGTTTGTTTCTTTTGCTGTGCAGAAGCTTTTTAGTTTGATATAATCCCATTTGTTTATTTTTCCTTTGGTTGCCTGTGCTTTTGGGGTCATATTCATAAAGTCTGTAGCCACTCCTACTTCCTGGAGTGTTTCCCCTATGTTTTCTTTAAGGAGTTTTATTGTTTCAGGATGATTATTTAATTCTTTACTCCATTTTGAATTGATTTTTGTAACTGGTAAGAGGTACAGGTCTGGTTTCATTCTCCTACATATGAATATCCAGTTACCCCAGCAGCATTTGTTGAAGAGGCAGTCTCTCCCTCAGTGTGTAGACTTTCTGCTTTTGTCAAAGATCAGATGGCTGTGGGTGTAAGGGTTGATTTCTGGGTTCTCTATTCTATTCTATTGATCCGTATGTCTGTTTTAATGCCAGTACCATGCTGTTTTGGTTATTATAGCTTTGTAATATAGTTTAAAGTCAGATAGTGTTATGCCTCCAGCTTTATTTTTTTTGCTCAGGATTGCTTTGGCTATGTGTGGTCTTTTGTTATTCCATATAAATGTCTGGATTTTTTTTTTTTCATTTCTGAGAAAAATGTCATTGGAATTTTGATGGGGATTGCATTGAATCTGTAGATCACTTTAATGTCATAATATGAACATTTTCAGAATGTTAATTATTCCAATCCAAGAGCATGGGATATCTTTCCATCTTCTTGTATCATCTTTAATTTCTCTCAATAGTGGTTTGTAGTTCTCTTTATAGAGATTTTTTACATCCTTGGTTAACTTTATTCCTAAATATTTTATTTTTTTGGTGGCTATTATAAATGGGATAGCTTTCTTGATTTCTTTTTCTACATGTTCACTGTTGGAGTATAGAAATGTTACTGATTTTTGTGTGTTGATTTTGTATCTTGCAACTTTGCTGAAATTGTGTATCAACTCTAGGAGTTTTTTTGTAGAGGCTTAAGGCTGTTCAATATATAGGATCATATCATCCACAAACAGGGACAGTTTGACTTCATCTTTTCCAGTATGGATGCCTTTTATTTCCTTCTCTTCTCTGATTGCTCTGGCTAGTACTTCCAACACTATGTTGAATAGGAGTGGTGAGAGTGGGCATCCTTGTCTAGTGCCTGTTCTTAAGGGAAAAGCTTTTAGCTTTTCCCCATTCAGAATGATATTGGCAGTGGGCTTATCATATATGGCTTTAATTGTGTTGAGATACTTTGCATTTATACCTAACTTGTAGAGAGTCTTTATCATGAAAGAATGTTGAATTTTGTCAAATGCTTTTTCAGCATCTATAGAGAGATCATATGATTTTTGTCTTTGCTTTTATTGATGTGGTGTATCACATTTATTCATTTGTGTGTGTTGAACCAACCTTGCATCCTGGGATGAATCCCACCGATCATGGTGTATAATTTTGTGTATGTGTTGCTGTGTTCTGTTAGCTAGTATTTTATTGAGGATTTTTGCATCTATGTTCATCAAGGATATTGGCCTGTAGTTTTCTATTTTTGATATTACAAAAAACTCTTAGGATTGATTATTGATTTCAGTAAAATCAGTAGCAAATTTATACTCCAAAAACAAACTAACAGAAAAAGAAATCAAGAAAACTAAGTGATTTACAATAGTCACCCAAAAAATAAAACACCTAGGAATAAAGTTAACCAAGGAGGTGAAAGATCTCTATAATGAGAACTACAAATCACTGTTGAAAGAAACTAAAGAGGACATAAGAAGATGGAAAAACACTCTATACTTTTGAATTGAAAGAATTAACATTGTGAAAATTCCTATACTGCCCAAAGTGATCTATAGGTTCAATGCAATCCCCATTAAAATGCCAATGACATTCATCACAGAAATAGAAAAGTATAACTCTAACATTCATATGGAACAACAAAAGACCCTGAATAGCCAAAGCAATCCTGAGGGAAATAAATAAATAAATAATAAACAAACAAACAAACAAACAAATAAATAAATAAAGCTGGAGGCAAAACACTACCTGACTTTAAATTATACTATAAAGTTATAGCAAGCAAAACTGCATGGTACTGGCATAAAATCAGTCACATGGACCAATGGAACAGAATAGAAAACCTAGAAATCAACCCACAAACTTATAGCCAACTGATCTTCAATAAAGGCACCAAGAACATGTACTGGGGAAAAGACTCCTTCTTCAATAAGTGGTACTGGGAAAACTGGACATCCTTAGGTAGAAGAATGAAACTAGACCCATACCTCTCACCATATACCAAAATCAACTCAAAGTGGATTAAAGACTTAAATATAAGACCTGAAACTGTAAAATTCTTAAAAGAAAACATAGGGGAAACACTTCAGGAAATAGGTCTGGGAAAGACTTTATGAACATGACCCTAAAAGCACAGGCAGCAAAAGTAAAAATAAACAAATGGGATTATACAAAGTAAAAAGCTTCTGGACAGCTGAAGAAAAAATTAACAGAGTGAAAAGACAGTGTACAGAGTGGGCGAAAATATTTGGAAACTATGCATCTGGCAAAGGTTTATATCCAGAATATAGAAGTAACTCAAACAACTTCAAGTAAAAAAAACAAAGAACCTGATTAAAAAATGGGCAAATGAGTTGAATAGGCATTTCTTAAAGGAAGATATATGAGTGGCCAAAAGACACATGAAAAAATGCTCAGCATCACTCAGCATCAGGGAAATGCAAATGAAATCCACATTGAGATATTATCTCACCGCAGTAAGACTGGATATCACAAAAAAGTGCAAAATAACAAATGCTAGTGAGGATGAGGAGGAATGGGAACCCTCCTACACTGCTGGTGGGACTGTAAAATGGTGGAGCCATTATGGAAAATGGTATGGAGGTTCCTCAAATAACTACAAATAGAACTGTCATATGATCCAGAAATTCCACTCCTGGGTATACACCCAAAGGAATGGAAATCATTATGGGAAGGTGATACCTGTACTCCTGTGTTTATTGAAGCTCTATTTATAATAGCCAACTTAAATAGGAAACCAACCTAAATGTCCACCATCCAATGACTGGATAAGGAAAATGTGGTATATTTACACAATGGAATACTACTCAGCCATATAAAGAATGAAGTACTGCCATTTACTGCAATATGGGTGAACTTAGACAAAATCTTAAGTGAAATAAGTCAGGCACAGAAAGACGAATACATCATGTCCTCACTTATAAATGGAAGCTAATAAATAAAAAATAAATAAATTTTAAAAAAAGGAGGAAAGATATAACAATCACAATAATACCTTGAATTTTCAAAAGGAGAGAGCAGAACTGAGGTTACCAGGGGTGGGAAAGGGGGAAGGTTTGGAGGGTATGGAAGGAATTGTAAAGAGCCATGAAAATTGATTATGTTGTATAAGGACAAATATACTAATTATCCTGATTTGAGCATCATATACTGTACAAAGATATTGATATTCAACTCTTTACCCCACAGATATGTACAATCAACTATGTTGCAACAAAAGTAAAATAAAATAAAAATGAATAAATTTTTAAAAAAGTTAACAAAAATTTTTTTTCTTTACTCTGTCATGTGTTATACACTTGAAGCCGTAATACTGCTTTTTAGAAACAAAAAAATGTTTGATACCCACTGTAAAAAATGCCCCATGGAATATTCTTGAAGGATTCCAAGGGAGTCTATTGAAATATCTTATAATAAAATAAAAATTTAAGAAGAATATTTTACATGCAAGTAAGAATTAAGAAAGTTGTTTTATAAGTATCAGGGCAAAGCTGTGTATTAAATTCCATTGCTAAATTACTCACTTTTTCTGTGCAGTGACCACTTTTTCCTATCAGATAGCAACATGTGAGTCTCTGGTAAAACCATACTGCACAGCCCTAGCAGTTGCTACTGTGCTCTTGAATATGTTTTGAGACACTGTGGGTTGGGAGTTTTTGTTCTAATGGCAAAATGGATTTACAGAAATGGATGTTATCCATGAACCTGAGTTGATATAGTGGATTACTGTCTGTGCTTAAATGAATTAATGCCTGCTATTTGCATCTATGATAAACAGCTTATGTCCTACTTAGCCCTGTAAAAGAATATGATCAAGGGATTTGATCTGAACAGATAAGTAAAACATTAATTCTTCAGTGTCTATTGATAAGTGGGACTTTTATGTTTAAACACCTTGGTTAAACATAAATGGGGAATCAAACCAGCTTTAGTTAAGGAAATACTTAGAAATCACCCATACCATCCGTTCTCTCCATGTCAAAAAACAAAAGGAAGAAGAAAACTAGGAAGACTTAACCACAAAAATCTCTTCACATTGTGCAGGATAACAGTACTAAACCTCAGCACAGTTCTTTTTAAAAAAGAATGTAATCTGAATGTTGAACCACTGAAGTATGCATGAACATATTAGTTTCTCCTTTCTCTCTCCTGACTTCTTCCATGAACACATAAGACCTAATCTGGACACCAGTTTGGAGAGTAATTTTTTATTTAATTTCTTTGATTATCAAGCATGTATTGGCAGCAGCTTAGCAGTACACCTGCTATCTGATGAGCACTCCTTGTGTGTTTCTTTAGATGAAATAAAGCATACATTCTACAAACTACCACCATTTAAAAAATCCCCTGCATACACTGTGTGGTTGAAGTTTCCATACATATTATCAAGGAGATTAAACAATTTCTCCACAATGCTCAACAATCCACTCTAAATACAGAAACCCCATACTTTTTTTAAAAAAGCTCTTTTATCCTCCCCCCCCACCGAGCTTTACCACAGCTGCTAGCAAGTGAAAACATTTTCTGATTTGAATTTCACAGTCTCCTTCTCTTGCCAGTTGTATGGTGCTAATATGAAGCAAAATGTGATTGTGTATTTAATTTAACCCTGAAATAGAACATATTCAGGATATAGACTTTATATATTCAATTACTTTCCTAAAAATAGAGACATAATTCTTACATTCTCAATCATTAAGAAACATTTCTATTGAATTTAATTATTCGAAGAGACAAGTGGCAGTTTCATAAGGGAAACAAAGCCATTTAGGTGGACAAGCAGCGATTTCACTTGTATTTGTGGTCACCAAATAATCACATGATTTTTTACTTAAACATAGCCTATGTTGGGCTGCTCAGCGCCCCTTTGACCTACTCTTGGAAGCATCACTACAATATTCTTTGTATTATTGTATTAGTTTAAGTAATGCTGACTGTTGCAATAAATCAATGGTAAACTTGCAATACCTCAGACTAATAAAAATGTATTTCTTGTATGATAGTCTAATGTTGGTGATCCTGATAGGGTGGCTTCAACTTACTCACTCAGAGGTCCCTGCTTTTTTCATTTCTTAGCTCTACCTTCTTCTAAATTTTTAGAGTTCTCCTATTTAAGCAGATGGGAAAAGACAGAAAGGATCCTATGTGGGAGGTTGTCATGGTCAAGGCTTTCAAGCCACTGGTCAGAACTCGGTCACATGACCATATATAACTAGCTGCAAGAGAAGCTGGGCAATGCATTCTAGTTGTCTGTGTGGGAGGAAAAGGAACTAGCAGTTTGTGCTATAGATATCTCTCTCTTCCCCATGTTTCAGAAGATGCTAATTCTATCCAAAAACAAAAAGAATGCAGCATGTGACTCAGCCCTCACCTAATCTGCTTAGAGATCTGTGTATACCCAAGCTAATCCAATGAAACTGAAACTCCAGACTTTTGTTGGGTGGTTGGGTGGCACGCTCTTCCCATTGGAGATAAACAAGGGAACATGTGGTTCTATGGCAACTGTATTGAGATGGATGGTGGGGTGAAGGAAAATGCCTCAGAAGTTGAAGCCCAGAACTGTAAATTAGCACAGCCATTATGCAAAACAGCATGGAGGTTCTTCAAACAACTACAGATAAAGCTACCATATGATCCAAGTATTCCCCTACTGGGTATATATCCAAAGGAATGGAAATCATCATGTCGAAGGGATACTTATACTCCCATGTTTATTGCAGCTCTATTTAGCCAAAATATGGAACCAATCTAAGGGTCAATGATCTATGACTGGATAAAGAAAATGTGGCATATATACCCAATGGAATACTACTCAGCCATGAAAAAGAATGAACTTCTGCCATTTGCAGCAACGTGGATGAGTCTGGAGAAAATTATGTTAAGTGAAATAAGCCAGACAAAGAAAGAGAAATACGACATATTCTCACTCATAACTGGCTGCTAGGAAGGAAGGGAGGGAGGGAGAAAGGAAGGAATGAAGGAGAGAAAGAAAGAAAAAGACCACAACAATATGATGAACTTTCAGAAGGAGAGAACAAACCTAAGGATACCAGAGATGAGGGGAGGGAAAGAGGGGGTTTGGCAAGTGAAAGGTTGGGTAAAGGGCATTTAAAAAAATCGTGATTTTAAAGAATGATATGCTAATAAAAAAATAATAAAAATTTAGAAAAAAAATGAGCCCAGAAATGCAAACAGAGAAACCAAATTCTGGTTTTTATTTTAGTTATTGGATCAGGCTTTTCCTGAAGCCATATCTAGTTTTCTAGTCAGAAGAGCCAGTTAGCTTCCCCTCTTTTTTCATTTAATTTAGCTTGAATTAGTTTATGTTCTTGAAAATTCGCAGTCGTGCTGGTGGCATCATAAGTATAGCCATTTCCCAAAGATTTTGAAAATGTGCACTATTTATGTGATTTTATTAGAGGCATGATTTAATTGGAGTAATGGGCTGTTTCTTAGTTTAAGGCATTGCAGTTACATATGATTATATACTTGCTAGTTCAACAAAGGTTGAATATGGTTACACCTATTGTACTTTTTTAACCTCATCTGGGGCAGTTTCTATTATAAACACTGTGCTTCACTGGCCATTTTATTGCTCCTTATTGGAAATATTGGTCATTTTGGTGGTTTCACTGTATAAACTCATATCCCTAAGTACATTGGGTTTCAAACAAAAGCCAGGATGGGGCAGGGATCAAACTGCTCCTGGTGGTTACATGCATGTGGGTGATAGCATTCAACATTTCATCCAGTATTTTCTGGGAGCCAACATTCAGTGTGAATGTACATCCAAATCTGTTTATCAATGTCCTGGTGAAACACAGAACTTCAAAATGTGTCATGTCATGGCATGGGGACTTTGAGGATTTCCGTGGGACTGAAGAGTGAGCAACCAACCAGAGGAGGCATGGCTTATTTTATTACTTAGGATATAGAGTCAGCTTTAACAAAATAGGATTTTTTTAAAAAAATAGAAGTTTGTTTCTCTTTCACAGAGATATTTGAGCTGGTATTGTGGCTCAAGGATCCAGGCTCCTTCCACGTTGTTATTCTTGTGTCACCAGAATGTTGCTTTTGTTCACATGCTCCAAGGTGGCTCATCTCCAGGTCTGTGTTCCAGCTGGGGCGAAGATGTAGAGGGGAAGGGGAGGGAGTGTTAGTTGGAATAAACTGGATTGTGCTACAGTAAAAATCAGCTTCAAAATATTGTGGCTTATATTTTGCTCGTGCTTCATATTTATCATGAGTCAGCAGACGTTCTGCTTCATGTTGCTTTCACTTAGGGAGACCTGCTGATGAACTTCACCACCTGGAGCATTTTTGGGGTCCTGCAGTGGGAGAGGGACAAGCTGGAGAGTCTTGCCTCAGCAGTTAAATGACTTTGGCCTCCACATATTGACCAGAACTGATCACAGGGCCATACCTAACTTCAAGGAGTCAGAAAGTGCAATTTATATTGGAATGAAAGAGAGCAGGTTTAATGACTACCGTAGAGGGCACACCCCTTCAAAGCATGCCCTGGAAGTTGCACATGCACAGTGGGTACTTCAAAAAGTTCGTGGAAAGATTCATGTTATCTTTCAATTCTACTTTTCCATGAACTTTTTGAGGTATCCTTGTATCAGTTCTTCTCACATATTATTTGTCAGAACCCAGGCACATGGTTACACCTCACCAGAAAGGAAGCTGGTAAATGTAGTCTGCATTACTGTTCCAGTGATTGTGATTGCTAGCGTTTCCTTTTGATTCTTGCTTAGAGTTTCCATCTCTCTGCTTACATTATCCACCTCTTCTTGCATGTTGTCCACTTTTTTCCATTGGAAGGCTCAGCATATTAATCATAGTTATTTTACCTCATCTGATAATTCCCAAATCTCTGCTGTATCAGATTCTGGTCCTGTTTCTTTCTTTGTATCTTCCTAGTGTACTTTTTCTTGCCTTTTATTATGCCTTGTAATTTTTTGTTGAAAGCCAGATGTGATGTATTAGGTAATGGGAACTGAAGTAAATAGGCTTTTAGCGTGAGGTTTTATGTTTATCTAGCCAGGAGTTATGCTCATTTTAATGTTTGCACTAGTTGTAGGTTCCTGAGGTTTCAATTTCCTTTTTGTCTCCCAGGTCGTCTTTTGGATTCCCTGGGAACTCCTTCTTAAATAATGTCTTGCCTTACAGTTCTTTCATTTGTGATCTTCTGCTATTATCCAGGAGCACTGTGGATGTGTTCATAAGGTGTGGGAGGAAAAAAAAAAGCATTTTATCCTCTTATGATTCAC
Organism: Cynocephalus volans; assembly: GCF_027409185.1. Classification (NCBI taxonomy): domain Eukaryota; kingdom Metazoa; phylum Chordata; class Mammalia; order Dermoptera; family Cynocephalidae; genus Cynocephalus; species Cynocephalus volans. The sequence continues at coordinate 15,605,322 of NC_084468.1, forward strand.
TCAGTCTTTTAGTGAGCATGTGCCCCAGGGCTGTGACCTTTCTAAGTGCTTCTCAGCTTTTCATTTGTTTTATGCAGGTGAGACAGGAAGGCTAGAGGGGACGTGAATTTGGATATGTCCCTTTTCCCATATGAGTTAGGATCTAATAAAGTACTTTACCTTAATGGCAAGTGAAGAAATAAAAAGCTTTGGGCATATTTCAAAGTGTTTATTTTCCCCTCCTCCTGCAGGAAGCACAAGGAGTTTCCTCTGTTCTTCACCATGAGAACCTGGTAGGGCTCTTGGAAGTACAATTCATGAAAGTGTGGGGGTCCTCCCTAAGGCTGGGACCCCAGGATTTTTAACTCTCAAGCTAGTCCACACTCAGCCTCCAGCAGTTTGTCAATTTCTATTTAAATTTTCCTACCCATTCCTGGATTCAGTAGCTCCCCCTGGTAAGCTGTGATTCTCTGTGTTTGCTTCTCTCTCCAGTTTTTGAGGCATTGGTGTATTGTTGATTTTCAATTTGTTCAGCTTTTTTCTTTTTGTGAGGATGAGAATGATGACTTACGAGTTATTTACATGTCAGAGTGGAAACCTGTTGTCCATAGTGTGTTCATCATTAAAGTAACATCAACTGCTAAGTGTGGTCTTTATTTCCATAGGCCATGTGTCCAGATAACAATTGAGGTTCCCCCACTATATAATAAGAAGCGGGGAAGAAACATTGGGGGACACACCCACATCAATGGGAACACAGGTGGGAATACTGCAGGGCTTAGGCATCTGTGAAGGACTCACAAAAGCTCCTGTTAGAGAACAAATCAACATTGGAACCTGCTAAGCATAGAGAGTCCCAACGCTAGTTTATAAGTGTGCCAGTTAAGTTAGAAATTTTTGACTTTTGTCTCTTTCCTCCTCCGGTTGTAACCCTTGAGAGCCACTGCCGTCTAATGAATAAACAAGAAGAGTAGAGGTGAGGCAACCCAAAAGTTAAGCTTGCCCTACTCTCCAGGACGTGTTGGGGGGGACTTCAATTAGATGAGATTTGAATACATACATATTTTGGTGGTTGGCCAGTGCAGGGATCTGAACCCTTGGCCTTGGTGGAGATTTAGTATTATAATGGACAAAGTATTTTCTTTAAGTGCTATGACTAGAGGATGACCGAGTTACTGGAAAATAAGGAAACTGTGGCAGAGATTGCCAGTTGCTTATCTATTCTCCCCTCCCTTCTTTGTAAGAGACTTGGATTTTCAACTAGGCACATTTAATCTTGCCTAAAAAGCTACCTAGACTGTTTTCATTGATGCTAGGTATGGCCACATTGTTAAATTTCTGGATAATGAAACTGTAAGCACAAGTGTGGAGTAGTACTTCTGGTAAGTATCTTTGAGCATTCCTTTTCTTTTTTCTCTGTCCTATTCCTTTGAATGTGGATGTGTTAGCTGGATCTCCTGCAGCTGTTTTCGATCATGAGGACAGGAGGATTGCACTTCAGGTTGGGAAGCAGTGAGCTAGAAGAAACCAGAGTCCCCGAGGAGCATGAGACTGAAATACTAGCTTTGGACATTTCACTCAAAAGGTAGTTATAATATGCTTCTATCTCACTTAAGCCACTCATTTTTTGGGTTTCTGTTTCTTCTAATAAAACTTAATTCCAACTAGTATAAAACCTGTCCAAGATTACATGCATGGGGGTGAAAAATGATTCTATGGAGGCAGGTTTGCAGGTTTGCAGGGTGAGAGATAAACTTGATTTCTCTAGAGTTTAGCTTACTCGGTAGACCAGCTACAAAATAAGAAACTCACAGCTAAACAAGTTTTCCTATACAAACCAAGAAAGAGAGGGGAGCTGTGAAAGTCCTTTGAGAAGCAGACATCAACAGTGGACGAAATATGCAAGAATTTTATTAGGAAAAACACCTGTGTAAGAGAAAATAATGTGGGAGCTGAGTAAGGCTGGAAGAGCTGTTAGAGTGCTATGTAAGTATGGCCTTGCATGAAAATAGAGGGGGATAACATTGGATGGAAGCATCCCACACTGTCATGTAGTTGAAGGAAGCCCGGGCAAGGCCATCAGGGAGTCTTGGAGCCACAGTTGACTTTCAGGGGAATCCTGTCTCAACATCCCTGCCATACTCTGTCACTGGCTGGGGGCAGCCAGTGCATAGTATGGCCTCAGCACAAAACCTGCTGAGAATTACAGAGCTCTGCAACTAGAGCCCTTGCCAATTACATTCTCTAAACTGGGTGATCTGTGAAATGCATTCTCATGACCACTACAGAAGCTAAGAGTAGGCAGCTCCAAACAGTAGGTAGCTAGATGTGCACAGTGGACCACTCTGCAAGGGGAATAGGCTCATGATGGAGTGGCTGGACCAGCCTGCATCCAACAGGATCAAGTGCAACCAACAAGGTTTTCTGCAGGGGGGTGAAGAAGCATGTGAGTAATGTCAATTCAGGGGCCACCTTGAAGCAGATGCAAAAAGACCTTGATGTGTGGGTAAAAACATGGACTACAAGGCTCTAAGCAGGGCTCAAATTGCACCCAACATCAACTGTAGTGCAGCAAGGCTTGCTACGGCTTTTGTTGCACATAAGCCATCCAAACTGTCACTGAGTTTGTCAAGATTTTAAATGTACAGGGGAGAGTTTCACAATAGTAAAGGTGAGATGACTGTGAAAGTCTATTAGAGGTTTCTCAAGGTATTGTATGAATGACGGGGGTAATATATGATTTGATATTAGGAAGTTCGTAGATAAAATTATTTTAACAGTTATAAATCTTAGGGTTCATGGATAGTGGTGATATATTTCTAATTACATGGTGATTTAAAGTCTTAAATTTAAATATAAATTTTTAAATTTAAATTTTATTAAAACTCAAATTAAAAAACAGACTTTAGTTTTTAGGGTGGTTTTAGGTTCATAGCAAAATTGAGCAGAAAATACAGAGATTTCCCATCTACCTCTGCCTCCACACAGGCACAGATTCTCCTGTTACCATTTAATTTTAATTTTAATTTTATTTAAATGTAAAGAAAAATATTAAATACATGCAGATGACTAATGGATATGGTAAAATATTGTCAAATGAGGAAGTTGTGTACCATGCCCACACAGCTCATGAATGACACGGGCAGAGTGAGAACCAAGACCTTCCCACTCTAAAGACCTTTTGTTGGCTCTCCAAGAATGACTGGCTTCCCAAAAAGGAAAGTTGGCTATAGCACGAGCTGGGTGATGTGTTCTTTAGAGAAGCACGCCAACTGTCAGGTAATATCAAAGGTTTAAAGAGTGTCCCAACTGCCAGTTCCATGTGCATATTCAGGTCCATCAAACATGACAGGGGAAACAGAGGAAAACCATGATTGGAGTTCATGCAGGCTGTTCCCAGAAGTGGAAAGCACTTTCTAGAAAGTTGGACAGAGTCAGGAAGCATCAGGATGGAGCTAGTTGGAGTAGATAGAGAGGGAGAGAAGGCTGGATGGAATCCTTTTGTGACTTTTCCATAGGGCCTCTTGATCTTGTCAATTATGGCCTGTGGAACAGAGAAAAATCACATTGATGAAAAGTTTTAAAGGCTTATCTTGTGTTTCCATTTTAACTTTGAGAAGGTACATAGAAAAACTTAAATTATATTTTAAATACGGCCCCTACTAGTGGGCAGAAGTCAGGTTTTCTTGAATTTGCTACGCACACAATAGGTCTGCAATAAATTTGTGGGGAAGAAATGATTGAACGCTTGATCAATGATTTTGGCAAGTGGAAATAAACACTTTGGGAAGCTCCTTCTCTGCCATGTATAGTAATTTCTTCACTCCTTTTGTTTTTTAAGCTCTGCTATGATGGTTGCGTGGAACAGAATGTAAACTGCCTTATGAGATGCCAGGACTGAATGCTGTAGGAATCAGCAGAAAGAGCACAACTCAGACAGGACAGAGGACAGTGACAGGAGAGTAAACAGATCCAGCACGGTCAGGTATTCTCTTTATTTAGGATTGCCCAATAATTTAGAACCTCTCCTATATGAGAGTGTATGCTGCCTGGTGGTTCTTGCTCTGTTAAGGAACCTAGGGAATGGGATATTTATAGCTTGCATGATGTCTTTACACTTTGGTTCTGTTGGGACAAGAGGTTTGATATTCAGGCTTGCTTTCAGGTAGACTGTTGGGCAAATAGTGTCCAGATAGCCCCGATTCTCAGACTCCCCCCACATTCCTTTCAATTGGGATATGTTGCATATTTTTCCAAGAATTCTGGTAGCTATATTATATCAATTCCATAATTGAAATAATGATAAAAAACTGATTTATCTCTGTGATAACTACTAAAAGGTATTTGGCCTATTGTAGATATTTAATAAATATCTATTAATTGAATGAGTAAGTGTATATTTCTTACTCCAGTTGTTATAATTTGATTCTATACATATTTTCAGTTATGATGATCATTCAATTTCCCCTATAGTTTGTCAGTTTCTCTGAAGTCAAGGACTAAGTACAGTTAGTACAATAAATTCAAAGAAGTAATATACTTCAAGGGTTAAGGAGGAAACACTAGATGAGACATCATGCATCTTGAATTTAGCTCTTGGCTCTATCAAGAACAATCATTTTAACTAATGTTTATTGCATGTTTACAATATGCTGGTCATGTTGCACATACTATCTTATCTAACTCTCACAATAAAGCTATGTGGAAGATACAGCAAGGGTGCCTAGTTTTCCACCAGGATTCAGTATTATGTTTTCTCCTTTTTTGCTACACTACTAGACCACATTTCTCAGCCCCCTGGCTTGAGGGAGTGGGTCTATGACTTGTTCTCACCCATGAATGGGGCACACAGTGATGTGAGTCACCTCTGAGTCAAGGTAGATAAGAGCTCATGTATCTTCTCCACACATTCTCTTTCCCATTCACTGCCCAAAAGCAGAGATGGGCCCCTAGAACATGGTAGAACCATATGATGAGAGTTATCAGTATGAGCTCCATTTCACAGAATAGGAAAACTGAGGCTAGGGAGATCAAGTGACTTTCACAGAATAGGCAAGTGGCGAAGCCGGGATTTGATTAAGTCGTTTAACTTAGCACATCTTCACAATCACTAAATGCATAGCTAGCCGTGTAAACTCAAGTCACTGCAGCTCTCTGAGGCTGGGTTTCCTCTGCCATAAATGGAGATATTAAGACTATCTTCTAGGCATGTTATGGGGATTAATGAGTTAACACATCAGGAAAGCCTAGAAAGAACACAGCACAAAATAACTCAAAATAATAGGAATGTTGTGTGTGTGTGTGTGTGTGTGTGTGTGTGTGTGCACGCACGTGCAAACATGTATTTGGAAGTTTGTCACGTCAAAGCTACTTTTATTTATTTATTTTATTTTAACTTCTCCATATACATTGTAGTCGATTTTCATGACCCTTTACCCATTCCTGTTCCCCCCTCCCTCTCTCCCAAGGCTACTTTTAATAAATGGCCTGTGGTTGAGGCCTGAGAATCTCCTCATCACTCATGGATTTCTGTTCAGTGGCATTTGTTGGATGGAATTTGACCTGTTGTATGAGTTATGCCTTCCATCTAAGGAGACTGTTTGGATAGTAATTTGCTCTCTTTGTTCTTAGCAACTACAAACAGGGAGAGGGTCAGGCAATGCCTCCAGCAATTTCATGGCAGCCTCTGTCACTGGGTCCTAAAGGAAGCTGTGTTCATTCCTCCTGAGGAGAAGGAAAGGTGGCAGGCTTAGCATGGCAGTGCAGGACTTTCCTGAGCTTCAGGACAAAACAGTCAAGATCATAATCCAAAGAAAAGATTGTTCAGATTTTTTGTTGAATAAAAATATTTCAAGGCAACAAGAGAACTGAGAGTCAGGATGGCAGAGTTTGAGGCTTTCATTGAACTAATCTTTGGACTTCAGCTTATTTAATAATTTCTCTAGCCTCAGTTTTCCTATCCATAAAATGGGGACAACACCGACTCTGACTACCTTCCTAGAATTGTTCTGAGGTTAAAATGCAGTTGTACCCATGAAGGTGATCTGTGAGTCCTAAACAACTGTACAAATGTAAGTCCTGATATTGTTGTGACATCTTAGTGATTCAGTTGCATCTGAAGCTGGAAGAACTTTTCAGCACCTCAAAGAAAAAAACCCACCTAAAATTTTTAATTTATTTACAAATGACACATAATAATTGTACCTATTTATTGGGTACAACAGTGTGATGTTTCAGTGTGTATACATTGTATAATGATCAAATTGAGGTAATTAGCATATCTATCACTTTAAACATTTATCATTTCTTTGTGGTGATAGCATTCAAAAACCTCTCTTCTAGCCATTTTGAAATATACAATACACTGTTATTAGCTGTAGTCAGCCTACTGTGTGATAGAGCTCCAGCACCGATTTTGTTCCGTAATTTTGCATCTGTTGACTAATCTCTCTCTGTTCCCCTCTTGCTCCTCCCCTTTCCAGTCTCTGGTAACCACTGTTCTACTCTCTGCTTCTATGAGATCAATTTTTTTAGATCCTGTTTGTGAGAGAGATTATGCAGAACAACACCTTATTTTCAATAGCAGGAAGAGATGAGGTATCTGGTCCCCAATCCTACCTGATCATTGATCACTGCATGCCTGTTTCTTTCAGTTCCCTTCAGTGTGAATGGTTCTACACCTAAGATAGACCCATGGACAATACAGGTATTATCCTGTGAACTTAACTAGAAGGGCAGGAAAGATGGGAAAAAGCCATTGATTAATTAATTGATTGGGTTGCTTGTTTGTTAATTCAACATTTATTGAGAGCCTGCTAAGTGTGGTGGGTCTTGAGAATACAAAAGTGGAATTAGACTCAGTCTTGACCTTGCTCCCAAGTTGCTCGCAATATAGTGGAAAAACAGACACCCAAGTGGATATTACACAGTGATGTGGTAGGTGCAGATAGAATTAGGTTCAGGATATTCTGGAAAAATAGAGGAGAGGTGCTTAAAATACATTGAGGGTAGGATTTGGGGGCTCAGGGAAGGCTTTCTGCAGGGGGTGACTTCGTGAGTCATGAAGAGTGGTTAGGAGACACTCAGGTAAAATGATCTGAGGAAGGTGGGAAAAGGAGGGTGTTCTAGGTCAAGGGGCTACCGTGATCAAAGTTAAAGAGATAAGAAATAACACTGTGCAGCATCTCCCCATAAGCCGCGTGGTGTTCCTGGGGTGTAAAAATGTGAGCGTGTGGGTGCGTATAGGTGTGGGTGGAAAGATAAGAACATATTAAGAAGATTTTATCCTGAGCGGAAACACTGAAGGGATTTAAGAGGACGGTGGTTGGCGATGGGGCGGGGTTGTTGGTAGCTATGTCAGGAGAAATACTATTGTAGTAGTTTATGTGAGAGATGATGAGCATTCGAACTGTACCATTTGACCATGGTAGCTGGAATTGAATTTATAAAAAATAAAGAAACCAAGAGGTATCCTGGGTGGAAAATCAGTGGCCCTGAAAGAAGGAAGAGCTACAACTGAATTTTAGGTTTCTAGTTTGGTTAACAGGAAAACTCAGGATTCAGATTTAGAGGAAGACGGTAAATTCAATATTGCCTTTATTGAGTGTGATATCAGACTGTGTGTCAGCCAGGTGGGTGGCAGCAGGCATCTGGAAGTTAGATGGTACCCAGTCAGGGGAGCTTGTGGCTCTGTCCGCATGGACTGCCAGAACTTCTTGGGCACACATGGGTGGATTGGATGCAGTCAGGAACAGGTTAGTGTTAAGTAGGGAATTTTCATTCTTCGGAGCAGACACCGCCTCTTGCTTTCTGTGGCAGATGTAATCTAGTTATGATATTCTTTCAAACTCTCCATCCTTAATTCCAGGTAGTATTCCTCAGCCCTTCTGAATAAAAATTGAAAAATCAAATGTAAGATTCTATATTCTGTAGCAGCAAAGAGCCCTGGGCAGGGAGTTGAGAGTCTCGGGTTCAAGTTCCTGCTCTGCTTCTAATCAGGTAAGTCAGTTCACCTCTCAAGTTTCTCTTTTCTTGTCTTTTAAAGGATGTATTTGGAAAAATAGATCTAAATTTCTTTCAAGTCTTGAGGTTTTGTGAACTATCTACACTGTGTTTCTGTTTCACCATGCTGACTTTTAACTCTGAAATAGTAAAATATTAAGCAATCGTCTGTCTTAAATCAGAAAAAGTAAAGGTGCAAAATCTTCTAAATTACCAAGTTCCTGGAAACTGGTCATAAATCTGTACACAGGGCTCCTTTGCTACCTAGATTTTCATGAACCCAGGGCTCTATCAACCAGCCCTGCACACACAGTGTGGTCCCAGAGTGGGGCTGCAGGTTTATGCCCTGGATGTGTGGGTGATTGATATTCAGCATGGTTGGCTCGAGGCAATGGGGGAATCTGAAGTCATCAACGACAGAGGAAATTATGTCCGGCCTAGTTTCAAAGGTGAACTGTATTGCTTTCACATGATTTCAAAGTCATTAATCTATGTGTGGTGTATATCAGGGCTCCCTGACCTTTTTGTGAAGAGAATTTTTTAATTTCCGTGAGACAGATTTTTTGATTAAGCAGAACTTCCTTATTTCCCCTGAATATATTAGATAAGAGAGTTTCATATTTACTTATGAGATTCATTGCTATATTCAGCTTAATTTTATGCTCATTTGATGTTAGGTATAAGGGAAGATGAATCTGATCTTTGAGGAACAGTGGAAGGACCTCTGGATGAAAAAAGTCAGGAGACCCAGGTTGAAGTCGTATCTCTGACACTAGCGAACTCTGTGACCTTGAACAAACCACTTTACTTCCTGGGCTTCAGTTTCACCATCTGTAAAATTACAGGGTTGCAGTAGATAATGTTTAAGGTCCTTGCAGTTCTAAATTGGCATAAGCATCTACCTTCCAAAGGCTTCAGTTAATTGTGACATTAGCTGACTATGGTCCATAGTACTTTGCGTATAGGTTCTTATCCGATCAACATAATGTTAGCTTCATTTTATAACTAAAAAAACTGAGACCTGGAGAGAACAAACACCTTGTTAATGGTGGAGCCAGAGTTTCAATTCCAGTATTTGGTTTTCATGGCTTGTGTTCTTTTCTACGCATATTCTCCTGTGGCTCTCATGAGCTCGGGCAGGGTGGTAGACGTGACAGCAAACAGGGGACTTTGAGAACGAGGGGCTTTGCTTGCCATTGTCTCTTGAGAGGATGATGTATATTTCAGTGTCTCTCTCAGTTTAAGAAATGCTCTGCACTGCTTTTTTCGTGGCTTTTGATTGTTGCTCTCAATCTTTCTCAGATCAAATCATGTCTCTTGACAGTTGAGATCCTGTAATATGAGGATAAGATCTGCCTGCCTGTCTCAATAGCTGGTAATTTATTTCTGGGTATTTTTAGGTGCCTCAGATAAAGGTAATACAAATATAATGAAAGAATGAATTTCTTTCTGACACTTTGTGCCATTTATGTAAAAGCATGAAAATCTTCTTTAAAAATATTGTTTTTAAAGCAGCATATCTTTGGATATGTTCTCTGGATATAACTCAGTGTTACAAAACTATAAAAGCACTTTAATGGCCAAATGAATTGAGGAAATCTTAATATAATGGGAATTCTCAGAGCTTTTAAAACAATAATGTTCAATTTGAATTTAAAGGAGAAAGCATTTGGTTTTTCCCCAGCCATGGTTAACTACGAAATCTCCCCCAGCCTGTCTCTCCACCCCAACACCAGAATGTTACTGGGCTCCTGTTCTAATGAACCGACTTTGTAAATAGTGATCTAAAGCAGTGTGTGCCATAAGCAGGGTAACTACCATTTATTAGATGCCTACTATGTGCCAAGTATTTCTACAAATGTTATTTTATTTACTTTTTTCAACTCTATGGGGTGATCTCGTGATCCATATTTATGGGATGAAAAACATGAGACTCAGGTGGGTTAAGAAACACAGTTTATAGGGCCTAGCCTGGATTCAAACCTACCTCTAACTGTCAAGTCTTGGTTGCTCACTGCACTTCACCGTGTCTTAGGGTGATGCAGTGACAGTCCAAAGACTTGGGCTAAGGGCATGATGTTCTCTAGCGCCGGACCACTCTGGCTGCACCAAGACCCGGGCAGAGCCAGCTTGAGGCAATGTGGTGGCTCATAGCCAGTGATCGTTCCCACCCATTGCTCTTTTTCCTTCCTCTCTTGGGATTTCTGTAATGGTTTCCTTGATTTTCTGGGAAAAGGTTTATTTCTGGGTCTGTAAACAAGGAAGACCTTGTGGGGTTCCTGTTTCTTAAAAGGCCTGATTCATAACAGTACCTTTCCAAAATTTAGTACCACCTTTGGAATGGAAAATTTCCCAACACACATTAGAAAGCCTAACTGTGTGACGAGTGTGATAGGAAGTTGCTATTGATGTCCACATCTTGGATGCATTTCCATGACATCTGAGAGATGCGGAGTGTTTTGTTTATGCTGTTCATTTTGTGACAGAGTTGGTGGGGCAGTCTGGAAAGAATGGAGGTGCTGGAGTTCAGCAGTGCTCTGTGTGAATTCTAGCTCCAGCACCTATTTGCTGTAAGGACTTGGACATGTTATTTTATGTTCCTGACCCTCAGTTTTCTCGCCTACTTTGCGAGGTAGTTGAAGGATTAAATTAGACAGTGCATGCATGATCACTGACACGTGGCAGGAGTTCAATGGATGGTAACAATTATTGCTATTATTATTGGTGTAATCTGTGTACCTGGGCCCTTCCTTTATATCTCAGAGTAGCTGTTCTTTGCTATGCATGGAGAAAGGAATCTTTCTCATGATTATTCATGGTGGGGAGAGTCATCCGGTGGTCTGTAATCTTCTCTGGAACTGCTCTCTCCACAAGGGAGGGCAAGTTCTTACCCAGGTGATGCAAGGCACTCCTGACATTGTTCTTCCACGGACTGAGCATAGCTGCAGTCTCGTGTAGGTTTAAATGCTTCTTCTACTAAAGTGTGCAAATGAGTAACCTACAATCAATTTTAAGTACCAGGACTATGAATTTACCTGGAAAATCTGTTTCCTGTACCTTAGACAATAGAGGTGGGGAAGGTGGGAAAGAGGGGTCAAGAAAGCTCTCATGGTTTAGAATATCCTGTGGGGAGCATGTCACATCCCTTTAACCTGTCATCTTCCCGCTGTCCCCTTCTATACCCTCAAAGTAAACATTGCCTACCCCTGCTATCTCTGACACTGCTCTTGTAATCTTCCATCCTTCTGTATGAATGGATTCTCAGCCTGTGTGTGTGTGTGTGTGTGTTGCAAATGCTGCTAACATAGGTTTCAGCTGATTATCAAAAGGATCTTCTTTTGTTCAGTCATCTTTTGCCTCCGAAGTGGTGATATGATGACTTGAGTCCTGTTGATGGGAGACAGGGAAGGGTGGAGTGTTGTAGCTTCAGTTTCACCAACATCTACCTGAATTACCTAAAGAGGAAAATAAAACAAACTCCTCAAGAGAGGGGCGTTCTAGAAACCTACCAACCTCAAAAGAAGACCAGTCAGATTTGCAAACACAGCATGTACCTGACAAAATATGGATGACAATTTGAGTAAAAAATAATGCCATCATGTGATTTAAATGCAGAACACACCCAGCTTTTGTCATGGGGCAACACCATCACCACCAACCAGAACACCCAACATCAAAGCAACAGCAATTAAACTCTCTGATTTCCTATTTAAACAATTCCATAGAAAAACTGGAGGAGATAATCACTCGCCTCCAAATAAAACTTGTAAGTGCAAGAATTATTTCAAAGTGCAAAATTTATAAAAAAAGAAGAACACAAAGGAAATGATAAGAGACTTACAGATAGATCTGTAAGACTTGGGGAGACATTTCAGAAGAGAAATGAAACAAACACCCAAAGGATGTCACAGGGCTCCAGGATGAATTGATGGGAAAATAACCAATACTTTAAGGTAGGGAGAGATGAGGAGAAGAGAGACAAGGATACAGAATAGGTCTCAGTTTTTCTTTCTCTCTAAAAATTAGAACTAAGAGGATAGGAACAGATGGGGGATATGTAGTAGCAGTGCTAAAGAAGTCTTACAAGGGAGGGTACGTACTGATTTATATAAGAAAAAGTTAATAATAATCTAGAACTAAAAGCAATAAACCATCTCAGCAAGACTAAAATCTTGATGGAGATAGAGGAAGAGCTAATCTCATCTTATTAGGGTGGAGCAAGGGAAGGGAACAGAATGTTTTGGTGGAAGAAAAAGTTGGTGTCTTTTCTCATAAGAATAAAGAATTTTGTGATTATGAAAACAGGGAAAGAAAATGTGGTCACTATAAAAGGCAAAATAATAGAACTTCCAAATTAAAAAGGGCAAAATAGAATTAATAGCAAATTGATCTAATCAGCAAACATAGAGAAAAAGAAAATAAGGAAATAATAACGTAGAATCAAACTGCAGAATCATGAAAATGGAAAATGAGCAGACTGAGTCTTTCCCTTTAAATAATTTTTCAGATTGTGTTTAAACAAAAATGAGCTGTATGCCTATATATATTTAAAAAGTGATAAAAAAGTAAAAAGTGTTAAAAAAGAGAAAATTAAGGTGGGTCAAAAGACACAAAAGCAAAGGGCAGATTCAAACAAAGAGAAAGCAGGCATGGCAGCATTATTATCTGGCAGGGGAGTCCAAGTTTTAATGCATTGAATAAAATAAAAAGGGACATTATGTAAATCTAACCATTTATGAGGGATATATAATGTATATTATATAATATCTATATATTCATTTGTCCACCAAGTAACAAAACTTAATAATTTACTTGTCCATATATTAAACCTTTAAAGATTAAAAAATTGTTATTTTATGAGGCATATTCTCTAATTATAACTCAATACAAATTGAAATAAATAATAAAAAGGTGACCCCAGATTTTATCTTTTTGGAAATTATAAAACCCCCTATGAGGTAAAATCTTGGAATAGAAAGGATTTTAAAAGAGAAATTATAGCTATAGAAACAATGGAATGAAAAATATTAGTACCGAAGTCTGTGGAACATAGATAGAGCTACACATAGAGAAAATTTTAGAGCCTTAAATACCTCTCCTATGTCTTTATCATTAAAGAAAAATTAATACTCATAATAAAGACAGATGAAAAGAACTCAAAGAAAGTATTATACACAGTCTCTTGTGGGAGCTGTGGTTTGCTGCCCACAACCCCACCTCAGGACTGGGACGCTCATTTCCTCCTTGCAGGAAATATTGGTGCCTGGTGGCTCACCACTGTGTCTCTCTCAAAAGGAATTACTTTTGGCCAAGGGGGCTTCTTTGTCCAAACTACCATCCAGTGTATATTGCCCAAAGTGTATTGGGGACCATTCAAATGTCAAAGCCGGTCCATACAGAAATACAAAATCCTTGCCTTCTAGTCTCATTTTGGGATGGCTCTGAAGGGCCATCTCCTAGTGGGATAGCCAAAGCCTCTGTTGCTTCAGAGTTCAGTTGCTCCCTTTGCCCGATTGCACCTGCCACACTTTCTTCCAGGTGCTGTTCCTGGGAACATCCCCCAGTAGACCTCCTTCACCCAAATTTCCACCTCAGAGTCTGTTTCAAGTGAACCTGATTTAAGATACAACCTTATGGCAAGAAAAAGAAAAATCTAGAGAACACAGATAATTTCATATGAGAAAACCAAACTACTGGAAAAGTATGTATCCTCTCTAATTTCTCTCAGCAGTGGTTTGTAGTTCTCATTATAGAGATTTTTCACCTCCTTGGTTAACTCAATTCCTAAGTATTTTATTTTTTTGGTGGCTATTGTAAATGGGCAGGCTTTCTTGATTTCTCTTTCTGCATGTTCACTATTGGAGAAAAGAAATGCTACTGATTTTTGTGTGTTGATTTTGTATCCTGCTACTGTGCTGAAATCATTTATCAATTCCAGCAGTTTTTTTGTAGAGGTTTTAGGCTGTTCGATATATAGGATCATGTCATCTGCAAACAGGGACAGTTTGACTTCCTCTTTTCCAATCTGGATGCCCTTTATTTCCTTCTCTTCTCTGATTGCTCTGGCTAGTACTTCCAACACTGTGATGAATAGGAGTGGTGAGAGTGGGCATCCTTGTCTAGTTCCTGTTCTTAAAGGAAAAGCTTACAGCTTTTCCCCATTCAGGATGATATTGGCAGTGGGTTTGGCATATATGGCTTTAATTATGTTGAGATACTTTCCCTCTATACCTAACTTATAGAGGGTCTTTGTCATGAATGAGTGCTGAACTTTATCAAATGCTTTTTCAGCATCTATAGATATGATCATATGGTCCTTGTGTTTGAGTTTATTAATATGGTGTATCACATTTATTGATTTGCGTATGTTGAACCAACCTTGCATCCCTGGGATGAATCCCACTTGATAGTGATGAATAATTTTACGTATGTGTTGCTGTATTCTGTTTGCTAGTATTTTAGTGAGGATTTTTGCATCTATATTCATCAAGGATATCGGCCTGTAGTTTTCTTTTTTGGTTATATCTTTACCTGGTTTTGGTATCAGGATGATGTTTGCTTCATAGAATGAGTTTGGGAGATTTGCGTCCATTTCAATCTTTTGGAATAGTTTGTAAAGAATCGGTGTCAATTCCTCTTTGAATGTTTGGTAAAATTCTGCTGTGAATCCATCTGGTCCTGGGCTTTTCTTTGTTGGGAGCCTTCTGATAACAGCTTCAATCTCCTTTATTGTTATTGGTCTGTTCAAATTTTCTACGTCTTCATGGTTCAGTTTTGGGAGCTTGTGTGTGTCCAGAAATTTATCCATTTCCTCCAGATTTTCAAATTTGTTGGCGTATAGTTGTTTATAGTAGTCTCAAATGATTCCTTGTATTTCAGATGAATCAGTTGTAATATCGCCTTTTTCATTTCTAATTTTTGTTATTTGAGTCTTCTCTCTTCTTTTTTTTGTTAGCCATGCTAATGGTTTGTCAATTTTATTTATCTTTTCAAAAAACCAACTTTTTGATTCGTTGATCTTTTGAATTGTTTTTTGGTTTTCAATTTCATTCAGTTCTGCTCTGATCTTAATGATTTCTTTCCATCTGCTAACTTTAGGTTTGGATTGTTCTTGTTTCTCTAGTTCTTTAAGGTGAAGTGTTAGGTTGTTCACTTGCCATCTTTCTATTCTTCTGAAGTGAGCGTTTAATGCAATAAATTTTCCCCTCAATACTGCTTTTGCAGTATCCCACAGGTTTTGGTATGATGTATCATTGTTTTCATTAGTTTCAATAAATGTTTTGATTGCCTGCTTGATTTCTTCTTGGACCCATATGTCATTAAGTAGAATGCTGTTTAATTTCCATGTGTTTGTATAGTTTCCAGAGTTTCGTTTGTTATTAATTTCTAGTTTTAATCCATTGTGGTCTGAGAAGATACATGGGATAATTGCAATTTTTTTGAATTTATTGAGACTTGATTTGTGACCTAATATGTGATCTATCCTGGAGAATGATCCATGTGCTGATGAGAAGAATGAATATTCTGAGGTTGTTGGGTGGAATGTTCTGTAGATATCTGCCAATTCCAATTGGTCTAGAGTCTTGTTTAGATCTTGTGTTTCTCTACTGATTCTTTGCCTAGATGATCTGTCTAATATTGACAGTGGGGTGTTCAGGTCCCCTGCTATTATGGTATTAGTGTCTATTTCCTTCTTTAGGTCTAATAGAGTTTGTTTTATAAATCTGGTTGCTCCAACATTGGGTGCGTACATATTTATGATTGTTATGTCTTCTTGATGGATCAGACCTTTTATCATTAAGTAGTGTCCCTCATTGTCTCTTTTTATGGTTTTTAGTTTAAAGTCTATTTTGTCAGATATAAGAATAGCTACTCCAGCTCGTTTTTCTTTTCTGTTTGCATGGTAAATCTTTTTCCATCCTTTCACTCTTAGTCTGTGTGAATCTTTATGGGTGAGGTGGGTCTCTTGTAGGCAGCATATAGTTGGGTCCTGCTTTTTGATCCAGTCAGCCAGTCTGTGTCTTTTAATTGGGGAAATTAAGCCTTTTACATTAAGAGTTGTTATTGAAAGGTGTTGATTTATTCCTAGCATTTTATTGGTTGTTTGGTTGTCTTAGGTGTCTTTTGTTCCTTGCTTTCTGATTTACTGTTTGGTTTCTTTGTTTGTTGGTTCCTTAGGTTGTAGATAGTGTTTTTGTTAGCTTGTTTTCTCTTCATGAATGCCATTTTTATTGTACTAGTGGGTTTAGATTTTTCTTAGGTTTTTATGGCAGTGGTAGTAATTTTTCAGGAACCAAACCCAGTACTCCCTTGAGGATTTCTTGTAAGGGTGGTCTTGTGGTAGTGAACTCCCGCAGTTTTTGTTTGTCTGAGAAATATACTATTTGCCCCTCATTTCGGAAGGATAGCCTTACAGGGTAGAGTATTCTTGGCTGGCAATCTTTGTCTTTTAGTATTTTGAAAGTATCATCCCATTCCTTTCTAGCTTTTAGGGTTTGTGATGAAAAGTCTGATGTTAACCTGATTGGGGCTCCCTTATAGGTGATTTGACGCTTCTCTCTTGCACCTTTTAAGATTATTTCTTTGTCTCTGAGTTTTGCCAATTTGACTATGACATGTCTTGGAGAAGGTCTTTTTGGGTTGAATACATTTGGAGATCGTTGAGCTTCCTGGATCTGAAGATCTGTGATTTTTCCTATACCTGGGAAGTTTTCTGCCACTATTCTGTTGAATATGTTTTCAATGGAGTCTCCATTTTCCTCCCCTTCTGGAATACCCATGACTCGGATATTTGATCGCTTAAGGTTGTCTGATATCTCTCTCAGATTTTCTTCAATGTCCTTGATTCTTTTTTCTTTCTTTTTGTCTGCTTGTGTTATTTCAAACAGCCCATCTTCAAGTTCAGAGGTTCTCTCTTCAACTTCGACAAGCCTGCTGGTTAAACTCTCCGTTGTGTTCTTTATTTCGTTGAATAACTTCTTCAGTTCAGCAAGTTCTGCTACATTTTTTTTCAGGACATTGATTTCCTTGTACATTTCCTCTTTCAGATCCTGTATACTTTTCCTCATTTCATCATGATGTCTAGCTGAGTTTTCTTGTATCTCATTCAGTTTCCTTAGAATTATCACTTGAAATTCCTTATCAGTTATTTCAAGGGCTTCTTGTTCTATAGGATCTAGAGTTTGAGATTTATTAACTTTTGGTGGTGTACTTTCTTGATTTTTTGTATTTCTGGTATCTTTTTTTTGGTGTTTATTCATTGTGGCAGGGGGTTTCACAGTCCACCGGTTTGAGACTAATGATTAACTAGGATGTTGCTGTGGTTGCCAATTTGGTATGGCTCCCTCCGTGACTGCTCAGTTGGCCTCTAGTGCCTTGTGTGTGTGGTTGCCTCGGGTCTTGTGCTTCTCCAAGGAGCCACCTTTCTGGTCAGCTTGGACTCTGCTGGGCTGGTGGATCACGTACCACAGGGTGTGTGATCTCTGTTGAGCTTTCACTTCCTGTGCAGGACTTCTCCCTGTTCCGTGTGCTCTGGCCCAGGCTGTTAGATCGTGCAGTGGCGACCCCACCGGGTGTGTGGTTTCTGTCGAGTCTCCGCCACCCTGGCCGCACATCTTCCCACTCTGTGCGCACTGTGCTGGGCTGCGGCGTGTCTTCTGCACCCCTTGTCTATCAGCTGGGCCTTCAAGACCCTGCTCGGCACCACCTCGCCCAGGAAGTCTACCAGGTTTCTGCTAGGCACAGACGACCGGTCTCTGGGTGCCTTTGTAGCACTATGTAGATCTTTCTTGGGTCTTGTTCACCTTTGTATCCCCCCAGTATAAACTGAGTCTAGCGCCCACCTGTAGCCTGGTCTCCGGCAGGTTCAAGCGGGCCTGGGAACTCTCCTACCACACTATTCCCAACCATTAATTCGTTAGGCTTTTTTCCAAACTGGTGGCCGCAGAGATGGTATCTGCCTCCCAGTAACAGGGAGTTTACCTGGGGCCGGAGTCCAGGGTGTGGTGGAGTGACAGTCGGCCCACCCGTACTTCCTTGCCCTCCCGACACTGGCCGGGGACGCCCCCCACCACCAGCCCCGCCAGAGAACCGCGGAGGGAGTGGGAGCGGAGTCCGGTCCGCAGGCTCCGGAAAGCCCCGCGCCAGGCCAAGCAAGTGGGAGGGCTCAGTGATGGCCGAGCTGGGCGGGGCTGCCCGCACCTGGGAAAATGGAGGCAGCACCGGGGCGGTGAGTGGCCTGGTGGTGCAGGCGGGAGCCGGGTGGGCATCCACCCCCCGAACAGAGCTGTGCCAGGGGTCACTCACAGTGCTGTGCCAGGTCGGGCGCTCACTCTGTCTCTGGTTTGTTGCCTTCCCAGTTCTCGGCCGCTGCCGCCTCTGGCTGTTCAGTCCTGCGCGGCTTGGGCGCTCCCAGGAATCTTGTTTAATGCCGGCCTGAAACCTCGAATCCTGAATAGGGCAGCTGGCCGCCTTCAGCGCGGCCCCGGCCTCCGGGATCCTGTCTGCATCCACAGCAGCCCTGGCGCCGTGTTCCCTGTTTAGAGACTCGCTTTTGCAGCTAAGAAACAGTTCTTTTCCTGCTCCACACTTCAAAGCTGTTGCCTGTAAATGAGGCAGCCTTTCCTGCTGGGGGTAAAGTGGCGGTCACCCCCCACAACCGGCCAGCAGCAGCGGTCCTCCCTTAAGAGATGGCAAGAGGAAGGTCCACAAGTTTCCCGGCTGCCTGAGGCCCAGTGGCCACCTTTTCCACCTCAGCTACTCCGCGCCAGCCGCTGCAGCCGCCGCCATCTTGAAAAACCTCTAACAGCATGAGACACAGATTATTTCTATCACCCAAAAAGTCTCCCTGTGTCCCTTTCCAGCCAACCTCCACCTTTCCACCTTTGGCCTCAGGTAACTGCTGGTCTGCTCTCCATCACCGTGGATTAGATTTCTAGAGTATGAGCTGCATGTGATTGATTGTTAGTGTCAGACTCTGCTCGCATAGCACCATGTTTCTGAGATTTGCACTATTCATCAGAGGGCTTTCCTCGTCTATTTCCCTTCTCTCAAGGATCATAACCCTACACTGCTTATTGTATACTTACTGGAAAGAGTTGTTTCATGTATTTTTGTCTAATTTTATAGTTCTCTAAAGCACAATAGTGAATTTGGTGTCTCTTACTATTAATCTCTTGAAGTGGAAGTTCTCACAATTCTTACTACTTTATTAAAAGTTGTGGAGAATACTTGTGAAAATCAAATGAAATAAGTGTAAAATAAAATGAAATTAGTAATTATAATGAAATTTAGGTAAAAAGGAGATAGAACTGTCTCTGTTGGCGTTTAGTTTATCTAAAACAAACCTCTAAGGAATCTATTAATAATATTTTATATAGTAAGGTAATATGGCAATTTGCCTGAATAGAAGATAAAAATATAACATTGATTGGTTTTCATTGGTCCAGTAATAAGCTACTAGATATGAAAATAGGGAAAATATACTATTTTCAATAGCAACAAAGTCTATAAAAATTCAAGAATAAATTTGACAAGGAAGGCCAGAACTTACATGAAAAAGAACCAAAAATCTTATTGGTAGACTTTTAAAAAATAGTTAAGCACTTACTTTGTTTTAGTCACTATTCTAAGTTCTTCACATATATTAACTCATTTAGCCTTCTTAGAAATCCTGAAAGGTTATTATTTCCATTGCACAGATGAGATGATTGAGATAAAGAGAGGTTATATGACTTGACCAATTTCACCCAGCTTGCATGTGATGCAGCCAACATTTGAAATCAGGGTGGAACAAATGGGAAGACATACCCTGTTCTTCAGTGAGATTACTTAATATAAAAACATTTTTCTAAAATGCAAATATGATTATGTCACGTTCCTACTTCAAGCTCTTTATCTACTCTCTGCTGCTGTTAGGATGAAGTCAAAGCCTTAAGCACATCCAAACCTCCAATGTATTTTTCCACTACACCCCTTCTATGCATCACTGCCATCACAGGCCTAGTTCAGGTCCTCATCATTCATTCAGTTATCCATCCATTCATTAAACAAATAGATGATCATGGTGGCATCGTGGATGGCATGTTTGAAGGGGCCGGGAGAGACAGGAGTGAGCCCAGTTGTGAGGCTGTCATAGAACAGGCAGAAGATGAGAAAGGTCTAGGGACAGGAGGAGAAAAAAAGTAGCAACACTTAGAGTCTAATTAAGTGTGATGATTGAGGGACTTGTTCCACTCCAGTATGACTCTCAGGAGTGCAACTTAGATGACTGGTAAATACTTTCAAGGCCTTTGCCTTGTTGAAGAAGGTAATTGCGATGATTCAGGGCTACTTTAAAGCCCTTTAACCAGACTGATGTTAATCTGCCGTATGAATGTGTTTGATGTGTTTTGATTTTATGATTCAAAGATATCTGCTTCTACTTCCTAGTTCTCTCCATGGTCCAGGAGACATGGAGTAACTTGAATATCTGATATGCCTTGGACAATGCATTTGATTTGCATATCATTTCCTGGAGATACCTGGGGAGGTATTTCTTACATCTCTTCCCAGATACCTAGAGTCATTTATGAGCATGCTTCTCAAAGCAAATACAATCAGCCTCTCTCACACTCAGCTCTTCTGCCCACAAGAAAAGGGGGGCAGTTCCACATCCTAGGATGGTTTTCCCTTAGCTCTTTGATAATATAGTGATTTAGTCCTGTCTGCATTAATTTGAGAGAACCATCTTTTCTCCTCCTTCATACAGTCCTCAGACTGGAAGTAAGAGAATAAGTTATTTAAGCTCCTGTCTAGAGCGATCAAATGTGAGCTGTGGTGGTGTTTCTCCCTTGGCACCAGAGGGTAGATGTTCTGAGGTCTTATTGCCTGCTCTTCAGGGGGGCTTAACTGTGGGGTACGGCTGAGCCTTGTTAGCCATTTTCCCACTTTCCCCCCAGTAGTTGTGTTTGTCCCTCCCACCTCACAAGTGCCCATCAACAGGGGGAAACAAGCTACTGGGGTAATGCTGACTAATCCTAGACTATTCCTTAACAGTTAAAGTGGATTTGAAACTTAGAGATCAGTTCAGAAAAGTTCTGAGTTATCTCTTCAAGTGTTTTTCCCCTCCCGTTCTCTCCATTCTTTTCTTCTGGAATTCCAGTGAGGCATTTTTAGACTTTGTTACTTTATTCTTAACATCTTTTTGTTTTTCTTCATATTTTCTAGCTCCTTCCTCTGTGCTTCATCCTGGAAACTCCTTCTGATCTCTCAGTTCACTATTTCTGTCTTCTGTTGTGTCTAAATTGCTATTTAACATACCCACTGTATTTCTATTTTAAATGATCGTATTTTTTATTTCTGGTAGTTCTACTTTTCTGTCTTCTTCAAATCAGTAGATCACTTTAAATAATCTTCTGATCCTTTTTCATCTTTTTGATAGTCTTTTTTATTACTTTGAGTATTTATTTTATGTTCTGGTTTTATAATTTCAGTATTTTGGTTTTTGCAGGTCTGCTTCTGCCATCTGTTGCTTCTGCTGTTTACTCACACTCACAGTGGCTCTTTCCTTATGGTTTGCCAGTTCTAATGTGGGTTCATATTCCTTGGTACTTTGTCAGTAGGGATGATTTGAATCTTGTGTTTAAATGTCATATGTATTCGTCTGTTTTTGTGTTGCTATAACAGAATACCTGAGACTGGGTAATTTGTAAAGAAACAGGTTTATTTGGCTCACAGTTCTGGGACAGCTGCGTCTGGTGTGGGCCTCAGGCTGCTTCTACTCATGGTGGAAAATAGCAGGGCAGCCAGCAGGTGCGAGCAGATCGCATGGCAAGAGGAAGCAAGAGAGAGAGCGAGGGGAGGTGCCAGTGTCCTTTAAATAACCAACTCTTGTGGGAACTAATAGAGCGAGATCTCACTCATTACCTGCACTCTTTCCCCTTCCTCCACTGCCCAACCCCAGAGCATTAATCTATTCATGACCCAAACACCTCCCAACACTGCCACATTGGGGATCAGATTTCAACATGAGCTTTGGGGGAACAAACATATCTGAACTGTATCACCATATTTTCCATCTTGGTGAGGCAAAATCCAGATAGCACTTTTCAGTTTGGGTTTTTTCAGGTCACATAGGAGAGTGAATTCCAGCCCTGAACCCCAGTGGGTTTGTACTTAGGAATTTTCCTTTATTTTTATTTTTTTTCTGTCCAAAGCTGGGGTTGTTCTAGGTGGTGCCCTTACTCTTTGTAGATAAAGAAAAAAATAAATGTGAGTTTTTCTTTTTCAGAGGCACAGCCTTATTTGGGAGTTTCAGAGGCACAGCCTTATTTGGGAGTTTCAACTCCAACTGTCCACTTTCTGGGTCCTCTAGTCCCTTTTTCCTGTATCTCTTATGTGGCTGTTGAATGCCCAGGTTTGAGGACATCAAATGTTCCCTATGGAAAAATGCTTCCTCGTATCTCTATGAATTTGCATTTTCTTGCCATTTCTAGCCTTAAGTATTATTCCGTTCTGAGAGGTATTTTTTAGATATCTAGTTCTCTAATGATGCCTAAAACGGGAGCGCTTATTTTAGTATGGCACGATCTTCCCGCAAATTGTCCCCTTTCAAAATATCTGTGCAGCTAGAGTTTCCTGGAGGTTCTGTAAAGGAATAATCCAAAGCAGGAGCTTCAGGTTCATACTGGCCAAATTGTTCAATTACTACCTTGCTGCCTCTGTGGCTGGCGACCCCTTAGAGATCATATCCGTGCTTGGTGACCATTTTTGGGACAAAGCACTGCTCTCCCTTTAGTCACACTTTCTGGAGCATGGAAGAAACCCTATTCATTTCCCCACATCTAGTTGAAAGCCTGGAGATATGAGAAATAGAATACAAGTTATGCTCCCACTAGAAGTACTCCACAGGCCCAAACCTAATGTTAGCATTCTTACCAGGCAGCCTCTCTACCTAACCTGGACCTGTTGTCACCTATCACTGGAAATACTGACCACCTCCATTCCTTGGAATCCAATCCAAAGCCAATAGCAGTCTCACCTTTACAATCTCCCTACCCCCACATTTCACATCTACCTAATGCCTTTCCCATTTCCTGCTCCAGGAATTCTCTCTTTAAAGCATAATTGAGGGAGGACGAGGGAGGTTGGGATGAATTGGGTGGGGGACATGGGGTATAATCACAATTTGTGGTAATGGGCATGCTGCCAGTATTGATCTGGTCATCACATCTTGGGCACAAGTGGTGATGGTCAGCTTTGTACCGCATGAATACTCATGACCAATAAATAAATAAATAAATAACAAAGGATAATTGATATGGGAATAGCCCTTTTTTTTTTTTTTTTTTTTTTTTTGAGGTGGCTGGCCATTGTGGGGATCTGAACCTGTGACCTTAGTGTTATTACGGCTATGCTCTAACCAACTGAGCTAACTGACCAGCCTAGGAATAGCCATTCTAATCAGGGAAACACCCATCCCTCTCTTAAGAGTGTAATCTGGCCACATGGGCCCCCAAGATGATGAGAGAATTATTGCATTTTCTAAAGTCAGGCTTTCCAAGTTAAAGAGCTCCCCCAAATCCTCTTGTGTGAGGCACAAACAGTTGGGTCCAGGTTGTGTCGGGCCAACTACAATCCAGCCCCTTTCCCAGTCTCTTCTTCAGCATGAGGTAAAAAAAAGGCCAGTCCTTTGTGTTGACCTGTCAGGGTCTGATCTCTGCTTCTTAAATATAAACTTGGACATGTACATTTTCCTAAGAACTATTCATATAATTTTGAGAGCTCAGACTGTCTTTATCTGTGTTTAGAAAGAAAAACATTATTATCTTACTATACAGGGCATTGGGAGTTTAAAGTGATTGTTTTGCATTTGTAATGCTTAATTTTATGTGTCCACTTGACTGGGCCATGAAACCCAGATACATGGTCAAACATTATTCGGGATGTTTCTGGGAGGGTGTTTTAGATGAGAGTTACGTGTAAATCTGTGGACTTTGAGTGAAAGAGATTGCCCTCCATAATGTGGTGGATGGGCCTCATTCAATCAGCTGAAAGCCTGAATAGAACAAAGGACTGAACTCCCCTGAGCAAGAGGAAATTCTGGAGCAGATGGCCTTTGGACTTGAACTGCAGCGTTGGTCCTTCCTGGGTCCCTGGCCTGCTGGCCCATCCTGCAGATTTTGGACATGCCAGTCTTCATGATATCCCGAGCCAATTCCTTAAAATAAATCTCCTTAAATATGCATATACACACGTACACACATCCTGTTTTTTCTGTTGCTCTGTAGAACTCTGGCTAATATAGCATTTAGAAACAGAAGATTTTGTTTATGGCTGGACACATTTGCATTTTGGTTACTGCTCTCTGGGATTCCGTGATCCTCCCCCTTTTTTTTTTTGGCTTTTCTTTCTCCCACCCCAGTCATCCTTTTCTAGCCTCCTCTGCCAGTCCCATTTCCTCTACATGCTCAGTGTTGGGTGTCCTTTAAGGGCACAGTTCTGGCTGGCCTTCTCATCTCCACCTACTCTCTCTCCTAGAAAGTTTCATTTAACCCAAAGCTATATGTTGAGGATGCCCCAGTCTATATCTCAGACTTTAATCTTTTCTCTGGGTTCTGGATGTACACACCCAACCTCCCACTAGACTACTCCATCTGTATATCTAACAGACTTCTCAAACTTTACTTTGCCAAAACAGGATTTTTTTCCGTCCCAGATCAATTAAGTGGTACTTCATTAACAATCCTTGGGCCAATTATGTAATCTTCCTGGGCCTCAGGGTCCTGGTCTATAAAATGCAGATAATTATAGTATGAGGATCAAAATGCATATAAAAAAACTTAACACAGTGGTTGACATGCATCACATGCTACACGCTACTGCTCCTCTACACTTTACTTTTTTCTTCAGTATCCTGTGACTAGACTATAAACTCCATGAAGTCAGAGTCTTTTCTGCAGAGCCCAGAAAAGCACATGATGTGTACTCATGAAATATTTGATGAATGGCAGATGCAGACAAGAAATAGAGCATGCCTAGGGGCCTGAGGCAGGAGTCAAAGGCAGCATTACCCACCAAGAAACAGGCAAGGAGCACACGGAAAACACCATTTCCTTGTGGGAGGCCGACCACAGCCACTGCCACAGCCATGGCTGCTACAAAAGCAGCTCCACGCCACAGCAGAAGCCACAGCTACCATGCAGGCAGCCTGCCAGACCTGACTGCAGTGACACAAGGAGAGTCACCAGTGGATACTGGAAAAAGAAGGGGGATGTCTCTCTCCTCAAAACCCACTTCAGCGTAATAGAAGAAGCAACTGCTCTACCATTCCCTGCTTTATTTCTGATTTAAGTCATTTGTTCTCTCTTTCTTGGTCAGTCTAGATAAAGGTTTGCAAATTTTGTTGATCTTTTTAAGGAATCAGAAAAAAAAAAGACTATTAAGCAGTCTGAAAGGCATCATTGATGTAAATATTTTAATCAAACATTAACTTTACGTAATTTTTTAGGGTATAATCTTTATATATACCCTAAAAATATATGTATAATGTGTGTGTGTGTGTATATATATATATAGCGTAACTTGTTAAATATGTAACTATCATTCATTTTCTTTGACTGACTTTGTTATGGGAGATTGAAATCAAGGTCAAAACTTATTTCTCTTTATGACTAAGTTTTTTCCCTTCCTTATTTCTTTTCTGTACCTCTTCTCTTATAATAGTTTTGAATTTTCTAAATCAGAACATTTTTGCTTTCAAGAGTTCATCATAATACATTTCTATATTATTGAATTAAAAAAAATTCAATGAATGAATGTAAGAGGGGATATACCCAGTTACTGAAATCTAGGACTTATCTTTGATTTTTCCCTTTTTTTCATTGTCCTGCCCAGTCAATCCATCAATGAGAACTGTTAATTCTACTTCTAAAACATATCTTAAATCTGTTTCACAAATACTCCCTTATCCATCATCACTGTGTCAGACTACCATAGTAATCTAGATTTGTTATTTCCTGTTTATTAATCATACTGCACTTTGGGACATACTAGGAGGTGGGGGAGTACAGAAAGAAGGTCAAAACTGAAAAGTTCTTCTGACCTAGAAGGAGAAATATGATTCCCAGAGGGGTTCATGACTGGGCATTTCTTACTCTAGGCTATAGGTGGTACGTGCTTGCTGGGACCAGGGTATGGCCAGAAGCTCCATGGCATGTTCAGAGCTGAAGCCATACCAGTGGTGCTTTTGGGGAAAGTCTGTCTAGGGATACTTCAGCTACTCCAGGTGCCCATCATGCATCATGCTTTGCCTGTAGTTCCCACCAAGTCCTGGGGTCCTGAATGCTACCCAGGTGATCCCTGGTTGTCTGCCCTGTGGAGCCACCTCTTGCCTGGTGATGAGCTGTGGGGAGAAGCCCCCAGTGCAGGGTACCCTGAAGCCATGGATGAAGTGCCAGCCAGCAGAGCATGTCCTGGAGGCTGCAGAGAACCACGTGGGCTGGGCTCTGGTCCTGGAGGGGGTGCTGAGGAGAAGCACCTTTGATATCTTGGTCTTCTCTCTCTTCTCTGGACCTTTCTGTTTCATCTCTTCAGAGTCGAAAGCACCTCTCAACAGATGATATCATCAGCCCCGAAGAGTATGTTCCTATAGCTTGCCTCCTTGAGTGCAGCAGCTTTGGCGTGGGGAGAGAGAGAAGAGAAAGTAAGAGAAGAGGAGTTCTTGAATAGTCTTTCTATTCTTCTTTCTGAAAGTTTTATCCCCTGATCTCAAAACGTCTTGTGTGCGAGGAAAGGAGGGGAGACTGTCTGCCAGTTTTTACTGAATAACTTCTTGGATTGAGTTAGAATGAGGACAATGGAGTATGGTCTTTCCTTACTTTCTTGGGAGAGTATGGCTTTAAACATTCTTCCTCGATGTCTGATATCACAAAACTACTTATCCAGCTCGCGAACGCTTCACCCGAGAGTGTGTGTGGGCAACGGTGAGTCTCAAGGGACGATGG
This sequence comes from Cynocephalus volans, assembly GCF_027409185.1. Classification (NCBI taxonomy): domain Eukaryota; kingdom Metazoa; phylum Chordata; class Mammalia; order Dermoptera; family Cynocephalidae; genus Cynocephalus; species Cynocephalus volans. The sequence goes on from NC_084468.1 coordinate 15,632,285, forward strand.
GTCCTGACAATTAGGCGTGTTTGCCTCTGTGAAAGGTCATGGAATCAGCTGTAGTTAAATCAAATAAAATTAGTATTTGCTTTAAGCCTGTTATGTGCTCACTATGGTAACAAATATCAAGAGGATGTGAGGTGCATTTTCCACCGTTGCTGGAGAAACAAGAGATATAGTCTGGGAAAAGCCTGGATGATGCAAAAATAATATGGTTGCATAATCTATTTAGGTACTAAACTCTGTCTTTCTATCCCATATCCTTAATTCACTAGATCTTTTTTTCTTATCCTAAAAGTTTTACATCCACAGGAATCATGAGGAACAGATGTTAAAATAACTCTACAATTAGGTGACATGATTAGGTGACCTATTGTGATAGAAACATTCTGATGTGTGTTTGATGAGCTAGTTTTTTCTCTTTGAGAGCTAGATTGATTATGTCACAGGCTGGGAAAGAGGATATCCCTATAAGGGCTTCAGAGCTACAAGAGAGAAGCTCTGAAGTCTGCCAGAGCCAGGGACATCCCTCACCAGCGCCAGGAATCTGCATGAGAGTCAAGCCAGGGAAAAGCTGTTTTCTGGCTGCTGCCTGGTTAGGACCAGTTACCAACCACAAGGGCTCAGCCTACTGCTGTTAAAAAGTCATCAGTACCCTAAGGTTCTGCCTAGTCTTGTCCAATCCATTGTGTGGGAATGCCTTCTCTTAGATCTAGGGTCTTGGTAACCCCTCCTGATGACCAGGGGGGATGTTGGGATCCTTATAAGATATCAGTAGTCTGAAGATGTAGCTTTGCCTCTGAACTCATAATCCATTTTAAATCTTCCCCTGAGCTAAGAAAGTGGTGGAACATACCACACAGATAGTTACATTCTTGTGGGGTGAATATTTTTAGGTGAGAAACATGAAGAAGATCTGACTTGGGCCTCTGATAGTGATGTTGACCATGCCTTCTGCAGGTGCAGCCTGAGTCTCCATAGGTTGAATATAAAACAGATCTGAACAACCATTCCAGAGTCAGCAGAGAGGTTTGAACACTGGATCTGACACTTACAAGATCTTTGGTAATTCACTTAACTTTCTGGATTAATTTTCTTCTCAATTAAACATGGAAAACAATTAAATTAAATTAATTAATTAATCTGTCATTATTTTTCAGCTCCCACTTATGAGTGAGGACATGCAGTATGTCTCTCTCTGTGCCTGGCTTATTACACTTAACATATTTTCTCTAAGTTCATCCATGTTGCTGTGAATGGCAGAATTTTATTCCTTTTTATGGCAGAGTAGTATTCAATCATGTTTTTTGCTTATCCAGCCATCCACTGATGGACATTTAGGTTGGTTCTGACTCTTAGATATGGCAAACAGAGCTGAAATAAACTATGGGAGTGCAGGTGTCCCTTTGACATGATGATTTCCATTCCTTTGGGTATACAACCAGCAGTACAATTGCTGGATTGTATGGCAGTTCTATCTGTAGTTGTTTGAGAAACTTCTATAGTCTTTTCTATAATAGCTGCACTAATTTACGGTACCACCAACAATGTATAAGAATTCCACTTTCTCCACATCCTCACCGGCATTTATTTCCTGTCTTTTTGATGATAGCCATTCTAATTGGGGTGAAATGATATCTCGATGTGGTTTTGATTTGCATTTCCCTGGTGATTAATAATGTTGAACATTTTTTTATGTACCTGTTGGCCATTTGTATGTCTCCCTTTGAAAAATGTCTATTTAGCCCCTTTGCCCATTTTTTAGATTGGATTATTTGTTTTTTTTTTTTACTGTGAAGCTGTTTGATTTCTTTGTATATTCTGGAAATTAATCCCTGTCAGATGTGTAGTTTGCAAATATTTTCTCCCACTCTGTAGGTTGTCTTTTCACTCTATTGATTGTTTCCTTTGTTATGCAGAAGCTTTTTAGTTCGATATAATCTCATTTGTTTATTTTTTCTTTTGTTGCTTGGACTTTTTGGGTCTTATTAGTAAAGTCTTTGCCCAGTTCTACATCCTGAAGTGTTTGCCCTACGTTTTTGTGATTATACACATTAATGGGGTATAGAGTTGACTATCAGTATTTGTGTACAGTATGTGATGATCAAATCAATATTATAAGCATATTCATCATTACTAATCTTAATTACGCTTTGTGTCCCTTACCCAAATTACTCCCTAACCCCAGTCCCTCTCAATTTAAAAAATTAACTTATATGTGGAATCTAAAAAAGTTAAATTCATAGAAGTAGAAAGTAGAATGATAGTTTCCAGAGGCTGGGCTGGGGGAGGGAGGAAACGGGGAGTTGTGGGTCAAAGGGTACAAAGTTTCAGATTGGAGGAATAAGTTTTGAGATCTATTGCATGGTAGGATAACTATAGTTGATAATTATGTATTGTTTATTTCACAAAAACTGATAGTAGATTTCAAATGTTCTACCACAAAAAATTAATAAACAAGGTGATGGATATGTTAATTATCTTGATTTAATCATTCCACACTGTTTACATACACAAAAAATCACATTGTACTGCATAAATATATACAATTATGATTTTAAATAAAAATATTAATAAAAACAATATTAATAAATATTAAAAACATTAATATTAACAAAATATTAATAAAAACAATTTCAAAAATTTAATTGTATTTGTGAAATCACTTTGGAAACTATAAAGCACCATATAAATGTGAGTTTTTTGTAACTACTTCTTTACCTACAAAATGAGGATCAGAATAATATCTAACCATAAGGATTGTAGCAAAAGTTAATTGTCAACAAGAAATAATTTTGAAAGTGCTTTGTACCTAGAAGAGCTTTTATTATTTTTTAGTGCATTTGTGGATTTAATTAATTTGTTGCTTTCCACAGCAAGATAGTTTTGGCCTAACTTTCTCTTTCCCACCATCTTATCCTCCCCACCTCCATCCTTACAGTACTAGAATTTAATAATATTTTGCCTGCTCCATGTGGATGATAATAGAGATTCTATGTTTTGCTCGTGAAAATATAGTTACAGGAAATACATCCTTTCTCTCGGTGACTGAGTCTTACCTAAGTAGGATTTAACACATCTTCACAGGTATTTTCCCTCTGCCATTACTATATTTGTGAACAAAAGCTATCCCCTGGGTGATGATTTGTTTGACCATCGTCACCATATCCCCTATATTTCAACGAAATGCAGAGTGAATGTTCCTAATGTAACTGTCTATTCAAATTGTGGAAAAATTATATCAAGCACCTCTTTAGACCAAAATAACCCAAGTACTTCATTTATATTTTAAGTGGCAGAAGCTCCTGGAATTTGCCTTCATCCTTCTGATGCAGATACTCCTTGGAGGAAATAGTCACAACCACTATGACGTGATGAATAAATAGTGATCCAACCATTGGGGATACCTTAACAACTCACCATGTTATGCTTAATATAATATGTTTAATAGCTTGTAGGCATTTTGTTTAAAAACAATGCACCTACATAGCATAACACAAAGTATTGCATGTCTTATGCATAGTTAATATCCCATAAATATGAAATAATTTGAATATTTTCCTTGGATCCCTATAAATGCATTTTATTTTTACATAGTTATTGTCAATTTACACAGAGTCTCTAATGCCCTTTTTTCACTCATGTATATATTTTCATGAATCAAGGCCTACACACTTTTTGTTTGATGTTGTTTTATCTCATAATTTGGATAATCATTCCCCTATTATGGGCCAATTGTATTGAAACACTTCATCAGATATAAAATAATCAGCTTCTCTTTACTCATTGCTATCCCCATTTCCAAATTGCTTAAATAAATGGTTCTCCCCATTAAATGAACATCTGGATCATCTTTGCAGATTTTAAAAATAAAAAGGTTATTTTGTCTCTTGCCAGACTTAATGAATCAGAATCTGTGGGGGTCTCTGCTTGTGATTTCTAAAAAGCTCTGCAGGAAATTTTGATGAAGAAAGAAGTCTACATTGATTGTATGGAGCAGATAATATATACTGTGTGGATACAGCTAAAATCAGCTCCAGGACAAACATTATCTTCTCTGGTTAACATTTAAACACACACACCAGACACACACACACACACACACACACTCAATTTAATTTTCGTGTAATTCTAACAGCAATAGACAGTCAGCTCTAGCATGACACCGTGTACTGCTTTACATGTTCTCTGCCAATCTTATGGGTTTGTGTACCTCATATCTTCTGAAGTAGATTATAAACTAAACAATGGAAAACAAAGTTTGTTTCCTCTACATCCCCAGAGTACTTGGCACAAGGCTGAGCACTCAGTGGGGTCTATGCTCATATTTGCTTGCTAATTAACTTCCTCCTTCATAGCACCCCTCTGTTGTCTTCTCCATTTCTGGCTCTTTAAATGGAGTCAACTCACCCACCTGCTGTGAAGCAGGAGGTGAAAACAGCCATTGTCTCAGGTGGTTACTCATGCAACCCTCCCTCTGGTTGACAGAGTGCAGCTCCCCTGATTCCTTCTCTTTTTTTCCGGGTTCTTAGAGATTTATTCATTTATTCAATCATTCAAACATTTATTGAGTCCCCATGTGTCTATGCCAGATACTGCGGACAGAAAGGCTAATATCGTATCCTATTTTCGGGCTAGGATCTTGTCATCTGGTGGAAATTCTGGGTAAGAGTTACTTCCTCAGAGAAAGAAGTCAGGCAGCTGGTCCTGCACTCTGTGTTAGGGTATAGAACTATACACTGTCCAAGCTACCATGTTCTAGCTCACACCATGTTTCTAAAATACTTGATATTTGTGCTATAAAATATAACTACATTTTTTTATTTTTTGCATTTTGCACTGATCTTGTTGCCCCAGCTAAGCTATAATCTCCTTGAGGAAGAACCCCCCACCCCCAAATGTTATTCGTGTTCTGTGAACACACTCAAGAACATATAAAGTTGTTGATTTATTGACTTCTGTAAAGAAGAGGTGGATTGGCCATGAGACTTGGCTCATACTCCTAAAAGACTGGACTTGCCTCGTCCTGCTCTGCACATCTCACTTCCGTCCCCCGGACTCATCGATTCCACCACTCACTCTCTCACACCTTCTGCTCTTCTGACTGCTTGACTTGCTCTGCAGGCATCCCATCAGCCATCAGCTTTTTCTGTTCTTATACCCCAGCAGCTGAGTCTTTTGGAGAAAAACCATGTCATGGTATAGATGGGGACCCCAAGAGACTCCCGATCTCCACCAGCAGAGCTCTTGACTCTGCCTGGCACATTCTTGCTTTCATGTATTTCTCATCAGTGTTTCCTCCTGCTCCCCAGGGCAGCTCTTCCAACTCCACCCTTCTTTCCTGAGGTCCTTGTCTTCCCCACCTCCTCCTTCTCTCTCTGATGATAAATGTCACGGAGATGGAGCTGTATGAATGTCCTCCTCACCTCCCTGGTTCCTTCATCTCTTGGAACACTCATCCTCAACTTTTTCCTCTTGTTTGAGAGGAAGTGCCTCCTCGCCTCTTCTGCTGAAGGCCATTCCCCCCACTTGTGGCCTCGATATTGTCCCCTCTTGCCTGTGACAGGCTGGTGCTCCATCGGTTAATCAATCTGTGACCTGACTCATTAACCCCTCCTCTCTACTAGCTGTTTCCCTTCAGCATAAAACAAGATGCAAGTATCTCCCACCCTCGAAGATCAGTTTTGGTGCTCAGTGACACTTCCGTGTTTCTCTCTTTCCTCAGGATGACAGATTGACTGGATATGTAAGAAACCACACCCCAAATGCCATTCATTGGCGGCTTCAACACCTTGTATTTATTCATCTCCCTGGGTCAACAGGGAGGTTCTTCTGGTCTGGACTCCTTAACTTATCTCTGCTAGGCTACCTCACTTGTGGTCAGCTGGCACCTGGCTGGATGCTGGATGGTCTAGGATGGCCTCACTCATATATCTAGAGGCAGTTGGCCAGGGGATGGGGGTGACTGGGTCATGTGTCTTTCATGGTTCACAGATTAGTCTGGTCTAAACTGACAGTCTCAGGGCTCCAGGAATAGCAAGAGACGAGTAACCACAAAGAACCAGCACTTATCCAGCCTGTGTTGGCATCATGTTTGCCAACGTTCCAATGGCGAGTCACATGGGAGGCCACTCCAAGTTGCATGGCTGGGGGCACTGATACCAACTGGGGAAGAATTTGTGGCCAACTGCATCCTCTCTCTGTCAGTGCACGCTCTTCATGTCTTCTCCCTTCTAGAACCCGGCTTTGTCTTCTGAATACCTCCAAAGACTAATTTGCTTTTCCAGTTTCCATAACTATTTAGTGAATAAAGTTGTTTCCATATTGTTAGATATGTAAAGCTTTTGGCACTGTAACTTTATTATTGATTGGGTTATTATTTAGCAGCCATTTTTCTTCAATCCTTCTCCCTAAGGTAGAGCAGCAGTTCTCAAATATTTCGGCCTTGGGATGTCTTTTACTCTTTTAAACATTATTGAAGATCCCAATGAACTTCTGTTTTTGAAGGGTATATGTGCAAATGTGTATATATATTTATATATATGTGTATATATAAATATAAATTAAAACAGAAATTTAAAAAGTATTTTTCAAATCTTTAAGAAATAATAATTACATGCTAACATAAATAAGTATTTTTATGAAAAAATTATGTTAATTTTCAAAATAAAAATAGTGACAAGAATGGCATTGTTTTATATTTTACAGATCTCTTTAGTGTCTGGTTTAATAGAAATTGGTTGAATTCTGAGATCTGCCTGCACATTCAATCTGTGGTGATACATTATTTTTGGCTGAAGTTTATGAAGAAAATCTGACCTCACACAGACAAGTAATTGGAAAAGAAAAGTAGTATTTTAAATCCTTCTTTGATACTATACCAACACTCCACTGTATACTCATGAGAAGCTAAGTGAAAAAGGCACATGTCTTAGTATTATTACGAGAAAAATTTTGGCCGTAGGGGGTGCACTTGGAGAACCACTGGAGTAGAGGATATTTCCCTGCCTCTCTGGCTTGCTCAGACCATGAAATGTGGGTGAGCAGAAGCCTTTCATGTGCCTGCTCAGGTGGACTTGGCTCTTGCACTCCAGTGAGCTACCCTGAGAACAATAGGCCTTGGGCAGTGGCTTGACTCAAAGAGAATGCAGAAATGTGGTGGAGACCTAAGTGCAAGTCTGAGACTGGAGCCTGGATCCCAGAATTCAGCTAAGCCCAACCACTTTGCAGCTGGACTAAAGACTGGTGAACGAGAAATAAGGCTCACTAATGTGGGGGTGGTTTGTCATGCAGCATTATTGCTGCAATAGCTGACTAATGCAATCTGGCACTTAAAACGTAAGGAAACATAAGTATCAAAGGGTGAAGAAGAAATTGGCTCCTCTTCCTTCCATGCCCAGAGGTCATATTTCTGCCACCCACCCTTTGGTAGCAAAGGGAAGAAATTAATCTATAATAATGATTATCTTAATGCATTTAAGTTCTTTCTTTCTAGTTTGCTTTCTTTGCCTTCCTTCTTCCCTTACTTCCTCCCTGTCTTCCTTCCATCTTTCATTCTTTACTTTTTAATCTTCTTTCACTATTGAACCCCTGTATTTTGTTGGGCACTAGGGATACAAAACAAAAAAGATCCGTCTTCTGGTTCAAAGGGGGAAATGGACTGTAAACAAATAATTGATCCACATATAAAAGGTCTTGTAATAAAGTTGTATATAGAAGGTAGTTGTATACAGAAGGCAGAAAAAAAGGAGAGTTCAGCTGTGGGTGTTACTCCTGACAGTCACTGAATGCTTGTGCCAGGCCCTGTGCTAGGAGCCAAATTGACAAGGGACATAGTCCTCTGAGCAAGCTCTCTTCTTTCCAGCTTTATGCAGTGTGGTAGTTCACTTCTGTGAATTCACCACATTCTTTCTTAACTTGGGGTTCTTCACACACGTTAATCCCTTTTCTGGAAATCTTCTCTCTTCCTCTTCACTTAGCCACCAACTTCGGTTCTTTTCTAAGGGAGGACTTTTCTACACCCAGGATCCCCTTCCAGTTGTATTCGTAGCACTTGATATGTCTCTTACGGTAACGTTTATCACACTTGAATTACTAGTTAAATGTCTTTTCCTTGCCAAACCTTTCCTTTTCCAAACCAAATCTGTCTGGGTTACCACCTTGTCTCCAGCAACTAGCTCACTGTAGAACGCGTAGAAGGGATGCTCAGTACAAATCAAGTGAATTGAATAGAACTGAAGCAGCTCAAAGTCTATGACCTGTGTGAGATAATAGGCATGGGTGGAGGGGGGGCAGGGAAGAGGATCTGCAAAAGTACTCCTATATAAATGATCACTTCACTTCCTAGGTCCTCAATCAAAATACCCAAATTTCTACCCAAGTTGATCCTTGAAGCTGAGAGAGAGAGAGAGAGAGAGAGAGAGAGAGAGAGAGAGAGAGAGAGAGAGAGAGAATTTTCGTCTCCAAGGAGCTTAGCAACCCTATGCACTGCTGAGAACTCTCCAACAGCTAGAAAATTCCACTCACGAGCAGCTGGCCTCACTTATGGCTCATGACGCAGGCAATGTTTGGTGATAACATTTCCTGGAATTGATGCATTATCTGAAATGTGTGCGGCGTGGGGACCTTGCCTTATTCACAGAAATACAAAACCCAGGCATTACGGCATCGCTTTTGAATACAGCTCATTCCAGCAGGCGAGGAGGCCAGAGGCTGGCTGCACAGGGACTTCCTTGGGCTCTGCCCTTGCTTCTCATGCAGGTGTTGTGGGTGCCTGAGGGACACAGCGCGAGGCCTTGCCTGCTCCAGCACTTTGTCCCATTTGTTATTGTGCGGAGGCTGCTGCTTGTGCTCTGTTGTTTGGGATCAGACAATAAACATATTAAAATCTTTACCTCCAGGCAACTTCCTGCAATATCTACCTGGCAGTTTGAAAAGACTGCTCAGTCAGAACCGAAAAGGAATGTTTTGCACGTGCAAAGTAATCTTCATATCTTCAGTGAGTTTCCTGTCTTTGTGGCTACGTGGCCATCGAGGCATGAAGCACAGGATGGTGTTAACTTGCCATCAAGCTATGGAATAGCAGTAGCTATACTAGTACAGCAGGTCTGGGCAAACCTCTGCCTATTTTTGTATAGCACTCCAGGCAGTAATACTTTTTACATCTTAAATGGTTGATAAAAAATCAAAAGAAAAATAGTATTTCTCCACAAGTGCATAGTAGATGAAATTAAAATTTGACTGTCCATTAATGAAGTTTTATTGGAGGGCAGTCAGCCCCACTTGTTGAGGGGTTGTTTATGGCTGCTGTCCTGCTCCACTAGCAGAGTTGAACAGTTGCAACATAATATGGACGGCAAAGTCTAAAATATTTACTATTATGCTCTTTACAGAAAAAGTTTGTCTGCCTCTGCACTAGAGTGATATGAATTTTTTAACTGGCCCAGCCTAAATTTACTATAGACTTGCTCAAGGGCACATCTTGTGTTTCCAGTAGGCTGAGCTTCATTCATCCTCTGAGGAAACAGGTGTGACTGCAGACGTCTCTGTTTGTTCTTCAGTTCTCCTGCCCCACTGTCCCTCATGTTATGGGGAGTGTGCAATAATCACAACCCAAGGAAAATAACTGACCCAGCGGAGATGAGAGGACTACGCACAGATCTGCTGCCTACAAGTCTAGGGAGATCTTCTTTTAATGGAGCTCTTCAAGAAATACTCAAGAAATTACTCAAGAAAACCCAAGGAGTTCTTTCTTCCTTCCTTCCTTCCTTCACCTCTGGGAAGAATTATTAAGCAAAGATCTTTGTCTACATTATCTCAGTGCCTCTTCCGTAGGCCTTGCTGCCCTCTGCTGGTCTCCAGCACCCCGTCCCTCCTCTGCTGTAGCACACCTGCACCCAGAATTATGACTGCTTTTTTTCCTGTATCTTCTAGACAGTGAGTTCCCTGAGGTCAAGTGTTTTGTGTATTATGAGTATCCGTCAAGGGCTAGACATAGGGTAGATACACACAAAATGTCCAAAGAATCAAAAAGTTTGTCATGCTTTTCACACAGCGTTACAAGTTTCGGGGAAGGTCCATGGTGACAAGAAGGACCTACATTTATCCACAGATGAACCATTATGTAGTTTTCTGAGTATTGATAGTAATTGAAGATCTATGGTAAAAATCATGATTTTTATATTTAAACATGCATGGCTAGATTATGTAGTAAGAACTCAGAATACTTAAAGATGGAGTCCGGACTTCAAAGAACTTGACCCACTTGTGTTGGCCATTTTGGGCTCTGCCTCAGATCCCTGGAAAGGAAATGAGGGTGGAAGGTACAGATTCACTCTGTCCTGCAGTTGGAGGTCTTCTGGTGGAATTTTTGGAGAAAGACTAAAGTACCATATTTCTACCAAGTCCTGAATATGACACTATTAGCACTATTAGCACTATGACCACTAGGGTGGTCAGATAAAGCCTCCTGGTTTGGGCAAGAGGCAGAAAGGTAGAAGTGAGAGATTTTTGAAAGGACACAGCCAACTCCAGTCAGTACTTAGCAGGTAAACCACAAGCTTTACCAGAGATTCTCAGACGCTGCTGTGATCTTTAGTCCAAGAGGTTTTTTGAGAATCTGCTAAATGTTATAGGCTCTTCAAGGAATTACACTGTCTACCAAATTGGGTATAGAAGAATGTAACTTTAACTTATCACTTATTATAATCTTTGCTTTTAGGTGTGTGTGTGCGGAGGACTTAATTTCAACTAATTTATAGTTATTCCCTGGGAATGTGACTAAGCTGCTTAGTGAGGCATATGGTCTGAGTGGTTATCCTTGAAGATATTGTCTTTCATTCCATCTGGTCTTCAGTGGTCTTTCTAGCAGGTCACTTATAAGCAGTCCCTTACTCCAGCCTGTCCTCCTCTTTTCATGCTAATTTCCTTGTTCCTTTTGGGTTCTCTGTACTCTTTTTCTTATGTACTGGGTTGCTAAAACCTAGATGGAGCCAGCTAATAGGCCTTCCCCACTTCTCTGCTACTCTTGGGGGACATTGGGGATCATGCAACATATGCCACACTTTTGCATACTGTCTCACCATGCCCAAGGATGTCAGGTTATTAACCCCCCTGCACAAGTCAAAGACTAAAAAAAGGGGTCTGTTGTTTTCAGGGTGAATGGAGGTGAGGAGGAGAGGATGAAATGAACCAGGAGGTTTGCTCCTGCTGTTTGAGTTGCCAGTGAAGGGAAGTGAGGGGAGAGGAGTGAGTGGGCACCAGCATGTGGAACATCACTAGCAGCGGGTGGCAGCTGTCAACCAATCACAGCCACATGCCTGCTGCACTGTGTCATTCTATAGCTCTTTTGGCTGTGCTTACGGGTGTGCTCTCTCTGAGTGCTATTGATTTCTTGGGGAAAGGAGATCAAAAACAAGTGTTACACTTGGTGTTGTGTGTTTTCTGGAGGAAGTAAACAGATTAGCCAAATTGGATAGACAAGATCAGGGCAAAGAGAGTCAAGGCTCCCTGGAACTGCCTTCCCTGAAATGGGATCTCTTGAAATGATCCACAGGGAAAATAAAATGATTAAGCAGGGCAGTGATTCGTCCTATGGCCAGATCAAATGTCAGATTTTGTTCCATCTCAGCTTTGTGTCCTGGAACTCAAATCCCTCTGCTGTCCATTGGGTCGCTGTGTGATAGCAGCAGCTCTGCATGCCTGTGTCATGATCATTTCCATTCTGCAAGTGTCACTCGTCACTGTGTGTTTCTTGGTGTTGCTCTAGAGCAAGACTGTTTAATAAAACTTTCTGTGCTGATGAAAATGTTTCATGTCTCTGCTGTTAAATACAGTAGCTGCTGGCCTCATGTAGCTTTGGAACACTTGAAATGAGACTAGTGTAACTGAGGAAATGGATTTTTCATTTTATTCAATTTTAGTTAATTTAATTTTAAATAGCCACAGGTGACTATGTGTTATCATCTCGGACAGTATGGTTTAAGACTCTTGCAATACTGAAGTGTGAACCAGCAGCACCTACACTACCTGGGATTTAGAGATTGTGTTAGAAATACAGTGTCTTGGGCCTCACCCCAGACCTACTGAATTAGAATCTAAATTTAAACAAGATCTCTAAGTATTAGGATGTGTGTTAAAAAGTTTGAGAAGCAGTACTTGAAGTGATTAAGTCTCAGGAAAACACATGGTAACAGTCAGGATAATTTAGGTTATGTTGCAGTAACAAGCAAATCCCAAATCCTAGTTACTTAGAATAAACAAGTTTTATTTTTCACTAATGTTTCTCATCCATCATGGGTCGGGGGCCACTTGGTTGTACACCATTGTCACTCCAGATCCCAGGGGTCAGCTAATGGGTCAGTTCTGTCTGGATCATTCTCTGTTGCATGGCAGAAGGGAACACAGGCAGTGTGGTGAAGCGTGTCACTTTTATTTCCACTTTACTGGCCAAATGAAGTCACATGACTACACCTAAATCTAAGGGGGCAAGAAAGTGCAACGCTACCACATGCCCAGGAGAGGAGAGACAGAATATTTGATGAATTTATTTGGTGACCAGCACTAATGACTGCCACAAACAATAAGCATAATTAGAGCACCCCTTTTTTCAAATAGCTAGTTCTTAGAGAATCATCATTTCAGATTCTAACTTGCAATAGCCTTCTAATCGGTCCCTCTGCTATCCTTTCTTCCTTCACATCACTACCACATTAATCCTCCTAAGACATAGCTCAGGGTATGTCATTTCTCTGCTCAGAACTCTTCAATGACACCTCATTACCCACCAAATTAGGTAAACTCCCATTAGAATGATGTGGTGGAAAGAATGCTACTAATTTATCTGTTTGACCTTGAACAGTGTTGCTTAAATTCTGTGAATCTGTTTTCTCGTTATTTAACTTGGAGATAAAAATACCTACTTTCAAGAGCTGCTCTGAATCTTAAATGAAATAATGTCTATGGAGCACTTAGTGTAGTAGAAATTGAATAACTGAGAAAAGCACCATCTGATGAGCTCCTAGAGAATGCTGTGCATATCTGTATTGTTATATCTACCAAACACATATTGAAATAACCTATTGCATGTCTATTTCTCCTAGTAGACTTGAATTCCTTAAGAATAGAGGCTGTGTCTTTGACTTTACCACTCCTGAATCTAGCACAAGGTACTGCATGCAGGAGGTGCTTATTGAGTGTTGTTTTCACTACTCATCATTAGTCAAGAATTTAAAGCTCTCTCTAGCAAGGTTACTTTAAGTGTGTACCCTGTGTTATAACCAAGCTGGATCACTTGCTGCTCCTTGCATGGATGGCACATTTCTCACTTCTCTGCCTTTGCTCATGATGTTTCTGCTTCTGATATACACCTTTTCCTGCCTCTGCTTTAGCCTTTCAAAAGGCTTAAGTCCATCTAAAGTGATACCTCTGCAACTAACATTTTCTAATTCCTGTACCTGAAAGCAACATCTCCATTCTGTGAATATCCATAACATTCATAAAAGGCTTCACACAGAAAGTGATGATCAGGGATTTCAAACGGGGAGAAAAGCTTGGAAGTAGGAGACAAGGAGGACATTCCAGAATGATCAAGGTGGGCTTACATATCTGCAACTGGCTGAAGTGTAGGGAATGTGGGGAAAGATGGCAGAACAAGGCTGGAGATGCAGGCAGGTGCAGAGAAGACTGGCCATAATAAGGAATTTGAATTTTACCCTGAGTCAGTGGAGATGGCTGTAAGCAGGAAAGAGATACAATTATTTTGTGACTTGAACCAATTTATTGAAGATGAGGGTCTGAATTGAAAGAGATACTTAATTATTGATCTCCAATTATCTATGTTAAGCCAGTTATCATTCTCTGTTTTCTGATCATGTTTTGGCCCTCCCACACTTCTTCTTTACTTATGTCATTTATTTATTCCAATTACTTGCCTATCACCTGAAGATATTTGCATTTTCAGCCCTTTCTTAGGCCTGAATTTCAAGCAAGTATCATCTCTTGATAGCTTCAATTGTTGATCATTTAGGAATTGCATTTGGCTGTTAATAAAAAGAAACTGACCTCAATAGTAGCTTCAGTAAAATAGAAGCTTATTTATTTCTCATGTATGTTTGGAGGTAGGTTTTATTGTTTTACAGTTTTATCAGGAACTAAAACTTCCATTTGTCTTCTCTGTTTTCCTTGTCCTTCAGCTTTCATTCCCAAGGTTACCTGATACAAAATGGCTGCTGGGGCTCTTGCCATCACATATCCATTCCATGCAGTAGGAAGGAGCAAGTGGAAAAGAGTGCATGTTTTCTGGGAATTCTAAATAATGCATTTACTTATAATTACTGGCAAACACTGAGTGATAGGGTTTCAAGGGAAATGGGAAATACAGATTTTTATTGCAAGTGGCAATGTGCCCAACTGAAAATTAAGGTTTTTGTTGTTGTTATTGTTATTGTTTGTTTTCGTTTTAAGTAAGAAAAAAGAAGAGACTTGTGAAAGTAGGAAACTGGTAGTCTCTGCTATAGTAGGTGACTCCAGCCTTCATTATAATAAATTTCCTTTCTTTTTTTTTTGAAAACACTTTATGCTTCCATTAGTGTATACTTGTCGAGAGTTCCATCCTACCAAGTCCTGTCAGTAACTAGTTTTCTTCTCGTACTTAATGTGTCAGTTTCAATTTATATATTACTTGTGCTCTGAGCCTTGATGGATGCACATCTGGTTGTCTGAATTTGACAATTCTTGGTCAGATGCCATCCTTCCTAACCTATCAGTACTCCACCTCAATGAGGGAGAGAAGACCCATGACTTACTGGGCAATCTGAATGCAGAACCCCAGATATGTTTGAACAGACACAACTCAGTCAGTATCAGTCTAGATGAAAAATATATTCTTTTCTTTGCACTAGTTTACTTGTCTCCAAAGTGCCCCTGTTTGGATTGTTTTTTTTTCAGCCTGGCATCCCTTTCACCCCTTCCTAAAGCTTTCTCTGCATTGCAGAAGAGAAATTAGGAACTGCATTCTCCATGTCCAGCTTAGAATTTGCTAATGAGAGGAATTTATACAAGATTTGCAAGGCAGAGGAGAAAAAGTCAGTGTTCTCTGGAGGTCATTGCAAACTCAGGGCTGCTTCCTGGGGAGCTATGTGCACTACACACTTTGCCACTTCAAGATGAGATTAAGCTGCTGACCAAGGTGACTTTGGATGGCACTTTCCTGACTTCTCAGGCAGCTTCTCTCACCTCTGTCCCCTTAGCACTTCCAATGGTCACGTAGATCCCTAATTCCTATATTAAACACTTCATTCTGAAATAATAGAGTGGTTTCCCTTTTCCTGAATGAACCCTGATTGATACATCCCTCTCCTCTGAGTTATTTGGTTACAAAAAATTTTGCAGGCTCTACTTATAGAATACTATTTGTATAGTCAAGCAGGTATATTATTTTATATTCACACATCATTTATAGCTGTATATATGAATATTAAAATATGGTATAATTATAGTGTATCTTACATAATTATGTATTACAATGTACAATATATTATGTGCTATATTATAGATGTATTTATCACACCTCCCCAGAAAGTTCAATTTCCCATACTACAAGAGAAAACCTAATACCTGACACTTTTACAATATAAGGTTTTCCACTTTGCTTTGTAAACATGACTTAGGAACCAGTGGAGGAGGAAAAAGTAGGGGTGGTGATGGAGTCAAAAAGTGAGGGGTGAGTCTCCAAACCTGGTGGGACTCCAAGCTGAGTCCCTAGCCCTTCACTCCTACTGCAGCTACAGAGCTTAGCTTCCATTGATATGTGGGTGACCCACCCAAGATTTCGTTTGACAGACAATATTTCACTGCTTAAAAACAAGGTTGATAACTTCTACTTTAAAAATGCTAGATTTAAGATGTGCATTACAAGTCTCAGATCCTCCAATTGTTAGCCATGTGACATTGGCCATATCATAAAGACTCTCTGCATTCAGCTTCCTCATTGCTACAAGAATGCCAGTGCCAAAGCTTTGCTGAGAAGATAAAAAGAAATAATGCCTATCAATTTGAAGGGCTACCCTAGTCAATGGTCACATTCTCAAATGCTTGCTGAGGCTAAGTGGCGATGTTAAATGAATGAAATAGGCCAGAGTGAATGAGAAGGGGTAAACCCCAATGGAAAGGGTCATCCTCAAATCACTGTATTTGTTACCTTTTGGGAATGTTATTAGGTCTTTCTATTTTTAAAAAAAATTTAATTTTGTTTTGTCAATATACAATGTGGTTGATTATTGCGGCCCATTACCGAAACCTCCCTCCCCTTCCCTCTCCCCCTCCCTCCCAGCAACCTCCTTTCTGTTCTCTTGTCATATCAACTTCAAGGCACTGTAATTTTTGTGTCTTCTTCCCTCCCCCCCCAGTTCATTTGTGTATTTATTTATCTATTTTTAGCTCCCACAAATAAGTGAGAACATGTGATATTTCTCTTTCTGCACCTGACTCATTTCACTTAATATAATTCTCTCTAGGTCCATCCATGTTGCTACAAATGGTGGTATTTCATTCTTTTTTATAGCAGAGTAGTATTCCGTTGTGTAGGTATACCACAGTTTCCATATCCACTAATCTGATGATGGACATTTGGGCTGGTCCCAAATTTTAGCTATTATAAATAGTACTGCAATGAACATTGGAGAACAGATGTACCTTTGACTTGATGATTTCCATTCCTCTGGGTATATTCCCAGCAGGATGATAGCTGGGTCATGTGGTAGATCTATCTGCAATTGTTTGAGGAACCTCCATACCATTTTCCATAGAATTGCATCATTTTGCAGTCCCACCAACAATGTATGAGAGTTCCTCTCTCTCTGCAACCTCACCAGCATTCATCATTCACAGTCTTTTGGATATTAGCCATCCTAACTGGGGTGAGATGGTATCTCAGTGTGGTTTTGATTTGCATTTCCCAAATACTGAGTTATGTAGAGCATTTTTTCATGAGTCTGTTGGCCATTTGTATATCTTCTTTTGAGAAATTCCTATTTAGCTCTTTTGCCCATTTTTTACTTCAGTTACTTGTTTTTTTGCTGTAAAGTTGTTTCAGTTCCTTGTATATTCTAGATATTAATCCTTTGTCAGATGGTATTTTGCAAATATTTTCTCCCACTCTATTGGTTGTCTTTTAACTCTGTTAATTCTTTATTTTGCTGTGCAGAAGCTTTTTAGTTTGATATAATCCCATTTATTTATTTTTCCTTTGGTTGCTCGTGCTTTTGGGGTCGTATTCATGAAGTCTGTGTCCAGTCCTATTTCCTGAAGTGTTTCTCCTATGTTTTCTTTAAGAAGTTTTATTGTTTCAGGCTGTATATTTAATTCTTTAATCCATTTTGAGTTGATTTTAGTATATGGTGAGAGGTAGGGGTCTAGTTTCATTCTCCTGCATATGGATATCCAGTTATCCCAGCACCATTTGCTGAAGAGGCAGTCTCTTCCCCAGTGTATGGGCTTGGTGCCTTTGTCAAAGATCAAATGGCTGTAGGTGTGCGGGTTGATTTCTGGATTCTTTATTCTATTCTATTGATGAGTATGTCTTTTTTAATGCCAGTACCATGCTGTTTTGGTTATTATAGCTTTGTAGTATAGTTTAAAGTCAGGATAATGATAAAAGAATTGATCCATCAAGAAGCCATAACAATCATAAATATATACACACCCAATGTAAGAGCAGCCAGATTTATAAAGCAAATTCTATTAGACATAAAGAAGGAAATAGACACTAATACCATAATAGCAGGGGAACTGAACACCCCACTATCAATATTGGACAGATCATCTAGGCAAAGGATCAGCAGAGAAACACAAGATCTAAACAACACTATAGACCAATTGGAATTGGCAGATATCTACAGAACATTCCATCCAACAACCTCAGAATATTCATTCTTCTCAGCAGCACATGGATCATTCTCCAGGATAGATCACATATTAGGTCACAAATCAAGTCTCAGAAATTCAAAAAAATTGGAATTATCCCATGTATTTTTTCAGACCACAATGGATTAAAACTAGAAATCAATAACAAACGAAATCTGGGAAACTATACAAGCACATGGAAATTAAACAGCATTCTACTTAATGACATATGGGTCCAAGAAGAAATCAAATAGGAAATCAAAAAATTTATTGAAACTAATGAAAACAATGATACATCATACCAAAACCTGTGGGATACTGCAAAAGCGATACTAAGGTGGAAATCTATCACATTAAATGCTTACTTCATAAGAATGGAAAGATGGCAAGTGAACAACTTCACCTTAAAGAACTAGAAAAACAAGAACAATCAAAACCCAAAGTTAGCAGACAGAAAAAAATCATTAAGATCAGAGTGGAACTTAATGAAATTGAAACCTATAAAATGATACAAAAGATTAATGAATCAAAAAGTTGTTTTTTTCAAAAGATAAATAAAATAGACAAACCATTAGCATGGCTAACTAAAAAAAGAAGAGAGAAGATTCAAATAAAACAAATTAGAAATGAAAAAGGTGATATTACAACTGATACCTCTGAAATATAAGGAATCATTTGAGACTACTATAAACAACTATATGCCAACAAATTTGAAAATATGGAGGAGATGGATAAATTTCTGGACACACACAAGCTACCAAAACTGAGCCAAGAAGATAGAGAAAATCTGAACAGACGAATAACAATAAAAGAGATTGAAGCTGTTATCAGAAGTCTCACAACAAAGAAAAGCCCAGGACCACATGGATTCACAGCAGAATTCTACCAAACATTCAAAGAGGAATTGACACCAATTCTCTAGAAACTATTCCAAAAGATTGAAACAGAGGCAATTCTCCCAAACTCATTCTATGAAGCAAACATCACCCTCATACCCAAACCAGGTAAAGATACAACTGGAAAAGAAAACCACAGGCCAATATCCTTGATGAATATAGATGCAAAAATCCTCAATAAAATACTAACTAACAGAATACAGCAACACATAAGCAAAATTATACACCACGATCAAGTGGGATTCATCCCAGGGATGCAAGGTTGGTTCAACATATGCAAATCAATGTGATACACCACATCAATAAAAGCAAACACAAGGACCATATGATCATCTCTATAGATACTGAAAAAGCATTTGATAAAATTCAACACTCATTCATGATAAAGACTCTGTACAAGGTAAGTATAGATGGAAAATATCTCAACATAATTAAAGCCATATGTGATAAACCCACTGCCAGTATCATCCTGAATGGGGAAAAACTGAAAGCCTTTCCTTTAAGAACAGGCACTAGACAAGGATACCCACTCTCACCACTCCTATTCAACATAGTGCTGCAAGTACTAGCCAGAGCAATCAGAGAAGAGAAGGAAATAAAGGGCATCCAGATTGGAAAAGATGAAGTCAAACTGTCCCTGTTTGCAAATGACATGACCTTACATATCGAACAGTCTAAAGCCTCTACAAAAAAACTCTTGGAGTTGATAAATGATTTCAGCAAAGTTGCAGGATACAAAATCAAAACACAAAAATCAGTAGCATTTCTATTCTCCAATAGTGAACATGCAGAAAGAGAAATCAAGAAAGCTTGCCCATTTACAATAGCCACCAAAAAAATAAAATACTTAGGAATTGAGTTAACCAAGGAGGTGAAAAATCTCTATAATGAGAACTACAAACCACTGCTGAGAGAAATTAAAGAGGACACAAGAAGATGGAAAGATATCCCATGTTTTGGATTGGAAGACTCAACATTGTGAAAATGTCCATACCACCCAAAGTAATATACAAATTCAATGCATTCCCCATCAAAATTCCAATGACTTTTTTTTCAGAAATGGAAAGAACTATCCAGACATTTATATGGAATAACAAAAGACCATGCATAGCCAAAGCAATTTTGAGCAAAAAAAAATAAAGCTGGAGGCATAACACTACCTGACTTTTTTTTTTTTTTTTTTTTTTTAGCAAGGTCTTTCCATTTTTGAAAAACACCTGAAAGTATGATGTTTTTTTGGCAGGAAGTGTGTGTGTGTGTGGGGGGAATCTCAGGATTTTAAAATGTTGACGATGGTTTAACTTTTAAAAGACCAAGCAAAACACATTTGCTCATTTGTGGGCCTCCTTGTATGACCTCTAAGTTATGCAGATACCAATTATTATTTTTTGTAACATGCACTGGAAGCTGTTGTTCTTTAGCTGTTCCTGTAAGCCTACCTCTCTTCTTGCTTCTGGGAACATACCCTTCTCATACCCAGGTCAGGCTTATCATATTTCTCCATCTAGAGGTGGGTATTTGACCTAGGTAGGGCTAATCAGGTTCTCTCTAGGGATCTATGTGTAGATCTGTGGGAAGGAAGCTATCTGTCCCCACTTGTATTGCTCAGTGGGTCTGATGCAGGCTTGGAGATGTCAACATGGTGGAACTGCAGATGCAATGGGAGAGACTGAGGCCAAAAAGCAGAGCCAAGCAGAGAGAAAAAGAGATTGACAGAGCTTTGGCAGCAGTCTACCCATGTTCCTATAGCTCTTTTTTTTTTAAATCCTGTGGGTTACTAAAATATTCTTTCCAGCAATAGGAACTGGTGAATTCCCTTTTGGTTTGCTTATGCTAATTTGAGTTGAATTTGTTTCAATAACATCCAACCCAAAACACTACAAATATAGGTAGTAATAGTAGTATCAGGAAAAGTAAAATTCGAGTATCCATTGATTTCTTCAGCAACTAGGCAAAAGTAAATTTTTGGATTTTAAATAACTATCTTTGGACTACAATTCTTTTTGAAAGGCTTGCCTTGAGAATTGTAGTAAGAGACTTGGTATTTGGAATAGTGCAAGAATAAACACAAAATGAGATGTTTTATTGTAATAGGGACTTCATATATTTTCTCCAGTCTATAACAGGGACTTCATATATTTTCTCCAGTCTATCAACTCCTCATAGACTCTTCTTAGGAAATTCTCTATTATGTGAATAGTTCAATATATTTTTATTCTCTCAGAACAGAAACCAAGAGCACAGATCTGGAAGGAAAAATTCAGCATGTGCTGCCATTACCTGTCTGGGATAAGTACCAATTTGATGAGAAAATGGTAAATAATGCCTCAAACAGAGCACTTTCTGAGATGTCATGTATGCTGTATGTACTTAAATAGGTACGTTTGTGTTTTGCTAAATATAACTTAATAGCACTTAAAACCAAGCTGTGAGGGGAGAATTAGATGTTAAATAATACACAGGATTCATAAATGAGATAATTTAAAGGCAAAACAGGATCAATAATTGAAATACCTCTCATCTAGTGTAACAGAAGTTTATTTAGGTCTGGGAGGTTAAAGAGATGATATTGGTGGTAGGGAAAATCATATATTAATTTAATAACATCTCATAAAGAAGGAGTGATTTCTGAATGTGTGCAGTTAGTTTTACTTTAATTGCTATCACAGTGATAAAATATTTCATAGAGAAAAACATTTTCCCCGGACATAGGTGAGCGTTCTGCTAAGAACACAATCATGCAAGTCACCCAAATGTTTCAGAGATGGCTGAAGGCTGGTTGCTGGCTGTACCTCCTTAAGCATCCTTTAAGATGCCTCAATGCCTTCTTCATTCAAGCCCATGATTTTTTGCAATCTTGAGCCTTTACTGGAAAGGAAAACTTGGATGTCGAAATAGAACTGAAACAGTGAATTCCGTGGGTGCTTAAATTAAAAAAACAAACAAAAAAACATTCTCAAGATACAGCTCCTTAATTGAGATTGCTTTTGTGAATTTAGTCCCATTAATCCCTTCCTCAGTTAATTATGCAGTAACATGTACGTGCCTGGAGGCAAATTTACAATTCTTTCTCAGACTTTTTCTGAAAATGTGTTGTTATGCTCTGAAAAGAGTTATAATGTAATTGATATGACATAAATTATAAACCAAATTTTGGGGAGGCTGGAATTTCTGGTCTGCGTCCACTACACATTAGAATATGAGGAGTGGTTCCTGTCGTTCTGCTTATCCCATGATACTAGCCAGCATTTTGTACTAAGGATTCAAATTTTACCTGGTGACTTCACTTCTGAAAAAATTCCTATACTTTTGCCAGCAGGAGAAAGATCTAAACATTTCAGCTTAACATCGAATATTCTAGTTTCACCTCTAAAGACTATGTCTCATTTATCAATTCCAGCAGTTTTTTTTTTTTTTTTATATTTCAAAAATTTTTTATTTTTTTTATTTTTTTTTATTTTTATTTTTTTTATTTTTTAAATTTTATTTTGTCGATATACATTGTGGCTGATTATTGCTCGCCATCACCAAAACCTCCCTCCCTTCTCCCTCCCCCCCTCCCCCCCAACAATGTCCTTTCTGTTTGCTTGTCATATCAACTTCAAATAATTGTGGTTGTTATATCTTCTTACCCCCGCCCCCGGTTTGTGTGCGTGTGTGTGTGTGTGTGTGTGTGTCTGTGTGTGTGTGTGTGTGAATTTATATATTAATTTTTAGCTCCCACCAATAAGTGAGAACATGTGGTATTTCTCTTTCTGTGCCTGACTAGTTTCACTTAATATAATTCTCTCAAGGTCCATCCATGTTGTTGCAAATGGCAGTATTTCATTCGTTTTTATAGCTGAGTAGTATTCCATTGTGTAGATGTACCACATTTTCCGTATCCACTCATCCGATGATGGGCATTTGGGCTGGTTCCAACTCTTGGTTATTGTAAAGAGGGCTGCGATGAACATTGGGAAACAGGTATACCTTCGACTTGATGATTTCCATTCTTCTGGGTATATTCCCAACAGTGGGATAGCTGGGTCGTATGGTAGATCTATCTGCAATTGTTTGAGGAACCTCCATACCATTTTCCATAGAGGCTGCACCATTTTGCAGTCCCACCAACAATGTATGAGAGTTCCTTTTTCTCCGCAACCTCGCCAGCATTTATCGTTCAGAGTCTTTTGGATTTTAGCCATCCTAACTGGGGTTAGATGGTATCTCAATGTGGTTTTGATTTGCATTTCCCGGATGCTGAGTGATGTTGAGCATTTTTTCATATGTCTGTTGGCCATTTGTATATCTTCCTTAGAGAAATGCCTACTTAGCTCTTTTGCCCATTTTTTAATTGGGTTGCTTGTTTTCTTCTTGTACAGTTGTTTGAGTTCCGTATATATTCTGGATATTAATCCTTTGTCAGATGTATATTTTGCAAATATTTTCTCCCACTCTGTTGGTTGTCTTTTAACTGTTTTAATTGTTTCTTTTGCTGTGCAGAAGCTTTTTAGTTTGATATAATCCCATTTGTTTATTTTTCCTTTGGTTGCCCGTGCTTTTGGGGTCGTATTCATGAAGTCTGTGCCCAGTCCTATTTCCTGAAGTGTTTCTCCTATGTTTTCTTTAAGAAGTTTTATTGTTTCAGGGTGTATATTTAAATCCTTAATCCATTTTGAGTTGATTTTAGTATACGGCGAGAGGTATGGATCAAGTTTCATTCTCCTGCATATGGATATCCAGTTGTCCCAGCACCATTTGCTGAAGAGGCAGTCCCTTCGCCACTGAATAGGCTTGATGCCTTTGTCAAAGATCAGCTGACAGTAAGTGTGTGGGTTGATTTCTGGATTCTCTATTCTATTCCATTGGTCAGTGTGTCTGTTTTTATGCCAGTACCATACTGTTTTGGTTATTATAGCTTTGTAGTATAGCTTAAAGTCAGGTAGTGTTATGCCTCCAGCTTTATTTTTTTTGCTCAGCATTGCTTTGGCTATGTGTGGTCTTTTATTGTTCCATATAAATGTCTGGATAGTTTTTTCCATTTCTGAGAAAAATGTCTTTGGAATTTTGATGGGGATTGCATTGAATTTGTATATCACTTTGGGTAGTATGGACATTTTCACTATGTTGATTCTTCCAATCCAAGAGCATGGGATATCTTTCCATCTTCTTGTATCCTCTCTAATTTCTCTCAGCAGTGGTTTGTAGTTCTCATTATAGAGATTTTTCACCTCCTTGGTTAACTCAATTCCTAAGTATTTTATTTTTTTGGTGGCTATTGTAAATGGGCAGGCTTTCTTGATTTCTCTTTCTGCATGTTCACTATTGGAGAAAAGAAATGCTACTGATTTTTGAGTGTTGGTTTTGTATCCTGCTACTGTGCTGAAATCATTTATCAATTCTAGCAGTTTTTTTGTAGAGGTTTTAGGCTGTTCGATATATAGGATCATGTCATCTGCAAACAGGGACAGTTTGACTTCCTCTTTTCCAATCTGGATGCCCTTTATTTCCTTCTCTTCTCTGATTGCTCTGGCTAGTACTTCCAACACTATGTTGAATAGGAGTGGTGAGAGTGGGCATCCTTGTCTAGTTCCTGTTCTTAAAGGAAAAGCTTTCAGCTTTTCCCCATTAAGGATGATATTGGCAGTGGGATTGTCATATATGGCTTTAATTATGTTGAGATACTTTCCCTCTATACCTAACTTATAGAGGGTCTTTGTCATGAATGAGTGCTGAACTTTATCAAATGCTTTTTCAGCATCTATAGAGATGATCATATGGTCCTTGTGTTTGAGTTTATTAATATGGTGTATCACATTTATTGATTTGCGTATGTTGAACCAACCTTGCATCCCTGGGATGAATCCCACTTGATCGTGATGAATAATTTTTCGTATGTGTTGCTGTATTCTGTTTGCTAGTATTTTAGTGAGGATTTTTGCATCTATATTCATCAAGGATATCGGCCTGTAGTTTCCTTTTTTGGTTATATCTTTACCTTGTTTTGGTATCAGGATGATGTTTGCTTCATAGAATGAGTTTGGGAGATTTGCGTCCGTTTCAATCTTTTGGAATAGTTTGTAAAGAATCGGTGTCAATTCCTCTTTGAATGTTTGGTAAAATTTTGCTGTGAATCCATCTGGTCCTGGGATTCTCTTTGTTGGGAGCCTTCTGATAACAGCTTCAATCTCCTTTATTGTTATTGGTCTGTTCAAATTTTCTACGTCTTCACGGTTCAGTTTTGGGAGCTTGTGTGTGTCCAGAAATTTATCCATTTCCTCCAGATTTTCAAATTTGTTGGCGTATGGTTGTTTATAGTAGTCTCGAATGATTCCTTGTATTTCAGATGAATCAGTTGTAATATCGTCTTTTTCATTTCTAATTTTTGTTATTTGAGTCTTCTCTCTTCTTTTTTTTGTTAGCCATGCTAATGGTTTGTCAATTTTATTTATCTTTTCAAAAAACCAACTTTTTGATTCGTTGATCTTTTGAATTGTTTTTTGGTTTTCAATTTCATTCAGTTCTGCTCTGATCTTAATGATTTCTTTCCGTCTGCTAACTTTAGGTTTTAATTGTTCTTGTTTTTCTAGTTCTTTAAGGTGAAGTGTTAGGTTGTTCACTTGCCATCTTTCTATTCTTCTGAAGTGAGCATTTAATGCAATAAATTTTCCCCTCAATACTGCTTTTGCAGTATCCCACAGGTTTTGGTATGATGTATCATTGTTTTCACTAGTTTCAATAAATTTTTTGATTTCCTGCTTGATTTCTTCTTGGACCCATATGTCATTAAGTAGAATGCTGTTTAATTTCCATGTGTTTGTATAGTTTCCAGAGTTTTGTTTGTAAATGATTTCAGCACAGTAGCAGGATACAAAATCAACACACAAAAATCAGTAGCATTTTTTTTCTCCAATAGTGAACATGCAGAAGGAGAAATCAAGAAAGCCTGCCCATTTACAATAGCCACCAAAAAAAATAAAATACTTAGGAATTGAGTTAACCAAGGAGGTGAAAAATCTCTATAATGAGAA
This sequence comes from Cynocephalus volans, assembly GCF_027409185.1. Taxonomy (NCBI): domain Eukaryota; kingdom Metazoa; phylum Chordata; class Mammalia; order Dermoptera; family Cynocephalidae; genus Cynocephalus; species Cynocephalus volans. Next base: position 15,658,086 of record NC_084468.1, read on the forward strand.
CTACAAACCACTGCTGAGAGAAATTAGAGAGGATACAAGAAGATGGAAAGATATTCCATGCTCTTGGATTGGAAGAATCAACATAGTGAAAATGTCCATACTACCCAAAGTGATATACAAATTCAATGCAATCCCCATCAAAATTCCAAAGACATTTTTCTCAGAAATGGAAAGAACTATCCACACATTTATATGGAACAATAAAAGACCATGCATAGCCAAAGCAATGCTGAGTAAAAACATAAAGCTGAAGGCATAACACTACCTGACTTTAAGCTATACTACAAAGCTATAATAACCAAAACAGTATGGTACTGGCATAAAAACAGACACACTGACCAATGGAATAGAATAGAGAATCCAGAAATCAACCCACACACTTACTGCCATCTGATCTTTGACAAAGGCACCAAGCCTATTCACTGGGGAAGGGACTGCCTCTTCAGCAAATGGTGCTGGGATAACTGGATATCCATATGCAGGAGAATGAAACTAGATCCATACCTCTCACCGTATACTAAAATCAACTCAAAATGGATTAAGGATTTAAATATACACCCTGAAACAATAAAACTTCTTAAAGAAAACATAGGAGAAACACTTCAGGAAATAGGACTGGGCACAGACTTCATGAATACGACCCCAAAAGCACGGGCAACCAAAGGAAAAATAAACAAATGGGATTATATCAAACTAAAAAGCTTCTGCACAGCAAAAGAAACAATTAAAACAGTTAAAAGACAACCAACAGAGTGGGAGAAAATATTTGCAAAATATACATCTGACAAAGGATTAATATCCAGAATACATAAGGAACTCAAACAACTTTACAAGAAGAAAACAAGGAACCCAATTAAAAAATGGGCAAGAGAACTAAGTAGGCATTTCTCTAAGGAAGATATACAAATGGCCAACAGACATATGAAAAAATGCCCAACATCACTCAGCATCCGGGAAATGCAAATCAAAACCACACTGAGATACCACCCAACCCCAGTTAGGATGGCTAAAATCCAAAAGACTCTGAACGATAAATGCTGGCGAGGTTGCAGAGAAAAAGGAACTCTCATACATTGTTGGTGGGACTGCAAAATGGTGCAGCCTCTATGGAAAATGGTATGGAGGTTCCTCAAACAATTGCAGATATATCTACCATACGACCCAGCTATCCCACTGTTGGGAATATATCCAGAGGAATGGAAATCATCAAGTCGAAGGTATACCTGTTTCCCAATGTTTATCGCAGCACTCTTTACAATAGCCAAGAGTTGGAACCAGCCCAAATGTCCATCATCAGATGAGTGGATACGGAAAATGTGGTACATCTACACAATGGAATACTACTCAGCTATAAAAACGAATGAAATACTGCCATTTGCAACAACATGGATGGACCTTGAGAGAATTATATTAAGTGAAACAAGTCAGGCACAGAAAGAGAAATACCACATGTTCTCACTTATTGGTGGGAGCTAAAAATTAATATTTAAATTCACACACACACACACACACACAAACACACACACACACACACAAAATCGGGGGGGGGTAAGAAGATATAACAACCACAATTATTTGAAGTTGATACGACAAGCAAACAGAAAGGACATTGTTGGTGGGGAGGGGGGGAGGGAGAAGGGAGGGAGGTTTTGGTGATGGGGAGCAATAATCAGCTACAATGTATATCGACAAAATAAAATTAAAAAAAAAAATAAATAAAATGATGAAAGACTATTGAAGAAAGAAAAAAAAAAGACTATGTCTCACTGGCAAGCCACAAACAAATGAATGAATGAATGAATGAATGAATGAATGAATGAATGAATGAATAATAAATAAATAAAATGAAATAAGGCTGGCCGGTTAGCTCAGTTGGGACTGCTGATAACACCAAGATCAAGAATTCAGATCCCTGTGCCAGCCAGCCAAAGAAAAGAAAAAAAGAGAGACTATGCCTCATGCTGTGCCAGAGTGTCCCTCTCAGTTTCAAATCGTTCCTTCAGAGTCTTGAGATTATGGAAGCCTACTGATGTCATGTTGCAATAGATACAATCTTGTGATGTATTCTAAACTCTTCCTTTGGCCCAAGAACGACTGTGCCTAAAAATTCCTGAAAGATTACTGGTTATGCTATTAATGGAAGTTTTATGGTAATTAATTTTGATTTGTTATAACCTTGAAAATCAGTGGATTATTGAATCTGGGTGGAGAAGAACTTTTAGCTCCTTTATTTCAGCCTCCAACCCAAGGCAAGAATCTCTTCTGCCATGTCTTTCATGCTTTTCACCTCCACTTGGGAAATACTTATTACCTGTTTACAATGAGCCAGGGATTGTGCCAGGTTTTGTCAAAGATTCAGAGATGGGTAAGTTAGGATCAGCTCCTCAGAGGGTTACAGTCTTATAGCAACCATACTACACATTTATAAGTATACTAGCAGATGGACAAGGATGAGCTGATAGTAGAGCTAGAGAGAGAATGCTAGAGAGTTTCTGGATGGGATAAATACATTTTGGCTGATGGAATAAAGTATTAGAGGAAGTGGCTTTTCAGCTAAGTCATAAAGAGGTGTAGTAGGGTTTGAACCTGCAGGGATGGGAGAGAAGGAAATTCTAGATGGAGGGATTATGTGGGAAAATGAAGGAGAAGTTAGGTGTGGCTGCATTGTTGGACATGATTAGAGGGGTAACAGATCAGAAGAATCGTTAAAAGGACGCATATAGAGAGGTAGGTTTCTTCCAGGTCATTGACTCCCTTGAAAGGCAGCCAAAATATGTTGTGTGCTATTCTGCAGGAACTGAAAAACCACTGGCTATTTACAAGTAAGGAAATGTCATGATCAAGCTGTACTAGAGGAAGATGACTATGGGGGTTCAATGTCAGGCGTATTGGCAAGAAAAGAGACTAGGGTCAGGAAACAAGCTGGGGGTTGTTACATGGTTAAGGGAATAAGTAATTGGAGCTCAGTCTAGAGAAGCACCTGGAGTAACCATGAAACTGGTGTTGAACCTGTAGGATTTCATGACTGACTAAATGTGGAGGGCAAGAAAGACCTAGAAGTTACCTTGGCAGTTTTTATCCAAGTACCTGGAAAATGATGAGGTTGAGAAGGAAGAACAGGTCTGGTGGAGATAATGGTGGGAGTTGAATGAGCATGCATAAGAAGCTGGCTGTATATCCAGGTGGACATGTCTAGAAAGCAATGGGAAAAGTGAGAGTGACACTAGGAAGAAGCATCTGCAGTATAAGCAAAGACTTGGGAATCACTTGAGTAGAAATGATATTTGAAGCCATAGAAGGTCAAGAGGTCACCCAAGGAACGAGCATAGAGAGGAAAAAAGAGGGATAAAACCAGATTTATTTGAATAAACTCATATATTTGGGAAGTAGGAGCTCAAAGAAGAGTGAGTATCAACTAGACAAGGAACAGTAACAGAGGAAGGAAGATAATCAGAAAGATACAGGGTAATGGAAAACCAGCGAGGTGGAGCTTCAAGAACTAGGAGTTGTGGTCAATATGAAATGTCCCCGAAGGATCAACAAGGCTAAAGACAGAGAAATCCAGCATCTCTTAGATGAAGTAGACAGATGTTATTTAAGAGAACCCTTTTTGGAGAGTGTTGTTATAAATCAGATTGTAAGGACTTAAGAAAAGAGTTGAGACATCTGTTCAAGATGGAGCAATGAGTTCATGCTGTGTAAATGCCTTTTTGTTGTTGTTGCTCCAAGCACACAATAATAGATTTTAAAAAGTCAAAAAAGGCAATAAAAGACTTAGTAGGAAGTTTTAAACAGAAGGTCAATAAAAACACATAATGCTGATGACAGCTGTAGCACAGACCTTCTGAGCTCTCTACTTTGAAGCAGGGAGTGGATATGAGAGCTCAGTTTCTGCAAATGTGTTCCTTTCCTTGTGAGGCCAGGAGCAGAGCCATGGCCAATGATGAAGGCTACACAGTCTCCACCACTTGCAAAAGGAGACTGGAATAAAAAATGTCTCATGATGTATAATTGGCTTTAAAAAGCTGTGGGCTGTGAGGCAGGGAGGAGTTTGGGAAATGAAGGTAGAAGTAGGGTTTCAGTAGGGGACAAACACAGCCCTGTGAGTAGGAGCTGGGATCCAGCTGTCAGCTGGCTTTGTACCAGGATCTATGACATTCCCATTGGAACACATCAGGCCTGGGCCTGGATTGGGAGACCAGGCTGATGGGTGGAGATAACAACAGACCTAGACAGGAAGGGTATGAGTGTAAAAGACCAACAAAAAACACACAAAAAACATAGCATTAAAACAAACAAATTTTAAAAAGTCTATTCACTCAGAACAAGCTTGTGAACAGCATTTTAAAACAAATGAAAAAATTAATCCTGAAAAGGACAATGAACAAAACTTAAAAATGAAAACATGAATTCACTTTATGTGAAATTTATGGACAAGTCTGACAAAGACTTTGGATAAGTGTGTTTAAAACATTCTAAGCAAAAAAGCAAAGACATACCACATATTAAAAATGAACAAGATGATCCGAAGAACTCAACACACAAAAAACTGTACCATATGATTTCCATTTTATAAAGTTTAAAGACAGGCAAAACTCGTGGTTTTAGACATCAGGATAGAGTGGTTGTTTTGTAGGATGAGAAAGAGAGGATATGAGGTAGCATGAGGGGGCATTTGAGGCACGTTGGTGATAATGATATTTTATTTTTGAGTAGGTTGTAATAATCCATTGAGTTATATATACTTATGGTTTATCTTCTTTTCTGTATGCATGCTATAATACAAACATTTTATTTAAAAAATGGGAAAAGAAATAATAAAAATCTAGGCAGAAATAAAAATGAGTGACTTTATAAGAAAATCTTGGGAATTAAAAGTATAGTCATTGAAACTGACTAAGAAGTAAAAAATTATGTGAGGTTTCATGGGTTCCATAAATAATACCCCTCTCTACACCACTATATTTGGAATCAATTGAGAGATGGATTCAGGAGCCAGGTAGATACAGATTAAAACTGAACTTCATTAAGTGGAAGAAGTCCAACACAGAAGGCCACAAATTGTACTATTCTATTTATATGAAATGACCAGAATAGACAACAAAATCCTCAACAAAAGTAGTTTAGTGGCTTCCAGGGTCTGGGAGTGGAGTGTAACTGCTGATGGATATAGGGTTAGTTTCTAGGGTGATGAAAATGTTCTAGAGTTAGACAGTGATGATGTTTGCACAACTTAGGCATACTAAAAATGAACGAATTAATTGTATACTGTAAGGGAGTGAATAGTGTGGTATATAAATTATATCTCAATAAACAAAAGTAAGAAGTGAGTTTTGTCACTGATACAAAAGTGGTGCTGTAGGACAAGGCCCAACTATGCAACAAAGTGCCAAACGTGTTTGCTGAGTGTTCCCTGCTGGCCCTGCCTCTAGCTTATCCCCACTTGTGGAAAATTTTAGGGTGGCAGACACTCCCAGAATTGTTGCCTCACACCAGTTCACAATGCAGCTAGAGAAAGAGACTGAATCCCTAGGGCTTACGGTTTTTAAAAAATAGATTAGCTCTATCCAATCAAGGAATATAAGATAATGGCCAACATGCACTACTCAGGGAGGAGTGAGTAAGGGGTGGAGCAAGAAGAAAGGATGCCACTTTCTAGATGACATCCCCCATGTAGATAACTGAGGAGTGGGGGCAATTATTATTGCTTAACAAAATCATTTCTAGATTGGACATCAAGTGTGAATTTGTGAATTAAAGATAGCATTGAGGAATTCCCTGTGTGGGCAACACTGTTTTCTCATTGTGGTGAAACTGCAAAATATCACAGAGAAAGGAAAATTATAAAGCCATGACAGAGAAAAGATTGACTACCTACAAAGAAACAGCAATTCAACTTATAATAGGCTTTTTGGTCAGCGAAAACAGAGGCATAAGACTCTTAAATAGAATTGTGAAATGTCAACCGAGGGCAATAGCCCAGCTGAATTATTATTCAAGAATGAGGACAAATAAATACATTTTTAGGGATATAAAGTTAGAAGAGCTTACTACACAAGGATGGTCAATGTGAGAATTATTAAAGATATGCCATTGAAAGTAGAAAATTGAATACAGAGAGTAGCTCTGCAATACAAGGTACAATGGAGGGCACTTAAATTAATAAGTTGTGTTGGAAAATTTCATTGACTTGATGTAAAAGAGACAAAGAACAAAACCCAACATTATTGTGTTTTTCTTAATGGTAAAAAACCTAAGGGGGAGAGATATTTGATGGGTAAAGAGTACTAAGATCCTTATTATGTCTAGGAGGGAGATAAAATATTATAATCTTTAGAGTATTAGAATAATGAATAGCTAATTATATATGTTAAAAATTAACTAAAACCATGGAAATAAAATCCACAGGTGGAAAAAAAGGGTTGCAAAAATCTTTATCCACTGAATGGAGTCAAGAAAAGGAAAAAAAAAATACAAAGAAACAAAGAAAAAGGCTGGTAAACTCCAAATAAAAAGTAAGATGCATAAATAATTCCAAATACATCAGGTATTACAGCACCGGTAAGTAGATTAAACCCTCAAAAGACAGAGATTAGATAGTTACAAAAACAAAATCCAGCCATATGCTGCTGACAAAGGACATCACAAAACAAAATCACATAGAGGTTAAAATAAAGGCATGAAATAATATGCTAACTGGTTTAGCAAGATTAATATCATACAAAATAGATTTAAGGTATTAGTAGAAAAAGAGGACAATTGTGTAAAGAAAAATGCTCCGAGAAGATGTAAAAATGACAATCCGTTTGTACATAACAGCATATCCTTGGAAAATGCAAAGTAAAAATGAACCAAAATGTAAGGAGCGGTGGGCAGATAAAAATTTTCAGTGGGAGATTTAACACATGCCTATCATATATTTACAGAATAAGCTAAAGAGACATTAGTAAAAAATATAAAAGATTTAAGCAACCCAATTAAAAAAGCTAACTGTAATAGATAGCACAGAACTCCGAGTCAAATAAATAGAGAATATTACATGCCTTTCAAGAACATGTGGAATATTTACATGATGATTACATTAGGACACAAAAGAAGTCTCAATACATTCCAAAGAATTTGTATAATACATTCCATGTTTTTTAACCAAAAGGCAATTAAATTAGAAATCAATAATAATATATTAAAAAGTTTCCATTTGTTTAAAAAATTAAATTATACTTAAAAATAATTAATGGATTAAAGAGTAAAATCCAATGAGAATTACAAAATATTGGAAGGATTCTCTAACAATAGTACTTTAATTTCATTTCCTAACAAATAAATGATTGAGCATAATTGAATTAAGTATTTGCTTCAAGAAGCTTCAGAAAAGGATAAATAAAGATTGTAGGACAAAGAAAATAATGCATTAAAACAAACTAAGCAGAAAATAAAGAACCTATAGAAATAACCTAGAAAATCTAAATACTGTTCTTTGGTAAAAATGAAAAAAATTGATAAACCCCTAGTAAGACTGATGAAGAACAAAAAATACAAAAATATTATGTAATTATATATACAGTAGGCATTTAAAAAATATCACAAAGAATACTATAAACATATTTATGCTATAAAAATTGCAGCTAGATAGGAAGAATAAGATTAGTGTTCTATAGCACTGTAGGCAGACTACACTTAATACAAATTTATTCTATGAAGGGTCTTCAAAAAGTTCATGGGAACAGATATGATGTGGAGGAGAGGGGAGGGGGTGGAGAGGAACAGGTGAAAAAGGGGCATGAAAATCAACTGCAATGTATATTGAGAAGTAAAATAAAACTAAAAAAGAAGTTCATGGGAAGATTCATATTATCTTTTAATTCTATTTTTTTTCACAAACTTTTTGAAGTACTGTCGTATAATTTCAAATAGCTAGTACAGAAGATTTTGAATGTTCTTACCACAAAGAAATAACAAATGTTTGAGGTAAAGGATATGCTAATTACCAGATATAATCGTTGCATACTGTATACATGTATACAAATATCACACTGTACCTTACAAATACATACAATTATCATGTGTCAATTAAGAAAAAATAAATAATTTAAAAAGTAAACTTCAACACTTAGGTAAAATAAACCATTTTCTAGAAATATATGTCTAAAACATCAGTTTGAGTCAGGAAGGTGTAGAGAACTTAAATCAAAGAATAAACATCAAAGAAGTTAAGATAGTCATTAAAATTCTCCCCTTCTCCACCTATTAACCTCGACTCCTATTTCTCCCACCACAGAAGCATCAAAGTTTCTGCCTTCAGGCCCAGATGGTTTTAGCAAGCAAATTTTAGCAGTCTTTTAAAGGACAGAAGATCCCCATCTTATAAAAATGCTTCAAAAAATTAAAATAGAGGGACAGCTACTCAACTCATTTTGTGGCAATATTACAATCTTGATATTTAAACTAGACCAAGAAAGTGAAATAAAATAAAATTATAGATCAATTTCATTTTATAGTGCAGATACAGAAACTCCAGATAAAATATAAACAAATTTAATTATACTCTTATGTATATAAATGTCAAGTAGTGGTTATTCCAGCAATGTAAGAATAGCTCTATATGAGAAAATCTAATCGTGCAATTCATCATATCAACAGATTAAAAGAAAATACCACATGATTATCTTAACAGATGGAGGAAAAAATTGATAAAATTTAATACTTAGACACTGTATTAGTTAATTTCTGTTACTTAAAACAGAATACCTGAAATTGGGTAATTTATAAAGAAATAGAATTTATTTCTTACAGTTTGGAGACTGGGAAGTCCAAGGTCCAGGGACCACATCTGGTGAGGGCTGTCTTCCTGGTGAGGTGACTAAAGTGACTAAGGGTATCACATGGGAAGAATGGGCTGAACAAGAGAGTTAACCTTAACACTTGCTCTCCTTTTAAAGCCATCAGAACCATGCCCATTACCTTATGAATGGATTATACCATTCACCAGGGCATGGTCCTCACAATCTAATCACTTCTTAAAAGCCCCACCTTTCAATTACCATAATTGGATTTTCCACTCTCTTAACAGTGCTACAACAGATATCAAGTTTTCAATACATGAACTGTTGGGGGACACATTTGACCCATAGCAGCCTCAGATAGATATTATATATTAAATATTAAAATTAAAAATATTAAAATATTATGCTATTGTAATATATTAAATATTACATATTTTTAATCAGCCAACTGAAAATAAAAGAAAAAATTTTGATTATTTCTACTAAAAATTTATAGCAAATATCATACTTGTAACACTTTACATGCATTTTTACTAATGTCATGAAAAAGTAAATGTAGACTTTAATCACTTCCATTATTATTACATTAGATGTAGTATCTAATGCAACACAGGTAGAGATTAGTTTGAAAGAAGGAGAACAAATATTCTTAATTGCAACCAATGTGATTTTTTTTCATGGAAAAGTCCAATAGAATGTATAAGCTATTAGAAATACAAAAGTTCAACAAACTTTTCCAATACAAGATCAATGTACAAACATTAATAGCCATCCTAAACACCAGAAATAGCACAGTAGAATATATAATAATGCAACATATTATAAGGAACTGAGGGGTAAATGTAGCAAAATGTATTTAAGATCTTTATGGAGAAAATTACAAATATTTTTGAAGGTTAAAAAATGGACATGAATAAATTGAGAGGTATACTATTTTCATGGATAGAAAGATTATATCATGAAGATATCAATCCTCCACATGTTATTCTAAACATTCAATGAAATTCTAATTAAAATCTAATTAAAATCCAAATCATAGAATTTGGTAAGCCTGTGCTAAAATTCATACAGAGGAAGAAAGGGACAAGAATAATTAAAACAAAGTTTTAGAAAAAGAAGATGAGAGATTGCCTTATAGATGCCAAGAGTTATTATAAAACCATAGTAATTAAGACATGAGACATTGGTTGAGGGACAGACAAATGAACCAATGCAACAAAAGAGGTCTGTGCATATGTGGAAAGTTTGTACATGTGGAAACAAGTGGCATTAAAAATCAGTGGCAAAAAAATTATTTGGCAAATAGCTATTTAGAAAGATTTACTAAAATCAAATCCCTACCACATGTAATACATAAGATGATTAAAGGCAAAAGTGTGATAAGCGAAATATTGAAATGTTGAGAAAAAAATGTAGGAGAAAATATTTATGACTTTGGTTTAGGAAAATATTTTATTAAAAAGAAACAAAAAACACAAACTCCAAAAGGAAAGATAAATGAATTTGAGTATACTAAAATGAAGATTGTTCAGTATAAGATAGCAATATTTAAGAGACAAGCCACGGACTAAGTGAAGATATTTACAGCACACATGCACACACACACATGCACACACACACGTATAGTTACAAAGGTTTAGTATCCAGAATTTATAAAGCACTCCAAACATGTCAGTGAGAAAAGCAAACACTTCCATAGGATAATGGATAAAGGAAATGAATAGGCAATCCACAGAAAAGAAAATGTGAATGGCCAATAGACTTAAGGAAAGGAGGTCAACCTCAGTAGTAATCAGAGAAATGCAAAATAAAACAATAATGATATAGCTTTCCACAGTCATCAGACTGAAGAAAAACTAAATTAAAGCTGGCTAACGCCAAGGTTTGGGGGTTGATGTGAAGACTTGGTAACAAACATACCATTGCTGATGGGAGTATCCATCAGTTTAATCAGTTTGGAGAGCAACTTGGCAATATTTGGTAAATTTGAAATGTGCCTTATCTTTGGTCAGGTTCCCCAGGAGCTGACCCTAAATTGAGAAGACTAGTAAGGGAGCAGGGAAGCAGTACTGACAAGGGGAGCATGACAAGAAATGGTAAAATCTTAGCAAAATCCTGCAGAGCTTGCTTCACTGATCCCAGGTGGGATCTCTGAAGTGAGACTTACTCCTCAGGATTGTTCAGACTGGAAGCAGGAGGAGTTGGTCTTTCCTTTCTTCCCACTGCCCACTAGACAGTAATCGGTCAAGGGCAAATGAGATGGGACAGAAAGTGTTTGATATTTCAGACTCTGCCTATAGGCAGAGAAAAGCTTCGGGTGCTCTGTGTTCGATTTCACTGGTAACATCTGGGGTGGGAATAAAACACAATAATTTGAGAAAAAGATTGGCTGGAACATCCACAGTGCAAAACATGCCTATACCACAGCATAGCAATTTCTCTTCCAGACATATGCATGAGAAATCCTTGCTCATTGTGCACCAAGAGATGAACACAGGAACCTTGTTTATCAATGGTATTGTTGATAATAGCAAAACACTAGAAGTAACCTAAATGAAAAACAGCGTAATAGTTAAATAAACTGCGATATGTAAATACTAGCTGTACATCATAGCAGTTAAAACAAAGGAATGAGACTGTATGTTTCTTCATAAATACAACTCAAAAGTACACTGAAGCTTGATCCCTATCATAACAGTGTTAAGAGGGTGGGATATCAGACTATGGTATCTGAAAGGTGGGGTCTTTGGGATGTGATTGGATCATGAGGACTTTGTCCTCATAAATGGATTCATCCATACATGGATTAATGGGTTAATGGTTTAATGGGTTATCAGCGAGTAGACTGAGAGCTTTATAAGGAGAGGAAGAAAGCATGTGGAAAAATGCTCTTACTCGGCCCTCACTCTATAGAGTCCCCACCAACAAGGTCCTCAGCCGATGTGCCCCCTGGATTTGGACTTCCCAGCCTTCAAAACTGTAAGAAATAAATTCCATTTCTTTATAAATTACCCAGTAGTATAGTTGAAAAAACTAGCCTGCAGACGGGAGAATGAAGTATGACAGACACCATCTATAAAAAAGTCAACCCCCCCCAAATTCTATTTTTATGGATGTGTACATTTGCAATAATAATATAAGACACACGAAGGAAAGATAAACACAAAATAAGGACATTAATTACCACTGGGGGGTGGGCACAAGGTCATGTGTTTGTGCAAATGTATAAAGAGAGCTTTATCTGAATCTGCAATATTTCATTTTTTAAAAACCCGAAACAAGCATGGTATAATTTTATTAAGCTCTGGGGAGGAGTACATGGTGATTATTGAATGAAGTGATATAGATGGGGAAGTGGAATGTTGCTCTTTAGAAGGTTGAAACAATGATAGCTCAAGAAAGTAATTGGATTGAATAAAGAATATTATGATAATCCAGCAATCCCACTACTGGGGATATATCCAGAGGATTGGAAAACATGAAGTGGAAGGAATGCGTCCATGCTCATATTTATTGCAGCTCTGTTTACAATAGCTAGGCAATGCAATCAACCTACATGTCCATTGATGGATGACTGGATAAGGAAACTGTGGTATATATACACAATGAAATACTACTCAGCCATAAAAAAGAATGAAATTCTACCATTTGCAGCAACATGGATGAGCCTGGAGAAAATTATTCTAAGTGAAACAGTCCAGGTACAAAAAGAGAATTACTGCATCTCTCACTCATAACCAGGAGCTGAATCCGTAAATAAACAAATGAATAATAAAGAGAGACAGAGAGAAAGAAAGAAACAACAATCACAGTAATACATTGAACTTTTAGAAAACTGAAGGTGGAAAAAGGCGGGGGAGAGGGAGGGAGGCTAATGAGGAATTGGTCAATGGACACAAAGAATGATTGCATACTGTAATGATGAATAAGCTAACTATACTGATCTAACCACCACACATTCTACACAATTATTGAAAATCAATGTTATACCCCACATGTATGTACAATAAAAAAAAAAAAGAAATAATAAGTAAAGCAATCTTTTGGAGAAAGAAACATTCAATATGTACTAGAAAAAAAGATACTGTGTTTGATTGTTTCCAATACATCCACACTCTTATGTCTTCACTTGGATACTTTCTACTCCTTCTCTAAGATTTGGCTCAGCTGTCATTTTCTTTACAAAGACTCCTCTGACATCCCCAGAATGTCCCCTCATATGTGCTCTTATAAGAATCTGTACAAAATATTTCACTGTCTCATTATTTTATGATTGTATACTACATACCTGACTTTTTTTTTGGGGGGGGGGGTTGGTTTGTGACCGGTAAGGGGATCGGAACCCTTGGCTTGGTGTCGCCTGCACCGCGCTCAGCCAGTGAGCGCACTGGCCATCCATATATAGGATCTGAACCCATGGCGGGAGCGCCGCTGTGCTGCCAGCGCCACACTCTCCCGAGTGAGCCACGGGGTTGGCCCACTACATACCTGACTTTTACTTGAGGGTAATGATTACATTTTATTTACTTTAGTTTTTCCAGTACCAACCACAGTGCTTGGCACATGTATTGGCATTTAGTAAACATTTAATGTAATTTTTAATTTAATTATTTAATAAATAAGTCTTGTTTTAATATCTGTCTTTCATGAGGCTGGCACTCAATTAACATTGTTCGACTTTTAGATAAGCAAACATGTAGGAGTTCGGACATCTAAACAGAAATGTTTACCAGGCTTTTTGAGTTGTTTGGTGTGGAGGTATAAGGGAAGGTGAAGGTGAAGAAGACTTAGGGTGCAAGAAGACAGGAGCCAAAATGAGAGAGTGAGAGAGAGAATAAACAGAAGGCCCCCTCCTGAACTTTGGGTTATGCCCACCTTTGGCAGGGAGGAGGAGAAAGAAATACCTGTGGAAGTGCAGAGAGGGGCCAGAAAACAAAGCGACTTTGCTTGAGTTTACCATGCTCTCAACTGTGTCTTATCTGCAAAACATGTGGGCCAACTCTGTCTACCTTACTGAATCGTGAGTGAGCTAATATATGAAAAGATACCTTGAAACTTGTTAAGTTATCCATGAATATTTTTATATTATTTCTACTTCCTTCCACATTAAAAGCACACTTAGATTTTAATTGTCCAGGCTCCATCTTTTTTTTCAGTGATACATATATTTCTTGTCTGATGACATAATTATTGTATAAAATTAGAAATATAAAGTGTCGGGGCCGGCCCGTGGCTCACTCGGGAGAGTGTGGTGCTGAGAACACCAAGGCCCCGGGTTCGGATCCCATATACGGATGGCCAGTTTGCTCACTGGCTGAGCGTGGTGCTCACAACACCAAGTCAAGGGTTAAGATCCCCTTACCGGTCATCTTTTTTAAAAAAAAAAAAAAAAAGAAATATAAAGTGTCAACACAGAAAATAAAAACCACTGACTATCATTCATTGTTGAGAGCTCATTCTGTGCCAGAAATTTTACTAAATATTTTGTATACTGCATACCATTTAATTCTTACTACAGCTTTGTTAGTAGTTAGGATGATTTTGTATAAAAATAAAAGAGAGCCTAAATCAAACTGACTTAAAACATAGGAGACAATTTATTGGTCCAAGTAATGACATGTATATTAGTCCATTTCTGTTGGTTATAACAAAATACCTGGAACTGGGTGATTTGTAAGAAAATAAAATTTATTGCTTACAATTTCAGAGGCCAAAAAGTCCAAAGTCCAGGGAACACATCTGGTGGTAGTGGCAGTGACCTAGGGTCTCACATGGCAGAAAATGGTGGAGCAGAGAGAAAGACTCTCACGTGCTATTCTTTTAATGTCCTCAGAACCATGCCCATGACACCATTAAACCATTAGCTTCAAGGCCCCAGCTTTCAATTACCATAATAGGATTTCCCACCCTCTTAACTCTGTCATAATAGGGACCAAGCCTTCAACACATTAAACTTGGGAAGACACAATTCAATCCACAATAACTTGTAACACAGGTTTCAGGTCAGTTTTATCAGGGCTCCAATTTTTTTCTATGTGATTCTCTGTTCTGCATCTTCTGTATGGTATCTCAAATCCTGATGGGGCTCCCTTCATGGTCATGTTTGTTGTGGGAAATAAGACTATGGACTCAGAACATAATATGAGACCTGGCATTTATGAGAACTACATTGCAAGAACATTGCTGGATTTCTTAATATATCAGAATTCAGGCTTTCTTTTGTATATGACCACAACTAAGACCCTCTTTGAGAACCGGCTTGTGGTCAGAAGGAGAGAAGGTGACCCATGATACTTAGGCAGGAAAGAGGAGATCTCATGATACCTAGAGGAGGAAAGTAAGGTGGGTGTTGATGGTCCCGTCTTCATGTTTCTCCAGTAAAATGATAAGCTGCCATCATTTTGCTGGGATTTATCTTTAACTCCTGATGTGTTACATGTTCTTATGGTGGAAGGAATGATTTCTTCATCAGAGAATGGCTGCAAAGACCATCCAGGGCTACGGGCTTCTCCACTAATTTCAGCAGGAGATAGAAGCTTCTTTTCCTTCCAAGTACTTAACAGGAAGAGCACACAAACAATAAGGTGTGTGTCCCTTTTCCCTACTCTATCCTTCTTGTCTCCCTCTAGGTCCTCCAATGTTGTATTCTAATACAACAAAACTCCTGAGCTTCACTCAAACAGGACACACGCAGGGCACTTGCTGATCTCTGGAATAGTATCTGTGATAAGTGGGGGTGGGAGTTGAAGTGGGATGGATCACTAGTGGAAGGATGACTGATCAGTATAACAGGGGGAGAGTAAAAATGGATCTGGAAGCCAATGCCCAGTACATATTGGTATGATGATCACTATTTCAAGATGAGAAGAAATTAAGTTATTTGTTCACGGTCACCCAGCTAGGAAGTGAGGGAGCCAAAATCTAAGTCCATGGCTCTTTTCCTCCAAATCTATGCTACTAACTGCAAAGCTGTTTCTCCAGGAAATAACAATCAATGTTTTTAGCTCCATCCTTTAAAAAAGTTTAGCTACTCAATTTGTAATGCAAAAATTAGAGCCAATCCTTGATCTGATGTGAGCTATACTGTGTGGTTTTATGAGGAACAATATGCCAGTCATTAAGCTATTTGTCTTCAGCTACACACCCACCTGTCTATACTCTAGCACGTGCTGTTGTGCAAAGTTCTCCTTTGTTATCTGGATCCCTGTGAAGTTCCAGCGTTGGAACTCCACCAACCTGTGCAACCAATTCCATGTATTAAATTCTCTTTGTTGAAATATCTAGGGTGCTCTCTGTTTTCCTATCTGGACTCTGACCAATACAAAGAACTTGTTGGGTTTTTTCATTCTAGGATGCTGAATGAGCATAAACCTCATTGCTTTAGTAACTGATAAGAAGTGCAAGTTTTACACTTGAAGAATTTGAGACTCAGGGGAATGACACAAGCTGCCCAAGGTAAAATTATACAGAAGCTTTTACATTCAGCTTCATATAGTTCCAGATTCCATCTTTTCTCTATTTTCTCATACTGACTTTCTTGAATACAATATATGCTATTCTTCCTTTCCATTCCTGTCTTTTATTCGCTGTGAAACTCTAGTCCATATTCATTTGGTTCTGAGTACCTTTTCCTAAGCTTCAAGAATTTTGATGTATGTATGAATTACCAATTTTTCTCCAGAGCAGGGAATATATGGCTTTTGTAATAATGAAATTCTTGGAGAAAGCCCAAGTAAAATAAACCCAGATCTTGAAATTGTGTGTCACTGTTGGTGAGGAGAAAGTGGAGATGGGTGGACAAGGGGCAGACAGAGCCAAGCCTTAGCTTAGTCTTTTACCAGCTGCCAATTATTGAACACCTATGAAGCACCAGGCACTATGATACCTGCTTTACATGCTTAGTCACATTCAATACCATTATGCAAAATAGGTGTAGCAGAGTTGCATCATACAGTCCTACACGCATTTAACTTAGGTGCATTTAGACTTGCATGGGGGAAGAAGAGGGAGAGAGAGAAGCAGAAGAGGAAAACGGAGAGAAAGGAAAAGGGAGACAGAGGTAAGGGGATAAGGAAGGCATTTGCACAGGGTATATATTTATTGATTTAATTATCTTTTTCTTTTTTAATTTTAAAATATTTGACTGACAAATTAAAGTTGTATGTACTCAAGGCATACAACATTGATGATTTGGTTTTTGTACACATCAGGTACTGATTCCCACAGGTAAGTAATTAACACACCCATCACCAGCCTTGGTTACTGTTCGTGTGTGTGTGGTGAGAATATTTAAAGTCTGCTCTCTTATCGAATTTCAAGGGAACAATGCAGAGCATTAATTAGAGTTATCATGCTGTGTATTAGATCCCAGAACTTAGTTACCTTATAACTGAAAGTTTATTTGCCGGTCAACCTCTTCTCCTTCCCCCAACCCTTCCCCCCACCGCTAGCCCCCGGCCACCACCATTCTACTTTCTGTCTCTACAAATTCAACATTTTTTTTTAAACTGTGGTAAAATATGTATAACATAAGGTTTCCCATTTTAAGCATTTTTAAGCATACAATTGTGTGCAATTACTTACATTCGCAATGCTGTGTGCCTACCACCTCTATCAATTTCCAAAACTTTTTCGTCATCCTAAGCATAAAATTTATAGCCATTGAACAATAACATCTCATTATTCCTTCCCCTCAGTTACTGGTCAGCTCTAATTTACTTCTGTCTCTGAAGCTCTTTTTCTTTTTCTTTTTTCCTAATCAGCCCATGATAACTGTATATATTTATGGAGAACAAGGTAATATTTGGGTACATTTATACAGTATGCAATGATCACATCAGGGTAATTAGCATATCAAACGTTTGTCACCTCTTTGTGTTGGGAACATTCAAAATCACGTCAGCTAGCTACTTGAAGTTATACAGAAACTTATTGTTGACTGTGGTTTTCCTATATTGCTGTAGAACACTAGATCTTATTCTTCCTATCTCTCTACAGTTTTGTATCCACCTTTTCTTTCCCCATCCCCCAATCTCTAATAATCACTACCCTACTCTCCACTTTTATGAAATCAACTTTTTTTAGCTTATACATATGAGTGAGAACATGCTGTATTTCTCTTTCTGTGCCTGGCTTATTTTACTTAATTTTCTCCAAGCTCATCCATATTGCTGTGCATGGCAGAATTTCATTCTCTTTTATGGCTGAGTGTTACTCCATGGTGCATATATACACCACATTTTCTTTATCCAATCATCCACTGAGGGACATTTATGTTGGTTCCGTATGTTGACTATTGTAAATAGAGCCACAATAAACATGGGAGTGCAGGTATCCCTTCAACATGCTGATTTCCTCTCCTTCTGATATATGCCCAGTAGTGAGATTGCTAGATCATATGGTAGTTCTCGCTGTAGTTGTTGGAGAAACCTCCATACTGCTTTCCATAATGGCTGCACTAATTTACATCGCCATTGACAATGTATGAGTTACCCTTTCTCCACATCCTTACCAGTATTTGTTATTTTCAGTCTTTTTCATAATAACCATTCTAACTGGGGTAAGATGATATCTCATTGTGGTTTTGATTTGCATTTCTCTGATTATTAGTAATGTTGAGCATTTTTCATAAGCCTATTGGCCATTTGTATGTCCTCTTTTGAGAAATGTCTATTTGGCGCCTTTGTCAATTTTTAATTTAATTTAATTTTTGGCCATAAAACAAGTCTTAATACATTTCAAAAGACTAACATCATAGAAAATATGTTCTGTGATCACAATAACAGAAGGAAATTTAGGAAATTCATAAATATGTGGAAATTAAACAACACTCTCCTAAATAAACAATGGATAAAATGAAAAATCTCAGGGAAATTACAGAGTACTTTGAGATAAAAATCAAAGTGCAATATATCAAAATTTATAGAATGTAGGGCTCATACAGTGCTTAGAGGAAAATTTATACTTGTAAACACCTACACTAAAATAAGAATCTTTGCCAGTTTTTAAATAAAGTTATCATTATTATTTTTTACTATTGAGTCATTTGAGTTCCTTATATATTCTGGATGTTAATCACTTGTTGGATGAATAGTTTGCAAATATTTTCTGCCATTCTTCAGGTTGTCTGTTAGCTCTGTTGATTGTTTCCTTTGCTGTGCAGAAACTTTTTAGTTTGATATAATACCATTTTGTTTTTGCTGTTGCCTGTGTTTTAGAAGACTTATTCATAAACTCTTTGCCCAGTACTATGTCCTGAAGTGTTTCCCCTAGAAATTTTAGAGTTTTAGTCTTACATTTAAGTCTTTAATTCATTTTGAGTTGGTTTTTGTATATGGTGAGAGATAGGGGTCTCTAGTTTCATTCTTCTGCATACTATCTCCAGTTTTCCCAATATCATTTACTGAAGAGACTGTCCTTTCCCCAGTGTATGTTCTTGGCTCTTTTCTCAAAGATCAGTTAGCTGTAAGTTTGTGAATTTATTTCTGGGTCTCGCTTCTGTTCCATTGGTCTATGTGTCTGTTTTTGTGCCAGTACCAAGCTGTCATTATTACTATTGCCTTATAGCATATTTTGAAGTCAAGTAGTATGATGCCTTCCATTTTGTTCTTTTTTGCTCAGAATTGCTTTGGCTATTTGGGATCTTTTGTTGTTCCATATAAATTTTAGAATTTTTTTTTTCTATTTCTGTGAAGTATGTCATTGGTAGTTTGATGAGGATTGCATTGAATCTGTAGATCACTAGTAATACGGGCATTCTGACAGTATCGATTCTTTCAATCCACGAGCATGGGATGCCTTTCCATTTTTTGTGTGTCTTCTTTAATTTCTTTAATCAGTGTTTTATAGTTTTCTTCTAGAGACCTTTCACCTCCTTGGTTAAGTTTATTCCTAGGTATTTTTGTTGTTGTTGCTATTGTAAATGGGCTTGTTTTCTTGATTTATTTTTCTGCAAGTTTATTGTTGGTGTATGGAAATGCTACTGATTTTTGTATGCTGATTTTGTATCCTGAAACTTTACTGAATTTATTAGGCCTAGGAATTTTTTTTGTAGAGTCTTTGTATTTCTCTCTATGTACAATCATGTCATTTGCAAACAGGGACAATTTGACTTCCTCCTTCACAATTTGGACATTCTTTCTTTCTCTTGCCTAATTGCTTTGGCTCCAGCTTCCAAGTACTATTTAAATAAAAGTAGTTAGAATGGACATCCTTGTCTTCCTCCAGTTCTTCATCTGCTCAGTATGATGATATTAGCTGTGGCTTTGTCATATATAGCCTTTATTGTATTAAGATATTTTCCTCCTGTACCTAAGTTGTTGAAAGTTTTTATCAGAAAAGGATGTTGAATATTACCAAATGCTTTTTCTGCATCTATTGAGATGATCATATGTTTTTTTCTTTCATTCTGTTAATGTGATGTATTATGTTTATTAATTTGTATATGTTGTGAATCTATTTGGGGATGTTTGATTTTCATGGGTTTGGGTGTTTATATCTTTCCCAAGACTAGGGAAGTTTTTTAGCTATTATTTCATTGAATATGTTTTCAACAACATTTTTGTTTTCTTCTCCTCTGAAATGCTGATAATTCAAATATTTGTTCACTCAATAGTATCCCATTATTCTTCTAGGCTCTGTTCATTTTTTAAAGGCTTTCTTTCCTTTTTCATTTTGCCTTCCTGGGTTACATCAAAACAGTTGTCTTCAAGGTCAGAAATTCTTTCTTCTGCTTGAGCTAGTCTGTTGTCGAGACTCTCAGATGTACTTTTTAAAAATTTCATTCAATGAATTCTTCAATACTAATATTTCTGTCTGATTTTTTAAATGATATCTATCTGTTTATTAAATTTCACATTCAGATCATGGGTGGTTTTTCTGATTTTATTGAATTGTCTGTATTCTCTTATACCTCAGTGAGTTTCCTTAAGATTATTAATTTGAATTCCTTTTCTGTGAAGTTGGCAATTTCTAATTCTTTGGGATCAGTTACTGGAGCATTATTGTGTTTCTTTGGTGGTGTAACATTTCCTTGTTTTTCATGTTATGTTTTCCTGCACTGATATCAGCGTACCTGGTGGGTCAGTCACATGTCTGAGTAGTAAAGTGGCTTGCACTGGGAAAGCCTTTCACCTGCAAGTGTGTCCTGTTGTGTTGATGGGGTAGGGTACAATGGCATTGTTCAGGATGGGTGCAGTAGTGTTGACTCTGCAGTTTCCTCAGCTGTAATCCACATTCACTATGTCTGTGAATGCCTCATCAGCCTATGCCTGGGAGGTTTGTGGTGGTGGTGGCACAGCTTTGCCAGGGGTGGCCTCACTGGGTTGGTTCTCAGGCCTGGGGCATGGGTGTGCACAATGTGGGTCAATTGTCTCAGGAGCTGGCTGTCTGGGAATGAGGATGCTAGATTGATTCTCAGGCTGAGTGTGGGTATGTGGCATGTTAGGGTCTTTGGGACTGGTTCATAAGTGGTGGGGTCACTATGATGATTCTTCAACTAGGAGTGGGCCTGCCGGAGGCCTGTCAGCCGGGCTGTTTTTCACTTGGATATGTGGGCATGCAAAGGCTCAAAGACTCATGAGCAGGGTCACCAGGGGCATGACAGTTGTGCTGTTTCTCTGAGTCAGGGGTGTGGGCATACTTTGGCTGGGCTAGCTTTGTGTGGTCCCCCAGGGATTGGTCTGCTGCACCACTTCTCAAGGCCAGGTGTGAGGTTGTGCTTCCCTTGATGGTTTGGGAGAGCTGCTCTGGTGATGGACAATGTTGTGAGGTGGGCCTGCTAACAGAGGGCCTGGCCAGTTGATCCTCAGATGGTAGGTGAGGTTGGGAAGTAGGCCTGCTTCCAACATTGTTCTTTGTCAAAGTTGCTTTGGCTATTGCAGGTCTTTTGTGGTTCCATATGAATTTTAGAATTGTTTTTCATAGTTCTGTAAAGTGCTTTGGTTACTAATAATATTTTGACAATATTAATTCTTCAAATACACAAACATGGGATATCTTCTCATTTATTGTGTCTTATTCAATTTCTTTCATTAGAATTTTATAGTTTTCTGTGTACAGATCTTTTACCTCTTTGCTTACATTTATTTATTTATTTTTTAATTGAAATGTGATTGAGTATACATATTTGTGGGGGACAGAGAGGGCTATTGATATTTGTGTACAATATGTGATGATCAAATCAGGATAATTAACATATTTGTCATTGCAAAACATACTCTTACTTTTTGTAAATTAACCAGTTTCTCCCTCCCCTCCTCCCCCTCTCCCTTTCCCACCTCTAGTAACCACAATTCTGTTCTCTCCTTCTGAAAATTCAATGTATTATTGTTTCCCTCCTTCCTTCCTTCCTTCCTTCCTTCCTTCCTTCCTTCCTTCCTTCCTTCCTTCCTTCCTTCCTTCCTTCCTTCCTTCCTTCCCACTTATGAGTGAGAACATGTGGTACTTTTCTTTCTGTGCCTGGCTTATTTCACTTAATTTTCTCCAACTCATCCATGTTGTTGAGAATGACAGAATTTCATTCTTTTTTATGGCTGAGTAGCATTCCATACCACATTTTTCTTATCTAATTTTTCAGTAGATGGACAATTAGGTTGGTTCCATATCTTGGCTACTGTAAACTGAATCACAATAAACACGGGAGTGCAGGTATCCCTTTGACATGATGATTTCCATTACTTTGGGTATATACCCAGTAGTGGGATTGCAGGAATGATATGGTAGTTCTATCCATAGCTGTTTGAGAAACTTCCACACTGCTTTCCATCATGGCAGCACTAATTTACAGTTCCAGCAACAGTTTAGAAGGATTCACGTTTCTCTGCATCTTCATCAGCATTTGTAATTCTTTGTCTTTTGATAATAGCCAGTCTATCTGGGGTGAGATGATATCTCAATGTGGTTTTGATTTGCATTTCCCTGATGATTAGTGATGCTGAGAATTTTTTTCATGTACCTGTTGGCCATGTGTATGTCTTCCTTTGAGAAATGTCTATTCAGCTCCTTTGACTATTTTTGAATTGGATTATTTATTTACTTATTTTCCTTTGATTTGAGTTCTTTGTACATTCTGGATATTAATCCCTTGTTGGATATATAGATTTCAACTATTTTCTCCAATTCTGTAGGTTGTCTTTTTCCTTTGTTTGTTGTTTCTTTGTCAGTACAGAAGCTTTTCAGTTTGATACAATCCCATTTTTTTCATTTTTTCTTTTGTTGCTTGTGCTTTTGAGGTCCTATTCATAAAGTCTTTGCCTAGTCCTACATCCTGAAATGTTTCTCCTATGTGTCCTTCTAGTTTTATAGTTTCAGGTCTTATATTTAAGTCTTCAATGCATTTTTAGTTGAATTTGGTACACGATGAGTGGAATGAGTCTGGTTTCATTCCTTTACATGACTGATATCCGGTTTTCCCAGCACTATTTATTGAAGAGGCTGTCCTTTCCCCGATGTATGTTCTTAGTGCCTTTGTCAGAGATCAGTTGGCTGAAAGTATGTGGATCGATTTCTAGGTTCTCTATTCTGTTCCATGTATCCATGTGACTGTTTTTATGCTAATACCATGCTGTTTAGGTTACTACAGCATTGTAGTATAATTTGAAGTCAGGTAGTGTAATACCTCTGGCTTTATTCATTTATTTTTTCCTTGGGATTGCTCAGGATTGGCTATTTGGGGTATTTTCTTGTTCCATATGAATGTTAGGATTGCTTTTTCAGTTTCTGAGAAGAGTGTCATTGGTATTTTGAGAGGGATTGTATGGAACCTACAAATCACTTTGGGTAGTATGGACATTTTCACGTTAATTCTTCCAATTCATGAACATGCAAAGTCTTTCCATCTTTTTAAAAAAAATTATTTCAGTAGTGATTTGTAGTTTCATTGTAGAGGTCTTTCACCTCCTTGTTTAAATTTATTACTGGGTATGTTTTTTTTTGGTAGCTATTGTAAATGGGCTTGCTTCCTTTACTTCTTTTTTTGCTAGTTCATTGTTGGTATATTAAAATGCTACTGATTTTTGTATATTAATTTTGTATCCTGAAAGTTTATTGAATTCATTTTTCAGCTCTAAGAGTTTTTTGGTAGAGTCTTTAGGTTTTTCTATATATAGGACCCTGTCATCTGCAAATAGGGATAATTTGACTTCATCTTTTCCAGTTTGGGTGCCCTTTATTTCTTTCTCTTGTCTGATTTCTCTGGCTAGTACTTCCAATACTACATTAAATAGGAGTGGTGAGAATGGCATACTTGGCTTGTTCTCGTTCTTACTGGATATGCTTTCAGCTTTTCCCCAATCAGGATGACATTGGTGGTGGGTTTGTCATATATGGCTTTTATTGTTTTAAGATACTTTCCTACTATACTTAATTTGTTGAGAGTCTTTATCATAAATGGATGTTGAATTTTGTCAAATGCTTTTTCTGCCTCTGTTGAGATAATCATATAGTTTTTCTCCTTGATTTTGTTGATGTGGTGTATCACATTTTTTGATTTGCATATGTTGAACCATACTTGTATTTTTGACATGCAACAGAAATGGGCTAATACACCCAGCAAAGATGTTCTTCATAAATAAAGGAAAAATAAAGACATTTCCTGACAAACAGAAGCTGATAGTGTTCATCACAAACAGATCTTCCTTATAAGAAATGCTGAAGGAAGCCCTTCAAGTTGACATGAAAGGATGCTAAGTAACAACATGAAAATATATGAAAGTATAAAACTCAGTAGTAAAGGTAAATATAGAGTCAAACAAAAGACTGTAATACTGTAATAGTGATGTGTAAATCATTTTAATTCCAGTATAAAAATTAAAAGATAAAAGTATTAAAAATAACTATAGCTACAAGAATTTATTAATGCGCATAAAATATAAAGAATGTGCAGTGTAACATTAATAGCATAAAATGTGGGGGAAAGAAGCAAAAGTATAGAGTTTTGTATGTAATTGAGTTCTTATCAGGTTAAAATAGAAACTTATAACTATAATTATTAAAGCTGACGCTGGAATGAAAATTTGCCTCAGGGTCTGCAGATAGGAGGCCTTTTACCACGTGCTCAGACTGGTGTGGCTTCTTCTGGGTTCCTGAGAGGACTTTGGGTAGCTTACTGAATGTGTTCCTGGGCACGCAGTACTGGACTGGGACCATGGCTAAGAGGGATTGGAACTAAGTCACAGGGTTGCTTCAGGGCCTACAGGTGAGACAGAGGTCTACAGGTCTGCCTCTAGGTGCGTGGACCAGCATGTTTCCCTCTGGGTCACTCTATGGGCAGGATTGCTCTCAGACTGCACCTAGGAGGGGCTGGAGCCAAATTACAAGGTCATGTTGTGGTCCACAGCAGGGATGAAAGTCAGCAGGTCTGTCACCCAAGGCACAAGTGTGCATGACTCCTCCTGGGCCCTTTGCCAGATGGTCCTGGAAGCAGGATCAAGTCCAAATGGGGCTATAGCTGAGTCCATATGAGGGTGGGGCCACTTATGGCTTGAAGCTGGAATTAAGGTCAGTGAGCTGGCCACCTGAGTGCAGTTATGATCTCTCCTAGTCTTTGGCTCCACTGGGTTTTCATAGCCTCCTACCTGATCCCAAAATTCCGACAATGGAACTTTTGTCCGTATGTAGCTGCAAAATTACCATTTTTCTCATATTTAAATATGAGATACATTTAAATAGCACATGCAATTCTTGTTAGTCCTTAACTAATTAGTGTTTGTCTTGGAGTGATCTGAGATGGGCACAAGAAGCTATTATTCCCTGCAGTGGCCTCTTTTTCAAATGCTTCTCATTTTGTGAGCATCAGCTGTGGTGCATGCAATTCTAACATTTAAAGCTAGTAGTTTCCATTCAACATGGCCCTCAAATGCAAGCTAACTACCTCATCAGGTCTTCATGTGAAAAAAAAAAAGCCATCTTTTTCAACACTTCAGGAAAAGCTGGCTCTGCTAGACTTAATGAAATATGTAGTGGCACATGGAGTCCAAAGTGGCAGCCTTCTTAGAGATTTAAAAAAAAAAAATTGACATGACTTTTGCCTTGCAGTCTAACTAAAGTATAACTGCTGAGAGTACCTCATCAGTATTGTTTCCCCCAATTCTAAAATGCTGAAAGTGATGCCCAAACAGGGTTACCTATTTCCCCAAGGTCACACGGGAAATTAGAGCTGAATTGAGATTTGAACCTGTTTCCTTTCCTCCAAAGCTCTGCTCTTGTCTTATCTGCTTCCTTGTGTAGATTATAGAACAAAAGGTGGCAGACGTGTTCTGAGTGCCAGAGAGAGGAAAAACAATACACAGGTTTCTCTGGGGTCTGATTGCAGCAAGTTGGTGAAATAATCTAACAATGCTAGATTCAAAACCAATGCTGGATTCATCATATGTAAAACTCTCAACTTTTATTTCTGCAAGACAATCAATTTCCTTAGATATCACTATTCCCTTGATGGAATAGCTTCCTAAGTCCTGTTTCTATTTCCTTTAGGGAGGATAGTAAATTCCCTAGAAATAAAATAGGTCTGTCACTTGAAGTGACCCAGTGACTTAGAATCGCAGTGCTTATTTCTGCAATTTGTCTTTCCCTTACATTCACTATTGTCAGCTGGGTTTAATATCCTGGGTGGTGGAAAATGAAAGACAATGTGTATTTTTCCTTGAGATTTTCAAATTTGAATTTCCTGCTGTGAGTGCTCTTGCTGCTCAGTTAAAATTAGAGCAGGATGAACTTCTTGAACTGTCACCAACTTGGCCTCAGACTGACTCCAAGACCTCCTGCAGAGAAAGTTCCCTGAAGGGACAGCATGAAATGTCTCTGCAGGAGAGATTAAATGGTTTAATAATGTCCTATTAAACCTACAGCTTTCAAACAAAACTGAGGGTTTCAATAACACTTGTCACCCTGAAGCTCCTATTTAAGTGATTTTAATCTCTGATAAGAATTTTACTATTAGGAAAGAAGGCATGGGCTACATCATCACTTTTTAGCCTTTTGGGGGTAAGGCATGGTAAGCTTTTGCCAAATTTCATAAAACATGTTAGAATGATTGCTTATGTGGGTTAGAGGTGAAAGGAGTAGGTTTTGTGAATAAACAGGAAAAAATGATAATAAAATATAATAGAGGGAAAAATCAAGCACCAATAAAGGCAATACACCATGAACTGAGAAGTCTGACTGCCTCAACTCTCTGCACATAAATTAAACAAAGGAAGAAACAAACAGAACAAACCAGAACTAGAAAACAAACCAGATCTCACCAGAACAGAACATATCAGTATTGTTTTCATTCCCAATAAACAAATAAAGTTTAAAAAATAAGTAGTATTATCCCATAATGGGACTCAGCAGAGATAATCCAGATATATTTTTCAGATTCAGTCCGGTGTGTTTTCTTATTTCAAAGCCTTTTAGATGTTCCTTATTCTTTCTTAGAGTAATTAGACATTACTGTCTTCTTTAAATTACACTTAATGCTGTTATTGAAAGTAGATAATTTTTAAAAATAAACTCTTAATTTTAGAACAGTTTTAGATGTACAGAAAAATTGTAAAGATAGTACAGAAAATTCCTATATAACCTCTACCCAGATTCCTCTATTATTAACAGTTTACGTTGGTATGGTATATTTGTTAGAATTAATGAACCAATATTGATGCATTGTTGTTAACTAATGTCCATCATTTATATAGATTTCCTTAGAATCTACCTAATGTCTTTTCTCTTCTAGGATTCCATCCAAGATGCTCCATTACATTCAGTTTTCTTGTTTCCTTAGTCTCTTGGCTGTGAGAACTTCTCCGCCTTTTTTGTTTTTGCTTTTAATGACTTTGATAGTTTTGAGGGGTACTGGTTAGGTATTTTGTTGAATGTCTCTAAATTCGACCTTGTCTGATGTTTTTCTCATGACTGAACTGGGGTTGTATGTTTTGGGGAGGAAGACCACAGAGGTAAAGAGCAAATTTTACCATATTTTATCAAGGATCTACATTGGGTTGAACTGTGTCCCCCGAAAGTTCAATGTATTAGAAACTTAACTCCCACTGTGACAGCATTAAGAGGGTGGGAAATCCTATTATGGTAATTGAAAGGTGGGGCCTTGAAGATGTGATTGGATTGTGAGGACTGTACCCTCCTGAATGGATTGATCCATTCTTGGAATAATGGGAGCAGTTCTGGTGGCTTTAAAAGCAGATTGAATGAGGAGGTTAATCTCTCTCTCTCTGCTCTGCCATTCTGTCATGTGAGACCCCTGCATCATTGTAACCAC
Organism: Cynocephalus volans; assembly: GCF_027409185.1. Taxonomy (NCBI): domain Eukaryota; kingdom Metazoa; phylum Chordata; class Mammalia; order Dermoptera; family Cynocephalidae; genus Cynocephalus; species Cynocephalus volans. The sequence goes on from NC_084468.1 coordinate 15,686,121, forward strand.
CAAGGCCTTTATCAGATATGTTCCCTGGACTTTGGAGTTCCCAGAGTCTCAAACAGTAAGCAATAAATTTAATTTTCTTTACAAATAACCCAGTTCCAGGTATTTTGTTATAAGCACCAGAAATGGACTAATACAGAAAATTGTACTAGAGAAGTGGGGTGTTGTGGAACCAGCTTTGGAACTGATTGTTGAGAAGAGGCTAGAAGAAATTGAAGAACAGGCTAGGAAAAGCCTACATGTTGATGAGGAAAGTTTGGAGTGTCTGAGAGACTAGTTAAGTGGTGGTGACAAGAATGCTGATAGAAATGTTAACTGTAAAGACCATTCTAAGGAGGTCTCAGAAATGAGAAGCAGATTTTTGGAAACTGGGGAAGATCACTCTTGCTATGAACTGGCAAGGAACTTGGCTGCATTCTGTTCATGCCCTCAACTGTTGGTGAATGTGAAACTTAAAAGATGCTGAACCAGGATACTTGGCAGAAGAAATTTCTACACAGCAAAACATTCATGAGGCTGCCTGAATACTTGTAACAGCCTATGCTGAGTTACAGCTGAAAAGGCATAATGTAAAGTCAGAATTCAAAAGGGAAATAAAGTATAAAGATTTGGAAAATTTGCAGCCTGGCCATGTGGTAGAAAATAAGAGAACATTTTCAGGAGAAAAAACCAATGGTGTAGCCCAGTGACCATTTGCTAAGAAGATTAGTACAGAAGAAAGGGATTATCGAGAGAATGGGGAAAATACCTTAAAGGCATTTCAGAGCTCTTCAAGGCTGACCTTTCCGTCCCAGGCCCAGAGGCCTAGGAAAACAAAATGGTCTTGGGGAACAGGCCAGAGGCATCCTCCATGGGCTTGCAGCCCACAGCCACCTCAGGATTCTGATTCCCATACCCCAGCTACTCCAGCTTTGGCTAAATTGGCCCCAGGTGTGGTTGTACCTGCAGCTTTGTAAGATACAAGCCAGAACCTTTGGTGGCACCCACATGGTGTCACATCTGCAGGCTCGCAGAATGCTAGAGCTGTGTGGAAGCTTGGGAGCCTCTACCTTGATTTCAAAGGGTGTATGGAAAAGCCTGGGGCCTAGGAAGAGGTATATCATAGAGGCAGAGTCACCTTGGCTAGAGGAATGCTGAGGGGAAATGTGATGTTGCAGCAGAAAACCCCACCAATGCCATGCCTAGTGGAGCCGTGAGAGTGGGATCACCAACGAGATCCCAGAATTGCAGAGCTACCAGCATGCAACACCAGCCTGCAGGAGCTGAAGCATGGCCCAAGTCCAGGAAAACCATAGAAGCAGAACTGCCCAAGGATTTGGGACCCCAACCCCTACACCGGTGTGAAGAGGATGTTGAACATGGAGTCAACATACACGATTCGTCAGCTTTGAGATTTGATGTCAGCCCTACTGGGTTTCGGAGATGTTTGGGACTTGTTATCCCTTCCTTTTGGCCTATTTCTCCCTTTTTGATTGGAAATATGTGCCCTATGTTTGTCCCATCATAGCATCTTGGAAGTAGATAACTTGTTTTGATTTTGCAGATGGGACTTTGGACTTTCAACTTTGGACTTTTGAGTTGAAACAAGTCAATACTTTGGGGATAAAATGAATGTATTTGTATATGAAAAGGACATGAATTTTGGGGGACCAGCTGTGAAATGCAGTGGATTCGACTGTGTCCCCTTGAAGTTTAATGTTATAGAAACTCAACCTCGACTGTGACAATGTGAAGAGGGTGAGAAATCCTATTATCAAGGTGGGGCCTTGAAGAGGTGATTAGATTGGGAGGACCATGACCAGGCAAATGGGTTCATCCATTTGATGCTTTAATGGTGATTGTGGACGTAGTTCTGAGGACTTTAAAAGGAGAATGAATGAAAAGTTCTCTCTCTCTGCTCTGCCATTTGCCATGTGAGACTTCTGTGCCACTGTCACCACCAACAAAGCTTTCATCAAATGTGGTCCCTGGACTTTGGGCTTCCCAGCCTCTGAAACTGTAAGCAATAAATTCCATTTTCTTACAAATTACTCAGTTCCAGGTATTTTGTAATATGCAACAGAAACAAACTAATGCACTATCAATATGACTTACTATTTTTGATGTTAACTTTGATCACCTGGCTGAGGTATTATTTGTCAGGTTTCTCCACTGTAAAGTTACCTTTTTTCTCCCCTCTTTCCACACTATATTCTTTGGAAAGAAATCAATATGTGGAGCCCACCCTTAGAGAATAGAGAGTTCTGCTCCATATCCTGGAGGGGGGAGTATCTACATAAATTATTTGGAATTCTGCATGGGAGATTTTTGTCTTCTCCCTATTTATTTATCTATTCAAACTTTTATTTATATCAGCATGGACTCGTGGAAATTTATTGTATAGTTTGGGTTGTGTCTTAGTTTGTTTTGTGTTTCTATGACAGGATACCTGAGACTGGGTAATTTATAATAAACAGAAACTCATTGGTTCACTGTTCTGGAGTATCAAGGTGTTGGCATCTTGCGTGGGCTTTCTTGCTGCATCATCACATGGCAGAAGGGCAAGAGAGGGTGAGAGACAGAGCAAGAGGGGAACCTACCTCTCTCTTTTATAACAGCACTGATCCCATTCATGAAGGATCACCTCTTAAAGGGCCTACCTCTTAATACTGTTACAATAGTAATTAAATTTTAACCTGAGTTTTGGAAGGACAAATATTCAATCCATAGCAGGTTTTGTCTAATGCTACTGTATTTTATTGCACAAATTGGTCCAGCTTTGGCCATCGGTAGCTCTTTCAGATGGCTCTGGTGTCCCTTTCACATATCCTCATTATTAGTTAATTAATTTATTTTTGGAGTACTTCCTTACTTTCTATCACTATAGAATGCTCCAGGCTCATTTTGTGTATTTCCTTCCCCAATCATAGAATCAAGCATTTCTTCAAGGAGAAATGCTGGAGAATATTATACCTCGTGACCTGGGCACTAGTTTTGCTCATTGGTCCTGGGGTGTTCTAGGCCATGTCAGCTGACAGAACAAGGATATATTCATGCATATTACCTAGTGTTTATGTGCATATCTATAAATATTTCTATATGGATCCATCCATATTAAGCTAAACATGAACCCTTGCTGATGTCTTCAACTCTAGTTTATGAGCACATGGGTCACTCTAGACTCCTCCCCTTAATGATTTAGAACCTCCCAGTCCAGCAGTAAGAAGCCTGGCTCCTACCGTCTTCCATTCCTTTACCTAATTGTTGGATTCCAGTATACATGTATAACTTTATAAGAATTGTAAACCATTATCTCTGTGGAAAACAACTTTATCAGTTAGACTACAGTACTTAGGTACAGTTTCTTTGGCCTTTGCTCTTGCAGGCTTCACCCATTTCCAAAGTTATTTAGATTATCACCCTTTTTGCTCTCAACCCCTTCAGTGAGGTTGTTTCATTCATTTGTAACACAGTTAGAACATCCTGCCACATTCTGAATTTCATCCTTGGATCCCACAATCTTTTAATCTTTAAAAAAATAGCATACATTAACATTCACTGTGTTTTAAATTTCTATGGATTTTGACACTGTAATGTATTCACCCTCACAAAGTCATACAGAATAGTTCCACTGCCCTAAAAAATGCCCTGTCCTTCATGCTTCATATATTCAACAATTCCTTCTCCCATCTCCTCCTGAGACACTACTGAGCTTTTTACCATCTTTACAGTTTGGCCTTTTACAGAATTTCATATGACTGGAATTATACAGTATATAGCTTTTTCCCATTGCCTTTTTCCACTTAGTAATATGGTTCATCCATGTCTTTTTGTGGCTTGAATGCTAATTTCTTTTTATCATTGAATAATATTCCGTTGTATGAGTATACCACTGTTTGTTTATCTATTCACCTATTTAAAGACATTTTGTGCAAGTTTTTGTGTGGGCATATTTTTAACTCAGTTGGATAAATACCTAGGAGGATGACTGCTGGATTTTATGTTAACAGTTTGTAAGTAACAACTTTGTAATAAGCTGCCAAACTGTTTTCAAAGTGGCTGTACATTTTGCATTCCTAACAATGATGAAGGAGAGTTTCTATGGTTCCACATCCTCACCAGCAAATGACATTGTAAGTTTTGTTGATTTTTTGCCATTCTAACAGGTTTTTTTGTTCTTTAAAATTTATTTTTCTTAATTGGCCCATGATAATTGTGTATATTTATGCAGTATAATATGATATTTGGGTACATTCATACTGTGTGCAATGATCACATCAAGGTGTTTAGTAAATCCATCACCTCAAACATTTGTCACCTCTTTGTCTTGGAAACATTCAACATCATCTTGACTAGCTATTCGAAGATACACAGTACTTTGTGGTTGACTGAGTCTATAATGCTGTGGAACACTAGGTCTTATTCTTTCTGTCTCTCTGGAATTTTGTATCTTTTGACCACCCTCTAGTCATCCTCCTCTTCTACTCTTCCCTTACTAGTCTCTAGTAACCTCTATTCTACTCTCTACTTCTCTGAGATCAACTTTTTAAGCTTCCACATATGAGTGAGAACATGTGGTATTTCTCTTTCTGTGGCTTATTTCACTTAACATAATTTTTTTCCAAGTTCATCCATGTTGCTGCGAATGGCAGAATTTCACTCTTTTTATGGCTGAGTAGTATTCCGTTGTGTATATATATTATATTTTCTTTATCCAATCCTCTATTGATGGATATTTAGGTTGGTTCCAACTCTTGGCTGTTGGGAATAGAGCTGTGATAAACATGGGAATGCACGTATCTCCTTAACTTGCTGATTTCCATTCCTTTGGATATATATCCAGTAGTGGGATTGATGGATCATATGGTAGTTCTATCTGTAGTTGTCTGAGAAGTCTCCATACTGTTTTTCATAATGGCTGTACTAATTTACATTCCTACCAACAATGTATGAGTTCCTCTTTCTCTACAACCTCAGCCGCAGTTGTTATTTTCAGTCTTTCAGATAATAGCCTTCTTACATGGGTTAGATGATATCTCATTGTGGGTTAGATTTGCATTCCTCTGGTGATTAGTGATGTTGAGTATTTTTTCATATGCCTGTTGGCCATTTGTATGTCTTCTTTTGAGAAATGTCTGTTTGGCTCCTTTGCCCATTTTAAAATCAGATTACTTGTCTTTTTACTATTGAGGAGTTTGAGTTATTTACATATTCTAGACATTAATCCCTTGTTGGATGCATATTTTGCAAATATTTTCTCCCATTATGTAGGTTGGCATTTTGCTCTGTTGATTGTTTCCTTTGCTATGCGGAAGCTTTTTAGATTGATAAAATCCCATTTCTTAATTTTTGCTTTTGTTCCTTCTGCTTCAGAAGTTTTATTCATAAAATGTTTGACCAGTATTATGTCCTGAAGTGTTTTGCCTATGTTTTCTTTTAAAAGTTTTATAGTTTTGGGTCTTACATTTAAGTATTTACCCCATTTTGAGTTGATTTTTGTATATGGTGAGAGATAAGGGTCTAGTCTCATCCTTCTGTATATGGATCTCCAATTTTATGAGCACCATTTATCAAAGAGACTGTCCTTTCCCCAATGTATGTTTTTGGTTCCTTTGTCACAAATCAGTTGGATGTAGGTATGTGGATTTATTTCTGAATTCTCTATTCTGTTTTCTTTGTCTATGTGTCTGTTTTTGTGCCAGTGCCATGCTATTTTGATTACTCTCACTTTGTAGTATATTTTGAAGTCAGGGAATGTCATGCCTCCCACTTCATTCATTTTCCTCAGGATTGCTTTGGCTATTCATGGTGTTCTATTGCTCCATATAAATTTTTGAATTGTTTCTTCTATTTCTGTGAAGTAGGTCATGTGTAGTTTGATGGGGATTGCATTGAATCTGTAGATCACTATGGATGGTATGGTCATTTTGACATTATTGATTTTTCCAATTCATAAGCATGGGATGTCTTTTAATGATTTTGTGTCTTCTTTAATTTCTTTAAACAGCATTTTACTATTTTCACTGTATAGGTATTTCCCCTCCTTGGTTAAATTTATTCCTGGGCATTTTGTTGTTGTTGTTGTTATTGTAAATGGAATAGATTTCTTGATTTCTTTTCTGCAGGTTCATTTCCAGTATGTAGAAATGCTACTGATTTTTGTATGTTGATTTTGTATTCTGAAACTTTACTGAATTTTTAATCTGGTCTAGGAGTTTTGTGGTAGAGTCTTTAGGTTTCTCTCTATATATAATCGTGTCATCTGCAAACAGAGACAACATGACTTCCTCCTTTCCAATTTGGATGCCCTTTTTTTCTTTTTCTTGTCTAATTGCTCTGGCTAGGACTTCCAGTACTGCACTGAATAGAGGTGGTTAGAATGAATATTCTTGTCTTCTTTTAGTTTTTAGGGGGAGTGCTTTCAGCTTTTCCCTGTTTAGTTTGATGTTAGCTGTGGGTTTGTCATATATTGTATTAAGATACTTTTCTTTTATAACTCATTTGCTGAGAATTTATCATGAAGGGAATTTTATCAAATGCTTTATGTCTATTGAGATGATCACATAGTGTTTTTCTTTTATTTTGGTGAATTGATGTACTACATTTATTTATTTGTGTATGTTGAACCATGCTTGCATCCCTGAGATACATCTCATTTGATCATGGAGTATAATCTTTTGGATGTGCTGTTAGGTTTGGTTAGCTAGTATTTTATTGAGGATTTTTACATCTATGTTCATCAGGGATGTTGGTCTGTAGTTTTTGTTATTGTTGTTGTTGTGTCCTTGCCTGGTTTTGGTATCAGGGTAATGCTGGCCTTGTAGTATGAGTTTAAAAGAATTTCATCCACTTCAATTTTTTGAAATAGTTTAGGAAGATTGGATTAGTTCTTCCTTAAATGTTTGGTAGAATTCAGCAGTAAAGCTATCTAGTCTTGGATGCTTTTTTGTTGTTATTGTTTTTGTTTGGAGATTTTTTAATACTGATTCAGTCTTTGTACTTCTTATTGGTCAGTTTAGGTTGTCTGTCTCTTCTTGGTTCAGTTTTGGTAGCTCGTATGTGTTTAGTAATTTATCCATTTCTTTTAGGTTATTATATTTATTGGCATATCGTTGTTCATAATAGTCTCATGTAGTATTTTGATGCTATCTGTTGTAATGTCTCCATTTGCCCTTCTGATTTTATTTATTTAGGTCTTTTCAGGGTTTTTTTGGGGTAGTATGACTAATGGGCTGTTGATTTTTTTTTATCTTTTCAAAGAATCACATTTTTGTTTGATCAATTTTTTTTGTATTGTATTTTTAGTCTCAATTTTGTTTATTTCTGCTCTGATTTTTATTATTTCTTTTCTTCTACTTATTTTGGGTTCAACTTGTTCTTGCTTTTCCAGTTCCTTGAGATGCATTGTTAGGCTGTTTATTTGAAACTTTCTATTTTTAAAAATTATTAATTAGGCATTTATTGCTATAAACTTTCTTTTTAATACTGCCTTGGCTGTATCCCATGGGTTTTGGTATGTTGTGTTTCTGTCTTCATTAGTTTCAAGACTTTTTTTGATTTTCTTCTTAATCTCTTCTTTGACCAATTGGTCATTCAAGAGTATGTTGTTTAATTCTCATGTATTTGTGTAGTTTCTCAAGTTCCTATTGTTATTGATTTCTAGTTTAATTTCATTATGGTAAAAAAAAAAAAGATATAATTTTGATTGTTTTGAACTTGTTGAGACTTATTTCGTGGCCTAACCTTTGGTCTATCATGGTGAATATTCCATGTGCTGATAAAAAAAAAATGCATATTCTGCAGCTGTTGAATGAAATGTTCTGTATATATCTGTTAAGTCCATTTGGACTATGGTGCTCTTTGACTGATGTTTCCTTGTTGATTTTCTGTCTCTATGATCTGTCCAGTGCTGAGAATGGGGTATTGAAGTCCACAACTATTATTAGTGGTGGTGTCTTACTCTGCCTTTAGACCTGATAATTTTTCTTTATATAGGTGCTCCAGTGTTGGGTGTGTATATATTTATAATTTTTATATTCTCTTGCTGTATTGATCCCTTTATCATTATATAGTACCCTCCTCTGTCTCTTAGTACATATTTTCATTTAAAGTTTGTTTTATGTGATATAAGTATAGCTACTCCTGCTCACTTTTGTTTTTCATTTGCATGGAATATCTTTTCCATCCCTTCATTTTCAGTCTATGTGTGTCTTTGTAGGTGAGTTGTGTTTCATATAGGCAGCACATCGATGGGTGATTTTTTAAAAAATCTATATCTTTAGTATAGTCTGTCTTTTAATTGGGGCATAGAATCCATTCATGTTCATTGTTATTATTAATATATGAGGTCTTACTCCTGTCATTTTGGTGGTGGTTTTCAGATTATTTTGAATATCTTTTGTTCCTTTCTTCCTCTCATATTGCTTATCCTTGCAATTTGGTGGTTTTATATATTTATAAGGTTTGGTTCCTTTCTCTTTCTTATTTTTGTATCTATTATTCCAGTAAGTTTTATATTTTCAGGTGTTTTCATGGTGGTGGTTATCATTGTCTGTCTTCTAGCTGTAGTACTCCCCTCAGCATTTCTTGTAAGGTCAGTTTGGTAGTGATGAATTCCCTAAATTTTTGCTTGTCTGAGAAAGAATTTATATCTCCTTCATTTCTGAAAGATAGCTTTTCTTGGTGTAATATTCTTGGTTGGCAGCTTTTTTCTTTCAGTACTTTGAATATAACATCCCATTCTCACCTGGCTTATAAGGTTTCTACTGAGAAGTCTGCTGTAAGTCCAATGGAGATTCCCTTTTATGTGATTTCATATTTTTCTCTCACTGTTTTTAGAGTTTTCTCTCTCTTTAACTTTGGATAGTTTGAATACAATGTGACTTGAAGATGACATATTTTGGTTTAATCTATTTGGGGACCTTTGAGCTTTCTAGATTTGGATGTTCACTTCTTTCCCAAGACTTGGGAAGTTTTCAGCTATTGTTTCATTAAATAGGTTTTCAGTATTTTTTTTTATTTGTTTTCCTCTCCTTCTGGAATGCCTGTAATTCAAATATTTGCTCACTTAATAGTATTCATAGATCTTGTAAGCTTCCTTCATTTTATTTATTTATTTATTTAGTCTTCTGGTGTTATTTCAAAACTGCCATATTCAAGATTAGACATTCTTTCTTCCGTTTGATCTAGTTTGTTGTTGAGACTCTCAGATGTATTTTTAATTTCATTTAATGAATTCTTTAATTCCAAGATTTCTGTTTGATTTTTTAATATCTATCTCTTGGATTTCTCATTCACATCATGAATTGTTTTTCTGATGTCACTGACTTGTTTGTCTCTATTCTCTGTATCTCAGAGAGTTTCCTTAAGATAATTAATTTGAATCCTTTTTGGCAAGTTGGTAGTTTCTGATTCTTTGGAATCAGTTACTGGAGCATTATTATTATTATTATTATTATTATTATTATTATTATTATTATTATTATTATTATTTTGGTGGTGTAATATTACCCTTTTTTTTTTTCATATTTCTTGTTTCCCTGCATTGATATTGTGCATTTGGTGGAACAGAAACCTTTTTGAGTTTTGTAATGTGGCTTGTGTGGGGAAGTACTTTCAGTTGCAAATGGGTAGAGTGCAATGGCTTTGTTCGGGGTGAATGCAGTAGTGTAGACTCTGCATTGTTTCTTCAGTTGTAATCTATTTTTCTATGTCTTTGAGTGATTCAGAAACCTATGCTTAGGAGGTTTGTGATAGTAGTGGTATGTCTTTACTAGGCGAGGGATTGCTGGATTTGCTCACAGGCCAGGGTTGGGCACATCCACTCTATGGGTCAGTTGTCTTTGGAGCTGGCTCACTGAGGACATGGTTGCTGGATTGATTCTCATGCTCAGGGTGTAGGAATATGGCATGTCAGGGTTTCTACAACTGGTTTCCAGTGTCAGGGTCACTGTTATCTTTCTCTGACCAAGGGTTGGCCCATCAAGAGCACATCAGCCAAGCTGTTTTTTGCTCAGATGCATGAATGTGTGATGGCTCAAAGACTCAGGAGCAGGTCTTCCAGGGTCATGATAGCTGAGCTATTTCTCTAATCTTGTAGCATTGCTGTGCTTTGGCTCAGCTTGCTGAGTGTGGGTCTATTGGTGGCCCTTCCATATTGCCATTTCTTGAGCCAGATGTAAGGTCATACTTCCGTTGGTGGTTTATGAGCTGGTCTGCCAAGGACAAAGCTACTGAACTGCTTTTCAGGAAGTGGGCAAGGCCACTAGGCAGGGCTGTAGTGAGCGGCCCCCTGTCCAGCTGCTTTTCACTCAGTGGGTGGGCCTGCTAGGCAGAGGGGTTCTGCCTACTTGCTTCTTAGACTGCTGGCAAGGTTGCTAGGCAGTATTGTTTAGGACAAAACAGCCTGGCACTTTTCTGAGAGGGTGTGTATACATTTTATTTACACTGGCCCAAGGGTGTATTAGTTAGGGTAAAGACCCGTGAACTGTTTTTCTAGGTTGGGGGTTCAAGTGCACACATCTCAGTCATCTGGAGAGATTGGGGGCTGGGGGAGGAAAGGGGTTGGTCTGCCTGAAGTGTCTGTCTGTCTAGTATTTGCCCAGGGACATGAGGGTGCATAAGTTCAGCAGGTCTAGGGTTGGCTTCTCAGACTGTGAAACTGGACTCACAGCCACTGAGAGCCCAGGCTTCAAGTTGCCAGGATCAGGGTGTTGTAGCCTCCTCTGTAAGGGCAGAGCCTTAAGGCTGGGAAAGCATAGTGGCTACTGGTCTTAGAGCATGGAGTGATCCTGCAGTGGCTCTGGTTTCAAAATGCATCCTCCTGCATCGGTGTGAAGATCAATTCTAGGTGTCAACCTAATTAGATAGAGGAATGCCAAGAAATCTAGTAAAGCTATCTTTTTAGGTGTGTCCTCAAGGTTGTTTCCAGCAGAGATTACATTGAGAGCCTAAGTGGACTGGATGGGAAATACCCACCCTCAATGTGAACAGGAACCATGCAATCCTCTGGGGGCCCAGAGAGAACAAAACAGAGAAAAAAAGGTGAATCTCTCTCTCTCTCCACTGGAGTGGGGATACACCCTTCTCTCCTGTCCATGGACATCAGAGCTCAAGACTCTTCAACTTTTGGGTTCCAGTACTTACACCAAGGACACCATCAGCTTTCCTGGTTTTGAGGCTTTTGGACTTGGACTGAGCCATGCTACTGGCATCCACTTTGCAGACAGCCTATTGTGGGATTTTTCTTAACAATCTTGTAAGCTAATTCGCCTAATAAATCCCCTCTCATATATTTATAACATATCCTACTGATTCTGTCTCTCTGGAGAACCCTGACTGATACAATCAGCTTGGGTCATGATGGTAGGGGGTGGGAGTACACTGTTTGTGCTACTTTTTAGAGCAATGCAGTGCATGTATTCTAGGCAGCTCCCCACACTTGTCTCCAAGCTTGTCCTGCAAAAGGATCTGCAAACCTCTGTGGTGAGGATGTGGGTTGGTATGGGTCCTCTGCCTTCCTTTTTGCCACAAGGAAAAATTCCTTCTGCACTGATCCTGGTGTCACTGACATGACAACTGAGGCCACGTGCCTCTCTCTCCTCTCTATGCCACCATTCAGGGCTTTTGTGCTCCACTGGGGTCTCGTCAGTCTCCTGCTGCATGCCTATGCTCTCCAACAGATGCTCCCATCAATATTTAGCTGTCTGCTAGTTGTCCTGGTCCTTTTTAGTGGAAGGTGCATGCTATGGCACCTCTAGTCTGCCATCTTGCCCTGCCTCTTCCTAGCAGGTGTTTAATTACGGTATCTCATTATTGTTAATTATCAATTCCTCAATGACATATGATGTGGAGCATCTTTTCATATGCTTATTTCCATTAGCATATGATCTGTGCTGAGGTATCTGTTAAAATCTTTGGCCCATTTAAAAAAATCAGGTTGTTTGTTTTGGATACAAGCCCTTTATCAGATACGTGTTTTCTGAATATTTTTTTCCAGGGTGCGGCTTCCCTTTTTATTCTCATAACAGTGTCTTTTGCATAGCAAAAATTTTAAACTTTAATGTAGTCTAACAGTTATTTTTTCTTTTATGGATTGTGATTTTGAGATTGTGTCTCAAAAACTTAACATCAAACCCAAGGCCACCTAATTTTCTTCTAGAACGTTTATAATTTTCATTTTACATTTAGGTCTGTGTTCCTTTTTGAGTTAATTTTTGTGAAACATGTAAGGTCTGTATCTAGGTTTGTTCATTTATTTATTTATTTGTTTGTTTGTTTGTTTATTTATTTATTTATTGCATATGGATGTCCAACTTTCCCAGCACTGTTTGTTGAAAAAGACTATCTATATTACTCCATTTCTGTTGCTTATAACAGAATACATGAAACTGGGTAATTTATAAAGAAATGAAATTTATTTCTTACAGTTTTGGAGGCTGTGAATTTCATGGTCCAAGGAGCACCTATGGTGAAGGTCTTCTTGGTAGTGACTCTCTACAGTTACACAGGGTGTGACATGTAGAAAATTGCTGAGCAAGAGAGCTAACCTTCTCACTTGCTTTCCTTGTAAAGCTATCAGAACCATGCGCATGACAACCCATTAAGCCATCAACCCATTACTCCAGGAATGGGCCAACCCATTTATGAGGGCACAGTCCACACAATCCAATCACCTCCTAAAGGTCCCACCTTCTACTACCATATTATGGGTTAGGGTCCAGCATGAGCTTCAGAGTACATTCAAACCACACCACTATCTTATACTTTTCCCACTGAATTGCCTGTATTCCTTTGTAAAAGATCAGTTGACTGTATTTGTTTAGGTCTATTCTTGAGCTCTTTTCTTTCTTATTACCTATGTGTCTATCCTTTCACCAGTGCCACAATGTCTTGATCATTCTATCTTTATATTAAATATGGAAGTAGAATAGTGTGAATCCTTCAACTTTGTTCTTAAGTATTGTGTTGGCTATTCTAGTTTTTTCCCTTTCTGTATAAACTTTAGAATCAATTTGTCAATATCTACAAAAGAGATTTCTGGAATTTTCATTGGGATTGCTATGAATCTATAGATCAATTTGGGAAGAATTGACATTTTAAAAATATTTTTTCTTTCAGTGCATGAACATGGAATATCTCCCCATTTGTTTAGATCTTTTCTAATTTCTTTCATCAATGTTTTTACCTTGGATTGAATGTCCTCCCAAAATTTAATTTTTACTGTAACTGTTGAGGGTGGGAAATCCTATTACGGTAATTGAAAGGTGGGGCATTGAAGAGGTTATTAAGTTGATTGTTTAATGGTGGTTGTGGGTGTGGTTCTGATGGTTTGAAAAAGTCTCTCTCCCTCTGCTCCACCATTTTCTGCCATGTGAGACCCCTGCATTTGTCTAAAGCTACCACCAAAGAAGACTCTCACCAGATGTGTTCCCTGGACTTTGGACTTCCCTGCCTTCAAAACTGTAAGCAATAGATTTCTTTCTTTCTTTCTTTCTCTCTCTCTCTCTCTCTCTTTCTTTCTTTCTTTCTTTCTTTCTTTCTTTCTTTCTTTCTTTCTTTCTTTCTTTCTTTCTTTCTTTCTTTCTTTCTTTCTTTCTTTCTTCTTTCTTTTTCTTTTCTCTCTCTCTTTTTTTTTATACAAAGAACCCACTTCCCAGTATTTTGTTATAATACAGAAACAGACTAATACAGTTTTATATTATATAGTTCCTGTACATATTTTGTTAAATTTACACCTAAGTATTTTATTATTTTGGTGTTGTTATTTTACCTCCGAATTCTTATTGTTCATTACCGATACACAGAAAAGCAAATAATTAAAAAAAAATTAGCTTTGTGTGCTGTGACATTTCTTTACTTGCTTATTAGTTCCAGGTGATCTTTTGTCAATTGTTTGGGAACTTCTATACAAACAATCATATTATTTGTGAATAAATATAGTTTCTCTTGTTACATTGTTTGATTCTCCCTCCCAATTTTTTTTTTTCATGTGTCCGAGGCATGAATCAGGGCAAAAGCCAAACTGGGATAAACAAGGGATTGCTTTTTCTCTACTGATAAGAGCTGGGCACCACAAATCAAGCAGATGCCACTCTACGCAGGTCAGGAACATATATTGTTGGATTCTATTTGCTAATATTTTGCAGAGGACTTTTGCATTAATGTTCAGTGGAAGATATTGATCTGTAGTTTTCCTTTCTTATAATGTCTTTATCTAGTTTTGGTAGTAGGGTAATGCTGCCTCATAGAATGAGTAAAGAAGTGTTCTTTCTGCTTCTGTTTTTTGGAAGAGATTGTAAAAAATTGGTATCATTTCTTCCTTAAATGTTTGGTAGACTTGACCAGTGAAACCACGTGGGCCTTGTGTTTTCTTTTGTGGAAGGATATTGATTACTGATTCAATTTCTTTAATAGACATAAGTCTATTCAGATGGTCTGTTTTTCTTTGTGTAAGTTTTGGTAGGTTGTGTCTTTGTATGAATTGGTCCATTTTATCTAAGTTATCAAATTTGTGGGCATAGAATTGTTTGTACTATTACCTTATTATCCTTTTAACATCCATGGGTTCAACAGGGATGACCTTTCTTTCATTTCTGATAACAGTAATTTTTTTCTTCTCTCACATTTTTTTTTTCTTGTTTAGACTGACTAGACATTTATCAATTTTATTGAACTTTTCAAAAAACCAGTTTTGGTTTCATTGATTCTTATTCCTTTCCTACTTTTAATTTTACTGATTTTTTATTATTTCAAATTTTATTTTTACTATTTCTTTTCTGCTCCTTGCTTTAGGCTTAAATTGCTCTTCTTTTTCTAGTTTCTTAAGGTGAAGGCTTATGCTATTGATTTTAGATCTTTCTTCTTTTCTAATATATGCATTTAATGCTATAAAATTTCCTTCTTACACTGCATTAGCTGTTTCTGATGAATTGGGGTATGTTGTATTTTTATTTTCATTCAATTAAATTATATATTCTAATCTCCCTGTAGTTTCTTCTTTGATCTTTGGGTTATTTAGAAGTTTGTTATTTAATTTCCAAATAATTGGGAATTTTCTAGCCATCTTTCTGTTATACATTTCTAGTTTAATTCTATTATAGTATAAGAACTATGTATGATACATGTTTTAAAAAATTTGTTAAAGTGCATTTTTAGGCCCTGATTGTGGTATCTTGGTAAATGTTACGTATGAGAAGAATGTTTATTTTGCTGTTGTTGGATGAAGCATTCCATAAATGTAAATGTCAGTTAGGTTGATTGATATGCTAGTCAGTCTAACAAATTACTTACTGAGTTTCTGTCTGCTTGATTTATCAATTACTACAAGAGGGGTGTTGAAATCTCTAACTATAATTGTAGATTTTCCTATTTATCTTTTCAGTTCTCTCCATTTTTACCACCTGTGTTTTGACACATTGCTGTTTGGTGCAAACACTTTTAGGATTGTTATTGTTATCCCTTTATCATTTGTAGTGCCTCTCATTATCTCTGATAATGCTCTTTGTTCTGATATCTGCTTTGTCTGAAGTTAATATAGCTATTGAGCTTTCTTTTGATTTGTGTCAACATAGTATGACTTTTTTTATTTCTTTTAATCTATCTGAGTTTTTCTAAGTAAAGTGGGTTTATTTTACACAAGATAAAGTTGGATATTGTTTTTTATTTTTTATCTATTTTGAAAATCTGTCTTTTAACTGGTATATTTAGACCCTTCATATTTAAAATGAGTATTGATATAGATGAACTTTTATATTCCAGCTTTTTAAGTGTTATAATATAATATAAATAAATTAATTAATATTCTAAACAAATTAATTGATTCAATTATTATATTAATTAAATATTAATTTAATTAAATATTAATTAAATATTAATTTATTTAATTAATATTATTAATTAATTAATTAATTAAATATAATATAAATTAGTTGTGCTTGGGCTTTGTTTTTTCCTTCACCATTTTTATTTTCTGTAGTTGTCACTGAGCAGTTTATAAGATTCTATTTTATCTCCTGTCTTAGTATATCAATTATGCTTCTTTTAAAAATTATTTTAGTGTTTGCCCTAGATTTTTCAGTGTACATTTTAAACTAATCTAAATACATCTTCAAATATCATTATACTACTTCAAGTGTAGTGCAGGTACCTTAAAGCAGTATTCCCAGTTCCTCCCTCCCATACCTTATGGTATTGCTGTCAGTCATTTTACTTATCCATATGCTATAAAAATCCAATACATTGTTTCTATTATTACTTTAACAGAATTACATTTTAGATCAATTAAAAATAAGAAAAGTAAAAGATATTATTTTTATTAATTATTTAACAAACTATTAATCGAACAAAAAGTCTGCTCTAATTCTTATTTTTGTTCCTTTATAGGCAAAGTTTATTTCACCCCATCTTCTCTGTCTTCAAGATTTTCTTTCTCTTTATTTTCCTGATGTCTGAATATTATATACCTAAGTGTAGATTTTGTTTGTTTGTTCATTATTTATCCTGCTTGGTGTTCTCTGAGCTTCCTGGATCTTTGGTTTGATATCTGCCATTACTTTTGGAAAGCTTTTGCCTACATTAAATACTTCTCCTTCATTCTCTCTTTTTCCTTCTGGTATTCCAATTTTGCATATGTTGTACCTTTTGAAATTTTTCTACAGTTCTTGTATGTCCCTCTTTTTTTTTTCTTTTTTCTTTTCATTCTTTGTTCTCTTTGTATTTCAGCTTGGGAATTGTCTATTGACCTATCTTCAGGCTCACTGATTCATGCCTCGGCTGTGTCCAGTCCACTGTTGAGGCCATCCAAGACATTCTTCACTTCTGTTATGCTGTTTTTGATTTTTTGGCTTCCATTTTTTTTAGAGTTATATTTTCCATGCTCAATTAGACATCTATTCTTGTATACTATTTAATTTTCTCAGTAGCATTCTTAACATATTATCATAGTTATTCTAGATATTTAATTATTATTTAATAAGCATTTGTTCTAGTCCATTTGGGCTGCTATAACAAAGAAACAAACTGGATGGCTTATAAATAACAAACATTTATTTCTCAGTTCTGGAGGTTGGGAAATCCAAGATCAAGATTCCAGAAGATTTGGTGTCTGGTTAGGACCCACTTTCTCATAGATGGTACCTTTTCACTGTGTCTGTGCATGGTGGAAAAGGCAATCAAGCTCCTGATGGCTTCTTTTATAAAGACATTAATCTTATTCATGAGGGCCCTACCTTCATGACCTAAATACCCCTCAAAGGACCTACCTCCTAATACCATCACCTAGGGATTAGAATTTTAACACATGAATTTTGGGGTTGATGCAAACATTTAGACCATATCAACATTTTATTAATTTATATTTAAATATTCAAATTAGGAGTTTCAAGATGGCGGCGGCTGCGGCGGCTGGCGCGGAGTAGCTGAGGTGGAAAAGGTGGCCACTGGGCCTCAGGCAGCCGGGAAACTTGTGGACCTTCCTCTGGCCATCTCTTAAGGGAGGACTGCTGCTGCTGGCCGGTCGTGGGGGCTCAACGCCACTTTGCCCCCGGCAGGAGAGGCTGCCTCATTTACAGGCAACAGCTTTGAAGTGTGGAGCAGGAAAAGAACTGATTCTTAGCTGCAAAAGTGAGTCTTGAAACAGGGAACACGGCGCCAGGGCTGCTGTGGATGCAGCCAGGATCCCGGAGGCTGGGGCTGCACTGAAGGCGGCCAGCTGCCCTATTCAGGATTCGAGGTTTCAGGCCGGCATTAAAGAAGATTCCTGGGAGCGCCCGAGCGGCGCCGCGACTGAACAGCCCGAGGCGGCAGCGCCGAGAACACGGAAGGCAACAAACCAGAGACAGAGCGAGCGCCCGACCTGGCACAGCACTGTGAGTGATCCCTGGCACAGCTCTGTTCGGGGGGTGGATGCCCACGCAGCTCCCCGCCTGCACCACCAGGCCACTCACTGCCCCGGTGCTGCCTCCATTTTCCCAGGAGCGGGCAGCTCCGCCCTGCTCGGCCATCACTGAGACCATTTGCTTGGCCTGGCGCGGGGCTTTCCGGACCCTGCGGGCCGACCTCCTCTCCCACTCCCTCCACGGTTCTCTGGCAGGGCTGGGGGTGTGGGGCATCCCGACCAGTTTTGGGAGGGCTAGGAAGTACGGGCGGGCCGACTGTCACTCCACCACACCCTGGACTCCGGCCCCGGTAAACTTCCTGTTACTGGGAGGCAGATACCATCTCTGCGACCACCAGTTTGGAAAAAAGCCTAACGAATTTCTGGTTGGGAATAGTGTGGTAGGAGAGTTCCCAGGTCCGCTTGAACCTGCCGGAGAGCAGGCTGCAGGCGGGCACTAGACTCGGTTTATACCGGGGGGGATACAAAGGTGAACAAGACCCGAGAAAGATCTACACAGTGCTACAAAGGCACCCAGAGAGACCGGTCGTCTGTGCCTAGCAGAAACCTGGTAGACTTCCTGGGCGAGGCGGTGCTGAGCAGGGTCTTGAAGGCCCAGCTGATAGACGAGGGGTGCAGAAGACACGCCCCAGCCCAGCACAGTGTGCACAGAGGGGGGAGACGTGCGGCCAGGGAGGCGGAGACTCGACAGAAACCACACACCCGGTGGGGTCGCCACTGCATGATCTAACAGCCTGGGCCAGAGCACACGGAACGGGGAGAAGTCCTGTAAGAAAGTGAAAGCTCAACAGAGATCACACACCCTGTGGTACGTGATCCACCAGCCCAGAAGAGTCCAAGCTGACCAGAAAGGTGGATCCCCGGAGAAGCCCAAGACCTGAGGCAACCACACACACAAGACACTAGAGGCCAACTGAGCAGTCACGGCGGGAGCCATACCAAATTGGCAACCACAGCAACATCCTAGTTAGTCATTAGTCTCAAACCGGTGGACTGTGAAACCCCCTGCCACAATGAATAAACACCAAAAAAAAGACACCAGAAATACAAAAAATCAAGAAAGTACACCACCAAAAGTTAATAAATCTCATACTCTAGATCCTATAGAACAAGAAGCCCTTGAAATAACTGACAAGGAATTTCGAGTGATAATTCTAAGGAAACTGAATGAGATACAAGAAAACTCAGCTAGACATCATGATGAAATGAGGAAAAGTATACAGGATCTGAAAGAGGAAATATACAAGGAAATCAATGTCCTGAAAAAAAATGTAGCAGAACTTGCTGAACTGAAGAAGTTATTCAGCGAAATAAAAAACACAACGGAGAGTTTAACCAGCAGGCTTGTCGAAGTTGAAGAGAGAACCTCTGAACTTGAAGATGGGCTGTTTGAAATAACACAAGCAGACAAAAAGAAAGAAAAAAGAATCAAGGACATGGAAGAAAATCTGAGAGAGATATCAGACAACCTCAAGCGCTCAAATATCTGAGTCATGGGTATTCCAGAAGGGGAGGAAAATGGAGATTCCATTGAAAACATATTCAACAAAATAGTGGCAGAAAACTTCCCAGGTATAGGAAAAACCACAGATCTTCAGATCCAGGAAGCTCAACGATCTCCAAACGTATTCAACCCAAAAAGGCCTTCTCCAAGACATGTCATAGTCAAATTGGCAAAACTCAGAGACAAAGAGAGAATCTTAAAAGCTGCAAGAGAGAAGCATCAAATCACCTATAAGGGAGCCCCAATCAGGTTAACATCAGACTTTTCATCACAAACCCTAAAAGCTAGAAAGGAATGGGATGATATTTTCAAAATACTAAAAGACAAAGATTGCCAGCCAAGAATACTCTACCCTGCAAGGCTATCCTTCCGAAATGAGGGGCAAATAGTATATTTCTCAGACAAACAAAAACTGCGGGAGTTCACTACCACAAGACCACCCTTACAAGAAATCCTCAAGGGAGTACTGGGTTTGGTTCCTGAAAAATAACTACCACTGCCATAAAAACCTAAGAAAAATCTAAACCCGCTAGTACAATAAAAATGGCATTCATGAAGAGAAAACAAGCTAACAAAAACACTATGTACAACCTAAGGAACCAACAAACAAAGGAACCAAACAGTAAATCAGAAAGCAAGGAACAAAAGACACCTAAGACAACCAAACAACCAATAAAATGCTAGGAATAAATCAACACCTTTCAATAACAACTCTTAATGTTAAAGGCTTAAATTCCCCAATTAAAAGACACAGACTGGCTGACTGGATCAAAAAGCAGGACCCAACTATATGCTGCCTACAAGAGACCCACCTCACCCACAAAGATTCACACAGACTAAGAGTGAAAGGATGGAAAAAGATTTACCATGCAAACAGAAAAGAAAAACGAGCTGGAGTGGCTATTCTTATATCTGACAAAATAGACTTTAAACTAAAAACCATAAAAAGAGACAATGAGGGACACTACTTAATGATAAAAGGACTGATCCATCAAGAAGACATAACAATCATAAATATGTACGCACCCAATGTTGGAGCAGCCAGATTTATAAAACAAACTCTATTAGACCTAAAGAAGGAAATAGACACTAATACCATAATAGCAGGGGACCTGAACACTCCACTGTCAATATTAGACAGATCATCTAGGCAAAGAATCAGTAGAGAAACACAAGATCTAAACAAGACTCTAGACCTATTGGAATTGGCAGATATCTACAGAACATTCCACCCAACAACCTCAGAATATTCATTCTTCTCATCAGCACATGGATCATTCTCCAGGATAGATCACATATTAGGTCACAAATCAAGTCTCAATAAATTCAAAAAAATTGGAATTATCCCATGTATCTTCTCAGACCACAATGGATTAAAACTAGAAATTAATAACAAACAAAACTCTGGAAACTATACAAACACATGGAAATTAAACAGCATTCTACTTAATGACATATGGGCCCAAGAAGAAATCAAGCAGGAAATCAAAAAGTTTATTGAAACTAATGAAAACAATGATACATCATACCAAAACCTGTGGGATACTGCAAAAGCAGTATTGAGGGGAAAATTTATTGCATTAAATGCTCACTTCAGAAGAATGGAAAGATGGCAAGTGAACAAACTAACACTTCACCTTAAAGAACTAGAAAAACAAGAACAATCCAATCCTAAAGTTAGCAGACGGAAAGAAATCATTAAGATCAGAGCAGAACTGAATGAAATTGAAAACCAAAAAACAATTCAAAAGATCAACGAATCAAAAAGTTGGTTTTTTGAAAAGATAAATAAAATTGACAAACCATTAGCATGGCTAACAAAAAAAAGAAGAGAGAAGACTCAAATAACAAAAATTAGAAATGAAAAAGGCGATATTACACCTGATTCATCTGAAATACAAGGAATCATTTGAGACTACTATAAACAACTATACGCCAACAAATTTGAAAATCTGGAGGAAATGGATAAATTTCTGGACACACACAAGCTCCCAAAACTGAACCGTGAAGACGTAGAAAATTTGAACAGACCAATAACAATAAAGGAGATTGAAGCTGTTATCAGAAGGCTCCCAACAAAGAAAAGCCCAGGACCAGATGGATTCACAGCAGAATTTTACCAAACATTCAAAGAGGAATTGACACCGATTCTTTACAAACTATTCCAAAAGATTGAAACGGACGCAAATCTCCCAAACTCATTCTATGAAGCAAACATCATCCTGATACCAAAACCAGGTAAAGATATAACCAAAAAAGAAAACTACAGGCCGATATCCTTGATGAATATAGATGCAAAAATCCTCACTAAAATACTAGCAAACAGAATACAGCAACACATACGAAAAATTATTCATCACGATCAAGTGGGATTCATCCCAGGGATGCAAGGTTGGTTCAACATACACAAATCAATAAATGTGATACACCATATTAATAAACTCAAACACAAGGACCAGATGATCATCTCTATAGATGCTGAAAAAGCATTTGATAAAGTTCAGCACTCATTCATGACAAAGACCCTCTATAAGTTAGGTATAGAGGGAAAGTATCTCAACATAATTAAAGCCATATATGCCAAACCCACTGCCAATATCATCCTGAATGGGGAAAAGCTGAAAGCTTTTCCTTTAAGAACAGGCACTAGACAAGGATGCCCACTCTCACCACTCCTATTCAACATAGTGTTGGAAGTACTAGCCAGAGCAATCAGAGAAGAGAAGGAAATAAAGGGCATCCAGATTGGAAAAGAGGAAGTCAAACTGTCCCTGTTTGCAGATGACATGATCCTATATATCGAACAGCCTAAAACCTCTACAAAAAAACTGTTGGAATTGATAAATGATTTCAGCACAGTAGCAGGATACAAAATCAACACACAAAAATCAGTAGCATTTCTTTTCTCCAATAGTGAACATGCAGAAGGAGAAATCAAGAAAGCCTGCCCATTTACAATAGCCACCAAAAAGATAAAATACTTAGGAATTGAGTTAACCAAGGAGGTGAAAAATCTCTATAATGAGAACTACAAACCACTGCTGAGAGAAATTAGAGAGGATACAAGAAGATGGAAAGATATTCCATGCTCTTGGATTGGAAGAATCAACATAGTGAAAATGTCCATACTACCCAAAGTGATATACAAATTCAATGCAATCCCCATCAAAATTCCAAAGACATTTTTCTCAGAAATGGAAAAAACTATTCAGACATTTATATGGAACAATAAAAGACCACGAATAGCCAAAGCAATGCTCAGCAAAAAAAATAAAGCTGGAGGCATAACACTACCTGACTTTCAGCTATACTACAAAGCTATAATAACCAAAACAGTATGGTACTGGCATAAAAACAGACACACTGACCAATGGAATAGAATAGAGAATCCAGAAATCAACCCACACACTTACTGCCATCTGATCTTTTACAAAGGCACCAAGCCTATTCACTGGGGAAGGGACTGCCTCTTCAGCAAGTGGTGCTGGGATAACTGGATATCGATATGCAGGAGAATGAAACTAGATCCATACCTCTCACCGTATACTAAAATCAACTCAAAATGGATTAAGGATTTAAATATACACCCTGAGACAATAAAACTTCTTAAAGAAAACATAGGGGAAACACTTCAGGAAATAGGACTGGGCACAGACTTCATGAATACGACCCCAAAAGCACGGGCAACCAAAGGAAAAATAAACAAATGGGATTATATCAAACTAAAAAGCTTCTGCACAGCAAAAGAAACAATTAACAGAGTTAAAAGACAACCAACAGAGTGGGAGAAAATTTTGCAAAATATACATCTGACAAAGGATTAATATCCAGAATATATAAGGAACTCAAACAACTTTACAAGAAGAAAACAAGCAACCCAATTAAAACATGGGCAAAAGAGCTAAGTAGGCATTTCTCTAAGGAAGATATCCAAATGGCCAACAGACATATGAAAAAATGCTCAACATCACTCAGCATCCGGGAAATGCAAATCAAAACCACATTGAGATACCATCTAACCCCAGTTAGGATGGCTAAAATCCAAAAGACTATGAACGATAAATGCTGGCGAGGCTGCGGAGAAAAAGGAACTCTCATACATTGTTGGTGGGACTGCAAAATGGTGCAGCCTCTATGGAAAATGGTATGGAGGTTCCTTAAACAATTGCAAATAGATCTACCATACGACCCAGCCATCCCACTGTTGGGAATATACCCAGAGGAATGGAAATCATCAAGTCGAAGGTATACCTGTTCCCCAATGTTCATCGCAGCACTCTTTACAATAGCCAAGAGTTGGAACCAGCCCAAATGCCCATCATCAGATGAGTGGATACGGAAAATGTGGTACATCTACACAATGGAATACTACTCAGCTATAAAAACGAATGAAATACTGCCATTTGCAACAACATGGATGGACCTTGAGAGAATCATATTAAGTGAAACAAGTCAGGCACAGAAAGAGAAATACCACATGTTCTCACTTATTGGAGGGAGCTAAAAATTAATATATAAATTCACACACACACATACACACACACACACACAAACCGGGGAGGGGGGGGAAGAAGATATAACAACCACAATTATTTGAAGTTGATACAACAAGCAAACAGAAAGGACATTGTTGGGGGGAGGGGGGAGGGAGGAGGGAGGGAGGTTTTGGTGATGGGGAGCATTAATCAGCTACAATGTATATCGACAAAATAAAATTAAAAAAAAAAAAAAAAAAAAAAAAAAAAGAATGTTGGCCCTAGAAGAGACTCCATAAATCACCTGGACCCAGCCCTTCATTTTACAGAAATGGAGGTCCAGAGA
Organism: Cynocephalus volans; assembly: GCF_027409185.1. Lineage (NCBI taxonomy): Eukaryota > Metazoa > Chordata > Mammalia > Dermoptera > Cynocephalidae > Cynocephalus > Cynocephalus volans. The sequence goes on from NC_084468.1 coordinate 15,710,318, forward strand.
AATAAAGAGAATTGATCAAAGACACACAGACAATTTTTGGAAGAGCCAGTACTAGAACTTAGATTATTTTCATAATAATATAATTTCTAGTTTTCCTAAATTTCTCCATGAGTAAGTTTGCCTGAGTTTTTAGAGGCAGAATTTATGAAAGCTTAAAAAAAAAAGAAAAGATAAAGCAATGACTCCTTGAAGTCTCAGGGAATCATTTTCCCATCTATGGATAAGCCCTTTTGTTTGTTTCTTCTAACTTCCTCTTCTCCCTCTTGTGCTTTGCTTTTTGATTTTTGAGTTTGTTTTGGATTTTGGATTTTGGGTTTGGTCATATCATTATTCAAACCCAAAGGCATGTCCAGGGAATAGGAAAGAAACTTCAATCCACACAATTGCTGGGTTTATCATAAAGGTTTATTAAATGTTTGTGGGCTTCAATCAAGCAATTTACAGGTCAGAATTTAAGAGCTTAATGAAGAATAAGGTTGAAATTATGTCCTAAGATGAGAAGATTTATGTTGTCATTACCTATTTTGCTCACACATGTGAAGAAGACAGGATACTGTAGTAGTTAAAAGGTCTGCTTGCTTCAAAGGTAGGCAGAGTTGACTAAATTCCTGCTCCACTGTGAGTACCAGTGGAAGTCACTAGAAATTTTGAGGAGTGACCTGTTTCCAGACAGCAACTGGCAGCTGTGTAGAGAAAGGATCAGAGACACAGAGATGGAAGGCAAAGAAACAGACATAGAGACCATGACAACAGGTAGGATGAGGGAGGACAAGCAATCATATCACTCTTTCCTGTTAGCAAGAATCACTGAAAATTGGCAATAGTTGCAGTGCCAAAGCTGTTCTACCTAGGGAAGGTTGAAATCTGTATATACACATATAGGAAAGAGAGAGAGAAGAAAAAGGAGAAGGAGGAAGGAGGGAGGAAGGAAGAAGGGACGGAGGGAGAAGGAATTCTTTATGTTTCCTATTTTTCCAGTGTATTTTGTGCAATGGAATTTATAAATCTGTGGTCCTCTAAATGTGTCTTGGGAATAGGGAATAATTACACCTGGCTGTAGCCAAGGTCCCTGCACTCATAAAATCTCTACCCATCTGTTCCATAAAATACATCATCAGGAACAGCTGCTTTGAAAAATCCTTATATATTGCCTAATTATAAATATATAAATATGCATTTTTATATACACAAATTTATATTGTATATGAAGGTGTCCATAAAGTTCTTATGCACATTGAATTTGTGATAAACTTACTTCTACATATGATATAAGAAGTCTGAAAAATGTCACAGAGAGATTTACTCAGACTTGAAATTCTGAGATGTAGAAACAGAGAACAGAACTGTGGTGAATAGAGGTGGGAAAAGGGGAGGAGGATTAGGGAGAAACTGGTTAATGGACACAAGGAATGATTATGCCTTGTAATGATGAACAGGCTACTTATCTTGATTTGACCATCACACATTGTACACAGGCATAGATATTCAAGTCTGTACCCCACAACTATGTATAATCATTTATGTTTCAATGAAGAAAAGAAAATGTTCTGAAATGTTAATGCTCAACAAGTCTACCATTGTTGTGTGTACATTTGCATATAGCTATTATTATGCATATGGTGTATTGCCTAGAAAGTAGAATAAAGATATTAAAGCAAATTGTTAGCAGTTTATTTAAATCTTGAATAATTTGCTGTATTTTTCAAATTGTTTTGTATGTTACACAGATGTGATTTATTTACGATTCGAACTGTACACCTCATATTTAAAGGATGTGTGCATACATTCTCTCTTTTCCTCTCTCTTTTTCCCCTTCCCTCTCTCTCTCTCTCACACACACACACACGCACACACACACAGAGTAGCAGTTGTCAAACCTGAGTGTGCATCAGAATCTGCTAGATGATTTGTTAGAACACAGATTTCTGGGTCTCACCCAAGAGTTTCTGATTTGATTTACCTGGAGTAGGACCCAAGTGCCTGATACTTGGTGAAACATTATTCTGGATATTTCTGTCAAGGTGTTTTGGAGATGAGATTAACATTGAAATCAGCAGACTTTGAGTAACACTGATTACCCTCTGTAATATAGGTGAGCCTCCACCATCAGTTGAAGGCCTTGATAGAAAAAGACTGACCTCTTCAAGTAAGAAGGGATTCTGCCAGCAGTTGCCCTTCAGACTCTAGTGTGATGTCTGCTCTTCCCTTCACCTCCACCCTTTCAGCCCACCCAGCAGATTTTGAACATGCATCTCCACAATCACATGAGGCCAATTTCTTAGAATACTTGTAAATAAAACTCTCACTTGCTCTCTCTGTTTCTCCATATATATATATGTGTGTACACATGCACACACACACACACACACACACACACACACACACACACACACACACACACACACACACACACACACACACACACATACCCTACTGGTTCTGTTTTTCAGGAGAACACTGACTAGTACACTGCTACAGCCAGAGGAGCAAGACACAAATAAGCATGCATTAATAGATCCTGATAACTTGTGGAAATTCTGTAAAATAGAGGAATTAATACCATGACATTTAAGAGGGGACAAAGGAGGTGCTTACAAGTATAAGTATCTTGGCTCCTATGGAAGGTTTTGAGATTTACTCTGAGCCTGTTCCACCATTCTGATAATTCTGATGACTGATGCCACAAATATTTGTTGAGCCCTGTCTACATGTATGAAGACCTTCCAAAATGTGTGGTCTTTTCTGTAGAAAAGTTTACAGCTTAGCTGACAAAAAAAGAGCTGCATGTATCAAATTAAAATTATAAAAGGTGGTGTTTAATAACTGTCTATGAGGGGTACTAGCAATTTGTACTTGATGGCTCTGTTAATATGCTTGCAAGATCCAGAATAGCCTATGAGTGAAGAGCTGAGGCTGGCACGAGCACTGATATTTACTAATAATGACACTTTGAATAGGTTGCTCTGTGTGCCTCAATTTCTTCATCTGTAAAACACAGTTAATAGTAAATAATGAATGAATTATAATTTTCTCACAGGGCTGTTGGGAGGGTTAGGTTAAACAACATAAGTAGAGTGTAAAGTAGCACCTGGCAGATTCAGTAGTCAACGTGAGTTATCTATTACTATTTTTCTTATTATTATATTTACTAATAACACCACAGGAACTTAGAAGTGAGAAAGATCACTGGGATGGATTAACCCAGGAAGCTTTCATGAAGGAAGTGAAGGTTGAGTTTGGCCTCTGCAAATCTGAGCTATCTCAGACTTGAAATGAATAGACATTTTTACTGAAAGTAAAAACCTGACTACACTTCAAATTTCAGCCCTGTCTTAGTCACCTCAGGCTATTATAACAAAATACCACAGACTGAGTAGCTTAAACAACAGACATGTATTTCTTACAGTTCTAGAGGCTGGAAATCCAAGATCAAAGGTTACAATAGATCTGCTTCTTGGTGAGGGCTCCATTCCTGGCTGGCTGACAGCCACCTTCTTGCTGTGTTTTCACAAGGCCTTTCTTTGGTTCATGCACATGGAGAGAGAGTGAGATCTATCTCTCTCCTCTTTTTATTAGGGCACTAATGCCAGCATGAGAGACCTACCTTCGTGACCTAATCAAACCTAATTACCCTCCAAGGAATTCACTTCCAAGTACCATCACATTGAAGGTTACATCTCCAACATATGAATTTTGGGAAAATACAAACATTCAATCCACAACAAGCCCCAGCATGTTAGGAACTTAATATTGGCATTCCTATCTTTACAACAAGAAAAATTAAACAAACTAAAAATCAATCACTTTTATTGAACCCACCAAGGAACTGAGGTTTCAGAGTAAATTGCCACCCCAAAATGTGATAAAACAGGCAAATTCAGAGAATCACAACTGAGATCTGCTTCTCTGCAACAGAAGTCACTGGAGACAAAAAACTAGTAGGAATACAGCAATTTTGATGAATTTCTGGAGGCTGTGTGTCAATTAGCATAAGACTGAGAAAAACCTGGGCACTGCAATCTTGAAGGCGGAGCACACATCAGTGTGTTTCACCTCCAGAAACAACACTACATTCTCACAGTAAATATCTCAGAAAGATTCCTTCCAAGCCCTAGCAGGGGAAGGAGCAGAGAACTTACTGTGAAATATGCTCAGAATATTCTCCATAAAAAAGGTTACTTACCCGGGGAAAAGATGTTACCAAAGCTTTATCCCAGGTAGGGAAAGGGAATTCCTCCCACTCCAGCTGCCTGTAGCCTCCCTATTTCAACTGAGGGGAGGAAGAAGTAGGCTACTGGAAAAACAGTTGCATAGGTCACAGTCAGAGATACAGGCCCACAAAATGACTGATATTATTATATAGATTAAAATACAATTAATCACTTCCCCTGTGACTGACTATCACACCAACCTCTGTAATCCAGAAATATAACTGGATTACAGCTGACAGATCTGAAAGATGTAGACTTTCTCTGAAGAAGTGTATTTGGAGAAGCCCAAAGTCAACAGGAGAGACAAAAACATGGAAATTAAATCAAACTGAAGCCTCCAATATCTACAGTTTCAGTAAACATTAAACATTAAACTCCTAGCCAGATAATGTGCATCCTCACACTAAACGCCTATTTACCTCAGTTCCTATGATCTAATACAACATACTAGCTTTCAACATAGAATTACAAAGAATACCAAAAGATAAGAAGAATCACAATATCAAGAGACAAAACAATCATCAGAACCAGACTCATATATGACACAGATGCTGTAATTATCAGACAAAATAATTTGAATATTTATTTATTTTTTTTTTTTAATTTTATTTTGTCGATATACATTGTAGCTGATTAATGCTCCCCATCACCAAAACCTCCCTCCCTTCTCCCTCCCCCCCTCCCCCCCAACCATGTCCTTTCTGTTTGTTTGTTGTATCAACTTCAAATAATTGTGGTTGTTATATCTTCTTCCCCCCCCCCCCGGTTTGTGTGTGTATGTGTGTATGTGTGTGTGTGAATTTATATATTAATTTTTAGCTCCCACCAATAAGTGAGAACATGTGGTATTTCTCTTTCTGTGCCTGACTTGTTTCACTTAATATAATTCTCTCGAGGTCCATCCATGTTGTTGCAAATGGCAGTATTTCATTCGTTTTTATAGCTGAGTAGTATTCCATTGTGTAGATGTACCACATTTTCCGTATCCACTCATCTGATGATGGGCATTTGGGCTGGTTCCAACTCTTGGCTATTGTAAAGAGTGCTGCGATGAACATTGGGGAACAGGTATACCTTCGACTTGATGATTTCCATTCCTCTGGGTATATTCCCAACAGTGGGATGGCTGGGTCGTATGGTAGATCTATTTGCAATTGTTTAAGGAACCTCCATACCATTTTCCATAGAGGCTGCACCATTTTGCAGTCCCACCAACAATGTATGAGAGTTCCTTTTTCTCCGCAGCCTCGCCAGCATTTATCGTTCATAGTCTTTTGGATTTTAGCCATCCTAACTGGGGTTAGATGGTATCTCAATGTGGTTTTGATTTGCATTTCCCGGATGCTGAGTGATGTTGAGCATTTTTTCATATGTCTGTTGGCCATTTAGATATCTTCCTTAGAGAAATGCCTACTTAGCTCTTTTGCCCATTTTTTAATTGGGTTGCTTGTTTTCTTCTTGTAAAGTTGTTTGAGTTCCTTATATATTCTGGATATTAATCCTTTGTCAGATGTATATTTTGCAAATATTTTCTCCCACTCTGTTGGTTGTCTTTTAACTCTTTTAATTGTTTCTTTTGCTGTGCAGAAGCTTTTTAGTTTGATATAATCCCATTTGTTTATTTTTCCTTTGGTTGCCCGTGCTTTTGGGGTCGTATTCATGAAGTCTGTGCCCAGTCCTATTTCCTGAAGTGTTTCCCCTATGTTTTCTTTAAGAAGTTTTATTGTCTCAGGGTGTATATTTAAATCCTTAATCCATTTTGAGTTGATTTTAGTATACGGTGAGAGGTATGGATCTAGTTTCATTCTCCTGCATATCGATATCCAGTTATCCCAGCACCACTTGCTGAAGAGGCAGTCCCTTCCCCAGTGAATAGGCTTGGTGCCTTTGTCAAAGATCAGATGGCAGTAAGTGTGAGGGTTGATTTCTGGATTCTCTATTCTATTCCATTGGTCAGTGTGCCTGTTTTTATGCCAGTACCATACTGTTTTGGTTATTATAGCTTTGTAGTATAGCTGAAAGTCAGGTAGTGTTATGCCTCCAGCTTTATTTTTTTTGCTGAGCATTGCTTTGGCTATTCGTGGTCTTTTATTGTTCCATATAAATGTCTGAATAGTTTTTTCCATTTCTGAGAAAAATGTCTTTGGAATTTTGATGGGGATTGCATTGAATTTGTATATCACTTTGGGTAGTATGGACATTTTCACTATGTTGATTCTTCCAATCCAAGAGCATGGAATATCTTTCCATCTTCTTGTATCCTCTCTAATTTCTCTCAGCAGTGGTTTGTAGTTCTCATTATAGAGATTTTTCACCTCCTTGGTTAACTCAATTCCTAAGTATTTTATTTTTTTGGTGGCTATTGTAAATGGGCAGGCTTTCTTGATTTCTCCTTCTGCATGTTCACTATTGGAGAAAAGAAATGCTACTGATTTTTGTGTGTTGATTTTGTATCCTGCTACTGTGCTGAAATCATTTATCAATTCCAACAGTTTTTTTGTAGAGGTTTTAGGCTGTTCGATATATAGGATCATGTCATCTGCAAACAGGGACAGTTTGACTTCCTCTTTTCCAATCTGGATGCCCTTTATTTCCTTCTCTTCTCTGATTGCTCTGGCTAGTACTTCCAACACTATGTTGAATAGGAGTGGTGAGAGTGGGCATCCTTGTCTAGTGCCTGTTCTTAAAGGAAAAGCTTTCAGCTTTTCCCCATTCAGGATGATATTGGCAGTGGGTTTGGCATATATGGCTTTAATTATGTTGAGATACTTTCCCTCTATACCTAACTTATAGAGGGTCTTTGTCATGAATGAGTGCTGAACTTTATCAAATGCTTTTTCAGCATCTATAGAGATGATCATCTGGTCCTTGTGTTTGAGTTTATTAATATGGTGTATCACATTTATTGATTTGCGTATGTTGAACCAACCTTGCATCCCTGGGATGAATCCCACTTGATCGTGATGAATAATTTTTCGTATGTGTTGCTGTATTCTGTTTGCTAGTATTTTAGTGAGGATTTTTGCATCTATATTCATCAAGGATATCGGCCTGTAGTTTTCTTTTTTGGTTATATCTTTACCTGGTTTTGGTATCAGGATGATGTTTGCTTCATAGAATGAGTTTGGGAGATTTGCGTCCGTTTCAATCTTTTGGAATAGTTTGTAAAGAATCGGTGTCAATTCCTCTTTGAATGTTTGGTAAAATTCTGCTGTGAATCCATCTGGTCCTGGGCTTTTCTTTGTTGGGAGCCTTCTGATAACAGCTTCAATCTCCTTTATTGTTATTGGTCTGTTCAAATTTTCTACGTCTTCACGGTTCAGTTTTGGGAGCTTGTGTGTGTCCAGAAATTTATCCATTTCCTCCAGATTTTCAAATTTGTTGGCATATAGTTGTTTATAGTAGTCTCAAATGATTCCTTGTATTTCAGATGAATCAGTTGTAATATCGCCTTTTTCATTTCTAATTTTTGTTATTTGAGTCTTCTCTCTTCTTTTTTTTGTTAGCCATGCTAATAGTTTGTCAATTTTATTTATCTTTTCAAAAAACCAACTTTTTGATTCGTTGATCTTTTGAATTGTTTTTTGGTTTTCAATTTCATTCAGTTCTGCTCTGATCTTAATGATTTCTTTCCGTCTGCTAACTTTAGGATTGGATTGTTCTTGTTTTTCTAGTTCTTTAAGGTGAAGTGTTAGGTTGTTCACTTGCCATCTTTCCATTCTTCTGAAGTGAGCATTTAATGCAATAAATTTTCCCCTCAATACTGCTTTTGCAGTATCCCACGGGTTTTGGTATGATGTATCATTGTTTTCATTAGTTTCAATAAACTTTTTGATTTCCTGCTTGATTTCTTCTTGGGCCCATATGTCATTAAGTAGAATGCTGTTTAATTTCCATGTGTTTGTATAGTTTCCAGAGTTTTGTTTGTTATTAATTTCTAGTTTTAATCCATTGTGGTCTGAGAAGATACATGGGATAATTCCAATTTTTTTGAATTTATTGAGACTTGATTTGTGACCTAATATGTGATCTATCTTGGAGAATGATCCATGTGCTGATGAGAAGAATGAATATTCTGAGGTTGTTGGGTGGAATGTTCTGTAGATATCTGCCAATTCCAATTGGTCTAGAGTCTTGTTTAGATCTTGTGTTTCTCTACTGATTCTTTGCCTAGATGATCTGTCTAATATTGACAGTGGGGTGTTCAGGTCCCCTGCTATTATGGTATTAGTGTCTATTTCCTTCTTTAGGTCTAATAGAGTTTGTTTTATAAATCTGGCTGCTCCAACATTGGGTGCGTACATATTTATGATTGTTATGTCTTCTTGATGGATCAGTCCTTTTATCATTAAGTAGTGTCCCTCATTGTCTCTTTTTATGGTTTTTAGTTTAAAGTCTATTTTGTCAGATATAAGAATAGCCACTCCAGCTCGTTTTTCTTTTCTGTTTGCATGGTAAATCTTTTTCCATCCTTTCACTCTTAGTCTGTGTGAGTCTTTATGGGTGAGGTGGGTCTCTTGTAGGCAGCATATAGTTGGGTCCTGCTTTTTGATCCAGTCAGCCAGTCTGTGTCTTTTAATTGGGGAATTTAAGCCTTTAACATTAAGAGTTGTTATTGAAAGGTGTTGATTTATTCTTAGCATTTTATTGGTTGTTTGGTTGTCTTAGGTGTCTTTTGTTCCTTGCTTTCTGATTTACTGTTTGGTTTCTTTGTTTGTTGGTTCCTTAGGTTGTAGATAGTGTTTTTGTTAGCTTGTTTTCTCTTCATGAATGCCATTTTTATTGTACTAGCGGGTTTAGATTTTTCTTAGGTTTTTATGGCAGTGGTAGTTATTTTTCAGGAACCAAACCCAGTACTCCCTTGAGGATTTCTTGTAAGGGTGGTCTTGTGGTAGTGAACTCCCGCAGTTTTTGTTTGTCTGAGAAATATACTATTTGCCCCTCATTTCGGAAGGATAGCCTTGCAGGGTAGAGTATTCTTGGCTGGCAATCTTTGTCTTTTAGTATTTTGAAAATATCATCCCATTCCTTTCTAGCTTTTAGGGTTTGTGATGAAAAGTCTGATGTTAACCTGATTGGGGCTCCCTTATAGGTGATTTGACGCTTCTCTCTTGCAGCTTTTAAGATTCTCTCTTTGTCTCTGAGTTTTGCCAATTTGACTATGACATGTCTTGGAGAAGGCCTTTTTGGGTTGAATACGTTTGGAGATCGTTGAGCTTCCTGGATCTGAAGATCTGTGATTTTTCCTATACCTGGGAAGTTTTCTGCCACTATTTTGTTGAATATGTTTTCAATGGAATCTCCATTTTCCTCCCCTTCTGGAATACCCATGACTCGGATATTTGAGCGCTTGAGGTTGTCTGATATCTCTCTCAGATTTTCTTCCATGTCCTTGATTCTTTTTTCTTTCTTTTTGTCTGCTTGTGTTATTTCAAACAGCCCATCTTCAAGTTCAGAGGTTCTCTCTTCAACTTCGACAAGCCTGCTGGTTAAACTCTCCGTTGTGTTTTTTATTTCGCTGAATAACTTCTTCAGTTCAGCAAGTTCTGCTACATTTTTTTTCAGGACATTGATTTCCTTGTATATTTCCTCTTTCAGATCCTGTATACTTTTCCTCATTTCATCATGATGTCTAGCTGAGTTTTCTTGTATCTCATTCAGTTTCCTTAGAATTATCACTCGAAATTCCTTGTCAGTTATTTCAAGGGATTCTTGTTCTATAGGATCTAGAGTATGAGATTTATTAACTTTTGGTGGTGTACTTTCTTGATTTTTTGTATTTCTGGTGTCTTTTTTTTGGTGTTTATTCATTGTGGCAGGGGGTTTCACAGTCCACCGGTTTGAGACTAATGACTAACTAGGATGTTGCTGTGGTTGCCAATTTGGTATGGCTCCCGCCGTGACTGCTCAGTTGGCCTCTAGTGTCTTGTGTGTGTGGTTGCCTCGGGTCTTGGGCTTCTCCGGGGATCCACCTTTCTGGTCAGCTTGGACTCTGCTGGGCTGGTGGATCACGTACCACAGGGTGTGTGATCTCTGTTGAGCTTTCACTTTCTGTACAGGACTTCTCCCCGTTCCGTGTGCTCTGGCCCAGGCTGTTAGATCGTGCAGTGGCGAGCCCACCGGGTGTGTGGTTTCTGTCGAGTCTCCGCCTCCCTGGCCGCACGTCTCCCCCCTCTGTGCACACTGTGCTGGGCTGGGGTGTGTCTTCTGCAACCCTCGTCTATCAGCTGGGCCTTCAAGACCCTGCTCAGCACCGCCTCGCCCAGGAAGTCTACCAGGTTTCTGCTAGGCACAGACGACCGGTCTCTCTGGGTGCCTTTGTAGCACTGTGTAGATCTTTCTCGGGTCTTGTTCACCTTTGTATCCCCCCGGTATAAACCGAGTCTAGTGCCCGCCTGCAGCCTGCTCTCCGGCAGGTTCAAGCAGACCTGGGAACTCTCCTACCACACTATTCCCAACCAGAAATTCGTTAGGCTTTTTTCCAAACTGGTGGTCGCAGAGATGGTATCTGCCTCCCAGTAACAGGAAGTTTACCGGGGCCGGAGTCCAGGGTGTGGTGGAGTGACAGTCGGCCCGCCTGTACTTCCTAGCCCTCCCAACACTGGTCGGGACGCCCCACACCCCCAGCTAGGGCCAACATTCTAGGACTGTGATATTCTGTGGACAAACACATGAAGCAGTCTTTTAATTATAAGTTTTCAAAGTCGTCTAGGGGACAAGTTCCATCTGCTCCTGAAGTCTTGAGCCTCTATTAACTACTGTACTTGTTTTCCAAGACCACTTCTGTCGGCAGAAGGGGGAAGAAAAGCAAAGAAACCCCTTAGACCACCAGCCTTCCACTTCTGGTTTCTCACTGTAAAGTATTCCCTGGGACGGGGCCAGACGGCAACACTTTTGAAAATATACTAAGGATCTGAATTCTGGTTCATATTAAATATCACATGTAAATTATTAATCTGCAGCAGATGTAAATGTATATTATTACACTACATTAAACATTAATGTCTCAAAGATCAGCCTGTGGACCACATGGAGATTCTAGGGGACCACCACTGGTTCACCAACTAAAATCCAGAATTAGAATCCAGGTAGCTCATGCAAAAGTCTTTAGAAGGAATATTTATCACTAAGGTTATATACAAAGAATATGAGCACTGTTCCAAAATAACTAGTATTTATTAAGGTCTTATTATGTGCCAAGTACTCTTCTAAGTGATTTATACATACTGATAAATTTACTCTTCCTAACAACTCTATGAGGAAAGCATTACTACTTACTACAGTTGACTCTTGAACAATGTGTGGGTTAGGGGTGTTAACCATCCGAGCAATCAAAAATCAGCATATACTTTTGACTCCCCCAGAACTTAACTACTTAACTATTGATAGCCTACTGTTAGGTAGGCTACTTTAACTGTTTGGTTAGGTATGTCATGCATTCAACCAAAAATTTTCCTATACAATTGTGGAAAAAAATCCACATTTAAGTGGGCCTGTGCCGTTCAAATCTCTGTTGTTTAAAGGTCAACTATACAGTTAGGGAATAACCTTTATTAAGCATCTACTATGTACCAGGAATTGTTCTAGACAGTGAAGATACAGAGGTAGGATAAGACACTGTAATAATTTTATAGGACTTACTTTCTGTTGAGATGAGACAGACAAAAAGCCCCAAACCAATAAACGAATAATTGAGGAATAAGTGTCATGAAGTAGATGCAACAGAATTACGTGATAGAAAAGGACTGAGGAGAACATTATTACAGACTGTCTGGTCTGGGCAATCCTTTCTGAGGAGGAGACATTTGGGCTAAGGATTCTAGGTAAATTCACTTAATAGCAATTTCCTGAAAACAAATGGACAAATATCAATTCTTCAGATGACCAGCATATTGGAATAACAATTTGCCAAGAACTTGTTTTAATCAACTACCTACAAGTTTTATAGTATTTCATGTTTCTCCAAGATTACCTAATGTACGATATATTTTTAGAGTGACAACTTCTGAATACTGTGAATTTTAGCTGTTTTACATACCACTGACACTAGGAATATTACAAGGAATTGGGTGGATTTCTGTTTTCCAGAGCATTTTCTATCCAGTGTATAGCTTTTGTTTTTTCCTTCTTTCAGTTTACATCTCTCTTTGTATTATTCCATTTTCCTATTTTGCCTCAGCTTGTCTATAAATGTTTTGGAATAATTTTTCAAGAGACAAGCTGGGAAGCTCGGGTGTAAAAATGAACATAAATTAAATAGAATAGATACAATGCCTGCAAATAGCTGCTGCCACTCCAGCCTTTCTTCAAGTCATTTCATCCCCTCTTCTTCCCAGGATGCCACCAGGAGAATGACCTTGTTATTATCTCTCAAATAGCACCATCTTTGTACTTCTCTCTCTTCTCTTTTTGGAGACCCTTTTCTTTCGTCCACCTTTTCCTGCCTTAGAAGCCAGTCAAGCTCCTATTCCAGGTCTCAATTTTTATTTCTGTTTACCTGATAACTACCAAAGATCTAAAACTGTATGTTTGTTGCCTCAACACTCATTTCAACCCATTTGGAAATTTCTTTTTTTAGCATTTTATTATAGAGCCTAGAAAATCAAAACTGGCTTGCTCTAACTACTTTGTAGACAGGGTGCAGATACATGACCCAGAATATGCCAATCAAAAGCCCCCTCCCCCCACCCCCAAGACTTGGAGGTAAAAATAAGCACAAGAAGGGACAATATATCACGGAGAGACCAATATTTCTAACAAGTGTGGTGGGGAGGTGTCTAGGGTGGTGGTGGCAGTACTTCTAGCGTTCAGTCCAGGGTGTTGTATACACAGTGGCAGCAGAGCTGGTTCTCTAGGATGGTCCTATGGTGGACTTGAATGTTTTTTCTGGGTTAGTTTTACCTAGCTCCATCTATCCTGGATTGTGTAGCTTTAGTCTGGTAATTTGGGTCTTGGGGAGATTCTATGAGTCATGTAGTGTATTTTACTAAATTACTTTATACTTAGGCTAACTGGAATGGATTCTGTTGTCTTTGACTAAGAACTCTGACCAACACACCTGGTGTATTTACATTTGATTGAGATACCTGATGCTGGAAGAGCTTCAGAGGAAGGATGTTATAATGGTGGAATAACTGGTACCGAACTCACTCAGAGGGAAATAATTCATGTCAGGTAGGGGGTCACTCCCTCTTGCTCCTCATAAACCTAGTTGCCTTTTCCTTCTTTCTTACATTTCCCTCTTTAAACTTAAGTCACAGTTTCCTTTTCTATGAAGTGAAAATGATAACCACAACTGCCTCATAGTCTTGTTGTTCTAAGTTAAGTAAAATGCTTAGAATAGTACCTGCCCCATCGAAGTGTTTAACAATAAATGTTGGCCAGCATTTTTGTGAGTATTGTAAGGGAATGATTAATACTGTCTAAGATAGCACTAGGGATTGATTTCTTCATTCCAAAAGTTGGAAGATCTGGGAGAAAGGAGCAGGGAAAGGCAATGACATCTCCCAGAGTCAGGTACATAAAAGAGCACAGCATGTTCCGGGGAGTCATTTGGGTAGAATGGGGACTGTTAGAGGGGTACCACTAGAATAAGTGGTGGGATTGGAGAGTAAGGTGAAGGCTGGATCACAAAAAAAGATGGCCCCTTTCATAAGGTGGCAGCCCTGGTCTCAGCGCCCCCACCCCAGCTGAGGTGGAAGGACTTGTTCATTTCTTCTTTCCCAACATTGACTAACTTAGTCACCTTCAGTTTTCATAATCTTCTCTCTGAAGCATTAAGGACCTTGGGCTAAATGTGTTCTAAGGCTATCACAGAGATTGGAAAAATTATTTTAGAAATTCTTTGATAAATAAAATTCTGGATAACCGAGGAGCTGGGTCACTTGGGTTCCACATGCATTTATGCTCTAGTAAAAAAACACCAGTATACTCTGATGAATTCAATAACAAAACTGGATCTTTCTGATGCCAGAGCTCAAAGAGCCAATTTTCCACTCATTATTGCATTAAGTTGTATAATACTTATAGAATTTCATCTTCTCTTCTCCCTTCTCTTCTTTTTGTCTTTACTTCTTGGAATAGACATGTTGGTGTTTAATCCAGAGTTACCTCTGCCACTTTCTGGAAATAGTCCTATTTCAGATGATTTACAAGGAACTGTTGATTTCACGGTTTGTAAAATTCTGAGATTTGCTTTACCTTATAAAGCCTGCCCATTTCCTGCAACTGCTCAAGTACTATTAGCACAAAGAAAGATTATTTTATACAAAATAATAAGACAAACTTTACTGGTCATAGGTCAGTGACAGGAAAAGTAGTAGCTTTTATGGGCTGGGGAAGTCCAGCCATGATTTTAGTTTTATTTTGTTTTAAAAAATGTGTTAAAACTGAGAACATATTTTGCCAGCTACCACCTCCCTTGCCTTTCTAAAACTCCATATGTTCTTTAGTGAGAAATTGAATCCAGCTTCATTCAAGTCTTTGCAAAATTTTAAAAGAGCTATTTTATGTGCAAGATTTCTAGGTCTTCAGAAATCAGACCTAAAGTCAATTGTTTGGACAAAGTTCAAACTTTATTTTCTTAAAACTTTGAAAAAAATATTTGGGTCAGATTCAAAAGTTCAATCTTTTTTCTACTGCAAGTTGAAAGTAGATTCACACACTGGTGAGGCATATTTACATGTTACTTATTTTCTAGTAGATTTTAGGAAGTCATAAATTTTGTTCATATTCAGTAGTCAATAAACATGTTTGCTTTGAACTAGCATCTGGGTGTTGTAGCTTTTGTGATTTCCTTTTCTCACAGGTGGAGTGGGTTCGTTTTCTTAGTTGGAGAATATACTGCTTTATGTAAGTCAAGGAACTTTGAGAGAAAATAACCAGTTGAAGGTTGTCAGAAGGATATGAGCCTCCTAAAATCTATTTACAATTTGCTAAATTGGGACGGAATCTGATTATCTCAGCATTTGTGTTTAAGTTAGGTTTCCTTTCAACAGTGTGAGGCACGTGTACTAAACTGGAGATTGGCAGGAAGTTGGTTTCTAATTACTTGCCTTCTCATTTCACTACCTGACTGTGTGACCCCATGAAGACATTTTTTTTTCTGTCCTTGGGCCTGAGCTTTCTCATCTGAAACAGAATGGGATGGACCATAGCAGTGTTTTCAAACGGGATTCTTCAGAGCCCTGTGGTTCCAAAAAGCAGTCTCCAGAGTTCCTTATCTTTTACAGGTTTTATATATGAAGATTTTGCAAAAACCTGCTTTAGATTAAAAGAATTCTGCTGCTGTGAAACAAAGATGGAACAACCCTCAACTCTAGTGTTTTATATTTTAATTTTTTTGTTTTATTTTAACTTATTTAACTTATTGAGTAATTACCGTGTCTCCTCATGGGTTTTACATGACCTAGAGGAAATGACATCTGATAGGAGCTGTGCAAATAGAAATTTGATTTTGCTTGTTGTCTCTGATCTGTTTGAGACAGACAGCTGCATTCTAAAAGTGATCTACAATGCAAGCACCTTGGAAAAACTGGGCGGCAATATCCCCTACAGCTGGATATGTACATCACCTAGGAACAGCAATTCTGTTCTTAAGTAAATGCTCAACACAACTGCATATATGTGTTTACCAAAAGGCATGCATAAGAGTTTTCATAACAGAACTACTTGTAATAACCCTCTACTGGAGACTACCTAAATATCCTTCAGCAGCAGAAGGGATAAATAAATTTGCGTTGCATTCTCACAGTGGAAAATTACTAAGAATGAGTATGATGGATCTATAGCTACACACAACAATGTAGATGAATCTCACAAACACAAAAGAACTCATAATCATATATTCATTTATAAGATACAAAAATAGGTAAAACTAATCTATGTTATGGCTACCAATGTGGGAGGAAATGGAAAAATGGGAATGTATCATGAGTGGAGGGTTCTGAGATGCAGATAACATAGTGTTTCTTGACTTGGATGCTGGAAATATGTGTATTCAATTTGTGAAAATGTATTAAGCTGTACACTTAGGACATGTGCACTTTTCTGTATGCAGATTATATTCATTAAAATGCTAAAAATTCCTCTAGATTGTCTTCTCAAATCTGCTTCCCAACATTAGCTAGTGCAAAAAAAAAAAAAAATATATATGTATCAGTTCTGGCAGTATTCTATTTTTATGTTATGGGTAAGACGGCATGTTTTAGACTTCAAGGCATTAAGTGGAAATAATACTGGGCTAAAGGGATTTACCTAATCATGCAAATATTACCTGTCTTCCTTGAACCTGTGGGTGTTGGTCACAGTACTTCTGCTAGTTGTAATTTGGAAGGTGTTGGTTGAAACTCTCTTACATCACTTGACAAACTTTTCTTTCTTTTTCTTATAGACTGCTTAAAACCCAACTCATAGAATCTTCTATTTCTCCTCATGGAGGATTAGCTGCTACAGGAATTCCTCTCTTTCCATAAACAACTATAACTGGGAAAAGTATATGAACTAATGATTTTCAGGCATTGGACAACAGGCAGTGCAGGATTGTGATTCTTAAGAGAAGTGAAATAGACATGGAAAGCCCTATGATTGCCCCAATGTACCCTTTGAAAGGGGAAACCAAATCAGGATCAGTGGCCTTACTATGTTGAGGAGACAGAGACTGGAGTTTAGGGATGCTGAGGCAGCTAGAATTTGAGGGACAGAGTACTGGAGAGGAGGGAGCTACAGGAAGAAAGAGAGAGAGAAAGAAAGAGAGCCTGAGATCTACAGGAGGTCCTTCTAGTCTTTGACTAAATACTAATATGTGCATGTGTGGAGGAAAATGCCTGAGACTAGGGAAAGAACCACTGAAAATCAATAGGCTAAAAAATTTCTGAAGCTCCCACAGGACTGAGAATAGTTTGTGTTTCCACAAGGCGTAGTTTATTATTCTAAGGAATTTGGTAGAGTCTTCAGAAAGGTCATATGTTGATGGTAGGGTTAAATTAGCCCCAGAGTAAGGATGTTTGGGATCTGCCATAGCAGAACTTGCATTGTATGGATTACACTTGCTCTTTAAGTTACTTAAGTGGGTGCTGTGGTAGGGTGAGTAAAGAGTCCCAAAGGTATCCATGTCCTGAACCTTGGAAACTATGAATGTTACCTTGTATCTAAAAAGGGACTTTGAAGGTGTGATTAGATTAAAAGTCTTGAGATGGAAAGATTATCCTGCATTATCTGGGTTATGCCCAAGAGGGAGATTTCACTACAGTAAAGGAAAAGGTAATGTACTGAGGGAAGCAGAGAGTGAAGTAATATGGCTACAAGCCAAGGAATTCTGGTAGCCACCAGAAGCTAGAAGAGGCCAGGAATGGACTTTCCTCTGGATTCTCTGGAAAGAACTAGACTTGCTGACACTTTGATGTTAGCCCCATAAGACTCTTTTTTTGTACTATGGTCTCCAGAATTGTAAGAGAATAAAGTTTCATTATTTTAGCCACAAAGTTTGTGGTGATTTGTTACAGCAGCAGTAGGAAACTATTACAGGGATGATACAAAATTCAACAGTCTTTGAAGAAATACAACAAAATCCAGCACTCAACAATGCAAAATTGCAATGTCTGGCATTTAATAAAAAAAATTACCAGGCATGCAAAGAAACAGAAATATATGACCCATAACCAGGGGAAAAAAAATCAATCAATAGAAAAAGACCCCTGCAATGAGAGAAATGATGGAATTAGCAAACAAGTTCATTAAAACATCTACTGTAAATCTTCTAAATATGCTTAAGGGTATAAAAATTTTAAGCTCTTGAATATAGTGAGGAGAGAAATGAAAAAGAGAAAAGAGACACAAACAGAACTTTTAGAAAAGAAAAACACAATATATCTAAAATAAAATATTCCCTAGATGGGATAAACAGATTAAATTAGCTATTTCAGAAGAAAGTTTGAATTCAAACATGTAGCAATAGAAACTAAGTTGATACATAATGAGATAAATGACTGCAGGGGATAAGCTTGAGTGAGCTGTGGGACAATATCAGGTGAATTAACATATGCATAATTGGAGTTTCAAAAGGAAGGGAGGTCAGAAAAATGATTTGCAGAAATAATGGCTGAACATCCAAATTTGATGAAAACTGTAAATGCATAGATCCAAGAAGCTCAAAAAGTCCCAAGCAGAAGAAGCATATTAAGAACCACACTGAGTTACATCAAAGCCAAAATACAGAAAGCCACTGAGAAAGAGAAGAATCTCAAAAGCCGAAAAAGAGAAAAGACATATGACATACACAGAAACAAAGATGAGAATGACAGAAGACTTCTTGGCAGAAACCACACAGTGCTGAAGAAAAAACTGTCAACCAGAATTCTATACCTGGTGATAGTATTTTTAAAAAATGAAGGCAAAGTAATGACTTTCTGACTAACAAAATCTGAGGAAATTTGTCACAAGCAGAACGGCAATAAGAAATTCTTCAGGTAGAAGGGAATTGAAAAATGAAATTTTTCAAAACGAAAATTGAAATTTGGATCTACAGAAAAAAATAAAGAGTGCCAGAAGTGTCAAATATGTGGATAAGTGTAAAAGATTTTTTATTGTTTTAAAATCTTAAAAAATATATACTTGTTAAGACAAACAAACAAAAAAAAAACACTAAAAGTAAACCAACTACCAACTGGAGCCACTTGAGCATGTGTTATGAACACGTATCAGCAGGAGAGTTTTTCAGCTACCTTGGTTTGGGTGGATCAAACTCAGTCAGTATGAAGTTGCCCTGTGAGTTGCAAGGGAGGAAAATTAGCTCCTGTGCTTCTTAGATGCTGTGGTTGTAAATGCCACACAATAGAGCCCTCAGGTCCAGAAACATCTGAGCTGGGCTCCTCATGAAAAAGCTGCTGTTTGACTACAGTCAACAACAAATTACTGTGTAACTTCAAGCCACTAGTTGAGAGGGTGCTCAGTGTTCCCAACACAAAGAGGTGACAAATGTTCGAGGTGATGGATATCTAAACCCCCTGGTATGATCCTTTCTTTGTACTCCATAAATATACACATCATGGGTCAATTAAGAAAAAATAAATTAAAAAGAAAAAAACGTCAGAGGCAGAAGTAGATTAAAGGTTACCAAAAACTGGGAGAAAGGAATAATACGCTATGGTTTAATGAGGGCGAGTTTATGTTTCAGATGATGAAAATGTTTTGGAAATCGAAGGAAGTAGTGGTTACACAGCATTGTGAATATAATTAACTCCATGCAACTATATGTTTAAAAATGCTTAAAATGGCAATCTTTATATTATATATATTTTACCACAATTAAAAAACGAACACACAAAACCCCACAAAAACATGTTCCCAGCTGGGCCCTTTGCTGTCTTTAAGAATTTGATATCTCATTAGGGGCAGTCTCTCCGCAGCCAGAAAGAATTTTTAAGATGTCAAAACATCATAATATACAGAAAATGAAAAAAATATTTATAACAAAAGTTCTTATCACTCTAGGATTTTATCCTTGAAAATATTTTTTTTCCAATTATAGAAACATAAATTTGAAGCTGTAGTGAATGTATTTCCCCTGCTGCATTGTATTACATTTTATTAACGGACCAGAAATTGTCATTTATTCTTGAGCTGATAAATATTGGGTTATTTTTACTTACGTTCTGTGGCTTGTAGTTCCACATTGAATGGATCTGTACGTGTATACTGGAGAACAATTACTTGCGTTTGTTAGAGGATATATTAAAAACTGAGGAATTACTAGGGAAAAAAAGCTGCTATGATTGTTCCAATGATGGCTAGCTTTCTGCACAAATGGTGGCTAGCACCCTATCTTTGGCAGGCAGAGAGGTGGGCATCAGACTGAGAAAACAGAATAAGAAGTGGTGCCCTGGTGAAGATTAGACCAGGGTCTGAAATGAAGTCACCAAGAATCACACACAGTCCAGGCAGATAGGAGCTGATGAGAGAATAGGTTTAAAACGGATGTTAAATATAGGGCTTGGAGTGACTTCAGTTCAGAAAAGTAGGTAGCTATGGAGACTTTTTATTTGGTTCCTATGGTTGCAACTCAGTGTCCAGATAATTTAGAAGCATACCTTCAATTCTGGAAAATGCAAACTAGTTTATGGATGATAGGTGATGGAAAGCAGATCAGTGGTTTCCTGGGGGTACTGGTGGATGGGCAGGGAAGATTTGGAGGAGGCATTTCAAAGGAGCATGAGGAAACTAAATGTGGGGGGAAATGGATATGTTCATTATTTTGAGTGTGGTGATTGTTTCACAGATATATATATACACACACACACACATATGTATGTCAAAACTTATCAAGTTGTATGATTTAAACATATACAGTTTATTGCATGTTAATTATATCTCAGTAAAGTTGTTTACTTTCTTATCCTACTTAGTTAAGTAAATACCATTACATCACAGAGATGGTTGTTTATGCTTTCAACTTAGTGCAAAGCCTCCTCTTCTGTAGTTAGACTTGGTATCCTATTGAAAGTTGCAAGCATTTGAGATGATTTAACTGACATAGAGGCAATCAGTAATTCAATTTAGGAATGCCGGCAAGTTTCAAATGGTGGGGGGAAGTTTGGTTTTAGATGTTCTCAGGGGGAGAGGTAGCTTCTCTTGTCAATTTTCTGCTCACAACCGTGTGGGCACTCACGTTGTCATGTTTCCAGCATCTAGCTAGCTAGATCTCACCTCCCAGTCTCTATCCTTTGTTGTCCTAAAATGAACACATGCAAACCACATGCAAATGAAAGATATTCACACATTAGTTATTTTCCAGTTAAAATGGAGCTGTTTAATTTTTGACAAGACTATTGCAGTGATACAATTTTTCAGAGTTGAATTTAAAATGTATTTGCCAGAATAATATCTTATTATTGAAGCATTCATTCAAGCAAGGATGAGATTTTTCTTTTCTTTTTAATCAATATTACTTGGTGCTTTCAGAATGTGAAGCATTGGAAAAGGCAGGGTCTTTTAAATCAGATAGATCACAGTTAAAATCTTTCACAGATGAACTCTGTAACAGTGGGTAAGTTGCTTAAATTTTCTGCCCTTCAGTTTCCTTAAGTGTGAAGTGGAGATAATACCTTTCTTGCAGTTTTTTTTTTTTTTTTGTGTGTGTGTGTGTGTGTGTGTGAGGATTTGCAAAGTGCCTAACATAATGCCTGAATGAAACTCACAATGCCTGAATGACCCTTAGTTTGCAAACACAAGCAGATTTTATGCCTTTTTGAAATCACTTTTTAATGATAAAATCAGGACCAGGAATTTTGATTCCTGTTTCTCTTCCTGACCCTCCTCTCATTTCTATATTCATACCTACTACAATTCTTGATCCTTTCTCACTTGACAAGTGAGAAATCAGTTTTAGCTTTCTTGAAGTTAGTCCTTTCATGGTGAATTCTCCTCCTGTCCCCCTCCTCTACCCAGGTCTCATTTCCTTTGTTTCCAAGCCAAGACAAAAATGTTGGCTAGGAGAAGTATTTATTGGGTGCCAGTTAGACAAATATAAGAATCTGATTGAATACTCTCCCATGACTATTGCTTGAAATGAAACACGGAGTTGCCATGGATACTGGTTGCTTGGCCTCTGCTCCAACACATTAGAGCCTTTTTAGTTCAACAGTGTGCAAACCACAGATGTTGCCATGCATTGTATTCATAATCAGCTTGGATCTCCTAGCAGGGAAATATCTTGGATATGTTTTAGCAGAGAGGGATCCAAATTCTCAGTAGGAAAACAGAATGCCCTGTGCCATGCATCGTGTGTCCAGGTATAGGCAGTAACCTCTACAGACACAATCTTTACCTTTCTGTCGGCTTCATTTGATCTAGTTAGACTACTCCTCTTCTGATATTTATTAGGAATAGAATCTCTACTCTGTATTTTGTAAAATATCACGGGGGCATCTGCTAGGAAAATTGCACACAGCTTTGGGTATGGGACTTAAAACAAGGCATAATCGAAGGAGAAAGAATATACAAGAAAATCCCAGGTTCCATCTCAGAGCTGGAATAGAGTCACAGCAGAGAAATCCTAGGTTGACACAAAAAGTCCTGGCTCTGTCATTGATTAACTGTGTGTCCTTGGGCAAGTTAAACAATGTAAGTCCTGGATTCCTTATTCCTCTGGCTCTTCCACTTGTAAGGACCCTTGAGATTACATAGGACCCATCTGGATAATCCAAGGTAATCTCTTTGATTTAAAGCCAGTTGATTAACAACCTTAATTCCATCTACACTCATACTTCCTCTTTATCATGTAACATACTCACATGTTCCAGAGATCCAAAGGTGTATGTGAACATCTTTTGGAGGTGGGCATTGTTCTGCAAAACAATCATTCAAAAGAAATTTTGCTTTTTTAATTTCCCATAAATGTCTATATCTTGTTTGTGAATTTCTTTTCCCCTATCAACAAAAGAGGAAATTCTAACTGTCTGTTTTATGTTTCCTCAACCTCTTTTGATAAATGTTTAGTTGAATTCCCATCCAGAGCTGTTTTTCTTCCTTCAGAGACTTACTCCTTTCCCTTCTCCCTCTCAAGTTGGTATCTGGGCATTTAAAAAGTTAGGTGACTTCATGATGGCGTGGGTGTGAGAACTACTCTATGCCTCTCAAAGAGACAGAGCTAATAGAGGCTGGGGAGCCCTCTTTCCCAACCTCTCTCTGCACAAATACTCAATACTATCTTTACTCTGTCAAGGCTGCCTAGACTTATTAAAACTGAGAAATATTCTTCTTTCTTCTAATGTACATGGTGTGTTGAAACAATTTTATATTATTCAGCATCACATTGTTAAAAATGCTTCCCCAAAATAATATGCTCTTATCAGCAAGACGTTGTACCCAGAAGTATTTTGTGCAAGAAATATTTCCCTGGTGCACTGTCATCCAGGTAGAGTGTGATACCCAGAGTCTATGATGACGGTCTTGTTGCCCTAAGCTTTCTCTAAACCACTGGATATTTCATGGCTAAAACCATGATATAATTCTCTATCTTATTGCTGCAGTAAACAATTAGGCCAATAAAATTCCTAACTGAACAGTGTTTACAAGAGAAACTGCTTATTTTCCTAAAGAAGTATTTGTGGTTATTACAAAGATAAGAGCTATCTAGTTCACTCACAGAAGTCAAGTGATCACAAACCTGCTGGAAACAACATAATCCAAACATCAACTCTTTCCCCAAATTTCTGGTTGTCAAGAATAAGTATAAGTAAGGGAGTTGCCTCACTAGCACCATGAACCATTCTCAAGTGATTTTTCTTCCCTGTCGAGCTGCCTTACTGTAAACAGTACATCATTTACTGTTAGCCACAGGCAGAGCTCATCGTCAGAGGAGAGGTGAACACAAATGCGATTTGTGAGCCAGCCCTGGGTGAAACATGTGATGAGCGAAGTTTTGTGATTTGTGACTCAGGCTCTCCTATTCTGACCAACTGCAATGAAGAGACAAGGGTATGATTTTTAAGAAGCACATTTAATTGTTGATTTTAGACCTGGGACAGAATGGCGTTGCTGAGGTGGAAGTGGACGAAGAGGATGGAAACTACCCCTCCTGAACCCTAATAGTGTGATGCTCTAGATTCTTTCACAAATAAGCTTTATTCATGCTCCCTACTGTGATGCTAATAATACATTGTGGACGTGGAAATAGTAACTGGTTCTTTCTGTTTTTCAAACTCCCCACATTCAGTCTATTGCAAATTCTAATGATTCTTGTACATTTCTAATTTTACCACTAGAATCCAAGCCACCCTGAACTCTCACCTGGCCACTTGTATCTATTATTCTAATGGCTGTCTCTCCCTCTGCTTTTATTCCTTGCACTTTCAATTTATTTACACATATTTGAAAACATGAGTTATATCATGTCATACCCCTGATTAAATGCCTGCAGTGTTGTTTCAAAGAACCTAGAATAAAATATCATATCAGTCAGGATGAGTTAAGTTCTTAAAAAAAAAAATAATTGTTTATCTTCCTCACATTGAGGGTCTGTGTGGGAGTGCTGGTCATCCTTGGACCTCAGGGACCTCAGCGGGTGGAGGTTCCATTCTGGCCTGGGCTGTTAGGATCACTGAGGCACACACATGAGGTGACGCCCACGCTGGCTCTTTAGAAACCTCTGCTGGAAAGTGACCTATTTCTGTGGCTTCTCGATTTGTATTGTTCAAGGCAAGTAACATGGCCTCACTTGCATTCAGCTGGGTAGAGAGCATCTATCATCCCATATTTCTCCCAATAAGAAAGCCAAAAAATTGTCAACAATCTCAATGACCACTTCAGATAAAACCTTTATCATGGTTGACAAGATTTTGTTTGATTTGGCGCTCTCCACGTTCTGAATTTCATCTCTTTTCATCATCTTTGTTGTGATGATGGGTCGAAACATTTGCACAGGCTGTTCCCTCTATCTGAAATGCTCTTCCCTGTGGCTCTTAACTTGACTGGCTCCTGCTGCTCATCAAAATCTCAGTCAAAATGCTATATTTTTAGATGATCCAAACTTAACAGAGCTTTTCTTCCTTGTCTAAATTCTTACCATTGTGTCATTTTTGTTTGTTTTCTTTCTTCATTTTTATTTTTAAATTTTACTTTTTTAGCAGGATGGCCTTTTGGAATTCCTCCAATCTCATGCTCTTTTATTAGCTTGTTTACTCATTCATTCATTTATTTGTTTCAGTTTCTGGGGATGCAAAGACATATGACATTATGTGTACTCTTAAAGAACTCGCAGTGTGGAGGAGAGACAGACATAACCATCATTACGACCTAGTAAAATAAATATTAACTATAATCATGCAAAAAGATGCTTAACATCATTTTTCCTTAGGTAAATGCAAATCAAAATCACATGAGATATTATTTCACACCCACTAGGATGACTATAACGAAAAAGAATGTATAACAAGTGTTGGAGAGAATGTGGAGGAATTGGGATCCACATACATGGCTTGTGGGAATGGAAAATGGTGCAGCCAGTTTGGAAGACAGTTTGCAGTACCTCAAAAAGTTAAATATAAAATTGCCATGTGATCCAGCAATTCCACTCATAGGACTATATCTAAGGGAAACAAAAACATAAATCCACACAAAAACTTGTACATGAATTTTCATAGGAGGATTATTCGTAGTAGCCAAAAGGTGGAAACAAGCTAAAAGTCTGTCAGCTGATGAATGGATAAGCAAAATGTGGAAATCCATTAAATGGAATGTTATTCAATCATGAAAAGAAACGAAATGCTGACACATGCTGTGGCATGGGTGAACCTTGAAATTTTAATGTTAAATGAGAGAAGCAAGATATAAAAGGTCATATATTGTATAATTCCATTGATATGAAATGTCCTGAAAAGGCAAATGCATAAAAACAGAAAATAGATCAGTGGTTACCAGGAATTGGGGTTAGGAAGGGATAGGGAGGGATTGCTAATGGGAACAGGGCTTCTTTTTAGTGTGATGATAATGTTCTGGAATTTGATGGTGGTGACAGTTGTACAAATACTAAAAACCACTGAGGTGTACACTTTAAAAGGGTGAATCTTTTTTTTTTTATAGAATAGAATGTAAAATTTGCATGCCTTTTTTTTTTCTAAAGAAAATGTAATTTTATTAATATTATTTTTTACATTCTAGGATGTTGTTACAAAGCAGTTGGGAGGGAGGGGAAGAGGGGAAAAGGGAAGGAAGTGGAATGGAAGAAGGTGGAAGGATGGGGGATGGGATTGAGGCCTGTGGCACCCCCCTCATTCCCACAGGGGGGACTGGGGGGTTTACGGCAGTGGTTTGGTCATTGCTAGGCTGGGTGCAGATGTCAAGGGGTGTAGTGAAAGCCCTTGTCCCCCACTGTTCCAGCGCAGGAACCTAGGACCCTTCTTGCTGCGGCTTGGTGGTCATCGCTGGGCTGGTTGCACATGTCGGTGGGGCATGGCTGAGGCCCTTGGCCCCCCACTGAAGCTCTCCTGAGCTGGGGTACTTCCTGTGGCAGCTTGGTGGTCACCGCTGGGCTGGCTGTGGGTGTCAGCCGGGGGGCATGGCCGAGACCCTTGGCTCTCCACTGCCCCAGCTCAGGAGAGCCTGGGGTGCTTCCTGCGTCAGCTTGGAGGTTAGCACTGAGCTGGCTGCATGTGTCGGGGGGTGTGGCTGAGGGCCTTTTTGGCTTGGTAGCCCAGGGGACTTCTGGTCCTTCTAGGTGTTATAGGTGTTCTTTGGTGAAATGAGATCTTTACTAGTTAATATGAAACTTTGTCTCTGGTTGCAGGTACTTTGTTTTTTCTTTCATTTCTGTGTTGGATTATTTGAAATTCCCACCATTTAAACTCTGCACTGGAACTAATTTGTTGTCCTTTGCTTACTTCTAAAATGGGGGAACTTCCTGTGGGGACCAGTACTTGAGCTCTGTGGTTCAGCTAAATTGCTGTTTTGCTGCTGATTCCCTAGGGAAGGCTTTTTGTGCAGCTCAGGTTTTAATGGTTGACTTTATAGGTACTTCTGGCTCTCAAGAGATCCAGTGAACATAGGTTGTGTAGAAACTCTGGTCTGGGCCTGGGTCTTTTCATCAAACTGCACCCCCTGCAATTCTGTGTTTCTGACCAGTCTCCTCTGATTGGAGTGCAGATCAGCTGTCCTTGATGTTCCCTAATGCTCCGCTGGTGGGCCCGTCTCCCCAACCGTCTGTGCTGCAAACAGTCCCCATGGGATAGGCCATGTGCTGGTCCCTTGAGAAGACTCCTTTGAGTGTCTCCTTCTTTTCAGTTGTGGATCCTTGCTCCTATGTGGGTCCATGGGAACCCTGTTAGTGGTCTTACTGGCTTGGGGGTCACCAAGGCCCTCTTCTCCCCTGCTGCCTCCAAGCAACTCCATCCAAAGGGCACAGCTACGGCTTTTGCCGGCTCCTGCTCTGTGCTCTGTGTGCCCAGAAGCTCCAGCCTGGATGTGGCTGGGGCGCGAGATGGTCTGAGTGGTTTTTTCTTTCTCTCATCGTGGCTTCTCCCACCTTCAGGCACTCCATAGGTCTCTCCTCCTCTTCCCCTGAACTGTAGCGGCCCAAGCGTGGCTGTTGTTGCTTTTTTATAGTTGTAAAATGGTTGATTTGTGGGAGACAGTGACAATGGGGTCTGTCTATTCCACCATCTTGACTGGACACCTGAGTATTTTTTTAAAAGCATTTCCAAGCATTTACTGTATGCTTGGAAATTACAAATATCAAATCAAACAGTGTAAAAACGTGCCCTCCTTCTGTGTCCTTTCGTCAAAAGGACGTGAAAACATCATGATGCTTCAACATTTGTGTTACATATAGGAGTAACATAAAGAAAGGTCCATTCAACAAATTTGTGAATTAAAGCCAGAAGATGCTTACTTAAAATTTTAACCCCCCCCATATCTAATAGCCCAAACCAAAATTAACTTGCAATACTGAAAATGGAATTTTTTTCCGATCTAAACATGAAAAGGTAATAATTACTCTATATTGACATTCAGGCTAAGTCTTTTCCTTATAAGGTGTTTGACATAAATACCTTTTATGATATCACCTTTGGCAGTGTTTGAATTAGTCTGGTGGGTTTTTGTGTTCATGTTTTTTACTTTCTCAGATTGTCATGAGGTTCTGTGCTGCCTGTCACCAACCTCAACCCCTCCCATGCTCCCCTTTTTGCGCTAGGCTCCAGCTACGTGGTCTTCTTTCTGTTCCTCTGACCTCCTGGCAGGTCCCCTGGGCAAAACTTTTCAGAAGATTTTGCCTCCAGGCCCCCTGTGACAGGCAACTTCTTGTTTTTCCAGACCTGGTTCTAATGTCACCTTCTCAGTGAGGTCTTCGCCAACAATGCAAAGGAACCGTTGGCTGCCCTTACCCCTCTCTCCTTGTCTCAAAACCCTGCTTTTTTTTCTCTTTCTTTCTTTATCACCATCTGCAATGATCTTGCTCATTAGCTCATGTATTGATTTCCATCTGCTCCCAACAGAATAATGGGGGAGGGCAGAGGCTTTGCCTTTCTTGATTACTCCTGTATCTCCAGAATCTTGAACTCCACCCAGCATTTCAAATATTTGTGGATGAAATTATTAAATAGGTACCATTAAAAGCATGTCAGATAGACATGGGGTTCAGTCCCCTACTCTACCACTTACTTGAGGTGAGACCTTCACCTTCAGCCAATAACTCTACCTCTCTGTGACTCAATTTCCTATATTTAAAATGAACACAAGAAAGTGCTATTGTGCAATTTAAAAGGAATAGTGACTATCACGTGCTAGGTAGTGCACCTAGCAATTAGCGAGCCTTCAGCAAATGTTATCTGTATGGGAAATGGTATTTTATTGTTATGTCATTTCCTGATAACTATTATCCTTGATGAACGGGACATCTTTTTCAGCTTTATAAATGGCTGTAGATTGTGTCTCATATATAATTTTGCCACATGTCCATCTGGGGGCTTAAAATCATGATTATAAAGTTATCTTTTTATCTTTTATTTTTTTTTACTTTTTAAAATTTATTTTATTTTGTATTTTATTAATATGATTTTTTACATTCTGTGATGTTGTTACAGAGCAGTTGGGAGGGAGAGGGAGAGGGGAAAGGGGAAGGAAATGAGATGGAAAAAGGAGGAAGGGGCAGGGGCAGGATTGAGGCTTGTGGCACCCCACATTCCCACAGGGGAGACCGGGGGGGCTTCCAGCGGTGGCTTGGTCATTGCCAGGCTGGGTGCAGATGTTAGGGGGGTGTGGTGAAAGCCCTTGCCTCCCTAGAAAAAGCTTTACTTTAGTTTGAGTAGAGCTACTCAATTTTATTTCTATTTTGATTAAATCAAAAGCATATTAAAAATGCTAGATATATGTGCTTACTGATTAGCTTCATCAAAGTGTTGTTTTTTTTTAACACCTAAAATTTTTCAGCTTGAAATAAATCTGAGTTCAGACCCATGCCAAGATAGTCATAAATACCTTTTAGCATATGGTTTTCTAGTTGTACGTATTTTTAATACTTAAAACGTTCCTTGGAAGGAATCGTGAGATGGAAGATATTTTGAAGAGAAATAGAAATTCACATTAATCACTTCCCTCTAAATAAATAATGGAAAGGAGGTAAGATATTCATGAAGAAGGAGCAAGTTGTTGTGAATGAATAAAAGAAAATGGAAGCGAGGACTCATGGTACCTGAGTTCCCAGGGGGTATGTCCAGGTAGCAATGTATCTAGGTATAATTTCACAAAGACCTATAAGATGATGAAGGGAGTATAGGCAGGATGTCAGAGAACTTGAATCTAGCTAGTTTGCTTGTGACCAGCTGGATTGTGACCTTGGACAGCTCTAAATAACCTCTATACCATAGTTTTCAAATATATTATATAGTTTAATGTTATTTATCTTACCAACTTCTCAGGGTTGTGATGTTGTATTTGTCCGTTTCTGTTGCATATAACAAAATACACAGAACTGGATAATTTATAAAGAAAACGAAATTTATTTGTTTACAGTTTTGGAGGCTGGGAAGTCCACAGTACAGGGAACACATCTGGTGAGGGTCTTGGTGGTGGTGACAGTGATGGCAGGGTGTCACATTGTGAAATGGTGGAGCAGAGAGAGAGACAGACTTTTCATGCTCCCCTTTTAAAGCCCTCAGAACATGCCCCTGACCATCATTATTCATCCACTCACTACAGCATGGTCCCACAATCCAATCACCTCTTTAAGGCTCCACCTTTCAATTACCATAATTGGATTTCCCACCCTCTTAACAGACACAGTGGGGGCCAAGTTTCTAATACATAAAACTTGGGGGACATGATTCAAGCTTCAGTGAGTTTGAGGGGGACATTCAGTCTACTATTGATGGTAAAGTAAAATAATAACAAGTAAAGATTTTGGGAAAAAGTAAGGCATTTCATAGACACAAAATACACCTACTACAAGTTGTACTATTTAGCATGCAACTAACATTTTTGATTCAGAGTTGATTTAAGATAATTGAGTCTCTGTACGATCTGAGATAGGTGTCATTAGCTTCCTTTTGTTGCCGGGCACTGGTCCAGTGGCCTGCCCCCTTCCAAAAGCCAACCACTCAGAAATCAAATGTTGGTGAAAATGGATGTCAGCTTTTATACAGGAATACTGGTGACCTAAGGAGAGATGTTAGCCTAGCCCATTTCTTCAGTAAGCCTGAAGGAGAGTGGCCAGACTAAAGCGGTCTCACAGATGCAGATTTACTGGGTTTTTTAAAGAAGGGGCTGAGGGAATGGGACATGGAAAATATAAAGCAGGAGGGAAGGAGATGTGAGCTGTGGATGCTGTGTACAAGGAGCCAGGTGCAAAGTCTCTCCAAGACTCCTGGTTTCTTCTCCTGTCCTTGCTGTTATCTCAGGGTCCTGCTGGAGGGGTGGAATTGGTATAACCTTATGGATGTCTTCTTTAGTTTCCCAGGGTCTGGATGGTATGTGAGAGTCTGCAAGTTTACAGCTGCAGGCTGGCTGGAAAACAACTTGACATTTATGTAATTAATGTCCTTTTGCCCCACAACCAAGGTTCAAAATATCAAATAACCATGGGAAAAAAGGGACTTAGAGAAATGCATGCCAAGAAAAAAAACTGTGTCCTTTTAAAATCTTTTAGAGCCCATGCAGTTTTAGGTCCCAACATGGCTTGAGTCCTGCTCACTCCAACACTTTTACAAATGGCAAAACCGAGGGTCAGGAAGGAAAAGCAGTTTGTAGCAGCTACTAAATGGCTGAGAGAGGAGTCAAGCTGAGGTCTGGATGACTGCAAGGCCCACACGCTTTCCCTGCCATCCTTACACCTTCTAAAACGAAGGATCCATGGAGTGGTGTTGTTGCTGTTTGTATCAGAGTGCCAGTTGTTTTTCCTGGGCTAGGCATCAATGCTATATTCTGTGGGAACTTTTTAAAGAAAATGTGGATTCACATCATTATAAATTTATTGTCCACATTTTTATTTAAAAACATTAGAATTAACAGTCTAATAATTTTTGATAATTTAATAAAACCTCCTTCTAGTTTTCTTAGGGCTCACAATGAGTGTGACTAGGTTCTGGTGTTATGTATAAAAGAGGCTATTTCACTCCATTTATTTCTAAACCTTTTCTAATGCTGCCTAGAGTTTGTCCATTTTGGGGAGCTTTGTTGGCTATTGGAGGTTTTGTTTCCTGCATGAGGCACAGGCATCCTCTGTTTCTCATGCATTGCACTTGGTTCTGTTCCCTGAGCTTCTTTCTCTAGGTTGCTTTCATGTGTCAGAGTTATGTTTTGTAGTTGGATAAAAAATCTTATATTGAGTGACAGTACCCCTCACTCAGCAAGGAATAAATGTTAAGAATTCATTTACAAGGTCACAGAAAATGTAAACTTGGGAAATTCTTGAATGCAGGTGTGGGGAATCATGCTCTTAACAGAGCACTAAGGGAAAGAAGAGATGCTGGAGATGTATGCAGCTAAGGGTGGTCCCCAATGGACGATAACACTTATGCTTAGAGATTGCAAACGTGCTGGGCCAGGAACAGAATTTTTTTACTGCTTTACTGATCATGGTGGGTGCAAGAATAAATGCAAATCAACAAGGTGTTGTATGTATATAAAGGCAGATGGGAAATTGGACAGGAAGTATTAGGTATAGAGATGTAATGGAAAATGTACTGTATTAGGAATCAGAAGGCAGGGTTTAAGTCTTTGTTATTGCCTGTGATATTGGCAGATTACTTAATTTCTCTAAGTTCTCCTTTGTAAAATGGTGACAATAATAACTCTCCTTTATTTAATGCTTACAACATGCCAGGTACTGTGCAAAGTTCTCACACTAACCCTATGAAGTTGATATTATTACCCCACTTTTCAGATGAAGAAACTGAAGCTCAGAGAGGTAAACTAGCTTTCTCTAAGGTAATCGGTTGAGCAAAGATTCTAGCCTAGCTTTTATTTTGAATCTTAATACTTTACTATTTTACCCTGTGCAGAGGATTGAAGAAAACAAAATTTATAATCATGCATGAAAGTTTTTTACACATGAAATTCAAACTGTTATTAATCACTCCATTGCCCGTATCTCATATGAATAAAAATGGTTAAAATATTAGGAAATAAAACACACAACCAGTAATTTCCATTGCTGTTTTGAATGTCATCAGTTTACTGGGAAGAAACATCTCTAGGGAGGGGCCTGAGCCTTTTCTGTTCTGCATCATCCCTGGGTTAAACTGATCTCCATTAGGTGCTTGGCAAACAGAAGTCATAAATATTCATGGCACAGGGAACATCAGAATTTCCAGGGCAGCAAGGTTCGCACCTCATAGAGATGATAACGCACAGCCTCCTGATTGAAGGGTGAGATATGGTTTTTGCTGCAGCTGGCAATGAGCTACGAGAGCACGCAGGACCACGGGGCAGGACTCGGGTACCTGAATTTTCCCCATGTGAGGAGACACTTTGCCTTGTATTCACAGAGGAAAAAGGAGGCTGTGATGGTGTTTCTCATTCCTTTTGTTTCCTGTCATGTTGGTTCATGAGATTCTTTTCTGATTTGCTCTTCCATTCAGCCCTAGGACCAATGCTTAAAGCACTTTACAGCTGAATGACACACACCTGGGTCTCATCATTGACTGGATATCTAATCCTTGAAAAATCACCGAACCTGTCGGAGCCCAGGTTTCCTCATCTGTAACATGGACACAATAACACATCTTCCCAGGTGGTTGTGAGGATTAAGGAAATGAGATATGAAAAGCCTTGGGCACATATTTGTAACTAGTTACAGTAGAGAGTTGCCTTTTTTGGCAGCTTAACATCTAACCTTGTTTCTATTTTGGGAAACATCCACCTGTTCCCTCTCTCTCTGAAAACTAGAGGGAAAACCATTCATCTTTCCACCAGATTGTAGCAAGGGCTTGCACAAGTAACCTAGGCTGAGCCAATCTGATGTTTCCATTTAGGACTTTGAATTGGAAGCAAGGGCTGCTAAGACCAGGAGAGTTTGGGAGACGTCCAAGGTGGGGTGGTAGGTGGTGCTCGTAATGGGCGAGTAGACAATTCTTGCTAAAAAAAATAATTGTTGTCATTTGGCTTCCTGACTCTGTGCAGCTCCCTCCTTTCCTGTCACTTTCAAAGTCTGGTTTTTAAGCCTCCTTTTGATTCTGTGTTTCCTTGATAAACTTCTAATACATCCTTTTCTTTTGAAGATAACCAGTTGCTTTCTGTTACTTGTAGCCAAGAATACTGATAGATATACTCTACTCACATTAATTTTATATATAAACTGAAGCCCAACTAATGGGGATATTTAATGAATCAAAATTGCCTTTTCTCCACCCTGTAGTCTGGTTTATTTTGGAGAAAGGATTGACCGATGACACCAAGATTCTATTCCATGGTTTTTATTTAATTATTATGATTCTTTTTTAACGATCTATCATCAGGGTAATCTTGGTTTCAGTATTCATTCAACCAAATCTCTCTTCTCTTGACAGTAGTAATTGTGAGCATTTGCATTCTGCTTGGTCTTTTCCAGCTGTTTGAAAATACACTGTTTAGGCTGGTGGTACTTATCCTAATTCTGTAAGGTGGGTAGTCTCCTGATTATCCCATGTTTATTGATGAGGTTCCAGAGCTTGGGAGATTGGCCCAGGGTCATGCAGTATGTGGCAGAGCTAGCATTTAAACCCAGTTTTCTTATGGCCAAACCCAACGCTTCTAGTTTTAACGACAATTATGAGACTGCAAAATTGAAACCATAAGCCCGAAACTTAATTTAATCAGAAGAGTCCATTTCCCTTAGTGAGCTGGTTCATGGAGGACCTTGTTTCTTGAATTCCATTTACCAAGCAGTGTGTCTATGGCATTCTAGAGACTGTGCCCAGACAGAGCGGAGGACCACCTAAGAATGGAGTTTGAATGTGGTCCTTGTCCTACATGTATGACTCTGTGCTTAGGCAAAATGCATTAGACTCCTGAAACACTTGCTGAAACTAGTAGTTGACTGGCAGTTCCTCCTCCCACAACCATTAACCCTGCCTAAGAGAATTTGCTCTTGGAGCTACAAATGAGTGAGTGATAGCCTGGGGAATAAGATGGAGACATCCACAGAACCAGGCATCACTGGGTAATTTTTCTCATTGCGACATGACTTTTTGACAGGTGCAGGGTAGATGTGTTTTTATCTCAACAATTTCCCAGTGACATTCTGCTCTGTAGAGAGAAAATGCCAGACGTACACACTCCTGTGGATGCATGCAGGGTTGCAAAACCAGATTATCTGTTTCCTAATATTTCTGTGTCAGGGTAACTGTGTTGTTTGAATTGTTATGGGAAAAAATCCCTAGTGATGCTCTTGTTAATTCCAGCTAATCATTCTCCAGTAGGAGAACTGAAGGCAGGCTTGTTCCCTTGGTGGGCTTAGATCCTTAAATGCTTGTGACTTCAAGTACTAATGAGCTAAAGGAAATCTTCCCTACACAGTTTAACCTACTGCTTCTTAAATGACAATCCTCGGGGTCTTTCCTTCACATTCAATCTTTGATAAGCTATTTTATAATTTCCTGATGACAGTTAAATTGAGTCTGCTCGTTAGCACAGTTACCCAATTTGCTTCTGACAATTCTGCCTTAAGAAACCTCTGATGAGGAGGTTGCAGGGTGGCACCTCCGGCAATCCCCGTAGAGGTGTCATGAAAATGAAATAGTTGGCTTTTAAAACAAAAAGGAAAGAAGTAGGGGAAATCATTTTTTTTTAAAGGCATGTCTCTAAGCACAGGGATGGTTTCCCAGGATTTGATAGGGTCGATGAAAAGTCAGATAGCATTTGACATTTACCCTGCTAAATGTTGATGATTAAGAAGTAAAAGGTTATACCCTGCTTTCTCTTCTTTTGGGGCTTCTACAAGAGGGGGTCACCATGCATGTCTGCACAAAAAGAATTGCCTGTTTGTGAACAACCAAAGCCCAACTCTGGTATTGTTGCAATTGCTCTTGATGATGGTAATTACTTTGTGCTCCCCCCTGGGTATTCAGCCTCTCAGCCTGAGATAGCCAGCTCCCTCCTGGACCCATGCCAGCAGCTCATAATTAAAGTGTTTTCTGGAGGGAGCATCTTCGTGTACTACCCATTGTGAATGATGTCCTTGGAGTCTGGCTGTAGTAATTGAAAAGAAATGAGACCTTTCCAATTTGTCCCTCTTTCTGCAACCCCTGCCCCACCCCTTCCCCAGGACAAAAACATTGTGAAATGCTGCGCAAGTAGCAAGTATGAACCATCCATTTTTGTGAATTTGAAAGCTGAAGCACAATGCATCCCCATCCCCCACCCCCAGAGCGGATGTTTCAAGTGTAACCTTCCCATTACAATTATTCTTGCATGATTAAATAGAAACTGTCCTATTATGTTCTTTGTAGATAGATTAAATGTTCCAATGAGACATTAGACTGTATTATAATGAAGCATTTCTGGAGAGTCAAATTATAAATTAGGTATGTCTTTGAGGATTACTGTCAATGAGATTTGATAATGTGACTGTTAATTCTAAATAATAAACATTATCAGCATTTATGTGTAAATATATCATCTCATTTGATATTGATAATTTTATGAGGTAGTTAGTGCTGGTATTATAAATCCAGTTTTTTAATTGTGAGAAAACCTCAACTCAGAGAAGTTAAATAGCTTCCTATAAGTCTTCCAGCTAATAAGTGGCATTCAGCCATAAATCCAGTTTTCTTGATTTCCAGAGTAGGGTTCTTTTCACTGTACCATAAGATTATAATGTCAATGTACAGAATGTACATTTCAATTTTTCACAAAATTCTGTGAACATATCTACAATGCTAAGGCAATAACATTGAAAAATTATAATGGTTCAGAAGGTAGAGTTTTGATTGAGTTGTACTCTCTCCTACCAAGTGGCTCAAACATGCAGAGGGAGAAAAATTATATTACCAAACCCTGTTCTCAGCAATGTAACTCATACACAAAACTTGGAAGGATATTAAAGTGCCTTATTGGCTTCTGTTCCACAATAAACATGGGAAACGAGATCAGTGTTTGCTTAATGGAAACCTTAATTCAAATTTCTAATTGAGTATAATGAACAAAGGAGAATGTCCCAAATGCTTGAAAACTGTAAACAGTACAATGTTCTCTTAATGATTAAACACTGATTATCTCAGTGAATATAAATGACAAGGGTCCAAATGGTGCTGGAGGAAGCATAGCTCCTTCTTTGTGTTTCCAATAAACTGAGCTGTCATGGCAAGAGAACAAGAGGATGGGGGGAGGGGGGTTCTTTCTAACTGGCTGATAGAGTTGCCAGACATGACGACAACCAATTTTCAAAGACTTATAATAAAGGAAAACTTGAGCTATGACCCTGATTTAAGGATATTGGCTTTTAAAACATATATGAAAATAAATATAGTTTGTGTTTAAACTAATGGTCTCCAGAGACTAAGCCACCGATTCTACAAGTGCTGACAATTATTTTTGGAACTTACTTGGGGGCATTCACCTTAGACTTCCTTTAACTTCTTAAGCAGCTGCAAATCTTTATCCCTAGAGGACACTTTGATTTTGGAAAAAAATTTTAATATTGTTTGGAATCAGATCAGGTCTATTGAAATAAATCAGAGGGTGAATGGTGGGTCAAAATGAAGTGTGACAAAATATGGAGAATCATTTTCTTGTGTGTCCTTTTCACTATGTCTGAGGGCAATTCCAGAGGAGATGTTCAAAATATCTTTGGTGGGGAAAGCACCATTGAAATAACAACGGATTTTTAAAAAATTAGATTATTTTTCCCGTTATAAAATTTATATGTATATAGTCATAAATATACATATGCATGTATACATATGTGTGTGTGTGTATATATATATATATCTTTTGTAGAAAACTTAGAAGATGTAGGTATGCAGAAAGAAGAAAAGGATCACAAAGATTAGCAAGCAACTGCAACTCACTTATTGGTGTCTGTTCTGATTATCGTCACTGACACATGTGTACACATTAGAGAGGAAGTAGAACGTACTGGTTACAAGTTTAGGTGGGAGAGTCAGGAGACATAGGGGCAAATTGCAGGTTTCCAACTTCCTAGCTCTGTGATTTTGGCCAAGTTGCCCAAACTTTCTAAGCCTCTCATCTGAAAAATGGAATTAGGAGTTGTACTAACCTTATTGGGTTGTTGCTCATTTATGTTTTATGTACTTATTCATCCATTCAACACATGTTTATTGAGCACCTACTTTATACCTGGCTCTGTTTTAACTCCTGATAACAGAAGAGGAACAACACAACAGGAGTCCTGCAACTCAACAAATGTACCAGAAAGGGGATGTCAAAAACCTTATAAATAAACTGAAATATGTAATATGTAAATTGCTTGTACCAGTCCTGAGTCTTAATCCTCACAGGACTATGCCAAGAGGGCCAGATAATGCCTGTACAGCAGGCAGTGCCTTGCATTACAGGAGAAGAATCATGAGCTTAGGGAATCCTAATCCTTTATAATGGACAGTAAGCCTGCTTGATCTTTGTCCTGGACAGAGACATTATTATCTTTATTAGACAGGACAGTACATAAATCTACCTTTTACTATCTTGTGAGGCCATTTACTATAAAAACATCCTTGAAAAGTATTCCAGAAAAAAGGAGGATAATGCCTAAACTTGTAAAATGTGCAGAAATGCAAAAGCCTTGTAGAGAAATGTCTCAGAATACTTGTTAGAAATGCAAATTCTTAGGCCCTATTTAGACCTACTAGATCTGAAACTCTGGGGGTGCAGCTTAGCAATTTGTGTTTTAACAGGCATCCAGATGATTTTGATGCAGCTAAAATTGGAGATCCACTATCTAGGAAATGGACTGAGGACTGACCAGAAAATTTGTATAGAAGTGGATGGCAAATCAAAGGAGCTGTCTCCTAGGGTAATGCCTGCAGTAGACAGACCAAGATTTGCCTGGGGTTGTTCGTCGTGGTAATACCACAAGGTGGAGAAGGGTGAAGGTAGGACCTAGAGAGGCAGTCTCAATACATAAATGTGAACTGATCTAATGATCAGGATAACAAGTTTGAGCCACTACCTTTCGCCATGTGAACTTGAGCAAATAACCCCATTTTAAAGACTTTTTAAAATTGGAAAAATATTTTTTTAAAAAAATTTTATTTTGTCGATATACATTGTGGCTGATTATTGTTCCCCATCACCAAAACCTCCCTCCCTTCTCCCTCCCCCCTCCCCCCCAACAATGTCCTTTCTGTTTGCTTGTCGTATCAACTTCAAGTAATTGGGGTTGTTATATCTTCTCTCCCCCCGGTTTTGTGTGTGTGTGTGTGTGTGTGTGTGTGTGTGTGTGTGTGTGTGTGTGAATTTATTTATTAATTTTTAGCTCCCACCAATAAGTGAGAACATGTGGTATTTCTTTTTCTGTGCCTGACTTGTTTCACTTAATATAATTCTCTCAAGGTCCATCCATGTTGTTGCAAATGGCAGTATTTCATTCGTTTTTATAGCTGAGTAGTATTCCATTGTGTAGATGTACCACATTTTCCGTATCCACTCATCTGATGATGGGCATTTGGGCTGGTTCCAACTCTTGGCTATTGTAAAGAGTGCTGCGATGAACATTGGGGAACAGGTATACCTTCGACTTGATGATTTCCATTCCTCTGGGTATATTCCCAACAGTGGGATAGCTGGGTCGTGCAGCAGGGAAAAATATTTTGAAAGATCATCTAGTCCTGGGATTCCAAATAGGGATTTTCTCTTGTGGCAACTCTAATTCCTGCATATACAGGCTTTAGAGGGATGTGCAGGTGTTTTCCATGGCTGAGGAATGGGATGGGAGGATGCTCTTAGGTTGACATCACTAATCCAAAAGCCTTTTTTTCCTCCAGGACAAGAGAGGACAAATCAACTATCACTTGATATTTGTTCTTTGTGTTCTACCACCTCAGCACTAACTTTCTTTCACGAGCTTAATTTCTGTTATAATTTTGCCTTGTTTGGGTGAGTCATCATTAAGGCTGCTAGAAAAGTGTGTGGCATTTGGATCCTTAGGATGTGACTTTTACTAAAATTCAGCCATATTAACAGCTTCTGAGGCAAAAGTCCTTGTCAGGTTACTTTCTTTGAAGTCTTGCTTGTCCCCAAACCAAATGGATTTTTTAGCGCACCTGCAATCAGCAGCTACTAGAGAGAGGGAGAAGGTGCATTTTGAAGTAGTTTCTTGGAAATCAGTTCAAAGATTTTAGCAAGTTAAATGTATTATTAACTGCCATGTGAGTTCTTAAAAACAGCTTTGGAACTCTTAGAACTTTGTCTATTTTTACATTTTTAAATTAAACATTTTTAGGCAGCCAAACACATTGGGGAAAAAAAAGTAATTTTTGGTTTGAATTGTAACAATTTCTTAAGGTGAATCTTTACGTGGGACTAATACTTCAAAATAGAATTAAACAACATTAGTGAATAATAATTTTGATCTGTTTCCAAGAAAAAATAATTTATAGCAACAGCTTTATAATGGTACTAATTAGTTAGTACAAGCAAGTGCAGTATTCAGAAAGATGAGAGAAAATACTAAACAGAAAGAAGTACCAGTGGTGTTGAGGAGAAGAGAGAGGAGTAGATAGGAGAGAGGAAAGAGAAGAAAAAGAAGTAGGAGTAGAAAAAGGAGAGAGAGAAAGACAGAGAATAAGAGCATTTGAAAAGCAGTTGTCAGCCCCTGCTCCTTCGACCCCACCCTTGCTGAATTTGTGTCAATTACAAGGGGTGATCAACTACTTTTCAATTTTAAGCTAATGCTTTCCCAGAAAATGTTCTCTTTGCTTCCTAAATTATTGATCGGGCTATTGAGGATCTAAAATGAAACTTTAATTCATCGTTTTAGTCTTCCCGAAGTGTGACCTCCTGGAACATACTGATTGAGTTGCTATACTGCCACCTGCCTAATTGAAGAGAGAGAATGGATGTGCATGAGAGCAGACAGTAAATGGCCCCGACA
This sequence comes from Cynocephalus volans, assembly GCF_027409185.1. Classification (NCBI taxonomy): domain Eukaryota; kingdom Metazoa; phylum Chordata; class Mammalia; order Dermoptera; family Cynocephalidae; genus Cynocephalus; species Cynocephalus volans. The sequence continues at coordinate 15,750,545 of NC_084468.1, forward strand.
GCAGCAGCACAACCTCTGCAGCACCTCCTCTTGCAGGCCTGGTTCTGCAGGGATGGAGAGACCAAAGTGAGGTTGAGATTTTTTTCTACAGACTGTTCTTCCTGGGAAAGAGTACAGGGTCCATGCCAGTCCCCTTTAAAAGGAATGAAATTGTCACTGGATTCCATATAGAGGTCAAGAGCACCTACTCCCAACCCATCTGTCATGCCTAACCACTGAGAAATCAGCATCCCAGAGGCACAGGGCACCAAGTCATGAACCCATCCAGAAATGGAAAAGTTCTAAATGTCTGGAAGGTGAAGTGGTATGGCTGTAAACTGGATAGTCTTTGACACCATAAAGCACAGATTTAAATCCTTTCTTACCTCTTAATGGCAGTAGCCTTGGAAAAGGTAATTAATGTCTCTGCTTCTCAGTGTGTTCATCTGTAAAATGGAGGTGATGATAAAACAGTGGGGTCAGTATGTGGGGAAAAAATATAATGTAAACAGAAAACTTAGCAGTAAGACTGATAAGCACCTCAATACATTTAACTGTCATTATTTTAAAAATTACGTTTACATTGTCATCATTTCTGTTATTGTCAGACACAGGACTATAAGATCTAGGCATTAGCTCACCTGATCAGCAGCAAGTCAAAGGCTCTGGGAACAGGGATGTGTACAAGGGGATAAATTAACCAGGTGCTGGGAAAAAAACAGGCAGAGTATGAAGACCAGAAGATTAAGCTAACACTTAACTAGTATATTACCAGTACTAGTACCTATCAGTATTGCTTATTTGTCAGGTGCTACTCTCTTTGATTGTGCTATCATCTCCAATCCTCAAATCGACTTTTTTATTTTTAAAAAATTCATTTTCCTATTCTAACTGGTGAGGAAAAAGAGCTTAGAACACTTACGTGAACACTTACGTGGCAATTGAGAACTAAGTTCTTATTCCAAGTCCTGTGGTTTTTCCATTGCACCTACACTTCAGGTGAAGGCTCTCTGGGAGAAATATCTGGGAAATATCCACAGATATTTCTGTAGTTTCTGGTCTTTTTTCTTTCTGTCTTTGTAATAATTAGGATTTGGCATCCCAGAAAAAATTCAGAGATCTGCCCCTCATCCATAATCTGCTTATCTTTTCTGTCTTATTTCCCTTTTACTTCTTGGCTCTGGTTTTATTTTGTGGTGTTGGTGGATCTTATTGTACCTCTGATTTTATTGTGAACAAAACATATTGAAGTAGAGAGTATATCAGTAGATACTGCATGTAGCAAATCAACCCCAAACAAGTACCATTTGTTATATTTCATAGTCTGTGGATCAGCTGGGGGTTGTGGTCTAGGCTGCAGGTGGCTTGGCTCCAAGTGCCTCTCATCCTCTTTCTAGAACTATCAGGCCAGCCCAGGAATGTTCTTGGCTTGGCAATGGCAGAGATGCAGGAGAGCAGGTGGGAGCACACAGGACTTCTTGCAGCCTAAATTCAGGACTGGCATACTTCACTTCCATCTCATGATGTTGGTTAAAGCAAATTATATGGCTGAGTCAAGAAAGTTAAGAAGCAGGGAGTGCTGTCACCTACAGTGAAGGAAACTACAAAAGTGTATGGCAAAAGTCATGGAAACACGGAGCGGGGAGGAACTGAGGCCCTTGATGCAATTCAGCCCGATGTGTCAACCAAGCAATCATTTTGAGACCTACTGTTGATGACTGGTGGTTTCTCTTCCTCTATCTGACTCTGATTCATGAGTTAGCTCTCTTGGGAGTTCTGACAACCGTGGGAATCAGGTGTCTCTCCTGGAGGTGGTTGACACCGAGTGTTGCTTTTTCTAGTGTCTTACTCTGCACCGTCTCCCTTTGTGAAACTGCAGACCTCAGGGAGGAAGAAGTGTCTTCAAACTCTTGCATCATCAAGTAGGACACATTTGTGAAGTAACTGGGGTTTTTTCTTTGAATTTCTGAAATAGAGCTCCCTACACCCTCATAACTTACACTATCTGCCTCTGTAGAATTGCTTGCTTAACCTAAGTAACTCCATTTTGCCCCCTGTCTGACCTGCAGACTACCCTGCCTTCTGCATGAGAAACCATTGACTTTCTCATAGAAACAAAAACCATTGCATAGAAACGGGAGCCATACACAGTGAATTATTACATGAGAACGAACTATACACAGTGAAAACTTGTATGCTTGACTGCTCGAATGGCTCATTCTCAGCCTCTGTGACCTAGCTCCCTAGCTTGCTTTGTGCACCTGGACAAACCCGTGTGCCAACGGGATATAGCTTTTGCCTTTAAAAACCCCACAAGACCAAAGCCCAATGCCGCTATTCCTTGGTTGCTCCTTGGGAGATGGACGCTGGCCAGCTGGAGTGAATAAAGTGCCCTTTTCTGCACAAGTGGCATGTAAGTGCATTTCTTGTGGGTGCCTCACAACATCTCCAAACATCCTCCTTAAAGCACTCTATTTCCTTTAATAAGTTTTGGAACTTCACAAGTGGGTTCATTCACACTATAATCTGTTATTCCTGTATTTAACTAGTATTATACCTCTGTAACCTTTTTGCAGGTGTTGTATTTACTGAAACTTTGCAAGATGCAGTATCTTTTATTTGTTAATGGAAGAATCTCAGGCAAGGAATATTTTGCTTGGGTAATAGAGGGCCTCTGGAATTGAGATTACCTCCTGTACTTGAGCATGAGTCCTGATTATTGCACAGAATGGGTGCTCAAACGTGACATTAACTGACTATATGTGTAAAACTGTTAGTTTTGCCCTGCAAAATTCTACCCTTCCAAGGCAGAAATATGAAACTTTTTGACCTAGTTCTTGGGAGGGGTTAATACCGTTTAAGTCAATATTAATTTGGCCTCCAAAGACACATGTAACCTGGCCCTATCATTCGTTGAGTCTTGCACTCTTCTTTTCCCTTTCTGAAACATACATACCACAGAAGCCTTTCTTTTCCTCTTAAATACCAAGCTACTTTATGCCTTGGATCTTTGCACCACCCTGTTCATCACCCTGTTTCCTCTGCCTGAAATATTCTTCCCCTAACCATCTACCCTTCATCTTACTAAATTTCTGTACATCCTCCCAGACTCAGTTACATCATAATTTATTTGAGAAGCTATCCTGACCTCAGAGACAAGATTAGCCAATCTGCCACTCTGTGTCCTAGCACTCCTCATCTTTTTTCCTGGAGTTTTTTCATATTACTAGTGAGAGAATGAATCATTGTATAGTTTTCTGTTTGTTTTCCTCTGCAGTCTCTTTCGGTTCCTTGAAGATAAGGACCATTTTAGTGATCTCCAGTCTGTAGTTTGGCCCACACTTCTCTTTGTTGAATGAATGAATGAAGGAATGAAACTTTGCAGAGACATAGCTGCTCGGAAATGGAGTAGATTTTTAAACCAGCTCCCATCTTATGGGTTCCACAGTAGCCTTCACAGCCTCCAGGTAGCTGATATCCTTTGCTTGAACTCCTCCCCCTGACTGGGAACTCACTCAAATTGAGGTACCAATTCCATCTTTCTAAAAGTTATAAAATTTCCCTAATACACTAAAGTTCATCATTCCATAATTCTTACCCATCAATTTTATGTCCTGCTCCTTACGATTTTACAAAACAACTCTGCTACTTTATCTGACGATACTTTGGATGTTTGAAACAATGGTTGTAAACCCAAAGCGTTCTTTATTGAATACGTACTGTCTTATCTGCACACTTTATCAATATCATCTTCAATCCACAGTTCTCAGTGAGTTGCTATTATTATTTCCATTTTATAGATGAGGATTCTGAGGCTAAAAGAGTTTAAACAACTTACCCAAGAGCATGGAGCCAGTAAGTGGCAGAACCCAGATTTGAAATCAGGAACCATAGTTCATGTACTCAAGGTTCTTGCGTATCCAGAGGACTAACACAGACAGTGTATTCAACAAATGTGGAGGACTTAATAGAACTTAACACACTGGGTGTCTGTTTCTCTCTTATTTTTGACCTTTATATTCTTTTGAATAGTGCAACAAAATGCCTTTGACCACACTTCCTTGGAGCTGATGATCTTAGATTCTGTTGTTCATCCACTGGACAATCTTATGTGTAGGGCTGAGTCTTTAATTAAACACCCACTCCTTTACAGCCCTGAACATTGATAATGGCAACTACAAACGTTTTTAACCCTCTTACCTTTTTCACGCCATTTCTCCATCTGTTCCTGTGCTTCTTAGTACTTGGCCTCCAGCATTATTCAGATGTTCTCAGCCCCACACTTGCTCCTGCTCCCTCCTATATCAAGTACCTAACATTGCTCCTTTACTGGCATTGGTTGTCCTTGACATTGCTATTTAACTCATATCTGCTGCTGCATCTACCTCATGCAGCCCTGGGGAACAACCTAAAATAATTTCTAGATCAGTTTAGCTACATTATGCTGCCATAACCAACAATACCCACATTTTAGTGGTTTATACAGTAAGGGTTTATTTCTAACCATGCTAAATGTCATTATTGGATTAATAAGCAGACTGCTCATCATCACATCTCAGAAACGCAGGCTAATAGAGCAACCACTATCTTGAACATGGCCTGTTGTTGTGTCAGAAGAAAAAGAAAGACCTCTCACATCTCTCACCAACAACTGAACACTTGGTCTGGAAGTGACATTAGTCACATGGCCCCAGTCAATTACAAGGGGGCCAGAGAGTACAATCCAAGAGTGCAGACATTGGGGGTCCAGGAAATATTTGGTTTATATCTGATAACATAGTCCACAAGATTAAGATCAATCTTAGAGATAATTTATCTATATTAAACAAAAAGCTACTTAGTATGGCTCAAGTAAAATAAAAATTTATTATGAGGAATTGAGGAATTTTAATTGAATCCAAGGGTTTAAATATACAGTAGAACTTCACGCACTATACAAATTGAGACGTGGAAGGCTTTGAATGACTAGGTCTCTCTTCCCTTGGTCTCTTTGACTTAGAAACCAATGGTCTTTCATCTCTATTTCTTTGCACATTTGATTTACTCTCTTCCCTCGCCCCACAACTAGCCTTTTCTACTTATTTCTTAGCACAATTTAGGTGGCCCTAAAATTGATTACCCCAAAATAGCAGCCTGAACCCTTGAGTCTATTTGACTTTATAGTTTCAGAGTCTGTAGCTCGTTTTCCCAAATTCTCTCTGATCCTTGGGTCAGTTTTCTTTTACACACACTCCAATTAATAATGACCATTGACAGGGGGCAAAGATGATGTCAGGTCATAGTAAGAAGTCCTGCCTCTAGGGAGTACAAAGGAAGAATTGACAGGCATATTTAACACATTAACCTTTCCAAGCACCTTAAGTGGTCAATCATACAGTTCTTGAGAAAAAATAATTAGATATCATCTTCCCAAATAGTGTGGAACATCAGGAAAGCCCCAATGGTCTTCTTTTGTCTTATCTTTTCTAGCTGACTTCTGAAATTCTTCCTTATAATTTTGTGTCTTAAATATTAAGGTTTAAATCTCAGTTAAATTTAATATTCTCTCTCTTCTTTAATAAATCTCAGTTAAATTTAATATTCTTTCCATATTTTCCTGTCAACTAACTAATTACCTAATTAGTTAGCCAAATGATTATTGAGTACCTATAGTATAAAGGATTGTACTTTGTGTAACCAAAGGGAACTTCCCTCAAATTACTTAAAATCAAGTGTTTACAGGTTTACGTAAATTGAGATTCCGAGATCAACAGATCACAAGCACCTGAAGGTAGAGGAAAGAGAACTGACTTTTACAGAATATCCATTATGTGCCATGCACCAGTGTGCTGGGCCCTCTAAGAACACGTTCTCATAAATCTTTATATTACATCAACAGAGATGGTTATCATCATTATGATTTGAAGAGAAAAAAATTGAGATTAAGCAACCATCCGTGGTCACGTAGCTAGTGAGTGACAGAAACGGGATTTAACCTCAGGTTTTATAGATTCTAAAGTCTGTTTTTCTTCTTTGATCAAACTGCCTTCAAGAATGAGGCGGTGATATTGGCCAGAGTTGGCTTAATTAGGTGGGTCTTTGGCTCTGTTCATTCTCTCTCTGGTTCATAGCGTTACCTTTATAATCTCTCTTGTAAATCACCTCATGAGAAACTTGCTTTTCAGAGTCAATAAATAACTGGGTGGTTTTTGATTTGGGTTCTTTGTTAATTATTAGGGTTATGTTCAAATTCAAATAAAGCTTCATGATAAGATGAGGAGGCCACCCGAATGTGGGTTGATCATTAAAGATGGATCCGACACAGTCATGGTAGGAAATAAATTCTTATCAGAAACTGAGTTAACAATTGACTGGTTTGTCCCTGTACTAACGCTGTGGCCTCTCTTCCTGAGAGATGTTAACCCGTTCACATTGTTTTCATTTCAGAGTTGATCATTGTATTTTCCATGTCAGAGGCACATCTGACAGTTTATTAAATGGTCCCCACATGGCCTCAAAGAGCTCTGTCTTTGTCTATGAGTTCTTGTTTCATTCCCAGGAAATTGCTTCAGTCCTGGCGGAATATTGCAAACTGTAAAAGCTTCTCATCTTCCTCTGTTCTAAATGGTATTGACTAACAATCAAAAATTAAGGGGAGGTCCAATGGAATGGTGGAAAAACACAGAGCAAGGCAGACCTGGGTTTGAATCCTGGCTCCTCTGCTTAGTAGCCATGTAGACAAAGGCTAGTTATTTAACCTCTCTGATAGTTTTCAGATTTGGATAGATCTTGATAAAAGAGGCTAACAAAATATACCTCAGAGGCTTGTTACAGGGATTAAATGCAGTAAAGTAGGTATAAAATATTCAGTCAAATAATACAATTATAATACATTTATATAGGCCTGCCATGAATGACTATGTAGGCTGGAATTTGCATGACTCTAGGGGGTGTATTCATATTGTGGTCAGTGCTGTGCAGTGAATAACCTTCATAACCATGGTCATCCTACTTATCATACTGCCCAGTGCAAAGAAAGTGTACATAAAAAAAGACAGTCTTTATCATTATAACCCCTTCACTGGAATTTTCGTACTGGGTACTCTGTCTGGCTGCTTCTTTGGGTTATTGGGCAATCTGACTAAGTAGAAACCTAAGTAGAAACATCAGCTGGACACCACTTCTTCAGTAACACACCTCCATTTTAGATACATCAACCTATAGGCAAGTTCTGGCCTGGATTCATGGGGTACTTTTCCCATCCTAGAGCTAGAGCTTAGCTTTTTCATTTGCTTTGGAGGTAGAATCAGAGACCATGGATGAAAAAGAATGAGCTTAGTTTAGGAGACAAAGAATCTGCTTTTGGGGGTTAGGGTGTGGGCTTCAGACTGTTGGAACTTGAACTTAAAAAATTGTGGTGATCTTCTTGAATATCTGTTTCACAATCACAGAAGAACAGAAAAGCCTTTGAAAGTGATGACAAAAAGAGTTCAAGGATCAATAGAACTCGGTGACTAGGGAATTTAGCACTTCTTTAGAGAATAGCTGTGGGAGGCATAATTTATAATTAGATTGTCAAGCATTAATACAAATTTCTAAATGCTGGACTTTGGGTGCAATCAAATACCATTGTTAACTGTGCAGGAGCATTTTGTGGACCTTAAACAGCATTGATTTTAAATAAGTTGGAACCACACCTGCATTTTTAATGTACTGATTTGCTCTTACATTATAAGGTGATGTCTTATCCAAACTGGTGGATGCTCCATTTGCTCCACTTGTTTAGAAGTGCATCAAGAGAAAGAAAAGGGAAGAAAAAGTAGGAAATTACACCCATCTGGGAATCTTAAAAAGACTGGGTCTTTATCTTTCAAATGTCAGTGATTTTTTAAAAAATAATTTTTTTGTGGATTGGAATTGTACAGCTCAAGAGAAGGAGAGTGGGTTGTATGTGGAGGGTGAGGAATGAAGAATGAAACAATTAATACTTGTGAGTTCTGCTCTGTGACAAGTTCTTGCATATTTGTTTAATCCTCATAACATCTCCATGAGGCTTGGATTACTGTTCCCACTTTAAAAGGAGAAAAGCCAGGCTCAGAGAAGATAATTAATTTGCCCAATATGACACCTTTAGTACCAGCAGAGCTTAGGTTCTAACCTGTGTCTGCTGACTGCAGGCCATTCCCCATTCTTTTAGACAAGGGTCAGCAAATGTTTTTTGGAAAGGACTGTAGTAAGTACTTTAGGCTTTGTATGCCATATGGTATCTGTTGTATACTCAGCTTGCTGATGTAGAGCAAAACCAATCATCAACAATACGTGAACAAATGAGCACTGCTGTGTTCCAATAAAATTTTATTTACAAAAATAGGCAATGAGTAGGATTTGGTGTCTGCAAGCCTAATTTACCAAACCCTGCTTTAGTCCATACAGTTTCATGATAAAAAAAAATCAAAAGACCAGAAAAAAAGATAAACGTAGGTAGAATTTGGAGGAGGAAACTCTGTATTGTAATAAGCATCATAAACTCTCTTTCTAGTTTTTCTCATATACTGGGGGGAAAAGCTGTTTAATATACACTCTATGACTGTATCAGTTGTATGACTGTGTCAGTTCCTGGAATGCAACCAAACTCTTCTTTAAACACGTACATGCTGAATGTTTCAGGTATTACATCATGGTTAACCACAAAAGACTGGGTCAGGACATTTCCTGATTCACAAAAGCTGTTACAGTCCCTTTCCACGTGGGTAGCTGGTTAGTTTTCTTCTTGCCATGAACTACTTTTTAATGCAATCTTTAAATTTCCATATACAAATAAGCCATCATATTTTTGGAACAATTCCAATATCACAGAGCCAGGCAAAAGTTTAGATTTAAGGTAAATCTATAATGTTATTTTCTCTACTGAAGACATCATGAATGATGCATTTCTAAAAGGAAAATTTCTTTGCCGTTTGTTTATGTATTCATTTTCACATTTTATACAGATGGAGACTGCGAGTCCCCGAAGAAGATGCTGACTAAAACCGGTGAGAAAATATTTCTTTACAAAAATAAATGAATATTTGAAAAATGTGTGGGCCGAGCCCGCGGTGCACTCGGGAGAGTGTGGTGCTGGAAGCGCCGCGACACTCCCGCCGCGGGTTCGGATCCTATATAGGAATGGCTGGTGCACTCACTGGCTGAGTGCTGGTCACTAAACAGACAAAAAAAAAAAAAAAAAAAAAAAAAAAAAAGGAAAGAAAAATGTGAAAAAAACACACAAAACTCCAGCTTCTTAATTCTCACTAAATTCCATGGAAAATCACTGGCTTGTTCTTCTATAAGAAGGTATGGGACATCTGATAATTGAAAATTGCCTAATGCAATAACTAAACCAAATAATGTAACAGGAAACTAAAGACCAGAAGCCAATTTACAGTGGGGTTCAGGTCCAGTGGCTTAATATTCTGGTTCAGAAATCCTGCTGCAGTGGTTCAGGCTAGAGATGATGAGAGTCCAAATTGAAGCAGTCACTCTAACAGTGGTGAGAATGAATTTGAGAAATTTTTGGATACAGAATTGACAAAATGGGATATATTAGTTAAAGGTCATTACAGATGATGATAATGATGATGATATTGTTGATGATGATGGTGGTGGTGGTGAAGCTGATGATGATTTTTGGTGATGGGTAACAGAAACTAACTGATGAATTAAGCAGAAAAGGGGATTTATTGGAAACATTCTGGGGTAGTTCATATAATTGAAAAAAGGACTGGCTATTCAAATCTTGGGAAGACAGAAATCAGGGGATCTCCAGGGAACTCAGTAGTGAGCCTCATATATCTCCTCTCTAGAGTATTGCCATTAGGATTATTGACTTCCAATCTGTGTTTGATTAGTTCCATTCATGGTCCCAATTAAAGACTTCATCATACCCACGCACTTTGCTCTGTAACTCTGTAATCCCCTCTCACTCTAAGTCTGCAATTGGCCATGGAACAGTAGCAAATATGATGTGAGAAGAAACTTGAATAAGCACATGCAGATTCCCACTTGCTAGCTTGCTCTCTCTCTCTGCCATGAGAATATGTCTGGGTGATGTCCACATGGAGGAGAGCTCAGTCGTCCCAGTTGTCCAAGCTGAACACCCAGCTATGAGAGAAGACTCATCTGAGAACTGCCTATCCAACCTGCAGCTGACTGCAGACACGTGAGCGAGCCCCACCAAATCTAACTCAGATCAGCAGAACTGTCCAACTGACCTATAGACTCATGGGAAATAAATTGTTGCTTTAAATAAATTTTGTGAATATTTGCCACACAGCAACAGCCAACTGATACACCACTTCTGTGTCTCTTTATTCAATTTTCAATGTCTTGAATAAGAGGATTTGTTTGATTCAACTTGGTTCTTGTGTTATATCCCTGACCAGGGGTTAGGTGGTGTGGCTGAAACATTTCTGAACTAGAAAAACATCCCAACTGGTAATTTATTACATGGGGGATGGACTGGTATAAAATGGAGAATTGAAGACTCCTGGAATATTTGTAAATATTTCCAGAGGTTCACTAAACTCCTGAGAAGGAAAGGAGATTGTGAATCAGCATTGGAGAAATTGCTTGTTCATAAGGAACCAAAGAATGATAAAATATCAGCTGTTGATATTGGAAAGAAGGGGGTCAAATTCTGCTGGTGATGAATATGTGAATACATGGTAATATGATGCCTACAGTATATCCAATAGTATTAAAAGTAATAATCTGGGCCAGAAATAAAAACATTTATGTTATCATATAATATACAAACTTTTTTCAGGCAACCTGCCCATGAGTCACCTTCTTGTGGTATTTATCGCTGTGCTTTTCTTCCTTTCCATAATCATAGACTTCTAGAACTAGAGGGGGCTGAGACCCTCTGGCTAGAGAAGCACAATCCCAGATAGACTCAATCTGCACATAGTTACTGAATTCCAGCCACACGCTTTGTGCACAGGGAAGGTGCAAGCAAACAGTCCCAGGGGCCAGGTGTTTCCAGCTACTGGTTAGTTGGTAATTAATGTGATCCTAATCATAACAAGGAAGCACTCAGTTTCTCTGTTTCATTTCTTGCACTTTGTAACCCTCTGCATGCGTATCTGGGCTAAGTCTCTGTACCGTAGCAGCTGAGCTGAGAGGAATGTGTTGAGAGGAACGACATGTGGGAATACTTTCCTTATGTGACTTCTTGAAGTCAACTGTCTCTTAACTATCATCTCCTTTCTTCTCTCCCTCTCTCCCTCCTTCCCTTCCCTTATTAGCCTTTAATCTTTTCCCTTTTTTTTTTCTTTGAAAAAATACTGATTAAATCCTGGTGTTTAAACTGTGTTATTTAGACACCCTACCTGACCTCAAGTTGGCCACAATCTAGCATATGCTGTGGGGGAAAAAGCTGAAGTTTTGTTCAGATCTTAGAATGAAACTAACAATCATGGAAAATTATGGTTTTTATATTATTCCAGTTGTTTACATAAAATATCTCATTTAATCCACACAGAAACTCTATAACTTAGGTATCATTCTCCTCATTAGTGGATAGGTAATTTTCTCAAAGTCATACAGCTAAGATGTGGCAGAACTAGGATTTGAGTGTGAGTTTTCAGAGTTCTGACTGTTAAGCCTGTGCTCATCTCTCTGCACATTCCAACAGCTCCATCACCTTTCAGCTAAATTTCCTCTCATAAAATGAGACATAGTTCTCTCTGCACATTCCAACAGCTCCATCACCCTTCAGCTAAATTTCCTCTCATAAAATGAGACATATTATTCAGCTATTGCTGTAATAATGCTGCATAACAAACAACCCCCCAAATCATTGGCTTATAGCAAAGAGCACTTATTTTTCTCACTTGTGGGTCTGGAGTTGGCTGGCATTTGGCTTATCTCAGCTGGATCTGGACAGAGTCATCTCGGTCTGGCTTCATCACGCAAGTTGGATGCAGGTCTACTCCAAACGTCTGCTCAATCTCCTTCTACCAGATCCTTGGACATCTTCTCACCATGAACAACAGGCATGCAAGACAGACAGCAGACCCTCTAAAGCCACTGCTCACATTGTATTCACTATCATTTCATCAGCTATTATGGATTGAATTGTGTCTCCCCAAAGTTTGCTGTGTTGGAGGCTTGGTCCCCACTGTGAAAGTGTGAAGAGGGTGGGAAATCCTATTGGGATGGTTGAAAGGTGGGGTCTTAAAGAGGTGATCAGATTGTAGGACTGTGCCATAGTGAATGGATTAATAATGGTGGTCAGTGGCATGGTTCTAAGGATTTTAAAAGGAGAGCATGTCAGAGTCTTTCCTTCTCTGCTCTGCCATTTTCTACTATGTGAGATCCCTGAGTTGCTGTAGAGCCACCACCAAAAAAGACCCTCACCAGATGTATTCCCTGGGTTTGGACTACTCAGCCTCTGAAAGTGTAAGCAATAAATTTTGTTTTCTTATAAATCACCCAGTTCTAGGTATTTTGTTGTAAGCAACAGAAATGGACTAATACATCAGTCAAAACAAGTCACTTCCAATCTGTGCTTGGTTAGTGGCCAGCCAAAATCTTGGATTTAGGGAATTTCAGTCCCCCTGTAGTGAAAGGAACTGTAATATTACATGACAAAATGTTCAGAAGTATAATTCTATAAGAGAGGGGGTGAAAAACTGGGAACAATAATTCAGTCTACTGCAGTCCCAAACCAGCAAGATGGCCAAGCAGGTGTGCATTGGTGATCTAGCCTTTAGTGGTGTTTAGAGTTAAAAGTCCTGGGTTTGGGTCTTGGCTTTGTCATTTCCTGACCACAGAGCATTTGACCTCACACCCTTACCTTCTGAGCCCTTATGTGTGTGATCATGATAATCCCTGTTCCATGTGCTCATTGTGTGGCTCTGAGAGAGCAAATGTGAACTGCTTTGTAAACTTTACTGTGGTATTCAAAATTTAACTGTTAGTATTTGCAGTGAATTGAATTATGTCCCCCCAAAACTCATTGAAGCTTGAATAGTGTTTCCCAAGCTTTATGTATAGAAACTTAGCCCCCACTGTGACTGTTAAGAGGGTGGGAAATCCTATTATGGTAATTGTAAGGTGTAGCCTTGAAGAAGTGATTGGATTGTAGGATCATGCAGTAATAAATGGATTAAAAATGGTGGTCAGGGGCATGGTTCTGAGGGCTTTAAAAGAAGAGGAGAGTCTGTCTTCCTCTCTCTCTGCTCTCTCTGCTCCACCATCTTGCAATGTGAGACCCCTGGGTTGCTGTTGCCATCACCAGATGGACTTTGGACTTCCCAGCCTCAGAAACTGTAAGCAATAAATGTTGTTTTTCTTTATAAATCACCCAGTTCCAGGTATTTTGTTATAAGCAACAAAAACGGACTAATACAGTATTGCTATTTGTTATTTTTATCAAAGTTACTACCACCTTAATTAGGGTATTCTTGAAGTCTTGTTGGGAAGCACCTGGCAATCCACAATAGGAGAACCAGGTGGTCTGTGGGCTGTGGCATGAATGCTTATTTATTGTGTGATAGCATCTATGGTTTGGTTTCTGGTATTATTAAGTTATTTGTTTATAATATTTAATAAAAGCAGGCAGTGTCTGGCCTGCAGCTTGTCAGAGGCAGTCCAACCTTTCCATTTCCTAGGGTGTGGTTTTCATTTGGGGCAGCCCCAAGTGGAATGAGGGTGGTTGGTGGTTCGTGGGCATCATGTATTTCTCCAAAGTGGTCTGCAGTCTGCAGGAGCTTGAGAGCCCTTCTTCCCATGAGTGCCCTGACTCTGGAGCTGAAAGCATTCACACAGTTTTGATTGCTTCATAATGGGCTGAACCCTCTCTCCATCAAGCAAACACAAATAGTGCTTGAGGTGAGCAAGAAAAGTTAGGAGGTAACCTCTGCCAGAATCAGCTAGCTGTAAATGTGGGTGCAAAGCAATATCCCCCTGAAGAAAAAATCCACATCAAGAAAGGAGAGGGAGGAAGAAGTTGCTATTATAAACTGAATAGAACATTCCTAAGATAAACCTAAACATATTTTGCAAGGTTTGCATGTTTGCCCAATTGACCTCCAATATATGAAATTCAGTTCTCTACTACTCAGTCCAATCAATAGTTCTTGAGACTAGTATCAATAATCCAGGGATAAGCTTTAACTCAGAGATGAATAAACTGCTCTTAAGAAACTCCAGCTTGTGGTGAACACATACACATTTAAGAAAATTTAGGGGGTAGGAATGAGGCAGACTTGGGCTAAGTTCTTGAAGAAGGTCTTGACCTCACTAATTCTCAGTTTCCTCATCTGTAAAAAGGGGACAATACTGTGCATCTCATAGAGTTCATCTGATAGTGATTCATTTATTTAAAAATATTAAATAAGCCCCTGTTTTGAGTCAGGAGATGTGCCAGCCTTCAAGGAGCCCACAGACTTACAGGAGAGGCAAATATTAAACAAATAAGCACAAAGCAATGGTTCATAATAATCTCGAGAAGTTCTAAGACCATATTCAGGGTATGTGGGATATGGGGTAACGGAAGAGGAAAGTATAGAGTATGGGGTGTTTCGAGGGCTTAACTTAGGCTAGATAGTCATGGACTGCTTCCCTCTTAAGCAGAAGTAGGAAGAATGCTTGTGACTTTGCAAGGCCCACCCATGTATGTGTGCATGTACACAACTCATGTGTTGAGGTTGGGAAAGCAGAATGTTTCTGGGAGAGGAGATGATGTAAGTGAAGACGTTTTGGTGGAAGGGAGGCTTGCACCCCAGGAAGGGAGAGAAGGCCAGCATGGCAGGAGTGAAGTGAGAGGGCTAGAGAGACAGACAGGGGCTATGTGTGTACAAATCATATTAAGGGCTTGAATTTTGTTTTAAGACCACTGTGAAGCTATTACAGGGATTTAAATGGTCTGGTGGTGGCCAGGATTTGATGTGCTGCAATGTGGGCCATGGGTGGGAAGAAAGCAAAGACTGCTGTGGGGAGGGAAAAGTCGTGAATCTACTGCAGTCTTCCAGGACAGAGGTGATACTGGCTTCCTAGGTGTTAGGAGTAGAGATGGAGAAAAAGACAGTCTAGAAACAATCTGAGGAGGTCACCAATGTCAAGCCCACTATCGATCATCATGTTGCAAAATTCATTGGTCTATTCTTTTTCCTTGTATAGCTCTAAATTTGACACAAACTGATCATATTGATCATGACCTTCTTGCAGCATTTTCTTCCCCTTGTTTCTGGGATGCCACCATTTCTTGGATTCCCCCTAATGCACTGACCCCTTCTTGGTTTGCTTTGCTGCATGTCTCTAATCTTCAAGATTTGCAAATTATTTTCTTTCCTTTGAGTCACTTCCTCCTAAATTACTATTTCCATTCTACCTTCCCCTGACTTAAATATCCAGTTGATATCCCTACTTGGATATCTAATAGTCTTGAAAGGTATCACATACAAAATGGAACTGTTAATTCTCCTTATCTTCTATGTCTTACAATTCCCGTTCTCCCTCGTTACTTAGGGAAAAAGCACTGAAGCCATCCTTGACTCCTCTCTTTTCTCATAATTCACATCCAGTCCCTCAGCACATCCTGGAAGCTTGCTGTAGGTTGATTGCTTAAATGACCTCAGTTTATGCTATTCTTGTATCCACATCCTTTGCAATGTGGCTTTACAGCTTCTCCCATTAAAACTTGAAGTTTGTTTTGCCACCTTTGAATAGAGGCTAATTTTGTGAGTTGCTCTGCCAACAGAATGAAAGGCAGACTATACAAATGGTAAATGTCCAGACTATATATAAAGATATAACTTAGACCTACAACCTGCAGCAACCATTTCAGGAAACCAAACAATAACTTCTGTAACAATTGGCTCCAAATAATCAGGACTTGATTAATAATTGACAGTTTTTTAAGATTTTGCCCCCACATCCAAATTAAGACCAACTAGAGAAAGCTGAATACACACACTTAACCAATCACATAGCATGCCTGCTTCTAGTTAGCTCACCTATGGTTTCCCCAGGCCACCAACCTTCAATCAGGGCACATCCAGTAAACCTTCCCTTTTTTCCCCTATACATCTTCCCTCTCCTCTGCCTGCCTTGGAATCTCTGCCAAATGCAAGTAACTGTGGCTGACTTCCTTGCTATGTCAAGCTCTGAATAAATAGGCTTTGCTCGTTCTCATTTGTGTGGTCTTCATGTATTTCCACAAGACTATGGTAGTAACAATGCACCCATTCTATGTCCCAGTCTCAAGAGGCCTTTGCCAATTAGTGAGTCTTCTCTCCTTTCTTGCTTTTCTGCCATCATCATGAGAACAAGCTGGGCTAGTCTCTTAGGAGTTCAGGGGCTTGCTAGCATTCAAAACATTATATGGAACAGAGCTCAGGTATTCTTTTGAGATAGAGTATACTTTGCAATGGAGCTGAATTAAGAAGCCAAAATAAGGAAGCAGAGAAACTTAGAAAGTGATTTTGGGGTTATTTCGGTGATGGCGTGGTAGAAAGGATTTAGTTTTCCAGTCGGGTTAACAAACTTGCTGGCCGAGAATAGTGCTAAGGTGGGTTACTCTTTGGTGACGACAAGAAGTTAATTGAAGGAGGAGGCAGACTAAACTATGATGCTGCTCCCAGTAATCAGCTGAGCAGGAGCTACTGTTGAAGCTCTGAGCAAATCAACTTCTACTGCATGCTGATCTATTGAGGGTGGAAGCTTATCGGAGAGGAGAATGAAGCTGTAGCATGTGAATGTTAATGCTTAGTAAGTATTATGAAAAACAAACAAACAAAAAAACCCAAAAAACCAGATTCACAGTTAGCACAGAAAACCTGTTAGGTGTGATGAACATGATAATGTCCCTAGGTTGGGATTTCTGTTGTGGAGAGGTACTGTGAGTGAGTCCTCATGAGCTCTCAGAAGGTTTGCTGCTATGGCTAGCAAAAGGCCACACTTTGCATTAACTAGACCACGGCTTATACCTGACTGGGAACACAACAACCAAGGAGATATTAATGAAACTAATTATGAACCATGTGGCCTAGGTTTCCACCTATCAATGTTCCTCCCCCCACCCCCCACTTTTCCCCCTTAGTGCAAGGGACATTTTGATTTATTGTATGCCATTTCTTCTTTTTTGCAATTTCATCCAACACAGGCACCATGCAATGTACTCTGTTTGGGATCCCTGTGTTTGTATCTCCTTAGAAGTCAGACCTGAGGACAGCACAGTGAGCAGACAGCTGCTGAAAACAGAATCTTTCTTTTCCCCTAAGAAGTTCACTAGAAAGTACCCAAGGGGCTGTCTGCAGTTCATTGTTACCTAACAGTGTCTGAGTGGTCACCTTTCGCCTCTGGCCTATGGATTCAACTCCAGTATTGTTTTTAGTGAATACACAACCTCAGGATCTTCTGTGTTAGTGTGATCATCAGATCTTTCCTTTTAGTTTTCTCTCTAGCTGTCAAACAAGTGATAATCTTGATGTCATTCAAAAGGCTTTGTGCTGGTTTTTACAATTAAAACAATTATGAATAAGATTCTGTGGGTTTACATACAAAATAAATAAGTGTAACCAAAAACATATCAGAAATTCCCGGTTCAAATTCTAGCTGGGTAACTTGGACAAGTCATTTGCTGGGCTATGGTTTCTTCAACTGCAAAGGGACATGGTCTCCAAAGTCTCTTCACCTCTAACATTGAATAATGTCAACTATATGCAAATTCTAAATTCAGAATTCTGCATAAATTCTAAATCCCATTTATTGAATGTTTAACACATGGTGAAGTGATTTCAAAAATTCATTTACCAAACACTCATTGCCCCTCCTATGTGCCAGGCACCGTCCTAGATGCTTGAAGAGAGCAGTGAGCAAGAGAGACAGGCTTCCCGCAATCCTGGGCCAACTTTCTGGTGGGAAAACTGGCCTAAAGTCCCACCATGATTAAGTAATGAGGCCAGATCTGAGTCCAGCTCTGTGTGACTCCAACATGCTTGTTCTTATTCCTTAAGCTTTATTTTCTGCTGATGAAAGAAAGACCCAGACTTTGGGCCCCTGGCTTTCTCTTGCAGGGACACACAAGCGGTGGTGATGGTTGGGAGGGTTTTTTTCATTCTGGAAGTTCAGCCTGACAGAATCCAACGTACTCATTGAAAGAGCATTTATTGATTGCCACCATAATTCTGGAAGTATGGCAAGTTGTGGCATGACACTATATATGTCTCTTCATACCTTCCTTGTAAAGGTGTGGAATTAATATTGAGACCTATTCTCTGAAAGTTCCAGCTTCTTTCTCTGTACTTTATCTCTGTGATGGGTTTGCTGTCAGTATAAGTAAGAATGTTAAGAGTTCTCCTGACAGAATAGACAATATAAAATTAAATATTTCTTCAACTTAGTGTCAGATCAGTCTGGCCTTCAGCAAAGACTTTAAACTCAAAATGAAAACCACCAAGAAAGACAACAAATAAACAAAACGCAGCACTATAATTTACCAGCTGTTTCACTTTGGCTCACTTAACTTCTCTGATTCCTATCAGGGAATTTTATCTGCATCTGCCTCAAATGAGACATAACCAGTGAAGTGCCTAGCATAGTGTCTGTAGCTATTATGGGTATTCAGTAAATACTAGTTCCCTTCTTCCTCGAGAAGTGAGGGACACACACGTTAGTTTCGCCAGCTTGTTCTCAGCTCCTGGAGGCTTAGCACAAGGAGAACTGAGCTGAGTGAAGCCTGCAGCCTGAGGAAATAGCCAGGGAAAGTTAGAGGCAGTTTAACTTGGGGATGCTGATCTTCTATCCATTTA
Source organism: Cynocephalus volans (assembly GCF_027409185.1). NCBI lineage: Eukaryota > Metazoa > Chordata > Mammalia > Dermoptera > Cynocephalidae > Cynocephalus > Cynocephalus volans. The sequence goes on from NC_084468.1 coordinate 15,769,300, forward strand.
TTCATATCTTTATACTATACCCATTTTATAGATGTGGAAAACTAAGGAACAGAGGAACTTAATTTTCCCAGCATTGTCCTGGTTAGGGCTAGAATTATTAAGCTCTAGAGTAATGAATTGGGTGAAAGGAGTTTGTAGCAATCACAGCTGTTTTCTTCGTCATAGACAGCCATGCACATGAGGAGAAATGCCTTTTTCATAGGCTTTCCATCTCTTTCTCTGTTGTTACCGGGGAGGGTAGACAGAAGGCTATGGATGGTTCCTCAGAATCTAGTTCTAACAGAGCAGCGCCAATGATCTCTTTCCTTGATGAAAGGTCACAGGACAGGTGTGCTATCTGTGATTCAGACACCAAGGAACCAAAGTTAATGTACTAGGCAGAGGCTAGGGGACTTTCGATTTCTTTCCATGCTATTGGCAAGGATGTTTAAAGGAAAAAGGACATTTGCTGAAAAGTAAGTGGCTTGATAGATACTAGATTTAGAACACTGTAGGGCTGGGATGAAAACTTTTGTCTTTCCATTAATGATCCAGACTCTCTTAATGCCAAAATATCAAAATGTGTTTAACTTTCTATCTACCACATACTTTCTTTTAGATCACTTTCTTTATTCCTCAGAACAGTCTTGTAAAGTAAGGCAGGTGTCAGCTCATTTTACTGATGGAAAAATGGAGGCTTTGAAAGATTCTTAACTTGCTCCAAGTTGTCCAGTTGGTTAAGAGGTGAGCTAGGTATTGTGAACTTCTTTTTAAGGATGAATTAACTATTTCAGAGAACTTAAACACTATGTTCATGAAGTCAGGTAGGAAGCCAATCCTTATGTTTGTAAAGCCAGTGCTTTTGCCAGAGTGTACAGGTGATAAACCCCAAAGGCTTCCTCACTTAGCCTGTGGCCGCATGTCGAAGTCTGGTGGGATAAGTGAGCTGAGTCAGTACACCACCTGCCTTCCTCTGCACCCCTTTTTTCCCCTAAGGCCGAGGGAGGGCATCACCTCCCCCACAATTTGTGTCTGTTGGTGTCCAGTCTGGTTGCTTCCCTGTGGTTGCCATGACAGCTGTGGCTGCAAACTCACTCTCTTCATCCTCGGACACCCATTAACTCTCTGACCTCCCCTGAGGATTAGTTCCATGAATCACCTGCCATCCAGACAATCTGCTTATGGGAGGGCAACCCTGCATTGTTTGCGTCATGAACTGCCAGCCACGTCCCATCCTCCCCCACTTCTCATCTGTCATTTGGGCTGGTGTCAGAAGCAGGGTCAGTTTACTTCCTACGGAGATGCTAACTTGGCAGACACAAATTGATTGATTTCTTTTAATCTGAGTGATGTTTGTGACGAGCATCCCAGGTAGGAGGGATAGGCAAGCCCGGGGACTGGAGTGGATATTTAGATTGATTGCTGTTGTATTTTAGAAGAAACACAAAGTAAATAGCAGATGTGGGCAGATGGCAGGTTTGTCTGACAGGCGGGTGACATCCACCGCCCGCATGGATTGCTTCCTGCTACAGTAGTCCTGCTCTACAGCATCGGCCTCCGCTTTTCCTCGTCATCACCTTTCTCTGTAAGGCAGTGCCTGCTCTATCTTGCTGTCCTTGCTATATTCTTCTAATGGCCAAATCCAGAAACTAATTGTCATCTTTGTCACTCTCCTTTCATCAACCACCCTTTTAGCAATCTCCTCACCTAATCTGAAAGGTCATTAGATCACGTTGGTTCTACCTCAGAAATATTCTCCATTCCGTACCTTCTGCTACTTGGTTCTCCATTTAATCCTTTTTTCAGGCCACCATCTATTTTCTAATGAACATTGCCATCACCTCCTAAGAGGCCTTCCAGTCTTAACTTCTCCAGTCTATTACCCAATCTAGTCTTGATTGGAGAGCAAATTTGATCACGTTACTTCCCTGCTAAAAAGCTTCAGTGACTCACTGCCTACAGAATGAAGTCCCAGCCTATATGAATTTCTTATAAATCTCTCTGTTATACAAGCCCTCTGTACCTCTCCAGTCTTTTACCCATCTATTCTCATCTTCAAAGCAATGTTAAACTCTTGCTTTTCCAGTAATATGCTATAATATTTTATATACTTATATCTTTGCACATGGTTACATCGTCTGAAAGAATCTTTCCATTTTCTGTCCCATGGAAAATTCTTATTCATCCTTCAAGACCCAGTTGAAATATCACACCTTTAGACCAGTCTTCCTTATCCCTTGGTTGAACCGAATAGCACCAAATACCTTATATGCTACCTCTGTTATACCAAGTGTCCTACTGCATGACATTTCTTTATTCATATGGTTCTTCTGCTGCTAGACTTGAAGAGAAACCATGTCTTATGTATCACTAAATCTTTATCACTTTGCAAGGTGGTTGTACATAATAAATTCTCAGTAAATGTTTTAGAATTATATGCAATGATTGGCCTCCAAATCTCACTGCTGGCAAAGATTTATTGAGAGCTTTTTAGGTGCAGAGCATTTAGAAACATTCCTTTCTACTGCGATATTCTGTATCTATTGCACAGGCTTCCTCTGCTTGTCACAGTGCCACATTGTTACCTAAAAACCTTATGTACTCCTTAACTCTCAGCTTAAGCATCACTGCCTCCTTAAAGCTTTTCTTTACTTACCCAGGTAAAATTAATCATTTCTTCCTTGGAATTCTCACAATTGAACCCACATAGTTATTTATTTCATTCTTTTATTGTAGTTAGCTGAATGTTTTTCTGAATAATCCTCCTTTGAAAAACTATTAATAAACAAAGCAATGCCCGTCCCTTCCACTCTACCAGAATTAATCGTGGCTTCCTTCATATTTTCGTAGCATTTGTTTCTAATTCTTACACAGCATTTGTCCTAGAGTATAATAGTTATTTGTTTATGCGTCTGAAAGATTTTGAGAAAGGATCTGTGCTTTATTCATCTGGCTTTCTTCATTGCCTAGCAGAAAACCTGACATATAGGTGCTAAACACTTCCTTGTTTAGTCCCTATATGAAATGAACTAAATTGAAATGATGTACACAGTAAGCTTTCTGAGAATAGTGATTTTATCTTACTCCTTGATTTTACCAAAGTAGCCCCTGGGAGAAAAGTGAAACAAAACACACTTTTGGTTGTGCCTACATGACAACCCAAAACATTTTTGAAATTGGAAAAAAAAAAAAAAAAGAAAAAAAAAAAAGAGCCTGTAGTATTGTTGATTTGTCACTAGAATGTGCCTAAAGTTTAATTAGAAATAAATTTCCCTCTAAAAGGGCTTTTGTGCTAGAGCTCACATACCCTGTAGTGGGAACTTACTGATAGACCTTGCTTATACATTTCTTGTAAAGTGAGTTGATGACTATGAAAACACAGTGTTGAGTATAAATATCCCGAACTACTCCCCCAGACTGCAGAATACCCAGGAGGTGTCTTAGGTTGTAAAATTAGTTGTCCATAGAAATGTTTGTATCTTAAAATGGCTCAGCATTCTATGTGATGCTTTGAATCAAAGCTACCCTATGTCATTTTTTTACCGCAGGATAATCCAGAACACTTTACTAACCCATCAAGAACCAACATAACTTAAGGTCAAGGCAAAATTGTCACATATAGTTGTGGCACAGTAGTTAAGAGCATGGGTCCTGGAAGTACGGGCTCTGTGTTCATATCTCAGGGCTGCTGTTACCTAGCAGAGTAAGCTTTCCAAGTCTCTTAACCACTTTTTCTCATCTGCAAAAATGGGCCTAATTCAGTGGGTTGTGCATGAGGCACAAGTGAGTTAACTTTTGAAAAGTCCTTAGAGCAGTGCCTTCCACATGCTAAGTGCTATGAAAGTATTTAAAATTTTCCTTCCCCTCGGTTTTCTTTTTTTGACATAGTTTTTCTGCTTGAAATGTTTTCCTTCATTCTCTTTCTCTGCTTAAGGGCTTATTTTTATTTCCATTTCTACTCCACCTTGAAGACTTTGGTGATCAATCCTACTTTCTGTCACATCTCCTACATCTGAAGGAGATGTGTACTTCCTATATTTGTACCCCCAATACATGGTAAATTCCTTGAGATTCTTCATTCATGATGACTATCAAGTGCCAAACAATGACTCAAGGTGCAACCATAGGGTGCTTAGACTTATGTCAAGTCAAACACATACGGTTTTCTAATTTTTTCCAGAGAGAGAAACAGATGTATGAGCATCTATCTATGGTAACAAAATAAATGTTGTACTTGGGCACCAATATTGTGTGGAAAAAAGGTATGAGGTTGTGTCACATTGGGCAGAATTTGAATTCTAATTCTTTTACCTGCTGGTTGTATGAGAGGGACATCCATTTGCCTCTCTGATTCTCATTTTTCTTGTCTGTATAATAGTAATTGTTATATTAGTTTTGTTGATTAGTGGTTAGCATTTGTATAGCTTGCAATACATTCAATAAATGAGTTAATATTGTTTGATTATGTGATCAAATTTCTTTGGTGCTATGAGAAAAGAGAAAATCAAGTTCCTATTGCCAAATGGTGAGAAAGCGGAGAGGTGAGGCTTACAGAAAAATGTTATTTGACTAAAGTGTGGAAGGATCACTAAGAATTTGCTAAGTGGAGAAAAGATAGCAAAAGTCAGTGATAATAGAAACAAATACTGATATGCTTCTCACTATGTTCTAAGCATTGCACCCGTGACAGCTCATTCAAGCCTTGTACAAGTGCTTAATGGTAGACACTTGACATTCCCATTTTACAGATGAGAAGACTGGGCACAAAGAAGATAAATAACTTTGCCAAGGTCACACAGCTAAGAAGAGGCACAGCTGAGGTTGGACCTAGGCCCAGAATTCATGCTCCTAAATACTCTACTTTGCAGCCTGAAGAGAAACCATCAAAAGTAGGGCAGTGGGAGAACCTAGTAGATTGTCTACCATGACTGGAATACATGAGGGTGGTATCATGGTAGTATATGTGAGGGTGGGGACTGGATAAATGAGGGTGGCAATTGCTTAGAGGTGAGAGTGAAGAGGTTAGTGAGGGTTTACTAGTGAGGGGCTTTGATTGCCATGCTAAGAAATCTGGATTTTATTTTATAAACCATGGGGAACCATGGTGGATTTCTAAGTTGGATAGTGAAATGATCAGAGTTTTATTTTAGAATGAGTGTTCTAGTAGCAGAATGGAGAGTAGACAGGAGCAGATAAAGGCCAGAAGCAAGAAGACTCCTTAGGAGAGCACTAGAGTACAACACCAGTCCAAGCAACACATGTTGATGGCTTGAACTAGGGAAGCAGCAGCAGGGATGGATCCAAGCGGTAGAGCCCATAGGACTTTGTGGTAGGAATCGCACTGCATGGATCATTATATTTTATTACTCCTTTCTTTCCAATAGCCCGTGCTTCTTTAAGCTGGCATGTGCTTCCTAGTTTGTCCAGATTGAGGTTTTTCTTTTTCTTTTTTCTTTCTCTCCCTGAAATTGTCTTTACACTGTTATTTCTATTCTGGAGATTATAGCACATGATAATTATTATGCTTCAGGTTACAGCTCTTTGTAAAAATATACTATGATTATTGTTCATCTTTATTTTTTCCTTAATGCTTAATGGTATGTTTTTACTGGGCACCAATAATCACCTAATTGCTATGTAGTTATTGAAACCAGATATGATGCTCTGTTAAAGATTACCCTAATTATGAGGCAAGGTTAGCAGATTCTCTCTTTGCCTAGTTTAGGCCTGCAGAATCCTCAAAAAGCAAAAGGTTGAATAGGCATTGAAATCTCAGTACTACCCCATTCAGCATCCCTCTCATTTGGCTGTTGGGACAACCTTGGTACACAAATGGTCACACTCCTGCTTTGATGAGACCAGGCAGCATGAGAACCTGTAATAATACCCTGAGGCATGCCGGGAAAACCATTGTTGCCTAAAATGAGGACTGTCTGATAGGACATGGTACACTGTGCTTTTTTTTCTAGTTAGATTTCCAACCGTGAAAATATTATCTCTTCTTCCTTTACTATTTTTATATTCTTGTTCAAATGTATACCCAATGAATTTCTTATTATTTAATAATTTTAAAAAATTAATTAGAGTTTTGCTAATGTTTCTGGCACTAGAAATGATAGCAGCAGTTTAACCTTTAATTTATTAAGTGAATATTCGAATGCAACTATACATTGGTGGAGAAAGTAACTGTCCAGAAGAATGAAGCTGAAAATAGGCAAAGAACTACAATACAGATTCCATAGATGGCGTAGGCTGTATTCTGAACTAGTATTAAATGGTACTCATTACTCATGTCTATTCACTCACAAGGTCATTATCACACAAAAGGCATGCACTATAAATGTGCAGATCACACACAGCTGGAAGGAAAAGGAAATCTGTGGGCTCTCAGATGAAGGACCCCAGCAGATCCTGATAAGCTGAGGCAATAGATTCAAACTAAGATGTCAGTTTAAAGATGCCTTTACTTGATTCCAGAAAAACAATCACACGAGCATGCATTTGGAGATGAATCTTAGATGTCCTACATGAGGCAAAGATACAAATACAAACCATAAAGTTGTAGTGGAGATGGCAACTCTGGTATTTTAGAAAGTGGTTGGTAAGGAAAGAGACAAAAAGGGGATAGAAGTTCAAGGGAAGGGTAGTCTGCTGCCTTCTTTGAAAGCACAGAGCTATGGCTACAGGCTGAGGAGAGAGAGCTAATGGACAGTGTGAGGTCTCAGATGCTGGGAAAGGAGAGCACCTGATTATCCTGTTCCATTGGGTGGGGAGTGAGGCCCAGTGGGGATGAAAGAGGGTGTATTAAGAGCGTAGATGGAAGGATTAGCCTGGGCAGAAATGAAGGATACAGTATTCTGAGACACAAGGAAGGAGGGAAGCCTGAGTGAACAGAAGCCACTTTAAAGTTCCGTGGATTGTGTGGTGACAGGGGGAGGAGAGATGGATGTAATGAAACTGGAAGGCTTCAACCTTCTTAAAATAGTAGGTGAAGTCATCTGCCAAGTGTGAAAAGGTGACTTTTGTTGCTGGAGAACGGTGAGAAGAGGAACAGCAGATCTGGTAAATGCCAGTGCAGGGTGAAGGCTAACTCAGAGTTTAAAGAAGTGAGGCCTCGGTGTGACCTAGTTAAATACAAATCACATCTTGTCAGTCCACTGATCCAAATGCTACGGTGACCACCCATTGCGCTTTGAGATAAAGATCAAAATTCTTATCAGGTGCAGAGTTCCTCTGTCATCTGGCCTGCCTTCCTTGGCTGCCTTATCTTATTCTGGTCTCCACTGTGTGAAATGACTTTGGAGTCCTGCTAGCCCACTCTGTGCTTCGTGCTTCAGGGTTCTGCCTGGGATGTGCTTCTCCCAGCTCCTGGCCTGGTTAGTGTGTACTCATCCTTTGGAACCCAGAAGAAATCTGACTTTTCTTAGAAAGGCATCCTTAATCTACTTACTTAGTTTAGTTCCTCCTTCCATAGCATTCTTCTTTTTCTTTCTGTTTTACCCTAAATGTAATTAAATAGATCATTGTTAAGATAAATCAAGAGAAGTCTGGAAGAGAAATTAGCATGAATTTATGTGAGCTCAGGGCTGGCAGTATAATTGGTAGGGCCCAGTGCAAAATAGAATTGCCAGTACCTTGTTCAAAAATTATTAAGAATTTTGAGACATGACAGTAGAATATGAAACAAGCATGGAGCCCTTCTGAGCACAGGGCCTTGTGCAACTGTACATGTCATCCATTCAGGAAGCCAGCCCTGTGTGAGCTTCTCTTGCAGAGAACAGGGACTATGAACTCTGGATGTGGCCCAATGGAAGTTTAAAAGTAAGGCATTCTGTGGTGCTAGTGAGGACAGCGTTGAAAAGGTAAACCACTGTGTTTAGAACAGACTGGACCACAACAAGCAGTGAGAATGAGGCTGATGGACTGGCTGAGTAGGGAGCAGCAGAATGTCAGTGCAGTGGAATTTTGGAGTGATGGACACAATATAATAGAATGTCTATGCATTATTTATCGGTGCATCAAGTCAGCATTTAATTTATTAGCTCTTTCTGTTAGTGAGAGAAGTCTTCGGATTTTTCAGTCTCTCGAAAAGGGAGACCTTGAGAAATTTTAGAGAGGCACAGGTATTGAGTTTAAAGCTCAGCTTTAGAGTTATCAGGTCTATGACGTTGACAAGTTACTAACTTCTCTCTGTTTTAGTTTTTTTGGGGGGGTGCAGAGAGGGATGTGAAATTGTGATAATGTTAATATCTCCTGTGTTTTTTGTAAGAAACAAACTAGCGAATAAACAGTGCCTGGTTTGTAGTAAGTTATTATAATTTCACACTAGTGCACTATTAGTTTTCTCTTCAACACCATTTTCTTTCAGTAAGTTAGTTGAACTAGTCACAGTATTGCCATCTGTTGTAAGTAAGCTAAACTTCATTATTGGACTTAGGTGGATGTGAAGAATGTATTAGAGTCCCCCGCCACCCTTTTTTTTTTGAGCAAAAGGAACAAACTACAAAAGGTAATTTGTCTTCATTACGGTGCAGTAGTTTCTGGACACGTATCTAGAACACATTAGCAAATTAGTGTGCAATATATTTCAATGAACTCCAGCATTTTATATTTGTATCTCTAGAGTCAAAGAGCCTTCTCTTGGGCATCTCAAGATGATGACCAAGTGTTAGAAATTGTGGTCAACAAACAAGGTTTAATGGAATATGGTTCTGTCTTTTGTTTTAGTAATTCATGTGAAATTAAGCCAGTATCTGTTATTTATTGAGAACATAGTGTGTGGTTTTTTTACTGTTAGAATGACATTTTATTTTAGGTTGCTCTTTTCTGAAGAATATTCTGATCAATTCCTGAATCACTATGCCTAGCATTTTTCATTATACGTAAGGCCATAAACAAAGTCATCTGTGGATGAACCATATGACCACTAATGGCTTCCCAGTCTACATCTCCAGTTTACCTGGGTTCCAGGCATGAATCTACAATTGTCCACTAAACATTTTTACTTGGATGTCCTCAATATTTCAAACTGCACTTGCATCAAGACAAGTTTGTTATTTTTTCCACAAACCCAGCTGCTTCTTTCGAACAACTTACTTTTTGCATGACTCCTATAAAAAGATTGCCGAGTGTTGCAGAATCCACCTTGTTTATAATATATCCATTTTTAAATTTCTTGTACCATTGACTTAATTCGGTTCCTCAGCATCTTTGTCTTTGACCACTGTGGTAGCCTGTCAACGACCTCTTCCTTTCCAGTCTTCCTTTCCTTGAATCTACTCTATGCACAGATTAATCAGAACATTTTTTTCTAAACTAGTAATCTGATTGTGCTTTTAGTTATTTCTCTGTTGTTCACTAGATAAATTCCAAACTTTTTGGCCTGCAATACAAAGACTTGCACAATCTATGCCTAATCTCTCCACCTACATCTTCTGCCACTTAACAGTTCTTGGAGGGATACACTTGATATCTCCAGAGCTCACCAAAAGGGCACCTTACCCAAGTGTAGAGAGCTGGACGAGTCTCCTTGGAGGAGATGACATCTATGTTGAGTTGGCCAGACAAACATGAGAGGACCCTTATTATGAGATGTATACAAAAAATTATAATTATTTATTTACAGAGGCAAATAGCATCTGTACTAGGAAACCTTACTTTTTAAATAGTTTCTAAGTTGCACAAGTATTTACTTCAGTTGCTTTTTCTTTCCGACTGTCAAACTGTCCACATTTGATCTGCCTTGGAGATTTCTCTCCAGCCAGTGAAACTCTCCTTGTAAGACACAGGTCTTCAGTGGAAGAGCCAACCTGTGTTATCTATGCATTTAACACATAGTTGCTGAGTATTTAAAAGTACCGAGCGCTGTGCTACTTGCTGAGGATTATAACAGAGAATAATACTGACCCCATCCCTGCCCTAATGGAACTCACATTCTATTTGGGGAGACTATAAGTAAAAAAGTAAACTGACAAATAAGATAATTTCTAAGTTATAATAAAGTACAAAGGAAAAATCCATGGACCCAAGATAAAGACTGATAGAAAATAACAAACTTTACCTGATGTGGCAGACATTGGAGGCTTCTCGGAAGAGGTGACATTGAACCTGAGATCTGAAGAATTAGAACAGTGTGTGGGGAAGATTATTTCAACTGGAGGGATTAGTGTATATGGGGATCTTGGGGAGGGAAGTAATGTGGTGTTTGAAGAGGAATGTCAGGAGCCAGCATGACTGGAGTACATTGAGCAAGAGGAAGAGAGGTGGGAAATGAAGTTCTGGGGAAAAATCCTGGTCTGTAGGCCATGGTTCAGTTCTCAAAGCAATGGAAAGTCAGTGGGGGATTTTAAGCAAGTGTGATGGTGAAAGTGGGGTGGAAGAGGTGACGTTGTGGGGAGGTGTTGGTGGCCTGATCTTCCATTTTGGAAAACTGTCTGGCTGCTGCATTCAGAATAGATGGGTTGAGGATAAGCAGGGTCACAGGGAGGTCTCTTGGAGGTTGTTGCAATTGTCCAGTTCAGAGTTGACGGCAGACTGTACTATTCAGTCATTAATAAAACACTTGGCACCTACTGTGTGCAGTCCTCTTGCTAGGGATTTAAATATAAGGTACCATTACTGCATATAAAAAGCAAATCCCTTAGTAGAAGAGAAAAATTCAGAAATGTCTCTTGTAGGATTGACACATGCTGAGCTAGCAGTATGATGAATGAGCTGAGGCAACTCAGAGGACGGAGTGTTCATCCCGGGTGCAGCTGCAGTCAGTAGGCTTCACAGGAGAGACAGCAATGAGCTGGATCAAGGTCTCCAAAGTTAGAGAAAAGTTGACAGTGGGCCAGGGGTATAAAGAACATCTCCTGCTGTTGTCCCCTGTGGTGTGTGGCTGGGATTGAGGGTAAATTCTCAGATTTTGGGTGTGAAGTGAAGAACAGGAAACAGGGAGCAAAAGTATGCAAAATGCAACCAGTTATGCATCTTTCACAGTCTAGTTCTTATCAGCTTCAAGAATAACATTTTTGCCTGCCCTCTGATCTTCTTTTCCATTTTCCTTATTTGATGGAGTCATTGGCAAAGAGACTCTTGCTAATGAAGTCGAGCTGACTTCATAACCCCGGAAGACTTGGTGTGCTGTTCTATGGCTGAAGTTTCCACTGTGATTGGATGAGACCCAAAACTAGGAGTTGACTACTTCTGGTGATTAAAAGCTCCCTTGATGATATTTCAGAGGGATTGTTCAAAGCTTTTAGTGCCACTGAGGAGGGAATTACACTTTGCTTCCCTAAAACTCCTTCGGTACTTGTGCATGAATATGGCAGACTTTCTTTCCTGCTGTACAACACTACAGAGAATTTCCTTTTAAGAGCAGCAGCCTTTAAGCAGGATGTTAAGTGATTCCTGTGTATATAATTTATAAGGCACTTGGAGCTTTTCATATGAAAGCACATTGGAAAAGTAAATTATTATTATTTATGTTGTAATTTACTTATTTTATCCTGTTTTTATATGAGATATTAGTTTCTGAGCTCAGGATTCAAGGCAGAACTGTTGATCATCAAGAGAAAAAGGAATAGACTGGAAAACCAGGAAAATTAGGGATGAACAGTCAAACCAGCTAAGGATGAGTAGTGTATGACATTTGTTTTTCCTTGAAATTATATTTCTTGCTAGGTGTTGTGCAGATATTTTTTCTTAGATTCCTATATAAATAGGATCCTGAGAAGTGATTTACTGGAGCTCACACATGCACATACACACACATTACCTAAACCTACAAATTATTTGAAACATCTGTTTTACTTCTGCCTCCATGCATCTGATAAACAAATAGATTAATTACATAGTTAGGACTGTGATGCTGTTAAATCAAGATGCAGAAAATAAAATAATGAACTTCTGCCTGTCTGCCTCCCATCAATGAGCTTGCTCTGGATACCGGTACCTTGTTGGGCTTTAGACATTTATTATGCCCAGGGGGCAGAAATGGGAATGGAAGCATAATATAATATTTGATTAATGTTTCAATCTCTTTAGGATAAAAAAATCACAGGTTAAATCAACTTTTTTCCATTATTAAGTCACATTAATTAAAATATTCTAGGGTCTTTTAGGTCATATACTTTGAGTATATTTATATTAGTTAGAGTTAGACTTGAGTGTGTACAAAGAAAAACACCAACCCCCCCCAAGGACTTAAGTAAAGAAGAAGTTTTATTTTTTCTCAATTAAAGAGAATTGGGAGTAGGTAGGGCTGGGGTGGAGGCTCCCTGGTTATTAGGAAGCCAGGCTCCTTCTATATTGTTTCTCTGACATCCAAAGCAGGTTGCCTCTTGATCCAAAACATCTACCAGGGTTTCAGCCAACATATGAGGGTATTTCAAAAAGTTCATGGAAAGATTTGCATTATCTTTCAATTCTATTTTTCCACAAACTTTATGAAGTACCCTCTTATTAGCGTCCCTGGTAACTGTCAGAAGAAAGGGATGAAGAAAGGTGTATACCCCTTTTAAGGAGACTTCCTAGAAATCTCACTAACCCGTCCTGTTTATATTTAGTTGCCAAAAATTAGTTACATAACCTGAAACCAGCTGAAAGAAATGCTGGGAAATACAATCTTTGTGACAATGCATATAGCTTGAAATGTACCTTTCTGTTTCTAAGGCAGATAGGAAGAATGGACCTCAGAAGCCCATTTGTGACTTCTGCTGTAGTACTTATTTCAGGTTGATCTGAAATAAATCTTTCAGAAGATGAAGAACTTGATTTGATTTAAATTCAGTTGGTTTTATTGGGTATAGGGATGCGGTGTAGTGTAGTGAAATGAATTCTAAAGTACTGAATTCTACTTCTAACTTAAAATGATGTTTGGCTTCCATATCCTCATCTCTAAATAAGGGGTTGTATTATAAGTCCTCCAGGAATTCTTTCAACTCTTATTCTCTTATCTGGTTTCTCAGGTTTTACAGCAGAGGTCAGTGGTATGTCTATATACACTCATATATAATTATATGATAGATAATTTTAAAATCGATTTCTATAGAAATAAAAGATGAATACATAGAACCACATAAGTCGAGAGTGACTTGATTGATATTTTTCAATTTTCACATTCCTTGCTCTTAATGAGAAGAATTGTGCCTTGTGTGGAAGTTGAAATGCTGAGGGACTAAAGATGGGACATAATTGTCCTCTTTCAAATTGGAAGTCAACTTTCCAACTAAAAGAACAGGCCCTTCCCTCATTCTCCTTGTTTTCATTACTGTTGTGTTTCATTCGTGCCTTCTGTAGGAACTCTTGATCTGGAAGAATTGGAATGTGTGACAGAGTCCGTGGCACTTTGGGATGCCTGGGTATATTGCTGGTGTCTCTAGGAAATAATCATATGGGTAATTGTGTTTTCTCCCTCTCCTCTGTTTCCTGCTGTTTCCATTGTCCTGGAACAACTGTTCTGGAGCACGAGGTAGAGCTCTTCCCAGGACTTGCTTTGTGTCGCTTGGTGGCTGCTTTACAGGCCACAAGCGCCTCTCTTCACAGGAAGCTCTGCCCTTTCTACACCATCCTAGTATGTTTTGTCAGACAGAATTACTTTGAAGACACTAATGAGTCTGAAGATATTTGTATGAGAACTAACAGAAAAAAAGCAAAACAAAAAAATAACAACAAAAGAATGTGGGTTACATTTTCTTCCTAATTTCTGTAATTTTAAATCCTAAAGGGGAAAAAACCAGAAAATTGCATAATTCCTCTCAAGTCACATATGGAATAAGATAAAAGTACAAACAAACAAATAAACAAAATGAATAAATACTGCCTTTCCATGTTGTTAAAGCAAAAGATTAATAATTGGTTAGATGTTTTAGGTTGAATCATATAAAATTTCTTCCTTAGTAGGTCAAAAAATGTCACATATAGGCAATTCTTAATGGTTCAACCTCATAGCAGCAGTTTCTATTCTAGTTATGAAATAGGAATTTTTGATCTTAAAGCTAACTTCATTTGAAGTTTCTCCTTAGCTGAATGTTTTCATTAGAAGAGCATTTGGCTATTAGACAATATCTTTAAATTCAAGGAAATAGGTATTTATTATTGGTAATAAAGCAATGTAATTAAAAAATCTATCCTCTCTAAAGTAAAAAATCAAAAAGTTTAAATCAGACTTTCCAAAAAAAAAAAAAAAAAAATTTCAAAACCAAAAACTCAAACCAAAAAACTACATAATAGCATTAAAAAAAAAATCTAAAGAAAGTTTTACTGGTCCTTGAATTTCTGCTGAATCCATACATGAGCACATAATACAACAGAGCTGAAACAAAGCCTTTGCAAAATGAAATCTGTGAGAAAATTTATTCTGGAAAATGATACCCTCTGATAGCTCCAGTCCTCTAGAAAGGCAAAAATATACTGTTACAATTTATCTTAACAAGCCGATAGACACACATTTCCATCAGGAATGATTTAACATCCACACAGACACTTTGGGGGGAAACAGGATTCCTTCCCTTCTCCCTGCTTGGAGCTGACCCCTTCAGTGCCTTTATCCATGGGCTACAGTCCCTAAGCAATTCCTCAGCTTGGGTCAGCTCTTTCCAGGGTCAAGGATGATAAGGGGCACAGTACAAAATGTGACCAGCAGGGCCAGTGTGGAATTAATTGTGCAGCTCACTGTGGCTTGTTATTTCTTGACACTCCAGGGAACATGGCTGTGTCTGCTTTGGATGGTACTGATTTGTTTTTGGCTATAGAAGTACTAAAATCACCAGTTAGCTACCTGCTGGCTCCAGGGGGCTGAATCCTTATAAGGTAAATGCTAAGCGCCCCAGGTAGCCAACGCACGACCTGCCTGGTTACTAAGGAACCATTTGCCCAGCTGGTTACTAAGATAGGGAGGAGGAAAGAGAGGAAGAAAACCAGCAAAGGATGCAGAGTTCCGCCCCCTTCACCCTGGCTTCATTATGTTTTCAAATTTCAGACTCCTATTACCAACCCGAGGAGAAAAGCAATTCCCTAAAAACCAGGAATCCTCCGGATGTAAATAAAAGGTCCTGAGTGACATTTTACTTTTCTTCCCCTGAATTGATATGCAAATTTCTAATTTACTTAAAGCACACTGTCATGCATTATAATAAAGTCTAATGCATGCTTCCATGTAATTATGCGTAATAACCAGTGATCAGTGGGAGGAGGGAAGGAGAGGAGGGAATTGTGTTTCCAGCTGGCCCTCCACACCTGCAAATAACAGACAACTACTTTCAGTGTGGAGGAAACAAGATAATGACAGTACGATATTAAATACAAACATTAATTCTTGGGAACAAAACATAAGGAAGAGGTCTATCAATTAAGATGTGTGATAGCGAGCAACTTAAATTATATTCTGCATCATCTTAAAGAAAAATAAGGAAGAAGCAACATGAAAACCTTAATTTCCTACTTACAGCAATACTATTGAAGCTATTAGTCTTATTTTCTTTTTTAAATAGAGGTTTATCTGGGATCCTGGAACCCTATGTTGGGAACCACTCTTCATACTCATTTGCTTTGATTTAAGAACTAAGTTGCAAGAACATTCTCTCTCTCTCTGAAAGGACAAGTCAGAGCCTAGAGGAAAAATCTCAGGAGCCCAGTGGGGCCTCAAGATGTGAGGAAACACAACAATATAAGGAAATGCTTTGTGAACAGGAAAGTGTAACCCTAATGTTAGGGGCTGTTATTGTCCTGGCTGCTGTCACTGTGAGTTTTGTTATAAGAGTGTGTTCTTGTGAAGTTATCTGCAGAAAGAATTTCTTGACATTTAAACATACATTTCTATATGTGAGGCAGTTTAACATAGTTGTGAGAATCTTTGGAGGCTTCTGACCTTGTTTTACTTCCTAGGTCCATTAATTATTAGCTGTGTGATCTCGGGCAAGTTACTTAAGTTTCTTGAAGACTCAGTTTTCTCATCTGTAAAATGGCAATAAAAATAACTACAACTGGGGCTGACCCCGTGGCCCACTCGGGAGGGTGCGGCACTGGGAGTGCAGCGGCGCTCCCACCGCCAGTTCGGATCCTATATAGGGATGGCCGGTGTGCTCACTGGCTGAGCGCAGAGCGGATGACACCAAGCCAAGGGTTGCGATCCCCTTACCAGTCACAAAAACAAAAACAAAAACAAAAACAAACTACGACTGTAAGCACCTTATAGTGTATTTGTGAGAATCAAATAAAATAACACACCTATTGTATACAAAGCCTACTTCTTGGGGTCTGCAGATGATGCTTGTAAACAACAGCAACAAAAAACTATCTTACAATGGTAATCATTTATATCAGAGTTCAACTTCTCCTCAATGGTTTATACACAATAAAAGAAATGACGGAGTAAAAATGAACAGAATCCATGGACTGCAGAAGCTTCTCGTAAATGTTTTACATGTATTGTAGAGTAGGGCAGCCCAGAATGAGTGTCCATAGAGGGCAGGAGAAGAGCCAGCCAATCAGTGTTCAATTCTAGCCTTTTCCGCTTCTAAGTCTATGACCTTGGGCAAGTTTATTAACTTCCTTGGGTGACTCAGAGAAGACCATGCCTTTGGAGTAAGTATCTGATATGTACTAGGTAAATTAATGCACAAAGTACCTTTTGCTTCTGTTGAATTATGTGGAAATGAAAACACAGCCACCTTCTAGCTCCTGACATGGTAGAAAACACAGCTTCTAGCTCCTGACATGGTAGACAGATATTTCCCCAGATTCTAGTCCCTCTCTAGCTTTATGAGAGCAGCAGGATTTTCCAAGTGCTACTGGGAAAGAAAAGTGAGTCTTTTGGAATTGTAGGGTCTATAAGAGAGGGGACAGAAGCATGTAGGGGGACCACACTATGTAGGAAGGTAAATGGAGAAGTGGAGACTTAGAAGCTTGAACTCCATAGGCCAAGTCCCCTAAAGTGTAGATGCCAATGGACCAGAGACAGTGCTACCAGGACGATGTTGTGGGAAGTCCCAGAAGTGGCTGAATTTCTGAATCTATTCTAGCACCATAGCCCAGGGAATAGGTCAGGGCAAGCTAACTCACTTTACGAGTAGAATCCTTGCTTTCTTTGCTTTAAGGACTTCACTATTAATGCCTTAACCTCTGTATAGATTTAATTTTCTCTGTACTTGTGCCTCAAGTACTATTCCACAAGCTTTTGATGATAAACTGAGGAAATGTGTCAGCACCCAGGACACTGGACAGCTTGTGGACTTTGGATATCAAAAGGGTTTGGAAAGATTATCTGTAGCATATTAGTACACTCCAAGAAGGGAGCGGACACCCTCTTGTAATAAAGTGATAGACTCTTGGTGTGGTCTTAAACTTGGTGTGAGTGCATGTCTTAAAGCTTATTTTCAACAGGACTTTTCAGCACAAGCTGCAAAATCTCTGTTGGGTGCCTATTATGTTCCTAGTATTGTACCAGGGGCTGGGAATGTAGATGTGTTTATTTTACCATTCCTACCCATAAGGATCTCAACATTTCAAAGAAATGCAAATAGTCACTTTTAATATAATGTGTTAAGTGCTGTGACAGAAGCAGGTACTGATGAAAACCCTCGGCTCATTTTGGTAGACCAGAGAAGGCTGACAGAGTAAGATGATGCCTGAACTAAGATGTGAAACAGAAGCAAAGTGGGTGAAGAATTGGGGAAGGGATTTATATACTTGGGAAAAAACAAACAAAAGAATAGATATAGGACATAGAAGTAATCACAGTGAAGAAGTTGTTAGTAGAGGTCATTGGGGAATTGGGCTGGAGATGTTGTCTTAGTCTACATGAGGGACGGACAAACGTTCTCTGTAAAAAGCTAGGTAGTAAGTATTTTCAGTATTGGAAGGCATATGATCTCTGCCTTACCTGCTCAACTCTGGTGTCATAGTGTTAAAGCTGCCATAGACAATATGGAAACTCATGGGCTTGACAGAAGTTGGCCCGTGGGCTGTAGTTTGCCGATACCTGCTTATGTTATACCATCATTATGATAAATCTGCCAAATTCATTACATTACTATACATAATCTATGAAATGTCCTTTGATCTCATCTTCCTGTTTCATCTTATGGCTTTTCTTTTCCTTTTCTATTTTAGCAATTTTCTGGGTCAAAGTGTAAAATAAAATGAAGAATAAATAAGATAAAATCCCCTTGGGCCTTCATAGAATGAATTTATACAGATAGCTAAAGATGGGATTTTCTGCATGAGGCAGAACAGATGAATGTCTGCATCACTAAATCTGCAGTCAGTACTTGGCCACTTGGACAGAGATGAATGTCATTAAACTAACATTTGTTGAATGAAGACTCTATAATGGGCACTGTGCTAGATATTCTTACACAGTTCTCTTATTTCATAAGCTCTCTCTCACATAAATAACCAGCACTCTGTTTTATTCCCACATTTAAAAAAATTTTTGTAAGCTACATTTTATTCATTCATCCTTTATATAAAACCTAATTATTGACTTCTGCTGTCAAGCAATATAGAGTAAAAAGAACAGAATTACCCTCCCAATTTAGCAAATTAAAACACTGTAAGAAATGTATGAATCAACAATTTTCAGACATTGGAGAGCAGGCATGCAGGACAACCACACTTGAGGGAGAAGAAACAAATACTGTGAGCCCTAAAGTGGCCCAAGCTTACTGGACAAAGTATCATGACTAGAGCACAGGGAGAGGAAACACAGGATAAATTTGAGTTGAAAAGAGTAGTGCAAAGTTCAGAAGTGAAATGGTGGCTAGTCATGGGGAAGACTTATGGGTAGGATAGGGATGCACAGAGTGAGAGAGAGTGCTACGGAGATCTGCAGAAGGTTCAGATGAGTACTAATCCATATATGCATGTGAGAAAATGACCCAAAACTAGAACTACTTGAAAAAATGTAGACAGAATAATCCTGCAGGTCGCACAAGGCCAGGAATAATTTCATCTAGAGAGGAAACAGCTCAGGATTGTGCTTAGCTTTAGGAAAGGTTTTGCAACCGTGGTGGGGCAAAATTAGCCCTAGAGTAAGGGCTGCCCTAGTGTTGCTAAATAAAATTTAAAGCAAGGCTTGAAAGGATCAAAGAATTGTAGTGTAAGTTAACTGTGTCCCAGAACAAACCTCAGGAATTTAAAAAAGAAGAGAAAATAAAAGAACGTCCATTACTTCACAGCATAGAATTCACAAAGTCTGGCATCCAATAAAAAATTACATGGCATATAAAGGAGTGTAAAATACAAACCAGAATGAGGAAAAGAGTTGGTGAATCAAAACTTAGCCAAAAACATAAACTTACAAGGATTAAAAGTTTAGTATGCAAGGACATTAAGATAGTTATACCTATGTCTTTATGTTTAAGAAGGCAAAAAATTTTTGAACATGATAAGGAGAAACACGGAAGCTACTTTAAAAACCCAAATCAAACTTCTAGAGGTGAAAAAATGATGTGTGAGGTGAAAAATACACTGTACGGAACTAGTGAAAGATTAGAAATAAGTCACAAAAATAAAAGCTACCCAAAATAAAACACAAAGAGAAAAAGAAGAATAAAAATTAACAGAGCATCGGTGAGCTGAGAGAGTATCTCAAGCAGCTGAATATACAGTAACTGAGTTCCCAAAGGAGAGATGAGAAAACAAAGGGGAAAGACAGAAAAAAAATATATATTTAAAAAGTTCAAAATATTTCTAAATGTGATGAAAAATGCAACTGCACAGATCTAAGCATCTTAATAAACTTCAAGCAAAACCATGCCAAGGCACATTATAATCAAATTAAAACCAATAGTAACATGAAAATCTTAAAGTAGCCAAAGAGGGGGAAACAAAGTATGTAGAACATGAAGTTAAATTTGTAGAAATAAAAACACTAAAGTAATCACTAAAAAAATACAGCTCGTATATCAAAAAGGAGAAAATAGTGGAATCATAAAAAATACACAATTAACAGGGAGCAGAGAAAAAGAAAAGAAAAAACAAAGAATAAATTATATAAACAGAAAACAAATATCAAGATTGTAGATTTAAATACAATCTTGTCAATAATTACCTTAAATTTAAAGAAATTAAGCAACTATAAAAGGTGAATATTTTAGACTACATAAAAAAGCAAGACTCAACTATATACTGCCTACAAGATATGTAGTTTAAGAGTTAAATATAAAACTTGAAACTACAGAACTCTTAAATGAAAACATACGGGAAACACTTCAGGAAGCAGGACTGGGCAAAAAGTTTATGAATAAGACCCCCAAAGCATAAGGAACAAAAGAAAAAAAATAAACAAATGGGATTGTATCAAAGTAAATATCTTCTCCACAGCAAAAGAAACAATAAACAGAGAGAAAGGAAAATGCACAGAATGTGAGAAAATATTTGCAAACTATGCATCTGAGAAGGGATTACTATCCAGAATACACAAGGAACTCAAACAACTTAACACTAAAAAAACCAAGTAACCCAATTAAAAAGTGGGCAAAGGAACTGAATAGTCATTTCCCCAAAGAATATATACAAATGGCCAACAGACACATGAAAAAATGCCCAACATCACTAAGCATCAGAGAAATGTAAAGCAAAACCACACTGAGATATCATTCCACCCCAGTTAGTCTGGCCATCATAAAAGTGATGGAAAATAACAAATGCTGGTGAGGATGCGGAGAAAAGGGAACACTCCTACCCTACAGGTAGGATTGTAAATTAGTGCAGCCTTTATGGAAAATGGTATGGAGTTTCCTCAAGGAGCTACAGATAGAACTTCCATACGATCCAGCAATCCCACTGCTGGGAACATACCCATCAAGTTGAAGGGCTGATACCCGAACTTCAACATTTATCGCAGCTCTACGTATTTACAGTAGCCAAGAGTTGGAACCAACCTAAATGTACATCGATGGATGACTGGATAAGGAGAATGTAGTATATATACACAATGGAGTACTACTGTGCCATAAGAAAGAATGAAATTCTGCCATTCACAGTAACATGGATGAACTTAGAGAAAATTATGTTAAGTAAAATAAGCCAGGCACAGATAGAGAAATACTGCATGTCCTCACTCGTAAGTGAGAGTTAAAAAAATAAACAAATAAATAAAAAAGAAAGAAAGAAAGACACAGCAATCACAATAATACATTGAACAATCAAAAGATGAGAACAGAACTGAGGTTACCAGAGGTGAGAAGGAAGGAAGGGCAGGGGTTATCTAGAAATCGGTAAAAGCCACAAAAAAAGATTACATTGTGCATAATGTTGAATATGCTAATTATCCTGATCTGAGAATCGCATATTACACACAGCTATTGATATTCAATGCTGTACCCCTGCAAATATGTATAATCAATTATTTTGCAATTAAAAGAACGATATGTACTTTATATATAAAGACACAAACAGATTAAAATAATGAAGATGGAAACAGATATACCATGCTAAACTAATCAAAAGAAAGCTGGAGTTATTATATTAATATTAGACTAAGTAGATTTCAAAGCAAATGCCATCTCCAGGGATAAAGAGCTTAGTTTCATAAACATAAAATGATCAGTTCATCACCTATTAACAGAGTTCAAAATACACGCAGCAAAAACTGATAGAACTACCGGAAGAAATAATTAAATTCATGAATACAGTGGAGAATTTCAATGTTCCTATCTCCATAGTTGATGGATATCTGCAGATCAGTAAGCACATAGAAAAATTATCAATATTATCAATAACTTGATCACATTGACATTTATAGTATATTATACTCAACAAGAGCACAATATACATTCTTTTCAAGTTTGTATGAAACATTTGCTAAAACAGATATGGAACATTTACTAAGACAGAACATATTATGGGCTGTATGCCAAGTTTCAATAAATTCAAAAATATTTGAGACATATAAAGTCATATGTTTTCAGACCACATAGAATTTAAAAATCAATAATACAAAAATATCTGGGAAATCCTAAAATGTTTGAAAACTAAACAACACACTTCTAGATAACCTACAAGCAAAGTTAAAAGTATTTAAAAAACTTAGTGGAAATAAGTTCCTAAAATTTCAAAATTTGTGGACTATAAATAAAGTAATGCCTACAGGGACATTTATAACACTAAATACCTATATTAGAAAAGAAGGTTTCAAATCAATGACCTAAGCTTCCACATTAAGACACTACAAAAGAAGAGCAAATTAAACCCAAGGTAAGTAGTAGGAGAAGAAAAAAAAAATGACAAAGGTGAGAGGGGAAAGCAGAAATAAACAAAATAGAAATTTTAAAAAATAGAGAAAAATTAATGAAGCCAAAAGGTGGTTCTCTGAGATTAATAAAATTGATAAACTCTAGCTAAACTGATCAGGAAAATAAGAGACATGACACATATCACCAATACCAGGAATGAAAGGAGATACTATGCACATTAAAGGGATAATTAAGGATTGTTATTAACTTTATCTTAATAAATCCAACAACTTAGATAAAATGGTCAAATTCCTTCAAAGACACAAACTACCAAAGCTCACTCAAGAAGATTTAGATAACCCGAATAGCTAATAAACAATTTTTATGTGTTGTAAAAACATTTCCAGAAAGAAAACTCAGGCTCAAATGGCTTCATGGGTAAATTTGACTAAACATGTAAATAAGATGTAATAAAAAAGTATACATAAAGTATTCCAGAAAAATTAAAAGGAGGGAACACTCCTTAACATATTCTATGAGACCATAATTACCCTGACACCCAAACCAGGCAAAGATACAAAAAAGGAAAACTAGTCTTTCTCGTGAACACAGGCACAGACAAAAATTCTTGACAAAACTAACCTGGCAATACGGAGAAAGGATAATATATTATGACCAAGTGAACTTTATCCCAGGGATCTAACACCAGTTCAATAGTCCAGAATCAATCAATATGATTCACATCAACAGATGAAAAAACACCAAAAAAAATCAGATGGTAATGTCATGAGATGCAGAAAAATCATTTAATGTAATTTAACATCGATTCATGACAGAAACTCTCAGCAAAGTAGGAAAAGAAAGAAACTTCCTTAACCTAATTTAGGACATCTATGATCTATTTAATATGTCTACATGTTTAATATGTATATTAATTAAATATATAATTATATATATTTAATATATCTACACCTATTTAATATAGAAAGATTGAATGCTTTTCCCTAGTAGATGGATAACTTGTTCTTAAGGTAGATCTGTTTTTAGTTCTCTGAGGAAATTCTATACTGTTTTCCACAATGGCTGTATCAATTTACATTGTCACCAACAATGTAGGAGAGTTCCCTTTTCTCTGTATCCTTGCCAGTACTTGTTATTTCCTATCTTGTCAATAACAGCCATTCTAACTGGAGTGAAATGATATCTCATTGCAGTTTTAATTTGCATTTCACTGACGATTAGTGATTTTGAGCATTCCTTCATGTGCTTGTTGGCCATTTGTATGTCTTCTTTTGAGAAATGTCTGTTCAGGTCCTTTGTGAATTTTTTAATTGGGTTATTTGCAATTTTTGATGTTGAGTTGTTTTATTAACCCCTTGTCTGATGTGTAGTTTGCAAACACTTTCTCCTATTCTGTAGATTGTCTCTTCACTTTGGTGACAATGTCCCTTGCTGTGCAGAAACTTTTAGTGCCTGTGCCTTTGTAATCTTGCTCAAAAAAGCTTCAGTCAAGGATGTCTGCTCTCACTGCTCCTACTCTACATGTTACTAGAGATCTTAGTCAGTATAATAAGACAAGAGTAAAGAACATACTGCATAGAGATTGGACAAGAACATTAAAACAATTGCTATTTGCAGATGACATGATTTGAGCAGATGCTGTTCAATAGATTGAATATTTGTAACCCACCAAAATTCATATGTTGAATCTTAATGCCCAATGTCATGGTATTTAGAGGTGTGGCCTTTGTGAAGTGATTAGGTTATGTGGGCAGAGCTCTCATGAATGGAATTAGTGCCCTCATAAGAGACCCCAGAGACTGCCTTACCCTTTCTGCCATGGGAAGGTACACTGAGAAGATGGCCATCTATGAACCAGGAAGTGAAACCTCTCAGACACTGAATCTGCCGGCTCGTTGATCTTGGACTTCCCAGCCTCCAGAACTGTGAGAAATAAATTTCTGTTGTTTTTAAAAAAAAATTTTTTTATTGAAAAATATTGATTTTACATATTTATGGGGTACAGAGTTGTATTTAATACATGTATACAATGTGTGTTGATCTATTCAGGATAATCAGCCTATTCAGCATTGCAAAATTTATTCATTTCTTTGTGATGTGCACTTTTGATCTCCTCTCTTCTAGTCATTTGGTTACATGCAGTAAACCATTATTGATTATAGATTTCTGGGTCGACTATACACCAATAGGGCTTATTTTTCCTGTGTCACTGTACTTTTGTGTCTGGTGATTAGCCTTTCACTATCCTTCCTCTCCCGTCCCCTTTCCTTCCTCTAATAACTATAGTTCTTCTCTCTCCTTTCAACAGTTAAACTTATTATTATTATTTTGTTATTGTTTGTTTTTCATTTGCTTGTTTTGTCTTGTTCTCTTTCTTTAGTTCCCACATATGAGTGAGGACCTGTGGTATTTCTCTTTTTTGTGCCTGGCTTACTTTATTTAACATAATTTTCTCTAAGCTCATCTATGTTGCTGAGAATGACAGAATATCTTCCTTTTTTATTGTTGAGTAGTATTTCATTATGTATGTGTATCACATTTTCTTTACCCAACTATCTGTTGGTGGACATTTAGGTTGCTTTCATATTTTGGCTATTGTGAACAGACCTGCAATGAACGTGCGGTTCTTTTCCATTCCTTTGTGTATATACCTTGTTGTGGGAGCCCTGGGTTGTATGGTAGTTCTGTCTGTAGTCTGAGAAAACTCCACACTGTTTTCCATGATGGCTGAACTAATTTACAATCCCACCAACAATGTATAAAGGTTCTCTTTTCTCCACATCCCCACCAGCATTTATTATTTTCTGTCTTTTTGTAATAGTCATTCTAACTTGGATGAGATGGTATCTCAATGTGGTTTTGATTTGCATTTCCCAGATAATTACTGATGTTGAGCATTTTTTTTCATATACTAGTTGGCCATTTATATGTCTTTTCTTGTAAATTGTCTATTGAGCTCCCTTGTCCATTTTCTAACTGGGTTTTTTGGTTTTTTACTATTAAGTGGTTCGAGCTCCTTGTATATTCTAGAAATTAGCCCCTCATTGTATTAATAGTTTGCAAATATTATCTCCCATTCTGTAGGTTGTCTATTCACTTTATTGATTGTTCCATTTGCTGTGCAGGTGCTTTTTAACTTGATGTAATCCCATTTGTTTATTTTTACTTTTGTTGCTTGTGTTTTTGAGGTCTTATTCATAAAATCTTTACCTAGTCCTATGTCCTCGACCATTTCCACTGTGTTTTCTTCTTGAAGTTTTATAGTTTCATGTCTTAAGTTTAAGTCTTTAACCCATTTTGAGTTAATTTTTGTATATAGTGAGAGATAGGGGTCTGGTTTCATTCTTCTACAGATGGATGTCCAGTTTTCTCAGCACCATTTATTGAAGAGGTATCCTTTCCCCAGTGTATGTTTTTAGAGCCTTTATCAAAGATCAATTAGCTGTAAGGATATGGGTTTATTTCTGGAATTTCTATTATGTTCCACTGGTTCAACTGTCTGTTTTTCTGCCGGTATCAAGTTTTATTGGTTACAATAGCTTTGTAGTATAATTTCAAATCTGGTTGTGTAATACCTGCCCCTTTACTCTTTTGTCCAGGATTGCTTTGGCTATTTGAGGTCTTTTGTTTTTCCATATGAATGTTTAGTTGTAACATTAGGATGTTTATTTGGGCTCTTTACACTTTTTTTTTTTTATGTGAGCATTTATTGCAGTAATCTTATTTCTTAGTAATGGTTTTGTAGCATCTCATAGGTTTTAGTAAGTATGCTTGCATTTTCATTTGTTTCAAGGAATTCTTTTATTTCCTGCTTTATTTCTCCTTGGACCCATTAGCTATTGAGGTGTATGTATTTGTATAAATTCCAAAGTTTTTTTGTTTTTAATTTCTAGTTTTATTCCATTGTGGTCTGAAAATATCCTTGATATGATTTCAATTTTTAAAAATTTGTTTAGATTTGATTTTTGGCCTGACATGTGGTCTATCCTGGAAAATGACCCACCTGCTAATGAGAAGAATGCATATTTTGCAGTTGTTGGATGAAACAGTCTGTAAATGCCTATCAAGTCCATTTGGTCTAAAGCGCCATTTAAATCCAATATTTCTCTGCTTTTTGTTGTTGTTGTTGTTGTTTTTTAAATGATCTGTCCAGTGCTGAACGAGGCATGTTAAAATCCCCAACTGTTATTGTGTTTGAGTCTATCTCTCCCTTTAGTTGCAATAACAATTGCCTTATATATCTGGGTGCTCTGATGTTGGGCACATATATATTTATGACTATTACATCTTCTTGTTGGATCGATCCTTTTTATCATTATATAAGGTACTTGTTTGTCTTTTTTTGTAGTTCTTGGTATAAAGTCTATTTTATCTGATATAAGTATGGTAACTCCATCTTGTTTTTAGTTTCTGTTTGTGTGGAATACCTTTTTCCATCCCTTCACTATTACACTATGTGTGTCTTTATTTGTGAGGTAAGTTTTTTACAGGCAGTGTATAGTTGGGTCTAGTTTTTAAATACATTCAGCCAATCTATATCTTCTATGTGGGGAATTTAATCCATTTACATTCAGGGTTTTTATTGAAAGGTATTGACTTATTCTTGCAATTTTATTTATTTTTTACGGTTGTTTCATATTTCTTTTGTTCCTTTCTTTCCTTTCTATTGTTTGTCTTTGCTGTTTGGTGTTTTTTTTTTTATAGAATTACAACATATTTTCTTTCTCTTTCTCATTTGTGTATCAATTCTACAAGTAGTTTTATTCTTTCTTGTGTATTCATGATGGTAGTTATTATTCTTTTGATTCCAGATATAAGACTCCCTTGAGGATTTCCTGTAGGACCAGTCTTCTGGTGGTGAATTCCACAGTTTTTGTTTCTCTGGGAAAGATACCATTTCTCCTTCATTTCCAAAGGATAGGTTTGCCTGGTCTAGTATTCTTGGCTGACAATTTTTTCTTTTAGCACTTTGAATATATCACCCCACTCTCTCCTGCCATGTAAGGTTTCTATCGAGAAGTCTGCTGTTAGACTGATGGGGATTCCTTTATAGTGATTTGATGGTTTTCTCTTGTTGTTTTTAGAATTCTTTCTCTGCCTTTGACTTTTGACAATTTGACTATAATGTGTCAAGGACAGGTCCCTTTTAGGTTGAATCTGTTTGAGAATCTTTAAGCTTCTTGGATCTGGGAGATTGTTATCTCCCCAGATACTTGAGAAGTTTTGGCAATTATTTTTATTGAATAGGCTTCCAATGCCATTTCCTTTCTCTTTGGCTACCAGTAAACCCATAATAAGAATGTTTGTATGCTTAAGGTTGTCCGATAGATCTCATAGGCTTTCTTAAGTATTTTAAATTCTTTTTTCTTTTTTGTGATTCAGTTGGGTTAATTAAAAAAGCATGTCTTCTAGTTCAGAAATTCTCTTTTCCACTTATTCTAACCTGTTGCTTAAACTCTCCATTGTATTGTTTCTTCCCTTGCATAAATTCTTTAGTTCCTGGATTTCTGCATGGTCCTTTTTTATGGTTTTGATCACTTAGTTGAATTTATCATACATGTCTTGGATTGTTTTTTGACTTCATTATGATATCTATCTACTTTTTTCTTTTTTAAAAATTGAAATATAATTGATTGTATGTATTTGTGGGGTACAGCATTGAATATCAATACCCATGTGCAATATGTGATGTTCAAATCAGGATAATTAGCATAGACAACATTATACAATATAATAATTTTTGAGGCATTTTACTAATTTCTAGATTACCTCATTCCCTTCTATCTTCCCACCTCTCTCGGCCTCAGTTCTGTTCTATCTTTTTGAAACTTCAACAAATGATTGTGATTGTTGAATCTTTCCTTTTACAAAAAATTATTTGACTATTTTTTTTAGCTCCCACTTATGAGTGAGGACATATGATATTTGTTTTTCTGTGTCTGCTTTAATTCACTTAACATAATTTTCTCTAACTTCATCCATGTTGCTGTGAATGGCAGAATTTCATTCTTTTTTTATGGCAGAATAGTATTCAATTGTGTATATATACCATATTTTCCTTATCCAGTCATCCATTGATGGACATTTAGGTTGGTTCCAACTCTTGGCTATTGTAAATAGAGCTGCAATAGACATGGGAGTGCAGGTATCCCTTTGACATGATGATTTCCATTCATTTGGGTATATACCCAGCTGTGTGATTCCTGGATTGTATAGCAGTTCTGTCTGTAGTTGTCTGAGGATCTCCATACTGTTTTCCATAATAGCTGCACTAATTTGTATTCTCACCAAAATTGTGGGAGAGTTCCCCTTTCTTAGCATTCTTGCCAGCATTTGTTACTGTCTTTTGATAACAGCCAGTCTAAATGGAGTGAGATGATATGTCAATGTGGTTTTTATTTGCATTTCCCTGATGCTGAGTGATACTGAACATTTTTTCATATGTCTGTTGGCCATTTGTATATCTTCCTTTGAGAAATGCCTATTTAGCTCCTCTGCCCATTTTAAAATTGGGTTACCTTTAAAAAAAAAAAACTGTTATGTTGTTTGAGTTGCTTTTATATTCTGGATATTAATCCCTTGTCAGATGCATAGTTTGTAAATATTTTTTCCTATTCTATAGGTTTTCTTCTCATTCTTTTGTTAGTTTCTTTTGCTGTGGAGAAGCTTTTAAGTTTGATATAATCCCATTTGGTTATTTTTTCTTTTGTTGCCTGATCTTTTGAGGTATTCATAAAGTCCTTGTCCAGTCATAAATCTTGAAGTGTTTCATCTATGTTTTCTTTCATGAGTTTTATAGTTTCAGATCTTACATTTAAGTTTTTAATGCATTTTGGGTTTATTTTTGTAATTGCAAGAGGTATGTGTCTAGATTCATTCTTCTACACATGGATGTCCAGTTTCCCAGCACCATTTATCGAAGAGACAGTCTTTTCCTCAAAGTATGTTCTTGTTTCCTTTGTCAAAGTTCAGTTGGCTGTAAGTATATGGGTTGATTTCTGGGTTCTCTATTCCAATCCATTGGTCTGAGTGTCTGTTTTTATGCCAGTACCATGTTTTATTGGTTGCTATATCTTTGTAGTACAACTTGAGGTCAGATAATGTAATGACTACAACTTCACTACTTTTGCTCAGGATTGCTTTAGCTATTTGGGGTCTTATATTGTTCCACATGAATATTAGGATTGCTTTTTCTATTTCTTTTTTATATTATATCTTAATTCTATTTCTTTATTTTTAATTGAAATTTAATTTATTGGACATACATGTTGGGTACAGCTTTGATTATCAGTATCTAAGTGCAATACGTGATTCTCAAATCAAGATATTACTATATGTGTTATCACACAATGTCATCATTTTTGTGGTTCTTTACTAATTTCTCATTAATCTCACTCCTTTTTCTCACCTCTTTTGGTCAGTTCTGTTCTCCCCTTTTGAAAGTTCAATGACTTAGTGCAATTGTCCTTTCTTCCTTCCTTCTTTCCTTCCTTTCTTTCTTTCTTTCATTTCTGTGAAGACCGCAATTAGTATCTTGGTGGTTATTGCATTAAATCTGTAGATTGCTTTGGGTAGTATGGACATTTTCACAATGTTAACTCTTCAAATTGAGAGCACGGAATGTTTTTCCCATCTTTTTGTGTCCTCTTTAATTTTGTTCAGCAGTGATTTGTTGCTCTCATTGCAGAGGAATTTCACCTCCTAGATGAAATTGATTTATAGGTATTTCATTTATTTTGGTGACTATTGAAAATGGGCTTGCTTTATTTCTTTTCCTGCTAGTTCATTATTGGAGTATTAAAAAGCCACTGATTTTTGCATGTTTATTTTGTATCCTGCAACTTTACTGAAATAGTTTATAGCTCTAAGAGATTTTGTGTACAGTCTTTACATTTTTCTATATATAGGATTATTTCTTCTGTGAACATGGACAGTTTGACTTTTTCTTTGACAATCTAGATGCCCTTTATTTCTTTCTCTTGCCTCACTGCTCTGGCTAGTACTCCAATACTATGTTAAATAGGAGGGGTAGGAGTGGGCATCCTTGTCTTGTTCCTGTTCTCAAGGGGAAAGCTTTCAGATTATCCCCATTCACAGTGATATTGGTGGTGGCTTAGTCATATATGGCCTTTATTGTGTTGAGATAATTTCCTTTTATACCTAATTTTCTGAGAGTCTTCATCATGAAGGGATGTTGAATTTTGTCAAATGCTTTTTCTGCATCTGTTGATATAATCATATGATTTTTATCCTTGATTTTGTTGATGTGGTGTATCACATTTATTGACTTGTGTATGTTGAACCATTCTTGCTTCCCTGAGATTAATTCTACTAGATCATGGAGTATAATTTTTTTGATGTGTTGCTGTATTCTGACTGCTAATATTTTATTGAAGATTTTTGCATCTATATTCATCGAAAATTTGGCCTGCAGTTTTCCTTTTTTGTTGCATCTTTGCTGGTTTCAGTGTCAGGGTAAGGGTGATGCTGGTATCATAGAATCAATTTGGAAGTATAGCCACTGTTTCAATTTTTTGGAATAGTTTGAAGTGAATTGTCATTATTTCCTCTTGAAATGTTTGGTTAAATTCAGCAGTAAAGTCATCTAGTCCTGAGCTTTTCTTTCTTGGGAGACTATTAATTATCAATTCAGTCTCATTACTTTCTATTTGTTTATTAAAGTTTTCTATTTCTTCTTGGTTTATGCTTGGCAGTTTCTGTCCATTTCCTCCAGACTTTCAAATGTGTTGGCACATAATTGTTTATTATTGTCTCCATTGATTCTTTGTATTTCTGTGATACTGGTTGTGGTGTCTCCTTCATTTCTGATTTTGTTATTGGCTCTTCTCTCTTCTTTGTTTAGTTACCCTAGCTAATGGTTTGTTTATTTTATTTATTTTCTCAAAAACAAAAAAACCAAGCTACCAACTTTTGTATATTTTTTCGGGGGGGGGGGGTGTTTCTATTTCATTCAGTTCTTCTCTGATCTTATTTCTTTTGGTCTACTAATTTTTGGATTATTCTTGTTTCTCTAGTTCTTTGAGGGTTAGTTTTAGGTTATTTACTTGAAATCTTTTTATGTTTTCAATATAAGTATTTATTTCAATAAACTCCCCTCTTACTTCTGATTTGCAGTATCCTATTTGTTTTGGTATGGTGTGTCTTTATTTCTGTTGATTTCAAGAAATTTTTTGATTTTATGTTTAATTTCTTCTTGGACCCATAAGTTGTTCAGGAACATGTTGTTTAATTTCCATGTATTTGTATAGTTTCCAGAGTTAAGTTTGTTATTGACTTTTAGTTTTATTCCATTGTGGTCTGAAAAAATGCTTAAAATGATTTCAAGTTTCTAAAAATTTGTTGAGATTTGATTTGTGACTTAACTTGTATATATTCTGAAGAATATTCCATGTGCTGCTAGGAATAATGTATATTCTATAGTTGTTGGATCAAATGTTCTGTAGATATCTCACAAGTCCAATTGGTCTAAAACATAGTTTAAATTCTGTATTTCTCTGTTGATTTGTGGCCTACATGATTCCTCCAATGCTGAGAGAGGTTCCCAACTATTATCAAATTGGTGTCTATCTCTTTCTTTAGGACTAATAATGTTTGATTTATGTATCTGGGTGCTCTAGTGTTGGGTGTGCATGTATTTATGATTATTATGTTTTCTTGATGGATAGATTCCTTTATCACTACATAATGTCCATCTTTGTCTCCTTTTATGGTTTTTGGATTAAAGTCTATTTTATCTATGTAAAAACAGCTACTTCTGTTCATTTTTGGCTTCCATTTGCTTGGCATATCTTTTTCCATACCTTCACTATTAGTTTGTGTGGATCTTTACAGTTTAGGTTAGTCTCTTGAAGACAGAATATAGATGAATCTAGTTTTTTAAGCCAATCAGTCAGTCTGTGTCTTTGGAGTGGGGAGTTTAATCTATTTACATTTAGTGTTATTATTGAAAGGCATTTACTTAGTCCTGGCATTTTATTGATTTTTGTTTGGATGTTTTAATATCTTTTATTTCTTTTTTCCCCTGTTATGGTTTGTCTTTGGAGTTTGTTGGTATTTTGAGATGGTAAGGTATACTTTCTTTTTCTTTCTTGTTTTCATTTTTGTTCTACCGGTGGGTTTTGTTCTTTCTTGTGTCCATGCTTGTGATTATCGTTTTTTGGATTCTGGGTGCTGGCCTCTCTTGAGGATTTCTTGTAGGGCTCTGCATATTGGGGTGAACTCCCATAGTTTTTGTTTGTCTGAGAAATATAAAACTTTCCATCATTTCTGAAGGATAGCCCTGCTGGGTATATTATCCATGACCGGTGGTTTTCTTTTTTCTTTTTGGTATTTTGAATATATCATCTCATTTTCTTCTTGCCTGTAGAGTTTCTGTTGATAAGTCTTCTGTTAGCCTGATGGGGACTCGCTTATAGGTGACTTGATGCTTTTCTCTTGCTGATTTTAGGATTCTTTCCTTGTCTTTGAGTTTTGTCAGTTTGGCTACAATGTGTCTTAGAGAGGATATTTTAGGGTTGAATATGCTTTGGGATCTTTGAGCCTCCTGGTTTGAATGTTCATGTCTCTCCCTTTACCTGGGAACTTTCCAACAATTATTTCATTGAATATGTTTTCAATGCCTTTTCCTTTCTTCTCCCTTTCCAGAAAACCCATGATTAGGATATTTTCATGCTTAAGGTTGTTTGTTAGCTCTCTTAGATTGTCATCATTTTTGTTTCGATTCTTTTTACTTTGTTTTTATTGTCCACATGGGTTATTTAGATAGGAATGTTTTCAAGATAAGAAATTCTTCTGCTTGCTCAGGTCTGTTTCTTAAGCTCTCAGGTTTTTTTATTTTTATTTTTATTTTATTGAATTAATCCTTTAGTTCTAGGAGTTTGTGCTGCATTGTTTTTAAAGGTATTAATCTCTCTGTAAATTTCTTCCTTCATATCCTGGACAGTTTCTCATTTCATTGTGTTGTCTAAGTGAGTATTCTCGTATCTCATTGTGTTTCCTTAAGATTGTTGCTT
Organism: Cynocephalus volans; assembly: GCF_027409185.1. Lineage (NCBI taxonomy): Eukaryota > Metazoa > Chordata > Mammalia > Dermoptera > Cynocephalidae > Cynocephalus > Cynocephalus volans. The sequence goes on from NC_084468.1 coordinate 15,802,496, forward strand.
GGAATTCCTTTTAAGTCATTTTCCTCTTCTATGGGGTCTGGTAATTGAGAATTATTATATTTTCTTGATGATGTTGTATTTTCTTTCTTTCTTTTTTTCATATTTTCTAGTATCTCTATGTTGATGTCTGATCATCTGGTAGAGCAGTTGCTTTTTCTATTTCTCTCAAGTGGGCTTTGAGGAGAGAAACTTCCTCCTGTAGATGCACTTTATGTTGATCACTGAGTAGGATGTTTTAATATTGGTTCCAGGTAGTCTCAGTAGTGTAGTATCCAGGTGAGTTCTTTGGCTGTTTTTGATGTCAGAGTTGTGTGTGTGTGTCTTCATAGTCTAGGCACTGGGGCACTTAGTGATTCCTTGCTGAGGTAACTGACACTGTGTTTGGTTATCAAGGATTTGGGTGAGTTCTTGAGTTCTTGGGAGAAGTGCCTTGTTGCCCTGTAGGTCTTTGGCTGAGGCGGGTGACACTGTGAAGTCTTATTGGCACCCTGGCTAGCGTCCTGTGAATTTGATGGGTGCAATAAAGTGTACTGGAGCTCCTCAGTTTGAATGGGTGACCCTGAGCATGGTTTCTCTTTCCTATTTCCTACAGGCAAAGGATTCTCCTTGGTCCTTACTTCCCCTGGTTGGTGGATGGAATGGTGGTGTTTGGACATTTTCTTCTTACTCTATTTGTCTATCCTGGGTTTTTTGCATTCTCTGGGAGTTCCACCTGTGTCTCTGCCTGAATCAAGGCAGTTGTGTGGGCTGCACACATACCTCCCAGCCCCAGGTGTGCTACCATGGTTGGTAGCATAATTCCCCCTGTGGGTTGGGCCACTGGGTCATGGGTCTTCACTTGCTTACTTCTTTCCCTGGGGTCCACTATTGACCTTCCTGTGTCAATGCAGTTGAATGTTCTATCTATTTTTTTTCTTACATCATATTGTGTTTCTTTAAGATTATTATTTGGAATTCCTTTTCAGGCCTTTCACTGGCTTCCTTTTGTTTGGGGTCTGATACTGGAGAATTATTTTCTTCTTTTGGGGGAGTCATATTTCACTGCTTTTTCATGATTCTTTTATCTCTGTGTTGATGTCTGGGCATCTTGTGGTGTAATTGCTACTTTAATTATTGGAGTAGTTTTTGAGGGGAGAGACTTTTACCTGTAGAATTGTTCTATATTGATAGGTTGGGTGTTGTAGGTTTGGTTCTGGGTGAGATGGTAGTAAGTGTTAGCTCTCTTCCTGCACCTTCTCCACCAGTTGTTGAGTTGGGTGGGGCTCTGATCTCCTGCAGGAAGGAGGTTGTGATCCGGTTGGCTGGCACATTCCTCACACTCTCCACTGGTGTGGGTGGTCAGCTATGTCAGGTAGGACTCTGAGGTCCTGGGGAAAGGGATCCAGGTGACTAGTGTAAGGGACTGGTGCTGTCCTTGCTTGCTGTTTGCTGTGGCAGGGTGGGGTGCTACTGAGTTATGTAGGGTTCTGAAATCCTGGGGTGTAGGAGGGCATGGATCCAGGTATCTGGCATGCTCCCCCCGTGCTTCCTGCTGGGTTGTATGAATCTCCTGGATTGGCATGACTCTGTGTTCAGTGTCTCCAGCGACCACACAGGACCCCAACATGTTTTTCCTTTCCCTAGAGGTTTGGCCCAAAGGGATTGCCCTTTTCTCCCCACCAGGACACAGGGCAAAAAGGGATTCCAAGAGATGAGTGAGCACGCCACTGCTCTCCCAGATAGGGAACAAACACACACACATAGCGGGGGTTCTGTCAGGCAGTTCCGTTTATTGTAACACAAAAGATTATATTTATATGCTTAGCAGGCAGGGATTTCCAAGCTTAGGCCAATCCTTGAAAAGGTCAAATGTGCATGTGCCTTGCCTCTCTATGCTTAGCCCTCCCCCTTAACTTCCCTTGGGTGCCACCTTTTATCCATTTAGGCCATCTGTTGTTTTTGCTTAGAAAAAGGGTGCGGTCCCATAGTTCCCCCTTTTTGTTTTAATAGAAGCCTTGTGTATTTGTGTCTGTCTTAGGTTGTCCCCACCATTTGGGGATCTTACCTGTCATTGACTATCCAACTAAGCCGAGGCTGAAAGAACCTGTATTGGTCTTGTGTGGTTGTGCCTGTCTTAGGTTGTCCCCCCCATGGGGGATCTTACCCATCATTGACTATCCAACCAAGCTGAGGCCAAACAGGAGATTACACCTTGGTGTTAATTTTTTTGAAGGGCCAAATGACCTAAGGGTCTGGGGGGTGTTGTTCATTAGCTACCTTTTCCACCACCTGGGTGAGCATAGTGAGGGACCCTAGGTTGCGCCTTATCAGGGCCGTTAGCCGACCCCACATGCATGGAGGGCCTGTTAAGGTGGATATTAGAGTGGTGAGCCAAGGGGAAGTTCTAAACCAGCCTTCAAACCAGCCAGAATTGACCTCTCTTTCCCTCCTACATTTTTCTAATCCTTCTCTTAATTTAGCTAAAGAATCTTTAACAACGCCAGAATGGTCTGCGTAAAAACAACATTCTTCCTTGAGGGCTGCACATAATCCTCCTTGTTGCAGAAACAGCAAGTCCAAGCCCCTTCTGTTCATGTTTGGATAGCTGAGCTGGAGTGTGTGGAGAAGAGGGTGGACTTGCTTCACCAATCATGGAGAAGACCCCTAGCATACAATAAGCTTGCTTCATTGTGGACTTTCCTGGAAAACATAAGAAAGGTTTCCCTCAGGGTCGTTATTGCCCTGGGCAGTGTGTGAGAACTTGAGATTTCTAGCTGGCACCCATATAGGGTTGGGCTTGTTGAAAGGAAAAATACATCCAAATCCTCTGCCCATAGTTAAGAGCTGGTTGGGGCCTCTCCCTTGTCCTGAAAGGGAATCTTTCCATCGCACCTGAATGGCAGAATGTGGGGATTGGGTTGACCAGTGTTTTTGGAAAGCAGTTATTGGCTCATGTTTTGGAAAATTTAAAATATTTAAGGTAAATAATGCCATTCCTAACTATTGGTAGGGGCTAATAATTCCCCCTTTTTGTCTTAAAAGTTGGTTCTTTAGATTCTGATGGTGACATTCTGTTATGGCTTGTCCCTGAGGATTGTAAGGGATGCCAGTGGAGTGGCATATGTTCCAAGTGGATAGTCCCCATAATAATCATCCTTTTGTTTATCTCTCTAAGATCTTGGAGCATTCTCCATTTTCCTGAAGCCTTTTTTATTACGAAAAATGGGCATGTTCCAAGGGCTGACAGAGGGTCAAATGTGTCCCAACCTAAGTTGCTCTTGGATAATATCTCTAAAAGCCTGTAGTTTGTGAGAAGGGAGTGGCCACTGCTCCACCCATATTGGAGGTCCATCTCTCCATTTAATCTGGGGGACCAGGGGAGCAGTGGCCTCTAGAATTGGGGGTGAACCCTGATTCTGGGGAGGGGTTGTTGAGCTCGCATTTTGTAATTAGGGTGACAGTGGGTGTTGAACTGTTGTTGGTATTCTTCCTTATCTAAAAGCTCATCATAAAAGCCCTTATGATTGGTGGTGACATAAGCATTTGCCTGGCCAAGGACATCTTGTCCTAAAAGATTAGCATTAAGTCCAGAAGTGAGGGGCTTCACCTCCCCAGTGGTGCCATCTGCATCTCTCCATTTTAACCATCCTTTTGTTTCAAAAGATGGTGTTTCACCTCCTACCCCGAGGATTTGAGGCCCAGGGATAACATCCCAGCTAGGAGGCACTCCCTCTTGGTGGAGGACAGTTCAATCTGCCCCTGTATCAATTAAGCATCGGAACCTTTTACCCTCAATGGTGATGTCCATTTTTGGCCTTACTCCAGGGACTATAGGGACTGTCCAATTAGCCCTGGGCCCTTTTGGCTGGTTACTTTTATGACTCCCTTGGGGTGATGGGGCTAGGGGTTGCCCCTGGCTTAGTTTATAGGATTGACATCTTTGTCAAATTTGGACCTACAGTCCTTTTTCCAATGTAATCCTTTTTTACATCAGGGGCAAGGTGTGCTAGGGTTTTTTTTGCCTTTAGCCTTGGGACATTGGCTTTTAAAATGACCTTGTCTTCCATAACCAAAACATTGTCCCTTGAAGGGTGGGGAAGTATTGTTTCCTGAGGGGATCAGGGTGGTAAACACCTTGAAGCCTTCGGTTAAATTTTGTGTCTGAGCCTGCAAGGCTGTGGATAAAGTCCTGGATTGAAAATGTTGACTCCCTAACTCCTTGGAAGCAATAACCCACTTCTCCATGGATGGGTCCCTTAATTCTGCACAAGCCAACTTATGATCAGTGGTCATTCCATCCCATGCAAGCATCTTAGCAAACTGATCTCTGAGTGGGCCAGGGGGAAATTTTCTTTGTGTATTTTGCTCTACCCTAACAATAAAGGAAGGGAAGTCTTCATTGGGCCTCTGGGTTATTCCAGCAATTGGGGGCTCCATGGGGCCATCTGCGAGCTTTGTCCAGGAAGCTAAGGCAGCAGCCCTGACTTGGTCTTGGTAAGGAGGTGGGATTGCTGTCTGTTGGATTCCTGTACTATATTGATCTGCAGTTCTGGACAACATGACAAAGGTAACTGGGATGACAGGATTGGCTCTTGATTCCTTTCTGCTTGGGCATGGCACTCCTCTTTATAAAAGTCACAGAACTTAATAAACAAATTTGGGGGGAGAGCTGCCTTTCATAGCATTTTCCAGTCCTGGGTGGTACAGGGCTGGTGGGCTAATCCTTGCAGGATAGTTTCCGTCCATGGAGAATTAGGGCCATCCTTGGCAACAGCCTTTTTTAGTTCTTTTAAATCCCAGGCTTCCCAAGGATACCAAGGGGCTGGTCTGTTGCCCCCCAGATTAACATTAACAGGGTAGGCTTGAAATGAAGGTTTTGGTTGATCTATGGGATTTCCCCATGTATCTTCAAGTGGCTCGGGTTTACTGAAAAGAGGAGCTGAAACCGGGAAAGCTTGGGGGTTGTTTGGACTTTAGAACCTTTAGGGCTGGATCGCTGGGTTTCTCTTGAGAATTCCCATGGCCAAAAACTGAAAAGGAGAGGACAGAGAAAGAAACGAAAGTAAAAGTAAAGATACGACCTTGAGGCCGTTGTTAACAGATAGCAGATTTCTCTTGAACGTTGTCCTTCTTTCTGAGGCTCCGCACTGCAGGTCAGGGCCTCTTCATCATCTGTCTTTCAGGATCGTGCGGTGTTTTTGGCCATCCCCATGGAAAGGAAAAGGTAAAAGTGGTATGAGGCGCCATCCTCACATGGGGCACCAGTTGTTGGGCGTCTCCGGTGGCCTCATGAGACCCCAACAGCTTTTTCCTTTCCCTAGAGGGTTGGGGCCAAAGGGATTGCCCTTTTCTCCCCCCCGCCAGGATGCGGGGCAAAAAGGGATTCCAAGAGATGGGTGAGCACGCTGCTGCTCTCCCAGATAGAGAATAACACATACACATGCAGTGGGGATTCTGTCAGGCAGTTCTGTTTATTGTAACACAAAAGATCATATTTATATGCTTAGCAGGCAGGGATTTCCAAGCTTAGGCCAATCCTTGAAAAGGTCAAATGTGCACATGCCTTGCCTTTCTATGCTTAGCCCTCCCCCTTCCCTTGGGTGCCACCTTTCATCCGTTTAGGCCATCTGTTGTTTTTGCTTAGAAAAAGGGCACGGTCCCATAACTCTGGGCTCCCATGGCTCCTATCCTAAAATAGCAACATTCAGTGGTAGCCTGGGACTGAGGGAGTTGGAAGAACTCAGCATGAACCTCCCCTCTAGAAAAACATAGTCATGTGGGATCTTAGCACCTCCCCACACTGAGCTCAGTGTCCACAAGGGCCTCACAGTTACTTTTCAGTCTGATTTTTGGGTATCTGTAGTGGGAGTGCTGGCTGCCAACCCCCTTCCTACCCTGTCCCAGCAATGCAGGGGCTCTCCAGTCTCTGTGCTGGTCTTGGTCAAATGCTTCCCTGTCTTTCCATGTTTCTGTCTCCAGTTTCCAGATCTTGGGGGGTTTTCCTCTTTGTTTTTGATTTCATTATTTCCTTCTAGACACTCTGAATTTCCATTGTTTTTAGGCTATGCAGTCTATGGTATTTTGTTATAGCAGACTGAATAGACCAAGACAACCACAAAAGACATATGGACATAAAATAAGAATATGAGAAACTTCTGAACACCATCAGTCATTTGGAAGATGCAAATTAAAACCACAATGAGATACTACTGCACACCTATTAGAATGAATAAAATTTAAGAAGAAAACAGAAAATGCCAAGTACTGGTGAGGATTCAGTGCTGATGGAATTGCAAAAAGGTACAGCCACTTTGGAAAACAGGTCAGCTATTCCTTATCAAGTTAAATTTACACTTATTGTACAACCCAGTGATCCCATTCTTAGGTATTTACCCAAGTGGAATGAAAACCTATATTAACACAAAAACCTCTTTATTTGTAATTGCCTCAAGCTGGCAATAACTCAAATGTCTCTCAAAAGGAGAAAGGTTAGATAAATTGTGGTATGTCTATCAAATGGAATAAGATCCAGCAATAAAAATGAAGGAACTAGATACAATAACATGAATTAATCTCAAATGTAGTATGCTCAGTGAAAGAAACCAGGCTCAACAGGCAACATATTGTATAATTCTATTTACATGACATTTTTTAAAAAAGCAAAAATGTAGGGACAGAAAACAGATCAGTGTTTGCTGGGCAAGATGGATGGGTGCAGAGGTCAACTGCAAAAGACATGGAGAAATTTTCAAGTGTGATAGTACTGTTCTATATCTTGAGTGTGATGATGGCTTATGTGTCAAAACTTGCAGAACTATATATAGAAAGCATGAATTTTACTGTATGTAAATTGCACTTTAAATTTTTTTAAAAATGAAAAAAAAATTACTCGTAGTCCTGAAATGAGAGGTTGTACAAATTATTAAAACAAATCCCTCTTTATTAAGAGGGGGAAATAAAGACCATAATTTAAATAGTTTTATGTAACAAGTTGGGGTATGACAGGGACACGGAAAATGGGTACCCAGCCCTCCGGAGAAATCAAAGTGTTTATTCTGAAAGGCTTTCTGGAGAAAAAGAAGGTAACTAGCACAACTTGCATTCATTAGAAATGCTTTCATATCTTCCAGTTCTTTCAAATGCTATGACTTATTCTTCTCAATTAGCCTGAAAGGAAATAAACCTTACACTACCATTTTACAAACAAAGAAAATGGACTGCTTTTTTGTCCTTTTCTGAAGGTTTCTGTTTCTGTTTCATCCGGTCTGTTTCAGTATTTTCATAAAGGAAGCTGCCAGAAACAGCTGAAGGATCATGAAACAGTATGTTGAAATTAGTAAAGACTGATTTTGACATATTCTTCTGACAACCTTTTGATCAATTTTCTGCTTCATTAAAACCCTTAATTAAATTACCATGGGATGTAGCAATATCCTTGACATATTTTGTGTATTAGCAAACAAGTCATCATATTTCAAAGACTGTGGCAGTAGAAAGAAGGAAAGAACTTCTGAAGCCAGGTCAGTAGTTTATGGGAGATAGTGGTAATGAAAGGGACTAAATTCAGAGCTTGTCCAAAAGCCTGGGTGGCTCTGGGCAGTGGTGCTCAATGAGAACACAGAGGAAGTCCAGTGTGGATGGACTTTACCATGGTCAGACTCCAGCCTTCCACTGCTGCCCGGCCTCTGTCCATCCCTTCCTTAGTCTGACTGTTCCATGTCAGACAAGACAGTACAATTAAATATGATTAAACCCCTGGACAGATCATTCACCACACCATGTTCAATCCTTGATTTGTCCCCTTAGCACTTACAGATATAGCTTTGTAGGCATGCTTTTTATGAGTATTGAAAATTAGGTGCCAGGACTCATATCTTGAAAAATTCTAAAAATGATAAATTGATCGTTTTTAAAGTTCCTCTTTCACCTCTCCCCATATGTTGGATTTAGCAGCACATATGCTACCATTGGCATATCTATCCATCCCTGCATTGTATTGAACTTAAACCATGGGGGTGGGGGAAGGTAATAAAAATCAAAGGTCCATAATAGTGTAAAAATTAACACATGAATCCATAAATGTATTGCTTCAAGTCAAATTATTTTCTAAAATGAAATTATTGACCTTCAGATTTCATAAAAAAATTAATTTTCCACCAGGTTCCTTCCTTTCTAACATGACAACTTGACAGAGTCAGGTTTCAAGCTGATCACAGTTCTCTGTATTGGTGTGTGAATGGGGCAAATACTCTTCCCACCATTGCAATCACTGACACATGACAGATGCAGGATTACAGATGTTTTGATAAACAATAAAAGTTTACCACTTCTCTTCATTTTTTTGTATAAAAATACAATATCTTCCTCCCACCTTTCAGAAGTGGGTCATGTGGGTTAGTTTTATGCATTTCTATGTGAACTTATCTGGTCAAATTAGTTTTGTTAATATTCATTCGTTCACTCAGCATAAGAGAATTTAGTTCTTACTATGTATCAAGTATGCCTTAGAAATACAGAGATGAAAAACAGTTTCTGTCCTCAAAGATGTCACAGGCATATACCAGGGGTAGTGATTGAGGTTAATACATGGGGATACTGGCATACTTTAGAAAGCAAATTCAACAAGGTTAGGGATATGGTCAACAAAATCTTCCTGGAGTTACCAGTGCTTGTGCTGAGTCTTGATGAGTGAGAAGATCTTCAAGTCTAAGGACCACGGTGAAGTGTTTGGGGAGCATCAGGGAAGAAGAGCATCGCTTGAAGACACAGCAGTATGTGCAAAGCACAGACATGCAAAGCACAGACATGCAAAGCACAGACATGCAAAGCACAGACATGCAAAGCAGCAGTAAGATGGGGCTGGGAGGACGCACACATGGCACAGTGTGAGCAGAGCCCTGAGGATTAGAATGGTTTGAAATGAGATAGAGAGGACAAAGAACAGTTCATGGAGCTTCGTGGATGGAAACTAATATCAGCTTTTCCTGGGAGCTGTGAGGAGCTGCTGGAATATTTTACAGGAGGATCTGATCTGGTTGGATTTTGCCCACCATAATTTTACCCCTGGTAGCACTTAGACAGGTGAGATGAATTTTGGAATGGGGGGTTTAGTGAAAGGAAGCAGTAGAATGAGGTAGGAGGAGGCTGAAAAAATCCAAGTTGGAAGCAATGAGAGCTTGAAATAGGAGGAAGAGAAGAAGGAAGTGCTCAATAAAAGCTGTTGCATTTCATTGAATAAACAAAAGGAGAGCTACTGTCAGCACTAGTCAAGGATACAGACCTTGTGGGAAGGCTTTTTAACAACTATATCTCCTAAAGATAAAATACAGAACTATCTCCATGGTTACATCACATAGCCTTGTTTCGGGTGGTCCATATCATGCACATGTTGCTTTACCTGGAACAGTTTATTTTTACACACACTAGAGTTGTTTGGTAGGAGAGACAGCAGCATCATCTCCAGAAGGGAGCTAAAGAATGCTTGGCTCCTGTGTGGGGATGTCAGGTACCACGGTAAGTGCACTGGGCACTAATCCTTTTTCTTTTCTTTTTTTTTTTTTTGTCTTTTTCATGACCGGCACTCAGCCAGTGAGTGCACCGGCCATTCCTATATAGGATCCGAACCTGCGGCGGGAGGGAGCGTTGCCACGCTCCCAGCGCTGCACTCTCCCGAGTGCGCCACGGGCTCGGCCTAGCACTAATCCTTTTCATCTTGACAACAATCCCTTGAAATAGTGCTCTGGTAAATATCATGTAATATTTGAGGAGACTCAGGCACAGACAGATTAAGTAACTTGAGTGAGATCACACAGCTGGTGAGGGGAAGAACCAGGATTCCATCTCAAATCCTTTTCTCCTCTTCTCTATCTCCTTCTCTCATGAAGCTTTACTGTCTTTCTCTAATATTCTTCTCTTGGTCTCCTGATTTCATCATTGTATACCTTCAATCTGAATAATAAAAGAAGCATAAAATCTTCAAGATGATCTTTTAAGAATCAGCAGAGCAGGGTGGTTATGAGCAAGGGTCTGGAGCCTGAAAGCTTGAGTTCATATTCTGTCTAGATCATTTATTAGCTGTGTAATTTGGGGCTCAATTCCTCAGTTAACTTATCTGTAAAATGGAAATAAAAGAATTTTTAATTTGGGGCTTCCGGGAGGATTAAATAACTTTATAGATATATAATGTGTGACATATAGCAGGCACTTGTTAACTATTAGCCATCAGTATTATTTCATTATTACTCAGTCATTGTTTATTGCACCAAATGAAACAAATGGTCTCTAGGCTTATATCAAGGAGCACAACTATGTCCTAAGAAAGGTAGCTTGAGGACAGTGAAACCCAGCATCCTGTCATGAAGAGACTAGGATCTTGGGGTCAGAACTACACAGCTGTTCCACTTAGCATCTGTGTTACTTTGGGTAAGGAAGTAAGTCTCTCAAACCCTAGATTTCTTCACCTTTAAAAAGATAATTAAATATATCTTCAGTAGAGATTATAAAGATTTAAAAATAGAAAATTAACCATTGTCATAGAAATTCCAGATCCAGAGATTCCAGATGTTCTCAAATGCATTTCATTAGGAGTAGGGAAGGAAATTTAAAAATGACTTGAGTTCTTTGAGGTTCAGAGATTTTTCCTCCTCTCTTTGGGTCCCCTGTACCATCCCTCCAACCCCCACGGACTGTTCTCATCATGAGCCACTGCTTCTGCTAAGAGTGTGTTGTAGATCTTAAGTATGCAGTAGGACTGGAATAAAGGTTAAAAAACACTGTTTTAGCTCAGCATCTTCAGTTTGCAGATGAGAAAAGAGACCCAGAGAGTTTAAACATTGCACAAAGTCACAGAGCAGATAAGCAGTAGAATTGGGGCTGGTTCTTTGAAACCCACTTAATGTTCCTTCCACTGCATTATGTTGTGTCTATATTTTAGATCCATTCTTCTAAAATTCCTAAGTTCAATTGCCTTAGTTTAAAGAAGTACGTTAGTGTGGAACAATCATTGCTTGCCTGAGACATTTGATTGAGAACAAAAGATTAGAGCCCAATTAAAACCTTTAAAAAATCCAAACTCTCAACAGATTAGACTGCCACCTCTTTCCTTTAGATAATTTTTAACAAATCAATATCAAACCATAATGTAAATGTAAGAAAGTCCAACAAATTTATAATTTTCAGTGATGATGACTTCAATGACTCATTTTGAAACATCTGTATAATAATCTTTAAAAAATATTGGGGTGCCCCCGATATGCCATTGCTCCAAGAACGTTCACACCTGTAGATCAGGTCATCGTCTGTTATATAAATGAGCCAAAAGATGGCATCTGTGTATTAGCCACTAAGTTGTTTATTTCTTTACTGCAGGCTGAGATCTGTTAGCTCCAAAGACCACTGGCTCCAAATTCAAATTTTTACACATCCAATTATTTAAACATATAGCCCAAATAAGCACATTTTTAGCCCTTTGGAATCCATCTGCTTTACATAATCCCATAAAGCCTCACCTGATAGCTGTTGCCTATTGCTAAGATAGGGCCTTGCAGTTATAAGGCTTCAACCCACTGCTGCCCTTGGAGCTCTGGGACCCAGAGCCTCCCTGCTGTGCCACTGACCTGTGCTTGCCAACACTCCCTATATGATCCATCACCTTCTTTCCTGGGAGTTCCCTTTCCTTCCTTCTGAATGGTGACCTCCTGGCCATAAGCCTCTGGACAATCACATGCTGTGAGAGACTTATCCTATCATGTAACCCTGTCCAAGTGCCCCCTCAAAGGAAAGAGGCACAATCTTATATGAACCCAGGACACTGCCTAGATGTGTATTTGAATCAACCCTACCTGTAGGAACTTGTTTCAATGTCTTTCCCTAAAATATGTCACAACAAAAAATGTCCAGCTTACAAAGATTCTGATCAATAAATTAAATTTCACTACATATCACTTTAAGAGATGTCTGGGTAACTCATGAAGTGCCATACTCACAGGTGCATTCTCAGAATGGCAATGTGATCAAAGATGCACGATTCTGCAACCACGGAAGACATTTCAAAGAAACTCTGGGTCCTGATTGCATTTCTCGAACCCCACAGAAAGGAAAAGAGGAACTCTCAATATGGTTTTATCTTTCTTTCATCTGTTTCCCTTCACATATACCCAGCCCTCTTCCCCCTTTCTAATCCCCCAAGCTTCTCTGAGGAATTCCTGTCCAATCTTCACTTGCACACTCACACCCTTGCCCTACACACTCCCATCCCTACCTAGTTGTTGAAGTATGAAATCCAAGAGAAGCCTCCTGGCAAAAATGATTTTATTCAGAAGATGGAGATGGAAAGAACCTTAGTAGAGGAACAGACACCCCATTAGTAGACTTGGGAGGGAAACCCTATGAACTCTCATGTGTCAGTGATTGTTCCATCCCATAGTTGTCTTCTGTATCCTTAGATTCACAGTAAGATGCCTGATAATAGGGGTTGCTTTCAAAGTTAATCTTATTTATGTTGCCCCTTAAGTCCCTAACACCAGGTTTAGTTTCTAGGAAGCTCTCAATAGTTGTTTTTAACCACTTGAGGAAATGAGCTTCTTGAAGATTGTACATTCATTTGTCCCTGCTTTTGATACTGATATTTTCCAGTTTGTCTTTGGCAGATTTTTCCCCATATCATGAAGGAAAAGTCAGCACGGGGCAAAATGTAAATAGATGTTTAGAAACTACACTCTTGACTTTGCAAACTGTGAATACCAAGCTTTAGTAAAGTGTATGTTCTGACTCTTTGTAAGAGATTTTGACTCTTGTCTTTGTGCTTTTAATACAAAGGAATTCCTTACAATTGGAAATCAGTTTCTTTGACTAAAAAAAATCTGATAGAGATTATTCTCATTGACAATCAGATTGTATTGCTCAGGGCCTGGCATACAGAGAGCCTAACAGAGGAGCATCAGGGAAACTTCTACTCCAGGTTCTGCATTTGAGAAAATTAATTTCTTATTCTGAAAAAAAGAGCTATACTTACATGTTTTCACCTTTGTGAAACATTTAAAAATATTTTTTGTGCTGGATTTTGATGGATCTTGGATGTGACCGCGCCATTGTGCACATGATAAGCACAAAATAGCTGCCAGCCTTGTCTTCCACTGCAGCACCAACCCCCTTCCCTTTTTGAGAAGCCTCGTGACTTCTACAAAACAAACCGTTTTGCTGCCTCAAGGGTGCAGATCTCCACCCCGGTCACATAGCTTCTGCATTAGCATAATGCCCCTCCTTGACTGCATCAGCCAGCCTTTGGCACCCTATATAAGCTCTCTCACCCCCCACATCAGGTGTTGTCTTCCATTTTGAGGGCAACTCAGCAGATTCTTTTCCTTTAATAAAGCTTGAGCAGTACCTGGTGCCTCAGCTCACTTTCTTTCAGATTTATGTTCTGATGAGTCCAAGTTGACCTGTCTTTGTAAAATAAATTTGCTTTTGTAAGTTTGCATACTATTAAAATTTTTATAAAACAGATTCATTATTAAGTGATAATAATAACATTCTTTAAAATAGATACATGCAGATTGCTACAAAATAGAGAGACTATCTGTGGGGGTTGGAAGAATTCACCATTTAAAGCAATATTGTGGTCAAGTCATTGATAATGTGACAAGCTAGTGAGCTATTATAGGAAAAGACAACTAAATGCTGAGTCAGAAGACCCCTGCCTCCCAGCATCCAGGTCATCTTGGGCAAGTTATAATTCATTAGCCTAATAAAATTTTCAGGGATAGATCCTATAACAAATCACCCCCCTAGCATCCCTTCAAAACTCTGGTCAAAATAAAGTACATGCAATATTGACCAAAGAAATCATTGAAAGAAGGGTCATTGGTAGAAGAAGGATGATAGAAAAAAGGAAAGAATCAGGCAAATGTACTTTCAAAGTGTTGCCATGTATTGGCTATCTATATGGACTCAGACTTGCTTAATTACTCTCCAAACCTCAGTTTCATTATCCAAGAAATGGAGCTAGTGATACTTTTCCTCAGAGGATCACTTGTGAGCTTGGAACAAGGTAAGATATGCAAAATGCAGGCATAGGGCCAGAGAGTGCTTCCCCTCCCCCTGCCCCTATGTGAAACTTTACTTATATGAGCTTTGCTTCCTTTCCTAGTTTCCAACAAGACATCATTCTTCCTTCCACCTATGTGCCTTTCTTTCATCATTCTTCCTGGCTGAAGTACACTCTGCCACTTCTCCACTGATTCTAATATTTGAAGTTCAGGTTATACTCTATTTTCTTGCTAAATAAAACTCTTTGCTTGTCACAACCCACAAGGTTCTCTCTCTTAAAGCAACAGTTACAGACAAACAAACCCAACTGCCAAACGTTGAGTGCCTACTATGCTGGAGATGCCCCACATATATTATCTGAGAAAAATTCTATTGCATCTGTATAAACCTGAAGCTTAGAGAGGTTACTAATGTGTCCCAGGTTGCATAGCTAGTAAGTAGCAGTTTGGGATTCCAATCCAAGTCCGCTTGACTCCAAAGGTCAAGGTCCCTCTTGGCCACCCCATTTTCCCTCTTGAAAGGAATGAAAGCAACTCACGTTTATAAACGTTTTCAGGTTGGAAGAGAGAGCTTAACACATATCTGGGGTCATCTCACAAGGGATATGACAGTGGTAACACAAGCCACTGAATTACCTGGTTGGAGCCTAGGGCAGTCATAAACTGCACGGAACAGCAAATGTCATCACACCTGTGGGACCCACTTAACACTTTGTAAATGTAGAGATTTGTAAATACAGAAGAGTGTTTCCTTTCTTTTGTTCTCTCTGTCTCTCTCCCTTTCTCTCTCTGTCTCTCTGTCTCTTTCTTTCTGGAAGTGCTGACTTTTCAAGAATAGGTCAAAGATTCAAACCACCAGACAAGCACAATGGGTAAGATCTTTTGGCTTTATTGTACCTAAACAGGATTCTAACACTTTAAATCACAATTTTATCAAACACAAGGCACAGTATTCCAGAACCTTGGACTGAGAAGATATCTGGGAAATCATCTGATTCAATATTCTTATTTTGTCAATTAGGACATTGAGGTTCAGAAGATTAAGGGACTCACCCTGACTTATACACACCGTTAATTACATGCATTTTGGCTGAAGTGGCCTGGTTATATTATCTAATACCACCCTCCCCTCCCCCCAAGAGCTGACATAACACTTGAGGATGGAGACTAAACAATAGGCTTTATCTCACACTCTGGACTCATGCTGGATATATAACATGGAGAAGTGGGCTAGAATTGAAGACAGGTAGTAGTGAGTGCTTCAGGTTTTCTTTTTTTGATGACAAGTGAGACAAGCAAAAAATACTAAAAAACGAGGAATTTTCTGACCCTGCCAGAGCATGTCAGATATGGTTATGTTCTGGTTTAGAGATTAACTCAGTGGGGCACGCAGGAATGTCACCCTAAGAAATCAAGCCATTATCAAGGGAAGCTATTTTGACCAGATCGCGTTTGCAACTCAGTAAATGTCTTGTAGCTTTCCTGCCTCTTTTTTTGATATCAGAATTATCCAGTAGATTCTACCACCTCTACTATTCATCCAGTCAGAATTTTATTGTCTCTCTTCCTAGATATAAAAATCCTCTACTCTTTGTTCCTAGCACATGTACTCATAAACTACTGATTCTTCACTCTGCCCTATGGCATCTGGCTGTGGTTTTTTTTTTGATTCTACTTCAACAACTTACTGAAGCCCTGCTTCACAGACTAGCCAAAGAAGTCCCATGTGGAACAGTTGAGAGGGCTGCAATTAGTAAGGAGTTATCTCATCTATTAAAATAAAGACACAAACAAGCAAATTCCTAGAGATTTTAGCAAGGAGCAATCCAGAAAAGTGGACTTATCAGAAGATAAGGGATACAAGGAGGGGTGATTTTTTATTAACTTATTAAAAATTATTTATGGACTCCCACAAGTATAGTTGGTGAATTGTTGGAAGGATAATACAGTCCCTGTGCATAAGGAACTGAGAGTAGAGTGAGCACACCGTTCACTGTGCAGAGACTGGCTAGATGCTCAGCAATGCTTTCTCTGGACACTCTGGAAAACTACAGTTCTCAGCTCCCTTTTCATTGTTGGGCTGGGACCATGTGGCTAGTTCTGGCCAATAGAATGTTGGCAAAAAGGATTTCTAGCCCTTGCCTTAAAACATAGCTATTGCTTTATAGTTTATGTGGCTGATCATGTGATGATGTGATCATGTGATTGGTCATGTTATGATAAGCTCGTATTATTGGAGGTACCTGGGTCCATGAGTCATTGGCTGAGAGTAAGCTGCCCAGTAAAGCCATCCAATTTTTGTTGGATTGTGACATGAGTGAGAAGAAAACTTTTGCTGTGTTAAGCCACTGAAATTTAGGTTCATTTTTTTACTACAGCATGAATTAATCTATACTACATGTGATTATAAAACAATGAATTGCCTACCATTGAATTTTTTTTCCAAATATTATACTGTCACCAAGGATAGCATCTCTGTTATCCTGGGGGAATTATAGGATGCTTCCTACAAAAAGAGATGTGTAAGGTAAGTGTTAAATGATTCCATTCCCTTCCATTTTCACCTTTCTCTTGGATTTTTCCTTCATGTATCAAAGCTCCTCTAATTGAAATAGAAAGAGAAATGTTAAAACTAGGAAAAGATTGCATGTGAATTAATGTCTTTGGCCTTAGTTCAGGAATAAGTTCAGGAAGTTTAAAAGTCCACATTTATGTGAAGGGAAATTGGGTGATAATTATTACATGGAGACACCAGCTGAGAAGGAAGGGCATCAGATAGAGCACTTCTGAAATTATATCTGCTATTTAGAGCTAGAATAAAGTTAGGGTTGAGTCAGAAACCTGTTATTTGGATACTTCTTTATTTTCTCCAGGACTTATGTATTTTCCTTAAGGATGTTTAGGCACAAAGAGCAGTCTTAAGTGCACGGGCAGTTGGAGTCATTTGGTTGGAGCAGATCTCTTGGTATAGCAGTTGTATGGTGCAAGATGGGTCTAGTTTGGATTACTTACTTATTTTTTAAATATAATAAGCCTGAATAGTTTGAAAACTCTCTTTTACAAATACTAACTTAATACTCATCAATACCTATGAGGTATCTATTAATATTATCCTCAGTTTAAAGATGAGGAAACTGAGGCATAGAGAGTTTACCATTACCCATTTCCCAAGATTACACATCTAGCAAGTGTTGGAACCAGTATCTGAAACCAGGTTGTCTGGCTCTAGATCCCAAGCATGTCACTGCTTTATTATGCCACATTGCTTTTGCTGATTAGTAGCAGCACCACCCAACAACCACCATGTACTAAGTACTTACTATATGCCAGACATTGCTCTAAATTACATGTATTGTCTTTCCAACTCTCAAAACCATTCTATAAGTAGGTACTATTATTACTCTCATTGTACAGATGAGGAGACAGGAAGCAAGAGGGAAATAACCAGGAGGTGTTTAGTAACAGGGAGGAGCAGAAACTGTGCTGGAACTCAGGCAGACTTGGGTCTTGAGATTGTACACCTTGCCGCTGAGATATCCTCTCAGTAGTTGAGGTGCAGGATTTTTCCCGGCCATGGATGGGAAAAAATTTCCTTGAAACAAAAAAACCCAGGGGTCCTATGCCTTCACCTCTTTCTCCTTGTAAGTCAGTGAGGAAGGGGGCAAGTCTTGGCTATTTTCTTGGTCTAGATAATTTTCTCCCCTTCTTCACTTGTTGAAGCTCTTGATAATTACTGAACTATGAATAAAAGTCCAATTCAAACACCGCCTTTTTCAGTGAAAACATCTTAATTCCCCTAAGTTATAACAGGCTGAATTTCCTTTTTCTCTCATGTTTCACTGGAAATATAAAACTGGAAAATTACCAACGATCTAGTCTTATGAATGCTTTATTGGAACAAAATTTTACCAGTAACTGATATCTCCCTTATCTTCTGCTTCGTTGTCTTATTTTCCCGGTTTTAGTTTTAGCCACAAAAGATACCTTTAAACAGCTTGCGTTTTGTGGTAATAAACATCTGATAATATGTGCAAAACAGAGGACTCCGGGACTCTCATAATGATGTTCAACCTAGAGATAGGAAGAAAATAGAAATATTATGCATTTAAAATTGGTTAGTATTAAGTTATTGCAGATACCACATTTATTATGTTGCAGTTCTGTAAATACTTTTTCCTTAAAATTAGCTAATTGTGTATATTAATATTTGTAATTTTAACATATTCTCTTTCTCGAAATTTAATAAGGATTTTTGAAAAATACATAATCTCATCATATATGATAATTACCTAAAATAAACCAAAGCCAACAACAGAACAACACACACAATGAAAACAATTTAGAACAAAGCTTACTTTTGAAGAAAACTTACAGAAATATCTATGGAACCATTTATTCTCATTATAACAGTGGATAATTCATTTAACTTCTCCCAGCTTGTTTTTTTTCTTCTGGAAAATGAAGGAAACACACATTTAGCAAAGATTATATAAAATTGTTTACATGAAAATTTTAAGTGCAGTGGATGACGTAAAGTAGGAGCTTATTCAACTTCCTTTTCTCTCTCTTTCCCTCCTGCTTCTTTCCTTCCATTCTTCCCTTTCCGCTTTTTCTCCTCTCGGTGCCTATTTCTTCAGTACACACTGCCGAGCAGAGATAAAAACAAAAACAAAACAAACGAAAAAACCCAACCCCCAAAAACATAGGAAGAGAAAGTGAAATGAGTCTTGTTCTGATAAGACTGGAATTATCTTGGGAAATGGACTTCTTAGATGGTGCTGCCCCTTAGCTATTTCAGAACTGGTAAGAAAGATGATAAGTCTTACAGGGGACATGATCCCGTGCTCAGTGTCCTGTGCAGCGATGGATTTAGTCTCAGCTCAAACTCCCAACAAGAAGTAGCTCTCCCTGACAAAGATGGTTTAGAGCAACTTTCCTCTAACCACGGCAGGTATACTAATACTGGTAATGCCAGAAAGAATGCAGATTGAAACACTATGGGTGGCTCAGGTAAATGTGTTAAAGTACCGATTCCTAAAGCCTTTTTTTTGCTAACAAGAAAAGCAGGTAACTAGCATTAAGTAGCACACATTGGAAGAGGGCAAATCCTTTGGCAGAAATAATTTAATAAAGACTCAGACTCCAAAGATTACTTTGAGCAATAGCATGACCAAAATCGTGGACTTTCTGTAATCAGTAGTAACTAAAGGAAAGTGTAGGCATTCCAGCAAATGGCAGAGTGGAGAAGATCAAGCATGGTCTAGAATTATTTCCATAACTACTGGATTAGTTTTCTATTGCTGTGTAACAAATTACCACAAACGTAGTGACTTAAAACACATTTATTATTTTGAGATTTCCATGGGATGAGGAGTCTGGGCATAGCTTAGCTGGGTCTTTGCTCAGGGTCTCATGAGGCTGGGCTGCAATCAAGGTGAAAGTTGGATGCATTCTTATATGGAGACTTGTATGAGGAAAAATCTGCATCCTATCTCATTTAGGTTTGTATTAGTCTATTTTTGTGATGCTATAACAGAATACCTGAGGCTGGGTAATTTATAAAGAACAGAGGTTTATTTGGCTCACAATTCTGGGACAGCTGAATCTGGTGCAGGCCTCAGGCTGCTTCTACTCATGGTGGAAAGTGGCAGGCAGCTGGCAGGTACAAGTGGATTGCATGGTGAGAGGAAGCGAGAGAGAGAGAGAGGAAGCGAGAGAGAGAGAGAGAGAGAGAGAACGTGCCAGGGTCCTATAAACAACCAGCTCTCACGGGAACTAATAAAGCAACAACTAACTCACTACCCTCACCCCCCAGGGAGAGCTTTAATCCATTCATGAGGGATCTACCCCCATGATTCAAACAGCTCCCAACACTGCCACATTGGGGATCAGATTTCCACATGAGTTTTATTGGGGATAAAACGTCCAAACTCTATCAAGTTTGTTGGCAAAATTTATTTTCTTGTGGCTTATGAATGAGGGCCCCATTTTTTGTTGGTTTTATGTTGGAGACCTACCTCAGGTCCTGGAGGATGCCCACAGTTCCTAGCCCAGTAGGGTTTTCTTAACATAGCTGTTTACTTTATCAAGCCTATAAGGAGAATCTCACACCTGAAGAAGGGCCCAGTCCCTATTTTAAGGGCTCCTATTTTAAGTCAGGACTATCCAGGGTAATTTTTCCCTTATGATTAACTCAAAATCAACATATTTGAGACTTTAATTACATCTGAAAATCTCTTCACCTTATTTGTATAATGTAACCTAATCAAAGGATTGATATCCCATCACCTTTGCTATATTCTCTTAGTTAGAAGTAAGTCACAGGTCCTATCCATCCTTAGGGGGAAAGGATTTTGTGTGATATAAATACCAGGGGGCAGGAAACATGGCAGATTCCATAGGATCTGTCTATAACAGCCAAATTGGTTGAAGTTTATTGCTGGTTAATAGTAATCTTAGATAGGCATAAAAATTCCTGTATACTCTTTACATTTGTTTCATTTTATTCAATAAACTCTGTAATTTATGCAATTTCATTCAAGAAACTGTCCGATATAAAATATATAGCATATTAATTGGTAATAAGCTAGTATTACTCACATACTTATCACCAATTAACCAATAACTCATTACCAATCAACCTTTTTCTCATCTTTATATCGAGTTAAGTCAATGGGACCCATTAAGGATCTGTATCTATTTATTTATTCATTCATTCAACAAATATTTTTTGAACACCAACTATGAGCCAGGCTCTAGGAGTATTGCAGAAAAAAAAGATTTAAAATAATCTTTACCTTCATCACTCTTATATGTTAGAATAGCAGACAGACAACAAACAAGATGAATTAGTGAAATATTAGAATGTTTGGTAGTGGTAAGTGCTAAGGAAAGGCATATGAGTGGTTGTGATTTTACAGAGTTTGGGGAAGGAAGGGACATCTAAGGTCATGTGTGAGTAAAGACTGGAATAAGTGTGGGAAGAAGGGAACAGATCCTGTGGGCATTTGGGAGATGTGCATCACAAGCAGGGAGAAGATCAAATGCATAGCCCTGACACTGAGTTGTGTGGAGAGTATTAATATTAATAAAACAAATGTATTTCAGAGGACCTAACTTTTAAAAATTACACATAGAAATGTTAAGCTTGCAAAAGACAGGAAACTTTCTGCAGGCTAAAGTCTCTGTTGTAGATAAAGAATTGTTACACAGCGAAATTGCTGGCTCAAGGACAGATATCCTTGGTACAGGTTAATCTACTGATTGATATGTTGAGAAAGGTGCTTGATTGTTATGTAAACACACTGAGGAAATTGCTGTAGGAAAAGAGTTTGCTAAGAACAAGCTTTTGTTGGTGGATTGACTTAACCCTTTATAAACTGCATTATGGAATGTCACTTTGTTTTACTTCATTGATGTTACTAGTTTCCATGGTTAAAACTATACTTAGCCATAACTCTGCCCATGTCCTTGTGTTCTTTGTAATGATTAAATCAACTACATTTCCTGTGAAACTTCCTTGTCTTTACAATAAAAGGGAGAAGCTAACTTTGAATCAGGGCTGTCACATTCAGCTTTCTGCTCCTAATGGGGAAATGACTGAAGTGCAGTCATTCTGGGATTCTCAATGCATTCATAGTGCTTTGAGTAATCGAGTAATTCTTTTTTATGTCTCTGTTACACAGGGGGAAGTGTAACAGAGATGTACCTGGTGGGTTTGAGGCCCAACAGGGGGTTGGAGTGGCTGCCACTGAGTAAGCCAGGGTGACATGTAGGAGACTAAGTGAGAGAGGAAATGGGAACCAGATCAAGCAGGGTTCTGTGGGTCTTTGGAAGGAATTTGGTGTTTACTGTGATGAGATGGGAACCAATGGAGCATTTTGAACAAAGGAGTGACATGATCTGACATTTTTTTAACAGAATCACTCTGTCTTCTATGTTGACAATAGACAGAAGAGATTCAAAGGTGAGACAGGAAGACCAGTAATAGACCATTGTGATAATTCAGGTGAGAGAAGACAATGGCTTAAACGAGCAGTGGAGGTGGTGAAAATGTATTTATTTGAAAGTAGAACTAAAAGAATTTACTGACACTTGGGATGTGTTTATGAGAAAAGGACAGTCAAAAATGACTATGTCTATAACCACATCTGTATGTATATTTGTAGCTTAACTCGTAACCACCTGACTACTACACATGCTATGTGAATAAATGTGTTTACATGTGAATATACAGTGGGGTTTCATTGAACTTACTCTAATTCAATGTGTTTGGTAAAGTAAAGAAATCCTGTGACATGGTGAGAGGTACGGGTCTAGTTTCATTCTTCTACAGATGGATGTCTAGTTTTTCCTGCACCATTTATTGAAGAAACAGTCTTTTCCCAATGTATGTTCTTGTTTCCTTTGTCAAAGATCAGTTGGCTGTAAGTATGTGGGTTGATTTCTGTGTTCTCTATTCTGTTGCATTGGTCCAAGTATCTGTTTTTATGCCAGTACCATGCTGTTTTGGTTACTATAGCTTTGTAGTATCATTTGAAGTCAGGTAGTACTATGCTTCTGACTTTATTTATTTTTTGCTCAGGATTGCTTTGGCTATCTGGGGTCTTTTCTTGTTCCATGTAAATGTCAGGATTTGTTTTTCTATTTCTCTGAAGAATATCACTGGTATTTTGATGGGGATTTCATTGAATTTGTAGATTGCTTTGGGTAATATGGACATTTTCACAATGCTAATTCTTCCTATTTAAGAGCATGGAATGTCTTTCCATCTTTTTGTGTCCTCTGTAATTTCTTTCAGCAGTGATTTATAGTTCATATTATAGAGATATTTCACCTCCTTGGTTAAATTGATTCCTAGGTATTTTATCTTTTTGGTGACTATTGTAAATAGGTTTGCTTTCTTGATTTCTTTTTCTGCTAGTTTGTTATTGGAGTTTACAAGCACTACTGATTTTTGCATATTGATTTTGTATCCTGTGACTTTACTGAAATACTGAGATAGTTTATCAGCTCTATGAGTACTTTTGTATAGCGTCTTTAGGTTTTTCTATATATAGGATCATGTTGTCTGCAAACAGGGACAATTTGACTTTTTCTTTTCCAATCTGGATGCCCTTTATTTCTTTTTCTTGCCTGATGGCTCTGGCTAGTTCTTCCAATACTATGTTAAGTAGGAGTGGTGGGAGTGGGCATCCTTGTCTTGTTTCTAGAATATATTGGTGGAGGATTCATCGTATGTGGATTAAAGACTTAAATATAAGACTTGAAACTATAAAACTACTAAACAGAAACATAGGGCAAACATTTCAGGAAGTAGGACTGGGCAGACTTCATAAATAAGACCCTAAGAGCACAGGCAACAAAAGAAAAATAATCAAGTGGTATTATATCAAACAAAAAGCTTCTGCATAGTCAAAGAAACAATAGCAAAAAGATAACCTATAGAATGGGAGAAAATATTTGCAAACTATGCATCCAATAATGGATTGATATCCAGAATACACAAGGAACTCAAAGAACTTAACAGCAAAGAACCCCCCAAAAACCAAAAAGAAGTCACCTGATTAAAAATAGGCAAAGGAGCTATATAGGCATTTCTCAAAGGAATATATACAAATGGCCAACAGACACATGAAGAAATTCTCAGTGTTACTCAGCATCAGGGAAATACAAATCAAAACCACATTGAGATATCATCTCACTCCAGTTAGACTGGACATTATCAAAAAGACAGAGAATAACAAATGCTGATGAGGATGTGGAGAAAGGGGAACACTCCTACACTACTAGTGGGACTGTAAATTAGTGCAGCCATTATGGAAAACAGTATGGAGGTTCCTCAAACAACTACAGTTGGAACTGCTTTACAATTCAGCAATCCCACTACTGGGTATATACCCAAAGGAATAGAAATCATCACGTTGATGAGATACTGGCACTCCCATATTTATTGCAGCTGTATTTACAGTAACTAATAGTTGGAACCAACCTAAATGTCCATCAGTGGATGACTGGATAAGGAAAGTGTGGTATATATACATCATGGAATACTGCTCTACTATAAAAAAGAAGGAAATTCTGCCATTCATAGCAATATGGATGAACTTAGAGAAAATTTTGTGAAGTGAAATAAGGCAGGCACAGAAAGAAAAATACCATATGTCCTCAGTCGTAAGTGGTACCTAAAAGAAACAGACAAAGAAAAAAAGAAAGGTAACAAACCCAATAATGTGTTGAACTTTCAAAAGGAGAGAATAGAACTGAGGCCACCAGAAGAGGGAAAGAGGGAAGAGGAGGAGTTAATGAGAAACTGATAAAGGGCCACAAAAAATGATTACATTGTGTAATGATAAATATCATAATATCCTGATTTGAGCATCACATATTGCACACAGGTATTGATATTCTATACTGTACTCCACAGATATGTACAATCATGTTTAAACAAAAAAATAAATAAAAAAGAATTCCTTTGAAATGATGTTTAATACATATTCCTTATACATATACACCTTCCTTAACCATTTTCCTTCTAATGTTTATAGAGTACATTACTAAATACTTTATACATTGACATATGCATAAGTTATGCATTTGTTGAGTTAAATACACAAAACAATATGCTGTGCTTAATGGATAATTTAAGAAATTTTTCAAGCTGAATTTTTATTTCATGCAATTTTCATCTTTCAAGTTGATTTTAAAATCCTACTCTCAAGAGAGACATGACTTTACTTTCTGAACTGATTGGCTCTTCCTTAATTTTAGCATCCACAATTCTGGTATCCAGGATACATCAAGCAAATGAACAGCATTTCTTTGAGAATTCTGATTTCATGGGGCTTACTTAGCCCGTCTCTCTGTGCCATAGGACAAAGTCTGGCTGAAAGGAGGGCTGCTTCCCAGGTCTGTCCTTCCTGAGCACCATGTTCTGTGCCATTAATGTCAGTGGGATATTCTCAGTTCCAGTGAATAGTAGAAGAAAGGGGATTTTTAAACTCAAGATTTTACAAAGAAAATAAAACACACTAGTTCAAGATAACTGATCACACTGTAGATTGGATTACATATAATTTTATAAACAATTGTATCAACAATATGCAGATATATGCATAAATAGATATATATTTATATGTATTCAGCCCTGAGTAACATAGACTTGTAGCAGAAATATGGTCTAATTGCAAATGTCTGTCTCTCCTCACTGGAAAATCATTTGATCCTCTATAATATTTCTAGTATGTTGTGGTTTTTTGGGTGCACTAGAGTAAAGTAGTCTACTGGGAAGAAATATTTGAGTTGCAAATGAGAGAACGTTTGGCCTAAATGGCTCAAATAAGAAAGGAAAATGTACTGGCTCATGTAATCAACCCATGCAGAGGTAGGACTGACCACAGATGTTATTTATGGTTCTCATTTTTCATGAGGCCTCCAGCTCTGCTGTTCTGCATGATCCTAGGCGCTGGCCTCCAGCTTGTGCAACTTTGTCCTAATGTGGCTCTGTTCATAATGGAAGCAAGGGCTGCAATTGTTTCAGACTATGCTCTGTACCACAAAAACCATCAGAAGAAAGTCTATAACCTAGTATGTCCAGAACAAACCTTGGGGAATCATGACCAGGACTAACTTTCTTGCCAGAGAATGAAACTCATTGATTAGCTTAGGCCTGAATTTCTTACCCATCCATGAAACAATAACTATGGTCAAAGGGTTGGAATAGGTTATTGGAATTTAGATAATTTAGGCCCAGCTTGGAGCTGTGGGCAATGGGGTCAATTCCCTGCACATCACATGGTAAGGTAAGAATGGGTGGTTTGGTACTTGGGTGTAACTCAAGTGGAAGTCACTGTTCAATATATGTCTAGGTAGGACATGTAGAAATTCAAATATTTTACATCTGGCATTACTTGGCCAAGAGAGAAGGCTGTGCAGTTAGTGTATATGGGCTTATATACCTAACAGTGCTCTTCTTTTCCAATGTGCTGTTTTTCCCCAATTCTATTCCTGTGTTCATGACACCATCTACATCCTAAAATGTATGTTTACAGTAGATTCCTTTTCAGCATGACAAAGTTCCTGATAATATTCATGGAGGGGAAGGGCATGCCTTAGAAAAGAGGAATCTGTTTATGAGATCTGAAATTATTGCTAGGACCCTAACACAGAGCTCTGTGTCATTTTTATCAATTGAATATTTACAAGAACATTTGGGAGTTTCATTATTTTAGCACTTAGTTATCTTTTTAAATCCTCTGTCTCTGTCTCACTCTAGTATTGGTTTTCTATTGCTGCTGGAACAACATACCACAAACTTAGTGGCTTAAAACAACACAAATGCATTGTCCTATTGTTTTGTAGGTTGGACGCACAATACGGGTCTCACTAGGCTAAAATCAAGGTGTGTTTCTTTCTGGAGGTTCTAGAGGAGAATCTGTTTCCTTATTCATTTGGGTTGTTGGCAGAATCTCATTCTTGGAGTGGTGGTACTGGTGTTGCTTTTTTGTTGGCTGTCAGCTGAGGGTGGTTACCAGCTTTTAGAGCACCACATTCCTTGGCTCATGGCTCCCTTTCTCCTTATTCAAAGCCAGAAACAGGGAGTTGAGTTCTTCTCACGTCACATATCTCTGACTCACCATAGAACTGCAGCAGTGGAAAGGGGGCAATTCCTTTTGTCCCCATCATAAACAGTCATGCTGAAACCCCTGTAACAAAAAAACACGTTAACAAGAGAAAAACATAACGAATTTATTACATGCACACATGTGTACAAGTCATGCAAAATATGAAAACTCAGAGAAATGGCCAGATGATTGATGCTTAAATGCCTTCTTTATTGGGGAGAGAATAGTGGTGGGGGACTGTAAATAAATGGGCCCAAAGACCCAGAAAACGGTTTGTAAATAATTCTCTTTGGACCCTGAATTGGACTCAAGGACAAACAGTAGCTTGCAGACAAGTTACAGAAAGGTGACAGGAAGAAGGCATTGTGAACAAAGGCTGTCTTATTATGCAAATAAACCCTCCCAGGTAATCTCTCAGAGCTGCTCTCAGAAGAACAGGCAAAATGTCTGTCTAGGTGTGGTAAGAGTGCCCAGTCTCTTCTCTTTTCCAGTGTTTAATCTTTCCCAGTTATTTAGCAAGATTCCTAGGGAAGAGGTCTTAAAACAATTGCATATCTTTTGGAAAGAAGCTTCTGTAGTCGGATAAGGAATTTCCAGAGAGAGTTTCTCCTGGTGCTCTGAAAAAGAAAGAGGATCAGAGAGAGAGGGACTGGGGAAAGGAGGTCAGAAAGAGGTCTTGAGGGTAGCTCTTTAGTTCAGTGTTTCAAAGCACCATATATTGGGGCATTGTATTCTGAGCCCCAACAGAAATGTTCTCCACTTTTAAGGGCTCATGGGATTAGATAGGACCCACCCAAATAATCTAGGATAATCTTGCCTTTATAATATTCAGCTGATTAGCAACAGCAGCATTAATTCTATCTGCATGTGAACAGCTATTATTACGTAACAAAAATTTTGCCATGTAGTGTACATACATTGTATTCACAAGTTTGGAGACTGGGACATGGACATCTTGGGGGACTATTTTTCTTCTTCACACTACACATACATATACATGCACACACACTCAGACACACAATAGGCTCACATTAATTTTCCTATCTTTTTCTTAATTATTAAACTTACTAAAACGGAAAATAAAACCCTGTTTCTCTCCTACTCTCACACACACTTCTAACACTTATGTGTATTTTCTTTCCTACACCATGCAATTTAATAATTATCTGTAGATACCAAATGGGTGTGCCACAATTCAATTCAATTCTGACACTATCTACGTGGAGTTACCATCAGATTCCACAAGTTAAGGGCTCAGTCACATAAGACTGATCCCACTTTAGATGCTAATTGCAAGTCTGTGCCTCCCTTCTGATCAACCAGCTATAAATTGTGGATTTGCATGAACCCCTCCTTGGGTTCTATCACTTGCTAGAAGGGCTCATAAAACACAAGAAAACATTTACTTAGGTTTACTGGTTCATTATAAAGGCTACAGCTCAGGAACTCTCAGAAGGAAGAGATGCACAGGGTGAGGTATGGGGCTGGGGTGCAGAGCTTCAGTGCTCTCTCTGGACATGCCATCCTTCCAATATCTTGATGTGCTCTGCAACCTAGAAGTTCTCTGAACTTTTGGGTTTTATGGAGGCTTCATGACATAGACATGATTGATTAAATCATTGCGTTTGGTGATTAAGTCAATCCCTAGTCCCTTTACTCAACCTGGAGGTCCCTTCCACTCCAGGTAGTCCTACAAGTTCCAACCCTCTAATCACTAGTTTGGTTTCCCTGGCAACTAGCACCTCCCCCCATCCTTAGGGGCTTTAAAAAAGTCAGCTCAGGAACTTAAACTCAGGTGTGGTTGAAAGGGGCTTGTTAGAATAACAAAATACACAACTTTCACCTTTATCAATCTGACTTGTTTCAGGAACTGAAGACAAAAACTAAATAACATGAAAAAAGATGTTCTTTTTCTTCCTATCATTTAAGAAATTACAAAGGTTTTAGGAGCTATGGCCAGAAGCCTGGGATAAAGATCAAGATATATATTTTTTATTTTATCACAATATCACAATTATTAATTTTATGTACTAATCTTTAATCTAAAATATGGATGAAATTCTTAGCCAGTCTCAGTTTCCTTTGATTATTATTCTGGATTAATATCATCGTGATTTACATAAACTTATGTTGAACTGGTTACTAATTGTATCAGGGATTACATCC
Organism: Cynocephalus volans; assembly: GCF_027409185.1. Taxonomy (NCBI): domain Eukaryota; kingdom Metazoa; phylum Chordata; class Mammalia; order Dermoptera; family Cynocephalidae; genus Cynocephalus; species Cynocephalus volans. The sequence continues at coordinate 15,831,309 of NC_084468.1, forward strand.
TATTGTAAAAAAATTGGACTATCTTCTTTCTCTAGCATTGTAGTTCTAGGTTAACCGCTATCTCAAACCTCATGTAAAAAATAAATGTTCCAAAGGTGCTTCCTAGCTCATGATGTCAACTGTTTTCCAACACCGCAGTGGTTGAGATTTTGCTTTCCAAACTATTTTATGCCTGTTTATATGTCTTAACATTGACCACATCACTTCTCTGCTCAGAGCTCTAAATCAATTTGAATTGTGTGCTGTCTTCTGACTCTGACTTAAAATGCCTACTCAATAGCTTAAAGGAAAGGAAATGTTTCTTTGAGCTACTTGAACCTTAATAATCTTTGGCCAATAGTCTGTACATCCCACTTGATATTCATGTTTATTCAAGAGAATAATCAGCAGTTTTGGGGACAGTAACGATGTACAATGTATTTTACATACACTTTCTGCTTGAATTCCTACAACATCCCTACAAGGGTATGTGCTGTTGTTGATTCTGCTTTACAGATGAGAAAATAAAAGCACAGGGGGCTGAAGTTACTCATCTAAGGCCATATAGCTGTGAAGTGTTAGCATCGAATCTTTAGCTCACTGAAAAAAATGCCTCCACCCTTGACCATTAGGCTTTAAATGCCCCTGAAATTTACTCTCTTCTAAAGTAGCTATTTTGCCATTAATATAGGGGCATATGTGGATCAAATATTACTATTGCTTTACTGACAGGAAATTGAGTACTGTAGTTGCCCTAGTCAGATGTCTAAGATTCATAATTACATAACTATCCTCCATTTCCTCCTTCTACGAAAAGCTGTATTATGGCAGGTAACCAATTTTCATAGATTATAATCACCTATACATTTTTTTTTCAGCTAATAGGTTTTTTTCCCACCTGTCATATCAACCTTTAGGGTGTCTCCTATTTTTTTTTTCATATTAACTTGTTTTTTAATTAAAAATTTTTTTAATTTATTATTTTTTTTATTTATACATATTTATGGGGTATAGAGTTGACTATCCGTATTTCTGAACAGTATGTGATGACCAAATCAATATCATTGGCATGTTCATCATTACAAATCATAATTCCTCTTTGTGTCCCTTACCAATTATGCCCTATCCACCCTCCCCTTCCCCCTTTCCCACCTCTAGTAACTAAAGATCTGTTCTCTCCTTCTGAAAATCCAATGTTTTATTGTGGTTTTTCTTTCTTTCTTTGTTTCTTAGAATGTCTCCTATTGTTGATTAGGAAAAACTGTTTTTCTATTTTCTCCACAAAATTAAGAATGGCTCTGGGAAATATTTAAAAAGATTTGTAAATAAATTTTATATCTCAGGTAGACCTTTTATAATCAAATCAAATTAATCATCTTTGCTACATTCTAGTGTCTTCTGTTAGCATTCATAGAACACATTCATTTGGAGTCAATCTCAAAGTTGAAGGCATCAGAGATAGTGATAAAAATAAGAAATGAGATAATTTCCCAATATTCTCCAGATAGGCCCTTCTAGTTTTCATTTATTTTGCAAGTTTTTCAAGGCAAAAAAAAAAAAGGTATATTGACCACTTGTGATATTTATAAATCAATCCCCATTTTCTAGATATAGATGCCAAGACTTCATCATGTGTGTGAAAGAAGAGTGGTTGGGAGATTATTAGATAATTGTCTGCTAAAGGGCCTTCACCTTGAGTTTAACAGTCTAGTGTCTAGGATCTCATCCCTACCACTAGGGAGACACTACTGGCCAAAGCATGCCTTAGTCCAGGGGAATAAGAAAAAAAAGGCATCATGGAAAAATCATGAGGCAGCTAAGGAGAACAGCCCTAGGAAGGAAAGGCACTGGTAGAAGATGTGTAAAAGAGGGTATAGAATTAATAGAACTCACAGAGCAAGACTTTAAAATAAACATATTCTGTGTTATCAAAGAGATAAAGGAGAATTTTAGAAGCATGAAGTGGTTTAGATAGTTATGAAAAAACAATTGGAGGTATTAGATCTGAAAAATAATGTTAAACGACTGCATGGATGTGTTGAATTATAGAATTAATACAGCTGAAGAACAAACAAGTGAGCTGGAAGATCAGTTTGAGGAACTCTCCTGGAGGACATCAGGAAATGATAAGTAAATGGAAAGAATGAAAGACTGAGAGATAGAATGGACAGAAATGTCAATAGCTAGTGAAAAGGACTTTCAGAAGGAGATCAAAGAGTAAATGGAGGAGAGAAAATAGTAGAGGAAATAAGCAAGATATGAATCCTCAGATAGAAAGGAATCATATAGTGCTGATAAAATTGATAAGAAAAAATCTTAGACCCATGACAGTGACATTTGTGGTTATGAAAGCCCAGAAGAGCTTATAAATACTCCAGAGAAGAAATACCAGACACCTACAAAGTAAGTGATAATATCAGCCTTTTTAATAGTAACCCTGGCTACAAGAAGACAGTACCAAATATTTTCAAATTGTTGATGGAAAGTGGCTTTGAAGCTATATCCATTGAAACTATTATTTAAAGTTGTTATCAAGCACATCAAGGTCTCAATAAAGTTCACTAAACAAGATAGCCTTAATAAATCCCCCAAATCAATATAATTTAGGGCATGAAATACGGTCATAATTTAAGAAAATTAAAATTCAATAATAAAGCTAATAGTTTAGATGGCAATGAAAAACCTAAATACCTAAATAACTAAAAGTGTGCCAAATAAGCAGTAAAAATAGAAAATAATAATAAGGGAAACTATAGAATATTTAGGCTAAGTGTCAATGAAAGCACAAGATGTCAACACCTGTGGGAGGCAGATTACAGGACAATTAATTAATTTGAAACAAATATTTGTTCAAATTAAGATGTAAAGAGAAACAGAGTAAATACTAAGAAACAAGGAGGAAGAAAATATAAAGGTAAAGGTAGAGTTGAATAAAATAAGATTACATAAAGAAAATTACAGAGGAGTCACAACTCCAAAACAACCCTGTTCTTTCAAAAGACAAATACTAGACAAACCTATGGCAAGACTTAATAAGAAGAAAAACCGACAAGTTATTTAAATAACAAAATACAGAGCAAAAGTTTGGAAATAAATACACATAGCATAAAGATTTAAGAATTATAAAATATTATAAAAATAATACTTGAATAAATTTGAAAACATTACTATAAAAGACAAGTTTCTTCTTGTATAGCAAAGTGATAAAAATAAGGGAAAACTACAATAGCTTAATAACTAATAAAATATATTAAAATGGATTCTCAAAATGTTCCTTGCCTCTCACTTCCAGATAGTTTTACAGATTAATTCAATCAAAACACCAGTGATCAAATAATTTCTTTTTTATACATGTTATTATAGAAAAATAGAAAAAAAAATGGAAAAAGTATGAGGGATTAAGTTTATGGGGCAATTTTACTTATGAACATGGATGTAATATAAAAAAAAATTAGTTAAGTAAACAGAGCAATGCATTTGAATTACATTGTGATATAATAGCATTTGTTCCAAAAATGCCAGGATGATTTCACACTGAACAGAATCTATCATCTTGATGAGGTGCAAAAAAGGAATTGAATAAACATCAACAAAATGGTAAAACACAAGTGATAGAAAATTCTTCAAGTTGATAATGACTATTATGAGACCCCTATAGTGAACATTTTTATTTATTTTTTATTTTATTTTATTTTATTTTATTTTTTATTGGTTATGAATATTCATGAGATATAAAGCTGATTTTCACCCCTCATGCCCATGATGTGAAGCATTAACCACATTACCTTTTAAATAGAGAAAAAGACAATGATTCCCATTCTTCCTTCTACTGTTCCATTGATTTCTACAGGTAGAGTTATCAACTCGGGTTTGCCTGGTAGTTTTCTGGGTTTAGGTCTGAAAGTCTTGTGTTCTGGGAAACCCCTCAATCCCAGGCAAATCAGGTGTTTGACTGGGACAGTTACAGTTTTAAGACTGAAGTTCCATGTCCCAGAACCCCTTTCAGTCCCAGGCAAACAGGAACAGTTGGCTTACCCACTAGAGATCCTGACCAAAGCAATAACACAAGAAAAAGACACATGAAATAAAAAATTAGAAAGAAAAAGGTAAAAGTTTTATTACTAAAGAAGATATAATGATATACTGTAGGGACCGAAAGGTGTGGTATCTTTCTTCAATATTCACAAGGGGTCATGGCTGACACTTCTGTAACAAAAGACACATAAACAAGAGAAAAGCATAACAAATTCATTCAGTCAATGTTCAGTGTGACATGGGAGCCTTCAGAAATGAAGACTCGAAGACCCAGGGTAAGTTGTCTATTTTTGTTCTTAGGTCCAATGAATAATGGACAGCCATGTAGAAATGTGATTAGACAAAAGTGCATAATCTAATGGTAGTAGGAGAAAACTCAGCAAGACATGCCTGTTCAGATTTTCTTGGCCTCTCTATGCAGTATTCCTTTCTTCTGCATATGGAACAGGACCCCTCTGGAATGAGGGTCTTCAAGAAGGAAGTGGGAGAATGACAGTTTTAGGTTTTATAGCTTGATTTGCAAGAGAGGAGTTCTAGTTTCTAAGACCTGCCCTGGAGAAGAGGAATTTTGATTTGTATGACTACCTTTGGGGGAGAAAGAGGGATGGGAAACAGGAGGACCAGAAGAGGTGAGAAAGACCTTGCTTCTGAGACCTTTCCAATTTCTTTCAGCTCAAAGTACTTGCATGCCAAGGTACTGTACTTTAGGGTATCATGTTCTGAGCCCCAACAATACACATAAAATTTAAGAAAATCATTAAAGAGCTAAAACCAATGAGATAATGCATCAAAATACTGGATCCAAAATCAGCAACACAAATCAATAGGGTTCCTCAATAACTAACCAGAAAACATAGAGTAAATGTCATTTATAGAAGCAACAAAAATTGTGAAGTATCTAAGGATTGTCTAACAAAGTCTACAAAAATTTTATGGAGAAAATGGTAAAGTTGCTTTAAAGAACCTGAAAGAAATACCCAAAGGTGAAACACACCATGTTCATGAAGGAAATGATTTTGCATTACAAACATATAAATTCTCTTCAAATTAGTCAGTTAATTCAAAGCAATTCTAACCAGAATTCCAGCATATTTTTTGAAAGGGGTAGCTTGAAAAATTACTTTAAAATTTTATATGGAAATAAAACATTGAATAAAAAATGGAAAATTTTGAAAAATAAGGATAATATAGGGGGAAACCAGTTCCACATAATAAGACGTCATGCAAGGTATTTAGGAACAAAGCAATGTAGTATTAGCACAGCAACAAATAAACCAAAGAAACAGACAGCTTAGAAATAAATTCATATTAAATAAATTGGTAACTAATAGAAATAGAAACACAAATTTTTGGAGAAAGTTGGCTACTCTACAGAAAAAAAAAAAAGTTGGATTTTCATTCTCTACTGTCTACAAATTATTTACAAGTGCGTCAAGGACCTAAATATGAAGCACACAAAGAAAAGAAATATGATGTAAGATAAAGAGAAATACATAAAAATAGAACAAAATTTAGGAAAATAAATTTGTGTGACCTCAGGATAGGGAATGATATTTAAAACAAGACCCTAAAACTTCAAACATAAAGGAAAAAAGTGGCAAATTTGACTATGTATACTTAAAATTTTTTTCCCAATAAATTATACTCAGGCAAAATTTTCAGATGGATTACTAATTAGGGGAAGATATTTGCAATGTTTATAAAAATTTAAAAGTGTTAGTACTTAGTATATACATGAATTGCTTGGAAATTAGAAAGATAAAGCCAGGACGTGCAAAGAAGAAAAGATGATAGAAATAAGCTATTTGCAGAAGGGTGGGTGCTGATTTTCTAGTAAGTACCTGAAGAAATCTTGACTAATACTTAGAGAAGTGAAAATTAAAACCAAGAAACACTATCTTGCACCCAAAGATTTAGTAAAAACTAGAAAGATACTGTCAGTTTAGTAAAATGTGGGAGAAATGGGCATCCGCAGGCTGGTGGAAGTGCAAATTGATGTAGTCATTCTGAAGAAGCAGCCAGCAGTGCTTAGGGCAAGTAAGCACCCAGATAATGTGCAATTGAGAAATCCCTTTCTCCATACATGTAAAAACCTTCACACAGGTCTGTAAGGATAAATGCACAAAGATGACCACTGCAGTAGTGACTGACGGTAGCTGAGTTGGAGACAATCATTAAATTTGGCCATCCTAGAAAAATGGGTATATAACACGTGGCATATACATACAACAGAAAACTAGCAGCTGTCAAAAACAATTATACATGTACAGGTACAATGGATCCTCATTATTTGTGGATTTCATACTTGTAAATTTGCGTACTTACTAAAATTTATTTGTAACTCCAATATCAATACTCTCAGCACCACTGTGCACATGTGCAGAATGGTGAAAAATCTGAATTTTTCAGTGCGTGTTTCCAGCTGAGGTCAAACGAAGCCACTCTCTGCCTTCTTGTTTTATCTGTCATGTTGTTTAAGAAGTGTCCTTTTCGTGATCTATTCAGTGACATATTTTTTGTGTTTTTTGTTGATTTTTTTGTTTGTTTGTTTAAAATGGCCTCCAAGCATAGTGCTGCTGTCTAACATTACTAAGTCTAAGAGGGCTGAGATGTGCTTACAGAGAAAATGTTTGTGTTAGATGTTTCAGTCAGGCATGAGTTAAAGTGCTGTTGGCCATGAGTTCAATGTTAATAAATTAACAATGTATATTAAATAAGGTGTCTTTAAACAGAAATGCACGTAAAACAAGTTATATATTAATCAGTTGATAAAAATATTATGACCAGGGAGACTTGTAGGATCTTAACCCTGTATTTTCCATAGGAGCAATGGCTAAGTATTCATTAATTCAGTGTTTAAGTGACTTTTCAGAACATAACTACTGCAAATAAGGAGAATCACCTATATCCGTATACATATGTGTATATGCACATGTATATGTAGACATACACATCTATAAATATATTTAAAATCTATATGTATATGTGTACATATGTATAAAATGTTGAAATTTCTCCTGTATAGATTTATATGGAGGATGATCTCAAAAACATAATGTTGGGCCGGCCCCGTGGAGCACTCAGGAGAGTGCAGCGCTTGGGAGCGCAGCGGTGCTCCTGCCGCGGGTTTGGATCCTATATAGGAATGGCCAGATGGCCAGTGCGCTCACTGGCTGAGCGCGGTGCGGACGACACCAAGCCAAGGGTTGCGATCCCCTTACCGGTCACAAAAAGACAAAAAAAAACAACAAAAAAAACCCCCATAATGTTGAGAAAGATAGTTGAAGCAATGCAATTTAAAGTATGACATATGTTATGAATTGAATATCCACACAAAACTCATTGAAGCTTGATCCCCACTGTAACAGTGTTATGGGGGTGGGAAATCTGACTATAGTATCTGAAAGGTAGGGCCTTTAAGAGGTGATTAGATCATGAGGACCATGCTCTCATGCATGGTTAATGGTTTAGTGGGTTGTCACAGGAGGGGCACTGATGGCTTTACAAGAGAGCAAGGGAGCATGTTAGAGAGCTCTTGCCATTCTTACCATGTGATACCCCGTGTCTCCAGGGGATCCTGTAGAGAGTTCCCACTCAGAAGAAGGCCCTTACCAGGTGTGCTCCCTGGATCTTGGACTTACCAGCTTCCAAGATAGTAAGAAATAAACTTCATTTCTTTATAAATTACCCATTTTCAGGTATTCTGTTATAAGCAACAGAAAATGAACTAATACAATATAGCATTTATGTAAAATTATAACATCCCCCAAACAAAAATAATGTTTTTCAAGAATATACACATATCTAAATAAATTTATAAAATTGGACTGAAATATAATAGGCGCTGGAGAGGGAAAGAAATGGGAGTGGGGATGGAGAATGAAGAGGAAAATAAAGGAGTGGCCTTATAAAGAGAAGTGAACGATGTAGTGTACTATAAATTGAGACGTGTGACTGGTTCAGTCGTGAGTTTAAAATATGACTGCTGCCTTACAAGCAGACTCCTCAGCATTTTTATTTTTAAATAAGAATTTAAAAACTGATGGCTTTCTCCCCACACTTTTAAATTTGCCAGCTGTAGTGCAAGCACAGTGCACGTGTAGGGGCCTATGCAGGTTGCCATAAAAAAATCAGGAAAAGAAAAATTGATCTTTTCCCATATCTAATAGTATGAAAAACAACAAACCATATTCCATGGTTTGGTGTTAAGTATCCCAAGATGAGAGAGTAAGATGGAAGCCTTCTGGGCACCTACCTCGGTCTCTGCTATAGGGTTACAATTATCCTTGCATGGAGTTAGTCTGATGCTCATTGCAACCCATCCAGTAAGGATGGTTAGTGCTCCAGAGACTGACTGGTCCCAGGCACACTAACTCTCTTCATGTGGACAATCTTTCCCTCATGATGAAGATGGAACTAAAGGTAACTGGTTTATGGCTGCACAATTTATAACAGTTATTATAAGAAGACATTTGTTGAAAAAGCAACAAAAATATTAAGTCAAAAATTAGATAGTGAACGTAAGTATTAGAATGGTGAAAACCCCAAAATTGGCAATACTAATTACTAGCAAGGAGGCAGAGCTACAAGAACGCTCATTTATTGCCAGTGGGAATGCATGATACAGACATTTGGAACATAGTTGGGCAGTTTCTTATAAAGCAATACATAGTCTTTCCATACTATCAAGATCTAGCAACTATGTGACCAAGTATATACCCAACTTATTTGAAAACTTACGTGCACACAAAAATTTGCACATGAATGTTTATAGCAGCTTTATTTATAATTATCAGAAACTGGATGAGCTAACCAGAAACAGTAATATATGAATGAATCTTAAATGCATATTGCTAAGTGAAAGAAATCAGTCTGAGAAAGCTATACACTACATGACTCCAATTATGTGACATTCTGAAAAAAGGAAAACTATAAAGATAGTACAAAAGATCAGCAATTACCAGGAGTTTGTGGGGAGTGTGGAAGAGTTAAATGGGTAAACCGTAAAGAATTTTTGTGGGATGGTGAAACTATTCTGTACAATAATGTACTATAATGGTAAATATATAACACTATGCATTTGTAAAAACCCGTGGAACTTTACCACACATTTTTTAGCCTTAATGTATACAAATTTAAAAAAATATATATTTAGGAGGTCAGGAGATCCCAGGAAGGAATGCAGAATATGACAAAATAATCTAACTGTACTCCAAACATATGAAACAACTTCATTGAAGGTGTAGAGGTAAAGGGGCTGACCTAACTGCACATACGTGCTGTAGCTAGTTGGTAAGGTAGTACAGGCTAACAGCTCTGGTATGGCCTATACCATGATACAGGTAATGAATCAGAGATGGAGACATTAGTATAAACTCATGTTTAGCTTCATATAGATATCAATGGTTACATACAGAAATATTTATACATATATGTATATACATGGGTTGGTATACTCATATATATTTCTTTGTATTGTGAACTAAGAAGGTCTAGAAGCAATGCCACCCCAGGAACAAGCACACTCAGCATCCAGATTTTGGTTTTTAATACCATTCTCCAACAGAAGGAACCAGTACTCCCTGGAGAAGTGATCGATTTTAGTACTGAGGCAGGAAATACACAAAATGAACCTGAAGCATCGTATAGTGTTAGAAAGTACTCAAAAAAAAAAAAAAAAAAAAAAAAAGAAAGCACGAAAGAAAAAAGAAAGCTATGAAGCCATAATCCCTGGGACATTTCAAAGGGATCAAAGCCAACTGAATGAATTTCCAATGGCCCAAACTGAAAAAATTTGAACAACAATAAACATAATAGGATTGTATTATATAATGCAGGTGTAAAATAAATAACTGTAAGTTCATACAGATATAAATAAATAAATGAAGGAGAGGAGACAAATCTCCCATGCAGAAGAATTCCAAATAGTTTGTGTAGATACTTCACCTTATAGAGGTGAAGCATGACTCGTCACTCCGTAAGTGTGGGTTGTACGTAGTAACTTTCTCCCAAAAAGTATAATATGTAATGGGGAAAAGCAGGAGTAATTTTAAGGGGAGAAACCTAACAAACACTACCTCAGCCAGGTGATCAAATTTAACATTAACATTAGTAAGTCATGTCGATAGTGTGTATTCTAGATTTGAGGAAAACAGCACTTTTATCTGTGTGGTCTTAATCCCCAAGGCACATAATCCCAGCCTAATCATGAGAAAAGCATCAGACAAGTGGCAGTATTTCATTCGTTTTTATAGCTGAGTAGTATTCCATTGTGTAGATGTACAACATGGATGGACCTTGAGAGAATTATATTAAGTGAAACAAGTCAGGCACAGAAAGAGAAATACCACATGTTCTCACTTATTGGTGGGAGCTAAAAATTAATATATAAATTCACACACACACACACACACACACACACACACACACACAAAACCGGGAGGGGGGGAAGAAGCTATACCAACCACAATTACTTGAAGTTGATACGACAAGCAAACAGAAAGGACATTGTTGGGGGGGAGGGGGAGAGGGAGAAGGGAGGGAGGTTTTGGTGATGGGGAGCAATAATCAGCCACAATGTATATCGACAAAATAAAATTAAAAAAAAAAAAGAAAAAAAAAGAAAAGCATCAGACAAATTCTGATTGAGGGATATTCTGCAAAATATCTGATCAGTGCTCCTCAAAACTATTAAGGTCATCAAAAACAAGGAAAATCTGAGAAACTGTCAGAAATAAGAGGAACCTAAGGAGACATGACAGCTAAATATACTATGGTATCCTGGATAGGATCCTGGAACAGAAAAAGAAGATTGGGTAAAACACGAAGAAAATCTGAATAGAGTATAAATTTTAGTTAATAATAATGTATTATTAATATTCCTTCACTGATTGTAACAAATGTATCATTTATAAGATTAATAATATGGGAAATTAGTTATGAGGGCATAAGGGAATGTTCTGGACAATTTTCACAATTTTTCTGTAAATCTAAAACTGTTCTAAAATAAAACATTTATTAAAATATAAAGTTAGACAGTGGTTTATCACCACCACCCTGAGACCTTTTACTTGCCAGCTTGAAGAATCCCAATGTCTTTATCCAGAAGCTACTTTTTAAGGGCTCTTTTTGGTGGGCAATTGGGAGTTTAAATTAACTTCAGAGTATCAGGGGCATGAAAGCTCTCTTGGAGCTTTTGGTAAGCTATTTTTGGATGAAAAATAAGAACTAGGGCCAATAGATGGAAGTTAAAGGAAGGTAGACTTCAGTTTTGGGAAGAAAAGATATACTGGTTATATTGGGATGTAGATGAAATGACCTGCCCCTGAAGTTGGCTCCTTGTATTTGGAAAATTTTTAAATACAGACTGCTTTTCAGGTGTTCTATACATGGAAGAGAAGATGAAATGCTGAATAAAAAGGTTGGAGTAGTCTTTCTCTCTAGCTCCTTCCTGGTAAGATATTCTGGGTCTCTATTGAGATGACAATCTGCTTCAGGAACTGAAGTTCACATTTTATTCACTCATACTTTGCTCTTATTAAACTTCTTTTATGGGGAACAGGTGGAATCTGGTTTTGTTGCGTGGTGTCTTACTTCCCCTGACCTAGGTCATCATTCTCCCCAAGATAGATGTAAGAAACTAAGAATTGCTGTGCTGAAGTCAAAAATGTGAATAATTTAAAGAGAAATAGGTCATTGAAAATTTTCATCTTCCTTATACCTAGAAAGTATCATGTAATTTAGGGAAATCATTCCTTTTAGTTCTGTTTTGGGGCTAATAATTCTCCTCTGCAAATAAACACGGATGTTCTCAAATGAAACTGTTACACGAATTTCAGATGGACGCAGGAATTTAAAGTTTTGGTTACATATTCATTCTATTGTATTAGGAGTCAAAAAGAAGTCAACCTAGCTCAAGAAGAAAGCTAACATTTTATCTAATGCATATTGTGTAAACTTTGTATTTATGATTTCATTCACTACCTTCAACAATGCTTGGAGTCTCAGAGAGTTTAAGTAATTTACTCATTCTAGCTAACTGAATTATTAAATGGGGGAGCCAGGTAACCAAACCCAGTTAAAAACGCCAGAGTTCTTTCCTTGCAATCAGACCTCTGGAACTCTAGTTCACAGCGTTTCCCCTTGGCCTTCTGAGGCAGATCCATTTATTTCCTCTGTAGATATTTCTTGGAACATTCACTATGTTCCTGTTTATTATGCTAGATGACGGTCCTCATTCCTGAATAAAATAGACATGGTTCTTGCATATGTGGAACTTAGAGCCTGATAAGAGCATCAAACAGTAAACAAGTAAATACATTTAATAAAACTAAGTAATAATAAATTAAGAGATAAAGGTAATAAGTATAATCAACAGGATGCTGTCACAGAAATCAGTGGGGTGGGGAAGGTTTCACTTATGTAAATTGGTGAAAGCCCCAATAGTATTTAAAGATAGACAAATGTCAGTTGGGAAAGGTTGGGGAGCAGAGTATTGTAGGAACGTTTGAAGGTACAAATGTGTTTAACATTTAATTCTGTGACCCATTTTGTGTTAAATCTTGTATAAAGTGTGAGACTTAGGTTGAGGTTCATTGTTTTGGCCTATGGATGTCCAGTTGCTCTAGCACCATTTGTTGAAAAAGCTCTTTCTTCCATTGACATGATTTTACATCATTTTCAAGTCAGTTGAGCTGACTTCTGGGTTCTGTGTTCTGTTGCATTGATTTATTAGGTCTATTACTCCACCAAATCACACGGTCTGGATTATTGTAGCTATGCAACAAGTCTTGATATTGAGTAGACTGATTTCTTCTCCTTTATTCTTTTTCAAAATTATTTTAGATATTCTAGTTCCTTTGCCCTCCCACATAAATTTTAGAATAATCTTGTCTATATCTACCAAAAAATCTTTCTGGAATTTTAATAGAAATTGCATTAAATTTGTATATCAGTTTGGGAGGAATTGACATCTTTACTATATTGAATCTTCCAGTCCTTGAACACAATATGAATCTCCATTTATTTATATCTTCTTTGATTTTCTTCTCAACATTTTGCAGTTTTCAGTGAATAAATCCTGTACGTGTTTTGTTAGATTCACACCTAAATATTTCATCTTTTTAAGGATTATAAGTGGTATTACATTTTAAATTTTGGTCTTCATTGCCAGTATGTAGAAATACAATTGATTTTGTGTGTTTATCTTGTATCCTGTAAACTCAATGAGACCATTTATTAGTTTTAGGAATTTTTGTTGCAGATTTCTTAGGTTTTTACATAGACAATCATGTCACCTGCCAATAGGGACAGCTTTATTATTTTTTTTAAATTTATTTTTTTATTGAATCAAAATTGATTATACATATTTTGGGGGCTCAACACTGAGATATGTTGATCAAATCAATATTACTAGCATATATATCGCTACTAATTGTAATTATTCTTTATGCCCCTTTTCCAATCTTTCCCCATCCCCTTTTCCCTCCCCCTTCTCCTCTCTAATTACCCTAGATTTCTTCTCTCCTTCTGAAAGAATAATGGTTACTCTGTTGATTTGTTGCCTAGATGATCTGTCCAATGCTGAGAGGTGTGATCAGGTCCCCCAATATTATCACAGAGCAGATGCTTCTTCTGTCACACTGAAATGGGCTTTGTGGAGAGAGACATCCTCTTCTTTTCTTTATCTCAGCTGGTGACTCTCCTTGTGTCAATGCACTCCAGTGGTTGGCGGACCATCTGCATGGTGGTTGTGGCATCTAGCAGCTTTTGCGGCAGCCATAGTTATTGTGGAGGCTGTGGTGGGCCGCCCACATGGAGGCGATGTTTTTAGCATGCTCCTTGGCACTGGTGGTGTGCCTGGTTGTGAGGTGTGTCTGGTCCTCGGATCCATACCTCAGGTCACTGGGAGGGCCCCAAGGCACTGGCGTGGTGTGCCTGGTAGTGGGAGGGGGGTCCAGTCTCTGGCTCCATACCCTGGGCCCCTGGGTGGGGCCCTGAGGTGCTGGCAGAGCTATATTCTTCTTTTCTGATCTGTGTGTATTTTATTTTCTTGCATTATTACATTGGTTAGAACTCTCAGCAATATGTTTTTTTTTTTTTTTTATTGAAGCATAATTGATTATACATATTTTGGGGGTACAGCATTGACTACCATCGTGTCCTCACTCATAAGTGGCTGCTAAAAAGGAAGGAAAGAAGGAAGGAAAGAAGGAAGGAAAGAAGGAAGGAAGGAAGGAAGAAAAGAAAAAAGAGAAAGAAAGAAAGAAAAGTTCAGCAATATGTTGAATAAGGGTGGTGAGAACAGACTACCTGTCATGTTCTTTATCTTAAAAGGAAAGCATTCAGTCATTTACCATTGAGTATAATTTCAGCTGAGCTTTTCTGTAGATGCTTTTTATCAAGCTGAAGTTCTCTATTTCTATTTTTCTAAGAGTTTTTAAACTGAATGGGTGTTGAATTTTATCAAATGCCTTTTCTGCATTGATTGAAGTGATTATATGATTTTCTTTTTTAGCTTGCTAATATGGGGAATTAAACTGATTGATTTTTCAGTATTAAACTAGCTTTGCACCCATTAAATTTGATTTGATCATTGTTTATAATTATTTTTATGTATTGTTGAATTTCATTTGCTAGTATTTGTTAAGGATTTTTGCATCTATACTCCTGAGGGGATATTGGTCTCTAGGTTTCTTTCTTTTATTTTTAAGATTGTCTGCCTGCTTTTGGTATCAGGGTAACATTTGTTTCATAAAATAAAATTAGAAGCATTTTCTCCTTTTCTACTTACTGATAGAGATTGTGTAGAATTGGTGCCAATTCTTTAAATGATTGCTAATATTTTGCAGGAAACCATTTGGGACTTGAGATTTGTTTTTTGGGAATTTCAAAATTTTGAATTCAATTTTTTAATAGTTATAGGGCTATTAAAACTATTTAATATTGGCTGAGTTGTGGTACATTGTGTTTTTTTGAGAAATTAACCTACTTTGTCTAAGTTGTCAAAATCAAGTGGGTAGAGTTGCTCTTAGTTTCCCCTATTCTTTTTTTTTTTGTCTCCAGGATCTGTAGTGATATCCCATGTTTCATTCTTGATATTCATAATTTGTGTCTTCCTTCTTATTCCTTTGTCAGTCTTGCTAAAGATTTGACAGTTGCATTGATCTTACAACTTTTTGGGTCTTGGTATCAAATGAATTGTTTTGAGTTTATTTTGCTCTCCTTTCTCTAAGGGTTTGATGTGGAGGGTTTTGATATGAAACTTTTCTTCTAGTGTATGTATTTATTGCCATAGCTTCCCCTCTGAGCATGGATAGTGTTCATCAAGTTTTTATATTTCATTTTAATTTTTATTCTATTGGATATATTTTTGACATCCCTTAAGACTTCTTCTATGACCTCTAAATTATTTGGAATTGTATTGTTTAGGTTTCAAGTGTTCAGATATATATATATATATATATATATATATATATTTTTTTTTTTTTTCTGTTGTTGATTTCCAATTTGATTTCATTGTGGTCAGCAAACATGCTCTATACTATGCAATTCTGTTAAATTTGTTGCAGTTTAATATATCACCCAGGGCATGGTTTATTTTGATATATGTTCTGCAGATACTTGAACATAATGTGCAAACAGCTGTTGTTGGGCAGAGTATTTTATAAATACTGTTAGATCCTGTGTTGTTGAGCTTCTCTATATCCTTGCTGATTTTTTGTCTAGTTGTTCTGTTAATTGTTGAGACAGAGGTATAGAAGACTCTAACTGTAATTGTAGATATGTCAATTTATCCTTTCATTTATATCAGTTTTTGATTTATATAATTTGTAGCTCTATTGCTTGGTGTGTACATATTTAGAATACATATTTAGAATTGTTGCCTCTTCTTGCTGTATTGACTCTTTTATCATTATATAATAACCTTCTTGATCTCTGGTAATTTTCTTTGATCTGAGGTCTGCCTCATGTGACATTAATATAGACCCTCCAGCTTTACTTTTATTAATGTTTGCATAATATATCTCTATCCATCATTTTACTTTCAACCTTTCTATACAATTGTTTAAAGTGAGTTTCTGTACAATGCATATAGTTTAGTCATGTTTAAAAATCTACCCTGCCAATCTCTGTCTTTTAAGTGTAGTATTGAAACCACCTACTTTTATTGTAATTACTTACATCTGCCATTTGGTCTTATTTTCTGTTTGTTCTCTACTTTCGTTTCTTTGTTTTCTTTTTCCTGCCAATAGAGTTTGGATGTGTTGTTGCTGCCAAAACTCATGTGGAAATCTGATCTCCAATGTGGCAGTGCTGGAAGCTGTTTGAGTCATGGGGGTGGATCCCTCATGGTTGGATTAATGCTCTCCCTGGGTGAAGAGGGGTAGTGAGTGAGTTCTTGCTCGGTTAGTTCCTGTGAGAACTGCTAGCTTAAAAGACCCTGTCACCTCCTCTCTCTTGCTTCCTCTCTCCATGTGATCTGCTTATACCCACTGGCTGCCTGCCACTCCCCACCATGAGTAGAAGCAGCCTGAGGCTCACACCAGATGCAGCTGTCCCAGAATCACAAGCCAAATAAACCTCTGTTCTTTATAAATTACCCAGTCTCAGGTATTTATGTTGTAGCACTACAAATGGACTAAGACAGAAAATTGGTACTGAGGAGTGGGGTGTTGCTATGCAGATACCTGAAAATGTGGGAGTGGCTTTGGAACTGGGTAATAGGCAAAGGTTGGAGGAGTATGGAGGACTTAGAAGAAGACAAAAAGAAGAGAGAATGTTTGGAATGTTTTACAGTTAAATGGTTAAATCATTGTGACAAGAATATTGATAGAAATGTGGACAGTAAAGGCCATACTGATGATGAGAACTCAGATAGAAAGGAGGAACGTACTGGAAACTGGACAAAAGATAACCCTTGCTGCACCATACCAAGGAAATTGGCTGCATTGTATCCATGTCCTTGGGCTTTGTGGAAGGTGGGACTTAAGAGTTGTCAACCAGAATGTTTGGTGAAAGAAATTTCTAAGCAGCAAAGCTTTAAGGAAGCTGCATGGTTACTTTTAATAGCCTATGCTGAGTTATGGCAGAAAAGGCATGATGTAAAGCCAGAATATAAAAGGGAAGCATAGCATAAAGATTTGGAAAATTTGCAGCCTGGCCATGTGGTAGAGAAGCAGAGAGTATGCAGTGGTGCAGCCCAGTGACCATTAGCTAAGATTAGTGCAAAAGAAAAGGATTATCAAGAGAAGGAGAAAAAGGCCCTGAAGGCATGGCAGAAGCCTCTGCGGCCAACTCTTCCATTTCAGGCCCAAAGACCTAGGAAGACAGAATTGTCTTGAGGAAGAGGCTTGAGGAACCCTCCATGGGCTCACTGCCCAGGACCACCCTGGGAAGCTGCTTCAAGCACCAGCACCCCAGCTGCTTTGGCTATTCTGGCTGTGGGTAAATTGGCCCCAGGTGTGGCTGGACGTGCAGCTTTGGAAAATACAAGCTGGAAACCTTGGCTGAATCCACATGGTGTTAGGTCTGCAGGCTCACAGAATGCCAGAGCTAGGAAGGCTTGGGAGCCTCCACCCAGATTGCAGAGGATGTATGGAAAAGCCTGGGGGCCCAGGCAGAGACCTGCCACAGGGGCAGAGCCACTGCAGAGGCCATCTACTAGAGCAATGCTGAGAAGGAAAATGGGGCCAGAGCCCCTATAGAGAGCCCCCACCAGGGAAATTTCTAGTAGAGCCAAGGCCCGGTCCCCAGAACTGCAGGGCCAGTGGTAATGTGCAACTCAGGCCTGGGAAAGCTGCAGGCACCAGCGCAGCCCACCGGGCTGTGCCTGGCAGAGCTATGGAAGGGAGGCTGCCTGAGGCTTTGGGGGCCCAGATGCTTCATTGTGCCCAGGATGCAGGACTTGGAGTCAAAGAAAATTATTTTGGAGCTTTGACACTTAATGTCTGCCCTGCTGGGGTTTGGATTGTTTGGGTCCTGTTTCTCCTTTCTTCTGGCCTATTCCTCCCTTTTAGAATGGGAACGTGTACTTAATGTCTATTCTACCATTGTATCTTGGAAGTAGATACATTTGTTTTTGAGTTTTACAGGTTCACAGCTGGAAGGACTTTTGCTTTTGGTCTCAGATAAGACTTTGTACTTTTAAGTTGGTGCTGGAACAAGCTAAGACTTTTGGGACTATTGGGATGGAATGATTATATTTTGTATGTGTGAGTGACATGGGTTTTGGGGGGCCAGGGGCAGAATGAAAGAGTTTGGATGTGTTGTCCCTGCCAAAACTCATGTGGAAATCTGATCCCCAATGTGGCAGTACTGGAAGCAGTTTGAGTCATGGGGGTGGATCCCTCACCCAACACTGTAGCACCCAGATACATAAAGCAAACACTATTCGACCTAAAAAAGAAATAATTTCTAATATGATAGTAGTTGAGGAGCTGAACATTGCTCTCTCAATATTGGACAGATCATGTCAACAAATCAACAGAGAAACACAGGGCTTAAACTATACTTTAGACCAATTGGACTTGAAAGATATCTACAGAACATTAAGTTCAACAATTATAGAATATACATTCTTCTCATCAGCACATGGAATGTTCTCCAGTATAGATAACAGATTAGGTCACAAATCAAGTCTCAACAAATTTAAAAAAAAAAAACAGAACAAAAACTGAAATCTTTCAAGTATCTTTTCACACCACAATGGATTAAAAGTGGAAGTCAATAACAAGCAAAACTCTGGAAACAGTGCAAATATGTGGAAATAAAACAACATGCTCCTGAATGACCTGTGGATGTAACAAGAAATTAAACAGAAAATCAAGAAATTTCTTGAAATACATGATAATAAAGACACATCATATCAAAATCTGTGGGCTACTACAAAGCAGTATCAGGGGGAAGCTCATTGTAATAATCACTTATGTCAAAAGAATAGAAAGATTTCAAATAAACAACCTAATGCTACACATCATAGAAGTAGAAAAACAAGAATAATCCAATCCCAGATTTAGTAGATGGAAAGAAATAACTAAGATCAGAGTAGAACTAAATGAAACAGAGACCCAAAAAACGATAGAGAAGACCAATGAAACAAAAAGTTGGTTTCCTGAGTAGATAACCAAAATTGACAAAGCATTAGCTAGGCTAACTAAACAAAGACAGAAGACCCAAATAACAAACATAGGAATGAAAAAGGAGACATTACAACTGATACCACAGAAATATGAAGAATCATTAAAGACCATTATGAAAAATGATATACCAACAAATTTGAAAACCTGGAAAGAAATGGATAAGTTTCTGGACACATACAAACTTCCAAGACTGAACGAAGAAGAAATAGAAAACCTGAACAGACCAATTACAAGTAATGAGACTGAAGCAAAATGAGCAGTCTCTCAACAAAGAAAAGCCCAAGACCAGATGACTTCACTGCTGAATTTACCAAACCTTTAAAGAGGAATTAATACCAATTCTATTGAAACTATTACAAAAAATTGAAAATAGGCCATTCTCCAAAATCCATTCTATGAGGCCAACATCACCTTGATACCAAAACCAGACAAAGATACAATAACAGCAAAATGACAGGCCAATATATCTGATAAACATAGACACAAAAATCTTCAACAAAATATTAGCAAACAAAATAGAGCAACACATCAAAAAAAATTATATACCATGATTGAGAGGAATTCATCCCAAGTACACAAGGATGGTTCAATATATGCAAGTCAATAACTGTGATATACCACATCAACAAAATCAAGGACAAAAAAAATATGATTTTCTCAATAGACACTGAAAAGGCATGTGATGAAATTCAACATCCTTTCATGATAAAGACCCAGCAAAATAGGTGTAGAAGGAAAATATCTCAATACAATTAAAGCTATGTATGACAAACTTATCATAAATATCATCCTGAATTGAGAAAAGCTTTCAGCTTTTAAGAACAGGAACAAGATAAGGATGCCCATTCCCATAACTCCATTTAACATAGAAAAGGAAGTGCTAGCCAGAGCAATCAGACAAGAGAAAGAAATAAAGGGCATCCAGATTGGAAAAGTCAAAATCAAATTGTCCCTGTTTGCAGGTCACATGATCCTGTATACAGAGAAACATAAAGACTACAAAAAACAGCCTCTCAGAGGTGATAAATGATTTCAGTAAAGTTGCAGAATATAAAATCAACTTGCAAAATCAGCAGCATTTTTATACTCCAATAATGAACTGCTAGAAAAAGATATCAAGAAAGCAAGCCCATTTACAACAGTCACCAAAAGAATCAAAATACCTAGGAATTGATATAATCAAGAAGGTAAAAGATCACTACAATGAGAACTATGAATCACTGCAGAAAGAAATTAAAGAGGACACAAAATGATGGAAATATAATTCATGCTCTTGGATTAGAAGAATTAACATTGTGAAAATGTCCATACTACTCAAAGTGATCTACAGATTCAATGCATTCCCCATCAAAATAGCAATGACATTCTTCACAGAAACAGAAAAAAAAAAAAAATAATCCTAACATTCATATGGAACAACAAGAGACCCTAAATAGGCAAAATAATCCTGACCAAAAATTAAATAAGTAAATAAATAAAGCTGGAGGCATAATGCTACCTGACTTCAAATGATATTACAAAGCTGTAGTAACCAAAACAACATGGTTTTGGCATAAAAATAGACAGCATAGAACAGAATAGAGAACCCAGAAATCAATCCACATACATACAGCCAACTGATCTTTGACAAAGGCATCAAGAACAGACACTGGGGAAAAGACTGCTTCTTCAATAGATGGTGCTGTCAAAACTGGACATCTATAAACAGAAGAATGAAACTAGACTATACCTCTCACCATATACCAAAATCAACCCCAAATGGATTAAAGACTTCAATATAAGACCAGAAACTATAGAACTCCTGAAAGAAAACACAGGAGAAACACTTCAGGAATTATGACTGGGCAGAGACCTTATAAATAAGACCCCAAAAGTACAGATGACAAAAATAAAATAAACAAATGATACTATATCAAATTAAAAGTCTTCTGAACACAAAAGAAACAATTAACAGAGTGAAAAGACAACCTATAGAATGGAAGAAAATATTTGTGAACTATGTATCCAACAAGGGATTAACATCCAGAATATACAAGGAATTCAAACAACTTAACAGTAATAAAACAAGTACCCTAATTAAAAAATGGGCAAAGAGCTGAATAGGCATCTCTCTATACAAATGGCCAACAGAAACATGAAAAATGGTCAACAGCACAACATCATGGAAATGTAGATCAAAACCCCAGTGAGACAGAATCTCATGACAGTTAGGCTGGCCATTATCCAAAAAACAGAGAGTAACAAATGCTGGTGAGGCTGCAATGAAGGGGAAACCCTCCAAAACATTATGGAGCCACTATGGAAAGCTATAATGGAAAACATTATGGAGGTTCCTAAGACAACTACAGATAGAACTGCCGTACAATCCAGCAATCTCACTGCTTGGTATATACTTAAAGCAATGGACATCAACATGTGGGAGAGATACCCACACTTTGATAGTTATCACAGCTGTATTTACAATAGCCAAGAGTTGGAACCAACTTAAATGTTTATCAATGGATGAATGGATAGGTAAGTTGTGGTATATATGCACAATAGAATACTACTCTGCCACAAAAAAGAATTAAATTCTGCCATTCACAGAAACATGGATGAGATATGAGAAAATTATGTCAAGTGAAATAAGCCAGGCACAGAAAGAGAAATACCACATGTCGTCACTCATAGTGGGGGCTAAAAAAATAAACAAATAAAGAAAAAAGAAAGAAATATAGAAAGATCCACCAATCACAATAAATTGTTGAACTTCTGGAAGGAGAGAACAGAACTGTGGCCACCAGAGATGGGAAGGAGGAAGTGAGGGGATGGGGTTATTGAGAAACTGGTAAAAGGCCACAAAAAATGATTACTTTGTGTAATGCTGAACATACTAACTATTCTGGTTTGAGCATCACATATTGCACACAGTTATTGATGTTCAATGCTGTACCTTAGAGATATATAGAATCAATTATGTTTCAATAATAATAACAGTAAAAGAATAACAAAGGACAAAAGATGGTATATTAGTTCAATACAAAAGTGTAATGAAATTAGTTTTTTTTTAGTTAGCTAAATTTTTTTTCCTCTGAAAAAGTGTAGCATATTCAAAAGTATAGAATTTAATATTTTAAAGATTAACAAAACTATAATGTGTCAAGCATATAATTATGTTGAGGAACTGTTACTTTATATTGTGTACTAATTCCAGGATTATTTTTTTAAAATGAAACATCAAAGTGGATCTGAAAAAAAAAAAAAAAGACGAAGTTACAATAATAAAGATATGTAGCATTGGCATCAAAATAGATACACCAAATAATAAAACAGAGGACAGAATCCAAAAATTGACCCACACAAGACAACAAATTTTTGACATATTTCCAAAAGCAGGACATTGCAGGAAATATTATGGTCTTTTCAACAAATCGCAGTGGAATAGTTGGACATTCATATGCAAAAAATAAAAAAATAGTCTTTGATCCATACCTTACAACATATTTTAAAATTAACTCAAAATATATCAAAGGCCTAAATGTCAAAACTGAAACTATAACATTTCTAGAAGAAAACTGATAATTTTTCTTTATAGTACTTGTCACTATCTAAAATACCTTACTGTCTATTTGCATATTTATTTATGCATTAATTTTTTGTTTATTATTGACTTATCTTCTCCCTAGTACAATGTGTGCTCCCTGTATACAGATGCCAGAAAACATATCAAAAAGGAATCTTTTAATAAATATTTCTTGACTAATGAATGGGTCACAGACCTTTTGGAGCTGTTTCCTTAGAAGCAATAGAGTGTGCAGATGTAGCAAACTGAAAAACTCCTAATGAGAGATGAAAAGAAAAAAGACATTTATAGACAACATATGCATTTAAAATTATTTGATTAAAACAGTGATTTTAAAAAAGTCAAAATGACTTTGCTCATGTTGGTTGCTCCCAAGTCAGCCAATATGCAATGTTCAGTTTTAAAAAATCTTTACAAGGTTAAAAGGTTTAGTATTAAATGAATATGTCAGATTCTTGGTTTTCTATGCCTTTGCTATTAAACTGGCTGTATTCTTATTCAAGGGTGTCTACTTTTATTTCAGAGGCATTATCTGTTTGACCAGCCATGTGCATATGTAGGTGCTGCATTTATATCTGTGTGGCTTCTCTCATAGAAAAAAAAAAAAATTTTTTTTCTCCTAGGTATGCTGAGGTAGGATTTCTGTGTAAGAAAGAGAACAACTCTGATTGGAATGCCAGTGGAGTAGATGATTTTTTCATATTAATGGTAATTGTATAGCAATATTGTTTTACCGTAATGAGATCATGAATTGCATTCTCTTTCTAAACTACCACGTTTAATTAATAGTAATTGCGTCTCTTTTCTGGCCTCTAGCTCACCCTTCCATCACCCCCATTCAGTTTCAGCTGGAGAACAGCACAATAAAATCCTTTTCTCTTGTATCTCCATTCTTCTTCCTGAAGCCAGAAAATGGCAAAGTGTACAGGGACTCAATGATCAGAAGGGAACCATTTTGTGATGTTTTCTTCATGATCTCAATGACTAATGGAGCGTCTTCTCAAAGAAAATGTAAATAGCATGTTAGAGCCAGAAAAATAAATTATATTGTATTACTGCAACTATTTATTGAGAAAATGCTTTATGTTACATATTGTATATGCACAGTTGCACTTAATCCTTACAACAATTTGGATGGGTATAATTACCTCCATGTTACAGATGAGGATACTGAGGCTCAGAGGTTTTAAGTGACTTGCCTAAGGTCACACTGTGGATGTAGCATTTGAATCTTGTCTCCCTGGTTCCAAATTTCACACTCTTTATCATTATACTGCACCATCTCTCCAATCCCTATACCTTTATTTAAATATATGGGAAAACTGAGGTGTGGGGATAGAGACTGAGTTATCTAAGGTCACAACAATGTCATTCATTTATTTATTTAATAAACATTTTACACTAACTATTTGCAAAAGATAGTGCTAATCACTGAAATGTATGCAGGCAAAGAGGAATAAAATATAGTCTTGTTCTCCCTGTCTGAACATTAATTTATAATTTTATTGGGGGAGATGAATGCATACAAAATTAGGGAGAGGAGATGAATGAAGTGGGAGGAGTAGAGAAATTCTGGGTGTGGGTTGAATATGGCAATAACCCAACTTTCAAAATAAGAAAAGCAGGCCATTGTATGTTCCATGATTTATTCCAATCACAATAGTGTCACTGTGGCACTCTTAGAAGTCATTCCAGGTTGGGGTCAGCTAAGCCCACAGACAAAAGTGTCTGCTCTTTGTAGCCCAGTTGGCTGTAAAAACAAAATAATGTAGGGGTGGCTAATTTCAAACTCAGAGCCCTGGCAATCAATCCTACATTAAAAAAAAAAGTGTTTTTGTTGCAATAAACAGGACCTAAGACATTAGTTAGTAGGCAACTGTAATCTCAAAAAGAGCTTGAGAAAGCCTTGGAAATATCCTCCAAACTGTGCCAAAAAAAAAAAAAATCCAGAAAATTGTCGATCATTTAAAGTCATGAAAAAATACCTTTGTGAGTAGGAAAATAGTAAAAACAAATTTCCTCTAGAGGGATACTGATAACCAAACTCATCTCGGTCAACAGTTGCTGAGCTAAACTGTTTTATCTCTCAGATTACAGATTACTGTATTCCAGTTGGAACAGTAAAAAATGTAGGCACCAGAGCAAAAGAGAGTCAGGACATAGTGTAGAGAGTATTTTTTCAGCAGGAGTTTAATTCTATCCATCAAACCCATTTTCTCATCCTTCAAATGTTTGCTGTCTGTGTGTTCCTTTGTGTAGCTATACTTGGTTCTGTACAAGTACTAAAATGTTTCAGTTTTTTAATTCTAAGAACCAATTCTTCTAACTCCCAGTCCCACGCTCTACCCACTTTGCACTTTGTCGCATCTCATAAGTGAGTAGGGGTTCTGCCCACATTTAGCATTCCATCTTTGTGGGGCTACTGTAGGCAAAGAGAATATTGTTAGAGCACAACTCCTCCCCAGACCACCTTATGTGTGATATTATTTGTGGTGACTGAAAGTCTGCTTTCCTTCAAAAATCAATAAGAACGTGTTTGAAAAAGTCAACCTTATGAATAATTCCATTTTTTGTGTGTGCCGATGGGGCTCATGGCATTTCTATGCAGTGTCAGTTGGTGACCTTACTTCCATTTCCTGAGAATTTTTCTTGTCTACAGTATTTTGATCTTTTTAGCCTGAGTAGAAAATAATCTTCATAGCAAAACATGCTCTCATGCTAGAGGTTGGTTTAATTTTGTGTTTCTGTGAAGGTTTTTTACCTCTGCATTGAAGGGGGCCTCTGTGAACTCCCTAATTCTTAGTTGGCATTTACAGGCTATTTTACAATCTGTGATTAGCATGGAGAGTAGGTGATCTAGAGAAAGTATTTTAAGAAATCTCTTTGAATTTCATGTTTTCACAACTTCATAAGATTTACAACAGAAAAAGAATATTAACAGAGACTTAATCAAGAGGTAACACTGGAAGGTTTAAGGCAGCTGGCAGCCAAACCACAGGTGTACTGGCTTCTAGACAATGAGTGATTTGAAAGTCTGCCTAGACAATATCAGAGAAATTTGGGACCCAGTTCTGCCACTTACCAGCTATGTGACCTTGAGCAAATCGCTTCATCTCTCTGAGCCTAGAGAAAAGTTGAGATAGAAGAACTTGCCTGAGCAAACTCAGAGGGTAGCTGAGAGATTCAGATGAGATAAAAAATGCTAGTTTAACTATACATTGCTTTGAAAATAAAAAGGATAAGATCAGTACAAAATTTAAATATAAATGTATTAGATGTATCAATATGAGACCTAAATAGAATAATTTAGACATACAAATAATGATGGTAACTCCATCAGAATAGTAATATTGGGGTTAGAAGTTATGGAGTTGATAATAAAAATTTCTTCCTTTTGTTTTACTGTTATTGCTTGTCAAATGAATTCTTTAAAAACTGACATTTTCTTTTGTGTGTAGATGGCACTGACCATCTCCTGACTCAAACCTTGATTGCTCCTAAAGATGTGGCAAAGTGAAGACAAGCCTAATTTTGAGACCTAAGAATAGGCAGGAGGAGTCAGGAGCAGGTGACAAGGGGAAGGGAGGATGAACCCAGGTGGCAATGTTTTTATTATAACTGAACAAACATAAATGACATCTTTCAAATAATTTTAAACATTAGCAGAAAAGACAGGTGTTTCAATCTGATAAACATCAGAACAGGTAAATTAATTATTAGCCTGGGAAAGGCTTTTTAATATTTTGAGCCATACCATCCTCTAACAGTTTATTTATAAGCAACTTACCTGCTCCAGAAAAAAATTATGATAATAACTTTAAAAATATGACTATTATGGCATTCAAAGCACTATCACATACTCATCTTACTTATTTTTTGCTACAACCCAGTAAGGTGGGAAGGGGAGCAGAAACTGGACAGAGGTTTGCCTGTTATCACATAGAAGACAGATATCCTGTGGTCTTTCTGTAGAAAGAACATGTGTTACCTCTTGATCCAAGAAAGGTATGAGGATAGCATGTAGATGAACATATTTATTTGCTTTGGCTTTTTTTTTTTTTTAAATTAAAGAAAAGGAAGTTCTAAGTTGTAAAAATCACAACAGGATCAATAATAAAATTCCACAAATACCATATATTGAGAACTCAGGATGAAAGGTTTATTACCAAATCTATCATATTAGAGTCTCAGTTATAATTAGATTTACCGAAGTTTCAGTGAGCGATACTTGCTTCCTACAAATAAATCCTTCACCTATCTCTTCTACTTATTCTGAATTCAGCTTAATCCAGTGGTTCAAAAGTACTTATTGAGCATCTACTGCACGTGAGGGATGATGCTAGGTTTTATGAATTCGCAGTTAATTAAATTTTGTGAGAAGATTCCACATCAGTGCTATCCAATACAACTTCCCACAGTGATGGAAATCTCGTTTATTTGTAGATCTGTGCTGTCCAATATGGTAGCCACTATTTGTTTTCCATTACAAGCTACATTTATTTTTATTTATTTATGGCTTAGTGTTCTCTCTAGAATGAGAGCTCAATGAGGGCAGAAACTTACCTTTCTGTTATGAGGGTACTTCAACAAATTTGTGAAATAATAGAATTGAAAGACAATGTCAATCTTTCCACAAACTTTTTGAAGTGCCTACACATTTCCAAGTATATGCCCATTGTCTCATACGGGAATTGAAAAAATGGTAGTTGCTCGAGAAATTTTTGTTGAATTAATGAATGTATCACAACTTGTCTAAGGATTTATAAAACCGGGTTTATAGTATGTTGTAAGTGTGGTTCTATTAATAACCATTTCTTAATCCTATGGACTTGTATTATTCTCTTCTTCATATATATTCTGTTGGGTAGATTGATAACTCAAGTATTTCTGGATGTCCTACATGCTAGGGAATTTGTAAATATGAATAATACAATGTTGTTCTTACTCATGGGAAGTACACAGTTTATTGACGGTGGCAGGTATGTAAACAATTAATTACAATATTGTGTGGTATGTTCCATGACAAAGAAATGTGTCCCCTGCATCTTCCTGAGGAGTATTACTGGACAAAGCCTATGAAGGGAGAGCACAAACAGGTGTGACATCAAATTCACTATATTTTAGCATTTATTTCAACACGGGATAGTAGAAACAGCATGGTTCTAAAGTCTGGGGAATTTGGATACTAGGCCTTATTCTAATATTTCTTACCTCGGTGACCTTGGGCCAATTGTATAAACACAGTGGGCCTCAGTTTCCTTTCTGTGACATGGGACAGGTAAACAAGACTTCCATTGCAGAATTGTTGTGGGGATTAAGGACCACAGTGGCTAGTAGGAACTTCAGTGAATGTTTCCTCCTGTCTTCCTTTCTACTGTTTAACATACCCCTTCAATGGGAAGGAGATAATTTCTGAGATAATTTAGTGGGGCTCCAGGTACTTGCAACTCTACTGAAATGTGTTTTTGCCAGAGTAAACTGAGGACTTCCTCTGTTAGAGGAATTTGAAATAGAGGCATTTGTCTTTGAAATGGAAAGTTTTATTTTGGTTGGTCCATAATAAGTCCTAGAAAATGGAAGTAGTTACTCACCAGGGATATGGGGCTTACTGGAGCCTGGTGATGCTTCAGTCCTAGGAGATGTCGATATTTAGTGTGTTCAGAGCAGCCAGAGTGTGTGGTATCTTTGCCTTATCCCTTAGGTTCCAGGGAATTGAGTAAACATGGAAGATACCTCTCTCATTCTTGGATAGATGTTTCATGCCAAAATAAGATGCTATTTATTTGAATACACTTTTCCCTCCTTTGAGATATGGGCTTATGCTGCTCAGATTTCCATCTAAAGAGGGAGAATGAGTTTTAGAGAATAAATGTAGAGAGAATGTGACAACTGGGTTTCGGTGCATAGAGCAGGATCAGAAGTCTGGAGTCACATAAGACTGAGTTTCTGTCATTAAACTGGCTTTGTAACTTAGGGCATGTGAATCACTGAACCACTCTGGGCTCCAGGTTTATGCCCTGACTGATAAATTTAGGTTTAAAAGATACTTTAGGTGCCACATTTCTATGTATATTTGTATAGCACATTTTTTTTATTGAAACATAATTGATTATACGTTATTTGTGGCGTACAGAGTTGGCTATCAGTATTTGTGTACAATATTTGATGATCAAATAAGGATTATTAGCATATTCATAATTACAAAACATAACTATTCTTTGTGTCTATTACCCAATTTTTCCCTAACCCTCTTCTCCCTCCCTCTTTCCCCCTTCTAGTGACCATAGTTCTGTTGTCTCCTTCTGAAAGTTCAAAGTATGATTGTGGTCTTTCCTCCTTCCTTCCTTCGTTCCTTCCTTCGTTCGTTCGTTCCTTCCTTCCTTCCTCCCTCCCTCCCTCCCTCCCTCTTTGTCTCTCTCCCACTTATGATTGAGAACATTCAGTATTTCTCTTCATGTACCTGGTTTATTTCAGTTAGCATAATTTTCTCCAAGCTCATCCATGTTGCTGTGAATGGCAGCATTTCATTTTTTTTATGGCCATATAGGACATTTTAATTGTAGAGATTTCCCATATATTTCCTCTGCTTGAAATGCTCCTTCCTAGGTATCCACAAAGGCAACCTCTTCACCTCCTTCAAGACTTTGTTAATGTCACCTTAATGAGTTCTTTCCTGGAAATTCTTTGAAAATTGCAACTTCACCTTTTTCTTCACTCACAACTGTTTTCCCCCTTCTTCGTTTCTCAATAACACT
The DNA here is from genome assembly GCF_027409185.1 of Cynocephalus volans. NCBI lineage: Eukaryota > Metazoa > Chordata > Mammalia > Dermoptera > Cynocephalidae > Cynocephalus > Cynocephalus volans. The sequence goes on from NC_084468.1 coordinate 15,860,780, forward strand.
TACTACCTAATGTACTTTATAATGTACAGTCATGTGTTGCTTAGTGAATTAGCTTCATTCAATATCTATTCAGAGACATTCTATTCAAATGGTTTAGATGACGCCCTACATAACTAGATAGCTTAGATTTATATCCCTATTCTCCCATTGAAACGCTCAGCTTTGTACAAGTTACTTACTCTCTCTGTTTCTCAGTTTTCTTATCTGGAAATTGGAAGTGATAGTAGAACATAATCTCAGAGGGTGGTTATGAATCTTGAGTGTGTTGAAAATCCAGCAAAGAACTTAGAGAAGTGCCTGGCATGTAGTCATCCAGCAGTAAGTGTTAACTATCATTGTTAATTTAACTGGCATTAAAAATATTTATTGCATGTTGGGAGCTGTAAAAAGTACTGTGAATATAGAGACCAAAGAAAATATACATCTTCTGAGCTTACTTACAGTCCAGTGTTGTGTTGGTAACTGAGATCTTGTGGATATGACAGAGCACAAGAATCATTTGAAAACTTCATAAAAAATGCAAATGTTATCCACTTGAAAAATACTGGCTCAATAGGAGTGGAAGTGGCCATAGGAAACACCGTTTTTAACAAGCACACCAGGTAGTCAGAGAGCCATTCTGGAGAAGCACTGACCTAATCACCCATCGCTTAAAGATGAAGTCTTTAACACTGTGTGCTCATTATCTGTGTGTGTGTGTGTGTATTTCCATTTCTATGGAGGATGTAGTTAGTAGTGGCAGCCTAGAGTCCTTGAAACTTCAACCAGAAAAAGCCCAAATTGATTTTAATTAAAAAATAAAACTTTACAGACATCAGAGAGCAAAGGAAGAATCAAGATATAACTGCACCACGATTCCAGAGTAAGATAATTATCCCAGTGTGAGATGACTCATTTTTCCCTTGGAGCATTTTCCATTTCTGGATGTGTCAGGAAGACCAGGTTTGGCCAGACAGAAAGCCTTTGCTGGGAAAAAGAGAAACTAGTCAAGCTTTCTGGTCACGCAGGGCAGGAGCAATGAATTGGGACCTGGGACATCTACTGAGTTGTAGGGCTGTGTGCATGGCTGGGGGAATGGATGATAAAGGCAAGACCAAAAATTTGTATAGGCAGAGTGAGCTTTTCCACAATATTGCAGTACTTAGGAGGGATCCTACCCAAATACATAATGTGTCCTCCTCTTAGGAGCTGCTTGGTGAGGGAGGATAAAACCTCTAAAGTGCAGAATTATTTCTTCCACTCAGTTTTTCAAAGTTAGAGAGACAGGTAGAGATAGAAATAGAGACAGACATACAGATAGAGATAGAGATTGAGATTGAGAGAGAAAGAGAGAGAGAGAGAGAGAGAGAGAGGGAGAGAGGGGGGGAATTATCAGAAAGGTTAAACAAATATTTTATACAAGGCTGACTGGTGAGTTCAGTTGGTTAGAGCGTGATGCTGAGAACACCACGGACCAGGGTTCGATCCCTGTACTAGTCAGCTGCACCTGCCCCCCCGCCCCCAAGTATATACTTATATAGACACAAAAAGATCGAAAGTGAAATGATAGAGAAAGATAAAACATGCAAACACTAACCAAAGTAAAGGCGTGGTAGCTATAAAAGTATAAAGTAGGTCACAGCCTCTGTCGCTCTGTGACCAGCACTGAGTATGGAGCCATACGAAGGAACTCAACTCAACAGCAAGAAAAACCCACGAATAATCTGATTTATAAATGGGCAAATGGGGTGAATAGACATTTCTCAAAAGAAGACATATAAATGGCCAACAGATATATGAAAAAAATCCTCAATATCACTAATCATCAGGGAAATGTAAATCAAAACCACAATAAGATAGTCATCTCACCCCAGATAGACTGGCTATTGTCAAAAAGACAGAAAATAACAAATGCTGGTGAAGATGAAGAGAAAGTAGAATTCTTATGCACTATTGCTGGGAATGTAAATTAGTACAGTCATTATGGAAAACAGAATGGATAACTAAGAACAGAACTACCATATGATCTGGCAATCCCAATACTGGGTATATATCAAAAGGAAAGGAAATCACTATACAGAAGAGATATTTGCACTTCCATGATCATTGCAGCAGTATAAAACTACCACTGGGTGTACTTGTATATACAAAGGAAAGGAAATCAATATGTTGAAGGGATACCTGTGCTTTCACGTTTATTGCAACTTTATTCACAATAGCCAAAACATGGAATCATCATAAGTGTCCATCAGTGGATGAATCGATAAAGAAAATGTGGCATATGTGCATAATGGAATACTATTCAGCTATAAAAAAGAATAAAATTACACCATTGGTTGCAACATGAATGAACTTGAAAAAAATTATGTTAAGTTAAATAAACCAGGAACAGAAGAGAAATACTACATGTTTTCACTTACATGTGGAAGCTAAGAAAGTGGATTGCATACAAGTAGAGAGTAGAATAGTGGTTACCAGAATCTGGAAGGGTAAAGGGGAGAGGGCGTAGTGAGAGGCTGGTTAATGAATACAAAATTACAGCTAGATAGAAGGAATAAGATCTAGTGCTCTATAGTATAGTAGGGTGACTATAATTAACAACAATTTATTGTATGCTTTTAATTATCTAGAAGAGAGGATTTTTGAATGGTCCTAACACAAGGTAATGGTAGCTGTTTGAGGGAATGAATATGTTGATGGACCTGACCTGATCATCACATATTGTATACATATATCAAAGTATCACACAGTATCCTATAAATATGTATGAAGAAAAAGGGGAAAAAGCAAAGAAAAAAATATTAAAGTGAACTATAAGCGAGAATAGTGATTAGAGATATGAATACTTCAAAATGAAAAAGGAATCAATCCAACAGTATATCAGCATCAAAAATCTGTGTATACCAATAATAAAGCTTTAAAGTGTATAAAGCAAGTATTAATAAAACTAAAAGAAGAAATAGAAAAATACACTTATAGTTAAGATTTTAACACACATCTCTCAATAGTTGATTTTTAAAAACAATTACAAATTCACACCGTATTTTGTTTAAATCGAGTTTTCAGTGTAGAATTATACGATAGGTGGTCATTTAGCTTCTTGTTAAACCCTTTTTGTAACAGGACACTCACTTTTCTTTTGAGGTAGCCCAATCTATTTCCAGAGTGTTCTATTCTAACCAGAGACTTAGATTTTATTAGATAGTAGTTTCTTGAAACTAAAGCACAACATAATACATATGTTTTGTCTCAGAACATCCAGCAAGGCAGTGTCTGATATGGATCATGAATTCTGGTCTCAAGACTCATAATTCAATTAAATTTTCTCTAAATGAATTATAAATCTTATCTGACTGGATTAAAAACTCCTTGAGGGTAGGGACTTTCTCTTCCTTTTTTGCAATATGTACCTTTAGAGAACTCACACATTATTGAACACCTTGGTGGAGGTGGAAAGTAGTGTTAGTGCGGAAAGGGGGAACAGTTCAAAAAGCATTGCATTTACCCCCCTCTGGTGGAGTTCAAAGCACTACTTATGACCGTGTGCCCCCAAGATACCCACTCAAACTCTCTGAGCCTCATTCTTCTCAGTTTTGGCCTAAGTCCAAAAAGCTATGCTGTATTTAGAGACCCTGAATGTTACAGGAACATAATATGTGTTATACATAGTTCCAGATAAATATTTATTGTTTAATTAAGAGGCATATGAAGGATTACTGATTTAATTATCAAATGAAAAGGCTTTGAAATCCTTCCACAGGAAGATTGTACAAGCATATATGTCAGGCTGAACTAGACGGATAGTAAACCTAAGACGTTTTTTGTTAGAAAACAGTACCCAATTTAATTGCAGCAGCTCGTTTTAAATACAACACACTTTTTATTTAGATGTTTTTAGGCACAATTTTGTTTATTTTTAAAAATGCTTTAAAATTCTCTTCTTCAAAGTTTAACATGGCTCACTATGAGACCATTAATAAATATTTTTCTCTGTTAGAGTGATTTTTCAGCTCTTCTTGTCCAGAAAGCAGAGTCGAATACGATAACAATTGGGTACACTAACATTCTCTCTCTTTAAGATATCTCTGGTCATAGGACAGGCTTATTAACGTTGTCATGGTAACTGTCTCCTCACAGGTTACATGCTTGTGAGCTTTTACTAAGATGCAAATTCTACCTTAAACAAAGCAAGCTTACTCTAAAATGGCATGTCAACTTTGAAAGGAGAGTGGGGTGCTCCTGAAGGTTTTATTTTTTCCGTAAACAATGTACTATTTTGTGAGCTGACTTCATTCTTTTGCCTAATATGTTAATTTTTTGTTTAGTCCAAAATAAATATTGCCCCCAAAGAGAAAGAAGATAGGTTACAATGGGATCTCAATAGAAGCTCTTCTTTCACATTTATCTGCTTCCCGGAGTTCACCTGTCTTATCATTCCTCGATGAGCCAAGGCAGATGGAAATGTCTGTCAGTCAGTCTAAAAATTAAGCAACATCAACTCACTTTTGAGGCCATCATCTCATCTAGGATCCACCTTTCTTTTCTTGTTCATGATTTGTCTGCAACCACTCCAACGTCATTAAGGTGATTTTAGTCCAGAAATCGAGGAAGGTGGAGACAGAAAGTCTTGCTTGACTCAGTACCTTCATTTTGGAAGTAAAAGTGGACCCTCTTTACAGTACGTACATTTTGACATTGGCCCATAGAAGATAATCCTGCTGCTCCCCATCCTTAGAGAAGAGTATTGGAGGGAATATTTATGTTTTACTTATTTTTTTTTTTTTCCCCAAGAGAAGGGGCAGTTAACCTATTCAGTCCCAGCCAGATTTTCGTTGGGGCTCTTTTCCAAGCTGGTGCCATTGATGTGTTTCTAACTCCAGAGCTAGGCTGAAGTGCAGGAGTTATGCTGTCTTGTCTGCTCCTTCCCTTGCCCCCTCCAAGAGCAGCAGATTCCTCTCCATTCTGTTCCTTTCTTTATTCAGTCCAATCAGCATTCGCAGTGCCTATAGCTGGCCTTCTAACTAGCTTTTCTGTCCTAAATGTGGCAGAATGTACATGGCAGGACAGAATTCTTCATCTGTGAAGTTGATGGGGTACAGGACTTGCTCTGAAAGTTTAAGATTTGGGATAGAAAAGAAGAAGACTCACTTTGGTCTCAAAGCCACATTCTTGAACACCATTTAATTAAGAGAGTCAACTAATATTTGATTGCCTGCTAAGTGACAGACTGGGTCAGGCACAGGAAATATATTAGTGAATAGAAAGAGTCCTTATCCTCGAGGAACTTATATCTCAGTCAGAGGAGAAAGAATCGTGTAAATAAAAAAATAAATAATAAAAATTTAATACTAGTAAATGTTACATCAGTCAGGATAGGCAAGATTCTGTTTGGTAATAAAGATCCCCTGAAATCACAGAGATTTAAAAACAACAAAAGTTTATCTCTGGAGAGGAAGACAGGGTTTACCTTGTGCTGGACCTTGTAGGACACGGTAAAGAATTTGGAACATTATGAAAGCCATTGGTGGCTTTTAAGCATGAAGAGATATAATTGGTTACAGGTTTGAAAGGTCTCTAGATCTAGATTGTATGTGAAAGATGCACTGTAGGTGAGCAAAGTGTGGAAATGAGACCAGTTGAAAGGTTAATGGAAGGTTCCAGGTAAGGTAAGGTGTTGGCTTGGGTTGGCAGAAAAGTTAAGTGAAGTAGGCAGATTTCAGATCTGTTTTGAAAAAGAAGTCAACCATGTTCTTGTTAGACAAAATGTGGTGGTGGATGAAAAAGAACTCAAAGATATCTCTTGGGACTTTGGTGTAAGTGACTTGATGGATGGTCATAATACATTCTTAGATAGGGAAGACTTAAAGGGGGAGAAGACTTGAGGGAAAAAGTAATTGTTCTGTTCTGGTCATATTACATATGAGATGCCTGTTACATATTCAACTGGAAAAAATGAAAACTGTTGTGTATGAGAACCCGAAGCTCACAGAAGGGGCTTAACTTGTAGATACTAATTTGAAAGTCATCCATATGTAGAGAGTCTTTAAAAAACCTTTTTTACTACAAAGGATTTCAATTTGAAATATACACAAAAATAGGCACACTAGTTTATTAGTTTGCCAGGGCTGCCATAACAAAATACCACAGAACGGGTGGCTTAATTAGAAATTGATCTGCTCACATTTCTTGAGGCTAGGAGTTCAAGAGCAAGATGTAAACAGGTTTTTTGTTTGTTTTTTTATCCTGAGGTGTCTCTCCTTGGCGTGTAGGGGGCCAACCTTCTTGCTGTCTTCACATAGTCATTCCTCTGTGTGCAAGGATGTCTGTATCCTAATCTCCTGTTTTTATAAGGACACCAGTTATAGTGGATACAGGACAAACCAGATGACCTCATTTTAACTTAATTACCTATGTAAAGGCCCTACCTCCACATACGTCACATTCTGAGGTACTGAGAGTTAGGACATTGACATAAATTTCTGGCAACACTATTCAGCCCATAACATCTTATGTAATGAACCTTGAGGGATCCATCACCCAGCTCCAACAAAATCATCCTGGGGCCAATCCTGTGCCATCCATTTCCCCCGTGTTGTGTTATTTTTGACGACAATTACCGATAATATATCATTTTGCCCACAATTTTTACTATGTATCTCTAAATGTTAAAGACTCTTATCACATTATAGATATCACACATGCAGAATTGAAGCCAGAGAACAAGATAAGATCACTTAGCAAGAGGTTTTTGATAAATACCTGAGGATAGAGAAGAGGAAAGGACAAAATTTATAGGTCTGATGGAAAAGGAAAAGCCATCAAGGAGGAATGAAAAGACACAATGGTGAGGTTGGAGGAAAACCAGACAACTGGTTTCACGGAATTTGCATTAGCCTCTAGGGCGGCCGTAACAAGAGACACAAACCGGGTGGTGTAAACAACAGAAATTTACTTCTCCCAGTTCCGGAGGGTGAAAATCCAAAATTAAGATATTGGCAGGTTTGGTTTCCCCTGAGGCTTTTCTCCTTGGCTTGCAGATAGCTGTCTTCTGGCTGTGTCTTCACAGACCTTTTCACAGTGCACATGTGGAGTGAGAGAGCTCTCTGGTGCCTCTTTCTCTTATGAAGACACCAGTCCTGTTGAGTTAAGGCTCTGATATTATGACGTCATTAATTACTTTCTTAAAGGCCCTGTTTCTAATATAGTCCCATTGGAGGTTAAGCTTTCAACCTATGAATTTGGCGAGGGGTTGGGGGGTGGGAGGTGGGGGCACGATTCATCTATAACAGGACCCAAGATAAGAAAGTATTCCACAGAGAAAGGGAGGTCAGCCACGTCAAATGCCCCTGAGAGTTTGAGTAAGACGAGGTCAGAGAACTAGCCATTGGTTATGGCAAGACATTGGCCAGAATTACCTTTGATGAGAGTCATTTCAGTGGAGTCATAGGAGTTAGAAGTCTGAGTTGAGTAAATTGAGGAGGGAATGATAGGCAAGGAAGTGGAGACATGGTATAAATATCCTAATATATTAATAATAGGAGTTTTGATGTAGGAAGAAATAAAATAATGATACAGCAAGCGGAAGAAATATGGAGCAAAAACAAGGCTTTTTGATAATAGATTTTAACGTATGCATGTGTTCTTCCAGGAATGAGCCAGTGTAAAGGAAGAATTCAATTATTCTTGAGATATGGGAGATAACTCTAGATGTAAGAACTTTGAGGTGGCGAGAGGGCATTGGATCCCGGATGCACTGAGAAGGGGATTTAACAGGAGTGGGGATGCTTTCTTCATTATAATAGGAAGGGAGGCAGAGTATGTGGGTATAGATTCAGGTGGGATTGAGGAAGGAAAACAGGAAAGGTACTTGTTCGTTAGTGTCTATTTGCAAGTTGTTTAGAGACAATAATGTGGGAGAAGTATTGGGGATTTGAGGAGAAAGAAGGTGTGAAATAGTGATTTCACAATGTAGGGAGCTGAATTTATTAGGGGAGCACAGTAGTGCTGCGTGTCCATTTGAAAGTCAAGGACATAAATCTGAAATCAGTCTGGCTGGTCAGAGCATGATTACTCCAACAAGGTTTAGTTGCTTAGGTGAAAACAGTTGACAGTTCAATATCATTCAAAGTCTTGGTAGGATCAAAGAAATGTTTGAGTGAAATACTACAGGAGATGAGTTAAAAAGATAAGAGTTATCAGTCGAAGAATGGGATGTTTAGGATTCAGCTTGTGCAGTAAGTGAATTTCTGAGGGTGCCTTTTCTTTCCTGAGGTTGGGGTACACATGACATTGCCAGAAACCCTATATTAGTTTTTGCCCCTTGTGTGTATTCTCTGTTTCCAGAATTCTGAAAGGAATGAGTGTTGAATGATAAGACTTGACATCCTGTGTCCCTGTTCTTCTTAGTAATGTGACCTTGGGCTATTTAATTGTTATGACCTTGATGAAATGTAGTATTAGAATCTAGAGGGAGAGATAGAACTGCAAGTGACTGCCTTTCACATAGAAACGATCAACAAATATTGTTCCTATTTGATGAAGAAACTAAAATTTAGGGAATTAAGTGCTCCAAGACACCCCCTCCTATATGAATACCCTTCCTCCTTTTAGTAGAGAGTTTTAGCCAACAAGACTAGACTGGAGATTGGGATATGTAGACTTTAGATCTACATTTACTCCTAATTAATTAAATATATGATCTTCAGCAAGATTGCTCTCTGTGCCTCAGTTTCTGCACCTACACTAGAGAGATAATAGCCTTCTGACATAAATGTGGAGAATCAAGTATTGATGCATATGAGAGTGCTTTGGAAAAAAATTGCTTTCTGTAAGTGTTATAATCATCTTCTGTCTTGGTGGTAGGATGAGTGTTGTGAGAAAGGTCAACTTTGGTCTATACATTTCATAAACAAATACCATCACCATCATGTTTGGAATACTGTGTTGACAAAGTGATGGACTGAAAGATATTATTTTGGGGGCATTATTCTGGTGGCCAAGGTTTTTAAGACACAGTGTCATATAAAATCCAAAAAAGATGACGAGATTTAAAAATCACAAAACTGGAATTTGTTAACCAATTCTAGTATTTCTAAGTTTGAATGAGTCAATTAATTTCTCTGGACTTCAGTTATTTGTCTGTAAAGTAGAGGTTTTAATATGTGCTCTGCCTCTCTTGTGGAAATATCATAAAAATCAAATATAATATATATGAAAGTCTTTTGTGAATCATGAAAAGAAACCATTTCTACTGAAATTTGATGAGGTCTGGAGGTAGAAGCCGTGACTGATTGATTTTACAATCCTATTAATTAATGTGCAGCCTGTTACATAGCTTGTTACATGTATTGAATATAAGTATTCAATAAGTACTTTTAGAAATAAATTGTGACTCTGGCCTTGCATTCAAATCCCTCTTCTTTCTCTGTTTCCATACAGGATTAGCTCCAAGTTCAATGATGAAATCAGCAATGTGAGTCCCGCTCTGTTTCAGGGCCCTGTGATCCCCAGACCTACCTTCCCTTCCCTTCCTTTACCTTCCCCACCCCCACACTGTCACCCACACACTTCAGGGCCCAACTTAAGTCTGAACTCTTTATCTCGATGTTACTCTCAAATATCCTGAATGATTATTACATCACTAAAAAACTGTTACCTTTCTATGACATTATAAATATGTAATGCTCAAAAGGCTAGCAGAAGATGGACCTAATGTCCAGTGGTGAATTCCATTCCTTTGAATCAATTTTATTTTTCATTTAAAAAAAATCAATCAATCAATTAATTATTTTATTACACATACATGTGGGATGCAACATTTATTTTCAGTAATTGTATAGAATGTGTGTTGGTTAGATCAGTATAGTTAGCTTATTCATCATTACAATACACAATCATTCTTTGTGTCCATTGACCAATTCCTCATTAGCCCCGCTCCCCGTCCGCCTTGCCCCCTTTTTCCACTTCTAGTTTTCTAAAAGTTCAATGTAGTACTGTGATTGTTGTTTCTTTCTTTCTCTCTGTCTCTTTTTATTGTTCATTTGTTTACTTATGGATTCAGCTCCCAGTTATGAGTAAGAACATGTGGTACAGAAAGAGAAATACCACATGTCCTTTAAATCAATTTTATTTTATTTTATTTATTTATTTTTTGAAAGATGACCAGCAAAGGGATCTCAACCCTTGGCTTGGTGTTGTCAGCACCACACTCAGCCAGTGAGCCAACTGGCCATCCCTATATAGGATCCGAACCTGTGGCCTTGGTGCTATCAGCACCGCACTCTCCCGAGTGAGCCATGGGCCAGCCCTCTTTAAACCAATTTTAAAACAAACTTTCTGTTGAGTATTATTCCAAAAGTGGTTTGTTTTGGATGAGATACTGATATGGGCACATATTTTTACAATTTTAATATCTATCTCATATTAGTTATATGAGTATGTTTCCAATCAGTAGAGGGGAAACATACTCGTATAATTTTCTCTCTTACAGAAATCAGTAGAAAATACCTACAAGCATATTCTGTCTTGTCTAGAAATGGTTGAAGGACAGTGATATTTTGAGCTCTTTCTGGAAAAGAAGAGATAGAGGCAAACACCAGCAGGTGAACAAGAGGGTGGAAAATGAACTTTCTTCACATGATAAGAGTCAAGTCAGTACATGAACAAACATCAGTTACCTGGAGAGTGAAGGAGGGAGGCCAAGGTTACAGATGAGATCGTGCAAAAAGCACCATCTGCAAGATGGGACAAAGGTGAGAGGAACAGCCGAGGACCTAGAGTAGAGTTTGGCCACAGTTCAGAGATCAGTGGGTTTGAGTCATGTTCTTAGGCATCTCTGCTTGTTTACAAAGGCACCTCTTAAAAGACTTTGCTTTTGCTGCATAGGTGTGTCATGTATAGGAAACTCAGAGAAAGTGCTATGTGTGTGCCCCTTATTCTACATAAAGCCATAATTCATTTTGGAGTAAAAGGCTACTCTTTCCTCTGAACACTGATTGAAAGGAAACAATTACAGGCTTTCATACTGCTGCTGTATTGACATGCTGTACCTTAGCATTCTTCTTCCCTCCCTCTATTAATCCCTTCGTCTTGGCCTTCACTGCTTCCCCTTCCCTCCCCTCTCCCTTCTTTTCTCCCTCCTCCTCATTCCCATCCCCTTCTCTTCTTCTTCTCCTGCCTCCTCTTTTTTCCTTCCTCCTCCTCCTCATTTTCTTCCTCCTCTTCCTCTGTTAGCAGTAAAGAAGCAGCAGAAAAATTTGAAGGAGTTAGAGGAAACAGCAAAACCTTTTCGTTTAGTTTTCAGGGTAAGTATAGGATATAGGGCTCTGATTTGGGGAAACACTGGCAAATGAACAAGGTGATGTAAAAAGCCATGATAAGACATTGCCCTGATGCCCATTGGGCCTAGCAGAGTTAGGCATAAAAGTCTAATAAAAAGTTGTGCAGAAGGAGAAGCTCTGAATACTTTAAAAGCTATTAAGATTTAGCAAAGAAAAAAATATTAACTATTTCTGTATCAGTTAAGGTATTTTTAGTTATAACAGAAAAATTGTGGCTCAAGTGGCATAAATAAAGAAACGCATTATCTTACACAAAATGAAGTCCTGACACAAGACAGTGTCAGAGAAAAATTGCACTAGACAGAGTTAAACAGACAAGGAAGACTTTTTTCAAGACTATTGCAACAGGGAAGTGAGACCAAACTTAACTCCACTGAAACAAAAAGCTGGAGGGTTTTTAAGCTCTGGGTTGAGCTGATGGAAAAGTACTAGAGGACATGAAGGGGAAAGCTGTTCAATGTGGTTGAACCATTTGAGTTTGCTAATGGTCTATTATTGAAGTTAGGCTCCTGCCCTCCCACAGAGACTGGGAGATAGGGACATTATCTTTCTTGATTATCTTTCATTTCAAAGAGATGGCTTCTAGGTCCTTGGGAAAGATAATCTTGTGTAATGCAATTGTCCAGAGGCTGGGAGAAGATTTACGTATAAAAGGGGCAGAGAAAGAATTTACAATTGCAAGTTTTGTAAAGTAAATCTTCTAAGGCAAGGGAACTAGGGCCTATAATCAGGAAGAAACATGTCTAAAACTGAGAGGAATGTTAAGGCTGTCTTCTGTCAGTAGTTTTGAGCTGATTTAATTTAGAGTGTGAATGATAACCTTAAAGAGACAGACTGCTTATATCTTTGCTTAAATTCACTTCAGAAAATAAGAAGAGTAGTTTATTGCTCACCTAACTGAAAGTCAAGGGTGACTGGCATCAGGCACTGTTGGATCTAGGTGTGTGTATTTCATCAGAAATTGGTTTCATTCATCTTTTGATTCATTTTTTTTTCTAGTTCATTCTTAGGCAAGCTTTCCTCTTATGGTGGCAAGATGTCAATTATCAATTTTAGGTTTACATACTTTCACTTTAGCATGACAACAGAGAGTATATCATTCTCAATAATTTCACCAAAAATCCCTGATATAATTTTCACTGTTGGGCTTGGACTAGATGTCTAGCTCTCAATCCATCTCTTAGGCCAGGAGAATAGAAGATATTTGTTTTCTCAAGCTGAGTATTACATGTTCCTTAAACCAAAGGATGAATTCTTCCCCAACCAGAGTGAATGGTTCTCAAAGGGAAAATCACCATGCTTTACCAGAAAAAGGTGAAATGCATGCCAAGGAGGCTAGAACAGTAGGTGCTTTTGCCAGGGTTTCTTCAATTTCTCTTTCTACTTCTATTCAGGGAGCAACTGGAATGGGGCTATGCTGAATGTAGGAACTGCAAATATAGAACCTAGTGCCAGATAATAAAGATGGCTCCATCATTATTGAAATATGATGTTCCTGAATGGTGAGTTACCAGCATTTCATTATCTGATGTGTACTGCAATTCGTTTGATACTAGGAAGGCTTCATCCATTTGACTTGAAGACTTGAGCGTAATGGTTTTCCTTCCCTTATCTTTGCTAAGATGTTGTGCTCCTCAAGCCTCTCTCTGTTGATATATTTGGTTTCCATGTTAACTTTTCTTGAAGAGAGAGATTGTGACCTATCTTTTGCTGCCCCTTCTCAGAGATTCCTGCCTGGCTCTTGACCACCAGTTCTTTACCTTCAGTCCTGAGAGTTATTCTACACATGGCTCTCTGCCTTGTTTTGGACATTCTCTCCTCACCACTTTTCGACTTCATGGTTGGCTCTTTACCTGGACTCTGTCTTTTTGCTTTTCCCCGAATTGACAACTTCTTATTGGACAGACTATTAAGTTCTAATCTTGTACGCTCTGAGACACTGCTCCTCAACTCTTACCTTGCTCCCTTGTACTGCAATTTACAGGTCAATCTAGATTACACTGTAATTCAAGCCTTTATAATATTACTTTTTAACAGGATATCAGTGACCCCAGATTTTTAATTTCTGAGAATTTAGATAAAACAATGCAACTAGGAGCTGAAATTAGTATTCTAATTCATTGGGCAATATATTTCTTATTGTAAATCCATAAATTAGATTTCTACTTTATATATCACTGTCTGTTAAGTTTGGTAGGTACAACCACTATGGTTTTGCTGATAGAAGTGTTCTGAAAAAGGCAGTATGGCTTTGGAGCTAGATCCATTTGAGTTCCAGTGCAGAGTCCTCCAATACTCCATGGCCATGTGAAAATTATTCAACCTCTCTGAGCTTTGGTTTCCTCATCTGGCTGCTTCTTCATATTATGAAGATTAATGAGACAATATAATGCATAGCACACTCAGTAAATGCTCTTCATGTGGTAGTATAAGAAGAGCCTAAGAAAGATTTAGGCTCAAATTCTGAAGCATGATAAAAGCACCAAGATAATTTTACCATGTAGGACTCTGCTTGAGTAGGCTTCTTCTCCTTCAAAATTTCCCAGGCAATGTACCATGGCATATTGATATGTTATGGATGGATGGCAGATGTCCTGAGTAATCAATCCTCTCTTATCTCTAGGTATATGAGCAGATACTGGGGACAGCTGAATTTCCCTAAGTGGTCGTCATCATTCAAAAGCAGCCTCACCCATTTACAGGATTGGACCATGCAAATATTTTCATTATCTGTGCTCTACCTTATTTCTCTTTAGGTGCAACAATTCTGTACGTGAAATATATGACTCCCTAGTAAATATGGCAAAATGAATGCTAAAATCCAGAATGCTTAGTAAATTAGTGAAGATTGAGTTAATTCTGAAAGAACAAGGTACAGTCAGCATACCAGGAGAAAATAGCAAAAGCGGAAAATTTTAAAGTGAGGTTGGGGAACAGATACATTTACTGGTTATGCTTGTCAGGGTACTTAATCCCAGCTGACATGGTGGCCTGATTCTTTTTTTTTTTCCCCCACTCATACTAAGTCTAATATAAATCAGCCCTACTCCATCTTGTAGTTATGCCATCTGAAACATGTGGCTTCCAAGGCTGCATATGCAGCACAGAGATGGTTGGAGGATTTCATGGGATCTGTAAATAGCTAGGCCTGGCTTATGTTATCCTTGCCATACCCCCTTGGCCAGAACTCATTTATATCATCTTAATCTAACTGTTAAGGAGGTTAGGAAAATGTAGACTTCTTATGTAACTAGGCATAGAAAATATTGTGTTGAACATAAAATTGTCTCTATCATAAAAATTTCCCAGGATGTCTATGTGGGAATACTAATTATCAGCAAGGGTTGATTGGGGACCAAGGTATCATGAGACAGAGAATAAGCGGGGAAGTCTCAACGCCAGAGCCATAGAATTAATACAGTCTAAAGTGTCCTTCTCCACTAAAGGGTATAAAAGATGAGAATCCACATGTCAGCTTGTCCCTGTTCTACAACTCTGTGTCTCTCAGTACTTCTGTCTACAGTTGCACTTACAACTTTTTTTGTGAACACCAAAAGTTCTGTTTTGTGTTTCTGTCATCCATTCTAATGAGCTTATCCTGAACTTAAGTTAGCCTAATTTCTTTTCTTTTCTTTTTTTTTGAGCATGTGATATTTTAAGTTTATTTTATTTTTACTTATTGAAACATAACTGATTATACACATCTGTGGGATACAACATTGAATATCCACACCTGTGTGCCGTATGCTATGCTCAGATCAAGGTAATTAGTATATTCAACATTATACGATGTAATCACTTATTGTGGCCCTTTACCAGTTTTTCACCTACCTCCCCTCCCCCTTTCCCACCTTTGGTGGTCCCAGTTCTGTTCTCTCCTTTTGAAAGTTCACTGAGTTATTGTGATTGTTGTATATATATATTTTTTCTTTAAGCTCCCACTTATGAGTAAGGACATGAGGTGAGGAAAATGTGATATATTTACACAATGGAATACTACCCTGCCATAAAAAAGAATGAAATTCTGCCCTTTGCAGCAACGTGGATGAACTTAGAGAAAATTATGTCAAGTGAAATAAGCCAGATGGAAACTGATTTGTTTTCCTACCCCCAATGTTTGACATATTATCTGAGATAACAGCAGATTTATGGAGCGCAAGTTCTCAAAAGCTATTTATAAGGCCACCTCCCTCATCCTCCTCATCAAACTGATCTGGTTAATTGGCACTTCGATTCTTCTGTGAAATGGATGTTCCCAAACCTGAGCCCTAAAAGAAGCTAAGAAACCTCTGAATCATCAAAGAGATTCAATTACACTCAACCTATATTTTAGTGATTGATATGTTGATTGTATAAAATTGTTTGAAAGATTGTTCCTCTGTGTATGAGGATATTTTATTAAGTAGAACATCCCGTTTCTCAACTATCATGATCTCTTTACATTGATTCAAATCATCTGTTTGGGTAGGTAAGAAAGCCATAGAGAAACTAAATGTTTCAATAATTTCATGAATATTTAGTAGACATTTACAGGCAAAAATGAAGCAGGAAGACTGACCACACATTCTTTTCTCTAGGAGTATGAGAAGTCCTAGAGAATTTCATTGAGATATCAGAAGGAACGAGAGTCTTTTCAACACTTACAATACTCTGCTTAGTATATTACACATATTTTTCTTTTTAATCTCCTAATAACCTGCACAGTTGGAATCAATATCCCCATTTTATAGATGAAAAAATTAAAGCTCTGAGAAATCAGATCTATTATCCAAGGCAGACATCCAGTAAGTGATGTATTGGACTCCGAAGTTTGAAAACCAACATTTCATGTGGTGAAAGCAGATCTGAGTCTTTAGTATGGTGAAGACAATACATTTTGTAAATATCTGAACTAACTTATCCATAATTCAATAGCCATTTTCTACCCTCTCTTCTTCCTTTCCTTCTGATTCTTCTGCACTGTTCTAATTAATTGGCATGTCTGAGTCTGTCCCTTGGGGATTTACCTCACCTTAGATGGCCTGTATGCAGAGCACCTCAGCACAGAAAATCAACTTATAAATGTTTCTATGGCAACGGTTGACTCCCAAAGACTGCTTAGCCCTCCTTTGACCATGTATCTGGAAGCCAGAAAAATAGATGCTATTTAAAGTTTTATTTTACAGCAAAGTCCACTTAACAATAATCAGAAGCTAATATTTTTTGAGGTATAATCACTTATACAACCCCTGCTGGTTGTTGCATTCTAAATCAAGCAGCTTTAGGCTATCCTCTTCCCTCAACACTTAGCTCCCTCACCAATAGATTTTTTCACTCTGTTTTCTCCTGGAGGGGCCCTGCCGGCATGGTTTTTTAATGTAATTCAGAAAAATAAAATATAATGATGTATTTCAAATAAAATCATAGTCTCACTAAGACTAGCCATATCTTTGCCCAAACAATTAGAATATTGTGTGTCCTATCAATGCTTTATAACACAATTGAGTATGTTTTTGCTTTCAAAATTTTTTTGGAGAAAGGAAATGGGAATTTTTTTATAAGCTTCCTTTTCTCTCTTTTTTTACTTGACAAATAATATAATGCTCATTTAGTGGGAGGTTTATGGAGGAGTTGCATTTAAGCCTATAAGTTAAAAAAAATTCAAAATCATGAAAGTTTCTTGTTCACATAATGATTTAAAGCACAATGATTACATTTTTCCAAGCAAAGTATCTGAAAAACTTGTCACACTGTGTGGCTATGGGAGAAAACATTTGCTATAAGGGTTGTCCAGGAAAATATCATGATTAGGGTTGTTATTTTCTTACTGAGGAAGAAAGAAGAGAGGTTTGTAAACTGGAGCAACTTCGTGGAAGAATTGTAAAGAGACAGATGCAGGTGATTGGCAGGTAAAGGCCCTCATACTTATTAAACATCTTTTCGTATGATCTCCTCTGTGTACTATAATCTGTGGTGTATTCCTTAAAAAAGGAATATTAAAAAAATTGTGTAATTGTCTTCAGGAAACTTGCAATCCACATGAGGACACAAGGTGAGCATACTTAAAGCAATCAGAGAATAATGGATACCAGAGGAAAACGGGTAATTATGAGTGATGTTACAATTTTTCCTAATGAGACTTTTGTGGGGAAGGGGCAATAATTTTCTGTTTCCACAAACAAACCAAATTTCTCTTAATCTAATGACAGAAAACTTGATTTAAAAAAAATTCTATTCTACTTATTTTCAGTCGCTTTGGGGCCTTTCTTTGTCGTTTTAGGTATTTCTCCCATCCCCCTTCTCCCTTTCTTTTTAATTGGTATGAGTAACCGGGACCTTTTGGAAGACTGGGGGACTGAAAGAATGTAGGGGAAGGAGACTGACCTATGTTGCTTTGGTCCAGAGCTGGCATCTGCTAGGTCGCACTATCTTGTTTGTCCTTGGCCATCATCCTTGCATTTGCTGGGATGCCCAGAGATGTTTGGCTCCTGGTCACATGATTTATGCTGCTTTAGTGCTTACCCCCACTGACCAACTATTTGCAGAGTGAATTTTCTCTCTTTCTTTCTCTCTATATTTGCCTCTATTTCTCTGTCTAGCTGTAAGAGAATTAGTGCCCACACTTTCACTAGGAAAACTAAAAGAAAATATAAAATAGCTGTTGTAGATATTAGACAACAGGCAACACAGTAGCAGGATCCCCAAGAGAGTAGAAAAACAAAAGACCCACTGACATTGAGGGGGAACCAGCACATGATTCTGATGATAAGTAGGGTCTTCCCTTCTCTTCACAACACGTGGGGTTGGGCAGATGACTCAGGACTGGACAAACACCCGAAGCCTTGGTCGAAGTTCCTGGCTTAGCAGTGGGCAGGCAGATGACCCAAGATAAGCCAGAGTTTTCCCTGTGATCGTCTTTTTTTTGCCAGAGCTTTGGGAAAAGATACTTTTTCTTTTCTTTCTTTTTTTTTTTTTGCTGATGGGATCTAAATCCTAGACTATGAATTTGCAGCACATCCATTACATTTGAGTCCTTTACCCTCGCCATACCTAAACTTAATGCTAAACTGGACCTTTTCTATTGGATTAATAATTCTCTTTAATGCTTAAACTATTTAAAGTCATGTTTGTTACTTGGCAGTTGAGAATAGAGACTAATATATATATCATTGTACAAAAGAGAAAACTCATGTCTAGAAATGAATTACTGAAAGTCACAAGTCTAGTTAGTAACAAGGTCTGAAAAGAAATAACCTAGATCACTTTAATTTTATTATCAGATTTATTATAATTTACTAAATTTTAGTACACGATGTTTTAGTTTTCTGAGTTTATAATCTACAATATCACTGCCTCTATATCATAATATATCATACGTGTATACTCACAGTTACTTTTCTGAATTTCAATAAATGTCACTACCCAAGATTAAATCCCTTCTTATTCTAAGGTTCCAAGACTCATTGATAGGCATGAATCCCTTCATGGGTTATGGCATGGTATATGTTTGGTGAATGTGTGGCATATACTTAGAATAAATTTTAGAGCTCTACTGGTGATGGTAGTGATTCTTATAAGCCAGACCTGTATTTGGTGTTTTTTGTGTTTTCTAGATATACTCAATAATTCTATAAAGTATCAACTTTCAGAGTAGAAAACGGAAAGTAAGAAAAGTTATATAAATTGCTCAATGTCATGCAGGGATTTAGTGATAGAGTTAGTATTCAAATTCAGTCCTATTTGACCCCAGACTACGCTCTTTTTCTGTACCAGACACCTTCAACTTTCTCTGCTTTTTTCTGAGCCTTCCGTTTTTCTGATGAGAAGTATAAAGCATAGAAATTTTGACCACTTATTCAAGATCATCCAGTCTGTTAGTGGCAGAGCTGGGACCTAGTCACCCAACTCCAAAAATCTAGGCAATATCGTGAAGGTAATCACTCACATGAACCACTTGGCTTTGTGTAACCAAAATACTAGCTGTTAATGGAATTAGTCACTTCCCATTCTAGTTGGGTTGGCATTGCTACTTGTAGTAGACATACCCCCTGGCTTCTGGACTCTAGAGTTTTGAGGACAATGCCTTCTAAATACCTAGATGCCCCATCCTCTGATAAGGGAGATAGGGCCTGCCTAGCAGGAGTGCTTTCCATATGGATCTATGCCAGGCAGGTGGGGTCAGCCCAGGTGGCCACCAAGGCCAACCATGAAGAAAGGCTTCAGAAGGTAAGTATAAAACCAGGTCAAGAGAGTTCTGGTGGTCGCAATTTAAAAAGCTATATCTATTGTCATGTCCCAAGGGCAAATATAGAGCTGGGGATAAAAAAAAAAAAAAAATCAAGGGCTGAAGATCTGGGTAGCACAGGAATATAGTGTGTGCCAGGCAACAAAGGCAGGAATGAGGTGAAAGGGTTCAGAACTTTCATGGTAAGAGGTGCCGGGGTGCTGACGTTATTGGTCTGCACTGCATGTTGCTTTGGTAGATATGGTCTGAATTATAGGCAAATGTTGGTGTGGGCAAGTTTTAGGAGAATTTAGGAATTCTGCTTCAGAGCATATGTGGTGTGGAAGCTACCTAGCTGTGGAAGAAGAGCAGTGGATGTTTTTCTGGTTGGATCCTTTGCAAAACCGCTCTTTTCCTCCATTTACATAAGCTCCACATTGAAGTGCTTACAGATTAAAAGACTTTCCCGAAAGCTCTTGGAACACTTCACAGTTTTCATTCTTTAATTCTTATGGATAGGTATACTTAAAAACATTGTGGAAAACTATTCTACCACATAGAACCGAAGAAAGCCGAAGAAAGGCAGAGAAGTTTTCTGTGTTGATTTTAAGACCATTTGTGTACAACTACTTGGAGAAAACTTCAGAATTGAAGTTTTCTCAGTTGAGATAAGGCAAATGGCCATCTGACACTAGAAGCAGGAAGAGTAAATTCGGCTAGGCACATTGTTGCATTTGGAAGAGAAGCTGGCTTCCTTTCTGAGAGTTACGACCTCACTACTCACTCTCTGGTTACAGGCAATGAAATTCCCAACTCCTCACAAAGAAGAAACTTCTTTTCAATTTAGTAATTTTTTCTTCTTTTGAACCTCACAAAATTCAGGCTCATGTTTTGAGATTTCCTTTGATTTTCTTTATTCAAATGAGGTGCAACTAGTTTTGAACCGGAGTAAAGTACACATTTAACTCCCAAATTATATACTATTTATTGTTCTTATTTTGTTTAGAGTAATGATGCAAGTTCATGTTAGAAAATTTGGAATATACAGGAAAGCACACCAAAAAAGCCAGCTGTAATGATACCACCTTGAGAGAACTACTATTTCTATTTTGATAGGTATGGTATCAGGTATTTTTTGTGCTTAGATGGTATATAATAAAGATTCATGTTTCACATTCTAATTTATAATCTACTTTTTATTTTTATTTTTCACATCATAGAATGGACTCTCTCAAATGGATGTATCACCATTTATTTAACCAATCCTTAGTCTTAGACATTTAGGTTTTTGCTACTCCTCCCCTACCATAAATAACTCTGGAATAAACATCCTTGTAGATAAATCCAGGTACATACCCATAATGCTTGACTGACCATCAATACAGTTCTAGAAGTGAAATGTATTCCTGGGTCCTAGAGTGACATCTTGGCATTTTACCTCTTTATTACAAGTTTGTAGTATAAATATTAGTCAAACTTTTGAGGGGTGAAGGGCAAGCCTGGTTGGTTGATAGACAAGTTGCCAATGTTGAGGCTAGATTTGGGGGTCTGCAGCTTGTTTGGATGGAGGTAGTTATTTGGGGAAACTGAGGCAGAGGGAACCTGAGGGCTCAGTTGATTAAGTGAAGATAAAATTGTAATTTAGGAGTACCCATGTGAGTGAACGCTATGCTCTGTATTGTACAAACAACCCTTCTAATCTTCACAAGCCTCTAAGGCAGATATTACCATCACTATTTTAGAAACACAGCAACTGAGGCTCGGTGAGTTTGCCTAAGTATCTATCCTAAGGCCTTCCCTCTTGATCAGTGTTTCTCAAACTCAGCACCTTTGACCTTTGGGGCTAGAAAATCATTTGCTGTGAGGGGCTGTCCTGTGCATTGCAGTGTGCTTAGTAGCTTCCCTGGCCTCTACGTACTAGACACCAGTAGCACTCCGACCCCAGCTCTGACAACCAAAATTGTTCTCAGACATTGCCGAAGGTCCCTTGGGGTATGGGTGGGGGCTGGGGCAGAATCATTCCTGATGAGAACCACTGTGCTGTAGGGAGCATTGAAGGCAAAATTTGAAACCTAATCTGTGTGACTCCAAAGTGTATGTTCTTTTCTCTGTTCACTCTCTCTGGAATAGGAATCGAGATCTGCTCTGGGGTCCTGGCTAGTACCCGACCCGATGTCTTATAGAAACTGCTAATGACATTTCCACTCTCTAAAAGTTTCATGGCCCCTCTCTCAGCAGAAAATTTCTCTGAAAATCAAGAAGTTATCCAGTGTTTCCTCATCTCCTCTTCCAGCTCCCCACTCACCCCACCACCTGCAGAATAAACTCGGTGTCTTTGCTCAACTCTGCCTCTCTCCACCTGTCTGAAGGAACAAGGCGATTTTTTTGGACGGGTGTGGTGAACAAGGCTAGGCTTTGGAGCACAAGTTCTCTGGGTTTGAGTGTGGACTCATACTTACAGCTGCGTGGCCTTCCACAGGCTACTTAACCATCCTGAGTCTATTGTTCTTAATACATACAACAGGAGTTAAAAATAACACACTGTATTTATTTGCTAGGGATGCTGTAAAAAATACCACAGACTGGGTGGGTTAAACAACAAAAATCTGTTTTCCCATAGTTCTGGAGGATTGAAGTTCAAGATCAAGGTAAGGCATGGCAGGTCTGGTTTCTCCCGAGGCCTCTCCTTAGCTTGCAGAGGATCATTTTCTTGCTGTGTCCTCACCTGGCCTTTTCTCTGTGTGCGAGTATCCCTGGTGTTTCTCTGTATGTCCAAATGTCCTCTTCTTAGAAGGACACTAGTCATATTGGATTACTACCCACTTTAAGGGCCTCATTTTAACTTAATTACCTCTTTAAAGACCCTGCCTCCAAATATAGTCACAGTCTGAGGTGCTGAGAGTTAGAGCTTTAACACACAGATTTTGGAGGGGACACAATTCAGTCCCTAGCACACATTTACAGGGATATTTTTAGGGATAAATGCACGAATGTACTCGGAAGTACCTGTCACAGAGATGGCATTGAGGAGACCATCTAAGTTAAAACATTCTGAACCTCTTTTTTTCCCTTGGGGTAAACCTGTTTGCACGATCCGTCCATTTCCTTCTTTTCTTATACAATTTCTCTTTCACTGTCTCTCTCAAAACAATATAAATCAGAGCAGAATTACATATAGCAAAATGAGAGAAAAAATCAATTAGAATCCAAAACCTTTGAAAACTTTTAGTTTTGACCATAGGTTTAGCTATTTTGACCTATTTGCAATCATGGACCTGCATAATTTTGTATCTTGGCCTTTTCCCTTAATATTACATCTATGCAACATAGACACACTGCTATGTAGCATTCTTTATAGGTTAAAAATAATTAAATTCACAGTCTCATAGTTTATTTAACTATTCCCATACTCTCCAATATTTACATGGCTTTGATCTGGGGCTGTAATCAACAATGCTGTCTTTCACATTTAAAACATGTAACTTTTTATTTCTTTTGGCTTGTTTCTCAGGATAAATTTCCATGCTAAATCAAACAAAATACACATTTTTATGGCTTTTATTGATTGGAAAACCAATTTCCAAAAAGGTAGCTCTAGTTTGTACCAATGCCAGAGTGAACTTGTGCACAACTTTGACTATGGGATTGTTGAGAATTTAATTTCTCCCCTCCACTGTACACACATGGTCATCAGCTTTCTACATGCTGATTTAATAGGCATAATGATTTCATTATTTATTTAATTTGCATATTTTGCCTATTGATGAAGTCATACAATTTTAGCATATGTTTTTTTATTCTATTTTTATAGTGTTCTCCATTTTCTGATCTCTAACCATTTTATCACCTTAGCCTACAGATAAAAAACCCAGTTTTAACTTTCCTAAAATGAACTTCCCTTGATTTTTCTCTTTAAACCCTTATCTTGTTTCTTTTTTTAAATTGTGTTCGAAATTTTAAGAATTTTTGGTATTAAAACAATAGTATTCTGAAAGTAATAATAATGAAAAATTTAGAAATGAAAACACTGGGAAATAAAAAAAATTATAGCTTAACCACCTTAATATAACCAGTTTTCAAAATTTATTATATTATCATAAAGTTTTATGGCATAGATATATCTAAAATTAGGATGATATTCAATACGGTTCAGTGTTCTAATTTTTTCACACAACATTATGTCATCAGTATTTTCTCATGTCCTTAGGCTTTGAAAACATTAATTTATATGGTCAAACTGTATTCCATGAAAGAGCTATACCATCATATATGTAACCATTACATTTAGGCAAGAAACAATTTTTCCTGCCATTATAATTAATATTGTATTGAACATCCTTGTACACAAATCTAGGTACTCATGTATTCAGAATATATTCCTAAAAGATTACTGATTCTACAGACATAAACTTTCTCTTCACTTCACATTGCCAAATTGCATTTCAATCAAGTTGAGCCAATTTACCCTCCTTATCATAATGCATGAATGCCTGTCATCCTTGCCAACATTGAGATTATCTTTGAAAAATCTTTGCTACTTTAATACTTAAAAAATATTAGCTCATTAAATTTGTATGTGCTTGATTATTAGGGAGATTGATCATTTTTTGCATATGTCCACATTTGTTATTTTACTTATGTGAATTATTTACTAGTGACTTTTTCCTACTTTTGTTTTAGGGTATGAGTGATTTTTTATTGATTTATAAGCATTATTTACAGATTATGAATATTATCCTATTGTCAATGTATGTCTTATAAATAAGCTTCATGGCAAGTAATTTTTATTTTAAGTTTTTTTAATGAATATGTTTAATATAGAGATATCATTTTTATTCATTATATTTAAGCTTAGAAAGCTTTTCTCTATCACAAGATCCTTAATATCCTTGAAATATTACCTTCCAATTCTTTTTACTTATTTTTAATATTTAGCAAATAAATTTATCTGAATGTTGTTCTATTTTATGATGTGTAGTAAAAAGCCACCAAATTTTTCCGTGGACAAATTCTTTAATAATATTTATTGAATAATCCATTCCTTTACCTGTTAAATGTAATGCCTCTTTTACAATAGATTAAATACTTCATGTACTAACAATTATTTTAAGTTTATTCTATTTAATTACCTTAATGATTGTAGCTTTGCAATACTGTTCAATATGTATCAAGGCATGTTTCCTTCATATTTCATTTTATTTATAAAGTTATCATTGCCACCATTATCTGTTTACTATTTTCCATAAATGTCAAAATTATTTTGCCAATTTCCCCCAGAAAATTTACTGGAATTTTTATTGAAATTACATGAAAACAGTTGTGGTTTCCACCTTAGTAAAATGGATCTACAAAGGGAGAGAGGCAGTAAATATAGAAATAAAGATAGGAATATATGATTTCAGATAAGGATGCATGCATTGAAAGCAATGAATGGGGTTTGCTGATTAAGAATAAGAGCATGTAAGATTTGCAAGGCTGGGAGGGAAGCTACTAACATAGAGTATTCAAGGAAAACCTTTCTAAGGAGGGATCTTTTAAGCCAAGGTCTGACGAATGAGAAGGATCTAGTTACCCAAAGAGCAAGCAGCAAGGGCATGCAAAGCAACGGGAACCACATATGCAAAGGCCCTGAGGTGAGAATACCCAAGAATCTTTGAGAAGCTTGGATGACGGGAGGGGGTCTGAATAATCACAAGCAAGGGGTGGAGGCAGGAAATGATGCTGAACAGGATAGCACGGCCAGAGTTAGGAGTCTAGATTTTATTTAAGATGCAATGAGAAGTCATTGAATGACTTTAAGCAGGCCAGTGGCATGGTCACTTTGCTTTAAAATGATTAATCTAGCTATTTTGTGGAAAATAGACTGTAGGGGTTATGAGCAAGAGGGGGCAGATCATTAAGAGGCTATAGCAAAAACGCTATTAATTTTTGAACACTTATTTATACTCAGCTACTTTATTAAAACTTCTGTCTTTAAAGTTCTAGAAGTCTTTAAATTGGTTTGTTGAGATTTATAGATATGTAATCATTATTTTTAATTAATAATATTTTTCTCATCATTTACACTAGTCATACCTATTGCATCAGGTTCATATTCTACAGCATTGTCCAGATGTTCCAGAGAAGAAATGGGAAATAGTCAATGTGTTTTTTCCTTTCCTTGATTTTAATGGTAATGAGACTTGTGAGCATGATGATGAATTTTGGCCCACATTATTTATCATGCCACATTTTTAAACATGTTTTTATCAGTAGTAGATATTTAATTAATTGTATCAATGCCGTTAGGCACCTATATGATAATCACTTTGTACTTCTCTTTTGATTGTTGTGTGGTCTTATCTCTTCTCATGGTTACAACTGTCAGTTCTATGGCATTAACCCATCTTAGAAATCTAGCTTCAGAGACTCTGGGGCAGGTGATACTATTAATTAAAATAAAGAGCACTGGAGGAGGAAAATTAATTGATTTGCCATAGTCACACAGGATTATCCTGAGACTCAAGTCTTTGCAGATGCAGCTTTAAACATAACAACTCCCAGAGCTCATTTCTGGTTTTTAGTTGGTGAACCTTGGACCTGCACACAGAAAGGGCCAGCAAGAATAGAAAGGAAAGAGGAACCAGGGGGACAATGTGATGTCATCAAGGTACAAGGATTTTGGGAGCTCTTCAGTGCAAATGCCACCTTGGCCATCACTAGCTGTGTAGCTCTAGGCTAGAAACTAGACTCTCCGGGATAGAAATATCAGCTTTGGAGGAAGGCTATAAGGATTGGAAGATTTAGCACAGTGGTTGGCAAAGACCAATTCTCACAGAGATTTCATGGTCAGCCTAGCACTGTGCTAAGAACTGTTCTGTGCTAAAATGTTGACTCATTCAATTTTCCCAACAATCCTATGAGGTTATAACAGTTTTACAGAGGGGGTAAATGAGACACTGAAAATCTAAGTAATTAGCCTAAGCTTCCGCTGCAAGTAAGTGGCAGCCCTGGGATGTGACCTTGGGCAGTGGGCTCCAGAGTCCCTGCTCTTGACTACTACTGAGGCCTGGACTCTTAGAGTAAGTAGAGTGTATCCTTCTCTATTCACTAAGCCTCCAAGTCTTTAGAAATCATGTAGTACAACTACTCCATTTTACAACAAAGCAAACCAAGGCCCAGAGAGGTAAATGACTTTTGCAAGTCATAAAACAAATGAATGCCAAAACCAGAACTAAAGTGCCGGTCTTCTCACTACATTTTCCAGTTTCTGCAAGTAGAGAGACCATCCAATACCACTACTTTGGGACATTCTGGGCCTGACCTCAAGCTCTTGGATAGACTTCAACCTTTGTAAAGTGGCAAGAGGCATTTATCTACATTGTATAATTCCTTTCAACCAATTCTTAAAAACATTTCCTTTAGGTCATAGATAAATACCTCAAGGACTTAAATTATAAGTCTCCGTGGATCTTCATGATGGTGCTACAAGTGAATTATATTTTTATGTTTTTCAATGCAGGAGAAACAAAAGGCAAAAACTGAACAAACTAAAAAAATGAAAGAAAATATCTACATATATGTTTCTTGTAACTTTACTTAAGACTTAATTCATGTGACCTCACTGGCCTAATTTCTAGGTCAGTTCTAATAAATGGAACAATGCCATGCTTCAGATGCCAAAATGGATTCATTCCTAAATGATATAGATAAGGCAATGTCTAAAACACTGATCCCAGTTTTCTGATTGATCAATGTGATAATACAGAGAATTTTCCCTGTGGAAGAAACCTTCCCCAGTGGACTTTGCTGATGATATTTGATGAGGAATAAGTTGAGGTGTTGTGAGTCCGGGTTCTAGAGATTAGTCATCTACCTGCAGTTCACTGTTGGAGGTCTTCATGATATTTGCTCTCTTTGTTCTCCCTGAAGTTTCCACATTTGTATTTATGGAGCTCCAGCAATTTATTTTTGGCCATTCTTTCAGCTATTGTTGAACCGAACTTGGCTAAATATCACTAACAACTAGGTTAGTGGGATGGCATGACTTTGGCCACGTTTTGGAATAAATCTAAAATCCACAAGTTGGAAAGGACAGCTCCCAAACTCATAAGCCTCCTTTTAATATCACTTGTAATGGCCACTTATTTTCTACTTGATTACATCTAGAGACAGGGAACTCTTTGCTTCTTTATGATCATATCATCACCTGATACTACCATTTATTGAGAATTTACCATGAGCTGAATGTATGGTCTCTTTAGTCCTTTTGAAAACTTTATGACGTAGGTATTATTCAAATTTTAAAGAAGAAAAAATAAAGACTCAAATAAAAAAAAGGAAAGAAAGAAAAACTAACTCACAGTTTCACAACAGTGGAGATAAAATTGAACCCAATTCGCCATAGGTTCTGAGATCAACTCCTCTCTGTTAACTGAGTGGCACAGCTACAAGTTTGCATCATTTCCATCAAGAGGACGAAAAGGAAGAAACTTCATTTCTTCCTGTATATTTCAACATTTCACCTATTGACTTAACCCAATTCTTTTTTCATACCGTATTGCAAAAATGAGATTTCTGGGTCCTGAAAAATTTTAAATTATAATTAGTGAGTCAAATTACACCACCATTTCCCATCCTATTTTGGAGGCAGCATAGGGAGTGGAGTGTACTGGCTAGAAGCGCAGACTATGATGCCATATTGCTTGGGTTCAAAACTTAAGTTTCTGTGATGGTGAATTTTAAGTGCCAACTTGACTGGTCTAAGGGATGCCCAGATAGTTGGTAAAACACTATTTCTGGGTGTGCCTGTGAGGGTGTTTCCAGAATAGATTAGAATTAAATTAGTAGACTGAGTAAAGAAAATTACCCTCACCAGTGTGGGTGGGCATCATCTAATCTACTGAGGGCCTGAATAAAGCAGAAAGCCTGAATAAGGGCAAATTCACTCTCTCTTCTTGAGTGGGACATTCATCTTCTCCTGCCCTTGGGCATTGGCTCTCCTGGTTCTTGGATAACGAGACTCCAACCAGGACTATACTATTGGTCCTCTTGGTTTTCAGGCCTCTGAGCTTAGACTAGACCTAAACATCAGCTTTCCTGGCCTCCAGTTTGCAGATGGCAGATTGTGGGACATCTCGTCCTCCATAATCCTGAGAGCCAATCCCTCATAATGAATCAATCTCTCTCTCTCTTTCTCTCTTTCTCTCTCTCTCTCTTTGTCCTTCTTATTGGTTCTGTTTCTCTGGAGAGCCCTGACTATTATAGCTCCCTCAACCAATTAGCTTTGTGACCTTGAACAAATTACTCAACCTCTCTGTTTTGTCATCTGTAAAATGGGGATGCTGTGAGGAATTAAAGAGTTAATAGGTGTAAAACATTTAGATCACTACCTGGCACTTGGTAAATGCCACGTGAATGTGCTTTCTATTATTGTCATTATTATGTATCAGCCCAGCATGATTCCCAGCCTTCTTATTCCTGCTTTTTGGAGAGCTGGGGCTGGTCTGGCAAAATGTGTCTCAGCAGCTCTTCACTCATGCTGTGGGCCCCGTCTCCAGGCTCACCCAGGCTCTGTCTCTCTTTCCCATCACTCATTTTCTACAGTGCTCCAGGCTTTTATTGTGTTACTTCCTGCTTGTAACCCAGGATGGCTCCCCAGAATCTCCACTGTGGGGTCCATGTTTTACTGTGGCACTCAGATGTGACCCTAACTCTACCTATCTATTCTCATCACCTGTCACTTTTTCAGGCATGTCCTGTGCTCCTGAATCTTGGAATAACCTGCCCTCCTCTGAACATGCCTTCTGGGAGTCTTTTATCATTCTATTCCTTCTATCTGGAAAGCACTTTCTCTTATCCACAAGACAAAAGCCCAGATATTGTCATTCCAGATATAGCTAAAAATGTTATCCCCTTTGAGAAAAATTCACAGACCTCTGTCAATTGGTCTTCCTTCTCTGGATTACTAAGACTATGTTCACAATCTAATAGGCTGTGTGAAGTTAGTGTGCTGTGTTAGTTGTTACAAGTATTTTTCTTTACTGTCACCTGTACTCTGTTAGCTCAACAAGGGCAGGGGTTGAGCTTGGGGCATCTTTTATGAGGCTCTGTCATATAGTGGATTGGACCATGAGTTCTGAAGCCACACTTCCTGGATTTAAACTCTGATTTGCCAACTTCCTGTGTAATTATGAGAAAGCCACAGTGTGCCTCACCCTGCCTCAGTTTCCTCATAAGAAGATTGAGGCTAATAATAGTAATTACCTCATAGGATTGTGAGAATAAAATGAACTCATATATACGAAGCACATGGAAAGATAATTTGGTATATCATAAGCATACAAGAAATACTATCTATTGTTAATAGTATATTATTATTAAGTCCTCATTGCCTCTTGCAGTACCTGGCATAGCCCATAGATATGCTCAATTGCTTTTTGGCAATTGAATAGATGAATTTCCAATTTGAAAAAATCTTAGCTTCTATATCAATTCTCATTTTATATCATAGGTTTCCTCCCTCCCTCCCTCCCTCCTTCCCTCCATCCCACCTTTCTTTTCCTTCCTTCCCTCCTTCCCTCCTTCCTTCCTTCCTTCCTTCGTTCCTTCGTTCCTTCATTCCTTCGTTCGTTCCTTCCTTCCTTCCTTCCAACTTTGGTTACATTTTCCCATGCACTTAGTATGTCTGCGCCTCTAAACCTGGAACCTCCTTCGCCTTTATTTAACCATCCCAGGAACCAGAGTCTGGTTCATGCTCTGTCTTGGACCTGGGTCTCTATCAAGAGCCGCCAGTCCTAGCTCTTCGCTGCAGATCCTGA
The DNA here is from genome assembly GCF_027409185.1 of Cynocephalus volans. Classification (NCBI taxonomy): domain Eukaryota; kingdom Metazoa; phylum Chordata; class Mammalia; order Dermoptera; family Cynocephalidae; genus Cynocephalus; species Cynocephalus volans. The sequence continues at coordinate 15,891,100 of NC_084468.1, forward strand.
GCAGGCCCTGCTTAGATTCCCTGTCTGGCTCTGCCTTGCCTCCCTATCCCACATGCCTGTATTTCTGCCAACTGCCTGCACCTTGTCTGGTCTGTGCCACATGGTTGCTCATCTGTTTGGAAACCCATCGTCTTCCTGGACTGACCTGGCTCACAAAACTTGCTAGTCTCACTGATTCTTGCCACATTGCTTGTAGCTCAGCTTAGTTCTAGTTCCCAGCCCTGTCCCATCTGCCCTGTCCTGGAGATTCACTGGGTCACACCCAAACACATCTCCAAACAAGACAGCAGACAAGACAGCAAAGCAGGAGAAGAGCCAATTTGGCTTGTAATTTGAATATAATCAGCTTTTTGCATTATAGAAGATGCAGTGCTGAGTGGATCTATCTTCCTTTGAGTGTGTCCTAGTGGTGAACTCAGCAGTGTATGCAAAGGGTAAAGCAGAGAGCGATATTCAAAATATTTCCTAGTGTGGTACGAGCACCACCAAATCAAAGTGGGTACTGGATATAAACAATCAATTTGCTGATACGCGGGAGTTCCTACTGAGTAAGAAGTCAGTAATAGAAGCTACTATTACAACATTCTTTTTTTGGTCCTTATGATCCTTATTAGAGACCCAAATATCTTCTTCTTTTTCTTTTCACAGTTTCCTTTTCTCTATACAGATCCTTTGCTGTTAATGTTGTCAGATTAAACACTAGACACCGATTTGAATTTTAATATATTTACATAAACAGTGAGTAACCTTTTAGATTAACTATGTCTCGAATATTACTTGGGACATACCTATAGTAAAAATAACATATTATTTATCCAAAATTCAAAATTTGCTGAGCATCTTGAACTTTTGGTTGCTAAATCTGGCAACCCTATTATAGTTCCTCACCCTGTACTGACCTAAAAGTTGGACCCACCTTTACCATCATAATGTTGGAATTCCCAGCATCCCCAGCACAGCGATTGGTGCATGCTAAGTGGTCAAGAGATGTTTGCTGAGTTTTGTTTCAATCGAAGGAGATTGCTAGAAATCTCAAAATGAAAATCAAATTCAGTGAAAGGTAAAGAAAATAATTTCTGAGGACTTCATTTTCTTTGGATAATAACATTGGTCTCATGATGGAGCCAAGACCTGTGTGCATCAAGTGCTCCCTAGGGGATGACCCATGTAAGTTTGATTTATACTGTATTCTGAAAATCTAGAGAAATGGAAATGCAGCAGTATGTGCAGCCTCAGGGAAAGCTATTGGCAGGTGCTCTGTCTCTGAAACTACTCGATAAGACTTGTGCCATTTCTGGAGAAGCACTTCCAGGAGCCACAGTCCAAGCCCTTGTCCACAGTGTTCAAGTCTCCAATCGTGGTGAAACTTCTGAACAAGGCTGTTAGCACCAGTGAGGGGGACACAATTTGGATCAATGGACTTCATTGAACCACTTGGAATTTCCCTCAGTGCCTGAGTGTTAAAGTCCCAACTCCTGAGGATGGCATTTCCCAACTCTGCTCATAATTCCCTATTCCCAGCCACATCAGGGACACTCACTGCTCCTGAGTATACCTTGTTCTCTCATACCTCCACACCTTTGCTTCTGTCCTTACTTCCTCCTGAGATGCTCTTCTCCATACTTTGCTGTAGATAGATCCCAAGCATCCTTATTACTTACATTTGAAAAGTTTCCATTGCTCTATGAAACCTTCCCCAGCTTCTTCATTATTTATTTGGCAAATAGAAATTGTATATATGTATAGTCTACAAATGATGTCTCAAAATACGTGTACATTGTGAAATGGCTAAATCAATGTGATTAATAGATTTGTTACCTCACACTTTTGTGTGTGTGTGTGTGTGTGTGTGTGTGTGTACAGTGAGAACTCAAAATCTATTCGTTGTGCCATTTTCAAGTACGTAATGCTCGTACATTGTTATTAACTATAGTTACCTGTGATAAATAGATCTCTTCAATTTATTTTTCTTGCTAACTGAAATTTTGTATCCTTTGACCAACATCTCCCCCCTTCCTCTCCCAGACCTCAGCAACCACCATTCTACTCTCTGCTTTTGTGACTTCAGCTTTTTAAAATTCCACGCATAAGTGAGATCATGTGAAATTTGTTTTTCTGTGCCTGGCTTATTTCACTTAACATAATGTCCTTCAGATTCATCCATGTTGTTGCAAATGATAGGATTTCCTTTTTTTTTTTTTTTTTTTTTTTTTTTTTTAAGGATGAGTAGTACTCCGGTGTGTATGTATACCACATATTCTTTATCCATTCAATCATGATGGACACTTAAGTTGATTCCATATCTGGGCTATTGTAACTAATGATGTAATAAACATAGGCTTGCAGATATCTCTTCAACATACTGTATGTCTTTTGGATATGTACCCAGGAGTGGGATTGTTGAAAAATAAGATAGTTCTGTTTTTAATTTCCTTAGGATCCTCTATGATGTTTCCAAGGTTTTTTTCATGTGTCCATCCTGGTAGTTTTCTTCTGTATTTGTTTCTGCCCAGAGGGGGAAAAAAGATCCTTCTTTCGGGCTCCACATGAATCAGAGATCTGTAAGTGTTAGTTATCGCATTCAGCTATGAATAATAAGAACCCTCCAAAAATGGCTCAAACCAATGAGTTTTATTTTTCTACTGAAACATGTTGTCTGGAGGTTGACATTCCAGGGCTGGTATGGTGGCTCTGCCACAGACCAGGCTCTTTCTGTCTTTCTTATGAGCTATCTTTAACATTGCATCCCAACTCAGGGAATGTTTATTACTAGGAGATCTTCAAGGGTTGGGGTTATATCATTGATTCATTTAGATTTTTTTTTAAACTCATATCTCTTGGTACATGTAGAACAGGGTATGGAGCATAGTGATTATGCAACAAATGGTCATTGAATGAATGATAAACAAACAAATAATGGTGTAATTTCTTACTTTGAAAACAAGAGGAAATGCATGTTTGATTATTATAAGCATAACCTCAGAACCATGAATTTAAGCTATAGAATTTATGAGGAACATTAGTTCTTCTCCTATATACTTTGGTTTCCTTGAGAAAACTCCCATTTTTCAGACTCTTAAGGCTTTTATCGGAAAAGTGAATTTCAAATATAAGCAGCCTCCAAATTAGAGTGTAATGTGTTTCTAAAGACATGAGTGATAAAGCAGAGTATATTTCTCATTAGAAACAATGTTATAATTGATGCTTACATTTTTAACCAAAGATTTGTCAACAAATAAATCACAGAAATGATGATTAGTGTGGTATAAAAACATAAACCGCAACAATGATTTAAAAGTATAAAATCATGCCTATGTCCTAGAAAGTGAACATACACTTACAGTAAATATTTATGAAATGAGGGGTCCAAATGTACTATAGGTTGTATATATTACACGTAAAACACAGCTCTATTCTACTATAAATATGACTTAACATGAACATGCCAGCAATAATAACCCTTTAAAGTTTTGGACTAGATCCCACTAATCTTGTAACCTCATGGTTTACCACAGTCCTTATCACATAGGATATACTCAGCAAATGCTTGTGAATTGAGTTAAAACAAATCTATGTAGAGTTCGTAAAGCACTTTCACATCCATCATGTCATTTTGCTCTTTTAACAATCTTTCCTTGTGCTTAGCAGTGTAGAAAGGATCCCCATTTACAGATAAACTGAAGATCATAACAATTTAGTGACTCATTTTGCAAGGTCAGAAAAGTCAACTTGTGTTGCTAAATCTCTTTCCTAGTTTTCCTGACTCTAAGTTCAAAGTGTTTCCATGTTGTCTCAAACAAACGTCAATGATTTGGATGACCCAGGTCTGTGCAAAGAAGTTTGCATGCTGGGACAGGGACATTAAAAACCATTTTATTTGTCTTAGTTCTGTCTTAATGTAGAATAGTACATGAGTGAAATGTTTGCTGTTGGTGAATAGGATAGAAGTGGTGTTTTCCTCACCAAATGGTAGTTTTAACAGGGAAGACTGGCCTAAAGTTTATCTCTAGTTCGTCTCTTACATCAGTTATTGTTATAAATTATCAGGACAAAGAAAGTCTACTATATAACATTAAGCAATGACTTTACTCCACTTGGCCTTTGTGTATGACTCAAAGCACTTCCGTTTTTATGGAAAACTAGACACAACAATTGCTACCAAAATAGCCTATAATTTTCTAAAGCACTCCAACACATCTATCAAGGATTGTCAAAACAGAAAGGCAATGGCATGCAAAGAGAGCATCCTCTATTAGAAAGTGAGCGTGTTGCAGTGTTCAAAACCATCGCGTCTGATGCCAGACCCTGTATGTTCCAGTACCTTCTATGTTTCTTCCTAGAAGAGTGATCTTGGCAATTTAATGAACCCTCTCTGTGTCATAGTTTCCTCATCTGAAAAATGGAGATAAGACTACTACCTACTTCATATGATCACTGTGCGGATTAAATGTGTAAAAATACGTGAAGCATTGACAACAATGTTTGGCAGGAAGCAAGAATTTACTGAAGGGTAGGAAGTGCTATTATTAGCTATATGTTTTTGAGCAATGGTGGGGACTTCTAATCGTCTGCTTAAAATGTGTTGAGAACTAGGGAACTAGGTAATTATGCTCATTATGAATGTTAGTAAAATATGAGTTAATGGTATCTGCAGGTGGATTGAATGATTCTCGTACACAGAAAAAAATGCTAATTCTCCTGTTTATAAGAATTCTGAAATTCACTTTTGGAGTCAAAGCTTTGCTAACTAGTAGACTGAAAGAGATCCTCTGTTTTGATCACATCTGTTTCTCAACCAATTGGCACATTGCTGGTGCTCAGTAAATGTTTCTGTAATGAATGAGTAAATAAATGAATAAGATAATTAATCATATTTCCAGAAATCTGACTTGTGATTAAGTTACCGTATAACTACCCATCTTGTTAAGTAGTCTCTGTCAAAGTTGGCTGTCTTAATTTTACTTCTGAATGTATTAATTTGATGTGTGGATGTACTTACTCTCAAGAGATACTTTTGGAGTTTATGAAGATATGGATGCACTATAAATTTTATCAGTGCTAATTGTTAACTTCCCAGTTACTGAAATCCCTATATTTCCATATCACTTCTGCTCTTTTAATTACTAAAACATAATAGAAAAAAAGAGGCTATAATTTAATGCATTTAAATTTGCCATGATGGAGAAGACATACATGACTGGTAAGCAGAAGCCAAACATTAAAAATTATTTATAATATGATCTTTTCAGAGTGTAATGACTTTCTGAATAGAGAGGCTTTGTTTTTTTATGTTCTGTCTTTGTCTTGAAGATTGTCCTGTTGGCCACCCATTAATAATTCACAAGTTGCTTCTTAAGGAATATTATGTGGGGGTCACTTTGTGCTGTGCCCCTCCGTCTGGTTTACTGATGGGAGTAAAGATTAATGAGTTTATTCTCTATCTGAGGGCTGGAAAAAACTTGGGAACTACTTTCATAACTTAGAGATTTTGAAAGTTCTGTTACAATGCAGATAAAATGATGTGAACCACTATATTGGTCTGAATTGCACATTGAAATGTATAATTCTGTTTGGGTTGGCATATTCTGTGAACATAACATAGTCCCTGGCCTTCAACTTTTATTTGACTATTGGTCGTTTGGAACTTGCTACTTTGCCACATAAACAATGTTAGCAAATGAGATTGAGAAACTACTACCTCTCTACCCTACCCCTGCATTGTTATCATTGTTTCTGTTGAAAATCTCTTTTAAAATTCCAGTTCTTCTTTGTGACTAATTCTGTGCTTAGGAAGAAGTAGGTGCTCCTTCAGTATTGTGTGACCAAGAGATGTCATGAATATTTCTCTGGAGCAGCCCTAGATTTGGGGCTGCTATCAGCATCTGACCCTTTCCATACAGTGGACAAGGAATGGGCAAACAGTTCTTAAGTCCTAAGGCTTGAATATGGGAATGAAATATTAATATTATTAATAACAGAAGCTGCTTTTTATGTAATATTCATATTATGAATATGTGCAAAACATCTTACATGCATCATCTCATTTAATTCTCTGAACCCTCATTTTATGGGTGAGGGGACTAAGGCTGAGAGAAAGTAACTTGTCTAAGACCACAGACCTGCAAGTGTCCAAACCAGAGTGTTCTGGCCCCTGTTTACATTTCTGCCTCTCTCTCCCTGCCCAGTCCCCACACCTGTTCTGCCTTGCTGACTGGCCTGTCCCTGCAGAAGAGGTCAGACACCATCCTTTGTTGAGACTTGGTTAAATTCAACTAGTAAAAGAAAATTAGGAAGCCCACTGTTCATGGGTCCAGGCCACACAAATCTCACCACCTTTCTTGGCAGCACCAAATAAATGTATTGCTCTCTGCCTGTGACTCCTTTGCCTATTCCTAATAGCTTCTAAATTCGAGAAGAAAAGAATATAATTGATTACCACTCTTCAAACCCCAGGCTGGGGAATTGTCACTGTGTAGGCATGGAGTTGTGATACTGTTTTACGTTGGTTGGTTGATATTTTAGAGCTCTTCTTTTGTGACTACAGATTCCTTTACAAGTAGAACTGTAAGAGCAAGATCAAATAAAATGCAGAAAAAAAAACTAAACACAAAAACAAAAGCCTCACCACGTGAACAGAACCTTGGATATCCACATGTAAACTATTTTTGAACCACCCTTGCCACGTGTTGACTGGAGAAAGTGACATTCATACAGAAAAGCCTTGCAGGAAAAAGAAACGGAAGTTGACACAGAGCCACCACAAACATTGTGGCTCAGAAACCTTAAAACAGGAAGAGTAACCTTTCCAAAGGCTAGACATGTACTTTTCGGCCTCCAAATTCAAACCATTTTCGGTGTCAAAATCTCCTCAAGCTTCAAGTTGTTCTTTTCATACACATGGCTGAGTTGAAAACTGTTGTACACTTCAGGTGTTCACATGAACCCAGCACAAGATCTGGGCCACGGAAATGTTCCCCTGTGGGCTGTGTGGACCGGCCAGTGGGCTTCTCTGTAAATCCTTTGCCACCATCTTTTGTTCTGCAGTTGACAGACAGAGAATTTCAGAAATCGATGTCCAATTCTTTGAATCTTTGCTCTCCGAAAGGCTCCCGTCGCTGTCATTTCACTGCTATCTAAACCTTCCTGAAGTACCGCCTTCTTTAAGAGATGATAGACCAGCAACAACTCAGTATGACTCAGGTCTCACAAGGATTGGGTGCAAACTTGGTGTGTCAAGAGAACTAGGGAAGTGTAGTGGAAAGCAAAGAAGCTGTGGAGCAGCGACGATTCTCTCCAATGACGTGAAGGGCTCATAAGGAAGAGGATGTCTATGCAGTGGATGCTTGGTCTCCATCCTGATGTGCTCAGATCCTCTTTACCGTTCCCGTGAAACATTGTCACTTACCAGTTCTGAGAAACGTTATTCTGCTGATCCTGGAAAACAAGATTAGGACCAGTAGATAACAGTTAGACGGAAACAGACTTTGAAGCAATATAAGAAGAAACTTGACAAATTGAATTTCTCAAATATGATTTGTGAGAAACTACCTAAAACTATTTAATAGAGGCTGGATGAATGATATTGGCACTGTGTTCTGGAGGAGTTCATGCAGGAGACATAAAATTGCTTTTAAGATTCTGTGTCACTGGATTGTCGTGGTACACAAATGGGCCTCAAACCTTCACAGGTGAGTTGCCAAATTTGAGCCTATATAGCATGGATTTCCACAGAGCCTGTGTGTTCAAATTGTTAGAGAGCTCGCGCTTTCTGTGTTGAGCATGGAATGTAGCTGAGTGGACTGCACAGTTCGGTAGGGCCAACTGTTGCAGGTGAGAGGCATAACATCCCATTGGCTTCATGGTAAAAATTTGTGTGAGAACTTCACCTTATAAATATACAAAAGACTGAAGTAGAAAACATGCAAAGAAAACAAAGAAAAAAGTGGAGAGCTGAATGGTGACTGAATAAATGGTTCACAACAGGTAATTATGCACAATGATTATTTAGGCACCATAACAGACTGACAGACTGAGCCAATGATAAAGCTCAATTTTTGCTGACTTGGTTACTGGTGCTTTGAATCATTTCATTTCTCTAGATGGGCTGCCAAATTCTAGCGTTTGTTTACCAACACAAAAAGATCAATAACCATTTTCCAACACCATTTCCCTTCTCCTCAACCTTCTATGGCTCCCCTTTACCTAGACGATAAAGTCCCCCATTTTGTAGCTTGATATACACAGACTCTCACACTGCCCCAGGAACAGGTTTTACGGTATCAGAGACAGAGTTTTGGTCTTCTTTGGATCTAGAGACAGAAAGAAGAGGTTTCCTATTGGGCGCAGTTCAAATGTGACAAGGAAGCTGTATTAGTTTGTTTTGTGTTGGTATAACAGAATACCTGAAACTGGGTAATTTATAAAGGAAAGAGGTTTATTTGACTTACAATTCTGGGACAGCTGCATCTGTCATGGGCCTCAGGCTGCTTCTACTCATGGTGGAAAAGCGGCAGGTAGCCAGTGGGAACAAACAGATCACATGGTGAGAGGAAGGGGGGGGTGCCAGGGTCCTATAAACAACAAGCTCTCAAGGCAACTAACAGAGCGAGAACTCACTCATTAATCCCCCCTCCCCCAGGGAGAGCATTAATCCATTCATGAGGGATCCACCCCCATGACTCAATCAGTTTCCAACACTGCCACATTGGGGATCAAATTTCCACATGAGTTTTGGAGGGGGCAACACATTCAAACTCCATCAGAAGTATTGAACTTGGGGAGGGTGGGAGGCAGGTTCAAGGCCACAAAAAAGAGAAAAGCAAAATATTATGAGAATTCAAGTGAAGAAATAAATAAACCATAAAGTTAAAAATTTGAAAAAGAATGCTAAGAGCAACTAATAGAGGTGGGCATGAAGTGTTTCAGGAGGCAGAGTTGCGGAAATTTCTGCCAAATGGCAACTTACCAGAAGTGCTGGGTGGTTGAGAACTTTGACACATCCACTTCCTGGACTCAATCTAACCACATAAAATCTAGATTTATTTCTAACCACTTTGTACTGCTCCATTCTGCTCCAGTTTCCCTGGTTTACTCCAAGTTGTTTATTCATTGATTTTGCTCATGTAACATCCCCATCTCAGCCAAACCAAATTCTACCCATCCCAAATGGTCCACTCTTTACTACAGAATTTTCCATGGTTCTTCCAGCCTACAGAGTTCTTATTACATTGAAACTATTTGGGTTTTAAGTTTGCACATGCCAAAATTTGCATTAGATAAAATAAATGCTCTGTGTTGAGAGTTAAGAGAAAGTGCTGAGCACTGATATATGTTAAGAAGCCTTGATAGAAGTGAAGGAAATGAAATCAGTAAAAGGATGTAACCTTTAGAGTCAAAACCTTTCAGCATTAGTGTGCAGCTTCTGCAGAAGAAAAACTCATAGTAACTGAAATAATCAGAAGCATTTATTGAGCACTGTGCTAAATGCTTGCCCTGCATTATCGCATTTATCTTTCAATAATTAATTTTTTCCAGTGTTTTTGATGTATAATTTACAAAAAAGCTGTATATATTTAAGATATATAATGTGATGTTTTGATATATGTATGCATAATGAAATGATTACCACAATCAATCTAGTTAAGATCTTCCTCACCTCACATAATTCTTTTTGTGTGGTGAAAATAATTAAAACCTACTCTCTTAGCTAGTTCAAGTATACAATATATTACTTTTAATTGTCATCACCATGCTGTACATTAGGCCTCCAAAACATATTCATCTTTCAACTGAAAGTCTGCGTGCAGCTTTCGATCAATGTCTCCCCTTTTTTCCCTCTCTGAACTCTGATACCTATCCTTCTACCCTCCATTTCTGTGAGTTCTGCTTTTATAAATTCTGCATATTAGTGAGATCATGCAGTATTTGTCTTTCTGTGTCTGGCTTATTTCACTCAGTAATTAATATCCTCCAAGTTCATCCATGTTGTTGCAAATGGCAGGATTTCCTTCTTTTTAAAGGCTGAATAATATTCCATCGTGTATATATATGCCACATTTTCTTTATCTACTTATCTATCTATAGGCACTCAGCTTGTTTTTATATCTTGGCTATTGTGAGCAACGCTGCAATGAACACGGGGGTGTAGATATCTCTTTGACATACTGATTACATATCCTTCGAATATATACCCAGAAGTGGGATTGGTGGGTTAAATGATAGTTCTAATTTTAAGCTTTTTAGAAAACTTCATACTGTTTTTGATAGTGTTGTACCAATTTACATTCCCATCAAGTGTACAAGGGTTCCCTTTTATTCACATCCTTGCCAATATTTATCTTCTGACTTTTTGATAATAGCCATTCTCACACATATGAGTGATAACTCATTGTAGTTTTGATTTGCATTTTCTTGATGATTAGCAATATGGAACACATTTTCATATACCTTTTGGCCATTGTGTGTCTTCCTTGGAAAAATGTCTGTTCAGGTACTTTGCCCATTTTTAATCAGATTATTTGATTTTTGTTACTGAATTGTATGAGTTTCCTGTATATTTTGGATTTTAACTTATCAGATATATGTTTTACAAATATTTTCTCTTTCCATTGGTTGTCTTTTCATTTTGCTGTTTCCTTTGCTGTACAGAAACTTTTTAGTTTGATGTGTCCTACTTGTTTATTTTTGCTTTTGTTGTAATGCTTTTGAAACCATATCCAAAAAATTATTGTGAAGAGCAAGGTCATGAACCTTTCTGTTTTCTTCTAGAAGTTTAATGGTTTCAGGTCTTATGTTTAAATCTCTAATCGATTTTGAGTTGATTTTGTATATAGTGTATGCTAAAGGATTCAATTTTATTTTTTCTCATGTACACATTGAGTTTTCCCAACACCATATATTGAAGAGACTATTGTTGCTCCATTGTATATTCTTGTCACCTATGTAGAAGATTAATTGACAATATATGCATAGGTTTGTTTCTGGGCTTTTTATGTTGTTCCATTGATATATTTGCCTGTTTTTATGCCAGTACTATACCATTTTGGTTACTATAGCTTTGTAATACAACTTGAAATTAGGAAGTGTAATGACTCCAGCGTTGTTCTTGTTCAAGATTGCATTGGTTATTCTGGGTTTTTTGTGGCTCCAAACACATTTTAAGGTTGCCTTTTCTATTTCTGTGAAAAATTCCATTGCATTTTGATAACAGTTTTGCTACCCAAAACAATCTGTAGATTGTTTTGTGTAGCATTAACATTTTGACAATATTGATTCTTTTGATCCATGAACATGAGATATCTTAGATATCTTTCCATTTGTTTGTCTTCTTCAATTTCTTTCATGTTTTATAGTTTCCAGTGTACAAGTCTTTCAACATCTTGGTTAAATTTATTCCTAAGTATTTTTTTATGTTATTATAAATGGGATTGTTTCTTAATTTCTATTTCATATTGTTCACTGTTTTTATTTTTTGCATCTATTGAGATGATCATATGATTTTTATCCTACATTCTGTTAATGTTGTATACCCCATTTATTGATTTGCATGTGGTGAATGATCATTTCATCCCAGGGATAAATCCCATTTAATTATGGTGTATGATCCCTTTAATGTGCTGTTGAATTAAGTTTGCTAATATTTTGTTTAGGATTTTTGCATCTATGTTCATTAGGGATATTGGTCTGTAGCTTTCTTTTCTAGTAGTGTCCTTGTCTGGCTATTAAGGTAATGCTGGCCTCATTAAATGAGTTCAAAAATATTTTCCTCCTCTTCAATTTTTTGGAAGAGTTTGAAAAGTACTGGTATTAATTCTTCTTTAAATACTTGATAGAATTCAGCAGTGAGGCTATCATATACCAGGATTTTCCTTGATGGGATGTTTTGATTACTGATTCAACCTTCTTACCTATTAATATGTTCAGATTTTCCTGTTTTTGTGATTCAGTCTTGTAAGGTTGTATATTTCTAGGAATTTATCAATTACTTCTAGCTTATTTAACTTGTTGGCAAATAATTGGTCATAGTATTCTCTTATGGTCCTTTTTATTTCTGTGGTATGAATTGCAATGTCTTCTTTTTCATTTCTGATTTTATCTGCATCTTCCCTTTTTTCCCCTTAGCTAGTCTAGCTAAAGGTTCATCAAATTTATCTTTTCAAAAAACCGAGTCTTAGGTTCGTTTATCTTTTCTATTGTTTTTCTAGTCTCTATTTCCACTTATGTTTGCTCTAATCTATGTTATTATTTCCTTCTTTCTAGTAACTTTGGGCTTAGTTTGTTCTTTTCCTATCTCCTTGAGGTGCAAAGTTAGGTTGTTTTTTGAGATCTTTTTGTTTTCTTAATGTTGAAATTTATCACTATAAACTTCCCTTTTAGAGCTGCTTTTTCTGCATCCCATAAGTTTTTATTCCTTTATCTTTTCTATATCTACTATAGGTTTTTGCATTGTGGTTACAATGAGGCTTACATAGAACATCTTACAGTTACAACAGTTTATTTTAAGCTGATAGGAACTAAACTTAGATCACATTTAAAAAATATACACTTTTACTCCACCCTATTTTATGTTTTTGATGTCACAATTTACATTTTTTACATTGTTTAGGCATAAACAAATTATTGTAGCTATAATTATTTAGTACTTTTGTCTTTTAACCTTTATTTTAGAGTTATAAGTGATTTACAGAACACCATTACAATATTTCAGAATTCTGAATTTGACTATACAAGGGGACTTCACAAAGCCTGTGGAAGAATGAAATTAAAAAATAAATAGTGTTTGGGTGGGAGGTAGGTGGAGTGGGAAAGGCGGTGCGTGTAGGACATGTCAGCAGTTCTTGTGTGTCATTGGCAGCAGCAGGTGAACCTGAGCAGAGAACATAGCAAGGTGATTCTGTGAAGCGATTCTTGCATTCTCTGGATCCTGGCTTTGTCCTGGTAAAGGTAGGCTTTTCTGCAAGAGGATTTGAATTGTTGAAATGAGCAGTCATAAACCAAAAGGTAACAACTTCATACACACAGAGCATCTTTCACAGGTACAAAGAATTTTATGTGAAAGATTTTGTCTTCAGAGCTCACATAGAAACCTATTTGAAGTGCAAGTATAGTGCACACACTTAACTGAGCTGCTAAAAAGAAAAGAACTGCTATGCATGGAGAAAGTAACTCTGTACTCATTAATGGACAGGAAAGACCAAGTTAATAAATCATGCTTTGAAAGAATTCATGGAAGTAGAAGTGAGTGAAAATGTGTTACAAATTCACCTAAATGGACGGCTGCAGATCAATGATAAAATTGCCCTGAAGGAAATCACAAGGCAGTTAAATCTGGAAAATGTAGTTGGAGATAAGGTTTTTGGAAGCTTTGCTGAAAGCCTTTTATTTCTTCTGGAAGCTTTTAAAAAGTGACCGGATCAGCAGTTGCCCAGCGATCTTCATATTAGGTGAATTTGATCTTCTTTCTCACCATAAAAACCAAACAGTCCTCTATAATCTTTTTGACATTTCTCAGTCTGCACAGACTCCAATAGCAGTTACTAGTCTTACATGTAGATTGGATATTTTGGGATTGTTAGAAAAAAGAGTGAAGTCATGATTTTCTCACTGGCAGATACACTTAATAAACTTCTTTGGTTTTCCGCAGTATGTTAAAATATTTAAAGAACAATCATCTCTACTTGCAGACTTTCCAACAAACTTTTTGCTGAGAAGTGGAATGAGAATGTTCTGTGTCTCTCAGAAGACAGAAGTGTGTGAGATGTACTATATAAGTATTTCAGTGTTAGCAAAAACCTGCAGTCATTACACGTGCTGTTGATTCTTGCTTTAAATCAAGTAACAGCATCGCATGCATTTATGACTACAGCAGATCTGGTGGAGGCAAACAGGCTGTGAAACATGAAATCCAAAGCAAATATTGTACATTGTCTATCAGTCTTGGAAATCTGTCTTATAATTGCAATGAAACATTTAAATGGCATCTATGAAGAAGAGCCCTTTAGTTTTTAAATGGTCTATAATGAATTTCAGAAGTTTTTTCAAAGGAAGGCCCTGTTTATAACTTTGAAAAACCTGTTGTCCTGAGGCTTTTGAACATTTACAATTAGAATTAATAAAGCCCAGGGAAAGTACTTCAATACATTCACAGAGAAGAGTACCAGCTGATGAAACCACTTTTGGATAATACTCAAATTATAAATGCTCTACAGACATACCCCAACTGTCCTACAGATCTTAGGTGGTGAGAAACATCCTCGCTAAGCTGATTATGAATATAACCAGTGACTTCAGTGTTGGCACTTGAGGCATACTTCTCCAAAGAACTAAGATATTGTCCTTTAATAAAGTATGTTATTACATTTTCTTATAAACAATTTTGTATTTATGGGAGACTGTTGCAAATGTAATATCTTGACTATACCTTGCCTTTGAATTGTAAGCAGTTACATGATTTATAATTCTAGTGATTGTTTTAGATTATGTTGTAAGTAGCAGTTGAAAAGAATCAAAAGTATTTTAGGAAAACAATAAAAATAGAAATAAAAATGGAAAATAGAAACTTTATTTCTCAGCATAAGCTTGATCAAGTTTAAGCAACGACACCAGCCATTTAGTCCAACCCTAAAGAACTGAGGATCCTGGGTATTTAACTATGACAATACAGTCTTTTTTACATTATTAACTGAATAAAAATGAGTGTCCTTTAAAAAATCTGTTAATATTAGGGAACAAAAAGAAGTCAGAAGGAGCCAAATCAAGACTGTAAGGTGGATGCCTATAATGTCCCATCAAAACTCTCACAAAATTGCCCTTGTTTGATAAGAGGAATGAGTAGGGGCGTTGAGAGTGTTGATGTAGTGCATAAGAACTCTCTGGTGAAGCTTTCCTGAGAATATTTCTGCTAAGGTTTGGCTAACTTTCTCAAAACACCCTTATAATTAAGGATGATGTTATTGCTCTGTGGCCTTCCAGAAAGTCAACAAGCAAAATGACTTGAATGTCCAAAATAACTGTTGCTATAACCTTTGCTCTTGACTGGTCTACTTTTGTTTTGACTGGACCACTTTCACCTCTTGATAGCCATGGCTTTGATTGTGTTTTGTCTTCATGACTGTACTGGTAAAGACTTGCTTCATCTCCAGTTACAATTCTTTGAATAATTGCTTCAGGATCTGGATCCCACTTATTTAAGATTTTCATCAAAAGCACTACTCTTATAGGCAGCTGATCTGGGTGTGAAATTTTGGCACCCTTTGAGTGGAAAGTTTCATCCAATGTAATTTTTCAGTCTAAGTGGTGTAAGCAGAACCATTTGAGATGTCCATGGCATTGACTATTGTCTCTGCTGTCAATCATTGGTCTTCTTCAATTAGGGCATGAACAAGATTAATATTTTTATTGCAAATTGATGTGGACGATCTTCTCTGGCAAATTTCATCTTTGACATTTTTTATCACTTCTTAAAACTACAACAATAGAGTTTTCTATTTGTAAACTGCTGATTTCTTTGAGGCATTGATCCATAATCTTTTTGTAAAGCATCAATGATCTCACCATTCTTCCACCTAAGCTTCACTATAGACTTGATGTTTTTTCTTGCCTCAATTTTAGCAGAATTCTTGCTGCTCTCATAGTGATGCTCTCATTTGCTCTTTTCAAGCTGATGTCTTATTCTTCTTAGTGTCTCAAACTAGATCCTGTTCAGACATGTCATAACAAGTTACTATGAGTTTATTTTGCTGCAAAACAAATTTTGACATCCATTCATAGTTTTTCCATAATACACATTTTCTGTAATTTTTTGAATATTCCTCATATATTTACCTTTAGAACTGAATTTTATGCTTTCATATATTGTCATTTCACTTATTAGTATCCTTTTGTTTCAGCTTGAAGAACTCCCATTAGCATTTCCTGTGCAGTACATATAGTGATGATGAACTCCCTCAACTTTTATTTGTCTGTGAAAGTTTTTATTTCTTCTTTATTTCTGAAGAACAGCTTTGCCAAGTATTCTTGTTTTGCTTTTTTTTTTTCTTTCATCATTTGGATATGTCATCTCACTCTCTTCTGGTCTGCAAGGTTTTAGCTTAGAAAATTCTAAAGCCTTATGGTGAGTTCGCTTGTATGTGATGAGCCTCTTTTTTCTTTTGCTACTTCAAAATTCTATTTTCATCTCTGAATTTTGACAGTTTGATTATAAATATCTTGCTGAAGTCTTCTTTAGGTTAAATTTGGATAAATTTGAGCTTCATATACTTCAATGTGCATATATCTCCCTAGATTTGAGATTTTTTTCAGCCATTATTTCTTTAAATAAACTTTCTCCCCCTCCCTTTAGACTACCATAATGACAATTTAGCTCTCTTTATGTTGTCCCTTAAAATTTATAGGTTTTTTTCATTACTTTTAATTCTCTCTCTCTTTTTTTCCCTTCCCCTCTGACTGGATATTTTCAAATGATCTGTCTTGGAGTTCACATTTTTTTTCCCTGCTTGATTAGGTCTGTTATTCATGCTCTCCATTGCCTTTTTAAAAAAGTTTTATTCATTGTATTGTTCATCTCCCGAATTTCTATTTGGTTCTATTTTATGATTTCTGTCTTTTCATTGAACATCTAATTTTGTTTATGTATTGTTTTTCTGACCTTGTTGAGTTGTCTATCTGTGTTCTCTTGTAACTCACTGAGCTTCCTTAATTCACACATTATTTTGAATTCTTCATCAGGCCAGTTATAGATCTCCATTTCTTTGGGTCAGTTACTGCAATATTATTGTGTTCTTTTGGTGTGTCATGTTTCCTTGATTTTTTATGTTCCTGAAGTTGTGCATTGTTTTCTTCACATTCAGAAAAGCAATTGCCTCCTCCAGTCTTTACTAACCAACATTAAAAGAGAGATGCTTTTCCAAAAAGCCTGGCTAGGAAGTCTAAGGCTTTCTCAGACCTTTTCTATGGCTTCACCTGCTCCACACTTCTTGTTCTCTTTTAGGAGGGATTTCTTAAGCTTCTGTGCCTTTTCTAGATTCTATTAAACCATGCTGGGTATGAAGAGTCTCCTGTTTCTTTTCCCTATGATGGTGTTCTAAAATGCTCAAGTTTCCCTGCCTTCTTCCAATTCCAGAGTCAAACTAGTTGTCTGCATGAAGTTCTTGTGCTCTTCACCCATGGGGGAGTGCTTAGGAGCTAGCCTTGGTGGAGTGTGATGAGGTGTGTGGAGCATTTTGGATGCCCATGGACCAGTTGGGGGTCCACAAATGAGGTGTCCCAAGTGACTTGTGGGCAGGCTTCCTCACAAAGTGCATAAAGTGGTTAGTAAGATTTTCTTCCTGTCTTTCCTGCTCTCAGCCTCTCCCAGCTACCCAGCCTCTCCAAGGTATTCAACCTCAGTACTGTGGGTGGGATGAGAAATATGTGGGCCTAATAGACAGTGTCCTGTATGGCTGGGAGAGCTGGGTGCTCACTCACTATCCTCTCAGTATCCTCTGTGAGAGAAATTGTGGGTAAGGGGCTCTGAGCTGTGCTACTTTGGGGGAGGGATGACATGGATAAAGTGAAACTGCTCTTATCATCAGTACATCTATGCTTAGACTTTTTGCTCAGTGGTGTGCTGGAACTTCTCTGCTGGACTTCTAGACTCCCACAAATGCACTCTCATCTGTGGGTAGTTGTTAAAATTGATGCTTTTGCAGGGGCAAGATGGTAGAAATGTGAAAATTAGATTCATGAGCTTCACCTGCTCAAGAAGATGATCATGGAACTACAAGAACCTGACAGAACAGAGACCACAATTTATGATGTAACTGCTCAGTTTTGTTCCTCATTTTCACATCTTCTTTTGACACTTTGAATTCCCTCAGAACATCCATGTGTGGAATGTTTTATGGAGCATCATTTACCACTCATCCCAAAGACTTTCCTGATTACATGGAGTGACCTTGAGTAGTGGGGGTTAGAAATCTAGTTCTGTCCCTGTACCTAGAACATAGGCCACTGAGATTAAAGGCCAGAGAGGACTCTGGATTTATTTGAGCTGCTTTATTATGTAAAAAAAAAAAAAAAGAAAAAAGGAGGTATATCAAATGATACAGTGTTGATAATTATGAATTAAAATTTTGAGAAACATGTTTATTATGCTACTCTCCATATGTTTCTACATTTTTATCTTATAAAATGATTTATACTTTTAATTATGGGATTTGTTATAGAGTTGCTATTTTTAAAAATTTTTCTGAGTAAAATAAACACAAATAAAAACAAACAAAACTATAATACTATTTCCCCCTGCCATCATGGCATAGAAGAGAGGCTATTTTTACATTAATAACATACAGAGGGCATAATTTTAGAATTAAGAGGAGTCATTCAGTTTTTGAAAACTTTACTTTACCATCTTTATTTTCTGCTACTTTTCCTTTGGATGGTGAGAACTTGGTCATAGTTTGTACCCATCTGCTCACTGGGATTTGGGACCCACTGAAGTGGATTGTGCTAAGCTCAACCATGCCCTTCCACGGTGTCTATAAAACATTTGGTTTCTTTGCATATAGACAAAGAAACAAAGCAAAGAGGAGAATTTAAGGAACTTAAATGCATCAGGGAAAATATCAGCTTTACATTTGGCCTGAATTCTGTTTTAGGTTTACATAGAATTATTTGTCCATTGATCTGTATCAAAATTTTTGCTTCAGTTCCTCACATTCTCTAATGTTTGATGCTGCAATCACATATGAAAAGTTTATGTATTAAAAATGACCAACATGGCCATATCATATAAAGATATGTAGTGAATCCATTTACTCAGCATACTAGGGATTTGTTGAAGGAAGAATATTGTCAGGCTTAATTCTCTTGGCATGTCTCACACCATGAATTGTTTAGCTCATTGAGTTTCTTCAAGATTGCTTCTCTCCATCATAACCTGATTTTTCTGATTGTTCACAAAAGGAAACCCATGTCCAGGGCAGCAGGCTTTGCTTATCTGGGGATTCTCTGTCATGAGCTTTCTACTTTGCCATCTGTCACAACTTGGGTTTGGAAATTATTAGGAGGTATGCATGAAGCAGTGATGCCCTGTGTTTCATCAAGAAAGTGGGGCTTTGTAATGGGAGAATGAAGCAAAGAATCTGATGGTGGCTTTGAAATCTGTGGAGATTTATTGTTGGGAGTTAGTGGTGTCAAGTTTGGGTCTGTTGCCATGGTGTTTGGTTACTTGGATTGTTTGATTTAGCTGTTGTACATGTGCCCAGATATGGGATGTGCATTCAGTCAACTGAAAGGAGGCTGAAGAAGCAGGGTGAAAAAGGAAATAATTACATTTTAGTTTGGGAATGAGTCAGAATCTCAAAGTATTATTTATTACTTGAGTTCATGTAAATGTGCTCCTCAGCTTCCTTTTCAGAAAAGAATCTGTGCTTTCATTTCATGGTAATCAATATCAAACATGGAACTCAGATTAACGTTTAAACTAACAATATTTAAACAGGAAATTTGAACTTGAGCTGTGGATTACAGTCTTTACCCTTCAAATAAGACAAGGTTTACATAATCAGCCTTCATAATATTTTTTGCCAGTGTCTGACATTTTCCCCAGTCTTGGCCTTTCCACATTCAATGTGATGTTGTGAGCAAAAGCTATTACCATGTAAACAACTTCTCTCCCCATTTCTTCATCTAAAACATGTGTAAAGTAACTTGTTCCTCAGTTTTCTAACTGGAAATTCAATGGCTGTGTCTATGGGGAAACAGTGAATGTGTCTATGGGGAAACAGTGAAATAAGTAGGGCCTCCCTGCACCTCTGTGAGCTCTGATTGCTCTTACTTGCCTAAAATCCCATGTAGAGTACTTCAGAATCCTGACTGCGTGGTTTTCTCAAAGAGCAAATTGCAATAAAGCAAGTGGATCAAATTAAGTGTCCTGATATAGTTGTCACTATAGATCTTCACTCGTTTAATTCACTCATATACGTTCATTCTATCATTCCTGCTTTGATACTTTTCATAATGCGTGCATTCATTTGTTTACCACATATTCATTATACATTTAATGGAAATTGACACTTTACTAGGCACCAGGCAAAAAGGGTAAAGTGAGAAAATTAGAGATGAATAAGACAGGATCTCTACTTTGAAGGAGCATACAATTTAGTTGGAGACAAGACATAATCCCAACTAGTAACAGTATAGTGTATGACATGCTCTAACAGAGGTAGCAGTGAAGTGTTATATCTCCGAAAAAGAAGTGGTTCATTTTGACTTTAGTGTTGGTGAGGAGGGCTGGAAAAGGCTTCATGGAGGGATGGACTTCCAGCTTGAACTTATTTATTTACTTATTTATTTAAGCTGAGCCTCTTTTTCTTTTTAAATTCTTGTAATGCACACAGCAAAAATAATCAAGAAATTACAAGAATCTTTATAATGCCCAAGAAGATTGAAACAAATATGCAACAGCATAGGCCCCAAAGTATTTAGATACATTAATCATGTGATTCCACACATTTTAATTAGACCAGATGGCAAAAACTGTGCTACTCAAATGATTTAAATTATGGCAGAATAATATACTTTGGGGACAATTATTTTCATCACTAACCTTTTAAAAATTGACAAAGATTTTGCCACGAAATTTGGAAAATATTGACTTTTTTATTGGAACTGTTTGGCATCAAAGGACTCACTGTGACATAGACAAACATCTGGCTACCTAAGACACCTGTGTCATAAGCCCATAACATGGCCAAAGAGTTTGAAATGATCAAGTACACTCAGTATGTGACCACAAAGAAACTCACCAGCAGCAGGATGGTCTGGGTGGCCCTTTTCTTGGGGGAAGTTCTTTTTTTCTTTTTAAAAATATATTCATGTTTTTATTTTTTATTTTTTCTTGGGGGAAGTTTTTTCTTTCTTTTTTAAAAAAATTTGTTTATCTATTCTTAGCTACCACTTATGAATGAAGACATGTGATATTTCTCTTTCCGTGCCTGGCTTATTTCACTTAATGTAATTTCCTCTAACCTCATCCCTGTTGCTGTGGACGGCAGAATTTCATTCTTTTTTATGACTGTATACCATTTTGACTACATTTTCCAAATCCAGTTGTCCATCAATGGACATTTAGGTTGGTTCCAACTCTTGGCTATTGTAAATAGAGCTGTGATATACATGGGAGTGCAGGTATCCCTTCAGCATGATGCTTTCCATTTCTTTGGGTATATACCCAAAAGTGGGATTGTTGGACCATACGGCAGTTCTAACCAGAGTTGTCTGAGGAAACTCCATACTGTTTTCCATAATGGCACCACTAATTTACAGTCCCACCAACAGTGTAGGAATGGTTTCCCTTTGTGTCCTTACCAGCATTTGTTATTCTCTGTATTGTGGGATATTTCAGGTGGATGGGACAACTGAGCAGAGGTTCTAATAAAAAAAATGATTGAGCTTAAAGTTTCACAAGTTAAGGTTCACTCATGTTCCTTTTAGTTTTTACTTAAATGATGGCTTGTAACTGGCTAGACTGAATATTTCAATGATCAACTGGTTACATTGGCTCGTTATACATAGAGCTGCAGGAGAGCTAAATGATCTACTTCTGTCTACTTTTAAAATCTTGGATTCCCAGTGGAACTAAAAGTGCAACCCAAGCTTTCTGACTTGTAGGCTTCATATGCTACTTAGAATTATCATTCTTTTACAAGTTAATAATAGACTTTGCAAGTTTTGGTTTGCGGTAGCTTGGAGTCCATGGCAAAAATTAGGATGAAGCATAATATGTTGCTTTACAGGTTTAACATTTACATTGCTTCAAAAATCAATGAAATATTGATGACTACTAATGCCACATCACAGGTGTTCTTCTGAATCTTTCTTGCAAAATCCTGAACTGCTGCCTTGACATCTCCCCAGAAATGTGCCACAGAAATCACAGATTTCCAAAGCTAAAAATGCACCTTCTCTCTTGAATCTGTTCTTTCTATTTTCTGTCTTAAAGGTCCCACAAGTAAAACATGGCAGAAGCATCGGAATTACTAGTGATCTCCTTTTTACTTTACCATCCTATGCTAGCACTCAAACTATGTCTTATTAATTCTAATCACATCTAATGCTGTAGCTTCTGATTTAGTCTCCCTCAAATCAGTACAACCCACCTTTCATGTTTTACTCCAGATGCAAATTTGATGATGTCACCAGCTCACAATTGTGAATAGTAGTAAATGTTAATGGGTATCCAAGAAAGATAAGTAAAAGAAAAAGGAAGGAAGAAAAAAGGAAGGCGTGTGTGTGTGTGTGTGTGTGTGTGTGTGTATGTGTGTTTAGAAATGGGGGGGGCATGTTTGTTTTATGATAATCTGTTAGAAAATATTAAGTCGAACAATGTCAAATAGATTCCTTTTCTTCAAGATTTGTCTGAGTCCTTAACATATAGGTGCATTTTGAATCTTCAAGACAGTGGATTTAGCATTCACCATTTCCCAAGCTCACATGACTACAAAAAGTTTGTCTCCGAGGAACATTGATTAGTATCTTATGGGATATTGGTGTTTAGGAAAAGTTGCCATGCCACACTGATTCCTTATCAAAGTATTTGCAGCCTTTCTCACATCTCCACAATCTTTGAATATTGAGATTCTGAACTGCCAGTCGACTTGCTGTTCCCCCAATACACTGTTTCTTTCTTTTTAGTCTCTTCAATTCTCTTTCCTTTCTCCTGGATGACCTCCTCTGTGATTCCTGCCCAAACATCCTCAACAATATTTTTCTCAGCTACTTCATGTATTGTCTACATATGAAAAAAACCTAAAAAGGCAACTAACATTTTGTTCATGAGCTATTACTTCTTGTTCATCTTCAGGTGATTGATACAATACTTGGAATATTTTAGTGTGAACAATTTTAAAGTCAATGATTGTCTTTCTCTGGATATTTCATACCACCTTGAGTGCACAAAAATGCCACTGGGTTCTTCAGGTACAAGAAACATTTATTTGAAGAATTCTTAAACTAGAGCACTTGCAAATCAGCTTTTATACTGACCTGTGCACTTGGAGTCAGGGTAGAAGTTCCTTTGGGAGAGGGAGGGGAAACTCGAGCTGACATTCACTGAGACCAATTCCAGAAAAGGCAGATTTCTGTACAGTTAATACATTTGTGACTTCTACACTATCATTTTGCACAACCTACTTCAAAAAAATTAAAGTCAAAACAATTTTAATCTCTATTGTTGAGGTGTCCTAGAGATAACTAATTTTGAAGATTTTTAAAAATAAAATAATATCTGAAACATTAAACATTACTGTAATTTGGTAATTGACCCTGAAAATTACCCTATCTCTAATCTTTTATCCCAAATTGTTTTTGTAAAAAAGAACATTAGGCTTAAATCATTGAAAAAATTAAAAAATAATCTTCTGAATCAACTTGTACTACTTAAGAACTGAATTCTGACTTTTTAAGTGCCGTATGATGAACTCCAGACGTTTCTGACTTTAGAGAAGTTCAATCTTAAATCTCCTCTCAAAAGGAATCAAGGAAAATTTCTGCCCCAGTCTTATTTGGCAAAGCTTCTCTACCTACATTTTCTCTTTTGTCAAATGAGCATTATCAATAAGCTGAAAAGAAGTTCCTAGAAATAAATTGTTATTAATTTAATGTACAGATATTAGTCACTTAGATAATGGGAAAGTTTGGATGCAGATTCAATTATCAAGTCTTCCAAGATTTTCAACAGTATCTGAACCAAGGAGAATAATCCATTAATTACCTGTGTTGTCAGGGGAGTCACTTGGGAGATTTTGGAACAAAAGGAGTATTCATTAGTGGAAAAGAAAATGGATGGAGCTTGAATTCATCATATCTCTGTTTCATGCCAACTTTGAAAATGGCCTAGCTACAACTCTTAGCTATAGATTCTCGTAATTGCTCAGGATGGAATAATGTGTTTAGAACATCAGGATATGGCTTGCCTTATCATGTACAAACTCTATGTTTGTTGAATTTCTGCTTTAGGGGATCCTTTCTTATGGTAGGAAAAATTATGCATCTTTAAGATACTTTCTGATCCAATTTCTTTGTAACTGAGGTCAATAGGGAAACAGAAAAAGTTGTCTCCCCCAGCCTTCATTACACAGCTATCTCCCTTGGATGAACAGAGATTTCCATGCAGCCACAGGTGCTTTCCTTGGCTTATGGTTAGTTTCCCATATTGATTAAGGATGATCCTTCCAATGTGTGGTGGTTTCTGGAATGGTTCTGGAATGTTGTGAAGGTCTTGAAATTATAGAGCTCATACCACATGCTTCAATTCAAGAAAATTTTTAGCAAGATCAAGGTCCCTTATTCTACCAATCCCAATATTTATATTTGTTATATTTGTTATATGTTATAGTTTCAATGTATCAGGCACTGGGATGCAGAGAGTACTTAGATATGACATTGACTTTAAAACACTTAGAATATAGGAGACAGAGGCATGTGAAAACACTCGTGCAAAAACCTCAGTTCTCTTTGGTATTGCCTAGTGAATGAGGTAGTTGAGGAATGGGCAACACAGCCAGCCAGGTATCAGGAAGTGCTAGGGTTTATAATATGATGGTCAGATTAAGAGTGCAGGATCTTACCATGTCACAAACCTGTTCCAGTTATTGCACTCACAGGATGGTTTTGAGGAATGAATGAAATAACCCATGTAAAGCTGCATAGCATTTGTCATATAAATGCTCATGGTTATCTGTCATTATTGTTAATTTTATTATTGTCACCCTGCCACTCGTGTTAGAAGAGCACGTGGCTAAGCATGCTCCATGTCTTCCTGGCTGCAATAAAATCTGGGGTTGGATACTAAAAATTTGCATAATCTTTGGTGGGATACTTAACTCTTTCATAACTCAGTTCCCTAGAAAACAAAAATTGTACTGGTAGCTCTCAGTAGAAAGTAACCTTCAAGGGAGCAATGACATTTTCTGTCTTGTTCTTTGCTATAACCTCAGCTCATAGACCTCTGCCTGCCACGAAGTAGGCGCTCAATAAATATGTGTCAAATGAGTGAGTAAATATCTCCTAGAATTATTCTAAGGACTATATGAGTCAATACAAATAAAGTACTAAGGAAAATTCCTGGTATGATTAGGTTATCAAATGCCTCTCCCCCGCTTTAAGCCTTCATTATCTCAGCAGGACATGATCTCTTCCTTCTTTGGACATTTAAATGTATTTGCTTGGACCTGTCTTATGACACAGCCCTTTTCTTGAGCTTCATTCTTCACATGGTTTCCCTCCTCTGGGAGACTGAAAAATTTGTGAGGATGAGCATTGCTTATACTTCTTTGTGGCTAGCACAACAAGTTAGCAAGCTGCCACTGTGACAACTCAGTCTTCAGTTCTTGCTAAATTGCCTTCCCATAGTTTTGTACTAGGGTTTTTGTTGTTGTTGTTGCTGTTGTTTGTTTATTATTTTGTTAAGTCAGAAATATAAGGTAAGTAGAGAGAAAAAAACACAAGTGAGATCTGTTGCGTCACGGGTTTTCAGGAAAACAGCAGACACTTGCTCCAGCCATGTTCTTTTCTTCTCCATGGTGCTTTCCTCTTACAGGTAACTACTTAGAAGTGTTGTATGATGCAGGAATGAAGAAAAGGATGAGAAATAAATATGTTGACTTTCTTTGACTATAAAGATACAGGATGGATGTTGTAGTCTTCCTGGAAGCAGATGGTGATTAAAGGGAGGGTGGAGGTGGAAAAAGTGGCTGTCTCAAGCAATAACTGTATGTGAATAGAGTTTTAGAGCCACATATAGAATTTTCACATGGTCTGTGACTGAGTAGAGGATGCAAAATGACACAAGGGAAGTAAAGTCTGAGAATTTTTCAGTTACGGCAGAGAGCTCATTATCTTAAGATTGGACTGGAGGAAGGCATTAAGAATGTCCTTTTTACTGCATGCCATTTGAAAATGAATATGTTAAGAAGCAATTCCCAAAGGAATGGTTTTACCAAGGGGTAGGTTGCTGTGGTGGAAAACAAAACAAAGCATGTGTTTTGGAGTCAGACAGACTGTAGTTCTAACCCAGGCTCCATGTATCACCTTGGAAAGGTTCTCTATCCTTTCTGAGACCCGGTGGCATCGTCTGTAGAAAAGGGATGTGGATGTGGTGGTGTTATTAGAGTTTACCGTAACCTTCTAGTCACACAGACCACACTTCTTAAGCCCTTTTAGAGTTTGAGTGGGCCATGTGAATAATTTTGGACAATGGGATGTGAGCGGAAGTGACACAGATCACTTCCAGCCTAAAGCAGTGAAAAGCAGCTGGCTGCACAATTCCTCAGTCTTTCTTCCCTGTGAGCAGCCTGCAGGAGGGAGGCCTTTTGTCGAGAGGTGGAGCCACAAGATGCAAACATCCTGGACACCAACCACTGCACAGAGGCCAGTCGCCCTAGAAAGTTACCTTGTTAGCTTATCTACGTTTTCTTATCTATCTTCTCAACAAATATAGATAACCTATGTGGCCTAGAGTAGGACACACTGTAGGCACTAACCAAGAATGAGCTCTCCTCCTTTGGGAGTTTCAGGCATAGAGGATAATGATAGCAGATGGTTTGGAGTAAGAGAAATGTAACATTTGAGTCCATGTAGGGTGTCTAGTTATACCACCTGAATAAAAGGCTAACCCATATCAGGCACTATTAGTTTTATTCACTATTAGTTTTATTCCCATGCTATCAGTTACCAAATGACTTTACTGTAAGGACCACACACATAAAAACTAAGGTGATTAAAATCTGGCCTGAAATCTGTGTGGACCTGATGAGATGGCAATCGTTGGTGGTATTTGGGTGACCTCAGCTAGGAAATGGTTCAAGTCAGTAAGGACATTGAATTAGACTGAATTGAACACCAGTTGATTAAGAGCTTACCACATGGAGAGAAAAGACCACAGGATTCAGGTCAGCAGTCCTGGCTTTACAAGGAGTGAGTAATTAAATGGTTGTGGGCGGGCAGTATGATTTTATGTAGTTGGCATTCACTCAGTAAAATAATACTTGCAGCATTTAAAAAAATCAGCCCTAAGGAAACCATGTGATTCGTTTTTACAACAATGGAGAAGAGATTTATGATTTTTAGATATGATTTCCTGTGATAGCATTCTTAGAAAGGAGATGTTCATAGTAGTTAGGAGTAATAGTCCCAGGAAAAAAATCTCAGTCAAATTCGGCTTCATCTCTCACTGTGTGGCTTTAGGCAAATTAGTCTAAACTGTGTGTCTCAGTTTCCTCATCTGTCAGATGAAGATATCTACGAGGAGTAATTAACTCATAAGGTTGCAGTGTGGATTTTAACAGCACAAAGGATATCAAATAGAGAAACAGATTAGTTTAGTTGTTGTGCACATGGACCCTGGAGCCAGATTGCCAGAGTATGATGTGCAGCTCTACAACTTCCAAGATGTTTGCTAGCAAGTAAACCTTGGCATGTTGTTAAATCTCTCTGTGCCTCAGTTTCTTTACGTGTAAGATGGAGTGATACTAATTGAATAATGATAAATGAAGTAAGGTGGTAGTGAGAATTGATTCGTTTTTTTAAAAAAATACTATTTGAGCTTCCATTATAATCCAGTCTCCGTTGTGGGTGTTATCAGTAAACCCCAAATAAAGAATCCCTGTCTTAGTGCTTACTGTCTGGTAGAATAATAAAGAAAACGAACAAAGAGATAAACCAAAGGGAAAGATGATGTTATTTGAGAGTGCCAGCTGGAGAGGTGAATAGGGGTTGGGAATGCCAAGGAAGGGAGAGGAGTTGGCCGTTCCAGGCATGGTACCAGTAGTAGATACGGTGTTCAGAGTTGGCCTCATTAACATGGGGATATAGGAGCAAACTTGAAAGAGATGAAATATCCATACAGGTATCCGGGGAGAAGCTGCCCAAGTTGAAGGCCTGGGTAGACCAAAGCCCTGAGCTGGGAGAATGCCTGCAATATCGGAGGAACAGCAGTAATCTAGTGTGGCTGAAGCAGAGCAGGAGCCAGGAAAAAGAGAAGTAGAAGGTGGTAGGAGCAGAGAGAATGAGGGTTTCCATATTGCAAGGCCTTGTGGGCAACTGTTGGAAACTTCGTCTTCCAGTCTGAGTAAAGAGGACTGTCCTCCAGGATTTTAGACATGATCTCATTTGCATTATAAGAAAATCACTTTGGCTGTCGTGTTGAGAATAAATGCAGAGTGTGCAGCTGGAAGTAGGGCGACCTTTGGCAGACATGCTGTCCTATGTGTTCCTCTACATTTCTCAGGATCCCTTTCAGCTAACTTGACCGTATGGCTGAGTCCTGGTGAACACGATGTGGGCACAAGGGATTGTGTCACTTTCAGTAGAGTCCCTGAGGCCCTAGTAATTCTAGAGCCATCAGATAAATAGGGTCTGGATTCCTACAACACAGCTTGGTGAAAAGTATCCCCAGAGAACCACTAGACAAGGCATATTTGCTTTGAACCTTGCATGTGATAAACATAAACTTTTACTGTGTTTTCTTATAGAAGTTAACCTATTTGATCAATACAACCTGTTAGAAGGCTATAGCCAGTAACTCAGAAGGAAATGGAGGCGCATCACTCATACCAGTGACCTAGAAACGCAGGTGGTGACAAGGTAGAGCTTCTGGTGTGGGTCTGGGATATAAAAGAAAGAAAAGTGTCAGGGGCGACTTTATGTATTTTTACTTGAACAATTGCAAGAATAGAGTTGCCAACTGGAATTGGGAAATTCCATGTGCAGCAGTTTGGGGGAAGGTCAGGAGTTTATTTGTTTTTGACATGCAGAGTTTGAGAAATCTATTGGACACCTGAGTGAAGTTGTTGAGGAGGCAGTTAGATATATGTGTCAAGTTTGAGAGAAAGGTCTGGGCTGGAGATTTAAACTTGAGAGTCATGGGAATGTATCTAGTTGGTATTTAAAGCTATAGGATTTGATGTGATCACTAATGGTTTAAGTATACATAGCAAATTAAATAAAAAATGTGCCCAGGGATATTTAAAAATTAGAGGTCAGGGAAACTCAGAAAAGCAGAAATTCAGAAAGGAGACTGAGAAGGAAGGATGAGTGAGGTAGAGAAAAACAAGGGGTGTGTGGAGTCGGAAGCCAAGAAGGTTTATTAAGAAGAAGGAAGTGGTTAACTGTTTTAAAAATGTAGCTAAATGAAGGAAGAAAACTCTCCACTGAAATAATCAACTTGGAGGTCATTGTTGACCTTGGTGGACCTTTTTAGTGGAGTGGTGTGAATGAAGAATTGATTATAACCAGCTTAAGAGAGAAAGAAAAGAGAGAAATTGGAGACGGCCATTCCAGACAACTCTTTAGGGGAGAATTTTGCTGCCAATGAAGGTTAAGAAATGTGGTGGTAGTGGTAAGGATGAGTGGGTTAGAAGAGTTCTTTTAAGGATAAAAGAAGCAAAACCAAATTTGTGTGGAAGTGTGGATTACTCCCTGTAGAGGGGAAGTATGATTATGCAGGAGGGATAGAATCATTTTCATTAGACCTTGAGGAAGATTTTTTCCTATCCTGTTGGTCTATTTCTTACTTTTGCTCCATTATAAACTGTTTTTAATATTATATTTATATAGTAAGTCTTGCCATCTGATAAGTTAAAGCTTTCTACCCTGCACCCCTTTCTTCTCATCCTCTTATTGAGCTCATCTACAAGGTTAACGTGGCTAGTCTGGGCGTTACATTCCTTTACACAAATTCTATAACCAGCTATCAAGGTCACCATACACACATGCACACACTCACACACATATAAGTGTTGAGAATTTGAATGCAATTGCATAGAATATGTACATTTATTGAATGAGGATAATTACCTTTATGGAATCAAATATGGTATATAGTCTAATGAATATGATATATATTTTCATTAATGTTTGTTAATAAAGTTTGATAAATTTTTGAACAATCTTGAACATGTAAGAAAATTTATTCCTAGATACTTATAGATTTCCTTCCCTGTTGTCATATTGAAATATTATTTAAATAAAATAAACTGCATGGATCTTAAGTGCTCAGTCTGGGAAATTATGATAATTGCATAAACGTTTATATACCCCAAAGAAGATTTAGATAATTTCCACTACCCAGGAAGTTTTCCTTTGTTTGTGACCCTTTTCTATCAATTTTTCAATTACCACCAAGATAAATACTTTCTTGGTTTCTATTATTAGTTTTGCCCACTCATGGACTTCATATAAATCGAATTTCACAGTATCTACTCTTTTGTATCTGGCTTCTTTCAGTCAACATGAGGTTTTGGGGGTTCTTTCATGTTGTTCCATGAGCAGCATTTCATTTGATTTTATTGTTGTGTAATATTCTATTATATGACTATAACACTTTGTATTTTAACACTTTACTATTCATAGACATTTGGGTTGTTTCCAGTTTTTGCCTATTGTGAACAAATCTCCGAAGAGAATTGTGCAGTTCTCTTTGTCAATATATTTTTCTTTTTCTACGGTAAATATCTAGAGTGGAATTGCTAAGTCATAAGGTGATGTCTAACTTTATAAGAAAGGGCCAAACGGTTCTCCAAAGTGAAGGAACCATTTTATATGCCCTCTCATCTTGCCATTTTCTTCCTTTGTAAAAATTGTCCTTTCAAAAATTTGCATGCTTTATTTGTTTATTGCTAGTATATTGGCAATAAAAGATATCTTTTAATGTTGTTCATGTATCAAGCAAATTTGCCAAACTCTTTTGTTAATAATAAGGGTTTGCATACCAAACCTCTTATTTTAAATTTCTACAGAGATAATCATATAATTTGAAAATAATAAAAAATTTTTCTTCTTTTCAATACTTCTAATTTTTATTTGCTGTTTTTGTCTCAATATGCTGGCTAGGACCTCAATATCATGTTGAATAAAAGTAGTATTAGAGATACCTTTTTATTTCTGTTGGCTGAGAGTTCTCATCATGAAAGATTGTTGAAGTTTATCAAAAGTATTTTCTGCACATATTGAGAATCTAATACAATTTTCCTTCTTAATATGGTGACTTAAATTAATAGATTTTTCTCATGTTAAAACATCTTTGAATTACTTTTATGATTTCTTGCTCCTGACAAATTATTTTAAGTAGATTGTTTAATTCTTTTCCATAGATTTTGTGTCTATGCTTATAAATGAAATTGGTCTACTATTTTCCATTATTTTCTGGTTTGGTTATCAGCATTATAATGGCCTCATAAGATACCTTGGGGAATTTACCTTTATTTTGTTTTCTCTGGTACACTTTATGTGTTATAAAATTCATCTGTTTCCTGAACTTTTGGGAGAACCCATCTGTAAAACTGTGCGTGTGGATGTGTGTGTGCACTTGAATTTTAACCACTGGCAATTCATTTAAAAGTTGGATTTCATATTCATTTTCAAACAAGATTTTTTAAAGAGATCTTTCTCAGTGTTTGTACTTTGTGTTGTGTGTGTGTGAAATTGACTGCTAATCTAATCATAATTTCCATAATTTTTTGTAGGTATCTGTCTTTTCTCTCATGTTTCTCTAATGATAATTGGTTTTGTCATTTATTTTTGATGTTATTCTTACCATGCATCTAGATGTTGATTTATTTATTCTACTTGAGATTTGCATTTCTTGGATCTGAGGATTTTTTGCTTTCTTTAACTCCCTCTCCTTAAACCACCAATGCTCCGTCTCCTTCTCTCCCATCTTTAGTGAATGACCATTCTTCTTTTACTGAGTAAATAGAAGCAATGAAAAGACAATTTTTCTCCACCGTTGAACTTGCTTGTGCCCTTATACTCCATAACCATATATTCTGTATCCATATACTCTTACGTATCTCCTCTTACAATGAAAGAATGATTTGGACTCTGGGGGCCAACATTTTCACTTGTTTTCTGACCCCATTCCCTCTTGCCTGTTCAAAGACATTCCTCATGTCGTTGTCCTTTCCCTTTCCTGTAATATCAATTTCTGTGCCTTTTGGTCAATTCCTGTGAGGTGCAAACATGTTGTCATGCTATAATATTCTCATAGAACTTAAATTCAAAGAGTTTAAAGTTTAATTTTGAAAAAAAAAAAACTCTAAAAAGAATTTACAATTTAATTTTGCATATAGGTAATTATGGCAGAGCATAATATTTCTCGATTTCTAAATATTCATAAATTCCTCTACATTTCCCACCCTCAATCTGTGTGGGGTCAATATCACTAATTATTGCCAATTCTTATATTGTCTATCTCCTATCTCATCTTCTTTCTCTCTCTCTCTTTTCCCTCTCACATCCCTACATTTAGATGGAAACAAAGGATTCTGAATAGAGGAGTTGAAGCCAGAAGCAGCCTGGATCCCTTAATCAGTTCGTAGACAAAAGCATTGCTATGCGGCCACCCAATGCACAATGGATGGTGATTTAAGTGAGAAGTATATCTTTTTTTAACATACTGAAACTTAGGGGGTTATTTGCTTCTGAAGTTTAGTTTAGCCTATGTGACTACTACAAAGGATAAGAAATTAATTACAAAACCATGAATGCTACCTTAAGAAGAAACTCATGGTGCCAGGGAAACACAGAGGAGATACCTGACCTAGTTTCAGTAGTTAGAGAACAGTTCCCGGAAGAATTAAAGTCTACATTGAGATTGTAAAAATTAACAGGCATCACTGTGTCTCAGAACAGTGCCCCACATGCAGTCACAAAAATGCTTTCTGAACGCATCAGTGAAATTCTATCAACTATCACAATAGAGGCATGTTACTGAGCACATTTGCAAAGGGTTTCTGTCTGTCTCATCTGACACTTGAAAATATGACATTCTGTTTGGGCTGGTCTTGGAGGATAGAACTTTTTGGAAAACAATTCTGTGTATTCCAACTGTGGATTAATGACCAGAAATGAAAACTGTCTTCTCTCCTGTTTCACAAAACTTTGAAGCAGTGCTACCCCACCAGCCTCTCTTTGGTTTTTGTGTTCCTGTAGCCTGACAGTATTGACAATTCACAGACAATTCTTTGAAATAAGTCAAAATCAGAGGAAGCCAGAGCCCAGATAAGGTAATTAAAAGCAAAACCAAGAGAGAGAGAGCAAAGGTGTTTACTTGAATCACAAGCCACACACAGGCTGGGGGCTGGGGGTGGGCAGGTAAAGAGCTTGAGATGGAGAGCAAAGTGGCCCAGGGACAGCGGTGACTGAATGATTCAGAAGTTAAACCTATGGTAACCTGGGGCTAAATACCAGAGAAGAAACAACAGCTGGGGAAGGAAATTCTTTATTTTGGATGCAAAACACTGGAAATAAATTGTAGCAAACATACTCAGCATCTTCAGTCTTAACATCATGGCAGAACCTGGTCATCACACGAAGACACTAAAGGTCATTTATACAAGTGTATAAATGACCACAAGAGATGGGGATTTTATTAAAGAAGAGGAAGCCTCAGAGCTTTGTTTCAAAACTTGAGGAGAAAAAGTGAGTGCTCTTTTAATTGTCTTGTATGTTTTCTGGTGAATGTTAAATACTCATATAATCAAGCCAAATGCATCTTTTTGTTCCCCGTGGTGAGAAGTGCTCTCTAACCGAGCAGTGACAGATAGTATTAGGTGTAAGATGTTCTGTGAGGGTTGCCATGGTAAGAGTTTGTCTGCTCCCCCCCACCACTGCCGCATCTTTCCATAAATAACAGAGTGGTAGTGTGCAGAAAGCCTGCATAGAAAAGATGACTGGGACCAGAGTAATTAGCGCTTTGCCATGTCGAAGGGTTCATGTTAAATATATTTGGCACTAAACGCTCTCTCTCTCTCTTTCTCTTAATTTCTGTTTTGGGTAAGTGGCCTGATTTTCAACACTAGACAGTTAGAAGCATCATCACCAAACACTGGCAGCTTTAATTGATTTAATAAATTGACAGTGTGGGCTGTGTGCGTGTGCATGTGTGTTCAGATGCAGCTGAATTTCAGTAGCAGTTCATTCTTCCTTGTAAATGCCAACTCTCCCTTAATCATGTCAGACTTAGAAGTCATCTGATATTTCAGTGGGATTTCAAACAGCTTTATGTTTCCTTTCTAGGAAGGAAAACACAGTCATCACTTGTATGCTTACTGAAGATTTCTAACATATTTTCATAGAATTCCTAAGCAATTCTCTTTTGGAGTGGATTACTTTAAGATGACATGAAAACTTTTATTTTTCCACTGAACAGAGCAAGCTTTTGTTTCAGTTTAGCAAATGCTGGTTTAGTGCCTACTCTGTGTTCTGGAATGTTCTGGGGAACTAGAGATTATTAGGATATGATCCTTGTCCTCCAGAAGTTCTTATTCTTTTGGCTTGTTTTCAGAGAATTAGTCTTGGGTTTAGAAGGTTTTCTTTGTAGACTGGAGAGAGGGAGTTCTGGGGGTAGATGGCTAAATTTTCTGATAGCAAGGTATGTAGGCTGAGTCCATAGGTCTGAGAAACTTAGAAGGGAGTGAGCATAACTGGTTCAGTGTCCAAAGACAGAAAGGTTATAGGAAGAGCCACTGTTCCTGCTTAGCCAGCCCTGGATAGTTCCCCAGGGGGAAAGAGCAACCACAGGGCTGAGGTCAGAGCCATTGAGAGAGAGGTCTGTGGTGACAGTTTTCTATCTCTTGCCAGGAGGCTTCTGCTGCCTAAGCCAGAGCAGCTCTAGGGGTTCTCAATTCCCTCCTTTCTAGCTAGACCCTCTGGATGTGAAGTGCAATTGTTAGATTGGGATGAATCAGGGAAGACTGCTGCAACAAATAACCCCTGAATCTCAGAGAATGAATTTAAAAAAGGTTTTCAATGCATGTCGTAGTCCATTGTGTGTTATAACAATGTGAGTTATGACATTCATAGTGCTTCTCCACATAATCACTGAAGCTCCGGGCTCTTTCCAACTAGTCGCTCCGATATCCTCTGAGCCTCAGGGTCCTCCCTTAGGTCATCTGAATATGGGTAGGAGAAGCAATAACAAGAGAGCTTGGAGGGTTGTACAGGAAGCTCTGATGGGCCAGGTCTGGGCATGGCAGCCATCACACCTGCCACGTTCCTTTGGCCAGATCTAGTCATGTGACCACACAACTTCAAGGGGGACTGAGAACTGTGATCTATCTATGTGATCAGCTGGTCTTCAGCCCACATGAATATGACAAAGTCGTTAAAGTTAAACGTAAACGACTGCTTTATGAGGACACTGATGTATTAGGGAAAGCATGAGCTCTGGAGGTTTTTGTTTTTGTTTTTCATTTCAGTCACGACCCTGATAATTTTAACAAATAAATCTCGACACTGCCTTTTCTTTGTGGAGAGATCACAGACACTTTACTCAGTCCCTCTGGGTTTCAAAGGCCCTTCATGTAGAGTAAGGAAATCTGTTGCAAGAGGTTTGTGTGGAGCTACAGAGCTCACATGTGTTTAGCATCACGCACAGTACTCGGCAGGAGCAGGTACTCACCAAATGTTAATTCCCCTCACCTAACTTCCCTTTTTTCTGCAGCTTTCTCTTTAAACATTGGGGGAGAGACCTTTGTCACAGAAGCAACCTCATCAGCAATTAAAGTGACAAAATAATTTCCCCCATCTTCTCTTTTTCTGATTTGGCACACTTTCAGTTTCAGTATCATATTTTAAATTGTATACAGGGTCTACGGACTTTAAGAATCATCAAATGTGTTATTTTTTAAAAAAAATAAAAAGCAATCATATTTGCTCTAGCTAGATTAAAGCAAAAGAAATGAAGTTTTCATAATATAGCATTGTCTACAGTAGCCCCAAATAACCTTCTTGTAGGTTGGAAAACCTTGATTTTAGCCATATCTATTTCACTGGTGCTTTCTACACAGGTCTGTCCTTTGACATTTAGTTAGCATGATGATAAGACATAAAGTCACATAAAGAAGGCAGTTGTTCATTAATTTTCCCTTCAACCTGAGGCAAGAATTTCTAAAGCTCTTTCAGATTTACAGGGCTCCGTTTCATATTCTCTGCACATTTTCATATTCATCCACACTAATCACATCCTGCTAACCTACTGAAAAGCTCCTACTGTAACTTATAAAGATCTCTACCTAAATCAGATTCTAAAACTAATGAAACTTAGCAATTCTCTTACAGTAACCAAATAATATTCTCCCTTCAATGAGCACAGGAAAGTTTCATTTTACTATGAATGAAGAAATCCTATGAATAATAGGTGGAAAATTAATTATAACACAAGCACCAGTAATTCATGCCTTGCATTTTCCCCATTGAGGCCTCTGCTAGAGATCTTTTTCTCCCCGAAGACAGAGAAATCTCATAGGCAACAGTGGGAGCTGGTCAGACATGAGATGATGTCTGACCTCAAGATTTCTGAGTCTGTTTATAATTTCTGGTGGGCTGAGAAATCACCAAAATGTGTATTAATGGCAATTATAAAATCTGCCATTTATTTATCATTTCTATGTGTAAGATGATGAGGTGGTGCTTTAAAGCTGCTGGTGGTGAGTTTCCAGTTCCAGCTGGGTGACTCCTAAAGCTCTTTCTCTCTTCTATCCTACCTGCTGCTGGGGGAAGCACAAGACAGGGGCACAGGGACTGGATTCTGAACCTGCTCCACTCACTTCCTCTGGGGCTGTAGGCAATCAATTTATCTCTCCAACTCTTCCACTTCTCACTTCTAAAAATAAGGATGAGTAAAAATACTTGGAAAAATATAGTTCTCTTATCTATATAAGTTATTAGGTAAAGTACAGATTCCTTTGGGGCTCCAGAGAAAGCAAATGGCTGAATGGTCCTTATAGACAATTTGGCTCAGACATATCATCAAGCAGGTTAAATGATAGTGAGGTTGAATACCAATTGGAATCTACTGAATTTTATTTCATAAAATTTAGCTTAATCTAATCTAACATTTATTGAGCACCTGCATTGAACCAAAAACTCATTCTGATGTTTAATAGGAGCCACAAATACAAATAAACTGTGGTCTTGATCAGCAGGAGACTCTTGATCGCAGGTGACAGGAACTAAACAACAACAACAACAACAACAACAACAACAATAATAATAACAATAGGAAAAAGAAGTGGTTTGGCTTCCCTAACTGAAAATTGAGAGGTATTATCAATTGGCCAATGATGCCTTCAGGACTTGGTCCCTCCATCTCTCAGCCCTGCTTTCCTCTGAGTTTAGTGTTCTTACAGTTCAGACTATGATGTGTAGCTCTTCGACTCACATCCTACTAGTTTAATACTTAGCTTAACAACTTCACTGTATTATTTTCAAATAATTCTGCTCTAAATCCCAGGAGCCTTCTCATTGGCCTGGATTGGGTCACATGCCTACCCTTGAACTGATCCCTAAAGTGAGGGGGATGCTATACTCTTTTTGACCTGAACTAGGTTCTCTTGTACTCATTTGGTGGCCAAGGAGCGGCATCTTCAGCTGCACCAGGACTACTGAGATGAGGGAAGTTGTTGTTTCTTAGAGGGACATGAAGGCAAGCAGAGGACTGGATATGTACAACAGAGCATTTTGGCTGGGCCAGGAAGGAAGTGTAGGGTTTGGATATAGAGAGAGGGGGATGAGTTGTATTCCAGGTGAAGAA
Source organism: Cynocephalus volans (assembly GCF_027409185.1). NCBI lineage: Eukaryota > Metazoa > Chordata > Mammalia > Dermoptera > Cynocephalidae > Cynocephalus > Cynocephalus volans. Next base: position 15,928,673 of record NC_084468.1, read on the forward strand.
TCCAGCAAGAACAAGGGCACAGACAAAAGAAATAAATATAGTTTGATTCCAAACATATGCTGCTCATGGGTGATAAGGTGGGGTCATATAGTAGGGTGTTCGAATGCCAAACAAAGACTATGGACTTTATTTTTTGGGCAATGAGAAGTCTCAAATCACTTTTGGGAATGGACATATGAAGTAAGACATTTCCACTACATGGTGAGTCACTTGGGAGCCAGAAGGCATCTTTTCTTTCTTTCTTTTTTTTAAAAAATTATTTCAACTGACACATTGTCATTGTACATATTTATGGGATACCATTTGACATTTTGATAGATATATACATTGTATAATGATCGGGTTGGGGTAGTTAGTATATCCATCTGCTCATGCATTGATCATTTGTTTGTGATGAGAACATTCAAAAAGCTGTTTTCTAGCTATTACGTAGTATATGTAACACTTTACTGTTAACCATTGTCTCCTACTGTGCAATAGGACACCAGAACTTATCCTCCTATCTAATTGTAATTATGTACCCATTGACCAACCTCTCTGTGTCCTCCCTTTCCCCCACCCCTCCCCAGTCTCTGGTAACCACGCTTCTACTCTCTGCCTCTACGATATTACCTTTTATCTTTTCTTTTCTTTTAGATTCCACACATGAGTGAGATCACACAGTGTTTGTCATTCTGTGCCTAGCTTATTTCCCACCTTTACTCCCAGCATGAGATAGAGTGCCTAGTATATAGCTGGTTCTCACTAAATGCTTTAAAAAAAAAAAAAACTTCAGTTTTATTATCAAATGTCTAATGATGGTTGACACTTGGGTGCTTCTGCATATCAGACATGATGATAAGTGCTCTATGGGTATCTTAGGGGTCATCACAGAAACCATATGAGGGAAGTGTGTGCGTTTCATTTTATAGATGAGGACTGTGACACTTATAAAGGTCTGGTTTTAGAATGAGGACTTCAACTAAGGTCCTGTGCGTTCAAATCACATATTCCTTCTATCACACCAAAGTGACTCCATGAAATGTTTGTGCAACACTTGAAAAAACATGAAGGACCTTCCATATTCACAGTCTTACTCAGGCTTCACTATATTCACACGAGGTAGGGGATATTATCATTTTCATCGTATTGCTGTTAATATAAAATTCAGAAGGGAAAGCAACTCAACCAGAATTACAGAGCTAGTAAGTGGAGGTGCTTGACTTGTTTTTGGCAATTCTGTGTCCAAAATCCATGGACTTTCCTCCATGCCCATTAGCTTCCCCAGCAGCTGCCAGGCTATTGAGTGAGCACAGTGTGGAAGATGACCTGTTAATTTTGTTTCTTCGGCGTCTTTTTTTTTTTTTTTGACAACTGTAACTTTCAGAGATTCTAATCTTCCAACAACAATTTAAATGTGCATAGCATTCATCTCAATTGTTTCAAGTATTATAAAATGTGAGCCATGCAGGCTAAAATGAAAAGTCAATAGAATAAATTCATGATTTTAGCTGAAGTGCTACTGACTAAATCTCATGAAAAAGGACTCTTAGCTTTCTTTTTATCATCTTTTTTTTTTGCTCATACAGTTATCCACAAATTCTCTGCGCCAGAGATCCCCGTATGTTCCATGAGGCACTGAGAGTGACCTCTTGTACGAGGAGCACATGGCAAAGTGAACTGGCTTGTAAAGCCCTTTTGACTTGTAGCTTGAACATTGGTGCAACATATGACATATTGGAAGTGTCTCACAGGATCAAACTCATGCACAAATTGAAGATAGAGATGATGACCTATTTTCATTTCATTTGAATATGAAGTTGGAAAAAGGATAAGGATCTGTTTTTGCACTTGGTGCATATGCTGGTATGATGGCATACAGTGAGGTGGTAACAAATGACAATTACAATGATAAAAAAATTAACATCAATTGAAGGCTGTGTTCCAGGCACTGTATCAAGCAGTGTATATGGAAATCTGCCCTTTAGCATGGAGACTTAACTTACCTTGTATTTAGGTCAGAGGTCCCTTTTTATGGGAGTGAGGACTTTCGTGAGTCTTTCAATTTTATAGACATAAGACAAATCTACATCCACTGTTCTTTGCAAAAGACCCAATCGACAGTGAAATTACCCAAATGCAGATGCTGATGGCAGTATTAAGTCATTTTTTAGTAACTTATATTGGATGTACATGCTGTGTCCCTGAAAATTGTACAAGGTATTTTTCCCCCCTAAATTTGGGTTTAAATTTCTCTATGTCTAAAGATTATGTTCTTTGTTTTAGGAAAATGTTTATATGTTTTCTTCTCTAAGCACCTGCTCCTAGGAGATGGAGAGTGGAAGGCAGACCACATATGAGGGATGTGTTGGGTTGATCTCCTTTTCATAAGGCATTGGAGGAAAGAATGGTAAAAAGAGTTGGGATCAGCGTGGGATAGCACAATACAATCCTGGAAGGGCTACTGATGTCTCATGTACAGAGCTGACCAACCTTAAATCAACAAATGTTTTAGAAATGGGCTGTCAGGTGATGATGATTTCCAGGCCCTTGACACCAGAGCACATCTTGCGGTAGGGATGGGATTTTGAGGGATAGAAAAGACATCATCCCTGCCAGTACTGGGGGAAGCAATTTTGGGCCAGAATATGAGATAGGACTTAAATGAGTAGTAGAGAGGTAGAGATTAATATGTTCTCCTTTAAACTCTTTCTCTTTAGGGTTGGTAGGGCAAGAGGGCTTCTCAACCAGCTGGGCCTAGAGCTGAATTTATGGAGATGACTATTGATTCTGGGTGGGGTATGTGTGGAAGTAGGCAAAAAGTCAGAGACAGATTCTGGTTTGAGTAGCCACTTCTACTGAAAGAGTAGCTGCTTCGAGGTAGTGATGAAAGGAATAATATAGGGCAGATCAGTGACTTCTCCATACACCAGGGTGGGCCATGTCTTTAGTATAGAACAGCTGCCTCGGGAAGAGAGAAATTGATAAGTCAATTGGTGGTAGAATCACAGCCTGCTAGTGAGGTGAAGAGGGTAGAGGAGAATGATAATAACAAGGGTATAAACAAACATTTGTTGAACGTTTATGGAATATACACTGTGTGCCATTCACTGTGCTAAACTGTAGCTTCAAGCACAAATGACTTCTAGTCTGTGAAACGCTCACTCTGAGAGGCAGGAGGAAACTGGAACTAAACATGGAACAGCAGATTCACACCTCCCTTCTCACCAAGGCAAGCTACCAATTACTGAAAGTGGAGTTTCACACACTGTTGAACTGTTATTTCTTCTCCTGCTTTCTTTATATCTCTGTCTCTGGTCAAGAGTATACAGTTGAATTTAGAAACGTTCAGTGTGGGTGCTGGGTTCTGTACTTGCATTATCTTGTGTAATCTCTACAACGGTCCTGCAAGGTAAGTAGGCAGTGGCTATTATTTTCCTCATCTTGTACCTGGAGAAACTGAGGATAGTGAGGTTGAGTGATTTGTGTAAAGACATATGGAGCTAAGCAGAGTATCTGGCACTTAGTTGCAGGGAGGAGAGAAGTAAATAGAGGGGCAATGAAAGAGCACAAGCTCTCATGTCTCTTTGCTCATCTCCAGGGCCATAATCCATTTTCGTGGTTCATGACATCCTGATGGGACTGTTGTGAAACCCACCAACTGGCTTCACAGCCTAAATTCTCTCACCCATTCTCCACCAGTTTGTTCTTCCCAATTTTCTTTATCCTCCAGATGGCTTCTAGTTCATATTGAATTTCTTATTATCCTAAAGTATCATAGTCCCTTTCACATCTCTTTGCCTTTGCATCTCCTGTCCTTTTTGCTTTGGGTACACTTTCTCTTTCTGTAATTGGCCAAACAAATAAACAAACAAACAAATAAACGAAACCCCCCAAATCATCCTATCCCTTGAAAATCAGGCCAACATCAAGTCCTTTAGGAAAAAGTATAGCATGGTGCTTAAAACATGGACCCTGGCATTGCCACGTAGCATCTGTGGGAATTCACCAAGCTTTTGTTGGTGTTCTCATCTCTGTAATGAAGCCAGTATATGGCTTATACTTATTAAGTACTTATTAAAATTGTTAAACATAGAGTGCTTTACTTATATCCTGACACAGAATTGAAAATTGAACAAATGTTATTACTCTGTGTAACAACATGTGTTACTTTCAGTTCTTCATGAAGACATCCCTGATTCTTCAAGAACAAGGAATCACTTTCTCAGATGGGTTGTAAAGTAGATATTACTCATATACTATAATAGAATTTGATCTGTTATCTTGTAATTATCTGTTTAAATATCTCTTCTTATGCTCCCTGTCTTCTGCTCCCATGTGTATTTCCTGCCAATAACAGCACAGAAGCCTTGTGCCTCAAATTCTGTCTTCTGGGAAATCTAGGCTATAAGACTTGGAACCAGAAAAATCCCTAGAAAGTAGACTCCAAGCACCTGTTTTGGAGCTGGATTGCTATGGTCTGATGACAATACAGGACCCATGCTGGTCATAGGTAATGGAGTAATACTAAAGTAACTAATGGGGATGAGATGAAAGGGGTAGGTGAAGTATTATTTTGTGCAAAGGCTCTGCTGAATAAACAGTATGGGAAAAATGAAAATTGTGAGGATATTTTAGTAGTAGATTAACTGCATTGCTATTTTGGCAAAAGAAAATAATAGACTTAGTTCAGTAAACTGCAAACTCAAAGCATGCTGTGAAAGCCAGAAGGGCTTTATGGCTGATTTGAAGGGCAATGATGTCTTTTACAGTTATGGTGCAGGCTATGTAGACAATCAGTGACAGAGCTGCAGAGGAGACCAAACACAAGCCACAGCATGTTTCCTTTATTAGGACCCTGATTAAAAAAAAAAAAAAAAAAAAGAGGAGACTGAGAACTGGCCAGTGAACATCTGGGTGAGTGAGCCTGAGGACCTTGGGTCTGCAAATTCTCTCAAATTTCCAACACCAAATGAATCGGCCATCTTACTCTTATCAGAGAAAAACAGCTTCTCCTTGCCTGGGGACAATGTGAGGATCTATCCTGGGACAGGGCCTCACAGTGCTATTCCATTCTTAAGACTTTCCTTCACCACCTCTCATTTCCTCCAGACCAATATCCAGGGTCAGGTCTCAGTACTATCTGAATGGAAAAGTACTTTCTCAGCCCCAAGAAAGGAACTGTTGAGCTTGTCTAGTATGCACTGGTAAGAACTGAGGAAGCCTTGTGGGAATAAAATGTGCGGGTGTTGGAGCAGGTGGAGTGGACCATATGGCTAAACAGGGGAGAAGATTTGATGTTGAGGTGCATACCTGTGACTCTGGATTCATGCTCTGGAAAAGATATCTGGCTATCTGGAGTTTTCTGGATTGACACCTTAAAGCTTGAACATAAGGGTGGACTAGAGTGAATGAGGTAGAAACACCAAAGCCTTGGAGGCATGTGAAGGAATGGATCAGAAGTTCAGGTGGGTGGGAATGTTCAAATGGCTTTTTAATGAAGACTTTGAGAGTGCAACTGGCTATATTTTCCAGGAAAGCCCAGGGAATAACCTCTTCGCTACGATGATAAGAAATGCATGAGTGTATTGGTGTGTTCTTGTTGTTTATGACAGAATACCAGAAACTGAGTAATTAATAAATAAATAAAATCTATTTCTTACAGTTTTTGAGAAGTCCAAGGTCCAGGGAACACATCTGGTGAGGGCCTTCTTCTGGGGAGGAACTCTCTACAGGATCCTGTAACAAGCAAGGTATCACATGGTAAGAATGGGATTAGCAAGAGAGCTAACCTTCTTACTTACTCTCCTTATAAACCCATCAGAACCATGCCCATTCCTACATGAATGGATCAATTCTCACAATCTAATCACCTGTTAAGGGCCCCACCTTTCAAATGCCATATATTAGAACTCCCACCATCTAAACACTGTTACAATGGTGGCCAAGTTTCCAGTACGTGAACTTCTGGGGGACACAGTTAACAATGCATAAGGAAGGAACCAGCTTTTTGAAGAGCTTTTTGTTTTTATAGGCCTGGTTTGACAATGGAAGATATTGCCATGACCTTGAGCTCTCCCAATGGATGATGCATTTTGGGAATGGCAGGAGCCAAATGGCAGCATCTAACCATCAGTTGTGAGATGGAAATAATTATAATAGTTGATATCAAGGCCAGAGTGGCCAACAGGAGTAGGCGGTAATAACTATTAAATTATGGCATCCATTGAGTGGGGGAAAGGAGAGTGGGGGGAGGGAGAGCCAGAGAGTGAGAGAGAGAAATGGAAAGTCAATAACATGTTTCTCAACTTGTATGATCAAAGAAGGTTGAGATCTGGTGGGCTGAAGGCCGACATCAATTGTCATAATGGGAAATTATGGTCCTTTATGTAGTTCTCAGATCTGTATCAGTTCACAGATTCAGAACCTACTGATAGAGCGGATGCTAGATATCCTTGAAGATCTCTGCAAAAATAGTTTATGTAGTAAATATTCCTCTGGTCCTTCCCTGAAATGACCTGCAGCCATGTGGCAGGATAACTGTGCATTTAGGAAAGAGGAAAACTCAGGCAGTTGTTGTTAGACAAAGGGTTTTATCTGTACTGATATTAGGAATCTTCCAGCTGGAGACAGGGTAATAAATGGAATTTGGGCTCAAGTCTTTCTTTGTTTTAATGGATATTATTCAGGACTCAAGTAGGATAGATACCAATAGCTTCTGGTAGAATGTTCATGTTGGTTCTGCCAACTGTGGTGTAAAGACCATTATGGTAGAAAAGACTGAGTGGAAACTCATGAAACTGACCTGCTCCATCCCTGGCTGAGATAGTCAATCATAAACAACACTGCCACTCTCAAAGATTCAAAGGATTCAGAGAGGTGTTCTTCATCATGGTGCACACCTTTTGCCAGTGTGCACCATGCAAACACCACATGGTTTATAGAGGGTGGCAATGAACTATCATAAATTTAGTTAGGTGCTGTTCTAATCACAGCTACTGGGCTTGAAGTGATATGTTACTGGAGCAGATCAAAACAGGCTCTGGCCCTTTGAATACATATTCTAGGCTGGCAGATGCATTCCTTTTGACCTCATAATTGGGTGGGAAAATTAAAATCATTTCACTTTCACAAGGCAGGAGAGCAGTAACCTTTGCTGTCTTGCCCTAGAGCTGTTAGTTCTCCTGCACTCTGTCATAACAGTGCCCATAGAAATCTCAACCATCCTAGCAGCACCAGACAGAGGAACCAGGTGGCTCCACATGGCTCCCTCACCCCACCTCCTTGGACCCAGGTGGGGGGGAGCTCCAGGCACTGCCCTGGTACCCTAAAATGGCATTGTGCAGGTGAGCCCACCAGGGGCAGCTAGCAGTTACACCAGCCAGCAGAGCCTTGTGGCTCTATGCAGCCCCTCATCCTGCCTCAGACCCAGGGGGGAGCACCAGCCTACAGTTCCAACCCACCAAGTTTCGCCCAGTAGAATTCCACATGCCAGGGGCTCATTCTATGACCACAGAGTCTAGAATGGGAACCAAGGTGGTTTAACATAACCACCACCACACCTACTGTCAAGCAAAGACAATTCACCCCCCACAGTAGCAACCAAGGCCACTCCACAGCCAACCTTAGTGTAATAGAAGAAGCAATCCCCCTACCAAATGACCAAGCATCAGTGAAAAAACAGTAGAAGCACAAACAACCAAGAAGAAATGACACCACCAAAAGGATACAGTAATGCCCCAAAGTCAGACTCCATGGAACAGGGAATGCTTGAAAGGTCTGAAAAAGAGTTTTGAGCAATGATCTTAAGAAAACTTGAAGAAATAAAGGAAGACTCAATTAGAGAATGCAATGAAACAAGAAAAAACATCCGGAATATGGAGGAAATCTACAAAGAGATTAATACCATAAAAAAGAGTGTAGCAGAACTTCTAGAAATGAAAGACTCACTCAATGAAATAAAAAACATGACTGAGAGCTTGAGTAGCAGGTTAGAGCAAGCAGAAAAAAGAATTTCAGAGCTTGAAGACTGTCTTTTTGAAATGTCAGGGAGACAAAAAAAAAAAAAAGAAAAGAAAAAAGAATTAAAAATAATGAGGAAAACCTACAAGAGATAGCAGATAACCTCAAGCACTCTAACATCCAAATTGTGGGTATTCCTGAAGAGCAGGAAAAAGGAAAAGATATTGAAAACCTACTCAAGGAAATAGTAACAGAAAACTTCCCAGGTGCTGGGTGAGATTCTGACTTTCAGATCCAGGAAGCTCGAAGGTCCCCAAACAGATTCAACCCCAAAAGAGCCTCCCTAAGACATATTATAATTAAATTCACAAAGCTCAAAGTCAAAGAGAGAATTCTGCAAGCAGCAAGAGAATAGTGTGAGGTCACTTATAGGGGAACCCCCATCAAACTAACAGCAGACTTCTCAACTGAAACCCTACAGGCTAGAAGAAAGTGGAATGATATATTCAAAATACTAAAAGAAAAAAAAAAAAACTGCCAGCCAAGAATTCTTTACCCAGCAAGGCTCTCCTTCAGAAACGAGGGAGAAATAGTGTATTTCCCAGATAAACAAAGGTTGTGGGAGTTCACCACCACACGACCAGCCCTGCAAGAAATTCTCAAGGGAGTCATTCATCTGGAATCTGAATAATGGTGACCATCATCACGAATCACAAGCAAGTGCAAAACCCACAGTTAAAACAAAAATGCCAGCAAGAAAGAGAAAGAAGCTAAATCATTCCACCTTAAATTCCCAACTCACATTGAAGAAGAGAAATAAAAGGGGAAAAAATAATCAAAAGATATTTAAACCACCTAAACAAGTAGCAATTAAATGACAGGAATTAAAACACTTCTCAATAACTACTCTGAATGTGAATGGACCAAACTCTCCATTCAAAAGACACAGACTAACTGACTGGATTAAAAAGCTAGACTCAAGTATATGCTGTCTTCAAGAGACCCACCTCACCTGTAAAGACACTCATAGACTAAAAGTGAAGGGATGGAAAAAGATATACCATCAAATAGAAACCAAAAATGAGCAGGAGTAGCTACTCTTATATCGGACAAAATAGACTTTAAACCAAAAAACATTAAAAAAGACAAAGAAGGCCATTTTATAATGATAAAGGGAACTATCCAGCCAGAAGACATAACAATCATAAACATGTATGCAACCAATACCAGAGCACCTAGATATATTAAGCAAACACTCTTAGTTAGACCTAAAGAAGGAGATAGGAACTAATGCATTAATAGTGGGTGATCTGAACACCCCTCTCTCAGTATGAGACAGGACTTCCAGGCAACAAGTCAACAAAGTGACACAGGATTTAATCTACACCCTAGACCAACTGGACTTGGATGATATATACAGAACATTTCACCCAACAGCTAAAGAATACACTTTCTTCTTATCAGCTCATGGTACATTCTCCAGGATAGACCACATGTTAGGTCACAAATCAAGTCTCAGCAAATTAAAAAACAATTGAAATCATTCCAACAATCTTTTCAGACCACAATGGACTAAAACTGGAGATAAACAATAAGCAAACCACGGGATGCTATACAAATATGTGGAAAATAAATAATAGGCTCCTGAATGACCTATGGGTCCAAGAAGAAATTAAACGGGAAATCAAAAAATTTCTAGAAACTAATGAAAACAAAGATATATCATACCAAAACTGGTGGGATACTGCAAAAGCAGTACTAAGAGGGAAATTTGTTGCAGCAAATGCTTATATCAAAAAAATGGAAAGACTCCAAATAAACAACCTAATGCTATTGCTCTAAGAACTTGAAAAACAACAACAATCCAAACCTAAGGCAGTAGATGGGAAGAAATAAGTTCAGAACAGAACTAAATGAAATAGAGACCCCCCCCCAAAAAAAACCAACAGAAAAGATCCACAAAACTGAAAGTTGTTTTTTTGAGAAGATAAACAAAATAAACACACCATTAGCTAGATTAACAGAAAAAGGAGAGAGAAGACCCAAATAACAAAAATCAGAAATGAAAAGGGAGACATTACAACTGACACCACAGAAATACAATGAATCATTAGAGACTATTATAAACAACTGTATGATAACAAATTTGAAAATCTGGAAGATATGGATAAGTTTGTAGACAAATATAAGTTACCAAGACTGAACCAAGAAGAGATAGAAAACCTGAGCAGACCAATTATAAGCAAGGAGATTGAAGTGGTAATTAATAATCCTACAACAAAAAAAAAGTCTGGGTCCAGATGGCTTTACAGCTGAATTCTATCAGACTTTTAAAGAGGAGTTAATACCAATTCTCATGAAACTGTTCCAAACAATTGAAACAGATACTACTCTTCCAAACTCATTCTATGAGGCCAACATAACTCTGATATCAAAACCAGATAAAGACACAACAAAACAAGAAAATTACAGGCCAATATCCTTGATGAATCTAGATGCTAAAATCCTCAACAAAATATTAGCAATTAGAATATAGCAACATATTAAAAAAAATTATAAACTATGATCAAGTGAGATTCATCCCAGGGATACAAAGATGGCTCAACATATGAAAGTCAATAAATGTGATACATCACATCAATAAGCTCAAGGACAAAGACCCTATGATTATCTCAATAAATGCTGAAAAAGCATTTGACAAAATTCAATATTCCTTCATGATAAAGACCTTCAACAAATTAGGTATAGAAGGAAAGTATCTCAACACAATAAAAGCCATTTATGACAAGCCCACTGCCAGTATTATTCTGAATAGGGAAAAATTGAAGGCCTTCCCCTTAAGGACAGGAACAAGACAAGGATGTCCACTTTCACCACTTCTGTTCAATATCGTACTGGAAGTACTAGCTAGAGCAACCGGGCAAGAGAAAGAAATAAAGGGAATCCAGACTGGAAAAGATGAAGTTAAACTTTTTCTATTTGCAGATGACATGATACTACATATAGAAAACTATCAAAAGACTCTTAGGGCTGGTTAATAACTTCAGTAATGTTGCAGGATACAAATTAAATGCCCGGAAATCAGTAGCATTTATATACTCAAATAATGAATTAACAGAAAGAGAAATAAAGAAAGTAAGCCCATTTACAATTGTCACCCAAAATATGTAATACCTAGGGATCAATTTAACTAAGGAGGTGAAAGACCACTGCAATGAGAATTACAAACCATTTCTGAAAGAAATTAAAGACACAAAAAGATGGAAAGATATTCCATGCTCTTGGATTGAAAGAATTAACATTGTGAAAATGTCTCTACTACCCAAAGTGATCTACAGATTCAATGCAATCCCCATCAAAATACTAATGACATTCTTCACAGAAATGGAAAAAACGATCTGACCTTTCATAAGGAAAAACAAAAGACCCTGAATAGCCAAAGCAATCCTGAGCAAAACAAACAAACAAACAAACAGAAAAACAAAGCCAGAGGCATAACTCTGCCTGACTTCAAATTATACTATAAAGCTGTTATAACCAAAACAGTATGGTACTGGTATAAAAATAGACACTCAGACCAGTGGAATAGAATTGAGAACCCAGAAATCACTCCACAGTCTTATAGCCATCCGATATTAGACAAAGGCAACAAAAATCTACATTGGGGAAATGATTGCCTCTTCAACAAGTGGTGCTGGAAAAACTGGATATCCATATGCAGAAGCATGAAACTAGATATGCATCTCTCACCATATACTGAAATAAACTCAAAATAGATTAAAGACCTAGGTATAAGACCCCAAACTGTAAAATTACTAAGGGAAAATATAGGTGAACCACTTCAGCAGTTAGGTCTGGGCACAGGCTTTACGAACATGAGCCTGAAAGCACAAGCAGCCAAAGAAAAAATAAACAAATGGGACTATATCAAACTAAAAAGTTTCTGCACAGCAAAAGAAAAAATCAACAGAGTTAAAAGACAACTTACAGCGTGGGAGAAAATTTTTGCCAAGTATGCATCTGACAAGGGACTAATATCCAGAATTTACATAGAACTCAAGCAATTATACAGTAAAAAAAAAAAAAAAAAAGACCCAATTGAAAAATGGGCAAAGGAGCTGAATAGACATTTTTCAAAGGAAGACATACAAATGGCCAACAGATACATGAAAAAATGCTCAACATCACTAGTTATCAGGGTAATCAAATTAAAACCACATTGAGATACCACCTCACTCCAGTTAGACTGGCTATAATCCAAAAGACGGTGAATAACAAATGCTGGTGAGGGTGTGGAGAGAAGGGAACACTACTGCAGTGTTGGTAGGACTGTAAATTAGTACAACCACTTTGGAAAACAATTTGGAGGTTTCTCAAAGAACTATAGATAGATCTTCCATATGATCCAGCAATCCCTCTTCTGGGTATATATCCAGAGGAACGGAAATCATCATGTCAAAGAGATACCTGCACTTCCATGTTTATTGCAGCTCTGTTTACAATAGCCAAGATATGGAACCAACCTAAATGTCCATTAATAGATCATTGGATAAGGAAACTGTGGTATATATACACTATGGAATACTACTCTGCCATAACAAAGAATGAAATACTCCCATTTGCAACAACATGGATGAATCTGGAGAAACTTATGTTGAGTGAAACAAGCAAAGCACAGAGAGATAAATACCTCATGTGCTCACTCATATGTGGGAGCTAAGAGAGAAGGAAGGAAGGAAAGAAAGACCACAGTAGTGCCATGATCCAACAGAGGGAGGGAACATTCCTAGGGCTACAAATTGGAGTTGAGGAAAGAGTGGGAAGGAGAGGGAAGTTGGGGGATAATTGGAAGGGGACAAAGGGTACAAAAGTAATTTCTGGTAATGGATATGCCCCCAGTATGAATCTGGTCCCCACATCATGGGCAGGAGGGGGGACAATAAGCTTTGTATCTCATGAATATTTGTAATAAATAAATAAAATAATAGTAATAATAATAATAATAATAATAATAATAATAATAATGATGATGATGATGAAAATACCAGCACACAGATCTTCTGAAGCTTTTAGCATGATGGAATAAAAATCAGAAACAAAATAAGAAAAAAAAAAAGAAGAAATCTCAACCATCCTGACATTATCAGACCTTCTGCCCACTGTACTGATGACATCTCACTATCAAATTGTCTATGGTCAACTGAGTGTCATCAAATGTACCAAGTCACATAAAGTTGGATGGGCAAAGCAGCAATTCATTGTATGCTGAAAATGATGTATTGGGGACTGGGCTCAAGCAGATCCAGAAACGACAGCAACAGGTAGCCTAGACTCACCTCCATATTTTTCTGCCACCATTTTCTCAACACACACTCCTGGCCTGCTGGAGTATTTCCTAACGCCAGCTGGCAACTGAGGAAAGGACCCAGGCCTGGTTCACGATGGGTTAGCATGATACCTCGGTGCTAGTTGAAAATGCACTACTGCTCTGTTAGTGTCACTGAGGGGGGTACTAGAGGACAATGGTGAAGGGAAATCCTTTCGTTGGGCAGAGCTTCATGCACTTGGTCATCAGCTTGGTGTGGATGGAGACGTCGCTGCCTCAGGTGTGGCATATATACTCTATATACACACACATACTCCTGGGCTGTGACAAATGCAAGGAGCTGGTGGAAAGAAGTGTGTGGATGAACCTATGGCCCCGGGCCTGAGGTATGTGGATTACCTCATGTAAATGCATGCCAGAGAGTAACACCAGTGAAAGAGGTTTTTAACACCAAGGGGACAGGAAGAATTGATCTTAACGTTAGCTGTTAGCTGGGCTCTGTCTTTGGCTACACCAGGGCTGCTTGCTGCAGCCTCAAGGTGATTGGCAACGTGGTCATATGATAGTTTTCTAAACCATAAAAATAATGTTTCTCTTCATCCTATTAGTTCCTTTCTAACCTAACCATTCTCTGATCATATTCAGTCTTTTGTTGTTGTTGCTAAGAGGTGATTTTTAAATTAAAACAAACAAAAAAACCCCTAACCATACATGTTCCTTAGTTAATATTATAGGGAGAGAAAATAAACCATCAGTATCTGTTAAATTAATTATGATACACCCTTACTATGGAATATTCGATGTTAAAAAGAAAAAAAAAAAGTCAGCCTGCATGAATATAAAAGGATCTCTAAAAACAGCAGGTCTCATTTGGACAATAAGTTTATCAGTTGTTTCTTGTTTCTTTCTTGATACTTCTTTACTTAATTTTTATAAATGAATATGAATAATAAAATGAAGAAACAAAGATTAATTTTAAAAGGGAGAGAAATTATCCTGAATGTGAGATAAGTGTGATGAGAAGAAAAATGGTAGGTTTTATGCATCAGATTAACCAGGTTCTGCCTATTTACTATCTGTGGGAACTTGAGTCAGTTCAGTTAAATTTTCTTGACTTTGTTTTCCCCATCTGTAAAATGAAAATAATGACAACTGTTATATACAATTAAGGTGAGGAATATATGAGATGGTCCTTCCAGCATACCAGGAACGTACTCGTGTATATATGAGGAAGAGAGAGCTAGTTTCCTTCACAGTAAGATTTTATGTAAGAGTAGCAGGATGCAATATTTTGCATGCATAGATTCACAAGCTTGCTGTCTGGGGGAGTTATTGCTAGGAAAATGCAATTTGTATAAATTAGAAATCATGAATAAAAATGGACAACTCCAATCCAAATATTTCTTTCCTCCTTGTTGGAAAGTCAAATAAAGAGACAGAGGGAAAATTTTAAATCCAGGGACACATTTTAAATCCATGATTTGCCTGACAGTGTAGTCCTGCTTTGCTTGCCTTCTTGCTTGGAGGCACCTTTCTCCAAGTCCCTAGGAATATTTTTGCCACTCAAAGCAATTGGCTCATTAGGCTGTAGTGCTGCCTCTCACCCTGCACCCACATCCCTCCAATAATCTGGACGGAAGAAACAGAGCTTTCTATGCAGAGACTGCATAGTTTGCTGTCTTCTCCACATCTCTAAATTCAAGAAGAGGACACAAAAGGATGTTTTCTTGAATCAGCTGGCAGCACCCTATCCTGAACTGCTGGAGCTGGATGGAAGCCCTTCAATGCATGCTAATAGTGCCACCATGTGGCCAAATTTAGAAAATTGCTCCCAAATCGTTCAGTCAAACAGTGAAACATTACCCTACACAGGACAGAAGCGATGGGCTTCTTCAGCGGTGCTTGCTTTATAGGTGAACTACCCTGACTGTTTTGTCAAAACAGTTAAGTCCTGTGTAAGGAGGCTGAGTGTACTTTATTTGGGAGCTAAGTGCTAATTCTTCCAATAACATGACTGTATTTTTAAATCATTGGTACTTTGAAGTTTCTGCTCTGGGAAGTAAGGATGAAAATCCCCATACCTTCCAATTTCATGAGTAGGGGAAATACAGTAATACATGCTTTAAAGGCTTTCCAATTCTGTATGCAGTGGTGGCATAAAATTTATGGGATCAAAGTGGGATTTGCTGGCCACTTGAATGCTGCCACTTTTTAGGGATGTGACCTGAAGCAAGTTTTTAAATTTCCTGAGTTTATAGTTTATTATTCTAAATAAGTACTGTGAAAAGTACCCAATATACCTACGAGTAATTTCAACTGAGTTATTATGTCGTTTGTCATAAAATTGCTTTCTTAAAATGGAAAATACTATGCCAATCTTAGTTTGCATAATTATTAAATATTTGAATCCCTGCCATGAAAATTTTACTCATCTAAGAGTTAGAAGATCTGTGTCCTGGTTTCAGCTTGCTTTCTAACATTTTAGGTAAAAACTGGGCAAGTCAGAGCTGAAGGCATCAATCTTCTCATCTCTTAAATAGATAATCATCTCACTTTGCTTATCTCCTTTTGGATGTGATTGACATGAGCCTTTTGGGGAGAAATTTTGAAGATTGTATGAATGTCAAGCATGTTATATATTCAGATATTATTCTTCTCTTTTCATGCCAGTAACAAGTAATTCTTTTCCCTATTAACTAGTAATAGGGTCATTTACAGATCACAGATTCACTTCAAAGTAAATAAATAATCCCTAAAAATTAATGCCTCATTTACTATAAATTTTAATGAAACCAGGAGCTGGAATTGCCCATAGCCCTAAGCATATGAATGAATGTCTTTAGCCAGAGAGTGCAGTATTAGCTTCTTCGTGGCAGGTGGCAATTTGAATTGATGCTCTGCCTACTGAATAGCAGTTTAAAATAGTGAATAATTTACAAGGAAAACTCCCCACCCCTCTCCTAACGTTTGAAGTTCTGTTTTTTGCATAGCCCATTCGTCCATTACAGAACGTTTCACATCAGAGAAACAATTCTTTTCATACTAGCCTTTACGGAGGTCATGTTACACGTAATAGAACCTTTTCAAATGTAGAATAATGAACAGCCAACCCATCTCTACAACCCATACACACAGCACTCCCCAGAGTGGGGGACCAGGGCAGCAGAAGGGGGACCTGTGTCCTACTGGGTACCCGGACGGCAGCTGGGTGCGCATGCGTGCACACACGGTACAGTCAGGTGTAGTTAATGATGGGATACAGTCTGAGGAATGCGTCATCAGACAATTTTGTCCTTGTGCAAACATCGTAGAACATTCTTACACAAACCTAGACAGTATAGCCTCCTTCGCCACTAGGCTACGTGGTGTAGCCTATTGCTACTAGTCTACAAACCTGTACAAAATTTACTCTACTGAATATTGTAGGCTATTGTCACACTATGGTAAGTGTTTCTGTATGTAAACATATCTAAACGTAGAAAAAGTTAAGAAAAAATACGGTATAAAAGACAAAAAAGTAATTGGTGCACCTGTATAGGGCACTAACCATGAATGGAGCTCGCAGGACTGGAAGTTGCTCTGGGGGAGTCAGTGAGTGGTGAGTGAAAGTGAAGGCCTAGGACATCATTGTACACGGCTGTAGACTTTATAAACACTGTATGCTTAGGCTACACTAAATTAATAAAATTATTTTTCTTTCTTGCAGTATAAATTAGCCTTAACTTACTGTAACTTTTTAAAAATGAAGACACAAACACACACATTAGCCCAAGCCTTCACGGGTCAGGATCAGTGTCACCACGTTCCACCTCCACATCTTGTCCTACTGGATTGTCTCCAGGGCAGTAACATGCATGGAACTGACATCTCCTATGACAGTGATGCCTTCTTCTGGAATACCTCCTGAAAGACCTGTCCGAGGCTGTTTTACAGTTATTATTGTTATTATTTTTTACAAGTAGATGCAGTACTCTCTACAATAATGACTAAAACTATGCTATCGTGAATTCATAAGCCAGTAACATAGTCACTTATAACCATTATTGAGTACTATGTACTGTGCATAACTGTATGTGTTTTACTTTTATATGACTGAGAGTGCAGTATGTTTGTTTACACCAGCATCACCACAAACAAGTGAGTGATGCATTGTGCTAGATGTTACGACTGCTATGATGTCACTAGGTGGTAGGGATTTTCCTGCTCTATTATGATCTTATGGGACCACCATTGTGTATGAGGTGGTGACAAAACATCATTATGCAGTGCATGACTGTACATAGGAGAAGTGGTCATATTGGAGCTTAATAGAGAACAAAAGCATGTGAGTGTTTATTCCATTCTATCTAAAGGAAGAAATAAGGAGACGTGAGAATTCCAGCCTTTAAAGAGGCATATATCATTTGCAAACAAGTATTTCTCAACAGGTTTTGCCAAGTTGTTCTTATAATTTCTTTTATATATACAAGAAAAAATAATTAGAACATATGAGTAGTTAAAAAAACTCCACCATTTATACTAATAAAGATTTTTAAAAATGTATGGGGAATAAACATAAGAGGAACTGCGTAGGACCTATATAAAGAAAACCACAAGAATTTACTCAAGGGCACAGAGGATGACTGGAATAAAGGAGATGTTCTATTTTAGTAGAAGAGAACACACAATACTGAAGTGATATTAATTATCCACAAATTAGTTTATATATTTGATGCAATTATGTCGAACTCCCAATAAAATTGTTTTATTTTCTTTCCTTCCCTTCCTTCCCTTCCCTCTTTCCTTCTCCCTACTTGGTCACAGTGACATTCTTTCTGCTCCTTGAGCTCCAAGCTCTCCCCAGGCTCAGACATTTTGCATCTGCTGTTTCTTATGCTGGAATTCTCTTCTAGATCTCCAGGTGGTTCCTTCCTGTCAGGCAGGTCTCAGCCCAAATGACATTATTTCTAAAAAAATCCTGAACCACTCAACTTAAAGTAACTTATAAGGCACTTTCTATTACATTACCCTGTTTTTTTCTTCTTCATAGCACTTGCCATAACCTGAAAGTATTTAGTTTATATATTTATATGTATGTTATCTATGTTCTGCCTCTGCCCCTCACTAGAACATAAGCTCCATAATAGCTATGGGATTCTCTGATTTATTTCCAGGGAATTCTTAACCCCTAAAACAGTGCCAGACTTAAGGAGGGCACTTCATTGTTTGGTTGATTTGTTCTGTTTTTAGTGAATGATCAGTTTTGCAATCTGATCAGATGATTTTGCAGAGAAGTCGTTCTGGGAACAGACCCATCCCACTTAACTATATTTTAAAAATATGACCAAAGATTCATTAGATTAAGGCTTCTGGCCAAGATGGTGGAATAGATGGTCCCCAGCATCACACTCACCCCAAATCAACCAATTTACCACTATTATAAAGCAATAACAGCCAAGCTGGGGCCGCTAGAGTGTGGGGGAAGAGGAGGAGAGACCTACGAAGTGCATGAAGGCTGGAGAAGCCACGATGAGAAGAAGAAAAAACCACTCTGACCGTTTCAAGCCCTGGCCACTTCCAGGATGGAGCTGCTGAGCACATGGAGCAGGAGCTGGCAAAAGCTGCAGCTGTGTTGTCCAGATGAAGTTGCTTGGAGGTGGCAGGGGAGAAGAAGGCCTTGGTGGCCCCCAGTACAGCAAGACCACTAATAGGGTTCCCATGGACCCATATAGGAGTGAGGGGCCACAACAACTGTAAAAAAGGAGCCACTCAGAGGCCTGTGAGTCACCACAAGGGATGACGCATGGCCCATCCCATGGGAGGTGTTTGGAGCACAGATGGTGGGAGAGACAGGCCCACTGGGGGAACACTGGGGCACAGCAAGGACAGGTGATCTGCCCCCGAATCAGCACAGGACCGCTCAGTGGAGACTGGTCAGGAATAGAACTTCAGGGGGTGCAGTTTGCTGAAAAGACTGAGGCCCAGACCAGACTTTCCACACAACCCAGTGTACCAGATCTCACAAGTCTTGGAAGCACATATAAAGTCAACCATTAAAACTCAAGCTGCACAAAAAACCTTCCCCAGGGAATCAGCGGCAAAGCAGCAATTTAGGTCAACCAAACAGTTCAAATGCTGGTTACCACAGGAAGTTCCCTCATTTAGAAGTAAGCAAAGGACAACAAATTAGTTCCAGTGCAGAGATTAAGTGGTAGGAACAGCAAATAACCCAACACAGAATTGAAAGAAAAAAAAAAAATCCATAGACCAGAGACAAAGTTTGATATTAACCAGTAAAGGTTAATATCAAACTTCACCGAAGAACACCTATAACACCTAGAAGGACTGGAAGTCCCCTGTGCTACCAAGCCAGGGAGCGGGGAGGACTGGGGGCCTTCGCCATTCCCCCAACACCCACAACCAGTCCCAAGGGTGGGGGACCGAGGGCCTCAGCCACGACCCCCGACACTGGCAACCAGCCAGCGATGACCACCTAGCGACCACAGGAAGAGCCCTGGGCTCCGGAGCTGGGGTGGTGGTGGGGTGCGGGCTTCAGCCACACTCCTCTGACATCTGCACCTGTCTAGCAAGGACCGAGACACTGCTGGAAGCCCCCTGCTCTCCCATGCAGGAATGAGGGGGTGCCACAGGCCTCAACCCCACCCATCCTGCTTCTTCCTTCTCTCACCCTATTTCCTTCCCCTTGTCCCTCTCCCCTTCCTCCCCCAATTGCTCTGCAGCAACATCATAGAATGTAAAAAAATAGCAATATTAATAAGCAAACTTAAAGAAATAAAAATAAATAAAAAATTCATTAGTTTTAACTGTTCTTTACACTGTTCTAACAGCATTTCTGTATTTTGCCTGAGTATGAGTCTCATCTCTACCACTTTTTTTCTTTTTTTAGTATTTCTTTTATTTCGACTTTAGTTTTTTTAGAGTAGTCAGGTTAAAAGCAAAATTGAGTAGAAGGCACAGAAATTTCCAATATACCCTCTGCACCCACACATGCACAGCCTCCCCACTATCAAAATTGACCAAAGTAGTACATTTGCTGTGATTGAGGAATCTTCATTGATATATCATTTTCACTTAAAGTCCATAGTTTGCATTAGGGTTCACTCTTGGGGTTGAACATTCTACAAGTTTGGACAAATATATAATAACGTGTGTCCACCATTGTAGTATCACACAGAGTACTAAATAGAAGATTTTATACTTTTTTGTCCTTTAAAGACTCTGCAGATCACTGTATACTTGGATTGTTTCCTCTTTAGGAGAACTTGGGCTATTTCACCCTTGCTTTCAGCATTAGAGATGGATAAGCCATACGCTGAGTGGTTTGACATTTCAGTTTGATTTAAACTGATTGACATTGACAGCTTCATGCCAGAATGTGTTAATTCTTAATCCAAAATCATATCCCCATGGACCAATGAATGTGTTTTGCATTAATTGGCAGTGACTGCCTGCAAGCTTTCTGTGAGAAATGATGGACAGAAAGCAAGACTCAAACAGTTGAGGGGGAAAAGAAAATATTTTTGAAACAGCCACATCAAAGAGGATTTATCATTCTTTGTGGAAACTATATTCTATTCATTGAACATCCATGCTTGTGTTCAAATAGCATTAAATAACACTTACTGTGGACAGTGGATGTTCGGGGGGATACAATGACACTGCATCCTTAAGGCATTCATAAGTTGATGGTGGAGTCATATAAGGAAATAAATGATTAGAATCCAGCATAGTCAGTTTCTTGGTCTAGCTGATCTAATTCAGCAAGAGACAATTAAATATTTCACAAAGGAAATAGAAATTGATGTTTTTGTTTTTTGGGGAAGTCTGTTTTTCATTCAGAATTTCAATTCTTTGTAAGGCCTCTCCCTGTCAACCTACAAGGGTACTTCAAAAAGTTCATGGAAAGACTTGTATTGTTTTAATTCTATTTTTCCACGAACTTCTTTTTTGGCAGCTGGCCAGTATGGACCCTTGACCTCAGTGTGATAACATCCCTGAGCTTTTTGAAGTACCCTGGGATATTCAAAGGCTCTCTCCCATTGCCATGAAGCACAAAAAATGTGGATTTTATGAGAGAATGCAGCTGCCAAAGGTGCCCAGTGGAGGCAGTATGTGCTTAGAGTAGAAAGATAACTGGATATCATGCTTCTCCCTGTTTCTCCAGTCGCAAATCTGGGTGCTATCCTTGACTTCTCTTTGTCACTCTACCTGTGATCAATCACCAAATTCTGTCAGTATCTCTCTCCTACATATCTTTCTGGTCTACCTTTCATTGGTCTGAGGTGCAGCTGTGGCACCAGCAGTGTTAAAATTCCCTCAAGTGATTGTAATGCATGGCAACCTTTGACAGTCCGACGTAAACCAAGCCAGACACTACTTAAAGTGGTAAGGAGAGATTTTAATCAGTCATAGCTATTGCAATAGGAAAAAGAGTCCAGTATGAATTGAACCTAACTTGGAGTTTTACAGAAGTAACTTGGTACTTTACAGGAAAATGAGGGCAGTAGAGCCAGGGAAGTAAAATATTACAAAAAACATCAAATTTGGGGGCGGGGGGGTTGGTCCATGTGAGAGCCTTTGCTAGGTGGCACCGATTGGAGTTAAACTCCTGCCCTCCCACAGAACCTGAGAGAGACAGGTCTCTGTCTTCAGATGTGGCTGGAACAAAGAGTAAATTCTTTGAGCGGCCTTGAGTTTTCTCAGGCAGGCACTCTAAGGAGGGCTATGGTGTTCCTAGGGATGCAGCCTTGAGCTGTTAGAAACTATGTTAGTGTTTTGTTCAAGTCTTTATAGGCCAAGGTTGAGCCCTAGTGGAGAAAGGGCTCTGAGGAGTACAGCTAGAGTTCGGTCAAGCAGATAATCTCTTTCAAGACCCATGCACTGGGATCTCACTAAATCTTCCCAAATGATAGGTGCCAATGTACACCACACCGGAGAACCACTTGCGTGGTGCAGCACATGTATACGCACATGGCCTGGGGAATCTATGAAAATGTGAATTCTGATTCAGTAATGGCGGGTGGAGCCTGAGGTTTAGCATTTCTCCAAATCCCCCCGCGTGGTGCTGATGCTGCTGGTCTGAGGACCACACTGTCAGCGGGAATAGCCCAGACTCAAAGAGCCTGTGAAAGGCCCATGTGCACTCAAATCACTACCCCTCTGCTTCATGAGGATAGCAACAGCCGTTGTGCTCTTTGTGTATATGACGACGTTATTTCTTATATATAAGATATGTCCTTCGTACATATGATCATGTTACTTCTCCCCTAAAATCACTTTATTAAATTATTAGTCCTCTCCAGGATCCAGTTCCAAACTTTGTATGATGGTTTACACATCCCCCTAATGTCATGCCTTTGCTCAACTCACCAGGGTTAACTCCGGCCGCTTCCTCCCCTAACCATTCTAGCCATACCTCAATGCTGGCAGTTTTTTTTTGTTTGTTTTTTTGTTTTTGTCTTTTTCGTGACTGGTACTCAGCCAGTGAGTGCACCGGCCATTCCTATATAGGATCCGAACCTGCAGCGGGAGTGTCGCTGCGCTCCCAGCGCCGCACTCTCCCGAGTGCACCACGGGCTCGGCCCAATGCTGGCAGTTTTATAGCAACTCCATGGTCTCTCTGGCCTCTGCGGCTTGTCTATACCATTCCCTCCGCTGCACATCCTGACAAAAATTTATTTATTTTAGCTTACATCCTACCTATTCTGACTTCTCTGCCCTTCCTCTTCTCCAGACCTGGTCAGGGACACCTTTGATATGCTTCTGTAATTCCTCATGGTTACCCAACTATTTTAATTTTCTTTTATTTGTGTGTGTCATTTATGAAGGATAAGATGCATCTCCCTTACTCACTCTAATTTCCTAGTATAGTATTTAACACATGATAGATGTTCAATATATATATAGATAAGCGGGTATAATAAATATTAATTAAATAAACAGATATCATCAAAAATTTGGTGGAACCTACAACTTTGGTAGAAATCAACTAGAAAATATTTTGAGTAAATGACTAATGTGAATTAAGACTTAGTAATAAATCTTTCTGCAGAAAGAGCATCACCTGATCAAGTTAAATGCAACATGGGGCCCTCATAAGAGGACATGGTCATTATGGAAAAAGGAAAGACTCTTCCCTTCACTACCACTGTCCCCTCCCCACACACTCAGGAAAGGATTATCTTCGGTTTCCGTGTGTGGAGGAACCAGAGACTGATAACAACTCACTGGCTGCCCTTCATAATTCCTTGTATATAATATATAAAGTAAACTCTATATGGTTCTTTTCCCAGAGCTTAGCTTTAGGTGTTCTCAAGAAATCTTTTTGTTATCTTTATTAAATTTCAAATTATGAATTATAAACCTCATTTTTCAGGGATATACATGTGTATGTATATGTATATACATACATGCAAACATATATACACACACACATATTATATATACAAATATATACACACACATAAGTATATATGTGTATGTACATACAAATAAACACAAATACAATGCCCATATCTGAAATAAATGGGTTCCCAATTGGATGGATGTTTAATTTTGGGAAAATCAGTTTATCAGCTTCTACACTTTGACACTGAGAAGAATGTCTTCCCCAAGTTCTCTCTCTGGCTTCTGGGCTTTGCATATACTGTTCCGTTAGCTGGAATATCTTGGTGTAAAATATTTCACACTATTTGTGGAGGTTTTCACCTACAGTATGCGAAATTAGTCTAAATGGGCTTGCTCTTTCTCCCTCCTTTTCTTTTTTCCTTCCTTTCTCCCTCCTTCCCTTTTGTCCTTCCTTTCTCAGCAAACTGATAACATTTTTTATAAAGATGTAATGAGATAATTTATACAGGGAGCTTAGCATTGTGCCTGAAATTTATTGGCACTCAGTTAAATAATAGCTGCTATTATTATTCTTAACGATGGTCAAATTTCTGGCTTTCCTCTCTAATTCCCTTCCTTAAACTATTCATAGGAAAAACTGTTGACTTCAGTGAGAGTGATTTGTAAAATCAACTCTGAAAGGGTATGAAATGAAATAAGAACTTGATTATGCAATTTCAAACTCAGTGCCAAAGCTGAAAAGTACAACAGGGTTTGAGACAATGTTTGCTTCATTTTAAGTATGATGCAGGACTCAAATTTGACTCCAGAGTTCTGGGATCTGAAATCTCGAGAAGAAATGCCTTTTTTAAAAAAACATGATTGTGTCTTTCAGCTTTGATATAGTCAGGAACCACCGAGAGAGAATTGTCAGTTTTGTAGTTTGTACCCTTAGGCATCCTGCACTGAAAAGAATATTCAGTTGTTATAGCAGCAACTACTTTAAAAGTATTTTTATGCAGGTAGGTGTCTTTTTAAAAAATGGTAGCAGGGTGGCCACAAGTGAAATACCACTTGTAAACTTCTATTTGCAGCTCATTTTGAATCTGGAATAAGATTTAGGGGTTATTTGTCTGGTAGTCAAGAAATCCATTTGTGTACATTAGAAAAGATGTGTTGATGTAAAAACAAAATCTTTTTCTTCATTTAAAAATCTGGCTGTAACAACTGTTTACAGTGACAGGAGTACAAGGACTAGAGGACAATTTGTTGTTTAAAAAGAGAATGTTTTTTCAGGCTCTTAGAAAGGAAGAAAAAAATCCAAGGAAGGGATTCATTGAATCATGTCATATGTCAGAATGTCAAAATGTCTTAGGACAACATCAGACTCTGAAACTATCATGAAATATCCCAGGAAGAGAGTAGTATAATACAGTTTAACCTATCCAGAAACCAGTCTCCCATTCATTTTGAGTCTGTCCCCATAATATCAAAGGAAATTAAGGGAAAGTATATGGGCATGAGTATTACTAATGAACAAGGAATTTCTGCAAATTTTTTGGATGACAGAAAGTAGACAGGACAAGAGGAAGACCCATATCAGGGGCTTCAGAAAAGGGGGCCCAGTATGCCTGGTGGAGCTCCCAGCAGCACTTGGTTAATTCTTATGGATTACCAACAGAACAGGTAGGGCTGAAATTGGCAAGATACATGGAAGATCCATTAATGGGAGAATTGCATTTACCTGGTGTTACCACCGTGCCCTCCCATGTCTCTGAAAACAGAGCAAAGGTTGGCAGCAAAGATTACCTTAAGAAGAAGACCAAAGAATTTTTATCTAACAAAATCAAAGCAAAAATTTGGAGAAAGCTAACTATTCTAGTATGAATTTTAGTACCTGTAGAAAAGCAAACACAATCTTAACCAATGATAATTATTAAATGACGTTCATTGCTTTTCACCTGTATGGTCAACTTATGGACCACACTTAGAATACTTGAATGCAGCTGCAGAACAAAATGTAGCTATACAAATGAATGTGTAGCTGAGAAAAAGAGAGAATAAAAGCAGAGGAGCTTCCTTTGTTTTGAATAAAGGAAGAGCTACTGAGTATCTTCATTTTATGTTGTGGAAAACCAAGAGATACTGTCAAAACTTAGTGGAAAAGAAATAGATGCATGGGACTATTATTTAATGTTACAAAGATGATTCTTTTGAAGAACTGGAAAAATAATATCAGTGTTAATCTTTGGAAAGAAGAGAAGGGAAAAAGCACAAGTTTAAGGAGCTAATTCATCATATTATATGGAGTCATTTGTTGTCTAAAGATGATAAATCAAGGAGTAGAGTGATTAACATGTTACTTACTGTCAGGCAGAAAATTATCAGGAGAGCTAAAAAAAAAAAAAAACCAAGAATGAATGCCATTGTGCAACCAAACTTGGTGGTGTTTAGTGGTGTGTGCAAAGAAGTTCTGTTTTTTTATTAAAGGTGTTTTATGGTTGTTGTTTTGTTACTATGTGCATATTTGACTTAAAAATAAAGTCTTAAAAAAGTACAAAATATATGTAAGGAGAAAAGGAAGGAAGGGGTCTGACAAACATGAATGCCACCACCTCCATGGCCACTGTCACTACCCCTGCTGCTGCTTCTACCACAGCTACTGCTCTACTGTGACCCAAGATTTATTGAGTGCTTGTTGTGCACCAGACACCATGCTAAATATTTTGAATGTGTTATCTAATGTAATGTTTTTCATTTCTAGTCTCCTAGAAACAAGGGCTTATAAATTCTGACTAATAACTGTCCTGATGCTAATCTCTTTCTTTTTAAAATCCAGTTTGAGGCATAATGGTCATCTGTATATTTTTAATCAGACATCTAACTATACCTGCATGCAGGGTATTTAGAAGGCAAATTTCCAGCAGCAGCATAATATCTGTCTGCAATATTTGAAGAGCTGACATGGGAAAGATAATTAGATTTGTTCTGAAATGTTAGGAAGCATGCTAGTGGTGTAGACTGCGATTCAGGAGAGCTGCTTTGGGGTACATCTTTTTATTATTCACCACAGTTGATTCTGAACCAAATGGAGCATGCACCATGCATGGAGAAACATTAGTGGCAAGGGTTGTATTTGCTCATCTCTAGGGTCCTTTCTGCCTCCCAGAGCCTCTGATTTTCACATCCTGATGCCTTGCTTAGGCTAGATAGATAACACTTTTCTTGTGATGTGAATAGAAATCATCCTTATGATCGATAAAAGAAAATATATTAAATCCAAGTTATTTGACTTCCAGTTTTCATCTCTTAGAGATTATTTGTAACACCTTCTTTATGCACAAAAAAATCCCAAATTAAAAAAAGGCTACTCAAATACAGTACAAATATATTTGTTTACGAGATCAGGTGAGATTGGATATATTCAGAGAGGTATGGCCATAGACTGCCAGTTTGTTTAAAAGACAAAGCAAGCAAACATACCAAGCCTGGTCTTGTCTGAAAGATTGATTTTCCAATAAGGAAAAAAAAAAGTAGATTATCTCATCAAATGTTCCTTCCTACTCTGAGAGACAAATATTCCCATCATCCCTAAAGATGCTAAGTACACAGACCAATGTTTCTATTTGCTGAGCTAATGGAAGAGAAAAAAGTGTTATTCCATTTTTGGAGACTTTATAAAAAATCCCATGCATCATAAGACTTAAACTTCTAAAATTAGGTGTAATAGCCAATGAAGCCAACACTACAGGAAAGACAAGCTTCTATTTTTGCTGGTTTGGTGTTCTAACAACTTTGGTTCTGTCATTTTCCCTTCATTTATTAAGCAGCTTCTTACCTAGGTTTGTGGGAAGGAAGAAGATAATCTTCAGCTAATACTGAATATAACTGAAATGCTTCTAAAAGAATAGGCTTATTTATAATCACCCACATCCATAAACCTCGGAGTGATGGAAAGCTAGTTATCTGCCTTATTTGGCAAATTGCTGGGTCCATGAAGAAAATAATTTGTTTATAATTTTAGTTTCAAATTCATAAACTCACAGTGACTCCAGTCAGTAATAATCCAAGTGATCGGTCAACCTAGCAGTGTTTTGCCCTCATGGATCTAGTTAAAAAGGAACCAAGAAGGTGGAAAACATGCATTTTAAAAACTTATTAAAATCTTAGTATATTTTCAGTTGCACAAAGGAATCTTTGAAATTTTATTGTGAAGAAAGTAAGAAAAATGAGAGGAAACATAAGATTTTGTTACACACTGTTATTTTCTTATTACCATGTACTGTATTGAGCCCCAAACTATCAATACTGTAAACAATTTGGGAGGAATCACACTTAGAATAAATGTCTGCCAAAATCTATTAGATTTCATTTTATTTCTTTCCTCCCTTCCTTCCTCCCTCCTTCTCTCCATCTGCTCTTCCTTCCTTTGTTCTTTCCATCTTGTCATTGGATCATAAAAATTCAAACCTGCTTGGTCATAGTGAATTTGAATGTTCAGTGTTGGGGCTATTAGCACAGTTAAATTTCTACTCCTCAGTCACCACCATTACTTTCTTCTTTCTTTTGGTAAATAAGCATCCTCTTACTTCCTGAGATACCCACTTTTTCTTTTTTTCAGTATTGTCATACACAATTATCTAGGCAACCTGGCTAGATTCCTTTTCAGCCAAAAAAAAAAAAAAAAAAAAAAAAGTTGAAAAAAATCACCCCAAATCAGAACTAGCCAATGCTTGTATTGACTTTGTCATTTCAACTGCGTCGAGCATATTGTTACAATCTGAGAATGATATAATTGATAACAGATAAAATCCAAGAATGAAAAGTTTTTTTAAATGGCAAAGGATACTGATTTACATGCTCCCAGAGGGTAGTCGTTTTTCCAGATCTCTCACATTTCCCTACAAAGACATCC
The DNA here is from genome assembly GCF_027409185.1 of Cynocephalus volans. Lineage (NCBI taxonomy): Eukaryota > Metazoa > Chordata > Mammalia > Dermoptera > Cynocephalidae > Cynocephalus > Cynocephalus volans. Next base: position 15,957,181 of record NC_084468.1, read on the forward strand.
AGTGTCTGATAAAACGACCTAAGCAAAAGGTAGATGCAGCCAGGTGCAAGAAGTTTGCCTTCGTCACTCCCACGGCGTTCTATCCCCACCACGTCTATCTACCCTTCTCTAAGTGTTCCTGATGTTCTGGGTACATTGCTGTCCTATCATAACGTGAAAATGACTGGTCCACTGAAACTCAGCACATTTCTGTGATTCCTTATAAAAGTTTCTCAGAAATAGCATTCGAAACAGGTCCAACTTTCAGAATTGTAGAAGGTTTATTCACACTTGTATTTATTTTACATTATGTTCACTATTTATATATACATAGCTATGTACAGAGAAGGAGGGAGAGAGAAAGAGACAGAGAGAGAGGGAGAAAGGGAGAGGGGGAGAGAGAGCTCTTTAGGTTTATAATTTAGTTATTTATCTAGATATAGATATTGATTTATAAATCATGGACATGGACTACTATCACTGGAAAATATACCTAGGTATAAGATACAGGGAGGGGAAGGATCATTTTTAATGACTACATATATCAAGATCTTTTTATAATGTATTTGGATATCTTAATTCCCACCAGATTTTATGAGTTTATTGTTTATTTTATGAATAAATAACTTGTAACAGAGATAAAAATAATAGCAGCTCTGGCTCTGATTTTTCTTATTTATGTCTACATTTTATGCTTGCATTTTCAGTATTATCTTCAATCAATGATGTCTTTGAAAGAAATTTTTTCAAGTTATTTGTCCACGTTGTGAGGGTTAGAACTACAGCCATGACTCTTCTTCCCTGATTTCTGGTTCCCCTTGACTTCTAGGTATGTTGGAGGATTTTTTTAAGTATTTATTTTAATTCATTTTTTTTCTTAATTGACACATAATACTTGTATATATTTATAGGGTAGAATGTGATATTTGGGTGCATATATACAATATGCAATGATTAAATTAATGTAATTAGCATATCCATCACCTCAAACATTTGTCATTTCTTTGTGTTGGGAACATTCAAAATCCCCTTTACTACTATTTGAATTTATATAATAAATTGCTGTTTACTGTAGTTTCCTTACAGTGCTACAGAACACTAGAACATATTCTTCCTGTCAAGCTGCAATTTTGTTTTCATTGGCCACCCTCTCCCTATCCCTCCACCACCCTAGCCTTATCAGTCTCTAGTAAACACTATACTTCTATGCAATCAACTTTTTTAGATTCTGCATATGAATAAGAACATGCAGTATTTCTCTGTCTGTGCCTGGCTTATTTCACTTAACATAATTTTTTCCATGCTCATCCATGTTGCCTCAAATGTCAGGATTTCATTCTTTTTTTATGGCTGAATAGTATTCCATTGTGTGTATATACCACACTTTCTTTATCCGACCATCTGTTGATGGACATTTAGTTTGGTTCCTAATCTTGGCTATACATGAAAGTGCAGGTATCTCTTCAACTTGCTAATTTCCTTTCCTTCGGATATACAAGTATACCCAGTAGTGGGATTGCTATATCATATGGTAGTTCCATCTTAGTTTTGTGAGAAATTTTCAAACTGTTTCTGTAATAGTGTGCTAATTTGAATTCCCACCAACAGTGGATAAGAGTTCTACTTTCTCTGCATCCTTACCAACATTTATTATTTTCTGTCTTTTTGATAATAACCATTCTAATTAGAGTGAGATGGTGTCTCATTGTGGTTTTAATTTTCATTTCCCTGATGCTTAGTGATGTTGAGCATTTTTTCACATATCTGTTGGTCATTTGTATGTCTTCTGAGAAATGTCTATTCAACTCATTTGCCCATTTTAAAAATCAGATGATTTGGTTTTATTACTGTTGAGTTATTTGAGTTCTTTATATATTCTAGATATTAATCCCTTGTTGGATAAATACTTTGCAAATATTTTCTCCCATTTTGCAAGTTGTCTCTTTGCTCTATTGATTGTTACCTTTGCTGTGCAGAAGCTTTTTAGTTTAATATAATGTTTGAGGATTTATCTGTTCCTTTGAGGCTAGGTGTAGGCATATGACAATTTCTAGCTTATGATATTGGGCAAAAATGGCATACGTTACTTCTGTGACAAAGCATTTAAGTGTTGGTATAAAACCTCTTGTTCTCTCTTCTCATTGTTATAATCAGTGACTTTCCAAGTTGGAAAGTATTCATAGAAGTTACAATAATTTCTTCCTATTGCTCAAAAGCCAATCTTGACAGCATTTTAGGATGATGCAATCTTTACAGAGCAAATCCAAAGAATTATAGGATTATGAACAGAATTGGGTTTCCTGTGGAATATAGTACATGGCCCCACATTCTGTGTTCTCCTTAACATAGTAACTATTATCAGGGTTGAAAATATTTAACATGATTGGTTGATTCCTACCTTGCAGTAAACCAAATCAAAGAATGGGAAGCTCTAAGTCCATTCTGTAGCTTAACGAACATGCCATGGCATGCTACAGTTAGAAATATCATGAAGTCTTTGCGCTTTAGTGAATTCACAAGCCATAAAATGAAAAAGATATAAATTATTCCAGGGAGTATTTACAAATCAGTATTAAAAGAGAAGTAAGGCATCTCCAACTTTGGAAGAGGAAATTTGTCTTGATTGAGAAGCATATTGAAAAAGCAAGGGCTTGTTTTAGTGATTTTGAAGTATCCTGTGAATTTCTGTTGGAGTGTGTTGACCTTTAGCTTAAGACAATGTCTTGTAAGGAATCGATTTTTACAGGTCCCTCAGGAGGTTCCAAAAGGCATATTCCAGTACTTTGGTTTTGAGACAAGAATAGTTGTATATATCAGGAATGTGATCAGTGTCTAAAAAGGGATTTAAAAAAACTGTGTTAAAAGGCAGTCTTCTAACAGAGTCAACATAATGATTAAAGACTGACATTTAAATAGCTTGTAATAATCACGTATCTACCATTCACTCACAGTGTGTTAGATGAGTTAGTTTTTCTACTAAATAATAGGTACTGGTTTGCAAAGACAAATAGGACACAGTTTAGTCTCTTTTCTAGAAGGTCTTAGAAACTGGTGGAGGAGACAAAAAAATCCATCAATTATGAAAGACTGAAGAAGAAAGCATGATGACAGAAACACAGGGCTTCTCACTTTGGGGAGGTGGGGGAGGGATAAGGGGAAGGCTTCCTAGAAGAAGGGACTGTTGCTCTGGGAAGGCTGGCCAGAAACGTCGAAGCGGAGAGCACATTCCAAGACAATACGATTGGTCATGAAATACCCAAGAGAACATTGCTTATTCAGAGAGTTACAGAAGGTTTGTTTCATTTATTTCTGATTTATTTCATTCACTACTTCAAGAAATATTTATTGATACTATATTCCAGATACTATGTTATAAATCAGGATTATAATTCTGAGTGAGAGAGACATAGTACCTACCATGAAGTTTAGAATATAGTAGAGGAGACATTAAAAAAAAAAGTCACTATAGTGTGATAAGGTGCTAGCAAAGGTGAGGTATAGAGAGTCAAGACTACCATTGGGACCCGTGTGCACCCATGTTTCCTGCCATGGGGAGGAAGACATTCTGAAGTGAGAGAAGATGGTGCTGAAAGGTGCAAAGGTGTAAGAAGAAAAGACAATAAAAAAGTCCTGGAAGTGTTTATGTGCCTGCTTCTAGCCATTCCTGAAGTCCCCGTACATCTTGATTCACCTACTGTATTGGTTATTTCACTACTTCCTGAATCCACAAGTCCTCTTGGCTTAACTAGATCAAGTTGAGTTAAGCTTACTAGCAGTCAAGAATGATATAAAAAAAAAGAGTCCTCATTAATACAGCTCCATATTCTCTTCTCCTGGACTAGCATTGTATCGTGATTACTTATTATACTTATATTTTTTCCTTCTCAATTAAAGTATGAACAAGGAGGGGTCATATGCTGCCATCTTTGTTTTCCAGCATGCTTTTCATTCATGGCAAATGAGAGACGTCTCAATGCCATGGCGGGACTAAGGAATGCATGTCACCTTGCTGGATTATAAATCAGGAGGCCCTATTTCTAGACACTTCCCATCACTAGCTGTGTAGCCTCTGGCAAGTCACTGTATGAATCCACACTTTGGTTTTCTCATGTGTATAGTAGACATGTTAGATTAGATGCTCTCTAAAATCCTTGAGTTCTAAGTTTGGATGAGTCTGTGATTCTCCCCAATTAGGTGGTCAGGCTTCAATGGGGTCCACCAATGAGTGTTGCTTTCATATACTTTCAAGGTACTTAGCTTAGAGGTTTTTAATATTGGAGTGTGTGCTTTAAGGTCAGAAAGTCTTAGTTCCTAATCTTTGCTCTGTTTAATCTCCATCAATCTTAGCTTTCTCTTCTGCAAAGTAGAAAATATAAATTCCCATTTTGTAGTCATTTCGAAGATTAAATGAGGTAATGTACAAAAGGTACAAGATATATTGCTCAGCACTTAAGTACTGGAAATGTTAGCTCACCTCCCTAGCTTATACAGAATAATTACTCAATAAATGTTTGTTGATTGTTTGGCCTTTGGTTTTAGTCCAAAACAAAAGGAGATGATAAAGTTAGGCAACAACTCTGCAGTCTTCTCTCTTTATTGCACTTGCCTGAGAGGAGAAAACAAGAACCGTTGATATTTTCATATTCATATGCCTCTTCCTAGTTCCAAATTTTCAATATCTATTTAACAAAACAAATCTACTGAGTGTTGACTCTGTGAAAATCACTGCCTTAGATCCTCTAGTGTAAAAGAAGTGTGCCCAACATGCTGAGAAGGGAAATGAGCAGTTTGAAACCAAATTACCTGAAACTCCAATTAGGAAATATAACCTGACAAATACCCACCTGCTTTTGGGGGTGTTGAGGTAGACTGAATTTGATTGTCATAGAAATGAGAACAGTGTATATGTAAGAGGATCATTTTATTCCCGAGTTTCTGTCATATCCACTTCACCAACCAATTCCTCCTCCTTGGTGAAATGTAAGCTTTTTTCTATAGCTATTTCTTCTACCTACTGGGACACAAAATTGTCAGCTACATACAAATGGAAATCAGATGAAGAAGATTTCTGCAGTGGGGTTTTTTTCCGCCTATACTCTGTAATCTTCCCCAAACTCTTGCTACCCATGGTTTGGAAACATATGCTTTCCATAAGTTGAAGTGTTAGGTTTTAGCGAGGTCAGAGAAAAATCAATAAATAACACTGTGGCTCTGAAGTGATATTGTCTTTACAAATTGTCACTTTTTACAGGTGTTTCATTTCTTAAAAATGTAGTTAAAGGTGTTCGAACTGCAAATATCTTTCTCCATTGTTTTCTGGTGGGGAAAAATATTTCTTCAATGCAAATATTTTCTGAATTCTGTAAAGACATTTGAATTGGACCCTGGATACTTGCAAAGAATGCCCATTTTCATTGAATCAAAATTTTAAGCGAATCTGCTTTTTCAGCTAGTCGTATTGTTTATTAAAATAATTTTTAAAAATAGGTTAAATTGAGTTTTTTGGCAGGCCAAATGTCAATTTCTTCAGGTCAATTTCTTCAGGTCAAAGGTCAATGGAGTAACTACTTGGTGACTCCTATGGACAGAATTGTGTCCTCCCCAAATTTATAGTCTCCCAATGTGAGACTATTTGGAGGCAGGGCTTCTGGGAAATAATTAGGTTTAGATGAGGCCATGAAGGTGGGAACCTCATGATAGAATTATCGCCCTTCTAAGAAGAGACACCAGAAAGTTTGCACTCTCTCTTCCATGTGAGAATACAGAGGGAAAGTGGTTTCTGCAAGCCAGGAAGAGGGTCTCATCAGAACCCGAACATGCTGGCACCCTGATCTCCGACTTACAGCCTCCAAAACTGTGAGAAAATAAACTTCTGTTGTTTAAGGCACCCAGTCTATGATATTTTGTGATGGCAGCCCAAGCAGACAAATCCAATCTCATCTTCCCTTCACGTATATATGTTGTTTCAAATTTGGAAAGCAAAGAAGGAATTCTGTGGTTGAGTTACTTTCTAGGGATAGTCATGGCAAATAGTGTTGATTCATGCCACTGTCCTGTTTATCTGAGCAAATAGGTGGTTCAGTGTGTCATGGAGGTGGTGGATGGGAACTGTGCAGTCTCTTCTCACCGTGGAAATAAGATGGATTCACTTAAGAGTGGCCTTGAGCCAATCATGAGAAACTGGCCCAGGATGCAACAAAACTCCCCTGAAAGATGGTGCTAATTTATTACTTTGCATGGACAGAACCAGGAGTTTGTTTGCTGCCTCCCTTCTTCCCCCAATACACATCAACTTTAACCTCTAAACTAAAACTGATGACAGAGAGGGAATGCAATAAATGGCAGCTAAAATCTATTCAGTGCCTGTGTTGTTCTGGATTCTCTGCTGGAGGCTTTCTGCAGATTGTTTAGCTTACATAATTACAGTACCCCATCAATCTAGGCATTTTTTCCCCAACATAGAGTTGTGCAGAGTGAAGTTTATGGAGAGAACTTGATTGAATAGACTAGTATCACACGGTGATTAAAGGTGGGGCTGAAACTTTAATGCAGGGGTATCTCTTGTTTACATCATGCCTGAGTGATCTTGGCTACAACACCAGCCTCATGATCATTTTCCTTAAAGGGGCAAGAAGAGATCTTTCATCTACTGGGAGGACCCACTCTTGTGAGCAAAGCCATAGTACTGAAGGAAGAATTGTGTCTGGGGTATGGAGCAAAAATTTCAACCCTTACCTGGAGCTGTTGTCTTTGCTTCTTCCCTGATGGGAAGGAAAGGAGCTTAATAACAACCAACCTAGAGGCAAGACAGCTAGAGTTTACTGTCTTCTCTTGTATCCTTGGAAATAACTCTTAAGTGCAGAGTTACAACAAGTTTAACTAACAGAAAATATTTTATATGTTCAATTCAAATATGGCATGGGCAGACAATATGCTGACTGTGACATATAAAGCAAAAATGGACTGTATTACAGGTAGAAATTGAGAAATTCCTCATTAGAATGAGTGATTTTTAACATGTATCTCTCAGTAATTGATCAATGTAGATTATTCAATCAACAGAATTAAATCTTATGTAAGGGATACACATAGGGTCCTTCATTGAAAAATCAGAGAATACATATTCTTCACACAGATTATCTACAATAACTGACCATGCACTAGACTGCAAAGAAAGTCTCAATAAACTTAAAAGACTTGGAAATATCTAGACCATGCTGCATTGACTGCAAAGCAATTGACTTAGAAATCAGTTACAAGAAGATAGCATTTAGAAAGTCCTCAATATAATTAATAAAAAATTATTTTAGATATTTAATATTCTTTATAACTGAACAAAAATGAAAATACTACACACCCAAACTTGTGGACATTTTGAGAATAGCATGAAGAGAAATACATAACATTGAAAAAGAAAAAAGCCTGAAAATTAATGAGCTAAGTGTCCAACTAAATAAGTTAGGAAAAGACAGACATACAGAATAAATTCAAAGAAAATAGAAAGATGAAATTAACAAAAATAGGAGAGGTTAATGAAATATAAAAATAAACAATAGTAAGAAATAATGTGAAAAGCTCTTTGAAGTAATTAATAAAAGAATAATACTGTGGCAATAATCAACCTAAAAAAAAAAAAAAAAGAAAGAAAGAAGGCACAAATAAATACATATGGACTAAGTAAAGGAGGCCTGAATAAAAGTAAACTTGGTTTGAAATATAAAAATACGGCCGAGCCCGTGGTGCACTCGGTAGCGTGCTGCGCTAGGAGCACGGCGATGCTCCCGCCGCGGGTTCGGATCCTATATAGGAATGACTGGTGCACTCACTGGCTGAGTGCCGGTCATGAAAAAAAAAAAAAAAAAAAAAAAAAAAGAAATATAAAAATACAACTAATTATTTTGGATTATGGATTCTTTTTCATTTTCCTGATTTTTTATTAAAGCAGAAAAAGCCATCAAAAGGCTAAGCAGAGCAAGCACTGTTATCTAACCCCTTAGGCAGAGTCAAGGAGCATTATTTGATAATGAAACCTTTAGGAGAAAGGCCTTTAGGGGAAATTCCATAGGGGAATATTTAGGAACCTGGAAAAATATGTAGAGGATTCTTAAAGCAAATGTACTTCACAGGGCCTGGTTTTCCAAAGCCTTGCAGTTTCAAATATTGACCTTATGGAGGACTGGAAATTTTCCTCAGGCTGTAAAGTCTCTGGTGTAAGATAAAGATTTGTGGCACAGCAAGGTTGCTGGCTCAAAGACAGACTAGTTAACCAATTAATATGTAAAGATACTGGGAAATTGCTTTAAGAAGAAATGTTTGCTAAGATCAAGCTTTTGTTGGTGGATCACTTAATTGTCTAATGGAATGTCATCTGACTTGTTTCACTGAAAGTTACCAGCCTCTATTGTTAAACTATAACCCCATCTATGTTCTCTTCCTTTAATTTCCTGGTCTGGAAAATAAATGCAGGAAGAGAACTTCAATTCGGGGTTAATTTCCCAAGGAAGGGCTGCCTCTTGCTTGATGGTTCCGGGGAAGTTAATCACTTTGGGGCTTCTCACTGCTCAGAAGAGATGGGCTTTGAGAAATCCTTTGCAGCTCCATCACCCAGGGGAAGTAGGGTGACAAATCCGTGGGGGGCAAAACAACAAAAATACATACATATATTTTTTTCAGAGTATACATTTACATTAAGCTTCTGTTTTTCTAATCTCTTTGGTCTGGATTTTGCCCAGTCACTATCCCTTTCGGCCAATGCTTTTGCCAAGATAACCATTGGCTTTCTGATTGCTGATCCAATGGTCTATTTTCTGTTTCTGATCTTTTGACTTTTGTGCAGCATTTGCCACTCTTGACCTCCTCTTCCTCCCCTTCCTCCTCCAGGAATCACTATCTCCTCTTGCATTTCAAAACATCACCATTTACTCAGGCTTAATATGCCCTATTACTCTTCTCTGAACTATTCTCTTTCTCTGATGCAGAAGATTCTCTTTTGATGAGGTGGTAACATTCTCTGAGGCTTCCACTACAAACCTTAGTGTTATTTTTCTTCATTACTCAATGCATCCTTTTGCTTCAGAAATAATTCCCATATTTGTCTCCTCTTCTCTGTTGATATAACGTCTACCTTTGCTTCATAGACTCATATGTTTTACAGGCTGCTCTTTTGAGATTTTTCAGAATGTTTATGCTCCCAAGCAAAAAAAAAAAAAAAAAAAAAAAAAGAAAAGAAAAAAAAATTCCTCAACTTTCCAATAGTATATTTCTTATTCTCCAAATTGCTCCAGGATCCTATCTCCACTGTCCACTTTCCCTTCCCTGTGGCTGCCATTTTGTCTAACTTCAAGCCTTGACTTACACTCTCTTCTCTTTGTGTTGTTAGGAGGAGCTTTATGTTCCACTTCCATGAGTTTGATTGAACAAAGCAGCTTCCAGGCCACATAGTGACAGGTAGGTACATGACTTCTCTAAGAAACTATACCAAACTTTCTTTCTCCAATGCATTTTCTTGTTTTCCAGCTCTTCGGGATGGTAATCTTCTTTCCCTCACCTGGAACTTCCTTGAAATTTTATTTTTAGTAACTCTTCCTTTTTTCTCAAGAGAAGTCAAAATCTTTCTGATGACCGACAAGGTTTCATCTGGTCTAGCCCCAGTTAGCTCCCTCACCATCTTCACATTCAGCTGTTCTGCTTACTCAGCCCCAGTTTTACTGGCTTCATCACTGTTCTTCAAACTCAACATGAACAAAGAGCCAGAAATCTTTGAACTGGCTGGTCCCTCTGCCTGGATATTTTCCCCCCAATTGTCCAAAGGAGTCACTCCTTTTCTTTGGAGACTTTGAACAAATGTCACATTCACAGTGAGTCCTACCCTAATTACCCAGCTGACTCCTCTATGCCTATTGTTTTAAAATATAGTGTATTAAATAAAGTGTATTAATATACTCCATGCCTGTTGTGTTAAAATATAGTGAAAATTTGAGGTACAGTAAAGCCAAAAGATCAGAAAATGATTGCTATTGAAAATATAGCTTGTTATTCACAGTTCCCAAGAGCTCACCATGGCCTGGGAGGCCATGCAGGGAAGCACTAGAGTCAGTCACAAGGCAGAGAGAAAGCAGGGAACTGTGGACAAGAGCCTTTATTGTGACTTCTGTAGGAAGAAATGGGCAAGGCAGAACAAGCAGGCTTTAGACTGGCAATTTGAGTGATTTCAGCAGGATCTGGGACATAGGAGATGTACCTAGTTGTCTGGCACCTGGCCCTGGGGTGATTAGGGCAGGTGTATAAAAGCCTAGAGTGAGAGCCCGATGAAGGTGATAGTAGGGGGTGCAGACTCTGGATTGTTTGGTTTGTATTTGGAAAGGATGCCCTAAGGAGAAGTTAGGAGCAGGTAAGGGGCAATGAGGGAGGTAGGAGGCCAAGGCAAGGTGACTCAGGCATATTGCTGGGTTGTTTAGAACAAGGCATACCTGGCACAGGCATGTAGGGCAGATGTTAAAGCATCACGTTCACAGAAGCTAGGGACATGGTTAATACATCTGCAATCCTAATTCCCTTTTCTTTTTTCCATAGCATTTTACCCCCTCCTATCATACTTCACCATTTGTCCATTATGTTTATTTATCTATTACCTGACTGTCCTCTTTAGACTATAAGCCTGAAGAACAGGAATTTTTTTTTCTATTCTACTGACAATGCCAGAATCTAGAACAATACTCAGCATGTGTACGTGCTCAGTAACTATTTATAGAATAAACAACTTCAACTCTACAAACTATAAACTGTTGGCAATATGTCTCATGTCTCACTCAAGACTCTGAGATGCTGTACCCTGGCAGAAGATCTCTCTGGCCCTTGATTATTCATGAAGACAGGACGGTCTGGACTCTAGAAACAAAATCGAACTGCCTGAGAGATCTTATTGTTAGTACATCTGATTTTCAATTTGTTTTTATGTTGAAGACTATCTGGACAAAGTATACGATGGCCCTTCAAAAAGTTTGTGGAAAAACAGAATTAAAAGATACTACGAATCTTTCCATGAACTTTTTGAAGTACCCTTGTATGGAATAATGCTCATATATTTAGAATTCTAAACTCAAGGTCTCACAAGCTGCCTTCTTCGTTGATGGATAACAATGCTTCCACACCTGTGATCTTCATGTTATGGTGAATTCTAATCCAGAGGTTGTGTGTCTGTGCACACACATACTGTCCATGGAAGTGGGTTTCACAGGTGGAAGGAGGAGAAGAGAGTGTGCATATACTTCTGCAGACATGTTGGAGAATACAAGGCCCAGGATGATATTCTTGGCAGCTTTCTATTTCTTCTTTTCTAGTAAATTTCAGCATCCCTTTATATATTTTGAGGAGTAATTACTATGGTAACTGTTAAAAAAAACTCAAAAGCATTGTAGCTTTACATCCACCACTTAGAGCTTCTAATAAAGGGAGCTTCCCAGATACTTAATGCCCTAGTCTTTTCTTTCTAATTACATACCATATTTACTTTACTTTATACAATGAAAACACAGAGACTTGTGTTATTAATGTCTGCATCAACTTGTCTTTATCAGAAACTCATTGCGGGATTTGGATTTCATTTTGGATACATCAACAAAATGATTATGTCCCTTGGACAAATCTCCTGAATTTAAACATATTTTTTATTTTGTGCTTAAAAAATGCCTTCACCTCTATGATAGAATGGGAATATTTAAAAAATCTCATGTGATAGGTATTATGCTTATGACAAATGTTGTCAAAACACTATGGAGATCAGTCTATACTAGAGGTTTTTTTCTTACCACCTACTTTCTTTAAAAAAAATTGAGAACTACATACTGAGACAAAAATTATGAAAACATACTTGGTATGCTTGGAACTAGAGGCTCTGTCTTTTGTTGTTAAAATATACTATAAAGATCGAATGTCTGGAGAGATGAAATCCATTTGGCTTTTAGCTGCCATGCATAATATATTGAAATACCACAATTGCCAGTTGGATCTCTTCCTATGTTCTCTATACTTGCACAATATGCTTTCTCCTAGGCGTGATAATGAATGATAAAAAATTATACCAGTTGGTGGCAATGTTGTTTTCAAAGCAATGGTCACTTAGTTAAAGCCACAGGACTGTGTTGATTTTCCCCTCATAAACTCTGTTATTTTGAGTTTCTAACTTATGCTACAAGTTATTTCTGGCTTAAAAATGAATCCAGGTTTTCTATAACCCCCAAGTATTCATCTTGTTATCTTTAAATCTATTTCATCACTGAAAGCAAACTAAAGATGAGATAATAAATAGCAGGGTTGTGTCCCTTAGAAAAGCAAATTCTGAAGACCGCAGGAAACTATGGCAAACATTGCCTTGCCTCATCAAGAAATTATACATACGTGCAGTGGAAAGCAATTTTGGACCATGGTTCTCAAATGCCTTTCATCTGGTATCTTGTTTCAGAGCTTATTACTTAATAGGCAGAATATGTGATATTTAGTGAAAACTTCCCCGAACATCAATTTTCATCCAACTAAAATCAGAAAGCCTTCCAAGATAAGCAATTGATAAAGTTTAACTGTCTAAAATAATTTCATGTGTAGAATGGACAGATGGAATACCAGAATACATCTGGTGGTTGGAAATTGAGCACATCCATTCACTGGCCTAAACTTGTGTTAGAATTCTTCTCCCTCTGGCTCAAATTTCAGCTCTTCCAAGAACACTTTCCAAATCACACCCCGATTTGAATTAATATTTTGACTTTAACTTTTACCAACTTCTAAAACACTTTATTCTTATCTTCACTGTTGCAGTTATCACAACTTGATTTATATTGATTATTTGTACACACATTACTCTCATTAGATGTCAATATAATTCAAAAAGTTTACTGGACACCAACCATTTGCTAGTCATACTGCTGAACATGAGTATAGTGAAGTTTGCAAAGTCAGTGGCTTAGTCTTATCCAATTGTGTATCCTTCCTTGTTCCTAGAAACATATGTTTGTCGACTTGGATGAAATTTGAGCCCTTATCTTTAAAGAGTGATGCTGGTGTATTTGTTTCTTGGGTAAATGCAAGTTGCAAACCTAGTGTCAAGAACCAAATAGATGAGTCAATTAAAAGATAATGGGCTGAGACTCAGAGACTCAAACACCAGGGAAAAAACAGGTGGAGGGACAGAAAATGGAACAAATGGGCTTAGCTGGGAAGATAGAAAGTGGAGAAAACAATATAGTCATAAAACAGAAACAACAGCCCCACCTTTATTGTGCTAGAGACTGTGCTATGTGCTTCCTTTGAATTAACTTATTTAATCCTTCCAACAATTTTGATGGTGGGCAATCTTATTATTCCCCTATTACAGATGAAGAATGTTATAGGTACTAGTGTTAGTTGCCTATCCTAGTTCTATTTCTCAAGTTTTCTTTTCTCTCAGGATCCTGATTTGGTTCAGATATTCACCTCTCCATGACACAGACCAAATACCTCCCAGAAAACTGACGCTGTCTTTAGCTCTAGGGGAGGTGCACATTGGTTTAATGGTAACTCCATTCCTTGCCAGTAATTTGTGCAGAAACTTAGGCCTAAGATGTTCAACTCATGGCACTGCCTGGCCCTAGGAGTTTTGAGAAATAGGCACATTACACAATTCAGGCTGAAAGTTTGCTTGGGGGCTCTTAGGAAAGAAGAGATCCTTCACTCTGAAGAACGTGATCCTGAAAGCAAATCTCATTTCCTCTCAATTTTGTAGTGAACAGATATGAAGCCAGAAACTGCTAAAGACATTTTGTCACCATGACCAAACTTCCAGTTAGATGAACCAACTCATTTACTCTTTTTAATGTCAATATGTGTCAGACATTTTGTTTTGATTTGTTAGTTGCTGCTGAAAGCATCTCGAATGACACAAACATGAAGCATGCAAAAATTGAAGTGACTTTTCCAAAGTCACGTGTATGGTAAGTGAAGGACCACCTTCAAACTCAATTTCACGTGGCCATAGCCCATGCTCTAAACACTTTTCTGCATTACCTCCCTGTGGCAGCCTGGAGAAATTCTACATGCATCTTGTGAGAGTGTATCTGTACATTTGCTGAGCTAACTTGGGTTTCTTCTTCTGCTTCTTCTGTGTAATAGGCTTCTGCTTCTACTCTACCACTTTTACTGACCACTTCTACCCAATGTAGACACTGTTTTATTGGGGCCCTGATGCAATATCTCCAGCCAGTTCATTCCTCTCTACTCCAGTGACTTGAGCCACTTTCTTAAACTCCTGGTTACTGACTGCAAGGCTGTTTCAACTCAGACGAATCTCTCAGGAATCACAATGATTCACTCACCTGTGAAGCTCTGTCTCTTCAGACCACACCTGTGTCTGTGCAGACTCAGCAGCTCAGTCTCCTAAGAAATGCCACGGCAATCCTGATGTGACTGAGTTCATTCTGTCTTGTGACACTGTGATTTGGGCTGCTGCTCCCCTTTCTCTTAGTCTTAAATAGGTTCAAGACGGTCCTTCTCTTGCCAACCCAGCCTTTAAGATCCTATGCCTTGCAGTTGAAGTGGGACTTTGCTGGACAGTACATTTGTTTTGGTCAAAGATGAATCATTTATACCACTAACTATCATACAAGGCATCATGTGATTAAGAGTTAAAATGGACAAAATGCAGTTTATGTAAAAAAGCACATTAATCCACATTCATTGACAGGAAGGAGAAGAAAAGGCAAAAAGAATGAAGGAGAAATTAATACAGTTGTCGAGAATTTGTATCATGTCTTTAACAAGCTTCTGAGAACCCACAATAGTTAATGGTCTCCCTCTGCCCTGCCTTCTAACTCTACCTCCTGATGGTTTGTGCTGGCTTCTTTCAAGAGTTGGAGTCCTTGCTTGGTGAATTTGAAAAATGGAGACACAAATAGCTGGTGTATTGAATTGCCCCAAGGACATAATGAAGTTATCTTGGCAGATGAATCAAATAGTACTTAAGCAAAAATCAGGAAGATAATCTAATGTTTATACAGTATTGCCAAAAGTCACATCTTTTAAGAGTTCAGAGGAGAACTAACTGCCTGGAAACTTTGATAAATGTATGTTGACATCCTAAAAAAGAGTGGCCATTCAATTGCTTCCATACTATATCAGCTGAACCAGGAGATGAAAAGCATATGGTTGAAAAATGCCCCCAAGTTCACGAGGCCTTGGACTGTTTCTAAAACATTTGATATTAATACCTTTTCAAGTTGGTCTCATAGAATTTCCTTTCAACCAAGAAATCTGATGGGGGAGGGAGGATTAGCCCAAGTTAGGAGTCAATTCAGATTAAATACACCAATTTATTTATTTATGTATTCATTTATTCATTCATCCAGTCTGTTGTTCATAAACCCTGCAAATACTTATTGGGCACTCACTTTATGATAGACTCTGTGTTAGGCTCCAAGCCTACAAAATGAATGAGAAAAGATGTTCCTTTAAGAAACACAATGTGGTGGGATATAGAAAAAAGGGTTAGAATCCTATAAATACCCAGTTCAATGTGTTGTGACTGATACACACCTTGTCAGAGACTGGAAAGATGACAAAGAGGGTGAACTAAACTCTCGAGGGAAGAAGGCAGCAATGAAATGACATGTGGACAGAAACATAAAGGAAGAGTATGTCTTTACCATACAGACAAAGGGACAAAGAATTACAGGATAGAAGAACGAGGTACAGAGACATGAAGCAGCTGCAAGAGTTTGGTGATATTAGTTCCTCAGGCCCTAAAGGGAGGGAGAGCTCATGAGGCTGTCATGACTAATGGGGCTGGATTGGAAAGGGCCCCGGGTTAAGACATTTTGATTTTACACTCAAAGTAAGGGCTAGTCCTGAAAGACTTTGTTTTGGTGAAAGATGCCTCAGAGAGTTTACTTGGCAATTGAAAAGAGAAAGGAGAAGAGAAGAACAATATATATTTATTATAACTAGAATTAGCATGTGATTCTGTCTGACCTGAAGATTCTTCAGGTGAAATGACCCACTCTTCCTTCTGAAGAGCAACCTCTCCACCACTTTGTATGTACATGATGGGAATGACTTCATCTTCTGGATCTGGGGGCAGGGGAAATCATGAGACCCCGTCCTAGCCAGCACTACACAGCCAGTGGCTTAATTAGTCTGTACGAACTGTGGCAAGCCAATTAATTACTCTGAGTCTCAGTTTCCTCAATTGAAAAAGAGTAATATACTTTTGCATTTCACACAATGTGTTTGGAAGGTAAAGGATCATAATTAAAGTGAAAACATCAGAGTAACAATTACGTAGTAGGTCTGCCATAAATATTGGTTGCATTTAATTCCCTCATGTTCAGTGTGAGGAGCTAATGAGAGGATGTACATGGGATGGTTTAATACAAGGATATGCAAGTGTTAGTTAATTATTCTTCTGGGTAGAATTAGAGTATTAAGGGAAGAAAAGTGAGTAAGAAGGGAGTACAGAGATGATCTGGATCAACCTCAACTTTTTAAATCAGTGTATTAATTCATACCTTAATACTTTTCAAAGATGAAATAGCATCATTTATAAGTGAGGAAACTAAGGCCCTGAGAGAAGACGGTCTCAAGGGTACATGGTTTCCTGGTCAGAGAGCAATGTTAGGACTGCCTCCCCTTAACCCAGGCAATTGCATTTTCTCTGATACTTTCTTCTTTTACATGAAATTGATATAGCAATATATTTAAATTGTTTAAATCTATCTTAAAAACCAAGCAAAGTTAGTTTTTTCTTTTGTTATTTTCTGATTGAGAGCATCTGTTGTGTATGCACACACAGACACACGAATACAGACATATAAAGTATTCTAATGTCTGATATCTATATACTGGTTATGGAATCTCCAATATTGTAGGTAAATTCAATTACTCCTAGTTAAAAATACACTTGTTATATAGAGGAATAAATAAGAAATGATATTCATTGAGTGACTGCAATGAGCCATGCATTTAACACCTATGAATTATATACTATAATCATTCCCATTTTATAGATGAAAAGACTGAGGCACAGAGAAGCTCATACACTGTTCTAAATTTACATAGTCATTTAGTGGTAAAGCTCAGATTCAAATCCAAGTCACTGACTCCAGACCTCCTTTTCAGGTTCTAAAAAAAGAAAACAAAAAAACAACATCAACTTGTGAAAATCAGCCAGGATGTTATTTCTAAGGCAATTTTGGAGATAAATTCCTTAGTCTCACACAGAGATTTCCCTGGCATTTTTTAAGCTGATCTCAAAAAGTGTCAAGCTCTTACATGAGACTGCTTACCAATGTTTGAGCCAAAAATGGATAGGAAGGGTGAGCTGGCGTGGCTCTCTTACAGAGTTCACAGGTGAGCCTTGAACTGGAGCCTGCATGGCTGAGGAGTGATTTTGCTTCTTAGACACAAAGCTCAAAGCCACCTCCTCATTCTTTTTCTTAACTCCATTGTTCCTTCCCCAATCAACCCTAACCTGTACACAAATTGGGTCTATCAGACACACTGTCATGCAGAGAGAAGGCATGAGAAACTGTTGGAGTGTGGTGGGGAAAGATAAAGCAAAAAGCATTGGAAAACGTGTAGCTAAAGTAAGAATTGTACTTGACTGGAATGAGAGAATATTCCAGGAGATGAAAGCCTGGGGATTTGAGATTAGAGATGAGCACAGATCTTCCTCCCTTTATATGTTGGAGGGGAGAGAGCAGACAGCTAAATTTCCTATCATTCACCCATATCCTTCTGCTCCATTTGAGGGAAGCTTATTGATCATAAGAACAAGCAACAAAGAACCAAAGGCTTCTAGATTTCTTTTCTGATTAGAGGCTAGTGAGACTTCTGGATGTTCCAGATTACCTAAATTTGCTAAGAAATCATCCCTACAGCAGCGCCTTAAGAACTGCACAACAAATTTTGTATTCAATAGGAGCCTACATTAGATCCATTTAATTTAAATCTGAAGAATTACATCTATCTCCGAAATGTAGTGGAAATTCAGCCTCTAACGTTGTAGTATGCCACACTCTTGACAATTTTATAAGGAAACACAATGCGTATACAGTTTTTCCAAGAGTCATCTTTGTGTCAGCTATGCATTCATTTTAAATGTCTTTTATATTCCTTCAGTAAGTAATGAATGTTCTTTGCACTTTCACTGGCTATTTTATGTAATCAGCTTTTTTGGACAAGTGGACAGAAAACATTTGTTGAATGGCTTGTGATAAAAGCTGACAAGAATGGTTGAGAATGTTTTCCTCGCTTACTTTATGCAACCGTGGAAGAAATTAGATATGCATGTCTTACTGAGGGTATCTCATTTTGAGACTAAGCTGGTGCTCTTGAAACAATGCTAATTTTCCAATTAGAGTCCATGTAGACCATGGAGCTCCTTATGAATGAAAATCAAGCATGGATTGCATTTAGACAAATTCCATGAAGCAAGATTAACAATGGACAGGGTGAAGGAAATTGCTGCCGGCTGTAGTCTTTTATAAATTGTTAGAGCCAGAATTTAAGAATCATCTAACCAAATTCCTCACTTCATAAAGAGACATTGAGACACAGAGAAGGAAATGGTCTACCCAGTATTGCACAGGTCTCATTGCTTCCAGCACAGTGCTCTTGTCCATCCCAGGGAGATCTATGTTTGGATTTTTATATACTCTTCCATTTTAGAGTTGATGTCACTGTTTCATTTAACATCAGATATTTATTGATTAACAGTAATGATACCATGTTTATTTGAAGTTTTGTTTTTGCAGTTGCAGTGTGGTTGTGTATTAGTTTATCATTTTCATTTCAATTTTTTTTTTCTTTCAGTGACTTCTTTGCCACTTTACCAAATGGATTTATCACAAAGTTGGTGAACTGGAGGATACAGAAATTTACTTTTATACCATTTGCATTTTTCTAACTGGCTCAGAGACTGGAAAACTGTATTAAACTGTAGCTTTTTTCTTTCCCAGAATATGTCAAAATGGACATGCTTTGTATGTGCCTCTAAATAATTCTAGAACTAAAAGGTCACTTTAGAAATTCTCTAAGTCCTGACTTACAGCATTTTGCAATTAGGATACTTAGGCTCAGATAATTTAAATTGGGAGTCACAAACTCAGATATTTACACAATGCAGGCAGGGATTCTGGCATAAGACAACAGGATGAAACTAATTACATTTCAACTAAACTTAGCCTATTTCACATTCCATTTCAAAAATTTGAGTAGTCCAAGCACACTATTGGAGGCAATGTCCTGAAAAGGTCAGTGGAAGTTTTTGCCTCCGAGTTAAATCTAGTTTCTGATACACAAACCACTATTGAGAGGCCAGCATTAGGACCCTGCTCTCTTAAATCTTGGTGCCACACTCTTTCCGTTCCACTATATAGCTCTTCCTATCTTCCAACTCACACGGCTGCTCCTTTATTTAAATCCATCATCTGTGTTGGTAAGGACAAATTACATCAAAAAGTTTTTGTTGGCAGTAGTAGTCAAGCAATAATTAAAAGTATTGAAGGAATTTTCTTGATTTTTCTTCTCAAGTATGCATGTGCATGTGCATGTGTGTCTGTATATGAATTATGTGTGGATATACGTGAGTGTGTGTCTGTGTGTACGTCTATCTCTATGTGTATCGATGTATCAGTTGTCAGCTTGGCTCATGACCTAGATTTCTGCTCTGAGTTCTCCTCCTCATTGTATGGGTGCAGAATTATGTGCTCCCATAGTCTCTATGTCCATATGCTTTGGAATGGTTCTTCTCTAATCCATTAAGGCACGTTTCCCCTATTTATCATGACCTGCCTGAATCAACAGTTAAATGCATTTTCTTATAGCCTTCCTTCAACACCATATTGGCCAAGGGATATTTGCAGAAGGTGCCAACTCCAGAGATTGATAAAAACATCTGTCAATTTTTTTACTTTTAATTTCGCACCATTGCCTAGTTTTAAGTTTCTGGACTTTTCCTTAGTAGACACCAGTGATTTCTGGACTTCTTATTTTGTGCAGTTTTTGACAAATCGGAATAAGTTAGGTTTGATATAATTTGATGACTTTCACCCTTATTGTAGTAAAAAATTCTTTAATGATAGGGAGACAGGGTATACTAAAGACACACTATGCCTTTTTCTTGTGCAAGTACGTGTCCTGGCAGTACATGTCCTATAAACCAGTCTTTATTCTCCAACAGTTTCCAGAGAAAGCACCAAAATCAAAAGAGGTAAGTGTTTGCAACTTGGGCATTTGCAGAGGAAATTTGTGAGACCTTTAAACACAGATAAGGGAAGAAGAAAACAATTTCATCTTTGCAGAAGTTCACATATTCTTATAAGGATCAATTGGTGGTTGAAGGGAAACCTACATGTGTATTTTGCAATATTCAAATTAACTGCTTGGTAAAGTCAAGAAATATATATATATATATATATATATATATATATATATATATATATATATATATATATATATATTTAGAATTTAAAATTTATTTTATTTTACTTCTCAAAGTACATTGTACTTGATTTTCATGCCCCTTTACCCATTCCTCTCCACCCCCTCCACTGCCCCCCACATCATGTCTGTGCACTTGGCTTAAATAGTTCAAGGAATTTTTGTGGTTATTTTGTCTTTGTTTGTGTGTTTATTTATTTATTAACTTTTAGCTCTCACAAATAAGTGAGAACATGTGGTATTTCTCTTTCTGTGCCTGACTTGTTTCACTTAACATAATTTTCTCTAAGTCTATCCATTTTGTTGCAAATGGTAGTATTTCATTCTTTTTTATAGCAGAGCAGTAGTCCATTGTGTAGATGTACTGCAGTTTCCTTATCCACTCATCTGATGATGGACATTTGGGCTGGTTCCAGCTCTTGGCTATTGTATATAGAGCTGCAATAAACATTGGAGTGCAGGTCTCCCTTCCGCATGATGATTTCCATTCCTCTGGTATATTCCCAACAGCGGAATATCTGGGTTATATGGTAGATCTATCTGTAATTGTTTGAGGAACCTCCATACCATTTTCCATAAAGGCTGCACCATTTTGCAGCCCCACCAACAGTGGATGAGAGTTCCTATTTCTCCTCAACCTCTCCAGCACTTATTGTTCTCAGTCTTTTGGATGTTAACCATCCTAAGTGGAGTGAGATGGTATCTCAGTGTGGTTTTGATTTAAATTTTGCAGATGTTGAGTGATATTGAGCACTTTTTCATGTGTCTGTTGGCCATTCATATATCTTCCTTTGAGAAATGTCTGTTCAGCTCATTTGCCCACTTTTTAATTGGATTATTTGTTTTTTTGTTGTAAAGTTGTTTGAGTTCCTTATGTATTCTGGATATTAATCCTTTGTCAGATGTATTTTAGCAAATATTTTCTCCCACTCTGTTTTTTTTTTTTTTTTTTTTTTTTACTCTGTTGATTGTTTCTTTTGCTGTACAGAAGCTTTTTAGTTTGATATAATTCCATTTGTTTATTTTACCTTTAGTTGCCTGTGCTTTTTGGGTCCTATTCATGAATTCTGTACACACTCCTACTTCTTGGAGAGTTTCCCCTATGTTTTCTTTAAGGAGTTTTATTGTTTCAGGGTGTATATTTAATTCCTTAATCCATTTTGAGTTGATTTGGGTATATGGTGAAAGATATGGGTCTAATTTCATTCTCCTACATACAATTATTCAGTTTTCCCAGCACCATTTGTTGAAAAGGCAGTCTCTTCCCCAGTATGTAGACTTGCTTCCTTTGTCAAAGATCAGATGGCTGGAGGCATATGGGTTAATTTCTGGGTTCCCTATTCTGTTCCGTTGATCCATGTATCTGTTTTTATGCCATTGCCATGCTGTTTTGGTTATTATAGCTCTGTAATATAGTTTAAAGCCAGGTAGTGTTATGCCTCCAGCTTTGTGTTTTTTTGCTCAGGGTTGCTTTGGGTATGTGTGGTCTTTTGTTGTTCCATATAAATGTCTGGATAGCATTTTCCATCTCAGAGAAAAATGTCATTGAAATTTTGATGAGGATTGCATTGAATTTATAGATCACTTTGGGTAATATGGACATTTTCATAATGTTAATTCTTCCAGTCCAAGAGCATGGGATATCTTTCCACCTTCTTGTGTCCTCTTTAATTTCTCTCAACAGTGGTTTGTAGTTATCTTTGTAGAGATTTTTCACATCCTCAGTTAGCTTTATTCCTAAATATTTTATTTTTTTGGTAGCTATTGTAAATGGGCTAGCTTTCTTGATTTCTTTTTCTGCATATTCACTGGTGGAGTATAGAAATGCTACTGATTATTGTGTGTTGATTTTGTAACCTGCCACCTTGCTGAAATTGTTTATCAACTCTAGTTCTTTAACAGAAGCTTTAGGCTGTTCAATATCTAGGATCAAATCATCTGCAAAAAGGGACAGCTTGACTTCATCCTTTCCCATCTGGATGCTCTTTGTTTCCTTTTCTTCTCTGATTGCTGTAGCTAGTACTTCCAAAACTAAGTTGAATAGGAGTGGTGAGAGTGGGCATCCTTGTCTAGTTCCTGTTTTTAAGGGAAAAGCTTTCAGCTTTTCCCTGTTCAGGATGATATTGGCAGTGGGCTTATCGTATACGGCTTTAATTATGTTGAGATACTTTCCATCTATGCCTAACCTGTAGAGAGTCTTTATCATGAAAGGATGTTGAATTTTGCCAAATGCTTTTTGTGTGTCAATAGAGATGATCATGTGGTTTTTGTCTTGGGTTTTATTAACATGGCATATCATATTTATTGATTTGCATATGTTGAACCAACCTTGCATCCCTGGGTTGAATCCCACTTGATCATGGTGTATAATTTTCTGTTTGTGTTTCTGTATTCTGTTAGCTAATATTTTATTGAGGATTTTTGCTTCTACATTCATCAAGGATATGAGCCTGTAGTTTTCTGTTTTTGATGCATCTTTGTCTGGTTTCAGTATCAGGGTGATATTTGCCTCATAGAATGAATTTGGGAGAATTTCTTCTGTTCCAATCTTTTGGGACAGTTTGTAGAGAATTGGTATCATTTCCTCTCTGAAGATTTGGTAGAAATCTGCAGTGAACCCATCCAGTCCGGGGCTTTTCTTTGTTGGGAGCCTTCTGATAACAGCTTCAATCTCTTTTATTGTTATTGGTCTGTTCAGATTTTCTATATCTTCTTGCCTCAGTTTTGGTAGCTGGTATGCATCCAGAAATTTATCCATTTCCTCCAGACTTTCAAATTTGTTGCCATGTAGTTGTTTATAATAGTCTCTAATGATTCCTTGTATTTCTGAGGTGTCAGATGTAATATTACCTTTTTCATTTCTAATTTTTGTTGTTTGGGTCTTCTCTCTTCTATTCTTAGTTAGTCTTGCTAAAGGTTTATCGATTTTATTAATCTTTTCAAAGAACCAAAGTTTTGTTTCAGTGATCTTTTGTATTGTTTTTTATGTTCCTATTTCATTTTGTTCTGTTCTGATCTTAGTTATTTCTTTCCATCTACTAACTTTAGGTTTGGATTGTTCTTGTTTTTCTAGATGTTTAAGGTAAAGTGTTAGGTTATTTATTTGCCATCTTTCCATTCTTCTGAAGTGAGCATTTAATGCAATGAATTTCCCCCTTAAAACTGCTTTTGTAGTATCCCACAGGTTTTGGTATGATGTGTCATTATTTTCATTAGTTTCAAGAATTTTTTTGATTTCCTGTTTAATTTCTTCTTGGACCCACATGTCATTAAGTAGAATGTTGTTTCATTTCCATGAGTTTGTTTAGTTTTCAGAGTTTCATTTATTATTGATTTCTAATTTTAATACATTGTGATCAGAAAAAAAACATGGAATAATTCCAATTTTTTTGATTTTTTAAGACTTGTTTTATGACTTAACATGTGGTCTGTCCTGGAGAATATTCCATGTGCTGATGAGAAGAATGAATATTCTGAGGTTGTTGAGTGGAATGTTCTGTAGATATCTGCCAAATGCAATTGATCTAAACTATTTTTTAGAACTTGTGCTTCTCTGTTGATTTTTTTGCCTAGATGATCGGCCCAATGTTGAGAGTGGGGTGTTCAGGTCCCCCGCTATTATGGTGTTCATATCTATTTCTTTCTTTAGATCTAATAGTGTTTGCTTTGTAAATCTGGATGCTCTGACATTAGTTGCATATATATTTATGATTCTTATGTCTTTTTTGATGCATAGATCCTTTTATCATTATATAGTGGCCATCTTTATCTCTTTTAATGGTTTTTGCTTTAAAGTCTATTTTATCTGATACAAGAATAGCTACCCCATCTCGTTTTTCATTTCTACTTGCATGATATGTCTCTTTCCATCCTTTCACTCTTAGTCATGTGTGTCTTTACAGGTCAAGTGAGTCTCTTGGAGACAGCATATTGTTGGGTCCATCTTTTTTTTTTTTTTTTGTCTTTTTCGTGACCAGCACTCAGCCAGTGAGTGCACCGGCCATTCCTATATAGGATCCGAACCCGCGGTGGGAGCATTGCTGCGCCCCCAGCGCCGCACTCTCCCGAGTGCGCCACGGGCTCAGCCCAGGTCCATCTTTTTAATCCGGTCAGTCAGTCTGTGTCTTTTGAACAGGGAATTTAGTCCCTTCATATTCAGAGTTATTATTGAAAGGTGTTGATTTACTTCAAGCATTATACTGATTTTTGTTTAGATGTCTCATGTATCTTTTGTTCCTTTCTTTCAAATTTTCTGTTTGTCTTCTGTATTTGTTAGTTTCTTGGGGTGATAGAGAAACTACTTTTTTTCTCTTTTGTTAGCATTTTTGTTTTGATGGTAGGTATTTTTCTTTCTTGTGTATTCATGGTAGTGATGGTTGTTTCTGTGGTATCAAACCCAGTATTTCCTTGAGAATTTCTTGTAGGGCTGGTTGTATGGTAGTGAACTCCTGCAGTTTTTATTTTTCTGAGAGATAAACTATTTGTCCTTCATTTTGGAAGGATAGCCTTGCTGGGTAAAGTATTCTTGGCTGGCAATTTTTGTCCTTTAGTTTTTTGAATATATCATCCCATTCTTTTCCAGCTTTTAGAGTTTCCGATGAAAAGTCTGATGTTATTCTGATTGGGGCTCCCTTTAAGGTGACTTCCTGCTTTTCTCTGGAAGCTTTTAAGATTCTCTCTTTGTCTTTGAATTTTGTCAGTTTGATTATCACGGGTCTTTGAGAGGAACTTTTGGGGTTGAATGTGTTTGGTGATCTTTGGGCTTCCTAAATCTGGGGATCTGTGACTTTTCCTATACCTGGGAAATTTTCTGCTATTATCTCATTGAATATGTTTTTATGCCATTTCATTTTTCCTCCCTTTCTGGAATACCCATGATTCAGATATTCGAGTGCTTAAGGTTGTCAGTTGTCGCTCTTAAATTTTCTTCATGTTTTTGATTCTTTTTTTTTTTTTTTTTTTTTTTTTAATCTGGTGTGCCTGTGATAATTCAAACAGCCTGTCTTCAAGGTCAGAAATTCTCTCTTCTGCTTGTACAAGTCTGCTGGTTAAACTCTCTGTTGTATTTTTTATTTCATTGAATGAATCCTTCAGCTCCACAAGCTCAGCTACATTCTTTTTCAAGGCATTGATTTCTTTCTACATTTCTTCTTTCAGATCCTGTATGTTTTTTCTCATTTCATTGGGTTGTTCACTGAGTTTTCTTGTATCTCATTTAGTTTCCTTAGAATAGTTACTCTAAATTCCTTGTCTGTCATATCAAAGACTTCCTGTCCTATAGGATCTAGCACTTGTAAGTTATTGATTTCCCTTGGTGGTGATGTACTTTCTTGATTTTTCATATCTCTGGTTTCTTTCCTTTGGTGTTTTGTCATTGTGGCGGGGGGTGTCACAGTTCACTTGTTTCACCCTGATGTCTGGTTTGGATCCTGATGGGACTGTTGCTTCTAGACAGCAGAAACTAGTCTGGACTGGAAGTCCCACCCCACCTACTGGCTGGTTGTGGGGTGTGGGAGTCCAGAGACACTCAGGTTGCTCATGGAGACAGATGGCCTGGGCCGGAAGTCCCACCCTGCCTTCATTCATCAGCTTGTCTGGCTTAGGGCTTGGGAACCCGGATCCTCTCAGGTCACTCATGGAGACGGATGGCCTGCACTGGAAGTACCTCCATGCCAACGTTCGTGGGCTTGTCTGGCTCGGGGTTTGGGAACCCAGAGCCTCTCAGTTCACTCATGGAGATGGGACAGCCTGCACTGGAAGTCCCACCCTGGTCCTCCCTGCCTTCTCTGGCTGTCAGGCTTAGAGCATGTGGGCCCAGAAGCTCTAAAGTCTCTCTATGAAATGGAGAGCAACCTGAACTGGGGTCCTGCAGTGGGAGGATCCTGTCCATTCCAGCACAGATTTGGTGTCCTCTGTTGCCGCTCCTCAAAAGCTGCAAATTGGTCACTCGGTGGGAGGGAGCGACACCAGGAACTGACTACTTCGCCATCTTGACCCTCCTATTTTTTTCTTAAACAAGGGCTATATGTAAATAATCTTTATTGAAAGTCCAGTCAGGAAAATTCCAGTTATAGAAACTAACAGGCTGTATCAAACATATGTCAAATGGCCAAGAGACTTATTGGTGCCTAGTAGACCAAAATCAGCAATCTCTGAGTGTGTTCATCTATATCTTGCCTCACCTATTTAGTAGAAAGGAAAAGAAGGGGAAGATATTTTGTGGATGTGCCAAGTTACACTAATATATTTCCCAAAGCAAAATTACATTTCCAGACACTCAGCCATTTTTTCTTGTACTTTCTAAGAAGGATCATAGTAACTTGTATTTCCATAGAGTTTTGCACTTTTCAGAGCTCGTTGCATATACATTATGATAGCCATTCCTACCAAGCATCATGCAAGTGGAGTCATTCTCACCTTACCACTGAAAGAAGAAAGGAAGAATTTATAAAAATGGAAGTCTAAATACAAAGATTTTTTCCATGGAGTTTGAAGATGCTGAGGTCATGAGTATGACATCAGTGATCACAATTTACTGAAAACTCAAAGCTTGCTAGTGGTAGAGATGGAAATACATTACTAGTCTTCTTCTGGTTCCCAAACCAGTGTTCATTCTGTGATCCATTCAATGCCTGATTGTAGAATACTTATTGTATGACAGTCAATATCCTAGTTGCTAAGGCTACAAAGGTAAATGAGACATGGTTCTTGCTTTCAAGGATTTCAAATCCACTGGAGGAGACAGAAAATATGCAAGCAATTACAATATACTGTGTGGTGAGTGCTAAGAGATACCCAAGTACAGGAAACCACTTGGAGCAGAGGGAAGGAGCACTGGGCAGAGATTTGGGCAGTAGTGACCATTTTTTAAAGGAATCATGCTTGCTCAAGATCTGAAGGACATATTGGTATTTTCTAATAAAGCAAGATTCTTAAAGGCAATAAGAACAGCAGAGAATAAATATGCCAGGACCTAGAGGTAAGACAGAATGCAGACAAGAAGCAGAATGAGACAATGCTTTACCCGTGGTGTCCTGGATGGAATTCAGTCTTGCTGGAATATAGATTGAGAAGTGGTGAGAGACCAGCCTGGAGTTAAAGACCAGACAGAAGCCTTTGTTTGCTGTACTTCTTGTCTTTCCAGCACATTTGGCTACATCTCTTAGCACAGAAGTCAGGCTGCCCCACATTTCTAATTGGAAAAGCCCTGCTGCTCTTTGTGTCTGAATGCAGCTAGAGCTGCTGGTGGGCCTTGTTTTGACCTTTGGTTTTTGAGGCAGCGTCTTGCGGACTGTCAGGAGAGAGTCACTGACTTTGATTTATAGAGAATCAAGTCTGTAATTAGTGAGGTGTGGGCACTTGGTACTGAGTTTGGCAAAGCAAAAATCCCTCTGCACACAGGGGAACAACTCTCCAGAAGGTGTTAGGCCCTCAGCTGCTTGCCAAGATTCTTTAGGCACCAGACAGTGGAAGGTGAAATAGACCATCAGGGTACTCTGGTAATTCAATATTAGGTACAGACATCGTAGTGCACTCCTAGGCTTGTTTTACTGAGGCAAATTTGTTTTATGAGAAGGATACACTTTCTAATATTTCTGTGGTTTGACTTAAAACTCATGTTCGCTAATCTCTCAGCTAGACTCAATCAAATAGACCCAATAATCTGGCTCATTAAGTACAAACTCAAGCACTATATATTACTTTAAATTGGCTATCTCTAGGTTTCCAAGTATTTCATATGTAGCTGCAGAAACTACCTCTGGTGATCACGTAGTTTCTCATGCAGGGAAACCATAATTGTGTCAGAATATTTAAGACATATTTATTGATACGCCTCCATAGGGTAGCTCCTAGATCCACCATGGAAGATGGTTAATGTAAGATAATTGTATGGGATAAATTATTTATTTCAGGGAATATTCTCACCAAAGATCAAGGGAGACACTCTTCTTGTCAGGCCACAAATAATAAGTAAATAATTTCTTTATAAAATGCAGTGAGTGAAAGTTTTAATTCTTTAAGTCAGATATTAGATAAAAGTTTTTTTAAAACAAATTTCATTTGTTAGAAAATGGTAGGTAAAAATTAGATTTTTCTTGCATTAGTTTCTTATTCATTTTCTGGTGATGTCCTCTTTTGGAATTGCTTAAATGATGTTATGAGCTGAATTGTGTGCCTCAAATGGGTATGTTGGAATCTTAACCCTCAGAACTTCAGAAAGTCCAAACTTATTTGGAAATAGGGTTGTTGCACATATAATTTGTTAAGATGAGGTCATGTTAAGATGAGGAGGAGGATGGGCCCCTATCCGATATGACTAGTGTTTCCTTATAAGAACAGGAGAGAAGAGAGAGAAACACAGGAGGGCAATGTAAAGACAGATGCAGAGATTAGAGTGATGCATCTATAAGGGATGCCAAGGATTGGTAGCCTTATCAGAAGCCAGGATAGTGGCATAAAACAGAATCACTCAGACCCCTCAGAAGGAACTAACCCTGCTGTCACCCTGACATTGAACTTATTACCTCCGGAATTGTCAGACAATAAATTCATGTTGTTTTAGGACACTGGCTTATGGTCGTTTGTTATGGCAGCTTTAGGAAACTAAGACAAATGATCTGAGAATTGGAAACTTCTCCCCTGCACCTGAATCCTCAGCTTAGGAAGTAAGAAAGAATGCTATCATGAGCTCCATGCTTAGAACCTCGTCCCTGTTTGTTTTGCCTGATATGAATCACATACCTCCTTGTTGGACAGGGAAGACATCCAATTAAAATTCATTCATTCACATTTGGGGCACTTCTTTTCTTTAAATAAATGTTACAAAATAGAAAGCACTCAAAATTCTCACGATTCTCAGTGTAAGGTATATAGGTTATAGCATATCTTTGATGGTCCCCTCGATTGTAATGTATATGAATTAGCTCCTAGGACTCTGATGTTCTAGGTCTTCTCTACCATGCTGTCCTCATGACACTTTAGCAGGACCATTTGTTCACACATGAAGGAAAAATAACCCCAACATGCAGCTAAGACCTCAGCCTCTAAGTGGGGTTGTCCAAGGGTTTGCGGCACATTCTATTCCTGAGTTTCCCTATTGATTGAGAACAGATGGGCACTAAACTCTAGCAGGCTTAGAAAAATCCTTGTATTTGACCATTTTCCAAGGCAAAATAATAGAAGGTGGTCAGTGTTAGTTTGACTTGGCAATAGCACCAGACTAGTAAAATAATGACAGCCGGTAGATTGCTGTAAGGTTCAAGGATAGCTGTCTTTCGTACTATTACCCCAGAAGCTCAGAGTCCACAATAACATGTATTAATTTGGCTTCTAATATGCGTCAAGCTTTTCCTTGTTGTTGGGTTAATTTAATTTACAATTATATAGAAGCTCCTTGGATTAACTTATTATATGTGATGTCAGATAAAAATTTTCCATTTCAGTTTAAGTTAGATTATGACATTCTAAAAACTGAAATAAACCTCAATCTCCCACAGCCTGATGATGTCTGATTTTCATGAAACAAATACCATACAATCCTCATTATGCACTACATTGTCCTTTGGCCAGTGAGGTGGTGTTACTAACTAGCTTCTCCAAAGCCGTGGAGAACACAGCCCTCACATGGTACTCAAGATAACATTAGTTAGTTTAATTAATTTGTGACACTAAATTGATTGGCTTCAGGTTGGAGTGGTCCAACCTTTCTACATTGTCAGAGGAGTGTTCGAAAGTAGCACCCACTCTCCCTTACAGGAAAACCAGCTGCTATAAAAGAACCTTAAATTAACCATAAAAAAAGCAATTAAAACAGAGACACTAAACAAAGCTTGTTCAAATATGTTGAGTAACTAGGACCACGGGATTGTCCCTCACTTTGTTTTGGCAGGTGAAGAGTTTATGCACAAAACAAGGAAAGCAAGAGCAGAACGAGTTTCTTTTGAAACCGCAGGCAAGATGACCACTAGGTAGTCTGAACTGCTGACAATGAGAAGTGGTTTTCATAAACGGGGAAAAATTTGAGAACTCTATCCAAAGGTGTTAAAAGGCATATTTTTCAATGTCTGAGGCTGAGGCTGCTTGCATTAATGAATTTATGATTTTAATGTTTTTGATGTTTGAACTTTATAATTCAGGTGTTCTCTCTCCTAATTAACAAATATTTGTTTATGTTATATCTGTTTTGCAACATGGAGGTTAGAAAAAGAGTATTATTGAGTAGGTATGGTGCTGCCCTCATGTGTTACACAACAGGGGATGTGGAAATCAGAAAGCTTTGGTTTGAATATGACTCTGCTGTTTACTAAGTGTGTGCCCTTAGAAAATCACCTAAGCTCCACGTGTTTGTTTTTTTTCTTTATGTGCAGGAAGAAGTTTACTGGAATACAATCTTGCTTACCTGGAATCCAAGTTCCTAGTGCTGGATCCAATTTATCAGTTCTGCTTTGGGCAAACATTCAGAAACAGAAGTACACAGCACTAAACTTCATTATGGGTAAGAACTGTGAAACCTGTTTTCCGATGCAGAGAAGGGCAGACACCAGAAAGGGCCCATATAGGAGCCTAAGAACTGCAAAATTATTGTTGAGCATAGAAAACACCTTCCTTTAAGACACAAGGTTTGTTCCCTAAGAAAGCAAGGGAACAAATGATAACGATATAGCAAGAGGAATTTTTTTTTATGTATTTTCAGTTAGCTGGAAGATATATATGCTTCTCACTGTTTTACACATTCTGTTTCCTTGCTTCTACACCACTACATTTCCCTGGTATTACACAAACCTCCTGAGTCTCTGCTTCTCTTTCTCGTTATCCTTCCAGGTTTATTTACCTTTAACTGGCCAGTGTATGTTAGAAATCTGAGGGCTAGTCCTGTGCCTTATTCTCACCCTGTAGGAAACCTCACACATAACCACAGTTTTAATCATCACCATATGTCAAAAACTCCCAAACATAAATCCCTGAGTCCTGACCTTTCCTTAGAGTTTCAGATCTGTGTAAGCAACTATCTGTTTCACATCTCCACGTGGCTATCTCAAAGCCACCTCAAATTTAACACGTTCCAAAACAAAAGCCTGGTTGCCATCTGCTAACCTGGATGTTTTCCAGGTTCTCTCCCTCAATCAATGATACAGCCTTCCATCAAGTTGCATAAACAAAACATTGGAGTTCACACTCGAAGACTTTTTCCCCATCTTGAATTCACCAGCTTCTCTATTTTTCCACCATTTTTTGCCTATCTGAGCTCATGTCATGTCTTGCCTGAAGTCTCCATCCATTCTTGCCCCTTCCAATCCCATTTATATTTTGCAGCCAAACTGATCATTTTAATATGTGAACCTGGATAGCTACTTACCTTTTTGCTTCCCATCGGTGCGTGCACACATGTGCACACAATCGTGTGAGCTTGTACACACATACACTTGAGAACTCTCATTTCATTGCTCTCTGGATGAAATACCAACTCTGGATATATGGTCTATAAGACTGTTACCATCAAGGGCCTGGAAGAAAACAGGTGGCACACTCAAGTGAATAATTAAGAAGGGTTTAATGAAAAGACTTTTAAAAAAATGTGGGCTGGGTTAAGGGAAAGCAGCAAGGTATTGTAAAGCACCTTGAGGCTAGCAACAGCAGGAAGGTATTACCCTCTAAGTTAAGGAGGCAAAGAAGAAAGAAAGGGAGCATTACTGGAAATGAAAAAGGAGGAGGAGGAGGAGAGAGAGAGAAAGACTGGAGAGGGCCACCATGTGAGACATGCCCTAAATAGAGGGACACAACCACTGCCACACCAGGGTGTAGCAAGGAAAGGGGTGGAGAAATGTTCTTTCCTCACTCTCATATCATCATGCAGCTTCCTGACGGAGACTCCCATTGGCTGGATATACCTGGAAGGTGGAGAGCCAGGGATTTATTGATGGAGATCTCAAAGTTCCATATTGCAGGGTACAGGGTGTGGTGGAGGAGAGTAGATCTGGCGGGCCACCTCTAGCATGGAGATTTCTGGCCCAAGGACCAACTAGACAGTCAGTTCCCTGCCTTGTCTCCTGCCTCACTGTGGGCCAGGCTTCCCCCTAATGCTCCTGTTACCCCATCTCTTCCATCCACACTCATTCAGTTACTCCAGTGAGCTTCTCACATTTCACATGCTGCTCTCTCCACCTGCGAATGATGCCTCGGCCTGTGGAGGATACCAACACTACTAAAGCAAATGTAGTTTTAGCATGGCCAAAAGCCCTGCAGTTTAAGGCATGGCCAAAGCCCTGCAGTTTAAGGCATGGCCAAAGCCCTGCAGTTTAAGGCATAGCCTAACTTTTTAGAATTGCACATAGAAATGCTAAACTTGGGAAAAATAGAAAACTTTCCCAGGACTAAAGTCTCTGTTGTAGATCAAAAACATTTAACACAGCAAAAATGTTTGCTGTAAGGGCAGGTGTCCTTGGTGCAGCTAAACCTTATGATGGGAAAGTATGACGATGATCTCATTGCTCTTTTTGTAACTACCTATGTTCCTTTTCTGTAACTTTCTTGCCTGGAGGATAAAAACGGTGAGAAAACCTGATTTGCGCTATTCCTGGGATCTTTCTTCTCTTTAAAGAATTATTCCTGGGGGTAACCACTTCGGGCCTCTTGGTGCTCTGGAGAAATGGGCTTTGAGTAATCCTTTGCGTCTCTGTCACCCTGGGAGAAGTGACATTGGCCAACATTTTACTTGGATAATTTCTACCTATTTTTCATATAGTAGCTTCAAAATCACTTTCACAAGGAAGCCTTTCCCATGTACTCCCATGTAACGACTCTACTTTCTTTCATAGCACTTGTTATAGGTTAAATTTTATATTTATTCCTCTGATTTTTGATTAATACCAAACTCCCTTGTGATGCAGGTCCTCAGCCTCTAACACCATGCATGGCACGTGAGAGCTACGTGCACAATATTTGTGAAATTAATAAATGCATTTATTCTTATCTCATAGTGTGTAAGAGAAAAGCAAAAAGAAAGTTTTGAGTGGATGATTCCAACAAAATCTTTACTTCAGCTGTGTTTCTAAAATTTGAAAGGAAAGTGAGCACTCTTTAAACAGTACATTTCAATTCAGAAGTTGGTGTTGCAACTTAATATATGCAATATATGATAATGAAAATAAGAACTTAATTTTCAGAGAAGAGCTCGATAGAATTAGGAAAAGAACTTTCTTACTGCGAAAGCTCTCACAGGACATTTAAAAATTACATATTTGTCCCTTAGTGTACTTTTTATCATAGAAAATCAGCCAAATTGATGCCACTTTGTTGAGCACTTTCTAAAGATTTTCTCTACAAGTACTTTTTTTCATTTTTGTGTGTCAAAGTGTGGATACTTCTGCTGCTAAAGGAAATCTTCAAAGGCAAAAGTAATGACTTCCAGTGTAGGTCTGAAGTGAGATATTTGTCCGAGGCCTTTTTAGACACCAAATTGAAGAGCTGCTTCCAGTGAGTGTTCATGAAGAATTCGTCTTCCCCTGGGTCCCAGAGGGAACCTGAGACTTGGCATAATGTTTCCATTGTGTGTCTTGTAGACTGAAGACAGCTGAGATCCAAGCAAAAGAGCACTCTAAGCATTCAGGTATCAGGTCTTAAGTTATAAGGATTATTTTTGAGAATATTGAATTGTGTTGAGGATCGTATTAGTGAAATATGAATCTAACACCTGCCACTTGTGGTTCAGATTCCACTTGGGTGGGAAATAAATACAATATGTTTCTCTCCTATGTATTTTAGAGAGCGTATGTAAAACATATTGATGGCCCGCATCCAAATTCCTGAAACTATACACCACCCTCGTAATGGGTATTGTGGTCAAAATTATCGGTATGAATTAATTTCATCCCATACTATGTTCATACTATTTTTACACTACTTTTTAGCTCAATGGGTTATTAAGAAGCATAATGACTAGGGGTCATTAGAAGAACATTGACTCTGACTAGATTAGATCAAAGATCTCAAGCTTTTCATCTTTCATTTTATTTCACAAATTTATGTTAGTAGTTTGCCTTCAAAACAAATTGTGTAAAATAAAAGGATATCTTTCCAGAGATTAACGTGAACAGCTTGAAAAGCCAAATGACATATTGTTATGTTATTAGAGAACTAATAACTATCAAATAACTATGATGTGTCAGCCACAGTGTTGGGCACTGTATTGGTTAGCTCTTGATACAATATAGCTATGTAAGAAATTATCCCAAATCAAGTGGCTTTAAACTGTCATTTAATCTCATGAATCTGCTAGTCACTTATGGCGGGTTTGCTGATCCAGGCTGGGCTCTGCTGGGCGGCTGTGTTTCAGGCTGCAGCTCAGTGGGGGCAGAAACAACTTTGCTCCATGTGTCTCTCGTCCTGCCTTCACTAGCAAACTAGCTGAGGCATATTCTTATGGCAATGGCAGTAGCACAATAGAACAAACAGAAGTACACAAGGCTTCTGAGGACCTAGGCTTACACTGGCGTATTTATCGCATTTACCCACATGCCACTTGACCAAAGCTGAGGATAGCCAAGCAAAGTCCATGAGCAGGGACATTCATAACCACAATGAGGATGCAGCAAAGGTGTAGATGGTGGGGGGAGGGAGGGGGAATTAAGACCAATCATTCCAGCTAACGCAGAGTACTTTAAATTCTTTATCACACTTAATTCTCACCACAACCTATGAAGTAATTATTATTATGCATAATTTAGAGAGGAGGAAACAAAGGCTCAAGAGATTAATTTGCCTTCTCCGGTTTACGAAATAACTAAATAGCAAAGCTGAGATTCGGTATCAGAGCTGTTTGACTTTGGGGCCCATGCTTTTTCTATTGAAGCATGTCTTTTAATTTTATCGCATTCTAATGAAGGTAAGCATAAATCACTAAGTAGAAAAAGAGGGAAAATACATATTTTCTGAAAATATTTTTTCTCTTAAAAAAAGTTAAATCTATGTCAACAGATTTTTGTTTCTTCTTGTATCATCATCTTTCTAAGATGTTAGAAAAGAAGGAAAACACAACACAGCAAAAACAAAAGTGACACACTATTTTTCAAAGAAAAAATAAAAACTTAAAATTATATTTAGAACAAAAACTTAGGCTGGCTTATTACCTTAGCTGTTTAGAGCACAGTGTTATAACAGCAAGGTCAAGGGATCTGATCCCCATCCCGGCCAGTTGCAAAAAAAAAAAAAAAAGGCCAAATAAATAAAGAAATAAAAGTAAGAATAAAATCCATTTTACCTAGAATACCTTATGATTATATTAGCATGAATTTACCCTTTATTGACAAAATCTGAATCCTGATGACACAGTGGGTTTTTTTTTTTTTCTTCTGTTTTTCAATGTTCCCAGTTTTCTGGATGCGATGGTTAATTTTATGTGGCAATTTGACTGGGTTAAGGGATGCCCAGATAGCTGGTACAGCATTATTTCTGGTATATCTGTGAGGGTATTTCCAAAACAGATTAACATTTGACTAATCAGTGAACTGCATAAGGATCTGCCCCCACCAATGTGGTGGGCATCATCTAATCCATTGAGTGGCTATTTGAATAAAACAAAAAAGTGAAAAAGGACAATTTCAGTCTTTTCTGGATCTGGGACATACATCTTCTCCTGTCCTCAGCGAATGGAACTCCTGGTTTTCCAGCCTTCATACTTAAGGATGTACATCAGTGTGGACCTCCCCCCACTCTGGGTTCTCAGGCTTTTCACTTTGGACTGGGAGTTACATCATTGGCTATCCTGGGTCTCAGGCCTTTGAACTCAGATTGAATTATACCACCAGCTCTTCTGGTTCTCTAGGTTGCAGATAGCATGGGACTTGTCAGCCTCCCTGTTTATGTGAACCAATTTCCATCTCCTCTTATACATCTATGTGTATACTATTGGTTCTATTTCTCTGGAGAACCCTGAGTAGTACACTGGTTTAACACATTGAACATTTATTTTTAATGGTTTTATAGTCAATATGATAAAATGTATGAAAAGATCAATAAGACGTATTAACCATAGTTGGCATTTATTAACTGTCAGTCATTTTCTGGACTCTACCCATTTTTACTCATTTTGTACCCACAAAAATCAGGCAAGTTAAAAGGTGGTTATAATAGGAATATTGTAAATAAGGAGAGAAGCTCAAGGAAGTTAGGGCCCCCATTTCCCACGGGTAGAGAAAGCATGTAACCAAGACCTGTCTGAATTCAATGCCTGTGCCATTACCCACCATTCCACATGATTTCTCTACCTAGAGTGACTCATAATCAAGTGTGGGAGTCTAGAGAAGCAATAAGAGTAGGGAGACAGACAAATAGACATAACATTGTAGTGTACTTGAAAGTGTGGTTATTTAAGAGGTGTCATGGAAACACAGTGGAACAAATATTTAGATCAGCCAAAAGAATTCCTAAGAAGTAGTAACAATGGAGGAACAAAGGGAAAGAAGGGTATTGCAAGTTGCTAATGTGAGGAAGGCAAGGGCACGATTCCTAGAAGGCTGTGTGTGTGTTTGTTATTTATGCTACAATATTGCTGTGCTATAATTAACCAAAAAATCTCAGTGGTTATAGTAATTTTACTTAGCTCACAGGTCTGTATGTTGAGCGAAGACTGACTGATCTGGTTAGGCTCGGCTGAAAGGCTTTGCTGATCTTGGCTGTATTCACTAATCAATCAGGAGTTTAGCTGATTATGGCTGGGCTCAGCTGGAGAGCTGAGCTTTGTATCTCTTTTTAAAAATCTTCCTCCTAAAACCAGCCTGGGAATGTTCTTCCTATTGAGATAGCAGAGGCTCAATAGAAACTCACAAGAACTGGAACACAAATTTTGAGTCCTCCAATAAAATCAAATGTCTAAACCCATAATCATGTTGGGGAAATATGCTCTACCCCTTTAGTGGGAGGAAATATAAATCCACATTGCAAAGGACTTGAATACACGAGGGTGAAGAATTGAGGCAGAAAAGCACCAGAAATCTGTCTCCCACCTAGATAAAAATTACACTGGCAGAATTTCTCTGACATAACTATTTTGGAAGTCTGGAATTTATTGAAGGCTTGCAACATCCAGGGGAAGGCTTAAACGGTAAGTTGCGGTTAATCAATTGCAACTCTTACCACAGTAGAAGCTACCCATCTGCTACGCCTCAGCCCTGTGGTAGGAAGTTGTGTACATGTTCCTAAAGCAGCTGGCACATATCATGCAGAAGCCAGAGTGGACAAAGAACACTGTCCATTAAATATTGGGAATCTGGGTTCTCATCACTGATTACTTCTGATCACAGAGGTGCAGACAAAGGAGTGGTAGCCATAGTTGTTGCACCTCCACCTTATTGTTACAAGCCCCTTCCCTTCAGGCTGAAGTGACTTCCAGAGGATCTAAAAGTCTAGTGCCTTCCCCCACTCACCCCCCTATTTTTCTCTTTTTCCCCTTTTGGGAACCAGACATTGAAGATTAGGACATTCAAAAGCAACCACATATATGCAGGAAGTTAGAAAGTCACCACACATGCCTAGGAGAAGACCAAGCTCAAAAAAGACCTTGAGAAAACTTTATGTTCATACCTCAGGCTGATCCTGGGCACAGAGACAGCCTACAACAGTGATCATTAAAATAAATTAGCAGAAATTGTCACTGCAAAAGACCTGATGGCAGATCTGCTAGTCAAAGGCTTTAAAACAACTGTCTTAAAGATGGTCAAAGCACTAAAGGAAGATCTAGAGAAAGTCAAGACAATGATCTGTGAAAAATGGAAATACCAACAAGAAAACCTAAGCAGAACCAAAAGGAAATTTGGGAGCTGAAAAGTATAATAACTGAGATGAAAAATTTGCTAGAGGGATTCAAAGGCAAATTTGAGAAGTCAAAAGAAAGAATCAGCAAACTTGAATATAGGACAACAAAAATTATTGAACCTGAGGCGGGGGGGGAAGAAAGATTGAAGAAAAGAAAATAGAGCCTAAGGAATCTGTGGGAAACCATCAAGCAGACTCACATATGCATTGTGAAAGACCCAGAAGGAGAAAATATTTGAAGGGTCAGAGAAAATATTTTAAGAAGTGATGATGAAAACTTCCCAAATTTGATGAAAGGCATGAATATAAAAATTCAAGAAGCTCAATGAAATTTAAGTAGAATGAATTCAAAAAAACTCACAATAAGACACATTTAAATCAAACTGTTGAAAGACAAAGACAAAGAGAATTTTGAAAGCAGCAAGAGAGAAGCAACTTATCACATGCAAGATATCCTCTATTAGATTACCAGCCGATGTCTCATCAGCTTTGGAGACCAGAAGTCAAGTCAGTGGGATGATATATTCAAAGTGCTAAAAGAAAAA
Organism: Cynocephalus volans; assembly: GCF_027409185.1. Lineage (NCBI taxonomy): Eukaryota > Metazoa > Chordata > Mammalia > Dermoptera > Cynocephalidae > Cynocephalus > Cynocephalus volans. Next base: position 15,995,979 of record NC_084468.1, read on the forward strand.
AGAACTGTCAATCAAGAATCCTATATTCAGCAAAACTGTCCTTTAAAAGTGAGGAAGAAAATAAGACATTCCCAGATAAACAAAAGCTGAGGAAGTTTGTTACCACTAGACCTTCCCTGAAAGAGATTCTAAAAGAAGTCCTGCAGGTTGAAGTGAAAGGAAACTAGACAGTAACTTGAAGCTGTATGAAGAAATAAAGATCTCAGTAAAGGTAAATACATGATAATTGTACAATCTAATATCTTTGTGACAATAGTGTATAGATCTGCTTTATGTTTTCTACATGATTTAAGAGACTAATACATGAAAGAAAAATTATTAATCCAAAAGCTAGTATTATTGTAACTTTGGGTTATAGTTCTACATCTTACTTTCTGCCAAATTTAGGAGACTAATGAATTAAAATATTAGTTTATGTTATTGGTTTTATGAATAAAGATGCAATTTTGTGACATCAACAACTGAAAGGGATGGAAGAAGAACTGTTAAATAGACAGTGATTTTGTATGTGATTGAAGTTAAGGTACTATAAATTCAAATTAGATTGTTATAACTTTAGGATGTTAAATATAATCCCCATGGTAACCACAAAGAAAATAGGTAAAGAATACACACAAGAGGAAATGAGAAAGAAATTTATATGTTTCACTTCAAAAAATCAGCTCAATACAAAAAAAAAACAAAAAAAAAACAGTAATGCAGAAAATGAGGAAGAAAAAAGCTATAAGACATACAGAAAACAAACAACAAAATTGCAAAAGTCCTTCCTTATCAATAGTTACTTTAAATGTAAATAAAATAAGCTCTCCTATCAAAACACAGAGATTGGTGGAATGTGTAAGGACAAACAAACAAACAAACAAAACACACAAAAAACCATGATTCAATTATATGCTGTCAACAAGAGACTCATGCGAGGTCTAAGGACACAAATATGTTGAAAATGAAAGAATGTAAAAAGATATTCCATGCAAATAGCAACCAAAGGAAAGCAGGCATGGCTATACTAACATCAGACAAAATAGTCTTTAAATCAGTGCCTATTAGAGGCAGAATGATATAGTGGAAAGTGCTCTGGGTTCAAATCCAAGCACTACAGCTTATCAAGCTAAATGGCTCTGGACTAATGGCTTACATTCAGGGAGATACAACTTTCTGACTTATACAATGGAGACTGCTTTCCCCCCGATATTGCAAGGATTAGATATAAAACGTAAGGACCACATGCCACATAACACATGTGTACAGTCATGCCATTCTCTGATTATATGAAAAACTTACCTTCCACCACAGCCATAATTGATTCAGGCAAGAATCATCCAAACCTTTGTATTATATTGCATTGTCTTCCAATCTGTTTTATTCTACTGAATTTCATTAAAAAAAAGCTTCTCTTAGCCTTCCACTGAATTGATTCCATGATCACCTAATAGGTCATAAACCACAGTTTGAAAATCAGAGCTCCATATGGTACATTTTAAATATCTGGCAAGACATTAAGTGTGAGAGGAATTTTGAGGCAGATGGAGAGGGAATTAAAGTTGTGTCATCAAGGAAGAGACAATGTATACCAGGGGCACTCATGTACAAGTTGACTAGCTTATTGGTTCTTTTGACTTGGTTATTTTTAGAAATCAGTACAGTTATACTATAGATAACAGAAAGTAATAGTTTGGTGAAAATTGTTGCATAAAAGTTCTTTACATGGATTCCTAAAAAATAGCTATGGTTTGGTTCCAATTATGTGGGTTAAGTTTTGATGCATTAAGCATTTCTTTGTGTGTTATGGCATAGTAATAGAGATCAAATCACAGACATAGTTCCAAAGAGCTCACAATACTTTATATAACTCTAAAAATTATGTTTTCAGTTATAAAGCCTATGAATATTTTTTCAGCTTGCTACTGGCTAGGCTCTGTTTCAAGTGACATATAAGCATCACCTTTTTTAAATCTGCAAACAGCCCTACGAGGTGATTACTGTCATTAAAGTTAGTTTACAGTGGAGAATCTGAAGCCCAGAGAGGTAAAGCTCCTGCCTAAGTGTACATACACAGCTAGCACACGATGAAGCCAGGATGTAAACCTAAGTCTTATTCATTCCAATGTTTAAGTGCAAAAATCTTAAACAATACATAATAAAAGCTGGAAGATGCATGAATGAAATTTCTCGTAGACCCTCCAGAGGAAGTGAGGCCCTGCCAACACCTTGATTTCAGACTTCTGGCCTTCAGAATTGTGAGAGAATAAATCACCATTGTTTCAGGCCACCAAGTTTGTGGTAATATGTTATGGCAGCACTAGAAAACTAATATAGGCAGCTTGACAGAAGTGGGGATATGAACTCAATAATCAAGATTTTCCTGCAAGCTGAGTAGAGGGGCAATTTGATGCTTTAGCAAGAAAATATGAGGCTTAGGAAGTACAATTTTCAAAAAAAATTTACTAAGACATATATTATTGAATTGCTATGTGCAAACTGAATATTCACTCTTCGATACAATAAGGTTCTGTACATAATACTGATAAAGAGATATGTCTCTTTGTTGAGTTAGTGCTTCATTTCACATATAATTCAATAGCTGCATGGCTGTTGATTCTTGAATAACTTCTGTAGCAGAGATTAATTTGGCTCTGTTTCATGTGTACTTTGCTGACCAAAGAAAAATAATTACACCAGGCCAGGCCAACCCATCAGTGTCATTGCTGTCAGGGTACCAGTACAGAGCAGGGGGCAAGCTGACACTGAGCCATGCGCAAGATGAGTAAGATGGAAAGGCTTGACTCTGTCCCTGCCAGTGCTCAGCAGTCCAAATCCAATAACACAAGCACACCCAGCAAGGGGCACCCACAATCTAAAGCACTCAATGGGTCAAATCAAAAGAATGAGTTGTCATAGAGGTTTATAATGCTGGGATTCCATGCAGGAATTGAACCCTAGAGTCAACAGATATAATTTTTCACACACACAAAATTGTGAATCAGATGCTTTTGAAATCTCCTTATTTTTAAATATTAGGTACTAATTCTAAGTAAGTAAGACTGTGCAGGTTGTACAAAAGACATCAGTGGGACATATACAGCTCTGTGGACCATGGAGAATCCTCTGATTGAATAGCTTTCCCTTTCCAGTTATGTTTGAAGGCAATAGGATTCAGGCAACCAATGTAGAGGAGAGGACTAGGTAAGAATTTTAATCTTCCTCATCTGCTGGTGGCATTCTGCGATACAGACTGGGTTCTATTAAGATTCATTGGCACTGTATCAGGGTTAAAAAAAAAAAAGAAAGAAAAAAATAAGAGTAAAAAATACCCTTGGTATCAAAGGTAGCAAAGATAGGATCAATAGAGACTAATATAACTGAATGGCCATCTACAGTACACAAGATTAAGGGAGACAGAAAAATTCTTGCTCTGTTCCTTGATGTATGAGAATTCTAGATAGTAAAAGTCTAGACTACTTTTATATCCACTCATTATTGTGGTTAGAGATTTTAATTCTTGCTAGAATTGTTTCTCACTTTTCTAGGATTAAATGAGGCTGAATTGTAGGTGGCTCTTCTTATTACCTGCAATAGGAAAAGGGAAAAAGCAAGTAGGGACTGGCGATTAACATGAAATGTGGAAAATTTAACCCTAAAATTGTGTTATCTAATAAGTAGCCACTAGCTACATTTATTTATGTTTGTGAGGAAGCCAGGATTTGAAGTAGTCATGAGTCACATGTAGCTGTTGAGCACTTGGAATATAGCTAGTTCAAATTGACATTTGCTGTTAATGTAAATACTCACCAAATTCCCAAGATTTATTATATAAAAAAGAAAGAAAAAAAAAGTACGATGTTTCATGTTGAAATAATAACATTTAGCATACATTGGGTTAAATAAAATCTGGTATTAAAATTCCTTTTACCTGTTTTTTACAGTTTTTAATGTGGCTACAAAATTTAAAGTTAAATTTATTTATTACATTTATTTCTGCTGGACAACACTGCCTTAGAGGATCATGGGTTGAATAGCCATCTGATATGGATTAAAAACTTAAATTGTTGACTGATATTTCACTCAGTAGCTGGATAAGATAGTGTCATAGACACAGATAGTACAGACTAAGAAACTGTTTATTTTCAGGAATTAGGCAAATAATATGACTACATGAACATGCCTTTAACATGATTGGTATTTCTTATAAGTATTTATTCCAAATATTTTGGGTTAAATGCCGGAACATGAGGCAGGTGATGAATGCCTGTCAAAGCAATCTTCACTCAGATGAGAGTATAATTCTAAATCACAGCAGAAATTATAGTTTTTATGCTTCATTAGCTATCTTAATCTGCATAGTATATTTTCTGTAATGAATTTCCATGTGATAATACCAAGTCCAGATGTAGCATTTGAATGATCAGTAAGCTTTTTAGACAAATTTATTATGAGTGAAACAGACATTTATCTCTTTCTCACACAATTTAATTTGCATTCCCTTTCTAGAAATCTTAAAAGCCCAATAGAGGGAACAGTGATGGACATTAAACCAATTCAAAGTTGTAAGCACTTGGTTTTCTCATGTAACATAACCGGTTGCATCTAGAATACAAATGGAGGCATTAATTTTGAAAGAAATTATAAATTTTGCTTGGTGATGAAGGAAATATTTGAGTTTATCCTATTCGGCAAATGAAGGATCATTTGTCAGAAAATTATTGATTCCAACAAAAAATTCAAATATTGTCAATTTGAATTTAAATTATAGAAGAGATTGCTATTTCCTTCCACTAAGACAGGATTTTAAATGAATGACATTACTAAGACATGTATAATGTTCTTAGGATTATTCTCTATATAGTGCTATTTGTGTGTGTGGATGTGTACATGTGTGTGTAATTGTCATGATCCAAAAACATTTGTTAAATTTCCTTTGTGTGCATTAAATTGTGCTAATATTATACAATTATAAACTTTTAGGGTTGGAAGGGAAAGGACTATAATCCAGTCCTCTACCCAAAGTACACAGTCCACTATCATTTCAGGGGAGTATCTAAATGCCTCTGCTTCAAACCTCTAGCAATAAGGAATTCACACCCCCACACAGAACACTCATATCTTATAATCTCTAGATATTTTGAGACATTTCCAGTTGTCAGACATGTCTCTTTATACATGGTACTAAGTTCCACTTCCCCAAAATATATATATGTAGGGAAGTATTTCATTCAGTCAGATGTCCTTCGTCACTTAATACATACTTTTAAATGCATAATATTAAAAAAATAAACATTTATTGTCTTATATATCATCCTACCTAATCAGGCAACGCAACATTCTGCTCTAATGGGCTACTGGCTTGAGAAGGTTTCATAATATAAGGTTGCACAGTAGGTAAGAATTTGGGCTATGGTGCATAGGGTCTTAGATTAAAATCTCTCAGCATTTACATTGGTTCTTTGACCTGAGACAATTACTTAACTTCAATCACAGCAACTCTGCTTTTATGTATTCCATGCATTGACATATGGAGTCAGATTTCATGTGTTAAAGGAGTTATTCTTATTTTAAAAATTTGGAGGATACTAATTCAATCAAATTCCTTACTTCACTAAAATAGTCAGCTCAAAAATTTCTGCAAAGCATAAGCAAACAAACAAAAAAAGACAAACTTTACTTATTCTGAGAGAGCTTGTCATTAAGTTGAGAACATAAAATATAATAGCACAGGAAGATAACTGATTGATGTGCACCAGAGGACTGATTAAAGAGCCAGGGCAGTGTGCTAGTTAAGAGCAGCAGCTCCAGAGCCAGGCTCTTGGATTGGTGTTCCCACCCCATTGCTCATTAGCCACTTAATCTCACTGAGTCTAATTATAAAATGTGGGTAAGAACATGTATTAGTTCATTTCTGTTGCTTATAACAAAATACCTGGAACTGGGTAGTTTGCAAAGAAAACAAAATTCATTTCTTACAGTTTCAGAGGCTGGGAAAAGTCCAGGGGACAGATGGCGAAAGCCTTAGTGGTGGCAACAGTGATCCTGGGGTCTCATATGGTAGAAAATGGCAGAGCAGAAAGAGAAATAGTTCCTCATGCACTCTCCTTTTAAAGCCCTCAGAACCATGCTCCTGACTACTGTTATTAATCCATTCACTATGGTATGGTCCTACAATCTAATCACCTCTTCAAGGCCCCACTTTAAATTATCATAATAATATTTCCCACCCCCTTAACAGTTACAGTGGGATTTAAGTTTCGATGGGATTGGGGGTGCATCCAGACTACAGCATTCCACTCCTGACCCCACAAAACTCATGTCCTTTTCACATACAAATACACTCATTTCATGCTCAAAGTCTTAACTTGCTTTTACTCAAAAGTCTGAAGTTCAAAGTCTGATCTATGAAATCAAAAGAAGTTATCTACTTTCTACTTCCAAGATACAATGGTGGGACAATCATAAGGTACATATTCCTGTTTAAAAAGGGGGAAATAGGCCAAAAGAAAAGTATAATAGGTCCTAAGCAAGTCCGAAACCCAGGAAGGCAGGCATCAAATCTTAAAGCTGGAAAATTGTGTACCTTGACTTCATGTTCGACATCCTCTGCTTGTTGGCATGGGGATTGGGTCACCAAGTTCTCAGGCAGCTCTGCTTGTATGGCTTTTCTGGTCTGAGGGCATACTTCAGCTATTTCAGACTGGCATTGCATGCTGGTAGCTCCACAATTCTGGGGTCTCTGTGGCAGTCCCACTCCCATGGCTCCACTAGGTAAGTCCTTGGTAGGATTTTTCTGCTGCAACTCTGACCACACATTTCATCTTGGCATTGCTCTAGAAGACTCTGTGCAGTGAATCATCCTCTGTGACAGGTCTCTTCCTGGGCCCCCAGGCTTTTCTATACATCCTTTGAAATTGGGGCTTCCAAACCTACACAGCTCTGGCATTCTGTGAGCTTGCAGACCTAACAACACGTGTACATTGCCAAGCCTTCCAGCTTGTATTTTCCAATGCTGCAGGTCGAGCCACACCTGTGACTAATTTAGCTGGAGCAGCCAAAGCAGCTGGGATACTGGTAGTTTGTGAAGCAGCATCCTGAGGTGGCCCTGGACAGAGAGCCCATGAAGGGTGCCTTGGGTCTGTTCCTCAAGACCATTCTGTCTCCCTAGGCCTTGGGGCTTGTAATGAAAGATGCAGCCTCCAAGATCTCTGAAATGCCTTCAAGGTCTTTTCTCTCTTTTCTTGACATTCCCTTTCTTGTGCACTAATCTCCTTAGCCAAAGGTCGTACACCATTGAATTGTTCTCCTGAAAATGCTGTCTGCTTCTCTACCACATGGCCAGGCTGCACTCTGTGCTTTCTTTTAAATTATAAATTCTTGCTTTACATCATGCTCTTGTTGCCATAACTTAGCATAGGCTGTTGCAAGTAGCCATGTGACTTCCTGAATGTTTTGCTTTTTGGAAATTTCTTCTGCCAAGTACTCTGGGTCAGCACCTGTAAGCTCTACATTACGTAAAGCTTTTGGGCATGAACACAATGCCACTAACTTCCTTGCCAGTTTATAGCAAGGGTGATCTTTGCCCCAGTTTCCAATAAACTCCTTCTTATTTCTATCTGAGACCTCCTTAGAATAGTCTTTACCATCCATGTTTCCATAAGCATTCTGGTCACCACCATTTAACTAGTCTCTAAAACATTCCAAACTTTCCCTGTTTTTTTTTTTGTCTTCTAAACTTTTGCTGGAAGTGAGCAGGACTGAAGCCATGTTGGAACCTAAAACTGCATGGGCTGTAGGCAAATTTTAAAAGGACACTTTTTTTTTTTCGTGGCATACATTTCTCTGAATTCCCTCTTTTTCCATGGTTATTTGATATTTTGAACCTTGGATATGGGGCAAGATGACATTATTTACATGAATGTAAAGTTTTTTTTTTAAGCCATCCTGAAGCTGCAGACTTGCACGTGCTATCCAGACCTTGAGAAAAGGACAGGATCAGAAACCAGACAGAGTTTTGGTGAGACTTGGCTCCGGAGACCTTGCATGAAGCCCTTGCTGCTCACGTGCTCCTTCCTCCTGCTTTTCATTTTCCCATGGTCCATTCCCTCATCCCCCTCTTTAAAAACCCCTCAGTAAACTTGAGTCTTCGAGATGACTTTAGTCTGGCCACTCTCCTTCAGGTTTACCAAAGGGATGGGCTAGCTTAACATCTCTCCTCAGGTCACCAGTATTCCTGAATAAAAGCTGTCTACCATTTTCACCAACATTTGATTTTTGCGTGGTTTGCTTTTGTCTGGGGGCAGGCAGCCAGACCTGTGAGTTTGGTATCAATTTTGGGGAGCCTCAGCCAGGAGGTGAGTGTGCCCTTTAATATTTTCACCAGCATTTAGGTTTTTTTCTCACTTGTTCCTCCAAATTCTTCCAGCCTCTCCTCAACACCCACTTCCAAAGCGGCTTCCACATTTTCAAGTATTTGTTATAAGCAACACCCCACTTCTCTGGTACCAATTTTCTGTATTAGTCCTTTTCTGTTGCTTATAATAAAATACATGGTACTGGGTAATTTGTAAGAAAACAAAATTTGCTGCTTGCAGTTTCAGAGGCTGGGAAGTCCAGAGCCCAGGGAATAGCTGGTGAAGGCCTTGGTGGTGGCAACAGTAATCCAGGGGTCTCACATGGTAGAAGATGACAGAGTAGAGAAGAGAGAGAGTTCCTCATACACTCTCCTTTTAAAGGCCTCAGAACTACACCCCTGACCACCATTATTAATCCATTCGCTATGACATGGTCCTATAATCTAATTACCTCTTCAAGGCCCCACCTTTCAATTAACTTAATAGTATTTCCTACCCTCAACAGTTCCAGTAGGGATTTAAGCCTCAATGAGGTTGGGGATGTGGGGGCATCCAATCTGCAGCAGAACATTGCCTTCAAGTATTATGAGAATTAAGTGACACAATATACGTGAGGTTGGACAGTGCTGGTTATACGGTAGATACTCATTAATTATAATAGCATACATAATTTCATACCCATAAGAAGGCAGAAGGAACAGAATATTTTTAAGCAGTGAAGAGCATGAATAAAGGAGGCCCAAGTATAGTTAATAATTGTCCAGATCCCTATGAGTAGTTTCTATGTTTATGCAACACTATTCCTTGGCATATCCCCCAAATACCTGATCTCCTCAATACATGAACAAGAAATGGATGTTTTCTGAAGACACCTTTGGGGAGATGCAAACAAGTGTTAATGACACTCCACACGACCAGACATCACAGTTCTCTCTTTGAGCCACTTTGACATTTTCCCCAAGTTACTTTCTGATGCTAACCACCTTAACTCTCTACTCTTATTCAAGTTTAACTCTACCAGCTCCACAAACTTCTCTGGCAAACTGGTTCCACCATTGTCCTTCTGGTCAACCCCAACATCCTATTGCAATCCAGAGTTCCAACATGCTTCTGGTTTGCAGCCTCACACTCACCAATCTGCTCAGCAACAAAGAATCTGCCTCAAAGACCCCACTCATTAAATGGAGAGGAGGTTTCCAGAACATTTTCCTCCTCTGAAAAATAAGCCTGTGGAGAAAAGTACGATCTTACTACCCAACAATGTCAGAGGACTAATGCTGGATAAGGATGCCTGACAAAGATGGTTGAATTTTATTCAGTAGGTACAAGAAACCACTGCAAGCTTTTGGGTCAGGGAATAACAGAGTAAGTGCAATGTTTCTGAAGAAAACCTACCATGTTAGTTAAATACAATTGGATCAGGAGGTCTGAGTTTCTGTGATTTGACCTTGAGAAAATCACTTGGTCTTTGTTTGAGATTGATTTCTTCATCTTTACAATGTGGAGAGAGGGTTGAGTTAAACAAATGATTTGTTCTTTTCAGATCAGAAATCTTAAATCTTAATGTAGCTTGCCAAATGTCATACCATCTGTTAGAGCCAAAGCTGAGATAGAAAATCCAAGTTCAGGAGGCTGGAGGCTCTAGAGTGAGGCTCTAAAGTGCCTAAGAGTGAAAGCCTTTGTTCCTCTGAATTGCGGTTTTCATGTTAGCTAGAGTGATTCCATCTCCTTCATGACTTTCCCTTCACAGTGTGCCAAACAAGGATGAATTCATGGTGTCACATTTTTATGCAAGACTTTCCTTTTTTTGTGGGGAGGGGGATTTGGCCTTTGTCCCTGCTGTCTCCTTTGCAAGCCCTCTTGCCTTTCAAGGTAAAGGGCCGGGGCTGAAGGAAAAAAGCCTGGATGAATACCTTCTCTGTGTTGAGCTGAGTCCACACACACACAAACACACCTGGGAACTAAGTGATCTGACTTTTACAGACTACTAAATTAGAATTTGTGGAAGTGAAATAGTTTTTCCAATTCCTGGATAAATGGCTGAATCCAAGTCTAGGGGTACTGATTTGGTGATTTAACTAATTTTTTAAAACATAGGGAAGTGATTACTATAAAAGTCAGAATAATGATTATTTAGGGAAGGAAGAGAGGAGGAAAAGGAATCCTCGGAAGGGGCTTTTTGAATAAGGAGTAAAAGCCTATTTCTTTCCCTGGGTGGTTTCCATTAATAATAGTTAATTAAGGTATACATTTGTTTTATGTAGTTATCTGTTTTTATCCTTTGTTTCACAATAAAAGGGTTGTGAAAATTATTCAACCAAAATGTTAGTAGCATAGGTAGGATTTGAACCCAGTGATGACTCTTCAAGGTCTCAAAAGCATTCTAGTGCTCCTGGTAGTAAGAAGCTGCAGCTAAGTACTGAAAAGCTTGCCCAACAAAAGTTTCAGAAAACCCTGTGGAGGTTCCCTATTATCCTTCGCCAATTTCTAATTTGATTTCAAGAAGACAACATAAAAAATAATTTTAAGATTAAAGATGAAATTGAAGAATGAGCAGTAACTGCTAAATTAAACCCCTGGTGCTCTAATTTTTTTAAAAATGAAATGCTATGTGCCAGAAATTGCTTTTCGAGTAAAATAACTCAAATGATGTTTATTCACAGTTCAATACCAGGTTACCATTTGTCCAGTGTGTTAAACTTTTATTTGTGTTCTGCTGAGCCTTCAGTTACTCCATAAAGGGGTCTAATAAAGGGGTCTAAATGGCTTATGTGGCTTTGTTGTGAGCTGTCACATCTTTTCTTTCACAGTAAAGTGGTGCAAAGACCTTTATTTCATTCCTACCCTGTGTAGTGCTTCAGAGAGACAAAAAGTCGAGAATAGACTTTACATTCTATTGAAGTTCATGACGGTTCTGCTGTTTAAAAACATTTTTAATATAGAAGACCATTAATTACTAGGATTCTGATTGTAATTGCCTAGTCTCAGAATTGATGAACAAAGCCATTTTGGAAAGCAATCAATTTAAAATCTAATTTGTTGGCGAAATGAACCATATAAACAAAATGCCACTTGCAGTTTGTCTAAAATGAGATGTGCTAAACGAGCCCATCATCTTCTGCCATCCTCATCACTGTGGGTCACAGCTACCTCAAATGTCATCAGTCGGATCCTGTGCACAAAAAGCTGAAATAGAACACTGCACTATGAGCAGAATGCAATGGGAAACAGATGCCTCCACAATCCCTGCAGGGTGACTTTTAGGGGTGGCTCTGAGGTGAAAGCAGAATGGCTACTAAGATCAACAAAGTGCCGTAACGAACTCATCTGCCCTGTGCTGTGCCCCAAAAGTAGCTGGGGTGGTTTAGGGTAACTCATTCCATCCACACGTGCTAAGAATACAAAAGATAAAAGTGCGAGTGAGCAGATTTGGACAAGAGCATCTAAATTCTTTTTTTTATGAAATACACACCTACATACACACATAAAACATATATATTATGCATATGCGTGTGTGTATATATATGTGTGTATATATACGCATATATAGAGAGAGAAAGAAATACATCAAAAAACAGTTGATGGACTGTATGATAGAAACTATGTTTTGTACAAAGTTTGGCACAGCACTCTCTTTTTTGTTTATTGTTTAAAGAAAAAATTTATTCAAAAGTCTTAGGTCATCTTTGATGACTTATTACTGTATGATCCTAAGACACTGCAAATTCTTGAAATGGATCATAAAATAACTATTAGCATGTATAAGTTAAAGTCTTAGAGTTAAAGTTGTTATGTAATTATTTTAAATTTGATAGGCCATGTGTACCTTGGGGTGTATTTATTTAATTTTACTTAGTTGGCATACATAAACTAGGAATTAATTGAAAATAGAGTAATTTCAGGGCTTTGTAAAATTAAAATTATAAGACTGAAATCATCATACAGATGGCTAGTCCTATCATGAGATTGTGGGAGGTATAAATGAGAACTGAAGGACTGTGGGTCATCTAATTTCAGAGGGAAACCCACCTTGCTAATGCAACACTCTATGTCTATCCAATAGCAAGCAAGGTTTTAGCAGAGAGATATAACCTTTGAGCTGATGGCAAATTTATTTTCCAATGGGTCTCCATTGAAAATATTTATACTATAGAAATTTACTTGCTACTCAAAGCCACGTAATGGCAATGAGAATTTTTCAGGATGCAGGATCTCTGGCCTCACCTCAGACCTCTGGAAGGAAAATCAGCATTTTAAGTCCATTTGAGAAGCCCTTTTTTTATGGAAATTTTCAAACTTACTCCTACAGAGAGCTGCCAATCCTCTTTGATAGTATGTAACTCTCCATTAACCAGGACCCTCGGTTATCCAGAGAATTAATTTCTCTTCACTGTTTCGGATAATACTGGAATGTACTCTTTTATCCTAGGGTTGCATCTAATTTCTGAAAATTAAAGCTGAGAGGATGGCAAAACAAATGGCAGAAACAGAACAAACATGTCCTTTGATTAAAAATAGATAACGCTTATTGTTTACTGAGAAACATATTTTCAGCTGAAAAATGAAAAGTGAGTATAAAATGAATTAGTGATAATGATACTGTCAACGCTGAATACTCACAGATGGACCACACACACATATGTGCACACACACAAACATACCATGTGGGTATACACACTCACACCTCACATCCAGATCTAGATGAGAGTATATTTTATTATGGTGATATGAGTTCTCTTTATTTTCTATGATATTATAGAAAAAATGTAAAATTATTAACTTTATGGTATTTAAAATTGATGTTAATTCATTTATATGTTAATTATAATGTTAAAAACTTTCACATTTTATTATGAAAAAATTTTCAAGCCAGCACAAAATTATAAAGACTGGTATAATAAATCCCCTTGTGTCTACTGCTCAGATTCAATAGCTATCAACATGTTACCAGGCTTATAACATCTATTATCTTCATGCCTCATTTTTAAAAAATACTTTTTAAAAAGTAAATCCAGAATATTGTCAATTTCATTCATACATACTTTACTATGCACTTCTAACTGATAAAGCATTGTTTTATCACACCTGACCAATTTAATAACAATTCCTTCATATTTAAAGATACTCAATTAATTTTCAAATTTTCTTAGTGTTCTCAAAGAAGCTTTTTAAGAAATCAGGATCCAAACAAGAGTTACTTATTTTATTGGGTTGTTTTGTCTCTTTTGTCCTATAATTGTAACCCTTCGCCTCATTTGCCTTTTCATGTCATAGGTTTGTTGAAGAAACTGAGTGTTTGTTTCCAAAGATTTGTCTGATTGCTCCATACTGGTGTTTAACTTATTTCTCTCTCTCTTCTACATTTCTTGATCATTCAGTAAGTTAACTCCCAAGTAATATAAAACATTTCCTTCTCCAAAAATTTCTTATTAAGTCATCTTTGGTCACATTTATTCTTAGATAACTAATTATATTTTTACTTAATTGACACTATCTTCGGAATTCATTCATTCCTTTATTCACTCTTTCAGCAAACCTTTATTAAGAAATGGCATGAAGCTAGTTAGTAAGACAGGTTTGGACAGTTATAATTATCAAGTAATGATAGTTCAATACAGTCAAGGTTAACATCATGTGAACTTAACTGGAGCCTTCTGATACTGTCTTTTTCCCACACCACCACAATCATTAGCATCTTTCGCATACTAACTTCAGATATTAGAAAAGACACATCATGCCCTCTCTGGGTTGTTTCCCTTCAAGTAAAATGTCTCTAATTCTTTTAAGACGTTCTCATATGATACGATTTCTGAGCCCTCTTTCCTTATTTTATTAATTTTTCTTTTAAAATAAAGTGCATGAAATTTAACATGATTCTAGGAATGATTAAACCTGCTCTAAGAAGATCAAACATAACATTTATCCATTCAACTACTACAAAAATTATTGCAGGAACACAAGAGCCACGCACAAAATAGATACTTGAGAAAAGACACACACACAAAATGTTCCTGACCTACAGTAGAGTCTAATGAAGGAGAAAAGCAAGAGAATGGGAAATGACAATAGAATGTGATAAGAGCTATGATAGCGCTAGTTCGGGGTGTTTTGTGGAGCGTCTTCAATCCTGTTTGGGTAGTTCAAACTAAGGAAGAATTAGGCAGTAATTGGAAAGGGAGGAAAGACTGCACCAACAGAAGGAAGCACTAGTGCATAAGCTCAGAGTTCTAGAAACTAAAAGTTGTTGAACATGATTAGAACATAAGGTTAGAGTAGGATATTGAGGTTTGATAACTTTCCATGATCTGAATGTCCTGTTTCTGCAATCAGAGAGCTATTCATGTGTATTTTGGGTAATGTCCCATTCACTCAATTATTCATCTGGCAATTATTTATTACACTACTACTTTGTGCTAGGCACTAGGATTATAGTCCTGGATAAAACAGACTAAGTTTCTGCTGTGGCAGGAAATACAATCTACTGTGGGAAGAAAGAAAAAAATGACTAGAAAGTACATAAGTACTAAAACAAAAAAATTTAAACTGTAGTAAAATGGGTCTGAGTAGGTGACATTAATCTCAAACCTAACTGACAAGAAGGAAGCATTCATGCACATATCTGAGCAAGAGTTTTCCATGTGATGAAGAGGTCCTTAAATGAGAATGAATTTGGTGTGTTAGTGTACGAGGAAGAAGGAAAACATGGCTTGAGGGTAATGGATTGAGGATAAAGGAAAATATACAAATTAAATCGAGTGGTAGATAGGGGCTAGATCCTGTAGAGTGTTAAGGCTGCAATAAGATATTTAATTTTATTCTAAATGAGGTTGGAAGCTATTGGTAGAATTTACGTAAGAAAGTGACATCATTTAATTTACATTTATGAAAGAGCAGTCTGGATTGGTTGGGGATAGGGGAAGAGAGGTAGGAATGAGAACATTATGGTTGTGCAGAAGACAAGGCCTGGTGACTTAGAATGGAATGGTGTTATAAGTTCAGGATTTCAGAGACAGGACCATGGAACACACAAGTTTTATCTGGGTGGCACTAAGACCAGAAGCCCCTCTCAGCAAGACATCTTCCAGTGGCAGCAGCATGGGGCCACCACCCAGAAGGGAAATAGGGCAAGGAAGTCACAGGGGAGGAGGGAAAGCCAAGAGGGGCCCTGCATGCCTAGGTGACATCACTCAGCAGCAAGGTGGGAGGTCTCTGGGTTAGGACCACAGAAGGGCAGCAGCAGTTTGGGGTCTTTTGTATGTACAGGGTTTATATTATTTATGGCTAGCAGATGTTGAATACAGTTTTGGGGGGTATGCAAAGCAGATAGTCTCTAAACGGCTAAATATATGGGAATTTTGTGAACTATATTTAAAGCAATTGGATGTGCAAGAATTTGGATTTGGCACCAGCAGGCTTTGGGCTAATGGTACTAGCCTCCCGTGAAGAAGAACACAAGAAACATTTTTGGCTAATACACAGGGGGCATCTCTGGCTTATTTACTTACATAACATATGGTAATAGTAGGGATGGAAAGGTAGTGTCAGCAGTATTTATTGGGAAAGAGTGTAAATAAATACATGAGGGGAAGAGAAAAACTAAGGATATTTTAAGTTTTTAGCTTGGGAACCTGGGTGATGCTATTTTCTGAGCTAAGAAATATGATGGGAGGGGTGTGTGCGTGTGTGTGTGTTTGCGTGCGCATGCACGTGTGCAGTAAAGAGTTCAGTTGTGGACATGTTAAGTCATGATGAACTTATAAACCACCCTGTAGCTACTGAGTATGGTAGTCTCAGTCCTCTGAACCAGTAAAGGGGAACAGGAAGCAGGCAAACAATCTTCTGAAACCTCAATCCAATTCTGGTAAACATACTGTGTCCCAGTCTAAGAATCTAACTTTGCAGTCATGTGTACTGGAAGGGAAAATAAGTCCGGGCATCTGGTTATACAAATGTATTTACACTCAACACGCAGTGTCAATGGGAGAAATAATAGGTATGGGAGTGCCCAAGAAGGTCTCAAGTAAGGAGGCTTGGATTGACACATTTAGACAAAAATACTCCCTCTAAATCCTATCTAGAATAATAAGAAAAGGAAAGAAAAAACATACAGATTGGAAACAAATAACACTTTTTTGTGTATAAAAAATACATTGTTTTTATATACAGATGACATTATTGCCTACAAGGAACATCCCAAAAACCATTAAAAAAGCTAAAAACTGTGATTCAGTGAGTTTAATCATACTGTAGAATACAATGACAGTGTACAAATCTGTCATATGTGTATGTACTAGCCTTGAACAACCGGGAAAAAAAATACAATTTACAATAACACCTGGAAACAAGGAAATACTTTGGGATAAATCTAACAAAATAAGTAAAAGATTTGTATGCCGATACAACCAAACTTGCTGAAAGAACAAAAAGAAAAACAAAATCTGGCAAAACCAAGTAAAGTCAAGGCTGCAAAGCAACTGGAACGCTCACACATTACTGATAAGAATACAAAATGGTACAGCCACATAGGAAAGCAATTTGTCAGTTTTTAAAATAATGTTAAATGTGTATTTACTATTGACCCCACAATTGTACTATGTATCCCCCCCAAATTAAGTCAACACCCACACAGAAACCTATATGCAAATATTTATAGCAGTTTTATTTGTAATCACCCAAAACTAGAAGTAACCCAAATGGTTAATGAAAAAATAAATTATGGTGCTTTCATGTAGTAAAATATGACTCAGAAATAAGAAGGAAGAAACTATTGACAACTATCTTTCACTCTCTCCAAACACTACAAAGCACACATTTTCAGCTACTGCTTTATATCCTTCTGTGTAGTTCATGTTATAGTTACAATTGGATTATTAGTCATTGATTGACATAGAAGGGAGCAACATTCGCAATTGCAGTTGCAGTTGACTTCTCATAAAACATAACAAAGGCTAGATGTCAATGGAGAAGTATTTTAAACCTTGAAAGGATATGACAAGGGAAAATGATGACAGTTTGGTCAAGGCACCAAGGCTGGGGGTCCAACTCAGCTTTAGCTTCAGTTATATCTCAACTGGAAACATTCTGGAACATTCTGGAACTTTGCATTAAGCACCAAAACAAAGGACGCAACTTCCTGCTGATTGCTACATTTTACTTTCTGCCAAATTGGAAGGTCCCTGACTAAAGCCTGCCTCAAAGAACTGTCACAACCAATCCCTTATGGATAAGGCTGTTTAACACATGCTAGCACCAATCACAACTTTTGTAACCACCTCAGTCTTTTTCCTTTAAGTACTCTGACCATTTTTTGTTCTGCAGAGCACATGTTCAAGGCCTCTTGAATCTGTGTCTTTGGGGCTTCAGTCTTAACAAATTCTCAAATAAACCCTCTTTGTTTTATATCTCAACAAGTTGGTTAATTTACTTTGGTTGGCAAGTGGAAAAAAAGTCTGTCAATTCAGATTTCACTTTCCAATGAAAATGGTCTTCAAAAATCATCACAAAATAAAGACCTTTTTATATAAACAAAAAATGGTAAGAATTTATCACCAGCAAACCTGCTTTCTTAGGAAATTATTTAGTCTGAAGAGAAATCGTTCGAGATAAAAGACTTGAATCTACAGTTAGGAATAAAGAACACCAGGATTAATAAATATTTAGGGAAGAATGAAAAAGCACATATATTTTTGTTTCTCAATGTCTTTAAAAGGAAATTGGCTGTTTAAGGAAAAATAATAGCATTATGTTGAGTTTATAACATATGTAAAAATAGAGGGGGGAGGGAGGGAAAGAAGGAGGAAGGAAAGAATGAAGGAAATAAAGAAAATACCACAACAATATATTGAACTTTCAGAAGGAGAGAACAATCCTAAAGATGTTAGAGATGGGAGGGAGGGTAGGGGATTGGGAAGTGATGGTCGGGCAAAGGGCATAAAGAAATATCATGATTTGTAAGAATGAATATGCTAATAATAATTAAAAAGCCATAAAAATAGAAACTATAGAAACAATAACATAAATGGAGGGGTGAATAAATGGAATTGTAGTGCTATAATATTCTACTGTTTAACATAAATTAGTATAATATTAATTCTGAGTAAACTATGATAATCTACAGATACATATTATAGTCCTTAGAGCAACCACTAAAACTAATACAAAATATAGCTTAAAAGTAAAAGTAAAAAGTGAAAATGAAATGAAGTGCTAGCAATGATTCAATTCTAAACATGTATGTACCTGCATACAAATGTAACTAAAACAGCTTCAACCACATGAAGCAAAAAGTAACAGAACTAATGGAAGAACGACAAAATCTACAGTCATAGATAGACATTGTTCTTTGTATTCTAAATATTTTTAAAGGAATTTATTTTTAATTGATATGTATTGGCTGTACATATTTATGTGGTACAGATATATTTCCGTACGTATACATAATGTGTGATGATCAAATCAGATAATAAGCATACTGGCCATTGCAAAAATTTATGATTTCTTTATGACAAGAACATTTGAACTCCTCTCTTCTAGCCATTTGAGAACATACAATAAATTATTGTTAATTATAGATGCTTCCCACTACTGCACACCACTAGAGCTTATTTTTCCTACCTAGCTGTAATTTTGTGTCCATCAACCAATCTCTACCTTCCCCATCCCCCACCCCTTCCCAGCCTTTAGTAACCACAATTCTCATAAATTGATAGAACAAGTAAAAAAAAAAATTAGGAAAGATACAGAAGATTGAAACGACACTAACCAATGTACACCTAATTGGCATTTACAGAGCTCTGTATGCTTCAATTACAAAATACATATCTTTTGCAAATACACGTAGAATCTCACAAAAATGCACCATATGCAGGGCCTTAAATAAGTCTCAATACATTGCAAAAGACTGAAATTTCACTGGGTATATTTTTTGGCCAAATGGAATTAAGTTAAAAATCAGTAAGATATCTAGAATGTCCTCAAATACTTCTACATTGAATAACACATTTCTAAGTCTCCAATAGATGAAGAAATAACACTGGATAAGTAAGAAATAATCCCAAAGTGAATGATGAGAAAGCTCATTGAAGGTGTAAAAATTCTGCAGTTAGACCCCCCTAGGTTCAACTGCCAACTTTGCAGCTTTTTACAGTGAAGCCTTTGAGAAGTTACTTAAGACTCAGTAATTTAGTATCTTCATTTGTAAAATAGAAATAATGATAATCAAACTTTTCTATTTTGATAAATTTTTTTGTTTCATGAGTTATTTAAAGTGTACTTTTTCAAATGCATGAATTTTTCCCCATTTTCCTGTTATAAATGTCTAACGTATTTTACACAGAATATGACTTGTAAATGATGATTTCATGAAATATGCTGAAATGTGCATTTTGATATTATGTATGATCAATTTTGTAGATGTCTCATGCATGCTTGAGAAATATATGTACCCTCTAATTATAGGGACAGAGTTCTACATATTTTCACTATGTTGTTCAAATAAACGACACACACACTATTTTTAGTTTGCTTGATCTACAAATTATGGAGGGCATTTGGATTCATGATAGCAGATTTGTCAAACTCTACTTGTAATATTGCCTTTTTTCTCCTTTCTATTTCAAGGCTATATGATTCTGTGGAAAAGTTTAGATAAAAGCCATCCTGATACATTAAACCATTTTTGCATTATGTGTTGACCTTATATTCCAAATATTTTTTGGCTTTATTTTCTATTTTGTCGGATAATCATATAGATGAACCATTTTTACTTTAGTATTTCATAACATATTTTTTCATTCATTTCTTTTCCAATTATTTGCATTCTGTAGTTGTAGGTCTGTCTTTTATAAATAGTTTGTAGTTGAATTTTTGCTATCTTTATATATTACCTGACAATGTGTGTCCTCTAACTATAGAGTTTACTCCATCTACATTTATTTGAATATATTTCTCCCATTCTTATTTTGTGCTTTTCGTATGCTCTATTTTATTTGCATATTTTGTGTTTTTTAGATATTGTTTCATTTCTTTTGTATGCATCTTAAAAATCTCTTTTCCTGCCTACTGTTGCAATGGTTGAGTTTAAGTCAATTTTCTTCCAATACGTTTGTAACTTTAAAAGTTCTACACCCTTACTTTTATTCTTTTATTATTTTACTATGTAACTTATGGTATGCATTTAACTTAAAACTAATGTAAGCTGACTTCTTAATACAATTTTTGTTCAGTGAATGAGTCCTCCTACTGAATATTTTAAAATGCTTTGACTCTACACACCCTTTTCTGTCTTATATGTTACAAATATCTAACATTGTACTTCTATCTTATTTTTATCTCCTAAATTAGACTTCATTAATTTTGTTTTTATGCAGTCAACGTTTGTTTAGATTTACTTGTATGTTTACCAGTTTCTTTAATTACCATTAATTTTTTGGATCTTGGGACGTATTGGGATAATTTTTACTTCTTCCTTTCCTTCTTCTTTGTGCTATTGGGGCAATGATCTTTCAGTTTCTTTCATTTTCTTTTTGTTTTTTTCCTGAATATAAATATAATAATTTAACCGGGACACAATTTTATATTTACATTTTTTTCAGCATTTTTATTGTTACCATTGAGAATTCTTCTGTACATTTAAGTTCTTTTCCTTTGTAGACAATCTCTCTCTCTCTCTTTTTTTTTTCCTTGCTTTCTTTTTGGTAATTTTAAAAGTCATTTCATTTTAATGATATTCTGAAAATTCATTAAGATGTGCCTAGGAGGAGATTTCTATTTACTTCTCTTGCTGAGTGTTTTTTTGTGTATCCCTTTTCTGATTATAAAATTATAAATTCTCAAGATTTCTCATCTCTGATTCCTCTCTTTCATTCATTCTATTCTTTTCTGGAATTCCAATTGGATGTATGTTAGTTTTTTATTCTTTCTTCCATGTCTCTTTATCTTTCCTTCACATATTTCATCTCTCCGCTTTTCCTTATTGTATTCTGTATATTTTCTTTAGATGTATCTTTTATCTCAGTGTTTCTTCAGCTGTACCAAAGTTTTATTTAAGATGTGTATTAAGGTTTTAACTACAGTGTTGACATTTTTAAATTTCAGAAAAGGTAATTTAAAAAAAATCTGTCTAGTAATATTTTTACAGACTCTTGTTTCTTATTCATACTTTCAATTTCATCTGTGATCTCTTTAAACATTTCAAGTATAGTTATTTTATGCTCTAGATCTGGTAATTATACTATTTGGAATCCCAGCGGTCTATTTTCATGATTTGTTTTTTTATTCTGGGTAACTTTTTTCATAAATTTTTAATTGTGTAAACTTACAATCATGTGAACTGTAAACTTATAATTGTGTGAATTTAGTTTACAGAAATATATATGGCCTACGTTAAGGACAAACTCATTCGTAAAGAATGTGCATTTCTTGCTGCCTAGCAAATGGAGGTGTCACTATTTTCAGGCTACATGAAGTAATTTTTTGGCTTGGGTTTTATAGACCAAATAGTAATGTGATGTATGCGAGGGCCGACCTATAGTTAGTAATTTTTCTTTCAGTGTCAAAGCCAAGAAAAACAGGTGTTTTGCTGTATTCCTTGCTTAGCAGCACACTTAGAAGTTACAGATTTTATAAGGAGATCTCCAGTCTAACTCTTCACCTTGGCCAGGCCAAGGTCCTCTCACTTGACATTAAAACCTTAGGCGTTAAGTTTCTAAGATGAGTCAATACCTCCTGGACATATGTGATCACATCCTTCCTCTACCATTCTTGTTTTACTTCCTGATTATTTCTGGTTCCTGAGTCTTTCTTCTACTTGAATACAGTATGACTTTATCTTATGAGGTTTCTTCAAGGCATGTCAGCTCCATCTCACTTTTCAGAAACACATATGGATGTATTTGTATTCAAATATACTTCTAATTTCATCTTTTTGGTTTCTCCCCTTGTTCCACCTGATCATGGTATCTAAGCACTATTTTAGATACTTTGGAAACTTTAAAGGACAACATATAGGTTTTGTCCTTGAGGAGTGCATTAGCAGAGTTGTATAGTAATGCAGTGCAAGACAGAAAGTTCCAGCGCCAGAAAAGGAGTCCAGATGAGGTGGGAGCAAGGGGATGAACAGTCCAGGACATGCCATGTGGTGATCAGGATGTGCAGATTCAGAAAAGCTGTCACTACTTTCCTCCTCCTTAGCAGGATGGGTCCTCTGTCCATGTCACGCTGCTCTCTTTGCATGGCTAGTTCCTCCCTCCAATCTTTGCCTAGTTAAATGTCATCCTGCCTTGAGTTTTCAGCTCTGACATCACTTTCCCAGAGAAGTCTTCCATGACATCCCTGGACAAAGTCTTTGTCATAGACCCCTAATGCTATGAGCCTCTCTTTCACAGAACCTAATAGAGTTGCAATTTTACATTTATTTATATGGTTATTTTATCTACCCCTCTACAGTGTGTAGTCCAAGAGGGCAGGGATAATGTCTGATTTTTGCTCACCATTGAATTCCTAGCACCTGGCATTGTGCTTGGGAAATAGTTTTGATTCTCAACACGTATTTTTTGAGTGATTGAACGAATCCCTCCAATTTCATGTCACTTACTGGTTATATAGACCTTTTGCTTGTGGCTCTATCCAGTTCATTGCTTAACATATTGATTAGCCAAACATATAGCCTATTGCTATGACAGAAGACAGCCTCACTGGCCATATTTTTGGTTACTGTGACCCAAGTTCAGGTAGTGTTGGAGGCTCTAGGATTTATGGAATTAGAATAGTGTGAGGCTTTGTCCCCTCCCTGGCCTGTACTAGCCAATAGTTCTTCCCTCTACCTCAGTGACACTTAGAAATTAATAAAGCCAAATAAGTATACAGTTTAGAATAAAATAGTTGGAGGTAAAACAACAACAAGAAACAACTAACCTTTTCTGGACTATATAGGGAGCTCTTAGGAGTGCTCAGAAAATGAAGTAGTTTCTGAATTCTATCACAATGGTATCCTATCAGGTTTTACCATATTTACACATTCATCAGTTGTGGACATGGATAGAGTACTTATGTGACAAAATGGGAAGTCAAAACGTAAACTAAAATAGATCGGGATTTTAAAAATGAAGAATAAAACTATAAAAGTAGGTTGTAACATGGCAGACCAGAGATCGCATAAACTGGGTTAATGTTTACAGTTTCTCAGGACAGTTACATAGAGGGAGAAAGATGTTGTCATGGGGAAAAGAAAGTGGTTTTTGGGCTTGCCAGCACCTTGGTTAGGAAATGCAGAGTGAGAGTCTGCGAGGCTTGCCCAAGGCATAACTGTCCATCGAGTCAGTGGCAGCCTTCAGTGGTCTCCATTTGTTGTAGGAAGAGACAGCGGAGCCACTGGGGAGCTGTAACCGCTGAAGCGGTGTGTCAGAAATGGCAGCCAGGAGAGCAATTCTAGAAGTATTAGGTTGAGCTTTAGTCTCCAGGATAAGGGTCTTCCTGATT
This sequence comes from Cynocephalus volans, assembly GCF_027409185.1. Taxonomy (NCBI): domain Eukaryota; kingdom Metazoa; phylum Chordata; class Mammalia; order Dermoptera; family Cynocephalidae; genus Cynocephalus; species Cynocephalus volans. The sequence goes on from NC_084468.1 coordinate 16,019,792, forward strand.
CTCCTAGAGCATCCACAAAGCTGTCTATTGACTTCCTACTTGAAGACCGTGTCTGGGGAGGGAGTCTGAATGCAAGGCAGTTATGACAAACACAGAGCCCTCCCTCCTGACGGGGCCGTCTGTGCCAGGATCTCAGAGGACATAACACGCTTGTTAAGGTTTGGTGAATAGCACCACTCTCCACAGAGGAAGATTTGGGTTCCCATAGAGAAGTCATCAACACAGGGTAAGAATTCAGCCAATTATGCCTCACCTCATCGGTCCTATTTAGATGGTAACCCCATGGGGCACGGACTATGTCTTTCTCTGTTTATTGTATGGTGTTGAGGACACACTTGGCACTCAATAAATACTAATCAAGAGCTTGTTTCTTGTCCTTCTCAGCCTCCCACTGAGCTGATCTGAGGAAGGAATTCCCTTTGAAGTTCCTTGTCCCCATGCTTTTTGATAAACAATATGGAGGCTTCGAGAGAGATGAAAAATATATACAGTCCTGCAGCTGTTTTGGTATCCATAGATGACAAATGCTATCTCTGTAGCAATATAGCTGAGGGATGGGGGACATACTTAGTGAGACCATGCAATGAGAAAGTCCCCACTTCCATAAACATTATTTTCTTGTTTCTCACAGATTCATGATTTGTGCTTCCAAACATCCAATAATGTCACCACTAAGCTGTCCTGCTGAGCTGAGAGGTAGCGGCCTCAGAAGTTTTAGTTCACTTTAGTCACTCATGTATTTTACCATAAACACTGAGAAAAGCAAAGTGTAAGTGGGTAACAAATTAAAAGAGAAAATAAAAAATTATGAGAAAAAGAAAGGGTTTATTTTTTAAAGATAACCTGTGATAACATTTACAGAGCCTTGACAGGGAGTTGCACATGGCCCTGATGTGTCTCTCTTGTAAAACAACTTTTTATCTTGTGAAATATTACAATTTCTGCATCAGGGAAAAAATTACCTACATTTTTTTTTATAAGCATCAAGATTCATGGGGAAAAAAACACAGAAAATAATATGCTACAAGTGAAATAAAGCATCTGAATTAACATGCGCATATATTATGTATACTTATATGCATATCATGCATATATACTACCAACAGAATATAATTTTTTTTTTTTTTTTTTTTTTTTTTTTTTTTTTTTTTTTTACATACTGGGCAATATCTCAAAGTGCTGTCTTAAACTACTGAGGCCAAGACATGTGACATAATTAGGTAACTAACGAGGTGAAATAATCTTTAGAACATGTGGCCGTGGGGTGAAATGACAGCAGCTCTCACTTTTTTAATATACTCATATTTCCCCTTCTTTGTCCCTCTCCCCTCCCTGCTCCTTCTCCCTCTCCTTTTCTCTCCATTTGAGCATTTTAATTATAAAAACCATTCCATCTCAAAACTTACAAAGATCAAGCTTTGCCTAAGACTTGGATTCAGCAAGCCACTTAGTGTCTTTTACCTTGAATAACATACTAGAGAATAAGGCAGGACATAGCATGACTTTGAAGAGAAGTGTGACGTCTACTCATTTCTTTTAAGAATAATGTGAAATACTAAATTATGCCATGAAAGAGGCTGCAGTTCTAAAAAGGTTGGTAGGAATCAGGAGTATTTTGATCTAAAGAAAATAGAAACTGAAAGATTTTCTTGTTGCAAATTTCACATTTTGTTGTTGGTTCCTTAAACTTCATCTATCCCTAAATTAAGGCCAAAGAATAAGACATTAACATTGTGATGGCTAAAATATGTGGGAATTCACTCAATACACTGAGTATTTTGTTTCCTTTGGTCATGTTGAATCCCCAGGTTGAATTCATGAAGTTACAGTCTCTCAGATGAAGATGAAGTTAGTCTGGTTCTCTATAGGAGTGTCAGATCATTATCAGAGTCTTGCATTCAGTGTTCAGCGCCATAGCTCCTAGGAGAGTGAATGACACATTGGAGGGAATTGAAACCCAGTATATTAATGAAAGGCTGAAGAAGCAGAGAGATATTTCACTCAAAACAGAGAAGGATGAGAGTGTAAGTGAATTGGAAAACTTAACAGCAATGGGTTGGGGCTGGCAAGGGGGTGGTTAAGTCCGCAACTTGGGTAATGATCTTTTTTGTAAGCTCTGTAACAGCGCTAACCTGGAAGGGTACGAGAGCACGAGGTGGGCCTCTTAATCAGCCAAGAAGAACAGGAGAGGCCTTCTGGAAGAAGATGCCCTTGAATTGAATTTGTCCTGAAGGTGAACATTACTGGGAGAGGCAAAAGCATAACCAAAGACTCAGAAACAGCACCAGCGTGGGCCATTCATGAAAGTGTTTTATGGGGGCTAAGGGTTTGTTTATTCTAAGTGATCAGCTCTAATTGTGTGCAGCATCCTTTGGTAAGCCTTGAAGGATACAGTGGTGCATAAGAAAGATGTTGACCTAGTCCTCTTGAAGTTTATATGTTATTCAGGAATGGTAAAAGACCTAGAAAATCAGGCAGAAATCAAATTATGAAAGGCCTTCTGTATTAAGCTAAAGTGTCTGTATTTTATCCTGCATAAGTATGGGAGTTACAAGGTCAATTAAGCTTTATTTAAGAAAGATCAACTTGGTTGCAGTGTAGAGGATGGATTGGGGAGGCCGAGGTATTTGAGATTTGACATAAGAAGATTACTTATCAAGCTACTCTGGGAATTAAGGCAAAAGCTATTGGAAACCTGAATGAAGGCAGGAGGATGTTGTGGATAAGATTAATTTATAGCCAATAAGGAGGTGGGATCTATAGATCTTTGGGACTAGGTAGTTATGAGAAAAGGAGAGACAGAGAAGTCAAGGGTGACTCCTGGTTCCGACTAAGGCTGCTGTGTGAATGTTGTTGCAATTCATGAAAACTGGGAAGTTGGAATCACAGGTGTTAGAATGAATCCACAAGCTTATACATTTATGTATTATGTTCTCATGAAATTAAGAGCTTCTTGCAGATAGGAAGCATTTTTTAAACCTTCCTTATAACTTTATATCTTCCCACACTCTAAGCAAGCTTTCCCATCTATATTAGAAACTCAATATATAATCATTTAATCAGTTGAGAATGAGATTTGTCTTCTCTTGTAGAAATTACTGTGGAAGGATTCCAGTGTTCTTTCATACATTTTGCATAAAAAGAGGTGATGATTTTTGGCCATTTAAAGCTTTTCCTTTACTGAGAAAAGGGAATCTAGGATATAAGCTAGAAGCAGATGAAGTTCTTTATCTCTGAATGACATGTCAAAGAAAAAAATGTAAAAATCATTCATATCTTTAAATAAATACTGCTCTTTTACTGTGAAATACAAATCTCAAAAGGTTCCTGATAACTTAGATAAAAACGTTACCTTATTCTACATCACAGTCCATAATCTACCCCTATATTTTAGGGATCCATGGCCAAAAAGGCAATTCCTCCCATCCACACAACCTTCCCTCTCAGGAAGCCACCTCCCAATGGAAGAAGAAACAGTGTTCCAGTGTCAGTGTGATGCAATACACAAGTAATGCACAGGGGATGCCACCGGAAAGGTGGCACAGGGAGGAGTCAGGGGGATTGCAGAAGCTCCCTGCTGGAAAGTCAATGTGAGCAATGAATGATTCACTGATGGATTTCCTATCCTATGCCGATTCTCTCCACCTCCTCAACACACTCCCATTTGGGTTGAATCTCTTTATCTCCCTCTGAAGCTATCTTTTTAGGTGTGTCTGTGAGGGTGCTTCCGGCAGAGATGAGTATGAGAGTCTGAGAGGACTGGGTGGGAACCATCCAATCCACTGGGGGTCCAGAGAGAACAAAAGACAGAGGAAAAGGGTGAAGTTCCCTCTTGATCTGCTGGAGCTAGGATATACTTTTCTGTCCTGTCTGTGGACATCAGAGCTTGAGACTCTTCAGTTTTTGGGTTCCAGGACTTACACCAAGGACACCATCAGCTTCCCTGGTTTCGAAGCTTTTAGACTTGGACTGAGCCATGCTGCTGGCATCCAGTTTATAGATGGTCTATTGTGGGACTTTTCTTCACAGTTGCATGAGGTAATTCCTCTAATAAATCCCTCTCATTTATTGATACCATATCCTATTGATTCTGTCTTTCTGGAGAACTCTAATACACCCTTCTATACCCTTCTTCTATTTAGGCCAGCAGAGGAGACACACACTCCATTGGGAAGAGCTGTAATACTGCCCAGCAGCAATTTAACAGAACAAATGCTTAGGGAGCCTGAGGCTATAGGAAACTTCAAAGTTCATTTACAAATCAGCAAATCAAACAACTAATATTTGTTGAACATTATATTTGGGTACAGCTATACATTTGTGAAGATAAAGGAAATGGGTATGTGCCAGAGAAATTACCTATAAGGCACTACAGTCTACAGGATGAGCCCTAACAAGTGAAAGGATAGCCAGCAAAAGTATCTTTGGAATCATCCTTATGAAACCATGATGTAGTAAACTTCTCTTCCACAGAGCTTTGTTGCCTACCCCAATGATGATGATTATTTTTGTTTTTTTAAAAAATTTTTGTAAGAGTTGGGGAGGGAAGTGTCCAAACATAATATAATCTTTAAATTATAGTGAAAACTCTGAATATCAAAATAGTTTCTCGAAGCCTTCATGTAACATGACATCACAATGGTGTATAGCCCATTTGATGTCAATGGGGAATTAAGTTTGCTTTTTTAATGATCTAGAAGTGAGCAATGTGGCATATGTTGCAATTACAAGGATGCCTTTCTCCAAAAGGCTATTTACAGAGATAGCCACAGCTTAAGGCAGAAAAGCAGTGTTTGATTTGAGAGCTCCAAGGCAAGAGAAGACATCAAAGGCCCCTAAATGTAGACATGGCTGGGCACTTCCGCTGCTCTGTACAGAGAGTTGATTATGGCCTGTGAAAGTGCACCAAGGGCATTTCTGCACACAAGTCCAGCCTGTCCTCATTGAAGGTTTATGGAGCTTGTAATGTCAAGATCTATGAGTTTCAGGGACTGTACTTGTCCTTGGATCAGATTTGGAAGCAGCTTTTGATCAGTGAAGTGAAACAATTAATTATAATAAATAATGCTACTAGAAGTCCTCACACAGTCAGCCAAAGGAGGAGGAAAGCCAAGGAAATAAAGCCTGTCTCTGGCAGAACCTCGTCTTCTGGCTCCCTGGACCCAATCCTGTTTGGCTACGGCAAACACAGCTCACTAAGCCACTGGTGAAGGGCACATTTGCTCCATATTCTCATCCAGCGGTTGTATCAGGTTCTGGAGAAGTGGAGGGGGTGGTAGGAGGAGGTCAAAAAGATCAGAGAGGAATGCAAAATTTCTTTCTGTTCATCTGCGTTTGATTGCTTTGTGCCCTGAAGCACATGATTTAATTATTTTCATCATTGCCTCAACTTCCTCAGCTACCAATCTCATTGAGGGCAATAAAATTATTCAGCCTTTACAAAAAATGCAGTCATAATAATTTTTGACTCAATGAATACTTAAGGCTATAAAATCAACTCCTTGGATGACCACATCCAATTGAAAACACAAACCTAGGGTTTTCTCGACAATTAAAATAAAACGTAACCTTGCATGAGATGGAAGTACACTGCCTGTGTTTTCCGTAATAGATAATTGTTATTCATTGCCTACAATGTACATTAGCTGCCCCTAATCCACACAAGAATTCTCTGTTGCGGCATTATTTCCCCCAAGGGAGCTCACGTAGGCCCCAAGTGACTGTGTTGAGTGGACATTGTAAGGTGCGTGAGGAACGGGCAAGAGTGGAGCTGGAGGGTAGCCCAAAATGAAGGCTTGAGGTTCATGCAAAAGCAAATCAGAGGATAAATCTGCAGCAGGAAATGCTACAAATGGGGAGAAATAGGAACTCCCAATCCCAGGCCAAAAATCTTGAAGGAAAAGTGATGGAAATATTAGAAATGAACCAGAGGTTCAGGGCTTCCAGTAAAAGTATAATTTCCTTGGAAGGGCACAGCAGGAGGTAATGGTCCATCTGGAACTCTGAAAGATGACCAGTAAGGGGATCTTGACCCTTGATTTGGTGTTGTCAGCACCACACTCTCCCAAGTGAACCACGGATGCATATGCATGTGTGTGTATGTGTGTACGTGTGTGTATTTTAATTTGATCTCCTTTATTTTTGTCATTTATTAAAAGTGCTTGCAGAATCCAAATCTTGGCTTATTGTAAACCTGGATGAATTAATCCTAAGGCTCACTTTTCTCATCTGAAATTGGGGACAATAAAAGTGCTATTTCATGAAGTTTGTGTGCAATAAATGTATGTGCAGCACTTAGCACAGTTCCTGCTTTAAGTAAGTATGCAGTGATTGGCAGTAATTGTTTATTTCTTTATTTACTTACCCAGCCTCTTTCTTTTTTATACATTTGCTCTTTTACTCACTTTCTTAAACCCACCATCCTGTAAGGTTTCAGAGGACAAGTTATTTGGTGTTGCAAAGGCACCATCAGGGAAAAAGAATTGTGCTGGAGTGATGGATCTAGGAGTGTGTGTACGTGTGTGTGCTGACGATGGGGTGGGGCAGGTCATCTTGAGGATATGCTTAATTAAAATGTGGTGTCTATGCAGTGACATTTCTCTACCTATGTGAGAGCATATAAGGTGGGCTCAGAGTGCCATGATGGTAACCAGCTGAGATCTGGAAAGTATTCGTGTCCTTGCTCTGTGGCCGGTTGGTTTTGCCCAAAATCATGAATAGAGTGGTTTTGCCTGTTAAACATTTGGCCAAACAGGCATAAACTTGTGGCTGAGATATTTTAAGTTCTTTTATGACTTTTATGTTATTAGTACCTCCCAAGCGTGTATTTGCTTTTATGGGAAATATATTCACTGTCACCCACCAGGAAAACTTTTTTTTTTTTTTTTTTTTTTTGTCTTTTTCGTGACCGGCACTCAGCCAGTGAGTGCACCAGCCATTCCTATATAGGATCCGAACCCGCGGCGGGAGCGTCGCTGTGCTCCCAGCGCCGCACTCTCCCGAGTGCGCCACGGGCTGGGCCCAGGAAAACTCTTAATAATAGTCACTCCCATGATTTTACTGTCATTCATAGTTTACAGAGAGCCTTGCTGGGCTGTCCATCAGTACCTCAGGGTTATTGAGCTGCTGATGCAGAGTGTGATAAAGAAGGCAGGACGAGTTTTAGTGTTGGACATTGTGGCTCTCAATCTTAATTTCACTGCTTACCAGTTATGTGACCTTGAGTGAATAGCTTTATATTACTACTCCTGAATTTCCTTATCTTATGAAATTAATACCTATCTCCCAGGGGTGCTATGAAGATTAAATGGGGTGAAGCCTATTAAACGTCTATCACAGTATCTGGACCAGACTAAATGCACCATTAATGTGAGTCCAATTGCCAACTGCCCCAAGTTACTAAGGATAAATTCAACCCTTAGTTATGGGGTTGGATGAAATGATCTTTAAGTAACTGTCCAACCTTAAGATTCTACAACACTAAGGTTACAAACCATCAGCAACACTGAGAAGTAATGCCTTCAATTTCAGGTATGCTGCTTCTCCCTGCCTTCTCCTGTAAATCATTGCATGGCTGGCGGCACAAGTCATCTGACCTCTTAGGGCTTGACATTTTTCAAGTGTTAATGGGATGTTCCCATTTATGTGATAACGATGAGAAATGATGGGTAATATTTTAAAATAAAGGGCGCTATATGTTCATAAGCAATTCATCAGTGTGTTTTTGCCACATGAGAATAAATTTAAGCTATAGAGGGAAAATAGAAGTTGGAGTTTGGAGTCCAAGACAGCTACGTTCAAGTTCTAAATCCTCCACGTGGGCCAGTAGCTTAATCTCTTTAACTTCTGCTTCTTTCATTAATATAAAGGGGATACTACACTTTACCTACTGGGTCTTATGAGGGATAAATGAAATATAGTGCATAAAGAACCTGCACACAGTTCCTGCAGAAGGAAAAAATTATGATACTAAAAGAGTGGATTAACAAATAATCACAGTTAATGGACATAGCCACATTAGACACTAGAATCTCTCATTTTAATAAATTGTTTAAAAATATGGGGGATGAAAAGTACTCAGTATAGTAGAATTTTAATGTCTTCCCTTTCTTTCCCTTAGAAAAGGGTTCTACATACTCTGCAAAGGGCCAAAGAGTAAATATTTTAGGTTTTAGTGGCGCTATGGTCTCTGTCACAACTATGAAATGCTGTTGTGTGAAAACAGTCACGGGCAATAGGTAGATGTGTGGTAGTGACTCCAGCCCCACAAAGCTACAAACAGAAACAGGCAAGGATCTAGGTTTGGCCTGGGGCCATGATTTGCCAGCCCTCGCTTTAGAACACTGAGACATTGAGTTATCCAACCATATTTACTAAACCCTTACAATGTTTAAAATACTGTCTTTGAATTGTTCAAGATGCAAAGGTGAATCAGTGTCTACTATGGGGAAATAAAACAAACACTTAAAAACAAAAACCAAAACCGTCTTTTACTAGAAAGTGATTGGCCAGAGTAGGCTAAAAGGAAAAGCTGATAAGGTAATGGCTAAGAGTCCATATCCTGGGTTGAATCTTGATTTTTGCTAAAATCTCACGATGTGACCTTGAGCAAGTTACTTAAGGATTGTAAGCATCAATTTGCTGTAGATCTGTTAAATGGAGATAACAGTATTTACCTAACGGAGTTCTGAGGAGAATTAAATGAGATCATGCTCACAAAACACTTAGAAAATTGACCAGCACAGAGTAAAAAGTAAATACATGTTAGGTATTATCATTCAGAAGATTGAAGGAACACCACTAGTCACTTTGAATCTGCAGTTCCTACTTGAGCCACAGTGGACCAAACCATTGTTTACGTTACTCTCTGGTCTAACTTCTAAAATCCTACTCATCTTCAAAGACTGGAAACAAGGGCCAGCCCATGGTCCACTTGGGAGAGTGTGGTGCTGACAACACCAAGTCAAGGGTTTATATCCCCTTACTGGCCATCTTTAAAAAAAAGAAAACAAGACAGGAAGCAGATAGCTCTTCCCTTGGGAAGACTTCCCACCATCACAGAGTTGATATAATATACAGTTAAGTACCTACATTTGTAACTAAATTTATGGGCATTTTGATCAAGAGCTTCCAGTCACAGAATGAGTCCCGCCTCCTATCACTCTTAGCATGTCTCGTTCTCAAGCGTAGTGTAGCACACGGTTATCAGCAGACAAATGCTGTATCGAGCCATGATTTTATAGGAGGTATTGCACACCGTGTCTTCCCATTTGTCACTATGATCAATCACCCACCAACTTCTTTGCCTTCTCCACTGATACTGCTTTGTAAAGATTATTAGAATCCAGTCTATGAATTTTAAAGATTCTTGATCTATATCCAGGGACATCTTTATCAATTTAGTTCTGAGAGAGTTTACTCCCTACGATGAATTCCCACCACTGGGTGGAAATATTGTTGTCATGATTCTTACTGTGTATGCAGTTAAAAGTCTATCTCTCAGCCCTAGTGGCAATAAGTTAGTTACCGTTTAATCATTTGACACTCAGTTATACATAAATACATATATAATTATATATTTTATATATATAATTATATAGTATGAATGATATGCAATTATGTATAATTGCATATAATGTATAAATTATGTAATATATATTATACACAATAAATTATATAAATATATATATATAATATTGCAATTTAGTCAGTTTATTAATTCAGCAAGTACTTTATAATGCCTTCAGTACATCTTCATGTATTTTTCCAAGCTAAATATAAAAAGGTCATAGACATAGTAGGTTAAAAAATCTGATGGATGGCAGGGATAAAGTTTGGGGAAGCTTATAAAATAAATCCACCTACTCATTCTAGAAGAGTAAAGGCAGATTTAATAGATCGATTACATAAATAGCTGTAATTTTTCACTCATGCCTGTATCCACATCCTTTGTGAAGCAACTTTACAGCTCCACCCATCAAAAAGTGGAATCTATTGGCTCATATCTTGATTTTGGGATGGCCTTGAAATGTACTTTGATCAATAGAAAACAGCAGAAAAGGTGTTGTGTTAGGTCTGAACATGGGTTTTGAGTGGTCTTTCCCACACCCACTTGCTTTCATAAAATCTTGCTCAGTTTCCCTTTGAACAGTCCTGCCTGTCCTGCTGGAGGATGAGAAGCCACATTGAATAGAATTTAGCCGTCCCAGACTAGCCAGCCCCCAGCTGACCCAGCAGCCAACTGTAGATACATGAGTAAGCCCAGCCTAGAGTCACCCAGTTGAGCCCCACCTAAACTGCAGGCCCATGGAATCATGACCCCTACATTTTGGGGTAGTTTTTTATACAGAAAATAATTACCGATGCACAAATTTCAGTAAGGAAGATTGATTTCAGCTAGTTCTTAAAATTAAGTAAGAGACTGCCAGATAAACAAGAGGGCATAGGGAATTCAAGGCAGGGCAAATATTGTACAAACAGGATCAGATTCATGAAAAGACTTCTTTTGTTGTAAGGAAGTGAGAAATCCAGCAAATCAGGATAGTACTGATTTTGTGATGTAGAATATAAAATATATGTGAATGCATGTGTGCACACATGCATGTGTATGATTATGCGTTACGCATTCATGGTTGTGAATGTCTTGGAAATTGGTAGCATACAGTGAGAAATGAACCTGGACAAGCAGGTTGGGACATGACTGAAAAGAATGGTCTCGTAGAACAAGCGTATGAAGTGGATTTTATCTCAAGTGTTTTCTCTGCTTACATGTAAACTCTCTGATATGGGCTAGAGAAAAATAATTGGAGGCTGAAGAGAGGGAGTTACTGGTCATTGAGAGACTTCTATATACCAGACACTATGTTGAGTGGTTCATATGTCCCTTGTCTTTTATAGTCAGCCCCACCACTTTTAGGGATATTGTGCCAATTTATGGAAAGAACAACAGTGTCAGAGGCAGGGAGATCATATGCTCAGGTTATTAAGGACAGTCCTAACTTACACTTGTTGTCTTGGCAGACAATAGTGCTCCCTTCACTGTTACAAAGTGTCTGTCTTTGGATGACAGGTTCTATTATTGTCCTACTTAGAGATTATATAAATTGCCTGAATTGGCACAACTAATAAGTCACCTGAGTTTTCAACTCACAGTTACATTAACATCTATATTACAGTGCCTGTCACAATGCTTGATATGTATATTTATTGTGAGGTACATTAAATATTTACTTAATATTATATTTTTATAAAAATTGGTGGCTGAACATTTTTATCCTGTGGGACGTATCTCTGGTATGGTTGAGTTGGGGGAACACTTGTTTCAATTTATAGAAGATCAAATGGCCATAAGAATGCATGTTTAATACAAATTTAGATTCACCTACATTGATTAAAAAAAAACCAAGAGCAAACAACAAAAAAAAACTATTCAAAAAAGTAGTATGTGGATCATAAAAAAATGTGTACAGATATGTGTGTGGTATGGATACGGTGACAGAAAGTTCATTTTCACTCGACTCCTCACAGTTGAAGACTCATGTTAAATCAGTAGATTTGGCCTTAGCTTTGTTCTTGAAAAGGAATCATATCTGCCTTTGTCTGTCAACTACCATGATTACTGAGTATATGTGCTTTCTCTAAGCCAATCAAAGCACAATTCTGGCAAAAAATTCAGGGAAGGTGTCATGGTACTTGATTTAAGTTTTGAAAATGGATCGCATCCCTTTCCCCCAGTTGGGGCCCCTGTGTACGTACCTCTTGGCCAACTTGATGTTAATTGCTTTGTTCTAGAGTAGGTCAAGTGTGCTGTCACTTCTCTCTGATTGTATATCCCCTGGAGATTTTTAGTATCCAAAGTTGTCTTGCTCTATCACACACAATCAATGTTTTACATGATCAGCAAATTAACACACTGCCCAGACAACTTCCTCTGGTTATTAGGCAGTCTGATCAGAGCTGTTTCAAACTTTACCAGAAATGAGCAAGTCTAATTTGAAAAATGTTTAAAAAAAAAAAATAAATGAAACAAAGCATTTAACTCTGCAGTGTAGAACATAATATTACCTTAGAGTGAGAACATGCTGGACGTTGCATAGGTGTGTTTACACTAAGGTTTATCGTTCTGGGAGTTGTGACACTTAGCAACATGTTTTTATTTATTTACTTATTTTCTAAATCTGCAAATAGAAAGGGCTTCTAGATAGGGCTTAACAAATATTCACTGAGTACCTGCTGTACTGGCCCTGCTGCAGATACAAGAATCAGATGGAATTCTTGCTTGTATGCTAGTGAAAGCACCACACCACCAAATCAAACCCAACTGAGTTCAAATCCTACAACTTAAATTTATTAAGTGTGATTTACTGATTGGTTTTTGAAGAACAAATTTTTGTTTCTATAATTATAAAAGGAAGGCAGGTAGAAATTAGAAAATTATGCAAAATTCAGAAAAGAATACAGAAAAAAGAAATCACCATGCAGACTTGACAGCTGTTAAACTGTTAGTATTTCTTTCAATTTTTTTCTCTTTCTTCATATATGTATAATTATATTATACATATGTCTGTGCTAGATCTATATAATTTGTACCTCATTTTTTACCCTATAGAATTAACAAAATATGTGTATTTTCCTAAGCTATCAATGTTCTTTAGAAATATTTTCCTGGATTCATGTTTTTCAAAGTTATAGATGTGCCATCCTTTACTTAATTATTTTCTTATTTATGAATATTTAGATCAATTCTATTTTTTCTGTATTATTACTAACTCTGTTAGGAGCATTGTTATGTATTTGTTTTTGCCTCTGTCTTTGATTTTTATTTTAGTCTAGGTTGTAGAATTGCAATTATTGACTTTGAAGGTATGAAATTAAATAATTACTTTTATATTTATATAGTAACACCTGCTAATAATTTTAAAAGTTCAATGATTCTAATGAGTTTGTGATTAAAATAGTACTAGAAGTGTTTAATCCAAAAGTGAGCCTGGTTTTCTTCTCCTGAGAGGCAGTAATCTTCAAAAGTTTTTGTTTTTTATACACCCTATTACTTAATAGCATGCTTAATTGCTATATCTTTTTAAGATTAGACAGCATTTATTATTTTTTCTCTTTTTCCTCATTTCCCCAAGCACTTCTCTCATTCACCCAATACAATTATACCAAATATTACTTACACTGATGTTCAGCATTTATAGTATGCAAGTACTATGAGCTTTGTATAAATACTATAATATCTAATAAGTAATTATTACTCACAGGTGGGCCAAAGTGTATACGTTAGAACTCATTTGTTTTAAGGTTTTAAGACATTTTACTTTTCCTGGAGTTTATAATTGCCTTTATTTTTAATTTTCTATGTACCTGTGACTAATTCATCCCCATATTCTCTAACAAACCTATAAAGCAAGCATATAGTTAAACTTAGAAGTAATCTATTATTTCTATTCTTTATATTAATATACATTCTGGAGTCCTCTTACTACTTATTTTAAATAGGGCAACTTGTTCCTGGCACTACTAATCTGTTCTCCATTTCCACATTATGTGGTTTCAATTATGCCATATAATCTTTTGAGATTAGCTCTTTTCACTTAGCACAAATCCCTTGAGATCTATCTATATTGTTCTGTGAATCAATAGTTTGATGCCTTTTATTGCTGAGTAGTATTTATGTTATTGATGTACCATAGTTTGTTTAAGCTGTTGAAAGACATATGGGTTGATGTCAGTTTTAATCTGCATGAACATTCATATTCCAGAAAAGTTATCCCAATTCTTATTTCCAAAAGAAATATTATTAGGCAAATATATGTCTGCTCTTTTACTTGAGAGTAGAAGGATTTTATATCTTATCAATATGTGTGTCGTCAGAAGTTAGCATAGTTCTACCACATAATAAATACTCAGAATAAATTTGATTTCTGAATGACTGAGATGGAAGAGTAAGTAACCACTGAAGAACACCAAAGGACAATATGTTTGAGGATTCTGTCATGACTTCACAGAATAGAAGACTTAGGTTGTCCTTTGAAAAGGAGATATGATAGACAGCATGTAATGGGGAAATTGCCCAACTGCTTAATTAAGGGCATCTCACTAGAAAAGTATGTTAAAAATGACTGAATGAATAAAGTTAGATAAAAAGTAGAGTTTGTACACATGAGTCAAGAGAAATAGGACTGAAAGATAAACTGAGTCCAGATTGTGGGTGGTCTTGAATGTCCAGTTAAAGACTCTGATACTTTTTTCATAGACTTTCAAAAGCCACATCAGGCTCATGTTTGAGGAAGGACCAGTGAAATTACATTTTAGGTAATCATTTGGCATCATATGCTGCAAGACTGGAGTTATTTATGTTCAGATGATATGCACATCTCTGTCAGTGGTTGAAGAAATCTCATGTGCTATACTGTATTTGGATAATCAATCACCACATCAGAAGTCAGGGCCTGGGAAGGGTTTCTGTTACCAATTAGAGAAAGGATCTATAAAGGGGAACGTAACTACGAAGGTCGTCACCAGAATCATTATAAAGCAAAGAAGAACAGAGACTAGGATATTTCAGGTCCCTAAATCTAGAACCATTTTTGCCTTGCTTTCTGTCCTGGCTATCAAAGCTGCCTAATAACAGTAAAATAATTCTTTTGTACCTTCATGTATTTTACAGGTAGTGTATCATTTAATCTTCACTGCAAGCTTGAACAGAAAGTATTTTTACCCCCATTCTAGAGATGACATGCCTCGGTCCTATGGATGTGTCCCAGAGGCCACTAATAGGGCAATGAAATGCTACTTGTCACAGAAAAAGCTGGGAGGTGCGGGAGAGAGAGACAGAATCTTTGAGTCAAATTTGAGGAATTCTGTCATTATCACTAAATCAAAAAAGAAGTAAAAGGGCAATAATGAGGCTACAACATGTGGAAGGAAATAAAGTGTGCAGAGCAAGAAGGAAACTGGAGTGAAATATGAGCAGGTGACCTAAAGAGAGTGCTGGGGAGGGACCAATGAAAGCTTTGCCATGATGATGGTCATTTGCCTTTTGACTCTGATATATGAGTACATTAGTCCAAACTAAAGAAATTGAGGAAGCTACCCCAGATGGTTCCACGGCAGATGACAGCAGACCTGTCTACATGTTGATGGGAAAGTACTCTTTAGATATGATTGATATTTATATCAGTGGACTCTGAGAAAAGCAGACTACTCCATAATGTGGGTGGGCCCTCATCCAATCAGTTAAAGGCCTTAGAGAAAAGACAGGTCCCCCAGGAAAGGAGAAATTCTGCCTGCAGACTGCCTATGGACTCAAGACTGAAACATCAACTCTTCCCTGCATTACCAGACTGCTGGCCTGCCCTGCCCTGCAGATTTCAGACAGTTACCTGAGGTGATTCCTTAAAATCTTCCTCTCTCTCTACAGACACACACACACACACACACACACACACACACACACACACACACACACACACACACACACACACACACACACACACACACACACACACACACACACTCTAATGCAGAAGGTTGGCTTATACTCAAAGCTGTGCAAAGGGATTCTTAGTGATGAGCTCCAGATAGCTAGTGTCTTGTACTCTCAACCACTTCACTTTAAAGGAAAATCCTTCCCCCACCCCGCCTCCACCCCAGAGGATCACAGCTCTATGCAGGACTGGTAATGCGTTCTCCTGCCTGGAACAAATGGGAGTTCTTAGAAGGCTATGTTGCAAAGCTAGAGGGAGAGGGGCTGGCACTGGCAGGAACCAGGCAGACCTCATCGGTCATACTAGCCTTTCTCATGAGATCACCATGGGACAGAGCCAAGGGCCTGACCCAGACATGCAGAAACCTGTGAAGATGTACTATGTGCTTGCAAAAATGGACCAAAAATCCACCAATGAAAGGCTTCTGTGGAAAATGAAAAACTCATTTTACTTCCTGTGCTAGGGAAAAGAGTGTCTCTCTTCTTGATGCTTGGTTGATTTAGGAATCATGCCAGATCCAGATGTGGGTCAGCAGACAGTGGACCAGATATTGCCTGAGACTTGTTTTGTATGACTAGTGAGCCAAAAATGGTTTTTACCTTGTTAAAGGGATGAAGGAGGGGGAGAAAAAGAAACAGAGACCATTTGTGGCCTGCACAGCTTAACATATTTTTTATCTGGCACTTCCCCAAAAGTTTGCCAATCCCAGGCCTAGAAGAAAGAATATGCATGCTGGAATTAAAGTCTTTAACAAGTGTAGGTGGTGCTCATAATCTGTGCAATCCTAGGAAGATTATTTTGTTTTCTTTTTTTTTTTTTAAAGATGACCGGTAAGGGGATCTTAACCCTTGACTCGGTGTTGTCAGCACCACGCTCACCCAGTGAGCTAACCGGCCATCCCTATATGAGATCCCAACCCGTGGCCTTGGTGTTATCAGCACCACACTCTCCCGACTGAGCCACGGGCCGGCCCCAGATTATTTTATTTCCTGAGCCCAGGTGACCTCACCTTGGGAACACTACACACTGACCTCCCTGATGAGAAGTCTGGCAGGAAAGAAACGTGTGTAACTAGGCTGAGTCCAGCATTTTAAAAGCGAGTCAGCACAGCAGTGGGCAGGCATACTGTAAAGATTCCACTTATATAAAGTTCAAAAGTAAGCTGCACTGACAGCATAAACCTGTGCTGTTAGCAGAGGGGTGCCCTTTAGGAGAATGTTACTGGAATCCCTCCTCTAGGGGGTGTCTGGGTTATGGGTACTCGTTTGTTTCTCGATCTGGGTGCTGATTACATTGGCATGCTTGTTTATGAAAATTCATCAACATTTGTGTACTCTTAGGAACATTTTTCTAAAGGTAGGTGATACTATCTTAAAAAGT
Source organism: Cynocephalus volans (assembly GCF_027409185.1). Classification (NCBI taxonomy): domain Eukaryota; kingdom Metazoa; phylum Chordata; class Mammalia; order Dermoptera; family Cynocephalidae; genus Cynocephalus; species Cynocephalus volans. Next base: position 16,036,660 of record NC_084468.1, read on the forward strand.
TTGAGAAGTATGTCTAACGAAAAATGTTTGTCTTGGCAGTCTGCTTAGGAAAGAATATCTTGCAGGACGTTCATCCTTGACAGAAAAGAGGGCAGGACAGGACACACTAGCCTGGCTTAACCAAACCAAACCCTTTCTCTACTTGCTTATAGCTCAATGTTCTTTTCATTTCACCAGGATATACTTCTCCTGGACCTGGAGAGGTAAATGCCTTAAGGATGGGGGTGACCAGACGGGGATTTAAATTAATCTCTGTCTGTATGATGGACGTCCCAGTGGGAACAAAACTCTTAACAAATCTGTCTCTGCATCCTCCCTCCTCATATCTGGTTGTGTCCACATCAAAACACTGGCCACACTGAGCTATTCCTATTTCTTATCATATCAAGATGCATTAAAATTCTGACCATCATATATTTCTATTTCTCCTCCCCCAAATACCCTCTACCTAATCATCAACATGGGAAACTTCTGCTGATCCTTCTGCATAGATCCAGTGTTTGTCTTCTGCAAAAGCCTGCCTGTTTTATGTCACGGAAGAGATAACTGATTCCCACTGTGTATTATACACGTGCTTCTATGAGAGCATCCATGACACATATGATTATTTATTTGTGTGTTTGCCTATCCTATACCTGAGAGCTCTGGAGGAGAAGAAATGTGTCATTTATTGTCACGTCCCCAGTTCCTGACACCCAGGAGGGACTCAAAATGTATTCATATTTGAATAAATGAGTGAGTGAAAGTTCTTATTTTTTTTCCCACCTCCGCTTTATTTAGTTTTTTTTTTTTTTTTTTGGTGGCTGGCTGGTACAGGGGAACCGAACCGCTGACCTTGGTTCACAAGGCTGAACTCTGACCAACTGAATTAACCGGCCAGCTGAGAGCTCTTATTGAAAGATAATGTTATACCATGATAGGAAATTATTCTTTCTCATTTGTGTCTTTCTCCCTGAAGAAATAATATTCCTTTATCAATTTGTTCAAGTTTTCTTTTAAAACATAGATTTATATAAATGAATTTTAACATACATAATGCTATTTTTTTAAATTTAAGAAACTGTCATTTATTATTTAGGAAACTCAAAAGGAAAAATTAAAGACTCAGTGAAGTACAAAAATATGTCGGAATATTATTACCTGCTTCTGGATGGATTATTAATTTCGTAAGAGAAAACCAAAATCACACACACACAAAAAAACAGCCCAAAGCATTTTTTGTGAACCATTAAAATTTAACCTCTAGGCAAAGAATAATTAACTAGAAAATAATATAGGATTGTTTTATAGATTAATTATAAATAAATAAAAAAGTTTTTCGTTAAATAAACAGCAATGTAGATTGCAAAAATGTTGTCAGATGAAATTGAGTAATAAATTACTATATTTGAGAGCCCAGTTATTTTGATTCTATTTAAAACAGTGACATTATCTCACTGTTTGTTTTGGGGAAACATCTTTCAACTCTTTTGCTTTCATTTTTCTATCTATAAAATATTTCTCAAATGCTGCAACTCAAATGACTTATTTCTATTTGTGGAAGAATAATCTGAAATGTGATTCCCCAAATACCCACTAGATGGCAGGGTTCCCATTTCAAAGGGAGCCTGTGTTGCTTCAAAATAGTCAGAACCTACAACAAACAGAATTCGAAATGTGTTTATTTATTTGCGTGGCTATAAATATGGCACATCTGATCCAGTTTTCCACTGGGTTTCATGTTTTTCAGTGATTTTCAGCCAGTTTTTTTTAAAAGCCAGATTGAGGAAGTTATTTGATATGCAGCCACATTCTTTCCAAATAATCAAAGTTAATCCCTATTTCTTCTTTTTAATCATACATTACATATCCACAGTATCATTAGTTGAACAAAATTATGGAACCATTCATTAAGTAGTGTATGATTTTTGAGCACAGTTCCCTGGAGCCCTCAGCAAGTGTAAGTGTGAGCATCTCTGGAATTTCTTTACAGATCTGGAAAGCCAAGCAACACCTGCTCAGTTTTGTTAGATTTCTGACAGGATGCTCATTGCTGTTTAGAAACCATTCTAACACGGGCCAGTTGTGATCGTCTGAGGCCAAATACTGTAAAGATAAATTGAACTGAATTTCCAGACAAGCGAAGGTACTTTGATCAACAAAATAGACGTATGTGGTTAACCTTTGAAAAACAAATGGCATGCGTACAAGTGAAGCTATTTTTATTATTACCAGTTATCATGATTATTATTGTTGCTGACTTTTTTTATTTCTAAAACTCTGAGAGGAGTTTTTTCCAAGAAACTTAAGAGTCAAGGAAAAAAATGTATTTCTTCCAAATCTAACATAGGAAATTTGGTGTTTCAACCAAAAGAAAATTTTCCACTTGCAAAGTTCATGCTTAGTAACATTTTATTAAAGAGAGAAAAAAAAAATCATCTAGATTTCCTTGAAAATTCCAGATTTGCTCATTCCTAATATTTATAAGAAATTACTAGATTTTCTAGCTTAAACAAATTAAAATTATCCCAAGACAGACTTATGTGAAGCATAGATATACCTTTCTATTTGCAAAGGAACACAATGCTCTAAGAAGAATCCCTCGTAACATAAAATGAAGAGATGTATCATGTGGTCTTCAGGGTAAAACATGAAACAAATACACAGAAAAGCTAGCTTCTCTCCTTTAAAACAACAACAACAACAAGGCTAGGTTATATTTGATACTTCTTCTATTGTGATGGACAATAGGGTTTTAAAATCCCTCTCTGGTCTTTTGGCAGTATTTAGACATAAAGCATTTTAATATATCATGAGGTCTCTGTCTTTCTGCAAGATCCTACTGTATCATAATGCATACTAGCACAATGGAGATGCGTGCATGGTTAATTTCCATAAATTACACAGCCCAATGTTTTCATAAAGACGAATTCCGATTGTAAACTATTAAACCTAATTCAGTGTCCTTTGATGTCTCTGAGAAAGACTGTGGGGGAAGTTTAAGCAGTCCCACATGGCAATGTGTTCCCTGGAGTAGGTGGACGGAAAAAAGGGAGGTAATATTTTTGACCCTCATATCTCTTCTAACTAACATAAAGATAATACTTCGATGTGTTTTTCTGAGACTAAAATTAGTCCCTTTTCAGAAAATTAAAAAAAAAAAAATCCTCAATACCGGGGACAAACTAACACATATCATTTCTCCCAAATGCTAAAGTCTAAATCTGAATCAAAAGAAAGTCTGTTTCTCTAAAGCTGTGACTTGATCTCAACCTCTAAGGTGGAAGCGAAGTCCAGCTACCCCTAAGCAATAGTCTTTCTTTGGATTACTTAAAGTTCATTTTTTTTCTTTGTTTCTACACTCTCCTTTCAAGATCCCTTATAAGTAGGTCGTTAGATCAAAGCAAATTTCATCCAGGCCTCTCCATTCAGGTACCACGAGTTTTCATCGTTTAGTTGTGGAATTTCCTCGACTGATCTTGCGCTCTGCATCCTGTTGACATAACTTAGCATACAGGTTATAAAGGCCTCTGTGAACCTTCTCTCTTCCTGTTTACTTTCACTCCTCAGTGGAGCCTACTGCAAAGAAGCTGGCTCTTTTAAATCTGAGAGACGGATCAGAGATCCTCTCCCTGCAAAGCAGGAAAGGTGTGAAAAGCTGAGGACAGCAAATACTGTGGCTTCTCAGCAGGGCCTCCGTGCTGCTCCTCTGAGAGGTGATTCAGGGAGGGAGAATTCTGAGCAGGAGGCAGGATGGGGACCTCGGATACGTTTCTAGGTCCTGCTGAGTTGGTCCTTCACAGGGTTGCTTTGTTGTGAGATGTGAAGTGTGATGAATTCCTGGAACCCCCCTACATACCCATATGCAAATGCAAGTGCATTCGAACATAAGAGAGCACTCTCAGTCAGGGCCACTAACTAGATCTAGTGAGCTGGAAGGTTCCTTAGTCCTATAATTATTCCTGATGGGGTAATCCATGCACGCTTCTGGGAAGAGGATTTTTTCCTATGTTTGCAAACTCTAGCTGAAAACCATGGGAGGGCCCTGGCCGGAAATCTCCAAATGGGTCTCTTAGGTTCAAATGAGTCAAAATATCCTAACAGAGAAGTGGCACCACAAGATACTTTAAGGGCAACTTGAACTTTGTGAGCACAATGCAAAGCAGCTGTTGATGGCCCCAGGCTTGTGAAATGTGGTTAGTGTGAGCCTGCAGTGTTGGTGGGAGGGACTGGTGTCAGTGGGTCAGCTGCCAGGTGACTTTGAAGCAGGCATTGGACAGACCAGAGGCCAGAGCAGATGAGGGAATCCTTTATTTGCATGACCACTGATGAAGGGATGCAAATTTCAGGGTAAGTAGCAAAACTTTTGCAGTTCCTGGTGCCACAAGAAGATTTCCTTAAATCCATTTTGTCAAGTTAGCAGGAAAAAGGTAGGCACCTGGACCAAGAAGGGACAGGGCTGAATCAGCTCTCCGGGTCAATTCTGAGCATCTGAATGCAACCTCAAGCAAACCACCTTCAATTCACACCTTCCTTGTAAATTGGTACAATATCTTCAATTTATTACAGTGATATTTTAGTACCCTTAAGAGATTGATACTTGATGGACCATCCTTTAATTTTCCTCTATTTACTTTTTTTTTAAAGTTGTTCTTAGGTGACATTTTTTGAAATTATCAAGAATGTGTGGGTGTGTGTTTGTGTATGTATGTGTGAGTGCATGTGGTCAGGTGCTGTTATAAAAGTATGTGATGTCTATCCTTTTATTCATTTCTCAACTGTCATGCAAATTTAAATATGTTTTTTCATGAACGGTATGGAAGCAAAATATCCTTGTTTAGTATGCATAAGAGGTTGTTTTCCTGTTGTCCTCGTACCAGGACAACAACACGGCTTGCTGTAGAATTTTTCACTCAAAAGTTTATCTACCTAAAACACTAAAATTTCATTTATTCAACATACCTACTATCTGCCAGGCACCTGCTAGGTTTTGCAGATGAGTGAGCAATACTGCAGCATCCCTGACATTTTTGAACTTGAATTTATTGGAGGTTAAAAGACATCTTTTATTTCCTTCCTTCCTGCCTTCTTTCTCTTCCTCCTTATTTCGAGTGAACACATACAGGGTTTTTTCCTTCTTAGTTTTTGAATGTGAAAGATATTACTGAGTTTATATCTGAGAGTTCATCTCTTTTTACTGATTTTTCCTGGTCTTTGGAGGATGTTTCAAGATGGGAGATGCTACATCAAGATGGGAGATACAAGTGTATGTTAAACACACTTACCTCCTCATGTTTTATTTTAATCTTTTCTCATCATTTTCATCTCTTTCTCTCTTTACTCTGACATCTAGGATAATTAGAGTAATTCTCTTTTTCCCTAATTTGTTCTTTCATTGTATTTGGTTATTATCTACATTGCAGTTTTTAATTCAGCAGTTATATATTTAATCCCTGAGTACTCTTCCCTGATCTTCAGTAGTTCTCTTTTCACGACTGCCTATTTTAGTTATTCTGTGATGTATGTGTTCTCTAATTTAAGAACAAAATTTAGATATTTTCAAAAATATAATTTCTTGCAGAAATTCTATTCCATTGACAAACATTTGCACATTCCTGAATTTCTTTCGAGGAACATTATCTTATATATCCCCTAAATTCTTTTAGCTCATCTTTACAGAGAGAGCTCTTCTGATTTTGTGAGATTGTGTAAGCTAAAAGAAGTTCTGTCAGTGAGGTTTCTTGTCTGATTCTTACAGACACAAAAGAAGGGACAGAGAAAAAGTTCTAATAACTCTAGATCCATTTGGCATTTCTGAGACCAAGCAATGAGGAACAAGTAGATAGTTGGGATAAAAACAGGAGATAACCCCATAACCTTCTAGGCCAAGTGATTTCTTTGCCATTTTGTTGAGACTTCTGGGGTCCTCCTACATTGTTCTTTTCTTAACACCCACAGATATTACTACAGATTTTCTGATCTCTGTGGCCCCTGACATCAGAAGAACCAACACGTTTTCCAGGGCTCCTTGAGAGTTACACAATCCATCCCAACTTCTCTACTAGACTTTTCAACTTTGTCAAGTTCTCTCCCTTTTTTTCTCAGACCACAATGTTATTTCTTCATACAAAAAGAGTTTCTATCTACTTTTCCATTAATCTCATTTTGTCCAAACTATCCTACAGCAGACACTGTTAGGTCTTCCCCCAATAAATGTCTCTTTTTTTTCTGTAGGGATAGAAGGTTTTGTTGGCTACACAGCTAATCAGTTAAAGACAACTGATTTACCAGCCTTCCTTCTAGGTGACTTAGACTATGTGATTGGATGTGTACAGATAGTAGAATAGATGTGATGGTATGTGCAACATTACACCTTTAAAGGGAAAGGAATGTAAATAGTCCTGTCATTTTCCCCTCCTGTTCAGTGAAATGTTCATATAGTAGAAGCAGCTGGAATAATCATCTTAGGCCATGAGATGGGACTACATATTAAGGATGACAGAACAAAAAGATAGAATAAGCCTGGATTCTGTAGGGGAAAAAAATTTGTTTTTCTCGTCCATCACAAGGTTCATGGCCAAGACCACTATAACAAAAGACAGATTAACAAGAGAAAGACACACAAATTCGTGGGAGTTTTACTTGACACAAGAGCCTTTGGAAATGAAAATCCAAAGGAAGAGGGAAAACTGTATTTTTATGGACAGTTGTCAAAAGTATGATTGGAAGACAAAAGCATATGATGTAATGGTAATAAACTGAGGGGAACTTAGCTAGGCTTGTTTGTTCAGATTCTTCTTAGTGCCTCTGTGCAATATTCCTTCCCTCTGAGTACAGGGTAGGACACCTGTCACATTAGGGGCTTCAGGAGAGAAGGAAGAGAGAAGGTAAGAGAGTGACTCCCCTAGGTTTTATGGCCTACTTCAGAGGAGAAAGGGGGGAAAAATTTTAGTTTCTATGTCCCATTGTATTAGTCAGCGTTCTTCAGAGAGAGAGAACCAACAGGATGTATCTCTCTCTATCTAGATGTATGCACGTATATAGATAGATAGATAGATGATAGATAGATAGATAGATGAGAGGTGATTCATGAGCAGAGTTGGCTCACACAATTATGAACATGTAAAGGAAGAAGGGGAAAAAAATGGGGTGGAATAGAAAGTTGGATTTCTGGGATTCTGCAGGATAGACCAATACAGCTAACCATCTGCAAACATGCATTGTCCTTCAGAACAAGGGAAGAATGTCCTTGAAGGTAATTCACAGATCATTAGGGCTGCCCTTACCTAGAAGTGTCCTGCTCCTGTATAGAGGATCTCGAGTTTTTGCTCCTCTGAAATTTCTTCTCTGTCCTACCAGAGCCTTCCTCTGAGCTCTCCTGTGCACAAGTCAATCATCATTATTATCCAGTAACTTATACAGAAATTATTTGTTTGAATGTCTAGGTCTACCCTGGACTGTGAGCTCCTTGAGGGCAGTGTTTAAGTTTTTTTTAAAGGTATTTCTCTGCACAGCCTGGTGGAATATTTGGAACATAACATGTGACCAAAAGCGGAGGTGGGATTTGAAGTCAGCTCTGGTTATTACATGAATGAATAAATGATAAACAGATTTCTTTGCAGGTTTATCTGGGCAATAGGATTTGGGACTGTATTTGATATGATTTTTCCTTGTTTTTAATTTCTTATCCTGGAGAAATTTCTGTGATATTTCACAGAACAGTAGATTCTGGTTCAAAATTCAGGACACAATTTAATATCTGATCATCTATCACTCTGTAACTTGTTTTCCAGAGACAGTTGTTTTTCTCATCTCGGATATTTGTATTTTGCATTGGGAGCATTAGGTATTGAGATATTAGTCTAGGACATAAATGATGAGGAGCATATGGTCACGGGGGTGTGTGAGAGCACATCCTTCCCATGACTCAGCCCATCATGCACTTGTGGAAGTTTCTAGCCCTTAATTTGAAAGTTCTTAAAATTACATACCAACTTTCCTATTAGACATCTTGACATAATTGAGTGAAAAAGATGCAATTGTGTTAAAACGATAGTAGAAAATGAGTTGCAGTCTGTGACATTATGGAGGTGGATATTCTGCATTGTCAGGGCATCATGAGTGCTACCAATTGTACTTTGATCAATCAATCTGAAGGAGCAGGCACAGGGTATGCTTTGAAGTCTGCTTCTCAGGAAAACAGCCTGCTTAGATGTTTGTTAACCAGTGGAGGGGTAGCCTGGTATTGCTGTTTGTCTCATGGGCAGTCATTTCTCTTCATGTTGTAAAAACAGAACCACGGACTCTGAAGACTTTGTTCTAGGAAGTTATTCAATTCTGCAGCAAACTAATATTTCTATGCTCTCTTATAGAGACATCTCAAATGTACTTTTTATCTCTCACACCTAATTTATGCAAAGACTCTCATGCCCTAGGGGCTATTCTGCTTCTTAACAGATTCACTTTGATGACAACTAAATGTGGCAGGTATTCCAGGCACACACATAACAGTTCATCCAGGGATAGTTTAGCTTCAACATTCTCTCACATGCAGGAGAATTCTCAGCCTAATGTTCTGGTTGAAATGTGTAGATTGTGTTTCCTTTTTCATATCTTCCCATCAGAAACATCATCTCCTAACTTATTGTGGACCTCATTGTTGGGTTGGGAGTGAGGAAAACTTTAGATTGACTGTCAAAAAATAGCCATTTGATTCTGCGTAGGTCATTGAGTAAACTCTGTGCCTCAGACTTTGAATCTGTAAAATGAGCTGGTGGTAGTGGGGAGGCAGGGTTGGATGAGATGGTTTCTCCACGGCTTCAAATACCACCTCCATGCTAAAATTTATACATATGAAAACTCTGGTCAGTTGTAGAAACATAGGCGGACATTCAAATATTTCTTAAATATCTCAAGGCCAACATGCAGACATAAGCCCATCATTTCAGCAGTTTTCTTGTGTTCCCTGTGGCTGTGAATAATGCCATCATCCCTTCAGTTACCCAGAAGGTACTTAGACATCATGGGTATTATAACTTCATTACCTACCACATACAAGTCTGTGGGAGCATTTGCCCTGAACTTCTCTTTCGTGGATCCTGTGTTAGATTGAGCATAATGAACTTAAAATTGAAATTGGAGCATTGTTTAATGAGACAACATTTTTGCATTTTTGTAACTTTCCTCTTTTTTTTTGGCAGTTGGCCAGTACAGGGATCTACACCCTTGACCTTGGTGTTATAACATCATGCTCAAACTAGCTGAGCTAACAAGCCAGCCCTATATTTTCCCTTTGAATAGCTATAACTTCTCCCTGTTCAGATGAGCTCGTGAGATTAAAGTAAGATATGAGAAGGATATAATAAGGAAACAGAAGAGAGAAAAAAGGGGAAGTAGAAAGCTCTTTTCTGGGTTGGGTGCAAGACATGAAAAGGACAACTGAAGAGCAAGGGTGGGATGCCTCCATACCGTTTCCCACTCACCCCCTTTCAGAGGAGACTTATACTCTGCTCATTACTGGCACAGCCTGAGGAAGTTCCATCCCTGCATTTATCAAGACATCAGTGTATTTCTGTGATGCATGGAATGTAGTTTATACATGACTAAAGAAGGTACATTGATGGGTTGAGTGGCCTCCCAGAACCTTCAAACCTGGTGTGATGTAGAAAAGCACAGAAATGTTGAGAAAACAGGTACACAAATAGAGTGTTGGAGTTGAAATGAGGAGGACACATGTGAGGGGACTTTGGGAACCCAGGACTAGAAGCTCTGGCACATATGGTGTAGTAGATTGAATTGTCCCTCCAAAACTTATTGAAGCTTGAATTGTGTCCCCCAAGTTTTATGTATTAGAAACTTAGCGCCCACTATGACTGTTAGGAGGGTGGGAAATCCTACTATGGTCATTGAAAGGTGGAGCCTTGAAGATGTGACTGGACTGTAAGACCATGATGTAGTGAATGGATTAAAAATGGTGGTCAGGGGCATGATTTGGAGGGTTTTAAAAGAAGAGGAGAGTCTCTCTCTCTCTCTCTCTCTCTCTCTTGCTTCCTCTAGCCATGTGATCTGCTTGTACCCGCTATCTGCCTGATGCTTTCCGCCATGAGCAGTAACAGCCTGAGGCCCATGCCAGATGCAGCTGTCCCAGAATCATGAGCCAAATAAACCTATGTTCTTTCTAAATTACCCAGTCTCATATATTCTGTTATAGCAACACAGAACGGACTAATACATATGGTAACAGTAAGTAGAATGAAAACACAATCAGGCAGGTACTTTTGTCTCTTTTGCTGATTGCTGTATATTTTGAGAACTTAGACTATTGCCTGGTATCCAATAAATATTTATTGAATAAAATAAGTGAAGAAATACACATAAAAGAAACTGATGAGATCAACTGTACTTCAGTGGACGTTGTCACAGAATGTCTAGTGACCAGGCAGAGTGAAGAACATCTTTGGGAGACACGAGAAGTCCCTGATACCAACAGAAGAATCCAAAGCTGATGCCAACTTGGTATGTAAGCCCTCCAGACCCACATCAATGAACTTCTTAAGAGCAAGGGAAGGGGAAATGAATCCAGAATTATTTGTGCTTAAACTGATAAAAGATCTTTTTAAAAAATAAAACATTCATTATCTTTAATTGACTATTTTAAGTCTTTTTCTCCTATCAACAGGAATGGAGACTTGAGAGAACATAAAATTAGTTGCAGAAAAGAAAGTTGTAATGTATAACTTTGATGTCACTACAATTACTGTCATCTTCTGCCTTCTCTCTACTTCCAGTTTTGTTCCTTTGTAAAACCCTTTAATGGATCTGTGTTATATGGCAGAAAATTTAACATTCAGATCCCATGTGGCCTTATCTATGTCTTCGGTCTCATCACTCGTCTCCCCTGTATTTCTTTTGCATTCTCCATTTTGAAGCCACGTTAGGCATCTGTCCTAGGGGAAAGTGACTATAAATATTTGGTCCAGTTAGGGGCACCCTTTTCTAATTCACATCAAAGTGTTATATGGACTAGAATGGTCAGCTTCCCATTGCCAGCACCTACACACGGACACATACGCTCTCTCTCTTTCTCTCTCTCTTCCTCTAATTGATGCATGCACTCAATCTCAAATCATGTGTTAGTGTTCATAGTTTCTCCAAAACCCTCAGACCTTTAGTTTTACTATTTCTCCATTCATCTACCACCTCTTCACCCATCCCCTCCACTTTGATGAACTTCTCTCTATACATTTAAAAAATTCCAACAGTGTTACCTCCTCTGTTAATCCTTCCCTTTTCTTCATCCAGTGGCAAAACTTAGCATTCTGTTCTTTGTGCCCACTTCTACCTTGTGTATACTTCTACCCCAGAAGCTATTATACTGTTTCCTTTTCATGTGAAAATAAGTAGCATTGTAATCAGTTATTTAGAGTTATGGATTGTGTGTTATTCATCTTTGTATCTCTAGGAACTATATGGACTTAGCATGGTCTCTGGCCCATGTTAGGACAAAATAATGTTTGTTCAGTGAATGTTCTCTGTAGTCTCCTCCTGCTCTAATGAGCTGAGATTAAAATAAATGAATTAGATTAAGTGGATTAAGATTAGCCAGAGAAGTGGATTGAGTTCCAAAAGAAACCTCTAGGACACCATGAATTACCTGATATTAATGAAACTGCTCAATATTTACTGGACCTGAGATAAGTCAAAGTAAGTTCCTGTGTAAAGAGGTGATACAGTGGATATGACATTGCTAAATCTGGGTCCCAGCTCTTGTTTCAGCCACACATGAGCTATGCAACCTTGGGAAAGTATCTGAACATAGTTGACTTCACTTTCCTCTTTTATTTGAGGAAACATAATACCTATCTTTAAATGGTGGTTACAAATAAAAAAATGTGATGATGTACAATTTTTGGAGACTGTAAAGCAATATTGTTTCTCAGGATAATGTCTTTTGGCAAGTTCCCTGGTCCCTTTTCATTCCTCCTTCAAATCAGAAGCAGAAATGCAAATCATAAAATAGGAAGTGAAGGGTATTGATTGGGAGAATAAAATAAGAAACACTTTTATAATAACCAGTATTATAATCATTGCTAAGATTGGCTCTCATTTTGTAATGAAACATGATTCTGTGAAATAGTAGTTAGCTAAATGTCAAATGAAGGTTATTTCATTAAAATGCTGTTTTAATCCAATCAAGCAAAGACAAGCTCATGCCTCTATTACTATCACAGAGTACAGCTATTAGTGCATTTTGTGTTTATGCAATTTTCTTTGGCTGGAGGAGTTTCTGCTATTCTTTATTCAGCTTTCCTACATCAGACCAAATTGGCTCAGATTCTTTGTGCTAATGAAAAAATTACACATTTCAACATATAATATATATTAAAGTAATTCTATAATGTAATATGTGTGTATGTATAATTTGAATCATTGTTTAAAAACAGAACGTGTTAACTAAAAATGGATTAAAGACTTAAGTATAAGACCTGAAACTATAAAATTACTAAAAGAAAACATAGGGGAAACACTTCAGGAAGTAGGACTGGGCAAAGACTTTATGAATAAGACCCCAAAACAAAGGCAACAAAAGGAAAAATAAACCAATGAGATTATACCAAACTATAAAGCTTCTACACAGCAAAAGGAACAATTAGTAGTGAAAAAAACATACAGAATGGGAGAAAGTACTTGCAAACTATTCATCTGATGAGGGATAATGTCCAGAATATACAAGGAACTCAAGCAATTTAACAGTAAAACAACAACAACAACAACAACAACAACAACAACAACAACAAGTAGCCTGATTAAAAAACAGTCAAAGGAGCTAAACAGGCATATCTCATATGAAGATATATAAGTGGCCAACAGACACACAACAAAATGTTCAACATCACTAAGCATCAGGGAAAGCAAATCAAAACCACATTGAGATATCATCTCATCCCAGTTAGACTAGCTGTTATCAAAAGATAGAGATTAACAAATGCTGACTACACTGTTGGTGGGACTGTAAATTAGTGCAGCTATTATGGAAAATAGTATGGAGATTTCTCAAACAACTACAGATAGAACTGCCATATGATCCAGCAATCCCACTGCTGGGTGTATACCCAAAGGAATGGAAATCACCATGTCGAAGGGACACCCTCACTCTCATGTTTATCACAGCTCTATTTACAACAGCTAAGAGTTAGAACCAACCTAAATGTCCATAGACAGATGGAAAATGTGGTATATATACACAATGGAATATGATTCAGCCATAAAAAAGAAATGAAATTTCGAGATTTGCAGCCAAACGTATTAGCTTGGAGAAAATTATGTTAAGTGAAATAAACCAGACACAGAAAGAGAAATACCACATGTCCTCCCTCATAAGGCTAAAAAATAAAGTAATAAATTAAAGAAAAAGAAATATGCAGCAACAATCATAATAATTCATTTAACTTTCAAAAGGAAAGAATAGAATTGAGGCCACCAGAGGTGGGAAAGTGGGAAGGGGAGGGGGGGTGAGTGAGAAATTGATAAAGGGAAACAAAAAATGATTACATTATTTAATGATAAATACAGTAATTATCCTGATTTGAGCATCACATATTGCACACGGTATTGATATTCAATGCTGTACCACACAGACATGTACAGCCAATTGTGTTTCAATTTAAAAAAAAGGAAAAAAAAGCAACAACCCTGAAATGTACATTAACACATGAAATGAATGATATCATGAAGCCCAGAACATTGGGGGCAGGTGTACTGGGCTCATATTTATTGTGTCTCTACTAATTATTAAGAGGATGACTTTAGGCTGATTACTTAGAACACTCAGCCTCCTATAACCCCATTTGTAAAAGGGGAGAAAAGGATTTGTCTTACAGAGTTGTTTTGAGGAATCAACGGGGTGACATTTGTAAAGTGTATATGAGAGACACCCAAATATTAGCAATCCTAGGACCCTCTCCTTTAAAAATGTCTCTAAATCCAAACAAATTAAGCATTTGTTTCATATAAAATTTTGTTGAATACATTCTCACTTGTCATGCCCATAACTTGCTTTAGATCATAGTTATAACAATTATTTCGGTTTTGTTGTTTTTTAAGAAAGGCAGTACCTGTGCCTGAATCTTGATAAATTGTCGGCCTCCTCTCCCACTCATTCCTCCTTCTCTTTCCATACTGACTTGACAGATGAGTAAGTGGAGATGAATCAAAGGTGCTCCAGAAGTCATATGCTAGTGTACCTTCCAAGCACCCCTTTTTATAAAAAAAATGAAGTAAATGTTACTTTACTTTTATTTCTAATCTTTTTATTTTGTTCTATTGAGGCAAAATTTAGGGATTCAAAAAATCTGATAAAATAATGGACGTGATAAGAAACACATTCATTGCTAATCCATAGCATCTTTGCTCTGGACTTCTTGCTGATAAGCCAGAGCGATGGCTTCACCAGTAGAGTAATGATAAGTATCTTCAAAAGAGTTCACTTCTTTGTCTTTTTAGCACATAAATAGAAAAACTGTTTTATGTCAACTGAATGATGTTAGCCCCATTTCTACCTCATCTCTTTGACTTTTTTCTTATCCTTTTTTCCTTTTTCAAAGCTTTTATTTTTTGCATACATCATATATATACACATACAGAAATATATGAGAACGAGCATGTGTATATTTTGCATGTATATATGCACACATACATATAAACGCGGATCTATATGTGTGTGTATACACTTATATACGCACATATATATCTATATATCTATATCTATCTGTCCATCCATCCATCCTGAGAACCACTGCTCAGTATAATTCATGGTCTCGCACACAATTCTAGAGTTTTAGATTTGGGAGGGACTATTGGTAACTGACATTTTTTTCTTTCATAAATATCATTTCAGAATTTTCTCTAAAATATCTCCCTGGTAATTGCAAACTCTGCTTTATTCCCAGCCACCTGGGCAAATGACTATGAATGTTATGAGATGGAATTTTCTTCTCAATTTGTTCTTGTTTGAAAAAATACACCATGTTGGATCCAAGCTATCCATAGAAAGATGCAAGATCGACCTAGAAGCTTCCAGAGACAAAGGAATACAAAGAGGCCCTCTATAAATTATCTTCAGGGTTCAGAGGAACTAGAGGCACTGGAAATAGAGACACTAGAGACATTCAGGGATGTAGTCAATGTGCAATAAATAGAATCCCAGAGTTTCAATCCAGTGTTTTCAGCAACAATCTCACTTTTTCTTTTTAAAGATTTTATTTTTCCTATAATGTTGCTAATGGTAGAAATTTAAAATATTTTCTAAAAAGAAAATATTTTCAGTAGATGATAAATGACAATATAGATATTTAATCAATTTTTGTTTCAGATGTCATAAAACATGCCTTAATAGGAAGATTAGTTGATTAGTTATGTGAGCCAATGATCATCAGTTTATTGATCCAGCCACTCATCCAATAACAATTATTGAACATTTATCACGAGTCTAACTCTTTGCTGGGCTTGAGAATGAATATTATAATGAAGACCTAGTCCATGCCCTTAAGGTATTTATAGCTTACCAGAGGCTAAAAGACAGTTATAGAAGGGACTGTAATTTAAGGTGAAATACAGTAATGACATGGCATGGGGCACGATAGGGGCACAGTCGATTACCTCTGGGGTATGGAGATGGGTATGAAGAGAGAAGGAGGACTTGACCCAACGCTAATGGGGAAGACAGTTAATTCTGAGTTCTGACAACAAACTGGAGATAAATATAAAGAGATAAGAGAAGTAATAACGATTGAGAAACTAATTTTGTTAGGTAGTTTTATGCATGAAGGAGGTAGAAAGAGGTAAAACTAGACAAGTAGCATGAGAATTGATCTTGAAGGACACTGAACATCAGAGTGTAGAGTTTGGTTATGAAGCAAAGGGAGTCATTGAATGTTCTATGCCTAAATGCTTGGAGAGGAAAATGAGTCAGAGAGAGCTACTTTGCAGGGGTGGGGGGAGCATTATCACATGAGCTGAGTGGAGAATTTTCAGCAAAAGGTGGTTAATAAAGAGTTTGAATAAGGTTGGTATATGTGCACATACATATACGCAAACACTGGAGTAAGAGATTATAAGGTGACATTTAAGAATATAGTTAGAATGGTTTTGGTGGAAGCCAAGTTCAAATAAGTTGTGAGGCAGTGACTGAACAGCCTGTAAGTAGTGGACATAGAAATCTTGATAAATATTTTGGGAAATTTGCTAGTGTTCTTCCACCAGCATCCATCATGGTACCCACCACACAGTGAACGTTCAGTCAATATTTGTGGAATGAATAAGAGAAAGATGAATAAACTTGATAAGGCACATGTTTTCTCTTTGTGGAATTACCTGTAGCTACACTTACCACACACACAGAGCCAGCCACCTTGTTCAGTAAGAAAAAAATGAATCTGCATGTCTGACAATTTGAAATGTATATCTATATTTGAAAATATTTAGAGAATTTATAGAAAATTAATATAGTGAGAAGAGTCAGGCTTTGTGAAGTTTAATATTTGCTCTATTAGGTGAATTCTTTAATCTTTCTTTGCCTCAGTTTCCTCCATTCTGGAGAATGGAAGTAATAGAGATGGTAGCTCACAGCAATGTAATGAGGATTATGCACTAATAAATGTAAAGTGCTTAGAACAGGCTTGCACACATGGTGCACAGTATATTAATGTTTGGCCACAATTATATTTATTATTATTATAAAATCTACTTTGTAGGATAGTGAGGTCCCTTTACTATTTGCATTTCACTTTAAAATTTACAAATCGTGTTTACATATAACATCTTAATTGCTTTCTACATCGTTCTTCCACTCCTTCCATGCTATCAGTGAGAAAACTTAGATCTGTTAAGTTAACTGACCTGTCTACGGTAGTAGAACTGAGTCTCAAATTCCAATCTTCTAGTGAACAGCTATTAATTTCCAGATGGTCACTGTGTAGCAGACATTACTTTAAGAACTCTGTAAAAATAATCCCATTTAATTGCTATTAAATAAGAGTAGGAAAGGAAACAGAGGATCAGAGAGGTTAAATGCCTTACCTAAAATCATACAGCTAGAAAGTCATGGGGGAGAATTTGAAGTCAGGTTTCATGTCTTCAAAGCCCATGCTCTTAGTCATCAGGCCAGAAGTTTCCTAATGTGAAATGTGAGGAAGAGAAAGTGGTCACTTGGTAAAGTGGGAGGAAAAGCATCTATAAGTGTGCTCAGTGGACTAAATCTTCTCAGCTTCCCCAGATCTCAATTTGGGATCTCTGCTGCAGGCTGATGCCTTTCCAAATAATGACATGTGAGAGCTAAGATCTTCTCTCTGCCTTCATTTATGAAGCCCATCTCTCTGACTTCACTGGCCCTGCTCCGCCTTGGCTCTGAGTAAACAACAACAGACATAAACCCTTTGTGAAGGTGCAGAGAAGAGCTGTTTCCCATCGGGTCACTGTAGGCAGCCTGGGCTGCCAACTTCCCATCAAAGCCTCATAAACCCTTTTATGAGGTCCATAAAATGCTGCCTACTCCTTTTAGGGGAGAAGAGGACAGCCATCGGATCCAACTCATGCTGGTTTCAATGGCTTCATTTCCATACATCAGACTCCTAGGAAAACCCAAAGCAGGCACAGCCAAATCATAAAGTGGTCTTTGTGTTTCTACAGTGTTCTTTCACCAGGCCTTCATGCCCTGTGATGCACAGGAGTGTATGATTACTCTGGAGAGCAGTTCTGGGTGGCAGAGTCAGCAGGAAGAATTGCTAGGAACCATGTCTCCTGTCCAGAGCTGGAAGGATGTTGGCTGCATAGTGGGTCTGTTTTTTCCCAGGGACATTGAGAGGGAAGGACACTTCCTGGCAATTTCTCATGTTTTTTCCACCACAGTTGAAATCTGCGCCTATTTGCGTCCATGTTCCTAGTATAGATTGTGATTGCCAAAAGAAAGATAATCACATTGTTAGTTGGGCTCATGGAGCTGCCCAGCTTCCAATGTCCTCTCATCTAACTTCCTCACATATTGATTCATCTCTGCTTTGTCATAGAGAACCAGATAATTTTAAAATTGAAGGGATGGGAATATAGTTGGAAGGCAATTTGCAGGTAACCTAACTCTCCAGTTAGTAAGTATTTTCACGCCACTTGCTGTGGATTGAATGTTATCCCCAAATTCATGGAAGCTTGACTTCCATTGTAACAGTGTTAAGAGGGTGGGAAATCTGATTATGGGATTTGAAAGATGAGGTCTTAAAGAGGTTTTTGGATCTTGAGGACCTTGCCCTCGTGAATAGATTAATCCATTCATGGAGTAATGTAAAGTTTTAATGGGTTATTAGTGAGTGTTTCTGATGGCTTTATAAGGATAGGAGAGCAAGTTAACTCTCATTCATGACATTCCCCTCTGGTGATATCTTGCACTGCCACAGGACTATGTAGGGAGTCCCCACCAAGAAGGTCCTCACGAGATGCGCCCCCTGGACCATGGAGTTCCCAGCCTTTGCAACTGTAAGACATAAATTTAATTTTCTTATCAATTACCCAGTTTCAGGTATTCTGTTATAAGCAACAGAAAATGGACTAATACACCACTATACTATAAGCTCCCTTAAGGACAGACATTATTTCTATTTATTTATCTGCAAGTGTCGACTATTGAGTCTGATATATATTTGTATTTATATGAGAGAGAGAGAGAGAGAGAGAATGCACAAAACTGTTTAATAAAGGAGAAGCCTGAGAGTACCAGCCCACATACCCCCAGTCAGCTGCACCGGAACAGACAGGAGCCATAGAACCTCCAGCCCAGGTCAGTTCCTGTCACCTAGAGAGGCCCTAGAGCTGCCAGGCCCACACTCCCTGAGTCAGCCATGCCAGAACAGGTAGATGCCGCAGGACCTCCAGCCCAGATCAGTCCTTGCAGCCTAGAGAGGCCTGAGAGCTGCCAGGTCCACATGCCCTGAGTCAGTCATGCCAGAACAGGCAGGCAGCATGAGACCCCCAGCCCAAGCCAGTGCCTACCACCCAGAGAGGGCTGAGAGCTGCCAGACCCACACACCCCAAGTCAGCTGCATGAGAAAAGGCAGGCAAAGTAGGACCCCCAGCCAAGGCCAGTCCACACCTCCTACGGAGTCCTGAGAGATTCTGGGCCCACACATCTCAAGTCAGCCATGCCAGAGCAGGCAGGTGCTGTGGGACCCCCCCAGCCCAGGCTAGTCCCCACTGCCCAGAGAGGCCTGAGAGCTGCTGGGCCCACACACCCCATGTCAGCTACACCAGAACAGGCAGGAACCATGGGACCCCCAGCCCAGGATAGTCCCTGTCATCCTGAGAGGCCCAAGAGCTGCTGGGCCCACATGCCCCGAGACAGCTATCCTGGAACAGGCAGGCACCACATGCTGCAGTACTCCTAGCCCAGGCCAGTCTCTGCTACCCAGAGAGGTCCGAGAGCCTTTGGGCCCACATGCCATGAGCCAGCTGTGCCAGAACAGGTAGGTGCTGTGGGACCCCCAGCCCAGGCTAGTCCCTGCTGTCCAGAATTGGCAGTCCCTTCAGGATCCAGGCCAAACATCAGGGTGGAAAAAGTGGACTGTGATACCCCCTGTCACAATGATTAGCCATCAAAGGAAATATACCAGAAATACAAAAAATCAAGAAAAGACATCACCATCAAAGAAAAATAATAACTCTAAAAGTCTAGATCCTATCAAATGGGAAGTCCTTGAAATGACTGACGAGGAATTTTGAGGCAACAATTCTAAGGAAACTAAATGAAATACAAGAAAACTCAGTTAGCCAACATAATGGAATGAGAAAAAAATATACAGGACCTGGAAGAAGAAATGTATAAAGAAATCAAAGCCCTGAAAAAGAATGTAGCAGAGCTTTAGAAGCTGAAGGATTCATTCAACAAAATAAAAACCACAATAAAGTCTAACCAGCAGGTTAGAGCAAGCAGAAGAGAGAATTTCTGATCTTGAAAATGGGTTGTTTAAATTAACACAGGCAGACCAGAAAAAAGAAAAAAGAATTTAAAAAATTGAAGAAAATCTAGGAGAGATAATAGACAATCTTAAGCACTCAAATATATAAATCATGGGTATTCCAGAAGGGGAGGAAAAAGGAAATGGCATTGAAAACATATTCAATGAAATAATAGCAGAAAACCTCCCAGGTATAGGAAAAGTCACAGATCTTCAGATTCAGGAGGCCCAAAGACCCCCAAACATTCAACCCCAAAAGGACCTCTCCAAGACATGTTATAGTCAAACTGGCAAAACTCAAATATGAAGAAAGAATCTTAAAAGCTGCAAGAGAGAAGCATCAAGTCTCCTATAAGGCAGCCCAAATCAGACTCACATCAGACTTTTCATCAGAAACCCTAAAAGCCGGAAAAGAATGGGATGATATATTCAAAATACTAAAGGGCAAAAATTGCCAGCCAAGAATACTTTACCCAGCTAGACTATCCTTCTAAAATGAAGACAAATAGTATATTTCTCAGACAAACAGAAACTGTGAGAGTTCACTACCACATGACCAGCCTTACAAGAAATTCTCAAGGGAGTGTTGGGTTTGATACCTGAAAAATAACCATCACTGCAATGAATACTCAAGAAAGAACAAAACCTACCTGTAAAACAAAAACACTAACAATAAAGAGAAAAAATAGTTTATCTACCACCCCAACAAACCAACAACACAGAAGACAAACAGAAAATCAGAAAGAAAGGATCAAAACATACTTAAGACATCTAAGCAAAAATCAGTAAAATGCTAGGAGTAAATCAACACTTTTCAATAACAACTCTAAATGTAAAAGGATTAAATTCCCCACTCGAAGACACAGACTGACTGCTATATTAAAAAGATGGACCCAACAATATGCTGCCTTCAAGATACCTCACCTGTAAAGACACACATGGACTAAGAGTGAAAGAATGGAAAAAGATATACCATACAAATAGAAATGAAAAACCAGATGGAGTAGCTATTCCTATATCACATAAAATAGATTTTAAACCAAAAATGATAAAAAGAGATAAAGGCCACTATATAATGATAAAAGGATCTATCTATCAAAAAGACAGTTAACATAAATATATACGCACCCAATGTCGGAGTAGTGAGGTTTATAAAGCAAACACTATTAGATCTAAAGAATGAGATAGACACTAACACCATAATAGTGGGGAAACTGAACACCCCACTCTCAACATTGGACAGATCATCTAGGCAAAAATTCAATAGAGAAACACAAGATCTAAACAGCACTTTAGGCTAATTGAACTTGGCAGATATCTGCAGAACATTCCATCCAACAACCTCAGAATATTTATTCTTCTCATCAGCCTATGGAACATTCTCCAGGATAGACCACGTTAGGTCACAAAGCAAATCTCAACAAATTCAAAAAAATTGGAATTATTCCATGCATTTTTCAGATCACAATAGACTAAAATTAGAAGTCAATAACAAACAAAACTCTAGAAACTATACAAACACATGGTAATTAAACAACATTCTACTTAATGACATGTGGGTCCAAGAAGAAATTAAACAGGAAATCAAAAAATTTCTTGAAACTAATGAAAATAATGATACATCATACCAAAACCTGTAGGATACTGCAAAGGCAGTACTAAGGGAGAAATTTATGGCATTAAATGCTTACTTCAGAAGAATGGAAATATGGCAAATAAACAAACTAACACTTCACCTTAAAGAACTAGAAAAACAAGAACAACCCAAACCCAAAGTTAACAGACAGAAAGAAATAATTAAGATCAGAGCAGAACTAAATGAAATAAAACGTGAAAAATGATACAAAAGATCAATGAAACAAAAAGTTGGTTTTTTGAAAAGATAAATAAATTTAACAAACCTTGAAAGAGGCTAAGGAGAGAGAAGACCCAAATAACAAAAATTAGGAACGAAAAAGGTGATATTACAACAGGTACCTCAGAAATACAGGGAATCATTAGAGACTGCTATAAATAACTATATGCCAACAAATTTGAAAATCTGGAGGAAATGGATAAATTTCTGGACACATGCAAACTACCAAAACTGAGCCAAGAAGATGTAGAAAATCTGAACAGACCAATAACAATAAAAGAGATTGAAGCTGTTATCAGAAGGCTCCCAACAAAGAAAAGCCCAGGACCAGATGGATTCACAGCAGAATTCTACCAAAAATTCAAAGAGGAATTGACACCAATTCTCTACAAACTATTCCAAAAGATTGAAACAGAGGTCATTCTCCCAAACTCATTCTATGAGGCAAACATCACCTTGATACCAAAACCAGACAAAGATACAACTAAAATAGAAAACTACAGGCCAAAACCTTTGATGAATATAGACACAAAAATCCTCAATAAAATGCTAGCTAACAAAATACAGCAACACATACACAAAATTATACCCCATGATCAAGGGGGATTCATCACAGGGATGCAAGGCTGGTTCAATATATGCAAATCAATAAATGTGATACACCACATCAATAAAAGCAAAGATGAAAACAATATGATCATTTCTATAGACACTGAAAAAGCGTTTGCCAAAATTCAACATTCATTCATGATAATGACTCTCTATAAATTAGGTATAGATGGAAGGTATCTCAAAACAATTAAAGCCATATATGATAAGCCCACTCCCAATATTATCCTGAACAGGAACTAGACAAGAATAGGAACTAGACAAGGATGCCCACTCTCACCACTCCTATTCAATATAGTGTTGGAAGGACTAGCCAGGGCAATCAGAAAAGAGAAGGAAATAAAGGGCATCCGGATTGGAAAAGATGAAGTCAAACTGCCCCTTTTTGCAGATGATGTAATCTTATATATTGAATAGCCTAAATCCTCTACAAAAAATCTCTTAGAGTTGATAAATGATTTCATCAAAGCTGCAGGATACAAAATCACACAAAAAAATCAATAGCATTTCTTTACTCCAACAGTGAACCTGCAGAAAAAGTAATTAAGAAAGCTAGTCCATTTACAATAGCCACCAAAAAAATAAAATACTTAGGAATAAAGTTAACCAAAGATATGAAAATTCTCTATGAAGAGAAGTACAAACCACTGTTGAGAGAAATTAAAGATGAAACAAGAAGGTGGAAAGATATCCCAAGAAGGTGGTAAGATAACCCATGCTTTGGATTGGAAGAATTAACATTGTGAAAATCTCCATATTACCCAAAGTGATCTACAGATTCAATGCAATCCCCATCAAAATTACGATGACATTTTTCTCAGAAATGGAAAAAAACTATACAGATATTTATATGGAATAACAAAAGACCATGCATAGCCAAAGCGATCCTCAGCAAAAATAAAAAATAAAGTAAATAAAGCTGGAGACATAACACTACCTGACTTTAAATAATACTACAAAGCTATAGTAACCAAACAGCATGGTACTGGCATAAAAACAGACACATGGATGAATGGAATATATAGCGAACCCAGAAATCAACCCATATACCTACAGCCATCTGATCTTTGACAAAGGCACCAAGTCTACACACTGGGGAAGAGACTGCCTCTTCATCAAATGGTGCTGGGAAAACTGGATATTCATATGTAGTAGAATGAAACTAGACCCATACCTCTCACCATATACCAAAATCAACTCAAAATGAATTAGAAAATTAAATATACATCCTTAAACAATAAAATTCCTTAAAGAAAACATAGGGGAAATACTCCAGGAAGTAGGATTGGCTACAGACTTTATGAATATGACTCTAAAAGCACAGGCAACCAAAGGAAAAATAAACAAATGGGATTATATCAAACTAAAAAGCTTCTGCACAGCAATAGAAACAATCAACAGAGTGAAAAGACAACCAACAGAGTGGGAGAAAATATTTGCACAATATACATTTGGTGAAAGATTAATAGCCAGAATATACAAGGAACTCAAACAACTTTACAGCATAAAAAAAAAAAAAAATCCCAATTAAAAAATGGGCAGAGGAGCTGAAAAGGCATTTCTCAAAGGAAGATATATAAATGGCCAACAGACACACGAAAAAATGCTCAACATCACTCAGAATTTGGCAAATGCAAATCAAAACCACTTTGAAATACCATCTCATTCTAGTCAGGATGGCTAATATGCAAAAGACTGAGAATGATAAATGTTGACAAGGTTGCAGAAAAAAGCTTAAACTGTTGGTGGGACTGAAAAATGGTGCCGCCTTTATGGGAAACAGTATGGAGGTTCCTCAAACAATTATAGATAGATCTAACATATGACCCAGCTGTTCCACTGCTGGGAATATACCCAGAAGAATGCAAATCATCATGCCAAAGGGATACCTGTGCTCCCTGTTTATTGCAGCACTATTTACAATAGCCAAGAGTTAGAACCGGCCTAAATGTCCAACATCAGATGAGTGGATAAGGAAACTGTGGTATATCTACACAATGGAATCCTACTCTGCTACAAAAAAGAATGAAATAATATCACTCACAGCAACATGTGAAACAAGTCAGGCACAGAAAGAGAGATACCACATGTTCTCACTTATTTGTGGGAGCTGTAAATAAATAAATAAATAAATATACAGACAAATAAAGGGTGGTGGGGGAAGGAGACATAACAATCACAACAATTTCTTGAACTTGTTAAGACAAGTGAACAGATATGACGTAGTGGGGGAGGAGGGGAGAAAGGGAGGGGGAAAGAGGAATGGGTTAAGGGACACGAACATATATTGAGAAGTTAAATATGACATATATTGAGAAGTTCAAAAAAAACTGTTTAATAAAGGAATCAGTATACTTACGTGTATCAGTCAGTATATTTTAACATATGCTGTGATAACAGAGTGTTGGAGGATTTCTCTCATTCTTGCTACAAGTGGATCTCAAATTGTTTGTTCTATATCATCTTTACTCTGAAATCCAGACTGATGAAACAGCCCCTATCATGAACATTTCCCATCTCTTGGCAAAGGGAAGTGAGAACAGTTATGTAAACAATATGCTATTTTAAAAGTTTTTACTTGAGAGTGAGACACCTCATGTCCACTCACATTTCATTGGTCAATTAAAATGAAGAATAGGCCTGACTTCAAAGGAGTGGGTGATATTTAATATTTGATATTTATTTGTACTTGATGACCCTAAGATATAATTTAGGGAACATACTATTTCATTATAATTTCAATCAGGCATGACTAATCTGAAACAGGTTTATTTTGGGCACTTGAGGACAAAGCCAGTGACACAACAACAAACAAATAATGATGATTTAGAATTTAAAAGTGGAAAGATCTTCAATCATTATAGACACATTCTGTTACTGCCATCAGCTTGTATTTACCAAGACAAGGCAAAAACTTGATATATTCTAGGCATATTTTTGATAAAATGTAACTGAAACAATCACACACAGTTAACTATAAACTGCAAAAAATTGTTGATAGATACATAATACAAAAGATGTAAATTGTGACATCAGTAACATAAAGTGTGAAGGGGGAGAACTAAAAGTGTAAGGTTTTTATGTTTAATTGAAGTTAAATTGTTATCAATTTAAAATAGAATAATATAACTCTTAGAAGTTTTATGTATGCCCCATGGTAACTGTCTTATTTCATTTTATGCTGCTATAATGGAATATCTGAGACTGGGTTACTTACAAAGAACAAAGATTTATTTCTTAGTCCTGGAGGCTGAAAATTCCAATGTCAAGGGCCTCACATCTAGTGAGATTCATCTTGCTTCATTATCCCATGGCAGAAAGCAGAAGGCAAGCATAAGAGAAATAGAGATAGAGACAGAGATATAGAGATGGGGGGGAAAGAGAGAGAGAGAGAAAGGGGGCCAAACTTAGCCTATCATGAGAAAGTTACTCCCACAATAACTAACCCACTCCCTCAATAACAGCATTAATTCATTTGCAAGGGTTTTACTCTCATGACATAATCACCTCTTAAACATCTCACCTCTCACACTTCTACACTGGGGACTAAGTTTCCAACACATGGACTTTGGGGACTCATTCAAACCATTGTAGTAATCACAAATAAAAAACCTCTAGTAGATACAACACAAGATAAAGAGAAAGGAATCAAGGTATACCACTACAAAAATTCAACAAATCACAAAGGAATACAGCAAGATTGAAAGATGGGAACAACAAAACAGTCAGTAAACCATTAACAAAATGGTGACAGAAAGTCATTTCCTGTCAATAATTACTTTAAATGTACTAAATTCTTCAATCAAAAATACACAGAATAGCTAAATTAATAAAAAACCCCATTCAAAAATATGCTGTTACTACAGTTTGAATGATGATGTGCCCTTCAAAATTCATGTTGAAACTTAATCCCCAAGGCAATGGTATTAAGAGATGTGGCCTTTGGAATGTGATTTATGTCATGAGAACTCTGCCTTTGTAAATGAGATTAGCATCCTTTTAAAAGGGCTTGAGGTTACAAGGAGCATTCTATTGCCCTTCTGTCCCTTCCACCATGTAAGGATTCAATGTTATTCCCCTACCCAGAATTCAGCAACAAGGAGCCTTCTTGGAATCAGAGACCAGCCCTCATCAGACAGCAATCCCAGGAGTACCTTGATCTTAGATTTTCAGCCTCCAGAACCATCAGAAATAAGTTTTCATTGTTTATAAATAACTAGTCTGTGGTACTTAATTATAGCAAACAAAGTGCTCATTGCATACACACTTTAACCTTAAGGACACACACACAGACTGAAAATGAAGGGACAGAAAAAAATATTCCAAAAAAACAGCAACCAAAAGGAACTAGGAATGGCTATACTTATACCAGATAAAATAGACATTCAGTCAAAATCTGTCACAGGAGACAAGGTTACTATAAAATGATAAAGTGGTCAATTCCTAAAGAGGATATAACATTTATAAATATTTATGTAACCAACATTGGAGCACCCAAACATATAAAACAAACATTTACAGAACTGAAGGGAGAAACAACTAGCATACAGTAACAGCAGGGGACTTCAATACCCCACTTTCAACAATGGGCAGATCATCCAAATGAAAAGTCAATGTGAAAACACTAGAATTGAACTACACTTTAGACCAAATGGACCTAACAAAGGAATACAGAACATTCCATCCAACAGTAGCAGCATATACATTCTTCTCTAGTGCAAACAGAACATCCTCCAGGATAGATCATATATTGGATCACAAAACAAATCTTAAATTTAAGAAGATTGAAATCATTAAGTGCTTTATGGTAGTCAGAATTTTTAACCTTTTCCCCACTCCTCTTTTACCCTTGCCAAAGATGTTCAGCATAATTTCTGGAACATGTGAATATGATGAGATTTCTATGATTATGTTATGCCATTATGAACAATTGACCTTAAAATAGGGAAATTATTATTATTATTATATTTTTTAGATGATTTCTTATATATACATGTGGGATACAATATTGATTTTCAATAGTGGTGTACCATGTGTGATGGTTAGATCAGGACAGTTAGCTTATTCATCATTATAATATGCAATCATTCTTTGTATCCATTGACCAATTCTTCATTAGCCCCCCTCCCTCACCCCTCCCTTCCTCTTTTCCACCTCTAGTTTTCTAAAAGTTCAACATATTACTGTGATTGTTGTTTCTTTCTTTCTCTCTCTCTCTATTGTTTATTTGTTTATTAGACAACTACAGATAGAACTACCATATGTTCTAACAACCCCACTGGGGATATAGCCAGAGGATTGGAAAACATCAGATTGAAGAGATACCTGCACTCCCATGTTTATTGCAGCTCTATTTACAATAGTTAGGCAATAGAACCAACCTAAATGTCCATCAATGGATGACTGGATAAGGAAAATGTGGTATATATACACAATGGAATACTACTCAGCCATAAAAAAGGACGAAATTCTACCATTTGCAGCAATGAGGACAAGCCTGGAGAAAATTATTCTAAGCGAAACTGCCCAGGTACAGAAAGGGAAATACTGCATGTTCTCACTCATAACCAGGAAGTTATTTTGGCTTGTCCAGGTGGGTTCAGTGTAATGACATGAGCTCTTAAAGCTGGTGGTAAATAGAGAACTGAGAGAGATTTAAAGTATGAGGATGTGATATATCATTGCTGGCATGAAGATGAAAACTCCTGCCCTAAGGAGCTGAGATAGTCACTGGCTGTAAGCCAGCAAGAAAACCACAAGGGACTTAATTCTGCTAATAACAGAACTGAGGAATGATGAGCTTGGGAGTGGATTCTTTCCCAAAGATGCCATTCTAGCCAACATGTTGTTGTCAGTCTTGTGATGTACTGGGCATTGATCTTAGTGGTTATGACCTGTGGAACTATGAGCTAGTAAACGGTGTTATTTTAAGCCATTGGATTTGTGACAAGTTTTTAGTCAGCAATAGAAAACTATAGAAACACAGTTTCTGCATTTATGGAGTTTATATTATAATGGAGGATATATGGTATATAGTAGCTGTTCTACAAATAGTTTTTGAATAAGTGAATAGATGAACATTCAATTATTATTTACTTCACTGTTACTAATAACAGCTACCACGTGATTTTTACCATTTGCAGGCATTGATATAAGTGCTTCACATGCATTTAACCATTTAATCCTCACCACAACCCTATGTAGTAGGTTATTATTATTATCTCCATTTTAAAGGCAGGGACACAGGCACAGAGAGGTTGACAACTTGTCAAAGGTTGCAGAGATTATAAATTCAGAGCGGAGATTTAAGTCTAGGCAGTCTGACTTTAGGTTCTGAGATATTAACAACTGCTGTAAATTGCTTATCATCTGTAATAAGTGACATAAAGGAGAAATAATGGGTATTGTGTGAGGGGAGGTGACCCAGGGTCATCAGGAAAG
Source organism: Cynocephalus volans (assembly GCF_027409185.1). Classification (NCBI taxonomy): domain Eukaryota; kingdom Metazoa; phylum Chordata; class Mammalia; order Dermoptera; family Cynocephalidae; genus Cynocephalus; species Cynocephalus volans. Next base: position 16,065,541 of record NC_084468.1, read on the forward strand.
GCTTCTGTAAAGATGTGAATTTTAAGCTAAGCTTTGAGAAGTGAGTAATGACCTAGGAAAAAAGACAGGAAACATATTTTAAAAAAGAATTTACAAGAATTCCATTGAAAAGTATAGGAGGCTGACATTTCTGTTAGTCTGTGCATGCTAGTTAAATGTATTATTTTCACCAAACTTTTATATTGAAAATAGCTTAAGGGCATATAAAGATCTGGTTAGTCCAAATTAGGGACCACTGAATGATGGCAATATGTACTCTATTGGTTTGATGGTCACATAGAAAATGGGAAAAGAAAACAAATAAAAACACTTTTTTATTGCCCTAGAATTGGAGTTGACAATACTATGGCCCATAGGCCAAATATGGCCCATTCAAGGAAGGTTTTGAAAATAAAATTTTATTGGATCACAGCCACACTCATTTGTTTACATGTTGTCTATGGCTGCTTCCACACCACAGGAGCAGAGTTGAGTAGCTGTGCAGAGACCATGTGTCCTGCAAAGCCTAAATATTTACTATCTGGACATTTTCAGAAAATATTTGCTGACTCCTGCCATACTTGAAAAATAATCTTTTCGTCAATCACATGGTACAGTATTATTTTTTTTCCAGATCTATTTTGTTAGCTTTGAAAAATATAAAGAAGCTGGCAGTTGACTTCTTGTCTGTGTAGAGATCATCTGGATGACAACGGCCTGTGGCCTAAGTCAGTGCACCTGCTTTACTAAGTGGAAGGATTTTTGAAAACACAATAATATGCTACATATTTTTAAAAATTCTAGGAGGCTTAATTTCTATGAGAGTTCTTGTGACAAATAAACTAACATATTTATAAAGAAGCATGCAGACAAACCTGAAAGTCTATAATTAGTTGTTACTGCATACAGGTCTCAGCAAAAATTAGAAGAAAAATATCAAGATGACCAGAGTTCACTGCAAATGTTTCTCTCCAAAGCATATATTTTTGTTCATAAGTATTTAGATATTTTTTAAAAAATATTTCAAATTGTTTAGATCCCTTTAATGAGTCAAGGTCTCAGATCTTTGAATTCTTTAAAACATATATCCCATAAATTCATTACATGGCCTTTTCTATAGTATCTAATATAGGAAACTAAAATAGATATAGAGAATTCTTTGTATCAAAGCAAGACTTTGTCTTACATGTACAGAAAAACATACACGTCACATGTCCAGTTCAGTATATAAATTACATGTTTATATTAAGGAACAGAAAATCACCAGGATCCTAGAAGACCCTTCATTGTCCTTTATAGTAAAAACTCACTCATAAGGGTGATGTTTATCCTCATTTCTTACACCCTACATTACTTTTGCCTGCTTTTTAAAAATCTTTTATGTTTTTTGATCAACTTGATGTTTGTGAGATTCATCCATGTTGTGTATAGTAGTAATTTGTTCATTCTCAAGGGCGTAAAGTATTTCATTGGGTAAATATATATATATATATATTCTCTGTGTGTGTGTGTGTGTGTGTGTGTGTGTGTGTGCGCGTGCGCACACAAAGGCCTTTCATGGAAAAACTTGCATTATCTTTTAATTCTATTTTTCCATGAACTTTTTGAAGTACTCTCATATAATATTTTCACTATGTTTACCCTCTGTAAAATGAGTTATCTTCCTTTAATATATTATTTCTTTCTTAGAATAAAAGAGATTGATTCATTTGAAATTTTTCTCAATAATAAATTTTAAAAATCTGTTGTCATAAAATTATTGAATCCCATATTTGGGAGAACTTCAGAGGTCATCTCCAGTATTAATTTGATAGATATGTCACTTTAATATTATCATCAACTAGACAACTAGCTTCAGTTTAATTACCTCTAGGTAAAAGAAATGTACTTCCTGAAGAGGAAGCTACTTCAGTTTTTACAAAGCTCCAATTTTCAGAAGGTCATTTCTTGTATTAAGATGAAATACAGCTCTCACGATTTTATCCCTTTGATACTAGGTGTCTGGCTATGACAAGTGCTACTGTGAGGCTAAGGCTAAGGCTGATGTCACATATCCTGCTCACAGAGCCAATTGTCTAGCTCTTAATCCTGTTTGTGATGCCAATTGTAAAGCTAGGTGACCATGCTAGTTTTCATGGCTCTTTTACCTGCTGGTAAACCTGCACCAACTGGGCTGATGGTTGCTAGGGCTGGATCTGGAGCTCCCAGAAACCTCAAGCCCATTCACAGACTAGGTCACAAACCCTTCACACACCAGGCTGGGTAACCAGATCCCTCCATGCCAGGTTGGGTCACCTTCACGCAGGTCTATAAGTTAGGCAACCGACCCCACAGTCCTTGGAAGCTGCAGATCTGGAAAAACATGGCCACGCAGGGCGGGCACCTGAGGCAGTAAAACACCAGCCAAAGTGGTGCCACCTTGCAGGCACACTTACTCCACCCACACACAATGTTTACTGAATGACCCTGAACCGGCTCCAAGGCAAGGGGAGCCTGACCAAATTGTTCCATTTTCCCAAAAATCCACCCCTTTAGGGTCCCTCGCCATAAATCTACGTGTTCAGAATCTTCTGCAATGTTCGCTTAGCAAGGGTAAATGACCCTTACAGTTACATAACCCATTGTCCGTTCAATATGCCTTAAGTCTTGCAGTTCTGTCCTTTTAACTGTCAGCTGCATATGTCTGGTTAGTATTCACCATTGGTGTGATCCTCCATGCAAATCCTGCAGTCATACTGATGGGAAGTTCAATGCATATTCAGCAAGTCAATACATTGATCATGTGACTGGTGCAATGCCTGCAGCAATAACATTATGGGCAAAAAGACAGAAGAGTTATTGGTACAAATAGGGGAAGTTCTCACCCCTCTGGTAAGATACATGCCATTTTGTCATTCTGAGAAAGGATGGTTGCAGGAGTAGGTATCTTATCTGGCTTATGATACCATACTTTATCTGCTAACACTGTTGGATCTGTAGGTTCTGCATGTAAAAGTATAGGGGAACTCATAATTGGCCATAATGATAATACAAAAGTGCCCTTAGGAATAGAGCTCTCATCTGTTCCAGGCCATGTCACCTTTACTCGAGGAGGCCAGGTACTTGTCATCCAAGGTGAAACTTGTAAGCCTTCCTCTAATCCTTTTCCCCACGGCCCTATTAAACCTACCCAGCATGTAAGGGGCACCTTTATTCTCCAAGGCCATTCCCATTGTACTGTCTGTCCCTGTTGCAAACAAGTTGGGCTGGTGAGAGAATATTTCCATTCTTTCCATATCCTGGCTTCAAAAACTTATCTCTTTTTTATCTTTTTATCTTTTAGTAGTGATTTGCAGCTGTATAGGTGCTGCAGCCCTACACAACAGAGCTTCTACTGGAGAGGGTCTGCCCTTGTGGGGTCTCTCATTTAGAATTCTGACTGTCAGCCATAATCGCCATGCCCACCCCTTCAGGGATGGTGGTTTGGTAGATAGCCCTAGTCTCTTTTTTAAAAGGCCATTTTATCATTCAATCGTTCTGCTACCTGGGGATGATATGGCACATGTAACTTCCACTGAATGGACAACTGGGAGGCCCACCGCTGAACCCAATGTCCAATAAAGTGGCTTCCATTATCACTCTCTGTGACTACAGCTGGCCATACATAGCAGCGAGGCTATTCAATGCCTTCACAGTGTTTACCTGGTCTGGGGCCTTACAAGGCCATACAAACAAAAGACCAGTAGCTGTATCAACAGCTGTGAAGATGTATCTGAAATTCTGACCTTGGTAGTGGTCCCACAAAGTCCACTTGCCATCGAATCAGGGGCACCCTTCCTCGAGTTATTTGGCCATCTGTATGGGGCACCCACTGGGGGTGTGGACTCTCTTGAGCACACACTGGACAAGCACAACAAACATTCATTACATTTTCCCATTTTATAGGCAAGGCCCATCTTTGAGCCGCCATCCACATGGTTTTACACCAGCATGCTGCATTTGTCAATATAACCACTGGGCTACATCAGCAGCTGGGGCTCTCTCCAGCCATCCTACCTTAGCCAAGGTATTGGCTTCATCATTTCCTGGACTGGCTAAGGGGAAGTGTCCTGTTACATGGAAAAGAGTTACTTCTTTCTCATGCCCCAATTCCCATAACTCTTGCCACATGGCTTGTCCCAACAGAGGTCAGTGTCCTACCATCCACCATTGATACTTCCAAGTAGAAATCCAAAGGGTTAAACCTTTGTACACAGCCCAGCTGTCAGTACAGATGTTTAATGGCCTGGGCTCATTCTTTATCACCATCCATACTGCTCTCAATTCAGCCCCTTGATTGCTTTGCTCTATACCATTTTCATACCACATGGTATCTGCTAAGGGCTGGACAGCAACCGCTGTCCACAATACTGAAGGTCCCATGCTAGAGTCATCTGTATACCAAGCTTGGTCTGTGATAGGTCCCTGTCCCTCATGGAGAGATGTAGCTTCCACTTCCATGGCTAACGGTTGTGTCAAAGTTTCCTCCACAACCTCTACCGGGCCTAGGACAATTTGCAACTCTTTGAACAGAGGACTCGTTGACACAGTGCTCCTTTGTTCTATATATGCTCCCCATTTAGACAAAGAGGGAGTCTGAGCTACACCCATTTTAGGGTTGGTGGCCCACATGCACAGCCAACCTGTTATGGGGTATGTCATCCTTACTAGGACTTTGGCAGTTCCTGTGATAGCTTCAGTGGCTATCAAGGCAGAATACACAGCTGCTAAATGCTTTTCCATTAGGGTGTAGCACACTTCAGCACCCTTCCAGAGCTGAGACCAGAATCCTACAGGTGTGTGGAATTTGTCTTCTCTCTGCCACAAACCCCATCCTAACTCCTCCTGGGTTATATGTACATCTAACTCAAATGGCTTAGGGGGTCAGCCACTTGTAAAGCTTGTACTTGCTGTATTGCTCTTTTCATAGTCCCATAAGCTTGTTCTACTTCCTCAGTCCAATTCCAGAGGACTCCTTTCTTTGCCAATGCATATAGTGGGCATGCCATGTGGGCCATATGGGGTACAAAAGCTCTCCAATACCCCCAAAATCCCAAATACGTCTGCAGCTTGGCTACCATTGTGGGTTGAGAGTATTCCTGTACCTTATCTATAATAGCTTCTGGGATGACCCTCGTCTTACCTGACCAGACCACTCCCAGGAATTTGACTGACAACCCAGGTCCTTGCACTTTGGCTGTGTTCACAGCCCACCCATGTTGTTCCAAATGACTTAGCAGTATTGGAGCTACCTGGGTTAAATCTACAGGAGAATCAGAGGTTAGTAACACATCATCAATGTAGTCAAACATTGTAACCATGCTGGGCCTAGTCCACATGGCTAGGTCCCCAGCCACCAAACCAAGACAGAAGGTTGGGCTGTGCAGATAACCTTGGGGCAATACTTGCAAGGTCCACTGTCTTCCTTCCAATGTCCAATACATAATGATAAGTCCCCTCAGTTGATCCATCAAGTCATGAACTGAAGGCACAGCTGCATGCAAAGGAGGCACTACTTTGTTCAGTTCTCCATAATCTACAGTCATTCTCCAGGTACCATCAGGCTTTTTCACTGGCCATACCAAAGCATTAAATGGGCTCTGAGCTGGACAAATAATGCCGATGTTCTCTAATTCCAAAACAGTGGCACTTATCTCTGCATGTCCTCCTGGTAGGTGATACTGCTTTACATTAACTACACATCTTGGCTTGGGTAACACCTGTGGGTCATGTTTAGCATATCCTCATACCACAGGCTTTACTGTTCGTATTCACAGTGAAAACTCTCCAACTATTGTTTGCAGGTGCAAACCATAAAGTACATTCATACCCAAGAGGTATTCAGCTACAGGAGATATATATACAGTATATACACGAGGAGGTAATCTTCCTCTGCCCAGTGGCAATGGCACAGCTTTGACCTCAGTAGTATGTCCTCCATAGCCATCTATACAAACTGTGGCCCCTGGAAACTTATCTGGATTGCCATATATCAGGCTACATTCTGCACCTGTATCCACCAATGCCAAAATATGCTACACATTTGTCCTTGACCAATATATTGTCAATTCAACATGAAGCCTCTTGTCATTACCTGTCCCCAAAAGATGAGTACCTTGGCCTGCTCCCTAATCAAAATGGGACAGGTCATCTGCCTCCTCAGGAGCAACCAAAAAGTCCTTTAAATCCACTGAGCATACCGTGCTACCTGTTTCCTGATGTTTGGGGAAACACTGTTAAGGGCACAACTGCTGCCACAAGGCAAACAGGACTGCATTTGGCTGCTGGTCAATTTTCTTTTTATCAACCCCTGCTGCAAGTAAGTCAAGCCACATCTGCTTATGACTAGTCTTGCTTTGTCCCTTTGGGATGAAATCCTGAGTATTTCTTGGGGGGTTGGTCTTAGCCACCTTCTAGACCTCTTTTGCTTGTCTCCTATCCTTTACTTCACCCAGGCTGGCTATCATGGTCATTACCTCATGTATAGGATGACCAATGTATGGGGCCAGTATGGCCATCAGTGACCCAAAGGATGTTGATGAGGCATTATGCAGCACTATGTCTCTCATGCTGCCTGTAAAGTTTTCATTGCATGGGTCATGAGTGTTCACATTAAACATGGACTGCTGCATCCCCAGCTCTCAAATGATTTGGATCAGCTCAGCATATGTTTGCCATTCACCAACAATCTTGGGCAGTTCTCCAGAATTTGCCCACTTGGTTTGGACAGCTGCATTCACCCAGTCCATGAAGGAGTGATTACCTTGTCCAGGTGCATATCTGAAGCTATTCTGCAGCCACTGTCTCAGGGATGGGTGCATGGTGATGGAGGCCAATTTCTCCACCTCCTCACCAAAGCACATTACACTATCCACCCCTAGGTCCCATAACCACAACAGCCATTCAGCCAGGGTCTCCCCATATTTCTGCCTGAACTGCCTCCCCAAGTCAACCAGTTCAACCTGGATATTTGAGACATAGGTGGTGAACTGGATCACCTGTGGATTGCCCAACAGTTGTCCATCTGGTACCATAGGTTGCTCATGCCTCAATTTCTCATGCACAACAGTTCATGCCTGGAGATGCACAGTTTCCCCCAACTCACCATTGGGTTGATCATCTTCCCTGGTGTGAGAAGCAGGAGTGGCTAGTTGCTGCATGTCATCCTCCAGGACATTTACCCATGCTTCCAATGACTCTGCTTTCTGCTTTGAATCTTCCAGTAGCTGCACATCATCTGCCAACAACTCTGCTTTCCACTTCAAATCTCGATCAACGTGCAGCAGAGTGAGCATCAGCCAGGCTCTGATCAGCAGAAAAGTGGTCACTGGGCACCACACACTCAAAAACAGCCACATTTCTTCCCCCTCCCAAGGGGCTTTCTGCCATAGTAGCTGGTCTATGTTGCCTTGCAGTACAGTGTGCAACAACCAGGTCCTGGTCAACAGAAAGGTGGCCATAGGACACAGCATATTCACAAATAGCCTAATTTTCTCCTTCTTCCAATGGCTTTTGGTTCCTGTATCTGCTCAGAGTCCTGTCACTGGCTACACCAAAAGTGGCGTAATCCTGCCAACTATGCCAATTTGTCTGGCTACAACAACAAGGGCTACTGTGAGGCTAAGGCTAAGGCTGATGTTGCATATCCTGCTCACAGCGCCAATTGTCTAGCTCTTACTCCTGTTCATGATGCCAATTGTAAAGCTGGGCGACCACGCTTGTTGTCACGGCTCTTTTACCTGATGGTGATCCTGCACTGACTGGGTTGATGGTTGAGCTAGGGCTGGGTCTGGAGCTCCCAGACCCCTCAAGCCCATTCACAAACTGGGCCACAAACCCTTCACATGCCAGGCTGGGTCACCGGACCCCTCCATGCCAAGCTGGGTCACCAGACCCCTTCACACAGGTCTATAAGCTGGGCAACTGGCCACACAGTCCTTGGAAGCTGCAGGTCTGGAAACACATGGCCATACATGGCAGGTGCCCAAGGCAGTAAAACACCAGCCAAAGTGGTGCCACCTTGCAGGCGCACTTACTCCACCCGCACACAATGTTTATCAAACCACCCTGAACTGGCTCCGAGATGAGGAGAGCCTGACCAGATTGTTCCATTTTTCCAACATTAGTTCTACTCTCAAAAGACATGTATGAGTAGATTTGAGCTTAATTTCTCTTCTACATGGTGATCTTGTATGTATTGGAAGATGGGCATTGTGCTTCTAGACAAAAAGCCATTTCTCTCTCTCTCTTTTTTCTGTATTGGTAATTGTTTCTTGATTCTTCACCATCATGTAAACACTACATTAATATAGTATTATTTGTCAATCCCTTCTAAATGTTGATGCTCATTAAATTAAAGACTAAAAAATAGACACAAAAATTATCAATTAATGTTATTTCTTGATACTAGGAAATTACATATTTAAAATAATGTTTTGCATTGTATTTTTTTCTAAGATATCTTAATGAACTTACAACTTATTGGAAAAATAAGTTATGAAATAATGCCATATCCACAACTGAACAAACTCCCCTAGAGCATCAGTAATTCAGTGCAGAATACAACACATCTATTTTCTCTCTAATACTCAACATCATTTTTCTGTGAATACACTGTAATTATTTTAGTTATTTTTTTGCAACTACTTTTAATTATTATACCATATGTGAGATATAGTCAAGCAAAAGCTCATGATAACTTTCACTTATTCATTCAATAATTATTTTTTAAACATATATTGACCAAGACCATATGAGTACTTCAGTCCCTGCTGTCAAGGAGCATTCAATGGGTAAACAAGATAGACTTGTAAACTTTAAGTATAAAACATATGAAAATAGCTTCAACACAGGTGTCAACATAGTAGGACATAAAAAGAGCACCAAGCCCATGTCAGAGACTTGTTTTATAAAATACTGAGCCCTGGAATGAAGATGCATAAGGACTCTACAAACGGGGACCAAAATATGCCCAGCAGGGAGGAATGTAGACATAATGGGATGCTGGAAGAGGGTTAGGGATGTGGAGATGAGTGGAGTTTACAAAGAAGGCTGAATAGTTAACCAAATACCAGATTCTTAAAGGCTTTCTAAAAAATGTGAATTCAATGGGGCATCAGTAAAATGTCTAGGTAGGGGAGGGACGTGATCAGATTGGTTGTATTCAAAAACTCATTATGGCTGCATGCCATTCCATCATGCAGTCAATTTCACAAGACTTTGTATTTATCCTTAATAATTTCAATTTATTTATTCATTTAATTAATTAATTAATTAATTAATTTCAAAAGAAGGCTGGAGTGACTATATTGATATCATATTTCAGAACAATAAATATTAGCAAACATAAAGAGGAAGAACATCTCATAATGATAAAGGGGACATAATCCTAAATGTGTTTACACTCAATAACATTGCTTCGAAACACATAAAGCAAAAAACTTCCATAACCGAAAGGAGAAAAAGATAAATCCACAATTAAAGTTGGAGATTTCAGCACTTCTTTTGCAAGGATTGATAGAAGTTTTAAAAAACCAAAGAATATAGAGATTTTGAAAAACATTATCAACCAACCCAACTCAATTGACATTTATAGAACTCTTCACCCAACAACAGAACACCTACTATTTCCAAATGTATATAAAACAAAGACCAAGTTAGACCATAATCTATCTAAAACATACATATACATATACACATAAAACAAATATAAACAAACTTAAGAAGATTAAAATTATGCAAAATATGTTCTCTGACCACAATGGAATTATACTACAAATCAATAATTAAGAGATATCTGGAAAATTCTCAAATATTTATGAAGTAAACCACATACTTCTTTTTAAAAATTTTTTACTGAAGTATAATTGATTATATATATTTTGGGGGTTCAGTATTGACTATTATCATCTGTGTACAATGTATGTTGATCAAATCAATATTATTAGCATATTCATTATTACAAACCATACTTATTCTTTATGCTCTTTATCCAATCTCTCACCATCCCCCCCCTTCTGCCACCTCTAATAACTCTAGATTTGTTCTCTCCTTTTGAAAAATTCACAGTTACTCTGTTGATTTGCTGCCTAGATGATCTGTCCAGTGCTGAGAGACGTACGTTCAGGTCCCCCACTATTACTGTAGAGCAGATGTTTCTTCTATTATTCTGGAGCGGGCTTTGTGGAGAGAGACATCCTCTTCTACTTCTGGTCTCCCTGGTGACTGTCCTTGTATCAATGCACTCAACTGTCTGGTGGGACACCTGCTCGGTGGCTGTGGCTACTGTTGTGGCATCTAGCTGCTTTTGTGGAAGCCACAGCTATTGCGGTGGCTGTGGTGGGCCACTCACCTGGAAATGATGTCTTGTGTGTGCTCCTTGCCTGGTTTCTGGTGGGGGTGGCAGCTCCCAACTCCATTCCCCAGGACCTGTGGCAAGTTCCGTGGAGGTGCCAGCATGCCTGGCTGAGGGAGGAAGGGTCAGTCCCCGGCTCCATACTTCAGGACCCTGGGCACCCCATGGCAGCAGCAACATGCCTGGATGCAGGAGGAGGGCAATAATTTCAATTTAGATGAAAGTTTCATCATTGAATAAATAACATTTTTTGTAGTCAATATATAATTATCTTTAAGGGTAAGGAAAAAACTAACAAAAAAGACTTTTTTTATATATAAACTGGATTTTGAAATTTCCATTTTCCTGGCTCTCTTGTAGATGTTATTTAATTTTACCGTTGTTCGTGGTTTTACTACCTTTAAATCTAAGTGTGACATAACTTTATTTCACTTTAATAATGCTGTCTGCACTTGGTTTCTATGAGTGTTGGATATTCTTTGGAATATAAAGACGACCTTCTGGAAGTGGGGCAAAACCTTTGCAGCTGTGCTTGTTAAGTGGTTTCAGTCCAAATATTATCATGTTTTTATATTACCATAGGGCACTGGGCTTTCTTTTGTGTTCAACATTGATTTGGATCTATAAAATTTAGTATGCCAAGTTTGTCATTAAACCCTTGGAACTCAGTAGAGAAAATGGAGTTTGAGGTTATTTTTGCAGAAATAGAACTTTTTATTAATATTGGAAAATAGCCACATTGATTCAAGGAAGGGTGGGAAAGCAGCACTGTGTCTCCTTCAGTTTGAAACAACATGCAATCTCTTTAAGTGCTTTACTTCAAAGAGCTGAAAATGTACATTGTTGAGCTGCCTGAAAACCAGTGCTGGAGGGAGGAAGAAGAATTGAGTAATGTCTTTCTTCCAGAAACTGTCAGGCTGTTTGCCTGAGCAGGCTCCTTTGCCCACTACTCTTTGGCATCCATAAATCCAGCTCTTTAACATCAAATTGTCCAGGTGATAAGCCTGGAGCTTGTTTTTGCCAATGGCTCTGTGCCTGCACTTTCACATTTGGCTTGACTGGCCTGGGTTTGCTAGTTCAGCTCAGCAGGGCTGCCACTGGAGTGAGTAAAGGGAGAGACTGTGCCCTCACAGAACCTTGAGTTCAAAATTACCTTCAGCTTTCAAATCAGTTCAACCTGCCTGCACACTAGGCTGTTGGTGCATGAATGAGAGAGCCTTGAATTACCAACCTCCTCCATGAAAAAATCTTGCCTGGTTGGCATCTTTCTTTTATTGATTCTGTTACTCTGTGTGAAGTGTTGAATTGTGTGCCCCTTAAGGATGTCGAAGTGCTAACTCACTACCCCAGTTTTGAAGTCCTAACCTTCACTATCTCAGAATGTCATCTTATTTTGAAATAGGTTTGCTACGGATATAATCTGTTAACATGAACTCATAGTGGAGTACAGTAGGTTCCTAATCCAGTATGACCGTATCCTTATAAAAAGGGAAAATTGGGACACAGAGATTTGCATACAGTGAGAGAACTCCATGAAGATTCTTTTCTAATGCCTTCAGAGGGAGCGCAGTCCTGCCAAAACCTTGATCTTGAACTTCTAACCTCCAGAACTGTGTTTAAGCCACTGTTTGTGGTACTGTTTTTATAGCAGCCCTAAGCTAAAATAATACACTGTTTCATCAGCTATCTCTTGTGGTTTGTTTGTTTGCTTTTTAAACTTTGTTTCATGAGCATGCCCACTGAGATAGAGGTAAATTTGACATGTTTGTATCCTGGCTGAAGGGCAGCCTGGGTTTCCTTTCTAGGTTGTTCTGCCTTGAGCTGTTCTATTATAATTGCCTTTTACAGTCCAATCCAGGACTGACACCCAGAGTCAGTATCAACCAGCCTAGTGGCATGCCTGCCTTTTATCCTAGAAACCCTGTAGTAGTGATAATTTACTCTCCAAAGTTTGGCAGCAGTCCACGAAAGCAGACCCCTCCTTGTGCCAGGGTAGACAGGCCATGTTAAAAACACTTTTGCCATAGTTTCAAAATTACTTCCAGCCATCAAACCAGTATCATAATTCATTTTATTACACATGTCCCTTACATTATCCTTAACTCTGGAAATAAGATTTACCGACTTGGGATATTAGAATTAGGTTAGAAGTAGCTTTAGAACAATCAAAATAATTTAAGATGAGGTTAACTGTGCCTCTATTTGGAAGAAATCAGGTTACCAGTTTACAATCTTCCAAAACATTTTTGTTGTGTATTTAACAGACATGTTTGAACATTAACCAGGTGCAGCACACTGTGTAGAAGATGTAATAGTGATTTTTTAAATGAGTTCCTCTAAATGTTCAACTTAATGAATTTTATTAAGCAAGAGTAAATTAAGAGAAATATTAACTCATTTAATAATTGATTATTTGGAAATTATTATGTGCCTGGCCCTGTGCTGTGTGTTGTAGATATAGCAGTCCTGTTTTCAGGCATTTTTCATTGTAGGGGAAGACTCTTTTTAGTTCTCAAGGAACATGTACTCTAAAATGGAGACAAGATAAATGCAAAAGTAACTACAGTTGACCTTTGGACAATGAAGGGGTCAAGGACACTGACCCTCTCACCCCTGCACAGTCAAAAATATGGGTATAATTTTTGACTTCCCCAAAACTTAACTAATAGCCTACTGTTGACCAGAAGCCTTATTGATAACATAAACAGTCAATTAACACATATTTTGTATGTTATATGTATTGTATACCTTATTCTTTCAATAAACTAAGCTATAGTAAAGAAAATGTTATTAAGGAAATTATAAGGAAGGGAAAATATATTTACAGTACTGTACTGGTTTACTTATTGAAGAAAATCCACAAATGAGTGGACTTAGTTGAAACCTGTGTTGTTCAAGCGTCCACTGTGTATTGAGTTAGTCACAGTGTTCACGTACTTGTTTCTTTCCCTGATCTTATGAAAGGCAGATTACAGTTATTCAACAGCATAGTAGGAAAGTTATGGTGAAACTCTGGTAAACCCTCGATCTCAAATTTCAAAGTTTTGGTGTATTTGTTATTTGGTTTTATCACAGCTATTTGGTTCAGTGTGAAATAATTCTTTCTAGAAATTTATTCTTTGCTAAACATGGCCTTACTTCCTCTTTGTAATATTAGAAGTCACCAGGTTTTGTCAAGCCTCTAGGTAAAGAGGGCTTTAATTTTGAGAAATCTCACAAAAAGCTTAGGATGTAGGTTTGGTTAAAACATAAATCCTCGTATACCTTAGTAAATAAAATAATATCAATGGCATAATTCTCTAGCTTGTAAAAAGAGAATAGAAATGACACTTACCCTTGCAGAAATCTTTGCAATATAACTTGGAGAATGAGATTTACCTAATTACAGTCCTTGGCACAGAGAGGTGGGGCCCATATAGCTTTTATTTTTGTTATTGTCTTTAATGAGCTTGAGATAGATTTTCTCTTTCAATTTCATCTGCTTTTTGTTTTCCTATGTACGCATTTCTCATAAAAAACTTTTTAGCAAAAAAATATTCTAGAGTATTCTATATTAAAACACTTTCAGGAATTTTTGTTAGGTGTTTATTTAGAAAAGATGTACAATTTTTGTTTAATGATGTGGTCATAAATGCAATAGTTTAAATGAGGAAAGATAATACACTGTGGTTAAATAATAACTTTATCTTCGTACGTGCTTGATTGAATCAAATATACTTTTATTTGGTTTCATACAGAAGAGAAATGGACTGTCTTCCTTTTGAATCCCAGGGACTACATACAATTCGAGATTATTCTTGATTTTCTCATTTTACTGAGCTCTTCAGCAGAGTCTATTTTGTTTGGTATTGGGGAAAGGGGTTCTTCCCTAGGAAAAAAGATCTCTTTGACTTCCCATTTTGCTTTGATTTGTGGTGACACTAACATATATGAGGGAACTTCAAAAAGTTCATGGAAAGATTTTTCATTATCTTTTAATTCTGTGTTTCCAAAAACTTTTTGAAGTACCCTCATATTTAATTGGTTAAGAATTTGGTTGACCAGCTTTTTCTCTCATCGCTGTAGTTTCTTTTTCTACAAAGTATTACTGAAGACCTTTTTGATAATTCTGGGGTCTTTCAACCACTGACACCTGGCAGATTATTTTTTTGGTAAACTATAAGATTTTCCTATTTCACTAGAAGACATGAAGTAATGCTCAAGAAAGCATATCAGTGCAGTGTTATGGGAAAGCTATCTTCGGTCTACAATTTCAGGCTGTTTACTAGTGCAAATTGTTTTAACCAGTAACTGGAATTCCTTTTATAATCTTTGTAATAATAAGAATTATTATTATTCATAATAATAACATCTACTAAACATCTACTAAATGCTTTCTGTGGTCTGAGAGTTGTATTAAAACTTTGCACATATTAACTCATGTAATCCTCATCTTATATCCACATAAAGGGTGAGGAAACTGGAGCTCAGAGAAATTTTATAATTTGCCTAAGGTCACACAGTTAGTAATAGCAATAGTAACTAACAAAATTTAGTTGTTAGTAACCATTACCATCAATAATACAGAAGTGATATCCAACCTTTTAATATAGAATAGTACCTGTTATTAACCCAAGTGTTCTAGATAATACATTGATATATCATTTGTTATTATTACTATGTGCTTTATCAAGGAATGTTTTTCACTAAACTGCATGGCAGTTTCCACACGCATATTTTGGTTAAGCATAACTGCTTAAACAAAATATTTAGTTAGGCTTCACTGACACAGAGTAGTATTAATACAGTCAGTAAAAGCAGAACATTTAACATTAAGTTGAGAGCTGGTGGAGGAAACTGGCAAGCCTTTGTATTAGTTATCTATTTGTGCATAAAAATTATAACAAATTTGGGGACTTAACATTCATTCATTTTCTCACAGCATTTGTAGGTTGGTAGTCTGTGTACAACTGTCCTGGGTCCTCTGGCTCAGTGTCTCTCATGAGGCACCAGTCAAGATGTCAGCAAAACCTGGGTTTTATATGAAGGCTCAAATGGAGAAGGATCAGCTCACAAGTTGACATATGTGGTTGCATGAAAAGTTACATTCCTTTGAGGCTGTTGGGCTAACTGGCCATCCTCAGTTCTTTGTGTATGGGTCGTCATAACATGTCAACTTACTTCATTAAAGCAGGCAAGGGAGACAGAAAGCTAACAAGGTGGAAGTCAGAACTTGTAATCTAATAATGGAAGTGATATCTCCTTACTCTGTCTTAGGTAACTCAACTTAGGAGGAAGAAATACAAAGCTTGATTTTGCCTATATGTCCAAAATACCTTTTCCAATGTAGCCTTGCTGTAGTTAAGCTGATATTTTTATAGCCATCTGTCATCTTTTACCATTTCTCAATTGCTTTGGAACTTGGAGAGGGGAAGGAGTGTTTAATGGTTTTCTCTATATAAATAGAGCCTTGAGAATTCCTAATAAGAACAGCACCAAACTTATAAGCATGTTTTGTGTATTAAATGAAGTTTCATTCAATGGTGGTAAGTGTAGTACTTGGTAAGCAATCAGTAATTCTTCCCTCATTTCCCTCCTCCTCCTCCTTCCTGCTGTGATCAGTTTGAGTTTTCTAAAGATTAAACCACATATTTTATACTACCTAGACAATATATTTATATTTTAAGGTGGTACTACATATGCTATAGATTTTAACACATTACATCTTCTGCTACATATGAAGGTACTTTGGAAAATTCATGGAAAGATTCAGATTATCTTTTAATCAATCTTTCAATGAACTTTTCAAAGTACCCTCATATTCTCAGGTAAGGCAGAATTTGCAAAATAGTAAAAACTTTAATAAAGGTAAGTAAAATTTTCTTTCTGTCTTGTTAAAGGGGAAATGTAGAAGGGTCAATGCAACAATTTTTATGAGAATAATACAAGGGGTCTTCAAAAATTTCATGGAAAGATTTGTATTATCTTTTAATTCTACTTTTCTATGAACTTTTTAAAGTACCCTTGTACAAGAAAAGAATTTTGCTATGGAAGACATGGATAAAATATTTTTCTAGTACAAGCATTCCGCCCAGGGAGATGGAAGCTGCTTAGAATGATCACTAAGAGCTGTCTCCAGAGCTTGTCATTTCACTATGCCCAGGATCGAGAGAACTGGAAAGAACCAAATTACTTTGTAAAAGAAGTTGAGAATGCGATTTAAGGCTGCATAGCAGAGAGGTGAAATCTTGCAGGTGATAACTAAAGAGGGATGGTGTTGAGAACAGACTTTCTGGTTTAATGTT
Source organism: Cynocephalus volans (assembly GCF_027409185.1). NCBI lineage: Eukaryota > Metazoa > Chordata > Mammalia > Dermoptera > Cynocephalidae > Cynocephalus > Cynocephalus volans. Next base: position 16,082,176 of record NC_084468.1, read on the forward strand.
AGCAGTTTTGTGTGCAACATGAACCCCTTCTTTAATTTACCACGAATGTTTCTGGTAAAGTCCAATAAACAAAGTTTGAGAAAAGGATATGTTTTGCAGGGAAGAAGATGCAGGGCTAAATCTTTTTTTTTCTTTTTTGGTAGATTGGTTTGATGTGAAAACAAAGGCCATCCTTTGAAAAACACGCACATATTAACAAATAATTGTACTGCTGTCATATGTTGTTAATCTGCTGTGGGTATAGAAATAAATACGATGTAGAACTTGCCTTCATAGAGATCACAGTCGTAAGTACAGCATATCTTATAAATCTCATAGTTATTATATGGACACCTGTTTAGAGAATAATTGATAAATGTGCCTCGAAAAAGGCTTTAAACATTGGTTAAAGACATTTGGAAAACGCTGCATACTCTAATTCCTCTTGGCTATTCATAAAGCTATTTTGCACATTAATGAGTGAGAAGAATGCAATCCAGTGTAGTCACAGTTGCATGTACTTATTTAAATTTGTTTAAGCTCGTATTTCCCAAACATATTTGCTCATAAAACTCATGGTTGGTTTTTATTTTAATTAAAAAAATTTTTTTGAACACACTCCTATTACCTCATTTTGGACAGTGTTCCCTAGAAAAATCTCATTTAGAAAATACAACATTAGCAGGAAAAATAAAGTACAAAATGTTATGTTTTTGTAAGGAGTCATGAATATATTAACATAAGAGCATATTGGAAAGAGCTATCCTTCTCTTTGAAGTTCTTTGAGAATGATAACCTTGTGAGGTTGTTATATTATTTAGGATAAGTAACAACAGCTGCTGTAACAAACAAACCCTAAATTTCAATGACTGAGAATAATAAAAGTTTATTTCTAGCTCATGTCACATTTGTAATGCTGACTGTCAAGAGAGCATTGCTCCATGAGGTTTTCAGTGAGTTAGGCTTCCTTCAGCTATAATCCGAGGCATCAAATATCTTCCCCTGATATTGTCCTCCCATTTACCATACAAGGAAAAGAGGTTCCCCGTAAAAATTATGCAGATAGTTTTGAGTACCAGGCTTTATAATGGTAAACATCGCTTCTGCCCACATTTCATTGTCTGGAACATGGTCCTATAGTCCCACATCTAATATTGTGCCAAGCAAGAAGAGGAGAACACAGATATGGGACAGCATTTAAAGTTTCTATCACCGATTTTAGAAAATGTTTAGGAATTTACTAGTGGGATGAAGTAGGTACAGAGAGCCACATGAATAGAGATCATAGATTCAAAATATTGAAGAGGCATTTGAAGAACTGTGAGAAATCCAGATGGTCGATGAATCTGGGAAGATAGTTTGGGAACAGACTGCAAGGAGACTTCTAACCGATGTTAGGGACTGTGGACTTCTTACCATAAATTATTGGAATCAATATAGGTTTTCAATGTGAAGGCCTAAGCATATTTATTTCACATAAGCAGCTCTGATAAGAGTTCACAAGGTGGATTGGAGAAAGGAAAGACTTCTGTTAAGAGAGCATAATGGACTGGAAGCTGTTGCCCTTGCGTGGAAGAGGGGCTTTTGACTCATGAGAACGGCATTGGCGATGAAGAGGACAAGTAGAGTCACACAGATAACTTCCTGGAAAAATCAGTAAGGTTTGACAAGGAGTTTGTTGTGGTGAAGGACTGGGAGAGAGATGATACTGAAGCTCTGAGTTTTGAGCTGGATAGGATGATGGCATCATTTATTAAATATTACTTTGGAATTGGAGCAGATTTGGGAGTAAAAATAATTAGCGGATGCTTTTTTCACATTGAGTTGAATATGCGTTGGAGGTATGTGGCTGGAGTTTTCAACAGAATGTACTATTGCTTGGAGAGAATCAGCATATAGGCTCAATTTGAAATTTTGGAAATAGAAGAAGTCACCTATGGAGCACAATTAAAAAAAAAAAAAAATGGAAAGAGGTCCAAGGAGAGAACTCTGGGAAAGGCTGAGAGTTCAGTTGTGGGCAGAAAAATAAAACACTGTGATGTAACATTAATGATCAGAAATGAAAGTTCTCCTGCTTGCTTGGGTGCAAACTATACATCTGACAAAGGACTCAAAGAATTACACAGTAAAAAAAAACAACCCAATTAAAAAATGGGCAAAGGAGCTGAATAGACATTTTTCAAAGGAAGACATACAAATGGCCAACAGGCACTTGAAAAGATGCTCAACATCATTAATCATCAGAGAAATGCAAATTAAAACCACATTGAGATATCACCTCACCCCAGTTAGACTGGCTGTAATCAAAAAGATGGAGAAAAACAAATGCTGGCAAGGATGTGGAGAGAAGGGACCACTCCTACACTGCTAGTGGGACTGTAAATTAGTACAACCACTATAGAAAACACTATGGAGGTTTCCTCAAACAACTGCAGATATTCTTTCTTTTTTTAAAATTTATATATATATATTTTTACATTCTATGATGCTGTGGAGCACTTGGAAGGGAGGGGGAGAAGGGAAAGGGGAACGGAATGGGATGGAAGAAGGTGGAAGGAAGAGGGGTCGGATTGAAGCCTGTGGCACACCCCTCATTCCCACAGGGGAGACCAGGGGGCTTCCAGTGGTGACTTGGTCATTGCTGGGATGGGTGCAGATGTCAAGGGGTGTGGCAAAAGCCCTTGCTCCCCACCACTCCGGCTCAAGGACATGGGGCCCTTCTTGCTGCAGCTGGATGGCTGCAGCTGGCCTGGATGCATGTGTCAAGGGGTGTGGCCGAGGCCCGAGGCCCCCACCCTCCAGACTGGATGTGGGTGTTGGGTGTTCATGGATGAGGCCCCTGGCCTTCCCTGCTTTCTGGCTTGGCAGCCCACTGGACTTCTGGTCCTTCTAGGTGTTATAGGTGTTCTTTGGTGAAATGCAACCTTTACTAGTTAATATCAAACTTTGTCTCTGGATGTGGGTACTTTGTTTTTCCTTCCAGTTCTGTGTTGGATTATTTGCTGTTTCCACCACTTAAACTCTGCGCTGGAACTAATTTGTTGTGCTTTGCTTACTTCTAAAATGGGGAACTTCCTGTGGGGACCAGTACTTGAGCTCTGTGGTGGAGCTAAATTGTTGCTTTGCTGCTGATTCCCTAGGGAAGGCTTTTCATGCAGCTCAGGCTTTGATGGTTGACTTTACAGGGACTTCTAGGTCTAGTGAGATCTGGTGCACCTGGGTTGTTTAGAAACTGGTCTGGGCCTGAGTCTTTTCATTCCACCCTGTGCAATTCTATATTCCTGACCAGTCTCCTCTGAATGATCCTGTGCTGATTGGAGAGCAGATCACCTGTCCTTGCTGTGCCCCAGTGTTCCCCCAGTGGGCCTGTCTCCCACATCACCAGTGCTCCAGACACTTCCCATAGGATGGGCCATGCTCTGGTCCCTTGTGACGACTCACTGACCTCTGAGTGGCTCCTTTTCTTCAGTTACTGTGACTCCGTGCTTTTATGTGGGTCCATAGGAACCCTATTAGTGGTCTTGCTGGCCTGGGTGCCACCAAGGCCCTCTTCTCCCCTGCCACCTTCAAGCAACTTCATCTACAGGGTACAGCTGCAGCTTTTGCCAACTCCTGCTCCATGCGCTCAGCATCTCCAGCCTTAAAGCAGCCGGGGCTCAAAACAGTCAGAGAGGTTTTTTTCTTTCTCTCATTATGGTTTCTCCTGCCTTCATGCACTCCATAGGTCTCTCCTCCTCTTCCCCTAATCTCTAGTGGCCCCAGCTTGGCTATTGTTGCTTTTTTATAGTTGTAAATTGGTTGATTTGTGGGAGAGAGTGACTCTGGGGACTGTCTATTCCACCATCTTGACTGGAAGTCCTCACCACCATGAATTTCATGGTCAGAGGGCTGGAGATACCTTCCCTGAGCATGGCTTCTCTGGGATAGCACAGCCGGCCCCACGTGGTACCAGGAGCCGGCCTAGTGGCTCAGATAAATCTTCCATATGATCCAGAAATCCCATTTCTGTTTATATACCCAAAGGAATGGAAATCATCATGTCATAGGGATACCTGTACTCCCATGTTCATTGCAGCTCTATTTACAATAGCCGAGATATGTAGCCAACCTAAATGGCCATTGACACATAACTGGATAAGGAAAATGTAGTATATATACACAATGAAATATTACTCTGCCATAAGAAAGAATGAAGTTCTGCCATTTGCAGCAACATGGATGATATTGAAGAAAATTATGTTTAATCAAATAAGCCAAGCACAGCGATAAAAATACCACATGCCCTCACTCATAAGTGGGAGCTAAAAGAGAAAAAAGGAAGGAAAGAAAGACCACAGTGGTCAGCAGATTTGCAGAGGGAGAGAACATTTCTAGGGCTGCAGCAGGGAAGACAGAGAGGGGGAGGGAGGTCAGGGATTAATTGTATGGGAGACTCGGAGAATAATCGCAATTTGTGGTAATGGGCATTCTGATAGTATTGATCTGGCCATCACATCTTGGTCACAGGTGGTGATGATCAGCTCTGTGTCCTATGAATATGCATAATCAATTAAAAATTAGAGTTTATCCAGAGAACCATGGTGTCCAGTAGAAAAAAAAATGCCCTTTGTCAAACATCATGTCTAAGAAATTTCCTTCCTTGAGTAGCACAGACATTTTTCTTAATATCAAGTAGAAAAATAAAATGTTCTGCTATAAGGAGTAAAAAAACAAACCTCTGTGACCATTTCTTAAAACATCTTTCCAAACTTGTTTGCTCGACTAATAGAAAGCATTTGTGTTGAAAACATGGCAGCTGATACCACTTTTCTCCACAGTATTGCTATTTTGTAAACACCAGGTTTTATTAGGAAAACAAGGGAAAGCACTTTCAGTACCCATAGTCAATGTGATGGAATAAGTGAGTATAATAAGTTTGAGTGTTTCAACTTTGACTGCTGATGCTGGCATGCTGACTTTGTGGGAAGATGGAAATGATTGTCACATTTTTATTTACTTAGAAGAAGAAATATAAAAAGAGTTCCATGACAAATACATATTCAGGAGATATTTCTGTGCAGGGGAAAGGAAATAGCTGCTAAGCAGATCCTGATTTGGGGCATAATCAAAACTTGACAATTTCCATATTTATTTATTTGTGAACATTTCCTCTGTTGACTTTTAAATAGACATTTATAGAAGGCTTAGTATTTTTGGCAGGAAGAAAGAATAAAGAACATGTTGCCATTTTGAAATGTAAATATGGAAACAAAAATCACATTAGCCTATCCATTTCTTACTTTGTTTAAAAAGAGAGAAGGATATTGAGCATTAGCAATATTATTAAATTAAGGCTCCTTATGGATCTCTGCATTATCCAACCAGATGTATGTGCTCTGTGTGCCTCTTTGCTCTAAATATTACTATCCTTCTCTTGTTGTCTCCCTTGCTCTAGACAAATGTACCAGTACTGTTCCATGTAGAGTGAGAGGAATATGGAATAGAAAAAAAGTATGGAGAGGATTTTATCTCTGATTTCTGTACAACAGAGCCAAGCTTATAAAAAAAAAATGTGCTGTAGTCACAGCTTGCTTCTCTGCTCTCTGGCTGAGACACTTTCCTACCCCCACTTTCCACTGAAACAGCTCTAGCAAGGCTGCCAATGATCTCTCCAAACAGTGGACTTGGTGAAAGACGTTTTATGCATCCATCCAATTGACCTCTTTCTTGTTTTGCTCTTTTGGCTTCCATAAAATCATTCACTCCTGGTTTCTTATGCACTCCATTGCCACTTTCACTCTTTCTGTTCCACACTTTGGCAGGACACACAAATGTGTTTTGCCCCCGGATTCCCATCTGCAAGGCTCTTTTTTGATGACTCTGCACTACATATTCCTAATATTATTTCTATGAGTTCTTAGCACATACATAAAATTAGAAATGTGGGCATAGAGATCATATTTAAAAGGCTAAAACAATATTAAAAAGTTATTAACAATTATGACACAATTAGCTTAATGATATTTCATAACATAGAAAAATTCATAGTCATTGCAGGACTTGAATGTGCACCCTCAGCACAGTTTAGATAAGGATGTTGTCCTAATTGCACACTCTCACTGATTCACCAGATAAACTTCTAGCACATTTCAGCCACCTCTCAGTCATTTTTGGCATTATCTTACATTACAATATATCTGCATTTCTTATGGCACATTATACCTCATTCTACAAAATATCTGCATCCTACAAAATATTACATAGTACTCCTAGGTCTGATTTTTGCCTTTTAGCATATTCCACTGCAGCCATGTAGGCTTTATACAAATGCAAATGCAATTTTGCAAATGCATCAAACCTGTGAAGGTGGTGTGTGGTTCACCTATCCCCTGGGATCCCCATGCTTCACTTCCATGCTCCTGCTAGTCACATTCGCAGCAGTCCCTAAGGACTTACACATCCTCCTGAGTGTCAGTGACCCGCAAAGCATATTTCCATCTATCTAGTTAGCATCTTTAAATGGTAGTTTTGCATCTATGTCAGGCAAAACTTAGGTCCTTACTATTTACCACTTCCCCATCACACATACACAACTGTGTTCCTGATGTCAGTTTGTAACACCATTATCTAGCTAAGTATGCTTAAGAAATTGGGTTACCATTTTAACCTTTTTATATCCTTTACTGTGCCCTTAGGCTTTTGACTTCCTTCATTTTATCGTATTCATATTCTGCCTAATCATATAGCAGTTAATAGATCTTATCAATTTTAACCTATAAATAGTTTTCAATCAGTGCCTTTGTTTCTATATTCATCATATATCCTATAGTTAACTGACAAAGTTGATATCATTTTATGACATAGTTATGAAGGGCTTCTCTGCATTTCTCAACTTCCCTTGTCGTTGGATTACAGGCATGTACCAGTTCTGGCCAATGGACATTGAGTAGAACAGATATGCGTCTCTCCTACCCTGAGAAATTTAAAGGTAGAAGTGATTTTTTTATGCTTATCTTGTCCCTGCCCCAACAATCTTTGAGACCAAATGTGTTTAAGATGCTATAACCTCAAGATCAGGGAGGACAGTCTGCCATGGGTCAGAGTTGATGGGAATAACCTTTGTAACTTCAGAGTTTACTTGTTACAACAGCATAGCTTAGCCTATCCCGACTAATACATTTTTTAACTATTCTTCTGGTTGCCATAATTTTCCTCTTCATTCCACTCTGCGCTATCTTTCTATATGTGCCTTACTGCATTTTCTTTTGTATATGAATTGATGGTTTAACATGTCTATAAAGTGAAGCCTACATACTCTGATAGCACACACAGATTTCTTTAGGATCAGGCCCATGGCTAACTTGAAGACTGATCTTCTGCAAGCTCTTCATGTGCTTTCTCCTGTGTCAGTTTAAATAACACATAGGAACTCAATGCTGATTTTTGAGCATATGCTCTTCAATTTATTTTTATACAAATAATAGATAAATTTGTAACAAGTCAAATATTACAGAGATATACAAAGCAAAATGTAAACGATTCCCATTTCTCTCGTTTTCCTCATAAATTTTTCATTCCCAGAATTGGAAACCATGATCTATCAAAATTTGGGGGTACATTTTTTAGTATGCTTGTTATGCACTTATTTATGCAACTGTACATAGTCACATATATCCTGTTCTAAAAATAAATTTTATTTATATATAATTTATAAAATTTATTTATATATAATTCTGAATGTATACTCTCGTTGTCTCTGTTCTATTTTATATTCTAATTCCTCTGCTCTGAGGTTCCTTCCCCTATTCTGTGTAATACACATTTGTCTTTCAAGATACAGCTCAAATATCAACTCCTGGGGAGGCTTTCCCTGAAACTCCCACCTGCAGGGTAAAGTCTTCCCCACCATATTTCTGCATATTTCTTCTTCAAAGATCTTATTACACTATAGTATAATTATGGAATGTTTATACCTTCTAGTAGACTGTGAACTCCTGAAGGTGTTTAGTAATTTTTAATGCAATAGTGGGTACTTATCAAATACTTACATAAATTAAGTCCATCATACATTCAACATATCTTCCAAAATCTTTGCTTTAACTTAGCACTATGTCTAGTGTTGGAAATGATAGAAGGAATTTCTCTTGCCTTATCAATGAACATATTGCATTAAAGACACCTATTTACTTGACTGTCTGGAATGCTAATACCATAAAAACAGGATAGTACCTTATTCATTATTATAGCCCCAGAGCATAAGTACATAAAAAGTCTGAAAATAGTTCTTTTGATGAGTGAACATATATTTTTAGTATACACAACTAAGCAGCTATGACTTATTAAGTACATATTTTTTGCAAGATAAAGAAATAAATGGAAGTGGTGTTGACAAGGTGGCAGAATAGGAAGTCCCAGACCCCATCCCTCCCACAGAAACACCAACTGAATAATAATATATGGACAAAAATACTTTTGTGAGATTTCTAGAAACGAAGTAAGAAGTTACAGTACCCCAGATGAGCATGAAACCACGAACAGCTGTATTGAAATAGATAAAAACAACTTTACTTAACTCACATCAACCTCCTGCCCAACCTGGCATGTCTCAGTGCTGAGAGAGATTACTTTAGCTGTGATTTCACCCATGAGGGAGAGAGTACATAAAACATCCAATGTCCCAGACCTATCAGTGCACTGCCTTATGAACCAGTTTCTGTCTCACTTCACACAGACTGATGATAGAACCAGTAGAGTTTGAGTGCCTGGGGGATACATAAGAACAAAGAGAAGAGGCAGATGGTTTATTGCTGCTGGAATGGCTCTGTGAGACTGAGAAAAGGCACACAACCCTAAAACTTTTCCCCCAAGAGGGAGGGGTAGGAGTGCACTGTGCATCTAACACTCCAGCCTTTCAGGGCACTGCCCTAGGTAAAAGGGGCAGGAACTGACCACAGCCAGCATGGTTCTGCAAGAATTTAGAGAAGGCATGCAACCCTGAGACTTTTCCCACTGTGGGAGGTGGAGCATTGGAGCATAAACATTCATCAAAAAGATTTTAGAGGCTCCCAGAATCTTTATCTGGGTTGACTGGCAAAGGCCTTTTCTGTCAAAACTAGTCTTTAAAGACTGGGGGAGGTGACTGTTTCTTCAAATGTGCAGACACAAATGCAAAGCTACAAGGAACACAGCCAAGAAAATATGACAGGCCAAGGGAAAAAATAAATCTCCAATGACTGACCCTAAATAAATGGAGATCTATAAATTGTCTGACAAATAATTCAAAATAATTGTCTTAAAGAAGCTCAGAGAGTTACAAGAGAACACAGATAGACAACTAAATGAAAACAGGAAAATGATACATGAAGAAAATAAGTATCAATGTATAAAGAGAAACCATAACAAATAATACAGAAATTTTGGAGATGAATAATAGAATAACTCAAGTAAAGATTTAATAGGGAGCTTCAACAGCAGACTCAATCAATCAAAAGAAACATCAGCAAATGCAAAGATGGGTTATTTAAAATTATTCAGTTATAGAAATAAAAGAATGAAGAAAGCCTCAGGGACACCATCAAGTGAACCAACATATGCATTATGGGAGCCTGAGAGAAGAAGATAGACAGAAAGAGAACAGCTTATTTAAGAAAATAATGGCCAAAAATTTTCCAAATCTGGGGAGGGAAATAGACATCCAAATTCCCAACCCCCCCCAAAATCCCAGATAGGATAAATCCAAACAGGTTTACATAAAGACATGTAATCAATTCATCACAAGTCAAAAACAAAGAGAATTTTGAAAACTTTAAGAAAAGTATCTCATCACAAACAAGGGAGCCATCATAAGATTAAAAATAGGTTTCTCAGCAGGAACATTGCAGACCATAAGGGAATGGGATGATATATTTACAGTGCCATGGGGGGGGGGGGGAAGAGCCAAACCAGAATACTATACCCAGTGAAACTGTCCTTCAGAAATGAAGGAGAAATAAAGATTTCTCCACACAAACAAAAGTGCAGGAAGTTAATCACCACTAGCTGTCTTACAAGAAATGCTAAAAGAAGTTCTTCAGTTTAAATAAAAAGACTATATAACTAGCAATACAAAATGATATGAAAAAATAAAACTTTTTGATAAATGGTAAATGTATACGTGTAGACAAACAGAGAATACTGTAATACTGTAATTGTGGTGAATATATGTTTTAATTTTAATATAAAAGCTAAAAGACAAAAGTGTTAAGAATAAGTATGATTCTTAAATAGAGACCTGATATAAAACATGTAAATTGTGACATCAATTACATAAAGTGTGGATGAGGGAAGTGGTAAAACTGTAGAGTTTTTGTATGTAATTAAAGTTAAGTTATCAGCTTAAAATAAAATGTTATAATTTTAAGATGTTTTATGTAAGCCTCACATTAACCACAAAGAAAATACCTATAGAAGATACACAAAAGTAAAAGAGAAAAGAACCAAAACACAAAATTACAAAGTATCAATGAAATATAAAGGAAGATAGAAAGAGAAGAACAAAAGAACTGCAAGACGGATAGGAAGCAGTGAACAAAATGGCAATAGTATAACCTTCCCCATCAATAATTATTTTAAATGTAAATGGCTTACACTCCCCAATCAAAAGACATGGAGTGGATGTCCACAAAAAAATGTAACCCAGCTAAATGCTGTCTACCAGAAACTCACTTTAGATTTAAGTACATAGGCTAAAAGTGAAGGGATAGAAAAATATATTCCATGTAAATGGTAATCAAAATAAAGAAAAAAGTGGCTTTACTTATATCAGACAAAATAGAGGTTATGTAAAATACTGTCATAAGATGAAGGACAAAGTATAAGGATAAAGGATTAGTTCATTAGAAAGATAAAATTAGTACAAGTGTATATGCACCCAACATCAGAGCACCTAAATACATAAAGCAAACCTTGTCAGAAAGGAAGGAAGAAACAGACAGCAATAAAATAATAGTAGGAAACTTCAATACCCCTCTTTAACTGATAGAATGTCTAGATGGGAAATCAATAAGGAAATAGTGAACTTGAGCAACACTACTAAATGGACCTAACAGACATATACAGAACATTAGGCACCATAGCAGCAGAATACACATTTTTCTCAAGCACACACTGAACACTTTTCAGGATAGATCACATGTTGGATCACAAAATAAGTCTTAACAAATTTAAGAATATTAAAATCATACCAAGTATTTGATCTGACTACAGTGAAATGAAACTAGAAATCAGTAATAAAAATAAAATTGGGAAATTCACAGATGTGGAAATTAAACAATATATTTAAGAACAACAAATAGGTTAAAGAAGCAATCAAAAGAGAAATCAGAAAATATCTTGAGAAAATGAAAATGAAAATACACATTCCCAAACTTATGAGATATAAAGCAGCATGAAGACAGACATTTATAACAATAAACACCTACATTAAAAAGAAAGATGATAATTAACAAGCAACCAAACATTATGCCTTAAGAAAGTAGGAAAATGAAAATAATTTGAGCCCTGAGTTAGCAGAAGGAAAGAAATAATAAAGATTAGAGCAGAAATAAATGAAGTAAAGAATAGAATAGCAGTAGAAATATAAACAAAATAAAGAGTTGATTTTTTAAAAGATAAATAAAATTGACAAAACTTTAGTTTGGCAAACTAAAAAAAAGAGAAGACTCAAATAAATAAAATCAGATGTGAAAGAAAAGACATTACAACTGATGTTACTGATACAAAAAGGATCATAAGAGACTACTGTAAATGATTATACATTAACACACTGGATATCCTAGAGAGATGGATAAATTTCTAGAAATATACATATTACCAAGACTGAATCACAAAGTAGTAGAAAACCTGAGTAGACCGGTGAGTAAGGGTATCAAACTGGTAATGAAAACATTCCATCAAAGAAAAGCATAGCACCAGATTGTTTACAGGTGAATTACCCCAAACATTTAAAAAAAATTAAATCCAAATCCATAAAATTGTTCAAAGTATTGAAGAATAGAGAACATGCCAGGCTCATTGTATGAGTACAGCATGATCCTGATACCAAAAACAGACAAAGACACCACAAAAAAAAACTACAGTTTATATTCCTAATGAAAATAGATACAAAAATCTTTGACAGAACACTATCGAACCAAGTTCAACAGCAAATTAAAAGTATTGTTTACCATGGTCAAGTGGAATTTATTCCTGGGATAGAAGGATGGTTCAACATATGCAAGTCAATTAATGTAATATACCACAATAATAGAATGAAGGATAAAATAATCACATGATCATTTCAATAAATGCAGAATGAGTTTTTATTAAATGCTCTTTCATGATAAAAACTCTCAATGAACTAGGTATAAAAGGTACTTGTCTCAACATAGTAAAGACCATATATGGCAAGCCCACAGCTAACATCATATTCAATGGTGAAAAATTGAAAGCTTTTTCTATCTAAGATGAGGAATAAAGAAAAGATGCTCATGTTTACCACTTCTTTGCAACATAATGCTAGAAATCATAACAAGAGCAATTAGGAAAGAAAAAAAAAGAAATTAAAAGCATCCAAATTGGAAAGGAATAAGTAAAATTATTGTATGCCAATGACATAACTTTACATGTGGAAAATCTTAAAGACTCCTCAAAAAATTGTTAGAAGAAATAAATAAATTTAGTGAAGTTTCAGGATAGTCGACATGAAAAAATCTATTTTATTTTCTATATAATGACAACAAACTATCCAAAAATGAAATTAAAAAATAAAATCCCATTTGCTATAGCATCAAAAAGTATAAAATACTTAGGAGTAAACTTAGCCAAGGATGTGAAAGACTCATACTTTGAAAACTATGAAACATTGCTGAAAGAAATCAAAGAAGACACAAATAAATGGAAAGATATCCCATATGGATTGGAATACTTAATATTGTTAAAATGTAGATCATCCAAAGTGATCTACAAATTCAGTGCAATCTCTATCAATATTTCAATGGAATTTTTTTACAGAAATAAAAGAAAAAACACTAAAATTCATATGAAACTAAGAAAGACCCCAAATAACCACAGTAATCTTGAGAAAGAATAACAAATCTGGAGATATCACAATTTTTGATTTCAAAATATATGACAAAGCTACAGTAATTAAAAAAGTATGATACTGGCATACAGATATATAGACCAATGGAAAAGAATAGAGACCCTAGAAATAAATTCATGCATGTATAGTTAATTGATCTTCAGCAGGTGTGCCAAAATACAAAATAGAGAAGTGATAGTCTCTTCAACATATTGTGCTGAGAAAACTGTATATCTATGTGCGAAAGAATAAAATTGGATCCTTATTTTACACTATATGCAAAAATCAACTCAAAGTGGATTAAAGACTCAAATGTAAGAAAGACTTGGAACTGTAATACTCTTACAGAAAAAATAGGAAAAAGCTTCTTGACATTGATCTTGTCAATTGTTTTTTTTTTTTTTTTGATATAACACGAAAAGGGAAGAGAACAGAAGCAAAAATAGACAAACAAGACTATATCACACAAAATAGCTTCTGCACAGAGGAGACAATCCGCAGGATGAAAAGGCAACTTACATAATTGGGGAAAATATTTGCAAATCATATATCTGATAGGGGTTTAATATCCAAAATATATAAGGAATTCCAACTTAATAGCAAGGACCAAATAATCCAATTAAAAATAGGCAAAGTACTTAAATAGACATTTCTCCAAAGAAGACATACAAATGGCAAAGAGGTATACAAAAAGGTGGGCAACATCATTAATCATTAAGGAATGCAAACTAAAAACACAATGAGATATCACCTCACACCTGCTAAGATGGCTGTTACCAAAAAGCAAAAGGTAACAAGTACTGGTGAGATATGAAGAAACTAGAACCTTTGAATATTGTTGGTGGTAATGTAAAATGGTGCAATCTCTGTGAAAAATAGTATGTAGGTTCCTAAAAACGTTAAAAATAGAACTACCGTATGATTCAGCAATCTCACAGCTGCGTATGTATTCGAAAGAATTGAAATCAGGATCATTAAGAGATATATCTTCACTCTCATGTCCATTGTTAGCATTATTAATACGAGCCATATTATGAAAACAATCTTAGATTCCATTGATGGATGTGTGGATAAATAAAATGGATATAACACATGATGGAATATTATTTAGCCTTAAATAGGAGGGCATCCTGCTATATGCAGCAGCATGGATGAACCTGGAATACATTACGCTAAGTGAAATAAGTCAGCCACAGGGAAAACTACTGCATGATCCCACTTATATGAGGTATCTAAAATAGTCAAATTCATAGAAGCAGAGAATAGAATGGCAATTCCCAGGTGTTGAGGGAAGAGGAAGATGGAGAGTAGTTTAATGGTTATAAAGTTTTTTATACAAAGTGAATAAATTCTGTAAATCTTCTGTACAACACGGTGCCTATAGAAATTTTAGAGGGTAGATATCATGTTGTGTTCTTACCATAAGAAATGAGCATGAAGAAAGTTTTGGACACGAGGGATATGTTTATTACATTGATTATAGTTACAGTTGCACAGGTGTATACATGTGTCCAAACTCAACAAGTTGTATACATTAAATATGTACAGTTTATATCATCATACCTCAATAAAGTGTTTAAAAAAATAAAACAAATACAATCCTATTCAATTCTCATATCAATCCTCTAATGAAGACACTGTGCTCATTTAACAGATGGGAAAATTGAGGCTTAAATAAATTGATCAATATTACACAGCTGATAAATATCAAAGCCAGACCCACCTGAGTTCCAATTTGAATATTACCCCTGTCCTCTACTTGATGGTGACAGATAATTTGTTTCACTCTATTTGTATCATCATAGCCTTAGCATTCTTTCATAGAAGTTCCAAATTTTTCTTCCTTTCTTCCTTTTTCCCCACCTCTCCTGCTCTGAACCTTCTTCTCTTTCTTCTGTCTTCCTTCCATTCTTAATATCCATTTTATATTTCTCCTTTGCTGAAGCTTTAGAAAACACAATACACGATATCTGTGCATAACAACAACCGCAAGTAGATCTTAAACCCTTTTGACTAGATCTGAAATTTTAGTAACCCATGGTCACTTTTATGTTTTCTTCCAAGGCTCCTTCTTAGTTACCAAACCTGAGTATCTCCATATATCTTCTTTCCTTGCTAATGAAGCATTTCAGAGACCCAGTGTGCTCTCTTCTCTCTTGGATTCTGCCACCGCTTACTATATTCTTTTGGTTTCTTCTCCTCCAGCCCCTAGTTTGTAGGGACGGTGTTTCTCCAAATGCTCCTCTTTTTTGCCATCCTAGTGCCCTGATATTTGTTGTCTTTTCTCAATTAATAAGTAGGGACAAAAGAGACTGTTAAGTGACTGGAAGAAACTTGGAGTTAGTGTCACTGGTGCTACAGTTTTAGAATTTTTAATATGAGACCCTGAACTTTAAGCCTACCCTGCGAAGGGTAAATGTAAAGAGTCACATGATAATTGAGTGGAGTAATTTTTAGGCACTTTCTCCAAATCCTACCAACAACTTCCACTTACATCTCATTAGCCAGAATTTAATTACGGTGCCCCTTTCCTCTTCAAGGGAATTTGGGAAATGTAGATTTTTTTAGTTGATACATTGTAACATCCAAAAAATCAAGGTTCTATTAGGATGAAAAAAGAGGATATGGGTAATAAAGAACATTTGGGTATCTAATGCCATAGATGGTTTAAATTTAGATTGGGATATCTAAATTCTTTGTGTGCCCCCTTTATGAATCAAGGTCTCCTAAGGGAAACAGATGCAATTGCTCAATCTGAGAGAATTAATACAGTGGTTTTCAAAAAGGTACAAACATGAAAAGTCTAAATAGAGGACTAAGAGGCAACTCAAGACATCAACAGTGGAAAGTACAATCACCATCCACCCAGTATTGGTGAAAGAATGTTAGAATATGGTGTTACCAGAGTCTTGGAGCCAAAGGTAGCTACCAGGAACGTGGATATCAGGACTGAGAGTTACCTGGAAGAGCCTGATACCATAGAGAAGATGCAGCTGCAATCAAACACAAACAAGAGATAGCGAGAAGTACTTTAGTTTCTCCTCCCTCCTCCCTTCAGTCTCCCATCAGTGCCTCCCACTCACTGCATATAGACAGAATCCTGTTGACAAGGCAGCTTGGAAAAAAATTTGCAGGATCATTCCACTATCATCTGGGAATTAATCTGAGAGAAAATGAGCAAATTTCTGGCACAGACACCATGGTAGTGGGGGAAAGTAAAGCTGTCTCTATCTAAATGCAACTTTCCATGTATCTATAGGAAGAATAAAATGTAGTGGGACATACACTAACTTTTATTCAGAAGTAGGTTTATGTATTAGCTCCTCTACTTATCAGCTGTAGGACTTTCAGAAAGCCATATAAATTCCAAGAGCCCCAGTTTTGTAATTAACAAAATGGAGATGTTAAAATCTCATTTACTTTCCTCAAAGGATGCCTATTAATGTTAGAGATTAGATATAGAAAAATACCTGTATACATACATTGTAAAGAATCTATTTGAGAATGACTTATCAAGCACATGCCATGTGCTAGGAATTGTCTATGTACTTTACCTACATTATCTGATTCAACCTTCCCATTCCAGTAGTATTTATTATACATACGGACACATAGAACAATTTATAGTTGAATTTGAAGATCATGGTAAGAACTGCAACTAGAGAGGTTGACAGTGAATCAGTTCTAAAACGTCTTTAGATATTGTTGAAGAAAATTGATTTTTTAGAAAATGATAAAGGTAGTTTTTGAAGTCTTATAAACAGAGAAGTCAATGATCTAAGTTAGAAAGATCAAACTTGGTGGCAGGGGGGAAGTTGATTGGTAGTGACAGGAAGTGGTAGAAAGGAGACAGCAGAGTCATAGATACAAGATTTGTTTAACATTCATATGGAACAACAAAGGACCCCAAATAGCCAAAAAAATCCTGAGCAAAAAAATGAAGCTTGAGGCACAACACTACCTGACTTCAAATTATACTACAAAGCTATAGTAACCAAAACAGCATGGTACTGGCATAAAAATAGACACTTGGACCAGTGTTGAATAGAGAACCCAGAAATCACCCCTCAGGATTACAGCCATCTGATATTTGACAAAGACAACAAAAACATACATTGGGGAAAGGACTGCCTCTTCAATAAGTGGTGCTGGGAAAATTGGATATCCATATGCAGAAGAATGAAACTAGACATGCACCTCTCACCACATACTAAAATCAACTCAAAATGGATAAAAGATTTAAGTATAAAACCTGAAACTGTAAAATTACTGAGGGAAAAAACAGGTGAAACACTTTAAGAACTAGGTCTGGGCATAGACTTTATGAACATGAGCCTGAAAGCACAAGGAGCAAAAGAAAAAATAAATAAATAAACAAATGGGACCATATCAAACTAAAAAGCTTCTGTGAAGCAAAAGAAACAATCAACAGAGTGAAATGACAACCTACAGAGTGGGAGAAAATTTTTGCTAGCTATGCATCTGACAAGGGATTATTATCAATAATATACAAGGAACTCAAGCAATTACACAGTAAAAAAATCAAATAACCCAATTAAAAAATGGGCCAAGGAGCTGAATAAACATTTTTCAGTGGAAGACATACAAATGGCCAATAGGTAAATGGAAAAATTCTCAACATCAGTAATCATCATGGTAATGCAAATGAAAACCACATTAAGATATCACCTCACCCCAGTGAGACTGGCTATAATAAAAAGGACAGAGAATAACAAATGCTGGTGTGGATGTGGACAGAAGGGAATGCTCCTGCACTGTTGGTGGGACTGTAAGTTAGTACCACCACTATGGAAAACAGTATGGAGATTTAAACAACTACAGATAGATCTTCCATATGATCCAGCCATCCCACTTCTGGGTATATACCCAAAGGAATGGAAATCATTATGTGAAAGGGATACCTGCACTCCCAGGTTCATCACAGCTCTGTTCACCATAGTCAAGGTATGGAACCAACCTAAATATCTATCGATGGATGATTGGTTAAGGAAAATGTGGTATATATACACCATGGAATACTACTCTGCCATAAAAAAAGAATGAAATTCTTCCATTCACAACAACATGGATGAACATGGAGAAACTTATGTTGAGTGAAATAAGCAAAGCACAGAGGGATAAATACCACATGTGCTCACTCATATGTAGGAGATAAGAGAGAAAGAAGGAAGAAAAGAAAGACCGCAGTGCTGCACTGGACTTGCAGAGAGAGAGAGAGCATACCTATGGATACAAAGTGGAGTGTGGGAAATGTGGATGGGAGGGAAGTTGGGGATAATTGGGTGGGGGACACGGGGTATAATCACAATTTGTGGTAATGGGCATGCTGCCAGTATGGATCTGGCCATCATATCTTGGGCATGAGTGGTGACAATCAGCTTTGTACCCCAGGAATATTCATAGACAGAAAAAATAATATATATATATATATTATTTTAAAATATTAAAATAATATTTAATATATATGTTATTATAAAAAATAACATATATATATATGTAGACAGATGGCAGAGAAGGAAGCACACGGTAGAAAGGGCTTTGGAATAAAACCAAACTGGATTTAAATCTGTGGTCTTCTACAGATAGAACGAGACACCTTGAGCAAAGCATCAACATCTATTAGGCTCAGTTTCCTTATCTTAAAAGTGGGTGTAAAATATTTACTTCATACAGCTATTGTGAAGGGTACGTAAGGTAGTATTTATAAAGAACAAACCCAGACATTTATTCTTACAAGGCTTTGATAAATGGTTGGAAACTATTATTTGCCCACCATCATAAGTCTGCTTTAAATGTGCTACTAAACTGTCCTCCAAGGTGCTTGTTCTTATCTCTCTCATCATCACTATCACTAGCCTTTGTTGTTTGTTTTTGTGTATTCCTCAAGGTCTGCAACTAGCATGTTTGTACACCCAAGTTCTACTGTAATATTCTGAATATGGTAATAAAAATAACAGATAAATTTTTTAAAAAAGGATTTGTTTAATTGTTTTTCATATCCACTTTAATAATCCTGCATTTCAAATAACCATCTAAGAAGAAAGACATTCTGTATACAGATTTTGAAATAGATGTTTCACTGAGAAGATCTGTTCAACCCTGATCGGGATTAAGGTTAGAATTTCCTTGGAACTTGTATTGATTTGCAGGTTAAGCTGTAATATGTTTATGCTACTGAGGGTATGGATTTGGCTTAGGGCCATGTCCATCCTGATTAGTACAGAGTTTATCTGTGATAAGAATAAGTGTGGGGTATGATGTATGTCTGCCTGTTTCTGAGTTTGAGGGCCTGGCTTGTACGGGTTTATGTGGTTTTGTACACATTCTTTGTACCTGTTTCAGTGTGTCTGATTTGTTTATATGACTGATGCATTCCCAGAAGTGGTTGTAGAGGGTTAGAAGAACATCAACGATCTCAAGAAAATCCCAAATATGCATATGGGAGTCAAATATTGATCTTGAATCATAAGAGCAAACAGAGCTAATTACTTTTACTCTTTTATTTGAAAATATTTATTGATGTAAGCCACTGCACAGTCTCTTACATCAGAAATGCTTCATGTGCCAGATTGTGTAGTGGTCCATAGCAAAATTGCCAAATGTCCTTCTTGTGCTTTTCTTGTAAATCAGGGTTAGAAGACTGGAACTACATTTCCCAATTTTCTAGCCTTTTAGTTATTTACTTTTTAACTACATGTTTCTGGTTTGCTTTCCTCTACTAAATGTCATTGCGTGATAATTGGAAAGCTAAAAGGGCAGAAGCCATGATACTTTTGTCAGTGGCAGATAACACCTGGGATTCAGCAGATGTGAAGTTCGTTATCAGCAATGGCTTCTGGGAACACTGAAAATTACCTTCCTCAGTGCTGCAGGCAGCAGTGAGCATTTGGCAGTGGTTTCCCGGAGTTCCTGAAGTGGTTGAAATTTCCTGATTCTCTGAAGGCAGATCAGATGAGCCTGAGGGCTAGTGACAGTCTTGCCTGATCTTAGTTCCTTCAGCCTTCTTGACAGTGTTACAGACACTGAATTCTGGGTATTAAATTCATTCCTGCTTGAAATACCTAGAGCGGCTTCTGTTTTATTTTCCAAACCTAACTAATACATCCCATGGATCCTAGTAGCCACCATGTTACTTAGAAATGTAAGGGGAAAATGATTTGTTTTTAATTGCTGGCTACTCATGTCAGGTCTTATGGCAGACTGAAAGACAATCAGGATGACAGAGTCAGGGGAATACATTTAGACATTTCTCCTATCCAACACGGCTACACATTTCTTGAAGCAAACCGTTGAAAATTTACGATCTTGTTAGTTGCATTTTACATACTCCAGAGGCCTTTTCTTTTCCTTATAGAAAACTACTTCTTGTAGGTCTTGCCTGTGACTCCTCCAAACTTGTAAGAATGCCGGGGTGAATGCAATGAAGGTGTCATCTGAGAACAGTGTTATACATGTGTGAACAGTGTGTTAAATAAGCACAAGTCATGATTTAATCAAAACACACCTGTATTTTGGTCTTCCTCCATGGTCTTGCTCAGTCTTAAGTAATACACAGTCCAATAGTTACTTTAAGAAACAAGCACAACCTCAACTCTGAAATGTGAATGTCCAGTGTGAGTTATTAATTAAAACTCTGAACATAATTTAATGTCATTCTTCTTTCCTCAAGCTCTAACCCGTGTTAGACTGTCAAACTGTAAGTGATTGGCGATACCTACTTCTCTGCCTGCTTCTCCCTCACTTTCATTTACTTGCTCCCCAGGTTCTGAGAACTTCAAGTTTAGAAGAAGGGAGGTGGGCATCGTAACATATAAGAAAAGACTTAACTTCAATTGGTTTTCAGGTAACTGGCTTTATGCTTTCTGGTCCTGTCTTACATGTAAACTTAGATGTCTCTCTCTCCCTCTTTTTGAAGTCACAGGGTCACTTTTGTGGCATGCTTGGGAGGTCCCTGCTGGTCTTCTCCAATTGTAGTTTTCTTGACTTGGGTACAGATACATCTCGATTCCAGTTTCCTGCCTCAGACTTCATCTGATGTCCCCAACACACCAGCTTTCACATAAGATCCAGTTTCTTGAGGCTGGGTTTCCTTTGTCCCCAAAGGCCAACATATTGGAAAAGTGACATGATGATTACAAGTCAGCTCTGTGTTTTCTGATTTGCCCACATCAGATCTACGAGAAACAATCATGAATTTTTCTCACTGACAAACTCAGGGAACGTAGCCATCTATTCCTCCTCCCTCTAATATCTCCTGACATATGTGGCCTGGCCTGCCCTGACCATCCCCTCCTTTTCCATGAACATCTATGGTGGTCTTTTCTTGTTCCTCCATTTGAGCCTCATTATTTTGCTGCCTTTGTTCAATTTATATTACATCGAGTATCATTTTCCACTCCCATAAAGATCTTTTCTTTCTCTCTACTTTAAAATATCTGTAACATTGTTCTGTTTTCTATAACATTTTCTTTACAATCTCCTTTAATGTAATTGTTAGATATTGATTTCTGAAGTGAGATTAACCCTTTGAAGTTACCACACTTCACTAGCTGCATCACCTTGGGCCAGTTAATTGACCTCCTTGTGCCTTGCTTTCCTCATTCGTAAAATGGGGTAAGAATAGTATCCAAGGCATAAATTTACTGTGAAAAATGAATGATATGATCCATATGAAGCCCTTAGCACAATGCCTTGTGCTCAATTATTACTGACAATTCACTATTATTATCTGTGTCTAATTACACATTTAATTCCCATGATGATACCTCTTAAGAGCTACCTTCTCAGATAATGATTGGAATTGTACTTGGGGACAGGAGTCTAATCCCCTTCCAATTTTGGAAGGTCCCTGAAAAGTAAGAAACATGCTAATGTCACTTGCATGGAGGAGGGGTATGACTGAAACTCTGATATGGAAAAAGGAATACGCAGGACCAAGAGCAAGTCTTGGATTGGGTGGAGAATGAACTATCAAAGAAGAGCAAACAAACAAGCAAAGAAACAGTCATTAATGTCAGGACAGAAATAGGAAACCCAGTATACAAATTATGAAGTGAGAGATGTGCCCAAAAGAAGGAAGGCCAGTATTATTTATCAAAGGAGAGAGGTTGAGGAAATAACCACTTTGGTAAAAACTTCAACTATCTTCTAGTGCAGAAGTGCCTGCTATGCACCAAGCAGTGCCCCAGGCAATGGTTCCAAGGCAACCCAGCAAATTCCAACCATGACTTCATATGCACGATTTAAAAAAACATTCTTGAATATATCAAAAAGAAAACCATTTGTGTCCTACTTGAAAAGGTTTTCAACCTGGGGAACATCAAAAAAATATCTATTCCTGGGTTTCACCTCCCATACATTCTGATTTAATTGGACTAAAATTCCCAAGTTGATTCTAACATTCAGTCAAAGTGGGGAGTCATGTTCCAGTGAGTGGTGCTCCCAGACTGGCAGAATCAGCATCACCTACGCATTTGTTGAAAACAAGAAATCTCTGTGTATTCCCCACACACACTGAAGCAGAAATCCCGGGGGTGGGCTTAGCATTTCATCAAGCTGTCCAGATGATGACACACACTAACATTTGAGAACCATTGTATTAGTGTAGTTTCAGTGGTGCAGAGGGGGGAAAAGTTAGACTGTCAACCTTTGTGTAGGAGATATATGATAAGAACATGAAAGTGGGAATGAGTATCTCCATAGTTCTGTAGTAGAGGCTGTCACAGCTACTTCTCTACTTCTGCTTCTGCTTCCATTGAGTCTTTGCATCTCCTAGTTTATGCATCTTTGTTCTATTCACTCAAGTATTATCATTGCATTTCTTAAACACTGCAGTTAAACTGAGCTGCCATAACCCCCTTGCTCCTGGTTGGAACAGGCTGCAAAATTTGACATAGAGGCTAGGGAGAATTGGAAGGGGAAAACAAGCACATCAGTACTCAGAGAGGTTAAGTAATTTACCCATGTTCTTAGTTGGTAAATAGCAGACTTGGCATTAGAATCCAGGGCTGTTTCTCTTTGCTTCTATGCTGCTAGCCTTTGATTCAAAATTCCCATTTGCTTCAGATGTATTGTTGAATCAAACTTGGAGAGAAAATTAATCACCAAGGGCTTGCTGAGAGTCAGCAAAACAGATTTTCAAGTCCATTATATGTTCTTCAGCAACAGTACTTCATCAGGTTAGCATCATTAGAAAGAAAATTCAGATTGTCTGTCTTTCCATGTATTTTTAAGTGCCCTTTAACTGGAGTCTGATGCTACAACTGGTTCTGATTATGCACTAATTACTTGCTAAATTTGATTCAGAAGAACAAAGAAGTTTTGAGTTATCCAAGGACAAAAAGTCTCCAATCCTCAAAAATATACATTTTTTACATTCCTACTACTCAAAAATAGCTAACACATATTTCTTTCTATTTGAGGGGAAAACCTCCCAGGCTAAGGAATTTTTTCCAAGTTTTGGCAAGGGAAGAATTTATGCTTTTTTATAGTGTCTTAAAATAGAAGAAGGTTGGAATAAGGCTATCTCTTTAGTTCTAAAATGCCTTTACTTAATAGTATTTTTTTAGTGTGACTTTGACTTTTCCAGAGTGTTGTGACCTTGATAATGTATAAACACTGAATTTTTCTTTCTTACCAAATAATGTTTTTAACATTTTGCCTGCTATACACCTTCTTTGAAATTTGCAATATCACCAACATATTAAAAGTCTGGCAAGACCTCTTACAAAGGCAGCCTCCCCATCCCCTGGGTGTTTCATATATTAAAAAAAAAAAAAAAAAAAAAAAAAAAAAAAACAACCTTGCTTCCTAAATATACTTAGCTATCTCTGTGTTTTTGTACACTTTTTTCTAGAAATTCTTTCTATAGAAATGCATTGCTTATTCCTTTACTAACATCACCTGTTTCTCTCAAAGTAATTCCAACATCAATGTGATTCTAACACATTTGAATTCCTGTGATTTATATTGCTCACTATCCTCTTCATTACCTACACAGTGCTATGCTAAGCATTCAGTACATATTTCTTCATGAAACTTGACTAAAGAAGAAAACAAAGTGAAAAGAATGTGTAAAAATTCTGCCTCCCTTCCCTGCATACAATGTGTGACATTTCTCAAGTTGCTTTGGATGTTTCTGTTGATGTTTGACCTGTTTGGATGAGGGTGTAATAGAATCAGTCTTGAGCAAAATATAAAATTGGGAAAAACATTTTTATTGACAAAGATGCAGTCTTCAAGGTTCAGGGGACCTAGTTTTGACCCAGAAATGCTTCCATAATATAACTACATTGTAAATACATTTTTGTGTGTCTTCTCTGCAGGGCTTTGGCTATCTCCTCTGCCTTTTTATCCTCATAGCCTAGCACAGTGTCTGGAAAAGACATTTAATAGATATTTATTTAATATGGCAGGGAATTTTCCATACTTACAATTTGCATCATCAATATAATTTGAAATAAAATATTTCAATTCCCATTGGTCCCCTGTATTAACAAACAATTTCTTTCTCAGGGTCTATTGCTTACACTTGCCCCTGAAAGTTTGAAAACTTTATTTAAGAATGAAGTATCTATCAGAAGATTTCAACCACCTGCAACTTCTCTCATCAACCCTACTCAAAAATAGTTGTATCATTTTTGTCTTCCAAACCAACAGTAGTAAGCAATATATTTTTATGTAAGAGATATAAAACAGCTCAGGTAGGTTCATGCAGCCTGATTCAGGAAGACATTGCCCATAACTTGAAGCTGTAGATTTTCTTAAAAGTTTGTGATTTCTCCTAAAAATTAGTGCAAAACTTTTACTAAAGCAATCTGTAAGTTGACTAAAGATAGAAAAATAAAAAAGAAAAAGTATATTTAAAGTTGATTCAAAAAAATAAATGTCTTAGTTTGGCTGCTATAACAAATTACCATAGATTGGGTGGTTTATAAGCAAGAGAAATTTATTTCTCACAGTTCTGGAGGCTGGAAGTGTGAGATTAGGGTGTCAGCATGGACAGGTAATGGTGAGAGGCCTCTTCTGAGTTGCAGCCTGCTGACTTCTAATTATATCCTCAGATGGCAGAAAAGAGGGTAAAAGAGCTTTGTGGGGTCTCTTTTGTAAGGGCACTGTGTTAGTCAGGGTTCCCCAGAGAGGCAGAACCAATAGGAAACACACACACAAATACACACACACACACACACACACACACACACACAGGGAATTAGCTAATGCAATTATGAAGATATAGAGGTCCCACTATCTGCAGTCTGTAAGCTGGAGATTCTGGAAAGATGGTGGTGTAATTCGGTCTGAATCTGAAGGTTTGAGAAGCAGGGGAGCCAATGGTGTAACCCTCAGTCTGAGTCTGCAGTCCTGAGAACTGCGGTGGGAATGCTGTTACAAATTCCCAAGTCCAAGAACCAGGAGCATCAGTGTCTGCAGGCAGGAGATGATAAATGTCCCAGCTCAAGAGGAGAGAGACAATTCTTCATTTTGTTCTTCTTCTGCCTTTTTGTTCTATGCAGGCCCTCAGCAGGTTGGATGACGCCCACCCACCCAAGATTGATCAGAGCAGTCTTCTTTACTCAGTCTGCTGATTCAATTGCTAATCTCTTCTGAAAATTTCCTCACAGACGCATCCAGAAATAATGTTTTACCAGCTATCTGGGCATCCCTTAGCTCAGCCAAGTTGCCACATAAATTACCCATCACAGGCATTAATCCCATTCATCAGGGCTTCATAACCTAATTACCTTCCAAAGGTCCCACCTCCTATTCATATCAGGAATTAGGGTTTCAACATACGAATTTTGGGGAAACACAAACATTAACCTCATTACAGTAAGTTAGTAAGAAATTATGATTACTAAAATTGACACTAATATTATTAATATAACAATTGATTAGTTAATTTATGTACAGACTTCATAAACCAGTTTCATTAAAAACCAACTGGAATAGACCAAATTGGCTAAAGATTAATCATTAAACTCATACTCATTTAACTCTGGTTGAGCTTTTATTTAGTGGGGAAAATTGATTGTGTATTTAAAATATATATACTTCAAATATTTAAATATTAATACAAGTATTAATTTTACTAATTTTTTTAAAACATTAAAAATTAAAAAATTGTATTTAAAAAATAAGATAAATCACTTGATTACACTAAATAGCACCGCAATAAGCACTATTCAACTTCAGAATTTCTGTTAAAGTCAACAACTTGTGAAGGTAATTGCCATGACAATAACAAACTTGCAGACATGAGTCTGTGCTTTATAACAAATTACTATTCAAAAACACTATAAGAATTTGGTTTCTATTTTTGTTATTTATCTTTTTTTAAATACAGGTGCTCCTTACTTATGATGTGGTTACATCCCGATAAACCCATGGTAAGTTGAAAATATTGCAATTTGAAAATTCGTTTAATACACCTAACCTGTCAAACATCATAGCTTAGCCTAGCTTACCTCCAATGTGCTCAGGACACTTACATTAGCCTAGAGTTGTGCAAAATCATCTAATACAAAGCCAATTTCCTAATAAAGTGTTGAATACCTCATGTAACTTATTGAATGCTGTACTGAATGTGAAAAACAGAATAGTTGCATGGGTACTGGAAGTACAGCATCTACTGAATTTGAATTGCTTTTGTATCATCGTAAAATGAAAAAAATCGTTTAAGTCAAACCGTCTTAAATTGGAGACCGTCTGTACATAACTATCTCATCTCTACAAGGGATGTGATTAATTTTGCCATTTCTGTTTATGAAGCCATGACCCTCCATGACTCTTCCCCAAATGGTGTCACTTTTAAAGTACCTTGTCCCAACCACATATTAGTCATAGCTTTCAAATAATTCAGGGGATCATGGACTTGGTCTAAGGGAATTCTTTGAAAGTCTGCTTTTTTCTCCTATGCTCCTGCATCTGCAAATCCTTTGCTCTCTTTCATTTTTCTTCCACAGAATCTTTTTAATGAACATCACCCTTAGGCTCACAAGACCTGAAAATAGTTCAGCCCACCTCAGGGAACAGGGAAAAAGAAAAGTTATGTGGGCAGAGCAAAGGAAAGGCTGTGGTCCCTGGTGAGTCAATGACTTTATGTATTATACCAATTTCTTCAACTTATTCCTATAATGATTTCAGATGGGAGAAAAATCTGCTGCTAATCTCTCTGAGAGTTCTGACGGGGTGCATGTGAACTGTTGCTTGTGGTTTGGAAGGAAGCAGTCGACATATTCTAGTGACACACGTTTGTTCCTAGTGATCCATTTCCATAATAATCATTTTAATTTATACCTTTATGATAAAATAATAATTAATAATATTTAGGAATTGCTCTGAAAAATTATAGAAATTTTGAGAATGTTTTTTTCTAATGTTTTATTCTAACTACATCCTATATTTCTAATAAACTTGGAAGCTTTGGGAATGTCCATTTCTAATAATAAAACTCATCAAAACACAGAATTTTAGTACAGCAGCATTATTTATGCTTGCCTGGTCCCCAAGGCCACAGAAGAAGCCTGCCTTCCACGTTGATGCTCAAGGTGGACCTTCCAGGGGATATCAAGGATATAGGGAGATTAGATGATGTTAAAACATTTACCTCTTTGACTGCAGTGGTGGGCAACTGAGTGGGAAAAAAAAGCACTCTATTTCCTTATCTTTAAAACTGGGGATGATAATATCTGTGTTCAGTGTTGAAAAGAGCCTAAGACAGTGCCTCCCACTCCTTAGGCATGCTATCTACAGGTCAGGAAATGTAGCCTATATTTCCCATATTAAAGATAATCATTTATGTGCCTCATTCAAATCCCCAGGGAATATACAATCATTAATTTCTGCCTTGAACTCCTTTTTCTGCTATAAACTCTCTAATTAGAACTGTAGAGAAAGTTACATGTCCTGCCTGTTACACTCCCAAGACTAAGATATAAGAACTAAATAAAACAACTTTACAAAAAAAAAATTCTTGGTAAATTTCTTGAGGGCTGGAGATTTCCTCTGATATCCTGAGTCTGTGATTTTGGTGGAAATTGGAGCAATGTGCTAAGTGATTTTGTAAATATGAGGATGATTATTCTATATCCTGAGTGAAAAGGATTGTAAACTGCCTGGGTGAAAGTGTTACTACTGAAGGATACTCTTGTCTTCAACACTGGAAGATGGCAACTGATAAAATTTGTTATTTGTGTACATTACTGCATGTATCTACAACATTAATTAGATAAGGTTTTCTTTTCTTTCATCAATTGTAAAATGGAGATAACTCTGACACCTAGGATTAAGAGCATGGGCTTTGTGTACTATGATTAGCTTTAATTATTTGAGGATTAAGAGATGTTAAATAACCAAATATTGTAGGTACTAGGTTGTATGAAAAATGCATACAAATGAAGGACACTGTTGTAACAGATAAGGATCCATATCTGTGTGAGCGTGTGCATGTGCGTATGTGTGTGTGTGACTCTCGGTTGGCTTTCAGTCTTATATTAAACTTCCTGAATGCTCAGGATACTACTATTAAATATTGTGCCCAAACCAGAAACCTATCCCAGTACATGTAATAACAATATGGTATAATGAAGGTATAGCACATCCATGGAGAAATGAAAGGTAACTTAATAAATTATATTGACACAATCAACAAGTTATTTGCAACAATGGCCAATTTATTTCTTCACCTATAGATAATATTTGTCATTTTTTGGCAACTCAACATTTTTTGAACACCAGAGTAATGTTTGGAAAATTTTTCACTCTATAATTTCTGCCTCTCCAAATTTGGAACTGTCTCCCACCTTCCTTCAAAGTAGATTGAAGCATGTGACCTAGGCTTCAAAATATCACCTGCTAGCTTGAGATTCAGGTCTTAAGTTAATATGTGAATAACTGGTGCTATTTGGACTTAATTTTTTCCCAGGGATGGTTGCAGGAACATCTTACTTTTTTTGATGTTTCCCACTAGGATCCTTGACTGATATACCATTTTAACACTTACACCAAAAGAAACTTCAAATGAATTAAAGAATTATGTTTAAAAATGTATATTTTTAAAAGAAAATACAAAAAAGTTAAAGTAAATCACCATCAAATGTAGGAAGGAAAAGTCATCTTAACTTTGAAAGAAATGAAAAAAATCACAAAAGCAAAATTAATACATGATAATTAAATTCTTTTCTTTTATCTATAAATAACCAACAAATAAAGCATATAATAAATTAATTGCTTTATTGTATAATAAGCTCATGTGAGACCTATGACAACACAAAGATTAAGTTAATGGAAAGCTTGAAAAGCAAAGGAATGAAAAAAAAGGATTTACAAGTAAAAGTACAAATAGATAATAACCACTTGATTAAAATGTTCAAACTCATTGGAAATAAAAGAAGTCTAAATCAAAGCATGATTAAACATAATTTCTTGCCTGTCAAATCAGTAGTATTTTTCTTTTAAACAGAAATACTTGGTACTTGAATAGAAGACTAGTACACTCATATACTGGTGAGGAGAATACAAATTAATACAACCTTTTTTGGAAACAATGAGGAAATATATATCAAAACATTAATATTTTATGACCTAGCAGTTCACCTCCTAAGAATATTTTGTTAAGGAAATAATCTGAAATATCCACAAATATTTATACATAGGATGCTTATTGAAGCACTGAAATGACTGAAATTTTCAATAATATAGCAAAGATTAAGTATGTTAGATTATTCATATAAGTGAATATTCCAGAATTGTTAAATTATGATTCTGAAGAATTTTTAATAACATAAAAAGTAAAAGTACTGTAATTGAAATGAGAATTGAGGTTGCCAAATTATGTCTGTAGTCGAAACGCAACTATGTAAAATACAGAGAAAAGAAGGGTTGGAAGGAGTCAACACTCAGTTCCTCGAAGGTGATTTGGCACTTTTTTTGTTTGTTTTTTATACATTCATACTTCCAAATGGATTTTTTTTGTAATTAGAAAAACAGTTCTCTAAAGTTAATTATGCCCACAAGAACAACTAGCTTGACTAAATTTGGTTTAAAAATAAAATGTTAAAAGTTAAACAGTTCTTATTGGGAACAACTTGTTTGATGGAAAAATTTGTTTTTCCCCTTTTTGCTGCCAAGATCATGTATTTTAAATAGTGCTTTTATCTGGTGCCCTGCTTAGAAACCTCATTGGCTCCCTGCTTCTTATGCCTTCAAGTCTAAATCCTTTTGACTGCTTTTCAAGGTTTTCCATAATTCTATTCCATCCAAAATTATTCCCCATTACTATGCCTTCTGCTTGTGTCAATTCAATGTGTCTTGAAATCACCATTGAAACTCTATACATGCTCATAAAACACACACAAACAGGCGCACGCACATATACGTGCTCTTAGATCGTCTGCTCACCAGTCTGAGAGAAATTAAATTGTTCATTTGTTCCTTCAACAAATATTTGACTGCCTGCTATGGACCAGGTGCTATTCTAGCTTCTGGGGGTACAGAGTTTAAAAGATTAAGGAGCCTGCACCCAAGGAACTTTTTGTCCAGAGTGAAAGTTCTTGCACAATAATCCTCTAGGGGACATGATGTGGATGAAGTACTCTACATATTTTAAGGTCTAGCCTTAGAACTTAACTTCAGCATCAAAACTGCATATTGAGCCAAATTAACCTGATTCCTTGGGAAAAAGAAAACCTTCACTGAGTTCTAAAGTTCTGTCTTTTATTACTCCTCTTCCGCTCCATATTTTCAAGAAGCAACTACATAAAATGTACTATTATGCGTGCTGTAAACAAAATACTGTTGAGGACTTTATTCCTTTACGTCATTCTGTTCCACCTTATAAGGTCCATGTGCAAGTTTTATTTTATAATTTATCACTGAAGTTTTGTTTCCTCTGAGGAATTAGTTTGCTTCCTCCTCCCTGATAAGGATAAGGATATGACACGTCATGTTTCTTTACGTTTTTACCTTAACTACCAGGAAGACAGTGCCATATTCTTTACCTGCATTGATTTCTACAAATACTGGCATACTTGCATTAGCATTATTTTCAGATATTGATTTTTTTTTTCATTTCTAATTATATTGCTTTCTTTTATTGCCTGTATCTCCTTGTATGGAGCCTCAAACTTCCTGTGGAAAGAAAAGAATAGTGAAAAGGGAGTCACTCAGATGCCTCCTGCTGGACTGACGTGCTTGTTCCTCAGCTGTTTGAAGTGCTGGTGGCTGTTGGCTCTCACCTAAGTCCCTCCTTGGTAATTGCCCCTAACCAAAAGGGACCCCTCCCCCAAGGCTACCTCCCTGCCCCTGGGGTAGCTCATATCCAATACCTGGTTGACTGAGGCAGGGACAAAAATGCCCAGCCCCTTTGTCTCAAGGGAGGATAACGCTGATTGCATCCTAGATCAACTGCATTGCAGTTCAGCTTTTTCCTAAGCCCAACCCTGATCACTTACCCTCACAGGTGTTGTTTCCTAAAGTATATCTTGCTTATGCAAATTTCAGTCTCAGTATCCTACAATAACTAGGTTAATAAAAAATGAAAATGGCAACATTCTCTATTAGTTACCTATAGGAACCCTCTATTGGGTCAGGTCAGTAAGCTTGCTACCCCCACGCTCATTTGTCACATTATATCCGTGAGGACAGCATTGATTGTCGATCTCCATTGTGCCATGGACTTCTGCAGGTCTTAGAGTTAGAGCCAGACATCTCAGCACCATTCTTTATTGACTTCTGTTGCTTCAGAAGGTTACAGCCATGTGGTTGTAGTTGACACCACTTCTCATGGGTCCTCATCTTTTTTTGTGTTCACATTATGCTTTGAAAGTGCTGGAAACTTTGGCAGTGCCTTTGGAGAGATTAAATTACCCCATACTATGACCCTACTTATTTGTTCAGCCTGTATCACTACTTGTGCAGAAAATGCACTTTTACTGTATAGACAATCTTATACTAGCAATAAATAAAGCTCTAGTCCCTGCATGGCCATTTCTGGTGCTGCTTGAGAAATGTGATCTGCCTTATGCCTGCAGTTAGAATCAAGGTTGTATCAGATTCCCAGGTCTGCCTTAACAAAGTACCACACACACTCAGTGCCTTAGACAACAGAGGCGTATTCTCTCACAGCTCTGGAGGCAGAACTGTGAAATCAAGATGTCGACAGAGCCATGGTCTCTAGGGTAGAATTCTTCCCTGCGTCTTTGTAGCTTCCGGTTGTTGCTGGCAATCTCTGGCATTACTTGGCTTATGGCTGCACCACTTCAATATCTGCCTCCATTATCTCATGGCTTTGTCCCTGTGTGCCTCTGTGTCCAAATGTCCCTTTTCTTATAAGAACACTAGTCATATTGGGTCAGGATTCACCCTAACTCGGTATGGCCTCATCATAACTTAATTATCTCTTCAAAGTTCCTAATTCCAAATAAGGTCATGTTCACAGGTACTGGGAGTTAGGACTTGAACATATCTTTTTGAATGACACTACTCAACTCTCCAAAAGGTACACCTTGCTCTGCTCTCAGCCTCCTGATCCAACAAGACCAATGTGACAGATCTTACCATAATACTAAGTATCCTTGGTTGAGTAAAACTATTTTTATTGATTGATTGAAATGTGATGCCACACCTAGGAAAGGTTTCAGTGCACTGCAGTAAGTACCAATAGAGCCCCTGCTGCAGGCACTGAACTTGCTTTCCCTGCTTGTTTGTGCCCTCCTAATCCCTTCTCTGCTTCTCCCTTGCCTCAGGTGTGCAAAGTGCAACATTTTGACAGAGTTTTGTAACTTCCTCTCAGCAACTGTGTCTCCTGCTTCAAACCTCTCCTTATCCTCTTTTCCTTTCATCTGGCTTCCGTGTCCTGTCCATCAGTCTTCAGAATTGTGTAAAATGACGGAAGTCATTCTGATAGCTCCTCGCTTTTAAAACTACTTCTAAAATTAAATTAATATGGAGTGGTAATTCAGGCAGATGTTAATAGATATTTTTAAAAGTATGGAAAGGGAGTGCTCCATGGGCAAATAAATTCAGGATATATTGTATACTAAATCTCCTCTTCCAAATTTGCAAGGTCTTCAGATTATTTAGGTTTATGAGAATTCTCACAAGCAAACAAAAGCAAACAAACAAAAAATCATGTTTAGCTTGTTTTAAGTCAACATTTCACAAATGTATTTAATCACAAGACACATTGAGGACAGCCACATTGTGGAACATTTTCATAGCCTCTGTCTGGAGAACTAAATAAAACTATCGTCATCTTGGTATGTCTCCACACAGAGGCTTTTCTAGATTAGACTATGACCCAAACAAATTAGACCCAGTAGTGACAATCTCAGACAATAGCACTGGTTTCAAAGGGAAAGCTTATTGCCTTTTAGGATGTATTTTAGCATAGATGTTAAAAATGTGGGTTGCAGTGACACTTTTATTATTGATTGATACTACATTTCCAGGTGTAGGATATATTAATGGCAAAAACTATTTTAAAAAGATATGTAAAATTTGCATAAAACATTGAAAACATAATATTCATACTATAATAGGGATTTTAAAAATAAATGAAATAATTGATTTCAGAATTAACTAAAGTATAAGCTAACAGTTCAAAATATAAGTAACATTATTAAAGAATAAAACCTGATATAAAAAATATGTAAGTACTAAAGCCAGCCCATTGGTGTCAACCTGTTTTTGCCTCTTTGAGAAAAACAAAAATCATCTGTTTGGACACAAGTTGTAAAAGAATGAATACCAGGCAGTGAATTAAAAGCATTTCTCAATTACTCAAAACCAGTATGCATTCCCTTTCTTTCAATAGGTTTTTCTAATACTTACATTCCTTTTAAGTTTCTTTTCTTTCTTAAAAATAAATTTCGTTTGCTTTTTTCCTCTTGCAATTAATTTCAAGTTTATTTATATAAGCATAGATCACAGTATAAAATTATGAAGTTTGGCAATTGTAAAATGTACTGTATTTATATGTAATTCTCATTCTAAAAGTTGCCACAAAGCCTAAATTGAAAGGTTCAAGTGTGCATGAAATTTCCTATATTTTTAATATATATGATGGATTGAATTTTTCTTGCATATTAAAATCTGCCAATTGTTATGAAAAAAAAATGTGGTTTCCAGAATCACATTGCCTGAGTTTAAATTACTTCCTCACAATTTCAAGCTATGTATCTTTGGCCAAATTACCTAATCTCTCTTAGGCTCAGTCTCCTCATTTGTAAAATGATTATTATAATGACAATTATACCTACTCATGGCATCATTATATAGAGAGATGAAGAAATCGATGTGAAATGCCTAGCATAGTCCTCAGCACACAATTCAGTCTCAACTTGAAGACTGTCTTTCTCATATTTGTTTCTCTCTTTCCCAATCTCTATCCTTCATTCTCTGTGTCATTACACAGACACACACAGACACACACACACACACACACGCACACACACCATTATTAATGCTAAAATCACATTGAATGGTGGATGTCTCCATTATCTTTCTTCTTAGAATTGGAACTCGCTCTTTGGTTTCAGAAAGGACACTGCATTGGAACCAGGCTGCTGGTGCTCTAGATCTAATTCTGGGACTGCCTATCTGAGAGGCCTTGAGAAAATCAATTCTCCTTTCAGGTTTTCATTTTCTTTATCTATAAAATACACACAAGATGTAAAAGGTTTCCCTTTGTCTCCAAACTTGAAAATCTACTTTAAAAATCCTCACCCACTAGATTCTAAGATAATTGGCATCTTGTTGCCATGAATAGGCACTTTTAATTTTCACATGCTGCATAACACTTCCCCATATTGCAATAGTTTTTACTTTCTGCTAGTTGCTGCTGCAGCAGCTCAAAACATTGGAGCGTTATGTTAAATCGATCTTACAGGATGCCTAAAAGACCTCAAGAGAAACACTGAAGTTTTAAAGATACATTTTCTGCAGATACTTAGACTATACTAATTTTACTGGGGACTTAGTGATCAGGCAGCCAGGTTCAGAGTAAGGGCTTGGGACTGCAGTCACAAGATCCAGTAGGCATCTGGGTTCTACCACCCTTCATTTGCTCCAGCTCTCTTTGCCTTATATTTCCTCATCTATAAGATGGAGTCTTAAACTTTGTAGACTTATTATAAGACAATATGTGTAATGCATATAAAACAATGCCTAATATATGATAGGCACTCAATCCATGTGTGCTCTTATTATTGCCAGGTGATCCAATATTTTTACAAATGAGAAAACTGAGACTCAGAAATTAAAATGCCTGACCTGGAAGTTACAGAAATAATTAATAATAAAGCTGTGACTGGATTCTGGTCTTGAGCCTGATTATTCCTCCCTTTCCTTCATGATTGCATTCCATCAAGAATGGCTGCAAAACCAATCTTAGTTGCTTTAGTCATCCAATTTGATTAATCCCTCAAAAGCCCTAAATCACTTTGGCTTAGTTTTTAAGGAAAATTAATATTTTGAGCAAAATCTTCCGATTCAGTGGTTTTTCTGGTAGATGAGATATACCTGAAGGTTTCCATAAAGATGAAATATAAAAAAATTAAAATATTTATTTTCCAAGATATTTATTAATTTTCTGTTATGGCAATGAAGAGAAATTTAGTTTAGACCTTGCTAGGGGAAAATCTGTTTCTCTCCCTTCTTGTTTTTCCATGAAGAGATTCTTTTCCAGACCTCAGCATGAGTACATTTATTCATGAAAAAATATTTATGTAAAACCTGCCATATTCCAGGTTCTACTCTAGGTAAAGAGGAGAGATTGGTGAGCAAGACAGGTAAATTCCATTTTCATGGATCTAATAAGGAGGTCAGCACACTATGACCTTGGTCCAAAGCTGGCCTGCTATCTGTATCTTAAAATACAATTTTATTGGAATACAGTGGTGTTAATTCATTTCCGTTTTGCCTGTGGCTACTTTTGTTCTATAATGGCAGAGTTAAGAAGGTGCAAAGGGAAACCTACAGACCTCAAAGCCTAAAATGCTTTCTATCTAGTTCTTTACAGACAACTTTTGTTGATCCCTAATCTAGTAGGATAAGCCATTCAATAAACAAGAAAACACAGAGAAAGAATAATTTCAGATACTATGAATAAAATATATCAGGATTACTTCACAGAGAGAGACAGGGTAAGAGTGATAAGAAGCTGTGAAGCATGTCATGAACCAGGTGGCAAACTGTTTCTGGAAACAGGACCAGCAAGGGCCAAGGGTTGATTGGGAAGTAGCTTGGTTAGAAGGCTGTGAGGTCAAAAGTCATAGTGGACAAGGTCAGAGATCAGGCATGGGCAGAGTCACATGGGCCTCTATTTGAGGAGGAGTGGCATCTGACCTGGAAAACTGGGGAGAACTTGACATGTGTTAGGCCATTTTTTAATTGGCCAGAGGTAAACATTAGTGCTCATGCATGACCTACCTCTTTATTCTTTCTTGTTTTCTCCTCTATATCTACCATAAGAGCAGAGAGCAAGGTCACCTTTTCCTTATGGATAAAAGTTTACATATTTTTGTTCTCCTATTTTTCCTCTTGCCACTGGCTGAATAACCCTGGGAGTTTTTGTTCTACAATCCTAGCTTCTGACATTCTCCAACCACTTTTTTCAGTAGTAGAGTTGAAATACATTTTAGTTCTGATTTGGCTTACTGTGTGCTCCTAATTGACTACAACCCAGAGAGGAAAGGAAAAGGGATGAATTCGCATTGTCATAGCCAGATTTTTTTTTTTTTTTCAGTTAAGTGTAATGGTTTTGATATCACACATGGAGTGCAGGCAAATTTTCATGAATAAAACACAATTTACACACAGAATAAATGAACCAGCTAGGCAATATAGAATCTAACGTCAGATCCTAAAATGCAGAGAGAATCTTCCTGCAAGCTGCACTTTAAACTGTAACTGTCTGTGTCAGTAAGGGACAAATAAACAAAGAATTTTAAAAATGCAGAACACTGTGTAAGTAACCACAGCTTTTCTAACTAAAAGGATCTTTGTTAGGAAAATGGAAAAGGCCATAGATACATGGTTGGAGAAGTAGCCAAGAATTGTCCAAATATTTCTCTTAAGAACCCTTAAAAACTACCTCACTGACAGTCTCCTTGTATTGATTTTGCTTTCAGCCAAAGAAGTCTTAAGTTTCTTTACTCATCATGATACCCCTATTATTATTAGTTGTTAGCATTAATAGTATTGTTAATATTGATATATAAATAGAAATTAATATTATTAATTATTATTAATTTATACAACTATATTTAGTGTCGGAGCTGGGAGCCCTGTGAGGCCATATGACTTCAGAGTTTATGCACTTAAGATATGGTCTTCACAGCAATGATGGGGGTCATTATGGAGAAGGCTTTGCTGTCATATGGATCTAGATTCAAACCTGAAATTTGTTTCTCATGGGCTGCATGATTTTTAATATCTCACTCACTTAGCTATGAATCCTGTTTTCTCACCTTTAAGTTGCAGCTAAAAGATATAATTCATTGACTGGAGTTTTAAATGAGTTAAAATTAGGAGAATTTCAAATATAGCACCTCTCCCAGTGTAGACACCTTACCATGAACAATTGTTTTCATAGTTGCTGCATTTATACAACAATGACGTAAACTCCAGCATTTCAGCATTGAGCTCCAGCTTCAAGTAATAATATGTTAACAATTGCCTGACCAAATTTGGTTTAAATATTTAAAATGTAACTAATACTTTTCCTTATTAAAAAAAAACCCAAACACTGAAACTCTATTAATTCCACATACAGAGAATCCATGCCAATTAATTTATCACAGTTCTAATACCCATGTGGATTCACAGCAGGAGCATGACATTGTGGGTATGAGTCACACATGGGGCATGACATTGTGGGTATGACATACAACCACACATTAAAAGACTTAGAGATCCTAGATCAGAAGCAGTTATTATACAACCATGTCATAAGCAGTTTGTTCTACCATGTGAATTCACCTTTTCCTTAGTGAATACTTCTGTTGGCTTTATGTAGTTTCAGGTTAAAGAAATACACTCTGTTGTATTTAAGACACAAAATTCATATTTGTTAAACCCAAGTATTGTTCATAGTCACTATTCTGTGCAAATGAACAGCATTCCTTAGAAACACAGGCTGAGATAGGGTCTGTTTTTGCTTGGATTTTCACCTTTTATATTGGGATAACAAGTAAAATCAGGATCAAAATTCAACCTTCCATGAAGGAATGGTTTTTATAGTGACAAACTTTCATACCAGCTATCATTTAATCAGTCAGGTCATTCCCTAATTCATGCCAGGTAATCCCCTAGTTCTTTTAGATGTGTTTCCAATCCTTTCAAAAAGCCCATAGGACACTACTAGGAAATATGAGGTTCAGGACATTAAATAACATGCAAGGATTATACATCTGGCACTGCAGCAGCCCAGTTTAGGGTTTAGATTCTCTAGCTCGAAAGTTCTTACCCTTTTCTCTATGCTCTGCATCCTCATACCTGCAGCTGATGAGTAACAGGCATTTCAATCTACCAGTACAAAACTAAAGTTATCTAAAAAGATGTTATTTGAGTCCTCTATGTCCGATCAAAGTTTCAGTTCATACATTTATGCCACTTTTCTCAGAGATAAGTAAAAAGAATTGAATCCACACATGTATTTCCCATTCTCTGCCCAGCACCTCCCACCCAAAACACTCTTGTGCCTATATCATTTGAGGAGCTAACATCAGAAATTTAAAGACTTTATTTAGTTGTGTATTTTTAGCATCAAAACAACTCGTCCATTCAATCTCAACTTCAGTGATTCAAAAGAAAAAAATTATCTAAGACAGCTATTTGTCAGTAATAAACTAAATATTTTCTTAACCAGATGTTAATGTGTTAGAAAGGTAAAGCTATAATTTCAAAAACTTTTACCTATGTCTAAACAGATTATTACTTTTGGTTCATGTCAGCAGGGTAAAGGCCTTGGCTTGGGAGAAAGATTATAATCATATAAGATCAAAATTTATTCCAAAAGTTATTTTGTGTTGGCTAATTCTCTCAAGTGGAGGGAAATTTGTGGAGGTTTGCTACTGAAATTAATTTAACATGATCCTTTTTGTGATCAGACACCTCTACTGTATATATGGGTAATATTTTTGTTTAATTTGGAAAAGGAAAGAAATAGTGAGTAGTTCCAAAAAAAAAAAAAAAAAAAAAGGAGGGATAACAGAAAAACCACCTGCACTATTTAAATAAAAGGGAAAGGATACATGTTTATGTCTATTTTTAAAACCATGCAAATGGAAAAACACATGGTCTAATTTTATTCATTCACTAGGGACATTTTAATAAATTGAGATTCTGAGCCTAAACACACACAGCGCTGTTCACCTGACCTAAGTTGTGTTTGTGCTTGTAAAGAAGGTATTCCACAGCACCCACCTTGGACCATTTGGAAGGTGTGGCTTGTGTACAGAATTGCATCCCACACCCTCGAAGCCTCTGCTTCTAAAATAACACTATTATGGAGGGAGTAATCCCATGAAAAGTGTTACAGAAAGTTCAGTGAACATATGGGGACTTTTGACTGCCTGGATTCTATTTTCCTTTCTCTGATTTCCCACTGAGGATCTCATCCTCCCTTTCTACAAAATCTTGCTGGAACTATCAATCAAGATGCCACTGTTTCCCTTGCAAATGTATCTCATGCATTCAAGCTAGAGGTAGCTACTATAGCTGACAGAAAGTATATCTTGAGCCAAAGATAAATGCCATAGGCAGATCCTTTAGAAAAATTCATTATTTCCTTCTATGCCCCACACTGTGATTCCTCTGTCTAAGGGATGTTGTTTGCTCTTTCCTTTAGTTCTTTGAGACACCTCAAATTCTTAATAAACTATTTTCAGTCTCTTTCTTGATCTCTTTCTCTCTTTCACTTTGGTTAGTCAATTTTAGTTTCTGTTGCTTACAACCAAAGACCTCTAACAAAACACACACAGCTTTTGAATTAAAAATAAAAGGACACCATATTAAATATAATCACAACACTACTATTTGACACATTTGAAACAGGAATAGCATAGTAGTCATATTAATTTTCATTTTTTATTCCTCAGTCTTTGGTCAAATTTCAGGACATTTCTCTCTAACAATTTCAGATAGGCTTGGGCATTAGCCATAAACAATGCTGAGTTTTCGGGTTTTGGGAGTAAAGGTAGTTAGATACAAGCTGAAGAGTATTAGAGGGGAGCTTCTCTGGCTGCTTTTAAGGTGTAGACTGAGGAAGATAGTTCCATATAAATTTATTTTATTTTGTTATAGCTAATATTCACAAAAAACATTTGTATTTTTATAACTGGCCTTAAATTTTTAAATTTTACAAAGAGATTAGTTACCACCTTGATTTTTTATTATTTTCATAGTTGTAGAAAAGACATTAAAGTATAAACCCCCACATGGAAGAATTTCATTTAAGTGGAATTTGCAGAGAGGTTACTCTATATAGTCCAGGTCTCAAATACTTTTCTGGACAAATCATATAGAAATTTCTGAGCCATGTTTATTGACCTCCTTTTTCTATATTTCACAGATGGAGATGGGTGCTGGGTAAATTGTGAATGGGATCTTTTTTCCCCTCTATTCCACTTTGGGGACAGTTTAATCTTTCTCATTATAAGCAATCAGAATTCTCATAGTGCATGTATCTTTTTTTTTTTTTTTCTTATCAAGGGAAAAGAGATTTAACAGCTGAAAGAGATTGCTCCCTGCACCCCTTCCCCAAAGAGAATTCATGATGGTACAATTTCAAGCAAAATGACACCTGTGGGGGCTTTGTATTTTAAAAAACAGGGAGAAACTTACTTGGATAACAAACTCCTAACTCTTGATATTCATAAGACATTTTGGTTTTTTGCTGAGCTCCTAATTTTACCCTCATAACAGTCTTGTTAATCAGATTCCTATTTGATTTTTATTTTAGGAATGAATGAATGAAGGCTAAGAATTTAAGTAAGATGCATCAAATGTCCCCAGACAGGAAATGTAGGAGCTCAGATTAGGACCTTGGCTGTTTGGCACTAGAACCAACAATCTTCACATTACACCCCTCTGCCTTTCTGAATTCCTCCTAGACTAATCTCTCAGCAGTGTAGACCCCCAGCTCTCCATCTGTTCATCTGTGTCAACCATCACCTTTTAAATTTTCAATTCATTGCAAAGATGAAAAGAAAGCAGATTCCTGTTGTATTTAGTCCATTTTTATGTTGATATAGTAGAATACTTGAAACTGGGTAATTTGTAAAGAAAAGAGGTTTATTTGGCTCACAATTCTGGGACAGTTGCATCTGGTTCAGGCCTCAGGCTGCTTCTACTCATGGCAGAAAGTGGCAGGCCATATGCCGGTGCAAGATCACATAGTGAGAGGAAGGAAGAGAGAGAGAGAGAGAAAGAAAGAGAGAGAGAGAGAGAGAGAGAGAGAGAGAGCCAGTGTCTTTTAAACAACCAGCTCCTGTGGCAACTAATAGAGTAAGAACTCACTCACTACCTCCCACCCCCAGGGAGGGAATTAGTCTGTTTATGAGACATCTACACACCCCACCCCTGCCATGACTTAAATAGCTCCCAATACTGCCACATTGGTAATCAGATTTTGACATGAGCTTTGGAGAGACAACATATCCAAACTCTATCACCTGTGTTGTGGAGATTTTTAGCTAAAACTGCTGCACTTCCTTTTAAAATTTACTTTGTTTTAGATGAGAAAACACAACCACATATACTAAACCTCTAGTCTTCAAACTAACAGAAAGCACAGAGGAGATGAGCAATGAAAATATCAAGTTAAAATTTCAGTGAACCATAAAATCTCAAGATTGGAAGGAATTTTAACAGGCATCAGATTCAATCCTGGTATTTCTGAAGTTACACTATGCCATCAGCTGCTGATACAAAACTAACGTCCTTTCAGTAAATCATGTGCCACATTGTCACAGTGGAGATTTATTCAGTATTGTCCATTTGTGACAGACATCTGTCTCAGTGAATTAACAATATCATCATATTATATAGTTACAGCTTATAACACGTTCTCCTGGAAATGGGGAATAGACCATTCACCCTCCACAAGGATCCTAGCACTGTTCAGTTCCCACAAAGTTGATGACTTTGTGAATGATGTTCTTTTTGTTATTTCTTCTAACTTTTTTTTGAGTTGTACAGGAAGGCCATTGATTTTCATATATTTATTTTGCTATTGGGTAGCTTACTGACTTCAGTGATTGGTTGTAATAGCTTTTCAGTGATGCCTTCTGAGTTTGCTAGCAGTACAATCACTGCATCCACAAATAAGAACAGTTATTCTTCCTTTATTCCACTTATTGTATCCTATATCAGTTTCCTGCTTTATCAGAGCGGGTATAATGTAGGTCTTAAAAATTAGTTGGAATGATGAAAATGTTGTGGAATTTTGGAGACACTGCAAGAAGCTAAGAATCTTTCGAGTTATAATGTAGTATTGCTCTAAACTGAGATGACGACATGGGAAAACTAATATCTATTAGGGAGTGATTATATATTAAAAATTGACTGAACTTGGGTATATGGCTGGGAAACAGTAATAGGTTTTGAATCTGAAGCATGAAAGCCTAATTGATAATGATCAGGAAATTGAGTTTATTTTAATAGCTGTTGAATTCCACTGATCTATTCATCTGAAACAAGGTGACTAGAAGGAAATAATTAAAAGTTTAGATTATAAACAGTTCTGGAAATGTGTCTTTAAGAGAAATTAACATAATACTTATCTTTACAGCCTCTCCATAGTCTGATATTTAATACAACTCCCTACAAATTATATTATTTAAAGTTAGTTTGATGCTTATCCTATTTAAAAAGTAACTGGAAAAGAATGTACTGACTCATTTAGCTTTCTAAAACTCTGAGATGGATA
The DNA here is from genome assembly GCF_027409185.1 of Cynocephalus volans. NCBI lineage: Eukaryota > Metazoa > Chordata > Mammalia > Dermoptera > Cynocephalidae > Cynocephalus > Cynocephalus volans. The sequence goes on from NC_084468.1 coordinate 16,125,183, forward strand.
ATGCAATATTTCTTTAAAAAAATTAGTCCAGATCAGAAGCATTTAGGGTTGCTCTTAAGGGTCTCAGTCTTGGAGATTCTAGATTTAATTAGTCTGGAGCAGAGCCTAGGAATCTAGGAATATTTAGCTATCAGTTCAGGTAATTCTGAACCGACAATTGGTCCACAGACTATACTTTGAGAAACCTTGGTCTAGGTCTTTACAGTTTGAACCAGCCTTCTGAATTTGTGTACTATATTTGGTACACATATCCCTGTTATTCTCATGCCAAATTTCAACACCTTCTAATGTTTCTCTGAACATGACATGTTGTTAACTTTTTCCATATTCCTGTCCATGTAGTTCTGACTTCTGAGAGTGTCCTACCAGATTAGCAACCACATTATCCTTTTAAACTCTATTTAGGCTCAGGGGAGCCTTGATTTCCATTCACAGGATGGTGAGATAAAGGACAAGCATGCCACTCACACGTGGAGGATATGCAGCCCGGTCACCCTCTCAGCTCTAGTGGGACTGAACAGGACCTCAGGTGAGGCAGCGTTCTTCTCTATATATGGACACCTCCTCTATTATCAGTCCCAGCCTATAGAAATATCCTACTGCTTGATGAGCTTGCTATCACAACCAAAGGAGGATTCAACAAAAGTCTAAACCAATTTTTTTAAAAGTACTTCTGTTATTTCCACTTTGCTTAGCTCCAAGGAGGATGCAAAACAATATTAAGTATGGCCTACTTCATACTAATAAAAAAGAATACTATATATATATATATCTTAGCATAAGAAAAGAACAAAATCTGAAAGTACATACAGTACAAACGTATTTCCAATAATTACTTTAAAAAAGGGAAACATTAAAAATATAGTACCAACTATAGTTGAGGAATAATAATCAACCTGTTTCTGGAGTCTGGGATAGATTTCACTAAAAGAGTAATAGAGATGGATTTAAAAACACAATAGTGAGCCAGAAATACTATGCTACCAAGCCCCTTGGGCCTGTTTACTTGAAAGTAGGTGGACATATCCTGCCTGTCCCTTGTTCAAAACCCAGCTTGCTTATGACTGGGAGGATTGATTAGCAGAACTTTCAGAAATATCTGGAAAGTCAGAGAAGACTGGTGTTGACTCATGGAAGCTATACATCTCACAAGTAAACCTCTGGTATTGGGACTGAAACACAAGGAGCCCAGGTAGCAATGGTCATTGATGGCTACAGCTTTGGCTTTCTGCCTCTGCTTGTATGAGTGTCAGAGAGTCATGCACTAGTTCTAGGTGAGCCCCCCTCAGGGCCAGACACTCAGAATTCAACCATGGACTCTGCCTAGCACATCATTGTAACAGCCAGTTTTAAGAATAAAATAAACAAAGTAAATATAACCTACCTGCCCAAACAAAAACAGAGGAACTAAAACACTCCAGAACAAGAGAAAAAATATTTCATCCTTAAGACAATTATCAAAGAAGATATCTCAAGCTGTGTCAATCATTGGCAGGGTCAGGCTAGGTTTATACTCCCAAGACTGAATTAGAAGGAAGGAGCATTTGTTTGAATGAAGGGGTGCCAAAATCTCTGCTCAGAGTCTCAGTATACTACCATTTACTATTTTGGAAGAAATTTTTGCAGTGTCTCTTTATTATTATTATTTTTTCTGGTGAAAGAAAGGGGGAGCTGCATCTCTTCTTATCCCTCCTGGGTGGTCCTTTTGTTGTGTCATAGTAGCAGAAAGGGTATAACTTTTTCTCTTCTTTCAAAGATGCTAAGTGGAGGTTATATTGGTCTGTCTTTATTGTCTTCTGCATTCTTAGCACCGCCTCTCTCCTGCTAGTTTGTTTAAGAGCCCAATAGGGGACTTGCATTATCTTTTTTCTAAGTGTTGCCTTGCTTGTTTTCTTCTTGTTCCATTTCTTTCTGCAGATGTCTTCATTTTCATTGTCAGATGTTTCTTTGAAGAAGGATGAAGTAGTACACTCCTTTAAAAGTGTATGTCCATCAAAACATAGAGAAATTAATAAATTAAAAGGAAGAACATGAATTGAAAAAGTTACAACTCCAAAAACTGCAATTGTAGGATAGAAAAAGAGGGAAAGAACAGTAGATAGTGTAAAACAATCTAGGGCAGAACACTGAAAACCTCTATTCAGAAATGCAACAAATTGGATATTCCCTTTAGTCTGTCAATCTTCTATTCTCAATTCTTACATGCCATCTCTTTTTCCCAATGCCCAGTCTGAAGTATTTCCTCTCATGAAAAGAATGGAGTTTTTCAAACTCAAGAGCCTAATTAGGAACAAGGTTTTCCATCCTTTCACTATTGCATTGTAAGTTCCACTTCTCTTTTCTGCACTATTTACAATGGAGGCATTTATAATAAAGGGTATCACAGTAGGACACTGCTGTCATTGGTACTATCAAAATGAGAACTGTAGAGAGAAAATAGACATAAGTTCAAGTACTGCAGTGTCCATTCTTTGTGAGTGTTTTTGTCTAATGCAATAACAATCAGGCACATACCATATTGGAACTGCACTAAGTGGTTTGTGAAGCACTCCACAATTTAATGAGCCTCCAATTTCGTATTGGTAAAAGGATGCTCACTTACAAATTTTGACACTGCTCTTACAGGCTACCTTTGTTTAGCCTTTAGGCAGGAGCAGAACTAGAAATACTTGCAAAGCTGTCAGAGATGACTGGGAGAAAAGGAAGCATTTTCACGGAAGGGATGTAGAGCATATTATTTTTAATCATGTACAACAATGCTTCTCAAAGCACTTCTTTGATGCTTTAGCATGTGTAAGAATCACCCAGAGAGCAAGATTCCTGAAATTTGCCACCAGAAGTTCTGCAAAGTAACCCAATAATTTGCACTTCAGTACATTTTCTGGCAATGCCTATGTTTGCAGTAAATACATGGCCCTCACGTTGAGTAAAAAACAAGGACCTAAGGCACAATGTTTCTGGGAGAAGAATCATAATAGAAGGTCCCTGAAATTTTGGAGTCATCTATGACTCTTCTGTCACTTGTATTCTAACACTCTGAGCTCTCTAACCTTCTGCCACAAATTATAATCACTAAGTTTTGTAGATTCTACCCTCAGAATATGTCTTTAGTTTACCCCAATCTTTTCACCTCCACTTTAGTGTAAACCCTAATTTTTTTCTAGCTTGAATCTTCAATGGTACCTTGAGTGATTTCCACAGCCCCCAGTCTTGTCTCAATTTAGTTTTACCTCCATGTAACTTGCTTTTTAAAATCAAATCTGACCAAACTGTTCTTCTGATTAAAATTCAACAAAGGCCTCCAATTCTCTACAGAGTAAAGTCCAATCTTGTTAGCATTGCATGCTAGGCCATCCTGATCTCTCCCTTATCCATCTGTCCAGTCTTTCCTGTAGCAATGGCCCACCCCACCCCCTCAAAGCTATGCTTTATCCAACAGCCAAATTGAACTACTTGTGGATTCCTGAATAGGCAAGACTACAGTTTCTCCACTTACAACATCTTTACCTTTCAACTAGGGGGATTTTCCATTCATCCTTCCAATGTCCAACTCCGACATAACTTCTCTGTGAAAGTTTTCATGACCCTTCAGATAGCTAAATGTGTAGAACCCTCCCTTTTCTGTGGTCACTTGTCAACTTGTAGTAATTATTTGGTTATTTTCTTCTCCTCTAAAATAATGTGATTTCCTTGAAAGCAGTGTTCAAAATGCAACATCTAGCATAATGATGTTTGCTCAATTAAATTGATCTTAAGAGAGATTAAGTCACATTTGAGATTTTCATTGCTTGGATATAGATGAAAAGGAGGAAAGATACAGGAATTGTGTCAAAGTCTCTAAAATATGGCTACATAGTGATGTGATATCTTTGCTGAAATGAGGCAGTTCAGTCAAATAGGATTTCTGTCTTGTTAGGAGGCTTATGTAAAGACCACTGTAAGGACCAAGAAACACTTAGAAACCAATAAATGTGTCTTTATATCTTTGTGTTTCAAACCTATACCTTAAGTGCATTGTTTAAATATTCAGTACAAATATCACTAGTTGTATATAGAGCATACACATTGCTAATACTTGCGTTATTTTTTTCCAGCTGTGCTGTGCTTTGAAAAACTGTTGAATATCTTTTACCTCATTAAGCATGAGGGCTATAGCATCTAAAGATTTACAAAGTATCTATTTTCCTATTAGCCAAAAGGAAAGAAGAAAGTTCATAATGTACAATGTAACCAAACACTTTCCCCTTTCCTCTTCTCCCATCTTTTTGTATAAGCCAAGTAGAGCCAGGGAAGCCTGGGTTACCATAAAGTTACAGTACTTTCTCAGATATCTCTAAGGCCAGGGGCAACTATTAAAGATTTCAACTTTAAGAGGGAATACAAGTTATAAAAGTGAACAGTCCTCGCCCCAAACACGACATGAATAGGCCAGAAGAAATTCACTGTGGTGTAGAACATAGACTTATGCTGGCAAGAGTAGGAAAGCAATAGACCCAGACACAGCCCTAAGACAGGTGTTGCTCTAGTAAATGTTAGTTTCTGAAACATGTGACCAGGAGATTTGGGTCTCTATATGGCTTCAAGGCAATCTAAGATGATTTCCTAGCACACATGCCATTTTGTTTGTTTTTCATAACCCAAAATTCTCACAAAGGAGTGGCTCACCTAACCTCTCTAGCCGTCTTCAGTCTATCAATGCACTTTGCTTTAAACATTGGCTCTGGTTTGAGGGATGCGGAATGGAAGAGGGGTGATGGAGCTGATTCTGGGTCTAACTTCATATGATGCTCAGGCATGTGCCAGCCACGATGCCACTCAAAGTGCAGTAAGGTGTGCATTCCATTTCCTTTGGTTCTTTTGACCCTAGTTCCTTTTTCTAAACTTTCTTTTATTCATCCTTACTATCATATAAGTCAGGAGTAAATTCACACCTCTTGAGGCATTTTTGACCCACACAAGTTCTTAAGGTAGCCCTGATCTTCCCACTTGAGCATATACCAAAACTATACAACCTCTGGAAGCATACTGGGCACATGATTGCCAAGAGAACAGAGCACAACCATTTTGATTTTATTGTCTCTTTTAGGCACTATAGCCTCCCAATAGGGAAGATAAAATACAGGCTGTGAGTCATTTATGTGCGAGCGCTAATCTCTCCCTCCAGATTCTCATTTCTATGCTTGAATCGTGTCTGTGTTATCCTTGGGAAGTGTTCATATATTCTAAGCATAAACAACTGCAGTAGTGAGGAATTCACCACTTCTAGAGAGAGCACTTCCCTACCTGGAGATGCTCTGACTTTTAACACTTAGAACAAATACAATCCACCTTCAAACTAGAAATCTTTTAGGATTGGGAAACATCACCAATTCCTTCCTAGTCCTCTTTTGACATTATTTATTTTCTCTTTATCCTCCTGGTTACTTTTTGCTGAATATTTCTTATTTTGAATTTTACCGCATTTTATGTAATTTAGGTAAAATCTAATGTGTTGACTTAATTTTTAATGATTAGGTGTGTCCCTTGTTTAAATATATATATATATTTAGTTTTTAAAACATTTAAAGTTTTCCAAATGAATAAGCTTTTAAATTCTTAGTGTATATGCAAAGTATGTGTGTACCTGTATGTTGATTTGCCTCTCACAGATTTGTCACCCCTTTTCCCCTGGGTGACAGAGCCACCAAAGATTACTCAAGGACTATCTCTTCTGAGCAGTGAGAAGCCCTGTAAAGTGGTTAATCTCCCAGAACCCTCAAAAGCGAGACATTCCTTCCATTTGGGAAATTAACCACAAATTGGGGTTCTCTTCCCGCATTTATTCTTCAGACTAGGAAGTTACAGGAAGAAAACATAGGTGGGTTTTTTGCTAAGTATAGTTTCACAAGTTTAACAATAGAAGCGGGTAACATTTAGTAAGACAAGCAAGGTGACCTACTATAATGCAGTTTACAACAAAAGCTTGATTTTAGCAAACGTTCTTTTCTTACAGCAATTTCCCAGTATCTTCACATATCAATCAGTAACCTGTTGGTCTTTGAGCCAGCAAATTTGCTGTGTTACAATTCTTTATCTTACAACAGAGACTAGCCTGAGGAAAATTTCCTGTCCTTTGCAAGGTCAATATTTGAAACTGCAAGGCTTTGGAAAACCAGGCCCTGTGAAGTACATTTGCTTTATGCATACTCTACACATATATACACAAGGGCACTTTAAAAAGTTTGTGGACAGATTCAAATCAGCTTTTAATTACATTTTCTATGAACTTATGAAGTACTCTTGTACACTATGCATGTACAAATTATTGTGCTCGGAATGGAAGAGAGATGCATTTTGAGTGCCACAGCAAGATTGTCACTTGTAATATTTTAGATTTTTGTATTTTTTTACTTGTATTAATGAAGCATAAGATGACCAAAGCCTTAAGTTAGAGTTTATAATACATCATCATATATTAGGTTTACCACAAAAAGAACACCCCAAGATTGCTTCTTCCTTTAAAAAATATTCCTAAAACTTGTTCTTTCTGTTTTTTGTCCCTAATATAGGACCTTACACAACCTCTATCACTTTAGTATCATTTTGAATCTGGTTTGCTCATCATTAACACACTGGTGACATTGTGTTCTATTGCTTTGTTTCAGTCACTGAGTCAAATGTTGAACAGAACAGGCTGTCCTATGGTAAATCTTTCCAAGTTGAGAACTTGATTTTCACAAATTAAATATAAGTCAAATATATTTGATATGTAAAAAATATATATTTAATATCTCATGATAAAGTACAATAATCTTGGGAATGTGATGCTTGTTCAGCATATGAAATTTAATCAGTGTAATTTATCACATCAACAATCTAAAAAAGAAAAATCATTTGATGCTCTCAGAAGATACAGAAAATGAGTTTAACAAAATGCAACATTCATTTATGATAAAAATACTCAGCAAACTAAGAACAGAAGGGAACTTCCTCGATCTGATAAAGGATATCTACACAAAAAGATATCTATCTGCTTAATGGTGGGAAACTAAATGCTTGTCCACTAAGTTGAGAACAAGGCAAGTATGTACTCTCTCACCATTCCTGTGAACATCATACTCTAGGATCTAGTCAGCTCACTGAAGAAAGAAAGAGAAATGAAATCCATATCAACAGGAAGGGAAGATATAAAACTCTCTCTATTATCAGGCAACATGATTATTTAGAGAAAACCAAAGAATCTATGATATCTACCTTAAGTGAATCATTGTGTAGTACAGGCATGTATTGAAACGACACACTGTACTCCACAAATATGTATAAGTAAATGTTAAATTAAAAAAAAAAAAAACTAAAAGTAAATAGAACACCAAAGAATCTACAAGAAAGCTCCTGGCTGATTAGTGAGTTTATCAAGGTCACAGAATACAAAGTAGTATACAAAAAGAAATATATTTGTACACATTAAAAATTAACTATTTATTTATTTATTTTCACTTAAAAAAGAAGGAAGAACAGCCACAATAATATGTTGAACTTTAAGAAGGAGAGAACAGAACTGTGGTTACTAGAGGTGGAAAAGGGGGCGGGGGAGAGGGTTAGCAAGAAATTGGTAATGGACACAAAGAATGATTATGTTTGATAATGATGAATATGCTAATCATCCTGATTTGACCATCACATATTGTACATACGTGTTGAGTCAACACTGTTCCACACAAATATGTGTAATCAACTATGTTTCAATTAAAAACAATTAACTATTTAAAAAGGTGACAGAATAGGAATTCTCTGCCTCCCCTACCCCCACTGAAATCCAACTAGCAACTATCCACAGACAAGAATTCCCTTGTGAATATTCCAGACTTGAGACATCCCCTTGGACCACAGAACTAAACACAACTGCACACAAAGGGTAAGAGGAGTAGTTTCGCTTTGACAGTGTCACCCCTGCCCCAAGCCTGCACTGTACCGCACACAGCCGATTCCCTGAAACCCATCGTTTTTACAGAGGGAGGAGACAATTGGAGGCAAACATTCTGCTTCCTCAATATTCTAGGACCCTTTGCAGAAAGTTTTTTTTTTTTTTTAATCTTGCCCCACAGGAAACACTGGGGTTATCAGACAAGCTAATTATCAAGGGGTCAGTTAGAAATAAAGAACAGGAGTGGGGCTCACAGCTACCAGTGCAGAAAACTTTGCATTCTGGCCAGTGGAGGTACACCACCGAGAGGCTGCCCAATAGGCTCACTCTGCAAGAAGCATGGCTGATAGGTCTTTCAAGTTCAAATCCCTGGTCAGCTTTCACACCCAGCCCAGGTGCTTTCCTTGAAACTTTCCAAGGCAGGGTCAGGTTGGTAATTATCTGCAAAGGGAGCACTTTGCCCCACCCAGAGCTAGAGGTCAAGCAGCTAATACACCAAGCCTCAGTGCTCTGCTTAAGGATACCCTAGGATGAAAGGCGAGCCCATGTCCATGCCTGTGTGTGAAGCATAGTGTCTGGCTCTGCCTACCCAGATTGGTTGAGTAGTAATCTCAGAAATCTTGCACATCATTGGAGCCTAGCACATAGCCCTACCCAACTACAGATCCCAAATTGAAGTATTGGCCAACCAGGAAAGACAATCTACAACCCTGCCCAATCTGAGATAATTGCAAAGCCTAGCCAGAGGCTCTAACTGCAGAATTCAGAACCAGATTGCAGAGAACTGCTGAAGGGAGTTGTTTAAGTTGAAACAAAAGGCTGCTAGCTAATAACATGAAACATACAAAAGTAAAAAAAAACTCAATGGTATAAGTAATACATAGTCAATATTCAGATTACTCTAAAACTGGAAGGGTGGTGAATAAAACAAGTTAACCTCTACTATGGGGATTAAAAAGACAAAACTATTTAAAACAACTGTAGCTACAGTCAATTGAATAAAATAAAAGAATACGAATTACAAAAAAAGGTAAATTTTGCCATCAAAAGCATAAAAGCTGAGGGAGAGGGAGTAAAAATGTAGAGTTTTTGTTTTTGCTTAAAGTTAAGTGGTTATCAGCTTAAAATAGCCTGTTTTAAGCTTAAGATATTTTATTTAAGCCTCATGGAAACTGCAAAGCAAAAACCTACACTAATTGTACAGAATATAAAAAGAAAGAATTTAAAGAAGATCAGTACAGAAAGTCATCAAACCAAAAAAGAAGACAGCAAGAGAGGAAGAAAGAAACAAGGGATCTACAAAATAAACAGAAAGCAAATTACAAAATGGCATTAGTAAGTCCATGTCTGTTAATAACTGCCTTAAATGTAGGCATCCAGATCAGAAAAAACGAAGTCAAACTGTTCCTATTTGTAGATGACATGATCCTATATGTAGAAAAGCCAGAAGACTACAAAAAAACTCTTAGAGTTGTTAAATAATTTCAGTACAGTTGCAGGATACAAAATCAACATGCAAAAATCCGTAGCCCTTTTATACCCCAACAACAAACTAGCAGAAAAAGAAATAAAGAAAGCTAAACCATTTACAGTAGTCACCACCCTCCCCCCCAATAAAAACAAACTTAGGAACAAATTTAATTAAGGAGGTGAAACATCTCTACAACAAGAACTATAAATCACTGTTGAAAGAAATTAAAGAGGATACAAAAAGATAAAAGGAAATTCCATGCTCTCAGATTGGAAGAGTTAATGTTGTAAAAATGTCCATACTACCCAAAGTGATCTACTGATTCAACACAATCCCCATCAAAATACCAATGGTATTCTTTGCAAAAATAGAAAAAAAAAAAAGAAAACAAAACAAAAAATCCTAACATTCATATGCAACAAGAAAAGGCCTCAAATAGCCAAAGCATTCCCAAGAAAAAAAAAAAAAAAAGCTGGAGGCGTAACACTACCTTACTTCAAATGATACTACAAAGCTATAGTAACCCAAACAGCATGGTACTGACATAAAAACAGACACTCAGACCAATGGAACAGAATAGAGAACCCAGAAATCAATCCACATACTTACAACCAACTGATCTTCAACAAAGACACCAAGAACCTACATTGGAAAAAAGACTGCCTCTTCAATAAATGGTGCTGTGAAAACTGGGTATACACATGTAGAAGAATAAAACTAGACCTGTACTTCTTGCCATATACCAAAATCAACTCAAAATGAATTAAAGACTTAAACATAAGACCTGAAACTATAAAACTATAAAAAGTAAACACAGGGGAAACACTTCAGGAAGCAAGTCTGGGCAAAGACCATGAATATCACCCTGAAAGAACAGGCAACAAAAGGAAAAAATGTGATTATATCAAACTAAAAACTTCACAGCAAAAGAAACAATCAACAGAGTGAAAAGACAATGTACACATTGGGAGAAAATATTTGCAAGCTCTGCATCTGACAAAAGATTAATATACAGAATATACAAGGAACCCAAGCAATTTAACAGTAAAAAACCAAATAACTTGATTAAAAAATGGGCAAAGGAACTGAATAGGCATTTCTCAAAGGAAGGCATACAAATGGCCAAATGACACATAAAAAAAGCCTTAACATCTCTAAGCATCAGGGCAATGCAAATCAAAACCACATTGAGATATCATGTCACCCCAGTTAGACAGTCTATTATCAAAAAGACAGAGAATAACAAATGCTGGTGAGGATGTGGAGAAGGGAGAACTCTCCTACAGTGCTGCACTACAAACTGGTGAAGCCACTATGGAAAATGGTGTGGAGGTTCCTCAAACCACTACAGATAGAACTGCTATATGAAGCAACTCCACTGCTGGGTATATACCCAAAGGAATAGAAACCATCATGTCAAAGGGATACCTGCACTCCCGTGTTTGTCAAAGCTCTATTTACAATTGGCAACAGTTTGAACCAATCTAAATGTCCATCATCAGATGACAGGATAAGGAAAAATGTGGTATAAATACACAATGGAATACTATTTTGCCATAAAAAAGAAAGAAATCCTGTCATTCACAGCAACACGGATGAACTTAGAAAAAATTATTGTAAGTGAAATTAACCATGCAGAGAAAGAGAAATACTGCAGGCCCTCACTCATAACTGAGAGCTAAAAAAATTAAACAAATAAATAAAAAAAGAACGAAAGTTAGATACAACATCACAAAGGAAGGAACAGAACTGAGGTTACCAGAGTTGTAAAAGGGAGAGTTGAAGAAGGGTAAGGGAGGTATTGGTAAAGTGCCACAAAAAACGATTGCGTTTTATAATGTTGAATATACTAATTATCCTGATTTGAGCATCACATATTGCACACAGTTATTGATATTCAACTCTGTACTCCACAGATGTGTATAATCAACTATATTTCAGTAAACTTTTTAAAAATATAGATGGATTAATTCCACCAATCAAAAGGCATAGAGTGACTGAAAGTATAAATAAACAATATCAAACCATATGCTGCCTATAAGAGCCTCAGTTCACTAGGAAGGACACACATAGACTGAAAGTGAAAGGATGGAAAAAGATATCTCATGGAAATGGTAACCAAAAAACAGCAGGGGTAGCTATGCCTATATCAGATAAAATAAACATTAAGTCAAAAACTATAGAAAAAGACAATGAAGGCCATCTTATAATGGTAGGAGGGTCCATTTGCCAAGAGTATATAACAATTGTAAATATATATGAACCCAGCATCTGAGCATCAAAATACATAAAGCAATTATTTAAAAATCTGAAGGGAGAGATAGACTGAAATACAATAGTAGCAGGAAACCTCAATATTCCATTTTTAACAATAAACAGATAGATCATCTAGACAGAAAATCAATAAGAAACAATGTACTAAACTCTAGCCCGAATAGACTTAAAAGACATTTACAGAACATTCCATCCACACAGTGAAATACTATTCAGCAACACAATGAAACACTATTATAAAAAATACTATTTTTTTTTTTTTATAAAAAAGAATGAAATTCTGTCATTTGGGACAGCATGATTAAAATCTAGAGAATATTATGCTAAGTAAAATAAGCCAGGCACATAAAGACAAATACCACATAGTCTCACATATGTAGAATCTTTAAAAAAGTTGAATTCATAGAAATAAGAGTAGAATGATGGTTATCAGAGGCAGGTGGGGGTTGGGAAGGCTGAAGAATGGAGATTTATTGGCTAAAGAGTAGAACATTTCAGCCATACAGGAGGCATACATTTTGAGGTCTATTGAGTAGCAGGGTGACTATAGTCAGAAACAGTATATTTCAAGATTACTAGGAAAGAAAATTTCAAATGTATCACCACAAAAAATGTCAAGAAAGTGAAGTACTGGACGTGTTAATTAGCTTGATTTAACCATTCTACATTATATACCTATGTCTAAACATCACACTGTACTCCATAAATGTAATTCAATTATGATTTTTCAATTAGAATAATATAAATTTTAAAAATGAACTATTTGAAATTTAAAAAGTCATTTATAGTAGTATCAAAAACAGAATAATTAGGTATAACATATAATAAAATATATGTGTATATGCAAGTTCTGTACACCAACTCTATAAAACACTGCTAAAAGAAATTTTTAAATAAATGGAGATGTATCATTTTCATAGATTGGACAACTTCATGTTAATAAGACTTCAATTATTTCCGAAGTGATCTATAATTTCACTTCAATCTAAATTAAAATTCCAGGATCTTTGTAAAAATTAACAACGAGATTTTAAATTTTATGTAAAAAAGAAATAGAACCAGAACAGCTTAAAAAACTTGAAAAATTCATAGAGTACTGTAAGTCCAGTACCTTATTATATATCTACAGCATTCAAAGTAGTGTGGTCCTGTGGAATTATAGATTCATAGATTAAAGGAACAGTATGGAGAGTGTGGAAGTTGACACCAAGGTATATGATCAACGAAGTTTTGACAAAGGAACACAGTCAATTCATTGTTGAAATGACTGTCTTTTCAGAAATTGGTGCCAGAAAAATTGGATATCCATATGCAAAATGAGCAAGTAAATAAACAAACTTTCATTCTTGAACTCAAAATAGATCATATGCCTAAAAATAATATCAAGTTGTATAACATTTTAAGAAGATAACACAGGAGAAAATCTTTGTGATTTTGGGATAGGCAATGATTTCTTTGGTTAGACTACAAGAATACAATCTGTAAGAGAAAAAAAAATGATATATTGGGCTTTATCAACAATGAGAACTTCAGAACTCTTTCACATTGGAAGATAACTCAAAATAAAAATACAAACAAACAATGGACTGAGGGGAGACATTTTATATTACATATCTGATAAGGGACGTGTATCCAGAATAAATAAAGAACACTCAAAACTCAAAGATAAGAAAACAAATAACCCAATAAATAATTGAAAATTATTTGAACTGATTCTTTACCAAAAAAGATATATGGATGGCAAATGAGTACATATAAAGATGCTAAGCATTAGTGGTCATTAGTGAAATACAAATTAAAACCATAATAAGATATTAGTATGACCACAGCAAAAATTTTAGTACTAACAATACAGTGTGCTTGTGATGATGCAGAGCAACTGGGACTCTCATAATTTTCTGGTGGGTAAGCAAACTGACACATTAGCTCTGGAAAGCACAATGGCAATTTCTTAGAAAGTTAAATATTTACTTACTAGCAGGTACTCCTGGGATGTATCTAAGTAGAACATATACTTTGTTTAATGTAACAACCATATGAGAATATTTGTAGCAACTTTATTCATCATTAACAAAAATTGAAAATAACTTACTGTCTATTAGCAGGTGAATATTTAAACAAACTGTGGTACATCGTGCTATGGTATGATACTCAGCAATAGAAAGGAACAAACTATTGATACACAACAAAGTGAATGAATTACAAATGCATTATGATTAATGATGTAAGCAAGGTCCCAAAGGCTGCTTGCTGTATGACTCTGTATATGACAACCTGGATAATACCAAACTACAGACAAAGAAATGAATCAATTATTACCAGAGGCTGGGGTGAGTGGGAAGGATGACTACAAAGGGAAATGGGGGAATTTGGGGGGTTAATCAAATTTTTCTGTATTTTGATTTTGCTGGTAGTTATATGACTGTATGCATTTGGAAAACAGATTAAGAGAAGAAATGGCTCAAGTCACAAAAGATTAAGTTTCCAGCCCAGATCACGTAGACTGGAAATGTCATAGGGTCTTGGAGAAGGAATTAATCATCATAAACTAGGTCATGAAATTCTGATAGAGGAGGATGCCGTATTTTATTGAGATATTGAAAAAAGTTCATTGGTAAAATGGGAGAGAGAACAGCAAGTTAAAAGTGGTGAGAGGAACTGTTTGATTAAAATTGTAGTCATTTTGTGCCGTAGTGATTTATTCTTCATTTTTTCTAAAGACTTGGAAGAGGAAATAAAGTATAATGTAACATGTTGAGTGTGGCTTTACATCTCCACTTTACTAACCTTATTAACCAGCGACAGGATTTTGGATAAGTTACTCAATATATTTGATTCTTCATTTCAATATCCTTATAAGAGGAATAAAAATTGTTGTCTGGAGATTCAACACTAATCAACATTTACTTAGCTCTTGAATAATTCCAAATTTGTCTCTGACAATTTTCAGGTGAGGGGCCAGGTTGCTTAATCATTCCAAACCTCCTTTCTCTTCTCTAAAAAGAAGATGGGGTCACTGAGAGGATGAAATAGGATAATGCGATCAGTCGGTGCTCAGCTTGTTTGTACTTGTTTTAGATCAAATTTAAAATTGAGTTGTTGCAGTTCAGGCAGAGAGAACAAAGTATTCAGAGCCAAAAAAGCAACAGAAAACCTAGTACATTCAGGAAACTGAAAATACTTGTATGCGGTTGATAGTCAGGGTTGAAAGGGAAGGACTGGTGAGAGAACAGACAGGCAGTAGCTAAATCACCAAGATTTAGCTTTTGGCCAGAAGTCTTTATTTTACCCCCTAACTCTAAGAATAGCAGTGGGGAAGTGTTGGCTGATTTGAGAAATATTTGGGAGACAGAATTTACAGGGTTGAGTGACAAATTACATGGGAAATAAAGGAGAAGAAGGAATCTGTGACCAGAATGTTCATGTCAGCCCCCTACACAGGAAATGAAGGACTAAAAAAGAGGTGTGAAAAAACCCAAAGCACGTAACTCCAAGAAATACAAGATTTGTATGTCTTGCATGAAGACATAAGATGGAGACCTGGAGAGACTAGATGATTCTGACAATAAAATCAGTAAAAGCTAGTTAATAGTATTAAGCACTTATCATATAACAGATACTGTGCTAAGTTATATATACGTATTATCTTATTTTATATATGAGGGAAAGAAGGCTTAGAAAGAATAAATGATGTTCCAAAGGCAAACACCTGTGACGGGTTTCAAACGCAAGAAGTCAGACTGCAGAACTTGAATTCTTACAGGGTAAACCTAATGTGAAGCGTTGTCACAAAGGTTGTGGGGAAAGGGATATACAAGAAAGGAGACTTTAACTGCATTAAAATGAAGTTTGGATATTTTTACATTGGGTTTAACAATTAGGAAGTGAAGCTATGAGTCACCTTTTGGTTTCCAGGAGATTTTTCAGTAAGACAAAGACCCGATTGCTTTGCAGAAAAGTTGGAGATTGTTTTAAGAATCATGTATGGGTATCTGACACATGAAGACTGATAAGGGAAGTAAAACTGTTATGTTAAATAAGTAGGCCTTCTTATTGAACAGTGACAGTAACAGCGAGAACCACAACATATATTGCACCCACTCCATGCTGTCCTTCAAAACAGTTTATGGGACTGGCTCTTCCTATTTACCTGAATCAGGAAACTAGGCCAAGGACTCATGAATCCTCTGCTCACTCTTAGGTAATACAAAGTTCTTTGTAACTTCTATCCACAATGGAGTCTCAATTCAATCATTGGTATGTCCAGTATAGTGTAATAACCAAAATTTTCAAACTTTACTTGAAGGTTGGCTTTCCCATCCCATCTCTTAGCTAATACCTAATTCAAGCTGATTGCCCGCAGCGGGAGGAGAGGTTTCAGAAATTTCCTTTCTGTCTACTACAGTCACTTTTGTTTTTCTGCCCTCATCTTGCTAACAGATTTCTTACCAGTAGAACTTGGGAAATTTTCAGCAGTACAGGAAAGAGAGGTACAAGAAGTGGGAAAATGCTTTCCTTCCAAAAAACATGGTGAATGAGCTGGTTTGGGTGCTCTCTGTGTCTAGGAGGTGTTTGAGATTGACTAATTCACTCATTGATAAGTTTTATGGGTTTTTATGAGATGCTTTTCCATCACTGGGGACTCTCTAATCTAATTATCTAAATGGACAAGTGTACCAATGTTACTGCCTGGTCAATTATAACTTTTCTCCTAAGCTTATAGGTGACAAAATGTAATTCTCATGTTCCTTTTCTAAGATCCCTTGTCTGTCCACACATGAAAGAACAAAACTCTCGAGTTCCAGTTTACTCTTTAATGCATGGTCTACTGGTAGTCCAGGGGAAGCAGCCTCTTCAAGCCCATCTTCATAGGCAACACAATTAATATCTAATCCACTGTTGCTATGGTGCTATCTCCAATAGCCTCTCTCTTTTTAGATTTTTCAGGCAAGAGACAGAAGACTCCACTTTGCTTCCCAAATTTTCAGGAAAAATAATAAGCACTCTGAGTGTCCATTTGAAGCCTAGGTTTGAGATGAAGGTTAGGCACTTCCATCTCTTATCTCTAGGAGATAGTTGTATTCATAGTACCCCAATGGCTTTCTGAAAAATTCCTCCCAAATTTCTAATGACCCAATAGTTTATACTTTCTATGTGGGAGAAGGGTTAAAAACTGTGAACTGGCTTTGTTATAAAATCCTGGGTAGTCTGGAACCTCAATCTGGAATGTAACAAAGTATTTTTTAGGTCTTTGCCTAAATTGAATCCAAAATAATTTGTTTAAATGACTTGAAGCTGAGATAATTTTTGTTGTTATTTGCATCAAAGTCCTTTCTAAAAAGAATACCATGCCAGGGAAAAGAATTCAGAGTGCTGACCCATGCCTGGAGATTCTGGTGTATCTCTGGATGAATAAATGCAGTTCAACATTAATTAAAATAGCAACACAATGAATTAGCACAACTTCCTTGTGCAACATAATGATCAATAAAGAAAAGACATAGATACCTTAGAGAAAAACTTAATCTAAGTGCAAATATTTTATTCATAAGTTTCAATTTAAATCTGCTTGACTTTCGAAAGCTCCATTCAAACAGTGATAAATGTTTGTATATCAAAAGGGAAAATGCCACACTTCTTTGTAAACTAAAGTGCCTGCTTTTACATGTTCCCAAGTGAAAAGCATGACCCAAGCAAAATATATGTGAGTAAAAATTAAAATGGCTTTATGAAAAGCAGAAGTTTCAGTGTAAGTTATGGCCGCAATCACATTCTGTGTGTATGAATAGTACCATCATCATCATTCAAGCCTAGAGCTTGTCAAACATAGAGTATGCTTGACCAAAGAATTCAGTTTACATCAGAGTGAGTAGTTTAATTTAGATAAGACCTTTGCCACTAAGGCAAGGTTAACATGGAGAAAAGAGAAAAGAGGTTCAGTCACTCTTGTTATGAACAATAGATACTCATAGAGCTTACCTGAATTGTTTTAAGTCTCAAATTTTTAAAGAATTTAGTCGATAATGGACAGCAAAAAGAAAACATACACACCACTGAAGAGTTTTTAGATTAAGCCTTAATTGTGTTAAAATACATATAATACAGTATTTATCATCATAGCCATTTCTGAGTAACAATTCAGTAGTGTTAAGTACACTCACATTGTCATGCAACCAATCCACAGAACTCTTTTTTTACCTTGCAGTCTCTGGTAACCAATATTCTACTTTCTGCTTCTATAAATTTAGCTATTTTAGATGCCTCATGTAAAGGGGATCATGAGATATTTGTCCTTCTCTGGCTGGCTTATTTCACTTAGAATAATGTCTTCCAGTTTCATCCGTCTCATTTCATATGGTAAGATTTCATTCTTTTTGAAGGCTGAATAATATTCCATTGCATGTACACACCATGTTTTCTTCATTTATCCAGTGGGACCACATTAAACTGAAAACTTCTGCACAGCAAGGAAACTATCAAGAGTAAAAAGGCTATCTATGAAATGAGAGAAAATACTTGTAAACCATATGTATGATAAGGAATTACTGACTAAATATAGAAGTAATTCCTATAATTCAATTGCAAAAAACCCTCCTAATTTAAAAACGGACAAGGACTTGAATAGACATTTCTCCAAAGAAGACATACAAATAGCCAACAGATATATCTTTGGGGAAATCAAAATCAAAATCATAATAAGATACCACATCATACTTGTTAATATAGCTATTATAGAAAACACACACACACATACACATAGACACGAAAGATGACAAATATCGGTTAGATATGGAGAAATTAGAATCTGTTGGTGGTAATGTTAAACGGCGCAGTCTCTATGGAAAACAGTATGTAAGTTCCACAAAAAAATTAAAAACAGAGTGAATATGTAATCTAGCGATCCCACTTCTGTGTATATATACAAAATAATTGAAATCATGGTCTCAAAGAGACATTGGCACTTCTTTGTTTATTGCAGCATTATTCACAATAATCAAGATATGAAAATAACCTAAATGTCTATGACAATTTCAAGATAAAATATCCTCTCCTCCTCCCGAACTCAGATTTTTAAAATTGTTGGCAGTATATCCTATATACCTTTTGATGTATTTACATATCTATGTCTAGCATATTAAAAGTGATGCACTTAGGCATGCAAGCAGAAAGCAATGTTCTTCTTTCTTTGTTGCTCGCTTTGATGCACCACTCCTTTCCTTTCCAGTATAACTCTTGGATCAGATCTCATGGCTTCTCTGGCCATTTTTATATATGAGCATAGTCTCATTTCTTGGAAGTTTTAAAAGTCCAGTTAAGCCTAATATTAAGACTTCTGTCTTTGATCTTCTTACTCCCCTCAGCTCATGCTCTTCCTATTAGGGCACCAACATTGGCAGACAGGACTTTTGACTGTATTATTTTAAGAGGACTCTAGCTCAGCTCTTTGCCTTTTTGTAAAAGTTGGATCTTTGTTTGTTTAATCCAGGATGTCTTTGATCTCTTTGGAGTACAATTCCAAACACTTCAAGCCAGAATTCAGAATTTAAGCATTCTAAGGAAAGTGTCAGGCACCAAATCTTTTCTTTTTTCTTTCTTTTCCTTTTTTAGCAATGATACTCGTCAAATTTTGCGAAGAATATATGCAACATGCTCCGATCCAGCAGCAAAACAGGATAGGCCTTTGAAATTTTATAGCTCAGTAAATAAAAGGCTAAGTAATGTCAGTGTCTCTTCTGATGTACACACCAATTTCTATGAGGGGTACCTTTGTTGATTTCTGCATTTTACTTTGGGTTGGGGAAACAGAAGAAGTAGTGTTAGGACAAAAGAAACAACTACTACAGCTAGATCTACCTTGTGATTCAGCAATTCCACTGCTGGGTATATATCCAAAGGAATGGAAATCATCATGTTGATGGGATACCTGTGCTTCCAGGTTCATCACAGCTCTGTTTACAATAGCCAAGACATGGAACCAACCTAAATGTCCATCGATGGATGACTGGATAAGGAAATTGTGGTATAGATACACCATGGAATACTACTCTGCCATAAAAAAAAAAAAAAAAAAGGAAATTCTCCCATTTGCAACAACATGGATGAGCCTGGAGAAACTTACGTTGAGTGAAATAAGCAAAGTACAGAGGGATAAATACCGCATGTCCTCACTCATATGTGGGAGCTAAGATAGAAAGAAGGAAGGAAGGAAAGATAGATCACAGTGGTGGCTTGGACTTGCAGAGAGAGAGAACATTGTGTGGGTTCCAAAGTGGAGTGGGATGGAAAGAGGACAGGGGAGGGAGGTTGGGTATAATGGGTGGGGGACAGGGGGTACAAATGCAGTTTGTGGTAATGGGTATGCTGCCAGTATGGATCTGGCCTTCACAACTTGGGCATAAGGGGTGACAATCAGCTTTGCATCTCATGAATATTCATAACAAATAGTAAATAAATAAGTAAATTTATTAATTAAAAATATATGGGACTATCTTCTTTTGATTTTATGAAATCTCCTAAGATAGCTGCAAGATAGCCACATGCTTCTTTATCCATAAACTAAAGATGGATAATGAGTGATGAGGTATACATAGATAGAGTGACCATATATTCCTGTTTCCTTGAGATGGTATGTACTTGCTTTTGCACTGCCACCCTGTCCAGTGTGGGATTTGTCTAAGCTACTTTCTATTAGTATTAATAATTTGTTATTACTAATAGTTGCATTTAAGATATCTGGGCTGATTTGGAAAGAAATTTTTCCATTTTGTGTGAAGTATACTATAAAGCAAATATATTTCACAGAGCCTAGTTTCTGTGGTTTCAGGTTTGGCCTGACTTGTTGGGAGTACATGTAGAGATGTTGACTTGCAGGGACAGGAAACTTTCCCCAGGCTAGGCTCTGTTGTAAGATAAAGAATTGTCTATAGATGCTGAAAAAGCATTTGATAAAGTTCAGCACTCATTCATGACAAAGACCCTCTATAAGTTAGGTATAGAGGGAAAGTATCTCAACATAATTAAAGCCATATATGCCAAACCCACTGCCAATATCATCCTGAATGGGGAAAAGCTGAAAGCTTTTCCTTTAAGAACAGGCACTAGACAAGGATGCCCACTCTCACCACTCCTATTCAACATAGTGTTGGAAGTACTAGCCAGAGCAATCAGAGAAGAGAAGGAAATAAAGGGCATCCAGATTGGAAAAGATGAAGTCAAACTGTCCCTGTTTGCAGATGACATGATCCTATATATCGAACAGCCTAAAACCTCTACAAAAAAACTGTTGGAATTGATAAATGATTTCAGCACAGTAGCAGGATACAAAATCAACACACAAAAATCAGTAGCATTTCTTTTCTCCAATAGTGAACATGCAGAAGGAGAAATCAAGAAAGCCTGCCCATTTACAATAGCCACCAAAAAAATAAAATACTTAGGAATTGAGTTAACCAAGGAGGTGAAAAATCTCTATAATGAGAACTACAAACCACTGCTGAGAGAAATTAGAGAGGATACAAGAAGATGGAAAGATATCCCATGCTCTTGGATTGGAAGAATCAACATAGTGAAAATGTCCATACTACCCAAAGTGATATACAAATTCAATGCAATCCCCATCAAAATTCCAAAGACATTTTTCTCAGAAATGGAAAAAACTATTCAGACATTTATATGGAACAATAAAAGACCACGAATAGCCAAAGCAATGCTCAGCAAAAAAAATAAAGCTGGAGGCATAACACTACCTGACTTTAAGCTATACTACAAAGCTATAATAACCAAAACAGTATGGTACTGGCATAAAAACAGACACACTGACCAATGGAATAGAATAGAGAATCCAGAAATCAACCCTCACACTTACTGCCATCTGATCTTTGACAAAGGCACCAAGCCTATTCACTGGGGAAGGGACTGCCTCTTCAGCAAGTGGTGCTGGGATAACTGGATATCGTTATGCAGGAGAATGAAACTAGATCCATACCTCTCACCATATACTAAAATCAACTCAAAATGGATTAAGGATTTAAATATACACCCTGAGACAATAAAACTTCTTAAAGAAAACATAGGAGAAACACTTCAGGAAATAGGACTGGGCACAGACTTCATGAATACGACCCCAAAAGCACGGGCAACCAAAGGAAAAATAAACAAATGGGATTATATCAAACTAAAAAGCTTCTGCACAGCAAAAGAAACAATTAAAAGAGTTAAAAGACAACCAACAGAGTGGGAGAAAATATTTGCAAAATATACATCTGACAAAGGATTAATATCCAGAATATATAAGGAACTCAAACAACTTTACAAGAAGAAAACAAGCAACCCAATTAAAAAATGGGCAAAAGAGCTAAGTAGGCATTTCTCTAAGGAAGATATCCAAATGGCCAACAGACATATGAAAAAATGCTCAACATCACTCAGCATCCGGGAAATGCAAATCAAAACCACATTGAGATACCATCTAACCCCAGTTAGGATGGCTAAAATCCAAAAGACTATGAACGATAAATGCTGGCGAGGCTGCGGAGAAAAAGGAACTCTCATACATTGTTGGTGGGACTGCAAAATGGTGCAGCCTCTATGGAAAATGGTATGGAGGTTCCTTAAACAATTGCAAATAGATCTACCATACGACCCAGCCATCCCACTGTTGGGAATATACCCAGAGGAATGGAAATCATCAAGTCGAAGGTATACCTGTTCCCCAATGTTCATCGCAGCACTCTTTACAATAGCCAAGAGTTGGAACCAGCCCAAATGCCCATCATCAGATGAGTGGATACGGAAAATGTGGTACATCTACACAATGGAATACTACTCAGCTATAAAAACGAATGAAATACTGCCATTTGCAACAACATGGATGGACCTCGAGAGAATTATATTAAGTGAAACAAGTCAGGCACAGAAAGAGAAATACCACATGTTCTCACTTATTGGTGGGAGCTAAAAATTAATATATAAATTCACACACACACATACACACATACACACACAAACGGGGGGGGGTAAGAAGATATAACAACCACAATTATTTGAAGTTGATACAACAAACAAACAGAAAGGACATGGTTGGGGGGGAGGGGGGGAGGGAGAAGGGAGGGAGGTTTTGGTGATGGGGAGCATTAATCAGCTACAATGTATATCGACAAAATAAAATTAAAAAAAAAAAAAAAAAGAATTGTAACACAGCAAGATTGCTGGCTCAAGGACAGACAAGTTACTTTATTGATATGTAAAGATACTGGGAAATTGTTGTAGGGAAAAACAATGTTTGCTAAGATCAAGCCTTTGTTGGTGGATCGACTTAACTTCTTGCAAATTGCATTACAGAATGTCACCTTGTTTGTTTTACTGAATGTTACCAGATTCTATAGTTAAACTTGTGAAACTATACTTAGCAAAAACCCCACCTATGTTCTCTTCCTGAAACTTCCTGGTCTGGAGAATAAATGCAGGAAGAGAACCCCAATTCATGGTTAATTTCCCAAATGGAAGGAATGCCTCACTCTTGAGGGCTCCAGGAGATTAACTCCTTCAGGGCTTCTCACTTCTCAGAAGAGATGGGCTTTGAGTAATCTTTGGTGGCTCCATCACCCAGGGGAAAAGGGGTGACAAATCTGTGAGAGGCAAAGCAACAATTTTGTATTTTCATTTTCTACTATAATAACACATATGCAGTAAAAATAATTTTCTCTTTAATATGTGGTTAAATCTGCAAGATATGTGATAACCTCTCTTCCTGACACTATCCAAATCCAGTGCAGGACACTGGGTTGAAAATTGTAGAAGAGTAGATTTGTCATAGAGAATATTTAAAGTAGTATGAATAGTCTGCTACTATGGTTTTGTCCTTTTCACATACATTTATTTTATTATTTTACCATATTTTTTTATTTAGCAATGAGCTCTTTTGGAAATTATAAACACTAAACAGCATAAGCACATGTTTAATGAAAAAAAATTTAATACTGCATTTCTGTTACTTAAGAAAGATGTTGAAAAACATTTAATTTGCACATTTTTTTTTTTGCATTTACCATCCTCCATGAAGCCATAGTGATATTACTGAATGCATAAAAAATCAGACAACACAAAGCTGCTAAAGAATTCAGCAACTATTTCAAATGTTATTATTTAGTTTAACAAATCTGTGCTTGAAAATGACAATTTTCACCTGCAGTAGCAGAAGATGTCTTTGCATATAATCGTGAAAACACTACTTTTCATTTAGATCAAATAATTGTTGTTTTTATTTAATTTTGCTATTTTCAATTATGAATTTCTTTTTGAAGGTAGGAAAAGCAAAATGTAGCCATTGATAGGCTTGTTCAAAAAAACAGACAGGGGGGCCGAGCCCGTGGCGCACTTGGTAGAGTGCTGCGCTGGGAGCACGGCAACGCTCCCGCCGCGGGTTCGGATCCTATATAGGACTGACCAGTGCACTCACTGGCTGAGTGCCGGTCACGAAAAAAACGACAAAAAAAAAAAAAACAGACAGGGCATTTTGCAAAAAGATTATGTATCTTAGTTTTATATCAGTGCTATGTAATGCTTCAAGTAGAAAATAAGTTTTGTTATTTCAAATAATGATTTTGTATTTTTAAAAAATTGAAATCATGGATTCAAAGTGAATTATTTAGTTTATTCTGTCAAAAAAGTTTGAAATTATGTTGAATAAGGCTTCAAATTTAGAAGTTCAAGACTGAATATAAGATTATTTGTTTTGTGGTGATAATACAAATATTAATTTTGGTGGTGCTCAATGTGTTAAAAACAAAGTTCTTCTAGAACTAAAATATTATAAAACACAAGTACACTTGGATTTAATTATGGTGCATATATAATAACTGTGTTCAAAGAAACTGTAATATTCTACCAATTGAAATAAAAGCTGTAAATGTCAAAATCTACCAAGTACTAGTACATACACAGAGTAACTGAACTGTAAAATTTTAGTAATCAAACTGATGTTGAATATTTTAAAAATATTCTTCAGAGTGATGTCAGCAAGATGGTGGACCAGGCCATTGCTCCCCCAGGTAAACCCTGAACATATAATGTACAGACCAAAGTAACATTCTAAGAACTCTAGCAACAACCAAGTGAATATCCCCTTCATGGAGTTGGTTCACAAAGACTGGAGAGCTGACTATTTTTTCAAATGCTGAATTTTCAACAAAAGATCACAGGGTATACAGAAAATCTGGTCCATTCAAAGGAACAAAAAAATTCTCCAGAAACCTATCCTAAAGAAACATATGCTTCCCAATTACATGACTAGGACTTCAAAGCAACTGTCTTAATTATGCTCAATAAACTGAAGAAGAATGTGTAAAGACAATTAAAATCAAGAAAATGATAAATGAACAAAAAGAGAATATCAAAAAAGGTAGAAATTATAAAAAAAGAATCAAATGAAATTCTGGAGCTGAAAAATTCAATAATTGATTTGAGAAATTTTCTAGATCGGTTTAGTAGCAGACTTGGATAGGCAAAAGAAAGAATCAATGAACCTGAAGACAGGTCATTTGAGATAATTGAGTCTGAGAAACAAAAAGAAAAAAAGAGAAAGAAAAGTGAACAGAAATTATAGGACTTACAGGACACCATTAAGCAAACCAATGTATACACTATGGGAATCCCAGAAGAAGCAAATAAGAGAGGAGAGTAGGCTTATTTGAAGAAATAATGGCTCAGAACTTCCCCAATTTTACTACACATTTAAAGAAGAGTTAATACCAATTTTTCTCAAACTCTCGCAAGATTTGAAATAGGAAGGAACACTTCTAAACTCATTCTAGGAGGCCAGCATGACCCAGATACCAAAGCCAAACAAATATAGTATGAGAAAAGACTATAGACTCATATTTACAACCAATGTGATGCAAAAATGTTAGAAAAATTCTAGTAGACTGAATTCAATGGCACATCACAATGAATATCCACCATTACCAAGTAGAATTTATTGCTGAACTATAAGGATGATTCAACAAATGAGAATTAATCAAAGTAATACAACACATTAATAGAATGAAGGGAAAAAAAAACACATAATCATTTCAATTGACGCAGAAAGAGTATTTGACAAAATCCAATACCTTTTCATGAGAAAACACTCAACAGGCTGGTATAGAAGGAAACAACCTGAAGATAACAAAGGTCATATAAAACAGACACTAACAATGAACAACCCGAAAAGGAAGTTAAGAAAATAATTTCATTTACAATAGTATTGAGAAAGAATAAGATGTTTATAAATAAACTTAACCAAGGAGGCAAAAGACATGTACACTGAAAATTACAAAATGCTGCTTAAGGAAATTGAGGAAGACAGAAATGAATGAAAAGACATGATATTCAAAGACTGAGAAAGTTAATATTGTTAAGATGTTCACAGGTCTACCCAAAGTGATCTACAGATTTATATGCAATACCTATCAAAATTCCATTGGTATTTTTTTTTTTTTTTTTTGCAAATGAGATTGCAAAAATCCATCCTAAAATTTATGTGGACTTTCAAAGGACCCTGAATAGCTAACACATTTTGAAAGAATGAAGTTGGAAGTCTCAAATTTCCCAATTTTAAAACTTATTACAAGCTACAGTAATCAAAACGGTGTGGTGCTGGCATAAAAACAAACATGTAGACCAATAGAATAATGTAGAGTACAAAAGTACATCCTCACAAATATGGTCAAGTGATCTTTAACAAAGATGACAAACCATTCAATGGGCATGGTACTGTCTTTTCAACAAATGGTGCTGGGAAAACTGAATAATCACATCCAGTTTTGAAGTTGGACCCTTACATTACGCAATACACAAACATTAACTCAAAATGGACCAAAGATCTAAACATAAGAGCTAAATCTGTAAAACTCACACCCACTAGAATGACTACTCTTAAAAAAAAAAAAAAGAAAGGAAAATAACTACTGGCAAGGATGTGGAGAAATTAGAACCCTTGTGCAGTGTTAGTAGAACTGTAAAATATGTAAAATAGTGCAGCCACTATGGAAAGCAGTATGGCAGTTTCTCAAAAAATAAAAAATACAATTACCATATGATCCAGAAATTTCACTTCTGGATATATACCCAAAATAATTAACAGCAGGGCTTTAAAGAGATATTTGTACAGACATGTTCATAGCAACATTATTTGCAATGGTCAAAAGGTAAAAGCAACCCAATCGTCCATTGGTAGATGAATAGATAAACAAAATGTGGTATATATATGCCATGGAATATTATTTTACCTTAAAAAAGAAGGACATTGGGATGTATGTTATAACACTGCTGAACCTTGAAAACATGCTAGTGAAATAAGCCATTCACAAAAGGATGAGCATTGTATGATTCCACTTATATAAGATACCTATAGTAGTCAAATTCACAGAGAGAGAAAGCAGAATGGCGGTTGTCAGAGTCTGGGGAAAGTAGGAATTGGGGGGTTTATCTTTCATTGGTTTAATTTCAGTTTTGCAAGATGAAAGCAATTCTGTAGATTGGTTACACAACCCAAGTGAAAGTACTTAAGCTATGATGTTGAGTATACTAATTATCCTGATTTGAGCATCATGTATTGCACACAGGTATTGATATTCAACTCTGTACACCACAGAAATGTACAATCAACTGTTTCAATTTAAAAAAAATAAAAAAAAGCAAATAAAGGGTTAGGATGATAAATTTTACATTATATGTATTTTACCACAATT
This sequence comes from Cynocephalus volans, assembly GCF_027409185.1. NCBI lineage: Eukaryota > Metazoa > Chordata > Mammalia > Dermoptera > Cynocephalidae > Cynocephalus > Cynocephalus volans. Next base: position 16,152,559 of record NC_084468.1, read on the forward strand.
AAAAATAAATCTAAAATATTCTTCAGATGTATGCATGTTTTCTCTTCGTTGTTCATTATCAATTAGACTTTAGAAAATTTCAGCCTTAGAACAACTACTTTATGAGTCATTATATGTGACCTACATTGAAATTTGTTGGATTGAAATTGACTTACTATAAATAAATCCTCTATATTCTGGTTACTTTTCTAAAAATCAAAATTCATTGGAATACTTTAATCAAATATTTAATGAATGGAATTCCATGAAATTTCAGATTTTGGCAGTTTTATTGAATTATAATTATTGAAAACAAAGCTTGCAAATGGGAAGTCATTGACATTTATCACAACAAAATCAAAATAGGAATTTAACAAATTAAAGGAGTGCTCAAATAATGTGTAAGATACAATTTTGAAATGTCCTAATTATGCTTTAAAACATCCTGATTTGATTAAAAATTTCACTGGAGATGCAGTTGGGTTTGGCTTCTACCGGCTCCATGGCTCAAGGACCCAGTAGGGCCCCAAGGCAGTGGCAGCAGCTTGTCTAGTTGTGGCTGGGTTCGACTTCCCCTGGCTCCACGCTTCAGCCACAGCTAGGCAAGCTGCTGCCACCACCCTAGGCCCTGTCAGGGTCCTGAGGCATGGAACCAGGGGAAGCTGAACCCAGCTGCAACCAGGTAAAGAGCACACCCAAAACACCATTATCACACGTGTAGTCCTCCATAGCCACTGCAGTTGCCATGGCTGCTGCAAAAATGGCTAGTCTCTATAGCAGCAGTCACAGCCACTGTGCAGATGGCATGCCAGATTTTCAACTTCATTGACACAGGGAGAGGCACCAACAGAAACAAACAAACAAACAAACAGAAAAAAAAGAGGTCCTCTCTCTCTACAAAGCACATTCCACTCCAGAGTAATAGAAGAAGCATCTGATTTATGATAGTAAGGGAGGACTTGTTCACACCTGTCTGAGTACTGGACAGATCATCTAGGCAACAAACCAACAGAGGAACAGTTAATCTATCAGATGGAGAGAACAAACCTATGGTTATTAGAGGGGGAAGGGGAGGGAGAGGGGGAAGGGGAGAGATTGGATAAGGGGCATAAAGAATGGTTTGTAACAATGAATATGCTAATAAAAAAGAAAAAAAAAGATTATATGTACATTTTTCAGGACCAAAAAAAACCAAAACAAAAATTCACTGGAGATGTTATCGTTACTTGGTTAAATTCATAGTTAAAAACAGAATGAAATGAAACTGAAATTAATAAGGCCTAATCTTGCAGCACTTAATTTTGAAACATCAAAAAATATGAATAGAGAGATTATTTGATGAATATTATCATGTCAAAATATTATAAGAAATGTACTCTGAATGGAGGAATATCAGTTCAGAATAATGTACTCTGAACTGATTATTCAAACAGTACCTGTGAGAATAATCAAGTTCTGATTTACACAATTTACCATAGAAAAAGTAAAATTGAGAATATTCTTCATTCAGCAGGGTTTTTTTCTGAGTTTACCAGTTATCTCAGCACCTGTAGAAAAACAGTCTCTCAAATACAAATATGGACTATGTAGAAGGATCAAATATTTCAACAATTTCAAATTTCTGAAACAAATTTCAGGTACATCCTTATCAATAATTTGTTTTATTGGATTTTAATTTTTAACATTCTTAGTGTGTTATATGGCGATCTCATGATAAGAAAAATATACATTCTCATGAATTTATTTTCATTTATTTATATTATGCCATGTTATTTTTAAAATTAAATTTTCTGATTCTTTTCTTTATATTCATATATATGTATATATCTCAAATATATTGTTTCAATACCTGCGTATATTGCACAATGGTTCACTTAGGGTAGATAGCATAGTTTTGCACCCACTGCCCTCATTTTGTAAGAGCAGTCCAACCTCTCCTTGATAAAGTCAATAACCACGGCCAAGAAGGTGATTCCTTTCCATTCCTGCGAGTCTCTGGACATGAGGGTGTCAAAGTGCCCAGGCAGGTGTTGTAGCTACTGGTTACATGAGACCTTTGCTGTGCCTCCTGGTGTATGTGTGCCTGCTTTGGGTAACAGGAGCTGATGATGTCCCACCCACCATGAGTGAAGCTGGCCTTGCTGCCAGCTGGACAGCAGGTCAAAACCCCCCATAGCACCTGCTTTCTCAGACCACTCTCAGCATCAGCTGTGGAAATTTGGCATTTCTTGATGCTGATGTTGAGATGAAGTTTGGCCAGCAGGGCATTTATTAGGAATCAATTCCTTTGGAAGAGAGGGGAGGAATGCAGGACTGGGTAGAGGGAGATGCTGAATCATGTCAAAGGGGTGCAAAACTTCTGTCAACCCTGCAGGGAGCTCTGGAATATTCATAGTTCATCAGAGTTATCCAAAGATAGGCCAAAATGGTTGGGCCTTTATATATCTGTACTGATCAGTCATTAGATGGGAACGTCCCTGGGGAAGGTGTGCTCTAGATCTCTGTAGCTGTAGCAAACCCTGAAGGGACTTTTAGCTGGAACAATTGAAGGGAAACTAGGCGGTGCTTCTGTGTGTCTACCCCAGGGATGTAGACTCAAAATTTCTCATCTTTTTCTTCAGTGTTTCAGGTTTTTATATCCTGCTCTGTGCCTTTTGATATTTTTCTCACTTGTTCTACTGGGTCAATGATAAAGCTTTCAATAGTAGTCAACTGATTGCTTAATGGAAAAATCATGATTTTTTTAGAACTCCAGAATGTATGTTGGGAGATACTTTTCTTTTAAGTGCTCTTATCGTATCTTGGCTCCGGTTTTCATCTAAAGCCTCATCTGTTCTGTTTCACTAGGTCAATGTGATCCCTCTGCTTGATTTTCTACTCCCTTAGTGCTTGATTCTTTGGATGGTTTGTTATTTTGCTTTGTTAGTTTATGGGGGCTTCCAGACTGGTCACTGCCATGTGTTAAATGGGGGGCAGAAGGAGCTCTCTTCCTCTGCAGGGGGCAGTATGGAAAAATGAGTGTCGCCTCCCCCACTGAGGAGCTAGGAAGATGCCCTCTCCCAGTTTCAGCTCCCTGGACTCTCCACGCCAGGACTCTGTCTACTCATTCATATTGCAGTTTGGGTCTTGTTCATTTCCTGAAACTGTGTGATGACAATTCCTTTTTTTCTAATAAAAAAAACTACAAAGTATTGTTATACTTTTTCCCATGTATACTAGTTTGAGTCCCTGCATCAATGCATGGAGAAGCTACAAGGATTCTTCTGAAATTCATTTCAGCTGTCTGAGACTCAGTTTTCTTTTCTGAGATTTTACTCCTTGTAGTAGTCCATTTCTGTTGCTTATAACAAAATACCTAGAATTGGATGATTATAAGAAAATGAAATGTATTGCTTACAGTTTCAGAAATCCCAAGTCTACGGAACACATTTGGTGAAAGTCTTCTCTGGAGGTGGATTTACAGCAATGCAGGGGTCTCACACAGCAGAACATAGCAGAGCAGAGAGAGAGAGAGAGAGACTCTTACATGCTCTACTTATAAAGCCCTCAGAACCACACCCTTGACCACCATTATTAATCCATTCACTATGGCCTGGTCCTACAATCTAATCACCTCTTCAATCTCTCCACCTGTCAATTACAAAAATAGGATTTCCCACTATCATTGGTTACAGTGGGAATTTAAGCTTCAGTGAGGCTGGGGGAGGGGGTGTTAAATCTATAGCATTCCTTAAGAAAATCATCTCTTATCCTGATTATTTCTAGAACTACCTGCACAGAACTGTCTACACACACAAAAAGGCTAGATAGAAAATACAATACATCATTGTTAAAGGAGAAAAGTTCTGGAATCCAACTTGAGTTTGAATCTCAACTTTATATCTACCAGGTTTAAATGTTGGTAAAATGATTTAACTGAAATATGACTCAATTCATTCTTCTCAAAAAATGTTTTAAAATCATTTTGGAAGTTACCTGTGTTACTTAGAAATGATGCTATGTATTTGGTGGGGCTTGAACTTGAATTCAGGACTGTTCCAAGAACTGGTTTTATTTTTTTCCTACTACATCTGAAAAATTATTTATTATAATGACATTTCCAGGTTTATGTAGCAGCATTTCTCAAATATCTTCTTGTTTTTAATCAGCATTTACTCTCCTTCCATTCTTCCCTTTCTCTCTGTAATTCTTCATTCCTCCTTGTCATCACAAATATATGATTGCCAACTGTATGTCAACTACTATGCTAGCTGCTTAGTTCACAAGGTTGAGCAAAATCAGTGTAATTCTCCTCCTCAAAATGCTTTACAAATTTATAATACATATAAAAAATAAACAAGTAAAGACATTCAAAATAAATAATTACAGACTATAATAACTATTATGAAAAAATATGAACAGAAATTAACAAGAGAGGGTCTAATATTGAAAGAATAAGGTATTAGACTAAAATCATGCACTGTCCCACATTTGCTTGAACCCATCTGCCTTCTGAGAGCTGGGACTAGCCCTGGTAGTTACTGGAGTTATTATACCTGATAGCACTGCAGGCTGCCTCATCCTACCCCGGATTGAAATGAGGGTACCAGCTCAGCCCCCATTGTGCCTGGTGTGGGGAGTTTACCATAGCTCCAGTATCCAAAGCCCAGCCAGACCAGATCCACTCAGGATCTAGCTTCTTTCACCACTTTTAGATTCCAATAAAGCACTGAGCCGCAGAACATGGGATTAGGATTCCCCAGTAACTGCCCAAGAGTTAGTCAGAAGCATGGGAGTTGTTGCCCAGTGGGGCAATCCTTGACTAATGAAAGATGGGAGCCTGGGTGAAGCCAACAGAGTTTTTTCTTTCCTCCTCCAAGGAGCCTCTTGTGAAGCACAAAGGTTTTATGCAACGTATTTGTGGCATACTGTATGACAACATACCTGATTGTATTTGATTATGAAGCCAACTTATAGTAGATCACATTGTTTTGCTTTCTCTCTCTGTTATTCTGGGTTTTGTTAAAAATAGAACTTGAAGCAACATTTATGTGCTCAGACTTCCATGCGAGCAAAAGGTAAGAGTGAGAGAAAAAATGAAGTATAGCTAGAAAAAGGGAAAGTAAGCCAAGGTGATACATTACCAAATTGGCCACAGCTTCCCAGCAAACATGGCACATCAGTCATAGGAGATAAATAATAAGGATTACAGAAGTCACATAGAACCACTGTGCTTAGGAACAGCCTTGTGGGAAGAAAGGGAAGGATATATTTGTTAGATGTTTTGCATCTCTTGTTTTTCATTGGTCAGCGTTTGCTTACAGGGCAATTACTCCCCTATACTATGGGTGGTGTTACTTAGTGAATCTTAATAGCATCTGGGGAAGCCAGAGTCTTCATAAATCTAATATGGTTGAACCTGGGCACTGGAAATGCTGGCTCGACCATGAAGGGACATGGGAAACAAAGGCCATACCAATGCCTTGTACTCATCCCAGGGGAGAATAAGACTGCAAGCAATGTTGGGTAATTGCACTAGTGGCCAGATCTCTGCATTGAGAAAGTGGCCTAAAGGATAGGTGGGGCCGTATACTTGGTCCAATCTACACTTCTTTCCTGTCTCACTTCCCTTTCACCCTCATTCTCACTGTCCTGGAATTAAAACCTCAGTGAAGCATCCATACAGAAGGTTTGCTGCATCTCTATTTTCTAGTCAACCCAGGTAAAATTGATTTGTTGTAATCCCTGCTCTGCCCCAGAAGCTAATTCAAAATAGACTTTTATAATTTAATTGTTTGTTTGTTGCTTAAAGATCCTTCCCTATTAACACCTGATCACTCTTATTGCCTCAACAGAAAGCACTGGCCTGACCACAGGCATTACAGATGCTTAATAATGAGAGGGTGGGTGAGTGAATAAATACATTGATGAGGCTAGCTCAAGATGATGTCAATCATTGGGTTGATTGACATAGGCTGGACATTGTGGTTTTTTGAATGAAAGTCTGAAAACATGGCATGTAGTCTTGTCTGTACAGTAAGGAACTCACGGATCTTGGACATGGAACTCTACCTCCTTAGTTTGGCAGCCAGGACTAAGTGGCTGTCAGATCTCCAACTACAGGAAGCCCAATTGATCAATGGCCCTGTTGCAATGCTTTGGAGTCCATCACCATGTTCATACTGAGGCCACAGTTTCAGATTGACCCCAGCCAATAACTGATTATGGAAAGGATGCAAAGGCAGGTGAATTCCCGGGACCCACATTCTTGTTTTGACAGGTGACTTTGTCTCAAAGTCTCCCTATGGGCTTCACGAAAACTTTCTGAGAACTGCACAGTCTAAAGCTCTTCCTACCCAATCGGCTGTCCTTCTGTCTCTCCTCCACAGGGCTGAGAGGAGCCGGATCCTCCACAGCAGCGTCAGGGTCTGGCTGCTGTCCCAGCCCCTTCTTTTACCTCCCCATGCTCCTCACAGGTATTTTCTTCTCTTAATACCATCTGTGTCTACTTCTTAGATGACCTGGATTAACATATCTGAGCTTGAGCTTCTTCATCTATAAAATACAAATTATAACTGTGGTGATAAAATTCTCGATATTGACGTGTTAGCTTTTGGGACTGCTTATGTTTCATAAAAGTAGTTATTTTGAGAGTATTTTTCATTTCATAACAGGAAGGAAAGTTAAGTAAACAAGTTTACTAAAATTCCACATCAATTCAATAACTTCGTGAACAGATTGATAAAAGAAAACACAATTAGGCTGCTGAAAGATGGGAAAAATTATCTTAAATACTGGTTCCTAAACCATCCTAGGAAGCAAGCACCATTGTCTACATATGAGCGATCATATGTAAATTACTCAGAACACTGTCCGGCATAAAATACACACTTAATAAATGTGAATTATTATTATCTCATGTCACTTGTTACTACTTACCTAAGCTGACACTTAGATGGCAAAAGTTAGCAGGCAAGCCATGGCCAATATCTAAACAAATCAGCATGGCCGTATTTTAAAAAATGTCATTTATGGTCACGTACATTTGAATTTTATATGATTTTCACATGTCACAAAATTTATTTCTCTTTTAACTTTTTTCCTATTACTTAAAAATGTTAGCAAATGCTGATTCACAAAGTATATTGCTAAATTATACTACATTATAACTAGATTGGAATTCAGGAATGGGTGGAGATAAAAGAGACATGAAAAATGTGGGGCTGGAAGAGGGGGCGGGGAAGAGAGAAAGAAAGAGAAAGAGAGAGACTGAAAGGGTGGGTAGAGAGAGAGAGACTTTTGGTCTTTGGTAGGACTTTGGTCTTTGGCTTTCCACCTTGTGGAATAGTGGTCCAAGACAATTAGATGTAAAGGCAATATAAGATAACTCTAGCTGACATTTTGGATATAGAGACACACAACAAGAACTGATGTCTTAATTCTGTCACTAACTTGAGTTACTCTATATTAGATGTCAGCAAACTACAGAATATGGACCAAATCCAGTCTGCCACCTGTTTTTGTGTGGTGGCCTACAAGCTAAGAATGATTTTACATTTTTGAATTGTTGAATAATAATTTGTGACATGTGAAAAGGAAATGAAATTCGAATTTCCATGATCATACATAAAGTTTTATTAGAACACAGCCACTCCAATTTGTTGACATGTTGCTTTTGGCTGCTTTCATGCTATAAGGCAGAGGTAAGCAGTTGCAACAGAGACAATGTGGTCCACAAAGCCTAAAATATTTCCAATCTGGCCCTTTACAGAAGGTGTTTTGTATCTCCTGGTTTATATCCATACTCGTGAATATCACATCGGGAGGGGGAGTCTGAATTCTAATTTATAATTCTCGCAAACTTTAAACACATGTGACCCACATCTAATGTTCAAGGAGAGGTTTTGATGGGAAGTGCTGATGCTCTTTTCTGAGCGGTGATATCAATAAAGTCGTTTCTGAGTCAGCAGATCCCAGGAACACACAGTCCCTTGCCTGCCACTTGGGTCGAGTTAATAAGTATCCAAGTAGGTTACGCTGTTTGTCCTGATTTGTGCCTGAAACATCTTAGTAATTATTAAATAGCTTCATTAAGCACTCACATTCCCTATCATACACTTCCAGCTTATTTTTAGTTGTATTTTTGCTATCCTCTAAATGGTTCTGTGGATTCATTGCCTTATCTATTATGTCTAATGTCATACTGAGCTGTACCTGGACATTAACATTTAGTTGAATGGCATGGTGGGATAACTAAAATTTCAAAAAGTTTTCTAACAGGCTCATCCATGTTGCTGCAAGTGGTAGAATTTCATTCTTTTTATGGATAAGTAGTATTCCATTGTGTATATGTAACACATTTTCCTTATTCAGCCATCCATCGATGGACATTTAGCTTGGTTCTATCGCCTAAGTAAATAGAGCTGCAATAAACATGGGAGTGCGGGTATCCCTTTGACCTGATGTTTTCCAGTCCTCTGGATATGCCCCCAGGAGTAGGATAGCTGGATCATATAGAAGTTCATCATCTGCAGTTGTTTAAGGAACCTCCATACTGCTCTCTTCTCCATAAATAAACAAATGAACAGTAAAGAGAGACAGAGGGAAAGAAAGAAAGAAACAACAATCACAGTAATACACTGAACTTTTAGAAAACTAGAGGTGGAAAAGGGGAGGGGAGGGAGGGGAAGAGGACAGAGGCTAATGAGGAACTGGTAAATGGACACAAAAAATGACTGTGTATTGTAATGATGAGTAAGCTAACTGTACTGATCTAACCACCACACATTCTACACAATTATCAAAAATCAACGTTGAACCCCACATGTATGTATAATAAAAAATAAAAAAATAAAAAGAAGAAAATAAAAACACAAAAGTTTTCTAACAATAAAGATTTTCCAAGGGGCTATGGAGTCCTTTATTTTATTTTATTTTTTTTAAGAATTTACAAATTAATTTTATTCTTTTGATTTTTTCCCCTTAAAGTCCATAAACAAGCATGTTAGAAGATTTCACAGTTTGATTAATTTCACTGTTCAAATAGTAAAACAGAGATATAGGGTCTTTATTAACCTGTGCCAGAGTTGATAGCATCTTTAAGATTATAACTTCTGAGTGTGTTAGACTAACTTGCTTTCTCTCAAGTGTTGCTTTAACATGTGGCTCTGCTGCCTCACAGATTTCCAGTTATTTATTTATTTGCCTGTCCTTATGATTCATAGGTAGTTCTGCTCTTTGGGTGCTTCTGTAAAATTTCAGAGTGAAGTAATTTCAGCTGAACCTTTCTTCCTTCCTTCTTTATTTATTTATTATTTGTTTATTTATTTATTTATTTATTGTTAATGTTATCTTCTCCATATACATTGTAGTTGATTTTCATGATCCTTAACCCATTCCTCTTCCCCCTCCTTTTCCCCACCATCATATCTGTTCACTTGTCTCAACAAGTTCAAGGAATTGCTGTGATTTTTGTGTCTTCTTCCCCCCCTCACCCTTTATTTGTTTGTGTTTTACTTGTTTATTTTTAGCTCCCACAAATAAGTGAGAACATGTGGCATTTCTCTTTCTGTGCCTGACTTGTTTCACTTAATATAATTTTCTCTAAGTCCATCCATCTTTTTGCGAATGGTAGTATTTCATTCTTTTTTATAGCAGAGTAGGATTCCATTGTTTAGATGTACCAGTTTCCTTATCCACTCATCTGATGGACATTTGGGCTGGTTCCAGCTCTTGGCTATTGTAAATAGTGCTGCAATAAACATGGGAGTACAGATGTCCCTTCTGCATGGTGATTTCCATTCCTCTGGGTATATTCACCATATGCTAAAATCAACTCAAAATGGATTATAGAATTAAATATACATCCTGAAACAATAAAATGCCTTAAAGAAAACAGAGGAGAAACACTCCAGGAAGTAGGAGTGATACAGACTTCATGAATACTACCCCCCAAAGCACAGGCAACTAAAGGAAAAATTAACAAATGGGATTATATCAATCTAAAAAGTTGCTGCACAGCAAAAGAAACAATCAACAGAGTGAAAAGACAACCAACAGAGTTGGAGAAAATATTTGCAAAATATACGTCTGATAAAAGATTAATATCCAGAATATACAAGGAACTCAAACAACTTTACAGCAAAAAAACAAATAACCCAATTACAAAAAGGGCAAAGGAGCTGAACAGACATTTCTCAAAGGAAGATATACGAATGGCCAACAGACATATGAAAAAAGTGCTCAACATCACTCAGTATCTGGGAAATGCAAATCAAGACCGCACTGAGATACCATTTCACTCCAGGTAGGATGGCTAAAATCCAAAAGACTGAGAATGAAAAGTGCTGGAGAGGATGCGGAGAAAAGGAACCCTCATTCACTGTTGGTGGGACTGCAAAATGGTGCAGCCTTTACGGAAGACGGTACGGAGGTTCCTCAAACAATTACAGATAGAACTACCATATGGAGTCTTAATTTAACCTATTGCTATATCTTGAATTAGGCTTTCTATTGTTTCTATTATTTCTAATAATTTGTTGTTTTTACTGATTTCAGCAATCAGTTATTTTCTCTTTCTTTTTCTTTCATTGATCTCCATGTTACTTCTTTGGGTAAATCCCCTTCTTGTCCTTTATTAAAAAATACAGCATTGGATAAAAAGAATAGAATTATTAACTGAAAAATGTTATGTTTAAACTCAGTAAGATGAAAGAAAAAAAGCTTGGAATAATCCAATTTTCTATTGTAATAATTGGGATGAGCACCTCACCGTTATGCTTATTTGATGCAAGTGCCTCTATTTGCTTGTTTTAGCTTATATATGTTCATTTGTAAGAGGCTGTATAATGCACCCTTAGTAAACACAGCACCTACATAGCTTACAGTTAGAGACTCAGTATTATTAAATATCAAATTAAACAAATCACATAGAAAGCATTTCCTTCTGACTCAATCTCAGCTGCATTTTGTCCTGTTCTACATTTTGGTGGACCTGACTGTGCAGATAAATGTATGACTTCACAAGCTTGCTTGACATGTGTGGAAAAGACAGCACATTATACTTATCAAGCTGACAGGATCCTGAAACACTTTGACATTGGTTGCTCTGGCTACTTTAGGCTGAGACAATTTGTTATACACTGATATCGGTTGACATCCCGTGTAAATATATCATGGGGGAAAATAGCCCATGAGGTGACAAAGTCCTGACCCAGAAACTTCTCTGGGAACAATAATTTCATTTGGATCCAACTATTGTGATTTTCCTCAGCCTAAAGAGTAAATGTGTTGACATGTACATGCTTGTTCCCTTGGCTAATATTTATTGAGCACCAGTTATAAGTTAAGGTCTCAGATATAAAGATGAATTATGACATTTTTAACCCCCTCAAGGTGTTCCATGTGTATCATAGAGACAGACTTGTAAATCATGCTCCAAGGGCATGTAACACATGCTATAACAGATCAATGTACAAGGGCCTTTCCTATGTACGTGGGAAGAAAGAGACTTCTTAGAGAAGGTCACCTCATGCTAAGAACCTGGGGATGTGTAGGAGTAACCAGGACAACAAGCACATACCATTCCAGACAGAGGGAGTGAATAGTAACTCATCCCTAAAGAGCCCTTTCTCACTGCCTCTCCACACCCTCATAAGCCAAAACTCACAGTATTCTTGTCCTTCTGAAGTCCCCAACCCTTCAATCTGGGTTGGCCATTTGACTCACTCTTGGTCAATAGAATGTGGCAGAATCATTGCTGTGTGACTTCTGAGGCTAGATCAAAAAAAAAACTTACAAATTCTATGTGGGCCACTTGGAACTCTTGCTTTTAGGATGTTCCATTTTGGAAGTGATCTCAGAAGTTCATGTGCATGAGGTCTTCATGTCATAAGCAGCCTGAGACATGTAAGCAGACTCTGGTGGATGAGACCTCACACTGAGAAGAGGCTAAGAATCTCAGACGGAGGCCCCAGACATGTGCGTGAAGAAACTGTCTTGGAAGTATGTCTTCCAGCCCCAGCCACCTTATCTGGAGCCATAGAGAGTTGAGCTCTTCCTAAATTCATGATCCTCAAAAACATAAGCAAAATAGATGGCTATTTTAAGCTACCAAGTTTTGGGTAGTTTGTTATATAGCAATGAACAACCAGAATAGAGGGCATACATACAAAATGCAGAGGTGTAAAAATCCCATTCTAACACAGAAATAGCAAGTAGTTTAATAGCTTAGTATGGCTGGAGGAAAAAATGCAAGGGCAAATATATTAATTAGAACATTTACAATTACAAGTGTGGGGACTCCAGCTCAATCTGTCAATCTGAGTTCAAAGGTAAAGCTGACTTCAAGCATAAACAGGGCAAATAACTCAAATGAGATTATTAGATGTCTCCTCCTTCTTCTCCTCCTTTTCCTTCTTTTTCTTCTCTCTCTTTCTCTCTCTCTGTCTCTCTCTCTGTCTCTGTCTCTCTCTCCCCCCCCCGCCTAATATTATACTTGCCACTCTTTTCCACATAGTGGGGAAGATGACAATAAACAGCTTCCACTTCATATTATTTTAGTTTTATAATCATTTTACGTCCAGTTCCAAACTGAGTAACCCAAAAGAAAGACTCTTACTGGCCAGACATGGTTCACTTTCCCATCCCTGGAGCAAACACTATGGTTAGTAAAATGAGCTATTTCAGATTACTGGGTCAAGGCCAAATTTTTTGCCCAGGTATGGAAGGTGCTGTGGGTAGAATTCCCACACTAATCAAATTAATAATATAAGAAATAAGCCATTTCCCCAAGGAATAGGAGGTGTTAAACAATAGCTGTTCACTATGGAAAGAAGAGCAGAAAGTAACATATTTCAGCAGGTACTTGTCATGAGAGGTGTTATATTTGGAGTGCAGATATAGCCAGAAATTTTACCAGAGTGTGCTGTATAGTCACTTTATTCTATAATTGATTAGATGTGCTCTCTTGGTTGTATAGTTTGCTAAAGACTTGGGTACTTTTTATTTAAGTATTTGGCTTTACTTTGTTTTACTAAAACAAAAATGTGAAGTTGCTTTTCTCTTTGTGGGAAAAATAGTGAAATATAAGCATTGAGTTTTCTTGAAATTGTACAGATGGGTTTCTGTCAAGAAAACCATATTCTCTCATTTAGTCTCTTTGTTACTCATCAGTGATGTATTGTTTCAAGATGCTCAATAATGGAATTTAGACTGTAGCTATGGTTTCCACTCCTTCCATCCTTCATTCATTCACTAAATATTTAATGAAATTGTCCTTACCTAGACTAGATAGATGAAGGAAGGAAGGAAGGAAGGAAGGAAAAGAAGAAAGAAGTATGTAATTAGCCTTGAGTTTTTCAGTGGCCTTAAAAAGTGGATATGAATGCACAAAGACGGTCAATTCTACCAGTTCTGATCTTCCACAAAAAAATCCCATAAAACTTAAGTTTTCTTCCAGCATTTAACTCAAAAAGGATGTTTCTCAAATGAAGCTTCATATGGAAGATACAAAAAGGAGAGAAGAGGTACTTAACAATGTCTTTAATTATGTCTTTCTAACAGAAATACAAAATCTAGAAAATTTTTGAAACAAATAAGAGACAGCCACTACCCTCAGTCCCTTATACAATGGTATATGAAAGAGGTATAATCATTGAAGAATGGCAATCTTTGTGATTTGGTTGTTCTATAGCGGGTATGCCTGGGGCATTATGGAAACAAAGGGGATATGGTGTTAACACATCTGGGTCTCAATGGACTTATTTCTTCCTGTGGGCACACACGTGCTATGGAAGTCTGGCCACTCTGCCAGCAAACACGGTGAGAAGAACTCAGGAACATATGGACTGGGTGGGTAGTTTATCAAAGCTGTCAGATGTCCATTAGATGACTCTAGATAGGGCTGCAGAGGCAGAAGAGAGAAAGGCTTGGGGGAACACAGGACGTGGATACCTAACTGAGGATGCCTTAGAAAAGGCTGACTTCTTCCCAGCTGCCTTGGCCTGACTCTTTAAATATGAAGTCAGGGAAGTGAGATAAAATGTTATTTTAAGGATTTCCCCCTGAAAAGAAGAAACTGACATTTTCTTCCATGTTAAATGGTTACTATCATTGACAGCTACCAGGAATATCATTCAGTATTGCTACAGTGTACAGCGGGGTTAGGAAAAGGCAAAAAGCATGAGAATCTTTCCTGATGTGAAAAAGGGGGGCAAGGGGGAGTACGGGGTAGTAATTAAGGAAGAGATTCTGAGGACAAATTTGGGGGTATGAATTTTGACACCATTACTCATTAACTCTTTGTTCTTGAATACATTGCTTAATCTCTCTGTGCCTCAGTATCCTCATTTGTAAAATAAAGATAATTTTACTTACCTCATGGAATTGTTGAAGGGATTAAAATCATTTATGTAAAATGCTGGGAACAGCAACTAGAATGCAGGTCACTCAATACATATGTTAATTGCAATTATTTTGTTTGTGTAATATATTAATAATAGCAGTGTTGTTACATGCCTTCTCTTAGGATATCTATCTCTGTCTATCACCATTCTCTCTCTCTATCTCTCCCTCTATCCAAGCTATCTATTTTTTTACACAGAGATACACAATATACCCCATCTCAGAGGTGTGAAAACTGAGGCACAAAGAACTCTCAGCATCTCTGTCAGTAGATCTGGCTCAGTTATTTTAACTGAAAAACTAGTTGACGATAACATCAATTAAGTTTACGATGAAGTTAATTTCATTAACTGCGCCTGAAGACACAGGTTAAATGTGTCATGAGATATGCTATTAACAACCAGTCTTTCAAATGTCATCAGCAGCATCCTTGCTCACTAATGTGTTCTTCCAAGGGGTGCACTTTTCATTCTGAAGGAGCTGGGCTCACAGCATGAACACTGTGTATCACTGTATCATGTCAAGCAGTGCTTCTTCAAAGGGTAGAGAAAAGAAAAAACAAAATCAACTTTGGAACATTTTTAGTTACACAAATCAAGTACCTGAAACCTCCAAGTTATACAACATACTGGTATGGCACATTGTTTATGAGCACAAGCTCTGTAGCCAGGCTCCCTAGGAATGAACTGGCTTGGAAACTTCCTGGCTGTGTGATCTTTAGCCAATACACTAAACTCTTTTTCATCTAGATTCCTCCTCCGTAAAATGGGGTAATGACGGTTCCTACGTCATAGAGTGGTTGTGAGAATAAAATGAATTAATACATGAAAGGCACTTAAGAGAGTACCTGGCACATACCAAGAACTCAATATGCTATTTGCTGTACACACACACACACACACACACGTATATAAATGTGTGTATAAATGTGTGTGTGTATATATATATTGTTTGTTTGTTTAAAAAACCCTATCAGTGAAGTTAAATCATATACTCATGCAATCATTTCTTTAGCTGTGGACTCAACAACTATGGCTCCCACCAGGCTCATTTTGTGCCTCTATCTTACTTCTTTTCACCAGCCAATTGAATTCTTTTTAGGCCCTCCAATATGCTGAGTGCTTTCTGGTGTCATGATTTTAGTGTTGGCGATTTTTATTTCCTGAAAAGCTTTTCCCCTGGTCTTCTTATCCTTCAGGGCTCATGGCTCAGTTGATGGTCAACAACTCAAAGCAGAGGTCCCTGACCATTCCCCACCCCACAGTCTTCCTCACCACAAAATGATGCCTGACTTCAGTGCCCTGTTTCCTTCATAGCATGTGTCACAATGCAGTTATTTCATTATTTGTTTTTTTTTAAATTTCTTCTGCTTCCCCAGTCAATGGTAAGCTCCAGGAAGGCAGAAAACCTTTCTTCCCTTTTCACCATTTTCCAAAGATGAGTAGATGAAATTTAGGTATAAATAATAGGGCAAAACAGAACCTGGTTATATTATTCTTCTCTTAGAGTTAAATATCAAATTTCTAGACTTTGACATTATATCTATTTGTATCCATTGTCCCAAAGGTGTGATGTAAAACTGGCATAACTCACCTCAGGGTCTCTTAGTGCATCAATTTAGATGCATAATACACAGACTCATAAAATCTTTGACTAAAAGAGATCTAAGAAATCTCAACAACCAGTGTGAAACATATTAATAATGCGAAAGCAGAGTGGTGAAGGGAAGGGATGCTATGTCTAATACCGTACAGCTCATCAGAGTGAGATCTTTTCTCCCCATCCAGTACTTTCTCTAAATCATCAGTCTTTATCTGTTTTCACAAGTAATTGGCTTTCGTTACTGGCAGCCAGAATAGCTGCCTAACCTGTGTAGCTGATCTACCATTTCACCTCAGAGACCTATTGTAGAGGTCCCTGGTCTTGAAAAGCATGTATTCAATAGAAACAGAATTCTGTACAGTAATCATAATTTATCATTATAGGGAGAGCTATGCAAGGTCAAAGTAATTGAGTGTTTACTATGATCCAGTCTTGTTTGCAGTGTGTAATATGTGTTAACTTGTGGAATCTTCACAACTCTATGTGGTAGGTACTATCATCATGTCCATTTCACAAAAGCTGAAACTGGGGCACTGCTTCAGCAACACTGCCAAGGTTCTCCAGAAGAGCAGGGATTTAAACCTTGCTGATCTCTCCAGCGAATGCCCTTTAAACTATAGTGTCATCCTGCTCTGCGCAAAGCAGAGTAGGATGACTTTGGTGAAGAGGGCAAACTACTTAGAGGAGATCATAGTGGGCTGGGCCTTGAAGGACCTGATGGATCCTTGGAATTTCCTCTGGCCAATCTTTCTTCTACAATAATATCTTTAGCAGTTCATTCTGACTGGGAGTTTCCTTTTTCTTTTTTCCTGCACACATGCATGCTCATGTCCAGAAAATTTGGATTGGCCTCTTCCTCCTTGTTCAACTCTCTACTTCTTCTGTCAGGTCAAGTTTTATGGTGGTAGCTCAAAACACTCCTCCAGAAAGGTATCAAAGATTTGCCATCAGATTTGCCATTTGTGTGTGTGTGTGTGTGTGTGTGTGTGTGTGTGTGTGTGTGTGTTCCACTGCTCCTGACAACTAGCTCATTGTGGTCATGGCCGTCATTCTATTCAAGCTTTAGCTATTCAAGCCCCTGTTCCCTGATGCATGTAGATCACACACTGGCCAGTGCATATAAATTCCTGTTGTTTATATGTAGTTAATTTTATGTGTCAACTTGACTGGGACATGGAATTTACCCCCTTTTCTTTTCTGCCTGAGTGCTTGAGCTAGAACATCTCATCTCGTCTTCTCCTGCCCTTGGACTAAGATTTATTTACACAATTGGCTTTTCTGTTTTTCAGGTCTTCAGACTTGGTCTAAATAACACCACCAGCTTTGCTGAGCCAGCTTGTGGACAGGAAACAGATAGTGGGACTTGTCAGACTCCATAATCTCTCTCTCTCTCTGTCTCTCTCTGTCTCTCTCTGTCTCTCTCTCTCTCTCTCTGATAAAATCTCCTATTTCTGTGGAGAACACTGACTAATCCATCCTGAGACCTTCTCCCTATTTCAGATCCTGAACACAAACCTAAAGATGAACTCTTGCTCACCTCTGTTTGCTTCCATTCCTTTGGGGATTCACTGAGATGCTTATCACCACAAATATATTTTCTTTTAAGTACCTGTTTAAATTTTGTAGAGGTTTGCAATGGAGAAGGGATATTGAGTCAGATTTCTCAGTAAAAACAGTTTGCCATCTCGGCTGAAATTTACATAAATATGATTTGTAGTGTACACTACTTTTTCACAGACTTGTTCTCAGTTAGTCATAAATACCCGACAGATTAAATATCACTGTTTTTATTTTACAATGGTGATACCGACTCAGACATTTTATGATTAAGCCTGCAGAGAGGTATGGCTGGGGCATGAATATGTCTTTTACAATTAAGCTTAAGTCAGAGGAGTCAGGAGCAAGGAGTAGGACGTCAGATAATGGGGATTGTATTCAGATTCCACTGCTCATGAACTGTGAGACCATGGACATTCTCACTTAGCACCTCAGTTTTCTGATCTGCAAAATAGAGTCATAACTCTTACAACAAACCATTGCTTATGTGACACATGAGTATAGTGCCAGGCAATTTGCAAATATTCTCTAAAAGGTCATTATTATTACTTTTAATAGCTGGTCATCTTTTCATTGCCCATAGGTAGGTTAAATTTCGAATTCTGGCTGTAATTAAAGTATGCTAGCAATCTGAAATGACAAATGTGAGAAGCACTTAAAAGCAATATCAATTTTGTCATTATTTCAGAATTGAGTAAATTTCCCTCTGCCTTTATTGGCTCTTAAATAGTGAGATTGTTTTGTGATCCTGGAAAATGCAGATTTATGTCAGTATTGAATTTTGGGTCACAAGATTTTATTTTATGATCGATGGTGACATTTACCCCTCACGTGCTTTCCTATAAGGTTTTGTGAAAATTTATCATATTTCATATTACTAGTAAATCTTCAATTTGCCACGTGGGGCAAATTTGAAAAGATGGCTCAATGGTGTGTGTTCTCATGTAAGTTCCTCTTGTTTCTTAACTAACAGTGCTGAACAAGCCTAGTATATATTTCTAGTGGTCATTAATGGTACTCACTTTTGTTTTTTTGAAGGACTTTCTGCAGACTAGAGTAGTACTTCTTAATTTTAACATGTACAGACATCACTTGGGGCTCTTGCTAAAATGCAGGTTCTGATTCCATAGGTTTGGAAGGAGATTCTGCATTTCTACCAAGCATCCAGGTCATGCCAATGCTGCTGGTCTATAGACAAAACTTTGAGTAACAAGACTCTGATAATTATTTAAGATGACTAAGACATTTTAAAATATACACATTCCTGGGCCCTACTCTCAGAGATTCTGATTCAGTGAAACTGGGACCAGATGTCTGTCTTTGTGAATATCTGCATAGATAATTCTGATACTATGTCCTGTTTTGGAACTGCCCAAGTATACTGTAATTATGAATGTTTTGATTAATCTGGATCCAGTCTACCTTTGCAGACTGCCCTTCTACATCATGTTCTTACTCTATGCTGCAGTGACATCAAATTACTTACAATTTCCTGAATATGCTATCTTTTCAAGGGCTGTTTCCTTTGCTTAAAAATATCATATTTCACTCTGTTTATTGAGGAAATGACTACTTATCCTTAAAGACCCAGCTCTAGTATCACCTCCTACAAGAAACCTGCCCTGAATGCTCTAGCCCAGTGGTTCCCAAATAGAGGCAATTTTATCTCTCTCCCACTTTAGGAACATTTGATAATTTCTGTAGACATTTTTGGTTTTCACAATTTGGGGGAGTTGCTACTGGAAACTACTGGGTACAGGTCAGGGATGCTGCCAAACATTCAAAAATGTATAGGGCAGCCCCCACAACAAAGAATTATCTAGCCACAAATGTCAATAGTACTGAGGATGAGAAATCCTGCTGTAGGCTGAGTTAGATGTCCCTCTTTTAGGTTCCTCCTGAATGGTACTATCCGATCACTTATCACACTTAATTTTTTATTATCTCTTTTTCTGTCTCCCCCATAGCCTGTTAGGTCCTTGGATGAGGAATTATTTCTTTCATTCCCATTTCTATTTCTCACAGTGTGTGTGTGTATGTGTATGTTTATATGTGTATGTACAGTTTTATATGATTTATGGTTATATATAATTACATATTTATAACTATTGAAAAAATAAATGGGCAATGAGATCCTAGCATGTATAACTGAATCTACAAATAAACTCCTATGCAATAGTGTTTTTGGCGGGCAGATGGACTAACCTAAGCATGTAGACAGATTCATGGGCTCTGGTTGAGGGTAAGATGCTACTCTAGCCTGAAAGGCATAATATCAAGTCATCAATCACCAACTATAGAGTCAACCTCTTGAGTAAAAACTCCATTTATCGTTTGCCAATTGGAAGGAATACAATTGACTAGAACCAGCTGGCTTTGGCCTCTTTGAAAGGCTGTGACCTGTTTAATCAGTTTGGAATGCATCCATAACTTTGAAGGTGGACCAGGAAAGATGGCAAACATGGATAGAATCAGCTAAAACCAGCAATCTCCCATTTAAAGTGTTTGATGTAGGAGACACAATGATTAAAAAAGAAAAAGCTATGGGACTGGGGTCAAGGGTAAGAGTAAGAGGATGGCTTATTCTTTATGACTGCAATAGCTGACAAACTGTGTTTAGTTTGGAAAGACCTAAAAAACCTCCTATAACTCAGCTCTGTGCTCCATTTCATCAACAGTGCGGGGAAATAATGAAATCCGCAGTTCCTGCTTTCTGTCTGTCATCTAAGCCATTTCAGGGATAGTAACCCTGGGCCATGTCTTTCAGTTGGAGCCATTTCCCTGGGGAGATGGAGTTATTAATAAGACATACATTGAAGGCTCATATACTTTCTCCTACCTGTTTTTGATTTTCCCTCTTCCTAATGCAATTTCACTGATCTCTTGGACACCAGACAAACAAGGGAAACTCTTCACTTATCACGCTTTCCAAACTTGCTCCACAGATTGAACTGCCATACCATGTGCAAAACACAGACCTAAGATGTTGGAAATGTTCTCTTACATTTGTATGGGATATTCCTTTAGAAGAGCACATGTTACTTGATTTATTTTATCCTCACCCCACTGTGGTCATTCACTTGCCCCAAATGGCAATCCCTCCATAATCTTAATTTCAAACATCTTCTCTCTCCAAATACCTTTAGTGTTTGTTCCTTTTAATAACCCAATTTAATATTTCCTGAAGCCCATTAAAACTTAGAGATACTTTATTTTACCTTCACCTTTCCCATCATGATCTCAGTCAGCAAATTCCAAGGTCTGTTATCCATCCCCTTTTACACCTCCTCAGTCCCTCTAACATTCTCTCCCTTTATACTGTATTAGCCTAGCTGAACATCAACTCTCGTTAATTCCAACTCTCTTCCTTTTCTACATATGGACCTGAACAGCTGAAGGTGTCTGGAGGGAACTCCCCTTCCCCTCACCCTACTCTGATACACACATACACAGGTACATCCATGTTTACTAGTTTCCCTTTAGATTTATGACTGCTAACCTTATGCCTCTTAACACTACTTCAAAATCCAACTCAGCTCTCTAGATCAGGGTTTGGCAAATGTTTTTTGTAAAGGGGCAGATAGTAAGTATTTTAAGCTCTGGATGTCATATGGTTGCTGTCACAATTCAGCAATCATAGCAGGACAGCAGCCATAGACAGTACATAAATGAATGGGTGTGGCTCTCTTCCAAAGAAACTATTTACAAAAACAGGCAGTGGGCTGGGTTTGACCTCCAAGCTGTCGTTGGATGACCCTGCTCTAGACTGTTCAATCTCCTCCTGTCCTAGAAGACTATTTTATATTTTCTGTCTTTTCTGAAGCTTCTACATTTATTCCCCAACCATGCCAACTCTTTGCTATTAACCTCGTTCACTGTTTTATTAAAACATTAAAAGCAATAGGAGAGGAGGAGTCACATCTTTCATCCACGCTGTTGGGTGTGTGCCCATTTCACTCTGCGTTCTGTCCTATTCCTGTGGATGAAATAGCCATGTTTCCCTCTGTGGCCACCCCACCCCTTGGGCACTAGATCCCATCCCCTCTCCTCTACTTAAGGGAATAGTCCAGCAATCCACTCCTCTCTTTCCTGCACTATTAATTTTTTCCTCTTTGCTGAATTATTTATATCTGCATTAAAATATGTTGTTATAGTTCCCATCCAAAAAAAAAAGAAAGAAAAGATGAAGAAAAAAACCATCCCCTGACCTCACATTCCTCTTTAGCTACAGCCCCATTTCTTTCCTTCCCTTACAGCAAATCATAGTGAGTTATTTGTACTTATCTCCCTTTCCTCTCCTCCTGCTCTTTCTTGAACCTGCTCCCATCAGATTTCCATCCCCCACCATTCTGCTAATGTGACTCTTCATAGTTGACCTACCCCAGTTCCTTCTCATTGCCAACTGCAGCATTCACTATTTCAATCCTCATTTTAGTCTGTATCTGAGACACATATGAGTATAAGAAAATTGGTAGTGGCCTCCTCTTTGCTACATTGTCTTTATGTGGCTCCTGGGACCTACTCTCTCCTGTGGCCCTCTATATCTTTGGCTCTTCCCTGAAATCATCCCCCAGCATGATTTAAGTGGCCTGCAGGTTGCAGGTCAGATGTCATTTTTCCAGACACCTTCCCTGATCATGCCACATACAATAGCAACCCCACCGCCGTGCCCCCATCGCCTCACCTGCGTTATTTTCTTCACAGCACTTATCACTATAACACTCATCATATATTTACATACATTTGTGTTTTGTCTTTGCCTCCCCCACTAGAATGTAAACTCCTTGAGTGCAAGGATAGCATTCTGTGCACTGTCATATTCCCAACACCTAGTACAGTTTCTGGCATGTATAGTAGACACTCAATAAATAGTTGCTGAATGAACGAATGAATCTTTTAAAGTCCTTCTGCACACACAGTCATATGACATGCTCATAATCATCTCTTGAGCGTGTTTATCCTCTTTTTCTACAGAGAAGTCTTAAGCGCAAAGTGGGTAAGTGATCTGTACAAAATCACATTACAGGTCAGAAGCAAGCCACATTTTTTTTTTCCCAGAGATGGCCATTCAGCCTGTTTTTAATACCCCAAATATGAGACCCTGGCAGAAGCCTATCTTATTTCACTGTTGAGGAGCTATTCATCTATGCATCTATGAGAAATTTCCAACCTAAAGTTCTTTCCCCAATCCCTACTCGATCTGACTAAAATTCTGTATTTCTGCCACAACTACACAAACCTATCTTCAAAAAAAAAAATGCATACCTGAATTTTCATAAACTGTTTCTGTGCATGTATTTCCTTTATGTACTATATAAACTACTTTTTTTGAGTACCTAAAAGATGTTTCCACCTTGGTGAAACATTCACCACTGTCTTTGATCTGTTATTTTTTTTTTCTGTGTTTCCATAGCACAGTACAATCCCCATCATAGTGTTCAGTTCTGTGATTTCTATCTGCCTAATGGCAGGAGCATGTCTTATTTGTCTTGTCTTCTCCCAGGCTTATAACAAAACAATCCTAATAAAATTTAATTTTTGTAGTCAGGCACTATACTTGGCACATTACCTATATGATTTCATTTAATCTTCACAATGCTATGAGGTAGGTACAAGTACATGCCCATTTTATAGATCAAAAGGAGGATAAGAGAGTGCAATAATGTTTTCATGGCAACTGCACCTAATAAACATAAGAGCATGAACCCACCCACACCCATGTCTGTTTGACTTTAATGACCATGTCCTTAACTACTACGTCATACTCACAGTAATTTTGAGTGAAGGAAGGAAAAAGTAAGCAAATGAGAATGAATGAAACACGACATCCATCTCCCATCATTTGATCTCTCCTGGCCTGCTGGAGAAACAGAGATTAATTATGTCCATTCTTTAAATAATGACCTTATCAATCTTTGAAGAGGGCAACTGTCATCCCACCAGGTCTCTTCTGCAACATCGTCTTACTGTCTTGGCCACTGCAAAGGCTCCATGACCTCCAACTGGTTAGTATTTCCAGACCTCTGAATGTTCAAAGGGGTCACCATGAGCCTAAGTGTGTGATCTCTAACAACAGTGGATTCTGGGTAGAAGAGTATAAAAAGAGCGTTTAAGGGCCTAGGTAGCTTTGAGTGACATCTGGCTCCAGCACACACTGGCTGACTGCTTTTTTGCTCAGATACTTTATCTCCATGTGAATTAGTTTTTTCATCTGTAAAATGGGGTCAATAATGTGCCTCATGGGTTGTTAAGAGGATTAAATAGTCAATATTTATAAAGTGCTTAAGAAAGTACCTGATGCATAGTAAACTCAAATTAATTATTTGCTAAATAAAACTGATTTCTCCAGGTCTCCCTTGTGCCTGACTTTTAGCAACACAGTAAAAAAGGCGTTGGGCTTTGTGGTGGGTGATTTTTAACTTTCCCTCAGAAAGAGCACAGAAGGGACAACAATTTAGACTTTGTCTCCCTGGGGCTAGTAATTTCTTCTGACTTATTTGACCTGTCAATTCAGAGATGAAAAAGAAAAAAAACTACCAAACACCTAGTCAGTTCAGTTAAACATCAATTTGGCTGGTTATTTTACATTTAGCTGACTGGCTCTTTGCCTAAAGAGATCAAAATGGCTTTTTTTGGGGTGGGGGGTGGGCATCACCTGGACACAGGGAACTGACAAATGAATTTTGAATTTAGGGAAATGGAGACTGTGATGACTGTCCTGGGGCATGACCACGCCCAGGGCCATGACTCCAGGGCATGAAGGGGAAAATCACCAGGCTAATTAGGTTCTTGTTGGTAGCCAAATGTTATTACTCATAGACATGAAGGCCTAAATTGATTTTACTTTCTCTTTTTGGCAAAGTGTGCCAGATCTAGTTGTGCCTGGCTGCTGCCTGCTGTGTGGATCCAGGGGACATGATTGCTGTTCTTTTCCAGTAGGAATAAGAGAGTTCCCTTCTGAGCTTTGTCACCTCCATATGTTTTGATTTTTCTCCCCAATGCATATCCTAAGAGCTTAATAAATGTGCTCTGAGTGAGTGCAGCATGGGGTCTTTAGTGAATATGCACTAAACTAGACTAAGGTTCTGAGTTTAAACAAGATCAAATTGAGAGGCATGGGTGATACAAAAACATACTCACTGTGTTGCTATAACAGAATGCCCGAGACTGGGTAATTTATAAAGAAAAGAGGTTTATTTGGCTCACGATTCTGGAACAGCTGTATCTGAGGTGGGCCTCAGGTAGCTTCTATTCACGGCAGAAAGCTTCAGGGCAGCAGGTGGGTATGAGAGCACATGGTGGGAGGAAGCAAGAAAGGGGAGGTGCCAGGGTCCTTGAAACAACCAGCTCCCATGGGAACTAACAGAGCAAGATCTCACTCACTACCCATCCCCCACCAGAGAATTAACCTATTCATGAAGGATCTGCCCCCATGACCCAAACAGCTCCCAACAGTTTTACATTGTTGATCAGATTTCCACACGAGCTTTGAAGGAGTACAACATATTCAAACTATATCACTCACTTTTTAGGGGAACAGTTTGGTCATGAAGGTCAGAATTGTTCCTCTTTAGAATTTTACTTAGACAGAATCCAATGACATTACCAACAGCTGGTGCCCCTTTATGAGAAAATTTGCCAATTTCCAGCTGAGCAATGTTCGACAGACCAGGTAGGTAGGCATCCCTCAAAAAAGACAGAGTGAAATGTGTGCATGTGTGTGTTTTATGGTATCTGGCCTCTCATCACTATAATCAGCTGCCATTAGGGGTTAGTGCTGGCCAGCCAATTCCTCTGTTAATGAAACACTCCAAACCTTAGACGGCATTGTCTTCCCCAAAACTCCAACAAATGCTACCTCCCACCTCTGTGATATTGTGGCTACAGCCGTGTCCTGTGATGAGGGGTTGGATCTTCAGCAGCAGAGGTGTACAAAAGCCTGTGCGTAAGTCTTCATTTATCTGTGCTCCTTTTTCTCACAGAATGCCTTTCCCCATGCAAGCCATTTCTTTGTCATCACTTCCTACTGATGTGGTAATATCTATACTCTTGCTATTCAAAGTATTGTGACCTGAACAACAGTATGGGACATCATCTTGGAGCCTGTTAGAAAAGTAGACTCCCAGGGTCCACCCCAAACCTATGGAGTGAGAATCCTCATTCTCACAAGACGCCCAGGTGAATTTAGTTTACTTTAAAGTTTGAGAAGCACTGTACTGGAACAGTATTTCCCACAGAATTGTTGACAGGGGTATAGGAGTTGATTTTAAGGTAGTAAGTTAGATATTTTTATGTTTCTCAGGAATCAGGTTTTATTGATATTGAATGACATAGCAATGAGAATTCCCTTCCCAGTTCTCTCCCAGCCCTCTTGTTTAGAGAGAGTTTAGGTTCTAAGCCACACGTTTTAACATTTCTTTAATACTTGTGCCTCTCCCTTTTCACAAAGGAAGTGAAGGCTCAGCAACCTTTGTCCGTCAACAGTATCTAGCTGTAATTTAGTAATAATAATTACTCATCACTGTGTTTTTATGTATATTTTCTATTTGTAGTAAATGGAGATGCTTTTCCTTCAATGGCATTGGTATGAAGTCTAATCTATAAATGAATTTATTTCTGTTAAAAAGATAATTTGCATTTGTATGGAAATTTTAAGTAAATAATAGTGGTGTGTGGATAAAGCAAAACTCATGCAGATGCTATTTAAATGGTTGTAGCTAAACAAGTGTTGCTTTAGAGGTCTGGAATTACAATACGGCCTATAGCGGTACTTCTCAAACTTTAATGTAACTAACTAGAGATCTAGATATAATGAAGATTCTGACTCAATAGGCCTGGAATGGGCTATGGGACCTGAGATTCTGCACTTCTGAGTTCCAGGAATTGGTGTTGGTGCCAATTTCACTATTTCTGTGGATACTTTGTATGGCAAAAGTCTAAGGGAAAGAAGCCCGAAAGGACTTCAACTAGTGTGAGCAGAAATTTCTTAACATCCTGATCCAACCAAGCTCACCAAGGGATTATACTAGTAATTAAGGCATTGCCTGCCCACATTTTTTCATATTAGCAGTTCTTAAAATTTAATGTTTTTTGGAGTATTTGTTAAACCACATTTGATGGTCCCACCCGCATAGTTTTTGATTGAGTAGGTTTCAAGAATGACCTGAGAATTTGCATTACTAGCAAGTTTGAGAAGATGGTGATGTTGCTTGTTTAGGACTTTGAGACCCATTTCTCTTTCTCCATATACAACCCTCTTAAAACCACTGGTGGTGATAGGAAGACGGCAGGGAATCAAGTTGCCGAGCCAAATATCACCTTAATTTGACCCAAATCTTACCAAATCCAACAAATTATGGAAAATTCTGGGACCCCAAAACAAGCAAATCATGGAATTAGTGGTAATTTACATGATTCTAGGAAAGTGTGGGCAAGCTGCAACATCCTGGCCAAAACACCCACAGTGAAAGACTATACACAGACACAGTATATTTGACTTAGCAGGTGAGAGGGGAACCTTGGAAGTCTGAAGAGGCAGCTTGTATTGAAGAGTGAATTGGCGACAAGCTTAGGAATGCTGTATGAACGAAATGTAGACTTGAAGTTTCTATGCATACAACTTCATGTTAACTATCTTCAAATCTTTGGAAGTACTATCCTCTCAACCTGGGGTGTCATGGCATCTCCTCCCCTCCATGCACTATCAGTCTCAGCTCAAGTACCACCTCCTCCAGAAAGTCCTCCATGAACACCAGGCTGGCTGAGTTATGTGCTCTTCTTTCTCACTGCTCCAAAAATAGCCTGTGAGTAACTTTACTATTCCATTACATTGTTTTCTCATTGTCTGCATATGTATAGTTTTGCATTTCCAGTGCCTAAGAAAATACTTTTGACATACAGTGAGCATGAATTAAATGGTGAAAGAATACATAAGTAAGGGAGATAATATAATCTCTAATTTCAGAAGCAGGCTGGTCCTAATATTTCATCAGATTAAGTGAAGGTCTAGGAGGACAGGAAGAGTTAGCCTTCAGGATGGGAGGAGGCTCTCAGTTGCCTTCTGAGCAAGGCTAGTGACACAAATGCAGAAATATTTAAAAGAAAAGAAAAGATCACTTAACTGCAAAAGTTACGTATGTTCACTTTATGGAGTATAAGGAAAGGAACAGAGAATAAAATAATAATTGCTATGCTACTGCCTAGAGATAACTATTGTTGCTATTTGAGTATATCTTCTTGTATCTTCTTTTTCTATAGAAGAGTTATGTGTGATGTGTGTTTCTATTGAAATCATAAAGCCTGTACAATTTTGGCTCTCATTTTTTAATCTTTCAATACGTATCTCCAGAATTTGTACCTATTAGTGAAATATTCTTTTCAAGCATACTTTTTGTTAGCAGGGTAAAATTCCATCATAAGACCAGAATTTCCAAATATCAGCATGACCAAAATTTTGGGATGGATACTTATTTGTCATAGAGGCTTACCTGTGCATTGTAGAATGTTTACTAGCATCTCTGGACTCTACCCACTAGATCTCCCTGTCCCGCAGATGTAATAATCGAAAACGTCTTCAGACATTGCTGAATGTCCCCTGAGTTACAAAATTGTCCCCACTTGAGAATCAATAATAAAGAAGAACCATCATACACACACACACGCTCACACACACACATTCATAAACATTATATATATATGTATATATATATATACACACACACACACATATATTAACATTCGTCTGTTGATGAACATTTCAATTGTTTCATTTTTTTTAGTAAAGTATATTCAGTTCAAAGAATGAATATTTGTTAATTTCTCTCTCTCTCTTTTCCTTAATTTCTTTCAAGTTTCTCTGGGCTGGCAATTTCTAATTGACTGAGTAAAGGAGATGACCAGGGTTAAGAAGACTATTTTGGAGCCAGTGTGGGTCTGGAGCCAGTGTGAGTAGGAGGACTGACCACTTGTGATAAAATACTTTGCTGTGGGGTGGATATATCTATTTGAGAGTGCCTGGATCAGAAGAAATAGTGCCAGGACAACTCTGCACCAACTTATGTTATAATTCTTTTCCTTCTCATATTTCTCTTACCCTCATCTGCCATAGAAAACATAAAAGCATATGTTTTTTAAGCCTCCATTTACTTTATCTGTAAAATAGCATAATAATAGTACACAATACCTGTTATGACGATTAAATGGAAAAATGCCCGTCAGGTGTGTTATTACAACACCTGGACAAGTAAATATTAACAATTTATTATTTATTGTAAGCTCTATTTAAAGACAGGAAAGAGGTTGGTGTGGCTGGAGCCTCATGGATGAGGGAAAGCGATCTAGGAGGTCCAGCAGTAGACAAGGAAGTCAGAGGCCAGATCATACAATCTTGTAGGACAGCACAGTTTGGATTTTAAATGTAATGAAAAGTAACTGGAGGGTTTGCAGCTGAAATTTGACATGATCTCATTCATGCTTTAGAAAGTCTGTTTACCTTGCAGAGAGAATGAAGCATAAAAGACGAGAGTCCAGGTGGTAATCTCTGTAGTCCAGGTGTTAGGTGATGG
This sequence comes from Cynocephalus volans, assembly GCF_027409185.1. Lineage (NCBI taxonomy): Eukaryota > Metazoa > Chordata > Mammalia > Dermoptera > Cynocephalidae > Cynocephalus > Cynocephalus volans. The sequence goes on from NC_084468.1 coordinate 16,181,643, forward strand.
GACTTAAACTGGGGTTTTAACAGTGACAATGGTGAAAAGTAGTCAGATACAGGCCATATCCTGGACATAGTGCTGGTAGGATTTGCTAGCGAGAGATTGCAGCAGAGTGGGAAAGAAAGAAAGGGCTCAAGGACAACTCTCAGACCTAAGTTAGTGAGTGAGCGGATGGTGGCACTGAAACGAGGAAATGCTAAAGGTGCAGGTTCCTGGACGCTGATTAGTATTTTTGTTAAGCCATAAAAGTTTGGAAAGTTTATTGATACATAAGAAGACAGATTGAGAAGATATAGTATCTGAAGTTTAGGGAGTAGCTCAGAGCTAGTGATTCACATTTAAGAATCATGAGCATTCAAGATGTTATTCAATGCCCTGCAACCGGAGGAGACGACTAAGATGAGAACTTAGGCAGAGAAGAACTGAATGTTGCTTGGCTGAAGAGGTGGACTTGTACCTATGACATGCCAGATGCTTACCTGACACCTGGGCATGGAATATGTTACCGTTTGGGGCACAAACTCAAGGGGTAGAATGTGACCTTCAGGTGCCCATGGCTTTTCAAGAATGTCCCAAGAATAGCTACAATTCCCATGAGCTAGACAAGGAACGGGCCAATTAACCAAAACTAAAGACAATAGTGAAGTAAGATTTGTTTCGTGCAGCCTGAGATTTTCACTTATGATGTCCTAATGCTAACTGCCGGTGGTATCAATACTCTCCCCTGATTAACAGAGAGAGGGTGCTTTGCTCATCATTTTATCATTCCCAGGGAATTATTGCACTTCCCTAGTGTACCAGTTTTCAAGTGATCTTTAAACAAAGGTTTTCTGCACAATGGTGAGTTAAGAGAGCATCTCTCTCTGCCTGAAGTCATGAACTTGACGCAGTTAACAGAGTAAAATGTGCCGTACATTTAATCAGAGGTAGTTAATTTGATTTTCTAAAATTAAGCAAAGCATCAGTTTGCCATTAGGCCTGAGAATTACTGCATTTCTGAAGTCGCTCTACATACCCCAAAAGGGCTTTATTGGATATGAATAATAACAACCTCCAAATACATTGAGGATAATGAGCATCTAAATGTTCTTTAAGGAAGAAAAGAAAAAAAAAAAAATCCCTGACAAGCATGAATAGTGACTCATGATGGGCAGAATTTTTAAAATTTATGATCATTACAACATGAAAAAATAATTATGAATAATAAAAATCTCTTACAATAATTAGCTGTAATGAATGCTCATGGCGAGCTAAATGAACTGGAACAATTTGAGGCAATAGCACATAATTAGCATTTTGTGCTATGTCAGATCATTTTTGTCATTAGAGGGAGAAAGAGGGAGAGGAAGAAAGAAAGATAAAGAGACAGAGGGGAAAAAAGGGAAGCTACTGAGAAAGCAAAATAAACTGGCTTTCTACATTCCTGATTTCTAAAAAGAAAGCAGAAAGTGCTGCGTCTTGCAGTCTTTACTTCAGTTTTTGTATCCATTCCAACTTCTTCTTTGAGGGCATCAATAATGTGAGAAAGTAAAAGAAAATCAGGGTAATAGACATTCAAATCTGACAAACTTGATTTTAAGCCTCTACCTGCCTTTTCATACATCACATAACCTAGGCAACCTCCTTAACTGACCCAAGCCTCAGTCACTTCTGTAAAATAGAATAAGAATAGATACAGCCTGAAGCTATGCTGAGGAATAAATATATAGAATTAGCTGCTAACTCTTAGTAAAATGCTCACGATGCACCTGGCTTTTTCCCAGATACCTTCGCATGAACTAAGTTATTTAAAGTGCTGTAACTGTCTCTTTTACAGATGAAAAAATGAAGACATAAATTATGGAACACAAATGGAAGTGATGGAGTGGGATTGGGTACCAGGCAGTCTGGCTCCAGGATTTGTACCTTTCACCACTGCTCTAAGCAGCCTTTCCTAGTGAGCATCAGCACAGTGCCTGAGACACAGTTCAGAGCTCAATAAAGGTCACGTGTGACCACGAGGGTACTTCAAAAAGTTCACAGAAAGATTCCTATTATCTGTTTTTACACAAACTTTATAAAGTGCTCAAAATCTGTAAAGGGACACAAAAATCAACTACATTGTATATTGATAAAAGAAAAAAAAAGTGCCCTTGTATTTTTCATTTTATATTTGTGTGCATGATAGTGTACATTTGCATATGTGAATAGGCCTTGCTGTAATTGATTCAACTCTGCTGTCTGATGGACAGTGTTTGGGGATGGCTTTCAAATCCCCCCAATGTAGCCAGTCCTATCCAGCAGGGATCCCTGCATTTGTAAGATGACAAGGTCACTGCAAATTGACTTTCTCTGTTGGAGTGTGATTAGCAGCTCCCAGGCAAACTGTCATCGCCAGTCCCAAGAGGCCAGTTCTTTGTGACATCGGGCAGGATTGAAGGGCCATCACTCATCAACTCATCATCCAGGAAGCCTGAGATGACCCCATACCACCGACCCCACAGGGGCATCTCTTTGACTTGGCTGGTTGAGACTTCCCTGGTATCTGGCTAGGGGTCCAGCAGGATAGTGAGGGGTGGGGAAAGATCAGTTCTGTGCACCTGGAGCAGGAAGCCAAGAGGCTTAATTTGCCCAAATCTCATTTTCTCTGCTTGGGCATTATTTGCAGATGAAGTTCCACATATACTCGCGATCTGTACTCACTCAAATGATGTTGAAAGAGGTGCATCATTCTGTCCCCTTAATTTTTAAATGTGAGCACAGGTACAAAATTATGCTATCTACCCTAAGTGAGTCATCATATAGTACATACTTGTATTGAAAAAACACACTGTACCCCACAAATATGTGCAATTAAATGTTAAAATAAAAAAGAAATATAACTCTGAACCCCATAAATATGTATGAACAATATATGTCAATTAAAAAGTAAATAAATGAGGGCTGGCCAGTTAGCTCCCAGACTTCCCCATTCCTGGCCCCACACCTCAGCTCTTTCTTTCCTCTGTCCAGATCCCCCTTGCTCATCAGCTCCCACACTTCTGTTTGCTCTCTCTGGTGGTCTGCCTGCTTGACATTATCAAATGACTGTGCACACAGCTGGGAATTTCTTTCTCCTGCTTCCCTGCCCCCAGACCTGGACCAGAGTTCCCTGATCTGCTCCTGGAATCCCCCAGGACAAGGGGACTGGTTTTCTTTTACTCTCTTTCCCTTTTGAGGATGTACTTCCACTTGTAAGACAAATGCCTCCAGGCTGAACAGAGGGCCCTGCAGGAATTTGCTTTTAAAGAAAAGAGAACCGTAAGACAAGGCGGGGAGGAAAGTTCTCTTTTGGCAGCATTTCCCCTTTGGACAAATAGCTCTAGTAAGAAGTTCCCAGGGCAGAGTCACAGGGCTGAGGCTAAAGCACTGTTTGATTTGCATCAACGGACAGCAAGTCAGATAGGAAACTTGCTGGGATTTAGACGGTCTCATTCACTGAAGGGGTGTATTTGTTACCAGTGGTTGCTAAAATCTCACATATGAAAAGTTGATTTTGTTTGATGATAATCAGAAAGGATTGGGTTTCTTTAGCATGCACAGCGGCCCTTACTCACAGTTGGAATTAGCTTCAGGCAAAACAGAAAAATGGGAAAAAAAACAGCTCTGGGTTGCCAATTATCTCAGGTCCCTAACAGGAATTGTTTAATGTCATTTTCCTGTCAATTGCTTTGTTAAGAGTGGAGAGAGAGGGAGAGAAATAGAGAGGGAGAGATAGAGAAATTGATTCACTGAATTGCTTAAAATTTTTAGTCAAGATATGAGGAAATTATTTATCTTTACTGAAACAAGGGATTTTAGTGGTCTTCCAGGGACCAAAAGAATACTCAAGATTCAACTTCTGCTCATGTTTCACTAGGTCTCAAGGGACCTAGTGAAACAATTTTATTCTCCGTTTACAATTTGGGGATCCTTAAGAAAGCAGTATATGGTCAGATGGTTTGAACTGACTTTAATCTAAGTGTTCAAAGTCCACTATCCCAAGGCCTAGGTTTGTTGTTTTTACATTAATTGTATGTGTTTGTCATTTCTGGGTCAAAGTAAATTTTTCTCTGAACCAAATACTTTCATGTAAGACAAGGACAGTCGGACATCAAAATATATATCCCCCCAGGAGAAGCTTCAAACTACTGCTTTTGATAACATTCTACCTGACATGTTCGGTGCACCCATTACATCAAAGCTGATTGTGTCTTTTTTTTTTCTTTTTTAAAGGAGTACTTTAATTTTATTTTTCTTAGAAAATGCATGTTTCAGTTTTCTTTCCATGTATATTTTTAAAACCATTGATGTACTTTCAAAAGAAGATTTTCAATAACCTTGAGTAGAGATGTAGAATGCACAATTCTTATTTTGAACAACATATAACCTGACAGATTTAGAAAAAGTTGGTATAGGAGGTCACTTTGGGGCAGTTCTATAAAATGTTTAATGCTGACCTCCTTGGCCACAAACAGAATAAAGGCCCTTAAATTACCTTTTTTTCTCGGATGGTGATACGCTGACACGCTGCTTAGTGTATAGCACCTTTTCCATTATCATTTCCAAACTCTTGGGTTCTGGCTTTCTGATGTACCTGAGCCATCACATGAGGCTTCCTGTTGCACAGGAGAAAACAGCGGAGATCAGGAGCAAATGACTTGTTTGGAAGGGTCCATAAAATCCTGATTAAAATGTTATCATTGATGGAAATACATAGGTTTATGGCCCCTTATACTTTGTTCAAAATGACTTTTAGATAGAAAGCTTGGAAGTGGGATTTTAAGAGCTGCCCAAATATTTGTGCTCTGATAGAACTAGTGATAACAGCTACGGTAAAATAAATAATACATTTCTTAGATTTCAAGTATTTATTTATCTTCTAACAGTTCTAGAGCATTCAGTAAATTCCAGATGGAGAGAGAAGATGCTGCAATAAATACTATAGTCACTGTCCTTAGGGTACAAAGAATCTGTGGCAGATAGGAAATCCTCATCTTTTCTAATAAAAATAAATGCTTGAAAAATGAGAATCCAAGCAAGGGAGGAGTGATCAGTAAGGGCTACATTGGAGGGGAAACTATTGAGTTTATTTTTACCTATGAAATGTTTTGGGGGAGAATAATATGTTGGATATTTGATAAAATTGGTCAATGTTAGCCAGTTTGTCTAACAAACCCAGTTTTCCCTTTTAGCTACAACTGCCTTGACCTTAGCATGAAATCTAGGAAGGAGGCCTTGGCTTTTTGTGGTGTCCACTATTTGGACCAGAACGAGCACAGGATCCAAGACATCTCATAGTTGAAGCTTGATCCTGGGCCCACTTCTCTTCTTCCTTTCTGGTCTCTACCCAATTACCTCATTTACACCAATGACTTCCATGATTGGCTGTATACAGGTGACACGCAAATTCTGTCTCCAGCCCATACTTTTCCTCTGAATTCCAGATGGATATAGCTTGCTGTCTACATCTTTTCTTCCCTTGAAATTCTTGGAGGAATCTCTGAAAATAAGTCATAATTCATTTTCATGAGTGCCACCGTAGTCCAAGTATGCTTAACCAGAAACTCTATGTGTTTACAGAACCCACTCTTCCCTAAGTTCCCTCCACATCCAGTGCATCACCAAATCTTGTTGATTTTACCTTCTAAACTTCTCTGGAATCTGGCAACTTTGTTCCCTCTCCATTACCAAAAATCTTCTCCAAACTACATTAATCCCTTGCTGGTTTGATTGTAAAATTATTTTTTGCCTTCCTTATTAGTCATGGTTGTCAGGGTTCTTCAGAGAAGCTGTTGTATACACATAAATATATGTATTTATGTACACACATATATTTAATACATAAACACATCATATATGTATGTGCATATATATGTGTATATTATTTTAAGGAATAGGCTTACATGATTGGAACTGAAAAGTCTGAAATCTATGAGGAAGGCCAACTGGTAGGCTGGAAATTCAAGCTACACTTTACGTTGAAGTTTTGAGTGTGAAATCTGTAGGTCATACCATCAGGCTAGAAACTCAGGCAGTATTTCTGTGTTATAGTCTTGAGGCAGAATTTCTCATTCTCTAGAAAACCAGTTTTTCCCTAAAGACCTTCAACAGATCATATCAGACACGCCCACATTATTGAGGATAATTTGCTTTATTTAAAGTCAACTGACTGTAGACATTAATCACAAGTGCAAAATACCTTCACGGCAACATCTACACTATTGTTTGATAAAACAATTGGGTACCATGGCCTAGCTAAGTTGACACATCAAATTCAACCATCATAACCCCAACTTCTTCTAATCTATTCTCATTACTGCAGCCAGAGTCATATTTTAAAAACGTAAATTGCATGGTATCATAAATTGATTCACATCTTAAAAATGGTGGGTGTCTTCCCATTACTCTGTGTGGCCTACAATATGCAGCATGGCTGCAATCATCAGTTTTCTGTTGCTTATAACAGAATACCTGAAGCTGGGTAATTTTAAGAAAATGTAATTTATTTCTGGAGTTTTGAAGGCTGAAAAGTCCACAGTACAAAGGAATGCATTTGTTGAGGGTGTTCTTCCCGGTGGGACTCTGTAAAGTGTCTGTGGCAATGCAGAGTACAACATGGTGACAGTGACAGAAGCAACATTAATGTACTCACTCGCTCTGCTTGTAAAGTCACAAGTGCCACTCTTATGATAACCCACCAAACCATTAACCCACTAATCTGTGAATGGATTAATCCGTTCACAAGGGCATAGTCTTCAGGATCCAATTGCCTCTTAAAGGTCTCACCTTTCCAATACCATAGTCGGATTTTCTACCGTTTTAATGCTGTTACAGTGATTATCAAGCTTCAATGATTTGGTGGGGGGGGCTGTTCAATCCACAGTAATAGCTAAGTCTAGGTAGCTTCATTTCTCACATGCTTATACTCTGTGGACCAGCCACAGTGGCTTCCTTGTATTTCTTTGGACAAGCACCCTTCTTCCTGCTGCAAGGATTTTGCAGACTTTTTCCCTTCCACGTGGAATGTTCTTCCTTCTCTTCTTTGTTAGGTTCCTCTTATGCATCCTTCATATTTCAACTTAATTATTCCATGTTCAGTGAAATCTTCCTGACTTCCTTGACAAGGTCAAGTGTTTTAAACAATGCTATGGTGCTATGAGCTTCTCCATTATAACATGTGTTCTAATGTCTATTCATATTTGTGTGTTTACTTGATTAAATTCTGACCCACCTTTAAATAGTAAACTCTGGTTCCCTAAGAAAAGAAACCATGTTTGTTTCTATTTACGATTGTATCTTTTGCATTCAGTACACTGCTAGGCTCTTCTTGGATGCTCAATAAATACTTGTTGAAAGAAAGGAGTAATTAACAAACAAATGATTAGCTTATTGGATGGCTTTTTTCCCCCAATAAATATTGAGTTCTTTGTGAGCAGAGACCCTCTCTTGTTTTGCTATTATATCAGTAGTACCCAGCATATTACTAGGAATGTTAAAAATTTTTCCCCTTGAAAATTTTAGCTTAGGGATACAGAGATAATAATCATTTAGTGACTGGCCTTGTGCCCAAAGTTCAAGAAGCAGAATTGAAGTTGGTAGCCATGGTGTGTCTCTAGCAAGGCAAAAAGCAGAGGCCCCTGTTGGGGAAGGAAAAGAATCAGCAGACTAGCTAACATGGAAGACACCATGTGGCCCCAAAGAGGGGAAGAGAGTGAACTCAGGAGCTAAATTTCTGTTTTACTTGTTTTGCTTGAAGTCTGAACATACCTTGATTCTGGTTTTTAGATTCTGAGAAATTTCTACACCACTATAATAAATCCCAAATAAATCTCTCCCTTTTAACATATAGAATATTTACATGAACTTCTACTCTTTGAAGCAAAAAAAACCCTCTGAATTCAACCCTGTGCCTCCAGGGGACACTCTCACTGACAGGATTGCCCACTACCCTGCTGTACGTGACTTTCTCCTCTTGCCAGTTTTTTCTCTCTTCCCTGTTCTCTCAGTATTGCAAGTGCCCGTAAAGAACAATGGCAAAGTGAAATTTTTACTGGCCTGATCTGAGAGTGAATAATAGGGATTTGGCTAGATTTAATGGAAAGCTCAATGTGCTCAAAATCCAGAAAATAACAAGTACAACAACAATAATAGCTACTGCCATTTATTATTTATGTCCTTACATTATGCCAGGCACTCAGACAGGTTTTATGAAAACTTCCCAGACTGTGGCTCTCTCTGTACCCCTGGTTGGATTTAGTGCCCTCTTTAGTCCTTGTTTGCATCGTATTAGCATAGCAAACACATTGGCTTGTAATTGTTCTTATCAGTCTTTCTCACCATGGGGTGAACTCCTCTGAATTTGAAGATCCTAACACAATAATTTCTACATCGAAGATGTGGAGTTAGTGTTCTTCAATATGATAAATAGATAGATGAAAATACATTATATTTAATAATTTCAACACAGCCAACACATGTATATCATGGTTATAAGCTGCCAGTTAGTTGCTTTTCAAAGTCATCTATCAAATTCATTCATAGAGTTTGTTTTTGAATTGCAATCTAGAGGTTTCTGGATTCCTAAAGCAGTACATTGGTGAGGAGACCAAATTTTGTCTCCTTAGTGAAGCTTGGTTTAAATTACAACTCTGTGCTTTTTTTTTTTTTTTTTTTTTGATCTTGGGTGGGTCACTTAATCCCATGAGAATCAGTTTTCTCTCATATAAAATGAAGATAGTGTTACCCGTCTCTCAGTATGCTAGGACAATAGAATTGTGTTTTCCTAGCTCTCTGTACCAATGGAGTATATTATAAATCCTTAATATTCTCCACCTTTTTTTTTCAGATCAATTTAATAGCACGATAAAAGAAGAGAGAAACAAGGGAGTTAAGGGTATAGAGAAAATAATGACTAACTGTCAAGCACTTCAAGCTGAAAAGGGAGAAAGATCAATGTATTTCAGGACATGATGCAATTGGATTATTGGAGTTGCAATACTAGAGTGAGTAAACTGGAAAGAAAGGAGATGCTAGTCAAAAAGAGGGATATGCATGGAATGAAGATTATGGAAAGACCACCATAGTTAAGTTGTTTGAGTTCCTTGTCAGATGCATAGTTTGCAAATATTTTTTTTTTCCATTCTTAGGTTGTCTTTTTATTCTGTTGATTATTTCCTTTGATGTGCAGAAGCTTTTTAGTTCGATATCCCATTTGTTTATTTTTTCTTTTGTTGCTTGTACTTTTGATGTCTTATTCATAAAGTTTTTGCAAGCCTTACATCCTGAAGTGTTTCCCCTATGTTTTCTTCTAAGAGTTTCAGTTTCAGGTCTTATATTTAATCTTTAATCCATTTTGAGTTGATTTTGGTATATAGCAAGATATACGGGTCAGTTTCATTCTTCTACACATGTATATCCGGTTTTCCCAGCACCATTTATTGAAGAGGCTGTCCTTTCTCCAATATATGTTTTTGCTGCCTTTGTCAAAGATCAGTTGGCTGTAAGTACTTGGGATAATTTCTGTTCAACTGGTCCATGTGTTTGTTTTTATGCCAGTATCTTGCTCTGTTCTGGTTACTATAGCTTTGTAGTATAATTTGAAGTCAGGTAGTATAATACCTCCAGCATTTTTTTCTTTTGCTTAGGATTGCTTTGGCTATTCAGAGTCTTTTGTTGTTCCATATGAATGTTAGGTTTTTTGCTTTTTTTTTCTATTTCAGTGGAGAAAGTTATTGGTACTTTGATGTGGATTGCATTGAATCTGTCAATCACTTTGGTTAATATGAACATTCGCACAACATTAATTCTTTCAATCCATGAATGTGGAATATCTTTCCATCTTTGGTGTCCACTTTAATTTCTTTCAGCTGTGTTTTGTAATTCTCATTGTGGGGAATCTTTCATCTCCTTGGTTAAATTTATTCCTAGGTATTTTATTGTTTTGGTAGCTATTGTAAACGGGCTTGCTTCCCTGATTTTTTTTTCTGCTAGTTCGTCGTCGTTGTTGTATAAAAACGCTACTGATTTTTATGTATTGATTTTGCATCCTGCAACTCTGCTAACCCTGATGAATTACTTTACGAGCTCTAGTATAATGCGTGGAGACTATGAGGGTACAATATCATCTTGACTTTTACATCTCAACTTTCATTTTTTAGATCAGTGTAGCAGTTTCATTCAACAGGTGGGACACTCCACCTGTGGTACAGAAAATTGAGGGGACACTCATTTTTTTTCACTTTCTTTTAAATGGGAGGCTGGATTACATTTGGGACTGCTTTTTATCCACTTTTTTATATTAATTTTCTGTTTTCAAACACTTCACTCTAATCCATAAACATGGTAGGTGATTTAATTCAATAAATATTTATAAAGCATGTGTTGAATGCCAAACACATATTCATCATAACAGAGGTTTTACATTTACATTTTTAAAATTACATCTCATTTTAGTTTCAGTGAGTCCCTCCATTTTTACATATTTTCACCCCAGGTTCAGGAAAATAACTCAGGAAAATAAGCCCAGATCATTTTCCTTTGACAGAAAAATTCTGTAGAGTCCCAGGTTCAGCGTCACACCCTTTCACTAAAGCACAAAGCAGTCTGGTGGAGTGGATCAACTAAAATGGAAAAATCAAGCAAACAAACAAAGAAACAAAACAAAAATAACTAAACTAGAGGACTTAAAATTGCATAATTCCTTATGAGATGACTAATTTTGAAAAGACCTACAGTGTTATACAAATATATATTGTGGTAGAATTCTATTATTTGAATCAAAGATCAATAGTTAATTTTGCCTTTGTAATAATAAATACTAATGTTTTGAACACTTTAGAGATGGAACCAAATATGACTATGCTTTAATGATTATTACAGTCATTATTGCCAATAGACTTTAAATTCTTAGAGAGCAAGGGGCATGCCATTTCTGTATTTTTATTCCTAGGGCTGAGCACACAGTAGGTTGTCAGTAAGTTAATTGCTTGAAACTAAATTAAAGATAGATGGAATTTATACAGAATAAAACAATTTTTTAAAAATGAACAATAAATGAGAAAATCAAGACAAGGTAATATTTTAAAATGTGAAAGTAGGTATTATTTATAAGTTAATCTCATAAAAGTAAATCAAAACCGTTGTGTCAAATAATTTTATCTCTGATTTTTAAGCAAGCAACAGCAATGCAAAATGCTTCTATGCATTAAGAACATGTTTGTGTAGAATAAGTAATTTACTGTGTCTGACATTGAACAGTAGTTTAAATAGCCCCTCCATTCTTCAAACATCTGGTATATCTCTAATAAATAGGGCAGTATAAAATGTAATATAATAGAAAAACTTGCTCAAGGGTTTAGGGATATAAGTTTGCTAGGCTGGGGATTATGGATGTATATGCTTTTAATCATGAAAGATTATAAACATACAATCAAAAATTTTTATGAAAAGTATAAATAGCTTTTGAACAATCATTGGAATTTGAAATTGAAGCAGTGAGCTCCAAGGGCAATGTAATTTTCTTAACAGTAACGGCTTCTATTCAATGAGAATGTCTATTTTACTAGGCATGGTAATAAGCGAATTGAATTCATTACCTTTCATTCTTATAACAATCTTAAAAGACAGGTATGATCCCCAATTTAATTTTGAAGAAATTAAAGTGCAAAGAGTTTAGCAAAGTAGCCACAGTGCACAAAATAGAAACTACTGGAACAAGGTTTAACTTCAGGTCTCACAGATGCTAAGAAACGTTCTCTTTTTGCTACCTATCTCTTAGACTTGTTGTGAAACTAAGATAGTGATAATGATGATAATAGCTATGATTGATGCTTTTGCATGTGCCAGACTAAGTTCCAAACACTTTACATATATTAACATATTAATTCTTATAGCAACCTTATGAGAAAACTGTGGAACAGAGAAGTTATATGACTTGGCCAAAAGCACACAGCTAACATGTCAGATCAGGATCTTAAACATAGAACTACACCGTCTTTTTTAAATAAGGGAAATTAGGAACTGTTCCTCGTTTAAAGCATAAAATACCTTAGGCACCAAGTAAATGTAAGCTCCTTTCTTCCCACATATTCCCCAATTTAATATGTTGTTGAATGAATCATGAAAATGATAACACATGTTATTTTGTACATATATATAAAAAACAATTACTCGGCGGGTGAAGGATAGCCCCTTCAACTATTGTGGTATTTGACATTTCAGCCCTCCCATTCGCAAAAGAGTTAGGATGTTTTGTATTTAGGTTTAGGCACATTCATTACTTTTGGTTTATGTCTGTTTCATAAACTTGTAGTCCAGGCATTTTCATCTAAATGCCAGACAATCTGCCATTATGCTTTGTTTTATGACCTTTCAGTTAGTATGAAATCGATTTGACAAGTGCTCATCCAACACCTGTAGCAATTTTGCTTAATATAGGAGTGAGTTTTCCTGAGACAGTAACTTGGGCTGAATAAATCAAATATAATTCAATGCTTCTGCAATAAACTGACTTTTATTACCTTCTGTGTCTATCACAATAAGAAGCGCATAGTAGGTGCTTGACAGTTCCAGCTGGTTCATCTTCCCAGTCAACAGAGGAGGGGTAAAGGGTGGCTGAGTGTCCATGAGCTGACGTGATATAAACCTTGGTTCTAATCTTCTTTTGAGTCCTACTGTCTGTGTAATTTGGGGCAAGTTATTTAAATTTCAGTTTTTCATCTTTGCATTGGGGCTAATAATAACCTTTACCACATGGGACCAAATGAGGTAATTAGCACTGTGATTGGTACATTGTAAGGACGGAGAGTTTTATTGGTGTTAGTTATTTATTTTAAAAAATTATTAACTACCTACTGTAAGCCAATTGGGACCTGAGCTAAAGGTGAGAGAAGTTGTTTTTCCCTCTTGTTTTATGCCAAGATACCTAATAGGATCTGATCAGTGTTACAATCTATTATGTGAAAATAAGGCACAGCAAGTGTCTAAATGTCTCAGAGAATCAAGGAAGAATCGAGAGGAAAAGGAGTATATGAACCAATACCTAAAATGAACCCAACAAAAGGGGGAGAGCACAGAAACTGCAGGCATTTAAATACATGATCAAATAGCTTGTCTATATGAGAAGCACTTTCATGAAATTTGCATGTTTACAGTTAATACATTCATTTTAAAATAATTTACTTTCAATGGGGAGGCCCTTCCTTATGACATGCTTCATATTTCTCCCTAATTATCATTCTAGTAATACACATTTAAAACATTTTTTGTTGGAAGGGCGTGTGTGTGTGTGTGTGTGTGTGTGATTGTGTGTGTGTGTGTGTGTGTGTGTGTGTGTATCTTCGATTTGACAGTTTCTTTACAATGATAATGGGAAAAGTTCTTAACCTCTTTTGAGTCCTAGTTCCCTCGTGTATAAAATTAGACAGTTATTCCTGACTCACAAACAATAAATATACAGAAACCCAGTTGGTAACTTTTCAGTTTGAACTCTTGCCCTGTATGTACTATAGTGGGAATCTCATAAGCAAGGCATATCTGGGTTTAAGAAATATCATGGAGCCAGAGTTTGGGAGCCCTCTGTGCAGGCTCAGAACCACTGTCCCCAAAAAGGAGGGGCGAGATAATAAACTAAGGTATGATGTTCTGACTGCCTACAATATCTGCACTACATGCTTTATACATAGACTTAGACTTTTGTTTTAACTGTTTTAAGAAGATAGAAGAGTCTTTTCTTCCACATGAAATTTAACTAAAATAGGTAGTTCAAGGTCTTGACTCTGTGAAACTTTGTAGGTACCCAAATTCCTTCTCTCTTGTTTCTGTGTCATCCTTCAGTGTGTTCCTTTTCCTGCTTGACAAATTTGGTTCACCAGGGCCATGTATGCCTTAGGAAGTAGGTGTACAGGGGAAAGAGGAAAGAGCAGAGAGAGAACAAGAAACTTCCTTTTAAGAATATCACCCAGGAGTTGAACACATCGCTCCCATCACATGTTACGGGCCAGAACGTAGTCACAGGGTCTTAACTAGTTATAGGTGGGGTGGTGGAAGGGTGTAGGGTTGGGTGGATGGATAATACAATCTTTAACCAGGAAAATATGAGCTCAGCTAAAACCCAGAGGCTTTGTTATTAAAAAAAGAAAAAAAAAAGAAAAGAAAAGAAAAGAAGGGATACTGGGGATTAATAAGCAATCTATGTCTCATGCAAGTTACTGCAGCAGTTCTCTAAGGGTGATCTCATTGTCCACATTCAATGGATAGGACAGTTGAAATTCGGAGAGAAGAGGTTACCTGTCAAAAGTTACTTAAATGTATAGATCATGGACGATGACTACAATCAAGGCAGTATCACATGGTTTTCAGCATAAAAGAGAAGGAGGAAAAATAGCTGCTTAATTTTGTTTTGCAACCCGTCAGAAAACAGGCAGCTACAGTTTTCATGTGCCATTGGCAAGCTTATGTTTTGCAGGCAATCTTGTAGGAGGTGACATAACAGGAAAAAGATTAAATCATTTAAAGTAGTAGTTAGGGTGAAGCCCTTGGATAAAAAGCATGATTTGTTTTCAATTACTTGATTACACAGGCTTCAAAGATTCTCTTACATGCCAGGAGTATTTGATACCTCCTTTTTTTTTTTTTTAACCATGAGCTTTAGTTGAATTTTTAGTTTGAGAGAATAACCCTGGGGACACAAGTAATATAAATTTCATGTGAGACAGATTCAACCCTGAAACTATGAAAATGACAAGATAATAAAAAATGTAGGAGCAAAAAGATTGGAAAGTCCTTGCAATTGGCCCAATTTTTGAGGTCAGATGTCCATGAGCCACGAAATTGTTTAAAAATTGCTCAGGGTAAATAAATATTTTTGGAAGAATTGCTTACATAATGATTTTTGAGTTTTCTCTCTAAGAAAATAAGAAAAGCAAGATGAGGGGAAAAGTTCTTTAGGGCTAGTGATGACATGAGTACTAGGGAATATATCCTGCATATAGATGATGTATTACCAGTATGTAATCACTTCCTTTACTCCCTCCCATTTATGGGGAAAAATTTCCAAGCAGCCTCAATTATTTTACTTTATTTATTTATTTTGTACTTGGAATTTTATTTTATCTTACTTTTTAAATTGATTATATATATTTGTGGGGTACAGAATTGAATATCAATACATGTGTACAATATATTTTTTTTAATTTTGTTTTTTGCAGGGGCAGCTGCACTCCAACCAACTGAGCTAACCAGCCAGCACACCTCAATTATTTTAAAACAATCCTAAGTACTTCTTTCAAGCATTAAAACTTTTCAGTCAGCTATCTAATTTTAGAGGTTTTTAATTTTAAATTAAGTTTTTCTCATTATATGACTCAATTAAATTCTACTGATTTTGACATTTTTTCTTTTATGCTATCAACCCTCTTAAAGAAGGATTGCCTAGAGGGTTCAATGGCAAGTATCTTTGGGGGGAAGTGGGAAAGTCATGGTAGGAGGCAACAAATATTTTACCCTGGAAACCAAGAATCTGAAAATAGAAGATGTTCTTCCATACCAAGTATTATGATTTAAAAGAGAATCTTATGTTGTGCAGTAGATCTGTTGAACTTATTCCTTCTATCTAATTGAAATTCTGTATCCTTTTACCAACATCTCTCCAAAGCCTTACTCCTCTCTTCTTATTTCTATAAGTTAAACTTTTGTAGATTCCATGTGTAGGTGAGATTATGTGGTATTTGTCCTTCTGTGTCTGGCCCACCTTACAATCTGACGATCATAATTAATAACAATGTATTATATTTTGAAAATCGCTAAGAGAGTAGATTTGAAGTATTCTCACAACAAAAAATAAGTGAGATAATGCATATGTTAGTTGGTTCTATTGAGCTATTCCACAATGTATACATATTTCAAAATATCATGTACATTAAAAATATATACAGTTTCTATTTGTCAATTAAAAAAAGAAATCTGTTGATTTCTTTTGTGGAAATAATTGATTAATAACATCACAAAATGAATGACAAGACCTTGGCATCTCCCATTGCAGTTATCTCCTCTATAGATTCCTTCTGTTCCTTTTAATGACCCCACCCCCTGAAAATCAATGAATAAATTCAGAATCCCAGTCTAAGTAGCTTTTGGAAATTTCCTTTCTTTGGTTGACCGTCAATACTTGAGCAACAAGCACTCAGTGATCCTAGGAATATATTAATTTTCCAGTGTGAAGAATTAAGCAAAACACTTAACTATGATGGTGGAAAAATGGAGACTTTGTGTGGATTAATTTAAGTGTTTATAAAATCTACATTTTATATGGTTATTTATTTTATCTTTGAACATGTCTGAAATTCCCATCATTTTGTCCAGTCATTTGGGAAGGGCTACATATTAGTCTACTCTGGCTGTCATAACAGAATAACACAGACTGGATGTCTTAAACGAAAGAAATTTATTTTTTCACAATTCTTGAGGCTGTAGGTCCAAGATCAAGGTGCCAGCACTTTGGTTTCTGGTGAAGACTCTCTTCCTGGCCTGAAGATGGCCACCTTTTGTGTCCTCATGTGACCTTTCCTTGTGTGTGTGAGGAGAGAGAGATCTCTGGTGTTTCTTCCTCTTCTTATAAGGACATCAGTCCTATCAAATTACGGCTCCATCCTTCATCTTAACTATCTCTGTAAAGACCCTGTTTCTAAATACAGTCACATTGGGGATTAGAGCTTCAATGTATAAATTTTGAGGGGACACAATTCAGTTTATAATAGATTGTGTTCCCCCCCTCAGCACTAGGAGAAAACAAACCCAAATCCTGAGTAAAGAAAAAAGCTAGAGATTTTCCAAATATTTCCTTAACACTGGCAACTTTATCATGTGTTAGTTGTCACTGTAGAAATTACAAAGCAGGATTTTGGTAGTACCTTTGATGAAGGAGGTCTGATAGCCAGGAAAAAAAACAATATTCTGCAGAGAAGAAAGGTGTCATAGGGGCACAAGTAGATGAAAGATGAAATGAGGAACAGGGATGTAGAAATATGGTCTAGGAAATATATTTGTTCAATTTCTGCCGTTTTGACAGAACTCGCCTGCCTTTCTACTCCTTGGCTCATGTGAAAAAACAAATCTCTGGTATGTAGTACACTTCTGTGATTTACTGTCCCTATCTAGATCCCCTTTCCAGGCCTCATTGCTCCGTTGTCCCCGATAACCTCACTCTCTGACATTTGATCCTAATCATCCTTGTTCTCATTGCCTGGACATGTTGACTGAAACTTGCATTAAACATAACATTAAAATAATAATATACTATTAAAGTATAAAAATTGGTACAATTTTTATGAGTTCTTATCTATAAAAACATTAATTGACATTTCCAGAGAACTTACAATGTGATCAACGCCCTACATTCACCTTTTTGTTGTACTCTTGTAACAGCCCCCAAAATTGTGTTGCTTATTATTTGCATTCTCTTCCAGTATTGAACCTAGATCCTCTTCATTTAGCCAGTATTCCTTGATAGTTTTCTGCCTTCTTATCTCAGAATAAAAGGTTGTACCTATGCTTTAGGATATAATGTAGGATATTAAACTACGGGGACACAGAACAGAAGATTGTATCAAATCTAGTCCCCATGCCACGATAGCACTGCAGCAAGTGGCCAATTCAATGGTAAGCATCAATTAGTCCCACTTGTTTGGGGCTGAGGTCGATTATCCACTTGCTTTTAGTTTTTTGCCATTTAGTATTGTAAAGCAGAAAACACATGAGTGTTCCTGCAGACCTGTCATCTCCCCAAAGGGCACCACTAACCTTCACAGTGTGGTCTGCTCATCTGTCTTATTATGGCTGCATATCAAGGGCTCGCTGTTTCCCTGAGTATCCAGAAATTACCAATAGACAACTGTTTGGAATGAAGGGGTATTTTAGATATGTAATTGTGCTTTCAGATTCTTGATCTCCTTTGAACATATCTCATTACTTATTTAATGTAGCTCGAATAAGATTATTTTAAAGTTAATTCAATTAAATAAAACCTGCAAATCATTTTAAGCAACTATTATATTAATGTATAATAACTGTGTTGAATGAATGCCTAATATGTTCCTGGCATTATAGTAAAATGTCATACTCTGTAATCCTAACAACAATCTGAATGCTAAATATTTGTTAGCTCCATTTAAAGATGCAGAAACTGAGGCACAGGGAGGTTAAATAGTGTTTCCAGTGCTATGGAGCTTATAATTGGCAGACAGAACTGGGGTTTAAAGCCATGGTTCACTGACTGCAATCCTGCTATGTTTTACCATTAGTCTGTGGTTTCTCAAGTGATTTTGACTTTTCCAAATTATGAAATATGTTCACAGGTGACCACAGCCACTACAGTTAATTTCTATCCTGGTGTACACATAAAGGTTCATCTATTTGACCTCCTGACTATTTCCTCCATTTTCTAATACCATGTCAAAATTGTTTTATATATTTATGATCTAAATATATTTATATCTATATAATTTATATAGATATTTTATATCTATATATTTATGATTAGTTGTTTTCTTCATCTTGAATAAAAGAATGCCAAAAAAATTTCAGATTAGAATTTTCTTGAAAACATCTGAAAAAAATAAAAGATACTGATTTTTGTTTTCCATTTGAAGTTTAAAGACACTTCCTGCTTTCGGAGGTCAGGGATTTGGCTTAAACCTTTGGCCCTGTGTTTCATCGCAAGGTTGTGTGTGACCTCAAAATCTCTGCGCACATATCGTGAATGGGCATATTTGGGTGTTTTTTGAGAGGATATTTTCTGATTTGTGGGCTCCATGTCTTTTTATATGAGTATTTGTGAGTCTTTTAAAAACTTCCAGAGATGATTTCATGGCCAGTGAGCTCTGTAATGGAATAATGATGGCTCCTGATATTTAAGAGAATTAAAATCCTGCCTCAAGAGAATCCAACATTAACCCTTCTATTTGTGCAGTATTCTATCATCCCCAGGTCTTTCTGCCCACTTATTTTCTGACTAAAACCATAAGCACTCTCAGAGCCAATTTTCAAAAATTTTACTTTGAAATTTTTATTTGATCAGCAGCCTCAAGATCTGAAGGGGATTATATTTTCCCCCCTTTCTTGTTTCCTGAACTAGCATAAATAATCCTCTTTGTGATAATACCCTGTCTCCCAGAGTGCTTGTTTATCATAAGAGGACTCTTGTTTCCATGGACTAATGCACTCAGAAGCTTGGCTGACTTTCTGATGCAAATGTCAGACAGGAACCATGTCTTTGCTTTTCCAGCCAAATTGCTTCATTTTTACAACACTATGCTTGATTTATAAGGGTTTTTGAAATATTAAAATTGCCCCTTGTACTAAAAGAAATGCAACATGTAGGCATTTTAGTACAAAAACATTAATAAGAATAATTTATAGGGGAAATGGGTTGCAGGGTTTTGGAAAATACTCAACTGTAAGGTGGTGTCAATGAAGAACACTGACGTTCTAAAGGGAGGTGTGTATACTGAAGGATAACCAAAGCCAATTCCAAGAGAATGTAATAATTTCTGTTTTGATTTAAATAAACCATATAGAAATAACAAAAAAGGGAACATAAAAAATTGGGTTTTTTATAGTATGCTTTTTCATTTTTTATTGATAAATGGTCCAACATGACCATCAACCATGTGCTTACTCAAAAATAGGGTTTCTGTCTAAGTCAGGCATTTAACTGTGCCTATATAGTAAGGAAGGAGGATAGAGAGAAAGACTAATTTATTGTGCATATTAAAACATAACAGGGACAGACAGCTTACATGTCTTTTGAAAATTTCATTCCTTCCATATAACATGAGAATTGAGTGTTAGTGTTCACACATCATTCCTCTGGATACCAGAAGTCAGAAAGGAGAAGTGACATGCCCAGCATCTCACAGTTAGCGAACTTTGGGTAAAATATACAATTCAGAGACCATGATGATGAGAAAAGAATAGAGTAAAACAATAGATAGGTTTCAAAACATTTGCTTTATATATAGTTTTAAAATACCAAAATACTGACTAAATCCAATTAGTAAAAAAAAAAATATTTTTCCAAATATGTAAAATTATTTAAATCACAATTGGTATGCTGCTGTTGTAGGGGTGGGGGTGGGTTCTGGCTACATGATTTGGATCCCTCTTCAGAGTAGTCTTCATAATGGTTTTAAGTAAGAATTCTATGGTTTTATGACCACTTAAAAGTCAGAGATAACTTTTCAAGATGCTTTAAACAGGGACCATGTTTAATAACAGATGCATGGCATAAAAGTTAAAATAGAAGATGGAAGAGCAAGTAAGAAAAAAGCTGAGATTCAACAGAACACAGAAAACAGGAAAACAGAAGCACAGGAGGGAATAATGTTGATTAAATCCAATGCCCTAAAATTATCAACGGTTTCTGGATAATTTTGTTCACTTGTGTTTGATCATTGTTTGGGTCATTAGCTTTTTAACACCAACTCTATGCCAGCCTTTGTTCTAGACAATGAAGAGACAGAGTTCCATGACTTCAAGGAGCTTACAGCCTAGTGGCATGACAACCAAAGACAGGTGATGGTGCCAAGATAAGGATAATCAGGAATCCCCATGGGAAAACAGCAAAGGGACCACAACGCAAATATATAAAATGTCAGGAAAGGCTTCCAAAAGGAGTGACAGTTAAACTGGACTGGGACCAGAGGAATAATAAAGAGTCAAGGAAAGACAGAATGTTTTAGGCAGGGGACAAAAATGTCCCAGGCACATACTTTGATGTGCAGTAGTCCATAAGTGAGAGTGAATGGCACAGTTTAGAAGATGTAAGTATTTCAAAATTCCTGGAGTGCACAGTGAGAGGACAGAAGAAGCTGAAGGTAAGACTAAGAAGATCAACAGAGGCTATCCATTTTTTTCATTAAAGCAAACATCATCACCATCACCAGCATTATGTTATTTATCCATTCACTATTCACAAACATTTATTATATGGCAGGTGCTGTACCATTTAATGTGGATTTTTTTCCCAGTGGAAAATGCTATTAAAATGCATTCCTAGAAGATAAGAACAATTCTTTATTTATCCTTGTATTCTTCATGATAGCCTGAAAATTACATGGTGCATAAAAGTTGTTATTATATAGGTTGGATGCTTGTTAAATTACCTTGATCTTATAATTGATTCTAACAGCAGCTAAGGATCAGAATAGATTAAAAACTCATGAGGAAATTAAGAGAACAATTCCATTTACAACAGCATCAAAAAGAATAAATTACTTAGGAATAAATTTACAAAAGAAATATAAGACTTATACATTGAAAAATATAAAACACCATTGAAAGAAATTTAAAATGACCTAAATAAATGAAAAGACAATCTATATCCATGAATTAGATGGTTTAATATTGTTAAGATGGCAATATCCCCCAAATTAATCTACAGATTCAAGGCACTCCTTGTCAAAATTCTAGCTGCCCTTTTTTTCAGAAAGTTACCAGATGGTTCTAAAATTTATGTGGAAATGAAAGGGACCCAGAATAGCTAAAACAGTTGCATAAAAGGAAAAACTAATTGGAGGACTAATACTTCCCAGTTTCAAAACTTTACAAAGCTACAGTAATCGAAATAGTATGGTACTGGCATAAGGGTAGACAAACAGATCAATGGAATAGACTTGAGAGTCCATAAATAAATCCTGACATTCATGGTTAATTGATTTTTGGTAGGGGTACCAAGACAATTAAGTGGGGGAAAGAATAGTCTTTTCAACAATTGGTTGTGGGACAACTGGATATCTACATGTGAAAGAATGAATTTGGACTCCCTCCTCACACTGTATACAAAAATTATCTCAAAATGGATCAGACTTAGGCATAAGAGCTAAAACTATAAAACTCATAGAAGGAAATATAGCAGTAAACCTTCATAACCTTTATTTAGGTGGTGGTTTCTTAAATATTACACCAAAAATAAAGATGGATAAATTGAACTAAAATAATAATAAAAACAAAACAAACAAAAAACCTTGTGCTTCAAAGGACACATGCAAAGAAGTGAAGACAACCTATGTATGGGTAAATATATTTGCAAAAATATTTATATGTCTGATAAGGGATTCATATATGGAATAGACAAATATATATAAAGACACACACAAACATACACACATATATTTTTCCAAGAGAAAAGAAAACATATATCCATCCAAAAACTTCCTCATGAATATTCATAGAAGTATTATTTATATTAGGAAAAACATGACAACAATCATGTACACCAATTGATGAATGGATAACAAAATGAAGTATATTTATACAATAGAATGTTATTTGGCCATAAAAAGGGATAAAGTACTGATACATACTACAACATAAATGAAACTTGAAAGGGTTATATTAAATGAAGAAGACATAACCATTATAACCATTATAAATATATATGCCCCAACATTGGAGCAACCAGATATATAAGCAAACACTATTAAACTTAAAGAAAGAGACAGACCCCAACATGATAATAGCTGGGAACTTGAGCATCCCTCTTTTAGCATTGGATAGATAATCTAGGCAATGAATCAGCAGAGAAACACAGGATTTAAACTATGCTTTAGACCAATTGGACTTGGCAGATATCTTTGGAACATTTCATCCAACAACTATAGAATATACATTCTTCTCATTAACCAATGGAATATTCTCCAGCATAGACCACATGTTAGGTCACAAATCAAGTCTCAGCAAATTTTTAAAAATTAAAATCATTTCAAGTATCTTTTCAGACCAGAACAAATTAAAACTAGAAATCAATAACATGTGAAACTTTGGAAAATATACAAATACATGGAAACTAAACAACATGCTCCTGAATGGCCTATGGGTCCCAGAAAGAATAAAACAGGAAATCAAAAAATTTCTTGAAAATAGTGAAATGAAGACACATCAAACCAAAAGCTATGGGATACTGAAAAAGCGGTACTAAGAAGGAAATTTATTGCAATAAGTGTTTAAATCAAAAGAATAGAAAGATTTCAAATAAACAACCTTACACTGCACCCCAAAGAACTATAGAAACAAGAACAATCCAATCCCTAAATTAGTAGACAGAAAGAAATATTTAAGATTAGTGTAGAACTAAATAAAATAGAAACCCCCAAAACAATATAAAAGATCAAAGAAACAAAACGTTGTTTTTTTGAGAAAATAAACAAAATAGACAAATCATTAGCTAGGTTAACAAAAAATAAATAAATAAATAAATAAAGGAAGAAGAAGAGAGAAGTCTCAAAGAATAAAAATAATACATGAAAAAGAAGACATTACAACTGTTAGCACAGAAATAGAAAGAATCATTAGAGACTATTATAAACATGAAAACCTGGAGGATATGGATAAATTTCTGGACATATACAAACTACAAAGACTGCAATAATAGGAAATAGAAAACCTAAACAACAATAACAAGCAACAAGTTTGAAGCAGTAATCAGCAGTCTCACAAAAAGGAAAAGCCCTGGACCAGATGGCTTTACTACTGAATTCTACCAAACTTTAAAGAGAATTTAATATGAATTCCTTTCCAACTATTTCTAAAAATTGAAACAGAGGCCATTCTCCCAAAGTCATTCTATGAGGCCATCATCACCCTGATACCACCACCAGACAAGGGACCAACAACAAAAAAGAAAGCTACAGGCCAATATCTTTGATGAACATAGACACAAAACTCCTCAATAAAATATTAGCAGACAAAAGCAGCACACACAAAAAATTATACACCATGGTCAAGTGGAATTCATCCTAGGAATGCAAGGATGGTTCAACATATGCAAGTCAATATATGTGATACATCACATCAACAAAATCAAGGACAAAAAACACATGATTATCTCAATAGACTCAGCATTTGAAAAAATTCAACATCCCTTTATGATAAAGTCTCTCAGCAAATTAGGCATAGAAGGAATTTGTCTCAATATAATGAAAACCATACATTACTAACTCACCACCAATATCATCCTGGAACAAAACAAGGATGCCCACTCTCACTACTCCTATTTAACAAAGTATTGGAGGTAGTAGCCAGAGTAATTAGGTAGGAAAATAAGATAAAAGGCATACAGATTGGAAAAGATGAAGTTGAACTGTCCCTGTTTGCAGATGACATGATTCTATATATAGAAAAATATGAAGATTCTACAAAAAAATCTTAGAAGTGATACACATTTTAGCAAAGTTGCAGGATACAAAATCAACATGCCCAAATCAGCAGCATTTGTGTACTCCAATAACAAACTTCCAGAAAAAGAAATCAAGAAAGGAAGCCCATTTACAATAGTCACTAAAAAAATATAATGTCTAGGGATCAATTTAATCAAGGAGGTAAAAGATCTCACAGTGAGAACTACAAATCACTGCTGAAAGAAATTAAAGAGGACACAAAAAGATGAAAAGTGCGTTAGATTGAATGCTCCCCTCCCAAACCTGTTGAAGCTTATTTCCCACTGTAACTGTTGATGGTGGGAAATCCTATTATTGAGATTAAATGGTGGGGTCTTGAAGAAGTGATTAGATTGTGAGGACTGTATGCTTATGAGTGGATTGATCCATTCTTAGTATAATGGGAGTGGTTCTGGTGACTTTAAAAGGAGAGTGGATGAGGAGGTTAGGCTCTCTCCTCCATTGTTATGCCATGTGAAATCCCTGCATCACTGTCAACACCAAGGTTTTCACCAGATTTTTCCCTGGACTTTGGACTTCCCAGCCTCAAAAGTGTAAGCAACAAATATTGTTTCTTTATAAATTATCCAGTTCCAGGTATTTTTGCTATAAGAAAATATAGAAAGACATTCCATGCTCTTGGACTGAAAGAATTAAAATTGTGAAAATGT
Organism: Cynocephalus volans; assembly: GCF_027409185.1. Taxonomy (NCBI): domain Eukaryota; kingdom Metazoa; phylum Chordata; class Mammalia; order Dermoptera; family Cynocephalidae; genus Cynocephalus; species Cynocephalus volans. The sequence goes on from NC_084468.1 coordinate 16,206,517, forward strand.
CCATACTACACAAAGTGATCTACAGATTCAATGAAATCCCCATCAAAATACCAATGACTTCCTCACAGAAATAAAAAAAAAAAAAAACAATCCTAACGATCATACAGAGAAACAAAGGACTCCCAAAAGGCAAAGCAATCCTGCACAAAAATAAATGAATAAATCTGGAGGCACTATACTACCTGACTTAAAATTATACTGCAAACTATAGTAACCAAATAACATCGTACTGGCATAAAAACAGACACTCAGACCAATGGCATAGAATAGTGAACCCAGAAATCAACCCACAAACCTACAGCCAACTGATCTTTGACAAAGGCACAAAGAACATACACTGGGGAAAAAACTGCTTCTTAAATAAATAGTGATAAGAAAACTGGACATCCATATGTAGAAGAATGAAACTAAACCCATACCTCTCACCATATACCAGAATCAACTCAAAATGGATTAAAGAATTAAATATAAGACCTAAAGCTATAAAATTCCTAGAAGAAAACATAGGGGAAACACTTCAAGAAGTAGGACTGGGCAAAAACTTTATGAATAAGACCTGAAAAGTACAAGCAACAAAAGAATGAAAATAAACAAATGGGATTATATCAACCTAAAAAGCCTGTTCACAGCAAAGGAAACAATCAACAGAATAAGATTACAACCTACAGATTTGGAGAAAATATTTGCAAACTATGCATCAAGATTAATATCCAGAATATGCAAGGAACTCAAACAACTTAACAGTAAATAAAAAAGTGAGCAGACGAACTAAATAAGCATTTCTCAAAGGAAGCTATAGAAATGGATAACAGACACATGAAAAAAATGCTTAACATCACTAAGTTTCAAGGAAACGCAAATCAAAACCACACTGAGATATCATCTCATCCCAGTTAGACTGGCTATTATCAAAAAGACAGTGAATAACAAATGCTGGAGAAGATATGGAGAAAGGTGAATCCTCCCACACTGTTGGTGGGACTGTAAATTAGTGCAGCCATCATGGAAAACAGTATGGAGATTTCTCAAACAACTACAGATAGAACTGCCATACCATCCAGCAATCCCACTACTGGGTATATACCCAAAGGTATGGAAATCGTCATTTTGAAGGGATACCTGCACTCCCATGTTTATCACAGATCTATTTACAATAGCTTAGAGTTGGAACCAACCTAAATATCCATTTCTGGATAACTGGATAAAGAAAATGTGGTATATTTACCCAATGAAATACTACTCTACCATAAAAATGAATTTGCAACAGTATGGATGAACTTAGAGAAAATTACATTAAGTGAAATAAGCCAGGCAAAGAAAAATACCATATGTCCTCACTCATAAGTGGGAGCTAAAGGGAGGCAAGGAATGGGCACAGGCGGTGGAGTGGGAAAGAAGGCTTGGATTAAAAAACCAAGCTGGGTGGATCCTAAGATGGTGGTGGCTGCAGAGGTTGGCGCTGAGTAGCTGAGGTGGAAAAGGCAGCCACTGGGCTTTAGGCAGCCAGGAAATTTGTGAACTTTCCTCTTGCCGTCTCTTAAGGGAGGACAGCCGCTGGTGGCCGGTTGTGGGGGCTGACCGCCACTTTGCCCTTGGCAGGAGAGGCTGCCTCATTTACAGGTAACAGCCTTGAAGTGTAGAGCAGGAAAAGAACTGTTTCTTAGCTGCAGTGGCCAGCTGCCCTATTCAGGATTCGAGGTTTCAGACCGGCATAAAAGAAGACTCCTGGTAGCACCCGAGTCACGCCGTGGGACCGAGTGAGGAGCCCAAGGTGGCGGCAGCCGAGGACAGGGAAGGTGATGATGTGGAGGCAGAGAAGGAGCCGCCCGGCCTGGCCCAGCCCCGTGAGTGACCCCCGGCCCAGCCCTGCTTGTGGGGTGGACGCCCGCCCGGCTTCCTCCTGCCCCACCGGGCCACTCACCGGCCCGGGGCTGCCCCCATTTTCTCAGGTGGTGGTAGCTCAGGCCTGGCTCAGCCAGGCCTGTCCTCCTCTCCTGGCTCGGCTCCTCACTGAGCCTTCCCACTTGCTTGCCATGGTGCGGGGCTTCCCAGGGCCTGCAGGCTGGCCTCCCCTCGCACTCCCTCCACAGTTCTCTGGTGGGGCTGGTGGTGGGGGACATCCCCGGCCAGTGTCAGGAGGGCAAGGAAGTATGGGCTGGGCCGACTATCACTCTACTGCACCCTGGGCTCCAGCCCCCGGAAACTTCCTGTTGCCGGGAGACAGATACCATCTCTGCGGCCACCAGTTCAGAAAAACACCTAACCGATTTCTGGTTAGGCGCAGACAACCGGTCGCTCTGGGTGCCTTTGTAGCACTGTGTAGATCTTTCTCGGGACTTATCACCTTCCTCCTGGTATTGCGGTTATTTGTGTACTTGTCTTATCACCCACACCAGACCGTGAGCTCTTCTGGGGAGGAGCCCACAGCACACGGTTCTCCTTGGAATCCCCCCTGTGCAGACTGACTCTGGTGGCACCACTCCACAGTCAGCTCTCGGGCAGGTTCAAGCGAACTCTCGGGAATGTCCTGAAAAAAAAATGTAGCAGAACTTGCTGAACTGAAGAAGTTACTCAGCGAAATAAAAAACACAACAGAGAGTTTAACCAGCAGGTTTGTCGAAGTTGAAGAGAGAACCTCTGAACTTGAAGATGGGCTGTTTGAAATAACACAAGCAGACAAAAAAAGAAAAAAGAAAAAAGAATCAAAGACATTGAAGAAAATCTGAGAGAGATATCAGACAACCTTAAACGCTCAAATATCCGCGTCATGGGTATTCCAGAGGGGAGGAAAATGGAGATTGCATTGAACACATATTCAACAAAATAGTGGCTGAAAACTTCCCAGGTATAGGAAAAATCACAGATCTTCAGATCCAGGAAGCTCAACGATCTCCAAACGTGTTCAACCCAAAAAGGCCTTCTCCAAGACATGTTATAGACAAATTGGCAAAACTCAGAGACAAAGAGAGAATCTTAAAAGCTGCAAGAGAGAAGCGTCAAATCACCTATAAGGGAGCCCCAATCAGGCTAACATCAAACTTTTCATCACAAAACCTAAAAGCTAGAAAGGAATGGGATGATATTTTCAAAATACTAAAAGACAAAGATTGCCAGCCAAGAATACTCTACCCTGCAAGGCTATCCTTCCGAAATGAAGGGCAAATAGTATACTTCTCAGACAAACAAAAACTGTGGGAGTTCACCACCACACGACCACCCTTACAAGAAATTCTCAAGGGAGTACTGGGTTTGGTTACTGAAAAATAACTAGCACTGCCATAAAAACCCAAGAAAAATCAAAACCCACTAGTATAATAAAAATGGCATTCATGAAGAGAAAACAAACAAAAACGCTATCTACAACGTAAGGAACCAACAAACACAGAAACCAAACAATAAATCAGAAAGCAAGGAACAAAAGACACCTAAGACAACCAACAAACCAATAAAATGCTAGGAGTAAATTAACACCTTTCAATAACAACTCTTAATGTAAAAGGCTTAAATTCCCCAATCAAAAGACACAGACTGGCTGACTGGATTAAAAAGGAGGACCCAACTGTATGCTGCCTACAAAGGACCCAACTCACCCATGAAGATTCACACAGAATAAGAGTGAAAGGATGGAAAAAGTTTCAACATGCAAAGAGAAATAAAAACAAGCTTTAGTAGATATTCTTATATCAGAAAAAATAGACTTTAAACTAAAAACCATAAAAAGAGACAATGAGGGACACTACTTAATGATAAAAGGACTGATGCATCAAGAAGACATAACAATCATAAATATGTATGCACCGAATGTTGGAGCAACCAGATTTATAAAACAAACTCTATTAGACCTAAAGAAGGAAATAGACACTAATACCATAATAGCAGGGGACCTGAACACCCCACTGTCAATATTAGACAGATCATTGAGGCAAAGAATCAGAAGAGAAACACAAGATCTAAAAAAGACTCTAGACCAATTGGACTTGGCAGATATCTACAGAACATTCCATCCAACAACCTCAGAATATTCATTCTTCTCATCAGCACATGGATCATTATCCAGAATAGATCACATATTAGGTCACAAATCAAGTCTCAATAAATTCAAAAAAATTGGAATTATCCCATGTATTTTCTCACACCACAATGGATTAAAACTAGAAATTAATAACAAACGAAACTCTGGAAACTATACAAACACATGGAAATTAAACAGCATTCTACTTAATGACATATGGGTCCAAGAAGAAATCAAGCAGGAAATCAAAAAATTTTTTGAAACTAATGAAAACAATGATACATCATACCAAAACCTGTGGGATACTGCAAAAGCAGTATTAAGGGGGAAATTTATTGCATTAAACGCTCACTTCAGAAGAATGGAAAGATGGCAAGTGAACAACCTAACACTATACCTTAAAGAACTAGAAAAACAAGAACAATCCAAACCTAAAGTTAGCAGATGGAAAGAAATCATTAAGATCAGAGCAGAACTTAATGAAATTGAAACCCCAAAAACAATACAAAAGATCAATGAATCAAAAAGTTGGTTTTTTGAAAAGATAAATAAAATTGACAAACCATTAGCATGGCTAACAAAAAAAAGAAGAGAGAAGACTCAAATAACCAAAATTAGAAATGAAAAAGGCGATATTACAACTGATTCATCTGAAATACAAGGAATCATTCGAGACTACTATAAAGAAGTATACGCCAACAAATTTGAAAATCTGGAGGAAATGGATAAATTTCTGGACACACAGAAGCTCCCAAAACTGAACCATGAAGATGTAGAAAATTTGAACAGACCAATAACAATAAAGGAGATTGAAGCTGTTATCAGAAGGCTCCCAACAAAGAAAAGCCCAGGACCAGATAGATTCACAGCAGAATTTTACCAAACACTCAAAGAGGAATTGATACTGATTCTTTACAAACTATTCCAAAAGATTGAAACAGACACAAATCTCCCAAACTCATTCCGTGAAGCAAACATCATCTTGATACCAAAACCAGGTAAATATATAACCAAAAAAGAAAACTACAGATCAATATCCTTGATGAATATAGATGCAAAAATCCTCACTAAAATACTAGCAAACAGAATACAGCAACACATACGTAAAATTATTCACCACGATCAAGTGGGATTCATCCCAGGGATGCAAGGTTGGTTCAACATATGCAAATCAATAAATGTGATACACCATATTAATAAACTCAAACACAAGGACCATATGATCATCTCTATAGATGCTGAAAAAGCATTTGATAAAATTCAGCACTCATTCATGACAAAGACCCTCTACAAGTTAGGTATAGAGGGAAAGTATCTCAACATAATTAAAGCCATATATGACAAACCCACTGCCAATATCGTCCTGAATTGGGAAAAGCTGAAAGCTTTTCCTTTAAGAACAGGAACTAGACAAGGATGCCCACTCTCACCACTCCTATTCAACATAGTTTTGGAAGTACTAGCCAGAGCAATCAGAGAAGAGAAGGAAATAAACGGCATCCAGATTGGAAAAGATGAAGTCAAACTGTCCCTGTTTGCAGATGACATGATCCTATATATCGAACAGCCTAAAGCCTCTACAAAAAAAACACTTGGAATTGATAAATGATTTCAGCACAGTAGTAGGATACAAAATCAACACACAAAAATCAGTAGCATTCCTTTTCTCCAATAGTGAACATGCAGAACGAAAAATCAAGAAAGTCTGCCCATTTACAATAGCCACCAAAAAAATAAAATACTTAGGAATTGAGCTAACAAAGGAGGTGAAAAATCTCTATGATGAGAACTACAAACCACTGCTGAGAGAAATTAGAGAGGATACAAGAAGATGGAAAGATATCCCATACTCTTGGATTGGAAGAATCAACATAGTGAAAATGTCCATACTACCCAAAGTGATATACAAATCAGTGCAATCCCCATCAAAATTCCAAAGACGTTTTTCTCAGAAACGGGAAGAACTATCCAGACATTTATATGGAACAATAAAAGACCACGCATAGCCAAAGCAATGCTGAGCAAAAAAAATAAAGCTGGAGGTATAACACTACCCGACTTTAAGCTATACTACAAAGCTATAATAACCAAAACTGTATGGTACTGGCATAAAAACAGACACACTGATTAATGGAATAGAATAGAGAATCCAGAAATCAACCCACACACTTACTGCCATCTGAACTTTGACAAAGGCACCAAGCCTATTCACTGGGGAAGGGACTGCCTCTTCAGCAAATGGTGCTGGGATAACTGGATATCCATATGCAGGAGAATGAAACTAGACCCATACCTCTCACCGTATACTAAAATCAACTCAAAGTGGATTAAGGATTTAAATATACACCCTGAAACAATAAAACTTCTTAAAGAAAACATAGGAGAATCACTTCAGAAAATAGGACTCGGCACAGACTTCATGAATACGACCCCAAAAGCACAGGCAACCAAAGGAAAAATAAACAAATGGGATTATATCAAACTAAAAAGCTTCTGCACAGCAAAAGAAACAATTAACAGTGTTAAAAGACCACCAACAGAGTGGAAGAAAATATTTGCAAAATATACATCTGACAAAGGATTAATATCCAGAATATAGAAGTAACTCAAACAACTTTACAAGAATAAAACAATCAACCCAATTAAAAAAATGGGCAAAAGAGCTAAGTAGGCATTTCTCTAAGGAAGATATACAAACGTCCAACAGACATATGAAAAACTGCTCAACATCACTCAGCATCTGGGAAATGCAAATCAAAACCACACTGAGATACCATCTAACCCCAGTTAGGATGGCTAAAATCCAAAAGACTCTGAACGATAAATGCTGGCGAGGTTGCGGAGAAAAAGGAACTCTCATACATTGTTGGTGGGACTGCAAAATGGTGCAGCCTCTATGGAAAATGGTATGGAGGTTCCTTAAACAATTGCAGATAGATCTACCATATGACCCAGCCATCCCACTGTTGGGAATATACCCAGAGGAATGTAAATTATCAAGTTGAAGGTATTCCTGTTCCCCAATGTTCATTGCAGCACTCTTTACAATAGCCAAGAGTTGGAACCAGCCCAAATGTCCATCATCGGATGAGTGGATACGGAAAATGTGGTACATCTACACAATGGAATACTACTCAGCTATAAAAACGAATGAAATACTGCCATTTGCAACAACATGGATGGACCTTGAGAGAATTATATTAAGTGAAACAAGTCAGGCACAGAAAGAGAAATACCACGTGTTCTCACTTATTGCTGGGAGCTAAAAATTAATATATAAATTCACATACACACACACAAAAAGAAAACCGAGGGGGGGGCGGGGAGAAGATATAACAACTACAATTACTTGAAGTTGATACGATAAGCAAACAGAAAGGACATTGTTGGGGGGAAGGGAGGAGAGGGATGAGGGAGGGAGGTTTTGGTAAGGGGCAACAATAATCAACCACAATGTATATCGACAAAAAAAATAAAATAAGTGGGAGCTAAAAATATAAATAAATAAATAATAAAAGAAAAAACATATACAACAATGACATTAATTCATTGAACACTTAATATGGAATTGAGGCCAACCGGGGTAGAAACAGAAGGGCGCGTAGGGGAATTAACAAGAAATTGGTAAAGAGCCACAAAGAATAATTACATTGTTTGCTGTTGAATATGCCAATTATCCTGATTGTGCACCACATATTGCACACAAGTATTGATATTCAACCCTGTACCTCATAGATAGGTACAACCAATTGTTTCAATGAAAAAAATATAAAAATTAACTCAAAAGTATAAAAACAAATTAAAAAGTGAAAGCAGACTCTTCACTTGCATTCTGAAGTTAGATGGTCAAAGGCTGTGCCCCTTAGTGTGACCCTGAGACAAATTTGTTATTGTTTCTGTCCAACAAAAATGAGTTGAGGCTTTAAGTCACATCACTCCACAAAACAAACTCCAGGTAGTGGTGAGATTAAATAAAAATGGATGAAAAACATTCAAATATATTTTCACATGTAAGATGTAAGAGAACTTTGTAATTCATTGCAAAAAATTACAAAATAATATATCAGATTTGATACTTTTAATGTTTTTGTGTATACAAATATTATAAAATAAAAATGCAGACAGATAACTAGAAAAATATTACATGTAACATACATAACACATTAAAAGTTAATATCATTTATACATAAAGAGTTTACACAGATCATAAAAGAAAAATCCCTGTAATTCATCAGTGTTTGCAACTTAAAATCAAAGAAATACAAACTAAATAATAATCTTATTTTTGCCTATCAATGATTCAAAAAATTAAAATATGCTTTTATTGGTACTATTGCTAGCATTACAAAACTGAAAAAAAAGATTCTTTTCCTTGGGGTGTTTTCAGTTTTGTATGAGAAAAATAGAACAATAGATTCCCAGTGTATGGTTGTCCAGGTTGTGTGCTGCATAAAATACTCAGTTTAAGATGAAAATGGACTGTACACATCAAGCCCCATCAGCTCTGGCAGATACAAAAGTAGAAAACATGGGTAAAATATGGTAACTACTAAGAGGAAAATTTAAAGTTCTGTAAGACACAGCCCAGTATTTAAGAAAGGTATTCTGGGAGAAGGGTTCATGAGTATAGTCCTGAAAAATAAATCAGAATTAATGTCATTAATAAATACACATAACCCCATGTTTATTGCAGCATTATTCACAATAGCCAGGATATGGAATCAACCTAGGTGGTCATCGATAGATGAATGGATGAAGAAAATTTGGTACATATATACAGTGGAATACTAGTCAGCCATGAAAAGAATGAAATTCTGTCATTTGAGGCAACAAGGATGAACCTGGAAGACATTACATTAGGTGAAATAAGCCAAGCACAGAAAGATAAATACCAGATGTTCTTCACTCGTATGTGGGAACTAAAAAAAAGAAAAGTTGAACTTTCAGACATAGAGAATAAAATTGTGGTTACTAGTGCTGGAAAGGGTCAGGAAGAAGATAGTGAGAGGTTGGTTAATGGAAACAAAATTACATTTAAATAGGAAAAATAAATTCTAGTGGTGTATATAGTGCTAGGCATCTATAATTAACAATAGCCTATTGTATGTTCTCAAATGGCTAGAAGAGAGGAGCTCAAATGTACTCATCACAAAGAAACGATAAAGATTTGCAAGGATGAATATTCAAATTACCCTGATCTGATCATCACACATTGTATACATGTGTGGAAATACAACCCTGTACACCAAAAATATGTACAAGCAATACATGTCAATTAAAAATAAATTAGTTTCTTTAATACACACACACACACACACACACACACACACACACACACACAGAGGCAACAGAAAATGTAATGTTCTAGAAGTGAAAGATTACATGGCACATTCAGCTTGACTAGATGTTAGTGTGTGAAGAGAGTCATCAGGGTTGAAGCTGGCACAGCAAGGAGAAAAAACAAAGGACTTTAAACAACCTATTGGGAGTTAGGCTGTGGGTAATAGGAAATCATGGAAAGATTTCCAAGCAGGAAAGTGACAAAGAGATTTGAATTTTAGGGAGATTAATCTGACTATCCTAAGGAGAATAGACTCAAATTGCCATTAGCCTTAACTTTAAATTCCTGGGAGAGGGAATATGGTTAGTTGAGATAGAGCTGGGGGATTTGTTGGGTCCAAACAGCCATGACCATGGGCTTAGAGTCATACACAGCTTAAAGCTTGCTCCTGTCCCTCTCCATTCCAGCAAATGAGGATGGGGCAATTCCTAGGAAAAGGGAGGAATTTTGAGTTAATTTTGGTACACCTACACACCTAAAATGTACTGTACTAAGTCAGGGGAAGGCTGGTGCTATGGTCTGAATGTTTGCATACCCCCCAAATTCACGTGTCAAACCTAATTACTAATATGGTGTTTCAGGGTGGTGTAGTCTTAGAGAGGTGATTAGTTCACAAGGGTGGAAGCCCTCATGGTTGGGATTAGTGGCCTTATAAAAGAAGCGACAGAGAATGTGTTGTTTTTTCCAACATGTGAGGACACAGTGAAGAGGTACCATCTATGAACCAGAATGTGGGCCCAAACCAGACACCACATCTTCTGACACCTCAGTCTTAGAATTCCCAGCCTCCAGAATTCTGAGAAATAAATTTCTGCAGTTAATAAGTTACCCAATTTGTGGTATTTTGTTATAGCAGCCAGAACAGACTAAGACAGCTAGTATTTTAAATACAAGCAGGGTCATAAAAGAGGAACATCAGGAAAATTGCTGATATGGTCATGAAATAGATCTGTGAAAATAATCTGAAATATATCAGGAATTTTTCCATTATTTACATTTGATCCAACAATTTCCATTTTAGTATTCCATGTGCTCCAGGTATGTCAGTGGTCTCCGGGTGCTGTTTCTACCTCCTTCCTGCCTTTCCTCTAGACTCACCTCCTAGCCTTCGGGATCTCCTCTCCTCAGTACTATTAATATGCTTGATAGTTGTCTACTCCTTACTTACTGCAATTTTCGTTTCTGAGCTTATTTTTATGCCTAAAGTATCTCCTCCTGAACTGCTTTCTATGTCTGTACAGGATTTTTCCTTTTCATTTTAAGAAGACAACCCAGGCATCAACTCCTGCAGCAATATTTACATTCCAGGATGGATGGAATATTCTCCTCCAAGACACTTAATACCTACTCTCATTTCACTCACTTCTCAGTACAGTAAAGTTCTTCTTTAATACAACTATCTCACAAGATTGTTCATTTTTAAAGGATGAGAACCATGTCTAATTCATTTTCATAATCTTAAGAATATTGCAGCTTTTATTCATAGGAGGCATTCAATAAATATCTGTGAAATAAATTTAATGATGGGATGATTATAGTCAAAGATATTGAAGAGAAACAGAGTAAACTGTTAATTTGACTGATAATTGTTGTCTTTGTTAACAAAAATGGGCAAGTAATGATGTCTGGAGGTAAAATAAGAAAATAAAGATAGTTTGTAATCCAACAGAGAATAAGGTAATGAGGAAAAGGAGAGTAACATCATCTATTCAAAGTGTTGCCCCCAAAGAGAAAAAGTAATCATAGATCATGTAGGATAAATAGAAAGCAAAACAAGATAATAGAGCTAACTATAAATATATCAGTAATCAAAATGAATGTAATCCTCAGTTAACAGAATATGACCCTGAGAAAGGATTTTACAAAGAAACAAGTCTCAGGTGACTAAAAGGCATACCTAAAACTTAAGAAAATGAAAACTAGAAACCGAAAAGAATTGAAAATGGCACTAAGCAAATACTCTTTAATACTTTAAAAATTATTTTTAGTACTTTTTAATATTTGTAGCTTAGCATCATTTGTAATGATAGTAACCTAGGGAAAACTATTCCATGACAACAAAGTGAATAAATAAATTGTAATAAAGCAATACAACTCATACTAAACAAAAGTGAAGGCAAATGAAACTTTGATACATGTAGCAACATGGGTGAATCTGAAAGTGTGAAGTCGAGCCTAAAAACACATCCTAGGTAAAAATGTGATTTTATTTATATAAAGTTTAAAACATGAAAATCTAAATAATCCACTTTTAAAGAAAACATAAACATATGGCAAAATCTATAAAGAAAGATAAACACAGAATTCATGCCAGAGTTTACCCCTTGTATGGAGGAAGAGAACTGGTATCAAGCACACAGTAGATTGTCCTAATACACTGGTAATGTCTTACTTGGTGAGTGCACTAGTAGTCTATTCAATATTCTTTAAACCAGCCTATAGAATATATCTATAATTATATCTATGTATAAGTATATATGTATGCAGTATTTTTGTGTTAATATATTTCAACATTAAAATTAAATACCAGGTCAAAATGAACATATTTTTGCAAGTTAAAAATAGTTGAAAAACACCTACATGTTAGAAATTTGACAAGAACCAACAGACTTCACGTATCTGAACTCATTAAATATCACACAGACATTTAAATTATTTCTAAATAATTTTAATGCCAGGTAAAAATAATTTATGATGTAATATTTAGCTTAAAAATATTAACAAGCTAGAAAATTCTGAGAATAATATAATTTCCATATCTAAAATATGTTTGTTTAAGAGGTCTGGAAAGAAATACACAAATATCCCAAAAGCGGCTATCTCCATGTGCTAGGATTGTAGATATATTCTTTTTTTCCTGTTTCTCTAGGTATTTCTAAACTTTCCAGATATTAAACAATAATCCTATGTTATGTTATAATTTAAAACACATTCAACCATAATCAATAGCAAAAGGACTTTAAAAACAGATACCAGAAAATGGCCAAACATTTTTTCTTCTGCAGGCTCTTGATTATTAAGCACTTTCTCCTTTTGCTCAGTTCACCTGAAAATCTGATAATGATAAATAGTTACTATTTATAGTAAAGTCAATTTCTAACTCGTATATGACAGGTGGACTGGATGCATTATAAATACATAATGGGAATCATTCTTTGGATTCTCTTGTGTGCAGGTGAGTCTTACAATTGAGCACATCCCTTGAAGGAATCCTCAGGTTGTAACAAGAGATTCTGGCACTTGTGAGAATAAGGCTTCTATGACAAAGTGATAGAAAGATCCACACCTACCCAAAGTGGATCATTCTCTCTCATGCTTTGGGGCAAGTAGGGAAGCTCCTGTTCAGCTCTGAGGACTGCTACATGCACTGCTGCGAGTATTCTCACTCAAGAGCAATACCTAATTTTGCTTTGGTGGAAAGATGGGCTTTCTAGCCTATATTCTTGAAAGGGACTGTGATGCCAAGCAAGTCCAGCTACTGGATTGAAATAGGGCAAACTGTTAACAAATGTTTCATAAGTTAAAGGCCCCAAATCCCTATTTAATTAAAAATAGCACTATTCTGAATTTCTATGGTATTTAAAAATAATTACTGATCAATTTTATTCCTTTAAAGAATCCCAAGAATTGACTAAAATTTTCTTTTTCTGGGGTCTTTGTTCTAGGTAAAATTGTTGAGTAGGCAACAACAATATTTAATGTCCTCAATTACAGTTTCTCATGGAAGTCTTTCTTGTATTCAATACCCTCCTGCTCATTTCATATATATATATTTTTTAATTGCTTTGAGAAAAAATATAACAATCATTTATAATCATATGTATTTATAAATCAATTTTTGTGAACATTAAACTTCATTTCTGATTGTGGAATACATCCTTCCTTCTCTCTTTCCTCCCTCCCTCTCTTCCTTTCTTTCTTCTTTCCTCTCTTTTACTTGTCTGTCCTTTCCTCCCTTCTTTGCTTCCTTCTCTTAAATCAAATAGATGAACATATTACAGAGATATTTGAGTGGGGAAAAGAGCCTCCTGGAATCTGTGAAATCACATTTAAACCCAACGTTAGATTTCATACTTCCCATCAAATAATTGGTTAGTTGTATTTAATACAAGTCTCCTTCTATGCATATTTTTTGGGGAGAGATCACAACACTGACAAATAAGAAAATCTAAAAACAGTTTTATGAAAACCTATACTTTTTGGTTGTTGTGGTCTAGGAATTATATATCCTGTGTCTTCAAGTAGCATGAGGAAGAGTCAAGGTTAATTAATAGATGTAAGATTGCTTGACTCAGGACAGCACTTAGAGAAAACGTATTAATTCCTTAGTTGCATACCTGATTTGAAGCACAAAAGAAGTAATAAACATCACTCAAAGTTCATTTTCTGTCTTCCTTTAAGCTTTGATAAAAAGGTAAGCTTATACATAAGTAAGAAATAAGCACTTATAGAGTTTATTGTTTCCAAAACAGATTTAAAGGTAGCTGACTTCTCCCGTCTAAATTTAGGTGGTTTGCAAGAACAAGCATAATGAATGTGCTTAATGATTAGAACTCAAATATCTTAGGATCTTCATTATAATCTAGAATATTTGATTGAAATTATCATTCAATATAGATGCATCTTAATTAGACTAGTAAAGTACACATTTCTTCCCAACCTATGATCTTCTGAGAATAAATACTACCATATCTGACTTCAGAAATAATCAAAGAGGCTTTGGATAAGATGATCTTCAGTCACCATATGTTTTGTGAAGTGAAAATATGGTATTTCTCAAAGGTGAGCAAGCCATTGTATTCTAGAACTATAAAGCAATTTGCCTTTTGCTGTTGAGGTTATTCCCTTTTCCTGTGAAAACCTTATCAGAAAGGCCTTAAAATAGATTGAATTGCTTTACAAGATAATTAAAATTTATATCTGCTTATATATATATATATGTATATATGTATATATTTGTATATTGGCATATATACACATATACATATAGAGTAGTAATGTTTCTTGTAATAAATTGTATGCTTGAAACTTTAAAATAATGATGAATGAATCCAGGCCTTGCCTCTAATATATTGTCAGTAGAAAAAGAAGCAAGTTTTCCCAGCTGCATCAATTTGTTGCTTTTGTTAACAAACTGGACACAATAAATTTCCATCCAGAATGAACCATTCAGATTTATATGTAGTGTTTACCACGACCGTAAGAAGAGAGTTGGGGCAATATCTTCATCTTCAGCTGAAGCAATTTTCTGTTGACTTTCATTAGAATGGAGTTGCAATGACGGAGTAGCAAGAGGCTGGGAACAGATAGAGAGTATTAATGATCCAGGTACAGTTAAGTGAGAATGGAGGTAGGGAAAGATATCCACCTTGATAATAAAAACTGGAGCAGTAGGCAACCTTCATACCTAGAAACCACGTACCTGATAATAACCTTGAAGATAAATCGTGTGTAAAGGGACTTGCTTTTATTGGCTACCAGGGGCCTGGAGTATGGGGAGTGGGCCTTGTTTACATACAGCGTCATAATAATGCATGGTGAACATTCTGTGTGCACTAGTAAAATGAGCTCAACTTTTGCAGGTGCTTGGAATGTCAATCTTAGCTGAAGCGTGCAGACTAATAAAAGAGGTTACTTATGTTTCCACTTGAGTGTCCAAGTTTC
Source organism: Cynocephalus volans (assembly GCF_027409185.1). Lineage (NCBI taxonomy): Eukaryota > Metazoa > Chordata > Mammalia > Dermoptera > Cynocephalidae > Cynocephalus > Cynocephalus volans. The sequence goes on from NC_084468.1 coordinate 16,221,534, forward strand.
TCTTTATCTTTGAGTGTAAGGCTTCTGAACTAAGAATGTAAGGCCTGGCTATGATGTGTTTCACTTTTTTCTATCCCTTGCCAAGTCATAAAATTCTTCCAGAAATTATGGATTCGATGTTAGGTAAGGTGTTAAGTGAAGTGTGGGTACAAGTTGAAAACTCTAACCCTAATTTTTAAAAATTACAATAACCATTACAACTTCCTTACAAAATTAATCCTTTAGTTTTTCAAAAATCTTGATCATGACAAGATGTTCATAAGGTCACCACATTAAACAACAGAAGCACATTTCCTCTTGGATGTTATAACCAAATCCTGTTTGCAGAAATGAGGCTGACTCAATCAACACATTCTCCTTGATCTATATTTTATTTCTTTATTTATAGAGAGCAGTGTTAGGTTAAATTATGGAGCTGAATTCTATTTCACTGAGAGGCAGCTGGGTACAGTGGATAGAACAGATTTCATAGGTCTTGTTTAATATCTAATTCTGAACTTTTTTCCTGACTTTGGGTAGAGTTGCTTTATTTTTTTGACCCACAGTGTTGTTCCAAATAAAATATATTTACCTTGTTGACTTCTTTGATATTTAGAAACTATTTGTCATGCTGCTGGTGCTCCATAGGTAGTTTTAATTGTTGCTTTTATGCAATATGCTAGAGCCAGAAAGGAAACTCTTTTCAGATAAATTCAGTGAAACCAAGGGATACGAATATTATCATCTCATTCTTACAGATGAAGAACTGGACCCTTAGAGAAGTGACTGATTTTCTTGAGTACATAGCTAGTAAGAACTGAGGTTAGACTTAAACTTATAACTTTTGGTTTTTAATACTTTCAACACACATGCTGTCTTTCTTTGCTCCCTCCCAACCTTAAGGTCCATGATGCTGTTAATATGTCAATTCTAGATGATTTCTAAAGCAGATTGCAAAAGAGTTTTATTCCAAAATAGATCTATGAAAGATAGAAAGACTGCATAATACCAGCTACTCTGGTCTTGTGTTTACAATGAAATTTCATGTGCATTATCTCTACGAGTGGTGTTTGTGACATTATTTCCATATCCAAGTCTAATATTATAGGTGGGAATTAAAAAAGAATCCATGGATGTATGTGTACATATACTTGTGTGTGTACATATAGAAATGTCATCTAATAATATTATCAGCATTATTATCATTTTATTATGTAATTAATTTAAACATTTATTCAGCATAGTAGTCTGTGCAAACCAAAAGAGAACAACACTCTTTTGGTAATTTATTCAACATAAAGTCTTTCATTTCACATTTGAATCTCCAGTTTATCTAGAAAATACATTTTAATAGCTTAAAAATGCCCCTGTCCTGTAAATCAGAACTTTTTTCAGTTCAGTCACAGTATCCATGTTTGATTTCAAGTTTAATGCATTTAAAAAAAAAAAATGGGTGACTTATAATAGCCCTTTGAACTTCCATATATTTTAAAGTAATTTCCCAGAGCCACCTAAAACATTAGTTCTTCAAAGGAGTCCTTAAAAATCACCCTCAAATAGCTACAATATCTCTAAGTTTCCATTATGGTATTAATATGACTTATTTTAACATCTAAAATGATATATCAGTTATTGTAAATAGCCTAGCCCTTAGATAAAAACTCCTTTTCTAAACAAACAACAGAAATAAATTTTTGAAGTAATAACTATATTAATCCTATTGACATTTTCTTATTTCAGGTGTGAATTTTTTAATTATGAATTTATTATTTCCATTTAAAAATTCTTAAACAAAAGACTATTTTTATACTCACTCTGTTTGATTAGTAGTTTTCTTTACAGAAAGATCCTGTAGTCTTTGTCACAATTCTCATATTGCTACATAAACAGGTCTGATAATTGGGCAAATATGTGATCTTTGAACCTTTTTCTGAATGATTCATGGAATCTAAATATTTATTTCTACATTGTATTTAGGCAAATAATGCCCCCAACAAGATGTTTGTGTCTCAATTCCCTGAACCTGTGAATAACTTATTCTTATATGGCAAAAGTAACCTTGCAGTTGTGACTAAGTTATGGACTTTGAGATATGGAAATTATCCTGGATTATCTGATTGAGTCCAGTGTAATTACAAGTGTCTTTCTAAGAGGGAAGCAGATGGAGATTTGACCGCAGAAGAAACAGATGAGAGGATGATGGAAACAGAGGTTGCAATGATGTGCTTTACGATGGAAGAATGGAAAAAGTCAAGAAATGCATGTCTAGAGGCTGGAAAAAACAAGGAAACAGATTCTCCCCTAGAGAATTCCGAAGAAGCACAGACCAGCCAACACCTTAACATTAGATTTCTTACCTCCAGAACTATAAAATAATAAATTTGTGTTGCTTAAGCTAATAAATTTGTGGTGATTTGTTACTGTGACAGTAGGAAGAAAACTAACACACCATTGCTTTTAAAAAATTGCTGAAGTTATACATTTTGATATTTTTCCCTTTATCCCCTAAATAGAATATTAGTTGAACAACTGATATACCTGGAATTTGAGAGTTTTCAAAGAAAGCGGACAAGGAATTTTAACCTTATAACGATTGTGGCATCTCTGATCTGTGGGAATATGTTAAAGAAAAAGATGAAAGGGTTGAAGTGAGAACATCCCACTTAACTGGTGATTACTTAGGGTGGAATTGTCTTAACTAATGAAATGGTTAATGCCTCCCTTTACAAAACTGACTGATTTTTTCTGTTAGTAAATGATACTGGCAATGATACTGGGTTATTTTTTCGTGTCCTTCCCAATCTTCACATTCTTCACACCTTAGATCTTTTCACTCATTTGTGAACACTGCCTAATACACCAGATCATTGTATTACGTTGTTATCTGGCTCTCCATATAAGCATTAAGACAAAAGAGTCATCGAGAAGGAAAATAAGGAAAAAGATTACAGTAGAAAGAAAGGCCTTTTGTACATTGCTTTCCAAAAGCTAGGCACCATTCCAGGAAAATGAAGGACACTTTCAATGGACTTTAACCTTCTCCCTTTGGTGGTATTCAAAGTCCTTCCTTGGGACGTTAATATACAGACCAATGATGAATATTTTGCCAGAATTTTTGCATTAAAATTGTAATCACTTAATTCTTTGAAGTTAGCCAAAGATATTACCTTACATAAACAGTGTTCTTAAATTTTTCATTTTAAGTTAATTACTATTAACAGAAGTCTGTAAACTATTTCTTCTTCTGGGACTCACACAACTAAATTTCACTTTTTTCGTATATATTTTTGCCAATATTTCAAGAATTTCTGTAGAGAAAACAAAACAAGTAGTCCTTTTAAAAGCAAACCTATGTTTTTAATACAATAATTCTGTGGAAAAGTAAATATTTCTGACAAGTAAAAAGTGATAGAAATTTAAACATAAGAACACAAATATCCCATATACCTTGCCCATTATCGACATTTAAAATTCAACAAAATGAAACACGGAAGAAATATTAGTATGTGTGAGGTAAAGTAAAATATAAAGAGGGAGATGTAGTATAAACAATTATATCACACTCATTAATTAATTACTGGAGCAGAGCCAAATCAGATAAGTTTACATGTAGTTTAAACCATTCTCTAATTAATTAATTGATATAAAATCGGGTCTAGAAGAGAGCAAGTAAGCTTTCTTGCTTACATGTGGTATGCATATGTATACTACCCATCTCCCACTATTTGGTAAAGTCATTTCATAAACTACAAGAAAACAAAAGTCCGGGCAGGTGCCTTGTTTAGGATCTCACAGCTAGCACAAGTCAGAGATGAGATTGAAATTCATCTTTTGGTGCAAAGACTATTCTCTTCCTCAAACAGGAGGCATTCTGAAAAATGAGTGTCAAAAGGGGAGAGGGAATGTTCACCTGAAATTTGTCTTGATGGTGTTGATGTAAAAAGGCAAGGTATTTTGAGATTTGTTAGATTTTTGTATGAGGTCTTTGTTCCACATGTGTGTATGTGTGCACATATATAACAACTGGCAACTCATCTGAGTTTGTCAGTGGAGAGATCCATCCACCAAAACTTCCTTTTCACAATGTCCTTTGCAAAGGAGAAGTAACGAAAATGGATCTGTGGATCTAATAAAAATGAATCCATTACCATATTGACAGCCTGACAATTATAGAAACATAAAACTGATAATAAGTTAGTTACATGTACATTATTTTTGCTATTTGGTATCTGATGTTTTCTGTGAGAAACTTCATATAATTGTCATTTTGCAATGGCCAAAAAGATTTTCACTGGTCTACAGAGACATTATAGTATATCAAAAATATAAAAATAACATTAGAAAACATTTAAAATGTGCTGTGTGCCAGATACACTTTTGAAATTTTTTTTGTTTGTTCTTTATAATGTCTGCCAACACAGTTCTCATAATTACTTAGAAGGTCAGAACTATTATGATCCCATTTTACAGACTGAGAAGCCAAGGTACACAGAGGTAAAATAACTTGTACAAAGTCACCCAGATAGTATGGGGCCTAACTGGGATTCAAATCCAGGTGTCCTGACTCCTCAGCCCTATATGCTAAAATATGTTCTAATTCCTAATAGGAGTTAAATAGATTGTCTTAAGGTAGTAAAAAGTGAAGGGAGGAAAAAAAGGTGGAAACATAAAAAAAAAAAAACTTCCCAGAGCTAAATTATGATGTGATCCTTTAAAATCATATCATAAAAGGGTCCACAACAACTGAGCAAGATGAATGAAAAATGCCCACTTAGGCACCTCCTTCATGGCTTATAATAATAAAAATATTTTAAAAATTAAAAAAAAATATATATATATACAGACAAATAACAAGCTGGTTACATACAAAGAAATGAGAATTAGAATGGCATCTGACTTCTCATCAGCAAAACTGAATGTGACAGTGGGGGGAAAAAGAACACAACAGCTATTCTGACTTCTAAAGGAAAATGCTATTCTCTGCCAAAATATCAAGGGCAAGTGGAACATAGGCAGGCACACATGTGGATATGTAAAGATTCAAAGTTTACCAGTCACCTCCTAAAGTGATTTTCTGGAGTACACTCCAGCAGATTTAAGATGAAAGGCAGGAAAAAGGAAGACATTGAATTCAAAAAACATCATTTGATACTTGTGTAAAATTTAAAAACCCAACTGTTAACTGTGCAGTTGGCTCAGAAAAAGAATAAACTAAAGTAGAAAAGGAAGTCAAAAAGTTTTAAGCATAAAGACACTAAAGGAGAGAATTGATTCACTGTAACACATAAAATGATGTAGAAATGATATGGTCTTGTACAATGTTTCTCAGTCTTGGCACTATTGATGTTTTAGGTCTGATAATTATTTTGTGTGAGAGGCTGTCCTGTGAATTAGAATGTTTAGTAGCTGTTGGGCGTCTCCAGCGGCCGCACAGGACCCCAACAGGTTTTTCCTTTCCCTAGAGGGTTGGGGCCAAAGGGATTGCCCCCCCTCCCCATGACGCAGGGTGAGAACGCTGCTGTTCTCCCAGATAGGGAACAGACACATACACATGCAGCCGGGGTTCTGTCAGGCAGTTCCCTTTATTGTAACACAAAAGATCATATTTATATGCTTAGCAGGCGGGGATTTCCAAGCTTAGGCCAATCCTTGAAAAGGTCAAATGTGCATGTGCCTTGCCTCTCTATGCTTAGCCCTCCCTCTTAACTTCTCTTGGGTGCCACCTTTTATCCATTTAGACTTAGAAAGAAGGCGCGGTCCCATAAGTAGCAGCTAGAAAAATGATGAAATGCTTTACTCTTCTATTGCATACAGTGTGCTCAATAAACATTTGTTAGCTGATCTAAGCTTACAGAAATAAAAACGAGTAAATGTCAAAAATATTTATGGGAAAAGTAATGGTGAATAAAATATGGGAAAATATGGGACACTATTTCTCAGCTTACATTATGAAAAATCAAGAGATGATGCCATGAGTTAAAGGGTTATGAAGTAATATTTAAGTGAATATATGCAAATCTATAGAGATAACAAAGCTGTAATTAAAATTTGACATAATTGGGAAATATGGGGCATAAGAAAAACACAAAGAAACAACATAATTGATTCATACAATCATATTTTGTATTAGGCAGATATTGTATTGAGTTGAAATCAAGAACAGATATATAAGCACTTCACGTACGGTTATATTGATTACTTCCAGTATTAAAAAAAAAAAAAAAAAAACAAATAGAAAGCAAACAAAACAAAGCAAAAATACAAGTAAACAAAACCCAACATATTAATGGGACAAGAGTCATCGGTTGGTAAAGTCAATTAAGTGTTATCTTTTACTTTCTTATATTGTTTAATTTATATATTTTATTTTAAAACAAAAATTACATGTTTTATGGAAGGATTTGGGGAAAATAACAAAATGGTCTTGCCATATAATAAGCTGTTGTTTCATATGAAACCTAATATCTTCTTCAGGAATATTGAATGGTGAATGAGAAATTGGTAGATGAGTAAGTAGTCAGGAGATTTCGCATAGAAAAGTCCAGAACATAGAATGATATGATACGACTTAAATTTTAGAAATAGCACTTTCATGGCTGAATGGATCACAGGTGAAAGAGGTAACATACTAGAAACAATAATTCAATTAGGAAGTTATTTTGACCATCCAGGTAAGAAGGAAGTCTGGCTTGAACTCAGGTGCAGCTGTGGATTTGAAGTGGGGGCTAAACAGATTGACAAGAAACTTGGGAAACAGAAGGGGCAGGAGTTAGGGACAAATTACTTTATGAGACGAGGGAAATGAGAATGTTTAAGGTGACCTTTGTTGTGTCTCACTGGAAGATTGAATGAACGGTGGTGTCATCTATGAAAGTTAGTATAGGAAAAGGAAGAGTTCGGAAGACAGGAAAAATGAATTTAAGGTACAAAAATATTGAATATGAGGGCCTGTCTTAGTCCATTTTGCCTGCCATATCAAAATATCTTAAACTGGGTAGCTTATAAACAACAGAAATTTATTTCTCACAGTTCTGGAGGTTGTTAAGTCCAAGAGCAAAGCACTGGAAGATTTGGTGTCCTGTGAGGGCCATTCTTGGTTCATAGAAATGGTGCCTCATTACGCGATGGGACAGGAAAACTCTGGTCTCTTCCAGCCCTTCTAAGGGCACTAATTCCACTCATGAGAGAAGAGCCCTCATGACATAATCACCTCTCCAAAGACCCCGCCTCCTAATACAACACCTTGTTATTTAGGATTTTAACCTATGAATTTTAGGGGTAAACAAATATTCATACCATAGCAAGGTCTGCTGTTCATTAATGTAGATATTGGAAACACAGCACTGAGGACTCAGAGTGTTTTGGAGATATAAACTTGTGAAAAAAAACCAAAAAACCTTCAGGCTAGTGTTATTATCTTTAAGGTATTATCACGAATGTGGTAACTGATATCCTAGTCAGAACTCTAGAACTTAGCCATATGAACTTGGAGAAATCATGTCTTTTACACACCAATAAAATGGGACAAAAGTAAGACATGTTGATGTCAAAGATATCTTGAGATTGGGAGAATTTGTGAAAATTCCTCATTGAAATTAGTCCATAATGATAGTTTCATTAAATACAAAGAGGCTGAGTCATAGTCTATATGTCAGAGCTATGTGCATTCTAATCAGCTCTCTTCATATTTCATAATTTACAAGAACATAGGAAGAGAGTGAATGCTATTTTGAGGCTGGAGTTTTTACAGTGGCATAGCCTCTGACATAATGTCACTCATTTATTTTATTAATGTGTTCATAAATTATGTCTCATGCAGTAATGCCTAATATGTTCCTGATTTTAAGCAAATCATTTCTCATATATTTTCAGTCCATTTATAAACATTTTGTTGTTAATTTTAAAAAGTATTTTTAGGAAAACTGCTTGAGTTGAGAGGGAATATGCTCTGGGATTCTGGGGTATTTTTCAAAGATTATGCATGTTTCTGAGTAGAGAAATGGAGTTTTGGTCTAAGAAAATTTTTGTGGTTCAGATTCATGAAATCTTGTTTGGTTTGTATTTCTTAACTTTATCCTGATTGCCCAAAACACAGTTAATTTTTTCCTTCCTTTCTGTGCCTCTCTGGTCTAAACTTGAAGTATGTCTTCTCTAAGCATTTGGGAAATAGCCCAAAATGAGACTCTTTTATCACATCCCATGTACAGCATTTCCCTGGGGAAATGCCAGAATTTACCACTTATGCCAAATAGAAAAACCTCAGTAGGCTTTCCAAATCTAAACGCTGTGATTCTGCCAACAAAGGTCTTTGAAAACAAAAAGATATACGGGTTTTGCAGTACTCAAAGTAAAATTTGATTAACCTTATTTTTCATTAAGTACCAGTAAGAAAATAATTTAGGGTTTTCTTAGAATTTAACATAATCTGTTTCCAACTGTATTCCATGAATCTAAAAGCATTGCAAATTATTGAAAAATAACCTTGTATCTGTAACTTAGCCACATTGCACATAATCACATGCATAGCTGACTTAAATCATATATGTTATCTTACAGATAAATGGCTCTCTATTACAAGTAAGGAAGAGTATTCGACTTATATGACTGAAGATTATAAATGAGCAAAATTCCAGGTTCTATTTTAAAGTCTATGTCTTGGCAATATGCTTTCTATCTAATGCTTATTGGATTATACAGAGAGTGGCACATGTAAGACTAGTTTAAGGATTTGTTATTTGTGTTAATCATCTTGTTCTTTTAGTAACACAGTTGAACAGTTTAGTCCATGTTTTACTCCATATTATTAGTGCTATAGATTAATGAAAATTGAAAATTACTGTTATGACTCATTATTAATACCAAGCTTGAAAGCTTTACACAACATAAGAACTGGTCTGTTGGGGGAAGGGATGGATTAGTTTGTGATCTTTCATGCAAATTACTTCTGTTTGCATCTTCTTAGGTGCACCAGGGAAGCTATTTTAATAAAATTTTGGAAATCCAAAAGGGAAAGGAACTAATAGACCACTCAGTCTTGTGTTAAACTAATATCAGAATAAGCCCCCCAAATTTGAATGGTTTTGTGGACTATAAAAATACTTTGAGTTGGATTGATTTATACCCCACAATTTTAAGTGTTCATTTCTAAATACGTTAGTAAAATTAACCTTTTCTTGGTACAGTGTGAACTACTAAAAGACATGCTACAGTTAAATTTGAAATTGCTGCTCTCTGTACATCTTTAAAATTAATAGCATTTGAAAACTTTTTCAAATAGGCATTTTTTTCTTGACTTTTAATTAAACTTTGTGTGGGTAGTAGTTACAAATATATGAGTAAATGTCTTGTCTGCCATACTTTTTGAATTGTCTTGAAATACTCTTACAAAATATAGTCACTAAGATAAGCATATCAAAAATGCCACAGGTGACATCATCAATTATTCTCATGTGTGGGGCCAAAATTAAAACAGTAGTAAGAACTATATGGTTTTAACGATTCTGCAAGAGAAAGCAAAGACAGGGAATAAATAATCTCCAAATGGCACTGAGAGCTGAAGAACTGAGAAATTATCCCACTTGCTTTAGGAAACTTGGTGAGCAAATCTTGACCACCAAGCAGTTAAACCAGGAGGAGATCTATAAAGGCTTAACTTTGCAAGGAAATTAATGGTGACCATGGAAAGTCTGATCCCTATGAATTATTATGATTAATTAACTTGAATCCACTTGTAGGATAAAGCATGAGACAAGTGAAATTGCTGTCAATAGCATCCACACTGCACAGAAAAATAGATACTGAGTACAAAGGATGAAGATAGTTCATATAAAAGTCAACAAAAGAGATAGTCAGCATGTCTCAGAAAATGCAAGGCTATGTTTATTGTATCTTATAATAGTAGAGGATATTGCTCTAAAGTCATGTGACAAAATGACATTTTAGCCTACCCATCCCTTCTAAGAGTCCAGGAACACATTTTTCCTCTTAAAAATGAGTAACAGAAATATATTGCAATAGAACCCTATACTAAATTGCTATAAGGAAAAGAGGAAAATGAGCAAAATAACATACCCACGGACATTTAAGTTATTCCCGAAAGACATGCACAAAAAGAAGTAAGATTTATAAGCTAATATTTCAAAATAGGTAAGAAAGAATTAAGGAAATGATATAAATCAGAAATGGAAAAGTTTGGTAATGAAAGGGAATATAAATAAATAAATAACAGAACACAGAAAATAATCAGAAATTGAAAAAAAGCCTACAATTTCAGGAATAATATTTAAACTGGAATAAAAAACACAGTTCTGGCATAAGGGACACAGATAATAAAAAGACGAAAGAAAGAAAAGAAAGAAAGAAAGAAAAGAAAGAAAGAAAGAAAGAAAGAAAGAAAGAAAGAAAGAAAGAAAGAAAGAAAGAAAGAAAGAAAGAAAGAAAAGAAAGAGAGAGAGAAAGAGAAAGAAAGAAAGAAAATACTAAAAGAAAAAGAGAATGAAAATATAAAGATAAAGAAAGAAAAATAACTTCAAAGAATAATAATATGAAGAATAGATAATAATGTTTCAGTATATGTGTAAGTGTAGTAACTGGGGAAAAATAGCAACAGAGTGGAACAAATAATAAAATCAAATAAAATTTCTTGAAATTAAAGAAGACTCAAACTATATTTTGAAAGAACACATTACATACCTGTGAAAATATACCCAGAAAGATTAATTTCTATAGTAATTATGGTCTTTAAAGAAAGAAAAAATCCTCTAGTCATTTTCAAAAGAAGACAGAGTTCCCTAACAAAAAAAAAGAATATCTGATTGTTATCAAAATTTACAAAAGCAACATGCAAGAAGACAAAATTTACAAAAGCAACATTTCATGCCAGAAGACAATATAATAATAGTTGATGTAGTTTTGAAAAGAAAATATAAGCCAACAATTACATTGCTAGTGAAATTGATATTTAAATGTAGACCTTTTTACATAACAATTACATATTGTCAGTTATATTCATAATGCCAATTAATATTTTCCTGTGAATTCTTTGTAAGAAATATATTAAAGAAGGATCTTAACATAACAAAAAAGACTAAAGAGACACTGCCATAAGAATTTACAGTGAAAATTTGATATAATTTTAGCAATAGAAATAAAATGAGTTGGGGAGAATGAGGAATATTAAAGGAAAACAGAGTGCATTCACTGATTGCTTTATAGACATTAAATGGAAATTAAAATATATCATCTCAAATTGCATACAAGGAGAGAGGTGGGAGGAAAAAATAGGTTCTACTTAACAAACTTTCTTATTGTAGAAAACAAATAGATATTATTCAAAAAGAAAAAAAAAGATGAACTAAGAGCATTAGGTAAAAATTTTAGTACAAAGGTAACTATTACAAAAACATACAGACTTCCCTAAATATCAAAGATATGAAGTGAGAAAAAGATTAAAAACAAAGATAAAAGAATGAGAGAAATGGAGAGAGACAGACAGACATACAGACACTTTTGTAAAATTACATTTAAAGGTAAATTTAGTTATTGCAGAGGAGTGATGTCACCATGATGGCAGGGTAGGAAATACTAGCCTTAACCTCCCCTCTCCCCCAAAAAACAACAAATAACCAACTATCTACAAACAAAAATAGCCCCAGGAGGGCTCAATGGTCCACTTAAGAAGGTGCAGCAAAACAAAGGAGCAAAATGTAGAAAATAATTACACAGAAGAAATCGCTGGGGAGATTGGCATACCTGAGACATCTGGAAATAGTTAGAAACACATAAAAAGGTACCAGTGTACCAGTATCCACCACATGGTGGGTGCTACCATGGGTTCCAATGGCCTGCTCTGTGGAGGACCCCAACAGACTTTACCAGTGAGGGCTTCAATAGCTCATATGGTAGTTGTGGACTTTCTGTAGCTTTCACAGCAGAGGCCCAATTGGTGTCTCTAAGTGTGGAGCCCACTGGCCAGCCTTGCAGAGAACACTGGCAACTTGTGCCACTGAGGTAATTAGCAGCTATGGCTGCTGTAGGTCCTCTGAAAAGGGAAATGCTTATCCCCCAGGCCCCAAGAAAAAGCTGCTGTTGTGCTATCCCAGACTGAAACCACTGCTTTCCAAACTCCATAAACACACCAGACCCTGGAGCTGAGACCACTCTGCATGTGCCTGTGCTTCAGATTCTGGCTCTGTTCCTGTTTCACAAGCACCTGTTTTTTTTTTGTTTGTTTTTTTTTTTGTCTTTTTCGTGACTGGTACTCAGCCAGTGAGTGCACCGGCCATTCCTATATAGGATCTGAACCCGCGGAGGGAGCGTCGCTGCACTCCCAGCACCGCACTCTCCGGAGTGCGCCACAGGCTCGGCCCCACAAGCACCTGTTTTTGAACACAGTTACCAGTGCTTCAGTGGGGACACGTGTCCCTTGAGCACTTGTGAATTACTGCTCTGGACCCCAGAGCCACAGTCACTCCATATGCACCCACACTGCAGACCCTGGCTCCATGGCTACTTCATAGGTACCATGTATCAAAAACCAGTGCCGCTTCCACAATGGGGACACTGACAAGCTGGACTCAACCCCAACAGGAATCCACATGGCTGTGACTTGACCCTCAAGAAAAACTGAGATAAGGAAGACTTCAGCAGACCTTACCATTGGAAACCCTAAAGGCCCTCACTGCCACTGCAGACAGCCTTGACCACTGAGGACGCATCAATATTTTCCTACACTTACCTGAGCTGATGGAGCTTTACAGAGACCATGCCACTTGCATGTTCACTGGAGTTGGAACAACCACATTCCACCCTGCATATACCCTGAAATCCATCTGCAGGTGTAGGTCCTTAGCCCATAAAACCAGTTTGTAAAATCTGGAAGAAATGATTGCTCCATCCAATGCACATATATCAACAGAAGGCAATAAGAAACATGAAAAATTAATAAAATATGACACTACTAAAAGAATACAATAATTATTCAATAACCAACCCCAAAGAAACAGAGATTAACAAATTGCCAGAAAAAGAGTTCAAAATAATTATTTTAATGAAGCTCAGCAAGCTACAAGAGAACACAGATAAATAATTCTATGAAATCACAAAAACAATACATGAATAAAATGAGAAGATTAACAAAGAGAAAGAAATTTTAAAAAATATAAAATTCTGCAAGTAAAGAATAAAATAAATAAAATTTAAAAAATTCAGTAGAGACTGTCAACAGTAGACCTGATCCAGTAAAATAAAGAATCTGCAAATTCAAAAACAGGTCATTTGAAATTTCCCAGTTAGAGTAACAGAAAGAAAAAAGAGTGAAAATAGTGAAAATGCCTATAGGATTTATGTACCATCAAGGAGCCTGGTGTATATATTAAGGAAATAACAGAAGGAGAAGCAATAGAGAAAAGGGCAAAAAGATTATTTAAAGAAATAATTACTGAAAACTTCCCAAATCTAGAAAAGCTATGGACAGGCAGATACAATAAGCTTAAAAATCTCCAAACAAGTTCAACTCAAAGAGGTCTTACTGAGACACACAATAATCAAACTGTCAACAATTAAACAGAAAGAGAGAATTTTGTAAACAGTACAAGATAAGAGATTCATCACATACCAGGGAAGATTTATAAGGCTATTAGCAGAAACCTTGCCGTGAGACCATAGAATGATATATTCAAAGTCCAAAAAGAAAAAGAAAAGAAAAACAAGAACAAAAACAGAAAACCTTCCAATCAAGAATGTTATCTAACTGACAAAGCTGTTCTTCAAAAATAATGAAGATATAAGGACATTTTCATACAAACAATAGCTGAGAAAGTTTATCACCATTAGTCCTATCTTTAAAAAATGCTAATGGAAGTTTTTGAAACTAAAACAAAAAGCTGCCAATTAGTAACATAAAAAGATATAAAAGTACAAAAATCACTGGTAAAGGTAAATACATAATTACATTCAGAATATTTTAATACTGTAATGGTGGTGTGTAAAGTCCCTTTTAACTCTAGTATAAAGGTTGAAAAGAAAGAATATTTTGTCTATAAAAACAAAAGTATTAAAATAACTATAGCTACAATAATTTGTTAATGTATACATAATATAGATGTTAAGTGTAATATTAAAAATATAAAATATAGGCATGGAGAAGTAAAAATGTAAATTTGTTTGTATGCTATCAAAGTCTATTATTGATTTGAAATAGACCACCATAATTATGAAATGTTTTAATGTAACCCTTATAGTAACAACAAAGCAAAACCATATGGTACATACACAAAAGATAAAGAGATAAGTATCAAACCATACCACTACAGAAAATCATCAAATAAAAAAGGAATACAGCAAGAGAGGTAAAGAGGAACAAAGGATATACAAAACGGTGACAGAAAACAATCAATAAAATGGCAGTAGTAAGTCCTTACCCATTAATAATTACTTAAATGTGAATGGATTAAATTATCAAATCAAAAGACAGAGTGGCTTAAAGTATAAACAAACAAGATGCAAATATATGTTGCCTAGAAGAAGACACATATCAGCTTTAGACACACACATAGGCTAAAAGTGAAGGTATAGAAAAATATATTCCATGCAAATGAAGACCAAAAGAGAGTAGGGATAACTATATTTACATCAGAAAAAAATAAACTTTTAGTCAAAGACTGTAACAAGACACAAAGAAGGGCATTATATAATGACAAAGGGGTCAGTTTATGAAGAGCACAAAACAATTGTAAATAGGTATACACTCAGCATTGGAGTACTGAATGTATAGAGCAAATATTAACAGATCCATAGGTAGAAACAGACAGCAATATAATAATAGCAGAGGACTTTAATACCCCACTTTCAATAATGGATGGATTATCTAGACAGAAAATCAATAAGGAAACATTGTACTTTAAATGCACTTTAGAGCAAGTGGACCTAACAGAACTTCGCTGAACATTTTATTCAATAGCAGTAGAATATACATTTTTCTCAAACACACATGGAACATTATCCAGGATAGATAATATATGTTAGGCCACAAAACAAGTCTCAGCATATTTTAGAAGACTAAAATCATATCAAGTATTTTTTTCCAACCAGACGGTTTGAAACAAGAAGGCAGTAACACAGGAGAGAAACTAAAAAAGTCACAAATATGTGGAAATTAAACAACACACTCTTGAGCAATCAACAGACAAAGATGAAAACAAAGGGGAAATAAAAAAATATGTTGAAATAAATGGAAATGTATACACAACTTACCAAAACTTATGAGCACAAAAGCAGCGCTAGGAGGGAACTTTATAGCAATGAATGCCTAAATTAAGAAAAAAGAAAGATCTCAAACAAACAATTTAACTTTACGTCTCAAGGAAACAGAAAAAGAACAAACTAAATCCAAAATTAACAGAAGAGAGAAAATAATAAGAGCAGAAATAAATGAAATAGAATAGAAAATATCAATGAAACTAAGATTTGATTTTTTGAAAAGTTAAAAATTGGCAAACCTTTAGATAACCAAGAAAAAATAAATAAAAATAAAATTAGCAATTAAAGGGGGACACTACAATTGATATCACAGAAATACAAATAATACTAAGGGACTATTATGAACAATCATATGCCAACAAATTAAACAACCGAGAAGAGGTAGATTAATTCCTGGAAATATACAATGTGCCAAGACTGAATAATGAAGAAATGCAAAATCTAAATGAACCAATAGTGAGTAGAAAGGTTGAATCAATAATCAAAAATCTCTTAACAATGAAAGATCCAGGACCAAAAGACCTCACTGGTAAATTCTACCAAAAGTTTAAAGAAGAATTAATACCAATTCTTCTCAAACTCCTCCAATAAATCAATAGGAAAGGAACACTTTAAACTCATTTTACAAGGCCAACATTACCCTGATACCAAAGCCAAACAAGCACAATACATAAAAAGATAGTTACAAGCTAATATTCCTGATGAAATTAAATGCAATAATTTTCAGCAAAGTACTGGCAAACTGAGTTTAATAGCACATTAAAAGAATTATATACCATGATTAAGTGGGAGTTATCTCTGGGATGCAAAGATATTTCAACAGGTAAATCAATAAATGTGTTACACCTCTTCAAAAACATTAAGAATAAAAAATTACATGATCATCTCAATAGATACAGAAAAACTATTGCAAATGTAGAAAACTCCCCACACTCATGTATATACTACAAAACTAATTTTGTTTTCCTTTTATAGATAAACCTTAATGATTAAGATTGTATTGAAAGCAGACATCCTGTCTTGCCCTATAAATTTCTCAAAGCAGGAAGTAGCTGTCCATCACACTTGAAGACATCTTTTATCCTGTCTTGCATCCTGTGTCACATCCTGTCTCACCTGATATATCCTGTCTTGGGTTGAATGTCCTCCCACAACTTAATCCCCACTGTAAATGTTGTAACTGAGCTGTGGCAAGGAAGCTGTCCCCTACTTTAATCCTGAATGGGATCCCAACAGCAGTGATGAAGGTAGGATCCAACATTTTTGGGTGTGCATACTAGTGGGATTGCAGAAAAGGGTACCCCAAATCGAAAGTATGAATAAAGTACATGAATTAAGGCAGGAATCTAATGAAAATCTTTCTACCCTTCTGTAACGGATTCTGGAGGCTTACTGTATATACACGGATGTGGACTCAAATAATCCAGAGAGTACCTGATTGGTTAATATGACCTTTATTGGACAAAGTTTGGTTGACATCCAACAGAAGCACAAAAATTGGAAGGGGCCTTATCCCTGCCAGTATCCACCTGGTGGAAGTAGCCTATAAGGTTTTTCTCAGTCAGGATCAGTTAAAGGAACAACAGAAAGATAAGAAATAGGTTCATCTCATAGCAGTGGCCCTAGCTCAAAATCAGAAAATGGGAAGATACCCACAAAATAGAAAGCCCTCTCAAAAGGGGCCCTCATCTAAGCATCCTTTAACTAAGCCTTAGTGTGCCTATTGTAAGGTAGAAGGCCACAGGTATAAAGATTGTCCAAAATTTAAAAGGAAAACATGCTTCAAATAGCTGGCTTAAGTGCAGGAGAAACTGAATGGTGTGGCCCAGAGGTTTTTTACAGGCTGTAGAAAAACTACCTGAAATATCCTCCAACAACTTTAGAGGTGGGAGGAAAAATGACTGATTTTTCTTATTGACACTAGAGCCACCTGCTCTGTTCTTAATTTAAAGTTAGCTCAATTAACTCCAAATGCTGTGTCGGTAACAGGGGTATCCAGAAAGTCAGTTCAGAATCATTTCCTACAGCCCCTGGAATGCAATATTGGCTCAAACATATTGATCCATAGCTTTTTGTACATGCCTGAATGCCCAATCCCTTTATTGGGAAGGGACTTATTAATTCCAAGCACAAATTATCTTTGGGAAAAATCGGTTTCATATCTATGTTCCAGAAAAGCAAGCATGGACGTTATAGGCTGCCTAGTTCTCTGAAACTAGGCAGCCTAGCTAGTAATCATGAAGGCCGAAAAAGACCCTACTGGTAATAAAAACTAAGGCTGGGCATAAGAAAGCAAGTATTAGATGGTACCCCTTGAAATTAAAAGCCCAACTGGGCATTTAGCCATTGGTTATCTCACTAGGCCTTGAATCCCAAGAACTTTTTACCTTTGAATGTGAGGATACTGAAACTAAGAATAAACAACAATATTGTTGGACTGTGTTGCCCCAAGGATTTAAAAATTCTCCCACCATATTTGGGGAAATATTGGCCTGAGATTTGTGCCAATTGACTTTACTCAATGGGAAAATTCTATACAACCTTACTTGATAAGACCCAACTTGCAAAGGACAATTCAAAGTGTTGTTTCTAGCTGCCACATTTGTTCCCACAACAATCCCTGGGGACCCAGTGGTGGCCCCAAGATTCCAACAGCAGGAGTATAATGGCAGGGCATTTCCACAGGTGAAGATTGGCAAATGGACTTCACACAGATGCACAAGTCTCTAGGAAACCTTCACTATATGTTTGTTTTAGTCAACACTTTTATTGCATGGGTAGAAGCTTTCCAAACTTGAACAGAAAAGGCCACAGAAGTGATTGAAGTACTTTTTCAGGGGATTATTCCCCATTTCAGGTTACCACAAACATTGTAGAGTGACAATGGAGTAGAATTCATTTCCAAAATCACCCAAGAAATGGCCATACTGTTAAATATATATTGGGAACTATGTACTCCTTGGAGGCCATAATCCACAGGGAAAACTGAACACATGAATCAGACCCTGAAAAGGGCCCTGGTCCTCCTTTGACAGGAAACAAATCTAGCCTGGATCCAAGTATTATCTATGGCCCTCCTGAGGATACAAGTGGCTCCCAGAAGCAAGGAAGAGTTAAATCTTCATGAAATTTTGCATGGGAGACCATTGACTCAGGCACAGGGGCCTACCAACACTTCCTCCCCCGAAGGAGAATTGCTTATAGAACGGTATATAAAACAAATGGAATCTACTTCAACTGTGTTTCATGAGTTTGATTCTAACAGGTTGGCTTACCTGATAGATGTTCCTCTACATGCTATAAAACCTGGTGACCAAGTCCTGCTCAAGACCTGTAGAGAAAAACACCTTGATTCACAGCTGCAATCAAGAAGGATCCCCTTATGGTGTGTTACTGGTTACCCATTCAGCAGTAAAGCTGAAGTGACTCAAAACCTGGGTACATCATACCCAAGTGTAGAAATACGATCCAGTTGGTTGGGAAGTCCAGCCCATTACAGATTCAAAGTTGAAACTTACATGAATATGATTAATATTATTGGATTTCTTTTCCTACAGATTAGCTAGGCCTGGAAAGACAATTCTTCAGTATGAATCTCTCAGATCCTGGCTACCTCTGGTAAATTCCTCCCACTGTTGGGTAGGTCATCCAAAACCACAGTCAATTCTGGACCATCATGCCTTAAGGTTTTGTGTTTTTTTATAGCCAAGAAACATAGGCCTTGGCCTGTGAGTACATAACAAGTGGTGGTGGTGGAGAATACAGAACAATGTTTATTGGGATATACAGTAACCCTTGAAAAAATTCATTTGTAGGCTTGGAAATTCTGCATGGGGATTCCTTAGTATTTGATGACCCTGTCTAGCTGGAAGTAGCTAGACAAGATGTCTGTGACTTGATTCCTTCCCCAAGCTTGCGGAAGTTACTAACAAAAGTGGGAAAATTGTAAATGAAGAAAACCCCCACACTCATATCTACAGTACAGAACTAATTTTGTTTTCTCTTAATAGGTAGCCCTTAATGATTAATTAAGATTTTATTGAAAGCAGACATCCTGTCTCACTTGATATGTCTCTCAAAGCAGGAAGCAGCTGTCCATTACACTTAAACACATCCTGTCTTCCTGATACATTTGCCTATGTAAATCCCAGCCCTCAGTAGATCAGAAAGGCAACTTGGACTCTACCCTGACTCCCTATTGATGTCTTCTGAAGTAAAAAGGCTTCCTTTAAGTTCTACCTGGCTAGTGTGATTGGTGATCCTAATGCTGTGAACACTTGGACTCACATGGGTAAGGAATTTCCCCAATGAAGGGGAATCCCACAGGACTCGTTCATTGCCAGTATTTGACAAAATTCAATATCCTTTTATGACAATAACTTTCAACAAACTAGGTGTAGAAGGAATGTACCTCAACATATTAAAAAAAAGTTCACACCACATCACACTTCATGGTAAAAAGTTGAATGCTTTTTTTTATAAGATCAGAAACAAGCAAGGATGCCTAGTCTGGCCACTTCTAGTCAACATAATACTCAAAGCCCTAACCCAAACAATTAGGGGAAAAATAAAAAAAAGACATTCAAAGAGGAAAGGAAGAAGTAAAATTATCTCTGTCTGGAGATGGCATAATATTATATATACAAAACACTAAAGACTCCACACACACAAAAAAACCAGTTAAAATTTATAATTGAATTTAGTAAAGTTGTATGATACAAAGTCAACAGACAAAATTAGTTGCATTTCTCTACACTAATAACTATCTAAAAAATAAAGAAAACAATGCCACACCTTAGCATATAAAAGAGTAAAATATTTAGGTTTAAATATAACCGAAAATGTAAAAGATCTGTACAGTCAAAACAATAAGAAATTGATTAATGAAGCTTAAGAAGACACAAATAAATGGAAGATATCTTTTGTTTATGGATTGGAAGAATTGGCATTGTTAATAAGTCCATACTACCCAAAGCAACCTAAAGGTTCAGTGCAATCCCTATCAATATTTCAATGACATTCTTCACAGAAGTAGAAAAAATAATCATAAAATTTGTATAAAATCATAAAAAATACCAAATAGTTAAAGCAATCTTGAGAAAAAAGTACAAAGCTGGAAGCATCACACTTACTTATTTCAAATTATATTTCAAAGCTATGTAAATCAAAACAGTTTGATTCTAGTATAAAAACAGACACATAGACCAATGAAACAAAATAGCCTAGAAATAAACCCACACATATATGGCCAACTGGTTTTGAAGAAAGTCACCATAAATACACAACAGGGAAAAGGTAGTCTTTTTAATAAATGGTGTTGGGAAAACTGAATATCTACAGTGCAAAAGAATAAAAATTAGAATGTTGCTTTTTACCAACTCGAAATGCATTAAGGACTCAAATGTCAGGCCTGAAATTTTAAAACTCTTCAAAAGAAACGGGAAAACTCCTTGATATTGGTCTTGGCAAAGACCCTTTGAAAAAGCAGGGGAAATAAAAGCAAAAATCAATAAGTGGGACTATATCAAACTAAAATGTTTCTGAAAAGGAAAAGAAATAACCAACAAAATGAAGGGCAACCTATGGAGTAAGGGAAAATATATCAAACCGTGTAACTGATATGGGGTTAATATACAAAATGAATAAGGACTTTATATAACTCATTAGTTAAAGAAAAAAAAAAAGATAAAAAATGGGCAGAGGACCTGAAGAGACATTTTTTCAAACAAGATATACAAGTGGCCAACTGGTATATGAAAAGATGCCCAAAATTACTAACCATCAGGGAAGGGAAAACAAAACCACAATGAAATATTACCTCATACCTGTTAGAATGGCTATTATCAAAATGTCAAAAGATAACAAGCATTGGTAAGGATGTGGGAAAAAAAGGAGCCCTCGTACACTGTTGGTGGAAATGTAAGTTGATAGAGACACATGAAAAATGGTATGTAGGTTCCTCAAAAAATTAACTATAGAACTTCCACACAATCCCACTTTGGGGTATATAACCAGAGGAATTAAAATCAGTAAACCAGTAACTTGAGATATCTGCACTCCTACGTTCATTGCAGCATTATTCGCAGTAGCCAAGATATGAAAACAACTTGTGTCCTTTGATAGATGAATGAATTAAAAAAAAACAAAACTGTGGCATGTATGTGTACATATGTGTGTGCATATGTATGTATATATATATACACATATATACACGCAAACATGCACACCACACAAATACATGTATAAATGTATAATGCTATCTATTTATAGGTATGTATATGCAATTGAATATTACTCAGCCCTAAAAATAAGGAAACCTGTCATTTGTGACATGAATGAACCTGGAGGATACTATGCTAACTGAAATAAGCCAGACACAGAAAGATGAATACCACATGATATCACTTATATGTGAAATCTAAGGGGGAAAAAGTCAAATTTCATAGTAACAGAGAGTAGAATAGCATGTACCAGGGGCTGAGGAGTGGGGGAAAAAGGAATATGTTGGTCAAAAGCTACCAACTTTCAGTAATAAGATAAATAAGTTCTGGAGACCTAACATACATCATGGTGACTACAGTTAATAAGAACATACAGTATACTTGAAATTTGCCAAGAAAATAGATATCAGTTGTTCTAACCATACACACACACTCACACACACACACAAAAGGCTACTGCATGAGGTAATGAATGTTAGCTTAATTGTAGCAATCATTTCACAATGTATAAATATACCTGAACTCAGGTAGCACACCTTAAATGTATGCAATTTTAATTGTTAATCGTACTTCAATAAAGTTGGGAAAAAATGAGTTTCCTATTGCAGTTTAAAAATTTTGAAATTAGAAGAAATCAATTTTTAAAAAAATAAATTTTATGAAATTATCAAATGAGGGGTCTTCAAAAAGTTCATGGAAAGATTTGTATTACCTTTTAATTCTATTTTTTAACAAAATTTTTGAAGTACACGCATAGTTTTAACAAATCTAGGTAAACAAAAGATGAGAAATATATCAGAGAACTCAGAAGGCCAAATCAGCTAATGTACCCATCAAGTTTAAGTCAGGAAGACAGAAGTTACTCTGCCTTCTAAGTATAGTGTTTTAATGCAGAGTAAGGGTCTCAAATATTTGTTGGAATTGCTGGTGGAGCAGAGACCAGAGAAGCTACTACTGAAAACCAAAGCATCCCCCACAAGTCAGAGGGGTTAACACTGAAAGTTTCAACCTGAAGTATTAAAGTGTATAATCCTCAAGATTTTAGCTTCTGCAATTCTTGAAAAAATGAGAATTCCCCACCAAATATCTCAGCCTGTATTAGAGAAGCAGGTAATTTCTAAGAGTTGCCAAGAATTTCTTATGTGCCCATATGTCAGGCTGCAACTATCTCAAGAGAATAATTTATTCTCCTTTCATGCAAGTTCTTCTTATTGTCAGTCTTTCATCCAGAACCATACAGAGAAAGGGATTCTGGGAAATGCATTGCAGAGGAATGAGGTAGAGACGATGTTGAGTTGACAACATACAACAGTCCATTATATAGCTAGCAAAGAAAATCATTCAGTGCGTTGAGTACAAGAAATGCATCTAAAACAAAGAGGTTCTGCAATATTTAAAATAAAAAGGCAAACAAAGATATATCAGGCAATTGCAAGTTTCAAAAAAAACAAACAAGCATCATAATTTTGATATCCAATAAAACCAAAAGACCAAGAAACACAGAGACAAGCAAGAGCACATTATGATGTTAAAAGCTGCTTTTAATAATAAGAATATGGGTTACTAATATGTGTGCATCCAATAACACAGCAGTAACTAACATGAAAAGAAATACAGGATATATAAGGAAAAGTACAATACAGAAATAATATAAACAACATTCTCTCACCATAGGTTACATTAACAAAGGCATCACATGGATTTTATTTCTTTGGGTTGTTGTAACTATTTTAGAAAAAAACATAATTTTTTATTGTATTTTAATTTTCATATGTTTGATCCATGAAATTATAGATATATACTTTTAAATTTCTAATTCTGTGACTTTTCTATTCATGCCTTTCATGTATTTTATCTGTTAATTTTTGTGTTTTTAAAAAAAAGCTGTGTAGGAGGTTTTTGATATTGCTTACTGATACCCTTTGTGTGTTAACATATGCTGCAACTTTTTCTCCCAATTGGTCATTTACACTTTAATTTTTATCATATTTTTTTCACATATACAGTATTTTTTTAAAAGACTAGTCAACATACAAATAAGTAATTTTTAAGTTTTTAAAGTCAAATGTATCAATTTCTCATAGTACCTATGTTATATTTGCTTATAAAGCTTTTCCCATTCCAAAAGAAGAGTTTAAATTATATATTTTTTAAAATCTTAGAAAAAAAATCGAGTCGTTGATCCTTTTATCTCAGTTTGCTTATAGCACAATTAAAAATTCATTTGAGTTCTGATTTCTCTTGAAACACAGTTATTTGGATGTAAGTTTTTCTTACTAGAGTTTCGTTATTATGAAGACCGTGTCTCATTTATCTCCTCTGTATGCTATTATATAAAAAGAGTTTTAAACACAGCCGGCCACTCATCTTGGACACTGTTCTAAGAAGCATGACTGGGAATAACTGACTTACAGAGCTATGTAAACATATTTAACAGCACTCTGATCTCGTGAAAATCAGAATGGTATATTGAAAAGAATATGGTCTCCAGCAGCAAATAAATTGCTGTGTTTGTTCCATCGCTTAATAATTATAAGATTTATTCAAATTATCTACCTCTCTAAAATTAGATGATATGAAAGGGTATTATAAGAATTAAGTGAGATGATTTATAGATAATATTGGGCACCCAGACCTAGAATACTTTCACTAAGTTTACTTCACTCCCCACTAAATATTTGTGTGTGTGAGTATGTGTGTAAACACATGACGCACATATTTTCTTTTCTCAGATAGTTCTTTTCTTTCTGTTGTTTACTTCTCATCCCATTTTGTATTAACAGTGCTGATATATAAAATACATCTATAAAACCAGCAATGAGCAGACAGTATTTGTAAGCTATGAGAAAAAGCTGTCTTATAATTCACAAGAATTTTAATGTAACATATCAACATTATTTATATTTAAAGGGGGAAGCAGATTGAGCTAGTCCTTCAAGAGAGAATTATTATTAAGGAAAAAATGCTGTTTATTTAAGAATAACTCAATGAAGGGCCTGTTTACTTAGTAGAGATTTCGACAAGCATGAATTCAATCTCACAACATTACAAAGTTACAAGAATTTTGGCATTGGCCTCTTGTAGGTCTTGAAGAAGGTTGGGACCCAAGAGGAGGAGAGATGAAAAAATGAAGAAAGGGCATGAGGTAAAAGTATGGCGAGGGATGGGGTTGCGGAGAGGTAGGGTTAGTGGAATGGGAAGCACGTTTCTAGCAACAGTGTGTTCTGACTTGCAGTTTTCAGTAGCTTTTCTCCTTGTGTTGCATTCACTCTATTCTCCATGGTTGTGTACATCACTCCCTTGCTTCACTCGCATTTCCCCAAGTTACTGGTAAAAGTGTGTTGCACATGAAGGCCTCGTGTTAACAGTGTTTTAAGTGAAGAAAAGAGAACAGGACGTTTTATGTATTTGGAAAAAAATCTGTGGAGAGAACAGTAGCTGTGAAAGGCAATAAAGGTATCAGGTGTGGATGATTCATTGTGAGATGGAATTAGCAGTGAAAGGAACTTTGACAATGTAAATTGCCACTGAACCTCTTTTGGAGAGTGCTACAAATTCTGCTTTCAGATGGCATGTTAGCTTGAGCTGTTTTATTTGTGTTTATAAGAAAAGGTTCATCTCAGAAAATGGAAGACAGCTTACACATATATGAAGATTCAACCACACTGCCTAGGCTCATAAAATTATTTGTAAAGTTAAACCAAATGATATAACAAATACCATCACTTTGTAATCTCCAAATATCTGCCTCCTTAAAAAATAACTGCTTGCCTTAAAAAATAGCCCTTCCCAACCTCCCCCAGGCAGCTAGCGTGAATCCTTCAAAGGCACAAAGTTTCAAGGTTACCACTGCAACGATCCTCCTGGGGTGGCAGTAGTAGGCAATGCCACCACTTTGGTCCTACTGTGCAGGTGCAAGGATCAAATCCCTGACTGAGCATGCATCAATGCTCCAACCAGGAAAAATAGAATGGACCACTTCCAGAGGTGCAAAATGATGACACTGTCCCTCACCCCATGCCCTGTAAAGGACCCTGAACAACTCCCCTCAGGGAGCTAGCTTCTCTATAGCTACCTTCCTTATGCATAAGCTCTTTTCTTTTTAATAAGCTTTGCTTGCTTTAAAAAAAAAAATGAGTAGGTAAAATAAGTGAGGAATATTTTTCTTGAAATTGAGAAATGAAAGCTGTCAGCATAAAGGAGGTATTAGAATTTAAAGCTTAAACAAAGGGAACAATTTGAGTCTATTCAGTGTAGGGTCAAAAATACAAACTCTATATTAATCCATTACTAAAGAGTAAAATAATCGATTTTCAAAATTATGGTATTGAGGTAAATTGTCATTTGTGCTGTGTCGTCTATTTAATAAGGTTCATTGTGTGACTACTGGAGTTTTCAATGACTGAAGAGATCATTTGTACACAAAAAGCTTATTTACTGAGAATTGAGTTTTAAATTATTATTCAACCTGTCAAAATTATAAATTCTAAGACTAGATTTTATTTTTAAGCTCTTAAGTTTACCTTGAAACTTTAGATTTTTTATTTATAAGTGCGTTTTTTCTTTTTTTTTTTTTTTTTTTGCATGTAGTTTTATTTTATTTTATTTTTTTTTAATTTTATTTTGTCGATATACATTGTAGCTGATTAATGCTCCCCATCACCAAAACCTCCCTCCCTTCTCCCTCCCCCCCTCCCCCCCAACCATGTCCTTTCTGTTTGTTTGTTGTATCAACTTCAAATAATTGTGGTTGTTATATCTTCTTACCCCCCCCCGTTTGTGTGTGTATGTGTGTATGTGTGTGTGTGAATTTATATATTAATTTTTAGCTCCCACCAATAAGTGAGAACATGTGGTATTTCTCTTTCTGTGCCTGACTTGTTTCACATAAGTGCGTTTTTTCAAAGAACAATTACCTTCGCTTTGATTACTGTTAGATAAATTAATATTTAACACATTGCCATCTTCTAAGCAATTAGCACCATTTACATTTTGGTTCATTATAGTCACTTAAACATTTTAAAATACAATTGCAAGTATGATATATTTGACCTATTGATTTCTTTCCTTTGGATATACAAGTATTTCATTATTTCAAGCAATTTCAATGTCTGGCAGGGAAGACTTAGATCCCTAAAAAGTAAAATCTCTAGTATCTAAGCATTTTTTCAAAGTCAATAAAGTCAATTTTGTTATTCATTTTAATAACTTATTAACTCAAATAAGTACATTTACATATTTTAGCTTAAGTAGTAACATGTTTAAGATCAATTACATATTCCAATTTGATTAATATGAGCATCTATTAGATTATCTTGAGTATATATATAAACACCTTTAAAAAGCACACAGATCATTTCTAAAATTGGCACAATACTATTAATGCTATGGTTTTTGTTCTCTTTATTGCTTTTATAAATATTTTTAAATCATCCAAGTATTGCAAAGTTACTGACACAATTATGGGCACATTTATTATCACAGGCAGGCTAAAGCTGTTGGATTGAAACACTTCTATTATATATCTACTTAGAAAAAGACCCAAGACTGGATCATGGGAACCAAGGACAAACATACATCAAGTTGAGCCTACCTCAGCCACGGTTAATTATACTTAACTCCTTATATTGGGGTTCTATGCTACACAGGTGGGCAACTCCATTCCCATTGCATCTGGCTGGAACTAATTTTGCATTCTAATGCATTATATATCCTTTTTAGGTGTTTTCATTTATCGCCATTACTTAACATTTATGATCAAGGTTGCAGCTAATTCCCTTCACTCCATGATTTGACTCAGCCAATGTTTTTACTGCCTCACTGGAGTCTTTATTGTTTTCAGATTTTTCTATCTGGCTTTAGGCCTCAATTTTATAGTCATTTTATTGGCACTGTTTAATTTTTTTCAGAACATTTTTCTGCGCTGGTAAAAATATATTTCTAAATGAATGAACTTCAGCTCTGAGAAATATCCCATTATGTGAATGTCATTCCTCACTGGTAGTGGAAAAATGTGTTTATGGGCTAGGTGAGTTTGGATGTTACAGTAACTTTTTCTCCCTTAGGGGAAGAAAAGCAGTGAAAAAGTAAACTCTGGGCCCCAGTAAAAAATATTCAATTATCATATTGTTAATGATAATTAACATTATCAGGCCTCATATTTTCCTTTCTCTTTATACCTGTTTCTTCCTCCCCAGGGAGCAAAGTCTTGTCTGTGAGGTCTGCTCAAGTGCTTAGGGATCTACTAAACCAGAAAAAAATCTCCTGGATGACAACTTATCAAAAAGATTCTTGACGCAATCTAGAAACACTGATATTTATGATGCCAAAATACGGTTGGGTTATTTGGACATTATACCCTGTTGACCTAAATACACATATAATTTCCCAGTCACCTTGTTCACCCTAGTTAAACATGATTCATGTCAGACAGTATTTTTATATTCTCCATTCAACCCCACAAACATTTCCCTCAAATTTTGTTCCATAAATATTCTATATTTGGCCTAGATTTTGTTCTTTGGTTATCTTATTCTAAAATTTCTGCCTTAGGTTATGAGAAGAAAAATCAGTTTTAAAATTTCAAGAAAGGGAGATCTTGAAGGATGAGGGTAGTTTAGCAAGCAGGGAGAAGAAAAACAACAGTCACAGAGCTTGAAATAGTTTTAAATTAGATGTAGGTGACTGTTTATACAATATTTCATATATAATGCAAATATTCTATTTATTGCATTTTATATTTTATTATTGCTACGGTATTATAATTTAAACTTTATATGTATATATCATATAATTCTATCAAATACATACTATAAGAGTTTTGGGTGACTATTTCACTGACTCATGATTCATGATTACATCTTCTCCTTACTTGTGTCTGTTAAGATTGGTTTTAGAGTATAGACTCTTAAGACAGATTACAGGAATTTAGACTGTACCTCTACTACTTTCTTGTGGAATAATTTTAGTCCATTTACTTAACCTCTCTTCTTCATTTGGCTCATCTATAAAAAGGCACTATTAATGCACCTACCTCCCACAGATGTTGTGAGGATTAAATGAGTTTTTGTATTTTAATGGCTTATAACAGTGCCTGGCCTGACAGCAAGGAGTATGAAACCAAAGAAACTTGGGCAGGAGGATAGCAAAGATGAACTAGAGCCCTCCCAAAATATTTTTAATAATTATAGTTCCACTTCTAGTCCTGTCTCCTACAGCTGAGACTGCCTCTGTCTTAAAATGGCAAAAAAGTCCTAAACTATAAATTCGGAGATAATATTTGCAAATCTAAACAAGGTCTTGTTATCTTGTTTTTCTATAGCTCCAAGGGCTGTAGATTGATCTATGAGAGTCTACAAAGCCTCCTTGCAAAACAACCTTCTCCAGATAATCAATGCACTAATAATTTAACTACCCCATAAAACTTAAGGTAATTTCAAAGAGTTTTACAGAAGTTTAGCAAAGAAGAGATTAAAGGAGAGAATTCTCATATTTTAATTATTGCCTTAAGAAATGATTGCAAAAATTGGTTTAAAATACTTCATTTCTTTTCACCCTGCTAGATTTATTATGTAAAACTGTTCAAATATTTAAGAACTGTATTTGGAATTAAATATTAAGCACTTATGTGAACAATTTTAATAATGATATTTATCTTTATTGAAAGCTATACTTGTATATAAGAACATTTATAGATATTAAAGAGACTTTTCATGCCTCTGAGGACCTATGTTATGTAACCAAGCCAAGAAAACATTAAGCAGGCCTTTAAGTGCCAAAGAGATTTGCTGCTATAAGGAAAATAGTTCTGTTATCTATTGTACTGGGCTCACAGCCTTGCTTTAAGTAATGAAAATAAGGTTGATAAAAATGAATGAACTGACACATAGATCAATGGAACAGAATAGAAAGCCCCAAAATAGACCAATATAAATATGGTCAATTGATTTTTCACAAAGGTACAAAAACTATTAAATGGAGGGGGGGAAAAAGCAGTTTACTTTTCAAAAAACAGTGCTTAAACAACTGGTCATTCATTTGCAAAAATAAATAAATAAATAAATAAATAAATAAACAAACAAAAAGAAACATAACCTATTTTTCTCTTTTTATTCCTACATAAACTCAAGATGGATTATGATCTCAATGAAAAATGTGAAATTATTAGACTTTTAGAGGAAAATATAAGAAAAAATGTTTTTGACCATGGGTTAGACAGAGTTCTTAGATATTACAACAAAAACATGATCCATTAAAAATGTTAATTGCACTTCATACAAATTCAAAACTATTGCTCTGCGAAAGATATTGTTAAGAAAATCAAGACAGGCTATAAACTAAGTGAAAATATTTGCAATCCCATATCCAACTAAAGACTTGTCTTCAGAATTTATAAGAAACTCTCAAATGTCAATAATAAGTAAACTAATGACCCAATAAAAATTAGGGAAAATACATAAACAAACTGTTCATGAAAGAATATATACAGATGGCAAATAAGCACATGAAAACATATTCAAGATCAAATTTAAATACAGATTAAAACAACATTAAGATGCCAGATACAACTGCTAGAGTGACTAATTTGGAGAAAAAAACAAAAATGGAAAACAAAACAATACCAATTGCTACAATAATTCCCATTCTCAGTCACTCTGGAAAATGGTTTGGAAATGTCTTATAAATTTAAATGTACACTTACTATATGACCCATCATATAGTGTTTACCCTGGGTATTTATGCTCAACCAAAGGAAACGTACCCAAAAAACATGTACACAAATGTTTATAGCAGCTTTATTCTTAATCCTCCAATGCTGGAATGATCCACATATTCTTCAACCAATGAAAGGATAAACAAAGAGTGGTATATCCATACAACGGAATCCTATTAAACAACAAAAAGAAGCAAACACTGGACACATACAACAACATGGATGGATCTCAAAGACATGTTGCCAAGTAAAAGAAGCCAGCATCAAAATGGTACATACCCCATGATTCCATTTTTATGACATTCTATTAAAAGCAAGTCTATCGGAATAGAAAACAGAATGAGGTTTGCCTGGGGTTAGAGGCTGGGGTTCTGTTTCACGATAAAGCAGAAGCCTGGGGTGACTAAACTATTTTGTACCCAGATTGTGGCTGTGGTTACATGAATCTATACAAATATTAGAACAGTTGGAAAAGCATACCAAAAAGTTTAAAAGTTAATTTTATTGTATGCTAGCTTAAAGTCGTATTTTACAAAAAAAGAAAAATATTCTATTGCAAGCTGTAGAACTAATTTTCTAAAATGGTTGGAGAAACCTTTGGGTATATTTCTAAGACTGTAAAACACATCTATCTCCTAAATCAAGGTAAAAGGCCTCTCCTTAGAGCTACATTACCTGAATCCTTCTCTCTCTCCTTGTGTCTGAGTGCATGTGTGTGTGTAAATCTTCTTTACAACCCTTGATATAAATAAAATGCATTTATCTCTGGAGCTAAATGTATGGATCTAAGAGTGAGGGAGCCTCGGAATCTAAAAGCCACCATTTTTCTTTTAGGAGAATTTTGGGAACATGAGGCTATGTGTTCTGTTAGAGTCATTCTAGTTCCTGGTCTTTATTTAATTTGCCCTACTCAGAATGTGAGGCCTTCTTTGGATTTGAGCACACCCAATATTTCTGGTTATTCCTTGTTTTACCTAGAATAGAATCAAAGACTTCCCGGTACGACAAGAAGAGTGAATATTTAGCTTCTTCCCTAAGGTTAAGAAGTAAGCTATAGAAGGAAAAATTTGCAAAGCACACTCTCACCTTTCTGGGAAAGAGTGGAATGAACAGAAAGTGCCTGAGCTGGGTGAGGAGTATAGCTGGCACACTGCAAGAGAAGAAATAGCTCAGTGCAGCCAGAGCAGACTGAACACACGGCGGGACTTGTAAGACATGATGTACCAGAGCTAATGGGGATCAGATCATGTGGTGCCTTCTAGGCTATTTCAAATATGCTGGCTTTTACTGTGAGTGAGATAGAGAGTCACTGGAAGATTTGAGAAGAAGAGTGTTATGACGACTGTATCTTTGGGTTAAAACAGACCATAGTTGGACAAGGATATAGCAGAAAGATAAGTTAGGAAGGTACAGAAAGAATCCAGGTGAGATAAGACAGTGGCTTGAACAAGAGTGTAATGGCAGTGGGGTTGAAATGTGGTTTGATTCCATATATTTTTTGAAGACATTTGCCTTGGTGTAGAATGTAAGAGAAGGAGAGGATTCAGGAATGATTTGGACTGAGCAATGGGAAAGTTTGAATTACCATTAAAGGAGATGAAGAAGACTGCAGGGGAAATAGGCCTGGAAGGCAATGGAAGGGAAATCAGGTTATCACTTTAAGGGAATTAGGTTTGAGATCTGTATTTATCATCCAAGTGAAGATGTCTAGTAGGCAATTGTGTATATGAGTCTGGGGTTTTGGGAAGAGACTTGAACTGGGATGTACATTTGGGAGTTGTCAGAGTGGAGACGTTTTTGAGAATCTTGGATATGGAATAGATCATTTAGAAAATGAGTGTACATAGACAGAAATTTGAAATCTGTCACCCAAGCTTTTCATTGCCTAGAGATTGGAATATGTGTACAAATTAAAGGAAAATAAAAAGAAGCTTCAAGTAATATGAAAAACCAGGTAGGAAAGGTGTCCCAGAAACTAAGTGAATAAATGAGTTTCAAGAAGAGTTGATTGACTGTGTCAGATATAGCTGATAGGTGAAGTTAGATGTAGATATATAATGGAAAAGAATAGTTTCAGTGGAATGACAGGTTGAAAGCTTAATCCAATTGGGTTCAAGAGAGAATGGGAGAAGATGATTTGGAGATATAAAATGCAGACACCTTTTTAAAGAAGCTGAAAGGAGTTATAGAGTCAAAGGAGAATTTTTGGTTGGTTTTTAAGCTAAAAATTGTCATAGACTGTTTATAAGCTAATATGCATGACACAGTAAAACATGATGATTTAAGAATGCTGGAACAATCATGACCTTGAGTGGGTGAGAGAAGATGAGTTCTAATGCACTTCAGTTGGGATTGGCCTTAGATAGGGGCATGGGCAGTACGTTCATCTTAACTTGAATGAAGAAGAACTCTATAAATGCAAAAGCAGCTTTATTGCAGATATTACAATATGCAAATTTACCTTCTTGTTGTTTCTATTTTGTTAGTGAAATGAGATCATAGGCCATCAGCTGAGAATGAGGGCAGAGTAGGAAGTATTGCAAGTTTGAGGAGAGAAAAGCTGTCAAATAGTTATCTAGGAGAAGAGGAAAGCAAACAAATTTGTACCAGAATTTCTGGGCATGCATAATGGCCTGTGTGAAGTTAGAGTTCAAGTATTTAAAGTAAGACTACTAGCATGGTTTTTTATTTTTCTCTATACAAGTTTAATTGCACTCATATAGGTGGGGCATAGGCAGAGAGCTGGAGTTTTGCCAGATAAATACAACACAGTAAGAGAGGGGCAAAGGAGTTGATGATATATACAAGAATGTCATTAAAATCATAGACCTTTTGTGAGGGTAAATTGGTAGACACTAATTGAATATCTTTCCCAGTTTGACCTTGATCCATAGTAAAAAGCTTCCAACACAAAGGGCACTAGCAGTACTATCATTATGAATGAATGTGCATCAAAATGTATCTGTATCTGTAGTTGACAGCCTAACTGGAGAAATCATTACGTTGATACTTGCTACTTAAATCTCTTGGAGGGTAGCTAGTGATACCTTATGGATACCAGATAGGTTTCACAAAGATTAAAAACTGGAGGTCAGAGAGGAGAAGTACCTTGCCCAGGGCCCCAGACAGTGGCTGAGTTGGGATCAGACCTACTGTATCCTTTGATATGAACCCTGTTCTGTCTGAGCCACCACACTGTATCAGCCTGTGCCTCAGGTCATAATTTAATTACATGTGTTAGTTTTAGTTCTTCGTTTTAGTTCTGGTTTGGAATAACTGTTATCTGACTTGCAATTTCCTTTGTACCCATTAGTGAAAAGGTCAAAAGTTTTGTCTATAACCAAAACTCCCTTCTAATATATGGCAGGCCTTCTTTTTTACTTTCTTTAGTAACAAATCTGTGGATACAAAACTGCAAAGGCCTCTGTTTATGCAACACAGATTACATATAGCATTTGAGAACCGAGAAAGTTTTGGAAACTAAATCTGAAAGACAAATATAGGGTAATTAGATAACTTATTTTAGAGTCAGTGTTTATTTTGTCATCAAATGTGGATCACTCAAGGAAATAAAAATTAAGAAAATATCTTTTATTAAAACACTAAATGGAAATTTAATTTTACAAGGAGAAGTTTGCTCTGTTTTTCACCTTTGGATGCTAATCTGTGGGGGAACTGCTTTACTGTATATGTGATGTGTTCCTTGTGCATGCACTATGTCTTAAAGAAAGAACACAAAAGGAAACATTTTTTTTGCACTCTGCTCATATTAAACAATTTTTAAATAAGGCATTTTTGTTTGGAACTACTGTAGCTCAGTTATTAAAATGTAGAGAATATGCTATTAGGTAATGTGTGGACATTCTTTCACTATACTAGTGTCTGAACTTTCCCATTCATGTTCACATGACATTTCTAGAGAGAGTTGCAAATGATGGCATTTTAAATGTGTTGCCCTCCAACTGCATACCTGCCATGCAATTGTATGTTCCACAAGCATCTGAAATGCGACCTATTTTGTTACAAATCTTATTTGTTTTCCCATCAAACAGCACCCTCTCTGGATACTTTTGTTATCTATTAGGGAAACTGAGCAAGATATCAAAATTATCATAAGCCCTATATCCCAGTGAGTAATAATTCAGGCTCTGGAGCCATACAAACATGTACTCAAATCTTGACTCTGAATCTTATTTAGCTTGTTCTAAAATGCTCTTTAGCTTCTCCAAACAGCATTTATGTCATCTTTAAAAATAGGAAGATAATAGTGCCTAAGCCATAGGGTTATTTTGAAGACTAAATGAGATAACATACAGTGAATATTTACTGAGTATCTACTATCCAGCACTGTGTGAACATACCAGGGAGGAAGATATACAAGGTTCATCCTTTAATAGATAAAACCTTCTAGTTGGGAAAACAGATATTAATTCAACAAACCAGTAAGCAAACATAATTATATCAAGTAATAAGTGCCATGATAGAAATTGAAGGGGGTGGCATGACAGAGATTGGGGATATATGGCAAGAGAGGGAAGATCTTTGCAGGGAGGTGAAAATAAAAATCCAGCAATGCGGATATCTGGAGGCAGAGAATTTCAGCCCAAGGAAATGCAGTAATTATTGCAAAACCACTAAAATGGGAGTGGTGTTCTTGAGACATGTTGGACAAGAGCAAATAAGCCAGTATAATCAGAAGGGAATAGCAGAACAGAAGCATGCAGATGATGTCAGAGAGATTGGCATAGACTAGATAATATAGCATTTGGAAAAACATAATTAAGGACTTTTGATTTTACTTTTAATGAGATAGAAAACCAATGGAGATTTAAATAGAAGAGGGGCATGATTTATTCCACCTTTGAGAATATTTTACTTTGTCACCGTTTATGCTTTAAGGTAGTCTCACCATTCTACTTAAGCTGTAAACTTGTCCTCTGATTTATTTTTCTAGATAGTTTATATCATTGCTTGCTGTATTTTACATGTTTATTTGCTTACTGTGTAGCTCAACCCAATAAAATATAAAAGCATAAGAGAAAGGACATTGTCTAGCTTGTTCCATATTATGTCTTAATTGCCTAAAGGGATCTCAGCAAAGACAAGACCATATAAGTTGAATAAATTAATTCATAAATGCATGAATTAATCAGAAGGAAATCAGAATGATTCCTAAATGTATGAATTAAGGACCTGTTGAATAGTGGTGACATTTACTCTGAGATCCAGAAGACTATCAAGTAATACTGAGATTGGGAGAGGTAAGAAAGTAAGGTTTAGGAATAAAATTTTGGTAATATAAACATTAAGATTACTATGAGACATTCAATGGTGGTATAATGTAAGTAGTTAGATACAGAATAATTGCTCTGTGTTGAATGTGTCCATCAACGTTCATGTATTAGACACTTAATCCCCACTGTGATAGTGCTAAGAGGGTGGGGAATCCTATTATGGTTTGAAAGCTGGAGGCTTTAAGACATGATTAGATTTTGAGGACTGTATTCTTGTGAATGTATTGATCCATTTAGGGAGTAATGGGTGTGGTTCTGATGTCTTTAAAAGGAGAATGAGTGAGTGGGATAGCTAACTCTTGCTCAGCCATTCTTGCCATGTGATACCCTGGTTGCTGCAGAGAGCCACTACCAAGAACAAGGTCCTCACAAACTGTGTTTCCTGGACTTTGGATTTCCCAGTCTCCAAAACTGTAAGAAATAAATTTTGTTTTCTTATAAATTACCCAGCTTTAGGTATTCTGTTATAAGCAACAGAAACTAATACAGAAAGCTGGTACCAAGGAGTGGGGTTTTGCTTATAACAAATACCTGAAAATGTGCAAGTGGCTCTGGAACTGGATAATAAGCAGAGGCTGGAATAATTTGGAGAAGCAAGCTAGAAAAAGGCTAGACTCTGGTGAGAGTTTAAATGACAAGGACACCAGGGAAGGTTTGGAACATCTTAGAGACTACTTAAATGGTGGTGACCAGAATGCTGAGAGAAATATGCACTGTAAAGACCATTCTAAGGAAGTCTTGGAAATGAGGAAGAGCTTATTGGAAACTGGCACAAGAGTTAGCTTTGTTGCACAGTTGTAAGGAACTGGGCTGCACTCTATTCATGCCCAAAAGTTTATGTGAAACTTAAAAGTGATGAAATGGGGTATGCAGAAGAAGAAATTTCTAAGTAGCAATGCAATCAGGTAGCTGTGTGGATACTTGCAACAGCCTATGCTGAGTTATGGCAGCAAAGGCATGAAATAAAGGCTGAATTTATAATTAAAAGGGAAGTATAGGGTAAAAAATTGGAAAACTCTCTGACCTGGCCACATAAAGAGTGAGAATGTCCGTTCCAGAGAGGAAACCAAGGGTGTAGCCCAGCAACCATTCACTAAGGAGATCAGGACAGAAGAAAGGGATTATCAAGAGAATGGAAAAAAAGACCCTGAAGGCATTTTAAATATCTTAGAGGCTGTCCCTCCCATCATAGACACAGAGGCCTAGGTGAGAAAGAATGGTTTGTAGGAACAGGCCCAGGTGCCCTTCACAGGCTCCCTGCCCAGGGTCACGTTGGGATGATGCTCCCTTCACCCTGGCTGCTCCAGCTGCTCCTGCTGACCCAGGGGCTCCAGGTGTAGCTAAGTTGGCCCCAGGAGTGGCTGGACCTGTAGCTTTGGAAGATACAAGCTGGAAGCCTTGATGGTGATGGTAAGTCTGCTGCCTTGCAGAATGTCAGAGCTGTGCCAGACCCTCCAACACAATTTCAAAGGATGTATGGAAAAGCCTAGGGACCCAGGAAGAGATCCGTTCCAGGAGAAGAGTCACCACAGAGGGCCTTCGCTAGAGCAATGCCAAGCAAAAGTGTGGGATTGAGGTACAGCAGAGAACCCCCACCAGGGCCATGTCTAGTGAAATCATGGGAGCAGGGCCACCATCATGGAGACCCCCAAATTGTAAAACTACTTCAATGCCAGCCTGGGAGAGCTAAAGTGTGGGCTGAGCCCAGGAAAGCCATGGGAGTAGGGCTGCCTGAGGACTTGATAGAACCCCCATACCAGTGTGCAAAGATGTTGAACATGGAATCAAGGTATGTGATCTGCCACCTTTTCAATTTAATGTCTACCCTGTGGGGTTTCAGACCTGATTGGAACCTGTTACCCTTTCCTTTTGGCTTTTTTTCATTTTGGAATGAGCATTTCTGTTTTGTGCTTGTCCCTCCATTGTATCTTGGAAGTAGATAACTCATTTCAATTTCACAGATGGGACTTTGGACATTTGAATTAAAATAAGTTAAAACACTGGGAATGGAATGGCCTCAGCAGATGTGTCCCGTGGGCTTTGGACTTCCCAGCCTCCAATTAAGAAATAAATTTCATTTTCTTTTAAATTATCAAGTTTCAGGTATGCTGTTATAAGCAACAAGAACTGACTAATACAGTAATAGAATTCAGGAAAGTGGCCAGGGATGGAGATCATAACTCCATTTATGTGGATCAGCAGTTTAGGCAAGTTTTAACTTGGTCCTCTGCTCAGGGAATCACAGTTTGCAATGAAGATTTTGATCAGGACTGGGTTTTCATCAGAGGCGCTACCGAGGAAGTATTTACTTCCCTATTCCCTTAGACTGTTGGCAAATTCATTTCCTTCTGGATTAGGATTTATGGAAGCTTGCTTTCAAAGCCAGCAACAAAACGAGAGAGACTCCAGCAAGATGGGAGTTTAAATTTCATGCAATCACATGATTATAATCGTGTACATCCCATATTCTTTGCCATATTTCATTGTTTAGAAGGACATCACAGATCCTTGCCACACTCAAGGTGGGGAGATTATGTGGAAGCATGAATTCCAGGAGATGGGGATCACAAAAGCCATCTTAATGACTATCACAGAACCAGAAGGCAAAACAACTGTAGAGTGCTGAAAAGAAAAAGAAAATAGCAAACCAGTATTCTTTATACAGCAATAAATTTGTTAAGTAATGAATGTAGCATACAGAACTCTCAGATGGAGGAAAACCAAGAGAATTAGTTGCCAGAAGACCTGCTCTAAAGAGAAATTAAAGGAAGTTTTTCAGATTAAAGGGAAATGGTGTGGATTGGAAAGCTGGATCTTCAGGAATGAAGGAAGAAAATTAGAAATTGTAAGTAGCTGGATAAATATAAAATACAATATTCCCACCCTGGTGATTTCAGTGCATGCACATGTAATATCACGATAACATAAAGATCAGGAGATAATAAGAAAGGACCCATATAGATGCAAGTTTTCTAGATTTTACATAAGGTGGTAAAATATCAACTCTACTGAGTGCTAAAGGTTGAGTATGTATAATGTAATTTCTAGAGCAATCATGAAAAAATAATGCAAAGTGTCCAAAAAGCCAAACAGAATCCATATAATCCAAAATAATACAGAAACAGAAACACAGAGGGGAAAAAAATACAAGAACAAAAACAAAAGAGAGGAAACAGAGAACAGTAAAAATGATACACTTAAATTCAATTACATCAATAATTACATTAAATATTAATTATGTAAACAATGCAATTAAGAGTTAGAGATTGACACAGTGGAAGAAATAGTAAGACTCTTCCCTATATTGCCTATAAGAGAAGCACATTAAAAACAATGACACAGATAGGTGAAAGTGAATGGATGGAAAAAAATGTACCATGCACACATTACAAAGAAGTCTGAAGCTTCTACTTAAACATCAGATAAATTAGATTTCTATTCAAGAGTATTAGAAGATGTTGCTTTGCATTGCTTTGGCCCCCACGGATTTGTCACCCCACTTCCCCTGGTTGATGGAGATGCAAAGGATTACTCAAAGCCCATCTCTACTGAGCAGTGAGAGACCCTGAAGTGGTTAATCTCCTGGAACCCTCAAGAGAGGGGCATTCCTTCCTTGGGAAATTAATGCTGAATTGGGGTTTTCTTCCTTCATTTATTTTCCAGGCCAGGAAGTTACAGGAAGAGAACAAAGGTGGGGTTATAGTTTAACAGTATAGGCTGGTAACTTTCAGTGAAACAAGTCAGATGACATTCTAGTAAGGCAATTAAGTGGTCCTATCAACAACAGTTTGATCTTAGCAAACATTCTTTCTTAACAGCAATTTCTCAGTATCTTTACATAACAATCAGTAACTAGTCTGTCTTTGAGCCAGCAACCTGCTGTGCCACAATCCTTATCTTGCAACACAGACTTATAGCCTGAGGGAAATTTCCTGTCCTTGCAAGGTCAATATTTGAAACTGCAAGGCTTTGGAAAACCAGGCCCTGTGAAGTACATATGCTTTATAGTATATTCCACATCTCCCCCGTTTTATTTATTTAAAAGGAAAAGCAAAAGCTATAGATCACTTTGGCATAGTTAAGACAAAAAGCATTTTGTTAAAGTTAGTATCAATTAGCATAGCAAGTCCTTTTAATTTACTTTAGGTGAGGACTGGTGATGTCATCATCTGTCAGGGTGGCTGCAGCAGCATCACTCCAGGTGCTGTGAATTGGGTGTAATTACCAATTGTTGAAATTGTAAAATAGTTTATTCTGAGTCCAGAGAGTTTGTTAATATTAGTTCACCTGTCCAGGACATTACTGCTTTTAAAGCATCTAGTCTTTTGACAAATTTTTGATCAGTTACAAGTCTTTTGTTTAAGAATAGGATGTCTCATCCAAGTTGCAAACACCCTCTTTAAGGCCAGGAAAATTTAGAGGACTACTTTTGCAAAGAAGACGTCATTTCTCCCTTTGTGATCAAGGCATACCTCATAAAAGCATTGATGATCAATATCTAGATTGAAAAGGTCTTACTTTACATTTCATAAATCTCTCAGTGTTTGGAAGGCTGTTTTCCAGGTGATGATTGAAAGAAGCATCTCAGCTCACTTTCTTTCAGTGATCTGTCCCACGTTGTTGGGTACACTGTTTCCCAGGTGAAGATCTGTCTGTCCCACATCGGGGGAAAGATGAACAGCAGAATGAAGCAGCAGTTTATGCCAAATTATGGCAACATAAAGAGAGGCCAGAGCTTAGAAATGAGACATGCTATCTTATATCCAAAGTTCTAAATTCAATCCTGTTATAAAGAGAGAGTTAATTTTCATTGAATTTATAAAAATAGCCACATTGCCATAATAATCACAAAAATACTTAAAGTTACTAAATTTGGAGGGGGGGATCAAATAAGGAGAAAACAAATGCTTTTATCTCTGTTTTAAATGACATTTTACCAAACCGTTGTTAGTTATAGATAGCTTAAGAGAGAGAGAGTTTTTCTTTTTACATTTGGAAAAACATTAGGAGAACCAGCAGTGTTTTAAAATAAGGAAATTGTAAAAACCCATAAATTTTTTATTTAATTTACCAATTAACTTTTGTTGTTTTGACCTTTGTGAACAATTTCACAAACCCACCAGTTTATTAGAATTTTGGAACCTCAGTTTAAAGCTATGAACTCAAAGTTTGTCAGAAAACTGTACCTATTAGAGATTTTTTTAAATGAAATATTTGAAGACATAATATTTTAAAATTATAATTAAACCAAGATTATGTCTGGTAGCATTTATATCAAGACAGAGATATTTAAGAACCTTAGAAGATTTTGGAACGCATATCCATAACACCTTCGGTACTGACAATGGTTTCCCATATTAGTCTAATTTATTAAATAAGCCAATTAGTTCTGATACATCTTTTATATATCCTTTGAAAAACTCCAGGGACCTTGGAATTTCTCAAATATTTTAAATTTTTAGAATTTCATGTTGGAAAGCTTTGTTAAACAACAAAAAGGCTTAAAACATTTAGTTGAATAAGATCACAAATTACTAAAAAAAATAAAACCAAAGTGACAAAGGGTTTCAAAGGCAGAGAGCACAAGAACTTATCATGAAATAAGTATTTTAAACCAGTTATTTAAGGGTCAAAGAAAACCTTTTACAACTTTGCATCAAGAGCAGTTAAGTGAAAAGACCTTTAGTAATCCTGTTTGATCAGTAAACCCAGGCAATGATATGTGTTGATAAGAACATTTTTATACATTCAGGTTAGTAAATAGGCGTCCATTTATCAGAGCAAATTACACAAAGCCCAGTTTGAGTTAGCTATATTTACCTAATACATATTTATGGTTTCCAAGCCAAAAACGTGGTGTATTAGATTTATACCCTTATCAGATAATGCTAACTAAGGCTTATGCGATATTTGGCATAGGTTCCTTTTTACTAGCCATTTTAGGTCCCAGGTTTCCATGTGGCGTTTGGAGCCAAGTGGAATCCAGAGAGGCAGAGGGTAGTATTCACTATCTATGTCTAAAAGATATTGCTTCTCCCAGCATGGCCAGGAGGCAGAGCTAAGATAACAAGGAGACATGTTGACCTAGAGACAAATTTAGGTAAATGTTTGAATCAAATTTTGAAAATATATTTATCAAAGCTTTGGAAGATTTAAGTCACATGAACTTGAAAAGTATACTTATTTATTTATGAGCATGCATTAATTATAAGCCAATTTTGTACCTTGCACATAAAACAGTTACACAAACAGACATGAACATATAAACATAGCATACATCTTACACACGCATATATGCAGACATAAACAACAAGAACAAAGATCTTATAGGTTTTGTTTTAGATGTAAAAAAAGTTCACTAGTAAAAAGGACAGTCAGGTTTAGATTGTGTTTTTTCCAAAAGACTTATTGGTGAGGATTCACCTTGTCTCAAAGAAAGCAAGATAATAAGTTTACATTGCAAAACAAAGTATGCAAACCTTTTCAAGAAGATGCAGAGAAGATTTTCTCCCTTCTAGAAGAT
Source organism: Cynocephalus volans (assembly GCF_027409185.1). Lineage (NCBI taxonomy): Eukaryota > Metazoa > Chordata > Mammalia > Dermoptera > Cynocephalidae > Cynocephalus > Cynocephalus volans. Next base: position 16,263,522 of record NC_084468.1, read on the forward strand.
AGCATAGAATTCTACCATAGAATTTTGTGAAGAAATACATAGATCAGACTAGAAGAGAATTTAGAAGTCTGTTTAAGATGCCAGAAAATTTGAGACCATGTTGTTAGATTTTAGGTTAGTTTTTGTTTCTAAAATGAGTTACTGAGCTCAAGAGCTGAGCCACCAATCAGAGATGAAACCATTTGACTCTTGAGGTTTTTAGGAGAAGAGCAGTAGACCCAAAAAGAGTGGGTTTGGTGCCATGGCTGCTTTTCTTCATAAAACTTCAGAGTCTTCAGAGAAAAAGAGTAGCACATGCAGTTAAGAAAAGAACCACTGCTTTTAAGAGAGGAGAGAAGCCTTGTGAAGATAAGAAAGAAAAACATGCTCAAACAATACCAATATTGTAAAGAAATATTAACTTCTCTTACTTTAAATTGTCCAATTTAAAGTTTTTTCAGTCACTGGCCAAGATTAAGTTTTATCCTTTTTTGGTGACATAAACATGTCTTTGTTTTTTGTTAAGGTCTTGGATAGATCTCAGAGCGACTTGATGTAGATTCGTAGTTGTTAGCTGGGAAGCCTTAACGAGACCCATTGCATAATTAACCAGTGATGAATTTGTTCCCAAATTTTTATGTTAAGGCTCCCTTCCTTGAGGTATCAAGGACATGATTGTTTAATATCCACTAACAGTTTAACAAGCTGCCATTCAGTTACGTACAGACTGCTGCTTTAAGGAGACATAGGAGTTGTAATGTATGTTCAGTCTCCCCTTTCATTAACGAATTATCCATATTTTAAAAGTAAAGAAAACGAAAAAATATCTCCAGGGTTGAAAAAGCCTAACTTCGACCTGCCACAGGCATGCAGTCACTAATCGAAAGCCACCTGTGATTCTCTTACCGAGATGTGTTTCCCTTATTAGGGACTCCCTTGCTGCGGGATGAATCGGACGTCCTATTCCTCTCTAATGTTTTGCAGGTCAGTCTCTAATCCGTGGAGAACATCCTCACACAGGGCACCAAGCAGAGATAAGAGGAAAAATTTTAGAACAATAAAAGGACTACTTCACCAAGAAGAAATAATAGTTTATCAATGTATATGTGTGTAGTAATAGAGCCTCAAAGCAAGTGAAGCAAAAATAGACATAATTAAAGGAATAAGTAGATATTTCTACAATCAGATTAGAATATTTTTAATATCTTATCTCCAGAATTGATAGAAAAACTAAACAAAAATCCACTAAAAGCATAGACAGTCTAACACACTAGCAATCACTTGACCTATTTGACATTTATAACACAATACACCCAGCAAATGCAGAATACAAATTCTTCTAAAAAGCACATAGAACAATCACTAATATAGTACATATGCTGGGCCATAATCTAATCTCAATAAATTTAAAAGGCTCAGAATCATACAGAAGGCATTCTCTGACAAAACAAACTGTTCAAGTCCTTTGCCCATTTTTTGATTGGGTTGTTTTTTATTTTCTGTTGTGTTGTTTGAGTTCCTCATATATTCTGGATGATGTGTAGTTTGTAAACACTTTCTCCTGTTATGTAGGTTGTCTCTTCACTTTGTTGATATTGTCCCTGGCTGTGCAGAAGCTTTTCAGTGTGATATAGTCCCATTCATATATTTTTGTTTTAGTTGACTGTGCCTTTGTAGTCTTGCTCAAAAAAGTGCTGCTCACTTCCATTTTTGTGTAACATATTTCTCCTACATTTTCTTCTAGTAGTTTCTTAGTTTTGATTCTTAAATTTAGGTCTTTGATCCATTTTGAGTTGAATTTTTATGTTTGGTGAGAGATAGGGGTCTAGTTTTAATCTTCTGCATGTGGATATCCAGTTTTCCCAGCACCGTTTATTGAAGGGGCTGTCCTTTCCCTGCTGCATGTTCTTGGCAGCTTTGTCAAAAGTCAGTTGGCTGTAGGTGTGTGGGTTTATTTCTAAGATCTCCATTCAGTTCAATTGGTTTATTTGACTGTTTTTATGCCAGTACCATGCTGTTTTGGTTACTATAGCTTTATACTACATTTTGAAGTCAGAAGGTGTGATGCCTCTGACTTTGTTCTTTTTGTTCAATGCTGCTTTAGCAATTCACAGTCTTTTGGGGTTCTATACAGATTTTAAGATCTTTTTTTCTATTTCTGTGAAGAATGTCATTGGTATTTGATAATGATTGTGTTGAATGTATAGATTCCTTTGTTAATTCTTCCAACCCATGATCATGGGATATCTTTCCATTTATTTGTGTCCTCTTCAATTTTTTCACCAATGTCTTATAATTTTCATTGTAGAGGTCTTTCATCTCCTTTCTTAAATTTACTTCTATGTATTTCATTTTTGTGGTAGCTATTGTAAATGGGTGACTTGATTTCTACTTCAGCTATTTTGTTATTCCTGGCACATAGGAAAGCTACTGATTTTTGTGTATTGATTTTGTATCCTGCCTCTATACTGAATTGATTTATTAATTCCAATAATCTTTTGGTGGTGTCTTTGGGGTTTTCTGTGTATATGATAACGTCATCTGCAAATAGAGACCGTTTGACTTCCTTCTTTCCAGTCTGGATGCCTTTATTTGTGCTGACTAGAACTTCTAGTACTATGTTGAATAAGAGTGGGGGAGGTGGGCATCCCAGTCTCGAACAGACATTTCTTAAAGGAGACACACAAATGGCCAAAAGGCACATGAAAAAATGTTCAAAATCACTCATCGCCAGGGAAATACAAATGAAACCATAATAATGAGATATCATCTCACTAAAGTTAGAATGGCCATTATCAACACAACAAAAGATAACAAATGCTGGAGAGGAAGTGGACAAAAAGAAACTCTCCTACATTGTCGGTGGGAATGTAAATTGGTACAGACATCATGGAAAACAGTGCGGAGTTTCCTTAGAGAACTAAAATTAGACCTACCTTAAGACACAGCTATCCTACTGGTTATATACCCCAAAGAAATAAAATCAATATATCAAAAAGACACCTGCACTCCCATGTTCATTGCAACAATATTCACAATCATACAATTTACAAATAAATAAAACAAAAAGAGATGGAATCAATCTAAATGCTTATCAATGGATGAATGGATAAAAACAAACACAACAACAATAAAAAATCCCAAATTATGGTATATAAACACAATGGAATATTATCCAGATGTATAAAAAAATGATATCATTTGCAGCAGCCTAGTTGGAACTGGAAACTGTCATGTTAAGTGAAGTAAGTCAGGCACTGAAAGACAAATAGAGCATAATATCAGTCATATGTAGGATCTAAAAAAAAAGTGATTTTTATAGAAATAAAGAGTTGAATAATGAATAATGATTATCAGAGGCTGGCAGGGGAGGGGAAGTGTACAAGCAAATGTTAAAATTAAAAAAATATAATTAAAATAAAATTCATTATTACTATTACTATATTTTTGGAAGAAATCAACTATCTTCAAAAAACAATACTCTTCTATATAATACGGGGTCAAAGAGAAAATCACAGAGAAAAATAGAAAACACTTTAAAGATAATACAAATAAAAAAATATATCAAAATTTGTAGGATAAAGGTTTTATTAGCCCATTTCTGTTGCTTATAACAAACCACTTAAAACTGGGTGATTTATAAAGGAAAACAAAATTTATTGCTTACAGTTTCTGAGCCCGGGAAGTCCAAAGTCCTTCGGGTGCTGGTGACAGTGACCCAGGAGTCTCACATTGCAAGATGGTGGAAGCAGAGAGAACAGAGAGAGAAACAGAGATATTCTCCTCTCTCTTCTTTTAAAGCCCTCAGAACCATGCCCCTGACCACCATTTTTAATCCACTCACTACTGCATGGTCCTACAATCCAATCATCTCTTCAATGCTCCACCTTTCAATTACCGTAACAGGATTTGCCACCCTCTTACCAGTCACAGTGGAGCCAAGTGTCTAATACATAAACCTTGCGGGACACAATTCAAGCTTCAGTGAGTTTTGGGGGGACATAATTCAATCTACTACAAAAGTAAAGCAGTGCTTGGGAGAAATTTATACGTTTAAGTGTTTATATTAGAAAAAAAGTAACATGTAAAATAAATGATATCAGTTTTTCACCTTGTAAGTAAAGCTGGAAAAAGAAGGGCAAAGTTTCCTGAACGACACAGAAGGAAAGAAACAGTAAAGAGCAGATATCAAGGAAACATAAAGCAGACAATAGAGAAAATTTACAAAGCCAATAGTTAATTATTTTAAAGGGTCTACAAAATTGATAAACCTTCGGCTCAACTGATTAAGGAGAGGGAGACTAAGAGAAAGAGAGAGAGATATCACAAACATCAGGAATGAAAAAGAAGTTATCTTAGATTCTAGACATTAAGAAGGTAATAATAGAATGCTATTGACCAACTTATCTCAACAAGTTTAACTTGGATGATATATAAAAATTTTGCAATATACCAAAATAACTATACCTTACCACACTAAAAAGTTGAATTTCTCTACATCTATTAAAGAGATCAAATTTGTTACCAAAAACTTTTTCAAAAATAAATCTCCTGGCCCAGATGCTTCATTGGTGAAATTTATCAAATATCCAATAAAGGAATAACACAAATTTTACACAAATATTTTCAGATCGTAGAAGAGAAGGGTCAGTATCCTAATCCTTTTATAAGGCCAATATAACCCTAATGACCAATATCCATCATGAACTTAGATACAAAAGTCTTACAAATATATTTGAAAATCAAATATGACAATAAGAAAGAAAATATACCAGGAGCAAATAAGTTTTATCCCACTAATGGGAGACTGGTTTACCATCTGAACATTAATCCATGTAATTTACCGTATTAACAGAAAAATAATAAAAATTATATGATTAATTCAATTGTTTCAGAAAACCCATTTGACAAAATCGAGCAAACATTCAAGATAATAATTGTCAGCAAATCAGAAATAGTATAATGGCAATTATACGATATTCAATGGCAAAGGACATTTGTAAAAATTCCACAGCCAGTATTATACTTACTAGTGAAAAACCTAGTTGCTATCTCCTGACATAAGAAGCAAGACACAAACACCCACTATTGTCATGCCTATTTGGCATTGTACAGGAGGCCATAGGCATAATAATTAGACAAGAAATAAAAATAAAAAGTACAAAGATGGAAAAGGAGGCAATAAAACTGTCCCTATTTGTGGGTTATATGATTATTTACACAGAAAATCCCAGGAAAGTAACAGACAACTACTAAAACAAGTAAATAAATCTAGCAAGCTTTCAGATACAAAATAAGTATAACATATAAAGCGTATTTTATATACTAGAAGAAAGCAAATAGAAAGTAAAGTTTCTAAAAATCTCTTCTACAATGGCACCAAAACCACAAAATACTCAGAATATATCTAATAAAACATGGGCAAGTCTTTTGTACTGAAAACTACAAAATATTAATGAAATCAAAGAAGATCCAAATAAATGTAGAGATATATGGTACTCATTAATTGGAGTGTTCATTATTAAGATGTCAAATTTTAAAATTTTTCTAAAGATTCAATAAAATAATGTAAAAATATACTTGGAAATGCAAAGAATTTAGAAAAGCTAGAATAAATGAGACCCTTAACTAAATTCAAGACTTACTATAAACCATCAAAAATTACAAAACATTGGTACTGCTAAAAAGAAAGGCACAAATACATCAATAAAACAGAATATAGATTCCAGAATTATACTCACACCCATGTAAACTTGATTTGCAACCAAAATGTTGAGGCAATTCTATGAGAAAAGGAATATGTTTTCAACAAAGAGCTATGGACAAACTTGATATACACACACAAAGAAAAAAACAATAAACATCTATACTTCATGCATACTGTACACAAAATTTAACTCCAATGGATCATAGACCTAACTGTAAATCAAGGAGAAAATCTTTACTACTTTGGTGTGAGCAAAATTTCTTAGATAGAGCACATTAAGCATAAAGCATAATATAAAACAATTAACACGATGGATCTCACTACAACTTAAAAACAAGTTTGTCATTGAAAGAGACAATTAAGAAGATAAAAGTAAAAACTACATACTTGTAGAATATATTTATAACACATATATGAAGCAAATGAAATGGTCCCAGAACATATAAAGAACGCTTACACTCAATAATAAGGTAAACTATCCAATATAAATTGGGCAAAATATTTGGACAGTTTACAAAAGACAAGATAGAAATGAAAAATGGGCACATGAAAGGATACTCAGTATAATTATTAGGGAAATGCAAATTAAACCACCATAAGATATTACTACACACCCCACACATCCATTAGATTTGCTAAAATGAAAAACAATGAGCAAAACAAGTATTGGCAAGGATTCGGAGCAACTTGAATTTGTGTACACTGATGGTGGAAATATAAAATGGTACTACCACTTTGCAAAATAGTTTGGTGGCTTCTTAAAACAATATATACATACCCAGCTTGTGACCTAGTCATTCTCTTCTCAGTTATGTACCTAAGAGAAACAAAAAATGTATAAGGACCTATATATGAGTGTTCTTAGTACTGTGGTTTTATTTGTAATAACCCTGAACTGGAACAACTCACCTGTCCATGAATAGGTGAATGAATACCTATCCATTATAAAGAATGGGCCACTGATATGCAGAACAACATAAATCTCAAAATCATTACTTTGGATGAAAAAATGAAAAAGCAAGAAAGACTTTACACTCTCTGATTTCATGGATATAAAGTTATAGACCATATAAACTTATTTATTATTGTTAGAAAGCAGGTCAGTGGTTTCCTGGACATGGAGGTAGAGTGGAGAATGCATTGCATGTAGGCACAAGAAAATGCTCAAGGATGATGGAAATGTTCATTATTTTGATTTGGGGTTTTATTTCATAGGCATATACATATGTCAAAACCATTCAAATTATATTATTCAAATATATGCTATTTATGTCAATGATATCTCAATAATGTCATAAAAGTTTTATAAAAATTTGACAGTAACAAAAATTTGGGAAAATAGGATTATCATTCTCAGTTGCTGAGAATTTAAATAGACATACTTTGAAAGTGACATGGCATATCCTAATAAAATTGAACATGAGCACATTCCAGCTCCTCTATTCCAATTCTGCATAGCGAAACTTCCCCACATTTGCACAGAAATAACTAGGCAGGTTTTAAGTGAAGCATTGTTTATAATTGCAAAGATGTTTAAACTAGAAAAATATTCATCAGTAGTGAGATGAATGAATAAAATGTGGTATAGTCATATAGCAGAATACTATACGATGCATCTAATACAAGTAACCCAGATCTCTAAATAGAAATGTGTGAAGATGTTTAAAACATCATAATTGAGTGAAAAAAGAAACATGATACAGAATGATACATACAATATGATATAATTCATGAAATTAAACATATTATCAAAACTATATTTTATGTACATCTATATGTACAATTTTATAAAAATGGACATATTCATGATTAGTATATAAAACGGCACTAAACATATTATATTTTTTGCTGAGGGTCCAGTTAATATATACAGAAACAGAATCAGAGCAATCTCAGCACTTAAAAGAGGTTTTACCTGTATTTGCAATACATTATTCCCTGAGAAATCTTGAACAAATATAAAATATTAACAGCTGTTAATTCTGGGTGTTTGGGATATGAACATTTTTTATATTATTCCTGATGCTCTTAAAAACTTTTCAAATACACAAATATACACATAATACTTTATACATATATATTTATGTATGTAACTATACATATGGTACATACACATGCATGTACATAGATAATATGCATGTATATAAATGTTTAGAATAATCATCTTAAAGGTTACAACAAAAATGATAATAGTTGTTACTTTAGGAGGAAAAACGGGATTTAAGTTTGGGAATTTGCAGTATCAGGGTGGGGGTTGGTTTGCCAGCAGGATATTTGCTTTTATCTGTGTTTGAATTTTGCCAAGGGGAACATATATGTGTCTTACTTGTGTATTTAAAATAAACGTTTAATAAAGTTGAATTAGTAATAAAATAGCAATACACTGGGCTTAGTTCTTCGATAGAGGTGAGCGTATGCTGCCTCCAGAGTACTAAGGAAGGGTGGTTATCCTGGCCTCGATGTGGGGAATGTTACCCCAAATCTTTCTACTCTAAGAAGGTGGCTACTGAATATAAAATACTACCTGGGTGTTTAATTCAAGAGTCCATTAGATCGGATAGGAAAATATACATCTTTAATTTCTCTAGCATCTAACTGAAATCTAGCACTTTTATCAACTATGAATGAAGGCAACAGACCTCGTTAGTAGTGGCGTACCTGTGACTTTGTGGTCAATAAAAGTCGCAGCATTTTTTTATGTGGGAGTTATTGTTGACATATCAAAATGCTATTTAACTTGTCCCTAATTCAAAATTATGATAAATATAGTGATTATCCTGGTTTGAAGATCACGTATTGCACACAGGTATTGGTATCCAGCGCCATACACCACAGATATATACAATCCGTTATGTTTCAGTAAAAAAAAGTTAAAAAAATCATTTTGGATAACTGGATTCCTTTGTAATTTTAAATATGGTTTTAAAACCATTATTTAGAAATGGGGTAAATAAGATACACTGGACTGACAAAGGGGTTCGACACATGCACAGAAATCTTAAGAACCTCTAATCTAGAGGAATGAGTCAAGAAAGGAATGGTGAAGGGCAGGATGGACAGGGGTGGGTTATGGGAGCGGAGCAGGCAAAGGGAGGAGAAAGTGGGCCTGAGAGCCCAAGAGGATGGGCACTATGCGGTTCCGCTCATAAATGAGTTCTTATGCCACAAGTATAGTTTCTCTTCATAGCTACCTGAGGACAAATTTTTCTCTTCTTATCAATCTAATCAGCAGGTGGTTTGGTTCAGGAAGTGAATAACTGGAGCATGAAAATATATCATGACAAAAATGCTTCACAGATACTACACTTTGTGCCACTTTGCATAATTATTATCCTCACATTTTTAAATGTGAGTTCATAGTTTATAAATAATTTCTTAGGTTTACAGTTGAAGGAAGAATATGCTAAGATACCTGTGATTCAAACTTAATCTGATTTAGCAAATTTAGGTGTCTCCTTGATTATTATTATCCAAATAGAAAATGAAAAATACAGAGAAACACAGTGCGATTTTATTCTAAATCAGTAGGATTATCGTCTTCAAATACAATTTTACTTGAACTATAATATGTAACAATAGAAGTATAACTGCTCTGCATGGGGAGCTACTGGAAAAGCAGAGACTCTACCCACTTTGTGTCCACCTTCTCCACCATCGTAGCCCAGAAAGCTGCTTTGACCTCAGCCTAAAGCCGCACATATTTCAACATCTAGATGTTTGGAAGCATCTATCGTTTTCCCTGGGATTTTTTCATTTTAATCTGTACTTTGGACACCATGTAGCCTCAGTCCTGTGCTTTTAAAATATTATTGTTATTATCATCATTATGTATTGTGTACACATCTAAAATGTGAGATTTTTCAGCGTTGTCACTGTGATTTCCATCTCATCTTCAGATGGTATAGTAAGACTATTCAGAAAAGTAGGGAGGTAAAAACCCTTTCTGTTCCCTCTCCTTCTAGTCATTTCCCTGAAGCTTTCTGCGTCACAGGCTCTGAAAACTTTTTTAGAGCTCTTTGGTAAGCATATACTCAATTTCATTTGAATAATACTTTGCTTAGTTTATTTGCATGCTCTCTACCATAGTGCAGTTTTTTTCTCAATTTTAATACTTGCAACTGTTGAACAATCATTTCTTTTGTATATTAGAGACTGACACCTGTAAAATACTGAATTCTGATCTTGCTATAACAGATCACAGTGAAAATTTCAAAATATTCCACAGTGACACCAGCTGTCACTCAACAGGCAACTTCACAAAGATATATTTAGTTATGAAAATTTAATACTGATTTTATTGTATTTTGCTTTATTATTTTATAAAAAAATGATTGGAGATAAAAACAAAGCATACTTACTGTGTAAAAACTGAATACGGTTATAAATAATTTGTAGATCTATGAAAGCCATGGCTCTCATTGTTCTGGATTGACTGGCTACCAGATGAAGGTAAACCTTTTCACTCTGGGTTAAATTATGATAGAAAAGGTACAAATAGAGAGCAATTTTATGAAATGATAGAATTAAATTGTATTGTTAAAGATATTTATTCAGGAAGACAAAATTTTTCCTTTTCTCCTACCCCATACCATGTAATCTATTACTCAACTTTGACAAATTCTGCTTTTTGACAAGTTTCAGAAAAAGCAAAGTGAGGAGGAGGCTTCCTGTACAATTTCTTGCTTCTAGCAGTCTGTGTACAACTATGGTCCTGTTGGCTGATCGTGTTTTTAAATCTGTAACTCTGAGCAAACACTTAAACCTTCAAACCCATTTCCTCATTCACAAAGTGGCAAGGGTCTCATGACTAACAGAGCCATTGTTATAAGACTTAATATTTACTGAATTGAGGTGAGATATAGTCTTGGCTCTCTCTCAGATGTTACATAAACCTGGAATTAACTCACTCCTTCTGCCAGCTGTCTGTGACATCTTGTCCACCATATTTTAGTGTATTGATTGGATGATAACCTTTTCAAAACAAGATATCTAGCGGGATGCTCTTTTATATCACAAGTTGCCTTTTCTTTGATGCTTTCAAAGCCATGTATTCTCTTTAGATAAAGTGTAAACTTATTTTATTATAACTGAGCATTTCTGACATTACAGTTAAAGGATTCTAGAATAAAATCAATAGGCATCAACTTTCCTTCAACACATTGCTTTAAAATTAAATGCCAACTGGTAATTTAGTCCCATATCTCTTCATGACTTTACTATAACTGAAAGTTGCTTCAGATGATTTTTTTCCAGCTAAAAAGTTGATCTCATACATTACATCTAAATAGTTTAGATCTGTGCACTATTAGTAAACTTGCTAAGAAAGTCTCCAGTCCGTATAGTATTCATTCAGATAAGCTTGAGATTTGTTAGCATAATAATGAGGTCATAGTTTGTCTAATTTAATCTTGACACAGTGATATGTGACACTTCAATAATAGCTGATGTGACCTTAAAGGTTAATGATGGCATCGTTCATCTGAAGTGACAGACTACTTCATGTTCTCCTGCAGTCGATCTTAATTCTTTCATTTTTTTTTTTTATTAGGTTACTGGTGTGATAATGAAGCTTCAGTGAACTGTTATCCGAAACTGCAAACTCAGACAAATTAGTTCCAGAGGTCACATGATGAGACATTCCATTGTAAAAGTCAATGGCAGCACTGTTATGATAGCGTACATGAGAAGGTAGAAATATTTCTATGTAGTTAAAAATACGCAGGAAGTCTTAAGAGATGTTTCTGTGCATGGAACTTTCTCAATGACCGAGATAGTTTTCTCAGGCTATTGTATTATCACTTACCCCCTTTCTCACTTTGTGTAATAACCTTATCTGTGGCTGCTGCCCTGTGTAAAACACAATGCTTGGCTATGTGAAGAAAACGGAACTGAACAAGAATAGGATGCATGCTGTAAAGAGTTAATAATCTACTAAGGGAAAGACAACAGATAGCGAGATCACTGTAATAGACGGTAATGAGCACAGTTTCCTTAGAGAACGAATGCAGTGTTTTTGGATTCACAGGAGGACAGGAGAGATTTCTCTCAACTAGAGGCCTAAGGAAGGCCATTTCCTGGGTCACTTTCAGAAGCAGAAGAATGCAGAAATGTTCCAGTTAAAATATACCTTATTCTTTCTGCAGTCTCCCCCACCTTTTGCATTTTGTGCTACTCTATTGTGTTCGATGAGAGATAGAGAGATAGACAGACAGAGAGAGATGAGAGAGAGAGAGAAATGAATATAGATATGTCGGTGGATGGAACGGAGTAGAGAAAGGTGGTTCTCAGCCATCAAGATACAGAGGGACTAGCTTCAAAAATATTGCTGATGAGGAGTAACTGACTAAGGCAACTGGAGAAAGGGAACATGGGTGAGTGACCTTAAATGTGGAGACGTGTGTATAGCTTTCTCTGATTCATATATGGAAGATATGGAGATGAGAAGGGAGAGAAAGAACCTCTTTAGTTTGAAAAGTTTAGAAACTGGTGCAAAGTCAGATTAATTTCATGCTTCATTCATTCTAAGGTGATCTCCTTTTTGACCTCTTTTAGTTTAGTTTCTGATAATTGTAGCCCGTCTCCTTAATGTTAAGAAAGTCAAGAAAGAATTTGGGTCAGAAACAATATATTATAAATCTCCCACTGTTTCTTTGTCGTGTTTGGAAAATTCTGCTCTGGAGGACAAAGACGACCAGGACTCAGTCATTTTTGGATTCTCCTCACACACATACCCTCCCTCCTGTATAGTTCCTGAATAATTGAAAGCATTCAATAACATGTTTGTTAAAGAGAAATGAATTGATTGCAATGAACTATTCCACATGGCTGCCATGTGACCTTCAAGCCACTGCTGAATTTTTGTGGAAAACTCAATCATTTATATAACGTATCAGCTCCCTCTTGTGACTATCCAGCAGTCAATTTAACAAACAGAAAATAAAGGTACATTTAAAAAAATCTGCTTCCCTTTCTTTAGTAGAGTTTTTCGGAGAGAATTGTTTCTCAGAAACAACCATACTCTCATGACAAGAAAAACCCAAGTCATTTAAATTAGTGAGACTAAGACCCTTAATGCTCTGACTCCGATGCCATGTTCTCACCCACATGATTCATTCTATAAAGGCCCCATATAACTGTCAGTACAGTGAATGTCTCTCACCAACCTGCAGACCTAAGTATACACCACAATGCAGATTATGGCAAGTGAGCTCAAATAAATATTAACTCAAGAATGCTATGACACACCATTTATTCTCCAATGCTATTATTTTTCATAACCCATTAAGATTGTCTAAAGGCATTTTCTCTAAACACCCAAAATAAAATAAAATAAAAATAATAGAAAACCTGTTCAATGATCAGCTCTTATTCTGTTTGCTTATCATTTGAATGTCTTTAAAACCATCCATCTCATCTTAATGAACCTTAATCCATTCTATTTTGTTAGATAATTTTAGCTAATTTTTCAGTTTGTGAATTGTTTTCTTATGCCTTTCTCATTTGACTCTCATTGTGTTTAGCCTGGGAGACAGATGCTGGTGTCATTGTCCTTTGGCACAGGCAGGGTTTGTAGAGGTGGGAAGCTCAGTGAAGTTCTTTCTCAACCAGCAACAGTGGGAATGAACTTGAGTCCCAGCCATGAGCTCTGGGTTTTTTTGTTTACACAAGTATTTGCAAAGGATTTAAAAGGCCACCTGCTACCATTTATACCAAGGTCAGCCAGGCATTTGTAAACTGCAGAATCAGATGTCCCTATCAGTCTTATGGAATCAGAACCTTTGGCTTCTGACATTGTCTCTAATCCATTTGCTCTCTGTATAAATACATACATATACATATACATGTATATATATATACATGTATATGTATATGCACCTCTTCACCTCTGTCATCTTGTTTTTAATAAGAATCCTTAAGCTAAGTTTAATGGCATTATTATGTATTCATTCAGATAGCCATGTAATAAATATCTACTGAACTCCTACTGCGTGCCACACACAGAGTCCCCTGATGTGGAGACAGACAAATAAAATATAAAAGTTGACATTATAGCTTGTGTTGTCAAAGGGGAAATCAGCCATCAGACCAATTAGTCTTATTATTAGATTTGGACATACAGGAGGCATTCAAATTGAGGTTAATGATTGAATTCTCTTCAAAACAGACAGTCTCTTAAAGGAGAGTAAAAGAAACAAAGGAAACGACTTGCATTCATCGCCCAGTCAGAAGTTCAAGGAAGACCTCAGCTAGTTCTGATGTAACACTTAAAGAGGCTTAAGGTAAAAGATGACAGGCCAAAAATCCAACTAAAACCATTTTATGGGATATCCAACAGCTCAGCCCATTTCCCCAGCCCCAGCTGGTTCTCTTTGAAAGGAACTCTTACCATGTAAACAGGTGAGGGAATTTGTAACAGAGGACGATCAAAAGCAAAATCAGTAAGCGAGGGAAAGCAATTACACAGGAAGATCATTAATTGGAAGCCTTATCTCTTCAGTGAGTTTGGAATGTGTAAGCTGCAGTGTTGTGAATTGAATTTCATGCACTCCTATTGTCTGTGAAGAGCTGGCTGTGTGTGGGAAGTGCTGAGTGATTTGCCGAAAGTGTTGTAAGAACACCAGCAATCAAAAAGCCACTGGGCTCTGAAAAGCTGGGACTGAGTGAAGGTGCACAAGCACGAAGGCTCAAGAGAACTCGCACTTTTCACTGAAATAGAGCTTGAAGCTGAGGAAGCACAATTCATAATGAAGGGCAGCGAAGAGAAAGGCAGGGCACGGGCGATTGGAAAAGGTCTCGCTAAGATCCCATTTCATCAATCAAATTTAGATTTCTGCTGGGATAAGGTCTAGCTGGGGCTGGGGTAAAAGGCTCCTCGAAGTTCTTACAACTTATGAAAAGAGCTTGTTAGGAATCATACACATATATGAGGGAAAATAAAAGGTCACTTTAAACCAGTCACACATCTAGACAGTACACAAAGAAACATGAGGAAGCAGAAAGTCCAGTTACTGTACAGTCTTAAACCCTTTCCTCTCACTTGTGCCCTTACCCATTTGGACATCAGAGCTCCTTGCTGCTGTTCCAACAAGCCATGCCACTTCCAACCCGTTTTCTTTTCCTGGAATGCCTCCTGTATTTTTTTTTTTTTTCCTGCCTGATCACTGAGATCCAACTTTCAAGTTCGAGCTCTGATGTTAAGTGCTCCTTGAAATGAGTCGGGTTAAGAGTACTTGCTCTATGACCACAGGTAGCTTCTGTCACTACACTCTGTGTCTGCCTCCCGCCTAAGCTCAGCAGCTTCATCCTTTGCTTTTCTACCCTTGCATTTTCTCAATCCATGCACCTTTACACAAGCTATGATGTCTTTCGTGAAGCTTGTGAATTCCTCTTAATCCTTTAGAATTTTCTTCAAAAAAATTTCATCTCCTCGGGGCAACCTTTTCTGATCCTCAAGTTAAATAGTCATATAGCCACCTATGCCTTGACTTTGTAACACTGATTATTTTATATCTGTTTGTCTTTCTCACTAAACTGTAAGCTGGGTGAGGTCAGGACTGTATCTGCGTTGGATTCCATTTTATTCTGGCTTTCTAACACAGTGCTTCGCATTCGAGAGGCCTCCACAATTATGTATAGTCTTTATTCTTTCTTCTGAGAGGATTGTAAATCCTTGAGGTTAAGGACTATGTCTTAGATGGTAACAAAAACACTGGTGTATAATAGGTCTTAAATAAATGTGCGTTAAATGAATACACTAGCAGAAAATACCTACAGCAAGGTTTCTCAGCCTAAGCACTACTTACATATTGGGCCAGATGGTTCTTTGTTGTGGGGATCTGTCCAGTGCACTGTAAGATATTTAGCAGCATGTCTGGCCTCCACCCACCAGATGCCAGTAGCACCCCCATAGTTGTGAAAACCAAAAATATCTGCAGACATTGCCAAATATTCTCAGTGGAGTGGAGAAGTGGATGTGTGTGTGCAAAATCATCCCAGGCTGAGAATCACTGGTCTAGAGAAAGCGCTTTTAAATCATCCAAACTGATAAACATGAATTTCTAGTTTTTTCAGGAAAAGTGACCCATGAGTAATGGATAACAAGTATAATAATATATTTATTTATGGTTATTTAAAGATTCATTTAATTGATAAGCCTATCATTCAATGTACTTAGGAAATCAACTTTTATGTATACAGATAAAGTAGTTAATATGTTTTCTGAGAACATTCTTATAAGGGTTATATTCGACAATGTATTTAGAAGCATCTTAGCTCAGTGTTCAGCTCACGGTAGCACTTTAGTTAATGTTATTTCTCTTTCCCCAATCTAATCAAAGAATTTGATGTCAAATGGTCACAGATAATAATGAAAAATTGGGAAGAATTTAGTCAAGCGAAAGCGCGCGCGCACACACACACACACACACACACACACACACACACACACACACACTCTATTAAGTCATTATTTCTTTTCTTAAAGGCAAGACTTTTTGACCAGTTGATTGACTGAGTTCTTTGTTAGGGGACTGCTGTGTTGACACAGTGAGTTGGTTAAGTTTCTTTCCTGCTGGGGAACACTAAATTACATCTCACCAACTTAAGGTCCCCTGGAGTGAATCACATAGTGGTTGGCTTTAGAGTTCATTGAAGGTGAGGGTTGGGGCTATATGAGGTCAGATTTTTCTGTGTGGCAAGACAAACAAAAATTTATAATGCTGGGTTTCTTGGCATAATTTTTAAAAGTAGAGGGCCGCTGATTTCCTCTCCCTCCTAACCAATCCCTCAACTCTTTCCTTCAAAGAAAGTATAGGAATTATCCCCAGAGGCTACTGGCAGATGGAGAGTTTCTGGGTGAGTAGGTTTTTTTCTTCCATTCCCAGGGGGATTCATGGCTAGCTGAGTAGTAAATTCACTCTCTGTGTTTCAGTTCACAAATGAAGAAGTAATAAGAGAAGCTCTGAAAGTGTATTGGCCAAAATAGAAAAATGGACAATAAGCAACAGGAATTTGTAAGAAAACACACCCTGCCATAAAAGTGTGATTGCTATTTTGGAAAGAATTGCCAAATTGGAAGGTACAGGGAAGTGTGGAGGTCATGCACTCTAAATGGAGGCAAACCTTCGATACAGCAGTTTATGAAATGTGACTTGCAAGAACAGTCAGTTTAGATTGCAGTGTAGCTGCCAGCCTGGGAAAGAGTGTGAGGAGACTGAGGGTAGAGAAAGGCGGTCTGTAGAAATGTCTGCAGAACACCTAGGGTTATTATTGCTGTAATTGAGTGAGCTTTATTCTTATTTGGGGGCTTGGAATAAAATTGTTTGACCATAGCTTCCCTAATGTAAAATACTTTGTGGAGTACATAGAAAACCTTCAATGCATTTTTTTTTCTGTGATTTACACACATAATTTCTTTATGATTTCTAAATTAAAAACTAAAGTTTTGCACTTCCTTCCTTTTTTGATTTAAGACTCCTTTCCTGTAAGAGAGATTCCTTCTCTACAAGATTCTTTTCCTGTGAGACACCTGTACATAAATTTAACACCTTTAGTTAGCTATGTGATCCTAGAAGAGTCATATAACCTCTCCAGCCTTAGTTTTCACATTTGGAGAAAGAAGGATTTGGCAGTTTCAACAAAGTATAAATTCTTTCACCTGACTCCTTTCTGTTTGGATCCGAATCCACTTTCCCTGATTACTTCAGTTTAAAACTAACTTAGACTAACTCAAAAAAAGGGGGGTTTGGGCTTCCGTGGGATCATCTTGATCTGTCTATGACCTGAAGTCTAATGAGAAGGCATTGATTTTTTTACGGTAAGTGAGAAATATTAGAGAGCAATGTCAACCCACAGACAGAAGTCTATCAATCAGCATCAGGTATATGTAAACAGGATCGTACAGGCTGGGAAACTGAGGGAAGCAAATGAGGAAGTATTGACTACTTACTGGCTCTGATGCCTTGAACAATCTGATCCTCCTCTTTAGCTTCTTTATCTGTAAAATGGAGTTTTCCATTCTTGCTATGAAAGTTTTCTAAGAAGATCCAAGAATGCGCGTCAGAAACACAGGGGCCTCAAATTAAGATGAAGGGCAGGAGACCATGAAAGGACTCAGGACAGATGAGTTTGCTCAGAATCACACCTCTCCTTATCTTATGATCTCTGGTATATTTATCCATATCAATTAGTCTTGTCTACTGTCCAGCTGGCTAATGTGTGGATGGACCAATACCGTCATGGTGTATTTCAGTAGACACTTGAGTTTTGCATTATACACAAATTAATCACCAGCAGCTTTCTTAACTACTAATCTGTGCAGGCTGCCATAATTAAATTCCACAGAGTGGGTGACTTGAACAATAGAAACTTATTTTCTCACAGTTCTGGAAGTTAGAAGTCCAAGATCAAGATGACAGCAGGATTGGTTCTTGGTGACATCTCTTTGCTTGGGTTACCCACGTCTGCCTTCTCTCTGTGTCCTCACATAGTTTTTCCTCTGTGTAGACGAGGAGAGATCACTGGTGTATCTTCCTTTTCTTATAAGAAAACCAGATCTATCCGATTAGGGCCTCACTCTTGTTTATCCATAATTACCTCCCTAAAGGCCCTATCTCCAAATACAGTCAGATTAGAGGTTAGGATTCCAACATATAAGTGTTGGGAAAACACAATTTATTCCACAACATTGATGATCTATTCGGTTTCCTTATTATCTATCGGCTTCATGGGAAAAATGCTTGAGGAAAGACAGAGTAACAGGAGTTTCTTGAATACATTATTTATAGATAATAGGATTGTTTTGATCTATGGTTTGGAAAGGTCATTTGCTAATTTCTGTGTATAATGTTATCTATCCGGAGTGATACGTCAGAAATTCCCAACCAACCATGCGAAAATAACATTGGACTTTGTGTTACACATTTTAATTTTGTTACCTACTCACACTGTGGCCTTGGAAAGATAACTTTTGACCTATCTGAGTCTCAGTTTTCTCATACATAAATAAGAATAATAAGATACTATTTATCCCTCCTTGAATACAGACTGATAAATAAACTATTTATCATTTTCACCTATGCCTCTTGTTACTGTTTATTCTCTCTAGTTCTCTTCCTCCTATTTCAAAATCAACTCATGTTCCACCTGTTCCATGAAGGCATCCATGATATCCTTAAATGCAAGGGGACTTCAAAATGTTCATGGAAAATGGAATTAAAAGGTGAAAAAAATATAAAAACTTTATTTCTCAACATAAGCTCCATCATGTTTAAGATATTTTTGAAATTGATACCAACCATTTAGTCCATACCTAAGGAACTTAGGGTCCTGGGAATTTAACCATGTCAATGCAATCTTTTTCACTTTATTAACTAAAGAACAATGGGTACACCTTAAAGATTTTTTAATATTAGGACACAAAAAGAAATCACAAGGAGCCAAATTAGGACTAGTAGGTGGATGCCTAATGATTTCCCATCTAAATCCTTGCAAAATTACCCTTGTTTGACAAAAGGACTGAGTAGGAGCATTGTTGTGGTAGAGAAGGACTCTCTGGTGAAGCTTTCCGGGCTGTTTTTCTGTTAAAGCTTTGGCTAACTTTCTCAAAACACTCTCAATAAGCAGGTGCTATTGTTCTTTGGCCCTCCAGAAAGCCAACAAGCAAAACGCCTTGAGCATCACAAAGAACTGTTGCCATGACCTTTGCTCTTGACCAGTCTGCTTTTGTTTTGACCGGACCACTTCTTTAACTGTACTTTGTCTCCAGGATCACGCTGGTAAAGCCATGTGTCATCTCCTGTTACAATTCTTTGAAGAAATGCTTCAGGATCTTGATCCCATTTATTTAAAATTTCCATTGAATGCTCTGTTCTGGTCTGCAGCTGATCTGGGCACAGCAGTCATGACACCCAGGTGGAAAGTTTTCTCAGCTTTAATTTTTCGGTTAGAATTGTGTAAGCTAAACCAATTGAATTGTCTATCGTGTTAAGTATTGTTTCTTCTGTTAATCATCAGTCCTCTTCAGTCAGGACAGAAGCGAGATTGATTTTTTCCTCACAAATTGCTGTGGATGGTCTGCTGCTCCAGGCTTCGCCTTTAACATGATCTCATCCCTTCTTAAAATGACTTATTCATTTGTAAACTGCTGATTTTGGGGTGGTATTGTCCTCATACATTTTCTGTAAAGCACCAATGATTCCATCATTCTTCCACTCAAACTTCACTATAAATTTGATGTTTGCTCTTGCCTCAATTTCAGAAGCATTCATGTTGCTCTGATAGGGACTCTTTTCAAACTGACATGTTATCCTTCTTATTGCTTCAAACGAGATTCTGTTTAGACATGTAATAACAAGTTAGAATAAGTTTATTTTGGTGCAAAATTTTTTTTAAATCCATATATATTTTTTTTCATAATATGCATTTTCCACAAACTCTTTGAAGACCCTTGTATTCTCTCCTATTAGTAATCCAACAAAATTTCCATGACAACTCAAATTAATGACTTGTTCCGGAATCTTTATGGAAGTCCTCACACTATTTTGAGCACAGAGCCTCTGTATTTAAAAATTTTATTCCTGCTATTTTCTTCAGCAGGCCTGTACACATTGTATAAATAAAATCATAGTTTCTTGAACTGACTGAATCTAGTTTAAAAAATAAATATTGATTATAGAAAAAAATAGGTACCACCCACAGGAAGCCTTCATAGATACCCTCAGATGGTTTTTGTGCTTTCTACTTTGGCATCTGTCATAAAATCTAACACATACTTCTCTGATTATTCATTTACTTATTTTTCTCCCAACTGTATTCTGAGGTCACAGAAACCAGGGAATCTACTTAATTCTTTTCTGTGTCTCTAGCACTATTATGTTGCCTATTAGATGATAAGTTTTCATTATACTCAATGGAGGAACTAAAAGACAGGGGTTTAATTCAACTTTTATATTTTTCCACCAGTAAATTATTTATTCTTTTGGTACCTTATACCAGGGACTAGTGTCCCTTCATTGATTAAATAAGCATTTATGGAATACCTACAGTGTGTTAGGGTCTATCTTAGGCAGCATGAATTTACAGAGATAAAAGACCCAGCCTCTGACTTCGGTCCTGTAGGAGGCCCTCCAGTGAACAGGCAATTACACTACAGCGTGGGACACAATGAGACAGGAGCACTGAGGCTTCTGAGCCCAGAGGAAGCCCAGCAAACCCAGCCCTATCTATCGCCATGCAATTCAATCTCTCCTCTCTCACAAACACCAGGCTCTGCCACCTCAGAGCCTCCAACCGTGTTCTCTCGTAGGCCCAGAACATGCTTTCTCCTGATGTCTACATGATTGGCTCCTACTAATTATTCATGTTTTGGTTTCAAGGTAACCTTAAAGAAAGCTATTCTTGATATTCTAATTTTAAAGTCAGCTTCTATTCTTTTCTTAAAATTAGCTTTTGTTTCCTTTATAACACTTGTAAAATTCCACATTGGACTTCTTTAAAGTCTTTCTTCTGCTTTATACTATGGGGAGAGGAACAGTGTCTCTCTGGTTCAGCACTTTATGTGAAGTGTGGAAAACAGTCGGTGAAATAATGTAAGACCCCAACAAACATCTGTTGATTGAACAAATGCAGAAATAAACGAGTGGAGAATATCCAGCCCCAAAGGAACCAATGAGAAGAGGGCACAATAGCAGCTAACAAGCATGATTTGTTTAGAATTATTCCACGATTCAAAGTGCTTTGATCTTCCTCTCTGCCCATTTGTTACAAGCAACATTTTACAGATAAGAAAATATTAAACACAGGGCTATGTCCCTCCTCCAGAGATAAACAAGTAATACACTGTGAAACTAGAACTCATAGTCAAGTTTATTTTGAACCCAAATCCTCTACTTTTTCATGAATAATGACAGTATCTCCAGCAGTTTCAGAAATGATTCCTACTATGCACATTTATTTCCTTCTGGGGAAATAAATATTTTACTACTCCAAAATATCTAACAAACACAACATATCCAGGATTCAGAGATGAATAAAGAAATTTCTACTATTTACTGACAAGTCCTACAGACTCCTTAATTTCTGCCTCTGAAATTTTTCTACTTATTTTAATGTTCATGATATTTTGTTTTATATTACCTTGGCCTTGTTGTTACCCAGATAAGGAATATTAAATTTGTGGTAATATCTTGCATCTCCATGCATTTTGCATATTCTGCAGAAATTGCTTTGTTCTCTATTAATTCTGTGCTTCATCAGAGTTAATTCTTGTATTAACACCCGGTTTTCAATGCTCTGCCTAGCTGATATCTCCTAATTTCTTCTTCCCATTCTCTTTATGTATTATTGAATTCTCTAAATGAATTATTGAACGCAGTTTTTTGGGATGTGATGTTCGTGAAACACATTGTACAAACTAAAAGAATATCATATTAAAATGTCTATAACTGCTTGAAGAAAATGTCCCCAGGAAATGTACTGTACTGTATATATATTTAGTAGGATGGAATAGTATGTGGAGAAGTTTTGAGTTTTAATATGACGATAACGTGAAACAAACAAATGAAACTTAACATGTAAGGATTTGACTTGCATTTAAGCAAATAAAATGTGCTTATATGCCAACTGGACTTTTTTGTTTGCTTTAAACTTTCTTTTTCCTTTTAATCTCAAATGTAATGGAAAGAGAAGAAAGGAAAATTTTTTCATCCCTACAACATTTTGTGTAGTGGGTACTGTTATCCAAATTTTACAGTTAAGTCAAAGATTTATTCATAACAGTGAGTCAAAGACTTACAGGTCTTTCTGATTCCAAAGTCTCTGGTATTTCTCTAGATGCTGCTTACAAAATAAATATGTGACTTAAGATATAGCATAACTGAGTGAACTGAACTCTGCCCTCCATGTTTTTTGTCACAGGGGAGTGGGATAGGGGATTTTGAGGGAGCAGGTATGTTGGCAAGTCATAGAATGTTTTCTTCTAAAATACTTCTCTAGAACTCAAACCAGGAGGTCAGGACTTGCTAACTGGCACCATCACTCTTAAAGTGGTAGCAGCTCTGGCTGTTGCCCAAATGCTTATATTCACATGCCTTTGCTTGACTACGAAAGAGCTTGGTTATCTAGATTTGTCTATGGTCCCAGCCTAACTCTAATTATTTTCTCATTTTTCTCCTGTCAGATGCTATAAAACTGCCTTTGAAATTCTGTTCTTTCAGTTCTACATGTGAAATGAATTGGCAAATATTTCACATTCCATTTTCTCAGAAGGAGATGGGGCCAGGAGAATGATAATATGTGGTCCAAAAAAGCTGAGGCTATTCTTCCAGGGAAGCAAAGAGGCAACCTGCATGGCAAATATAGGTAGTTTTTGATTACCTCCAGGCCACAGAATAAATCTCAGCTAATAGAATAAGTTCCCTTTCATCACTGTGAGGTTGGACTGTGTTGGCTCAGAGGAAAATTCATGTTTATCTCAAAAGAGTTTGCTCATCTCATGACATATATGGTCAGTAGACATTAGAAGACGCTTACTCAGACCAGTTCATGTTATTAGAACACGTTCCTTCTCTAGAAACTTAAACATAAAGAGAACAAGCCCAGCCTATGATGATGTTTGAATTTGCAAACCAAGAGGAACCAAGGACTGAAAGCTCCCTCTGTGGGAAGAGAAGTTGAATGTGTGTTAGAGGCTTCACTGAGGTGAGAAACTGGAGCTGAGTTTTGAAGAGATGGTTGAATGTACTGGAAAGGTGGTGGGTGGCAGGGTGGTCCTGAGACGGAAGGATGAGTGAAGGGGAATCCACACAGGTCAGACCTTTGGTAAAGGCTTATGTGAGGTAGGCCCTAACTCAAAAAACAAACACGCACACACATATACACACACTGATAGTGCTCCTCTGAAATTTGTTTGGTTCTCTGTGAATCTATATCACATGGGATTTGCATGCATGCCTCTTAATTGACAATGTTTTTTTTTTCTTTTTTTAAAAATTTATTTATTTATTTATTTAAATTTTATTTTGTCGATATACATTGTGGCTGATTATTGCTCCCCATCACCAAAACCTCCTTCCCTTCTCCCTCCCCCCCTCCCCCCAACAATGTCCTTTCTGTTTGCTTGTCGTATCAACTTCAAGTAATTGTGGTTGTTATATCTTCTCCCCCCCCCCCGTTTTGTGTGTGTGTGTGTGTGTGTGTGTGTGAATTTATTTATTAATTTTTAGCTCCCACCAATAAGTGAGAACATGTGGTATTTCTCTTTCTGTGCCTGACTTGTTTCACTTAATATAATTCTCTCAAGGTCCATCCATGTTGTTGCAAATGGCAGTATTTCATTCGTTTTTATAGACAATGTTTGATCTAATGAAGGCAGATGGCTGTCTCTGAATGGCCTTTGGAAAATGAGATATGAACCCAGTATAAAGAAATATAACTTTCAACCTAGGTGGCACATAGAGGAGTCTAGGTACTAGAGGGGCAAAATTGATTTTTTTAAAATACTGCACATAGTTTCATAAAGTATATTAGAGACTAAGAGAGGGTTATATTACCTTTAAAATTCTGCCATGTAAGTTACATTAACTTTCAAAACCTATGTCAAATGTCAATCCTTCCTGAAGTAGTTTTAACTTTCTATAGCTAGAAATGAGTTTTTATACCCGTAGTAACACTTGATATTTTCTAACTTTGTTCTTAATTAAACATGGTTCATTGAAGATGTACTGTGCACCAGGAAATGTGTGCAGCTTTAAAGAAGCTGAAATGAGCGGGCTGACATGAGTGTATACATCAACATTATACATGGGAGCATGAACAGTCTAAGCCTGAAGATGTAAGGCCCCGCTTTTGAATAGATACCACTCAATTTCCATTCTAGCTTTTTGGTATATGGTACACGAAATGATTTGAGTTTGCTAAGTGCAATGCCAAATGTTCTATTTTTCAAAAATTACACTATACTTCTTAAGGATTTTGCAAAATTAAGTTTGTCCAACCGAGGTAGCAACTGGGTATTATCAAAACTTAAAACTGTCTTGCAGATATTCCTCTCCAAGTCTTCATTATGATAGTCATGGACGTTGACATTCAGATGCTAATGTAAAAATAACAGGTACCAGTTTGTTCTGTTCCTAAGAAAGTTATTATTGTGAAAAATTGCATTATGAAAGCAATATTTTTTTAAATGTGGAAGTATGGCTTGAGGGGTTTAGATGCCCATTTAAAAATACAAACTTTCTGTAGAGGTTTTGATGACAAAATTTTTAAATAAATGGAATATAAATGCTCAGCTATAAAATCTTTAAATTACTAAGAAAACCCAGAATTTGGTTATATCTTGACCTTGACCAATACTAAGGATCCCACAATATTTACAATTGCTAGCACCATCATTTGCATATTACTTCTATCTATTCATATAATTTTATCACCTTTATCTTCCTTTGTTACAAAAAGCAAGGCTGAAAGTCACTGAATCAAAGCAACGTGATCATGTCACTAGTTTGTGATCATTACCAGCATGATGCAACACATGTTATCAAAATCAGTGACAGCTAATTTTTGTTAAATTTTACTCTATTCCAAATATCCTATAAGCACTTTTATGTAAAATATTTAATTTAACATCACAACAGCCATGTGAGATTGGTACTAATTTTAATGCCACATTAGTAAAAATAAGTGTTTTGCATGCTAGTAAATAAACACGCTGGTATTTAAATCCCCAGTAATGGAGTTCCCACAGACTTACCCAATCCACTTCGATAGTGCCTCTCATTAATCGATTGGCTTTATAAAACTGAGAGTGTAGAAATGCCTTACTTTATCAAGTAAATATAGGTTGTAAGGATAAATAAGTACACTTGCTGTATAATACATTTGGATATAGTATATATATATATATATATAAAGGATATAATGTTAATGGGGTTCTGTTATAAACTTCCAATTATTATACTCAAGTATTGATGACCATTCTGACCTACTGTGTCTAAGAAACACATCTCTTTTGTGGTTTAAATTACCTTTCGCTTCTCCACTATGTCTGATGATGTTTTCTAGCCTGTTTTACAATTTCTGTGCTATGTTGTCTACTTCTTGCTTTTGTCCAGTTTTTATTATCGGCAGAAAAATTATTTTTCATTTATGCACTAGACCAAATTGTAATCTTTAAGGAACATTTCTGTGTTAGTTGATAGTTGTTTTCTAAGAAGGAGTTTTCTTCCTAATAATGGGTCATGCAGTCTATAGCTCAATTTATTGTGTAATGGATAAATATAAGACCTCTGTAGTCACACTGTTTCAATCCAGCTGTATTCTTGTAAATAAGTTGCTTAATCTCTTTAAAACTCAGTTTATCAGTCCATAAGATGTGACTTGGACTCAACTCATAACAAAGTATCTGCAGCAGTGCAAGAACTACGTAAATGTTACATGTCCCTTACCAAGTTCGGGACTTTTCCTTGTCTTCCTAGTTAGCTGAGTTTTCATCATGGATGGATGATGAATTTTGTCCATTGTTTTTCTGTATCAATTGATGTAATTACATGGCTTCTCTTCTTTAGACTGTTCGTATGAGGTACTACCTGAGGCCCTATAGTATCTACTCTCTGGCTAACTCTCTAATATTATCCTCTACTATTCTTTCTTTCTCTCTCTTTACTTCAGATACGTCACCTCCTCTCTGCTTCTTGTTCACTTTATATTCACTCTAGAGTTCTCCTAAGATATGCACACGGCAGTGTCTTCACTTCCATCAAGTCTTTATCTTCTCAATTTTATTTATTTATTTATTTTTATTTTTTATTTTTCTTCTCAATGAGTTATTCACTGACCATTCAATTCCATAATGCAGACTGAACATGGCACTTATCTCCTAATCTGGCCAGTTATTTATGTAGCATTTATCACCTTGTAATATATTATATAATTCAATTCTCATTGTGTTTTTTGAATATTTTTATGTTCCTATATCCCAGCTCCCTCTGTCTCCCTTTATTCCCCCCCATAAAAATGTAAGCTCCCTGAGGGCAATTATCAGGAACTGGGTCACAGTAAATGCTATGTCTATATTAATTGAATGAATGACTAATTAGCAGAATGAATACTTGAAAAATTTTCTGCTTTTCTCTTTGTTAACCTTATTCTACCACTGCAGGTGAATGTCCCCATGAGGGAGAATTTGGGTATGGCCATAGAGAGCATTGTATTACCTTAGGGAATACAGAGGAAAGAGAGATGTACAATATATTCACACACACACACACACACACACACACACAGAGAGAGAGAGAGAGAGAGAGAGAGAGAGAGAGAGAGAGAGAGAGAGAGAGAGAGAGAGAGAAAGAGAGAAAAGCACTTTGATTGGTCCAAATGACCAGATATGTCAGTCCACTTTAAATCATCTTGAAGTAGGAATCACTCAAAAAGCAGGCACAAGCTAACTCTTCAAAGTTCCTTTCTTATCCATAGCAAACTCAGAAAATTTTGTTTACATTGTGTGCTGCTCCCAAACCTTTTCAAATAACCACACTGTTAGGTCTTTCTAAATGTGCACAAAGAAGGCTTTTGGGTAGCCACAAATTTTATGTTTATTGTAAAGAAAAT
Organism: Cynocephalus volans; assembly: GCF_027409185.1. Taxonomy (NCBI): domain Eukaryota; kingdom Metazoa; phylum Chordata; class Mammalia; order Dermoptera; family Cynocephalidae; genus Cynocephalus; species Cynocephalus volans. The sequence goes on from NC_084468.1 coordinate 16,290,811, forward strand.
TGCTTTGGTCAGCAAAGATAACTTTTTCATATTGGCAAAGCTGTCCACCACTTATAGAAATTATGGAAAGATATGCAGTTGAGAAAAGACACCACAAATAAAAATAAACATGAGATTTTGTAATGGATGAAAATAGCAATGACAAGAAAACAATTTAAAAAGGAAAGTTATTCAAAATATTAATTTCCCTATAGCATCTGATATTTGCCTATTTCTGAGAAGTAAAATTCTATAGAGTGAAACAAAATACCAATTACATTTATAATTAATTAATATTATTTAATATTTTATTTGTTTAATATGTAGATAATATTTATTTGGTATTATCTAATATATTATTTTATACTCATAATAATAAATAGAAATTGCTATTTCATTTTACAGATGAGGAAACTAAATTCTCAGTAGTTTAATTTATTCATTATCATCCAGCTAGTACATGGTGACATCGGGAATCAGACTAACCTAAAATTATCTCATTCTAAATTTCGGTTCTCTACCCTATACAACAATAATGTTCTCCTAAGAGACTTGAGACTATTTTCTTCTTAATTATGGTATCATACAATTTACTAAACTATTGTTAAGTAAGGCTGACTACTGCAGTATGATCCTGGCTCAACAGGCTGAAAAGCTCCTTGTGTTACCTTTGTGTAAACCCAAAATGCAAAGCACTGAAATGGAGGAAAGTTCATATACCTGCTACCAAGCAGGGGCTCACTGCCTGATGCGCACAGAAGCCAATACCATGGCACCAGCTTTTGTGAGAAGAAAAGGCTTTATTGTGAGGTTAACTGGCGTGGAGACAGGGGGCACAGCTCAAATCTGTCTCCCTAAATCAAAGGCTGAATGGATTTTTAAAGAATTGCTAAGGATCAGGGACTGTGTATTGGCTGGCTCCTGTCAAGACCAAAGGGTGATTGGCTGGTCCTGAGTCATGCCATATGACTCAGGCATGGGCTAATTGGCTGAAGAATCAAGAGTTGATTGGTTGGGCCTGAATTCAGTCCTTTGGTGGAGAATTTTCAGATTCCTGTGGTGCGCAAGGTCATCCGGAGGGTAAGTTCCTTCTCTCTGCACATGCTCAGCTTATACTCTGCAAGATAACTTGCAAAACAACTTGAGATAGGGAAATAAAACAAGTTTCAGCTAGTTTTAGACAGTTCCATACTGATTCTTTTGCTTATTAGTAACAAGGCCCAGGGTTAAGAATAGAATTCAATGATTGAAATGCAGAAATGAAAATGCATATTTAAGCCAGTATTTATTATTAGAAGGTTGATCCCTATAGTAAGAATAATTAATTGCTACTCAACGAAGTAGTCCAAATGAAAAGCATTTTATTGACTATACCATAACTATAACATCATGTAATGAGTCTAGGAACTTCTATTATACTGTCATTTGTAGCAAAGATTTCAATTAATTAAAAACTGAGTTCATTTTTGTAACAATAAAATGTTCCAGAAGAATGTTGTTATTTTCTGTAATTTGAACTAAAAATAACAACAGAAGTCATAAGACCCAATAGAGTAGATAAGCAGCCTACTATTTTTGAAGAGTGAAAACATAATTAACCAAAGATAAATATTCCTGTGGTATCTGTCTATATTATGATATCAATCCATACTTCCATTTGTGGTAGTAAACAGCATTGGAATTCCAGTTAAACTATGACAAGTCCTACTAGCTGATATTTCTACTACCTTGTTGGGTAAACCCTGGCAAGCCATTTTACTTCTCTGAGTCACTGTGTCCTTGTTTTTAAAATATGGATGCTATTGTGAGCTTCACAAATATTTTATCACAACACAGTGGATAAAATACCACACATACATACACACACACAAATACATAGTAAAGTCCTAAACATACATGTTGTTCTTAGATGCCTTATTAATCACTCTAAAAGACTTTTTTTCAACAGTTTTTTCACTGCTGCCACTGACCAAAGTTTCTTGTAACCAGAACTTGTTTTACTGATCAGAAAGCCAAGGGTGGGGGGAGGCTTCATCAGTACAATATCCTTGAGGTGCTTTTGCTACTTAAAAGACTGAACACTTACCTTTATAGATGTAGCAATTAATGAAAACACTATATGTCTACGTGTGAGTGAGTGTGAAGTGCTTTAAGGAAAGGGTTGGTAATGGTAAGAAAGGTGTAGCTGGAGCATTGGGAAGGCTACTATAAAATTACTCACCAGAAACTATGCACAGTAATTTTTTTTCTAAGTAAACTTTGAATAACATATTCAATGTGTATTTAAAGAAATGGTTACCATGGCATCCTTGCAGAAAAATACACCAGTACCTGAAAACAAAAATAGCAATTTTAGTATTATTTGTCAGGCTGAAAAATTTGCATATATAGAAAGTGCACTTGTGGTTAATATTGTAAAAACATGGCCATGTATGCTTTAAAAAATATATTCCAATTGGGAAGTTTTTCAGAGAAAAAATGAGTTAAAAGGATTTAAAAATATATATATCACTTTTAGCTAGGTAATTACATTTATGCAAATTAAAATTAGAAAATAAAAAAAAAAACCAAAAAAAACCCCAGAATATTGTATGTCCCTTTATGAACTGCCTGCATTTCACTTTACTTTTATGGCTCCCCTATAGGCCTCATAGTATTTCCCATATTACTTGCATTTCTCAGAATGGGAGTTCCCCACACAAGCAAAGTTCTTTCATGGATTTTTGTTTTATATGACAATTTCATTTGACTTATATGTCCTCTTCTTGGTGCATTCTGCTCCATTCTTTAAGACTTAGGTGAAAAGTTTTTAAATTTTGAACTTTTCTCTACTACCTAGTAATATTGGGGTCTTCTCTGTGCCTTATACAATTATTTTTGTTTACTTCTTTAATAATTCAATGTACTTATAGTTGATAAGTCAGACTCATCAACCTAACATGAGTTCCTCAATAGAAAGTTTCATAAAGAAAAGGATTCATAGATTCAGGTTTATTTATCCATTAATTCTCCATGTCAGCAAATATTTATGGGGCACTACCCATATGCCAAGCAAGCAACCATCAGGAAAAATTCATATAGTCCTTGCCTTTATCAAACTTACATGGACCTATCTTTTAGTAGGGAGGTAGATAGCTATCAAAAAATCTTACAGACAAATTTGTTATTACAACCCTGATAAATTCTGTGAAGGTGAGGGGAGCTGAGTACCTGTGATAGGGCAATTTGGCTTTATCCAGAAGATCAGAAAAGGCAAGCTCTTGTGATGGGTTATAGAACCAAAATAAAGCTAAAATAGCTGGAATAGACAGCATCGTGGAAGTGAGCCAAGAGAGAAAGGTAAGGACCGGACCTGTTTGGGGTTCTGCCTATATTTTAAAAAAAATGGAAAATTGCTAGAAGCTTTAAGGAAGGTGGCAACATCAAAAAACAAAATCATACTGTCTTTAGTGTGAGTCAAATGCCAAATGTCCAGGTGAGAGGTGACAGTAATTTGGATTAGCTGAAGAGTATGAGCCAGAGCTGAGATATTTTAAGCAGGTGACATTAATGAGAGTTTTGGTGGATTGAGGAGTTGGAGCATTGAGGGGGTGCCAGATGCCAAGGTGCAGTCCAGGTTTCTGGCTTGAGCCCAGCAAGCTGACAGTCAGACTGGGAGCTCCTGCAGGCAGAATGTGGCTCTGATTCAGACTTGTGTCTTCTTCCAAGTCCTCGCTCTTGCTCAGTGCCTTGTACAGTACTCGCATATCAAGTGACTGTTTGATGAATAGTTACTTATTTTTACTGTTTGCAACAATTACTATGTACATGACAGTATATCTGGTAGCTATTTTAGGGTTTTTTTCCCTTTCTTTTAAAGTTAAAAGTAAGGCAAAATTCCTTTACATAAGACACTTAACTATGGTTCATTTAGGAATATATATATTCTCTCATTTTCTTTCTTGGTATAACGTTCTAGGTATGATTTTAAAAGGTGTATTGGGATCACAGCACATAAGAAAATTACTGGAATTGGGAAGATGTGAGAAGAAAAAAAACCATAATGGAAATAGTGAAATTTAAGTATGGTGCTAAGAGATGGTTATGATTTTGAAAGGCAGCTATGTGTATTCTAGTGGAGTAAATATCTTGAATAATGGCACGGAGGTAAACTGATGGGGGTGCTGCACAGAGAAAATGAGTGATCTAGTTTAGTAGGAACAAAAAATGAGATAAAAAAGGAGAGAGCTAGAAAATTTTCTTTGGGTTGTGACTGGTGGCATGAAGATTATTTGCTTAATTTAGTAAGTGGAAAGTTTTTTGAGTAAGATACAACAGCTACTGAAAGTTTTGGGGGTGTTAGATACAATAATTAGTAAGCATTGGAATGGAGGAGAGACAGGATACTGGAAGATGCTACAGAAGTATTAAAAGATTGGTAAAATAGTCATAAAAATTAAATATCCCTCTAAAATATGGAGAACATAGACTTAGTTTTAACAAATGGGGAACATTCACATTTTATAACCTCGATATAAATTGTTTAGGCCGTTCCGGTAAAGACACTTGAAAGAAAAAGGAATAGAAAGCATCACATGGTACATGGTAAGCTCAATTTCATATTTTCGCATGATACATTAAAAAGCAATTCTTATTTTAAGTATTTTTTGTGTCTAATCATATTTGAGCATGCCATTATTTGTATTAAAGCAAAAAATACAGAAAATCTAGAATTGTGTGATTTAGATAAACATATTTTATGCTGTTTCAATAAATTAGTAAACACTGCTCTTCATTTTATAGTGATTGGTCCTTCGTTCTAAAATCACTGAATCTGGTTTAACAGATATATTTTATTAATTACTAGAGCAATGAATTTGCTAAAGAGCAAAAATGAATATGAAAGTGAATGAGGGGCTGGCCGGTTGTCTCAGTTGGTTAGAGAATGGCCTTGTAACACCAAGGTCAAGGGTTCAGTTTCCCATACTGGCAGCTGCCAAAAAAATTAAAACAAACAAAAAAGGAAGTTAATGATTGATCTCCCTCCTCAAAGAATTCAGCTAAGCATTAAGAATCTGTGAAGATTTGGAAATTTAATTTAATACTAAGTTCTTTAAGGGCAGGTAAATGCCTTTTGGGCCTATGCCAAAGCTTTACAGGAGTAGGTTGTTAAAATATTGTCTGACTTTACAGATTTCTTCTTTTAATTATGTTAATAAAAGGCAGGGACATTTTAATGAACTTCTACTATGTAAATATATTGTTAAACACTTTATGATTTTTTTACTTGATTTCTTTTAATTCCTTTATTTTTCAAGAAGGGAGATTTGCGTTTCACAACCTAGCTTAAAAATGCCTGTCATCATTTATTCATTTATTTAATGAAGTTTATTCATCATCTGTTACATTTCAGTTTGATAAAGATATAACCCAAGAAGGCGAGGTCAGAGGGAAATTCTTAGTTGGTGTTGGAGATGAGTTAAAAGTATGAATAGGTCTCATTCGTGGAAGAGGGTGGGAAGTTATTCTAGAATCTGAAATGCTAAACAATATCACAGAGGTGAGAAGTGCAGTAGAGTCGAAGAGAATCCAAGCAAGTGTATGACAGATTGTGGTAGAAGAAGGAATGAGAGAGGTACAGGAAAAAAAAAAAAATGAGGGTCATGTTTAGAAACTCAAATTTTAACATGCTAAAAATGAAGAGTCTAAAGTGACAAGTTTGGATTTATGTTGCAGATGAATCACATTGGTCTCAGAAAGAAAATAGATCTGAGGGGACAAGACAAGAAGATGACATCAATTAAGAAGCTGTTGGATCAGTTAAGACAATTGGTGATAGGGCCTCATTTAAAGTGGCAGTAGAGTAGATGGAGAGATGGGGTCCATACTTCCATTTAAGAAATCTTTACTTCCTGTATTTTCTGTGTAACTTATGTTTGACTGAATTTAAAACACAGGAGTCAGTAAGGAAGAAAAAATGCATGTAATTTCCACTTATGGGGCACAGTCTATTAGTCACATGGCCAAATCTGAATACAAAGAAGGCAGAGAAATACAATTGATCCATGTACCTAGAGAAACAAGAGGGGAACAGGTTCTGGGAGACAACTAGATCTCTCTTCCACAGATGACCAAAGATTGCAGCATGTGGCTGTGCATGAGTTTTTGGTGTCACTCTCTAACATAAACAGTAAACAAGAAGAGTGATGCTAGGATGTTTTGAGCATGTTTAATGTGAGGTTTTAGTGAACATTCTATTGGAGACTTCCAGAAAAAAATTGGTTTGCAAGTCTGAAACTGTAAGAAAGGTTTGGGTTGCTCTTTGAATATGGGGGAGACTTTATAGGCTAAGCTGAGTGTTATAAGATCTATTCAATCAATAAAAATATGTTGGTGCTAAAAAGAAAGTAATGGATGAAATAGATCTTTTCCCATAACTTTAGTGAAAGAGAAGGGAATGCTTGATAAAATAAGGAAATTAGGAAACAGGAAAGAAAAACACTTTCGATCAACACTGTCCAATAGAAGGCTTTGTGATGATGGATATGTTCTATATATGTTCTGTTTAATATGGTAGCCACTAGCCATACATGGCTATTGAGCACATGAAATGTGGCCAGTGTAAGTGAGTAGCCAAATTTTGAAATTCATTTAATTTTTAAATAATTTAAATTTAAATCTAAATAGATTGAAACTCCTTATATCAAGATCAAGGAACAATAACAATTAACAGCAATGATGACAAATATATCTGCAGTGCTTCCCATACGCCAAGCACAATTCGAAACACTTTTCATGCCATAACCAGGTTAGCCTTCATAATAACTCTGTGAGGTTAGTAACTTTATTAAAACTCATTTTTGTCTGATAAGGAAACTAAGGCATAGAGCTATGAGATGTATTTTCTAATCTTGGGAAGCATACAGGCCAATGCAGAAAATAGATGAGCAGATCATTCTGTTGTAATGGTGGTAAGAGCTCTGAAAAGAACCAGCAAGCACCTGTAATAAACCAGAAAAAAAAAATAGAAATTCACCTGATGAAGGAAAAGGAGAGGCTAGGATGGAAAATGGAATATGCTAGGCATGAACTAGGGCAGGGTGGCAAAGCTGGCTGCCTAAAATCTTTTATAAAATCCTAGTGTTCTTTGTTCCTTCTTTTCTCTATCCCAAAGTTATACAATGTTAAAGTTACTCCTTTACCCATCTGGCAAATACCCAGTTGTCATTTGACTTTAACTCTATCTTGGATTATAGCATGTGGAGCCACAAGCAACACAGATGTTGAAATATCTAAACTGAAAGTAGCTCGTTCCCCTCCCCTTCCCTCTGCCTGCAGCTGGTTGTACTCTCATCTGCTCGAAGCCGTGAAGCAGCAGCCATGGCCTGGCTGCCCTTTCCTTGGAATAGGTCAGCCTGCCTGGAGCTGAGCTCAGCCCATTTCCATGCATCATTAAGGCTGGATAATGATGAGCTAAATTATTCCTTCTCTAAGCCTAATGAGCTATGAGGCGATACGTTTGTAGCTCAGTCTAAAAGATATAAAATTAGATCAAGTTTTTGCCCAGAAAATGTTCCTCTAGAAACTATCCACTTAACCCCATATAGCTCTTCCTTTGTTGGCTTAGAGAAATGTGGCTCACATGGTAACCCAAATCATTTATGAACTATTATCAGCTTTGAGATGATAACAAGGGATTTTTCTTAATTTACACAAAGTGTGTGTATGTGTGCATATTCATTTTTTGTGAAAACGTGACAATGCAGAATCCTGGAGGTTTTTCCCAAATGGAACAGTAATAAATATCTTTCTGCCTTTTTAATTTTTTTCACTTTTTCTTCAAATTAGTTCCTTGTTTGTACCTTGCTGACATGCTTAATACAGATGTTTCTTCTATCTCTGTTTATGCAATACAATGGTTCTAAAAAGTTAGATTCCCATCTTTGCAAATGAAATGAAGAGATTCTGTGCTTAAAAGAGCTGCCCGTGTGTTATCACGTGTGATGGTATGTGTTTAAATCTGCGAAGATACAGTTAGACATTATTTAAAGAAAGTCACAGCTGCATTTACTGACATCACATTTTGCACCAGGAACTCCATTTTATGTGCTTGTTACGGCAGGCTCAGCAGTGAAAACAAAAGTGTCAGTGGCTTGACAAAATAGCAGCTTATTCCTTCCTCATGTAACTCTCCTGGGGGGGTGTTCAGACAGGCAGAACAAGGCTTCTCTCCCCTCGGTCATGCTGCGACCCTGTCTCCTTCTAGCTTGTGGGTCTGCCATCCTCAGGGCAAAAGAAATTGTTATGGCGGTACATCAACTCTCTTAAGAATTCTGACTAAGAACTTCCCCAGTCATTTCTGCCCACTTTCCACTGGAGAGAGCTATTCACATGGTTTAACTGCAAGGAAGACTGGGGAATAATTACTGCTCATTCTTGCCTCTTTCTTCCCTTTATCTACTTTAGGGTGTTCTCTCTCAGCCACTTTACCCTCTCAGACCCTACCCATCTCCCATCGTCAAGGTGCATCTCATATTCAATTTATTCTCTAGACTCTACTCACAGGGAGAAAATACGTCCTTTCATCATGCTTTGTCACTTTTTAAACACAGTGGCTGATTTACTTACAGTTTTAACTTCAAAAAATTGATTGCAATTTGAGGTCTCTGTGGGTTAATTGAAATCTTGGAGGAAGGCACTATGCTTTGTTCACTTTTTGTAGCCCTCATAGAATTTAAGAATGTTCTTACACATGATAATCACATGTAATTTTTGTTGCATTAAATAGAATTTATTCATTTACCACCATCTACCAAGGGGCACAGGAGCATAAGTAATCCTTTAAGAGCAGACAACTTAAAACTAACTGCACGTGTTTTAGGAATGCTTCTAATGTGGCTTCTGCAAGAGATGTCTCTTTACATTTTCCTCCTCAGACTGATTTTATTTCATATGGCTTCTCTCCTGTACAGACTCAGGAGTAAACATGAAGATATCACCTTTGACAGCATGCTTCCCCACACTGATCACATTTATTAGCCTTATCCCCAAAATGGGTTCCCTGGAGAAATGGGATTTAGACATCTGTCTGAAAATTTTCTCGCAACAGAAATGCTTATAGAGTTCCCCGCTGTGTGAGTTCTCTGATGAATGACAAAGTTGATTTCCAAACTCATTTTTTTCTATAAGTACCCAAAGTATAGCTTTTCTTCCCATGAGGATCCTTTGGTTGGCCTTTTGGCAAAGTGGTTTTCTCAGCCGTTAACCCTGATCTTGATTTTCTCTTATACTTTGATCAAATGTTGACTGGGGAGCTTATTTATGTCTTACTTTTAGGCATAGTATTTCATTATTTTTCTTTGTTTTAATATTTTCCTATAAATACAAGATCATCTGTATCTTTCAGATTTTGAGACTACATGTCATTCACCTTTTTTACTGAAGTTTTACTGAAACTGTTCTGAAAGACAGGCTTTTTGTAAAACTCACATTGACATTATGTAATCCTGTTAGAGCATGTATTTTGTGAACCCAGGCAATTCTTGTTTTGCTAGGCTAGGGGCTATGGAATGCAAGGTCTATGAAGTGTCAATCGTACTATATAACTGGTTTTCCAACATGAGCATGCATTGCATGCATCAAAATCACCTGGATAATTTAACAAGATTTCCAGCCTTACTTCCAAAGTTTCTGGGATGGAGGACAAATTGCACTTCTATTATGTTCTCAAGTGATGCTGATGCTGCTGGCTGGGAACCAGCTGTGGTTTGAATGTCTTCCCAAGTTCCTTTTGGAACTTATTCTCAAATATGGTACTTGCAAAGTGGGGCCTTTGAGAAGTGATTGGGTCATGAAGACTATGTGCTTGTGAATGGGGTAATCTATTCACAGATTAATGGGTTAGTGGCTTAATGGGTCCTCAGGGAGTAGGCTAGTGGCTTTATAAGACAAGCAAGTGAGCCCATAAAAACATTGTTGTCATTCTCACCATGGGATAATCTGCACTGCCTAGGGACTCTGTAGAGAGTTCCTACCAAGAAGAGAGCCCTCACCAGATGTGCCTTCTGGACCTTGTACTTCCCAGCCTTCAAAACTATAAGAAATAAGCTGCATTTTCTTATAAATTTCTCAGTTTTAGGTATTCAGTGATAAGCAATAGAAAATGGACTAATACAGCACCACACTTTCAGAAACACTAAAATAGGTAATAATCCACAGGAAGAGGCAACCTAAAGGAAATTAAGAAAATTCATTCATACAGTCATTAATTTATTCATTCATTCACTTAATAAATATTTATTATGTGCTTGCTATATCTGATTCCTAAGTTTATATTCTTTTCTTTACATTTATTTCACCTATTCAGAAGGAAATATGAAAGTGGCTCAAAAATTACATATATTAATATTTAAGATCATTTCTTAAGTGCTTTAATATATTAGCATCTAATTTACATTATGCTTTCTATAAAACACAACTCAATTCAGTGATTCTTTTTTGGGTGCCTAAATTATACAAGGCATTGTACAGGCAGTAGAGAAAAAAATAAGAATAAGAAATTTTTAAAAATTAGATATATGAAAACATATTTCTACTATATGTTTTCTCAGGCATAGTGCATGGATTTGTATTGACCTTACTATAATGGAATCTTATAATTAGTTTAAACTTTATGCTATTGTCATGTATTGTGGTAGCCAAGTTTCATTTTGCTTTCCTTTTCCTTTCAGCCTTTGTTGTGGTAGTGTTTTTTGAGTTAAATTGGGAAAAAACACTGTTGGGTACAGAAATATGAAGTGTGTGAAAACTGTATATTAAACATAAATCTATTTTTATTTATTTTAGTTGCATTTATTTCCATAGGCTCTTACTTATTAAAGATTTTACTTATTTTACTTATTAAAGAGGATAGATGACTCATACTCCAAAACACAAGCTCATTAAGAGCTTTGTCTGTATGTGCACATGTGCTTCTGCACATGGATAAGTGTGTATGTGTGTGTGTATGTGTGTGTGTATGTGCACATGTGAATGTTGCCTGCTGGCTCTTGTATGTATCATATTTCTTTCTTATAATCTTGAGGTATTTACAATTTTGAATCTTTTTTCACTTATTTTTTTATAAGCTATTTCCTACTTTCTAGAGTCTTCATAATTATTTGAATGGCTTCATAAATTTTTATTTACACGAAATCACATAGCATTTTTCTTTATTTTAAGCATTTAAATCTATTTCTCTAGTTAAGAAAAAAAATTTCGATAAATGTTCTTATGAAAGATTCCTAGTAGAGATGTTATGTGGTCAATGTTATGAACATGTTTATAAATATATAACAGCCTTATTAATTTATAACATAAACAGTAGTTAGTGTATGAAGATAATGATTTTTTAAAAGTTTATCATCACTAAGGGTCTTTCATTTAAAATAGTCAATATGTAAGTGGTATATTTTTAACTCCTTCAGTTGTAAATGTAAGGTTTTTGCATGTGAAAGTCTTATCCATATTGTGACTATGAGTCTTTGAAAATGAGAATTGAAATAATATTAAAATTAGTAGTAAGTAATTTAATACTAGCTGTATCATAACACTGTTTTCAATGTGATTTTTAGGCCATATTACCGATTGCAACATTTCTTTTCTTTGATTATGGTAGTAAATGGAAACTATGCTTTTGATGTGCTCAGATCATAAAATGAACAAATAAATTAAAATATTTTCAGTCTTCACTATTTTTCCTTGTGGTCTTCCCCTGTATTACAGATAGTAATTGCAAAAGTATTAGGATTTTAAAAATAAAACTATGGATTATATAATCTTAGTTTCTCTTTAGTCAAATAATAACATCTACAAATGCTATTTAGTGTATTCCTTGATGTACCAAATAAAAATATTTCTTTGTGGCCAATGCTTTTAACATAATTACAAATTAAACATTTCATACAACTGTTAAAAAAAGTTATCATTGTTGGAAATTTATGATTTTTAGTCATCTATATTAATATTAAAAGTGCTTTTTAATTTTAACTCACAAGCATTTTATTACCAGTAAAGTTAATCATTTTGCTATATTTATTTAAAATTTTCTTTCTATTCTTGAATAAACAGGTCATTTGATTTAATATAAAATGATTAATTTTATTGTTTTAGTGTGTAAGACCACTTTTTATAACTGTGAACACTGATTATAAAACACAATCTCCTTATCGAAAGTATATACAGACACTAAAGAGAAAGTGGACATTTAACCAAAATAAATTAAAACTTTATTTTCAAATGAAAATTAACATTTTTCTCATTAACTTTTTAGAATTAAAAAAAAGCAAAAATATCTGTAATTTAAACACTCCAAAAATGATTTTACTTTAGTAGTAATATAAGAAATTTATAGAGCTTTTATAAGGTAAGAATGCATACAAAATAGCATTACTATAAAGTATTTTATTGACTTTTAGGTAACTTGACAAAACTACAATGGGAATGCTTGAAAAACAAATGTTTTTCTCTGTATTAATGCTATGGACTGAATTATGTCCCTACCAGATTCACATGTTAAAGTCCTAATGCCTGATGTGACTGCATTTGGAGATAGGGCTTTTAGGAGGTAACTAAGGTTAATTAAGGTCATAAGGGAGGGATCCCAATTCTGTAGGATTGGCAGCCTTATAAGAAAAGAAAGAGAGAGAGAGAAATCTCTCTTTCTTCAACATACACACACTGAGGAAAGATCATGTGAGCACATAGCAATAATGCAGCCATCTGCAAGCCAGGAAGAGTCCCCACCAAGACCCGACCATGCTAACACCCTGATTTCAGATTTCTAGCCTCCAAAATTGTGAGAAAATAAATTTCAGTTTTTTAAAGCTACCCATTATGGTATTTTACTATGGCAGCCTAAGCAGACTAGAGAAATTAATAGTAATTGTACATGTACTTATATAAATACATCTTTTCCTATTCCTTAAAGGAAATATATTCATTGGAGAATAATGCACAACCTTGTTTTGGAACAGCCCAGAAAATGTGATTTCTAGTTTTGCCAGGATTTTCCCAATTGTGTAATATAAATGATAATATCTGTCCTACTTTATCCACCAAAAAAACCCATTATACTATTGTACATGGAAAAGGTTTGCAAGCAGAAAAATAGAATAGAAATAAAAGGGATTAAGGAATGACAGAATTCACAAGTATTTATTGAGCATCTGCTATATTGCTTGGACTATATTCTTTCTGTCGTAATCTACATCATCAGAATCATTGGCTCCAATACAAGTTACAACACAATAAAGAAAAAAATAAACTAAAATAAACTAAATGTATTTTAGAAACATCCCTGAGCGGGAACTTCACTGTCAGAAGTGATCAGAAGTTCTGATCTGTTCTTAAATTGAGGAATCTGGTAGTTTTAAAACAACTTTGCTTCAGAATATACTTACAGATGCTCCATTGCCCTCACACTGCAGTGTGGGGGAATATTTTCAAAGGGCACATGTTGGCAAATGATGACTTGTTTGTAACTTGTTCTATTTATAGAAAGAAAGGGGAAGGTAATTAGTTAATCTACATCATTACTCTGCTTTATGCCTGACATGAAACCCCCAGAATTTAACAGTGCACATGAGTTTTTTACCTTCTTCAACCTGTTCATTTTCTCAGCACAGGCTGTCAATGGTGCTATATAAATAAACTTGGCAACATATGTTAATTGTTGGAGAAGATTGTTATTTAAAATGAAGAAAAAATTGTCAGCTAAACTAAGGACAAAAAACAAACAGCTTCTAGTCCCAGAGTTATTGTTTGAATCACCACCAAAATCTGTTTCATCTGCATTAGTAAGACTTCATACTCCTGGAGGTAAAAGGCCACAATGAATATTTATTATAACCAAGAGTCTTGTTCACATATTTTATGCCTGCCTACTTTTGTTCTTTTTTATATAACGAGGAAAGTTTGCTATAATAAACAGAGCCAGGTCATGACACCAGCCTATGGTGGGCTCTTAAGACATATTTGTTAAACTGAATGTGTTTAGTTGTTGTTAAAACTTCAGATCATATTGTGAATTTACGTATTTACTAACATTGTAGTCCTGTATCAACTACTTATATTGTCTGAATCACAGTTTTCTCATGTAACAAATAGGTATAATAGCTACACTGGTTGGTCATAATATTTATAAAGTAGGTGACCTGAGTCTAGAACATACCCATATTAGTTACTTCCTTTATGTTAGAAATCGTATCCTACCCCTTTCTATTTTAAGAGGAGATCTAAAGGAGGTTCTACCGCCACTTGTATTAAATCGTTTCATTTAAGAAATTTTAAGAGCCAGAGATAAATTTCCACAAAATTAGAAAATGGGAGACATCATTGATGTTTGCTATAGACTGAATATTTATGCTATGGTTTGAATGCTTGGCCCCCCACACCCCCAAACTCATGTTAAAATTTAATTGCCATTGTTACAGTATTAAGAGGAGGGACCTTTGCGAGGTGATCAGCATGAGGGCTTTGCCTTCATGAGTGAGATTAATGCCATCAGAAAAGGGCAAGTTCGGCTCCCTTTTGCCTCTTTGACCCTCAGCCTGTGATGACTCAGCAAGAAGGCCCTGGCAAGATGCTGGTACCTTGATCTTGAACTTGCCAACTTTCAGAACTGTGAGCCAATAAATTTCTATTCATTATTAATTACCCAGTCTCAGACATTCTGTTATAGCACACAGACAAACTAAGACAATTTGTATTGCCAAAACTCATAGGTTGAAATCCCAACCTCCAAAGTGATGCTATTAAAAGGTAGTGCCTTTGAGGGGTGATTAAGTCACAAAGTCAGAGCCCTCATGAATGGGATTTGTGCCCTTATAAAAAAGACTCCAGAGAGTCCCTTGTCCCTTCTCATGTGAGTACACAGCAAAAAGACATCTGCCTATGAACCAGAAAGTGGGCCCTCAGCCAACACTGAATCTTCCAGCTCCTTGATCTTGAACTTCTAGTCTACAGAATTAGGAAAAATAAATTTCTGTTGTCTATAAGTCACTCAGTCTAAGGTATTTTGTTATAGCAACCCTAATGGACTAAGATAATGTCTAATATCTATAGATAATTCAGAACAAGACAGAATCATTTTTTTCTATTACCTAGGCAATTTTCTCATGTAAGAGTTTCTACTTTCAGAAGGCTTCAACTTTTCAAGACACTTTTCCCTAAAATATCTTATTTGTCCCTCATGGGAAAACCTGGAGGATACAGCAATTATCATTCCTGTTTTACAAATTTAAAAATACAAGAAAGATAAATAAGCACTCACCTGAATTTAAACAGGCTTTGTCTTATCCCAAACAACCTGTTTCTCCATGGTCTTTACCATCTCAATTCATTATAAGTATTCAGTTAATTAAGACTACAGCCCAAAGGTGTCTTTACCTACTGATCTTTTTCTCCTTCACTTCTAACACCTCTAGCAGTGCTGTTGCCTCTGCCTCTAAGATATGTATATTCTGAATCCATCGATTTTTCACCATTACACTTTAATTCCCCTAATCATTGCCATGATTATGTATGTTATCTAGTATTGTTGTGAGGATAAGATGAAGGTAAGAAAAAACAGTTAACAGAAAAGTTAAAAACAAATGCACGTTATTTTCTATTTTGGGGGTTTTAGGGGCCCAATAAAAAGTACTCCTTTTCTCTGTCTGAATTCTTAATCGTTAGGAGAAATAGGGGAATTAGATAGATAGAAATAAAAATATCACGTTTATTACTTTCTTTCAAGCAGTTCAACATTATTATTTCTTCATCAATAAAAATTATGACTTTTCTGGGTGAATTTGTGGTTTGAATTCTGGAATCTCTCTTATTAATCCATCCATGTACTTGAATATTCCAAATCTGCCTCACTGTTAGATTCTCCCTTAATCTAGGAACAACCAGGTTAGTATTCTACTTAATATAAGCTGAAAGCAGGTGGCAAAATTAACTGCCAAGTCAGGATAATGCTTACCAGATACAGGCTTTCATTGGGGTTTGCCTTTTCCCAGGCATGACTGCAGCACAGCGTCCCTGCCCCATTGAAGGAATCTGCCCCTCTCTCCTGTCTGCTTTGTGGATGACTTAATTTAAGACCTGCTAGATATCTTAGCAGTTTATATTCTTTCATCTTAGCATCATCTTACACGTATTGTCTAATCTCTGCCTCAATGGATTCTGCAAAGTTAAGCCACACTTTTGTAGTTTATGATCAAGGTGCGGCTTTACATAGTCCAGGCCAGCATGGACTGCTCAGTAAGGAAGAGCAAAATAAGTTGGCAGAGGTCCTTGAAAGGCTTTTTTGCTAAGGATCACAGGGTTTATATTTCCTATGAGCTAAGCCGACTAAAAATAGCCCTACCTATATCAATGAAGCCACTTGCCTGTGGACAAAGCTGCCATAAACCATAATGAACCACCAAGGACAAAATTCCATTTAGGCCACACTTAATAAAGCCTAAAGAATAAAACTACCAGTCAGTTCTCTCTCTCTCTTTCACTCTCTCTCTCTCTCTCTCAGTCTCTCTCTCTCTACCCCCCTTCCCCCTCTCTCTTTATGGTACTTTGTTTCTCAAACTACTTCTTGACCTTTCTTAAGGTTCCCAGCCATTGCACCCAGATATTGGAGTTTGGTGAAACTTAATAAAGAACTTTCTTCTCAGCCTTAGACCAGAACAAAATGAAATTCAGGAGACAGAGGGAAGAAGAACCAGAGTATATGCTTTATTGACATTAAGGTAAATGGAGACCCTGCCTATAGATGACTAGGCAAGTAAACTTGCTAAAACTTTACTCCAGAATGGAGCAGACATATCTAACTTGTCACAGAGGAGTAGAGACTTACTGTTCTGCTACCAACAAATGCCATTATGATTCTGAACTTCATTTCTTAAATGTCAAACCAAGTACTGAGAACTTAAATGATCTGAGAATGTTCATTAATTCCATACTAACATAAGAGAGAGAAAGAGATGCTCTTGTAAATAGGCACCTGGTGTGATTTTTCTCAATTCAATTATAAGGGTACTTCAAAAGTTCACTGAAAGATTAGTATTATCTTTTAATTCCATTTTCCATGAACTTTTTGAAGTACCCTCACATTTTGATGGTGATGAATATAATTAGAATATTCTAGTTGCTTAGAATTTTCTCTATGAAGCACTTTTTAAAAAATCCTTTGATGCTCTTTTTTAGACTAATGCTTCTAAGCGTGTGATAGTAGGATCCTGGTCATTTATCAGAATAAGGGGAAGGAGAAGGCTATTTTTAGACTCAGTTACTCTTATAGAGGTGCTTGTATCTACCTCCACCCTATCCAGTTGAGAATCTCTTCTTGGTGAGCCAAGGAGCTGGAGTTTCAGAGATCAGTGTTAAATTCCTTGGGTCACTGGGCCTGAAAAGATTTGAAGATCATTGCTTTGGAGTCATGTTAATTCTCCATTGCTCTGCTCATTTGTGGAACCCCCAAGCCCTTCACTGGGTGACATCGAGACCCTTAGCTCAGCACCTTGCTATACGTTTCGGCTACCTGAGGCCTGTTACCTATTGCAAATCTTTCTCCCATACTGCTCCTCTTCTTCCCCTCACCCCACATGCAGATACTCTACCAAAACTCTTAGAAAATGTGCCTAACATCTAAACCTTATCACAGACCAAGGCTTTCAGGTATTCCATCTTTTTATACACCCATTTAATCCTAAAGTAGTCATGCATCATCTCCACCTGCCAGATCTTGTAGAAGGCCTAAGTTTACCAAGGTGGGGAAGACGCAGAAATGGCTGTGAAAGAATTGAGGATGTAGCCAGAGCTGTAAGAACTGTGCTTTTCAAAGTGCCATTCTTAGAGTCATACTACTCAAAGTGTGTTTGCATGGCATCTTATGAGATATGCTGAATCTTAGCCTCCACTCCATACCTATTAGATCAGATTTTGTATTTCAACAATAACCACAGGTGATGGGTATGCACATTAAAATTTGAGAATCACTCGCGTGAAATACTAATTCTGTGATATGTTTCACTATTGAAAATCTTCCCCATTCAATTTAAAAAATTCTGGGTTAAATCAGGTTAAAAATATTTCTGTACTGAATAGCTTTTCGGAGGTTTTAATATTGTAGTTTGCCATTGTAATCTCCAAGAAGCACTAATATTTCCAAGAAGCACTGCATTTCCAAAATTTTTGGCCAGGAGACCACCTTTAATCCAGAAAACTTAATGGAACTAAGATTTAGAGAATGGCTTTTGGAAAAATTGGGATCACGTTAAGTTTTTTTCCCTGCTTTTCTTTTAATTTTTATATTTCTGGAGAAGCTATCATTTTATTATTTTTGTGCTTTGCTATATCATAAATATCTTTCTCTCCAGCATACTTTTCTGGTAATAGAAATTGTTTCTGGCGTTTTTAACTCAGTCTTTCCTTTCTCAGTCTGTGTAGCCCGGGTGAGATCGACATTTCTTCTAAGCATGAGTGAGCTTGTGACTCAGGACTGGCTAATCAATCACTGTGTTTTGGGTTCAAGAATAGGCATATCAGCTATGCTGGGCCAGTAGAGTTAGCTGTAGAATATTTGCTGAGAGAGAGAGAGACTATGAACATGACATTACTTTGTCTTGATGGCACAATATTGTATGAGCATTTGGATATTAGCTAAGCCTGAAAAATACTATCTGGACTTCTACCATTTTAAAAGTTATTTTGAGTTAGCTGTCTGTTGTTTTTATCAGTAGGAGCCTTTTTTATGCACCTGCTCCACTTGATACACTATTGGGACAGATATTGGATCTTTTTGAAGGACGGGTACTATGGATGGCAGGCAGAAAAGACATGTGGGGCAGGCTCTCTTGTCAGCTGATGTTCCACAGATGTTTATTGTAGATGCTGGGGTTAGGGCCCACTCTAGTGACAAGGATTTTCTAATTGTTGCCACTGGCAGTGGTCATTAGTACTCTTGAGTAAAGCATCTGGTGTTTCTGAAAAACCTATCTAGAAGCGGTTGTCAATCCTGGCTGCTGCTCAGAATCATCTGGGGATCTTGTTAAATATTTAGACTTTGGGGTCTAACCAATTCAGAGGTACACATCAGAATTCTTTTTTCAAAGTAGCCACATATAGAGCCCTCCACCTACTGGGGAACAAATCTTTAGGAGGTAACCAACACTAAGACTGTGGATTAAATTCTCCCTGAGCGATTTTTTTGTTTGTTTCAGAAGGATCTGCTATATTTACCATCTCAATGTCTTGTGTCAGAATGTCAAATTTTAACTACATTTTAATGCATTATCTCACTCAACGCTCATGTAGACATGTCCAATAAAATACATACTGTCCAGTTAAATTTGAGTAACGGGTAAATCATCAATATGTTTTTAGTATAAATATGTCCTAAATATTGCATGGCATATACTAAAAATATACATGTTTCTTTTCATCTGAAATTCAAATTTAACTGAACATACTGTATTTTTATTTGCTAAATCTGGTAACCCTAATACTTCATAACAACCTATGAGGAAGAGTAAGTGCTAGTCTTATCTGATTTCACAGATGAGGAAACTGATACTCTGCAAGCATACTATCAGCGAGTGCCTGGCAAGTACTAAACACTATTAGTGAGCTCAGAGGCCAGATCTAGGTTTGCTCATCATAGAGTCATAGGACTCTATGTTTCACCACTCTGTTTTGAGGGATGATTGGGGAATGATCATACTGTGCTCCTGACCACTTCATTTCAGCATGCACTGTTTTAGCATATATTAGGGACACTGGGGATACAAGGATGATTTAGACATGTTCCCTGCCTTTGAATTTGTGACCAGATTATTACAAATAGTTGGAAAGAGAAAACTACAGATGGTTCTGTACTTCAGATTTTGAAGTTTACTCTTTTCCTGGGCTAGCAATATGCAGTAGGATGCACCCTCTTGAGGCTGGGCAGCAGGAGCGAGCTGCAGAAGCTCCCAGTCAGCCATGAGATCATGACAGTAAACAACCAACACCCCACAGTGTCCTGTGTTGCTGGTGATTTTAGGATATTGTGTTTTGTGTTTTCACATCCGGCATGTCTACAAAATGGCCATCTGTATCTCCTGCTTCTGGTGAAAAGAAGAGGAAGGCAATTAGTCTTGAGATGAAGTGCATTTTCTACCTAATATTTTCAAACTTATGATGGTTTATTAGAACATGAACCCATTGTAATCCCAGGAGCATCTGTATATTATGGGTATTTCTGTAAGCTAACGGATTCCCAGAAAATTAATAGAAAGTATATTTAAGCATTGGTTAAACAAAATTCTTTACAGGGCTGACATAAGTCCAGTGAGCATAGCATAATCCATAACATGAATAAGAGCTAAATGTAAATATTTGATTATGGGCTAGGAGGCTGTCTTCCTTGACTGAGTTAGAGAGCTAGAAATTAAAATGATCCAGAGGTTCAGACCTTTGACTACGAAGTCAAATTACTTGGATTCAAAGCTGGTTCTGTCTGTTCTACTCCCATGCGCTTAGGCAAGTTGCTCAACTTCTGTGACTTGATTTCTCACCTGTAAAAAAAGGGCTAATTGTTGTAACCATCTCACAGGGTTGTTACAAGTATTAATTAATTTAATACATGTAAAATGCTTTACAGTGGTGCCTGGCAAGCAGTAAACACTCAATAAACTTAAGCTTCTATCATGATTATTTCCTTCTGCAGCTGCTGCTACCAGCACATACCCTCATTATTCCAGGTTTGCATTTCCCCGGAATTGCCTCTTACTGGTTCCATTAACTGCAACAATGTGTCACATAACTTCAAACAGAGGTTTGCATCAAATGTTCCATTTATTAATAGACTGCAGTTGCTCTAAGTGGTGGAGTAGTGCTTAAGCTGTCAAATTCTACCTTGAATTCTAAGAATTAGGACAGGTACTCTGTTTATGCTCATCTGCAATAAAATTTTATAGGACTATCTTCTAGCTTTCCAAGTAGGGATGGTTCAAGCAAGGAACCACCTTGAAAATTTGTCATAAATTCAAGCTGCACATCTTATCTTCATTTAGTTAATCAGTGGAAGAATGCTGGAAATTTGAAGCAATAAGATATACAGACAATTTAGAGGATGTGAGCCTGAGCACGTCAGCCTAAGGTTTAAGTCCTTCCGACACGTACTCCCAAAAGGAGTCTGGTTATCACAACCAACTTCTGCAGCCCAGTGTAGTCCCTCTGTCTGCCAAGAGTTTGAGCCTTTGATGCGATCTGCACCCTTTCTTCAGCTGATTGCTATGCCCTGTTACTGCTGACTTTAAAGTATTCAAACCACTAAATATAATATGCAGCACCTGCAAATACTGTGAAATATTAGCAGAGCAGTAATGAGAATTGACTGCAAGTGTAATGACAACAGGTGAAATTATTCATAGCCTGCTTGTGCAGTAAACTTAAGATATAAACTCAACGAGCATAAATGGAATAGGTTCATGACAAATATGAAAGTATTCCAAACTGCTAAAGTAATAAAAGTAAATATAATAAATCTTTTCTGCAAATATAATAAGGTGCCTAACTGCAAATGTAATAAAACCTATCAACAGCTGCAATATATTTGGAACATATTATATAGCTTTACAAAGAATTATACCCCCTGCTGGTATGGTCTCAACAATGTCATGCTTTGTCTTTTTCCAGGGAGTCCAAATCTAGCAGACTACATGCTGCCCAGTATATATTAAGTATGACAGAGTGTTAATACAACCAGGTTTGGATTGAAAATGAAATGCTCAATCCAGATGTGATCTTTGGCCATTCTGCAGGCAGAGCCAAAGGCTATGGATCTCCCAGCAGGGGCTGAAATGCTGCCAGGAAAGCTAAGCATAGGAGGTGAGGAACTGATACATTGCTGGATAACCTTTTTGTTGTTTGGATATGGTATCGGAATCAGGAAAGCAAGCAGTAGGCAGGACTAAAGGAGTGGGGGGCAGAGGTGTTGGAGTGATAAAGGGTCTGGGGGTGATAACTGACTGTAAAGATCATGTTTGTGCCAGGCACTACGCTACATATTTTGTGCCTTTCCTCCCTTCCTCCCTTTTTTCCTTCTTCCTTTCCACAATTCAGCAAATATCTATTGAATGCCTACAAATTTACAGCTACTAATCACGTTCCAAGGAGAAAAGAGTAAATAATAAAGTCATTGTCCATGAACCCACAAGACCCTTAAATCTTGTGGGAGAATCAGAAAGTAATGAGGTAATTCTTATACAATTAAATTCATCACCAGACAAGAGAAGAGAGTTTGGGACAGAAAGCTGAGGAATACCAACATATAAGGAATGGGCTGTTTCTCAAATTTCTCTCTTCACAGCTCCTCTCCTATTCAGCCAGTTTCCCTTTTATTTATTTATTTTTTTAATGTAATTTACTGAATATTAAGAACAGAGAGAAATGGTCACCAGCAATAGCCACAGGACATCGTGGCTATAAGTGCCGCACCTTGAAAATCTATAAACGCTATAGTCTCTTCTAAATTAAATGTACATTTTCTCAATTATTTTATTATAATTTTCTCAAATATTTAAAAAATAAAATAAAAACCAAATAAATAAACACACAAAAAACATGAGTTCATTACAACCATTGAGGCAATTTAATCCTCCACACCCACCCCTTGCAGCCTGGTTCATACTGTATCAGGTCTTACGTCTTCTTCCTTCATGGAAGATTAGAAATACACAACTAAAGCTTTTTCAGTTTTTTATAAACATATTACTTTGCATCTTGCTTTATTCTCTTAACTTGTATAACATGGATATATCTTTAGTTTAATTAAAAAAACTAACTTATTATCTTTAAATGCTGCGTAATATTTCATGCACTGATAGTCCTCAATTAACCAACTTTCAGGTTGTTTTCAGGTTTGTTTTTTTCTCTTCATTTTTTGTTTGCTTTTTTGCAAGACCAGAAGGAAAAAGGAAAAAAAAAAAAAAAAAAAAAGCCTGCAATAGGTATCTTTGCACATGTTGCTTTGCATACTTGAGTTTTAGTGCATAATACTGAAAAACACAATTAAAAATTGAAAGAGTATGGGATTTCATTTTTAATAGATATTGCCAGGTTACTTTTCAAAATGCAGGAGCAACTCACATTCTTACCAGCAATTGCCGTGGCTGCCTATTTCCCTCATGTATGACTTTATTTTACTTTACATCTTTTGCAATTTGAGAGGTAAAACATGGTTTCTCATAGATCCTTCAACTTCAAACTGCCAGTGAGGCTGCAAATCTGGGTTTATTAGCTATTTGGATTTCTTAATCTATGAATTGTCTGTTCATATCATTTTTTTAATTCCCTTTTTTTTTAACTTTAATTATGGAAGAGTTTTGTGTATGTTTGAGTTAGCAATCATTTACCTTGGTAAATGATCAATTACCTGTGGTAATTGCAAGTATTTTATTTTGTTCTTTGACCTTGTCCATGGAATTCTCTTCATGTAGATTTCCCTTTGTGACGTATGCATTTCCTTTCACTGTGGTGGGCCTATTCTCTTCCATAAAAGCTATACCAGAACTAAGTTTTATTAATATGTTGTTTTTTTAAAAAAATATTTTAAATATATGTATAAAGTTATAAAATATATTATACATGCATACAATTATTTATTATTGCCATACTATTTTATATATTTATATAATTTATAATTATTTTTA
Organism: Cynocephalus volans; assembly: GCF_027409185.1. Classification (NCBI taxonomy): domain Eukaryota; kingdom Metazoa; phylum Chordata; class Mammalia; order Dermoptera; family Cynocephalidae; genus Cynocephalus; species Cynocephalus volans. The sequence goes on from NC_084468.1 coordinate 16,314,480, forward strand.
TATTAGATAATTAATCCATACACTAAATTATTCTGTGAAAACTTTATTTGTCTATGTAGCATTTGCTTTATTTTCTTGAAGATGGCTAAATACTTATGCTGGCTATGGAATAAACCACCATTTTGCTATCAAATTGAACTATAAAATCATATATTCAATCAAAGTTCAGTTGGTCCAGTTTTGAAGTAATTATTCTAATCGATATGTCTATAACAACACAATTGTCACACCATTCTTATTACAATGGCTTTATTGTAAGTTTGATATCTACTAAGGTAAATATCCCTCCAAATTTTATTCTTTTTCTTTTTCTTTTTTTTGGGGGGGGGCATAATCAGATATTTATCTTTCCATGAGCTTGAATATCATTATATTAAGTTTTAAAATCCTAACTTGATATTCTAATTTTATTTATATTATAATTATCTGGTAATTATGGGAGGACTTACATTTTTGTTGATTATAGTCTTTCTATTGAAACACATGGTTGCTTCTCTATTTGTTCAGGTTTTAGATTATGATTTTGAATAAGTGTTTGTTATTTTCTCTATCTGATTATTTAATTTTTTTCTTATGAGTGACAGCAACAACACTATTATACGTGGAGTATTTGTCAGTTTCCAATTTTAGTGATTTATCTTTTCTTTCTGTATGTGTGAGAGTGTGTGGATGTGTGTCATTTTGTTTTAAAAAAATTAGATTCTTTTGAACATTCTAGGTATATAAATGCATCAGCAGCAAATAGAGATTTTTTTGTCCAATAATCACTAGATTTATATGCCAAATTTTATTTTTGACTTATTGCATTGACTAATATTTAAAATCAGTATGTATTATGTCTTGTTCCTAATTTTAATGAAAATGACATTACATTTAATTCTTTAGAATGATCTTTTAAGTTCATTTGAATAATGCATTGCCCACTGTTTTCTTAAAATTTTAAATTGAAAATATGTGAAGAATTATGTTCAATGCATTTTTTAATATATCAGGATACTTCAAAAAGTTTGTGAAAAAAAATTGGTTTAAGAGATAATATGAATCTGTCCATGAACCTCTTGAAGTACCCTTGTACTGCTATAATAGATTGTTTTTCTCTTCAATATATTGATTTGATACATTATACATTATGTTCAGCCATTCTTTCAGTTTTTTAATAATTTATCTTGATTTTATATATTCTGTAGTGTTACTGTTTTGTAATGTAGGATTTAATTTCTATTTTAATTTAAAAATTGTGCAATTTTATTCAAAATATGACCAGTGCATTTTCTTTAAATCTTGATAAATTTTGGATATTGAGATTTCACTTGTCTCTAAAAAATAAAATGAGAGGCTTTCAATCTTTCTGTAATCAATAAATAGTAAAAGGTTATGTGCTATTTAAAGATAATATAGAACTCATCTATAAATGCATCTGACCTAATATCTTTCTAAATGTCAATATATTTAATTCATTTCATCACTTTTTCTGTAGATATGCCTAAGTTCTCTACTTTCTTTTTGATCAATTTTGATAATTTATACTTTGCTAGGTCTATTCACTAATCTTTGTTTAAATATTCCAGTCAGTTTCTCTGGCTTTGCACACAATATTAGCATATAAATATTTTCAAACATTTTTTAATATTATATGTCTCTTTTCTCATTTCTAATAATACGTATTATTGCTTTATTTTCTTTCCTCAATTAAAATTTTATTAATTTTGTGAGCCTATCCCCCCAAAATCAAACCACAGGGAATGTTTTAAAAATAATTATCTCTAAAATTTATTTTTGTTCTCTATATTTCAAAAATCTCATGTTTTTGTAAATTGCTTTATTTTGATTTTCAAGAACAGCAGACAATAGCTAAACTGTTGCAAATCCTGTAAATAAGTAATGACCAAAAATTATTCACAAATATTATATTGTCACCTAGTCCAAATATTTTTAGATAAAATTTTATCTAATTGTTGTGATTACATATTCACTATAATTTATTCATTTCCTCTTTATTGTTTTCTCATTTATTTTTCAATTATATATGTGTGTAAAACTTAATTTTTATCTCTAATTTAATATAGAATACAATTGCATAAATTTTCCAGAGTCTAATCATTTAGATCCTCTCCCTCTTCTTGTCCTCACTTATCTGTGAATTGAAACTGTTCCCAATTATCAAAAATAATATACAATAAACAGTTCACAATATTGTCTAACTCTTTCTTTTCTACGTTGAATTACTTACTTGAGCTATATCCCCTGATGTAGCAGACAAGCAGAATCTTAAGCGTGATTCCCACCTTCTGTTATCCACAGCCTGTGCAATTTCTTCCCTTTGTGTGTGGTAGTGACCTGTGCCTTTAAATAACAGAATATGGAAAAGGTGATGGAATGTATGTGATTATGCATATATGGTTAATATTACGTAAGTTTGTAGTTCCTGTCTTACTGGAGCCTCTGTCTCCCTTGCTGGCTATGTTGGGAAGCCCCCCATATATGACAAGGGCTTCTGGGGGGCATCTAGGAGGTAAGGGCAGCCTCCAGCCAAAAGCCAGCAAAAAACTAATGCCCTCAGTATCAAAACCACAAGAAACTGAAATATGCTAACAACTCAAGTGAGCTTGGAAGTGAATCATTCCTCAGTTGAACCTCAGATGAGACCCCACTATTGGCTGATACACTAATTTTGCAGCCTGTGAGACCCTAAGACAGAATTCAGCTAAGCCACACCCAGACTCCTAACCCACAAAAATTGTGATACAATAAATACACGTTGCTTTAAACTGCTAAATATGAAGAAATATTGTCATGCAGCAAGATAAATAAAGTAACATTAATATTATTAGATCATATGGTAGCATCACTCTAACATAGTAACATATTTTAAAATTTCTCTCTAGAAAGGTTGTATGCTTTCAGTGCAATCAAAATATAACAGAACTTATGGGCACGAGGGTGACAATTAGATTTGTATCTCATGAATATTCATAACAAACAAAGAAGAAATATATATCAGAACAATCGAAATATATTTATTTCAACTGCACCTTTTCAGATGTTAAGTATTTCGATTTGTTAATTTATTTGCTATTACTTGTTAACTTAGTTTACATATACACACAAAATAATGCATATATATATTTACATGTGTATACACGTGTGTGTATATACACATATCTTATTTATCAAGTGGACTGAAAGTTGTCAAGTTTTCATCTCCTATTTGCCCTATCCCTGTTATGAAATGCTAGCTTTTAACTTTTGCCTCTTGGTTACTGAAGTTTGGGAATTAATGTAGCAGAATTCTTTATCAGTTCTGATAATATTTTGGAGTTTAAACCTTTGTCACAGCAATTAACTTTTTTGCACTCTATTAAGGCAATTTCTATATCATGAAAATCTCTTCTTTACTCTCATTTGCCTGTCTGTCTGTACCCCCCAAATATGCAAACAAAAATATAAAACTGACATTTACTAATCACCATTATGCACCAGATGGTTTTTGCATGACACAGGATTCTTGTGTGACATGTTTATGATTGAATCATCAAGATTCTATACATTGGTATATAATAATTGCCCAACAAATTATTATTAGATACAAAACATGATCATATTTAATTGAGTGACTAATAGGTACAGTAAGAGAAGAACCAACTTGAAAGTGAATGAAGAAGATAACTCATCCAGAAACTTCTGAGTACATGGTCCACCAAGATGTTCTTTGCATGGAAGGTTTACCTTACATCCTACTTCTGCGTATTATTTTAGAGTCTTAAAAGCACTTTTGCTTTATCCTTTCCAAAGCTCAGTGGTAAACTGGTAAATTTATCTGAACTCAAAAGTTAGAGAGTTTAAATAACTTGTTCTATTGCAGTGAGGCACCATATGTCAGAATTGGGGCAAGGGCCCAGACTTCTTCCTTCAAATCCACTTCTCTTTCTACTATTCCCAAGCTATCTAAAACGTTTATTTTAATGTCTTTTCTTGTGGAATGAAGTCTCTTGTATTGATGTTTTACATGGTTGTTTACATTCATGTGTTACATTCTGCCTCCCAAGTAAGATCATGACTTTTATTAGTGTGGGCGCTTGATGTTGCATCTTTATTCTAGGTAGGAACTTTGAACATATTCTAGGTAGGTTTGGAAATTTGTAGGTTCTCAATAAATGGCTATTGAAGGATGGACTGAATGACATTGCACTTGTGATTCATTTGTTCACACACTCACATCTTTGAACATCTCAACTCCCTTGTTCACCTTCAGGCATAAACCTTATAAAGGTAAATCTAATGTTAGGCTATGCTAATGATGTGGAGTCTGAAGAGCACACCCTTTGCAATCTCCAAGTGACAATACAGAAGTGAATGAGTCACGCTTTGATTTGTCTAGTGTCTTTGGTTAGGTCATACAGGCTCTCTTTATAAGCACCTAGACTATAAAGCACAGGCATAGAAATTTCAGAGATGGCGACACATCAGTGGAGACGACCATGCTCCCTTCCTGGACCAGTTAAAGGAAAAAATATGTCTGTCATACTCCCTTACACAGTAAGTGTGATGACTTTATGGAAGGTTGTATTTCTTATATGACCCTTGGTTGAGTATCACATTTCAATGTCTTCATAGCCATTCTCACATGCTGTAAAAGTGAATCCTCATTTTTTGAGCATATATCTTTGTGAAAGAAATTAACATGGGATTTTGGTTCCTTTTGGGTGCTGGGGAATAAATACATATATTCCAGGGACCAAGGGAATACCTTTACCTCTCATCATTTCCTATCGCAGAAATATATTTTAGCAACATTATATATAGCTCATTGTATCTTATATACAGCCTTTGGTAACTCCATTTTCTCTGGGGTTTTTTTAGGTGTGTTTCTTTTTCATTCTTAAAGTCTCATCACAGAATTTCAATACACCTGGAAGGCTTTCGGCCCTCCCCTCTGCTCCTAATGTGTTTTTTTATGTGTATCTTGACATGCCTTATATTAAAATGATCTCATTATGTCTCTGTCTCTTCCACTAAACATGATCTGGTTGGAATCTGTGGTCATGGGCTATTCATCCTTGTATCACCAACACATTGTACATACCTTACCATAACTGCTAATAATTGCTGGATTTAAAAGGTAGTTAATTATTTAATAAAAACTTTAATAAAAACTAAGCTATAGAAGTAGTCCAGACTAAAGAGAGAGAGAGAAAAAAGGCACTTTAAGTCAATGTTACTGGAGATGAAGGGGAAGTAAAAGCTTAAATGAGTACCTAGCAGATGCAAAAGGGAACATTTGGTGATTTCTTTAAATACTGTCGTTAAAGAAGAGAGAGGAGTAAAGTTTAACTTCCTGCCTTCTGGGTTGGAGAAACATAGTCACGTGGGGTGCGTTGGAGCCTCACACGTGCAGTGCCACAGATCAGCTGTGTTTGTGCAACATCTGAGAAAGTGCAGGGTTTAGATTGAAATGCATCGTGATCAGACTTCAGTAATGTGATTTGCATTCACTTCTCGTTCTGCCTGTAAAGCCCTTCCTCTCAATCTTCATTTTGGTAATTGCTGCCTGTTTTCAAAATTTGACCCGGGTCCCCATCCCCTGGGGAGCATTTCCTAACCTGAGGATTGGATGCAAGTTTTCTCCTATAAGCACATTTTCTCTGGCATAGGATTTATCATATCACACTGTCTCAGAGGAGATGCTCAACACATTCATTTAGTTTTTAATGAAGACTTATGGAATCAATAAGACTGATCTCTATAAAAAGAAAATAAATTGTTTAGTTCCACAGCACAAAAATTAGCCCTCACTGTAAAAAGGGAAAGGAAACAATACACCCCAACAACCTGGAAAGCACAAATCTTTATTAAGGCCAGATGGATTTTTCTTTCTTTCTTTCTTTCTTAAATCACGGCCTGCCACAGCACAACATTAGAGAAGATATCACTTTACTTTTAATTTGTATTCCACATTTCAGAATGATGAGGGGTAAATCTTCAGATTATGTTAAACTAAATTTGTTCTGCATTAACTTTTTTAATAAAGGTTCTTGCTTGGGGAAGAACTCAGTTGGTTGGAAGGAAATTCAGGACCCGAAACCTACACAAACCTTCCAACCTGGAGGAAAGGGTTGTACTTGTGGAAAATTTTTGGAAGAGTTGTGTCAGGTGGCCCTCACTTTAGGACACAACCCTCTACAAAGAAAAGTGGGAAATAAAACTCTTTAAAGTGACACTCGGTGAAAGGCATTGCCAACTCTCGGCCTGAAAATATCACTGTCACAGTGTTGGGGACATCTGTCTGGTTTCAATATCTTTCTTTAACAGGCAGAAAAGTATTGTTCAGAGGACTTTCCAAAGAAAAAGGGATTACTTATGAAAATTGAACACTCCTTCAAACCATGTATAATTTACTTTACATCTAAGTGGAGGTATTTATATATATATACGAAAACATCCATTTTTTTGAAACTTTCACTAAATATAGTTGGGTAATTAACTGCTCTGCAATCATTCAGATTTTTTTCTCTTTTACTTTAGTTTCAGGAGTCGAGTTGAGGATGACTGAGGCATTTTCCACTGTATATGTATGTGGTAGCAAAGAGAATTATATAATTCAAATCATATAATTTGAATGTATCACATATTGCAGTGCCTAGCCCAGAGTAGATGTTCACAAATATTCTTTACTACACTTTTCCACCTAAGAACCACAAGATGCTGTATCAAATGCTTTGTGAATGTGATAAAATACTAATTTAGCTTTTGTTAAGTGTGTTTTCACACAGTGGTTTTTCTTTCATTGTAGTATCACTATAGAGTGTAAGCGAGAGGATTTAAGCTCTAGCCATCATGGAGATCTATATATCTTCCAGCTATCGATCCAGCCTACAGAAAGGCATAGGAACCTAAATAGTGCTGAGTAAGTGGATTTTTTAGACACAATTGCATTTCTTCGACTAGGGGCTCTGGTACAGTAATTACTTTTCTTCAAAAGAAACTTCTTAGCCCATCACAATGGCAGCAGACCTAATAAAGCCAAATGGATCCCTGAAGTTATTGGAGCTGATCTTTTAGCTGATAGAAGCTATTTCCTTTAGTGTGAAAAAGAACACATCTCTGGCTTTTATTTCCTTGTTATAAAATTCAAATAGATTGCATTTTGTTACCCAACCCTGTATACTCTGTCTCTGAACATTTCTAAATGTATTCAGAGTTTCTTGGATTTTAAAATAAGTTGCCCATTGAATTTTTATTTGTTATCATTGCTCAGGGGACTAAAAGTGTCATAGACTGCCTTGTAAATTGAATAGGATTGAGTACAAGACATATGGAAATCTTGGCCCCACATTGCTAGTAGACATGGTGTTGGAACTAGTATCCCCCAAATGCTCACACACCTGAATAGGGCCCTGGGCTCAGGAAGTCCACTTGGTCTAGAGGCTAATTCTTGGAAGGGAACTTGGCCTACTAGAGGCACAAAGTTTGAAAGGTTTGTCAGGTTTATAAGGGCCAGGACTAGAGTGTGGGCAAGTGAAGAACTAGGGTGCAGTGTTTAAGGAGGCTTGCCTCCCAAGGTCACAAAAGTGCCTCACTTGCCTGACCCCAGTCTTGACCATTTTATTAAGATTTTTTGTGATTTGGGTAATCAGTGACAGTGGGCATTACAATCTAAAGGCTATCGTAATGAAAGTTAATATTTATGTAGGTGTTCACTGTAAGTCAAACCTTATCCTAAATGTTTTAATTTTTAAATGAGCTCATTTTATCCTCCCTACAATACTATGAGCTAGGAACTAATAGTATCTCCTTTTTAAAGGTGAGGAAACTGAGACACAGAGAAATAAAGTAACTTACTCAAGGTCCCACAATAAGTTTAGGAAAGATCTGGGATTAGAACAAAGGCAAAATAAATTGAAGAGCTGGGATTAAAACCCAGCTTTGAGGACTCATTATAGTTTTAGAAGAAACTTAAATGCATGTTTCCCATGCAAGAAGGAGGCCTAAGTAATGCTTTGGGACCATAAGCTTGGAGAAGTATCAGCACGGGGGGTCGGGGACGTCGGGGGGTCTGTGGCTGAATATTTAATCAAAAGATATTGAAGAGACTATTCTGAAGAAGGTTGAAGTAGGACTATATGTGTTTGTTCCATAACAAAATACCACAGGCCAGGTGGCTTAAACAACAGAACTTTATATTATCACAGTTCTGGAGGCTGGAAGTCTAAGACTAAGGGGTTGTGAGATTTGGTTACTCCTGTGGCCTCTCCCCTTAATGTGTGGACAGCCACCTTTTCACTGTGTCCTCACATGGACTTTTCTCTGTGTGTGTGCACCTCTGGTTTCTCTCTTCTTGTAAGGACACCAGTGGTATTGGATAAGGGCCCACCCTTATGACCTTGCTTTACCTTAAATACCTCTTACAGGCCCTATCTCCAAATACAGTCACACTAAAGGTTAAGGCTTTGACTCGTGAATTTTGGGGGCTCACAGTTCAGTTCCAAACATATACATAGAGGCAATCTAATTCATATTGTTTAAAGAAGAATTATCAGTTAGGATACACTAGGATCAGATGCAGTAAAAACAACCTTACAATCTTAGTGAGTTAATACAGTAAACATTTACTTTTTATTCACGCTTTAGGCACAGTGTAGCTTAGCAGTGGCTCTGTTCATGTGTTCTCTCACGGACCAAGAATGCTGGAGATGTATCTTGACAAACGCTTCCACCAGTGTAGAGAATTGGAAAAAGGAAACGTTGACAATCTAGCACTGGTTTTTAAAGCTTCCGTCTTCCTTTCACATTTCAATGGCCAAAACAAATTACAAAGCTATGCTTAAATTTAAAAGACATAAAAAGTTAAATCTACTACTGTATGCCTGGAAGGATCAAAGGGTGCTGGGCAGAGAAGTTAGCATTAGATCTTAAGCAAAAAAAAAAAAAAAAAAAAAAAAAAATGTCTATGATTGCCTTGATGTGAGATGGGGCAGCTTTAAGAATATAGGTTGTTTCATATATTTTTTAGTTTATTTGTTTGGTTTGATTTTGGTTTGGGTTTAGAGAGGTAGTTTAACTCTTTACATTGCATTGCAATATGTTTATCATTTTTTGCTTACATTAAAAATGCCCATTAAAAGCCAGTAGTTCTTTTCCATCTCATTATGGTAAATAAAGCACTCCCATCTCCACCTCCACCACCAAATTTTCAACACCCGCTGAGGGAAGGAGTTGTGGTTTGGATAAATCAACTGCTGGGATGCAGTGTTGTAATTTAGGAATGTTCACTAACACCCAAATCTTGCTCTTCACACCAAGGCTCTGTATCTATTAGTCAAAGAAACCCGAAACTTATTTGCTCACAGAACTCACTAATTTTCTTATCACAGGAAATGGGGATGGAATGAAGGCACGGTCATACTGTCCACCAAGAGTCAGCCACTAGAATGTAAATAATTCTGTAAGAAATATGAGGTCAGGGAAACCAGTGGGAAGAAGACAGAAAGCATAGACCAAATGAAACAAAGAGGCTAGCGTAGCCCTGACATCTGCAGAATTTGCAGAGAGAATGCCTGTAACGTTTGTACTTAAGAAGCAGACCTAAATATTAATTGCAACGAATCAAAAATGCCAGTTTGCAGAAACCATGTGGAAACACTCAGCTGGGTGTGTTATGGTCTGCATACAGACATAAGGAAGCATACTGGTCTTGCTGACTATGGCCAACATCAAAACTAGTGAAATGTACTGATTTTTAACACCTCATTTCACTGTTGTTTTGCAGCAGTAAAATACTTTTGCAATTACGTAGCTTCGAGCATTTCTTATGGAAAATTACTTTTTCTTAACATAATGACCTTTTAAGTTGTGGTAATACTTCATTTTAATTTTAAAACTATTTATACCACTTACAGTTAGTGCCGTAAGATTTAGAACTTTTATTTTATGGCCTCTTGTTCACTACTCTTTTGTTATATAAATATTTCCCACTTAATATTACTTTTAAAAGATGCTGGTATAAATATGGCAAAGGAGGAGGCACAGTTAATATATGTTGTATTTCTACACATTTTAAATAATATAAAAAAAGAAGAGAAGAGAAATACAGAAAATAATTTTTAATTAAGGGAATTTGTTTAGATAGCTGAAAAGTTAATATACAAAACACCAACATCTTTTTGACATAAAATAATAATCAGATAAGAATTGTAGTAGGAAAAAAAGTTCCGTATATAATAGCAACAAAAAAAGATGACTTAACAAGAAATATGTATAATTTATATAAAGATAAAATTTTTGAAAATTCTATCTAGGGGTATAAATGAAGGTTTAAGTAATTGAATACTCTTTTATTGGAACTCAATATTGTAAAAGTTTAAATCCTCATAAAATTTATCTATAAATTCAGTGCAATCCCAATTAAATTGCAAATTGATTTTATTGAAAATAAACATAGAGTGATATCCAGGAAAATAATGGAAATAAAATAAATAGATGAATATAAAGAAGAATATATCAAACTAGATATTGAAGCTTGTTATAAAACTATAATAATTACTACAGTGCTCTACTGGGTGACTGTATACTACAGTAACAAAATATTTCAACACCTTAGTGGCCTACACAAAAAAGGTTTAGTGTTTTGCTCAGACTACCGTCTATTACAGGACACCTCCGTTCTCCATCTATAGCTCCTGAGTCTAGGATTTAGGCTGATGAAGCAATATCATTTTGAGTATTATAGGTTACCATGGCAGATAGAAGAGTGCAAACAAATCTTGCTTTCATAATGAAATACTTCAGTATCTATCACTTCTGTTTACAACTCATTGGTCAGAAATAACCCCATCTAATTATAAGGGGTTTTAGAGAATGGAAACCTGCCATGAGCCTGGAAGACACGGAGCCAGGAATATTTTGTGGTCAGCAGTAATGACCAACGCAATCAGAAATAAACAGATAGATAAAGCAGACAGAAGCATCCAAAGATAGACAATATGAGAATGAAGTCTCTAATAAATTTCTAATAATTGGAATAGTATGTGTGTATTTCTTACAAATTGCTAATCACTCATTCAAGAAAAATTTACTTTTTCACCTTGTGCCTATAACATGTTTGGTGCTATAGTTCCTGTAGTTATACCAAACAACAAAACAAACAAAAATCTCTGCCATTAGTTTGCTTATTAGAGGCACAAATCTGAGTAATACATGATTCCTGTCCTCATGGATCACAATCTATCCATGGAAAATGGAGATGTTACTGAAAACATACATGATTTTAAACTAATTTTTTAATCACACGTGCTTAACCCTTGCAAGTAGACTATTTGGGTACTTTAATTGTCCATTTTCCTAAAGACCTTCATAGTGTTGGGGTTGAGAACACAATGCCCCAAAACAAGGCACTCAGCAATTGAGAAAGCCACAGAAGCAAGAAGGGCACTCTAAACTTCCCTCATCTTTCTGTGCGAAGCATGGTCATAAAGGACTTTTCTGACCTACTCTTAGTCCATTTTCTGTGCTATAACAAAATACCACAGAATGGGTAACTGATATATAAAAAAAAAGACATTTGTCTGAGTCATGATTCTGGAGGCTGAGAAGTCCAAGAGCATGGTGTCAGCATCTGGTAGGGACCTTCCTGATGTGTTACCCTATGGCGGAAGGCAGAAGGTGCACACATAAAAAGGGGACCAAAGTCCCTCAATAATTTATCCACTTCCAAGATAATGGCAGAGCCCTCATGACATAATGATCTCTTAAAGGTCCCACCTCTTAACACCATGACTATGGCAATTAATTTCAACATGAGTATGGGAGGAGACATTCAAACCATAACAATCACCTTGCCTGAAACTGGATCATAATACCCTCATTCCAGAAGGGTCCTGCCCCATACCCAGGGAGAGAATCTGAACAAATTGAGCTTTCTGAGCTCACCCCAGTTTATTACTATTAAATCCTACCTTTTTTGTCTAATCGTGTTTCTCTACACTATCTCCTTCTTTTATTAGACTTAGTATAAAAATATATAGTTTCCCCTGGGTCTTTGGGTCTTCATTTCTGAAGGCTCCTGTGTCATGTAAAACTTTGTTCAAATAAATTTGTTATGCTTCTTTTGTCAATCTGTCTTTTGTTATACGGTTGTCAGCCTCGAACCTTGTAATGAGTAAGAAAAAGCTATTACTTTTTCTCCCCTATAGCATCCTATTCTCATTAAACTATTTCTATCACTGAAATTTGTGCCCTGTTCTCTTTGTTTGTTTTTACTTCTTAGGCAATAAACTATAAATCAGATGTTTCTATTTATTTAATTTCAAAAAAGTATATTATCTTACATAAAATTATGTTTGGTAATTGCATAAAAATTAAACAAACAGTATGCTAGAAAGAACAAAATTTTCTGTAATCTGCCACCTATAGATGTCCATTTTCCATGTTTTGGTGTGTTTTATTTCTTTTTCTATATGGTAACTACATACAGGAACTAGCTGTTCCTTTGAAGTGTGAAATAAATCAATAAAAAACTCATGACTGCACTTGAGTTTTTAATCTTAACATCAAATAATTTGTGATAACCTGTTCAAATTATTCCTGTGTATTTTTCCATTAAGGTCTTCTACGTAATAGACTGGATTTTGTAGAGCAGTTTTAGATTCCCAGAAAAAAATGAGCAGAAAGTAGAGAGATTTTCAATTTATCTCCTACTTATCCACATGCATAGCATTCTCCACTATCAACATCCTGAGCCACAGTGGTACATTTGTTGTGATTGATGAACCTCCATTGACACATCATTATCACCCAAAGTCCATAGTTTTTATTAGAATTCACTCTTGGTATTATACATTCTATGGGTTTGACAAATGCACATATAATGACATACCTCTACCATTATAATATCATACAGAATAGTTTCACTGTCCCCCAGATCCTCTGTGCTCCATTTATTCATCCCTACTTCCACCACCACCCCAGGCCTTGGAAGCCACTGAACTTTTTATTGTCTCCATAGTTTTGCAGATCTAATTTGGTGCCCTCTCCATCTATGAGTCTCTTGTGATTTAGAATCATCCTTCTCTTCCTGGTACAGAGAGAGAGAGACAAACTTACAAATGGAGATTTCCTTGATAAATGTAAATTTTCATTACCAAAGGGTAACTTACACTCTGTTTTCAGAGGCTCTCTTGTGTATGCTGTTTCTCAGAATAATCAACTCAAAATAATCCTTATGCTAAAGAGTTATATTCTGGGGTACCCTATTCTGGTTTCCTACACTTGTATTTATGGGGGTCTGTTTCTGGATTTTCTGTTTTGTTACAGTGATCTTTTTTTCTATTCTTTCACCAATACCACCTATCATGATTACCATAGTTTTATAGTAAGTCTTGAAGTCATGATGTAGTGTCAGTTCTCCAACATTTTTTCTCTTCAGTATTGTGTTGGTTACTTTGAGTCTTTTGCCTCTCCACGTAAATGTTAGGATCAGTTTGTTGATATCCTCAGAAAAATTTGGTGGGATTTTGATTGGAACTGTATTGAGTCTATAGATCAATTTAGGAAGGAATGACATCTTGTCAATATTGATGCCTTTCTATCCATGAACATGAAATAACTCTCTATTTCTTCAGTTCTTTGATTTCTTTTATCAGAGTTTTATAGTTTTGCTCCTTTGGATCTTGTACATGTTTTGTTAAATTTATATCTATGATTTTTTCTTAGATGCTAATGTAAATGATATTGTGTATTTAATTTCAAATTCCACTTGTTCATTAATAATATATTTAAAAAGCAATTAATTCATGTATATTAACCTTGTATTCTTCAACCTTGTATAATAACTTATTAATTCCAGGAGCTGTATCCTTCTTTACAAAATTTGCATTTTCTCTGCTTGGTTTTCTCAGGGTTACTAGAACTGTGACTATTTTGTTGTTTTAATCTAAAATTTGATAGTAGGAATTTTTGAACAATCATATTGAATTCTCTCATTCAATAATTTCTATTTTCATCTTTAAAATATTTTTCTTCTATTTTATTTTTTCATCTTGGTTTTAAGTTACTTATCAAAATTTTGATTTGGATGACTATTTCACATATTCTCATCCTGCCTTCTTTAATCACAAAAGTATTTGTACTGCTTGATTTGACACTAAGTACAGCTTTATGTGTATCTTATGCCCAGACTGTTCTAGGTGATAGGCTTTGAAATCATATGGCTGAAGGTCTTACTAGCTCTGTGATACTGGGCATACAAAATGAGAAAAATGATAGTATCTTTCATACAAGCTGCTTGTAATGATTAAATAAAGTAATCAATGGAAAAGACTGAGCAAAAATTCATATATGTAATAAGCTCTTGTTACTTTCTTAAATATTTTTATATTTCATTAAAATTAATTATTAATAATGCTTGTATATATTTGCACATAACTTTTTGGATAAAATTTATTTAGGTTTAAAATTGTAGAAGTCTCTCTTAAAATATTATTTTAATCAAATTACCTGCCCTTATTTTTATTTTATAATCTGTCAGTGACAGGTTATATTACTATAAACTATATTTTAAAGTATGAATTTCTTCCCGTTTAATCATGTGTTTTCAAAACATTTTGTCTTCTATGTATTTATATGCTATACAATTTATAAGACCTATTTATGATACTGTTTCATTATGGAGTGTATGGAACACAACCACATCCATTGGATTATGTATTATCCATGACTGCTTTCACATTGCAATGCCAGAGTTGAGTAGCTGAGACCAACAAATGGATTGCAAAATCTAAAATATTTACTATCTGTTCCTTTACAGGAAAAATTTTGCCTACCCTGTATATCATGTTTTGGAGACAGTAAGCATTTTGTTCCTTCTGTGTTATATATTGTATTCCTTATCTTTCTTAACTAGAGCTGGATATTTTTTGTAGGGTGAAACTTGTAAGCTCAGATGGAACCAGGAATGGTGAAAAACAGAGTAAAGGTCCACAGAAAGACAAGTATAATGAAAAGGTCATTATGTTTACAATTTTGTCTCCTAAAGCCTCTCAACATATTTTAAAAAGAGTGACTATCAATGTGATTTAATGGTGGTGTTTTGTAGAAGATTTTGGGAAAGAAGAAGGGATGTTTATAGAATTTTGGGAAAAGCTTTAAATAAATTTCAAGATTAGTAGAATTTTCAGGAAAATTAAAAATTATAAACTACAATGCTATGAAAAACTATAATAGGCAGACTATATACTACTTTCTTTGAATCCCCCCACAATTGAAGATTTCCCTAAATAGGTACCCATCTGTGTGACACCCTTCTTCCCCCATGTGCTGATTTTGGAATATTACCTGGGTTGTATCTTCATTTATTTGAAGTGGCTTTGGAATATTATTTTTTTAAAAATGGTCAAAAGAGAGCTGATTTAAGACAACTTTAATTTACAAAATAAATATATGGAATATCACAATTTCAGGAGACCCTGGGATAAGACATTCAGTTAAACAAACAGAAAATCAAATAACCAGAAAGAATCAAGGAACATGAACTCAAAGAACAAACGACAGTATTCACTGGAGGAAAAAAAAAAAACCAAAAAACATTCCTTGTAACATACTTGTTTAAACTCTCTCTGCTAAGTCAGCACACTTATTATCTCTTTGGTTATTAGGTACACAATCATATCTAGTCTTGTTGAATTATTGGACTATTGGTGTGCTGCAGTCTAACTCCTGGTTTAATAACTATTGATGAGTGAATACCTTGTTTTAAGAACTAGATTTAGACTCCTTGAAACAAGGGGCCAAGTTTTTTATATGCACAAATTCTCTAGCCATGAAATATAATTGGGCAAAAGTTGAAATTGGAAGACCTGATATATATCCTAGATACTATGTATAGCCCTCTATGCCTGTTAAGTCATGTAACCTTTCTATGTTGGTTCCTTGTACAACAGAAATATGTCTGTAAAATTCCTTCCCTCATGTAGTTTACCTTCTAGTGGAGAAATTAGATGATATATGAGTACACAAATAGATAACATGTTTATAAGTAATGTTAAACAGCTGTGGAAAACAAAATATAAAAAGAGGCAATAGTGTAGTACTGATAATAGGGAGAAAGGACAACTTCCAAGTAAGTGTTCAAGGCAGAGGTAAAATTAAGGAAAAGGAGTCAACCTCAAGAAGATGAGAAGAAAGTACATTTCTTTCACAGTGAATAGTAATTCTGAAGTTCCTGAAGCAGGAACCAGCTCTGCCTAGCAGTGGAAAGTTCTTGACCACAAAGTAAAGTGATCCCCCAGTTGGGTGGCTGTTGTTAAGAGTCTTGGATAGAAATTTAAGGAGGCTTGGAAATTGGTGATTTTTAGTGGGTTTGGAGCAAAATGCCCAGGACATGTTTTAGAAAAAGTGCTTTGTAAGTCTTAATGCACTGTGAAAAGGTAATGTATTATTATTATAGTAACTCATTAAATATTTTTAATAATTACTTAGAACATCCTAATTACATATAGCATTTTACACTTTAAAAAAAATAGCTCACCTCTAAGGACATTGTTATACTGTAGCAATCTTTGTTTCCTTGGTCTTTTTTCAATACAAGAAACTAGCTTCTGATAAAATAATATCCAGGCACATAGTTGCTATTTGATAAATATTTGCCATGTGAATGACTGCATAAATAAAATATGACAAGCTTGTTACAAGGCTATTGGGTCAAGGAGATATTTGAATGAATGAAACATAAAATGAGGGAGTTTATTGCTACAAGTTAAAATTAGTCATTTGAGGATGGGAATTTCACAATGTCACCCCCCCCCCCCCCCCGGGATATGTGTATACATGAAAATTCTTAGCATCATTAGCTTAGTCTCATAACATAACATAATGTATATAAATGGGCTTTGAAAAGAACAAAGCTTTTTATCAATAATTTTAAGAATTGCTATCATTTATTTTCAACCCCTATGTGTCAGATCTCATGCTAGAATTTTTCACCTGCATTATCTTGTTTAGTTCTCACAAAAATCATAAAGAAAAGACATTATCCCTTTGTTTTAAAATTGAGAGAACCGTTACTCAGAAATGTGGTTTAACACCTGGACAAAGGACATAGCTTTCAAATCCCTATCTGACTAATTTCATTGCCTCAGTGAAGAGGCACATTACTATCTTGATTTTAAAATAAATATTACCAAAAAAATTAAGAAAATTATTGATTTCTTTGGAGAGTGACTTAGAAATTATGCTACCTATGCTCCTGGAATCATCATAGAATTTTAGATTTTATAGATTTAAACATAAGTCTATAAGTAACCAGATATTTCTTCATATAAAATTCCTTGTCTGACTTTCACATGCTCAAGGTCATTGGAAAGCCAAGCTGGGATTCAAATTCAATTTAGTGCTCTTCAGACCGTAGCAGACTGACTCAGAATTTGACATTTTGTTCATCTCTATGTTTATAAGAAGACTAAGATAAAAGACCCAGAGAAATCACGAAAGGGCTCATTTTGCCATTGGTGAAAGAATTTGTGGTTTACTTGAAAGAAAAAGATGACATAATAAAAGTAACAAATTGCTTTGGCTTTAAAAAATAGTACACCCTAAAAAATGCCTAAAAATAATGAAACGAGAGTTCTTAGCCTTATCATGAGAGTGTTCTGCTCCAGTGTAGAGAAATATAGTGATGAAATGGAAGCTGTGGGACCCCAAAGGTAAACTTAGCTGATGGCAGTAGTGTCGGTAGCAGAAACCTCTGGAATGCATAACCGGGAAAGGGGGAGGATGCGGTAATCAACAGAATTATCACTGAATTGCACATTCTCGAGATTTCTCACCTGAAGAAGGATTTTCATATCTCTGATCTCTCCAGCTCAAAATGTCCCTCAAGTGACAAATACTCAGGATGTTTCTTCCACTTCTCCTCCCTCACTGTGACCTCTGAGTGGAAAGGCACACCTACAGAGAAACATAAGCCTAGGGAGGACAGGTCCTTCCGTTCAGGGCTAATCCTTCTTGCAACCCCCCCCCTGAATATTTTCTCTGAACCAGTCTATAACAACAAGTTCAGAATGTCCTCCAGCCCAACCAAATTCTTCAAAAGTGACTAAATTCTGTACCATGAAGACAACTGATTTCTCAGAAAAAAAAAAAAAATGTGGCTGCATTGAGCCCATCAATCACAATTTCCTTTAAATGAGGGTTACGTCTCATCTTTGTTGGAGATGCAGAACCCTAGTGTTTTTACAGGTTTCAAATGAATTGAGAGCACTCACCAACATCAGCAGAAGCTCTGGATATCAATTATACCTATAGTAATATATAAGAATGGTGTGGAAAATTATGAGAAATAAGGTCATTTAGATGCACTGGAACTTATTATGGTCCATAACGTTAGGAGAAAGTTAAAACTCTAGCTGAAATATGTGTTTTGAGTTTTCAGTGCAAATTGTTACATTGAGAGTTGAAAGTGAATTGCAGTTCCTAGGCCAGAAGTGGGACAGGTGTCATGAGGAGTCATATAGATGAATGTTTGAAAGGTTCAATTTAAATAATCATGCCAGTTTACATGTTTATACTGACTTAGCTGCTTCCCCATTGTATTGAGATCAAACCACAGCTTAATGTTCACTTTGTTCCACTAAGTTCTACAACTTGGAGAACCTTCCATCTACTGTAACAAAAAAGTAAATTTGCTTTCAACTTAGTGAATTCAATGTATGGGGGAAAAAAAAAAACATAGAAATAAGAGCCAGAAGAAAGTAAGAAGGACCCGACATGGTGATTTTCAATGGAGCATACATCTGAATCATGTTGGGGAGCTGCTCGCAACTGTTCATGCCCCCTTAGTTTATGTCAGAACACACTCTACTATTTTTCTATGTAGCAACCTTGCAATGTAATTAAGAATTTTCTTATGCAATTTCTTTGCTTGATATCAGAGCCAATTCTAGGCTATAAGAAGCTTTAGAGAATAAGCTGGGTCTTCATTGTGTTCCAATTAAGTCCATCACTTAGTAAGGCTCTTTACACGTAAGGAGATGGTTCGTGCATATTTATTGAACAAATGCATGTCTCTGTACTTTCCTCCCTAAATGGTATATTCCAATTTGGGGTTTGGTTGGATGGAATCCTACATATTTTCATAAAATTCTTCAGGTGATTCTTCTAAGATTACTGGCCTTGATATTCTACTCTCGATACCCTAATAAAGTGGGAGAATATCACCTCATACTCCCTCCAAAATTTCTACTCTCTGAGAAATAGAATCAAATGGTAAAATCCATGGGATTTGGATCCAGACTGGATAGAGTTCTAGTTCCATTTCTTCTGCACGGCCCTGAGTGGATTAAGCAACTTCCCTGAGCATCAGTTTTAGTATCAATAAAATGGGAATAAAAAAAGACTAAGTTAGTTGTTGAATGTGTTACATAATTCACAGTAAGAGCTAATGTTTATCCAGGAATTAACATGTGCTGGGCACTATTGGAAGCATTTGACATGTATCAACTCATTTAATAACAACCATATGGCTTAGGAGATAATGTTATGCATTTTTTATTGCTCCAGAAATTGAGGCACAGAGAGTTTAAGAAGTGGAAGAACAGGGATTTTAATACAGGCAAGCTGTCTCCGTGTTCTTTTGAATCTTTATGCTATTCAGTATGCATGTTATAATAAACCCTCAGAAATGGTTAGTCTCCCTTGCTCTGTTTATTGCTACAGATTTCAAGCAAGAAACATAGCCTCCTAACTTAAACAGAAACACTTTAGCTTCTGCAAGGGCGCAGTTCTCCAACCTGGTTGCTTAGTTTCCACATTAGCATAATGCCCCTCCTTGATGGTATCAGCCAACCCTTGGCGCCCTATATAAGCTCTACCACCCCCACACCTGGTGCTGTCCCCCATTTTGTGGGCAGCCCTGGGCTGCCTGTCACTTTGAACACAGCCCGCAGATTCTTTTCCTTTAATAAAGCTTGAATGGTACCCAGGGTCTCGACTCACTTTCTTTCAAACATCTTCACACCAACTTACAGTGAACTAGTACAGTGCTGTTAAGACTACAGCCAACTGATAAATAAAATATATTCAATTCAGTCCTGGTGAATTAAAAATCACTAAAATGTCTTAACTCCTAGAGACATAGGGATTCACAATTTATTTCCACTTTTTAAAAAATGCTCTACTCTACAATGTGCAAAAGTAGTAAGAATCATGATTTATCTTAGCAAATGCTTTGCATGCCACCCCTGCTCCCATATCTCTACATTGAGGATAGTGGTATTTTTAATCATCTAGGTTTCTCCTACTCCTTGGTTCATGTATTTTAAAAGCTATTGGTAAGTTCTGATTGCAAGTAAGTTAGTTGAAGAGTCCGATGGGGCCATTACTGTGGAGCTGCCATGGTTAATAGGGACAACCTGGTGACCCATTCGGTGGTGGGTCTCCAAGAAGTGACAGCTGGAGATATAGCATATGTGCTTGGCGAGCTTTTGAGAGACAGCAGACTGCATTTTTGGCCTTATGTTTCAGAATGCCAAGGCATTATGAGGACATGACTGCTAACAATAGAGCTTACCCTTGTATTGCTGTGATTTCTTCTCAAGGCTTTCTGAGTGACAGTCCCTGGGGAGAGTAAATTGTCATCCTTAACTTGTAACTTAACTGCTCCTTTTGTCATTCTGCATAATTGCTGTCACCCAGGTAAAACTAAATTGTTTTTCTCCTTGGTAAATTCTCCCACACTCAGCTTGGAGCCCTTCAGGCAAGACAGGCAGCAGGGAACCTGGCAGATAACTGGCTATCGAAAAGGAGTCCTTGAAGTTTTTGAAAGGCTTTGTCTCTGAAGACACTGCCAAGTACCACGAAGACACTAGTTTAAATAACTGGACTTGCCATTCATTTAGCAATTACAAAAATAGGGATTCTAATAGTATGTATCACATAGGATAGTTGTAAAGATTTAATTAGTTGATACATGAAAAGTGCTTAGTCCAGTGTGTGGCACAAAATAAGACCTCAGAGATCCGTGTTAGTTTTTATGACTTTGTAACATTATGCGTTCAATCATTACAACCATCTTTCAAGGTAGTTATCATTTTCTAGATAAGAAAACGGAACTTTATTGGAGCTGGGATTTAGAAGTAAGTGGGCTTAACTCTGAAACAGATGGGTTTAACTTCCAAAATAGTTCTCTAGATTTACCCAATGACTTTTGTCAAGTGAGATGTCCACAGAGCTGGCCACCCAGGGAAAATGAATAATCCTTAGGTCTAATTATAGACTATCAGGTTTATCAGATAGCTCCAGTATTGAGTAAATTGTTTCATTTTTTCATAAAATCATATTTTCATAAAACTAATATAATTGGTTAATACAATAATCTATTTTGAAGAATAACTGGTTTTGTACTTTCTTTGTTTTCATGTAGGGCCTGAGATTGATAATAAATATTCAACTGAACCTCGGCTTGATCATCATTAAAACAGAGATTCTGATACTTGTCTTGAGGTATAGTTTCTAGCAAATAATAGGAACTCTGTAACTGGAGCCTGTTATTATGATCATGATTACCTATTTTAAAACAAGTTTAAAGTAATATTCATTCAATAGCAAAAAAGATCAGTAGTTTCGATAAATTTATATACACATTAATTTTATTCTTGATACCCCTTAATCTACTCAATATCTCTTTACATAAGTGCTACTAATTGTAAATATATATACTCCACTCTTTATCTCTGTTTCTCTCTCTCTCTCTTTCTTCATTTTCAGGAACTTCCTGCTGTCCCTTTTTAAACCAGGTTATCTCTTCAATTAATGCCTCCCAACTTTACCTCTTTCAGATACTCAAAACAAGAAATTCCAGTTTTCACAGTACATATAAGATATTCTGTTTAAAAAAACAAACAAACAAAAAACCCACACACAATTTTTTTCTCCTTTCTTTTTCATTCTTCTTCGTTTTTTTCCCTTTTTTCCATCCATTTTATTTTATTGTTTTCATCATACACGTTTATGGAGTACAATCTGTTGTCTCAGTATAAGCATATATTTTTTTTTTTTGTAAAATGATCTAATTAGAATAGTTAGCATAAGCACACAATTTTAACTCCTGACAATGCTCACCAAGATAAAGCAGGTCATGTCATCTATTTCTTAGTGAAATTCTTTACGAATGGTCTTAAAAAGTACAAAGGCTTGGTTCCATATTGATGGACTTTTAAAAAATAATATGGAGACCAACCTGTCTCTCCAGAGAGTCACTGAGTTGCAAATTCCAGCTACTGTTCTTTGAGGGGTTGAAGTCATTGTGAGGTGTCTCTGAGAACAGCTTAATCCAGTGATCAGTCTGTGGTGACACTGCCACTTTCTCATGGTCTGGACCTTTAATGCCAGCACTAGATATTTTGCAACTGTTTTGGCAGTCATAGGGAGGAGTTAATGATAGTTAACCAAAGACACCTGCCAAAAATTATTTATCTGTCAAAACTTTTCAAATATAAGTCAGTGTTACTGGGTCCTGCTGAGCCCAGAGACTGCCAGCCTGTCAGATTTCCATGAGGACGATCTTCAGACTGTTTCTGTAAAGGCAGGAAAGGGCAGCCCCATTGCCAAAACTCAGAGACGAAAAGAGAAGAGAGACTATGTTTAACCTCTCTTCTCTTCCACTAAAACAAACAAATGTCATTGACTTTTGAATGTTGACTTTTGAATGTCATTGACTTTTGAATGCTCGGTCTACAAAAGCATCAACATTGAATTTTGAGTCAGAAAAAGCTACTCCCCCCTCCTGCACCTCCTTCACCAAACCTCTGGATTATAAAAATTGGCTCCGAAGCACCTTGTTTTTCAGGAGTTGAGAAGTGTCAAATTGATTTAATTCAAACTTGCTTGTGCACTACCTCTCAAGTTTGGGAACAGCCACCTCTTCCAGGCACCTTCCATGTCTTTTTCATGCTCTGATCCTGATCTGTGGCCCTGACAGCAATCTCAGAACCTATCAGTTCAAATGGCACAATAGGGTGGCATTGGGTTTACAGATGATAGTGGCTCAATACTGGCCTTTGATTCAGTTCTATTAAAATCTTCTCCGAGATCAAGTTTGTTTGGGAGAAAGGAGAAAGTAAAAGGAAACCCAGTGTGTGTGTTTGTGTGTGTGTGCATGTGGTGTGGTATTGGGAAATGGGGAGATACCCTTACAGCCCTGGTGATAAAATCAGCAGAGATTTAGAAGTGCATTACGGTTTTATTTTTCGACCAAACCACAGTGCTGAGGGATTTGACTGATGGGAGAAAAGAGGGCACATTTGTCAGACTTTTTCACTTAAGTGTATGCTTGTGGAGTTGGTAAATAAAATATCTGAGCAGATATAAATTGCTCCAGTGTCTGGCGGCTTTAGGGCTAAAGGTTCACTTTTGCAAGTCCTCCTGTGGCTTATAAGAACTTTTTACTGAGTGAAGATATTTGAAACCCATCACCATATAGAAAAGCAGCTGAAAGATCAATTTCCCTACTGAAAAGTGAGCTCACCAGTGTCAGGAGAAAAATGCAGTAAATGTCAAAAAATGTGTTTCAGAGAGATTCAGTGTTTCTGCCTACTGTGTGATTTTGGTGTAAATTCTAGGACATAGTATGTGTTTGATAAATTTCTGTTGGATGAATGCAAGTACTATTTATATAACACACGTAACATAATGGTTTACTCTTCTGTTCATGATCTAGGTAATGGGTCAGTAATAGGTCCACGTGATATTAAAAAATAAAGCTACTTAGAAAGCAAGTTAGAAAGATGAGCTCGACTTAGGTGCTCAATACATGTTGGTCGAATAAACAATTCACTGTTCAAAAGTATTGCCAGTAAATCCCTTTTATGCTGCCTGTCTTTTTCCTCAAAGAAATAGGGTTATGGAATCCCTGAACATACGAGTACCCTAAACATACATTTATGGTAAAAGATTGCCATTCCTTTTAGAAAAAAGAATTCCCATAGCAATCCATTTCAGGATTTGTCTAAAACAGTTGTTTAAGTCATAATTAAAACATTTTCCTTGGTTTGGAAGGAGAGACAAATTGAACCTCTAGCTGTTCAGTTGACAGGAAAGGCCATTCATGGAGAAAGAGGTGACATTCTTTCCATTCATAAATCAGAGGCTTAATCCTTAGCAACAGAACCTAATCATTGCTTCAGGCTTTCCAGCTGAGTTAAACAAACATGGCAACGTGAGGACCATTAAGTATATGTCTCGCTAGTTGTTGGTCACATATATATATATATATATATATATATATTTTAAACAACTTTATTAAGATATAATTGACATGTAAAAAGCCATACTTATTTAATGAATGCAATTTGATGAGTTTGGGGATAAGACACACGCATAAAACCAACACCACTATCAAGGCCATAGACATATCCATCACCTCCCAAAGTTTCCTCCACGCCTCTTGTGTGTGTGCATGAGCCTGTGTGCACTTGATAAGAACATGTAACATTAAGGTCTAACCTTTTACAAATTTTAAGAATACAGTACAGTATTTTTAGTGCAGGCACTATGCTGTATAATAGTCCTTCAGAACTTATTTATCTTGCATAACTGAAACTTCGTACTCTAAGGCAGTCAAACATACCGTTCACACATTGATTAAATCCTACACAGCACCCATTTTTAAGGTCAAAATAAATAAGAATTAGGAAACTCTCCCAGCACCCTAAAATGACTAAATGTTTAATTATTGAGGGTAAACATAGTAGAAGTCTGACGTTGCGTGAAGCCTGAAGTGTCTATTTAAAGCATTTTACCCTGCCCTGAACAACAGTGAGCCTTATGATCATCTTTTAACAGAAAAGAGTTTCTTGGGAATATTCGCCATCTCATCAATTGATTTCCTTTTATCAGACCACAGTATCTAGTATTTAATAATATTTTCCTCCTTACATTGGCTTAGAAGGAGTATAGAGTCAAATTTCATGTTCTGCTACAGACTTCATCCGGACCAAGGATTTTTCTCACTACTTATTCCCTTTTGCTTATTGAAGTCTTAATGTGTATAACATTTAAACACAATTTTTCCATTTTTTAAAATAGTTTGGTGCATGTGTATGAGTGTGTGTTTTGTAAACCATAAGCCACTTCTTTTTGTATTATTGATCTATAAATAACACATTTTGAATAATAAATTTAACCACAAGCTGTACTGAAATCCTTACTAGCTGCTCTGTCTTGGACATGTTTCAAAACATTTCTGGTTTTGTTTTTTATATCTGTAAAGTGGAAACAATAATATTTATCTAATAGTGTTGTGATGAGGAACAAATGAATTAATAATGCATAGTATTAATTGCAAAATACAAATTTTACCATTGATTCTGAGCTTTTTGATACCATAGGAAGTAATGTAACCAGTTTCAGATTCCCAAAGCATTTGGCCACACATGCACACAAGAGGCATTTGTCTCAATGGCTTTGGCCACAAGATTTTCTAGGCCTGGGATGGCTTTGTGGTATCACTTCAAACACCTGTTTACCTCAATCTTTACAAAGCCTTTCTGCTCCCTGCCAACCCAAATAGAACTGATTCCTTAGTTCTTGGTATTACCCTGGTATTCTGTATATACCATCAGCTCTCAACCTTGGCAATATTGACATATGGGACTAGATAATTCTTTGTTTTGTGTGGCTGTCCTGTCATTTACTACAGGGTGTTTATCAGCATCCCTAACCTCTCTCCACTAGATGCCAGTAACACTTTCCCAGTTGTGGCAACCAGAAATGTCTTCAGAAATTGCTAAATATCCCCTGGTAGATAAAATTTCACTGGTTGAGAAATACTGGTGTATACCTCTTTATACCATTTATAATACTTTATTGCACTTATTTTGCTTAATAAGGACTTATATAGCACATATGCCAGATATTTTTCTAAAAACACTGCAAATATTAATATTTATACTTATGAGTTAGGAGTTATGTGCTAGTATCCTATTCAGTTTGCAGCTGAGGAAACTGAGAAACTAGGAGTGTAGAGCTGAGCACATTGAGGCACAGTGAAGCTAAGTGACTGTCCAACCTAACACATGGACAGGGGATTCCCAGTTGGGCAGTTTGTTTCCAGAGTCTATGCTTCTAACCACTGGGCTGTGCACATTCTCTTGTGAATGAATTTTTTCTTTTTCACTTGGATTAAGTAACTCCCAGGGATGGGGGGCGTGGGGATGGGACTCAGGGTGCATAATTACCTCTGATTTCAAAGCATCGAGCACAGTATAAACATTCAACTAGATGAATGAGTGCCTGTCTGTAATCCTACCTCTTCAGCAAGGAATGTTTTATATCACAGAGTGAAGGTAAAGATTTCAAGTCCAATGTATTTACCAATTTCTAGATGAGGAAACTGAGATAGCGAGATCAAATGACCTCTCAAGGCCACAAGACCGGTGAACAGCAGAAGCAGGCTCCGATTCAGCATCTTCTAAGATGCAGTTCAGTGCTCTTCACTGTTTCCCATATGTTCCTTTCTTTGGCTGCTTAATCTCACTATCAAAGTTATCATCATCATTATTATCTTCATCATCAACCATGTTTTTCTGCTTATTTATTATTTTCTAAAACTATTTTAAGTATTTATTAAAACCCCACAGTGTACGGCTCCTTTACTGTACCTATTTTTTTTAATCCGTGTCAAAGAAATTCAAAGCTCAAGATGTTTAACACCTGTACTAATAACCCTCTTCCCACTGGCACCGTTCTTCAGATCATTCTAAGCTCTTACTGATTTCTAGGTTTTATTCCATTCACAGTCAAGCTTTTTGATGTTCTGTATAAATGATGTTTGATTTACTGACACAGGAATATAAGGAATAATCAACTGCTAACTTTTAAGATGTCAGATACAGTGGTAGAGTTATTACAGAATTATTAGGACATTCCGAACTTCTAAATTATACCCTTCAAGTGATTGTTCTTTGGTCTGCCATCAACATTTTTTCTGACTCACAATTATGGCAGCCAGAAAGAAAGTTAAATTATTTAGGAATTTAAGTACGTATAATATCGCCATAGCTAAATGGTATCATCAAAATAAATCTTATACACAAGTAGGTATTCTTCACCTAAATTTTATAAAAATGCCCAGAAGGTCCTTTGTGTCCTCTAAATATCTACATTAGTTTTAAATTCTAGTATTAATGAATGAATCCTTTTACTTGCTATGTTCTTTTAAAAGCCAATAGCCTTGGGAAGAAAGTGCTAATTAAAATTAATTCACACTGAGGTATTAACAGCAGGGCAGAGTAATTTCTAGAGGCAGAGTTGAAAGACTTACTAACTTGCCTTGTTGCTTTGAACAAGTCACTTAACTTCTCTCAGCTTGTGTTTCTTCATCTGGAAAACAGAAATAATGAAATTGACCCACAAATTCCTATTGTGAGTATTAAATTATGTAACCTAAATGAAAACACTTTTTAAAGACTAATATTGTTATTTTTTATCCAGTGTTTATGACATTCTCCTAATCCAAAGCACAGGACATAAGACCACTGAATGCCCAGAATAAAGACATTTAAAATAGATTCCCTGGACTTCAAAGTTTTAGCCATGGTGACTTCTGTATGTATTTTTTTTTTTTTAAATAATAAGCTCTTAAAATTTTTGAAGTATTTGGGAGAAAATTGAAGGCCAATGGACTAATAATGAAACTGCCAAAAGATTTCTCAAATTCCCAGCTGCCTTCCAGCAATTACACTTCCTACCAATAATCCATGACCCTTCCAGACGCCTGGCTGTCCCTTTTGCATTCAAGAAAATGAGGGAACATTATTTAAGTCCTGATTTGGAATGGAAATTATGTTAGTATATCAACTCAGGGAAGTGCTACTGAAAACCATCTACTACACGAATAAAACCAATGTGTAATATAAACTGGCCCACGTGCAGAGATTGGAGTCTACGCATTTGGAAATCAATATACAAGTGTCTTGGTAGCCATCAATCTAAACCCTAACTGTAAAAGAAAATGGCTTATTGTATTTAGGGATGGTCACGTAAACACTGTGTTTGTCAAGGGTCTGGGAAGTTCCCACTTGCTTTCTCCCTCTAAAATCCCACTATTAGTGACCTCATAGTCTTACCAGGTATTGTTAAAATGCCAATCTTACCTTGTGGAGAGAGTAGACCATATAAATGATGGCCCACCTAGATTAGGAACAGTCAACTACCACTTTCCTCTATCATAGTTTCAGAGAATCTATTCTAGATTCTCTATCTACTTGCCACAACTGGCCACTCTTCTCTGCCATGTATTTTTACAAATTTTGTTTAACTTAATTTTCCTGCAAATCAATGGGAGATTTAAGTATTTTCATCTTCTCTAAGTCACTAATGAAGTTACTAAAGCTATAGGAATTAAGTGTGGGGAGGTCCGGGGTGGAGCTGAGATTCAAACTTCAACAACTGAGGTTGTTGCTTTAAGTACTTTATCCATACCATACAAAACAGGGAATGCATGAAGCTTATCTCATCACATGGGCAAGTCCTAACAACATTTAAAAGCTAAACACAAATGGTGTGTCTGTAGCTAACCTTGAACTTAAATCTCACTCCTCTGAATTCCTAATTTTTAAATTTAAAGTTCTTGCTATTCATATCAACTTTTCTCATATCAGAACATTTCATGAGTGTGTCTCCTACTAGAATACATGTTGTATTTCCCAAAGTTCCAAACATTACATCTTTTCATTACATTCATTAACCCATTCATTCATTCATTCATTCATTCATGCCTCCCATGTTTGGGGCCTGGATAATACAGAAATAAAAGCAATGGGCATGGCCCAGTGGTTTTCACTCCAACTTTTGTTGAATGAAATGCAGCCTTCCTTGACTATTTTTGTTACTCCCCAAGTCCCTGGAGGTGTAAAGTATACTTTCATAGCTCTTCTCTCACACGTGTTTTTCATTTTAGGATTTTTTTCTACAGCAAATATGTATTTCAAGCAAGTGATACTCAAGATCTGGAAAATAAGTTTTCACATGGTAGAACCTTTTGTCACCTATTTCAAAGACAAAATCCATGTTTCACGTTCATCTCATTTTTGCTTTTACAGCCATAAACTTGTCTGTATTCATTATAATTGTAGTTGCTGACACGAATAATCAGCCCAATATGTGAAGAGGGTTTTCAGAATTTTCACAAGGCTGGAGAGGAGTTCCCTGGGTGAACCATACCCAGGTTCACATAAAATTCTTGTGCTTGCAAAAACCTTTCTGAGTTATTGATTCCTGTGAAGAGCACCCCCACACCTTGCCTTTTTGTTTGTTTTATTATTTTCTGCCATTGCTTTTTTAAAAAGACTGAGAATAACAAATGCAGGTGAAGATGCAGGGAAAGAGAAACTACACTGTTGGTGGGACTGTAAATTAGCACAGCCATTATGGAAAACAGTATGGAGGTTTCTCAAAAAGCTAAGATAGAGATGCCATATGATCCAGCAATCCCACTACTGTGTATATATCCAGAGGAATGGAAATCATCATGTCAAAGGGGTACCTGTACTCCCATGTTCATTGCAGGTGTGTTTACAATAGCCAAAATATGGAACCAGCCTATGTGTCCATCGATGGACAACTGGATAAAGAAAATTTTGTATATATACACAGTAGAATACTACTCAGCCGTAAAAAAGAATGAAATTCTGCCATTTGCAGCAACATGGCTGATTCTGGAGAAAATTATGTAAAGTGAAATAAGCCAGACAAAGAAACAGAAATACTACATGTTCTCACTCATAACTGGCTTCTAGGAAGGAAGGAAGGGAAGGAGGGAAGGAGGGGAGAAGGAAGAAATGAAGGAAAGAAAGACAGAAAAGACCACCTCAATACATTGAACTTTCAGAAGGAGAGAACAAACCTAAGAATATTAGAGATTGGGGGGAGGGAGAGATGGGGTTTGGGAAGTGATAGGTCTGGCAAAGAGCATAAAGAAATATAACAACTTGTAAGAACAAATATGCTAACAATAAATAAAATAAAAATTTAAAATAAAAAGAAAAAACAACTTTTGCCTTTATGATACTTTTTTTTTAACTTACAGAAAAGTTGCAAAGTTAATAGACAGTTTCTGTATATGTCACCCAATTTTCTCCACTGTCGACCTCTTACATTTCCATGGTACTTTTGCCAAAACTAAGAAACTGAAATTGGTACATCACTATTAGCTAAAATTTAGACTTAATTTTGATTTTGAGTTTACCATTAACATCCTCTTTCCAGCCCAGGATCCAATCCAGTGTTACATGTTGCATTCAGTTGTCACATTTCCACCGTCCTTTTGGTCTCTTGACAGTCTTTTTTATTTCCCCCGATGGCTTTGACACTCTTGAAGACTATTGGCCAGGTATCTAGTAGAATTTCCCTCAGACTGGGTATGTCTGATGTGTTTCTCACAATTTGACTGGGGCTATAAGTTTGGGAAAGAATACCACAGATGAAAAGTGTCCTTCTCACGACTTGAAGTGCCCTTATCATGACACCCTACGTGACATCTGCATGACATGTTGGTTAACCTAGAGCTTTTCAGTTTCTCCATTGTACAGTTATTTTTCTCTTTCCCTATGCTGTTCCCTAGGAAGAATTACTACATCTAGCAAACTTTTAATGGAGATGGAGGGAGTCTAAACAGCCTTCCTAAGAATTGCAATCCGACTTCTGCAAGACAGATTGGTTGCTTCAACACATTTATTTAATTATTCAATAATTTATTTATATAATTATGGAGTCATGTATTTATTTTATACTTTAGAACATATCCAATACTATGTTATCACGTTGTTCCAATTGTTGCAGCTCTGGCCACTGCGAGCTGTTTTAGATTCTACCACTGCTTTTTATCTTACATGCTAACAGAAGTAAATTTTTTAAGTACTGTCCATTTTCCGATTTAATATAGTCAATACTTGATTAACCAGCCATAAAACAAAGTATTAAAATAATGCATGGAAAACTGACTATAGACTAGCAGTATCATTAGTGCAGGGACTTTGGTTCACTGTTGAGTTTCCACTATTACAACAGTGTCTAACACTTAGTAAACACTCCATAACTATTTGAGAATTCATTGCTAGGAACAGTATATTCCCTTAAATTGCTTGCTGAAACTGCTTTCTCTGACAACTGTATGATCTTCAATTGTCTTAGGTAAATTCTGTCACACAATTGCACAGGCATGTGTATACCTGCACACACAGGTAAATACAACCCTAGTAAGGCCCAAGCAGTGTTCAATTCTTGCCACCTTTTTGCTTCTTCTATTATTTACTCTTAACAACCTCATCCTTAGTATAGTATTTTCCAGTCTTTTCGCATCTGACCTTTGTTACTTTAAATCTGTAGCAACCACTGTTTCACTCACCATTCTCAGATGGGTCTATTGACAAAAGAAAGGAAAGTATTTTCTAGAAATATATGTTTGATTGTAGGAAAAAAATGATCCAAATCCCAGTAGACAGAAAATGGCTTTTATTTATTGTCAATGAGTTAAAAAATAGAATATGCCTTTGAATATATAGGTACTCATAAAAAATACTTTTATTTATTCTGTTTCATTCATCATTTATTCAATAAACACAAGTTGAAGTCCTACCACGTGCTATGAACTCTTAATTTGTAAAAAAAGGACTCTGCCTCCAACCCCTCTCCCCCAAGATATTTGTAGGAATTGACTGAAAATAGTTGTTTCCAGATTAAGCTTATTATAATAACTAATTACACAAAAGCAAATTTCTTTAAAATCTGTTGAACGATGTTCCAGTAACATAGCTGGAAACTTCTTTTCCAGAGGACAGTAAGTGTTTCATTTGCTTTACTTCTTCTAGACATTCCCTTCAACCCTTTGTTTCATCAATAAACTTAGCAATCTAGCCTCAACTTCTTCAAAATTTTCTTCCAACTAATATATTCTCTTTTCTAATGGGAAGAACAGTCACTTTGAATCAATGAACTTGGAACTAGATTTTGATCTCATTATTTTAGACAAATTACCTAACATCTCTGAGACTCAGTTTCCTGATAGTAGAAATTGACTTAATATAATATAATGACTTCTCAGATGTTTTTAAATATATAAAATTTCTACTTTAAATATGCCAGGATAAGTGCTGTTTCCCTTCTTGTCTTAGTTTTCTTGTAGTCTAATAAAACTGTAAATGAAGATACATGCTCTTAGATTCTGATCCCACCCTTAGGCAAATTTCTTACCTTCTCTGGGGTTCAGTTTCTTCACCTGTAGAAATGGGGCTCCCGTGATGATTCTTTTCTTGGTGTTTTCTGGTGATCAAATGAGGTTATTCAAGGGAAATGCCTGGCTCAAATATGTCAATATGTGATAGCTCTTTCTTTTCTTTAGACTCCATCTTGATTTGGGTCATGTTTGCCCAAAGAAAAGACTGCATAGGCTCTAGAGTCAGGGAGACCAGGAGTGAATTTTGGCACAACTCTTTAGTACTTGCAATGTGCCTTCGGGCTTCTCCAGTGTCTTCATTTGTAAAAAGAACAAATACCACTGGGAGTCCCTCATCCAAGTCATGAGTTTAAAAGTGGTGTTTCATATATTTTGAAGAAAAACTACCGTTTTGTGCATCTTAAATACTCAGTGAATGTTCAATAGTTTTGTTATTTTTAGTATTATTATGACTGTAATTGATAATAGTGATACTGATGTCTCAGAGTAATATGAATAGTAAGATTTCTCCCAAATACTCCACTCTTTCAGTTAAAAAAAAAAAAATATATATATGTATTTATTTTTTTGTGCAAAAAGAACTCTTGAAAATGGATTAGAAAAATCTAAGCAGAAATTTGGTAAAGGACATGAGCAGATAAGTTACACACCCCAAAGAAACACACGTGGCTGATAAGTACATTCTAAGATCTGGTTGTGAGTGGGGGCATGGCTAGCCCTTGGCCTCCATCTCACAACCACCGGGAATCTCAGCTGGCTCCCTTGCTGGCCTGGATGTGGGTGGGGGGGTGGCCTAGGTCCTTGGCCCCTATCTCAGGAAACCTGGGCATTTGGACTCCTCCATTCTTTCAGTTTTGCACCTGATTTATTTTCCAGCCATTTCCAAAATATTCTGCCTTCCTTTGATCATTCCCATTTTCCACTTCTTTTTGCAATGCGACTCACATTGAGATTGTTCTTTGCAAAGAATTTAGAGGGAGCTTGTGGTACAGAAATAAGAAAGCACCAGAGAAAAATAAAGACAACTTTTTTAATGAAAACTACCTGAGTTTTGGAGTCAAACAGAGCTGGGTTTGGATTGTCCTCCACCATTTGCTATCTCTATGACCCTACGTGTCTCTTAGTCTCTTAGTCTCTTAATCCTCAGATTCTTATCTGTAAAGGAAAAAAAAATCACAGCCATGTCCCAGTGTTAACGTGGAAGTTCAGCAAGATAAAGAAGCCATCAAAACCAAGAAAATGAGAGACAAAGCATTCAAATAAAAAATGAACAGAAGACATGAGCAGACACCTCACAAAAGAAGAAACACAAATGACTATTAAATATATGACAAGAATTTCAGTTTCATTAGTAATCTGGAAAATGCAAATGAAACTATAATGAAACACAAATTCATTCATAAGATTGGCAATTTTTTAAAATTTTATTTTAAGTCTGACAATCTTAAATACTGATAAGGATGTGGAGGAATAGAAACTCTCATCCATGGTGATGAGAGAATAGATTGGTACAACTATTTGGAAAATAACTGGTTATTAACTAGTAGAGCCAAAGGTTTGCATAAAGTAGGACCTAACAATTTTGCTACTCAGTC
Source organism: Cynocephalus volans (assembly GCF_027409185.1). Taxonomy (NCBI): domain Eukaryota; kingdom Metazoa; phylum Chordata; class Mammalia; order Dermoptera; family Cynocephalidae; genus Cynocephalus; species Cynocephalus volans. The sequence continues at coordinate 16,348,293 of NC_084468.1, forward strand.
TTTATATAGAGAAACTATTATGGAAAAAAATAGAGGGTATGAAGAAGATTGACATTGTTTTTTCACCATCTGTATACCAAGGGCTTCACAGTGTCTTTTGATCTCTTGGAGATTCTGTAAATGTGGCTTTTAACTCCAGGTAAAATATTCATGTAGTACAATCCTTGCAGATCATACTCCAGAGTGCCATTTATAACTTCATAATTTAATTAAGTACTGAACCCTGTATAGGCATAAGTGTAATGTGTCACATTCATCTTGGGGACTGTTGGATGCCATTGTCAGTGGGATAGGACTGGGGCAGGGAGATATCTGCTTTATGTCCTGCCTGAAGTGTAAATGAAAGTCTAGTTTTAGCCTCTGCTGTAACTTAGCCAGTGCTTGGTCTTTCCGACAAGTTTCATAAGTTACTTTCAAATAAACTTTTTTAATAAATCCCTAGTTTCTAATATTTTGGGAATTTGACTTCAGATCTCAGATTTTTTTTTTCTTCTGTTTGCAAGATACTGTTCTAACTGGAGGTATAAGATGAATACACATGAATTTATGAATATATATTTTCCACCATATATTTTTCATAATAAAATATTTCACAACCAGCTCTTTTAATCAAGCTCCACATAATAGATTCTGCAGATAAACAGAACTCCTCCTGCATGGTTTGAAAGATACTGACACCTACAGCACTTTCATTACTCAGAGTTTGATGTCTCCTTTCTAGTTGGTTGGCATAGCGCCATTCTAAATTGTTGTACATTACCCAGAGCCAGCTTTCTTTGATTCCCAACGTGATTATGTCAGTATTCCTTGTTATTTTATGCATGTAATTTTATTAAATATCACACAAATTAAGTAAATAAAAGTGTGAAAGGCATTATTATAGTAGTGATATTATTTCCTCTAATAATAAAAGACTCAATAAAGAGAATTTCTTAAAATGGTATGGAATTAGGTGTAGGTAGGACAACTGACAAGACAGAGAAAACAATCATAAAAATCGAGGTTGAATACAACAAATATGTTTTATAAGTCCCTCTAAATTCTTGTTTTATTTTTAAGGAACTGGAATTGGAAATTGCATAGGATGCATTATGCATGAAATTTATGTAAGCAAGATTTAAAAACGCAAGGATGGACAAAGACATGTCATCTTTGTATTTTTTAGGTTAAAAATGCTATGTTTCCATGCTGTATCCAGCCTTTCCAATTAATTGGTCAATTACCCATTGTGATCAAGTTTGATAAGAGGGAATCTACAATAGTGATAAAGTTTTGGTATCCAGTACAGACAAGTAGAAAAGGGCCAGTATTTGACAGTATTGTTTGTGTAAAAAATATACAAAGATATTTTCTCAGCTAATTATTAAATAAAGGGCACTTATAGTGGTGTAGAGACCCATTGCTAGTGGTGTTTTTAACTAGGTAACTCTCCATGTGGGTAACTCTCCTGCTTTTATAAAAATTTGTTCATCTGAAACTCTAAATTGAAGAATTCTCTCTTAAGAGTAAATCACCATGATGTTGTAAAGACAATGTTGAAGATTATACCTTTCCTTGGATAGAACTTTCTGGGTTAACTTAAAAGTAGTGGATTGTGTGATTTCTCAGAGCCCTCAGGGTGTCCAGAAGTAGGTTGGAGAAATGATCCTTTTTCCTTCTGTGGTTCCAGGAGGTGAACCACACACAGACTACATAATTTAGGCTACCGCTGAGATAATACTGACTGTGGGCACAATTCATCCATGTCAAGTTAAATATGGCACTCACAGAAATTCTCATGCATTCTTGGCAATTGTTCCCCTGGTCCATAATAGGCTGACTGACTAGCAGCTCTGCTCTTTCAAAAGAACCATCATTCAGGGGTCCTGTCTCTCTGACCCCTCCCAGTTTTCAAGCATGATTCATGTTGCCATACGTGTGGAATTTTTCATGGAAAATTAGTCATGTTTTCCATGATGCAAATTGAACAGCAGTGCTTAAGGATGTTCAGGACGATTATAGCTTATAATAGAATGGATTATAGGTGCAATGCAATGCAGATCTTGGGAAATGGAGTGGGTGGAATGATAGATCTGTATCTACTTTCTGATCGACTTGCAATTTGCTGGTGTCTTTATTAGTAGTTCATTGGAGCCATCTGAGCTCCTGAATCATTGATTAAAGTCAAATCCTCACCCCTTCTTTCACTCAAATAAAAATAAGAGTTGACATATATTGAGCCATATTGTATAACAGGGGCCAAATTAAGGGCTTCACATTTTACTGAATGCTTTAAATCAATCTTTTGAACATTAGTGTTTGTTCCTAAGAATCTCCTGAAGTGCTAAAATACAGATTTCTAGGGAACATCCTCACCCCAACCCAATTTTAATTCAGAGTTCTGGGACAGGACCCAAGAATTTGCATTTCTAGCAAGCTCCCAGGTGGCAGGTTTAATAACCACATGCTGAGTAGCTATGCAGATGATTGAGTCAGCTACTACTATAATTACCTCCATTTCATTCATGAGAAAACCGAGTCTCAGAAAAACAGGATAAGTAATTTAAAAAGACATAAGCCAAGACTTGAATTTGACAACAAAATCCACTATCTTAATTTCTGCATATATTACACCCTGACCCTGGGTTCTACTTTGTCTTCTATTTAATTTGTGAATTAGGCCCTTGATGTGCCTGGGTGAGTTTGACCTACAAACCATAGATTCCTGAAGCTAGTAAAGCTGGGGGATATATTCTTAGTGCTTTCTATTGCACCAAAAGAAGCAGAGTAGCTGTAAAGACTGGAAAAATGAAACCCTTGTAATATCTGGTGTTTTAAAAGTATACAACAATCACAATAATTTCTTGAACTTTCAAACAGATAGAATGGAACTGAGTCCACCAGAGGTGGGAAAAGAAGAGGAGAAGGGGGTTAGGTAGACATTGATAAAGGACCACAAAAAAATGTTTACTTTGTGTAATGATAAAATTTTTTTAAAAAGTATAGTTTCAGGCTCAGGCTGCCAGGGTTTGTGAATAGTAGTTGAACCACTGGCAACATCCCAAGACCTCAGCAGGACTGGAGATTCTGAATGGACAATATCTCTTTGTTAAATTCCTCCAACTAAAATTAATCATGACTGAGAATTGTTTAGAAATTGTCGGGCTGTACACTTTCTAGTAATTGATTTCTTTCTACATGGACACCTTATTTTCAATGCAAATGGTTTTCCTTGATGGTTGGTTTTATTCCTTTTTGTGTGTGCCAGGGGGCAGTGTGGTTTAATCATAGTACTCATGAATTTCTTGAAGCCAGGTTATCTTATTTTTCCTTTCTGGAATCTGTGCTTGTAGCCTACAGGAGGATGGGGTATGGGCTGCCCTGTGATTCTTAGTTAAGCCTAGCTTCTAAATCCAGCTCATCTTGTGCTTGTTAGTGCTTCCCAGATGTTACATTTCACCCGAGCAGGAACTCTAAGCACACCTGAATTTTGGAAGGCAGACAGCTTTATTAACAAGAAGGTAATGCCATGGTATGGAGGTAAAATGGCACAAAGTTAGTGCTGAATACCTATTTAAACATTAGAATCAAATGAAGGCAAAGCAAAGGGAAATCCAGCATTAATATAAATTATTCCATTAGCAGAGGGCTGAGCTAAGAAATGCCATAGGGCAGATTAAGAGGGAACTTAGTGACCTTTCAGGACTTAGGGATAGACACATAGGACAATAGGTCTTGCCTATTTTAGGCACTCTAAGGATCTGATCCTTCAAATACAGGGTCACCATGGAAATAAAGGTATTTGTCTTATGTGTGCCAAGCTCCAAATCCATCTGAAATGTCGTATCATAATTGTAGCCATATTTCTTTGAGCCCTCCCAGGTTCATACGCAAGGTGAGTCTACTTGTTATTGATATTTGGCCTTTGGGAGCCCCCTAATTCATGACTGAAATTCATGTGTGTACAAAGGGCTTCTTTTATACTCGGTTACACAAGTGTGATGGTTGAATGTACAGACTTCTGGAGTCAGAATGACTGAGTTTGAGCACCATCGCTACTTCTTACTAGTTTTGTGACTGTGAGTAAATCAGTAAACCTCCCTGGTCTCAATTTTCTCATCTGTATAATGGGGTGCATAATGCCAATGAAAGGATTAAATGAGTTAATGTACATAAAACATTTAGAAAGTATCCAGCACCTAGTAAGTGCTACATTAAATATAAATGTTAACTATTGTAATTGGTAGAAACAAAGTCAACATTAAGAGCAGGTTAGTGAGCCACTGTGACCTCTTTACCCTGATGTGGGCCCTTGCAATCTTCTCATTCTGAGCTGAGAAGAACCACAGATAAAAGGATCCTACAGAAAGGCAGCAGCTTTTCTAAGCACTTTGTCTAGGTCTCTTTTGCTCTGGGCTCCACACTGATTTCTGCTTGGAAAGAAGTCCCTTTAAAGGGGAAATCAGCTCCTGGTCTGTCTTGCTGCAGCAACTCTAAAGAGAAGCATTGTGAAGAGAAAAGAGTTCACAAGAATGTGTTCAGTGGAAGGAAGAGCTTTTTAAAACTTCTTTATTCTTCTTTCTAAAGGTTTTCTCCACTAGTGTCTTAGCCCAGTTTTTTCTCCAAAGAAGAATTTTTATCTGTAACTGATACCTCTTCTTCATCTCCTTCTTGAATGGTGGCTAAGACATGGGAGAAGCCCCATTCGAAGTTGCCTTCATGTTAAAGTATGGTTGCTAAAAACATGGCCCAGAGCATGTGACGGACTGCACTAAATGACTATGTTGTCATGGCAGCTTCACTGTCATCTCTATGGCCACCCTACCTTAAATTAAGCAGAATCATCACCCTTTGCCAGCCATATCTAGGTTGTAAGAATCTGTTGTTCATCAGTCTTGAAAGAAGCTTGACTAAGGTCTAGGAGAACAAAGAAGGTATGGGACTCTGCTTGTCCCCTATCCTTGTGTACATAAGAAGAAACAGGAATGCAAGGACAGCATTAAAGAAGCAGTTGATTAACACTTGCTATGAGTGATATGCAAATTAAAAATGGGATGCCATGGTTTCAGGACTATGGTAAAAGGAATAGTATCTATGTCTAATGGATCAGTGCTGCTGTACGTGGTTATCCTACTCCCTCTATGTTCACGCAATTCAAGCTAACTAAAGTTACCCATCCCAGTAATCAAATTTTTGCTGTAACCATTCAGAGAACTCTCTTTTAATCAATCAGAGCATGTCTTTTAATGTTATCAAAGGATCTGCAAATAGATAAGGTTGAAAATATTTTAGAAAGGTCTAAATACATTCTGATCAATCAGAAGTCCTGCACAGTTACGAAGTCCTTATTTTCCCCTAAAACCACTTGTTGAATATTGAGAGGTAGAATAATTCTCTAACAGGAGCAACTGTTGCATTGAGTGTCGAACCTATCACAACTGTTTTCTTTCTTAAATTGTTAATCAAGACATGTGCACATGTGCACGTGCGTGCGTGCGTGCGTGCGTGTGTGTGTGTGTGTGTGTGTGTGTGTGTGTGTGTGTACATAGAATCAGATCAAGAGAACAGGATGAGCTGGTGTTTTATTATTGGACATTCTAACCAAGCTCGAAGCAACATCTCCATCCCACATGATATAGGGCCTTTCTTGTGACTGCAATGCTTTGTTTTGCTTGCCATAAGCTTTAGGCACAACTACTTCAGTAAGTCAAAAAATAGAAATTGTGGAATAAAGAGGAACAAGCATAGTTTAAAAGAATCTTTCAAAGGCACTACTATAAGTATTTGATGTTTTCTATGCTAACCTCTCTCTCTTTAATTCATAAGTCTGTGGCTTAGAAGTTTGTACAAATATTCAAAAATGATTTTTCTGAATACTATAGTTTTTGTTAACAGTGCCTGAGTCAGTGTCCAAATAAACACATTATCTCCCGTGATGCAGAAAATAGTTTATTAACATATTTTCTGCCCAACATGTTCCTAACTGGAGCCACTGTTTTTTTCCAGTGGAATGAATCACCTAAATGTCAATATGAATAAATTACTAATAACGAACTAATTTTTAATGCTTTGCCAAACACCAGCTTGATTGAAAAGCTGATATTTAGCAGAAAGAAGAAAGGGTGTATCTTGAGGAAGAATCAAACTAACAAGGGTAATAAAGTGGAGCATTTCTGTGTCAAATTCCATCGGAACAATCCTGTTTTTTAAAGGAAGCCCATACATACTTGGAATTTTTGCTCTCTGCCTTTGATTTAAAGCGCAAAATCAAAAGCCTGTTCTATGAAAAGAAATGCACTTGAGCAACCCAGGAATGTGCTGAAGCTTTCTACAAATTAATCTCTTCTTTAGTGAAGTGAAACATCAGGGCCATTCAGGGACAGTGGGAGGGGCTTGGGGGCTTGAATTTGAGCCAAGCTTAATGAGAAGGGGCTGGAGACGAAATGGAATTGAACTGTACCTTGTTAATTGTTGAAAGCTGTGAATGAGGTGGACTTACCAGCCAAGAATTCTTCTCCTTTGTTGCTGTTAAATATGGGGTATAATTTTGAGGTAGTTTTCATAATCTTTAAAGAGCATGATGTCTTTCAAAATTTATAAATATATGTATAAAAAATTGAGATAATTCCTAAATTCTGATTTCTAAATTTGCTACTGTCTTGAAGACACACAACTTGAAGTTCCAGTGGAGTAAACATTTATTCATTTGGCCATTTTACTAGGAATCTATATTGCTAGCCACTCTGTCAGGTGCTAGGGAAAGAGCAATGATAATCAAAGTCACTGGCTCAGAGGGACTCACATTCCAATGAGCACTGCTGGAATCTTCCAAGTCCCAGCAGGAAAAGCAGAAACCAAGAGGCCAAATATGCATCAGGTATTTAGCTGAACTTCTCCCAGCAAGTCATTCCTCTTAGAGACCATGAAATACCTTTCCCCAGGAGACCGTTCGTGGTGCAAATGCTGGTTTACCCCATAATGTCTTCTATAGAAAACTTGTTATGCTAAGGAAGACATGTAACCTTGAGAATGAACGTTCACCTAGGACTCAGGAAGCCTTTGCAATGGCGTAACATGTTTATCACATGCAAGTGACTTGTTTAGCACCTTTTGGTGGTTCAAAAGATACATGTAGTTTTCTTGTACATATTCTCTCTTAGGAGCTTGAGTGCTATAATATTTAATGTGTAGAATAATTCTGTGCTTAGAATGACTTTGGACTGAATATGGAATCACACATGTCTTTTAAGGGGTTCTCCAGAGTGAAGAAGGCTCTGAAGCTATGAATAAAGTAGGTAAGATGTGCACTGGAAAAAAATATATTAAATACTGTTTATATTTACTTTGTGTCATTTCTTACCAGTTTCTGTTTTTACATATTTCGTAATGCATATAATACATTAGAATAGTAGATTCATACACACAAATATGAAATTTATAAATAGTGCACATATATTGGGAATGCTTGCTCAATTTTTTTTTAATTGACAGAGTTTATAATCAAAAGAATTAGGAGACTTCTGCTTTAGAGGAGGAACAATTAAACTAGTGAAAATATATTTCTATTCAGTCAAAAGTAATGAAGTCTCCATAATCATGCAGGAGGGCAATATTCCAGTTCAATTCAAATTCTCTTTAATACAAATCTTGAAAAACCCTCTAAATATAAAAAAGTAACTAGTTTCTTTTGTCATTTGTCAATTTAATGTATACACAATCTGAGCCTCTGATTTGGTAGGGATTCTCAGAAAGCTAGAATCTTGTTTTTAATGACAGATTTACAGCATGGGAAAAACTACACAATGATGAAACCCATCAGTGAATTCTCTGGAGTGAGGATTGTGCCTTCAGATCTGCTTTTCTCCCTTTCCACCTTACTGTGACCTCTGGGAAGGCTGGCCTCTGGGGCTGTATTATCTAAACTTCTTTGGATTCTGACTTCTGTTTGCACTGGCCAATGAGAAGTCCTGGCAGGGCATGGAGAATGGAAGAAGAAAAAGTGTGAGGTGCTGATTACCTCTGCTCGGTCCTCTCTCCCCTGGCTTCTTCAGTTTGAGAGGGCTAAGAGCAATCTTCTATCCCTGTGTCATCTCCTGTTGGTTTCCTAAACCCTGTTCATGCATTGTAAATAGGCCTATCATTAAATTCTCCTTAATTACCCCATTTGGTTTACATGTACTTCCTATCAGTACCCTAATTGTCTCTCCAGTTTAGTTCAATCCCATCTTTTACCAACCTGGAGACAATACATAGATGGGTAACATACAGACCCAAATCTGGCTATGTCCCAAGTTTATGTGTTCTTATACTTGAAAAGGGCTTTTATCAGATGTATATTTCGCAAATATTTTCTCCCACTCTGTTGGTTGTCTTTTAAGTCTGTTAATTGTTTCTTTTGCTATGCAGAAGCTTTTCAATTTGATATAATCCCATTTGTTTAGTTTTCCCTTGGTTGGCTGTGCTTTTGGGGTCATATTCATGAAGCCTGTACCCAGTCCTATTTCCTGGAGTGCTTCCCCTATGTTTTCTTTAAGAAGTTTTATTGTTTCAGGGTGTATATTTATTTCTTTAATCCATTTTGAGTTGATTTTGGTATATGGTGAGAGGTGTGGGTCTAGTTTCATCCTCCTACACACGAATATTCAGTTTTCCCAGCACCATTTGCTGAAGAGGCAGCAATAGCCAAGAGTTGGAACCAGCCCAAATGTCCATCATGAGTGGATATGGAAACGTGGTATATCTACATGATGGAATACTACCGTGCTATAAAAAAGAATGAAATACTACCATTAGCAGCAAAATGGATGGACTAAGAAAAAATTATAATAAGTGAAATAAGTCAGGCACAGAAAGAGAAATACCACATGTTCTCACTTATTTGTGGGAGCTAAAAATAAATAAAAACAGAAACAAATGGGGGTGGGGTGGGGAAGAAGACACAACAATCACAATTCCTTGAACTTGATAAAACAAGTGATGGGGCGGAGGAGGGAGGGAGGAATTGGTAAAGGGACATGAAAATCAACTACATTGTATATTGATAAATAAAATAAAATAAAAAAGGGTTTTTAATCTTATTCTTGTTTAAAGCCAAGGATTTTGTGTGGGGTGTTTTGGGTTTTTTTTTTGTGTGTGTGTGTGTGTGTGTGTGTGGTTTTTTTTTTTTTTTTTTTGTACAATACATGGGAAAATAATCTTTTAGCAAAAAATGTGCCCATGAGTTTTTACCTCATACAAACATATCCCTAGAAAAGGAAGCAGGTATCTTGGAAGATGGCCTCTTAGGAGGTCACGTTCCAAGCAAGGATATTATTACATAAACAAAAAGTACAAAATATAATGATAATGTGCTCAATAGAGTAAAAAGGTGAGTTTAATTGCAAACCTGTCCTGATGGAGCTGACCTTCCAGATGCTGTGCATATTCCAGTACAATTTGACTAGTATACTTAGAGATACAAGTTGAATAGGAAAATATGACTTGTGTTAACTTTAGCTTTTCGAAAGGACCTGCCACTACTATCAATAATATCTAACAGTTATTGAGTGCTTATTACATGCTTTCCATGTGTTAACATATTTCTCATGACAACCCATAAAGCAGGTACTGTTATTATCCTCATTTTGTGAGCAAAGAAACTGAGGAACAGAAGAAGAAATTCACCCAAGATAGGAACCTACACAGTCTGGCTCCATGTATAAGCTGATGATTTTAGAGTCAGCAGGAAAAAATAACGTTGACAACAAAAAAAATACCTTATGGATGAACATAATATTTTTCTTCTTCCCTACCATATAAGGCATTTGCCTCATTATTAGAACAACTCAAAAAGAGTTTTATGGTTACACCTTTATTCTAGGAAGTCCTTCTCAATAGTTATAATTGGATTATTTAAGAAAGAAAAGGGAACTCCAGGATTTCTGTGAGATATATTAAAGGAATACATTAAAAAAGAGAGAATAAGAGGTTTTGGCTTGAAGCAAATAAAGACTCTTTTAAAGTAGAAACTGAATTGTCCAAGGCATTTCCCAGGCTAGTCATGCATCATACAATAGTCTGGGATGCATACAGGACAAAGACAAATACTTCGACCTAAGTTTACAATTGGAAATCAACTTAAAAATCTACTTCCTTGAGAAGCTGTGAAATCTCCTGGATGTTTTAAATACATCACATTGGCTGTTCTTTGTCACATTCAGCTGTGAGTTTGCCTAGGAGGAAACAGAGTGGTCCTAACTGTGGTGGGGAAGTGTGATTTATACCGTATGGAGCAAAAGAGAAGGACCAGAGTGCTCTGAGTTCTGGTGTGCTCTGATGGTGAGCAGGCCCTGGCCTCGCTCCTGAAAGCTGGCCGTGGATGTCTTTTGACCAGGCCGTGTTGTAGATCAAATACATTCCATCAGAAGATCCTTATAGCCTCCTAGGATTACCCTGCATTTCTGAGACTGAAGTTCAGGCTCTGCAGAAATAGCTTTTCCCACAGAATGGAGAGTGTAAGATGTGTCAAAAAAAAAAAAAAAAAAAAAAAAAAAAAAGCAACACTGGAATTCATGTCATGTGAGATCATTATTAAGAACTACAACAATTTCTGATGGAAAATTCCAAATTCCCTTTGAACAACTGCCTTAGGGAATGTCCTTTAGGAAACACAGGATATGTCATTAACTGTGCTTATGATTTCCTTTGAGTGTTTATAGGTGGGAGTTAGGGTGTGGAATGTACGAATATTACACAAAAATTACATTACAGTGATTGCATCCTCTGCCAATTCCCTCTCTGGAAAGTCATGAAACACTGCAGCGGCATCTCTGGTATGCACAGAAACTTAAGCTTTTACCTTCATTTAACCTCATGAGCTAGTTCTGACCCACAGTCTGTGTCGTAAGCATATTACTGTGACAAGCATTTCAAGTGAATTTAGAAATGTTGGTCACTCCTATTGTGGAAAAGTTTAAAATCTTTCTGTACCACAGATACCTTCTGGAGCCTTGCCTGTGTTTGAAAGTAAGGAAGAGACATTATCTTTGAAAAATAAACTAAAAATAACATCGAGTTGGTACTCTGGGCTGTTCTCCACATCAGCCATTACTGATTTGTCAAAGTTTGGGGCCGATGGCTGTGGAGAAATTGTAGGCTGAAGTGTGAAAGTCCAGTGCTAACGGGGCCCAAGTTCACGGGCCTGGTGAGTGTCTTTGCAGCTGTCATAACTCTGTCCCATCTGGCATGGTTATGCCCTTTTCTCTCAGGGTTATGGGGTTCTCAGAGCTCACGTGGGGTCTAGAGGGGTGAGCTTGGTGTTCCAATTTGGTGACAGGACTCTGGTGTCAGCTTAGCTGCTCTTTGCTCTGAAACCCTGAACAACATGTTTAGGTTCTATCTAGACCTCAATTTCCTTTTCCAAAGGGCTTTGGGAAACATTTATCATGATTTCACTGGCTAAATGCTTAGCCTCCTGTTGGTAGGGAACAAAATTTACGTTTCTTCTCTTTCCCATGTAGTTCCTTACGTATAGCCACACATAAAGACAGAATTAGAAATATCCCATTGATTCACATTGAGCCACCAGAATCGACCCAATGGTGGCAAATTTCCTTTATAATATCAAATAGTGATGATAATAGCAGTAGTTGTAATAGTAACAGTAGTAATCATAGTGGTAGCTGCTGTATTAGTAGTAATAGTAGGAAAACTAACATTTGCCAACTGCATGACATTTCTTGAAAGGTTAGTATCTAATTTAATCTTCATAACAACCCTCTGAATTGAGTGCTATTACTGTAACCAATTTATGGCTGAGGAAACAGAGAGGAAGTATACTTAGGTTACTTAACCAAGGTCAATAACAAATAAACAATAGAACCAGGAATCGCTTAAAGTTGGTTCCCAAATTAATGTCACTTAACTGCTACATAAACTGCATAGATTTGGACACTGGGGCACTTCTAATAAATACAACCATCTCCTTATTCAATCTGTTTGACTACTGTAGAGTATTTGACACATGCAGATTTCTCTAGTTTAGAAAACCAGGAGTTAAATAATTAAACAGTAGAGACACAGAAATAGAGTACAATTCTACTTGACTACTTTCCTTATTACTGGCCTCCTGCTATAGAAGAGTTTAAAAAATTGAGAAAATATAAGGCTTTCCAGCACTATTTCCTTGGCGCCCTGGGTTTATTTACACTTGCTAGGAGAACATCTAATTTGCTCCCATTCACAGATTTTCGGGTTCAAGCTGCTATCTAACTAAAGGTAGATTGGTAAATTAACAAACTGAAAGTACGAGCAACCCTCAGACTAACTGCATTTTTGAGTAAAAGCATGAATAGCTCTTTTTATTCAGTGAGAATCAGTTCTGCCTGTGGTTCTTCACACCTGTAGGACATTATCCAGCTTTCTGCTCCACCAGGTGTTTAGTCAAGTTGCCTAAAAAAACTTTTTTATCTGTCTCTATAACTGGAATACCAGAAAGGGGGCAATCTATTAGAAAAGTTCAGTAATTTTTGGAGGCATCTTTTAAATCAGTAGTACTGGTCCTATAGACTGAATTGTTCCCACCCTCTCCCCTCCCCCTCCCCCCATGCACATGTGGAAGCCCTAATGCCCAGTGTGACTGTATTTGGAGATAGGGCTTATAGAAGGTCATTACAGTTAAATGGGATGGTGTCCTAATCTGGTAGAATTGGTAGCCTTATAAGAAGAGGAAGAGAGCCCTTTCTCTCTCTCCCAACAAGCCTGCACCAAGGAAAGGCCTTCTGAGCATGCAGCAAAAGGGTATCTCTGATATGCAAGCCAGAAAGAAAGAAGAAATCCCTCACCAGAACCCAACCATGCTGGCACCTTGATCTCAGACTTCCAGCCTTCAGACTGTGAGAATATAAATTTCTGTTGTTTAATCCACCCAGTCTGTGATACTTTATTATGGCAGCCCAGGCAGACTAAGACAAGTGGAAAACTATTTTGTTTCCTGTGTATATGTGTTTTTAATTCAACTTTTATTTGCTTTGCTTTCCCTTTCCCTTTTTTTCTCCCTTTCTCTTTTCACTATTCTTTTTTTTTCTTAAAATTAGGCACAATAACCTGTCCTGGAGACAGCCAAGTTAGCCTTATTTGGAGACAGGGTTTACATGACTTCCAGTCTTTTCTTCTTTGGCTATCTCTGAAGAACGTAGTATACAACTTTTATTTCTGTTTTCAGCCTTTCTTCCCAGATTTCTTAAGCATGACACCTTCCATCATTCAATGTATCTTGTCCTCCCCTGCCCAACATATTCAGACTCTGTGCTAAAGACAGGGCTGTTCTGTCTGTGCACAAGCATCTACACACTACTCTGGACCTGACTACCATGTATATAGGAGAATGGTACTCGCTCCTTGCAGACAAAAAGAATACAAATGAAAACATTTGTCCTTTGATATGAACTGATCATGTCCCTCCAAAATTCTCATATTGAAGCCTTAACCCCCATACCTTGGAGTGTTACTGTATTTGGAGGTAGGAGCCTACACTAGGTAATGAAGTTAGGCCTGATGAAGCCATCAGGGTGGGCCCTAATCCCATCTGACCAGTCTCGTTCTGAGAAGAGGAGATCAGGATTTACAGAGAGACACTAAGGCTGCGCAAACTCTGAAACAGGCCATGTGAGGAGACAGTGAGAACGTGGCCATGTGCGAGCTAAGGAGAGAGGCCTCAGGAGGAACCAAACATGCTGACACCTCAATCTGGGACTTTCGGCCTCCAGGAAGTCTGAGAAAATAAATTTGCGCTGTTTAGGCCACCTAGTCAGTGGCATTTTGTTATGGCAGCCTGAGAAATCTAATACACCCCCTTCAAATCATTTGGAGGATTGAAAGGAGATGGGTGTCATTTTTGAGAGAAGAAGGACTTTTCAGCACCTTTGATTTCACATCAGTAAACAACAATCTAAGTTAATTTTCATGGGTCAGCAGGATTTTATTCTAGTTTTGCTTAGAATCATCAAATCATGATAACCTGAGATATTATCTACTGCGATCGCCTCATCTTATACGTGAGGACACAGAGGCACAGAAAGGAGAACTTGCCCAAAGCTCCACATTAGTTAGTAATAAAGTCTGAATAGATTTCAACTTTGACTTGCAGTGCTCTGTTTTGACTGCCGTATAAAACATTTATCCTGTTTTGATATTTTCTCATCAAGTCAGTTGTATATTTGTTTTCTAACCTTCAAAGTCCATGTGTTTACCGTTTCAAAATACTCTGATGTTCTTTTAAGTATTTATTTTGGAATATATTTTCTCTCCCTGGGTTTACCACCTCATAAACTAAATGGTTTTCAGGGAATACACTAACAAGTTTTTCCATTTCTTGAATCCTTTTACTTGGTTAATAAATTACAGTGGTTTGCACTTATGCTTTAAAGCTCTGTCAAAAGTTGATTTTGCTTAAATAAACATACACGTTTTTGTTTACTAAATGTACTGAATTTGTAATTACAGATCTTAATTAGATTATGGTCACTGTCCCTCAATTTTCTTTACTTCTATGTTATGAGACGTCCTCTCCGCCCCCCATACATACATAAAAGAGGGTCCCTGGCTGTTTCTATTTTTAATTCTGCTTTCCTGAGCTACAAAAGAGCTTTTGTTATACCCTCACAGGGTGTTGATGCCTTGTGAAGTATAAGGATGGCTTTGTCAGATAGAGTCTTGGCACAACCTCAAATAAGTACTCAATCTTCATATGTTGATGCTATGTATAGACGTGTGTGGTGCTTTGTAGGCATTTTGAAGACCATCTCTGATCTTTTTCAAATAAGGTAGTTTATTCTCAACATCAAATTGAAGTGGGACAGAATCTCCTTTTCAATGGTTGAAAGTGGATTTTAATCAAAGGGTTATCATGATGATGAAAGCTAATGTTGCTATGGGAAACTAATAGTTTACAAAGCAATTTCACATACATGATTCCATACGCTCTTCACAGTAAGCACGTAGAAGTTGACAGCATAAATAATGTTATATTCATTTTTTAGGTGATCAAATAACTGACTCAAGGACAAACCACTACAGAGAATTGAAATCCAACATTTTTGTCTTTGGTCTCTTCCTTTTTACCCTCCTCTATATTCTTCCTTGCAAATTGCATCTTTATATTAAGTAGGATATTATTTTATTTACAAAGCATTTTTTCTTAGTTTCTTCTAGTATACAAAGATAGAAATATAAGCTTGAATGAAACAACATTAATTGTTAGTTCCAGTAACTAATCAGAAATTTTTTGAAATCACTAGTTGCTTAACTTAACTCATTTCTGTCTTAAAATTAACTTATATTCTTGGGGCCGAACCCGTGGTGCACTCGGGAGAGTGCGGCACTGGGAGCGCAGCGACGCTCCCACCGCGGGTTCGGATCCTATATAGGAATGGCTGGTGCACTCACTGGCTGAGTGCCGGTCATGAAAACGACAAAAAAAAAAAAAAAAAAAAAAAAAAAATTAACTTATATTCTTGGATATAGCTTCAGGTTGTTATGATCTAGAGTTTATTAAGCCCAATTCTGACCTACAGTGCTCTATGGCATAAGAAATATGGCAATCACAGCATATGTGAGCCTTTCTTACTCCTCATGAGGGTCCATTTGACAATAAAATCCACTTAGAAATGTGGAAAGGGACCGATATCATAGAGGTTAATAGGTTTTCACATATGGGTTTGGTGCTTGTCTTTCACAAGTGAGGTAAGATACCAAACCTCTGTAAGTCTCACTTTCTTTAATATTAAAAAAAAAAAAAAAAGAAAGTGATTATATTATCTCTATTAAGGGTTTGTTAGAAACATCTAATAAAATAATATATAACCATTGCTTAGCACAGTGTGACATCTTGCTCCCAGAAGTCCACCTTTCTAAGATCAAAGCTAAGCAAAATCACAGTTTTGCCTCCATTTGGAGATCTAAACTCTTTAGCTTAATACTCAAAATCCTTCATGATCTCTATTCAGGTTGCCATTCCAATTTTATCCCCCTCCACTTCCACCCAACTTTTGTTTCTGTCACACCAAAATAACCACCATCCTTCGCCATCTGCTTTTCCTACCTGTATTTGTCTGCTTCTGTTGCTTATAACAAAATACATGGAACTAGGTGATTTATAAGAAAACAAAATTTTATTGCTTACAGCTTCTGAGGCAGGAAGTCCAGAGTCCAGGGAACACATCTGGTGAGGGTCTTCTTGGTGGTGGCTTTATCGCAATACAGGAGTCTCACATGGCAGAAAATGGCAGAGCAGAAAGAGAGAGAGAGCTCCTCATGTTCTCTCCTTTTAAAGCCCTCAGAATCATGCCCATGACCACCATTGAACCATTAATTTAATCACCTCTTCAAGGCCCCATCTTTCTAGTACCATAATAGAAATTCTCACCTTCAACAGTTACAATGGGGATTAAATTTGGGGGAACATACAATACAAGGCATTTCACCCTGGCCCCTCAAAACTCATATCCTTTTCACATACACATACATTCATTTCATTCCCAAAGTCTTGGTTTGTTTCAACTTAAAAAGCCCAAAGTCCCATTTGTGAAATCAAAACCAGTTATCTACTTCCAAGATACAATGGTGGGACAAAGACATTGTACATATTCCCATTGGAAAAGTGAGAAATAGGCCAGAAGAAAGGTGTAACAGGTCCTAAACAAATTGAAAGCCCAGCAGGACAGGCATTAAATCTCAAAGCTGGCAAATCATATACCTTGATTCCATGCTTGACATCCTTTGCACTCTGGTATGGGGGTTGGGTCCCCAAGTCCTTGGACAGCTCTGTTCCTATGGCTTTGCTGCTCTTTGGCCATGTTTCAGGTCTCATAGGCTGGAGTTGCATTCTGGTAGCTCCACAATTCTGGGATCTCTCTAGTGGTCTTGCTTTCACAGCCCCAATAGGCATGGTGGTGATGGGGTTTCTCTGCTGCAACCCTGTCCCCACATTTCCTCTCTGCATTGCTCTAGTGAAGGCTCTCTGGGGTGACTCCACCTCTGAGACATATCTCATCTCAGACCCTCAGGCTTTTCTACATATCCTTTGAAATTGGGATGAAGGCCCCCAAGCCTTCACAACCTTGGCATTCTATGAGCCTGTGAAGTTAACACCACGTGGACGCTGCCAAGGCTTCCAGCTTGTATTTTCTAAAACTGCAGGTTCAGCCACACCCGGGCCCAATTTAGCCACAGCTAGAGCAGCCAAAACATCTGGGGTGCTGGTTCTTGAAGCAGCTTCCCGAGGTAGCTGTGGGCAGCGAGCCCATGGAGGGCACCTCAGGCCTATTCCCTGAGACCATTCTGTCTCTCTAGGCCTCTGGGCCTGTGATGGAAGACATGACCTCCAAGATCTCTGAAATGCTTTCAACGTCTTTTTTCTCTTCTGTTGACAATCCCTTTCTTCTACACTAATCTCCTTAGCCAACAATCATACGCCATTGAATTGTTCTCCTGAAAATGCTGTCTGCTTTTCTACCACAAGGCCAGGCTGCAAATTTTCTAAATCTTTATTCTCTGCTTCCCTTTTAAATTCTGACTGTATCTTTGCTGCCATAACTCAGCATAGGCTGTTAGAAATAGCCATGCAACTTCCTTAAAGGTTTGCTGCTTAGAAATTTCTTCTACCAAATACCCTTGTTTAGCATCTTTAAGTTCCACATTACATAATACTTTTGGGCATGAACAGAATGCAGTCAAGTTCCTTGCCAGTTCACAGCAAGGGTAATCTTTGCCCCAGTTTCTACTAAGTCTCTTCTCACTTACATCTGAGACCTCCTTGGAATGGTCTTTATAGTCCATGTTTTTATCAGCATTCTGCTCACCACCACTTAACCCGTCTCTAAGACATTCCAAAACATCTAGGCCTGTTCCTCCAAATTCTTCCAGCCTCTCCTCAATGCCCAGTTCCAAAGATACTTCACATTTTTTAAGCATTTGTTATAAGCAACACCCCACTTCTCTGGTACCAATGTACTGTATTAGTCCATTTCTGTTGCTTATAATAAAATACACAGAACTCGGAAATTTATAAGAAAACAAAATATATTGCTTACAGTTTCAGAGGCTGGGAAGTCCAAAGTCCAGGGAACACATCAGATGAGGGTCTTCTTGGTGGTGGCTTTACTGCAATGCAGGGGTCTTACATGGCAGAAAATGGTGGAGCAGAGAGAGAGAGCTCTTTGTGTGCTCTCCTTTTAAAGCCCTCAGAACCATGCCCATGACCACCATTAAACCATCAACTTAATCACCTCTTCAAGGATTCACCTGTCAATTACCATAACAGGATTTCCTACCTTTAACAGTTACAATGAGAATTAAGTTTTTTGGGGGGGAGACATTTAACCCAAGGCACTACCCTTCCTATTTTAGTAGACATTTGTATTTTCTTATCCCACTGACATTTGTTGGAAGGCCCTCTCCTGCTCCTGTAAAAGCCTTGCATTCCTTTATGATGAAGTGCAAAAAGAGTTGATTGCTTTGACCCTTTGTTCCCAAGGCACAGTCCTCCCATATCTACAGTACTTTCTCTACTTAACTGTACGTTATTGCTCACACACCTGACTTTTCCATTAGACTTTAAGATTGTCAGAGAAGGTATCCCACTTGATTCATCTCTGCACTCCCAGTGTCATGTACAGTGCCAGGCAGAGTAGATACTCAATAATTGTTAGATTGAATTGAATTGGTCAATTAATCTATAAGTTATTACATAATATCTAGTATTCTATGTATCTGGAAAATGCCTCAGATAATGAAGCTTTGTCTGTGAAATATTTAAAGTTCATTGAGTAAAAGCTTGAAAGATAAAGCACTCATCAAGCTTTTGCCTAATTAATTGAGATGATCGCTATGAAGTACTCACCATAGTGCCTGAAATAGCACAGGTGATCAAAAACTTTCATCCTTCCACCCCACAGGAGGAAATGTGTCCAAATCTCAATGATCAGAGCAGTGCTTTCCTTTTGTGAGAATTGTTCTAAAACTGTTGAAAAACCATTTGCATAAGCCATTTAAAATCAAATTTAGATAAACAGCTTGTTCAATCACTTTAATGCTGGTGATTTTAATGCCCTCTGAAAATGTGTGGAAATGGTCCTTCAGTTAGAAAATTTCAATAGAATCCAGGCAATCCATATCCCAACTAGCCTACAGTAAGCTGATAATAATAAAATCAACTTTTATTTTGTTTTCAATTTGAGCTGTTTTAACCAACTAATAAATATAAGAGCACTTGTCATAGAATAAACTTAAAATTTGTTTATGTAGATAGAAGTAGCTCTGTGGAGCTAGAGCTGGGGTCTGGTGCTCACAGACCCCTCAAGCCCCTTCACAAACCCTTCACATGCAGGTCTATGAGGTAGGTAACCAGCAAAAAAGTCATTGGAACCTTGGCTGAAGTAGGAATAGTCTTTATTCAGCACACACATGTCTGAGAGCTTAGTGGCACAAAGAGAAACTCAAAACTCAACTGCTACCAGCAAAGTCCAAAGAGAAACTGAGCAGCTGCCAGCAGAGTAAACATGCTCTATGTTTAGATGCAAGATCTGCCAGCCAGCTCTGCTTCACAAACTCAAGAACACACAATAGAAAGTAACTAAAAAGATACATTGATGCACATGCATACTAACTCCACCCACACACAACTTGTTTACAAGAAATGTGCTGTTTGACCCCCCAACCAGACATGAGCTGAGGGATCCTGACTAAAGTATCCTATTTTTTCCAAAAAGCTCCTTAGTTGTATATATTTTTTTCTTTTCTTTATTTGTGGAATACAATTCAAATCTTACTAAACAAAATGTATAAGATCACACAGTTCCTTGGAGCATATTTGTTCATCACTGTTAAGTAACTAAAGATTTGATGAACTGGTTACACAGCTTTTTAATTCAGGGTTCTCCAGAGAAACAGAACCAATAAATATTTATTTATTTATTCACTTATTATAAGGAATTGGGCTCATGTGATTATAGAGGCTAATAAGTCCCAAGATCTGCATGGTAAGTCAGCAAGCTGGAGACCCAGGAGGGTTGATGTTGTTAATGCCGGTCAAAATCTGAATGTCTGAGAACCAGAATATTCAACAGTGTAAGTTCTAGTCCAAAGGCCTGCAGGCTCAAGATCCAGGAAGAGCTGATGTTTGAGTTTAGGTCCAAAGGCAGGAGACAAAGCTGATATATCAGTCTGAAAGCAGGCAGGCAGGAAAAAATAATTCTGTCTTACTTGGTCAGCCTTTTTGTTCAGGCCTTCAGCTGATTAGATGAGAGCCATTCACATTAGAGAGGGCCATCTGCTTTCCTCAGTCTACCAATTTAAAAGTTAATCTTACCCTAAAACACCCTTGCAGAAACAACTAGAGTATCTGACCAAATATCTGGGTACCCTGTGGCCCAGTCAAGTTGACACATTAAAATTGACTATGATATAACTCCTTTGTTGATTTTGATCAGATAACTTAACATTTACTCAAATTGTTTTTATACTTGTGTTCCTTGTCCTGGGATTTGAAAAAACACATCTAACCCTCTGGTTAGGTGTTGGTGCACAAATGACATCATTTTAGGGAACCCATCTCAAGAGAAGAGTAGAACTTTTGAATATCAGGTTACAAAGGCCAAAGTAAAAAAAAAAAAAAAAAAAAAAAAAATTTTCCTCAATAATCCTGAAGCAAAACTGAATTTTTGTCCTTTAGAAGAACAAGTAAAAATTATTTCACCATGTTTCTTATATTCCTAAAATAAAAGTGTTAAGAGAACAAGAAAGAGATAAATGTCTGGGATTAGGATTTCTGAATCCTCTACTGTTTCCCTATCGTGAACACAACCACAAAACCTACCATTTCCACTTCCTCCCCCTATCTCTCCCAGATAGATTCATAGAACACTAGACAAAGGAATATTTTATTATTTGTCCTTTCCAAGCTTCATTTTGTATATTTAAAATGGGAATAGCATTAATTCCTACCTCATAAATTATTGTGAGAATTAAATCAGATCATCAACATGAACAAGTAAATGCTTGGTAAGGGTTAGCTATTAATATTAAAGCTAGACCTTTAATGGCAAACTTTGAGTGAAACTCCTGTTAATATTTAATCTTCATTTGTGTTGGTTCTATGATAATCCTACATTATTTTCATGAAATACATGTGATTTGAATCTGGGATAAGGCATTTACAAAGAAGATGACAGAGTAATGGCCTTTGGATAGAATTCAAAGGCCTATGCACTTATTCATGTATACACCTGTCCATTTATCAGTTCAACCAAATTTCCATTCATTTATTCAATACATATTTAATTTGTAACTCTATCATGTCAAAAAACTATGTTGGTTTTGGAAATGTGTCAATGTACTTAAGCTTAACTTCATTTTCCAGAATTCCTGTTCTGGTATGTATCTCATGATATAGTATGGGAAACATCGTATTCTTGTGTGGGCCACAAGAGAGATTCTTGTGTGAGATCTGAAGGGTGAAAGGAAGGCAGCACCCATTTGGTATCTCATGTACGTTGTCTTTCATCTGCTGGTGCACCTTGTTGGTATAAGACGGTGAGACCTGAAACTACTTCCCTTTCACCTAAATCCAACTTCAGCGGCTCTACCTTCTAGACCAGGTGTATGTGTTTAGTGTTAAAGGGCCCTGGCTTCTGTAGGGCACCCGTACCATAAAGGTCAAAGTAAAAAAGAAGTTACATGGGTTTTAGCCTGTCCTCATGTTCTCCAGCTCTTGTTTGTGATTTCTAGCTTATTCTCATTCTCCACAACCATGTGTATCTTCCGTTCCCAATTACATGCCATGCAGACTTCAAGCTCTAGCATCAGAAATGAATTCAATATTCTTACAGAAACTGCTTAACTTGCTCCCACAATTACACATGTTCAAATTCCAGTAACAACATTTTAATATAATTATACAGTAAATTTTAGAGGTTCTGCTTTTGATTGAATCTTGACTGATACAGAAACTTAGTCTGAGGTCTACCATTAATAGTGTTAAATACTGAATCATCTCCTTTTGTAGGTGAAAAACAACACTGGAATCTATTCTAAATGAACTCACTTGAATATGCCATTCTCTGAATCAGAGGAAATATACTTTATTGTGTGATTCAGAAATACTTTACTTGACCTAAATTTTTTTTTTTTTTTTGCTTATTTTTATCCCCTATGTACTTTAACTCTTAAAATTGGCAATTCCTTCTTTTGAACTGGCTTTTAAAATGTGTATTTTCACATTTTTCTTAACCTTTTGACTAGCTTTGAAACTTATGAATATTTAGCTGGTGGCTTTTTTTTTTTTTAACCCTTAAATTTTTATCTTCTCTGATTTGCTCATCTGCTTCCAAGTGTACTTTATCCTCTTATTGCACTTAAATCTATTTGCTACATTTAATTACTTTTGAGGTAAAAATGGGGTGTAGGTAATAAGTGGAAATGAATGTTAAATATTTTCTTCAGTTCAACACTTGTTTTAGTAAAGGGACTTATGTAAATATAAATTTTAAGTTAAGTATTAAGGGGAATGTAGAAGTTTTCCAATTTCTTACAAATATGACATTGTAAACTTTCAAGAGCAGAACCCAAACTGATAAAGTAAAACTGATATTATAGTATACTCAATAATGTATAGATGTTTAACTAAACATGAATTATGCTCAACTATTTCTGTACTCAGTAATCTATCACTCATTCATTTCTTTTCTTTTCTTTTTTTTTTTTTGTTTTTTCGTGACCGGTAAGGGGATTGCAACCCGTGGCGTGGTGTTGCCCGCACCGCGCTCAGCCAGTGAGTGCACAGGCCATTCCTATATAGGATCCGAACCCGCGGTGGCAGTGGCGCTGCACTCCCAGCGCTGCACTCTCCCGAGTGTGCCACGGGGTCAGCCCCATTCATTCATTTCTTAATTGCTTTATTTAACTGAACGGAATCAAATATCTAGTATTAGGGAAGAACAATGTTAGATGCTGGAAATAAAGTTTTTCGACACATAGCTACTGAGGAAAACAAATAAAAAGCAACAATACAAAAAGTACAACACATCGTGTGTTAAGCACTATGCGAGAGAGAAGTACAGAGAACAGAGACTGAGGGTGAGATATTCTTAACCCAGGTTGGAAAAAACTCAGCTCAGAACAGTGTTGTCAGGAAAAGTCTATCAAGGATAAAACCAGAACTAAGTTTGGAAGAGAGTGAATGAGTAAGAAGGAATAGAAAGCTGTTGCAGAGAGGCAGTTAGAGGCATGAAGATAGTGTGCCTTTTGAGAACTGCAAATAGATATCAGTGTGGTTGAATGTTAAAATATGCAGGCAGATGACAGGGAAGGTTTTGTGAGCACAGAATGTGTCCTGCCAACAAGGTTGGGCTTTATCCCAAGAGAAAATAGAGTTCCAAAAGTATTTTTTAAATGGGAGAATAATAATATCACACTTAAGTTTGACATCTCCACATGTATACCTAATAATCATCTCAAATTCAACATGTGTCAAAAAGACCCATCCTTTCCTTCTGAAGATTACTCTTCCCCCAGGCTTCTCCATCTCAGTAAACAGCGATGCAATCTATTGAGTGCTTGAGCCAAAAATTTAGGCATCTTCCCTATTTTTTTTCCCTTTCCTTGCATTTCACATTCAATTCATCAGCCAGTACACTGACCATATTTCCTGAACATATTCTGAATTCATCCACTCCTCTCCATAACCACTCCTTGTAATGTAGACTAAGTCACTTGTTTCTTTGTTCTCTGAAATAGCATTCTAAATAATTTAGACTACCTATCCAGTTTTCCTTTGCTTCATAGGTCTTTTAATTCTCTGCATAAGATCTGTTATTCTCTGACAGTATATTTTTCTTGCTTATTTTAAATATCTACTTCTTGAATGGAAATTCCCTGAAACTAAATACTGGCCTTATTCGCTAACACATAGAAAAATGTCCAAGAAATAGAGTGCATTTAAGAAATTTGTGTTGCATTAATCAACGAGTATGTAAGAATCCTTAGTCTGTGTAAAGTGTGATTTAGAGAGGGGCAAGCCTAGAGACAAGGGTGTTTTAAAAGGCTTTAAAAAAAAAAAAAAAAAAAAAAAAAAAGCAAAGGCTGCTTTTGCCACTACACTGGTTTCAACGGCAGCCCTGAAGAGCAGTTCCTGCACACCGGCAGAGTGCTACCTCAAGTGCCTTATGAAATTCAGCTTTCCTGTCTCAGGGCATCTTTGTAGAATAGCCCTGAAGTTCACAAGAGTTAATGCTCCTGGGGCTGCCCTTTCAACTAAAGGTGAAAGGAAGACAAGGTATAAAGACCTACTTTCCATTCTTCAGAGGGACACATTCTACATAGTTCTGTAGAACTTCACCTGCACTCTGAGCCCCATTGCTCACTGTGGTAACCAGCACAAAAACATGCCTGTGATTGACTTTTCTTCCTTCTCAGTCTCAATCTTCCAGCTCCCTTATTTCTGCTCCCCAGTCAACTGAAGTCACCTCCCCAGTTAACTAGAGTCATTTCCCAAATCAACTGGGGTCACTTCCCCAATCACAGAAACTCAGATTAATACAAGCCTTTTGGACAAATCTGAGCAAAAAGAGATGAAGAGTTTCAAGCTCTATGTGTGACGAAATTGACAGGATTTTGAGATTGTTTCATTGGAATCATGGGAAGAAAATATAGGACAGGATTTAAGGGTGATTCTCAGGTGTATGTTGATGTAATCCATTTTAGTGAAAAAGAGGAGGAAGACATAGGAGAAATAGTTCAGTTTTCCAGTACAACAGCCAAGTACAGACGTCCAGAAAGTAGTCAAATGTGAAAGTATAGAGCTCAGAAAAAATTCTGGAAAGCAATTACTGTTTCTTGAAGTCAGCAGCAGCTTGGTGTGGGAAATAGCTGAAGCTTAAGAAGAGAGATCCTATAGGGGAAATAGGTAGAATAAGGAAACAGGAAGAAAAACAATAGATCATTATGCTAATGACCCCTAAAGTCCTGAAAGAAAGAGGAAATATCCACACTTGAATGATTTTAACTATTTAGTGGTACAGTAAGTAGTTCCATTGGTTATTAATTGATATTTTGCACGTATAGTATTCTGTGGTCAAATATATTTGAAAGTTGGCTTAAACATACATAAACATAGTTCTCATTGCAGAAGAGTTTTGACACTTTAAAATAACATGATTTGAGAATTTTGACAATGAGAGATATAATATGTGGCATTTTTCAATATGTATTTGGTGGTTCTCTCTTAGAGAGCCACAGCAAATATTCTTTGGCAAACATTAGCCTCACTGCACTTCAAGTTTCTTTCTAGTTTGGGTACCCAATAATTACTAAAAGTTGAACTGGTCTCTAAAAATGGTTTGTTTCCTGATTCTATAGACAATAAACCTTCCAGGCTTCAGGTATCCTACAAATTGCAATAAATTTAAAACAAGTAGAAATCCTTTTTTTAAAGAGTGAACTCTGGTGTTAAAACATTCTTGGTGAAATTTAAAGCATGACAGGGAACAATGGAAAAATATTTAGATATTCAGAGATTTAGGAGATAATTTTAAAAATAAACCTTCTTATCCTGGATATCCCTGCCAGATTACCTGGTAGATACATGATTATGGTGTTATCTTGGCTGGCACAAGGATAAGAGCACCCATCCTTGTGTTTCCTAGCCCCAGGGAGACTCAGCTACTAAAGGTCTCCAGACCTGACTCCATCCAGAGCTTCAGCCTCTCTCATCAAACAAGGTCTGAGAGTGATGGATGATCTTAGTCCAGCAGACAATCTTCAAACCCCTCATGAACACGTGCTTGACCAAGCTGTGGCCTGACTCTCTTGTCCTGGTTCTGATTGCTGTCTCTGTATGATTGTCTCATTTTTGGATTGATACTTCCATTTTTATCCAGGTGAGGAGCCTTGCCCTGAAGTATACCCTGTTTGTTTGCAGCTCTGACAATGTGACAAAATCTTGGTAGTCTTTGTCAGGGGCACTGATGAAGTGAATGTGGTATGTGAAAGGTGTCCGTATATTTTAGCTTCTGACTTGCTTAAAACTAGATGGATTCTATTGTAAACAAATTTTAGCATTCCACTGAGTATAAATATACCACTACCTGGAGGCACCTGCTGCTGTGCTCATCTATTTTAATAATTACTCTAAAGGAAACATAAACAAGACTTATTGCCAAAGCTGTCAAAGACATTGTGATGTGGATGCTATTAATGAGCAGGCAAAGTAACTATATATACATATAAATATACATATTATTGTAGTGTATTTTCATCATAGATAATCTCCTATTCAGATTTTACTAATTAAAACAGATGGCTAGAGAAAACGACTTAGAAGTTTATTGTCCAAAATGTAAGATTGAGAGAGGGCAAACAAAGGCACATGTTCACCCTCTAATTCATTCAACAGATATTCACTGAGAACTGCATGTCACTCACTATTGCATATGTAGGAAATAGAATTATAGGGAGAGATAAAAGTCCTTTCCCTTCACGGGCCACTCAGTGAGTATATTCATAACACATCTGCTCTTAAAGTAAATTCAACTTATTAAGGACAGTCCATTGGTTCAAGTACGAGATTTTGAAACTTCTATTCTTATAGTAGATAAAAAGAGTAAGTAAACCAAGAATAATTTCTGGTAGGCAAAAAAACTGTGATTATTTGATTTTTTTTTTTTTTTTTTTTTAACCTCTACTATGTTTAATAAGGAATTGAACAGTTTTTATTGTGGGGATTTAGAGACAAAGGAAAACGATGGGAATTATTTTTAAATGCTATGTTTTCTAAAGTATTAATTTGTTCACAAGCATGATTAATTATAATACAGATAACCAAGAATTGCTTTAATTCTGTATCTCAGTCCACAAGAAATTGAAGTAAAGAGGGAATAATGAACTCAGGTGAGTACAGGAAAAGTTTTCAGTACAACTAGGGTCTCATCTCTATTTCCCTGTCCTTGAGCTTCTCTACTGTATCTGGAAGACTCTTTTCTTTCTCTGAAAGTTTGTTCTCTGCGAAGACTTTGAGACTCGCTTGTCACAAACAGCATTCTTATTGCTCAGGGGAGGTGCTCACTCATAACCTGATTCTGCTAATGGTTATCTAACCTATTTGATATATCTTTGCAATTTAAAACTGTTTACCACTACCTCTTTCATAAAATTCTCATCTTATTTTGCTTTAACAACACCATTACTTCCATTCTCCTTTTACTCATATTTCTTCTCAGTTTATTCTTTGTTTAACCACATCTTAAATATTTATGTTACCCATGCTCTTTAATTCAGTCTCTTTGTTACTCATCAATGAAACATGGTTTGAAGATGCTTAGCTAGCATAAGGGAATATATAATCTGCAGCTATGACATCCACTGCATCATTAATTCATTAATTCATTAATTCACTAAATCTTTAATGAAATGGTCTTTTCTATACATGATTATTCCCGATTCAACATGTGGCCTCATTATTCTACCACTGCATCTAGAAAGATAATTAAGATTAAAAGTATCAGCAGAACTAGATACATACTACAATTCAATGGTTGACAAATAATAGAAACCACTCTACTCAACTTAGGAAGCAAAAGAAAAGAAAAAGATTAATTGGAGAAATAGTGTGGCAGCTTAAAAATCCAAGTGTAGGGAGGTAGTTGAGCTTTGGGAACAAATTAGGACCAGATATTCAAATGTCACTGTTTCTGTCACTTTGTATTAGTGGGGCTGTTGCCACAATAATACTGCATATGTATTTTTTCAAGAATTCATACAAAAAGAATTTATTTTTCTTGCTCATAGGTCTATAAGTTAGCATGGGAAGCTTGCTTCGGGCTATGGCTTGGCTGGGCATGGCTGGGCTTCCCTCCAGGTTGAGGATTAGATTTAGAAATTATTTGTGTGCTTTCTCATCCTTCTTTGACTAAAAGATACCTGGAGAATGTGCTTCTCATATTGAATCCCAGGAGTATATAAGTCTGAGCAGAAATAAGGAATGCCTATTACAGCCTCAGCCAGCAACTGACTTACTGAACTAAGAGCTACGTTCCACTGATCAAAGCAAGTCACATGGCCAAGTCCTACATCAGTGGGACAAGGAAATATACTCTACCTCAAGTGAGAGGTATTACAAAGCCACCTAACAAAGGGGTACTCATAAAGAATTGGGGAAGAATGATTCAATCCACCATACTCCCTCATGCTGTCTATTCATCATGAATTATATATAATAATTAAGGGCATTAAAGACCACTCAGTCTCCCAGGCTAACAGCCTCAGACATTCCTTTGACATATCTGTATCCATAATTCCCTATATCTAGTCAATCACAAAGTTTCCTATATTCTTTTCTCTCACCTACATCCTTTCTTTCATTTTTATGGCCATTGCTTGACTTTAGATTTTATTGCCTTTATATTATTACTTAAATTTATGTTATCTCATAATAATATAAATATAACATGTATATAATTTAAGTGTAAATGTTACTTGTAAAGAACCACTATACCCTCTGAACTGGTTGTCCTGCCCACAGCTTCTCCATACTGTTGTGCAGTGTCTCCATGGCACTAGAGTTTCACATTTCACTCTCGAGAGGACAATTCTGGGATTCTACTTCTCATCTGAAAGATCTTTAATTATTTCTCATTTTCAGAAATTAAAATTCCTTAGTGTGGAATAGAAGTTCTTTTATAGTTTTCTCCCAACTTATTTTTTAAGTTTAGTTTTCTTCAGTCACCCAGCATGAACCCAGACTCCAAAGACAAATAACTACTAGCCATCCCTGTATAATTCTATGTGTTTTTTATAGGAATGTCACCTTTAGGTCTTCCTATTACGTACCTCTTAAATCTCTGCTTGTGATTTCTTCTTTAGGCCCAACCTGAAATTTCACTTCTTCTGGGAACCTTTACCTGAGGTAGTCCTTCCTTCTTTGGTCCCACCACAATACTTCGTGTATCTAACATATTATTTGCCACATTACCTGAAAGTTTAGTAGTAACTATTTTATATACCATATTTTCTTATCCCTGCTTTAAATCTATGAGGTGAGCATTATTATCTCCATTTTACTGATGAATAAATCAGGGTTCAGAAAATTCAAATAACTTAACCAAGGTGTAGTAGATTGATTTATGTCCCCCCCAAACTTATTGGAGCTTGAATTGTGTCCCCTGAGTTTTGTGTATTAGAAACTTAGTCCCCCCTGTAACTGTTAAGAGGGTGGGAAATCCTGTTATGGTAATTGAAAGGTGGTAATTGAAGAGGTGATTGGATTGTAGGATCACGCAGTAGTGAATGGATTAAAAATGGTGGTCGGGGTGTGGTTCTGAGGGCTTTAAAAGAAGAGGAGAGTCTGTCTTCCTCTCTCTCTGCTCTCTCTCTTTCCACCATCTTGTAATGTGAGACCCCTGGGTCACTTTTGCCACCACCAAATGGACTTTGGACTTCCCAGCCTCAGAAACTGTAAGCAATAAATGTCATTTTTCTCTATAAATTACAGTTCCAAGTATTTTGTTATAAGCAAGAAAAAATAGACTAATACGTAAGGTCAATGTGCTTAGTAAGGGTAAAGAACAGGCATTTTTGACCCCATGAAATGAGTTTTCAGATGCTACACTACAATGTTTCGTAATGCATAATTACAGATTTATATGTCTATCTATTTTTCTACTGCTGTGAGTTAATCAAAACAGGGACTTATTTTTATTCATTTTTGTGTTATAAGCCAGTACTCTTTTCCTCAAATATCTGTTGAACAAATTAAGGCATGAATAACTAAGAACTGAAGCGAAGTAGAGTAGAACTGACTGTCCACTGACAGATACCTGGCAGCATAGTAAAAAACAAACAAAACAACAACAACAACAAAGAGAGAATTATAGAGAAAAAATCTGGAGTTAGAAGAATTGAGAGTGAACTTAGAGAGGGAGAAATTGTAGGCTTTTTCTAATGGATGCCAAGGGAAATTGCCTTATAAATCCAAATCTGTGCCCTCCAGAATTTCCAACAACCTAAAGAAGGAAATGTCAGTGTAGTATAGTACATATTTAATTTTATTTTCTTCCTGTTGTAAAAATGACTCTGTGCTGCTTTGAGAGAGAAAGTGTTTGCTTTTACTTTTTGCATAATTTCCTGGGGAAAACTGCTATGTTTATGGTGGGGAAGGGGAGTGATGGGAAACTTCAAATTTGGCATTATTATGCAGAACATCTTGAGACTGCTGTAAATACATCATAAACTGCCTTTCTTTTTAGAGATCTAATTCCTATTCCTCAGACTATAATTATAAACATAAACCCTTTAAGGCACTTTCTTGTCATCTCCACCTGAATGTTCTATCTTGTTTTATCTGTGATTTTTTCTTCAGCTTTATTAGTTTAAAGGGCCCTTGGCTACTCTCTAATGAGAGAAAACCAGCTTTCTGTAGCCTAGGTCACCCTCTATTGCGTGGAGGTAGAAAGAAGGAAGTTCATTGGGAGGTAAAAAATTAAAAACAAAACAAAACAAACAAAAAAAAAAAACAGCAAAACCCAAAAAAGAATACACCTGGCAGACTGAATCTCCCCACCTTTTTTTTTGTAACTGCCAAAATCAAGAACAACTTGCCTGATAGTGAATTTTATTTTTTGCTTGACAAAAGTAAAGAAAAAAAAAAGCACTACTCTACAATATTTCCCCTTGGGGAACTAGCCTTATCGGGGTGTTCTTCATCTCTCCTGTGATCTCTAAATGCTGACAAATCTGCTCAATAACAAGCCCTGGTCTTCCTTCTGGACCCCCAAGTTCTCTCCTTACAGCAGTTGGCCTGGGGCGAGGTTTTTCAATGGTGTCAGCTTCTAGCCAGCAGCTTGCATCCTACTGCAAAATTTATGGAGCATGCTGCTGAGAACAATGTGGCTCCCTGGGAAGATGACTGGGAACTGGCAGAGGAGTTTTGTAGGTCTGAACTCTGCAGCTGGGCCACTGACTGTTCCTTCATCTGCTTGGACTTCAAAAGGTTGCATGCCTTGTTATCCGTTTTGCACTCCTAACCAAAAGCTACTTTAGGAGCGCTTCTTAGAAAACATTAGAATATTTTGCAGAGATCGCTCTTATGTAAGCTTCAAGTTTCTAGGGTGATAGGGGAGAGAAAGGAGTGATGTGTTTGACTGGTTAGTTATCTGATCTGTCTCCATTGCAAGTGACCAGAAGGTAAAAGAAAGAATGGGTTGTATTAAAGGGTAGCTGTAGCATCTGGCATGGTGCCTACCATTCACTATACACTAAATGAGTAGTTGGAGAGGAAATCGAGTGTAGACTCTGAAGCTAGATTGCCTGGATTTAAATTCTGGCTCTATTTCTCATCAGCTGCATGAACACTAGTAGTTACTTAACCTGTGGTTACCTCAGTTTTCTCATCTACAGCATAGGGACTGTCTAAACATTATGTGAGAAAAAGCATGTACGTTCTTATAAGTGTATCTGCCACATAGCCAGTGCTTAATTAATGTTAGTTATTTGTTGAAAAAGAACATAAATAAGTAGAAAAATTAATCCTAGCCACTTTCAACATTCATTTTTCCTAATTCTTTAAATAATATCTGAGTTATGGATGAAAATAGCCACACTTTTTCATAGCTATTGCATTCCGGAAAGTGACCTAAGAGAAAAAAGATCTGCGTGTGAGTGTATATACGTATATATCACATATTATGTACTGTATTGTATACTATATATTACATATGCTACATTATATGTTTATGAATTTATATATATTTATTTCTTATATCTGGTACATAGAAATCTGATTTATATATGTATCAATATATCACTCTGTATTATATAATATTACATTCTATATAATCTTATTTTTAAGCCCACTTCTGATACTACTGCTAAATTTGTTATCAGTATGTTTGCAGAGGGGAGAATGACTAATTTGAAATCTGAGTGTCTAGATTTTGGTTCTAGTTGTGTTAGATGCCTGAGAACAGAAATTTTTTTTATTGGCTTTTCAGGGCACAATTTCATTTGGGCCAAAATAGTCTCCTCCAAGCAGCACATTCTGACCTACTGAAACAGCATGAAGGTGGAAACCATTTGAATGTAAACGTAAGACAGGTGGGAATGATGATGAAGGGGTTTACCTTCTAATTTTCCTGGCTCATACTGTCACTCAGTGTGAGTTTGCCTCTCAGTTTTCGGTTGGTTTATTTAAATGCAGTTCTTCCCCAAAAGAAGCTGATGGAAAACCATGAGAGTTATTAGTCATTTTCACTTATATGTACAAAAAAACAAGTCTAAGAGATTTCTTAGATGTGTCCTGATGCATTCAGTTCCTATTAGGGACAGGATTTGGCCAAATTATAAATCAAAAGTAGCCATTCAAAAATGGTGGGAAAAGTTTGGATCAGATAGAGTTGGATATGATTCTTGCTATAGAATGAATGTTAGTGTCCCCCTCAAATTCGTATGCTGAAATCCTAAGCCCTCTAATGTGATGATATTAGGAGGTGAGGCCTTTGGGAGGTGATTAGGTCATGAGGGAAGAACTCTCATGAAAGGGATCAGTGCCCTTATGAAAGAGGCCCCCAGAGAGTTCCCTTGCCCCTTCCACCACGTGAGGACAGAGTGACAGGGCATCATCCGTGAACCAGAAAGCAGACCCTCACCAGATGCCAAATCTGCCTCCAATTCCTTGATCTTGGATTTCCCAGCCTCCAGAACTGTGAGAAATTAATTTCTATTGTTTACAAGATATCCAATCTATGGTATTTTTGTTAGAGCCTGAACTAACTAAAATAATTCTTAACTTCACCACTTGCTAGCTCGTGATCCCAAAGTTTTAGATTTCTGAGTTTCTTCATTTATATTTAGATACCTCAGTATTATCTCTCTGAGCCTCAGTTTCTATACAGGGATAATTAGACCTCCTTACTGTTGGTATTAAAAAATATTTAAGTTACTTCAACTTGGAACATTTTATAGCAATTTTATATTTTTTAGTGATCCTAGATCCTGTCACTAATACAGTAATTGATTGTAATTGTCAAAGCATAGCCCAAGTTCTGATCAGGTGAAAATAGCATAGGTTTAGGAGCAGATTAAGTGGATCTCAATTTTAGGCTTTATTTACTAGTTCAATAATCTAGACCAAGTTAACAGATAAATATTAGAGTCTCAGTTTTCTCACTGGTAAATAGCATATACTGAACCTGAGGATTTGCTAAGCTATCTAGATAGTGTTCAATATGCATTAGTTTTTTCATTTCCTTCTTAAAATAGGAATTTGCTGTTTTTCTGTTTTGCTTGAAGCAGAGGAAATGAAATCCTAAGACATTGACTTACAAGTGTCACAGTTTTGTGCTTTTGCATCTTTTTCTTCTACCTAGAATATTATTTTTTCCTTTCTTCTCTACCTGGTACACCTTATTTTTTATTCAATGCCCATCTTAAATATCACATGTCTGAAATATTACTCATCTCTTTTAATGTTAATATAATGAACTAACATTTTTGAAAACATACTCTATCAGACATCAATGTAGCCATTTGCAGGAATTATTCTGTTCAGTCCTCACAACACCTTGTATTTTGAGTATCTCCTTGAGATTGGAGAAGTTAAGTGATGGATCACACCACTCATATGTCACGGAGAAGTAGTGGATCTCAGATTCTAACCCACATTTATATATTCCTGAAGTCCTAAGCAAAATTTTTTTCTGTCCTCTTTTTTTCTTCTCTCAAATGACTATTTACTTATCTTTCTTTTAACATGTGTACGAATTTAGTGGAATCATTTTCACAAGCTGTCTTTTCTATTAAACAGTGACTATCTCAGAGGCAAGGGCCTTGATTTGTTCAACATTGCACTCTAGCTCCTGCAGCACTGTCTGGCAGATATTAGATATTCAATTAATTCCTGGGTTAACATGTGCTCCAAACATTGACACTGAGTTTCCAAATAATCAATTTATCATAAAATATAGTTATTAGCAAAGCGATGCTTAGCAGGATACAATCTCCTGTATCATTCAGAAGATTCTGTAGGACAAAGAAGTACTTTAGGAGAAACACATCATTATAAATATTAGTTATCAACAACCAGTAAGGGTAAAAATATGTTTTGTTTAAAGTAATACCTTTCCTGTAATTGTACATTTCCAAGTAATCTAGTGACAGCCACATTTCTTGGCAGCTGTTAATATTTAAAATCTCAGTACGGACCACGCAGACTTACACACATTATTCATCAGTCTCTCCAGTAAAATATTTGTAGAGAGACTGACAGAAAGATCATTTGGGGGATTTATGTAGATAACTTGAAGTTAAAAAGCTACATAGCCTAGTATCCTAGTGTTCTACAGATAATTAATTAAGTCAAATTAATGAGGGAGCCAGATTTTTCCCATTAATGTTAGCAATTTAAAACTTTAAAAATAACACCTTTTCCAACCATATATAGAAGATGCAAAATTAACTGACCTCATTTGATTGGTTATCTATTTTTGTAGGTCCCTGAAGTAGCAAACAATTACTCTTGTCAGTTTGTGTTACAGTCTTGGAAAGATCTAGGACAACCTTTTTTATTTTCTTCTTTTTTCATCATGTTTAAATGCAGACAACAAGGACACTTCACAGGCTTATGCCAAAGACATCAATCGTTTTTTAATGAGGCCATAACCCTGAGCAGGTCATGGAATATTAAAAATAAATGAACATATTGCTGTCACTGGGGATTGTACTCTCTGGGCTGAAGGATATCGATAAGGAAACATAATACTAGGACACAATACACTGAACTGCCTACATTTCAAAAGGCTGTTAATTAGCAGACACTCTAGGAATGGCCCTCACCCATGTCTTTGACACACTCAAGTTATGTTTGGGTAAGGGAGAACCATGTGCTGCTTTTCTCAATAGAGGACCAATTGGCTGAGACACATGACCAAGCTTTATCTGCACAATCAATTGGGAGAATTAAAAGATCAGTCTTTCAATAGAAAAGATTTCCCTTTTCATGGTCCTGTCTAGCAAGGAGATTCTCCTCATAAATGAGCCAGAATGAGAGCAATAGTTTGTGAGGACCTAGACAGGATCAGTGAGAATATTGAGGGAAAGGGAGAATTGAAAGTGAAGGTAGGGTGTTACTAGAATGACATTGAGGCTCTTCACCTCTAGCTCCTCCTCTGTCCCTGTAACTTCATCTTCTACTGCTCACTACCACACAACGAGTGTAGAAGCAAGATAGACCTCCCTTATTTCCTGTTTACACCTGCTCTGTAATCTGCAGGCCGTGGTAGATGTTGTTGGCTTCACCTGGAACAGCCTTCTTGCTTACCCTCCTGAATGACACCTAGTCATGACTCCAGTCTCAGTTCATGTGCCACCACTTCTGTGAAGCCCTCCTAACTCCTTCCATCAGGCAGTGCTGGCCCATCGTGGAAATCTGTGGCAAACATGGTTATAACAGTCCATGAATTTTCCATAACAAGGAGCTGTCTCCAGGAAGCAGCTTCTCAAGCAGGGACTGTAATTTCCAGATTTCCTGTCACCCACGTGAATTCCTTAACTAGTTTTGTTGTGACCTGTGGACAGAAATAATGTGTGCTACTTTTAGGTTAAGTTGTTTAAGTGGTTGTGTCCTTTTCCCACATCCTCCAGCTGAATACAAATACTGAAAGACCACAGAGGATAGCTGAGGAAGAAGAGACTGAATGACACACAAAGAAAAAATACCTTTCTGCAATCTGGGATCATCTACATTCAAGCTATTGAACTTTGGGATTGATTAATTTTACCAACTAGGGTCTCTCTTAATAATGTAATATCTAAGACATCGTTCAATATATTGGCTCTGTGCTATAGAAACTACATTTTAAAATTAACTAATTATAGTATGATACAATTCACATCTCCTACTTAGGAAAAATGTGTGGTCACCTTTGTAGATCAACTGCCTAGCAAACTGGCCACACCTTAATAGGGACACATTAAAATAGTAATGATGATTCATAACTACTTTTTAATGAGCACCTTCTGTGCACAGTAATATATGTTTTCTCCTTTAATCTGCAACAACCGTGTGGTGAGTACTAATATCTGTGTTTTCCAGTTGGTCATAATTGTTTATTCACTCAAGTATATGATGATTACTGATTCTGTCCCATACATTTTGCAAGGAGCTAGAGAAAAAGCTATGAAAAAATAAACAAACATGTTTTTGTTCTTTCAAACCCTATAGTCAGTATAGTGCATTCATATCCAAATTTTATCTTCCATGTCACTGGGGAAGCTTTTTAAAAATACACATCCTCACCAATCTATGAGTCCTTGGTCACATAGTCACACAGCATAGTAGTGCTGGAATGTTAACCAAATCTTTCTACTTCAAAGCCAGTTTTTTTTTCAGAATTAAAGAATTATCATGTTGTGTTACGTTCCATGAAGAACATTGATTGTGAGATCAGTGGATTTTACTTTTTGGCTGTCATAATTTGTTCCAAAATTATTTTTTGTTCCAAAAATGGTATGAAATAATTGCTGTATATTGATGTACTGAGAAGAGTTCTTAGGGCATTTTTCTTGATGTCTGATGAACCAATTTATTATCTGAATTCCAATTGCATTCTTTTTATGTAAATGAAATTTTATAGATAACCTTCATGTCTACAAACTAAAAAATGATATAATACTTGATTTCTTTTCTGCTCATGTCTGTACAAACTCGTAATGCTGTTCTTACAACCATGTAACAATCCTCCTCTTGCTTGGAGTCTGAAATTCAATTGTTCAATAGTTAAAATTCATTCATACATTATGGATGATACTAGTTTGGAGCTAAGCTTCCTTTCCGACTTTGTTTGCATGTTAGCTGAATTTCTCTGTGAGCGTATCTCTTATCAATACCCATCCAAGGAAACTAGCTTGAAGAATAATTGAGAGTGCATTTGGGCAATAAGAAAACAAAGCTCTTTGTACTTTTTGAATAAATTTCAAGGAATGCATAGCAAATATCTCATTCAGTAAATGCGTTTATACAGTAGGGTAGACTACAAATGCTGGGTCTTTTGTCAGAAGGCAGTGACTGTGGCTCTAGGAGCTGCTATTCCCCAGGAGAAGCTATATAGAATAATTGTTATGAGTACAGGTAGCGCAATGACTTCTCTCACTGTGCAAAGAATGAAAATTATCCCTGATCATTAAGAGGCTTATATATGATAATGAATGTATAGTTCCTAGCTACAGTGACTGGTGCATATGTTCTCAGCAAATGTTAATTTTGAATATTATCCTAAGATACATTGTAAAAATGTAATTTTCTACTTAAACTGAAAAATGTCAGTAGGGTTGAGCAATTTGTCTGACTCCTACTATTGAACACCGACTTTCAAATTTTCCTAAGTCCTCTTACCAGAGTTTCTGAGTTTTGCTTGGTTCACACACTATTGCCGTGAACCGAATTTTCCCCAGGTAGAATTACAGCTGGCAATGCTTGAGCATCTGCTGCACAGCAAAGCAGGAGAGATGAGCTTCTCTACAGATTTCATTTCATTCGTAATTCTTATTTTAATATCATCTGCAACAATGTTTCTATTAATCATTTTCATCAACTTGCAAGAAAAATTATTTGACATATTTTCTCTTTGCTCTTTTTTTCCAGTACCAACCTCACATGTAGACACCACTTATATCTGTTAGAAAACTGATCTGAGAACTAACAATGAGAACAGAATTGGGTTTTAAATGGAAAATATGGAATTATATTACTAAATGCAATTGAACTTCAAGCAGCAAAATAGATGTTCTAATCTCTTTTGCAATTTGGCAAAATGGGACTGACTCTACTTCCAGTTTTTATATTCTCCCCAACAATTCTTTTCTCAACGAATCATAGCAAAGACATGAGATTATTAAAGCAGAGACAAAAACTCTCCCGTTTGGCTGTACTTTGTTGTAAAACTGTTTTGCTTTACTTTGGTTTTTGGTCATTAATATTTTAGAAATATTTATATTTGCTTTTTTTTCGTATTCAGAAGACTAAATGTGGGCTTAGGGTTTTATGCAAAGAGAATACTAACTTTTTGATATTTAACCAAAGTTTAACAAATCTATCTGGATTATTCATATATTGTGATTACACTGAGAAACTGTTCAGATACAGATTCTCCTTCAATGTTTAAGTGCCTCAGGGCTACAAATAAAGCCACAACATTTAATCTGAATGCTTTTGGAATAAGATAGAAAATGACAAATTTACCTCCTGAAAACAAACAAAATCAAAACTCTCTTCTGTCATCTCTACAAAGACAGAAAATAAAGACAACAATAAAATACACTGACACATATTTATAACTCAAAAATCATAATCTATGATGGCTCTTCTCAACAAAAAAAGTACACATGTCCTTTTTTCCTTTATCCATTTATTTCTAGTACAGTTTATTTAGGATTCGTCATACACTTTGATCGAGTTTGGATGTGTTGTCCCCTCCAAAACTCATGTGGAAATTTGATCCCCAATGTGGCAGTGTTGGAAACTGATTGAGTCATGGGGGCAGATCCCTCATAAATGGATTAATGCTCTCTGGGGGTGGGGGTCCTGAGAGAGTTCTTGCTCTATTAGTTCCTGTGAGAGCTCATTGCTTAAAAAGACCCTGGCACCTCCTCTCTCTCTCTTCCTCTCACCATGTGATCTGCTTGTACCCGCCGGCTGCCCTGCCACTTTCCACCATGAGTAGAAGCAGCCTGAGGCCTGTGCCAGACACAGCTGTCCCAGAATTTTAAGCCAAATAAACCTCTGTTCTTTATAAGTTACCCAGTCTCAGATATTTCTGTTATAGCAACACAAATGGACTAATACACACTTTCACTAATTTCCAGTGGAACGTTTATTTATCTACCTTAAACTATGGAACCCTTGGCATGGTCTCTATGCCTATCTGCATAAACTGTGACTGTATTCTTCAAATTATATGACACTTTTTTTTTTGACATTTGACATTGTCATTTGTCTCCTTTAACATTTTCTTTGACTTACACATTTTCTTATTTTTTGCCATCCATTTTTTACTCTTAAGAAACTTATTTCTATCTTACAATTGTGTTTGAATCTTTTCCACTAATTTTCCTGACTTTAATTTCTTCCTTTTGCCCATCCTATTCAATTGTAACAAATAAATTCCTAAGTCATTCCTTTCTCACTTCTCTGCTCAGAAGTCTATTTCTTCCCAATACCTGTTTCTTCTACAGCCTTCCAAGAACTTATTTAATGGCAATTTTTACTTCTCTATTGTTTCAGTAAAACATTTTATAGTCATCCTTAATTCTCTTTTCTCACATCTACTTGCACATCATTCAATCAGATGATCATTTTTGCTTTGCATTAATTGTGTTGAGAAGCCAAACTATTTTCACTCTTTCATTGCCACCTCCCTGTGGATTAAGCTTCATTTGTCTACAGCTGCACAGATTACTCCAAATTACTCTGAAACCTTGTGACTTAAAGCAATATTTTATTTCTCTCCCTTGCTTTGGGTCAAGGTGGCTAGGTGAATGGTTCTTAATGAGGTCTCATTCACAGTCAGATGGTACATGAAACTGGATGTCCAATATAGCATTCTCACTTGGCTGGAAGCTGATGCTGGCTGTTGACTGGAGCTCAACTGAGCCTGTCAACTGGACCATTTTCATATGGCCTTTCCATATAGCTTGGGTTTCTTACAGCATGGTAGCTAGGTTTTGAGCTGGAGCTTCCCAAGAGTAAGCTTTTAGAGACTTAGCTCAAAGCTGCAAGACTTCTTATGAAGTTCTTCTTCTACAAAGCTGCAAGACTTCTTATGAAGTTCTTCTTCTACTTCCATTTTATCTTAGTCAAGTAAGTCATTAAGTCCACCCCAGATTCAAAGGAAGGGGAATGAGGCTCCCCCTCTTAATGTTGAAGAGCAACATGTGCATAATATGGGGAGGGCAGGAATTGGTGGAAGTGACCTTGGAGACTCTTGGTCATAGCCTCTCGCTGCTCTCCTTGTTTCTCTCTTTGCCCTTCTTTATTAATGCAGAATCATTAAGAGTAATCCATTCCAAATAGGTCAGATTACGTTAGTCTTCTGCTCAAAACCCGGCAATGGTTCCCCATCTTACTTAAAGGACAAAGTCCTCATAATGACCTATAAAACCATTCACAATTTAGCTCCCTGTTAGCTCTGTAAACTTATTTTCTACACCCATTGCCATTGCTACTCTGTTTTAGCTACACTGGCTTCCTCATAGTTTTCCTTAACACTCCAAATATTTGCCTGACCTAGAGCATTTTCACTGGCTGGTGAAAGGATGAGGCACAAACGCAAGGCAGCTCGCCAGAGAAGTTCCGATTTATTTAGCGAGTACATCTGTTTTATAGGGTTAGAAGACAGTTGATAGGTTTACAGGGGACACAGGGCGTTTGGGGATTGGATGGATTATGTTGCTAAGGGGCCAGGAGCAGGGAGCCTGCGCTGATTGGTGCGCAATTCATGCGGGTGGGAAGGAAAAAGGCGGAAGAGAAGGGTAGCCAGCGCCATGCTGGGGCGCGGCCGAAAAAGGGTTCTCATACTACCTAATAGCTAGTCCCCTTGCCTGAAATGCTCTTCAGTCAGATATTTACATGGTTACATCTCTCATCTGTTTCAAGCCTTTGTTTAAATATCAGCTTCTCAATAACCTGAATATCCAATTTAGAATTACAACTCCTTCCCAGTTTAGGACTTGTAGTCTAAGTCAAGAAGCTTCCTTCTCATCTGCTTTAATAGGGAGCTTGATTTGTTGAATAGTCTGGTGTATTCTCGCTCCTCTACGATTCATTGGAGGTGAGTTTTGGAGAACAATAATTTTGGTTTGGTTTTGGACAATGTTTCATTTTTTGGCAGTGTATATACCTGAAATGTGTCCTGAGTTACCTGTACCTGTCTTAGGCTGTTCCCTCACTGAATAGCTGCATCAGAATTGCCACACCTGAAGAGACTTAGCTTTATCACAGCAACCTATTCTACATTAGTCATATCCCTCCTTTCCTCCACTGATTTGTTCTTTCTCTTCCCAGTATAAGTAATGGCCTCTGTCCTTTTCAGCATTTTGCTTACTTTCAAATTTCTTCCCATCTTCTATTCCTGCTTAACCTCTTCCATGCATCTATGCTCCAGATTCTTACTGTGAATGTATTCAGTTTCATGAGAATATCGTTTAATACAGTGGTTCTCAAAATATGGTTATTGGTGGTTCTGAAGCTCTTTCAAGAGATCCTTTAGATCAAAACAGTTTTCAAAACAGTATAAAAATCTTATATTTGCCTTTTTTACTCTCTTGCTCTACAAAAAGTCAGCATTAAATTCACACCTGTTGAAAAATTAGGTTCTGCAGTGCACCTCAGAGTATCATATTCCGTGGTTTCCAAATGAGGTAGAAACAAGAAGGAAAAACAAAGCACACTCATGTTTTCAAATGGGGTGAACAAAAGAAGGAAAAAATGTAATTGCAAAATTGGGTTTAAGAAAGTTTAATGGCAAAGTCAGGTAAAAAAGACTTGTGTGAAGCTCTGAGAAAGAGACTACCAAAATGTTTTCTTCAGTCAAAGGAATTCCAGTCCTAATTATTAGCACCTAATCAAGATACCTCAATTGTTGAGTATGATTTCTGATTGGCCCATTGTTAATGATACATGAGGTGCTAGACTGAGAACAAGGTTAAGACAAGGTGTCAACAACCACATCTGGAATGGATTGAACCCTCCTTCCCAGCCCTATTGTTAACAGCCTCTTAACACCTTTCTTTTTATACTGCCTAGGGCAGGGAGGGGTAAACTGGAGGCCAGGTAAGACAGTGCAGCTGGAAGTACTTGTCTATCATATATATAACCTTCTTCATGGGAAGAGTTATTCCACACTCTGAATAGGCCTGAGTTTTGCTGGTGTGGACAGTTTCATCTGTTTAAGTACAGCTCATTCTACTTTTGCATACCCCCCCAATAATTCAAGAAAAAAAATTGAATCAAATTAAATACATTGATTGAATACCTATTGTATAGATATAAGTATACTGAGAGATCCTTTATCAACAGATATACTGAGAGATCAAACATAAACAGAACCTAGGCTTTGAATATGTTTCCCAGAAAAGATAATAGAATTATATAGAATAAACCATATTTTCATTTAAAGTCCTCCTTGTAAAATCAGCTGTTCATATTTGTAAGGTGACTTCAGTGGTTCAAGAGAGAGATTATTTTCTAAAAAGAGAGAAAAACTCTCACTCATGTCAAGTATGTACTCAACACCCCACTGCTCTGGTCCACAGCTATAAAAACATGGAGCAACACTAAGGCAGTATGGAAAGAATCTTGTTTCTGGGAGTACTGAGAGCCAGGAGACATAGGTTCAAGTGCTAGCCATAACATTTACCAGCTAAGAATGGTTCTTTGCTTCTGTAGGTGCCATTTTCTTCAACTGCAAAATTAGGAGGACTCTAAACTTCCATGCAGATCTGAAAATCCTATGGCTTTTAGTAAATATGTACTTTTAAGCCCATAGATGTCATGCAAATGCCAGCTTCAGGCACTTATCCTCTGAAGTACATCAATCTGTGTGAAGTGGTCTGTTTTGAGCTAAGTTGTCATTCTGATTTCTGACTGTCTCCCAGGTCCTGTCCCCGCAGTCTCTCAAAGGACAGACCCACTCAACTGTGCAACACGAGCCAAAGAGAAGTGACAGGCAGACAGAGGTCTCAGCCACCAACACGTGTTCTAGCAGGGCACTGCCATAGGCATTCAACCCTTGGAGCTACAAGAGAAATACACTAAATAAAAATAGGTGGATGCATCTCCTTAATCAAAAATCTTGCTAGCTGACATGTTTATAGGGGGATCATGAAGAAAAAGGAGAAATTTGATGATCTAAATTATAGTGATCTTTAATTATGGATAACTAAAGGAGTATATATTTTATGGATACACTAATATTTCAAGATATATAAAAAATTGGTATTTACATCTTTTGTTATTCAATGGATTTATATTAATCAAATGAATTCTTCAGAATGCATTTTGACGTAACCCGACCCCATGGAAACTTTATTGCAAGTTAGCCTTATTGTAAATGTTTGCATGAAATATGTGACTGGCATTTTTAATCAGAACCACATTCATTTGTGTACCCCAAATCCCCTACAGCCCTCATTAAAATGAAAAGTTTTCTGTCTAATAACTCCTGAGGTTGTTGAATTTTGCAAACTCACCATTACCCTTTCCTGAATTTTATTTTACTACTTGGTCAACAGGAACTTTTTGCTGCGTTTGGAGATTTCAGGTCCTTCAATATGTCCAGTGTAAAACTTGGCACTGAATCCAAGCTAGATTTTCCACTTGGGCTTTATGGAGGAGATCCTGGTTAAGTTAAATACTCTGCTAAGATAATAATATTCTCATAATCTCTACTTATTAAGGTGTCAAGTGTGGTGACAGTCTTTATCAGCATTTACTCCTTTTATTTTTTTTCTAACAGTCAGCAATAATCTTCCCTCCTACCCCCAATAGAAACATGTAAGTTGATCATTATTTCTATTTCTGATGGAAGGGATTTGTTTTGCTAAGATACATCCAAAACATTTAAAATATATATGTATATATAAAAGGCATATGAAGTGCTCTTATCTCTGT
The DNA here is from genome assembly GCF_027409185.1 of Cynocephalus volans. Taxonomy (NCBI): domain Eukaryota; kingdom Metazoa; phylum Chordata; class Mammalia; order Dermoptera; family Cynocephalidae; genus Cynocephalus; species Cynocephalus volans. Next base: position 16,391,956 of record NC_084468.1, read on the forward strand.
GATGGTGAAAATTGGTTGACTTCTTTCTTTATAATCTTTTGTATTTTCCAAGCAATTTTGTCTTAATATACATCATTTACAAGTTCTCTCTAAAGAAGTTTCCCCAGAAGTCTTACACATTTATTCATATCCATTGCTGAAAAATTCTCCAAATAGAGATGGAGGATGCTAAGATATTTCAGATAGCTGGCACAGGCCTTCATAGGAAGCTGACAGAGGATGGCAAGAGTTGCAATTCAGAGGTAAAAGGATTGGCAGCTAGAAGCAAAAATAAGGATGTTTTTAGATGCCCAGGATAGGAAACATTCTTTCCCCTTCCTTTGCCATCCAATTCACAGCAGTTTAATGACATTTATTCCATAGGGAAGTGTGTGCCTGCCATCTCAATCGTTGGAACAGTTAGCTTGACTTCCAAGAGTAGCTGCACAGGAGTGTAGAGCAATAAAGATCCTGGAAGCTGGGAATGAGAAACAATTAGAGAACACTTTATTAATGCTTAATGATGTGGAGCAGGCGTACAGCAAAGCTGGTTGTGTGCTCTGTCTTAGCCAATGATGCTCACACAATGCCAGTATGGTATTTCAAATGCCTCTGCTATATAGGCTGTGGATCAAAGACGGCAGAAGATGAAATTATCTGGGGAACGTAGTATGGCAGACTGGAGAGAAAGCAGAAAATGGCCACCATGGATCCCACGGTCAATCTCAGTGCAGTTTGGGGAAATGTTTTATACTTTCCATATTTGATTCTTTAAGCCTAATTCCTAATAGGCATGGTTAAATCCCACTGAGAATTTCTGTTCCTAATAATGCATTAAGCATCTCAGTTGGAAGGTCCCATAAAGCATATTCCCTTGATTTTTTCTCTATCACACTGCAGCAAAAAGGGGTTTAAAAAATACTGCACAGGTGCAAAATTCAGCTGTTGAGGGTAAACTCTGTTCTGCTACATTAATTCATATCCCACCAGGGAAACTAAAGAATAGTTTCATTCCTAAAGAAAAAATTGTCTTCATCAAATAAGAAAAAGTTTCCTATGCAGAGTACAACATTGTTTCTGGCCAAAGAGTCTTTTATAAATGCCATTTCTTAACTCAGTCAAACAACCACAATAATGAAGGGAATATCTTGGTTTTGGTTTAAACTTATTTGTTTAAAATTCCATATATGTGTGTGCGTACACACATATATACATATACAGTACTTGTATGTAATTTAGTATACAGATACATACATGCAAAACCTCAAAAAAACAACACGTTTTAGTAAAAGTTTAAGCAATTAAGGCTAAAGAAGGCGGATCCCTATCATCTTTTTCTGTGTTTAATTACTAGAACAACAACAACAAAAATGACAACATGTAAATTTATATTACAGATTTCTTTCAAACAATAAATCCCATATTGAGGTGTCCTTACCATGAAAGTGTAGCTTCGCCTTCTTTACATCTTACAGCCTCATCTAGACCTGTGTATGTTTATCACTAGTGTTCAATACCTTGAATCCTGATCTTCAAGCTTTTAACTACTGAGTGAAGATTCACATATGCTCTGTCTTGTATTGTGGAAATAGCAGTAGAAATAAAGAGGAAAGAAAGAGAGAGAGAGAAAGAAAGAAAAAGTGTGAGAGAGAATGTAAGACAAAGAAAAAAAGAAAAAGGAAGGAAGGAAGGAAGGAAGGAAGGAAGGAAGGAAGGAAGGAAGGAAGGAAGGAAGGAAGGGAAAGAAGAGATGGAAGGAAGAGAAGAGGAATTGGGGAGAGAGGAGGAAAGTAGAGGAGGAGGCACTTACTGCTCTAAGGTGATTTTTAACTTCTGGTAGCCTTAGTTCCTTTCACATGGATAATAGTTCCTGACCTCCGTATCTTCCAGAATCAGCACAGAAATCCAATAAAATAATCGTCAAAGACTTATTTCAATTTGTAGAGAACTAAATGATTATATTATGCTTTTGGAAACCCAAATCACCCTATCCTTCGATATTTTCTTAAAGTCCTTAGGCACCCCTATTATGTTTTGTGAAAATCCATTGCTTCTACAAGACTTGTGTAGCTTCTACATATTTATGGTCACTTTGAGCTGTGTTGTTCATGCTCACACTAAATTCCATAACCTATGAGTGTCCGTGCATCTTGCAGCCATTGTCTTCTCTCTGACCTGGCTCAGAGTGTAAGTGAGATTCCTCCAGGTTCATGAAGCACTAGCCACACAGGGTGTGCTTCCCACAGAAGGTGACATTCAGAGCCTGTGCATCCTTTGCCCTTTCCTGTCAGGGAGAATTCTCACGCCTCATATTTTTTTGGTCCAGCTTCCACTAAGCTATCTCTTTCACTATTTCCCCTTTCTTTCTTCTCATCTCTCAACCAGTCCAATGTAATGTTCATTTTTTTATAGAGGCATATATCTGTCACTGAATTATTTTTTCTTCTAAGTAAGAACATGTGTTTTTGTCTTAGAACGCGTCCTTTCAATAACTGTATACCAATATGCTGGGCACTTTGATGATTGCCCAGAGTGTGCAAACAATAGTTTTCAAGAAGATGACACTTGAGTGGAAGAGACATACATGTCAATAAATAGGTGACAGAAAACTTAGCCTGTTACATGCTTGAAATGTGGTTGAGGCTTTGGGAGGACACACAAGAAGTTCTCAGTGTACATTTGAGTTTAGGAAAGATTTCACAAAGGTGGGAGCACTTTCCATGTGCCTGGAGAAGAAAACAGAATTTTAAAAGATGAGTAAGAGGCCAGGGAAGGCATACTAAGAATAAAGAATTACATATATATGAAATACAAAAAATATATAAAATTACAATGAATGGTTTTAGAAATAAACATTTTTACAAATAGAGTTTGAAATGCATTTTTCCATTTAATATTTTAAATTAAATTACAGGGTGGTTATATAATTCCGTATACTTCTCAAGAACAGTGATATTTTTCTGTATTGTTTACTAATGTACCTTTAATGTCAATGACAGTATTTGTCACATAAATGGTGTTCAATAAGTATCTAATTAAATTGATAGATATGTGGAGAAAAATATTCTTTCTCCCTGGGCCCCATTCACCAAATTCTCATACCATTCCAATAAAAAACTATTATTTTGGGTTCTATGTGCATTCTCAGAGAGGATTTATGCAGTAAAATGTAGCGTGGGTTTTTTTTTCCTTCTGTTTGATTTTGAACAAATCTATGAAGGTATAATTGGCATACAATAAATGACACGTTTAACATGTATAATTTAGTAACTTCTGACGTATAAATACATTCATGAAACTGTCTCCACAATCAAGATGATGAACATACCCATGATCCTCAAAAGCTTCCTTGCACCCTTTTGTAATCTCTTTCTCCAACCCATCGCTGTCACCCCCACCTCTAGGCAACTGCTGATTTGCTTTCTGTCACAATAGATTAGTTTGTATTTTCCAGAGGTTTATATAAATGGAATAATACAACAAAGACTCTTAAGTTGTCTGGCTTCTTATACTCAGTATAGTTATTTGCAGCTTCATCCATGGTGTTTCATTTCCATTTCATTTCATTGCTGAGTAGTATTCTGCAGTAATGGAGATCCATTAGTGGGGTTTACGCAATTGGATGAAATTGTCATCTTGTATGTATTAGGTCCTAAATGAGCTAAATCTAATTCTATCTCTAGGCTAGGCTCCTACTACTCTTTGTCCTTCTATAAGAATCTAATCATATTTTTTATAAGAATATGTAAGAATATTGGAATATTTTTTTGTTCCATGAACTACATTGGTTGAAGGCCTCTTATCATTCTGTATGCTTATCACTATGCTTTGAAAAAATGTCCCTGTTCATGTGATGAATACCTATTTGTCGTTCAGAGCTCATTATATGAGTATCTTCCAAAATGCTTTTTCTATCTGTGATCGGGGTGCACGTTCACTTTCTCCTTTGCGTTGCCTCACGATTGTACTGACATCTCATGGCATTCATCACATTTTATACTCCGTATCTGTTAGTGCTGTGTGCTTATCCCCTACTAGAAGATAAGTTTCTTGAGATCCATACCATGTCACAGTTATCGTTTTATATGCAAAAGTTAGCACAGTGCCAGAACTATAATTGGTATAAATAATAATTTCATTGAACTTGCAGTGTGACTGTATTTTGGTTGAATTAAATGGAATAGAAATATTGAAATTGCCTCTCTTCAACCCCTGGAACTAAATGGAGAAGACAATATAGATAACTTATTCTGAATCCTAACATGGTAATATTCTAACAGATTGTGGCTCTCTCCAATATACAGTCCTCAGTTTAGGAAGGTGAAGGTGAAGCCTAGCCACTCCCACGTGGCCGTCCAACGTCCTCTGGAATTGTGATTCTAAATATTGCTGGATTGATGGGACTCGGGTACTTTCTCTTAATTATACATGAAGGGTTTCTTTTCAGATGTTGTCAGTTCAAGATTATTTGAGCAAATCTCACCAAGTATTATAATTTTTTAACAAGTCTTTCACCATACGTTTCATTGAAAACAGAACACAAACATAGCTAATTAGAGGTTTTCAATGGGGGTAGTTCTGCTCTAGTAAGAAAAATTTAATAGGCAGGAGCATTTTTCCGTCTGGTGATGGGAACACTTACTGGAGATGGGTCACTCCTGGAATTGTGACTAGTGGAGAGATGTTAAACATTCTTCAATGCTTGGGCCAGTCCTCTGCAAAGAATTTTCCTGCCCCAAATCTTAATAGCAGCTCTATCATGAAACAATGATATTAAATAATTGGGGAATGATTAGCAGGAAATGCTTACAAAAATATCTTGGTCCTGATTCTTTTTCATTGCTCCGTTCTGCTTCCAATTTGCATTCTCTTCTGGGCTGCAGGTAAATTTCTGTCCCTGGGGGCTTTCTTATATCATTAATTTTATATTAAATATAATAAAATTTTAAGTTCTGCATATGCAAATTTTCAAAGTTTAGTTTTGATGACATGGTTTTCCTCAATAATATTTCCTTTTCTCAAGCTATTTCTGTTTTTATTTGTTATTTCAGAAACTTGTAAAGATGCTGGAATTATGAGTCTTTCAATTCTGTGAAGATGCTGCCTGGGAAATCTGTGCATTTCTTCCTTATAGGACTGCTGAAATAATAAAGGTTTTATAGTGCTCAAGAGATTTTGGGATGAAAGAGAACTACTGAATGTTCTAAATTTAAAGATACATTTAAAAATATATGTACATACATATATATATACACACACATATATGTACACACACACACACACACACACATACACACACACACACACAGACTTTAACAAAAAAATATTTCTTCCAGGATTTTATATTTACCCTTATGGGGTAGTGTTTCTTTCCCTGCCAAAACGAATAATCTTAAAAAAACTGTTATTAAATTTACATTTGTCATAAAATGGACTGTATTTGAGAATTAGAGAACTCTATTACAGCAGAACTGAGTTCTGTCTATGCGAACATTCCCTTTAACCTCATGACTTGGATGTAGTACCTTGAATATTCATGTGAGCAGATGTCTAGAGCAGTGTCTGTCTGTCTGTCTGTCTGTATGGGAGTTAGGTCAGTGCCTGGTATGTATCAGGCAGTCCATATTGATAACTAACATTAACCACCCAGATTCTGGCCTGCACCTTCCTTTGGTCGAGCATACCTATGTACGTAAGCAGAGAGTTTGGACTGGTTGGCACTTTGGCAAGCTCCTACAGTACTGTGTGTCTTTTTTGCTCCTCTCCCAGTTCGGGCTCTGCTATTTTCTTGGACTATTAATCTCCACTGAAATCCCTGATGTGTATGTCTGGTGCATGCCATGGAGGCTGTCTCCACTGGAACCATCAGGAAACAGGACTGGGAATGTCTTCCTTCCCCTTGGCATCTTTTCCCTTCCCTCTCCCCAGGCTAGCACAAGTACAGACAGATTTACATACTGAAAGTTTGGGCAAAACAAAACAAAAAACAGTGAGAGATTTGTGTGTGCAGTGGAGAGGGAACTCAAGAAAGCTTCTAGCTTAGACACAGATCCTCCTACTAAGATTTCCTTTTCACCAGTCCCCTGGGTAGACTGGGTCCTTTACTACAGATGTTACAAACAGGCGACTTGTGGTCTAAATCCAGCCCCCAAAATTAAGAGTCCGAGCAAAAATTGAATTGCAAACAATCATTTTTTTAAGATTAAAAATAACTGACATACAAATTTGAAATTCCAGTTTATGTTTAGATATCAGGAGATCTGGAATTTGTGACAATAATCATTTTTACTTGTTGACAATCACCTATAGCTTAGTACTCTCTGCCCTATTTTAGTTAGCCACAATCCCTGTCAGTGTCTATTGTTTTATATCAGGGTTGCTTCGTTTATTCACACCATCATCTGCCTGCTCATGCAGATAGAAGGTGGCAGTGAATAGTCCATATTAAAACCTGTATTTGGAAAGGAAGTGTTTCTTACCTAGCAAGGTAACTCAGCTTTTCCCAGATTCATTGCTCCAGTTACTCATTCTGAAGAGCAGTACTTCTCAAGATGTAGATCCTGCACACACCTGCATCAAAAGTACCTGAAGTGCTTATTAAAATGCTATTTTCTGGGCTCCAACCCAGCCTACCAGATCAAAATAACTGAGATCAATGCCCATGAATCTGAATGTTTAATAAGCTCTTAAAACAATGGTGCACTCAAATTCAAAGACTGTTGTCATCTAAAACCTTTTCGAAATTGGTTCTCTTGGGCTGACTTTGGCTTTAATAGGAGCTCTGTTTGTTATCTTGAAAAAGTTCTGAAATTAACCATTTAAATTTCTGAATTATCTCTCTGGGGAAGGGCATTTCAAGGTCTTTTTGTTTAATTATTAATAGTTTTTCTTCTTTGCATTATTATTAATTCCATCGTCATGTTTATTACAGTATATACTCCAAGTTGCCATATTCTAGTCCTTTCGAAGAGTTTTCTAGCCAGCCTCAACCCTGACATAGCATGCATGTGAGAACTCCCACCAAGGATGTATGTGAGAACTATCTCAGTGGTCAAATGACATCCAGATTATACATCTTTTAGTTTGAAAATACTTTAGTACAGTTGTTCTCAACAGGAGACAATTTTGTCCCCCCTCAAAAACATTTGGAAGTGTCTGGAGATACTTTTGTCTGTCCTATACTGGGGGAGTGGTGCTACTTGCATCTGGTGGGTGGAGAGGCCAGGATGCTGTTAAAAACATCCTACAATGTACAGAAATACCCCAAACCGAAGAATTATCTAGCCCCAAATGTCAAAATTGCTGAGCTTGGGAAACCCTGCTTTAGAATTTTCTTTCAAGACTGAAATGCCTTATAAGCTGGGAGTATCCACTTTGGCTCAGAGTTCTGCTTCTCAGTTATAGCATCATGAAATTATCCTGGACATTGGGATACAGGGGCACAGGAACTTAAAAAAGATTTAGGATTGGACATCAATGCCTTCAGTCATCCTCTATTACATACAGTTTATAAGTCAAACGCCTTAGCCCTGTGGTTCTCAAATATTAGCATACACCAGAATGGCCTTTAGTGATTGCTAAAACAAGGTTTCTGGACCTCATCAGTGGAGTTTCCAATTCAATAGGATTGGGGTTTTGCTGAGAATTTGCATTTCTTATAAGTTCCCTGGAGGTGCTGATGCTTCTGGTGCAGGGACCACATTTAGAACACCATTGCCTTAGCTTGTTTCTCTCAGTCCAGTCCCAGTCTGTCCTTGGAACCTTATTAATCATCATCAAGCATCTGTAGCAAAGTGAAGTTTAATTCCTCTTTGATTCCTGTTTACGTCTGCCATTGATTTACTTATTGGTTTATTTATTTTTACATGGACACCTTAATTCTGTTGTTTTTGCTCAGAATGACCTTTATTGCTGCTTTTCACAATATCTCCTTTAAAGAAAAGAATGGCAGGGAAAACACAAACATACACACAAACCAATGAGCAGCAAACAAACAAACAAAAAATTCCTGGCATTCCCCTCCAACTGACTTATTGCTGTTGATATAGTAACTAATAGTATTTTTGTCCTCATTTGTTTAGAGGCAAATTGGCATCGCACAACCTAAACAAAAATTACCTGAATACTTTTAATTCCAATTTGCTAATGTTATATTTTTCTTGTTTTTGTTTTTTTTCCCCCACTCATTATTTTTAAAACCCTGGTTTCTGCACCATGTTATTTTTTAATTTTGTTTTATACATTTTTTTATAAGCAACTGTAAATCCATTGAAAAACAAGGCAAAGTATAAATAATGAATAATGCATCCTTCAGGGCCTGTTAAAAATGCTGCCCCACACACAAGAATTTCCCTGCTCTCACAATCCTAAAATAATATTGTAATGACACTCTCTTCTGAATTCCCTTAGAGTATGATTTATGTCCCTTGTATGTCATGAATTTTCCTTATGTTTTAGTGTTTTAAATAATGCAGTATTTGATGGCTTCGTAGAAAATATGTAACATAAACAGAAACCAAAACACACAGAGGTAAATCAGAAGCCCCCGAACCTACTTTCGTACTTAAGTAATTTATTGTTCCAAATACTGTCGGAGCTGTTCTTGACAAGTGTCCCTGTCCCAGAAGCAGGAATTTCTCTAGGGCTGATTCTAAACTGCACAGCTCAGTGGAACGGCCAGATGGGAAGGTGTGTTAATGCTCATTTCTATGAGACACGTGCACCGTTCCCCAAAGTGAGTTTGCCACCTTATACTTCTCTCGGCACCGGGCAAGTTGTGCTTTCTTTAATGTTTTACCAACAGTTTTGCAGGGTCATGGTCCTTAAATTTTGCCAATCCATCTAAAGGTCTAAAGATGCCAAACAATATTTCATCATGATCTCACTTTGTCTTTCTGTGACTAAAATTAGATATTAATGTGTCAGTTCCTAACTGTGAAATACTTATTCTACCCTTAAAATCTTTTTAACTGGTCATATGGCTTTTTTCCATTGATTCCTTTTTTTTGTTTGTTTTTTTCGTTTTGCATGTATGTTTGTTTGTCAGTATATATTCTGGGGAGAAATCTGTGCAGTTTTAAAAACTGCAGATTTCTTAATGTCACTTTTGATGAACAGAAGTTCTTAGTTGTAATGTAAATGAATCGTACTTTTATACTGAGCAAGTTTTGTTCTTTTTAGGAAAAAGCCAGTAATAAAGATAGACTTCTATATTTTTTAACAGTTTTGAACTGTTTCTCATTTTGATCCTTACCCATTTGTATCTGTTGAACGTGGTAAATGGTAGAGATCAATCTGTATTTATTTTTCCTAAACAATAAACAATCATGTCAGCTTCATATATTGAATGGTTTCTCCTTTTCTCCCTACTCTGCAATGCTGTTTCTCATGTAAATTGTTTCAGTATATAAATGGTTTTGTTTTGAGATTCTCTGTTCTATTCCATTGGTCAATTTGCCCATCTCTGTACTAATACCACACATTCTTACATAATAAAACTTTAAAATACATTTTAATATCTGGCAGAGCGTGGCTTACATGTATCATGCTATTTCTTCTAGCTGTTCTTGGCCCTTACCTCTTTCACATGTATTTAGCAGTCAATTTGTAAAATTCCTAAAGAAAAGAAGGTCTGATGGGGCTTTCATCAGAACTGCATCGAACCTATAAATCACTTTGGAGACAAATAACACCTTCATGATGCTGAACTTTCCTATCCATGCATATGGTATTTCTTTCCATTTATTTTGGTTTTCTTTTATGTTAGTCATAAAAGTCATATATTTTCCCCATAAAAATATTGTGCATATTTTATGAAATTTATTCCTAGGCATTTAAATTTTTGTTGCTATTATATTATCTTCTTTATTATATTTCTGTCTATTTCAGCTCTATAGTAATACAACTGATTTTTTATATTGATTTTATCTCAGCCACTTTTTAAAGCCCTTTTAAAAAAACTAAATGTATTGTTTTATTTATAGACTTAAAAAACTTTTTAAAGTATGAACATCTATAAATAATGACTGTTTTGTTTTCTTATTTATTTATTTTTCTATTTCACTACACTTGCTAGTGCCTTGAGGATACTGTGAAGCAAATGCAGTGACAGCCACATCCTTGTTTTGCTCCCGATGCTGGGGGTGGCAGGATGACTCTAAATTATTTATCATTAAGAAAGATGTTTTCTGTACTTAAAAAATGATAATTTTTAAATTGACAAATAAAATTGTATATATTGACTTTTCCTGTACATTTTAGGGGGGGAGGCAGGTGCTTACGAGGGTGCTTCAGAAAGTTCGTGGAAAATAGAATTGAAAGAACTCAAATCGTTCCATGAAAATTTCCAAGTATAATCAAATTAAGGGAACTCTTTCTAGTCCTACTTTGGTAAGAACTTGTATTGTAATTACGCTAACTTTCATCAAATTATTTTCTCTTCTCATCTGTAAACTTGAAGGATGAAATATGTATTCCTGTTGTTAAACTGCTCATATTCCTGAAATAAATCTACATTATGTATGATCAATTATTTTTTTTATTATAGCTACTTTTCTGATACTATTGAATTTTGTTTGATAATACTTCATTTAGACTTTTGCAACTATTATAGTGAGTGACATTGGCCTGTAATTTTCCCTTTTTGTAACACTGTTGTCTGTTTTTGGTAATAAAGTCACTCTGGTCTCATAGAATACACTGGGTGGTGGAGAAACTTTAAAAAAAATGTAACGATCTATTCTATTCCATGAAGACATGGCAGAACTCATCTGAAAGCCATCAGAGATGGTGTTTTTCTTTGTGATATAAAATACTTTCTTATTTTACTGTTACTTGCATATAATAGAATGACATTATTTGAGTGTATTTGATTATTTAAAATCACCCTTTATATCTAAAGAAGAGATGTCATCAAGGAAGACGTCCTAGAGTAGGTGGTAGGTAACCTGAGTTTTTTAATAATAAAAAGCAGACAATGGGGAGGGGTAGTAATAGACAAAAAGATCAGCATGTGTAAAAAGGAAGGCATTTTAAAAACGCAGGGTATGCAGGGTAACAGCAGCAAACCCATACTACTAGACTATTGGGTTTTAGTGGGGAAATGATAGAAGCAGTTGGTAGGTAAACAAAGGCAAGAGCAGCATGTGTGGTAAGACCTTGGTACCTTATCTGTCTTCTGGTAGCCATGGCCCACGAGGCAAAAAGCCACAGATCTTTGAAGCTGGCTGTGGAGAATGAAAATACAGGGGCTTCTTTTAAGAGAGCAATTGATGCCACTACTTCAACAATCTGTACTCTCACAAAGTGTTCCCATTGGAAGGGGCTGGGGAAAAGGAGCAGGGTTGGTAGATTTTCCCAGCTTGGTACTTCATGTAAATTTATAGATAGAGCAAGACTTTGCAGGCATAAGAATCTCCCATGGAAATTCTAATATGCATTAGAATAACGAAGGTCTGAGACTGCGATAAAGCAAATAATGAGGTCTCTATAATAAACATAAATAAAGGAAATGGCTTTTACCATTAAAGTATATAGAGGATTTTCCCAAGGGGGGAAAAAATGGGAGTTAACAAATTGGAATAATTTCTCTATGTGGTTTTATCAAATAAACAATCATCAAACAGGAAATACATGAGAAATGGAAGAGATTAGTAGTTAGGATAATAAGAGTGCTGTGTTTGGAATTTTGCTCTTAAAAATGAGCTTGATGGAGGGAAATTCAGGCAGAGAGGCATTGAAAGGGAATATTTAGCTAAAGTTTGGTCTGATTGAAAACACTGAACAGGGATTTTCTTTCTTTAGCTCAAGATGTATTCAAATCTTTATAAATTTCAGAGAATGGGTAGAAACCACATAATCTTTCTGAAGGATTATGGTGCTCAGAAATTCTTAACAGTAATAGGTGCAAGAAAAGGAGCTGAAATTTGTCTTGCTTCCAAGAAAAGGGATACATTTAATCCTTATAACAAGGGCATAGTTCTTAGACATGTACATAAAGGAATAGATGTTAGACACTAAAGGGTAGGAAACTAAGGAAAAGCACCACAACCTTTTAGGGATGAGGAAACCCAGGTAAAATGTGTGGTACCTGGAGCCCAACTACCGTGTCTTTAATTACTTGTTAAGTTACTTATCCTCTCTGGGCCTCAATTGTTCCATCTGTATAATAGGCTGAACTGGGTATATACAGTTCCTCTGTTACGTCATATAATGCTCAATATACTAATTATCCTGATTGTGCATCACATATTGTACGCAGGTACTCTGTTCAATCAGATAGGTGCAATATCTGTACAATCATGGATATGTACCCCACAGATATGTACAATCAATTATGTTTCAACAAATTTTAAACATTAAAAAAAATACATCAAAAGACAATAAAAACAAGCTTTGTATGGGGATTATATGTGTTTTTTTTTAACTTTTTTGTGTATTTTCATAAATATCTTTATGTGTTACTATTAGAGAATAAAAAGGTGAACTAAAAGGAGTAAAAAATAGCCTTATAAAACAAAATAAACAAAAAAGTGCATCTTCCTGCCTGTAATGTCCATTGTTTTGCTTTCTGCAAGACAAGTATCTATTACCTCTTCTTCCAATAGTAATTTAGGCTTAGTATGGGAATTGACTGACACCCTATTCTCTGTTCATAACAGAAGTAGCTTAAGTGCAGACAATGATGGACCCTTAACATGTGATACATGTCTGACACATGGTAGGTATAGAACTGAAAGGTAATATTCCTCTTTCCATGAACTTCTTGAAGTAGCCTCATATTGGCTCAATAATGTAGTTCGGTGGGGCTGCATTTTCCACTTCTGAGGAGAAGACAGTGGCCCAAGTCTACTTGATAAAAACTACCATGGTTATTTCATTTGTTTGCTTTGTTTTGTTTGTTTTTCAGTTATGTGACCTAAGTTGTAGGACTCTTTTAGCACTATTGAGATTAAAAAGCTCTATTTCTGCTAAATTTGAAGGTAATTTGAAGGAGTTTTTGAGGTTCATCATAAGAAATCTGAGAAATTTAGCCAAACTCAGGAAAATGGAACTGAGAAGAGGAGAGAGAAAAAAGAAAGAAGGGATGGTGAGGGGGAGGAAAAGTCGGGAAGAGAGAGGGAGGGAGGGATGGACAGAGGGAAAGAGAGAGAGTGAGATGATGATATGGAGTAATGCATTGTGATATATTTGAGCACTAGACACACCCATTCCTAAGTAGAAATATATCTCTTGGACTTTTCAGTTACAAGTGGCAATGAATTCCTTATCCTATTTAACCCTGTTTGATTTTCTGTAACTTGCACTTGAAAGAGTCTCAATTTCTTGGAAACATACTGAGAAACCAGGATGAAAGTGGAATACATTCATTTGAGACATGGAAATTTTTGAAATTTAATACAGTGAAAAAGATAATAACTGACATGAAGAGACTTTTTCAGCCATGAAACCCATCATGCTTTGGATTTGGGGAACAAATAAAACTTCATGTAGATCCCAATTCCATCAGTTACAGGCAATGTAACCCAACATAGTGCTTAGCAGAAAAAGTGCTCAGTTAATTTTGTTGAATGAACAAATCAATCAGTGAATAAATAAACTTGTGAAGGTTACCTAACTCTCCTGTGGAAAAGTGTAATAAGACTATAACAGTATTGTATTGATTTTTATCTTATTGGGGCATATACCCAACAATGGGATAGCCAGGCCCTAAGGTAGATCTACTTCTAGTTCTCTGAGTAACCTCCATACTGTTTTCCACAATGGCCGTACCAATTTACATTCCCGCCAACAGTGTAAGAGGGTTCTCTTTTCTCTGTATCCTTGCCAGCATTTGTTATTTTCTGCCTTGTTGATAATAGCCATTGAATACATCAAAAAGATACGTGCACTCCCATGTTCATCACGACACTATTCACAATAGCCAAGAGATGGAGTCATTCTAAATGCCCATCAATGGATGAACAGATAATGTAACTGTGGTACATATACAAAAGGAAATACTGTTCAGCTATAAAAAGGAATGATATCTTATCATCTGCAGCAACATGGATGAAATGAAACCATCATGTTAGGTGAAGTAAGTCAGACACAGAAAGACAAATATTTCATATTCTCACTCACATGTGGAATCTAAAAAAAAAAGCTGTTCTCATATTCTCCTAGAAGTAGAGCATAGAATAATGGTTACCAGAGGCTGGGAGGGGACGGGAGTGGGGGAAGGAAAAGGAGTGAACTAACAGGTACAAAACTATTACTATTTACCCTCAGTGATTCATTGTGCAGTATATGTGTATATTGAAACAACACATTGTACCCCACAAAAATAAATATAAATAAAATTGAAAGAAAAAAATACTATGATAGTGTATTACAACCTGGATGTTAAGTGCCATGCAGTTCCTGAAACACAATACACAATCAACAATAGCTTCCCTTCCCTATTTCCTATAGATGAAAGTGAATGAAAATGTATATATCCGGAACAAGCTCAAAAAAAAAAAAAACAGAGAGAGAGAGAAAGAAGGAAGAAAGGAAAGAAAGAAGGAAGGGAGAAAGGAAGGAAGGAAGGAAAGAGAAAGAAAGAGGCCAGTTCATAGCCTCCAACCACACCTACAGCACTGTAACTAAACTCAGCCTCTGTGGAAAGGGGTTTGCATATAACCCTTGCATTATGTTTAACAAAGCCTTCTAGAGATGCCTTCTACTGTTCCTATCCATTTCACCCTGAGTCACTGCCTACCTCTGGGCATTGGTTTCTATAGTGTGAGATTCAGAGCAGAAACAACATTATCACGTATACGTAGGATTCAGATTTTCTACCACCAGGGAAACTGATTCCATATTTTGTCTAGAGAAGTCATCTGTATGCACCTCTACCACTCTCCAGGGTGAGTGATAAGGCAGGGTTTGCTGAGCCATATTGCAAATTGCACAGTCCACAGACTGACAAGATGTAGAAGGTGCCCCATATAAGTAGTTATTAGAGGTGACAAATACAGCCTCACACTGATTAATATATACATGTTAGTAATATGTTCATGGAAGAACATTGCATGTGGTGGGTTGCTTTGTGTGAAAATTTCTGCTTGAAACACGTTTATGAATTATTTTTAACAAAGCAGTTGTAATATTGCAAAGTATAGATGTCTCAGTTATGCTTCTAAAATAACTAGTCTTGGAACTGGAAATAATATGATTAGGAAAACAAACCAGGATTTTAATAGTGAAGTTGGTTTAGAAGGTTTTAGCAAATAGCCTGGGATAGGCAAGAACTGGCCACATTTCACTGTGAATGACATAGAGAAGGAATGAGAAACTTCTTCCTGAAGTGGTGGGCTGATTTTTGTTATTCATGCCCTGCCTTCTGGAAGCTTCCGTAGGAGTGTAAATGCCTCATAGAGTGTTGGGAAGAAGCCAGGAGGCTTTGTAGAACCCCAGTTTTAATGCTTATATCTACACATATTATTCTCCCTACAATAATAATAAATGTCATTAAAACCCATCGAAATAGTTTTGCATTCCCGAAAGTGGTCCATCTGTGATTTAGAGGGGGTGTTTCTTCAAATATGATCCAGAGACAGACTCCTCCACAATCACTTGAAATGCTAGTTTCTGAACCCCACACCAAGCTCGTATCATCTATGTTAGGGTACTAGGGAAACTGCAGTGGGAAATTTGCAATTTGCAAACCACTACCAGAGGGAATATAATGTAGTACAATGTAGTGATTAAGAGAAAATATTAGAATCAAGTTGTCTGGGACTGAATTCAGGTTCCACCAATTAGTTATAAGCCGTGAAACATTGGGCAAATTCATTATACTTAACCTTTGTGGGTCTTTAAAATACACACAGGAACTAGTTATATAATACATATATCAAGCATATATTGTACAGATTAAAAAAGTTACTAGTGTAAGCAGCTTAGAGAAGTGCTGAACTCTAAATACATGTTAGTTAAAATTATTTTAGAGGTTACAGCATAAGGAAATCATCTTAACCTATGTAGTTTTCCCAGATTCCCCCATTGCTTCATTGTAGTATTAGCTTTATTTTGATTCTAAGCTCTATGAGTATAAAGACTAAGGGCTATGTTGATTTGTTCACTTCCTTGCCCAGTGCCTGGGATATTGTACTCTGAATAATTTTAAAACTTTTATTTCATTTAATTCTGCTCTTTTCTTAGAACCAAAGGCAAAGGAACAATGGTGAACAGCTTTTTATCTCATAGGAAATTAACAGTAGTATCTTTGAATTGAGAAAAGTTTTGTAGACTCTTCAAACACAGAAAGCGTCTGGACTTTATGAAAACATTTTTTATAAAATATAGGCTTGCACTTTTTTATCTTGTTGTTGCTTTGTGTGTGTGTGTGTGTGTGTGTGTGTGTGTGCTCTCTCTCTCTCTCTCTCTATCGCTTCTTTGTTTTAAGTGTAGAAGGCTCTCCCTAGTCTCACTTGCCTTCTACTCTCATCTGTTGTTCTGTCTTCTCATCTACACATTAAGCTCCAGACACACTGAGCTACTTCTGTTTTCTCCCCAGGGCCACAAACTCTCCTAGCTAGAAGTCACCACAATTGCTGCACTGCCTCCTGTCTGAAATGTCTTTCTCAGAATCTTCCCCTTCACCCTTTTAAGTTGTTGGTAAATGGGTGTGGGTTTCCATCCACTCCATGAGGAGCATCTTGCCGACAGGAGCCTTGTGTCATTCATCCCTGTAACCAGTGCCTGGTAGAGAGCATCATGTACATTTCTATCGAAGAAAGGAAGTGACCAGGGAACCCACAACCTATGATTCTTCCCATTTGCTTGTGTTCACCTGTCGAATATCTGCGTGGATGTTAATCCAGATCGTCAGGGTCTCACTAGAGACACTGCATTGGATGTGCTAGGTGCTAGACCAGCCAACTAGAAAGACAGTGACCAGGCTGTGAAACATTCCTCCAGGGAGAGAATTCCAAGAAAGCCCTGCAGAAGCTTCAGTTCTTCTCCTGCGCTTGTCTCAGTCACTCAACCACAACTCTGTTGCCTTCTCTTACTTGCGGTCTAATATAAGGGCCAGCCCAGATTCAAGAGAAGGGGACTAAGAAGAGTGTGTGGATATAGCAGACTTGATTCATCAGTGAGGAGGGGAAAGATCTTTCAAGACAAAACACTGTACTCTGATCTTTTACTGCCTACTCAGATAAATTGCAGAGAAGAAATGTGTTATCATGACCACTGCAGAAACACTTTGATCAGATAAACCTGGATTCAGAGCGCTGCTCCACCATTTACCAGCCACACGCTACTATCTTTCTACCTCACATTATCGGTGAAAGGGTGTGGAATATACTATAAAGCATATGTACTTCACAGGGCCTGGTTTTCCAAAGCCTTGCAGTTTCAAATATTGACCTTGCGGAGGACTGGTAATTTCCCTCAGCGTATAAGTCTCTGTTGCAAGATAAGGATTGTGGCACAGCAGGTTGCTGGCAAAAAGACAGACTAGTTACTGATGGTTATGCAAAGATACTGAGAATTGCTATAGGAAGGAATGTTTGCTAAGATCAAGCTTTTGTTGGTGGACCACTTACTTGCCTTACTGGAATGTCACCTGGCTTGTTTCACTGAAAGTTACCAGTCTATACTGTTAAACTATAACCCCACCTTTGTTCTCTTCCTGTAACTTCCTGGTCTGGAAAATAAATGCAGGAGGAGAACCCCAATTTGGCGTTAATTTCCCAAGGAAGGAATGCCTCTCTCTTGAGTGTTCCAGGAGATTAACAACTTTGGGGCCTCTCACTGCATAGAAGAGATGGGCTTTGAGTAACCCTTTGCATCTCTGTCACCAGGGGAAGTGGGGTGACAAATCCGTGGGGGGAAAAGCAACGCAAAGCAACAAAAGGGAACTAGCAATACCTACCTATATTGTGTGGTTATTGTGTGAATCAGGGATAATGTGAGAAGAGCTTCTGCTGTAAAAGAGGCCCTCAGTAAATAGTAGCTATATCTCACATCATTTTCATAATTTAAGAAATAAATGTATTTAACATGATAAAGAGATGAAGCACAAGATTTTATGTTTTTTTCCCCTCTAAATGAA
This sequence comes from Cynocephalus volans, assembly GCF_027409185.1. Taxonomy (NCBI): domain Eukaryota; kingdom Metazoa; phylum Chordata; class Mammalia; order Dermoptera; family Cynocephalidae; genus Cynocephalus; species Cynocephalus volans. The sequence continues at coordinate 16,410,017 of NC_084468.1, forward strand.
ATCTCTAAATCAGCCCCACTCTGAATGTCATCATTCTTACAGCGTAAGATTACGTATGTCCAGCTTTCTTTCAATGTATTTTATATACAGGTAGCCCTCATAATCTGAAATAAAATCAATAAAGTTTAAATGCTGTATTGATTTCAATCTACGAATGACAGTGAGTAGCCAGAAGCTTGAAAATATTCTTTATTCATATGACTTGTTGGTAAGACAGTGTACCAAAAATACTTGGCCTTTATATCATAAAATTAAATGCATTTTGCTAATTAAAATGTCTTACATATCTGAACATCTGAACCTATCAGCCTTTACAATTTTGTTATGAGAAAATATCACTAATCTTTCTTCTTTCATTTTTTAGGAAACTTAGACCATAGAGGTTAAGTGACCTGACCATATTCATCCCACAAGTTAATGATAGAAGATTAGACTTGTGTTTCTAACTATAAGTTTGTAGCATTGTTGGTAGGGTACAAATTGCTATACTGGCTCCCTAGTAGATGTTACCAAAAGTAAAAAAGAGTGCTTTGTGAAGGTATCATTCCACTTTAGCCATTGGTATTATATTTTGACCAGACAAGCAAGTAAAAATCTTGAGAAAACAAACAGCAAGAGAACATTTTGATGACATTTCTGTATAAAACCAGAATCACTGACCCTTGAAGATGATTTGTTTTGAGCCTTATGGCAAGATGAATTTCCAATAATTCAGTGTTCCTCCTGACTTCAAGGCTGACAAAGATATTCAGAGGTCAATGAATGCAATCTCCTGGTCCAAAGCAAGACCCAAACACACTTCAGTACAGCAATAAAGAAATTTTCTCTTCTTAAAACTCCTAACAAAACGTTTCTCTTAGTTCTCTTCATAACATAAATAATGATACAACTAATCTATATCCAAAAGCACTTCCTTAGCCATCTTTCCCATTTTCATCTTATGACTATGGAGAAATAGAAATTCAGAATCACTGTTGAGTGCTCATTATCAGGTCTAACTTTGTCAATGCACCATACCTCATTACTATGCTACAGACAATACCAGACACTTCCTAAAACATCTTCTATCTATGCCGACAATAGTAATATTAATAATATTATCAATATTAAGTACCAGCAATGCCTGAGAGTTTTATTAGGACAAGAATCATCTTTTCATTTTTAATTTCCAGTTTGCCTTGGATGGAGCATCCCCCCAAGACTTGGTTCTTACTGTGACAGTGTTGAGTGGAAAGCCCTATTATGGTAATTGAAAGGAGGGGCCTTGAAGATGTAATTGGATTGTAGGACCATGCTGTAGTGAATGTATTTAAAATGGTGGTTGGAGCATGGCTTGGAGGGCTTTAAAAGGAGAGGAGAGTCTGCCTCTCTCTCTACTCCACCATTTTCCACAATTTGATACTCTGCCGTCACTGTTGTCACCATGAAGGCTCTCATCAGAAGTGTTCCCTGGACTTTGGACTTCCCAGTCTCTGAAACTGTAAGCAATAAATTTCATTTTCTTATAAGTCACCCAGTTCCATGGATTTTGTTATAAGCAACAGAAATGAACTAATACACAGTTTCTCTCACATTACTTCATAGATAGAAGGCATTCAAAACATACTTGCTAAGTGAAGAGTGCATGAAGTAATTACTGCAACGTTACTACTACTAAGAAGATAGGCAGTTAACTCTATCTGTACAGCTCTAATTTTTCTACATTAAGGCATATTCTGAGGAAATGACTAAAGAATTCCTTTGGTCAATAGGTCATCACTATTAAGACATTCCTTTGTTTATTGGGCATTGTTTTTTCAGGGACATCACAATCTACTGGTCTCTTCCATAACTCTGCTAATGGGTACCATTGTCTGTGTGCCAAAAGTGTGTCAGGAACTGTGCTAAAAACTTTGTGTACTCCTTTAATTCTTACAATAACCTTACTGAATAGACTTTCAGAACTGAGTCTTAGTGAATTGTCTAATATTACATGACATTTAATGATAGGGTTAGAAATTGATTCTATGTTTTCTGGCTCCAAAGTCCATGTCCGGAAACATGGTACTCTTCTATAACAAGGTAGTAATACACTAAAAATCTTTCTTTCCTTTCTTCTTTCATTTTATATAACCAACAAATATTTTCTGATCACATTTTTTACATCAGATTCTGAGCCAAGTATTACTGTAAGATGTTTTTCTCTATTCTAGACTGGATCCGTCTCTGCTCTCCTGCCAACTCTTCCTAGGGGGAAGAGTTACTGAATGGGTTGCTCAGAATCTGAGATACTTGCTAGAACACACTGAATAAGCTGGCTGGGTTACTGTGTCCTAAAAGAAGTAAGACAGTGGTATTTCTACCACTTCTCTCTTAGTGGTCAGAGATCAGTAAGAGGGCTAGACTCTTTCTGTATAGAAGAAAGTGCCACATTTTTTCCCAGCTTTTTTCCTGAGGCATGCTTGAGGTTTAATGATCTATCGAGGGTAATGTTTTGCCTGGGCTTGCTCCACCTTACTCCATTTCCTCTAACACTGGATGGTAATTTCTTATCACATTACAACAGTGAAATTGCATCCTGAGGTCAGAGGGAGGAGAAAGTACAAGATTTAAGATCAGGAAGGAAGGAATCTCATTTAGTCATTCCAACCTGAACCATTGAGAATGTGAAAAACAACCCTGTTAAGAAGCAGAATGTAGTGTTCCCAACAGAACATAAATAATGCTCAAACAGGGCAGAGAGTATGGTCACTCTGACTGTGTTTGGATAAGATATAGAGAAGGCTACCCATGACCACAAAAATGACAATAATTAATGTTAAACACTGGAAATAAACATGCTCATCTCCTGATGGACATTGCCTTTCTTTAAGTGATAGATGATCCGTTCATATGGCAACTGTAATCCCGCTTTACTCCTCCTGACTCCTAAATAAAATTATTATGATACCCAGTCATTAAATTACTCACTTTTTCATACCATGTGAACTCAAACTGTTCTCACTTCCCTCAAACCTGCTTAGAATCCTCTAATGCAAGCCCAAATCCTATACAAAGCTTCTCACAATTCTTCCTTCCTACCTATGTTCCCCTGGGGTACATTCTTCCCTCTGTGGGAGACTAAATAACCTAAACATTCTTTTTCTGTTGTTTTGTTTTGTTTTTATTTTGTTTATTTAAATTTATTTTTTAAATTGAAGCATAATTTTACATATCTGTGGGTACAACATTGAATATCAATACCTGTGTGCAATGGACATCTTGGTTCTTTACTTCAGGAAGCTCACAGCCTTTGAGAGGGCCTCATTTAAATAATTTTCTGTCTTCATATTTCCTTTGCAATGATTACTGGTATATGAGATTTTTCCTTTCAAAATGAATTTCAAAAAAATTCCTTACTCTTTTATTTTAATATAGCAATAGAATGATAAAATGATTGGACTTTGGTTTTCTAAATGTGTAAAAGCTACTTGATGTATATGGAAAAAATGTCTTTAAAGCAAATAAAAGAATAATGCTAATTATACAAGTAGTGCTTGTTACTTCTTAGCTGTAAACAAGGATCTTCAGGCATCTTCATTTGCCATTGCAGACCATTTATTACTTAGAAAAAAATCCATTTATAATTCCATTTTATATTTCTGATTCGATCCTAGCATTTGTTAGTAGGTACTTCTTTAATGAAGAGTAATTGTGTCTGTCACATTGGAGTTTGGTCACCTTGAGTTCCATTCCAATAAACATTCTTTTGACTGCAAATATGTTCTTGATAGCATTTAGAAATGGAATTCCACACTATGTTCTCTAAACCACATCACATTTTTCAAATGTTATAGGACTTTTGTATTATGGGGTTCTGGGTCTTTGCCTAGCTGTAAATCAAAGTTATACATGCTTTTCTAAAGGATTTTTGTGCTTCACAATGCAGATCCTGCCTTAGTTTGGGCTGCTATAACAAGTTGCATAAACTGGGTGGCTTATCAACAACAAACATTTATTTCTCATAGTTCTAAAGGGTGCTGGCATGGTTGAGTTCTGGTGTGGGTCCTCTTCCGGGTTGCAACTACCAACTTCTCATTGAATCCTCACATGGCAGAGAGACATTTAGCTAGCTTTCTGGCAACATCTTATAAGAGCACTAATCCCATTCACAAAATCTCCATCCTGATTACCCAAGTACTTCCTAAAGACCCTACCTCTGAATACCATCATATTGGGATTAAGGTTTCATCCTATGAATTTTAAAGGGACAAAAACTTTTAAGAGCACATTGCACCTCCCCCAGTCAAGAAGTTGATAAGGAAAAGATAAAATGGGTAATATTCAGAACAAAATAGTATTCTAAATCGTAAAGGCTGGTAGTCTCTTTTCATCTGTCTTGCACTTTTTCTTCCATGATTAGTGCTTATGGGCAAGTACCAGAGGCTTTGGGAGCTTGAAGAAAGAGGATTTCATTTAGAGCCCCCAAGGGATATTGCTGCTGAAATCTGAAAAATGGGTGGAAGCTGGCTAGGAAGTCATGTGTGAAAGAAGCTGAGGGTGCACACAGCCTAAGTGATAGCTGGGAAGCCAGGGAGAGTTTTGAGTGGAAGAACAGAAAGAAGCTTGCTATGGTCAGAATGTTTATGTCACCCAAATTTATATGTTGAAATCCTAACCCCCAACATGACGGTGTTAGGAGATGGGGCCTTTGGGATGTGATTAGGTCATGGGGCAGAGCCCTCATGAATGGAATTAGTGCCCTTGCAAAAGAGGCGCAAGAGAGATCCTTCACCCTTACTACTGGGTGAGAACAGAGCAAGAAGGTGCTGTCTATCAGCCAGAAAGTGGCCCTTCACCAGACACCAAATCTGCCCTGGTCTTGGACCAGAATTGTATTGAATTACAAGCCTCCAGAATTGTAAGAAATAAATTTCTGTTGTTTATAAGCTACCCAGCCTATGGTATTTTCTTATAGCAGTCTGGACAGACTAAGACAAAGCTCCAGCGCATAAAGAATGAAGGAGAGTGCTGTAGGATAAGGCTGCCACGTTACAGGACATACACTCATTGGCTGGGTTCCTTGGTCCAGTCCAAGTAGCAGGACCTTTTGGTCAAGGGAAAGAGACCTCTCATTTTTCCTCATTTTACAGGAGGAAAATGTTTTGCCCCAGGTTTCTCTCTCTCTCTCTTCCTATGTTAGTCAGCATTCAGATGTCTACTCTTCTTACTGTGTTAGTCTTCTCTCCTCACCCACTGGGCTGACTTCTGGTTTCTCTATAGCTGGTGCATCCCATGTATAACAGGTTTGGGTTCTTACCCAGTACTTCTTTCTGGTCTCAACTTGCTGGGCCACAGGCATGCTCAGATGTTCAACGTATGTGAGCAAGGCAGCATTTTATGTGTGACTTTGTAGAAGTTATTCAACTGCTTTGTGCCTGGTAAAATAGCTATAAAAATAATCCTGTCCCATAAGGCTGTTGTAACTGTTAACTGAAATATTTTAAGTAAAGCAATTACAATAGTAGCTACCCACAGTAAGCACTCAATCACTTTTATCTCCGGTTATCTGTGGAGCATATCTATTGTTTTGTGCCTACTCAACAACAATTCCCACATCTAATAATAGCACTAAAATGTGCTTTGGAAAATTATTTCTCACCACTTTAAATCTTTGCCCTGGCTTATGTATTAGTCCATTTTGTGCTGCTATAACAGAATACCTGAGACTGGGTAACTTATAAAGAACAGGTTTATTTTGTTTACCATTCTGAGATAGCTGCATCTGGTGTGGGCCTCAGGCTGCTTCTACCCATGGTGGGTACAAGCAGATCACATGGCGAGAAGAAGCAAGAGGGAGAGAGAAGGAGGTACCAGGGTCTTTTACACAAACAGCTCTCAAGGGGAACTAATAGAGCAAGAACTCACTCAGGACCCCCACCCCCCAGAGAGAGCATTATTCCATTCATGAGGGATCCATCCCCATGACTCAATCAGTTTCCAACACTGACACATTGGGGATCAAATTTCCACATGAGTTCTGGGAGGACAATGCATCCAAATTCCAACCTTACATCCTGGCTCCAGGTGTGGGCACATGCTCTAGACCTGGCCAACCAGAATCATAGTGTTTCATTCACAAATGGATTGTGACCCATTCTAAGTCAGTGGAACTCTATGACATGGCTTTTTGTCAAATTACTGGGAAAGAAAATCTCTTTACAATGGTGTTGGTACGTGGGTTGGAATATAAATTTACCAAGATAGATTTCCTTCCTGAGAATGAAGCCAAGAGAGCAAAGCAAACCTAAAGGATAGAGATCAACAGATCCTGACAACTTGCTTTGAGCACTTGCAAACACCTAAGCAAACACCTCATTTACATTTTTTGTTAAATTAGTAAAAAACTGTATATGAATTTGTTTAAGCAAATTTAAGCAAAGTGTCTTATGTCCATACAAGCCCTAACCCACTGACTTCACCCAAGAGTTTTCTGATTTGCTGGCTACTCAAGGAGAGATGGGTGTACAGCCCATCACAATTTTACTGAGGGGAACGCTGCTGAGCACACTTATAGCTAATGTGTACATTTCATATTCCTTCATGAAGAAAATCACTTTCTGTCATCAAGACAGCTTTGGCCTGTGGCATCAACAAATCAGGACATTTGCAACCTGTGGTCCTAGTTTCCTCATGTCTTGAGCCCTTTTTTTCTCCTAGAATATGTCAGCCTCGCTAAGATTCTTTGTTTGTTTGTTTGTTTTCAGGAAAACAAATCTACACTATTTGTATGCATTTTAAATTATCCTTTCTCTTTGCACCCCCAATCTAGTCTTCTCAGATCAAGGGAGGGAAATATTTTATTCAAACTTCAACTAAGACATCAAGAGGATGGTTTTGTCTACCATAGAGGCTCAAATGGACTCAAAAGGAAAAGAGGAGTGTAAAGAAATACTAAAAATCCAACCAGAGTTAGTGAGAAGAAACCACTGATATAAGTGAAATGGGAACTGAGGTAGGCAAGGGGGCCAATGCCTCATTGAAAATTAAGTGAGAAATCCACCCTTTAGTTTTCAGCTATATCAAAGGTAGAAAAAAATATATTTAGCATTTGCATCAAAGGGGTAGGCATACTTGAAGGTGGGCAGATACATCCAGAAACTAGGAGCACTGAAATCAGAATCAGTCAAATTTACAGTTATACTTTGGTCAGTTCTGCTCACAGGCTAATGAGAAGAAAAGTCTTGCTTTGTTAATATAACTTCTAAAAGGATATGCAAGGGCTATGTGATTTTTCCTTCATTAAGATCTCTGGAGGCATTCTGACCTAAGCTTGATTCCCAGCAATTTTACCTACTGAGTGGCCTTGGAGAATGTTCTAAACTTCTCTGACCATCTATATCTACAATTTAGAAATGATTATCATTGTTCTGACTGAGAGGACTATTATCAGAACTAAAGAAAACACAATATAAAGATATTTTCTAAATAATGAAGTGTCACAAAAATAACAGTTATACACATTAGTGTTATTATCATCATTGCTATTATTTGGTGGAACAAAAATTGAAGAAGACACTCAAAAAAGACAATGAATGTCCATCATGCAGTTTGTTTTTTAACTCGCTGCATCGGTGGTCACATTCTTTTCAAAATGACAAAAACAATACATCAGGGATTTGAATTGTTCTACTCCCAAGGAGAAGGTACTGAGCTTATCATGACTGATGTGACCTTGAAAATATAATTATTTCCATGGTACTGAAAATGCAATGTATTATTTTCTGCATTTAGAACAGGTGGAGGAATTTCACAGTGGTCTGCAGAAATGGTGGGAGGGTATCACAATTTAAAACACAAATGAGACTGCTGCAGATCCATAGAGCCAATTCCCTAACAGTGCCTTGAAAATAGATCCAAATATGAATCTTTAAAATGCCCATATTTTTAATCATACAGGCTATGTATTGTTGGATCTTGTTAATCAACAAAGTAAGAGAAAAATCAAAGCTGTCAGTTATGCCTGAGTATCTCTTGTGACCCCAGAAGAGATCTTCTATATTTTAGACTGTCATGGACTGAGAGACAAATAAAAGTTTATAACATTTGCCCTGACTATGCAGTATAAATACACGCTTTAGACATTTTGGGGTAGAAAGCTTAAGTCAAATATTTACTAGCTTTGTTTACTCAAATTTAAAAACAGTTGATTTGCAACTTAGTTTCGTATTTATAAACTGGAAACACTAATAACTTCTTTGCAGACTAATGTACATAATGAGCTCTATACAGAATAAATGTTTAATATATGGTAGTCATTATTATTAGCACTTGCAAATTTGAAAACCAAAAAAGCAAATTATTTTACATTATGCACATTTGTACTTTCCCTAAACTGGAATGTGATTCACTTTTTGACTTTGAAATTAAGAATGGTATTTTTCTTTGTCTTATGAAGGCACTACCCAATCTGACTTTACCCAACAGACACAACTTTCAGAGCCTTTATGTATTTTTATCTAGCACATTCTCTTTAAAGCACAGGACTTCTTTTTATACAGATCCCTTGACTCTCATCCACTCCATATTCTACATATTTCTGATTCAATGGCCTTTTCTTTGCAATTTTCCCAAATAATTTCCCCATCCAAGTACTCTTCTCCAGCCTTTTTGCCCATTCATATTTTACACAACCTTTGAAGTGCAGATTCAATGCTTCTGACTATAGCAAAGCCTTATGTTTCTTATAGGGTCAGAAAGTAGCGAAATGAAAACAATAGATTGTTTAGAGTATAGAGTAGGGGTCAGTGTGATAGAATCATGATCTTCTGAAGATATTTATATCCTAATCCATGAAACCTGTGAATATTTTAGGTTACATGGCAAAAGGGAATTAAGATTGCAGATGAAATTAAGGTTTTAATAAGCTGATTTTAGGACATGGAGATTATCCCAGATTATCCAGGCAGGCCCAGTGTAATCACAAGAGTCCTTAAACAGAAAGCGGAAGAGTCACTGTCAGAATGATGATCACAAGGGTCCTATAATATGAAAGAGGGGGTCAGAAGAATCAGTGTCAGAGTGACACATTGTGAGAAAGACTTGACCAGACGTTGCTGGTTTAGAAAACAGAAAGAGGCCATAAACCAAGTAATGCAGGTAACTTCTAGAAGCTGGAAGAGGCAAAGAAACTCTTTCCCCTATAGCCTGCAGGAAGGAATGCAGCCTCTCTGAACCTTGACTTTAGCTCAGTAAGATCTGTCTGTGAGCTCTGACCTCCCGTACTATAAGATAATAATTCTGTGTTGTTTTTCACCACTAAGTTTGTGGTAACTTGTTATAAGAGCAATAAGAAACTTATACAGTCAACAAACTTTTTCTGTAAAGGGACAGATAGAAAGTATTTAAGACTTTGCATGCCATACTGCCTTTTGTCTCAGCTACTCAACACGGCCATCGTAATGTGAAAGCAGTCACAGACCATACACACATATATGGGCATGGCTGGGTTCCAATCAAACTTTATCTATAAAAACAAGTGGCAAGACAGATATGGTTTGTGGGCCATAGCTTTCTAAGTGCCAATGAGGTTTGCCTGTGAACTAACACTTCCAGGGTCTTGAATACTTGGGCAAATATTTAATGTCTTAGAGCCTTAGTTTTCTTATATGAACAATGGATTCATTTATACTTATATGTGTCAGAAATACCTACCTATCTCTAAAAATTCATGCTTCTCTTTCCATAATTGAAGTGGTACATGAGAAGGGGCTGCCCTGCCAAGACTACCTTTTTTGCATTCTTTGTGGTTGGGTACAGACAAGATCTTCTAGACAGGTAATGTGAGGCAAGCAATGGGTACCATTTTCATGCTTGTCCATATAAACTGCCCACACAACACTCCTCCAGGGTTTTGTCCTCCTCTGGCTGTGCTGAAAGTGACCCCAAGAGTGATTTTGAATGTCACATTTTGAAGTTGAAAAGCCCACATTCTTTGGTTCCTAAATGACTGCGTGGATGAGAAGGTGCCCTGCCTGTTCCCTGATCTGATAACACTGTGTGAATAGGAAGTAACTTCCAATTCTTCTGAGCCATTATAACTTCCTAAGTTTATTTGTATAACAGTTAGTACTTGTCTACTCTAAAGAATGTCCTATATTTGGAGTTGTGGTGAAGATTAAACTAAATATTATGTAAAATACTATATACAAGGAAACACCCCAGGCTCCCATGCTAGGACAGTGGGGGGCTGAGGGCTTCAGCCAAAACCCTCTGACATTTGCATTCAGGCCAGCAGTGATGAAGCCATCACTGAAAGGCTCCTGGGCTCCCCTGCAGAAATGATTAGAGTGTCACGGGCCTCAACCCCCCCCTTCCTTCTTCTCCCACCCTATTTCCTTTCCACTTTCGCTCTCCCCTTCCCACCCAAATGCTCTGCAACAATATCTTAGAATGTAAAAACAGGTGTAACCAGGGACTGCTCCCCCCACCCATCCAGGCACGCCATTGCTGCCATGGGGCCTGCCTGGGGTCCTGAGGCATGGATCCTTCCTTCCATAACCAGGCAAGGAGCACGCCAAAAACACCACTTCCATGTGGGTGGCCCACCACATCTGCCACAATAGCCACAGCTGCCACAAAAGTGACTAGATGCCACAACCACCATGCGGATGGCCCACCAGCCACTTGAGTGCATTGACACAAGGAGAACCACCAGCAGAGACCAAAGAAAAGAAGAGAATGTCTCTCTCCACAAAGCCCATTCCACAGTGATAGAAGAAGCATCTACACTACGGTAATAGTGGGGGACATGAACACACCTCTCTCAGCACTGGAAAGATCATCTAGGCAACAAATCAACAGAGTAACCATGACTCTCTCAGAAGGAGAGAAGAAATCTAGGGTTATCAGTGGTGGGAGAGGGGAGGAAGAGAGGGATGGGGAGAGATTTGATAAGGGACATAAAGAATGAGTACAATTTGTAATAACATATATTGTAATAATACTGATTTGATCAACATAGTCAGTGTTGAACCCCCAAAATACATCTAATCAATTACGATTCTTAAAAAAATAAAATAAATAAAAAATAAAATAAAATACTATAGACACAAATACATGGGATATTGCTCAACAAATATTAGTTACACAGCTCCTTATTTTTTATGTCCTCCAACACTCTATTCTGCACTTTACAATATATGTTGACTCTGGGATACTACTCTTGTCTCTCTAATTTGATAGGGAACATTGTCTTCAGTTCTTGAGTTAGCATGACATAACATTAAAAAAACAGGCTTTGAAATTTGCTACATTGGGGTCACTCCCCTCTCTCCCCGATCCCCAAAACAGTTTACCCCCAGCTTTAATTCTCTTAACTTCAGTTTCATCATGTGTAAAATGATACTCAATAAATGAAATATAGCTATTATGTTTAGCTCTTCTATGTGCATTAATATTTGTCAAGGTTTTAGTATATGCCAATACATTTTCATTGAGTCATTCATTTGTTTAACAATTATTCAACATTATGAAAGTTTTATGCAGTATGTGAATAATATGTCATATTTGTTTAAATCTTTTGTAATATACTATGGCATTGCAACAAGAAATGTGAAATCTAAAAGCAGATAAGCCTGAGATTAATGGAGAAAAATAATAACTTTGAGGGAGAAAACTTAGTTCAGAGTTTTATTCTCCTGCATGTACCAGTCATATGGCCACGTTTTCATATAGCCACTCTTATATGGTCTCCTAACTTCAATTTTTATAGGCATAATGTACAGAAACCTGGAGGAATTTTAGAGAAAATTGAAGAAAATGTATACAACAAACTCCTAACATAAAACTTATGCACAGTAGGTGCTCAATAAATTATTGGTATTGTTGTTATCATTATTATTAATAAGCTTAAATTACAAATGTTTAGTAATAAACATTTTTAAGATTGATCATCATTATCCGTAGCAACAAAATTATATTGTGTTGCTGATGTTTTCTAAATGCTCAGTTCAAAGTCCTTGTTCTAGGAGTTGATGTAATTTTATTACGACATGCTGAACTTTGCAAGAGAGTATCAGGCTTGACTCATACACGTATTGGCTAAGTCCTGAAGATGATAAATGATTTTCATTAAAATTCACCCCCCTCACTCTGTGTAAACCCAAATACTGTACACAGTTAAATCTTCTGATAAATCAGGAGTCTATGTGAAAGCTGAATACAAAACAGAGGTCATTTGAAAAGTGAGACTGGTTAATCAATCTATTTGCATATATATTCTGACATTCTGTTTAGTTATCCATCAAGGAATCATGAAAAAATAAATCACTGTTTCGTGTTAGTTTTACATTATCAGACACTACACACCCCTGACACTAGGAAAGCAATATATCATCACCAACAATATTTATTGAACCGTCACAGTCTGAATAGGAAAACAAAGAACCCACCATGCCAATAATGTCAAGAGCCCCGAGAAAGTTCTTCCTTTCTTTTGGGATTGATCAAGGCCGTAGTTTTAACCTTCACTCCTGCAGAAATAGGCAGTAGACAAATCCACAGCCCTAGTTTTTTATTCTTTCCACACTACATGTCTGAGTGTCCATTTTCTTTTATGATATCTGTACCTAGAGGCTCTGTCATCGTTCTAATCTACATTCAATCTCCTGGGCTGTCATTCCTCTATTTCCCAAGCTCCAGTTTCATAGATACACGTGGCTCCAATTTTCTATTTTCCTTTGTATCAATTGGTTGTCATGCTTAGTTCTTCCATCTTCTCAACATCAGTCACACGGATGCTTTATCATCTCTGTCAGCTTCCTTAGTAGGGTCTTTAACTCTTTAGCAAAATTATTTCTGAAGTTGTCACCTAACCTCTAGCTATGATGTTCTATTTTCAGAAAATACATACATGAGTAGCAAACACAAATGCTTTTAGGGCCATGCAGATGAGGCAAAGAGTAAAGCCAGTTATGCATTCGAATACCTTTTGCATATTATACTAGGAAATACTATTCATTTGCACAAATATATATGATCTGTTCTATTTTTTCTTGAAGATAAATGCTTTTCTAATTTTTATCACTTGCCAGTTAAATTTTCTCTTTTTATTAGCCTACATTTGCTTGTCTTAGAATGTTAAATACTACTAGTATTGTCATAAGGAAAAATAGAAGTTCCCTTTTGCACTTTTTCTGTTCCTAACTCTTGTTACCCCAAAGAAAAAGACATTTTTCATAAACTTACCTATTCCATTTTGGATTTAAATCTGTATTTGGTAAGAATATTCTTATATTACTGTTCTGGTTATTCTGTTTTTCATTAATATTCTGCTCTGGAGAAGGACTGTTTAGCTTTCATACTCTTCTCCAAGACCTACATTCACACACTTCTAATATATGAGGAAAAAAAGTTCACGGAAAGATTCATATTATCTTTTAATTCTACCTTTCCATGAACTTTTTGAAGTACCCTTGTAATTAGAGCTGTAGTTTTCAAATGTTAGAATGCATCAGAATCAGCTGGCGGGTTTAATGAAACAGACTGCAGGCCTCATACTCAGTTTCTGATTCAGTCCTTCTGATGTGGGACCCGATAATTTGTATTTCAAATCAAAGCAGTGTCATGATCACAATTCCTCATGTGGTCCTACTTTGGACGCACTTTGTAAAACACAGACTTATTACAGCATCATTATTTGTAAAAGCAATATTTCCCCTGTCATTTTAATAACTCAAATATTAATCAAATTTGTGCCACATAGTGTACTATAATAATATTTCCATGACGTGCAACATTTTCTTATCCTTGGAGCCGATGATTTTTTTCCATATTTTTATTTCCAAATTCTTTAATTCAAAGACACTCAATAACAAACAAGTTTATTTTGCTTTTTAGAAACGTTTCTTCTGGAGTCATATCTATATATACATGTATATTTATTTATTTATTTCCTCATTTCTACTGCTTGCTTTTTAGACCTCTATCACAGCTTTTTGTTCACAACGTCTAGAAGTTTTCTTGCCTCTCTCCTGGACTGGATCTTCTGTTTTCCAGATTTTATTTCTTGCTCTTTCACCATTTTTACTTTTGTTTTGCTGATGCACATCTTCCGTTAGCTCCCCTAAAATTAGTTCACATATGAATATATCCTTATTCTATCTACACATGTGATTGCTAGTTTGACTAGTTATACATATATTGGTTGGAAGTTATTTTCCCTCAGAATTTTTGAAGCACTGCTTCATTTTTTTTCTTTTATTATTGCTATCAAGAAATCTAATACCATTTTTATTCTGGAAATTTTGCATGTGATGTGTATATGTGTGTATGTGTGTTTTCTGCATGCTCTCCAATCCTCCAGATTCAGGTTCCATTAAGAAATTTGTTGTTGACTCCATGTGGCCCCAGTGGAGCTGTTGATGACAAAATCCTGCCACTACCTTTAGGATGGGTGAATGGCCCAGGCTGGCTGATGAAGTGTGTTCATAGATACCAGTTCTAGGAAATTGTACATGGCACTTTGACCAATCTTGGTGTGTGGAGATTAGGAAAAAGTATTCTTTTAATGGACTTGCCAAAATGGGAGAATATGAAGTTCCTGCTACTAGTGGTCATGAAAGTTGGAGACAAAGACAAAAACTGAGCTCTGATGACAATTCTGATTGCTAGAATTTATTCTTTCCTGATACATGAGACAACAAATTTTTTTAACTTAAATTTAAAGTTCATTTTCGGATATTTGGAATAGACAAAGCCCGGAAGAATATACATTCCATCCACCCCCATGGACAAGTTATTTATGCCATATTTAAAATACATGGACTCCATACTTGCAAACAGAAAGATTTTAAAAGGATCAAAATGTCTCTTGGTCACATGTTCTCAAATGTTCATGAATAATTCAGAAAAGCTTTTTAAGTACAAGTGTAATTTGAAAGCTGAAGCGATAGTAAAGTGATATGATGTATGTGTTTGTTAAACTTTAAAGGCAATTAACAATTATTATTACACTTGTTGTAGTTGTTATAATTTTATTAATATTACTGTGACTGTAATGACACAGATTTATTATTCTTCAGGCATTCTACAGTTGGAGCTTATGATATATTGATCAGTGAGTCTACTGTCATGATGCTTTTATTGTACAATCATTTATTAACGTGAATGATACCATCATACGGGACAAATTATATGATAGACAGTTACATTTCTGGTAAGTTTTATCATTGCAATCACAATGCCACATGCCACCTCTTACTGCTATTATTCTGTTGAACATTTTAGTGTCTCTGCTTTGTATGCTTTGCCTCTTATCCCCTTCAATCACAATCTCACTTTAATTGCCTCTTTTCTGGCAAATACAAACATTATCTTCCTTACTCCTTGAATTAATAACTTCTCTGATGGCTTATCATCTTTTTTGTTCTCCAGTGCACCTTTTCCAATTAAAATGGAAATTAAACAAGACTAAATATGACAACCAAAGTCATATACGCAGCATTTGGTGGATCTGGATTCCATTGAGTGCTAAACAGAACTCTTTATATGTGAGCCTTTTTTTTTTTCTATTTATTGTTTCCCACAAACGGATACATATACTATATGTGATATATTGTATATATATTCACACAGAGACAGATAGATGATAGATAGATCCAAACACCTTATTATTCATTGGCATTTTCATTTCTCGACCCTGAATTTCCTAAAGTATTTTAACTGACAATTTTATTTTTCTCTTTGGTTTACTTATGTTTGTTTTTATTTGTCTCAATCCCTTTCTTGTTCCAATATAATTCCTAGTTCTATCACTTTTGTGTTTATGTGGCTTCATTGCACAAACTCAAAGTCTGCTTTGGAGAAGTGTGCCTCATGTGGTCTGCCAACGTTTTTCTTGCTGTCCCAACCGTTCCCCTCCTATGCAAGAAGGTCTTGTTGGCTGATATTTCCCACCTGCAGGCTCAGTGGGGTTTTGATCCCTGCACCACTTGTGATCAAGGCAGGATGGATTTAATCTGCTTCAGCAAGGGTTTACACTCTTGCAGACAGAAGAGTGCCCTAACCCTAGGTCATCCTACTACATCTGGGAGATCGTTGACAATCCTGGAATTGCTTCCCCATTCCTCTTCCCTTTACTCTGGTTGAAAGCATCTGACCCTAGAATTGACTTGAATCTGGGACACTGCATTGCTTTGAATGCCCAATTTTATAGAACAAAACTTTGACATTTCCTTGTTTACATCTCAAAATAATTGTTGCTTTACATCATCCACCTCCACTATGTATTTTTTATTTTTTATTTTTATTTGACGAAAAGTAATTTGTGGTTGTTATTAATATGAAAACATAGAAAAGGGAAAAGAAGAATAAGTTAAAATCATCAATAAGTTCCACATACGAGAGAAGTGTTGTTGAACATTTTGGAATATATTCTCTGTCTTTTTAAAAATTTTATGTCACAGAATACTTACCTTTAAAATGTCAGTTGATGTTGCGTATAAGTTTTTATTAACTGCTTTCGTCTTTTTAATAATACATTATGAATATTTTCTTGAATAAAAGAATGATTATTGTATTAGCACAGGCTGCCATGCAAAATGCCACAGACAGGGTGGTTTAAACAACAGAAATTTATTTTCTTACAATTCTAGGAGCTAAAAGCCCAAACTCAAAGTAACATCAGGGTTGGTTTCTAGTAAAACCTCTCTTCCTGGCTTGATCATGACCTCTTCTCCACTATGTCTTCACATCACCTTTCCTTCACACCTGGAAAAAAGAGAGAGAGAGACAGAGAGAGAGGGAGATTGAGACGTGGTGTTTCTTTGCCTTCTCTTAGGGTCACTACCAACCTTACTGCATTAGGCCCCACCCTTATGACTTCATTTAGCCTTAATTAGTATCCTAAAGACCCTATCCTGAAATACACTCACATTGGAGGTTAGGTTTTCCACATACAAACTCTGGGGGACACAATTCAGTTTATAACAATTTCTTTAATGTAATTTTTAATAGTTACAAAAATTGTAATTGTATGGATGTAGCTACCATAGTTTTCTTGACAGATTATATTTTGTATACTTGGTCCATATCCAATTCTCAATTAAAAAAAAATTATGAATAATGGCGCAACGAATGTTTTTCTTATATGTACCATTTTACATTGTTTCTCAACTATTTCCTTTGGATAGAATATTTCTAGAAATCAAATAACTTGATCAATCTTTAAGTTTGAAGATTCACATTACCAAACACTTTCTGGAAAGGTCATTCCAATTTAGTCTCATAATGATTATGTTTAGCATGTACTTCCCGCTCCACTGATACCAGCACTGGGTATCAACATTATCTTTAAATACATGTCATTTTGATATAAGAAAAAAAAATTTTGTTTCAAATTTTTCTTTTCACTTACTTTATTTGATTATTAATGGAGCTCATCATGCTTCAAGTTTTCTCCCACTCTCAAGTGACTGGAGCTATTTGCTTAAAACCTGTTCTTATGGCAAATGTTTGGCTCTTCATCTTACTTCTCTGATAACAATCAGTTATCTTGCTGGCCCACGGGGACTCCCTAAGACTGTGCTTCTTCTCCTGTGTGTCTTGCACTAGCTCAACTGGTCAGCTGTTGTTGAACCACTGGGCTAGTTCATCTCTTTACGTCTTTGCATAAGCCATTCTCTCTGTCAGACATGGCCCCCTCTGACTTATCTAACTTTCTAAATTCCACTAATCCTGAAAAAATTAAGCTTCAAGATCACTTTCTATGGAAACCTTCCCTGATTTTCCCATTTTTCTTAAATAGTCAGTTTCTCCAACTTCCAAGGCATATGTCTGCACAAAGAGGATGACCAATAAATAGTAAATTATATTATTATTATTATAGTTATCACATTTATTTAGTACAAATCATAGAACTTTTCTTCCTGTAATTTTATTTATTTATTTATTTTTTACCATTACACAATGTAAACGTTTTTTGTGGCTCTTTACCAATTGCTCTCTAACCCTGATCCCCCAACCTCTGATGGACCCAGTTGTTGTGACTTTCTTTTTCTTTTACTTTTTTTTTCAGCTCCTACTCATGAGTGAGGACATGACATATTTCTCTTTTTTTACCTGGCTTATTCCACTTAACATAATTTTCTCTAAGTTCATCCATGTTGCTGAAAATGGCAAAATTTCATTCCTTTTTACAGCAGAGTAGTATTCCATTGTGTAGATATACTACATTTTTCTTATCCAGTTGTTTGTCAGTGGACATTTAGGTTGGTTCCAACTCTTAGCTATTGCAAATAGAACTGCAGTAAATATGGGAGTGCAGTTGTCCCTTCTACATGATGATTTCTTTTCCTTTGGATATACAACCAGCAGTGGGATTGCTGGACTGTATGGCAGTTCTATCTGTAGCTGTTTAAGGAAACTCAATAACATTTTCCATAACAGCTGCTCTAATATATAATCCTACCAACAGTTTAGGAGAGTTCCCCTTTTTCTACATCCTTGCCAGCATTTGTTATTCTCTGTCTTTTTGATAATAGCAAGTCTAACTGGGGTGAGAGTATATCTCAGTGTGGTTTTGATTTGCATTTCCCTGATGCTGAGTGATGTTGAGCATTTTTTCATGGGTCTGTTGCCCATTTGTATATCTTCCTTTGAGAAATGCCTTCTTCGCCCATTTTTTAATTGAGTTACTTGTTTTTATACTGCTGAGTTGTTTAAGTTCCTTGTTTATTCTGAATATTAATCCCTTGTTGGATGCATAGTTTGCAAGTATTTTCTCCCATTCTGTAGGTTGCCTTTTCACTCTGTTAACTGTTTCTTTTGCTGTCTCACTGTAATTTAATCATTTCTTTTTTTCTTGTTTCTTATTCATTTGACTGACTGCATGGTCCTTGAAGAAAAGGTACTTATTTTGTTTAGTGTTCAGATCTTAGCACATAACAATAAATGTGTTTAATCAATTAATAATGTGAACAGTGGTTGGTTAGCTCAGTAGGTTAGAGCATGATGTTATAACAACAAGATCAAGGCTTTGGATCTGCCAGCCACCAAAAGAAAAAAAAATTAATAATGAATAGTGAATAAAAGATTATCTTGGTTTAAAGTCATACTGTACTTTTGCCTCTCTTTCACAATTGAGTATCATTTCATATTTCTAAAGCTTTTTAATTAAATTTAAATAGACTTTTCAAAAAATTTTTATAATTTTTAAAAAATTATTTACAAATAATTTTATATTTATAGGAAAGTGACAAAGAACAGCTAGGTCCCTTATACCCTCAAAAAGTTTCCACTATGTTTAAAATTTTACATTATGATGGTGTATTTATCACAATTAAGGAACCAATATTGGTACATCACCATTAACTACACAATGTTAGGATTTCACTATTTTTTTCTAATGCCTTTTTTATTTTAGGATCTTTTCCAGGATGCCACATTACATTTAGTTGTCATATTTTCCTCCTTTGTTCTGTGAAATTCCTCAAAAAATTATTTTGTTTTGATGGCATTAACAGTTTTGAGGACTACTGGTCAGGTATTCTGTACAATGTTCTCAATTTGGGTTTGTGTGATATTTTTCTCATGGTTAGACTTGGCATCTTAGTCCAATTGTGTTGCTATAAGAAAATACCATAAGCTATGTAGCTTATAAACAACAGAAATTTGTTTCTCACAGTTCTGGTGACTGGGAAGTCCAAGATCAAGGTGCTGACAGACTTGGTGTCTGGTGAGAGCCCTCTTACTGGTTCATGGACAGTTTTCTTTTCACTGTGTTTTCACATTGTGGAAGAAGCAAGGGTTCTCTCTTTGGCCTCTTTCATAAAGGCACTAATCCCATTCATGAGGGCTCTAACCTCATGACTAAATTACCTCTGACTACCATTATCTTGGGGGTTAGGATTTCAATATATGAATTTTGGGGAGACACAGACATTCAGCAAATAGCACTGGGTTTATGAGTTTTACAGGAGAGGATCAAAGAGGTGAAGTACCAGTCCCATCACATAATATCAAGGGTACATACTACCAACACCTGGCTTGATCACCTGGCTAAGGCAGTATTTGTAGATTTTCTCTACTGCAAAATCACTTTGCTTTCCATCAACTCACGGATATTACTTTGGATTATAATCCAATACTACAGTATTTATTATTTTGTTCCAATTGTTCCAGCTTTGGCTATCAAAAGCTCTTTTAATTTGGCTCCCATGTGTCTTTGAAATGCCCTCATCCTTTTGTTTTTGTGAAAACTTCCACACTTTCTGGAAACACAAAATGCCCCAGACACATTTTGTGCATTCCCTGATCCAGACCTGGAATCAGTCATTCCTCCAAGGAGTTCTGACTCATTTTCTTAAAGAATTATATAAGCAAACCAAGATCTGGGTGCTATATTTTCTCTCACATTATACTATTTCCCTGGTCAGCTTCATTACCACATGAAAGTTCCACTGACTGCCCACATTTTCCACTCCTGCCTGCAGTTATCTCTGTGCAGTGGCCTTTGGATGCGATTTAATGGCGTGAATGCAGCCAAAAACTGAACTGGCTATAACCTTAGGGCCCTATGTCTTGCCCTTTATTACTGACCATGCTGAGCCTTACCTAAAAAGCCAGTCTGACTTCTGTTCTTGCTATGTCTTGGTCAGTTTCATTCAGTTTATTCTTTCTTGTAAGAGTGGTGGTGCCCAATAGAAACTTCATATGTAAGCAAGCTTTGAATTATTTCAAAAATATCCTTTCAAAATTTCAAGGAAGTGCGAATTAAAGGACATGGCCCAGTGTTTTTGTGAACAGCTATCAGAATCAGGCAACTCCCAGTTATCTATTTTGGTTCCCATAATGATAAAATCAATTATATCCAATCCCTTACCAATTGATTATTTACCTGGAATTCTCTATAACTTGAGGAGCTGCATGTAATAGTTGCATTGAAATAACAAAATCCTCCAAATCACTTAAAAGTTCCCACTTAAAAATGTTTATTGACCATTATTTTATTACAAAATTTTACATATTTTTTTTCTAAAAGTGGCATGTTGGTTTTGCCTAAATCAGTCAACTTTAGTAAAAAGAAAGATGACCATACACATGGGACATGCACAATGATTTGTCAGAGAAGAGTGTATTAAGTGCCCGTTGCTGAAATTGGATCAAAAAATTCAAAATTTCACAATATACATCTAGTTATTTAATAGAATAGATGTATTTAAAATAACAGTCATAACTAAACTTCAAGAGAGATGATTTATTTTAATCTTCTTGCACATCAATATTTTCCTTTTCCTCCTGGGTAATAGAATGATGAATTTCTGTTACATTTCAATAGATATTTTCAACACAGTCCCTGAAATGCTCCATAGAGAGAAGGTGCAAAACAATAAAAAATATGATTATGAAATAAAGATTTCTACTCTTATAACATTATAAAGAAGTTTCTCACTCAGTTGTTTGAATACAAATAAATATCCAAAGAGAACTCATTTTAACGTCAATACAGTGCAGAGGTTAGTATCATGAGTTCAAAAGCCAGACTTAAATCCGGGGACTACTAGTTACTTAACCTCTCATCTTGCGAATTGAGCTAATGCAAATGCTAACAGCTTCATAGGATTGTGGTGTCCTTTACAGGAGATTACATGTAAAACATTTAGCACAGTGCTTGATACATGGAAAGTATTTAATAATTGTTAGATGCTAGAATTTACTCACCCGAGAGTTCAGAGAGTTGATTTTATGTGTCAGCTTGACTGGGCCACAGAGTGCCCCAAAAGGTTGAACATTACTCTGGGTATTTTTATAAGGCTGTTTTGGATGGGATTAACTTTCAGTGTGCTAGACTGCATAATGCAGATTGCTGACCCTGATGTGAGTGGGCCTCATTCAATCAGCTGAAAGTGTGAACAGAGCAAAATGGTTGTCCATTTGCAGAAGAGACCATTTCTTCTGCCTGACTGCCTAGGAGATTGGCTTTTCCCTGCCTTCGATTTGAACTGGGACATACGCTCTTCTGGGTTTCAAGCCTGCTGGTCTTTGGACTTTGGACTGGAACTAACTACACAATCAGCTCTCCTGGTTGCTTGCTCACCCTGCAGATCTGGGGACTTGTCAGCCTCCATAATCATATCATGTCAGCCAATTCCTCATAATAAATTTCGTGTGTGTGTGTGTGTGTGTTTGTGTATAAAAACTACTGCCTTGGTTTCTCTGGAGAACCCTGAGTAATATAAGGGGAAAACAGAGGGAAAAAAAAAAGATGAGATCTTCAAAAGTCCAAGTGTGCTAACTTATAATTTCTATGATGCTTTTTTCAGATGTCATTCCTCCACCCTATGTTGACCTGTCAGTGTCACATAGTCGTTAAAATGCAGCTGGTGTTGGTGTAAATTTATAATTGGCGCAATCCTTATTGCTGACATGTCAATATTTAACTTGCATTAACCTTTCCTTTGAGGCTGACAAATTGTGCATCTGTGGCTTGTTCAGTCTAATTTTTCATGTCATTGCCTTGCAAAGCATACAGATTTATAATGTCATCATGTGATGAATGCTAGTCCTTCCTTTGCCTTGGAAAAGGGTTTCAACCCACGTAAGTTATCTATCAGTTTATTTATTTATTTCCTGTTCCATCTAACACCTATTTTTAAAGGCCTTCAGTGAATTTACCTCCCAGAGTCTCGTATTTTGAGGACAAATGGAAGGGTACCCCTGTCAGGAATCATTAACATGCTGCTGAGGAACCTACACGTTGTTCTGGCCTGTCCCACACAGAACAGCCTTCATCTGGGTGTACATGTTGTCACTAAGAATTTGTTGATGGAAAATGAAGACTGGTGAACGAAAATTGTGTCAGAATAGTGTGTGGGAAACAAAATGACATTCTTGTCAGTTTTGCCTAATCTCCTAGAACAGAGCTGCTGAGACTTAAACACAATTATTTATGGTTTTATTTATTTATTTTTTTAAGAAGTGTACCCTTCCCCCACTCCCCACAAACTGTGGATACAAAACATGGGCAAGTGTCCAAAGGGTCTCATTTGAAACTCTCAGATCAGAATGCTATAGATTTGGGACTAAAAGAGGTTTAGGAGACCCGAATCATTTCATAGGTGTTCATAGTTTGTTTACAAAACAGGTTTATGTGAAGATCAGAAAGGGTGACCTGCTAGCGATCACCTCCTTCAAGTGCTACAAACCGTACAAACTCCAAGCAACTCTCTCCATACTTCAATGGATTGTTTTAGAGCAGTGGAGTTATCCAATTTCCCTGCCTTAAGTCCAGTAAATTTATTTAAAGTTATCTAAGATAAAGAATAAGAGCCACCCAGACCATATATTTAAGGGTGGGATGGGTATTTAAATTTACATTTTATAGAAAGTTTGAAGAAAACCCAAAGGAACTGACACTGAAATTTTCATCTCACTTTGGTAAAGTATTATTTACACATGTGCTATTAAAATGTAGCAATCATTGGTCTGTTTCCTAGATCTTAGACTAGATTAAACTCTAACATGTTTAGAAAGTGTGGGATGATTCATGAGAATTAAAAATGGTTTTTAATGTGTGTTTGAATAACACTCTATCTAATTCATCACTACATTTAGTTCTATCCTGGTCCTAAGAATCCCAAAGCAAAACTGTTGTATCTTTCATTACTGTTTATAATGTTTTTATTTATTTTTTTCTGCTTCTCAATTTCCAGTCATCATACATTATATAAACAAAGCTAATAAATTCCAAGACACAAAATAAAAGTGGTCTCAGATCAATCTATGCCAATGCTAAGACTATGTCGATGATAGTATTTATAGCTGGGTTTTATTTTATCATAATGAAACATAATAAATTTGTTGACCAAAGAGAAATAGTCAAGCACATAAATAAAAGAAGAAATTAGGACCAAATTATGCTTTTTTTTTTCTTTAGCCATGAAATGTGCTGTTCAAACACTAACCCTCACTTTTGTAGTATCCCAATATATAAAACAGGTAGAAAGAGAAAAACTTTAACTGAAGCAGGGACTGTGTTCTGAAGACCAAATCACAAATATTCTCTTTGTTGAACCAAGTTCCTCCATAGAGCCTCTGTATCACGCAGAGTTTGAAAACGCCAGATTCCATTCAACTCTTGGTTTACAAGAGAGAAAAATATAGCTGGGAAATATCTAATGAGTGACCCAGTATTGTACTTTCACCAGATGAGCCAGAGCTAGAAATCAGATTTCCTAATATTTAAGTCCAGTCTCCTTTTTATTAGAACAAGTCAGAAGACTTCCGTGTTGTTCAAAGTTTGTTTATTTATTTAACCCAATATTTAGTGTGCATTTATTATGTGTCAGGTACTGGTTCTATGGGCTGGGGATACAAACATTTTCAATAAAAATAGTTTTTACCTTCTTGAAGTTTACATTTTAATGGAGTAGACGGGAAGAAACACATGTCACATGCAATATGTCAGTGCGGTGAGGAAATAAAGTGAGATAAGTGTAAAGCATAACAGGGAATGCAGTTTTTTATAAGGCTGCTAGGGAAGGTCTTTCAGAAGCAGTGATATTTGAGCAGACACTAGAATGTGATAGGGGAATGAATTGTGGGGGAGAATACTCCAGGCATCATGAACAGCATGTGCAAATGACCTGGGTTACGCGTGCTCGGCACACTTAAGAGCAGCCAGAAGACCAGAAGAGCCAGAGTGGAAGGTGAGGGGTAAGAAGGAGGTCAGGTTGGAGAGGGAGCTTTGGAGGCCATCAAGATTATTGAAGATTTATGTGAATCTGTGGGGAAGCTGTTCGGATGGTTTGAATTGAGTGAGTGACATGTTGAGGCTTTCATTTTGAAAATAATGATTCTTCCTACTGGATGAAGGATGAAGCAGAGGGAGACAAAATCAGAAGCACACATATGTGATAAAGGATAATGTCACTTCTTTTTGTCTGTATAACATCCTCTTCCCAAAGTCCTCAGCACCATTAATTTAATTCTTACAACTTTTTGAGACATAGGTAAGTTACATGGTATTAACTCTATTAAACATGTTGGAAGCTAAGTTAGTAAAGTAGAAAATCAAGTACCCATACTTCAAGGCCAGCATTTTACTCCACAATAATAACTATTTTCCACTGATGGATTGATGTGGTGCTAATAAGCAGGAGAGGAACAGTTTCTAATTAGAAGGGAAAGTGAAGATCAGCAGCTTTTTATTTAAACAACACTTGTTCAGCATATCTTATATGTCAGGCACCACATTAGGCACTGGAGATACAGAGGTGAAAAAGTCAATCTCTGCACCTACAAATCCTACTCTAGGATGGAATAATAACCATCAGTTTTCCAGTCCTTACTATAGGCTAAGTAATTTAAAAGTAGTGTGTGCTTTAATCCCCTAACAAGCCTCTGTTATGGGTACGATTAGAATCAACATATCACAGATGATAAAATTAAAGAACAGAATGTTTAAACAACTTATACAAAGTCATTCAGTGTGTAGTTTGTGAGCTTGGGGATTCAAGCTCAAGTGGAACCGTGGAGTCTGTTCTCTTAACTCTGTGCTGTTTTGACTCTTTTTACATTCTGCATGGTTTAATGCCTCTTACGTTCCTCCGTCATTCTTTGTACCTCTTTCCTCATTTTTTGCTTGTCTTGGCCTGTGAGTTAGTGGTTCTCATCAAATGACATGGTGGAAATGAGGTCTAAGGCATATGTAGGCAAATAGTATATAGAGCACTACATTGTGCTGAACGATCAACGAAAACAAATCTCTCTCTTTCTCTGTGTCACACACATAGTCAGTAACACAGCCCATATAACTCAATTCCTTTTTCTCTATTTTTGTAGAAAGTTTCTGTCTTACTGTCTCCTGTTTTTGTTTCTCCAAAACTTTTAGATAACCTGAAAATAATGTCAGCTTCCCAGTTCTCTAGATTACCCCTGTATACATAAGATCAATGATGCACTGCCAGATAAAAAGTAGATTTTCTGACTTAGTCAATGGTCTCATAACTCAATGTTATTTCTTCCCTGCTAACCTAGATATCAGAGCTGAGTCCTTCAGAATTTTGTATGGCTTATTTGGAAGACAAATATTTAAAAGCATAGACCCTGAGCCTGAATTTAAATACTAGCTTCACTGTTTGCTAGTGTGTATTGCGGGTAAATTATGTAACATTTCTGTGTCTCACTTTTCTCGCTGGTAAATGGGATAATAATAGTGCTTACCTCCAAAAACCACTTTAATAACTCAACAAATTAATAAAGTAAAATAATAAGTGCTGTATAAATGATTAGTATTATATATTATATTTATATATTATAATTATATATATTATAATGTATATAATTACTATTATATATTATAATTATAGATTACTATTATATGAACTCAAACATCAAAGGTCCTTTTAAACTATCAAGAGGTGTTTTGGTCATGGAAGATATTTTTACTTATGAAAGTAGTCACTTTTGGGTATGTCACAGATCAGAAAATCTTTTTTCTGTGAAGATCCTGAGAATGTGTTAGACCTTGTAGGCCACATTCAACTCTGCTGCTATAGTGGGAATGCAGCCACAGGCAGTAAGTAAAGAAATGGTGTGGCTGTGTTCTAATAAAATTGTATTTATGAAAACAGTGGGCTATGGTTTGCCAGTCCCTGGTGTACATAAATCTGTGAAGTGCTCTCCAGGTGCATGCATATTTCAATTTATGTAACTTTCAAAATAACACGATACAGGAACAGTTCTTATTATTTTCATATTTACAAGGGTACTTCAAAAACTTGTGGAAAAATGGAACTAAAGGATATACAAATATTTCAATAAACTTTTTGAAGACCCCTCATATATATTGAAAAAACTTAGCTTCAGCGAAATGGAGTGATTTTATCCAAAGTTTCATGATGTGTGAGCTAGCTTCAAACCTTGTTTGTGTGACTACAAAGCCCAAGCTTAAACTATCCAGTTATCTTAGCTCTTCAAATGATAAAATATTATAACTTGGTATTTTATCCAAAGTTGATGATGATGTTAGCCCTGAGAAAACAGAGTTAGCTGAAGGGAGGAAGCAATGAAGCAGAAAATATTTATGGTCCATATGCTGGAACTCCATGTGACTATTATTATTGCTGACAACATTATTTATACAACTGTCTAGATATTTTACCAAAATGATTACTGATTTTAATCAGCTAAGCATAAATCTTGGTTAAAAATAGAAAGTTTCCTCAATCTATATAATGGGACAATACAAAGTAGATAAACAGACTTCCTTCTGCCAGATATACCTCTAAGAGCTATACAGCAAGAACTAGGTTGTTGCCCTCAAAAAGTTTCCATTCTAATCAGAGGATGAAGGCAATAAAATATACACAAAATAATATGTGCATTTTCTTATTGTGTCACATCCTGAGGAGGGAAACAAAGCAGAGCAAGAGTGATGTAGAATGATGAGGAATGACTATTATTTTACATAGAAAGGTCAATGAGGTCTTATCTAAAAGGTGTCACTATGGAGAAATTTGGAAGAAAAGAGGTGGCAAGTCATACAAATATCTTTGTCAAGAGTATTCTAAGCACAAGGAACAGCAAGCACAGAGATTCTGTAATGAAAGTATAGTTGGAGAATTCTCAGAATGACAAGGTGGTGGCCCAAGCAGTAAACTTACAGAGGTTGAGAAGAGAGTAAGAGACATGGCAGGATCAGGGTAAGAGATGTGAGTGATCTTGTAGCAAAGACTAACGTATTCTGATTTAAGTTAGGTTAAAGAGAAAGAAAGAGAAAAAAGGAGAAAGGAAGAAGATAGAAAAAGAAAGAAGGGGAGAGAAGAAGAGAAAAAGGGAAAGGGAGAGAATGAATGAATAAATAAAAGAAACAGAGAAACTCATACCGTTGTGTGGAGAATAGATGGGGCGAAGGTGGAAGCAGGAAGAGGAGGAGTAATTGGAAAAATGGAATTTCTGCTTATGGGAAGATCAGTGAAGGAGCCGGCATGAGGGTGGGGGCATGTTAATTTTGAGATGATAAATATTCAAGTGGGGTTATAGAATTTGCAGTTGGACATAAGACTCTGTGACTCAGGATTTGGGGAGATATGAACACATTTGCCATTTGGAGCTATTAGATAGGATGATGTCACTAAAAGTGCTGATTCAACAAGACATCCAGGGCCCAAGCCTGGGGGCAGAGAGAGGGTGGTGCTCATGTTTGGTGGGTCAGTCTCCAGTTTCTTAGAGAAGAAACCAGCTAAGAAGCCAGTGGGGATAAAGGATTAGAATTATGACAGAGGGATTTGCTAAAAGCCAAGTGAATAAAGTATTTCCAAAAGTGTAGAGTATTCAAATATGTATGATATCAATAAGTCAGGAGAAATAGGGATGGAGAAATGACTGAATTTAGAAAATGGAGGTCACTGATACCTGACAAAAGCAATTATGGCGAGCACTGTAGGAGGAAAATCTCCCTGGGTTTAAGAGAAAGTGGAGGAGAGTATACAGAAGTAGAGAATCAAAACTACAGGTTTTTTTTTTTTTTTTTTGTGTGTGTGTGTGTGTGTGTGTGTGTGTGTGTGTGCGTGCGCAAGGGAAGCAAATAGGAATATAAAGGAAGTTGTTCTAAAGAGACTGAGAGTCAGGGAAGAATTTGTTTTTCTAAGAGCGAATATTACAGACTCTACATGCAGACATGAGTGACCTTGGAGACAAGGAGATGCTGTGATGCAGGGGAGGGCAGGCCACTGTAGGACGGATTCCTAGAGGAGAGAAAGTGGGAAGGTGTGCAATGCAAGGCTGGATGAGCGCCCTGAGGAGCATCGTGAGTTCATCCATCAGAATAGGAGGGAGATCAGAGGAATGTGCCAGGCTGACAGGTTTGATAAGAGCCTGGGCAAGTCCTCTTCTGATTCCTTCTACGTTTTCTGTGAGATCAGGAGAAGCATCAGTGGAAACTCAGAAGGAGAGAGAATGTGTTGGAGGATTGAGGAGACTGAAGGTTTCAAATCTTCCTGATACACAGAGAAAGGAAGGACAGGGAAGTTAATAGATACTGAAGGCCGATGTCTCTCGAGCATGGAAGTAAAGTGAAACATGTCAGTACGTGTATGTTTTTCTTCAATCACATGCAGCTTCTCCTATGCAGGTATTGAATGGTAAGGAGCATGGATTCTAACCAGGATTAGGACCTTGCCAAGCAGATGAGGAAAAGATGGGGAATGGACTTAAAGATCTGTGCAAGAAATTGCTTTTGATGATGAATTATGAGGCCTGGTAAGGTGAAAGTAAAGGAGATAGATAAGAGATATAAGGGATGAGGAGAAAGCAGATTGGGAATCTCAGACAGGTATTGAAACCGGTGAAGACAAATGAGCTACAGGAAGAGAAATGGAAACATAGAGGTAGATAGTTGAAGAATGAAATTATTAAAAATTAATGATG
This sequence comes from Cynocephalus volans, assembly GCF_027409185.1. Taxonomy (NCBI): domain Eukaryota; kingdom Metazoa; phylum Chordata; class Mammalia; order Dermoptera; family Cynocephalidae; genus Cynocephalus; species Cynocephalus volans. Next base: position 16,439,405 of record NC_084468.1, read on the forward strand.
AAAAAAGAGAAATGGAAAGAGGAACTTATTGGTACTGTCATCTAGGGTATGACTGTGACAGTGGGTAACTATTCCCTGCATACGCTTTAAGTCATTTTAAATATCACAGTCTTAATAGGACTTCAGACCTTATTAGAACTGGTTGGGCAGCCTTTTTCTTTTGACAGAGTACTTTCCAAGGATGTTTCAAATTTCAGTGTAAAAATGGTCACTTTTTCAGTCAGTCAAGAGCTTCACCTTTCTGTGGGATAGCCACTGGCAACATTTAAAATTCACTTCTGCAGTCTCACTAATCACATTTGCAGTGCTCCAGAGCCACATGTGGGTAGTAACTACTGTATTGGACAGAGCAAATCTGAACATTTTTTGTCTTCACCAAAAGTTCTGTTGAGTGATGCTGTTCTGGGGTTTCACTTCAAATTATTCCAATCTTCAACACTTCTGACACAGAGCAAAAATTAAATTTTGCTTTGTAACCACCTGATCAGTTTTGCTAGAGCCAGAAATCATCTGACAGCTACCATGGCACCACAACTACCCAGGTACCATACGTTTTTTGGCATCTATGAAATAGGCAAATCATTGACGTGGTTACTGTATCACAAAATATGAGATAATGAGAAGTATTTTACTAGTAAAAGTCAGCACCAACTATGTGTTTGATTAATGCAACCATTTCCAATATGTTCTCCTTTGTCAAAGGTTCTAGTTATTTGGGGGTGTAGAAGAGCAGTGCACCTGCTAGCCCTCAAATCAAATCCATGATATAGCTCAAAATGGGGACTAATATGCAGATGAGGAAAACTAATAATTATTTTAAGATCATGAAATTAGGAATTTATTTCCAGGCTTGCTTACTTCTTTTGGAAGAAAATGGATGAACAAATAAGTGATCAGTTTGTCATGAGCGAAGGTGAGGTCAGCTAAACATCTAGCCACATGGCACAGTTTTCAGAGGGAGTCACTATACCTGTCACCTGAATGTCAGAAAAGCTCATTTTCCAGCTCAGTGGATGTTGTGCTCATTTGATAAAATTTTACTTCCTGTGGCATTTAAACATATACAAAAACACACTAACAGAGAAGGAAGAAGAAGAGAAGATCAAGAGAGAAACAGCAATATTTCGAACTCCTAATCTGTGCCAGATCTGTGTGCAATGGTTAAATTATAACAGGTCACTTAGTCTTTACACCAATTATTTGGTATGTGTTTTATTTGTATCTCAATTTTGCTAATCAAATTATTTAAACACATTAAGACTAAGTAACCTTTTCATGTTCTGAAAATTGATGATAGCTGGAGGTTGGAGTCTTCCTAACTTCAAGAAACAGTCATTATATATAAAACAGATAAACATTACTTGTTGTAAGTCGGTGAACACTTTGAGCAGGTTAGTTATTGAGCCCGTTAGACAAAATCAACTGTGTTTGATGTTGTGAAAATGCACTAGAGATGAGCAAGTATGGAGAACTGCCCATCAGGGTAGGAGCAAAAGTTTAGTGAATAGCTACTCTGAGTCTTATATCAGATTATGCACTTTGAATGTGAATTTTTGGGCTTCCATTGAATTTGAGGGGGTAGATATTTTCAGCCGATATTTTGATAAATTAGAAATTCACCAGTCAGATAGGATAAGGTAAAATATACCCAGTTAACCTGAATGAGTATCTGCTATTTTATATAAAATGGCTCTAAAAGAGACAACAATTCTATCAATGTCAACTTTTATAACTCTTAAAAAATTCTTTATGATAACTGTTATTGTTTTTTTTAGAACAGTATTTTTTCCTTCATCAGTCTAACTAAAGATTTGTCAATTTTGTTGTTCTTTTCAAAAAATCAACTTTTAGTTTTATTGATTTTGTCTATTATTCTTCTATTCTCTACTTCATCCATTCTATTCTAATGTTTATTATTTTCTTTTTTCTGATGGCTTTTTGTTTCATTTCCTCTTATATTCTAGTGTCTTGAGATGGAAGTTTAAGTTATTGATTTGAGACTTTTCTTCTTTTTTTAATGTAGCTATAAATTTTCCTCTGGGCACTATTTTAGCTGAACTCCATACATTCTGGTATATTGTGTTTTCATTTTCCTTCATATGAAAGCATTTCCTAATTTGTGATTTCTTCTTTGATCCATTGATTATTGAGAAGTGTGTTAATTTCTATAAATATATGAATTTCCAAAATTTCTTTCTGTCATTGATTTCTTATTTTATTCTAGAGTGGTCAGCACACATATAAACTATTCCAAATAGTAGAAGAGGAATAAATATTCCCCAACTCATTTTATAAAGCCAGTATAACCTTGATATCAAAATGTTTGTGGAAAAAATAAAATTGAAGGATAATCTGAATCTTTCCATGAGCTTTTGGAAGCACCCTCATACAAAGATGTCACAAAAAAATAAAAGTATGTCAATTTATTTTATAAATGCAAAAATCCTTGACAGAATACTATTATACCAAATACAGCAACATATAAAAAGGATAATATACCATGACAAAGTAGGATTTATATAAAGAATTCAAAGTTGGTGTAATATTTAAAAAGTCAAGCAGTGTAATACACCATGTTAATAGAATAAAGAATGAAAACAAGATGATGCAGAAAAATAATTTCCCAAAATCTAAAATCCTTGTATGACAAAACACTCAACAAATTATGAATAGAGGATAATATCCTCCACCTAATTAGAGTTGTCTATAAATTCTCACAGCTAACACTACACTTAATGGTGAAAGTCTAAATGCTTTCATTTAATATTAGGAATAAGACAAAGATGTCTGCTGTGACCACTTCTATTTAAAAAAAATGTACTGAAAGTTCTAGCTAGGGCAATAAGTCAAGACATTAAAATAAAAGTCATTCAAATTTAAAAGGAAAAAAGTATAACTCTCTCTATCACTAATGGCATGATATTATATATAGAAAATCCTAAGTAATTATCCTCCTTTCATCTACGCCCAAAACACTATTAGAACTAATAAACCAGTTCAGCAAGTTTGCAGAATATAAGTTCAATATACAAAAATTAATTGTATTTCTATACACTGAAAATGGATAGTTGAAAAATGACTTTATGGAGCCAATTCAATTTACAATAGCACAAAAATAATAAAATATTTAGAAATAAATTTAACAAAGGAAATACAAGACATTTATCAAAAATTATAAAATATTGTTGAAAGAAATTAAAGAAGACCTAAACACGAGGGTTCTCCAGAAGGTTCATGGAAGGATTTGTATTATCTTTTAATTTAATTTTTCCAGGAGCTTTATGAAGTACTCTCATAAGTGGAAACATATTTCCTATTTATGGATTGAAAGAGTTAACATTGTTAACATGGCAATACTCTACAAATTGATTTCTAGGTTCAAAACATTTTGAATCAGAATCCCAGCTGCCTTTTTTTTTCAAAAATTGACAAAGGACCCAGAATAACTAAAACAATCTCATAAAAGAACAAAATTGGAAGAATCATAATTTCCAATTTCAATTACTAAAAAGCAACAGTAATTAAAACAGTATGACACTGGCACAGGATAGACATAAATCCATAAAATAGAATTGAGAGTCCCTTAATTTATGGTCAATTAATTTTTTAAAAAAATGTTATTGTAACGTAGTTGAATGTACATATCTGTGGGGTGCAGACTTGAATATCAATACTCATGAACAATATGAGATGCTCAAATCAGAATAATTATATTCAGTAATATACACAGTCATTGCTATTCATGGCCCTTTACCAATTTCAATTGATTTTTTACAAGACTGCCAAGACCATTTAAGATAGAAAGAATAGTCTTTTCAACAAATGGTGCTGGGATAACTGGATGCAAGAGAGAGAGAGAAAGAGAGAAATTAGACTCCTGCCTCACACTAATTAAAAAATCAACTTGAAATGGATCATAGAACTAAATGTAAAAGCTAAACCATTAACTGGTAAAAGAATACATAGGAGTAACTCATTTTGACATTGGATGTGGCAATGCTTTCTCAGATATGATACCAAAAGCACCAAGAAAAAAATAAGTAAAATCAGACTTTATGAAAATTAAAAATTTGGGGTTTCAAAGGACACTAACAAGAAAGTTAAAAAACAACCCACGGAATAGTAAAAACTATTTGCAGATCATATATCTGATAAGTGTCTAGTATCCTGAATATGTATAAAGAACTATTACAACTTCACGAAGATAACCCAATTAAAAATTGGCAAAGAATTTGAATATGCATTTATCCAAAACAGATTTTAAAAATCCCATGAAAAAATTCTCAACATTGTCAAGCCCATACTTTTTTAGTCAAGAGGGAATTAATTTCCTGGCAAGTCTCCAGTGGATCTTATGGCAAGAATCAGTTCAGAATACACTCCTTTGTGTAGCCTTCCTTTAATACCAGGTAGTGATACTCTCACCTTTGTTGGAGACCATTTAAATTTTTTTTGCACTTATCAAAGTGTTAATCCATTAGTTGCTTATATGTTCTTTGACCCTCCTGTAGGTCAGGGATCGTATCTCATATATATCTCTATCCCTGGATCCAGGTTCTGTGTGTTGAATTTATTTTAAAAAAGCCAAAAACTACAGAGAAGATGCAGATGGAAACGCTGAATGGCTTTTTAACCGGACAGATAATAAGACTTCTAATATTCACCATATATGCAGACATAAAATGATAAATTCCAGTAAGGTTGACTGCTGATCTGTAGGTATGCCTATTGAACATTTAGGTGAAGACAAAAAAAAAAATTAAAAGAATTTAAAAGAATTTTATTAGAAGAATTTAAAAGACATCAAAGAAAAAATCTGGAGAGGAAATGAGAAACCAAGTCAAAGAAAGGCAAACATTTGGGGCTTTTCCTCTGAAGGAGTGCAGAGCCACTTGGAAACAGTAATGCTTCGTCAGGACAATGTATTCTGTTACCAGAAGAGTGTGTTATCATCTGCTCAGTTTGACCCTTTGAAGTTGAAGGATTTTAGTAGTTGCCCATTTAGGGCAATCCATCATTTTCAACCCAGCTGCTCCACCCTTACTAGCAAAGTGGGCGGCAAATTGTAAAAGAAACAAATGTCTCACTTACGCAATGAGATACTTTTTCCCAAATGTTCTCTGAGATCACAGTTTCTTCGGTGAATCAACCTGGCCCTTCCATTGCTCATTAGAAGTGGGATATAGATATGTCAACAAACATTTCCAGAGTTTCTGGAAGCAATCAACATGAACACTGCAGGACACATGGTCTGCTTCTTTAGTTCCAGAATCATACAAAAGAGCTGATAAGCTCAATTTCATAACAACAGAGAGAAGAAGGAAAGATAACTGTCAGAAACTCATTTTTGTTAGTTGACTGTGGTAGGTGTGTATACATAGTCCCATCATTAAATTCTATACTGTGGTAGGTTGCAGATTACATAGTCCTATGGATGGCTGGTGAGACATTCACAAAGCACATACAACATCAGACTTCTATTTCAAATCCAAATAACATGGGCCTAAACATTTAAAGCTCACAGGATGGTAGAGTTCCAGGAGAAAGTTTTGTCAACTCCTCAACTGCATCCAAAACTCCTTTCACTTGTGCTTAATCCTATACTTTCCAGTAGCTTTGTACCAAGTTTGGAGACCCCCTTTCCTCCTCCCCCGTGGACTCTCCCTTACTCTCAGTCTTGTATTTTTCACCCTCCACAACCCATTCAATCCTCAGAACACATGCAAGTGTTTGTATCCTCTTCAGCCCTGTACCATTGTCCATAATACCCGCTAAGAGATAAGAGTGGGGGCTTTGGATTCTGATAGTGGAGGAAAGTCGGGGTCTCTCGTGGTCTCATGATCTGGCTTCCAGGTGGAAAAGTCTAAGATGCTACTAGGTGTTTTTTATGACAAATACTAGTCAACTGTCAGCCTATCTCCTGCCCTTTATCGTAAGTGAAAATGACCATAATATCCCCTGATGCCTTAAAATACTTCACCAATGCCCCCCTGTTACTATTGCTGGGGTTGCCAAGAAGCCATCTAGTCTGGATGCAGGCTATAAGGTTATGCATTGTCTGGAGACAAATTAAAATAATAATCAAACTGACTTAAAGTCAATCTGCTTTTTATTATTGTCCTGAAACAGCGATTGTAAACAATGCCAATAACAAAATACTCTTTCCTGCTGGGACAGACTTCTCCCACTGCCCCACCCTCCCCCGCACACCACTATTGAAGAGTGCATAGAACTTCCCCAGAAAGAGATGATTCCATCAAGGGAGGGACCATGACTGATTTGCTCAAGCTGTGTACTTCACAGGATCTTCAACAATAGCTACCACGTACCAGGTGCTCAAAAATATTTATTAAATTAAATGTTCATATGTGAGGACGCTGTAAACAAAATGGACAGAATGTGCGAAGAGATTAAGGTTAAACTACATGATATGTTCAGAGAACTGTACGAAATTAGAATTCCTGATGTACAACATAGAAAGAGGGGCCAGGGCATAAGATGATTATAAATGAGGGATTCGAGGATACTTTTACACGTTCATGGAAAAATTTGTGTTATCTTTCAATTCCATTTTTCCATGAACTTGCTGACGTACCCTCATAGGAACTGGGCTTGTTAAAATAGTAACATAAAAAGTCAGTAAAGGGTGATCAGAACGAATTGAGTGACTCAGATTGAGGGAGACACACTTATTTCATTAATCAACATAATTTGATCACTTTCCATGTAGCAGACATCTTTTTTAGGCCCAGGGGATGTAAGATTTATAAACTATTGTTCCCAAGCAACTCGCCATCTAGAGGGAGAAGTGGAAGATATTAATAGCAAAAAATACAAGAGTTGTCTTTTTTGAGTGCCTTCTGTATACTAGGTGCATTCCAAATATTATTTGAAAGGATCCAGTAAGACTGCAGGGCAGGTGTGAGGCTTTTGTAAATGAGGAACTGAAAGGTCAGAGAGGCCCAGATGCACAGATTCCCACCACTTAAGGCAGGACAACTGGGCTGTGAGGTTATTCTAGATTCTTGTCAGTGACCACTGGCAAAGGGAAGGAGAACCAAGAGCAGGTGCGTTTGGCTGCAGTGTGGGGTTCATAGAAGAGTGAAGGGGCAGCAAGGCAGGAAAAGTGGGCTGGGTCTTTCAAGGGACCTCTGAAGCTTCTGAACTGTTGATGAAGTCCTGACAAAAAGGAAAAAAAAAAAAAAGCCATTTGTTTAAATAAGTGAAATTAGGTAAAATTAAGGCCTAACATTTTGAGTCCTCTCCCAGAATGAATTGGTATTTTGGCATTTTCTTTTTACTTGATTTTCTTTAAATCCTGGCATCCTAGTAAATGATGTAACAATAGAAGTCTGATTTATATCTGGCCTAGTTCCATGAAGATCGCTTGAGACCCCAAATTGTCTCGTCTTATTAATATTATAAAATATGTTCCCTGAGATTCAAGTAGATTCACTCTTCTGTCAAACAAATTACCTTTAAAAAACAAAAGGGGAAAAGAAAACCAAAACACAAAATTAATACCTTAAAAACAATTAATCCATTCATGTCTCCGGTACTGAATATATAAAAACACACATATGTATGTATGCACGTGTATGTAAGTGACTTTACATATGAGGTTACTTCAAAATGTTCATGGAAAAATAAAATAATATGAATCTTTTCATAAACTTTTTGAAGTACCCTCCTCTATGTATGTATATTTATGCATATTTATAGAAATGAGTATATAAATGTATGTATAAACATTCACACACATATGTAGATAGATAGCCTATTTGCTGCAATTTTTCAACAAAATATAAATGAACAGAATAATAAGACAAAGGATTATATATATTAGCCTATGTCAAATAGTCAAAAATGCTGTATACCTTAAGTGAATTTCTTAGTATTCTTATGCAACTCAAACATATTGTAAATGCTCAGAAACACTTAAGCACATGTCTGTCTTTTTAGGAGGGTTGTACATGGAACACATTAGTGAATTACTTGCAAATATTTAAAATTCTGTTGCATTTGAGTCACACTGAGGAGGATTTGAGAATATTTGACTTCACTCCCAAGGTACCTCCTTTGTTTTCACTAGTATTTGATGTTTCCTTCTCAAGGGTGTTGCAGGAAGAAGGGCAGTTTGAAGAGGCCAACAGAAGCAGGCCTGTTTTATGTTCAAGAACCAGGTCTGTTTTGCACTTGAATTGCTGTCTGTGTTTTATCCTGGGGCCATGGGGATGAGAAGTGTTTCAGGGCACTCATATGTTCTCTGCGCTGGGGTCACAGGCAATCTTCAAATCAGAAATGCAGGCCTCTACCTGTCTCAAAGTAAATTTGATTAATCTTTACATATTACTATAAATTAGATCTTACCTTTAATGGATTAGTCAAGGGTTATTATTTAGCAGATTTGAGTCCAATCATTTTGGAAACTTACTCAAATTTCTCTCCTTCTACATTGCTCTGAGCTTAGACACCACTAAGAAAAATTGGATGCTGAAAAAGCTCATTACTTATTTTTTTTTATTGAATTGATATTTTCTTTGGTTCTGTAAGTCAAATTTTAAGTGTATTTCGTGTTCGTCAGTTTAAATTATGTCCATGAATATATGTTCATTCATTATAAAGAACATATCAGCAAAACTTTTAACTATTAGATAACTCATTTATTATTTTAGAAAACGTCTACAGAACTTAAAGACACATTTTTCCATCTTGAAGAGTGAGAAACTGAAACTTGAAATATCTATAACTTCTCTGGGTTATCAACAAGTGTGCCATATTTCCTAAGCAAGACCAACCTTTGGGATCCTCAGTGCTTGTCCATAAAAGCCACGTCTGAGTTAATCATAACAAAACCATCTTCTACATATAATATGTATCACGCTCATACACAAATCTTCCTAGATGTCTTGATCAGAACACTTTTGCCACTGATGTCACTTTGATAAAAATTCAATCTAAACTAGTTTGGGCACATATACGCACTCAATCAATTCATCAATAAAAATTTTAGAAGAAAAAGGAAGTTGAAATTATTGGCCCAATAAACCAAATCCCAAGAAGGCAGGAGTATCATTCATGGGTAGATATACATATGTATAATAATTTGAGACAAAGTATAATAAATTATTATACTTTGTCTCAAATTTTCATCCTCTAAGATTTGCCTTTTCATAGAAGTACATATTACAGATCATGAACACCTCTTGGCATCATACATCCTTAACTTTGTCATACAAAAGAAAAAGACTTTCTGTCCAGCATTTGGAAAAATCGCAGGGTAGGTTTCTGATTGGCCCATCTCGACTCATGTGCCTTTCCCTAGACCAATCACTGAGGCTATATTGGTAAGAATATATAAGTGGATGGAAGCTCCTAGTTCTTCAGGACAATTTGCAGAATTGGAAGGGGGAGATGAGTTGTCTAAAAATAAAGAGGTAGGGCCGAGCCCGTGGCGCGCTCGGGAGAGTGCAGCGCTGGGAGCGCCGCGACACTCCTGCCGCGGGTTCGGATCCTATATAGGAATGGCCCGTGCACTCACTGGCTGAGTGCTGGTCACGAGAAAGACAAAATAAATAAATAAATAAAAATAAAGAGGTAAGTGAACACCTTACCAATGGGATGAAAGTTCGGTGCTGGGAACCATCTTAGTTTGGGTCGTCTAGTCCAGGTCATCAATTTTATGGAATGGCTGGTTTTGGCCTATTTGTCTCCTCCAGGAATAACTTAAAAATTTAATCTAATAGTCTTACTATTTTCCTTTCCTTCTATACATGTAGGGGCAGCTAGTTTCCAAGAAAGGGAGTGTACAGCTCTTATGCACAGCAGTGGGGATCAGGTTCAGAAACCCTAAGTACGCTCTAGAATTGTAACTAATTTCCAGCATAAACACCACAATTCTGCATGGAAGTGCTATTCTTATTATGTGGCAATGACTCCTTAAACAATACATACAAACAAAAGTACTGATTAATACCTGCGAAGCTGTCAGGTCACTTAAGTCTTAAAAATATCCAAAGCAAATCATACCTAAACAGATCTGATGCAAAGATCTTAGGTGTAAGACTCATTATAGGAAAACGGGTAGTAGTCAAACCACTAAGTAATTCCAAAGCCAGCCAGAGGTCAGATGCCTGTGATTTATAATTTATATGTAATCTCACTGACTGTGGATGCCTCAGAATAAAAAGGAGAGTTCTGTTCTGGGTAACTAATGGTGTAACTTATAGAGGATAAGATAATGCCCACTGAGTCAGAACATACATTTAATCAACTTTTTAAAAATATAGGTCAGTTGAGAGAGAGAGATTTCCTATAGAAGCCCCAAACCTTCATAACTCAATCCCAGTCTGTAGATGCTCAGCTCCTGTTCCCTAGTTCCTCAGTTGTTGTTTTTCTGTATCTTGAGATATGTGTTTGTCTCTGTGGGTCATTCTAAAGCATGCCACTCACTCTGATAGCTTTCCAGCAATATGGAAAGAGAAAAGGCTTTTTCTCCAAGTAACATCAGCTTTACTTTTCTCTACCTGTTACAATGTTTCACTACATTATTTCAATAGTTTGTCCTTAGATGGTCAAGAAGTGAGCGCCCAGACCTTAAGAGGCATTTTTTCTCATGAAGTCACACAAGACCCTCTTTTCCAAGTTAACTGCCAGCCCTCATGCCTTTGTGCACAGACTGAGATCTGCTTTGACCTAGTGAGGCTTCGCTCACTTTCTCTATTTCCCGAGTGGCAGAGGCCAGCTGGTTGCATGGCAAACTCGTTTTCTTTTGTTGTTGAGCACACAGTCTGCTTCTCCCAGTCTCCCTTGCAGTAGAGTGTGACCACTGACTAAGTTATAGTCAATATATATATCAAACCTCCCCAAATCCTCTCTTTTCTCAACCACCAACTGAGTGGAGAGTCCACCCAGGGCTGGTCCAGAGGGAGGTAGATCTACACATGGAACGAGTCCCGGTCCTTGAGTGACCATACAGATGGCTATCTGATGAGAAGCACCCACCTGATACTGCTATAAGAGAACAGCATAAACTTTGTATTTTTTTTTTAAGTCATCAAGATTTGGACTTTTATACTTCAGAAGCAAGTGCTTAATTGGCTAGCAACCTTCTTCCTCTGTTTTTAGTCAGCGTTACGTAGAAAGAGTTGATCTGTCTCATCTCCAGTGCTTGGTAATTTGTTCATTAAATTACCTTATCGGGTCTTCAGTTTCGAATTAGTCTAATATTAAGACTTATCACTAGTTAGTACATGGTAACTTTTTAAGGAAAAGGACCTTCTTTCTTTAGTATGTGCCATGGTATTTTCAAAGCAAAGCACATAGCATGCAATATAAATGTGTTTATTGATCCAGAAATCCACAAGAAAAGTGTGAGACTCTTTATTCTTCAGGCAAGAGAGGTCTGTGGAAGAAGTAAATAAGGACATGTGTGTTAGATCTGCATATTTGCTGAATACCAATCAAAACTCACATCAGTATTTGCAGTGTTTTAGAAACTATAATCAGAGAAAGCAGGGAGCCAGTTATTTTATTGTGCTTTGTTTTATTTCATTTTGCTTTGTTTCATTTTTATTTCATTTCATTTTTTTTTGTCTGTGTATCAACAGTCAATTGATGAGTAGCATTCCACAGTATGAAAGTGCCACAGTTTATTCACGCATTGAAGGACATATAGATAGTTGCAAAATGTTGACTATTACAAATTAAACTTCTATGAACATCTATGTATGCATTTTACAGGAACATAAATTTTGATTTCTTTGGGAAAATTGAAAATCAGTATAATTTTAGGGTCATATAAAAGTTTCATGTTACTTTTTTCCTAGCTTTATTTGAGATATAATTGATAACAAAATTGTATATAGTTAATGTATACAATTTGGAGAGTTTGGACATATGTATACTCTCATGTTACCATCACCACAATCAAGGAAATTAAGGTAACCATCACATCCAAAAGTTTTCTGGTGTCCGTGAGTGTGTGTGTGTGTGTGTGTGTGTGTGTGTGTGTGTGTGTGTGTGTGTGTTTACGGTAAAAACACTTAGCATGAAATCTACCCACTTAAATTTTTAGGTGCATAATACATTATTACTAACAATAGTCAGTATGTTGCAAGATCTTTAGAACTTACTCATTTTTTGTAACTGTAACTTTATACCCATTGAACAACAGTGCCCTGCATCTCCCTTTCCACCCTCCCCTGGTGGCCACCATTCTATTGTCTACTTTTATACATTTGACTATTTTATACACCTCATAGGACAAGAACCACATAGTATTTGTCCTTCTGTGACTGACACATTTAGCTTAGCATCATGTCTTGTATTAGTCCATTTCTTTTTTTTTTTAATTTTATTTTGTCGATATACATTGTAGCTGATTATTGCTCCCCATCACCAAAACCTCCCTCCCTTCTCCCTCTCCCCCTCCCCCCCAACAATGTCCTTTCTGTTTGCTTGTCGTATCAACTTCAAATAATTGTGGTTGTTATATCTTCTCCCCCCCCCCCGGTTTGTGTGTGTGTGTGTGTGTGTGAATTTATATATTAATTTTTAGCTCCCTCCAATAAGTGAGAACATGTGGTATTTCTCTTTCTGTGTCTGACTTGCTTCACTTAATATAATTCTCTCAAGGTCCATCCATGTTGTTGCAAATGGCAGTATTTCATTTGTTTTTATAGCTGAGTAGTATTCCATTGTGTAGATGTACCACATTTTCCGTATCCACTCATCTGATGATGGGCATTTGGGCTGGTTCCAACTCTTGGCTATTGTAAAGAGTGCTGCGATGAACATTGGGGAACAGGTATACCTTCGACTTGATGATTTCCATTCCTCTGGGTATATTCCCAACAGTGGGATGGCTGGGTCGTATGGTAGATCTATTTGCAATTGTTTAAGGAACCTCCATACCATTTTCCATAGAGGCTGCACCATTTTGCAGTCCCACCAACAATGTATGAGAGTTCCTTTTTCTCCGCAGCCTCGCCAGCATTTATCGTTCATAGTCTTTTGGATTTTAGCCATCCTAACTGGGGTGAGATGGTATCTCAATGTGGTTTTGATTTGCATTTCCCGGATGCTGAGTGATGTTGAGCATTTTTTCATATGTCTGTTGGCCATTTGTATATCTTCCTTAGAGAAATGCCTACTTAGTTCTTTTGCCTATTTTTTAATTGGGTTGCTTGTTTTCTTCTTTTAAAGTTGTTTGAGTTCCTTATAAATTCTGGATATTAATCCTTTGTCAGATGTATATTTTGCAAATATTTTCTCCCACTCTGTTGGTTGTCTTTTAACTCTTTGAATTGTTTCTTTTGCTGTGCAGAAGCTTTTTAGTTTGATGTAATCCCATTTGTTTATTTTTCCTTTGGTTGCCCGTGCTTTTGGGGTCGTATTCATGAAGTCTGTGCCCAGTCCTATTTCCTGAAGTGTTTCTCCTATGTTTTCTTTAAGAAGTTTTATTGTCTCAGGGTGTATATTTAAATCCTTAATCCATTTTGAGTTGATTTTAGTATATGGTGAGAGGTATGGATCTAGTTTCATTCTCCTGCATATCGATATCCAGTTATCCCAGCACCACTTGCTGAAGAGGCAGTCCCTTCCCCATTGAATAGGCTTGGTGCCTTGGTCAAAGATCAGATGGCAGTAAGTGTGTGGGTTGATTTCTGGATTCTCTATTCTATTCCATTGGTCAGTGTGTCTGTTTTTATGCCAGTACCATACTGTTTTGGTTATTATAGCTTTGTAGTATAGCTTAAAGTCAGGTAGTGTTATGCCTCCAGCTTTATTTTTTTTTGCTGAGCATTGCTTTGGCTATTCGTGGTCTTTTATTGTTCCATATAAATGTCTGAATAGTTTTTTCCATTTCTGAGAAAAATGTCTTTGGAATTTTGATGGGGATTGCGTTGAATTTGTATATCACTTTGGGTAGTATGGACATTTTCACTATGTTGATTCTTCCAATCCAAGAGCATGGAATATCTTTCCATCTTCTTGTATCCTCTCTAATTTCTCTCAGCAGTGGTTTGTAGTTCTCATTATAGAGATTTTTCACATCCTTGGTTAACTCAATTCCTAAGTATTTTATTTTTTTGGTGGCTATTGTAAATGGGCAGGCTTTCTTGATTTCTCCTTCTGCATGTTCACTATTGGAGAAAAGAAATGCTACTGATTTTTGTGTGTTGATTTTGTATCCTGCTACTGTGCTGAAATCATTGATCAATTCCAACAGTTTTTTTGTAGAGGTTTTAGGCTGTTCGATATATAGGATTATGTCATCTGCAAACAGGAACAGTTTGACTTCATCTTTTCCAATCTGGATGCCCTTTATTTCCTTCTCTTCTCTGATTGCTCTGGCTAGTACTTCCAACACTATGTTGAATAGGAGTGGTGAGAGTGGGCATCCTTGTCTAGTTTCTGTTCTTAAAGGAAAAGCTTTCAGCTTTTCCCCATTCAGGATGATATTGGCAGTGGGTTTGTCATATATGGCTTTAATTATGTTGAGATACTTTCCCTCTATACCTAACTTATAGAGGGTCTTTGTCATGAATGAGTGCTGAACTTTATCAAATGCTTTTTCAGCATCTATAGAGATGATCATATGGTCCTTGTGTTTGAGTTTATTAATATGGTGTATCACATTTATTGATTTGCGTATGTTGAACCAACCTTGCATCCCTGGGATGAATCCCACTTGATCGTGATGAATAATTTTTCGTATGTGTTGCTGTATTCTGTTTGCTAGTATTTTAGTGAGGATTTTTGCATCTATATTCATCAAGGATATCGGCCTGTAGTTTTCTTTTTTGGTTATATCTTTACCTGGTTTTGGTATCAGGATGATGTTTGCTTCATAGAATGAGTTTGGGAGATTTGCGTCTGTTTCAATCTTTTGGAATAGTTTGTAAAGAATCGGTGTCAATTCCTCTTTGAATGTTTGGTAAAATTCTGCTGTGAATCCATCTGGTCCTGGGCTTTTCTTTGTTGGGAGCCTTCTGATAACAGCTTCAATCTCCTTTATTGTTATTGGTCTGTTCAAATTTTCTACGTCTTCACGGTTCAGTTTTGGGAGCTTGTGTGTGTCCAGAAATTTATCCATTTCCTCCAGATTTTCAAATTTGTTGGCGTATAGTTGTTTATAGTAGTCTCGAATGATTCCTTGTATTTCAGATGAATCAGTTGTAATATCGCCTTTTTCATTTCTAATTTTTGTTATTTGAGTCTTGTCCCGCGCTACCGTCTCGCCAGCAAGAACGACGCGGCACACAAAGGATCCTTCTGCAGATCAGCTTTAATGCATCTTGAGAGGGAGAGCATAAGCTTGCCAAAAATGGAGACCCCGAGCGAGGGGAGCCGCGCCCCTTATATAGAGACAGTCCCTCGCCTAGGACGTGTTCCCATCTGATTGGCGGTCGTGCATCAGCCCAGATGACGCCACGGGAGAGGCAGAGACTAGAGGTGGGGAAATTCCCAGCACATGCGCTCTAGACTTGTTTTTGCCGATTGTCAGTGTCGGCCGGCGCCATCTTGTAATGGCGATTACGGTGTGACGTGGGCAGCTCCCCACAGAGTCTTCTCTCTTCTTTTTCTTGTTAGCCATGCTAATGGTTTGTCTATTTTATTTATCTTTTCAAAAAACCAACTTTTTGATTCGTTGATCTTTTGAATTGTTTTTTGGTTTTCAATTTCATTCAGTTCTGCTCTGATCTTAATGATTTCTTTCCGTCTGCTAACTTTAGGTTTGGATTGTTCTTGTTTTTCTAGTTCTTTAAGGTGAAGTGTTAGGTTGTTCACTTGCCATCTTTCTATTCTTCTGAAGTGAGCATTTAATGCAATAAATTTTCCCCTCAATACTGCTTTTGCAGTATCCCACAGGTTTTGGTATGATGTATCATTGTTTTCATTAGTTTCAATAAACTTTTTGATTTCCTGCTTGATTTCTTCTTGGACCCATATGTCACTAAGTAGAATGCTGTTTAATTTCCATGTGTTTGTATAGTTTCCAGATTTTTGTTTGTTATTAATTTCTAGTTTTAATCCATTGTGGTCTGAGAAGATACATGGAATAATTCCAATTTTTTTGAATTTATTGAGACTTGATTTGTGACCTAATATGTGATCTATCCTGGAGAATGATCCATGTGCTGATGAGATGAATGAATATTCTGAGGTTGTTGGGTGGAATGTTCTGTAGATATCTGCCAATTCCAATTGGTCTAGAGTCTTGTTTAGATCTTGTGTTTCTCTACTGATTCTTTGCCTAGATGATCTGTCTAATATTGACAGTGGAGTGTTCAGGTCCCCTGCTATTATGGTATTAGTGTCTATTTCCTTCTTTAGGTCTAATAGAGTTTGTTTTATAAATCTGGCTGCTCCAACATTGGGTGCGTACATATTTATGATTGTTATGTCTTCTTGATGGATCAGTCCTTTTATCATTAAGTAGTGTCCCTCATTGTCTCTTTTTATGGTTTTTAGTTTAAAGTCTATTTTGTCAGATATAAGAATAGCTACTCCAGCTCGTTTTTCTTTTCTGTTTGCATGGTAAATCTTTTTCCATCCTTTCACTCTTAGTCTGTGTGAATCTTTATGGGTGAGGTGGGTCTCTTGTAGGCAGCATATAGTTGGGTCCTGCTTTTTGATCCAGTCAGCCAGTCTGTGTCTTTTAATTGGGGAATTTAAGCCTTTAACATTAAGAGTTGTTATTGAAAGGTGTTGATTTATTCCTAGCATTTTATTGGTTGTTTGGTTGTCTTAGGTGTCTTTTGTTCCTTGCTTTCTGATTTACTGTTTGGTTTCTTTGTTTGTTGGTTCCTTAGGTTGTAGATAGTGTTTTTGTTAGCTTGTTTTCTCTTCATGAATGCCATTTTTATTGTACTAGCGGGTTTAGATTTTTCTTGGGTTTTTATGGCAGTGGTAGTTATTTTTCAGGAACCAAACCCAGTACTCCCTTGAGGATTTCTTGTAAGGGTGGTCGTGTGGTAGTGAACTCCCGCAGTTTTTGTTTGTCTGAGAAATATACTATTTGCCCCTCATTTCGGAAGGATAGCCTTGCAGGGTAGAGTATTCTTGGCTGGCAATCGTTGTCTTTTAGTATTTTGAAAATATCATCCCATTCCTTTCTAGCTTTCAGGGTTTGTGATGAAAAGTCTGATGTTAACCTGATTGGGGCTCCCTTATAGGTGATTTGACGCTTCTCTCTTGCAGCTTTTAAGATTCTCTCTTTGTCTCTGAGTTTTGCCAATTTGACTATGACATGTCTTGGAGAAGGCCTTTTTGGGTTGAATACGTTTGGAGATCGTTGAGCTTCCTGGATCTGAAGATCTGTGATTTTTCCTATACCTGGGACGTTTTCTGCCACTATTTTGTTGAATATGTTTTCAATGGAATCTCCATTTTCCTCCCCTTCTGGAATACCCATGACTCGGATATTTGAGCGCTTGAGGTTGTCTGATATCTCTCTCAGATTTTCTTCCATGTCCTTGATTCTTTTTTCTTTCTTTTTGTCTGCTTGTATTATTTCAAACAGCCCATCTTCAAGTTCCGAGGTTCTCTCTTCAACTTCCACAAGCCTGCTGGTTAAACTCTCTGTTGTGTTTTTTATTTCGCTGAATAACTTCTTCAGTTCAGCAAGTTCTGCTACATTTTTTTTCAGGACATTGATTTCCTTGTATATTTCCTCTTTCAGATCCTGTATACTTTTCCTCATTTCATCATGATGTCTAGCTGAGTTTTTTGTATCTCATTCAGTTTCCTTAGAATTATCACTCGAAATTCCTTGTCAGTTATTTCAAGGGCTTCTTGTTCTATAGGATCTAGAGTATGAGATTTATTAACTTTTGGTGGTGTACTTTCTTGATTTTTTGTATTTCTGGTGTCTTTTTTTTGGTGTTTATTCATTGTGTCAGGGGGTTTCACAGTCCACCGGTTTGAGACTAATGACTAACTAGGATGTTGCTGTGGTTGCCAATTTCGTATGGCTCCCGCCGAGACTGCTCAGTTGGCCTCTAGTGTCTTGTGTGTGTGGTTGCTTCGGGTCTTGGGCTTCTCCGGGGATCCACCTTTCTGGTCAGCTTGGACTCTGCTGGGCTGGTGGATCACGTACCACAGGGTGTGTGATCTCTGTTGAGCTTTCACTTCCTGTACAGGACTTCTCCCCGTTCCGTGTGCTCTGGCCCAGGCTGTTAGATCGTGCAGTGGCGACCCCACCGGGTGTGTGGTTTCTGTCGAGTCTCCGCCTCCCTGGCCGCACGTCTCCCCCCTCTGTGCACAGTGTGCTGGGCTGGGGTGTGTCTTCTGCACCCCTCGTCTATCAGCTGGGCCTTCAAGACCCTGCTCAGCACCGCCTCGCCCAGGAAGTCTACCAGGTTTCTGCTAGGCACAGACGACCAGTCTCTCTGGGTGCCTTTGTAGCACTGTGTAGATCTTTCTCGGGTCTTGTTCACCTTTGTATCCCCCCGGTATAAACCGAGTCTAGTGCCCGCCTGCAGCCTGCTCTCCGGCAGGTTCAAGCGGACCTGGGAACTCTCCTACCACACTATTCCCAACCAGAAAGTCGTTAGGCTTTTTTCCAAACTGGTGGTCGCAGAGATGGTATCTGCCTCCCAGTAACAGGAAGTTTACCGGGGCCGGAGTCCAGGGTGTGGTGGAGTGACAGTCGGCCCGCCCGTACTTCCTTGCCCTCCCAACACTGGTCGGGACGCCCCACGCCCCCAGCCCCACCAGAGAACCGCGGAGGGAGTGGGAGAGGAGGCCAGCCCGCAGGCTCCGGAAAGCCCCATGCCAGGCCAAGCAAATGGGCTCAGTGATGGCGGAGCAGGGCGGAGCGGCCCGCACCTGGGAAAATGGAGGCAGCACCGGGGCGGTGAGTGGCCTGGTGGTGCAGGCGGGAGCCACGTGGGCATCCACCCCCCGAACAGAGCTGTGCCAGGGATCACTCACAGTGCTGTGCCAGGTCGGGTGTTCGCTCTCTGTCTCTGGTTTGTCGCCTTCCGAGTTCTCCGTGCTGCCGCCTCGGGCTGTTCAGTCGCGGCGCGGCTCGGGCGCTCCCAGGAGTCTTTTTTAATGCCGGTCTGAGACCTCGAATCCTGAATAGGGCTGCTGGCCGCCTTCAGTGCGGCCCCAGCCTCCGGGATCCTGGCTGCATCCACAGCAGCCCTGGCGCCGTGTTCCCTGTTTCAAGACTCGCTTTTGCAGCTAAGAATCAGTTCTTTTCCTGCTCCACACTTCAAAGCTGTTGCCTGTAAATGAGGCAGTCTCTCCTGCCGGGGGCAAAGTGGCGTTGAGCCCCCACGACCGGCCAGCAGCTGTAGTCCTCCCTTAAGAGATGGTGAGAGGAAGGTCCACAAGTTTCCTGGCTGCCTGAGGCCCAGTGGCCGCCTTTTAAACCTCAGCTACTCCGCGCCAGCCGCCGCAGCCGCCGCCATCTTGAAACCGTATTAGTCCATTTCTATTATCCATTTGTGTGATTTATAAGAAAAAATAATTTATTTGTTACAGTTTTGGAGGCTGGAAAGTCCACAGTCCAGGGGTGTATCTGATGAAAGCATTCTTGGCGGTGGCTCTACAGTGACACAAGGTATCACATGGAGAGAACGGCAGGAGCAAGAGAGTAAGTAACCT
This sequence comes from Cynocephalus volans, assembly GCF_027409185.1. Lineage (NCBI taxonomy): Eukaryota > Metazoa > Chordata > Mammalia > Dermoptera > Cynocephalidae > Cynocephalus > Cynocephalus volans. Next base: position 16,459,028 of record NC_084468.1, read on the forward strand.
CTTCACTTGCTCTTCTTTTGAAACCATCAGATCCATGCCCACTACTCCATGAATGGATTAATCTATTTGTGAGGTCATAGTCCTTATAATGTAATTACTTCTTCAAGGCCCCACCTTTCAATTACCATAATAGGATTTCCCTCCCTTAGCACTGTTACAGTGAGAATTAAGTTTCAATGCATTTTGGGGGGGGGGGGCATTCAGTCCATAGCACAAGTCTACCAATGTTGTTGCAGATTGTAGAATTTTATTCTTTTTTTTATCTAAAAGCAATTTTAATGGCTTCCTTTTCTTTCTCTTATTGAAACATCATTGATTATACATTTTTGTTCAGTACAGAGTTGACTATCAATACTGTGAACAATATGTGATGATCAAATCAGGATAATCAGCATATGTGTCATCACAAGACGTAATCATTCTTTTCTTGTTTGTTTTTCTATTTTATTTTATTTTATTTTTTATTTTACTTCTCACTATACATTGTAGTTGATTTTCATGCCATTCTTTGTGCCCAGTAACCAGTTTCTCACTAACACCTGGATTTCATTCTTTTTTAAGGCTGAATGATATCTCATTATTTGTGTGCATATATATAAATATACACACACACACACACACACACATACGTATATCACATTTTCTTTATACATTTATCTACTTGTTGAAGAACACGTGGGTTGTTTCCATACCTTAGTTACTAGGAATAATGCTGCAATGAACATGGTAGTGTAGGTGTTTCTTCAAGTTTTTGATTTTAACTCTTTTGGGGATATGCCCAGAACTGGGATTTCTTGGTTAGATAGCAGTTCTATTTTTAATTATTTTAAGGAACCTCCATACTGTTTCATATAGCAGCTGCACCATTTTATTTTCCTACCAACCGGGTATAAAGATTCTAATTTTTCCATGATATTGACCACACTCGCTGTCATCTGTTTCTGTTTTTGTTTTTGTTTTGATAATAGCTATCTTAACAGGTGTGAGGTGATATCTCATTGTGGTTTTGATTTGCATTTCCTTAATGATTAGCAATTTTGAATATATTTTCACATATTTGTCAGCCATTTATATGTCTTTTTTTTTGGAGAAATGTCTTTTCAAGTCCTTTGTTCATTTTTAAATTGAATTTTAGGAGAATGGCTTCTGTTTCAATTTTTTGGGATAGTGTGAAAAGAATTAGTATTAATTCCTCTTTAAAGGTTTAGTAGAATTCAGCAGTACAACATCTGGTACTGGACTTTTCTTTGTTGGGAGACTGCTGATTACTGCTTCATCACCCTTATACTAAAATCAGACAAAGATACAATAAAAAAAGAAAACTACAGGCCAGTATCTTTGATGAACATAGACACAAAAATTCAGAAAATATTAGCAGTCAGAAGGTAGCAATACATCAAAAAAATTATACACCATGATCAAGTGTGAATCATCCCAGAGATGCAAGGATGGTTCAACATATGCACGTCAATAAATGTGATACACCACATCAACCCAATCAAGTACAAAAACTGTGTGATTGTCTTAATAGATGCAGAAAAAGCATTTGACAAAATCTACATCCCTTCATGATAAAGAATCTTAGCAAATTAGGTATAGAAGGAAAGTATCTCACACAATAAAAGCCATATATGATAAACCTACTGCCAATATTGTCCTGGATGATATTCTGTCTTTAAGGATGGAAACAAGACAAGGATGCCCACTATCACCACTCCTATTTAACATAGTATTGGAAATATTAGCCAGAAGAATCAGGTAAGAGAAAGAAATAAAGGGCATCCAGGTTGGGAAAGATGAAATCAAACTGTTCCTGTTTGTAGATGACATGATCCTACATAAAGAAAAGCCTAAAGACTCTATCCAAAACTCTTAGAGCCGATAAATGACTTTGGTAAAGTTGCAGGATATAAAATCAACATCCAAAATAAGTAATGTTTTTATACTCCAATAGCAAACTAGCAGCAAAAAAAAAAAAAAAAAAATCAAGAATGAAAGCCCTTTTAAAATAGTCTCAACAAAAAAAAAATAATTGAGATACGTAGGAATCTATTTAACCAAGTAGACAAAATATCTCTACAACAAGAACTACAAATCACTGATGAAAGAAATTAAAGGGGACACAAAAAGATGAAAAGATCTTCCATGCTCTTGGATAGGAAGAATTAATATTGTAAAAATGCCCATACTACCCAAAGCAATCTACGTGTTCAATGCAATCTCCATCAAAATACCAATGACATTCTTCACAGAAATAGAAAAGAAACAATCTTAACATTCATATGGAACAATAAAAACCCTGAATAGCCAAAAAAATATAAAGCTGGAGGCCTAACACTCCTTGACTGAAAGGTATACTACAAGGCTATAGTACTAAAACAGTTTGGTACTGGCATAAAAACAGGCACTCAGACTAATAGAATAGAATAGAGAACCCAGAAATCAACCCACATCCTTACAGCCAACTGATCTTTGACAAAGACACCAAGAACATACATTGGGGTAAGGACTACCTCTTCAATAAATGGTGCTGGGAAAATATATATATCCATATGCAGGTGAATGAAACTGAAACTATACCTCTCACCATATACCAAAAATCAACTCCAAATGGATTATAGACTTAAATATAAGACCTGAAACTATAAAACTGCTCAAAGAAACTATAGGAGAAACACTTCAGGATATAGGACTGGGCAAAGACTTTATGAATATGACCCCAAAGCACAGGCAATAAAAGGAAAAATAAACAAATGGGATTAAATCAAACTAAAAAACTTCTGCACTGCTAAAGAAACAATTAATAGAGTTAAAAGACAACATATGGAATAGAAGAAAATATTTGCAAGTTATGCAATAACAAAAGGATTAATATCCAGAATATAAAAAGAACTCAAACAACTTAATAGTAAAAAAAACAAGTAACCCAATTAAAAAAAGGGCAAAGTAGCTGAACAGACATTTCTCATATGAAGATATTCAAATGGCCAACAGAAACTTGCAACAATGCTCAACATCACTCAATATCAGAAAAATGCAAATCAAAACCACACTGAGATATCATCTCATCCCAGTTAGACTGCCTATTATTAAAAAGACAGAGAATAAAAAATGCTGACAAAGATGTGGAGAAAGAGGAACCCTCCTACACCATTGGTGGGACTGTAAATTAGTACAACCATTATGGAAAACAGTCTGGAGGTTCCTCAAACAACTACAAATAGAATTGCCATATGACCCAGAAATCTCACTGGGTGTATACCCAAAGGAATGGAAATCATCATGTTGAAGGAATACCTGCACTTCCATATTTATTGCAGCACTATTTACAATAGCTAAGAGTTGGAAGCAACCTAAATTCCATTGACAGATGACTGGATAAAGAAAATGTGCTATGTTTTAGTATATGTGCTGCCGAAGCGAGCACAGAAAATGTGCTATGTTTACTCAGCGGAATACTACTCTGCCATAAAATAGAATGAAATTCTGCCATGCACAACAACATAGATGAACTAAGAGAAAATTGTTAAGTGAAATAAGCCAGGTACAGAAAGAGAAATAAGGCATGTCCTCACTCATGATTAGGAGCTAAAATAAAGAAAGAAAGGAAAAAAGAAAGAAGAGAAACAATCACAAAAATAAATTGACCTTTCAAAAAAAAAAAAATAGAGAGAGAGAGAGTGACCAAAACTGTAATTATTAGAGGTGAGAAAGAGGGAGACAGAGGTTGGTTGGTGAGAAATTAGTTATGGGTCATGAAGATTGAGTATGTTTTGTAAACATGAGTATACTAAATATACTAAATATTCTGATTTGATCACCACATATTGTACACACGTATTCATATTTGATTCTGTACCACACAAATATGTATAATCAATTTAAAAATTAAAAAAAATAAATTGGGTGTTTATTATTTATTTAATTATTTATTCTGCTATTGAGTTGTAGAACTGGAAGTCTTAGCCAGAACAATTTTGCAAGAAAAGAAATGAAAAGCATCAAATCAGGAAGAAAGAAGTAAAATTTTATCTGTGCATATGTCATGATCTTATATTCAGAAAACCTTAAAGATTCTACCAAAATACCATTAGAATTAACAGACAAATTCAGTAAAGTTTCAGGATACAAAGTCAACAAGCAAAAATCAATTGTGTTTCTATATATCAATGACCTGATAAAACTATCTGAAAAAAAACTATACTAAAACAATTAAGAAAATGATGTCATTTACAATAGCAGCAAGAACAATAAAATACTAAGAATAAACCTAACCAAGGCGGTGAAAGACTTATACAGTGAAAACTATAAAATACTGATGAAAGAAAGCAAACACAAATAAATAGAAAGACATTGTGTGCTCACTGATAGGAAGAATTCATATTGTTAAGATCTCCACACTACCTGATGTGATCTACAGATTCAATGCAATTCATATCAAAATCCCAAAGACTTTTTTCATAGAAATAGATAAGCAATTCTAAAATTTGTATGAAACTGCAAAGACTCCAAAATGCCAAAGCAATTTTGAGCAAGAAGAACAAAACTAGAGGCATCACGCTTCCTGATTTCAAAATATAGGTTACAGTAATTAAACGCAGTAGGGAATTGGGATAAAAGTAGTTATATAGACCAATGGAACAGAATAGAGGGTCCAGAAATAAATCCATGCTTATATGGTTAACTGATTTTCGATAACGGTACCAACAATCCACAATGAGGAAAGGACAATCTCTTCAAAACATGGTGCTGGGAAAACTGCAAAACCATACCTAAAGGAATAAAATTAGACACTTATCTTTCACCATACACAAAAATTAACTCAAAATTGGTTAGTCTTAAACATAAAATCTGAAACTGTAAAATGTCTAGAAAAAGCAAAGAGTTTCTTGAATTTGTCTTGGCAGTGATCTCTTGAATATGACACCAAAATCACAGGCAACAAAAAGAAAAATAGACAAGTGGGACTACATCAAACTAAAAAGTGTCTGCACAGTAAAGGAAACAATTAACATTGCAAAAACACAACCTATAAAATGGAAAAAGAATATTTGCAGACAATGTATGTGATGAGGAGTTAATTTCCGAAATATATAAGGGAGCCAGTTTTACTGATTAGGTGATCAACACTCAGGCTCGCCTCCTTATTTTTTTTAACAGACTTTATTTTTTACAGCCATTTTAAGATCACAGCAAAATTGTGTGAAAGGTTCAGATTTCCCATATACCCCCTTCCTGCACGTATGTATAATATCCTACGTTAACATCCCTTAACAGAGTAAAACATTTATTGCTAGAGATAAATCTATTTTTACAAGTTGTTATCACCAAAAATCCAAAGTTTACATTAAGGTTCACTCCTGGATTTTTAAATTCTATGGATTTTGACAAATGGGTAATAATAACATGTATCCAACATTATTGTGTCATATAGAACAGTTTCACTGTCCCCAAAATTCTCTGTGTTTTGCCAATTCATTCCTCCTTCCCTCCTAACCTATGTCAAACACTTAACCTTTGTTATCTCTATAGCTTTGTCGAATCAACCAGTATGTAGCCTTATCATATTGGCTTTTTACACTTAGTAGAAAGCATTTGAATTTCCTCTATTTCTTCTCATGGCTTGACAGGTCATTTCCATTTAGTGCTGAATAATATTCCATTGTCTTGTACCTATCACAAGTCTATTTACCCACTTATGAAGGGCATCTTGGTTGCTACCCAATTTTGGCAATTATGAAGGAAGCTACTATATACTTTCATGTGCAAGTTTTTGTGTAGGCATAAGTTTTCAACTCATTTCGATAAATATTAAAGAGCAAAGCTTCCTCATTTTTATTACTGAATACATCACTGTTTCCAGTGGTGATGGTAGTTGGGCAGGTGTTTTTTTTTTTTTTTTTTTCTTTTCACTAGCAGACAAACTAGAAAGTGGGGTTTCAAGGAATTTTTACTTAGCTTTTTCATCTACTTCAAGAGTGGCATCTGCCATTTTGGGGAGAGTTACAGAGTAATAAGAAAGTCAAATATGCTTCCTCAAGTCTGGCACACTCATTTCTATACATATAGCCACAAAAGTAGAACTTTTTGGCCATGACCCTGTATAACCTCATAAAGATATTCCCTTTGCAGAGCCTGACTTCCAACCTTCTTGTAAATTGCCCATTTCTCTTAATCTCTATTTCTCTTTGGTCTCTGAACTAGGGCTTATTATTATTATTATTATTATTATTATTATTATTATTATTAGGTTTTGAAAATCTTCAGCCTCTTTGAAGACTTCTGCTGCTGAGAACATACAGTAGCAGCTCCAGTTCAGGATGAGGGAGGATTAAGAGAGGCCAACAGCCAGTCTGGGCCATGGGTTACAACTTGTTTTATCTTTCTTGTTAATCTAGATATCTTAAAACAACAACAACAATAATAACAGAAACAGGTCTCTTGCACAGGAGGGCTACTATATTGCTAACACTTGCTAATACTTTGCCTTAATTTTAACAGTATTTCTGTCTTCTTTTCAAACATAAATTGCAGTATGAAGGTGGATTCAAATCTCTTCTTTATTCCTGGAATTATCACTTTTTCTTTACTGCAATATGTTATTTAAAAAAAAAAAGAAAAGCCCATCCCATCACAGTTAATACTGAAAATGTTTAGAATGTTTCTCTTTAGTGATCAACATTGTGATTGCTATTGAAGTTGTAATTAGTCCAAAAGTGTTTAAGTATATCAGGTGCCATAATAATTAGTTCCCATTTAATGGAAAACACGATCTGGAAAAGAAAGAATGCAGAAAATGGAAGGACAAGTGCCATGTTCCCATCACATTCCTCTACTGGGACTCTCAGTGTCCAGACCCTCACCCACCACGCCCCCTTCACAGTGAGCTACCTCAGTGCTGTGCTATTTTATGCCTTCCTGCCTTTGCTTGAGTTGCTTGCTCTGCCTGGAAGGCCATTTCCAGCCTTTCAGTCCTTTGCCTCTCTGTTAACACCTTGTCATCTTTCTTGGTGCAACCTTTGAACAATGTCCAGTGAGAAGTTTCCTGAGCTACCCCCACTTTGCTAGAATTCACTCATGTTCCCCAGGACCACATAAAAAATCCTCTCGCTGGACCCTTGAGCAGGCTATCTCTATTTTGTGTCCCCCAAGAGCCCCATTTTACCATGAATGTCTGGAAGTCAGGGCCTGTACTTTGAAAGGAAGTGTCCAGCAGTTTGTGAAAAAGGTAAAAAACTTAAGAAAAACTGCAATTTTTAAAATAAAGTCCCATATAACGATTTTGGAATCTGACTTTATTCTGAAAGTGTGTCCTTACACATCTGTTGTTAAATTATCCCGTGATTTATGGCTGTGTTTAGCAAATTGAAAGCTAGTAACCAAATCTGAGTTTTTAAGTTAAAGTAGATAAATATATACTGGTCTATAAAACCCACAAATCTGCTATAGTACCTGTCCACATTTATTACAAATGTTTCTTTTATCAATGATACCTCTGTGGACTCTAGACCCAGGACAGTAGGGATTTATCTGGATACCAGGACCTAGTACAGCAGATGCTTAATGAATATTCACTGCAGGATGGATGGAGAGATGAAAGGTAATACAGAGGCAAGCAAAGTGGTAGAAGTATTTTATTTTAGTCTTCTCTTCTTCTGGGCATCATTTAAAAAAACGTAGAAGGGTTCTTCCCCCAAACGGATGGCACTTTCAGAAGTCAATATTTGTCAGTAACAAGCATTTCAGTCTTTCTGGTCTGCTTTTTACTACCTATCCATATAAGTACACATGAAAAAGAGGTAGTTTATTCTATAAAGCAAAATTAATTAAACACATGATTGTGAGAGAATATCCTTTGCCTGGGGATACAAAAATAATTCTTAAAATAAAATGATAATAATACCAGCATTCATTCATATGATATTTATGAAATTTACTAAGTCTTGCCTTATTTGATCCTCAGAAAACTCAGTGATTAAGTGTGAAAACCACTTCCCAGATTGTACGTTCAGAGAACCTCGTTTCCTAAGTATCAAAGTGGAAACGTACAGCCATATCTCCTACCCTCAAACCTAGTGTTGTTTTCTTTGTTTGTTCATTGTTCTGTTACCACCTCCCCCCCTGCCAACTCCCCAGCAGTCATGTGCCAAGAAGGAAAGGAATAAGAGCAGAGCTGGCTCCTTGCCTCTTATCCGCCACTCCCTTATGTAGACACAGCCCCTTCCACTGCATGGGAGGGAACATTTTATCACTGAGATTGTTTACATTTGCCAGTGTATGGTGATAATAAAAAGCAGACTGACTTTTGCTGAGTCTTCTTATTACTTTCAGATTCCCTGTGGATAATGCATCAACCTTCCCCTCCCCCCCCCCAGCTTTTCCTGCACCCTGAGGGGCTCTCACTGCCTCATCGTTGGTGTGCTCATTTGTGTCAGCCAGGCAAAGCCAACGGCCAAGGCAAATAACTCTCAAATTGCAAACAAGGGTTTGTGCAATAACAATTGATTTCTTGGTCATATCACAGTGGAATGTAGTTCATCAAGGGCTCTGTTTCATTCGGTCTTCCAGGAACCTAAGCTCTTTTATTCTGTGCATCTGCACCCTTTAGTCCTTTCTCTATTCACTCTGTGTATAATGGAAGAGAGAGCATGAAGCATCATGTAGAAGATTTTTAGCATTGGGCATGTGAGTGGCATCCATCATTTCTGCTCAGAAAGATGGGCACACATCATGGCACAGGAAGCTGGGAAACACGGATTATATCTGTACACTGGGGCTGAGGAGGACCCTGGGTTTCGATGAGACATTTAAGTGTCTCTAATTTATTCTATTCCCAGACTTTGTTCACTCTCAGACTAGGCTGATAAACAGTCTGTTTACAGGCCACGGTGGATATCTATTAATTACACATTTCATTAAAAATTGGAAGCCATTATTGAAACAACAGTACTATTTTTCTAGTAATTCAAACTTTTCCATGCTAACTCACTTTAATTTTCATAATCATAAAAATTCAATTTATTTTGAGGCATTTTATAGTTTGAAAAATTTTTTCACATTAATTTTATTACTTTAGTTTAGTCATTATTCCATGAATGATCAAGATCTATTTCTTTCCATTTTATATATGTGAAACATTGACACTCAGGGAGGTTAATGGTGTATACTCCTCAACTAGTAGGTAACAAGTACTCTCAAAACAGTATTGCCTGAGGGGGAAGTGTGTTAGATACTCCTAGTTACCTAATATTCATTCACCAAGTTCCTTAAAATCATTCTCATTTTGTTCAGACTTGCAGCAGATGGTAGTTATATGACACAGTCCAGGGAAGTAATACATAAGTAAGGGTCCCCTCTAAAAAGGGACAGGTAGAGTTGATTCTGCACTCTCTTTTCTTCCTGCATTGATCAAATACTGCCAAGATCTGCAGATCCGTTTACTTGAAGTGATCATACATATATACATACATACATACGTACATACATACTTACATATGTGAGTACTTCAAGAAGTTCATGGAAAGATGCATAGCATCCTTTAATTCTATTTTTTCATAAAGCTTTTTGAAGTCCACTTGCATACATATATATATATACACACACATACATATACAAGTTGAGTATCTCTTATTCAAAATGCTTGGGACCAGAACTTTTTTATTTCAGAATTTTTTCCAATTTTGAAATTTGCATATAGTAATCAGTTGAGCATCCCTTATCAGAAAATCCAAAATTCAAAATGATCCAGTGGGTATTTCCTTTGAACATCATGTTGGCACTCAAAAATTTTCGGATTTTGGAGCATTTCAGATGTCAGATTTTCAAATTAAGGATGCTCAACCTGTATATATGTATTCAAAAAGTTTATGATGTTCCAAAAGTTTATGGAAGGATTATATTATCCTTTAATTCAATTTTCTACAAACTTTTTGACATGCCCTGTATGATAGGCATAAACATACACACACACACACACACACACACACACACACACACACACACACAGACACACACACACACCTCAATGTTTACAACAAAAGAAATCTATTCTCTCACAGTTCTGGAGGCCAGAAGTCCAAAATCAAGGTGTCAGCAGGGCTATGCACCCTCTGAAAGTTCTAGAGGAGAATGCTTCCTTGATCCTTTCAGTTTCTGGTGCTCCAAGCATTCCTCGGTTTGTCTGGATAATTCCAGTCTCCCCACCATCTTCACGTGGCATTCTCCTCTTTTCTGTATTGTCTCTTCTTTTTCTCAATCTCTAATAAAGAATCTTATCATTGGATTTAGGACCCACCTGAGTAATGATTTCTTTTCCAGATCCTTAACTATATCTGCTAACACCTTCTCCGAAGTCACATGTATAGGTTCTGGATGCTAGGATGCGGACGTATCTTTTAGAAGGCCACCATTCAACCCACTACACCATGTCTATAGTATGAGCTTCCTATTGCTGCTACAACAAATTACTGCAAACTTACCACAAAACCAGAAACAACACATCTTTCCTACCTTAAAGTTCCAGAGGTCAGAAGTCTAAAATATGGTGTATTTAGTGCAGTGTCCCTTCTGGAAGTTTCAGTGGAGAATCTGTTTCCCTACCTTTTTTAGCTCCTAGAAACTACTTATGTTCCTTGTCCCAGGGTCCTCTCCTTGTATCATACCACCTTCCTGTTTCCATCATTACATCTCCTACTACTACCTGCCTCCTTCTTATAAGTGCCTTTGTGATTATATTAAGACCACCCATATAATCCAGATCGTCCATCCCAGTATCCTTAACTTAATCACATCTGCAAAGCCCTTTTTGCCCTGTAAAATAACATATTCATAGATTTTGGGGATTAGAAAATGGCATAATTAGGGGGCCATTATTCAGTCTACTACACATACCTACCCCTCCCCAGAAAAGGTACAATAAAACTTTTAAGGTCTGTTAACTTAGATTAAGTATTGCTGACCCAGTAAAGGCACACTGGGAAGTGAAGTGAATGTCACATATTCTGTGGGCCAGGGCTGATTCTGACGGACATGGAAAGAAAGGCCCCCTCCAATATTCACAAAAGACCCAAAGCCAGGGACTGTCAAGGTTCTGGTTACTGGCCTCTGTTCTGGCTGCTCCTGCTCTCAGAGCAATGGATTTTAATTTGCTCCCTCAAAATCCCCAATGGATTTTGTTGTCTCCCTCATGTAGAGTTTAAAGCACTCTACAAGCATTCATCTTATTAATCTTCGTAACGTCTCTTAACACCTCTGTGAAGTTATCAAAGGGCACAGGAAAGGGCAGCAGTCATTATCCTTATTTCATGGACAGGGGAGATTGTCACAGGAAAGTGATTCAGTTAAGCTCTCTAATGAGTTGTAGAGAAAGACAGCAAAAGCGCCCAGATCTACGGCAAACTCATCAGTCCCCTATCCCCTCAACCACTATTTTGCTTTTACAACTTTCTGACTAAGGGTTTCTTATACACATGGCCTGGACTTTCTGGTGGGTGAATTGGCAACAACAGATGTGCAGGTTACATTCTCTTATTTGTGTTTGCTTATATTCAGTGTCACTGCCTTTGATGGGCAGCTTGTGAGCTACACATCCCAAGGTGAGACCAAAATGAGCCAATCCCAGAGGAAGCTGAACTTGAAATGTAAGCAGAGCTGGTAGAACTCGGTTTCTTCATGTGGAAAGTATCATGTGCTAATAATATATTTTTCATTGGGAGAAATAGGTCTTTGCAATCTGAAATTTGAAATGGGCAAAGGGTACAAGGAGGTCTATTGTATTCACCCAACTTTTATATACTTTCTGGGAAATATGCACGTGTTCCTTAAGCTATGTTGGCCTCATGGTGAGCCAGTCTTAACAGCCCTGTGCTAAGGGAAATTCTTGAAGACCATTCTCTCTGTGATGGGAGATGCAGAGAGCCTAGGTCAATGGTGTTTTCCCACCAATATTCCTAAATCGAACACTGAAGAATATTGATCAAAGACTCTGCACCACTTTTCTTCTTCCTTCAAGTCCTCCTTTGTGCTATGAGATAATGATATCCCTCTTAAGAATCTGTATCAGACAGAGAAGTTCACCAAACTGAGGGCAAAAACCTGAGAAATTATGGAATGTAATACAATGGAGAGCAGGAGCCAGGTAGGCATCTGGCTTTGTTGAATCCCTTCTTCATTCCCTCAGTGCCTACAGGTGAGCTTTTTGAAATTTGGCCTCTGTCGTCCTTCCAGTCTTATGTCTCTAGCAATACTAAAATGTATGTGATTTTCCAAGCATACCATATATTTTCTCATTTTATTTGCTCTGTGTGAGATGCATTTTTCCATATATATTATATATTCTCCTTTTATACTTAATTCTCCTCTTGACTGCTGTTCATTCCTCACCTCCTCATTCATATATATGTATATATACACATTACACACATATATACATATGTGTATGTATACATATGTGTACACATATATATGTGTGTATATACATATATATGTGTACATATACATATATATTTATACATACATATATGTGTATACATACATACACAATTTCTTCTTAGAAATCTTCTCTTTTTCCCTGTAGCTGGATTAGGTATCCCTACAATGTGCTCTATGGCATCCAATAAGAGGTCCAAGTAAATACTAAGTAAATGTTAAGTAAATACTAAGTTTAGTGTTTCAATATTTTTTAAAGTTAATATTTGAGATATATTTTAAGAGTCATCAAATTAAAAAACCACAAAATGAAAAGCAAAAGCAATCCATACCCAATTACCACACATCTATAACCTTTTATCCTGGAATCCTATTTCTGGAAAATTCTCTTAAGGAAATAATCTAAATTTCAGAAAACAAAGCTTTGGCAAGAAGCTATTGATGGCAGCATTATTTATAACTGTAAAATATTGGAAACATTTCAAATATAAAAGTAAGGATATGTTGTGGACTAGATTTTATTCATCCATTAAAATTCTTCCCCTGAAGAGTTTATAATAACAAGCAGATACTTGTAGTATAATGTTAAACATAGACTGTAGGTTAAAAAAATTACATATAACACCTAATAAAATTTAAATATACTAAAATAATCAAATAACCACAGACTTGAAATAAGGAAGGAAGGAAGGAAGGAAGGAAGGAAGGAAGGAAGGAAGGAAGGAAGGAAGGAAGGAAGGAAGGAGGAAAGAAAGAAAGAAAGGGCAGGAAAAAAATCCACCAAAGTGTTTTGGGTAATACAGCCTTGGATAATTATTTCTCATTCTATATTCCATATTATATTTTACAATAAACCTGCCTTAAAAATTAACTTTGCTAAAGTATTGCTACTTTATAAAGAAAACTCATATTCACAAGTTCCACAAAATACGTAAAAACTACCAAAAAATACATACCCACACAGAAGAGCAGTAATACCAAACTGCATTTTAAAAGGCATAAATTAATTAACAGTTAATAATGATTATTGATTTACTTCTTTCCTGGCAGGACTTGTCTATATCTTGTGCAGTTCAACTGGCAGTAGATGCAAAAGTATCATACTTCAGGAAAATTTCTTAATTTGCTCGAAGTGGACATCTGTTGTTTTTTTCCTTCCCAGTATCGCTGTTCTTTGGAGATCACATCCTGATTTTTCTTTGGAGACCACCTGTGCCATAGTTGAAGTCTCTAGGTTTTGAATGGGGCTGGTCACAGGATTCAGATCGATCGGTCATTTTATTTCATTCTGATAAACAGGAATTGATCCAGAGAAGGGACAAGAGCCAACCTAGGTCAATGTAAACAATTCTTAAGAGTTTTGCTGAAACTTCAAGAAAAGGGATGTACATTTTCTTAGGAATCACCAGTAATAAGAATTGTGAAGTTCTTATTTATGTCTGAACTAACTGGAGACACACATTTTCTGTTTTTGTGCAAGCTATGTTAAGTTTTGAAAGAAAAATTTATATTTCCTCTACTCTATAACTACTCTCTGTTCTCCAACTCTGACACCAGATTGCAGGTGTTTTTCCCACACTAAGCAACTCTCCAATTCTCAGTGGACACTGACTGGGTATCCTACCATTTAACTCAATTCTGACATTGACTCCTCAGAGTTAGCACAGATCTCACAGGTTAAGGGCTCAATTCCATAAGACTGCTACCCACTTTAGATGCCAACCGCAGGTAGTGGTCCCCAGGTTACCCACAACTTCTGTATAACTTGGCTTTAAGTCAGGGGTTCTCATAACCCCTTCCTCAATTTCTATCATTTGCTAGAATGGCTTACAGGAGTCAGGAAAATGGTGTACTTACTATTACTGATTTATTAGAAAGGATATATTAGAGAGTACAAATGAACAGCCAGATGAAAAGATACATAAGGCAAGGTCTGGAAGAGTCCCAAGTCCAGGAGTTTCTGAAGTTTTACGGTGCACCACTTTCCTGGCATGAGGATGCATTTCTGTTCAGCAACCCAGAAACTCCCAGAACCTCTTCAATTTGGGTTTTATAAAACTTTCCAACCTTGTTTACTAGCCTCCGTCCTTTGGTTATGTAGGGTCTTTACACAAGTCACCTTATCAACATAAACTCAGATGTGGTTTAAGGGGGCTTATTATGAATAAATAACAAAAGATTCTCCTGTCACCTTTATTTCTTTGAAGCAATTTCAGAAGCCAAGAACAAAAATCATATATTAACAAAAGATGCTCCTATTGATCTTATCACTTAGGAACTAACAAAGGTTTTAGAAACCTTGATCCAAGAACAGTCCACAGAGGCCAAAATACATATTTCTTATTATATCACTTCCTCTTAAGTTTCTATCAGATACAATCTGAAGAATCCTAATTCACTATTATTCAAGTGCTTTACAGATTTGTTTTTCTTTTTCTACCCATAAACATAGCCATATAAAGAGTCAAAGAGAAATTAAAGTGTAAATACTCCAATCTGAAAAACATCTAAAGATCCAGCCCACTTTCTTAAAGTAGTTTGTCCATGAAGGTCCCTAATCATATTCAACTGCACCACAGTCACCTTCAGCCCACAGGTTCAAATATATCACATCTTAAATTTTGACATACCTTAGGTATAATATCTGATTAGCTCTATGTAGAATATTTTTCTTCTTTCATGATTTATATTTTATTCCATCAATAGTTTTTCTAAATATTCTTTTCAAAGGATGTTTGTTTCTTATGATTAATTGCATAATTATTTGCATGTATTTTATTAAATTTGTATTGAAATATTTATTTTAGTATCTTAAATGGATTCCTTCTTTGACATACATTAGAGACTTCCCAATTACTCATTACTATATTCTGCTATTATCTTGAAATATTTTAATCAATCAATTTTTTTATTGCCCTAAATGAAGACTAAATGAACAAAACATTTTTTTCATGAAATAAAAATTTTCTCATATTTACTTAAAGGATTAAATGGGAACTATCAGAGCTGAAGATCAGAAAATCTGTATGCATAAGTTTAAGCATTTGATTCTAGACTTACAAATGATGAAAAGCGAATAAACGCCCAGTAAGAAGCTGTTAACAAATAATATGGGTTTTTCTTCTATTTTCTTTCCATGAGATTATTCAGTTAGTTCCTTAAGTAATAAATGATTGCTGAGCAAAATGTCAAATGCTGGATACTTTTCCTACAGAATTTTAACAAAAAAAATCAAAAAACTAAAAAAAAAAAAAAAAAAAAAAAAAAAATGCAACTTTTCCCCCTGGGATGCTAGTTGGAAGGTACAATGGAAGCAGCACCTGGGGTGAACAAGGGTTTATAATAATTAATTCACAGCAGCTATTCTCTAGTGATCAAAGATTGAATCCTATGCAAGTGTGGTTTTAATTTCCTCTTTTAAATGAAGAACAAGCAAAACTATAAATCACATATCCAATTCTGCCATAAATCTCATTTGTTTCCTTGCTTGCCAACAGTCTGAGAGAAATATTTTATTCCTTGCATTTCTTGTCCATATCAGGTTCATTATATTTTATTCTTTCCAGTAACAAGAAAGCACAGAACATACGAACTCTGAAGTCGTTAGCAGTGATTTCTCTGCTGCCCCTCAAGATTGACAGTGACAAGCAATCAGACATGCTAACAATATTGGCTTGTCTCAACGCATCACAGTTTACATTCTGAAGGAGACAGGACACATGTGCCGCTACACGTGAGGGGCATCTCACAGCGATTTGTGGATTGCAGTGGGGGGGGGGGAAGGTCTCCAATAATCTCCAGTCTTAGATTTTCTTCAGTTTTGAAGCCCAAAAACTATCCAGACAAATTCTTTTCACAAAAGCTTTGAAATACCTTATTCCTATCTATACTATAGTATTCACTGACAAAAAAGCTAAAAATATATGAAAATATCCTAAACCTTTATTTCCCCCCACTGGAAACTAAGATATTCTATTAGGTCTCAGCTGCTTCAGATACCAAGACAGAGTAAGGATTTTGAGCCAAATTTGTGAAATGTTTTCTTTTTTCTCTCAATCCTGCTCTTCCTTTGAAGTTTTGCAGGCATATATAATGTTTTCTTTGTTTATACTTCAAGTTTTTGATATTTTTTTGTGGCTACATAGCTTTTGCTATGGAAATGGCTCTGCTTCGTGTAATAACTTAATAGTAGATAACACACTTGATTGTTTTTTTCTTTCTTTCCAAAGTAATGCCTTTGCCCCAGTTACATACTGATATACTGAATTAGAAGTACAATCTTTCAAGAATAATGAAAAACTTCTGCAAGATGTCTTTAGCCTTTTATATTTAAACCATTTTAACAGAGGAAAGTATTAGGATTTTGGTGATGTAATGCAAGCTTGTGTTTGTTGGTCATAAATCTGAAAGTAACGTTATGACTCAACTTGAACTTGTGAAGATACATTTTTTTGGTATATTAACCCCCAAAGTCATAGCTCATCACTTTGTAGGCAGGAAGGTAACTTTCAAGAGAGAAGTCATGGATTGCAATTGTAATGTCACTCTCTTTACTATGTCTGTGTAAGTTATGAGCTAATTTATTAGCTTCTTTGGCTTTCCCTCAGGGAAGATGGTCATTTCTCTCCACTTACCCTTAAGGAAAATGTTGAATGTCACAGACGTTTGCTAAGATAATATAGTTTATTTGAAAGAACACCAAACAAGGAGTGGAATTGCCTAGGTCAAATATTTATATTTATCTCCTTACTGGAAATGAGTTCTTCAATAACAGTCACATCTTTGGGTTTCTATTCTCTAGAGTATAAAATAAGGAATTTTAAGTAGTGGAACTCTAAGTTTCTTCCAAATTATAATAAACTATAACAGTTTTCAATTTTCTTCTCATTCTGTGAGAAGCAGGCTGAGGAAACTTCAGGATAAGCAAATATATGTATAGAGTGCAACATAAAATTTATATCATTATGTAACACAAAATCTATCTCAGGTAATGTTTTTGGCAACAAACACATAAAGATACACACACAGACACAAATAGCTCATGTAACTCTCATAAATCTATTCCTCAATAGGTAACCATTATCTGCATTTTACATATGAGGAAACTTGAATCACAGCGAATCATGCAGAATAACTTGACCAAAGTCTCACAGCCAACTAGTGTCACCATGAAGCTTAAAACACTTAGGCAGTTTGGCTACATAGTTTATGCTCTTAAACTGTGAGCTGTAAAGTTAGTTTTCCTTATTGAAATGTGTGCCATGAACACAACTTGCATAATGATAGCCTGTCTTCAAAGCATAATCGCAGAAGTCTCTTCTCATCAGCATACCTTCTTTACAAATAAATAACTTGCTTCTAATGACAGAGCCACATATAGGTGCATAGATGTCTGTGTGTTTGGGGTTGTGGCAACTAATTCATTTTAGTCATGGGCAATGGTCTCTACGGTATTTGCTGTACTCTAATTTCCTTAACGACCTATCCTTTCTATCTATGTGTCTCCTTTGAAAGACCTTCCAGAGGTTTCCTTTGGTATTGTAATTTTTGTGAATTTCGCAGTGGTTTTGTGATGTTTCAAACATGAGGCAGAGTAAGAAAATTTGTGTTAACCACCTACTTCCTTCAAAGGAGGAAAGAATGACTTGAATGATGATATCAATAATGAGAACCAAAAAGAATAAGAAAGATTTCTCTCTCCATACAGCAATACAGACTTGAAGTATTCATTTCCATTTTGAAAAGTTCATTCTAGCAGGAGTATAATGCATTGTAGAGGAAGAATACTAGAGTTAGGAAGACCAAGTAAGAAAATGCAGCAGGAGCCCATGTGAAAAATGATAGCGACTGAATTAATGCAATGGCTATGAGAATGGAAAAATAAATGAGCACATTTAAGAAATACTAAAGAGATAAATTTGCGAGAACATTGCAATTGGTTATGTTTGGAGGATGAGAGTGAGGATATGGTCAAAGTGATGCCTACATTTCTAACTTCAGAATTAGGTGAATGGTGGGCAAATTATTTAATCTTTCTGAATCTCAGTGTCTTGATATGGAAAGTAGAGATGTATACTTCGTGGTTCTCTTGTCAGAGAATGCAAAGCACCCAGCATAGAGGCAGGTGCAGGTGAAGTCATTGAAGAGAAAAGATGATTTTGGGGGAGGCACTGAAACAAATTATTGTTTTAGCTAGATTTGTAAGAACTGTGAGTAGATTTCATGAAGTAAGTGACAAATGGCTCAAATGAACTAAAGCATAAGGGCATGAAAGTGCTTGACTGAATCTTATTCTTTTCTAGGATCTAAATAGCCAGAACATTAATAGTCAGAAGTAATTTTAATTTATGGCTCTTTCTTGGAAGAAATAGACAAATATAAGTAAACATACTTCTCATAACAAAGAAGAATTTGAGAAATTTAGTTCGTTTAAAATCTCTACCCAACAGTCCTGCTACTCCATAGAATATTTTGTTCTGTATCTTCTCTTTCCTATTTTCCTAATAAGAAAAGAATGACATTCTGAAGATGTCATGATCTCTGAATCTGACCTCAAAAGTACAGCCAAAAAAGGTAGTCAGCATTTGTAACCTGACCAAGGGGTGACATTGATTTTGGCCCATTCAATTCCAACAACTTTTGTTTATGAGTCACTTCTATAGGTTCTGTGGATCTAGAGGCTGCCACTTGTAACAGCTCCTGGACACAGAGGAGAATATGCTGCACAGAGTATTCATTCAATACATATTTGTCAAATAAGTAAATGAGAAAATAATAAATGAATGGTCACTTCAAGGATATGATAAACGTGTATCTCAAATGTCTATCAAGCTGGAATTCAGAGAGCAGAGAAACTCTAAAATTAGATGCATCCTTTGCAAGCTTGGTTGATGTCAAAAGTGGGATTGGAAATAGAGGGATGCCAGACATGTGGGTCTGCACATGTCTGTTGAGAAAGAAGTGATCCAGGATAGCAGAAAAGGATCCTTGTTCCTTTTCTTTTGAAGATATGCTGCCACATAACTCTTTGAAAATTATTTTCTTGTCCATAGTTAATGGAACTATTTCACTAGGTCATATGTCACTCTACCCTAGGCATTCTGGAGATCAAATGACTAGTGTGTGTGTGTGTGTGTGTGTGTGTGTGTGTGTGTGTGTGTGTGTGTGTGTTTGCGTGCGCACGCGTGCGCGCACGCACATGGAATTAATTTTTAAAAATAATTCTTGTAAGCTTCTATTGTTTTTCATAAATATATATTGGAGATACCAAAATCCATAAAATATGCCTTTCCAATATCATGGATGTATTAATAATCTAATCATGTTAAATGCACTTATTTTATTATACAACTTTTATTATAATCTTGAAATTAGTAAACTATAAACCACCTACTTCATTAATCAATGTGTGTCCAACACATATTCTAGGACCTGACACATAACAGGGATGCGACAGATAATTTTGAAAGAAAAAATGAAATTAATGAACTTGACGAAAAGCGTGTGCCCTGAATGTTGGGTTTATTTCTATTTCATAAAAATTATATTTTCATAAATATAAATGTATTATTTGTGAATTTCACTAATCAATAGTATTTAATTTGTATAGCTTTTTAAAGGTTTCTCCCATGTACATATACAGACTTTTCATTTTGTGGCATCCAAATTTGACTAAAAGAGTCAAGTTATCATAAATATATGAGACTTTCAGAAAATATAACTTGAACAGGACTGAAGTGTCAGCAAAGAATCCAGACCAACATTTAGCAATTTGCTTATTCATTCATTTACTTAAGAAATATTTATTCAGCACCCTCTAGGTACCATGCATAATTGTAAGAACTGAGCATTTAACAATCAACTAATGAATTAAAATAAAATATACTGAAGTTTCAGATCTCATGGACTTACATTTTAGTGGGAGTGAGGAATACTGACAATAAACAAATTAACTAGTTAGCTTGTAATATAAAGTTAGGTAGTGTTAAGTGCTGAGAAAGAAACTAGGCAGAACAAGAGAAAGAGAGTGATTCATTTAGTTGGAAGTCTCCATGTTTGGGGTAGAGGCCTGAAGGTAGTGCTGTATAATGTAAGGTTGGTTTGTTTTGGAAGGATAAAGGAGTTAAGAGGATAAAGTTTTAATTGAGGATTAATTGAGGATTAACATATCTTGCATCTCAAGACCAGGACACTTTTGTTTCTCCATCATTGCCATGTTTGCCTTAATTAGACAACAAGATCTCATAATCTTTCTGCTGCCCTATTGGCTTCCACTCCTCAAATTTCAGCCCTTTATGGCTTTCCACAGTTTAATTCTATTGATTACAAACATCCCCTTCTGTTTTCTGTTATGATTTGATTATTCTATGAGTATTTTTCTTTCAGAGTATATTGCATTTTTAGTCTAAGGAGAGGTCAAACTGCCATTTTTTAAAATAGAGTCTTTGTGGAATCATAGCCATCTTTTTTTATGTATTATCAGTGGCTGATTTTGCACTATAATGGCAGAGTTGACTTGTTGCAATAGAAACCATGTAGCCCTCAAAGCCTAAAGTAGTTACCATCTAGACTTTTATAAAAAATAAATAAATAAATAAAATAATGCTGACCTAAGGCTTGAGGAACCACTTATGAAAATAAAAAAGTAACAAAAATGCAAAATAAATTAGCCATATTTTCATACAATCTTTCTCTCTGTGCTCCTTATACCCTGACCTGATATGATCTCTCTTTCACCTTAGCATTCATCCCCAGAGAGTAGGACACCACAAAATCACCCCCTCTCCTAAAATACCCCATAATCCTCAATTAAGCCTTTATTCACTTCACTCCTTTAACCTTCTAAAACAAGAAATGCCATTAGATTTGCAGCAGGTCTTTTAAGTTCTTCATTATTCAACCATTTCCTTCTAACTTAAGCACCCAATTGTATTTGGGGTGGCCATATACCACCTATATACTTGCTTTTGCAACCTGTCTTAAAGTTAAAAGTGACCTTGCAATTCAATTCTGACTATGGTATGAAGGGGCTCCTGGCTGAGGTTTTTGGGAGAAGTTTTGGTTTCTTCATATGAAAGCAGATGCAGCAGCTGCCATCACCCCTTTTCCATTTCTTCTTGTCTTCAGTGAGAACATGGTTCCTGGAGCTGAGTACAAGCTGAGACAACAGGCCTAAAGACAAAAGCCAATATCCTAAGGACAGGAAAGCAGATGGATTAGAAAGAGTCTGGGACCCTGATGGCTTCACTAAACAGTTGAAGTAAAGCCAGAAATCATCTACCTCCAGACATGTTGCTGTATGAGAAGAATATACTACCACTTTTTTTAAAGCTACTATTACTTAGATTTTTCTGTTACTTGAAGCCAAGAACTCTTGCAGCAGATATATACCATTAGTGAAGACGGCTGAAGAAATTCAGTCTCAAATGTGGAATCCTGTATGAGAAATCTTGATCACGTTAAGTAGAATTTAGTTTATTATGTGTGAGCTAAGTAAGCTCTGGGTGTTAAAAAAAAAAAAACAAGGACAGTTATAAGAGCATGGTTGTTTTCTAAGAAATTTAGTTTTTTAATCAAAATGCCTGTGATATTTATATTGGACAACCATAAAATACTTGAAAGTCTAAATTTGAAAATGTAAAAGGTGGTATTTTGTGTGACTTTGTTCATTATAAAATGTTTTGCCATTTCTCTGGTTGTGATAGAAATTTTCATTATGTAGTTTTCTCTTCTGCAATAACTAAAATATTGGCCAAATAAAATAGAGTGTGCTTAATGTACCTAATATAAACATTGTAACTTTGTTTCTCTGATGGAAATTAGATCGCTTAAGACTGGGAGAGCAATTTAAATATTCATAAGTGTGCATTCAGAAAGTTACCTTTAATAATTAGTCCCCAATATCAACTTATTGAGATGTCATTAGCCTTTTTCTCTTGGGGAAATACAAAATAAAACAAAAACAAAACAAACTAAACTTTAGTTACTTCATTTTTCTCATTTAGATTCAGTTAAGTGAGTAACAATTATATTTTTCAGTGCCAGGCAAGTGAATCAGGAAAGATTATGTAGTGTAATCTATAAATGTTCCAAAAGATCTTGGAAAATGTTTGTATGTCTTCTCTATATGGTTGAAGTGATGGCCTGCAGCTAACAAGAAGCATCAGTCAACTAGGATTGCTCTTCTGCAATTGATCAGTCAATCAATGTGTGGTTTTGAATAATACTTTTGTTGAGGACATAAAGTTCAATGTTTTATTAATTATTTAACCTATTGATTAACCTTTTATTCATTGAATTATACAATACTATCAAGCATCCAACCTAAGAAAAAATCAACTTAAATAACAACCTTATCAGAAGAGAGTTTAGGGTTGCGGGAAGTATAATGCTTTTAAAGTCAGACATTCCTAAGTCTGAAGCCCAGTTTGGCTCATTTTGTCTGTGACCTCAGGAAATTTAATTAAGGCTTTGACGCTTCACTCCTCATGCTATCCTTTAGCAACATGCTATAGATTTGGTGAGATGATAAGGTGGGATATATATATATATATATATATATATATATATATATATATATATATATATATATATATATATATATATATAAAACACCTTGCACTGTTCCTAGACTAATGCTCCATGACGTGTATTCTTCTTAGGAGTTCACCATTTATCACATGGACAACAAGAGAGGCCCCCATGCACAAAGTAAGAAGAAAACACTACGAGGGGGTAGAGGCAGCTTGTGGGGCAAAGAAAGGAGGCATGGGAAAGATGACATGTGAACTAAACATTGAAGAAGGATTTTATCTGAACTCGGAGAGAGGCATAGATGTGCCTTCCATTGCCCCTGTAGGAAGGAATCTCTCTCTGCTTCTCACACAGCACAGTGATACATCTTTTTCAATATTAACTGCACATCAGCTTTGTTAATGTACTGGATGATTTGAGTTCTCTGTTATTATCCCTCATTATTTGCTGTCTTGCCCAATTTAACCTCATCCATCTGAAAGCTGGGAAATCATGTTTAGATTCTTTCGCATTGTTGTTTGGGTTAAGCAGGCTTGAAAGTGTTGAATCTTTAATGGCCTGTCTTCATTATGTGAGAAAATTACATAATGCAGTGTACCAGCTTTGCATTTGACCTTAGATTTAACTCCATTATTTAGTCATTAACCTTATGTTTTATATAACCCCAATTCTTAGGATGATCTATAAAGGCTCAATCCTGCATTATTGTGGCGTAAATTAAATTAAATTCAACAAAATTTCCCAAGTGCCTATAATGGGCCCAGGTACTTTACAAATTCATCTTTGAATCCCCAAGCCCTATGTACCTGGCACAAACTAGGCACTCAATAAATATTTTTAAATGAATAAATTAGGTGCTCAAACGATACCAACAATACTAATGTGCCATTTTGACACTCAATGATTTTGAAAAATGATTATAAGGGCTAATTAAAACATATCTTAATAATTCCATGTGTCTTATTATATATAAAAGGTACATAGAGGAGATATTTATATGTGATTAAAAGAGTAAATGACAACTGGTTAGTAAAGAAGAACCAGGGTTTTCAAGATGGCGGCGGCTGCGGCGGCTGGCGCGGAGTAGCTGAGGTGGAAAAGGTGGCCACTGGGCCTCAGGCAGCCGGGAAACTTGTGGACCTTCCTCTGGCCATCTCTTAAGGGAGGACTGCTGCTGCTGGCCGGTCGTGGGGGCTCAACGCCACTTTGCCCCCGGCAGGAGAGGCTGCCTCATTTACAGGCAACAGCTTTGAAGTGTGGAGCAGGAAAAGAACTGATTCTTAGCTGCAAAAGCGAGTCTTGAAACAGGGAACACGGCGCCAGGGCTGCTGTGGATGCAGCCAGGATTCCGGAGGCTGGGGCCGCACTGAAGGCGGCCAGCTGCCCTATTCAGGAATCGAGGTTTCAGGCCGGCATTAAAGAAGATTCCTGGGAGCGCCCGAGCGGCGCCGCGACTGAACAGCCCGAGGCGGCAGCGCTGAGAACACGGAAGGCAACAAACCAGAGACAGAGCGAGCGCCCGACCTGGCACAGCACTGTGAGTGATCCCTGGCACAGCTCTGTTCGGGGGGTGGATGCCCATGCGGCTCCTGCCTGCACCACCACGCCACTCACTGCCCCCGGTGCTGCCTCCATTTTCCCAGGTGCGGGCAGCTCCGCCCTGCTCGGCCATCACTGAGCCCATTTGCTTGGCCTGGCGCGGGGCTTTCCGGACCCTGCGGGCCGGCCTCCTCTCCCACTCCCTCCGCGGTTCTCTGGCGGGGCTGGGGGTGTGGGGCGTCCCGACCAGTGTTGGGAGGACTAGGAAGTACGGGCGGGCCGACTGTCACTCCACCACACCCTGGACTCCGGCCCCGGTAAACTTCCTGTTACTGGGAGGCAGATAACATCTCTGCGACCACCAGTTTGGAAAAAAGCCTAACGAATTTCTGGTTGGGAATAGTGTGGTAGGAGGCTTCCCAGGTCCGCTTGAACCTGCCGGAGAGCAGGCTGCAGGCGGGCACTAGACTCGGTTTATACCGGGGGGATACAAAGGTGAACAAGACCCGAGAAAGATCTACACAGTGCTACAAAGGCACCCAGAGAGACTGGTCGTCTGTGCCTAGCAGAAACCTGGTAGACTTCCTGGGCGAGGCGGTGCTGAGCAGGGTCTTGAAGGCCCAGCTGATAGACGAGGGGTGCAGAAGACACTCCCCAGCCCAGCACAGTGTGCACAGAGGGGGGAGACGTGCGGCCAGGGAGGCGGAGACTCGACAGAAACCACACACCCGGTGGGGTCGCCACTGCACGATCTAACAGCCTGGGCCAGAGCACACGGAACGGGGAGAAGTCCTGTACAGGAAGTGAAAGCTCAACAGAGATCATACACCCTGTGGTACGTGATCCACCAGCCCAGCAGAGTACAAGCTGACCAGAAAGGTGGATCCCCGGAGAAGCCCAAGACCTGAGGCAACCACACACACAAGACACTAGAGGCCAACTGAGCAGTCACGGCGGGAGCCATACCAAATTGGCAACCACAGCAACATCCTAGTTAGTCATTAGTCTCAAACCGGTGGACTGTGAAACCCCCTGCCACAATGAATAAACACCAAAAAAAAGACACCAGAAATACAAAAAATCAAGAAAGTACACCACCAAAAGTTAATAAATCTCATACTCTAGATCCTATAGAACAAGAAGCCCTTGAAATAACTGACAAGGAATTTCAAGTGATAATTCTAAGGAAACTGAATGAGATACAAGAAAACTCAGCTAGACATCATGATGAAATGAGGAAAAGTATACAGGATCTGAAAGAGGAAATATACAAGGAAATCAATGTCCTGAAAAAAAATGTAGCAGAACTTGCTGAACTGAAGAAGTTATTCAGCGAAATAAAAAACACAACGGAGAGTTTAACCAGCAGGCTTGTCGAAGTTGAAGAGAGAACCTCGGAACTTGAAGATGGGCTGTTTGAAATAACACAAGCAGACAAAAAGAAAGAAAAAAGAATCAAGGACATGGAAGAAAATCTGAGAGAGATATCAGACAACCTCAAGCGCTCAAATATCCGAGTCATGGGTATTCCAGAAGGGGAGGAAAATGGAGATTCCATTGAAAACATATTCAACAAAATAGTGGCAGAAAACTTCCCAGGTATAGGAAAAATCACAAATCTTCAGATCCAGGAAGCTCAACGATCTCCAAACGTATTCAACCCAAAAAGGCCTTCTCCAAGACATGTCATAGTCAAATTGACAAAACTCAGAGACAAAGAGAGAATCTTAAAAGCTGCAAGAGAGAAGCGTCAAATCACCTATAAGGGAGCCCCAATCAGGTTAACATCAGACTTTTCATCACAAACCCTAAAAGCTAGAAAGGAATGGGATGATATTTTCAAAATACTAAAAGACAAAGATTGCCAGCCAAGAATACTCTACCCTGCAAGGCTATCCTTCCGAAATGAGGGGCAAATAGTATATTTCTCAGACAAACAAAAACTGCGGGAGTTCACTACCACAAGACCACCCTTACAAGAAATCCTCAAGGGAGTACTGGGTTTGGTTCCTGAAAAATAACTACCACTGCCATAAAAACCTAAGAAAAATCTAAACCCGCTAGTACAATAAAAATGGCATTCATGAAGAGAAAACAAGCTAACAAAAACACTATCTACAACCTAAGGAACCAACAAACAAAGAAACCAAACAGTAAATCAGAAAGCAAGGAACAAAAGACACCTAAGACAACCAAACAACCAATAAAATGCTAGGAATAAATCAACACCTTTCAATAACAACTCTTAATGTTAAAGGCTTAAATTCCCCAATTAAAAGACACAGACTGGCTGACTGGATCAAAAAGCAGGACCCAACTATATGCTGCCTACAAGAGACCCACCTCACCCATAAAGATTCACACAGACTAAGAGTGAAAGGATGGAAAAAGATTTACCATGCAAACAGAAAAGAAAAACGAGCTGGAGTGGCTATTCTTATATCTGACAAAATAGACTTTAAACTAAAAACCATAAAAAGAGACAATGAGGGACACTACGTAATGATAAAAGGACTGATCCATCAAGAAGACATAACAATCATAAATATGTATGCACCCAATGTTGCAGCAGCCAGATTTATAAAACAAACTCTATTAGACCTAAAGAAGGAAATAGACACTAATACCATAATAGCAGGGGACCTGAACACTCCACTGTCAATATTAGACAGATCATCTAGGCAAAGAATCAGTAGAGAAACACAAGATCTAAACAAGACTCTAGACCAATTGGAATTGGCAGATATCTACAGAACATTCCACCCAACAACCTCAGAATATTCATTCTTCTCATCAGCACATGGATCATTCTCCAGGATAGATCACATATTAGGTCACAAATCAAGTCTCAATAAATTCAAAAAAATTGGAATTATCCCATGTATCTTCTCAGACCACAATGGATTAAAACTAGAAATTAATAACAAACAAAACTCTGGAAACTATAGAAACACATGGAAATTAAACAGCATTCTACTTAATGACATATGGGTCCAAGAAGAAATCAAGCAGGAAATCAAAAAGTTTATTGAAACTAATGAAAACAATGATACATCATACCAAAACCTGTGGGATACTGCAAAAGCAGTATTGAGGGGAAAATTTATTGCATTAAATGCTCACTTCAGAAGAATGGAAAGATGGCAAGTGAACAACCTAACACTTCACCTTAAAGAACTAGAAAAACAAGAACAATCCAATCCTAAAGTTAGCAGACGGAAAGAAATCATTAAGATCAGAGCAGAACTGAATGAAATTGAAAACCAAAAAACAATTCAAAAGATCAACGAATCAAAAAGTTGGTTTTTTGAAAAGATAAATAAAATTGACAAACCATTAGCATGGCTAACTAAAAAAAGAAGAGAGAAGACTCAAATAACAAAAATTAGAAATGAAAAAGGCGATATTACAACTGATTCATCTGAAATACAAGGAATCATTCGAGACTACTATAAACAACTATACGCCAACAAATTTGAAAATCTGGAGGAAATGGATAAATTTCTGGACACACACAAGCTCCCAAAACTGAACCGTGAAGACGTAGAAAATTTGAACAGACCAATAACAATAAAGGAGATTGAAGCTGTTATCAGAAGGCTCCCAACAAAGAAAAGCCCAGGACCAGATGGATTCACAGCAGAATTTTACCAAACATTCAAAGAGGAATTGACACCGATTCTTTACAAACTATTCCAAAAGATTGAAACGGACGCAAATCTCCCAAACTCATTCTATGAAGCAAACATCATCCTGATACCAAAACCAGGTAAAGATATAACCAAAAAAGAAAACTACAGGCCGATATCCTTGATGAATATAGATGCAAAAATCCTCACTAAAATACTAGCAAACAGAATACAGCAACACATACGAAAAATTATTCATCACGATCAAGTGGGATTCATCCCAGGGATGCAAGGTTGGTTCAACATACGCAAATCAATAAATGTGATACACCATATTAATAAACTCAAACACAAGGACCATATGATCATATCTATAGATGCTGAAAAAGCATTTGATAAAGTTCAGCACTCATTCATGACAAAGACCCTCTATAAGTTAGGTATAGAGGGAAAGTATCTCAACATAATTAAAGCCATATATGACAAACCCACTGCCAATATCATCCTGAATGGGGAAAAGCTGAAAGCTTTTCCTTTAAGAACAGGCACTAGACAAGGATGCCCACTCTCACCACTCATATATTCAACATAGTGTTGGAAGTACTAGCCAGAGCAATCAGAGAAGAGAAGGAAATAAAGGGCATTCAGATTGGAAAAGATGAAGTCAAACTGTCCCTGTTTGCAGATGACATGATCCTATATATCGAACAGCCTAAAACCTCTACAAAAAAACTGTTGGAATTGATCAATGATTTCAGCACAGTAGCAGGATACAAAATCAACACACAAAAATCAGTAGCATTTCTTTTCTCCAATAGTGAACATGCAGAAGGAGAAATCAAGAAAGCCTGCCCATTTACAATAGCCACCAAAAAAATAAAATACTTAGGAATTGAGTTAACCAAGGAGGTGAAAAATCTCTATAATGAGAACTACAAACCACTGCTGAGAGAAATTAGAGAGGATACAAGAAGATGGAAGGATATTCCATGCTCTTGGATTGGAAGAATCAAAATAGTGAAAATGTCCATACTACCCAAAGTGATATACAAATTCAATGCAATCCCCATCAAAATTCCAAAGACATTTTTCTCAGAAATGGAAAAAACTATTCAGACATTTATATGGAACAATAAAAGACCACGAATAGCCAAAGCAATGCTCAGCAAAAAAAATAAAGCTGGAGGCATAACACTACCTGACTTTAAGCTATACTACAAAGCTATAATAACCAAAACAGTATGGTACTGGCATAAAAACAGACACACTGACCAATGGAATAGAATAGAGAATCCAGAAATCAACCCACACACTTACTGCCATCTGATCTTTGACAAAGGCACCAAGCCTATTCACTGGGGAAGGGACTGCCTCTTCAGCAAGTGGTGTTGGGATAACTGGATATCGATATGCAGGAGAATGAAACTAGATCCATACCTCTCACCGTATACTAAAATCAACTCAAAATGGATTAAGGATTTAAATATACACCCTGAGACAATAAAACTTCTTAAAGAAAACATAGGGGAAACACTTCAGGAAATAGGACTGGGCACAGACTTCATGAATACGACCCCAAAAGCACGGGCAACCAAAGGAAAAATAAACAAATGGGATTATATCAAACTAAAAAGCTTCTGCACAGCAAAAGAAACAATTAAAAGAGTTAAAAGACAACCAACAGAGTGGGAGAAAATATTTGCAAAATATACATCTGACAAAGGATTAATATCCAGAATATATAAGGAACTCAAACAACTTTACAAGAAGAAAACAAGCAACCCAATTAAAAAATGGGCAAAAGAGCTAAGTAGGCATTTCTCTAAGGAAGATATCCAAATGGCCAACAGACATATGAAAAAATGCTCAACATCACTCAGCATCCGGGAAATGCAAATCAAAACCACATTGAGATACCATCTAACCCCAGTTAGGATGGCTAAAATCCAAAAGACTATGAACGATAAATGCTGGCGAGGCTGCGGAGAAAAAGGAACTCTCATACATTGTTGGTGGGACTGCAAAATGGTGCAGCCTCTATGGAAAATGGTATGGAGGTTCCTTAAACAATTGCAAATAGATCTACCATACGACCCAGCCATCCCACTGTTGGGAATATACCCAGAGGAATGGAAATCATCAAGTCGAAGGTATACCTGTTCCCCAATGTTCATCGCAGCACTCTTTACAATAGCCAAGAGTTGGAACCAGCCCAAATGCCCATCATCAGATGAGTGGATACGGAAAATGTGGTACATCTACACAATGGAATACTACTCAGCTATAAAAACGAATGAAATACTGCCATTTGCAACAACATGGATGGACCTTGGGAGAATTATATTAAGTGAAACAAGTCAGGCACAGAAAGAGAAATACCACATGTTCTCACTTATTGGAGGGAGCTAAACATTAATATATAAATTCACACACACACATACACACACACACACACAAATCGGGGGGGGGAGGGAAGAAGATATAACAACCACAATTATTTGAAGTTGATACAACAAGCAAACAGAAAGGACATTGTTGGGGGGGAGGGGGGGAGGGAGAAGGGAGGGAGGTTTTGGTGATGGGGAGCATTAATCAGCTACAATGTATATCGACAAAATAAAATTTAAAAAAAAAATAAAAAAATAAATAATAATTAAAAAAAAAAAAAAAAAAAAAAAAAGTAAAGAAGAACCAGAAGACTTAATGCAGAAGGTAATATTAGGGAAGAATATAACATGTGATTAAGGAAAGGATACTTTGATGCCTACATTATACTTCAGATACATTGCTGTGTTCTCCTTGAAGGGGACCATATCTATTATACATGTATCCTCCCCACATTATACAGATATGAAATAATCTCAGACATGTAGTAAACAGTAAATAAAGATTGTGTCGTTCGTATATAACATAGACTGGCTTAATTGATAAAGCTGATAAACTCCTTTACAAAAGATGGGACTACCTAATAAAACTTAGTATTGTTATTGTCCTCTGTTTTTGTTATTGTATTTTTTTTATAGTTAGAAGAAATTTGCACAGAAGAAATTTTGCCAAGTTTTACTTAGTACTCCAATAGAAATTATTAAAAAAATTTCATACAAATTAGAAGAACTCTCATAGCTTAAGGTAAGGTGTTTGGAGTTAGAAAATCTGGGTTTGAACTCAGACTATCACTTGCCAGTTGTATAAGTTGGCGTAGGTTATTTGACCTCCTTAGCCTCCGTAAGATTAAGGTTCATAAAGTACATAGCAAATTTTAGGGCCTTAGAGCTTAAAATTTTTCAGCTTCTTTTGTATCAATTAAAATGCCTTGGTTCCCGAGTACAGACAGTTCTAACTAAAATTAACTTTTAAAATAAAGGAATTTTAAAAATCATATATAACAAAAAGCCAAGAAGAACATATTTCAATTTAGATCACTCAGGGTCTTGATAGTGCCATCAGGGAATTCTTAGTGAATTGGTTTTGCATTTTGGCAAGTTAACTCTAGTTACTCTTATGGCCCAGTACGGCTGCATCAGTTCCAGACATCACATCTAGACACAGTAATGGCTGGAAGCATGAGGTCACTGTCTTTCTTAGTGTCTCATTATTTTGAGAAATAAATATTTTCTAGAAAAAACCTAGTAGCTCTGTTTCCTGTCTCTTTGGCCAAAATAAGACATATGCTGGTCTTTATGTTGATAGCTAGAGAATATGATTATTTTTATTAGTATGGACAATTTATTTGGGATGGAGTAGATTTTGAGGCATTAAAAAAAATCACTGAAATGTATGATTTTCAGGTTTGGATTTTTTATTTTATTTCAAAAACCTCCATGAAGCCACTCTGGAATTAATTTAAAAAAAAAAAAGTAGAATAAAATGATGAATATTTGCTAACGAAATATATTTCAAGTACATATGAAGCCTAATGAGGTATCTGTTTCTATTCAGTAAAAATACAGTCAGCCAATTCTACTAATTCCACGGGGGAAAAATAGTCCTTTTCCTTTTGTAAACTTGATGTAATGACTAAAAGATAAAAATATGAAATTGAATCTTATAAGCCATTCTCAATAAATTATAGAAGATGTATTACCTCTTTTTATTTTAAAATCTGTTTTCCAAAAATTCATGGACTTCTTTGTGGCATATGAATTTTCCATAGTTTTTCCACCATATATGTATTTGTCCTTTTTGAAGTAGAATTCTGTTCCATGAAATTGCATTTAACTGGTGATTAAATATGCATTTTGAATAGACCCCCAAAAGACATGATGATATTATTTAATCTCCAAATATGGACCCTATAAGTTCTAGTAGTGACTTAGAAGCAGAGACTTGTGTGTCAAACATTTGCTCTCATTGTATGTTCTGTTCATGCCTTTTATAAAACTTTGTTATAAGAAAATTTTACAAGAAGACAATGCACAGGAAATCATAATTTGGTAGAGGTATTATTATCTGAAACTACAACTTACAATAAACATATGAATTTGATCTGTTATAAGGAAAAAGCAGTATATAATACGCTGGAATGCTTCCATTTAGATCTTAACATATTGGCCTATTTTTACCAGATGTTTTTATTTTAGTGATTTTTTTTATTGTTCCACATAAATGACAATATTTTTCTCCAACTGTAAAAAGAATGAATATTTATGGAAAACAATAGGTTGTGAAACATGACATTTGACATTTCTGTTTAGTGCCAAGATTTAGTAATGAAGTGAGAAAGTTACAAATTATTGTGATCATTCCATTAAATGACCATACAGTTGTCCTTTTATGGGTGAAATTTCCTCACTTCCAGTTTTATTTTTACTTTTTTCATCCATTGTGCCTCTATACGCCACATATCCACCAAAAATCAGCTAATGATTTAATATCCTCCAGATGTTTAAAACCATGTAGAAAAACATAAAGTTACAAGACCAAACAATTAAACCATGAGTATTGTGAACACGACACTCACTGATAGGCCCTGTAGTTCCTGGTGAGTATCCTATGTTTGAGGGTTGTGAGTTAATACTACACCTCTTTACAACTCAGGACGTGTCATGATATTTTGAGATCACAGAATAAATGCTGGTTTAGAGATACTCAAATGAAATTGCAGTTAAAATAATCAGGTGATGTAGTAGGAAAAGTAAATCTTAAGATGATGTTATTCAGGACTATACTGCAATGAACATGAACGTTATTAACTATCCATCAAATTTTCATGTTATCATATCAAGAAAATCAAGAGAATAGTAATTATCTGGGATTTGACATTTGAATAGAAATATTTCTGATATTTAAAAATTAACATTAAGAGAAATTTTCAATACTTAATCAACCCAGTTTACAATTATAGTATTATCTATAATTTGCTTATTGCAGGGAAGTAGGAGATGACTATGATTTTGTAGGCAGACAGAAGATGGCAGTAATTAAGGGGTGACAATTAAAGGCTAATTAATATTTCAAAAAGAAACCTCATAGGATAGCCTTATCTTGGTGCCTTTAACATACTTGTCAGTGTTGCAGTATTCACAAAATTGGATTGGCTGACTCATAATAATTAAACACGTAAAAGAATGAACCAAACCAGCAGTAAATTCATTTCTAAAGGGACATTCCTTCCAAATGACCAAAATTATTCTCTCTCTCATCCAGGGAATTCCCATCCCAGTTTGTGGCTCACAGGAATTGAATTACTAATTGGAATGGTGTTTAGAGAACACGGAAACAAAGCAAAGGCAAGTGATGGATTTGGCCAAGATGAGTAGGTACCAACCTAAAGTGCCTAGAAAATGTGTTTCTTTTGGACATGGCTGGATAAACCTGTTTACTATATGTCCTTTAATTTTTCCAGCCAACCATTCCTTTTAATTCACAGTCTTCCTGTGAATTAAATTGATGACATAAATCATCAGTTCGCCACTTGCAAATTTAAATCACAGTCCGGTTATGCCTTTCTTTCTTTTTCTTTTTCTTTTTCTTTTATTTTTATTTTTATTTTTATTTTTTTAAATTTTATTTATTTTATTTTATTTTTTAAATTTTATTTTGTCGATATACATTGTGGCTGATTATCGCTCCCCATCACCAAAACCTCCCTTGGTTATGCCTTTCTTAAATCACTTCCATTTCACCTTCAACAGTGTTTCAGATGTTCCCAACAGTTTCAAGCCACACATTTACAATGTCGGATGACTATTAGATTTGTCTGATAATATTCAGAGTCACAAAGAATCTCTTTGTTTCTTCCTTTATAACTCATTCTTGTCAACAAAATTATCATCTTTCTTTCTTCCTGGAAACCTCCTATTTACTCCTTTTCCTTATCTCATGTTTCTATGTCTACTTCCTAATGACAATTCTGTTGATGGTAATTAAGATTTACTGCCTAACTTAAATGTCACAACAACTCTTGGACTGATAGATCCAGGATCTGAAATTATGTTTGTCTGACCAAAAGGTCTATGATTTAATTATAAACTCAACAGAAGTAAACAAAATTGTCATTAAACTTATGAATAAAAATAATTATATGAAGTGGTAAATATACCAAGGGTTACATGAATATTTATTTAATAAAATAAACATACCCAAATAATGAATTCATAGCATAATGAACATTGGTTGATTCTTTTAGCTTTCACTTGAAAACCCCAAACGCAAAGCAACTTCAGAGAACAGTGTTCCCGGACGGTAAGCTCCAGGGAGTAACAGGACTATACTCCTAACAAGAACCAGCATAAATTGAACCTTCATTGTTTCTCAATGATCTTTTCATCCATCTCTTACTGAATCATTCTTTCATTTCACCTAAATTTTATTTAAATCCTCTCATACTCTTAGAGTCTCCAGTTCTCTTCTCTTGTCCTCTCATAGTTAACAGGTGATTTTGTCCTTATTTATTGTTAATACAGGTACAAACGAATGCTAAGGGACTACCTCCCTGCTCATATTATCCTTGCAACTTTTACAAAAAATAAATTTTATCTCAGACTTCTGAAATAATTTAAGTTATCTCAGTGAACCAATGAAAGGACACTATGTACAAAATATGAAGAACAGAAACAGTCCACAATGCTGAAAGTCAAAAAATAAAATAATGATTTTTTTCAAAAAGAAGATGAAGATACATTACACAAAATAAGGTGAGAAGTTTATTACCAGACCCAAGCATAAAATGATAATGGATATAAATTTTATTTCATATGTAAATTTTTAAAATCATGTATAAAATTAAAATATACCAAATTTGAAAAATACAATAAAGTGTGAAGCAATAAATAAATAAAGCAAAAGAAAACATAGAAACCCCACCTCACTGTGATAGATTTGTTCAGAGTTGTTGACAATTATTTATCCACTACTCTCCTTTGCCATCATGACCTATGCAAAATAAACTTTTCCAAACCACTGAGTTTAGGCTTTGTCTATGACTTGTTTTGGCCAATGAGATATGAGTGGTTTGGATCTGAAGCTCATGCAGAAGCTTCTAGAAGTAGTGTAAGTTTTTGTTTTTGCCAGTTTTCTTGCATTCTTCAAATGGACGTTGGAATGCATCACTGGAATCATGTTGCCCTACTGTGTTCTTGCCCTTTGCCAAAGGAAAATCAAGAAAAACAGGTGTTCTTTCAGAGAACACCTAAAACTGATCTGCACACTGCAGCCTAGCTCAAGAGAAACCACCTAAGACCAGCAGGACTGTGGAGTCTTTAGAATGCTCTGAGGTACAACACTCAACCTTTACGTAGTGAGAGTGAGAAATAAATATTTTTTATAAACTAATGAGATTTTGTGTTTGTCTCTTATGCATGTAATCTAGTAAATGCTGACTACCAAATGCAATATCCCACCTCTTTACCCCTTCACCAAGTGGGATGTATAGGGAAGAATTGTCAAATAGTTAAATGTATTTTTAAATGAAATTTTATTAGTTCTATCTTTATTCATGATTGAGGTAATATCTTAAAATGTAATTTTCTAGTCTGATATTTTTATTTAGCATTGTTTATCATAGGATTATATAGTAAAGTATATTGGTAGTGGTTGCATACTATTCTATAACATGAAGTCCCAGATTCATTGAATTATTCTTTCATTGTTAGAATATTAGGTTCTTGCCAATTATATATGACACCGGAATGAGCAACTTTGATCTTAAACTTATCCATATTACAGATGATAAGGATATGAGAGTTCCCAGAATGAAATTAGCCTGTCGAAGGAAAGATATATTCTAAGCCAGCTGATACACATAGTTTTTGTCATCTAGAAATTTTGGAGCAATTTACCCACTACCAATATAAGAAATTTCACTTTTTGTTGTACTCTCATCACCATAAAGAATTAAAATTTCTAAACATTTTCTAATTGTACAAGCAGAGATGACATCTTGTTTTAATTAAGATTAAAATACAATTTTAAAATATTGAATTATAAGCATTAGAATAAAAAGGAATGCTCATCAGGAGTTAGGCTATGATTATAGTGAATAAGTTACTCCACATTAATTTATGCTATGTTAACATTGTTTACTTTGGAGAAGAGTGTCACAGAGATGGTATGTAAGGGATTTCTGGAGACATAACACATAGGCATTTCAAAAAATCATTTTACAAAAGCTCTTTGGGAATGAAATAGAAAAGACACATACTTAAGTATATTAGAAGTAAGTGAGTTTCTACCAGAGTGTAATAGTGATTCAGGTATGCTTCTGCCAACAAAGAGAAATGTTTAAAATCGAAATGCATTGTTACAATGATTTTAAGGTGCTATAGACATTTAGGAGGTGGAGGCCAGGCTTGCCACATTTCTTACATTGCACTGAATGTTTCTTCAGAAAAGGGGCCTGACCCAAGAGTTGTATGCAGCTTCTTTGAGAATTGTTGGACCACAGGATATAAATATTGGGTCAATGGCAACCTCTCTACAAGATCTGTAATAAGACTTTTCTGCTGTCTCTTCTCTCCCTCTCTTCCACCCAGTCTCTCACCACACACACAAACACACACAAATATTAACCATCTAATTATAAATTCTTCTCATGACTTGAATGGGGATAATGAAAGCATGTAGTTCAAATTCATGAATAGCAAAGAAAAAAGTATGATCAGGAAGTCAAGGAGATATAGTTTTCAGGTTTCCAGCTCCTGTGATCGAATGAAGAAGTAGAAAAGGTGAGAATGATACTGAAATGCTAGTAGTCAATCTGGTACACTAGGTAGAATTTCCAAATTCTGGATATTTTCACTTCTCATTTTGTTCCTTGAAACAGAGTATAGCAATGCCATCTGTTCCATTTTTTTTTTCTCTTCCTTAAGTAAATTCATGCTTCAGGAGAAGGACAATAAAAGATGTGTTCAAGACAGTGTACAGCTTTGGGGACATAGCTGTGTGGGAATATACTAGGATCTGGAAGCTATAGGGCCTAGCTTGAAAAGCCCATAATTACAGCAGCATCAAACATTTGTGAGCCTATGAAGAACATAGTGGAATGTCAGGTGGCTAAGGAACGGACAAAGTCAAAAAACAAGAATACAATCAAGCACAGATTTAGCAGCAGATTTGAAAAGCAAGAAAAAGTTAGCTGGACTTGGGCTGAGATTCATGGAATGCATAAAGTGAGAACTGCGAAAGTGAGCTCTCATCTGTGTGCTGTGGGCAGGAGGAAA
Organism: Cynocephalus volans; assembly: GCF_027409185.1. Classification (NCBI taxonomy): domain Eukaryota; kingdom Metazoa; phylum Chordata; class Mammalia; order Dermoptera; family Cynocephalidae; genus Cynocephalus; species Cynocephalus volans. The sequence continues at coordinate 16,496,814 of NC_084468.1, forward strand.
CAAGGTGAAAACGAGTTCTGTGAGGTTCAAAGATACTTTTGTTGGATAAAGCACAGCTGTCCTTGACTAAAAGTCACTCCTCATATGACATTGTCACTCCATGATTAAGAGTTTGATGTAAGACTTTTAACAATATCCTTTTTATTTTCTTAAGTATTTTAGTAGTTCTTAATTTATTTTTAACTCACTTCCCATTGACATATGTCATTCCTTTCCTTAAAACAACTTTTAATTTTACTCTTTAACATTCAGCATGTGCTACGTGTCATTTATCATAAATACAAAATAATACCCATATTATATCTCCTAACGATTCCGTGGGTCATGATGTAGTTTATGGTGTTATGGATGGAAGACATGTCAATTTGTTTGCAAACTCTCATTCTTTTTGTTTTAGACCAATCATTGGTGAAGGTTTTCTGTAAAGGAACAAAAAGTAAATATTTTAGATTCTGGGGGCAAACTATTCAACTCTGCTATGGCTGTGTGAAAATAAGCATAGGCAATATATAATGAATGGGTGTGGATATGTTCCAACAAAATGTTTTTAATTGACAGTGAAATTCAAATTTCCTCTAATGGTCATGTGTCACAAAATATTATTCTTATTTTTATGTTATTTGCCAGATATTTAGAAAAAGGAAAATTTTTCTTAGCTCTCAGGGCATATAAAAGCAAACTGCTGATTGGATTTGGCCAATAAGCCATAGCTTTCCAGCCCTCGCTTTAAACCTATACTAATATAGAAGGCAGTAGCAACATATGGTCATTTGAAATATGGCTAACATGAGTGAATAACTTATTTATTTGTTTATTTAACTTTAAATTTCAAATAAGAGAGATACTCTGGTTATTGTAAAAATTTTTAAGTGTGTTTGGAAGAACTTTGATATGTAAACTTACTTTCTAACTATAAATTTTATTAAAAATAGCAATTAAATGCAACTAATTTAAGTTTAACATGAAAATTAATATTGTCTTAAAGTACAGAAAATATACCCCAGGTTTTTAAAGACTTAGTTTGAAAAAAAGAATGGAAAATATTAATAATTTTTTTGTTGAATACATGTGGAAGTGATAAAATTTTTAGTATATTTTTCTGAATAAGATATACTATTAAAAATAATTGTATTTGTTTCTTTTTACATTATATTGTGGCTACAAGAAAATTTACAATTGCATATATGGCCCACACTTTATTTCTATTGGAGAGAACCACTCTGGACACATAGCTAGGCTACATTTCCTGACCTCTCCTGCAGTCTAGTGGAACTATATGACCTAATTTGAGTCAAAGGAATGCTGGCAGTGGTGAAATATAGAACTTCTAAGGTTGGCCCATCAAAATTACCAGGCATTCTTTTTCACCCTCATGTCAGCTGAATTCAGAGAATTCAGAAGAAAACTAGAACGCCTTAGACATGCTGGCGCAGAAAGATGGAAGGAGCCTGAGTCCTGAGAGACTGCTTAGGGGCCAGTTGGCTTGGAGAATCACCAAACCCAATATACCTGCTCTGAATTATAATATGAGCAGAAATAAACTTCTGTTGTGCAAGCCACTGAAATGTGTATATTGTTTTTACATTAGATATACTATCCTTACTAATTCAATAAGCTTAAAAAATACTACATGGGCCCAGGATAAAGTATAAGGAATGAATTTACCTTTCTGCTTTAAATAATTAGATAACTGGACAAAATGAGACAACCATTTTCAGATTAAGAACACTGGAAGCATAGGACTGTGATCTCTGAGAGAAAGGAAACAAACAAATTAAGCCCTGTGTTTGGATGACCTTATTGCCTGAAAGCAGTTTTCAGCTTACAGGGTAGAGAGGAAAAGACAAACAGAGTTGGGTGGCATTTTTGAATAAAAGAGTCAGAGATTAGAATTTGGAGAGGTCAAGGCAGCTAGAATGTGTAGGACCAAGTGCTAGAGAGGAGAGAGATGTGGAGACAGAGAGAGAGAGACAGAGAGAGAGAGAGGGAAAGAGAGAGAGAGAGAGAGAGAGCGAGAGAGCATGTCTCCAAAGAGTTATGGAGAAACAGAGAAGCCTCCTTCACAATGTGACTGATATTGACCAGTGCACATATGAAAGGAAAGAAATATCTAAGACCAGGGAAAGAGCAGCCTAAAAGTATGGAAGAGTTTGTGTTCTCATAAGCTAGAGTGGAAATATGTAGTAAGAAGTAAAATATTAGGTAGAATTTTCAGAAGGGTATTGCTTTAGTCATAAAGTTAAGTTAGTCCTAGAATAAATGCTGCTCTGAACCTAATCTGAAAGCCATGAAAGAATCTAATTACAAGAAAGTTAACTGTGCACTAAGACAAAATAAAGTACTGTTTAAAGAAATGCAGAAATATCCTGCAATCAACAACATAATAGTTGTAATGCCAGCATTCAGAAAAATTACAAGACATGCAAAGAAGCAGAAAAATGTGACCAACAAGCAGAAAAAAAATAAATAAATAAATAGAAAGAAATCCAGAAATGAAGCAAATAATGGGACTAGAAGATAAAGACATTATGACAGCTATTATAAAATTGCTGCATATGTTTAACAAGATAGAGAAAAACTTTACCATGATGAGGAGAGAAATGATAAATATAAAAAATATCCAATCAGAAAATGTAGGAATACAATAAAAATAAAATATCAAAAATAAAAATATACAGCGGATATGATTTACAGCAGATTAGGCATAGCAGAAAAATCAGTTAACAGGAGACATAGCAATATAAACTATCTAAAATAAAGCAGAGAGAGAAAAAAGTGATCTGAGCATTAGTGAGCTCTATGACAAAAACGTGAGGTATACTATATGAATAATTAGAATTCAAGAAATGGAGGAGTGACATACGAAATAAACATTTTAAAAATGCCAAGGCATATGATAAAGAAATTGCTGAAAACAAGATAAAAATCATATAAATTCTTACAAATAGCAAGAGGAAATATAGGCACATTATGCATCCAGGAAAACATGTAAGAGTTGTAGTGACTTCTTGTCAAAAATATGCAAGCCTGTAGACAGTGAAATGGCACCTTAAAAAAGATATATATAATCAAAATTCATTATGTAGTGACAATGTCCTTCAAGACAAAATGCTAATTACAGACAAATAAAGTAGAGAGAACTCATCGCTAGCAGACTACACTATAAGACATGTTAAGAATGCTCTTCAGATAGAAAATAAAGCTGTGTGGAAAATGGTGAATATGTGTCTATGTATAAAAGTAAAATGTATGAAAATAATAGCAGAAAAATAGAAGGGGAAAATAGAAATACTGTGGTATAATTTTCTTAAACTATAGATGAAGGTAGAAATTGATAATTTAAAGGAGTGCACTTGAAAACTTAGAGAAACTATTAAAAAATAAAATTGAGATATGCAAATAATCTAACAGCAGAAATAAACTGCAATCATAAAAATATAAAACAAAAATTCAACAGTCAAGAAACTAAGAGTAGAAAGGACGAAAATGAAAATGAAAAAAAATAAAACAGGTAGATATAAAATAGTCTATATAAATGCTAATTTTAATTGTAAATGTATAAATACCTTAGTTAAAAGTCAGATATTACCAGACTGAATACAAAACAAGAACAAGCAGTGTGATGCTTAGAAGAAACTTACTTTAAATATAAAAATATATGTAGATTAAAACCAAAAGGCTATACCATTCAAACAACAATTTAAAAAGTGGCTGTAATGGCTATATTGATAAGGTAAGTTAGAATTGAAGTTCAGAACAAAAAGTATTTCCAGCGATAAAGAGGAATATTCATAAAGACAAATAGATCATTTCAGTAAGATGATCTAACAATTCTAAATGTGTTTGCTTCAAATAACATAAAAGAATTTGAAAGGAAGAATGGAGAAGTAGGCAAAATCCACAGGTATTGTAACTGACAGAAAAATATATCAAATATAATCATGTCAGGTATGTTTCTGCCCATGATAGAATCATTATGAATCAAAGATATCTGGAAAATGTCCCAACATTTGAAATTTAACAACAGGCCACTAAATAGCCCATGATCCAAAAAAGAAAATAGAAAAAAAAAATGAATTTTGAACTGAATGAAATTGAAGACATTACACATACACACACACATACACATATACACATCTAACATGAAAGCAGTACATAAAGGGAGGTGTTCAGTGTTAAAAGTTTATATTAAAAAAAAAGAAATCTCAAATCTGTAACCTAAGTTTCTATCTTAAAAAAACTAAAGAAAGAAGTGTAAATCGAATCAAAGGCAGCATAAGAAAAAAATAAAGACAAGAGTAGAAATCAATAATATAGAAAATAGAAAAATAATATAGATAATCAGTGATTATAAGAATGGTTTTCTTTTGTAAGGTCTCATACTATAACTTTCTTGAATTCTATAAAACTCTCTAAGGAGAAAATGCTTGTGAACTTGAGTAGGGCAAAAATTTCTTTGATATGACACAAAAGCACTAAAAAGTAAAAGAAAATTTTGTTACATTGGACTTCACCAAAATTAATGTAACCTTTTGCTCTTTGAAAGAGGCTGATAAGAAAATGACATGGGAAGCTACAGACAGAGAAAACATTTAAAAAATATATGTGTGATTAAAAACATATATTCAGAATATGCAAAGAACTCTTACACTCAGTAAAAAAGACAACCAAATAAAAAATGAGCCAAGGTTTTGAAAGTATGTTGAACTGAAGAAGATACAGGATACTCCTAAACTCCCACTAGAACTGCTGCTATTAAAGATTAACCATAGTAACTGAAGTTGAAGCTACGGAGCAACCGATTCACTTAAGAAGTCAAGCATAAAAGACAACATGCTGTATGATTGCATTTAGATAAATTTCTAGTAAAACCAAAATATTGGTGACAGAAAGCATATTGCAAATCACTGTTTGTGATGGGATAGGTTTAAGGGAAGATCATTAGCTTTGAAGTGGCACAAGATATACTTTTTTTGTTGCTAAAATTGTCCTGTATCATAAGCGTGGTAGTGGTTACTCTATAGAATGTCTTAATCAAAATTCAAAATACAAATGTTAGGAAAAGACCTCAAATAGCCAAAACAATCTTGAGCAAAAAAAGTAAAGCTGGAGGCATTACACTTCCTGACTTCAAACTATATTACGAGTCTGTAGTAACGAAAACAGCATAGTACTGGCATTAAAAACAGACACATGGATCAGTGGAACAGAATAGAGAACACAGAAATCAACTGAGGTATTTACAGCCAACTGATCTTTGACAAAGGCACCAAGAACATACATTGGGGAAACTACTGCCTCTTCAGTAAATGGTGCTGGGGAAACTGGATATCCATTTGTAGAAGAATGAATCTTGATCCATACCTTTCACCATACACCAAAATCAACTCAAAACAGATTAGAGAACTAAACATAAGGCCTGAAACCTTAAAGCTCTTAGAAGAAAAGTAGGGGAAACACTCCAGGATTTAGGAGTGGGCAATGACTTTATGAATAACATCCCAAAAGCACAGGCAACAAAAGAAAAAATAAATAAATGGGATTGTATCAAACTAAAAAGCTTTTACACAGCAAAGGAAGCAATCAATAGAGTGAAAAGACATCCTACAGAATGGGAGAAAATATTTGCAAAATATGCATCTGACAAGGGATTAATATCCAGAATATACAGAGATCTCAGACAACTTTACAGCAAAAAACAAAAATAATCCAATTTAAAAATGGGCAAAGGAGCTGAATAGACATTTCTCAAAGGAAGACATACACATGGCCAACAGTATATGAAAAAATGCTCAGCCTCACTAATCATCAGGGAAATGCAAATCAAAATCACTTTGAGATATCACATCATCCCAATCAGACTGTCTATTATAAAAAAGACAGAGAATAGCAAATGCTGACAAGGATGTGGAGAGAGAGGAACCCTCCTGCACTGCTGGTGGGACTAAATTTGCACAGACATTATGGAGAACAGTACGGAGGCTCCTTAAACAATTACAGATAGAGATACCATATGATCCAGCAATCCCACCCTTAGGGATCTATCCAGAGGATTGGAAAACATCAGGTTGAAGGGATACGTGCACTCGCATGTTTATTGCAGCTCTATTTACAATAGCTAGATGATGGAACCAACCTACATGTTCATCAATGGATGACTGGATAAGGAAATTGTGGTATATATACACAATGAAACACTACTCAGCCTTAAAAAAGAATGAAATTCTACCACTTGCAACAACATGGATGAGTCTAGAGCAAATTATCCTAAGTAAAACAACCCAAGTACAGAAAGAGAAATACCTCATGTTCTCACTCATAGCTGGGAGCTGAATCCATAAATAAACAAATGAACAATAGAGACAGAGAGAAAGAAAGAAAGAACAAACAATCACAGCAATACGTTTAACTTTTAGAAAACAAGAAGTGGAAAAGGGGAGGAGAGGGGAGAGGGAGAGGGGCTAAGGAGGATTGATCAATGGAAAAAAAGAATGATTGTGTATTGTAATGATGAATAAGCTAACTATACTGATCTAACCAACACATATTCTACACAATTATTGAAAAGCAACATGGTACCCCACATGTATGTATAATAAAATGAATAAATAAAAAAAAGAAAACAAAAAAAAAATTCAAAATATGGTGAATTTTATTGCATGAAAATTAAAACAAAAACAGGTTTAGAATACATTATGGAATTGATTTATTAATCTTATAAAATTTGCCTTTTCATTGCTCTCCATTTTTGTAAAATTGAGTATTTAATACTTTCTTACTGCACAAAATATCTTCTTCTGCATGGTATCTAGGTCTTGTAACAAACAGTAGGTGTATTTATTGGTTTTCATTTTCATGTTATCTGAGAGAAAACGATGGGATGAAGATGATTTAATCGTTGAATGCTGTCAAAATTGATCAGTTGGTAATTGAACTGCACTGTTATAAATAAAGTTGGTAGAGAGGACTTCCAAACATGTGTCTTCTCTGCTTTTTGGCTAAAGTTTGTAGTAACAAGACCCAGTCAATTGTTTTAAAATCATGCGTTTAATAAAAGCACTCTGGTGTTAATAATGCTGTTGCTTCAGCTTATATCTTTCTCTTTTTTTTCCCTAAATTTATTTATCCATTTTTTAAATTGACATATAAATTGTATGTATTTATTGTGCACAACATGATGTTTGAAGTAAATACATTGTGGAATGGTTAAATCTAGATATTTAACAAATGCATTATCTCATCTAGCTATTTTTGTGGTGAGAACATTTACCCACTCATCATTTTTTAAGGATATAATACTCGGTCATTAACTATGGTCACCATGCTGTGAAATAGATCTCCTGAAACTTATTCCTCCCATCTAGTTGGAAATATGTATTCTTTGAACAACATTTACCCAACTCCCCTACTTCCTAGTCGCCCCAGTCACAACCATTCTACTTCTATGAGATCAACTTCCTTAGGTTCCACATATGAATGCTATATGTACATAATGCGATACTATTCAGCCATAAAAAAGAAGGAAATCCTGCCATTTGCTACAACATGGAAGAATTTGTAGGGCGTGATGGTAAGTGAAATAAGCCTGGCACAGAGAGACAAATGCCACATGTTCTCACTCATTTGTGGAAGCCCATGTCTTTCTCGAAGGCTGATCTTGGCATTGACCAAGATGTCAGACTTAAATCACAAAGCTAAGATTCCACCAACATTTTCTGACTCTTAAATTGAGTCCCCTTTTCCACTACAGCATACTGTCTCTTTCTATGATTGATGGATGATATAATTATTTTATATTGGCCCAAATTCTGTGGTGGAGTGGCAATGGGAATAGAAAAATATACGTGAAAAGTAATCACCTTTAATATTTTTTTTCAGATTCTAGTCCTAGCAGTAATTCTAATAGTAAGGAATGAATACCCATTGTTTTTATCAACATTGTATCTATTTATTTACCTATTTATTTATCAATCTTTCCTCAGAAAGTATTCACAACATCTCTTTTTTCTTCTTTTACTTATATTGCCTAAATATCCTCTTCAGATTTTGACTGTAATTTGGAAAGATCCTTATTCAAAAAACAAGGAAAATATGAAGGCCTCAAAAAGATGGCTTATGACCCTTCCTATAAACAAGCACCCACATTTCTTCCTCTATAGGATTAGGCCCAATCCAAAGCCCTATTTCCCCTTCATGCAAATTACTCACTAGATAGCAGGGACAATGATTTTGTTTAGGACTTTCACCTTTCTCTTGAGGCAGAACTTTACTCTCCTTGGGATACTACCTATCTTCTAGCACATACATGGACTCACAGAGGTGGTAACTGTCCCTAGATCCAAGGATAGGTGTGTGATTTGGCCTTAAGCTAATCAGGTTAGTCTGTCCTCTTGGCTTTAGTCATTAATACAAAGAAGAACACACGACAAAAGTTAATCTAGTCCAAAGCAATCATGGCTATTTTTCTGGCATGAGCAGAAATGTTCTTAACCCTCTTTTGGAGTTGTTAAGAATGTTAGATCCCAGCTCCATAGTGCTGTTGCTCTCATGTTCTCTTGAAAAGAAAGCTACTAAATTCAGCTATATCAGAAGGCAGAATCAAGTTTTGTCTTTGCAGTTATAGGAGTCAATAAGATTTCCTATTATTTAAGCCAATATGAATTGGGTTTTTACATTTTGCATCAGAAGAAGTCTGCAGTAATATATTCACCAAACCACTTCTTCTGTTCTTCTGTGTATGTGTGTTTCTACTCACGATACAGAAATAGCCTTATTCCCTGGCAGTGACTCTGAAAAACGCATAGGATAATAATGCTGAAATTCAAAATGCAAATGAATTCAGCATTCAACTTATTTTTCCTGATCTGCAAGTAGGGTCCCTAGGTAGATACATGGAAAGCCTGGTAGCCAGTACAGATGGGCAAAAGGCTAATTTCTTCATTCTAGGGTAGACTTAAATGATTCAAAGATAAATATCTCTGGAAACTGAACCCTACTGCAAAGGCTGTTATAATCTGCTTTGTATTCATTAGATGGTCCCATCAAATTGTCTGTCTGGTGGAATAACTAAGTGTTCTCAGTGGGTGGCCACTAGGTTTCACTTTTTAATGCTTTTATGAATTTAAATATAATTCTTTTACTAACTACAGGATATTTTCTTTAATCTATTTGATTAAGCAAGCCAGGAATTGGAAAGATAATGTTTTCTAACTTCCTTTCTGATGAATAATAAATGTCACTAAGGAATTAGATAGTAGGAGGTAGTTGCCTGGGCCATCTGCTGCATATGGGAAAAGAAGAAAGATATTAAACTTTAAATTAGGTATTGCTTCACAGAACCTTAAAGAAGAAAGAAAATACACACTCAACTGGAAAATAATCATCAAGTTTTATCAGTCAACTTATTTTTTAAAAAGGTTAAAAAAGAGCACAACTATTTCTTTTACTCCCTGGATGACATATTTTGTATGGAATTGAATATAGGAAATCTGTAATTAGCATATCTCTTCTTCAACTTAATGTATTTTCAGATTTTTATGAGTAAAATGTGAAGTTTTTTTTAAATACATAACTGATGAACATCTCAGAGAAAAAAAGACTTATTTTCAATATATGTAATATGCTAAAGAAATAGTCTCATTTCTATGGCAACTATATCAAAGGTCAAAGAAAAATAGAACATTTACGGCTAAGTACAATTACTTTAGAAATTATTCACCTACTTTTTATCAACATAACAGTTAATTGTAAGGACGACATGACCTCTTTATTACTTTGTTTTTTTCTTATCATTATTCACATAGAAAATGCCTATTTATACGTCTACAAATTTCTGATGTTTTGATATAATTTTTGCTTAAATGAGATTTAAGGGAAATTGATTTTTATAAGTGGAGTGTAAATACTGGAAAAGATGCTATGAAAGTAATTTAGTGTATTTGTTCATAACATAGCTTTAAAGTCAAGCAAAAAGATTAGTTGAAAATTCTATATATGACACTTGGACAACTTATCTAATTTCTTTAAATCTCAATTTATTTCTCTATAAAGTGGATAAATGTTATTACTTTCACCTAATATACAAAGTACAGAAAATAATATAAAATAAAACACATCAGTAAAAATTGGGCAAAGGATATAAAAAAGCAATTCAGAGGAAAAGGAATATAGATACATAGTAAACATGTTAAAAACACTCAACTTCACTAGTGATTAAATAAAAACACATTTAACACCTTCCACTTGCTAAATTGAAAATTTATAAACACTGGAATATTCACTGTTAGGAGAGTGAAAGGGAAGAATAGATTTTCTGTACTGTTACTGGATGTATGATTAGAACAACATTTTGGGACAGGTTTTAGGAAGTGCCTGAGAAACTTTAAAATGCATCTGCTCTTTCATCTATTTATTTAATGGTTAGGAATCAATTCTACTGAGGTACTAACAGAAGTCTACAGCTATGCATATAAAAGGATATCTACTGCTCTACTATCTGTAACAGTAAAATATTGGACCAATTTAAATATTCATAAGCAGATGAAAGAACAACTGTGCTATGTAATACTATATAGCCTTAAGACAAATGAATTCAATGTGCATGCAATGACATTGAAAGATATCCATGAAATAATGTTTCATGAAAAAAAAAGCAATAGAAAAACATGTATAATCTGATCTTTTTATAGTCATGGACGTGTGCTTGAAGAAATGTATTAGGTTTAATATGAAAATGTAAAACCTGCATTAGTTAGAATAATATTTCATTAACTATTCAGCTACATTTCTGGCAAACAAGCAGTGTTAAATAATTATTATTATTTCTGTAAGTATTTGATATTTTGAGTCAACATGCATAAATAGCTCATAGACCTATGGTTGTCTAACTTAGAAACAAAAACTTAGAATGGGAACAATTGCACTGAGATAAGGTTGCCATGGGGATCTTTCCAGACTATAAATTGCATTATTTTACCGAAGAGTGTAAAGTATAAGACATGAACTTCTGTCTCTTTCTGCTGCTGTAGATTAAATAGCAAAAGTATTAAAATGCATCTTTCCTCCCCTTTTAGAAAAACAGAAATTCACCAGGCTTCCATGTACTTCCATGTTCTGAACTCTTTGCTTTTTATTTGTGTTTGTTTATTTTAAATGGGATTGTTTTGGGGGTGTGGCAGAACCCTTAGATTTAGAAAGGCTCCCAAATGCATTTGATTAGACATGATGAAGATGAATGAGGTTGGAGATGGACAAAGCCAGGAAAGAAGAGAATACTTTAATCCCTGTTAGAAAGATGTACTTTTCCTGAGACTAGGAAGACTGAGGAGTGACAGAATTCTTATGGGGTAGTGACATGTATCCCATTGATACCAACACCCCGAAGTGACAGAACATCATGTGGGGATGGCTGTGTGGCTAGTTTGAGACTAAACCCTAGGTCCCGTGTACATTGGATCTACCAGGATCAAGTGGGTTGATACATCAGAGAAATCTCCCAACTGAATAGGCTATAAGGACTCGATAAATAAATTGTAGTGAAAATCAGAGACTCTTTCTTAATATCTTTGGACTGTGTAAGTGCCATGTATATTGTTAAATGATGTGGTAAAATAAAGGAAATGTCTGTGACCCCAAATGATTCAACTGGACTACTCGCCAACCAGACAATGATGGAGTTAAAGTCAAATAAAATTTGATTTATAAAAATAATGAACTATCTATCTAGCTGAAATTCCCAAGCACATCTATTTCCTGTTTCTAACCTCAAGTAAGATTATGTAATTTAACACTACTAAGGATGGTTAATAGATATAAGTTGATTATAATTACAGACCTTTAGCATTTTGGAATTAGAGGTGACCATTTTGAAATTTCTTCCCTTTGAATAAAAGAAAGATAAACTGAGGTCCCGAGGTGTCACATGCTTTTCACAAGAACATGTAATGGCTTCCGGAACTCTTTTTGAGACATGAGATGAAATATGGAACAAACTTGTCTGAATGGGATTTGATATCTCTGGTCAGAACTGGCTGATCAGATGGCTATCTGAATTATTTAACCACAAATGTGATTCATACCAACTGCATAGCAAATATTGAGCATTAATTATCTTCACTGACTATTAAAATTTCCAATTCCTTGGATTGCCATAGTTCATGAATTCTGCTCATTCTTCTTGGCTATTGAGTCTACCACTTGTATCTTTAATTAATACATAAAATAGATGTTTTTCTAACACAACAGGAAAAATAAGTGCTTACTATTACGTTTTCTGTTTATTGTTAATTCCTGAAAAAGTTCATAGAGTTTATGGACTTTTACTTACTTGGGTCCCATTTTAAAACTTATTAACAACTTACTAAAATATGTAGCTACTGGATGAACAAGATTGTGTGTAGTACAGCTAGAATGAAAAGTTAAAATAGCTGGGTAATAGAATCCAGATATTGAAATATCTCACCAAGTTGAAACAATAAGTATTTGCTAACTAGAGAGTTGGAGATTGGCTTAAAAAATACATTTAGGTTAAATATTTGATTCTTCAAACATAGGATATGGGAAAAGTAGCTGAATGACAATTCAAATAAAAAATAGCCTAGGTTTGATTAGATTGAAACTCGATATTTACTCAACATAACATCAACAGGCTAAAGGACACTTGGACAATATCATTTTAGTTAGTAATAGTGATATGATATTAAAGCTTTTTAATATGTTATCACATTTTAAAAAGAAACCCACAAAGAAGAAAAGAAAAATAATCTGGCCTTAGCTGTATTTTAGAAATTTTTATTTCTAAGAAAGTATAAAAGATTTTTAAGTTCCTAGGAGAGACTCGTGGCTCCATCTTACATAACAAAGACAAAATTTTGTTTTTTGACCCAGCAGTGATTTGTTTGAGTAGGAAAATAGAGACAATGAAAGTGCTACTGTCATTGGAAAATCTGGCAATCTTACCCAAAATGTGGTCCATCAAGGACTGACTATGAGCTTCCAAGTCAAAGTAAACTATAAGTCAAAGAAACCTCAAATTTCTGCATCAAAGGATACTTTTCTGAGCACCTTCCTTGTGTCTAAAATTTCAGCACAAGAGTAGTATGTCTACAGAAGTAAACAGAAAAAAAAAAAAGATTGTAACATTTTAGATATACTAAGGTTACAAAGTACATTTTGGTACATAGCCTAAAATGTGGATACCGTCTAATAAAGATCTCTTTTTATTATATTCCATCTGTTAACAGCAGTCTCCATGGATGAGGGACCCAAATTTTTGTATTTCTCAAAGAGCAATGTGTAGTTCATTGTGCTTGGTGAATGAAGGTTTTATAAATATATGTTTCAAGGAAATATGAGATTTTGATTTATAGTTTATAAAGTATTATTTTCATTTAATGACTATGACCCCAAGAGGTAGTCCTAGGAGATACTATTACCAATATTTTAAAAATAAGAAAGTCAAGGTTCAGAGAAGTAAGGTGATTTTCACAAATCATGAAAGTATTAATACAAATCTGAGGCAAAATCCTTCATCTTCAGACTCTGGTTAAGTAAGTCCTTCTCCAGACTTTCTTTGTAGTGTTCATCAGAGTTGGAACAAAAACAAAAATTGTGGTGGTTAATTCATTCAGGTAGTGTTGTTAATTTATTTTGGAATTTTAAAGTCTGGTTCAGGTAAGTTAAAATGTTTCCAGACTTTTCTGCCCAGTGATGTGTGCTCCCAACTTGGAAAAATAGAAATAGTATAGTGTGGGTAAAATAATATAAGTTCAACTCCTTGCTCACCAATAGTTTTGAACAAATTGCTTAGCGTCTAAGAACTTCGGTCTTATGTCCAGAATGGAGAAAATAATGTCAAGTTTTAAAGTATCCAATTACAGTGCCTAGCTCATAATAGTTTCAGATTCTCCTTAGCACTATATCCTTTTTCTGGAACTAATTTAGATAAGGAACCTATACTGAAATTTCTTCAAATTGGTTCATCAGCATGAGTCTTGCAAGGAAGCTATATATAAATAGCCATGTTATATCTACAGTTTAGTCCAAATTGCTATATCTGCAATTACAGACCTGGAACAGTCCTTTGTAGTGATATTATCTTGAACATATCATCAATTACGTTTATTCTACGTTTAGGGCACCTTGAAAGGAATATCAGTTGGAACCTTTGTTTACTAGATTCATGATTAGATTAGAAACAAAGTAACCTGACAAGAGAATGGAGAATGTGAAAGCATTAGGGTGGGTTGGGACAAATCGATGAAGGTACAAAATGAAAACTAAAAATACAAAGGCAACATCCTTGGGGAAAAGGAAATAAATGAAGTGAGTATTTTAAATCAAGTGACAGTATTTTGTAAATATTAATTTCTGAACATTGTAAATTTCTTACAATTAGGTTTCTAGAGAAGAAAATTATTTTTCCCCCAAAATAATTGACAAAATAAGGCATCTGGTTTACTGAATCAATAATCATTAAGGAAACAATTATTGTGCATTATTTTCTGTGCCAGGCACAATGCTCATGACTGAACATTATTAGTGTATGGGACCTACAGTAAAATATGGCCCATGGTTTGTGGTTTGTCAAAGAATAAGTACACAACCAGACATGTAAAATATACTGAAACAATTTAATAATTTTTCCGGAAGCATTATAGAATCTTTTTCATTCATTTACTCTATTTATTCTGTTTGATACAGTGAGGACACAGGGTTTAATAAGGTGGTCTTAGAGCCAAGGTTGCCCAAAGTTTAGTGTAGACAAAGACAGGCACAGACATGACAGAATAGTGAGATGACAGATGCTGTGTTGTTGAGGGATGCCCAGTGAGCTATGTGGATCCAGGAAGGAAGAGCAATTAATTCTTCTCAGATAGGCTTTATGAGAGAGAGGGTATTTGAATTATGTATTGAAGAACAAACATGAGTTAATCAGATTTGATTTGAGAGTGAGAGACATGACTGCAGGCAGGGAGAAACTAATTGCAATATATGAGGGCCACCATTACCAGCATTAAGGATCACAAATACTATAGAATAAAATTTCATCAACCTTATATCATATACCAAAATCATTGTTTTCGAGATGAATGCCTAATATCAACTTGTGTTTTATTTACTGTCATCTTTTTCTTGTACAACTTCTATCCACCTTTGAAGAGTCTGCTTGCATTACCTTTGGTTGGCTGGGTTTTATGATCCTGCCCACCAAACTGGATGAGGCACTCTTCCTCTGTGCTCTGATAAGCTCTGATAAGCTCTGATAAGGAGAGAAAAAGGGGACAGTAGAGGGGAGTGCCATCACAGCACGTGCCAAGTTCAGTAGGTATAATAGATATTTGTGTATGTTGCCGCAATGGGCCGTGGTTTCTTGTGGACAGGTCTTACCAAAATGCCTGTCACATAGCAGGTGTTCCATAAAGGCTGAGTGAATTAAATAATGAATGGGAAGAATATGGAGATTTTTCACTTGTTTTCATTTTGTAGTGAGAGTTGAATACATATGCAGGCTATGGTTGTCTAGGAAATTGAAGACAAACCATAGCATTCCATAGATCCACACTCTCTTCCTAACCTGTATCCTCATCAGTATCCTGCTAATCTCACGTAGGAATCTATGCACCATCCAAAGCAGAGTCTTCCTGAATCTGCCTTGGACTTTCCATAACTCCCACTTTCCTTTGTATCCTTTCCTTCCTGCCATTATACTATGAGTATTTAGCACGCACTGACTAAGATTTGAAAGACACAAGTTCTTTTAAATTCTTTTAAGTTCTTTTAAGTTCTTTTAGTCAGTAATCACCTGAGAGCTAGAACAAGCTGTTTGATCACTTTGGGTGCCTGTTTTATTATTATTAAATAGTTACTTGTCGCTGTAAGCTCTACAGCCTTCTCCATCTCAAAGCTGGCTCCCATGAGATTAGGCAAAACAGTCTCTATCTCTTCCTGTGCTTTAATCTTGTTTATAGCCTATATCACTATCTGGTGGCCCAGGAACTAGAACAGTACCTGATATAGAGTATATGCTCAAAATATATTTGCTGAGTGAAAAAAATGAATGAGTGATGAAGTGATTCCATGTTTACATCATATCATAACTCTGAAGTCCTTGAGGCAGTTCTTTGTCTAATATACCTTTGTATCGCCATCATGTGTAACCAAGCATATTGTGAATCCTCCAGAGATATCTGTTGCGTGGCAAATGAATGGATTGTGCTTAAATAAGTATTTCTCATTCAAACCTATTTCTCATGTAACCATAGCACAGAGGGAAGTCAAGACTTGTTCATTACTGTATTAAAACCATGAAGTAAACAGAATTCTAAAAACGGTATTCACCATGTTCTTAAATTACATAATATGTACAAAGCATGTAATTAAGTTAAGACACTATGGTATTGGAAAACAGAAACAGTATCACATATTATCTATAGAGAAATTAGCATTGCTTAGACTCTTGTTGTTAATGCACATATATATGCACATTTAATAATAGGTTGAATTTATTAAGTTGAATTAGAACAAAATCATATTTGAACTCTAGGAAGCAATTCTTAGCAGTTCTTTTCTTGCAGCAGAAAAACGAAAACACAGCTCAACACCTGGTGAATGCTGGCTTTCCAGAAATATTGCACTATTCTCCTAAACATTCCCTAAAATTCAACCAGATTGTATTACCTTTTGTTCTCTGAGGTCACCTTCATACCTTTGTACCTTTGCTGAAGCAGCTACTCCACCAGGAATCTCTTGTCTTCAACTATATTCACCTTCAAACATCGTACTTGTCTTGCAAAGATGCCCTGTTCAGATGCCTCCTCTTCTGGTGTGCTTTTCTTTACCCACTTGTTTCATGGGGGTATAGCTTGTTGTTTCAATACATGCATATATTGTATGATGATCCAATCAGGATTGTTAGCACATCTATCACGTAAACATTTATCATTTCCTTGTGGTTGTAAAATTCAATATCCTCTTTTCTGCTTATTCTTTATCCTCTTTGAATCCAGTAGCACTGTGCACCTCACTCTTATTTCACATACCTGATTCTATCTATTTTAGGATGGCTATTGTATATGGGTCTTATTCCCCATATAAGCTTGTGAGACTGTTGACAGCAGTGGCACTTTTACCAGTCTTTACTTCCTAGAAGATTGCCTTGAATACAAATGGCACCCATATTTCATCCAAACATTCAGTTCTATTGAACTAGAATGGAATACTATTTCCTTTTAGGGGTGATCTATTCCATTTAAGAGAAGGATGACAGAGGCACTGAATTCCTAGGCTGTTCACATATGTGTATTCATTTTATCCAAACACTTTCTCATCCACATTATGACTTTGTATCAGTTATTGGTGGCCAAAGCCAGGAAGAATGGGCTTGAGGAGGACAAAGGACATTGACCCTATAGCTCAGCTCTTTGTTCGTCAACACCTGCATATGTATGGTTTCCAGGTTCTAAGCAGAGTCCAAGCTGTCAATCTCATATGGGGCATATGGTGGGCCACACCCACAGTGACTGTGGCAGCAGTGATAGGTCAATCAGATCGTGGGACTATGTTCCATAGATTAGCCAAAGATGGCTTCTGTGTATTGGACCCTGGCTTATTTCTTCACTGGAGGCTGAGAGCTGTTAGCTGCCAATGCCAACCTAAAATTTTTATACATTCAATTATTTTAAAATGGCCCAAATACGATTTTTCTACATTTAGAGACTGCTGGCTTTACATATCCTCTGAAACCTCAAATCACATCTCCTGACTATTGATAAAATAGTCTTGTTGAAAGACTTCCAAGCTGCCCCCTACTGTGCTGCTGAAAGACATCACCTATGCAAGCTCCTTTTGGATCCCAGGAGTTCTGCTGCCCTCCTCCCCTTCTGGATGGTGGTCCCTTTGTCATAAGACTCTGGGTGGTGTCTTGCTGTGAGGTCTTCCCCTCTCATGCAGCCCCCTCCAAGAGCCTCCCAATAAAGCTTGTGTAGTTTGCCTTCCTATTTGGTCATAACTTTTTCCTAGATCAGCCTCCAAATCCCTCTAACCCCTAGCAGACTAGCATCAAAGTTTGTTCTCAGAAAGAAAAAGTAAGTAAGATAAATTCATTTATTCCTGGGAAGGAAATGGTTACCAAAATTACATTCACATTTTCGCTTTATGAATAAATACATTTATGTTTTTACTCAGTAAAAGAAATGAAAACCCTTTGTTGTTTCCCTTTTGTTCATATATAAACACACACACACACACACACACACACACACACACACACACACACACACACACACACACATATGTATATCTATATCCTTTACTTTTTAGGTTGCTTTGCTGTATTTTTACCTCAACCTTTGATCTCTTATCCTTTTCTCTTTTAAACAGTCTCATGGGTTTTTTTCTATGTGTTCTCTCAAGGAATAGAAGCATCTTAACAGTCACACATTTATGTGATACATAAAGATTAATAAGCAAGCACAGAAAGTGATGCTGCCTTGGAGCACGCTGTGCACACACACGCATCCTTGTTTCCTAGTTCCCCAGTAGGAAACTGCACTGAGCGAGCTTTCTGTGACTTGCATGTTAGCTACAATATCTTTATCTAGCATGAGGACATGATGAGCTATGAATATTCACCTCATTACCATTTTTTTTCCTTTATTTAAACTACATCCTTGATAATGAAAAACTGGCTCCAGTTGGCTTTCTCTCAGCCACCCTTTGCAGGCTCCAGATCTGGTCATTTCACATGTCCCTCAGACACAACTGGACCCTTCCAAGGCTCTCCATCACAATTAGAATTAATAGTGCCTTGGCCTCTCCCCTACTCCTTTTTCTCCAGCTGTGATGGAATGTGGGCTTCCCCAGAGCCTCAACTCCCATCTCATCCTGGAAGGAAGCTCCTGACTTTCATCTAGCTTGATTATGCAGGTATGTGCTTCCCATGGCAGCTGGCTGAGAGCTCAGTGGCAGCTTGTCTCCCCCTGGCATGTATGATCTGTCACCAAAGGGCACTTTTAAGTCTTCCTTTGCTATGCATCCTTTATAGCTCCTTGCTAGACAAAACAAATCTTTAAGAGAAAAAGGGATAGAGAAGTGGGGCCGGATGTAGAGGACCACAAAGGACTAGGAGAGGAGGAACAGGAAGACGAGAGAGCAACACCTTCCCTTCTCTTCAAGTACCCTGATTTTTCACACTTCCATAAAACTATTCAAGTGGGCGCACAGGAGTTTTCAGAAGGAAACCAACATTTACCAAGACCTTTATGTAAAAAGGTAACTACATTGAGTGCCGTTACCATGGTACTGTACCAAATATTTAAACTGCATTAACTCATTAAAGGCTAACAATAAATTGACTTGACAGTCACTATTAATTTTCTTGTTTCACCAAGGATTAAATTGTACAAAGTTATATCACCTAGTTAGTAATTACAGGGGCTTGCATTGTAATCCTAACACCTGCTTCTCTCACCTACCGATATCAAGTTTATTCAACCTCATAGTGAATCTGAGATAGGTATTGTACCCATTTTTAGATGAAGACTCTGAGGTTTGCTGTTTCCTCCCATATATGTATATATGAATGTCCTATCTCTTCAAAGAAACTGTGGTAACCTACAGAAAAACTAAAAGCAGTAAAATTAGATCCTCGGTATCTAGAGAGTCCCTCCAAATTTAGACAGCTAGTGCAATGGCGAAAAAGGGTTTAAGTACAAACACATGCAGCTCCAAACTCCCTCTGAAGTGGTGATACTCACTAGAGGACTCCTAAAGTTATTGTGAGCCTCTAGCTCAGAGATAGGGCACATATGCATCTAAAAATAAATGGTAACCCTGTAAAATAACCACCTATTTCAGTAAAAGAGTGGAAATAAAAGCATTCTTCAATTTACTGATCATCAAAGGAAGGCTGCGTTTAAGGGGTCAGGTGGGCAGAAGTAGGTAATGGGATTGGATCCTTGAGTTTTAAATTGTTACTCTGGGTACTGGCTTTCTGGTCAGCAACATGAAGAACCTCAATAAATAAGTACAGAAAGAAATAATATCTCCTGGAACAAAGCCAGCGTGAGAATGAAGGGGACGAAGGGAATTAGGGCACCTACTGAATAAGCAGGAAAATCTGCTAAAAGCCAGATACTCAGTTGAGCATATGGTCGTGTTATTGGGGCATATGATATATGGTTAATAAGGTCTGCTTTGCTTTATTACAGTCTTTTCAAATTCTGATATCCCGTTATATAGTTGAGTTGTGTATGACTGATATTTGATACCACATTCACCATCCCAGTAGAATTATTTCCTGTTTTCACATTTTAATGGGCAAATGTAATCCTGTATTTTAAGGAGTCATTTGCAGAATCCTCTAGAACGGTTCATTTACTCTGTCCTCTGTTCACCTATATCTGTGCCAATATTACAGCCATGACCACTGTGCATGATCTTGGATTTTTAGCGTATCTTTGTTCCCTACTAAGTGATAAAATTCTTAACGGAAGAAATGATAGCATTATAATCTCTTCTTTTTAAATATTTAAGTTTGTTCAAAGTAAGTTGTTAAACAATTAATAATTAATTAGGTAAGAAATATTTTATGTTAGAAAGTGTTGAGTGGCTGGTTGGTTACATTGTTTAAATTACTACAACTTACAGAAGGGAGGTAGCGGAACGTGTATGACACGCTCTGTTTGCCTGCTGAATCCTTTCTGCACTCCAGGGGACCAGCCACTTATGGACTGTGACAGTGTGTTTCCTTCTTGCTCTATGGCTTTCATTTGGGTGCAGTCAATATTAAGCACAGGAAGGCATGAGAAGGAGAAAGGGGAATTATGTCAGGGAATTTGTTACCCTGTTTTCTTCTCCTTGCTGGATGGATGTGTCCCTGTATCATAGACCTTAAATCCTGTCAACTGTCCCTCCCCAGCCCATTCTGTGTGGATTTTATAATGCCCTCACTTGTTTCTTCAGACCCAAAGGTAGGAACCACCACCTGCCATCATCAGCCCCAGGAGTCCTGCACCAATCCTTGTTCTATTCTCTAAACCCACCCACACCTTGTATATAGTCCCTTCATTATACTATCCTCAATTATCTAGTATGTGAAAGACATTTCTTGCGGACAAAAAAGATACTGAAAATATCACAAGTAACACTTGACAATTATTACAGCGTGTCCCCTGAATGTTGGGTGCCTTGAAGTAACAGGAAAACAATGAGCTGTATCTTCACAAATTAAAGGTGAAAGTTGAAAAATTCAGGTCCTTAACTTGTGTCTTTCTCTACATCACCCCAAATAATAACTTCCTTTTTTTTTTGTCCTTGTATTATATGATTTGACTTTGTCATTGTGTTGGGTAAATGACTAGGAATGGTTATATGAAAGTATCCAAAAGTCTCAATTACAGCAAATGGAAAAACTAAAGGGTGATAGAAATTAAGGGCATACCGCCACTACACATTTATAAAATCACCTTTACATTTTCTAAGCCCTTTGTATTTTCAATAACCAATTGCACCATGTACTTAGTGTAAACAAAGATGAGGCAGGGATGATGGCCTCTAAAATTTTGATTCAATTTTGTGCGACACATTTCTAGTTCTTTTTTTCCTCAACTATTTTTTCTGGATGCTTTCCAGTATGCTATAAGTACACAGTGAAAAGTATATAAGTAAAAGAATCTTTTTCAGGGATAGTAATACAGTACTCAAGGTAACTCCTAAAATAGCAGAAAGCATTTTTCCAGGCAAATGGTTTAATTCAAATAACTTTTGTACCCTGACTTGTCCTATAAATTCTTTCAACTTACGTTTTACTTAATGACTTGATGATAAACAAGGATGTATTTGTCATCCATTAGCCAATATCTTAATACATATAAAATATTTTTATACATACACATGCTATATAATGATTTGATATTTTTAAAGTCTACAATATTCCATCAATATTTTAAAAATTGTTTTTCCTGAGTCCTTTGTTACATATACACACTAATACCAATGCCTTTGAAAGTGTTTGCTTTCAGTACGTTGAGATGCATCAAAGTTAAATTACCCTTAGTTAAATAAATCCACAGAATACTTTATTATAAAAACTATTGATTTTTAATAATTTATCTTGTCATAACATAGGAAATAACTATATAATGAAATTTAGAACCTTAAAAAAAGTTTTTATCATCTCATGGCAAAAATGTTACAAAAGTTATAAACCTTCAAAATAAATTATGTAATTTCTTCACTTAAGAAGCATAAGTGCTTCAATTTTCTGAACTTTCTTATGGCATTTTAGTACATTAATTACATCCATTCCCTTTCTTGGGTAGCTTTGCATATCTTCCGCAGTGGGCAGAATATATTTTTCCAGTTCCATGATGTCCAACTTGGTTATGTGACTTTTTTTGCTTAGTGAAATGTTAGTAAATATGATATGGACCTAAACACATGGGCATGGTCTGCTTTACCGTCTGAGTTCCTATTGTAAGAAGAACATAACATGAGTAATTGCTGATTAAAAAAAAAAAAAATAGAAAACATGCAACAGACTTGAACCCAACCCACAATTTAAAGCCAAGAGTTGATCAAAACTAGTTGATCTTAAATCAGAACCACAGCTGGCCCACAGAGTCTATAAATATTTGATACAGTTAAGAAACAAAACTAATATAGATATCAAGTGATAGTTAATGGTGTGCTAACTAGTAGGTATTTGAAAATATAAGCATACTAACTCTGTCCCTTCAAGAACATGAGTAGCCACTTACTGAGAAAGTAATTCTTTACAAGGCTTGTAGAATTTTTTGTTATGCTCTTCCAAGTTAATCCAGGGGATCCAGCCCCCACTCATATCCTCACTCTGACAGACACTGATGCAGAGCTTGACAAACTTGATGGCGTTTTTAGAATTAATTTAGCATATTAGTGATTCTTGAAACTCTTCATTTTACTCCTGTGAATTTTGGTCAGATCCCACATGGTGAGCTCACAACCCTTTCTCCTTCTAGTCAATAATCTCTTTATACGTTAAATAATTCATGTCTATAATTCATTTCCAGGTGTCTGATCATCAGGTAAAAGTTTATGGATGTCATTGCTTTTGTATTTTTTTCTCTGCTTATATTAATTAACTTTCTTCTTTAATTCCGACAATCATATTGAAAACATATGTAAGATGTTTTTTATGTGTGGGCTCTGTAATTAAAAAGTTTAGATTCAAACATAAGTACTTAATCATGTTAAACCTCAAATTTTTGTTCTTGCATGTCTTAATATTAGTACTTGCTTTTGCAATTGTGGCCAGTGTTACATAAGTCAATATAGTTCTTAGCACAGTGGCTGGTTCTTAGTAAGTGCTCAGAGGGCAGTGTGGAGGCAGTCAGAGGGGACCTGTACTTAGAAAACTACCTCTTTGGTCTGGCACACAGGACCATCATGATAAAGTCCAAACCTGCCTTGAGAAATCTACACTACCAGACATGCTGCACTATCCTTATACACTAAGTGGTATTTATACCATTCCTCATTGTTTTAGTACATATTCTTTCTCCTTGCCTATGATAACTTTGCTCTTCTACTCTTTCTCTAGTAGGCAAACTTCTCCTTTGTAAGGTTCAATTCATGTAATACTTCCTCATACAGAAGCATACAAAAAATGGTCAGCAGTGTTTGAGGTTTTCTTATTCATACACATAATACTAATACCTATGATCGTGCTCAGTAAGTGTTAAAATGAAATGAATGAATCGCTGAAAAAGTAAATGAGAAAGAATTTTCACTTTTTGGAAAACAAATACTAACATTGTGGGAAGATTCTGTACACATTTCTACTTCCTACCAAAATTAATAAACATAGAACCTTCCTTACATTTAACTGTCTATGGGTCTACACGTTGAATACCTTAAAGACCCTTTCAAATATTCATTTATATAGTGTTTAATTATAGATGAGCCCATCAGTTACCCATAGTTACATAATTTCAATGTGTTGGATCTTGTCATTTAATTCAGGATGGCGCTATCAATCTTTTATGCTTCACATCTCAGGTAAATATTAAGAATTTTGAGAGTTTTTGAGAATTTGGCTGCTCGTGCTATGTTCTCTAAATTGGGTATTCTCTGTCCACATTTGGAGAGCACAGTTGGATGCCTTTACAAAGTTATGAATAATTTGATACTAATTTAGCTGTGATAGCATCTTGATTAGCCTCGATATTTTTAGTGCTCAATGAGGCATTTTTGTCAATGGCTTAAAGCTTATAAAACTCAGAAATGAACAGCTGCTATTCTCTCCATCTTTGCTGCATAAGAAATTCAATGCCAGAAGAAAATCAGAACCTCCCCCCCAGCATTAGGTGCCTCTCCACCATTGTCTTTGATTGTACTGGTGTCTGTGACTTAAATTTGTCTGAAAAGGTTAGCCATAATAATAATCTTGTCAGACTGAATATTCACTATGTGCTAGGCATTTTGTAGACGCTTAAGATAAATTGCTCATTGAATCCTGAGTTGACACTAAGAGGTAGCTATCATTATCTTCATCATATATAGACTAATGGATGGAGATAAAGGTAGGTAAACAGATATAAAGGCATATGTAAATTAATTTGCCTATAGACATTTAATAAAAAATCAAAACTTGGTTTTGAATTTGCTTCTAAAAAATGTTAAATCCCTTAATCTTCCTATGGTACCACTTGGCCCTCTGTGCTATTTTGGACTTAAAAAACATAACTCAGTTGTTCAATTAGAGTATGTAATAAAGCATCTTAGAATCAAGACACTTCTAACCATACACACACACACACACACACACACACACACACACACACACACACATCCATGTACTGACTTTGGTCTCCATTCCTCAAACTTGGCAAAGTCTTGATATGTAATTATAATATACCAGGCATAGCCTAAAAGGCCAGGGGCTAATTTTCCCCTGGTGTTCTTTTGATATAAATGAGCAGGGAAGGCAAAAAAAATATTCCAGTCTTCCTCTTATTAACCAAATGAACATCTGAGTGACCTGCTTGCAATAAGCCTTTGATGTAATTTATAGCTCTTAGCAAACTGCTGCCCAAAGCACCATTATAAAAAGATGAATAAGGGCATTATTACCATGTTAACAAAAATATTGATCCTTGATACAGCAGTTTAAATAGGATTTATTTTGTAACTTATATACATGATGAGTGCAAGATGGGAAACAAAAAGGAATATTTTGGGCAGAATGTTAGTTTTGAAAAATCAGATTATGTACATCAACTGACAAAGAAGTTTTATCATTAAAATAAAAATTTAGTTCTCTTGCTGTTATTTTAAAATATCCTGTACATTTCTAACGTAACACTCATTATATTTAAATAAGCATGCATTTATTTTCTTAGTGCTTGTTCTCCATCAATAAAACTTATTTTTCTAAAGCAAGAATTAAGTTTGTCATGTATACCCAGGGCCAAGCACATAGGAGATGCTCGTTAAATATGTTTTTGCATAAATCAGTGAATGGATATATTTAGATGGCTTTACAATTGGTATGATATGGGACAACCAATGTAAAATATCATCTTGTCTTAGAGCATAAATTTAAACTATTTTAAATTGAAATATAAAATAGTCTAGTGGCAGTCTGTGGCACCAGAATGCCTAGGTTTCAAACACAGTTTCGTCATGTACTAGTTATATGATGTTGGGCAAATTCTTTAATCTCTTTGTGTCCCAGTTTCCTCACCTTAAATTAGTAATATCTACTTCAGAGCATTTTTGTACACATTTCATAAATTTATTCTGATATACAGTAATCACAACATAAATGTTGCATCTTGTTTTAATTTTTTTATATAATTTTATTGGTGACCAGGCTTTTTGTCCCACGCCATGGTCTCCAGCAGTATTAAGAGAAAGGAGCTGATGGAAGCTGATGTGTAAGAAATAATCCCTGGTCCCTTGTAGGATTTTTCTGGCATAAAATATTTCCATGATGGTGGTTATTTTTTCTTCAAAGTTATTACTTTTATTATTAAGAAGATCAAGGTAACTCTCTTGAAATTAAAAAAGAGAGAGAGAGAGAGACAGAATGAGTAGGAATAAGGTGTCTCAAGGGGGAGGGTATAAATATTGCAGTCCGACAGACCTGTCTTCAAATTCCAGTTATGACAATGTCCTTGGATAAGTAACTTTCTGATTTTTAATCTTCATCTGTGAAATGGGATTTGTCTGAACTCTTCTTCAGAACTACAACATGCAGAATCTTGGCAAAACTGTAGACTTCTGTTATATAATTTGGATATCTTCTTTGATTCTAATGCTGTCACTCACCAAATATTGCCCTTCCAAACAGCCTGAAATTGTATGGCCCTGTTGTTGAAAATGTACTCTTTTTTCTTTGTTCCCAAAGGAATGCATATTGTATAGTAGTAACTTGCAGTATGTTCTGGCAGCCATAGTACTGAAAGAAGCATACAGATCCTCAGTTAAAATTCTAGTCCCTCTATGCTCTCATACACTGGGACTTGAGAAAAAGACTATAATTCTAAGCCTTTGGTTAGCCATGCTGAGTATATAACAGTTATTATGCTTAATAACTAAAAAAGACCAAATGAGAAAATGTAAAAGAAAATGCATTCACATCTGTAATGTACTGTGCAAATTTAATAGATTGGGTTATATTTGCTCTGGGATCCAAAGAGACAAGTTCATTCATTTGGAATCCAGCAAGCACTGCTAGGGAACATGGCTGAGCATGTGGCACCCTCAGAAAAGAAAAGGACTTATTAATGTGTCTCCAAATATTATGCAGTTTATTCATAATTCACTCTCCTCAAGGCCCACTGCTGACAAATCCACTGAAATGCAACTCAGCCCACTCAATACATATTATTTACCAAACTCGTTGCACATCCACTTCATAGTATGGGATATCCATCAGGATATATGCTTCATTTTAGGCTTTGCTTTCTTTAGCAAGAAAAATTTTGTTGCCATTCTATTTCCAGAAGAGTATTCTAATTTTGTAATGTTACCTGATTTTATACCAAACAAATTAACATAGATACCAAAACCACAAACAAATTAGTCTTTATTTCAAGGGTACCAATTTTAACACTCAAGTCGAGGATTCGTATATTGTTTGCTAGGGCTGACATGACAAAGTTCTACAGACCCAGTGACTTAAACAATAGAAATTTATTTCCTTCTGTCCCTGGAGTCCAGAAGAATGAGATCAAGGTGTCAGGAGACTTGGTTCCTTTTAAGGCTTTTCTTCCCAGCTTATAGATGGTTAAATTCTCCTTGTGTCTTCACATGGTCTTCCCTGTACATGTACGTGTTCTAATCTCTTCCTATAATGGTAGTGGTCACATTGGATTAAGTCCCATCATAATAACCTCATTTTAAGTTAATTACCTCTTTAAATACAATTCAATTCCACTGCAAATACAGTCACGTTCTGAGGTACTAGAGATTAGCACTTCAACATATGAATTTTGGGAGAACATAATTCAGGCCAAAGCAGATGGTAATGCAACCACAAAACAAATAACTCTAAGGAAATTCTATGGAGTTTTAAAAGCATTGTGTCCATTTATTTATTTTTAAAAAGTATAACAGATATTTACTAAATATCAACTTGGAGTAGAAAATTACATTATCCTGTGAGAAATTATAATGTAGAGAAACACTTAAAATAGAACAAAATCAGAATTCTGCAATTTTTGATTAATCTGTGTAACTACCTTGAGATATTATAATCATTTTAGGGAGAGAAAAAAGAGTAATCTGAGGTAAAAGAGGTTCAGTTACTTGCTCAAAATCATATTGTGTTAGATGACAGCCCTACTAATCAAGCCCAGAACTGCTGAACTACAAAGCCCATGAGTCTTTTATTTATTTTATTTATTTTATTTAATTTTATTTATTTATTTTTCTCTACCATGCTGACCCTACAGGTGTGCATAAAAGTAGGTTGGGATAATTGACAATTACGAGAAAGTTCAAAGAACAAAATGTTTAAAAACCAAAAGAGATTGGTTCAGCAATAAGCCTTAGCTTATGACCCTAATACTCCTACTCACTAACCACTTTGCCCCTAAATTGTGCAGTTTAGTGGCTCAAAGTCTTTCCTCTCTGGTTCCTGAGGGATAGATGCTGGGCAATAGGAACCTCTGATATGGTCTAGCATCCAGAGCCTTAGAAGATAAATCCGAAATTTTCCAAGGGTACCAAGGAACTGAACAATACAGCCTGAAAGGTCATCATGAAGAAAATGTAGGCCTGGAAGGCCACGGTGAGATCACGAAGCAGGAACAAATCTGGCTTATTGATATGGTTGGAGAGAGAAAATGAGCTCAGTGTCATATTTCAGAGGACATCGAATGCCACATTAAGGGATTTATAGAGTAGTTTCTACGGCCAGTGGTTCTAAACACTTAGCGTTTAGAAATAGCGGGAGTAGTTGTGACAGAGTCACAGAATTCTTTATCATGCACCCCAGGAAATGTGGAGGCTGGAACTTCCAGATGTCACACACGGAGACCCATGTTTATAAGCAATGGGTAACCAGGAGCAGCAGACACCTGCAAAATGAAAGACGAAGCATAGATAGCCATGAGGACCAGAAGGATGAAAGACTAATTGGGAGATGACTTCACGAGATGCAAAGATGGTTATAAATCCCAGATATTTCTCATTGTAATACACAGATAGTGTTCTTTCATTCAGCTTAATGGAAGCAAAGTTTGTTATTTTAAGCTAAGATAGAAACTGTATTCAGTCCTAAATAATCTGAGAAAGCATTTTAATTCTCTGTAAGCATCTTGGCTGCTTATTGGATTGTTTTTCCTTTAGCTTAAATCTAATAAGATAAGAAAGCCACTAAGAAAGGATTAGTGATCCTTGACCTGTTCCTCTAAGATGCTTTTACCACTAGCATTATGAATCAACTAAGCTGACTTAAGTAAAATAAACGACATCCTTTACTTTGTTTAATCTGGCAATCAGAGAGACCAAGGTCTTTCTTAATGTTCCTGCCAAAGTTTCCATTGAGTTCATTGCAAATCCTTTCTCCCCTTAAAGGGGGATGTGGCCTCCTTTTCTAGTTGTCTGCCCTGTTCCCAAGAGCCATGCTAGGAGAAAGTGAAGAGACTGACCCGAGCGCACATATAAAATCACCCACAAAGACAGAAGAGTCTCAGTTCATCCGAATGCTTTCACAGTAGAGGCTTCCAGTTAACCAGATTTTCCTGCTAAAAAATGGTTAATCCTATATTCCTTTTAGTTCAATATTTGTTTAAAATCATTGGGCAAAGATTAATTTCTTTTCATGTCTATAACTGTCCTCTCGGATGCAACGTCTTCAGGGGTTCACCCAGAGTGGGTACTCAAAATGAGACAGAAACACCATTACACAACTGGACTTCTGTCTTCATATATTCAATCTAATGAATAATATTTAATCTCATCGTACAAAAAGGGACTTTAGTTTCTTCTCTCTATAACTCCATAAATATTTTGTTAAAATATTTTTATGATTATAAACATAATACATATCTATTCTAGAACAGATCAAAAAATAAAGATGAGCAAAATTAAGAAATTAAAAATACCCATATTCTTACTAGAAGAAAATAAACTTGTTTATGAAATATTGTTAAAGTACTTAGTTATTTAAAGACATTTATTTGTTGCTGTTTTTGTGTGTGTATCTTTAAGCCCACATGTTCAAGCAGAATACATACAAGCGTACTTCAGAAAGTTTGTGGAAAAGTGGAACTAAAAGATAGTATGAATCTTTCCATGAACTCTTTGAAGACCCCTCATATATGTATAAATATGAGTAAAAATGTGCACACATATGTCCACACATACATCATTGTATAAGGTACAAGGCTCATGCCTATGTACAACTTCTGCCTAGCACAGCAAGTTTTAGCTAAGGGTTTTTACATGGTATTATTGATTAGAAATAACTCACTGACAGCCTTATATCAAACCATGTTTCATTAAAGGTAATTTATCCCTTCAGTCATTTACTTATTCATTCAACATTTATTGACTCCCTGCTCTATCTAAAACCCTGTGGTCAGCATCATTGGAAATATACATATGCAAAGTGCATACTACCAGGCCTCAAATAGTTAGCTTATATATCAGTCATAAGGCTTGTCAACAAAGGAGTTATGTAGACTGCACAGGCACTGCTGGG
The DNA here is from genome assembly GCF_027409185.1 of Cynocephalus volans. Taxonomy (NCBI): domain Eukaryota; kingdom Metazoa; phylum Chordata; class Mammalia; order Dermoptera; family Cynocephalidae; genus Cynocephalus; species Cynocephalus volans. The sequence continues at coordinate 16,527,007 of NC_084468.1, forward strand.
AGGTTTTAGGCAAAAGACAGAAATATTTTTTTCGCCAGCCTAGAAAATGCTTTATAAGCTAACTATTTGAGATACCCAAAAATCTTTAGCTTCTGCTGTGTGGCTCATATGCCTCTCACTCTCTTTCAAGGATGTTTTGCAACCATGCAAATAAGGAATGTTCCAAGATGGCTGCATACGTAAGAGAAGAATTCAGGAGCTGGATAAATTCTTGGATCACTCAGCAGCCAATAAGTTTCGGAAGAAGAGGGGAAACCTCATTCCTTGCTCATTGCTCATGCAGTCTAGGCAGTCTGGGTTTCAATAAAAAAAATCCAGTTATTCTATTTTTATTTTTAAGGCCAGAGAGAACACCAAACTTAACACTGACTTTTGTGCTTATCAAATGGCACTGTTATAATTTCTTTACTGTTGTTGAAATAAACTAATTATTTAGGGTATTAATCTCTTTTGTATCTATTTAGTAAAATCTTTAATTTTAAACTTAAAATGAATATACCTGATTTCAATTGAAGTTTTTGTTGTTGTTTATTTTGTTTTAGAAAATTGGTTCAAGTAATTTTAATTATTTGAGGGTTTAACAAATTATTTTGTTTCAATCTGATTTCTGTTTTTAAAAATTTCTTAGATAGATACTACCTGGTGGTCACTTTATCCTGATCTGTCTTTAGAAATAATACCGTGATAAAGACTGATATATTTTCTATTGAATTCTGCAGTAAGGTTGTTTGGGTAGAATTTACCATTCATTCATTCGTTCAGCAAACACTGCTTATCTATAGAGCACCAGGTTCTGTGTTAGATGCTGGATGTTAATCTAGTGACTATATATGATCACTCAAAAATGACATAGGGCAAGATACTTTGAGTGAGGTATGTCTATGATGCCAAAAAAGTATATTACATGAGTAACTTATGAATACTGTGGGATCTGGGACGGTTCTTTAAAGAGAATAAGATGTAGGACATATTGAGAATGAACTAACAGGCCATGTTCAGGAGACACAGTGTAGTATATACCATGGTTGGTGTCAAGACTGGGCATGTTGAAGTCATGAACCAGGACAGTGTTAGGAAGGTGCTGGACAGATCACGAAGGGTCTTGTTTGCAAGCCAGGCTATACACTATAATGTCATAGCAACTATGAATATGCTATTTCAAGTACCTTCTTATTTGGGATTTTGTTGTCATCAGAACTTTTATAAACAAATATGATAAAGTAATTATAATTAACAATAATATGTCTTGAATCGAAATTTTCTTTTTTTGGTTGATTTATTAATTTTTTATTACTATTATTATTTTTTACACTCTATGATGTTCTTGTGGAGCAGTTGGGAGGAAGGGGAAGAGGAGAAAGGGGAAGGAAATGGGATGGAAGAAGGAGGAAGGAGGAAGGACAAGGTTGAGGCCTGTGGCACACCCCTCATTCCCACAGGGGAGATCAGGGGTCTTCCACTGGTGGCTCAGTCATTGCCGGGCTGGGTGCAGATGTCAGAGGGGTGTGGCAAAAGCCCTTGCCCTCCACCACCCCAACTTGGGAGATCCCAGGGCACTTCCTGCAGCTGCTTGGTTGTCATCGCTGGGCTGGTTGCGGGTGTTGGGGGGACGTGGGTGAGGCCCTCGGCCCCCACACTTGGGACTGGTTGCAGGTGCCAGGGGGCATGGCTGAGGCCCTGGTGCCCCCCTCTTTCTGGTTTGGTAGCCCAGGAGACTTCCAGTCCTTCCAGGTGTTATAGGTGTTCTTTGGTGAAATGAGACCTTTACTAGTTAATATCAAACTTTGTCTCTAGTTATGGCTACTTTGTTTTTTCTTTCGGTTCTCTGTTGGATTGTTTGCTGTTCCTACCACTTAATCTCTGTGCTGGGAATAATATTTTGTCCTTTGTTTGCTTCTAAAATGAGGGAACATTTGAGCTCTGTGGTTGAGCTAAATTGCTGCTTTGCTGCTGATTCCCTAGGGAAGGATTTTTGTGCAGCTCAGGTTTTAACGGTTGGCTTTATAGATACTCCCAGCTCTCATAAGATCCAGTACCCTGGATTGCGTAGAAACTCTGGTCTGGGCCTGAGTCTTTTCCTCAAACTGTACCCCATGCAATTCTATATTCCTGACCAGTCTCCTCTGAGTGGTCCTGCATTGATTGGGGGGCAGATCAACTGTCTTTGCTGTGCCCCAGTGTTCCCCCGGTGGGCCCGTCTCCCCCACCACCCATGCTGCAAACACTTCTCATGGGACAGGCCATGTGCCAGTCCCTTGTGATGACTCACTAGCCTTTGAGTAGCTGTCTTTTTTCAGTTGTGTGGCTCCTCACCCCTATTTGGGTCCACGGGAACTCTATCAGTGGTCTTGCTGGCTTAGGGGCCACCAAGGCCCTCTTCTCCCCTGCTGACTTCAAGTAACTTCATCCAAAGGGCACAGCTGCAGCTTTTGCTGACTCCTGTTCCGTGCACTCAGCAGCTGCAGCCTGGAAGCAGCCAGGATTCAAAATTGTTGGAACGTTTTTTCTTTCTCTCATCGTGGCTTCTCCCACCTTTGTGTGCAGTCTGTAAGTCTCTCCTCCTCTTCCCCTGAGCTCTAGCTGCCCAACTTGGCTGTCATTGCTTTTTCATAGTTGTAAATTTGTTGATTTGTGGGAGAGAGTGATGCTGGGGATTGTCTATTCCACCATCTTGACAGGAAGTCCAGAGAAAGATTCTGATTGGGAGCTCTTCATCTTGGAGACAGGGGCCTTATTGACGATGGAGCTGACCCCCAGGGAAATTAGTAGGATAGGAATATCGGTGCTCTGGAGAACAGAGATCTCATTGGTGTTCATGGCCAGGCTGCCACTGAGTATGCTGGTGTACTGGTTCCACCCAAGAGGGTCCACATCCATCAAAGGGCCATTTTGTTTTCCAAAACCCTCTCTGAGATTTTCTTGGTTTCTTTGCTTAGGTTGAATGAACAACAATGTCCTCAGCTTTTCAAAATCATTGCTCAAGTTATATTTAGAAAAATTGCTCATTCTGAAGATTTTTTCATTAGCCAAATGAGTCTTCATAGTCAAGTGAAACAGTGCCCACTCTTCTGCTCAGCTCTTTTCAATATACCTTTTCATCCACAGCATCAATCCCGGCAACCCACTGCAGCCTTCGCCTCAATCCTGTAGTGTGTGGCCCAGAGGAGCTCGCAGGGCTTGGGGCACAGGCCACCACCAACCTCACACTTCAGACTCCAAATCAAAATTGTCTATGTTTTTTTCATGTTGTTCTCTCATCCTGAAACAACTTTGTCTACTACGGCTATGTGGAAAATTTCTGCTCACTTTTTAAAATTAATTTCAAGGTCACTGTTCTAAGAAGCCCTTTCTGACCTTCTGTTCTACCAGGCAGCCTCTTCCCTCTTTTGTGCCCTTTAATGACACATTTAAATCCAATCCTTTGCAATTGCACTGATTTTGCATCTATCAGGTTTATTCATTTGTCTATGAGCTTTATGTGAAAGTGGTTGTGATTAACTCATCTTTGAATGCCTTGTGTCTAGCTTATGGAATAAAGTGGTACAGAGAGTCCATCAATGCTCATTGAAAGAATGAGTGAGACATAAGCCTTTCTAAAGAAAGATTGGGCCCCTAACTGATACTCTCTTACCTCCTTCCTCCTTAGGCATCAAAAACATCTTCAACTGGATTATTTTAAAATACATCGTGTGGCCTGTTTTCATATGGTTTCTAAATAATACATGTGATTTTTCAAAAATTTAAGAAACTCTAAAGAGCAACGGTCGGAGAAAACATACTAGAATCCTATCATCTAGAGTTAATCAATGGTAACATTTTGGAATATGTACTTATATCTTTTTTAACTTTTACTATGGAAAGGTAGATTTTGTTTTGTTTTGTTTTGTTTTGTACTATACACATTGTTTTGTAACTAGTATAATTAAACTTAATAAATATCCAGTTTATTAAAATTTCTTTCTCACTAATTTCTTAATGACTGCATGATATTCCATCATATGTGTTTGTTATAATTTATTAGCTATTTTCCTTTTTAGGGCATCTGTGTTTTATTTTGTCATTAAAGACCTTCTCATTATCATAATTAATGATGTGAAGATTCTGAGACCTGTATCTTTGATTGTATCTATGACTGATTTTTTTTTGAGGGTTATGCAGAAATGAAACTAATAGGTAAAGGGGGTGCCAGAGTTGAAGCCTTTCATACGTATTTCCAAATTGACAACTGGAAGTGTTAAATCATGTATACTGCCTAAAAACATGGCTTTCCTTAAACAACTTCATATTATCATTAAAAATAAACTGTCAATTTGAGTGGTGAAATATGGCAAATCATTTTTAAATTTGCGTTTTTCTAATGATAGAGAAGTTTAGGTATTTGGCTATTTCCTATTATCATATAATTCTTTTGGAATTTTATATAATTACAACTGCAATTATTATTAATTTGCAAATTGACAATTATTGTCTATTGCTTATTTATTTGTTGTGATTTCTATTTATTAAGAATAACTTTGTAATATATTTTATAACTATTTCCTTATTTGCATTCTAATGCTGAGGCATTGGCTATGAGTCACAAAATGCAGCCAAACACTACTAATAACAAGGGCTATCTTTGAGTTTTTCCTTGAATTTGACAATAATGTGAATATCTTTATAGCATTACTCACAATTATATTTGCTTTCAAGATTTGAGATTGATTACCTATTTTCTAATGAGGAGATATAGTTATTTTCCCTATTTTACTAAATTTTATATTATTCAGACATGGATGGCATGTTTCATCAAATACTTTCTGCATTCAACTATATGTAATTTTAATTTTTAGAACTGAAATAGTGAATTACACGAATTGATTTCTTAACATTTAACAACTTTGCACATTTGAGTTATTATTTTTACGGTTTTCTTATTATTTCAAGAAAGGGAAGGACACAACTGATTAATGTTGCAGCTATAGTAATAAATGAATTTGCTAACTCTTTTTCTTTTGTTGCGATTTCTTTATCATGTTTTGACTTCAGGTTTGATTGATTGAATAGGTGCTATGATTTAGAAATTATTTCCTATCTGTTAACTGAGTTAATAGTTTGTGGGTTAGTTAAAAATATTCCTTTTTAGAAATAAGACCGTTAGCTATAGTTATTGCCAACTTACTCCAAAGCACTATTATGTTTGCCTGTATTATTTCAGTAACCAGTGTCCTTGCATCCACCCTTGTTAGCCTACCTTCTGTTCTCTACACAGCAGCCAGTGACCCTTTCAAAACAGAAATCAAGTCATGTCAATCTTTTGTTTAAAATTTTCCAAAGGCACCTCGTCTCACTCAGAATAAAAGCCAAAACATTCTTACCATGAATTCATAATCTACAACATGAACTGCAGAGAACAATACTAGTCACTAATCAATCTACTGAATGCACAAGTGAATGTAGCATGGTTAGGAAAGAGTAAATCCCACCCCTCACAACATGGCCCTTTATTCCCCAACTCCAGATAGAATTGGCACAGGACTCGCTTTTTCTAGAATCTCAATGTATCTATTCAGTGTTATCTGATTGTTACATGGGTGAGGGTGGGGATGTCATTGTAGAAAATGCAATAGGTATATGATAAAATGGAACATTAGAATCATAAAATACTATAAGCATACACACATACTGTGTGTAATCTATATGTATATGTGTGTGCATATGTATATGAGTAATTTTATGAAAGCAATATATGGATATGATTTTTAAAAACCCACTGAGTTATGAAATATTAAGTATGAATATATTTCTTCTGCAATAATGAAAACTTGAAAATCTTTTGTCTGGTAGGAACCCAACACAAACAATGCCACACCTGAAACTCTATAGAATGTCCTACCTCCGTTATATTTGATTCTTCCCCCAACTGCATTATTTTGGTCCAGTTATGCCTCTGTAGTTATTCATTTCATATGACTGTAGATCATACCCACATTAAACCTAACTTAGACATCGAGGGTGTCTTGTTTTCTGAGTATGTTTGGAACAACATAAGATACTACAATGTTTTCTCAGGTACCTCTTCATCTTTTAATGCCTAATGAGAATGTTAAAATCTACTCAGCAATTCTTATTAGGACTGACTCCTTCAGATCATAAAATGAAAGATTAGAACCATAGACATACGAAAAAATACTGGTGATAGCAGGTTTTAATTAGCAAATGCCTGAGAATAATATATACAAAATCTTTGCTTTGGTCCTGGAATTTGCCTTGGAGAAAATGTTCAATTTTGAGTTTCCATTTGTATTTTTGATATTTGATTGGTAACACTGCAAAATAAGGTCTCCCAATCTGTTCCACAACAAATTATACATAACATAAAGAATAGCAGGTTCCTATTCATTACGTGAGACTTGATCAGCAAAAGTGCAATATGTCTATTGTGTAGACAATTTGGGGGTGTATAGATGATTGGTTTGGGTAACTTAGTCCCCAAAATCTGTAATGATGAAGTAAAAATTGGCTCTTCTTAAATACATTATCAAGGTAGTAGCAACTGAGCAGACTTGGCTTAAGCCATGACTATGTTCATGCTGAAAAATGTTCTGTTTCTTTATTGAGGAAAGACAATTACGTTGATTTATTATGTAATTGCATTCATATTTTTTTCTGTGAATTATATAGGAGAAATTGGAGACATAGATGTGTTCCTAGTGGAATGGAAGAAAGAGGGAGAAGATGGCAATGAAAAAACATAGACTTTTCTCCAGAGATTAGGTCCTTATTTTTTAATAGACATTTTTCAAGGATCTACCAAGGCCAAACTGAGCTACTGTTTACTGAGATAGATATACATGAAAACAATAATAAATTAATAAATCACTTTAATAGATATAGAAACAGATACAGGAAAAAAATAAATAAAAGAATACTGACATCACAAAGACTTGTTACATGTAAGTGTACTTAAAAAGTTCATGGAAAAATAGAATTAAAAAATAGTACGAATCTTCCACGAACTTTTTGAAGTACCCTTGTATATGATGATTTAACATCTGATAGGTTTAGTTACAGAAAGCAAAAGGGGAGAGAGCTGTTTTGTTTTTAACCTATTTTTGTAAGATCGTGAGGTCATACTCAGTATATGTTTGTTGAATAAATAACCGCATGAATGATGAATAAATGAATTATGGTTACTTAACTATGGCTGCCCTATGATTGTTGGGTCTATTATTTTAACTCCATCACTTCTATGTTGTATTTTAACAAGACTTTGTTGTGAGGAACTTTAAAAAGGATGCTACTTTGCTATGTAGTAAAAAGTGCATTTCACTGAGAAATGGATTTCTAGGTTCTAGTCTTAGATTTATAAATAGCACTTACACCTGGAAAAATCTCTTAACATGTTACAGCTCCCATTTTCTTATTTGACAAATAAAGATTTATGTAGACATTCTTTATGACATGCTAGCACTTGGTGATTCTACGAGTTAAAAATAATTAATCCTACATTACCCTTAGAATGCTTTTGAATGTTCTTAATTATTAATATAATTTTTTATTTGGTGATGGGGAGCAATAATCAGCCACAATGTATATCGACAAAATAAATATATATAAAAAAAATATATATATATATATATATATATATATATATATATATAATTTTTTAGCCCCGGTACTTAAATTTATTTTTTAATATAACACTTAGGAATATTTTCATAAATAAATTTTAAGAAGAAATGTTTTTTAAAAGTAGGCATAGATTAATCTATCATCAATCATGCCAATCACTGAAATTCTTATTAGGTAGTGATTTAAATATACAAAGAACCTCTGTACAGAAGTTGATATATTTTTGCATGCAGTTTTTGTTGGAGTGGGGAGCAATTCATCGAAAAAAGACTGGAATCAAACATCTAATCTATTAACCATTTATTTTTTAGAGATAGAATAAGATATTGCATGTTTCCATCTTGTGGATCAGTGGTAGCATGTTTCATTTACTCTCAGCATTTTCAGTTCATTCCCATAAAGTGTTTTAAATTCTTTAGAAATGATGCTGTCTTCTAAAGACGGTAAATGATTTCTAACAGGTTTATCTCTCAATTCCTGTTTATCGATTTGAGCATGGTTGTTGGACTCGAGTTCCAAACTAATTTTGCAAGTTTGATCATTTATTTTTGAAATTTTGATAATTTTCAATCCCAATGATTGAAAGCTCTTATGTCAGACTACTGACTTCAAATCCTGGCCTGACCGCTTAGGTTTATGTTAATGGGAAAGTTACCAAACTTCTCTGGGCTTTAGTTTTTTTCTCTGCAAAAGGAAAAATAAAAATAAAAAAAGAAACTTCCTCAGAGTTTAGAGGAATTAAATGAGATAATACATGAGAACTGCTTAGAACACTCTTGGCATATAACCATTAGGTATTTTATTAAACATAATAACTTTCACTGAGCATCAACTATGTGCCAGGCACTATGTTGAAAGCCAGAGATACAATGCAGAGCAAAGCATTTCTTTTTTTCTTTCTTTCTTTTCTTCATTTTTACAACTTCATTTACTAATATAGTTCACAAACCATCAAAGTTACCATTTGAAATTATACAATTAGATGGGGATTCACTATATTCAGATAGTTGTTCAGCCATCACTGATCTCTTATTTTTTTCCCCAAGTTTTGCTAAGGTATAATTAGTATACAAAACACTGCCCATAATTAATGTATACTTTGGTGAGTTTGGACATGTGCGTACACTTATGTTAGCTTTACCACAAACAAGGTAATAAACATGTTTATTATCTCAAAAAGTTTCTTTGTGTCACACTGTATTTGGTTTTTGTTTACTTTTGTTATATTTTTATGGCAAAAACACTTAACATGAGATCTACCCTCTTAAAAATTTAAGTGCACAATTCCTTATTCTTAAGTATAAGCACTATGTTCTACAGCAGATCTCTGGAACTTACTCAGCTTATACAACTATAACTTTATATCCATTGAACAACAACTCCCCATATTCTCTTTACCCTCTCATCCGCTGGTAACCACCATTCTATTGTCCATTTCTATAAGTCTGATTATTTTAGATGCTTCATATAAGAGGAATAATGCAGTATCTGTCCCTCTGTAACTAAATTATTTTAATTAGCATAGTGTCTTCAAGATCCATCTATGTTGTTGTGAATGATAGGATTTCCTTCTTTTTAAGGTTAAATTATATTCCATTGCATGTATATACCATATTTTCTTTATCCATTCACATGTCAAAGGACATTTGGTTTTCTATATTTTGGCTATTTTAGATAATTCTACAATAAACACGGGAATTCAGATATTTCTTTGAGATCCTGATTTCAATTGCTTTAGATATAGACCCAGAAATGGGGTCACTAGGTCATATGGTAATTTTATTTTTAATTTTTGGAGAAAGCTCCATACTATTTTCTATAGTGGTTGCACCATTTTACATTTTTACAGCAGTGTACAAGGTTTCCCTTTTTCCACATCTTCACCTAACACTAATTCACTTGTTTTGAGTTTTTTTTTTAAATAATAGCTATTTTAAGAGGTTGTGAGGTTATAGTGTGGTTTTGATTTGTATTTCCTGATGATTCATGATGTTGAGCATATTTTCATATACCCGTTGGCCACCTGTATGTCTTCTTTGAATAAATTATCCAAGTCCTTTGCCCATGTTTCAGTCGGACTGCTTTTTGCTATTGAATTTTCAGAGAAAATCATTTCTAAACAATTCTTGAAGGAAGAGAGGAGAGAGAGACAGAGAGAAACTAGAACTATGATTACATTGTATTTCTTTTTCTTTCTTCTTCTTCTTCTTCTTTTTTTTTTTTTTTGCTGTACGTATCTTTAAGTAATGTTTATTACATTTATTTACATCTCTTATTTTAGATCTGCTTGGAGTTTCTTATGTAAATATACCCGTTCCATTCTTCATCCTATTCATGGTATTTCTATTTCACAAAGTACAGACCGTATCTTCAAGTCCTGAAATTTATCTACCACAATTGTTATTCCAACATTACTTTGTTATTTCAGATATCAGAAGTCTTTTAAAAAGACTTAGAAACATGAAACAAATTGACTTGATGCGATTTTCCTCTGTGAAACTGGGGAACATTACTTCCACATTAACAATATATTTTTAAGGTCAGTAATAAAAGTTAAATGAGTGAACACTAGATGGCGGCATTTATGAAAAATTAAATTGGTGTAAGCTACTGTGCCACAAAAATAATCAGACATCTCTTTTTCACAACAATGACTTGTTTTTTTCTCATTATTTTTGTATATTTTGTGTTGTTGTTTTTTTACTACTTTAAAGATAAGTTTAAAAAGAGGAAAAAAGAAGTAGGTAGGGAAGTGCTAAAATAAACCTCTGTTGTTTCTCATTGAACCCCTGCTTGCTCAGAGCTGTTCTTAGGCGAGTGATTAAAGATTGATGTGTAGTATAAAAAGACCAATGTTCAGGAAGGTGTTTGCTGAGGGGAAACCTTTTTGAAAAAAATCGTTCTGAGTGCAATGCCTGGCATTTAGCTACCAATGATTCCAGAAATGGTTGTGCTATTTTGTAAACATATAATAATGAGTATAATTAATTGAATGCTTCTGGAAATTCCATACAGAGGGGTAAAAACTGCATATATCACCTCATTCTATCCTTCGATAGCCTAATGAAATAAGCACATTTTTTAATCCTGTTTTGTAGATGAGGATATGGAATTTTAGAAGGATTAAGGACTTCTGAAAGTTTACACCATTTTTAAATGGGAAAATTGAGTTTCGGATTTCAAATCCACATCATTCTGAGTGTAGACTGAGATTTTAGCCATTTTGTTATGCGGATATTGAAAATACAGATTTTAACTACTTGATTCCTGTAAAGTGCACAATTTTAAGATACAGTGATAGCATCAGCTAAAGTTCAGTGTGACTCAGAAATGGTCATACTTTAAAAAGTTGCTGGATTCTTAATATCCAGAGAAAATATTTGACTCTCTTGATTTTCTTAGATCCGGAAAGTCAAATAAAATCTTATTTTATGTTTCAATTGTCTTAACTGATGTTTTGGATAGACTCAACTGGTTATTTGTGTAAATGAAACTCTCAAATACTACAGAAGAAACAGATTTTATTTTTCAATATCTTTAAAAGTCAATAATTGAAATTTAATAAGAAAAGGAAAGAATAACATTCTTTTTAATATAGATACAAGTAACATGTTTTGGATTCTATATAAATTATAGAGGAACTTTATGGATTTCATATTTTTCAATTTTTAAGAGTCGTGTTATGAATTATGACATCTGACCTGTACAAAATGCATATTTTGAGCCTTACGTTAGAAAGGTATGCTTTTTAAAAATGAGCATATTTAACAACACCATTGTACACCTTTATGTAATTGTGTTAATATTTTAAATTAGAGGAACTAATGTGAAACTCAAATACTTATAAAATTATAAGAAAAAATGTTAATTTTCAACATTTCTTTTTTTTGGTAGCAGATAGAATGAAGAAAGAAACCAATCCCATTTAGTTACTTAGTAAGAACTTTTCCAGATTTATCATTTACATATATCAAGTTTTTTTTTAATTTGGCAGATAAAAATAGTCCTTTGTCACATAAAATTTTAATATCAATCTGTCAGTCAGATTCATTTAAAAATATATTTTCTCATGCATTGATAGATGCTCAAAGTAGAAAATTTGAAAAATATGGAAGCCGTGTTATTAAAATACACATACGCTTTTCAGCCCACAGATGAGCATTATTCGTACTTAGTATATTCTTTTTTAGTGTTTTCTTGATGCGTTAACTGCAAATGTGAAAAACACAGATGCACAGCCTCATAAACACAAACACACATACATCACATGCACATGCACACCCATTTGTCTCAAAATTGAAATAAATTTGAACATAAACTTTAGATTCTGTTGCCTTTTTAAGCAACATTATCTTTTATGCCTGCCTACAAATATTCTTTGAGAAATGACATAATGCTCCATTATATTCATTTAACACAATTTATTTAAACATTCCCATATTGCTGTGCACTCAGTTTGTTTTCTGTTATTCACTGTAATAAATAATTGCAGGGAACAAATGTACATACATATTTTAAGAATTTTTCTATAATTCTTTCAGATAATTCTTACAGCTAAAAATGCTGAATCACAGACTTAACATTTTAAAGATTCTTTATATATATGCAATCTTGCTTTCCAAAAAATTGAAACTATTTTTATTTTCACCAATAGATTATTAAACTGCTCTTCATAACACACACATTTTCGTTTTAAAAACTGTAGCCAATTTAGTGCCTAAAAAATAGTATCCCATTATTGTTTTAATTCCCACTTCTTTGATGACTAGCAAGGTTGAATAGTTCTTCATGTCTGTATTTTTTATTTGTGTTTCTTTTGTACATTGGCTGTTCACATTTCTTTTAAGCAGCTTTATTGAAATGAACATAAAAGCAGCATCAAAAAAACATGGTTGCTGTACCACTACCAATCAGTTTGAAGCCAGCTTAGCTCTTTTTGTTAAGAATATGAATAATGTACAGAAGAATTCTGCAAAAGAAAAGTACCTCCAGGGAAGAAAACTTATGCTAATTATGGCATTGTTTTTCATAAAAATAAGGCATGCTTTGAAGTATTTTTGCTACTTCCCTTCTATTCCCTTGGCTAAATTTTGTTTTCATAATGTTTATTCAGTTAACCTCAGTATTTTTAGTACTTATCTAGTCGTGACGCTTTCTCCAAAACCCCCTCCCTTTTTGATTCATGTACTTTGGGGTTTCTTAAGTTGATTTATCTCTGTCAAAAATTATTTCATAGTGTAATGCACTGTCCATAAATCCATTTCTTATGATACACCTATTGTTTTAGGAAAGTACATTTCATTGTAGATAATATATATATATATATATACACATGCATACATACATACATATATATATGTATATATATTTCAATGTTTGAACAGTATTTTCCATTTGTGTAGCAACAAATTAGAGCTTTGAAAAATAATACTGTCCAGGCCTGACCTGGTGGTGGACTTCTGTAGCTTTCCATTATTTGCTACTGTGCATTTATATATAAAAGAGAAGTAGGCACACTCATTTGAATACAAGTGGTGAAATAAAACTTCCACTCTTATTCTCAACATATAAGTGTGTGTGTGTGTGTGTGTGTGTGTGTGTGTGTGTGTATAATCTACATCTCATAGATATGTTTCATAGATATATAAATATATCTATTTCTCATATTGTAATATATATATCAATTTATATGTCAATATACATAAAATACATATACATTATATATAATGGAATATATATTATTATATATTTCATATATATTATTATATTATATACATTATTATACATATATATAATGGAATATTTGATGGAATCCCTTTTTAGTTGGAAATATGTAGAAAATGCTATAAGAAAAAGGGAAGAGGTCCTTTACTTTGAATTTAATCAGTGGATCTGTGGGCAATTAAGAGTGTTTTTTGTTTGTTTTTTTTTAACCTATATGACTGGGAACTTCTTCTTTCTTTCGCAAATGATACATGAAATCTGGAATCTGAAGTGTAATGGTTAATTTTATATCTACTTGAGTGGGCTAAGAGATGCCCATACAACTGGTTAAACTTTATTTCAGGTGTGTTTGTAGGGTTTTGGGAAGGGTTGTTTATTTTTATTTATTTATTTATTTATTTTTGTATTTTTGGAAGAGATTAGCATTTGAATATGTAGACTGAGTGCAAGAAGATCACCCTCACCAAAGTGGTTTGGCACCATCCAGTCAGTTGAGGGCCTGAATAGCACAAAAAGATAGAGGAAGGGCAAATTTGCTTACTCTGTCTCTGTCTCTCTGCCTCTTTCTATCTCTCTCCTGGAGCTGGGATATCCATCTTTCCCTGCACTGGAACATCAGAGTTCTGGTTCTCTGGTATTCAGACTGCAAGATTTACACCAATGGGCTCCTGGTTCTCAGACCTTCGGACTCAGAATGAATCACACCTCTGACTTTCTTATTTCTCCAACTTGTAGGTGACAGCATCCAGGGACTTCTTGAACTCCATCATCACATGAGCCAATTCTCATAATAAATTCATAAATCTTACTTTCTCTGCAGAAACCTGACTAATTCTTGAAGTATCTGAAATTTTTCACAATCTCGGGGCTGAATCAACTTGGAACTGGGTAAAATCCCTTAACTGGTTCTGGAATACTTCTAGAAGATAAAACTATAGAGATTTGATTTGGATTGAAATGTTCAAAATATTCTTGAAAATTGAAGAATATTTCTCAAGTGAAAAGAAAAGGAGATATATCATGAGATGGAAGTAAACCGATTTTGCCTTCTAAAGGGTTAGACAATTAGATCTGTATCTTGTGCTTATAGAGGTGACAATTAAATCTATAAGAGAAGTTGACAACAGTATTCAAAATATTAAAGCTATTAACTCCGACTTGAAACCAATTAATCATTCTCTGCCTGAGAGAGTTTAGCCTCTTTCAATGTCTTCTAAGTTATTAAAGCAGTGTTTTCAGAGCCTAAATTTTTCTGAAGTATATTTTAGCATGAATATAATTTGGTTTATGCTGTTATTCTCACTGTCCATCACTCAACATTTTTCTTAACATTAACTCACATTTTTATGTTTAGTAGTTAGACAGTTAAATTAATTTGTTTGAATGATTGTCCTCTAATGGACAAATGGACATATTTTTGCCAGTGTAAGATCCATAAAATTGAATGGCAAGTAAGTCTGTGTGTTTCTTTTTCCCTCAAGAAACAAAAACATTTTCTAATAATATTGCAGGAATAATGTACAAGAAGAGCACCTTTAATGCTGCTGCATCTACGTTCACTATCATCATTAGGTTACCTTCAAAGTTCAGTCATTAAGAGGAAACTAAACCATCTCTAATCTTATCCATGTTGTTAAGTGAGTTTCTCAAATATACATGCAATTCTTTACTTCATGTTTTTCCTCCACTTTTTCTCCTCCTTTTCAGAGTCCTCAACTAGAGAGAGAGAGAAAGAGAGAGAGAGTCAGAGAGAGAGAGAAAGAGAGAGAGAGAGAGAGATTTTGCACACGGATTTATTTGTCTATTTCGGTACATCTCCTTCATGATAGCCAGAGAAATAAATCATGCATTATCAAACTAAGATCTCAAGGAGCTGGTTTGTGCTAGCTGATGCTTCAAATCTTCCAAGGAATATTCCTCTTTTAATAAACAGAGTGTTAATGCTTGTTTAGGTTAACTTGGACCATTTTTTGTCCAATAAGATTAATCTTAGAATAAGGGTGCCAGATTTAGCATATACAAATAGAGGATAGCCAATTAAATTTGAATTTTAGAATGTTTTTAGTAAATGTGTATGCCCCAAATGTTACAGGAAGCATAATTAGATTAAAAATGTGTTTATTGTTTATTTGAACTTCAAATTTAACTGGGAATTCTGTATTTTACCTGGCAATTCAATTCTGGAACTACCACATGCACAGCTGGGGGCATTTGCCTCTACTCTCCATTAGCTAGCTGTTGCTGTATTAGTGCTGAACTCTCATAAATACAAGCAGATAACAAATAGATAGGGACCCATCACACTTTCACTTTTCTTCTATTTCTACAAACAAGTGTTTTATGTTCAAGACCCTAGACAAGTTTTATCCGTAGATACTTAGAAGTATCTAGTAGATACGTAGAAGAAGACAGAAAGAATATCCCTTCTAATTCTGGACTCAGCCTGAACAGCAAAAGATTCTGAACACATTTATTTAGAATGTCACAGTCTCCATTTCAATGACATAAAATATGATTATACTAGTTGCTTGTCACACTTCAATGTAACTCTTTATGGTATTTTTCTCATTTATTTGTAGGTGCTACAAACTATATTTTCTTTTTTTTTATTTATAAAGAATATTCATAAGTTTCAAGATGGCAGCGGCTGCGGCGGCTGGCGCGGAGTAGCTGAGGTGGAAAAGGTGGCCACTGGGCCTCAGGCAGCCGGGAAACTTGTGGACCTTCCTCTGGCCATCTCTTAAGGGAGGACTGCTGCTGCTGGCAGGTCGTGGGGGCTCAACGCCACTTTGCCCCCGGCAGGAGAGGCTGCCTCATTTACAGGCAACAGCTTTGAAGTGTGGAGCAGGAAAAGAACTGATTCTTAGCTGCAAAAGTGAGTCTTGAAACAGGGAACACGGCGCCAGGGCTGCTGTGGATGCAGCCAGGATCCCGGAGGCTGGGGCCGCACTGAAGGCGGCCAGCTGCCCTATCCAGGATTCGAGGTTTCAGGCCGGCATTAAAGAAGATTCCTGGGAGCGCCCGAGCGGCGCCGCGACTGAACAGCCCGAGGCGGCAGCGCCGAGAACACGGAAGGCAACAAACCAGAGACAGAGCGAGCGCCCAACCTGGCACAGCACTGTGAGTGATCCCTGGCACAGCTCTGTTCGGGGGGTGGATGCCCACGCGGCTCCCCGCCTGCACCACCAGGCCACTCACTGCCCCGGTGCTGCCTCCATTTTCCCAGGTGCGGGCAGCTCCGCCCTGCTCGGCCATCACTGAGCCCATTTGCTTGACCTGGCGCGGGGCTTTCCGGACCCTGCGGGCCGACCTCCTCTCCCACTCCCTCCACGGTTCACTGGCAGGGCTGGGGGTGTGGGGCGTCCCGACCAGTTTTGGGAGGGCTAGGAAGTACGGGCGGACCGACTGTCACTCCACCACACCCTGGACTCTGGCCCCGGTAAACTTCCTGTTACTGGGAGGCAGATAACATCTCTGCGACCACCAGTTTGGAAAAAAGCCTAACGAATTTCTGGTTGGGAATAGTGTGGTAGGAGAGTTCCCAGGTCCGCTTGAACCTGCCAGAGAGCAGGCTGCAGGCGGGCACTAGACTCGGTTTATACCGGGGGGATACAAAGGTGAACAAGACCCGAGAAAGATCTACACAGTGCTACAAAGGCACCCAGAGAGACCGGTCGTCTGTGCCTAGCAGAAACCTGGTAGACTTCCTGAGCGAGGCGGTGCTGAGCAGGGTCTTGAAGGCCCAGCTGATAGACGAGGGGTGCAGAAGACACGCCCCAACCCAGCACAGTGTGCACAGAGGGGGGAGACGTGCGGCCAGGGAGGCGGAGACTCGACAGAAACCACACACCCGGTGGGGTCGCCACTGCATGATCTAACAGCCTGGGCCAGAGCACACGGAACGGGGAGAAGTCCTGTACAGAAAGTGAAAGCTCAACAGAGATCACACACCCTGTGGTACGTGATCCACCAGCCCAGCAGAGTACAAGCTGACCAGAAAGGTGGATCCCCGGAGAAGCCCAAGACCCGAGGCAACCACACACACAAGACACTAGAGGCCAACTGAGCAGTCACGGCAGGAGCCATACCAAATTGGCAACCACAACAACATCCTAGTTAGTCATTAGTCTTAAACCGGTGGACTGTGAAACCCCCTGCCACAATGAATAAACACCAAAAAAAAGACACCAGAAATACAAAAAATCAAGAAAGTACACCACCAAAAGTTAATAAATCTCATACTCTAGATCCTATAGAACAAGAAGCCCTTGAAATAACTGACAAGGAATTTCGAGTGATAATTCTAAGGAAACTGAATGAGATACAAGAAAACTCAGCTAGACATCATGATGAAATGAGGAAAAGTATACAGGATCTGAAAGAGGAAATATACAAGGAAATCAATGTCCTGAAAAAAAATGTAGCAGAACTTGCTGAACTGAAGAAGTTATTCAGCGAAATAAAAAACACAACGGAGAGTTTAACCAGCAGGCTTGTCGAAGTTGAAGAGAGAACCTCTGAACTTGAAGATGGGCTGCTTGAAATAACACAAGCAGACAAAAAGAAAGAAAAAAGAATCAAGGACATGGAAGAAAATCTGAGAGAGATATCAGACAACCTCAAGCGCTCAAATATCCGAGTCATGGGTATTCCAGAAGGGGAGGAAAATGGAGATTCCATTGAAAACATATTCAACAAAATAGTGGCAGAAAACTTCCCAGGTATAGGAAAAATCACAGATCTTCAGATCCAGGAAGCTCAACGATCTCCAAACGTATTCAACCCAAAAAGGCCTTCTCCAAGACATGTCATAGTCAAATTGGCAAAACTCAGAGACAAAGAGAGAATCTTAAAAGCTGCAAGAGAGAAGCGTCAAATCACCTATAAGGGAGCCCCAATCAGGTTAACATCAGACTTTTCATCACAAACCCTAAAAGCTAGAAAGGAATGGGATGATATTTTCAAAATACTAAAAGACAAAGATTGCCAGCCAAGAATACTCTACCCTGCAAGGCTATCCTTCCGAAATGAGGGGCAAATAGTATATTTCTCAGACAAACAAAAACTGCGGGAGTTCACGACCACAAGACCACCCTTACAAGAAATCCTCAAGGGAGTACTGGGTTTGGTTCCTGAAAAATAACTACCACTGCCATAAAAACCTAAGAAAAATCTAAACCCACTAGTACAATAAAAATGGCATTCATGAAGAGAAAACAAGCTAACAAAAACACTATCTACAACCTAAGGAACCAACAAACAAAGAAACCAAACAATAAATCAGAAAGCAAGGAACAAAAGACACCTAAGACAACCAAACAACCAATAAAATGCTAGGAATAAATCAACACCTTTCAATAACAACTCTTAATGTTAAAGGCTTAAATTCCCCAATTAAAAGACACAGACTGGCTGACTGGATCAAAAAGCAGGACCCAACTATATGCTGCCTACAAGAGACCCACCTCACCCATAAAGATTCACACAGACTAAGAGTGAAAGGATGGAAAAAGATTTACCATGCAAACAGAAAAGAAAAACGAGCTGGAGTGGCTATTCTTATATCTGACAAAATAGACTTTAAACTAAAAACCATAAAAAGAGACAATGAGGGACACTACTTAATGATAAAAGGACTGATCCATCAAGAAGACATAACAATCATAAATATGTACGCACCCAATGTTGGAGCAGCCAGATTTATAAAACAAACTCTATTAGACCTAAAGAAGGAAATAGACACTAATACCATAAAGCAGGGGACCTGAACACTCCACTGTCAATATTAGACAGATCATCTAGGCAAAGAATCAGTAGAGAAACACAAGATCTAAACAAGACTCTAGACCAATTGGAATTGGCAGATATCTACAGAACATTCCACCCAACAACCTCAGAATATTCATTCTTCTCATCAGCACATGGATCATTCTCCAAGATAGATCACATATTAGGTCACAAATCAAGTCTCAATAAATTCAAAAAAATTGGAATTATCCCATGTATCTTCTCAGACCACAATGGATTAAAACTAGAAATTAATAACAAACCAAACTCTGGAAACTATACAAACACATGGAAATTAAACAGCATTCTACTTAATGACATATGGGTCCAAGAAGAAATCAAGCAGGAAATCAAAAAGTTTATTGAAACTAATGAAAACAATGATACATCATACCAAAACCTGTGGGATACTGCAAAAGCAGTATTGAGGGGAAAATTTATTGCATTAAATGCTCACTTCAGAAGAATGGAAAGATGGCAAGTGAACAACCTAACACTTCACCTTAAAGAACTAGAAAAACAAGAACAATCCAATCCTAAAGTTAGCAGACGGAAAGAAATCATTAAGATCAGAGCAGAACTGAATGAAATTGAAAACCAAAAAACAATTCAAAAGATCAACGAATCAAAAAGTTGGTTTTTTGAAAAGATAAATAAAATTGACAAACCATTAGCATGGCTAACAAAAAAAAGAAGAGAGAAGACTCAAATAACAAAAATTAGAAATGAAAAAGGCGATATTACAACTGATTCATCTGAAATACAAGGAATCATTCGAGACTACTATAAACAACTATACGCCAACAAATTTGAAAATCTGGAGGAAATGGATAAATTTCTGGACACACACAAGCTCCCAAAACTGAACCGTGAAGACGTAGAAAATTTGAACAGACCAATAACAATAAAGGAGATTGAAGCTGTTATCAGAAGGCTCCCAACAAAGAAAAGCCCAGGACCAGATGGATTCACAGCAGAATTTTACCACACATTCAAAGAGGAATTGACACCGATTCTTTACAAACTATTCCAAAAGATTGAAACGGATGCAAATCTCCCAAACTCATTCTATGAAGCAAACATCATCCTGATACCAAAACCAGGTAAAGATATAACCAAAAAAGAAAACTACAGGCCGATATCCTTGATGAATATAGATGCAAAAATCCTCACTAAAATACTAGCAAACAGAATACAGCAACACATACGAAAAATTATTCATCACGATCAAGTGGGATTCATCCCAGGGATGCAAGGTTGGTTCAACATACGCAAATCAATAAATGTGATACACCATATTAATAAACTCAAACACAAGGACCATATGATCATCTCTATAGATGCTGAAAAAGCATTTGATAAAGTTCAGCACTCATTCACGACAAAGACCCTCTATAAGTTAGGTATAGAGGGAAAGTATCTCAACATAATTAAAGCCATATATGACAAACCCACTGCCAATATCATCCTGAATGGGGAAAAGCTGAAAGCTTTTCCTTTAAGAACAGGCACTAGACAAGGATGCCCACTCTCACCACTCCTATTCAACATAGTGTTGGAAGTACTAGCCAGAGCAATCAGAGAAGAGAAGGAAATAAAGGGCATCCAGATTGGAAAAGATGAAGTCAAACTGTCCCTGTTTGCAGATGACATGATCCTATATATCGAACAGCCTAAAACCTCTACAAAAAAACTGTTGGAATTGATAAATGATTTCAGCACAGTAGCAGGATACAAAATCAACACACAAAAATCAGTAGCATTTCTTTTCTCCAATAGTGAACATGCAGAAGGAGAAATCAAGAAAGCCTGCCCATTTACAATAGCCACCAAAAAAATAAAATACTTAGGAATTGAGTTAACCAAGGAGGTGAAAAATCTCTATAATGAGAACTACAAACCACTGCTGAGAGAAATTAGAGAGGATACAAGAAGATGGAAAGATATTCCATGCTCTTGGATTGGAAGAATCAACATAGTGAAAATGTCCATACTACCCAAAGTGATATACAAATTCAATGCAATCCCCATCAAAATTCCAAAGACATTTTTCTCAGAAATGGAAAAAACTATTCAGACATTTATATGGAACAATAAAAGACCACGAATAGCCAAAGCAATGCTCAGCAAAAAAAATAAAGCTGGAGGCATAACACTACCTGACTTTAAGCTATACTACAAAGCTATAATAACCAAAACAGTATGGTACTGGCATAAAAACAGACACACTGACCAATGGAATAGAATAGAGAATCCAGAAATCAACCCACACACTTACTGCCATCTGATCTTTGACAAAGGCACCAAGCCTATTCACTGGGGAAGGGACTGCCTCTTCAGCAAGTGGTGCTGGGATAACTGGATATCCATATGCAGGAGAATGAAACTAGATCCATACCTCTCACCATATACTAAAATCAACTCAAAATGGATTAAGGATTTAAATATACACCCTGAGACAATAAAACTTCTTAAAGAAAACATAGGGGAAACACTTCAGGAAATAGGACTGGGCACAGACTTCATGAATACAACCCCAAAAGCACGGGCAACCAAAGGAAAAATAAACAAATGGGATTATATCAAACTAAAAAGCTTCTGCACAGCAAAAGAAACAATTAAAAGAGTTAAAAGACAACCAACAGAGTGGGAGAAAATATTTGCAAAATATACATCTGACAAAGGATTAATATCCAGAATATATAAGGAACTCAAACAACTTTACAAGAAGAAAACAAGCAACCCAATTAAAAAATGGGCAAAAGAGCTAAGTAGGCATTTCTCTAAGGAAGATATCCAAATGGCCAACAGACATATGAAAAAATGCTCAACATCACTCAGCATCCGGGAAATGCAAATCAAAACCACATTGAGATACCATCTAACCCCAGTTAGGATGGCTAAAATCCAAAAGACTATGAACGATAAATGCTGGCGAGGCTGCGGAGAAAAAGGAACTCTCATACATTGTTGGTGGGACTGCAAAATGGTGCAGCCTCTATGGAAAATGGTATGGAGGTTCCTTAAACAATTGCAAATAGATCTATCATACGACCCAGCCATCCCACTGTTGGGAATATACCCAGAGGAATGGAAATCATCAAGTCGAAGGTATACCTGTTCCCCAATGTTCATCGCAGCACTCTTTACAATAGCCAAGAGTTGGAACCAGCCCAAATGCCCATCATCAGATGAGTGGATACGGAAAATGTGGTACATCTACACAATGGAATACTACTCAGCTATAAAAACAAATGAAATACTGCCATTTGCAACAACATGGATGGACCTCGAGAGAATTATATTAAGTGAAACAAGTCAGGCACAGAAAGAGAAATACCACATGTTCTCACTTATTGGTGGGAGCTAAAAATTAATATATAAATTCACACACACACATACACACATACACACACAAACCGGGGGGGGGGGGGAAGAAGATATAACAACCACAATTATTT
Source organism: Cynocephalus volans (assembly GCF_027409185.1). Taxonomy (NCBI): domain Eukaryota; kingdom Metazoa; phylum Chordata; class Mammalia; order Dermoptera; family Cynocephalidae; genus Cynocephalus; species Cynocephalus volans. The sequence goes on from NC_084468.1 coordinate 16,549,593, forward strand.
GAAGTTGATACAACAAACAAACAGAAAGGACATGTTTGGGGGGGAGGGGGGCAGGGAGAAGGGAGGGAGGTTTTGGTGATGGGGAGCATTAATCAGCTACAATGTATATCGACAAAATAAAATTAAAAAAAAAAAAAAAAAAAGAATATTCATGAGATACAAAGACAATTGTCACCCCTAGTGCCCACGATGTGAGGGCCAGATTCATACTGGGGGCATACCCATTACCAGAAATTACTTTTGTACCGTGTGTCCCCCACCCAATTATCCCCCAACCTCCATCCCCCCCGCCCCACACACACTTTGTAGGCCTAGGAATGTTACCTATTTTCTGCCCAACCTTCCCAAGGTAAAAATGATACTACTTTAACCAGCATGCATTAAGGGAATGGGTAACATGGTTAGGCTTTGTCTTACTTCTAACCATACAAACAAATCAATTAAATGAACATTTGAGAATATATTAGAATATATTAGGCACTATGCTACGTGTTTAACAATGATATGCAATTTTGTGATATCTCATTTAGTTTTTGAATGTTTGTAGCTGTCTTATTCTTCCAGACTCTCTATCCTGTTTGATCTCTGCCCTTCTTTACATCTGTCTTCAGATCACTTCTCTTTACCCTTTGGGACGTTGTATCACATCCAGGTAGCCTTCCCATCCCATTTCAGCTGGTTTGAGGCCTTCGTCGGTGCTTTCCTCCACATTGTAATAGTTGTTTCTTTTTCGTCACTAGATCTGTGAGCTTGCAAATCCTTGGCTACATATGCTCAAGAGCACTCCCGAGGTGCTTGTCACCTGTGGTTCCTTCTCTGCATAACTTCCTACCTCGTTGTCCTCCGCATAGAGGTGTCTTATACCTGAGAAGTTAGTTCCCCTGTTGTGTGAACCATGACCCATTCACAGTTGATTTAGATGAGATCTTCCAAGGATGAGGGTCAGTAGATAGCTTGGCCTAAGACACATTCTTGTGTGAATGCTTTCCAAAGGGTCTATCAGGCTAGTTGGATTGATTAGAGCCTCTCTTAAAAATACTGAAGCAGAGAAGGAGCGAATAGCTGAGTCACTTTACTGCCAGATCTTTGAAGATCAGTAAGTGACGTGGTAAATTCATTGCTGCTAAGGGGACAGAAAAGAAATTTTCTTACGAATGTACCTCGGAACTTTATTTGACTCCTAGTTTCTTAGAAAAGGCATCCTTGACCTTAAGACCGTGTTGAGCCCACTGTTTTATGCACTTGTGATAAGCTTCATCATTTCAAACTATGTGTTTGATAGTGTGATTAATATCTCTAGTGAAGGCACTCACAAAGATGCACAGTGAATAGATTTTGAATGAACTGTTATTTTCACCATATTTTTTTTCCAAATAGCTGGCAACTCCTGCCTCCTAAATTTTACGAAAAACAAGGATCCTTCTGGTTGGAAGGGTTCTAGAAATAACTTGAAATATTGCCACCGGTTAAGCCCTAGTTCCTATCATCCCTCTCTCCACTCACCTTCATGGATATTTCTAGCCAATCAGGATTCTTACATCTATGAATTCAGAACTTTTTTATTATTTTATTATTAATGTGAGAGGTATTTTCTCTTTAATTTATGCCTTATTTTCATAAAAAGTTGATGGCTTCCTGCTCTGAAGAAAGTGAGTGATCTGTCTCCAATCTACCTACCGTAGCAACCATCACAGGCTCTTCTTACCTAAGGAGAATGAGTGGTTTTCGACTGGGAAAAAAAAAACTTTAAAAATGAGCATGATTTTGGCCTTTTCTTTTTATAGATTCTTTGATAAGAGGTAATAGGATTTCAAAGCTTTAAGGAGCTGAAAATGTATTCAATCAAATTTTCTAGTTTTGTGACTTAGGCTAAGAGTCCAGAGAGGTTGTGACTTGTCAAATTAGAGACAGCTTGGTTATTTTACATAATAATAAATGTTCTGAAGAAAATACATTGGAGCAATAAGATAGAGAATTAGTCAGGCAGGGAAGGCCAACTCCAGAGTGGGCAGTTCCTGAAACCATTTGAATTGAGAGCAGAGATACAAAGAGAGCTTCCTTTGCCTTGCCCTGGGAAAGAAGCATTTCAGGCAGAGGGTATACAGTATATGCAAAGGCCCTGAGGTCAGTAAGAACTTGGCCCACCTAAGAAACAAAGATAACATTATGTGGGCAGGATCATTGCAAGTGAGAGTAAAAGTAGAAAAGAGAGACAGAGGAAAGTCTAGGGAAGGCTTTGTAGACAAGGCATTTGGACCTTGTTTTTAATTGAATGCAAAGCCATTAGAGATTTGTATATATTTATACAAATTGATGCTTTTATACATATATGAATATTTATTTAATATCTCCTGTATACCAGGAACTGTTTGCAATCAGAGATGATTTAGAAGGGGCACCTATTCTCTAAAAACTTACAATTTATTGGAGAAATACACACACACACACACACACACACACACACACACACACACACACACACACACACACACACACACACACACACACATATATCTCCTTATAACAGAAAGTAATTATTGCTATAGAAGACATAGACTAAATAAACTCTTAACTGCATGGGGAGGACAGACACATATTCCAACTTATTTATCTTGTATGCTTAGTCCATAACACAGTGGCTGGCACACAGTAGGCGCTCTGTGATTGTCTATCAAAGAAAATGAGCAGGGAGGAATTATGGTGAATCAGTAGGCCAGTATGTGAGTGTGGATTTTGTCCTCTAGGAATAAAATACCTAGAGTTCAGTTTTCCTATTTGCTTCCTACCAGGGCTCATTCTGCGGAATGACAGAATCTTCATTTCTCCCTGAATTAATCATTTCCTGCAGTTACTGAGGTACTGCCTCTATAGAACCATGGGCTTTTGGTAGTAAATGTACAAAAAGCTATCATGGATGTCCCAGGTGGGAGATTGCATCAGACAGGCAGCTTATCTAGAGCTTGGGTGACAAAAATGGACCTCACAGATACTGGGAATTTACTTGACAGGCCTTGTGTGAATGCCAGCTAGCCTGATAAGGGCTTTCTCGTGAGGAGTATGGGTGACGGTGATAAAGCAGGGGACATTGTAAGAACGTGGGGACACAGTAAATGGTGTCACTGAGAGACGAGAGTCACAGAGGAGAGGAAAGAAGCCAAGAAGGCCTGAGGATCGCAGGGGAATCTTGAAAATGCCATATTTGTCCTGAATGAGTAATCAGAGGAAAGCAGCTACATAAATCTTTAAGTGCCTCCTTCATGAATCCACATACTGGGAAAACAGCTCCTCTGTTTGTGAGCAACTTGCTGTGATTTTCATTTGGAGCCCAGAGGCAGCCACTCAAAGGAAGAATTCTCCCTTGTTTTCCTTCTCTCTTTTCCAGGAAGACATTTGGAATGTCAAGAACACTCCTGTCATCAGAGGGCCCGGGGTTGAGTGTTTATAGACCCTCAGAACTAGAAGGGTATTTAAAGACCATCTATTTCAAAATTTCATTCCACAGACAAGGCGACCGAGGGTTAGAGATGTCGAGCAACTTGCCAAGGTTGATTTTTTGTTTCAAGGCCCAGCCAATAACAAAATCCAGGTCTCTTGATTCTTAGTCAAAAATGTTTCTGCACCACAGTGAAGTCCCAGCTGTTTTTTAAGGCACTGTGAAGGTAGTTTGGCCTGAGGCAGAGCAGGGAGTACTCAGTGATCTTAGATTCTTCAGCCAGATTATTCATCAATCAATCACGGTGTTTGTTGTTCAGGTCAAAGGGATAACTAACATGAGGTAAGCTTTGGGGATGAGGGGTTAACAGCCAAGTGAGAAACCAAAAGTCCTTAGAGGCCAAGCTAATGAATGATCATCACTGGTGTGTTTAACTTATCACCTATGGCAACTTTAAGTTGTGTTCACCTCATGCTAATGTTAAGAGTTGCCTGGCATGGTAGGGAGTAGTCTGTATGGTAAACTAATCAGCCTGCTATAAAGCAGTAAGAAATCATGGGATGGGTGATAGATTTGAATTCAAATAGACCTGTGTTGCAAGCTTGGCTCTACCCCTTGTAAATGATGAGATCTTGCGGGGAGCTGGGAAACCCTTTATCCCTCAGTTCCCTCCAGTGTAAGATGATACTAAGGGCCATGAAGAATTATTATTGTAATGACAATGACTAGTTATATTATATAAAATGATAACATATCTACATATATATACCTGTACACATGACAACCCATAGTAGACTTAAAAATATTCATTTACGACCTGTATTAGTTTGTTTTTATGTTGCTATAACAGAATACCTGAAAATGGGTAATTGATAAAGAACAGAGGTTTATTTGGGTCACAGTTCTCAGACAGCTGCATCTGGTGCGGGCCTCAGGCTGCTTCTACTCATGGTGGAAAGTGGCAGGGCAGCCAAGCAGGTGCAAGATCACATGGTGAGAGGAAGAAGAGAGAGAGAGAGGAGGTGGCAAGGTCTTTTTAAACAATTAGCTCTCCAGGGAACTCACAGAGTGAGAACTCACTCACTCTCCCCACCCCACCGCACCCCAGGGAAGGTACTAATCTATTCATGAGGGACACTGCCAAATTGGGAATCAGATTTCAACATGAACTTTGGGGGAGGGGGAGGGGACAACAAACCCACACTCTGTCCCAATCAGTATAAGAATAGGGCAAAACTAGAATGCTACGTGCCCATGTGGACAATATAGCTTGGCAATTTACAGACTGAGGATTTCAGAGCGAACTTTCAAGTTATGAGCATCTATGTTCCTGATTCTCTCCCTTACCAGCTATGTGGACACTCAGTAAGTTACCTAATTAGCCTAAACATTCTTATTACTAAGAAAATACATAGTGGGGAGAAATGGAAATTTAGTGCATAAGGCGTTCTAAGGCTTAAGTTAGTTAGCCATAAAAGTTAGTACTGTGCCTGGCACAGTTAGTGGTGTTATAGTTATAATGATTTCACTATTATTATTATTATCATCATCATCATCATCATCATCATCATCATTATCACTGTCATTGCAAGGGAGTTTCTTGCAGCCTTTCGGAACACGGTGCCTTCTGCAACAGGGTGTCATAAGGAAAAAAGCATGACTTTGAGACAAAGTTTCACTATCTCACTCTGTTTTCTTCACTCTTTGTCATCTCTCCTGTTTTTCTATAAGGAGAGCAGTTAATGGAGAATGGGCTCAGACATCACCACAGACAGCTCAGAGATTGTGACCGAGCCACACACAGCAGCTGTTGAAGAACTAGGACTAGTTGATGGGATTTGTCATGTCTCATCCCAAAGACAAAGCATGAGGGTTATATTACTCTCCTCTTTTCATAATGCCTAATACACTGTAAAAAAATGTTATCACCTGACAAAGATTATACTACTATGTCAGATCTAAGGTTACCTATGGAGAAAAAGAGAATATCTTTTCCCTTTGTTTGCAGATGAGGAAATAAAACAGACAGCATTCCACACTAGTTAGGGGCAGAGCTGGGACTAACATTTGGGATTGCAATAAGAATTTTCCCTTGGATCTAGCTGAATCCATAAATTTCTGTTGTCTTAAACATTTAATACTTACTATAATTAGGTCCTATAAATAACTAGACATTTAATTTATGCATATGCCAGTTTCTTTTTGAAGATACTTTATGGGAAATGTTCATACATTGAATCCAGGCCTATGAGCAAGTTGCAGAATGAAATTATCATTCTCTACCTACCAAGAAGTCCACTGAAACAGAAAAAAAACCAAAGATTGATACCAATTTCAAAACAAGTCAGGGGAAAAATTAAAAAGGCTGGGCTCAGAATTACTACCTACCATGCATTAAATGAATCCCCTTCACCAACATCCCTTCCCCTCAGTAGGTAGGAAACAGGGACCTATGGAAAAAGAGCATGGGTTTTAGTGCCAGAGAAACATGGATTACATATCCAGCCCTATTACTGACTATTTGTGGAATTGCCTGAGCCTCAGTTTCCTCATCCGTAAAATGAATGTAATGCCAAAATCACAAGACTATTCTCAGGATTAACTAGAATGTAAACTTAAGCAGCATTCTAGAAAGTGCTAAATAACTGACAGTTATGTTCCCTTCCCCTTTCCCTCAGTTCTTGGGAATTGGTGGCTCTAAAATGCCAGCCTTCCCTCTATTGGAGGGATTTATCTTTATTAGGAGCAGTCCACAGACACCATTCCTTGTAACTGCATGCCTTGAACTGCTGAGTAATCCCCCTCAGTGACAGGAACCGTGTCAGTCTTTGACGTGCATTATCATGTCTATGATCACCAATGGCTCTTTGGCTTCTGTTCAACTTATAGTCATATTTATGATGATCCCTTTAATTCTGGTCTCACGGGAAAGACGCCTTCTTCACTAAACATGTCAGTGGAGGAGTACATGCAAAATGTTAGTGTCAAAAGTAACTGCAAAGGAGTAAATACTACTCAGCCTTCACCTGAAAGCTGAGAGACGAAGCTCAGATGCTCCGCAGTGAGAACTCCAGGCATTCCACGGTAAAATTTTCAAATATAAAATTTCACTTCATTACATTAATTAAATTTCCAGAGACTGGGCCTAGTACAGCAGTAAGAAAATGACCAGAACTAGAGGAAATGTTTGGAAATTGGAATAAGAGTAGATTAAAATAAATTAAATGATTTAGAACCACCAAATTTTATGCTTGGAGAGGGACCTCAGAATCATTAAGCAGGATAGTGGGCAAGATACTAACCCTAATCAAAATTGTAATTCCTTAGAAGAACTGGAACACATATTCTAGAACTGTGTGTTTAAAAACATTTTTTAAAATCTGCTTTTACTTCCATAGTATATCTAAAATAACATAAGAATATTCAGCATCATTTGAATGACAATATAATAATAGAATAATATATCAAGAGTTTAGTGTCAAAATTTCTTTTTATGTTTATAATCACATTGGCACCAAAAAATCACTTAAATGCCAGTATTTAAACATGACTGTAGTGTTTCTGCATGTTGGGTGCTTGAAGAATGTAGAGTGTGTATTTTCTTTTTCCTGAAGGCACCAACTACATTACTCAAGCCATTAGAAACACTATTCTAAAATATTGTATATACTGATTGCTAAGTTTGTGAGTTTGGAAAATTTTCTTAAACTTGTAGACACTTAAGGCTGGCCCTGTGGCTCACTCGGGAGAGTGCGGTGCTGTTAGCGCCTAGGCCACGGGTTCGGATCCTATATAGGGATGGCCGGTGCGCTCACTGGCTGAGCATGGTGCGGACCACCCCAAGCCGAGGGCTGCGATCCCCTTACCAGTCTAAACAAACAAACAAACAAACAAACTTGTAGACACTTAGTATTCTCATTTGTTAAGTGGGAATAATAGTTATCTTACAGACTGACATTCAATCAAATGACATGATTTAATGTGTTTAGCTGTGGTCTCACATGTAAAACATGCACACTAAACTTAATTTACCCTTTCCTTTTCTCTAAACTTTGTTTAAACATTCACTTCTTGAAGCCACCAGCTACATTCATTTCATACATAATTAAATAAATCATATTGTGGACATGTTTTGTTACTCATAAAATAAATGGAAAATTATTAATATATAAAACAGCTTGATCATTTCAGAAAAAAACAGCTCTAAAATATATAATAAGAACAATTGGAATATTTAGGAAAACTGTTACCTTTTTAGGACTGTTCTCCAGTCTGACTTGGAGGGGAGACACCAAAACTCTTTCTCATCCTGGCAAATGGACCCTCTGATTCCATCATCTGTAGGTAAATCATCATCCAGTAATGAAGCCCATAGTTAAAGAGAAATAAAATTAGCCAGTGCCAATGCTTTAGGCATTGCATCTAATGAGTTTAAGATCAGTCGTGGGCAATTTTTTATCAAAGGGTCACAGCTTTTCCTAACTTAACCACCATTTTCCCCCAGTGATATTGTCTCTTAAAGTGTAGGCATTGGCCAGGAATTGTGTCACCGTCTTAGTTTTGTGCTTGCCACTGAATTGCATGGCTTCATTGGGGTCCATCCTACACTTATGGCCCTTCCAAACTCCTCCCTTCTCCAGGAAGACTGAATCTTCCTCCTATATCTCCCAGACATTTAATGGAGAGGCAGTGAGTGACCTGATATAAATCCAAATACTGTGAAGCAACATTCATTTATTTATTTACTCAAATAAGTATTGAGTCTATAAATCTGTAGAGTCACTTTGAAAATTAAATGACTGAGCAGTTTAGAATGCCTAGTACAGTGTCTTGAATGCATAGCAGATAGTCAATTATGAGACACTTGCTCTAATTCATTAGTAGGGCTCAAGTCTAATAGGAGTAGATGAGATGGAAAGGTGCTGGATTTAAGCAGATGTGATCTATGTGGGGATAAAGGCTTAATCCTGAAAGACAGGAGGGTGGAAATAAAGGACAAAATTGTGTCGACATTGTAAATAGGTAGACTCAAAAATAGAAATCATCTTGTAGAGAATTGCCAGATCCTGGTGTGGAAGGATCTGGAAAAGTGTCAGCTCATGTGTGATAAACAGATAAGGAAGGGGGGATCATGAGGGTGCTAACAGTGAGAGGAGACTGACCATGCAGGATCTGCAGACAGAGGAAAATCCAGTCACATAATCCAAAGTGATAGCATCCAGGCAGGGTCTGTGTTCTGTAGGCTGAATGTCTGGGAAAAGGAGTCTGGAGAGGGGAGAGTATCCAGTCTGTAGATTTATTGTAAACAGAGATTGTCCAATCTGCTGTGTATCAATGCATTAGCCCAAACACTAAGGCTGGCCTCTTCTTGTGTTTCATCTCCTTTAATATTATCTCCCCAGTATCAATAAACATGTATTATTTGAGTATAATAACCAAGAGCAAGAGTAAATTCTTGAAAAGTGAGATAAAAGGGTGACTGAGAATGTGTGCACATGAGAGTCCTTTATCTCTCTGGGTGACTTCACATACACTCTTGCACTCAGCAGGGTTCATTTTGTGAAGATGTTAATAGATATGATGATAATTTAATAAGTCGGGTTTTAAAAAGCAATCTTGTCATTTTTTTTCTGTATCCAAACATGTTCTATAGCCACAACAATGAAGATAATACAATTAATTCAGTTGTATTTTTTCTCCAGAAGAGTCTCAAAATTCTTTCTGAGCCATTCTTTGAGCCAAATATATGTAAAAAAATATATGTTTTAAGTTTATTTTTAAACCAAAAATTTTATTTTTCAGTTTAATCACTCCACTCTTTCACGAGATTTCACTCTGATTGATGTTTGGCAGTTTCCAAAAGTCAAATCCTCCTTCAATTGGTGATGACATCTATCATCGGTGATATTCAATATAGGATGAGTTGGGAAAATATTTTTACCAATTTTCAATGGTAAGTTATAGAAGATGTGATTTTAAGTTGGGATAAAGATGTTCATGGTACCTGTGGAAATAGCCACTTTACATATGATTTTACAGACTCCCATTGTCAACTTTTCATTTCCTCTTTTTATTGACATACTGATTTTTTACACCTTGTAGGACTGATTTGATTATATGTAAAGCAAGAACATGTCAACAAAATAAAATTATTAGTTTTGAGGCAGTTACCTTGTGGTTTGTCTCATATGACTGTATAATTGGCTAGTTAACTCAGAAGAGTCTTCATGTTTGTTTGGATAATGATTACAATTTATTGCTTTTGTTACTATTTTTAGTGTTTACAGACCTTCTTCCATTTGATCGTCAGAAACATCATAGGATATTCATTATAGGATATACAGTATTTTCTATCTCTGCTTTGAAGATGAGGTCTGAGTTTATGAAGTTTAAGTGATTCGTACAAGTTATGTGGTAAAATGCAAGAGTTTTGGCTTAAACACATTTCATGAAAAAGCTCTTTCACTCTATGTGAGGCTGTAAAAGATTTTTCTTCCTTTAAAATGAAGTCTAGCATAAAAGACCAAGTCTAAAAATTTAGTAAAGAAGAAATCTAGGGAATACCAAATAGCAGGCTAATTTGTTTATGTGTATATTACACAAGTGTGAGTGCATGTGTATGTGTGTGCATACATGTCTGTGTGTGAGTGTATTTATTGGGTTGTGATATAGATTAAGTTAAATTAAATGTACCTGGTCTTCCTAGTTTTTTAATATACAATCCTTTAGGAAAGACACAGGAAAAACTAAAATAATGTGGCTATTTTTAATGCTGTCTATAAACCAGGTAAGTTCAGGCTTTTGAAAATATGTATCAAATTAAACAATCATCATTCTGCACAAATCTCTGAGTTTGACATTTCCATCCCTCACTGTTTTCACACAATTTCTGCTCACTTCTCTTTTGCTAATGTATAATTTACTCTTCCTTGAAAGACTGAAGTTTAAGGTTCATTTCTATCAAAAACTTTTTACAGATTCAACATGCATACACTGATTTTTTTGTCTTAACTCCAATGGTTCAAAGCTTCATAATTAATACTTCATGGATTAAAGCTTAATTTTTCTTAAATTATGTCTCATCCTTCAGTTTTCTATCCTTTAGGAAACAACATCATCATCATTATTTTTATTTAAACTTTTTTTTTTTTTGCAGCTGGCCAATGTGGGGGTCCAAACCCTTAACCTTAGAAAACAATCATTGAATGGTCATGTGAATTTAGGTATGTGTCCCTGCTCACTGTGCCAGCCCCACAATGGATAACAAAATGCTTCATGTCAGAGTAAAAATATAGCACTTTATGTCCACAGCGCCAACACAAAGTTTATCATGAAATAGGAAGCACAATTATTGCTTAATGGATTGATTATAATGGTCTATCTGGTACCTTCATTAAATTAATGAAACATTAGCAAACTTAGAAGAAGAGACATTATTTTAACGTCTAACTGTGTGTTATAATTGATGTAAAATTAACTCTATAACTAAATGAAGATATCTAAGGGAATTGAATGCAATTTGTTCACATAAGATTAAATATGTCTCCTAAAATAAAATATTATTACACATTTACTTTGCTCATCAATACTATTTTTGTCACAGATCAAGTTCAGTTTCCCTTTAAATTATCAATTATATGTGTAGACAGAAAATTAACATGACATTGTGTGTACCAGAGTGTGTGTATGTGAGTGTCAGTAAATACAACTAAAAAATATTCCTGATGAAACGCTTATAAGGGGAGGGAAAGAGCATACGGACTTTCTTTCTCAGTCACACAGGTACATTTTAGTAGACAACCATGGTACTTCATTTTCCAACACTTTTTTATGAGTAAACAGCGAGAATCTGGAATGGATTTCAAAAACACTTTGTAATAATGATTTGCCTTATCTGGTACAAAAAGACTGCCATGCCTTAGACTCTGAAAAATAAAAAGGGATAAGTCTAGTTATTTGGTTGCCTGGGTGACCTGGATACATGGTGGAGAGGAATGATAAAATAATACGTGGTTACAAAGTTCCACTGGGATAAAAATTGCCCATGTACAAGTTCAAATTCCATTTGCATTTTAAAAGAAGCACACTCTAAAATAATTTCTCTTCAAACATTGTTAAGACTGAATTTATTTTGTGTAACCCCCAGAGGACACTTTTCTGTTAGCAATTGAACACTTTTTCTTGTTGTACTGTTAAAGCCATTTCTTGAGTAAGTTGTGCCAAACTACTTATCAGAATTGTTTTGTGGTATGAAAATATTGTGTCACCTGCTTCTAATTCCAAAACAGTCTAAGTTATATTTCATTTAAAATTTCTTGCCAAAATATTCAGTTAAGAGAAAAATATAATTAGTCAAAACTATCACCAGAGTTTACAATCTGAAAGAGTTTTGACTGGTCCACAAGGGAATTGAAATGTTTCTATTTGTTGATGACATTTTCATTGTCTGAGATTCTAGAATACCCACAGTTGTAGGAAAAATACATAATTGAAATGCCATACATTGAACTGGACTTTGATGTTTGAGAAACAGAGAATAATAGAATTTTTTTTTAGCTGAAAGGCATCTTCAAAATTTACTCCACCTATCTTTTCATTTTATAGACAGGAAAAACAGAGCCCAGAAATGTTCATTTATTTCTACATAACATACAAGTTCAATTCTCCTGTCTGTTAGTCCAGAACTTTCTCCTTTACTAAGCAGTGATTTTCCAGATTAGAATACACATACCCTCATGTTGATAGTTTGTATTCTGATGCTCCAACATAAAATTACCCCACAGACCTGTGGTACTATCTCTCAACTGTTCCCAGGAAACAGAAGTATCTAGGTCAAGAGGGCCTTCAGCATCTTTACCTTCCAACTCTTAGGGACATTCTGTGGCTCTCTGGCTTACCTAGGACTTGACCGTGGCAGATGTCCTTTTCTGTAAGAGTGAAACATGCATGTCCGAATTCCCAACTACCTCAATTTGATGTTATGTGACTTAGAGAAAGTCAAATACCTTTTCTGGGGGTGAATATTCACATCTCTGGAAAGAAAATTTAACAAACTGTCATAATTGTTGTGCCTGGATGAAACCTATAGTAAATACTCAATAAATGGTACCTATTATTTTTATTATAAACTCAACATGATTTACTAGTATGGAGTTATTGCCAAATAAGGCTAATGTAGTGATGGATATGTTCATGGATATTATGTGTCTGGAAAGGGAGAAGTGATGTGTCCACTTCATTCTGGACAATCAGTACTCTGCCAGATTATATATTCCACTCTGTATATAATTAGGTTTTATAAAGAACATAAACTCACTTCGGCATGCTAATTGTTTTTTTCTCCTAAAGTATAAGTGAGTTTTTTCAAGTCAACTGATAAGTCACATTTGTCCCAAACATAAAACCTCAAGTTTCTTATTTTTAAAATAAAAAAAAAAAAATTACGACTACTTGAAGGGCTTCTGGGACAATAAATGATGACAAAATTATGAGCAAAGATTCTGATACACAGTATGTACTCTTTTAAAGATAGTCTCTTCTCTTGTCTCAGTTGCTGTTCTCGGCCACTTCCTTTTGTCATTCTGAAAGCATTCTTCCTTCTGCACCATTTTGTCCAAACTCTGTTACAGATGATAGCTAGCCAATCTGAGAAGTCTGTTCTCTTGTCTTTGCAGGTTTTAAATTCCCACACCCAGAAATAAAAATGAAAGGTGACTCTAAATAAATGTAATAAAGTTCAGCTTCGTGTTGATTGAGCCTTTGTCATTGGCCAGGCACTTGGTTAAACACTATGCATTTATTACTTCTTTTAATTATCAAAATATCTCTGTGAGTTATGTATTCTCATCATTGTCATTTTAGAAAAGAGAAAAATGAGACTCAGATAGATATAAGTCATGGTCCCAAACAACATAGCCAGTAAATAGCAGAGTTGAGAGTTGAACCTCTTCTGCCTGATGCCAAAGTCCAGGTTCATAATCGATTCTCTATAATGCCTCCTTCAAATTCTATCCATTGACAAGGATTCTCCCTTTGAGTCTAACCAAAAATTTGGAATCTCTCTTCTGTCTGATAGTCCTTTACACAATCCAAATTAATTATCATTGGATATGTGAATACTTGTTTCTCTAGGAGATAAACCCTTTTTAGGCCCTTCAGTACTTACACATATGACAACATGTCAAATCTTGTCAACATACTGGTCACTCTTCCCTGAACAGTCACAACCATTTTATTTAGGCTCCACTGAAAATATGAAACTCAAGAAGCCAACTATTCTATATTTGTTTATTTTTTCCCAGAGAAGAGTAAAAAAACAATCATGTTTATTTTTCTCTATTTTCATCTGGTGATTTTACTATTCGTTTTTGGAGATTCACTTGATACAATTAATCATAATAAAACCATATTGCAATTGAGAGATGAATTAATACCGTAAAAGCATATTGATTTATGCTTTCCTGTTTGCTATTTTTACAGCAGCCATAAAGAATAGAAAAGACATGTGGTGTTAGCTTAGCCATTTTTCCATTCATTCAATAAACATTTATGCAGCATATACCAGGCAAGAAGTAATGAACTAAGCACTGGAGATAGCAGAATGAACGAGGTATCTGCTTTCTCCATAGGAGGCTTATAGCTTAGTAGAAGAAAACAGACAAGAAAATAAAGAAGAGTAGATAAAGTATCATTTATTTGGTAATAGAAATCTGTATATATTTTTGTAAGAACACAGACAGAGAAGGATTATTATACCTTGAGAGAATTCAGTTAAAATAAAGGTGACGGTATTTTAATTAAATCTTGAAAGATTCATTGCTGATCAGGAAGTCAAGGTAGGGCAAGTTAGAAGATCAAGAAAATAAGACTCAGAAGTGGAGATATTTGGCCTAATTTGCTGAGTTAATTAGCAGCTGAATTAAAATTGGAGTCTACTGTGGACTCACCCTGAGCTCCTCTGGACGTTAAAGATTATTTCTGAATTCTTTTTGCACATTACTCTTACTGTAGGTCGCACCAGGCAGTTTTTAAACCTCTCTAGACTTCATTTCAGTGCTGGAGCTTCCAGGAGCCAACACAATATATCCCACAGCAAGTTGAAGTCCTGCCAGGTAGTAGAGGAGAGGCTGACTGCCCCATAAGAAAGAGAGTGCTCGGTTCATCCTGACTCAAGCTATCCCTCTAAAGGATTCCTTGAACCTTCTGAGAATGATGATGTTAGGCGGATACCTAAACCAGTACACAAGGATCTGCTTGCACACTACTGGAAGATTCCAGGGTAGGGAGAAGAAGAAAATGAAAGTATAGTAACTACTGTCATTCACTGAGTCAGCGACTAATTAAAGCAGGTATTATCCTATCCTAGCTGTGAAGTTTTAAAACATGTCTGCAATTTCTTTGACACTCCTCCCACAAAAAGTGAAATCTAATTGCTTGCCCCTTGAATTTATATCTCTGTAAAGTGATTCACTTCTAATGAATAGAATGCTATATAAATTCTACACTGTTTCTGACTGGTTCACTCTTTCCCTTTCTTTCTCTCAGATAATCAGGTCTTTGGAGCCCTGTACCTCAATGTTAGAAATTTAGCTCCCTTGAACTTAACATGCTTCAGGAGCCATAGGGAAATAGAAAGCCTAGTCCAAGGAGCTCCAGCTGTTCCATCTCACAGCTGTTCAAGTCTAATTGCCAGCATGGGAGGGAGTGAGACTTCAGATATTCCATCCCTGGCCTTTGAGCCACCCCAGCTGATGGTCAGAAGAGCAGAAAAGAAACTTTCCTCTCTGGTCCCTGTCCAGATTGCAGACAGGGAACAAAAGTCTTGCTGTTTTGTTTGAGGCACTCAGCATGGCTTGTTGAGTGGTTAGTTACAAAACCTCTGCACCTGGAACATCAGCACAGGTGATTCAATTGAGTCTCAGAAAAGGTCAGCCTTCACTGCCACAGAGCTAGCCATTGCAGAGCCAGGACCTGAATCCCAGTTTTCCTCTCATCAAAGCTGCTGTCTTTTTCATCATACCACATGGACTAATATATTTCATCTCAGCTGTAGACTCATGATGTTCTAGTTCTCTAATGTGGTGTCTACCACAGAGCACTCTGAATGTATAACTAACAGATTCCTGTTGGTACTAATAGTCACAAAGCTGTTATCTGGATGGCAAATTTACATGCAAAGAACATGTGAAACTGATATAATAGATAATAACAACCAACTGTTTATAGAATTTGTAGTTTAAAGGAATCTGACGTGTGGTAGCTAGTCTCCAGACAACTCCCTGTATATGCATGCTACTCTGCCCTTCAAAGGAAGGAACTTATATCTTCTCCCTTTGAGATAGTGACTGATCTGACCAAGAGAATATAATGTGATGTTCTGGGACTAATGAGCTGTTGACTCTGCCTCCTTACTTTTGAAACCCTTAGCTGCTGTCTGAGTCAGTTGGGGCTGCTGTAAGAAAAATACCATTGACTGGGTGGCTTAAACAACAGACATTTTGTTTTTTTCACAGTTTGGGAGGCTGGGAAGTTCAAGGTCAAGATGCCAGTAGATCCATTGTCTGGTGAGGGCCCTCTTCCTGGGTTAAGGTGGCCATCTTCCTGTTGTATCCTCACATGGAAGGGAGATAGAACTCTTCATCCCCTTAGCAGGGCACTAGTTCCATTCAGAGGGATCCACTCTCATGACCTAATTACCTCCCAATGGCTGCATATCCAAATACCATCACACTGGGGATTTAGGCTTTAACACATGGATTTGGGGGACTAAAAACATTCAGTCCATAACAGCCACCACAGAAGAAACCTAGACTTGGCTGCCGAAGAGAATGGTCACATGGCAAGACCACAGAGAATAACCTGCCACGTGGACAAAGAGGCCATTTGGAGTTCTGGTAAGAAAGACATGAGGCCCCAGCGATAGCCGTGATCTAACTGAAACACATGTAAGCCCTCAAGCAGGATCAGTAGAGAAATTACCCAGCTGAGCCCTGCCCAACCCTTGGAGTTGTGAAATACAATAAAATGGTTATCATTTTAAGCCTCTATGTTTTAAAGTAGTAATAAACTCAACAATAGCTAATCAAAACAGTACCTATTATTGTCTATTAATAATGCACAGAACAATGACTATCAACTATTGGGAGCAGCTGTGTGTCAAGTAGTGTGTAATCATCAATAAATTCTGTGATCGAAACCACAGTTATTATTCTCAGCACTCTTTAGATGTGGAACCGAAGTAGTTGACAGGTGAGATTTGTTGCCTCAGTTCATACAGTTAATAAGTAATAGTACTGGGCTATGAACCAAAATTATTTTGAATCTAGAATATTTTTATACTTGCTATGTTGTTCCTCACACCAGTTATCTTTGTTATTCATTTTTAAGAACTCTTAGTCACAGCTAATATCTTTTTTCAAGATGAGAAAACTAAGACACAGGGAAGTTAATGGGCAGATCAAAATCAAATCAAATAAATAAGTAAATAAATAAATAAATTTTGAAAATGACAGAACTGCAAATTAAATCTAGATTTTTTTAAACTCCAAATCACATGATTGTTTAATCAAGCCACAGCCACATTTTTATGCTCTATATCCCCTACCTTACACTCTTGAAGATCATTTTTCAGACAGTTTTTATACTTCTTAGGCTATATCAGAAATGGGATGACTGTGATAGTTATTCACTCTCAAGGTAGCCCACTGCAGCAGTTCTCAAATTTTTGGGATTCAGAACCTTTTGCTTTATTAAAAATTGTTGCAGACCTCAAAGAAAGTTTGGTCATAAGCAACCAAACTAACTGTTGATATGTATCATACTAACTATTAAGACAACTGAATTTCAAGGAATCATTACTTCACTTAAAATAACAATAGAAAATGCCTACAAGTTAACATGAATAAGATATTTCTATTAAAAATAACTATATTCTCCAAAACAAACAAACAAAAAATATTGGGAACAGTCTCTTTAATGACTACCTAGTAGAGCAGATTCTCATATCTGCATTTGCATTCAGTCCGTTACAGTCTCACATGTCCTGCAGCCCCTGGAAAACTCTACTGTGCATTTGTGAGAGGAGGAAAGTAAACAAGGTCATGTGTGTATACAAATTTTGAATTTATGGACCCCTTGAGAGGGTCCTGGGGAATTCTCACAAGGGGTTCCAGAACACACTTTGAGAATCGTGAGAGCACGTAGGCTTGCCAGAGAACAGGGAATGTGCAAAGGACAAAAGTCCTAAATGTACTTATGCAGAACCGAAGTGCTGAAAACAGCAAACAGTTTCTGCTCGATTAGATAAGAACATTAAGGTCATTTCTTATACAGCTTTACTCCCTTTCCTTTGTTTCTCAAGATGTTTTCCAGAGATTGCTCCATAGCTAATTTCATTTTGTTCCTTTGATAAATGATTGATTAAGTTGTTTCTTCTCTCGTATTTCCTTTTCTCTACAATAAAAGCTGCAGCAAGTACCGACTCGGGGCTGCACCTTGTTTCTCCCTTCTTGAGGGAGTTGTCTCAGTGCAGTCTCTTAGGGCTTCTCATTGCTCTTAATATTTGGGCTCTGAGTGATCTTTTCATCTCTGTCACACAGTGAGAAGTGACCGAGAACCCCTAGGTTGGAGGAATTTTGCCCAAAATGTACCCAAGGGGAACTAATTGTCCTGATGTGAAAAGAAGTTGGAAAAACATACATGTTTTAATAAAGTAAACAGATTCCTTTATTCCTTGATCTCTCCGGGCCTCTAATAGGTTAGTGCTTATTTTAACTTTCTTTAAGAAGATTTTGGTGTGCAGAATTCTCTAATTTACTGGGTCATGGAACTATCCCATACCACATTCATCTCACCCACCCTTCTTTGTCTCAGAACATTTAGTAGAACCAGTTCTCAGAAAATTATACTTGCAAGTGGATGCTTTACAGACACTTTGAGAAGCAAGTTGCTTTCCTAGAGAAATCATCAATTATGTTTCAGTTTCTCTACATCTTCTAGGAAATGAGAAGGTCTTGAGTCAACTGGAGGCCTCCTGTTCTGTAAAGATGATCAAGGTTTCTGAATGACTTGGGCAGTGTGAGCACCTCACTGGACTGACCAGACCCCTAACAGTGAAGCTGTCACCCAAGGATGAAAGCTTCTGGGTATTCAGAGGTCCATCCAGAATTTAGTGGCATGTTTGCTCAGGATGAATTTAGTGCATGGGGGAAAGAAACAGGAGCTGTACATTCTGTGAAGTGACCACAGCTAATAGAGTAGAATAGACATCAACTTGGGAAGATTTCCATTTTGAGCTAGAGAGCTCTAGCATAGCATTTGACTTGGCTTTGTTCTAAACTTCAAAAGCGTGGGACATGGGTTATTGCCTTCCTCTCTGCTTGAATCTTATTGGGTAAGAAACTTATTCAATTGGGTTGAATCTTCGTGCTGTGAGTTAAATGACAGAAACTATCCACCTTTCCTATGGAGCTCCAGCTTGAAATCCCAGGCACTGTGATGACAAATTTTTCATTAGATATTGGCTTCTAAAAATAACTTTAAAAAAAAATTTCACAAGGAAAATTTCTATTTTAAAGGTTACTTTCTTTTCATTTTATAGTTTTCATTAAAAAAAAAAAAATATATATATATATATATATACACACACATGTTTACTAAGTCCCAAGAATTATTTTTGGTCCTGGTGATACAGTGGTAAATAAAATAGAAACTTTTTCATCCTTTGAACAGCGTAGAGTTTTCTACTTCAAAGGTAGGATTTCTCTTGAACTTTATCTTGCTCCAGATTCGTGGCAATATTTATCAGTGATGCCCCTATTCCATGGGTCTTACCCAATATGATTCAAAAAGGAAATGAACTTATGCATGTGCATAGATTGTTACAAAAGAGGCCTTGGAGATAAACACTTCCCCAAAAAGCCAAGTATATTCTCCAAAGATGTCTAAAGCCTCAGTATCTTACAACATCCAGAACCTCTAATAGGCAATTAAGCATTCATTATTATCACATCCCTCCAAATTTTATAATATGATTCCGGACACAGTAAGACATTACCTGTGTTAATAAAGCAGGGAATTGATTACTCCAGGTTATTGTAAAGTGGTTAAGATCACAGACTCTGGAATCAAAAGTTCATATCATATGCCTACAGCTCATTTCACAACCTCTTTACTGGTGGCGTCATTTTGAACAAAATGACAAATTTCTAGAAGTCTCAGTACTTTCATTTTTAGAAAAAAGAGACAAATGTGGACTTTCTCTGGTACCTTAGAATTACTCAATAAGTGATAACTATGAATTAACTGTTTTTCCCTCTTGGATTTCCATTTTAATTTTTATACTTGAAAGTCTTTATTTTCCTTGAAAATTCTCAGTTATAAAATAAAACGATACCCTCATAATTCTAAATGTTCCATCTCTAACACAATTGGCTATAAAAAGGTATTTAGTGAATTAAAGTTATTTTAAAGAATACAAGAAATCCACATTCAGAAAAGATAGTTCTGTCTTTGTGTAATTAAAAAATATTTTTTTCAGTGTTGACAATCACTACCAATTTGGAATAAAACAATAAAAAAGATTAAGAAAAGTTATGAGAGAGAATTTAATTCACAAATCAGTGGATAGCCAAAAGCTACTGGACATTGTCTAAGATCCTCAAGGCAAGGCCAAAGACCCCTTGATCGTCCAAATACTTTAGCTTTCTATCACTTGGTAAATTTGACCCTGTCCTCTGTCGTATCTTCTAGAGCTGCACAGGGGAGTTGGCTTTTTAGTCCAATGTGGCTGTAGCTTTCGTAACATTCATGGATTTCTCTCTTCACTGCATTAGGTAAAAATATCTTTATCCTAAGTTAATCAAAATAAAAATGCCAGGTCATATGGTTTATTACCCCATGTCAGAAAAAGGACTGGCTCTAAATATTTTTCTTCTATAAATAAATTAGTTTAATTCTTAGAAAATGAATTTTATTATTAGTGTTTTAAGGTCATAAAATGTGATTTTTTATGAACTCATCAGTAAGTACGTATCGAGATACCTGCTCCCCTACCTGTAGTTACCTAGGAAGGTTGCAAATGCTTTACAATGATGTGGTCATTGCTCAGATTGCAACCCAGTGGTTAAATGTACAAGATCTATAGACAAGCTACCCAGATTTAAACCCTCGAAGTATCATTTTACCACATGTGACCTCAGTTTCCTCATTTGTAAAATATGAATATTTATTGTTCTTGGTCTTAGGGATGTTTTGAGGAGAAAATGAGCAGTGTCTAGATCTTGGATAGCTTTCAATGTATTTATTATGATTATTAATTATTATTGCTATTCGACAATCACCCTTATATTATCAGCCATAGAGAACAGAATTAGTCATTTATAAAAGACTGTATGTGGAACATAAGCTGTGTGCCTGGCCCTGTACTAAGACTGCTATTTCTTATCTCTTACATCTTATAAAGTAGGGATCTGCAAGATTCAGTCTTAAAGCACTGGGAAAATTAAAGAAACACAGTTCAGCAAAAAATAAATAAAAAATAAAATAAAATAATAATAATAATTGCAAAATATTACCTTTTACTTCCATTTTTAAATATATGAGAGACCAAATATGTCTTTTAAGAAGACATATTATTTTCCTTCCCTTCTTTAAATACACTTCTATCACACACCACCACAGCTCTGGAGCATCTTCTTCCCAGGACTTTCAAATTTCTCCTCAGAACCAAGCCCCACATTGCTGTTTTCTCCCAATACCCATTCTCCATTCTTCATTTCTAAATGTAGATCTACATCACCTCTCACCAGCAAGAAAAAAATGTTATTTCTTGAGGAGGAACAGGAACAGGAAGGGAAGTGAATGAAAATTGATGCGGAAATTATCAATGCTCTTTGGCAACTGGAGAAAACACATCCAAATTAACAATATTTTTGCAGTTACATTGGGTTTATCTTCTTAATCCATCTCTGAAGTAGGTATTATTACAACTATTTTATTGGTAAGAAATTTGTAATTCCCCCCAAATCTTCATCTATTAAGCCATAGAGCTGGATTTGAAATGCTGGTCTATAAAATTTTCAAAATCAATGTTTTTCTCACTATATTATCTCACATTATGGTCTTTACCCTATGTCAGTGTACATATTTTGACACCAAAAAATACACTAAAAAAATCTTTGGAGACAAGCCTCATGTGGTCCCACTAGGGGGTACATACTTTTTTGACATACAGTCTTGTCTGGAAATAATCTCAGCTCTTAACTGCAGTCCCTACTCATTCATTCTTTCTGATATCTTAGGTCTTCTTGTTCATAAGATTAGGCCATTGTTCATTTTCTTAGATCATCCATAACCATCCCATCACATCTTTGGTTGTTATGGTTATTACCATGTCCTCATTTAGCCCTTATGTTTCTGTGGCAAACACTGCTGGTTCTTCTTTTCATTTCTAAACCAGGCCACCAATGTGACCACTAAAAAGAAAAAAATATATATCCTTACCACTTTAGAATGTAGTGACTAGAAGAGAGTCTGGGCCATTAATGCTCGGTGTCTTAATCTGAGCACAGATTGCGTTGATATGCTCTATTCGTAAAAGTTTATCAAACTGTGCACTTATCGTACATAAATCTTCTGTCTGGTATGTGAATTATTTCTCTGTCTAAAGTGAAAAAAAAAAGAAAGAAAGAAAAGAAGAAAGTTACAGCAACAACAAAAACCAACTTTTTGCAGGTAATGGTGTCCATGTGATCCAGTTTTAGATGTTAAGACATAAGCAGAATTCTACAGGATGGGCTTTGTGGTAAGACTGTTGTTTCTATGATAGATGACTCAACATCCATGATTTTTACCATTTACCCATCTCCATTCCTCTTTTTTCATCTTGAGACTCAAGCATCAATCTACCTCTAGGTCCCATACCCTGGAACCAAGAATAAAAGCCATATGCTAACACAATAAAGCAGAGGGAACATGGGTCTTGACTTCTTTCACATCTGTCCTGGATTGCCTCTTTGAGACTTCCTGTTATTTGAGAAAAATATATTCTTTAATATCTATAACAACAAAGTCTTCCTTCCTTCCTTTTTTTCTTTCCTTCCTTCCTTTTTTTCTACTCTTTATTTCTTTTTTACACTTAGCCAAATTCAGTCCTAGCTAACTTTCCAACCTTTCCTGAGAAACTCAAATATTCACTCTTGATCATATTTTTTTTAAATAAAACCCCACCACTATTATGGCCCAACTGTGCAAAGTTAAAATGTTTTATAGATGAGACTA
Organism: Cynocephalus volans; assembly: GCF_027409185.1. Lineage (NCBI taxonomy): Eukaryota > Metazoa > Chordata > Mammalia > Dermoptera > Cynocephalidae > Cynocephalus > Cynocephalus volans. The sequence goes on from NC_084468.1 coordinate 16,572,304, forward strand.
AAGAAACTAATTAAGTGCAACCTCAGTGGGTATATCTGGACAGGTTAAGTCCCTTGCTGAGCATTATTAGTTACTTACACAGGTCATATTACAACGAAGGTTTTCAGACTGTATTTTCTACCTTTGAATTCACTATCTCCAAATGCTGGAATTATTTCATGCCTAATACATTGGAAGTCATGCTTTAAAAATCATGCTTTAAAAAGATCCAAAAGTAAAGTAAATATACTTCACTGTTTGGTTAAAAAAAAAATAGTATGTAAACTGAGACTGAATATCCTATATGTCTCATAAACTGAATGAAATTCCTCAAAAAGGAAATTTTTACTGTTCTGCGCTGAGCAGCATTACTATTCCAAGTAGATGTTTTCCTAAGAAAAGTCATTTGAATTATAGCAGCTATTTCTGCATATGAGTTTTGGTACTAGAAAAAAAATTAAAGTAAATAAAGTTGGTCACTCAGCAAATGTCACATGTGTACTTTCAGTTGTTCAGGCCCCCCAATTTTGAAGTCAGATCTAATTCCTGTGTTTCTATCACTGTGCACATCCAAGCCATCAAGTGCTGTCTTCTGTACTGTCAAAATACATGCAAAATCTGTCCACTTTTCCACCAGCACCCAGTTCCAAACCACATCAGTTCTTTTGTAGACAATTGCAATAGCCACTTTCTTCCAACTTCTGTTCTGGGCCTTGACCCTTATCTCCCCTCCCTGCAGGTAGAAATCAGTTCATGTCTCTGCTCCAAAACCCTCCTAGATGTTCCCATTTCATTCATGTTATGATGGATAAGGTTTTATTTCAAAACAAAGTCCTTGAATAATCTGGCCTACTGTTATCAAACTTACATCTTACCACTTTTCTCTTATTTTATCAGGATGTGCTTTTGACCCAGGGGCATTGCACTTGCTGTTCCCTCTGCCGGAAACACTTGTCCCCAATGACATGGTAACTCTTTCATTCTCTTGTTCTGTTCAGAAGTTGAATCAAATTGTCCACAATTTATCCCAATTACTGTCCTCTTCCTCTTTTCTCAATCCCCTTATTTGGCTTCTTATTAATTTTTTTCATATTACATATCATGAGAGTTAGTATATTTTAATTTATCTAATTATTTTCTGCATAAAATGTAAGCTGCATGCAAGCAGTTCTGTTGCACATTTTGAGTACTCAATAAAAATGGGCTGAATAAATAAATTATTTAAGGAATGAATAATGTAAAATTCTGCTTCATCTTGGAACATATATTCAACTTTTGGAACAAAAGTTGGGGGAAGAAAAGAAAAAAAAAAAAATTGAAGATATCTGCTTCCTTGGAATTCTTTGTGAAAGCCATCCTGACAGTTCTTTGTCAACTGCCCAGTGCTAACAAGGTAGTTACTCAGGACCCCATTCATCAAGGTTAGCATTCCACATGCAGTGAGAGGAGGAAGCCAGCCCTCCGAGCTGACAAACAACTCTCCCTGCATTACTGACCTGTGGCTGCATATCACCCAGGAGGATCCCTGCCCACAAATGACAGACCCTCAATTTCAGTCAGAAGACACAGGACAGGTAGAGAAAGAAGCTCTGTTTTGCTGCTTCAAAAGAAAAAAGAATGCCCAGAGTTTTCTGGTTTAAGATTTATGATTATGAATCTGATAAATCATCAGAGGTAAATGTGGTTTGTTTTTCTCTCTCTCTTGCCAAAGTTTATGCCCCTCCAGACTGCCATAAATGTCTGTAGATTGCACTATCTTATCACTGCAGGAATGGTGCAGAACTATGTGAAATACTCATGGAAATCCCATTCCAGCCTCCTCACCTTCCTCTGACTCTTCCTTTTCATGCTCACTTCTTTTTTCCCTGTCATAAAGCATAAATACACGCCCATGCATATCTACACACATAGACACACAAACACACAGACAGATACTGCCATTTTTTTCTTGGTAGTTTTGGACATGTTTTGCATGAGCCGTTTCCACTGTGAACTTTGACCTGCTTATCCAGGCAATGCATTCCAGGTTTTAGGGGAAAGGGTTTTTAATGAAACTATCTTCTTAAGAAAGCAAGTGATGGTGCTTTATTCAAACATGTCTAATTCTTACAAGGTTACATAAATAATCTAAGACAAGATCACATTCAATTTTGTTTTTCTTTCTGCAATTGAACTTTTTTTTTTTTTGGCTTTTTTTTCTTTCTCATGTGGGGTCATACCATTAGGGGATCCATGGATTAAAGCAAAAAATTTGGAAATGGGCCAAACGTATTGAGTTACCATTCCAGTTTTCTAACCCCTTCAGAGAAAACCACTGGACACATTATTTTATAATATGAATATCTGATTTTATAGGCTGAAAATTATTACCTGAATGTTTGATTTTAAAATATTTTCAAAACTTCTGGTCATTCCACAGAAAATTTGATCTTTCTTATGTCAAAAACAAAATCACCCTTTCTAGTAATAGAATGTTAATACTTTCTTTTCAATTTCCTGGACTAGAGATGTGTGAACAGTGAAGTACTCAAAATATATGTAAAATGTAACTAAGTTTTGGAAAAGGAAGCCAGGCATACAAGGTATTTTATGGTTTTTTTTCTCATCTCATTCTTACAGTATTTCTACAAGGGAGGATTATGACACCCAGTTTATAGATGAAGACATGAACGTTCAGACAAGTGGGCTGGTTTTTTCAGTGGTACCTAGCTGGCATGTGGAAAGCTAATGCCCAGAAATGGGTCTGACCCAACCTGTATACATGAGACAGAGAGCTCTATGAGGGTTCTGACTTGGAACTCCAATCACTTTATAATACCTCTGTGGGTTTTAGGTTTCTTAGAATATGTGATCTGGAGAACATTGTAAGAAATCTTTGTAGAAGACGTAAAATCTGAAATGGATTTTAAAGGAAAGGTGATCTTAAAACAATTGTAAAGAAAGATGACAAGGGTAGAAGGGATAAAAGAAAAATAAATACTCTAATGAGAAAAAGGAAATGTATGGTTGGGTAGACAGAGCCTAGGTCAATTAAAGCTATAATTTGTTGAAAGCAAATCTTATGACTAGAGAGATGATTGGGATTAGGAGGTGAAATATTCTGGTAAATCAGGCTATAAGGATTCTGCAGATATAGGGGAGACCCTAAAGATGTTGTGGAGGGAGTGACATATGCAAAGCAGCTAGTTAGAATTATTCATCTGACGGTAGAGTGTGGGGAAATTAAAAGCTAGCAAATAGATATAAAAGTGCAATTTGAAACATGTTACAATAGACTAGACCAGATGGTTGCAGTTACCACAGCTTTGTGGAGAATGTCTATACAATCATGGGCAGAACAGTTTGCACATCACAGAAAATGAATATTATGTGTCCTGAAGTTTTTGTTGCCATGGATGCATTTACTCTTTCCTTGTTTAACGAGCACCTCCTCCAGTCTAAGGAGTTTGGAATACGTAATGGACAGATAGAGTCCCTGACCTCAAAGGGCTTGACGTCTACCTAGTAAGAGACAAGCAAGTAACAAAACAGTTGCAATACACTATGCTTATTACTCTAAAGGTGGTAAATATAAGGAGCTACTGGAACATGCAGAAATCTATTGCTATTGCAGTTTTACTGTATCTTTGATCCACAAGTTATTTGGTACTGTTTTGAACTAGATTTTAGGTTTGATTTTAATTTCCAAGTGCTTGATAAATGAATAATAGTGAAAAAAATAGTAGAATGCTAATGAATAAAACAAAAGCATAGATACAGTTGTACTGGATAACCAAACACTCCAGGATTAGGTGGCAACTTTGGAGAACAGGGTGGGCCTGACCGTGAAGTATATAATACTTCATGTCTCCAAACAGCAGTTCTGGAACAGCTCCTAATAGTATCTCGACAACCACTAGTCACAGTTGTAATTTAGAAGCAAAAGCAATTATTGAGGGGTATGAGCACGAGGAGGCAGTTTTCATGGTCAATTAAAATGTTTTGATAGTGAAGTAGATTTCAAGATAAATTAACAATTAAAGCATCTTAGATTTGACACCTAAAGTTACAGTGAAAAAAATGTGAAGGTCTGCAGCTATATTTTTCTTAAGATGAATATGTTAGTTTGTTAAAAGCAAATGAGTAATGACAGAATGAGTTTAAAATAAAATAGGAGTCAGTTTAACATATCTGGCAAAAGCAAAACAAAGGCCAGAGTGAATTAGGATATCAGAAATCTCATCCTGACTGCAGTGATATTCTAGATGACCTTGGGAATGAATAATGATCTAATATTAGCTAACATCTATAGAGTTTCTTTTTGTTCTCTTTTTCTCCATTCACTCTGTCTCTATTAAATATCTACTCACCAATATGTCTGTCTAACTCCCAAGCCTCCCTTCTCATTACAGATCTGTTAAAATTTCTATGGAGAAAGCATAGCCAAATAGTTAAAAATGTAGGCTTTGGAGTCACAGGTCCCTGAATTCCAAAACCATTCAGTATCTAAAATGACTTTCCCTTTTCATCCTCCTTAGTTTAAGTTTCTTCATTTATCAAGTGAGGATAACAATGTATTGCCTACTTCCTAGAGCAATCTTGAGAATAAAAGTGATGACGAATATGAGATACTTAACACAGTGCCAAACATATGGTAAGGAATCAATCATGTTCTTTATTTTTATTATGTACTAAGCACTTAGAATTGATTTCTCAATTTAACGTCTCATATACTCTTTCAAATGTGTTGTAATTACCTATAATATTAAAGGGTAATAGTAAACTCCCTTCCTATCTATAAAATTCTGTAACTCAGTGCTATCTTTATGCATTCAAGTTACCAAAGCTCTTCTGAAGTGATCTTTGGCTCTTGTACACTGAAAACTCTTAAACTAGGAATACATGCTCACACATACACACACATACACAATCATACACATGCACACCTTAAGGTCAACACTTCATTTTTATGTCTCTTCCTTTTATATGACTTACTGATGACAAATTGGTAAGAAATCCCAGGAACTGTATTGTTAAAGGATCGAAGCTAATATCATGATCTGTGCAATTTGACCTGGTTTGGAGCCACATACACAGTCTGCTGCTTAGTTTCCTATCATGCTTTTAACATAGTCCTGCCCATGTCTCATATGGAGGGAAAGCACAGAGCAAAGAAGAACAAAGAGGGAATTACCATCTGAGTAACAGTACTATATGCATTCATCTTTTTCTCTCTTTTTATAGAATATCTTAGATGTAATGGGTATCAAGATTATAAGGAAGCCACAAAGAATAACAAAAAGATTAATTCCATACAATAAAGAAGTATGTATGAACAACATCAAAGATGAGCTCTTTACACTTGCTATATTTTATAGCAAACATTGTAATATTTTGATTAGGGATCAAAATGGCCTATAGTTCCCTTGAAAAAATATTGTAAAAGCTTTTATGTCTAATGAAAAGACTCAACGAATATTCAATTTTATAACAGTACCAGATAAAATAGTCCTAGCTATTTTGTAGTTCAAGGACAGATTTTTCTTATAAAATGCTTAGACTAGGCACTGTCCTTTGAAGCTGCAGTAGAATTCAAATTTGAAAGCAGCAACTCTTAATTTTTGTGGGTATCTCCTCCTGTGAGTATATGATGAAAGTTATGAATCCTTCCATAGAAAGAATATACATATGCACATATATCCAAAATATCTTAGAGTTTAATATCCCTATTTCCCACTTTTCTGAAGTGCTTTTATTAACTCTTGAGAAGTCCTGAACCTCCGATTTTGAGAATAATATTTTCTAAAGCTAAATGATTGTCCCAGGAAATCCGAATTTTTGCTTCTCACTCTACTACACAAAACAATCAAGAAAACTGTGGAATTTCAAAGATGATAGATTTTTAGAGGCAGATTATATGTAGTTTGTTAATTCAGAAGAGAATACAGAAAACTAAGTCATTCTGAAGGATAGAGATAGTTCATTGAAATTTCCCTTTGTTTTCTCTCAGAGATGTCCCCTAGCTGTGTACAAGCTTCTTAGAGATAAGACTGAGACAAACCAGGGTCTGGACAAAGAAAACAGACTTCGATATTAATTGTATATGAAATCCAGGAATAGGTCAGGCCCAAACATAACAATAAAAAAAGTGGGAAATTTTCAATAGAAAAAGTTGGCCAAAGCAAACAATGCCCTACTTCTTCCTCTGACTTCTTTGCAGTCCATGGTGAGCTATTAACATCATGGTAGACTGAACAAAAATTCTCAGGATGTGAACCATCCCAAGAAAACCATGTCAGAGCCACAAGCCTACAGGCTGATAAGGCCAGAAAAGTCTTTGAATCAGTGAGACTATTACCTGCTCCCTTTGGGCTACCATCTTTCTTATTGTCTCCTCCCCAAATTTCATTGTCACAAGCCAAGATCTGTTTTCTATCCAAAGAAGGCTAAAGTACACACAGGTGGCTTTACCGTCTGTGACCATGGAGGTCCAGCCAAAACAATGCTCTTTCTGGATTGACCGGCTGAAGGATTTGGATAAATAATAAGAGATGCCTCAGAGACAGGAGCAGAAGCAGAGACTGTTTTGAAGGTGGGGTGTGTGTGAACAGCAAAAAATACATAGAAGTATGAGTGATTCTCTCCTCCTGCCTTCCTCTTGCCTCTCTTCTCTCCTCATACCATTACATGATGAACGGCTGATGACATAAAGGCAATCCACCATAAATTGCACAGTCCTAATAAGAACAAATGATTAAAACCTGGAATTTGTATATTTTTGCTTTTCTTTTCTTCTCAAGACTGTTTCTGTTTCTTTCTATTTTCCCACTGAATCTTTCTCCTGGGCTTTACACTTAATAATTCATGTCAGAAGGTATTTCTTATTTTTCCCTTCCTTGGGATGATACAGACATTTAAAAAGAAAAAAAAAAAAAAAACAAACAAAAAAAACATTGGATCCTTATGCTAAAAAGTCAGCCACAAGAGCTATCTTTTATTTTCTTTAAGTGCTTACTATGTGACATATACTGTGCTAAATATTTTACATGGACAGCTTGTAATCATCACAACAATTCTGCAAGTGACTTTTGTTATATGAGTTTTTGGTGGAAGAAACTGAGACTTGGAGATTTAAATGACTTGACAATCTCACCTGTGAAGAAGGAAGACATAGAAAGTACCTCCCAAGAGGACCAGATAGTTTGTGAATTAATAAAAGCCAGAATTAAGGGACCACATACTATATGCCATAACTCTTCCAGTACTTTGCATATGTTAACGCTTTTATTATTACCAGAATTAGAACAGGTGGGTCTAAGTGCTAGTCTCATATTAACAGATGAGGAATCTATAAAACAGAGAACTCAAAGTCAAGTTGATAAATGTGTGATTTTAGCTGTCAACCTGACTAGGCTACAGTGCCCAGTTTTTGGGTCAAACACCAGTCTAGATGTTGCCATGAAGGTATTTTTTAGATGTGATTAACATTTAAATCAGAGACTCTGAGAAAAGCAGATTTCCTCTCATAATGCGAATAGACCTCAGCCTCTCTGCTGAAGGCTGCAAGAGCAAAGACTGAGGTTTCCTGAAGGAATTCTCCTCAAGACAGAAACATAGAAACCCTGTCTAAGTTCCAGCCTACTCCTCTGCAGAATTCAGACTCAAAACTGCAACCTCAGACTCTTCCCTGAGTTTCTAGCCTGCCAGCTTTCCCTATGGATTTCTCACTTGCCAGCTCCCACAACTGTGCGAGCCGATTCCCTAAAAAAAACTTTCTCCCTCTCTCTCCCCCTCTCCTCCTCATCTCTCCCTCTCTTTCTTTCTCTTGCTCTCTCTCTCTGTATCTTTTTCTTTCTCTCCCTCCATCTACACACAGCTGCCTTCTAAGATTAAGACAGTGTCTGGAGAGCAACAGCAAATGTGATTGTGATGCTGAGTGTGGCAAGGGAGACCAACTGTCCAACTAAAATCTCTGCTTCCTCTTCCATAGTGTATACCTGTCTCTGGGAAGAGTCTTCTCAGCTGGGAACTTCATTTAACAACTTTTTGCACATAGGTGAGATAAGGTGAAAATCTTGCCCAAGAAATGTGAGCAGAGATGAGGTAACTTGACCAAAATAGTCGAAAATAATTAGATCTTCTCCAAATTGTCTTCCCACTTCTGATTGACAGTTTCACAGAACCCCAAGATCTCAGAGAATGATGGGACCACAAAATAAAAAAGGTTCTGTTCTTGAATTTTTACAGGTGGATAAGCCTGCCACCAAGAATGCCCATCTTGGACAGTTCATATAAACAAGAAATAAATGTGTAATGTGTTAAGCAGCGGAAATTTTGGTGGTCATTTGTTGGAGTCCCTACTTCACCTTAACTAAAATTAGGACACAATAATGATTAAAAATATAATAACAATAACATTTTCCTGAGCATATAAATTTATTGCGTAGAGTCACTATTACAATGGAGATGCAGTATCTAGATCTAGTGCTGTCTATGTACCTGTCCATCTATTACACATTAGCTTTTGCTTTCATAACAAATAACCCTAATATTTCAATTGTTTTAAAAGTAAAGTTCTGTTCATCTGCACAAGAACAGCAATCTACAGTTAGATTAGGCTGGTCTGGGTTGTTCCAGGCTTCTGGGCTACATTGAGCTTAGCTCCTTGTGTCTTCTAATTTCAGAAGCAAGGCTAAAATACTACTTCTGTCTGAGGCGTAGTTTTCTTATGGTGGAGGTCAAGAACAAGAGAGACAGAAACACAGTACATTTAAAGCTTTGTCTCACATGTGGTATACGGTACATGTGTTCACATTTAATTGTCCAAAGGAAATGACAGGTCTAAGCTCAAAGGTAATTGGGCAGAAAAGCATATTCTGTGTTGGACAAGATATGATAATTGCAGATAAGAAATAAATAATTATGAGCCAATAATACAATCTACTGCATTTGGGGGGGTCCATATTCTTTGCATTATAACAGTTTAAGAATAGCTAAGAAAAAATATTTTAAACATCATCGTATGTGGATACTTCAAAAAGTTCATGGAAAAATCAAATTGGAAGATAATAGTAATCTTGTCACAGACTTTTTGAAGTATACTTGTATACCTTCTAAAGCTACTTAACTAACAGAGTGATCAATTGACCTTATGGAAAGGTAATCTAGGTCCTAAACTACAAAGACCCACATTGAAGACAACATTTTAAAGTGGGATATTGGAAAAAAATGTAGAATATTTTTAAGAAGATATCTAAGCCATTATAATAAAAAATATGTGTTTTTCTACTCTTGCAAAAACATTCATAGAAATCACTGAAATGGAGTAATTTTTCAACTCTACAAATTTGTGCAATTCCATATGTGGTCAAATTTACTTATTGAAGATTTGCTGAATAGAGATGGGCAATAAAAGGTACTGAATTTTATAACTGAGGTGTTTGTACTAATCACGCCCACCCACTCATAACCCTCAACCAAGGCTCTCTTCCTTTTCTGCCTCCTTATAACATCTGGCTAAAAGAACAGAAATATATTCTTTGAAAACCACTTAGTGACTATGGCCACTCATGGTTGAAATCAGTCATGTAATTTAATTTATCTAGCTATTTTTGAACCATCCAATTATTTGATGAAATTCAATTTGACGTCTGCTTTGCTTTCAGTTCAAGCTAGAGTAGTGTATGTGTGTGTAATATCCTAAGCCCTAAGTTTCACTTACTGGTATCAGTTAAATAAAACATTTCATCTAAACAATTACATTAACCTAATGATGACTGGTTAGGTAAGTTTTCCTCTTTTCACTCAGATATTCAGATGTTGTGGTCTTACATAAAAGACATCATATAAATATAAAATCACCTAAAATAAATTAGACAATTAAACAATTATTGAGAATAAGCAGTTAAAATGTTTTTAATTGATTTACTTAAATTGGTGGTGGGCAGGGGTATACAGACTCTGTGATAAGTTTAAAAAAATTGCATACAGCCTTCATTAAATTTAACCTCACCATCACATATTAACATAGATGCTATAATATCAATCTGTTTATGAGGCTCAGATATACTAAATGATTCTAACAGTTATATATATTAAAATACAGTCTGTTTTTTCCTAGTTTTACCAGAGTTTCTTCTGTTTCACAGAAGAAGTGATACCTCTTTTACCTTATGTTTTTAGCCTGTGACTAGACCCCAAATAATGATTATAACAAGAGATATGAACTTCACCCTTGGACAGTTGATGGGGTAATCTCTGTGACATCAAGATAATTTAGACAGCTAAATTTGTGCATATCAAGCAATTTAGACAGCTTTAAAACAGTCACACACTATTCATGGATATAAATAAAATATTTACATTGCAGTTCAAAATGTATACAAAGCTATCTATCTCCAGGCCAATGGCTTAAGGAGAAATTAAGCAGCTTGGTCTGTTTCTAAGGATAATATCATATGACTTCTATCTGGAGTTTCATTCTCACTGTAGTGGTAAAATGGGTGAGGTGCCTTCCTTTTCGTGTTTTGTAAGTTGGAATACACTGTAAGAACTTAATTCTAGAAGAACTTAAAGCAATAAACCCTCACAGCTTATTTAGTGGTATTTCTAAAAAGAAATTTCTAAATTCTTGCACAGTAAGCAGCTATATGGAAGGAAACATATAAAAGGAAGAAAAAAATTTAAAAATAATACATTTGAAACAATAATTAATACAATAATGGATGTTTCGATTTCAAGCATTCATGATAAAGTTAATATTGCTTATAATCATGAGAAATTGAAAGGACGATCAATATCCAAAAACAAGGAAGAGTTACTCAAATTTTAACATATCTATAAAATTTGACATTAGAAAATTATCAATGCAATATGCTCTTCACAGAACATATTGTGTAAACAGTGCAATTCTAACTATCAAAATATAGAGAAAATATGGAAAAAGAATAAAACATAAAATGTTAACATAGGTGTTTTTGAGTAATAGGAACTTGCATTTTCCTTTTATTTAACAAATATTAATATAATACTAGGCAGCAGGCACGGTTCTAAGCATATTGTGAATGTTGATGTAGTTAATCCTCCATATGGTAGAGGAACTATACATTAGGTTTCTATTGCTGTGTAATGAGTTACCACAAAGTTAGCAGCTGAAGAGAACATCCATCTGTAATGGCACAGCTTCTGTTGGTCAGGACTCAGGCATGGTTTAGCTGGCTTCTCTGCTCAGTGTCTCACAAAGCTGTAATTACACTTTGATAGGGGCTGAATCTTTATCTGAAGGCTCAGCTAGAAAATAATCTGCTTCCATGCTTATTCCGATTGTGGGCAGAATTTATTTCCTCTGGCTTTATGACTAAAGGTCCTGGCTGCTACTGACTGTCCGTTGGAGGCAACCCTCAGCTCCAACCTGCCATCCACAGCTCCCCGTCACATGACCCCTCCATAGGCCATTTCAACACAGCTATTTGCATTCTTCAGGTCAGGAGAGAATCTCTCTTGCTGCAGTCTGCTAAAAAAAAAGACTTATATAATGTAATGTAGTCGTGGGAATGACATCCCATCCCCTTTGCCACATAATGTACCACAATCAATGGAATGACATCCCATCATTTTGCTGTATTCTGCTCATTAGAAGCAATCCATAGGATCTGTTTGCACTCAAGGGGAGGGAATCATACAAAAATATGACTCTCTGGAGGTCACCTTAGTTTGCATCTGCCACATACTGTTTTTATTATCACTTTACATAGGAGAGAATTGAGGCTCAAATCAGGTAAGTAACTTGCCTGTGGTCAAATGTTAATAACTGAAAAAGTTGAGATTTGAACTGAAGCTCTTAACTACTATACTATGTCTCTTGAGGTAAATGTATTCTTTCTAACATTCAGTATACATTTGATATATATCTGTTGAGTGTCTCCTATGTGTTAGGGACTATGATAAACATTAGAAATAATAATGCTGCAGTAGAGATAGGATCCTTACCTTCAGAGAGTTTATCATCTAGTGGGGATACGATATGCTCAGCTGGGAAGCAAATGCAATATAGTATAAAGACAGTGTCTGAAGAAGTGTGGGGTACATGGAATCCCCGAGAAGGAACACTTAACCTAGAATTGCAGTTAGAGGAGTGTTCCAGAAAAAACGACATGAGAGCTCTGTCCAGAAGGATGGGTACGGAGTGAGGGGGAGGACAGGAAGTGAGCAAAGGTCGAAGGTGGGTGACGGGCTTCAGGAGATGGAAACGGTGATGTTCAGAGGTCCTGTGCTGAGGATGAACATCAGACTGGCCAGGAATTAAAAGCATTTCCACATCTTCAGCTAAAGAGTATGAGGCAGTTTGGCAAAGTATGTAGTTGGAAGATACAAAACTCCTGGATTAGGAAAGGACTTGTTAAAAGGAAATTGGCTTTATAGTTAGACAATGGGAAATCATTGAAAAAAAATATTTTCTAAATTATATAAACATCTTACAGGTCTCTAATAGGAGGATAACTGGAGCCTGGGGACCCAGCTAGAAAACAGCTGTAATAATCTATGTAGGAGACAACAATGACTGGGTTGATGAGATCTGTGACGAACCAAGCTCAGTACATTCAGGGACTGCTGTTGTGCTTATTTTTTCCTTTACTTCCTTTGGTATATTTTCCAGATTTGTTTCAATAAGTATATCTCAGTTTTAACATCAGAAAAATGTGTGTTTAGTGAGTCAATACAGCAGATATTCTCCCCTAACATAGAGTCCTACTAAAATTCCTATTAAAACTATATTTATTTACTCAGAAGAATAATGTTTTACCAGGTGATAACTGATACACTTAAACATACTTTCCTACCTTCTTTCCTAAGGAGCTTAGGGTTTCACAATGAAAAGTTGCTTTGTTAGTTCTAACAGTCTCCCTGTCAGTTGTATCTATTCAGAATTAGTTTTCCATTCTTATCAGTAGGAAATTGAAAGACCCAAGAACATATCTAGCTCATCAGGGCTACATGGTATGTGAATGCTGACATGTTACCAGAAACAGATTGTAGAGCTTATTTTTCAGCAAACAGGACTGCCCTGGCACATGAGAAGAAAGGGTGAACACTTGCAGTGAGTCTCAGGATTCTCAGGATCGTCTCCTTTCTATCAGGTAAAAGAACTGTGGTATAAAAATCCTGGCATAGAGAGTCTGGAGTCCTAAATTTGGGAGCATCTGTCACATTTCTATTATCTCCAGAGTTCAATTGGACAGCCTTGGTATGTTCATTTTCCCCAAGTTTTAAGCTGACAGCTCAAGTTTTAATCCCTTGTCCCAAATAACACTAAGACCTACGTGTGCTTGAAACCCCTTGTCTGATTAAAAAACTGTGCTCATTTCTACATGCTGTCCCTAAGATCAGGCTGTACCCTGGAAAGAGTTTGGGAGGTGTAGTAGGCTAAGTAATGGCTATCCAAAGATATCAAGTTCTGATCCCTGGAACATGTAAATGTTGCCTTATTTGGGAAAAGGGTCATTGCTGATATAAGTAAGAATTTTGAGATGAGATCATCCTTGATTATGTAGATGGACCCTAAATGACACCATATCTGTCTTTATAGGGGAGAGGCAAAAGGATATAACACAAACATACAGAAAATAAAGTAATGTGAAGATAAACCACAGAGAAAAGCAGCCATAAACCAAAGAATGCTGACAGATGCCAGAAGCTGGAAGAGGCTAGGAATGGATTCTACCTTAGATCCATCAGAGGGTGCGAAGTCCTGCAAGCACCATGATTTTGGACTTCTAGGCTCTAGAACTGTGAAAGAATAAATTTCTGTTGTTTTAAGCCACTCTGTGTGTAATAATTTGTTTTGAGAGCCATAGGAAATTAATACAGGAGAGACAGAATAAGGTTAGAACATGTTTTGTATAATTCAGGGAAGGACTTCATTCGCTGAATAGACAGACAACTAGGAAGAACCTGTGCTGGGTTTCAACCTTCACTTACTACCTCTTCAAAAGGTACATTTGAGGAGTCAACAACCTGCACAACTGTACATGATAGCTCCAGGAAAAGAAGATCAAGAAAGACTCTGGGTTTACAGAGAATCAGGATCCCAAGAGAAAGAGAAAAAAGTATAGAAATGGGAGTTGGATGGGATGAAAGCAGAAGATTACAGATGTCAAATATCAGATTTCAGAGTGCTTCCCCAAAATGCTTTATATGAATTTGCTCTGTGCCGTCACAATTTCTCTGTGAGGGGATGTTAGCCTCGTTGCCTTTGAACTCTGTTGGGTGTTCTCAGATGGTTAACTTCCAAATATTCTCCTCTTCGGTTTCCCTGTTTCCTGTCATCATAGGGTTGAGTAGGCAGAATCATTTTACTCTGTAGAGAGTTTAATTAGGCAATTCTTCCAGGAAGTCTATCAAATCTAGATTGATTAAGATTGCTTTCAGAATGATATTTAATTTGGATAATGGTTTAAATTGGTTATTGATGGGGAAGATTTGATTGTGACTAGATTAATTTCCTCTGGGTGAGATGAGAAAGCTTTTCCAAGTCAGTGTTTGGCACCTCAAATAATTTTTTAAAAATAGATAAATACATATAAAACAACCATATATATATATATATAATGTTCATCTTTACAAATGTAATCATTCCTTATGTCCAATTTCTTGTTAACCTCCTTCCCCTTCCCCTTGTGCACCTCTAGTAGGCACAATTCTGTTCTTTCTTTCTGAAAGTCAATGTATTATTATGATTTTCCTTCCTTCCTTCCTTCCTTCCTTCCTTCCTTCCTTCCTTTGTGCCTTCGCTCCCACTTATGGGTAAGGACATGTGGTATTTCTCTCTCTGTGTCTGGCTTGTTTCACCTAACATAATTTTCTTCAAGCCCATCCATGCTGCTGAAATGGCGGAATTGTATTTTTTTTTTATTCCATGGTGTATATATACCACATTTTCCTCATCCAGTTGTCTGTCATTGGACATTTAGGTTGGTTCCATATCTTGACTATTATAAATAGAACTTCAATAAACATGGGAGTGCAGGTATCTCTTTGACATGATGTTTTCTGTTCCTTAGGGTATATACCCTGTGGTGGGATTTCTGGATCATATGGTAGTTCTATCTGTAGTTGTTTGAGGAACCTCCATACTGTTTTCCCTGATAGCTGTACTAATTTACAGTTCCATCAAAAGTGTATATAGGTTCCCCTTCCTCCACATCCTTGCCAGCATTTGTTATTCTCTGTCTTTTTGATAATAGCCAGTCTAACTGGGGTGAAATGATATCTCAGTGTTGTTTTGACTTGCATATCCCTGATGATTAGTGATGTTGAACACTTTTTCATGTACTTATTTGGGTTCTTTTGGGAAATATATATTCATCTCCTTTGCCCATTTTTAATTGGGTTATTTCGTTTTTTAATTTTTAGTTTTTAAATTTTTTTACTGAGAAGTTGTTTGAGTTCCTTGTATATTCTGGGTATTAATCCCTTGTCAGACGTACAGTTTGCAAATATTTTCTCCCTGTTCTGTAGGTTGCCTTTTCACTCTGCTGATTGTTTTCTTTGCTGTGCACAGCTTTTTTTGTTTGTTTGTTTGATTTAATCCCATTTATTTATTTTTCCTCTTGTTGCCAGTGCTTTTGGGATCTTATTCATAAAGTCTTTGCCCAGTCCTACGTTCTGACGTGTTTCCCCTATGTTTTCTTCTAGGAGTTTTACAGTTTGGGGTCTTGTATTTAAGTCTTTAATCCATTTTGAGTTGATTTTGGTATGTGGTAAGAAGCAAGGGCCTAGTATCATTCTTCTACACACCACACAGATATCCAGTTTTCCCAGCACCATTTGTTGAAGAGGCTGTCCTTTTGCCATTGTATGCTTCTGGTGCCTTTTTCAAAGATCAATTGGCTGTAAGTATATGGGTTGATTTCCAGTTTCTCCATTCTATTCCATTGGTCTATGTGTCTGTTTTTATGCCAGTATCATGCTATTTTGGTTACTATAGATTTGTAGTATAATTTGAAGTCAGGTAGTATAATGCTTCCAGCTTTATCATTTGGCTCAGGATTGCTTCGGCTATTGAGGTCTTTTGTTGTTCCATATGAATGTTAAAATTGTTTTTTCTACATCTGAGAAGAAAGTCATTGGTATTTTAATGGGAATTGCATTGAATCTTTAGATCACTTTGGGTAATATGAATATTTTCACAACATTAATTTTTCCAATCCATGACGATGAAATGTCTTTCCCTCTTTTTGTCTCCTCTTTAATTTCTTTTAGCAGTTATTTGTAGTTCTCATTGTAGATATCTTTCTCCTCCTAGGTTAAATTTTTTCCTACATGTTTTATTCTTTTGATAGCTTTGTAAATGAGCTTTCTTTCTTAATTTCTTTTTCCAATAGTTCATTTATGGTGTATAAAAATGCTACTGACTTTTGTATATTGATTTTGTGTCTTATAGCTTTACAGAATTTGTTTATGTGTTCTAGGATTTTTTGGTAGAGGTTATGGATTTTTCTATATATAGGATCATGTCATCTGAAAATAATGACAATATGACTTTGTCTTTTCCAATTTGGATGCCCTTTATTTCTTTCTCTTACCTGATTGCTCTGGTTAGTACTTCCAATATTATGTTGAATAGGAGTGGTGAGAGTGAGCATTCCTGTCTTGCTCCTGTTTATACCATTCAGGATGATATTGGTGGTGAATTTGTCATATATGGCTTTTGTTTGGTTGAGATACTTTCCTGCTATACTTACTTTGTTGAAAGTCTTTATCATGAGGTCATGTTGAATTTTGTCAAATGCTTTTTATGTGTATATTGAAATAATCATATGGTTTTTATCTTTGATTTTGTTGATGTGGTGTATCACATTAATTGATTTGTGTATGTTGAAAAATCCTTGCATCCCTGGAATAATTCTCACTTGATCATGGTGTATAATTTTTTTGATGTGCTGTTGTATTCTGTTTGCTAATATTTTGTTGAGGATTTTGGCATCTATATTCATCAAGGATATTGGTCTGTAGTTTTTGTTGTTGTTGTTGTGTCTTTGTTCAATTTTGATACTCTGTCCCTTTAATTCTTCTCCAAACAGAAGCTATTATCATTCTCATTTAATAAGGATCTGAGATATCAAAAAATTCTTTCCAGACCACACAGTAAGTGAGTAGTGAAGAGAAGCTTCAAAGCCCAGGTCCCTGGAAGTCTCACACAAATTTATTTGCTCAGCAACTATTTAATAAATAGTAAGCACTATTCCATGCACTTGGGATGGAACAGAACAAAGTATATCCTGTCATCAGGAAGCTTACATTCAAGTGAGGGACACAAACAATGAATGAGTAAAAAGGAGATATAAATGGTATGTCAGGGTATAGGAGAAGCCAATGTCTAAAATCATAGTCTTCTCCTTCATTCTTTCCTCTTTTTTCTTAATAGGCTGTAGTTTTTGTCAGGAACCAGAAAGGGAAATAAATTCAAGAAGACATCTTTTAAGTAGAAAAGGGCATGTGAAGAGTAGATTGTTACTATTTAAGGATTCACAAAGGTGACTTTTTTTTAAAAATGAGGTTTTAATAATTTCTATTGTTGGTTTTCTCAAATTGCCCCATCTAATCACCTTTATCTCTCCACTTATTTTCTAATCACTGATGCTCTGGGATAAGCAGGCACAACTTCCTATCAGAGTCTGAGTTTCGGTGGTAAGTCTGCCTGAGGTTGAAACCTAGTCCTGTCACCCACTATTTGAGCCTCGGTTTCCTTATCTGTAAAGGGGACTAGAAAGTCAATGGGTAAGCTCACAGAAACTGCTTAAGACAGGGCTTGTTATATAGCAAATGCTAAATAATTGTTAGTGATTTATTCCTTCAAGATATTCTATGATGAAAGAAATGGGAGAAAATGAGCAAGGGCTTTGGTGCTGAAGGCCTGAGGTCCCATTCTCTCTTCAACTTCCTCTCCAGTTTGTTCTGTGATTACTCTCTCCTTTACCTCTACATGTCTCAGAACCCAGGTGCCCTAGGCCTGCCTCTTCTCCACACTTGCAGTACATTTGCTTGTCAACTTGAACATCCGTAACTTTGAGTTTGACTTTGTCTCTCTGTGCCTGTGTGGACTCCTGCAAGTGTTCTAATCAACTGGCTCTAAGCTTTCTTGTTTTCCAAAATCAGGGCAGTGACTTCATTACAGCATTGTTATAGAAGCTAATGATTTCTAATGATATCTAATATTTATCGATAACTTATTTGTGTCAAGCAGTGGGCAAATACTTTGTAAGGATAACTCCTTTATTTTTCACAGTTCTGTCAAACGAAGATTTTTTAAAATTTATTTTACTGATGAGAAAACTGAGGCATTGTGACTGAAAATGATATAAGACTGAATGTAAAAAACTAATGTAAAATTAAATAACAATAGGGATGACATAGCAAAAGAAACATAATACAATTTTCTTTAGAGGATCTGTAAGATTGCTATGCTTATGTACAACTTCTGAAAGGCATTACATTGTAATTTAAATTGGGATTTAAAAGACCTGGAAGACTTTGATCACCCAAGGTAGCAAGAAGTATACATTTTGTACAATTATATATCCACAAATATTTTTTCATATTCTAATCTTTCTGAAATAAGGAAATTCTAAAATTGCCAAATGCATTTAGGGGGTAGCATTTCCACTTTACTCTAAAAATCTATGAGAGAAACAATAATTTTGTCTTGTTTTGTTTAAATAATTAATGTTGCTTAGAATTAGGAAAACTGGAGTTATACATATTTACTATATATCCAGGGAGATATCTACCTCAATTTACTTTCAATAATCAAAAACAACTCCTGTTTTGAATTAACTAAATAACCAGAACTGTATTTCTGTGTACATAAAAGTACTCTGGGTTTGAAGTTAGGAGACCTGGCTTCAAATCCTTTCTTTTCTACCACTAGTGATATGACTAAGGCCAAGGATTGAATCACTTGGGCATCAGATTGCTCTGTTTTAAAAACAGGATAATTTTCATGCCCAACTCACAGGGTTGATTTCAGATTTAGTTATATGACAACTTAAATATTCCCTATTAAATATAATTCATATTTTTCTAAATTGTCTTTAAGGCCTGCAGTAACGTTAAATTTATTTTCTGTCTTTGTTTCCTCGGGCTATGGGCAGCATCCACCTCTTGAATAAACACATGATTGAATAGTTATCATGGTAAAATCATTTGGTAAGTTATAAAAACACACACAAAAAAATACACATGCATATTATTGTTGCTCAGTCAACTACCTTGACTATTTGAAACCTAAGGACCATCTAAATTTCATTCATTTATTTCCTTTTATCTCATGCTATGTGGCCCACACTATCCTAAAATGTGGAATACAGTATTGATAAGATACATGCAAGCCCTACCGACAATGCCTTATGCTCTTCAAGGGTTTTGAAGCATCTGTGAACACTTCAGCAGAAGCAGCCCCAGACTGCGTGTGTCTATGTGTGTGTGTGCGTGTGTGTGTGTGTGTGTGTGTGCGTGTGTGTGTGTGTGTGTGTAGGAAATTACATTTTCTTTTAAAAATTTACTTGGTAAGTAAGTGAAACACTCTGGTTATTCAGGTAGCTTTCACAATTTTAAGGTAAATGCCAATAATTATAGCAATAGAAGAAATTACATTTCAAAACTTGGGTAAAGTTTTTGCAAAAACAAAATAGCAACTTAAATTTACTAACCTTTAAAATGACATTTTTTATTTCAAAAACTGGCATAGATTAATTTATTTCATTTTAAGTACACTTTTGATGTTTCAAGTTCATAGAAATTTACCATAAAATAGAGAAATAAATCATCTAGTATTGTTTGCTTTTTTCAGGATTAATAATTGAGCAGCAAAACAAAATTATTGTATTTATCATAGATTTTTAGAGTAAAGTGGAAATGCTACCACTTAAAATGCATTTGGCAATTTTAGAATTTCCTTATTTCAGAAAGATTAGAATATGAAAAAGTATTTGTGGCGATATAGTTGTACAAAATAGTGAGATTTTCCATCAAACTTAATAATAAAACTCTCTGGATATTGGTAACATTCCAATTAGTAGATGAGTGTCTAAAAGGACAGATTAATCTGTTAGAGCTACCTGCATGTGTACAAAATTGTATTTAACATTTGAATAATTATATGTCATTTTGGAAGAAGTCTTTTCACAATTAGAAGACAAAAAGATCAACTCTGGGAAGACATGTTTATTTGGAGATTAATAAGAAGCATCAGGAAACAGGATTTAATGCTTATTACATTCAAAGAGTGATTTCTTTCCTACTACAGTCTAGCTAATTTTGAAATTATTCTGGATTTCTTTCTGATAAATTCAACAAACCAAAATAATACACCCTACTCAATCCCTTGTTAAATATATTACTTGACAACTGAGTTATTGGTTGAGAGCAACACCTTGCTTTTAAATAATTCAGTTCTAAGAAAATTGAAATAAAAATTCCTGTCAAGAGAACAACCGAATAATTCTTGTAACATAACTGAAGGTTATTTGCTCAATTCTCCAGCCAGAAAGCCCCCAAAGAAATGAAAAATGTGTATCTTAAAACAAGATGGCAGGGCTAGATCAAACGTATCTTTCATATCAATTATTTGATCATAAAAACTACATACTATCTGTAAAAGCAAAACAAAACAAAACAAAAACAAAAACAAAAAACTGGAAACAATATGATTCAGAAAGGCTTACAAGACAGAAAATAACATAAAAGCCACAAGGAGACAGGCAGAAATACAATAATATTATAAGATATAAATATATGGTTTTGCTCTACTTGCCAGTTAAAGAAGACTAAAAAAGTATTAATAACTGTACAGAGAATATGTTTTTAAGTGGCCATAAAACTTTAAAAATGATCATCTAAAAGATCCTGGGGTCCTGAGATGGGAGCATAAGGGCCTCGGTCCTTCCCCCCTCCTTGCCCCAAACAACATCTTAGAATGCACCTATTAGCCACATGTGTTTCTTCGGGGTGTGTAACTTATCTGCTTGTGTCTTTCACCATATTTCTGCTTAGATTTTTTAAATTCATTTTTAAGAGTTCTTTTTTTCATTAAGGGTGTTAATAAATATAAAAAATAAATTGATCATCAAATAGGCAAAAATAAAATCATGTTCATTAAAATTCTAATTAGAGGAATTAGTCCATCTTGAATACTTTGACGTGGATAAACTGATTTCCCATTCTGCCTTTGTCTTCTTGGGCAAATCACATAATCTCTCTGTGTTTCAGGATTCTCACTATAAAATGGATATAGTAACAGTACCTACCTTAAAGGGTTTGTTGTAAATATTAAGAGGTTAATAATAAGTGAAGGACCTAGAACATTGTCTTGCACTACATAAATGTCAGCTACTGTTGTTTCCAGTTTTCTTCTTCTCAAATTATTATTTCTCTGTTTCATATATCTCTGTTTTGAAATCATACTCTTTATTTTCCTTTTGCTTCTGCTTTCTGAAGAGTCTCTCAAATCTGTACTTTACAGATCTGCTTCAGATTTCAATAATGCAAGTTTCTTTTTTCACTGCCTACAAATATATTTCAATTTTGCTATTATATTTTATATCCTTATATTATTTTCACATATTAACTGATTCTTTTGTATCTCTGCAGTAATTCACCATCATATCTCCATACAATCCCTATCATCAGTTTATGTTATTTGAACACATGTTCTCACACATATTTTAGGACTTAGGCATTGATTTCTAAAATGTAAGTAGTATTTCTTCTTCTTTTAAAGAAAATAATTATTTTCAGGGCATCCTCTTTCTATGAATTTTAAGACGATGAAATATTTCCCAAAGTCTTTTCATAGATTTATTTAAAACAAAAAGAATATCTGTGTTCAACCCTGAAAGATGTGTGAGGTCTTGTCTACTCACACAGTAGTACTCTAAACTGTCCAATCAATAACTAGACTTTTTTTCCATACCAGATATCCATTAAATTATTGAAGAAAAAATATATCGTGACTTAGCAACTTGCAGACACTGTTCTAGATGATGGGAACATGTGTAGCACAGGCTAGAAATGTTTGCTGCTCATATGATAGACAGATAGTAAGTAAACAAGAACTGCAAAAATTTGGGCATAGAGCATTTGAGGCAGATGTTCACAGCTCATACAAAGATGCTGAGATGGCAGCAAGAC
This sequence comes from Cynocephalus volans, assembly GCF_027409185.1. NCBI lineage: Eukaryota > Metazoa > Chordata > Mammalia > Dermoptera > Cynocephalidae > Cynocephalus > Cynocephalus volans. The sequence continues at coordinate 16,594,450 of NC_084468.1, forward strand.
AGGCCTGTTTGAGGAACAGATGAAAGCCAATGTAACTAGAGCAGAAATATAAGCCCAAAGCTCACGTGCTCAGGCTCTAATTAAATTCCCAATGCTTCACAAATATTTGATTATCCTGTAGCTGATTGTGTGAGGGAGGGTATTTTCTCTCCTCACAATGAAGTTTGTCAGCTTTCTGAGGACTAAGTTTTAGGGAACACTAATTCTCTCTACCTTCCAATGGCATCCAATTTTCTGGTCAGGCATGCTCTCTATGTTCTATAATTATACATAATGGGGAGAAGAAAAAAATAAAGCATCTTTTCTAATTTCTTTGAGAGTACATCCTGTTCTGGATTAGATTGGAACATATGGCATTTGTAGATTTATGTGTTTCTCAGTCTATTAACATTCACAGCACTGATAAAGGGTTTATCCATATCGAACATATGTTCTTTGCTAGGTTTTAATGCATAGATCTGTTGTCAATTTTTGCTTTTTTATGTATCTTAGAAAACATTTTAATGAAAGGTTTCAAGGAGAGACAGCAAATATGGCCAATCTATTCCTGTGTTCACCTGCAAGTTTTGAGAACACAGTTTTGGGGAGTAGATGATGAATTTGATCTGATAGACCTTGAAACCTTCCATTTAGGGTTCTCTAGTACATAGACAAACTCAAGGGAGAAGTCAAATTTGGAAATGTAAATCTTTGAGTGTTCAGCATAAAGTGACAGTGTTGTGTAACTTGAAGCCAACAGAGTATCTTTTTTTCATTTTATGTGTCCCTGTGCTTGGTGAAAGGCCTGTGCACGTGGCCTGGAATATACTTACCTAGCTGATCCCTTATCATTCTCTATGATTCTGCTCAAATTTAATCTTCTCATAGAGTTCTTTCCTGATCAAACTACAATTGACCAGTTTATACTAAGTTATCTTATAGTGACTAGCCCTTTTTCCCCATAGTACCTGTCCCATACTTATTTGTTCAGTTATCTGTTTAATAACTATCTCCACTATTAGATGGCAAGTTCATTGAGTACAGGGTCCACGTCTGTTTTGTTTATCACTCTAAGCCTATCAAAATGCTTGGCCCATATGAAATGTTAGTTATTATCTGTGAAAGGAGTGAAAAAAAATAACAGAGAAGACATTTGATAAATATGTGCTCAGTTAACACAACACAAGTGAAAGAGAAGGTGAAGGATACATAGAGAACTGTGTGGAAGAAAATTATGTCACTAAGGGAAAAAATGCAGAGAAATGAAAGTACAAGGAAGAAAAAGGAATTGGTTTGATTAACCTCATGTTACCCCATACTAGCTTCCTTTTTTGGCAGAAAAATGTCTAAGAAATACACTTTATAGTTAAGAATGAAATGTTATCTCTAGTTACCAAGAAACTTCCCATTAGCGCAAATCTTCTATCATAGTGACGGTTGACAAATGTGTAAGTTTCAGGAGAAAGATTCATTGGAGACCCATGTGCTCAAAGTTATACTTGTATCTAAGAAGGAATTAGTCTGATTTCTGTAATAAAGTCGATGAGATCAAAGAGGTAAGATGAGGGGAGGTGTATTAGTCCATGTTCTGTTACTCATAACAGAACACCTGAAACTGAGTAATTTATAAAGAAATGAAAAGTATTTCTTACAGTTTTGAAGGCTGTGAAATCCAGGGTCCAGGGAACACATCTGGTGAGGGGCTTCTTAGTGGAAATACTACAGTCCTGTGGTGACCAGGGTATCACATGGTGAAAGTGGCAAGAGCACTTTCACGTGATTTCCACTTAAACCCAATAGTCTACATCCATGATAACCCATTAAACCATGAACCCATTACTCCATGAGTAGATTTATCCATTCAGGAGGGCATAGTCCTCACAATCCAATCACCTCTTAAAGGCCCCACCTTTCAAATACCAGAATTGGAATTCCCACCCTCTTAATCTGTTACAATGAGGATCAAGTTTCCAACACAGGAACTTTTGGGGAACACATTTCACCCACAACAGGGGGACAATTCAAAAATTCAAGTTGCTCAGAGCTCCGTATGAGGTCAGGGAAAGTGGAGACTATGTTGGTTAAGATTACATTTGCTAGAGAAAGGGAGAGAAAGAGAGAAGGGAGGGCACAAAAGTATTATTATGTTATCTCATAAAACATCATCCGGCCAGTAAGCAGGGACTTTGAAGCTCTCTATGGAGCACATGGGTCAGGATTTCTCTTGTCCTGCTTGAGAAAAGCTGGACAGGGAGAAAGTCTCTAAAACAAACACATCTCGTTTTCCTCACTTAAGGGATTCATGCATGAAAACTGATAGAAAACAGGAAGCACCAGGATGTTAAAAGGGAAGAAAGTTATTACAAGATTTCCCGACCTCTCTTAAAAATTCAAATACTTCAAGGCATTTCAGACAAAATGAGCCTTCGGTATGAAATTCAGATCTCGTTGGAAGGAAAAAAAATGCATTTGAAATAGCAGAGTTATCTTTGCAGAAGAGATCTTTTCTAAGATAATTAAGTTAGGGATATTGTAGAGGCTTTTGTTTTTTCTCCTATCATTCATCCAGTGAAGGCAACAGAAATGAAGGAATAGTAAAAGCAGGCTCAGCACACAATGCGCATTAATAGCATGCCAGATATTTGCATTATTCACTTGAGATCATTTACTAATATTATTACTATTTTCACTAATGATAATAGCAAAGAGTTTTTCATTTTCCATAGGAAAGATTTTACTTAAATAGGAAACTAGAATTCAGTTTAAATTGATTGACAACAGCAAGCGTAAAAATACTAATTTCAGAACATATTTGACAAATTTCAGGCACTCTTCCCTTTTTCTGTTTCAGAACTGAGGGTGGGATTTTTAGTTTTCCTAAGCTCTGAGCCTCTAAAGAGACAGAAGCAAAACAGCAAGAAGGAACCCGAACAGGACTGTTATTCCCAATATGGCTCGGTAGGGAAATACTGGGATTAGAGTCATAGCATTTCTTTCCTAGATTCTTTTACTCACGTGTAAAATGGCAAGAACTTCAAACTTCATCTTACTTGCCTGGTGACAATTATTCTCTCGAAATGCTTTCTTTTTATACCTGTTTTAGCACAATGACATGCCACATATTTAAACCCATAAAATTGTAAAGCACTGAGAAATAGAATCACTTTCATTTATTCATGGAAAAGCCTACAATTTATGTAAACAGACATTATAAATATTGAATAATTATTGGAAACGTGTGCTATCTGACAATTATGATATCAAATATTCTTGATATAGTCTCTTAATTATTTTAGAAACAACACGCTCTTATTCTTTTAGTCCATTAATCTCACCAAAGGTTTAGCTAGCTTTTTTGGTTTTCTTGGCAGATAAAGGAGACTCTGAACACTGCCCTTCCTGAGATGACAGTCTTTTCATAAAAATTCAGTACTTTCAAAAAAAAAAACTCGTTTGATCTTCACTTTGTTTAATTTTGTTTTGTTGAATGAATCTTTGCTATTAAAGGCAAGCTCATAGAGTCTTGCCTTTTGGGGGGTGGTTTATGAATTCCAGACAAAGACCCTTAGTTATCTTTATTCATTATATGGATTAGATAAAAGAATGATCTGTAGGATCTTCAGCAGAGGTACCAGTGACTTTCTTAAGGAGCTGGAATGTTACATATTTCACAAATACATGAGCAATTGCCATCTGGAAAACATCGTTCTGATCCTGTGACTGCTACAAAGATATGCAGATGAGAAACCTTGTTTGGAAGCATATTTGTCCGGTAATGGAGCTGAAATATGAACATAAATAAATTCAACAACAGTCAGAACTGATATACAACCACTCTAAATAAATCCAATGTGAGAACACAAACCAGATCATAATGAATTCCATTAGAGAGTAGAGCAACTATAGAAGCTAAAATATGGAAAATTCTTTCTTCCTTTGGAAAATGGGGATATTTTTGTGAAGACCATGGCAAGTTCTAAACAGAAAGACAGGCTGTAAGCTTGTGAACGAAAGGATATTTTATTTACAAGAGAAAACTTGGGCAGAAGAAATAGTCAAAAAATTATAAGACCTTTAAAAATGTAGGAAATAGTCTATGCCTAGAGTTTCTGGGGTCATAGAAAATATCCTCAGAAATGACAACAGGATTGGAGAATTACCTAGCAGAAATACGGGCCGAACAAAGGTGACAATGATTTATTTTCATCTAATTCCTCATTCACCTATCTCCTCTGTCTTTATTTATTTATTATTTTTCCATTTTGTACATGATCTAAACTGCCAATAGGACCCCACGTTTTGGTTGTTCCACTCATTAGGGGGCATTGAAACACTGGTGAGTAGCTTTTGAGAAATAGTGATGGTAAATCTTTCCTAATCATTATGTCATTTTTAGAGTCAACCATATCACCACAGTATTACTCAGCAATCACTTAGCTACAGTTAGAAAATCCATTTTAGACAGCTGATTTTCGAAATTTGTTTTCTTTTTTTCTTTCTTTTTACTTGTTATGTTGCATGACTAGGGACTAGGGAGCTGTTTTTAAATATATGCCTTTCAAAATCAAACCTGGCTAAAAGCTGTGGGACTTTATTTTCAGACAAATTTATTAAATGTTGTCAACGTGAACACAGATAAAGTTGAATTTTTCAGCAAGTTGATTTTCTTATTGAAATTAAATGATTACTTTGAACCACAAACACAAGATAATATTTTTTGTGTGTGAATATGAGAGCTTTAGTGTTCAGAGAGATTTTGAATATCTGAAATATACTTTCTGTCCTTTTACCATGAGTTTAAAAAATCATTAACTCAAACATTAACATGCTTAAAATTTAGACCAAATGTAATAGAAAGAGTAAAATAACTTTTCAAAATAAAGAAGAGAGATATTGTTACTGAGAATACACAGTAGGAATCGGAGAATCAGTAACTGACAATCTAAACTTTTAAAGACCAAGAGAGTGGGCCATCTGGATTTAATCAGCATAAATCTTAAGCTTGCATTAGCTCCACAATTAAGACACTCATAAAAATCCACTGTGTGAGTAAGAGCTTTCCTGAATCATAATTTAGCCATGATACTCTATCAAGTGACTGTTTCATGCTTCAATTTAAAACCACAAAGAAAATGCATGAAGCAAATGGGTGCTGAAAAGGAGAAAATATTTACCAGTGTTTAGTTATTTTTCTTCTTGTTAATATCACTGATAAAGTATTTTTTAAATGTTTATTATTCTGATTTTAATAATGTTTATCATTATTATTATCTATTAATAATGTTATAGTATTTGCTACTAATAATAGCATTTAAATAAATTTATTCTACATTTGATAAACCAAAATGATAAAAAACGTGGATACTGTAATCTAGAAGAAGCAATTATTTTATCACAATAATAATAGTGTGTGGGAAATCATGGACTCTAACCCCCGTGAGCTTAAATTTTGGAGAAAGCTTGCTGTTATTCTAAGGCATTGCTTTATTTTGGCACATTTTACATGTTTTTAAAAATATTATCAATTTTTTAGAAATTATAGAAGATGCAAGGTCAACTTAGAAGCATAAAGTCTAGGAAAACAAGCTGGAAAATGGCAGAACTCAAAGTCAGAGGTCTGAACACTGTTCAGTGGCTTGGTGAGATCAAGGAAAAGCATTTATTGCATATATCTGTCTTTCAGAACAGAAAGAAGATTTCTAGGAAATGAGACAGCAGTCAGATCTGGAGTGCAGCAGAAACAGGAAATTAAGTCACTAGATATTCAAAGAAATCTTGAGGAAGAGAATGAGATTTTCCAGTTTTCTTAAGATGATGTCACAACCCAATTTTATTTCAATCTCTAAAGGTTAAATAACTTCAATGGACATCTGGTTTACTGAGTAGCAAGCCTAAAAGGATACTCTGTCAATACAATTTCGAGAGAGAAAAGAACAAAGAAGTTATGAAGATGTGGATGAGAACCAAGGCAGAAGGTGGAGAATAGAAAAGGTCCACAGAGAATGGTTCAGCTGAAGAGAGACACAATTATCTGTGGCTAGACAGGTGAGCAAGTGGTTTTCTGTAAGCAGAACTTAGAATTCTGACACTTGTTGAGTTGGTGAAGCATGAGGCTCTCAGAAAAGTAGAAAAGAACAGGAGCCAAAAAGGATTTGTCAAAGCACAGTCAGAAAGGAGTCTTACTCTTGAAAGGATGGGAGTAATTAAGGACTGTCCTATGGCTGGGTTAAAGAAGGCTTTACACAGAGGGATTCTGCAGAATGCTAGTCTGTAAGAATATGCATTCTCCCCACAATCAGGAAACAGGAGATTTTGTATTCAAATAAGTTTGGAAAGTTCTCCCAAACACATCTGTGGAAATTCATTGTTTAATGTTAACACACTAAATTCCAGAGAAAATGTGCATCAAAATGTAAATATGTTTAACCAGTTTACCTTTATTTAACTTACTGTTATACTCTTGATGGAGTTTGGATATGTTGTCCCCTCCAAAACTCATGTGGAAATTTGATCAACAATGTGACAGTGCTGGAAACTGATTGAGTCATGGGGGCGGATCCCTCATGAATGGATTAATGCTCTCCCTGGGGGAGGGGGATTAATGAGTGAGTCCTGGCTCTGTTAGTTCCCACGAGAGTTGGTTGCTTATAGGACCCTGACATCTCCTCTCTCTCTCTCTCTCTTGCTTCCTCTTGCCATGTGATCTGCTTGTACCTGCCAGCTGCCTGTCACTTTCCACCATGAGTAGAAGCAGCCTGAGGGCCGTGTTAGATGCAGCTGTCCCAGAATCGTAAGCCAAATAAACCTCTGTTCTTTATAAATTACCCAGTTCCAGGTATTTCTATTATAGCAACACAAAGTGAACTAATATGCAAGGCACATATTTTTTTCTCCCATAAAAGTGTGATGAAGTTGGAAAATAGCAGTGTTGATAGGGCATGCCTAGAAGAGAGTGTTCTAAGACTTAAGCTTGTGTTGAGCTGAGTTCCTGTGATTATTCTGAACAGTAAATTGTTTTTTCTGGAAGCGTTCATTTTTTATATGTGTGGTAACAATTTTGTTCCTGAACTGACATTGGATTTTGTACTAGAATAGAGGGCAAGCCAAGTAACAGGTGCTGCCAAATAAAAATCAAATATGGAATAGGACATCAATCTGCTTCCCCTTGACCCTTCCTCAGGTTCTCTAGAGTGCTAGAAGAAAAACGAAGATAAATAGTGGCAGAAACTGGACTGAGAAGGTGTTCTCTTTGAGTCTGCATAGACAGAGGACTTCTAATGACAGCCATGCAATTAGTTTTTATTCCAAGGAGAATAGATAACTTGTAGTATATACTTATGATAGATTAATGCCGAGCAATAAAAGGAGCGAATTACCGACACATGCCACAATCGGGATGAATTTTGAACAGTGTCATTACCAAAAGAAACCAGACACAGTAGACCATGTACAGTTTGTATCCATTTATATGAAGTTCTAAAAGATGCATAAATAATTTGTGGTAAGAAAGATCAGAAAAGTATCTGCTCCAAGGGATTTGTCAACTACAAAGGGCACAATGGATCTTTCCTGGGAGATGGAAAGGTTTTGTGTCTTGATAGTGGCATATGTTGTACTGGAATATGCATTTGTCAAAACTCATCTAATTGCATACTTAAGATTTAGGCATATGTAAATTTTCCCTTCCTCATAAAAAAGGGGCTGTAAACAATTTTTGAACTCTAGCTAATGGGTTTTCTTTTTCCAGTGATATGGATTAGAAGTTCTGAAACTACATTGTATTTTTGGCTTGAGAAATGAGTAAAATCTATTAAGCATAATGGAAGCCAACTGTCTCACTATCGGATAAAGCTGTTCCCAATATAAAAAAGGGTAAGACAAAATATACTCTGAAATGTACAGGTATTTTTCAACTTTGTTCTTTCTTTCTAGTATATCAGATGTTACAACTTTAGAATTATCCCATAGTTCTTGGATTTTCTGTTCAGAGTTTTCCCATTCTTTTGTTTTTCTCCCCATTTCAGTTTGGGGGGTTTCTATTGACCTAATTTCAAAGTCAACCAAGCTCACTCAGTTCCTGATGAATCTATCAAAGGCATTCTTCATTTATGTTAGTGTTTTTGATTTCTACCATTTCCTTTTGATTCTTTCAACTTTCATCTCTCTGCTTACATTACCTATCTGTACTTGGCAGTTATCCACCTTTTATCACTAGAGCTTTTTAACCTATTAATTATAACTATATGTTTTCTGTCAGATAATTTTGACATCTCTGTCATATTTGAGTCCATTTATGATGCTTGCTTTGTCTCATGATGATGATGATGATGATTTTGACAGGAGATGTGGGCTTGGTATGCCTTGAAATTTTTTGCTGAAAGCAGGTTGCATAGGCTATAGGAACAGAGGTGAACAGGCCTTTAGTGTGGAAATGTATGTTAATTTGAGTAGAAATTGAACTTTGTTTCAGGTTTGCTGTACCTCTAGGTGACAGAGGCTTCAGTTTCCTCCAGTATCTTTTATTTTTTTTCTTCTTCTTTGTTCCTCCTTTAAATAGAGTCTGTGTCTTGAAGCTTATTCATTTGTAATGCACTGTTATACTTGAGTTCTGTTGGAGTGGTGGTAAGGTATAAAGGAGAGAAAGTGTTCTATAATCTTATGATTAAATCACATTCTTTCACTTGGCTTGTGATTAGGAACTGCGACTTTCATAGGTGTTTCCCCATTAGTCCCCCACCCCCACCCCAACGACTTTGGTAAGATATGAAAGCTAGAGGAAGGAAGAGTGAGAGGAACACCTTTTCTCCAGGTGGAATAAGGCTCAGGTAAAGTCATTTTTCCCTGGAGAGTGGGCCTTTGTTTTGAAGAAAACACCAAGAATATTTCACAATATTATTCTTCCCTCATCTCTGCCAGAAACCGGGGAATTTTTAGCTCTTTACAGTGAGAACTTAGAGGGATGCTTAAAGGTAAAACCTACAAAAGGATACCTGTATGTCCCCCAGAAACTATGTCCCCCAGAAATTTCTCACTGTTATGCTCGTACACACTCAGCTTCCAACAATCTGTCAAAACTTCCTTCTTACAGCTGCTTTGACTGTATCCCACAGGTTCTGGTATGTTGTGCTTTCATTTTCATTTGTCTCCAGGAATTCCTAATTTCCTTCTTAATTTATTCTTTGACCCGTTTGCTGTTTAGGAGCATGTTGTTTAATTTCCATGTATTATACAGCTACCGATGTCCTTTCTATTAATGACTTCTATTTTTATTTCATTATGGTTGGACAAGATAGTTGGTATGATTTCAAGTTTTGTAAATTTGCTGAGACTTGTTTTGTGACATCACTGTTCTAGAGATTCTTCTATTCTAGAGAATATTGCATGTGTTGCTGCAAAGAATGTACATCCTGCAGCTTTGGATGAAATGTTCTATAAATGTTCATTAGGTTTAATCAGTCTAGAGTGGAGATTAACTATGATATTACTTGGTTAATTTCCTATATGGATGATCTGTCCTTTGCAAAAAAGGGGCTATTAAAGTTCCTGATTGTTATTGTGTTGAGGTTTATTTCTCCCATTAGGTATGGCAGTATTTGCTTTATATATCTGGGTGCTCCAGAGTTGGGTTCACATAAATTTCGAATTGTTATATCTTCTTGTTTAATTGATCCCTTTATCTTTATATAATGACCATCCTTTTTCTGTTTTTTTTAAACTTTCCTTTCTCTTTTTCTGATTTCCATTTGGATAAAATAACTTTTTCCATAACTTCAATTTAGTCAATGTGTTTTCTTGTAGGTGAAGTGAGTCTCTTGTAGGCAACATACTTTTGGTTCTTGTTTTACAATCCATTCAGCCACTCTATACATTTTTAAATATACCTATCTCTTAATTGGTTGATGGATTTGTTATCCTGTCAGAATAATCCTTTAGTCTTCATAGTAAGGATGTAAGCTGTTTATTCACCACTCTTACAACATTGGAGTATTCTGAAAATGTCTGGGTAATTACTTTGCTAGTGTGTTCTGTACCTTTAAATGTTTCTCATTGCACTATAGCATCATCTTCTTTTGGCTTGAAAAGCTCTCTTTAGCATTTCTTAAAAGGCATGTCTAGTGTTGATGAATTCCCTTAGCTTTTGATTGTCTGAGAAAGACTTTATTTCTCCTTTGTTATTGTAGGTTAGTTTTTCTGGATATGGAATTCTTGGTTGAAGCCTCTTTCCTTCAGCATCTTCAATATATCATTCCACTCTCCTGGTCTGTAGGGTTTGTTTTGAGAAATCCACTGAGAGATAGATTAGGGCTCCATTGAATGTTATGTGTTTTTTTTCTTTGGCTACTTTTAATATTCTTTCCTTGTCTTTGGTTTTTAATAATTTGAATATTATTTGTTCTGAGGCATTCCTCTTTGGTTTGAATTTGATTGGTGACCTCTGAGCTTCCTGTACCTGCATGCTGTCACCTTTCTCCATACTTGGGAAATTTTCAGCCATTATTTCCTTAAATATATGATCTAGGTCTCCTACTTCTTTGTCTCCTTTTGGGACATCAATTACGCTGAGGTTATTTCACTTGACAGAGTACCATAATTGCTGCACTTCTGTTTCATTTTTTCTTATTCTTTTTTCTTCTTGTTTCTCAGATTTGATAATTTTGTGTAGTCTGTCTTTGAGCTCACTTATTTATGTATGTATGTATGTATGTATGTATGTATGTATGTATGTATGTATGTATGTTCATCTGTTTGATTACGTCTGTTGTTGGAGCTTTCTGTTTAGGTTTTCAGTTTAGATAACAATTTCTTTTTTTTTTATTTCTAGAATTTCTATTTGATTTTTATTATAATTCATTTTCAAATTTCTTGTCCTTATCCTGGATTATTTTTCAAATGTCATTCAATTTTCTATCTGTATTTTCTTATGACTCCCTGTACATCTTTAAGAGGATTATTTGGAATTCTCTGTTAGACATTCTATTATAAATCCTCTATTCTTCTGGATCCATTACTGGCTGTTTGTTTTTTTCCTTTGGTGGCATGCTATTTCTCTGTTCTTTCCTGATTTTTGTGTCTTTATATTGATGTTTGTGCATTTGAGGAGACAGCTATCTCTTTTAGGTTTTATAGCTGCTCTTTGGTATTATTAGACCTTTCCTGCTCAATATCAGCACTTTGGTCCATTGTTTCCATCTGTTCTGTGATAAATTAATAGCAACCACCATCACTTAAGGGCTGCCATGGAACTAATTTGCTGTCTTGTGGTTGATTCCCAGGATGGGGAAAATTTCCTATGGTGACCAGAATTTGAACTCTCTGCCTGAACTAAATTCTTTCCTTAATGTTGTTCCTCAGACTGGGAAACACTTTTTGTGTGGAACAGGTTTTAATTGTTGGCCTTTTATTCACGTCCAGGTCATGTGGGGTCACTACAAATGCAACTACACTGTGTGGAAATTCTGACCCAGGACTGAGTCTTTCCCACAAACTGTACCCCTCGCAGTTCTATCTTACTGACTGGTCTCCATTGTGTGGCACCCATGCTGAGTGGAAGGCAATCAGCTGACTGTGCTACTGTCCAATGCACCCATGGTGGGTCAGTGTCCTCCCCTCCAGCACTGCAAACATTTTCCATGGGGATGGCCATTCATGACTTTCCTGCAAAGACTCACCAACCTCTGTGTAAATCCTTCCTCCCATTGTCTGCAGCTTCCCCCTTCTCCAGGGAAACTTGAGAGCAGCTTTGATGGCCTGGGAAATGGATGGCACATCAAAGTGAATTATTATTACTTTTTTTTTGCCAGTACTCATGGCACCCTTCTCTCCTGCAGACTCCAAGTAGCTTCTCACAAGGGGCTCTGCTGCAGCTTTTCACTTTCTAGGTAGCTCCTCGATATACTACATAACACTGGCCTGGGGAACAACTGGGGCTGAGTGTGACTGGCCTGGTCCATCCTCCTGCTTTCCATAGCTTTCCACACCTTCACAGGGCAGCAGGGCTTTCTGCCTCTTCCTCCAAGTTCCAGTGATTAAAGGATGGTAGCTTTTGTGTTTTAATAGTTGTAAGTTGACCTCTTATTTGGGGACAGTGACACCAGGATAATCTCTTTTACCATCACTCTCGACACATAAAATTAACCATTACTTCACCTGAGTAAAATGAAAGGTGTTCTCTTTTGAGATAGGGTTAGATCTCTTCCTTACTTAGTTGAGAGACTGAAGAGAAATTATGTAACATTTCTGTGCCTCATTACCATCATGTATGCTACTGTTTAATAATATAACATAAAGATGTTATAAAATATAAATAAAAGTTACTGATGTGTCTAACACAGTGCCTAGCATAGATTAAGCATCAGTAAATAATAATCCTTGTATTATTTCCTGCAGTACATGTCAAGGATAGTCAAGGAAACATAGCAATAGAAGTGGTATTTGTGGGTCATCTAGTCCACATTTAGAAAAATATCTAGAAAAAAAATTCAACTATTCTATTTGTGCATAGAGTAGAAGCTGGAGCAGAGAAGGTTTTATTGTGGGACGTGTGCAACCACATCTCCCCAATCCTGACAAACCTTTCCAATTGATCCATTTACTTGAGCCCTCAAGGGGCACAGAATCCCTTCCATCACAATGTTGCCAGCAACCTCTATCAACAAATATGATTTGATATTTAAAGGTAAACTGAACCATGGATCTAATCATTCCACAGTCATTGGAGATACAATCTGGACCCCCTGTTATACACCACCATGCCCTATGCACTTTCACCATACTGTTCACATTTATTAATTTCACTCTAAATTTTATGCATGAATTTTTATCTTCACTCAATGAAAGAATAACCTGGTAGACTCCTTGTATTTGTCATATTCTATATCACTGATGGATTACTGACAGGAAAGGTGGGATTACAACACAGATGTGGTGGGAAAAAAGAAATTTACATGGGTGCAATTGACTGAGATATTCTAGAGTCATGAGGCCACTTTCAGAAACTGAGAAAAGACAGACACCCATGGAATAAAATGATGAGAGAAATCCAGTGTAATGGATAAAATAAAGATATAGTATTCCAAATACCAATTGGCCTTTTCTGTTTCTGCATAATACGGTAAAATAAGTAGTTTTAGAAGAAGACAGACTACGAGAGTTAGTTAAAGTAGATAATGACTATTGTGGAAATATGAAGGCAAATTTCTTTATTCATTATCGTTGACCTTCAAGGTCAGGGTTCCTTTCTTTTCAGGGCCGAATAAATGAGAATTGAATTACATTTTCTTCTGTATGGGATTTAGAAGAAAAGAAGGACTTAGACAGTTACTAGGTTTGGGGGACAAGACTATGACCAGATTTTATAACTGAACCCAGAGTTACAGATTGATAAAAACAATAGACAGTGCTAAGTTTCGGAGTGTCTATTTCATTTTTATTAAATAGTTTTTTATTCAGGATAATTGTTTGTCCTTGAGGCTAAAATGGGCTGAGACCGCTGAGGAGAGAAGATCAGTTCCAACTGTAGGAAGGGCAGGAATGCTGAGACCAGAAAGCATGCACAGGCTTACACTTCCTAACGCTCTTCTTGCCTGATTTAAAAAGAGAAAATCATCTCTTTTTACTCCACTGGGACTTCCAAGGGAATATACCATGTTTAATATTTTGTCACTTCTTATTTTTAACATAATTTTAAACTGGTATGAGGAACTCTCATATACCCTAAATCCAGATTCACTAATTGTTTACATTCTCTCTCTCTTTATGTGTGTGTATATATACACACTCACATATATGTATATATGTGTATAAATATATGTGTGTATGTATGCTTCTCTGCGTATTTTTTCTGAGCCACTTGAGAGTAATTTAGACACACCATCATAATTCTTTATTCCTGTTATAGATTGAAATGTGCCCTCCCACAAAGATGTGCTGAAGCCCTAAACCTCATTACCTCAGAATGTGACCTTATTTGCAGATAGTCTTTACAGAGGTAACCAAGTTAAAATTAGGTCATTAGGAAGGACCCTAATCCAATATTACGGTGTATTTATAAAAACGGAAAAAGTTGGACACAGGAACACACACACACAGTGTGAATGCCATGTAAAAACTGAAGTGATTCTGGCGCAAGTAAAAGAACTACCAGACCTAGGAGAGAACCTTGACCAGATCCTTGCCTGGTGCCTTCAGGGGAGCACAGCCCTGCTGACTCCTTGATCCCCGACCTCCAGCCTCCAGAAATGCAAGACAATGCATTTCTGTTGTTGAAGCCACTCAGGTTGTGGTATTTTGTTACAACAGCCCTAGAAAACTAATACAATCCCTAAATATTTAAGAGTATTTCCTGAAGATAAGAATATGTTCTTCTATCGACTATATATTTTCTCCTCTCCATCCTTTCTCCTCTTCTTCCCTCACCTCCCCTTTCTCTCTTTTCCTCTTCTCCTGGAACTTTACTTATTTAATACATATATCAGACCACTTGGTATTGTCTCATTCAGGCCCTCTTTTCTTTTTTAACCCCCCCTTTTTTTTCTCTGTAATCTTTAGATTGGGTAATTTATACTGATACATCTTTAAATTAATTAACACGAAAGACCTTAGCAAGAGAGGTTTCAAGATGGCGGCGGCTGCGGCGGCTGGTGCGGAGTAGCTGAGGTGGAAAAGGTGGCCACTGGGCCTCAGGCAGCCGGGAAACTTGTGGACCTTCCTCTGGCCATCTCTTAAGGGAGGACTGCTGCTGCTGGCCGGTCGTGGGGGCTCAACGCCACTTTGCCCCCGGCAGGAGAGGCTGCCTCATTTACAGGCAACAGCTTTGAAGTGTGGAGCAGGAAAAGAACGGATTCTTAGCTGCAAAAGCGAGTCTTGAAACAGGGAACACGGCGCCAGGGCTGCTGTGGATGCAGCCAGGATCCCGGAGGCTGGGGCCGCACTGAAGGCGGCCAGCTGCCCTATTCAGGATTCGAGGTTTCAGGCCGGCATTAAAGAAGATTCCTGGGAGCGCCCGAGCGGCGCCGCGACTGAACAGCCCGAGGCGGCAGCGCCGAGAACACGGAAGGCAACAAACCAGAGACAGAGTGAGCGCCCGACCTGGCACAGCACTGTGAGTGATCCCTGGCACAGCTCTGTTCGGGGGGTGGATGCCCACGCGGCTCCCGCCTGCACCACCAGGCCACTCACTGCCCCCGTGCTGCCTCCATTTTCCCAGGTGCGGGCAGCTCCGCCCTGCTCGGCCATCAGTGAGCCCATTTGCTTGGCCTGGCGCGGGGCTTTCCGGACCCTGCCGGCCGGCCTCCTCTCCCACTCCCTCCGCGGTTCTCTGGCAGGGCTGGGGGTGTGGGGCGTCCCGACCAGTGTTGGGAGGACTAGGAAGTACGGGCGGGCCGACTGTCACTCCACCACACCCTGGACTCCGGCCCCGGTAAACTTCCTGTTACTGGGAGGCAGATACCATCTCTGCGACCACCAGTTTGGAAAAAAACCTAACGAATTTCTGGTTGGGAATAGTGTGGTAGGAGAGTTCCCAGGTCCGCTTGAACCTGCCGGAGAGCAGGCTGCAGGCGGGCACTAGACTCGGTTTATACCGGGGGGATACAAAGGTGAACAAGACCCGAGAAAGATCTACACAGTGCTACAAAGGCACCCAGAGAGACCGGTCGTCTGTGCTAGCAGAAACCTGGTAGACTTCCTGGGCGAGGCGGTGCTGAGCAGGATCTTGAAGGCCCAGCTGACAGACGAGGGGTGCAGAAGACACACCCCAGCCCAGCACAGTGTGCACAGAGGGGGGAGACGTGCGGCCAGGGAGGCGGAGACTCGACAGAAACCACACACCCGGTGGGGTCACCACTGCACGATCTAACAGCCTGGGCCAGAGCACACGGAACGGGGAGAAGTCCTGTACAGAAAGTGAAAGCTCAACAGAGATCACACACCCTGTGGTACGTGATCCACCAGCCCAGCAGAGTACAAGCTGACCAGAAAGGTGGATCCCCGTAGAAGCCCAAGACCCGAGGCAACCACACACACAAGACACTAGAGGCCAACTGAGCAGTCACGGCGGGAGCCATACCAAATTGGCAACCACAGCAACATCCTAGTTAGTCATTAGTCTCAAACCGGTGGACTGTGAAACCCCCTGCCACAATGAATAAACACCAAAAAAAAGACACCAGAAATACAAAAAATCAAGAAAGTACACCACCAAAAGTTAATAAATCTCATACTCTAGATCCTATAGAACAAGAAGCCCTTGAAATAACTGACAAGGAATTTCGAGTGATAATTCTAAGGAAACTGAATGAGATACAAGAAAACTCAGCTAGACATCATGATGAAATGAGGAAAAGTATACAGGATCTGAAAGAGGAAATATACAAGGAAATCAATGTCCTGAAAAAAAATGTAGCAGAACTTGCTGAACTGAAGAAGTTATTCAGCGAAATAAAAAACACAACAGAGAGTTTAACCAGCAGGCTTGTCGAAGTTGAAGAGAGAACCTCTGAACTTGAAGATGGGCTGTTTGAAATAACACAAGCAGACAAAAAGAAAGAAAAAAGAATCAAGGACATGGAAGAAAACCTGAGAGAGATATCAGACAACCTCAAGCGCTCAAATATCCGAGTCATGGGTATTCCAGAAGGGGAGGAAAATGGAGATTCCATTGAAAACATATTCAACAAAATAGTGGCAGAAAACATCCCAGGTATAGGAAAAATCACAGATCTTCAGATCCAGGAAGCTCAATGATCTCCAAACGTATTCAACCCAAAAAGGCCTTCTCCAGGACATGTCATAGTCAAATTGGCAAAACTCAGAGACAAAGAGAGAATCTTAAAAGCTGCAAGAGAGAAGCGTCAAATCACCTATAAGGGAGCCCCAATCAGGTTAACATCAGACTTTTCATCACAAACCCTAAAAGCTAGAAAGGAATGGGATGATATTTTCAAAATACTAAAAGACAAAGATTGCCAGCCAAGAATACTCTACCCTGCAAGGCTATCCTTCCGAAATGAGGGGCAAATAGTATATTTCTCAGACAAACAAAAACTGCGGGAGTTCACTACCACAAGACCACCCTTACAAGAAATCCTCAAGGGAGTACTGGGTTTGGTTCCTGAAAAATAACTACCACTGCCATAAAAACCTAAGAAAAATCTAAACCCGCTAGTACAATAAAAATGGCATTCATGAAGAGAAAACAAGCTAACAAAAACACTATCTACAACCTAAGGAACCAACAAACAAAGAAACCAAACAGTAAATCAGAAAGCAAGGAACAAAAGACACCTAAGACAACCAAACAACCAATAAAATGCTAGGAATAAATCAACACCTTTCAATAACAACTCTTAATGTTAAAGGCTTAAATTCCCCAATTAAAAGACACAGACTGGCTGACTGGATCAAAAAGCAGGACCCAACTATATGCTGCCTACAAGAGACCCACCTCACCCATAAAGATTCGCACAGACTAAGAGTGAAAGGATGGAAAAAGATTTACCATGCAAACAGAAAAGAAAAACGAGCTGGAGTGGCTATTCTTATATCTGACAAAATAGACTTTAAACTAAAAACCATAAAAAGAGACAATGAGGGACACTACTTAATGATAAAAGGACTGTTCCATCAAGAAGACATAACAATCATAAATATGTACGCACCCAATGTTGGAGCAGCCAGATTTATAAAACAAACTCTATTAGACCTAAAGAAGGAAATAGACACTAATACCATAATAGCAGGGGACCTGAACACTCCACTGTCAATATTAGACAGATCATCTAGGCAAAGAATCAGTAGAGAAACACAAGTTCTAAACAAGACTCTAGACCAATTGGAATTGGCAGATATCTACAGAACATTCCACCCAACAACCTCAGAATATTCATTCTTCTCATCAGCACATGGATCATTCTCCAGGATAGATCACATATTAGGTCACAAATCAAGTCTCAATAAATTCAAAAAAATTGGAATTATCCCATGTATCTTCTCAGACCACAATGGATTAAAACTAGAAATTAATAACAAACAAAACTCTGGAAAGTATACAAACACATGGAAATTAAACAGCATTCTACTTAATGACATATGGGTCCAAGAAGAAATCAAGCAGGAAATCAAAAAGTTTATTGAAACTAATGAAAACAATGATACATCATACCAAAACCTGTGGGATACTGCAAAAGCAGTATTGAGGGGAAAATTTATTGCATTAAATGCTCACTTCAGAAGAATGGAAAGATGGCAAGTGAACAACCTAACACTTCACCTTAAAGAACTAGAAAAACAAGAACAATCCAATCCTAAAGTTAGCAGACGGAAAGAAATCATTAAGATCAGAGCAGAACTGAATGAAATTGAAAACCAAAAAACAATTCAAAAGATCAACGAATCAAAAAGTTGGTTTTTTGAAAAGATAAATAAAATTGACAAACCATTAGCATGGCTAACAAAAAAAAGAAGAGAGAAGACTCAAATAACCAAAATTAGAAATGAAAAAGGCGATATTACAACTGATTCATCTGAAATACAAGGAATCATTCGAGACTACTATAAACAACTATACGCCAACAAATTTGAAAATCTGGAGGAAATGGATAAATTTCTGGACACACACAAGCTCCCAAAACTGAACCGTGAAGACGTAGAAAATTTGAACAGACCAATAACAATAAAGGAGATTGAAGCTGTTATCAGAAGGCTCCCAACAAAGAAAAGCCCAGGACCAGATGGATTCACAGCAGAATTTTACCAAACATTCAAAGAGGAATTGACACCGATTCTTTACAAACTATTCCAAAAGATTGAAACGGACGCAAATCTCCCAAACTCATTCTATGAAGCAAACATCATCCTGATACCAAAACCAGGTAAAGATATAACCAAAAAAGAAAACTACAGGCCGATATCCTTGATGAATATAGATGCAAAAATCCTCACTAAAATACTAGCAAACAGAATACAGCAACACATACGAAAAATTATTCATCACGATCAAGTGGGATTCATCCCAGGGATGCAAGGTTGGTTCAACATACGCAAATCAATAAATGTGATACACCATATCAATAAACTCAAACACAAGGACCATATGATCATCTCTATAGATGCTGAAAAAGCATTTGATAAAGTTCAGCACTCATTCATGACAAAGACCCTCTATAAGTTAGGTATAGAGGGAAAGTATCTCAACATAATTAAAGCCATATATGCCAAACCCACTGCCAATATCATCCTGAATGGGGAAAAGCTGAAAGCTTTTCCTTTAAGAACAGGCACTAGACAAGGATGCCCACTCTCACCACTCCTATTCAACATAGTGTTGGAAGTACTAGCCAGAGCAATCAGAGAAGAGAAGGAAATAAAGGGCATCCAGATTGGAAAAGATGAAGTCAAACTGTCCCTGTTTGCAGATGACATGATCCTATATATCGAACAGCCTAAAACCTCTACAAAAAAACTGTTGGAATTGATAAATGATTTCAGCACAGTAGCAGGATACAAAATCAACACACAAAAATCAGTAGCATTTCTTTTCTCCAATAGTGAACATGCAGAAGGAGAAATCAAGAAAGTCTGCCCATTTACAATAGCCACCAAAAAAATAAAATACTTAGGAATTGAGTTAACCAAGGAGGTGAAAAATCTCTATAATGAGAACTACAAACCACTGCTGAGAGAAATTGGAGAGGATACAAGAAGATGGAAAGATATTCCATGCTCTTGGATTGGAAGAATCAACATAGTGAAAATGTCCATACTACCCAAAGTGATATACAAATTCAATGCAATCCCCATCAAAATTCCAAAGACATTTTTCTCAGAAATGGAAAAAACTATCCAGACATTTATATGGAACAATAAAAGACCACGAATAGCCAAAGCAATGCTCAGCAAAAAAAATAAAGCTGGAGGCATAACAATACCTGACTTTAAGCTATACTACAAAGCTATAATAACCAAAACAGTATGGTACTGGCATAAAACCAGACACACTGACCAATGGAATAGAATAGAGAATCCAGAAATCAACCCACACACTTACTGCCATCTGATCTTTGACAAAGGCACCAAGCCTATTCACTGGGGAAGGGACTGCCTCTTCAGCAAGTGGTGCTGGGATAACTGGTTATTGATATGCAGGAGAATGAAACTAGATCCATACCTCTCACCGTATACTAAAATCAACTCAAAATGGATTAAGGACTTAAATATACACCCTGAGACAATAAAACTTCTTAAAGAAAACATAGGAGAAACACTTCAGGAAATAGGACTGGGCACAGACTTCATGAATATGACCCCAAAAGCACGGGCAACCAAAGGAAAAATAAACAAATGGGATTATATCAAACTAAAAAGCTTCTGCACAGCAAAAGAAACAATTAAAAGAGTTAAAAGACAACCAACAGAGTGGGAGAAAATATTTGCAAAATATACATCTGACAAAGGATTAATATCCAGAATATATAAGGAACTCAAACAACTTTACAAGAAGAAAACAAGCAACCCAATTAAAAAATGGGCAAAAGAGCTAAGTAGGCATTTCTCTAAGGAAGATATCCAAATGGCCAACAGACATATGAAAAAATGCTCAACATCACTCAGCATCCGGGAAATGCAAATCAAAACCACATTGAGATACCATCTAACCCCAGTTAGGATGGCTAAAATCCAAAAGACTATGAACGATGCTGGCGAGGCTGCGGAGAAAAAGGAACTCTCATACATTGTTGGTGGGACTGCAAAATGGTGCAGCCTCTATGGAAAATGGTATGGAGGTTCCTTAAACAATTGCAAATAGATCTACCATACGACCCAGCCATCCCACTGTTGGGAATATACCCAGAGGAATGGAAATCATCAAGTCGAAGGTATACCTGTTCCCCAATGTTCATCGCAGCACTCTTTACAATAGCCAAGAGTTGGAACCAGCCCAAATGCCCATCATCAGATGAGTGGATACGGAAAATGTGGTACATCTACACAATGGAATACTACCAACTATAAAAACGAATGAAATACTGCCATTTGCAACAACATGGATGGACCTTGAGAGAATTATATTAAGTGAAACAAGTCAGGCACAGAAAGAGAAATACCACATATTCTCACTTATTGGAGGGAGCTAAAAATTAATATATAAATTCACACACACACACAAACCGGGGGCGGGGGGAAGAAGATATAACAACCACAATTATTTGAAGTTGATACAACAAGCAAACAGAAAGGACATTGTTGGGGGGGAGGGGGGGAGGGAGAAGGGAGGGAGGTTTTGGTGATGGGGAGCAATAATCAGCTACAATGTATATCGACAAAATAAAATTTAAAAAAAAAAAAAAGAAAAAAAAAGACCTTAAAAAATAAAAATAAAAAATAAATAAATTAATTAATTAACACTTTCTTCCACCTTCTTCAGTCATCTGTTAAGCATACCTATTGTTTGTTTGTTTGTTTGTTTTTAAATTTCAGATCATTTATTTTCAGTTCTAGGATTTGTATTTATACTTTCCACTTATTTGCTGAATGTCTTCATCTGATAATCAATTATAGCAATTTTTCTTTTAAAACTGTGAATATATCAAAATGACTGCTTGAAGTCTTTATCTCATAATTTCAATACCTGGGTCATCTTGAGATCATTTACGTCGACTACTTTTTCTATTGACTGTGATTCACTTTTTCCTGTTTTTCTGTTTTTTTTTTTTTTTTTTTTCTCCCAAGTTTAACAATTTGTGATTGGAGGCTGAAAATTAAGGATGATATGTTATAGTGGTTTGGAGTCTTGTTACTTTCTGAAGAGCGTTGGTTTTTGTTGTAGCAGGCAGTAAATTTGGCTTGACTAAAACCCCATCTTTCCTGCAATGAGTAGTAGCAAAGCTTTCTCAGGAACCTCAGCTTTTCACTGTGACCCTCGGCCCAGCTCCTTGGCATTTTCCTCATTAATGAATACTTCAGGGATCAGCTAAAGAAGAGTATGAAATTTTTACACAGATTTGGGGTTCATCTTCAGGGTCTTCCTTCTAGCCAAAATTTTACTCTTCATTTTGCAGCTCTTCAGGGTGCTACAAACTTTATTCTCTAACTCTTGATTAAGTAAATACAAATTATCTTTTGGATTTATATTGAATTTGCAGCCAATTGAAGGCACCTCCTCTCTCTCTCTCTCTCTCTCTCTCTCTCTCTCTCTCTCTCTCTCTCTCCTCTCTCTCCTCTCTCTCTCTCTCTCTCTCTCTCTCTCTCTCTCTCTCTCTCTCTCTCTCGCCCGCGCGCGCGCACGCGCGCGCTTCCTCTCTCTCCATGTGATCTGCTTGTACCCTCCGGCTGCTGCCACTTTTCCGCCATGAGTAGAAGCAGCCCGAGGCCCATGCCAGATGCAACTGTCCCAGAATCGTAAGCCAAATAAACCTCTTTCCTTTATAAATTACCCAGTTTCAGGTATTTCTGTTATAGCAACACAAAACGGACTAAAACAAATGCTTTGCATTTATCCATCAATCATTGATCAATTAGATATTTTTCTGTGATTCACTATTTTCCACATACAGTAATGTTGCAACAGACACATATGCAGTAAAGGTCTAGTGAGTAAATCGAAAAATGATATGGTCAAGGGAATGACGTGACTATATGATCATAAAATGATAATATGGTTAGATAAAAGCTGTATACCAAGTACTATGGGAACACAGTAAAAAAAGAATGATAAATAAAAATTAATAATTGGAGAGGTAGTGCAAACTTCAAATGGTAGGTAAAATTTGAGTAGAAGAGAGTGAAAGGAAACATGAAGGTTTTCTGAGTAGAGAAGTTGCAGTGGTAGGCATTCCAAACATAAGGGGCAGCCTGCCAAAAAGACCAGAAGAATGAAGACAAGAGATTTGCAGGTTATCAAGTGCAGAGAGAAAACGAAAGAAGGAAGGAAGGAAGGAAGGAAGGAAGGAAGGAAGGAAAGAAAGGAAGAAAGGAAGAAAGAAAGGGAGAAGGAGCAGAGAAAGAGGTAGAGATGTGGTCTAAAACTTACAGGACCTTTTATAACTTAAAAGGGAGTGGGTAATTTGCTTGTGTTTCTGTTAGAAATGGTAAAAAAAAAAAAAAAAAATTGACCTTAACGTGTAGAAAACAGCCATACTTGCATTTTAGAAAAATAGCTTACAATAGTTACACTAAGAAGAGGAGATTGATGTTGGAAAGATCATTTAGGTGGAAACTGCTGAGGACCTGACCTAAAGCTGTCATGATGGCAGCAGATAAGAGGTGACAGAATTAAGAGGCATTTAGAAAACCAAATAAAGTGGGAAATGAAAAGGATTATTCAAGGATGACTCTGAAGTTGCAGGCTTGAGTAACTGGATAATTTAACCAAACTAGATCCACTTACAAG
Source organism: Cynocephalus volans (assembly GCF_027409185.1). Classification (NCBI taxonomy): domain Eukaryota; kingdom Metazoa; phylum Chordata; class Mammalia; order Dermoptera; family Cynocephalidae; genus Cynocephalus; species Cynocephalus volans. Next base: position 16,617,815 of record NC_084468.1, read on the forward strand.
AATGAAATACAGAGTAAGGTAAAGATTTGGGGTCCAGAGAAATAAGATTCTGAGTCTGGAAAATGTTTAGCATGTGATTTCTCAGGATTTTTTACATGTAATCACACGAATGTTATTTCACTGTTCCAGTCTTTTTGGCCCTTTCCAAATATCAGTTTTTTCATCTGAATTCTGAGACGGTTTTCTTGCTTTGTGGAATGGGATGTATTTATTTAGTATTAATTTATTTATTCTATTATTTTTTTGGTGGCTGGCCGTGGAATGGGATTTAAATGATTCTTGCTTATGTCCCTAATTTGTATCAGACTCCACTCTACATGATAGTCACATTGTTTATTTTGATCTGACACATATAGAATGATTTTTCAGATGAGAAAAATGAAGTACAGAGTAGTTACTTGGTAGAGCTTAGGTCTTGTGGTCATTAATCCTGGTAAATATGTCTAAACAATTATGGAAGTAACCAATCAGATGCTGTTAATATCCAATCATAGACAGTTAGGAAGCATTTAAATCAATATTTTAAGGAATAGATACTTGAGACATGCAGAACAATCCTTCTAATTAAATTCATTTTATTTCCTTTCAAGTACATTTAATATCATCTCCATTTCTTTCTCTCAGCTTTTATGAGCTGTCAGGATGCTATCCACCTCTGGTAAAGAGGCCACAGGAGGAATTGTATATTCATGTTGTAAACCACTTAGAGCTTTCTGGGTAGAGTAAATGTTACCACTTGAGGGCATCCTGTCATTATGTTCTGTAATAGTCCTGAGTTTCTAAGTCTACCTCAAAACCATGGCTCTCTGACAGAAGAGACTAAGAAAAAAAAAATAGCCGGAAACGCTGAGGCAGCAGGGAAAAGGGTAACTTACCATGCTAAATTGGTGTTTCCTGGAGTACTAGGTTAGTGAAGACTATTTCAGAAAATGCTAAGTCAACAGAAGAGGGTAAGTGACACAGATAGAAGTTGACAGAATCTTCCTGGCAGAGACCAAAATAGGAATTCAGACATAGTGAGTGCTCTACAGGTTGAACTGATTTTGACCAATCAGAGGAGGGATCTGCATTAGAATTTCCTCTGAACAGAGAAGGAAAATAAAACATATTGTAAGCAGCATTCTTTCCTGTAAAAATGGCATCAGTCCTACTATGAACCTATCAGATATGGGGAACAAGTTGGAAACGAATGACATATATGATGAAAAAATTTTAATTGACAGTTTAACCATAGACTGTAGAATTTCCCCCCTTAGATTTTCAAAAAAGACAGACAAATGCTTTAAAATACATGAAAATGTGTCTGAAAATTTATAATTACAATTAGAATTAAATAAATCTTTCTTCACTATTAAATAGTACATAAAAAATACTCATACTCATTATCATGACTTAATTGTCCCTTGGAACAAAACCTAAAAAATAGATTCTAGGAAAAGAGACATATTGCATCCTGAAGGAAAAATTGTGATCAAAAGTTGGGTATAGAATATAAAGCTATACTTTTAAAAATATTAAATTTTATTAAACCAGTAGATTTTACTGATCCAACACAATCTGTAATTTTTTGGAGGTTCAAAGTATTTGTGAAAAACAGTGTGTGTGCTTTCATTCAATCCCTCAAACTTTCTAGCAGTCCATTATATAATTTGAGCAAATAGCAATGCTCTGTTTGTCCTCCAAATCACCTTTACTTTTGGTGGTGGTGAGGTGGGTATAAGATGTCACTTTTATGAATAAAACATAGGTGAGAATTCTATTTCCTGTGTTTGAAGGAAGTTGAATTTCTTTTATTAAATTGATTTAGTATGCTGTGTACAGTGTAAAGGAGAGGCAATATATTTACATTGAGGAAGTCCAACTCCAAAGCAATCTTTTTTTTTTTTGAAATATGATTCACATTTCATTTTTTATTTTTTATATTTTATTTTATTTTATTAATATTAATTTTTTACATTCTATGATGTTGCAGAGCCGTTGGGAGGAAGGGGGAAGGAAATGGGATGGAAGAAGGAGGAAGGAGGAGGGGCGGGATTGAGGCCTGTGGCGCCCCCACATTACCACAGGGAAGACTGGGATGCTTCCAGTGGTGGCTTGGTCATTGCCGGGCTGGGTGCAGATGTCAGGCGGTTGTGGCCAAAGACCTTGCCTCCCACCTCTCCAGCTCGGCAACCCGGGGCCCTTCTTGTTGTGGCTTGGTGGTCATCCCTGGGCTGGTGCAGGTGTGGGGGGCATGGCTGAGGACCTCGGCCCCACATCATCCCAGCTTGGGAGAGCCTGTGGCACTTCCTGTGGCAGCTCAGTGGCTGTCACTGGGCTGGTTGCTCATGTTGGGGGGGCATGACCAAGGCCTAAGCCCCCTATGGCCCCAGCTTGGGATAGCCTGGGGCACTTCCTGCAGAGGCTTGGTGGTTGTTAATGGACTGGTTGCACTTGTCAGGGGTGTGTGGCCGAGGACTCAGGCCCCCACCCTTGGGACTGGTTGCCGTGTCAGGGAGCATGGCTGAGGTCCCTGGCCTTACCCTCTTTCTGGCTTGGCAGCCCAGCGGACTTCTGGTCTTTCTAGGTGTTATAGGTGTTCTTCGGTGAAATGAGACCTTTACTAGTTAATATCAAACTTTGTCTCTGGTTGTGGGTACTTTGTTTTTACTTTCAGTTCTGTGTTGGATTATTTGCTGTTCCCACCACTTAAACTCTGCTCTGGAACTAATTTGTTGTCCTTTGCTTACTTCTAAAATGGGGGAACTTTCTATGGGGACCAGTACTTGAGTCCTGTAGTTGAGCTAAATTGCTGCTTTGCTGCTGATTCCCTGGGGAAGGCTTTTTGTACAGCTCAGGTCTTAATGGTTGGCTTTGTACGTACTTACAGTTCTAATGGAATCTGGTGCACCTGGATTGTATAGAAACACTGGTCTGGGCCTGAGTCTTTTCAACAAAGTGCACCCCATGCAATTCTATATTCCTGACCAGTCTCCTCTGAGTGGTCCTACACTGATTGCGGGGCAGATCAGCTGTCTTTTCTGTGCCCCAATGTTCCCCCAGCAGGTACGTCTCCCCAACTGCCCTTTCTGCAAATACTTCCCATGGGATGGGCTGTGCTCAAGTCCCTTGCAATGACTCACTAGCCTCCAAGTGGATCCTTTTTTTCAGTTGTTGTGGCTCCTGGCTCCTATGTGGGTCCATGGGAACCCTATTCATGGTACTACTGGCCTGGGGGCCACCAAGGCCCTCTTCTTCCCTGCCACTTCCAAGCAACTTCATCTGAAAGGCACAGCTGCAGCTTTTTGCCAGCTCCTGCTCTGTGCACTCAGCAGCTCCAGCCTGCAAATGGCTGAGATTTGACACGGTTGGAGGGTTTTTTTCTTTCTCTCATCATGGCTTCTCCTGCCTTCATGAACTCCATAGGTCTCTCCTCTTCTTCTTCCCCTGAGCTCTGGCAGTCCCAGCTTGGCTGTTGTTGCATTTTTATAGATGCAAGTTGGTTAATTTGTGGGAGAGAGTGATGCTGGGGACCGTCTATTCTGCCATCTTGACCAGAAGTCCTCCAAAGCAATCTTAAGGAATTATTCTCATATATGATATAAAATGTAACTCTTAAGTGAGCACATTTAATTATATGTACAGAGCAGCTGGTTAGTCTTAGGAAATTTGGTCCAGTACCTTTCCTGACAGTTTTTAAATGAAGGGATCATGAGTGTTAGACTTTTGTTGTTGTTTTTCCTCATTGTTTAACCCTTAACACCAGTAGCTGCTGTTAGGCTATTAGCAGTCAGAGCAGGTCAGCAAAGGAATGAGACATGTCAAGTAGTTATTGGTTTAGGGCCAGTATTCTTTAACACACTGTCATGATTGCTTTAGTATGACAGGATAGTATCTCAAAAAGTCTGGAGGTACACTATTCTTTTCTTTTTTTTTTTCCTTTTTTTGTGACCGGTAAGGGGGTCACCCCCACCATGCTCAGCCAGTGAGCACACCAGCCGTCCCTATATAGGATCCGAACCTGTGGTGGGAGCGCCGCTGTGCTCCCAGTGCCGCTCTCCCGAGTGAGCCATGGGATCGGCCCTACACTTTTCTTGTTAAAGGCAAACTATCAATTCTCTTAACCAAAAACATTTGTCAGGGTTTCTCTCAGAATCTTGGTCTTGGATTTCTACTCAAAATGGAATTAAAGTCCCACACATGCACTCACACATACATACAAAATCCCCTGGGTTCAGAAAAAGAGACTATGACAGCTTGGATAAAATAAAAATTTCTAGGTTGGATTTCCCTGATAGCTCCAGGATGACAGAAAGCTCTATTGGTAGCAGACTAGAAAAAAAGTCCATCAGGGAGTTGAAAGTCATTTATTACAGGCAAACCACTGAGGGGGGAAAAAGAAAGAGGAAAAATAAATAAGGTATCTGGTGAGGTCTTGTTTGTAGTAAATTTCAAACAATGCATGTTTATGTGATATATAGTAAACAACTATTCCAAATTGATTTCCTTGAGGAGGAAAATAAGTTGCTACCCAATAGATTTGAAAAGTAACATCAGATTAAAAGCCAAAAGAGATCATTGCTATGAAATTTCCAATCACCTTATAAATGAAGGGTAAAAAGCAGATAGCAGGGCTAGCTTCTTTTTCATCTAATCAACACACTGCTTCTGTTCCACAGAGTAGAATGAAATGAATGCCATGGCCTTTTTAAGTGGCACAGAGGATCTATTTATTGTGAGAAGAGATTTGCTGAATAACCGTAAAATGCAGAGATAATTTTGGAAGTTAGCTAACAGCTTTGATGTGGAGCCCCTTAGAACCCACCTGTCCATAATATCTATCCCTCCTGCAGCAGGCATCTCACTTATTGGAAATCATTTTTCTCGTCCTCATCAGCCAAAGCATCTGCCCATTTGAAAAAAGGAGTTTAAAAAAGTGACATTGACAATGACAAGAACTAACTCCTGGCATGATAAAGATTAGGGACATAGTACATTGTCATTCAGTGCCCGTTAATTTCATTGGAGAACAGAAGAGAGAATGTGTTTCAGATTTTTCCTATTAGCACATGTCTACTCCCATTCTCTGTGTACATGACATGACAGGAAGGTGCAGTGTGAAATAAGAAGGGGACACAGTCTGGTGCTCCAACAAGCTATTACTTACTCTGTTGACCAGAAGGATGGATGGGCTTTTAACAGATGTTTTAATCTGAATCTCTGATGATATTTTGCATGTCAGCTATAAACATTTGGAAATGAGATTTTCTGAAATTTTACTTTTACTGTAAGTCATAACATAAACCAAGGCATAATGCAGAATTCATCTTTGTACTAAATATTTAAAGCAGAAATAATAAAATTCTGATAAGATATACATAAAGTCACTCAAAGACAAAAATCTATAACGTCATTCCCATATTAGGCAGATTAGCTTATAAAAAGAATAATTATGAGAATTTAACCAAAAGGATCAAACTCAATTTGAAACTTCCTTCTCCCCTTCTCTTTGCTCCAGTTTTAATCCAACATCTTATGTATATTCTATAATAAAATACGTAACTGAATTTTTGAGGGAGGTTAGCAGACAGATGTATGTTAGGCTTGAAGACATTACCTAGAACTAAAGAAGTGAAGGAAACACAGAAGGGGAGCAGAGACCAGAACAAAATAGTAACACTACAAGGGAAAGAGTATTTTCTTGAACAAGTGTGACATCAGTAAAGCTGATTATCAGCCATTTAATAGTGAAATACTGGCCATATTTAAAATTACATAGTTGTAAATTTTTGCAAATGTATTGAGCTCTGACTTAAATGGTAGACTTCAATTTCCAGTAGCCTGATGGTCTACATATCCTGAATGACCATCCAAATATAGCCAATAATGTGTTTGAAAATATAATATTTCTTAACTCTTATTTTTTGCATTACTGATCAGACATGATAGGAAAAAAATCATCGGAGTTTCAAAGAGAAGCAGAAGCAGAAACCCTGGTGAGTAACTAATCTCCAAAGCCAGGCTGTTCTAATACAAGACTTCTCAATAAACCAGAAGCCCTTACGTGCTGTATTTGGGTTTTTAAAAAGTCCAGAGACGGACCTCTCAACCATTACACACACATTGTGCCTCACCATGGGAGAAACATCACTGTCTAACACACACGATTTTACATCATCTACAAAAATGGTGGAGTTTTCTGATGCCTTTTATACCCAGGAAAATAAAGTTTTGCTTCTAAACTGTTTGGAATTTAGAAGACATTTTGGTATTCGTATCTTCACTTGAACTCAGAACAACTCTGTGATGTTAGAATCCTTTATTATCCTGTTTATGAGATTAGAGAACCTGTGGTCGGTGGGAACAGACTGATGCAGAGCTTGGAACTAAACCTAATGTTTCTGATTCCAAAGCCTGTTTTCCATCCAAAACAGTCCAAATGCAGTCTGTTAAGTGGCAAATTCCACCTTTTAAAGGATCCACTTTGCATCTGTGGATTAGCTAATGCCCTGGGAAACTTTGGCTTCCTGCCTAATAGATTGTTAAATGCCTTAACAAAAATAAAAAAGAGACATTTTCTTCATTTTTTTCCCTGATGGTCCCGCTTAGGAACTGAGTACAGAACAGAAAAGCGGAAAGCAATGATACCCACATGTCGTTCCAAACTTTTTGGGTTATTAAACATAATAAACCCAAATCACACCTATGTGGATGGCTTGATAAATCAATACCAGGGAGTTACACAATTTCCAATTCAAAACAATCTCTACTTGGGGTTTAATCCCAATTCCTTACTCTTCATCAAATGTATGGGGTCATCTATGAGTCTGGAAAGGGCTTTCAATGTACAATCCAAAAACCTGTGTTTAAAGTTTTTAACTTAATACATAAATTAATGCTTTTAATTGGAAACCTTATGATATATTAAAACAAGCAGAACAGAGGAAACCCAATACTCAACTGCAGAAAGATTTTTGCAAATAAAATCTTACACCAAAGGAAACAATGAAACTTAAGTTTTCATCTAAAGGAAAACTTGTAATGATGATGGTGATGATAATATTGATGAAAATATGTGTATTATATGTGTAGATATAATACATATATAATATGATAGCATATGGGTATACACACACACACACATGTGAAGTATCACTTCCTAATATGGTTTGAGAGATATTAAAATGTTGTTTTCCTTTGCCATTTGAGACATTTCAGGAAAGAAAAATGAGGGGACTAAATTATTAGATTATTACAAGGACAACCTGTAACACTAAACATTCAAAGGCTGATAATGAAATGAAGGACTGCCCCGCCCCCCCCCCCCCCCCCCCAGTCCTAAGGGATTTGACAGGGAACTCAAGTCTTCCAGCAGATGACAGTCTCATATCCTGGATGCTGGCAGTTGAGTAAATGAAAAGAATTTTGAATACATATTTGGGCAGGTGAGTTTCTCTCTGTCGTTCTCTCTTATGATTTTTATTAAAAAAAGGGGTTGGGGGGGGAGAATGAATTACAATTCCTGCCTGTCCTCTGACACAGAGCAAAGGTAACTGGCTACATTTGGACACCTTGCCTGCACCTGAAATGGGAAAACTTTTTTTCTAGCTCTTCCTTCAAGATCTGTATCTCCCTAGGCTTTTCATTAAAAGATAATCATAACAATACTGCTAAAATTGTATAGTTATAATGCCTCATAAAAATCATAAAACTCTTCCTGTACATCATCTCATTTGATTATCACAGTGGCTTTGAGATGTCAGGACAGGCACTCCCATCTCCATTTTGTAGGTGGTTGTACCAAAGTTTGCAGTGGAGACTGTGACTATTTAAGCCCACAGTTATTATTCCCTCTTTGAATCTTACTGCACAGGTAACCTATTACTCCTTTTTGGACCTAGGTCTTTTGTGGTTATTTTAAGATTTTCCCGATGGGTGGTAGTATAATAATAGCACATATCATTCTTGCTGTATGTCAAGCACTGTTTAAGAGCTTTACATGTATTAATCCATTTATCCCACAACACAACCTTATGAAGTTGGCAATAGTATTATCTAGATTTCATACTAAAGGGAACCGAAGCAAAGAGCTCAAATGACTTATACAAGGCCAGTCATCTACAAGGTAGTAGAGACTGGATGTAGACCAAGGCAGTTTGGTTCCAGAACGTGTGCTATGGTAGACTAGTCTTAGCTTGTACAGTTTTGATGTAAATGCCATGGTCCTCACTATTTTCAGTTATAACAGAGATACTTCCGGTTTAATTATAGCAACAAATCAACTTTTAATTATCCACTAAAGTAACTGAAATTCTGGTTGAAACCTACAAATCTCTGAATGTTCGTGGAAGTGCTTTCAGTGGTCTATGTGTGCCCTCAGCCCCATTAGTTACTTGCTACTCTAATAAAATACAGTGAAGGTAAGAAAATAGGAGCGAGAGTCCCATATGAATCAGGCTTCTTCAATGAGATATGATTTTTCTATTAACCTACTTGAATAACAGGGTGCCTTTGACTGGAGATGCATAAAGCTTGACCATGTTTATACTTATCCCATATTTTGAAAATCAATAACTTAGGGGTGATGGTTATTGTTATTTTACTTATTTGACAAATTTGTTTCATTTTTCTGTTTTACCTTTAGCTTGCATCCCCAAGAGTATTTCAACTCTAAAATGCTTTCACTGAGAAACCAAAAGTGTTGTAACCTTTCCTGGAGAACCTGCTGCTGCCCCTCTATCCTGAACTCAGGTAGGAGTGAGGTGACTCATGCATTTCTTTACTAGAGAATTAGAAAGGTGGGAAGATTCACCGTAGCTGCAATTAATGTCTCTGTCCTGTGTCCCAAAGGTCACCAGAGTGGTCACACTTGCAATGATATTTGTGAGATTAGCTTTCCAGGGTGATGAGTCCTGGCTCCTGAGATTTTTTTTTTCCTTCTACTATTAATCCTCTCCATAGCCAACATGTTGGAAATCATTTAGAAAGCAATCACACAATTCCAAGTGATTAATTAGACAATCATAATGAACTTACTTGGCCAGGCTCACTTTGGTTCCTGCCCAATGTGGAGAAAACACTCATTTAAAAAAAAACTGAAAAATTAAAAATGTTTATGCCTTTAACAGAATTCCAACAATTTACGCCAATGAAATTATTAGATAACCACATAAAGATGTGGCACTATTTAATAGAAATCATTTTCTTCAGTGTTCCCTCTTTAGGGGATTAATGAAATAAGTCATGGTTCATCCTTATACTAAAAATACCACATTGTAAAAATAATTAGATTTGTATTTGTCCACCTGAAAAAAAAAGTCCACAACATATTGTTAAATGAAAAAAAAGGGGGATATAAAACAGTATGCATAACTTGACATAATTGTAATAAATATTAATATGTACACAATGCCTACATACATATATTTAGATATACGAACACAGATAATAACCTCTTGGAAATCATGCAAAGCTTTCTTACATTTGTGAAATAAATGGCTTCAAAGATAGATACCAAAATATTAACAGTGTCTGTATGTGGTGAGATTTTGGGATAATTCCTTATGATTTTTTCATACTTTTGAATGTCTTCTAACGAGCCTGAACTCATTAAGTGCTTGAGGTTCAACTCAGGGAAACTTGGAGATAGTTGGATTCAAAATACTAGAAGAAACATTGCAAGATAACCCATTTTAATGCTTTCACTTATTTCACTGTATCTGCTAACTTAGGCACTTTCTGTGATTGCATAGTGGTTAAAAGCAGACTCTAGAGGTAGTCTGCCTGGATTTACCTGATTCTTCCACCTGTTGAGTTTGTACAGGGAAAGGAAATATCTTTTCTTCCCATTTTAGGCTGAGACCTGTATAACAAAAGGCAGATTAACAAAAGAAAATCAAACAAATTGATTTAATGAGTTTTATGTGACATGGGAGACTTCATAAGAAAATGAAAACCCAAAGAAACAGGTCAACCTGTGTATTTTTTATGTTTGATGAAGAAATGGATAGTTATGGAGAAACATAACTGACCAAGGGGGTATGATCTAATGATAATAAAATGGGGAGGGGGAAGCTTAGCTGGGTCTGTGTGTTCAGATTCTTCTCTGTGTCCCCGCATCTTCAGAGATAAGGATGTTTTTTTTCCTTCTGCGTGTATGGAGGGCACCTCTTAAATGAGGATCTTAGGACCTACTTCAGGAGAAGGTAAGAAAATTCTTCCCAGGTTTTATTACCTGCTTCAGGGGAGATTGGACAGCGGGAGGAAGATGAGAGTGACCTTTCTGCTTCTACTGTTGTGTCAAATGCCAAGGTGCCATATTTTGGGCTAGTGTGTTCTGAACCCACCAATTGCATTTTCAAAGACTTGGAGCAGTGATGTAGCATGCCATGCAAGCGTTCCTAGTATCGTTGTTACCTACAAAGTCGTCATGCTCTAGATCAGTGGTGCTGAAAGTATATTCTAAGAATGACATGAGGAGACTCTTACAAACATAAGATTATTAACTTCATCCCAGATCTACTCAATCTGTATCTTTGGCAAATTGCAGCCCAGAAATTTATATTTTTATAAAATTGATGATGTTTATACGGGTAGTTCTGCAGTGGATTGGGAACAGTAATTGGAGGAAAACTGAAGATGATTTTTTTCAATATATGTAGTTTCTTAAAGAGCTATTATTACTTATCCAGGTTTGTAAGATGCTGCAGTAAAATTGTATAAAGGTTTCTTTCACGAATATTTATAAATTGTCTAATTCTCATATCCTGCTTTGTTTTCCATCCACAATAGACACAGCAGTGGTCACATTCATCTTGAGATAAAGAAGAGGATGTTTAATGCTGCCCTAAATTGTCCCCCCACCCACCTCTGAGGACACCTGGAAACACATTTAGAAAACTGAAAGAGGAAAATATATAAGCAATTTGAAAACATTAGTAGTATTTAAAAAGAAAAGAAAAGAAAAAAAAAGACAGTAAGAAGCCAGGGTACTCTTTTGGAAATCTTAATATAATGATGGTGGGTAGGTGTTTCCTTCAGCTTCCCCCCGTGAGAGTGTTTGAGGAGGGATGCTGTGAAGAGGATTCATAAAGCAAATGTACCTCACAGGGCCTAGTTTTCCAAAGCCTTGCAGTTTCAAATATTGACCTTGCAAAGAACAGGAAATTTCCCCTAGGGCATTGAGTCTCTGTTGCAAGACAAGAATCTTAACACAGCAAGGCTGCTGGTTCTAAGTTACCAAAAAGCTGCTAGAGGGAAAAGGAATGTCGGCTAAATCAAGCCTTTGTTAGTGGATCACTTAATTGCCTAACAGAATGTCATCTGACTTGTTTTTACTGAATGTTACCAGCTTCTATTGTAAAACTTGTTAAACTGTACTTAGCAAAACCCCACCTATGTCTCTTCCTGTAACTTCTTGGTCTGGAGAATAAAGGCAGGAAGAGAACCCCATTTCATGGTTAATTTCCTAAATGGAAGGATGCCTCTATCTTGAGGATTCCAGGAGATTAACCCCTTTCTGGGGCTTCTCACTGCTCAAAGAGATGGGCTTTGAGTAATCTTTGGCGGCTCCGCCACCCAGGGGAAAAGGGGTGACAAGTCCGTGGGAAGCAAAGCAACAATGCTGAGATAGGAGGTGCTCAGTTTCCCTGGGCTTGGGTTACAGGACACACCTCTGGGTTATAAGCCAATCTCCAAGATTTCAGGCCCCTCCTGTAGGCCTTCCCCTAGAGGAAAGTTACTGTTGCTAGTTACATTTATTTTCAGTACCGGCGCAGGGAAAATGAGACCTCAAAGGGCTGGCTTATGCAAATCTAGTGGCTGGACATGAACAGTAGAGAGTGGTTATATAACTCCAGTAGTGGGGCATGCTCAGTAAAGTGGAGTTTATCCTCTGAATGACCTTCCACTAGAGGTGATAGAGAGCACAAAATATTCTTGCATATGCCTGGTGCACATGATAGGATTTGACCAATGAACATGCTCCAGAAGGGGACCAACTGAGCATGTTCAAGACTATGTTACATAACTGGGAACCACTCCCTTAACTGAATATTCATTAGATAGCTAAAGTATGAAAGCTGAATCCCAGCAGGAGGGATTGTTGCTGTTCACTTTCCTGGGGCCAACACACACATTGCTGGCTAAGGTGTGTGTACTCTACTTTTTTGTTAAGTTTACTTTTATCAGGTGGCTGGCTGCTTGCTCTCTTGGGCCAGCCTCCATTCTGTACTGAACTTTAAGTGTGTATTTCTTGCTTCTGTGTTAAACTTGCTGTGGGCTCTGCTCAGTCTCTGGAGCTAGGCTGCATACTGCCTGTCAAATCTGTATCTCTTATTTGTTATATTAAACCTGTCCTCACTTTCTACTGTGACTCTACTCTTGAATTGTTTCTGGTGGCGGAGTCAAGAACCTGGTTAGAATGGGTGGGTTGAGGCTGACTATCAGGACCCCACCCTTCCTCTGACATCAGTGCTGCAGGAAACCCTAGCTCAGGGAAGGCATGGACACAGAGTGATACTACAAGGAAGTGAGGAGATCTTAGAGCAATGGAAGAAGCAAGGCCAACAAGTAACAAAGACCTGGATGCCATTCCCCAAATCAGTATGAGTCAGCACAACAGCAGAATTAAGGGAAAAGAACCAATGAAAATTTTAAGCACTGCTAGAGGGAATATGTCAATCATTAAGAAAGATTTTGAGTCTAGGTAATTCAGTATTAGGCAATGTACTCTCAGTTCTCCTCTCAGGAGTTCAGGCTACTCATACATTACACAACATGAATTGTACTCCCTGTAAAATGGAAACAAAAAACCAAACAACCCTATGGTACTTACATCGTCAAGTTGTTTTTGAAGGTTTGAAGATATCGTGGGTAAAAACACATAGAAAAGTCTTTTGAATGTGGTAAATTTATATAATTATTACTGTAAACATTATATCCATAATATCTCATATTAAAATTACTTTATATTGGCAGTTTCCAAAATATGCCTGGTAGACTCCTGAGGACACCAGAGGAGATTTAGAGGTTTGGAAAACTCAAAAATATTTTTTTAAAAAAATTCATTTGTGGTGAAACAAACACACACATAACAGAATGGATAAACAAATAGGTTATATACATACAATGGAATATTACTTAGTCTTAAATAGGAGAAAATCTTGTCATATGTAATGACATGGACAAACCCTGAGGGCATTATTTTATGTAAAATAAGTCAGTCACAAAAAGACAAATACTGTATGATGTTGCTTGTACAAGGTATGTAGAGTAGTCAAATTCACAGAGAGAGAAAATATAATGGTGGCAAAACTATTTTAATAGCAATGCTGTGTTAGTCTGCTTGGGCTGCCGTATTAAAATAGTGTAGGGGAGGAAAAATAATTTTTTCCTCAACCCTCATAAGTTCTTAGTTGAAATGGACCCCTGTACAAAAGACAGATTAACAAGAGAAAACCAGAATTTTATTAACATGCACATTTTCATATATACATGGAAGATAACCAGGGAATTAGTAGTTCTCAAAGAAGTAGCTTTGAATTTCAGTTTATATAGCATCATCAACAAAGATCAATACTTCTTTAGAGAAATGACGTGACAAATTGAGCGAAAGCAAATAAGTGGCAGATAAATTCCAGGTAGTAAAGCTTTTTAATGTGGATCCCTTTGGTACAATCTCCAGGCCAGTAAGGGTCTTCAACGTTATCTTCAGTGGTTAACCTTTGTTTTACCTGGTAGAGAGGGAGGGTGGGATACCCTTTGCCTTTGTAAATTAACATCCTGCTTTTAGGCAAATAGAGGGAAAGCATAGAGCTTTCCTTCATCAGCTTCTTCTCAATTGCCTTTAGATCAACAATCCTTATGCCCGAACAGGCATATTTTGGGGTAACATGCTCTGGTCTCTTAGAGTACTTTAACTGGGTAGCTTAAACAACAGAAATTTATTTTTTTGCAGTTGTAGAGGCTAGATGTCTGAGTTCAAGGTGCCGACCTATCTATCTGGTTCCTCTTGAGGGCTCTCTTCCTTGCTTGCAGGTCTCCAGTTTCTTGCTGTTGGCTTACAGATTCTTGCTGTGCTACATGGCCTTTCCTTGATGTGTGCAGGAGAGGGATTTGAGGGTGGAGCTCTGGTCTCTCTTCCTCTTTTTAAAAACCACTAGTATCATGAGAGCCCCACCCTGATAAAGGCAGACATTATAAAAATTTACGAAAATCTGAAACAATACCATTCCTTTCCCTAGAGTTTTTCTTATCGTAGAAATTGCAGTATTTTTAGGCCGGCCCATGGCTCACTCGGTAGAGTGCAGTGCTGATAACACCAAGGCCACGGGTTCGGATCCTATATAGGGATGGCCGGTTTGCTCACTGGCTGAGCGTGGTGCTGACAACACCAAGCTAAGGGTTGAGATCCCCTCACCGGTCATCTTTTATAAAAAAAAAAAAAAAAAAAAGAAATTGCAGTATTTTTTATAAAAATGATTCTATTTATGTCCACATGTATTAGGTTCATTATTTTTAACATAAATATATACTTATAACAAATTATCAGTTTTAATTTCTAATGTGGGAAGTATTGGTAAATGTAATTATGCAAACAAAAGTTCTCCAGGTCTACAACAATATTTAAGAGTGTAAAAGGGACCTTAGGCCAAAACATTTAAGAACCATGTCTTGCACCAAATTCTTAGCAATTCACTTAGAACTTTTTGATATAATAATCAATACACTACATTTTCACTGATTATTTTAGGCCAGAAATATATGATTTGTTTCAAGTTAATGATGTAAATTATAATAGTAGAGTCTTATGTAAAGTGAGCACTAGACTAAATGAATATCAGGAGACACAGATATTAATCCTAGATTTGCTGCATGATAGGGTTGCCAGGTTTAGCAAGCAAAAAAACAGAACTCCCAGTTAAATTTGAATTTTGGATAAACACTGAATATTTTAGTGTTAGTATGTTCCATGCAATATTTGGAACATGCTTATTCTAAAAATAAATTCATCGTTTATTCAAAATTCAAATTCATTTGGCATCCAGTATTTTATCTGGCAACATTTCTCAGATACTCTGACCTTACAAAACTACTTTGCCTCTACAGGTTGACTTTTTATGCTTATCTTCAAAATGGTGAGTATAGACTTCCTTAGATGATCTACTTGACGCTAGAGGAGAAGGGGTCTGGGAGGGCCCTACAGCTAGCCTTAATCCACCTCATTCTCTTACCAAGTTCTTGACTCTGCCACAGGAAAGAATTCAAGGGCAGAATCACAGTAGAAAGTGAGAACAGGTTTAATGCAACAATTAAGAGATACAGATTTCACAGAGAGAGTGCGGCCTAGCTCCAGAGACCCAGCAGGGCCCACATCAGGTTTAATATAAAAGTAAGTAATACCCACTTAAAATCTAACAGAGTGTAGGCTGGCTCAAGAGAGTGAACAGCCCTTTGTTGAAAGTAAGTTTGATACAAAAGAAAGCATACACACCTCAGCCAGTGAAGTGCATGTTGGCCAGAGGAAAATGAGCAACACCCCCTCCTTCTATAGGGATTCAGCTTTTATAGTTTCTTTGTCTAATACATATTCATGCTATCTAATGAATATAAAGTCCACTTTACTGAGCATGCTTGGACAATTGATTTGCAATTGAGGTCAATGAATTTGAATTAGGGTTATATAACCCCTTTCTACTGAGCATGCTGAGCCAATTGATTTGCATAAATCAATCCTCTGAGTTCTCAAGTTGGTGCCCCAAATAGGTCTAACTTGCAAAAGTAACTATTCTCTAGGGGAGGGTGTGGAAGAAGGTCCTGGGACCTGGGGGAGTGGCCTGAAACCCAGAGGTGTGTCCTGAAACCCAAACCCATGGAAACTGAGTGCCTCCTGTCTCATACTCATTCAGTGAATCAAATGTCAATATGCCCAGCTATAGGTTAAGTGTTAGGGAAAATGAGAGAGATGTATGTTATTAAAGTCTTTGAGGAGAAATATGTACTTTACATATTTGACCTGAACAAGGCAAGCTTTGATGAAATTTCTCAAGGGCAAAACTGGATCATCTTGGTTAGAAGAATTCATTCCTAGGGTGTGTAGGACAGTTACCTGGAAAATAAGAGAGAGGCTACACGGATCATGACTATTGATTCTTTTGAGTTTGAAGGCCTGGGGCATGCTATTAAAGAAGATGTCACTAGATTGGGTTACCAAATGTTTTGATTTGCCCTGAAAAGTTCCAGTTTAGGATCCTTCCCCACTTAGCAAATGTTCCTCTAATAGGAACTGAAAGTGACAGAAGGCCAAAGTCCATCATGAATCATGAGAGCGTCTTAAGAAAAAAACACCTTGTTGAGGTCTAGCATAAAGAAAATACATTACCAGCACTGTACCCCACAACTTCCTATATTAACCTCTACTTCTAGGAAAAGACATAAGGAAGAATTATATTTGAACACTTCCCATCTATTCATACTCTGAAAAAATAAAAACATCAAATAGCTTATAACTTGATAAAGGAAGGCAAGCATTTCTCAGAAGAAATAATAAGAGCAGAGATTCTCAAGGAAGCAGCATTAACTAACCTCTAGGAAGAGGTTGGGGAATTTGTCATTTAGTTTGCAGTTCCAGGAATGCTAAATATCCTAAAATGCAAAGATATGTCTGCTGTAGAAATAAATTGCTGCAAATTCTGCATAACTTTCATATAACCTACCAAATATAGTAATCCGATTCCAGAAAATTATTACATGAACTCAAAATATTATATTGATTCTGGTAGATTTAAATTTGTAGTTAGATTATAGTATCTATAAATTCTATGTAATGATAGTAAAAGTGATGCTAAAATATTTCTTACAAAAAGGGAATATGATAAATATAGGACTGAAAGATACTTGATTCATAGTCAAAAAGAAAGCAAAATTAAAAATCCTACACAGAGAAGGACTTACTGTGTGTCAGATACTTTTCTAAGTGCTCTACATATGCTTACTCATTTAATTCTCATAAACACTCTAGAGATAAGTGCTATGGTTATTCTTATTTAAGAGAGGCAAATCAGGCATGGAGAGTTTAGGTGACACTTGATCTGTACAATGAATATAATGCCTTCTCCAGAGCAACTCACAAAAAATAAACCAAATGAACTGGCTTGAGTAAACAAATATTTATTGTGCACCTACTCTGTAAAAGGGCAGAGTTCAAATAGACATTCCACATTGGCAGCAATTTTACAGAATTTCACCATTACTTTTTCTTCTACTCTTTTCAGTAAGTTCTTCATACCCTCCTCTCTTTCATCAAATCTCCATGTTCATTCTTCCCTCGAAGGGTATTTCAAAAAGTTTGTGGAAAAATAGAATTGAAAAATAATACAAATATTTCCATGAACTTTTTGAGGTACCCTTGTATGCCACATTCTACACATAACATTGCCCAGACCTCACAGAGAAATAGAAACCATTGAGTGAGACTTCTTCATTTTACCACCCTGTAAGCCTGCATGCATCTGAATCCATCCTCTTCTCTTAATTAATTATCATTTGTTGCTTAACCACCTCAATACTTAGTGACTTAAAACAACAATCATTTATTAGCTGGTGACTCTGTGACAAGAAGGGCTGGGTTCAGCTGGGAGGTTATTCTGTTGCTTTCTGTTGGGCTGAATGATGTGGCTGCAGTAATCTACCTGCCCAGTCATGGCTAGAATGTCTACAGTACGGCTGTCTGATGTGACTGATGATATGCTCTAAGTGTAAAATAAATATCAGACTTTGAAGACTTAATACAAACAAAAAGCAAAATATCTTAATATTTTTAAAATATTGATTATGTATTGAAATGCTAAAGTTTTAAATATATTGGCTTAAATAAAATATGCTGTTAATTTCACTTATTTTAAATTTTTTAAAAATTGTGACAAAATTTCACAAAACATAACATTTACCATCTTAACCAATTTTGAGTTACTGTTCAGCAGTGTTAAGTATATTCACACTGTTGTACAACACATCTTCAAAATTCTCTTCATCTTGCAAAACTGAAACTCTACATCCATTAAACAAAAGCTTCTCAATCCTCCATTCCCCGGACCCTGGCAACCACCATTCTACTTTCCATCTCCATGAATCTGACTGCTGTAGGTGTCTCATATAGTGGAATTATACAGTATTTGTTCTTTCGTGAGTGGCTTATTTCACTTAGTATAATGTCCTCAAGACAGCATGTGTTGGAATTTCATTCCAACCTTTAAAAGGTTGAATAATATTACATTTTATGTATATCACATCTTATTTATCCATTTATCCATTCATGGACACTTGAATCACTTTCACTTTTTGACTGTTGCAAATAGCACAGCTATGAACTTGGGTGTACAAATATCTATTTGAGTCCCTGCTTCCAATACTTTGGGGCATTACCTAGACGTGAAATTGCTGGATCGTATAGTAAGGCTAGTTTTAAATTGTTGAAGAACTGCCACACTGTTTTCCTTAGTGGGTGCACCACTGTACATTCCCACCCACAGGGCAAGGCCACCAAAGTATTATACACTAACTGCTCTCTAAACTGAACTAATTAAACTCTCTCAGTTTTTAAAAATTCAAATTAGTTTGAAAACCTATTTCCTATTTGGTTGCTTTCCAGGGATAAAATCTAATCGATCAATATCCACTTCATAACACTTTAAAGAAAGTGTTATGTCCAGAAAAAACCAAAATATTTCTGAATGTGCTCCGATCGGCACCAAAGAGATCGTCACCTTCTGAAACACTTCATTCCTTCTGAAAAACTAACCTCTAAGACATCTGCTGCTCTAGGACTTTGTCTTTTAGGACTTTTCATGTTCAACACTAGTTTTGTGTGCTTGTGGATGCACTCCTCAAGGTCTATAAATCCTTTTCTCCACAGTAATAATGGTTAACAACAGAAACACCTATTGATTTGTTACTATGCACCGTGCACTATCAGAAACTCTTCATGTGCTGACTCATTTAATACTCATCCCTAAGAGCTGGATACTATTTTTATCCCAGTGTACTGATGGATGTTTGGGTGAAAGAATAAAAGAATGAATGAATGGCTGCCCATTCTCTCACCTTGTCTGGTGCCAGGAATGGAAACTGAGTATAATTCCCACTCCTGCAGAATCATGTTTTCAGGATGCCGTTAGCTGACTTGATTAATAGAAAATATTATCTCTCAAACAAGGGACCCTTAGATGCAGAAAACTTATAAAAAGTACCAAAACAACGGTGCTACAATGAAGGAAACAATATATAGCTAATTGATTTCTAATTAAAGAGAGTTTATTCCCCTTAAAATCACTCCACTTAGGCAATACCTTATTTCCTGCACACTCCAGCAGCTGTACCTGCCCAAATCCACTGGGCACACAGGCAATCTCTCAGGAATTTGGAAGAGGTAATTATAGGGAGTCCATTCTTATTTCTCACACTGGTGTTGCCAAACAGCCTTTCAGTCAATCTAGATAGTTTCTGGGAATTATATCTGTCCCCTGCAATTCCTGTAAGGCAGCAGCCTACATATTCCCTTTTCTTAGCACACAGAAGGTTCCCCTTCATTTGCTGTCATGATTTAAAGACAGAACAGTCTAACTCCCAAATTTAATTTCAGACACATGTGCCTTGGATCAGATATCCTCCTGGCCCCTGTCCAAACCTTTTCTTTTCACCTTGGATTTCCTGACTTAATTACCTCAAACTCAGATAAAGCCAAATCCAAATTGTTTTTTAAAATATCGTATCTTTAGCCATTATGGAAGGGGATTCAGATTTAAAACAATTGCCAAACATTAGCTGCTGTAAAATGAGATACGATATTCACTCCTAAAACAGATTTCCTATTCAGCCTTTTTACTAGGTGTGAATATGTTTTAAATGTATTTTCCTCTACATGCTAGCTTTGTCACTTTCACAGTAAATAGGTCTGTGTAGCAAGACCTGGACTGGAATTATTGAAGGGTGACACAGTAACCACCTTTATTATCCCAAGTGTGATTGTATGGAGTATGGTGACCAGCTGTTCTCTCTCTGATGAGGAAAGAATAAGAGAAGGGCATAAATTGCAGCTGGAGGGAATTCAAATGATGTAAGGAGGAGCTCTGGGGGTAGCAAGCATGGTTAGGCAGAGGAGGAGTTAGCAGAGCAGTTAATTCCTTCCCTGACAACGTGCCTGGAATGGTTTGGTGAGCATTATGTAAGACAAGGAGTTCACCTAGTTGACTTTGACAGAACTTTCTGGTTCCAAGATTCTGCCTTCATTCCACTTTGAGTATTTCAATTGATGGCCCCCATGGTCTACTTTGTGATGTAAGTGATTTGCAAAAGTTAAATCAAAGGAGGCATTAAAAAAGTAGATAGTTAAAGGAGTTATATGAGGGTACTTCAAAAAGTTCACGGATAGGATCCTGTTATTGTTTAATACTATTTTCCCACCAATTTGTGAAGTAACTTCATATAATGTAAAGACTACAAAAATTGGTCTTTCGAGTCAGGCAGACAGGAGTCCAGGGTAACTATTTATTTATTTTCTGAACTCAGGCAAGTTACTTAATGTTCCTTGGCATATTTCATAGTGGTGGTGTGATAACTAGATACAATGTCTATAAAGCGCAAAATGCAAATAAGTAAAAATGTTCCCATTTCAATCACTAAATATTGGTGAACTGTGTAATTGTTGCTTCAGAGCAAACATAGGCCTTGTTTATATGTCATCTCTTGATTTTCAATATAACCCTTGAGGATGAAAGTTGGTATTTTGTAGTTCTAGAAACAGGCTCAAAGAAATAGAGAGACTTGTCCAAGCCTTGGCTAACGAAGTTGATTTAGAAACTCAAACAAAACTATGCCTTGCTTCTCTAGATCTAGGACCAGTTGTTTCTATTGTTGCATTATTTATTACACTTCAGCTACTAAAACTTGTAAATTTATTGTGACAAAGGAAGAGAATAATCATAATAACCTCTGACCATTTTTCAGAATAAGTAAGCACTTAAAACAGACTGTTCTAGGGACATCTTAATTTGCAGTTAAAAAAACAAGTCTGGTGTCAATTTTCATCCACAAAGTATTTATTTGGAAAGTTTCCCTTTCTCTTTAATACATTTATAATATTTTATAATAATCCCAGCATCACTGTCATTGACTGACCAGGCCTGATGCAACATTTTTATAGGGTGATGTTTCTATATGGGCATATCTTTATTTAAAGAGGGAAACGATACTACAGGGGATGAGATGATCTACTGAGTAGCTTCTTTAGGAGTAAGATTATCAAAAACTTAGATTAAATTAGAAAAAAATCATTCTTATGCATGTCACTCTCCACTTGCCCCTAAATTGGGGGTAAGTGTTTCCTGTTCAAGTAATCTCTTTCCCTCACTGTGTTTTTTGAGAGAGAGAGAGAGTGTAACAGAAATGTGCTACAACTTTCCTCAATGGCTCAGTTGGGGTTCCTCTTCTAAACTGCACAATCCAGAAAATGATTCCAGTGAGTATCTCAACTTACCTTAGGATGATACATAGGTGGTTCTGCTGTAGATGTGTAGGAAAGAAGGTGACTCATTAGATCAAATGGATGCTTCTTGGAACATCAGGGTTTAATGATCTTGTGGAGCCCTGTTTAGAAAAGCTGATAAAAGAAGCTTGTTAGTCTTTCCTCACTCATTGGCCTCCCTAAAGTTCTCAGTCTTCCTAGCTCCACTGTTCACTGGCAAAATACAACTCGTGCCAAGAGTCCTTCATCATCCACAGGCCTCAAAACACTCTGGAGCCTTCTTTGGCTTTATTTTACCTCTAATTAGGAAAGGCAAATAGCAAACTGAGCATGAGAAAGTTTTGAATCCTGTGAACAAAGTTGTTTATGTAAATTCAGCTCACAATGGATAAGTTTTATGTGCATATAACTGTGCTAAATTTCACAAGGAAAGGGAGAGTCGTGATAATCCAGTTCTTGTCCACCACCCAGATTATTACTTAGCCAAGCTACAGGGATTTCAATCCTGATGCATTTAGAAACAATGAAGGAGAATAGAAGACAATCAAATGCTATCATAAAAATTACTGAATATCAATTTTTAAGATAAAATACAGGACAAAAATGTTCAAATAGGGGGTCGCCCCAAAACCCAAATTTGGAATAGAATACAGATACAATATTACAAAAATTCTGGTTCACAAGGATATAAATATATCATAGACACAATATAAATAAAAATGTAAATTTAAAAATATATGTGTATAGAGATACACAGATGTATAGAGTAATAGTATACGTATGAGTGTATGTGTACCATTAAATGAACAAAAATACATGTCTCCAGTCAATTGTGAGAGGCAGGTTAGCAGAGCTGGAAACAGGTTATAAAATTTACTTGCTTTTTCTGGGATCTGTTGGAAGCACATGAAAGGAAAGTGTAATGGATGGTCTCCTTAGTTTGGTTACACAGTGACACAGAATCCAGTGATCTCACCTGGACCTGCCTTTGTCCAGTCTGTCCAGACAGGAAGGTGAGTTAAAGGGGTGGATACTGAAAAGAACACTGTGTAGACCCTTAAGGATGACAACTTTGCCTTGTCTAAACTGTACTGTGATTGGGTAAACTAAATATACCTTATGATCTGTGTGTCTACAATGTGGCCAGAAGTATAGATGCCAGAAAACATCAGCAGACTCTACCTAGAGCAGAGGCTCTAGGGAACCCAGGCAGGACAAGATGAAATCCCAGCTCTTCTATCTAACAGTGATATAACTGTGAGCTACTCACTTAACTTCATCAAATCTTTGTATTCTTATCTGAAAAGTGTGAATGATACATAAACTTGCAAGGTTTGAGGGGGAACATCAGCATATATGCATACACTATAGATGTCCAATAAATGGTAGTTTGTTTGTTTGGGATAAATACTTGAACTGATTTTCCCACTAACTATATTAATAATGTATGTATATAAAAAATGCATCCATCTTGATTTGTTTGTTTTCTATTTGGGATCATCTTTTTTCTACTCTCTTTATAGGTGCTGCTGGGTAGGGAGAGGATGCTTGGTACAACTTTAGAAGCAAACACACTGTGTTTCCTACATCATCCTTCTGCCTATTCTTTTGAGTATGAAGTGTAAGACCAGGTGCCTTAGAAGGCTGAACAAAATATTGCATTTGTGTGATAAAATTCATGTGCACAGATTGGCCAAACTCTTTCTCCATCCAAATGCCTGTAGACGCAGGTGGTTTTGGAACAGCAACTTAATTTTGCCTTGTGCTACATGGAAATCTCATTCCGGCCCTGACCAAGGTCACTATAATTGAATGAGGAAAAGAGCAAGAGCAGAAGGGAGAGTGTGAAAGGGAACTTTGGGACGTTAAATTGGTAATAGGCTGAGAGAGAGGGAGAATCAGTAATGGACTAGTGAGCTGATGCATGGCATTGATTCTGGTACAAATTGTGACTGAAAGTCATTACCACCTGCAAGCTGCCCATTCAAATGTTAGAATGTGTTCTCAGCATTGATTCAGTTCCTGCTAGTCATAGGCCCAGCGCAGGGTTTCATCATCCGGGATGCCTTTGGCAGCAAAACAGGGCAAAAATTAAATAAATAACTAAAGGGGGAAGAAATAGAAGTGAGTGCTGGATGAGTATAAAGAGAGAGTGGCCTTTTACCCTGGAGATGCTTCCGCTGAATAGGACTGCCCACGAGGCAGCAGTGTTCTCCTTGAAAAGAAATGGCTCAGACATACCAATGCCTCCCACAAGCAGGTGGGAATAAATCAGAAATGAGCAAAAGGTAAACAATTTTATCCCATAGTATATATGTTTTTAAACTTCTATACCTTAATGTACTGGAGGAATTCTAGATAACCACATGACTTACATGTAAGATGGCAGATAGGAAAAAAGGTGATCACTGGAAGGATTAGACAAGAATTAATAATAACATTACAATGCACTGAAAAGCTATTATGAGATAAAAACTTTACACACATTTTCCCATTTAATTTCCACAATCCTATTAGGTAACTTTAAATCTCTTTCACAGGAGACAAAGAGGAGTGTTCCAGGTTGAATTGTGTTGCCCCTGGACTCCCCAAAATTTATATGTTGAAGACCTAAACCCCGGTATCTCAGAATGTGAATTTATTTGGAAATAGGGTTGTTGCAGATGTAATTAGTTAAGATACTGGAGTAAGATGGGCCCCTAACCCAATATGATTAGTGCTCTTTTAAAAAAAGAGACTTTTGGACAGAGACACACACAGAGGGAGAAAACCATTTAAAGGTTGGAATTATGCTGCCAAAAGCCAACAAACTACCAGAAACCAGGAGAGAAACCTAGAATAGATGTTTCCCTAGAGTGTTGAAAGACAACATAGCCCTGTCAGCACCTTGATCTCAGAATTCCAGCTTCTAGAATTGTGAGACAATAAATTTCAGTTGTTTAAGCCATCAAGTTTGTGGCGCCTTGTTACAACAGCCCCAGGAAACTAATACAAGGAGACTGAGAGAGATTAAATACTTTTCCAAACCTTACGGAGCCGATCATTTATGGAGTTGAGATTTGAACCCTGACTTCTGACTCCAGTCCATTTACTTTTGTTTCTTCAAATCAGTGCTTGGCAACATTGAAAGGGGTCCCAAATGATGTTCGTTACAATGTACCCGATATCTGAATCTGCTGCACAAGTAACATCCATGCCAATGGTTCATTCCATCACTTCTTTAACCTTACCATTGACAGGTATTATAGTCTGTTTTGTGTTGTTATAACAGAATTACCCGAGACTGGTAATTTATAAAGAACAGAGGCTTATTTGGCTCACGATTCTGGGACAGCTGCATCTGGCACGGGCCTCAGTCTACTTCTACTCATGGTGGAAAGTGGCAGGCAGCCGGTGGGTACAAGTAGATCACATGGAGAGAGGAAGCAAGAGAGAGAGGAGGTGCCATGGTCTTTTAAACAATCAGCTCTCACAGGAACTAACAGACTGAGAATTTACTCATTAATCACCCTCCCCCAAAGAGAGCTTTAATTCATTCATGAGGAATCCACCCCCATGACTCAATCAGTTTCCAGCACTGCCACATTGGGGATCAAATTTCCACATGAGTTTTGGAGAGGACAACACATCCACACTCCATCAACATGTATCTCCCTGCCTTCTGAGGTTAACCACTCCAGTTTTGAATAATCTGCAGTGTCAGAAAGCCAAGAATCTTCTTCAAAGCTTGGTTCAAATCTTACCCCTCTGCAAAGCCTCCCTCAAGTAAGCACGTTTCTAATATAAAAGAACTAATAAACCCTCCGGAATTTACTCAGTGCTTATTTTATTTTTTATTTTTCTAATGTGGCCAGTACAGTTTCTTCCCTTGCTGTTTTACTCTGATTTGATGAAGCAAGAAAATGTAATGGTTTTGAGCACTTATTCCCAAAGTGTGGTCCCCACACCTGCAATATCAGTGCCCCCTGGGAGCTTGTTAGAAATGCAAATTCTCAGCCCCAACCTGAAAATTACTGACTGTGTTTTAACAAGTTCTCCAAATGATTCTGATGCACATCAAACTTTGAGAACCAATGGTTTATAACACAGATTTAGCCACATAGCAAGAAGTCTGAGTCTTTAACTGCAGTCTTCTGACTGTGTTTGTTCCCAGTCTATCATAGCTTCTTCTGGTGTAACATATATCAGATAAGTCATATTAATAATTGATAGAATAGAACAAATTGAAATATAGTAGATTAAAGCCTTCCTAAATCAAAGAAAGAAATATATAAGCAGAGTAAAAAGGCATATTCTGAGCCAGGTAAAATGAACAAATCGACCTATACCTAGAATAATTAAAGATCATATAAACATATTATCATGAAAACAAATAGCCATGAAAGAAAAACACTACACTGTTTAAAAATTATACTCCTTACACCAAAGTTTTAAGGAGAAACTTTTGAGGAAAAATATATGTAAGTCTAGGTTAGTTGGCTAGCATGTCTAAGAAAGTGAAAAATATTCTTCAGGAGTTAGAAACCACAAAATGATACACACATGTACAATTATCAAACACACACACACATCTACACACACACACGCATGCACACAACATGTTTTCTTGACAATATACCCTTACTCACTGAAAGTAAAAAAAAAAAAAAAAGAAAAGAAAGAAAGAAGGAAAACCAAACCAAATTCTCAAAAAAGGGAAAACCGTAGCATAAAATCACAACTGCGTTCAGCACCTTCTGGACTCCGTATCAGCTTTCCCTTGCAAAAGTTTTTCTACTCTCCCATTGACCATTTGATTCTTTCTCTGCTTTCTTCAAACCTCTGATCTCCTTTGCCTCTTTCATTCTCTGCTCACGACCCTATCTTACACTTCAAAAAGTAACATTTTCACACCATGTAGGAGCAATTGCATGTTCCCACACAGATGCAGAATATTCCTTTATCTCCATCCATCCTCTCCCCACTCCATTGCAATGGAAGGTATCATGCTTCCAGCACGTGGCCAAGTCTTCTCCATACGATCTAGATCCCATCTCCAGCTCTCTTCCCAGCCCTATTGGTTGACCTTCCTATCCCCCTTTACTTGACTTCTACTTCTTGAAAGTGTTGTTAGTTCTCACACTCTAGTTCTTCACTTCCCACTCTCTTCCGTCCATTCTAATCAAATTCCCTCTCTATTGAAACTTGTTATATTCACAAATGACCTAGTTGCTGAATCAAATTTAGACTTTTCAGTCATCATTTTATATTAATTTTGTGTTGCACATTGTTGGTTGCCTACTTAGCATCTTTTATTGCCTTCATCCTTTCTAACAGAATCCTAATTCCTCTAGGCACATAATTCGATACCACACTACCACCTGCCTTATGAGATGCTGGTCCCATCCCTAGCACCATTGCAATTATTTTAAGAGTAATTTCACTTCTTTTGCTCATGCAGAGATAAGCAGGTGACTCAGTTATCACTAACAGAACATAAGGAGTTGTTCATAGGTCTGAAAAAGAGATACAGAGAGGAAACTCACCCTTTAAAGATATGGAGTCAGCCTTTAGATAAAATTTACACTATGGACAACAGAGCAAAAAAGTGGAAAATGATTCTCTTTTACATCCTTGTTGAGATGCTAGATCAACCAACCATAGTTTGTGATCCAATATGTTATTGTTGTTTAAGACAACCCTGACGCATCCAAAATAACCTTTACAGCAGCATTAGACTGTCTCTAAGACAGTTCCCAACTGTTCCCTTGGTTCCTTCTCCACATTCTACTTTTCATGATCCTACTCCTTTCTAAATTTAAATTTGAGTGGTCTTGAGGCCTCCTCTCCCACACTCCAACAGTACTGATCCATTACCATTTGCTCAAATTGGACAAACTTTTGAATTTTCTATACATGCTGATTTTTTTTGCCAGGAGGTTTCTTTCATGGTCTCTTTGCCTGCATAGGTTCTATTCAGTTTTTGAGTCATATCTTAAATTCAGAACAATCATGTGCTCTCACCAGCTTTTATTTCACCCCCGAATCTATTTCAGAGTCCCTGCTATATTTTCTCATAGGTTCCTCTACATTTCCTTTATAGCACCTGACTAAATTCATCTTTCAATCTAGATAGCACCAGTGACACAGCTTTTCTAAATAGAAGAAAAAATAAAAGTCAATATCGCAGGTAAATATATATGAAAATATTAAGTGGCAGAATGATAAATCAAAGATACTTACATACTAAAAGAAACAGTCTATATAGCTTTATCCTGAAGCATGAAAAAGTGGTTTGATATCATGAAATTAATGATATTAATAGTGCAAATGAGAAGAAATGATAATGTGCATTGGTTCCAATTAGTTCTCTATTCATTTAATAAAATTTCTCATTAAAGAAAAGTAAATCCTAGTCAGGTATTCTTTCTTAATTAAATCTTTAGGTTTGATACAATTCCTATTAACATGTCTACTTTGGTACTTAATGTTTCTCGAGATAATGTGTTTAAATTTCCTCTAAAAATGTAATTTGTAAATGTTTCTAAAATGATTCTCTAAAAGTAATGTTCTATAGTGTATCTAGTAGAATACACAATCTAAAATACCCAGGGAAAAATTGAAAACACAGTACAATGAAAAATTTTTCAGCCATCATTAAAAGGTATGATAAAAGTAAGATAATTAAAATTAGTATGATAGGAGTACCAGATTACATGTATGTGTTTGTGTGTATAGCATCATGTGTAAATTATTCATTAGAAAATTTATATTCTAAAAATCACATAGCAATTTATTTTTAAAGTTAATCTCATATCATGGTAAAATACATGTTAAAATATTCAATATCTTCTTTTAATATACAAAAACATATATTAGAAAATAGGTGCCTATTTTAAAAATAATGTGATATGGAAGATCATTGAAACATATTACCAAAGGCTGAAATTAAAAATAAGATCATCTTGAGTTACAGTTGTCACAAAAGAAGATACCATGAAGTAAAGCAAAGCAAATGACAAATAGGGAAAATATTAAAATATGTATGTAAAAGACAAAAAATAATACAACGTTATTTCAAACTAGGAGAGAAAAGACAGCATTTACCCACCAGCCTAGTTTTCTTCTACACCCCTGGTCTTGCATTCTGAATCTTCCCACCTAGACTTTTATTCACCCTGCATTGATAATTAAAGGGATGTATTCCCTCGTAATATTAAGAACACAAACTCTGAGGTCCAACAGGCATGAATTTCACTCCTAGTGCCTTTCCTTATAGCTTTCCAATTTGAGTAGGTTACTTAGCATGGGTGGTCCCACATGTATAAAGTAGGGAGGAAGTACCTATTTTATAGGATTATTGTGAGGCATAGAGGATTCTTTGTGAGCTAAACTTTCACCCTAGTTCCCAGCACATAGTAAGGGCTTAATATCTATTAGCTATTTTAGTGTATGTGCGAATGGAAAGAGCATTAGTGTAAAAGAGAAAAGTATTTGTATGTTTTAGATTTCTGGAGGAAAAAAATGGAAGAACAAGTAAAAAAAAATGGTTGGACGTAAAGAAAACATAAAACCAAATTAAAAATAAAGTAAGATGACAAAATTAAGACCAAATAAATCTGATATGATGATGAATGTAAATGTGTTAAGCTTTCTCATACAGCATTCTCATATTGAATTTGAAATACCTACACAGCTGCATGTCTATAGGAATGACATGGGAAATGTGCCCTGTATGTTGTTTATTGTCAAAACCAAGGCACAAAAACGTGTGAAAGGAACACTTTTGGGAATGAACAAAGTGCCAGATGAAGCCACTTTCAAATGTCACTCCTGATGGCAATTGGTTGCAAAACTACAGACATCGTATTGCCAGACCAATTTGATAATGCCAAAAATGTATTAATTAATAATTTAAAAAATTCTACTGCCTTATTTGTTGAGTATACTATTTTCTCTTTTATGAACAAAGCTTCTGGATAATTTATTGCAGGGAGGGTCCTAATAAGTGTGTTGTTAACAATTTTCACTTATTTTCAGAAGCTAAGTCTTCCAGAGCTTACGTTTGCCAGGTGAAGCATTCAAGGGTTTTATTCACACTGGAGAAGCAAGTATTAAAAATATGCAAGCATGGCAAGTTAAACGGCTCTTATATTCATTTGGTTTCCAAAAAATGAGGTTGAACAAGTTATCTTAGTGCTGCCTCAAAGTTAAAAAACTTAGAAGAACTACATGGGGAGAAAAGGAATTTAATTAACAGAGAATGACAAATCAAGAGAGCTTCAAAAGTTCCCTGTGGAAAATACCTTTCTTAGTGAAGGTCCTCATGCTAGAGTGTATTTATTCATTTTCTTTTGTACTTCTATTATTTCTTTGTTTCTTTAAATAGCAACCCATATTAAAGATTTTGCTAGACATCCTAGTCTCTCTGCATTTTCTTTTCATTCATTGTCTCTTCAAACTGTCATAGAATAGTTTCAATTGATGTGATTTGTCACTGCAATTTTTTTTTTATTTCTAATGGCTTTTCCCCCCAATTCCGTGTTTATTTGCTCATCTTTTCAAAAATTCATAATAAAGTAAAATCTTCTTATTGTGACTATTCTTTAGAGATACAGTTTTTTCTGTGTAGAAAAATCCCCACACCCTTTATTTAAAGGTTCTTTTCTTTTTCCTGATTTGTATATAATTTTCTCCAGCCACAAAATATTTGTGCTTGATTCTTCAAATAGTGTTATATTGTATACGTTCAAGAAATATGAATTAATATAATTTAAAAATAGTTTTTATTTTCAAATAAATTTCCATTTTTATATTGTCAGACTATTGGAACTTGCTTTATTTCTCTTTTGGGACCTTCACGTTTTGGGTAGGCTTATTGAATAAATTAATAACCCAAATTTTTTGATTTAAACTACTCGATATGTACTAGAGTAAAATAAACATCCATAACTGTGAAACTTCAATATTTTCTTCTCCATGAAAATTTCAATATACAAAACTATCTAGACTAAATGTGAAATCATATTTTCCCCAATAAAGGCTCTCTTTTTTAATATTAAGGTGGAAAGTCGACATAAAAAGTGTATTAATTCCTCTTGCTTGAAATGCCTTTAGTAAATAGTTCTCTGTTCAAAATGAAAAAATGTGTAATATTAATTCTAACTCCAGACTAAATCACTCACCAGTTAAGAGTATCTGTTTCTAAATTATTTTAATCATTCTAAAACTGCAAATAAAAATATGTGCAGTATTTTTAAGAATCACAAGCACTTTGAGATTTATGAAATGGGGGCACTTTGGCTGTTTTTCCACTCAGCTGTTGCAACCTTGAGAGTTATTGATGGATTCACGATATGTGTAAGTGGCAGAGATATAAGTAGGTGGAAGGTTTCAGAAGTCTGGAATGTGTAAGTTTTATGTCAAGTGACTTTGAAATGGAGAACTCTCAAAATTTGCTTGCAGAAACATGAAATAGCTATTCACTTAGGTTCCAATTTTAGTCTCTATAATTGGTTCACTGAAAAACAGTAATATACCAAAATTCTATTGAAGCAATTTTTTTATAGCAACAAGGCTTGCTTTTATTACCTATGCATTTTGGTTTAGTTTTTAACAGACTCGGGTAACTCCCAAAGAGGTTTGCATGTTTCTATTGAATTTTTAAAAGTAATGAGTTTTCAGCTTACAAATAAAAGATAGAATGGAATGTTAATTTTGCAGTGGAAGAGGTGACAGGAATCAATTGATGACGTTTGTATCACATTGCAGTAGACAACAATATGCCACATTTGTTCAATGGGATCCAAATGGTTACTTCTATCAGTGGTTAATTAGCAGAGAATGCAATTTTAGTATGCTCTGAAATGTAAGCTGCTATTTAAATATTTCACCCATTTTACATCTAAACTTCAAAATTATGGCAGTTGGCCAATGAGATAGACATCGGGCTGTCATTATTCTTTCACACTCACTATGTTTTGTGGGACTACCTGGTAGCCAGGAGAAAATCAGGTGGATTTTGGTATTCAGTTGCCCCAGTAAATATAATATTACATAAAATATTATATTTTTAAGAGGCTCATAAAAGAAAGAGACTTATATGGATTCTTAATATGGCAAAATCCTCTTTGCAATAAAATATGTGTAAGTCACCGCACAGTCTAGATATACATTGATCCAGGCTTCATGTAAGAAACCTGAACAAGTTAACAGTGCCATGGGAGGGCCATGTGTGTGAATAACCACATGTTGAAGCAGCTCTCCCACCACCATGTCATCGTTTTCTCTGAACTATGATTCCATTAATAAATAAAATTCTGGTTTGGCAGTTTTTAAAATATATATTCATATGTATATATGCATATTGCCTTAATCTTATTCTTGTTCAAAGAAGTGTGGTGGATGAACTCTAGGATAATATACACGATCCTCACGTCGTGATGTTCAAATTCTTGTGGAGTCCCTCCACTCTGAGTATGAGAATGACCTGTGCCTTGTTTCTAACCAAGAGACACAGCAAAGGTGATGGGATATATATAATTAGGTCTACATGATTAGACACGTAACATTTTAGCACCTGCCTTCATGGAATCTCTCTTTTGCTGGGTTTGAAGGAGCAAGTGGACATTTTGAGAAACTCAATGGGACAAGGAACTGTGATCCCCTTTGGAAATTAGGGCAGTCAACAAGAATCTGGAGCCCTCCATCTTACACATGCAAGGAACTAGTTTCTGATAACAATCTGAGTGAATTTGGAAGTGTATCCTTCCCAGTCAAGCCTCAGATGAGACCACATACCTGTCCAAAGTCTTGACTGAAGCATCGTAGAAGGTACAGCTTAACTGAATCAGAACATCTGACTCACAGAAGCTGTGAGATAATAAAACCATTAAATTTGTGTTAATATTGTCATGCAGTAATGGATGAATAATACAGGAAGCTACATTTCATACCTGGATATATGGTATCTCTACTTGGGCACTTGTGCTAATCAAAAATTCAGAATGGTCACATGACAGACACTCAATAGAAGGTACTCTTTTTGCATGGTTCCAACCAAAACCACAGTAAAATCTTAGCTTTTAGAAGTTCACATTTAGAGACTATTCTGCTTATCCACTTCTCTGGATAAGAGGTAGGAGACCACAAAATGACAGCCAATGGGCCAAATCTGATTTGCAGACATGCTTAGTGTGGACTACACAGTTTTGGGGTTCCTTTTGTTTGTTTGATTTTTTTTGTTCTGTTTTGCTTCGTTTTGTTTAATTAAAACATTTAGCATTAAAAAGAACAACAACTTTTCAGTTCATACGTAAGGTCTGAACTTCTGTATTGTAATAAAACATCCGCCAACACTGTGTTTATATTTTCCACAGAAACAAGAAACTGAAACTGAGATGTAGCTACTCTCTTGAACCAGGGTATATATTGTCCAGTTTAGCTCAGGTCAAACTACTTCCTGTTGACTTTCACACTGAGGTCAAGTATTAGAAGTTATATGCTATTCTTCAAGCCATTCATTATTTTTATCATTGGCCCATTTAACAAATTTGCATAATTCTTTTATCCCTATCCTAATATTTAAGAATGTTAAGTTGTATCACCAACAAGCACCACATATGAACTATATTTATTTATTATCACCCATTCGCTAGGAAATTAGTTACTGAGATATGGCATCTTTGACTTTCATTGAAATAACCATTTTCAAAGGACTCCAAGTTTGGTTATGAATAAAAAGATATATCCAGATTTGTGTGGTATATGTCTATTTACTGAAGTACCTAGCATCATCCCCTTTTATTTATTGATGTGTTCTGGTTCAGGTAATAAATTATTCATATTATAATACGGATAATATATTCCATTGGTTATATAAGAAAGACTATGTATAAAATAGTTAAATCCCCTCAGTGTCACACAAATAAATTAGTAGGATTCAGGTTACCCAGTCTGGGCAATATGGAATTTGTTAGGCCTGGTCATGTGTTTGTGGTTAGCTAAAGACTGGCTATGAGGCTCTTCTGTACTTGTCTGAACTTAATCAAATGCTGACAATTGGCTGATCTAGAATGGCCTTGGATGAGATGATTAGAGTGACTCACCTCTAGTCTCTGTAGGCTAGCCCAGGAATATTCTTCTGGCCATAGCAGATAAGCAAGGCTGAATAAGCCAATCACACAGTTCCTTTTCAAATCTCGGCTTTGTCACATATGCTAACATTTTATTAACCAAAAGAAGTCTTATGGTTCAGACCAGAGTCAGAACTGTAGAGCAATAAAAGTTACTTTGCAAAAGGTATGATTGGAAGAGTAGTTAAAAATTGGGGATGTTAATACAATCAATTTATCACAGATGTTATTCAATGTTTATCAGCTTTTCTCAGTATGAGAACAGTGATTTTAATAAAAATATTCACTTGGAGTCCATATGTCTAGGTAATTTTATGAAATACTTTGACTTAAGAAAATGTCAGAGCTATATAATGACAATGGAATGGATTAATCCAGAATGGCTCAAAACATAATATCACATATAGTTTACTATGCCTTAATTATATTTGCACATTGAAAACTTTAAATATTATGTAGTTTATGTTTCCAACAATTATTTGAAATCCATACTCATTACTTATTAGCTAAAATTTATTAACCTAAAATGATTAAGAGACTTACTTCTTTCAGGATTCCATATTGATCTACGTTTGTGTGACCCATTTGATTCTCTCTTCATGTTTCATACTAACAACTAAGTGTGTGTGTGTGTGTGTGTGTGTGTGTGTGTGTTAATGTCAAAGATCTTTACAGAAATTGCTTAAAATTCTCATTTCATTCAAAATCGAAAAAACAATGAATCAAAAAAAAAAAGTTGTGATGAACACGCCTCCTGAGATATTCCATAATAGAGTTTAAAATTTGAAAAATATCTGTGTATCATTCATCCTTCCAGACAGTCCATACAATGCATATTATTTTATTTAAGACTTTGAGAAGTCTTTCAGAAAAAAAAAAATCAATTTTATTAAAGTTATCCTTTCACTACTTTATTCGCTAAGAGAATTATTGTATTAGTCCATTTTTGTGCTGCTATAACAGAAAACATGAAACTGGGTAATTTATGGAGAACAGAGGTTTACAATTCTGTGACAGCTGCATCTGGCACAGGCCTAAGGCTGATTCTACTCATGGCGGAAAGTGGCAGGCAGCTGGTTGGTACGAGTAGATCACATGGCAAAAGGAAGCAAGATAGCAGGGTGGGAGGTACCAGGGTCTTTTTAAACAACCAGCTCCCAGGGGAACTAATAGAGCAAGAACTCACTCACAACCTGCCAACCCAGGGAGAGCATTAATCCATTCACGAGGGATCCGCCCCATCACACAAACAGCTCTAATCACTGCCACATTGGGGATCAAATTTCCACATGAGTTTTTGGGGGACAATAGCATCCAAATTCTATCAATCATTTTCCTTATAAATTTATTAATATCCTACAAATTTTGTGTCTTGAAGTAGACATGTGGGCAAAAAGTTCACTTCTACTGTGGAATCTTAAGAGATTATATTTACAAATGTGTTTTTTTTTTCAATTCTCTGCTAAATACCTATGTATTGTTTCTAAATTCTATAATTCTACCTTCTTTTAGTGTTTATATGGTTCTGAAATTTACTGACTCTCTGAATCTCTGTTTTTGCTACCTCTATGCTTTTCCCCATTAAATCTGATTTCCACCTCAAGAAACATTCTGTACTTCTTTTCTCAATGTTTTCATTTTATTAGTAGTTTCATTACTTTTATTGTTGCTGTCGTGTACTTTAGCTGTTGTATTCACAGTAAATTATGATCATAGACAGAGATGTTGACATTTTTATTTTGCAAATTAAAAGGATGATTTATATCCCTACTGTTATAACAGGCCATCTCACCTCGGCACAAAGACTGAAATGGTTTTAGTGATGCTAAGAACTGATTTCTTATATGAATGCCAATTCTACAGTGGAAGTGTTAGCTTCCTGATGGAGGAAGTAATGTATAATTGCTACGTTTTTCTTTTATTGTACTTTGTAACTCTAAGAAGTCAGCAAATATAATTTGTCCCTAATCCTTGTTTTACAGAGGAAGGAACTGAGGCTTAGGTGGGTGAAGCAATCTGCCTAAGATAATGGAATGAGTAAGTGACAGCTTAGATTTAAACCCAACTCACTTCAATTAATTAAGTCCATAAATGAGACTATAAATAAAATGGCAACTTGTGGTAATGCAGGGCACCCATAATGTGTTAAAATGGAGAACAGAGCAAGATAAACATTGAAAGATTCCAGTGGAAGTTTTAGGATTCAAGTAGAAAAATGAACCTACTGTTAAAAGTATGTGTCATTCTTTGTCAAAATGAGAGTTAATCAAGTAGTTCTGTATCCATGTCAAATATACAGTGGAAAAAGGAGGTGGTGGTATAAATTGTTGCATTAGGAAATCA
Source organism: Cynocephalus volans (assembly GCF_027409185.1). Classification (NCBI taxonomy): domain Eukaryota; kingdom Metazoa; phylum Chordata; class Mammalia; order Dermoptera; family Cynocephalidae; genus Cynocephalus; species Cynocephalus volans. Next base: position 16,653,770 of record NC_084468.1, read on the forward strand.
AGAGCCTTGTATTTTTCATGATCAAAATTGTTCTAGTTCAAATGAATCAACATAAAAAATTAGAAATATATAAAAATTAAGACACTGTCCTAGATACTGTAAAACACAATTTTAACAATGTGATCATTCGTTTCAAAAGGTGTAGCATTAAATTGGGAAAGAAGATATACATTGTTTAAAAGTGAAAATAAAACAAATATGACAACTACTTTTTCTAGACAGTGAATGTGACTAATTTTAGATTTAAATTTTTAAAATTTTCTAGCATGTGCAGGAAGCTTCTGTGGATTGGAATGTGACTAAAGCTGATATGTTGATGTTATAATTATAATTATGCAATTGTCAGGGGAAAGGGGTTGTGGCAATCCTCTAGCATTGCTGGGATCTGCAACAAAATACTTAGTAATTCACTTTATACTGTGGAAAACAGGCAAATACCATCTTACTAGGGGTTAAAAGTTAATATTACCAGTGATTGACATTACAGACATTATGAGCTTCCAGATATGGTGCTGAGAAGATCAGAACATCACTTTTATGTTTTTTTCTGCCAAAAATGGCTAATCTGAATCCATTTGTGAGAAAATGACTAAAAATGCCAAATTGAATGTACAAAATAACCAGCCTGTATTCATTAAAAATATCAAGGTCAAAAAACAAAGTGTTTCCCAATGTTTATCGCAGCACTCTTTACAATAGCCAAGAGTTGGAACCAGCCCAAATGCCCATCATCGGATGAGTGGATACGGAAAATGTGGTACATCTACACTATGGAATACTACTCAGCTATAAAAACGAATGAAATACTGCCATTTGCAACAACATGGATGGACCTTGAGAGAATTATATTAAGTGAAACAAGTCAGGCACAGAAAGAGAAATACCACATGTTCTTACTGATTGGTGGGAGCTAAAAATTAATATATAAATTCACACACACACACACACACACACACACACACACACACACACAAACCGGGGGGGGGGGGAAGAAGATATAACAACCACAATTATTTGAAGTTGATACGACAAGCAATCAGAAAGGACATTGTTGGAGGGGAGGGGGGGAGGGAGAAGGGAGGGAGGTTTTGGTGATGGGGAGCAATAATCAGCCACAATGTATATCGACAAAATAAAATTAAAAAAAAAAAAAAAAAAAAAAGAATAGAGCAACTGTTCTAGATTCAAGGCAATTAAAGGGCTTAACAACTAAATACAGGATATAAAAAGGTAAAAAAGAAGTTTTGTTTGTTTGCTTTTGTTTTGGATATAAAGGACATTATTTGGACAAGGACAAAATGTGAATGGGATTGATGACTTAGAAGGTGATTGGTACTATAAAAATGTAAATTTCCAAATTTTAATGAATATACTGTGTTTACACAGGATAGTGTCTCTATTTTTAGGAAATTCAACTTGGAGTTAGTAGTAACAAGCATCATGTCAGTGACTTACTTTCAAATGCATGCACACACACAGAGAGAATTATAAGCAATGATGGTAAAAGTTTAACAATTGCAGAATCTAGGTGAAGGTTATACTAGTATTAGATTGCTTTGAACTACTCTTGCAACAATCTGTATGTCTGAAATTATTTCAAAACAAAAATAAAGAGTGAAGAAACAGTGATTATAAACATAAACTTATGAGATTTCTTATCTTTCCAACTACATACTTATTATTTATAGTATTATGTAGCATGTGGTATATTTTTACTTTATACATTCTTTTCCTAATTCTTCCCACTAAAACAGCCTAAAGAGAAATGATCAACCCAGCGGTGATGAGCATCCCTAGTGCCCAGACTGTGGTATTAAAATATAATATCTCACTAGAAAGAATCAGGATTTCTTAGAGGAAAAAGATGGATTCTAAGTCTGGGTCAGGAAATGTTCAAGTTGAGCTTGAAACATCTCATAACAGAGAGTTAACACAGCCATCAAGGATTTCTAGAATTATGTCAAAAGAGTCAACTTAGAGAGGCTCCTACTAGGAAAAGTTGAGACAGTGTGGACACGAAAATAACAATAATTGCACTGGATTGAAATCCATCAAATACGTTTAACTCATGAATTCATAGTAAAGCAATAAAAGTCCTCGGGAACTTTCAGAAAATTATTTTAAAAGACAATTTGTTATATCAAAAAACCTTGAAAACAAAAGAAAGTGATATAGGTAAATTTAATAAAACAAACATTTGGTTCTTTGAAAAGATCAGTGATATTTACAAACCCCTAGAAAGAAAGAAAGAAAGAAAGAAAGAAAGAAAGAAAGAAAGAAAGAAAGAAAGAAAGAAAGAAAGAAAGAAAGAAAGAAAGAAAGAAAGAAAGAAAGAAAGAAAGAAAGAAAGAAAGAAAGAAAGAAAGAAAGAAAGAAAGAAAGAAAGAGATGAAGAAAAACAAAGATGACACAAATTACAAATATTAAAGTGAAACGGGATATTACTAAAGAAACCTGCAGATAATCAAAATGATTGTGAATGGCTGCTTTGATAAACTCAGTACACATAAATTTGACAACTTAAATGAAATGGACTGATTCCTTGAAAAATAAACTAAAATAACTCAATAAGAAATAAATAACTTGATAGTTATCTATAGAGCCGTATAACTCTGAAAGAAATTAAATTCATCATTAGAAACCTCTTTCTCTTGAACCTACAAAATATGTCCAGGTCCAGATGGTTTCACTGGAGAATTCTACCAGACTTTTAAAGAATTAATATAAATTCTCTTCCAGAAAATAGAAGAAGGGACATCCAGTTAATTAATAAAGTTGGCATTATTGTGATAGTAAATCCAGACAAAGATAGTACAAAAATAACAATAAAAAACTGTACCAATATCTTTCTCTAATATAGATGCAAAAATTCTTAACAAATTATTGGCAAATATAACTCAGCAATATATAAAACAAATTATAAACCAAGATCTACTGGGATTTATTTTAGAAATTCAAGGCTGGTTTAATATTAAAAAATCAGTTAATGTAATCCACCGCATTAATAGGATAAGCAGAAAAATCACATAACCATATCACTCTATAAAGAAAAGTAATTTAACAAAATTTAATTTATTCATGAGAAGAACCTCTTAGAAAAGTAGGAGTAGAAGAGAACTCTTCAACGAGGTAAACAACAAGCACACACAGAAAAATCCCTACAGCTTCCTTTTACTTAATGGTGAAAGTCGGAATAATTCCCCCATATGTTAAGTACAAGGAAAGATGTCTGCTCTCAACACTTTACTTTATCGAACACCTTTTTGCATTGGCTAGAACTTAATGTTTGACCTTCTAGCCTGTGGATTAAGGCAAGAAAAAGACAATAAAAAACCTACGGATCAGAAAGAAAGAAAGAAAACTCCTCCTATTTGCAGATGACATGATTCTTTACAAAGAAAATTACTCAGTAGCTACAAAACCACAACACAACACAGCACAACAGAATCCTTTTAGAAGTAACAAAGAAGGTTAGCTACACTACAGAATACAAGAATAACACACGAAAGTTACATATTTCTGTATATCAACAATGAATTTGTGGACATTGAAATTACAAATAAAGTATCATTACAACTGCACAAAATTGAAATATTTAAGTGTAAGTCTACAGAAACACGTATAGGAATTGAACACTAACAACTACAAAATACTGATGGAAGAAATCAAAGATTCAAATAGAATGACACGTTGTACTGATAAATTAGAAGACTCAACATGGTAAAGATCTCATTTTTTCTCAAATCTGCATACAAGTTAAACAAAACTGCTATTGAAATCTAGGAATTTTTTTTTCGTAGCTATAGACAAGAGTATTATAAAATTTATATGGAAAGAGAAAGGGAATATAAGAGCTACCCACATTCAGATATCCTCTCATCCCAGCTAGACTGATTTTATAAAAAAGACTGAGGGTAACAAATGCTGGCGAGGATGTGAAGAAAAGGAAACTCTTCTATACTGTTGACGGGCTTGTAAATTAGTACAGCTGTGACAGAAAACAGTATGGAGGTTTCTCAAACAACTATGGGTAGAACTACCATAGGCTTCAGCAATCCCACTTCTGGGTATATACCCAAGGAAATGGAAATTATCATGCCAAAGGGATATACCTGCACTGCCACGTTCATAACAGGTCTATTTACAATAGCCAAGATGTGGAACCAGCTTCAATGTTCATCAATAGATGACTGGATAAGGAAAATGTGGTATATATACACTATGGAACATGACTCAACCATAAAAAAATAATGAAAGTTTGTCATTTGCAGCAAGATGGATAAGCTGTGAGAAAATTATGTTACATGAAATAAGTCAGACAGAGCAGGAGAAATACTGCATTGTCCTCACTTATAAGTGGGAGCTAAGGAAGAAAGAATGAAAGAACTAAAGAATGAAAGAAAGAACACAATAAAACGTTGAACTTTCAAAAGGAGTGAACAGACCTACAGTTACAAGAGGTGGGAAAGGCAGAGTGGGAGAGGGATTGAGGAGTAATTGGGTAAGGGACACAAAGAATAATTATGATTTGTAATGATGAACATGCTAATAATAATGATTTGATCATCACATACTGTACACAAATACTGACTGTCAATCTATACCCCATAAATATGTATAATCAATTGTTTCAATTAAAAATAAATAAAAAACAACAAAAAAGAATAGCTAAAACAAAAGAAAAATAAAAGGGAAAAATTAGTCTACCTGATTTTAAACTTATATAGCTATGGATCAAAACTATATAACATTATCTAAGGGATAGATACATTGATTAAGAGGATAGAATATAAAACCTAATAATGCACACACACAAACATACCCAACTGAAATTTGATAAAGGTATAAAAACAGTTTAATGGAAAAAAATATAATCTTTTTGAATAAATGATGCTACAATAAGTGGAAATTCATAATAATAAAAAATCTTGACTTAATGCTTACACCTAATACAAAAATTAACTCAAATCATATTATGGACCTAAACATAAAATGTAAAATTGTAAAACTTTTAGCAAAAACAGAAAATCTTCAGGATTAAAGGCTAGGCAAAAATTTCTTGAAATTGATATAAAAACTATGATTCATAAAAATTTCCTAAGTTGGAATTAATCAAACTTAAAAATATTTGCTCTGTGAAAGGCCCTATTAAGATAATGAAAATAGAGCTACCATGTGGGAGAATATGTTTGAGGCCCGGCAGTGCCGGCATGCGACCAAGCAAGTAGGCCTCACCGCCACCACCTGACTCCATCCCCAGCCCAGCTCAGTGCACATGGAGCAGGGAGACTTCCTGCAGGGGAGGTGGAAGCTCTGCAGAGACCACATGCCCTGCAGAGCCAGCGTATGACCCAGCAGGTAGGTCTCGAGGCCACCGCCTGACTCCATCCCCAGCCTGGCCGAGTGCATGCTGAGAAGAGAGGCGGCTCCCTGGAGAAGCCCAAGACCCAAGGTGAACACACACTCAAGGCACTAGAGGCCCACCGAACAGACCCCAAGGCAGCCATACCAAATTGGCAGCCCCAGCAATATCCTAGCCAGACAATAGTGTCAAACCAGTGGACCATGAAATCCCCTGCCACAATGACTAAACATCAAAGGAAAGATACCAGAAATATGAAAAATCAAGAAAGTATACCACCAAAGGGTAATAACTCTCAAGTTCTAGATCCTGTAGAACAAGGAGCCCTTGAAATGTCTGACAAGGAATTTTGAGTGATAATTCTAAGGAAACTAAATGAGATACAAGAAAACTCAGCTAGACAACACAATGAAATGAGGAAAAGTATACAGGACCCGAGAGAAGAAATGTACAAGGAAATCAATGCCCTGAAAAAGAATGTAGCAGAGCTTGCTGAGCTGAAGAATTCATTCAACGAAATAAAAAACACAACAGAGAGTTTAACCAGCAGGCTTGCAGAAGCAGAAGAGAGAACTTCTGACCTTGAAGATGGGCTGTTTGAAATAACACAGGCAGACAAAAAAAAAAAAAAAAAAACGAAAGAAAGAAAAGAAAAAAGAAACAAAAGCATTGAAGAAAATCTGAGAGAGATATCAAACAACTTTCAGTGCGCAAATATCTGAGTCATGGGTATTCCAGAAGGGGAGGAAAAAGGCGATTGCATTGAAAAAATATTCAACAAAATAGTGACAGAAAACTTCCCAGGTATTGGAAAAGACACAGATCTTCAGATTCAGGAAGCTCAAAGATCCACAAATGTCTTCAACCCAAAAAGGTCTTTTCCAAGACATGTTATAGTCAAATTGGCAAAACTCAAAGACAAAGAGAGAATCTTAAAAGCTGCAAGAGAGAAGTGTCAAAACTATAAGGGAGCCCCAATCAGACTAACATCCGACTTTTCATCACAAACCCTAAAAGCCAGAAAGGAACAGAATGATATATTCAAAATACTAAAAGACACAGATTGCCAGCCAAGAATACCGTACCCTGCAAAGCTATCCTTCTGAAATGAAGGGCAAATAGTATATTTCTCAGATGAACAAAAACTGTGGGAGTTCACTACCACACGACCACCCTTACAAGAAATTCTCAAGGGAGTACTGGGTTTGGTACCTGAAAAACAACTACTACTGCCGTAAAAACCCAAGAAAAATCAAAAGCCACTAGTATAATAAAAATGGCATCAATGAAGATAAAACAAAAAGAAAAGGCTATCTACAACCCAAGGAACCAACAAATACAGAAAACAAACTGTATATCAGAAGGAAAGGAACAAAAGACACTTAAGACATCCAAGCAAAAATCAATAAAATGCTAGGATTAAACCAACACTTTTCAATAACAACTCTCAATGTAAAAGGCTTAAATTTCCCAATCAAAAGACACAGACTGGCTGACTGGATTAAAAAGGAGGACCCAACTATATGCTGCCTTCAAGAGACCCACCTCACCCATACAGACTCACATAGACTAAGAGTGAAAGGATGGAAAAAGATTTACTATGCAAACAAAAATGAAAAACGAGCTGGAATAGCTATTCTTATATTTGATAAAATAGACTTTAAACTAACAACTGTAAAAAGAGATAATGAGGGCCACCACATAATGATAAAATGATTGATCCATCAAGAAGACATAACAATCATAAATATATACACACCCAATGTTGGGGCAGCCAGATTTATAAAGCAAAATCTATTAGACTTAAAGAAGGAAATAGACACTAATACCATAATAGTGGGGGACCTGAACACCCCACTGTCAATATTGGACAAATTATCTAGGCAAAGAATCAGCAGAGAAACACAAGATATAAACACTCTAGACCAATTGGACTTGGCAGTGCATTCCATCCAACAACCTCAGAATATTCATTCTTTTCATCAGCACATGGAGCATTCTCCATGATAGATCACATGTTAGGTCACATATCAAGTCTCAACAAATTCAAAAATGTTGGAATTATCCCATGTATTTTTTCATACCCAAATGGATTAAAATTATAAATAAATAACAAACGAAATTCTGAAAGCTATACAAACACATGGTAATTAAACAGCATTCTCCTTAATAACATATGGGTCCAAGAACAAGTCAAACAGCAAATCAAAAAATTTATTGAAACTAATGAAGACCATGATACATCATATCAAAACCTGTGGGATACTGCAAAAGCAGTACTAAGGGGGAAATTTCTTGCATTAAATTCTTACTTCAGAAAAATGGAAAGATGGCAAGTGACAAACCTAACACTTCACCTTGAAGAACTAGAAAAACAAGAACAATCCAAACCCAAAGTTAGCAGACAGAAAGAAATCATTAAGATCAGAGCAGAACTTAATGAAATTGAAACGCAAAAAAAATACAAAAGATTCAATGAATCAAAAAGTTGGTTTTTTAAAAAAGATAAATAAAATTAACAAACCATTAGCATGGCTAACAAAAAAAAAAATAAGTAAAAGAGAGAAGATCCAAATAACAAATATTAGAAATGAAAAAGGTGATATTAAAACTGATTCATCTGAAATACAAGGAATCGTTTGAGACTACTATAAACAAGTATATGCCAACAAAGTTGAAAATCTGGAGGAAATGGATGAATTCTGGACACACACAAGCTACCAAAACTGAGCCAAGAAGATGTAGAAAATCTAAACAGACTAATAACAATAAAGGAGATTGAAGCTGTTATCAGAAGTCTCACAACAAAGAAAAGCCCAGGACCAGATGGATTCACAGCAGAATTTTACCAAATATTCAAAAAGGAATTGACACCAATTCTCTACACACTATTTCAAAATATAGAAACAGAGGTAGTTCTCCAAAACTCATTCTATGAAGCAAACATCATCCAGATACCAAACCAGGTAAAGATACAACTAAAAAAGAAAACTACAGGCTGATATCCTTGATGAATATAGATGCAAAAATCCTCAATAAAATACTAGCTAACAGAATACAGCAACACATACATAAAATTATATACCTTGATCAAGTGGGATTCATCCCAGGGATGCAAGGTTGGTTCAACATACGCAAATCAATAAATATGATACACCATATCAATAAAATCAAACACAAGTACCATATGATCATCTCTATAGATGCTGAAAAAGCATTTGATAAAATTCAAAATTCATTCTTGTCCAAGACCCTCTATAAGTTAGGTATAGATGGAAAGTATCTCAACATAATTAAAGCCATATATGGTAAACCAACTGCCAATATCATCCTGAACAGGAACTAGACAAGGATACCCACTCTCACCACTCCTATAGTGTTGGAAGTACTAGCCAGAACAATTAGAGAAGAGAAGGAAATAAAGAGCATCCAGATTGGAAAGATGAAGTCAAACTGTCCCTTTTTGCAGATGACATGATCCTATATATTGAACAGCCTAAAGCCTCTACAGAAGAACTTTTGGAGTTGATAAATGACTTCAGAAAAATTAGAGAAGACACAAGAAGATGGAAAGATATCCCATGCTCTTGCATTGGAATAATCAACATGGTGAACATGTCCATGCTACCCAAAGTAATATACAAATTCAATGCAATCCCCATCAAAATTCCAATGACATTTTTCACAGAATGGAAAAAACTATCCAGAAATTTATATGGAATAACAAAAGACCACACATAGCCAAAGCAATTCTGAGCAAAAAAATAAAGCTGGAGGCATAACACTACTTGACTTTAAACTATACTACAAAGCTATAATAACCAAAACAGCATGGTACTGGCATAAAAACAGACACACTGATCAATGGAATAGAATAGAGAATCCAGAAATCAACCCACACACCTACAGTCATCCAATCTTTGACAAAGGCATCAATCCTATACACTGGGGAAAAGACTGCCTCTTCAGCAAATGGTGCTGGGATAACTGGATATTAGTATGCAGGAGAATGAAACTAGACCCATACCTTTCACCATATACTAAAATCAACTCAAAATGGAATAAAGAATTAAATATACACCCCAAAACAATAAAACTTCTTAAAGAAAACAGGAGAAACACTTCATGAAATAAGGCTGGACACAGGCTTCATGAATACGACCCCAAAAGCATGGGCAACCAAAGGAAAAATAAACAAATGGGATTATATCAAACTAAAAAGCTTCTGTACAGCAAAAGAAACAATTAACAGAGTGGGAGAAAATATTTGCAAAATATACATCTGACAAAGGATTAATATCCAGAATATACAAGGAAATGAAACAACTTTTCAAGAAAAAAACAAACAAGCAAGTAACACAATAAAATATGGGCAAAAGAGCTAAATAGGCATTTCTCAAAGGAAGATATATGAATGGCCAATAGACAGATGAAAAAATGCTCAACATCACTCAGCATTCAGGAAATGCACATCAAAACCTCATTTATATACCATCTCATCCCAGTTAGGATGGCTAATATCCAAAAGACTGTGAACGGTAAATGCTGGAGAAGTTGTGGAGAAAAAAGAACTCTAATACATTTCTAGTGGGATGGCAAAATGGTTCAGCCTCTATGGAAAGGGGTATGGAGGTTCCTTAACAATTGCAGATAGATCTACCATATGACCCAGCTATCCCACTGCTGAGAATATACCCAGAGGAATGGAAATCATCAAGTCAAAGGGATACCTGTTCCCCAATGGTTATTGCAACACTCTTTACAATAGCTAACACTTGGAACCAGCCCTAATGTCCATCATCAGATGAGTGGATATGGAAAATTTTGTATAGCTACACAATGGAATACTACTCTGCTATAAAAAAGAATGAAATAGTGCCATTTGCAATGACATGGCTAGACCTAGAGAGAATTATATTAAGTGAAACAAGTCAGGCACAGAAAGAGAAATATCGCATGTTCTCACTAATTTGTGGGAGCTAAAAATAAATAAATAAATAAATACACAAATAAATGTTGGGGGAGGAAGAAGACACAACAATTACAATTACTTGAAGTTGATACAACAAGTGAACAGATATGAGGTTGTTGGGAGAGAGGGGAGAAAGGGAGGTGGGAGGGAGGTTTCGGTAATGGGCCACAATAATCAACCACATTGTATATTGCCAAAATAAAATTAAATTTAAAAAAATTATATGTTTGAAAAGTACATATTCAACAAAAGAAAAATATCCAGCATATATTCAGAATTCCCAATACACCACAGGAACAAAGTAAAAGTTCAATTAGAAAATGTGTAAAAGGCAAGATGATAAATTTCACTGAAGTCCATATATTGTTGGCAAAATAAGCATATGAAAATATGCCCAACATCATCAGTCATGAGGAGAATGCAAATAAAAATCACAATGAGATATTTCAAATTCCTATAAAAATGGCTGAAATAATAAAATAGTAAAATAACCAAATTGTGGAAGGATATGGGGAAACCGTATCACTCATATATTGCTGATGGGAATATAAAATGGCCCAGAATTTCTTGAAAATGATTTTTAGTTTCTTTAAAAATTAACAGCGGTCTACCATACGATCCAACATAGAAATAAAAACTTGAGTTCACACAAAAACCTGTGCACAAATGTTCATAGCAGCTTTATTTGTAATGGCCAAAATTTGAAAATAACACAGGTATCCTCTAACGAATGAATGATTAAACAGCATCTATACCACAGAATACTACTGAGCAATGAAAAGGAATAGACCATTGATACATACAACAAACTTCATGAATCCCCAGAGAATTATGCTGAGTGGAAAACGCCAAAGCAAAAGATTACATACTGTATTATTCCATTTATATAACATTCTTGAAATAAAATTAGAGAATAGATTAGTGTTTTTCAAAAGTTAAAGAGAATTGCGGCAGTGGGAGGAAAGTGGGTATGATTTTAAAGGTCAATACGAGTGATACTTGTGGTGATGGAAATATTCTGTACCTTGACTATATCAAGGACAAAATCCTAGTTGTAGTATTATATTACAGTTTTGTAAGATGTTACCATTGGGAGAAAGTGGGTAAGAAGTACATGGTATCTCTATGATTTCTTTGAATCTATTATTATCTCAAAATAAATTAATAAAAAATAAAGAACAGTGGATTTAGGGTCATTGCAGCTGCTCTGTATGAAACTATAATGATGAATACTTGTCATTATTGATTTGTCCAAACCCACAGAAGGTACAACACCAAGAACTAACCCTAATGTAAACTATGGACTTTGGGTAATAATTATGTGCCAATGTAGGTTCAACTGGAACAAATGTACCACTCTGGTGAGGGATGTTGGTAACGGCATGTGTAGGGGCAGAGGGTTTATGGGAAATCTCTGTACATTTTGCTCCATTTTAATGTGAACCTAAAACTGCTAAAATGACAAAAAGAGAGACAACCAGATTTTATATGCCTCCTACAGCCTTGTCAATCACCACCTATAGTCATACAAAAGGGAGGAACTCCGAATTTGATTAAGCCTCTGGATTCAGTTATCAATTTATATGAGAGAGCGAGAGAGAGAGAGAGAGAAGGATCCAAAATTCTACCTCTGTGGGAAACTGATGGGGAAATGGCCCAAGTTCCTCAACAGATAAATTATAAGAAAATGAAATGTATGGAGAAAGAACCTATGTATAAAAGAGATTGAGAAAGACATAGCAAATTTTAAAAAGTAGTTAATCTGTATATTTGAATCAAAATGTTTTCTGTATCTGTGCTTATTTTACAATTAAAAAATGAATAAAAATCTCTAACACAGACACCAACACATGTGAGAATTCCTTCATATCTGCACTGTTTTATTTTAGCTGACATTTTTTGAGTCCTTGCTGTGTGTCAGATGTTTCCTCAGTATTTTAAGTAAATTATTTACTTCATGTCAAAACATTTTTATACAGTTCTATGGTCTAAATGTTTGCGTATCCCCAAAATTCACACATTAAAACCTAATCCCCAATGAGGTGGCATTGGAAGGAGACACGGTGGTGACTGCAGAGCCCTCATGAGTGGGATTAGTGCTCTTATAAAAGAGGCCTCAGAGAGCCACCTTGCCCCTTCTACCACAGGAGAACATAATAAGAAGCTTGCATCTGTGAGGGTCAAGCCTTCACCAGACACTTAATCTGCCAACACCTTGATCTTGGACTTTCCAGCCTCCAGTAATGTGAGAAATAAATGTTTATTGTTTATAAGCCACCCCGTCTAAGATATTTTGTTATAGCAGCTCTGACGAACTAAGACATGGTATGCATTCCTCATCTTATCAATTAAAAAAAATTAAACATTAAAAAGACTTTTACTTTCCCAAATTTATTCAGCTGGAGATCTAGATTTGCGAACTTCAGAATTTGTTCTCTAAACATTGTGTGATCTATTTCTCAACAAAAATACCACTTTGAAAAACTACTATAAGCAAGACATCATGCTATTAACTGATAATTTTTTTTTCTTTTTTTCTTAATTGTAACATAGTCGAATGCACATATCCGTGGAGTATAGAGTTGAATATCATTACTTGTGTGCAGTATGTGATGCTCAAATCAGGATAATTAGTATACTCAACATTATACAACATAATTGTTTTTGATCTTCAACAAATCTTCCTTACAAAGAAGAAAACTGAGGTTCAGAGAGTTTTAGACAAGGTCACATTAAAGTAAGTGGCTGACTGTGATATTGTGATGTGAGAAGAAATATATATTTGGTCTTTTTCTCTAGTTCCTGGCATAGAGCTCCAGAGTGATAGAGGCAAGGGGCTCATCTTTTGTTGCTCAAACTAAGCCTCTTCAACCATACCTGAGTTTATGTTAATGAAGTGACTCTTGGTGGGCCTCTAGGTAGCTTTGGGATGGGCGCTGGTTTCCAGAAAGACCAAGCTATGATTAGAAGCTTAGAACTTTCAGTCCCACCTCTGGACCCCTCTGGGAAGAGAGAAGGGCTAGAAATGAAGTTACTAACCGATGGCCAATGATTTAATCAATCACATCTGTGTAATGGAACCTCCATAGAAAATCCCTAAATGATGGGATTTGGAGAGCTTCCAGGTTGGCGAACATACCCACTTGTCAGGAGGGTGTCTCATCCCTAGTCTATAAGGATAAAAGCTCCTGTACTCAAGAGACTTCCAAATCTTGTCTTATGTACCTTTTCGTCGGGCTGTTCATTCATACCCTTTATAATAAATTAGTAATAGTAAGTAAAGTGTTTTTCTGAGTTGTGAGCCATTTTAGTAAATCATTGAATCTGAAGAGGTGTAGTTGTGGGAACTTGTGACTTTGTAGCCAAGTTGAACAGAACAGTAGTTACCCTAGATATGCAATACTTGTGACTGGCATCTGAAGGGAGGAAGTTTTGTGGGACTGAGCCCTTAAACCTGTGGAGTCTGATGATAACAATTCCAGGTACTTAGTATCAGAATTGAATTGATTTGTAGGACACTCGGCTGGTGTCTGGAGAGTTGAAGAATTGGTTGTTGGTGTAGAAAACCCCCCCACACTTATAGTAAAAACAGTTCATAATGACCTAAGAGCCAAACCTGTGTCTTCTATTCCAAATTTACACTATTTCTACTGCATCATTTTTATCTCATACAGTGAAATGAGCTTTGCATTTGATGGCAGTTTATTGGCTTTTCCCCATCATAAGGACTTGTGTAAAAGGACAAGTAAATAAGTGATCTGTAGGACTAGATTTGTAGGCTCATTGGAGAAAACAGGCCACTGGGATAACTAATTTGATATCTATTTAGTCATCTCTGAGTCTTTTGTTTTGAGATACCAAGTTAAAGAAAAAAATAAAAATAAAAAAGCAGAATATCAGTACTGTAACCAGTTGCACTGCAGATTTTTTGAATGGAATCTAATAAAAAAGATAGTTCAAACAAGTCCAGGGGTTAAAACAGGGAGCAGTTCGAATTTCAGCATTTTCCCTCCAGCTAGCTCTGGGTAACACTGGTTAGGCCAGATACTTAGAATCCAAATAGCAGAAGAAACACACACAGTCATATAAACAGTGCCTTTAAATAGATAATAAAGGCTATCTTTTAAATTTCTTATATCACTGATACCATAAGAAGATTAAAAAAAAATTGGAATATGTGAATATGCATGAGTATTAGGAGGGATTTCACCAAAAGTAAATAATTAAAATTCTTGAAATCACAAGACCTTGCAAGTTTTAAATTCTAAATATGTGTATGTTGTATTTGTACATATCATAGAACTAATACATTAAATGCAACTTTACAAGGTGACATTTCCCAAATTACTTGAAATACAAATATGAAGTTATTAGTTAAATTAGAAAGGGAAAAAAGAAAAGTGCTTATGTTGGTTTTCAAATAACCAGTATTTGCTTAGTTTTTGCTATGCTCTTAGTAGAGCTAGGCATGATATGGAATGAAAAAAAGTAGGGGCCACAGTTTCCTAAGGAAATTGCAGTCTAGTTGAGGAGACAACAGCAACATTCAAAAGACAGAGTTAGGGCTGGCCCGTTTGCTCAGTTGGTTAGAGCGCAATCTTATAACACCAAGGTCACGGGTCTGGATCCCCATGCCAGCCAGCCGCCACTAAAAGACCAAAAAACCAAAACCAAACAAACAAAATAGTTGATTTATACAAAACAGCAACTTATTTAACCATACATTTTATAGTATTGACTGAAAGCACAATAGAAACCTCAGATGGAAGTGGTAGTCTTTGTCTTGACAAGGAAGGTTTTAAGAAAATGAATGAATTAAATAAAGTCGTGAAAGAGAAGTAGAAATTGTCTGACAAAAGAAAAAGTCAAGGTGACGTTTATGAAGGAAACCAGGAAGACAGAGACTGGCAAGAAGAGGATAACTTTAGGAAGAGAAATGGAGAAGGAGAAAACCTATAAGAGATTGATTAAGGGGGATTAGAAACCCAGACGGGAAGAGTAAGGGGAGATTTGTTGAGCAAGGAAGTGACATAGTGAAGTTGGCTTTGAATAAGTTGGTAGAGACTATTCTGGACTGGAGCTAGAAAAAAAATTAGGAAGATGATCAAAAATAAGTCATGAGGTAGAGAGCTAAGCTAAGCAGGGAATAGAGAGACGTTACTCACATAGAGGATTTGAAGGAAAGCCAAAAAGCGTCAGTGTAATATCTCTTCAGAAAACATATGCATTGGGCCGAGCCCGTGGCGCACTCGGGAGAGTGCGGCGCTGGGAGCGCGGGGACGCTCCCGCCGTGGGTTCGGATCCTATATAGGAATGGCCGGTGCATTCACTGGCTGAGTGCCGGTCACGGAAAAGAAGAAAACATATGCATTGAACATTAGCCACCCTTGGGACTACTTAATAACAACACAGAACAGATTACCAATGAAGGCAAAAAAGAAAATGTGTTTAATTGTTCACTACCAATTCACCTGACCCAGGAATTGGTTCTTCTATGAAATGAGTGAGAGTCAATGAAGAAAAGCCTCCTCAATAAAAATTCTAAAACAGTTTGGTAAATGAAACATTTGAGTGACACAAAAACAAAGCAAATTCAAAGTTCTGTGTTCTGGTCGGGGAGGGTAATTTGCAGTTTCCCGTCTAGCCCCTTGCCCTCTCTTGTCTTTATTACTTTTCCTGGACTACTCCCAGAGCAGGGAACTTTCTTTTCCCTTCGGCACCTACAATCGTCAGTTGTCTTCTGAGACTTGCTCAGATTACAACCACTACCACCTGCCAACAGGTGAAGTCAGAGACTCTTCTGTTCCCCCACTACACTACTCATGTGCTCCTGTCAAAGAATATTCTACATTGTATTTTAATTTTGTATTTACTGAACATTTCTGTTTGACTGTGAACTTTTTTTTCCTTTAACCCAAAACAGAATTCCAATAAAATAAAGATAAAAGTAAACAAAACAAAAACACAATGTTGAATAAATGAATGAGTAACAAAGGCAATTTCTGTCCCTAGGATACCTACGTTCAATGTTCACACAGAGTAGGAAGAAGGAAAATGACACCAGAAAGAGGTCTGAAATACAAGTAGAGATTGTGCACAATCCAATGCTTATCTTGCAGGAAATCCCGAGTCATGTACAGACCTGTATATACTCACATAGGTAAAGTGCACATATATTCTTCTAAGTGTTTGGTTTCTTTTCAAATTTTTGGGGAAAACCCTGCTTGTGCAGTGGTCAGGGGAAAAAACCCAACCTGTCTTTCAAGGCTTTTATTTTCTCTTTTTATTCTATCACAGTTTTTCCAGTAAATGTCCTTCATGAATTGAAACAAGAACAAAAAATTTTGAAACATATCAGGGCCTGTGTACCTTCTTTTGTGATAGTTCTAATTTGGGTAACGGGATTTATGGAAATAGAGTTTATGGGACGTGACAACTTCTCAGATCATCTTCTTTCATTATCGAAAACTAAGTGGCTTCCAATTAAAACAGAAATACAATGTGTTAAATTAGTAAAATAAGAGTATCAGGTACATTGAGAGATTAGCTAAGAATATTTCTTAAATTTTTAATAAGTGGTTTTAAAAAGCAACCTGAAAATCCACATTTAACAATTTTTAGGGATCCAGTCTCTTGTGACCCAGAATCAATGTCTTTTTCCTCTATCTTCTGAAGTTCAAACACTGTTGCCCTTCACATGTTGGAAACCAGAGTTCAAGAAGCTCAATAGCAAGGCTGGGGTTATGCCTGTGGAATATCACTCTTTCATCAAAGCTGCTTTGGAAAGCTAACTTCCTTCAGTGTCTCCTGGGAAAAACTGCAATTGATTCTTCAGGGTGGTTGTTTTAAATTGCTTCACTGTTCTTGTTTTCTACTTTCATGTGGCATGCATATACCATCGAGGCAGCAAAACAGATGAGAATGTGTACCAGGTTAATACAATTTATTTTCATTGGAACAAAATGATAATTAAAAAGTAGAAACACAGAATTATGTGTGTTCTTCCTCAAAATAGCTCTCAACAATTTGTAACGCCTATTTTGGTCCTCTATTCCTAGGTAAGGTTGCTATAACCCCAAACTCTTTGTGGCTTTCAATAACAGTGGCTTATTTCTCATCCCACCAGTGGCTGTGGGATTTATGAGGCTCTGCTCCATATACTTTCTCATTTCAGGATTCAGGGTAGAAGAAAGGACCCTTTCTGGCACATGCTATTCTTTGGCAAAGGAAAAAAGAAAGAGAACTAGCAAAAACCTGTTGGAGATACGTATCACCTTCAATTATATTCCATTGGCTAAAGTGAATCACATGATCAGAGCTGCCAGTGGGACAAAAGAATATATTGCTCCCCACAAAAGCATGGAAAATCACCCAGACATAGGCAAGGAGAAATGATGCTCTAATAAAGAAAGTGGAACAGATGATTGAGAGTAATAATACTCATCCACAATACGTATATAACTAACAATTCTTTTCCCTATCTTTCCTCAATTTTTCTTCCCCATTTCTCTTCTTTATTCTTCTGCTGCTTTTCTTTTCCTTTTTCTTCTGACATTAAAATGTTATAAAAACACCCTGTTTCAATATTGCTCAAATGTGAGTGATGTAAAATACAATATTACAGGAATCATTGAATTGATTGAATTACTTTTATTGTAATGTTATTTAAATATTTACAGTATAAAACTAGAATAATTTTTGGTGCTTGTATCTCTTTTAACTATAAAGGAGAAACAAATTTATACATCAAATACATTAAAATGGAAAACATTAACATTTAACTTCAAAACATTAATTCATTGTATCTGATAATGCTCTTTTGCATAAACTATCTTACCTTTCCAAAGCTAAAACATGGGAAGAAATATCATCTGGCGCAGTTCAAAGGATAGTGTTTTTACTATAATAATGTTAATTCAGAGAATGCTGAATATTCAAAGAAACAGGGAAGTGTGACCCACACCAGTAAAAACAGTCAGTACGTACTATCTCTGAGGGGGTCTTACATGTCGCATTTAGCAGACAGACTTTAAAGCAACTACAAATATGTTCAAAGAACTAAAGTAAAGCATATTTCAGGAGTAAAAAGAAATCATGACAAGAAAAAAAAATCAAGAATAGAGATGCTGAAAAAATTACATATTAAAATATAGAACTAAATTGAAATTTAGTAACAGAAAAGTACAATAACCTAAACAAAAAGTTTGTTAGTGGATCTCAACTACTGCTAATGAATCTTTTCAAAAAGAAAAGCCTGGGCCCAGGTGGCTACTCTGTAAAATTCTATCAAATATTTAACAATAAATAGCACCAAGCCTTCACAAAACCTTACATAAAATAGAAGTGAAGGGCATATTACCCTATGAAAACTGTGAGGCCAGTGTTACCTGGATAACAAAGAATGGCAAAACCATCACTAGAAAATCATAAAATATACCAATATCCATTATAAAATATGTACAAAAGTCCTTAACAAAATATTAGCACACTGAATCCAGCTTTCTATGAAAGGATTATACACCATGACCTGATGGAATAGACTCCAGGAAAGCAAGACTAGTTTGAAAACAAAAAATCAATTATAATATATACCATATTAATAGAATAAAGGACAAAACCCACATTATCACCTCAATAGATGTAGAAAACACATTTGAAAAACTGCAACACCTGTTCTTGATAAGAAATTCTGAACACCTGTTTATGATAAAAATCCCCAAATAGAAGAGTTAAAAGGCAGAACCTGTTAGAGAGCATCTTTGAAAAATCCACAGGCAACATCAAAATTAATGTTTAAAGAAAATGTTTTTTCTGATATTTAGAATGATATTAGAATTCAAGATATCTACTTGACAGGGTGCTGTAGCATCTAACCAGTGCAACTGGCAATAAACTCATGAAGGGAGAGAGAGAGGGATGGATGGAATGGGGGGGAGGGAGGGAGGGAGAGAAAGAGAGAGAGAGAGAGAGATATTCAGATTGGAAATAGACAAGTAAATGTGTTTTTAATACTGATACCCTGAAAAAATACTCAGGAATCCATGAGGGTGAAAATGGCTACTAGAACTATAAATAGGTTCAGCAAATCTCAGGCTCCAAGATCAATGTCCAAAATTCAATTTTTCTTCTATATACTACTAAAAAAAAAAAAAAAAAAAAACAGGAAAAGAAAATTACCAAGATAATTTTTGTTACAATAGTACCGAAACGAATACAATTCTTAATTATAATGCAGAAAAATGCAAGGCTCATACACTGAAAATTATAACACATAAATGAAAGCAATTAAAGATGTTCTAAAATAAATAAAATGATCATTTATTTTCATGGATTAGAAGACTCAATATTGTTAAATAAGTATTTCCTCCAGCTTGATCTGTAAATTCCGTGCAATCCCTTACAAATTCCCAATAGTCTTCTTTTCTTCTTCTTCTTTTTTTTTTTTTTGGTAGAAATTGGTATATCAATCTTAAACTTTATATGGAAATTCAAAGAACCTAGTATAGCCCAACACTTTTGAAAAAAAAAAAAAGAATTTAGGGAATGCACACTAATATCCAATATCAAGACCAGCAATAAAGCCATAGAAATTAGGATAGTGTATTGGCACAAAGGTACACATGTTGATTAATGAAACACAACTGTGAGTCTAAATAGTGTTGAGACAATTGTAATTCTTATGCAAAAAGAAAAAGAAGGGGAGAGAAATATGGAAAAGAAGAAATAGAAAAACTTAGAGCACCAACTAACACCATATACAAAAAAATTAACCCAAAATTGGTGATATACCTAAAAGTAAAAACTAAAACTATAAAACTTCTGCAATAAAATGTAGGAGAAAATATTTATGACCTTAGGTTGGACAAGTGTGAAGATATAACAATGATCACTAAAAAAAAATTGATAAATTGGACTTCATCAAAATTATAACTTCACACCTCAAAAAATACCAAGATAATCCACAGACTAGAGGAAAATATTTTTAAGTTATACATCTCATAAAGGATTTGCATCCATATTATAAAGAACTCTATCAACAAAATCACAAACAACTAAATTAAGATGGGCAAAATTTTTGGATAGCCATTTAAGTAAAAACTTTACTATTAAAGTCTAGTAAGCACATTGAAAAGACCTAAAAAGTATTGGCTATTATATTATGCAATTTAAAACCACAATGAGATATTGCTACACACTAACTATAATGGCTATAATCTAAAAGGAAAACAATGCCAAGATATGGCTAGGTTATGAAAAAAATGAGTCCTTCATACTTTGCTGACTGAAATGTAAAATAGTACATCACTTTGAAAAAACATTTGGCAATTTCCTCCTAAATAGTTAACATTTTCATAAGACCCAGCTATTCTACTCTTAGTAGTCTACTCAAGAAAAAAGAAAACCTATGCTCCCCAAAAGACATGTGCACAAATGTTCAAAGCAGCATTATTCATAATAGCCAAAATCTGGAAACAATCTAAGTTCCCACCAACTGATAAATGGTTATACAAAATGTGGTAATATCTATATGAAGGAATATTATTATTCAATTTAAAGGAATGAACTACTTATACATACTATAACAGGGAAGAAACTTGAAATATTATGCAAAGTGAAAGAAATTAAACACAAAGAATACATATTGTATAATTGCATTTATATAAAAAGCTCAGAAAATGCAAATTAAAAAAGATAAATAGTAGATCAGCTGTTGTACAGGATTGTTAGTGAGAGTAAGAATTAAGTAAAGAGGCATAAGAGATTTTGGGGTTTTTGGAAATATTTTAAATTGTGATGATTATTACATAACTAAAAATTTGTTAAAAATTATTCAATTGTACAAGTGCAAGGGGGAACTTTTATAGTATATAAATTATAGCTTAATGAAGCAGTTGAAAGATGAGTGACTACAGAGAAGAGAACTATTTTGTGGGTTGTAGATGAGAGATTAGTTATAGGGAATTAGTCAGAAATATATTGCACAGGTCCAGGTAAAAGATTAAATAAAAGAGCCGTGAACACACCAATTCACAGAATTAGAAATGGAAATGATCCTAGAGACTTTTGTCTTCTCAGAGTACTGGATTTTAAATTAAAACTTAGTAAAAGTAAAATAATTTCTATTTTCAAACATGCAGTTATAGGAAGATCCTAGACCTATTGAAATATACAGCACTCATCATACGGACCATTTACTGAGGAACTGGTAAGAACTCAGCGGATATTGTTAAAAGCAAAGCTTTTTTTTTTTTTAATACATTACTGCTCTTTAGAATTGTTACACACAAAAAAACATGCTTTTTCTCACTTTAGTATATAGTGAGAAAGTAAAAACAGCTAAAGGTGTTTTTCAGAACTTTAAAAAATTTGAGTGCATTTTTTCTAAAGGAAACATAATGGATATCAATTTGTCAAAATAAAAAAAAGAGAGAGAGAGAGAGAAGAACTATTAAGAGTGGAAAGTATTTTGAATGTGTGCAATCTCCTTGAAACAATAGGCAAGACACTGAGTCTGGTTATGTTTGTTCCACCTAACGAAGCTGGCGAGTGTGTGCATTGTGTGTTGGGGTAGGTGTGGATGGACGAATGACATCAATGAGATTTGTCAACTCAGATAATAAAAATTTCAAAACTCAGTTCCATTCATTAATTTTAGAATGATTATTAGGTTATTTAGTGTCAACAAAAGAAGTGAGGATTCCAAAGTCCACAGTTCCCCTAGGAATAAGATGAGCAAATTTTAGTTCATTTGCCCTGAATTGATGCTGAATTACTGAATGGTATTTTTGAAAATAAAAAAGGTAATCCACATTCAATGTATCTACAATTCCAAGGTTATACTCTCAGCCTGTGAAGCACTACATGCATGTAAAATCAATCCCAGAGATTTATTTTTTCTTGTAAAGCAGATGACATTTTAATAATTAACCTACCATCAAGTGACACCTACTGTAACAAAAATATCTTTCTTACCAGAAATACTAAGAGCTAAATACATAGTGCTATTCTTATTTTTCAAGCACCAATTTTGATGAGGGATGAATCTAGAGATTGTTAGTGCAATGTTGGCTGATTGAGATGCATTGGGTAGATTCAGATCTTCATCTGAAAATTCTGTGAGTATGGTGATAATAAACTCAGTTTCCTAGCCCCTTGGTTTCTATAGTTAAAATTCCACAGGATTAAAAGTTTGAGAATATAATCCTGGTAATATTAATAATCCTGGTAATATTAATATTATCTCTGAAAACTCATGGAAATTGTTTGAAGTCTTTGAGCCTTAGTTTCTCTAACTGTAAAAAAAGGAGCAATTAGACCTGCCATTTCTGTCTCAAAAGATCTGTTTTGGTCAGTTTATGCTGGGCTGTGTTGTGGTGAAAGAACACAGTTACTTGTAGGTAAAATAAACCATGGTACTTGTAGAATAAGAATAGCACTACATATTAATAAATGTGTGGTTGATTTCCCACCGATGTAAAATTTTTATGTGGGTTGTTGAAACTCCCACATTTTGTAGCTATACCATCTGGAACATGTGGTACCCAAGGTCACTGTAGTAGAGACTGAGAGAGATATGAAGGAGGCATATCACCTTCAAATTGCCTCAGCCTGGAATTGACACATGTCATTGCCTCACATCTTATTGCCAGTAGTAACCTCATAGTCCCAGCAAATTGCAGTGGAAGCTGGAAATGTGGAAGAATATCTGATGAGCACTAACAATGCACAATATCATTGATAACAATGATAATAGCATTAGAAATAACATTTATTGAACAATTACCATGTGCAAGATCATGTATTAAGTGACTTATAGCCATTATTTTATGTAATCTACTCTAATATCCTCTCTGAGAAGTATTATCATGCTTCCATTTCAGAAATGAGGAAACAGGTTTACTCGTTTATATATTTGCCCGAGGTCACACAGTAAGTGTTGAATCTGGTAGTCAGATTCAGATCTATCTGATTCCAAAGCTTTCCCCCTAAATCGTTGTGCTGCACAGTATAGAGACATGTGAGACCAATTTAACTGGTGCTGTCTTTGCTGTTGTTTTAACATCCTTCTGTACTTTGACCACTACGTAGGATCGAAATTCAATTGCGTTGGCTCTAGGTTTAATGAACTGTCGTCGAGCTTAGGAGTGAGTGATTTCTTATAGAAAAATATTAAAGGCTTTGCCAGTGCACCCATCTCAACTGTCATTGACACATTATTCTAACTGCCCCATTACCCATCAGCTCAAAGCAGATCTTGGCAAGTACAACTATGTTCCCCGTGTGGCAGCTGGATCCCATCAAGCCTTGTATACCACAGTATACAGGGGAAGGTAGGAACTATAGTGACATATGGCACGTTGAAGTCAGAAAAGAGGAGGAAAAGAGCTGCAAAAGGTGGGAAAGGTGATGCTAAAATCAAGCTGTCACCTCCAAACTTTTTCTTTGCCGTAAACTAAGTCCATAAACTAAGTGCCGTTTTTCAGCACATTGAGAATAACTGAGTCTTCATCACACCTGGTTATGCTCCACCTACTTCTTTACCACTTGTGTCATATAGACTCTGATCTTGCTTCTGGATAATCAGAATGGAAAGAAAAAAAAAAGAGCTGTTAACAGTTTTTCTCTAAGGAATCTTTTCAAGCACTAGCAATCGTGAAATGAGAGTGTTTTTTTTTTATTTTAAATGTTGAATATTGTTACTTATGCTAATTTAAAGAAATTGATTTTACTAGTATGATGCTTTGTTCTCAGTGAGATTCTGGATATTTAATGAAGGCATTTTGATATTACAATTGAAAACCAAAGTGACAGGCTAACCGATATTATCCCCTTGATATTTATGGTACTTTATATAAACAACTAGACACTTTTATTTTCCTCATTAGAATTATATTTCTGCCATTTTAACCTCTCCAAATGAATCCTGGATTCTGTTTTGCTTTTTCTTTGAGTTCACAACTCACAATGAATCACTAAAATGGTATCTATCTACAGAGATCACAAAATAATGACATATGCTTTGATAACGCCATTTAATGAAACATGCAGCTTCTCTGAGAACATCATAATACAGAAAGCATATTGGCTATGATATTAAGTGATCTACAATTCAGAAAGGTAAGCTGTAAATGACTAAAATATTCATTGCAATTTTTTAACTGTAACTGTTTTTCCAAGCATTCAATGCACAAGGCCCTTTATGTAATTGGTAAGAAGGAGATGGAAAAACAATATCAATTTACATAGCAGCTGACCCACTAATAGCTTTTCTGATCAGGTTGAGGTCAAGTATTCAATTAAGATCCACTGAAACAGCAATTCTTTCTACTAAAATTTTGATTTTCACCTTTCCTGAAAACCAAGTGATCCAATCTTGGGAAGTAGTGGTGTCATGAGCAATTAGATTAATGTGTTTGTATTCTGCAATGAAAACATCTGAAGAAAGAATGCTTTTTTCTAAAATATTACAATTATATTAAATTTGATTGAATAACAGAACCAGTTCCTGAAATGTTGTTCCTAAATTTACAATCCATTTAAAAGTCATTCATGTATTGAAGATATTTGTAGTTACATAAATTAATGTTTACTACTGTCTAGTATTGATTTTACATTTGTCTTTTTCCCTATTTTTTAGTAAACAAAATGTTTTTCTTTCCCTAGGCTCTAGTTGTAAATTAGCATTTGAGTCCAAATGACAGGATGTTTCTTTTCTTTCTCTGTATAATTCTTGTCACAAATGTGCTGTTTTTAATGGCAAATCAGCTAATTAGAGACAGTGTGGTGTGAAAAATGAATGGAGTTAATTGAATTAGTATTAAAACACTTAGTAATTAATCACATCTTATATAGCTTTTATTCAGAGCTTAAAATTGTTGCCAACACTCATTTCTATCTGTATGCTTTCTCAGTATTACCAGCATTTTTTGTTTATCTTTCTTTTCCATAGTGCAATTTTATTTCATTTATTATTTATTTATTATGTATTTTTTATTGGAACATTTTTTTTTTATTATGCATATTCATGGGTCAGAGAGCTGACCATCAGCGTCTGATGATCAGATTAATAATATCAGCATGCCCACCTCCACAAATTGCAATTATTCCCCGTGGCCCCCATCCAACCACCCCCCAACTACACTATCCCTCCCCCCTCCCCACCGGCAACCCTAGATCTGTTCTAAAAAAAATGAAGAAAGTCTACCAACATTTTTAAATATGTCCTAGGCAAGTCCTAAACACACAAAATTTTGTGACAAAATCACGAGTTAATTTAAGATTGTGTAAAACTACGTAATTCGTAATGTTACTACTAAATCTTTCTTAAGATACTATATTAAAATGATAACATTCCCATAAAGAGTTATGATACTGGAATGAGGACTCTGGAATAAAATGCTTGTTTTGAATCCTTTGCAACTTGACCGCTAGCTGAACACCAGCTGCTCTTTACTCTCAGTATCTCTGACTTAATTCTAGGATGATTTTGATCTTCAGTGATTTTTTTTTTTTCATTCACCCTGTTTGCCTAAAAAATCAACTAGTTCACATTTTGTGACTTTTCCTTAATTTGTGAGTCAGCCTAGATAAAGCTGTCTATCTCCAACGTGTACGGCCTTCTCTCCTTTGGATATGTAGAGGTATACGGAAAAAGATAACTTGTCAACAGATTACATAATTGAGAATAGAAGGCTGTCAAGAAGAGTTGTTTATTTAAATAACTGCTTCAATTCTGTTATAGAAAACTTTGCATTTGGTTGCACAGAACAAGAAAACATACTAATGTGATTGTGATCCCACTTTTCATTCATTCATTCATTCATTCATTCATTCATTTATTCGATTAAAAGTTCTACAATGGTGGTACTCAACCCTCCACCCTATCTGAGGATCTGAAAACTCTTTGGACTATTTTAAAATCAGATATCTGTACCCTCAAAGATTCTTTATGAGTAGGCCTGCAACATAGTCCAGACAACCACGTTATTAAGGCTACATAGGAGATGAGATTCTGAAGCATGCCAGCGTTAAGAACCACTATTCCAGATATTCTTCTAGGCACTGGGGATACAAAGAACAATGAGAGACCAAAGAGAGACAGTTCCTATAGGAGCTTCAGTCTAGGGCAGTCATAAACCACAAAGTAAAGTGAGAATAATGATCCCTCTTACACGTGGCATAATGAAAGCAGAAAAATGATGGTAGAAATATACTATATATTTGAGGAAATTTATCTCAGAACAATCTTTATTTCTAAAATTTTCTCTCATATTCAACCGATGTTTATTAAGAGCTTAATAAAGGCCTTAATAAACACTTTTACATGTTTATTACACTTAATCCTCAGAACCACCTTTAAGGGAAATACCATTAGTGTCATTTGAACGAATGAATAACTAAGGCTCAGAGAGATTAAGTGGATTATTCAAAGCTCCTCAGAAAATAAGTGCAGAGGGAAGAATTCAAGCCTGTTTGATTTCAATTGCAGAACTGTCCCCCCTACCACTCTGCCTCTCAGTATGGAAGAAGAGAACCTCTGCCACACCCATGGATCAGGTCCTGAGCTTCTGCCTCCTGGACTCCTGTCAGGCTGTACCCGACAGGCAAAGCCAACCAAGAGGGAGGGAAGGAAGGAAAAAGTTCCCAGAGGTGACCTGTGCCTGGACCTTTCCATGAGAGCAGTGCTAGGGCTCTCACCCAGGGGTTAGAAAGAAGCCTGGGGCTGACGGCGTTAGAATCCAACCCAGTGCTTTCCCCTCATGCTCCCTCTCAGTGCAAGACTGTGCTAAATTTCTGAGTTTAAAATCCAACTTGAGTACAATTTAAGTCTTTTTAAAAATCCTTCATTGAATAATAATTTTAATAGAGTACATTTCAATAATGTTCATTTTAAGTACATTTATTTTATTGTATACACAAAATATTGGTACTCATTAGAAATCATAGTAAGAGAAATGATGTTTTCTTAATTATAGTCATAGATTGTAGATTTAGAATCAAAATTTAAGTCATATTTTTAAACCTATCAGAGTACGGCATAAGGATGTCAGGCCCAAGTTTTATTTATCCTTTTGTTGCAAGACTTAAACAGTGGGAAACACAAAGAAACCCCCCCAATGAATTTTTGTTGAATTAATGACTGACTGAATGAATAATATTGTATCTCCAGAATGATGATTTGTTATTCCTTCTCTTTGAATAAATTAAGTATGCTATTTTTTTCAGTGAGTCAAGGAAACCTTTTAAGTATTATAAAAGGGGTTTTCTGAATTGCTGCCCCAAATCATGACAGCCATAATGTCTAGCAGGAATAATTTTCTTACCTGCTGAGCAAACCACCTCATCTCTTCAACAATCTATGTAAAGTCAAACGCTATAGCTGCCAAGATAGGATTTTAAATTCTACAAATTTTGGATCCTTCTTTCTAAAATACATTTGAAACAAGATTCTTGAAACCCAGAATAATGCTGCCAAGGCAGCAGTTCTCCAATGCCTGTCTGTTTTAGAAGGCAAATACCATTTTGGGCAATGAATATGGGAACCAAATTCTGTCCAGAATTAATTATGGAATTATGTGATAATGACAAAGATGATAGAGAATTTGAGCCAATTTGGAGAATTAACTGAAGAATTAAAACTACAGTAATACAGCAACAATTGAGAGGGTTTATGATACTCGCAGTACTAGCTTTTGCCGTGATTACAGCACAGGTGTTAACAATGACAGGTCTAAAACTCTGAAACTCCTCGGACAAAAATGAGTAAAAGGACAGATCTATTAGAATGAACTCCCAAAGATAATAATAACTCACACTTATCTAATGTTGTTCGTACAAGTTTCTGTGATCTCACCCCTGCTTTCAGGACTTTGACACTGATTTTTTGAATCCTGTCAACAACCCTTTGAGGCAGATCCAGCTATTAACTTGTTGCTTCCTAATGTTGTCATGTAGGGAGAAACAGATAGAGGTGGTAAGTTTTAGAGGCAAAATTTGAACCCAAGCTCTCTGGTTCCAGTTTCTATGATGTTAAACATTGTGCTTAAAAAAGTTTCAATACACCGCATTTTGTAGAATATATTCTCCAGAAATTCCTTCCCTTGTCTGTTGAGAAATGATAAATGAAATATCTTCTGTTTCATTTAGCTTCCAGAAAATATTTTTATATTTTTAGGTTCCTCCCCCTTCCATGATGACACTGGTTCTTCATTATTGAAAAGCCATCCTAATCAGCATTCATTTTTCCTCCAGAAAATAGTAATATCATTAGATCTACTGTTAATAAGGACCCACTTAATGCTGAAATATTTGAGGTACATATGTGTACAACAGTCTCTCAAATAAAGTGCTATGATTTCATGATTATGTAAAACAACAGTTTCAGTAATGATACCTCTGATGTTGTGTTAATGGTGGGAATTTTTTTTTAAACTATGCTGTGAATATATTTGAAAATATTTTTGTGTTATGGGTGTTAGCTAAGAGAGAGAACTGCTAAATGAAAGCAGTAGTTTTATGGATCAGGTTGGGACTTCTGAAAAAAAAAAGAGGAATTTAATAGAAGACTAAATTCTACTTGTATTATTTTCTCAGCTCTCTTTGAGTAGCAGAATTTCAATTGTGTCCAGATAGTCTTGCCATAAAAACCAGTGAGCATGTTTATACTCTTCTCAAGCCTTTTGAGGCAGGCTGTTTGACCTAGTGAGCTGACTAATCTCTTCCCTTTCCTCTTTGGATTAACCAAGAGGGGAAAAAAAAAAAAAATGTGGGTTTATGAGCTTGGCATGATGCCTTAAATTTTCAACTCTGATAATTTTAGGTTTGATTCCAACCCTGGCTTTAGAGGTCTCATACAGGTAAGATGTGCCATTATTGATTCAGAGAAATTTTTTTCCTTTCTACTAACAAGACTGTAAAATCTTCAAAACATTGCATGACTCTGGCATCTCCTAGCTACAGTCAATAATAACCTTCATCCGCAGGCTCCATCCAGCCAAATTCCCAAGCCCTTGTGAACTTCTGATCAGCAGCAGCTTTGGCATATTTACCCTAACTTATGTCTCTTCATTTGGTTGGATTTCAACATTCAGACTTTAGTTTCTGGGTTGAATGCTCCACTGTCCCTCTGGGATGGGACTTTTTTTTTGACTTCTGGACCATTTGGCTTAATAACACCTAAGAGTCATATGACCTTTGCCACCTTGTTTGTAATGCCTGTGGTCTCTGGAATTTATGTGTAAATGGTTTAAGCTTCCAGAATAATGAACATAAATGACTTCATTCTGGCCTTTCTAACCATGTCTCTTATTCACATAATCCTTGGCCACTAAAGGTAAGGCAAGGCAATTCCTTTTTAAATAAAGAGTCTGACACCATATTTGACATTTGATAGCTGACAGCTTTTAAGATCTATCACTGCCCTTTCCATTTACCCCACATCTGGGCAAGCTGATAAGAAAACCACCTTCTCTCTCCTTTGATGCTAGAGGGAATATGAAGCTTCACAAGCCACAGCTGACGCTTGAGAACCTTCATTCCATCCTTATCTCCTAACCGTTCTAAAATCCCAAGTCAGTCTTCTTTTATTGCTCTCTCAAGCCATTCTTAAGCCGGCTTGGCAGCCTACCCTACTCTCCCAAGAAAGCCTCGTTATTCAAGTAGTAAACCTCTCATATCTTCCTTTGTTTAATTTAACTTTTTTTTATTGGTTATGAATATTCACGAGATACAAAGCTGATTGTTACCCCATGTGCCCATGATGTGAGGGCCAGATTCACACCGGCAGCATACCCATTACCACAAATTGCTGTGTCTGTAACATCATTGAGATGAGCATCTGAGCTAAATTTTGGGTGAGAGTTTATTCCAGTGCTTTGCAGTGACCAAAACCATTCTTCATTTTCTTTTATGTCCTCTCTCATTCTTTTACTTCTCTATACTTCCTCTGCCCTGATTTCTTTGATACTGATTTTATTTCTGAATCCTTGCAACAATTTTTTCTGGAAGAAAGAGGGCAGTTGCACCATTTCCTCACCCTCTTCACTGACTTTTTTCCTTACCTCCTTTCATTCTCTTAATCCTGGCTCTGCCTGAGAATATTTCTTTCTCTACACCACTCACCAATGAAAAACATTTATTTTTCCAAACTGATTGTGAATAATTCTACCTGACTTTTAGGATTCCTATCATGTATCATCACAAACTCATACCAAAAGTTTTGTGCCTGCTTTTGGGTTTTATTCTTTATCCCCATCACACCATAAAACTAGGTGACATCAATAATTATAAGCAAAATCCATCCAAGCAACCAGGTTCCCAATGCCTGGGCTTCCTCCATTTATAATTTTTTTCTATGCTCTATTTTGTTATCTTCTTCCTGTACCACTTCTTGGGATCTTATCTTCTGGCAGAATTGTACCATAACAGAAAATTAACATGGAATAACACACTCATTGACCACTAAATCTTCCTGTTCTGAGAATCTCATACCCTTACACTCACTAAACTTTCTAATTAAAGGACTAAGGCCACCAATCTGTTGACCTCTTATTTCTTCTACTATTTTGGGGAAGCTCAACAATGTTAAGTCACTAGTTACTAGACAGTTCCATGATTAACCTAAAAACTAAAGTAATTGTGCATGATCTCGCTCAGCTTTTTTCTCTTCTGCTTCTCATCTTCATTATCATCTATAATTACTTTATTTACTGTCATTCCAGAAAATGATATCCTTTTTTCTATTTTTAGTCAATCTCTGACTCTACCAATGCTTTGGAACTCATGAATCTATGACTCCTCTTTGATATTGGTATATCCTTCCCCCTCTAGTTCTTCTATCTTCAACCTCTCCTTCTTTATTCGAACAGCTCCCCCTTTAACCAATAAATATTTGCAGGCCTAAATATTTCATCCTGGAATCACATTACTCCCAGGCTATGAACCCTCTCTTCCAAGCCATTCTAATCCATTATTTTTAAAAGAGTCATCTGCGTTCACTGTTTTCTCACTTCCCATTCATTCCTCAATGAATTATCAGAATCTTGAAATTGTTGCCACACATGTCACTAATAACCTTAATTCTCAAATTTGAATGGGTATTTTCTACTCTTCTCTTCTTTAACCATTATTCTGTATCTGATTGGTAACACCTTCTTTCTGGAAATGCTTTATTCTTTGATGCTGTGACATCACTCTCTCCTGCCTCTCTTCATAGCACTGAAGCCATCTTTTTCTGTCCATTCCATGAATTTCTCTTATGTCCATTATGTTTTTTTTACTCTATAAGCCTTCCCATACAAGGACATTTGTTTGCATAGTTTTATGCTAATCACGCTCATTTGTATTGCTTAAGCCACCCTGACATACCCACTTTAAACTCTGCTGGATCCCTTCACCTGAATGTGCCTTGGTTGCTGCATATTGACCATGTCCCAATGTAACCTCCATGTAATCCTGTGGTAACTATTTGAGTTGGTCACTCTTAGGTCATCTCTCAAGCACTTAGCTGTCATCCTCTCTTTCTCTATATTTTCGGAAACCAAATTCAGTTATTTACCAAAGCCCAAATATTCATATCAAAATACATGTAAAATCAATATATTTCACATTATGTATATATATTAAATAAATACACTTATGAGTATATATATTCCTATGTCTTCATATTAATCTCTCTGCCTCTGTTAATGTCCCCAAAATCTCAAAACTAGATTATCGCACTAACTTCCTAACTAGTCTCTCTGCTTTCATTCTTGACTCCTCAAATCATGCAGACACCAGGGTTTTATAAACACAAACTCAACAACGGCACTCCTATCTAAAATTTTCCGGTCATTCCACAGTTTCTATATAATAAAAACCAAGTTCTTAAATATGGCTTACTAGACATTTTGAGGTTTGGACCTGCTCATGCAGATTTATTTCCTGCTATCCTCCTGTTCACCTTTTATACTTCAGCAGCAATGAATTGCCTGTATTTTCTCTACACCCCCTACAATATATCACATTGTTTTTGCTTTTTTTATTTCTGCCTTGGTGATCCTTTTCTGTGCCTAGGCCTCCTCCTCACCAATTCTCCCCACTCCCCCACCCGCCTGCCTGGAAAACTTTTACTCCTACTTATCCTTTAGGTCTCGGATTAAAGGTCACTCTTTCCAATGCCTCTTCCCTGAACCCCCACCATAGATTGGCTTATGTGTTTCTCTTCTGCATGCATTTCACTTATTAGATTCTATAGCATGTCTTGTGCCTACCTTTACCATTAGACTGTAATGTCCTTTAGGGCAAGGGCTATGTTTCATAAATCATTGTAACTCCAGCACCTAGCAAAGTTCCTGACACATGGCCAATAAACTTTTATTGCACAGGGAGTCTTCAAGCCATAAAATGATTCACAGGAGAATTAATGGAGAAGTAACACAGTCTGAGCACTCCTCAGGGAATCAAGGCTCTGTGTGATGCCAGTGAGGTCACTTAACCTTTCTGCACCTCTATTCCATCAGCTATAGAAGAGACCACCTCTATTTTAAGGTTCTTTCCCACTCCATATTTCTATGAAATATAGACTCTTCATGCTGCATTTACGTTTTTGATTTTAGAAATTTAACAGCTCCCTTGAGATACATTGCAGACACTACCCACAGAGTAACTACACTGAAATTAAGATGTTACTGTGGATTAAATCATTTGCAAAGATGAAGTATTCCAGAAAAGAAATGTGAGTAAAGATAAATTGAATAAATAAATATATTTTATTAGTAGCTTAAAAAAATTCTTGAAAAAATATAAATTTAGATAGCTAACGATCATAGATTGAAAGATAGATGGAGGGCCGAGCCCATGGCGCATTCGGGAGAGTGCGCGGCGACGCTCCCATCGCGGGTTCGGATCCTATATAGGGATGGACGGTGTGCTCACTGGCTGAGTACCAGTCATGAAAAAGACAAAAAAAAAAAAAAAAAAAAAAAAAAAGAAAGATAGATGGATACATACATACATACATAGATGGAGAGATAAAATCTACTCAAACATCAACATTTTGGGAGGGAGTCATGAAAAGTCCAGATAAGTTATGTGCTAACACGTCATTTATTGCACCAACATTTTTGGAGAATCTACTGAGCACCAAGATTTTTATTATATGCAGTGTGCAGTCCAATCATCAATAACAATTATAACAAAATCATCACTTTAGTTGTATTTCAATGCCACTAAATGCTTATTTCCTCAGTGTCTGTAGAAACTTCTCATTCGTCTTTCTATGTTTCTGATAGAATGTAAGTTCTGGAAACTCACTACCAGAGTTAAGATTCTGGCCCTGCCACTTCCTACATGTGTGGCCTGAGGCAAGATTTTGACTTTCCTGTGCCTTAGATTTCTCTTTTATAAAATGGAGATTAATATACCAGTACCCATACACATATAAATGAGTTAATACATGCAACATAAAAACAAAAACATGTAGAGTTAAATAAATTAAAATAGCACATAAAACATAATGTGTTCAAAAATATTATTGTAGTAGATGCTCACTAAATATTTGTTGGATTAACATGAAATTGACAAAGTCATATAGATAATAAGAATCTAATGGTTTTCACATATACAAAAAGTCTAATGAAAGGTTAAAAAAAGATTTCTTAGAGAGATGAATGGTATTATATGGAATCAAAGTTGAAAAATATTACTGGCATTTTAATTTTGCTAAAGATGCATTGGTATTCATTCAAAAAATGTTTATTAAATATGTAATATATGACACATATATATGACAGATATTATAGTATGTGCTGGAAATAGAGTAGGAACAAAACACATCATTTATGCCCTCAGAGTGCATACAGTGAGGAAGATACACATTGAAAAACTTATTGCATTTATGGAATATTAAGATGAAGAGATTTGATGTGTTATAGAAGCACATAAAAATAGATTCAATATGAATGATGGGGGGAACATTGAAGGAAGTTACTTTTTAGCTGAAACCTGAAAGGTAAAGAGATATTGCATGTTGCAGAATGTAAAAATGAGGAGTGCTGGAAGTAGAGACAGAGCTTGTTAAAAGCAGCAAGATACAGCAAAAGTAGCCTGACCCAGTGTCAAAACTCTTTCCATGGTACTTCTCAGAATATCCAATTCTAAACTCATTTTGTGCTTTGAATTCCCTTTTCATAACCACTGGAGCTTGTGCGTTGTCCTGCATTATGATTAAATGGGTTCCTATAGAATGAGTTTTGGTGGAGCATCCACACCACTGCATAAAAAAGTTAATAGGTAATCCAACAAAACTTTATATAATAACAATAACCTAAATATTTACATCCAACTTTAAAACCTCATTTTTATACACATTGTCTCATTTAAAATGCACAGTTACTCGTGACCTGCATATGAGTTTCCTCATTTTACAAAAAAAAGAAAGTAAAATTGATTGGCCTGTGCAAACTCATACTGCGAATGTGGCTAGAAGTCATGTGACTGAAATGTAGCTCCCAGAGAAGATGCAGTGTGCAGCCCCCAGCTTCTCTGCACTGATCAGAGCTCAACCTGCATAGTGAATATGAGGGAGACCAATCCATTCAATAAATGCCCAGTAGCAATCTACCAAACACCAGAGACTGATTGAGGTGTTGGGGATAAAGCAGAGAACCAGTGTTCCTAGGGTAGAAGTAACAATGGAGAGAGTAGTAAGAAAGTGAACAAGGGACCAAAATTTGTAGGGCCTTGTGGGTCATTGCAAGGAATTTTGCTTTTAGATTGAATGAGATGAGCAGTCACTGCAGGGTTCAGATCAAAAGAAAGTCCACATCTGGTAAATAATAAGAGGATCACCTAGTCTGTTGTGTCAGGATGAGACTGTTGGCAAAGGCAAATGAAGAAAGTCCAGTTAGGAAGCCATTGATATAATAGATGATGGTGGGTGTGTCCAGTGAATAGGAGAAAGTAAGACAGAATCAAATTCTGGATATCTTTTCAAGGTTAAGATCGTAGGATGTAGGATTGATTTAAAATTAGAAGTGGGTATGAAAGGAAAAGAAGCATCAATGAATATCACAATTTTAACAGCTCACCTTCATTCATGTCACCACTCATTTTACTGCTAGCACTATGGGTATGTGCTGTTGTTTTATTGTTTTTATGGTCGTTTATCTGCTTATTAGTTGTTTTACATAAATCGTTTGAGAAAGTGGAACAGAAAGAGTAAGAAGTTTGAAGAAAATTAGTTGGCACTTGGGAGAAGCTCAATGAAACTTCAGGAAGTGTAATTGTGGCAGACCTGCAATAAAAATATTATTAGAGAAATTAGGGCTCCATTGCTATTTCTATTTTTACACATAGAAAATTGTCACTGTTACATGGGCAGAAATAAGAGAAAATGGCAGAATTGAGAGTTACATTTTCCATAGGATTTGGTTGATTGTAAGCACATGAACAAAAATGTTCCTACACAGCATCCTCTAAGAGATAATAATGTCCTGGCTATCTAAATGCTCCATTGCTATGTCATTTGTTTTGAATAGTTTTTTCACCTGGAGAAAACTCAAGTATTGTGTTTCCACATAGAAATGCACACTTATCAGTCTGAAATTTTCCCAGACTTAGCATTCGCATCAAAAGCAAACATCTTGATATGAATATTTAGAACGTGTATTAAAGGAATAGCAAGTGTAGATATTAATGCTGAACAATGACAAATACGACATAGGTGCTAGGCTTCATACTGAGGGGTCACTGCACATGTTATTTCACAATGGCTTCATCAGTAAATGGGCTAACATAACAACCCACTGTCTATGCCATAAACAATTGCCAATTTCATTTTACAGGAGTCGCATGAAACAGTTGAACCAGAAAAAGTGATGATGATAGATGAAACTAAATATGTATGACTTATTTGGAGCTGGCACTAACACAGATTCATCATTGGAGAGCACAGGTTCAAACTCCAAGCTTCAAGTCAATTATTAGCTACATGACCTTGAGCAGACCACTGAGCTGGTTTCTTCACTTTAAAAAAAATGAGAAAATTAATGTAGACATACTGGAGAAGCATGTGAGTCAAATGAGACGAGACATACATAAAAATGTTTTAAAGCACTGTATAACTATTTGATGTTATTTTAGAACAGATTTTCCCTTTGAAAGATGGAAAAGGGGAGAATTTAGCAATTATTGATACCCTTCTTGGGTTCAGGAATTGCTCACATGTTACTCTATTGAATCTAAACAACAAGTGCATCTATCTGTCTATGTACCCTACAATTTTGTTGAGCATCTTATCCAATGTCACTGTGTGTGTCAGAGTCAAGATCCAAACTTAGGTCAGTCTCACTCCCAAGACTTCATAATTTCTGTTGTACCAAGTTGCCCTTTTTGCATTTTATATGGAGCCACATTGTGTTAGCGATGGAAAAAATAATAGAGATCTTCTAGTAGAATGATTTTTAAATATTTGGTTGCAAAGTCCCATTGGAAAGCTCAATAATTGCTATAAGGAGGGCTGCCCTTGTTAAGGCAAGAGCGACACCTCTAGGGTTGTGTCTCCCCTACCTGGTCCTCTTCTACCTCACCCCTTGGGATAGTGAGAGGGTGAGTACCTTAGGTTTGACAAAATTAATCTAGCCCATTCCCCTAATTTTAGTGACTGAAAAACAGAAGATCATGGAGCCTAAATGATTTACCCAAGAGCAAACAACTTTTTAATGTCACAAGAACAAGGAGCCCAGTTCTATGAGATTTTAGTAGTATTTTACCCCATACTCTTTCTACATTATTCCCACTATGTTGATATTGGAACAGTATCTATGAATAATATTCCTGTTTCCTATTAAACTTCTGAACCAGTTAAGAGATATATAAAGGATTTTGCCATATGGAGATAAAAATATCAAGTGTATGATTGATGGAGCTGCAGGGGAGCATAGCTCACTGTGGGGAAACAAAAGGCTGCTCCCAGAATCATGGCTTACCTTGTCACAGGTGGGACACCTGCCCCAAGAGCAGAGCCTTTACCAATAAACTTGCCACTGGGGCAAAAACAGACAGAATACAAGTTCCTTGAAGCCAAACCCTAAAGTTGGTGGGATAATGGGTTGAACTCTGCCTACCCAGTTCCTTTTCCCTAACTCACCAAGGCACTCGTCCTCCCCTGGAAGTAGCGAGTGAGGCATCAGTGAGAATCTAGTGTTGCCTTAATGTAAGACACTTGTTGTGAAATTCCACATCAGGGGAATGGGTTTAGTGTCTGCACTTAATGGAAGAATGGAGCTGATGAGGACTGCACATAGTAATATATAGATTTATTTTGTTTAAACTTCTGGTGTTAACTTCCGATTTGTTTACTGTACTATTGAGTATTATCATTCTCATGAACATACCTATGTGTTTCAGACCCTGTTAAATTTATAAAAGTAATATATTTTTTGTTATAATTTTTTTTATAGTTTATAGATGAACTTACTAGTTTCTGTACTGAATGTTATTGTAGTAAAATGTTGTGTAAGGCAAAACAGAATCATAAAATAACATTTTCCTCTATAACCCTGAAAGAGCAGAGTGAGAGTGATTGTCATATCTTCAAAACAGGAGACATTCAAAAGACAGACAGGAAATTGGACTCTGAGAGTCAGTGAGACCATGCTGGACTTGGGAAAACCAAATAAAGAGGCTATGGAAAGACAGGAATTGATAAAAGAACACTAGGGGGTAACAGGAATTTATAACACACCCTCCAGGTAATATTAAAAGAGCTGTCAAAGGTCGTAAGTAAGATCCCAATGCATATACAGAATCTATGACTACAAGAAGATTACTAGATCTGCTTTTAAAATATTTATTCAGTTTATTTCAAAAACAGGTTTGATGTTTGGGAGCATTGATATAAAAAGCATTTATTGAAAAGTCAACATACTCTGGTAGTTAAGAAAACCATATTACTATTTAAATTATTAAATGTGGTTTCAATAGCTAGGTATTCAAAATAAAGTTACCATGATTTTAACATAAATATGAATATATATCCTAACTTAAGTCCTCTAAGAAGTGAAAATTGCATATTCCTTTGTATTACTCTCCCTTTCCTCTGAATACCAGGTCTGATTTCTATCACTGGGATGCAGGGCACTCTGGTGAAGACCTGTCTCCACAGCTGTTGTCATTACCACTAACTTTAACTCATTCTTCATTTCCCAGTTGCAATACCACTTCTGCGAGGAACTCTCCCATCAACTCCAAATGAGAATGAGTTGCTCATTTGTGTTCTCTCCTATAACCCTAATATTTCTTCTGTTCCTTTTCACAGGAGCCCTACTGTCATAATTTGGTTTGTTTGGTTAGACAAAAATACTTACTGAGCATCTATTACATGTCAGGCATTTTTCTAGAGTCTCTACATACAATAGTGAATAAGACAGACTAGATTCCAGCTCTTATGGGGTGAACATTCTAGTGGGGGTAATTCATGTGGTCAGGTATCTTATTGGATTCTTCCCCACACCACCAATGTTTGCTAAACTTCAGTAAAAGTCTTTGATATATTTTAGTTGCTAATAAATATTTATGAAATAAATAAATACAAATTGTAAGAAATAAATAAGTATAATAGAATGATAAATTGCATGCAGAGATTTAGTATTTGGTGAAGAAACGGATAGTGACTGACCTATCCTAAACTAGTTGTTCATGGAAGACCTCTCTAAGGACTTGACATTGAGGCTGAGCTATGCATAGAAAGAGGCCAATTTTATGTACTTCTAACCAGAAACAACCATGCTCTGAAAAATCCGAGTGATTGTAAGAGACCTAGGTTGAGATGCCATAGAGAGACAGAAGAGGTACAGAGAAGGAAGAGGAAAAAAAAAAAAAAAGGAGAGAAAGGAGGAGAAAGGAAGGAAAGGGAAAGAAAGAGATGGGAACTGAGAAGAGAAGAGAAGGAAAAAGGGATGGAGAGGAGGAGAGGGGAGAGGGAAGAGGAAAGAAGGGCAGAAACTAAGGTGAGCCAGGAACCAGGAACGAGGGATGAAAACTTGGAGGTGGATCTTGCTGCCATAGCTATCACCACGTGCATCAGACATGAACCACCTGAATTCCCGACCCACAGTGTTGAAAGCAAAAGTAGATCAGCTGTTTTCAGTCACTATGTCCTAGGGTTGTTCCACCACAACAGATAACTGAAGCATATGACTTTCTTAGTCACTGCAGCATCCACAGATGTCTGTTACTGGCCCATGCTAGGTGAGAAAAAATATATAGAAAGAATAATTAGATGAAGTGAAGAATCACTGATCACTAGCTGTACGGGATTTGCAATGCTCTCTCTCTGAACTTCAGTGTCTTTGCATGTAAAGTAATGATGTTATGTAACTTTCAGAGTGTTTAAGATCATTGAATCAGGTATCAAACATACTTAATACTGTGCTCATATGCAGTAGTTACGGAAGTACTAGCATTACTTTGTTTACTTCATTCACTGTTTTATCCACAATGTCCAAATCACCACCTATGATACAGGGTTTCCAGTAGTATTTTTTAACAAATGAGGGAATGAATGCATAAAGGAATCTGTCAGGTACTGTTCAAGTCACTAGAGCTACGAAGAATAACAGGCTTAGCATTTTAGTGGCTATAGATATGCTGTCAGCTCTAAAACAATGACACTAAGTACAATAGTCATGATTTGTGCAAGGAACAATAAAAGCCAAGAATGGAGCATCTGATTTTGCCTACAGAGAAAAGGTCAGGAAATATTTGACTAGTGCAGAGACTTTTATTCTGAGTCTAAGAGCATGCTTAATTGCTCACTATGAATACACGAACTATGGACATTTATCACAAAGGAAACAGCCTCAAGAAAGTCCAAAGTGAGACTGACATGTGACATATCAAGGGACTTCAGATGCTGTGACTGGGCTCAGACATAGAATGTATCTGTGAGAATGACATGAGTAGTCAGAGAATCAGAATTTATATCATGAAGGGCTGAGTATGCCACACCAATGAGTTTGACCATTATTGTACGTGGAATAGAGAGACACTACTGTCATTCAGGGGTCTGACACTTCTGGACTTGCATTTTAGGAAGGTTACTCTAGATCATCATGAAGAATAGATTGGAATGCTTGAGATGAAGGCAGAGTCTAGCTAGGAGACTGCTGCTATCACCAAGGACAGGAATGCTATTTACCTGAACTAAAGCAGGCAGTTAGTGAGAAAGGGGCAAGTATGGAGAAATTTAATAGGCATAATTTATAGGATCTAGTTGACTGATTTTATATGGAAGTTGAGGAAAATGGTGGAGTCAAGGATGACTTACAAATATTGACTCTTTTGGACATCATAGAAATCATATATTGCCTCCCATAATGGAACATAACAAATAGCCTCAAAATCATGGTAACTAATGAAACAAACATTTATTTTTATTGCTCATGTAACTGCATGTCTGCAAGGGATTGGCTTACCTCAGCTGGGCTTGGCTGCAGACTGTGGGTTGAGCTTAGTTCTGTTTCATGTGTCATTCATTCTCTGTGCATCAGAAGCTACCCGGAGTGTGTATGTCCAATGGAAAATTCAGGGGTCCAGGAGGAAAGGCAGAAACATGCAAGACCTCGAAGTCATAGGACCATACCCCATACACTGTTATTTCCACTTACATGCCATTAGACAGAGTAAGAAACATGGCCAAGCCCAATATCAACAGGGAAGCATCATATACCCTGCTTATATCAAAATGTACTACATAGTTATATAACAGGAGGTATGGGGTATAGAATTTTAACATGGAAGAGAGTGGGGATTTGAGAACAATGACCCAGTTGACTATAACAGTTATATTAGCACATCAAGAAGGGATATCCATGAATTAGAGCTGAAGGGAGAAACATTAGACATTTCTATACTGGGTATCTTCTTTGCTACAAAGCTTCATTATAGTCACTTTGTGGTACTTTGAAGTGATTGATTTCTGGGGCCTCCTATACTTGCTACATCACATTTGGTTAATTTTGTAGTACTCCATGTAAAGAAATCTGCCATAAAAAAAATTCAAGCCAACTTCCTCCAACACCGACCAAGGATGGACACTGGCAGGTATAGATAGATGTCAGGACCTCATTGTCTCAAAGATTATTCCCTCGAAATGACCTTTTCCTTGGGAAATCAATACCACTCAGCCTTCAAATGCTGCTGTTTTCCTAAGGCCCTAATTTGGACTACATCCATTCTTTTACTGCCTGGAAACATGGCCAGTACAATGAGGAAGGAAGTAGACAAAGCTTTGCTAATAGTTCAGGAATGACAAAAGTAAAATAGCCCCCCAAAATATAAAGATAAACCTAACTCCTTTTGTTACTTTATGATCCATGAAGGAGCCTTTTTACTTGGCTCCCAGACCACCCTCTCTACCCAGCAAAGGTGATTACATAGGTGTACCTGAAACCTGTCTAAACCAGTTAAAATTCATAACCGAGAAGAGGACCCGGAGCTTCTTGGTCAAACTTCTCCAGTACACATAATTATGGCCTGTAAAGATATTCGTGCCCTGGGAAGAACTTCTGAATATGTTAGTTTGCATAGCAATGTTAAATTAAGGTTGTAGATGGTGAGAATTTGGTAAAAGACTACAAAAAATGATTGTATTTTGTAATGCTGAATATACTAATTATCCTGATTTGATCATCAAATATTGCACACAGGTATTGATATTCAACACTGTACCCCACAGATATGCATGATCAATTATATTTCAATAAATAAAAATAATTTTTAAACAAAAGGTTGCAGATGGGATTGTTTATTGATCAGTTGACTCTAAGATGAAGAGATTATCTTCTTTCATCAGAGTGAACCCAATGTAATCATAAGGGTCCTTTAAAATAGAAGAGGGAGGTAAAGGAGGTCAAAGTCAGAGAGAGATTTGAAAATACTGTGTTGCTGGCTTTAAAGCTGGAGGAAGTGTCCACAAGCCGAGGAATGCAGCTGATCTCTAGAACCTGGAAAGGGCAAGAAACATATTTTTCCTTAGAACCTTCAGAAGGAAGGTAGCTCTGCTGACACCTTCATTTTAGCCCAGTGAGACCCATTTCAGATATCTTACTGCTAAAACTGTAATATAATAAATTCATGCTGGTTTAAGCCACTCAGTTTCTGGTAATCTGTTATAATAACAGGAATCAAATGCAACCTCCAAAATCTTTTGTTGACGATTGACATCAGAAATACCAGATTCCCTTTAAAAAGAAAGCTCTCCAACAGAGGATTAAGTTATCCTATAAATAAGCACATGAGAATGCAATAAAATAAATTTATTTTGATAAAGATACAGAAAACGAACTGATAGTTTTTCTCCCTTTAAATCATTACCATCTATTCTTCCAGAATAATTGACACTCTCAGGCAAAAACAACAACAAAAGTCATATCCACTTATTGTATTGATACTGGAAATCTGGCCTCCCTCCCCTCTGATAGGGAGATAGGATTTACTAGAAGAAAATTCCAATCCTCTTCGGCTAAAGTAACAATTTACCCTATGGGACTGTAAACTACCCATAAGTTAAAAAATATATATGATGTTTTAATATTTAATAACTATTACATAAATATGTATTTCAATTATTTTAAGTATATATGTATATATTATGCTTCTTTGTAGCCATCACAGGTTCCAGATATATGCTTTATGCATAGTAGTAATATTTGTGTTTGTCACCTCAATACCATCAAAGTCATTACCTCATTCCAGTGTCAATGAGCTCAGATTCACTGCCATGTTCTTTCTGCCTCTCTAGAGTATAACAATGTGCCAGGCACATATTTTTTTGACCCATAATTATTACTGCATTAATTAACTAACATTAAATACCATTCAATTGACCCTTAGCACTTCACAACTTACAAACAGGTCTGAGACCAAAACCTTTTTACAGGTATATTTCAAGCATTATCAGCAAGCCCAGGATAAATAGTAATATTAGCATATTCACCATGTTAAGTTGCTTGGACAAAAAAAAAAAAAAAAAAAAAATTGCTAAAGAGAGAAAAACACCTGTGGGCAAAGTTTTAAAACAAGAATTTATCTTGGAATGTATTAAAATAAATTGGCAGCAAGAGTGTACATTGAGCATTCTGTTATTTTTAACTATTTTTCATTTCTATTCATTTTTTGTTGTTGTTGTTCAGCATTCTAGAACAATTTGTCACCAATATTTTTATTTCTACTTTTAGAACTATAAAATGTAAATTAAATTAATAAATATTCTCAGTCTACTAATTAGTTATAGATATCTTCGGGACATTTAAAACTGAAAATACTACGATTAAAAAACTGAATACTGTAAATGATATTTTGGGAGTGTTACTAAAGGAAACAAAAGCTGTTTAAAATAAAGACTCTTTGGCAGTTGAATACTATGGGTTTCATCTTATATTACTCTTTGGTTTGACTGAGTTAAATTTTCCAACTAAAATAATGACTTGGCTGATATAATGACCTCAGGTTCTCATTTGCTATTTCCAGTCCTTGAACATTTCAGGATCTACAAGACTTACAGGAACCTGACAGTAAATACCACATGGAAAAAAGCAGGTAATGGTGGCCTGGGAAACACAGAGCAATTGAATTCAAATCTATGAATAATATTATCGTGGTTTAAAATTTGCATACAATTAATGCAATTAAGTTATTTTTGAATAAACAAAACATTTCTGATTTTATAAGCTGGACATGGCTCCACACTGTGTAAGTCAAAGGCCCATACACAATGACATAAAAGTAAGAAAATAATATTTCAGAAAGAAAGATGCTTTATTCTCTGTGTTTATATCCAGCACATGAACAAACCAATGAAAGAATTCAGTAGTAGGAACATGTGTTGAACTCTCCTTTTTACTGAGGTTGCAGCTGTCCGGCACCCAGTCACTCACAATCACTCACAGCAGGATGCAAACAG
Organism: Cynocephalus volans; assembly: GCF_027409185.1. Taxonomy (NCBI): domain Eukaryota; kingdom Metazoa; phylum Chordata; class Mammalia; order Dermoptera; family Cynocephalidae; genus Cynocephalus; species Cynocephalus volans. The sequence continues at coordinate 16,698,050 of NC_084468.1, forward strand.
CTGGGGCTCAAAGAGAAGGACACCAGATTTCCCCACACAGAAGCCACCATTTAGGAAAAGGTGATCTGTAGATATTTGTGGTAGCTGAGACCTGGGAATGCAATTAGGAGATGTGGGACCATGTCAGCTGCAAAAATGGTAGTGAAATGTGAAATAGAGAGTAATACTAATGCCATTGGACAGTACTCATGTTGCTAGTCATCAGATTTTGTTTAAAAAATGCAGAACACTCCAGTAGAAAGACATTAAATTGGGATTCTGTGTGTATGTGTGTGTGTGTCTTGGCTCTTGGCTCTTGGCACATCACTTAGTAATTTGGGCAGGTATTTTAACTTCTCTGATTCTCGTGAGAACACTGAAAACTAATTCCCAGAGTTGAATTATTTCAAAATCTGGAAAATCTTTCTAATTACAGCAGTGACCTAAGAAGCATAGCTGGTTTCCAGTGGATATTTCGCCATCACAAATGTACAAACGTTCTAGGCTAGAAGGAGGTAAAGACAGAGACATGTTATTTCTTCTCCACTTTCTGCTCTTATCGGAGAGACTGAAGGACTGGGTATGATTTTTTGAGAAGGACAGAGGGCAGTGTTCTTCCTTTCCATCATTACCTCTCTTTCTTAGATTATTTAGTGACTTCCAATTAAAAAAATATCAGGGTGGAAAGGAGAGTTAAAGGAAAGAACTAACAATGCATTGTCTCCCTAAAATGTGCATTTCCAGAAAGAAAAAAAAAAAATGATAGTGAAGCATTCTAGAAGCAGCACACATTGTGGTTTGTACTTTTGAGATGTATATTTCTAAGTGTTACATAATGAGAAAATGGTTCTATTTTCTTTCTTTTTTTTTTTTTTTTTGTCTTTTTCTTGACCGGTAAGGGGATCGCAGCCCTTGGTGTGGTGTCGCCCACACCGCACTCAGCTAGTGAGCACACCAGCCATTCCTATATAGGATCCAAACCCGGGGCGGGAGCGTCACTGTGCTCCCAGCGCTGCTCTCTCCCGAGTGCGCCATGGGGTCGGCCCCTGTTTTCTCATTTCTGTTTTCTTTTTATTTAGCAGGGCTGCTTTGAGGAAATTTCTCTTTATGGGTATGGGACTATCTTTGCATTTAATATTTTCTGCAGCTGTAAGTCTGAAAAACTGTTTCTGTCCAGAAGGCCATCAGACAGTAAGGCTGAAGACAAATTTTATGCTGTCTCTTAGTCTGCAGGAAAAGTCCTTCTCAGATGTTAATGTACCTGTGGGTCACCTGTGGATTCAGTTAAAATACAGATCCTGGGATATTTCTAAAAAGCTCCTGATCCCCTGCTGTTGGGGACCATACTTTGCATAGCAAAACAATGAGCTGCACCAAATTAAATGGACTCAGTCTTAGGAAGAATGAACAGGAAACAAAAGATGAGAAGCATGACCAAAAGGTATTGTAGCATAAATAAAATAATGCATGAAAAATACCTACTTTGCTTCTGGAAATAATAAAATAGAAAATTAGAATGGAATAAAAAAAATAAGAAAGAAAGGAGGGAGAAAAGGAGGGAAGGAAAGAAGATAGGGAAATAAAGCAAAATCACATACAAAAGACTGATAAAAATTATGTCTGGAAGAAAAAAAAGAGAAAAGACAATCCAAGAAAAAAGTGTAACTTCCTTTAGCCACACTGTTGTCCTTGCATATCTCCCCTCAAAGCCTTTACTCTGGTTCTTCCCTCTGCCTGAAATGTGCTTCTCCTGTTGCCACAAGGCTCCTTGAGTCTTTACACACATCTGAGCTTTGCACTAAAGACTGTTCCATTTAAAAATCACAATTGTCCACATATATCTAAATTTACACTGTCATCCCGTGCACTATATCCAGACTTTATCTTCTGCCTCCCTTTAGCTTGAATGTAAGTTCTGTGTGGTTGGGACTTTGCCTATTTCGTCCACTGCTATATGTCTGCACCTAAATAGTACCTAAAACTCAATATATGTTTGTTGAGTGAATGCATAAAATCAGTATTAAGATTTAAAAATGACATAAAGGCAAATGTTGTGAAACACACGTACACAAACACACTGTCATATATTGATGACCTAACACATGCCTCTCACTTTACTAGTTGCTTTATGCACATTATTCCATTTAATTCTCATTTTTCAAGTTGTCACCAATTCATAGAACTGGATCTGTGTGATTCCAGCTCATTCAGCTGATCATTAGTGCTTGCCTGATACATGTATTTGTGCTTGATCTAAAAATGAATTATGACACCCCGTCTGATTCAATAAATTAAGTCAGCCCAACACACAAGTATCATGCACACATTTTAAAACATACCTTGCTGAATTCTTGATATTGTCTTTGGTCAGCTGAGTTATTGACCTGAGACTGTGTCTTCTGGTTATAGCTTAACAAGCTTATATATATCAGAGATATCTGATTTATTTTGTAATTGTTTAGATATGATCCACTTATTTAAAAAAAAGTACTTGTAAAACAGCAATCTACATTTTCATGTGAATAATCTAAAAGTAATAGTTCAGAAGAAAAACATTTAATATTGATCCATTTTTTTTTTCAGATTATTAAAACCCTTGCTCTGATTTGATTTTAGCCCTGGCTCTCTGACATGACAGGTTGAATGACCACGTGTCAGTATTCCAAGAGCCTCCTGTTTAACAGAAGAGTGCTGTTCCTCTGGAATACTCCAGTCACCTCTCATCCACTGACCTTCCCCCTCCAAACATTCATCACCAGTGACACTGACTGATGAGCAGCACGATCCCCTGACCTCCAATTTATTAATGTTGATGGTCTTGACACTCCTCATAGTCTCCCAGGCTCCACACAGCTGCTTAATATCATCAGTGATTTCCTACTTCCCAGAAATACTTTCTATTTCCTCGCTGTATGACATGTACTTCTTGTTCCCCTATCAAGCATGAACTGTCACTTTTTTTTTTTCTTATTGCTTTTCAGGATCTTCAGACTCCCTCCCACCCCCAGTGATGTTTCTAGGTCATTCATCTAGTTACATATAGTTTGTCTGCCTTTCTAAGGAAAGGGATAAATATTCTTGGTAGAATATCCTCATCAACCAGGTGAGAACTTCTACCTCCACAATGAAGGGACAGCTCAACCTAATCAGAGTCCACCTATCCTCAGTTTACTATAACCATGTTCATGGCCTCACTTAGTAATAGCTGCTGTTATTAGCTCCATGCTACCTTTGGGATGGTTCAGTAATTCATGCTGTTAATAAAAATATTAATACTGTTATTAGTAATAACTACCCTATTGCTTGTTTACTATTTTTAAAAATAGAATGAAGGAAGAAAGGAACAAGTTTAATATTAACATTTATAAAAATAAAAAGCCTTTTGTGAACACTTACCATGTGTCAGAAGCTGCAGTAAATGCAGTAAGTACTATCTCATTTAACCTGTGAGGCAAATTGTATTACCTTTTGTAATGGATTGAATTATGTCCCCCTAAAACTCCCTGAAGCTTGAATTGTGTCGCCCAAGTTTTATGTATTAGTTACTCATCTCCCACTGCGACTGTTAAAAGGATGGGAAATCCTATTATGCTAATCGAAAGCTGGAGCCTTGAAGAGGTGATTGGATTGCAGGACCCTACAGTAGTGAATGGATTAAAAATGGTGATCAGGGGCATTGTTTGCAGGGTTTAAAAGGAGAGTGAATGTGCTTTCTCGCTTCCTGTCGCCATGTGATATTCTTGTACCTGCTGGCTGCCCCCCACTTTCCACCATGAGTAGAAGCAGCCTGAGGCCCGCACCAGACGCAGCTGTCCCACAATTGTGAGCCAAATAAACCTCTGTTCTTCATAAATTACCCAGTCACAGGTATTCTGCTATAGCAACACAAAATGGACTAATACACCAACCTTATTTTGAAAACAAGGAAACTTGGATATTGTGAACTTCCCTGAGAACACCTGTCTGGTCATTGGTGGAATCAGAATTTTGTTAGATGATTCAGTAAATATTTTGGATTAACTACCTTCATATAACAAATCTGGTTTTAAAATGAAAAATAGTAATGATGATGTTGATGATGATGAAGCAATATTAATAAATGCTACTATCTCCTGTGCCAGGCAATATTCTATGTGCTTTACCTATAGAATCTTGCTTTTTTTATTTCTTACAACAAGAAGACAAGGCAGTTAACACCATGTCTCTTTTATAGATCAGGTGATTGAGAATTGGAGACATGAAGTATTTTTCCTGAGACAGTGGAAGTGATTCTAAGCAGAGCCATCTGAGTGCTAGCTTTGGTGTTATGTGGGTGTCCAGAGCATAAATCATTCATTAGGAAAACCTTCACTAGCAGTACAGCTGATGGGCATTTTGATCAAAGTTCGTTGAAAGTTGCACATACTTTACCTCATTTTCCCCTTAAATAGACTGCAAATTTCTTGATAGCAAGTGTTTTGTGTTATTCAAGAATATACTCCATACATTCTCTCAAGAAATAGTTGTTGAATTAAATGGCCTGAAGCTAGGGAAGCTTAGAGACGTTGAGGGGCTTGACCAGGCTCTCAGGGCCAGGTGGCAGATAAACAAGGTCTTTGTGCCGTGGCTTGTGCTCTAGACTATTTCCTTTCACCTTTTGATGAATTTACACATGGAGAATTAAAGTTAATAAATAGAAAACGTGCTTGTTTGGTAGCTTTTAAATGGTTGTCAGAGATCAGAATGTGATCTCCTAATTCCCATTCCTCTCTTTATTTCTTTACTATTTATCTGCAATTCACTACCCAACATAACATTTATCCTGTATTCATAAAATATGTATCATTTTTCTCTCTCTGTTTCTCTTCCTTCAAAGTGTTTTGTCACAACTCATTAGTCATGAAAAACAAAAATACATTCACATATTTGTAAAAATTTTCCTTATGTTTAGCTCGTAAAAGACAAAAATCTTAGATGTGTTGGTTAATTTTGAAAAGACTCTTTTCCCTTAAATATTTCATGATTTGTAATAAATGAACAAATGATTTTTTCAAGTATTCCAAAGAAGTTTTACTAACTTGGGATCACAGGTGATCATATCGTGAACTGGGTACTCTAATTGTTTTGCATTCTCCAAGAGAATTTAATTATATCAAAGACTATTTTTTTTTTTCCTGACCGGTAAGGGGATCACAACCCTCAGCATGGTGGGGTCTGCACCACGCTCAACCAGTGAGCGTACCGACTATCCCTATATAGGATCCGAACCTGCGGCTTTGGAGCTACTGGCACTGCACTCTCTCAAGTGAGCCATGGGGCCGGCCCTCAAAGACTGTTTTTAATCCATAAGATGAAAGCAAGATAAATAAAGCTATAAGAAATGGATTTAATCATCAAAACCTAAATTATGATGTAAAATGTTGCTTTGTCTCACACAGATTTGTCACCTCTCTCCCCTGGGGGATGGAGACGCAAAGGATTACTCAAAGCCCATTTCTGCTGAGCAGTGAGACACCCCAAAGAAGTTAACTTCCTGGAACCCTCAAGAGAGAGGCATTCCTCCTTTGGGAAATTAACACTGAGCTGGGGTTCTGTCTCAGTATTTATTCCTCAGGCCAGAAAGTCACAGAAAAAGAACATAGGTGGAGTTATGGTTAAGTATAGTTTAACAATAGAGGCTGGTAACATCAGTGAAATAACCAAGTGACATTCCATAATGCAATTTGCAAAAGGTTAAGTTGATCCACCAATAAATGTTTGGTCTTAGCAAATACTGTGTTTTTCTACAGCAGTTTCCTCAGTATATTTACATAAAAATAAAGCATCTTTTTAAACATATTAATCAGTAGGTTAAGCTGCTCTCAAGGACATCTGTCCTTGAGAGCCAGCAACCTTGCTGTGTTACAATTCTATATCCTCAACAGAGGCTTTAGCCTGGGGAAAGTTTCCTGTCTTTTAAGAAAGGTTTCCTTTCCTTTTTAGAAAGGTTAACGTTTCTATGTGTAATTTTAAAAGTTAGGTTAAATCTGAAACTTTAGGTCTTTGGAAACTAGGCCCTGTGAAATACATTTGCTTTATAAATGTTGGTATACTCCACATTAAAATAAATAAAATTAATAAAATCAATAAATGGAAGTGGAGACTGAGACTCTCAACAAAATTTTAAAAATATTGATACATGCTGCAGCATGGATAAACCTCAAAATATTTTGCTAAGTGAAAGAAGTCAGTCACAAAGGACTACATACTGCATGATTCCATTTACATGAATTGTCCACATCAGAAAGCAGATCAGAGGTTACATGGGACTGTGGATGGAGACAAGGATTGAGTTCTTACTGAGGTGATAGGAAAGTTCTAAGACTGAATTTTGGTGATAACTAAACTTCTCAGTAAATGTACTAAAATAATACTTGTATTAGCCCATTTTTGTTGCTTATAACAAAAGACATGGAACTGAGTGATTTATAAAGAAAATGAAATTTATTGCTTAAAGTTTCTGAGGCTGGGAAGTCCAAGGTCCATCTGGTGGTGGCAACAGTGACCCAGGGATCTCACATTGCAAGATGATGGAAGCAGAGAGAGCAAGAGAGAGAGAGAGAGAGGGGGAGTGAGAGAGAGAGAGAGAGGAGGTGCCAGGGTCCTTTAAACAATCAGCTCTCACAGGAACTAACAGAGCAAGAACTCACTCACTACCCCTCCTCCACCAGGGAGAGCATTAATCCATTTATGAGGGATCTACCCCCATGACTCAATCGGTTTGCAACACTGCCACATTGGCAATCAAATTTCCACATGAGTTTTGGAGGGGATAACACATCCAAACTCCATCAATACTAAATTATACACTTGAGATGGGTAAATATTATGACATATAAATTATCTCAATAAAGTAGTTCTTTTTTTAAAAAGTCCAATTTAAAAATATAGATCTAGTATTTAAGTATTTAAATATTAAACATTCACACTCACCAAACTCATTTTCCTTGATTTTCCAGAATGCACTACTATATTTATTTCTGTTCTTAATATGTGCATGACTTATCTTGATTTTTTTTTTCATTTTACACTCATTACAGTCAATTGCATCATTTGACAGCAGTACTTTTATAAGTCTTCATAACATTTCACATTTTATTCTTCCCTAAGAATTGCCTGAAGAATTAATCCATAAATTCGATTAAACAATCCCACTCAAAATCTACATGTACATATATCAACATGAATTTAGTATTTCATTTTCCTGATTGCATGCCCATATCTTGATATTCTCTCAGGGACAATTTGACTTCACATGTAGCTCTTACTCAATAGAATGACATTGATTAACAATGAATATAAATCAAATGAAGAACATTTGAATTAAATGATAGTGTGCCTCTAGAGATAATATAATATAGAGCACTAATGCACTTCATTCATTGTCATTAAATATTTATCTGGCACTGTGTGTATCAGGTGGCAGGGATGCTACAATGGCCTTACACTCTTCTTACTCTATGGGAATATACAGTCCAGCTGCAGAGGCAAGCAAATATACAGAAAAGTGTAATACAAGTGCAAATTGGAATGCACAGTGTGCTTATTGAGAGATTTAGCAGCCATCTTCTTAGCCAAGCTTTGGGGTCAAGGAGGGCTTTGCTAATAACGTATTATGTGTTTACACTAAATTGTGAATAGTGCTTAGGTGTTAACTAGATGGAAAAAAGTGGGTACATTAATCCGAGTTAAGAAAAACCACATACAAGGCAAGACAGTATTTCAAAGATGAGTAGGTCTGAATGACTGGGACAGAATAGTGACAAGTTAGTGTTTTGAGATAATAATGGAGGGAACATTGTTATCCAGTTTCCATTGGGCCATGTCATAATGGGCCATAGAGAGAGTGTAGGTTAGGAAGTGACTCACTGGATTAATTTGGATTAATATTTTAATAATCTCTTAAGCAAAATACTTCTTTCACAATAATTTAACACGTGTTAAAAGCTTTTTGCATAATAGGGTGGTAAAAATCAAACAGTATCTAGGATGCTTTTCTCTACTTTTGCTTTATATTCAGCATTACAGGACAAAAAAATGGATCTGTCCTAGAATCTAAGAATGGATATATAGTAGAAACGAAGAGAAATCAGCTCAGATTAATTTACTTAATTATTCAATGAATATTTATTGAGTTTCCATTATGTGCTAGATATTGTGCTAAAGTGGGCATTCAGTACCGGTCAAAGTGGGTATGTTCTCTGTTTGCGTGGGAATCGTGGATTGGAGGACAGAAGTATGCAGAGGCCCCCAAACTCACACTGATGGTGAATAATTACCACTGCAAAGGAAAAAGGTGCAGTACAGGAAATAATATATATCAGTTTAAGAGGGCAATTGAGAAAATAAGAGAAAAGTAAGTCTATCCTAATAGAATAATCATAATTATAGGCAACAAAAATCTTTATACACTGGGAGGTTCAAAACAATGACATTTATGATAATGAGAAAGTGAAGAAAACTTAATTGTAAAAATAGTGACCTGGTTAGATAATGCTTGGAAAATGCCTACTATGGGATATCATGCCTCAGAGGCAATCCTCCTGCTCTGATGGTCATTAGCGTCGCTGGGATGTTAGCGAATCTCATGTAGGTAGTTTCACCAACGAACTTCCACCAACTTTCTTTTCCTGAGATTGCTGGATTTTGTTTACTTGTTTCTATCGTCAGTAGCATTTGCCCTGTACTTTTCTCTCATCCTCTGTATTCTATGTACTTATCTAAATTTCTCATGAAAGTTAAAGACTCATTTATTAGTGATTAATAATGACTTATCTGCTCAGAGAATTACATTCTAATGGGTATGACAGTCTTAAGCTTAATATGGCAGCATTTTAGACAGCAGGGAATAAAGGAAGTGGGATTTCTAGAAGTTGGGTTTGTAGTTTTGAACCTGAAATGACCGTAACATGCAAGTGGTTTTGCCCCAAACTGGCTATCCTTATTTCCCTTTTTGACCATATTTCTGTCTTCATTTTTTTTTAAATTTTATTTTGTCGATATACATTGTAGCTGATTAATGCTCCCCATCACCAAAACCTCCCTCCCTTCTCCCTCCCCCCCTCCCCCCCAACAATGTCCTTCCTGTTTGTTTGTGTTCATTTTATAGATGAAAGAAGAGAGGCACAGAGAGGTTTGATAAAGCTGAGAGACAAACTCAGGGAGTCTGCTTCCATCCGTGTGCCTATGCCCCACACCATGGGACCTTCCCGTCAATTCTGTGGAAAACAATTCTGATTGCACAATATTCTTCCAATCTGGTGCTTGGTGTTGCTGGCCACAGTGTTGTTCACCATATCACAGATTTTCTTCCTTGCTCTGCTGCTTTGATTGTCAAGGCAGTGTCTATCCCCAGATACATCCAATTCTAACATTCTACATCTGAAGTCAAATGTCTTATATTTATTTATATTTGTTAGAAAGATATTCAAAAGGAAATGTGAATCTTTTGAATAGAAAAATCAAACAGTTTATATATTGCTTGGGGCTAGTCTGATTCAATTCGGGTTACAATTGCTTACTATCCATCTCCATAACGTGCATTTTCCAGATGATTACTAATAGCACAATAGAAACATGGCCATGAATTCTCCCAACAGTTTTTCATTTTTGTTACCCAATTATAGTTTGTTGATTCCCCAATATTCATTTAAGTTAAAAACTGATGTCTAAAATTAATATGCATTCTTATGAGAATTGTAGCATCATTTTGATAAAATAAATACATCAAATCGTATCTCAAAGTCTAACCACTGATGCCAGTAAAGATAGAGACTAACTTTTAGAAAGCTTTTACTAACCTTACAAAAGAGGCACTGTGGAGTGACAGTAATTGTTTTCCTTGTAAGAAAAAAATATATATACATCTCATGAGATAACAAAAAGACCATGAAAATTTAAGTAATCACTAATTTTATCTGGGATGCCTATTTTCATCTCAGGTTCACCTTTTATTTTCCAGTAAAATTATCTTTTTAGAGGTTAAGTTAAAAATAAACTGTCTCTTTGTACTTTTCCTTATCATTGAAACGTGCACTCTCACATGAATGATTTAGTGATTGCTTTAATATCCATGTTTGCCTGTATTGATTAACCTTCAAGATGGAGGCTCTCATTTGCATGGCAGACATGTCCATTGCTCATTGGAGTTTTTACTTCTTCTGGGTTCTTAAGACGATTGTACATCCCTGCTCCTGTTCAGTTAGGACTCGCTATGGGATTATTTTAGCCAGTGAGTTGTAGGTAGAAATGACATGTGTCATTTCTGGGCCAGAGTATTTAATCACAAGTGTGAGACTCTGCAGTATTTTATTCCTCTTCTGTGGATGTCATGGGCAGTATGTGGGGATGGAATAGCAATCTCGATGTCCCTGACTGGCTATGACACACAGAGTCTTCCTAACAATCTTCATTAGACAAAGAGGAAGAGCAAGATAAAACCTTTATTTTGTGATTTTGTTGCTTGCTGCCTTTTTTTATCTTTATGTGTTTTAATTTGCTTAGGCTATTCTGACAGAAATTGGATCATATTCATTCTGATTCTACCGTAATACAACACTTACCTCAGTGCTTGCATATGCTAAGCATTCAAAACATATTTGAATTAAATGTTACTTGTCACATTTTGTCATTGCTTGTTATACTGGTTATAATTGGCTATATGATGCACTAAATCCAAGGGCAGTTGTTTCATAGACTTTAAAAACATTATCAATTTTCAAAGGATTTCTTTTGTATGCCATAAATTATATCTCTATTTCTTTAAAGTAGACACGTGGAATTCTCAGACTAAGAATGTTACCTGTGCATTTATTATTGTTATTATTTCCTTGTCATCTTATCTGAAAGTGCACATAATGCTTCAGATATTAAAATCCAGAATTCTGACATTCTCTTCAGAAATAGAAAAAGAGCTTTATTTCAGATCAAAATACTATTAAATGCTCATAGCATTTATTAGATGTTAAAATATGTCATAGTAAAAATTCAGCCTAAGTTAATGAAACATAGCAAAGGCTGAATACCAAAATTTTTTCAAATCATGATTTGCTTTAAGGGGTGCAATCACATGGAGGCTAAGAAAAACTCCATTATGTGCATAGAAATGCAGAATGCACATGTGAATATAAAAATAAACTTGATGGAATTTTGGTAATCAAATACTCAAAGGAGACCTATATATGTTATATGTGGGAGGTAGGTTCTCTAACTGAAGTACTGAGTACGATTACTAAATTGACAATCCTGTAGGGATAACATTTATTATCATAAAAATTACTATAGTGTTTGAAATCTGAAGTTAAACATTTACTACAAGGTTTATGAGGAGACTATGAATCTCAAGTGAATTCACTGCATGAGAAAAGTGAATTTATTATCAAGGACATGAAAAGAATCAGTCTTTTGAATGCTTAATGCATTCTACTATAGCTTCTTAAAAAACTGTTCACCTCATCCACATGCTATTCCAGAGTTCACCATGCAGGACATGTCTAACCTCTAAATTACAGTAATCTTAAGGTCTTACCAAAAAGGTAAATAATTCCCATGTATTCATTATGAAAAAACAATGGCCAAAAAAAGCCAACATTACCTCACTGGTTTTTCTGTTATTTGGTGAGAATGGGCACTGATCCAGTCTAATGTAAAGCGTTTGCCTTTAGGCATGCAATGCATATCACATACAGAGTGTTCTAAATCTCAAAAGATTATAAATATCACAGATGGAGAAATAGGTGGAGTTGATAATTTTTCAAAGCATCTTGAAGGATACAAAGTACATTTTGGATGGTTCACAAATACTAAATGGGTTACTACATGATGTGCTGAATTTCAAAAAATATAACTACCTCAAACATCACTGTAGAAAAGGTCAGTGAAACTAACCTGGCAATATCATGCGATCTTTGATAGAATCTAATTAGCACCAAGTTCATATCTGAAAACATTTCGTTAGACTGACAAGAGGCTGGAAAGGAAACAGATGATACTTGGGAAAGGTCCTTTTCCCCCTAATATATATGTAGAATTCCCATTATGGATAATTAGAACTTCATACACAGAACAGAGGAAGAATAGACCGGAACATATTTTCTTCCTTGAAAAGCTCTATTTCAGCAGCAGTGGAACAGACTGCTGGGGTCGGAAGGGTCCTGGAGCTAGACGGTTTTTGCAAAGCCAGGGAACAGGTTTTACAGTGAAAGAAATTCTCCATGGCCAAATGATGGAAACATAAGGAAATTATGCTGATGAATATAAAATATGCTAAGCATTATTTACTTCTCATCACAAAATAGTATAACAGGCTTTAATCTGATTACATGTGGCTTTCGGAGCATGCATTTTCTCTGAAAAATAAATGAGAAAGCAAGTGAGAACCTGGGGATAGCATGAGGTAAAACGGACATCCAAGCTGTGAGCCTGCCATCAAATTGATGCTGCTACCATGTAAAAGTCAGAAGAGAGAAACAAGAAACAGTGTTTTGACCCCCGAGTTAAGATCAAGCATGCCATTTTCTGCAGAAATTCCAGTATCTTTCAACAAAAAGGTAGAATAAAATGAAAGCAGGTGGCAATATATTGGGAAAGAGCAGGGTGATGTCAACCCTTTTCTGATTTGCATGACACACCCCTACCAGATGTGACTACTAACTGTTCGTACATCTATAATGGTGGTCATGCCAGTCTATCGCAATAATTGTTTCAAACGTCTTCTTCCCCCTTTACAAAGTAATCTTCTTTCAGAGGAGCAGCTGTATTTTCTCCTTGAATCCCCAGAATCCGGTGCAATAACTAATGAACAGCAGACCTTCAATTCATGTTTGATCATTAACATGGATTAAATATATCTAATTATATAATTGTGGGGTCTTGATAGACAGTAACACAAACACAAAGAATGTTATAGTGTCTTGTGCCCTAAGTACTTTCACATTTTCAACTATTTTGGTCCAAAAAAGAAAAAAAAGATTAATTAAATGAAGAATCGGTGTAAACAAAGGAGACATTTTTTAAAGCTAATCCAAGCAAATTATCATGAACAAAGGATGCTATATTTTACAAAGGCTACTTTTGTCCTAAAATGCTGCTCAAAAGCAGCATGTCTCACCAAAACTTGTGTAGATTGAAAACAAGAACACTTCAAAAATGCTGAGAACAATTACCAGAGGGGTCATTGTGAAATGAGTGAGCAAAAAAACTAGAAAAATATAATGGCCAGAGTGAGACTAGTACTGGAAGTTCAGCCAAAGTTGCATGGCACTTACCTGTGTAGTCAGGGTGATCAAAATGAAATGAAAGATAACCAGGCTACCAATACGGAGAGTGTTTTGAAACACAGGAGACATAAGACTTGTTCGTAGGGCATGTGAAAGAAAAACAGTGACAGTCAACTACAAAACAAAATCAGAGGATGCCATAACCTACTTCACATGATAGAACTTCAGAGAAACAAATTTTACATAGTCGTGAATGTATACAAAGAGAAATTATGTAAAGAAATATAAATATATATTTGGGTCCAAAGTTAGAAATGGTTATAAATAGATTTGAAAAATAATGATAGGAAGTCCGCGGATAAAAAGTGCCAAGTCAGAAATGTCTAGAAGCCAGCCTTGCTGAAAACTAAGAGTGGACAATCTAGTGCCAGGATTAAGTAGAAACTGCATCTGAACGCAAAGGGTGACCATGACCAAAGGATACCACAGAAATGGCAGACGAATGTAAGTGGAGCACCATTGTATCCAGGGGTGTCATTTGGAGAGATGTGTTTTTTGCCACCTTAAGTGTTTTTGTTGCTTTGTTTTGTTCTTTTGATTTTTCTCTCAACTGCAAGGTGCTAGATGGGTTCCCTGTGGTGAGCAAAGTGTGAGAAAAGCTGAGACCAGAACTACTGATTCAGGGAGTGTTAAAGTGAGATGGTTAAAAAGTGAATCGTGAGGGAGAAAACCAAAGCATTTTGAGGATGGAATACCGGATTTTGCTTCCTTGTGATCCCACCAATCTTCAGAAAAGAGATATATTTTTAATAACTCATAAAGTCATGGGGATTGAGAGACAGTAGACCCTACCAAAAGCTTAGAGTCTGGAAAGCATGTGGTTGTGTGGTAAATACTTATGGATGAAGGGTAATTGGCAGCACCCTGTTCCTCTGCCTTGTGCTCGGTAGAGAAGAAAACATCTAAAATAAAGGGAGTGGTGGCAAGGGATGGTTGAAGGTGTTGAAGAAGAGTTAAAACTACGTACATATCAACTAGAGAGTGGCCACAAATCAGAGACACAACGATCAAAGAAAGGCAGAGACTTTAGTCTAAAACATTCATTAAATTACTTGTATTTTATTTACCAGAAAGGCCTAAAGTAGTCCACTTTAAGCACACATTTTGCACATTACTCTTCCCAGTTTTGTTATCTGTTTTCCTAACAATCAAAAATAATACTCAGTTTAAGTTTCATCAGGAAATAGAGCTGCTATAGCCTGTAGTCAGATAAAATAAGAGCATTAAGGAGTATCAGCTGGCCACCTCGTCGAAGAAAGAGCCTTGGGATGGCTCATGTTGGGATAGACACTCTTCCACATCCTTAGTAGCATTAATCTTCCAAATATTGCATCAACACCAAATCATGAGCAATGGGCTCAGCTTGAGAGAAAACATGTCTATAATGTGCTTTAGAAGCTTATTCACAAAGATAGTTTCACAAATTTCTAACACTTGAAAATGTGCGTTGGGCATTTTGGATAATTCATTATGTGAAAGCCTCCATTCCTCACAGATTTGGATGCATGGGGTGTCACAACTTAATGCAGTTCCTTCTAGTTAGAACACCTCTTCAGTACTGCGTTACTCAAACATTGGGGAATTTATATGCAGAGAAAGCAGAAATCAGCTCAAGTTCCTGTTCTTATAAGATGCAAATGAAAGGGAATCGTAAAATATAACCATAATTTCTTCAGGGGGCCATGCTTTGGCTAGAAAGGGGAAATGTTATTCCGTTGAGATTTTGTGCATGTGTTAAAGTTAAATTATTAACACATGATTAGGGAAATTTTTAAGTGAAATTTTCAAAACTTCTCTTAGATAGGGATTTTGGTTTGCTAAGGCTATGAGAAACATCATGTACATATTACACTGTGTGGTTTTGACTCTCATTTTCTCCTGAAAGTCATTAATTACTGTAGAGGTTTCATGAATAAAAGTTAGATTTCTGACCTCAATTCCCCTGAGGTCAATATAGTCAAATAAAGGAGTAAAGCAGGGCAATATTTTGAAATATCACCCAAAGTATTTTTCTCTTTTAAAAAATAATGTTTCCTCTCTGGAATCATCTCGCAATTAAGACTAGGCCAAGGAGATTAGGTTTACTACTGTTTTAGTCCGTTTCGAGTTGCTATAACAGAAATACCTGAGACTGGGTAATATATAAGGAAAAGAGGTTTATTTGGCTTACTATTCTGGGACAGCTGCATCTGGCACAGGCCTCAGGCTGCTTCTACTCATGGCGGAAAGTGGCAGGCAGCCAGTGGGTATAAGCAGATCACATGGCGACAGGAAGCAAGAGAGAGAAAGCAAGAGAGAGAGAAGGTGCCAGGGTCTTTTTAAGCAACGAGCTCTTGTGGGAACTAATAGAGTGAGAACTCACTCATTAATCCCCCCACCCCAGGGAGAGCATTAATCCATTCATCAGGGATCCGCCCCCAAGACTCAATCAGTTTTCAACACTGCCACATTGGAGATCAAATTTCCACATGAGTTTTGGAGGGGACAACACATCCATACTCCATTGATTACCATAGACAATTCAGACCACTGGAGTAGAATCGAGAACCCAGAAATCACCCCTCAGGCTTACAGCCATCTGATATTGGACAAAGGCAACAAATATCTACAATGGGGAAAAGACTGTCTTTTCAACAAGTGGTGCTGGGAAAACTGGTTATCCATATGCAGAAAAATGAAACTTGGTAAGCACCTTTCACCATACACTACAATCAACTCAAAATGAACTAAAGTCTTAAGCATAAGACCTGAAACTGTAATATTACTAAGGGAAAATATAGGTGAAGCACTTCATCAACTAGGTCTGGGCACAGACTTTATGAACATGAGCCTGAAGGCACAAGCAGTAAAAGAAAAAATAAGCAAATGGGACTATATCAAACTAAAAAGCTTCTGTACAACAAAGGAAACAATCAACAGAGTGAAATGACAACCTACAGAGTAGGAGAAAATTTTTGCTAACTATGCATCTAACAAGGGATTAATATCCATTTATACAAGGAACTCAAGCAATTATACAGTAAAAAAACAAATAACCCAATTAAAAAATGGACAAAGGAGCTGAATAGACATTTTTCAAAGGAAGACATACAACTGGCCAACAGGTACATGAAAAAATCCCTAGTCATCAGGGAGATGCAAATTAAAACCATATTGAGATACCACCTCACCCCAGTTAGACTGGCTATAATCAAAAAGACAGTGAATAACAAATGAAGGTGAGGGTGTGGACAGAAGGGAACGCTCCTACACTGTTGGTGGGACTTAGTACAAACACTATGGAAAACAATATGGAGGTTTCTCAAACAACTGCATATCAATCTTTCATATGATCCAGCAATTCTTCTTCTGGGTATATACCCAGAGGAATGGAAACCATCATGTCGAAGAGATACCTGCACTCCCATGTTCATCGCAGCTCTGTTTACAATAGCCAAGACATGGAACCAACCTAAATGTCCATCAGTGGATAACTGGATAGAGAAACTGTGGTATATATACACCATGGAATACTACTCTGCCATAAAAAAAAAGAATGAAATACTCCCATTTGCAACAACATGGATGAGCCAGGAGAAACTTATGTTGTGTGAAATGAGCAAAGCACAGAGCTATAAATATCACATGTACTCACTCAGATGTGGGAGCTAAGAGAGAAAGAAGGAAGGAAAGAAAGACCACAGTAGTGCGTTGGACTTGCAGAGGGAGAGAACATACCTTGAGCTAAAAAGTGGAGTGAGGGGGGATGGGGGAGGGAGAGGGAAGTTGGGGATATTTGGGTGTGGGACAAGAGGTACAAATGCAATTTGTGGTTATGCATATGCTGCCAGTATGAATCTTGCCCTCACATCATGGGCACAAGGGGTGACAATCAGCTTTGTATCTCATGAATATTCATAAACAATAAAAAAAGAGGTGGGCAGATACTGCCTAGAAAACATTTTTAAAAAGTCAGTGCTCAGCTTTCATCTTCAAACTAAATGCCCCAGGTTGAGGTCTCTGGGACAAATGTTGAGGGAGAGCTTAGCATATAAGAAATTTATTAGGGATTCGCACCTGTAGAAAGAGAGAGGAAGAGAGGTGGGCAGAGGCAGAAGTGGAATTGCCACGCAACTCAGTGGGTGTAAAGACCACTCAGTGGTTGGCATGCAGGTTGAGGCTGCTGCTGAAAGCTGAGGTGAGGCTACAAATGCTCCTTTAAGGAGGATCCAGCAGCACATGTCTGAGTCCATACACTAGACTTTTACAAAATCTCAGCTGCAACATTTCCAGCTATACTTTCAAATAAAAGAAAGGAGATTTCTTGGATGCTTTCAAAGGGTGTTTGTACATCAACAGCCAAAACTTAGAGTTAATCTCATAGTAAGCCAAAAAGCTAGGGGAAATGTGAGTTTGAATGTGAAGGAATTCACCACATCACTCGGAAAATTCTTCCAAGACTGGTGAAGGTAGCTGAGGTCAAGGAGAGAAAGAGGAGAGAGAGGATGTAATCGTGATCATCTCCTGTCAAAAAACTCAGAGTTTATGAAAAATCTCCCAAAACTTCAGTGTTGGTTCTCAGTTTCCTGACCGGAGCTTGGAGATTCTGAAAGACTATGAGAGAATCCTGTTTCCTATCTCTTGGGGGTAGTACAGTTGCAATGGCTGGAGAAAAATCTAAGAGTTGGGTCCAATGTCGTCCTTGCAGGAGGTGCACACTATAGTCTCTGTGGCAAAAGAAGCTGATATTTCGTTATTTTTAGAGTAAGGAATCTGAAATTTTGTGAGAAAAAGTGGACATGAATAGGCCGCGGGCCATAAGGAGGTCATTCACACAAGCAGAAGCAAGATTTGTGTCGTCAAGTTCAGGTACGAGCACAATCTCTAAATGATCAAGGAAATTTTCATTCTCAGCAAATACCGCCACCAGACCTCTGTGCAACCCAAAGGACCTAGTTAACAGAAACTAGACCCAGTTACAAAACAAAAAACTAAGGAAGAACAAAGACTGAGATCCAGAGGCAAAGGTTAATACACTTCAGACGATGACCAGATGACATTCCCACGCTACTCTGAAAATACATAAACACAGTCCTCACACTCTCAGCACTTCCCAACTCTCAGACATTATCTTGGCAATGGAACAAGAGAAGGAAGGATTGGGCAGGAGCAGTCTTGAGAAGAAGAGCAAATTCAGAAAGACAAAATGAGTGTAAATTGGAAGAGATAAACTACAGTAAAATTGTGCTAAAACTATATTATCCAAATGTTTTCAGTAGAGTGGAGAATAGAATTGGATTGTACAAAATGGTATAGCCAGTAGCCACATGTGGCTACTTAAATTAATTAAAGTGAAGTTGAAGTCAAATAAATTGAAGTTAATTACAGATAAAGGTAATAAAATTATAGTTAAATAAAATTGAAAATTCGGTTTGTCTTTTGTCCTAGCCACATTTCCAGAGTTTAATACTTACATATGTCTAGTGGCATTCATATTGGACAATTCAAATACAGAACATCACCTTTATCAAAGATACTCTATTGGGCAATGCTGCTTGAGAGAAATATATAATCAGTTATTAAAATCTATCTACCTATCTTTTACATTTTGGTCATCTGAATTGTAATATATATCTTTGATCATGCCACATGATGAAACCATTTTTCAACCCTATTTGGAGTTAAGAAGAAATAAAAAACAAAAAAATTGAAACACAGACTCCAGTGAAGCCAATTTTGTCTTCTCTTCATGAAAACACCACACTCAGGCTCACTACAACTCTTTTCCCTTCATTGACTTACATTTTTTTCTAACTATCACACGTCTGAAAAAGTCCTATATAAATGTGCTTCTCCATGAAGCTCTCATAATGGAACATTTACTCAATGAATTTATTCATTATTTCTCCAAAATCCAAGACAATGTGTATAAGAGTGACTAAGTATGTGTCCGAAGCCTTATATGTAGCATTTAACTTTTAGCTTTTTCTATGTTGTACCAGGTATCAGTACTTCATTTCTTTTCATGGCCGAATAATATTCTATTGTGCGGATATAAAATATTTTGTTCATCTATTCATTTGTTGATGGAAATTTTGGTTGTGTTTTCTTTTTGGCTATTGGGAATGGTATTTCTATGAGCATTTGTGTTCATTATTTGTTTGAATACCTGTTTTCAATTCTTTGGGGTATATGCCTAAGAGTGGGATTATTGGGTCAAATGATAATTCTGTGTTTAAAATTTGGAGGCACCTCCAGACTGTTCTCCACAGTTGCTGCATCATTTTACATTTCCACCATACATGCAAAGTGGTTCCTCTTTCTCCACATGCCCCCCAATACTTGATATTGCCTGTTTTTTGTTTTATTTTGTTTTGTTTTGAATACTAGCCATCCTAATGGGTATGAAGTGATTTTGATTATTTACATTTCCCTAATCACTGATAATTTTGAGCATCTTTTCATGTGTTTACCAGCTATTAGTATATCTTCTTTGAAGAAATATCTGTTTACATCTAAAGCACCCATTTTCTCATAACATATGAGAAAACAGACACCCAATAACTAAAGGGAAATTCTTGTGATCACATACCAATAGAAATCATTATCGAATATTTATCCTTACCACCAAAAAGACACATACATTAAACTTTGCACTTTTAATTTCATTTTCTCTTCATAATAACTTAAAAATTGCTATGACTACTGCTATGGCATGAATGTTTTTCTCCTCCAAAATTCCTATGTTGAAATTCTAATCCCTGAGCTGATGGCATTAGAAGGAAGAGCCTTTGGAAGGTGCTTAGGTTATCAAGGTGAGCCCTCTTGAATAAGATTAGTGCCTTTATAAAAGTGGCCTGAGAAAGTCCACTTTTATATACAGTCCAGCCACCAAATATAAATAAAGTTAGTAACATTTCTATACCCCAATAATGAGCAAGATGAAAAAGAAATCTATAAATTAATTTAAGGAGATGAAAGATCTTTACAAGAAAAACTATAAGACTCTAATAAAAAATATTGAAAGGAACAGAAAGAAATGGAAAGACCTTCCATGTTAGAGTGTTGGAAGAATTAATACTGTGAACGTGATCATACCATTGAAAGCAATCTACAGATTCAACTCCCTACCTATCAAAATACCAAAACATTCTTCACAGAAATACAAAAGACAATCCTAACATTTGTATGGAAACACAAAAGACCCCGAATAGCTAAAGCAATCCTGAGAAAGAAAGAACAAACCTGGAGGCATCACACTACCTGACTTCAAAATATACTACAAAACTATAGTAACCAAAAAAGCATGGTGTAAGCATAAAAACAGACACACAGACCAATAGAACAGAATTGAGAACCCAGAAATAAAGCCATGTGTGTACATCCAACTTACTTTTGATAAAATAGCCAAGAGTATTCATTGGGAGTAGGACAATCTCTTCAATAATTGGGGCTGGGAAAACTGAGTAACCATATGCACAAGAATAAATATAGATTCCCATCTCTCACCATACACAAAAATCAATTCAAAGTGGATTAAAGACTTAAATGGAAGACCTAAAACCATGAAACTACTAGAAGAAAACATAGGGGAAATACTTCAGGACATTGGGCCTGGCAAAGATTTTATGAACAGGACTTTGAAAGAATAGGTAACAACATCAAAAAAAGATATAAGTGAGTATATCAAACTAAAAAGTGTGTACACAGCAAAAAACAATAGAGTGAAGGGACAATCTTCAAAATGGGAGAAAATAGTTGTAAACTATGCATATGACAAGGTACTCATATCCAGAATATATAAGAAAGTCAAATAACTCAATAGCAAGACAACAAATAATCAGATTTACAAAAAGGGCAAATGAGCTAAACAGCAGATGGATAGGTCAAGAAAATGTGGTATACGTACACAATGGAATACTATTTAGCCATAAAAATAATGATATCCTGTCATTCATGGCAATATGGATGGGCTTGGAGGATGATATGTTAAGTAAATTAAGCCAGGAACAGAAAAAGAAATACCACATGTTTGTATGTGGAAGCTATGGAAGTTGATCATACAGAAGCAGAGAATAAAATGGCAGTTTCCAGAGGCTGAAAGGTAGGAAGGGAAAGGGAGTTGTGAGAGGAATACAAAAGTACAGCTAGATATGAGGAATAATATCTACTGTTCTATAGCACTGCAGGGTGACTATAATTAACAGCCATTTATCGTATTGTATTAGCCAGAAGAGAGGATTTTGAATGTTTTAAGCACAAAGAAATGATAAATGTTTGAGTTAATTAAAAAAAAAAAATCTGTGGTTGGAAGCATTTCTGGGGATGAGGGAAGGAAGGAAAGAGGGCGGGAAGAATGAATAGGTGGAGGAGAAAGGATTTTTAAGGCAGCCAAACTATTCTGTAAGATAATTTAATGTTTAACACAAGACATTATGCATTAAGCAAAACTTATAGAACTGTACAATATAAAGAGGAAACCCTAATATAAAATTAAGTTAACAATAATGTATCAATATTGCTTAATACTTGTAACAAATGTACCACACTAATATGTCAACAAAATGAGAAACTATATGTGGGTGGGAGGAAGGTATGCATACTCTTTGTATTTTCTGCTCAATTTCTCTGTAAAACTAAAATTGATATAAAAATAGAAGAAAACAAAAGAAAATGCCTGTTTCTATATATAAAGAAAGACAGAATAAAATAAAGAACAGAAGAGGGAACACTCTTCTTTATAGCAGAATGCCGACCAATAAATACAGAAGTGGTGGAGTTAGAAAAGCTATTATTTTCAACTACCAATGTAATAATTAGTTACATCAAGAATCAGAGATGGATGCTAAAGCTAGTAGTAAAATTTGATAAGAAATAAAATACTTACATAATTTCAATGTATTTTCCCACAAATTTCTTGCCAATCTCAAATGATAAAAATAATAATTTTAGGATGAAGAAACTGGCAGACATCACCTTAATAAAGTTAACAAAAAAGCTGTGGATAGAATGTTGCCACAAACTCATTGAAACTTAATCCCACTGTAATGGAGTTAAAAGGATGGGAAGTCCAATTGTGGCATTTGAAATGTGAGGCCTTTGAGAAGTGATTAGATTGTAAGAACTGTACCCCAGTCAGTGGATTAATCCAGTGTTGGTATAATGGGGGGAAATGGGTGTGGTTCTGATGGCTTCAAAAGGAGAGCAAATAAGAAGCTAAGATCCCTCTTGCTCAGCTATTTGTCATGTGACACCCTACATTGCTGTGAGGAGTTACCATCCACTAATGAGGCCCTCACCAGATGTGTTCCCTGGACTTTGCACTTCCCAACCTCTGAAATTGTAAGGAATGAGTTTTAATTTCTTATAAATTACCCAGTTTCAGGTATCTGTTATAAGTAACAAAAACTGTTCAATGCAATCACTAATGATCCAAACCTATATGATATGCCTTTTTATATGATGCACTAAGAAGGACACAGTACAAGTCTGTGATATGCATAATCTTTTGATACGCATAATCTAAATATCATCATAGGAAACATCAGACACATGCGTACAGGAACATTCCACCAAAAACTAGCTAGTACTATTAAAATATTTTAGTTTCATGTAAGACTGAGAAAATCTAACAAACTTTCCATAGTAAATAGATCAGATATGATGAAAAATTTAAATACATGATCCTAGATTGGTTTATGAGCTGTGGAAATCCATGTCTGTAAAATTCATTATTAGGATAGTTAGTGACATTTTTTACTACAGAGTATGGATTTTAAAATGTGCTGAATCAAAATTAAAATTTCTGATTTTGATCTTTGTTTCATGGTTATTTTTATCCCTAATATACCATAGTATTTGAGGGGTAAAGTGACAATCATGTCTACAGTCTACTCTGAAATGGTCCAGGAATACGTATACTGGACTAATTGTGAATTTCAAAAAAAAAAAAAAGTTTACTTTGTACTTGACTCCCCCAATTTTCCCTTTATTCATTTGAATCCCCTTACCCACCTCCACATTTTATCTTACCTACTTGTGCATAGATTTCTGATAACTCAGTGAAAATAGTGCACATTCTAAGAAAAAATTTTCATTACAAAATGATTGAAATGCCAGAGAGGTAAATCAAAAATACCCATGGATTAAAGCCAAACATGTGGTGGCCAGCTGAAAAACAGGTCAAGAAAATAATCACAAGTTTGACTACTGCTACAAGAACTTTAAAACTATTAGTACTACCTTCTGGCCTATAAAAGTAATGAAGGTTGAGGAAAGTCTACAGTAAATATTTTGATGGTTTCTCATACAACTTTATAACCCTCTTCTGTTCATAACTTCAAAGAAATTGTTTTTGGAATATGTGATGTTTGTAATATTTTATCAGTTGTAAATTCAGCTTCTCTATTGAAATTGCTAAGAAGCTGGATGACAGATCTTTGTAAGTGGTATTTATTAAGTGCATTGAATATTATGAAATGATAAAAGCTTGACTTAAAATATAATGTAAGAATAGTCAAAATACGTACTCATTGGGAATCACATTTCTTGTTGTTAAATTGCTGTGAAAAGTACATTTAAGAAAAATAAATGCCAATTTAATAACATGCTGAGAATACTCTCTGACCTGGCCCATTAGGGCCATTCTAAGTAGTTCATGCTGTCTGAAGACAAGATTGTAGACAAGTCTGTGGCTTGGAAGAAAATGAGATGCTTCATCCTTAGACTTAAAAGATACCCCTAGTTTGTAGCGTACAATTCAGAATTTTAAAGAAAATTGGAAAATATCTATAAACCACCATTCCTTTATTTTCATAAAAATGTTATGAATGTATTAAGAATGAAAAAAATGAAACCACATTTCTGTATATTAAGTATATCACTATTTTTCAAACCTTTCAGGTTTGGCAAAATATAACATGGTACTCTAAATGCTTTCCTTCCTTAATTTTTAAACCTAGACATTTTTTTTTCACTCAAATTCAACCCTTATGTTCCTCATTCCTTTCCACTTAACTCATCAAAAAAGTGTCTACATAAGATATTTGACATCCAGCATAAATTTTATCCTTTTTTTCCCCCTTAAACACAGAAAACTACATTTTGACAATGATAAACAAACCAAAATATTCAACTTCCACTTGAATTCACCAAATAGTGTATGCTTCTGTGCCTTGGGTGGATGCTACTTTTGGCAAAATAGATTTTTCCTCTATTCTAAAAACTTTAGTGACATGACAAGTGAATCAAAGAGTTAGGAAATAAATAAGACATACATTCAGCATGAACAAAACCAGTAATCCTGGTAAAGAAGTTGAGAGAATAATGAGTTTACAACACATTTCCTCAAGTGTTTAAGTTGCATTCATTGTTCTACATTAATCTTCTAGGAAAAGTAACAACTGATATTACTAGAAACAATGTCATTTGTGTTGTGTATATTAGCTATTTTTTAAAAATTTTCACATAATCTTGAAAATTAAGAACAATCATTTACATCATGACAATGAGAAATTTAAGGCTTTGAAAAGCTAAGTGCCTTTCTCTTTTGCACACCTACAATTAAGTGACTAAGGTTTCCTACTCAGATTCATGGACTGCAAAGTACAGCAATTTTAAAATTGGCTTATGAAACTCTACTATATTCTGTTTTAATTAAAGGGAATAAATTGGTTTGGTCTGGCTTAATCTGAAATGAACCTTAGTTCACTTATATTGGAAACATGTAAAAGATTGCCTGTTGGTAAAATTGTATGCTTTCTTATGTGATTTCAAGTAGTTTGTGATAACATGAAAGAACTAGTACTCAAAGTTCTAGCTTTCACATTTAAACATTATGCTTCTTTGACTAAGACTGACATCTTGAAGTTTAATAAATTTATTGTTACATTTATTACCAACACATTTAAGATCATAAACACCTAGTGGACATTGCTGATAAAGAGCTGAGGGAGTTCACTTGGTAAACACTCCTTATCTAGAAGATATCATAAAAATTATATGGAAGGTATTTTCCTTCTGAAATTCATATTCAAATGTGGTTAAATAACTAAACAAAGAAGTCATCCTGCTATTAGAACTCAACTTAGAGCTTAAAAGCTACATTTGATTTTCATTGCAGAAACTTAAGTATATGTTCATTTGTCACAGAAAGTTAAATATATATACATTTATTGATTTATTGAGTGTATGAAGCAAATTGTTTCTTGTAGGTAATTAATACTGAACTTAGTAAATATGTACATGATTTTTTTTACAAATTGTCATACGAACATAAATTTCTTTTCAAAAGATAAAATATTAGCCTTATTAATATACTGTAAACTTTGCAAGTGATTTTCAAGCTAAAATCAACAGATATTTCACTGATGATGATGGTAATACAATCATTGATATGCATGCATGTACCATGAGTTTGTGACAGAGTTTATAACTCAAAGAAGTCTGGATTGAGAGTACTAATATAGGTTAAACAAATAAATACATATAAAGGATAAAGCAAATACAGTGTTACTTCAGTTTGACCCAAAAGTTGATATCTGCTGCTGAATTAGGACATTATTTTGGAGGACAAATAATGTATCTGATGAAATTTACAATTAGGCTTCTTTCAGTTCAAGTTCAGAAAGATTGCATAAGAAAATAGAGCTATCTCCAAACCTCATTTGTTAATGGCCATTGATGGTCATATATTCCATCTCACAGAATAGCTGTAGTTTTTATTACCTCCATGTCCCTGGTATACCAGCAATTGAAATGCATATTAATGTTTGTTGCTTCCAAACTAAGAAGACTGTGATCTTCCAAAGGGATGACCCTATTTTGTTCAACTCTATATCCCATTGTGATTCAAGTCTCACAGAAGGTCACCACCATATAAATTTTTGTGAATTAATCAAATAATTATAAAAATTGGTTAAATCGTAATTATTCCTTCTTCCTTCTGCCTTTTACAGGATGTGTCTGGGAGGCAGATGAAAATGTCCTCTTTGAATGGAATGCAAGATTAGATAAACAAGAAGTACTTTGGAACATCACAGTAGAGACTTCCAAAAGTCAGCTCCTCCATAAAAGCAACATGAACACTGGCAAAATGTCAAAATCAAATTTTTTAGTACGTTGGAAATTAACCAAAGCCTTGACATAAGCCAGAGTGTTTTATTCAGGAAAAAGAGGTGTCTGAATTTTAACAGCGATATTTTTGTCATTTTAACATGCCCTAACCCATTCTCTTTCCCAGGTTTACAGTAGCCTTGAAAGCCAAAGACCATACAAATACAGTCATTATAAAAACTTAACAGCTATTGAAAAAGGGAAAATGAGTATGGAACTCTCTCAAAGGCCCAACCTGGGAGAATTTTCACAATTTGACCTATTGGGCAGCTCCAGGCCTTGTTTTTATTTGTACTGAATCAGACCTTACTCTTTCTAAGCAGCCTTAACTTTAGGGTATTTGTTGAAAATAATCTGTGACAATTATCTAACATCGCAGCTGCCTGAAGCAGTGATGTTAGTTGGGGCTAACAGAAGGAAGACAATAAAACTTGAAAGAAAAAAACTGGAAAATGTGGCATAAACACAAGACTTTCAAAATCTCTAACGTATTTTTAGGACTCTAGAAGGCCACAAGTAAGTGAATGGTTGTAAAAATACTCAGGAAATATCTCAACTCATCCATGGCTTATTTTGAGGCTCCACAGAAGTAAAGGCTAAGGTAGAGATGTAAACTACCTGCTAAAACATTGAAGACATGCCCCAAGACATACACAAGTTGTATTGGTAAAGTCTGGGGGACATATTAATTCAAGGCACTTAAGGAAATCTCTATTTAATCATTAGCTTATTATTTTGCTAACTAAGCAGAGACTTCAGTGACTGCATAACAAAGAATACAGATTTTACAGAAGTAGTCCAGGAAACTCATTAAACAAACAGCAATTTCAAAAACAGAAAACAACAAACCCCGGGGGTATACTTTTCAGAGTTCTTACGTTAAATTATTTAAAATGTCAATTAAAAAAAATATGAGACATGCAAAGACACAGAAAAGTATGTCCAAACACAGGAGAAAAATAAAACTGTCCCTGAGGAAGCCCAGAAATTGGATTTACTACACAAAGACTTTAAATCAGCTGTAATAAATATGTTTAATATTTAAAGGAAACCATGTCTAAAAATTCAAAGGAAAAAATGAGAATGATGTCTCAGCAAATAGAGAACATCAGTAAAGAGACAGAACTTATTTTCAAGCAAAAACAGATTTCAAATTCTGGACCTAATAATACAATAAAATAATTTTTAAAATTACTGTATGGGTTAAATAGTATGCTTGAACTGGAAGAAGTCAGTGATCTTGAAGATGGATTGATAGAATATAGTCTGAGATTATCCAGCATGAGGAAAAGAAAGAATAAAGGATAATGAACAGAGCCTCAGAGACCTGTGATACCACATCAGGGATACCAATAAAAACATAGTGGACTCCCCAGAAGTGGAGGAGAGAGAGAAAGAGGAAGAAAGAATATTTGAGGAAATGATGACTGAAAACTTCATAATTTACTGAAAACATTAAACTGCACTCAAGAAATTCAGCAAACTACAAGTAGGATAAACTCAAAAAGATCCACACCTAAGCACATTATGGTTAAACTCTCAAAAGCCGAAGGCAAGGAAAGAATCTTAAAAGTCACAGAGAAAAAAAAAAAACATCATATGTAAGAGTCCTCAATAATATTAACAACTATTTCATTAGAAGCCATGTAGACCAGGAGGTGGGAGAATGACATATTCAAAGTAACGAAAGGAAAAAGACTGTCAAACAAGAATTCTATATCCAGCAAAACTATCATTCAAAAATCAAAGAAGGGACTACCAGTTTCTGGTCTAAAATGTAGAAAGCTTAGAAATTGCCCTTCCATCCTAATAACAAGCAAAATGCTGAACGAACTGAAAAATCAACAATTACTCTTAGATCTTCCTGAGAAGTGAGGTCACAGTGAAAACTGCTGCCCTGAAATTAAAGAAACAGACAGACACATATAGAGAATCAACAACTTTCTAGAGCAGAAACTCCTACAGCTCTATATGACTTTACTAGTATAGCAGAAACTCAGATAGCCCTGCGGGAACCAGTGCTGGTTACAAGAAACCTGAAATGAAACTGATGAATTGCTGGAGTCTCGTTGTGGAAAAGTAGGAGAGATGGAAACTTCCAGGGGGACCCAGTCATCAGGCCTACCCAAAATTTTTTGTTAGTTTTACCTCCTGGAACTTTAACAGGTTCGCACAGTGACTATCAGGGAAAAAAAAAAAAATCCCCTTGTGGTTTCCACAGGGGGAGAAAAGAAAAAGGAAACATTCTGAAATAATCTGGAGCAGTTAGTTCTTCTTTAACAAGTTTTGCCATCAATGGAAACTATTTAACCAGATCCTAACCTGCTGAGGTTTTATCAGAAAGTAACTAAGCTAGGGGAAGGGAAATACCCAATTTCAACCAGCTCTAGCCTTCCATGTGGAGAAAGAGGAACAACCAACTTGAGCTCACTCTAGCCATACTGTCCCACCTAAGGGGATGAGGGGACTGAGAAGCACATGTGAAGTTCACAGTCCAGAGGCACAAGCTCCAATAAAAGACTAAGGCCTAATTATAGGAACATAGACTGTTTTTCCTCCCCTCACATCTTACCATCACACTACCAGACACCTATTTATACCAGTACCTTTTGCCCGGTAAAAGAAAAAATTGCAGGCATACTAAAAGGCAAAAAACACAATCCGAAGAGACAAAAATCAAAACCAGACTCATATATGGCAAGGATATTAGAATTATCAGATCAGGAACTTAAAACAATTATGATTAATATACTAAGGGCATATGGATAAAGTATACAGTGTATAAGAACTGATGGGCAATGTAAACAGAGAGATGAAAATTCTATGAAAGGAACAAAAATAATGCTGAAGATCAAAAGTACTATAACAGAAATGAAGAATGCTTCCGATGGGCTTATTAGTTGACAGGACAGAGCTGAGGAAAGAACCTCTGAACTTGAGAATATCTCTATAGAAACTGCCAAAATTGAAAAGCAAATAGAAAAAAGATTGAAGAAACAGGATATAATATGAAAAAACCGTGTGACAACTACCAAAAGTATAACATATTCCTTATAGTTAATGCCATAAGGAGAATAAAGAAAGGAACAGACGCCAAATTTAAAGCAATGAT
The DNA here is from genome assembly GCF_027409185.1 of Cynocephalus volans. Lineage (NCBI taxonomy): Eukaryota > Metazoa > Chordata > Mammalia > Dermoptera > Cynocephalidae > Cynocephalus > Cynocephalus volans. The sequence continues at coordinate 16,727,528 of NC_084468.1, forward strand.
GACTACAAATTTTTCAAAGTGAATGTCAGACACCAAATTGGAACAATGCAAAATCAACAATAGTAACAAAATTATGTATAGGCTAATTATATTCAAACTATAGAAAATCCAAGACAAAGAAAAAATTCTGGAAAGAGTAGAGGGGAGGGTCGAGGAACACCTTATCCACAGAGAAGCAAAGATGTGAATTGCATCTGACATGTCTCAGAAGCCATGCAAGCAAGAAGAGAATGCAGCAAAATATTTAAACTGTTGTGAGAAAAAAACCCACCATCCTAGAATTCTGTACACTGTGAAATTATCCTTCAATAGTGAAGGACATAAAAACGTAGTCAAACAAGAAAAATTGAAGGAATTTGTTGCCAATAGACTGACCTTACAAAAAATGTTAAAAGAAATTCTTTAGAGAATAAAAATGATACAGATTAGAAACTCAGATCTATATAATGAAAGAAAGAGCATCAAAGAAGGACTAAGTGGAGGCAACCCCCCCTTTTTTTGTTCTTAATTAATCTAACAAATAAGAGTTTGAAATAATAATAGCAACATGCACTTGCTAAGTAAGGAGAATTTGAATATGAATTGTAGTTTTATTGTTAAACTTCCTGATTTTGGTAAATGAACTGTGGTTAGAAAAGAGAGTGTCTTGCTTTGTTTGGGCTGCTGTAACAAAATGCCATAGATTGGGTGGCTTATAAACAACAGAAATTTCTCATAATTCTGGACCCAGGGAAGTCCAGGATCAAGGCACCAGCAGATTCAGTGTCTGGCGAGGGCCTGCTTTCTGATACATAGATGGTGCCTTCTCTTTGTGTCCTCACGTGTAGAAGGGGCAAGCAAGCTCCCTGTGTTTCTTTTTTTATAAGGGCACTAATCCCATTCATGTGGTCTTTACCCTCATGACCTACCCTCGTTCATGAGGCTCTTTACCCTCACCTCCCAAAGGACCCATCTATACATACCATTACATTGGGAATTAGATTTCAACTTATGAATTCTGGAGGGGATGCAAACATTCAGTCTATAGCAGAGAGTGTCCTGGTCTCAGAGAATATTCACTGTATTAAGGGGTAACGATATACAGTTTTTCTACTTTACTGTTGGTTGTTTATATCCACACACACACACATCCACACACACACATATACACAGGGTTTAAAATATGCATCTTTAAACTATCATAATCTACGGTCAAATTTGATTATAACGTGCCTTAGTGTGGTTTTCTTGTGTTGATTCTGCTTGGAATTCACTGAACTTCTGATCTCTGAGTTTTAGTTTTCTTCAAATTTGGAAATAAATTCAGGCGTTATTCCTTCAAATAACTATTCTGCACACCCCTGCCCCTAATTTTACTCTTTGACTCAATTACATGTGCATTGAATTACCCAATATTTTCCATAGGTCACTGGGTTCCATTCACTACATTTACTATTTTCCGTTGTGTTCTCTCTAGTTCTCTCTCTCTCTCTCTCTCTCTCTCTAACAGTTTCTATTTCTTCATTTCCATGTTTACTAATCTTTTTAGTGTGATTTTATTTGCTTTTAAGCCCATTCTATGAATTTTCTGAAAACCTTTAGGTATTTTATTTTCAGCTCTAAAAGTTACTTTTGCTGATTTTTATAGTTTCAATTTCTCTTCTTACTATATGTTTTCCATTGAATCCTTGAATATATTTATAATATCTGTTTAAAGTTCTTTCCTTGTAGTTTCATTTTCTCTGCCATTTGTAGTTCTGTGGCTGTGACTAATTTTTCTCCTGACTATGATTCACACATTCTTGAGTCTTCTCTGGTTTAGTGCTTGTTGATTGGATGCCAGATATTGTGTTTGTTATGTTGTTGAATATCCTTTACAGAATGCGGAGAAAAAAAAATGTTTAGATCCCTAAGTTACTTGCAGATCAGCTTACTTTTTGCGAAGTTTGATTTTAAACTGCACAAAGATGATTTCAGCATAGCTTTTACTGTACTGCTAGTTTAGACTTGCTAGTAAGGTGCAACCTTCTGGGATCCATACTGAACTCCCTGGGTGCTCTGTGAATTCTTTCTGCTATGGTTTGCGGGAATTCAAATGTCTTACAGCACTATATATTCTGGGATTTTTTTCACCTGATAACTTTTTGGTAGTCTTTTATTTGTTTTGCCCAACCTGGAGTTTCTTAAAGTATGTGCAGTTTAGTATTCAGACAGACTCAGGGGGCCATGCAAGATTTCTGGAACTCTCTCTGAATAACTTCTTCATCTCTAGTTCTCAGTCCCACAAATTCTAACCCTGTTGGTTTCCCTGAATTCCCTCTTTTCTCGCTCAGTCAGTGAAGTTCCTTTTTGCAATCCGCTTGGTTCTCTCCTCCATAAACAGCAATTTGGAAAGTGCCTCCAGGAAATTAACAAACTTACTTATTTGTTTCCCTTCTTTCAGAGTTTCCAGTCTTCTGCTGTGCATTGATTATTATCTAAAGGAAATTTTTCATATAATTTGTTCAGTTTTCTTATTTTTTTACAGTGGGAAGAGGAATTCTAATTCTGATTACATCAAAGTATTTATGAGTAGAAGCTGTTATAAAGACTAATACAATATAAAATTGTATGTACTTGTTTAGTATGTTTGGCACTCTAAGCATGAATACCACAGCATTTCAAAAGTAGACAATGACTCTAAACATTTTCCATAAGAACAACAAATCTTTGCTGCCTAATATTTGGCCTCTGATACTTTAAACTCAATACACTTTTTAATGTATTAGAAATAAGCTCCCTCTTTCAGCACCTTCACATTTATTTGTGACATTGAGTATGTTTTTTATAATAGAATTTTGTCTATATTTGTTTATAAGGTAACTTATTTTGTAATAAAAATATTTTTTATTCTAATTTAAAAAGTGTCAATTTCTTAGCTATGAACATATGGACTTTCAAAGATTTTCTATTTTCTGGACTGCAATGGGGATCTTGCAGATTGAATTAATTTTCTTGGTTTTTTTAGCTTCATGTGTGTCATGGCTGGCTGTGGAATTCTTGGACCCATAACAATTTAACAAATGTTCTTCTCCTTTGTTTAAATTGATTTAGGGAAGTGAGCTTGTGGTGAGTTGTTGAGTTAAAGGGTGAGAGGGGGTAATGGAAGGCTAGCTTGCTAAATTACCCCAAGTTCTCAAATTCAGTCCTAATAATTATAATTTTTCTTTTTACTTTAGCTCTTTGCTGCACTTCTTGATGTGTTGAAAGGTTAGTATCTCTATGAATTTCAAGCTGTTATTAAAACAATCTCTTTTCTTTTACTGCACATGAACTGTAGTGTTACATATGTACTATGTTTTATACTTTATCAAATTATCAGGAAACACTATAAGTCCCTGAATTTCTCAAGCTCCTATTCCTAAATTTGATCTGCATTCTGTCATAGTGTAATCTAAAGAAGATCAGTTTGAATTTCTACTTTTTTTTTAATCCACCAATGTCCATCTTAGCTGTATATAAAACTAATTAAGAATCCTAACTGGCTAGCTTATGTAGCCTCTCTAAACATCAGAAATTAATGGCGTACTTGCCAGAATGCATTGTAGTTGGTTGCATACTGCTTCCCCCTCATTTAATGACCACCTGAACCTCATAATGTGACCTTCTTTGGAAATAGGGTCTTTAGAGATGTGATTAGATAAGAATCTTGGGATAAAATTATTTTGTATTTATGGTGGGCCCTAAATCCAATGACTAGTGATCTTATAAGAGGAGAACACACAGAGAAGGCCATGTGATGTGGAGGAAAGATTGGAGTTATATGGAAACAAGTCAAGGAACACTTGGGCTCACCAGTTACTGGAAGAGGCAAGGAAATATTCTTCCCAAGAGCTGTCAGAAGAAGCATGGCCCTGCTGATACAATGATTTTGGATTTCCAGTCTCCATAACTATGAGAGAATAAAGTTCTATTGTTTTAAGTCACCAAGTTGTGGTAATTTGTTATGGAAGCCCTAGAAAACTAATACAGGTATGTTTTCAAAAAATCTTGAAACTTATGCCTCATATTAACTAACTATATATCTGTAAGATTCACTTACAAAATGTACTTATAATGGCAAAATATCAAACAAATATAACTATTCCAAAGATAGAACTGACAAAAACAATAGAATATATTGTCCACTTAAACCAAATATTTTGATGTTGGGTTTTGGTAAAGTCTGGTGTCTGGCTTATTCTATAGCTGAATTGAAGATGGTAAATTATGAAGATGCTGAGATTGCTAGTCAGTTACTGTAACTCTTATTCTTCCCCCAAACAATGTATAATTAGAATTCCAATTCCAGACAATTTCACAATGAAATTTTTCAGTATGTGCATTTTATGTATGAGAGAGAGGCTGTTTTACTTTTCCCAGCTTTCCAAGAATAAAGAACTCTGTAATTGACCCAATCAATGTCAAAAATTACTATATCAAATACTATAGCTAAGTGCAGCCTTACATGATACTAATTGAAGAAGAAACTAGACTCTGGTACCATCTCATTATCTGCAGTGAAGTGACCACGATCCAGTAGGATTACATTACTTAAATTGTGAATTCCACAAGAAAATAATAGGTATTCCCTTCACAAAAGGGTTCTGTGGTGAAAAATATGTGGTTAAGTAAATTTAAATATGTTTCTTTGTTTAAGAAATCATTACAGTCTTTAAGGAAATAGTATGTATTATGAATCTTCAAGAAGAAAAATATGCAATATTTTTCATATTTATTTCCCTTTTAACACAGTTTTCATAGAATATTAATAGCAAGTCCAAGTGCAAATGCTCTGGAGAGCACAGTTTGACAGCAACACTCTTAACAACTGGTGGTATCATGGGTATTTACAGTAATAATGACACAATACTCTTAAATAATATTTTTTTTTACTCTTTCATAATCCTTGCATAGTACTAATTCTTACTTTATTTGTTCCTGGCACTGTTCTAGGCATTTTTCTTTCACTAAGTCATTTAATCTTTTTAACAATCTTGTGAGATAAGTAATATTAATATCTCCCTTCACATGTTTAGATAACATGTCCAGTGTAACATAGCTTGTTTGTGTTAGAGCAGGAATTTAGAACCCAGGCCATCTCACTACAGTGTTTGTGGATTTAACCTGCAACAAGAACTCGTGGGCAAATATTGAAGCCTGATAAAGGCAAGAATAAACTAAGAAAGTAAATCAGTGTTTCTTAAGTATTTTTTAATCATGGACTCATTTGAGAATTTAAAGCAAGCCATAAAATTTATCCTGATGATAATGCATACCCATATATGTATAAACATGGATATATGATTTCTGGGGCATTGCCAATTTCCTAAAATATTTAATGAAGACCAGGTTGAAAATCACCAACTTAAGTACTTTTATATAAAGTATGTTAAGGTATTTAGAATCAAAATGGAGTCACTTGTGTTAAAAAATAAATAAACCCTAACAAATCAAGCCAGGGAAGGCCATGAAGGTGAAGTTCTTGTACACAAATGCCCAATAACAAGAATTATCAAAAAAGACCCTGCTAAACCCAACCTTGCACAGAGACAATCGCAATCTTATACAAAAAGTATTTCTGTGAGGACATCTGCACAGCAATGCCTGTTCAGTCTCAGACTATTGTTATTGATCCTTGTAGCCAAGGATAATTATCCCCAAACAATGATGTAATCCTCCACTATTTTTCTTCTAAAAACTTTTATTTTCCTTTACCTCCTTGATTATGCACATAGTTTACCATGGCATGCGTGTTCTCGTTGTAATTCCCTATTCCTGATTAAACTCATTATTCTTTTAGAGAGCTTCTCTTTGTTTGTTATTTAGGTTGACAAATATGACTAAATTAATGGGTGCCAGATCAAGTAAAATTATAACAGCAGATTAGTGTGTAGTGGAAGAATGAGCAATTTTTGAGGTTAAGGTCTGGGAAAGACAAACTATACCATGCTATTCAGTGGACTGGGATGTCATCCAGACTGATTTTTTTTGTTTGCTTGTTTGCTTGCTTTGACAATTTCTGTCCCCTTTTCTGTTCATTTTTTCAAAAATTCTTTGGATAACTGCTTATCCTTATACTGAACCAAAATAGTTGTTGATAATCTAGTGGGATAGGGCCGACCTCTGGTTTACTCTGTGTCACTGACTTGTTTAAATTTATATGATTTTTATGTTTTTTGTTTCAATTTGATTCAGATATTAATTTCTTCTTATAAGAAAGATGTAAGTTAAAATTCTAATATTCTAAATCAAAACAGTAAAATAAACTTAACATAAAATTAAATATGTTTTTATTTCAATATCCAATCAAGAGAGCATTAAAATTAGGCATTTTAAAAATATGTATGAATGTACTATATTAGTAGAACAGGACTTGACTATGCCAAAAGCATACAATTCATTTATGATACAATATTTAATACTTTCAGAATAATGATTAAAATGTGGATTACTTGAATGAAGCCTGGTATAATGAAATGACATGAAAATTGTAGGAAGACAGATCTGGGTTCAAAATCATTTATCCACTTAGCAAATATCTATTGAATATGTTATGGGTAGTGTAAATCTTATACAATTAAGAGCTGAGATTACATCTTGTGCCTCACCAAGTCCTTCAAGTACCCTGAATTCAAATAGTTTATTACCTATTGTCTATCTGGGGCAAATTACTCCACTTTTATTTCTTTATGTGAATAGGAATAATAATTTACATTTGCCTAATGGTCTCTAATAATTATTAGTTGTATTTAAATAACATGGCAAGAGAAATATTGCATTTCCTCACTCATAAGTGGTTGTTAGAAAAATGAAAGGAAGGAAGGAAGGAACGAAGGAACGAAGGAAGAAAAAATACAGAAAGAAAGAAAAAAAACAATAATATGTTGAACTCTCAGAAGGAGAGAGCAGAACTGTAGTTACCAGAGGTGGGAAAGGGGGAGAGGGAGAGAGGTCAGTGAGAAGTTGGTTAATGGACCCAAAGAATGACTATGTATTGTAATGATGAATATGCTACTTGTGCTGATTTGATCATCACATATTGTACACAAGTATTGAGAGTCAACCCTGTACCCCACAAATATGTATTATCAATTATCTTTCAATAATAATAATAATAATAATAATAATAAAAGACTTACCGTAAAGCTACAGTAATTAAGTTAATGTATTATTGGCAAAAAATAGACATGTGGATCAACTGAAGAGAGTACAGAGTTCAGAAATAGATCCAAATTTACTTGCTAAATTGGTTTTTGACAAAGAGGTCAAGCAATTCAATGGGGAAAGGTTAATCATTCAACAACTGGTGCTGGAAATTAATATCCATGTGGAAAAAAATAAAATAAACCTCAACCTTTATCTCATATCATACGCAAAAACTAACTCAAAATTTATCAACAATCTCAATGTAAAAGTTTAAACTATCAAATTTCTACAAGTATACTGTCCATTGTTTCAGTTACTAGCAACATGTAATTACTGTGCACCTGAAAAGTGGCTAGTCCTATTTAAGATGTGTTAAAATTGTAAAATACACACCAGATATCAAACACAGTATCACAAATGTAAAGTATCTAAATAACATTTATGTTGTTTATATGTAGAAATAACACTATTGTGCATATGTTAGATTCAATAAAATACTGTATTGAAATTAAAAATAAATAAATAACGTACCAACATACAGACAGAAACTCATTGGGGTCTAGCACCGTGTCTACGGCTCAATGGCTATCTGTTGAATGATTACATAGATGAACAAATAAATAGTTGTTATGAGAGTTAAAAAATGTAAAATATGATTTGGCATGTACCAGAGCCTGGTGCATAGTGATCACTGAAAATAGATTTCTTCTTTTTCTTTTTCTTTTTGTTTTTTTGTCGTTTTTTTGTGACCGGCACACAGGTCAGTCCTATATAGGATCCGAACCCGCTGCGGGAGCGTCGCCGCGCTGCCAGCGCTGCACTCTACCAAGTGCGCCACGGGCTCGGCCCCTTCTTTTTCTTTATGTATAATATCACAATGGCTAGGAAGCCTCAAGTTAACAATAGGATTCCATATGCATACCAGTTGCTAAACTAGAGGGTAAGGAACAGCTCTGGGTAAACAATGTATTTTTCTGAATGTCCCCTCAGTGCTTGTCTTACTCCTATAAGTAGTGTTCTCACTTCATATGTTTATGTGTAAAGAAACAGTGATTTATCAAATTTCTGCTCTAGAAAAAAACCTTGCTTTGAGTGCCATGAGAGCTCACAGTACAGGGAAGACCAAATTCCTCTCAAACAGAATAGTGTTTTAGAGAAGACGAAACAAGCTCAATCCTCAAAAAAACTACCAAGGAAAAATATAATTAAATATGGCTTTGCAGTGCCAAAAGGAATACCAGAACAATGGGCATGTCTGGAACTAGGTGGACACAGCTAGAAGAGATTCTTAGAGATGAAATTGCTTTTCTCTCACTCAATATGATATCCATTTATTGAGCATCTAGTACTGTAAAAGTTATTTCCCATATGATAGTTTATTCATCCCCACAATAACCCACACTATGTATTATCCTTTTATAGATTATAAAAGGATATTAAAAGTAAAAATGAGAGAGGTTAAATATTTTTTCAAGATCACACATTTTAAAATAACAGAGCCAAGATTTGAGCACAAACTTCATAACCATGCCATAGCCATCAGCTTTGGTAGAAATATAAGAAACACAGATTAGATGATTTTTAGTTAAATATAAGTGAAAAACTGCCTCAAATTAACACACACATTATAGAATTAACTGCTTTACACATTGGGATTCTGGAAGTAGGGCAACCTGCACACTTGGTAGAGACAATGGCTCAGTCATGTCAATGCCAAGTATCTTTCTTCTTTGTTCAGCTCCCCAAGATGTATTTTTCTTTCTTTTTTTCTCAGTAGGCTTTATTTTTTTAAAAAATAGTTGAGGTTCACAGCAAAATTGAGAGGAATTCATAGAGATTACCCATATACCTCTGACACCCCCTCCCGTCTCCCCCATTATAAATACTCCTCATCTGAGTGGTACATTTGTTATAATTGATGAACCTACACTGACAGCATAATCACCCAAAGTCCATTGTTTGTCCATTCTACGGACTTGGGCAAATGTATAAATGGCATGTATCAACTATTACAGTTTCATACAGAGTATTTTCACTGCCCTAAAAATCCTCTTTATTCCATCTGTTCATCGTTAACCCCCACTCCCAACCTCTGGCAACCACTGATCTTTCTACAATCTCCATAGTTTTGTCTCTTCTAGAATGTCATATCGTTGGAATTACATGGTATGTAGCTTTTCCAGATTAGTTTCTTTCACTTAGCAATATGCATTCAAGCTTCCTTAATGCTTTTTCATAGCTTGATAACTTCTTTCTTCTTAGTGCTGAATGATATTTTATTGTCTGGATGTATCACAGTTTAACTATACTCTTACCTAATGAAGGACATCTCGGTTGCTTCCGCATTTTGTCAATTATCATTAAAGCTGTTATAAAAATCTGTGTGCAAGTATTTGTGTTGACATAAGTTTTCACTTCCTTTGGGTGGATGACAAAGAGCACCACTGCTAGACTGTATGGTAAGAGTATGTTTAGTTTTGTAAGAAACTGCCAAACTGTCTTGCAAAGTGGCTCTACCATTTTGCATTCCCACCAGCAATAAGTGAGAGTTCCAGTTGATCTACGTTCTAACCAGCATTTGGTGTTGTCAGTATTCTATAGTTTGGTCATTACAATAGGTATGTAGTAGTATCTTCTTTTAATTTGCATTTCCCTGATGACATATGATATAGATCATCTTTTTATATTCTTATTGCCATCTGCTTATCTTCTTTGGTGAGGTGTCTGTTAAGGTCTTTGGCCCATTTTTTAATTGGGTTGTTTGTTTTCTTATTGTTGAGTTTTAAGACTTGTTTGTATATTTTGGATAACAGTCCATTATCAGATGTGTGTTTTACAAATATTTTCTTCCAGTTCCTGCCTTGTCTTTTCATTCTCTTGACATTTTCTTTTGCAGAGCAGAATTTTAATAAAGTCCAGCTCATCAATTATTTCTGTTATTGATTGTGCCTTTGGTGTTGTACCTAAAAAATGATCGCCATGGAGGTAAACACAGTATTTAAGTTACTCCACCCTGAGACAATATTTCCTCTGGTTTATCTAAAAGAGTATTAATAAGGCATTTCCCCAGAGTACAGATGATCTGAATGTCATAATGATATAGATTCTGACATGTTTGTGCTCAAGTTCTGATGATGCCATTTTACAGCTGCATTATTTTGGACAGGTAACAATTTATCTCTGGCTATGTTTCCTCATTCGTAAAATGCTAATAAGGGTAGTAGCTGCTTTGCTCTGTTGTTGTAGAAAAGATGGAATGTGATAATGTATATAATCCTCAGTAAAATGCCTGGCATTTGTAAACTCAGTGAATGACAGCTATTAATTTGGTTCAGATTAATCAAGTGTTAGACTTCCTAAGATTTTATTCAAGTCTATCCTGCAAGGCAATCTATCTGCTTGTTATTTCTATCTGATATTATGTGTGAATTACTCCTACTCAGTGTCATCATTTCTATCTATGAAGAATTAAAAGAGGAGTGATAGGAACAGAGTAAACAACAAGTTGTTTTGGCATTCTTATAAACAGGCTTTCATCTTTGATTTGCTTTGCTGTGCCAAGCATTTGTTTATTTGCATAAAGACAAAAATAAAAGCTACTAAAGGCCACATGCTATACAATCAGAGGAAAACTTGGCATGGCTTTGAAAGTTTATGATCAAAGCACTGCGGATGCATGTTAGGGGTGCCCAAGAATCTTTGGTTTCATGAAGAGCTGATGATGGATTACTTGTGACATTAAAGAGCTTTCATTTAAAAGCACAATAAAGCATGGACTAAAGAAAAATCTAGCATAATATGTTCAAAAGTACTTGATCACTCTTATTTATCATTTTGTGAGGTTATTACCTCTACCGACCTTCAAACATAATCAGCTTCACCTATATAGTAATATGTGTAGGTGTTATTTAGAATCTTTTCAGTAAGAGAGAATTTCTGGACTTAAACAAAACTTAGTCTTCTCTGCATCTGCCACCCCTTATCACCTTGGGCAAGCTGCTTAACATCTATGAGAATTTGTTTCCTCATTTGATAAATTGATATTATAAAATAGATCTCAAGATTTTTGAAAGCGTTAAGTATATATAAAGCATGTAGAGTACACAGTAGGTGCTCAATAATCACATACGTTATATTTTTATATGGTTATTTGTTCATGTATATCACTTGTTAAGGAAGAGACTATTCCTGACTGGCCTATGCAGTGTACACTGTTTTGATTTCCTTATACTCTGCCCACATCTTGGTGTCTAGTCCTACTATGTTAAATAGCTTCCACTAGATTATGCCGATGTAAAAACTACCCCCATGTTTTTGTGCCTTGAAAGGACGATTAGTTTTTCACATACGTTGCATGGAGGCCACTGGAGGTTGGCTGTGGCTCTGTTCCATGTGTCTTCCCATGCTGGGGCCCAGACTAAAAAGGCAATCCCTGTCTGGAATATGCCATGTTTGAGGCATAGAGAAAGAACAGGAGAAACAAGCAGTGCTCTGAAAGGTTATATTCAGATTTGTTGCCCCGGAAACAGGGCAGGAACGTGTGCTCCTCCCACAAGAAGGCCTCTCCAGGGACAGGATAGGGGTATGGTGGAGATTGCTGCTAGGGGAGAGGGCAGTGGATGAACGTATAATCTTCTCACAGGACAGGGGTTTGCTGATCAGTGAGCACGGTAATATAATCTGTGACCTTTATTGACCCTCCTCAAGTCTCTCGGTCAGAGTGAGTCACTCACTGTATTCCAGCACTCTGACCTTTACTTGTTTATGAGAGAAAGAAAACAGGAATTCTGACTAGGGGGTGATACACACACACACAAAAAAGACTTGGACATTGAAAAAATATATTGGCAAGATAAATACAAAAAGATTGTTATAAATGCAAACAAAATGTTTTAGGTATGCACATCATTTGTTATACATCGTTTGGTAAGTTCCTTCCTTAAACTATTAAGACTTAAAATTATCTTACCAGTACCTACATGCCACTCACTTTACAGAGAAGAGTCTTTCTGAGATTGCATATACATTGTGCAACTGAACCCACTTGGGTTTTCTTTACTACGAAATGTATACATTTCTCTAGGTCATCACACTTTTTAAAGAATCAGTCATATTTGTTTTGATAAACCATAAGGCATAATTCTTTTCAACAATTCACCATATCAGTCCTCTTGGTTATTTCTTTTTTTTTTTTTTTTGCTATTGCAATTTCACTACGTATTTGTCGAATTATTGTCTTTGGATACATTCTAAAATGTCACGCCATTATGCCAAATTGTGCACCTTTCACATTTCTTGATAAGAAGCACCAGTGTCCCTCCTGAAAAATATCAATGCTCATTTTCTTCAGAGGTTCCTTTCCTCTATACTATTCATTTTGGTCCTCATTAATCTGAAGGTGAAGAATGTATACTTCTGGTTGCTGATGAGTTGATTGTTTCATAAATATATTTGTATTATATATAGACATATATATATATATATGTGCACAAACACATATATCCACATATAAATGTGTGTGTATATATATGTATATTTCTTTTCTTCTGAATGTCTCATCATGCCCTCAGCCCAATGTTCCACAGGTGAGTTTTTCTTAAAATAACAAGTAACAACTATATTGCCATTACTATATATGTTTGAGGCAGACTCTGTCCTAGGAATGTTCTAGACACTTAGTACATGTATTAGTTCATTTCTGTTGGCTATAACGAAAATACCTGGAACTGAGTAATTTGCAAAGAAAATGATATTTATTGTTTACAGTTTGGAGGGTGGGAAGTCCAAAGTCCAGGGAAAACATCTGGCAAAGGTCTTGGTCATGACAGCGACACAGGAGTCGCACATGGCAGAATGGCAGAGCTGAGAGAGAGTATAACCTCCTCCTTTACTCTCCTTTTAAAGCCACCGGGAGCACTCCCATTATTCTAAGAATGGATCAATCCATTCAGGAGGGTACAATACTCACAATCCAATCACCTCTTCAAGGCCCCGCCTTTCAATTACCATAGTAAGATTTCCCACCCTCAGTAATTACAGTGGGAATTAAATTTTGGGGGGAACATTCAATCCAAGGCAGTACATATCATTAATCCTTACAATAACCTTAAGAGTAGGTGCAATTATGGGTCTCATTCAAAAGACAAGAAAACAGAAATATAGAGTGGTAAATTGTCAAAGCTCTTGTTAAACTTTTTTTTTTATTTGAACCATATGTTTCAAATCAATATTACATGTTTATTTTATAATTTTGCTAATATTATTAATAGTATTTTTCATACAATATTAAAAAATATAAAGCTATTTTATAACATTCTAAGGATCAAAGTTGTGTAATTAATTTCCTATGGTTTTAAGCATTATTAAATTTCTAAAAATGAAAATATAATTAATCCAGAATTTATTTTTAAATATGGTGTGATATAAGGACTTATGTTAAGTGAAATAAGCCCGGCAAAGAAAGAGAAATACAGAATGTCCTCACTTATAAGTGGGAGCTAAGAAAGAAAGACCACAATAAAACTTTCCGAAGGAGAAAACTAGCTTATAGTTACTAGAGCTGGGAAAGTAGGAGGAGGACAGGGCTAGGGAATAATTGGGTAAGAGACACAAAGAATAATTATGATTTGTAGTGACGAACATGCTAATAATATTTATTTGATCATCACATACTGTACATGAAAACTGATAGTCAACTCTGTACCCCATAAATATGTATAATCAATTATGCTTCAATTCAAATAATAAATTTTAAAAAATGACCACATAAAGAAGGACTTAATTTTAATAAAAGGCTGGCCAAATTTCTAGATATTATTTATTGAATAATATTTTTATTTTTACTATATTGACTGCCGTCTTCATTATATCATTCATTCTTTCACACTTCAGTGTTTTCTTGTATATCCCATTATACTCAATGCATGTTTCCCTGCTGGTACAACATCATTTAAATTTTTGTCACTTTATGCCATGCACTGTACCTTATGCAAATCTCTTTTTCTTCCTCTCCTTTTTAACTGTTTCTTAAACATTTTTCATATTCATAGACCATATAAGTTTATCAAGATTAATCAAAAAACCTAAAACAGCATTTTTTCAATTTTGTTAAATGTATAAATTATTTTGAAGAAGTATAAACACTTCTGTCATCTTGTCTTCCTGTGCAAGAACATTATCTCTCTATTTACTTGCCCTAAAATTTATGTTGATTAAGATTGTGGGTTTTTTTTTTATATTGTACATATTTTATGAAATTGTTTCTTAGTTTTTAATTTTCCCTTTTTTCTATTTTGCATCATATCTTTTCAAGCAAATGTTCTAAAATTATAATCAATTTATAACAAAGTTTATTTTTGAAAAATTTCTGACTCTGCCACTGTTTTACAGATATTATTTTTGGTTAGAAATTATTTTCTGCTGCAGAAAATTATGATTTGAACTCCTCCATTCTAATTAATTATGCTGTTTTTTATCTTTGCAATTGCAAGGTCAAGCAATTTAACTAATTTTAAATAGCAGTGATGAATGTAGTCTTATTTTATCTGATTAATATGCTTCTATTGTTTCACCATTAAGTAGCATTCTGGTCCTTAATTTAAGACATTTTTATTTCTTCCTAATGTGAAATAAATATCTGTATATATTTATTATAACATAAATTTATTTTATTAGAAAAGGAAATTTAATTTTATAAAGGTCTTTGAAATTATAGAATGTATGCTTTTTTATTTTCATTCTGCACAGAACACGATGTGTGCTTTTAGCAATTGGATTGCAAGTTCAATTCAAGATAGTCTTCTTCCATTATATCATTGATTATGATTTCCTTTCCACTTGGTTTTTTTACACTCTCTCTGTACTGGCATTTCTCCCTATGGGGGCATAGATAAATATCTCTAAGTTTTTCTCCTAGACTGGACAAGTTTTTGGAGACCAAGAGAGAAAAAGACACATTTAAATGCAAGGATCATATTGCCAGCAAGGAACATTTCCATTTGATAGTGGTCTCAAGATAATAATAAAGTATACTGAGAAAAAGGATAGGATGAATATGTAGTGAGAATAAATAATCAGCTATTTTTACAACTATGCCATTACTAGTGCCCATATTGTAGATATTATAAAATAAACAAATGCTTTTGTTCTTCTAGAGAATGTTAATTCCTGAGGGAGTTGGAAGCCAGATGAATAGTACACTTCTAGTTTTCAATAACAAAGTTCAACTGAGCCCACCAAGTCCAGCAGCTTCATTGGGAGATATTTCTGAATTCTTCCGATTTATCAGAACTAGATCTCAGGTCTTGCCTGATCATCTTTGTGTCATGTGTTTTCAAAATGAATAAAAGGCTTCTCTACCCATCTAGAATGAATAATTGTCAGTATATATGTCATAGAACCACTTTATTGAGAACAGAGGGAATACAGTCAAGGATGGGGATTATAATTTTACTCTAAGCACATGTCTCACAATGTCATTTGAACACCAAGCCATCTTCATTCCCCGTCCGAACTCCTTATTGTGTTCATGGTTATTCCTCATCTGGTGAGTCTAGCTATCTTTACTCTGCTGCTGAATGGCTTCAAAATGTCCCCTACTCTATTTACTATGGCCACTGGTCTTCTCACCATAATTTCTATCCTCAGCCTGGAGTGAATGTTTCCCTCCCACCAGTGACTAGCTCTTTGTACATTTCCCAAAGGACATGCTGAATCTTCCTGTGCTTCATAGGAACTTACCTCGAGAAATTTAAGTTGTTTTCCTCTCGAGCAGTGTCAGAAAACCATAAAATGACAAACTTAAGATCAAAAGTATTTCTTTTTTATAACAAGAAATTGGTTTTCCAGGAACAGCTTAGACATCTTCTCAGTATCTGACATGTGAAAGCATGAATATCTACCATACTCATGATATCTGCTACCTTTGAATACCTGCTGTAAGGGTGTGGCCCCCCAAGGCTGCAGCCCCCCAAGGCTGCAGGAGCACAGGGGTGCATAGGGCAGAGTGAGCAGTCGGAGGCAGCAGGGAGATTACCTGTGGGCATTGCCACTGGCCTGGCAGCCCGAGGGACAGCAGGGACAGAAGAGATTAGGATAGGTCTGGCACCTTTTCTTTGTTTTCAGAATCTTAATTTGTATATCTCACTCCCCAGTTATGAGCCCCAGTTTTCTGTCAGTATTTTTCACAGTAGGCCTAGGTCTTCATGCAAGTAAATGACATACTGGTCCACAGGGATATTCTAGTATTCTCAAAGTGGGCTTTCCATTTAAGTTTCATCTTCTTTACCAATATTTTACTTTGTGTTTATCTGCCTTCTCTGTTTACAGGAACATGTCTTCACCTGAAGTCATTCTTGCCTTCTAGAACTGTTCTAAAGGTCATACATACATTCATTGATTAGACTAGGTGAATCAACAAAGGTTAATATGAGATGTAGCTTTGCCACAGCCATGTTTAATCTTATGATAACATGGCTTCGCTGTTGGAAAACACCTTCACAGAAATGATCTCATTTGATCTTTACAAGAGCACTGCCAATTGTATTTGATTTTACAGGGGAAAATCCAAGTAAGGCTCAAAGAAACTAAATGACTTGTCCTTAGTTGCATGCCATTGAGTGCAATACCTGGGGTTTCCCCTCAGGCTTTTAGTCTCTCATTACTAAACTATTCAGTTTTCAAACTGGACTTTTGTACACCAAGCATTATCTTCATGGTTTCAGTCATTTCTTATTTAAAACTATAGTATTTTTTTTAAAGTAAACTCATCTTTTCCATCCCCAAATGGTTTCTTCTATTATACTGTCAATATTCTCCTAAAAATCTGTGAGCTTTACCTAGCCCTTAACTCTTCCCTACACACACATGTATGCACACTTGTCAAGTCCTAATTATTTTCCTTATAAATATTTATTGAATTTATCTCACTGCCTACTACTGCTACTTTCATTACCCTAGTTCTGAACCTTGTAACTCCTCACAGGAATAACAGCACCATCTTCCCAATTGGTCTTTTCTCCAAAGATTTCCTGTCACCAGCAGAGCATGGTCAAAGCTTGTTAAAAAAGATACAAGACCCACTATGAACTGATGGCTTTCTGTCTCAGCAGTCTCATCGTCTGCCTTCCTTGACTCGCAGTCTGTGCTTGTGAAACCCTGAGTTACCTGCATTTTCCTCCGTGCACCCAGCTCTTTCTCATCTGTAACTCTCCATCTGCTTTTTCTGTTATAGAAGCTTCTTCATCTTCTTCACATGTCTCATTCCCTCGTGTTCACACATTGCCTTCATTGTGCAGCCTTCACAGGCACTGCCAGTTACTGTGTAAGGGACCCTTCTTGGTGTTGCTACAATGCCACAATACAATGTGCATGTATCTATTGCTGAGCTTACAACATTACTTTTTAAGATTTATATTGATGGAGATCTCAACCATGGAAGAGACCATTCTTGTAAAACGTCTGGTGATCATACACTTTCTAAGAAGGAAAATTTCTTTATCCAAGATGTTGAAATCTGAGCTTTTGAATAAATACAATGCTCTGTGTCTTAGCAGAATAATGGCCCAAACCTGACAGGGACAAGCATTGTTTGGAAAGTTCAAGAAGCAATACAATGTAACATGTCACTCAGGCTTTGAAATTAGTCTATCACCATTTATTACACCTATAATTTTGAAATTTATTTTTCAGATCATGTTCCTGTCTCAGAATTCTTTAGGTTTACATCATGGCCTGGATCCATGTACCATAATAATAATTTGGGTTTTGTCAGAACTTTGGCAGCATAGATACCACTTTATTCTGAACTTGCATTATCTCAGTCTCCTAATGGGATGGTGCTCTTTATTTGAACCTATTTTGGTTTCTTTTATCTATCTATCTATCTATCTATCTATCTATCTATCTATCTATCTATCTATCTATCTGCTATATTGATTCTTTTACAAGAGCAGTTTAATTGGGGCATTGAGAAAATGAAGACTAGATACTTCTGTATCTGTTATAGAAGCTTCTTCATCTTCTTCACATGTCTCGTTCCCTCTTGTTCATACGTTGCCTTCATTGTGCAGCCTTCACAGACACTGCCAGTTACTATGTAAGGGACCCTTCTTGGTGTTGCTACAATGCCACAATACAATGTGCATGTATCTATTGCTGTGCTTACAACATTACTTTTTAAGATTTATATTGATGGAGATTTCTACCATGGAAGAAACTTGTATTTCAGATGTTCTCTGATTAGAATACTGTCTAGGGATATGTATCGAGGTCAAGTTGTACACAAAAGTGACATGTTTTTACTGCCATCTTTCCCATGTTGTTATGTATCTTGTAAGAGTGTACGCGAATCTAAGAAGCCTAGAAGAGCCAAATTATTAAAATAAACCTCTTGTAATTCATAAAGTCTGTGCATTGAGAGAAGGGTATATATAAGAGAAAAATGCAATTGATTTTTAATATTGTACAAAACCATTACATACTATGCAGAAACATATTCATTAAAGGTTTTTAAAGTGTAGATTAAACAAGTAGTGATGATTTAAACACTTAATGCTATGCAGAAATATTTTGTGGATTGTTATATAAGAGATGAAAGTATTTAATACCTTGGAGAATTTGTTGGAGCTGTGGGTGGGATGTGAACACATTAATCTTTTTCTCACCTGAAATAAAAGCATGCAGGTTTCCAGTAATTAAAAATGTGGTAACACCTTTTGGGGAAATAATTAAATTTGGATAATCAGGGGAATGTACACACACATAATCAATAAATATTATACATATTCACAAATATATATATATATATATACACACATACTATATACATATATGTATGTGTGTGTATGTATTAGTCACATGAGCCTGAATCATACTAAAATCCTACTGTTTTACTACTATTTTCCTGACTATAAGATATGATTGATTTCACTGGAAGACTCAATACTTATTAAGTGGACCTACATTAGAATATTTTTCTCTTCTAATGTTATATTATCAGAGTATTATATATATTCTAATTTTACATTTTTAGATGTGTATGTCAATTTAATATTTTTTTCTCCATCTTTTGTAATATTCTTCATCTTCCAATCAAATCACCTCATCTCTAATTTTATGTAAAGTATCCAGTACATTGTGTGGAGTGGGGTTCTATGTTTAGGAGAATGAGAGACTTGGTACACCTTATTGTCTTTTTTGTAAATGTGGTTGGGACCTGCAAGTCCTTTCTGCTTTCTGCAAGGCCAGCATTCTGCTATCAAATTCCTTTAAGTCAAGAGTGTAACTCAATCTAAAAACCAAATGCCTCATCTGCTAATTAATGGCATCTGCAGATTTCAAGCCTTGAATTTTCTTTGATTTATTTCATGTTCAGGCTTAAACTGTTCTTTAGGGAAGCAAGTATCCTTATTTCATCAATCTTAATAAAGATCAATTTATTCAAATCCCCGCAAGAATTTGAGCATCTCACATTTAAAACATAGTGATTATTCCTAATCCTCGTTAAGCAAATCACTGTAACTGTCATGTCATTGACTTCTAGAGGAGTATATTCAGGGTTAGAAAATTTTTTTTTTCTGGCTTGAAAGTATCCCAGTGTAATGAACCTGGCTCTAGACCAATGGTTCTTATAATCATGATATAAGCGTAAGCATCAGAATCTCCTGGAGGACTTATTAAAACACAGACTGCTGGACCCCTTCCCGAAGTATCAGATTTAATAGGTCTGGGGTGGAGCTCAAAATCTGCATTTCTTTCAGGTTTCCAGGCAATGCTGATGCTGTGGTGCCAGAACTGCACTTTGAGAACTATGGCTCTAGATCAAAAACCTGACCCTCTTGTTTCTTAATCTTTACCTCATGTGACTCCAAGTTTCTCATCATCCCCTGTAACATAGTCTAATGCTCATAAGGGGCACACACCTGCTAGGCAGCTAAGCTATGAGATAGGGAACACACAAATGGTCAATGGTCAGACCATACCTAACAGTAAAACTCTGCCCTAGAAACTCTGCAGCAACCAGCCCAGGAAGTCGAACCACAGCTTCCAGAGCAAGTAGCCCAGAATGTCAGAACCTGGGCATGAACTTCCAGCTTTTCTATTTTGCTCCTGCTTCTACCCCAGGACCAACCAGAGAAAGCCAGCCACATATGCTCCCTAAACCAAGCTCAATTCTAATTAGCCCACCTCCAGCTTCTACATGTCAATAATCTCCAATTTGGGAACACCTGCAACTTTCCCTTTCTTTTCACTATAATGTTTTTCCATTTTCCTGCCTGCCTTTGAATGTTTGTGGCTTACTCCTTTGCTATGGAAAACTCTGAATATTTATGAATATTTATGCAAAACTACTTAGTGTCTTTGTCTTCACATTTGGTGTGTCCTTATTTATTTCCACAGCTATGACTGAAACAAAACTTTTAAGTTTAGTAGTACTTCTTTCTACCCCATCACAGCTACCACCAGCAAAGATAGGAAGAATGTCAGAAATGCATTTTTTTCCAAGCATGTCTCTTGGTCTTATACAGGAACCAAAGATAACTATAGATGTTATTACTATTTTATTAGAAAAATTTTTAAAACATCTTATAGGTCAGACATTGTTTATTTCCTGGGGGAAATATAGATAAGTTGCTTCTGAGGAGATCACATTTTAGGGTGAAAAATATGTATTATACGGCAACAGAGGTACAAAGTGTTATAATCATGCATATAGGGGCACATAACCCAAACTAATAAGGAAATGAGAAGATCATTCAGAGCGGATGAAGCAGAAAACGGGTATTAGGAGGATACATTCTAAGTATTCTAAGGAGAGCGTAGGATTCTAAGGAGAGTGGACAGTACATAAGCCTCCCCACAAAGAAAACTGCAGGCTCAAATGGCCTCATTAGAATCTTTGGCCAAACATCGAAAAATCAAATTATACCAATTCTACACAAAGTTCCTAAAAATTGTACCCAAACCAGACAGCTGTGTTACAAAGAAAGAAAACTATGGACATAAGAGAAAACATCTCGTTTGAATATGTATGCAAAAGTTCATAGCAAAATCTCAGTAAATTAAATTCCACAATATCTAAAAAGAACACCAGGACCTAGAAAATTATCTCAGGAATGCAAGGTTTTTAACATTCCCAAATCATTCAATGTAATTCATCCTATTAATATACTAAACTAAACAAAACAAAACAAACTTGTGATTACTTCTATAGATTCTAAAAGGCATTTGACAAATCTAACATCCATCCCTGATAAAAATCCTTAGCAAACTAGTAGAATAGAATTACTTCAACTTGAAAAAGACTATCTACAAAAATTCTGCAGTTTACATCCTACTTAATAATAGAATATTTAATGTTTTCCCCATTATATCAGGAATAAGGAAGGAAATCTTCTCCAGAACTTTCATTCATCCTTGTACTGAAGTTTCGTTCATCCTTGTACTGAAGCACTTCCTTCCTATGTTGAAAGGAAGAACTTAAATTATTTTTATTTATAGATGATATGATATTCTACCAAAAAGCTAATGAAACTAATACATGAGTGTAGGAAGTTAAAAGGATATAAGATAAATATTTGTATATTTTATATTCATTGTAAAAATCTATTGTAGATTTTTACAATAAATATCAGATATATATTTGATGTATATACCAGCATCAAACAATCAGAAATCAAAATTACCAGCAACAAACAATCATTGACTGAAAAAATATATACTATTTAATATAAAATCAAATTGTTAAATACCATTTAAATTAGCATGGAACAATTGAAGTTCAAAACCTGTAGACTGAAAATTATAAAATATTGCTGAGAAAAGTTAAAGAAACTTTAAATAATTTATAATATATCCTATTCATAAATTGAAAGACAATATTTGTAGAAGATAATTCCCTCCAAATCGATCTATAGATTCAGTGCTATCCAAATCAAAATCAAAGCAGGCTTTTTCATAGGAATTTCATAGATAAGCTAATTCTAAAATTCATATGGAAATGTAAGGAATTTGGAAGAGCCAAAAATACTTTGAGAAAGAACATATTTGGAACTTAACTGATATCAAGCTAGTATTAAACTACAGTAATCAGACAGTGTGGAACTGGCATCAAGTTAAACAAGTAGACAGATAAAACAGAGTAGATTCCAGAAACAGATTACATATATGATGGTCAATTGATTTTCCACAATTATGTAAAGGGATATATACTGGATATTCATATGTAAAAATGGACTTTGATCTGTATCTAACATCATATATTATAATTAACAGATTATAAATTTAATGTAAAAGTTATAACTATAAAGCATCTATAGGAAAACTTAGGAGTAAATATTATGAACTTGGCTTAGATAATGATTGCTAAAATAGGCAACCAAATCATGATCCATAAAATAGTAAATTGTACTTAATCACCATTAAGAACTGTATTTTGAAAGAGAATGGTAAAAGAAAAATGAAAAGACAAACCGCAGATCAGGAGAAAATATTTGCAAAACACAATTTTCTGCTAATGGAGTTGTATTCACAATATAAAAGAACAATTAAAATTGATAATATAAAAATAACCATCCCCCTAAAAAGTACAAATGAGTTGAAAAGACACTGTTCAATCATACTTAGAACAAAATAATGCACACCGGTGTCAAATAAGCATGTAATATACTCAATATCATTAAGTAATAGGGAAATGTAAACTAAAGTCATATGAGATACCACTACACACATATTACAATGATTTAAATTACAAAGCCTGACCACACCACAAACTTGTTGGTGACGATAAGGAGCAACTGGAACTCTCTTAAACTGCTGATTTGGTACTTTTTAAAAAGTTAAACATGGACATACCATATGACCCAGCTATTCCACTCCTAGGTCTTTACAGAAAAGAAATAAAAGCATATGTTTATATAAAAATGTTTATAGCAGAATGTTTATAGCAGATTTTTTATATTCTTGCCAAAAATTGGAAGCATGCATGACATCCTTCAACAAATGAATGGATAACAAATTGTGCTATGTACATGGAATGGAAAAGTACTCAGTAACTGAAAGGAACATCCACTAAAACACATAGAATGTATGAAATAATTAGACTGAGTAAAGGAAGCCAGAAGGGGGAAAAAAGTACATAATATATGATCTCATTAACATAATTGTAGAAAATGCAAAGTAACCTTTAGTGACAAAATTCATATCAGTTATTGTCTGTAAACAGTGAAGGTTAGAGGCAGGGAGATGTGGGAAGGAGGAATGACACAGGGGGCCCGAGGAAACCTCAGGGGTAGGTGGTTTCTCTGTTTCTTGATTGTGGTTATATTTTTGCCTGTATATATATATATATATATATATATATATATATATATATATATATATATATATATATATATATATATATATATATATATATGTCAAAACATCAAACATCAAATTGGGCATTTCAAATATGTGGTTTATTTTATATAAATTATACTTCAATAAAGCTACTAAAAATAATCAAAAACCAAAACTTAAATGTGAAGGTGAGCCTAGAGACTCTTTCATATTATTTGTTTGATCTTGTTCAGGAGCACTAGAGCACCATTCTGTCAAATCTATGAAAATGTCCTGCTGCAGTTGTACACTTTTGTTCCACATAGTCATTGTTGATAGAACAGTTGTACGTGCTGTGGTGGGAGTATTCGCAGAGAACTGTCTGTATTTATTCTGTACCTTATATATACCCTTCTGCCTACAGAGAAGAGGCAACTAGAGAATGAGAAAGCAGAAGAATTCAATTAAACATCTGAAGTTTACATAATACACACACACATACATTATATACACACACATGCCATGCATCATGAAGATATATAATCCACACATACTGATTTATATTTTGGGAGTGTGAAGATCAAATAGTTGGACAAAAATCAGCTTGTTATTTTGTAAACTTATTATGGAAAAATGCATACTAAATACACAGGTATCACCTAGTAATTCATGATCTTTAATAGGATAAAAAATAATCAGTCTGCTTAATTACAGAGTATAAAACTATCTATTTACCATAAAGCTCTCTACAACATTTCTCTCTCAGAATAATATCTGCTATTAAAACACACATAGTGCTGTGTAAATGCTGATGTGTGCTGTTAATTAAGCAGTATGTTTCTCACCACAGAAGACAATGAATACCATGTAGCATTCGAGAGTTTTCCCAAAGTTGTAATTAAAAGTTGTATCATGAAGCTTAGGCACTATAAAGACAGCAAACAAAGAGAGAAATGACTCTTTGGTCCTTCATTCCTCCCTCCCCACCATGATACTAATAGGCCAATGAAAAATTGTTTTAATTAAAAGTCAGATTGCATGAATAATTGAATGTCTCATTTCCTCTGCTTTCAGCACTAGGGCATACAACATACTTGTGTCTGTAAGAGTCAGGTGTTTCACATTTCCCATTTTTCAATAAGAAAAAGGATGCCAGTTGAAGCCTGGGGATCTTTCATGCAATGA
The DNA here is from genome assembly GCF_027409185.1 of Cynocephalus volans. Classification (NCBI taxonomy): domain Eukaryota; kingdom Metazoa; phylum Chordata; class Mammalia; order Dermoptera; family Cynocephalidae; genus Cynocephalus; species Cynocephalus volans. Next base: position 16,752,176 of record NC_084468.1, read on the forward strand.
GAAGGTACAAAATGGTGTGATGACTAAGAATCGGGTATTAGCCAATAGGTATACTTGGCTTCTATAATAGACTTCAGCATATTCAGACAAATGTCCTGTGACAAACTCAGTAGATTTGCTCCAGTTAAGAATAATGTGCTTTCAACTCCTCTCAACAACTGGTGATTTTTAAGAAGTGACAATGGGCAGGAGTTAAAATCAAGATTTCTCAGCCTCAGTGCTATTTACATGTAGGGTGGGATAATTCTTTGTTTTGGGGGACTGTCTTCTGCATTCTGGGATGTTTAGGAGCGTCCCTGATCTCTACCCACTTCTTGCCAATAGCTCTCATTCCATATATGAAAACCAAAAATGTCTCCATACATTGCCAAATAGCCATTGAGGATGCAAAATTGCTCCTAGATGAGAATTAGTGAGGTAAACTATCCCTAGGTATTTATGCTGATATTGCCTATATTAAGCTTAAAAATGCCTTTACTCATTCTGAGATCTTATTATGCGATTCTTTTTCTCATCAATTTTTTTTTTTTTTTTTTTTGTCGTTTTTTCATGACTGGCACTCAGCCAGTGAGTGCACCGGTCAGTCCTATATAGGATCCGAACCCGCGGCGGGAGCGTCGCCGTGCTCCCAGCGCAGCACTCTACCAAGTGCGCCACGGACTCGGCCCTCTCATCAATTTTTAAATGACTTTACTTTTTTTTTTTTTACTTCTTCTTTGCTCTATTTTTTAAATGTTTTATCCACATACAATCAGCTTATTGACAAATCTCAATTTTGTCTGTAACCATAAAATGTTTATTTCTGATCATTGCTTTCAGCTATGTTATGTTGATGACTCCTTTCCTGCAGAGCAATTGGTCACTTAATGAAAGCTGAAGGCTGTTTCACAGGTTTTTGGTCATTTTTGTTTTAGTACTGATTAATATTCACCCAGCATTCTCCCCATATCAGATCCTAAGGTCTTCTTTACTGTCCCCAGTTCAGCTGTCTATGACTCTCGTTGAATAGGGGGTGCCAAGGGATTGGAGCTTCATTTCATCTCAGACACACTCCCCAGAGAGAGGAAAAAAAAAAAAAAATGGTTCCTTACTTGACTGGGAAAAGAGACCTTAACTCTTTCTTTGTTTCTATCATGTGTTTCAAAGAGATGGGATGTAACTCCTTGTGTCTTAATTTCAACAAATGGTCCCCAGCTCCCCAAGACTTGTGCGTCTCCTACTACTCTTAATGATAACTCCTCACTTGTTCCTGAATTCAAGCTCAGAGTCTTACTCAGCAATCCCCTGATTTGTATATTATTAGCTCGTGTTGCAAAGTCTTTCCAGCAAGTCTGTTGTTCACATTTTAATCTTACCTTCACGGTCCTCAACGTCAGAGCTGGAGGGCATATGACAGATCCCTCTTCTTAGAACCCATAAATTAGAGAAATGGCCCTACCCTCTCTGTTGTGCTGTCTCACCAGGCATCTTTATCTTGCCTCTTTCTGTAATCCTCAGAAGCATTAGGCAATCTTCCAGGTCAGTGACTTGGCAAATTTTAGATAGGAGATAATTACAACTTTCTATTTGGCAACAAAGAGGCACTTCACCCACTCATAACATAAAAAGTGAGTTTCACCCCATTTTCTCTCTCCTCATTTTTTGGTGGAACATTTTGATGCTTTGTATTAGGATTCTACATCTGTTAGAAGTCATGGAATCTCTCTCTTTTTCACTATGATTGACATAACTCAAATGGTATTACAAATGATTATTTTTCTAATCTCTTTCTCAATATTTTGTGAGTTACATGAGGGTATTTGAATCTTCAGCACCAAACACAATTCCTGGAAATAAGTATGTCAATAATTATTGAACAAGTGAATACATGAAGAATGATTGATATAATCTACATATGTGCATATTTCTTGACTATATCTTGGGCTTTGTTTACAGCTCTAATTCTCACACCAGTATCACAGTGATTTTATTAATGTAGTTTTACAGTATGTTTAACAGTTCATTCACTTTCAGGACTCTGTATATTAATATTAATGGCATCTAAATTTTCCTTTCTGTTTAGTTTTTCAAGTGATATATTATTTTACTTTTAGCAAATTATAGCAGTAAACAACAACAAAACAGATAAGATGTTGAAGGTCAGTGTTTATGTTGTCTACTGATTGCTTACTATGGCCCCCTAAACCTTTTGCTTTCACTACCTCATGAAATTTCCACAAGAATCTGGAATCAATACTATTATATCCCCACATTTCTGATGCCCAAAGTAACAAAACTCCTACACAATAGAGAGAGAATTTGAGCTTGTGTTCTAAACACTAAGATAGCCATAACCACTATGCTGTGTAATTTTGATTGTATTCAAATTTAAATATAATCCAGAAATAAATTACCTGTTTGTAGTGTCACTCCTCCCATCAAGGTACATTGAGTTTATCAGTATTTCTTCAATTTTCATTTTTTATATCTTTTAAAATGCTATTTTTTTGTATAAATGCTAAATAGTCCCTGTTGAATTTTCTTCCTTGTGTTTGTGATTGCTATTGCGATGGGATATACTTTTTGCTATATTTTATATGTTGTAATTTAGTGCTGTTGCATTTTGCATCATATCATCTTAATAAGACAACACTAATTGTAAAAAATAATCAGTTAATTAGGTATTGAAGCATATTTTCTGAAAATAATAGTAATTTTAACCAATCTTACTGATATTTATCCTATCTGTATGAAGGTATGTCAAAAGATCATGTAAAAATAGAATTAAAAGATAACACAAATCTTTCCGTGAACCTTTGGAAGTACCCTCCTATTATATAAAATATATTTTGGTTACGTACTTGTAAAAAGTTTAAAAGTGGGAATGGATTTTACATTTTATCAAATAATTTTCTTCTCTATTTTTACCTAGAATTCATGGAATACATTGTTTTGATATCTTTGTATAAATCCCAATCTTAAATTTAAACTGATATTTTTTTGTAAAATATTAGTCTTATATTTCTATTTTTTAAATGTGATAGATGTTGAAAAATATATTGTATAAGAATAAAACAAACTATAAGAAACACCAAGGAGTCCCAACCTTAGAGAATCTCTGCTAATATTTTTGTGTATTTTCTTTCCTTTATGCATGTTGCTCTCTTTTTTTATTATTACTTTGTATCCTTACTGATTATTACACCATAAAAATTTGTCCCATACTATCAATAACATTCGTCTCTAAATTTTACTTAGCTATCCTCTTTGTTGGGGATATATTCTAGTTGGCAGGGAATAAGGAAAGGACAGGGAGGCAAAATAAGGAAGAAATATAATAATAATTTAATGGTATAGTGTGTTAGGAGGGGATAAGTGTTAAAAAACAAAAGTAGAGCAGGGATAAGGGCCTAAGTAGTACTGGAATTGACACTACAGTTTTTTAATAGGTGGTTAAGAGTAAGTATTGGAGCAACAACTTGAAGAAAAGAGGAGGTAAGCTAGGTCCATATGGAGATAAGAACTTTCAAAACAGAAGGAATGTGTCTGCTGTGTTTGAGGAAGAGCATGAAGCCAGTGTGGTTGGAGAAGAGAGACAGAGAGACTTACAAACAGAAGGGATAAAGATCAGAGGTTCAACAGTGGCTCAAACCACACAGCTTAAGCCACATGGAGCTCCTTGGCCATTTTAAGAACCCTGAAGACAACCTTTCATTCTGGGAGAAATAAAGATTTACTGGAGAATTTTGAGAAGTGTAACAGATACTCTCTCATGGAAATCTTCAGTCACATATTTAATAAATTCTTATAAAAAGAGTCTTAGCAGGGGATTATTGAGTCAATGGTATGAACATTTCCAAGGCTCTTTAATATTACGTATAATTTTAAATTAATTTCCAGTCAGCTCATACAATAATAAATATCCCCCAAACAGTACAGGAGAATGCTCTATTTCACCACACCTTCATCAGTATAGGGCACTGTTTTCCAGATTCCTGTAGCTGCCATCCACTTAAGAAACAAACTTTATATTATGTGTTAGTACATTTCTGTTGCTCGTAGAAGAATACCTGGAACTGGGTAATAGATAGAGAAATGAAATTTATTTCTTACAGTTTCAGAGTCCAACATCTGGTGAGAGCCTTCTTCTACAGTGACTTCTTTGGTGGTTACTCCCCACAGCAATGCAGGGTATCACATGGTGAGAATGGGCTGGGCAAGAGCGAGCTAAACCTCTCACTGGATCTCCTTATAAAGCCATCAGAACCATGCTCATGACCACCCATTAACCCATCAATGGATTAATCCATTCAGGAAGGGACAGTCCTCATAATCTAATCACCTCTTAAATACTCTACCTTCCAAATATCATAATGGGATTTCCCACCCTTTTAACACTGTCACAGTGGGGATCAAGCCTCCAACACATGAGTTTTGTGGGAACATTTGACTCATAGCACAGTACAATCTAGTACATAAATATAAAATATTATGTGAATGATTCTATAGGATAAACATGGATTTCGACATAGATAGTCATGAAATAAATGTTTTCAGTTTCTCATTATGGCAATGCTTTCTTATGTTTTCTATCTCATTTTCTCTTTTATTTAAAAAAATTCTATTCTGAAGCAATTAAATTAATTTCACAACACTCTTTTGAGGTCATATTTGTTAGCCAACTCTTGGACATGACAGGCTATGTTAATCCTTTGTGTAAATTCTTTGTATATCCATGATATTAACCACTGGTAATATTTGCCTGTTAATGTAGTTGATATTGACTTATGACAGTCAGATATTTTATTTGTGCAAAATAAAATTTATCAATTCTTTCTTGCAATGCTTTTACTTATAAAATTTTAGGCATTTAGAAGTCAGAAAAATATTGAACTTTAAAAGTGTTTAATGGAATGACTCTTTGCATCCAATTCTTTAATCAACAAGATTATGCTTTGCTACATGCTTTGAGGTGAGGCCTTCATTTAAATTTTACACCAAAATAAAAGGTCCATTTGTGATGGTTCCTTTTTCTGGTCTGTTTCAGCAGTCCTTGCAATTAATTTATTTTCATGGTTAATCTACAATTGTCAAACTAGTTCAATTATAATAACCTAATAGAATATTTTAATACTTTGTAGTTCCATAGTACTTTTTAATATATTTAATAAAATAGGCTTTGACTACACTTGAAGTTGTTAAAATAGTAAATTATATGTTATGTGTATAATATAACAATACAAAAATTGGAAAATATAAAATAACATAGGCTTTGGAATTAGACAAAACTGGTTTCAAATCCTAGTTTTTAAACTTTCTAGATGTGGGAACTTTGTCAGTTTACTTAATGCCTTTGAGGCTTTTTTTTTTTAATTTTAAAAATGGGAATGACAGTATAATTACATAATATATTCAAAATACTTGGGACAATGCTTGATACAAGGTGATGTGTTCAGCAATTTGCAAATTTGTTAAAGTTATTCTTAGATGGAAGATTATGTTTACATAACTCATTTTCCTTACATGAAGTCATTTTATTGGGTGCTTTATTTTTTATTTTAATACTCTCTCTATAAAAGCATGCTACCTACAAATGTTGAGAGTGTTTACTCCTTTCCTGATTCATTGTCTTCTAGCATTTCTACAAAGTTACCCCAAAGAATCCAAAATTATAATTGCAATTTTGTTCCTAACGTTAATTGGGACTTCTGTTGTGTTTAAAGAACAAGTGAAGTTTTTACTTTTGATTTGTCATGTTACAAAGACAGTTGCCCTTTTGTCAGTTTTGTAGAAGTTATCATTAGAGGGACATTACTTTTATGGAATTCCTATTGTCAAATTATTCATGTTCATACTGAGATTAAAGACCTTTTTCCAAGGTGGCTGATTTTTCAAAAATTCTGTTGAAATCAGCTTGGTAGCATTTCACTTATACTTACTATTTACATCCATACAAGATATTTTACATTTTTCTTTTGGTGGCTCCTTTTGTCAGATGTAAACAAGCTTCATACAATATATTATGCTATATTCCATAACCATTTGTTCTCAGAAACTGTTTATGGAGCATTTAAATGAAACTTTTAAAATAAAAATTTAAAATAACTCAACCATAAATGTTCTAGGTCTGCAATATTTTGGAGGTATTTTCTTGATACCGTTCACATAATTCTTCTATGGTCCATTCAGATTTTTAAACTTTTTGACTCAGTTTAAGTAAGATATGTTTTTATCCTCAAAAAAGGTGTTCATTTCATGAATGTCTTCTAAAAGCATATACAGTAGTTGTGGGAAGTATTACTCCATACAATCCTAATTCTTAGTCTTCTATATTTGTATCTCTCTTCCAATTCTCATTTTTTTTCTTTGTGTCTTACATTTTCTGCTTTTCCCATTTTATATCACTATTTACTTTCAAACAACTAGCTCTTTGTGTTATTTCCCATTTCTATCCCACTTTTTCAAATTCTTACATTTTGTTTTATATCTTAATAACTATATTTAATTTGCTTTAGTTGTGATCCTGTTTATCCCTTTGCTAAATCCATGAACTCAATTTTTTTGAAAAATTTACTTTGTCTTTTAATAATAATATAACATGACCATAAATTCTCTTAAGCCATGAAAAATAAGTACTTTCTCAAGATTTTGTGACCATATTCTTACTTTCTTTTTAATAAATAAGAAGAGCACTGCTATGGTTGTGGCTGCTTTGATCTTGTTTTGGTGGTGAGGATATTTGGGTTAAATCTCCTAGAAGTTGCAACTTCATACATTTCTTTTTATTTTACTTATGTATTCTCATAATCTGACTTGTCATGAATCAGTAGAAAACACATCAAGAAGAGTCTGGTTTATACATTTTGACTTAATACTATTTCAGGAGACAGAAAATGACTTAATGCTTATGACATTATCATTTAAAAAATTTATTACATTAAAATTGTAGGAAAACAGAAATTTGGATAAAACTTGATGGATACATAATTGCGAATTGTGCTATATGATGAATATATATATTTAAGTGTGTGTTCATACATGTACCTGTAAATATACACACACAGGTATGACCTTTCATCTTAGATTATGTCTCATCAAACATTTCTTCATATCTGATCTCTATAACAAAATAAATTGAGGGTTAAATTTTGTGCACTGGCAGATGTGGGTTCTTGAAAAAAAATTATTTAACTTCTCTGAGTCAGGGCTTGCTTATTCTCTTCACTTAAAGGTAAAAAATAACATATCTCACATGATTAGATGAGGGAATGCATTTCAAGCTCTAGCACTGTATCTGGTTCATAATTTTTCCTTAACAAATATTATTGACAAAAGTATTTGACACAGTATCTCTCCTCATTGACACCCGGCCTTTATCACCAATGAATGTGCTCTCTATTACCCAAGCTCTAGCTTTCTTATGTAGCCAAGATTGTTCCTGAATGAAATATTAAAAAGCCCCATGGCTTAGTGCATAGTCTACACTCCAAGTACCCAGTAGCCTTCCTTTTCCTACCTGTTAACATCTTCCATTTCAGGATTATATCCCAGGGCAGGTCTTCTATTAGATGGATAATGAGCTTTTGTGTAATAAACCTGTTGCCTGATCTGGTTGTCCACATGGGCCAATGATTTACAGAGGAAAAGCCAGAAAGTTGGAACCAATAGACTGGCATTCAAATGTCAGTTTCGCAAACTTGGTCAAGTTATTTAATCTAATCTAAGCTTTGTGTTCTTGTTTTCCAAAGACAGAAATGACAATGGGGTTGTACGAATTGAAAGAGATAATACAGGCAGAAGTTCCAGGTAAAAGTGGTGCCTGTAAAACATTGATTTGCACTTATTTTTCCTTCCTTCCTTCTTTCCTCTTTCCTTTCTTCCTTCCTTTATGCCTGTCATTTTCACCTTCTTATATACAATCAGTTTTGTAAAACATTAATTTTTTTTAAAACGTAAATAATTCTTCCTGAAGACAAATGTCAAACATGGAGTTTGAATTCACAAATAGAACTACCACATGATCCATCAGTCCCCCTACTGAGAATATACCCAAAGAAATGGAAATCATCATGTTGAAGGGATACATGCACTCTGATGTTCATGTAAGCTCTATTTACAATAGCCAGGATATGGAACCACCCTAAGTGTCCATCAGTGGACAACTGGATAAGGAAAATGTGGTATATATGCACAATGGAATACTACTCACCATAAAAAAGGATGAAATTCTGCTATTCACAGCACCACGGATGAGCTTAGAGGAAATTTTGTTAAGTGAAATAAACCAGGAACAGAAAGAGAAATATCACATGTCCTCACTCTTAAGTGGGAGCGAAGAAGGAAGAAAGGAAGGAATGAAGGAACGAAGGAAAAGACAACCATAATAATATGTTGAACTTTCAGAAGGAGACAACAGAGCTATGGTTACTGGAGGTGGGAAAGGGGGATGTTGAAGGGGGTTATGGAGAAATTGGGTAACAGACACAAAGAGTGATTACAATTTGTAATGATGAACATGCTAATAATACCGATTTGATCATCAAATATTGCACACAAATACTGATATTCAACTCCGTACCTCATAAATATGTATCTATATTATGTTTCAAGTATAAAATTTTAAAAAGTAAAAAATAAAAGAAGAAATTCACAAATAAAGATGATTTCTTGAGTAGATTTGTTGTATTTTTTAGATTTTAATCTTAAAATATCATGAAAAATTCTCTTTTATTGTAACAGCTAATTACTACAGGGAATAAAATTATATTTCTAAGAAGTTGTGTTTTTTTATTTAGCATCAACACAGTGCTTAATTATCATATAATGATGTCATATAGAAATTGCTTGATTTTAAGTTTAATTTTAAATGTTAGGGTAAAGGTTTAGCTAGTGAGAAAATACTTTTAAACTATTACCGTTGAGATAATTGCTATTTAAGTGATTTAAATTAGAAATAAATGATTTAGGGTGTTTTTCAACTTATTTCTTAGTAAAACAGAAGAAAACTTAAATTTCTACTTTTTGTTTGGTGAACATGGTTACTTTTGAATATTCGAGTAATTTTAATTAAGCTAGGCAACATAGAACTTTTAAAACATCCTTAAAGCAAATATGTCTTGTCAGTCTCTATCATTTATCTGTATGCCTATAGGAAAGAAAGTTGGAAACAGAGAAATATATAGGCAGAGACGGAACGTCAGAGGCAGAGCAATGAGATGAATGAGACTTAGAGAGCTGAAAATTAAGTGCAGAAAGAGAAAAAATTACATTGTAAGGAGATGTGGCCTACCATTCTGACGAGTGAAGCCAAAGCTTTGGAGTGACTATGACATAAAAAATGACATTTTCTGTTCTTTCCTTCCCTCTCACTTCCTTTGTGTCTCTCATGGTATCACCATCTGGCCATGCTGAATTTGGTTTCCCAGGGATCATGCAGCATAGGTACATATTCCTGGAATTACAAATATTTAAAAATAAAGGTGAGGTGCTCTAGGCACTGACAAGGAACGTATAAAATTGGATACGAGAGCTTCTAATATGTTCCAGTGTTTATGTAGAACACAAAGAAATTGGCTCTACTTAGCATAATCTATGCCATTTTAGTCAATCTTAAAGAGCTGTTAAAAAAAATATATATTGCATTTAAGCGTTGACTTGTTTTTCAATATCTTGCATATCTTACATCCCAGTGTCTATGTTTTGTAGTTTGTTATATACAGTCTTTTTTTTTCTTTCTTCTTAGTTTTCTGCCAGTATTTATCACCATGGAGCTTCATTTTGTTTTCATAATCTATTTAATCTCTACTCTAATGTTTCATTCGCTTTCTTTCCAAGGTACCTCTGAAATCTTACATATGGTTCAGGCTTTTTACACTTCCTGAAACCTTTAAACGCTTGATTAAATAAATATCTGCTTAAAAGATCATAAAATACTTTGATTAAGTACATAAACACTCAGAAACACATACAGTTCTCATAAGCACTTTATATACTGTATTAACTTTCAAATTGGTGACACATGTTTAATGTAACATTTGCAAAAATTCAAAGCTTCATGTAGAAAATATTAAGTAAATAAATATGAAAGTAAAAGAAACACACTTTTTATATACTGAAGCACTACCTGTCACCTGCTAGTACCAGCATTCATAAATTATCGGGTATGGTTTGCATGTGATTATCCATTGATTGCATATTATTTGAAAAAACTTGATAAAGTTCATCACTAACTCACTGTAATAAATTTAACAAACTGGAAATAAAAATAAATGTCTTTACTTTGGTAAAGGTATACACTGAAACTTAAAAAATATCATGCTTAAGTGTGACATTTTGGAAGTATTCCCATTAAAATTAGTCACAATGCAAGTAAACTCACCATCATCCTCATTATTGAGCATTTATCAGAACCTTCTGAACAATGCAAAAGTTGGTATAATAATTGGAAAATGAGAGATAAAATTACCATTTAATTTCAGAAAATAAGATTTAATTCATAAAAAAATCCAAGAATATCTACATATTATCAAAAGTAATAAAATGATTTAATAAGAATGCTGGAGCAAATCGGCATACAAATAAAGGTGTTCCCACGCACCATTAATAGCCATTGAAAACATTAATAAATTCTAACACATTATAGAAAGAATTATCAAAATGTACCTAAGTAATTTTTTTAAGTACAAGAATTTTTCATATAAATCTTAAATTTTTTATTAATCTTAACTAAAACACAAAATGGTGAGATAGCCTTCTGTTCTAAATAAGACTCAATACCATAAAGATGTCAGATAATACTAAATTAATTTGTAAAGCCAATGTAATTTAAATTGAAATCCCTCAAGGTTTTATTGTGGAACTTGGCAAGTTGATCCTAAAACGCCTGTGAAATGTCAAAGGACTAAAAAGATCTAAGGTGTATTTGAAGAAGAATAAAGTGGGGCAATTGATTCTCTCATATATCAAATGTATTTTAAAAGTATGTTAATTAAGACCACATGATATAGAGATAGTAATAGACAAATGGGTCACTGAAATAGAATAGAAAACCCAGAAATAGAGCCATAAAAAAAGAAAGTATTTATAGGACAGAGGTCATGTTACAACTGAATGGGCAGAGAATATATTACTCACTAAATAATGAAAGGAACACTGATTTTTCTTTATGAAAAAAATAGATTTCTACATCTTACCATGGGCAAAAATAAATTCCACATATATTAAAAGTGCAAATATTAAAATCAACTTATCAAACGTTTAGAACACCATTTAGGACAATTGCTTTATGGTAGTAGTGGGATGAATTATTTCACAGAAACTAACAAGAAGTCATAAAAATTAGATGAATAATAAAATAAACAACTCATATTAAAAAGACAATATACACAAATTGAATAGATAAGGCATAGGCTTTGGGAAAATATTTGTAATGCATGTTAGACAAACATTTAGCATCCAGAAAACATTACACCATGCTGCATGTTATTTTTTCTAAGACAAACACTACCATTTCCCCAAGTGGGTAAAGCAATAATTAACAGGTTGATAGAAATGAATGAATAAAAATGATGCAAAGGGATGCAATCAACTAATAATCATACAAAGATGAATAGAGGCAATAAAATACTCACCCATCAGATATACAAATGTTAAACAATCTGATGATACCAAGGTGGGAGATATTGTGGAGAAAGTCTCATCATTTAATAATTCATGCATGCACATGTCCTCTAGCCCAGATGTTACACTCCCCCATTTAATTACTAAGAGAATGTATTAGTTTCCTAGGGATGCCATAACAAATTACAACAAACTGAAGGACTTAAAAGAACAGAAATTTATTCTCTCACAGTTCTCGAAGCCAAAAGTCTTAAACAAAGGTGCAGACAGGGTTAGTTCCTTGTGGGTACTCAGGGAGACTGTTCATGCCTCTCTCTTACCTTCTGGTGGCTGTGGGAAATCTGTGACATTCCTTAACTTATAGACACATCACTCCATTCTTTGCCTTTGTCTTCATGTGGTGTTCTCATCTGTCTGTGTCTGTGTCTAAATTTCCCTCTTCTTATAAAGACACAGCCATTGGATGAGGGCCCACCCTAATCCAGTGTTACCCTAACTTGATTTTACCTGCAGAAAACTCTATTTCCAAATGAAGTCACATTCTGATGTTCTGGGGGCGAGGGGCAGAGACGAGAGTTGGGACATGAATTTTGGCCAAAGAGCACTATTTAACATAGTACACTACACAGGAACAGGCATACAACAAGACAGTTTCTCACAGTACTGTTTGCTATGGGGAAAAAAAAAAAGAAAGTGTCCATGAGTATACCAACAGATGTCGGGCCTTAAAAACTAACGCCACCTTAAGTGACATTACAAGCGGTGCCATTATGGGCCCACAAGAGTGTATTAAGGTGGCAGCCTAAGACGGCACCGGGAGGAAGTAGGGTGGGAGTGTCTGCGGGAACCTTGCCTTAGCTCTTATTGGCCAAATACGCACTTCTGCGCTCATGAACACTGCATGATTGCAATAGCTAGGCATTGAGACAGGATGCATGCTCTTGTAACCTTTAAGCTTATTCGAGAATGTAAGAACCTCCCTTCCCCATTTGCCTTTAAAAGCAAGTGCTTGTGTGATAATAAACGGAACTGCTGGACAGAACCCCTGCGGTGTCTGAGTGTCCTTTAACGGGCTGGTTGGGGGGGGCGGCAGTGCTCAGCTCTCTTCACGGCTCTCTTCCCCTATTTCCTCCCAACTGGACCGGAGGGAAAGAGGAATCCAGGCAATTCGCTCACCCACCAAGGGAGAGACTGATAGCGAGGCAAGGGCTGTTTGGGTCAGCCAGCGGAGGATCTGACAAACAGATAATTAATAACAGCATAGACATACAGTGGAGGTTATACAGCTGTTAAAACCAATGACCCATACTCATGAATATCAAAGTTGGTAAAACTCAAAAACATATGGAATGAAAAAAAATTAAGTTGTGGGATATTTGACAGTTTGATATCTGATATGTAAGGATGGTAAATAGACAAAACACAGCGTAGTTTTTGATACATATAAAATAACATACACAAATATGCAGGGTTAATGGTACATCGATTTTAGGAGACTGGTTATCTCTAAGGTGGAAAGATGGAGATTGAGGTCAGGAATAAATAAATGGCTCAGATATATTTGTAATTGCTTTTTCTATTTACAGTTGGGAGATTTGGAATGAATGTGGCAAATGTTAACATCAGATACAGTTGAATAGTGAGTATAAAGAAGAGTTTCCCTGCACTACTAATATTTTGGGCAATATTCTTTGTTGAATGGAGCTATCCCATGCATTGTAGAATGTTTAGATGTTTAGCAGGTTCTCTGACCTTGCTTCTCTAGATGCCAGTCTCAAACCTTCCCCCCAACCCCAGTTATGACAACCCCAAATGCTGCCAAACATTTCACTATGTGGAGAAAAATCTACTCTGCTTAAGAAGCACTGATAAACATTATTCATTATCTCCTTTTTTGTTGTTTTTCTATGTATTTGAAATGTGATATATTATGATAAAATATGAAAATACATATGTATACTTCATACATAGTGTTTTCATAGAAAAAGAGAGATAACTATCAACATGTAAACATATGCACTTATCATAAAATATGTCATAAGTTAGAGATATAAAAAAGACAAATAACCCAGAAAATTTGCTATTAATTTTGTCTAGGTTGTTTAAGATTGGCTACATCAAAGAAAGAGTATCTCCGTTTCACTTTAAAGGATGTATAAGATTTTGCAAGTTTGAAAAGTGATGGAATAGCATTATAAGTAGAAGGAACAGCAAGGAAGCAGAGACTACACAATAATTTTATGGAAAGGTGAGTTCTTCAGTGACACTTAAACATAGGGTCTCACTGTCATGCCTTTAAGCATAGTAGTATATGTGTATGGAGAAATTGGTTGTAAGAAATTGGAGAGCAGTGCAGTCTGTGACGGATTGGAGAGGGCACCCAGTAGGCCAAGCAAAACACAAGCCTGAGTGCACATTCAGTCCACATTTTAATGACCCCTGTTTTAGAATGTATGAAGGCAACCAAGTAGGATGCTGGCAAGGAATGACTGATGGCATTTAAATAAAATAATTCAAATTAATCTTTTTGTAGAATGCTGACATGTTAAAAATTATCTTGAAAGACATACAACTACATGGGTTGGAAGGCTTTATAAGATTATTAATTCTCCACAAATTGATTTATAGATTAAAGGCAACCACAAATATAATACCAACAGGATTTTTTTTTTTTTTTAGAAATTGGCATGATTGTAAAACTGCACATGAAAATGCAAAGTATCTAGAATACCCAAATCAATCTTGTAAAAGAACAAAGTTGGAGGAACTACACTACATGTTTTTAAGGGTTGCTATAAAGCTACAAAATCAAGAAGAGTGGTAGGGTCTAAGGATCAGCAAATGGATCAATAGAATAGCCACCGACTCACACTCAGCCCTTTGATTTTCTACAAGGGTTTCAGTGTTATCAGATTTGATTTTGTCTTTTCAACAAAGACTGGAATAAATGGATACTATAACTTAATAACATTTTCATCACACTATATGCAAAACAAAACAAAAAAATCAAGATACACCACAGATCTAAACGTTAAAGCTAAAACCTTATTAAAGCTTTTAATGAAAAACATCTGATAATTTCTTTATAATATTGGGATATGCAAAGGTTTCTTAGACTGGAAACAAAAAGTAATAATGATGAAAGAACAAACTGACAAAGTAGACTTGATCAAAAATTGAAAATAAATTTTGAAAGGCTCACTCAGAAAATGATACCATTAAGGAAAATAATAGGAATGTCACAAATCCATAGAAAATACTTGCAGAACCTATGTCTGACCAAGGACCGGTGTCCAGGATATTTACATAACTTGTACAACTCAAAAAAAAAAAAAAAAAAAAAAGATGAGCCAATTAAAAAATGAGCAGAAATCAGGAAAGTCCACAACGAAATCCACAGGAATAACCAATAAACACTTACAAAATGGCAATTAAAAGCACAGTGAGATACCCATCAATGATAACAATATTGACTGTTGGGAGTAAGTGGATTAATTGGTATTTTCACATATTTTTGGTAAGAGTACAAAATGGTGCAATCACTTTAAAACCGGCTTGGTAATTTAAATTTATTTATTTATTTATTTAGGTCCAGAAATGTGCTGTCTATTAGAGAAAGATCTGAAAAGAATCTTTTCATTTCTTCAACACTGTGAATATTTTATGTATAACATTCAAGATCTTCCCAGAAGTAGTGTTGCATTTAACATGTTAATTTAATGCTGACAATCGTGCCAATGATAAAATCATGTACAAGGCTTGGGTGCATACTTGAGTTTTTATATATTCTGACAGGTGTCCCAAGATGTGCACAATTAGAATTTGAATTATAAATTATCTGGGTAAACACTCATATGTCAATCTGTATTATTATCTTTATTCTTATACTATGGAAAATTGTTGTTAAATACAATATATATTTTCTCTACTATATTCAGATAGATAAAGCATGTTAACTCTTCAGTTAACAATGTGTGCCATGAAATTCCATGAGAGCTAAAACTGTGTCTTGTTTGCATTTGTTTTACCCGTGCCTAGAGAAATATCTGGCACATGATAAAAACTCAATGAATAAAGGAATTGACTGTCAGAGTATAATATTTGCAAGACTATGAATATTTATGAGTATACTATTTGTGTCTTCATAAAAATTGACATTTTAAGAGGCCATGGAACTTTCTGAATGTCTACAGTTAATACGTATTATTTTGCAAGAAATTAAATAGTACACTTTTATCTAGGTGGATTTGTTTAGGTGCTTTAGAATTTTATAAGTATTTTGTAAAGTATAGATTTGTATTTTCATCACTAACAAGTATGCTGAATTACAATTTGGAGACACAAAGGCTTATATAAATGCTGGGTGAATTTTACGTGTACACATTTCCCATTCAAATGATTTTCATAGCTTATGAGACCTTCAGTTAGATGCAATCACTCTTGATGTTCCATGACAATGGAACGAGATCTGAGATGCATTTTTTCCTCCACCAATTCGTTTTTCTCACTATAATGCAGCACCATGATTCTTTAATACATTAAGAACTGCATTTTGTTGTTGCCGCTTTTTCTTCATACTTGCTACTTTCCATAGTATTATTAGAAATCAAAATCTTTGATTGTTATATCAGTTTTTTTTAATTTGGGTTTTTTCTTGGATAATTTAGGTAATTTTCATATATTCGATTTTTTGTTGACAATTTATACTAATACAAGTTAGTAGTATGTGGTTCTTGTAGCATTTTCAAAAATATCAATTTACATATGAGAAGTCAGTTGTTTTCCTTTGTTACTTTTCAATGATTATGCGCTCATACAGATTAAATCTCACTTTTAAAAAGTCAGCTTCTGATTCTGCAAGTGTGCTTTTACTCTCCTTTTGCCTGATCAGTAAAGGTTTTTGGTAGAAAGCCAAGAAAGGAAATGACTGCTTTCATGTGATCAGATTTAGGAAACCTTTATCTGACTTGAGACGTGCCCAATACCGAATTGCAAATAGCTTTTATTAGAAGAAAAGATGAATTTGATCTCAGTATTTTCCACAGTTACATTTCAAAATCGAAGTTTTAAAAATACTGTGTTTCTGATGATGTAAGTAAAGTGTGCTCATTATTGAAAAATAGGGAGAAATAAAATTTCATAAAGAAAGAGGTAAGAGATGCCCAGGTAAGTCTACTGTTAACATTTTGTTATACATCATCTCTGTTTGCTATCAATTTATTAGATAAATTATTGTTATATTGTATTTACTATGTTGTAATCTGAATATATTGTTTTTCTCATGGAGATAATCTCAAGTGATTAAATGTCCAACTGCAATATGATTTTTAATGACTTTTTATAGTATTTCATTACGTGGATGCAGAGTGTCTTACCAGACCAATGATTTATTATTGGACATGTCACCTGTTTCCAATTTCAATGACTATCCCTAACTCTACTTCCATGTCTGATAGGATTTTTATAGCCTCTTTCGGAATGAAATGACACTTTCCATTCGCTAAAAGTATTAACAAGAATAGTTGGTAAACATGATTATTATGACATAATGGAATGAGCTGTGGCATGATTCTGATTCTAATCCGAATTAATTATATGAACTCAAGTAAGTTCAATTCTGTGGACGTCAGTTTCCTCTTGTGTAAGGTAGAGATAGGGTCAGATAACTACTTTTCCTTCATGCCCTATCATTCTCTTTTTGCTGTGGATATTCCCTAAATTTTTGATGGTATACAATTAATGAATAAAAAAGCAAGAAGCAGTTTTGTTTTCATGTAATCATGCTTTTCACGTAATCTATCCCATCTTATCCTATACGTTATTTCCTACTTTCTGACTTTGAAGATTCTTTCAGAGATGGCTTTTCATATTTAAGTGTATGGATAAAGGTGAATAATAATGAGACAGGTACATCATACTGTTTTTATCCATACTGGGTCACCAACCAGAAGAACGCCAACACTTCAGCTAGGCATCCCTCAACAGAGGGACATAATAATGGTCTATTTTATACTCATGATCCCTGATGTTGGCCCTTATTGCTGTCCAGATGTCATATTCTACTTCCAAAGTCTGTGTTCAAATACTTTAGAAACTATTTCCTACCTTTTTCTTCTCCTCAAATCTCCAATATCTCCTACTCCATCATCACTTACAGATAATGAACTTGTTCTTATCACTAACAAAACCACCACATTTATGTGCTAACTTGCATCTAAACCCAGACACTCTCCTTCACAGCCTGTGTCTGGATTAATTCTACCTACTTTCACAGAACACTGCACTCATCTCACAAACACAAATACATGACTCCAGTAAATCACACCTCTCACCTGCATTTTAAATTCTTACTCTGCTAGGTTATTACTATCCAAGCATACTATCATTTCTCCCACTTAAGAAATATATTCTTACACTCATTCACCACTCCAGGTATTGTCTCATTTCTCTTCTTTTGCAGAAAAAAAATTCTCAAGAGCATAATTGTACTGATGTTTCAAATTCGCCCTTTGCAATCTCCCTTAAAACTGCTCTAAATAGGCCTTTGCTCCCATCATTCCTCTAAAACTGTTCTCCAGATCACCTCCTAAAATTGGTGATTAGTTTTTAGTAGTAATCTTACTATATCTACTAGAAGCAGATGACACAGCAGAACTCTATGTCTTCATTGGCTGTTCAGGACCTCACATTCTTGTATTTTCTTCTCCATTGCTGGTCATTAGCTCTTTAGGAATTGGTACTTGAATAAACTCATATGTGCTCTAACTTGTACACACTTGCCACCGTGATGATATCCAGTTTCATGGTTTTAGTATTATCTATCTCCATTTCTATCTATCTAATCTACCTTTCTCTCTACCTACCTCCTCTCTTAAGTTCAAATTCATATTTCCAACTGCTTAGCAACATTTCTCCATGTGAATATCTAACAGGAATTTGAAACCTAATATGTACAAATGTAATTCCTATTTTTTTTTTTTTTTCATACACTTGCTCTGGTTTAGTTCTTCCCAATTTCAGTTAATGGTTAAACTATAGGCCAAAATTTGGGCCTACTCTTGACTCTTCTCTTTCAAATTTTACATTTAATACATCCAAAAATCTAGTGGCACTGCATTTGAACTATATCTCAACATTTCTGCTGCTACCACCTTTTTCTAAACTACAAACATCTCTCTCCTGGGTTATTGCAATTACCTCCATGCTTGCTGTTACCTCTTTTTAGGACAGTCTCTCCCAGACATCCATAGAACTCATAATTCACCTCCTTACCTTCTTATAGAAACCTTAGCTGTGCAGTTTCTAGTAATCCCTATTCCATTGCCTGTGTATTCGTATGATTTTGTGTTGCTATAACAGAATACCTGAGACTGGGTAATTTATAAAGAACAGAGGCTTATTCGGCTCACGATTCTGGGACAGCTGCATCTGGCACGGGCCTCAGGCTGCTACTACTCATGGCAGAAAGCAGCAGGCAGCCAGTGGATACAAGAAGATCACATGGCAAGAAGAAGCAAGAGAGAGAGAGAGAAGGGAGATGCCAGGGTCTTTAAAACAACTAGCTCTTATGGGAATTAACAGAGCAAGAACTCACTCACTACTCCCCCTCCTCCCAGTGAGAGCATTAATCCATTCATGAGGGATCCACCCCCATGCCTCAAACAGCTCTCAGCACTGCCACAGTGGGGATCAGATTTCCACATGAGTTTGAGGGGTCAACACGTCCAAACTCTATCACCTGCCTTACTTAGCACCAGTCACATTATACACTGCTCTATATTTTAAACATTTTATATTGTCATTTGCTCTGACTACGCAAGAATGTAATTTCTCTGACAATAGGAATAAAGATTCCTCCTTAAATTACTAGGAACAATAGAGATTAAATAAATATGAACATTTTCATAAATTCAGAATACTCTTTGCTGTTTGCTAATAATATTCTTTTTCTAAATTCTAGAATTTGGGCTAGTTGGTTGTTAATATTAGGATTTTATATAAGTTTTTAAATATTACATGCTTATGAAAAAAGCTATAAATACCCATATTCTTACATTTAAGATGGTTTGCCTCTCTCTCAAAGTAAAAAATAGAATGATTACAGGTGTTTTGACCACCACACTTATGTTCTTAATTTTAGGAGAATATCTGTTAAGCTTCCTAGCTCCCTTGACAAAAATTTCCATCTTCCTTATAATCCTAATTCAATTTTCTGACAAGTTGTACATGATTTGTCTTAACACTTGCATTTTCCCGTCAAGGCGAACACAGTCTGCTCAAACATATGGTCTCTTTTGGTAATTTATTCTGCACACCCTATGACTTGGCAAACTTTGGAGACCTTGAGTACCTGGATTGAAGAAAAATCTAAAGAAGGACTTCTTGGACTCAATGGCTAATGGGTGAACTGCTTACTATTCTTTCATAGACAGCAACATTAATCCACATTGAAAATTTGTCACCAGCATTTGTAACACATGATGTTAATCTAAAGGAATTTTACCTTTACTCTTCTCTGTAGGCCAGTGAGCTAATATTATTAAAGTGAAAATACCTCACTTTTGACTACTTATCTTATGATGGCTCTTCTATACGAAAACAGAAAGGCAGCTTTCTTCTGGATTTTAAGTCTGAGAATCAGTATTCTAAAACATTTCCATCGTAATTTTACCAGTGAGAAAAAGAAGGATAAAAAGTCTGAGATACACAAAAGGACTATCAAACTCTATTAGTGATCCATAGTTGTTTTTTCTCCTCATAATAGTGCCATAACTTAAGGTAAATATATAGAATGAGGATACATAATAAATTCATCTTTCAAAATTGTATATGACATCATACTTTTGAAAGTATCATTTTTCTGTATTTCATGGGTGTATTTGAATATAGGAAACAACCAAAGATATTCTAAATTGTGTCTGATGAATCAGTAAGTGATTGATTTATGCAATAAATATTAACTAATAGGTACTTAATAAAATTTTTTCTGAAGATAACGTCCTAATATTTGTGAAGTTATAAAATAGTCTTTGTAATAAATAAACATTTTCATAATGAGCCTACTTTGAAACAATATATTCATATGTATTTGCACATTTTGCCCTGTTAAGCAAAGAAAACCATAAAGGTCATAGCTAGCATGGGGCATTAGAGTGAGAGAGACTTGCCAAAAACAATAGAAATAGACTGTAGTAGCCTAAGTTAATTACAGTATTCTTATGGGTTAAATTGTGTACCCCTAAAGCTTATATGTTAGAAACCTAAGCCTCATTGCCTCAGAATGTGACCTTATTTGGAGACAGGGTCTTTACAGAGGTAATCCAGAGTAAAAAGAAGGTTTTAGGATGAGCCCTAATCTAATATGACTATTGTTCTTTTGAAAGTGGGAAATTTGGAGACACACACACACACATACATACACACAGAATGCCATGTGAAGATAAAGGCAGAGAACAGATTGAAGCTTCTACAAGCCAGGAAACACCAAAGACTTCCAGAAAATCAGCAGAAATGAGGCAAGAGGCATGGAACAAATTCTCTCTCACAACTCCCAGAAAGTACCAACACTACCAACAACTTGGCCTTGAACTTCTGCCATCCAAAACTGAAACAATAAATTTCCCTTTTTAATCCATCCTTTTGTGGTACTTTGATACAGCAGTCCACTAAACTAATATAAGTATGTAAGATGGTGTGGGAGAATGACTTGAATGATGGCCATTGCTGTAGACTGGATGTCCCCCAACCTCACTGAGGCTCAATCCCCACTGTAATGGTTGAGGGTAGGAAATTCTATTATGGTAATTGAAAGGTGGGACCTTGAAGAGTTGACTAGATTGTAGGACCATGCTGTAGTGAATGGATTAATAATGGTTGTCATAGGCGTGTTCTGAAGGATTTAAAATGAGAGTGAATGAGAAGGAAGGTTAGTCTCTCTCTCTGCTCCACCATTTCGCTATGTGATAATGTGCCATCACTGAAGTTACCACCAAAGAAAGACTTCACCAGATGTACTCCCTGGACTTTGGACTTCCCAGCCTCTGAAAGTGTAAGCAATAATTTCATTTTCTTTATAAATTACCCAGTTCCAGTTATTTTGTTATAAGCAACAGAAATGGACTAATACAGCCATCAACAATTCTTTTTTTCCCCAGAAGCATATGCCATATGTCCCATCATAAAAGTGTGTTTGTTTACCTTTGTATCTGGGCTAGTCATGTGGCTGACTTTGATCAATAGCATGAGGTGAAAGTGAGGCTGTGCCAGTACTGGGACCAGCCTATGAAAGACCTAATAGTTTCCACTTTTGCTGTCTGGGAACTCAGCTGCCATGCTTTCAACTGGAACCAGGTCTAGACTACTTAACAAAGAATGGCTACATGAAGAATAACAGAAGCATCCCTAATGCCCCCAGTACCAACTGACAGATAAGCCAACGAGGTGGTCTTGTACATTCCACCCCCTGCTGACCTCACCTAATGCAGCTGCATGAACAACTTGAACCAATACCACACGGAGAATAAAAACTGCACAGCTGAGCCCCAGCTAATCCAAATAACCAAGAGAAATGATACATTGTTGTTTTAAGCTTCTAAGTTATTACACAGTAATAGATCATTGAAACACAGAATAGTAAATTCCAGTAAAACAATAAATAAAAGTGGGGTGAAGGAATTGACAGTATGCTTACCTGTGATAGTAATGGTGGGGGAGGGGAGGATCTACATCACAGAAACTCATGAGGTAGATCTGAGAGGACATTATAAAGTTTGTGGAAAAATAGAATTAAAAGATAATGTGAATATGCCCGTGAAATTTTTAATGCACCGTTGTATAATTTCCCATTTTCCAGACAAGCAAATGAGGCTTGCAGAGCTGAAACAACGTGTCAAAGTTTGTGTAGTGAAGTTTTGATTCAAATTCCAGGAATCTGTCTAGAGCACTCTATCAAATACATTATAGGGAGTGAGAGGAGAATTGGAGATTATTGGTGCTGGTGAAGTGTCATCAGAGTGTATTTTGCTCTCCCAGACAACAATCTAGAGCATATTTTTAAGAAGAAGATTTCAAGGAAGATGTGATGGTTAATTTTATGCGTCAACTTAACTGGGCCATGGGGTGCCCAGACATTTGGTAAAAATTATTCTGGGTATGTTTGTGAGGTGTTTCTGGATGAGGTTAATATTTGAATCAGTAGTCTGAGTAGAGCAGATCGAACTTTCTAATATGAGTTGACCTCATCCAATCCGTTGTAGGCCTGAATAAAGCAAAAGGATTGACCCTGCTGCAAATAATAGGGAACTCCTCCTGCCTGGCTGCCTTAAGCTGGGACACTGGGTTTTTCCTGCCTTCGAACTTGTACTGAAACACTGGCTCTTCCTGGGTCTTCAGTCTACCACCCCTTAGACTGGAACTATACCATCAGTTCTCCAGATTTTTTGGCCCTAGGACTTGCACTGGAACTCCTCCATAGGCTCTTCTGTGTCTCCAGTTTGCTGAATTCAGATCTTAGGACTTGTCAGCCTTCATAATCATGAGAGACAATTTTTTATAATAAACCTTTCTACATATGCATGCATCCTATTGGTTCTTTTTCTCTGGAGAACGCTGATTATTACAGAAGTTATTCTCGCTCTATATGTGGGCGAATATGGCATGTGGGATTTAGAGAGCCACTTTAAAAATTCAGTTTAAGGCATCTTTACTCAAGATTATTAAAAAGCAAAGAAGAATAAACTTATGTGAAGGGCTGACTAATATTGACAGGGTGTGGCACACTGAAAGCCTACATAAGACTCATTAAATCCAAATTAAGTTTCCCATCTAGATCTCTTTATATTCTAAATGACTGTAAAATAACCTATTCATGGAAAATTGAAAAAAAAAAAAAAACAGCATCAAGAGAAATGAACTATGTACAAGCATGCACATTAGACAATGTGCATTATTTAAATGAAGCTTGTTCTTTAATAACATGATAGCTGCATTTGTAAGCAAAATTGCATGAAAAAATTACTTTTATGGGAGAATAAATGGAAATTGTTCAGGGAGTTTCAGATTCTTAATAACAAAGGCTTATATTATACCTTCAATTCTATTTTGCTTTGGTATGCAAAAATAATAATTTTAGTAAGCAAAATTAGTAATAAATGAATAAAATCATTTCCTTTGTGTTTTAGTTTTCCGCATATTCTTAGTCTCTGTTACCATCTTTCACCTGACCCTGTAATTTTGATTGTTTCATTGTTCACAATCACTAAAGATGAAACAAAAGTGAAACTGCATTAAAGTTCTATAAAATAAAAAATAAATAAAAATAAGATGCTAACAGAACAATCAGCTCAAAAATAACTCTTGTATTCCTGTTTTCTTACAGGAAAACAAAATTTTACTCTCATGTTTCATGAATTCAGATGTCGATTGTACTGAAATTAGTAATAATCCATATAATGCTAATGATGCTTTCTTATTAATCAAATTCCAGTTATTCTTTTTGCTTCATGAAAATTCACACTGTAGGAGAACTGCCTCTGCTTATATTTTGCAGCATTTCCCTTGAAAGGGGAGCAATTTTTCTCCATAGGTTTTTAAATAGAATTGAAAATATATGGTTTGTAGTTTTCAACTAGTACTGTTTTCATAAATTGCATCTTACAGAGGGGGAAAAAATGTCAAACACTTTCTAATAGTGTTTTCTCCTTGAAAAGTTTCTCTCTGTCTCAATAATAATAACAACAGTAACAGTAGTATTTAGAAGGGTTTTGTGATGGATAAAGGTAACATATGATAAACAACTTAGTTCATCTTGAGTGTTCTGATAACATTGTCCATGCATTGTTGCTCTTTTGTGCTATCGTTACTATTGTTACTACTTGTTAGGCAAGAATAAAAATTTCATCTATTTTAGTTTTCTCAACAGGAAAGAAAAAGGAGCACTACTCCTCCCTGAAGGATCTGGTAATGTCATAGGTGCCACATGTAGAAAGAAATACATGATATAAGCATGATATAAGTATACGCAAGAGGTCTTCAAAAAGTTCATGGAAAGATTTGCATTATCTTTTAATTCCATTTGTCCACAAACTTTTTGAAGTACACTGTGTATATATATGGATTAGGATACACATACATGCACATATATACATATATGTGATATATAAATTGTAAAAATACTTAAACAAATAATGCTAATGGAATATAGCAATTAAGCCCTATAAAAGAACTTATTCATACTATATAATATTCAAAACATGAGTACTAAATAAATTTAATAATATAGACTGAATTGAATTAGCATTAACTGTGATTCTTATGGGAGATAAGCATATAGGTTTTTTTTCCATAGCATTACTTTTCCATAACATTGTTTTCAGGCAATACTCTGGTCTTTACATTATGATTTCAGATATTATATTTCAGCCCATTACAAACTTATGTTTAAATCCATATCAATTTTTTGTGGCAGTTGTTAATTTACCTTATTTACTCAGTCATGTGTGTAGAGACTGTGACATTTTCTCAGTGAGACAATCTTTGCACACATGATCAGTGATAACTCCTAAAAATGACACTGCTATGTATGACGTTGTTTCTGCCCATATATTAATCCTTACCACATGCAAAGTTTCAACCTGACCAAACATTTTATCATTAGTTACTGTCTTACTGGAGAAAGAAAGATTTAAGAAAAGATTATAAAAATTCTGACACCCATTTAAATAAATTATACTTGTATGAGCAAATGTGGAAGCCATTTACTCTAGTACAGAAATAATGAGAACTACATCCAGACAGAATTTGAAAACTGTAACCAAAATTCTGTCATATAGTCTACCTGAATCTTTTTTTTTTTTTTTTTAAGTCTTGTTAGCAAGATTGTTTCTGTGTTTCCATGTAACAAATCTGCATCCCAGAAAGTCTTCTTTGGATAAAACTTTCGTAGCAATTTAGTTTGATCTAAATGATCATGGGAGTTGTAAGAATTAAAATGGTAAGCTTGTAAAGCGCTTAGAATAGTCCCTGATACAAAGTTAGAATTCAAAAAAATTATAATGTTTGTTATTTATTAACCAAACAATACTGAAAATGCTAGCGAGGCACATTTCCTCACTTCACCTAGGTCCTGCTTTTTAAAAACATAAACTGAAACCGAGGCTGTTTTCTTACCTGCAAGCTCAGACTATTCTCTCCTGGATATTTCCTTGGTGGCTTCTCCATACATTTATTATAGCTTTTTTTCTTTTTATCCTATTCTGATTCTTCTAACCTCATTATTCCCATATTAGCTGTTACTATTTAATAGTGTATCTGTCTTCCCCACCTCCCTGGTGCTTTAACAGTAAGATGATACAGTAAGTACTTTTCAAAAAAATAAAGGTATTTTTGTCAATCAGTCAGAGAATTGATTCGTGTTTTTTTATTCAGGTAACTTGTGATTTTCATTTTGTCCCAGTTTGTATTGAGAGCTAATTCAAGTCTTGTTTTCATATTTCATTTTAGATTTTTCTCTTAGGCTCACAACATCCTGGTGAAAGAGGTATGGTTTCACCCTTGCCTAGAGGAGAAACCCGAGGCTCAGTAAGGATGTTTAATATTCACAACAGCATACGGTCAGGACACATCAGAGCCAGGATTCAGATCCAGGTCTTTCTGTCAGTGGTCTTTCTATATATTATGTTGCTTCTGTTGACATCTGCACTGACATGCATACACACACACACACACACACACACACACACACACACACACACACACACACAAACATGCATATAATATCTTAAAAGAAGATCTCAGCTAATTAACTTTACATAACATTAGAATGTAAGGCCGTATCTATCTTTCCTGGACAGTGTGGTCATGTATTTTAACAGATACCACAGTGATATTGCCATTCTTCTGGGAGATAGATTACAACATTCCCCACCCTTTCCCCCAAACACCCACACATAAACACTCTTACTTTGGAGTCATACCAGCCCTGGTTATGTGTTTGAAGATAAGATTTAGAAAACACCTGTTGTCTGTGTGGTATGACATCCTTCCTAACAGGTTCACCACTGTGTCTTCAGTATTTAGTAAACTGACTGAGCACATAACAAGGGTTCAATAAATATGTGTTAAATAAATTTGTTGGATGAACTTTGTTTAATATTATAATTTGTTAAAGAAATATCCGATTCTATAGTGTTACATGTCTGTGCCATATAAATAATATTCATTTATTTATTCATCTAATGATTCATGTGATTCAACACATGGATACCTTCATGTTCTAGATTCTGAACATTCATGGAGCTTATCTTCTGTGTCTGCTTTATGCTCTTAGAATCATCTAGTTTGTTGTTACCCAGAAGTCTGTACCATGTATATGATTTTCATTACATCAAAATAGATTTCTTTAAATCAATTTCCTTTTCTCCTTTGTAAATTCAGTAATCATAGTCTTATGCTAAAAGATAATATCCATGCAGTCACAAGTTTGATGTTGTTATATTTTTTCTAATACACAAAATTAAAATAAATATTCTATTAACATAAAAATATTCATTTATTTATTACTTGAAACTATCACACAAAAAGCTATTGAGTTTAAGGTCACAATTTGGAAAACACTGACCTAGATTGGCCCTGTCAATTTGGAGTTAGGACATTGAAGACACTAGTAGTAAAGTGACATAATCCGGGTCAAAGAGATGGATCATGCTAGAAGATACTAAAACACAGTCTTTCACATATGAATAAGACCGTACTGCCTCATATAAGTCATTTGAAACTAGAACCACTACAATGAATTTTCCATTCCTTTCATATTGCATTACAGTGTTTTTTGCAACCATTTTAGAAACCATTACAATTTTTAAGAACTTTCTTGAATGTATGCTATACTATCCTATACTAATTATGTAAGTTACTATAAAATAAATTCTCAGCAGTATTTTTAAAAATTTTGTAGGGACATGAACCCAATTGTGTTTATGAAGTGGAGGTTCTATGGTAAGACTACATTCAAATATCAGCTATACCACTTATCAGATTTCTAATATTGGGAAAATTATTTCACTTCCCTGAGCTTCCATGTCCTCATCTACATAAATATACACAATAGAATTCATTTTTTAAATGAATAAGATAATAATACCTATCTCGAGGTACAGTTGTGGTCATTAAATGAAATCATTTTGCTGGGCATTTCAACAATATATGGCATCTAGTAATTGGATGTGTTGATTAATTAACTTATGACTATTAGAGAATTTGATGAATGCTATTGATCTTCTCCTGAAAGCCATGTATTTGCAAATGAAATTGAAATTTTGAATACAAATGTCAGAGGTTCCTTGGAACTTAAACCTTCCAGCTTAAATAAGGGAATCTATTGAT
Organism: Cynocephalus volans; assembly: GCF_027409185.1. NCBI lineage: Eukaryota > Metazoa > Chordata > Mammalia > Dermoptera > Cynocephalidae > Cynocephalus > Cynocephalus volans. Next base: position 16,780,154 of record NC_084468.1, read on the forward strand.
ACATTTAAGGGTTCAAGTAACGCAGAAAAGCACTGAACTTTTTCCAATAGCAGTTGTAGAAAGCAAATGGGTTATCAATTTTCTAAGTCAAAAGAATTTGAAAAAAATGTATTATACTGAGCAGAGAAGGTATTACTCATCTCCTTGTTCACCCAACACCAAGTGCAAAGGGTGGGCAAGCAGATGGGTAGGAGATCTCAAGTGGAGAAGAGCAAAGACCATCAGAAACCCATGAAGACAAACAGAAACCCACAACTGTCTCTCATGGTTACCAACCTTGATTGTGCAGGTGACCTACAGGAGAATCTGGAACCTTTGCCATGGAGCTGATTTCACACCTGGCCCAGGATTTGGAGAAGTTGAAGGGAGAGGCCAGGGATTGATACAACTGTGGGCCTGGGGGCTGCTGCCACCCTGACAGTGAAGATGTGTGCAAGATGCCATGGTGCCTAGCATGCTATGCCTGCCTTCCAAGTGCCAAACCTGCTCTTCCTTCTTCTCTTTTCCAAAGCTCATGCAAATCTCTCTTGGAACCACACAGAGAAGAGAAGTCTCGGAAATTCTACAACATCATGTCACCACTGGGCTCTAGTGGGAAGAGACCACAAAATCACATGCACTTGCATGCACACACACATCCCTGTATGTACGTATGTGTGTGTGTGTTCACTTCTTACATTAGTCTTACTGACTTTTTTCCACACTAGTTATGAATTTCATCAACTCTTATATTCTCCAAATTCTTCACTTTTATGATAGTAGCTTTCAGGAACTCTGTGATTAGAGTGGGGCTACTGAATGTAATACTTTTTATGAAGAGCAAAGTAGCCACAATAACAGTTTAAAGAACATTTACATAATTAATAGTCATAATAATTATTATTAAATTGCCCAAGACAGATCTCTAAACAAAATAAAAACAAATAGAATTGTTAAGCAGTTTTACCTAACAGATCCTGGGTGTGAAAATACAGCTTATTTTATGACAGAGTGCAATGAATCTCCAGTGGCCGTTGAAAGTGCTGCCTCAAACCAACTCCAAGGAGCATGTGAGCTCACTGGTCTTGAGGACCATGTTCAATTACCAATGTGTTTCATGGCTTCTAATTATGAAATTATGAAATTCTAATGCACATATGCTACACATTAGATACTACAGTCACAGTTTAAAAACAATCATTTCATGTATATAAGTACCATCACCCATATCATGCCTTGTTCAGTAGCAATCCAAAATCCCACAAGGGCTTTACCACTCTAATTGTTTCGTGTGGTCTACAGCAAAGCAAAATGAAAACCTTCCTTCCTGTGACCTGGATACTTTGCTTCTATTAATGCAGACTAAATTTGTCTAAGCTGTCTTTCTTTCTTTCTTTTTTTTTTAAATTACAGTCATAAATTACATTAAATCTCTGAGATCGTGACTGCATGTTCTGGTTGCAAATAGGACTTCATAATATTCTTACATGGTTGAATATCTAAATAAAAATAAAAGAATTTCTAGTACTAACCTTGTGAAAGAAATCTTATTGTTCTCATTTTTAGATAAAGAAATTGTCTCATAAATGCTAAGAAACTTTACTAGGATTGCACAACCAGTCAATGACAAAATTTGCATTTAAACCCATACCAACCAAAATTTGGCATTTAACATCTCTTTGTGTTTGGTTTTAACACATTCTTGCAGTCTGTTGACAAATGTTTTGAATATCATCATTGTCATTTGGCTGTTTGTTGGGTGGCCTGTCTGTGAGATCTGTTAAACTGGGTTTTGCCCTTCAAGTCAAACTGTTTTAAGCAGCTCTCTAGAACTGGAAGAATACTATTTTCTAGTTCGGTTTTCCCAATTCTTGTTTGACCTCTTGAATTTCCTTTTTAAATATACTTTAGAAATTTAAATAAATTTTTGTTAATACTTACTACCGCAAGGTTCAAAATCAACTTAACATTGTACTCTGACATCCCACATTATGTGTGAATCTTTGCAGGGCAAGGCTTTTGGTCTTTCTCTTTCCTCCTTAAATTCATATCCCTCCTTCTTAAGTACACCTGCACCTTCTCTGTTAAATTAGAAAGACTGTGCAATGACTAACACCAAACACTATGTAATCATTCCCTTATCTTTATAATTAGGACATTAATTGTATTCACCACACAGGGTGGTTGTGAAGAGGAAAGCACAAAATAATTTATACACGTCACTGAATTTAATATCTCTGACATAAAGAAAATGTTCCATTTAATTATTACTAATTTTATTAAATGTTACTACTTTTTTGATGAAAAACTTTTAATTTTAGTATTTATAAAAAATGGAATCAAGGTGACTGCAAGATTCTTCTAAATTAATGAATTACATTTTTCATCTATAACTAAACATACTACAGATTTTTTTCAAAAGATAAAGCCTTAAATTGGTAACATTTTACTTTACAGAATGTTCTCCTGGAGAGTGGAGAAAGGGGATGTCTGTAGGTATTTTTCTTGGTTTCGACAAACATTTCAAGCATTTAAACATACGAAGCACTGAGATATTGTTTCATCAGCACAATAATCTATATAGTGCTCAATTAAAATATTTTTGTTGTAAAACAATAGCAATAATATTTCTTACGTGGATGCATGCATGGATAGAACACTGCAATTTACAAACTCATTACTCTACATTATAAAAGTCATTATATCTGATAAATTACATATAATAATTATCATGAATTATATAATTAATTTATTAAATACTATTTATTATACATTCCCTCTGTATTGCATGTGTTTATTATTTTATACTCAATATAATATTAATATTATTTTATTATATTATATTTCTTATTAAGGATGTGCACATTTATTTGCCCAAATAACAAATACTTAAAATGAGTAACAGATGAATCACATAATACTCTGTAGAAAGTAGGGCTTCAAATTATCATAAAAACTGGAGATGTAAAACTTACTAAAATTTACATTTTTCATTTTGTAATCTCTACAATCATTTGAAATAGCTCTCCAAAGTCATCCAAAATCATGCAAATATCAAACTAATTTCAGCAGAGGAAGATGAATAAACTTTTTAAAGAAAAAATATTTTTTTATTATTATTAGCATATTCATCATTTCAAATCATAATGTTTCCCAATGTCCTCCACCCAACCTATCACTCCCCAACCTTCTCCTTCCCTCTCCACCATCTCTAGTACCCTTAGCGTTGTTCTCTCCTTCTGAAAGTTCAACATATTATTGTGGTCTTTTCTTTCCTTCTTTGCTTCCTTCCTTATTTCTTTCATTTCTTCCTTCCTTCCTTTCTTTCTATATATCTTCTACATATTTTTCTTTCTATGTTTCTTTCTTTTTTTCCTTCTTTCTTAGCACCTAGTTATGTGTGAGAACATATGGTATTTCTATGTCTGTATCTGGCTTATTTTGTATAAGATAATTTTCTACATGTTGCTGCAAATGGCAGAATTCCATTCTTTTATATGGCTGCATAGTATTCCATTGTGTATGTATACCACATTTTCATTATCCAGTCATCTATCAGTGGACACTTAAGTTGGTTTCATATTTTGGCTATTGTAAATAGAGCTGCTATGAACATAAGAGTGTAGGTACTCCTTCAACCTGATGATTTCTATTCCTTTTGGCTATATACCCAGTAGTGTGATTGCTTGTTCATATTGTAGTTTTACCTGTAGTTGTTTGAGAAATTTCCATACTGTTTTCCATAATGGCTGTGCTAACTTACAGTCCCAACAACAGTGTAGAGTTCTCCTTTTGCTGCATCCTTAACAGCATTTGTTATCCTCGGTCTTTTTAATAACAGGCAGTTTAACTGGGTTGAGATGGTATCTTGATGTGGTTTTGATCTGCATTTCCCTGAGGATTAGTGATGCTGAGCAATTTTTCATGTACCTGTTGGCCACTTGTATGTCTTCCTTTCAAAATGTCTATTCATCTCCTTTGCCCATTTTTTCATTAGATTACTTGATTTTTTACTGTATAGTTGTTTGAGTTCCTTATATATTCTGGATATTAATCCCTTATTGGATGTACAGTTTGAAAATATTTTCTCCCACTTCATAGGTTGTCTTTCTGCTCTGCCGATCATTTCCTTTGCTGCACAAAAGCTTTTTAGTTTGATATAATTCCATTTGAGTATTTTATCTTTTGTTACTGGTACTTTGGGGTTCTTATTCATAAAGTTGGCCCAGTCCTACTTCCTGGAGTGGTTCCCCTGTTTTCTTTTAGTAATTTTATGGTATTGGATCTTATATCTAAGTCTTTAATCCATTTTGAGTTGATTTTGGTATATGGTGAGAGGTACAAGTCCAGTTTCCTTCTTCCACATATGGATCTCCAATTTTCCCAGCACCATTTATTGAAGAGGCAGTCTTTTCATCAATGTAAGTTCTTGCTCCCTTTGTCAACGATCAGTTGGCTGTAAATGTGTGGGTTGATTTCAAGGTTTTCTATTCTATTCCATTGATCTGAGTGTCTGTTTTTATGCCAGTACTATGATGTTTTGGTTACAATAGCTTGGTAATATAATTTTAAGTCAGGAAGTGTTATGCCTTGGCTTTATTTTTTTTGCTTCTCAGGATTGCTTTGGCTATTCAGGGTCTTTTGTTGTTCCCTATGAATGTTAGGATTGCTTTTTCTATTTTTTTGAAGAATGGTATTTTGATGGGGATTGCATTGAATCTGTAGATTGCTTTGGCTAGTATGGATATTTTCTCCATGTTCATTCTTCCCATCCAATAGCATGGTATGTCTTTCCACCTATTTTGTGTCCTCTTTAATTTCTTTCAGTAGTGTTTTGTAGTTATCATTGCACCGATCTTTCACCTCCTTGATTAAATTGATTCCTAAGTATATTATTATTGGGTGACTATTGTAAATGAGCTTGCTTTCTTGATTTCTTTTTCTGCTAGTTGTTTATTGTAGTATAAAAACACTACTGATTTGGGGGTGCTGATTTTGCATCCTGAAACATTACTTAAATTGTTGATTATCTCTAAGAGATTTTATGGTAGAGTTTTTAGGTTTTTCTATACATAAGAAAATGTCATATGCAAACAGGGACAGTTTGATTTCATTGTTTCCAATATGGGTGCCGTTTCTTTCTTTCTCTTGCCTGATTGCTCTGGCTAGTACTTCAGTACTATATTAAATAGGAGTGGTGAGAGTGGGTATCCTTGTCTTGTTTCTGTTCTTAAAGAAAAAGCTGAAAGGATGATATTGGTGATTAGTTTGTCATATGGCTTTTATTATGTTGAGATAGTTTCCTTCTATACCAAATTTACTGAGAGTCTTTATCAAGAAGGATGTTGATTTTTGTCATGTGCTTTTTCTGCATCTATTGAGATAATCATATGGTTTTTGTCATTGATTGTGTTGTGATGGTGTGTCATATTTATTGACTCAGATATGTTGAACCATCCTTGCATCCCTGGGATGAATCCCATTTGATCATGGTGTGTAATTTTTTGGAAGTGTTGCTGTATTCTGATTACTAATATTTTGATGAGGATTTTTGCATCTATGTTCAACAAGCGTGTTGACCTGTAATTTTCTTTTATTGGTGTGCCTTTGTCTGATTTTTGTTTGTTGGTTTGTTTTGTTTATTTTTTTTATTTTAATTTATCAATATACAATGTAGTTGATTTTCATGTACCTTTACGAATTCCTCTAGACACAACAATCATGACAATTCCTTGAATTTGTCTGGTTTTAGTATAAGAACGATGCTGTCCTCTTAGAATGAGTTTAAAAGAATGATTTCTGTTTCAATTTTTTGGCATACCTTGAAAAGAATTGGTATGAATTTCTCTTTAAAAGTTTGATAGAATTCAGTTTTAAAGCCATCTGGTTCTGGGCTTTTCTTTTTTAGAAGATTGCTGATTACTGCTTCAATCTCATTGCTTGTTTTTGGTCTGTTTGGATTTTTTATTCCTTCTTGATTTAGTCTTGGTAGTTTGTATGTGTCCAGAAATTTATCCATTTCCTCCAGGTTTTCATATTTGTTGGTGTATAGTTGTTTATAATAATCTAATGATTCATTGTGTTTCTGTGGTATCAGTTGTAAATGTCTCCCTTTTCATTTCTGATTTTTGTTATTTGGGTCTTCTCTCTCTCTCTCTTTTTTTCTTTTTTTTAAACCTAGCCAATGGTTTGTCTATTTTCTTGAAATACCAACTTTTTGTTTCATTGATATTTTGTGTAGTATTTTAAATCTCTATTTCATTTAGTTTGCTCTGATCTTAATTATTTCTTTCCATCTACTTTTAGGATTGGTTTGTTGTTGTTTTTTCTAGTTCTTTGAGGTATAGTGTTAAGTCATTTATTTGAAGCTTTTCTATTCTTTTGATGTAAGCATTGATTGCGATAAACTTTCCCCTTAGTACGGCTTTTGCATATCCTGCAGGTTTTGGTATAATGCATGTTTATTTTTGTTAGTTTCAAGAATTTTTTTGATTCCCTGATTGATTTCTTTTTGGACCCATAGGTCGTTTAGTAGTCTGTTGTTTAGTTTCCACACACTTCTATAGTTTCCAGAGTTTTGCTTGCTATTGTTTTCTAGTTTTAATACATTGTTTTCTAAAAAGATGCTTGGAATGATTTTGATTTTGTTAAATTGGCTGAGACTTGATTTGTGACTTAACTGGTTGTCTATCCTGGAGAATGTTCCATGTGCTGATGAGAATAATGTATATTCTTCAGTTGTTGGATGGAATGTTCTGTAGATATCTGCTAGGTCAAATTGGTCTAAGGTGTAGTTTAAATCCTGGGTTTCTTTGTTGATTTGCTGCCTGCAAGATCTGTCCAATAGGGAGAGTGGGGAGTCCAGGTCACCCACTATTGTTGTATTAGGTCAATCTCTTTTTTTATGTCTAAGAGTGTTTGCTTTATGTATCTGGGTGCTCCAGTGTTGGGTTCATAAATACTTATGACAGTCATGCCTTCTAACTGGATAGATCCCTTTATCATTATAAAATGGCCTTCTTTGTCTCTTTTTATGGTGTTTGGTTTAAAGTCTATTTTATCTGATATAAGAACAGTTACTCCTGCTCCTTTTTGGTTTCTATTTGCATGGTATGTCTTTGTCTTCCTTCATATCCCAGATATTTTTTCTTGTTTCAATGTGTTCTCTAATTGATTCTTCTCTCATTTCTTTGAGTTTTCTTATGATCATTGATCAGAATTATTTTTCATACATTTCATGTTTTCTTGCTCTATGGTGTCTGGTACTTGATAATTACTGTATTCCTTTGGTGGTATCATATTTTCTCATTTATTTGTAGTTCTAGTATTTTTTCATTGATGTTTGGTCATTTGGTAGGGTACTTATTGCTTCTATTACTAGGGAGTAGGCATGAGGAGAAAGACTTCCTCCTCTATTTGTAGGCTCTGCTGGTGACTCTTGTATCATTGCAGTGAAGTGTGTAGTGAACTGCCTGTAGGGTGGCCCTGGTTGCTACTGAGGTAGTGATCTGTCCTTGTAGTGGCTGTTAAGTATGGTGGTGGCTGTGGTAGACCACGTTGGCTGCTGCTCAGGCAGTGAGCAGGCCTTTCTGGGGCTTTAATGTAGGCCTGAGGTGGTGGCTCATGGAACGGCACTCACCTTGGCTCCTAAATTAATTTCTAAGCAAATCAACAAATCTACTTAATAAAAAGAGATAAGAAAGAAATTAAATGTCTAAGTTTAGCAACATAAATCGCACAAAAAGTCAATAAAACAGAATATAAACACAAGGACACTTTGAATAGTTTGTGGAAGAACAGAATTGAAAAATAATAGAAATCTTTCCGTGACCTTTTTTGTTTGTTTAAATTTTTTCTTTTCTTTTTTAAAAAAAGACTAAGATCACACAAAATACGTTCTCTGACCACAATAATAGAAGGAAATTTAGAAAACTCACAAATGTGTAGAAATTAATCAACACTCTTCTAAATAAATAGTGAGTAAAGTATCTCTAACTATTAATGTAGCTTGATCTGTTCTTCAGATTCCTCTCTCAATTTTTGTCCAAGTCCCAGGATTTCTCTTTAGATAATTTCCTTTGGTTTCTGGTTCCTTCCCTTTTTCGTGGCCTAATCTTGTTGGAAACAAAGTAAAAAAAGACTGAGCATGCTATCGGAAAACAGGACCTGTATAGGGTGGACAGTGGTTTTTCAGAAGACTTTTCTGCACCCAGTGATTTTGAAGGTGGCGATGCTAACTCCCTACCCAGCTTCATGACATGAGTGGGGAATTTTGTTCATCATAATGCCTTGGGTTGCTACCGGTATTTTTGCACAGGAGCCAGAAATGCTAAATGCCTTGCTCTTAACATAACGTTTGGCCCTGAATTCCACAATGCTCATGGAAAATCGATGCAGAACACAGCAGAAGAACCATAAGGCTAAGCCGGTGGGGATATGGAGAAACAAGAACAGACGGGCCCATAAGCTACAGTCAAATACAGTATGGAAGCATTTTATGTGCATTTGAAATATAATCTTACAACGTCATCTAAAAATAAAAACATGTATCCAATTTTATATGATCTGATACTCCCCAAATCCTTAAAATTCATCAAAAAAATTCAAGCTTACAATTGAAGTAAATTATATATTGTACTTTAATATTGTCATAAGGAGGTGTCACTGAACATATTAAACAGAATTAAAAAATCCTTGTTGGTGTTACTTCACACAGTTACTTACCTGTCTTGAAACTTCTGCAAAGGCTTTGGTGATTTAGGTTCTGCACTTGTATTATTCACTGTTGTTATGATTTAAAATCTTTTAAAAATATTCTATAATGGAGCCATGTAAAAGCTAGTGATAGTGCAATAAAACGCTCTAAAAAAATCAATAACCTGGAAAGGAAGTTAAACAAGATAAAAATGCCACAAAGAAGCCCTAAAAACCTCCTTTATATGCCAGACATCTAATTTAAGACTGAGTATTTTAAGAACTATTACAGATCATTCTGAAGAAACATAAAAGCATGGTAAAGCAACTACACCTTTAATTTTGCAAAAATAATCATGTAACTTGGCAAAGATAATAAGATGTTTACTGCAAGATCAATGGTACTGAAATGTGCTTCTAACTCCAGTTCCTATCTATACTAAGGCATAAAGTGTTCTTGATGATTTTAAAGGAGATGGTATATTTAAATATAAATATTTTCTGTAAACATTTATTGAGCTTAGGAAGTACGTTTATATGAAAATATATATGAAAACATTTGTACATGTATGTTCTCTGGAAGATATCTCCCCTTGTTTCTGTTTATTTAACGAGGAAAGAGCCTTAGATCTTTTCATTCTGCTTTTATATTGCAAATTTAGGAGTTAGACAGGCTTTTCTCTTCTACTGCTGTAAAACTCTGAGCTACAAATCTCTGAGATTTGTTTTCTCAGATATACAATTCTCTAGAGTTGATTGCAGAGTAAATGAGATAATGTGTGTTAAATACTTAATACAAAACAGACTCTTGACCTTTGACACATATCATCAAAATAATAATAGAAAATGCTACTATAGCACTTACTACACTCCAGGCTTTGCTTTAAATGTCTTATACATGTTAACTCATTCAGTCTTCAAAATACTTCTCTGCTGTAAATACCAGTTATGTCATCAATCCCATTTTACAGATGAGAACATTGAGTAACAAAACAGTAAGCAACTTTCGTAAGTTCCCTTAACCAGAAGGTGGATAAATTAGGATTTAAAGCTCAGCAATCCACTTTTATTAATGATTTTATTATTTTTTGACATGCAATAATTTCACATATTTATGAGGTAAGATTTACATTTCAATACATGCAACCCAGTTTTAAAGCCTGTGTGCTATACTGCCATTTGCAACAACATGGATGGACCTTGAGAGAATTATATTAAGTGAAACAAGTCAGGCACAGAAAGAGAAATACCACATGTTCTCACTTATTGGAGGGAGCTAAAAATTAATATATAAATTCACACACACACATACACACACACACACACACAAACCGGGGGGGGGGGGGAAGAAGATATAACAACCACAATTATTTGAAGTTGATACAACAAGCAAACAGAAAGGACATTGTTGGGGGGGAGGGGGGAGGGAGAAGGGAGGGAGGTTTTGGTGATGGGGAGCATTAATCAGCTACAATGTATATCGACAAAATAAAATTTAAAAAAAAAATAAAAAAATAAAGCCTGTGTGCTTCTTAGTTAGTGCTTGTCATTGACAAACATCAGCTCTTGACTTGATCCCAAGGCACTTATAAGCAGAATGTTGCTTCAGCCTAGGTTTTCTTTCAACAGGTATTAGTTGTCCATTCAGGACTCAGAAGGAGATTAAATTAGATATTCATTGATGACACTGACAAGTGATTGTCAGCAAATCAGTCATTAGTTTGAGTTTGGGATGATTTCCTATCTAGAGGCATGCTCCAAAGATAACTACTGCTTTGGTAAATACTTACTAATGGAAAAGAGGTATACAAAAGGAGAATGACAACCCTCCAGTGGTGGTAGCAGAGGTGGTGGTGGTGGTCAGCTATATGTGCAGGCAGCTGCAGTGGGCAGGAGCCAAGGAATATTATGATCCTAAGAAAATGTTAAGATAGCAATAGTTGCAGAAAAATTAAGGCATGAGTGAATTTATGCTTGAAAACTCCCTGGCATTTTAATGGAGAGCCTTTCCCTCCAGTTGGAGAATACCAAAGCATATAACAGTTGGCCCAGAGCCAAATGCACTTGAACACCCCATGCTGTCAGGAATGGCAGGATTGTTGTTTCTACCTGGGGTAGAGTTGACCAAAAAAATGAAATCTTTTAACCACTTTGCTATTTAAATGGGGTTTTGGGGTTTAGACTCAGAGTGAACTCACTAAACCACTTGCGTTTTTATTTTACTTAAACAGAAATGCTCTTTCCAAACTAATTAAAGTTGGCTGGTTATACGTGCATTTGATATGACGGTGCAACCGTGTGATCCTTTAATGTCTTGGTAATCCACTACCCTTGTTCAGAGAGAGGAGGATCATGGAAAGCAAAAATGGTTATTTGTTTCTCTCAGGTAGTAAATATTTGAAATCATCTAATGTATTTTAGGAAGTCATCAAATATGGAATAAATTGATATGTTTGACCTACTTCAGACTTGGAGTTATTGCAGGCATCATGCATTGTGATATAGAAGGAGAATTTTTTTTCTTTTCCAAAACCTACTGGTATCCCTCTTGGTGAAATGCTATATAAATTCCTGAAATCTTTTATTTTTTATTAGATTTATGACCACACAAATGCAGAAGTAAGGAAAACATTACTGAAAATGACCTGAGTATTAATGAGATGGATTGGTGTGGAGGGGAATTAGAGCTCCTAACATCAGAAGAGTGACAATCTTTCTTAACTCCTGACCCCTTTAAGCCACTCAGATTCACAAAGTTAACAGTATAATGAATGAAAGGCACCCGAGTTGAAATCTTGATTTGGGTCCAACTGTTACTAGTTCTAGGACTTTTAGAAAGTTTCTTAACTTCTCCATGGTTATGAAACTACATAGAAATGTTGCAGGATAGAATGATATAGCACATATAAAACTCTTAGTGATAAATGGATATGCATCCTTTGTGGTCTAACTCAGATCTGCCTCCTCCAGATTCCTGCCAGCTGTGGCCATTTCTTCCTCTGCTCTCCTTCATGAATTGTTTGTGCTGCATAATTAACAAGAGAACAAATACTATTATAAGATCTAAGAATCTTTAAGGGGTACAGCATTACAGTTTCATTGAATGTTGGTGAAGTAAAAAAGAAAATATGCTCTTATCCCAAAGAAAGGAGATTATCTAACAATTTAGACCAGGGGTTAGCCATCTAGAGTTCTCATGCCAAATCTAGTTTCTGCCTGCTTTGGAAAATAAAGTTTTATTGGAAAACAGCCATGCCCATTCATTCCCATATTGCCTATGGCTGCTTTAGTGCTATAGCAGCAGAATTGAGGAGTTGCAACAAAGACCACATAACCCACAAAACCTGAAATAGTTACCATCGGGCACTTTACAGAAGTGTGCCAACGCCACTTTGTGAGTGTATGTACCAGAGTGGGCTTAGTAAATTATGTGACTCTGTTGTTCCTTCAGTTAGCTTCAATTCCATTCTGTGGCACCAGGGAAGACTCTAATGTTTAATGGTAGAGCACGGTTTTTCCTCTAGCCTGACTATTAAATGCAAGGTGCCTCCTTCACCTGGTGCAACTAAGGAAATAGCAGCCTGTTTATATATGGGAAGAAAACTGATTGTTGAATGTACTGATAGGTGGTTTTTAGGTTTGCAGTAGGTTATTTCTCTGACAAAATACGATGATAATTTCAACACCAAAGTGTTTTTCACTTTAGGAACCAATGTTTGAACTTCACCCATGCCATCAATTTAAGTTGTGACTTAACAGCACAATATAGTGCTCCACAAAATACCTTCCACTCTCTCTTGAGCTGTTTTGCAGTATTTTCATAGTTCCACTCTGTCATTTAGCCATAGTCCTACATACTTTTAGTCAAGGCACTCAACTCAGTTCTCCACAAGCATGCTGGCTCACCCATGTCTGTCTAGGCCTCTGTCTTCTTTGTTTCTCCTGCTTGGTGTGGCAGATACCACAAGGTGTCTCCAGTATCCACCCTTCTTTTCTTTCATGGGAGTAGTCTTTTTACTGGGGCATGTGCATGCACAGCACAGCTTTCTTTCAGCTTGCTGTGGTCCTGTGATTAGGTTCTGCCTAATGGAATGTAAGGGGAAGCAATATGTTCAATTTCCGGGTCATGAGCATATGGGGAGAGTTGCCCTTTTTGCTCCAGCTCATCTTTGCCTATTCTCTGCTATCTGAATTGTGACTCTGATGATGAAATATCTTGGTCAATACAGAAATATTCTAGGAATACTGGGAAAATATAATAGACTCAAGGTTCCTGACATCATGGAGCTTCCAGAATAGATAGAACAGTTATATGCAAGAGAAACATGCTTTGTCTTCCTACAGCCACTTTATTTTGGGTCTCCTTTTTTTGTAGCAATACCTATTTCCTAAGGGAAATTCAGTTACTAACTTCATAGAGTATACAGCCAAATAGTTGTGGTATCTGTCTGTCTATGTATTATATCAGTGTATTATATCAATGAATATGTAACTTGGATTTGAATATATGCAGGAATCTTTATCTTGTAGAGATTTTTTTTCTTTTTAACAAAAGGATCTGAGATCAATGCAGAGTGAGAGGAAGGTAAGAAATCCTCTTCTGAAGTAGCAACATGGAAAGTTCTAGAATTTGATACTTACTCCTCAAAATCTTTGCACTTGCTCTTTGCCTGGTAAGCTCTTTTTCTGTATATAGCACATACAAATTTAGCACAGGAGTTCTCCCTTACGTCTTTTAGGTTTCTGCACAAATATCACATAATTAAAGAGGACTTCCTGATGTTATGTTAAAGCATCCTCTGTAGCACTGTTAGCCACCTTAAATACTCTATTACTGTATATTCATATCTTTTACTTACTGCCTGCTCCTCCACACTCATGCACTAAATACATACTTCAGGCAAGTACATACTGAATCTGTTTTATTTTATTAACCACCCTTTCTCTGGAGTGAAGAAAAACACCTAGCAAGAAGTAGACCCTTGAATAAAGCAGAATGATTGAATGAATCAGTGAATACCTGTCAAGAAGAACAGAAACACTGTAGTAAACACATAAGAGGGTGTTATCTGAGATGAGCCTCAGGAGGTAGAACCAGCTAGTTCGTGCAGGACCCTGCGGGCCACATGAAGTTTTTTTTTTTTTTTTTTTTCCCTCCCGAGAGCAACAGAAGACATTGAAGGGTTTTAAGGAGACCAGAGTGTCCCATCATCAGATTAAGGCATTTAAAGAGATCTTTCTCCCTGCAGTATGGGGAAATATATTAGAGGGAGGTCAGAGTTTAGTAAGGGAGAACTGCAGTCATTTAGGGGAGAGATTGTAGTCACATGGGTTTGGGTGAATAGCAAGGCTGTGCTTTGGGAACAGTGCTGGTCATTTTCTGGGTTGCTTTCACTTCCTGTACTGTGCTTTCTACGAGAACAGACCTGATGTCTAGGTCCTGTGTTTCAGTGTCTTAGTCCTTCTGGACGGCTGTAAGAAATTATCATAGACTGTGTGGCTTTAAAAAACAGAAATGTATTGCTTGCAGTTCTAGTGGCTGGAGGTCCAAGATTACAGTGCCAGCCAGCATGTTTGGGTCCTAGACCACCTTGTTGTTGAGTGTCAACTTCTCGCTGTATCTGTACATAATGAAAGAGCAAAAACTCTTTGGTGTCCCTTTCATAAAGATACTAACCCCATTCCTGAGAGCAGAGCCCCACCTCTCAAAGACCTCCCAATACCATCACATTAAGGATTAGGTTTTAACAAGTGGGTTTGAGGGGGGACATAAATATTCAGTCTATAGCACCCTGGATCTCTTTCTAGCTGTCTTCTGGTTGGGTTCTCTAATGAAAAGTACTGGCAAGAGACTTGAGGGTGGGAGGGGGGAAGAACCAAGGTACTAATCCCACTTCTGCCTGCCAAGTTTTTAATGTAGGGTCTGTGTCTCCTCCATGGTTCTAGCTCTCACTTCTTCGTCTCTCTTTCCATTGTCTCAGCTTCCACGGGGCAGCTGTCCACCATGAATCTAGCCCTCATGGGGAGGGCTCTCAGCTTCTTGTGGTACCATGCCTCACATTCCCTCCTGCTGTAAGGTTGCTAAGCTGCTTCCTGCAGTTGCTAATCTCGGGGTGGCCTCATAGTCCCCTGGTTGGTTTCTCAGCATTCTATCACCTGAATAACCAATGACCTCTCTTACATGATCTTTTTTTAAAAAAATTCAGAGGGTTTCTGTTTTATTGAATGGACATGAACAGACACAATTCTGTATATTCTGCTACACTGGTACCTTTATATTAAAAACTTTATTATAGAAATGGCTGATATACATTTATAGATAGATAGATGGATAGATAGATAGATGGATAGATAGACAGACAGACAGATAGATAGACAGATTTCATGTAGCATAATGTCCCTCAGGAAAAAAAAAAAAGTGCTACTTTAAAAATGATGACTAGTGTTGCAAGCTTCTTGGAAACAATGTTTACATTCCTTTATGTTCTTGTTTTCTAGGTAAGAACTCCAAGTTTGCAATGCTTAAAGCCCAGAACAAAAAGAAAACGTCAGAGATACTATGGCATTGTGCATATGGATGCTTGGAAGTAAAGATTCTAATCGTTGACTTTCTTTTGCTGTCATCTCCTCAAATAAAATGGACAACATAGCCACTTTATGTTTCCCCATTTTCCACTAAAAATGATAGATCTTATTACACTATATTTCAGCTGCAAATTAGCTTAATAGCAGTTAGCACAGTATATCACTGGTGTGGCCCAGCTGCTATTGTTTTTATTGCACTATTCTAGCACCTCAGGGTAATTACCTTTGAGACCTCAAATGTGTTCTCATAGGCAAAACCCATTCTTTTATGTTTGGTATTTTGAAGTATATATGCTCAGCATTTGTTTTATTTTCTCTTATTTATTCATCCACAATGACTATTTTATAATCAGCTTTAGATGTTTTCATATGAGCCTCAAGGTGCACATCCAAGGGCACACAAAATGAACTCTGCGTCTTTCAGAGCCCAAGAGGAATTTCACACTTTGGCAGGAGTTTGGGGCTGTGTGGGAGCCATGAGTGATGATTCTAGCTCCTGCCTTTGCATGTATTAACTGCTGGTCGCCTCTGAATAATTGGCTAAGAATATTGGTTAACACGTCAAGTGAAAATGTATGTGTGGTGCCTGTCTCCATCGTCCCAGGAGAACATCTGTCCACTTCCCAAATCCACTAAACAATTTGGCTCTTGTCTGTGTGACTGGCAGCCTGTCCCAGTGAGGCCCTTTGCCATGAAGCAGAGATGGGGGAAGTTTGGGCTTGAATTGTGTTGGCAGGTTTTGTTGAAACACTTGGAGAGTAATCGCACAAAATTTGCCCGTTGGTGATACTAGCCCTTTACTTCTTTTGAAAGTCAAGGGAAAACACACACACACATACACACACACACACACACAATTCTTTCTGTGCAAATAAATTGCTTTGGGAAGTAGCTCTTTGTGTATATTCAGGTTGTTCTGTAAATGTGTATTGAGCCTCTCCAAGCTGAAGTCTTGAGCCCCACTTTAAAAGAGTTCACAGTTCTGCACAGGGACAGAAACAGTTTAAAAAAAAAAAGATACAGTCTCATAATAAAACACACAGACTATTCTGAGAAAGGAAGTCATTTTGTCAGCATGGGAAAAAATAAAGGTTACAGAAAAATTCAGCAAATTAAAAATTATCATAGTACGACTTGATCAAAAAGAAATTGAGTAAAAGACAAATTGTCTGACCAGATTTGAGATTGCAAATCAATGGTAAAACTTAGAATTTGCAGCCCAAACAGCCATTTTGTTGTTGTTGCTTTGTTTTGTATATGCCAAGCTCTACATGGGCATGCTGTGATAATAACTGTGAGGCTGCCAAGAATTGTCTGCATTGCTGGAGTTGGTATAAGGAAATGTAGATAATTCACCTCTGGGATCACCCACCTGCATATCTGCTTAGATTGGGAAATTCTTTTACATCACACATTTCCCTGCCTATTTTCTCCCTCCATTAATAGTTTATTTTGAACTGTAAAGTCACTGTATGTTTAGGTTTTCTGAAAGTAGGGAGGAAGGTGTATGTTACCAAAGAGGCTTTTTCATCATCTTCTGATGAAATTTGGCCCAAACTCTTGTGATTTTCAAGACCTGGTTCTCTGATCCTCAAGACTTCCAAAAGTGATCTGGTCTGCTTAGCACAGAACTTAAGTTTCTGTTGGTGAAATAGATTATCTGTTGGAGCTTCCAGCTTCTTAAGGGGTCCGCCTTTTCTCTTCATGGGGATAAATTTCTGGTCTTAGTGTAGATAAGTAGTGGTTCAAAGCATCCCAAAAATGACAGACTAGGAAGTCAGATAAGACCCTGGGGACTGCTACTCCGATTGTATTAGAAACCTGAAAGACTTTTTTTAAAAATGTGCACCGCACAATTCTTCCATTTAGGGAAAGAGTTTGACAAGGATTCTGAATAAACTTGAAGGTGAATACACCTGAATCTGGATATATTTTTTTTTAAAAGTACTATAGGTACCTAAGATTGGTTTATGCATATATTAACTTATAAGTATATAGTATTTATAGAATAAATATAAATACATACATCCATAATGTTTCTAATTTATTGTAATTGGTTTCCGAATTTTCATATTTGTAACTGTTTTATTGTTTTCATAGAACAGCATTCACTCTACAAATTTAGCACAAAAAAATGGCATCCATTATTTCCACAACGTCATCAAGTTTCTGCTCCATGTGGCCCTCTTAAATGATAAAACTCATTGGAAATGCATTTCTCTCACTCTCTTCACATCCTTATACATACTCATTCGTGGGCCTCTTGCAATATGTGTTCCACCCATAGCAGTTTCCCACAGCTGCTGCGTTATAGTGATAAAATACCATTACAGTCTCAGAACGTCTCATCACTTTTGACCTCACTCCAGTACTCATCATTTGTACCACTCCTTTCCTTTGTAAACTCACTCCTCCCTAAATTCTCATTTTGGGCCCCCTAAAAATCTTTTCATATGTGCTATCTGAACTCTGTTTTCTTACCTTCCTCTAAATTTTCTCCTGAAATCTCATTGTCCATGTGTTCTTTGACATGTCAACATATGTCATACTGACAACTCCAATTAGCTTCCCTGCCGAGGAAGCATCTCCCAAATCTAGCAGGTTGCTGATCGTCTTCTCCTAAAATTCCTGCTGGCATCTTTAACTCAGCACATCCAAAACTCAACTCACCTCCTAACACCCAGAGTAGCTCCTCTGCCTGACTATTTCTGTGAATGTCATGATTTTCTTGTCACACAGGGTTGAACCCTGGGAGCCATCAATTGTTCCTCCTGTCCCTTTTGTCCTCCCAGGTGACTGTGAACCAAGCCCTGGGGATGTTGACACATCTCTGTAATATACACCAAGACTTCCACTCCTTCTTCCTCAATCTAGGATCAGGCACTTATTTCCTCTCCTGTGTATTATCCCAGCAGTTTCCTGACAGTCCTCTTCACCTATAGACTCTCCATTATCCCAACAGTCTTACTTAATATGGACAGATTAATTCAGGAAAGCTCCAACAATTAGAAAGACTTCCATCACTCTTTTAATTATCTTCTAGTCTCTGGCCACGGAGTCTTTTCTAGTCAAATCTTAAGGGCTTCTCATACACATTCAGTACATTTGTGCTAAAATTGGACTGTTTGCTGAAACTCACAAATGTGCTTTGCTGTACACCTGTCTTACTTGTGTTGTTAGTTCCACTTAGTAAGCAACATCCTTTATCCTGCCTGTCAAATGTTACCCACACTTCGAGGACTAACTCATTTTTCACTTCCTTTATGGAGCCTTTTTGGTGAGTGTGAGAGTTTGAATTTATTTATTTATTTGTTTGTTTGTTTGTTTATCTATCTATCTATCTATCTATCTATCTATCTATTTATTTATTTTTATTACTATTGTTTAATTTATTTTTTAATTGAAATGTATTGATCATACATATTATAAGGTACAGAGTGATATTTTAATACATGTATAAATACAATGTGTAATGATCAAATCAGTGTAGTTAGCAAATTCACCATGGCAAAAATTTTGTTTCACTGTGATGAGAACATTTGAGCTCCTCTAGCCATTTGAGAGTATACAATAATTTTCTTTTTTTTTTTTTTTTTTGTCGTTTTTTCATGACCGGCACTCAGCCAGTGAGTGCACCGGTCAGTCCTATATAGGATCCGAACCCGCGGCGGGAGCGTCGCCGCGCTACCAGCGCAGCACTCTACCAAGTGCGCCACGGGCTCGGCCCTACAATAATTTTCTGCTAGTTACAGATGTCTAGCACTACTATAAACCACTAGAACTTATTTTTCCTATCTAGCTATAACTTTGTGCCCATTAACCAATCTCTCACTATCCCCCATCCCCCAATCCCTCCCCTTCTCAACCTCTACTAATCATAATTCAACTCTTCCAAAAGTTTTACTTATTTATTTATTTTTGCTCCCACATACTAGTGAGGACATGTGGTATTTATCTTTCTGCATTTGACTTATTTCACTTAACATAATGTCTTACAGGCACATCCATGTTGCCACAAATATCAGGATTTCATTTTTTTATGACTGAATAGTATTCTGTTGTGTATATATACTTTCTTTATCCATTCATCTGTTGACAGACATCTAACTTGATTCTATATCTTGGCTATTGTATTAGTCCATTTCTGTTGCTTATAACAAAATACCTGGAACTGAGAAATTTATAAGAAAAAATTTATTGCTTACCGTTTTGGAGGCTGGGAAGTCCAAAGTCCAGGGAACACATCTGGTGAAGTCCTGGTAACAGTGATCCAGGGGCCTGACATGGCAGATGGTAGAGCAGAGAGAGAGAGTCTCTCATGTGCTTTCCCTTCAAAGCCCTCAGAACCATGCCCCTGACCACCATTATTAATCCATTCACTACAGCATGGTCCTACAATCTAATCACCTCTTCAAGGCCCTACCTTTTAATTACCATAATGGGATTTCCCACCTTCAATAGTTACAGTGGGGATTTAAGATTCAATGAGTTTGGGGGCATCCAACCTACAGCAGCTATTGTTAGCAAAACTGTAATAAATATGAGGGTGCAGATTATCTTCAGTATGCTAATTTCCTTTCCTTCAGATAAATATCCAGCAGTGGAATTGGTGGATCACACAGTAGTTCCATTTTTAGTTTTTTGAGGAACCTCCATATTTTTTGCCGTAATGGCTATACTAATTTACATTCCCACCAACAGGGTGTAAACGTTCCCCTTTCTTCACAGCCTCACCAGTACTTGTTATTTTCTCTCTTTTTGATAACAGCCATTCCAAATGAGATGAGATGGTATGTTATTGAGGTTTTGATTTGTATTTCTCTGATGATTAATGATGTTGAACATTTTTTTCATGTACTTGTTGGACAGTTATATGTCTTTTGAGAAATATCTATTCAAGTCATTTGCCTATTGGAAAATCAGGTTGTTGTTGTTGTTACTATTATTGTTGTTGTTGTTATTTTGCTGTTGAGTTGTTACATTCCTTATATATTCTGGATATTTGTCCTCTGTCAGTTTTTAAATATTTTCTCTGATTCTGCTTGTTGCCTCTTGGGTCTGTTGATTGTTTCTTTGAGTGTACAAAAGCTTTGTAGTTTGATGCAATCCAACTTGACTGTTTTTGCTTTTCTAGTCTGTGATTTGGATTTCTTCTCCATCATTCTTTTGCTCACACCAATGTCTTGGAGTGTTTCCCTATGTTTTATTCTAGTTTTTTTTTTTGTAGTTTTAGGTCTTATATTTAAGTCTCTAATACATTTTGAGGTGACTTTAGCATATGATAAGAAATAGGAGTCTAGATTTTTTCTTCTGCATATGGATATCCAGGTTTCCCAGCACCATTTATTGAAGACATAGTCCTTTCCCCAGTGTATGTTCTTGGCAACTTTGCCAAAGATCAGTTGGCTGTAGATACATGGATTGATGTCTGGGTTCTTCATCCTGTTCCATTGGTCCATGCATCTGTTTTGATACTGATACCATATAAATACAAAGAATCATAAGAGAAGAAACTATTATGAACAACTACATGCCAACAAATGGGAAAATCTGGAGGGAATGGATACA
Organism: Cynocephalus volans; assembly: GCF_027409185.1. Lineage (NCBI taxonomy): Eukaryota > Metazoa > Chordata > Mammalia > Dermoptera > Cynocephalidae > Cynocephalus > Cynocephalus volans. Next base: position 16,800,980 of record NC_084468.1, read on the forward strand.
TTTCTGGACACATACAACTTACCAATACTTTAGTAAGAAGAAGCAGAATACCTGAATAGACCAATAATGAGTAACAAAATTGAATCAGTAATTAGTAATCTTCTCAATAATGAAAACCCCAGGAATGGACAACTTCACTACTGAATTCTACCAAACTTTTAAAGAATTAACACCAATTCTTCTCAAACTATTTCAAAAAATAAAAGCAGAGGGTTTTCTCCCAAACTGATTCTATGAAGCTAGTATCACCCTTATACCCAAATCAGACAAGGACACAACAAAAAAGAAAATTACAGACCAATGTCCCTGACGAAAATAGATGCAAAAATTCTTAACAAAATACTAGCAAACCAATTTCAACAGCACATTAAAAAGACTACACACGTTGATTAAGTGGGATTTATCCTAGGAATGCAAGGATGTTTCAGTGTATGCAAATCAACAAATGTGAAACACCATATCAAAAAAAATGAAGAACAAAAACCATGTGATCATCTCAATAGATGCAGAAAAAGGATTTAGCAAAATTAAACATTCCTTCATGATAAAATCTCTCAGTAAAATAGGTATAGAAGGAAAATATCTCAGCACACAAAAGGCCACATATGATATACTCACAGGTAGCAACATCTTGAATGGGGAAAAGTTGTAAGCTTTTTATCTAAGACTGGGAACAAGACAAGAATGCCCACTTTCACCACTATTATTTGACACACTACTGGAAGTTCTAGCCATTAGGCAAGAGAAAGCAATAAAGGGCATCCAAATTGGAAAAGAAAAGGTCAAATTGTCCCTGTTCGCAGATGACATGATCTTACATATAGAAAAACCTAAAGGCTCCACCAAAAACTCTTATAACTGATGAACAAATTCAGTAAAGTTTTAGGACATGAAGTATAAATACAAAAATCAATAGTCTTTTTATATAACAACAATAAACTAGTGGAAGAAGAAATCAAGAAAGCAATCACATATATGATAGCTATCAAAAAGTAAAATACCTTGTAATAATTGTTTTTTTTTTTTTGGCTTTTTGTGACCGGTAAGGGGATCGCAACCCTTGACTTGGTGTTGCCCACACCGCGCCCAGCCAGTGAGTGCACTGGCCACTCCTATATAGGATCCAAACCCGCGGCGGGAGCCCTGCTGCGCTCCCAAGCGCCGCACTCTCCTGAGTGCGACATGGGGCCGGCCCCCTTGTAATAAATTTAACTGAAGGGTTGAAAGAGCTCTACAATGAAAACTGCAAAACACAATGAAAGACATGAAGGGGGACACACACAAAAATAAAAAGAAATCCCATATTCATGTACTGGAAGAATTAATGCTGTCAAAATGACCATACTACCTGAAGTAAACTTAGAGACTCAATGAAAACCATATGAAAATACCAATGTCATTCTTCACAGAAATAGAAAAAGCAGTTCTAGAATTCATAGAGAGGTGCAAAAGACCCTGAATAGCCAAAGCAATCCTGAGCAAAAAGCACAAAACTGGAGGCATTACACTGACTTCACAATATACTGCAAAGCTATAGTAATCAAAATAGTATAGTCCTATGATGCCTTTTAAGTGTCCACAGTATAATAGGGACAAGCTCCTCCTTGAAGTTCCATGAGATTAAATATGGTGTTAAAATCCTATCACATTTTGAAATTAATTATATAATTAACTTATTTACGCAACTGAATTTATATTACTCAACTAGGAAACCTCACAGTATTTACTGTTATATGATTAGCAGTGCCTGGCACAAATCCCACTTGTTCATTCATGTTTAAAGAGCAACGATCCAATGACTATAGTTTTGGTAATATTATTTTCAGCATTTAGTTTACATATATAATAATTCTAACATTTAAAAAATATATTTCACTTATTTTTAAACCCAAAGAACAGGATGTGCTAATTTCAAGTGACATGGAGCAACTGTCTTAGATATGAGCCATTTACTTATTTCTCATTTCTGTGGGTAAACAAATTGAAATAAATAAGTAAGTAAGTAAGTAAGTAAGTAAGTAAGTAAATAAATAAATAAATAAATAAATAAATAAATAAATATAGAAGGCATGTGGGAAGACAGAGGTAATAAACAGTTAGAATAATACTGGAAAATAATCCCCTTCAAGATTCACACAAAACGATTTAACTAAATCTTGGACCAGGTGGCTAGAATTGTCATATCTGGATACAAGATAGGTACTATACTGAATAAATCTTTGGATTTTTTCTAAGCTCTAGAGTTCTGTATAAAAGAACTGATTGTTTATAACATATCACATTCTCTTTAAATGTGTAGATTACTCATAATAGGAATTAAAATGGCTATTTAAATACTAAAATTTTATTCACTATTGAGCACTTGAAAAAAGTAGTCAGTAGCTAAACAATATGGTTGTGTTGTTAACATGTGGCCCACATGATGCTAAAGTGACTGGCCAATATTTTCAAATAAATTAAAAAGTAGTTGGAGACACCAGACAAAAAATAAGCATATGATCATATTAGTGTTTCACTTTAAATTTATTGCTTTGGTGTTATGCACATATAGTCAAAGGCTGAGATATGTTAACCACATTCAATTGTTGAATGTCTTGCCAAAAAGAACCATAGCTGGATACTAGTTACTGCACTAAATACAGGAATATGTATTCTGCTGGTGTTAAGTGGAAGGTTCTGTATATGTCTGCTAGGTTAATTTGGTATAACGTGTAGTTCAAATCCAATGTTGTTTTATTGACTTTCTGTCTGTGTGATCTATGCACTATTAAAAGTGGAGTATGAAGTCCTCTACTATTATTGTATTGCTCTCTATTTCTCCCTTCAGATATATTAATATTTGCTTTATATATTTAGGTTCTCCTATATTGGATACATATATACTCATTTGTCAATTATACATCAATAAAGCTGAAAAAATAAAATAATTCTGAAGTTTGACACAGGTCTCACTGGGCTAAAATCAAGGTGTCATCAGGGCTACATTCCTTTCTGGAAGCTGTAGGGGAAATCTGTTTCCTTGTATTTTCTAATTTTTACAGGCAGCCTTGGCTTATGACCTCCTTCCCCCACTTTCAAAACCAGCAATAGTGAACGGAGTCTCACATCACAATACTCTGACCTTGTTTCCACCATCACATCTCTTTCTCTGATTCTTCTCTCCTGCCTCCCTCTTCCACTCTTAAGGACCCAGTGATTATATTTAGCACACCCACATAATCCAGGATAAACTTCCTATTTTATGGTCAGCTGGTTAGCAACATTAACTGTCCTTTGCCTTGTAATGTAACATATCCACAGGTACCAGAAATTAAGGCTTGGGCAACTTTAGGGGACATTATTCTATCTACCATCCAACAATTGGCCCAGACTCTAAATATATAAACATATGCAAAACAAAACACATAAAATTAAAACTTGGAAATTATTTCAAATAAGTAAGGAAAACAAGATTTACCTGTTCTTCAATAAAGAACTACAAATCTCATTTACTGTATTCCCTCATATAGAGTGTATGAAAATAATTAAAAGATAAGCCATCTCTTAGAGCTGATAATCTCTTGGCAAAAAGCATTTCAGGAGACAAGAGTATCTATTTAAAAAAAAAAAGAATACAAAAGCCACTGTCCTGTTTATGAATGCCTAGCTTTTATGTGTTGCACTTCCTGCCCCTTGTATTAGACTGACTTGGTTTAATTGCAACATTTAATTTGCATGATTTTTTTTTTGTTGTTGTTGTTCTTCCACATTTAAGCCTTTAAGAGATCCACTGGGAACAAACACATTTGGGGTTCTGGTCAAGATAGCAGAATAGATGGTCCCCAGTGTCACTCTCTCACACAAATCAATCAATTTACAACTATTAAAATGTAACAACAGCCAAGCTGGGGCCGCTAGTGCTCAGGAGAAGAGGAGGAGAGACCTAAAGAGTTCATGAAGGGGAAGAAGCCATGATGAGAGAAAAAAAAAACAAAAAAAACTACTCAGAGCATTTCGGGCCATGGCTGCTTTAAGGCTGGAGCTGCTGAGTGCACAGAGCAGGAAGCCACAGCTGTGTCCTTCCAATAGAGTTTCTTGGAAGCAACAGGAGAGAAGAGGGCATTGGTGGCCTGCAGGACTGCAAGACCACTAATAGGGTTCCCGAGGACCCACACAAGAGCGAGAAGCCAGAACAACTGAAAAAAAGGAGCCATTCAGAGGCTGTTGAGTCATCACAAGGGAACTGGCACAGGGCCCATCTCATGGGAAGTGTTTGGAGCATGGGCAGTGGTGGAGATGAGCACACTGGGGGAACACTGGGACACAGCAAGGTCAGCTGATCTGCCCCCCAATCAGTGCAGGACCACTCAGAGGAGACTGGACAGGAATACAGAATTGCATGGGCTGCAGTTTGATGAAAAGACTCATGCCCAGATCAGAGTTTCTACACAACCCAGGTGCACTGGGTCTCTGAAGAGCCATAAATACCTATAAGGACAATCATTAAACCCTGAGCTGCACAAAAAGCCTTCCCTAGGGAAACAGCAGCAAAGCAGCAGTTTAGCTCAACCATGCAGCTCAACTACTGGTTTGCACAGGCTGTTCCCCCATTTTAGAAGTAGGCAAAGGACAAAAAATTAGTTCCAGCCCAGGCACACCACCAGCACCTCAGGGCCCACCTGGGGGCCTGGGGCTTGGAACTTGGGACTGGACCCCTCTGTCCAAAACCAGGCATACTGCCAGTGCCTAGAGGCCCCACTGAGAGACATGGGGTATGGAGTCATGGACCAGACCCCCTACCCACAACCAGACACACCACCAGCATCAAAAAACATGCCAAAAACATCACCTCCGTAGCCCGCCACAGCCACCACAGTAACCACGGCAGCCACAAAATTGTCTAGACACCACAACCACCACACAGATGGTCCACCAGCCACTGGAGTGCCTTGACACAAGGTGAGTCACCAGAAGAGACCAGAGAAAAGAAGAGGATGTCTCTCTCCACAAAGCCCATTCCAGAGTGACAGAAGCAGCATCTGCTCTATGATAATATTGAGGGACCTGAACACACCTCTCAGCATTGGACAGATCATCTAGGCAACAAATCAACAGAGTTACCATTATTCTTTTGGAGGGAGAGAAGAAATCCAGGGTTATCAGTGGTGGGAGTGAGGAGGGGAACCGGGAGAGGTTGGACAAGGGGCATAAGAATAAGTACAATTTGTAACTATGTATATACTATTAATATTGATTTGATCAACATATGTCAACATTGAATGCCAAAAATATGTATAATCAATCATGATTCAATAAATAGATAGATAGATAGATAGATAGATAGATAGATAGATAGATAGATAGATAGATAGATAGATAGATAGATAGATAGATAAGAGATCCACTGGTACTTTCCATCCTTGGGGAAGGCTGCCTCTTGGCAATTTTTTTACATTCTTTCCCATGTGTGGGGCCCATCCTCAGGCTAATCTTAAATCAGCCCGCCCACAGACTCCCGGGTCCACACCTTGTTTTATGAGTGGCAGAGCTCTGTGACTTGGTGTGAGCCTTCCTATAGGCATCTCTCTGCTTTGTCTCCTTAGTAAAGATCCTTAATACCTCATAGCATCTGCCACTTTGTCTTTAACTGAGGATGACAATGTCTACCATAGATTAAATGAAGCAATTCATTAAAATGATGAGGGCAGAAAACGTCACACAGTAAATATGTGGTACATGGTGCTAATATTGAATATCCTTTTCTTCTTTTGCCTTTTTGAACTCAGGGTGCATTTGTTGTCTGGCATTTGACTCTCAGCTTTCTCTGACCAGCTTTATCTTGGACTAAGTTCTGCCTTTTGCAACTCTGAACTGCCTTGGAAGTTAGAGCCCCTGGGAACCCCAACTTTGGCATCAGTTGCCTGCCTATTATCTGAGCTGGTTTATATTCCTCCTATTTTTCATGGGGGAGAGAAAGATTCAGAACCATTTGGCGTTGAGCTCTTCATAAATCACATAGCATTTCAGCTTATTCAATATTTTTATGAATAATTATGGAGACCAAAAACAGAGCATTTGTATGACTTAGGGAGCTTAGAAGTGTCTGTGCTGTTGGTGGTTACATTGCATTCAGAGTCAGCTCTGCTCTCCTGTGTCTGCCAGATCTGCACAAAAGATGTCTGTCATTCCTATCTGGACGAAAGAACATCAATATCAACAAGATGTGCAGATTTGGAGTTATATAAAGCCAGGGCACTCTGAGCTTCCAGCCAAGTTTGAGAGAGCAGAGTGTGTCTTCTATGCCAAGCATGTGGGGCACACAAACATTCTCTACAAGTCCCATCTCCAACCTGCTGCAATCTGCCCTCAGCCTGAACTTTAGACCAGAGCTATGCAGAAGTGTTCCTGTACAAGCTCCTGTTACACTTCCTGGCATCAGTATCACAGATTCAAACCCTGAGCGCCGAGCAGGGGCCACAGTGTTCAGAGGTTTTTTCTGTGTTCCAAAGGGAGAGGTTTGTGGGTAACAGTGCCTGACTCTGTCAAATCCTGATCCTGCCACTTAAACTGAGAACTGACCTCTAGAAACTTCTTTGTGCCAGTTTCCTCATCTGAAAGACAGAATAATTAGGGTTGCTACTCTTTAGGGTTGTTGCGAGGAATACATTTGGTAATTTGTGCAAAACACCAAGATAGTTCCTGGCACGTAGTGAGATCTCTGTAAATGGGAGCTGCCACTTTCTCTTCTCACTCAGTAAAGGGCCTACGTGATGCCACTTGCTACAATTCAGAGCTCTGTTATCTAGACAAAATGGGTGGGAGAAAAGAGAGTTGGTGAGTGCTGCTGGGGATGGTTCTCTCCCGTGCTGGTTCCTTTTTCCAATTTAATACTCAGTCCTCTGTGCTCCTTCTTCACAACTACTCCCAGGAAATTACATAAAATATATTTGCCATCATATAAAAAGATTTCTAAAACTCAAAGTGAGACATCAATGAACTTTGATTAAGGAAAAGAAAAAAAAACCTTCTAGCTGGAATTTCATTCATTCATTTATTCATTCATCAAACTTTTCTTTACAGCTACCATAGCCGGGCACCCTGCTAGGTACTCCCTGTTACGGAGAAGATTAAGGCAGCGTCTTTCAAAGCCTCATGGACCTCATACCTATAAATAGATAGCTATGTTATCATGACTGCAACAACTTGTGCATGAAAAGCTTCAAGGGCATAGAGAAAGGAGATCCTTCCTTTATTTCCAGTGAAGGAAAGGAATTGGGTTACAGGGGGAAATTTACATATTCTGAGGAATAGGAAAGCAAATCATCTGGGAAGTCACCTACTGTCATTCCTGTAAATGTTATAACTGCCTTTGGATATGTCATAGCTGGCAGCAGCACCAACACACCGTATATAGTCAAAATGTGTAGCTGCAATGGTGGCTTCAGAATTTCTCTAATTTCTCTGTAAAGGGGTTTTAAGGCATGATATCAGGTTGTAAAATTGGGCTGGAGACTTGCCTTGAAGCTCCATTTGCTTAGGAATCACACATTTTATTTAGATTGTATGTTTATTTGGGTGAATTTGGGGTGCTGAAGGTGCCCCAATTCCATTAGATTTCATGATACCTTTGTACGGGTTTCTTATGACGCAGATTGAGAATGAGGAACTAAAAACTAGATTTTCAGCTTTAAGCAGCAAGTTAGGGGAAGAGCAGAGTAAACTGCTTCTACTTTGTTGACTTTTTGTTTCTCATTAATTAATAATTTACTTTATATAATTTTCTTTAAAATGATGTATTTCATATGCTTTTTCTTATAGACTGCTAATCATTCAGGTGATTGGAACATAAAGTTTGTAAAGAGTTTGTAACATAATAAATATCATTTAGCATGTGATGTCCTTGCATTTTTCTAACTTAATTGCAATATTGGTAATGATCACTTCCATTTTGCAGATGGGGAAACTGTGGTCTGAGCAGTTAACTTTTGTATCCAGAGATATACAGCTGAGAAATTGAAAGCTTGGTTCCGGGTCCAAATATTCTGTCTTCTTCCTTAAAGCAATTAAATTGAATCTTATCAAGAAATAGAACTGCAGAATTCTAGAGTTCTTAAAGATTATGGAGTCTAACATCCTAATACCACCTATGAGGAGACATAGAGTTTAAGTGATCAGTCTCATAAAACTGCTTGTGTCAGGGTCAGAGTGTGAACTTATATCTTATTCCTTTCCTATTACATAGAGCTGCTCAACTCTTTTGAGCTTTGAAGTTGATAAACATTCAAGATTCTCCTCCCATACATTTTTATGCCATTTAATTTCCTTTCTTTGTTAGCTGCAGTTTAGGTAAAAAAAAAAAAAAAAAAAAAAAAAAGAAGAAGCCAATTCAAGTTTGCCCTTAATTATTTCCTTGAATTTGTAAGAAAATTGAGATTAGAGTGCACAGCTAGGAGATATAAAAGCTGTTTTTTCTTTTTGTCTAAACCATAAATACTCACATTTAGGCATCTGCATTTAAAAGGGGGATTTAGACTAGAAACTACAATTGGAAACCTGTGGCCCAGGAAAGCTTAGACTATTTATTAAAGATATCAGTGCGTATTCAGAGTCACAAAACCAAATTCTGAGAAGGCGTAGTATTCTGCAGCTGGGAGTGGAAGGGCAAAAGGTGAATTGCATTTTTTAAGCTTGTCACTTTGAAAACTCCCTGCCTCAAAATTCAATGGATTTCCAGGACTGTCAACTTCACAGCAGCCTTAAAGCGGGAGAAGCAAAGGCATCTTTGGAAGTAACTACACGTAGCAGTACTTAATCTCTCCCCAGGCTTGTGAGAACTTGTTTATCTGGCAGGTTTTTCCAAGTACTCTCTGCTCTTTGGACAATGGTGTTGGCAATCTGGAGACTGTAGCTTCATAATAGGCTTTAGGGAGAGAAGCTTCCTTTTAAATAAATCTAAATGGATAAGTATTAAATGACTTCCCTGCAAAAATGTTCAAATAGTTATTGAGTACATTCAGGTTCCATTCTGAGCTCATTCTTTGAACACTTGAACCCTTTTTCACTGGGTATTATGCTGCGATTTTATGGTAGGTTAAATGATGCCACCATGTGCATTGAAGTTATTCTTAAAATGGCTATTATTGCATTTCTTACATAGTACTGAGTATCTCGTCAGTGAATGACATCTCTATTTTCCAACCATTTTTTCAAATAGCGTGTGGTACATAACTAAAAAGCCCATGAGGCTAACTGTATTCTGGATATAGTGTCATCACAACTGAACTCTGTTGTGATTTTAGTCAAACCTCTTCACTTCAGAAATACATCATTGAAAGCCTGTATCAAGGTTGTCACTCTTTGCAAGGAGTAGAAACACATGTGAAGAAGAAAAACAACAACACAACAAAACAGGCATCTTTTGTGACAATACAGAAGAACGTCACAGAAAAGTTATGTTACCATCAGCTGAACTTCATGGAAATTGATTCACATGAGAATTTAAAAAATTAGAAAATAAGACTACTTGTGAATTAAGATGCTTATGGCTCCAAAGATTAGTGTATGGCTACAATAAATATCTCTTACCTAACTTACTAATAAAAAAATAGTTCAGCTGTAGATAGGTTAATTCAAAACTTAGCAAAATGACCAGAGACCAAGGCTCTTTTCTTGCTGACACTTTTCTATCTCCAGTGTGTAGGCTATGGTTTGTCACCTTGTGGTTGCAATATGGCTGCAGCAGCACTAGGCATCATGTCCTTACTTAACACAATCCGTAGGCAAGAAGAGCCATTTCTTTTCTTATGTCTCTTTTCTCCAGAAGGAAACCACTCCTAGAAGTCCCCCATACCTTCTCTTGGGCTTTGTTGGCTATTATTGGACCACATGCCTACTCTCTAGCTAAAAGGGAGGATATAGTCCATTTAGGTTGCTTATAACAAAATACTTGGAACTGGGTAATTTATAAAGAAAAATTACATTTATTGCTTACAGTTTCTGAGGCTGGGAAGTCCAAAGTCCATCTGGTGGTGGCGACAAGTGACCCAGGGGTCTCACATTGCAAGATGGTAGAAGCAGAGAAAGCAGAGAGAGAGAAAGACAGACTCTTCTCTTTTTTTTAAAGCCCTCAGAACCACACCCCTGTCCACCATTTTTAATCCATTCTCTACTGCATGGTCCTACAATCCAATCACCTCTTGAAGGCTCCACCTTTCAGTTACCATAGTAGGATCTCCCACCCTCTTAACAGTCTCAGTGGGGGCTAAGTTTCTAATACATAAAACTTGGAGTACACAATTCAAGCTTCAGGGAGTTTTGGTGGACATAATTCAATCCACTATAGAGGCTAAGAACTGAGTATCTGGTATTATCAGTCTATAAAGTAAGAAGCTGCTTTGCCAGAATGGGAAACATAGAAGAGAGATAGGTACTTGGAAAATCAACCAACAAAACCTGCCATTACTTTTCTCTTTCTCAGAGACACTCTCTGTAGTTCTTTTGTTTCCACAAACTTTTGATCAGTTTGTTGTGCTTACTGGGACTGTGGCTGTAAAATGGGTATCTGCCCTAGATTCTTCTTGAACTACTCATATTTAATGAACATTTGTCTTTTAGCGCTTCAATTTAAAATTTCTGAAAATCTTGATGGTAGAAACTTAATGACACAACTAAACTATTCAAGCTAACTGATAAAGGGTAAGTGTATCACAATGCCAAGTCAAAGTGGTTTAGGATGGGGTAGAGTCACTTGGCCCAGCTCTGATTCAGTGGGACTGGTGGATGGTGATGCTAAACATGTCTGGTACCCTCCCAGTGCATACAAACCCAGTTTATCTTCTAGCATGCTGGTGATTTCATAGCATATAATTCTGGTTCTCAACTATTCCATTTGCTTAATTACTAAAATCAGTACCAAGCAGTTGAAATAAACCTTACTTTACTAATCAAATATTGATTTTGTTAGGAATGCATACCCATATAAATTGTATTAAATAATGGACATGAGTGTACTTAGAAAAGTTAAAAAAAAAAAAAGAGAAACTGCTACAATTGAAATTATTGTAATTGTGTAATTAGAATAAATCATTCAATCATCCTAGAAATTTTTTAGGCAAAAGTACAGGCTCAAGCATATTTTCTATCATATATGGTATGATAGCACAAAATACACAGGAAAGCTGCTTCTTCCTTGCTTAGAATATAAATGTTAGTTACTAATGAGCTAGCATCAATGTCTTTTATATTTATTTGCACATCTCCAAGAATTCAATCTGATCTGTATTGGTTATATGATTTAAAAAAAAAAAACAGCCACAATAATGAATTCAATATATTGTATAGTTAAAAGTTAGAGCTGTATTTCGAGATATTAAAGAGAAAATGTTTTTTTTTCCCCCCTCAGGTTTCTGAATTCTCTTTTGACTCATTTCTAATTTCTAAGTTTAAATAGCTTTACTGTGATATAGATATTATCATCTACATCTCACTTTTGAGGAAACATGACCCCTATAAAAAGAGTTTCTAAGGAATGTGAAATAATTGGTGGAAGTATCAAAATAATATTCTGGAATCTGTTAAAGCCTATTCTTTGATGAAACTAACAAGCACCTCAAGATTTAGCACTGTATTTTAGCCACATGTATCACCAGAACCTAGCACAGTCTATTCAATGCTTATTGTTGAACTGAACTAAAGCAGACTATGATTTATACATTAAATCTACTACATCTGGCAAGATCCAGTGCTAAAGCACATTTGGCTACAATGGGTAAGATAATATTTCTGCTCTCAATAGTCTTTCAACTTGGGTGAAAGGAGGCATTATGGATGAATAAAAATATGACCACATATCAAGACTGTGAGAACAAAATTTGTGAAGCATAAAATAAATGCTAAGGATCCAAGAGGAGTTATTTCTTGTTCTCTGAAGGACCCGGAGAGGTGTAAGAATTCAGTTTGTCTCTTTTCAAGCCCCACCCCCCAAAATATAGTAGGATATTCTAAAGGTAGAAGAGTTATACAAGGAGACATATAAAATAAATCATAGAACAAGTTGATAATATAATTCTGAACTTCTCTCACTCATCTCTTTGTTTTCTATCTATCCATTTATCCATCTATTATTTTTCACTATTCTTTGTATCTAACTATGATCTATCTATCTATTCTTTCATTTTTTTATTACTATTTGGTGATGTGATGACTGTACTGAACCTCACGATCAGAAAAATATACATATTTGCATACATAAAACTTGCACTGCTACGGAGTCAAGAACAACTCTGAATCCTGCTCCTGTACTTACATTAGGTTCACTCCCTGCAGGTAGAGTAATTTAGGTACATTTTGATTGAAACTATTGGATCCAAATAGCTTTGAATTTCTTCTTATGTATCCTTAAAAGCAGAAGAGAGTAAATGATTAGGAGATAATAGCTTCTAATCTAAAGTAACCCAGTGAAAGCCTGAAATTTCTTAAATTTATGTTTTTTAAAGAAACTTGAACAATTTTTATAGTATATACTACATATACCTGTTTATTGCAATATAAGTATCACATCGTGAATTACTTACCATCTTAAAAAGTCATGTGTATCTTGTGGCTTTAAGTATCATCTCCACACTAATGAATATCACCCTCCTTGCTGCCCATTCTGTGGATATGAAAACTGAGCCAAGAACTACTTGGTAAGAGAAATGACCACAGATAATGCTAAAGTTCTCCTCTTCGGCCTGACAGAGCCCTCCAGGAACTTCCCCTTCTCTGTTTTTGTTTCTTGCCCGTCTCCTTCCAGCATTAGAATACCTAGTCCAGCCTCTAACCACCTCCTCTATGCCTTTGTTTACATTGTACCCACTGCCCAAATGTCCTTGCTCCTTTCACTGTGAAATCTCTTATTCATTTTTTCAGACTCATATCAGTGTCTCTTTTTCTGGAAGCCTTCTCTCAACTTCTGAGTCTCTTTGCCATTATGTTTACCCATTGCACATTAATCATCTCTTTCTGAGTGTTTCTTCCACTAACTCCACAATCAACCTGCATTTCTCCCATGTGTCCTGGAACAGTGCCTGGAATGCAATAGGTGCTCAGTAAGGTTGATGTTAACGTAACGGAACGTGGTAGAATTCACCTGAAAATTTCTAAAGACAGCGTTGACAAGGAAAAAATAATGTTTTTTAAAAAAGGTATTCTAGAACTGGAAAATGGAGTACATAAGTGTGGGTAGAAATCAGGAAAGTCAATTAAGAAGCTATGACCTATTGTTCAGGAATGAGTTAAGACCAGCACTCAAGTGGAAACACTGGAATGAACCGGAAGAGCAACTCTGAATCAAGCCTTGCTAAATAAGACAGAGGCAAAAAGAGGAATCAACTGCAAAACTAAATGATAGAGCAGAAGGCCCTCAGTTGTGTTAAAAAAGACCTCCCTGATCTGTCACCTTGAAGGGAGAAGGTGTATGCAGAGGTTTCTTCAAAGCATCAGTAATGAACAGAAATCATGTCAGAAGGGGAGGAAGAGACCTAAGCTCAGAGGGGAGCAGCAAAGAAACCTGGTGTCTTGAAAACTAGTGGAAAAAAATGAGGACCTTCTTAAAGCCAAGAGCGTTCTTCCATTAAGGAGAGCAAACTAGAAGAGAAAATTTGTAGTAAATGCAGGAGGGAAAGCAGGTAAGGTGTCCTCCTAGGTGGAGCCCCACCAGACATTATAGCACAGCCATTAACAACTAGTGAAACCCACAGTCTGCGGGTGGAACCCACAGCGGTCGCTGTTCACACCCACACTCCCAAGGAATGGCTCCACAAGAAGTATCATTTCCAAGTACAAAGATTCTATTACTGCCGCTAAGTGCCATAACATCTGTAAAATTTCAATATTAATTTCTCTTTGTTTCAATGCCAATTTTGTTTAAGACCAGCTTAGTTGTATACTCGTTATTATTCCTGTATTCTGTTCCCATGCCATGATTGCAGGCCACTCCAGTTAACAAGAAGCTCACCCGACAGGCTCTACAATTTGCATTGAACCAGTTTAATCCAGAAAATAATTTTCTTTATGGCCAATAACTTTTTAAACTGGAAACTAAATTGGCTGAGGCAAGAACCTGCTGTCTCCTGTGGGATCCACCTGAATGGCAGCTTTTGCCTGTTATACCTTAGGACGTCAGCCTCTGCTAACAATCTCCTGTGGGCCCCTCTTCTACCTGCTTCCTGCTCATGTCTTCTTCCCTCCTGGACTTATTAACTGAACAGTCTCAGCTGGGGTTTTTCTTCCGCGAGCCTGTGCCAGAACTGGCCTAGAGATGAATCTGGACAGTCCCTAAATAGGTAGAGTGATAGAAAAACTGCCATAAGTACTCCTTGGAGAGACTTATATCCATTCATTCATTCATTCATTTTTCCATTCATACATTCACTCATTCATTCATTTGTTCATTTATATATTAATTCATTCTCTAATTCATGCTCTTTTCTAGTCGCTATTTCTTAAGTTCCAATCATAGTATTCACAATGTTTGGTAGACTTCAGGGAAAGTCAGGAGAGAGTAGAATAAGAGAAATATATAAAGAAAATGGGAATAAAGGAAACAGACAAAGTGGTACTCAAGCTATGGTCTGTGGCCGACACCTTGAATTAATATCTCCTGGGATGCTTTTTAAAAATTTGGATTCCTGGTCTCAACCCCAGATCAAACGATTCAGAAACACTAGGATAGAGAACAAGAAATTTTCATTTTATATTGCTGCAAAATGCTCTTACACACATTAAAATATTTGAACCACTACAATAGAAAAAGGATTGTTTATTTTGAAAACTTCCTAGGAAGACTAACATGATGAGAGATTAACTACAAATTTGGGAATAAAAGCTGAGCTCAGCAATAGTTTGTTACATAATGCTTAATCTATAAAAGGATATGTGTTTGTTCAAGTGTCTAAGCCTGAGAAGAGTCATGAAGATTATGTGGCTTTGTAGCAGTATAGAACAAGAACAAATCATCTTATTTTGTATATTAGATGAAGTGATTTGTTTAATGTAGTACAACTCTGATTCTCATAATGTTGTTTCCAAACAAGAGAGAAATGATGCTTGGGAATTTATTTCATTATCTTGTGTAGAGAAGAACTACCAAATACAAGAGGGCATATTTAATTATTGACATATCCTTTGCATTTGGACACTAACTTTATGTATGAAAAAAGTCTACTCGTTAATAATATAAATGCATACATTAAAATATTTTGGAATCTATGCCTAAGATTCCACAAAGATCTAATTTTCATTTGTCACAAGGAAGATAATTGAAAACAATGGCATTTTCCTCTTTTTTCCAGTCATCACACAAGTGGATGTCACCCTGGTATTACTTGTTACTGCTTGAGGTGAACTTAGCTTAAGCTTATTGATTTATTTATTTAAGCAAAGCAAAACAAAACACTGATTGAGCACTACTCTAGGTCCTGGGGATTCAATGGTGATTGAATCATGGTCCTGCCTTCTGGAAGCAGACAGATGAATTGGCAAATAAAATACAATTGGTAGATGATATGATTGAATATCATGGTGACTCATAATGAGGTGGAGTAGCCATGGAAGCCTTCTCAGAGAATGTGATAGCTAACCTGAAGTCTGAGGAACATGTAGATATTAACCAGGAGCATTTGGTTTATGTGTATGTTAGGTGTGGAGGAAGGAGTCAAAGGGGGCAATAAAGTAGAATATTTCCACAACATTCCAACTCTGTTGTTAACCTCTCTTTGATGCAGTTCAATTGATCCCACATCATACACTGATTCAACGTGTGAGCTCCACACTAAAACCAAAACCAAAACAAAAGCAAAACCAAAAACAACCACAAAACCTGGGGTTGCTTAGGCGCCAAACACCCTCATTTTGAAAACTTCCCTCTTGGTGAAGCATTCTGTCCTCAGTTTCATCAAATCCGCTAAGCTTTGCCCATTCTGCCAGTATCTGTGTGTGCCACCTGTGTGAGTGTTTCATTTCTGGGTCCTCTCTGGCACCTTGTCTACCTCTATTTTCCATTTTATTCTTAGGTCCTGCTTTCAGTTGTGCCTCATTTTTAACCTTCTGAATTCTGCCCTACTTTGGAGGTTTATGTCCTCGACTCCTGTAGAATATGATGTGACACCATTCAAATTCTGGCTCTTTCTGAGTTAGCTATGAGAGGAAGATTTTTTCCCCCTGAGGCATGTTGTTGGATGAGTTCACTCATATTTGTTCTACCTCAAGCCGTATGTACCAGGCTTCATCTGATTACTTCATTTTGGCAAGAGAGCCAAATACATTAATTGAATAGGTGTAACCACTGAGTTGCTAAGACTCCAGGGACTGTCATTTCTTTGTTTGGGGAGTTGAGAGAAATGCACTATTGAAATATAATGCACAGGATTAACAACACAGAATGTCTTTTAAATCTTCTTTTTCCTTTCAGAAACAAAATCAAACACATCAAAAATGCCTACCTCAAGTTCTTGAATGAGGTTGGATATAAAGAAAGGAAAACAGTAAAGATATGTTAATTTCTAATTAGAAGTGTCAATCCATTGAACTATCAGGGAAAGCGCTCCTTCCTGGTTCTTTGCCCTTATCTCAACCAACCACCAGAAGATAAATCACCAAGAATCAAGATCAATTTTAAAGAACAGGAACATAGAATCAAAACTTAATTTGTGTTAACATTAAGAGACTTAGGAACTCATTCAGATTGATAACTAATGAATAATAAAGCTTTCGTTTATGGAGAATTTTCTCTGGGACAGTCACTTATACATATTATTCATAATCCCCACAGTAACACTGCAAGGTTTTTATTATCAATCTGACTTTGCAGTTGAGAAATTGAGGCTCAGAAACGTGTCAGTAAACTTTTGCTACATAATAAACCATCCCCAAAATTAATGGCTTAAAACAACACGCATCTGCTATGTCTCTGCATGTTGAGTGTCCAATGGGTAGCTCTTCTTCTCTGGGTTAGCTTAGCCGATCTCTGCAGTCAGCTCACATCTTATCTGGTGATAGATGGCCTACAGTGGCTTCACTCATATGTCTATTCAACGGTAGGCTTTTGGTCAGGGATCATCAGATCTCCTCCATGTGACTGCTCTGAAAGGTTAGCTTGGGCTCATTCATGGTGTGTTCTCAAGTTTTCAAGCACAGCAAGAGAGGTAAGGCCCGGATAAGCAAGCACTTTTCAAGTCTCTGCTTGTGTTAAATTTTCTAATGTCCTTTGGCCAAAGCAAATCACCTGGCTGTGTGCAGATTTGAGTGGTAGAGAAACAGAGCCATATCCGAATAGAAGGAATAGCACAGTTGCATTTCAAAGGGGTGTGTATATAAGATGGATGACTGGGGTTAATTTTGAAAACAAAACAAAACAAAAAATGAAAGAAAAACCTATTATAGAAAGGAAAAGTAACTCAACTATACAATCAGAGCTCAGACCAAAGCGAAAGATAATTTGACTTAAAAACATAGTGTTTGGTATTCTATATTCCATAGGACTGACTTACATACTGAAATAACTCAGGGCAGAGCTGTAACTCATCCCACAGAAATGATGCTTCCATATTCTCTGTTCCCAGCAGGGCTGCTTCTTCCCCCACTATGTTTGTGACTCCCCTGATCAAGTGAAGAGTGTTATATCTAGATTGTTTATTGGATACAGAGTGTTTGACTTAATATCTCATTCGTGTTGATGTCCCACACCAATAGCCTCATTTGAAAAAGGGTCCAATGCAAGTTGCAAGCCTGACTGGATATGACAGCAGGGAGATGGAGAGTCTATGGCAACATGAAGCATCTGCCCCATTTAAAAGTATCCAAGTTAGGGGGAAAACAGCAACAACAGCAACAACACCATGCTGCCCCAAACAAATCTGTCTCAGGGCCAGAGATGGCTAGAAACTACCTCTTCATGACCTCTGCCATATACATATCTACCCACCTTTACCTGGGAATAGCAACATTCCAACAGTAAGTTCCCCCAGAGTCCTGTTCTTCTCCAACAAAGACAGGGATGTATGGGAACTCCTTCAAAAGGAACCCCAATAGGCTTTTGATAGTGGTGAGATAACCAACATATCTACCTCTTCACAAGGTCATGGTGCTTGGCACATCCAGCAGAGGGACTGCCTGTGCAGGAGGCTGGATGGGAGCTCAGGCTGCCTAAGGCATCATCCTCTGCCCTGGAGATAAGGGGTCAGGACTCCTGAAGACTGCCATGTAGAGGAAGTCCACTCCTCCCCACTACACACAAAATAAAGACCTGGAGGTTCAGTTTGCCAGCAGTCAAAGGGCAATGGAAAGCTGTGTATTTTTTTCTCTAAAACTGTGAGAAAACCAGGCATTTAATACAACCATTTCAACTTCAAACCAATCAAACATTGGCAGTTTGGGATTGTTTTATTTTGAGGCTTCAGCTTATCTTCATGGGATAAAAGCCTTTCCAAACTGGCTTTAACTAAAAATGTCATCAATCCCAGCTGCTCACTGGTTAGCAGAAAGAGTGGTAACAGAAGGTCCCTTTTCATAGTCTTCTTCCATAATATCATTATCCAAATTTGCATGGCAAAGATGTGGGAGCTATTTATATGTTGATTATTACAGTGCTGTAGTTTATATTTTTCCCAGCACAGTTGAAAATTATATTTAGAAAGGCTGACATCATCTTTAAATATATATTATAGCTCTCATTTGGTGAAGATGAGCTGTTGAAATACATGCCACCTACTCAACTTCTCAGAAAAATGGCATAAATGTTTCACACATGGTTATATATAAATGTGTATGCTGGCATGGAACTGAACTGGAAGCTATAAGACTCTGAAGGAGTTTTATGAGCTATGGTTTTTCCTTCTTAGTTTGCTCTTTATTTAAAAAAGAGGACAGGCAATGTGATTTAGTTGGAAGAACAGGGTATCATAGCCAGAAAGTAGGGGTTCTGAATTTTAGCTCTGCCGCACAGTAGCTGTGTGATCTTGAAAAGGATACGTATTCATTGTAGGCATCTGTATTCCTCAACTGTAAAATGTTACTATGAATGCTTACTGGACAGATATTAGAAGCAGATTTTGCAGTACAGTTAATGTTAATGAAAAAGAACGATTGACATTTTTTAGCATGTTCCCAACAATAGAATGTGTGCTTTATACAAATTGTGATAGTTATTTTTATGGGTCAATTTGATTGGACCAGAGGGTGCATAGATGTTTGGTGAAAAATTATTATTGTAGTTTTTGTGAGGGTATTTTTTCCAGAGATTAATATTTAAACTGGTAGTCTAGGGCTGGTCACTTAGCTCAGTTGGTTAGAATGCAGCTTTATAAAACCAAGGTCATGGGTTTGGATCCTCATACCAGCCAGCTGCCCCCAGAATAAATAAATAAATAAATAAATAAATAAATAAATAAATAAATAAATAAATAAATAAATAAATAAATAAATAAATAAATTGGTAGACTGTGTAAAGAAGATTATCCTCTTTAATGTGGGTGGGCCTCATCCAATCATTTGAAGGCCTGAATAAAATAAAAACATTGACCTCTCCCAAGTAAAAGAGAATTTTTCCTTCCTGACTGCCTTAGAAACTGGAACATCACCATGTTTTTTTTTTCCTTTGGATTTGACTTGAAACATCAGCTCTTCCCGGGTCTTAAGTTCATCAGCCTTCAGATGGGAACTATACATCAGTTCTCCAAGCTCTCAGGACTTCACCAGAACTAAACCATTGGCTTTCCTGGGTCTCTATCTTAAAAACTTACCCTGCAGAACTCGAGAGTTGCCATCCTCTATGATCATGTGAGCCAACTCCTTATAGTAAGTTTCTCTGTCTCTGTCTCTTTCAATGTGTGTGTGTGTGGCGGGGGCGGGGGGGCATATACATATATATATCCACACATCTTATTGGTTATGTTTCTCTGAAGAACCTTGACTAATACATAGATTAACCATTTATGTATTTAGTTCACAATAACTTATTCAGATAAAAAATATTGCTCTATTTCTCCCATATTACCTACCCATTTAACAGATAAGGAAATTGAGGCCTCCAGAAGTAAAGTAATTTTTTTAAGGCTGTAGCGGTATCATATGGTGGAAGTAGGATTTCACATCTGGAAATTTGATACTATATGAGTATTTACCCATTTTCCTACTACCCTGTATTACCTAGAGTTTACCTGTTGGATGAAGTTGACTGCTGTTCCAGCAATGAGAAGATTTTAGAATCCTGATGCTCACAGTGAAATGCAACCAAGAGCACTGTAAGATAATATCCTACCTCAGAGCAATAGGTGAGCAGCATCTCAGAGCATTATGGTAAAGTATAAAGACATGAAACCTGTAGGCATAATTCTGTGGAGTATAGTTGGAATTGGGAAATATTTTAGTTATCCTGGCCAATCAACCTCCACCCATAATCTACCTTGAATCTGAAATCTGACTGCTAATTCCAGACAGATTTGTGTTTTAAATTCTGTGGCACATCTGAGTGACCATTGCCCTGGAATGAAATCCAAGACTCAAATGTTATCTAAATGTTTTAAGTCCATAAGAAAAAATATTTAGAGCAGCGTTGTTTTTTATTATCTTTTAAGTGCTGGTGTCTGCAATAAATAAACAAGTCTAGAGGGCTTCATGATTTAGAATAATTAAAGATTTACATTGTTTAATGTAATAGGCCAACTTTCATACTTTAAATGAGAAGAGCCAGATATTCAAGATAAATATACCTTTTAGAAGGATTATAGGACCACCATGTGCAATAACTTGAGGCCTCCAAATGATGCTTAGATGTTGTATTTTGCTGAACTTGACTATTACGAAAAATTCTACAAAAATAGGTTACCCCACAAATGAAAATAAAAATACAGCTGCAAGTGTTAAGAGTAGTGAGATGATATTTTATTTTGTATAAGCTAGTTGGCACAAATTCAACTCTCATAAGCACATATGTCTGTCTCAGGCTTTTAAGGAATCAGTTTTATGTTTCATACCATTCTTCTTGCCTGTTTAGCAAGTCCCAGTTTGAGCCAAGATCAGTTTTTATATGAAGCTCAAAGGTAAATTGTCTTACATATTTGCATAGGTACAATCGTTTCTACACACTCCATCCTTGCTACCCACCATGGGATGCATAACACTGTCAGAATAATAGGTTTGAAATCTCACTGGCAACATGTCACTCCCTTGTTCAAAAGTAAGGGTTCTATATCATTAAATCAAAATGTTTCATCCCAGTATTTATAATCATCGATAATCTCACCCCACTTTCCTTTGTAGTTCTAATGAGAACAATATTTTTCTTTAAAGTGTTTTGCTGTTGTTGTTATTGTTTCTTTATTTTTGACTCCCAGAAAACAACACAAGAAGAGGATTAAGGGGAGTTCATAAATAATAATTCTGTCTTGGCCTCTCTAGTTTAGAAACAGGTGAGAATTAAGATATGTGAGCCACAAACATTGAGATCAAAGTATCAACTTTACTATTAAAAAAGTAGACATGGTGAATAACATGGCTTATAACTGCTGTCATGCAGACTCTTCAAATTAATCTCTCTTTTACTGTAATTTGTCTCCCAAAACTGTAGACACCCCCTTAAAGGGCAGATCCCGTCCTGGTTAGGTCACCACACACCAAAGAGAACAGATCAGAATCCGCCTTCTCAGAAAGAGGCTTACCTGAAAAAGTGGGGAATGGGCTGACTCAGGTTTGCCTGCTTTCTTCTCTCCCACTCACCTATACAAGAATTCCAGAAAAGGGTGCCATGGGTAGAAAGAAGATGGGTGTGTTTTGCATTAGATCTCTGCATTAATTTTCTACTGCTGCATAAGAAATTACCATAAACTTAGTAATTTAAAACAACAGCTATCTATTAGCTCAAAATTCTGTAAATCAGAAGACCAGGCACAAAGTAACTGGGAATTATTTTCAGGGTAATCAGCTGAAATCAAGGTGTTGGACAGAGTGAGTTCTTTTCTAGAGTCCTGGGGAGAAAATTCTCTTATAAGCTCATTCTTATTGTTGAAAGAATTCAGTTCCTTGTGGTTGTGGGTCTGAGGTCATGTTTCTTTGCAGGCAGTTAGACAGGGGCTATGCTCATTTCCCAGAGGCCATCCTCATTCCTTGCTGCATAGCCCCTCCGTTTTCAAGTCAACAATACATCAGATGTGCCATGTGCTTCAAATCTCTGACTTCTTTCTTTGACCTCTAGACCCAAATTTTTTGAAATAGGCTTTTCATTTAAAAACACGTTTACATTTATAGTATTATTATGAAGATTGTAATGGAGAGTTCCCATATACCATACACCCAGTTTCTGCAACATATAGATATGTTTCATTAGTATGATACATTTGTCCCAACTAATGAACTGATACTGATATATTGTTATTAACTAAACTCCTTATTTAACCAGATTTTCTCAGATTTCATACCAGTTTTTTAACCAGATTTCATCCCAATTTTTTAACCAGATTTTTTTCTAATGTCCTTTTTCTTTTCCAGAATTCCATCCAGTATGCCCCATTGTATTTTTATTTTTATTTTTACTTTTTAAAAATTTATCGATATCCAATGTAGTTGATTTTTGTGTCCCTTTACCAATCCATTGTATTTAGTAATCATGTCTTTTTAGGTTCCTCATGGTTATAACAGTTTCTCACACCACCTGATTCCAAGACTTATTTAACACTACAGTCACAAAGACAACATGGTATTGGTGAAAGAATAAACAAATAGATCAATGGAACAGAATGGAGAGCACAGAAATAGGCCTACATGAATATAGCAACATGTTCTTCAACAAAGGCAATTCAATAAAAAAAATAGTGCTGGAACAATTGCCAATCCATATGCAAAAAGACGAACATACACACAGAACTTAACACCTATGCAAAAATTATCTTAAAATACAGTATAGACCTATATGTAAACACAAATCCCTAAAACTACTCTCCCAAGAGAAGAGAAATTTCATTATCATAATTTTCATGGTGAGTTTTTAAAATACAACCACGATAGCATGATCCATGAAATAAAATAAGTTGGACTTTGTTAAATTTAAAAATTTCTGCTCTGTGAAAGATACTGTTAAGAGAATGAAAAGATGCCACAGATCAGGTGAAAATATTTGCAAATCACGAATCTGGTAAAGCACTGTATCCAAAGTGTACAAAGAACTTTTAAACTCAAAAATAAGAAAACAAACAACCCAATTAAGATATGTGCAAACAATCCAATTAAGAAATATATATAGAAATACGTGTAAATTCAATCACAAGGTAACAATTCTGATATTACTACAGATGTGCGTTGGAATTGAAAAATTAGAAAAAACAACAAGATGGATTGAAGATGTTGGCAGTCAGTCTTCTCACTACCAGAGTGAGAATGTACAAATAGGCAAGGAGACAAGGCTAAAATGATCCATGTGGTAACTGATTACAGTCGGAAATATCAGTATCAACTCATGTTTAGATTAAATATAGATACAGATGTTTACATATAGAAATATTTATAGATATGTGTATGTATACCAATTAGTAAATGTGTATGTATTTGTGTATGTGTGTGCATATACTATACACATATATTTAAGTGTGTGTGTATATTTACTATATATGTATAGTATGTGTGTGTATCTCCTTGCTCTGTCATCTGAGAGGGCCTGGGAACATTGATATTCCAGTAGCAATGATCACTCCCAGTACACCAATATTGGATATTGATTTCTAACACTATTCTCCAATAAAAGAAGTCATGAATTCTTGAAGAACTAGCTGATTCTAGAACACAGGTAAGAAATATACACAATGAGCATGAAAAAGGTGGTCAGTTTGCACAAAATTGATAGAAGGTTTTTGACCAGTGCCCATTCTTGAGTTATAAACTTGGTGGTAAACTGTTAAAAATGACATTCCCTTGAAACAGTTCTATTTTCCAGTTGGAAGTTAATTATCTCTATACTTGGTCTTTATTTTTGTCTTGGAATTTTAAGGGAAGTAAAAACCACTGCATGGCTTTATAAGTATGTAGTCCCTTCAGAATGCCACCTGAGCCCTTGGCAAGCACAAGGCTGCTTGTTATGCCAACCCTGGCTGTAGCAGAGAGAGGGACTAATAGTAATTGCTGTTTCCAACCCTTTTGGAAGTTTCCAAGCTGTCTTTGGCATCTGCTTCATGCATGCTCCACTGGCAGCTAAGGAATAAGGGATTTTGAAGATACTATTAACATTTCACGCCAATTAGGAAATGTGTGATCAAATAATTGCCCTAAACTATTCACGATGGCCCACCTTAGAGAGCTGGAATGAAGCAATGGAAAGCTGCCTACTCTTCACCTTCAGAGTACAGCTTACATATGGTATGGTGTTAAATGAAAAATGTGAATTAAAAAAGGTCCTTGGGTTTTTGTTTGTCCACACGACTTGGAAAATATTCTTCTTATTTGATTATCCTTTATCCAACTCAGCCTCCCAGCAAAATAAACTATTCTGTTTTTTCCATCTGTACTTTGGGACGTCCCACTTCAGTGCACATAATAATTCTCTTTCCTCCACAGGGGAAGCCTGTTCCTCCCATCTTAACATTTCTAAATGTTAATTGTTTCATCCACGCCTGGATTGGCTCCTAATTTTACCATTTAACAGTTGAGTGACCTTGGGCAAGCCCCTTAACCTCTTCATACCCCAGCTCCCACATCTGTAAAATGAGGATAACTGTACCTAACACTTAGAATCATTCTAATGATTAAAGGAGATAAAGTCCATGAAGCAATTAGCACATAACTGCTTAATAATTGTCACGTATTATTTTAATATAAATTACCATGACATGAATAGCCTGCTCTAATGCCATCACCCTCATAGAGTCCCTCCTGATTCTCTGCTCAGAAGTTGTCATCTGCTCACTCTGATATTCCCATGGCAATGGACCTGCACCCTTCTTATAGAGTACCTCACTTCTTACTTTAGGTTTCGACTGACGTGCACATGTTCTGTCTCCCTTGTAACTTGTGGAAGTTAGTGTCCATATTTGAGCCATCTGTATGTCCACATTTTCTAGAATGGTGATATACTTGGGGGAACTATTTAAAAATATTTGCTCCATGGATATTCGATCTTATTTACATTTTGAAAGTGATAAGCAAATAACATTTCGATGTACCTTAGTACGTCTCAGTGGGCCACCAGCTACTATCGCTTAGTTGGCCCTTAAGGTTTCCTGACTGGCCTCCTTGACTCCTTCCCTGGCCTCTCTGTTCACTCTATCTAGTCAGCATGATTTTCCTAAGGCACAGTCCTGATGGGCTTTTCCCTTGTGTTAAAATCTTCAATGCCATTTATGGTCAGTCTAACCATCAGCATTGCTATAGAAGAAACTTCATTACCTTCTGGTCCCTACTCCCTTCTTCCTGGCCTCGCCCCTCACAACTCTCTTTCACTCATGCAGTATGCGGTACCCACACTGGACCGTTTGAAATATAAACAATTTTCACATTTTTCTCACCCCTGCTCTGTGCACTTTTCTCTTTGTCTAGAACTAATCCCTTACCACTTTTCACTGTCACCTAGTTTACTGCGACTCAAGTTTTAAGGTTCAGTTTAAGTGTAACCTATGTCACCTCATCCAGAAAGTCTTTCCAGTCCTTCTCTGCTTTGGTTATTTCTCTGCTGTCTGTGCTACCTTGAGGCCCTGTGTGTATCTCTATGACAAAACGTACAGTGCAGTATTGTGATTTATCATCTTACATATTGGTCTCACCTTTCAAACTGTGAAATCCCTGAGCACAGTCTCGTGAGCATCTAATTCATTTCTGTGAATTCCCTTCTGAGGTCCAAGAGGGCCAAAAACAGAGAACCCACCTCACAGTCTCCCACCCTCATCTCTACCCATTCCCTGCTTCTCATTCAGTTAATACCAAAATGTATGAAATTTCCTTCAGATACCAACCTTTCTGAGGTTTTCGTGCATTTGTGCATGCTATTCACCCTTTCTATATAACCCTTTCTGACCTTGTTTTCCTGACCAATAATTCATTTATCACTGTGATTCATTTTAGGAGTTATTTTTTTCTAGAAAGCTTTTGTGAACACTCAGTTTGGCTTAGGTACCCTCATGTGCTCTGATACATATAACATTTATGACTGCAGCTGCCCCCATGAGTAGACTCATTTGTTTTTTAAACAAAACTATGGAACTATTGACAGTTTAGACCAGAAAATTCTTTGTTGTAGGGGCTGCTATGTGTATTATAGTATGCTTAGTAACATCCGTCACCCTACATAGTAGATGCCAGTAGCATGTCACCTGCTGTGACAAATAAATATGTCTGCTGAAATTGCCAAATAGCAACCATAGGGAAAAATATTATCCCTGATTGAGAACCACTGCTCTAGATTCTAAGACTAAAACTTGAGTTCCTCTATCTGCTTGCAGTGATTAATGGGTATTTGACTTGATTCAACGAAGATTACTTTTGTGGTGTTGTTACTGACAATGGATACATGATTAAACATAGGAAATGAATCCTTTTTACAATCAGTATTATATTCTCTTATTTAAAAAAGTTTTTTTTTTCCCAGATGAAAAACAAAGCAAAATAAAACAAAGCCTTTTCTATTTGCTGACAAATACACAAGGCAATCATCAGAGTATTATAACATTGTCATCACAGGTAATAAGACCACAAAATCTAAGGACTAGTCATATAAAATCAACCTAAACAGTCCCCAATGAGGTGAGGATGTAGACAAGTTTCTATTCATTTCATACCTTTTACTGTTCAATTATCAATCACCTCACTATGAATTACACCTATTTCTTTTGTGACCTAGCTATGGGGATTATCCTTTTTCAATTTCAAACAGTATTTCCATTCTTTTGATGTAAGCATTTATTGCAATAAATTTGCCTCTTAGTACTGCTTTTGAAGTATCCCACAGATTTTGGTATGATGTATCTTTATTTTCATTAGTTTCAAGAAATTTTTTGATTTTCTGTTTAATTTCTTCTTGGCCCTATAGACCATTCAGGGGCCTATTGTTTAGTTTCCAAGTATTGGTATAGTTTCTGGAGTTATGCTTATTATTAATTTCCAGTTTTAGTCCATTGTGGCCTGAAAAGATAATTGGAATGATTTCAATTTTTTTAAATTTGCTGAGACTAGATTTGTGACGTAATATGTGGTCTATCCTGGAGAATGTTCCATGAGCTGATGAGAAGAAAGTATATTCTTCAGCTGTTAGGTGAAATGTTCTATATCTATCTGCCAGGTCCAGTTGCTCTTAGGTATTGTTTAAATCCTGTGTCTCTTTGTTGATTTGTTACTTGGAAGATCTGTCCCATACTGAGAGAGGGGTGTTCAGATAACCCACTATTAACATATTAGGGATGATTTCTTTCTTTAGTTCTAAGAGTGTTTGCTTTACATATCTGGGTGCTCCAGTGTTGGGTGCATGCATATTTATGATTTTTATGTCTTCTAGCTGTATAGGTCATTTTATCACTATATAGTGGCATTCTTTGTTGCTTTTTATATTTTTTTGGTTTCAAATCTATTGTCTGATATAAGATTAGTTACTTCTGCTCATTTTTGGTTTCCATTTGCATGGTATATATTTTTCCATCCCTTCACTTTTAGTCCAGGTGAGGTGTGTCTCTTGAAGACACCACATACTTGGGTCTAGCTTTCTAATTCAATCAGTGAGTCAGAAAGAGAAAAAAAGTAAGTAAGCCCATTTAAAATAGTCATGAAGAAAATAAAATACCTAGGGATCAATTTAACCAATGAGGTGAAAGATCTGTACAATGAGAACTACAAACAACTACTGAAAGAAATTAAGAAAGAAACAAAAAGATGGAAAGATATTCCATGCTCTTGGATTGAAAGAATTAACATTGTGAAAATGTCTATACTACTCAAAGTGATCTACAGATTCAATGAAATCCCCATAAAAATACCAATGACATTCTTCAAAAGAATGGAAAAAAAAATCTTAACATTCATATGGAACAGCAAAAGACCCGAAATAGCCAAAGCAATCCTGAACAAAATAAAGTAAAGCTGGAGGCATAACACTACCTGACTTCAAATTATACTACAAAGCTATAGTAACCAAAAGAGCATGGTACTGGAATAAAAATAGACAGACCAGTGGAGCAGAATTGAGAATGCAGAAGTGACCCCTCAGGCTTACAGCCATCTGATATTGGACCAAAGCAACAAAAATCTACATTGGGGAAAAGACTGCTTCTTCAATAAGTGGTGGGAAATTGGATATCCATATATAGAAGAATGAAACTAGATATGCATCTCTCACCATATACTAAAATCAACTCAAAATGGATTAAAGACTTCAGTATAAGAGATGAAACTGTAAAATTACTAAGGGAAAATATAGGTGAAACACTTCAGGAACTAGGTCTGGGCACAGACTTTATGAACATGAGCCTGAAAGCACAAGCAGCAAAAGAAAAAATAAACAAATGGGACTATATCAAACTAAAAAGCTTCTGCACAGCAAAGGAAATGATCACCAGTGAAACGACAGCCTACAGAGTGGGACAAAATGTTTTCTAACTATGTATCCAACAAGGGATTAATATCCGTATACAAAGAACTCAAGCAATTACATAGTAAAAAAACAAATAACTCAATCCAAAAATGGGCAAAGGAGCTGAACAGGCATTTTTCAAAGGAAGACATACAAGTGGCTAACAGGTACATGAAAAAATTTTCAACATCACTAATCATCAGGGAAATGCAAATTAAAACCACATTGAGATACCACCTTGCCCTCGTTAGACTGGGTATAATCAAAAAGACTGAATAACAAATGCTGGCAACTGTGTGGAGAGAATGGAATGCTCCTAAACTGTTGGTGGGATTGTAAATTAGTACAACTACTGTGGAAAACAGCATGGAGGTTTCTCAAACAACTGCAGATAGATCTTCCATATGATCCAGCAATTCCACTTCTGGGTATATACCCGGAGGAATGGAAATCATCATGTTGAAGAGATACCTGCACTCTCATGTTCTTTGCAGCTCTGTTTACAATAGCCAGGATATGAAACCAACCTAAATGTCCACTGTTGGATGATTGGATAAGAGAACTGTGGTATATTTACATCATGGAATACTACTCTGCCATAAAAAGGAATGAAGTTGTCCCAGTGTTAACAACATGGATGAGCTTTCAGAAGCTTAGGTTGAGTGAAAAAAGGAAATCACAGAGGGGTAAACACCACATGTACTCACCCATAAGTGGGAACTAAAAGAGAAAGAAGGAAGGAAAGAAAGACCACAGTAGTGCATTGGACTTGCAGAGAGAGAGAGCATACCTAGAGATACAAAGTGGAGTGTGGGAAAGGGGGATGGGGAGGGAGGTTGGGGATAATTGGGTGGGGGACATGGGGTACAAATGCAATTTGTGGTAATGGGCATGCTGCCAGTATGGATCCGGCCTTCACATCTTGGGCACAAGGGGTGACCATCATCTTTGTATCTCACGAATATTCATAACCAATAAAAAATTTTTAAAGCCGTATCACTGAAGTTTATGCAGTGCAATACACATTATGAACCTTCTGTGCGCCTAACTCTTTCATAAAGTTTTAGGCCCTTGCCACTACATTCAAGGCACTTATTCTCTTGTGCTCGTTTGAAATCTAAAGAATGACTGTAGTTAAGGAAAAAAAAAAAAAAAAAACCTCATTGTTTGTAAAGATTTTTCAGGGGATGGAATGGGTTTGCAGAATGAATAAGAACCTTTCAGGTAGATAATTGATGAGATTCAGGACATGGTGTCCCAAAATATGGCACCTTGGCATTTGAGGTAGAAGCAGAAAGGGAAAAGTCACTCTCCTTTGCTCCGCCCCTTTCTCCCATAAAGCAGGCCTTAAAAGAATTTTCTGACTTTCCTCTAAGGCAGGTCATAAGACCCTCATTCCTAAAGGAAATGGGAATTATTAGGAGGAAAAAAAAATTCACACAGAGATGCAAAGAAGAGTTTAAGCAAATAGGGCTTGCTAAGTTTCCCCAGTTTATTACCCTCAGTTCTTGCCCTTTTGTCTTCTGATCTTAGCTCCTCATGACTGTGGGTAGAAATATGCAGTTTTCCCTGTTTCTTTAGGTTTTCATTTCTGAAGGCTCCAATGTCATGTAAAACCTGTATTAAATAAATGTGTATGCTTTTCTCTTGTTAATTTCTCTTTTGTTATAGGGTTCTCAGTCCAGAACCCAGCAATGGTTGAAAAAACGGTACTACTTCTACCCTACACAAGGCCATGAGGAGGTACCAGAAAATGGCAGTAGAATGCTAACCAATTCTTCCTACAAGAAGCTCAATGATGCGGAAAATTTAAATTCTGGCTCAGGATTCTTAATACTTTTAGGAGTAATAACAAGCATTTTGTAGAGCAGAAGTTCCCTGATTATGCTTTGAGTAACTCTGTTGTGGGCACAAGAGCAGTATTTATGGATCTGAGTCATAATATCATTTTAGTAAGTTGATTCTATTAAAATTTGTGAGAATTTACCTACAGTATAACATTGAAAAGGATGAAAGTAGGAAAGGAATTAGAAATAATAATAAAAAAAAAAGAAGCCCTTTTCTCACTATGTAAATTGGTTCTATGTTTCTGGTATTTTCTTGTATCAATGTTTGGTAAGGGGTATATAAGAACTCTCCGTACTATATCCTCCCAACATTTCTGTAAATCTAAGACTATTCAAAATGCTCATATATATATATATATATATACATATATATATATATATATATATATATGTATATATATATATATATATATATATAAAGGAAACAAAAGAAAATAGCCTGCATAAGAAAAGGTCAGCAGAGGAGGATCGTTAGGCCCAGCAAGGTGATGAACAATTGAGAGGGGATTGAGTTCCCTGTGTCTTTGCAATTATAGATCCCCCTCGTTAGCCCCTCTGTGATCCCTTTCTTACCATGTGTGCCCTTGCTCTCACTTCCTCCTATTACTAATTAGGCCATTTTATGTGAATTTCAGTATGCAATATTTCTTATTTAATAACCCTGAATCAGAAGAAATGGGAAGTCAAAGAAGCTGGAATTTATTTCCAGGTGTTCTGGAAAGCATCGAGGACATTTATAGTAAAACCACAAAATTCTTCAATACCCTGAGGAATCCACAATCCACACATTAAGGAATCCAATAAGTTTCAGCTGAGAATACTGTAAGCACCACAGAACAAGGGCCATACCCTGATCAAGCTCATTCACTGGATATTCAGAAGACAGGAAGTTGACTTTGAGGGGTAGCCATAATTGGCCTTTGCATTTAACACCTTGTTAACATAAATTGAGGAAGTTCACACCTCTAATCTCTTGTTACTAACCTTAGCCTGTTAGAACTGAACTCAATAAGGTGAAGCTGGCTTG
Source organism: Cynocephalus volans (assembly GCF_027409185.1). NCBI lineage: Eukaryota > Metazoa > Chordata > Mammalia > Dermoptera > Cynocephalidae > Cynocephalus > Cynocephalus volans. The sequence goes on from NC_084468.1 coordinate 16,832,403, forward strand.
CTGGCAAAGCTTATTTTTTAAATAGGAGGAAAGGAATTTAAATGTTTCAATTAAGAGACATGGAATCTGACATGAAAGGTGTCTTAAATGTGGGGCAGCTTCCAAAACTAAAGGGTAAAGGCATAAATATTCACTAAGCTTGTCAGTCAGAGGCTCCGTGATTTCAGTCTCATCTCTTTTTAAACACTATTTCACATTCTCTCTTATACTTCATCCTACAGCCAACCTGATTAATGCGAGGAGCCCAAATACAGTCCAAGCTTCCCCTTCTCTCTCCTTTGCTTGCAATGTACCCAGCACATCAATTACCATTTTCTCCTGTCATCAAAAGTCTACAGTTCATCACTTCTTTAAAATCCTATTCAAACTTATCCTCTTTAAAAAATGTCCAAGGGTTTTAAAATCTAATATCTCCTTGAAGTCTTCTTTACTTCTTCAAATATCACTGTTTATCCACATCTATATTTACTATTTTTATTATAACAAAATCTGACTCCTTATTATATGTAATCTTGTTTCCTAAGGTTTGATGTTTACATTTTCTCAGTCAGCTAAATGTCATGCTTCTTGCAGATAGCTCTGTCTATTCTAACAGTGCCTAATATAGGGCCAATGCTAGTGATGACACTCTCAAAAAGAAGTCACCTTTTGTAAACCTTCCTGTTGGGAAATTGCCCATCTTGACTGAGAGACATCAGGGTAGTGATTATAAACAATAAATAGGCTTTCTTTTAAAATGTCAGAGTCTGAGAGCCTTTAAAAAGACAGTAGGGTGGTTGTCTGAAAACAGATGAGCAAGGACTTCAGGATTAAGGTGGCAGAATAAAACTGATTAACAAAATCTCCCTTTCCCAGCCCAGAATTAATTTCATTTATTATATATGTGTGTGTATATATATATATATATACACACACACACACACACACATACTCATTTCACATATATTTATTTCATATATATGTATATATAAATATTTCACATACATGTGTGTATATGTATGTATAATGAATAGAAATATATAATAAATGAATATATATAATATGAATATTTGTGTACATACATGGGATCTTCAAAAAGTTCATGCAAGGATTCATAGCATCTTTTAAATTCACTTTTCCAAGAACTTTTTGAAGTACCCTCATATATATATATAAAAGGGAAAAAAATGACCATCTGCTACCAAACATAAAAACATAGAACCAAGATGGTTCACAAATTAGAGGTCAGGGAATGAAAGAGATATTCATACAATAGCTTAAAATGTCTGTACATCTCAGCATAGCTGTTAACCTTAGAAATCTTACTAAGAAGCTGAAAGATCCTGAGACTTTTCACCATCACCTCAACATTTTGAAAGAAACAAACTAAGTGGATATCCTTAAATTCCTTCTGTTCATATTGGTAATTAATTAGTGGATTCAGTTGCTGGAAAATATGGTAAAAGAAGGAAACTCAAGACCCCAGAGCTATCAAAAATGGGATAATAATAGAAAGCGCCATGGTAAGTATGCCATGAGAATGGATTTTGCTTTTCAACCAGGAGAAATGAAACTTGATAAAGGACACTTAACTAAATTTCAAAGAAAGAAAAAAAAAGAGCAGGTAGTATAAAAAATTGCATATGCCACTAAACTACAGAGGAGTGGACAGAACAATTATCTAACCCTCAAACCACTCTTTGTTAAGGAAAACAGATTAGTCCTGGATAAGTGAGGAAAGAATTCAGTATTCAAGAGTCACCCTCAGTATAGTAAGGACAATTAAAGAACCAGACAGAACTGTCCACGAGTGAGCAAAATTGCAAAAGCAAATGGCATAACAACTATACAAACTTAGTTTAAAAAGAGGGAGGAATAGGATTTCAAAAATAAATCATAGCTGGGCCAACCCCGTGGCTCACTCAGGAGAGTGTGGCGCTGGGAGCGCAGCAGCGCTCCCCCCGCGTGTTCGGATCCTATATAGGGATGGCCGGTTGGCTCACTGGCTGAGCGCAGTCACTAAAATGGACTAAAAAATAAAATAAAATAAAATAAATAAATAAATCATATCTGAACAGAAAAACAAAGGGAGAGAAGAAAATCCTTCATAAGTTTTATACTCTGCAGCAAATACAATTACAATATAATCCAATAAACCAAAGTCTCAAAGTCATGTAGATAAACTAACAACAAAACATGAAAAGATATATTGAAAACCTGTTGAAAATCATCATTATCAAATTGATAAATAAACTGGAATTGATAAATACATTAAAATTAGCAAGGAACCAAACAGAGCCAGGTGGAAATTCAAACTACAACAACAACAACAAAAAACAAAAACAAAAACTTTTGACAATCGAAAATAATGCAGGTGAGAAAAGAAGAAAAGATTAAACCAATTAGATGTATGTAAAAAAACTGATATATTTGGAATAGAGAAAAAATTAAAAAGCAACAATAAATAACATGTTTTCAAACTTTTGATAAAAGAACATTTCCCTAAAATGAATATAGAGCTAAACTGGCAGAAATTAAGACTAGATAACGTTTCATTAAGATGTGATATGGAACAATCAGCACCAATATGTATCATGTTTAAGTTATTGAACTTCAAACACAAAGTTTTCTTTAAGCATTTAAGCAGAAACAGCAAGTTACTCTCCACAGGAACTTTCAATGCTGAAAGACAATATGTCTTTGTCTACAAAGATCTGAGAGAAAGAAATTGTATAGTAACACATTTCAAACCTCATGTGGTATACCACAAATATATATAATTTTTACTTTTCCATTAAGAATAAATATTGTACAGTGAGAATATTATACATATGTTAACCAATTAAGCCAATTCAAAATATTTATATGCTTACATTTATAATTTCAGTTATCAGTAACTGTAGGATGTAATCCTGGAGCAATTATAGTAGGTGGTATAATACTTTATATACAAAAGTATTTTTAGACATTTTTAAAAAAACTGTGAGGTGTTAATAAGTTTCTACTATCAGGTAACTATTGATAAATAAGGGAGATAAATATTAAAATAAAATGTAAGATAACAAAATGCACTCCAAATATCATGGTGGTTTGAGGAAAGAAAAAAATGCTATATTTGGGTCGCCTCACAGTTCTCTGTAGTACTGGCTTTAGAGTGTAAGAATGAAGAATGAGTAAAACAAAGAAATGCACTGACTGATGGAGAGAAGGCAGTCTGAGCTGTGGGCGAAGCATAAGGAAAGGCATGAAGACAGAAGATCTGTGGTCCATTCTAGATAGTGTAAGTCATGTCAGGGTGGCATGGGTGGCAAGGATCAGAGAAGGTAACAAAAGAGTTGATTAACACAAGTTTGTGAAAAGCCGTGTGAGCCTCTTATAGTTTATCCACTAAGCTGCAGAAAACCACAGAAGCTTTTAGAAATGGAAGTGCATTTTAGGGTGTCTAGTTAATAACTCACTGCCTAAAATGATTAATATAGCAATGGCTTCTGTATTATCTTACATGCCTTGAATTCAGATCCTTCTCTCATCTCTTAAGAGAAAAGAAATAAATGACTTTCAAAGGACGTCCTGAAATAATTTTTAACGTTAGTAGACACGCAATAAATATGTACCATGTATGAGACCCTAGTTTTGGAGTAGGATCAGTAAACACTCAACACCATTTCTGTACTTACAGTCCTGTATTATAATCATTAATGTTGAGTAGAACAACCTAAGGGTATGTTAGTAAAAATACTGACAGGATTAGTAAAGTAAGGGAATCAATTCTAGATGGATTGTCAAAATGGTTAGGGACTCTAAGCCTCAGAAATAAAGAAAATTCATTTATGCTAAGCATCATATTTCCTAGGTGTTCTGCTTTTTTGAAATCTACTCTAGTAAGTAAAGCACTGTGAAAGACTGGCTCCTTCCCCCCCCCCCCCCATAGCTGAAATATCACCTAATCATTTTCAAATTCTTACCCCCTGTAGAAATGGACAAGTTCTTTTCTTTACGACCTCATAGTTAGCACAGTGTTTTGAAAAGAACGTTGATTAAATCTCAGAGTGTAATTTTTAGCTGTGTAATCCTGGCTATGAGAGTTGGCCTCTGGGATTGTGAGTTTGCTTATCTGTAAACAGAAAGAATACTAAGTAGTACCCATGGTTATGGTAAACATTAAGTGAATTAATGTATAGAAAGGGTCTGCAAAAGCATATTATATATGCAGAATAAATATTAATCAGATATATTTCTCCTTCTTTTGTCGTTGGTCTTAGAATCAAAAACCCTGATTTTTAATGACTTAAGTTCACAATGTGATCCTGTATTGGCACTTAAGCAATTATAGCCCTTGTCTGTAATACATCTCTTATGTTTCTTTCAGCACCAAAACTTGTGAGATAAATTATGCAAAATTGCTGTAAAGAGTAGTTACAGGGTGCAAGAGAGTGAAATTATTTAACACTGATGCCTTCATGGTTATAAAGTCTGGTCTGCATGATGACTGAGAAGAAACTCATCACTTCCCGCAGATAGAGGAAAGTCCAAACACCGTGAAGAGCCTTCCCACTGTTCATAGACAACATTTACTCTCATTCTGTCCATTTTACTGTGGATGATATTCGTATATGGCAAGTTCACACGATCAAATGAAACTCTTATGTGACCCACATGCACAGATTTATTCAGGCCAACTGATCACTGGCTGAAGCTTGTGCGTCCCAAATGCTGCAATTTAGAGTCTTTGGTAGAGAGTTATTTTGGAAAAGGATTCGTCCAGAAGCTAATTAGGAAATGGGAGAACTTCCATTTTCCATTTACACTTCTTTCCCTTTGCTATCTTTAAAGGCTCTGGAAAGTATGAGCCAAACATGAAGTGGCCAGCAGCAGGAAGTGAGTTTGATGGCTGTTCTGAATTTTCTCACACCCTCTTTATCGTTTAGGAAAACCGATAGCATATTGAAAATCGAGAGTATAAGTGGAGGTGTACTGTTCTTTGTTGAAATATTACTGATTTATCAAATGGACATTTTGGAAGGAATTTATTACACATTGATTAAATGAGTTATCAGCTTATGGCCCACATATGTGAGAACTGATATCAAAATTCAGTCAGGCTATATTTTGCAGACTAGTTAAGAAATAATCATACTTGAAGAGTCAGTACTGCAGAAAACTGCCTAAGTTGTATGTTGCCTATTTAACTAGGTTTTCTGTCATATCTGCTAAATCTAGTTCAGTAAAGATCACTTATTCCTTCATCAGGTGGCACTGGAATCCATTTAAACAACTTTGATGTGGATTTAGAAATGTCACACTGTTTTAAATGCCTTTGATATTATGTGGAGGCTGCTCAAAATGAAGACGGTGTGAAAATATTCTAGACAGAAACACCACTATATTAAGAGTATTATGAATTTTTTTGCTACATTTTCTCTAAAATTAACCCTTGGCTCAAAGGGTGCAGGGGAACAGAATCACTTCAAGTTTATTTAGATCTATGGATTCAATAGGGTGACATAGCAACTTATTTCAAAAGTGGAAATATCATCTGCAAAGATCAACTCTATTCCCTTGCCAAACAAAATTCCATTAACTAACTTAAATTGAACTTAATAACAATCACATAAACCAATTAGTTTGAATTTATAACTCCATCAGGAATATTATTCATCACGGCATTGCCAGATAGAGCTGTGCTTCTTCAGACTTTCAACAGATTAAATAAATATAACCTGGGGTGCTAATTATGCAATGATGATGTAGACACTCCAAGATTACTTTCTTTAATAGAGATAGAATTTTTGTAAAATGGATTTTTTTCAGAAGATGTCCTTGTTTCAGACTCTTTATATTCTCATTTTATATTTTAAATGACTATGTATCGCTAACATATGATTGGATCTACAGTATCCTGTGGGTTTTAGTGATAATCGTTACCTTCCAAGAAAATACAGATAACCTTTATTTTTGCATTTTCTGGAAAATGCATGGCTTCCCAAGTGCTCAGCTTTTGTGTGGTTTTATAATTCTTTGTGGTTCATAGAGGGAAATTAGGTGACCCCATAGCTCATGCCCTGATTCTGGAACTCTACCAGTATTAGTGCCTTCTGCCTCCACTCCCTCCCCCACTTTATTTGTAATTTTTATAACATTTTCCTGCATGATCTCATGCTCACAGTACCATCTATGTGTTTATGCCCCTTATTCAGAACTACACATAAGACCTCTTCCAGAAACCGCTGACTGCCATCTCCAAATTGATATGGTTAGAATAAAACTCTCAGTTCTGCTCATCAAGGTCACGGGCAGTGAAGCCAGATGACTTGAGTTGGTAGCCCAAATACGAAGAATGTCTGGCATTGAATAAACTCTACATACGTGCTAATCATATTATTTGTTTTTATTGAGGAGCTATGAAGTCTAATGGAAGCTTCCAGTTTCTTTTCACTAAGAACCCGGTGAAAAACTAGTCAGATGTAATTAAGAATATCTCCCTAGTGAGACCTAAATATCTCTGTTTATTGTGTGGCTATCGCTCAGGTTTTGTTTCAAGTAGCCTTCTGTTTTTGCCTTAATATCATTTAGTCTACATGACATTTCCTTCTTCAAGACCCTTATTACTATTCTCAGATTTGTTCTTTACTTTCTGCAATTTCTTAAAGTCTAGAGCCAGTATTGAACATTAAGGTATTCCCAAGGACCAAATATCATTGTACTTCTAAGAAGACGCACTCTCAACAGTATATGGCTTGCCACTGTATAATTTTGTAAATAAAGTTTTATTGGACACAGTCACACCTGTTCATTTGTGTTATGTCTGTGGCTATTTTCATACTGCAATGGCAGAGTTGAGTCATTGCAAAAGAGAACACACGGCCAACAAAATCTAACATATCTTCTATTTGGCCCTTTGCAGAGAAAATGTGCTGGTCCCTGCTCTAGAAATTTCTGTACTCACTAGAAATTACATCATAGCAGTTGGTATCAGATTCCCAAAAAAGGTAACAATTTTGTTTCAGGGAAACATGTTACTATGCATGAATGTTAGTTACTCAATTTTGTATGAGTTCTGTAATTTGATTTTTAAAGTATTTTGGTTCTACAGTTCCATCAGAACTATAGACATGAGGCACTTATGTACTTTTGTTTGCAAATTCAAGTCTTACGAATAAGTTAAGAACATAGTAGAGGCCTAGGAGCATTTGCTTTTCTTTTACAAAGAAAGTCTGAGAAACCTTAAGTTTGAGAAACCTTATACTAGGTAGTTATCTAAAGATTCTGGCCCTCAAGTCTATAAGCTGGCATTGACCTTCATGAGCCTCCTGGGCTTCATCTCAGCTCTGGCTCTATAGAAGCTAATTCAACTATTTGAGATGAAGGACTAGTTTTTCTTCTTCCCTAATACATCAAACTGATACTCTTAAAAAACTAATAAAATAATTATTAGAAAAATGGTCACACATGTGGATGATACAGTGATGCCGAATTGCTACAAAAGTTCCTCACTGCGAACTCCCAATCTCTGTGTATCTTTCTCATTGAAGACCAGTGGAACTCATTAAGTGGATGACCATAGTAGAACTGCACTGCAGTATCCAATGGGGGAATGGAAGTCACTGAAAAGACAGGAGGCAAAGGGATCGCCCCTAAATATAAGGATCATCTGGATTCCTAGAGTGAACTGAGGAATGAACTTTCCGTTCCTTAGGGAAAATTTTCAGAACCCTTAAATCTATGTTGCATAGAGTCTAGGTGTGGAAACTGAGGACCATGCCTCTTCAGCAATGCTTTTCAAGGTATATCAACTGACCACTGCATTTATTTATTCATTTTTAAACTTAACAAATAGTCATGGACCAGATAAAATGTTCGAGAAACTGTGATAGCTACTGAGAATAGAGCCTTGATCAAGACAAAAATCCCTGATCTATTATAGTTTACATCACAGTAAGGGGAATTGGAAAATAAACAAATACACAATCAAGAAAAACTTTATAGTGATTGATGTTATGCAAGGAATTAATATAAGGTGATTTGATAGATAGTGACAGAGTGGCAGCTTTTGTTGGGTAGCCAAGAAACCCCTTACTGAAAGGTTCTCTTTAGGCCGAAATGTGAATGACAGGAAGGGACCAGCCATGATTAGGGGAAAGCATTCCAGAGAAGAAAAACAGGAAGTAGAAGGCCCTCAACATGGTAGTGACTTTAGGGATTTGAAAGAGTAGAAAGCAAACCTTTGTGGCTGAATTGTTGCGGTGACAAGGAGAGTAGTAAAAAATAAAATCACAGAGGTAATATGGGCGACGAATAATATAGACTTCCACATAGTAAAACAAAATTGAATTTTTCTAAACATTCAATGGAAAGACTTTTGAGGGTTTAAACAATTTCACATGTTTTAAAAATATCATCCTAGTATCTTCGTGGAGAAGGGATGGCTGGTTAGTCCAAGAGAAAGCAGTCCATACCAGAGAAGCCTTGGACTTTGGTGGCGACATTGTTAGTGGAACAAAGTGGAGAAATTTGGGATGTGGTTTGAAGGTGGATCTACATATTGAGCATGTGGGGAAGAAGATGAAAATTGGTGAATGGAATAGCTCTACTGCTCTGCTCCAAGAGACATCAAACCATTAACATTTCCAAACAGAAATGGAGTGGGAAATAGGCAGGGTAGTGCTTTTCAATGTGTACTACTAGCAAATGGGTCACCTTAATGACTGAATTTTCATAACTGTGTGAAATAGCAACTCATTAATACTGCCACTTTATGAAGATGAAAATATTGCCACAACAGAGGCAGATTATACCTGTTAAAAACTATGAGATCTAATCACCACATTGTTCAAAGGTACTAATTCCTGAGCATTATGATATTTGCTATTTGCCTAATTTCTTCCTACTTTTAATTTCTGAATTGTGCCCATATGACTGCTGAAAACAGATTTATGTGCTTTCATTTTATCACTATAATAACAACTATCTTTACTGAGAACTAGCTGGCCTTAACTGAAAACTGTAGCAGATACCTCCTGGCTCTTGACATTACCTCTGGTGTTCACTCTTCATTTTTTTTATTCTTCCCTGGGATGTCCTTAACCCCTGACCAGAATGGTTCATACTCCCAGAGAATCCCTTACCACTTCTACATGGCATGGTTGAGGTGCTGGGGCAACCATTACTTAGGGATTAAGACAAGTTTGCCTTTAGAGATGATGGTCTTAAATAAAGATCAACGGAAGCTGGTTTGCATTTTTGGCTCTGGTAAACATCAGAGTAGTTCCTATAAAGATCACAAGCAATTTTTTAATATCTCTCATTAGATGTTTTTCTACATTTTAAGATAGAAATTACGTTAGTTTATTTTAAGATAAAAATTGTGTTGAAATCTTATAATTTTTAGTAACCCTAATGAGTGGTATGTTATGAATCTACATGCATAATTTTTTTTCTTCCTCTGGAAATAAAAAATAGGCACTGTAGAATTTAAATTAAGTACTGACTGATGGTTAACTTAAATTATGTAAATTTTTCTATCTCTTTAAGAATATTGAATCATATTTTGTTAATTCCCATGAACCAAATAAGTTTCTCACCACAAATTAGTAGCTAGGAGAAGCTGTAATTTATTGAGTTCATATTATGTACTAAGTGTTTTTCATTCATGTGGCAGAATCTGTAGACTGGTTAAATCAATGCCCAATACTTATTCTTAAGCCTATTTTCCTACCTCTGCTGTAGGGGCTGGAAATATGAAAACACATCCCTATCCTGCTTTGAAGGGTGACTATGTGACATAACACAATTCTGGCCAGTGATATCTAAGTGGACATCTACTGGTGGGGAGCTTCCAGAAAGACTTTTGTTATTCCAGATGAAAGGAATGGATGAGGCTGTCATGACCAACTATCCCCTCATTTTCTTGTTTTGAATATGGATTTGATGCTTGAAGCTGTGGCAGCAATCTTGTGAACCATGAAGAAAAGACCAAGGGGATCCCATTTATTTTGATCAACAGAATAGTTACAAAATGCTACTTGTATATTAAGAAAGTATGAGGCACTGCAGGAAGCATAAAATAAGTGTTACCATGACTCCTGCCCTAAAAATGTGTATAGTGTGTTATAAAAGTATAGAAAAGAGGATAGGAAGGAGATTATAGTCAAAATTGCACAATAATTGGGTACCATGTCAGCTTCCAAAGGCTGTCATATGCCCAAAGGAGAAGACTTAGAGAGCTTGCCAGTGCAAGGCCCAGAGAGCTGGTATTAGGATGATCTTGGCATGGGGTTCCACTGACAGGTATGTTGATTTGAAAAACCATCTTTCCCATCATTAGCTTCTTCTTTTCAAGAAGAGATCTTTAGTCCTTGTTTCACAATCCAAGGAGCAGCCCAAACAGACAGACTGTGCATTCCAGATCAATATCGTGGAGCCATGAGAGGGAAGGGCTCTGAATTTAAGAAAGAATATTACTCTTATTCCCTCCAATTGCTACAAGCTCAGAGAGGAACAATATTTTCATCCAAATTGTCTGGCTTTCATTGCACATATTTGAGCCAGACATGTAGTAAACCAGATGCAATTTGAGACTTGTGGAATTTATTTCTCAGCCAAGCAAGAAGCTGAATTAATAGACTTTTACTTTTACTTTTGTTGAAATGAGAAAGCTGAAGATTTTCCAGCATATTCCTACCAGATGGCATGCTCCATTGCCTACAATTTTGCTCCCTGCTGTGGATTGCCTCCATCTTGGTCTCCTCAAAGGTGAAGAGGAAAAATATGTATCTGCCTATTTGTATGGTAATCAAAGCAGGGGGGATAGGGAAGATCAGTCTGACTATCTCCAGCTGTGGTTCAACTTGACCTAACTGTGCAATTGTTTCAGACTCTGGTAAGATAAGACACATCTTCCTGAAATTTAAAAACAGCGAGTAGTAATCAATTTTGGTATAATAAATAAAGTAAATGGATGTTTGATGGCTAGTGACCTAAATACGAGAGAATGTGTTAATATTTGTGAGTCCTATAAGTGATGGTAGAAAAGAAGGGCTTCATTAGTTGATCAAAACCAACTGAATAAGTTCACCACTTTAATGACAGTGTTTTAAATTTGAAGCATCAATCAGTTACTCATATTTTCGTATGACATTGGTTAAAGTTTTTGGTTTGTCACAAAAGAGTTATAAATAATAGAATTATAGTATTAATGGAAGTTATATTTAGGTCAGTTTAGATTAAAATCTCACATTTACAATTTACATAAAAGTGGTCTAGAGAAGTCAGGGATTTACCAATAAGTTAGAAAAGAGAATATTTATACAGTGTGAATTGGACCTCTATTCCAATCTCCCCCTGATAACTGATCATTGCGAGTAGTGTATTACTGATAACCTTTATGAAAGAGTCAGTAAATACTATAAGAGATAGTTTTCAAAATAGCTGCTGATTTTTCAGTATGGCACAGCTCTGTTAATCCCCCACATTGACTCACTTCTATATGTATTTGTTGGGAAAGCAAATGGACATGTACCAGTGTAGAAACTAACATTAGTGAAGTAGAGCCAATACCATTACAGTTTCTGCCTGTTCTCACATTGATGATTTAAATGTCTAGGTACCATCTATAATTTATTTTGCTTGTCATGAAGTGTGTGCAGATTTCAGACTTCAAAGGCAAAGCAGTGGGTGTAATAATTTTTGAGACCTACTTAATATTTGGTCCATCATTTTATAAGTTAAGTCCATGATAGGTCTATTTTTTTTTCAAGATTTATCATAATTTCATTTAGCGCTCTATTCCCTCTCCACCCTCATTCACATCTCACACAAGGCTTCCCATTTCTCCAGTCTCAGTAATCATATTTGTGTTAGGTATCCAAGTTAATAGAAATGAGAAAAGAGGAGTGGCAAGTGAAAATTGTTAAGTAATGCTATGTCACTAGTCCTCCCAACATGAGCTTTTCTGCTACAGTTGCTTTAACTGTATGCACTATTATATTTCTTTCTTCAGTCTGTTCAAGGCGTTTTGAACAATGTAATATTTTGTCTTTTTAGCACCTCATGTCCCCAATATCCTGCTATTTCTTTTTTTTAATTGGTTGTGAATATTAATGAGATACAGAGCTGATTGTCACCGTCGTGCCCAAGATGAGATGGCCACATCCATACTGGCAGCATGCCCATTACCACAAATTGCATTTGTACCTCGTGTCCCATACCCAATTATCCCAACCTCCTTCCCCCTCCCCCATTTCCCTCCACACTCCACTTTGCATACCAAGGACTGTTCTCTCCCTCTTCAACTCCAACACACCACTGTGGTCTTTCTTTTCTTCCTTCTTTCTCTCTTAGCTCCCACTTATGGTATTTATCCCTCTGTGTTTTGCTTATTTCACTCCATATAAGTTTCTCCAGGTTCATCCATCTTGCTGCAAATGGGAGAATTTCATTCTTTTTCATGGCAGAGTAGTATTCCATGGTGTAGATATACCAGTTTCCTTATCCAATCATCTATTGATGGACATTTAGGCTGGTTCCTTATCTTGGTTATTGAAAACAGAGCTGCAATGAACATCGGAATACAGATATCACTTCGACATGACGATTTCCATTCCTCTGGATATATACCTCGAAGTGGGATTGCTGGATCATACGGAGGATATATCTGTAGTTGTTTGAGAAACCTCCATGCTGTTTTCCATAGTGGTTGTACTAATTTACAGTCCCACCAACAGTGTAGTAGTGTTCCCTTCTCTCCACACCCTCTCCAGCATTTGTTATTCACCATCTTTCTGATTATAGCCAGTCTAACTGGAGTGAGGTGGTATCTCAATGTGGTTTTAATTTGCATTTCCTTGATGATTAGTGATGTTGAGTATTTTTTCATGTACCTTAAAAGCTACTGTAACCAAACAGCATGGTACTGGCATAAAAATAGACATTCAGACCGGTGGAGTAGAATTGAGAACCTAGAAATCACTCCTCAGGCTTGTAGCCATCTGATATTGGACAAAGGCAATGAAAATCTACATTGGAGAAAAGACTGACAGTTCAACAAGTGGTGGGGAAGCTGGTTCTCCATATGGAGAAGAATGAAACTAGATCTGCACCTCTCACCATAAACTAAAATCAACTCAAAATGGATTAAAGACTTAAGTATAAGAGACGAAACTGTAAAATTACTAAGAGAAAATATAGGTAAAACACTTCAGGAACTAGGTCTGGGCACAAACTTTATGAAAATGAGCTTGAAAGCACAAGCAGCAAAAGAAAAAATAAGCAAATGGGACTATATCAAACTAAAAAACTTCTGCACAGCAAAGGAAACGATCAACAGAGTGAATTGACAACCTACAGAATAGGAGAAAATTTTTGCTAACTATGCATCCAATAAGGGATTAATAACCAGAATATACAAGGAACTCAAGGAATTACACAGTAAAAAAACAAATAACCCAAATAAAAAATGGGCAAAGGTGCTGCATAGCCATTTTTCTAAGGAAAACATCCAAATGGCCAACAGGTACATGTTAGGTCTTTTGAGCTCCCATAACTTCTTTTCCCATTTCAAGTCTGTGTGTTAACTTTCTCAAGTTTCAAAGTCCCCGGAGACCCCTTCTTGTTTGTTCTTTGGCTATCTGACTGCCCCTGGCTGTGAAAGGGCATGAAGAGTGTGTTCGGATTCCTTTATAGCTAAGGTGGAGGATGTCCACTTACAATTACCCTCTCCCTTAATATGCACAATAGGAGGCAGTTATTCCACCAAAAAGTTATCCAGACTTAAGTGATAAAGGGATGGATTCTGGAAAGTAAAAGAAAAAGAAAAAAAAATCCACATTTACCACTACAAGTCAATATTAGGGTTCAGTTCAAACATTTCCTTTTCACCATTGTGTCTTGACTATTTCTTTTTTTTTTTATGTGAAATTTTTATTTGCTTTCACCACTATTGTTATACTTCTAAAAAAGGATCACACAAATTATAGTTTAAAAGAAATCCCCTCATGTACTCAGATTTCCCAGTACAAAGTTTCACTAATAAATGTTTTTTCAGCAAAAATAAGTTATTTTTAGTATACATAGCATTTAAATTATTTTTCAAAAATTAAAACATCAGAATTATTATTGTAGAGGTCTTTCACCTCCTTGGTTAAGTTTACTCCTAGGTATTTAATTTTTTTGGTAGTTATTGTGAATGAGACCACTTTCTTGATTTCTTATTCAGCTATTTCGTTATTGGTGTATAAGAAGGCTACTCATTCTTGTGTGTTGATTTTGCATACTGCTAACTTTACTGAATTTATTTCTTAGTTCTAATAATTTTTTGGTGGAGCCTTTAGGATTTTCTATGTATATGATTATGTCCTCTGCAAATAGGGATAGTTTGACTTCCTCCTTTCCAATGTGGATGCCCTTTATTGCTTTCTCTCGCATTATTGCTCAGGCTAGAACTTCTAGCACTATGTGAATAAGAGTGGGGAAAGTGGGCATCCTTATCTTATTCCAGATCTTAGAGGAAAAGCCTCCCATTTTTGTCCATTCAGTATGATATTAGCTGTGGGTTTGTCACATATGGCCTTTATTATGTTGAGGTATATATTCCTTCTATACTAATTTGTTGAGCACTTTAATTGTGAAGGGGGTGTCAGATTTTATCAAATGCTTGACTATTTCTATGCCTCCATACATCCCACAATCCACCAACACTGAACAGCTTCCTCTGAGAGCTACATCATTTGTGCTTGATGTCTTAATATGAGTATATATATATTTTTTTTCTTCTATTTTATGTAACTTCAAAAACTCATCTCAGGTCCTGGTTTGCTATGTTAGAAATATCACATTTGTCAAGTAAGTGGTCTCTGTGGTCTCTGATTGTTCTATAAAAATTGTCTTAAACAAAATTTTTCATAAATTCTCCTGTCTTTCCAAATTGCCTATCACATCTGCCAGTTTTTTAGGGAGTTCATTCTGGAGCAATGTCATGTCATCAATTTTTAAATTTTTAGGTTTTAAATCTTTATTTTGTGAAAGAGATTCAAAGCTTACTTCTCAAAATAACATTTTTAAAATAATTTATTACAGTCAAGATTCACTTCTTCCAGTAATTCTCAATATGGACAATGAATGAAAGTTAATTTCTACTTATTTAGAGCTGTGGATGTACTTATAATTCATAGCTACATTAATGGAGGAAAAAGAACTGTTAGCTGTTAAGCTGAATTGAGAATGGAAACACAGTGGTTTTTAGCTTGAGGAGAATGAATTGGTGCCGTGGAATACAATTCCCTTGGTTATAGATGAATACCCAAAGTCACCCCACACTAGCTTTGTATCCATTTTACTTTACAGTCTCTTTTTTTATTTATTTTTTAAATTTATCTTTTTATTTATCATGATACAATTTAGCTGATTTTCGTGGCCCTTTACCAATTTTTCCCTTTCCCCCTCCCTTTCCCCCTTTCCCTCCCCGACCAACATCATATCTTTTCTCTTCTCTTAACAAGTTCAAGGAATTACTGTGATGGTTGCATCTTTTTTTTATTTTTTCTTCTTTTTTGTTTATTTATTTATTTATTTTTATTAGCCCCCACATATAAGTGAGAACATTACTATAAAAAGGCAAAATAATGAAAATTTAAAGTGTTTTTTTTTCTTTTTTGACATAGATTTTGACTTTTTTTTTTTTTTTTTTACTGGCTAACTCAAGGCAGAAGATCCAGAATTACATGTTCATTCAGTTGTACTCTTCAGTCAAGGACTCCAACTATTCATTCTCTTTCTCCATAATTCCTCCCCCAGTTCCTTGCTCCCCGTCCAGTGTATCTTACACCCAGGTAAATGGTCCTCAGGTGAGCCTTGACTATTTACTTCTTTGAGCACCACAAGAGTAACAAGTAATCTCATCTGAAATAAACTACCATAAGAGAAAAATTCTAAAAAGAAAAAGAAGAAAATATTTGTTTTTCAGTAGATATGAATGAACCCAGTCTTTTGTATATTAAATATGATGGAAGCCACCTTGTGAATATTCTGAAAAATCTACACTCTTCCAGAATTGTGTAATGGTGTTTCCTCCCTCTGGCTTCTCAATTAACAGATGGAAAATTTCTTACTCTCCCGCAAGCTTGGCTATTAAACTTTCAAAACACTGCCAAAAAAATCTTGTCAAACAACCAGACATACCATAGAAAGCAAATTCTGGAATGATGAAATAAAATCTAATCTTGCTAACAGGTATGATGTTAGAATTGTAATTTTGAAAGGTTTTTGTGTGAAATATTCCATGCTTAGCAAGTTTTAAGTAGTTTAAAAGTTATTTAAATATTATACCTGAATCAACATCACACCTTATAAAATTCCAGAGACTTTTATTCATTTCCTTGAATATACACCCTCACAAACACATGCCCTGCTGGTTATAGTATAGGTTGATTTGATTTGATTTCTTTTAAGCTCTGGTGGAGTAAAAAGATTTCTTTCTTTCTTTTTCTTTCTTTTCTCTCTCTCTCTCTCTCTCTCTCCTTCTCTCTCCTTTTCTTTTCTTTCCCTTCCTTCCCTTTATACTGCTATTGCTTTTGTTTTCCTTTCTTTTTTTCCTTTTTTTCTTTTCTTTTCTTTTTCTTTTTCTTTTTCTTTCTTTTCTTTTTTTTTGCATGACATAGAAAGATTAGGTCAAGAACGTACAATTCACCAAAGAAAAAAAAGAGGGGGAGTAGAGAAAGAAAAAGAAAAACAAAGTTTTTCACTATACATATAAAATATATTTTTTATATTAATCCTAAGAAATGTGCAGGCATCAAAATAAAAACTATAATGCCATTAACAAGGCATCAAATTGATAAAGTTTCCTACTTTTTAAAAAAATACAAGACAGTTCTGACAAGAGTCTGGGCTTTTTCTAATTGATATTACATAAGTCACAAAGTCTTTTACTGAACTTAATTACTACCTGCAAAATAAGGACTTGGTTATTTCCAACTCCAAATTTCCCCCGTTTTTATAATTTTAAAAATTCTGAGATATATCGTGTATCTTAAAGTGTTTCTAAAATACACAGATACACACACACATACTATATATAATTTAATAAATATACCTATTTAGGCTAAAGTGAGCACATGAATAACAGCACTGAGATTTTAGTAAAAAAAAAGCACTAAAAATAAATTTTGCCAGTAACTTGGAGGTCAAGAAGTCTTAACCCCAATAGTTATTCCACTTTTACTTTCACATACGTGTGCCTATTTTTCTATGATCAATAGTTATTCCACTTTTACTTTCACATACGTGTGCCTATTTTTCTATGATATTTGTGTTAAAATATTCTGAGTTTATTGTTGGTTTTTTTTGGTAATTTTCTCATTTATGTATCCATCTTAAAATATATAGCTTAATTTTTGTGCAGTAGGGATTTATATAAAAAGAATAACACTGTATGTGTTA
The DNA here is from genome assembly GCF_027409185.1 of Cynocephalus volans. Taxonomy (NCBI): domain Eukaryota; kingdom Metazoa; phylum Chordata; class Mammalia; order Dermoptera; family Cynocephalidae; genus Cynocephalus; species Cynocephalus volans. Next base: position 16,849,815 of record NC_084468.1, read on the forward strand.
TTTTGTGAGATGTTTCCTTTGTTGTTGAGATTTATACATGTTAATGTATACATTTTTTCTTCAGTCCTTTTTGATGTTACACAGTACTCCATTGCTTATTTGACATGGTTTATTTGACTGTTCTACTCTTGATAACTACTTGCAGTGTTTCCACTTTGAAAATATCAGTAATGATGATGTTATCATCAGTATTGCATATGTATCTTGATGTAAATGTGCATGTATTTTTTTCTAAGACAGGAATCTTGGAGAATTCCAAAATATATTTAAAATCCTGTATTTGAAATTCTCTGTTTCAAAATGTTTCCGCTTATATTTCCGTAAGGATGATATGAGCTGTCTTGTTGCTGTCACTAGCTGAGGATTTTCACATTTTTAGTCTTTGCTAGTTTGGTCATGTGGTTTTAATTGCATACTCTGATTGCTATGAAGTGCTTCTATAGGTTTTCTGCTGATTTTCAGTTAGTTTATTCATCTTTTGTGTATCGATATATGAATTTTTCCTATATCAGGAATATTAATTCTATAACATAAAATGCTGTTGCTAAAAATAAAACTTAACATCTTAATATTTAACATTGTTGACTCTGAAATTTATAGAAACTTCTTTAGTCTTCTGTACAAGCTTCTCATCCTAACTTCGAAGGTTGTCCTTGGCATTGCAGCAATCTATTTTTCTAGACTGAAAACATTTCCTGTAATGTTCCTATAAAAATAATCTTTTTATTCAAAATAAATTCTCTTTTGCATTTTCTAAAGAGCACTTTACTAATTTCTTACCTGTTGAAAATCAACCAATCTATGAAGGCACACCTTGACTGTGACCTCCTGCCAAAAGAATTTCTTGATTCTCGTCTAGAGATGAATTCACTTTTATTTTCCCCCTTTTTTCTTTTGTTCCTGGACAGTCAAGGAACACTTAGATTTTGTATCTACCCACTAAAATGTCAGCCGTGATCATTTTAAGTTGTTTTTTTTTAATCTTTATATAATGATGTGGTGGAAAATGTAATAAAGCATATTTTATAGATGGCAAAACTGAAACTTGGATCTAGTAGGTAACTTGCCCAAGGAAAACCAGACTGTAATTATGGTAAAGCCGAAGTTTAGACTCCTTTCTGCCTGATACCAATTGTCTCTACCACTCCATCCCATAGTAAGAGAAGTATTTTATTACACTTTTTCATATGCATATTTACATAAAGAGAATCATAACAAGGACATTGCAGCCAGAATGCCTAGTGTGGGAAGGTGAATGTCCTAAAAAGATATGTCCTTTCTCTAACCCTGAGAACTTATAAATGTGATCATATTCAGGAAAAATATTGTCTTAGCAGATGTACTCAAATTAAGGATCTTAAGATGAAATCATCCTGGGTTATTTAGGTGAGCCCTAAATCCAGTGGCATGTGTCCTTGTAAGAGACAGAAGAACAGAAAACATGGGCAAGAAAGGAGAAGCCCATGGGAAGACAAGGCATATTTTGGAGTGATACAGGTACATGGAGTGCTGATGACTACTGGAAGCTAGAAGAGGTAAGAAGGGCTTCTCCCCTAGAGCCTCCAGAGGAAGTGTAAATGTGCTGACACTTTGATTTCAGGCTTCTGGCTCCCAGAACTGTGAGAGAATGCATTTCTGTTATTTTAAGCCACCCAGTTTATGGTAATGTGTTGTGGCAGTCCCAGGAAACTAATACACCTGAATTTTCAATCTACTTTATAAACTTTTTTGCCATGTAACCTACAGCAAAATATTGAAGTTTTCTGGGCCTCAGTTTCTTCATCTATAAAATGGAGATGAAAAGAGAGATCTAGTACTTTTGTAATTACAAACAAATTTATAATTTAATAAAAGCAAAGTAAACCCTTGGTAAATCTTAACTCTTTATTATTAATTTGTTATTCTCCCAACTAAACTTTAAACACTTTAAGAACAGTAATTACAGTATTTTTATCTTTACATTCTGACATAGGACCTTGGAACAGTCCTCATTCAAAATATTTACCAACTTGAAATAGGTTATAGCTAGAATCTACCAATCCACTAAACTGCTCCATAGTGCTGCTGGGAATATAGGTTACTAACAAATAATCATTATCAGGAATTTAGACTACACTTTAGTTTTTATTTAAACTTTATGAAAACTTTATGATACTTCAATAATGCAATGCTTTTAGAAAATATAGGATATTAAATGTTAAGGAGACTTTATGAAGTCACCAGGTAGATTTTTGAAAAATTTATTTTGGAGGGCTGAGCCTGTGGCGCACTTGGGAGAGTGTGGCGCTGGGAGTGCGGCGACGCTCCCACCGCAGGTTCGGATCCTACATAGGAATGGCCGGTGCACTCACTGGCTGAGTGCCGGTCATGAAAAAGACAAAAAAAAAAAAAATTTTATTTTGGAAAATAACTGAAAATTAAATATTGTTGCCTGTCTCTAATTGTCTCAAGATTAGCAGTCTTTGGGAAACCAAATTCAACAATTTTGAATTATCGGCAATCCAAATTCAACAATTTTGTATTATTATTATTGATATATTACTTCTCAGGTACTCACAAAATATGTGGGAGTGGCTGCCCTTCTCTCCAAGAGTGAACTTAAGACCACAACTTTTTCTCACAAACCAGTCAGAAGCAGCCCTGGCTTGCAGGGCTGTTACCATAGTGCAGATTACATCATCTGTTCATCTTGGCTTGCTTTCATAGTCTCTAGATGTTTTTGAGGTGTCCCTTTGACCAGAGTTTCTTGTTTCACCTATTAAGGTACTTTATTGCCATCGAGTATGCCACTGTATTTCAGTGCTCCACCCAGTCCTTCTTGGCTGGAAAACAAGAAGCTTGGCAGAAAATTGTATGTGGCAGGACTCTACCAGCCTGAAGTTGCCTAACTGGATTAAAAATCTCTGCTTCTGGTGAGTTTTCCAACAAAACCAAATTATATAAATAACTATTTCAAAAATACATCAGTTCCCCTATTTTACATTTATGTCATTACAAACAGTATTACAAATACATCATTATCCATATATCAATAAATTATCAGGACACTTAGCTTGATATCAGATTACATGAACACGTCTGGAGACAAAATCTGAGTTCAAATTTGGGTTATGTCATTAGTTGCAGAAATGTGGGCAAATTCCTTGACCTCTCTGTTATACTTTTTATTTATCTGTAAGATGGATTAATGAGAGGACCCAAAACATAGGGTTGCAATAAACATTCAATGTGTTAATCCATTTCTGCTACCTAAATAGGTACTCAATAAATGTTAGCTATTATTTTAATAAATATTCATCTCAGAGGAAAGCTTAGAAGATGTGGAGTTTATGTATATTAGTTCCAGAATAGGCAAAATTGTCCTTTTTAATAATGACTAACTACACTTTTTCAATATGATTCACTTTAACATGGGTTAGCTAGAGCTCTTCAGTGGGATTTTCTGGATTGAATTGTGCTTCCCAACCTCAGATTCATATATTGAAGCCTGAATCTGCAATGTGACTATATTTGGAGATAGGGATTTTAAAGACATAAATAAGACCAAATGAGGACATTAAGGTAGGGCCTAATCCAATATGACTGGCATCCTCACGAGAAGAGGAAGAGACACCTGAGTGCAGAGAAAAGGCCATTTGAGGCCACAGCAAGAAGTCGGCCATCTGTCATCAGAGAAGAGAAGCCTCAGGAGAAACTAAACCTGCCAGCACCTTGATGGTGGACATCCAGCCTCCAGTATAAGAAAATAAATTTCTGTTGTTTAAGTCACCCAGTCTGTGGTATTTTATTATGCATATCTGAGAAGACTAATACATGGTGTTTCTAAAAAGGCAAATATATAGCACCCCTTTTCCTCACCAAACTTTGGAATCAATTGTGGTTACTAATAATCAATTGTGATAGACTAATAAAGGAGCTGGCCTTCTCATAAGGCAAGGGTGGTGAATGCATTCTCAGCTCCCTATTCTCTAGGTGTCACCTGGAAATGACAGTCCCAAAGAAAGATTGAGTCTGCAGAGTAGACTCAAATACCTCATGGATGTTGCCAGCTCGACTTGAAGGGGCAGGAAGAATCAAGGGCACAAAGCCACTGCCATGCAAACCCCACTCAAAGCCTTTGATAGATTTGTTACCACATGAGAAATGCAGACCAATGGTTGACACTGACCAGCTGGGCAACTCTCAGCACCTCAGTAAAGGCCTGGAGTGTTCAGGGAAACTCCTGCATTAATGAATAATGAGCACTGGAAGAGGTCTTCCCTGTCTCATGCTGGGGTGGTCATACAGCGACATCCAATGTGACATTCTAATGATATTTTCATAAAATCTCTTCTATTTTGCAGAGGTAGGGGTTGCAATTAAAAATTGATAAAAACAAATGGTTTATCTAACTAATGGGCTAAAAGATATTTGAAATACAGTAATGGATCATGAGCTTCTAGATGTATGTCTTTGTCTACTGATGAAGAGACTCTAGCATTAGACACCCTGGGTTTGACACCATTACTAGTCATGTGACCCACAACAGCTTATTCAAACTCTCTGAATCCCAGTTTTCTTATATATAAAATGGTGAAAATAGCACTTATCTTAATGGATGCTGTAAGCTTTAAGTGAGTAAATAAATGCATTACTTAGAAGAGTGCGGGGCACATGGTAAATGATCAGTGTTTATTAATAATAATATTATTCTTACAGTTGCTCTTCTTCCATTGTACCCTCTATAGAGAATTGCACAGAGCAGATATTCAAAATATGTTTGATGGAGACATGAACAAAATACTTTATGAACCAAAATACTTTACCAAGTACTTCAATATTATATTTCAAGGGCTTACCATTATACAAGGGTGATAGAAGAAATCTACAACTGAACAAACCTCCATACATGCAAGCAACCAGTAACTCAAATTTCATTTAGGTAAAAAGTAAGGCACTAAACAAAAATGAAAATAAAATTCTGCAATGACCCATTTGAAACTACAGAATCGATTTATCAAAAATAGATTGAAAAGCATTTAACAGAGCTCACGGCCAAAGTAACTAAATTGTTGTAGTCATCATAGGCAACCCAGTATCAGGGAGAGTCATCCCTTTACGGATTCATTTGGACGAACAATTCCAATAAAATCACCATTTTTAAACTATGAGAGTGATGTATAAATGTAAAACAGAAGGAAGAAATTAACGTGGACCTCATGCCAACTTTGTGCTGGGAACTGCATTACACGATTTAAGCATTCAATCTTACTTAATCCTTACTCCCACCCTGTGAGGCAAGTATAATTATCGTTTTTATTTTCTTTCTTTTCTTTTTTCTTTTTTGTAACACAGATGAGAAAATAGACTCTCAAATGATTATGTGGATTTTCAAGATCAGCTAACAGTAAGTGAAGTAAGTGAAGGAGCTGGAAGTGGCAATTGGCACTCACATTTATGTATCTACAAATATCTTGCTGTTAGCAATATTGAAAAAAAAAGAAAGGAAGAGAGAGAGAGAAAGGGATGAATTATACTGTAACTTAAAGTGAATTTTCTGCTTCAGTAAAACTGTGCCTAAACATGTAATGATATTTTACAAAACATGAAAATGCCATATTTAGGAGACATAAAGGATTATAAATGAGAATTCATGTGCATCTGCCTATCTTATTTTACAATTTTTATTATTACTCTGTGAGAAATGTCATCAGCTGGAATTTAAAATATGAAGGCAGTTGATAATTCACATAAAGATTAAGATTTAATAACATGAATTCCCCTCAATGATGTGTACTCCCTTGAACCTCTCCTGCTATAATTTAAAGTGAATTCGGCACCTAAACTGCTACCTGGCAGCCACAGTCATGGTGTGCTTTGCAGCTTGATAGGCAAGTGAGCTCCTGTTGCCAAAAATGCTTTTAAAAGAAAGGGTAAAAATAAAAGGTGGTTGAATAGGTTACATCAAATATATAATTTTTAGATGCAGTTATGCACGTTGTATAAATATTTTAATAATAGATCCACATACCGTAAGGGATATGGAGGGAAAGCAGCCATTTTTTACATGGCAAACTTAACCTCAAAGACAGCCTCCTACACTCTGCTTAAGCCAACCATGTATTAAATTCTCATGATTAGATTTTAAAATTTCTTACTCATATTTTTAAATATGGCCCTGTCTGATAAACATTATGCTGTTACTAAACAAGTTTCCTTTTAGAAAACTTGCTAAAAAAATTGTGTGATGGCAAGACTCTGAGGTGGCCCCTATAATTCCCACCGTTTGGTAGTCAGACCCTGCATAATCTCCTTCTTTGGAGTGTAAGCAAGACCCGTGACTTGCTTCCAACCGATAGGATACTGCAAAGGTGAGGAGACGTACCTGTGTGTGTGTGTATGTGCTGACATTTCATGAGTTGTAACACTCATCTTTCTAAGACTCCCTGACTTGCTAGCTTTGAGAAAGCAAGGGGCTATTTTGGAAAGGGTCACATAGCAAGAAATTGATTGCTGTCAGCCCAACAACCTACTAGGGACTGAGTATTGCCAACAGACACGTGCGTGTGGAGAAGTAGATCATCTCCCGTCAAGCTCTGGCTGTCATATTGATTGCAGCTTCATGAGAACCTGAAGTAGACGGCCCTGCTCAGGGAAACCAGCATTTTTTTTTTTTAATTCTCTCTATTATTTATTTATTTATTTATTCATTTTATTTTATTTTATTTTATCGATATACAATCTGGTTGATTATTGTGGCCCATTACTGAAAACTCCCTCCCTACTCCCTCTCCCCCCTCCCTCCCAACAATCTCCTTTCTGTTCGCTTGTCCTATCAACTTCAAGGAATTGTAATTGTTATGTCTTCTCCCAGCCCTATTTTTGTGTGTGTGTGTATTTATTTATTTATTTTTAGCTCCCACAAACAAGTGAGAACATATGATATTTCTCTTTCTGTGCCTGACTCGTTTCACTTAATATAATTCTCTCTAGGTCCATCCATGTTGTTGCAAATGGCAGTATTTCATTCTTTTTTATAGGTGAGTAGTATTCCATTGTGTAGATATACCACATTTTCTGTATCCACTCATCCCATGATGGGCATTTGGGCTGGGAAAACTCTTGGCTATTGTAAAGAGTGCTGCGATGAACATTGGGGAACAGGTATACCTTCGACTTGATGATTTCCATTCCTCTGGGTATATTCCCAGCAGTGGGATAGCTGGGCCATATGGTAGATCTATCTGCAATTGTTTGAGGAACCTCCATACCATTTTCCATAGAGGCTGCACCATTTTGCAGTCCCACCAACAACATATGAGAGTTCCTTTTTCTCTGCAACCTCACCAGCTTTTATCATTCACAGTCTTTTGGGTATTAGCCATCCCAACTGGGGTGAGATGGTATCTCAGTGTGGTTTTGATTCGCATTTCCCGAATACTAAGAAATGTTGAGCATTTTTTCATGTGTCTGTTGGCCATTCATATATCTTCCTTTAAGAAATGCCTTTTTAGCTTCTGCACAGCAAAAGAAACAATTAACAGAGTTAAAAGACAACCAATAGAGTGGGAGAAAATATTTGCAAAATGTACATGTGACAGAGGATTAATATCCAGAATACACAAGGAACTGAAACAACTTTACAACAAAAAAACAAGTAACCCAATTAAAAAATGGGCAAAAGGGAAACCAGCATTTCTAACCTGCAGAGACTATGAGATAATAAATGTGTGTTGTTTTAATCAAAAGTTGTGGTGATATTGTGATGTGGCAATAGATAATTAATACCTATCACATATGCATATGCTCCAGATTTCAGATTTTTGATCAACAGCTATTTATTGACCATCTGAAAAAACTGATATTGAAAAAACTGAGTTAAAAGATAACATGCATTTTTCCATGAACTTTTGGAAGGCCCCTTGTACCATCTGCCAAGATTCATCCAAGGGTAAACACATAGTTACTGGCCTCAAGGATGTTTATGCTTTTGGAAGAGACCAGATGTGTGTAACCCAAAGAGCAAAGCATAATCACTGTCTCACAAGACTATGGTAACAAACAAATGATAATGATAATGTGTATGAAAACGTTTAGCAGTATGCCTGATACATAATAGTTATTAATGTATTTAAATAAAATGATTTTGTTGAAACTTAAGTACTGTGCTACTTCTTTAGGCAAAGGGTTAAGAAAGGGGAGATTGATGACACCTGGGGAGATAAAAAAGTTCTTATAAGAGAGAGACTTGAATGAACTTTGGAAAGAAATGGTGTTGTTACAGCAGGTGAATTTGTAAATCCTAGAGTTGGAGGAAGCTCACATTTGAGTAGCAAAAAGAGGAAGAGAAGGAGTAAAAAATAGCAGGAAAAAAATAGTAGTTTTTAGAGGTAAGGGGGAAAGGATAGGTAATTGACTTTAATTGGTTGAAGGACTAGATCCTAAGCCAGAAGTAATCCTACTTATTAAAAAATTTAAAAAATGATTAAAAAATTAAAAACATTTTGTGGAGCCTGGGGAAGCCAAATCCAGCTGCAACCAGGCAAAGAGCACACCAGAAGCACCATTTCCACATGGGAAGCCCACCACAGACACGGTAATTGACACGGCTGCCACAAAAGCAGCTAGTCTCTATAGCAGCAATCACAGCCCTAGTGCAGATGGCATGCCAGACTCTCAAATGCATTGACACAAGGAGAAGTACCAGCAGAGACCAGGAAAAAAAAAGACATCCTCTCCACAAAGCACACTCCAGAGCAATAGAAGAAACATCTGATTTACATAATAGGGGAGGACTTGATCACACCTGTCTCGGTATTGGACAGATCATCTAGGCAGAGAAACAGTTAATTTATTGGAAGGAGAGAACAAATCTGTGGTTATTAGAGGGGGGAGGGGGGTTGAAAGGAGGAAGGGAGAGGTGGGAAGGGGAGGGGGAGATTGGATAAGGGGCATAAAGAAAAAGTATGATTTGTAACAATGAATATGCTAAAAAAAAATTTTAAATTTTGAATCTTTGCAATTCAAATAGAATTATCTTTTGATGTTTTCCAAGCAGCACTCAAACAAACTAAAAAATATTCACTTGAGAGTTACGTTCATCTGAACTAAAACATTGCAGTTATGAATTTATGTGAAATTTCAGCTGTGACAGTCAGCTGTAGCTGCTACCAGACACATTTGTGATTAGGAAATCTATTGCCAATTCATTTGTTATTATTGGTTTCTCCAAATTATGTTGTGTAATCTATTGCCAATGCATTGATTACTATGATTTATGTTTGAAATTTCAACAGTGATATTCATCTATAGCTGCTACCAGATACATACTGGGGAAATCCACTGCCAAGTAACTCTGAACATACTGCTTAGTTGTATATTCTAAAGAATTTCACTTCGCTTCTAAATTAGAATAGTTAATTTAGCCTATTAAAAATACTTAAAAATAACGTAATGCTTTATAGAACAGGGCCAGATTTTAGCAAGGGGTTTGTTATTTGAAACACTAATTCAAATTATCATGGACCCAGAGGCTTCAATGAAATTAAAATGATCCAAGAGAAATCAGGAAGGATTTAAACACATTATAATTCAAATGTAAAACAAAACAAAAATCTTATTACTAGAGTACTCATGTAATTTATCATCCAAACTGGGACACTTGTGAGAGTGAATGAGGACATCCGGACGAAATCCTGGGTGAACTGACAGATTTCATGGTTTCCACAAGCACAACAGGATATGGTCAGCTTCTTACTGTTCATTGTTAATTATTATCATATTTAGTCACACTCTGGGCCCTCAGTGATTTTTGTTGTTGTTGTTGTTTATATTAAATTGTTGCATAGACATGTCACTGGTAATTTTAAAGTGGAATAATGGATATGTGACTTTGGGTGATTTTCTAGCTTATTGATATTAATAATAACACTGGATACCATGTAGTGCTTCATAGATAATAGTTTTAAAAGAAAACTCCCCATGAACTCGCTACGTATGACAACAGTTCTATGATCTAAATTCATCCATTCAATAAATACTCATTGAGTACCTTCTATGTGCCAGGCACTGTTGTAGTCACTGAGTATACATTGAACACAAAACAGGGAAGGTCCCTGCTCTCTGAAGTAAATATTCCATTAAAAAAAATAGGAAATGATTTTGCTAGAACATAGCTAACCAATTAACAACAATATTGAAACATTTATCCAAGACTTATTAATGTTCTATACTAACTACCTGAGCTAAACAATTGGTCATTTTTGCAGTTATTACTGACTTAGGAGATAAAGAAACTAATCCTCACATTGACCAAGCAGGGCTGTGTCTTGAGTCTTTAACATAATAGATAAATGAGCATGTCATAAATGTAACTGAGTTGAATACTAGAATTGAAAGAAGTCTTAGATATTGTGGAAGAAACTGAGAGCTGATCCCTCAAATCCATATTTTCATGTTCTTCTTAAGAACAGAGAGATCCTATGAGTCTAGCTTTTCAGTTAGATTTGTCTATGTGACATGCATCCTAAATACAGAAAGTGAGTAGAAGTGACAGTTGCCATTTTCAGACATGGCTCATGCAAACTTCCCATGAGGTGACACCCAATGCTTTTTCTCCATTCCAGCTAGAATGGAAGTCCACCAGGCTTAATCACCGAATGGCTGCATGCGAAAGACCATCACACTGTCCTGCTCACTTGCCTTGTATTTTCGGGAAACCAAAAAACACACTTCTATTTGTTTGAGCCAGTATACATTTTGGAGTCTATTTTTTTTTACAGCAGTGCACCTACCTTGAGTGAAACAGAAATATTTTGCAAATACCCAGCAGTTATACTGCCACTCCTCACTGCTATGTCTTACTGTTTTTATAGGTAATGAATTGGAGGCTTGGAGAGAATATGAAATTTGACTTATATCACCTAAGACATGAAACTGGATATAGATATCTATGATATCAGGGATGTTTCTCTATCACGACAGGCTGGAAAATGTCATACCCATGGGTAAATAAAATTTGTTGTCTAAAATTTTGGATAACCTTTTAGTTTAAAATATGTTGAAATACTATTTTTATTTTTTGTTTTTTGTCAAGGATAGGTAGTCATATTTTGCTAAAATCAAGGTCCCATTTTAACATGACTTAAGTGTATCAAATATAGCTTGAAATAATGGATGGGTGTTACAGTCTAAGGTATGTTTTGCTATATAGAGTTTCTTTCAAAATAAAGTTTAGTGATAGAACTTGATTCCTGTTACATTACTGCAATAAACAATCAACTAAGCAAATTTACAAGCTACAATAATAAATACAAGCTTAGCAATAACTTGGTATATAAGAAATATTCTATATATGATTCTTGATATATTTGGTATTATATTATGCTATGTTTTCAAGGGAATAGAGCAGTGGTTAAGAGAGTGAGCTATGCTATTATATACTACTATGTGAGTTCAGATCTTGACTCTACTATTAACTGATATTGACCATGCCATGAGCCCTCTGTGTTATAGTGTCCTCCACTGAAATCAGAAATTTGAAAAAATACCACATCAGTGTAGTTTCCTCTACCGAAATCAGAAAATTAAAAAAAATATCACATCAGTGCATTACAAGGATTAAGTAGAAACTGTATGCAAATTGCTTCTAACAGTGTTTGGCACATAGAGACAATTCAATGAATGTTAGCTTTTGTCAACACAAGGAACTTGGAAAAGATTTTGTTTTTAAAGTTGTCTGGAATAGTAGAAAATCAACTATAACTTTTAGCATATATCTTTCATCCTACAAAAACAATCAACTAGGAAAACTTACTAAAATTAATGATTTGTGATATATTATTAATATGGAAAATCCAGAATTTAAGAGACTTGTGTTCTATGTTGAAGCTTCTCACCAAAGGGAAAATACAGATTTTGGATGTCTTCAGAGGACCTGACTTTGGAGTGCTGTAAAGACCTTATTTAAAACCTAGCCTTCCTTTTCCTCACTGTAACTTTGGAGACAGGGATGATTTCTGTCTATTTTGTCATCGTATCTCAAGTGATTGATATAGGTCTGCCTGAATTAGCAGCATCATAAATATTTATTGGATAAATAAAAGTATTTATGGATATGAAAAGATCATTAAATCTACCCAAGCCTTAGTTTCCTCATCTATAAAATGGGAGCATGAGCACCCAACCTGCCAAAATATTGTATGGGGTGATTTGGATAAGTTGTACCAACACCTGGCTCTCGTAGACAATGGAAAATTTGTGGTGGTTAATACTCTATACCAGACATTGGACTGCACGACACTTTATAACTATCTAAGTAAGTCTCACAGTTAACATTATGAGGTTGATACTTTTCTTAGTTAAAGCTCTTATTTGTTGGGAAACTAAATCACTTCGCACTAACCTAGGGGTAAAGGGAGAATGTATTACGTGAACACAGACATGCATCGTGGCAAGATATGCCAAGGGCAGACACACAAAGGATTGGCACAAGGACACAGAAAATCATCCAGAACCCAAGCAGCTTGTATTCTTTCTGCATCTCTCACAACCACCTCTCAATGACTATCGACTTGATTCATTTCTATCTGTAGATGGCTTTCTTCTGCTTTTCTGGAAAAAGATGATTGACATATCTCCACAGTCCAACAAGTAATCCAAACTAAGTTTAGTGCCTTGGACTAAATTCCAAACTTTCAGTAATAAAAGTGTATTGGACTACTTTAAGACATGAGATGCACTCTATGTTTACAGGGAAGGCAAGGTCAAATTGTACAAACACAGGTAGCAAGTTACAAACTTAATGTACGGGGTGGTAGCATGAGTAGGTCTAGGAGATAGTAAAGACTGTGTGCTGATAGTTACCCACATGTATTTATTTCATATTCATTTTAAAAAATAAGACAGATGAGGTTAGGAAGTTTTAGTAACTTGCTCATAGTCACACAGTAAGTGAAAAAGTAGAATCCGAATGCAGTCTTTTCTGACTCTGCGATGTATACTTTTTTCTCTGAGATTGACTCCCATTAATTATTGCTAGGACCTCTGGTCTCTTAACTTTTCTGTATTAATCTCTATAGTACCTTTAAACTTTCTGACTTACTCAGGCTAATACTTAATACTGGTGTCAATCAAGCTATAAACATTTGAAGTCTACATTTCCATGTTCTTGTTCTTTTCAAATCTTTCCTTCTTCCTCTTGCATCCATAGGGCTATAAGGAGCTTACTTTACAGTATATAGACCTCAAGAGGAAGGCAGTTTTAAGAACTTTAGTTAGCAAAAACTCTTGCGAACTTTTTAGAGTATTTTAAGCACAGCTGCCCCTGGAACTGAATGCATATTGCATTGGCATTTTCTCCTCATTTTTCAAGACATTAGAATAAAGTATTAGAGAATGGTATGGAGTCCCAAGCCTCTTTTCTGGTAATTAAAAATACTTAATTAAAAATAATTTTGTTAAGTACAGAGTAACATCTATGTGGATATTTAAAGTACTGGCTAATGAGTTGGCATGAAAATTCTGTCCTTCTAGCACTGACTTCGAGCTAGTATTTTCAACTGGCTACTTTAGTATGATTACAGTATTACAATTTTACTGACAAAATAGATAACCTTAGATAACAGAGTACTGAGGTCAGTGCAAAGGCTATGACTAAAAGGAGAACTTGAACTTCAAATTATCTTGCTTTTCCTTGTCTTTTCATTAGCTGACTGCATGCAAGTGAAAGGAAGATGTTAATCAAAATAAAATTTTTTAAAAATTATCTGAACAGAAAAACTTTCTTATCATTTTTTTTTTAAATGAAAAGAAGGGAAAAAGATTAAAAGTTGGCCACCAAACAGTTTGGAAACTTTGCTAAGACTTTGAAATTTGATCGTGAACTCTAGGAGAGCATTCAGGAAAGAGTGAAATAAGGTTTCATTGTATTTAGTTTGGCCTTTTAAATGTAACATGATGAAACTTGTAACCCAGAAATATTTTCTTAGGTATATTCACTGGGGAAGGTGAGCATAATTACAGCTGCTCAGACTTCATACGAACCAAATTGGCGTTATGGACAATTAATCTTTTGAAACATGAAGATAGCTCTGTAATTTCTCACTTTTGAAAAAGTAAGAGGAAGGCAGCATAAATCAAATTTTAGTCAGTAGGCCAGAAGTTTACTTAATTGACAATGTAAGACAAAGCCTCACTAATTTTTTATTACATTGGGGCAACTTATGATTCACAACAGTCTGCAGAGTTCTGAGCATGCATAATTACATCCTAACTCTTACCTAGCCAGGAGAGTAATAAATTGGACTTTTTCTTACTGTTTTTGGGGGCTAAACTTTGATTGAGATAACTCATCCAAGGGTAGGAATTTCTTAGAATAGAGTCATGTTATGACATGCTCTTCACCCATTCACGCAGAATGCCTTATACTGCTGGTAACCGTAACAACAGAAAAAACAGTAAAACAAAACAAAACAAAACAAAAAATATGATTCAAGTGGTTTCGATGAAATGGAAGCAAGATCAGCTACTGTGGACTTGGAAAAATCAATAAACATTGCAAAAAATGATCTTTATCCTTAAAGAAAGAAATTAAATTTGCCTTAGAATGCTGACTTACTTCCTGAATGACTTATATTCAGGATAGATACGTAAAGTGTTGGGACTGAGATGAATCTAGACTGAAGAAATTGTCCAAGTTAAAGTAGGGTGAGAAAAGGACCTATAATATTTATGAAACTTTTATTGAATGTCAGTGCTAGCTATAAGGTGAGTTTCTTATAAAATTCAGAAATATACAGATTGCTATATGCAACTCTCAATTATGTGCCCACACGTAACAGAGAGAAACTAATTACCTTGACCACATGCTTGCTCCCTTTTTCATTGGAGTCTCTCATGTCTTGCCTTTGCCCTCTTCTTGTGCACTGCATGGCATTTTATTTTAATTGCCACCTTACTATCAAATGAAAGGGAAATGTTGCTGTAGGAATGGGTGGAAATTATAGGGTTGTTAACATTCCCCAGATGGGCTGGCTGCCTGACTTAGGGGCCATGTTTTCCAGAATGTAAGTTTGAAGGTTGTGGCCCAATTCCTAACCCTAAGATCTATGGAAACCAGCACAGTAGGTGGCTTGGAAAAGATGACTTTGTGCAAGATCTCTGGTGCAGATGAAGGAACTCTGGATGCCCAGTTCTTCTACTGTGTGGCCGTGTCATATAATCAATATCTCCTAGCCTCAACTCTAAAATAAATTCTCTGTACTAGTTAACCTTTAAAATCTCTTTCAGTTAAACTTATCTTTTCCACCTAAAATTTAGATGAGGTTCCACCTTCTTATCAAGCCCTCCCCCTCCTCCTCACTGCCAAGTCTGAGTTTGGTGTATTACTCTTTCAAGATACATTATTGTAGTTTCTGTTCACCTATCAATGTCTTCATATATCACAGATCTGCTTCCTACAGAGGCTCTGCCTTATTGATCATGAGAATATCAGTTCTTTGCATAGTGTCCAGTCCATGGTAGGTATTCAGTAACCACTGCTTAAATTAATAAAGAAAGAAATGGCATAAAGACATCAATCATTCAAACAACAGCTTCAAACAGTGAAACAATTTTCTTTTTCCTGATATCTTTTTCCAATATTGCCATTGGAAGAGCATTAAAAATTAGAGAATTTACCCCTCTTGTTTCACATAGGACAATGTGAATAATAACAGCTAAAATGATTGAGGCCTTAATGCAGACATCATGAATGAAATTATCTCACTTAATATGCACAATAATCTTCTGATATAGGTATAGTTAATATCATCATTTTACAGACAAAAAATTGAAATTTAGAGTTTTGTAACTTGTTTAAAGTCTCACAGCTAGTGAGCAGTGAAGCCTGATTTGTGGTCAATCTGACATCAAAACCATTGTTTAACCACGTGTAACTCTGCCTCCAGGCCCCTAATTCTACAGCCAGTGAGTGTCTGAGCTAGGACTCCAATCCTACACCTCCTCCTATACTTCTAGCATTTTCTATCAATCTTCATGAAAGCAGGAGCTGCTCATAACTGACTATAATTAGAATTATCTGCCCATAGGTTATTGAACGTAGACTGGAGTTAATTCAGCAAAATTTGCCCTTGTTGCTTGTGAGTTAATGAACTGGGGGTGCACTAAATCTATAAATTTACTCTTAGTCCATTTCAGTAACAAATGGCAATAGAGCACTACTGACTACAAAAAGATATGTAGAAACTAAGTGGCTGATATAATCGTGATATTTCCATTTAATCAAAAAAGAAAATGCAAGTAGGAAATTAGATTTGGTGTGATGTTTCCAAATTGCAAGGTGAGGTAATTGGATAATACAATAATGACTAAGGACACATCATAAAAGGAGAAACTGGGTATTGATTGAGATTAATCAAGTACATATATATATATATGTGTGTGTGTGTGTCTATATATATGTCTCTATATATTTGTGTGTATAATTGTACAGTATAGAAACTGATAATATATATATATAGCATATGTCCTGTATATGTATGTATTCCATATATGTTTATCTAAAGAGTGCTCAGAATGAGTTGTTTATTCTTTTCTTTGTATGAAATCACCATGAGCATCTTTTCTCACAACTTGCATACAAGATGCCTTGGATAATATCATAACATGACCTTTGCCTGCTATTTTTTTTTTTTTTTTGCCTTACTATGTAACAAGTCAGCTTCCCCTCCCACACTGATAGAAACTTTTTTGTATTCTGCTTCTTCACTGTTCATGAAGATGGTGCCATCAGCTGAAGGCAGGTGTGTGTGTTCTTTTATGGTAGCCTTGACTTCTTAACAACTGTTTGCTATGAGTTTGGAAACAGGTGCCTTTAAACCCTGCTGTGAATATAACTTTTCTGCTGTATAATGCCTATGGTGTTGGAAATGATAACATTCAGCTAAAATGTTTTTATTAAGTGTCTTTTGCTCAACCACTGATAGCAAAATAGCAGAAGAAGAAAAACCAATATCTCCTTTCCATTTAGACTTATTAAATATTCAAGTGATTCCTCAAATATACTCAGTCTTGCTGTGGCTTCATTAAAGTGCAGCTCTATCGCATTTTACGATGGAACACTGATACAATATGCTTCCTGCAGTGGCTACCCACAAGCAAACAGATTGCTGCATTCCTTACCAGCCAACGCTCAAACGTAGCCCAAAGTCAAGAGTATTATAGTAATCAAGGCCACAGGTTAGAGGCATGGATAATGATGGTAAAATCCACATCAGTGAAAAAAGAGACCACCACTTCCTCACCAAATGCTGATGGAAATAACAAACAGCTATTCCTAGTCAAGGTTTAGTGTCCCTTATTCAACAAGTTACTTCTAAAGATCTGCTTCAGAAAGCCTGCCTGTCCATCAGGAGTTCACGTACGCTAAATACGATCTTTGAAAAGATTAATAATGATCATTTATGTTAAACAAACAAACAAACAAAAAACTAAATGCTTACCATGAAAAACAAATCACAACATAAAGGAACCAAGGACATGTATGAATTATGATCGCAATTGCTAAAAGTGTGTAGGCTGTAGGCTTAGGGATGGAGATGAGAAAAATATGTAAGCCAACACTAAAAAAGGAGTAATGTACCTAATGTCATATATTTAGATAAGCTTAGAAAACTGCATTCTGTAGGAATCCACATACCTTCCACTATGTTGCACTATTGTCTCATGATAAATGGTGTTTGGTTGGATGACAGAAGTATATACATTTTATTTCCTTTTTTTTTTCTAATTTTATTAAACTGATCTTAAATCAAAATTTTAAATCTGTTTTGGAGTATACAAAAATATGATGTTTGTGCCTAGCTGTAAAAGTACAGCCTTACTTTGCAGGTATTCCTCATATGGAAACTCATGTTCTGAGTCTTTCTGAAGCTGGTTTTTTATCAGATTTGGCTCAGATTGTCTCTCTAGTCTTTTTAGAGCACAACCTGCACACAAACCCATAGTGACAGATTAGCCTAGAATATTCTATTTTGAAGTGAAAAGTGCATTATAATATATGAAATGAGATTTTGAATCTACATGGGGACATTTAGTATTCTCTTCCATAAAGTCTTTTATATAACAACTGCTGATATGTTAGTAAAATTGCTTCTGAAGTTCTCAGGAGTCATCAAAGTTATATGGAGAAGCTCTATTTGTACAGAGAATCCAATAAAACTGTCATTGAACCCAAAGGTCATGAAAGATATTACTAATAAAGCCCCACCTAACCCTTCCAACTGCCCCCCACCACTTTTCTAGAAAGAACTGCCCTTAATTTTAGATTGTAGGAAGCTTTCCATTTATTATATGTTCCAGAAATATTTGCTGTCTGCCTGCCTATTCATTGCTGGGTACACTTCTTGGCCATAGGAAAGGAAGGCCCAGTGATTATCATAAATCAGCTGATAGAATTGTAGAGGAGACTGTCAAATAAAGAGGTGATTACAATATGATGACAGACATGTGACTTTCACAAGATTAGTTTGCTGGCAAATAGTATTAGTTCCAAAAAAAAGAGCTGTAAACTTGAACAGTCTTGGGCCAAACCGCTGCCTGAGAGAACCGGAACAATTAGTAGTATTTTATTTCTCTTCATGATCAATTGACCATTGCCCAAGATGCCCCTGAAAATTCTATAAATCAGTTTTAGTGCAGTCTATAAAGCAAAAAAGTCAATATATTCAGACTGAGTGCACTCGATACAATTAGTACCATTTTTTAAATGCCAATAATTATATTTGCAATATGTTAACTCACCTTAGCAGCTCTTTTATGCAGGATATTCCTAAATATGCTAATGACCAAGTAGAGAACACTAGTGGAAAATACAAAAGACCTAAATGATTAAGAATTTTAGAGACCTGAAATTTAAAGAGAATGTAAGGCTTATTTTGTCTGATCCATTATCTTCATTTGTTTAAGTACTCACTGTCTCAATCAAGGAAAGAAAAAACATTGTGTGTGTGTGTGTGTGTGTGTGTGTGTGTGTACGTGTGCAGGTGTGTCATGCACCTTCTAGGCATTCTGTGAGCTCAGGATTTGGGGAATAAGATGGGAAGTTCGCACTGGTGGAGAGAAGGGCAACAACGTGGATGCTATTTAAGGCTGCTATCTCCAGGGAGCTTACAGTTGAATGGATCCATTAGAAATGAACAATTATATCATAAGAAAGGATAAAGTAATAAGCTTAATAGGTTGTCTGATGAAAGTTTAAAGGAGGAGAGAGAATGTCAGTCTGGGATCATCTGGTAAAGTTGTATGAATGATATGGATTAAAAAAAACTAAATTGAGGAGAAGTTAAGCCTCAAGGCCATAGATTCTCAGGATAGAGCCCAAGAAGAAAGATCTTCGTCCTAGCTTTTAATTCAGCAATTGGTCTCTATTCTATGCACTTCAGGGTGAAGCAATGATGAAAATCCCTTCTTCCTCACCAAAATACCATCCCCTAAAGTGAATGGCTTTTTGACTGAGAAGTAACTTCTATTAAAGATAGATATCAAGTTAAAAAGAAGACATGACATCTCATAGAGAAGAACAGCAGGTTTAGGATTTTCTTTGTCCTTCCAAGATATCTGTTTTTATGGGCAAATATAAAGGCAAATTTGTGTTACACTGTTTATTAATTTATAGCATTATACATAGAACAATTAAAAGAGAAATGCTTTGAATAATGTAAATATCATGGGTTCTAGGGTTTTTTTGTTGCTTGCTTGTTTCATTTGCTAAAAACATCTTTCCATAAATTTTAGTCATTTAAAAAGGTTTTTTATTCATAATCTTAATTTGCAATATAGAATAAAATGGACAATTAAAAATTACAGGTAATATAGATAGATGATACAAGTATAAGTGTAGGTGCAGCTGTGTCTAATAGATATAAATACAGCTATAACTATAGATGTAGATACAGATTTAGATGTAGAAATAGAGATAGAGATATGTGCAAAGAGAGAGAGAAAGAGGTCCCTGCTAAGATTTACCTGGTGCTTATTAAGTGCAGGGTATTATTCTGTATGCATTTACAGATCAACACCTTGATGGTCCTAACAATTCTGTAAGTGCTGTGATTACCCCAGCTTGACAGCTGAACGAATCAAAGCAATGATAGCTGCATTAGTTTCCTTGGCTGCTGCAGCAAATAACCACAAAGTGAGTCGTTTAAAACAACAGAAATTTATTCTCACAGTCTGGAGGCCAGAATTCCTAAATAAGTATCATTGAGACAAACCGAGGTTTTGTGAGGTTGCACCCTCTTTAAGCTTGAGAGATGCATCACTTCTTGCCTTTTCCAGTTTCTGATGGCTCCGTCTGGCATTCCATACCTTGTGGCTACGTCACGCCAGTCCCCGCCTCCACCTTCACATTGCCTTCCTCTTCTGGTTGCATTAAATCTCACTCTGTCTTTCTCTTATAAAGACACTTGCAATTACTTACTTCCCACCTGGAAAATCCAGGATAAACTCCCCATCTCAAGATCTTTAATTGAACCACATCTTCAAAGACTCTTTTTCCTTATTATGAAACATTTACTGGATCCAGGAACTAGAACTGATGTATTTGGGTGACTTTTATTCAGCTTTCTACAACAGGGTAGGTAATTTATGAAAAGATCACACAGCTTGTAATTTGTGTAGCCCCTCAGACACACAATGCATTAATTCTCTATATCAATTATTCTTATTGCTGACCACTTCCAACTACTGATTACTAGGTTACTGTTGAGTATAAAACTGCCTATAAGAGAATGGAATGTCTTCGTTTTATAATGAATTAGACTTAAACTTTATCCACTTTCATAAGAGTTTTGGATCCTTCGAAACTCACTTTTACCACAGAGTAAATGGCTTTTCATTGTATTTTTAAAATTTTGATGGGTGCAAAAGTATGCTATCTACCCTAAGTGAATCATTGTTCAATATGCATGTTTTGAAACAGCACACTGTAACCCACAAATACGTACAAGTAAATGTGGGATTAATATCCAGAATATACATAGAACTCAAGCAATTATACAGAAAAACAACAAATAAACCAATTTAAAAAATGGGGAAAGGAGCTGAATAGACATTTTTCAAAGGAAGACATACAAATGGCCAACAGATACATGAAAAAATGCTCAGTGTCACTAGTCATCAGGGAAATGCAAATTAAAACCACATTGAGATACCATCTTACTCCAGTTAGACTGGCTATAATCAAAAAGGCGGTGAATAACAAATGCTGGCAAGGGTGTGGAGAGAAGGGAACACTACTGCACTGTTGGTGGGACTGTAAATTAGTACAACCACTATGGAAAAAGAGTATGGAGGTTTCTCAAAAAACTACAGATAGATCTTCCATATGATCTGGCAATCCTTCTGGATATATACCCCGAGGAGTGGAAATCATCCTGTCGAAGGGATACCTGTACTCCCATGTTCATTGCAGCTCTGTTTACAATAACCAAGATATGGAACCAGCCTAAATGTCCATCGATGGATGACTAGATAAGGAAACTGTGGTATATATATATACACTATGGAATACTACACTGCCATAAAAAAGAATGAAGTACTCCCGTTTGCAACAACATGGATGAACCTGGAGAAACTTATGTTGAGTGAAATAAGCAAAGCACAGAGGGATAAATACCACATGTACTCACTCATGTGTGGTAGCTAAGAGAGAAAGAAGGAAGGAAAGAAAGACCACAGTAGTGCGGTGGTCTTACAGAGGAAGGGAACATTCCTAGGGCTACAAAGCAGAGTGGGAGGGGGGAGGTGAAGGGGATGGAGATTGGGGGATCATTGGGTGGAAACCTGGGGTACTAAAGTAATTTCTGGTGATGGGTATGCTGCCAGTATGAATCTGGCCCTCACATCATGGGCACGGGGGTGACAATTAGCTTTGTATCTCATGAATATTCTTAATAAATAAAATAAAAAATAAAAAATAAATGAAATATTTCAAGTAAAAACACAACTTTCTTTCAAGGGTTATACTCAAAATATTAAACAACTGGTATAAAAAGGGTTCTGATTGTACCTGTAAACAATGGGTATCTGTGCCTGCCCACAGAAAATAATCCCAAATTTGTGATAGTTGAGGCCAGTCTATGCCATGTGAATCTATTGCTCAAAACTCAATCTTTGAGTCCTTCTATGATACCACTGAGTAATAAAAAGTTATCAGGATTCATTTTAATATTTTAAACTTTATCACAAAGGCCCATTTTGATTCTAATGGCAAGCCCTTTCTTGCTGACTTTATGAATAATTGTTTCTTGTTGTGTAAGGATATTGTCATAATTTCTTATCCACTTCATAATAATGAGGGGGAACCTTACAAAATAATAATCTGTTTATCAAAATAATCTACTGAATTAGACATGAATCAGTCAATGTCATGGGAATTATTTTTTTGTGTGTGATGACATTTAAAAATGTTATTTGGGGATATTTTAATATTTATTTTCCCCATGTCCAACGAAACCAGCTTAAAGACAAGATGTTTCTATCAACCCCTTGCAACAAAAAAATTTACGAAGAAACTAATGTTGAAGTTATTTAAATTCCTTAGTGACAGTGCTGCAATAAAAATTACTCAGAGTACAAACTTAGTTAATTTTACTCTGTGTAGGCAGTCTGATATTAATTATTAGGTATGATGTAACTACCACTCTCTGGTTGGATTGCATAACCAACTGAATAACAATTTGCATATATTTAAGAATCCAGTTGCTCGGTTTTTCAAAATGTTAAGATTTGTGAATTTTATGATTTTATATATAATATATAGTCATGTGTATAATAAAATTATATAATATATTGTGCATATACTCATATGTACACATATATATGATGTACAATCATATAATCATATATGTATAATCTTGTACCTAAGAAGGTACAAGAATGTATGTATAAAACATACATTTTTGTACTTACATTTTTCCATAAATGTCTTATTCATACAATAAATTTTGTATGTTTTTATGTTTTACATACATTCTTGCACCCTCTTAGGAATCTTCAGAGAAAATTTGAGTGCAATTTAGAAGAAACTTGTGAACACAGCATGAGCTAGGTGACAGCCTGGCATCGTGGAAATACAGTTTTTAACACAGCATTTATTTATTTTGGCTCCCACCAATTCCTGGGTATGGAAACTTGGGCAACTTTGCTGATCTCCTTTAAATTCAGTTTCCTCACTTATAAAATAGTGGGACTTTTGAAACCTATCTTACAGGATTGTGTTGGTTTAAATAGGATAGGACACACTTTATAAAGTACATGGCACCTTCGGTTGAATTGTTTTCTGTCTACACTGCTAATGCAAAATTGTCCTTTTTTCTTTTTTCTTTTTCTGAGGGGAGCCCTTTACATGTGAAAGTCCCAAGCCTAAACCAGATGAAACTGTTGCTGGAGTAGGACACCCAAGATCTATTCTCTGTTCTCACCCATTACTACTGACTCAACACCTACATCTGACACCTGCGCAGAAACCCAGGGATTGGAACAAGTAAAAGCATAAATGCACACTATATCATCTGCACTTAAGAGGAATGTTTCAATTCTTTTCTCCCTCTCTACATAGAACAGGGATTTGACTGGGCCTCTCCTATCATTCCAGGGGACAAAGGCAAAGTACAAACGGAGGCCCACATACCACACATCTAAATAGTTACAACATAAGCTCATATTCCATTAAAATTAAATATATCTTTCCTCCTACATTGACACCCATGCTTTCAAAATGACCTAGGAGGCCAGATTCAAACTAAGAATTTTCAGATTCCTTGAATGTCTGGCCTCTAGTCCCTGAACCCAAGCATGTCCTTATTCTCTTCCCATCTCCAAGTTCATTTGTACCATGGTAGCCTATGTACACACCCAAGTGGACATTCCAAATAATATGAAAAAGCTTCATCCACACTTCACAGCAAAAGAGCCTACTCCACTCTTGGCCACCTCTGTGGCCTAGTGGTGCAGATAGTGGCAGAATGGTTGTCCCTTAGGACTGAATGAGAAAGAAGCTAAGGTCAACCACAAGAGAGGGCACAAAGCCTTTGGAACTCAGAATCCCAGTGTTCCACATTCTTAGAGCATGTTGTAGGAGGAGACTTTTGTCTGTAAAATGGACATGTGTTGTTAGCCTCTTCTACTCTTCACCCCATAGGAAGAGTAGTAGCTAGAGGAGCCTCAAAGCAGGGCTTTTCTACACAAGTGTAAAAGGGAAAGAAGGTTCTTAATTGTGACATAGGTTTTTCTGATGCATTATTGTCACAGTTGAGAGGTGTTATGTTGGCCTAGGCATCTTTCCCTACTCAATTGCTCCCAGTAACTGAAATCACTCACTTGAACAGATTTTCATAAGGGAAAGAAAATTCTGAAGGAAAACTAGGGAGAACTTTTGATTTTCAGCATCCACAGGAGGTGGTGCATTTGAGGGGGTGTATTAGTCTGCTGTGGATGCTACAACAGAAAACCACAGATTGTTCTGAAGGCTGAACATCTCAGATCAAGGTGCTGGCAGTGCTGGTGTTTCCTGAGACCTCTCTCCCTGGTCCTCAGTCACCTCATTATGTCCTCACATGGTCTTTTTTCTCTGCGTGTGCACACTCGCAGTATCTCTTTCCCTTCTTGTAAGGACAATGGTTCTATTGGATTAGGTCCCCATTCTTATGACCTCATTTAACTTCAGTCGCCCCCTTAGAGGTCCTATCTCCAAGTATAGTCACATTGGGGGTTAGGGTTTCAAAATGCAAATTTGGGGGAAAGGGGACACAATTCAGTCCATAATAGTGGGACACATGAAATCCTCAACAGGTAACTATTGTTTAAATACAGATACAAAGAACTATGCTAGGAGCCCTGGAGAATAAAAAGACTAAAGGGCAATAGCTTCACTCTTACTTCCCTACACACTTACCCCTGATACATTGCAAGCTGAACTATCATAAAGCTTGCATTAACAACTTAAAAAGTTGTTTCAAAGTTTCTTGTCTTCCCAGTAATGTTTTTATGCGAAGTTACCCTAAATTGTACATTCTATCTGCCTCATAACTCATAAGGGAGAAAAATCAAACTTACCTACTGCCTGCCCTCAATTAAGAGAAGGGAGTAAGGGCCTACCACATGCTAGAGCCTTCAGTTACATCATTTAATGAATTCTCTGTACAATGTATAAAGGTGGTATATTCTCCCTATTTGATAAAGGAAGAATCTGAACTTAAGTAAGTTATCTAGGAACGTTTACAGTCCCAAACAGTGTATCATAGTCTGTGTGGGCTGCTATGATAAAATACCATAAGCAGGGTAGCTTATAAACAGCAGAAATTTACTTCTCAAAGTTCTGTAGTCTGGGAAGTCTAAGATCAAAACAGCAGCATGTGCTGTGTCTGATGAGGGCCCGTTTCCTGGTTCATAGATGATACCTTCTCACTGGGTCCTCACATGATGGAGAGGGTTAATTATCTCTCTGAGGTCTATTTTATAAGGATGCTAAGCCAATTCATGAGAAGACCTTACAACCTAATCATCTCCCAAAGGGCCTGCCCTCCTAATACCATCATCTTGGGGGTTAGGATATATGAACTTTGAGGGGACGTAAAAATGTTCAGACCATAACACTGTAATACCACTACTTTGTCTTCTAGAGTAGCTACAGTGCAGGTAGACTGAGATCTTCCTATCTGCCCAGCTCAGAGTTTCCTATGGCAAAATGGAAAAAATACATTGCACTACACAATTTAGATTTCCACTAATTCTTTAAGTCAATAATAGCAGAGGCATCCCCCAAAACCTATGCATCTCCGTATTTCCTCATTGGCAAGAACTTCATATGAAAAAGAGTATTTTGATATAAAGTTAACATAACGTTTATGTTTTAGCCACATGATTCTATACAATGACATTTATCAGAAAGTATTTGATCCTATTGTCCTTGGTTTACTTTTCCTTTTCACTTATTTTTGCCACTACACGCTTCTTGATAGATATGTGAAGGCTTCCTTGGATGCAGTAAGGAAAACTGAAGTCACAATAATGGTTATCACAGTAATTAATAAATGAGAATCCCTACAAAACTGCAATTGATTGAATGGGAAATGATATTTTGTTCTTTTCTGTCAGTATTCTGACTTATTAGTCAATATAGCCCATCAGAGCTGATTGGTAAGAAGAAAGGAGCAACATACCTCTACTTTTAAAAAGGCTTCTTTCTCTTCTGGAAGGCTAGTCACAGAACCAAGCTCTGGCTGCAGGAGGCCTGAATTGTCACAGCATCTGGCTCCCCTCGAGGTTCCAGATGCGGTTTTATTGATGACATTAGAGTTGCCTCTGGGCCTGGATTTTTGGAGGAGGCTGCTGTTCTGATTTGTCTAGAATATATTTCTTCCTGGAAGCTGTTTTTCTCTGACTAGACTTCAATTTTTGTCTATGAACTAGGAAAAATCGAAGTGAAGATTTGGGCTATTTTTATGAGCTCAAAAATATAAAGCAAATGAAGTATGCTATAAACATAATAACCTTTAGCTGATACTCTGTACTTAAAATTGTGGAATTATAAGAAATTACGTTAACTATTTTTCACCAAATTTTGAATAATTTAGTAAATAAAATTTGCTCCTTTAAAGGTAGATTGAATAATAGGAATAATATTACATGTTTGGGAGTATTCATTTTATGAACATTATTATTATTATTACTATTTATAATATTAGTTCAACAGAGTATTATGACATTAGAAAACATTCCACTACTTTGTTGTCTAACAAGTTGTGCTTCTTATTTTTGCTATTTTTATAGTATCTGAGCATCAGGATAATTTTCACAGAACAGATCAAGGCATCCAAGCATTCTCTGGGTAACAGGAATGATAAGGACACGTTTCATAGGCCTCTTGTTAAATTATCAAAATGAAGAAACTATTTAAATCTTATGAAATGGGCCATTTAAAATTTTTGTGTATGGGACAGAGAGGTGGGTTGAGTGCACAGAGTGTAGAGGGTAAAAATGTAACGTGCTGCATAGTATAGGAATAGTGGTGCCAGACTACTAGTCATTGAACCTGCATAGACGGCATGAATAATAGAATTTGAATAATAGCTAAGCCTAGACCAAGACAGACTACATAGTCTAATATCACTCGCCTTTTGGTTTGCTAGATAGTAATTCCATCTCTCCCTACCCAAACACTTGAAATTCTGTATTATGAATGGCTCTCTTTGTATCTGTGGCTTAGGTAGCGAGGGCAGTGAGTTGGGTACTTTTGGTGTTTCTGGGCACCAAGATGTCATAAGAAAAAATGACTTGAAACACTTAAAAATTTGCATAAGTATATGAATATGAAGGTGGGAGTTATTGGGGTGTGGAGGCCTTCCCTAAGGATCCACAAGTTCATGATCTTTTATTTTTCTCTTCCTGGATGGGCACTGATTATTTAGGACTTAGGCTTTCCTGTTAATGGCAGTGGTTTGATGTAGGAAGTCAGTGTGAGTGGGGGAAGGGTGTTGCCAAACCCAGCGAGCTTACTTGTGTAGCCTCCTTAGCATGCATATGCACACTCACATACATGCACACGGGTTTATAAAGCAAAGTACAGAATATGGGCTTTACTGTCAGGTGGATTCACAAGTCAGATACATCACAAATTGGTGTGCACTTCCCTTTATCCTTCAGTAGGTGAATGGGAAAACACACTGCGGTATATCCATACAATGGAATATTATTCAGCAATAAAAAGAAATGAGCTATTAAGTCCTAATAAGACCTGGAGAAATCTTAAATGCATATTTGATAAGTGAAGCAAGCCAATTTGAAAGAGCTACCTTTGTATGATTCTGACTATATGATGTTTTAGAAAAGGCGAGCCTACGGAGAAAATAAAAAGATCAGTGTTAATCTGGGGTTTGAGGGAGAGAGGAGGAGAGACAAAGAGGAGAAGTCCAGGGGACTTTAAGGGCAGTGAAACTGCTCTGTATGATGCTATAATGTGTAATGTATAATTATACATGTGTCAAAACCCAGAGAATGTACAAGCCAAAAGTGAACCCTAACATAAACTATGAACTTTAGTTCATCACAATGTATCAATATCAGCTGATCAATTATAGGTGTTAAGGCCAGAAAGAATGGGAAGTGGGTGTTCGTGAGGGGGTAAGTGGGAGCTCTCTGTACATTCTGCTCATTTTTCTGTAAACTTAAAAATGCTCTAAAAAAAAGTTTATTAATTCAAAAAATAAAATCAGACCCTCTCTGGTAGGAGAAGTCATGAAATATGCGATTGGCAATCATATGTCTCTTTGTGAGGAGAAACCAATCTGAAAGAGAATAAAGATGACAGCCCTCCCAAAACAGCAGCAGGGACGGACAGAGAGACTGATCGGCAGCATTTCAGTCCCTGATTCCAGTTCTTCCTGAAGTCTACATTTATTCCTGCCCTTCCTGTAGTTTTATTATTCTACCCTTCCTTGAGTTCTGAGAGTCAGATTACTACCCTCTCCCTCAGCTTTCCTCCTAAAATCATCAACATTAAGTTTCTTTTAGCTACAGCTCAGAGTGCTGGTGCTGCTGGGGACCTGCAGAGTGACTTGGACCTAGTCAGCCCACCTCTGTCTCGCTGCTTTCAGAGATTCAGATGGTCAGTTGTGCACCATTCTGCAAGCCTTTACTCTTATCTTGATTGGATTAATTTTTAATCCTGCCACCTCCCCAGATAGAAAAACTGAAGTCTTTATATCTCTAACATTTGAGTGCTTATGAAATCTCATACAGCAAAACATGAGAGACCTTTTAGGGAGACAACACTGTAGGAAAAGTTTTCAAAAATTAAATAGCTGCCTGGATCTAGTCTGTGAAAAATAGGAATGAGGAGTAGAGCTGTTGCCAAGATTTGGAAGTCACCCTAATTGTACATGAACACCCCAGGATTTTCTCTTAACATATGTGAACAAAGTCATTTACTTTTCTACATTCTGTTCCTAAGAAGGCCCACATGGCTGGTTTCAGTATCTCCATCAGAGTCCTCGGAAGTTCGGACCTCGGCAAATTGTTCCAGTTTGGTTTTTCCCATGGTTGTCAATCTTTGATGTCACTGACATCAGTGTTAGAAAAATGCTAGGTTTCTGCAAAAGATCACTCATACATGTCGAAAAGTGCTGCCTACAGGTTTCAAAATTTGTTCTGGGATGTGTTGATAGGGTTCATAGTCTCTATTCTGCATATAGGTAGAAAAATGCATGCAAGACATTTCTGATCCTTCAGTCTACTTGACTGTCCTCTTTAAGTATTAAATCAGCTGACCATGGAGTATCTGTGTTCCTTCTTTTATCTTATATTTTTAAATGATTATCTTCACACTGAGGGTTCCCAAACCTAACAAAGTGGAGATAAGTCACATGAATTTGAAAGCATTTTATACTGCTTATTCATTTGCAACAAATTATCTTTCTTCATTATTCATCTTCTCCCATATTTTTCAAACTGTATTATTATGTAGATTTTCCTCAGCATTTTTACATAATTACTGTAACCTCGACCCTGATGTTCAGAAAAATTTGCAACCAAAAAATAATATTTTGATTTCTTAAGAATATTTTGATGTGCTTAGTTTTGTAAAAGAATAGAACCAGGGTTCATTTATTTTTTTACAAGTAACTAATTTTACAAAAATAATGTGCAGAGAATGTCACACTGCAGTACATATGTTTTGAAAGAATGCTGAAAGAGCTGTTTTAAGATGAATAATGGTTAGAAATTAAGTTGAGAATCACAGTTTCTTTAAAGAACTTCAGATTGTCCTTACATGAATTCATTTATTTTTCATCACAACAGGGTTTTTCTCCCCTCCTTTTTACACATGAAAGAACAAGGTAACTCAGGAAGTTTAGTGAATAAAGTGCCCCGCAGCCAGACCAACAGGGTGGGTTGTGTTATTGCTTGGACCTGAACCACTTACAATGTGTTCTATTCTTACATTCATTGCATAGTCTACTGGCCCACAGGGACATTGACCCATTCATTCAGCAGGTGTTTACTGGATGCATAGTAAAGGCCAGGTGCTGAGAATTTCATTGTAATGTAGGGAACCATATACTTTTCATCATAGTCTTTTCAATCTAAGGGATAAAAGAATGACACATAAGTAACAATTGAAGATATAATAATAAATTCCTCAAAAAATTAATCATAGAACTGCCATATAATGCAGCAATTCCTCTTCTGGGTATATACCCAGAAGAGTTCAAAGCAGAGACTCAAATAGGTACACATTTGTACAACAACGTTCACAGCAGCATCATTCACAATAGCCAAAAGGTAGAAACAACCCACATGTTCATTGATGATTGAATGGACAAACAAAGTGTAGTACGTATATAAAATGAAATATTATTCAGCTTTAATAAGGAAAGGGATTTTGACACATTTCATAACATGGATGAAGCTTGAAGACAGTGTATAAACTGAAACAAGCCAGTCACAAAGAGAAAAATATTATGTGAGTCTACTTACATGAGGTTCCTAGAGTAGTAAAATTCATAGAAACAGAAAGGAAAATGGTGGTTGCTAGGACGGGGGTTAAAGGGGGAGAGGGATTAGTATTTAATGGGTATGGAATTTCAGTTTGGGAAAATGAAAAGAGTTCAAGAGATTGGTTGTGCAACAATGTGAGGGTACTTAATGCCATTGAACTGTGTACTTAAAAATGGCTTAAATGGTACATTTTATGTTATGTACATCTTACCACAGAAAAACATAAATGTAACAGAACATTTCATGCACTGTACTAATATTTTGTACATATCACCTAATTTAATCCTAATAACCCTAAAGGGCATATATCATTACCTTGCCCATGTTACACATGTCCAATTAAGATTCAAAGAGGTTGAAAACTTTGAAGATAGCTAGTTAGCAGCACAGCTGGGATGTGACAGCAGTAGTCTTTAACTTTTAAACCAGACATATTAATTATTATCATACCACTCATGCCATTGTTTTCTGGCTTCCAACATTTTGTTTGGGAGACTGTCTGACAGGTTTTTGGTTCTGGTTTTGATTTTTGATGCTCCTTTAAAAGAAATGTATCTCTTTTCTCTTGTTTATCCCATGTTTTGATTGCCAAAAAATTTACTGTGATGTATCTAGGCAAGATTTATCTTTGTATTTATATTGCATACAGTTCACAGAACTTTGTGAATCAATGACGTTTTGTCCTCTGTAAATTTTGCAAAATTCTTAACCATTATATTTTCAAAAATAGCTTCTGCTATATAGTCTCTCCCTTTTTATTGTATTAATATTTATCAATTACTTTAATGTTAGATTTTTTTTACCATGACCCACAAGTCAGTGGGTCTAATTTCCATATTTTTCTTCCCTGAAACCTATCTAGTAGTTGTTGTTTATTTTTGTTTTTATGACTCATCTTCCAATTCACTAATCTTTTAGTCTTTTCTTCAGCTGAGACAAATCTGTTCAATTGAATTTTTAGTTCTAGTTATTTTTTTCAGATCTAGAATTTAGTTTTGCTTATTTTTTATACATTCCATTTTTCTGATAAGATCCTGTATTTTTTTCTTTTATTATCATAAGCATATTAATCACAGTTATTTTCAATTTGGAGCCTGATATTTACCATAAGTTTACATCTATTTCCTGTGTTTTCTCATTTTTCAATCTTTTCACCTTGTCTCCTTGTATGACTATTTCTGTTTGTTTCTTTTAGCAAACGTTGGACACTATTTATGAAAAATTGAAGAGAAATTGGAGGTCCTGGATGATATAGCATCCTCCAGAAAGAATTCACTTTTGCTTCTGGAAGGAAATTGGGATGGTGCAGGTCATCTTCATCCAGCCTGGAATGGAACTGATTTGAAGGCCTGTTCATCTTTGTGAGAACTTGTCCATTTCTAGTTTCACTTTACTCTTCGCATGTAACAGCTGAGAACCTGACGTACTTGTAAAACCCCTACCCCTTGGGAAGATAAATTCTGCTTTTTTTTTTTTTTTTTCTGTCTCCATACTGCTGTAAGATTCCCAAAAGGTCTGTTAACATTCTCAGTCCTTTAGCCTTTGCTCGTGAATCAGCAAGTGCCTTGAGTGAAAAAACCTCATCAAATGCATTGCTTCCTTCTTTGAGCTTTGATTCCTGTCTGTGCCTTTCTCTGAGATCTTGGTCCCTAATAGTCTCATTACCTTGGTACCTAGCTTATACCTTCAAACAGTTTTTCCCCTCATTTTTTTGGTAGTTCTCAGTGACAAGGTTGGTATGATACCAGGTAGTCCAACAAAGCGCAACACAGCTTGTTAATTAGAGCTTATAGAGTATAGTTTCAGAAGAGTTAAAAGTCATGAGGTTTTCTTTGGCATTTTCATTTGGTATACAGATTTCAGGGGTGCATTCCTTTCCATGAGAGTGTATTAGTATAGACCTTTACACTGTCTTATCCTGGAAGGGTTTCACTAAAAACTGTAAATTATAGGTTTAATAGGTTAAAGTGTGCAAATGAAGAGATGCCATTTTTACTAGGGTAAAATGTTAAATATATTTTAAAATATATTTATATCTATGTAAATACATATATATGAATATATACATATATTTATCTGGGTAGGAATATAGATGTTTATGGTTACATTCTGATATTGTTAGTTAATAAATAGTCACTAATCACTCACACATCTGCCTTCTCAAGAGACTCTTGGTATTAAATATGATAAATGAGACATAAACAAATAAGATAATCTAGGTCAAAAAACTTTTAGCTCATTATCCACTTAGCTGCAATAATAATCAGTTGGAGATTAATATGTTTATGCATTACCCAGAAGTTTTTCACAGTCTGGGGTTCTTTTTCCTTACCAGGTAACTACAAATCAGATTCCATTCCTAATTCCTAATTGGTGACATGCAGTTTTGCTTGGGTCTACTTTGTCTGGACTCCACTCTAGCTTTACCTACCAATTTCACCAAGCTCTAAAGAGGTGCCCAAGCTAGACTGCATATACCATTTTTATTACCAAACTTCCAGTATGGCTCTATTTTTTATTTAGATTTTAAATTTGTCTTAGACTGCTCAGGCTGCCATAAGGAAATACCATAAGTTTGATGGCTAAGACAACAGAAATTTATCTTTTCATAGTTCTGGAGGCTGGAAGTACAGGATCAGGGTGCCAGCATGGCTGGTTTCTGGTGAGAGCTCTCTTCTTGGCTTGCAGACAGCTGCCTTTTTCTCACTGTCTGCTCATATAATAGAGAGAGGGAGCAAGCTCTCTCATGTCTGTTTTTATAAGGACACTAATTCCGTCATGAAGGCCTTACTCTCAAGAACTCATCTAAACTTAATTACCTTCCAAAGACCCCATCTTCAAATAGTATCACATTGGGAGTTAGAGTTTCAACATATGAATTTTAGGATAACACACACTTATAGTCCACAACAAACCTCAAGTTTTTTGATCCCAACAACTTGATATTATAACTAAATGACATCTTACAGTTCTGTCAATCTTCATCCCATATGTGTTAATTCCACAATTCTGCCAATTGGGAATCCAAAGTGCTTTAATCAAAAAGTAGCCTTATGGGTCAGCCTGGTTGATAATAGAAAAACATTACTAAAGCAAATTTGGTTTGCAAAGAACAAACACATTAACCGAAAACAAAATAAAACAAAAACAAAAACAGAAGAAAACAAACTTCAAATATCCCCTATAAAAACCACACAATTTTTTATAATATGCAGCCCAAACTGTTCCACTTGGCACATATGATTCTATACAATGCTTTTACCTTAAGACCTCAAAAGCATAGGCAACAACAACAACAAAAAAAACCCAAATGTGATTCTATCAAACTAAAGAGCTTCTGCACAGCAAAGGAAACAATCAGTGCAGTGAAAAGACAACCTACAGAATGGGAGAAAATATTTGCAAACTATGCATCTGACAAGGGATTAATATCCAGAATATATAAGGAGCTCAAACCACTTTACAGTAAAAAAAACCAATAATCCAGTTAAAAAATGGGCAAAGGAGCTGAACAGACATTTCTTAAAGGAAGACTTACAAATGACTAAGAAGTATATGAAAAAATGCTCAACATCAGTAATTATCAGGGAAATGCAAATCAAAACCACTTTGAGATATCATCTCACCCCAGTTAGACTGGTTGTTATAAAAACAAAAGCAGAGAATAACAAATGGTTATGAGAATGTGGAGAAAGGGGAACTCTCCTACATTGATGATGGGACTGTAAGTTAGAGCAGCCATTAGGGAGAACAGTATGGAGGTTCCTCAAACAACTGTGGATAGAGCTGCCATACAATCCAGCAATCCCACTGCTGGGTATATAAACAAAGGAGTAGAAATCATCATGTCGAAGAGATAATTCGATTCTTATGTTCATTGCACCTCTATTTACAATAGCGAAGAGTTGGAATCAACCTAAATGTCCATCAACAGATGACTGGGTAAGAAAAATGTGTTATATATACTCAATGAAAAACTGCTCAGCCATAAAAAGAATGAAAGTCTGCCATTTGCAGCAACAGAGATGAACTTACAGAAAATTATGTTAGGTAAAAAAAAAAAAAAAAAAAAAAAAAAACAGGCACGGAAAGAGAGAAATACTCTATGTCCTCACTCATAAGTGAGAGCACAAGGAAGGAAGGAAGGAAATAAAGAAAGAAAGAATCACAATAACACATTGAACTTTCAAAAAAAAGAGGTTATTAGAGGTTGGAAAGAGGTAGGGGGAGAGGGGTTAATGAGAAATCAGTTAAGAGTCTCAAAGATTAATTACGTTTTGTAAACATGATTATACTTATTATCCTCATTTGATCCCCACACACTTGTACACATGTATTGATATTCAAATCTGTACCTCACAAATATATATAACCAATTATGTTTCAATAAAAAATAATAAAATAAAAATTTCCAAATTTTCAATATTGCTTTAATTTGGGAAAGTTACCATTCATGCAGTTATCTAGAACCAGGAAACTCATAAGAACACAAATTTTCTATATTCTAAAAAAAAAAAAAAATTAAATGTCAGATAAACACAGAAACTTTTACAAAGTTCTCCAAAGGAATCAAAAGGACATCACTTTAAAAAATGGCATACCAGGCTGTATCTATATTTTCAATACTCTCAAGGGAAAAATAATTTTCATATTTTATTTACAGAAAGACAGATGTTAAAGTTCAGGTATTCAAGAATTATTCACTAATGTCCATTTTGTATGAATGCTTAATATAGGTAGTAGATCATGTGTGAGAGATATGTCTATAATTTTATTCATGAAATAAATTTTTGGATTGCCAATCCATTAGTAGGAATCATAAAGTCATTTAAATGTATTTATGATGAATCCAGGGGTTATTTCTTCCTTCTGCTTGACATTTCAGAAGGAAAATATATCTCCGGGTTCTGACAGATAAACAACCCTTAAAAAATAAAAAAGCAGAAAAAAAAAAAAAAAAAAGACCTGAGGCATACACAGCACAATGATGCATGTTTTCCTTTTGCTTAGTATTTTAGTTTGGGTGTGAGTCAGATGTCAAGAAGCAACCTTAGAGGAAAATCCATTTCATTAACTGGAATAGTCGTCCAAAAAGTGCAAATCATGTGAATGCTCACAGACACTGTATTTGAAAACAAACATTCAATTATGGTGTTCTTGTTTTGACATCGGGCATCATATTAGGAAAATGGCATAACTCACTGGTCAGTGAATCATGTAAGTGGGTCAGGAGAGTTGAATGTAAGCTTGTGGTCGTGAAGCAAGGAATTTTATGGTGAAGAAATTGATATTTCTGAGATCAAGTTGACAATTTTTTGTCTGTTAAAATAACAACAGGAAAACGATATGTTCATTGTATCTTAGCTTGTAAAGTACACGCACATCATTATCCAAATAGCATTTTGTTTTACATACCTGACCTCAAAGGCAGGTAGGGCACAGTGGAAACAAACACACAAGGACTTCTTATCTGAGATCCTGTGATTTAAATTATAAATACAGAACATCAAATTTGTTTTTTTTTAATTGACAGATAAAATTGGATGTATTTACTATATACAAGATGATGTTTTGAACCATATATACATTGTGGAATGACTAAATCTAGCCAGTCAACATACACACCCCTTCACATTGTCATCATTATTTTTGGCAAGAACACTTTACATTAAAGCATCAAGTTTAGAATTTAAAATAAGACTTTCATTGTTTCCCCCAAAATTTGCAACTTGTACTTGTTGAACACCTATTAAAGGTAAAGCTCTGAGGTCCAAAAATCAAAGTCTCAAATTCTAGGGTCTTCAAAGTGAGAGAGGCCAAGATAAAACAAATTATTATCTGCAGTTTGAGAAGATCTTTCACAATGGAATTCACAGCATGGTGCAGAATGCTAAATGTCAAGACACTAGAACTAATCTTGAAGCAAGTGTGTTTTTCTAGGAAGGTTGAAGGATCATCTACAGGTAGTCTTACAGAAAAAAGAGAGAGTAGTATCCTTTATGAGAAGGACAGCATGTTCAAAGGCACGGGGGGAACAGAGACCACGGCCTGCCAATTGATGGAGTAGAGGAAATTTGACATGGCCAGACTATAAAATGTGCGTTTTGATATGCTATGTTGGCGAAGGGAGGTCAGCATTGCTAAAAACATAATCAACCACAATTTATATCGACAAAAAAAAACAAACAAACAAACAAAAAAACATACAGTCCCTTCATCTTCCCACCTACAAAACGGAGATTTGAGTAATGCGCTGATGCACTGCTCAGACACCAGCCTCAAGAATGAAGCACAGATTTGCCCGACTGCTAGAAGAATCAGCTGTCAGCTGACTCTTTCTAAGGGAATTGTCTTCATTACCCTGTCTGCAATGTCTCCTTGCCCATGTTCAAGGCTACAGCAATTACTGGTCAATATGGAAAAATAAAGCCCAGGCCCTCTTGCCTCTATTTGGATCAACTCTGAAAGGCCATCTCAGCTCCAGAGCTCCCCGTAGAACTGGCTGAAGCCATTGTAATTCCCGGAAGCTCCCATATCCCCCTTCCTATCTTTATTCCTTCATTCCCACACATGTCTTGATCCTCAGCGCTTCCCAACAAACTCCTGAACACAAATCTCCATCTCAGAGTCCATTTCCCAAGTGCCTTAGCCACATTTTCCAGGGCTGTTTATATATATATATATATATAAATGTGAAAAAATATTTCTTCTACAGGAAACACTATATAAACACAAATTATAACATCCACTATGACGTAAAACAGCTATTAACTGAATAGCTATAGAGGCTATTTAGAACAATGGCTGGGATATCAAAGACAATCCATAGGGCCTTAAATCTAAATGTTTGAGCTAATTTTATCACATTTTTAATTAATTTTTTAACTAATAAAATTGAAAAATAATACATTATCAATAATAGGTTGTTATTTTGTAGTAAAGACCAACCACCCACTCAATATTCCACTTCTTAGCCACAACCAGTCTTAAGAATTCTTTTTGTACTTGTTCTCTTGAGGTTTCCTTCCTAATTATAATTGTATTCTCTACTACCTTTTTATGGTTATCAATTTAATATGTCATCTCTTAACTTCCAGTTCCAGAAGTTGGGATTTAACTCACACAACACTCCACCCCCTTTCCATGCCAAACATTTGATTATTAAAATTATACTATTTTGGTGAAATTGGTACCTTTAAGTGATAGTCTCGAACTTCTATTTCTTGTTTTATAAATCTAGGCAAAATCTCCTGACTGGATACAATGTTAGATAAAGATATTAGCAAATTTCTCTTCCTTCTTCCTTTTTCTTTCTTCTGTGTCTTAGCTCCATCTGCTATATCTTTATGTCTTAATCGACAAGGCCTGATAATTCTTGCTAACCAAAATTCAGTCATTTATCCTATGAAAACCAATAGAGTTTACATTTTTGTGACTTTGTCAATATTGAGAACTACAGAACCAAGGTAATGATAGAGTTATATTTGCTTCACTCGGGGTCAGCCTGATAACATTAATACCACTGCAAGAAATACATTTTTGATATCAGGTCAAATACATCTCTCTTTTCTTACCCTTCACTGATGACTCCATATTGTAACACACATTTTGAATATACCTACCTCCACATCTCTTCACATAACTTCTCTTTTCACTTTCACTCTAATTTTTCCTCTTATCTCTGGAGTTTGTATGTCCCATCACAGCTACTTCAGCTCCAAATTTAAATGAGCTTTCCTTAGTATACACTACGATAATGCTTACCTATTCTGTGATTTCTCAACCATGACGCTATTCACATTTTGTCCCATATAATTTGTTGTTGTGGGGGCCGTCCTGTGCATTGCAGGATGCTTAGCAGCAGCCCTGGCCTCTACCCATTAGATGACAGGAGCTTACTTCACTCCCCAGTTGTAACAACAAGAAAATATCCTGAGATGTTGTCATATGTCATCTGGGATTTAAAATCACCCCCAACTGAGAACCACTGATCTATATGAATTACCTGTATAATGTAATAGACCCTATGCATGAGCCTAAAGATACTTCTCTTTAGTGAGCTACTTACTTCTTGCTTAAGCCTTGGGACTGATCCACAGGGAATAAGAAATAAGTCATTGTCCCCCCACAGGTCTTGCAGTGAGTGTATTTCTTTTTTAGGAAGATTGATGTGCTGACGTAAATACCAACAACTCTAACGTGTGCTGAATAAGTTCTGCCAATTAAGAAAACTGAGTTGATAAGGCTAAACGTAATTGGCAAGACCTGCTTTCTCTCAAAAAGCCTTGACATTAAAATCATTTTAGTTGTGGGTATGTGATTTTATTTTTGTGAACTTCTCACTGTGAAGCATAATGCTGATTATGAGCATCAACTAACAACCAAGAAGAAGAAGAGTATTTAAGGTAGTGCCAAGGCAGAACTTGATTTTTTAAAATTTTTATTTTTATTTTATTTTTAAGTAAGCGAAATAACAATTCTAGCACTTAATGGTCCTATGGTATGAAGAGTCCCACTCCCCCCCTCATTCCAGTTCTTTAGGAATTATAAAAGAGAAATCTGGATTGCATTTTAAGAATAGGAAATCCAACTTAATACCCTTAAATTCAAACCAGTAAGCTAAGTGAATCCATTTTCCTAAACGTTAATTCCTCAATCAAGGGAAAACAGAATACTGGAAATCTGTAGAACACGGGTAACATTTTTTTTTTAGCCCCTTCTAAGTCCAAATACTCATTAAGAACTTTTAACCTACTTAATTCTTTTAACACTCAGTGTTTATTGCCACTTCCTCAATCACTCCCTCAGAAAGGTCAAGTAATTTAGCCAAGATCTTACAGCTGGTAACAAGTAATGCTGTGTTTCAAATCCACATCTTTCTCTTAGAAAAGCCCATTCTTTCTGCTCTGCTATTCGGTCTTTAGTGACAGTGGATCAGTTTCCTTTGGAAGGAGATGATCCTTTACACTGCATTTGGGTGCAGCACAGTACATCTGAAGTGCAGGAAGTAATTGTTTCTCTTTGCTTACCTGCAAGGGGCACACTTTATATACTTCTGCAGAAAGGACCAGACATGACGAGCACTAACATTAATAAACTCCTACTGGTTTGATTACTGAGCTTTAATAAGTCCATTCAGGAATCATACTTATGAGGCATGGAAAAATATCATTCAGCTACAGTGCCTGAAGTATGCAAGGAAACTCATAAACTCAGAAAGAGAATTTAGGCTTTTGATTCCAAAGAATTAACATCTATTTCCTGTCTGCCTCCTATATGCCAGACTTTAGGCTAGGTGTTTGGGATAACAAAGTTATGTAAGCACAGTCTCTGTATTAGTTTCACAGGATTGCTGTAACAGATCACTATAAATGTGGTGGCTTGAAACAACAAATGTATTCCATCAGAGCTCTGCAGGCCAGAAATCAGAAATCAGTTCAGCAGCACCATGTTCGTTCTGAAGGTTATAGGGGAAAGATTTCTCTTTGCTGCTTTGAACTTCTCATGGCTCCCGGTGTTCCGAGGTCCGTGGCTGCATCACTCTGCTCTCTGCCTCCATTTTCATGTGACCTACTCCTCTGCCTGTGTCTTTTCCCCTTTTCTGTTATAAGGACATGTGTCATCGAATTTAGGGCTTACCCAGATAATCCAGGATGATCTTAAGACCCTTAATTACTTCTGCAAAGACCCTTTTTCCAAATTAAGTCACATTCACAAGATCCGGGGTTTAGGGCATGATATAGCCTTGGGGGCCACTAGTTAATCCACCATAGTCTCTTACTGGAGGAGCTTTCAATTTAAAATGGGGGACTTACAGGCAAACAAATGTGTGATAAAATCATATAGGTGCTATGACAGAAGTTTGTATAGGAGTAGCAGGGACACGAAGGAATACAACACATACCACATGGAGGGAACTCAAGAAAAGCTTCACAGAGAAGGTAGTCTTTGAACTTGGTCTTGAAACAAAAGAATGAAAATATAAGAGAGAAGAAAAACACAAGTTTGGTCTCTTTAAGCAGAAGTAACACACTGTATCCCATTGCCTGCAGATATGTTTTGTTTGGCCCACACCACATTTGCCTACACAAGGTTTAAAATTAATTAAATTAGATGTCAACATTTAAATCCTGGAACATTTCACACAATAATCTGGATTTCCTGCTTCTTTTGAAAAAGCAGAAGATCCAGCAGTACTGGGTCTGTATTAGTGTATGACAAAAATCAGCTGGAGCTCAGTGAAAGTACTTTGGAAGGGATTTGTGCTTTCCAGTTTTAAAATATCCCTACAAATCCCTCTCATTTATTTTGAAATTAGACCAAGTGTCAAGGACCATTTGTTGTTGCTGATGTTGTTGCCGTTATACTTGCGTTGTTCTCCATGCAGTAGACAAAGGAGGAAAAACAAATATTAATTTTATCGCTGTCTTTATAAAAAGTGGGTAAGTAAACGATAGAGAGGACTTTGTGGTTAAGAAAAAAATATGGGAAAACTTACTTGTATATGGAAGGGAATTTTTTTGTTTTTTTTTTTAATATGCCAAGTATGTCTGGGCTGAAAATAGAAAATCTTCTTATCCTTGCGCGTTTCATTCACTTATGTTCCCTGTGCATTTTGCCTCTGTGGGCATTTGAGTTGCCACCCTTGACTTTACATTCTAGATCTGGGAGGGTATATTGGTAAGTAGAAAGCTTTCTAATGTAGAAGATGTGATATACTGTACTCCTCTCTGCTATGACGTGTCAAACATGGAACTCATGTTAGGTGGGGGAACGAGATATGTTGACTGGGGCCAGAAAATTTCTGGATATTAGCTGTTCCTGTTTCTTCAAAGGCCTGGCATGCTAACCAGAAGGAATCTACGTGGCATTCATATCACTATGTGCAAAATAAGATAGCTAACAGAAACACATAATAATACATTTCTCCAGGTCAAAGAATATTTGAGCTCCTTGCATAGTAGCAGGTTTGGAGGTATTTGGTGGTATGTGTTTTCAGATGAGAAATATACACCTAAACTTGATAACTGGCTTACTATGCAATTTATTATTTTTCTTACATAATAGGGATTGGTATCCCACAGTCATATCTTTAGTTTAGTTAAGATTTGAGATCATGATAATAACAAATAGAATTTTACTAAACTAGAGTCAGATCTTTGAATGGCAGAGACTCAAGGCTTGACATTTTACCAACTTCTAAATCATTATTCACTGAGTAATGTCACACAATCATGTTGCTAACACAGAAAGAGGTCTGTTAAGTCAGCATGAAACAGTTCTGAAACAGAGAACTCAGAATCTTTCTCTGACTATGAATAAAGATATTAAAGGTCAAAAATAATTTTTAAATCTTAAACCTCAGGCCTCCACCCTAAGTAATTAAAAATAATTAAAACAAGGTCTGGTGAGTACTGGGACAATGGCAGCAGTGGTGGCAGCATCGGTTTGGGATTTGTCCAAATCCCCACATAAATTAAAGGGATCAACTAGATTAAAGACAAGCAAAAACAAACAAACAAACAAAACCAGAAACTCTTGGCAACATTCATAAAATGGAAAAAAAAAAAAAAAGCGAAAATGTATCCCCATGAAACATAACATAGAAGAAGGTACGAAAAGCCACCAGCAGCTACAAGATTCTTACTTTAGCACTGGAAATCATGGCAAGGTATCTGACACCACAGCTGGATCTAGGAAGTGCTTTGCCGGCTCAGAGAATGGGTGAGCACAAGGGGCTTTTGTCAGAGCCTTCAGAGGATGAAGAAGTTTATTCCCTATGAACTCCTGAAGCTGATGAGCTGGGGAGCCATTCCGGGACAGGGCCTCACATTAAGAAACATTTCCACTAAGAGGGAAAAAAAAAAATTCAGCAAAATAGAGTAAAGATAGATGAAAAAGAGACATGACCCAAATAAAAGTGGAAGAGGGGAACAGAGCCAGAGAATCTCAAAAAAATGAAGTCATCATATTTTAGATTATTCTATGAAGACAGTACAAAAGGAAAAATCTACTAAACTATAACTTTTTTAAAAAGTTTTTTTTAAAGAAACCTAAATTTATATAAAAGGAGTAAGAGAAATTTATTAAGCTATGATCTCATACAATGTTATTACAAGATTAAAAGAATAAAGAACAAGGAGTGGAATATCTCCAGAATTCAAAAGGACACACCAGATAGACATGCACAGAAAAACCCAAAACAAATCAAAATTGTAATATAGAGTATCAAAACCAGCTATAAGACATTAGAAAGTGATACAATGAAAGAATTTAATCATAATGTTTAAAAAACCAGAAATGAGTTGAAAGAAATCAAAAAATAAATAGAAATAAAACGTTTTCAGAAATTAAACACAAAACTAGAAAGAAATTAAGAGCTACTAAACACAATAAATAATGACTCAAGATAAATATAAGGTTAGAAGCAGAAAACTTCATAATAATAGAAAAAGGAACTAAAATGATTTGAGAGAGAAAATACTGAAAACAGGTAAAGACAATTCAAATTAGAGACAATAGAAGTCCCTGAAGAATAAAAAAATGTAAGAGAGTAGGAGAAATGCTAAATGTTATAATTCAAGAAATCTTTCCTAAAATTAAAGAGAGAAAACTACATATCAAAAATATGCAGCATGTACTAACTCAGAAAAATAATACTGACATATTCTAGTAAAATTAACTCATATGTTAAAGAAAAAGAAATCCTTTGAGCAATAAACCAAAAATAGCCCATTGTATATAAAGGAAAATAATCATTAAATTTTCGTCAGACTATTTGACAGCATTACATTATGCCAGAAGATAATAGAGAAAAAAATTTTAAGAAAAGGAAAAAGAATGTGAACAAAAGAGTTTATATTCAGCAAAACTGAATAC
The DNA here is from genome assembly GCF_027409185.1 of Cynocephalus volans. NCBI lineage: Eukaryota > Metazoa > Chordata > Mammalia > Dermoptera > Cynocephalidae > Cynocephalus > Cynocephalus volans. Next base: position 16,893,231 of record NC_084468.1, read on the forward strand.
AGAGCACAAATAAAATGTGGTAAGCATGCAGTGATTCAGGGAAAGCTTGGCTCCTTCTTAAAAGTGTCAACTGATGATTGAACTTTAGGCAGCCAAAACAACTATCTGTGTTAAGATTACTGTGTAAATTAAATGCATAGTTTTTTATAGAATTGAGATTAAGTGAAGATTAAAAGGGACAGATTAAAATGTGTAATGGCTATATGATCTGACAACATGGATACAGATAAATTCTAAGAAGGAAGATTGGGGATAGCACAAGCAAAGAATTTTTTAACTCTTTTTAGTAATCACCAATGAGTAATTTTTTCATTCTCTGTACCCTTCAGAATCACGATTCTCAGTGTGGAAGAAATGAGATGAAGAATTAATATAGGATAGAATATGTTAGGTAAAAACACCATGTTCCTGAATGTGAATTGGAAACATCAATATAAACTCAGAATATATCATCTATCTATAAACAATGGATAATCCAATAGGAGTGAATATCTCTAGCACACAGACTTTGGTCTTGAAATACTATTTCTTATTAAAAGAATTTGATGTTTTGTAGGAAAATCTGACTAATTCCAAATCTGAAGCAAGAAATGTACAATGAACCTGAAACACCTTCATACACCACAAGTTATCAAAGACTACTAGGGTCATATCTAAAGATCCAGCAGCAAACTTGAAAAGGTCGCCACTGGATACCAATGTAAAAAAATGAGTTTCAATATGGATAGGAATGTCAATGAATTGAAATCCACTAAATGTACTTAAACTCATGAATTAATAAGGACATATTTTATAAAAACTAATTGGTAATTTCTGAAGATGGCAGAAAACCAATTTATTATCTTGAACGTTAGAAAAATGATAGGAAAAAGTGATGCATTTATCTTTTCTTTCCTATATGAACTGCACAACTGAGTAACCAAACAGTGGATAAAAATGACTTCCCTATATGATTATCTCTGCTAAAACAAAACAAAACAAAACAAATAAATTACAAAATAAGAATATCAACATTTTTTCTCTTATAATCTCTAATAAATTAATGAATCTACACATTGAGTATTAATGGCTGCTAACAATACAAAAGAGCAAAACCCAGACATAATGAAGGAACAAAGCCATCTAAAATTTTATCATAGGGGTAGAAATGGAATCATCTAATCAAGTTTTGGATCCAGCAGCCCATTTGCAGTAAATACGGAGATCAAAGGACCATGTTGGATCACACCACAAATATGCAATCAACAAAATCCAGACTGTGACAAACTCTATGGATCAAATGCCTTGGGTCTATGAGAGATAAATGGTAAGAAAAGAATGAAATGGTAGGGGAACCTGCAGCTTTAAAGAGAAAGACAGTGCAGTCATTATGGAAAACAGTATGGAGGTTCCTCAAACATCTACAGATAGAAATACGAAATGATCCAGCAATTCCATTGTTGGGGATATATCCAAAGGAATGGAAATCATCATGTCAAAGGCATACCTGCACTCCCATGTTTATCACAGCTCCATTTACAGCAGCCAAAAATTGGAAAAATGTGGTGTCTGTATGTGTGCACACACACACACACACACACACACACACACACACACACACACACACACACACACACACAGAGGAATGCTACTCTTCCATAACAAAGAATGAAATTTTGCCATTTGCAGCAACATGGAAAAACTTAGAGAAAATCATGTTAAGTGAAATGAGCCAGGCACAGAAAGAGAAATACTGCACGCCCTCACTCAGAAATGGGAGCTAAAAATTATCATATAAATTTAAAAAATAAAAAATAAATAAAAGAAAGAAAGATACAACAATCAAAATATTACATTGTATTTTCAAAGGGAGGAAATGGAACTGAGGTTTCCAGAGGTGCGAAAGGGGGAGGAGGAGTTGGGGTAAGAGAGGAATTGATAAAGGGCCATGAAAAACAACTATATTTTATAATATTGAGTATACTAATTATCCTGATTTGAGCATCATATATTGCATGCAGATGTTGATATTCAACTCTGTACCCCACAGACATGTACAATCGACTATGTCACAATAAATAAATAAATAAATAAAATAAAAAGACATTATGAGCCTGGATAAAAAAGTGCTGTCCATGTTCTGCCTAAGGTGGAAGAATGTTCTTGAATTTCTATCTTTAAGTTATATGACATCTACACTGTTAGAAATTCTTATCTACTCAATAAGCATGAAACTCTCCTGAATTACAAGGTAATTTTCAACTTATAATAGTTGTTTATGAAAACTATCAATGAGAATTCTTAGGGAAAAAAAAGAATATATGAATATATCGGTTTTAACTTAATTCTGTCCTCTTTCCCTTCTACTTGCAAGCATTCATTTTATTGTGTCTGAAATTTTATCTGATATATTCATTTCTGGATCTTCCATGTCAGCTCTTCTTTCTTTTTTTTTTTTTTTTTTCCTGACCGGTAAGGGGCTGCAACCCTCCGCACACTGTGGTCTGCACCACGCTCAGCCAGTGAGCGCACTGGCCATCCCTATATAGGATCCGAACCCGTGGCCTCGGCACTACCAGCGCTGCACTCTCCCGAAGGAGCTACGGGGCCGGCCCCCATGTCAACTCTTGAGACATGATTCTCTGACCACCATTTTGCGCTTTAACATTTACTAGCTAAACAAACATGTGCTGCTCAGGAAAACAAATTTCTGTTTTGTTTACACTGGCCATGCTGTGTAGAGTAGCCTGTGTGAGAAGTGTTTGAAAATCGGTACCAATAACTTAATCAGTAGTAATTTGGGAGATTTTATCAGAAACCACCACTTGTTTTCTCTATATGTGGCATCTGAATATTCATTTAATATCCCTCACAAGCCTCTCATTACGCTTTATTTTTCACAGCTCTGAAACTGTTTTTCTTTGATGCCCCCCCCACATACACAGCATTTCAAACATCGAATTTTTCATGTTTCATAGTTTATATTTAAAATCACACTTTCTGATATGTTTCTTCCAATGTTTTGATAATCTGTTCAGCTATCTTTTTTAAAAATATGGCAACACACAAGAAACTTTATATGTATAGATTTCCTTGTTTATAGTTTTATTACCCAGTCTCCCCACACACTACTCATTATGGTTCATGAAAGCAATAAAAACATATGTATATATGTATACATATGTACATATGTATATATTACATATTTATGTAATTTTCATCATTAAACCTAGTGCCTAGCCTTATGCCTGAGATGTAGAAAGCTCTTGATATCTTGAATGCCCAAATGACTAAACAAACATAATTTTTTAATATATCTCTTTAAGGGTATCATCCAAAATAAATACATTATTCTGAATACAATCTAACTAGTACAGAGTATAGTAGTTTTATGTTTTCCCTTAATCTGGATATTGCATTGGTATTAATGTCAATCATACTTTTTCTCCCTTTCTAAACAGTATGTCACAAAGTCAGTACATACTTAATTTGCAAGTGATTAATTCTTATAATATCACATACCGTCTCAATTATGTCTTCCCCAACCAACTTTTACTATTGACATTTTTAATATAGTAAAATTTAATTGTCATTTTTCCTTCTTAAATTTCCTCTTATGTTTTCTAATCCAGGAATCCAAACTATTGAGATCATTCTGAATCTTCCAGAGCATAAGCTATCTTTCTGAGATTTACAACAGCAGAATATTTGTCTTCATACAAGGCACCGATGAAGATGTTGCAGGTTGAAGCCCACTACAGAATGCCAAAGGCCCAAGTACCCTTTACTGAGACCAACATGGGTCTCAAAATCAAGTATATTTAGTATTCTCCTGCAATATTGTCATCTAACCTTGCATTATTTTTCTAAGGGTAGTTTGGGAAATTTTGTCGCATTCTGGGAGGAAGACAGAGTAAGACTGAGACTGAAAGAGAAAAAGTGAGAAGAGAAAGAGAACTATTGATTAAATCATCCATTAATATTATCAAAAAGAAAATGTGAAACATTTGATATAAACTATTTTTAATAAAAGTATTTTGGCTTCCTGTGATCCCTCCTTTATTTCTGATTCCTCAAAAATTATCCAGGTAGTATTTTTTCCCTAGAAATATGTAGAAATTATTAATTCTGGCTTACTGTTCCTAAAATATATGCCATTCTTTTTGGAAATCCCAAGAAAATATTTGCATAACACTAGGCCTTTAACAACCCTTAACAATTTTGTAAAATTCTGCTTGATGAATTATAATAGTCTTTATAGTGAATATACAAATCAAGTTTATGTTAAATACATATTTACTAGGTGCTGATTTTTGTCAGTGTTGTAGAAATAGTCATCCTCTGATAGACATTACAAATAATAGCTACAATTATTTGTTCAAAAACACATATATGAATGGAACAGAGTAGAGGACCTAGAAATCAACCAATATATTTACAGCCAACTGATCTTCGAGAGGGCATCAATATTATACAGTAGGGAAAGGAGAGCCTCTTCAATAAGTGGTGCTGGGAAAACTGAATATCATATCTAGAAGAATGAAAATTGATCCATAACTCTCACCATATACCAAAATCAACTCAAAATGGATTAAAGACCTCTTGAAAATTTAAAACTCCTAGAAGAAAATAGAGGAAACACACCAGGTTGTAGAATTTGGCAAAAACTTTATGAATAAGACTCCAAAGCACAGACAACAAAAGAAAGAATAAACAAATGGGATTATATCAAACTAAAAAGCTTCTGCACAGCAAAGAAAACAAAGAAAAATTCTATAGTGAAAAGACAACCTACAGAATGGGAGATAATATTTGCAAACTATGCATCCAACAAGGGATTAATATCCAGAATATACAAAGAGCTCAAACAACTATACAGTAAGAAAAACAAGTACCCCAATTAAAAAATGGGAAAAGGAGCTAAATAGACATTTCTCAAAGGAGGACATACAGGTATATGAAAAAATGTTCAACATCACTAATCATCAGGAAATGCAAATCAAAACCCCATTTGAGGTATCATCTCACCCCAGTTAGAGTGGCTATTATCAAAAAGACTGACAATAACAAATGCTGGCAAAGATGTGGGAGAAAGGAGAACACTTCTGCACTGTTAGTGGGACTGTAAATTAGTACAGCCATTAGAGAGAACAGTGTGAAGGTTCCTCAAACAACTACAGATAGAACTACTGTATGATCCAGCAATCCTACTACTGAGTATACGTCCTGAGGATTGAAAATCATCATGTGGAAGGGATACCTACTCTCCCATGTTTATCACAGTTCTATCTACCATAGCTAGGCTATGGAACCAACCTAAATGTCCATCGAATCAATGGATGACTGGATGAGGAAAATGTGGTATATGTATACAATGGAATACTACTCAGCCATAAAAAGAATGAAATTGTGCTATTTTCATCAGTATGAATGAGTCTGGAGAAAATTACGCTAAATGAAACAATACAGGCACAGAAAGAGAAATACCACATGTCCTCATTCATAAGTGGGAGATGCATCCATAAATAAACAAATAAACAATAAAGAGAAAGAGAGAGAGAGAAATATAATCATAATAATACATTGAACTTTTAGAAAGAGAGAAAAGAACTGTGGTTACTAGAGGTGGAAAAGGAGAGGGGAAAGGGGGAAAAGGGGGGGGTTAATGAGAAATTGGTTAATGGACATAAAGAATGATTATGTGTTGTAATGATGAATAAACTAACTTTCCTGATCTGACCATCACACATTGTACACAACTATTGAAAGTTAACTTTGCACCCCACATATATGTATAATAAATTATCTTTAAAAAAATAAAAAATAAAACATTTTGGAAGTCTACCTATTGCAGGATCTTATAAAGCCTAAAATTTCATTTTTATACGTTTTTTATGTCTCAAACACTAATTTTTTAAAATTTTTTATTTCATTAGCAAAATAATCAATTTGCAAAAGACTGGTGGGTGGATCAGACCATTCCAAAATTAATAATGCTAATATTTTCTCTGAAACACTCATGAAAAAGTGAGGTGGTTACAAATATCAGAAACGTTCTTGATTGATTCTGATGGCTCCGATTTTGGGCTTTGACTTCAGCTCTAACCATGCTACTGACACTTACTACATATGTAAACTTTAGCACACTTCTTAAACTAACCTTGCTTTCCCCCCCCATTTGTATTATGTGATAATAATCCTATATTATACATTTTGGAACATTAAAGTATGGTGATAAATTTACAACACTTTTCATAGTTCTTAACACAAAGATATCTCAATAAATACAGTTTACTCTTCAGAATGACTATCGTAATGAATAAGACATCAACTCCTTATTAATTTGCATTTGAGCAACTCACCTGTTAATTACACGTGAACTGTAGTAGAATATAAAATCATAATATGTGTATTTTTCTGTGTCAATAGCTGTGTATCCTACTTAAATAATTTTGGATCACTCAGCCTAATTCAATCCAGATTTAAAAGAGGACAGAGAAGAATTAGGTTAGGTGGGGCCTTATAAGTTTCATAACAGTAGCAGCACTGTTTTAAGAGTAAGTTTACTTTCAACCAAAAAAACAATTCTGAAGAACGATGGCATATGTTCTGAGACTTGGCCCCAAAGACACCAAGCTTTATTAATTTAGTCCTTTGGCCAAAAACTTGTTAAAATAGTTTTTGTTACTTCTTTTCCACAGAACCCAGAACAGCCTGAAACCATGAATTTGGGAAAAGGAAAAAAAATAAAAATAAAAAAAAAAGACCAAGGTTCAAATGACAAAAATATAATAAAATATATGGAGCTACAATAAAGAGGTTTAAATATTGAGATTTTTCCGACTAGCAAAGCTTCATAACAGTAGCTGCAAAAGATATTATCATTAAAAATAAAATGTGTTGCTGCCCCGTGGCACACTAGGGAGAGTGGGGTGCTTGCGTGCGCAGAGGCGCTCTCGCCCCAGGTTCGGATCCTATATAGGAATGGCTGGTGTGCTCACTGGCTGAGCGCGGTGTGGGCGACACCAAGCCAAGGGTTGCGATGCCCTTACCGGTCACAAAGAGACAAAAAAAAAAAAAAAAAAAAAAAATGTGTTGAAGGTATTAAATATGAGAAAAAATACAGTTTCTCCATTGTTAAAAAAATGTGTCATTAGACGTGATTTTACCTCTCAACTCCAGAATATAGAATGAAAAAGGAAACCCATGAAAGAAATTGTACCTAGATTTATTTTGTTTTGAAATTATCTTTCCTTTCTTTAGAAAATAAAAATAGATGCCATATTCTTCCTTCTTTGCAAATTAGCAGACCTTTTTCTCAGGAGCTTCTATAAGTCTGCACAATAATACTCTGAAGAATAATTGCAAACTCTTTTCACTTTGATGACAATTTAGCCTGGCAAAATATCATTTTCCTATGATCAGAATGAGTTTGATTTGTACCACCTCACAAGTCTGTGACTGTGGATGTTTCATCTCTGTAAGGCTCAATATAGTCAGCTGTAGAAAGGTGATAACAACCATTGTAAAGATTAAACATGATAAAGAATGTAAAGTAATTAGCACAGTGCCTGGTGCATATAATGTTAATAATAATAATAAAACAATAATATCAAAGGTATAGTAATCATATATTAATATATTAACATGTGATTGTATAACTATAATAATAAACAATCATAGTTATATAATTAATACTTATAATAATTGTGATATTATAATAATAGATACAATATATTACTGTTTTTATTATGTTTATTTTTCTTATCTGGAGCCAGATTGCCTGGTTATAAACCATCCTGACTCTGTAACTTATTAGCTACACATCTTAAACTAGTAATAGTCACTTTGTGACTTGGATTCTTCCTCTGTAAAATGGGAATAATTATAGTAACTACCTCCTAAAATTGTTGTAAGGATTAAATGAGCTAGGGTACAATGTTCACATATAAATAACTGGCACATAGCAAATATTATGTAAAAGTCAGCAACTATTGCTACTGATCTTGTTTTCATTGCAGGAGATTAGTATTTTTGTTTTTCATCTTTTCCTACCAAATTGGAGTCTCTGATGGTGCAATGGAGAGCACTAGTAGGTAGAAGTTGAATGAATACCATCCTATATGCAGATATAAATGAATATTTTTCTATTTTTTCTTATAGAAAGAGACAGCTATTTTCTGCATCTAGGCTCTGCCATGATTCCTTTCTGTCTGAAGGTTATGTTTTGACTTCTCTCTCTCTCTTGGCTCCTTGTACTCATCATTTAGGTCTCCATTTCAACAACTTGTGCTAGAAAGAGTTTTCTGAACCTCCTCTGAGAATGTACCCTTCTGTACTCCTGTCGTGTCTTTTTATTATCATGACTTTTTAAAAAATTTAACATTTACTCATACATTTTTTTGTGGGGTACAAAACTATGCTATCTATCTTAAGTGGACAATGGTGCAGTGTACATATGTTGAAACAACACAGACACATTTTATTCCCCATATCACACCACCACATGAACTTAAAATTTCCTGCTTCATTAGCACCTTTTCTTGCAAAATCATAACCTGTTCCCTATTTATTTTTCCCTCATTATATCCTCAGTGACATAATACATGCCCTGGCATGGCATAATCTATTGCCTTGCTATTGATTTGTTAAGTTAACAAATAGAGGAATTTTTGCATAGGCCAGCATGTAAGATTTGCAGGGCTTGGGGCAGAAGTATAAATTGAGTTCCACTTTAATGAATACCTAAACTTTTAAAATTTATATATCACTTTAACAAATATTAACAGAAATATCTATTCTCTTACTTTGATAGGCTTAAGGCTATGGTTTTTATATAAATAAAATTTAGCAAGATATTAAGGAAAAGTAAATTAAATTATTGCAAGTGTCCAGGTGTTCTTCTGATGGTCTGGAAATATTTGAAAGAATAATTTAAAAAGTGGTGGGAATATATATGTATTAATCACATAATATATATTTATATATTTATTAATAGTTCATATTATTATTTATTTTTGTAAAATGAGTAATTATGATACTATAATCAAAATCTTCACATAATGTGTGTTCAAATAATGTTAATAATTTAGTGGATGGAATAAAATGTAATTCTACTGAAAATATTCAATCTGAGAATATGTTCAACTAAAAATAAAAACACTTTATAAATAAAAAAAATAAAGATTATTTCATATGTTTTCCAAGAAATGTTTTTCTTCTAAAATAATAAAAATCTGTAAGACTAAATATAAATGTTAATGTATTAAGAGCAATTTTACATTAAATTAAATAACTATGACATTTAATTTTTAAAATAATTTATAGTACTGTGTATTATATTATATTACTATTAGAATTACTACACTAATAATACATGCAATATAATAATATTGATATTTAATGCATTATATATTTATACATATGTATGCATGAATCACATATTGGAACACTAGGATATACATAAAATTGGACATCTTTTGATATGCTAGAACATATTGTGTCCATGCCATCTCAGATAAAGTATCTGGCAAGTTAACCAAGTTGTCTTTGCTTATATTTAAGCATTCCACTGTCAAATTCTCCATGAACATTCACTCAGACATCAGAAGTGGAACAACCAAAAAAATATTTACAGAGTTCAGATGCATTTGCCTTTTGTTTCAAGGACATAGGTACAGAGGAATGGACAATTACTTCTCTGGTGCCTGAACAATGTCATGTTTAGGATTACTGGGTTGGGCTGCAATAGGGCTGATCCAACAGTCACAGAAGCATCTGTGAGTTCTTTAATAAATTTACTTACTTTTTTTATTTGTGCTCTGTGGGGTCCTCTGAAGCACGGGACTTGTAAAAAGAGCCATTTGCCTGGATCTGAGGGTCATAACTGAGTCTGATCACTGCACATGTTGAAAAGTCTTCGCCAATTGCCTCAGTGCCTAATCCCAAAGAAAACCAGCCCCCTTGAAGGTGGAGACTGAGATTTTGCATCATTTTTTATCAGGAAACTAGAACAGTTCTTGGTACGAGACGCACCCAATGCAAATTTTTTTAAACAAATAAATGAATAATTGAATGTACAGGTTAATGTCATTGTGATAAGCTTTTTCTAGCTTTTGTTTTTCTAACTTTTCTAACTTTTTTCTAATAGAGGCTCCAAAAACTTCCCTGTGAGATTTTAGTACTCTAATGTATTCTTCCTTTCCTCCTTATGTTCCAACTATTATAATTGACATAACTGACATTCAAGACTGAAAATTTCATTTTTATCCATTTGCACTCATATTGATAAGATTTATTTTCTTGGTTTGGGCTAGTGTATTATTTGTATTACATTTCCATCCCATAAATATTAAGACATTCACCTTGAGATATATATATATATATATATATATATATATATATATATATATATATATATAATAGTGCATGAAAATATGTATATTTATAGGAAAATGATTATTTTTTCTTTATTTTTACTGTCCAAATATGTACTATAAGATTACTTGATGGCTTGCAATTTTAATCTATTTCAAAATAAAGCTGGGACTACTGCATCAAAACCATATTTTAGATGTTTTTTTCTAAAAGATTAGTGGCTTTCTGTAAATATAAAAGTGACACACACACACACACACAAATCCCCTATGATGAAGAATCATCAGCAATGTTCACCATGAAAAGCTTTTGTGTGTGTCTGTGCATAACCTGTATTATCAACAGATCTTCCCCAAACAATTAAATGAAACTAGACAATTTTTTTTCTGCTTTCTAGGAAAGTTTTCCTCTTATCAGATATTCAAAGAGAGTAGTTGTCAAAGTCCTTTTGAAAGTTCACCTAATATATTGTTTCCACATGTGTTCAACTTACGGCTCACTGCTGACTTGGAGACAGGAGGGTACACAGTTGCCAAAGCTTTCAATGAAAGGCAGTTTTATTCCCTTTCACTATGGAGATATTTGGGGAACATTCTTATTCAAGAAATTCTAAAAGGTCGCTTCATGCAAACTGTTTAACTTTAGAGAATCTTTCCACTAATAAATCTTAAATGTTTTATATTTGTGCCTGTGATGGAATTTTAGAGGGTATTCTTTATCTTTGCCTTGCAATAAAATTTACTGACTTCTGCCTCTTTCGGTGTGGTCACAAGCAAAAAACTAGGCCAATATGCAGCATAAAAGTCCATTACATGCATTGCCTACTCAGTCAAAATATTTTACTTTTTAGCTTATCGCCCTTGATATTTTGTATCTGATCAACCAAACACAATTACATATTTGGAATTAAGAAATAGTCTAGATATATACACACTTGTGAATGTGGTACTCACTTGGCATTAAAAAAAAAAAGAGAAATATTGTTATGTAGTTATGGCTGAGAGATATCTTGTATATTCTTGTTATTTTTTTTCTCTCTCTCTTTTAACTCATCAAGTAATTAAGTACTAAGTATGTGCTAAGTGGTATTTTAGATTTTAGATGGAGGAGTTTGAATAGGAAACAAGACAAGTTTCTAATATAAAGGAACTTATATTGGAAAGGCAAATGAGCTGAGCCATTAACAAGTAAGCAAATTTACAGGTAGGATAAATTTAGAGAATTATAGGTGTTAGGAAGATCATGCAAGAGCGTAGAGGGATGGAAAGTGCTTTGAGGCATGCACGGATGTCAGTTGGGTAGACAGGACAGACCTCTCTCTGAAGTGGTACTGGAAGTGATCTGAAGCTTTACATCTATGCCTGAACCCTCTGCCTCTTCACTGGATCTCATGCAGCTTTCCCAGAGATTTTTTTTTACTGATTTATTATTTCTCTGACTTGAACCTTCAACTCCTGTTCTATACTGGACATCTATTATTTTTGTTGCCAACCCCCTCTTTTTCCGTCCTCTGAAAACATCTGCTATTCTACTGAGAACAATTCCTCTACCATTTCTAATTGTTCCTTTCGTGGTCCAAGTCATAATTGCCTAACCCCTGGCCCTATGGTGGTGCCTACTGCAGACCTGGCCAATTATATTTTATAATCCTTTAGTCGTAGCTAATGGGCCAGAGATGGACAGGTGAGCCCAATCTTGCCAAAGTCTTTCACTAAGATTGTGGATGCTGATGCTGAGAGAGACAATTTTTCTTATTTCTTTGGAATGTGACACTATATCATTTGGATCTTTAGAGTCCCCAAGTCAGTCCCATTCTTGGATTGCACCGATTTATGATTCAGTATTTATTTTCAATTTTTCTTCTTTAATTATTTGATATGAGTCACTGTCACCTGCAACCAGAAGCATCCTGAATACAAACCCACTCTGCTGGCTCCTTCTTTCTATTAGGTAGATATGCTCAAGACTGTCATGCTAAAACTGAAAGAAATTACCTTTTCCCACACCTCATCCATGGTAATTTACTCTCTCACTCTTATTCCCTCCAGCTCCTTCTTTCTATTCTTTTTCACTATTTTCTTAATAAAGTTATATACCCATAGTCTCTATTTCCTTACATTTCATCAACTAGTCATATTTCAGTCTGACTTATGTTTCCATCATACAACTCTGAAATTATTTTTAACAAAATCACTATTAAAGACCCATTGCAAAATCATATGAACACTGCTCAGATATTGCTACAGTTGGCCCGAAATATTCCCTGCCATTCACTCATGGCCAAACCATCACTCTGGACTTGGTTTTCCACCCACCTCTCTGACAATTCTCTGTGTCTAGGTTATCGTTCATCTTCACATCTCTTTTATATACTGATATTACCTGTGGTTTTTTCTTTGGGTTTTTGTCTTGCTCCTTTTCTCTAGACCTTCCCAGGCATTTCCAGGGTTTCAATTGCCACATATTCCTATTCATTTCCAAACAACATTTTCTGCCACAAACCGGACTTCAAATATCCAAACACATGTAAATTAGCCTTTAGACACTTCTTATAGTACAATAGAACGTCACATTTAATATGTGAAAAACTGAGCTCATTATATTCTTCCTGAATATTTCCACCCGCTTTGTTCCTCGTCGCAGTAAAGAGCACCACAACACTTATTTTCCAAGTTGGATACTGACATCTAGGAGTTGATTAAACTTGCAGGGCTGTCCTGAGAATGAAGTAACGCATGGAAATTACCTAACACACTGCTTGACCTGAAATGCTCAACAATGAGCAGGCATGAGAAATATGTTTTGGAGAAATGAAGAGAATACAATCCATTTTAAAAAATAAGGCACTTTCTTATGGCCACTCTTCTTATAAAAACCCATTTTAAGAAATTGTGACACACATAACATTGAACTTACAAATCAGGTAAACAGGATAAGGCCACTCTATCCCATTTATTTAGCCATTCATTAACAACAACAAATTGTCTCTGCTTCCTCAGCACAAAACCCTTCCTATTCCCTAATACAGGCTGCAGGAGCACCTGAAAAATTCCTGTTCATCCTGCAACTTGCATGCCAAGCAGTACCTTCTCAGAGAAGCCTCTGGGCATTGATCACTCACCACCGAGGGCTCCCCCACCTTCTTGTGCATTCCTCTGTGAGAATAGCCATGCAATCACGTGCATGGCTATTATTTGTTTATGAGTCTATTTCCTCCTATAGACTTTAAACTTCTTGAGTTTGGGGACTGTCTTCACCACCACTACTTCTCTAAGTTTGATTTGATGAAAACTTTCTGTGAAATATTCATGTTTTAAATGGACTATAAAATTCTCCCTACCCTAATTACAAACTTGTGAGCTGTGAAGCATTCCCAGGAAAGCAAAAAAACTGCAGCACCTAATGAGATGCTTACCTTGTATTTCACAGCCATGTAGTAAAGTAACATTTCTTTCTCAGCTTTCCTTTGTGCATTCAATAAATAACATGCAAAGATAATGCATTTAACAATCGAGTCGTTGAGTACCTGCAAAGTTGTATCTGGGACGGGCCTGACCATCATCTCAGATTTAGAAAGCTTGTTGTGCAGAACGTTTGCTTATCTCAGCTGTCTTTGATTTACTCTGTAGCTTGACTCCCAAATAGAATCTTCTGATTTGAGTTTATTTCATGACTAATGCTGTAAGATGCTGATTGCTTGAGTTAAAGCCTCTTTGCTCCTGGAGCCATTCTCATGCAATCACTAACAGAAGAACAAAACAATGTCAGCTTTCCAAGTTTTAAAAAGCACTCTGTGCAGTGTTTCAAGGTAGGCTAAATAAGAAATGATTGAGAGTGGCAGTAGGAAGGTGCTTAATCCCAGCAAGCTTCCATAAAGGGTGCTTTTCTCAGTCTTGGTTCAGATATGTGAATCTCGTCTATAAAATTTTCAAAATATGAGATTCAGGGGATGCAGCCTACCTTACTTAAAGCTCAATGACCATCAATATATTCATGAAAATATATGTATGTTTCCTCTAGCTTCCATAAAAATTACCATAAATTTAGTGTCTTAACAACACAAATGTATGGTATAGGTCTACAGGTCAGAAATTCAACAAGGGTCTCACTGGGCTAAAACCAAGATGTCAGAAGTGCTGCATTCCTTATGAGAGGCTCTAGGGGAGGATCTATTTTCATTCCTTTTCCAGCTTCTACAGGCCACTCACTTTGCTTGGCTCATGCTCACAGCTCCTCCCTCCATCTTCAAAGCCAACAATGTTGAGACAAGTCTTTCTCACGCTGCTGTCTCAGGTTTTCTTTTCTGCCTTCATTTTTCACTTAGAGGGCTATTGTGATCACATTGCCCCCCACCCCCTGATAATACCGTATAATGTCCCCATATCGGCATCAATTGGTTAGCAAACTTATTTTCATATGCAACATTATTTTCCTTTGTCACATAACCTACAGGTTCTGGAGACTGGGACATGGACAACTTTGGGGGCAGTTATTAGTTTGCCTACCACAGTATGTAAGAAACGTCTGGTTGAAAGCTGCCAGATAAAATACAGGATACACGAATAAATTTGAATTTCAGGTAAACAATACATTTTTATCACAATTATGTTCTATGGATTATTTATAAGTATATATTAAATATTACAAAGGACATACACTAAAGAATTATGTGTATATTCTCCAAAATTTGTCTTTGACTGGGTATCTTGTATTTTTGTTGTTAAATCTGGCAGTCCTACAAGGCATGGGTATAAGTAATTTGGGGCCCATCCAGACACAAAAGCACTGTTGAAATAAAATAGTTACTTCACTGCTTTTGATACTTATTACACTGTTAGATTTAAAGTAAAATTCTTGATTTCAACCCTATGGAGATCATTAAGCAAAATGTAAAGTATCTTTTTGATGGAATAGTATTTGCCAATTAAAGCATTATTTTATTAATCCCTTATTTCATAGGGAAAAGTCACGTGGTATATGAGAAAGCAGGATACTATATCACATACAAAGTATAATTATAAAAACATGAAAAAATAGTTTAGGCCCATAAAAATACAAGAAGCAAATACTCCAAAATGTCCAAAGAATTTTGTCTTTCTTGGTGGGAATAAAAGTGATTGTTTTAAATTTTCTTCTTTATTTTTTTCTTAATTTATTTAATATATTGCTATAGTAAAATTTGCTATGAGCAGGTCATGGTAAAGTTTATCCTGCTTCTCAAAGTAATATTTTTTACAACAGAGCTAGTTAGGCTACATTAGAATAATAAAGAGATAATTAGCATATATCAAATTTATTTACCATTTTTGAATGGAAAATATTGTATATCATGTATTGTTACCATTTTGTAAATTTTTTCACCTCATTCTGTCCAAAGGTAAACAGTCAAAATCTAGTGTCTGTTTCTCTTAAAGTAAATGTATTCAAATGTCTATTGGTTTAATAACACTTGAGAAAACACATTTAAAGTTGTGACACCATCATTGCAGATAACAGCATCAGGAATCACTGTCACACAACTTCAATGCTTTTGCTAATTAGCAACATTTGTGAGAACCTGGTCATTTCCAGCAATTTGCTCTTTTGATTAATGTCTTGAAAGTAAAGCAAGCTGTTAATTATGTTAACAACCAATTCCTTGGGAATCATCATTATCCATTTTAATGGACTGACAATTATTATTAATCAAACCCAGAGACCTGAAGTGTTACATATTGGAAAACTCAACTTTGCTGTGAATCAGGGGATAAGATATGTGTGAAAGCAAAGAATGACAGAAGAATTGCCTTCATTTGTTTTTTTATGAAGAAAGTAGGTATTTTCCTAATTATGTAAGTTGTCCTTTGATTGTAGTATTCAGTTAAGCCTCCTTACATGATGCAAAACAGCTAGCTACAGAGAGGAAAAAGTAATTCAAAATCAGTTGTTTGGCATATAGCGATAAAGTAAAAGAACGTTAGACAGAATTCAGCAAGAAACATAAAAACAAACAAAACCTGATATTGTAGGCATAAATTCAAGAGAAAATTTCTTTCAAAGAAGAAAGAAACTAGAAAAGACTTAGAAAAGAGAACATAACACTTTTTGTATTTTTCTTCCTGCCTTTACCCTCTATCATTTGCTACTTCTATTTATTTGTTTTTTGTAAGTAGATCAGGGGTCAAATG
Source organism: Cynocephalus volans (assembly GCF_027409185.1). Lineage (NCBI taxonomy): Eukaryota > Metazoa > Chordata > Mammalia > Dermoptera > Cynocephalidae > Cynocephalus > Cynocephalus volans. The sequence goes on from NC_084468.1 coordinate 16,909,754, forward strand.
ACATTCAAACCACTGATTTGGACAATGTCACATGCATTAGTTCCTTGTCCTGTAGTCACAGGCTTAATGATGATAGATATTTTAATACACTTGAAAAATACTCTAGTGCAAGATTATTATTATATCCCATTTTGCATGTTCAGTTAACAGATCGTTATCATTAGCATTCATTCATTCATTCGTTCATTCAGTGCTAATTATTGACCTACTACTTTGTGAAAGGCACCAGTTATAAGTGCTGCGGATACAGAGATGTCAAGAAGGACAAGGCCTTGCCCTCAAGAAGCTCATGGTATGTTGAGAGGAGAATAGCAAACACATAAGTAAGAGAATACATGCATAACTCAGGTAACTCTAATTTGGTGGTAAGAATTGTAAAGAAAATAAAAAAGGGCAATGGGATAGAAACACAAGAGTGGACAGGAAAGGAGTGTTCATTTAGATGTGATAAGCTGGGGAAGATTCCTTAAAGTGGTGACATATGCTCATAAGCCTGAATGACTAAAAGAAATCAACTAGGCAAAGATCTGGGGGAACAACATTCTGGGCAGAAGGTGCTAGCACAAAGACTGAAATGCAGAAAGGGATGTGGAGTGTTTGAGGGGCTAAAAAGAGACCTGCGGGCTAGTAGTACAGTGATCAATAACATGGACAGTGATGAAACTGGAACTGTAGACAGGCAAGGACCAGATCTCAAGGGGTTTCATGAGACGTAGGAAGAGTTTATTCAGACTGCATTGGAAAGCAGGCGGCAAGGTTAACAGCTCAGTGACAGGATCTGAAATTAACACATTCCTAAGAGCAAAGGTTTCTCAAATGAATAAAGGCAGAGACCATTGATGGTACATACACGGGAGTAGGTTCTAAAATCAAATCATATGTTTCCCCCATCGTCCTTTTTCAACAAAACACTTTTAACATGTAGCATAAATGATTTTGGCTTTGAATTACTAGACATATAACTTATCGAATACTCTTTTCTCTGTGAAACTGATTGATTGCTCAAAAATGTCTTCTCAGTCATATGTTGGAATAATCATCCATCCTAATCAGTTTGTCTCCAACGTAAAAAGGAAGTTTTATGGTCATATATTCAGGGCTCTCAGCACAGATGGAATGTTAAAATATGACAAAGACTGGGGGTCCTCATACGTTAGGCAAGAACTGTACCTGAGGTCTCATTATCAGCTGATTTTCTACCTATAACTACCACTTCCTTGAGGAGTTTGGCCTCCAAACTTACTCTTTCTCTTTGCATCACTTGCTTAAGATTCAGAGGTCCATGGTAAGCATATGACTGCCTATTATTAGGAAGAGGCCTAGTGGGAGTTTGGAGATGTTACTGGTGGTTAAAAAATGATAAATTCCCATGAAATCCTTTATTTAACACATAAACAGGTTACATCTGGAATTGTAGAAGGACTTGCTCTAGATACTTGAGCTAATTTCAGGCTGGAACATAACTAGAACTTAGGTTATCTGTTAAGTCATGTATTCTCTATTATAGTATTGGGTCTATTCTGCTTTGTATTTATGGAAACCCAGGTTTGTACATCCATCTGTGAGAGCTTCTTCCAGGAACTTTGCCCTTCCTTATTAATGTGAAGAATAAGTCAAATGGTCACCTTAGCCTATGTCTATTGATCAAAATTTAAAACAGGCAAAAACCACTATAACTTTTGTAGCTCTGAAGATCTTAGGAAAGAATTTTATGTAATATATATGCACACACACATGCTCACACACATTCTCAATGCTATATAGGAATTAGAATTTTTGAGCTTTTCATTGACTTTGCCATAGATCAATGTTTCAGAGTAAAATAAATAAAATGAATAAGAATCTCAGAAAAGTTCTGAAAAAAGTGTTGAACCCAATCATGAAACAATGTGCTATTATACTTGATATATGTTCCCCCCCCCCCCCCCCGGCTAGAACAAAATTAGATTTCAAGTTGATATCTGGATAACATATAAGCATTGGGAAGCATCGGGACAAGTTTTTCTTCAGTGCTACTAGTAATGAGTGTGGTGTAGATGAGAACTAGATTAATGTCTTGCTTTTGTAGGAAAAAAAAAAAGAGACTGGGATGTAGCAGTCCTGGCTGCTAATTTGGGGCATATCCTAGCAGCTATGTCTTCTAGGAGAAAATATTGGATAGCTCTAAGTCCTCAATTATCCTTTGTAAAATGAGACAATTGGGATAGCTTTCTAAAATCCCTCTTTACTGCTATAATTCTATGATGTTTCGTATGTGAGAAAGGTATTGGATTGTCAAGCTGGGCCTAACTCTGCCACCAATGAGTTGTGTGGCTTTGTACACATCTCCTTCCTCTCTGAGCTCCAGACTTTTATCTGGAGAATAAAAGATTACGACTTGCAATTTCCCTTGTAGATTAAAAATTTAATTTAATGACTACAAAAAAGAAAAGGCCTTCTGCATTATGCTTTTTTCCTAATGACAAGATGACTTTGTGCTGTAGCTGTTTCCCAGATTCTTTGGCCATTAAATTGTGTGGCTTTATAGGGTGAGCAGCTGGGTTTTGTGTCCATACCATAGACACCATAGATACCATAGACAGGATAATGTACAGACAGTAAAAAAAAATTATATTTTTTGTATGCTTAAAAAAAATCGTATTGAAATATATTGAACCTCTAATTAATCAGACTTTATTTTAATCAATTGACAATTCCTGAATACAGTAATTAAAATAGGTACTAATGCTCTTTTAAAGGTGTAAAGTTATTTAAAGATAAAAAGGCATATGTATCTTTTCTAATTACAATAATATTAAATATTGTGTTACAGACTTTGGAACTACAGAAAAATGTAAAATATAACTGGCTTCTAATTCTATCACCTATAGGCAATTTGCATTATCATATTCCAGCACTTCTCTTCTGCATTTTTTATGTTTGGTTACTTTGAATTTTAATATAAATGCTTAGTACTATATTCAATAAAAATATTGGGATTCTTTTCAATGGATCAACATTATTTTAAATGTTTTAAAGATCTTTCTAAGCAGTAAAAAAACACTAACCCTTCATTGTTTAATTTTTTCTATTTTATTTTCTATGATTCTAAATTATTATTTTATTATGTCTAAATTATTTTTTATTATTTTATATTTTAGAATTTTCGTATTGTATCATATACAATTCATTTATGAATTTAGCATTTACTGAGCACTTTGTAAGTTTCTATGTGCCTGGCAGAGTTTTAGGTTCTAAGAGACCCAGTGAAGAATAGTACATAGTCCCTGTCCCTGAAGAATTTAGATCGTAGCTAGGGAAAAACCATGCAAAGAATGTAACAGGTATCATTTAAATAATAATAACAACAAAAGCCTAGGATGATGGAAAAAACTTAAATCTATCTAGTCATATTTGGGGAAGAAAGCAAAGAAGTAAAGTTAGAACTGCATGTGAAATAAGAAATAGGAATTTATCAGACCAAATATGTGGAAAATGCACGTATATGCAAACAGTAAGTCCACCATGATCAGGGAAATGTTTAGACTGTCCCAGAGCTGAATCAAAGATTTAGTGGGAAAATGATTGGTAATGAGCTAATAAAATAAGCTAGAGCCAACCAGACAGCCATGTGTATCATCATGCTAAAGGATTTTGGAAAATATCTAATAATAAAACTGACAAAGATAACATTTATTGCATGTTTCCTCTGGGCCATCTATTGTGCTAACCACTGAATCCTCTGGGATTGCTACTATTACTATCCTCTTCTCAGAGATGGGAAAACCAAGTCAGAAATAGAATAATTAACTCAGTTGCACACAAGTCATGGAAAATCTAGAGCTCTAACTTAGTGCCACCTGACTGCATTTCACTGTCATCACCAATGTGCTTAGCCAGAGCTCCATAGGCTATAGTACAGCATCAAAGAATCAGAAAGGAAATGGCAAGACCGTGTTTTACCAAGACCTACGAGGAAGGAAATATTTGCTCCATCCTCTAGCAATCTCCCTTGCCTCCTATATTGTAGCATCCGTGAATTACAATAAAGAGAAGTCCTTGATTTATGTTTAGCTGAGTTTGCTTCCCAGAATATGTCTAGAGAAAGTTCTCTGCAATTGCTTAAAGCTTTGTTTTTTGACCGTAGGCCAAGGAAAGTGCTTTTCTCACCAACTTCCTTCACTTATTTATTAATTTATTTTTTTCACTCGATCGTTAATCAGATAGTCTCATTTCTCCTGTGATATCCTTTTATTTACAGCAACACTAATATTTTGTGTAATGGCTTCACCCATGGCTATTACAGAATGTTTAACTCATATTAATCAAGTGCCGAATGTTATAATTTCAGGATGAAGCCTATGCCTTACATATGGACTTTGACTAATGAAAAGGACCCTGAAATGTCTGTTAGCATGAAAGTGACAGGACCTCAGTGGTCGATTGGCAGGAGCTAGAGGCTCTGAGTGAGTGTCTTGGAACCTTTGACTAATGATCTATTTATCAGAGACCAGGATATTTGGGTAAAACTTTTTAAATCCCCTAAAGTTAACCTCAACTCAGAGTCTTCTTACTCTTCCTCTGTTTTCAAAACCACTCAGAGTATTTGTTGTACTTTGTGGGCTCTATCGATTGTTGTAGACATAGACATGTGAATACTTGGCAAATACCCAAGAGAAAGCAATGGAAGTGATTAAAGGGTTGGGAAATAAGTTATGAAGGAAAACCAAGGAAGCCAGGGAAAAGTGAAGAAGACAGGGTGCTTAATAAATCTTTATGTTCTGGAAGGGATGTCTTACAGGTGGAGGCAATGAATATTTTACCTCCCTTCCCATTAAGACCAAGGGAAAAGAAGTCACGCTAGTGCTGATGTCTGAGGGATTATGGTGAGATAGATAGACTGACTTACATCTCTCTCTCTGTATAGAGAGAGAAATACGTATCTCAAGCAAACTTTATCATCAAGGCAGAAAGAAAGAGTGTCATAGAATCTCCTCTGAATTTTTTTAACATGGTAATTTATTCAATTTAATTAATAGAGCATCAACATATGACTCAAGAGCACAAGTACTATGGAGATAAACATAAAAAGCCACACAGTTGTTTGTAGAAAAAAAAAAAAAAAGGAGAATATGGAGTCATAATGTCCTGAATAAGTGCTAAAATAGAGATAACAAAAGGGAAGGTGGCAGCATGATAAATCCTATACATAACTGTAAACTTAATATTGGAATCAGGGGCTAGAGTTAAACAAGTGGGAGTTACCAGGTTACAGGTGATATTTTGAGAAAATAGGAATGAGTGAGATCTCCAATGGATACTCAATAAATACTGAATATTTGTTTTAGTAAAGTTAATGATATGATCAGACCCTGGATTATCTGTTTTGTAATTATACAAAGAAGATTTTTTTTCCTCAGGAAACCCATATATACAAATATTGTACGTATGTATTTTATTTTTAATGTATGCTTTCTTAGTTTTTTTGTGCAATAATAGGTATTAAGAGATAAGGAAAAAGTAGTGTTGGTAATTCTAAGTAGAATCTCTACAAACTTATGCATTGGCACCCAGACAACGTATGTTGAGATCCTTCTGACGTTGAATCCATGGAACAGGTGAAATGGTGGTTAAGAATTTATGGCTCAGTTCCTTCCTTTCCAAGAACTGATAATCCACCTGGGAGAGAAAACAAACATTTACAATATGCAAAGTGGTAAAAGAACACACATTATTTTAACACATGGCACCAGAATTCCTACGGTGGGAGGAGTCTCTTTTATTTATATAGCTAAAAAAAAAAAAAAAATGAGACATCTCCCTTTCCAATATTGGGAAAATCATTGTAACATATAGTATTTGAGATCTTCTGCTAGAGAGCATAAGAACATACGAACTTTGCTTTTGCTTCTGAAGGAAAAAGTGTAAGTGAGGAGGGAGGAGGCTGACAAAAAAGGTCCAAAAAAAGGATAGAAAAGGGTAAATGATCTGTTTTAATAAAAAAAAAAAAAAAGCCAAGTACTGTGATGTTCAGTGTTAATATTGGGGTGCTTCAAGTCAATTTAAAATTGCCTCTGTTGATAAACTTCTTCTCTATATTCCAGCTAAACAAAATAAGTGTTCTCAGTATGACTTTCAACTGTTAGCAATGACACATGAGGGAATCCAGATTAAACCTTCTTTTGAGAATTTAAAAAAAGACAGACAATTTTTTTTTTTTTTTTCCTGCTCAAAGGCATTGGAAAACTTAACAAGGCAGAAAAGATAACAATGCAGGGATTTAGTAGAAGATGGTCTTGTGCTTGTTTTAGTAGCACTTACCAATTGCAGAAGAGACTACTGAAAGCTTGAGAAATTGATCAGAGTTCTTGAGACCCCCATGAGCAAAAGGATTTGAAATTTAGAGTCCAAGGACTACCAGAGATGGGTAAGATAAAGTCCACACACTCTAGATGGGACGTTGAAAGACTGCATTCTTAAAGAAGAAGTGAACTGGAAGTAGGAAAATGCCGGAATAGATGAGATTAGCTTCAACACATATCAATCCCTAAAATCAGACTTCTGTCACATGAAATCACCAGCACCTCTAGCCTCTGATAGAACCAAGCATACATCTTCTCTGAGTAAATATAGAATTATCCCATGTTTTGAATTATTTTTACAATTTGTTCACACACAATATCCAGCAATCTATAAAAAATCACCAGACACATAAGGAAACAACTTAACTCTAAAAAATACCGACAGGGACTCCAGATAATGGAGTTAGTTGGTATAGGCATTGAAGTAACTACACTAGTGCATTTAACATGATAAAAGATGAGATTGAGAATATGAGAATTATTTTTAAAATTATTTTAAAAATAAAAGAACCAAATAGAAATACTAGAACTGAAAGAAGCAATATCAGAAATTAATAACTCAATAGATTGGCTTAATGGAGGACTTGACTTATAAGAAGTTAGAATACTGTAGATAATGGATCAAAAGAAATTCCAAAAATAATGGAGAAATGTAAAAGAGAGAATAAAAGATATAGTGAATACAGTGAGGAGAAATAGCATGTGTAATTGAAATTCTAAAAGAAGAAGAGAAAAAAATGGGACAAAAATACGTTAGAAAAATGGGAGAAAAATTTACAAACTTTATTTTAGTTGGAATAGGGAGGAGTATTTTACTTTTTATTCTTTTTATTTATATTGTAATTTATTTTTTTATTGAAACATAAATGATTACAGATATCTGTGGGGCACTGCATTGAATATCAGTATTTGTACTCAATATGTAATGCTCAAATCATGATAATTATTATATTCAACATTACACGATGTAATAATTTTTTCGTGGCTTTTTACTGATTTCTCACTAACGCTCCTCCCCCTCTCCCTTTCCCAACTCTGGTAACCTCAATTCTGTACTCTCCTTCTGACACTTTAATGTGTTATTGTGATCACAATCCTTCCTTCCTTCCTTCTTTTTCTTTCTATAAATTTGTGTGAATTTTTGTTCTCTTTTTTTAGCTCCCAATTATGAATAAAGACATGCAGTTTTTCTCTTTGTGTGCCTAGCTTATTTCACTTATATTTTTCTGTAAGTTCATCCCTGTTGCTGCAAATGGCATAATTGCATTCTTTTTTATGGCTGAGTAGTATTCCATTGAGTATATATACCACATTTTCCTTATCAAGTCATCAGTTGATGAACATTTAATTTGGGAACAACTCTTGACTATTGTAAATAGAGCTGCAATAAACGTGGGAGAGCAAGTATCCCTTTGACATGATGATTTCCATTCCTTTGGGTATATACCCAGCAGTGGGATTGCTGGATCGTATGGCAGTTCTATCTGTAGTTGTTTGAAGAACCTCCATACTATTTTCCATAATGGCTGCACTAATTTACAGTTCCACCAACAGTTTAGGATGGTTCCCCTTTCTCCACATTCTCTCCAGCATTCGTTATTCTCTGTCTTTTTGAAAATGGTCACTCTAACTGAGGTGAAATGTTATCTTCATGTGGTTTTGATTTGCATTTCCCTGATGATTAGTGATGTTGAGCATGTTTTTATATGTGTCTTTTGGCCATTTGTATATCTTCTTTTGAGAAATGTCTATTCAGCTCATTTGACCATTTTTTAACTTGGTTACTAGTTTTATTAGTGTTAAGTTATTAGAGTTCACTGTGTATTCTGAATATTAATCTGTTGTCAGATGCATGGTTTGCAAATGTTTTCTCCCATTCTGTAGGTTGTCTTTTCACTCTACTAATTGTTTTTTTTTTTGCTGTGTTTTCTTTTTAGTTTGATATAATCCCATTTGTTTATTTTTTTGTTGTTGTTGCCTGTGATTTTGGGGTCTTACTCATAAAGTCTTTGTCCAATCCTACTTTGGAAGTGTTTCCTTTTTGTTTTCTTTTAGGAGTTCTGTAGTTTCAGGTCTTATATTTAAGTCTTTAATCCAATTTGAGTTGATTTTGCTATATGGTGAGAGGTATGGGTCTAGTTTCGTTCTTCTACTTATGGATGTCTAGTTTTCTCAGCACCATTTATTGAAGAGGCACTCTTTTTAACATTGTACTTTCTCATTCCCTTTGTTGAACAGCAGTTGGATGTAAATAGATGTATTTATTTCTGGGATTTCTATTCTCTTACATTGGTCCATGTGTCTGCTTTTAAGTCAGTAACATGCCGTTTAGTTACAATAGTGTTGTAGTATAATTGTTAGGTGGTGTTATACCTCGGACCTATTTATTTGTTTGTTTGTTTGTTTATTTATTTATTTGCTCGGGATTGCTTTGGCCATTAGGGTGTTTTGTTGTTCCATATGAATGTTAGGATTATTTTTTTCTATTTCAGGGAAGAATGTCATTGGTATTTTGAAGGTGATTGCATTGAATCTGTACATTGCTTTCGGTAGTATGGACATTTTCACAATGTTCATTCTTTTATCCTAAGAAGATGGAATGTCTTTCCATCGTTTTATATCATCTTTAATTTCTTTCAGCAGTGAATTGTAGTTCTCATTATAGAGATCTTTTACCTCTTTGGTTATATTGATTCCTATGATTTTTTGTTTTTGGTTTTGGTTTTTTGGGGGTTTTTTTGGTGATTATTGTAAATGAGCTTGCTTTCTTAATATCTTTCTATGATAGTTCACTGTTAGAGCATAAAAATGCTACTGACTTTTACATGTTGACTTTGTATCCTGCAACTTTACTAAAATTGCTTTTCAGCTCTAAGAGATTTTTAGTAGAGTCTTTAGGTTTTTCCACTTATAGGGTCATGTCATGTACAAACAGGGACAGTATGGCTTCACCTCTTCTGATCTTGATGCCCTCTACTTATTTCTCTTACCTGATTACTCAGGCTAGTATTTCCAATACTATATTAAATAGGAGTTGTGACAGTGGGTATCCTTATCTTCTTTCTGTTCTTAAGGGAAAGACTTTCAGCTTTTCCACATTCAGGATGATATTCATTGTAGGCTTGTCATATATGGCTTGCATTGTATTGAGATATTTTCCTTGTATACCCAATTTGATGTGAGTCTTTACCATGAAGAGATGTTGAATTTTGTGAAATACTTTTCTTGCATATATTCAGATCATCCTATGGTCTTTGTTCTTGATTTTATTGATGTGATGTATCACATTTATTTCCTTGCATGTGTTGAGCCATCCTTGCATTGCATCCCTGGGATATATCCCACTTGATCATGGTGTATAATTTTTTCTGATGTTCTGTTGTATTCTTATTGCTAATATTTTGTTGAGTGTTTTTGCTTCTATGTTCATCAAAGTTATTGGACTATAGTTTTCATTTTTTATTTTTGTATCTTTGTCTGGTTTTGGTATCAGTGTGTTGCTGGCATCGTAGAAAGAGTTTGGAAGAATGGCTTCCATTTCAATTTTTTGAAATAGTTTGAGAAGGATTGGTATTAATTTTTCTTTAAATTTTTCATAGAATTCCTCATTAAAATTTCATAGGATAGCAGTAAAGCCATTAAGTCCTAGGCTTTTCATTGTTGGTGATTTCTGATTACTGCTTCAATCTCATTGCTTGCGATTGGTCTGTTCAGGTTTTCTATGTCTTTTTGGTTCAGTATTGGTAGTATGTGTCCTCTACGTTCCTTTCTTTCCCTTTTATTATTTGTCTTTGTTTGTCCTTGATTTTTTGAGGTGGTATGGTATGATTTCTTTCTCTTTCTCATTTGCATTTTTGTTCTGCCAGTAGTATTTGTTCTTTCTCAGGTATTCATGGTGGTGATTATTTTTGAGGGGGATTCCAGGTGTAGGACTCCCTTAAGGATTTCTTATAGAGCTGGTCATGTTCTGGTAAACTCCTTATTTGTCTGGGAAATACAGTATTTTCCCTTCACTTCTGATGGATAGCTTTGCCATATACAGTATTCTTGGCTGGTTGTATTTTTTTTTTTAGTACTTTGAATATATCATTCCATTCTCTTCAGGACCATAAAGTTTCTTCTGATAAATCTGTTGTCAGTCTGATAAGGACTCCCTTATAGGAGATTTGATGCTTTTCTCTTGCTGTTTTTAGGATTCTCTCTTTGTGTTTGAATTTTGACAGTTTGACTACAGTGTATCTCAAAGAGGACCTTTTTTGACTGAATCTATTTGGGGACCTTTGAGATTCTTGTATCTGGAAATCCATATCTCTACCTGTACCTAGAAAGTTTTCTGCTATTATTTTATTGATTATGTTTTCAATGCCTTTTCCTTTTTCCTCCTTTGCCCAAACACCCATGATTCAAGTGTTTGTGCACTTAAGGTAGTCTACTAGCCCTTCAGATATTTTTCTTTTCTTTAAATTATTTTTTCTTTCTTTCTTTCTTTTTCTTTTTGTTTGCTTGGTTATTTTGAAAAGATGTCTTCAAGATAAGAAATTCTTCTCTTCTGCATGCTCTAGCCTGCTGCTTACACTGTCAAATATAGTTTTTATTTCATTGAATAAGTCTTTCAGTTCCAGGAATTCTGCTACATTTTCAGTGATATTTAATTCTTCACAAATTTCCTCCTTCATTTTCTGGATTATTTTCTCATTTCATTATGTTGTCTAACTGAGCATCTCTCTGACCCTCTTTAAAATTGTTATTCAGAATTCCCTTTCAGATATTTCAATGTTTTCCTGTTGATTGGGGTCTGGAATTTGAGAATTATAGTGTTCCTTTGGTAATGTCATATTTTCTTGGTTTTTTTTTTCATATTTCTAGTGTCTTTATGTTGATATCAGTCATCTTGTGCTTGCTTCTTCTATTACTCTGGGTGGTTTTTGAGGAGAGAGACTCACTCCTATAGATTTTTTATATATTTCCCATTGGGTGGAGTGTTTTAGTTTTGGTTCTGGATAGACTCAGTACTTCTGGGTAGACTCAATATTTCCAGGGGATGCTAGCAGCTATGTATTTGGCTGGGGTTGTGTGCTCAGCTGGGACTTCACATGTAGGCAAAGGCCGTGTGGGCAGCCAGGCTAACTGTATTCATTGAGGCAGCTGGATGGTTGTGCCCACATGTGCAGGTGGGACTACATGAGTGGCTGTGGCAGCTGGGACTATGCAGCCAAGAGGATGTCTGTGGCCATGTACATAGCCAGGGTGGCTGGGACTATGTAGGCAGCTGGATTGCTTGGCCCATGCTGGTGTGTGGGGCTGCACAAGTAGCTGGACAGCAGGGCTTACATGGACAGGTGGGGCCACATGGGAAGCTGGGTGGTTGGGCTCAAGTGGGCAGGTGAGGTTGCAAGGGCAGCTAGATGGCTGAGCCCATGCACATGGCTGGGCCATGAGCGTGGTTGGATGGTTTCTGTGGTAGGATCAAGGGGGTGGGTGGATCCATGCTGGCAACTGGGCAGACAGGGTCATCTTGATAGCTAGAAGACTGGAGCCACACAGGTGGCTGGTAGACTGGAGCTGCATAGGTGGATAGTGCAGACAGTGTGGGCCATGCAGTGTAATACACAGCAAAAGATAAACTCCTGTGAGTGGAAGAATACTACTTCTCTGGGACTAGACAATGGCACAGGCAACCATGGTTGTGTGTGTGGGGAGGGGTGGGCTGGGGCAGGACAGGAGGAGGGCTACCACTGGGAAGTACTCATGGCTGAGCAGATTCTTTCAGACACAAGGGAGAATTCCTCCTAGATGATCATGGTTTGGGAGATGTGGCAGTGGATGAAGCTGTGTATCTCTTTCTCCTCTGCATCACCCTGTTTGTTTTTTGTGCTCTATGGTGTCCTCACCAGACTCCTGCTGCCCTCCCATGCTCTTCCACTGATGCTCTCTCCCATACTTAGCTGACCTTTCCTTACTCTGGTCCCTTTCTGTGGTAGGATCATGCATTGGGCAACTCTAGTTCACCATCTTCTACACCATTTTCAAGACATTAAGTCACAGCCTAAAAATAGCTCCATAAGATTTCGGAGTCCATACTCAATATAATAAGTACAATCAAACATATTTATCTCACAAACTACAACAATAATTCATAGACATCTTACTAAAACAACTGACCAAACACATTGAAAGTTGAAGAAAATGAAGACTGCTTAAATAACTCAGGACTTTATGAACAACATGTGGAATTTCTGCTATGAAGCTGCAGACACCGTGTCAGTGCCCAGTCTTTCTTTACAGCCCCCTCCTTCTAACAACAGTCTTTCTTTATAGCCCTCTCTGAGAGAGAAATTCACAGAAGAGGGAGTTGCAGAAAGGGATTTTCAAACTCTGTGTATGAATTCCTGAACAGACCTCTGAGTGACTCAAGCATAAAAATGACAAAAGTTGATATCTAAACACTGATCTGAAATAGCACCTGGGATTCAGGTTAGGCTCTAGGAAACACACAAGTGAGGCAGACCAGATTTGTACTTCAAAGGCTGTGAAAACTAAATTGACACTTAAACCACAGTCCACAAAAGTAGACAAATATATGCATTCTAGACCTAAACAAGTTTACTAACTTCTAAATAGAAGATTTAAGTAGAAGCCAGAGTGTTACAACATAAATATTTATAATGTACAGCATAAAGTCCAAAATTAATCATTATAGTAAGAACCACTGTAATCTTAATATAAATGAAAAAAGACAATCAATAAATTCCAGCTGTGAGATGACATGAATACTAGAATTATCTGACAAGAATTTTAAAGCCATAATGATTGTGGCCCCTGTCCTCACAAAATTCATAGTTTTAGGTTTAACTAACTAATGATGTAATGGTATTTGAAGACGGTGCCTTTGGGAGGAAATTAGGGTTAGATGAAGTCATAAAGATGGGGTCCTGGTATGATGGTTATTAGTGCCCTTATAAAAAGGAATACCACAGAGCTTTCTCTCTCTCTTTTGCTCTGCCATGTAGGAATACAGTGAGAAGGTAGCCCTCTGTAAGGTAGAAATAGTCCCTTCACCAGTGCCCAACTATGCTGGCACCCTGATCTTGAACTTCAGCTTGCAGAACTGTGAAAATGAAATTTCTGTTGTTTAAGTCATTCAGTCTATGGTATTTTGCTACAGCAGCCCAAGCAGACTAAGACAAGCAAGTATCACAAGAATGTTTGAGCAAGTAATTACAAACCCTCTTGAAACAAACGGGAAAAAAAATAAAAATTCTCTTAAGAAAAATAGAAGACATAAGGTAGAACCAAAAGAAAAATTTAAACTGAAAGATACAATAATAAAAACAACTATAAAAAAAAGAGAAAGAAACAACACTGGGTGTTTTCATTAACAGAATGGAGGTGACATAAGAAAATATTAGTGAACTGAAGACCTGTCAAAATACATTGTCCAATGTAAAAATTACAGAGAAAGCATACAAAAACAAAAAGTGAAAAGAAACTTGGAGATTACAGAGACCTCAGGAACAATAACAAAATATTTAACATTAATATGATCAAAGTTCTAAAAGGAAAGGAGAAAATGTTGGACTGAAAAATATCTGTGTGATATTAGCACAAGGAGACATATATATGTAGAAAAACAGAAGAGAATAGATTTCAGAAACAGAGCATGCATATAAAGTCAATTGATTTTTGTCAAAATTACCTTTGTGATCTTGTGGTAAACAGTCTTTTTCTTAGACAGATATCCAAAATAATGTCTATAAAGAAAAAAAAATAATAAACTTATTTCATCAAAAAAAATTTAATTCTGCTTTTGAAAGGCACTGTGAAGAAAATAAAAAGCCAATCTGGCAAGAAAATATTTGGGGAGAAAACATTTCCAAAACATTTTTCTTTGAAAATACATTATTCAGACTATATAAAACATTTGTTATAAAAATAAAAGCGACCCAATTTTTATAATGGACAAAAATGTGAGCACTCCACTAAAGAAAAAACACAAGTGGCTAATAAGCACATGAAAAAGCACTCAGCAACATTAGTTATCAGGGAAATGAAAATTAAAACCAAAAGAGATATCAATATACTGACTAAAATACTTGAAATTAACAATATCAAGTTTTGGCAAGCATGTAGAGCAACTGAACATATGTGTTGCATCAGGAGTATAAAATGTGAAAAATACTTTGAAGAACCTAAGAACTTCTTTGGGTGTTTCTTATAAATTTAAACATACAATTTCTGAATGACAGAAATCTCGTTCCAAGATGCGTCCATGCAAATACCTGTATAACAATGTTCATAGCAATTTTATTCATATCAGCTCCAAATTGGAAACAATCCAATTGTCTATCAATACATGGATAGATAAATTGTGTAATTTATTTAATCAAATTACTAATCAACAAAAAAGGAACAACATGTATGAATATCAAAAATTTTATGATGGGTGAATGTAGAAATTTGCAAAAAAGTACACACTGTATTTTTCCATACATATGAAATTCTAGAGCAGGGAAAACTAACTTATAGTGGCAGAAAGAAGATCTGCATTTGCTTCATCTGCAATGAGCTACGAAGATTGATATAAAAGAGGGCAAGGAACTTTTTGGGTGATAGAATGTTGTATCTCTTGACTGTATCGTTAGATAAAATAGTCTCCATTTTTCAAAATTCATCAACTTGTACATTTAAATGAATACGTTTTAGTGAATTTAAATAATGCCTCAACCAAGTTGTATATACATATCTATGTATCTATATGCATAAATATATATATATAGAAACACATAGAACTTGATAAGTGTGTGTGTGAATGTGTAGTCTCATAGAAAAAAAGAAAATTAAAATTTATCAGTGTTAAATAATGAAAGATTTTTATAGAAATATAATTATTCTAGAATGTCCACTACTACAATGCACTACCCAAAATAAGAAAACTAAATAATTGTCACAGAATTAGATACATTGAAAATCCTAAAAATAATTATTGCATTACCTTAGCCTCAATTATACATTCATTGGCCTCCATAAATTTTTATCTTAAAATAACTATTAAAAGTAGTAAGGAATATACTGTTTAGAGACACTTATAAGTGCAACTGATGTAGTGAATTCTTACTTTCTAAGGCAAGCAATTTTCTCCTGATGTGACAATTTTGTAAACCTGAATTCTTATTTTAAGATGCCCTTAAATTCAAATATATGTTATGTACTATAGACGCATATGGAAATAATATATTACATTTTCTTCTGCAGCCAGAAAGATGATTATCAAAATTAATATCCTTTTGTTAAAAAAAGAAAAGTCAAAATAAGCTGCAGGATTAGCTTTCATGAAGCTGTTGCTTCACTATTAACATGGCTGTGATATTATTTAACAGGCACATTTTTACATCTTAATTGGTTATTAAATATAGGGGGCAAAAAGGAACTGCAAATTTGATGTAAATGATATTTGAGAAGTGTGTTCTTTAGTGACAATTAATTATTTCAGTTCTTGATAATTTTCCCAGATCTCTAGAGAAAGATGGGGAAAAGTCTATTTCCTTTTTCTTTTTTCTTTTTTTTTAACATCTGTGGTTGGGTGAATGTTCCTTTTTAAGTGAAATTGTGTTACTGATTTCCCAATCCCCAAAGTTTGAGAGTTTTTTTTTATTTCTTAAAAGTAACTTGAATTTTAAAGATAATTTGAGATTTCCAGGTCATCAAATCTCCCCCATGTTTTCTTTTGTACAAACGCAGTAAATGCCCTGAAAAAAATGAAAAACAAACTCGAAACATGTAGACAAAAGTTAGGCATCACTATTAGTTTGTAGCTAGCAATGGTACGTATTCTGCAACTCACGTTCTTACTTCAAACAGATTTATTAACAATATTTGAAGGGCTTAATAATTTTCAAAGAAAAATATTGCCTCTGGGAGTCAAGGACCTTTTGTGTTGCAAGCCAAATCTGTCTTCTGCATTCCAGATACCTCTCAACTTTCTGATGGGAATTCTGCAACATGCCGTTTTTATTAAGGTTAAGAATTATTGGATCAATATGAATGTAAACCCCCATTTAAAAAAAATAATTAACAATACTTACTTGGAAAACATTTATTTTACTTCCCAAGTACCATTTGTTCTTCATTGAAACAGTTTTAAATTTCATGTGGCTCTGCAGAGAGCACTTTCTGTGCTGGCTAGCAATCATGGTAGTGAACCCATTGAATCTAGCCAGCAGTCCGCTGTTCAGCAAATACAAATCATGATTCTTTGTTTTGCCTTTCTCCCACTGACTCAGGAAAAATATCATAGGAAAAGTAAACATGAATAATTTCATCCCCTCCCAATCCACATTTTCCCTTCACCTAACCACAGACCCATTGCAAATATCACAAATCTTAGTGTATGTTGAATATCTTGCTCACTTTCTAATTAAAGGTAGCTGACCCGTTCCCCAGGAAGTGCAAAAACTCTTCAGGTCCTAAAAAGAAATGACTTTGAAATCAAAGAGCTAGTAAATAAGTCAGATTGGGGCCCAAAGCAATTATCATTACCAGAAGTATCTTGTTAAAAATCTATCTTGAGTTGGCTAGTTTTGGTCTTCCAGTAATTGAGAGGCAGAGAGATAGCAATTTCAATCCCAAACATATAAAAGGCAATTTCTACATATTGTAATGACTTTTAGATAAGGGTATTTATGCTAGGAATGCCTAAACAGCAACAGTGTCACTCACAAAAAAATCTGTGGGAAGTAAAATGATTTTATTTTAAACTGCATATAAATAATTCCAATAATACTTACATTATCAGTCATTTTAACTGGTTATATAATACAATTCTATTCAGGATCTGAGTCTTTATTTCCTGCAAAATACTGTGCTTTACATCAGAAGGGAGAGGATTTTCAAGATGATTAAAGCAAAAGGAACTTACAATTTGTAAGAGAGGGAAGGGAACAAAATCCCAGAACTTAAAGCATAAGAGAAATTCCATTAAAAAAAAGTGCACAGGGCCATGGGGCTATAAGGAGCATCTGGACCTGGAGAAAGAAAGAAGTAATGAGGGAGGATTTCATGGAAAAAGTGACACTTGAGATGGTCTTTGCAGGACAACATGGAGGCAGAGGTCTTCTAGAAAGAGGGAAGAATCTAGTTAAAAGCCTGAAGATGGAAGAGCATGAGGGTAGGTTATGAAAGCATGATCCATACTGTTTCAGTGGAGGAAAGAAGGTGAATAAGAAAAAAATAAACAATGTGTCTTCCTTCAATTTGTGACAAATATGTGAAATTTCCTATTTCCAAGATATGGGCAGCCAATAGAATATTTTTAGCAGGGAGTAATAAGAATATACCTACCCGGAGAATAGTAGTTTGGACATGGTAGGGACAGAACATAAGGAAGTTGTGAGTCACTAGAGGTGACTGAAGCAAGAGAAGTGAATGCCAATTAACTCAAATGCCCTTGAAGTAGAGGAAAGGGTTAATGAAAATTGCAAAAATCCATATTTCAATTACGTAAAAGGCATACTATAAATAATTTACAAAATGCTTAAAAAGGGTGAAAGAGAGAAGGGAGAAGTCATTATGACTCAAGGTTTAAGACCCCCCAAATTTGGCAAGATGATTAAATAAAAACAAGTATAGGGAATTTCATTGGGGACATATTTTAAACGAAGTGGCAATATGGATAAAATAAACAAGAATTTATCTCACCCCCACAGCATCAGCCATCACTGATCTAAAGACAAAACCCCCAGAATTACATTTGTTCATTCAGAAATAATTTATTCTAAAACAGGGAGTAATTGAAAATTTTGTATGTATTGTGATATGTACTGAAAACAATAAAATAATGGATAATATATATTTAGGGCTTTTTATCTTCCACAAACTATTCTCAATCATATAATCATTTAATTCCCACAATTATCTTATCTCTATTTGAAAGATAGAAGATCAAAGCATTAGTGGTTGGAAAAATCACCCAAGAACACACAGCTAGTATATACCACAAGCTTGACCAAAATCAATATCTATTTGTTTCCAAAACACAAGCTCTTAGTCTGTGTTATGCTATCTAAATTGCTGTTGTAACCCAAGGCATAACTGTTAATAAAATAGTAACTAGCAGCTATCTTAGAAGACATTGACTATGTAGCTGAGTCTTGAAGGGTGAAAGAAAGGCAGCCAGATTTATGAGAGTGAGAGACAGTGCTGGGAGGGGTGGTCTCCCAGGCAGGGGCAGCAGCCTGTGCAAAGGCCTGGAGATAAGAAACAAGACAACTGGGGAATTGCAATCCATCATGAACCTCATTAGATTACCATAAGAAGTGTCTCTGGGGAAGCAGGCACTGTTATGTCACATTGTCATTACTCATTGAAAATATCAAAAAATTATTAAGCTATATCTCAGTTAAGCAGAGGCTTTAATTAGTCAGATGGCATCTCCTAAAGTATTATTTTTTAATAAGAAAAGAAGAATGGCGTGCATTCAACTCTCTTTCAGACAGTCTTTTGGGTGAGGGCAAAAACAGCCTAAATCCCTCATATATGTGAGGATTGATGAGAATATCTTTGAGGTCCATCAAGAAAGGAAAAACAAATTCTGTTTATTTATTTATGTATTTATGTATTTATTTATTTATTTATTTAAAAGAAGTTTCATGATCTCGGTTAGGGAAGTATTTGAAGTGAAATATGGATGCCATGTCCTTCTGTTTTATCAGGGTTCTTCTGGGGTTGGGATGGTAATGGTAGGTTTGTGGTCTGAGATACTGTGTCATTAAGAGAGACAACAGGAGATACTGGTTAATAACATTGACCCTGGAGACACTGCTTGGGTTTGAATCCTGGTTCTGAGTTTTATGAACTGTGTTTTGACCTGTGGTAAGTTTATTTGTTACCTACTGCCATATAAGAAATTATGCTGAACTGAGCAGCTTAAAAAAACAAACATTTATCATATACCACTTTTGAAGGTCAGGAATCTAGCAGAAGCTTAGCTAGTTGGCTCAGCATATTTCATGAGATCGGAGTCATCTGAAAGACTTGAGAATTCAAACTCATTGCTGTGGCTGTTGGCAAGAAGTTTTGGTTCCTTACTCTGTAAGTCTTTTTGTAGAGCTGGTCATAGACATGGCAGCTGGCTTTTCCTTTTTCTGATGTGAAGGATGAGACGGAGAGAGAGAGAAAGGTGAGAGAGAGAGATATGAGAGAGAGAGAGAGAGAGAGAGAGAGAGAGAGAGAGAGAGAGAGAGAGAGAGAGAGAGAGACCAAGAAAAAAGCCATAGTGTTTTTACAACTTAATTTTGAGAGATACATCTATCACATCTCCCACATACTACTGTTCATTAGAAATTAATCATTCGGTCTGGCCCATACTAAAAGAGAGGGATTAAACTCTACTTCTTTTGTTTTGTTCTGTTGTTTTTTTTGTTTTATTTTTGTTTTTTGGTGGCTGGCTGGTACATAAAATCTACTTCTTAAGGGGTGGAGTATCCAAGAATCTGTGACCATATATTTACACCACTACAAAAAATTAATTAACTTCTCAGTGCGTGTTTCCTCATCTTTAGAATGAAGATATCAATAATATGTACAACACAGGGTTTATGTTATCCAGAGTTCTCCAGAGAAACAGAACCAGGAATATGTTTACCAATAAGATATATATAAAATACACACACACACAAGATTTATTATAAGGAATAGGTTCACATGATTGTAGAGACTGAGAAGCACCAAGATATGCAGACAGCAAGCTGGAGACCCAGGAGAGCCAATGCATAGTTCTAGTCCAAGTCCAAAGGCCTGAGAACCAGGAAAGCTGATGGAGTAAGTTCTAGTCCATAAGCCAGCAGGCTCGAGACCCAAAAAGTATTTATGTTTCAGTTCAAGTCAACAGGCTGGAAAAGACCAATGTCTTATCTCAAGGCAGTCAAGCAAAAGGGACTTCTTGTTACCCAGCCTTTTATTCTATTTAGTTCTTCAGGTTTTTGGATAAGGCCCACCACAATAAGAAGGGTAATCTGTTTTACTTAGTCTACTGATTCCAGAGTTGAACTCAACCAGAAACACCCTCATTGACATACCCAGAATAATGTTTGGCAAAATGACTGGGCACCCA
This sequence comes from Cynocephalus volans, assembly GCF_027409185.1. Classification (NCBI taxonomy): domain Eukaryota; kingdom Metazoa; phylum Chordata; class Mammalia; order Dermoptera; family Cynocephalidae; genus Cynocephalus; species Cynocephalus volans. The sequence continues at coordinate 16,930,202 of NC_084468.1, forward strand.
GTGGCTCAGTCAAGTTGATACAAAAAATTAAACATCACAGCGTTATAAAATAAACTTAATTCGTTGATAGCTTAAAAACTGCTTAGAATAGCACAGAATGAACATTTGTTATAATTACTCTCATTTTGAGATGAAACTGATATCTAGAGAAATAAAATGATTTGCTGTTTAGCAATAACATATTAACTACCAGATCTGTATTTATCATTCCATTATCCTTCCTTTTAGTGTGACCTTAGGAACAGTCAGAAAAGTACCATCCAATCACCCTAAAAGTAAAATAACTTCTGCACTCATTAATGGTGGTATCAGATGTTGACTATATTTACACTTTCCTGCAATCATCATTACCTTCTCCAGGTGATCTCCTCATAAAATGAAAAAGAATTAATTGAACTATTTTAATGAATGATCCTGACACTCTGGGAAGGAGACATATTATGTCGGCCTCACCATAATGTGATTCAACTTCATTGGGTTATTTTTCTCCTTCATAAAAGCACTGAGAATTTAGAGAAGGAAAGCAGAAATGATACATGGATATAGGAAAAAAGGAAGTTTCTCCCAAATTAACTCTGTATCAGAGAATGTGGAGAAATGGTCAAGTTATGTAAACAAAAGGAATACTTGCAGCTCACCTCGTATGTTCTAATCACTGCTCTGAAGTCTTCCACTCAGAAAGGTTGTGTGGGACCAATTAATACAACATGAAGAATTTACGTCGGCAGCTTCCTACTGCACAGGTGTTTCTGAATGCTTTGGTTCTGGTCTCTGAAGAAGATATAATCAAGGGAATGTTTCTCTAAATACATAAAATTTCCCCAAGTCCCAAAGTGCAGGTCCCTCTTGCTTTTGGCAGGCAGTAAGAAGTTTCAGTTTTCAAGCTAAAATTGCTTCTTCAAGGTCTCCAGGTTATTGTGGGATTGTAGTGAAATGAAGACATGCTTTCCATGGAGAGTTTTCCATAAGGTCTTCGTGTACACAAGGAAAACACATCAACATATTAGCTCCCATTGTCTTCCCTAGATCTCTATTGAAGGGAAAAAGTTTATAAAACATAGAGGGAGAAAAAAAAAATGGATCTTTAAGTAGAAAACCAAATAAAGTTTTCTTCTAGGTCATAAGAGCAATGTCAGAATATTCCTTTTTCATATTTTTGAATGTATCATGCCGTTTGAAAAAGTCAGGGCCATGTGGGAAACAGCCAAGCAGAATTGAGTATAATAGTTCGTACATCATATGTGTTTGATAAATGTCTGGTGAATGGACTCATTGACCAATGAAAGATGAAGAAATGTGAAGTTATCATTTGCATTAATCAGACTTATTAAATATGCATCTGTTCTCAGACCTAAACTCTATACCTGAAAAGATCTTTGAAAGACTGCTAGTCAGAATGGTACTAACCTTGAAAAGACATGATGTTTTAGTTGAGGAAAGACAAAATGGTCTACAGTAATGGTTCTTCAACTGTGTTTTACATAATAATCAGGTGGAAAACTTGTTAAAACACGACTTGCAAAGCCCCACCCTCAGAGCTTCCAATTGGCCTGGGAATTTGCATTTTGAATAAGTTCTCAAGGGGTGTCTATCTTGCTGGTCCAGGGATCACACTTGATGAACCACTGGGGGAAGAAGAACGGTCTGGAAGTTCTAACAGGTATTTGTTTTGTTTTGTTTTCCTTTTAAACCAGGGCTTTATTTTTGATACTCTATACCTTGAAAATTGCTTGAACATTAAACTACACAAATATGCTACATATATTTGCACAATCTTTTAAAATTAACTATCATATGTATTTTCAAACTTGATTCTCGAAATGACTCAATGAGTTAGAAAGGACAGTAATTATTACAATGATATTTTTAATAGATGATAAAAAGTTAACCTTAGATGAAATAAAAGTAAACATCTTGAAGACAGTGATCATGTCTCATTTGTAGTTAGAAACCTTACAACTTGAAAATGCGAACAAAGCATATGCAGTGGTCACAAAATATTTCATTAAGTACTTGTAAGTGGTTGAAACAGGGACAAAACAGAGTCATATGACTACAAATTCCATGCTCTTTCCATTTGTTCATCGTACTCTCATAACAGAGTATCTCTGCCCCTAATTTCCCTTCTATATGTATGTAGAGGAATAGACACACAACAACATAGAATGAGGCATGGAGCTGTAAGTTACTTAAAGATAGTGACAATGACGTCTTCATTTCCTACCACATGGGATGATTCCTGACGCCCACATTTGTGGGATTCACTTGCTTGTCTATCTTTCCTCCCCCAACTGCAAAATCATGACTGTATGTATCTGCTATCACAGAATTGCTAGCAGGCCTTGGGCTTGGGGAATAAGCTTCAGGGAAACCACAGGCCAGGGAGGAGAGCCACCTGGGGTTGGGGACATATGGCTCTGGCTTCTTCCTCATGAGATAGAAGTGGCCTCTGCAGACCGAAAGGCTTTGGATGGATAACTGCCAATTCTGCTCGCTGGCAGCTCTAGACGCTGACCCTTGAGCTTGCTCTGCTATGCTTCCAAGTTCTCAAATATCTTCTCATCAAGGGAAGGCTGCTGAATTGAAATGGATTTCCCCATCGCTTGGAGGAAACAGGAAAACCTTGACTTTGACTTCTAAGGACAGCCCCAGAGGGAGGATGCCTAATTAGACCAAGGATCAAACTCCTTCATGCCCTGCCAGAGCGGCCCACTGAGTTTCTGTGGGCTGATGGCCACAGAATCTGTTTTCTGCTCATAGTGGCCTGGCTTCCCAGAGGAAAAGAAAAAAATCATAATGTACTTTATCTTATCCAAATATTTAATAATGTTGGAAGATGTTGTCTGAATCAATAATGGACTAAACTTTGTATTTCTGGAACATACACAAAAAGAAATAGCTCTCATAAGTGTCCCGTTAATCACATCTATGCTTTTCATTTGGTTGTTTGAATAATTATGTGCTAAATTAAAAAATTAGGCCTCTTTACAAATTATGACCAACTTTACAATAACTTTCATAAACTCCAAGTCATTTGTCTTTGTTTACAAAATTAACTGTAATATTAATATGAACAATAATTTTTATATAAAACTGAATTTACTGAAAATATTTAAAAACTAAGAATTGGATTATGCTTCTTTAAAGAACTCACCTTAAATGAACATAAAATTATTATTTTTTAACTACATGTAACTGTATAAATAATTTCCTCTTGGTGATCTCAGTAACTAGCCAGCTATATTTACAAATCAAATGGATACACTCAAGCATTCTGTCTTTATGTCCCATCCAACTTAAAAAATCCCATTTGCCCTCAGAGAAGGGCCTAAGATCCTGGGGAAACCTCCGAAGTCCAGGTGCATTGAGCCAAGAATGAAATAAGCAGGAGAGAGTAACAGAAGCGGAGGTTAGAGATAATTTGTAAAGGAAGTTATAGCTGTTGTAACAGCAAAATATAAGGGAAAAAGGAAAAAAAAAAAGTTTACCAGGGGAATCATGACAGAAAGAAGCCAGATGAGAGAAAGGCTATGGGTTAGGAAAAGTGGTTGGACTGAAGTCAAGGTACTCAAATAGGGTCTATTTGACAGAGTGACAAATTTTAACTACTGTATCTTGCCTATTTTGTGATCTCAACTTCCTAGATATAAAGAGACAGTAACTATAGGTGATTATTACCTAATATCTACATAGCTTCTAATAAACAATCTTGTAAAAGGAGACTAATTTATGCAATGAATATTTATTAAGCATTAATAATACCAGACACTACACTACATGCTATTTACCCATTACATTTGCACTGTTGAAACTCACAACTCAGTGGGAGAGACAAGCGTTTCATATTATTTAAATCCAAATAAATGTTTTCTGAGTTATTGATTGATGTGTGTATGCATTTGCATGTTTGTGTGCAACAATTAAATAAACCGAAAATTGGAAAAAATTCAGAGAAATATTATTAAAATAACTAAGGCTAAATTAAATATTTAGCAAAATGAGTCATCCACCAAAATACTTCTAAATTGACTAAGAAGCAAACTAGGCAATCTCAGGTTAGTGTCTAACAGGGACTAAGGCTTTGGAGTCAGGGAGTTTATATTTCTACCTTGTTGCTATTACTAGTTGAGTCACATTGGTAAATTTCTGAACTACTTGAAGTCTCACATGAGTTTTGTCCCACATCACCAAATTACAGGAATTAGATTGAAATGTGCAGCACCAAAGAAATGTTTATCAAATGTTCACTATTTGTATAATAAGAAGGTGCTCATGTCACCCCATGACACAATCAACTGCCTCATGCATTCTTAATAGAGAGAATGGAGATATCTCTTCCTTTGCTTTCATGGGGTGGAGCAATATCCAGAGAAAGGCATCCTTTACATGTCTTCTCCATGCTTTTTATACTTCCCTACCACAAGTCCTCTCCTGTGTGACCTCTTTGCCAGGAGTGGAGTGTCTTCATCATTCTATCCCCCAACACACACACACACACACACACACACACACACACACACACACACACACCACACACACACACACACACCACACACACACACACACACACACACACACACACACACACACAATACTACAGGAGTGATTCTTCTAAGGTATAGATTTGCACAAGTCACCACTGCTATGAAAAACCTCTACCACATCATTGTTGCCTATAACATGGTGACTTTTGACTTACCGTCAGTTCTGTAATAGCTGAAGAACAGAATGCTTCCCAATAGTAGCTTCTAGAGCCAGCATTCCAGCTCAAGGGGGGAACCAGAATCTCCTTGTTGTGATGAATGTGAGTGTGAAGGGAAGTTTCACCTCTATCTAAAAAAGAAGAATCTCCTCTGTTAGGGGATGTGTAATATTCCCCTTCATCAACCCCACTGAGGCTCAATGAGCTCCCCAGCAAGGCCTGCCAGCCTTGAGATTCAGGCCAATTAATGCATTTCCCAGGTACAGTGCCCTCTTTGATAAAACCAAGCTAATAATATCTGTCTTGCAGGGTTGTTACAAATGTTTACAAAGTGAGGCATGGGTAGTGCCTGGCACAGTGCCTACATGGAATAGGCACTCAAAGTATAGAAACTAGAGGTTCCAGACTACTAGTTAATTTATTCTGTGCTTTTCCTCCTGGCACCAGATGTTCTAGTCACACTTTCCAGGATGTGCTTTTTTGTTTTCTCAATTTTCTTAAGTATGTTTTTCTGCTTTCTACTATATTTCAACTTGATAGGGTCCAATCTATTCTTCATGGTCTAATACCAAGACTTATTCTTCTTAGCTCTTTTTTTTTTAAATTTACCCACTAAATCACAGGGGAATCAATCTTGACCTATGCTTACTGCATTTGCATAGCTTTTCCTTTATCCCTCTATTATAACACACATAATAATTTTAGACAGATATAGATAGATGATAGGTAGGTAGGTAGGAAGATAGGTAGACAAGTACATAGATAGATATCTTGCCTCACCTGAAGCTGTCTACATTCGAGGGAAATTCCTTATTTATTTATTTTTTTCCTTTTTAAGTAATAGATTATTTTTTTAAGTAATAGAATATTTTTTTAGATCACTTTCAGGTTTAGAGAAAAATTAAGTGGAAAGTACAGAGTTCACACATACCCTAGCCACCCACATACGCACAGCCTCCCACCATCAACATTCCCCACCAGTGTGGTACATTTGCTACAACTGTGTGAACCAACGTTGACATATAATTATCCATAGTTTACATAAGGGTTCACTCTTTGTGTCATACATTCTCTGGGCTTTAACAAATGTATGACAGATATTCACCATTATAGTATCATGCTGAAGAGTTTCACTGCCCTAACGATCTGTCCTGCACCACCCAGTCATTCCTCCCTTTCTCACCCTTAACCCTTGGCAACCACTGATCTTTTTACTGTCTCCATAGTTTTGCCTTCTACAGGATGTCATACAGTTGGAATCATACAGTATGTGACCTTTCCAGATTGGCTTTTTTCACTTAGCAATATTCATTTCAAGTTTCCCCATGTTTTTTTGTGGCTTGATAGCTGATTTCCTTTTAGCACTGAATAACATTTAATTGTTACATGTACCACAGTTTATTTATCCATTCATCTATTGAAGAACAATTTGGTTGCTTCCAAGTTACAGCAAGTATAAATATAGAATGTGTGCAGGTTTTTGTGTGGATATAAATTTTCACCTTATTTGAGTAATTGCAGAGGAGTGTAATAAGAGTATGCTTAGTTTTATAAAAATCTACCAAACTGCCTTTCAAAGTGACTGTACCCTCATTTCACATTTCCACCAGCAATGAATGAGTTTCTGTTGTTCCACACCCTTGTCAGCATTCGGATTTTTGTCATTCTGATAGATGTGTAGTATTATCTTATTGTTTTAATTTGCTATTCCCTAATGACATATGACGTTGAATGTCTTTTCATTTGTATATCTTTGTTGATGAGGTGTCTGTTCAGATCTTTTGCCCATTTTTAATTGAGCAGTTTGTTTTCTTCTTTGCATATTTTGAACAACAGTTTTTTATTGGATATGTATTTTGCAGAGATTTTTTCCAGTAATCTGTGGCTCGTAGTTCCATTCTCTTAAGATTTCTTCTGAGGTTTTTAATTTTAATGAAGTCCAATTTATCAAGTATTTCTTTCATGGATCATGCTTTCAGTGTCGCATCTAAAATGTCATCACCAACCCTGAGGTCGCCTAGATTTTCTCCTGTTATTTTCTATGACTTTTATAGTTTTGTGTTTTATATTTAGGTCTATGATGCACTTGAGATAATTTTTGTAAAAGGTATACAGAGTGCCTAGACTCATTTTTTTTTTTTTTTTTGGCATGGAGTGTCCAGTTGTTCTAGTATCTTTTGCTGAAAAGACTATCATTTCTCCATTATATTACCTTTGCTCCTTTATCAAAGATCAGTTGACTATGTTTGTTGGAGTCTATTTCTGTGCCTCTATTTCGTTCCATTGATCTCTTTGTCTGTTCTTTCATCAATACCACACACTTTCTTAATTGCTATAGCTTTATAGTAACTCTTGCAGTTGGGTAGAATCAGTCCTCCAATTTTGTTCTCTCCTTCAATATTGTAATGGCTATTCTAGATCTTTTGCCATTCTATATAAACTTTAGAATCAGTTTGTCAATGTTCAAATAATAACTCACTGGGATTTTGATAACAACTGCATTGAATCCGTAGGTCAAGCTTATCTTTTTACTGCCTGGACCCAGCACATGCATGGCACATTTGGGAGGATTCATTAATTTTTATTGAAGCCAGACATCTATTGGGAGAAATTAAAGAAGGGGAATTTGCTATCACTCTAAAACCTTAAGACAATAGGTTTGCATTGGCTGCTGTTGCAATATAATCACTCCTTCTTTCCTATATGGAAAGAATATGGGAGGAGGAAAGAGGGGAACATAAGGATGGATTCTAGGATTTGATCCAAAGGACAAGAAACATTCTTTCTCTGTTTTGCTTACGGTCCTACCCCAAACACCTGGAGCATTTCTAGCCATATCATAGGAGAAAAAAAAAAAAAAAACCAGATATTTTTTTGAATGTCGAATAAATGTGTTTCTGGCTAGAGACCAACATGCTGAAGCAATTTTAGTTCCCAAATATACCATGATTTCTCTGAACCTAAGGCCTTGCCTGAGCTATTGCCTCTGCTTAGGACTGTCTCCTTACTTTCTTCAAAATTTCCACCTTATTTACTGCTAGTCAACCCTTAGGTGCGCATTTACACATTGCTCCTTCTTTGTGTTTGTCTCTGATGTGCTTTGGTCCCTGTGCTACTTCCCAGGACTGGAACACTTTGGCATGCATTAGGTACTCAACACATAATTGCTGTTTAAAATAATATATTTCAATCTCAGGACTTTAAAACACCTATTTGTTAATAATTTCTGAACTAGCTGTTTACGCACAGAGGTCAAATCTACACTCTAGATTAAAGCCCATAATATGTCCTTGGATGTAGCATTGCCCTGATAAGAGTATTTGTCACTTTCATCTCACTAATCAGTGGTGCAAACAGAATGGACACTCCAGATTCAAGTTTTCTTTTACTGGAGAAATTGCCTCCAATATAGGAAAGCATCTTGCATCTCATCACTTTAACGACAGCTGTTATCCATTTCCTGAGTGTTCCAGTTGCAGCTTCTGGTCTTCTGCTGAAAGATTTTATTCCATTATTTATGATTCAACCTATGAAATATCTATGGGAAGATTCCCTAGAAAGGTGTGTTACTGTGGTTACCAGCAACTTCTCTCATCCCAGGAAGAGTCTGCTTTCTGTGGTATAGAATGGGCTTCAAAATCAGCAGGAACCACACATGCTGAAGCAGAAATGTGTAAAGGGCACTAAGAACCTGCTATTATTTTCAAAGCATCCTGAGAAATGCCAGGAAGGATTCTGGAGTTTTCTTTCAAAATGATATAACTTATGGATAGTTTTAGACAAAGCTATGAAAATTCAAAGATTTGATTCTCCTGCCATAGACAGAACAGTGACTTTTTATTCTACTGTTATCTTCCCCCACCTCAAAAAATGCATTTTTTATGAGAAAGTCAAACTGGCCTTGTCTCGCAGGCAAACACTCCTCACAGAACAAATGAGCCTTTTTTGTTAAATTACAGAAACAGTGAAACATTTATGATTCTGCTGGACAAAATCCTTTTGTTTTAAATAGTTGCCATTTTTCCATGAAGAAATCAGACACCTTGTTGGTGTTTTCTTATAGTAAACATAAGGTCACTGAAAGGAAACAGGCTAGATGAAAGATCACCACGGTATTAAATTACTTCCATCTGCAAACACTGCAAATCCCATAGACATAAAAAGAGAAGTTATGGTTAGAGCTCTGAAGTGTCATGTTTTTGGACTTGAAAAAAGTCCTTCTGCTGAGGACTTTATTCTATCGCCAAAATTAAGAAACATGAAGTTGTGACACAGTAACTGGACCATGTCAAAAGCATTCTACAGTAGAAATCCTGCTCACTCTCTTTTTCTAAGTCCCTTTCCTCTGTTCACTTCTTGCAGTATCTAACTTTCAAGTTTATATTGGAAGAAGTTGCTATGAATTACAGTCAAAGTCCCATAGTATTAGTTCTCAACAGATTTTAAAGAACTCATTCAAAGCATGCAATTACTTCTTTCAGGTTTTCTTTTTACTGATTATAAACTGTTTATGCTTGGGACAGAATTTGAAATGGTATATTTTAGAAACAAAGTCATTTACATTTGTAATCAATTAATGTTATCCACAGTTGCAATTTTCCTAAATTGCTTGGTAGTCTTTGAGTAGAATTTAGATTTTTTATTCAAGGTTATTAGTAGTTACTATAAAAGAAAGCAGTGACTTTTTTTTTTTTTTAATTTTTGGCTGCTAAGCATTTGAACTCAATTCCTAGTTTAGAGAAATATGTTATTGCAGGAGGCCAGATGCTTCCTAACCTCCTCGAAGACAGGACATGAGACATGGTAGAATCAGATGCCTACAGTCAAGACTTTAACCTGAAATAAGTGCTACGAAGTAACAAGCTAATCAAGAATTCATTTTAGTCACAATGCCCAGCACACAGTGCCCGGTGACAGTGATGGCACTAGTGAGAGAGACACTATATGGTGAGCAGTGATGGAGGGAGTGGCATCCCAAGCAGAATGTCTCTATAGTATGACCTTGGCTGGTGTTCCATCTTTACCATCTAATAGCTTAATGTCCTTGGAAAAAAGCTTTAACAACTCTACTTCAGTTCCTTCATCTGTAAAATAGGGATAATAACATTATCCTGTAATGCTTATTATGGGATAATGACATTATCCCATAATGCTGAGTCTAGCACTGAATGAGTTAATGTGCATAAACCAGGACCTGGCACATAGGGAGGTCTTCACTGGCATTACCTTAGGTGAACCATTATTACCTACCTGTGGGTGTGCGCATAGACTGAACCACATTCCTTAGCCTTCTTGTTGATGAATTTTTCCAATATTGTTTTTCTTATGTTAACCAGTTAAAAAAATTTCTTAAGATTTTTTTAAAAATAAAATAAACAGAATACTATTTTGTTGGATAGAACCAAGAATGTTGACTGAAGTCCATCTCTAAGCTACACTTTCAACAACAAAGCACTCTTACACACGAGACACATTTTAAGTTCAGAAATGGGACATTTGTGAGAAAATCATTTCCCTTGATGGTACTCTATTTTTAGTATGCTATCAAATAAAAATTCCATGTTTAACTTTGATGATAACCATCCTGGCAATATTACCATATTTATCTCTTCATATGATGTAATTAAAGGTTGACCCAGAGTCTTGACGTAAATGCTAGAACTTCTGAAGTTATTGTGTTAAAGTAGAATGATATTTAGAGTTCTGATGAAAATAGGGAGAGATAGTTTGTCTACTTGTATTTACATGTGTCCTCACATTTGCCTCAGGGGAAAAAGAGCAAGCAATATTTATAAGTTCACAAGCATGACACGGACCTTCAACTCCTGAAAACTCAGGGCAAAGGTGAAAGCTCTATTTGGCTTTTGTCCACACAGCCTGAAGATATTATGGAGAGCTCATCAAGGGGAAAACACCAGGGCAAACCATGTCATGACTGTCAAGAATCTGGCTCCATGTTTAAGAACTCCAAAAGTTTGTCTAGGAAATAGTAACACCAGAAGCTTCCTTTGATTCTCTCTTTCATAAGATCTCTTTTTAAAGCTTCCGAAGGGAAAGAGAGAAATAAAAAATGATTTTGACAAAAAGTTCTAGCTGCGTCAAAGGAAATCCATGTGGTTTGCATGCCTTATATAGCTCTTCCTAAAAAAGGAAGACAGCTGCTTGCTGAAGGAAGGACCAGACTGCTGTGGCCAGTAGCTTCAGGCCACTAATTACAGTTTCAGAGGCATCAGAGAAGGCAAATTCTTTAAAATCTGTCTCATATCCTTCAATATCTGTAATTTCTTTCAAGTACAGAGAGCTTCTCATGACCTCAGATTAACCTAGAAAATCAGATATTTCCCTATCTTTCTATGGAGTCATTATTATTTTTACTGAAGGAGTGTTGAATGTAGGGCTGTTAATGAATACTTGTTGAGTTTCCACCATGCACAGAGTAACAAACAACTATTGCATACATTTTGATAACCAGTTAAGTGGAAAAACCTTTTCTCCATTCACAATGACATGTCGGCGCTTTGGCAGCAGGATGTGGCTGAAAGCATCGGGCCACCTAAGCTGTTGGTACTTGCTCATTTATTAATTGCCCATGTGGTCTTAAATGGGATCCTACACCTGCATTGTTATCAGTTTCCTTACTAAAGAAATGAGAGAGTTGCCTGAGATCACCTTGAAGATAGTCTATAAATCTAAATCTCATAATTTTTAATTTCAGGGAACAGCTGCAGCTGGAAGATGTACTTTCAGGATGGCTTCTTTACCTGAATATATAGTGGGAGGACTGAGATGGCTGAAACTGAGGTTCGGCTGGAAGGTGAACATGTCAAGACATATGCAGAATTAAAATAGAATGATGTGAGACTGAGTGACTAAGGGAATAATTTTGAGAGTGTTCAACGAAAGCCTTCCTGAGGAATGAATGAAGTGGAGACTGAAGATGGAAAAGGATCCAGGAGAGATATCTGGCAGAACTAGTGCAGAAGTCCTGAGGTGAGAATATGAGGCAGAGTAAGATATGCAATAAGATGAAGCCAGTGATGTGGACGGAGATCATATTAAGAGTGACTTTCTAAACCAGGTTAAAGAGTGAGGATCTTATTGTGGATCCAGTGGGAAATCACTGGAAAATTTTGAGTAAGAAAGTGACAGAATCTTAAAGTAAAAGAAAAAATGGAAACAAAACAAAGAACTCAATGAGAAGCAACAACCAAGTGGTATCCTACTTCAACTTCTTCTGACTATATCCTCTACAATCCACCTCTAACACCTTCACAATGACTCCAGTTACCAACGCTCTTTGTCTCCTATTCTGATCATTTATAAAATAGAATGTTCAATTCTTTTTCCTTCCCCAACAATATGTGTAAACCATGTTTACAGGATTAATATACACTTAAAATAGGAACAAAATATTGGGGGACTGTCATAAAATGTACTGTTTAACTCCAAATCTAGATAAAAGCAATTAATTAATGTATCATTCATTTAGGCACTTATTCATCCAGCAATCTTTCCATTGATCACTAGGCACTAGGTATCGACAAGTGCCAATAACATAAAAATGAGAGTGACATATTTTCTATTTTTACGGCATTCCTATGACAAAGCGAGATGATTTTTGTTTTAATAAATGTTATTGGAGCACAAAGAAAGAAAAACACTATCTGATACTGCAAAGCAGAAAACATAGAAGACTGCTCAGGAAGTTATGTGCCCTGGAAAAATACAGTTAAACTAATTAAAGTGAAATTTATTTCAACTGTTTATGTCTTGACCTATGTGACAAAAGCTCTTGTTATAGTCATAGGAAACAATGCATTTGATGTTTCTATTTAGTGTTATTTAAGCAAACTGAAAATGGAAGTCTTCCTTACTGTCTTTCTGTGCAGGGTGTTTGACCACCGTCAACAGTCCTAAGGAGTTGGATTCCTTCCACATGAAAGGAATTCCAAAACTCAGTACATTCCTTAGCTTCCAAAGCAGAACCAAAAGCCTAGACAATTGTTTCATATAAATGACACATACACACGAACACACACACACACACACACACACACACACACACACACACAGTTATACACATATACAACTTTCAGAAAGAGGACTGGTGAGAATTGCCTTAATTATTTTTTTCAGTGTGTTATCTCATGTTCTGCACCACATTACAAAATAACTAGAGGCTTTTCTAGGTACATATATTTATCCAAACTTAAAAACCAATTATTTTAAGGCTAGAATTGGCCAAAATAAATATTTAAAATCTAAAATTCTAAATGGGGTAGTGTATTCTCCATGACTATTGCTGGATTTCCAAATGAAACAGATCCTCTCATTATCATATCCACCCCAAAGTCAGGGGGTATGTCAAAGTCTCAAAATTAAGATCATTGGAAGTCAATTATTTACTTTTGTTTTTATTATTAATCAGATATTGACATTGTTGAAGGTAAGTTTTTTGTTTTCCTATGAGATCTTGACCAAAAACATACAAGTACAATTTATATCAGTATACATTCTCTTTATAACTTACCTTCCCAGAACTCATGCAGGCACCCATCCTCATATCGAATCTTTCAATCCACAGCCATATCATGTTATTTAACTTTCTCTTTTTATGGTTATATTGTCTAGTGGTTTAGACCATGGTGTCCAGAGTCAAATCCCTGGGTCCTAATTCTGCTTCTGCCTCTTATTTGCTATGTGATCTTTAATAGAGTTACCTAATTTCTGTGTCTCAGTGTTCTCATGGGAATATGATGCCTACATTTTAAGCTTATTTTGAGAATTGGTTTAGTGCATGTGAAGTATTTAGAAATGCCTGGAACACCATTTATACTTAATCAATGCAATATTCCTACAAATTCACTTGGTTTTTTTCTTTTCTTTTTTTCTTTTTTTTTTTTTTTCACTCTCGTTTTCCTTCCCAGTGTCCCTGTCTACTTTCTTGTTTCTCAAACTTGGATTACAACATCTCATCCTCAAGAACATATATTTTATCGTGCTCCCTTGTTAATGGCCATTGGTAGCTTCACAGAGAAGTTTATGCATTTTCTCAAAATGAGGGGAACTGAGGAGCAAAGTTGGAGTGGAAATCTTTAGCATTAGGGATATAGGAGCTTCCAGAAGACCAGCAGCTCGGTGGTGTAATAAATAGTCCATTGTTATAAAGGTATCTGACCAGATATCAAAAAACTTTCCAATGGTCTGTTCATGGATTTTATCAATTCTACATTAGGGTCAGAGCAATGGGATATACAAAAACATAAAAGACTATTCTCTTGACTTGAACAAGCTTTTAGATAAAGGCCCCATAGGAAAATGATAAATAAACTATTCCAAAATTTCATTGTTATTAGTTGTGCTCCCCTGAAGGAATACTGGAAGGGTAAGAGAGGTTAAAAATAAACAAACAAACACACACAAAGAAAACAAAGACTGCTGAAGGTAGGAGAAAGGAAAGGAAATTGAAAATATCTGAAGAATGAAGAAATTTTACAGACCAATCTGGGTATGGCGGAGTAGCAGAAGAGATGGAAATGGTGGCCAGATTAGGAGGGTCAAAAAATCAGGAGACCAGGTCTTTCTTAGTAGTGTGTCAAAGATATTGAACAAATACATTAGACAAATACCAGGCTCTTTTAGCTATATGACGTGATGTGAGGACAGCCTTTTAGAACACAAATCCAGAAACTATCTTTTAGAGACAGTTCTCTGACTTACTCAGAAGCCCAGAGAAGTCTAGCCACTCGTATTTCAAACCAGATTTAACGTTCGTACGTCAGCAGCCAGAGTCTTAAGAGATGATACAATTCAGTGTTTTCCACAGTGCTGTTGTCCAGGATAAAAAAAAAAAAAAAAAGTAGGCTAGGAAAAATACACATTTTTCCAGATCTAGTAATATAATTGGTCATTGACCACAGATTAATACATGTGGCTCAAAGTTTGAGCAGAATCTCCCCACCAAGGTTTATGCTGGTCAGCAAAGACACAGTGAGTGAAAACACAGCATCACACGTTCAGATGGCCTAATGCCAGATTCCCAATATCAATTAATTTCTCTGTTATCACAGTTTACCTGCTCATATTTAAATCCATCATCAGTGGACAGCCAACAAAATATACTACTTCGGCTCCTGTGTCCTCTACACAGAATGTTATATTCTAACTGAAGTATGTGCCAATAGGTGAGTTGACAAGAGCATGCATATATTTGTTTTATCTTTGCAACTCTGGTACAGAACACAATATAAGCAGAGACGTGGTAGTCAATGCAGCTTTGTTCAATGAGTGAAAGAAGGAATGAATATTAAATTGACTATTGAAAAGATAGAGGAATGAACAATTAAATGAATAAGTAAATAAACAAATAGTAGGCTCATCAAAGACCTTTGGTTAAATAATGAATAAATGAAGGAGTGAGTTAATGAATCATGTCCCTCGTCACTACTATGATTTGGAGAATAAACTGTATGTTTTGTACAGTTAAGTCAGGTGCAGTGCACTGGCTACTTTTGTTAAGCATGTGTGGGGTTCTGTGTATTTTTCTGCCCCGTTGAAGAAAGCTTTGTTGTGGAAGTTAGCTTTAAATTGCTCCTTAAGAAGGCCATCCAAAAATAGCCCAGCATGAGAAGTCCAGCGTGCTGTTTCTTTCACTTCCCCAGGCTACTCCCCAATGAAAAATATTTTGATTTAGTTGGTTCATTTCACATGACGGCAGCATGAATTATCACTTTATAGCGGACATCAGCAAAAGGATAGGAATTTACCACTAAAACAGAGTGAAACTGAAACTATTTTGGCCTCCCTCTGCTTCCCTTGAAGATAAATGATTATGATGTCAGCGCAATTTGAAACAACATTCAATCAGAGGCTGAAAATACCTAGCAGTTCCAACTTCTTAGAATCACAAGGCTCATACTCTCACGAACTCTAAAAACTAGGATGATTCTCTCATTCTCATTACAGTGCTCAAAAATAAAATGGCTTTTCTGTAACTAGCTTCATGACACATGGAGTGGAAAAATTCTTCACTCATGATGGTTTTACACTTACAATTGACTACGTAATTGGGTTTTCTTCCAGATGCTTTCCAAACATAACTCATATAAATAAAACACGCCAGACCCTAAACACTCACCAGAGAAGGAAACAAATATATAACTTAAATAAAACAATTCTGCTTTCTTCTAGTTTTGAAGGCTTTTTCATTTTACTGTTAGAGATCCCTTCAGTATTTCTTTTTTGTTAATCTCTGAGAAGTATTCAGATGATGATAAATTGGGGAAAGTGCAATTAGGTCCACCTCACCTCTAATTCTAATAGAAAAAGAAGAAATAGCGGAAGCTGGTTGCATGCCTATTTGTGCCAATACCTATTACAATGGACCTGCATAATGGACCCACAAAGGTGTCCACCGCCTAATCCCTGGAACCTATGAATATATTACCTACTATGGAAAAATTAACTTTGTAGGTGTGATTAAGTAAAAGTAAGTAAATGATCTTGAGTTAAGTAGATTATCCCCTTAGGTGCTGTGTAATCACAAGGATCCTTAGAAATGGAAGGTAGGAGATTAGAGAGGGAAGAAGGCAATGTGATGACAGACGCCAAGATTGGAGTGGTTTTGCCACAAGCCAAGGAAGGACAGACAACAGCCCCTGAAAGTTAGAAGAGGCAAGGAATGAATTCTGTCTTGGAACTTCCAGAAGCCATCAGTGCTGCCCCCTTGATTTTAGCACCCTAAGATTCATTTTCTGACTTCTGACCTCCAATACCATAATAGATTAAATCTGTGTTGTTTTATACCACTAAATTTGTGATAATGTGTTACAGTAGCAGCAGGAAAGTAATACATTATTTTTGTATTTGCTCATGATGGATTTGTAACACCACAAAAATGGAACATCTCCATTTTATAGTGACACCAAGGCTTGGAGAGGCTCACACAAGTTTACACTGCTAATTAACGGTGGAGCTAGGTCTCAGGTCCAGATTTGTCAACCATTAAAGCCCGTGATTTCTCAACAAGACTATATTGTGGTAATGTGATTAGATTTCCCCTTCTCACTCACCAATGTCAATCAGATAGATTGCTCATGTGTGTGAGTTACCTAGGAGTCTTTCTTCTCTTGGGCTATCGATTGCATGGATGAACACTACACTGTGTGGATTATTCAGAAATATTGCTTTAATTTATAAAGTCTTTCTTAATTTAACTAAAAATTTTGGAATTATCTGCTTTGCCAAGAAAGAAAGGAGAAGAAAGTGAAAGTCAGGACAGACTTCACTGTATGAGTCGTGGCCCAGAACCTGTTTTTCAGAAGGGTCAGAGTCTAGTGGGATGAGTACAGGGCTTTTATGTCTCCTTTATAACTTCGACAGGAAGTTACTACAACACAGAAGCCCCTCCTGCCAAAAAACCTGGCTTTGGGGATGTTGGTGAAAATGATCGAAATGGATTCCCCTCTCCCTGAGCTACCATGGAGCTGTACCTAACATCTTTAAGGGCAATTTGGCTTTCTTCCAAAAGAGGTGCTATCTGATTTACTGCAGTGCCTACTGTGATGCCTGCACGGCCAGACTTCCCACCTGACCAGTGGGAAACAACTGCAGGAAAGTATCGCCCCTCCCCTCCTCCCCAGCAGCCTCCTTCCAGAGACAGGGAGGAGCCAAACCAACATCTGTCTTTCTTATCTGTTACTGATGCGTACAACAGCGCATGTTTTGTGGTTATTATTTCTCAAAAAAGGCTTTCAAGCATGTAAGTTATTCTTGTTCTACTTCTTATTTAGGTTTTTCTGTAATTCATTTGGGATGCTCAAAAAATAAAAATAATTCTTCCTTCATGGGCTCAACTAGAAGACGTTAAAACAGAAATACATTTTATGGATTAGTCCCTCCTAATGTATTTCCATTGTTTTTGTTATAAAAATAAAGTCATGGGGAACAGGAAGTACTAAAACATGTGAATGTGCAGTAGCATTTCAGCCATCATACCGGTAATGAGATTTAGGGTCTTTGCAAAGGTAAAATCAGGGTGCTAAGAAGTGCAAGACTAATTAATATTTTCTTTAGATTTTTCTTCCATAAGTTTTCCTACTCTCCTCCCCACCCCCTTCAAATGTTTTCATTCTGAGAGTGGAAAAGTGATCTTCAGCAGCTTTTGTAACTTTTCCTAGCCGGTTTGATCTGTTCCAAACTTGGCTCACTTTCTGCAATGTGTGCATGTGGAAGGGGAAGGGAATGCTAGTGTGGAATTGGACAAATTGACAAACAATATAGAATGCCTAATACATTTCTGTAAAACCCATTATTTAGCATTAGGATTTTTGGAAAAGCAAGCAAGCAAAACAAAACTCTCTCTAGAATAACTTTCTCAAGCCTATTGTCATTTTCTCATTTGTGTTCTAATTAGCTACCAGAGAGGGCAGTAAAAAGGAGAATCTGTATGCATTTTAAGAAAAGTTAAAGATTTTAAAGAGATAATGTGAATTTGAGGAGGAAATGCTGGTGATAAAAATACAGACGGTAGACAGTATAATTTTTTTTAAAAAAAAGATTCAGTCATTGAAAAAGTACTGGATGGTAATATTAATTATTTTAATTTCTAATTTTTAAAACGTACAGAGGGAAAATATTGGAAGAAAGTGAAGATTATCAAAACAGACATGCCTGTATGCATTATAACTCAAGTAGTTCTTTTGTATCCGAAAAGACATGCCAACTGGAAACTGATGCTGAATTCCAGAGTAGAAAAATCCAGTGAGATGGAGTTTATTGGAATTATGATTTGGGGACATTTGGGGACAAAACTGTCCTATTTTTAATCGCAGTTGAAGAAGATGATAATGTCTGCCTTTAAGGAAGACTTTGGAAAGCATGCCATGGATTAGCTTATATTTTAAAGCTTAAACATTTTCAGATGCTTCCATTAATTTCTTGATAGAGCACAAAAAAAAAAAAAAAAATTATCTGCCGAACGATCTCAAGGAGGTCTCCATTTCAATCCTTGTGGGCTACATTCAGTTGCCCACGCAGATGCCACAGCTCGACCTGGATTCCCTATTGCTTTCTTAACTGGTGAATAGTGATCCACTTTTTTAACCCTTATTTCAGACACAATTTCTTCCATATAAAGGTCTTTCACCCACCAATACACATGATAACAGTGTATTTCAAGGATGGTACTTAAACAGATCTACCAAGAATCATGTTTATCTATATATTCATGCTTTCTTGATTGGAAAACTCCTCTAGAAGAAGAATTGTGTTATTTTTATCTTATATCATCTTTAGTAAATCTTACAAGTCTAATACAGAGACAATACAAAATTAATATTTACTGCAAAAGGTAAGTTTATAGACTTTGTTTTTGACCTTCCATAACCTAATTGCATAAGGATTCATAACTATGAAATAACTGATAGAAAAGAAGCAAGTATAGATAGCCACATTTTATTGATTCCACTGTGGTCAAGGCTCTATGTCAATCACTATTTATGTTATATCATCTAATTTTTAAAACAATTTTGCATTTCCTCGAGTAAAGTTTGAGTACTTACTATATGCAAATCTAAGTACACATTATATGCCTACTTTGAATATGAGAAAAATAAGGCTTATATAAGTTAAAATCACGGAGCTAGTAAATAGAAGAACCAGGATTCAAATTCAGTTAAGTTTTAATCCCAATATTTCGATCTTTGATAAAAAAGGACCTAATTAGAAATAAACTATTCTTAGTTGTAACAAAGCAGAGACAATATCTTCTAAATCTATTCCTGTTCTATCACAGGCACATTGATTTGTATTTCTTTTCTAAAAATACTAAAGGCAAGTAATTCTGAAACATCTGAAATATCCTTCAAAATGTTTATTGTTTCTAATTTCTCTTCAATTGCTAGATTCTGTTTCACACTCAGTTCTAAACGCTTAGTAAATTATAAGTCAATCTTTTATTGTGACTAAGAAAGAAGATGTGTTCACCATTCTCTGTGGTCATTTTTCTCCACCATTTATCTTTTGTTTTAGGACTTTTTCATTCACAAATAAAAGAAATATAATTTCAACTGTCTAAGCAAAAAATAATAATGATAAATAATAAAGGAATGGTTGAAAAGGGTGCTTAAGGAACTGAAAAAAATCAGAGGTTAATTTGTTTTAGGTACTGCTAAATCTCAGGTGTTCAAATGAATTAAGTCTTGGTTGCTTTGTTTCTCATTCATTTTCTCTCTCTCTCTTTCTCTCATCTCTTAATTTTGCTCTTTTCTATGTTTGTTTCATTCTCAGGCTTTCTCTGAATTTGTCAAGATGGCTACCAACAACCCTAGAGTTACATACAATTGTATCAGCAATACATTAGAGTAAAAAAGACCTCTATCTAGTTGGCTCAAATGAAAGTCTTTGGAAGTACAACCAATTCTTTTTATTCATATTAATGTTCTAGAAAGTTGCCACAAATGCCGAATTAGCAAATACTGAACCATTGCTCCTAGGTGAAATATAACACAAAAGATTAGGCTACTGTGAACCTCTGATCATCACATTCTCATCAACCAATCAATACATAAACTCATTTTATGTGTGCTTCTGTTTAAAGACACCTAAATATAATCATATATATATATATATATATATATATATATATATATATATATATATATATATATATATATCTTTCATATCTTTTATTAACATTAGACTCATGGCCACTATGATTATGCTTGAATGAAGCTTATCTAACATACATATTTTCTCCATAAGTCACATCACCACCTTCTTGCTCTTTGGAACACTAGAAAGCACTTCAGCATTATGCTTGGTGGTCATTTTTTTTTTAAAGTAAAATCACCAAAACAAAACAAAACAAAGAAAAAACAACTCACACACACACAAAATTTGAAAAACATGGCACTAATTAGACCTCAAGAGAACATGTGTGTACAGTATAAGAGCTGAAACAAGAAGGCAGAACGTGACTTTGCTCTACCTCAGCTAGGAATGTGTGCATCACTGTGGATATCCAAATTTTTTGCCACTCTGAGTGTGTCTATGAAAGACCAGGACAGTATTGTGAATACTGATTTTTGGGTTACAAATACATTTTAGAGGAATTTATATCAGTAGCCATTCACAAATGTGGAATCCATGAACAATGAGGGTGGACTGTAAGTCTTATTGGTTGTTTGACTAAGCCTAAGTCACTTACTTACTCCTGAATAAAAAGGGATGATGTCAGTTCCCTCTAAGTGACATGGACAATTCAGTCAATTTAAGATGGTCACCTAAGGAAAATAAATCAATGCAATTAGTAGAGGAAGGGAAGACTGGAAGATGACAGGAAAAAGATATACTAGGTATCCATAACACCCCCTCTCAGCCTGCTTCTTCCCAGGTAGATGAGATCTATCTCTGAAAACCTTCCCTTTTTTAATTGTCTCTCAGTCGCACCTAGTTTTCCTCAGGCAGGAAATGTGTACCCTGGCTAGTATTTATCAATTAGCATAAAATCATCAAACTGTGCTCCATGATAAATATCAAAGTGTATCCAGAATTTTTTTAAAGAATAAAATTCAATTTGTGATAATTCTGTTTTTATTTCCATTACTGAGGCTAATAAGTAGTGAAATAACTAAGGGGTAAAGTTTCTATGTTTGTATTATTCTTATGTCAGGTCCAACTCAATTTCATTTTTTAAAAGATGGGGAAATGATGCTTACTTTGCCCTATTGTGCATTAGGTCAGAAGCTTGTTGCTTTCACAGGTGGTAACTTTTATCATCAGGAACTCTTCTAAGACAAGGGAACCGAGGCTCAGTTTGGTTAAGTAATTTCAATCATTTATATATAAAAAATCATATAAATGAAGAGATTTACATAGAGCTTTGAGCATAGTGGATTCAATAAAATGTAGATATTATCTACAGTTGCATCGTTTCTATCAGTTATTTCATAGTTATGAATCATTTGCAATTAGGTCATGGAAGGTCATGTTCTCTGTGCTCGGCTTGTTCTTGGTGTTGGAGATGCAATGCTCCCAAAGATGGAGAAATAAACAGAGGGTTACTTAATGCATTCATTCAAGAAATAAAGGTGTCTTCATGCTAACACTGGACTAGTTTGGGGGTTGGGAGGGGGGTGGGAAATGGCCCAGCCTTTTCAGAGTGTTCTGTCAAGCGAGAAATAATTCAGCGCCATCTGAGAAGAGCTACTGAAGAGGTGAGCACAGCACACCTGGGTAACACATATGTGGAAGAAGAGATGAAGGCAGGTAAAGAGTGACTTATTAGTGTCATCTTAAAGGATAAGTAAATGCGTCTGAATTGATCATAACTGTTGGCAGTCATCACGGCAGGTTACTAATGCAGTATTTGGTTGACTCTATTCTTTTGGGCACTTGTGGGTTTGTATTTCCCTTCTCCATTGACCTCAACCCCTGTGAACTATGAGTGGAAATGATTCTTCAAGGTAAAACCTTCAGGAACCAGAATGCTGAAGCAAATCCAGTGTTTCCATGCACTGAGATCAGGACTTCCCATGGGAATGCAGGGCTTCCAAACTACTATTTTTTGAGATAATAGTTGTCCACAATGTTAATTAGTATTGTGGGCAAGAGGGTTCTTACACCAAATAAACACCAAAACCACTGTATTGAAGAGGGTGTAGTGGATTGAATTATGTCCCCCCAAAGCTCATTGAAGTTTGAATTGTGTCCCCCAAGTTTTATGTATTAGAAACTTAGCCCCCACTGTGACTGTTAGGAGGGTGGGAAATCCTACTATGGTAATTGAAAGATGGAGTCTTGAAGAGGCAATTAGATTGTAGGACCATGCCGTAGTGAATGGATTAAAAATGGTGGTCCAGGGTGTGGTTCTGAGGGCTTTAAAAGTACAGGGCATGAGGAACTGTCTCTTCTCTCTCTGCTTTCACCATATCGCAATGTGAGTAGGTTCAATAAAATCCACTCCTGGGTCACTGTCACCACCACCAGATGGACTTTGGACTACCCAGCCTCCCAAAGTGTAAGCAGTAAATTTTGCTTTCTTTACAAATTAACCAGTTCTGTGTATTTTGTTATAAGCAACAGAAATGGACTAATACAGAGGGCAAATGTGTACCTTTACCACAGTATTTCCTAATACTCTCAGTATTCTAATAACACTTGTGAGAATACTAAAAAAAAGATAAAATATATAGCATTCCTGATATTTGCTTTACCCACATGTCAGTAAACCCAATACCTATTTTCTAGTCCTCACATTATATTACTGCTCAGGGATATTTAAAAGTCAATCTCCTTTTCTAAGGTATCTTGGTTCATTCATTCATCCAAGCATGTAATAATTATTCTAATAAGTACTTATTGACTGTGCCACATGTGCTATGCCCTACATAATTACTGAAGACAAAACAGTGAGCACAAACAGGCATGATTCATTATTTTATGGAGCTTATATATGCTGGTGGAGATAGACTTCAGGTCAGTGAAAGGATGCTTCAGCTCAGGACAAGTTTGATGGTTAATTTCAGGTCTTGACCTGACTAGATTAATGACATAGAAACCTGGTAAAGCATTAGTTTTAGGTGTTGTAGAAGACATTAGAATGTAAGCCTGAATGAACTAGGTGGAAAAGATCTGCCCTCAATATGGGTGAGCAACATTCAATCCTATAGGGACTCAGAGAGAACAAAAACGAAGGAACATTTGAATTGCAAGCTTTATGCTCTGTCTGCTGGAGCTGAGAGGCACTATTTTCTCCTGTCAGTGGACATCAGAAATTGAGGCTCTTCAGACTTTGGTTTCCAAGATGTATTCCAGTGGCACCTTCAGTTCTCAGGTCTTTGGCCTCAGGTTGAAATCGCACCGTTAGCTTCCCTGGTTCTGAAGCTTCTGGACTTGGACTGAGCCAAGCTACTGGCATCCAGTTTCAGATTGCCTACTGGGGGACTCCCAGCCTTCATAAACATGTGAGCCAATTTCCCTAAGAGATCCCCTCTGATACGTTTATATACATATCCCATTTGTTCTGTATCTCTGGAGAACCCTGACCAATACAAGAAGTAATCTTGAAAGGAAGAATTTTATAACCAAGGAGATTGGTCTATCCAGAGGATTGAAAGAAAACTAAGTATTTGAGTTAAACCTGAAAGATGAGGAGGGGTAACTGAAGCTAAGGAGGTGGGTGTGATTGGACAGAGGAACAAGCATTTTAAAGGATTTGTAGCCTGTAGAGACCGAGAAAAGGCTAAGAGTCCAGTGTTGGCTCAAGCACAGAAAAAATAATTCTCTGGCAGTAACCACCAGGTCATGAAGACCTAAGGCAGCTGTGCTAAGATTCAGTTCTTTATCTGAAGCAATCTGGTAACCATTGAAGGAATCTGGGCTGGAGACAGAGGTTTTTTTTTTTTTTTTTGTCTTTTTCGTGACCGGCACTCAGCCAGTGAGTGCACCGGCCATTCCCATATAGGATCCGAACCCGCGGCGGGAGTGTCGCCGCGCTCCCAGCGCTGCACTCTCCCGAGTGCGCCACGGGCTTGGCCCTGGAGACAGAGTTGGTGGAGAAGGGGCTGCCCTTTTTGGCCCCTGTCATGGTTGATCATCACACTATATAGGCATTTGTGTAATTATTTTATTATTCAGTATTAAAGCTTCATAAGAACAGGGGCTGTGCCTGTGATGGTTCGCCATTGTGTTCCTGGAGTCAACAGGATGACAAATCCATAGCATTCCTAATTTGTATTGAATGATTGAAAGAATGAGTGATATAACACTTTTCATCTTAAATTTTCTCCCATTGATTATCCACAATGTGAAAAACAACTCCCTAATTCTCAGTTTTTCAAATACCACAATTTTAAAAGCAATACCCTAATCCAGTGGTTTTAAAACTTTAATGTGAATATGAGTCAACTGAGGATCACGTTAAACTGCAGCAGATCTAAGGTGGGGTTTAGACTTCACTCTAACAAGTCCAGGTGAGGCTGATACTGATGGTCTGTGGGATGCATTTAGAGTAGCACCAAATCCTAAGCTTGAATCCAAACGTACATGAAAAGAACAATGAACTCAACATATTACCTCCTCTATCAGTAGGTCTCATAATTGACTGCACACAAAAATAACCTGAGAACTTTATTTTTCTTTACATACACTCTCTGGACATTATCCCGAGAGATGTGGAATGAGTTGATCTGGAATAGGGTGGAAAGACTGGAACTCTGGAACAGCTCCTCGTGTAAACCTAATGAACAGACATGGTTGAGATTCAGTGTTTCATATGAAGGTCCACCCCTGGATTGCTTGGAGTTAAATCCAAGCACGTTGCCCTCTCCTGTCCTCCTCCAGTCCCTGGCCAGCCCCTACTTTCTTTGCTCATTAGCTTAGCTCCTGTACAGATGGTGCTGGTGGGCATGCTGATGACTTCCATCACCATCAGGCTGCTCACTGCCAGAGGGTGCAGCATATAAATTGTCCGTGCAGGTGTAATAGAGAAAAGAGGATTGATGCTTAGAGGAATGTGTTCTTTTGAGATATATTCTATCAAAATCAAAATCCCATGGCTGACTTGTGAGGAAGCATACTTTGTCATGTTAATATGAAAGACAGCTAATGACACCTAAATATATTTACTTTTCTTTTTTCTTCTTTTTTTTTAATCATCCAGATGTTCAGAGGCTCAGCATTTAATATCCCATGTTTGACCTGAAAGCCCTCTGCCATCTGCTACACATGGTGTTTCAGCAAGCTGATGTGAAAAGGCATTCGATAACAAATTAACTAAGTTGTGACACATTTTGATGATCCCAATTCAAAGTAAAAATTTCCAGTGTTAATAATTAAATGAGTGCTCATGTGTCTCTCCCAAATATTCTGATGGCATAAGCTTCTTATATGTGTGAAGACAGGACAACACTCCAACAAAGCTTGTTATGTCTTCCTCTAATTATACCCTTTCTCCATTTCACTAGTATTGGAATAACCTACTCTAATTTAGAAGCATAACTGCAATTGGCCTTTACAGAGTTAAGAAATTCCCAGAAAATGCTATACTGGTGAGATCAATAACAATCATATTAGTAATACCCAGATATATATTAGTTAGCTTAATAATCAATCAAAACCAATGTAAATGATCTTACATTTTTGAAAAAAGAAAACAAAGCTCTGAGAACAAGAGGAGTATTAGATCTTCCTAAGATAACTGCACTTGAGCCCATTTGCTCGTAGCACTTCTATGCTACAAAGCCTCATCAATAGTTCATTGTTAACTGACAGAGTTTGGATATTTCTCCCCCCAAAACCCATGTTGAAATTTAATCCCCAATGTGGAAGTGTTGGGAGCTATTTGGGTCATGGGGATTGTGAATCTATTCCCTCATGAATAGATTAATGCCCCACCTGGGTGATAGGTTAGTGAGTTCTCTATTAGTTCCCAGGAGAGCTGGTTGTTTCAAGGATCCTGGCACCTCCCCTCCCTCTTTCTCTCTCTTGCTCCCTCTTGGTGTGATCTTCCACCTGCTGGCTGCCTTGCTGTTTTCAGCCAGGAGTAGAAGCAGAGTGAGACCCATACCAGATGAAGATGTCCCAGAATCATGAATCAAATAAACTTCTGTTCTTTATAAATTACCTAGTTTCAGATATTATTTTATAGCAACAACAACAACACCAAAAACAAAATAAAAACCAACAAGAAACAGACTAATACATTAACATTCTCTCATGTTAACATAATATATATTTTTTCTTAATCTTTTGGTCAAAGCATCCCTCCTAGAGTGGAAAGTACAAAATTCACACATACTCTACCCATCCACACACAGCCTCCCCAACCATCAACATTCCCCATCTGTGTGTTACATTTGTTACGGTTGATGAACCAATATTAACATAGAATTATCAACCAAAGTCCGTAGGTTACACAAGGGTTCAGTCCTTGTTTTGTACATTCTCTAGGTTTTCACATGTGTATGACAGATAACCACTATTATAATACCATATAGAATAGTTTTACTGACCTAAACATTTCCTCTGCTCCACCTTTTATCCCTCCTTCCTTTCCTTCCCCTGACCCCTAGAAACCACTAATCTTTTTCTTTCTCAATAGCTTTGCCTTTTCTAGAAGGACATATAGTGGCAATCATATAGTATATAGCCTTTTTAGGTGGGTTTTTTCTTTCATGTACTAATATGTATTTAAGTTTCTTCCATATCTTCTCATGGCTTGATACTGTTTTTTTTTAGTAAAAAACAACTTTATTAAAAGTTTTGATAAGAATTTAAACACAGAAAACCCATGTTTTTTATTCCATATTTTCCCGGTGGTGAAGCTATATACACCTGAAACAGGCAATGTCCTGTGAATGCAACTTACTGTTCATCATCTCTGGTGAAAAAACCTGGGACATATCAATCTTGTAAATATTCATTCCTACTTTCAAATATTCATATAGATTCCAGCACATGATTATTTTTGGTTCTTTATGTCCTACTTTCATCAAAATGCAACGCTTTTGAAATTATGAAAGCTCATAATTTTGTTGTAGGGAGGTTTATCATGCCTTTTGGAGAATAATCACAAAATAGTTTTTTACTTTTAGGCTTGTAAACTCCAAGTAGAATAATCAATTAATATTGTAGAATATTTCTACATAGTACATTTTCTTTCAATCAACATTTTTAGTATAAGGACTTTAACTTTAGAGCAGGTTTGTGTTCACAGCAAAATTGAGAGGAAGGTACAAAGATTTCCCATATATCCCCTGCCTCACACATGCACAACTACTCTGTTATCAACATCCCCCACCAGAGTGGTGCATTTATTACAATTTATGAGCCTACATTGACACATCATTATCACCCAAAGTTTGCATTAGGGTTCACTCTTGGTGCTGTAAATTCTGTGGGTAGGGACAAATGTATAATGACATGTATCCCTCATTATTGTATCATACAGAATATCTTCACTGATTCAAAAATCCTCTGTGTTCTGCCTGTTCATCCCTCCCTCACCCCAACACCTGTCACTATAATTTTGCCTTTTCAAGAATGTCATTGAGTTGGAATCATACAGTATGTAGCCTTTTCAGATTGGCTTCTTTCACTTAGTAATTTATAAGCATTTACATTTCCTCTATGTCTTTCGTACAACTTCATAGTTCATTTCTTTTACCACTGGATATTACTCCACTATATAGATGTAATGCAATATATTTTTCCATTCATCTACCAAAGGACATCTTGGCCACTTTCAAGTTGGAAATTAAGAGTAAGCCTTCTATGAACATTTGTGTGAAGCTTTTCATATGAACATAAGTTTTCGACTCTTTTGAGAAAATAAAATACAGAGGATTGTGATTGCTAGTGAAACTAGATTTGAAGTGAAACTGCCAAACTGACTTCCAAAGTAGCTTTGCCATTTTACATTCCCACCAGCAGTGAATAAGAGTTACTGTTTTCCACATTTTAACCAGCATTTTGTGTTGTCAGTGTTCTGGATTTTGGCCATTCTAATGTATGGAGTATTATCACATTATTGTTTTAATTTCCATTTTATGATGACATACGATGTGGAACATTTTTTCATATGCTTATTTGCCATCTGTATATCATCTTTGATGAGGTGTCTGTTAACGTTTTTGGCCCTTTTTAAATCTGGTTGGTTGCTTTCTCATTGTTTGGTTTTAAGTGTTCTTTGTATATTTTGGACAGCAGTCCTTCACCAAACATGTTTTTTTGGAAATATTCTCTACAGTCTGTGTCTTGTCTTTTAATGCTCTCGATAGTCTCTTTCACAGAGCAGGAATTATCAATTTTAATAATGTCTAGCTTATCAGTTTTTTGTTTGTTTGTTTCGTTTTTCATGGATCATGCCTTTGGTTTTATCTAAACAGTCTTCACCAAACCCAAGGTAATCTAGATTTTCTCCAATGTTTTCTTCTAGATATTTTATAGATTTTTGTTTAAAATTTATGTCTATGATTCATTTTGAGTTACTTTTGGGAAAGATGTAAGAAGCCATGTGTCTAAATTTTTATTTTATTTTATTTTATTTTGCATATGAGCATCCAGTTGTTCCAGGGCTGTGATGTTTTCAATTTCCTATTCTTTCTTTCTCTGCACCCCCACCCGCACCACTGTTTCTTTATTCTGAGCAAAAAGAGATCTAACTGGGCTTATTTTTTGCTCTTTAACCAGTAAATGATTCTTCTTCACTTTCGCTTGAAAACTAATACAATTCCTATCCCCTATATTCAACGTGAAGACAGGTATGATTCAAAGATATGTTTCTGGATATAAGAGGAATTTAACCAGTGCAAAGACTATAGGTAGTGGGTGTGTACTACTAAATTGCTGGCCCACTGGGTGTGAGGAGGATAATTTTTGAGAGTGTACCTTTAAAGATCTTTTGTAACTTGTGCACAGCAAAGGAAACAAAATGAAAAGACAACCTATGGATTGGGAGAAAATATTTGCAAACTAAAAATATAAGTTTTTATTCAAACTTTGTAAGGAATTCCTACAACTCAATATAAAAATATTGTTAATAATAATAATAACCTGATTCCCAGATACCCCTGAAGAAGAGACAGATGTCCCCAAAAGAGAGCTTACTAGAGCCCTATAGTTCCTCCCCTGTGGTAAAACAACACAGCAGTTTCTTACAAAACAACCCAAGTCAAAGAAATAGAAAATGGTCACATATTTACAGTTAACGATCAGTTCACATCCAAACTACACAGAGTCAAGATTCAAACAGTTGCTGCCAAACAAGGTGAATCCAACCCTGAAAGGAAAGAAACAAGGCAGAAATTATACGATGACAGAAAACACGAGATAGAAGCTACTATAGTGCAGATAATGAAATCTAGAAAGAAGATGCAGCACAATGTTTTAGTAGCAGAGTTAACTCAGCAGCTGAAGGCTCGATTCTTACCAAATCCAGTTGTTATTAAGAAATGTATTGAAGGACTTATTGAGAGAGAATATTTGGTACAAACACCTGAGGATCGCAAGGTATACATATGTGCAGCATAAAATGCATCCAGAAATTTGACTTATTCTTGTACTGTACTCTTTGCATGGACTGGGAAGTTCTTTTAAATCATCAAATATTAAGACGACCATCTCTTCTATTAAATTACAGTACATGTTCTAGACCATTCAAATCAAGCCTTTACTCCCTCTGAGAGTTTTCAACATCAGTTGATTGAGCTTCAGGCTTTACAACATTTATCCCTGTAGAGACCATCTTTATAGTTCCTCGGGAAAATCAGAATGTGCTGCATTCTGTTTTCGATACTGTATGAAAACAGGAAAAAATAAAACAAAAATTTAGAAAATACAGCTCATTAAAATCAAATTGTTGAATTTCAAAAAAACAATGGGGAAAAACTCAAATAGACATTTTTCAAAGATGGCATGCAAATGGCCAACAAGTATATGAAAAATGCTCAACATTATTTCCTAATCATTAGGAAAATGCAAATTAATACCACAATGAGATATCACCTCATACCTACTAAGGTGGCTATTATCAAAAAGACAAGAGATAAGTGTTGGCAAGTTTGCAGCAAGTGTGTGTGTATGTGTATGCTCCTGGTGGAAATGTAGATTGGTATAGCCATATGCAAAACAGTATGGAAGTTCCTCAGAAAACCTAAAAATATAAACACCATATGAACACACAATCTCTCTGCTGGGTATATACCCAAAGGAAATGAAATCACCATCTCCCACCTTTGTTGCAGCACTGTACACAATAGCCAAGATCTGGGACAAAGAGTCCATCAGTGAAATTGTGTGTGTGTGTGTGTGTGTGTGTGTGTGTGTGTGTGTGTTTGTGTGTGTGTGTGTGTTTATGTATATATAAAATATATAATGCATATGTATATATATGCAATTTTATATATGTATACATATATAATTTAGCTTTTAAAAGGAGATCCTGAAATTTGCAACAAAATGGATGATGCTGGAAGACATCATGCTAAGTGAAATAAACCAGACACAAGAAAGAAAAAAAAAATACTGCATAAATATCATTTATATATGGAACCTAAACAAAAAGTAGAATACATACAAGCGGAGTAGAACGGTGGTTACCAGGAGTGGGGAGGGGGAGGAAATGGTGAGAAGCAGGTCAAAGTGTACATGTTTGCAGTTATGTAGGATGAGTAAGTCTAGAGAATTGATGTACAACATAAGGACTATAGTTAGCAATAGTGTGTTGTATATTAGAAATTTGCTAAGAGAGTAGACATTAGGTGCCCTTACCACAGAATGAATGAAAGAAAAGAAAGAAAGAAAGAAAGAAAGAAAGAAAGAAAGAAAGAAAGAAAGAAAGAAAGAAAGAAAGAAAGAAAGAAAGAAAGAAAGAAAGAAAAGGTATCTATGGAAGATGATGAATAGATTAATTTGTGTGACTGTAATAATAATTTTATTATGTGTATGTGTGTGTATCAAAACATCATGTTGCGTATCTTAAATATATACAACACGTTTTTTAAAACAAAGGACTTTTGTGATTAATAAAGTAGTTTCCTGGCAGTTGGGTGGGAGTGATAGTAAAATTCTCAAGTTGGCCCAGAATAGTGTCTCTCAGTACAGGGTTTACCACCAAGATTTGTAAACGCCTTTTTTCTCTCCTCTCAAGACTTGTTCTATTTCAGAGGTTGGAACCTGAGCTGAAGACTGGTTAATTCCCCACTAGACGATTTCTTCATGGAGAAAGATTTCTTTATGTTCAGGGAGATAATACATAATATTATTGACTCAATGCTTAAACTACTTTTATTGAAAAGGAAAGAAATTAACTGATAATTTGCAGAATGTATGCATACATACATAACTAGAAAAATGTTAACATGCTTATCTCTGCATGCCTAAATTATATTGCTTTTCTATTTCTATATTTCAAGACCCTCCAACTTATTTTAGTTGGCTAAATTACTTTTGTAATCAAGTAAACATTTTACTTAAGATAGAAAAAGCCTGGTTAATGGATTTACTTATTGCATTTAAAATAATTTATTCTAATTTTATAGTACCCCTGTCAGAATCGGAACACCACCTAGAAGCTAGGCTGAATCTCTTATGTCAGACCCCTCGGTGGAAACTCTGCAAAGAAGCAGCTCTATTTTACACCCACTCTGTTTCTTGTGGATAGGTAAGGACCCACTAGCCTGCTGATAATTGCTTAATTGCCTTCAGAGGCTTTCAAATTTCTCAGGTATCATTAATCAGTAGTTACCCTTGGTAAGTGTCCCAAGTCATAGACATAGATAATCCCCATTCTTTTAGGACATACCATCCTGGGGACTCTTAATACCAAATTTTGTGTGACTCAGCCTCCCTGCAAACCACAAAGTCTGAACCCTCTTCATTGTTCTCCTGAACACTTTCTGGGCTTCTTCTTGCTGTATTTCTATGTTCTTAGAGTCCTAGTAATTACTGAGTGGATTTGCCTCTTTCTTTCTCTTCTGTTTTGATTCCCTTCATTGAAAAGAGAACAGTGTGATGGACAGAGAAAGAGCCTACGGCTAAGACAGCAGTGCCTCTACCAAGGCTGCCGAACTGGTGGTGGCTTGCATCTGCAAGGTACAACAGATTGCCAAGACATTTATCAGAAGAATCTGATTAAACACTGTCAACAAGTTAGCTCAGAGGCTAACCTGAATGCTGGTTATTTTGCAGTTCTAAGAATCCCTGTCTAATTCTGATCCATAATTTTTAGAACTTTATTATACATCCTAACTTTCTCTTCTTTAAGAATGAATGATTCCTTGGGAGCACCTTAATCCATCTTATAAATAGTGTCCTAACTGCCACCTCCACCATCACCAATCTTTGCCAACTAGAATACCAGACACTTCTGATTACTGGGAGTCCTTTAGTATATATCCATTACAGATGTTCCTAAAATTAAACCATGGTCAAATAAATTAGAAGTATCCAGAAGTCCTGCTATCAGTAAAATCTCAAACTATTTCAGTGTAATTTGAGTTCTAAAATGCACAGACATGAATCCTGTAGTCATTTATTAATTCTGGTGTGGTATACCAGAAAGAATATTGCACTGAAAATCAAGTGATGGATTAGCCCCTGTTTGTCCCTAAATTAGCTTTATGAGCTTGGGGAAGTTTCAAAATTCCTAGCTCATTTGAACAATTAGAGGGTTGAACTCAAAGTCTCTAAGGTTTTCTCCAAGGTGCTATAGACTGAATGAGTGTATCCCCCTAAAATTCATATGTCAAAACCTAATTCCCCATGTGATAGTATTTGGAGGTGAAACCTTTAGGAGGTGATTATGTCATGAGAGTGCAGCCTTCATAAATGGGATCAGTGCCCTTATAAAAGAGGTCCCAGAGAGCTCTCTTGTCTCCTCCCACCCTCTGAAGACACAGAAAGAAGAAAGCCACCCATGAACCAGGAAGCAGGCCTTGTCCAGCTACTGAATCTGCTGGCATTTTGGGGTTTCTCAGCCTTCAGAACGGTGAGAAATAAATGTCTATTGTGTATAAGCTGCCCACTTTGCAGCATTTTGTTATAGCAGCCTGAATAGACTAAGACACATGTTACTTTCAGTTCCAAATAAAAACACCTTAGACAACCTCTTTTGGGGTAGCAGGGCAGTGAGAAGAAGCTTGTAAACAAAATTTAGGCTCTGTAGTTTAATGCTGAAGCATCAATAACTAAAAACAGGAACCTCATACACCAGATCTCGTATAATGCACTTTCAAATGTTTTATTTCAAAGTTAGTAGAAACGAGGTTTAACATTGCTTTCAAGTTATTGTTTTATCTGCACAGGAGAAAATAAGTCTTCAAAAGAATACCACAGTCTGGGAACTGTCATAATGTAGTTTAGGAAGGATTGCAAATGAAACAGTTTAAGAATTCAATACAAAGCACAGAGTCAAATTCAGAGAAGAAAAAGACATTTATAAGTTTAGTAAGAACCCTCAGTGACTATTCAATGAATATAAATCTTTGAGGAAAAAAAAGTCTCCCACTGAGATTTAAATTACATAGACAGAGAAAGAGAGAGGATATATGAGATATTTACGGTATTGTTACTAAGGTAAATGCAAATTCCATTACAAAATGGCTGTGTTGGTAATGGTAAAATGTAGGTTATGTGCACTTTTTTTCTAGCATCTAATAGTGGATTTGAAAGTAAAACTGCAATTTCAATTCAAGTCGAAGAATGAGAAATTTTCCTACCTGGAAAGATTAATCTCTCTTTAATTGACTCTTTGATCAAAGTAAAGATTTATAAGAAGAAAATGTAATATGCCTCTGATAAGAAATTAGGGGTGATGAATGAGGGAGCCATTAGCATTATGGTTATTCTAGGAAGGGGTATGTTTCAAGACAAAGTAACTTTTATGAAGCAAGATAATTTAAGAAGTGAACTTCTTGGTTAGATTCAAATTTATTTGCAAAGTCCTTCTTAAACATCCTAGTAACAAAATCCCAATTCTTGCATTGTTACAATAGCAATTTAGAACAAGTTCTTCTTGTCTTTATTAGGTACTTGAAAAAAATACAGGGTAGCCTATAAAGCTCCATAAAAGCAGGGAGAACGTTGTTTATATTTTCCATAAAGGTCTCAGCTCACTATGAATGTTAAGTAGATGCTAAATCTGAGTCATGAAAATGCCTCTCTAATGAGTACTAAGGAATTCCCAGAGTAAGATCATGTCTTTGTAACCAGTGTCAAAAATCACCCTTCCTGCCTTTGTATCAGAATGGTTCCCAGAAGGGCTGTGCCCATAATTCTTTATCATACGCAGACCAGGTACTCAGTAAGTGTTGATTAAATTAATTTGAAAGTTTTGTTGAAATAAAATGGTCCAGCAAAGAGAGTTTTAGTAGAACTTAAATTTCCAGCTCTATTACCATAATGAAAAGGTGTTTTTTGTCTTTTTTTTTATGTAATGCTCTGACACAATACTAGTAAATTTCCAGCTTCAGCTTTATGGACAGTCATTATAATTGTACCCCTGCATACAGTTTCAACTTTTTTTTCTCTTTTCTTTCTTCATTTTACTCACTTTACAATGCCACTCCTAGATAAATTCTTTGCATCTGTACCCACATAGCTATAAATGGTTGGAGACCAGAGTTTTGCTGTCTGGTCTCATTTTAAATGCAAGATCACTAACCACAAGAGGGTCCTTGTGCTGTTCAGCCATCAGAACATATTTCCCTATTCTAATTAGTGTCCCTCCCTCCTAGACAGTTATGCTATACTGAACTGAGACCACAGTGAGGTGAGACCTTTATGGAAAATATAACAACGTATTCTCTTCTCTCCTCAAGCATCCAGCATCTCCTCTCCCAGTCACACTTTCTGCTGATGACCTTGCTTCCTACTGCACTTAGCAAATGGAAATAGTCTTCTCACATCCCACATCTCCCCACAAAATGGTATCAGTTCAGCCTCTCTGTCTCCTCTCCTGATACCTTTGATGAACTTTCCTTGCAAGGACATTGCTCCAACAATTTTTACTTAATCCTGCAACAATTTTCATCTCTCTACCGGACGATTACCATCATCATACCGACATGAAGTTACTTGTCCCATCTTTAAAAACAAAACAAACAAAACAATCTCTGTACTTCTCTTAACCCTATTCTTCCAACTACATCTCTCTCTTAATCGTATAATAGCAAAACTTCTCGAAAGAACTGCCTATGTTTGTAACTCTAGTTCCCTTCTCCAATTTCTTTTGAACCCAGTCCAAATGGTTTTCTGCCTCCACCCTTCCACTTTGTGAAGGTCACCATGACTTTCATGTTGTTAAATCCAAGGATCAATTCAGTCCTCATCTAACTTGACCTGTCAGCATCATTCGACAGTCAGTCCCACTTTCCTTTTTTTTTATTCCCTTTGTTCCTTTGATCTTACTCCCTTAGTATCACTTCTATCTCATTGGCCTTTCTTCCTTAGTCTTTTCTGGTTTATTCTTTTCTCTCCAATCATTTGAAGTACGAGAATCCCAGGGCTAAATTTTGTGGCTGCTTTCCTACTTATTTATGGCTCTTTCTTGGTGATCTCATCCAATCACTGATGACTACCAAATGCCTGTCTCTGACAGGGTGTTCTCACCTAACCCCAGACCACATATGGATCTTCCCAGTTGACGTTTCTACATAGTCATTAATTGGCATCTCAAAATTAATGTCACCACAAAAATATTAACTTCCATCATTCCTGCTAGCTGCCAACCTTTTTCTTTTGGTTTCTTGGGCAAAAATTTGGGACTCATCCTTTACTCCTCTATGTCCCTTAAACCCCAGTTAATCCACTAATAAATTGTGCTGTCCATACCTTAAAAACATACCCAGAATACGACTACTTATCATTACTTTTATATTTGCCCCACTAGTCCAAGTTTCTCTACTCTCAAACAGCATTATCATAACAGCTTCCTAAACTAGTCTCCTCACTTCTACTCTTATCTAGCATAATCTATTATTCATACAAGAAGAGTGATCCTCTCAACACTTAAGTAAGATGATAACTCCACTCAGAAACTCTCCATAAATACTGTTATGGCTATCTAATGCTGCATAACAAATCACATTAAATCGTAATGATTTTAAACAACAGTTTATTATTATCACCCATGGATCTGTGTGTTAACTGAATGGTCTTAGCTCAGTGGCTCTGGCTTGGGGTCAATCATGTGAGTGCTGAGGGCTAACAGTAGTTACTGGGGCTGGAGTCACCTTAAGGATTGACTGGACTGGGTGTCTAAGATAACCGGTGAACATGGGTGGCAATAGGTAGGACATTTGACTGGGAGCTCAGCTGGCAGTTAATCAGGTTGCCTGTGCATTGTCTCTCCACGTGGGTTCGGCTTCTCAGAGCAAGATGTCTGGGTTCCAAGAAGGTGTCTTCCAAAAT
Source organism: Cynocephalus volans (assembly GCF_027409185.1). Classification (NCBI taxonomy): domain Eukaryota; kingdom Metazoa; phylum Chordata; class Mammalia; order Dermoptera; family Cynocephalidae; genus Cynocephalus; species Cynocephalus volans. The sequence continues at coordinate 16,966,815 of NC_084468.1, forward strand.
ACTGGAAGTAGAACACGTCAATGTGTGATGACCAGACCAAGACCCAGAAACTGGCACAGTGACACTTCTGGTGTATTCTGCTGGTCAAAGCAAGCACAAATCCCACCAAGATTCAAGGAAAGGAGATACACCCTACATCTCAATGGAAAGAGTGTCAAAGATTTTGTGACATGGGTAACCTGCCACAGATTTTCTTTCATTCATAGTAAAAATCAACACTCTTGCAGTGGTCTTCAAAGCTCTGTACAGAAAGGACTCTGTTTACCTCTTTGATCTCATTTTCTACTAATTTCCTTTTTCTCACTATACTCCAGCTCTTCCTCAAAGCCTTAATGTCTGTCACTTTCTCATTTAAGATCTTTTCCCCTCAGGTATTTATATATTTATATGGCTTGCTCCTTCTTAAAATCTCTGTTTAAATGTGAGATTTTCTGTAAGTGTGAGGCCTTTCCTGACAACACTATATATAAATATATATAAAAGTATATATATTGCCTCTAGAAAACAAATCAGAGCCTTAACAGATAGGCACTCACTTTAGCCCTTCATTTATGAGTTCCTGATAAGATTTCTTACGAGTTCAAATTTATTTAAAACTGCAAGATATAAAAATTGTTGCACTCCCAAAGGTGCCCTTTTAATCATAAGCATCAGTCCTTATTAAAAATTATAAAGTTCACCATCGGTTAATTAAAGTCCTATTGTGGTTGTTGCTAGTTATCTATCAGAGCTATGCTGACCACACACAATGGTTTGGAACATGTTCATTAGGTCACATACTGATGGTGCAGCTGGGAGATGGAGCAGAGCACAGAATGAAGTTTCCAAAGGCACTTTTGCCCAAACAAAATTTGACCCTTGTTGATTACATTTCAGTACTACATGTCAAATGAACTAGAGGGGAAGCTCCTAATATAAACATGTTATTGAAGGCAAAGTCACTGGGCTCTTAGCAACAGGGTCAGCTAAACCCAGGAAATGTATCCCACCCTTTATCTGCAGATCAGCATAGCAGTCCCTGCTCCATCTGTGAAAGGTTATACTGATGCTCTTGCAGATGCAAAGAAACAGAGTGCAAGTTCGGCAGGAAGAAGGGTGACCCTGCAAAGGATGTCAATTAAAATTGGTTTGAAGGATGCACAGGAACCTTCTAGCCAGTTGCTTCTCCCAGTATCAGGAGATGATTATTCACATAGCAGCAAATTCCGGGAACTGTTTCATATTCAGTAGGTCGATTCAGAATCCTGCATTGATTATAATAATTCTAATTCTGTTAGCCTTTATCGAGGGCTTATTCTGTGCTAGAATAATTAGCTGAAAAGACATTATGCTGTTAATTCTAAAACAACACCAGGCCCTTTGGTTTTTCCTTCTAATACATAGTAGTCTACCTATACGAGTACATCTCCTCTACAACCACCAGCCAGCACTGTCTCTCATCTGAAGTATTTCAATAGCATTCAGATGGTTCTCTCTGCCTTCATTTTTACACCTTAATCAGTTCTCTACATGGCAAAGAAATTAATCTTCTTATACGGTCACAATATATCCCTGCCCACCCTACCCACTTAATCTCATACCACTGTCACCTTAATTTCCTTGTTCTAATTATATTAGACTTTCTTTTTCTTTTCTTTTCTTTTTTTTTTTTTTTTGGAAGTTTCTTGAGTATACCTTGTGTCTTTATGACTTACAAATGCTTTCCTGCAGTAGGGACATTTTTATACCTATTCGCTCTCATGTCATCTGGTAAACTATTCTTCATCTCCCCAAGTCTGAATTTTCATGTTGGACATTTCCATAACCTTATACTCTTCCTTCATAGCACTTGCCATTATTGAATGTAAACAGTTTATTGTGCAATTATTTTGTTTCTGTTCCTGATGCACAAAAATGCAAGCTTCATAAGGGCAGAGAACACATCTTTTTGTTAATTTCTTGTATCCCTAGTAAGCAGTTATATGTCTTGGATATAATCACCATTAAATATAAGTTTTTGAATAAATTAATTGCCTTTTATGCCTATAATATTAAGAAAAATTGACATTTTGAATGAGATGAATCATTTTCACAGAGAAGATAGCACATAAAAATAGGTAAAGGATAGTATTTGGGAGGCACACCTCCATAACAGTAGGATCAATATTAGGTCATAATAATGCCCCTAAAAGAAAGTAACCATGAGAAATAGTAGCATGTGTCCCTGGAAACTTACAAGCAGAACTGAGAGCCATTCCACATATGTCTCCAGGTGCACCATGAATTCACTTTAAGAAGAAGTGTCTCCTTTTCTCTAATACACATATAAAAAATTGACAAGTGAGACAGATTAATGATTGCCCACACTGATTTGACTTTTCCTTTGGCTCTGTAACTTGCTCATTTTCCCATAATATGTTTTCCTTCCTTAGTTGAATGAGCTACTCTCGTCTGTTTTTCTTGGACTTTCTTCCCTGACATTTCATTCTCAGTCCCTTCTCTCATGCTCTGGGTTTTCTCAGTGTTCTATCCTTAGCCGTCTTTCTTTTCATTTCTATTCTCTTTGTCTGATCTATATTGACTGGGCTTTCATCACTAAAAAGTTAAAGCTAAAAAAAAAAATCATAGACTCTTCTTTCTTTCATGTTGGCATCTCAGATTCATTACATCCTACTCAAAATAACTGTTTAATGTCTGTTATGAGCTAATGTGTTCTCCATCAGGTTGGTGATCTGTAAAAAAATGGAGAAAATCTGTGCCCTGATTGGACTTACATAATGCAAGAGAGATGGTAAACCAGTAAATAAAAATATATTAATAAAAATCAGAGAGGTTATAGTTATGAAGACAAATGCATCGTATTTTATTAAAAAGGATAACACAGGAGACATAAATTTGTTTGGAGACAGAGATGACCTTTTCGGTAAAGAAGACTTTCAGCTCACTTCTAAGCTCAGGTACATAGTCATGCCAACAGTATGGGGAAGATAAATCTGGCCCAAGGACAAAATAGGAGCTACTGTGTTTGAGAATGATTAGGAGTTGTTGAGTTGGGAAAACAAACCCTAACCAGCCTCTGGTTCATGAAATTTCCAGCCATCAGAAAATTAAACTGGAGCATGTGGGATGGCAAGCAATGGAGGCAGAGTGCTTTGTGACTTAGAGAGGAGTGTAATCTTCCAGGAGTTGTTTGGATCTCCAGGATCAAAATAAAAAATGGGCCTCTGAATATGGACAAACCCAACACCATAGAGGTGGCAGGAACTTCAATGGGAATGATAGGTTAATGCCTATTTGGACCAGGTACTAATTGCTACAGCCTTGGAAGGTCTGGTGAACTTCCCCTTAGTCCAGCACACTGAAGGATTAAGACTTCCAAAAGAACTGCCTAGATGTTTTCTGGGAAGGAGTTTGCTACAGCAGTCTTCAGTAAACCACAGCCTGTGAGCCCAATGCCTGTTTTCATATACAGTTTTAGCGACTTCAGTCATACTAATTTGTACTATCTATAGCTGCCTTCATTCTACAACAGAAGAGTTGAATACTTGCAACAGAGGCTGCATGGCCCACAAAGCCTAAAATATTTACTATCTGGTGTTTTACAGAACATTTTTTGTGACCACTGCTGTAATTCATACTTTCTCTGTCTTTTGTCTGGATTGTTGTTAATGTCATCTTTTTGACTTACAGAATGCCAAATCAATCTTTTCCACAGCCCAAGTGTTATTCTGTTGAGAAAGTGTCTCAGAGTCCATCTCTAACTCCACACCACAGAGCTGAGTACTCTTGTCCTACCTGACACTTCACTTATCACATAGTATTTCCAACATGACATATCTATTTCGTCATATAACTTCTGAATATTTTGAGGCCAGTGTATTAGTCAGGGTTCTCCAGAGAGACAGAATCAATAGGATATGTTATAATTATATGAGAGGGATTTGTTAGGGGAATTAGCTCACGTGGCTATGAAGAAAAGGTCCACGATAGGCCGTCTATAAACTGGATGCTGGTAGCCTGGCTCAGTCCAAGTCCAAAGGCCTCAGAACCAGGGAGGCTGATGGTGTTCTTGGTGTAAGTTCTGGAACCCAAAAGCTGAAGAGTCTCAAGCTCTGATGTCCACGGATAGTAGAGAAGAGTGTATCCCAGCTCCAATGGATCGAGAGAGAGAGCTGCACCTCTTTCTTCTGTCTGTTGTTCTCTCTGGATCCCCAGTAGATTGGATGGTTCCCACCCACACTGAGGGTGTGTCTTTCACACCCAGGCCGCTCAGACTCTCATACTAATCTCTCCTGGAAAGACCCTCGTGGACACACCTGAAAAGATAGCTTTACCAGGTTTCTCAGCATTCCTTCATCTAACCAAGTTGACATCTAGAATTAACCTTCACAGCCAGTCTCTGTGTCTCACTCAGTTCTATATATCTTACATATTTTTTAGTGTATCTGGCACATAGAAGGGCATGATAATTATTTGGCTTGGCAAGGGAAGGCATCAATGTAAAATAGATTGGAAATTCTTCATTCAAAATATGCATTTCTCCTCTCTGGATATGTCAAAGTTTAATTGTAAATTAACATTATTCTGCAATCATGGGTCTTGTCCAGAATGTTTTATAACAGTTCTTTTCAGAGAGCATTAGAGTCAACTGACTGTATTAACACAAATGACCAGGGGTGATTTTCAAGTGGAAGATTTGTTTTTGCTAGTCCTGTGAATTAAATCATTTGGATATTTTGCATTTCCATAAAATGCTAATATATTCACTAATATAATCCAGCAGTCCTCCTCTAGACATGCAATTAAAGTCCACTCCCATCTCAGCCACCATTTATCAGACACTTACTGGCCCTGAAGGTCATCAGAATTTAGCTCCAGCAGAATACAGACAGAGCAGATGTCCCTTTATAGAAAATTACCCAAATAAATTTTTCTGAACAAAGAATTAACATAAAGCATTGTAATAACTCACAAATAGTTCTCAATTGGAAGGTGGTTTTCAAGATAACTATTAAGAAAAAGAGATTCAACTGTAAATGTTCATAAAATTTTCTATTGATTTCAAATAGCAAATTAGTTGGAACTGGTATTCTCTGATCAATGTGTGCCAAAAGCATCATAAAATATTTATCACATTTCCATATTTGGCACAACAAAATGTTTATGCTTAAAATAAATGAGACACTAAAGGATTTCTCACAATAATTGTAGAAAAGCAGTAAAAGAGAGAGTTCTCATACATTTCCCCCCTAAAGTTGAAGCCTCCCTAGGTGACAATGGAGAGTCTGTAAACAATGACCTTAAAGACTTAGTCAAGAGCCAACAAAATGATCATAAGTTCTTCTGAGGCAGTAGACTCTGAATAATGAATTCAGTTATCTGTTTACCTTGAAATATTTGTCATAAGTATTTGTAAAAGAAACAAGCAAAAATATAGGACAAAGAGAAAAGAACCTAAACGCCCTGGAGGTGAATTATTTTTAAAAGTGCATGTAGCCATGCTTATAGTAATTCATAAACATCTTTAATCACATGAAGTCTTGATCACTTTAGGTCTTATTTATGTACCCATCTTTCCTTACTCTAGAGACAGGTGGCTGAGAGCAGAGTCTTGGTCCCCATGCTGATTCTCTTTTGTATCTAAAGAAGTTTTAGACTTCTTAGTCTGGTAAAAGACCCCGCTCTTGGTGGGATTGTTTCAATGACTTCACTGAAACATATTTCTGCAATATTGCTGATAACACTGACCTTCTGGTGTTCACTGCCCTAGTCTAACATCTTGCTGTGGTCTGTCTTCTGTCCACTATTATATCTATTCTTTTTGAATTTTAATAGATGCTCTCATGGTATTATATTATAAGATGGAGATTATTAGCTCCACTTACACAGTGTGGAAACTGAGGCTTAGAGAAGTTAAGTTTAATTTCCAAAGTCACCAGCCAATAATTAGCTGCAAAAGTCAGTTTTCAAATTCAGATATGATTTTAAAATTTGAATGATCTGGGAAGTGAGAAATCAACAGTCTCCGTATGAAAGTCTGGGCTTACAGCTTCTATTGAATTATCAGAAGTTCACAATATCTCATGAACTTGCAATAGCCAATTAATCAGGTGAAGAACACTGTGTCTTTACAGTGGCCAGATCTATGCCAGGTCACTTGAGGTTTAGAGAATTTCTATAATGTACGGGAACTGCTTTGGGAAGCTTTGGATCTTATTGAAAATAATAAATGATGGTACAAGCAATATTTTGAGAATTTTATAAGAGAGTGTAATCAGGTGCTACAATATTTGGGAGGAAAAAAAATTGAGTGACACTTTTTAGTCTCTTATATGTGGCTTCCCTTGGAAGCAGACACTGAGACAAGGCTTGACTTCAAGAGGTTTACTTGAGAGATGGTCACACAACATAATGATAGAGAAACGGGAAAGTGAGACAAGGAAAGGAGGAGAGCTAAGTAAAATAAAAATTGTGATAAGAACCTAATATGTGGAAAAAATTATTAAGTCACTACAGTGGACAACTGGGGCTTAATCCCACTGGGAATTTTAATAGCCCATGTACAATATACATCAGAATTACTCCAACTGAGGCACAAGGATGTTAAGTCTGCCATGCTGCAAGGAGCATTAGCTCTCCAGGAATGCTGGATGCCTGTACGTAGGTTAAACTGTTTTTCCAGCCAGGAAAAAATTCAAATTGGCAACCTTTATTATGTAGTGATGAGTCTGAGAATGTGGGTGGGTCACTAATAGAGTCAGCCATAGGAGGGACAAAAGAAAAACATTTTGGAAAAGAGAAGAGGAAATGAAAGAAGTTTTAATATGATATAGAAGTATAATTACATGTATGAAGGTGAAGAGACTCAAACTAATCACCTCTGTTCTATGTAATTTCATAATGTACTAATTACTTTCCCATATGAAATATCAACAGAGTACTTCCTTGAAACTGTGGGATAACTAACAGGGAACTAATGCTCAGGGGGCTTATTGAAGAGTGATGAGAACTGAAGGTTATTAGTAGGCCTGGATTCTACATACCTTAAAAGGAGATCAAGACATTTATCCTTCTCACAATAGAGAGAAAGGAGACCCTAGTGGATTTGAACAGGGAAGGTATTTGATAAATGCAGTATTTCAAAATGCTTTTCTGACAATCATGCACCCATTTGTTCACTTGCACAAAAATATTTATTGATCATCATGTTTATGCCAGATGCTAAGGAAGGATAAAACTGCAAATAAGATGAGAGAGAAGACAATACCTCTCAATAACTACCCTAAATGTAAATGAATTAAACTCCCCACTCAAAAGTCACAGACTGATGGATTGGATCAATAAGCAAGACCCAGCTATATGCTGTCTTCAAGAGACTCAACTCACCAGTAAAAATGCACATAGACTAATAGTGAGGGGATGGAAAAAGATATACAATGTAAATGAAAACCAAAAATGAGCAGGAGTAGCTCATTAAACAGACTTCAAACCCAAAACCATAAAAACAGAGAATGAAGGTGACTATATAATAACAAAGGGATTGACCCAGTAAGAAGATATAACAATCATACCCAACACTGGAACACCCAGATATATAAATTGACCCAGTAAGAAGATATAACAATCATACCCAACACTGGAACACCCAGATATATAAAGAGAACATTTTTAGACATAAAGAAAGAGATAGACCCCAATATGATAATAGTGGGGGATCTGAACATCTCCCTTTCATTGTTAGACAGATCATCCAGGTAACAAATCAACAGAGAAACACAAGATTTAAAGTACACTTTAGACCTAGTGAACATGACAGATATCTACAGAACATTTCATCCAACAACTACTGAATATACATTCTTCTCATCAGCACATGAAACATTCTCCAGGATAGGCCACATATAAGGTCATAAACCAAGTCTAAATAACTTTTAAAAAATCAAAATAATCTCAATTACCTTTTCAGAACACAATGTATTAAAACTAAAAATTAATAACAAGCAAAACTCAGGACTCTACAAATACATGGAAATAAAACAACAGGCTCCTGAATGACCTATGGGTCCAAGAAGAAATTAAACAGGAAATCAAAACATTTCTAGAAAACATTCAAAATAATGATGCATCATATCAAAATCTGTGGGACACTGCAAAAGCAATACTAGAGGGAAGTTGATAGCAATAAATGTGTACATCAAAAAATAGAAAGATTTCAAGTAAACAACCTAACACTAAACTTAAAATAACTGGAAAAACAATAACATCCTATCTCAAAGTTAGTAGATGTAAAGAAATAATTAAGAGTAGAGCATAACTAAATGATATAGAGACCCAAAAAAATACTCAGAGCAATGAAACAAGAAGTTGTTTTTTTGAGAAGATAAACAATATAGACAAACCATTAGCTGGAGAGAGAGAGGGAGAGGAAGAGAGAGGGAGGGAGGGAGGGAGGGAGAGAGAGAGAGTGAGAGAGAGAGAGAGAGACCAAATAAAAAAAATCTGAAATAATAAAAGGAGACATTATAACTGATTCTACAGAAATAAAAAAAAGTCACTAGAGACTATCATAAACAACTATATGCCAAGAAATTTGAAAACATGAAGGAAATGAATAAATTTCTGGATACATACAAACTACCAATATTGGACCAAGAAAACAGAGAAAACCTGAAGAGACCAATAACAAGCAATGAGATTGAAGCAGCAATCAGCAGTCTCCCAAGAAAGGAAAGCCCAGGACCAGATGGCTTTACAGCTGAATTCTACCAAACCTTTAAAGAAGAATTAATACCAATTCTCTTGAAACTATTCCAAAAAATTGAAACAGAGGCCACTCTCCCAACTCATTCTGTGAAGCCAGCATCACCTTGACACAAAAACCAGACAGAGATACAACAAAAAAATGAAACTATAGAACAGTATCTCTGATGAACATAGAAGCAAAAATGCTAAAAAAAAAAAAAAATACTAATAATCACAATACAGAAGCACATCAAAAAAATTATACACCAGGACCAAGTTGGGTTCATCCCATAAATGCAAGGATGGTTCAACACACACAAGTCAATAAATGCAGTACATCACATCCACAAAATCAAGGACAAAAACCACATGATTATCTCAATAGATGCAGAAAAAAAAAACTTGACAAAATTCAATATCTTGTCATTATAAAGACTCCTAGGAAGTTAGGTACAGAAGGAAAGTATCTCAACATATTAAAAGCCATATACAACAAACCCATGGCCAATATCATCCTTAATGGCAAAAAACTGAAGGTTTTCCCTTAAGAAAAAGAACAAAACATGAATGCCCACTCTTACCCCTCCGATTTAACATAGTACTGGAGGTGCTAGACAGAGTAATCAGGCAAGAAAAAGAAATAAAGGGCATCCAAATTAGAAAAGACAAATTCAAACTATCCCTATTTGCAGATGACATGATCCTATATGTAGAAAAAACCTAAAGACTCTATCAAAAAATTCCTAGAGCTGGCTGGTTAATAATTTCAGTAATGTTGCAGGATACAAAATCAGCACCCCCAAATCACTCACATTTATATTCTCCTATAATGAGCTAACAGAAAAAGAAATCAAGAAAGTAAGCCAATTACAATAGTCACCAAAAAAATAAAATACCCAGAAATCAATTCAACCAAGGAGCTGAAAGATCTCTACAATGAGAGCTACATTCTACTACAGAAAGAAATTAAAGAAGATACAAAAATATGGAAAGACACTCTGTGCTCTTGGATTGGAAGAATTAACACTGTGAAAATATCCATACTACCCAAAGCAATCTACAGATTTAGTGCAAACCCATCAAAATACCAACAATGATATTCTTCACAAAACTAAACAATCCTAACAATCATATGGAACAACAAAGTACCCCTATTAGTCAAAGCAATCCTGAGCAAATAAATAAATAAATAAATAAATAAAGTCATTGGCATAACACTGTCTGACTTCAAATTATACTGCAAAGCTATAGTAACCAAAACAGCATGGTACTGGCATAAAAAAAGACACTCAGACCTGTGGAACGGAATAGAAAATCCAGAAATCAACCTACGGACTTACAACCAATTGATATTTGAGAAAGATGACAAAAATATACATTGGAGAAAAGAGTACCTCTTCAATAAGTGGTGCTGGGAAAACTGGATAACCATATGCAGAAGAATGAAACTAGATCTGCACCTCTCCCATATACCAAAATCAACCCAAAATGGATTAAAGCCTTAAACATAAGACCTGAAACTGCAAAAGTACTAAGGGAAAATATAAGGGAAACACATCAGGTAGTAGGACTGGGCACAGAATTTATGAACGAGAGCCTGAAAGCACAAGCAACAAAAGAAAAATAAATAAATGGGATTATATCAAACTGAAAAGCTTTTGCACAGCAAAGGAAGCAATCAACAAGTGAAATGACAACCTAAAGAGTGGTAGAAAATATTTGCAAACTATGCATCCAACAAGGGATTAATATCCAGTGTATACAAGGAAATCAAGCAATCACACAGTAAATAGATAGATAGATAGATAGATAGATAGATAGATAGATAGATAGATAGATAGATAGATAGATAGATAGATAGATAGATGAATGAATGAATAAATAAATAAATGAATAAATAACCAAATTAGAAGTGGGCAAAGGAGCTGAACAGACATTTTTCTAACGAATACCTACAAATGGCCAACAGGCACTTTAAAAAAATGCTCAACATCAATAATCATCAGGCAAATGCAAATTAAAACCACATTAAGATATCACCTTGTCCCAGTTAGACTGGCTATAATCAAAAAGATGGAGAATAAGAAATGCTGGTGAGTATGCAGAGAGAAATGAACTCTCCTACACTGTTGGTGGGACTGTAAATTAGTACAACCACTGTGGAAAACAGTATGGAGATTTCTCAAACAGCTACAGATAGATCTACCATATGATACAGCAATCCCTCTTCTGGGTATATAACCAAAGGAAGGGAAATCATCATGTCAAAGGGATATCTGCACTCCAGTGTTCATTGCAGCTCTATTTACAACAGCCAAGATATGAAACTAACCTAAATGTTCATCAATGGATGACTGGATAAGGAAAATGTGGTATATATGTATATATACACCATGGGTACTACTCTGCCGTTAAAAGAAAAAAAAAAAAGATACTCTGTCATTCACAGCAACATGGATGAGCTTGGAGAAAATTATTTTGAGTGAAATAAGCCAGACAAGGAGGGAAAAATACTGCATGCCCTCACTCATAAGTGGGAGATAAGAGAGAGAAAGAAGGAAGGAAGGAAGGAAAGACCACAGTGGTGCATTGGACTTGCAGAGGGAGAGAACAGATCTAGGGTTCTGGAGTAGGGTGGGGGAGGGAGGAGGGGGAGGGATGTCAGGGATTAATTGGGTGGGGGACAGGGGGAATAATCACCATTTGTGGTAATGTGCATGCTGATAGTATTGATCTGGCCATCACATCTTGTGCACAAGTGGTAACAGTCAGCTTTATATCCCATGAATATGCATCATCAATAAAAAAAAAATTTGTGCAGAAACCAGGCAGTCATTTTATGTCTGCTTAATTTAGTAATAAACATTTGAGTTATTTTGTTTTTTTCCTAATAAAAAAGATAAGAAAGATGTATATGCAAACAGGTAACAGCAAGACTGTTGGGGTAGGTGCATAAACAGCGACTATGGTGGCACAAATAGAACTGTACAGTGGCAGGAGAAACTGGAATTTAGAGTACTTTTGTACTAATCCCAGTGGGGTTCTCATGACTTCCTCAAATAGGAAATTATGAGAAGGAATGGGGATAAGAGGATGAGTGGCAGGTACTATTAGTTGCCTACACAAATGCGCCTGCTAACAGAATCTTGTTTTGGATTGCAAAGTGTCCAGCTTTAGAGATAAAAATATGATACATTTAAGTCAATTAAAACAATTCCATTACTTTTTCCTGATATGCCCAAACTCCCTGAAGCTAGAGGAATCTGTGTGAGCTAGTTATGGCTAAAGAGATATTTGCAGAAATGTAATGAGGGGCATCGCTATACTTCACTGTGATGAAAGTATCTTATGTAACTACCTCTTAACTCATATATTGAAACACAGCCAGAGCAAGCGATTTTTAGAGCTGTTCTTGCAGCCAGGTGTAATGACTCAGTTGCAGAAAAAGAGATAATGTTATCACAATAGCTGAGCAAAATGGTGGGAAAATCCTGGAACCTTACTGACCTGATTGAATTACTGAATGAGCCCTGTAATGATAGGCCACTGTTTTGTTGTGAGTTTGTGATTGTTTAGATTATTCTAGGTACTGTTAGTCAATATCTCATTGCATGCAGTCATCATTTTTCCTTTCGTAGCCAGTGAAATATTTTATATAAACACTGAATTTAAAAAAATGGCAGGAGGCAATGGGTTTAGTTTGTGACATGTTTGACTTAATGTAGTATATCTAAAAGCAAATATGCTATAAATAAATGGTTCCAAAATCCTACATGAATGTGTCATTCTAAGTTGGTCAATAGGGGCCGATTAATGTCTTATTCTCCACAAGAAAGGATGTTTCTGAGAGAATGCCTAAGACAATTTGCCCTTGATTTTCTTATGGTCAATATTTTTTTCCCTAAGTTACTTGGCTAAAGGCAAAGCAAGCATACATATTACATTTTTAGGTGAATCAAATGTTAGATAACTGGTACCTTACTTTAAATAATTGAGACTCTAAAAGGATTCTGGCTAGAAAACCAACCTAAAATTTATCAGATAAAATTAAGTGTTGGAAAAATATAGTTTTAAACTTAGGTCCATTAAACAACTACACGAATAGTGACTCAGCAGCAGTTGATGTCAAAATTACATATGTCATTTGGTTATTTTAAAACTCAACATAAATCAAATGTATGATATTCATTCATTCATTCATTCAATTATCCATCAAAGCCTCAGGCTAGAAAATGGGCACAGGCACAGACACACAAAATGAAGCACCTCAAGAGCTTAATATGTGTTGAGGGAGACCATAAGTAAACTATTGATCACAATATGGTTGATAAATGTCTTAATGATAATATAATTCAAAGGCAATTATACAGAACATTTTCTTTAGTATGTAAAATATACCCTAATGAACTTACTAGCTATTGATAATATAATAAAAGTACCCAAATTATTTGAATGGCGACAGACTAATATCAAACCTCCTTTATTTGTCTATTCAAAAAGCATGATTAAACATCATTATGTGCTAGGCACTGTCTTCCTTGGGGCATTTTAATATTTAGAAGTCAAGAATAAGAGGAGTAGCCAGTAAGTCAGGAGTAACATTCTCTCAGGAGAGAGCGGCGCTTCAGAAGCCAAGGAATGAACAATTCAAGATGGAAGCTTTACCAACTATTTTTTTACTTTGATTTTTATTTCTATGGAAACATAACTGATTGTACATATCTGTGGGGTACAGCTTTGAATATTGATACCTGTGTGCCTTTTGTGATGCTCAAATCAGGATAATTACTGTATTTATCATTACACAATATAATCATTTTTTGTGGCCCTTTATCAATTTATCACTAATCCCTTTCTCCCTCTTTCCCAATTCTGGTGGCCTCAGTTCTGTTCTATCCTTTTGAAAGTTCAACAAATTGTTGTGAATGTTGTACACTTTTTCTCTTTCTCTTTCTTTCTTTCTTTCTTTCTTTCTTTCTTTCTTTCTTTCTTTCTTTCTTTCTTCCTTTCTTTCTTTCTTTTTTCTTTCTTTTTTTCTTTCTCTCTCTCTCTGATAAATAATTTTACTTTATTTTTTATTACTTATGAATATTCATGAGAAACAAAGCTGATGGTCCCCCCTCGTGCCCTAGATGTGACGGCCAGATCCATACTGGCAGCACACCCATTACCGCAATTTTTGATTGTAATTTTAAAGACTTTCTCCTGAACATTAATAGTACTTGTACTTTATAGATAATCTATGTCATTTTTAATGGAAATTTTGGATTAATTTTTTACTCTAAATGTCGATTTTAGAACCTATTCTCCATGTGAGATGAAACTGAAAAATAAGACCCTCCACCTCAAGCTATTTATTTTCTAAAACACAAATGTATTTGAGCAAAATATTTAACTCAGCAAATCTTTAAGAAAAACGAAGTGAGAAATGCTTATTTAAAAAATAAAATTTATAATCACCATTAGTCCATTTTGTTTATTTCTGCATCCAATTTCTTATCACTAGGTAAGCTGCTCACGAGGCTGTTTATAGATTTTGAATTCCATGATAGTAGGAAAAGGTAATTTGTGTATTTAGTGTAGAGTACAATAAAATCTACATGGTAGGGGCTCACTTACTATAGCAAGTCAGGCCTGACTTAGAGCCTATTGTAAGTACGGTGTATTCCAATTAAAGGAAAGAGTAACTTCTTGGAGAAATATGTTCTTAAGTCAGAGAGAGAACTCAAACAATAATAACTTAAATATCTTTAGAAATTGACTTTCAACTAGAGAAACAGAGCCAAGTATACACAGCCTGTGAGCCCATGAGAAAGGAAGATGAAAACATATCATGTGAAGCATTTGATACGTAAATATCACAGGGGGAGACAAGTTAAAAAAGGATGATCCATGAGTACAGAACACACACACACACACACACACACACACACACAGATTACGAAAACATTACTTGCTGGGAAAATCGCTGAGCCACTAAGCAGAGATTAATCTCTCATGGGAAGCATTGGAAACTCAGTTACCTGAACCAATTAAAACTGAATTGACCACAGTAACACTGTACATCATCCAGGAAACAGAGCTCAGGTAGGAAGGAGTATCCAATAGATTATATTCATACTCAAATATCAAGGCTTCCATGAAATGAATCTGCAGAGATCAATGCATTACACTCCCAAATATTATCTATTCATCTATTTCAAATAAAGATCGTTTTCTTCACTCTCTCAGTGTGGGAAAATATCCTATGAAAATAAATGGGAGAAGGGTGATACTTACAGAGGGAATAACACCTATAACAAAACAGAACTTGAGAAAACTCAGTGTATGAACACACTTTCACATAATTGATAGGAGGAGAAAGAGTTGGATTAGATTAGTTGAAAAAAAATTAGATTGAGTAGGTAAGAAAAAATTACCCTGAATTTACTTCATTCGCTCAGGTCACTTCAGCTTATAAAGTCAAGATCGAAACCAAATTGGAGGAGTGGACATTTTCCATTTAATTTAGTCAGTGAAAGTTTCCAACCTGAGAATAGATACTGGAAAATAGAACCACTCACCTGGAATATCTAGATTGATCAACTTCATCAAATAATGGCTTCACTATCTCAGACCTATATAGGTAGAAAAATAACCTGGAAAAAAATCTCACAGCTCTTTAACAACTTCCTAATGTGAAGAGTCACAGTATTTACGGTATTGTTCCTCTGTACAATCTATATGGTGAGCCACCCAGGGGTGGGAGTGGAGAAGCTTTGGGAATTTTATTCCCTAAGTACACTGATGAGTCTCTTATCACACATCTACGTTTTATTTTTTTTCACAAAACCAAAAGAGTAAATAAATTTAAATAATAAAAATTTTCAAGTACAGTAGTTTGCAACATTGCACAACCTGAAACTATAAAGGAATGGCATTGCCTTCATTCCTTTGGATACAGGTTATGTTTTCACATTTTGAAGTCTACCACGCATTGCAAAGAACTACTCTGAGAAAAATTATATTGCTAAAATATTGATACCAAGCATCATGTTTTAAAGCAAACTGTAAATATTATATAAAGCAGCTCTGGTATGAAAGAGAAGATAAAGGGATGTAGTTTATGGTGTCAGAGAAGTACACAAAGTTCTTCTCCTTTTGTGGGTGAGAGAAAAGGAAAAGTGAAAAGATGTCATTGGCCATCAACTGAAATTCAATCCTGAAAGCTTGGCATTTCCAAACATCTGATTTGCCATTTCCCAAAGCAACATGAGGTTTGAAAATGAGATGATTGTGCCTGGAAAGGAAACGGGTGAGGGTTTTGTGGCTTCCAGACAGCGGAAGGGAAAATCATTGTGTCTCAAACCAGAGTCGTGTTTTCTCAGACTTAGGGATGTTGATGGCACTTCGGCAAAGGCAAGAAGACAACCTGATCGTTGGCCTTTTTTTTTTTTTTTTTTTTTCCTCTGTTAGTTCGGCCCACAAGCAAATTGGTATGAATAAAGGCAGAAGGAAAAGTAAAGGAGACCCATCTTTTAACCTCTCAAAGCCTGGTTCAGGATGTTACAAAAGCAGCTGCCAGAAACAAAAAGAAAGGAAGTGTATCGGGGTCTAAGAAAAGCAGAAAAGGAAGGGAGTCTTTGAAAAGCCACCATAGTAATCAGTAATACATTTGACATCTAGCAAAGAGACACATCTGCAGGGTACAACTGGGATGAGTAATTGAACTTTGATTTCTACATTTTCACTGGACATCTATGCTTAGCACCTAAATTTTAAACAGAGGAAGATTTTTGGAAATGCACTTTTCCGAGCATTTGTTTCATGGGATACAGGAAGCATCTGGAGACAGATCAAGTGAGTTTCATGGTTGCTCAGACAACTGGTGTTTGTACTATTTTGTGACAGACCTATAACGGGTAGTTAAAATTCATTTGAGGGTTCCCCTAAATATACATGTCTATGCCAGCATTTCTCAGAATCTAGCCTGAAATAAGACAAAGCTATCTCAAAACACATGCCAGACGAGGGAACAGTATCCTAAATTGAGCACCTGCAATAAATGAGTAATATATTTAAAGTTAAAATACACTTTCAACATATTAAAATTACTAAAGAACATGAATCATTTATTTCAACATGTCTTGTAAAAGTATGAGAAATACCTTTATTAGTGGAACTTGTCTATTTCCTTATTTTCTAGTTTCAGATAACCTACAACAAATGGAGTCAGAAATCCAGAAAGTTTATTGAAATGGCCTTAAAATGGTATTTTTAGGGTCCATCTTTTGAATCTGTGTGAGGACAATTTGCTGGTTTATATTTAGGTCCACAAATGTTGATTGATAAAAAATCCAGAAGATATATGCAAGGGTGGAAATGGGGGAAGAACATAAACAACAAATATTTATTAAGTGCATATTTTAATACTATATTAGCATTATAGATTGGCAGCTTTAAAATAATGCATATCCCTTTGCTAAGTTGATCCAAAAAGAGTCACATACAAAGTTACACCTTACATTATTAATAACAGAGAAAAATTTTATTAGCTTAAATATCCAAATAGAAATCAGTCCAATGATGTTTTGGATTCATGGGGTGAGATATTAAATAGCTAATTCAATTTATATCTTCAGGCACTAGGTAAAATAAAGTGAGAATACTCACAGGGTAATATTAATAGTATTTTGCCTTCAAAGAGATACAACTAAATAGCATGATTCTGATATTTCATGTGTATGTACATATGTATGTGAGGAAAGAGGGGAACTACATATACAAAAGCAGGAGCAGTTTCACATAAAATGTCACTGGTATAGGATTTCTTTAATATGACTTAGTGGGTTTTCTAATCATGGGAGGGGCTTATGGCAGGGAAATGAGACTTTCGTGAGTGGAAAAAGGAAAGGAAAATAAACGTTTCAGGGAGTTACAATTCAGGAACAAATAGATGAGTATATGCAGAGAAAAGTTTGTAAAGACCTACAGATAAAAAAAAAGTCGAGTGTTTGATTGCAAAGAATTCCAACCAGAGATGTAGATTTATATTAGTTAGCTAAGGCATTTAAGTAAGAGGGGATTCATTAAAAGAACTGTAAGATTCACATTAATTAGGAAGCATTTTTCATTATTTGGTTTATTGTAAATAGTGATAAACTAGCAATAACAGCAGCAAAAATAATAATAGCTATACTTTATAAAGTGCAATGGTATAAGTGCTTTGAATGAATTAACTCATTTAAGCCTTAAAGCAACTATGTGATTGTACAAAAGAGGAAACTAATAAACAGATTTAAAAATGCATAGACAGATGATAGATAGATAGAAAGATAGATACATAGGTAGATAGTGCTGTGCATTGAGTGACTCCCCAAACTCATTGAAGCTTGAATTGTGTCCCCCAAGTTTTATGTATTAGAAACTTGGACCCCACTGTGACTGTTGAGAGGGTGAGAATACTATTATGGTAATTGAAAGGTGGGACTTTGAAGAGGTGATTCGATTGTAGGACCACGTTGAGTGAATGAGTGATGTGAGACCTTTCAATTACCATAATAGGATTTCCCACCTTCTCAACAGTCACAGTGGGGACCAAGTTTCTAATACATAAAACTTGAGGGACACAATTCAAGCTTCAGTGAGCTTTGGAGGGACACTCAATCCACAGAATTCTACCTCTGGTCCCCCCAAACTTATGTCATTTTCACATACAAATGCATTCATTTCATCCCCAAAGTCTTAACTTGTTTCAACTCATAAGTCCAAAGTTCAAAGTCCCAACTATGAAATCAAAACAAGTTATCTGCTTCCAAGATACAATGGTAGGACAAATACAGGGTATATATTTCCATTCAAAAAGGGAGAAATGGGCCAGAAGAAAGGGGTAATAGGTCCCGAACAAGTCTGAAATCTAGCGGGGCAGGTGTTAAATCTCAAAATTGGCGAATCGTGTACCTTGACTCTATGTTTGACATTCTCTGCAGGCTGGTGCAGGGGTTGGGACCCCAAGTTCCACTCCTATGGCTTTCCTGGTCTCAGGACACCCTTCAGCTCTCCCAGGCTGGTGCTCCATGTGGTAGCTCCACATGTCTTGGGTCTCCATGGCAGTCTCACCCCCACTGCTCCACTAGGCATGGCTGCTGCAACTCTGACCCCACATTTCCGCTCTGCATTGCTCTAGTGAAGGCTGTCTGAGGTGACTTTGCCCCATAATGGATGTCTTCCTGGGCCCCCAGGCTTTTGCATAAATTCTGTGAAATCAGGATGGAGGCTCCCAAGTCTCTGTAACACTGGCATTCTGTGAGCCTACAAACTTTACACTACGTGGACGCCGCCAAGACTTCTGGCTTGTGTTTTCTAAAGCAGCAGGTCCAGCCACACCTAGGGCCAATTTAGCCACAGCTGGAGCAGCTGAGGCAGCTGGGGTGCTGGTGTGGGGAGCAGCATCCCAATGTGGTCCCGGGCAGCAAAACTGTGGAGGGTACCTCCGGCCTGTTCCCCATGACCATTCTGTCTCCCAAACACTCTGGGATTGAAACAGGACGTTTGTCCTCAGAGGCTTCTACAATGCCTTCAGGGCCGTTTTCTCCTTTTCTTGATAATCCCATTCTTTTGAACTAATCTTCTTAGCACCATTGCATTTTCCTTCTGAAAAATGTTCTCTGCTTCTCTACCACATGGCCAGGCTCCAAATTTTCTAAATCTTAATGCTCTGCTTCCCTTTTAATTATACATTCTGGGTTTATGTCATGCCTTTTCTGCCATAACTCAGCGTAGGCTATTGCAAGTAGTCATGTAGCTTTCCAAATGCTTTTCTGTTTAGATATTTCTTCTGCCAAATACCCTAGTTCAGCATCTTTAAGTTTCACATTCCATAAAACTTTTGGGCAGAACAGAATGCAGCCAAGTTCTTTGCCAGTTTATAGCAAGGGTAATCTTTGCCCCAGTTTCCAATAAGCTCCTTCTCATTTCTAACTGAAACCTCCTTAGAATGGTCCTCATAGTCCACATTTTTATAAATACTGTGGTCACCATTATTTAACCAGTCTATAAAACATTCCAAACTTTCCATGGTTTTCTTCTCTTCTAAACTCCCACCAGAAGCTAGGCTTTTGCTAGGCTGCTCCTTCCAATTCTTCCAGCCTTTGCCCATTATTAAGTTCCAAAGCCACTTCCACAGTTTCAAGAATCTGTTACAAAAAACACCCCACTTCTCTGGCACCAATTTTCGGTATTAGTCTGTTTCTATTGCTTATAACAAAATACCTGGAACTGGGTGATTTTGTGACTGAGCACATCAGTCTCTCTCTGCTCCACCGTTTTCTGCCATGTTAGACTCTTGCATTGCTAAAAAACCACCACCAAAGAAAACCCTCACCAGACATGTTCCCTGGACTTCAGATTTCCCAGTCTCTGAAACTGTAAGCGATAAGTTTCATTTTCTTATAAATTACCCAGTTCCAGGTATTTTTTATAAGCAACAGAAATGGACTAATGCAGACAGAAAGATACATAGGTACACGCATATGCATAAGGTATCACTCAGCTAGAAGAGAGCTGAGATATAGGCAGCCTGACGTCAGTCACCAGCACTTTCATTCTGAACCATCATACTATATAACCTCTCTTTGTTGAAAGTAATTTTTTCTTTAATTAGAGATATAAATTGCATTTTTGGATTTGGGTGAGCAACAAGAAATATGTCATGACCTCTTAAATGAGGAGGTTTCAGATTGTAGGAAATGTCAAAAAAGGATTTTAAAAAAGTAACATAATGAAGGGATAAGAAAATGGACTCGCCATTGCTCTTGGGTCTCTTGCCTCATGGAGCTTCACAGGCTCCTGAAGCTCTGATCCATGAGAGGGGTGAGTTACCTATCAGCACCTGAGAGGCAGCAGAGAAAATGGAGGGAGACATATAATAAGATAGAACAGAATTCAGAGCTTTGCAATTTTTTCAAGGACCAACTGTAGCTTTTTGCACGCTGTAAATATCAACGCCCTGGAGGAAATCCATGTTCACCTCATCTTAGTTGCTAAATTCATTTGTGACATTTTGATGGCTGCATGGCTAGTTAGTGCTTCTGTTATTCCTGTTATCAAATCACATGGAGTATGATGCAATTTGTCTTATTGTGCTTTTAAGGCTTAAACCTGAGTACACAGTTGTGTTCCACTCATTTCTATTCGGGAAGAAAAGAAGTCAAGGGCAATAAAGAACTGACATGGTTTAAACAAGAGATACTATTCTTTATTTCATAGATTTCTGAGAATTAAACCATAATGAATATAAAATTGTCAAGCACCAGGATTATGTCACCATAAGATTTCAAAAAATTCAAGATTTAATCCTTTTCCCTGATCTTTGTCAGGTTCATTTAAAATAAGCAAAGCTCAGAGGGATAAATACTGCATGTACTCACTCCTATGCGGGAGCTAAGAGAGAAAGGAAGGAAAGAAAGAAAGACCACAGTGTTGTGCTGGACTTGCAGAGGGAGAGAACATTCTATGGGCTACAAAGTGGAGTGCGGAAGAAGTGGGAGGGGGAGGGAGGTTGGAGATAATTGGGTGGGGGACATGTGGTACAAATGCAATTTGTGGTAATGGGTATACAGCCCTTATGAATCTGGCCACCACATCTTGGGGATGAGCGGTGACAATCAGCTTTGAATCTCATGAATATTCATAACCAATGGAAAAAAACAAAAAAAAAGTCTACTTCTAAAAAAAGAATTATTAAATTATTCCTCTTAATTTTGCATACCAACTACTTAATCTGATAAAATAATTCAAAGGGTTTGATGTTTGGTGTGCTCATTCATTCATTAAATATTTCAAGAACCTACTATGGGCCAAGCACTGGGAAAATCATAGGGCATACAGTTGTGAAATAGATAGACATGTTCTTATTCTCATGGGATGATAACCTAAATCTTTGGGAGTGAGAAGTGAGCAGAAAATTGAGTGGTTAAGAGCTCAGACTCTGAAATCAGACTGCTTAGTTAAGATCTAATCTCCACCTCCTATCAGCAGTAATCTTTAGGTAACCTACTCCTCTTGGTGAGTCTTCTATGTATCTATTAAATGGGGATAATAACATTGGCTAACTCAAAGGGATGCTTTTCTAGTACCCTACAAACCTGACTTCCTCACAAGAAGCTGTATTCTATGCTTGGAGGCAAGAAGACATGTTGGTGTGTGGATTAAGGAAAGACTGGATAGAGATTTTCAGAAAAAGGTAGTAAATCTTGTATTCATAGTAGTCGTACTAGTCTAGACATTGTAGAATTATGAAAGAAATATATTATGAAAGAAATGACAGGAAACAGAAAGAGATTTTAGCCAAGGCACTAGATAATAGCTTATAGTTATTGACTGCTCAGTTTGGAGTAGTTACTCTTAAGAGCACTTTAGAGGAATTAAATTACTTAATGCTCACAATATGGTTCTGGTAGTAAACTTTATTTTTAAACATTTCATGAATTAGAAGATGGAGGCATAGAAAAGCAAAATGACTTACTTAAGGACACACAGATAGAGGCAGAACCAGACTTCTGACCTAGACAGACAAAAGCAGAGTTTTAATCCCTACACTATTATCTTTGATTGCCAATACAATTAAAAACAATTAAAATATCCAGAAAGCTTAATGTACTATCACACTGTAGTGGAGAAACTTGATGATAAAATATATGAGTCACTTTTCTCATATAGGAAATAAGAAGCTGCTGTTGTTGGGATGGTCAGTTATCTCAGTTAGCTAGAGTGCAGTGCTGATAACACAAGCGTCAAGGGTTTGTATCCACATAACAGCCAACCATGAACAAACAAACAAAAGACAAAAACAACAACAACAAAACCCCCTGCTATTCTGAAAAGAAAGCTAAGACATTATAGTACACATGTGGAATATCTGAAGAAAAGCTACAGGACAAGAGAAAGATCTTTCATACTCCAAACTCCAAACTCCAAATCTTAACGAATTCCAAACTAGCATCAGATAAGAAATAATCACTATTGAAAAGATACGAGGAAAAGCACACACCAAATGAAATACTAACACCGGTTCTCTACAGCATGGATCTAATTTTTCATTGACAGAGAACTGATGTTTATAACTGACTGATTGTTAAGCTGAGCATTTATGTAAAGTATAGGCATAAAGTCTGGATTGATAATTGGAAACCATAGGGATGTGAGCTTTAATTTAAGTAAAAATTTTGCAACAACCATGTCTATCTACATCCTGGTTGGTGTTTACAGAGTTAATGAACCACAGTCAAGCTAGGCTGGATGACCCTTTGATAGGAATATTACAGATCCAGAACTGGATAGGCTGTTTAGCCAGCTGATCAGTAAATTGCCTTCTAAACCAGAGTCAAGAGAGTCAAGGAAATCATTGAATCCTTCACTCATCAAATCTTTCTTGAGAATGTGTATTTAGTTCTATATTTTCCTGCCTAGAAAAACAAGATGTGGCTCTTTTTAGAACATCACACTATCATAAATACAAAATCTAGTGATACTAAAATTTTTCTTCCTGATTTGTGCATACCCTTTTAGTAACGTACTTAAAAGCTTACTAAAAAAAGAAATGATTGTGTTTTCCTACTTTTTTTTAAAGCAGAGCTGAGTGCAAGAGTGAAAGCTACAAACAGTAAATACATCTAGTCCAAAATAGGAAGAGAACTAAGAATCCTTAAAGATATCAACTCTACAACATGTGGAAAAGGAAAAAAAGAAACTTATTAAAAGGTGTGACATTCACAATTCTGCTGTCAAACACATGTGTGTGCATGTAGGAGGGCACACGAACATTCTCACCTGGGCCATGTGCTGAACTCAGACATCGATCTGATACTGAGGCACTTCTGCACATGAGCAATGCAGTCATCCAATTGTGTTTTCCTGACACTTTATTGACTGTAATGGCATGCGACATTGTTAAGACATAGTTGTTCTGGAGCACTGGTGCATTACAGCAGAGATGTGCATTGTGTTTGATGAGTCTTGCTCAACAAATCTGTGGTCAGTTTCTTTATGATAAAAAAAAAAAAAAAAACAAGAACAAGATCGAGTAACAGAGAACTGGGGAGTGAGAACGTTTTCATTGCAGGCACAAGTGCACCTCCAATTTGTGCAAGATGAAGAGGACATGCTCAGTTTTGCACAGTAATCAGAGTTCCGGTGATCTTCAATAGTTCAAGTCCTGGATCAAATATTAGTCTAATAATACCTCCAGTGCAGAAAAAGCACTTTTCACCAGTGAGTCACTTTTCAGAAGGGATAATGTCTAAACGTCACAGCCTCTTCTTGGTTACTCTGAGGTTTGGATGCCTGCCAAAAAGCAAGTGCAAGAATAAACATGACCAAAGCAAAGACTTTGAAGAGAACCTCAGAATTTTTTGAGGGAGAAGAGGAAAAATAATCAGAAACATGAGTATATCCAAAACAAATTAGTTTACTTAGGTAACCCATGGTGATTGGAGGGAATTTGCTAGTTTTCATGAACCAACCCCCAAACAAGAAAATGGACACACCACAAGGGAAAAGAATCCTTAGAAGGAAATATGTATGTGACCTTCTTTAGCCCCCATGATTTTTAAAGAGAAACACCATTACCTGCTATCAGAGCCATGGTTTGACAAAGCAAATCTGCTTAACACTACCCCAAATTTGGTTTTTTATAGGGTGAGATATAACATCTTTCCATGACATCTTTGAATCCTCTAGGATCTGGTTCTGGCCTCTTTCCCATCATTTCTTTCCATCTTCCCTACACTGCAGCCACACCCCAGTATACACAGTGCTCAAATGAGTTTTTCCACACTCATGCGCTGGCACACACTCACCTCTAACTTGAATGCCCTGCACACCTCATCCACTTGGCAAAATCCTCTCATCTCTCAAAACTCAGGTCAAATATTCTCTCCTTTTGAAAAGACATCCATGGGCAGCCTGCATTTCCATACCATTTTATCTCTCATGCCACCGTCTGTCACTGTCTAATAAAAGCAAACCCTCTTTGCACTTACTTTGTACCCGGCTCAACTTTAAAACATTTTCTAATATATTAACTCATTTAATTCTCACAATAACCCTGTGGAGTAGTTGCTCTTACTATATCCCTTTTATAAGTGAGGAGACTGAGACACAGAGACAATAAATGATTTTCTCAAGATGACATCAAACATTCATAACAGAATTGGAATTTGAACTCAGAAAGCATATCCTTACCAACCAAATCTTTGTTTGGTTTATATCCCAGTGATATGACCAATCATGCTTGATGTCAAATATTTGTAGACCTTCCTTTCTCTGTAGTTAGATTTGAGTAGCCTGACAGCAGGGTCTGAGCTATATCTAATTGTAACTTCAGCATCTTTTGCAGAGACTACGTATAGTAATTGCTGGATAATAATTAATCGGAAAGCAAGCAAAGCAAACCAAAGTATAGAGACTGGTGGGTGTGTTAGACAGATTTTGAGGTAAAGAATAAAAGATCTCCCTAAGAGTAAAATGTTGATATGATTTGCGGGTGTTTCAGTTTTGTGTTCATGTGTATATTTTTCTCTCAAGTAAAAAAGAGGACATCGTGAATGGTGTGACAGAGAATTAAGGAGGGAGCAAAGAGAGATGGAAACAGGTGCCGATCTCAGAAGGAGGTAGGAGAGTGCTCTAGGCTCAGAGAAAGGCCGGAGCACCTTGCTGGAGGGGAGAAAGCAGACAGAATCCCAGAGCTGGCTGCCAGCCGGTCCTGCCTAATCCTAGGCTGTGATGACCACAGATTTCAGGCAAGGGGAAGTTCTGGGAGGGCTTCATTTGCAAGAGCTGATTTGCAGGATAGTGCATGGTGGCTGGATTGAAGGCAGCTGATGATTTCCTCCCATAGGAGAAATGGAAAAACCTTGATGACAGGGTCAGGCCTCTGCCTGGCCATGAGAACTAGGTCAGCCCATAGGGAGAGGAAACTCCAGTGGTCCTTTCGTGGAGAACACATTGAGTTGCAAGGATGTGCTGCTCCAGGGTGCAGGTGACAAAGGGCCACACAAGAGTGGGCAGAAGACTATTCTCTCCATTGAGTTGAAGTTTAGAGTTTGACACCTGCTGGGTAAAATCTGCTAGAAACATGGCAGCATGGGCATTGGCAGCACTGTCAAAGTCCCCAGAATTCCCTGAAGAAGGAACTTCAGCAGCAGTTGTACCTTCTTTAGGAAGGAGACTCTTCCTAGAATGTTTCTGTCTTTCTGTCTTTGTCTCTCTATCACCCCCAATGCCCTCCATTGTCTTCCTTGTTAGGAGTGAGTTATCTGATGGGTGGGGATGATTAGAGCCTTGTGTCACTTGGTTTGTGTACAATTCACTATGTGTAATTTCTACACTGCAAAGGCAGCTGGGCCATGCCTTCTCTTGTAGTTTTTCCTTTTTATTATTATTATTATCTTGAACTGCATATCCTCAGGGAAGGATGTGGTCACTGAACTCATTTTCTATGCTGCTGGTCTCTGCTCTCTCTGCTCAAACTTCTCCACCTAATGCTGTATCAGTAATAAAGTCAGCCCTTCACTGGGGACCTGGTATATTAACTATAGGATTAATGTATTAAGCCGTCCCTTTCAACCTAGGGTAAAAACTGGATGTTCCAGTCAAAACGTTCACAAGTAAATAATTTAATTCCTGTTTGGCCCTTTTGTGTATGTTCTCTCTATAGATTAGAACCTGGAGAGAGGGGGATGGTTCCGTGGCATGTGGGGACTTCCCACATGGAACCTCAGGCACAGAGCATGTCTGTGACAGTGTCCTAGGAATTTGTCATCAAACTGCAGAGGATTTCCACAGGGGAGCTGGGAGCAGGTAAGGAAGCTAAGTGAAGAAATTCTGGAAGGTGAGTCTGGGCAACAGACATATCCATGAGCTCATGAACTGGACTCCCACACAGAAGTGGGAAGACACTGTGGGCGCTATGTGAACAGACAGGCACAAAAGTCAACACGATCTGGGTTATAATATTTACAGTAATATCCCATGGATAGCCAAAGACAGGTCAGGCCTGCAGAAGTGCAGATCATGCTTCATCAGAAGACAGCTGGAAAGGGAGCTCAGGGCACGATCTTCTGAGCTGGTCTTTTCCTTCCACGTGGGTAATGTGTTAAGTGGAAGGGGAAGCCCTGTGTAAAGTGGCCTTGTGATCTCTTGGCTAAAGAGTGGCTTTTGGAAACAGAAAGATCTAACTTCCAATAACACGTTTCCCATTAACAGCTATGTGATTAGATGCAAATCCCTCAACCTCTCTGAGCCTGACTTTCCTAGAGAAAATTTGAACGAT
Organism: Cynocephalus volans; assembly: GCF_027409185.1. Classification (NCBI taxonomy): domain Eukaryota; kingdom Metazoa; phylum Chordata; class Mammalia; order Dermoptera; family Cynocephalidae; genus Cynocephalus; species Cynocephalus volans. Next base: position 16,993,846 of record NC_084468.1, read on the forward strand.
GTAGTAATCACCCTCGTCCCTCTCTGGTGATGCTCGTCCACATGATAAAGGTAAATACCTTGCCATTGCACTTGGTAGGAAACTATAATAAATAGAAGTGATAGGTCAGGTAAAGACCATAAAATAAAATTGCAATTTGTAATAATGAATATGCTAATAAAAATAATCATTCTAAAAAATAAATAAATATTAGGAAATATAATAAACTAGAATTTTTGCTTTGATGTATATTATAAATTATTTTAATCTTACATAACATTTCTAGATCAGATCAAAAATTTCAAGGAAAACAGTCAAAAAAACAAAAATCCTGAGTGAAGGAGGAAGTATTTGGTTTGAATCTCTTCTGGGCTACTTTTAAGTTATAAGACAGGTTAAGTTAGATCAACTCTCTGAAGCTCAGTCATCTCATTTGTAACATGAGGTAAATAAAACCCAGATTAAAATCTTGAAATCTATGATCTAGTCTCATGTTAGCAACAACCTTATATAGATCAATACCTAATTTCTTGTAAACAAAGGGGATAGAAATACTCAAAGGCAAAGTCTAGTTATAAAGTTTGGTGGGACCAAGAAAAAAGGTTTCTCTTTTCTGCAAGTGATTTAATCCGCTTTACCCAGTGGGAAAACACTAAAGGCTATCATTTTGTTTTCCTTAGTTGAAGCTATTAACTGTAATTGCTTTCGTTAATAATACTTTACATATTATAATCAAAGCTCAATTTTTGTACTTATACCCTGGGGCCAGTTTGTAGAGTCACAATTTATAATTGGATGAAAAACAATTAATAACTAGAAAAACCATTAATGATCTTATGAACAAAGTGCTACATAATCTCCAATTGCAAAGTTATGTACAACAAATAAAACAAAACAAGTGGCCTCAGCTAGTGCTGGGGGCTCCCCCGGTATTGACCAGAGTACTTTAATAGCAGAAAAATAATGCCTCTGAGGACATGCTCCTCCTTGGCTTAACAAGGGATGTGTCTATTAATCTACTGAAGGTCAGATGCAGTCTATTATAGTTTCCGTGGGACGTTAGCCTTCAAAGAGAGAAACTATAATAATTTAAAGGGAGAAATATTGCATCTTCTCCCTTCAGCAGTGCTTTCTCGCTATAACCAGCAAAGCAGTATGTGATCATGCTATTACCTCCCTGTCATAGCAGGCCACTTTCTTGCCCCTTAAATGTCCCCTTAACTCCAGACCTCAGTCTATTCCTGAAACATGCTTAATGTTTTCTGCCTAGAACTTTTTATTTGTTCTCCCCTTTGCCTGGAATAACTCTTCCGTGGATGCCTTCTTGTATTCAGATCTTAGCTCTGAGATACCTTTCCCTGGCCCGTCTTCTGATGCTGCTTCCCCAAACCCCCATCACTGCTTATCACAGTCTCTATTACCAGCTGAACTTACTAAATTCAACATCTGTTTTGTCTTATTCAGTACTGTATCCCCAGCACCTAAAGCATACAGGCTCAGAATCATAATAAGTACTCAATAAATATTTGTGGAATGAAAGAACTAGTTGATGAATTAATGAATTTCCACTAGCTGCTGGAAAAAAGCAAATCATTATTTCCTTATGCCATTTTTCTACCTGGAGAAGAGCAATTGCCATTGGCTTTTTCCTCTCTTTTATTATCCCATTCATCCCCTTACTTCAACCCTCTTACCTATGGCTTAATTGCTCAACGCACAGGCTCAAATGCCCAGCACCCTGTGTTTGAATTTAGATTCCACTTAATTGTAGGTCCATAAAGGTAAGCATCTGTTGGTTTTGTTCACAATATATTCCTAGGACTAGCAGGGGGCTAGCATATGCTCAATGCTTATTTATTACCAAGTGAGGGGGGAAATTTTAATGAATAAATGCTTTGTATTTTTCTACTTTCTCGCTGAGCGATGCCAGATAAGTTACTTAACCTCTCTAACTACATTTTCGTCATGAGAAACAATTCTAAAATACCATCTGCTATATGGGTTTATTGCAAGGGTCAAATCAGAGAGTTTGTCTAGCGAGAAAAGTTTTCAATAAATGATTAAGAAATTATTATTAATTATATCCTCCACTCATATTTAAAATATAAGTACTAACTTTGGTCCATTCATTCTACTTGGATATTTTTTATTCCTGCAGTACTGTATGGCCTTTCTTCCAAGGCACCATTCCACCACCACAAAACATCTGCCCACCACCTCAACCCCCAGCTTTGAAGTTGTACAGAACTCCTTCCACCTGTGGTTCTAATTTCAAGACCAACTGAAACCTTAAGCTGGACATTAGACAACCTCGGCCCTCGGTGATAGGGCTTGGAATGTCACTCTCCCTGGGCTCTCAATTTACTTCCCAAGACCCAAAACATCACCCACCCAGCAGGGGTGTTTTTCTTATAATGGAGATTCTTAGTTTGAATTCCTGAATTTGCATCTTCATCACATAAGATTTCTTCTTTGATACCAAGTTGGAATGAGTTCATCAATTATCTGGTTGGAAAAAAATCATTTATTTGCCTAGCTGCTTTTGTAATAAACCCAGATGAGGGAAAAGAATCCAATAACAAGTCCCAATATGACTTCATCTTCACAATATCAACAGGAGTCATTGGTGCTGAGCTGCTTTAGTTTGTGCACCCCATCTCGTCACAGGTTAACACTTAATTACTCTTCGAGCCTGAGCTTAGGTTTATTCCCTTTGTGGAAACGTCAATGTCTCAAGGCAAGTAGGAATCTCTTCTACATATCCAGAACCTCTTCTAAATTCATTTATTCAACACATATTTTTGTTTTCAATACCTACATGTGCTGGGTGCTTTTTCAGTCATTACATACAGCTGTAAAAAAACAACAAAACAGGTAAAAATTCCTGTCTTCAGAAACCTTACATTATGATAGAAGAAAAAGACAGTAAACTAGAAAAGCAAGTGTAATAAAAAATGCATTACATATTTTCTGAGCAGAAATATAAAGCAGGGTAGGGAGTTAGGAGACATCCACAGGAGATGTAATTTTATATAGAACGTGCTGGAAGGTCTCACTGATTAAGGTGGCATTGCTGTAAAGACCAGAAGGACATGAAGGGTGAGCCCTGCATGTCCCTGTCTTATTACAGACTACATCACAGTAATGTTATCTACTTCTGTTCCTTTCTCTACTATCACAATGTAAGTCCTGCAAAGGGAGCAGTCATGTCTATTCATACTCCTATTGCCAGAGCTTCGCTCAGGTCAGAGAATGTACCGTGTGCTCAGCACATATTGGTGGATTCCCTGCTATTTTGCTGATCACAGCCTTGTTACCCTTCAGGGTCCAGGTCCTGTTTCACATCAGTGTCTTTCCATGAACGCCAACTGCCAGCCTGTCTCATCTTCTCGACACACAAATCTGGATTCCTCATTCCTGTGCCCCCCCCACCTTGTTGGGATACTCAGCCAGAAGGGCATTAAGGTGGTGCCCTATAACAGGGTATGAAAACATTTCTGAAAATGTAACTCAATGAAAATATATCTCCATTGCATCTTCTTTTCATGGTTGGGCAGATCAATTTTATAAGTAGTAAAGAGGTGGAGGTCAGACCCTCAAAGGTTATACATTTTACTGCTTGGTCATCATTGATCTGTATATTAGTCCATTTGGGACTCAGTGGCTTAAACAAGAGGTTTTTGTTTCTCACAGTTCTGGAGGGTGGGAAGTCCGCAATCAAGGCTCTGGCAGATCTCTTTGTCTGGTGAGAGTTCTCTTCCTGACTTGCAGATGGCTTCCTTCCCCCTGTTTCCTCCCATCACAAAGAGAAAGATCTCTCGTTTCTCTTTCTTACTATAAAGACACTAATCCTATCACGAGACCCCCACCCTCATGACCTCATGTAAGCCTGATTACTTCCCAAAGGCCCGATCTCCAAATACCATCAGCTTGGGTAGTAGGCTTCAACATATGAATTACAGGGTGACATAAACATTTAGTCCCTAACCAACTGCCTTGTGAAGAGAACTGTAAATGAGATGCTATACATGAGAGTGCTCCTAACTTTTCAGGGATTAAAAATAAGCAGAAGTTGAGTAAGTGAAGGCCTTAGCATGGCTCAGTTGGGCAATACTTACTACCCAATTCTTAGTTTTCAAACTCAAGATTTCATTTACTTCATTTACTTTGAACAGTAAAGAAGTCTCGCACAAGTGGATTCACACTGAAAATAGTGTGCACCAATCACTATTGTTGTAATAATGCTGCTTAACCAACTGTTACAAAATCTTAAAGGCATTCACAATAAGCAATGATATTTCACTCACACATTTGGGGCAAGCTGAGGTGCAGCTGATCCAGGCTCATCTTAGCAGCACTTGACTCTGATTCCAAGTGGTGCCAGTGATTATTCTAGGTATATTCTCAAGGGAGAAGGCAGAGCACACGAGGTCAAGTCCAACCATGCAAGTGCATTTAAAGACTCTGTCAACATGTCCGCTAACATCCGATCCTTGGGACAACACTTAATTGTCCAAAACAAGTCCAGCCCAACATAAAGGTGCATGAGAGAACACTGAACTCATCACAAGACCATGACAAAGGTATGGATTTATAGCAATAGGGCAGTGAAGAGTTGGGATCTGTAATTCAACCTACAACATAATTCATTTCATTTCAAGGAGTTATTCAATAGTTACAATGCTTGTGTTCATGCAAGTTAAGAACTTTTGATGACTAGATATAAGTCATAGCAGTGAACTTTTTAAATCCTAGGTGCCTGTAGTTTGCATATACACAACTAAAGCATAGTTTATTTTTTTAGCATAGCTAATATTTCTTGAACGTCTTTTTTGAACTTTTATCTATAATATGGTGGCAATATGGTGCTGTGGAAAGAATTCTAGTGGAAATTCAAACACCCAGGTTCCAGTACTGGATCTGCCACCAATTAACTTTGACATGACCAGTAAATTATCTCAAATTCTTTTGCCATGTTCTCCTTTTCTGTAAGGGTTTGGACTGGATGGTTGCATTGCTTTCCATCACTACAACTGCGTGAGTGTATGTTTACTGACATGGAAGTGGGCCAATAGACCTCGTCTCTTCTTCTTTTTTAAAAACATTGTTGTTACATCATATTAAGAATTCTCAGTGCTAAAAATACACGTGAGAACCAAAGTGGGAGTCTTTTCTAAAGTCAAAGCAGCATTTAAATGTTCCTTGAATGGACCCAGAGTTAAGTGGGCCCCCATTTTTTGGCCATACACTGTCAGATGTAGAGGCTCTCTGGCCATGAGATAAAGGTCACCCATAACACCAAATTTCAAATTGTGTTCAGAACAGAGAGATTTGCAAAACTGGAATGAATACACAAACCATGGTTTTTATATTGCTCAGGTTTATTTGGAAATCCAAAGTGCATTTTGTACACATGATGGTGTTCGTCTTTCTGAAATTGGCACAAATTGCAAATGTTTGTTTGGGAAGTTAATAGCATCACATAACTTTTTGACACTGACATATCAGCATACTGTTTTTACAGAGCATTGCATGCACTTGTAAGACACCGCAACTGAGGTCTGATTCAAGCCAAAGTCCCAGGTGACTATAAGCTAAACAATTATTTTTTAGCCCTAATGTGTTTGCTTCCTAATAACCCACAGCCTTAAAAATGTATATCGACAAAATAAAACTTAAAAATAAATAAATAAATAAATAAATAAATAAATAAATAAATAAATAAATAAATATATAGAGCACCTCAAAAAAAAAAAAAAACTTTCTTTTTTTAAGCTCTAGGCCTCAACAGAACAAGGCACATTCTGGAAGCCTACTTGTGGGTGACCAAAATGCGATTGTAAACATCAGCAGACTTTGATCAGGGTGGTTGCTTACTTCTAATTGTTTCCAGAGTGCTTTTTTGAAAATGTGTTAGATTACACATCACATGCAATGGGAATTGATGGCTGAATTCACTGCCTTAATTGTTGGCTCAGAAAGGAGTTGTGTTTACTTCAGTTACACTCAGGAAGCTGAGCTTTTGGCCAAGCAACATCAAGGTGATTTCAGTTGCTGTCTCTTTTCACACATACCCAAAATAACAAGAAATGAACTGAGGGGATCCTTTAGGAAAGTGTGAGGTAATCGGTCACTCGTTGTTTTTCTTCAGCTGCACTAAATTTAATTATAGTTTTGGGTTTTTTTTTCCCTCTTTTTTCCTTTTTTATGGATATTAGAGCATACAAGTACTATTAAGTTTTTCTTAATAAACCAGCAGACAGAACACAATTTTCATCAAACAAAACTTCCTTGAAACTAGATATGTCAAAATCCTTCAATGCACAGGGGTTCAAATCACTGTCTTCTAACACAAAGTAAACGAGGAACCACATGAGTGAGAGGATTTCTCCCTCAGCAGCCCAGTGCTTAGCACTTTTCTCTTCTAATCCTCTTGACCTCCTTGGGTGACCTCAGAGAAGTCCTGCAGATTCAACAATGAGTTATGTGCAGATAACATTTAAAGTTCCATCTCCAAATGGCCAACAGACATATGAAAAAATGCTCAACATCACTCAGCATCCGGGAAATGCAAATCAAAACCACATTGAGATACCATCTAACCCCAATTAGGATGGCTAAAATCCAAAAGACTCTGAACAATAAATGCTGGCGAGGTTGCGGAGAAAAAGGAACTCTCATACATTGTTGGTGGGACTGCAAAATGGTGCAGCCTCTATGGAAAATGGTATGGAAGTTCCTCAAACAATTGCAGATAGATCTACCATATGACCCAGCTATCCCACTGTTGGGAATATACCCAGAGGAATGGAAATCATCAAGTCGAAGGTATACCTGTTCCCCAATGTTCATCGCAGCACTCTTTACAATAGCCAAGAGTTGGAACCAGCCCAAATGTCCATCATCAGATGAGTGGATACGGAAAATGTGGTACATCTACACAATGGAATACTACTCAGCTATAAAAATGAATGAAATACTGCCATTTGCAACAACATGGATGGACCTTGAGAGAATTATATTAAGTGAAACAAGTCAGGCACAGAAAGAGAAATACCACATGTTCTCACTTATTGGTGGGAACTAAAAATTAATATATAAATTCACACACACACACACAAAAACCGGGGGGGGGAGAAGATATAACAACCACAACTACTTGAAGTTGATATGACAAGCAAACAGAAAGGACATTGTTGGGGGGGAGGGGGGGAGGGAGAAGGGAGGGAGGTTTTGGTGATGGGGAGCAATAATCAGCCACAATGTATATTGACAAAATAAAACTTTAAAAAAAAAAAAAAAAGTTCCATCTCCACCTTTAATCTGAGATCTTCGACCTACGCTCTGACAACCAACTAGATAGATACTGTTGACTAGATGGTGATTAGACGTGCACCCCACATTCAACATGGCTAATGATAAGTTGGTTGGTTTCACCCACCCCACACTCCATACCCAAACCCATTTCTTTCTATACGTTTAATTTTGTGAATCTCTCCACCGTTCTATCACTCTAATCACTGAGAAGAACTTAGAAATTCTCAACTGCTCTCTGCCTCCTGTATTCTGCATTCAATCTGTCACTAGGACCTATTTATTCTATATCTTGACCCCCACGTCCTTCCTAAATTCATCTACTTTTTATTCACAATGCCCTGGACACAGATTTCAAACAGGACCCCGAGTCTTCTAACTTGCCTATTACCAATCCATTTTATATTTTAACATCAGAATCATTTTTTAAAACCTGTTTGAGATATCATCTCCAGGTTGAAGTTAGTTAATACTGTCTATAGACAAAAGGTTAAACTCCTAGGCTCCTAAGACTGCTATTTGCCAGTTCTAGACTATGCTTTGAACATTGTTCTCTAGTAACTCTGCTACTACCACCGTGAGTCCCAGTGATAAATTATTTGCATTCTGTGTGATATACTACCCAATTATTGATGCTCAGCACTTGCTCTTTCCTTTGCTATGAAGCCCACCACCTTCAAGTTCATCTTCAAAAACTCAGCACCAATGTGACATTTTTTCTGTGTCCTTTAAACATAGTCAACCACATTTCTCCTCTGTCTCTTACAGAATCTAGTGACAGTATGTATCCTTAGGGGGGCCAGTCATCCCTGTTTGCATGAGACTTTCCCTCTTTTAACACCATGAGTCCCACACCCAGGTAATCACTCAGTCCCAAGCAAACAGGACAGTTGGTCACTTTTGACAGTGTATGGTCACTGTTTGCATGTCTTTCTCATCCATGAGCCTGTAAGCTGCTATAGTCAGTGAAAAGGTTTAACTTTTCTTTTAGCGCTGAAAGTTAGTATGATGTCTGCAAAATAGTGGACTACATCATAGATTTAACATTCTAATAATGTGTAAAGTAATGCAAATCATAACTAAAGCCAAAATGTTTCATTATTTTAGTTATTATTTTAGCTATACTAAGTTTACTAAGTTTCCATTTATATTGTCAGAGCTGGAGCACAGACCCTTCAAACCCATTGTACAGACTAGGTCACCAGACCCGTCACACGCCAGGCTGGGTCCCCAGACCCCTCAAACACAGGTCCATGCTAGGTAATTGGAAAGGATTCCAGAAGCTGTTGGTAGACAACACAAACTCAGTCCTCAGCTTCCTCAGCAGCAGCAGCTTACAGGTCCGGTAGCTTACAGGTCTGGCAGTGGCGGTGGCCTTGTGGAGGGTCCCGGGGGCACTAGCAGCAGCAGCAGCAGCCTCCAGCAGCAGTAGTGACCTCCTCACGACCCCCGTCACCCCTGGGGATATCCCAGGGGGTGGGAGACGCCATGGATCAGAGCCACTCATCCTTTATACTCAAGTCCATAACACAGGACACCTGGGTGCACATGAGAAATTTTATTAGGTTGTAACCAAGGAACACCTGAGCGCACGTGCCTATTTACATCAAATGCTCACAAGATTCTGAACATCTGAGGGGCCCTGACCATTTTCCTGTATTTTCCCAACATAATGTTTTGCTCTTTTCTGTTGAATCCTCAAAATCTTTGAAGGATGTCCACATTAACTCCAGTTTTTAATACATGAAGAGAATACATCCATGAAAAACTTAGTGATTTTCCCAAAGTTACACAGGCAGACTACACACAGATGTTTTTCTGATTACTAAACGATGCTTATCCCACCATGAAAACTGAGTGAATCACTGGCTGGGATATTCTGTGATGTGTTTGACGGAGTATTTTTCTACACACAAACTGATTTGGGGAAAAGAATGATTAAAATCAGATAAGCAGTTAATTACAAGCCCTTCCACTCAATTAAATTTTGAAATAGTTATTTGTTTGAATTAGACATCTTCAAACCAGATTGACTATCTAGATAAAACGAGTACAACCAGAACAATAAAAAATGAAAATAAATGTTACTTTTACAAGAACTGAGATAATTTAGAAAATGAGACCACTGAGACTTTCCAGTTAACATATTTATAAGTCACAATCACACACATATTGATTAGTCCAGTTCTCGACTGGGGGTAATGTTGCCCTGTGGACGGTTTGAAATGTCTGGAGACGTTTTTAGTTGTCACAACCAGAAAGAGAGAGAGGCCAGGGATCATTCTAAACATCCTGTAATATACAGCACAGCCTTCCACGACAAAGAATTATCCAACCCAAAATGTCAGTAGTGTTAAGGTAAAGAAACCCTATTTTAAACTGAAAAATAGATCAAGCAAAGGTTATCACTTACATATTTTAATTAACTTGATTGCAAAAAGTGTATTGTTAACAGAGGAGCCCACAAATATATTATTTGGATATACAGTATACACAAATATATGTAAAACTATGCATAGTGCATTTTTTAATGGTGAAAGTAGAGGTGATTTTTATACAGTTTTGCTATATCAACATATAAAACTTTTTTGATTTTTTCAAAAACATTATGTCTTTTCTTGCCCTGATAATGAAACAATTTAGAATTACTTCTAATATTGTTACTCAAATAGGAAACTTCTTTTTAAATCCTATAATCCCACCATTGAAAAAGAATGAAAGCATTTTAGTCTAGTTCCTTTTATTTGTAATTTTCAAAATCTTTAAAAATGTTCGTTATTCTTACAAAAACAGTTTTGAATCATGCTTTCTTTTCTCAACATTATATCATGAAATAGCCATCTAAAACTGTCATTTCACTATTGAACAAATTCCATTGTATGAGTAGACCATAATTTATTTAATAAATCTCCTAAAGTTGGATGTTTGGAATTTTTCCTCTGTGTTTTGCAAAAATAAATAACACCATGATGAACAATCCTGTACATAAATCTTTAGCTCCTTCTCTGATTATTTACTTGGGATAGATTCCATGAACTAAAATGCTGAGGTCAAAATGAAGCCATTTAAGGTTTAGTGTTTCAGTGATATAATCCATAAAACAGAAATAATAAACCATGGCCTCTCCCTAGTCCATAGTATAAAAAGGTCATGGAACAGCGATTTATTAACATAAACCATAGACTAGGCATCCAACTGTGAAGTTATCACTACATGTGCAAATATAGATGGGGGCAGAGAATACACAAAGGCCCTATTACAGAAATAGACCTGTTCATGTTTATTTTTGCTCTGGTTCAAAAGCTATGAGTCATATGCTTCTGTTTTCAGGTAGAATGTGACAGAAGGTTACAAAGAGAACTATGAGTGATTCCCACTCCCCCCAAAGGTACAGCAAAAAATAAGAAAAAATGTACTTCCAGCTTATTCTAACTATCACATGCATATACCATAACATTCAGTATTGATTCAGTGAAAATTTACTATATCGTAGATACTGCAGTCTTTTTCATTCTTTATTGTACGTTTTGTTTCTGATTCTTATAACGATTCTTTTTTTTCTTTTGAATTCTCTTTTGTCACTATTATTACTTTTTTGAAAAATTTATTTTTAATTGAAACATAGTTGATTGTACATTTCTGTGGGGTACAGCATTGAATAGCAAAACCTGTGTGCAATACATGATCCTCAGATCAGGATATTGCTGTATTTATCGTTACACAATGTTAATCATTTTTTGTGGTCCTTTACCAATTTCTTGATAACACTCCCTCCCTGTCCCCCTTTCCCACCTCTGGTAACCTCAGTTCTGTTCTCTCCTTTTGAAAGTTCAACCAATTTTTGTGATTGTTGTATTTATCTTTGGTTTGTTTGTGGATTTTTTTTTTTTTTTCTCCCACTTACAAGTGAGGATATGCAGCATTTTTCTTTCTGTGCCTGGCTTATCTCACTTACTGTAATTTTCTCTAAGTTCATCCATGTTGCTGCAAATAGTGGCATTTAATTCTCTTTTATGAAAGAGTAGTATTCCATTGTGTGTGTGTGCGTGTGTGTGTGTGTGTGTGTATAAAACAATTTTTACATAAGTTTTATCTCCATTTCACAGATATAGACCCTGAGGATCTGAGGGCATTATGTAAATTGGCTATGTAAACAGATAAGCAAAGAGTCTCAACATTCATTCTTATGACCCCTAAATAATTGTTCTTCAACCCAAAACTGCACTTCATGTTTACAATATTCATAGTCACACATATGAGTCTACTAAATGTAATTATATAGATATGAGTGAATACCTTCTTTCCCTTTATCTAGTATGCCTGAAGCCTATCACCCATCATTGCTACCCATCAAGCTACAGGAGGCTTCTGTCTAGGCCTGACACTGCAGATTTCACCCAGTCATGTTTACAGTGACATCAGGGACGCAAGGAAATGCACATGAATTCTCACTTTGAAGGCTTCACACTGGAGAGGGATTTAAAATATAATATTCCTTTTGGGCTACAGCCTTGGAAACATGGAGCTGTCCTTTTTGACAGCTTTTCTGTATTTCTCTCTCTGACCTGTCACATGTAAGGAACCCATTCTCAATGACCTGGGATCAGTTGTCCTAAGAAAAAGGAACCACCCTTCTGTGAAAGCAGAAGAAGGGTTCACCCTTCTGTGAACCACCCTTCTGTGAACCACCCTTCTGTGTACCCTATGGGGTACAGATTGCCAAATGCAGAGAAGCTATGTAGGGTCTGAGCTCTGGTTTTTGTTTTTTAATTTTCTTAAATTGATTGAACTCAGGGATTTTCTTTCATTTGAATTTGTCTTTCAGTGTCTTTCACCTGATCAAATATATGAGTCCTTCGTAAAAATACAAATCTTACCATGAACTCTTTGAAGTACCCCCCCACGAGAAGTGTGCTTTTTCTTTTTCATTCCTCCATTATTTCTCTTTTCAATTCGTGATCAGGCTATTGTGGTTCCCGGTTCCCTTCCTCACACGTACCCATCCATTGATCACTTGGTGGGGGAGTCTTTCTCTCTCTGACTGAGTTCTTTAGGCACTTCCCCATGACCCACAACCGTATACATTTTCTGTATTAATCCCCTGACTTACTTTGCATATTGTCTCCTTTAGTAAACAATTTTCACACATTCACTTTATTCCTAGGTTTCTTCTCACATCTTTAGATTTCTTCCTAACTCATCCCCTTCTCTCTTCCACCTCCCCATAGACATCTGGGTTCCCAAGTTGTTATTTTCTGTATATCATTATTTGGCCAATAATAGATGAAATATGTGTGCTTTACAAATGCTATATTTAAAACTCATTGGATAGCTGTAGTCTATATTAGCAGGCAATCAGTGAATCTGAACGTACCGATGTAAGAATTCTCCTATTCCCTTGTAACCAATAGTCAGATTGTAAATGTTCAGTTCAGTTTAATATTCTGGTAGTGCTTACTGTACACAAGGAAATGCCATAGGCATTAGTGATGCAATCATCCATAGACTAGGAATCACATTTAGTGAGGTGAAGTGACCTGCCCAGGAACATGCACCACTAAGGCTTTGTATATGTGGCCTCATGTCTCATTCAGGCTTTCAGAAACATTCACCACAATCACTTTCATGCCTCTAGGACGCTTGCTTCCTCTGTCTCTCTTCTACCTAATCTTGATAGGGAAGTCCTTGAAAGTGCAATTCAGACATCACCACTGTTTGAAGTCTTCCTCTACCGTCATCCCTGCATGTCAGAAAGAAGTATCCACACCTTGCTGTAACAGCTGTTGCTCCAGTGCAGCAGTTGATGCCTTACATACAGCAGTGTCTGGTCTCTGTCATTCTTCCCCATCAGTCTCTGTCTTCCTCATCTGCTACCCACCTTGTCTGGCAAAGTGATACCTAACAGACATTTGCCTGGATAAATTTCCAGGCCAGCAGTGCTCTGAATTTGAAAGCTACTAAAGAAGACATTACAATTACAGTCTCCGCCTTTTGGAATTAGCATAAAATAGTACTCCAGGTACTAGGAGTTCTCTGAGTTTATTGCCCGACTTCTCTATTCAGCCAAAACAGTTAAATTGATGATTCTTGTTGCAGCTTTCTTGGGATGCCACATGAATGCTCTCTGAAAACCTGCTTCTTTTACATTCTAGTTTACCAAGCTGATGACTTTGATAAGTAAGGCCATGAAGTCAAACATTCTGGGGTGGAAACCGATAGCATAATCCTAAGAAGGTAAAATGGCCTGTTTCAGTTTCTCATCTGTTAAACGGGGCCAATACTGCCTACACACAAGATTTTTGAATGCCTTGTATATGAGAATAAATCTTAGAAGCAACTGACATCCCAGTTGGGGAAGGTAGACTGATGGCCCCTCCAAGATGTCCTCGTGCTGGTATCCAGACCTGCGAATATGTTGCCTTCACATAAATGACTTTGCAGATGTGAGCAAGGTTAAAGACTTTCAGCAGGAAAGATTAATCTAGGTTACCTGGGTGGACCCAATCTAATTTAAGGATTTCTTAAAAGAGGAGCTCCTGTGTGGCTGTGGTCAAAAAGAGGTGTGTCAACAGAAGAATGGCCAGAGAAATGCCACACTGCTGGCTTTGAAGACAGAGAAGTGTGGACTCTCAGAGCTGGAAAAGGCAAAGAAACTGATTATCTCTGAGACCTTCCTTGGAAAGAAACACAGTCCCGTTGACATTTTGGTTTTAGCCTGGTGAGACCACTGAGGGACTTCTGACTGTCAGATAATACATTTGTGTTGTTTTAAGCCACTAATTTGTGGTAAATAAATGTTTTTCCTGGACTTTTTAAAATGCCGCTTCATCATATGGGCTTCTAATGAAAACAATGAGGGCAGGCACTTACAGATCATGAAATTCATTAACCATATTTTTATCTGGGCTGACTGTTCAAGTGAACAGTTGCTTGAGTAATGGAGAGGACACTTGCTCACTGACCATTTCAAGTTCTTTCCTGTGTGCATTAGAGATTGGTTGCAAAAATCAGCAGATTTTAAAGGACTTAATGTTATGCAATAGCTTAAGAAATGAATATTAAACTATAAATATTTGCCTCATTCATTCATTCATCATTCTACAAATATCTGCTAAGAACTTTCCCAAGGAAAGAAAATATTCAAAGTGGACAAATGTACTTAAAACCCCCCTTCTGCCCTCATGGTACTTCCAGACCAGTAAAATACATATAACCACAATGCAATAGCCAAGAGCCTTCTTCCCCTTACAACTCCAGGTCTTCTCAACACAGTCCCTGGTCTGTAGGAGTTTCACACAAAGTGATTGGGAAGTTTGTTGAATTAGCTGTCATGTATGTCATAAGATAATAATGTGATAACTTACAAAACAGATGATTGGCAAATGCTTCATAGAAGAGATAACATTTTAAATTAATGTTAAAGTCCAGGAGGAAGGAAGGGTGCTGAAGAATTGCAGATAATTAAATTTGAAAAGCTAGATCGTGTATGAAAATGCAATAATGAAAAATAGGGCTAACTAGCAGGTTGTAGACCAATCATAAGAATTCGGATTTCCAAAACACACACAGCACTAGAAATCTAAATGAAGTTCATAAGTAGCAACAACAAATGGTTCTCTAGTCAAATAAATTTGGCCAAATTGAACAAAGTTTGCAGGTCTTTTCAGTGCAGGACTTTTTTAGGCTTCATGAGGCTAACGTGCATTAGGTTTTTCAAACAAAGGAAAACATGTCTGTACAGTGACCTACTGCTCCATAACCAACTAGCTCAAAACAGGGACTTTAAGTAAGGCTTCATTATTTCTCCTGACTGTGGGTTGACCAAACAGTTCTGCATTCGCACCTGCATTTGCTTTCAGCCAGAGGATGGTATGGAGGAAGGTTCATCTGCACCACTGGTTTTCACTACCCAGTAATTTTGTTGTAGTTCTTAACTGTTTTTGTAGTATTTTCTGTTTGATTTTCTAAATCTCAGTTTCCTTCAAATGATGGCAGAAATATTCCAAAAAGACAAGAGTGTTTTAACTCTTTTAATTGTTTCTTTTGCTGTGCAGAAGCTTTTTAGTTTGATATAATCCCATTTGTTTATTTTTCCTTTGGTTGCCCGTGCTTTTGGGGTCGTATTCATGAAGTCTGTGCCCAGTCCTATTTCCTGAAGTGTTTCTCCTATGTTTTCTTTAAGAAGTTTTATTGTTTCAGGGTGTATATATAAATCCTTAATCCACTTTGAGTTGATTTTAGTATACGGCGAGAGGTATGGATCTAGTTTCATTCTCCTGCATATGGATATCCAGTTTTCCCAGCACCATTTGCTGAAGAGGCAGTTAAAAGACAACCAACAGAGTGGGAGAAAATATTTGCAAAATATATATCTGACAAAGGATTAATATCCAGAATATATAAGGAACTCAAACAACTGTACAAGAAGAAAACAAGCAACCCAATTAAAAAATGGGCAAAAGAGCTAAGTAGGCATTTCTCTAAGGAAGATATACAAATGGCTAACAGACATATGAAAAAGTGCTCAACATCACTCAGCATCAGGGAAATGCAAATCAAAACCACATTGAGATACCATCTAACCCCAGTTAGGATGGCTAAAATCCAAAAGACTATGAACGATAAATGCTGGCGAGGCTGTGGAGAAAAAGGAACTCTCATACATTGTTGGTGGGACTGCAAAATGGTGCAGCCTCTATGGAAAATGGTATGGAGGTTCCTCAAACAATTGCAGATAGATCTACCATACGACCCAGCTATCCCACTGTTGGGAATATACCCAGAGGCATGGAAATCATCAAGTCGAAGGTATACCTGTTTCCCAATGTTTATCACAGCACTCTTTACAATAGCCAAGAGTTGGAACCAGCCCAAATGCCCATCATCAGATGAGTGGATACGGAAAATGTGGTACATCTACACAATGGAATACTACTCAGCTATAAAAACGAATGAAATACTGCCATTTGCAACAACATGGATGGACCTTGAGAGAATTATATTAAGTGAAACAAGTCAGGCACAGAAAGAGAAATACCACATGTTCTCACTTATTGGTGGGAGCTAAAAATTAATATATAAATTCACACACACACACACACACACACACACACACAAACCGGGGGGGGGGGGAAGAAGATATAACAACTATAATTATTTGAAGTTGATACGACAAGCAAACAGAAAGGACATTGTTGGGGGGGAGGGGGGGAGGGAGGAGGGAGGGAGGTTTTGGTGATGGGGAGCAATAATCAGCCACAATATATATCGACAAAATAAAATTTAAAATAAATAAATAAATAAATAAATAAATAAATAAATAAATAAATAAAGACAAGAGTGGAAACTACAAGGCTTCTTGAGATCTAGGCTCTGATGACACATATCATCACTTCTGCCACATTGCATTGGTCAATTGAGTCCCAGGGTCAGCACCCATTTGAAGAGGTTGAGAAACAGACCTTTTTTTAAAGAGAGGAGTGGTAACTTCAATTGTAAAGGGATATGCACACAGTGATGGAAGGAACTTGCAGCCATATTTTGCAATCTGTTAGTTGAGTTAGATTAGTTCGTTCCAAAAGTAATGTAATCATGAAACTTTTCTCATTATCTTTTATGTACCTCACCTTGTAACTTACAGTTTGCTAATGCTGATATAAGGCTTTGAATTATACAATAAGACATTGTATCACTTGGGACTACTGGAGTTTTTAATTAAGTATTTAACTTTAAAAGAGACATACTTTATAACATACAGCTTCCTCTCTTGGAAAAGACACATATGGGGGGCATTTAAGGAAGGGATAGAGCAAAACAATTTAATAATAGATAGTTAGTGTGACTCAGATGAGTAGAAAATAGGTCTTTATTCATGGTAATGGGATGAGAAAGAAGAGAGTAAAGGTATGTTATATTCCAAAGATAGAATCTGCATCGTCTGACCGACCATTTATACAATAGCTGAGCATACAGCAGGACAGGAGTTAGTGAAGAATAAAAACAACAAAAAAACCACCAAAGTTTGCCCCACAGATTCAAGCTTTTTGGTGATTAGGACAACGGTGAAAACATGGACAAAAAGAAGGTAGTTAAGAAGTGACAAATAGTGATAAATTTATTGTGCATATTTTAGGGATGGATTGTCAGTATACCTACTTGTGTGGATATACTTAATAGAGTTTTTTCACTTCAGGACTGAATTTCTGGAAATCTAATAGTTTTGGAGAATTACATATAGCAGATTAATTCATTATTGACCCGACAAATGTCTGCACAAATATTCAGTGACATGATACAGTAAAAACTATGACAAATGTAGATCTTGCCATCTCAGAGCTTGTAAGTAACTAACTAGGCAATTAAGATACAATCTCATAAGTATTAAGATAAGAAAAGTACAAAGTGGTAAGGGTAGAAACCCCTTTTAAACTATGTATGAGGGTATGGGGGTGACTATGAGGTTGTAACACAGAATGTATGCTTTGTAGAAATCAAAACATAAAAGGAGATGAATTGGAAAGAATAAGCATCTCCCAAAATAGTGTAGAGATTCAAAATATGGAAAGAAAATGAGACAGCCTCAGTCTGCATCAAAAGTTGCTGAAATTGAGGAGGATCCGTCCTGACAAAAGATCATAACTGGAGAGTAGTTTCTGGATGGTGGTAAAGATAGTGACTCAGTGGCAAAGAAAATATGTGAAGAGCAGCACATTACAGAAGTTTGGTAGTGAAAAATGAAGATAAAAAGGAAGATGTTGTGAGAGGAAACTTATACTGAAAGAGTAGACAATGGACATGTTTATGAGAGGAGACAACATGTCATTGTACAGGGCATGATTAAGTATAACAGAGAAAAGGGTGATTATGCCGCAAAAAGCAAAACGAACACCGCAGTGAATACCTATTACTGTCCACTTAAGGATATTATTCATTGTTAGGAAAACTGTATTGAGTTCCTCAGGAAGTAGAATCTGAGACAATGTTTAGCATGCATGATGTGTATTCAAGACACCTGTAGATGGGAGAGGAAGGAAGCAGGATTGGACAGAGAGAAAAGTCAAGCATGGTGGACAATATAATGGATCCTCAAAGATATTTACATCTGAGTTCTTGGAATTTGTGAATATGTTAGGTTACATGGCAAAAAGGAATTAATATGGATGGAATAAAGGTTGTTACTTAGGTAACCTTAAGATATGGAAACTGGCCTGAATTATCCAAGTGAGCCCAATGTAATAACAAGAATCCTTAAAACTGGAAGAGGGAAGCAAAAGAGTCAGTTTCAGACTGATGCAGTGTGAGAGGCTCAACCGTCCATTGCAGGCTTTGAAGATGAAGGGAAGGGGCCACGACCAAAGAATGTGGGTTGTTTCTCAATCCAGGAAACACAAAGAAAAATTATCACTAGAATCTCCAGAAAGGAACACAACCCTGATGACATTTTGATTTTAATTGTGTTAAACTTGTGTCAGACTTCTAATGTAAAAGTGTAAGATAGTAAATTTGTACCGTTTTATGTTACCTACTTTGTGGTAATTTGTTATAGCAGCATTTGAGAACTAATGCATCAAGCTATGAAACAGGTTGAACAACACCTGGGGTCAATCCCATGGGCAGCTCAGGAACTAAAATATC
Source organism: Cynocephalus volans (assembly GCF_027409185.1). Taxonomy (NCBI): domain Eukaryota; kingdom Metazoa; phylum Chordata; class Mammalia; order Dermoptera; family Cynocephalidae; genus Cynocephalus; species Cynocephalus volans. Next base: position 17,012,773 of record NC_084468.1, read on the forward strand.
CCTTAAGGATTGACCTGAATGGGGTCAAGATGACGAGCCTTTATACTTCCTCACTGACAAGATATTGAATGTGGGGTGTCCCAGGAATAAAGAGCTTAGATGAGATGTCTCACTGAAGCTGGAGCAATCCCTGAAGATACTAACAGTTGAAGCTTGTCTGTAATAGTACCCCCAACAGGTCGTGCCATAGGTTTTTCACTGAAGGGGATCTGGACAGTATGTGACAGTGTCCACCAAAGTAATTAAACCTTGCCATCCAAACTAGGCATTTAAAAAAAGAATACTATTAATAATTACGCCTGGACTACAAGTTCATATCATGTCTGTCCTGCTCTTTTCAGGATCAGGATCTTATTTATATTTCAGGATCTTATTTATATTGCGGGGAGGGAAAGGATGTTCTTGCAATAATTATTTGGAATATAGAGGTAACTCCATTTTATGTTAACTCTATTCCTCGATTCTCAGTCCCTGAACCTTCACGTCATCCTTGACTTCTCTTTTTATTTCACACCCTATATACAACCATTTAACAAGTCTTTTCGGCTCTACCTTTACATTAATCCAGAACAGAAATAGTTCTCATTACCTCTCTGTATTAGTCCATTTTGGATCCTTATAACAAAATACTTGAAACTGGGTGATTTATAAAGAAAACAAAATTTATTGTTTACAGTTTCTGAGGCTGGAAAGTCCAAAGTCCATCTGGTGGCAGTGACAGTGACCCAGGGGTCTCACATTGCAAGATGGTGGAAGCAGAGAGAGCAGAGAGAGAGAGAGAGAGAGACAGACAGACAGACAGACAGACAGACTCTCCTCTCTCTACTTTTAAAGCCCTCAGAACCATGCCTCTGACCACCATTTTCAATCCATCCACTAGGACATGGTCCTACAAGCTAATCACTCTTCAAGGCTCCTCCTTTCAATTATCATAATAGGATCTCCCACCCTCTTAACAGTCACAGTGGGGGCTAAGTTTCTAATACATAAAACTTGGGGGACACAATTCAAGCTTCAGTGAGTTTTGGGGGGACATAATTCAAACCACTACACTCTCCTATTCCTATACTGATCCAAAGTCAGCATTTTTTTTCTTCTGGATTGCTGCAGAATCTTCCTATCATATACTCCGTGCCTGACCTTTCTCAACAGACTGGTTCTTTTCAGATGTAAGATAGGTAGGTCCTGTTGCTCCTCTGCTTACGATGCTACAATGCATGTCTCCTCATTTCGCTTAGTGACAAAGCCAGCATCTTTCCATGGTCCACACATTTACACATGATCTTCCCCCCAAGATACGCCTTTGACTTCATCTCCCACCATTGTCTCATTTTTTGTAGTCCTTTCCAGCCACAGCGGTCTCTGCTATTCCTCAAACATTCCAGGTACACTGGCCTTAGGTCATTCATACTAACTCTCCCCACTGCCTGGAATACAATTCCTCAGCTATCTACTTGGCTAACTCTTTCACCCCCTTTGGGTTTTTGCTCAACTCTTACCTTCTTAATGCAGCCTGTACTGGCCACTCTGTTAAGCTTTGCAACTGGCACCTCAGCCTGCTTCGTCTGTCTTGCCCAGTCTGCATCATTTCTTCCACATAGTTCTTGTCCATTCTGACATAAAATGTTCACAATTAAAAAAAAAAAAAAATTCTGTCCTTTTCATTAGAATATAATCTCCATGAAGGCAGATTTTAGGTTTGTTCATTGATGTATCCCAAGCACCAAGAATATGTCTGGTGCTATGGACTGAACGTTCCCTACAGATTTATGGAATCTTGACTCCTATTGTTATAATATTAAGTGTGTGGGAAATCCCACTCTGGTGTTTGAAAGGTGGAACCTTGAAGAGGTGATTGGATCTTGAGGACTGTACCCTCCTGGATGGATTAATCCATTCATGGAGTATTGGGTTAATGGTTTAATGGGTTATCAAGGAGTGGTTCTGATGGCTTTATAAGGAGAGCACATTAACTTTCTTGCTCATGCCGTTTTCTCCACGTGATACCCTGCATCCCACAGAATTCTGTATAGAGCCCCACCAAAAAGAATGCCCTTGTTAGGTGTGCTCCCTAGTCCTTGGGTTTCCCAGCATCCAAAAATGTAAAAACTAAAGTTTATTTCTTTATAAATTACTCAGTGTTAGGTATTCTGTAATTGACAGCAGACTAATATACTTAGCTCATAGGACAGATTCAATTAATGTCTGTTGGCTAAATATATTCTTATAGCACTTTTTGATATGGTAAGAAGCCTCATTGGATTCTGTTGTCAGAATATTCGGTGAAGGACTGTAGCCTACAGAATTCAAGACTAATTCTTTAATATGAAAATTAAGATCCTCCACCCCTTAGCATAATTTTAGAAAATTTGTGTATACTGCCTGTACCTTGATTTTCTAATCTGGAACAGGTAGCTATAATCTGCTTGCCAGGGTTAAGGGAAATGTCAGTAATAAAATATAAAGCACTGAACACAAGGTCTTGAAAATGGTAAGTGTTCACGACATGGTAAGTTTTATCATTTTTATTGTATTTATCATTTTTTGCTATTATTGTTATTATTATAACCTCAGATTACACTGCATTCCAGTGGATGTTTGGTGAATATATACATTTAGCCACCTAATTATAACAAGAAATGACTCTAGTCAAAGGCATTGTTAATATGAAGGTCACTTCCTCTACATCTGCTTAAATCACAATTCAGTAAGAAAAATTTAATAACTTCAGAAGTTATGTAAAATGATGCCTTATTAGTTTAGTGGAATTAAGACTAGAGTAAAAAGAGTTGAGGTTAAAGGCACAAAGCCTTGATGTTATGAATAGAGTATTATTTTTAAATAACTCAGGTTTTTATAATTGAACAGCTGAAAGATTTGCATATGGTTAGCTTAAACATCACTTATATGCTGTAACAAAATGAGAATTACCTGTTTTTATCAAAACACCTCACTTCATAGGCAATTTACTTAATATAATTTGCATACTTTCAAAAAACATGCAAAATGAACTTCATATGCATTATTCATGATGATCTCAAAAAGAGCTTTTGGCAATTTGCTACACTGATATCCTTTCTCATTTGTAATCCACATCTGCAAAAAATATTTAATATTCAGTAGCCATAAGGTTATAAGACTTGGTGATAGTGAATTCTCAAAGAACATGGGTTTCAGAGTCATCAAATATTTTACTAAAGGAGATGCACATAATACGCTTCATCCTCTAAATCCATCAGGTTAATTAAAATGAAATCATTGAGATGACTTTAGTTGAAATAAAATAGTCTCAGAAAAGAAAAAAGAGAAAGGAAGACACCAAGAATGGAGGCGGCATGACTTATGAAGGATAAAAACTGGAAGCCAGAGGCCTGAGTGCTATTTCTGTGTCTGCTGACAACTCTTCAGCTTAGCAAACTTGCTCAAATCACCATCCATGACTTACCTTAATTGCTTCACCTATAATAGACATCCCACTGAGGTTTCCTTCCATTTCTGAATACTAGAAAATCGCAGAATATTTCCACTACCTCCTCACCACAAATAACACTCACTAGGCATTCAGAAAGCAAGGATTTTATAACAATATAAGTATTTATAATTTTTTTCCCTAATTTCTCTATATAATATATATAGTATATTTTCTTTATAATATATAAAATGTATAATTGTTCACAGTTTGAAAAACAGATAAATACCGTTGAAGCATGTTTTATAATTGACCACAAAATCAGTGACGAATTCAAGTTAGATGGTGCATACAATTTACGTAATTTGGAGTGCCCGATTCAGGACAAGGAATATAAAAGTAGACATGGATAATTAGATTTGGCTAGTATGTTATAGCTTTGCCAGAGCACCTCCCCCTCAATCCACATGCCCCTGTTCACCCCAGCTGAGCTCCATCCCAGGGCCTTCCAAGTGGTCCTGCAAGTGACAAGTCCTGGATTTTAAGCTCTGTAAGCTACATAGTAAGACTACCTCTGTCTACAAAACACTGCTGGCAAGTCTGCAGGTGAAATAGGCACTTTCATCCATTCTGGTATACTACTGGGAATTCATCTCAAATAAACCAATGTGCTGAAAATATTTTTATTCATAAAAATGTTCATGTTCATTTCAAGGATACTTACATCAGTAAAAATATAGAACCAATTATATAAAGTTAATTAAATACCTGTTTATGCATATCTACTTAAAAAAAGACCTTGCAAACATTGAAAATGAAGCTTTAAAAGATTTTCCAAAATTCTGGGATGTTTTAGGTAAAAACACAGGACACAAAACAGGTGTATATGGTACAGTCTGCATCATTTTATTACAAACATAGCAAGACTGGGAAAAGAACAACAAAATCTTAATAATTGTCCCTTTAAGTAGTGGGAACACTACTGTTATCTCCTTTTCTCTTATCTATGGTTTTTTTTTTTCCTATAGTAAATTTCCATCTCAGTAGAAATTATATACAATAAAATTTTTAAAGCGAACACAGAAAAATAATTAATATATATAGGCTTGGTTTATCATCAGCAGTACCTTGAAATTCTCAAAAGAAAATTTAAATATTAATTTAGTTTAATATGTAAATAAATTTATACTTTCCAGAATGTTTTTTCTTCTAGGCTGAGATGTTATTTGGCTTTGAAACCACCACTTTATGATGAAGTGTTATAATTTCTAGAAGGCCAGGCAACAAAGAAAATACACTAAGAGAATGACCAGAAGCAAACCAGGGGCCCCCTTATGTGGTGTATGTTTTCTCTTGACCTCCTTTCAGTCTGCAAGCATCTCCTCAAAAATCCCTGGAGCGCTCTAGCTGTATCACTTTTACTTTATCAGATCCTATCATTAAAATATTACTTAGCTATTACTTAGAAATATGAGAACAAATGAGCAACTGGAATAACAATATAACAATTTTATATACAGCAAATATTTTTGAAAGCAGTTAACAATATTTAAGATTTCAACTTTCTTTTTTTAACTTATTTATAACTCTCCTATGTGAAAGCTTGGTTAAAAGCAACCACAGTGCCCTGATTTCAAACACTGGTTGAGTTGTTGTCTGATTGTGTGACTCAAGATGGTTCAACCTCTTTTAAATTATGTTTTCTCATCTCTAAAAGGATCTAGAAAGTGTTTAAATGGCATAAGCTAGTATCAGTGGCCTGATATAATAACTTGGTAATTATATTACATTTTTACTAGCTTGTACAAGATAATTGTGAACTGACCACAATATTTCTGCTAAGTTTACTTTATTCTTCTGTTTCCTAAGTTCTATAATGGGTTTATGGAACTTCTCTTTTAAGCCATTTTTTTTAGTTCCTAGCCCTTTTATGTTCCTGTCTCTTTCTTTCTTTCTCTTCTTTTTTTTCTCTTTATTTGTCCCTCTTTATCTTTCCCCATCCTCTACTTTTATCTCTTTACACATAAAAGCACTCAGATTCTGCCTAGTCTCTTTGACTCAAACACACTCACATCTTCCCATATTCTCTCTCTCTCTCTCTCTCTCTCTCTCTCTCTCTCTCTCTCTCTCTCTCTCTCTCTCATACACACACACACACACACACACACACACAATTAATAGAAAGACAAGGGTAGAAATGACAATCCCAGCTTAGTCTGTCCCTCAGCTTATAGAAAGAATGTTTTGGTCCTGAGCTCATGATAATATGTACAAACAAACTATACAAGTTTCAAGTGAAAAAAAGAGCTTTAGACCCTCTGTCTTATACTTCCCACAGTTAGGACGGTCTATTTATTATGGATCCAGCAGCATTAGTATCACCTGGAAACTTGGAAATACAAATTTTCAATCCCCATCCCTGACCTATGGAATCAGAAATTGCAGGTGGAATCCAGCCATCTGTGCTTCAACCAGTCCCCCAGGTGACTCTGAGAGTGCTAAAGCTTCACAAGCTCTGGGCTAGAAGTCTTATTTTCTCCATGTCCTCAGTTTAGGGCTACGAAGGCAGACAATTTATTAATGGCTTATCTTGCTGAAAAATGTATTTGCAAAATAATGACCATATCAGTGATTTATGAATTACAGGAGAGAACCCTTAGTTGCAAATTTGTATGGGAAGCTGATGAAGAGTTGCATTACATCTGTTTTACCAAAACATGTAGGATATTTAGGACAAATCCAATTAGTGGTTTGTGTTTCCACAGACTGCCAAGAAAGAAACAAACATAAAAAGAAAAAAAATGGAGTAAATGTCATTTAACTGAATTATTTGATTCTCTTTTTTGGCATTCTGAACCAGGGAAACAATCAAAAAAGTAAAAAAAACCCTCTAGCCTCATTTACACATTTAGTGGATTCCAACATGTTCAATCATCTTTGGAAAATCCAATTGTATAATGAGATTTTTTTTTTTTTAAAGACACTGCTTCTTTTTTAGTTGAACTCTACTCATTAAAATTCTTCCCAGTAAAAATAAAAGGTTCATTTTTTTCATATCTACTCAACTTCTAAAAGATATGTAGAAAATAAGTGCCACAGAGGCAGAATTTTCTTTTCTGTCTTGTCCGCTGATGTATCCCAAGCATGTAAAACAATGCTTGGCACATGTAGGTATTTAATAACTATTAAGTGAATGATTGAGTAAAACTGTCTATGTAAAAATGGTTCTTATCTCTTGTTTCTCCACAATCCAAAAAGCTGGCTTCACAGGTGTTGCACCAGTGCAGTCACACAAAGCCTGATGCTTACAAGGGTCCACTTCTTGGTTTAATGCTCTGCTATTATTGACTTAAAGTTCTTAACAATTTTATTTTTGAAAATATGTTTTTCAAGCGAAGTGTTATGGGGACAATACAGTACGTACATGAGCAGTGGAAATATGTGAATATGAGTGCCCAACATTACTTGCCTTTCCATTTGAATATAGTGTTTTCCAAGTCCCCTCTCTCCAAGAGCACAGAATTCTCATGGACCACGATGCATGGGAACTCAGTGATTCTCCAAGCAAGTATGAAGTGTGCTACATCTGTACTAAGTGCGGCATTGACAGCCTTGTAGGACATGTTTTCTATTCAGTTCAGAGCTCTCTTCTGTCAGAATGAAGGCGGTGGTGCATTAAGAAACACAAATGACCAAAGAACTCTATCATATCCTTTTTATTTTTATTTTTTGGTATTACTTCCTCACATTAGACTTATGATGAAAATCATGACATAGAAGGAAGGGAAAAGATAGGACAACCCATACTTCTATTCAATTTGTCTCACTCATCAGCAAGCTTAAGGGAGAGTGCTGGTAAAATGTGTACATATCAAAAGGTTAAATAAAAACAGTCAAGTAGGTTTTGTGCAGCATTTCCACTGTTCTGGTAACAACGACATACATATGTGTGTACATTAACAAAATACAGATTGCACAATGTTCATGATTCCACACTTGAATTAAATCCTGTTATATTTTCACTTAAAAATAGCATTGTGCAATATAATGACAGAGAGATTTATGCTAATAATTTAAAATTGTAGTTTTTCTTTACTTAGAATGACATTAAATAACAAATAAAAACATACAAATTGAGACACTGCGGAAGAGAGGAAAAAAGATTACATAGGTAGCCCTGACCATTCATAAGTGTTATATACAGACCCACATAATTGCTACAGCTCTTCACGTGAGCCAGTCCTTTCCTGGTTCTTTACCTCTGCTTGTTTAATTCCTGCTGCCTGAAGACCAGCATGGGCAGCACCCAGTTTTGGAAACAGACTTGACATATCCTGCTGGCTATTTTTATTTATGTATGTATTTATTTGTTTGTTTGTTTGTTTGTTTTATCAATATACAATGTGGTTGATTTCTGTGTCCCTTTACTTATTCCTCCCTCCCTCCTCCCACTCCCCCTCTCACCCATCAACATCATATCTGTTCACTTGTCTTAACAAGTTCAAGGGATTGTGATTGCTGTGTCTTCTTCCCCAGCCCCCCATTTGTTTGTGTATTTATTTATTTATTGCTTACTATTTTTCGGTGCACGACGTAGCCTCTACCTCCTCGTATTCTTCACCTCCTCGTCTACGAATGGGGCTTGCTAATACCTACTTCTTAGAGCTGTGAAGAGAATAAAATATAATATTTTATGGGAAGTTAAAATAAGATAATGTGTATAAAATTCCTGCTGTGAGTGGTTTCAGGTTCAGGCATGTGGTACAAAAGGTTAGGCATTTTGGCATCATCGTTAAAAAAAAATGCTACAGTGATAAGCTCTGTGCAAAAATGCTTCATGAACTCTTTGGACTTCAATTATTATTAATTTTTATAAAATGGAGAAAATAATAATAATAGTAATAATAATACTTTATTACTACTTCTTGGGAGGCAATGAGACAGACAAATTTTTAGGAATATATCGTTTTTGGCACATAGTAAATAGGATTCAGTAAATATTGCTCTTTTCTCTGTAAGTTCTCATAGTAATATTTTGGACTTCATCTCACATCTGTCTTTCCCACTATTCTGAGTCCCTCCTGGGCGGTGAGTGTGTCTTCCTCTTCGTCTCCCCAGCACCTGCACAGAAGTGGTCTGTAAGTGCATAATGAATAAGAGAGTGAGGTGAGTCAGACCTGGACACCTATTCGCATTTCCTTGTTACTTGATAGTGATTAATGCAAACCCGGTTGCACTGACCTTCACAAGTACTGAGGAAATAACTTTCTTCCTTTCTTTAGAAGTAGTCAAGCTGAACCATCATTTGCTAGGCTCTCTGCCAAGAAGAAGGCACAAAAGAGTACTTCATCCAATTTATGAAGGCATAGTAAAAGTAAAGGCCCCACAGAGATCCTGAGGACACCGGGCTCCTGCAGCTGAGGTGGCAAACAACCTGGTAGATGCTCTGCAACCCTGCTCAATGCATCACAGCGAAGCACAGGCACCAGTGCACACAAGAAAAGCAGAGTGTGTGTGAGTCCTGTGTTAATCCCCTCCGGAGAACAGAATGAATCATCTTCAGGAAAAAAGCAATGCTTCATGCAATGCCATTTTCAAAATCCAAGTTCGGTTAGGGGAGTGATGGGCCCTAAGGGAAGGAGCAGTGGGTGATGTGTGCCCAGTGAGAAAGAATCTAAGGGAAGGCTGCTGAATTTCTCATGGTCCATCTCCAAAGGATGTTCAGGGTTTCAGCATTGCTTTGCTAAGTGGGTTGTGCCTTTCTGATATTAATTTATTCAATGGCTTTGTATTTTTTGTGATTTTAAGAGCAACATATGCCTATTGCAAAACATGAAAAAAATATATTACCAAAGAAAAGGATGACCCCCATTCAGAGACAGTCACTTTTTGAAATTTTGCTATATATTTCCTCAAGTTTTCTGTAAATTGATATCTATGTGACGAGGCATAAATTAAACAAGGAATTCACATACTTCACATTGTTCTTGGCTGTTAAAAAGAATTCTGTCTGGGCCCACCCAGGTCTCCTTCCACTCCCTTTCTCAGCCCTCTACGGACAGCCATGGACAGTCCTTCTATTTCTAGACCAGCCAATTGGTCATTACGTGTTACAAGTCAGGACCAGTGAGAGGTCAACAAGCAGATGCATTGGCTTGGAGTGAGGTAAATATTGGAGAAAACATTTTGGAAGGTGGAAAGGAGAGAAAGCTGAGGTGTAGGTGTGTGCAGAAAGAGAATGAAAGAGAAAAAGGAGTTTTCAAAAAAGCATTGTTAGGTGGTATGACTTATATTTAAGGTTATTGAGAAAAACATGGAAAGTATTTGAGGTATTGAAAATTATGTTTTGGTTGCCAGATGATGTTTCCTTGGCTTATAGTCAGGGTTTACAGCCCTTGCTGAGTCAGAACTGAATCTCAGAGGTAACAACTCATTAATGATATAACAGTAGACATCACTGTGAATACAGAAATAAGCACAAGGACAGACATAGGCATGAATGCAGGAGGTGTAGAGCTACATATATATTTCCATAAGCATTTGTATCAATACCAGTAAAGCTTGGATAGAGGCAGAGGTAGAGACAGAAAGAAAAGAATTTAAACCAAATAATATTATTTTAAAGGACCTTTGTACAGCAAACATAAAATGATTTAGCTTCATATCAATAAATTCTTTAGCTAAGATTTTTTCTTTAGAGGATCAGGCATCCACATAAACTAGTCAATTGAACAGGACTTGATTTTATTAAAATACGTGGAGAAATAAGAAAGTAGAAATTCAAAAGTTTTTTTTAAAGGAGGTCCAAACCTCATGGAGATTGAAACCAGAGAATTGTCTGGATTCTCAGCAGCTCTGGGAAATTGGCACACAGGGCTTTGTGATAGGACTCCACAGTGTCAAGATTAGAGGTGGCTATGAACTAATTGTCTTTTCCTTGTTCCAATCAACTGTAAAATTTGCCCATGTTTCTAGCTTAAATTCCTAAGAGAGAAAGAAAGAAAAAGAAACCGAATAATCTATGGATCTGATTGGGCTAGAATATTAACTATCACCTCAATTTCAGAGCACGGTTTGTCACACAAAGTCATGATATACCTAGCTGGCTAGCATTACTCTGGGCTGAAAGGATAAGAGTAGAAGATGTTTGTATTTTCAGAAATCTGTGTTGCAACTGGAATTAGACAAAAGGAAGGTTTATCAGCTCATATATCTTAATAGTTAATGGATAGTCAAGGTGGAGGTATGACTCAATATATGTGGTCAAATTACATTATTAGAAATATGTTGGTCCTCATTTCTCAATTCTGATTTTATCTCTTTGCCATTATTCCCAATTTAGTTTTTGCCATGTAATACAAAAATGGCCATAAGAAGTATTAAGCTTTTATTCTTCCAGGGGAAAGATCAAACCTAATGTGAAGAGATGGCTTCTTTTCCTTTAACTACAGCAGAATTCCTGTGTCTGCCTCTGACTGATCCAGATTGATAAATTATATGCCTATACCCAGTCAATCCATGTGGCCAGAGGAATAAGGGAATCATATTGGCCAAGTTGGAGTTCTAATCATGGGTCAGCCTGATCTAAGCTACATGGGTTGAACATCAGGGATGTAAAGTTAATGAATACAGGACAGTGATCATCAGCAGGAAGGAAACAGAGGCACACTCCGACTGGATAAATGAAGTTTGGTCAAGGGCTACTGGCAAAGATGTAGATGGTACTTCAAAAATGTAATAAAAAATAATGCTATGTTCTAAGGATAATACTAGAGGGTCATTACCACTTTTTTGCCCAAAGAGGCAAGAAAGAAAGTAGGTTTAGAACCCAAGGAGAAATCTACATGGAAAGGGCTGACTGATAAAAGCAGTGGCCTCTAAAAGGGGGACACTCAGTCAACCCATGATGACCTGAAAGAAACAGAAAATATTGGAATAAATACTATGAACTAATTTCTTCCTGAGGCTTCCTTCCGGTCAAGATGGTGGAATAGATAGTCCCCAGCATCACTCTCTCCCACAAACAACAAATTTACAACTATAAAAATGTAACATCAGCCAAGCTGGGGCTGCTGGAGCTCAGGAGAAGAGGAGGAGAGACCTATGGAATTCATGAAGACAGGAGAAACTACGATGAGAGAAAGAAAAAACTGCCCTCAGAGTTTTGGGCTGCCACCACTTTAATGCTGGAATGCATGGAGCAGGAGCTGGCAGAAGCTGCAGCTGTGCCCTTTAGATAAAGTTACTTGGAGGTGGAAGGGGAGAAGAGGACTTTGGTGGCCCCCAGCACAGCAAGACCACTAATAGGGTTCCTGTGGACCCAAGGAGGAGCGAGGAACCAGAACAGCTGAAAAAGCGGAGCCATTCAGAGGCCGGTGAGTCATCACAAGGGACCAGCGCAGGGCCTGTCCCATGGGAAGTGTTTGGAGCATGGGTGGTGGGGGAGATGTGATCACTGGGAGAAAACTGGGACACAGCAAGGACAGCTGATTCACCCCCCAGTCAACACAGGACCACTCAGAGGAGACTGGTTGGGAATGTAGAATTGCATGGGGTGCAGTTTGATGAAAAATCTCAGGCCCAGATTGGAGTTTCTATACAACCTGGGTGCACTGAGTACCTGGAGAGCCGGAAGTACCTATAAGGTCAACCATTAAACCCTGAGTTGCACAAAAAATCTTCCCCAGGGAAACAGTAGCAAAGCAGCAATTTACTCAACCACACAGCTCAAGTACTGGTTCCCACAGGAAGTTCCCCCATGTTAGAAGTAAGCATAAGACAAAAAGTTGGTTCTTCCCCAAGTACACCAGCAATGCCTTGGGGCCCACCACAGGACATGAGGCATGGAGCCAGAGGCAGGAACCCCACCCACAACCACTCATAAGACCAGCACCTCAGGGCCCTGTCCAGGAACCCAAGGATCAGAGCCAGCACCAGACCCCACTCCCATACCCAGGCACACCACCAACACCTCAGGTCCCTCCCAGGGACTGGGAGCTAGCAGCTGGGGACTGGACTCCCTTCCCAGACCCAAGCACACTGTGACAGCACCTCAAGGCCCCACCCAGGGGCCTGAGCCATGTAAAAAGGGACCAAACCACCCCTTCCATAACCAGGCACACCATGCCTGTGCCCCGGGGCCTGCCTGGGGACCCGGGGCTTAGAGAAGGGGACTGGACCCTCCTCCCGCAACCAGGCACACTGTGCCAGTGCCTCGGGTCCTGTCCAGGGATCTGGGGCTTGGAGAAGGGGACCGGACCACTCTCCCACAACCAGGCACACTGCGCCAGTGCCCTGGGACCTGCCCGGGGACACAGGGCATGGAGTTGGGGACTGCACACTCTCCACAACCAGGCACACTGCCAAGCACCAAGGAGCATGCCAAAAAATCTCCATGTGGGTGGCCCACCACAGCCACCACGATATCCATGGCTACTGCGAAGGCAGCTAGATGCCACAACCACCATGCAGACGGTCTGTCAGCCACTGGAGGAGTACATTGACACAAGAATAGTCATCAGCAGAGATAAAGAAAGGAGGAGGATGTCTTTCCCCACAGAGCCCATTTCAGAGTAACAGAAGAGGAATCTGCTCTATGATTGTATTGGGGGACCTGATCATGCCTCTCAGGATTGGACAGATCATTTGGGCAGCAAATCAACAGAGTAACCATTATTCTTTCAGAGAGAGAGAAGAAATCTAGGTAATTAGAGGGGGGAGGGGGAGGAAAAAGGGGATGGGGAGGGACTGGGCAAGGGGCATAAAGAATAATTATGAATTGTAACAATATATATGCTAGTAATATTGATTTGATCAACATATCTCAATGTTGAACCCCCCAAATATGTATAATCAATTTTGATTCAATAAAAATTAAATAATAAATAATAAATAATAATAATTTCTTCTTCTGGATGCCTCCCAACTCAATGGCAAGTCAGAGAACAAGGGAACTAATTATTGATTACTTTTATCTATTTCATGTATAAAGTAAAACAAGATCATCTCCCAGAGAAAGACACTCCTAAGAGTTTGGTGTGAAAACCTCCAAACTTCTCTGTTTCTACAAAGCTCACACCCACAAATATACACTCATATACATATCTATCCATTTATTTATGTGTCTGTATAAACAAACACATGTACACATATACATATACAAAATCGTATATATGAACACATAATTAGTTGTACTTGTATGTCTTACAAAATGGGGTGATTTCATATATATTCTCCTACAGGTTGCTATTAATGCAATAAATAAGTTGAGGATATCTTTCCAAGTCCATATATCTATATTTCTGTAATAATTTCACTGGATATATAAAATAATTTATAACTTTATTATAATTTATTAAGCCATTTTCCTGTTGAGAGACTTTTATTTCTGAGTTTGCACTATTACATACATTGCTACAGTATATTCCCATGTTTATATCTTTATGAACTCTTGGGGCAGCTGACTCATGAGACTTTTGGGGTATTATGTTTTCTAATTATCTTCCAATATTTAATTTCATGCATTTACACATGAAAAACAGTGCTCTCTCTACTTCACAGAATGTGAATGTTACCCATCTGTATTAGTTTCCTAGGGTTCTGATAAAGAATCTTCTCCATGCCTACCTCCTAGCTTCTGGTGGCTGTGGGCAATCCACGGCATTTCTTGGCTTGTAGCTGCATCACTCCAATATTTACCTCCATTTCCGCATGGCTTTCTCTTTTTGTCTTATATGTCTTCTTTTCTGTATTTTATAAGGACATCTATCATATCATTGGTTTGCCATGGTCCCTAAATCCAGGCTGATCTCATCTCAAGATCTTTAACCTATCTGCAGATACCCTAGTTCAAAATAAGGTCACATTCACAGGTAATGGGGGTAAAAACTGTGAAGACACAATTCAACTCACTACATAATCTCATATTTTATTTGGCCAGTATATGACAAACCTCTTTTTATTCCTGCTGCTGTTGCTTTATTTTGCCTTTCTTTCATAGTTATTGAATGCTAGCTTCTTTTCATGATTTTATGTTATGTTATTCTTAGGGAAATTGCCTGGGCTTTTAAAAATTATTTCTTTTTTTTATTAATATGGCATTTAAAATATATTATAGATCTATGATGTAAAATGCATTAAAAGCATTTTCTATCATGCAGACTTTTTTTTGTTTATTTTTTAACTTATATCGTTTCCTGCCACACAAAATTTCGATTTTTTGTGTTGTCAAACTGTCAGTTATTTTCTTGATAAATTTGGGGTTCACCTCATGTCTAAAAAGGCTCAAGCTTATGAAAATACTCACCTGTAGCTCATGCTAATTGTTTTAGCTGTTAAATTAAACCCTGAGAGCCTTAATTCATTAAATTTTTGTGTATGCTTGTAGAAGAGAGCTGATATTTTCTTCAATATAAACAGCAATTTGTACCAAGATTATTTATTAAATATTCTACTACTTTTCCACACTTTGGAAATATTTGCATGTCACAAAATTTGCATATACATAACTATGTTTCTAGATTATTGAATTTAGTTCCTAAGATTTCTTGAGCTATCTTTGAGTATACTTGTTTAATACTCTTCCCTATGATATATTATAAATTTTGCTTATTCTAATAGCATAAGTTCACCTTTATTAGTCATATTTTTTAATACTTTCATGGACTCTCTCTTACATTTATACAAGCATATATATTATTTGAGAGACATCAGATTAAAATTCTCCAATTATTAAAATATTATTTGAAATCTTTTAGTAACATTTTATAGATTTCTTAATATTTGTCTTATATAGATTTATATTAAGTGTGTATCTTCATATTTTATAATCTTATCTTCAATTTTGCTTTTCTTTGTTTTGTATTTTGTCTTTTGGATTTGATTCGTTTTCCCAATATATGTTCTAATTCGCCATTGCCAACATAAATAAAACAACTTGAATTTGTGTGTTTTTCTCCAGTCACCTGATTGAATTTTCTTAATTTTTAGCTGAAATATAAAATAAAATAAATTAAAGCCAATAGCTATGATGGTGATAATAATGGCTAAAATTGTTCACAGCTAATATTATCAATTAATAATATTTATTGTCAGACATTTTTCTAATCTCTTTACACGTGTTATTGAATTGAATCCATATAATAGTCATTAGAGAAAGATCAATGCCTTTTTCTACAGGTGAAAAAGTTGAAGCTTGGAAGGGTCCAAGGAATTGCTCAAGGTCTTTCAGGTAATAAATGTTCCAGAATCAAACTCTGTTTATGACACATGAATATTATGGCCAATCATAAGGCTATAATGTCGGCTCTTCCTTAGCTAGAAATTTTAAAATGCCAGTAATGTGCTGAATAATAGTGATGCAGTGATGACAGCCAGCATTTTAATTTGATCTTGAACTTAATAGAATGTCTCAATACACTTACTATGGCATTTGCTGTTGGTGTCTAGCAATATCATATTTTCAATTTTTTAGAAAATTTTTTCTATTCCTATTTAATTTAATATTTTAAAATCAGTAACAAATGTAGAGCATTTTTAACTTTTGTGTATATCAACAGAATCGTGTATTAAATCACTAGAGTATATTAGGCGGTTTCCTAAAGATCACAACTTGGCATTCTTGAAATAAACTTTATTTTTTTATTATATTAATATTTCCCTTAACACTATATACTTATTTATTTTATACTTTTTTCATTTATATCTTGCAGTATTACTGTTCCATATTTAATTTTTTAATGGATTCTTTATCACATATTGGTTTGAGTTTATGCACACTTAGTAAGATATTCTTATTTGTCTGCTATGAAATAATTTTATAACATAAATATTGTCTATTCCAAAAAGTTTTATAAAATTTTCCTGCAAATTTATCTGGGCTGGTAAGTTTTTAGTTAGACTTTAAAACCTTTTATAGTTTTTCTATGACAATTTATCTTTTCAGGCTTTCTAAATGTTTGAATTTATCTTGAAAATTTTTATTATTCTAAAATATTGTTTTCATCATTAAATTGTTTGTATTTATTTTTATAAATTCTTAGTAAAATTGCTTTTAATATTATCTTATTGTAGTTTTGGTTGTATCTCTTTATTTTTAATATTGCAATTATTTTTCTTTTTAAAAAATCATAATTTTCTACTTGATCTGACCAGCTTTTAATTTTAATTTTGTTAATGTTTCCTTCAAGATTTTTTTTTTTTTTTTTTTTTTTTTTTTTGTCTTTTTCGTGACCGGTACTCAGCCAGTGAGTGCACGGCCATTCCTATATAGGATCCGAACCCGCGGCGGGAGCGTCGCTGCACTCCCAGCGCCGCACTCTCCCAAGTGTGCCGCGGGCTCGGCCCTTGTTATTCTTTATAAAGTTATTATTTAAACTTTCCTATTAATTCTTCTCCTTTGTCACCTTTAAAATCTCAATTTATTTAATATTAACTCATTATTCATCTTTCTTTTTTATTAATAAAATAATTCAAACATGTGAATTATTACTTCTGAGTATGGTTTTAAATGCACTTCACATGCTTTTATATGATATAATCTGATTTTGGTTAATCTCTAAATAACTTGGAATTACTTTATTTTACATATTTTTTATTTAAATCCATTTTTATTACTGACCATTTAAAATGTGTTTTACTGTTTTTTTATAAGACTCTCCTCTGCCTTTTAGACAAAAGTATGTGGACTCTAAATTTTTAAACTTTTGGAATTTATGAATACTTTATTTATAGCCAGTTACGTGTGTTTATTTATTTACTTACTTATTATTTTTTTCATACCTGACTCATTCTTGGTTACAAGAGAATAATATGCATTTTTACGGGGTACGAAATCCTATGAATAGGAATTAACTCACCCTTGACAATTTTGCAATGTAACCTTGTATATATTTATGGTTTTAAAATCTACCTGATCTGCCAAATTCTTTACTATAAGGTTGACTTTGCTAATTCTCCTTGTCTGGGTGTTAGGGACCTAATGGTTCACACATTGCTTATATTCTTCATGGGTTATCTCCTTTTTCTTTTTTCTTTTTGTCGAATAACTCTTTATCTTGATCTAAGCCTTAAATTTTATGTTATTTAATATTATCATTGCTTCCTGTATTATACTTCTGTGCTTTTATTTCCTTAAAATATCATCTTCTAGATTTTTTTTTTTTTTACTTACAAGCTATACGTGTCATTTCATTTTAGATATGTCTGTTGTAAACAGTGCATGGCTAGATTTTTAACCTAATTTAAGTGAATTCGCCAGTTTCCTGTGAAAATTCTCAATTCTGGAACTTTTACTTTATAATTTAATTCTAAGCAAAACATAAAGCATAAGGAGTCTTCCCAGATACCACATTAAAAGCAGTTTTTATAGATCTTTGAATCTTTTCTTTTTTAAACATATTTTGATGACTTTTGGCGAGCTTACAGCAAATGAATTATTTAAGACCCATAAAGTAATAAAAGGCAGTATACAGATCCCTATAATCCTTTTCTTGGGTCATTACAATCTGTTTCCACAGAAATATTTGTTTTATAGTAGGGAAAAAAAGTATAATATTTGGATTTCTTTCCATAAATAACTACTTAAATATATAGTCACCTCCAAAACTACATCAGAATTATAAATGTTAAAAAATGTTCCCACACAGAAAAAAAATGCCTCCCCAGTTTTAGATTTTTTCCTTTCAGCTTTATTTCTTGGTAAGCTGAAATATCCTTCAGAGACATTTCAGCAAGTTTTCATTGTCCCTAACTTTATCAAGATCAGATTGGGACAGAAAAACAAAATAACGTGAATGAGAAAGCAGAAGTTGCCAATATCGCAGGAAGACAGAACCATACCGGGCTCAGAGCTATCCTCGGTATCACCTATTACAAGTCTGTAATCTTACTGATGTGGAAATGCAGTCTCTTGGAGGTTAGACAGCTTGCCTGAAGTTACACTGTTTCAGTAAGATTATGAAAGCTGTAACCAAGAATTTTCTTCTGAAAGAGACACCTGGCAGAGGAAAAAGATTCATGGGTTTCTAATCAGTCAGCCTGAGCTTATATCATGATTCTACAGGTCCTAGTCCAAAGATGGACCAGCTGGCATCAAATCCTACCTCTTTATTTATCGGCACTGAAAACTTGATAAAGTCACTTGACCACCAGGTTTGAATTTTCTTATCTAAAAATGAGTAGTATATGATCTACTATTGAGCACAAACATTGTTCTAAGGGATAGATTAGGCTGCATGTACAAAGTGCCTAGCACTGTGCCTGATATCCATAAATCTGTGCACCCCAACAAATATGAACTTATTTCTCCCTTCCTTGTTTAAACCAATCCACACTGGCTCTCTCAGATTAAGGTAGGAACAATACTTTGCCACTGTTGGAATGCAAGTCAGCACTGTTTGGGATAGATCTGGAACCCTGCTACACAGACAATATAATCTTGGAAAGAGGGTGGGCCAGGAGGGGTAGGCATGAGAACATTAGACATTCTATTCTTCTTAACTAATTTCTAGGAAACACTCTGTTTTTCCTCCTCAGGAATAGAGCTCGAATTCCAGTGGGAACCATCGAAAGGAATTACATTATGTTTTCCAAGATTAGAAAAAAAGTGGGATGTATGTGTACATAAAGATCTACTTTACGTTGCCCTGCCATAGCATCATTTTCAAACAATCACTTAAGGTCTCCTTAGTGAGGCCTGGGAATAGATTTGGCTCATTCCAACATTGCCTGAGCCTAACCCTTAGGTTAGACACCCATTGATTTTAGCTTTCATTTCTATGTAAAACACATCTGGGTCCTTAATTAACAATTCACTAAGTTGGAGACAAATTTGCTATGGCTTGAACATGCCTGATTGAAAACACAGACATAATGCTCATAAAATGATGAAAATAAAAGTAATTGAAAATAAGATTATAAATTATTCTTGTCTGTAGGCTTCCCTCAAGCTAAGCGAAACAAAAAGCAATTATTTATCTTTGGAGATGGAATTAGCCTTTTTTTTTTTTTTTTTTTCTTTTTTTTCTGTCTAATCAATGCTTGTTATTCTTCTTAGTTTGGTTCTCTAGTTGGTTAGGGAGGGTAAAGGAGTACTTTGTTCATGTTCTCAATCTGTTCCATGTTTCTTCATTTCTTTCTTGTTTGAAATTTTTTAAAAAATAAAAATACACTTGATTATTACACAAAAGGCTTGAATATGTCAAGCCAAACATCTCAATTCCTGTAATTAGTGTCCTCGTTTTATTTATGTCTTTATCACAGAGAATTGATTTTATTAATGCCCCTGCTTTATTAAATGACTGCTGAATGTGAAGCATCTGTGTTAAGCATTTTGAAAAACATCCAGAAAATTCAGCCAGGTCTAGAAATAAGTGCACTTAAGCACACACGCAGGTACCATTGTGTATTTTGCAATAACATTTGACATTTTATTTCTGTGGCATGAACATACATTTGTTTTGTGGAAGCTGTATGGTTTTCAATAATTCTCTCAGACACACAACATAGATGTGATAGTGCAGATTCAAAACACTTTCATGTGTTTCATTTCAAATGTAAGATTAGGTTGTATTCATTTCTGCAATGATTAGGGTAGCTTAGCAAACCAAGATCTCTGTGTTCTGTTTCCACACAGCAACCCAGAGAGATAAAATAAAATCAATAAAATAAAATAAAATAAGGAAAATAAAATAAAATATAAAATAAATAAAATGTTTTTTTTTTTTTTTTTTATAAAAGTCTCCTTTCCCCCTCTTTACATATTCCTCTCTGTGACCCTCTCCAGCCATCTACAATGCAGAAGCTGAGCTTTAGTCAAAGTTTGCCTCCAAGTAACTATGTGACTGAACACAAATCACTTAAGCTTCCTGGGCTTCAGATTCCTCCTCTTTAAGGCTAAACCAGCCATAACAGAGGGTTTCCTCTCTGATCCTCCAGCTCGTCCCTGTCATCATGCTAATCACACTGCCCGCCATGCGATGCAGGAGGCTCCTCTTTGTCTCCTTCACTAAACTGAGGATTCAGGGAGAACAGGTACAGCCTGCAGGTGATTAGGTGACTACTTCATCCTACATGCATCCAGCTCACCTCCCCTCTCTCCCTGCCCCATCACTCTCCTCCTCCCCACAGGCCCTCACCTGATGCAGCCTGTGAGACGTAAAGAACACACAGTAAGTGCTTGTGAAATGAGTGCTTCCGGTGAGTCCTTCTCCCGCAGAGATTTGTTACTATGGGGCTGATTTTTCGCCTTCAGAAAGCCAGGAGGAGGGACTATCAAAAAACATGGGACAAAGTTGGGAGGAAGGTTGCATTTACTTTTTTTGTTTCCTGAATATTTCAAATATCTTCTCCTCTCTCTCTACTCTTTTGCTATTTAGGACCACATGCCCGAAAAGGCTATGCATCACAGGCCTGTAAAAGGCTAAGACACAGCTATTTTTTTCTCAAAAGAAAATTGGGAGGAGATACTATTCTTTCCCTTTGCATATTGTAAGATACCAAAAAGAGTCTTTTGGATTCACAATAGGCCTCTCTTCACCCACAGGCCAGTGTCTAACTCCTCAAGCTGTTATTTTTAATCTATCAAAGATTTCACCAATTCAGAAACTGGCGGTGGGGGCAATACTTAAAAGCACCGTGGTGCCAAAACAACATCAAGAGAGTATGGTGTTTGTCCCAATTCTCTTTTTCTAACCTTCAGTGTCCACAGGGGCTGTCACAACAGTCTTGCAATCACCAAGACAATTTCTCTGTGGGGAGCAGAAAGTATCCACTGGTTTGCTATCCCTGTATGTGGATGAAGCTGCTCTGTACACAGCCTCCTTGGTATTGGGAAGGGAAGTATATAATAGAAGACATGAAAACTACTAGGGTTTGAAGGACTCCAAAAAAAAAAAAAAATACGCCTTTTT
Source organism: Cynocephalus volans (assembly GCF_027409185.1). Lineage (NCBI taxonomy): Eukaryota > Metazoa > Chordata > Mammalia > Dermoptera > Cynocephalidae > Cynocephalus > Cynocephalus volans. Next base: position 17,034,091 of record NC_084468.1, read on the forward strand.
CTTGCACAAACTACAGAATCAATTGATGCCTAGATTTAGAAGTTACATACCAAATTGTTAACTCTGTGGGCAAGTGAGCTTGCTAACAATAGTGAACTCTCAGACTGAATTTCTGCCCCAGTTCTCTGCAGCTAAACCATCTTCTCTCTGGTGTGCAGTCATCATTTAAAGAGTGGATGCAGTATTAGGGGATTCTCTGCATTAACTGTCGATCAGTCAAAATGCTGCATTGCCTCCTTTATATAGAGGGATAGAAGTGCTAGCAGTACTATGCTAGTATTTTATATCTTCACATAGGAAACCAGTTTAAACCAAACTCACTTCTCTTGCTTCTCCATTAACCTTTGACAAATTGCAAACCCCAGAGTTACTATTGGTGTGAACGAGGCCAGCCAGGCCATTACCCAGGCCTGTTAAAATATGGCCTTACATCCAGCTTCCTGTGCACTCACCCCAGCCAGAAAGTCTTTTGATAGAACCTATCATGCATTATTTATGCTACTCTAAACCTCTAATGCAAATTTATGGAATGTAATGGAAACATTCTGTACATCACAGTGTTCCCCTATCATTCTATGTCTGCCATAAAAGACTTGCAAAATTATTTCTGTGAAAAATCCCATATACACTATTATAGCTCAGCTGTGATTCCTGGGAACATTTCAATTCTTGGCTTTTCCTTCATTGAGCAGACTTTATTTCCTCTTCCACTGTCCAAGGTGTCTATTGCCCATCTGATCATGGCACATGTGTAAGAACAAGTCTTCCTCCAATCAGGGAAGGCATGGTGAGTTACCAGCATCCATTCATTTCCTCAAGGCTATTTTGAGGGGACATGGGGGGCTTCGAAGATTTTTGCCAATATGCTACTTAGTCTGAAAATTCCTTTGAAACGCTATGTGGCTTAGGAATCTTTTCATTTTAACCACTATAGCTATGTGACATGAAGGAAGAATGTGGAAAAAATGATTGGAAGCATATCCAACCCAATTATCTCAATATTTTGATTTACCAATTTCAAGATAACTCAACGCAATTTAGAACTTACTCAAAATCTGAATTTGTGATTGAGAAAAGGATTTAAGCAGGTGGTGATACAAGTAACACTGTATTTATACAATTTGTTTTTTTCCTGCATAATGTTTTATCAGTTGACCATCAGTCTGGCCTTCAGAATTAAGACAAAGCTAAATATGAGGCTCTTTCTAACAGTAACTGGCATAGCATTTGCCAGAAACAAGGGGTACTTCATACATCAAGGACACAGGTAAAAAGGAGTCAAAGAGACCCATAAGGAGCAATTTGTGTGTCCTGAAGCAAGGTAGAAATCATTTTATACAGTCAAGTCATCAGTTCCTTCCACACGGAGCATGTGAATTATTGATGGTCCTCTTCAGCATTTCATTTCTTTGTGACAGCCAAGCAGGTCTTCCTTGTAACATGCTTTTGCTGCTGTTAAAATAAAATGCACTTCTCTTACTGAGGTCACACGAAAGCAAATAGGAAATGAATGTTTTCTAAAGTCTATGAGCAAGGCATCACTGTTGCAGGAGTATTTGCAGACCCAACTGAAAAGGCCGTATAACGTGAAAGATACAGTTCCGGTCTTTTTTCTTCACACATTTCTTTTTTTCTCGTCATCTTTCTCTTTTTGAAAATGTAACTTTATTGCTGTCTGTCTGCTTCTTCGTGACTTCTTTATTATTGTCGGTCATGAGGGTAAATGAAAACGTCAGGAAAATCAGCCTTGGCGCTTCTCACCTCACTCAGGCTCATTCCTACTTCTTCTTCTTCAACACCTCTCCTTCCCCTCCCCTCCCCCCTCCACCTCCACCTCCCCTCACCTCCACCCTCCACCTCCACCCTCCCCTCCCCTTCCCCTCCCCTCCCCTCTCCCCTCCCCTCCCCTCCCCTCTCCCCTCCCACTCCCTTCCTCCCTCCCCTCCCCTCCCCTCCCCTCCCCTCCCCTCCCCTTCACCCTCCCCTCCCCTTCACCCTCCCCTCCCCCTCCCATTCCCCCCTCCACCTCCATTTCCACCTCCCCTCCCCTTTCCCCTTCCGTCCCCCTCCCCTCCCCCCTCCCCTCCCCTCACCTCCCACTCCCCTCCCCTCAAATCCCATTCTCCCCCTCACCTCCCACTCCCCTCCCCTCAAATCCCATTCTCCCCCTCACCTCCCCTCACCTCCCCCCTCCCCCCTCTACCTCCCCCTTCCCCCTCCACTTCCCTCTCCCCCTCCCCTCCTCCTCCCCTCCCCCTCCCCTCCTCCACCCCTCACCTCGTCCTCCCCTTTCCTCTCCTCCCCTCCCCTCCCCTCCCCTCCCCCTCACCTACCCCCTCCCCTCCCCTCCTCCTCCCCTCCCCTCACCTCCCATTCTCCCCCTCCCCTCCCCTCCCCCTCCTTCCTCCACCTCCCCTCCTCCTCCCCTTCCCTCTCCCCTCTCCTCCTCCTCCCCTCCTCCTCCTCCCCTCCTCCTCCTCTCCCCCTTCCCTCCCATCATCTCCCCTCCCCCTCCCCTCCCCTCCCCCTCCACCTCCCCTCCCCCTCCACCTCCGCTTCCCCTTCCCTTTCTCCTTCTGGTCCTCTTCTTCTTCCTCTTATCTTTCTGTGACTTTATGTAATCCCAGGCCTGAAGTCATTCATATACCAACTGGAGACTTGGTGAAGACCAAACAGCTCTTGATGCAAAGCACTGAAACTGTGCTGGCGAAATAATTGGGAGGTCTACATTCTAGGCTTAAGAATCTTTCCAAATGCCTCTTGGTCTATTCAAAACTCTGTCCTCAATAATTTATCGAAATGTAATGTAATGTTAAGAGTCACATTCAGAACAGGCTGAATTTTAGTCAGAACGCTTGTTTTCAGACATTTTAATCTTTGATGTGACCTGTGATTTCAATTCATTTCAACGAGTATTTATTGGGCACATATTTATCCCACATTTATTGGGACCTGTGTTCCTCCCCAAAGATAATGAAGGTAATGAAACAATGACCCTCTCCTAAATATGTTACTGTGGTGATGACAAGTACAGACCGACCAGCCCTTGAACTGAATTGTTAAGACTGAACAAGAACATACGTGTGAATCTTGGGGATATGATGTTTTTGAGGAGAGAACAAATTAGACTAAAGAGAAGAAGAAATTGTGCAAAGTCTATGAAGCAGAAAACAGCATTATAGTTTCCACAGAACCAAATCAAGTAATTCAGTAAAACAGGGCCATAGAGTCCAGAATGGAAGTAGCTAAAGAAGTCACTAGGTTCACAGTGTGCCTGGCCTTGCCACGAGTGATGTGACCAGATTTATGGGACTCATGGTTAATGAACTGAATTAGGTGGAGGGAGAGTGAAGAAGAAAGTGAGACTGAAGACAATAAACAAAATAAGATGCTGATGTGCGGAAAGAGCGGCCAACCCATTTTCGTGCCCTGTTTTCATGACAGGAATGCATTGCTCCTTTTCTTTGTCAGCTCAAACCATCTTTGTTGGCCCACCACCGAACACTTTTCCTTGAAAAAATGTTTTCAATTCTTTTTATTCCAAGTTGGACAGCTCTCCTTCTGAGATTCCACAGATAGTTTTGACACTCAGTTTCAATGGCTTATCCTGCATAACACCTCTGAAGTCTCAGTGTTTTCAACAACAAAGGATTGTTATTTGTACTACATGTCAGCTCACTGCCTCTGAATCTCAGGTTCAAAGTGGTGGTTGGATGTGGTTCTGCTGCACACATATTTATTTGGGGGTGCAGACTGAAGGTGCAGTCCTGATCTGGAACAGGCACATTTTCACGGCAAAGGGAAGAGTGAGAGAAGTCAAGCTTCTGTTCATATGTGCATATATCTCATTGCATTGGCTACAACAATTGCCAAATCTGACCATGGGGAGAGGACATATAATCACCTATGGTGAAGGTGAGAGTTCCCTGTTTGTTTTAATAGCTACCATTTACCGAACACTTATGTACTTGTTGTCACTGTGCTGTATGATTTACTTACTTTTATAATTAATAATCACCAGAATTTGGAAAAAGTGATTATTAAATACCATTTTATAAGTGGAAAAACTGAAATCCAAGAAAAACCCCATACCATGCAGTCAATAACTGGAAAATTTACTTATTCATTTACTCATTCATTTATCCACTATGTGTCGGGAAGTCCTGTATGTCCTAGAGATACTATGGTTCAAAATACAGACAAGCATCTTTGTTCTCATGGAAATTTTACATTAGTGAGAGAGAGAGAGAGAGAGAGAGAGAGAGAGAGACGAGAGAGAGAGAGACCATAAACTAAAAAAAGGAAAAGAAAAAAAAATCAGGTTGTTATAAACACTATGCAGAGAACTAGAATAGGGTAATATTCTAGACCATTCAAGACCATCACAATGAGCAAGTTCGAGAATCATATCCAGGCCCATCTGGCTCCACTGTCCATATCGTTTTTAATATGATACTACCAGGTCTACCTTGTGACATCTCTTAAATTACTTTTCTGGACTCTTGTTTTTAATTTTTATTATTATTTACCATTGCATGTCTTCATGATCCCCGCCCCCCAACACAGAAATATACCTTTTAATTTCGATATCTGTAAGGACTCACTCTGTTTAATACCCTGCTTTCTCCTGATTAAGTACGGGAAAAGTGGCAAGGTAATTTCCTAGGTAATCTTTCAATAAACCCATCATCCATAAATAATTGAGATACTCAGATAAAACGACAGGTATTTAACTTGCTTTTATTAGCTGGCAGCAGTTAATATAATGATGATGATGGAGCAAATTATCCTTTCATGACTTAGGACGTGCTTCCCTAGGTCTGTGTTCTGATCTCGCTTCCTGGATCAGAGGGCATCTTTGAAAATGAGCCGATATAGTAAGGGTTCCTAATTAATTTTACAGTGTGCAATTTGTAATAAAAGATGTGAAAGGGCCTATTTCTCTCTTGTACATTCAGAGGGTATTGCAAACATACAAGAGGAGTATCTTCTTTTCTAACTCTCCAGTTATTGCTTTATGAGCCTGGAAAAGAGAAGGGCTGTGCTAACTGCAGTGTGGTGTACTAGGAAAAGATTCACTTTTTGAGTTATAAATTTAGCTTCTGAATATAAATTCCATTTTTGATGTTGCCTATCTATATGTTGGAGGAGAAATTACTTTATCTCCCTGAGTCTTTGTTTCTGTGTCTACAAAACAGCACTAATAATGACCAGACATTCATAGCTTTAGAGCTGCTGAGTTAAGCAGATTTCAAATAGGATCATATGTATGAAAGCTAATTAAATAATTTCAGAAATAGCAGCAGCAGGATTAACAGCAGCAGTAGCAAGAGTAATAACAGTGGTAATCCAAGTTAATATAATAATAGTATTATTGCTGTAAGGCTCCAAGCAAAGTGCCCATCAGAAGAATGATTTGTGCACTGCCATGCTTACCACAAGGTAGTGATTCTTTTCAGAGTAAATGAGCCTGGACACTAGAAATGGTCTCTCTGGGGACCATATGTCACATATAAATCACATGGGGGATGATTTTTCAACACATGACTTCCCTCTTGCACACATTCTAAGTCAAACTTTTCCCGTAGAGGGTGTACCCTCTGCCTGGGTTGAAAATCAGTGTCAAAATTAATACTTCTCCTGATGGAGAGTGTTGTATCCCCAGTTGAAAAGCACTATTCTAGATGTTACCTAAGTGTTCTGAGGTGTAAACGGAAGTAATGGGCTTCGTGGGGGTGGTCGAACTGTTACAGGACTTTCATTCATTTATTTATTTGTTTATCTACAATTAAAATTTAACTGGGCATCCTCTATTTTTATTTGCTAGATCTGGTTACCCTATGAATAGAGGAAGGGAGATAATTATGATCATACGCTGGTAGTCTTGGCTTCTTTCAGGTCTTTGTAGTGCATTTTGACATCAAGGAATAAGTAACAGAGCTATAGTCTACAACCAAGCACAGTTGAAAGCAGCTGTGTATGTCATTACAGAGGCCCATGTATGTCACAAGTAACTCCTTCGCATTTCAATGCTGTGCAATCCCCTGTCCAGTTAGTCTTGGGAGAGTCTCTTAGGTTCCTCTCAACATAGCACACCTCACCCAATTATCAACAGCAGGGACATTTCCAAAGCAACAGTCGAAACAGATCTGTTTCTTTTCAAATGAGACCTTTATCCTCTATTTAGAAATATGTGTTCACTCATTCCCTCAGAACATACTGAGTAAATCTTACATTAGCCATTAGTACTACCTTACTTTGCTCGTAATTCTATATCTGCTGCCTGCTGTGCATACATATGGCAAATACATGTTAAATGAATGACTGAATGAATGATTGATTTAGCATTATGCCTCTAGCATATCAACTAAGGAAATGGTATAAGCAGAAAATTTTAAAGCAAAAATAGCACAGGTTATTACTAGGTAGCTCAGTTCAGGGACAATACCACTCACCAAGTTTTTAGTGATTTATTCCTGTGACCAATAAAGGTGTAATTTTCTTCAGAGTTTGTTTACTAGTTTGGAATGAACTCAATATCTATAAATGGGCACAATAATAAGTACAATATTATACATGAAACATATTCTCAGTGTTGAATCCCAAACCATTTGGGTAGCACTAATGCAAGGATTTATTTTTACAAATCCTCCTTTCCCCTAAAAGTCACACCAATTTCCCCATACCTCTACCCTGTTGTGGGACCCTCTCCCAAGAAGATGGATCATTTAGAATTTGTCAAGAGCTTGCTGTGCCCCGCACACCAATTTTCATAGATGTGACAACTCTCACCTGTGAAATGTAAACAACCCAAGTGGCTAGGTTGTTACCCAGTTCATTCTTTTCCATTCTTAGCTTCTAGATTTTCTGTACACTCCTGAAGTCCAGTATGCCTAGCAGTCAGATATGGCCAAGACACCTTATTATACACAATCCATAACTGCTTGATTGGTCTAGGCACCACACTAATGATTTTTATTCCATACTCTTGTTTCTACCACTAAAGTTCTCATAAACATATGAAACTTTGTCATCACCATTATTTCTTCCAACACTACCTCTGTTCTTAAATGTATTGGTCAATAAATATAAACTGTTGCAATTAAGTAGTGCTTAGGAAAAATCTATATATAAATACTTTGAAACAAAGGGAACAGATATTATACCAGTAGTTTTGTTCAGTGGCAATACAACTCAGCACAGTAACTGGTATACATTGTATACATACCCAAAAGTGTAAGCTAAATAAGTACTATGCTTAACGTATACAATTGGGCTGAAAAACAGATCCAGCTCTGCATAAAATTATGAAACAGACGATGATATGTTGTACCCCCTATGAGAGTGTCAATTGCTTTCATTGAAAATTTATTGTCCCTCTACTGATAGTAACTTTACATTTTCTAACAGGGGTGCTATGAATATTGTTAAATGTGGAAGGTGGGTCACATAAAAAAACAATATGCCTAAAAAAGTTTTGAAATTCAAAATGTGACTTATTTACTTCAAGAAGTCCATTTGTTAGTAGCCGACTCACATTTTTTCAGACATTTTTAGCCTTTGTTATTTATTTATTTGTTTGTTTGTTTGCTTATTTTGGTAGCTGGCCAGTACAGGGATTGAACCCTGTACATTGGTGTTATTAGCACTACTGTCTAACCAACTGAGCTAAACAGTAGCCTTTTCCAGACACTCTAAAATATGATTGCTGCAAACTATAAACCATAAGCATAGACTGATGATTTTTGTTTTTTTTTTTTTTTTAAATCCCTTACAGGTGTTGATACAGAGTACTTCACATAGTGGGTAACTGATTATATATTGAAAATACTGTTTTCTAAGCTTAATCACGGATTATGAAAGAACTAAGGAATTTCAATAATAACTTATTACATCATTTTGCTAGGGCTGACATAACACAGTGGCACAAATTTAAACAACACAAATTTATTGCTCACAGTTCTGGAGGCTAGAAATCTAAAATCAAGGTGTTGGCAAGGCTGGTTCTTTCTGAGGGCTTTGTTCCAGGTCTCTTTCCTGGGCTTGCAGATGACCATCTTCTCCCTGTGTCCCTTCACATCATTTTCTCTCTATGCATGTCTGTTTCTGTTTCTGAACTTCCCCTTTTCATAAGAACGCCATTCATACTGGATTAGTGCCTACCCTAATGACTTTATTTTGACTTCAATACCTGTATAAAGTCCCTGTCTCCAAATACAGTCTCATACTGAGGTACCGGAGGTTAAAATTTCAACATATGAATTTGGGGGGGGGGCACGATTTAACCTATAAATATCTGACCTCTGAATTTCCCATAATTCATCTTATCACATGAAAAATACATTCACTTCATTGTAAAATCACCCAATGTCTTAACCCATTGCAGCATCAACTCTAAGTCAAAAATCTCATCCAAATATTATCTAATATAGTTATGAGTGAGAGTCGGGATATGATTCATCCCAGGGGAAAATTTCCCTTTATCTGTGAACCTTTGAAACCAGATAAGTTATGCATTTCTGAAGTTCAATGGTGGGACAGACATAAGATAGACATTCCCATTCCCAAAGAGAGAAATCAGAAAGTAAAAAGGCGTTGCAGATCTAAAGCAAGTCTGAAACCTGGCAGGGCAAATTCCATTAGATTTTGAGGCTTGAAAAATATGACTTTTTGACCAGATGCTTTGTCCTCCAGGCCCACTATGGTGGCAGCCTGGAAAAAGCTCCACTCTCTGAAACTAAGGATTTGGCCTTTTTTCATAGAACACAGAAGGTGGCTCTTCTTTCCTGTATCCAGGAGAAGATGCCCTGTGCTCTGGGACTGTGCCCTCTGGGTTCTTGGTGGCAGTGGCAGGCCTGCTGGCCTCTGCACTTGTTGCTTTGCTGCAAAGTCTATCCCTTTTAATCCTGACAGGGATTTGGCTGGTATAAATTTCCCAAAATCCTTGTTGGCCTTATATGCAATTCATAGGTGTCAAAACCATCAGACAAGAGGGTCCTTCACAGATTTTTCCTAGGTAAGTGCATCTCTATTCTGGGCTACCCCTGAGAGAGTTGACTGTATCTATGAGTCACACACCTAATCGTTTTAGCACAGTTGTCTAGCTGCACACTTAGCATTGTCTCCAGACCACACTATCTGGATAGGCTGAGAGTCTTCCAAATCACCAAGTGATGGTTCCTCTTTGCTTAATAATCCCTTCTTTGGTTTATCTCTCTCTTCTCACATTTCACTATAATCAGCATGGAGAACCAGACTGTGTTTTCAAAACTATTAAAAATCTCCTTAGCTAAATGTCCCAGTTTATCATTTACCACTTCTACTTTCTGCAAAACACTAGAACACGATTGGGCCATGTTCTTTGCCAGTGATATTTCTTATGGAGACTTTCAAATTTGTGTTCACTGGGTTTCAATATTCTCTTCTCCATTGAGGCTCTCTCAGGTCAATGGATACTCTACTTGGAGAGTAAAAAGGATAGAAGTCACGAAAGAGAGTCTTCTCAGACTGCTGCAGGGACTAGGGAGAGGGAGATAATCTGCAAACTCCCACATAGTTCTATGGACAGGTGAGAAAGAGAAGACCTCATTGCCGAGTATGCAAGCCAGACTCAGTCTTCAAACATGAGAAAATCAACAGCGATGGTGTTCAGCTCAGCCCATCCATCCTCAAGTCAGAGCAGCCCTGAGACATAATCACCACCTTCTCCAGAATAGCCCCCATTTTGACCATGGAGTACACAATTAAAATGAGTTTCTTTCACAATGTACAGTAGGTGAGATGCATGGAATGGCCCAGATTTCACTGAATTCTCCAGCGCACCTATAGAGCAGGGCTTTTAGGGAGATAGCTGTAACAAGAACAAGCTTCTCAGTGGGTCCTTTTAATTTTATCCTTCAGAGAACATTGTATTAGTTAGCTCAGGTTGCCATACAAAATACCAAAGATTGGGTGGCTTGAACAACAGCAGTTCTATCCTGGGTATCGGAAATCAGGGTGACAGCAGGGTCACTTTCTAGTGAGGGTTTTCCCCTTGAACTGCAGATGGCCACCATCCCAGTGAGTGCTCATGTGACCTCTTGTACTCCTGTGAAGAGAAAACAATCCCATCATGAAGTCCCCACCATCATGATCTCATTTAATCCTAATTATTTCCTAAAGGCCCCATCTCCAAATGCCATAACACTGTGGGCTAGGGATTCAACATGAGTTTTTGGGGGAACACAATTCAGCCCATAGCAGGAGCTCTGTCTCTTTGATTTCCGAAGTTTTTGTTTTATGTGTGTGCATTAGAGTCCTTGAGAGTGACCTGGGAACTGATTAGCTTACCTTGTCTTTATTCCTACCCTCACATGGTTAGATGACATTTTTATCTGCATTAATCAGACATGGACAGGTTAAACAGTAGACTTTCTCTAGAAATTGGTTTAAAAATGAGATTGATCATTTTTTCCATAACTAATATATAACTGCATAGTTGTTCCAAATATTTTTGTTTGTTTGCTTATTTTATACTCTACATCTATGGGTATGAGGTAGCTGAAAATTATAGTTAGAAGAAATTAGTTGATCTGGAGGGGAGTTCTGTGTAGTTTCTCTTTTGCTCTTCCTTATAATTCCTACAAATGAATGAAACATTATAGGCATATAAAATGTTCTTTTCTTTGAATAGACTCTGTGCAGCAGGGATCTGTTTTTGTAATTATTGTTTTATAAAATAGTAGCCTAAACTGCAAGTATTTTCACCTCTTTTTATTCATTCAATGTGTATTTCCTAACAAGATAATATATGGCAAATATTTAAGACCTGATGGAGGCAAAAGAAGTATAAAGTTCTTGGGTTCAGTATCTATTCTATATTTGCAATCAGAGTCTATAGGAGACAAAGTTCACCTCAAATAGGATAGCCTGGAATGGAAAAAGGCAATGACTTCATCTATAACCCACTGCATAGTCACAGTAATGGTAAGCTGTGAATTTTCCTGGAAGGATAATACAGAGTCTTATTAGTTAAACACAATTTCCACTAAGTCCCTTACTAGCTGATCCTTCTGCCTGGAGTGGTCTATTCTCACATACGGCTCCTTTTGGTCATTCAGCATCAGCTCAAATATCACCCTTTGGGAGAGCTCTTGTCTGTGCATTTCTAGAAGCCAGTGATGTTTGTTGTAATATTGTTTCAATAACAACCAAAAAAAAAAAAAAAAAAAAAAAAAAGAGAGAGAGCAAGAAAAACCTAAAACATCTAACAAATAGTTTGTTAATAAAATTATGACACAGCCATGTGATAGTATACTATGCAATTACTAAAATCATATTTTAGAAAAATATTTAATGACCTGCATAAAGGGTCATGATATATTATTCATGAAAAAAGCAAAGTATAAACACAATATCTAGTGTGGTCTCACATTTAAAAAAAAATGATGTTACATCTATCTAACCATATAGTAGATATATTCAAAAGTAAAGAGAAAACATTGAAAGGTCACATCAGAATGGCAATAATTTTTATAGTTCTTTGTATTTCCCAAATCTTTGATAAATACAAGCAATACTTTCTTGATTGGAAAAAAAAGACATAAGAGAAAAATCAACATTAAGGTTTTTTGGCTGCTGAAGTATCATGTATTTCAGTTCTGATAATCCTTTTTTTTTTTAAATCATTGCTTTTGGTTGGCTGTCCTGTTGTCACAGAGATGCCCTTCAGTTGCTGTGGTAACAAATGAATAATAATTCACACTCATGGAGCACTTCACAGCTCACCCGTTCCTTTCTCATGCAGCACCTCATTTATGATCAACAAAAACTCAGAAAAGGTTCTGAGGGAAACATATCTGGTATCCTGCCCACTTTACAGATAAAAAATTAGAGGCTAAAGAGGTTAATTAAATTGCCTATGGTTGCACTGTTAATAAGTTTAAGAGCTGGTAGAAAATCTAAGCTCTCTAAGATTCTTAATGCATTTCAAAATAGGTTTTACTTATCTGTCCTTGCATCTGTCTTTCTATTCATGTGTATCTTCATAAAATACAAATAAAAGCTTTTATAAAGCCCAGTACATAATAAAGTGGAGTTGGTCAGGTTTCATAAGAGGTGAGGAACCCAAGGTCCTGTAGCCACTGTCCCATATTTGAGTGTCTGTACTTACCAGTCATCTCACAGAGGCATAGAAAGTGGTAGCTTCAGCAGTTTTATATCCAAACAGTGCTCTTCTAAACTGAAATTTGTGTGTGAGCATGTGTGTATGTGTTTGTATGTGTGTGTGTGCATGTGTGTCTTTATGCTCTCAAGTGCCTGAGAATTGCAAACTTCAGCTAAGAGCTAGAGCAACTGTCTCACATATCCCATGATCCACAGAAATACAACCACTGGAACATTTTGTTCAATATAGCAGCCACTAACCATGTGTTGCTGTTCAAATCTAAATTAATTTTAAATAAATACAATTCAAAATTCACTTCCTCAGCCACATTAGCCACATTTCAAGTACTCAATAGTAATATATACCCAGTGGATATCATATTGGATAGTTCACATAAAGAATATTTCTGTCATTGATGAAAATTCTACTGAATGGTGCTCAATTCAGTTACTAAAGCTGAAGTATATCTACAAGTAGATATACTAAATTAATTATGTCTAGACATAATTGGTTTAATTTCAGTTCCTTAGTGACTCCTTGAATACTCAGAATCTTCATCTGTGAAGGGAGGGTTTACATGCAATGAATGTAACAAGTTAAATGTGATGAATGTGCAAATAGGAAATAACTTTATCTTTTTCCCATCCTGCCACTCATCCATTCTATGTTCATTTTTTCTCTCATATCCGATATTAACCTAGGTCAAAACTTTAAATCTTGAAAGTGAATCATAACTGGTCTCACTCTCTCTTTCTCTCTCTCTCTCTGGTTACCAAAATGATGTGAGCCAAGATATCATCAGCCCACAGAAATGCAGTATATCACATGGTAAGAATCAGCTAAGCAAGAGAAAGCTCACCTCTTTGCTAATACTCCTTTTAAAGCCATCAAAACCACACCCATTACTCTATGAATAGATTCATGCATTCACAAGGGCATAGTCCCCACAATCTAATCACCTCTTCTGGGTCCCACTTTTCAATTACCATAATTGGATTTCCAACTTTCTTAACATTATCACAATGGGGATCAAGTTCCAATACATAATCTTTTGGGGTATACATGTGACCCATAGCACTCCTTGACTCACTATTTATAGTTTCAGATTTCTAAATATCTCTTATAAAGATTGCGAATAAATAGCTGGGATTGATAAAGTCTTCACCAGTTTTGCTATCTTGAAAAGCCCAGATGTGTTTACCACCTCTCTATGGTCCATTGTTTATAGCTAACAGGCCTTAGCCAAAATGCAGAGAAAACTGAAAATACTTCAATGTGTATCTGGTAAGGGGCTTTGCAAACACTGCAATTGAAATATAGTTTGAACCAAAATTTGTAGTTGGATGTTCAAACAAGAAAACCACCATTTTTCTACTTCTAAAACCTTTTCTCTATTGCTTAGTGCTGAATCAACTTAAAGAATATGGGGGTCTAGAATATAGCACTAAGTATCAATGACCTTCCAATGAGCTTACTAAAAAGTTTGTTGAAATTGTGCCTTGGAGAAAGCCCCAGATGCGCTAGCTATGTGACCTCACACAAATCTTTTACCCTCCCTGGACCTCTGAGAAAATGACTGGTTTGGATAATATCTACTCTATGACAAACTCATTCAAAGTGTTAGCTGTAACACTTATGTAATTTGCTCAAATATAAGGAGCTGTTGGCAAAAAAAAAAAAAAAAGAAAGAAAAAGAAAAAGCTCACAGAAATATAGCTTGTTTTATTTATGTGAATTCTAATATTTCAGCCAGCATCCAGCTAAATGCAACTATTTTTTTCCACCTATATAATAGATGGTCATTGAAAAATCCACAAAAAATATGGCTATTTTCTTTGTCATGAAAATGAAATGCTCACATCAACATTCATAAAATCATTAATAACAATCACCCCTAGGTGGGAAATACTGCCAGATACTACACTCTTGCAATGGACAGTTGTTTCTCGTTGATTCTGATAACCTACATAAAAATTTCCTTAGGATTCTAATTTTTTAGTAGCTACATGATTGATATGATTTAACTTTTCTATAACATCTGATCTAAAGTTACCATTATTTCCAGACTTACTAATATACGCAATGGCACTCAAGAAAAATACAGACCACAAGCAACCTGAACACAGAATGACTTATTTGTGTGGCAGAAGAAGTATCCCCAGAGAAAATCATTATTAATAATTGTAATTAATTTTGGTGTGGCAATATCCACAAAGATATGCAACACTGAGCTCAGTAATTTCTTTCCAGATAATTCTTTCTGACAAATAATTCATTTGGTTTCCTAAGATATGTTAATGAGCTAAATGATGTGCCCTAGACAGATTTCTCAACTAGTATAGAAAATTAAATATGGCTGCCCCTAAATAATCCCTGTGCTTATATTCACAAACTCTTAGTCACTAATCAGTTTTCCTTTAATATTTTGTCCTTCTTATTATTTTCCAGAGTTTTTGTTGTCTTTTAAAAAGTGCCTAAACTGATGAAAAGAACTGTGTGAAACCCTGGCTTCTAATTTGGTCAACTTAATATTAAGCTGCCTCTGTTCTGTCGTTCCATTTGCATTTGGATACATCAGCAGCATGATGAAAATATGCCTAAAGTGTTGATGAACACTGAGGAAGAAGAGTCTATCATTCTCTTTGCAGAGGAGGGAGCATTTTCTGCTGCATCTTGAAGGATGGGTTTCATGGAGGGAGCAGAGCAGTATGTCAGGAAGTCTGAAAACCTACATTTGAGTTTAACCTTTTCCACCGACAAGACACATGGCTTTGACTAAATTAGTGTGACTTCAAAATGCCTGATGTGGCTTCTACAGAATGAAGATAATTATCCCTGTCCTAACTGTTTACAAAATTTCTGTGAGGGTACAGTGCATTTATAAATGTAAAAAGTTATACAAAACATTTTAAAACTATTGTTCTTTTTATAATAGGCAACCCAGAAAGGCATTGCACTCTAAAAAATAAGTTCTTATCCCATAGCTGTAATACGAAGTTAGCAGTAGGTGCTTCCATTACTACTGCACAGTGCTGGGCAAAACAAACAGGGATTAATTTTCATAATAAATGAGATCTGCCAATCATGCAGATTTAGTAATGTTAGTATTAATGGACTTAAATGTATATTTATGTGTGTTGCATAGATTTTAAGTCGCTTACTAAATGATTCCCCTATCTGGGTTTATTTGGCATTAGATATTAGTTTTGCTTCAACTCAAAAAAATCATTATCTGGATGTTGTTAGAATTTGAGTAGTATAAAAAGTACACCAAGCCTATAACATCATCCTTCCATCTTAACACAAAAGTCAATTGTTCTTATGTAGAATTTCTGTTCTCTCTTTTTGAGCCTGTTGCAATTCTTTCTCCTTTTATATTATTTTCAGTGTCTTATTAGAATGTTTAAGCAAAGTAAGAAAACTAAAGGCCACCATGATCTAGAAATTCAGTTTGTACGTAAAGGATCCAAGGACTAATGTTGTTTTATTCTACATTGGCAACTAAGCAATGGTAGTAAATATCTGACTTCACTTTTGAGAATTACTGACACCCTCTGTACCAAAGTACCCTTCACAGTAAATGGCACATAGCCGTCACTCAGCCTAGATGAAGCTCTTTCATTCTTATGTGCTTGATCTTTAGTATGTTCATTTCTGCTTGTCTGATTTTGAAATAGCTCTTTCCCTTGAATTCCTTTTTCCTAACTCCCCAATTTCTTGAGGATTGCAAAATCAAATTCTCTCTAACACAATCCACTTTCCTAGAAATATGATCTATTTCAACATGAAAGTCAGAGGATTTGATTATTTATATATAGTTTTCAGTCTGAACATGTATTCTCTTGAAATCTACACAATTTTTTTCTTTGATGACTCCTCAGTCATCTTTAAATTTCACATTCTGCTTATGTTTTAGTGTCATTTTTTTCGATTTGTGAGTATAAACACTATTTTTCAGCCGTAGACTAAACACTCTTAATGTTTTATGTAAAAGTCTATTCACTCTTTCAGAGAATTATAATTGTCAGTCAATGTGTACTTGAATTTGTCTATGCTTTTATTATTCTGGACAGAGAAATTGACCTTGTAGAGACATATCTGATAACAGCATGGAAAGATAATTCTCAATAAATACTCAGCCTCTTTAGTCAAAATAATTTTCTGCTTGGGTATTGATGTTTCTAATGTTATATATGATTTTCCAAGACTGAGTGATTATATTCATTTGGACATGGATTTCATAGTTTGTTACATTAAAAAAAAAGAAACTGTTTATAAATAAGTAAATAAGATATCTTATTCATTGTAAGTGTCAGATGAAGTCTAACAGTGAACCTGCAATTAATGTGAAGAAATTTGCTAATGAAGAAATGCCAAACAATATCAGAAAGAAACCAAATGAAGTAAATTAATTTCCGTTACACAAATGAACACAGTTCCAATAGTTGCCCACCTGTCGGGGAAAAAAGAAATTGTAAAATAACTATCAAAACACGTACTCTAGAATTTTACTCTATTCTATATTTGTACCCAATCTGGGTTCTCAAACCATAAGAAAGCCATAATTAAATTCCAATCTGTGACTTCTGCCTGTATTCCAGGAGAGCTAGCATCTTACCTTTACTTTTTTTGAAGTCAAGGATCTACCTAATCTTTATGTCCAATTTTATGCTTTCCTCCCCCTATGTCTTAAATTGGCTCAATATCAGGGAAGAAAACTTCCTTCTGCACACCTTCATGACTCCCCATAAACCAACACAGGCACAGCAATAATGATTCACGATGCTCAGTGCTATCTCTTTCTTCCAAAAGCTGTGTATGAACTTTTTTAATAGTGTACTATGCAATTTGAAGAACATGCACAAAACTGCCTGGCTGGTGATCAGGAAACATCTACTCATAACAGTAAATCTTCACTTTGATGTATATTAATTTGTGGCAAATACATGGGAACAACAGATTAAAAATATATTTCATTTTTTAAGAAGTTGTATTTAGGGAGCAAGGCAAAAGTCTCCATGGACAACAAGGTGAACAGAAGTTCAACACATTGTGTGCTACTCAAGAACACACTTGACAGAATCTATGTAAGAAAGAAGAAAGTGTAGAATAAGTGTCCCTAAATGAGCAGAGGGCCTGGAACAGTTCATTGCTAGAAACCAGAGGCCGTTGTAAGGTTTAAGAGAGGCTGTGGAATAGATCACTTTCTTCTCTTGATTTCTGGCCATAGCCAGTAAGCTGAAGTAGTATAGAGTCATAAAAATTTAGGCATATATACCTAGTGGCTTGCTATCTCCGATATAGCTTTTGAGCAGGGACTTTGACCCAACATTACAGACTGTAATTCCAGTAGACAATTGTAGTAGCTCAGGTCCAAAGGGGGCCCCATTCTCTGCCTCGTGGTATTCACATCTTTGTTTGCTCTCCTCATATGTTGAGTAGGACTGCCTTCTATTACTAATAAGATATTGTGAAAATGACAGAGTGTGTTTTGCTAGACTAAGTCACACAAGACACATAACTTCCATCTTGATCACTGCATCGTTCTGGGGAATCCAGGTGCCATAGTCGAGGATTCTCAATCAGCCCTATGAAAGGCCCACATGTTGAGAAATGGAGTCTTTCTACCAATAGCCACATGAGTGAGCTGTCTTGGTAGAGAATCCTGCAGTTCTAGTTAAGCCGTCAGGTGAACATAGATCTAGCTGAGACCTTAATCACAAACTCATGGGGAACTATACACAAGAACCATCTAGCTAAGCTCCTCCAGAAATTCCGATCCACAGAAACTATGAAATAACAAATGCTTGTTAGTCAAGTCTCTATGTTTTCTGTAATTTCATAAAAGAATTTATCATTAGGAAACAGAGAACAAAATCAATTATTGAGTTAAGAATGCATTTTAGTAAAATTTATTTTTTAGAACATACTGACAATGGTTTTAAGATAAGTATGTTTAGGATGCTCAAAGAGATAAATGGAGGGAAAACACCCATATAAAGGTAAATGCGTTGTTAAATCAAGACAAATAGAAAATAAACAACACATAAGAAAAAGAACTAAACATCTTAAAAATGTTATAGTAATTTTTTTTTATTGGAATGGAAGTTGATTGTTTATATTTGCGGGATACAGCACTGAATATCATTACCTATGTGCAACACGTGATGTTCAAATCAACATAAATGATAGAACGCAAACAATGAGTTATTTAATGAATTGGAAAATGCATCCATTTAATAACAGACATCCGTTGTCCACCGGGTATGTTCCATGTGCTGTTCTCTTTACTGAGAATACAACAGTGAGCATCAGAGCCTTCAAGAGCTAATATGCAAGTAGGAGAAATTAGTCAATTATTATACACATTATATCAGGTGGAATTAGCACCACAAAGAAAACATAACAAGGGAAGAATCAATCATACATGAGGTTGAGATTTTAGATAGGGTTGTCAGAGAAGTTCTCCAAAAGAAGCTGAATTTCAGTAAGTATTTGAAAAAAGTATGTGATCAGCTATACAGGAAAAAAAACAAATGGTTCTATAACAACTGGACATCCACATATAAAAACATGTATGTGCACACAGACCTTACATTCTTCACAAAAAATAACTTAAAATGGATCACATACTTAAATATAAAACAAAAAATTGTAAACTAGAAGGTAGCAGGAGAAAATCTAGATGACCTAGGGTTTGGTAATGACATTTTAGATACAACCTGAAAGGTATAATACATAAAAGAAAGAATTGATAATTAAAATTAATAATTTCTGCTTTGAAAAAAACACTGTCACAGGAATGAAAAGACAAACCACAGACTAGGAAGAAATATTTGTAAGTCTGTGGAAGTTCTTACAAAACTAAACATATTCTTACCACGAGATTCAGGAATTGTGCTCCTTGAAAAACATCCATGCAAAAACCTGCACACCGATGTTTATAGCAGCTTTATTCATAATTTTCAGAACTTGGAGGCAACCAAGATGTCCTTCAGTAGGTAAATTAATGCATAAATTGTGGTACATACAGACAACAGTATATTATTCAATAGTGCCCCCAAAATGAGCTATCAGGCCATGAAAGATATGGAGAAACCTTAAAAATATATAACTAAGCAAAGAAGCCATGTGGAAAGGCTGTACATTGTATGATTCCAACTATATGATATCATGGAAAAGGCAAAGCTATAGTGGCACGAAATAGATCAGTGGCTGCCAGGGATTAGGAGAGAACAAGGGATGAATAAATGGAACACAAAGGATTTTTAGAGCAATGAAACTACTCTGTATGATGCTATAGTGATGTATATATAACATTATCAAGTTGTCCAAATTCAAAATGTAGAACACCAGAATGCACAACACCAAGAATGTACAATCCTAATGTAAACTATAGACTCTGAGTGATAATGACGTGCCGATGTAGCTTCATTAATTGTAACAAATGTACCACTCAGGTGGTAAATGTCGATAATGGGGGAGGCTGTGCACGTGTGGGGTTAGAGGTTATACAGGAAATCTCTGTGACTCCTGCTCAATATTGCTGTGAAACTGAAACTGCTCTAAAAAATAAAGTCTAGTCAAAAAAAACCAGTAAGTACAAAGCCCATGAATTATGAGCAAAGTTAGTGTGTTTAAGAAACAGGCTGCTGTGTGGCTGCTATATAGTGAACACAGAAAAGAATGCTAGAAAAACAATTTAGAGAGGAAGCCAGATAATGTAGAGTTTTAGAGACTTTGGTAAGAGTTCTGGATTTTATATATATTTTATCTGAAGTAATTAAAAAGTTTGGGGAAGGCTGGGCTTTTATTTATGTTTGAAAGAATCACTCTGGTTACTTTGTAAAGAATAGTTTTTGAAGGTGCAGTCAAGGAAAAAATGGAAGCAAAGAGACTACTTGGTGTTTTCAGTAGTCAAGGTGAGAGAAATTATTGGCTTTGATAAAGGAAACATGGATGGAGGTGCTAAGAAATGGTTAAAATTGAAATATATACTGAAAATAACCTTAAAAGGATATCTCCATAGACTGGATGTGGAGTATCCATAGACAGGAGGTAGGAGTGATTCCAATGTAAGGTACCTCAGCAACCATCTGAATACACATGTAATATCCTGAGATGGGGAGTTGCCGGATGGGAACAAATTTGGAGATTTAAGAGTCAAAGATATGTTAATTTTGAGATGCCTTATTAGACACCGAAAGAGAGAGGTTAAATACTTGTCTGCATATATAAGCATACCATACGTGACAACGGCTAGAGCTGCTGATCTATACCTGATAATCATCCATATAAACATATTAAAATATGAAGTATGGTGAGGTGTCCTACAGATAAAGTGTCCTAGGATAAAGAAGCAACTACACCCAAAGAATGAGCCCTGGGTCACACCACTACTTAGAGGTTAAGAATATCAGGAAGAAAAATCAAAGGGGATTGCTAAGGAGTAAACTGTAAATAGAAATAACAACAGGAGCAGCCAAATAAAGAAGGTGTTTTCAAAAAGAAGTCATAAATTCAGGCATATACTGCTGAGAGGTAATGTAAGACAAGGACTGAGAATTGATCATTGGAGATGGCAGTATGGAAATCAGTAATGACCTTAATAAGAACGACTGTGGAGTTTAGCCCAAAAGAAGAATGAAAGGAGAAAAAGATAATAAATGTAAATAAAAACAGTAAAAGGGATATTGAAGAAGATTGTGGAGCTAAAATATACATAGTTAAAATACTAAAGAGGAACAGGGAAGAAAGAAATCTAGAGACAGATTATTCGAAAAGATTAATGTGGAAATTCAAATGGAAAGGAAATGCCAAATACCATACCCCCCAAAAAAAATAATAAATAAAATAATCCACATTTAGATGCATTGTAATTAAGTTGCAAAACATCAAAGATAAAGATCAAATCTCAAAAACTACCATGGAGAGAAGACATTACCTACAAAGAGTGGTAATTATACTGATAGACTTTTCTAGCAAAAATGAAATCTTCAAAACTGGTAATAAAATAAAAGTTGACCTAAAATACTACACACTGCTAAAATATTATTCAAAAGTTAGGGCAAAATAAATACGTTTTCACACAGAGAGTGATGATGTGCCTAAGTAAGAAGAGTGCAAACCTAATGAGAAGGTGTGGGAAACAAGGAAAGAAAACACTATAAATAAATAAACAAAATATTATAAAAAATAATAGACACTATTAAATAGTTCTATTGTGTATTAAAATACAAAAAAATTAGACTATATAAGTGTATGTGAGTGTTGTGGGTTTCTATACCTACCTTCTCTAGAAGAAATTATAGTTAATGCTGTATATTAGAATTCTAACAGCTAAATATTAGAAATGTAAACAATAGCTTCCAAAGCAGCAGAGGAAAAAGTAAGTGAATTGACTAACCTTTCCTCAATTCGGTAGAGCTGTATAAAGAGAAGGATAATGGTAAAATGCATTGTGATCAGGGAAATTCAACAGTAGAACTAGATCTATTTGGGTTAATCTCAAAAGGCCATATTGAAAAGAATAAGCCAGTTGTAAAATATGTACTTTATGGTAGAATTTATGTAAAGCTTTATAATGTGAAAAACAAAACTGTTTGCTTTGTGTATATAGATATGTGATAAAAGCATAGAAACTACAAGGGAGAAACAAATTCCAAATGCAGGGAAAGAGAGGGATGTTGCACTCTCTTTGTCCTCAAACGGATTTGTCACCTCTCTCCCCTGGGTGACGGAGATGCAAACGATTACTCAAAGCCCATTTCTTCTGAGCAGTGATACACCCTGAAGGTGTTAACTTCCCAGAACCCTCAAGAGAGAGGCATCCTTCCTTGGAAAATTAACACCCGACTGGGATTCTTTCTCTTTGTATTTATTCTCCATGCCAGAAAGTTACAGAAAAGGAACACAGGTGGAGTTATGGGTAAGTATAGTTTAACAATAGAAGCTGGTAACATCAGTGAAATAACAAAGTAACGTTCCATAATGCAATTTGCAAAAGGTTAAGTCGATCCACCAACAAAAGCTTGTTCTTAGCAAATACTATTTTCCTACAGTAGTTTCCTCAGTATTTTTACATAACAATAAAGCAACTTTAGGTTAACCTACTCCAAGGGCATCTGTCCTTGAGCCAGCAATTTTGCTGTCTTACAATTCTTTATCTGCATCAGAGACTTTAGCCTGGGAAAATTTTCCTACCTTTTGCAAGTTTAACATTTCTATATGTAATTTTTAAAAGTTAGGTTATACCTGAAAATGCAGGGCTTTGAAAACTAGACCCTGTAAAATACATTTGCTTTATAAATGTTAGTATACTCCACAGAGGGAGGTAAATGTCAACATGGAGGGATGCATCTCTGTCTGTAAATTATTGTTACTTAAAAGAAAAAGTAAAATAAAATAAAAAGTAAAGTTAGCTGAATATTGAATAATTATAACAACTAATTACATAATTATGTTTACTTCCCAATTCTTTGAAGAATTTCAAACTAAGGCAAAAATTGCTATAGAAATTCTAATATAAAATAAATATTCAGGAAAAAAGCACAGCTAAGGAAAAAAATTCATATATCCTCTGTGAGTATCTGATTACTTGCTTTAGTGTTCCACCAACCAGACTTACTTGACTTCTCTGAGATCTGGATTATTTAACCTTTAAAGTTAATGCTAGGGTGCACTTGCACCATTCCTGAAATTACCATGATAGTAATAAAAATGAAGAAATGTTCAATAATTATTTTCCCATGAGCGGCTCACAGTCTGGTAAACAATATGTAAGAGCAAGCAGGCAGTAGTGATGTAAATGCTCTGAAAGAAGAAGTACTACAACGTGTAATAAAAATTTTCAAAACGGCAACTGATTTCTGGATATTGTGAGAGGTAGTAGTCTACTTTATGTCTTCTGCATATGGATAACCAGTTTTTCTAGAACCATTAATTGAAGAGGCTGTCCTTTCCTCGATGTATGTTCTTGGTGCCTTTATCAAAAATCAGTTGGTAGTAGACATGTGGATTTATTTCTGGGTTTTCTATTCTGTTCTGTTAGTGTATGTGTGTTTTTACTTCTGCTGCTTTGGTTACTATAGCTTTGTAATATATTTTTAAATTGGGTAGTGTGATGCCTTCAGCTATATTCTTTTTGTTCAGAATTGCTTTGGCTATTTGGGGTCTTTTGTGTTCCATGTAAATTTTTGGAATTATTTCTATTTTTGTGAAAAATGTCATTGTTATTTTTATATGGATTGCATTGAACCTGTAGGTCTCTTTGGGTAGTATGGACATTTTGACAATGCTAATTCTTCCAACCCATGAACATGGGATGTCTTTTCATTTTCATGTGTGTGTTCTATTCTTTTTACTTTCTTTCATCAGTGTTGTGCAGCTTTGACTGTAGTGATCTTTTACCTTCTTGTTTTTACTTTCTTGGTCAAAATTTTTCCTAAATATCTTTTTCTTTTTATTTTTCTTTCTCTTTTTCTTTTTGTAACTATTATTAGTGGGATTCTGTTCTTGATTTCCTTTTCATATGGTTCATTGTGAGTATATATAAATGCTACTGACCTTTATAAATTTATTTTGTATCCTGCAACTGTACTGAATTTGTTTTATCAGTTCTAAGTTTTCTGGTGGAATCTTTAGATTTTCTTACAAATAAGGTAATGTCATCTGCAAGCAGGGACAATTTGACTTCCTCTTTTCTAACTTGAATGCCCTTTCTTTCTCTTGCCTAATTCATCTGACTAAAAGTTCCAGTACTATGCTGAATAAAAGTCGTGAAAGTGGGCATCCTTGTCTTGTTCCTGTTCTTAGAGAAAAAGTCTTCAACTTTTCCCCTTTCATATATAATGGTCACTATGGGTTTGTTGGCCTTTATTGGGTTGAGGTATGTTTCTTCTACATCTAATTTCTTGAGAGTTTTTAATCATAAAGCGATGTTGAATTTTATTGAATGCTTTTTCTGCATCTATTGAGATGATTATATGGTTTTTGTTCTTCATTCTGTTAATGTGAATAGATTAAAGACTTATACATAAAACCTGAAACTATAAAACTAATAGAAGAAAACATAAGGAAAACATTCAAAGACAGTAGTCTAGGCAAAAATGTATGAAGAAGACTTCTAAAGCACAGACAACCAAAGCAAAAATAGACAAATGGGACTACATCAAACTACAAATCTTATACACAACAAAGGAAATGATTAAAAAGCACCCTTCAGAGTAGGAGAAAATATTTGCAAACTATTTATCTGACAAGGGATTAATATCTAGAATATGCAAGGAAATCAGCCAACTCCATAGCAAAAAAACCCCACAAATAATCCAATTAAAAATGTGGAAATGAGTTGACTAGACATATCAAAATAAGACATACAAATGGCCAATTGGTATATGAAAAAATGTGCAATATCACTAATCAGGGAAATACAAATCAAAACCACGGTGAGAAATCATCTCACCACAGTTAGAATGGTTATTATCAAAAAGACAAAAAAACAACTAGTGCTGTCAAGGATGCAGAGAAAAGAGAGCTTTTATACACTGCTAATGGAAATGTAAATTGGTACAGCCACTATGGAAATCTGTATGGAGGTTCCTCAGAAATGAAAATAGACTAGCATATGGCCAGAAATCCCCTGCTGGGTATTTATCTAACAGAAAGGAAGTCAGTATGTCAAAGAGAATCCTATACCCCCATATTTATTCCAGCACTATTTACAATAGCCAAGATATGGAGGCAGCCCAAGTATACATCAACAAATAAATGGATAAAGAAAATGTGGTGTATATATAAATAGTAAAATACTACACAGCCATAAAAAAAAGAGTAAAATCCTAACATTAATGACAACATGGAATGGAATAATACAGACACAGAAAAAAATATTGCATATTCTCACTCATATGTGGAAGCTAAAAAAAAGTGAGCTCAGAAGCAGAGAGTCAAATGGAAGTTACTAGAGGCTGGGAAGGGTAGGGGGAGATGGGATGTGAAGAGGTTGATTAATGAACACAGAATTACAGCTAGACAGGAAAAGAACTTCTAGTATTCTATAGTAATGCCGAGTCTATAATTAACAATAATTTCTTGCATATTTTGAAATCTCTAGAAGAGAGGAGTTCAAATGTTCTCATCACATAGAAATGATAAATTTTTTTGTGGTGATGGATATGTTAATTAGCCTGATTTGATCATCATTAATGTATTCATTTCTCAATATATTACTCTGTACCCCATAAGCATGTACAATCATTATTGTCAATTAAAAAACAAAAAATTTTAAAAGGCAACTGATATAGATACATCGGAATGGGGCAAGGTTTGGGGAAGGAGATGATTTTGAGCCCAAATCTAAAACAACTCTAGCAGTTAGCCAGGCCAAGAGAAGGTTAAATGAGAGAGTCTGCGTCAGACTGAAGCTCATGTTAGGGTACATAACTGTAACTGAGGAAATGAATCAATAAATAAAAGGCATGAAGGTAAAAGGAGCACTCAAGGTACACACGGAAAGGAAAGAGAAGCATCTAAGGGGAAATGACATTTGGAGAAAAATTGGAGCAGTGATGTACTTAGTCGAAGAGAAGAAAATTCAGATCACTTCAGAAATCAGAGTCCCATCAGAGAACACTGTTGAACTGAAATGCTTAAACTTTGATTTGTCAACAGAATAAGTAGGATATACAACTAGGTGGGTTTAGTAATAGTTCTGGAACTTTCCTGGTGAATAAAGACCACACCATTGGACTCATTGTAGCCAGTAGTAGATGACCTTAATTTGGAAAGGAGTCTTAGTCTCTGATGATAGATGGTCAGGCTCTTACCAACATGAAAGAGGTCAGCTCTAGTCTGGATTGATTAGCATCACAGCAGATGTGTCTACCATTCATCAATTGCTACAATTCATATTATTTCCCGTTTTTATGTTTGCAAGCAAATCTGAGGGTAGAGATCAATGCATAAAATGCTTTAGCTTTATTTAAATATATACCCTTTGGATAGAATCATAGATCACAAATTACTGATTTATACATTTTAAACACATTTTAGGCTCTTGCACATAACTGTGTGGGTTGTTTGTGAGAAATAAAGAAGCTCAGAGGCATCAGAAATCTAAAAATAATAAGTATTTGACTAACAAAACAAGTTTAACCTTGATCCCAGAAAAAAAATTAAATGAATTATTTAGCACACATCTGAAATATTTAGAAAGATAAAAATGGTATTGGGATCCAGCATGACATTATTAAAAAAAGAAAATATATTTAGAGGCAGTATTGTATATAAGAAGACACAGAGGTGAAACCTGATTCTAATCTTTACTTGTTTCATGATAGAAGGTCCGAGGAGGAGGACAGTGGCAGGAGATGGGGTCAGAGATATAATTAGGGTTTGATCATAAAAGCTTTGTAAACCATAAAAAGGATCTGAATTTACTTTGAATGTGTCGCCCTTGGTGGACTTTGAGAAAAAGAGTAACATAACATCAATTATATTTTATAAGGATCAATATGTATTCTGTGCAAAGAATATAGTATATGTCCAAAGGAAATGAAATCAATATATTGAAAAGACACATGCACTCCCATGTTCATTGCAGCACTATTTACAATAGCCAGCTGATGGAATCAGCCTAAATGTCCATCACCAGATGAATGGATTTTAAAAGTGTGGTATATACATACACAATGGAATACTGTTTAGCTATAAAAAATGAAATCTTGTTATTGGCAGCAGCATAGATAGAACTGGAAACGATCATGTTAAGTGAAGTAAGCCAAGCACAGAGAGACAAATACTGCATGATCTTACTCATACGTGGAATCTCAAAACAAAGAAAAAAATAAAATGTGATTTTCACAGAAGTAGAGAATAGAAAAATGGTTACCAGAGACTGGGAAGGGAAGGCAGTGGGGGGGGGAGTGGGAGAGGTAGATTAATGTACGCAAAGTTACAAGGAGACAGGAAGAATAAGTTCTGGGGTTCTAGGCTGACTATAGCTGATAATATTATATTGCATTGTGTATTTCTAAATAGCTGAAGAGGATCTTGACTGTAATCACCACAAATAAGATAAATGTTTAGGTGATGTACATGCTATGTTTCCCAAGTATAATATATGTATGTCTTAAAACAACACACTGTACTCTACAAATAGGTACCAGAAAAAGTAAATTTTTAAAAAAGAAAAAAAAAAAAGACTTTGGAGGGCTAAGTTTCAAGACAAGGATGATTATGAGACTACGAAGATAGTCCCACAGAGTGATCATGGCTTTGGGGATGCGTATGGTAGCAGTGGAGGTCATGAAAAGTAATTGCATCCTCAACAAAGTTTGAAGGTAAAATCAGTAGAAAAGCAAATCAAAAGAAACAAAATTTTAAATTTTTATTTCTTTTGATATTCCATCATTATCTTTCAACTCAATAGAAAGACACAGTAATAGATGTTTTCCAAATCTACATTATTTTAGGCTCGCATTTAGGTACTTCCATTTGAAAGTCTTAGTAAAATTATCACTCTGGCTATTTATAGTGAGAGCTCAATATGCATTTTGCAAAAACTTTGGTCATGTTAATGTCTAGCTGATGAAGATAATTCTAAACTTCGCAAAATTTAGATCTCTGTTTTGAAGTCTTTTATTTGCTCTTTCTTGCTATATAATTTTTTCAGCTTTGGCCTCCTCCAAGCTAGTATCTGATTGTGCTTAAGAATTTAGTGGAAACATGAAAATTAGTCAGCCCTCTGTCAGGGTTTTAACCACAGTATTCAGGCAGTAGGTTCGTACATGTGTTTCACCCTGAACTGATATATAACTCCAAAGACACTGCATTAGTGAAGGTCCTCCCTGGGGTTCAGCTGTATTTATTCTCTGCAGTTGATGGAGTGGTCTTTCCTGTCCTTAAGACCTTGGGCTCATTTATAGACTTCATCCCTGGTTTTCAGAGATTTCTACAACCAAGACCTCAATTATTTGTCAAGAATCTTGCTGCTTATATACCATCCATCTTCAGGGATTTGCTTTCCACTAGTGGCCCCTGTTCAACTTGATTCAATGAGGCTGAGAATATTTTCTCCAGGCTACATTCAAACTCACCTTCTCTCTCTCTCTCTTTCTCTCTCTCCTCTCTCTCTCTCTCTTTCTCTCTTTTTCTCTCTCGCTCTCTCGCTCTCTCGCTCTCGTTCTCGCTCTCTGCAGCTGTAAGAACTCCCAGTTCCTTGGAGACTTTTAAGAATAGATTCAAAATGCTCTTATTTGTCTGGGCTTAGCTGTCGACTAATGTTCTAGGGGTCTGTTTTATATTGTATTTTCATCATAGCCCTCTGAAACGCATTGCATGAAAGATACTTTGTAACTGTCTCTGCCCTTATCCTCTTGCCTATAGAAGTGAGATCTATGCTAGGGAAAAGGACTATCTATTTCATCTTCTCGTGCATCAGCCCCCTCCCCATTTACTATTTCTCCGTTGTTGATAACAGGCCCTTGATTTAAGAGAACTTGCCAGCAGTGGTCTCTTTTAACTACTTAGCTCCTGCCTCCTGAAAGCAATCTCGGCTTTAGGAAGAGCTAGCCAAGATGAATGTCTTTCTTGGTTATAAAGATGCTATATAAATGTACAGTCTTTAGGCACATAATTCTATCTTTCACCTATGACAGGTATCATTAAAAGCCAGCATCATTTTTGAAAAGAGATACTGGTTTCCTTAGAACAAACAAGACAGATTCCAGAACGTTATTGAAATTGCTCTTTCCATCATTGTGAAGGTCGTATAGGGAGTATTACACAGTAAAGGAATAAAATAGATGGAAGCAAAATCATTTATTAGGTGTCTATACAGTTTTACACTTTGTACATAGGATACATTATTTGATTTTGAAAACAAACTCTAAAATTGATATTGCTCTCTTTGCAGATGAGAAAACAAAGCCTAATTAAGTTTAGTAATTTGTCTCCAAATTATACTAATTGGTAAAGTTGAGATCTGAATAATTTCCTTTTTATTCCAAACCCAAGGACTTTCTACTACCGTGTTGCTTCCCATAAATAAAAGGAAGTGACATTCCTTAAGGAGCTTATCCTTTAACACAGAGCCAGGCGAACACAATGCGTGAGGGTGAGTAATTTGCAGTTGAACTTTCTGAGTTCAAATTCTGCTTCCACCACTAGCTAGCCATTGGATCTTAGATCAAATAAATTCTCTGTTCCTGAGTTGTCCTCATTATTTGCCTGTTCTATTGCTGTATACCAAATTGCTACAAACTTAAGAGCTTAAACCAACACACATTTATTATCTAGCAGTTTCTGCAGGTCAGGACTCGACATGGCTGAGCTAGGTCCTCTACCTAGACTCTTACAAGATTGCTATCAAGGTGGCTTGATCTGAAGTCTCATCTAGGAATGACTAGGGAAAGATCTTCTGCACTTGTTCAGGTAGTTAGCAGAATTTAGTTCCTTGCAGTTGTAAGACTGAAGATTTCAGTTTTATGCTGACCGTAAGCTAGAGGCCACCCTCATCTCCTGAAAGCCACCTGCAGTTATTTGCCACACAGTGTTCCTGAGTGTGGGGTTTAATTTCCTTGAAGCAAGGAAATAAGAGAAAGAGAGACTTCAGGAAGACAAGTGCTATTATCTAATGCAATATAATGAAGTACATCTCATTACCTTTGTCATTTCTACTGCTTCAAAGCAGGTCACAGGTTCTGCCCACACTCATCAATAGGGAATCACACAATTGCCTGAACTCCATGAAACAGGAATCATGGGGCCATTTTTCATGACCCATTGACCACATAGGTAAAAAAGGATATCTAAAATTCACTAGGATATTATGATAGTTATTGTGACGTTGTTGAACTCATAGCAAGTGCTCAATAAATATGAGGTGTCTATTAGAGTTAAGACATTTTACTAAAAAGTATTTAAACAATAGAAGCACCATAAGAAATAATCAAAACTCACCTCTTTATTGCCAAAGACAAAATTTAAAAAAATCTTGACTTGATCATTTTCTCCTTCAAAATCAATTGAATTACTTTTCATAACCAACCTGCTTTTTTTTTCTCTCTTTATTGAAACATAATTGATTTACTTATCTGTAGGGTACAACATTGAATATCAATAACTGTATGCAATATGTGATGCTCAAATCAGGACAAACAGTATATTCAACACCATTCAGTGTAATCACTTTTTGTGGCCTCTTACCAATTTCTCACTAACCTCCCCTCCCCTTCCCCCTTTCCCACCTCTGGTAGCTTTAATCCTGTTTTCTCCTTTTGAAAGTTCAATGACTTATTGTGATTGCTGTGTCTTTCTTTCTTATGTTTATTTATTCATTGTTTAGCTCTCACTTATGAGTGAGGACATGTGGTATTTCCCTTCCTGTGTCTGGCTTAATTCACTTAACATAATTTTCCCTAAATTCATCCATGTTGCTGTGAATAGCAGAATTTCATTCTTTTTTTACAGCAAAGAGTGTTCCATTGTGTATACACACCACATTTTCCTTATCCAGTTTTCCATTGATGGACATCTGAAAAAGCGTTCTCTACTCACTGACACTACTTCATGTTTCACTCAGCAAGTTACAATTTGATTTCTTCCTCCTAGACAGAAGCACCAATAGAATCTCAAATGCAAAATCCAACAGTCTGTATTCTGCCCTATAATATTGAATAACAGCATATCTTTTAGCACTGTTTACAAGGCACCATCTGTCCCATTGCCAAGTTCTATTTATTTTGTTTTCTTCTCAGTATGACTGTTGGATTTCTATTATTTGCCTATTTTCTGTCCTTCCATATTAGAATATATGCAGCACATAAACAAGAAGTTTATCTGTTTCATATACTCTGTGTTCACAGAGTTAGAACCAAATCTGGCATATCGTAATCATATAATAACTGATTGTTAATGAACTCATGAATGAACAAAAGGAAAATATCCACCTCACAAAACTGTTAGTAAATCTGGTGTGAGGTAGGGGTATTACCTACTACAGTGATTCATTATGGACCTTCATTCATCCACACGTGGATGTGAGCTCCTTCCTAATACAACATGGTGAATTTATAAATGGACTAGATTCTCATTTTTTTTTTTTTTAAGAATGCTAATTCTTCCAATCTGTGAACAAGTAGTGTCTATCCATCTTTTGGTATCCTCTTTAATTTGTTTTGGCACGATTTGCAGTTCTAATTGTAGAGATCTTTCACCTCTTTCGTTAAATTTATTCCTAGATGTTTTATCCTTTCTATAACTGCTGTAAATGAGCTTGCTTTCTTGATTTCTTTTTCTGCTTGTTCGTTGTTGATGTATAAGAGCACTACTGATTTTCATGTATTGATATTGTATCCTGCAACTTTACTGAATTTATTTATGAGCTCTAGAAGTTTTTTGGTAGAGGTTATGGGTTTTACTATATATAAGAACATATCATCTGCAAACAATAACAATTTGCCTTCATCTTTTCCAATTTGGATGCCCTTTATTTCTTTCTCTTGCCTGATTGCTCTGAATACTTCCAACACTACACTGAATAGGAGTGGTGAGAGTGAGCATTCTTGTCTTGTTCCTGTTCTCAAAGAAAAAGTAATTTTTTAAAGTTTGATTAGATTATACATTCATTCATTTGAAAAAAAATCAATAGGTTTGGAAGAATATACAGTGAAGGGTATTCCTCATGAGGCAGCCACTAAAATAATTCTTTTGTTACCATATGTATTCTTCTCTAGGTAATTTACCAATATAATCTTTCTAGGACTCCCACATAAAGGCAGTTGCTACACATACTATAAGGAGTGGATGTTTTTCACTTAACAGTTTATCGTGAAGATTATTTCGAGTCCGTACATTGTGAATTCCTTTATTTATTTTTTAAGCTGCATATTATTCTGTTGTAAAGATATACCATAGTTTATTTAACCAACCATAAATAAATCTAATTTATTTACACTGTTCCAATCCTTTACTTGTACAAACAGTGCTACAGGGACACATTCTCATTTTTAATCAGTACAAACATTTTGTGTTAAAATCCCCTTTTGCCCATCCAGTGACGTGGATGGGACTCATTCATTTGCATTGAATCCATTAGCTAAAATTCTGTTTACTGAAGGTAAGAAAAAGAGGGAGAGAGAGCAACCTTGGCTACCATTTAGATATTTCAGCTAGGAAGAAAAAATACTGAACACGAAAATTTACTGTTTCTAAGATAGTATCTCAGAACATTTACAATATTTTGCTTTGGTTGTTGTCTATCACTATGAACTGCATATGACACTATTTAAACTAAAGCTCCTATTTTGTACATTGACAAACTGGTAGCTAAATTACTGGCAAATCTGCATGTCCTGAAAATTCGTCCTTAGTTTCAAGGATTAAATTACATTAATTTACTTCAAATGAACCCTCATTGATTGGTGTAGAAAAGGCATTTTGTAATTAATTAATTTCCATTTTCTTCCTCATATTTTCCAACTTTTTCTGTGGTTAGTTTGAAGCCATGTGACTAATTTTAGCCAAACGGCCACAGAAATGTGAATCAAGTGTCACCTTTAGCCCGAGGCTTTAGGAATTTGTGTACCTCCTCCATGCCATCTCTTCCCATTCTACAGACACACTAGAGTCCTGTTTCAGGGCATGTGGCTACAAAATTATGGACCTTCCATCAGCCTCGTCTCTGAGTGACAGTGTAGAGCAGGTTCCACTGTCTATCCCATCTCCCATCCCAAGAAGTGACTCACTTTATGTGCAACATAAACAAAGAATATACTTTTTTTTCTTGTTGTTGTTAAAATGTGAAGACTAATGGGCTTATTTGCCTCTTTAGTTTAGCTCATCTCATCCTCAGTAATCTAAACATTCACAGGAATATCTAACTTTGAAAGATATTTCTTCTCTTTTCTGTATCTGGGAAAGCTCAGAAAATTTTACTTTGAATAGTTCAATTCAGAATACTACAATATCTATTGTCAGCAATCAAGCTTCAAAAATATGGAAGGAATTGTTTATTCTACATTTATGATTAAATTGAAGTGAAACCACTGAAAGAATGTAAAGAAATACTTATTGATTGAACATGGAGTTAAAAAGGAATAGTTTAATGAATACACTTTTGAACTACACACACACTCACACACACACACACACACACAAATAGTACAGAGTCTTAAAAGTACATGATAATAACAAGGAATGGGACACGGCTAACCTTGTATTCTTTGTTGACTGAATTCACTACAGATTCCGTGAGTCTTAAAAGGCTTCACATTCGATGACTTTTATTAGGTTACTACTATGTTATGAATGGAAAAATAAATAACCAGATACTTGATTAAGGTAAGATTTAAAAAATTTGAAACCATAAAATGCATCCAAGCCCAAGGTATGGAGATTCTTCAAAGGTATTTCTCTTAAGATACTAGAAAATATCAAGTACAAAAATAAGCAACAAAAAATTTGTGGGTTATTGTATTAAGTGGGACTGATTGGTGATTAGAAATAATATTCCAGAGAATGCATGTACTTGAGCACAGAAGATCTTAGTTTCTGAATTTCAAGTTTGTCACTAATTATTTGTGATGCCCTGGGAAACTTATGTAAATTTTTAACAGAAACAGATGGAAATGAATTCTCACCGGTTTGGAATCAGGCCTTAACTACTTTGTACCATGAAATGTTCTAGATGCTGGGAACAGCACCAAACATAACACCCCAGGTCCTTCAGGAAGCTTATGTGTAAATGGGAGCTGCTTGTATAAGAGTATGAATCTCAGTGTTCCAGAACTTCCACTTAAATATACTTTCTCTCCTGGAAGAATGAAGTTAGTAGCCCCACTCTCAGACTAAGAATAGAAGCAGTACACAAAGGACCTGTCATATAGGGAAAATAATTTCCCTCCTATGCTGTGATTGTTCCTATTTACCTGCTTTGAACAACCTCATCTTATTCTTTCTTCATTTTTTTCTTCATTTTTAAAATTTTTATTTAATTTTTTAAATTTTTATTATAAATACATGTGGGGTACAACATTGATTTTCAATAACTGTGTACAATGTGTGGTGGTTAGATCAGTATAGTTAGCTTATTTATCACTGCAATATGCAATCATTCTTTGTGTCCGTTGACCAATTCCTCATTAGCCCCCTCTACCCTTACCCTCCCCTTTTTAATTCAATACATGTTTATTGAGCAAATGTGTTTTTTACATTTGCACTGTTTGTTGCACTGTGGGGAGAACTAGGGATTAACGTTTCTTGTTCTTAGTCTAATATGAATGAAGACCTGTAAATAGACAATATAATGTAATCAGATATCTTCATTAATAAAATTAATCATAGGGTGCTATTAAAAACCAAAGAAGAATTATCTAAACGTCCTAATGTTGAGGAGATAGTGTGTTTAGTGGTAGTGAGGAAAGATTCCACAAAGGTTAGAAGAGTTATTTTTTGTTTCTCAGAGTGATGTCAAATTCTGGTTGGCAAGTTTAGTAGAGGAAGACGGGAACATGTTTCAGGACAAGGGTATATTATGTTCAAATATGTCGAATCTTGTATTTGGAAAATTGCATTTGTTTAGGTTTCTATTTTTTAATGGAGTATGAAGTGGGGTGGGTAGATTATTTCCTGGAACCCAGCCATTCATTTGCCAGGGTTTTAAAATGTCCTGAAAAGAGTTAACCTAAAAATATTAGCAAAGGAAGAAAGAGGTGTCTTTCCTCTCACATTCCTACTTAAAATTCAATTTGAAAATTGATTTTCTATGTTATATTGAGACATTTTAGGGTAAGGGAGAAAGAAGTCTCATGATCTTCACACATCGGCATGTACCTAGGGTTTTGTACTTTTTAAAGTAATCACAGGGAAATGTGTGTATTTATAGTTGACTTTGACTTTCTTACAATTATTTAATAAGGCAGGCTTGCAATACCACTCTCATGATCTAAGAGCCTGTAATCTCTCTGGGGTCTAATTATCTCCCGATAACCTTGCCCCTTGACGACATCTGTATTGCTATTATAAAACATGTTTATTTGGGGAAAGGACATATATTTTGAAGTGTAATAGCATTAAACTGTCAGACCTGAGTGTTAACAGCAATTTGCCCAAAGAGCTTTCAGAAGAGATTAGCTCAGGCATTATATGTGGCTTATCAGACAATCTAAGAGGCTGAACAGTCGTTTTTATAATAACTTTCTTTTTCTCTTTTCTTTTTTTTTTCATGGAAAAGGAAAACTTACAGCAGTAGAACCTGGCTTTAACATTTGTCAATAGGGCTATTTGAATTTTTACCTGTTACAACTTTTACTGAAGGATGTAGCCAATTAGGATGATATACAAAAGTACAATGGTATAAAAAAAGGAATTGAGGTCATGTCCAAAGTAATGTTGCGAAACTTAAGAGTATGGTTTTAGAATCAGAAACCCTTCAGTTCAAGTCCTAGCTCTGTTCTTATAACCTGTGTGAGTTTACAAAATTTATTATTTAATTTCTCTCAGCCTCAGTTTTCTCAGATGTAAAATGGGCATGACAATTGGGAAGTAGTAATAGTGTTAGACTCACATTAAGACAAATTAAAATAGCTATTACTTTAAACGATTACCAGAGTGATAAGAACAAAGTAACTGCTTAAGAAACAGCTATTGTTTTTATTACTGTTATCAGTATCCATTCTTTATCCAACAAATAGGTATTATTCTCCACCTTTGTTCTAATCATTTCCATGAGGTAGGTTCTCAATGGTAAGCCAAAGAAATGTGTTTCGTGCCATCAAAAAGATAATAATACAAGTGATTATCTTTCACCGTTATTCTAAAGCATAGTGTCTTTGAATCTTCAATAGCAATTGCCCTCCACGTCTGTCTTTTGGAATTGGAGTAGGAGAAACTCCCATGAGCTCCAAATCTGGGGATGCCATCAAAGTAGTCTACAGCCAGAGCCTCATGGACCATGCCTTCTCTAAAAGTGAAGACAAAGGAGGAGAAAGAGAAGTCAATGCACTGGGCACTTTACTAGTCCTTTCAAAAGGTATCATATTATTACTATATTTTGGAACTTCCTTGTAGCAGATATTTTCTGAATTTTCCTCAAGCACCTATTGGTGCCAGACACTCTGGGATAAAGCAGTCAACATTTTTGTGGGGAAAGAGAGAGAATAAACAGCAACAAAATATAAAAAGCAACATACATTTTAAACAAGTCAAATGGTGGTGAGTCCTACAGAGAAAACTAAAGTGGGAAAGATGGTTACAGCATGCAAGGGTGAGTGCTGTCTTTTAATGGTATCAAGAAAGGTCTGAATAGCAGAGATACGCTAAGGATGCAGAGGCCTCAGTAGGCAGAGGAGAAGCAATGCCTCAGTTGAAGAATTGAGGCTGAGAAAGTTGGTTTTATTTATGGACATACTTGTACATTTATTTACACCCTTTCTATGCCTAAAATTGATTTTAGGTGGCTTGAAAACAGATGTAAAACACAATCAGAGAGATAAAAAGGGAGTAAGAAAATCCAGGCAAAGGGAAAACAATGTCAAGAAATAAAACAAAACATGATTTAGGTTTATATACAAAATTAGCTTTCCAAATGCTGGAAATAAACACAAAATTTTTTCTTTGAGCATTCTACTAGCCAATGCAGAGAGAAACTAATCAATTACAAAATTCAAATAAATCCCTTACACAGTGATCCAACTGATAATTTAGGAGGAGGTGGATGATTGCTGGTATTGGGACCAAAGGGGAAAGTTTGAACAAGGCTCTCAACATTATCATTACCATAAATACAGTAATGGATTTTCTAGCATCATTTATTATAATATTATTCCAATGTAAACAAGCCAAAAGCCAAAGTGCAATTCCATTCACAGTGTTCCCCCAAAGCAAAACCAATGCAGTCCAGTTACTTACCTCTCTGAGGACCTGACTGAAACCCAACGTAGATTTTAGATTATCTCAACAAATGGTTAAAGAAATTTTCTTCAAAAAATTTCATTTGCTTCTACTAAGAGAAACTCTACCATGTCTCATTAGTGCTACTCTTCTATGAGTGCAATGATATAATTTTATAAAACCTGAGTAACTTTAACAATGAAGATTTCTAAAGTGTTGACTGCTACATTATGACAGATAAGTAAATCAACTTACAAAAGCCTACACATCTAGGACATGGAAGAATCAGGATTTAAGCCCCGGTATGTCTGACTCTTACATTCACTTTCCAATTTACTTCTCCATTTGTATTTAAAGTTGTGCTTAAATGGTGGTTTATTTTTATCATATAAATAGTAGATGCACAAGGAATAAAAACAGCATACAATACAATAAGTAATAAACAAATATTAATACATAAATAGTAAACTAATTAATATTAAAATAAAAATAAATGAGAAAAAAATATAGTAAAAAAAAAGTAGTACTCCAAATCAAATTTACATGTTTCAATTCAATAAGAATCTTCTATTAGTTTTTTTTTGTTTGTTTGTTTTGTTTTGTTTTTGTTTTCCTAGAGGGAGGTAAAGTAATTTAAAACTCATTTAGTTAGAATACTCCAAGTCTGAGACTTGCCTGTAGAAGTATGAATGAAAAAAGTGTGAGGGGGCATATGCTATATCAGAGAACTTACCTTAAAGCTATTGTGATCAAAACACAATGACATTGGCACAGAAAAAAACAAATAAATCAGTGTAAGAGAACAGAGTCCAAGAGCAGATTGAAGTATATACGTGAACTTAACAAAGGCTAATTATTGACATTTCAATTCAATGGGGAAACCATGGTTTATTTCACAAATGCTGCTACTATATTGTATGATCCACCTAGTAGAAGAAGGAAAAATCCCTACTTCACACCATAAGAAGTTACTTCAAAAGTTCATGAACAGATTCATATTGTATATAAATTCTATTTTTTCATGAACTGTTTGAAATATCCTCATATACAAAAAATTACAGATGGGTTAGTAACTTTTTTAGTGAGGGAAAGAGGTTTTAGAAATCATGCAGACTTCAGGTCCACTGGAAAGCACCATTGTCTGGTTTGCATCTGAATGAATTCAGGTAAGAAAGTGGCAAGAGATCACCTCCTTCCTACAATATTCCTGATTTCCATAGCTCACAAATATATCCCCTTTGTAATTCTTCAATGTAAATTCCGAGGGATTATGAGAAGAAGAGATGTAAGCACATATGCTCAATCTATCATTTTTAAACTGGAATATTCCCATTCTACCTCCTTTTTAGAGGACCCATGAATGTGAGTGATACTGGATTGTGGATTTAGAGAAATTGTAAGGGACCTCATCTAGTGCAAGGGTTCTCTTGCTAGAATTACTGAATGGTGTTAATCCAGTCTTTTACTCAACATTTCAAATAATGATTTACTCATAGCACTTATGAGAGACCTGTTCCATTGTTGAGCGAGTCTAGTAGTTTGATAGTTTCCCTTATGCTGGTCTTTGAAATGCTATCCAATTGTTCCTAATTTCTCTTACATTTTTTCCCCTATATTTACTAATATTATATGCATATCTATTTATTCCTTCTCCAATTATTTTTGGTATGAAGAATAAGAGAGGGACTTCACTTTTTGTTTTGTTTTATTTTGTAAATGACAACCCTGTTGTTTATTTTCTTCAGTTTTCCAGGAATAAATTATATTATCTTTATAGCAATTGTTGTACCTGCTGCATTCCAATTCTTATTCTTGCTACATTCATCTTGTCTAATTGAACTGGTTAGTAATATGGCAAGTAACTCATCAGCAATGCAAAACACTAAAGATTTCTTCAAATATGGGATGCTACTGATTTTTAAAGATACCGTTAATTTATCTGCTTCTAAGACAGAAAAATTAGTCAGTAAAATTAAGACACATTGCCAAGACATCCTTGACTTCAAGGCACATCCCACTTTCAGAAATGTTAATAGGTTAAAATGTGCAGCATATTAGAAAAGAATAAAACTAATTGCTGGTCCTAATGGGCACTACCATTATTTTCTTTTTCTAGACATTGGGAATGTACCCAGTGTTTCATTATGAAGCATGGCATCTGATTTCCAGGCCAAGTTATGCATATATATGTGTTTTATATATATTTACATATTTTTAAAAGAACCCATCCACTATTATATTACTACAACCTTTATCTAGAAAAGATATTAAATTTCTCTTCAGCATCTGTAGAAATGATCATATTATCTTTTTCTTTCACTGTATATCAGTGATTAGATTTTCTTTCTAGAATCTCTATTTGGTTAATCAAAAAAGTATTAACCTCTTTTTAAAAACATAGAAACATATTGTCATTTTAGGCATATAATTTATCACTTTATCTTCTTTTATAACTCTAAAGTACTTCTTTTAAACTCTTCTCAGATTGCCCATTTATCTTTAGCTCTGCAAGCATGAATCCTCCTATTCCGAATCAGATGACAACCTCACATTGTGGGTTTATTTTGGGTGCATAGTTATTTTGTCCATTACATCTCATTCAGTAGAGGTTTTCTCTCACAGGAATCCTTTTTTTTTTTTTTTTTTTTTTTTCCAGTTTCTGGAGACATTTGTAAGAAGTGCTTTTACAGTTGTCTGTGCAAAGTCCCTACAGGGATCTCTATTTTCAAACCAGTTTTAGATTAGTTTCCAGGCTTGAGGTTTTCACCCTGAGCAAATGATTAGGGACTCCAAACACATGTGCGTGGTTTTGCTGGATGTTCTGATTTTTCCTGAGGATGGTTTCCATTAGTGGATCAGAAAGAGGATGGCTTAGTATCAGACCAAACCCAAGGCTAGAAAGTGTATATATTTGAATTCCAATGAGGGAAGAAATAGCAATCTCCTTGATTTTAGGTATATGCAAAGACTCCATGTCAAACTCCCTATGCAAGTGAGGCTGGGTCACCAATTATCTGACTGGTTTTATTATGAAAACTGAATAAGGTATATCCAAAGGTGACAACTAACCAGTACATACTACATATTGAAATATTAAAATATTCCTATACCTGTAAGAACCTTCCAAGTCCCTGCTTCAGAAAATCCTTTAAATCTTCGCATTATGTTCTGGCAAATATAAAATCTTCAAAACTTTGCTCCCAGAATAGGACCAGCATTAATTCTGGTATTGTATCAGTTGCTAAATATTTGTAGTATTACTTCTGATTATAACTAAATCTCCAAGAATATTATATTTTTATTTCACTCACACTTTGACTATCATTTCACTTTTTATTTCTACCAAAATTCTTTCTGTCTTCAAAATTCTTTATATCTATAGATCCTTTCAAACAGACATAGCACTGAGTTCATTAATTATTTAAGATATGACATCCATTTTCAGCATTGCAAATCAAGCTTAAGAATTCTAGTCAAAATATATATGCTTTTTTTGTTGTTCATTGGTCAGAGCATCATAATTAGAGGAAGAAATCTGGGTTTTGTTTTTATTGGTTATGAATATTCATGAGACACAAAGCTGATTGTCACCCCTCGTGCACAAGATGTGAAGGCCAGATCCATAGTGGCAACATGCCCATCACTAAAAATTACAATTGTACCCCATGTCCCCCACCCAATTGTCCCCAACCTCTCGCCCCCTTCCCCTTTCCCCCCCACTCC
Source organism: Cynocephalus volans (assembly GCF_027409185.1). NCBI lineage: Eukaryota > Metazoa > Chordata > Mammalia > Dermoptera > Cynocephalidae > Cynocephalus > Cynocephalus volans. Next base: position 17,074,850 of record NC_084468.1, read on the forward strand.
ACTTTGTCCCCGAGGTACGTTCTTTCCCTCTCCAAGTCCAATGCACCACTGTGGTCTGTCTTTCCTTCCTTTTTTCTCTCTTAGCTGCCACTTATGAGAGAGGACATGCAGTATTTATCCCTCTGTGCTTTGCTTATTTCATGCAACATAAGTTTCTCCAAGCTCATTCATGTTGTTGCAAATGGGAGAATTTCATTCTTTTTTAAGGCAGAGTAATATTCCACGGTTTATATATACCACAGTTTCCTTATCCAACCATCCGTAGATGGACATTTAGGTTGGTTCCATATCTTGGCTATTGTAAACAGAGCTGCAATGAATATGGGAGTGCAGGTATCCCTTTGACATGATGATTTCCATTCCTCTGGATATATACGCAGAAGTGGGATTGCTGGATTGTATGGAAGATCTACCTGTAGTGGTTTGAGAAACCTCCATACTGTTTTCCATAGTGGTTGTACTAATTTACAGTCCCACTAAAAGTGCAGGAGCATTCCCTTCTCTCCTCACCCTCAGCAGCATTTGACATTCACTATCTTTTTTATTATAGCCAGTCTGACTGGAGTGAGGTGGTATCTCAATGTGCTTTTAATTTGCATTTCCCTGATGACTAGTGATGTTGAGCATTCTTTCAAGTACCTGTTGGCCATTTGTATGTCTTCTTTGAAAAATGTCTATTCAGCTCCTTTGCACTTTTTTAACTGAGTTATTTGATTTTGTACTGTGTAATTTCTTGAGTTCCTTGTATATTATGGATATTAATCCCTTGTTGGATGAATGGTTAGCAAAAAATTTCTCCCACTCTGTAAGTTGTCATTTCACTCTGTTGATTATTTCCTTTGTTGTGCAGAACGTTTTTAGTTTGATATAGTCCCATTTGTTTATTTTTTCATTTGTTGCTTGTGCTCATGTTCATAAAGTCTGTGCCAAGATCTAGTTCCTGAGGTGTTTCACCTGTATTTTCCCTTAGTAATTTTACAGTTTCAGGTCTTATACTTAAGTCTTTAATCCATTTTGAGTTGGTTTTAGTATATGGTGAGAGGTGCATATCTAGTTTCATTCTTCTGAATATTGATATACAATTTTCCCAGCACCACTTACTGAAGAGGCAGCCTTTTCCCCAATATAGATTTTTGTTGCCTTTGTTCAATATTAGATGGCTGTAAGCCTGAGGGGTGACTTCTGTGTTCTCAATTCTCCTCCACTGGTCTGAGTGTCTATTTTTATGCCAGGACCATGCTGTTTTGGTTACAATGGCTTCATAGTATAATTTGAAGTCAGGTAGTGTTATGCCTCCAACTTTATTTATTTTTTTTCAAGATTATTTTGGCTATTTGGGGTCTTTTGTTGTTCCATATGAATGTTAAGATTGTTTTTACAATTTCTGTTTTACAATTTTCCATTTATTGTAAATGGGCTTACTTTCTTTATTTCTCTTTCTGTTAATTCATTATTTCATTATGGAAATGCAACTGATTTGGGGGCATTTATTTTGTATCTTGCAATGTTACTGAAGTTATCAACCAGATCTAGGAGTTTTTTGATAGAGTCTTTAGGTTTTTCTATAAATAGTATCATGTCATCTGCAAATAGAGATGGCTTGTCTTCATGTTTTCCAATCTGGATTCCCTTTATTTCTTTCTCTTGCCTGATTACTCTGGCTAGTACCTCCAGTACTATGCCAAATAGAAGTGGTTAGAGTGGGCATCCTTGTCTTGTTCCGGTTCTTAAGGAAAAGGCCCTCAGTTTTTCCCCACTAAGAATGATACTGGTCAAATGCTTTTTCAGCATCTATAGAGATGATCATATGTTTTTGTCTTTGCTTTTATTGTTGTGGTGTATCACATTTATTGATTTGCATGTGTTGCCAACCTTGCATCCCTAGGAAGAATCCCCCTTTATCATGGTGGATAATTTTCTGTATGTGTTGCTATATTCCATTAGCTAGTATTTTATTGAGGATTTTTGCATCTATATTCATTAAGGATATTGGCCTGTAGTTTTCTATTTTTGATGTGTCTTTGTCTGGTTTTAGTATCAGGGTGATGTTTGCCTCATGGAATGAGTTTGGGAGACTGGCCTCTGTTTCAATCTTTTGAAATAGTTTGTAGAGAATTGGAATCAGTTGCTCTTTGAAGGTTTGCTAGAACTCATCCAGTCGTAGGCTTTTCTTTGTTGGGAAGCTTCAGATGACAGCTTCAATCTCTTTTATTGTTATTGTTCTGTTCAGATTTTTCTATACCATCTTGGCTCAGTTTTGGCAGTTTCTATGTGTCCAGATATTTATCCATTTCCTCCAGATTTTGAAATTTGTTGGCATGTAGTTTTTTATAGTAGTCTCAAGTGATTCCTTGTATTTCTGAGGTATCAGTTGTAATATCATTTTTCATTTCTAATTTTTGTTATTTGGGTCTTTTCTCTTCTTTTCTTAGTTAGCCTTGCTAAAACCTTGTCAATTTTACTTATATTTTCAAAAAACTAACTTTTTGTTTCATCGATCTTCTGTATCAATTTTTGGGTTTCTATTTCATTTAGTTCTGCTCTGATATTAATTACTACTTCTGCAGTATCCCACAGGTTTTGGTATGATGTGTCATTATTTTCATTAGTCTCAATAAATTTTATGATTTCCTGTCTAATTTCTTCTTGGATGCATATGTTATGAAATAGAATGTTGTTTTATTTCCATGTGTTTGTATAGTTTCCAGAGTTTCGTTGTTATCAATTTCTAATTTTAATCCATTGTGATCAGAAAAAATACATGGAATAATTCCAATTTTTAGAATTCGTTGAAACTTGCTTTGTTACCTTACATGTAGTCTATCCCATTCCATGTGCTGATGAGAATAAATATTCTAAGGTTGTTGGATGGAATGTTCTGTAGATATCTGCCAAGTCCAATTGGTCTAAAGTGTTGCTTAGATCTTGTGTTTCTGTATTGATTTTTTGCCTAGATGATCATTCCAATGTTGAGAGTGGGGTATTCATGTCCCTAGCTATTATGGTGTTAGTGTCTATCTCATTCTTTAGATCTAATACTGTTTGCTTTATAAATCTGGCTGCTCCAACACTGGGTGCATATATATTTAACGATTGTTATGTCTTCTTGATTGATAGATCCTTTTATCATTATGTAGTGGTCCTCATTATCTCTTTTTATGGTTTTTAGTTTAAAGTGTACTTTATCTGATATAAAAATAGCTACTCAAACTCATATTTTATTTCTATTTGCATGGTATATCTTTTTGCATCCTTTCACTCTTAGTCTATGTGTGTCTTTACAGGTGTAGTGAGTCTCTTGAAGGCAGCATATTGTTGGGTCCATCTTTTTAATCTAGTCAGTTAATCTATGTCTTTTGAGTTGGGAATTTTATCCCTTTACATTTAGAGCTGTTTTTGAAAGGTTTTCATTTACTCCTAGCATTTTACTGATTTTTGTTTACATGTCTTAAGTATGTATTGTTCCTTTCTTTCTGATTTTCTGTTTCAACATTCATTCATTATAAATACTCTCTACAAGTTAGGTATACATGGAAAGTATCTCAACACAATTCAAGCCATATATGATAAGCACACTGCCAATACCATCCTGAATGGGGAAAAGCTGAAAGCTTTATCATTAAGAACAGGAACTAGACAAAGATGCACACACTCACCACTCCTATTCAACATAGTGTTGGAAGTACTAGACAGAGGAATCAGAGAAAAGAAGGAAATAAAGGGCATCTGGAATGGAAAAGATGAAGACAAACTGTCCTTGTCTGTGGATGACATGATCCTATATATTGGAAAGCCTAACACCTCTACAAAATAATCTTAGAGTTGATAAATGATTTCAGCAAAGTTGCAGGATACAAAATAAACACAAAAATCAGTAGCATTTCTGTACTCCAACAATGAACATGCAGAAAAAGAAATCAGGAAAGCTAGCCCATTTACAATAGCCACCAAAAAATATAAAATAATTAGGAGTAAAGTTAAACAAGGATGAGAAAAATCTCTATGAAGAGAACTACAAACCACTGTTGAGAGGTATTAAAGAGGGCATGGATAATGGAAAAATATCCCATGCTCTTGGATCAGAAGAATTAACATTGTGAAAATGTCCATATTACCAAAAGTTATTGGCAAATTCAATGCAATTCCAATCAAAATTCCAATGACATTTTTCTCAGAAATGGAAAAAAAAACTATTGAGACATTTATACAGAGTAACAAAGGACAACACATAGCTAAAGCAATCCTGAGCAAAAAAAATAAAGCTGGAAGGATAACACTACCTGACTTTAAACTATATTTCAAAGCTATAAGAACCAAAACAGTATGGTACTGGCATAAAAACAGACACACAGATCAATGGAATAGAGTAGAGAAACCAGAAGTCAATCCACACACCTACAGCCATCTGATATTTGACAAAGGCACCAAGTCTGCACACTGGGGAAGAGATTGTCTCTTCAGCAAATGGTGCTCTGACAACTGGCAATTCATGTGTAGGAGAATGATACTAGACCTGTCCCTTCACCATATACAAAAATCAATTCAAAATGGATTAAGTAATTAAATATACTTCCTGAAACAATAAAACTCCTTAAAGAAAACAGGGGAAACACTCCAGGAAGTAGGGGTGGGTACAGACTTCAGGAATAGGAACAAAAAACAAAGGAAACTAAAGGAAAAATAAATAAATGGGATTATATCGAACTGAAAAGTGCCTGCACAGCAAAATAAACGATCAACAGAGTGAAAAGACAACCAACAGAGTGGGAGAAAATATTTGCAAAGTATACATTTGACAAAGGATTAATATCCAGAATATACAAGGAACTCAAACAACTTTTCAGCAAAAATACAAATAACAACCCAATTAAAAAATGGGCAAAGGAGCTGAATAGGCATTTCTCAAAGGATGATATACAAATGGCCAACAGACACACGAAAAATTCTCAACGTCATTCAGCATCCAGGAAATGCAAATCAAGACCACTTTGAGATACCATCTCACTCCAGTCTAGAAGGCCAATATCCAAAAGACTGAGAAAGATAAGTTCTGTAGAGAGTGTGGAGAACAAGGGACCCTCATACATTACTGGTGGGATTGCAAGATGATGCAGGCTTCATGGAAAATGATATGGAGGTTCCTTAAACAATTACAGATTGATCTACTATATGACCCAGCTATTCCACTGCTGGGACTATACCCAGAAGAATGGAAATCATCATGCTGAAGAGATACATGTACTCCAGTGTTTATTGCAGCACTATTTACACTAGCCAAGAGTTGGAACCAGCCCAAATGTCCATCAGCAGATGAGTGGATGAGGATACTGTGGTATATCTACACAATGGAATACTTGTCTGCTATAAAAAAGAATGAAATAATACCATTTGCAACAACATGGATGGACTTAGAGAAAACTATATTAAGTGAAACAAGTCAGCACAGAAAGAGAAATACTACATGTTCTCACTTATTTGTGGAAGCTAAAAATAAATAAATAAATAAACACACAAACAAATAAGGGGTGTGAGGGTAAGAAGACACAACAATCGCAACAATTCCTTGAATTTGTTAAGACAAATGAACAGATATGATGTCAGAGGGGAGAGGGAGGGAGGAAGAGGAATGGGTAAAGGGTCAAGAAAACCAACTACAATGTGTATTGAGAAGTTAAAATAAAATAAAATAATAATAAAAGTAAATAAAGACTTCCCAGAAAAAAATTTTTTAAAAAATTAAAGAATGATACTGGTGTTGGGCTTATCATAGATGGCTTTTATTGTGCTGAGACACTTTCCACCTATACCTATTTTGTTGAGAGTGTCTGCCATGAAGGGATGTTGAATTTTGTCAAATGCTTTTTCATCATCTATTGAGATAAACATACAGTCTTTATCCTTGAGTTTGTTGATATGATGTATCACATTTATTGACTTTTGTATTGTGAACCATCCTTGCATCCCTGGGATGAATCCCATTTGATCATGGTGTATAAGTTTTTTAATGTGTTGCTGTATTCTGATTGCTAATGTTTTGTTGAAGATTTTTGCATCTATGTTTATCAAGGACATTGGCCTGTAATTTTCTTTTTTCTTGTGTCTTTGTCTGGTTTTGGTATCAGAGTTCTGTTGGCCTCATAGAATGAGTTTGGGAGAGTAGCTTCTGTTTCAATTTTTTGGAATAGTTTGAGAAGAATTGGTATTAACTCCTCTTTAAAATTTTGATAGGATTCAGCTATAAAGCCATGCAGACCTGGACTTTTCTTTGTTGGAAGATTGCTCATTACCACGTCTATCTCATTGCTTGTTATTGGTCTGTTCTGGTTTTCTATCTCTTCTTGGTTCAGTCTGTGTACTTTGCATGTGTCTAGAAAGTTATCCATATCTTCCAGATTTTCATATTTGTTGTCATACAGTTGTTTATAATAGTCTCTAATTATTCTTCATATTTCTGTGGTATCAGTTGTAATGTCTCCCTTTTCATTTCTGATTTTTGTTATTTGGGTCTTCTCTCCTTTTTTTTTTTTTTTTTTTTTTTTTTTTGGCTAACCTAGCTAATGGCTTGTTCATTTTATTTATCTTCTTGAAAAAACAACTTTTTGTTTCATTGATCTTTTCTATTGTCTTTTTGGTCTCTATGTCATTTCGTTCTGCTCTCATCTAAATTATTTCTTTCCATCTACTACCTTTAGGTTTGGATAGTTGTTTTCGAAGTTCTTTGAGGTGTAGTGTTACGTCATTTATTTGAAGTCTTTCCATGCATTTGATGTAAGCGTTTATTGCAATAAATTTTTCTTAGTACTGCTTTTGCAGTATCCCACAAGTTTCAATATGATATACCTTTATTTTCATTAGTTTCAAGAAACTTTTTGATTTCATGTTTAATTTCTTCTTGGACACATAGGTCATTCAGGAGCCTATTGTTCAACTTCAGTATATTTGTATAGTTTCCAGAGTTTTGCTTATTATTAATTTCCAGTTTTAGTCAATTGTGGTCTGAAAAGATACTTGTAATGATTTCAATTTTTTAAAATTTGCTGAGACTAGATTTGTGACTTAATATGTGGTCTATCCTGGAGAATGTTTCATGAGCTGATGAAAAGAAAGTATATTCTTCAGTTTTGGGGTGAAATGTTCTCTATGTATTTGCCAGGTCCAGTTGATCTAAGTTGTAGATGAAATCATGTGTCTCTTTGTTGATTTGTTGCCTGGAAGATCTGTCCCATAATGAGAGAGGCATGTTCAGATCACCCACCATCAATGTATTAGGGCCTATTTCTTTCTTTAATTCTAAGAGTGTTTGCTTTATATATCTGGGTGCTCCAGTATTGGATGCATACATATTAATGATTGTTATGTGTTCCAGTGGGATACATCCTTTTATCATTATATAGTGGCTTCTTTGTCTCTTTTTACATTTTTTGGTTTAAAGTCTATTTTGTCCAATATAAGAATAGCTACTCCTGCTTGTTTGGGGTTTCCATTTGCATGGTATATCTTTTCCCCATCCCTTTACTTTTAGTCTGTGTGTGTCTCTACAGTTGAGGTGGGTCTCTTGAAGACAGCATATACGTGGATCTAGCTTTTCAATCCAATCAGTCAGTCAGTGTCTTTTGTAGGGGGAGTTTAATCCATTCACATTTAGGGTAGTTATTGATAGGTATTGTTTAATTCCTGCTATTTAATTGCTTCTTGTTTAGATGATTTAAATATCTTTTGATCATTACTTCCCCTTTTATTTTTCTTCTTTAATGTTAGTTGGATATTTAAGGTGGCCTGGTTTAGCTTTCTCCTTCTTATTGGCATTTTTGTTTTAATGGTGGGTTGTTCTCTGTCATGTGTATTTGTGACAGTGGTCATCATTATACAGATTTCAGATGAAGGACTCTCTTGAGAATTTCTTGTAGGGCTGGTCGTGTGGTGGTGAACTCCCACAACTTTTGTTTGTCTGGGAAATACACTATTTCTCCCTCATTTCTGTAGGAGAGCCTTGTCAGGTAAAGAATTCTTTGCTGGCCATTTTTTTCTTTTAGTGTTTTGAATATATCATTCCACTTTCTTCCAGCCTGTAGGGTTTCAGTTGAGAAGTCTGCTGTTAGTCTGATGGGGGCTCCCCTATAGGTGACGATGCTTTTCTCTTGCTATTTTTAGAATTCTCTTTTTTTTCTTTGAGCTTTGCAATTTAACTATAATGTGTCTTGGGGAAGATCATTTTGGATTGAAGCTGTTTGGGGATCTTTGAGTTTTCTCAGTCTGGAGGTCTGTATCTCTCCCTGCACTTGGGAAGTTTTCTGTTACTATTTTCTTGAAGAGGTTTTCAATACCTTTTCCTTTCTCCTGTCCTTCTGGAATACTCACAATTTGGATGTTTGAGTGCTTGAGGTTGTCTGCTCTCTCTCTTAGATTTTCCTCATTATTTTAAATTCTTTTTCCCTTTTTTGTCTGCCAGATTTATTTTGAAAAGACCATCTTCGAGATCTGAAATTCTTTTCTCTGCTTGCTCTACCCTGCTGCTCAAGCTCTCTGTTGTGTTTTTTATTTCATCGAGTGAATCTTTCATTTCTAGGAGTTCTGCTACACTATTTTTTAAGGTATTAATCTCTTTGTAAATTTCCTCCTTTACATTCTGGATGTCTTTTCTTGTTTCATTGTGTTCTCTAATTGAGTCTTCTTTTATTTCTTTAAGTTTTCTTAAGAATTTTGTCCAGAAATCTTTTCAGACATTTCAAGGATTCCCTGTTCCATGGAGTCTGTAATTTGAGCATTACTGTATTCCTGTGGTGGTATCATGTCTTGTTTATTTGTAGTTCTAGTATTTTTTTCATTAACCTTTGCTCATTTGGTAGAGGATTTGCTTCTTCTATTACTCTTAGGTTAGCTATGAGGATAAAGATTTCTTGCTCTATTTGCAGGCTTTACTGGTGACTCTTCTTATATCTGTGTAGTTAAGTGAGCAGTAGATTACCTGTAGAGTGGCCCTGGATGCTACTGTGGTGGTGAATTGCCCTTGCTTGAGAGAAGGTGTGGTAGTGACTATATTATACCACCTTGGGTCCTGTCCCAGAATCTGTGGCCATAGAACAAGCCCCAGTACCACACGGGTCTTGACTCACCTCAGTGGGGCCTGTTGCAACTGCTGGGGCTTCCCTCTGAGTCCATGACAGGAGGAGCTGCCTGTGCTGGGCCAGTCTCCTCAGCTCACCTCGGCAGAGAGTGCCGCATCTTCTGGGGCTTCCCTCCAGGTCTGCAATCTGGATATTTTAAAATCTCACTTTCTAAAAATAAGGAAATTTTGTAAGTTTAGCAACTCATAGCATCACATCTCAAAGGGTTGATGATGATTCAAAAGTCTTATCAAGGCCAAACTCAATTAATTTTGGTGAAAAGTCTATTTAGTTCACTTTATAATCTATAATAATAATGCATGACTTCTTTGCTATATTTCCTCATTCTAGTTTAAGAATTATAAGAAGAATTAGATTAACTGGTACTTACAATGTTATGTCTGCTCTTCATTTATATATTCTTATATTTTTTTAATAATTAAGTAGCACATTAATTGTGCCATAATGTAGGCAGTAATTAAGTTTAATTTACTATCACACCAACCTCTGGGTTATCTTGTCTTTTAAGTTTGGTTTATTATCTTGGAGACCCATGGGTTCTCTTGCTCTTTTCAGGAAAGGTAAAAAGAGCTAGTGACAAACTTTTCAATTTCCTGTGACTGTCCCTGCAACCCTTGACTCTCCATTATACTGTTGGAGTAATATAAAATCTTATCTTTTCACTTTGCATACATTTCCAGGAAAAGCCTTTGCTTGGATAGCACATTACACAAGTTAATATTTATTTCAGTCACAAATAAATATTTTTGTTGTGCTGGTGGTTGCCCTTTTTGTAGGTGTGTGTTTTAATGAAGAATAGCACAAAGTCACAGAATTATATTTGTTGACAATAATAATTTCTAACACTTTTATCTATGTAATTGAATTAAATTACATGAACATTTTTATTAGAAAATTTGGAAATATATACCTTCTAAAAATGCATAATAGCTGGAATAATCTTAAACCAGTATTGCTCTCTCCATATGCCTGTCATACTATTGGTTATCTTTCAGAGAGTTATGGTCACAAATCAGAAAAATCAGGTTTTGTTGACCACTTAATAGGCGTTTGTATATGCATTTCATCATGTAATGCTCAGAACAACAGGACAGGTTTGAGTATATTTTACCAGTTTTACAAATAAGAAAACTAAGACTCCAAGAAATTAAAAAACTTACTCAAGGTGGCATGTCTTGTTTTCAGCTTCACTTAGATTTGAACCCAGGTTATAGGACTCTAAAATATGTCCTCTTTTCATTACACACAATTGCCTATAAATGAGGTGTCAAAACTACTTATTTCTGAGCACATTCCACTTTTATGAAAAATTCTGGCCTTTTCATTCCTTTTTCTGTGAGAAATATTCTCATCCCTTCACTACCTGCTTGGTATTCTATCGAGAGCAGTAAACCAAGCCCTGTGACTTCGGACCTAATAACCACATATTATTCCCATGATCCACTGATTTCAATAGAGTGTGGATCAAGTTTTCAAAATTTCCACATAAATCATTCTATCTATCATTCTATGGCACATACATACCTCCTGCCTATATTGATTGGACAAGCTCTTTCTGGCAAGATTTTTATTACAACTTTTTCCCCATGGCCCATATTTTCCAACATATTGGACATATTTTCTTTAATGTGGTCAGAATTTCTTGGAGTGTGCACTAACCTATTATGGTTGACATTCTTCCTTCCATGGACTGCTTTTCTTCTGCAAAATTGCAACTTGATATCTATTTAAAGGCTTATAATGAAAGCCCGGGTTACTCAAGTTTAGATCACTTAGATGAATGTAAACTATCACAACAAGGAATTACATGTTCACATACTCCCTCACCAAACAACTTGGGTTATATCTGAATTCACCAGTCCTAACTATTTATATGTTTAGCTGTTTCAGAAAAAAAGCAGCACTGCTATTTTGGGGCACTGTATATACATATTTTTTCCCATTCAATACCTACTCTGTGTTGGATATTATGCTGTATACTACTCTTACAAAGGCATGGTTCTTGTCCTCAGAAAATGAATTCTAATTAAGAAATTCAATAATTCAAGTAAATTCATACAGAGCTATAATGAATGTTAAATGTTAATATAGTTTCCCCAACGTCAATCTCCTCCAGGTTTCTCTGTCTACTCTTTCTCAGCTTCTCTTTTAAATTTTTTTTTCATCTTAACGTTTATTTGTACATATTTGTGAGGTAACTATGTTGTTTCAGTACATAAATATACTGCACAATGATTCATTTAAGGTAGATAGCATAGTTTTGTATCCAGTAGTCCACCACTTTTCCTCCCCCCACCCTCACTTCCCCCCTGGTCTTTGGTAGCATTCTACACTCTGTGTCTATAGGAAACACTTTTCTTTCTTTTTTTTTTTTTTTTTTAAGATTCCACATATGATTGAGATCATGCAGTATTTGTCTTTCGGTGCCTGACTTCACTTACGAGATGGTTTCTAGTTCCATTCATGTTGCTGCAAATTACAGGATTTAATTTCTTTTTATGGCTGAATAGTATTCCATTGTGTATATATACAAGTTTTTCTTTTAATCCATCCATTTTGATGGACATTTAGGTTGATTCCATCTCTTTGCTATTGTGAATAGCGTTGAAATGAACAAGAGAGTGCAGGTGTTTTTTTGATCTATTAATTTCATTTCCTTTGGGTATACAACCTGTAGTGGGATAGCTGAGGAGTACGGTTTACCTTTTTTTAGTTCTGAGAAACCTCCATACTGTTTTCCACAATGACTGTACCAATTTACATCCCCACCAGCAATGTAGGAGGGTACCCATTTCTCCACATACTTGCTGAAATTTGTTATTCTGTTTCTTTTTTATAACAGCCAGTCTTATTGGACTGAGATGATATCTCATTGTGGTTTTAATTTGCATTTCCCTAATGATTAGTGATTCTGAGCATTTTTTCATGTGCTTCTTGGACATTTGTATGCGTTCCTTAGAGAAATATCTGTTCAGGTCTTTTGCCCATTTTTTAATTGGGTTATTTGTTTTTTTGCTGTTGAGTTTCTTGAGTTCCTTAAATATTCTGGATATTAGCCCCTTGTCTGATACATATTTTGCAAATACTTTCTCCCATTCTGGAAGTTGTTTCCTTACTTTGTTGATTGTGTCCCTTACTGGGCAGAAGCTGTTCAGTTTGATGTAGTCCCATTTGTATATTTTTACCTTAGTTGCTTGTGCCTTTGTAGTCTTGCTCAAAAAAGCACATCCCACTCCCATTGTGTGTAGAATTTCCTCTATGTTTTCTTCTAGCAGTTTCATAGTTTCAGGTCTTAAAGTTAGGTCTTTCATCCATTATGAGTTGATTTTTGTGTATGGTAAGAGATAAGGGTCTAGTTTCAATCTTCTGCATATGGATATCCATTTTTCCCAGCAAGGTTTATTGAAAAGGCTATTCTCTCACCACTGTATATTCTTGGCACCTTTCCTGAAAATCAGTTGGCTTTAAGTGTGCATGTTTGTTTCTGGGCTCTCTATTCTGTTCCATTGGTCTATTTGTCTGGTTTTATGCCAGTACAATGCTGTTTTGGTTACTATACCTTGATAGTATATTTTGAAGTAGGGAAGTGTGATGCCTCTAAATTTGTTCTTTTTGTTCAAGATTTCTTTAGTTATATGACTAATAACAACTTAACTCTGCAAGTTGGCATCATTCCCCCCAACACACACACTTTTTTTTACAATTCGTCATCATTTCCCCCCATTTTTTGACAATTTGCCATTTGGAATTGCATCTTTTAAAATTGCCTATCTCTTGTACAATTGCTTGGTATGTTCGTGTCTTGTTAGGTTTGTTTTTCAGTCTCCATACTGAGGATGTAAGCAGTTTAGTCACCATGCTTCTGACAGTGAAGTATTGAAGTATTCTTTTGTTGGCTTCTCTTTTTTTGTCTCTCCTATGACTATTGGCGTGACTCAGCTCTGTACTTAGCCAGCTTCTCTTGACACCCTCCATGCTCTCTTTGATAGCTCCTTCTCACTCCTGTCTCTTTATGGACAAACTCCAAATGATGTTTTCTTGGCACTCCCACCTTCATGTCCCATAGATCCCTAACCCTAAATGAAGCCAAAATGCTTCTGATTTCATCTCTCTTGGGAATTTGTGCTGCTGTTTAACTTGGTGGCCAACCCAGAAACCATCCTTGATCTTGTTTGGTTCTTAGCTACCAATATTCAACCCCTAGGCCCTGCCAATTTTACTTCCTAAGTGTTTATAATCCATCGCAACTGCCCCATTTTAGGGGAGTCACCAACATCTCATAATCAGATCCCTACAACAACCAAAGCAGTTTTCCTTCCCTGAGCATTTTCCCTCTCCAATCCATAATTCATACAGAGTAATATTTAAAATGACTCTGAGATATTGAGGTATCCTTTAGTAATCAACTAATTCCTCTACTCAAACCCCTTCAGTAGCTTCTGTTTGCCTTCTGACTATATCCAAACTCCTGAATGTAAGATTGACAGGGCACGGAATAATATGGCCTCAGATTACCTCTCCAGTTGTTCAGCATTACCAACTTTTCTGTACTACAATCTGTGGTACTTCTTTTAGTTGCCTTTGTACATTTTTCCCTCCAGGCCATATTTCATGCTACTGATTATGCTAGGACATTATCCCCACACCTCCCATTCTACTGCCCCTTTCTGCTAGACAAATTTTTCTCTTCAAATCTTAGTTTTGATGCCTCTGATATTCTCCAGGAAGCCTACTCTGTCCTCCCATGATTATTTAAATCACTTTTCCAAGTGCTGCCATAGCACGCCATTTTTATATCTAAGGATAGCCCTGAAAATAGTGAACTGTAATTTCCACTTCTCTATTTTCCCTGGCAGACTTCAGAGGATGTAAGAAAGCAATCAAGCTTTTGTTTACTCTTTACTTCCAGAAGGTTGTAATAAACATTGGAAGCATTCTGATAATAGATGCCGAGGAAACAAATGGATGGATGAATGGATGATGAATCTTCTTCCTGAGCAGGAGAGTTGATGAAGGAAAGGAGATCTCAGAGTAATTAACATCCTATGCTTTGAAGAATGAGGAGATGCCCAGAAAATAAAAGGGAAATAGAGCTTACTAGCAAGAAAAGAGCAGGAGACCTGGCAGTGAGTAAATGATACACTTAATTAAAAATGAAAATTTCAGTGCTACTGAAGCTTTTTCTTCAGTATTTTAAGCTTAAGAAGTTGGAGTGTGACCAGAGTATGGATGGTCTTAAATGTACTATAAGACTAGACTTTGTCTTTATGGTATGTTTAGTACATATTAACATATGTAGGTATCATAATTACTTAGTAATTTTGTAGCAATGATAATAATAATAATAATAATGTTTATGGAGCAGGTACCATATGCCAGTTCCTCATCTCTGTCTTTTAGCTGTTAATCCATTTTAATCCTCTAGGGATGCCCAAAAGCAGCACAGCATAGGCAAGACAGTGGGGTCAGTCTGCCCTTTGATATAGACAGTAAGAGGGTAGATTGTCTGTATAGAATTTAAAAACAACTATAAAACACACAACAGTTATCCCTGTGTGTTGGTAATTCTAAAAAATGTCAGCGATAAAATACTATATCCTGAAAAAAAATCATTTGTTGGTTTAAATCCTATAATTGATGATTACTGTGAGTTTTGAGTGGTTACAATTCTGTAATTTTATATGGTCATTTAAGTTTTTATTTAGATTAAAATTTAAAATAACGTAATAGTAAGAAATAGAAAATGTACAATTATGCCTGGAAAATGCAAATTTTAGTTGTATGAAACAGTTTACTGAATTTCAATAATATCCTTAGAATTAAAATGCCTTACTCTATTTAATTTTACTGAATTGTTCATTATTGTGGCAAACCAATACATAGGTATTCATCATTTCCCTTTCACCAAAAAATAAGGAATTAAAATTATGAATCCATTATTTTATCACACTATGTCTTTTTATAATTATATAATGAAAATTCAAAGAAAAAATATCAATTTTTCTAGCTGTTATTATTCATTTTATTTTATAGTGACTAATGAAAATGTTTTGTAATAATATTGTTACAAAATGATTCACACTACTCTGTAAGTGTAAGATAGGTATAAATTTTATTCCCAGTTTTATAGATAAGAATACCTGAATGAAAGCTGGCAAGTGACAGAGGCGGATTTGCATGTAAAGTAGATTACTCTGGATGAAGCGGAAGGCAGACAGGAAGCAGGGAGATCAGTTAGAAGACAGTTCTGAAAGCCCACCCTAGTGGTCAAGCACGGAAGGGATAATTGCTTTGAGGGGCTTGGCAGCTTCTGTACAGGGCAATGACCTGCAAGTTTTTCTGTGTACAGTTTTTGTAATGTTTACACATAAGCACAAGGTTTCTGGTTTGCTGTTACCTCTAGGATATGATTGATGAAAAACCTCATCTCTAGGGAAAAATGTTTGTAGTGATTATGAGCCCAAAGTTATAAAATTGAAATATTGTAATTTCTTAGTCACAACACTGGTTTTCTAACTGCATTCCCATTCCTTATTTGATATAAATTTAATGAGGCAACTTCCAGAGCATAATATGATATGCAGGAAAATGTTAGTAGTTATTGTGCTGACCTGTGCTACACCATTAAGGAAAAAGGCTCCATATGAAGTTAAGGATAACATATTTTGCTAACTCTCCCAGGATTTCATGTACTGGCAGAACATGAAATGATCAGTTAAGGTGCTCTGCATTCTAACAATGCTATCGCCCTGCACTATGAGAACTTTGTGCCCCATTCTTCACTATTATTATACAAATAGCAGGACCTTTCTGGCTGTTACAACAGCATCCCCTTCTCCAGCAGCTAAAAATAATAGGAGACAAGGCAAATAAAAAATGGGGTAGAACGGTTGTAGATTTGGATCACTCAGTCAATTTGAAAACCCTGCTTCAATTCTGATTCTGTTGTGTTTGTTTTCTTTATCCGTAAAACAATGCATTATGCTGCTTTTTCCTTGGATTCTCCATTGTTATAAATTTAGGGGGCAAAACCAGATTAATATTTTATATGCCACTCAAATGGTAGGTTTTACTTGAAGCTTTAAATAAATAATGAATTGACTGACAGGTTCAGGGAGGAAAATAATCTTCAATTGACAGAAAAAGTATCATCCAGACTGTTGAGCCTAAGACTGGCTGAACATTTACCCATAGATCATTGCTCCATGGCATGCCTTAGGCCTCTCAATTCACTCAAAATTAGAATTTCTGCTAAGAATAGAGAACAAAACATTCATCAGGGCCTATTTTACGAGGGAAGCAGAATCTCTCGATGTTTCTGAAACCACTGATTGACATGCAAAATGTTTTACATATTTAATGTATACAATTGGATGAGTTTGGAGATAAATATATACCCGTGCAACCATCACTACAATCTATACTATGAACATATCCATAGCCTCCAAAAGTTTCCTCTTGCCCTCTTTATTTTGCAATAAAAGCACGTAGATCTCCCCTCTTAGAAAACATTTAAGTATACAATATTGTTAACTATAGGCACTATGCTGTACAGTAAATTTCTAGGACTTACTCATCTTGCATAACTGAAACTTTGTACCCTTTGACTACTGCCTTCCATCTTCCCTCCAACAAGCCCCTGGCAACCACCATTCTGTTCCCTGCTTCCATAAATTTGACTATTTTAGATTCCTCATATAAGTGTTGTCATGTGTTTTTTTTTTTATTCCTTCTGTGTCTGACTCATATCACTTAGCATAATGTCCTCCATATTCATCCAAGTTGTCCCAAATGGCAGGATTTCTCTCTTTTGTAAGACTGAATAATATTTCTTTGTACGTGTATACCACATTTTCTTTATCAACTCATCCATCAATGGATATTTAGATTGCTTTCCATGTCTTGGTTATTATGAATAATAATACAATAAACATGAGAGTGCAGACATCTCTTCAAGATCCTTATTTCAATTACTTTGAATATACACCCAGAAGTGGGATTGTTGGATGATATACTAGTTCTATTTTTAATTTGGGGGGAAACTGCAACATTTTCCACAGTAGCTCTGCCAACTTAAATTCACTAACAGCTTACAAGAGTTCCTTTTCTCCCCATCCTAGAAAATACTTGTGTTTTTTTGTTTGTCTGTTTTTTGATAATAGCAACCCTCACAGTTATAAAGTGATATCTCATTGTGATCTTGATTTGCATTTCTCTAAGGATTAAAGACATTGAGCATCTTTTCATATACTTCTTGGCTATTTGCATGTCTTCTTTGGAGAACTGCCTATTCAGTTACTTTGCCCATTTTTAATGGTATTATTTGTTTTTGGTTTTTCTATTGAGTTGTAGGATTTTCTCATATATTTTTAACATTAACCCATCATCAAATATATGGTTTGCAAATATTTTCTCTCACTTTGTAGGTTGCCTTTTCTTTTTGTCACTTATTTCCTTTGCTGTTCAGAATCTTTGTAGGTTAATGTAGCCCTAGTTGTCTCTTTTTGCTTTTGTTGCCTGTGCTTTGCTGTCATATTGAAGAAATCTTTGCCAAAACCACTGTCAGGAAGATTTCTCCTATGTTTTCTTCCAGAAGTTTTATGGTTTTAGGTATTATGTTTAAACATTTAATCCATTTTGAAGTGATTTTTTTTGTATGGTGTGAGATAAGAGTGTTCTTGTGGATATCAAGTTTTTCCAATACAATATATTGAACAGACCATCCTTTCCCCAAAGATCAGATAACCTTATCAAAGTAGATTTGTTTCTGAGCTGTCTGTTCTGTTCCACTGGTCTGTGTCTGTTTTTATGACAGTACCACACTGTTTTGATTACCATAGCTTTGTGATGTATTTTGAAATCAGGAAGTGTGCTGCATCTAGCTTTGTTCTTGCTCTAAATTACTTTGGCTGTTTGAAGTCTTTTGTGGCTTCATCTGAATTTTAAGATTTTTTTTCTTTTTCTTTAAAAAAATGCCATAGGTATTTTGATAGGGATGGCAGTGAGTCTGTAAATCACTTTGGGTAGTATGTACATTTTAACAATGTTAACTCTTCCAGTTCATGGACATGAGATGTCTTTCCACTTATTTGTGTCTACTTTAATTCTTACTGATTTGTTTTAAATAAGCCAAACTAAAGATCTTCATTTGCTAGTAATTATTTTGGGTGATTGCTATTCCACAATTAATTCCATGCAGATATAAGCAGAAAGCTGTCTTTTTGAGAAAAGGGTGAAAGTAACAGCTCATCTCAGAGAATTTTTCAGGAGAAAATGGACATAAATTCAAGGAAAAAAAGTAATTCAATTTTGATTTTAAGTTTGTACAGTCACACACTGCATAATTACATTTTGGTTTAGGGTAGACCACATAAAATAAAGCAATGGTTTGAGAAATAGGCTGTAAAATATAGTCTAGGTGTGCAGTAGGCTATACCATCTAGGTTTATACATGCTTTGATGTTAGCACAATGACAAAATTGCCCAACAATACATTTTTCAGAACATATCCTTTCATTAAGTGACACATGACTGTTTTTTGCAGTGTCCATGTTTCTGATCATTAGATAACTACTTAAGGTGGTGGTATAAACAAGTTGATCATAAAGCACAGATTTTTAGTCCAGTTCTCCTGTAAATCTATAAGTGAAAGTAACATGAGCATACTCTTTTCTCCTTACAGTAGGAAAAAATAAGTTGGAAAAGAGCAACACCTATCTAGAAAATGTGCTTTTTTTTTTTTTTTTTAACCAAAGATAAGAGTAATTCTTGAAGGTCACAGAGTTTGGCCTGACAATCAAAGCAAAAGTTAACATTGAAAATTCGGTATTTTATGCAAAATGTATCTGCTGGAAAATCCTCAATAAATAGTAGAGCCAATCACAAGCTGAACCTTTTTTTTAAGTTTTTGGTATGTATCTAGCACACTATTTACATTTAACTCTCTATAAACTTTAATTTAATGACTTTACCATTGCTGTGAGGAATGTCCACACAAGTCATCTAATGCAATGATTTTTCCTGAGTTGAAGAGAGAGCAGGGAGAAATGTATTAGAGTGCCCTGAAGATGTTTTCAACATAACAACCTCAGCATAATCCAATGTGCTCCTGCTCTGGTGTTTGAAATGTATGAACTCTCAGAGACCTAAATGAATACAGAGAAAGTAAGGACCCAAAGAAGTGAGATGATGATGCTTAATATAATTCCCCTAACTAGCTATGATTGTTACTTTTATGTGCCAACTTAACTGGGTTAAGGGATACCCAGATAGCTGGTAAAACAATATTTCTGGATGTGTCTGTGTGATGGTTTCCTGAAGAGATTAGCACTTGAATTAGCAAACTGTGTAAAGAAGATCCATCCTCACCAATTGGAGTGAGGATCATACATCTGTTGAGGGCCCAGATAAAACAAAAATGCAGAGGAAGGAATTTTCTCCTTTTTCTTGAGCTGAAACATCTTTCTTCTCCTTCCCTCAAACATTGGAGTTCCCCTGGTTCTCAAGCCTTCAGACTCCTGGATTTAAATCAGCAGCTTCCCTGGTTCTCAGGCCTTTTGCCTTGGACTGAGAGTTACACCATCATCTCCCCTCATTCTCAACATTGCAGGTGGCATATTGTGGGACTTCTCAGCCTCCATGATTACATAAGCCAATTCCCATGATGTCTGTTTTTATATATCTATGTATATCATATTGGTTCTGTTTCTCTGGAGGACCCTGACTCACACACAGCTGTATACTCAGATAACCAACCCATAATTCCTGAGGCAGTATTGTATGCTGAAGATTTGTAAGAAATACCCGCCCCCATCCAAGGCCAAAGGATGGACATAGAGACACGAGGTACAGTGAAGCGAAACTTTAATTAAGGCCTTGCAAATTTCAGGTGTCTGAAGGGCAGGCACATGGAAAGGGCTGTAGCAAGCAATTTATTCCCTAGTGCGAAAGTCCCTGCCCCCACTTCCTCATTGGCTGAGAGTACTACAGGATGCACAATATTCCCAGATGATGTCTAAGATAACTCCAATTTACTACCACCTTGTAAAAAAAATTCTTTGTCTGAGGGCTCAGGACAAGCCCATGAAAAAGTCTCCCTGAAACCCTGTAAAAGGAGAAACTCTAGGGAATGAAGAGAAAAATAAAAGGCTAGTAACTCATTACCATCTCAAGGTATCTGTTCAGAAACCTCCCAGGAATGGGCTGGACCAGTCAGACAACTTTGGGCTGAGCCTGAATTATTTCTGAAAATGAATCACTTAGATTATTTTCTTACAAGATTGTGGGACATGAAGTCAGACACTTTGGGTTCAAATCCCAGTTCTGCCTTATGTTAACTACACAATATTTGGAAATTTACTTAGCATCCCAATAATTCAGTTATCTTATGTTTTACTGGAGATAATAATAGGAACTATTCATTATAAAGCTGATGGGAAGATTATGTTTCTATATGTAAGAGATTAGATAGATAATAGATAGATATTAAAACAATGTCTGGTACATAGTAAATGCTGTGTAAATGTTAGTTGTTGTTAATATGTTCAACCCCAGGTAGAAAGTGCTATAATGGGGAAATAAACATTCTAGAGGGAATAGTAAGATGGCTTTGGCTACAGATGGAGAAAGAACAGGAGGAAGTCTGTCTATCAATGTCAAGACAAGCCTTCCTACCAGACTGCATTTTTCAAAATAGCAGTGCTAGAAACAAATAGTCCTTAGAAGTGTTCTGTTGGTCTCTATGGTATTATTAAAGAGTTTGAATTTTTTGTTAACATTACATAATTGGGAGATTTCACATTAATGTCCAGATCATTTAATGCTTAACACCTTCCTCTTTCACTTACTCTTCGATTACCTTCCACAACAATAGATCCTCTTGGATTCCTCTTCCTTTATTGGCAGCTGCTTCTCAGACTCCTCTTTCTAGCTCCACCCCTCCCCTAACCACTAATTGTGGGAGTGCCCAAGGTTGAGTCTTTGACTCTCTTCTCATTTCTATCTTAATCATTCCTGTGTGCAGATCATTCAGTTCCAAGGCTCTAAGTATCATCTATGCACTGATGATTCCCAAATGTAAGTTTTTAGTTTGGTCCTCCCACCCCTGCCCCATTCCCCATGCTTCAGCCTCATTTTTCCAATTTCCAACTTGATAGCTCCATTTGGATGTCCTATGGGCAAGTGTCCTAGCCAGTGTTATGCGGAAAGACGATCCTGTGCAAGGACCAAAGTGCAAGCACTGGGCAGTGAGGGTGAAAATAAAAGGGACTTGAGGAAAGAAAAATAAAGTGAAGTGTTTTTCTAGGGTGACAATAGCTAACAATATTATATTTTAAATTTCAAGATAGCCAGAAATGAGGATCTTGAATGTTATAACCACAAAGAAATGGTAAATGTTTAGGTGATAGATATGCTAACTATTCTGACGAGATCATTATACAATATATGCATATATTGAAACAACAAATTGTACCCCATAAACATATACAGTAAAAAATAATTTAAAAAGTACTTGCACATTTGAGCACATTATTTAATCCCACATTCCTCAGTTTCCTTATCTGTAAATGAGGATGATATTTACCTATAAGTTTTAGTTGCCTGTAAGGACTGTTTATGATAAACAGTTGAATACCCGTTATAAAAAATGTGCTGCATTTCTCACTGCCTGTTATTGCATAACACTAAACTCCGGAGTCATAGAAAATTGCTCATGAAACGTTTTTACTGCATGTGTGGGGATGGTTACAAGAAGTAATTACACTGCAGAGTAGTTCAAGGGACAGAATCTGCTTGGTTTACTCCCAGAGAGAGGGGACCCCCTCTTACTTCTGGTCACTTGATCTCTCAAGGTGCCATCATCAAAGTTTTTGGGTGTGACTTGGTGTTTCATCCAAGTTTAAAAGTGGAGGGGTGCTCCAGCACAGGTAGGTGAAAACTAGGGACAAGGAAGAAGCAGCCAGCTGAAGGCACCTGAGAAAGTGTGCAGGTTTAAGCACAATAGATCATCTTAAAATTAACCTATCCAAAACTATCTTCCCTCCTGATCTGTAACTCCTTTCAAAACCTTTCGCATCTCAGATACAGAGTTCCAATCCAAAACTTTGGAGTCACCTTTATTTCCTTTCTTTCTAGCACTCTCCACATCTAATCCCACAGTCAATCCTCAAGGCTCTGCCTTCAAAATATAACCAAGATAATACATATCCCTAGTTTAAGGCCATGCCGCTACTTATTTCCTTTGCAAAGTTTGTTTCCTGCTGCACTCATATACGGTTTCCTTCCTTACCTACTTTCAGGTCATTTCTCAAATGTTACATTCTCAGTAAGGCCTTCCCTGACCACCTTTTTACAGTGGAGTTCCTGTTTCCCTCAGAACTCCCGGTTCCACTTCCTCACTTCTCACCATCTGATGTAGTATGTGACTTAATTATATACTGATTTATTCTCTCACCATGTACATAAGCTCAGTAAAAGCAGCACTTTTTGTCTGTGTTGTTCACTCAGATTCTCGCTATCTAGAACAGTCTCTGGCGCATACGAGATTTGTAATAAAGATTTGAATGATTTCCAGCATCTCTGAAAAACAAACTAGAGGTTCCAGTCTAACCAGGTCCACGTTTTCACATGTGACTCCTCAGCTGGAGTGAGTAAATCCCATAACAAATCCCATGTGGCTACCTCACTCATGAGCACCTCAACAGTCCCAGGGTATTGAGCTGTGTGCTCTTGGAAGAAATTTGCTATGTCCTGAGATGGTTCCTGGAGTTTCTCCTTCATGTGTACCTGCTCACTTTCATCTTTCACTCTTTGGGACCATCAGAGAGTATGGCAAATTTAAAAACATCCTGGGCAGGAAGAAATCAGTTTCTGCTTAGTGTCTGAGCTGCAAGTCAACCTGCATAAAGACACTTCTTTTAAAATGATTAAATCCCATCTCCCTCCAATATCTATATATGTGGCAATTTGAAAACGTTACCACTACATCAGTTCATAGCCACTGTATTAGGACATTTCTGTTGCTTGTAACAAAATACTTGGAACTGGGTAATTTATAAAGAAAATGAAATTTATTGCTTACATTTGCTGAGGCGGGGATATCCAAAGTCCATCTGGTGGTGGCAACAGTGACCCAGGGGTCTCACATTGCAAGACGGTAGAAGCAGAAAGAGCAGAGAGAGCAAGAGTGAGATGATTCTCTTCTAAAACCCTCAGAACCACACCCCTGACCACCATTTTTAATCCATTCACTACTGCACGGTCCTACAATCCAATCACCTCCTCAAGGTTCCACCTTTCAATGACCATAATAGGATTTTCCACCCTCGTAATAGTCAGAGTGGGGGCTAAGTTTCTAATACAAAAAACTTGGGGGACACAATTCAAGCTTCAGTGAGTTTTGGGGGGACATAGTTCAATCTACTTCACCCACTCTGATCTCTGCTCTGCTCTCGAAACCCCAAGACAAGAGCATTGGCCACTACTTTTCCCTCTACTTCCTCCTACCTCCAACTGGTCACTAAATCTCATTAAATTATTACTTTCAAAATAGCTCCTGACTGTATTTCTTAGTGTTTCCATGACTGCCTTAGTTTAGATCTTCGTTTCTTTCTTGCGTGATTGCAGCTGCTTCCTGAATGAGATCCTTGCCTCTAACTCAGCAGATTTTCTTACTCTTCCTGTTCAAGCCAGAAAATTAAGAGTCATCCTTGTCTCCTTCCTCTCCTTCATCCAATATTTCTAAGTTACCACCAAATTTTGCTAATTTTACTTCCTAAAATAACTTCTGAATCATCTCTACATCTTCCTAATCTAGGTTATCTTTATCTCTCTCCTGAATTACTGCACCCGCTTCCTAATTGATCACCCTACAGTTTCTTTTGCTTTATCTGCCTCCAAACAATCCTTGGCATTGCAGCCAGAGTAATCTTTTAAAAGTATACTCTTTCGTTACAAAATTTTTTTAATGTTCCTGTCCTGCATAAAAATCCTTCTATTGATAGCCATTGCCTTAAAGATTAAGATGAAATTCTTTAATGGGTTCTGTAAAGCCTTCTTGACTCAACCCATCCTGCTTTTTAAATTTCATTTTGGACCACTCTTCCCCTTAATCTCGCCTCATCACTTATGCTGGGCTTCTCTTGGATTCCTTAAAAAGCCATGCTCTCTGCCTTCTCTATTCTTGCCAACTCCTCTCTTGACCTAGCTAAATCTAACCAATATATCCACTTAAACATCCCTTCTTCAGGAAAGCCTATTTTGTCAAGGTTGGATTCCCTTGTTTTGCATTCTTATAAACCCTTCCATTTCTCTCTCATAGCACTTTGCACACTTGTACTGTTTACACAATTACTTATAAACATGTTTAATTCTGTCTTCCCAGTAGCCTCTAAGCTCCATGGGTACAGAGCCCACTTCTACTCTACACAGCTCTTTTTAACATCTGCTAGTGCCTGGCACGTAGTAGATGTTAAAAAAATTTGAGTGAGTGATTTATTTTTGTTTTATTCTTTAAAAACATTGAAACTACCTGACCAAAACATGCATAGAGATGACTGATCTTCTAAAATACATAGTAGATTTTATTCCCCCTGTGCTTTATGTCCTTTAATGGCTCCTCACTTCCAAAGCCTAAAAGCTGACTCCTCGGTCTGGCATAAAAAAAATAAAATAAAATAAAATAAAATAAAATAAAATAAAATAAAAAACTCAGCGCCTTTCCAACATCATATCTCCTTACCCTTTGAGACGCTCTTGTGATTCAGAGTTACTTAGAGTTCCCCAAAAATAGTTGTCAAGCTATTTGACATTTTCTTCTCTTTACTATCCTTATAACACTCTTCATTTTCTTTATCAACCTGGAAAATTTACCTTTTTCAATGAATCTCTCCCTGAACTCCTAAGTGAGAAAAATTGGATGCTGATACCTCCATGTTTCCAGAACATGCTGCTTACATATTCCTGTGTTTTAGCATAAACTATTAGTTTAAAAGAATTTTTCACCTTCTCAGTAACCTAGAGACAAGAACATGGTCTCTTTCTACATTCCTGGAACATGTGCAAAATCCGTAAAAGTTATTTGAATCTCTGGATGAGTGAATGAAACCTATCATCCCTGAATGTACCTAAACTCTTGTCCAAAAAGAAAAAAAAAAAGTATGATGTTAGAATATTAACTAAGTAATTTTCTTCTCTATGTAACACTGTGTTAAAATCTATTGCCAGGAAAATATCATGTCTTCTAAAGGGGTGGTTAATATGTTTAATCTTTTAAATAAGGGAAACTACATAAAATTACTGTGGTTCCTGAGGTGCCCTGGGATACTCAATTCCACTGATAAGAATGATTTTCATTTAAAATATATTTTTCTCTTTCCCATAGTGTGGATTTCTTCTTTTTTTTTTTTTTCTTCTTCATTCTTTTGTTTCATTGACCTCTTTTGTATATGTTTTTTGTTGTTGTTGTTGTTGTTATGGCAATTTCTAATTATCTTGATAAAGAGAAGAATAAAAAAAAAAAGATCATTAAATTTCTTTCACATTCCATCATTATATGATGCAAGAAAATTAAGTTTTCTTATATTGGAGATAATACAAATAAGTTAAATGATAATTACAAAGAAAAAAAAGTGCTTCTTAGGAAGAGGTCCTCTTAGGCATACACAGTATTTATAAAATATATTCACATTCTATCTACTTCTGAATAGACTTAAAATTTACAGTGTCCTCCATAACTTTACACTCACTACTTTTTATAAATGCACATGGTCTCCTCTTTTCTTTATTAAGGTCTCTTTTCTCCCCCAAATCTTCACAACATAAGTAATGCAAAGGGCTTTTAGGTTATAAAAAAGGCAAAAAAAACATGTTACATGCAGGCTTTGTTTTGTATTTTGGTAGTTGTGTGAGCTTGGGCATGTTATTTTATATTTTTAGCCTCAGTTTCCTTATATGTGTAATATGTATGTGCTATTATCTGTTCCACTTCACAAGGCTGTTAAGACAATCAGATGGGCTCTCCATAGATGAATTATCCTTAAGTGTAAGCTTAAATGTATAGTACGTCATGGCTTAATTTCAATACACTAATTAACATTATCAATTACTATCAATGGACATAACTATTTCCATCATGAAGTGAATATTACCTGCAACACTCGGTCCATCCATTTGCCCCTGGGTCATTGTAAAAGTGATATCCTGGTGCTATGTTTTGAATATGGTTTGTTTCCAGCAAAGGCTTAAACTCCAAGGTAATGGTGTTCAGAGGTGGTAGGACCTTTAAGAGGTACCTGGGTCATGAGGGATCTGCCCTCATGAAGGGATTAATGTTATATCCTGTCAGTTCTTGCTCTCATGGTACAGGGTTAGTTGCCGCAGGAGCTGGTTGTTACACAGCATGGCCACCCCTGTGTTTTGTCTTTTTTATAGTGCCTGCTTGCCACTCTTGTGTGCACTCCTGCCACTGATGCCATCTTTCATGTCATGATGCAGCATGAGGACCTTGCCAGGAGGCCACCCACCGTGAACTTCCCAACCTCCAGTACCGTGAGCTAAATAAAACTTTTTGTTTTATGTTTTTTAAATAAATTACCCAGTCCAAGGTATTCTGTTACAGCAACAGAAAACAGACTGACCCGTCCAGAATTTATATACTTAGTCATAGTATAACAATTCATTACTTATCTTTTCCTCCTTCCAATGTGCTTCGCATTACTGGGAGCCTCTCATTTCTTCCTCGCCACCGCCATCTAGGCTCTCTAGGTAGATTCATGCACTCATCCCTTTACTCACTTCATCACAAGTTCCATGAGAACAGGAATCTGATCTGGTTCTTTAGTGATCAGAAGAGTGCCTGGCATAGAGTAGGCACTCAATAAATATTTGTTGAGCAAATTGGATAAATTAACTATTCATCTAACACATACCACAGCACTAAAATATAATGGTGAAAAAGATGGTTAGATCCTTGCTTTTCCAAAAATTTTACTCCTACTTGAATTGATGGAGGAAAAACAGTTAACAAGAAAACAAATGAGCAAAGGTAATTATTTCAGATAGTGACAACAGTGATGTGATAGAGTGACCGAAGATGGCAAGGGCAAATTAAATCCGGTGGTCAGGAAAGGATGGCAGGTTGATAGAGGTGACATCATTTTTGCCAAGAAGAAAGGAGCCCTGGGAAGATGATGGAGCACAGTGCTCCTGGCAGAGGGAATGGCAGGTGCAATCTTGACTGCTGGTTGACTTCCTGGTTAAGATTCTAAAAGTCATTTCAGGTCTAGGCTCCCTTCCTTGGTTAAGGCATCTCGACAGAGATATAGCCACATAACAATTCCCATGTTGGCGCAGCTGGGAAATCTTTCCATCCATGTATGCTGACCTTGTGGGCCACTTCCTCTGGACACAGCCCAGCCATACTGCATATGACTATATTTGTGTGTGCTTATGCAATTTTATGTACTTCAAAGAATCGCCAGCAAGACACTATCTGCTGACCTCTAACATAACCTAGTCCTTGTTATCTGGGCGGTGCTCCAGAGCAAGCTTTCTCAGCCTTGACCCTATTGACATTTGGGGCATTTTTAAGATTTAGAAGCATCCTCAACTTCTATGCACTAAATGCGAGTAGCACCTCCCACATACACGCCCACAGTGATGACAATCAAGAAATCACTATGTGTCCCCAGAGGGGCAAAATTGCCCTCTGTTATAAACCACTTCTCTGGAGAAAAAAACATCAGTGGCATTTCCTGCATTAAAAAAAAAAAATAATAATACAATACAATACAAAACAATGCAATGCAATACAATACAATACAATACAATACAATACAATACAATACAATACAATACAATACAATACAATACAATACAATACAATACAATACAATAAAAGGCTTTCTGAGTGATCTCAAGGCACAGTATTTACTTATTCTGCTTTATAGAGGTCACTTCGAATTTTACCAGTCACCAGGTGTGCTGTACAGGTTTGACTACCAGCGTCTGAATTCCTTTCTCTATATCCAGGAGCTAATCTTTGAAAATCATATCCTATTTCTGGAATTCTGTTGCCTCATGTCTAGAATGAAAGGCAGGACTAGATGATTTGAAGAAGCCATCCACTCAAAATGTTTAATGATTCATGAAAACATAATCCTAAGATCTTCAGTGTTATTGACAGGCTCATGATTTTCACAATTTATTGGGATTTGAGGCACTTAGGCTACTAGTATCTACATAGACTAAAATTTATGCCTTGTCCCTCTTTAACTATTAAGTTCATTCATTTTTTTTAATATTGTTTAGAAGGGCTTCAACTGTTTTCTTTTTGTTCTTGAAAAGAACCATTTCGT
The DNA here is from genome assembly GCF_027409185.1 of Cynocephalus volans. NCBI lineage: Eukaryota > Metazoa > Chordata > Mammalia > Dermoptera > Cynocephalidae > Cynocephalus > Cynocephalus volans. The sequence continues at coordinate 17,103,330 of NC_084468.1, forward strand.
GTTTCAAGCTAAAGAATCTAGTAATATAATGTTTAAGACATCTTTTATGTGCTTTATTTTTAATACATGATAAAAACAATGTACTATTTTAAGTGGGGTAAATATCAAGCAGGTGTTTGTTTTCTTTCATTAATTCACACAATTATGTAATATGTATTATTGAGCACTTAGTTTCAGGAAATGGATAGGAGGGAAATATAGAAACATACTGGCCCTGCTAGTAAGGAGCTGATAATTTAATGTGTGCTGTAGACATTGGCAATACAAAGTGAAAAGTGCTACAGATCAGGGAGTAAAGAGTGGTAAGGAAGGAGAAAGAAGAAACATTAATGAAGACATACTGTCACTTTTAGGATATATATATATATTCACACTATTATAAATATACACACTATGTACATACATATGCTATGCACATATAGTTTATATATACAAACACAAAGACACATATATGCAGTATATACATATAGGAGTGTATGCATATGTACATATTCAGCCCCAAATATTGTAAACATTCTATAAACAAATTCCAGGGCCAGATGCAAAGGTAGTCAAGTTAAAATTTGGTGTAGGAATGTGGATATGCACTTACACCTTTGCATATAATGTTTCAGTGCACTTGTTTAAACAGTCTTGTTGGACCAAAGCATCGCCACAATATTCAAGCAAAAGTAAAAGGAAAGAACAGCAACAAGAACAGCTTGCAAATCACCTGAGTGTTTATTCTGTGCAGTGATGCACATCAAGGAATCTGGAAGCACGGAACTCAATAAAGTAGTTTTTCAATTTTCCAGAAGCAGCAGGAGGAGAGACCAAAACCAGAACAAAGAGATCTGGGTGTCAGTAAAACTGTGAAACCCTTTAATGTGGAATTATATTTCCTGAAAACATACGCATTCAATAAAGTAAAGATATTTAATTGCAATTTGCACAGCATCCATTTAAAAGTTAATAATTAGCCATCAGGAGAACAACGCTTTCCAAAATTATAATAAAATGTGTCATACTAAAAACTTTAAGGAGTGGGTGAGTGGTTTCATTTTGTTTCAGGGTCACAATTGGCTTCAATGTGTAACCTCCCGAGCATTACAGCACAGAGGCTTTTGTGCAAAGTGAATATAGCACCAGGTCAGCCCCACTCAATCACTGTTCAATAGGCTTCCTTCAGATAGTACAATGGGCCTCAAATTAATCCAAGAAAAACAGTGTGACGCCATTTCAGCTGAAGGATTATCCCATTGAGAGCTTAAATTTCACTTCTCTCCACACTCATTTTCACGTTTTAATTTACAGTCCGTTTGTAGATTCCCCCAATAATGATTTAGCTGTTGAGTAATGTTGCTCAAGATCCTTTCATTGCATATAATATCCCCTTTGTACTTTATAAGGTCCATCTCCTCTTCAGCTAGTAGTGTTCAACCCTGTAGAATACAGCCCATATGAGCTAAAGACCTGATAATTCCCAGTCCATCAGTTAGTCATTCATTCCATCATTCAGTCCAATAATCAGTCAACAGTATATGCGCAGAACCACGGTGTATGTCATACCCAAACATCTTTTCTGATGGGGTACAAATAGTAGTGGAAGTTTACAAAAATACATAGCATTGGTGAGGATGAACTCAAAGTCACTCTTGCAAACCCTAACGGTGGAAATAATGGTTATTATTATTGTTGATTCCCATACAACCGGTCCATCCTAAGTAACTAGTCAAGTCAATTATGGTAATCCATCTTCCCTTACAGGGATTGGTTGGGAATGGGCAATGTCAATCTGGCCAATGACCAGAGAAGTCTGTAAAGGCTTCTGTGAACAACTTCCTTGTTTTATGAATGGGGTGTTGGGCCTTGCTGTGCCCAGAGGAAGCACTTAAAGCTGTTACAGCCACCTTACTATCTGCCTGTGTGTGACATCAATGCCAAGAAATATAGATGGAAGAGATGGAAAGAACGTGAGTCCTTAATGATTTTGAGTCTTATCAGTCAAGGATTGGAGACTGGCCTACCCTTAAAAATTCTATTTTTTTTTTTTCTTATTGTTTAAGCCAGTTTGAGTTGATTACACTATTTTGATAATGATGCTTCAATTTGCAAGGAGTTTTGCTTGCAAACTGAACCATCATAATCAAAATAGTATGATTTGGTATTCTTTCTCTGCAGGAGAAATTTCCTATGTATAAATAATCTTAAAATGCTTGTATATTTTGCCACACTTAAGTGACATTCAATGAATTTTTTCCTGACTAAATAATCAAAAATGCATATGAAGTTTTAAATATGGAGGACTATCATTGTCTTCTATGATAGTTAAAAACTTGAAACAACAGAAATAACCAAAAACTAGAGAAATGGTTAATTTCAGCACGTGATTCAATAGAGCAAACTATTAGACATTTATTAAATATTATGTTTTCAAAGAATATTCAGTGATATAAGAGATGGTCGTGTTAAGTATCAAGTGAATACAAAAACAAAAACTGAATAGAAAAGGACATACTAATGCTAAATCTATCCAGTCACTTCTAGAGCATTCTGGCCACTTGCCAGGCACAAGGCTGAATGCATTATGTGGATCATGTCATGTGATTTTCCCAGAAACCCTACGCAGTAGGTGCTCCTATTATCCCCGTGTTACCGATGAGCAAACAGGTTTTGGAGATTGTATAACTTGTCCGAGATCATATAGCTACTAAGCAATAAATTGGAATTTGAATCCTGAGAGTTATCTTTCTCTAATATATTTAAGATAAACAGTGTCTGGCTCACATCCACTTCTTCTTATTTATTTATTTATTTATTTACTTATCTATTTACTTTTATTTACTTTTTATTGTATGTATCTGTAGAGTACCACAGTGAATATCAATACCTGTGTGCAATATGTGATGCTCAGATCAGGATAATTAGTATATTCAACATTATACAGTGTCATCATTTTTTGTGGCCGTTTGCCCATTTCTCTGTACCGTCTCCTTCCTCCTCCACCTTTCCCACCCCTGGAGGCCTCAATTCTGTTCTCTCCTTTTGAAAGTTCAATGATTTATTGTGATTGCTGTATCTTATTTATTTATTTATTTATTTAATTATTATTATTATTATATATATTTTTTATTTTAGCTCCCACTTATGAGTGAGAACACGGGTATTTCTCTTTCTGTGCCTGGCTTATTTCATTTCACATAATTTTTTCTGAGTTCATCCATGTTGCTGAGAATGGCAGAATTTCATTCTTTTTAATAGAAGAGTAGTATTCCACGGTGTATATACACACCACGTTTTCCTTATTCAGTCACCTGTCCATGGATATTTAAGTTGGTTCCAATTCTTGTCTATTATAAATGGAGCTCAGATAAACATTGGAGTACATGCATCCCTTCAGCATGATGATTTCCAGTCCTTTGGGCACACACCCAGTAGCGGAATTTCTGGATCACACATCCACCTCTGAATTAGCCTGTTCTGTGGCTGGCTTTCCCTGGTCTCTGGATCACTCCCAGGACTCTTAGATGGTCCTAAGTTCTCCTTTATCTTTGCTGTATATCAGCATCTCTGCCATTCCCCAATGCCTGGTGATAACAAGACCCCACTTTCAGTCTTAATCAAATCACTTACTTTCCCACGGTTTTATTGACATAAGGCTGTTGTGAATAGATCATGTTTAATGAAATGCTGAAATAAACTGAAAAAAATATTTATCACTGAAACAGAAATTTATAAGTTAAAAGTAAATATTTCTGTTTTTCACAGTTTCTTACCATTCCTGCCATGGGAAGATGGATGTCTCTTTCCCTCCAGCTGGGCATTCTGCCACATTGCTGAGACTCTTTTCTCTCCACCTCCTCTCTCCCCAACTTTCAACTACCAACCAAATCTCACTTCCTGTTATCGTTCTGTGCAAGGCATCCCAGCTAGGTCCTGGGTGCATTGTTGCATACTCCTTAGATACTGTTTTATTTTTCAAGTAGAAGAGGACAGCATCTTCTAGCATCAAAACTTTAGAATACCAGAAACCAAAGAAGCTTAAAATCCTTCTCCTTAACACTATACTAAGCACATTTCAGGCACAAGTTTCAAAAGAGTAAGCCTTTTCTTTATTGTTTGTACACTTTCTAGATTTCCAAAGTAAAGTTTATTTTTTGAATTAAAAAATAACTCTAATAAATAAAATCAGTGACTTATTTTACTATAAAATGCCCTTTTATCCTTCTAATAGTGAGTTTACTAAAGAAAGTTGTGTTGTCAAACAGAAAGGACATTTTTTGGGGAGAGGGAGGAGAGGGAGGAGGGAGGGAGGTTTTTGGTAAGGGGCAACAAAAATCAACCACAATGTATAGCAACAAAATAAATTTTTTTTAAAAAAGAGAAATACTCGCCCTCCTACATAAAATTTTAGACATACAAAAAAAAAGAAAGTTGCGCTGTCCCATATTTGCTCTTACCCAGCTTCACAATTTAGGTGAATTTATTTATCTTTTCTCCTCTCGGCTTTTTCCCGTAGGAGAAGAGTTGCCTTCTATATCTTTTCCGTACCTTCTCCCCTCACTCATTGGCCATTTTATTTTCTGCTGTAGCTCAGGGAACCCAATAATGAAGCCTTTTATAATTCAGCCAGAGCTGCCGTATCCTGTCTCCAGGATTTCCAGTTATTTACACCCAAATCTCCAATGAAACATACCTTACTAGTAGGATTACCATACAATGTATCATTCAAATTGAGACAGTTTTGAGAGTTTAAGGCAATGCTATTAATAATTGTACCTGAAAACCAGGACTGTTCAGTCAACTAGAGACTTACTGTCAACCTTTATTAGGGGAGGTTCATGTTTTCAGACTTTCCAATTCAAAGAAAACTAAAATAAAGTAAAAATGGGTTTTAAATGTTAACCTTTGAAATGAACACTCAAAGTTTATCCTGGGTCCTTCAAGCTTCATGAGATAGGTGGCGGAAGAGAATATTACTTGAGATACTTCTGTGCATTAGGTATAACATGCTGTGTTAGATGCATTGTAGACATTTCCTCTTGTTTTCACCAGAAACTTCCAACCTAGTGTTATCACCATTTCACAATTGATTCGTCCACAAAAGACAAATATGAGACAGAGGAATCTCTTGGTATCTCTCCCATCACAATCTGCTGGCAACAATTGACTCTCTCCAGAAGCAAGGAAGGACTGTTCTTTAAAGCCACAATTTACTCTCATCTTTTCCTTCTTTATCTACTGGAGCATAATATCTGGCCTCTTCTTATTTTCTAATATCAGTGTCTTTGATCTAAAGTCTTCTATTCTAATGCATATTTAATATTTGTTTCAGAAGTTCCCTCTTGAGTGCATATTCAATATTTGAGTTACTCAAATGCAAGTAGCACATACATATCTTATTGTTTACTGTTTATACAGCAATTCTTTGTTTCTTGGATTTGATTCCTTATAAAGGAGGAGAAGGAGCAGAGGATGTACCACATTCTTTTCTGGAACTCACAATTTATAAGAAGAGTTTGTTGCTCTTGAAAAATTCTTTAACTAAAGGCATCCACTACCCAGAACTGCAGCAGCAGTAAGTGGCTTGTCTTCATGAAAGGAAATAACCACGGTCCAAATGGAACAACCTGAGGGACTGAGAGCAGTTAACTTGTTTTCTTTAGCTTTTCCATTTTGCATTTCAATTAATTTTCCCTCTAATGGAAATCTAACAAGGAAATAGAATGGTAAATCCATTTTATTTAAACAAAATTATCTAGGGAAAGAAAAAAAAAGAGTACAGATGTAAAAGTGAGCAGACCATATACTTAATTAATATTATTAAAATATAATGTACTTCAACTGGAGCGTAGAAATCTTACCCCTAGGCAGAATAAACAATCTGATATTAGGAATCCCCAAATAAAAGTGCCATACACACTCACATATACATATATGCAGTCTTCAATATAAGCTAAGTGCAATTTTAGCTTAAGGAGGACAAACATTTTTTTCTCAACCATACACATGTAGACAAATCAATTATTTGTCTACAATGTATTAAGAGCCTATCATGTGCCACATACTATGAAGTACTCTAGAGATTAATATATATATATATACTATTCTCTAAGAACTTAGATTTTAGTGGGAGACATGTACAGAGTAATTGATTTCAATTGATTTCAGATTAAATAATTGGATGTTGATGGAAGAATATTACACAAAGAAGAATTTAACTGTCCTCTTTAAACTACATCCAAAATAAAAATAGGCAAATTTTATTGCAAGCACAAAAAATATTCTGAAAATGCTTTCTCTAATTCTTTAAAATGTATTCCATCTATAATCTTTACTTGTTCATTACTCCCTGGGAACTTATATCAGGCTTTGAATATGTGGGAAAAAAATACATCTAGGAACAAATGGACCAGAAATAGTAAAACAGTAAGAAGTTTACCTAAATTAAATATTTATGCAGCAACAATATAATATAAATTCAGTATATGTCAAAAAATAAGTAGTTAATATGAAATCATGGACAAGTCTTGCAGTTCTACCAGTGTGTGAAATTGAATGATGCAAAATATTAGAAGTGTTAGCAGTTTTAGTAACATTCATTAAATCTACAGCATCTTGTGATGTATATTGCTGTAGACTTTTATGTATTTTAGGCGGGCCTTTTACATACTGAAAAAAAAGCCAGCATTTTACATCACCTCAAAATGTAATAAGCACTTCCAATGATGAATGAAAAGGAAATTCACAGTTCGATATATTCTAAAAAGTATTTTAGTTTCTTTATGAGTTTTAGAAAGGTATGTATAACAACTGTTGATTATCTAATAAGGAATTAAGAGATTTTTAAGTTTGTGAAAATGTGAGAATCTGCCATCTTGTGTTAGGGATTGAATGGATATTTTTTCATTCCAACATCAGCCATGACTACCATCTGCCTCATAACTATTGTTGAAGATGAAACAAGGAAGTAATTGCTATGTCTATAGTAAGAACATGTAAGTGGCATTGCCATTACAGCACATCCTCTCTATGCTCCTTTGGGGGAATTTCCTTCTGTTCTTAATTGTTCTTCTCCTTAACAACTGGTTTGCTTTTATTTGATAGATATTTTAAATTTCATAAACTGACTAGATTTCCCTGTATGCATTAGCTGCAAGAAAGCAATATAACTTTAAGGCCTACTGTGAGAATTTGGAATAGGGATTGAATGTAGGAAGCATTAATTGGTTGCCTGAAAGATGACTTAATTTGTCCCATAAATGTGTTTTGTTTTGCTTTGTTTCAGTAAACCATGTTTGGACAGAAATTTCACAAACACACAGAGAGAAACACACACACACACACACACACACACACACACACACACACACACACACACACACACACGACTCTAGCAACAGTAGGAGAAATTTTATAGGAAATAATTGACCAAAGTCTCCAGTACCCACATTGTCTCCTATTGGCCCAACTTGATAATTTATATCATTTGCCTGTTTTTCATTAATTATTTGGTTTTGCACCCTTCACTCTTTGGTGTATATTTTTCTCATTTCTGGATCCATTTCATGTTATTATTCTTGTTTGTTTTCATTTTGCCTCTCGCCTTTCTATAAGTGATAACGCTTTTCTGTAGTTTAATAGTTTTCAATCCTAGTACAAGTTGAGAAATGAATAAGAGAAACAAATGCTGATTAAGTCTGAGTTAATCTATTAGGTGGTTAAGTATTATCTTTCCTTGTTATATTGTATTTACTATTTGTTTATTTTATATATATTTTTAGCTATGTCAAATACTTTTTAAAATGAGCTAGGGACTGTTATAAAGTCAACTTAACTTTTTAAAAATCAAATTGGTATCAATGCTATCTTTGAACATTCCCACAATATTCACCACATAAGCCCATTTGGCTGAAATGTGGTCAGAGAAAAGTAAACAAATGCATGAGTACATAATTTCTTATTTAACTAAATTTCCAGATAACACAAATAATCATTTGGTTGTGAGCAATTCAGAAGCCAAGCTTAGCTGTTTATAGCTGCTTTGAGGTCTGAAATGGGTGCTGCTAACTTCCTCTTGAGCACTTGGTACTTGCTGTTTCAGACTCTTTTCAATGCTGCTATTTATTGAGCCCTTTCTATATTTTGGGAACTATAGTAGATGCTTAACATATGTTATTTCATTTACTCCATTCTATAACCCTGGGAGTTATTGTCTTCCGTTTACAAATGAGTCCACCGAGATTAGAGAGGGCAAGTAACTTGCCCAAGTCCATGTGGGTAGGAAGTGGCTCAGTCAGGACTGATCCCAGGTTGAGTTGCTCTTCACCTCTTCCAAATTTGTTAGTTACCTCTGGGATAGGAAGGTTCTCATCTTAAAGAGCTGGCAAGAGTATATGCATATCTAAGTCTCGTACCAGTGACTGGAAGCTGCCAAAGTGGGCTGCTCTTATGATGAAATTCTAGCAAAAACAGAATTGATAGGAGTAGAGCAGGCAAAAGACAAAAGGAAGTTTTATTTAAAAATAAAGAATGCACTCATCACTCATGTGACACTCCTGAGTTAACATGCTCCTCGGCCCTTTTCCCCTCATTCACTACGTTTTCGCCACAGTAGCATTAAAAATCTCCTTGCCTCAGGACCTTGTTATATACCCTGTGCCCATTAGGCTTGTCACTGGCTTATTCCATGCTTTGTTCTTCCATCATCAGGATCCAGCTTAAATGCCATGCCAATGAGAGTAGGTTTCCCTCACCAACTAATCTAAGACACCTTCCTCTTCTCCCAGTTATATTCTATCCTATCATACTGTTTATTTTCTTCGATGTATTTATCAAACTTTGAAATAGTGTTTTAATTAATTTATTTTTGTAGTTTTGAGGTTTGTTTGTCTATAGCAGCTCTCTGATGCTTTCTGTTTGTTTTACATCTATTTTCTATTTTTCTTATAATTGCATTGTGATTTTTGAAAATTATCCCTCACTTTTTTTATAGTCTTGGTGGAAATTTCTTTTAAGGCACCTTAGCTGAGAGGTTGGGATATAACCCAGCTCAATTATAATTCCTCTTTCTGGAATTTGAGTCTCAAAGTATTTAGAGACAAAAAGGTCTGGAGTCCATTTATCCCAACAATTCCACTCTGAAGAGACTCTCACTTAGTTTGTTATATAGATCCTGAGAAGAGCCATAGTTTCTGTACTAATTTGTTCCTTAGCTGTTTTTGCTTGTTTGTTTAACTTTAGGTTAATCCATATCCTTTTAGTACATTATTTTACTTTTTGGTGTAAGCTAAATAGAATCAGCACCTGTGGTTATATTGCTGTTTCTGCAAACCAAAATATAATCTCTATGAGAAAAAAGACCCTGTTTTGTTCACTGAACATCTGGAAAAGTGTCTGATAATTAGTGTGCATTTAATAATCATTTTGAATAAGTAGATGTATGAATAAAGTCTGCTGAGTGTCCTGAAACAGACCTTTAAATTGGAGTAATTGGATTCAAGAGAGATGTTTGTTTCCAGCATTAACTCCTCTGCAATGGGTTTGTTCCCACATCACGTGTACTTGTTTTCTTCCTAACTGATGATGAGCACTTCCTACCCTAGTCTGTGGCCATCATTGTCACTTCCTGCACTGGATGACATGCTGTGCTAATGATAATTTACTGAGTCAACCAGACCCAATTTACTAAGCTTTGTGACCTTGAGCAAGCTGCTGAAGCACTCTCTAAATCTCCATTTCTTTCTATGCAACATGAAAATAATGACACTTAGTCTCATGGTTAATGCCACGAGTTCATAAAGATTTGTTTCATTTTCTCCCCAGGCACACAGCAAGGCTCCCTTTTCAAGCTTTGACAGAGAGACAGGTCAGATGTGACTGTAGATAGAAATGGTGCATGCCAATATCAGGCCTGGCCCCTGAAACCTCAGGCTCAATTCTCCACACACTCTCTTGGCCCTTGTCTATTGGCCATGAGCATTCAGTGGAAGATGCAAAGGACCCAAAGGGTGGTCCATTGAAGTGAGTCTGGTTGGCCTTCAAATGCCTGCATTCTCCCTTGATGTGAGCAAGCAGTAAACTTTAGTTGAACGAAGCCTCTAGTATTTGCACATTTTGTTGTTGTTACAGCAGGTAACAGAATCTGTTGAAGTAGCGATCCTTGAGAGCATTACGCAGGACAGAACCCAGTACAGAGGCTGGCTAATAAGGAAAGTTTAATAACTGTTAATCACATCTTTTCCTCCATTCATTTATATCCCTGTCCAATATATCAGCCCAGTTTTACTCCTTTCTAACCTCTTAGATAAAACTATTCTTTTCCTTTATTTGTTGATAAATACTATGTTTTATCCCGGTCATGGAACTTACTTCATCAATTAATTTTCCTGATTTCTTTTGAAACTCTTCTTTCCAGGGTTTCTGCTATGCCTACGAATATGCTCCCTTTCCACACATCCAGAAGGAACATCAGTTTGCCTCTGCTATGCTCTTAATCTGCAGTCACATCCCCTACACTTTACAGAAAAAAATTCTCCTGAAAAATTCATTTGTATTCTTTGCCTTTACTTGTTCACTTCCCTTTTACTCCTCAAGGTTTTACATTTGTTTTTTTCATCTCCTTCATTCTACTTAAAATGATCATTCTTCCCAAAATGTCCAAATCAAATGTGCAACTTTTTGGCTGCTCCTCAGCATTGAAAAGTGCTGGCCCAAACCTCCTTCTTTAGCTAGAATTATAGTGACTAGTCATGGTCTTTATCCTCAAGACAAGTCTGAGGCCCAGCATCTCATTCCTAGTGCTGCTTTGGAAATTAGCCACATTCAGGTCTTTCCCCTCTCCCAGAAGATATCTACTGATATCACATGTCCAGTCCTAATCTGTCTCTTCAGATCATCCTGGACTTTTCTAATACTTTGCTAGACTTAACCATTTGTGAAATGCTTTAACACCTTTTCCTCCTCTTGAGCAATTCTGAACATGCCCAAAACCCAACTCCCTATTACCATCTGGGCCATCTCTTCCTTTTAAATGTGCTAAATGAAAAGAGTTTTTGAAACCACACAAGTTTGGAAATATAAACCATCAGTTATTTATCATTCTTCCTCTTTTATCACATTCACTTAGTTGAATCATTTCCTCTACAAAGTATCTTGTATAGCTCTTTTCCTTTTCATGCTCTTGGTTCATAAATGGCACCACTCAATTGCTCAAGCCAGAAAAGAGTAACCCACCTCTAATTATCTCCCTTCCTCATTCTCCAAATTCCAGGAATCTACCAATTTCTACTTCTAATTACAAAATATCATTCAAATTCATTTTCAGTCATCCGTCTCCACTGCCTGTGTCCTGGATTAACTTCTCATCATCTGTCATCTGTATCACTCTGAAAGGTTTTAGCTGATTCTTCTGCCATAGTCATTCATCTATTTCAATCAGATCCTGAAAACTCATTATCACAGACCAAGCAGAGTGATTTTTCTAAAGCTAAATGTGATTCTTTCTTACTGTTCTTCAAAGACTCCCCATTGCATTCAGTGTAAAGAACAAAGTCCTTGCAAAATCTTGTCTAGTTTCCCGTCTGGAGCCCAGCTAAGTGCCCATCTTCATCTCTTGTTTTCAATCATGCTACACTTTCAAACAATATTTACTAGTAGCAATTACTAATAGCATTCTTTGAGCATGCCTCCAGGTCTATGTGCATGCCATTTACTGTGGTTAAAACATTCTCTATCTCTGGCCATTTATATGGATAGCCGCAACTCATCCCTGATTTCACTTACACAAATGGTGATCATATAAGTTGTTTTTCAGGGTGAGATTCTTTTGAGAGAAGAAGGAAGTATTAGTAATAATCACACCAAGAGAACAAGCATAAACAGAAACTTTTCTGGGAATATCAGGATATATGGTCACCCAAATTAGGTATCACTTCCTGGAAAAATTGTGTGATCATCAATTCCGAGTTATTCATCCTTCATTATATTTATATGGAATTACATTTCTCCCATAAATCACTTATCATACTCAATTTTCATTTCCCATTTATTTACCTTATCCCCATTAGACTATAAATTCATCAAGGACATGAACTGTGCCTGTCATATTCACCCATCTACCCCAATGCCTATCACAGTGTCTTGCCTATTGCGTAGCATAGAGTACATTCAAGCATTACGCATTGAGTAAAAGAATTATTACTAACTGTCTTAACCCATTTGGTCTGCTATAATAAAATGCCATAGACTAGATGGCTTATAAACAGTGGAAATTTATTTCTCACAGTTCTGGTGGCTGGGAAGTTCAAGATCGAGATGCCTGCTCATTGAGTGTCTGGTAAGGGCCCACTTTCTGGTTCACAGGCAGCTGTCTTTTTGCTGTGTCCTCACAGAAGGGCACGAGGACTCTCTCTTGATCACTTTTCACCAGAGCACTAGTCCCAATGATAAGGAATCTGACCCCATGACCTAATCACCTCCCAAAGGCCTCACTCCTGATGCCATCGCCTTGGGGTCTCAGATTTCAAAACATGAATTTTGAAGGAGACACAAGCATTTAGGCATTAGAACCATCTTAACTTAGAATTTATTTCATTTCTCTTTCAATATGAAAATCGCTACTGTCACAACTATTGTAAAAAGTATCCAGGATGTTCCATTGCCTCACTAATTAGGAACACATTTCCTAGAATAGTATTTAAGGCCTTCTACGAGAATCCAAGCCTGTCATTACAATACCTGTCTGTATATTCTGCATTCCAAAGAAAATGTACCCCATTCCACTTTTTTAAAAACTTCATACCTCCCCAATTCCATGTATTTACTAATGTCCATTCTTCTTTCTTGAATGCCTCTCCAATTCACCCTGTGTACATTCTAGCCATCGGACAACCTCCAATTATATTTTCACTTAGAATATTTCATAATTTACTCAAAAAAATAATAAACTGTATTCTTTTGAACCTCTGTAAAACATTTTATGCCTTCCCTGGATGAGCTGGTGGAAGTCACACTTTGGAATCACAAGACTGATGCTCCAATTCTAAGTCTTTTAGTGTAATAGGCGTACAATTGTGGGCTGTTCATGGGCTTCCTTCAGCAGTAAAAATCAAGACAATAATAACAGGTACCATAGCATGAGTTCTGTGAAGATCATATACCATTTGAAAGCACTCGTATGAGAGTAAAGCACCATTCGCATGCAAGTCAATATTTTTATCAGTGGCTGGACTGAGTGAGAAACCCAACATTCTTTAGTGATAATATTGAGTGATTTATGAATAATGGTGGGTCCTAGTAAAGCATGCATAGACTTAGTTTTTTTTTGCCCCCTTCCCCCCCAAAATACAACTAAGTTTCTTGGAAACTTTTTGACAGACAATATAAAAGAAATCTGAAAACTTGGTAGAAGAAGGCAAATTGGTTAGAGACCTCAAAACTTGAGGAACAACTAGGCCATACCTTGAATTTTCTTTTTATTTTCCAAATACCCCCAGACTGGGTGACATAGGGGCCTGCAGACCAGAACCACCAACAGGCACAGCAAAAAACACACAAGAAAAGCCTGCTCTCTTTAGCCAAAGGATTAGAGAAAGGGAGACCCAACCTAATGAGGAGCCCGAACCACTACTCCTCAGCCACTACTCCTCACTGGCACTCAATTGCCTCACAGCAGCCAAGTCCTGGGATGCCCAGTCCCAATTCCACAATCTGGATGGCAAGAAAGTTAGTCTGCCAGCAGCAGCAGCAATAGAAAAACCCTGTGTCTCCCTTCCCTCCACCAAGTAGCATAGGAAGAGCCAGACTCAGCAGCTTCTCCTTCCCTCCCCACCAAAGAGCCCCTCAGCAAGAGCAGGCAACCCCAGAAACGCCATCTACAGCAGGAGCGCCAGCAGCATCGGATGAATAAAGCAAACCAGAATAATAGTATGAGGACTCAGGTAAATAAAGTTGCACTGGAATTAAAATTCACAAAAGTTTACCAGAACCTGCACACTAAACTGAAACAGGATAACTGCAAGCTGAAATCGAAGATCTTTGTGTAATCCCTGCCCTTTGGGTGTGGGCTGGTCTTAGTCACTTGCTTCCAGAGAATAGAATACAGCATAGGTGATGGAATGGTATTTCCATGATTAGGCTACATAAGATTGTGACTTCCACCTTGCTAGTAGACTCTCTCTATCTCTCTGGATGCCTTTGGTGAATTACCCTGCCACGATGAAGAAGGCAACATGGCAATGAACTGAGAGTGGTCTCTGGTCAACAGCCAACAAGGCCCTTAACCCAGTGATATTCAGTGAACTGAATCCTGCCAACAACCACATAAGTAAGCAGAGAAGTAAATCATTCTCCTGTTGAACCTTCAGATGAGACCCTACTCTTGTGCAATACCTTGATTGTAGCCTTGAGGGAGACCATGAAGCAGAGAAGCCAGTTAAGTTGTGACCGGACTCTTGGTCTACTTAAAGTGTGAGAGAGCACATACATGTTGTTTAAGCTGCTAAATGTGTGGTAATTTGTTACACAACAATAGGTAACTCATGCACACACTTTACACTCTTGATTGTCATTATCAATGAAATAGCTCAGTATTTATGTGGGGACATATTTAAAATTGAAGTAAACTATCTCAAGAACAAAGCCCAAGAAGTTGATTTATTTTCATACACCTTCTTTCATCTGCTAGAGATCAAGAAAAAGAAGCCACAGCGATTTTCGCTGTCATAGAAAAGTTACTTATTTTCCTTTATGCGTGCTATTACCTGTGCTTATTATAAATGTTTGTTATTGTAAATTTAAGTAGCTGACACATAAAGGCTTTGGTTATTTTCTGCCTGCCTCAAAGGCCATTTGCAGTACTGATTAAACCCACTGGCATTTTGCAAGTTGTTTTTGTCTCAGCTTCTCAAGCAAGTATTCTGTATAGTGTAGGACAGAGTTTAAAGGGAAGCAGCATAGAAAGGAACCAACTCTACAAGCAGCTCCTGTGTTTAATCTAGAAACTTTGTGAATTAAGTGCATTCACAGTATTATCGATCTCTGTTTGGAATTTTCCTTTAATGAGATAAATTTGGTAGATATTAAAATCACATTGTAGAATCTTTCCTAATGCACCTGCATCTCACTGACAGGTTTTTCTTTCAAATACAAGGAATTTCCCTATCTGCTAAATTTAGGTGTCATATCTAATTGAAGTTAATATTGGGAAATACTGGGAGAATTTGCCTATGAGGCTAGAAAACTTCCTCTAAGGAATTATTTTTGCTAGGGAAAATAATACTAACTGCTATAGCAAGCAAATATCAAAGTCTTATTCTCTGAACAGTATAAAAGTCTATTTCATTCATCTGTCAAATCTGATGTAGATGTTCCTAGATTGTTGGAGGATGCCCTGTGGTTTATCATAGATTCAAACTCCACACTTTTTGTAGCTCTGCCATTCTTAGGTCTGTTGAGGCTTCTACTTGATCCTTTGTTTTCAGCAGCTGTCAGGAGAATAGCAGGGAGATCACACAAGATTTTCATGGGCCATTTCTGGAAATGGTTTATATAATCCACTAGCCAACAGCCAATCCAATGACCATACCTAACTGCAAGGGAAGCTAGGAATTGTAGTCTACATATGTGCCCACAAGAAAAAAAGAGAATTGGTAGATATTTACAGTCTGTACTGCAATGGTAGGAAAAAAGTGTGCAGTGTCAGTACAGACAGATTTAGTGCTGCATAAGCACAGCATGTAACTTATGCAACTTAATTCCAACATTGATCAGTATTTCTAACAGCAGAAACTTATTTTAAAGAATCCTATATCACATAAATCATATAATATAATAATGCACATAAGTGTGAATTCTGTTCATGATTTTGTTTCTAATTTTACCTCTTGATAATAGTCATTTAGACTGTTTCCTAATAATCTCTGTAAAGTTATTTTCCTTTTCCCCACCTTATATTCCTTTTTCCTTGATAGCTTATTTTTCCTTTCCGTATTATTAAGGGAAGCTCTCATTTTGTATTATAGTATATGAGATAATTCATTTTTTCAGAAAGGGCTATTTGGATTCACCTTTTACATTAGGTTAAACTTTCAAAAGATTTTTATCTGTGCTAAACAATGCCTGCAATCCTGAACCATACTAGAAATAGAGGCGCATGTGCAGCCAGAGCAGTTAAATGGTATCTCAGAGTTCAATAGCTACCAAGAATGAGATAAGTGACCAGGAGATTTAGGGATATGGGAGGAAAAAATGTACAAATTGCTACCAACTTCCACCAGCAGTATTTAGTGGCCGCTCATGTGGCCTCAGAGGACAAAGCATCTGAAGAGATGTATATGTTACTATCGCAATAAAGGTCACACATTGTTATGTCACAGCCTAAGCTGAGTGATCTGTTGGTCATGACCTTAACAAATTTCTCAGACTATGAACGCCAGAATACACCCTTCATCTGCAATGTTTTACACTCTTCTCTGGGTTTATTTGTTTCCTGGGAAGGAGGTCACTCTGGGCCTACAGTTTCGAGCGACCCAGGTAACCCTGAAACTGTAACTGGCATTGTCTGCTCACAAAGCTATTATTAAAAATAGGTGTTTGGGGAAAAATTGTGGTTTTATTCTGTTTCATTATTACATATGGAACCTGATGTTTCATTTCAGTATTCGCCTTCTTGCAGCTTGTTTATATGTCACTGAAATATTTGATCATTATACAAAATCAGCTATATACGAAAGACTGGAAATCAGTTAAATTAGAAAATGTGAAAGCAGCAGAGAACCATAAATACTTGTTCTGCTTCCCTCTTCCCTACCTCCACCCCACTAATATTTCTCTGCGGAATTTTGTAGACCTAAGGGGAAGAACAAGTATTTTCTGGTTTCTTCGTAAGTTCTTTTTATGAAAAATCTTCAAGTATAAAATGTACAATATAACACTTATACATATATCTATATAAAATAAAGACACATCTAGTTGACATACTAGACACTTGTTTTAAAGTAAACACTTATACTTAGAGTGATAGCTAAGTTACAAACAGAATCTTACCCTAACTACACTTTGATGGTGTATGTATGTATATGTGGGCATATGTTGCCACATACACATGAATCCCTCAGACATCATCAAACAGTCCCTTGGTTTAGACCTTTTGCTATCAAGAAACTGGTCATTATTTGAAGCAATTTGTTTCCTGAGTTTTGGAATAGAAAATAGAGTTTGACTAGCAAGGGATTTATCAGAAAATATATCTCATCTGAATCTGTTTGGTTCCTATAATATTAAGATTTTAGGGGAAGTATCTTTATATCAAATGCTGTATACTTTCATTTTTAAGTAACAGAATATCCACTGAAAGTGGCCAGAGCAATATTTTCCCACATAATAAGACATCCATAATTAGGTGTTTAACTAGATTGGTTCAGCAACCCAACAATATTAGAGATTTTGAACTGATTATCAATAACTTTTTTGACTTCCCCTCATGGTTGCACCATGGCTACATTACTTCCAAGTACCATGTCCTTATATAATAACAATAAAAGCATAAAGAAAAAAATGGGAAATGGTCATATGTAATTAGATAGGAAAACCTTTCCCAGACCAGAAACTTCCTCACAGATTTCTTCTCAGATCTTATTGGTTATGACTGGTTTGTGTGTCCATGGCCTTGCTACAAAGAAAGTGACTCTGTCATTTGCAATGTCTATCATAAGAAGCAAACTATGCCACTCAGGAGAAGGGGGAAGAGGATGATTGTTGGGTAGGCAGTATACACAGGGGCAGTGTACATCACCACATATGTATGAAACTATGCTACGTAGGCCAGGGTGAATTAGATTATTCTCCAATAACTAACAGCCCTCAAGGCTCATGCTTGATGTCCATTTCATTTGGGTTGCTGGCAGGGATCCTAACTGGGTGTAAACCTCATGGGGAATGCCAGCCAAATCTCTACTGGTTGCCATAGTGGGGGGAAGGAAACATGAAATATCGTGCAGTGATTTCGAAAGACTTTTAGCTGCAAGTGATAACCTCTCTCCTGCTCACATTTTATTTTCAATGCAAGTCACATGACCACACCTACATGCAAGAAAAATTAATATATATCATTTTTATGTGGTTGTCCTGTGTCTGTCTAAAACTTTATCACTATGGAAAAAGGGAAGAATGGATATTGGGGGAAAATAAGTAATATCTGTCACATGTGTCTAACTAATAGGGTAGTTGTGGTAGACAGAATAATGCTCCTCCCCAAAGATGTCAACATTGTAAATCCAGGAACCTGTAAATACACTACTTTCCATGGCAAAAGGAATTTTGCAAATGTAATTAAGTTAAAGAACATGAGATGGGGAGATTATCCTAAGTTATCCAG
Organism: Cynocephalus volans; assembly: GCF_027409185.1. Classification (NCBI taxonomy): domain Eukaryota; kingdom Metazoa; phylum Chordata; class Mammalia; order Dermoptera; family Cynocephalidae; genus Cynocephalus; species Cynocephalus volans. The sequence goes on from NC_084468.1 coordinate 17,121,685, forward strand.
GTGGGCCCAATGTAATCACTAGGATCCTTATAAGAAGGCCAAAGTTTGTGGAAGAAAATGTGGTGAAAGAAGCAAGAGATCGAAGGGATGCAAAGAAAATTGGTAAGCCACATGCCAAGAAATATAGGTGGCTTTGAGAAGGTGAAAAAGGCAAGTAAATAGATCATCTCATCAGAGGCTGCAGAAGGAACCAGCCGTGCTGACATCTCGATTTTAGTCCCATAAGGTTCATTTGTTGAGAATTTTTTTGTCCAAGTTCATGACAGATATTTGTTTGCAGTTTTATTTTTGGTGAGTGCTGTTTTTGTCTAGTATTTGTGTGTGTGTGCCAGTGTAATAGTAACCATATAAAATTAGTTAGAAAGAATTACCTTCTCTTCTATTTTCTAGATGTGAAAAATTAGTGTTAATTAATGGGCCGGTTATTCTTCAATAAACCATCTGTTCCTGAAGATTTTCTTGGAGAGATTCTAATTACTATCTCAATTTCCATAATAATTATAGGGCAATTTAGGCTATCTATTTTATCTAATCTGAGTTTTGGTAGTTTGTTATCAAATAATTGGTTCATTTTTTTAAATATAGAATTTGTGACTATCATAAAGTTCTTAGTAGTATTCCCTTATTATCCTTTTTCTGACTGTGTATCCTTTTTAAAACAGTGTTATTTAGATATAATTCACATACTCTACAATTCATGCACTTAAAATGTACAATTTAATAATTTTTAGTATATTCACAGATATGTACACTATTACCACAGTCAATTTTAGAACATTTTCATCACTCCAAAAAGAAATCCGATACTCTTGTGCTATCACCACCTTACCCTCGATCCCCACCCCACGTCCAGTCCTAAACAAATGCTAATAATCTTTTTCTTTCTCAACAGATTGTCTGTTTTCGATATTTCATATATATGGACTCATATAATACATGGTCTTTTGTTACTGGCTTCCTTCATTTAACATGTTTTCAAGATTTATCTATGGTGTAGCATGAGCCAATACTTCTTTCATTTTATAGCTGAATAATATTCCATTATATGAATATATCGCATTTTGTTTATCTATTCATCAGTTTGTAGACATTTGGGTTGTTTCTATACTTTGGCTATTATAAATAATGCTGCAATAAACATTCCTATACAAGTTTTTGTCCAGGGCTTGATCAGCAGAGCACACTTAGACATAAGGAGTTAAGTCCACTTAACTTGAACAATATGGATTAAGAGTTAGAGACATTATCTCCCCCTGCCTCCAACCTCAACAACAGCAAAAAATATAAAACCAGGAAAACAGATACTGCAGCACCCATTCTACAGGAAGCACATCAACTGCCTCTCCTTTGTAATACCTTTGTCTATGCTTTAAGGGCTTTATTTTCAATTCCAAGTGATATCTCTTTTACATGCAGCATTTACGAATGGAAAGTCTGTTTTGAAACACATATACTCTCTGTTCATAAAGCTTTGAGGAACATGAAGGAAACAGCAGAGCTATAATTCTTTGCTGTAAGATGAGGGATGACACTCCTGAAATTAGTAGTACTATTCATTGTAATTCACACTTAGGAATTATGAGCAACTGTTTTATTTTTTTAAGAAGTTAGTGTTTTTCCCAGGAAAATATGGCTCCACACTCTACTATGTTGCATCCATATATATAACTACAAATCATGCATCAAGGGGAATGAATGAGAACTTAGCATGTTAGAAGTGCCTTGCAAACACTGAGCTCCTGGAAGCTAATCTGAAATCACACTGACAGATCTGCTGTCCATTTAACTCACTCTATCACCTAAAGGAGCACAGAGAAATTGTCGGTATTTATCATATGATAAACACCTAAGTGTTAAATGAACCTCCAGAGAGCCATCAGTGTATTCAAACAGAACTTGGAAATGCAGTAGAGTTCTCTCTGCCAGAAGAAGTTCTTAATATATGGCTCCTATAAGTGCGCTGGATTTGTTAATAAGCTTCTGCATCAATTCACAAGGCTGCAAGCTCTTCTTAGGTCACCACCTGACTACGTTTTTTCAAACTCCTATTCTGACACACCCTAAGATAATTTTTAAGCCTTCTTTTCTACACACACACACACACACACACACACACACACACACACACACATCATCTTTTTTTAAAAAAACTATGTAATAAAAGTTTGTACTAATTTCATAGAATGTCTCCTTATTTCAAAATTTTAGGATATCTGGATTATTAATTTTGCAGAATTTTAATATGAGGCATGTAATTGTGTGTGTATGTGTGTGTGACAAATTCATTCACTTGACTGACCATGAGAGAGTTTTGAATGAGATTGTATTTGTATTTCTTTCTTAGAGAATTCAAGGTTTGTGATTATGAATACCAACTCCTAGTATTTTTATAGTAATTACCCAAAACTGCTTTAATGAGTACCCATCTCATACTACTAAGTGGAGCAATATGTCCTACACTGAGCAATGCATGGGAACTCTATGAGACGCTTCCTGAAAATGGTCTCATTTCAAAACTACCGAATCAGAACCTCAGGGTGAAGGGAAGTAGAAAAACAGGATTCTATCAGCCCTCCAAGTTTGAGAAACACTGCACCAAGCTCTCTTTCAATCCAATTAGGGGCTATCAGGTTGTATAAGTCAGAATTCTGCAAGCTAACCGAAGACGTAATTCAGACTGAGTTTTAAATACATAAATATAATTGTTGAAATAACTGAAAATATCCAGATATGGAACAGGATTCAGTCCTGGAGAGGTAGCAGTCATTCACCATGATTTCTCCACAGCTCTGTTCACTCTGACTTTCCACTTGGACTTTTTTCTTTACTTATGTAAAAGGCATTTCATACTTTGCCTCTGTAATCCACACCAAACAGAAGTACGGAAGTGTCTTCTTTCCATAATTCCTAGCAGTAGTTCTGACTGCATGAATGGCCCAATTCTGCCCTCTCTTATATCATCATCTTTTGCCTTGTGGCCTTTCAGTTCTGTTCAATCAACAATATTTCCGTATCCCTTGACTCTGGGCTTGGCCGTATAGGGTCTTAACAGACTTAACATATACCGAGGCTTTACAAAGCACCTGTGTTCATCACTTTCTTTCTGCCTTTTCTGAGATGACTGAGAGAACCTGTCCCAGCTAGTCTCAGTAGTTCACCTGGACTATGTGAAAGATACTGAAAGGAAAGTAGATTCATTTCAGCCAAGGCTATGCTATTCAGCCAACAGCCAGTTGACTTGCAAATATGCAAAAGAGCCCAGCCAACATCAGCTTACCTGACCCATTTTTGATAGAAAATGCACAGATGAGCCCATGTATGACCAGGACCCACTTTAAAGCTGTTCCTTAAACTCATGAACTATGATAAATGATTATTTTTTAAACCATTACATTTTAACGTGGCTTCTTCATAGTATTACTGAGGCAAGGGATAATCAATGCAACTGTAGTCAGGGTAGCTGCATGAAGCTGAATGCTGCTTAATCATAAGTGGGGCCCTGAACCTGTGGCCCTGCTGGGGCAGTGTCATGGGCCAACTGTCTTAAGACCAGTTACTTGAATCAACACTCTGTTAATGAGGACAGAAGTCTGGAGCCAGTCAGTGATTCTTTCTGATGCTGGGATGCTGCAAGTGGGAGAAGGTGGAATGGGAATGTGAAAGAATCTTTGGGTGATTCAAAAAGAGTACAAGGCATGCAACTACAGAAGAAGCATCAATCAATCCAGGTGCAGGACCATACTGACATATATAGAAAGAATAGTATAAGAAACTAGATTGTGGTAAAATTGTACAATGTAGCGTTTCAAGATAGCGGTGGCTGCGGCAGCTGGCACGGAGTAGCTGAGGTGGAAAAGGCGGCCACTGGGCCTCAGGCAGCTGGGAAACTTGTGGACCTTCCTCTTGCCATCTCTTAAGGGAGGACCGCAGCTGCAGGCCAGTCGTGGGGGTGACTGCCACTTTGCCCCTGGCAGGAGAGGCTGCCTCATTTACAGGCAACAGCTTTGAAGTGTGGAGTAGGAAAAGAACTGTTAAAGCGAGTCTCTAAACAGGGAACATGGCGCCAGGGCTGCTGTGTATGCAGAGAGGATCCCAGAGGCCGGGGCCACGCTAAAGGTGGCCAGCTGCCCTATTCAGGATTTGAGGTTTCAGGCCGGCATTAAAGAAGATTCCTGGGAGTGCCCGAGCTGCGCCGTGACTGAACAGCCCGAGGCAGCAGTGGCCGAGAACGGGGAAGGCGGCAAACCAGAGGCAGAGAGTGAGTGCCTGACCTGGCACAACCCTGTGAGTGAACCCGGGACCAGCCCTGTTTGGGGGGCTGACGCCCACCCGGCTCCCACCTGCATCACCAGGCCACTCACCGCCCCGGGGCTGCCTCCATTTTCCCAGGTGCTAGCAGCTCCGGCCGGCTCGGCCGTCACTGAGCCTTCCCACTTGCTTTGCCCAGCGCGGGGCTTTCCAGAGCCTGCGGGCCGACCTCCCCTCCCACTCCCTCTGCGGTTCTCTGGCTGGTTGGTGGCGTGGGGCATCCCTGGCCAGTGTCAGGAGGGCAAGGAAGTACGGGTGGGCCGACTGTCACTCCACCACACCCTGGACTCCGCCCCCGGTAAACTTCCTGTTACTGGGAGGCAGTTACCATCTCTGTGGCCACCAGTTCAGAAAAAAGCCTAACCAATTTCTGGTTGGGAATAGTTTGGTAGGAGAGTTCCCAGGTCCGCTTGAACCTGCCGGAGAGCTGGCTGCAGGCAGGCGCTAGACTCGGTTTATACCCAGGGGATACAAAGGTGAACAAGTCCCGAGAAAGATCTACACAGTGCTACAAAGGCACCCAGAGAGACCGGTCGTCTGTGCCTAGCAGAAACCTGGTAGACTTCCTGGGTGAGATGGTGCCGAACAGGGTCTTGAAGGCCCAGCTGATAGATGAGGGTGGCAGAAGACATGCCCCAGCCCAGCACAGTGCTCACAGAGTGGGGAGACGTGCGGCCAGGGAGGCGGAGACTTGACAGAAACCACACACCCTGTGGAGTCACCACTGCATGATCCAACAGCCTGTTCCAGAGCACACGGAACAGGGAGAAGTCCTGCACAGGAAGTGAAAGCTCAACAGCGATCACAAACCCTGTGGCACGTGATCCACCAGCCCAGCAGAGTCCAAGCTGACCAGAAAGGTGGCTCCCCGGAGAAGCCCAAGATCCGAGGCAACCACACACACAAGGCACTAGAGGCCAAATGAGCAGCCACGGAGGTAGCCATACGAAATTGGCAACCACAGCAACATCCTAGTCAGTCATTAGTCTCAAACTGGTGGACTGTGAAACCCCCTGCCACAATGAATAAACATCAAAAAAAAGATACCAGAAATACAAAAAATCAAGAAAGTACACCACCAAAAGTTAATAAATCTCAAACTCTAGATCCTGTAGAACAAGAAGCCCTTGAAAGGACTGACAAGGAATTTCGAGTGATAATTCCAAGGAAACTGAATGAGATACAAGAAAACACAGCTAGACATCATGATGAAATGAGGAAAAGTATACAGGATCTGAAAGAGGAAATGTACAAAGAAATCAATGTCCTAAAAAAAATGTAGCAGAACTTGCTGAACTGAAGAAGTTATTCAGCGAAATAAAAAACACAACGGAGAGTTTAACCAGCAGGCTTGTCGAAGTTGAAGAGAGAACCTCTGAACTTGAAGATGGGCTGTTTGAAATAACACAAGCAGACAAAAAGAAAGAAAAAAGAATCAAGGACATGGAAGAAAATCTGAGAGAGATATCAGACAACCTTAAGCGCTCAAATATCCGAGTCATGGGTAATCCAGAAGGGGAGGAAAATGGAGATTCCATTGAAAACGTATTCAACAAAATAGTGGCAGAAAACTTCCCAGGTATCGGAAAAGTCACAGATCTTCAGATCCAGGAAGCTCAATGATCTCCAAACGTATTCAACCCAAAAAGGCCTTCTCCAAGACATGTTATAGTCAAATTGGCAAAACTCAGAGACAAAGAGAGAATCTTAAAAGCTGCAAGAGAGAAGCATCAAATCACCTATAAGGGAGCTCCAATCAGGCTAACATCAGACTTTTCATCACAAACCCTAAAAGCTAGAAAGGAATGGGATGATATTTTCAAAATACTAAAAGACAAAGATTGCCAGCCAAGAATACTCTACCCTGCAAGGCTATCCTTCCGAAATGAAGGGCAAATAGTATATTTCTCAGACAAACAAAAACTGCGGGAGTTCACTACCACACGACCACCCTTACAAGAAATCCTCAAGGGAGTACTGGGTTTGGTTCCTGAAAAATAACTACCACTGCCATAAAAACCCAAGAAAAATCAGTACCCACTAGTATAATAAAAATGGCATCCATGAAGAGAAAACAAGCAAAAAAAACGCTATCTACAACCTAAGGAACCAACAAACAAAGAAACCAAACAGTAAATCAGAAAGCAAGGAACAAAAGACACCTAAGACAACCAAACAACCAATAAAATGCTAGGAATAAATCAACACCTTTCAATAACAACTCTTAATGTAAAAGGCTTAAATTCCCCAATCAAAAGACACAGACTGGCTGACTGGATCAAAAAGGAGGACCCAACTATATGCTGCCTACAAGAGACCCACCTCACCCATAAAGATTCACACAGACTAAGAGTGAATGGATGGAAAAAGATTTACCATGCAAACAGAAAAGAAAAACGAGCCAGAGTAGCTATTCTTATATCTGACAAAATAGATTTTAAACCATAAAAAGAGACAATGAGGGACACTACTTAATGATAAAAGGACTGATCCATCAAGAAGACATAACAATCATAAACATGTACGCACCCAATGTTGGAGCAGCCAGATTTATAAAACAAACTCTATTAGACCTAAAGAAGGAAATAGACACTAATACCATAATAGCAGGGGTCCTGAACATCCCACTGTCAATATTAGACAGATCATCTAGGCAAAGAATCAGTAGAGAAACACAAGATCTAAACAAGACTCTAGACCAATTGGAATTCGCAGATATCTACAGAACATTCCACCCAAAACGTCAGAATATTCATTATTCCCATCAGCACATGGATCATTCTCCAGGATAGATCACATATTAGGTCACAAATCAAGTCTCAATAAATTCAAAAAAATTGGAATTATCCCATGTATCTTCTCAGACCACAATGGATTAAAACTAGAAATTAATAACAAACGAAACTCTGGAACCTATACAAACACATGGAAATAAAACAGCGTTCTACTTAATGACATATGGGTCCAAGAAGAAATCAAGCAGGAAATCAAAAAATTTATTGAAACTAATGAAAACAATGATACATCATACCAAAACCTGTGGGATACTGCAAAAGCAGTATTGAGGGGAAAATTTATTGCATTAAACATTCACTTCAGAAGAATGGAAAGATGGCAAGTGAAGAACCTAACACTTCACCCTAAAGAACTAGAAAAACAAGAACAATGCAAACCTAAAGTTAGCAGACAGAAAGAAATCATTAAGATCAGAGCAGAACGGAATGAAATTGAAAACCAAAAAACAATTCAAAAGATAAACGAGGGCCGAGCCCATGGCGCACTTGGTAGAGTGCTGCGCTGGGAGCGCGGCGACGCTCCCGCCGCGGGTTCGGATCCTATATATAGGAATGACCGGTGCACTCACTGGCTGAGTGCCGGTCACGAAAAAAACGACAAAAAAAAAAAAAAAAAAAAGATAAACGAATCAAAAAGTTGGTGTTTTGAAAAGATAAATAAAATTGACAAACCATTAGCATGGCTAACAAAAAAAAGAAGAGAGAAGACTCAAATAACAAAAATTAGAAATGAAAAAGGCGATATTTCAACTGATTCATCTGAAGTACAAGGAATCATTCAAGACTACTATAAACAACTATACACCAACAAATTTGAAAATCTGGAGGAAATGGATAAATTTCTCAACACAAACAAGCTCCCAAAACTGAACCGTGAAGACGTAGAAAATTTGAACAGACCAATAACAATAAAGGAGATTGAAGCTCTTATCAGAAGGCTCCCAACAAAGAAAAGCCCAGGACCAGATGGATTCACAGCAGAATTTTACCAAACATTCAAAGAGGAATTGACACCGATTCTTTACAAACTATTCCAAAAGGTTGAAATGGACGCAAATCTCCCAAACTCATTCTATGAAGCAAACATCATCCTGATACCAAAACCAGGTAAAGATATAACCAAAAAAGAAAACTACAGGCCGATATCCTTGATGAATATAGATGCAAAAATCCTCACTAAAATACTAGCAAACAGAATACAGCAACACATACGAAAAATTATTCATCATGATCAAGTGGGATTCATCCCAGGGATGCAAGGTTGGTTCAAAATACGCAAATCAATAAATGAGATACACCATATTAATAAACTCTAACACAAGGACCATATGATCATCTCTATAGATGCTGAAAAATCACTTGATAAAGTTCAGCACTCATTCATGACAAAGACCCTCTATAAGTTAGCTATAGAGGGAAAGTATCTCAACATAATTAAAGCCATATATGCCAAACCCACTGCCAATATCATCCTGAATGAGGAAAAGCTGAAAGCTTTTCCTTTAAGAACAGGAACCAGACAAGGATGCCCACTCTCACCACTCCTATTCAACATAGTGTTGGAAGTACTAGCCAGAGCAATCAGAGAAGAGAAGGAAATAAAGGGCATCCAGATTGGAAAAGATGAAGTCAAACTGTCCCTGTTTGCAGATGACATGATCCTATATATGGAACAGCCTGAAACCTCTACAAAAAAACTGTTGGAATTGATAAATGATTTCAGCACAGTAGCATGATACAAAATCAACACACAAAAATCAGTAGCATTTCTTTTCTCCAACAGTGAACATGCAGAAAGAGAAATCAAGAAAGCCTGCCCATTTACAATAGCCACCAAAAAAATAAAATACTTAGGAATTGAGTTAACCAAGGAGGTGAAAAATCTCTATAATGAGAACTATAAACCACTGCTGAGAGAAATTAGAGAGGATACAAGAAGATGGAAAGATATCCCATGCTCTTGGATTGGAAGAATCAACATAGTGAAAATGTCCATACTACCCAAAGTGATATACAAATTCAATGCAATCCCCATCAAAATTCCAAACACATTTTTCTCAGAAATGGAAAATACTATCCAGTCATTTATATGGAACAATAAAAGACCACGCATAGCCAAAGCAATGCTGAGCAAAAAATAAATAAAGCTGGAGGCATAACACTACCTGACTTTAAGCTATACTACAAAGCTATAATAACCAAAACAGTATGGTACTGGCATAAAAACAGACACACTGACCAATGGAATAGAATAGAGAATCCAGAAATCAACCCACACACTTACTGCCATCTGATCTTTGACAAAGGCACCAAGCCTATTCACTGGGGAAGGGACTGCCTCTTCAGCAAATGGTGCTGGGATAACTGGATACCCATATGCAGGAGAATGAAACTAGATCCATACCTCTCACCGTATACTAAAATCAACTCAAAATGGATTAAGGATTTAAATATACACCCTGAAACAATAAAACTTCTTAAAGAAAACATAGGAGAAACACTTCAGGAAATAGGACTGGACACAGACTTCATGAATACGACCCCAAAAGCACGGGCAACCAAAGGAAAAATAAACAAATGGGATTATATCAAACTAAAAAGCTTCTGCACAGCAAAAGAAACAATTAACAGAGTTAAAAGACAACCAACAGAGTGGGAGAAAATATATGCAAAATATACATCTGACAAAGGATTAATATCCAGAATATATAAGGAACTCAAACAACTTTACAAGAAGAAAACAAGCAACCCAATTAAAAAATGGGCCAAAGAGCTAAATAGGCATTTCTCTAAGGAAGATATACAAATGGCCAACAGACATATGAAAAAATGCTCAACATCACTCAGCATCTGGGAAATGCAAATCAAAACCACACTGAGATACCATCTAACCCCAGTTAGGATGGCTAAAATCCAAAAGACTCTGAACGATAAATGCTGGCGAGGTTGCGGAGAAAAAGGAACTCTCATACATTGTTGGTGGGACTGCAAAATGGTGCAGCCTCTATGGAAAATGGTATGGAGGTTCCTCAAACAATTGCAGATAGATCTACCTTATGACCCAGCTATCCCACTGTTGGGAATATACCCAGAGGAATTGAAATCATCAAGTCGAAGGTATACCTGTTCCCCAATGTTCATCGTAGCACTCTTTACAATAGCCAAGAGTTGGAACCAGCCCAAATGCCCATCATCAGATGAGTGGATACGGAAAATGTGGTACATCTACACAATGGAATACTACTCAGCTATAAAAACGAATGAAATACTGCCATTTGCAACAACATGGATGGACCTCGAGAGAATTATATTAAGTGAAACAAGTCAGGCACAGAAAGAGAAATACCACATGTTCTCACTTATTGGTGGGAGCTAAAAATTAATATATAAATTCACACACACACACACACACACACACACACACACACACACACACACACACACACACACACACACACACACACACACACAACCGGGGGGCGGGGGAAGAAGATATAACAACCACAATTACTTGAAGTTGATATGACAAGCAAACAGAAAGGACATTGTTGGGGGGGAGGGGGGAGGGGGGAGGGAGAAGGGAGGGAGGTTTTGGTGATGGGGAGCAATAATCAGCCAAAATGTATATCGACAAAGTAAAATTTTTAAAAAAGTAAATAAATAAAAATAAAAATAAAAATAAAAATAAAAAATCTAAAAATATAATAATTGTACAATGTATACTGCAAATATAGTAGAATTTCAAAGATAAAGAAAATGAATAAGAACTGGAGACATCATGGTAGTTTTCATGAAGAAGTTGGAGTTACAGTGATTCTTTGAACGATGGACTAGGTGTGATAAAGAGGGGAAAGAGATTCTTAATGAGCTTTTTAGATTAAAGAGTGAAGTTTTTGAACACTGTTAATGTGAGATGGTTGCTTTATTTCAAATCATTACTCACAGAAAGATTATTCAGGGTTACTCTGATTTTTAAATTAATATATAATTTACTAAAGCTACAAATTCAGAGGCCTAGTTTTTCTTACAAAGCATTTAGATTTGATTTACAAACTTGCTATTCTATTTATTAGTCCAGTAAATTTTAAGCATGACTTTTAAAGGGTTTATAGCTTAGTTAATTAAATCCCCTTAAATATTTTAAACAGCATTTATATGCTTAATATATTTGATTTTCTTCTATATGCAATTCAGTTATCTGAATAACAAACAAAAGCTCCCCAAGAACTCAATCGATTTTTACAAACCTAATAAATCAGAGAAATAAATACGCCAAATCTTAAATTATCTTAAACACTATAATATTATTTATAAAAACTTGTAGAGTATCGTATTTATTTTAATTTAAAATATAAGCTTAAATCAATTATTCGAGTGTACATTTCAAACTACAATCACAAGATTTATCTGGTAGATCAGTGATTATCAACTAGAAGTGGTGTTGCTTCTTCCTTGAGGATGAGGGCATTTGGAGGTGTGAATAAGTGCTTTGGTTGTCACAATGCCTGAGGACTACTACAGGCATTTAGTGGGTGGCAACCAGGGTTGTTAAACCTCCTACAATATCTGAGAACCAAAAGCATGCCCCTTGAGTGCCTTATATAATGTTGCAGTTTCTATTCTTCTAGAATCTGACTCTGACAGAGTATTCAAGTGAAAGTAATCTATTTGGTAATGAAGGTAGGTGAGAAGCAAGACAGGAGAGGGAAAAGATCAATAAAGTGTGCTTTATCAAGCCAATTACCATTGAGAGTAACCAGAACGTAATTCGGCTGAGGAAACTCTGGGAGTCAATGTACAACACAGGCCTCTGAGTTATCCTACCACAGGGGTGAGAGCTGGGGTAGGATGCACCAGCTTCCAACAGCCATTGATTAGAGGGCGGTCCCAGGGAGTGTTAAATCTACTGCACGTTAGGCAAAGCAAGCAGGATTCTAGCAGCCAAAGACATCCTCAAAAGAAAAAAAAAAAAATGCTTTGTGTTTGTTTCTGTTTGTCCATCTGACTCTTCAGGTTGCAGCTACTGAATAGAAATAAGTATAAATTTCATGATTTGAGGAATTGATTCTTTAACTTCTCTTTGATTAGAGTTATAAACAATCCAAAAAAGGCTGTTAATTGTGGCTTTGAGGCTTCAGAGAATCTGATCATCGAGTTTGATCCTTATTTGGTTGCAGGAGGTAAACAAAGGTCACTCTGAACAAGTAAGCCCCCGAAATTAGCAAGGAGAGAAGAAAAGCAATGCTGGTCCCAGTTTCCAAGCAGTTGCTCCAGCTCATCGGCACCCACCTTGTTTATGTGCTTGTGGACGGTGATAGATTTCACACTCCTCAGTCTCCAAGAGCCCTTAAGAAAGACACTGAGATTTGAATCCCATGTGAGAGTCTCCAAGAGAAAAATAAAACTGAGTTGAAATTAAAAATGTAAAGCAATGTTTCTTAAGCACTTGGCTCGTGGAGGTGTTTCATAGGGGTCCATGAATAGCCCGAAATTATATGTCAAATTTTGTGCATGTGTGTATTTTCCTGGAGAGTCCCCAGCTTTCATTAGCTTTTCTAAGGAGGTGTTGCCCTTCATGGAAGAGAGAGAAAAATAACTAACACTTGCAAATATCAAGTATTAAATGTCCGATCAGCTCTCATGAGAACACTTTTATTATGATAAAGAGCTAAAACTCTGAGATATTAAGAGATTTCCATGCTCAAGGATACAGCAAGCAAATGATGCAGCTGACATTCAACCCTATGCTTTTCTGATCTCTACTATTCTCCCTGCTGTATCCAGAGGATCCCAGAGCAAGACCCTTCAACATGTTTTCTCTGATACTCTTAATAGTCAAGAGAGAGAAGAAACTGAAATGATCCACAGGAAACTTGATAAAGTGCAGAGTATTTTAATATGGCCCTCCCCTCCAGGATCCACCCACCTCAAGTGCAGGACTTTGCTGACTCCTGACCCTGCATCTGGAATGGTGGATACTGACTTTAATTCTCCTTGTTTCTTTGGAGAAAGAAGAGTTACAGCCATTCCCTGGGCAATTATTAAATGAACCTCGTTTGATAGGTGTTCATCAGAATCACCCTGAGATTATTGACTTATCATAATTTTTAAATTTAAATTGAAGTTCAGCTCAGTAGGGTAAGAAGTTTTAAAAGTTCCCAGTTGTTAAGAGGTAAGCTTAGAAGTCTTCCATCCTTGCAATCTAATTTCTTCCTTCACTGTTTGCTATGGTTTGGATAGTTTGGAACTCATGTTGAAATCTTATCTTCAGTGTGTCAGGGTTGGGAGGCGTGCCTCGGGGAAAATGTTTGGGTCATTGGGCTGGATCCCTCATGAATAGATTATTTCTAGGGAGTGAGTGAGCTCTTGCTGGAATGGATTAGTTCCAGTGAGAGCAAAAGTAAGTTGTTAAAAAGACTCTGGCTTCCTGGGTTTTTCTCTCTAGTTTCCTCTCTCGCTAAGTGATCTCTTACACAAGCAAGTCCCCCTTCCACTCTTTGCCATGAGTGGAAGCAGCCTGAGGCCCTCATCCAATGCAGCTGCCCAATCTTGGATATTCCAGTCACCAGAATCATGAGCCAAATAAACGTCTTTCCTCTATAAATTACTCAGTCTCAGGTATTCTGTTATAGCAACACAGAATGAACTAATACACTATTACTTTAAAATTTCCTGGAGGGACACTAGAGATTTCCTCACTGCCAAATCTAATAAATTGTATCCTAAATAATTTAACTATTTTCCCTATATAAAAATATTACATTTTCACTGTGAACAATTTATAAAACACAAACAAAATGAAAACCATACAAATAATACAAAATCCCAACTCATAAAATATTAACTTTGAACCATTTGATACCCACCGCATCTTAGAGACAATAGACACATGTATTTTTAATAAATACAACAGATACCAAAATATTCATAAATGTGGGAGTCACAGCGCCCCTGAACTAGGAAAGGGCTTTGTTTATTCACTGTGTTGTCTCACAGAGATAATATGAAAAAATGCAGAATTAGAGGATCCAGAATTGACATTAGTTTCCATTAGAAAGGACAGAGAAGTGATAGAAAAAAAAAAGACTGAGTCTTGGAAGACAGAAAAGGGATAACAGTATGGCCTGAACAGGAGGGCATTTTTAAGGGGTTTTAAACTTGAGACTAGAGATTAATGAGTGTTTGTTTATGCCTTCTTTCATTCATTGTATTTTCAACGAATATAAATCTAATCTGCATAGAGCAGGATCCCCTGAAAACAGAGATGGGAAAGACGTGCTCTCAGTGTGCTTGTAGCCTACTACGAAGTCTATATGCAAATCAACAAGCAATTCCAAAGTGGTATGATATGAATCCTGATGAGGGTAAGCATGGGATATAGGAGGGCAGATGCATCTAACCCCGATTGGGTTGTGGGTGAGGTTAAGCTCAGAGGAAACTTTCCAGAGGTGTTCACAGATGACCAAGAGTCACAGGACAAGTAGAAGTTAGTCATACAAGGGCTAGTATGAGGGACTTCTCAGCAGAAGAAGTTCCTGTCAAACCCAGTATAGTACTACAAAAAATGTAAGTCAGTGGGCTTGTGTATACCCAGGGTGGAGGGGCCTAACGGGGACAGAACCGTGGTAACATTCTCTTGCCCCCTTACACCTTAGCTTTACAAACACGCACATACATACTCAAAGATATGAGTATGTGTCACGTATTGATGTATCTATCTGAATAGTTATTCTCAAGAACATACATTTATTTCATCATAAATATACCCAATATAATTAAGGCAAAAAAGGTCTATTCTGCTATCAAAAGAAAAAAACCGAAGGAAGGAAGAAAGGAAAGTGGGAGGGAGGGAGGGATGGGAGGAAAAGACAGAGGGAGAAAGGGAAAGGAGGAAGACAGGGCGGGGGGTGGGGAGGAAGAGGCACTACTTAGAAGAGCAGTGGGTTCCCAATCCTGCAGGCATCTCAGCAAAGGAAGTGATTACACTGAGCAACATTTAGACTGTGTAAATGTAGCATTCTGTGAGTCTATGAATTTGCATCAAATACATGCCAACAGTATTGTGGAATGTGAGATCCTTACTTTACAATAAAAAATACTGTAAAATTATTTCAAAGCCTTTTCTCACCTCCTAATCAAATACTTAGGAGTAATCAAGGACAGAAATATATGTGTGTGTGTGTGTGTGTGTGTGTGTGTGTGTGTGTGTGTGTGTGTGTGTGTGTGTGTGTGAAATATTAAGAAACTCAAAAGATTACTCTTTTCATATTATGATCTGTCACTTATTATTTCTGGTGTGGTGCCTTGCACAGAGCTGGTCCTCTATAAATCTATTGACTATTGATTTTTTAACAATAGGCTCTCTTTCTTTCTTATGTAAAAAGTACCCATATCCATTTTAATAATTATTTTAAAGTAAAGAACCCCATTTGACAAAACAAAAATAAAATATAAAAATCACCGTAAACAAAGGGAGAAGGAAAGTGACAAATTAGAAAAAAAAAAGTTTATTCAAAGTACAAAGAAATGTACTTGGACCCAGAATACATTAAAACCCAATACAGATCAATGTTTAAAAATAGAAAGCTGAGCAAAGAATATAAACAGAAATACAAAAATCCAATAATCACATAAAGAAGCTCATTTTCACTAGTAATCACAAAAAAGAAAACAAAAATAATAAGATATTCAGCCATCAGAATAGCAATATTTTAAACATTCACGTACAAAGAATCGTGTTGTATATACTGCAGCTTTTTGGAGGAGTTTTTGACAATATCCATTAAATTGTTTAAATGTAGATTCCTTCTGATATAGTCATTTCACCTGTTAGATTTCCCTCTAGAATTAATTACATATGTCTGCAAAGAGAACTTTCATCATAATTTTTTTTTATATTTTAAAATTTTTTAAATGTATTGTGCATATTTATGGGGATCAACATCAGGGTAATTAGCATATCCATCTATTGGATATTGATCATCTCAGTAGATGCAAAACATTTGATAAAATTTAGCATCCATTCATAATCTTCATGATAAAAGCTCCCAACAAATTAGGCATGGAAGGAATGTACATCAGCATAATGAAGTCCATATGAAATAAATCTACAGCTAACATCATACTGAACAGGGAAAAGCTGCAAGCTTTTTCCTAAGATCTGGAACAAGACAAGGATGCCCACTTTTACCATTCCTATTCAACATAATACTGAAAGTCCTACTCAGAACAATCAGGCAAGAGCAAAAAATAACGGGCATCCAAATTGGAAAGGAGGAAGTCAAGTTGTTCGTGCATGAAGATGGCATAATGTCATATCTAGAAAACCCCAAAGGCACCTCAAAAACTAGTATAACTAATAGTCAAATGCAGTAAAGTTGCAGGATATAAAATCAACATTCAAATATTAGTAGAATTTTATATTAGTAGGGAATTATCTGAAAGGGAAAATAATCCCATTTACAATAGCTATCAAAAAAAAGAAAAAAATACCTAGGAGTAAATTTAACCAAGGAGGTGAAACATCCTTACAATGAAAACTATAATACGTTGATTAAAAAAAAAAAAAAAAAAAAAAAAAAAAAACGAAGACACAAATAAGTAGAAAGACATCCTGTTTTCATGGATTAGAAGGATTAATATTGTTAAAATGTCCAAAGCAATCTACAGATTCAGTGCAATCCCTGCCAAAATACCTGATGGAGTTTGGATGTGTTGTCCCCTCCAAAACTCATGTGGAAATTTGATCTCCAGTGTGGCAGTGTTGAAAACTGATTGAGTCATGGGGGCGGATCCCTCATGAATGGATTAATGCTGTCCCTGGGGGAGGAGGGATAAATGAGTGAGTTCTCACTCTGTTAGTTCCCTTGAGAGCTTGTTGTTTAAAAGACCCTGGCACCTTCTCTCTCTCTCGCACTTCCTCTCTCGTGCTTCCTGTTGCCATGTGATCTGCTTGTACCCGCCGGGCCACTTTTCCACAATGAGTAGAAGCAGCCTGAGGCCCACGCCAGAGGCAGCTGTCCCAGAAGTCAAATAAACCTTTCTTCTTTATAAATTACCCAGTCTCAGGAAATTCTGTTATAGCAACACAAAATGGACTAAAACAATACCACTGACATTTTTTGCAGAAATAGAAAAAAAAATCATAAAGTCCATGTGGAACCACAAAAGGCCCCATTAACCAAAACAATCTTGAGCAAAAAGAACAAAGAAGGTGACATCACACTACCTGACTTCCAAACATAGTACATAGCTATAGTAACCAAAACTGTATGGTATTGGCATAAAAATAGACACGCAGCCCAATAGAATAGAATGAAAAGCCCAGAATTAATTCTTTAAAAAGATAGGGAATAACACAAATACCCTTACATAGATATAACGGTCAAATATATTGTAGTACATTCATAAAACAGATGCTATGCAGCAGTTCATAACATAGTTTTATCATTTTTAAAAGGATATATTCACATATAATTTATAGAAAAATATCTAGTAGGATGCACGTGAAAATGGAGATATTATTTCTTCAGAGGCTGGGACAAAGACAGGGAAAGAAAGGATAGATCTAAAGACATTTCTGCTTAATTGTATTGCGTGATTTATTTTATCTACATAGATACCATGTTTTATGTGTCGAGTTAATCAATGTTTTAAAGAAAATGAAGAAAAAGAGACAATTTTATATAGCCTCATAAAATTTTGGAGGATGAAGGGAGTAGAGACATCACTTCGTTCAAACATTTAATTTTAAGGATGAAAGACTTGATACCAAAAAATTTGAAATTACTCAGAAAAGAACATTTTTCTTATATCCTAATAATTCAAGTCTACTGATTTGGATCCAGTGGTCTATCATGCCCCTCAGGTGCACTGCAAATACTCTTTAATTCTGAGCACCATATCAGTAATTTTTGCGAATTAGATGACGACGATCCTGAGGGTAGTTAAGTATTCACTAAGTGTAAGCAGATGTGTACGTCCCCCATTATAAGAAACAGAATTGAGCAGAAATTAATTATAACCACATTGCTTCCCCCAGATTAATCATAATGAGCTGGTAGTATTGCTTCTACATGAACTGCATGATAATAGTTGATTGAAGAGTTTATGGTCCTAATTATTTAGTATTAAAGGGCTCCTTTTGAGGTACACAGCAACATTTAATTAGAAAACTATTAAATAAAGGCATTTGTTTAAATAGGAATTTACAAGGCATGATGGTTGCAGGAAAAAAAAACATTGACAAGCTCATCTTAAGAATGAGAATTGAGTGATAAGAAACCTGCCAAAGTGATAGTATAAGACACTGTGAATTTGTAAAAGCAGATGTTTGCTGAAGTTTATGAATGGGTCAATATTTTTAAAAATGCTATCTGCAGATAATTCAACATTGCAATGTCTGATGGGTTCCACTGCTTTACTTCTATATCCTTTCAGCAAAGAGGTTTTCTGCTGTCCACATTTGCTGAAAAAGACCTGAACCTTTGATGTTCAACACCGGGATCAAGTAACAGCCAGGGATCTTTGCAGGGTGGGATTAAAAAAAACCAGAATTTGGCCCTATGTCCAAATTCCACTTCATTGTTCATTTACCAAAACTAAAATTATAATAAAAACAAGATTATGGACTTTATATAGAACTATAAAATAACTCTGGAAAACTACAGATCCAGACTAAAAAAAAAAAAAATCAAAAACTTCAATATCAGCTGTAAAACTTTCTAAAAATGAAACAAATAATGTAACAAAGAACAGAGGTAGAATTTGGCTCTGAATTGGGTTGCCCACCTGCAAGTTATTTTTAGGCGTCCCCAAGATGGAAAGGAAAACATAAAAACCTCTCCACAAGTCGCCATAAAAAGTGTTGTGTGGTTGAATCTTCACTCTGATTCCAAACGAAGCCTTGGCATAGCTATGCACGGACTTTGAATAAACTAAGGATAGAGGAAAATAAACAGAAGTAGATAAAAGGAAAGTCAAACATGTCCTGGTGTAGAAAGGAAGAAATGAACCTGTTTTAGTTAATTATTTTAAAATTGTTTTTTTTTTTTCCTTCTCATTCATGCTCTGAGATAATTATGCTCACTGTACAAATGGCCCATGGGACAGGTTACTTCAGGAGAAGCTTTAAAATCCATTTTCTCTCTCTTTCTGGCTTCAAGAAAGTGCCAAGAAGTAGGGACAATAAAAATATATTTTTCAGATTGAGTGGAAGAAATATAGTGAACAAAACCGTAACGAGAAATGCCCCTTTTCTCTTCCAATATATTTTCATTACACCCTGACAATGTGTTATTAATGAAATGTCAGTGAGATCACAAAGGAGTTGCCAACTGAAAATCATTCTTCTCTTTGGAGGATGATGCATACCAAAACTGTCCTACAACTGCAAAACACAGCTTGAAGACCAGTATCACTGGGCCTCACTTTTCTTTAGTAAATTCTACAAATTACATTGTTAGATTACCAGAGCCTCGGAAATAAGCAAAATACCCCCATAAAGCCAGATTTGGTGGGTAAACAGAGTAAATATTGTCAGAAAGTGCAGGACAGGTTTAGCTACGTTGTAGAGGTTTCAGGTTAATAACAGGAGGAAACTTTGAGCTTGGATGGCTTCTGTCACCACCACGTGCATGGAACCCTTCTTGGAAGGTCACCAACATCCCTTTGCTAAATATTGTAGACTGCTGTCAGCTCATCTCGCACAGCTTCTCCACACGTTTGTCACAGCTGGCCATCCCCCTCCACATGGCCACTCTTGCTTCTTCTCCACTTCTGGCTGCTGCTTCTCGCTTTCTGTACTGTGTCATCTGCTCCTCTTGCTCCTGCCTTGAGGTGTCCAGCAGCTTCAGTCCGGGCCTCTTTGCTCCCTTGTCTTCACTCTCTTCCATTTAATCACATCCAGTCCCGTGGCTTTAAATATCACCTCTAGCCTAAGCCCCACATGGAAATCTCCCCTGAGTTTCATTCTCTTATATCCCAGTGACTCCTTGATTTCTCCACCAAAATATCTAATAGTCATTTAAAGCTTAATATGATCCAAAAATACTTTATTTTCTTTCCAAACCTGTTCCTTTACCTACCTTCCTTACTTTGTTAAATGGCATTGCTATTTATCTAGTTGCTTAAAGAAAATAAACTTAAAAGCCATCCATTAATTTGCTCTTTCTCTGATCTCTCACATCCAATCCATAATCATATCATATCTCAAGTGTATTCTCTTCTTCCTCACCTACATGGTGACTAACTTGGCCTCAGGACCTCATTGCCTTCACCTGGTTTACAGCAATAGCTTTCTAACTGGCTTCCCTGATTCTATAAATGCCCAATTACAATCTGGTTTTCATACAGAGAGTAGAGCGATTATTTTTAAAGTGAGTATATTGTATCTTGCAATTGAACACATACATATAAATTTTTTCCTTTGATTAAAATCCTTTAATTCTTTTCTACTCTAGCAACTTCAAAGTTCTCACCATGATCTATAACACCCAACTTTAATTTTTTTCTCCAATTCATATGCTATGTACTAGTCATGCTGATATCCCATGCCTTCTGTTTCTCGATAAAGTCAAGCTCTTTACTCCTCAGGGCCTTTGCACTTGCTCTTCTTTACACCCAGAGCCTCTCCTCTGCTCTCTTTTCACTTATTTTCACAAGACTGGCTCTTCTCATTTTCAGGCTTTATTTCACAATTCGTCTCTCCTATACATAGAATTTATTTCCTCCAGAGCACTTACCAGTGAAATCATACTGACCGTTTCTTTGTTTCTTTGTTTACTGTCTGTCTCCCTCACTTCTATTGCACACTAACCTTGTTGGTCTGGTTCACTGTTGTACCATGAGTGCCTGACAGTGTGACTGGTATACCGTAGGCATTAAATAAGGATATGCTAGATGAATGAGTAAATGAGTCAATGCCAGTAGCATAAAGGAAAGGCATGAAATAACATCTTTACAGTGTAATCCATAGTCCGGTGGGTGAGGTAGACATTACTAATTATAATGCATTAGTATAAGTGGTAGGAAAAATAAGCACAGGATGAGATGGAAGCACAGACAAGCTGGAATTTATCATTTGGGCAGGAAATGATAAAAGTCAATGTTTCTGAACTATTATTTCCGGGGATGCTTATGGCATCAGGATTTTCCTTGATGCTTGTGTTTACTGCACATAGTGCTTTTTCCACATTGACCTCCAATCAGACACTTTGAAAGGGGCTTCCAACCCTATTGCCTAAGATACACTTCCACAGAAACGAGCAGGTTCACAAAGAGAAAAACAGGCCCCATACTGCCAGGTTAGAGAGATGAACTGCAGCAAGCCCTAGAATGTCAGTGCACAGGAGCGGTAACGTTCGTAGAAATCAAGTGACATCATTCATCAAGACTATCGCTTCAGGACAGGGATATGCTGAGTGAAAGGCCAAGGAAGGGCTCTGCGGCAGGAAGCAAGCATTCAGCAAACACCAGGAACTTTTCACAATTGCACCGCTACATCACTGCCAGGAAAATCCCTCCCCATCCTTAGAGAACCAGTTGAAATGTCTTCTCCTCTTTGAAGCCTTTGCACTTGATCAATCACTTCCTCTCCTGAACCCCTATAGTCTTCTCTCACGGCACTCATGTGATAGGCAGTATTAATCAGCTCAGGCTGTAATGCACATTATACTAGTCAGCTCAGGCTTCCATAATAAAATACCATAGAGGAGGTGACGTGAAAACAGGAATTTATTTTCTCTGACTGAGAAGTAAAACATCCATTTTCTTTCTGGTAAGGGCTCTCCTCCTGGTTTATAGGTGGCTGCCTTCTCGCTGTGTCATCACATGATGGAGAGAGAGCTCTGACATCTCTTCCTCCCTTCTAAGGGCATCAGTGCTATTAGAGTCCCACTCATATGACCTCGTTTAACTTTTATCACCTCGTCACTGTTCTGTCTCTAAAAACAGTCACATTAAGGGTAGGAGCTTCAACATTTGAATTTGGGAGGGACACAAACACTCTGTTCATAACACACATCTATCTCATTATGATCCTGTCCTGGTCGTATTTTAATCCCAGCATTCACCACTGTGCCTAGAATGGACTAAGTTCTCAAAAGACACATTTTCAGTGAAAGGACGGCTGAGTGAATGGATGAAAGAAGAAATCCTATATGAGGTGGATAATATTTGAGGATACAATTTAATTTCTATTTTGTTATATAGTTCTTTCATTTGATTATATTGACTCATGAGAATCAGCACTTTGTAAGGCGGAATGTTGATATGTAAAGTCCCAAGAACCAATGTAATAAGCAGGACTTACGACACCCAACTAACCTACCTAATTTTAATCTTTAAATTAAAAACAAGCTACTATATTTCAACATTTTAAGTAATTAAAATTTTATATGTTGTAGAATTAACTGCATTTTCCATGTATGAAAAAATCAGAAAGAATAGTTTGAACATTTGAAAAGCTACCACTTCTCTTATTTCTCATTATACACTTTATTTGCTCTAACTGTGATATTAGATTCATAGCCCATAAAGTAGGAAATGGTGTTCATGAGCTCTATCTTCTTAACCTGATGTTATCGATAACTATTATCTTATTGCTTTAGGTTTTCCTCTTGAGGGATACTGTGATATTTAAAATAAATGAAAAATAATGCTGTGTTAAAATATTCTTAAAATATTGTTCCATAAATCCATTGCATTCAAAACCTCAAGCATCTTGTGAAATTCCATTGGTTAAATAAAACAAAAAAGCATGAAAAATGTGCACAATGCTACTGCCTTCAAAATCTTAACTCCAAAAAAAGAAACAAAAGATCCACCCAAAATACATCTTCAAGGAAAAAAATTGTATTTATTTCAAAAACCTGTTTACGTTCCATCTGAGAAAAAAAGTATTTACATGAAATCAGACATATGTAAAAATAAACACACAAAATATAAATATCTGTCTATTTTCTGTAATTCTGACCACTGTTAATATCATACCCACATTTTCTGTGACACCTTCTACCCCTGGGTATTCCTCATCTCAACACTCTGCTCTAATTTTTCTCAGACCATATCCCTATCATTGAGTGATGCATGACTGTAGCTATGAGATGCAATGCTTGTGGGAGAGCTGTGTCAGCTATAAGCTGCCATTGTAGAATTCTCCAAATTCTGTTCTAGGGCATATTGAGTTCCTTAAGATGTTAATAAAATGTCCTATGAAAACATGGCTAAATAAATCAAAATTGATTTCTGAGCTTCTGATATCCTAATGTGCATAACAAATCACCAAAAGAGAAAAGTGGTATGCTCCACTTCCCCAATTTGTTATCTTAAATATAAAACCCTTTTCCCAAGTTTCATCAGTTCTGTCATGCAGAAGAAAATATTTATTAAGTGCTGAGATATAAAAGAATTATTTTCATACTGTATAGGTAACTAGTTAGCTACTCAACCTACTTAAAAGCCTTCTCTCAGAAAACTGCAGGTTATTTGTTATGTATAATCTTTCTGATTTAGTTAAACACAACTTCGAATTTTGAAATTTTTGTGTATTCTTTGTCAAAAATATAATTATCCTACAATTCTTTTCACAAAGTAACAAAAATAATAAAATACTGCTTAAGTAAGTTCAAAATAAGAAGTGCAGGAATTTTGCAGAGGAAATGACAAAATATTGTTGAGAGAAATTAAAGATCTAAATAATTAGAGAAACATTACACGTTCATGAACTGGAAGACTCAGGATTGTGAAGAAGGCAATTATTTTCATTTTATTTATAGGGTCAATATAAACCCTGTCAAAATTTCTGTGGGCTTTTTTTTTTTTTTTTTTAAGAAATTACAAATTGGTCCTAAAGTGTATATGGGATTCATGATGGTTAATTTTATGCATCAACTTGATCGGTCTAAGGCATGCCCAGACAGCTGGCCATTACTTCTACATGTCTGTGAGGGTATTTCTGAAAGAATTACAGCATTGTAATTAGGAGACTGAGAAACGAAGATTTGCCTTCACCAGTGTGGGTGGGGATTATCCAATTCATTCAGAGCCAAATACCACAAAAAGGCAGAAAACAGGTGAATCCTCTATTTCTCACCTTGAGTTGAGACATCCATCTTCTCCTGCACTGAGACATTGAAGCTCCTGGTTCTCAGGCCTTTGGGGTCCAGCACTTAGACCAATGGACACCCTCAGTTATCAGGCCTTCAGGCTTGGGCTGAATTACAACACCAGCATCCTCTTTCTACAGCTTGCAGATGGCATATCGTGGGACTTCTCAGCTTCTGTAATTATCCTATGAGCCAATTCCCACAATGAATCTCCTCTTACCTATATATCTGTCTGTCTGCCTGTAGGTCTATTTATATCTCTAATTTCTATATATCTAGATCTTGATATATATTATTGGTTCTGCTTCTTTGGAAAATACTGACTAACATAACATTGCAAAAGACCTAAAATAGCCAAAACAATTGGAAAAAAAGAGAACAAAGTTGGGATAATTTAACTTTCCAATTTCAAGCTTACTGTAAAGCAACAATTATCAAAACAGTGTTATCTTAGTATAAAGATATGCAAATCAATGAAACAATTAAGAATCCAGAAAGAAAGCCTTTAGTTTACAGTTAATTGATTTTTAACAAATGTGTCAAGGCAATTAATTAGGGAAAAGGATCGCTTTGTCAGAGATGGTGCTTTGACAATTGTAGGTTTTTTAAATTTTTATTATTTAGTATTAGCATATTCATTATTACAAATCTTGATTTTTCTTTACACCATTTATCCGACCTATCACTCCCTAAACCTCCTCCCTCCCTCCCCCCAACTCTAGTATCCTTGGGTTTGTTCTCTCCTTCTAAAAGTTCAATGAATTGTTGTGGTCTTTTCTTTTTTTCATTATTTCTTTCTTTGTTTCTTTCTTGCTTTCTTGCTTTCCTTTCTTCTTTCATAGCACCCAGTTATAAGTGAGAATATGTAGTATTTCTCTTTCCTTGTCTGGGTTATTTCACTTAACATGATTTTCTCCAGACTTATCCATGTTGCTGCAAAAGGCAGAGTTTCATTCTTTTTTTGTACCTCGGTAGTATTCCATTGTGTATATATACCACATTTTCATTATCCAGTCATCCATTAATGGACACTTATATTGGTTCCATATTTTGGCTATTGTAAATAGAGCTACAGTGAACGTGGGAGTGCAGATATCCCGTTGACATGATGATTTCCATTCCTTTGGATATATACCAAGTACCGGGATTGCTGAATCATATGGTAGTTCTATTTGTAGTTCTTTGAGGAACCTCCATACTGTTTTCCGTAATGGCTATGCTAAGTTACAGTCCCACCAACAGTGTAGAAGAGTTCCCATTTCTCCATATCCTTGCCAGCATTCGTTATTCTCTATCTTTTTAATAATGTCCAAGCTAACTAGAATGAGATGATATCTCAAGGGTTTTTTTACTTGCATTTCTCTGATGACTGGTGATGTTGAGCATTTTTTCATGTACCTGTTGGCTATTTGTATGTCTTCCTTTGAAAAGGATCTATTCAGCTCATTTGAACATTTTTCGATTGGATTATTTGGGGTTTCTTTTTTACTGTACAATTGTTTGAGTTCCTTGTATATTCTGGATATTAATCCCTTGTCAGATGTATAGTTTGCAAATATTTTCTCCCAGTCTGTAGTTTGTCTTTCTGCTCTGTTGATTGTTCTCTTTGCTGTGGAGAAGCTTTTCAGTTTAACATAATCCCATTTATTTATTTATTATTTTGTTGCTTGTGCTTTTGGGGTGCTATTCATAAAGTATTTGCACAGTCCAACTTACTAGAATGTAATTTCCCCTATGTTTTCCTTTAGTAATTTTATGGTTTCGGGTCTTATGTTTAAGTTTTTAATCTTTTGATTTTTTTTGAGTTGATTTTGATATGGTGAGAGGTACCAGTCCAGTTTCATTCTTCTGCATATGGATATCAAATTTTCCCAGTAACATTTATTGAAGAGGCAGTCTCTCCCCAATGTATGTTCTTGTTGCCTTTGTCAAAGATCAGTTGACTGTAAGTATTTGGGATGATTCCCAAGTTTTCTATTCTGTTCCATTGACCCCAGTGTCTATTTTTATGCCAGTATCATGCTGTTTTCGTTACAATAGCTTTGTAATATATGTGAAGTCAGGTAGTGTTATGCCTCCTGCTTGAGAAGATAAATAAAATAGACAAACCATTAGCTAGGTTAACAAGAAAAAAGATGAGAGAAGACCTAAATAACAAAAGTCAAAAATGAAAAGGGAGACATTACAACTGATACCACAGAAATATGAAGAATCATTAGAGATTATTATAAACAACTGTACATCAACAATTATGAAAACCTGGAGGAAATGGTTAAATTTCTGGATGCATCCAAACTACCAAAACTGAACCAAGAAGAAATAGAGAACTGGAACAGACCAATAATAAGCAATGAAATTGAAGTAGTAATCAGCAATCTTCCAACAAGGAAAAGCTCAGGACCAAATGGCTTTACAGGTGAATTCTATCAAACCTTTAAAGAAGAATTAATGCCATTTATTTTCAAACTTTTCCAAAAAACTGAAACAGAAGCCATTCTCCCAAACTCATTCTATGCAGCTAGTGTCATCCATTTGTCCAAGCCAGATAAAGATACAACAAAAAAGGAAAATTATGGGCCTATATCCTTGATGAACATAGATGCAAAAATCCTCAACAAAACATAAGCAACTAGAATATAAAAATACATCAAAAATATTATACACCATGTTCAAATGAGATTCATCCCAAGGATGCAAGTTTGGTTCAATATACACAAGTTAATAAATGTGATACACCACATCAACAAAACCAAGAAAAAAAACCCTATGATTATCTAAATAGGTGCAGAAAAAGCATTCAACAAATTTTAATATCCCTTCATGATAAAGACTCTCAGCAAATTAGTTATAGAAGGAAATAAACTCAATGCAGTAAAAGCCATTTATGACAAATCAATTGCCAATATCATGACAGTATAAGAACAGGAACAAGACAAGGATGCCCACTCTCACCACTCCTATTTAACAGAGTAGTGGAAGTACTAGCCAGAGCAATCAGGCAAGAGAAAGAAATAAAGGACATCCAGATTGGAAAGAATGAAGTCAAACTATCCTTGTTTGCAGATGACATGATTTTATACATGGAAAAACCTATAGGCTCTACCAAAAAACTCCTACAGCTGATTAACAATTTCATTGATTTTTCAGGATTCAAAGTCAACACCTCCAAATCTGTAGCATTTTTATACTCCAGTGACAAGCTAGAAAATGAAATCAAGAAAGCTAGCCAATTTATAATAGTTGAAAAAAAAATTTAGGAATCAATTTAACCAAAGAGATGAAAGATCTCCACAATAAGAACTACAAAATACTACTGAAAGAAATTAAACAGGATACAGAAAGATGGAAAAACATACCATGCTCTTGAATGGGAAGAATTAACATCATGAAAATGTTCATTCTACCCAAATTAATCTACAGATTCAATGCAATCCCCATCAGATTACCAAGGACATTCTTCACAGAAACAGAAAAACCAATCCTAACATTCATATAGAACAGCAAAAGACTCCAGAGAGCCCAAGTAATTCTGAGCAAAAAATAATAATAATAATAATGCTTTGACAATTGTTCATCCAGAATAATATGACCTTATATTCTTATCTTACACTAAACATTAAAATCAACTCAAAATTTGTTATAGACTTAAATATAAAAGCTAAAACAATAAAACTTTTGGAAAATAACACAGGAGAAAAATCTTCTGGACCTTGAGTTAGGCAATAATTTCTTAGCCTTAACACCAACACACAGACAAATAGAAAACAATAAATTAGATTTCTTTAAATTTCCATATATCTGTGCTTTAAAAGAAATTATTTAAAAAATAAAATATAAGGAATAGACTATAATGAAATATTTTGTGTCTGATAAAGGTATCCTGCATATGCAGAAAATCTTTGTACCTCAATAATAAGAAAACAAAAATTCCAATAAAATGGGCAAAAGATTTGAATAGACATTTCAGTAAAACAGATATACTAATGGCTAACAAATACAAGGAAAGAAGCTCCATATCATTAGTAATTAGGGAAATGTAAATTAATACCACAGTGAGGTATCATTTCAAACCAACTCCAATGACTATAATAAAAAAGACAAACAATAACAAATAAATTTGAGAAATGCTATCCCTCATACATTGCTAGTGATAATGTATGCTGGTGTCACCACTTTGAAGAATGGTCTGAGAGTTTATTAAAAAGTTAAACATACATTTATCATATGACTCAGGCTTTCCACTCGTAGGTAGCTGTACTAGATAAATGGAAACATATAAACACACAATGACCTTCACCCAAATGTTCTTAGCAGCTTTATTCATGAGAGCCAAACATTAGAAACAGCCTAAATATTCCTAAAGTGATAAATGAATAGAGAAAGTGGTATATCCATGCAATGGAATACTATTCAGCAATAAAAGGAAGCAAACTACTGATGTGTGCTACACCATGTACAAACATCTAAAAAATTTTCTGAGTGAAAAAATCCAAATAGAGAAGGCCATGTATTGTACTATTATTTTTAGATAGAATGTCTAGAAGAGGTAAATCTATAGAAATAGATAACAGATTAATGCTTGCCTTGCCTGAGGTGTTGGGGGGAGTGGGAAATGTGGGGGACAAAGTTTAACAGTTAGTGGACATGTACATTCTTATCAACATAATGGAAATGTTTCAAAACCGATTTACTGTGATGGCTGCACGACTCATAAATTTAAAAATCATTGAATTGTACTCCTGCAATGGAAGAATTATATGATCTGTAAAATGTCTCATATACATAAACATATACATATACATATATATATGCATATATATATGCATATATATATATATAAATGTACTTATTCTGCATTAACAATATGGTTCTAAAACGTTCCCAAAATCTGATCTGTGATTTTTCTACTATCCTTATTTTTTAAAATTTCCCAAAGGAATAGCCCAAAAGCCAGTGAAGGCTAGTTTTTAGTATCATAAAATCCAGTTGAGAGAGGCTTTCAGAAACACTTCTGCTCTGGAAAGTGAGATATAACTGTGAAGTTACCCCTTTTGAAATCAGTTTATACAATTTACCAACCATCTAATATTGGCAATTCCCAACTTATACATTTTCACTGCGGTTAGAATAAGATTTAATAATGGAGCTTTTATTTTGAAATAAATATAAAGCTAAATATTAAATGACAAAAGAGCTTATTTGTCAAAGGTAAAAGAAAGTAAGAAACCACCTGGAAGTTTCATTCCCATGTCGAATTTGTCATTTACAATGAGGTAATTTATTAAGCAGCAAGGACTTTAAAAAATAAATAAATAAAATTTAAAAGGAGATAATTGCCTTTATAAATTTATAAATTTGGTAAAGTAATTTTTGAAAATGCTTTATTTAACTCATTAGATTATCACTAGTCACCTCAGTAATTTTTCAGCATGGCCCCTGTAGTTAGAATTTGCAGGAAAATTGAAGATAAAACATATAATTCACTGATGTCTAATACAGTGAACCATTAAGCAAGGGACACATTTGCAAAATCAAAATATGGATGCATTTTTTTTATTATTTTCAAAGAAAAAATTTCTGGCACAGATCCCAGACTCCACATTCAGAACAGAAATTAAAGCAATTAAAGTCTCAATGAGAATTACAGAAAAGCTACCTTTATAGAAGAGGTGAAAGCAAGTAGAAACTCCAAATTTCTTATTTTTCAGTTGCTATTAGGAACATTTGCAAGGAGTTAAGCCAAGTCAGAGGAGAAGCAAGCAATCAAGGGTCCAGGAAAAGATGATAGGACCACTCCTTCTGCCACTGATATATAAAAACTGATTTATAGGGGACATGATATCCATAGAAAGCATATTAATGACATTAAATCTAACACTCATGGAAAGAACTAAACTAAAATCCATTAAAATGATTTCAAAAATGTGTGATTGGTTGCCAGTTTGAAACATCCATAGACTAAATGCACATCAGTATGAAAAATAAATAAAACCTACACACTATCTTAAAATGTCTCCCGTTAAATGTATATGCTCCCCCCAAAATGATGGGTTGATAATTGAAGAATATTATAAATATCAACTATTTCAGCCACAACTCCAGAAACAAGAGCCTCTGTGAGAGAGACGGTCTTGATCTGTCCTCATTCAGTTTCAAGATTCATAATAACTTCTTGCTTGGTCCAAAAGAGTGGCTCTGTGTCAGACAACTAATTTCATCTTTTGAGGGTGTGTTACTTTTTACTAACTACTCCACCACTGAGATTGCCTCCAGTCAGCTGAATGGAAGTTAAAAGTAAGAGTGCAAACTGGGTTCTATATGGACAGGCTATGTTAATCGTAATAATTAATCATCATCATCATCATCATCATCATCATCATCATCATCATCATCATCATCATCATCACTAAGCTCTTCTCACATTACCTCATCGAGTCTCACCTATTACCCATTGAATTCAACTGGTTAAAGCTTAGTTATCATTAATCCTATTTGCAGATAAGAAACCCTGATTAAGAGAGGTTTACTGGCATATAAGTGGCAGGGTCTTTGTAGGAAGAGGTCCATTGGGCTCTTGTTTTCCCTGAAGCTGCTTTTTACTGTTGGCGATTTTTTCTCACCTTTATCCCTGCTTTGGTTTTGGAGTCTAGAAGGCAAAGCAGGATAGAGAGTCTCATAAACAGAAGGAAAATATTTAACTCACTTGCTTTCCCAACCATCTCAACTTCCTAAAATACCTTTGCTTCATCTGCCGGACTGATGTTTCCTTTCATTCATCACCAGACTGAGACCTGGGCAACGATCTCCAGGTTTTACCTGAACCCCCTCCAATGCAGCAGTCTCTGCCAATCCCTCCTGCTCCTGATGTCCTCTCTATAAAACTTTCATTGTCAGCCACCCGTTTCCCACCCCGCCCCACTATGAGCCACAATTCTTTGGGATATCCAAAAGTATCTGGTTCTCAGGAGAATTTGAGAAATATTGTTCTAAACAATCTGAGAATTTTTTTTAAGTGAAACCTTGGTTTCTCGTCCATTCTATGCATATTTGTTTTAACTATGAAGTATATTTCTATTGAATTGACACAAAGCCGTTTGAGTGTGCTTTTCCAGGTTCATTTTGTGTACTGCGTTTAATGTGTACTTTAATTTATTTAATAGTATTCTAAATCTTGGCTAACAGGATTAACAAAGGATCATTGTCATATTTTATATATTCTTTATCTATTCCCCTAATGTAAAATCTATAAATTAATTCATGCATTCAACATATTTCCGTTGTCTAGAGAACACCTATTCCCCACCTCTCTATTTCCAGGTGGAGGGATCTCCACTGAAGAAACTCACTTGGCCTCCTGCCCACCCCTTACTATTTCCCAATGAGGAATGAGGTATTTGATGGGTGGTTGGGACATTGAGCCACTGCACCATGTCTCTGGATTATCATAATCCATCTGTCAAATATCTTCAAGCACCAGAAATTGGCTCTTTCTTCTGCTATCTTTCCCCTGGGAAGTTTCAAGATTTTGACAGGAGGGCAAGGGGCATTAGTGAGTTTATTTGAGACCCTATGCTGTACCTTCCAATTCATGTTGTCAGGAATAAAGATGATATTTTAATTTCCATCTTCCTGACTTCTGCCTAAGTGAAAATTTGGTGAGGAAACAAGGCATCGTTCTCCACAAACTTCAATCAACTTCAGTATATCATTTACTCTGCTAGAAACTGAGGAAACAATTGTGACTTAAAAACTAAGTCCTTGCTAATAATTCTACCACTTAAATACCTGCCTAATTTTAGTGTTTCACCCAGAATCTTCCACAGTCTCCTCACTTGTTTCTATCTTCCAGTATACTGATGCCAAATTGAATCTTGGAATTATATTAATGACAAAATGGAAATGGGTTTCAGCCAACTGAGTGCTGAGGACTTTTCCTTCCATACCACCAAAGTTACTCTCAAGTTAATAATTCAGCCATCAATTGCTGGGTTTTACAGATGTACTTGGACCATTAGAAAGAATTGCCATACTATAATTCTTTACCTCCTGATATATCTATCTTATTAGTAATTAGATTATTTTAGGGGTAGAAAAAGCAGAAAGAAGGAAAGAAACAAATATAAATCAAGCACCAAATTTGTATCAGTCACACTGGTAGATCCCTTCTCATGCATTCTTTCCAATGTTTTCACTTGCTATTTAATCTTTATGAGCATTAAAATACATATCATTTCATGTAACACACACGCGTGCGTGCGCGCACAATCAAAGGAACTAACGAGTAAGGTAAATCCAAGATGTAGACTGATGTCTGACTCCCGAGCCATATCCTTTCTTCTATATCCTGTATCCTGTTTTCTACATCTTGGCAACTTCAGGACATTGAATAAATAGTTAGCACATAGCGAGTGCTCAATAAATATTTGGCAAATGAAAAAATAGATAACATAAATTTAGCAAGCACTTTCACAGTAATCATCTCATTGTGCTTCAAAATAGGTCTGAATGAGGAAGAAGATATTTGTCTATATACTAATGTCTAATCTCAAGATTAGCAAGCTACTTAAAGAGTTGTCTTGAAAATAGATGGCAACATTTTATTTATATAAATTTGAACTGTTTAAGAGGTTGTTAAAATGAGGCCTGTGGATCTCTAAAGAGTCTAGAGACAAAATTAATGAGGTCCATAAACAACTTAAATTTTGTATGGATTTTGTGCATTTTTCTGGGAAAATGACCCATAGATTTTTTTTAAAAGATAATTTCAAAAGTCCTTTGACTCTCAAATGATTAAGAACCACAGACTATATTATTCCTACATTCATTTTCACTCTGGAATTATGTAATTATGAATTAATGAAGTATTCAGATACATATGGTTTATATCCCAGCCATAAAATTGTATGAAACAGTAATGGAAATGGAACTGGAGATTTAGTATACTGGAAAAAAGCATACACTCAGTTTTATACCTTTAATCCACTAGTCCCAACAATGTCTATCTTTATCAAGGTAGCTAAATTAGATTGAACAGCTATCTTTTACTGGTTTGTTTATCTGCTTTGTTTTGGAAGGGCAGGGTGGAGGAGATAATTTTTCTTCTTCAGTTTCTCAGATCGGCCTTTTCAAAACAAGCTGAAAGGTTTGCATGAAAACTATAAACTTTAGGCAAAACATCTGTTTTTCTCATCATTATCAAGTAAATTTGAAGTGCTTCAGTTCTTAGTATTGATAAGCAGCTCCAAGCTTTGGTAGTGCAAAAGCCCCATCTAGTACAAATGTATACACAATCTGTGCACTTTGAAGAAAGAACTCTACTCATAATGTTCTTGTTTCCAAGTAGAGGTTATGTCAAAACCAGCATGTATTAGTCCATTTCTGTTGCTTATAACAAAATACATTGAATTGAGTAATTTATAAGAAAATGAAATGTATTGCTAACAGTTTCAAGGCTGGGAAGTCCAAAGTCCAGGGAACACATCTGGTGAGGGTCTTCCTTGGTGGTTGCTTCAGTGACACATGGTGTCACATTGCAAAATGGCAGAAGCAAGAGAAACTTTCATGTGTTGTCCTTTTAAAGCCCTCAGAACCATGCTCCTGATCACCCATATTAATCCATTCACTAGGCACGGTCCTCAGAATCTAATCACCTCTTCAAGGGCCCCCCTTTCAATTACCATAATAGGATTTCCCACTCTCTTTACAGTCCCAGTGGGGATCAAGCTTCTAATACATAAAACTTGGGGAAACAATTCAATCCATATCACAGTATTTGCTAAGATACACACACACACACAAAGCTGTTAGAATTAAATCAATCCAGTAAAGTTACAGGATACAAAAATAAAAATCAGCAGTGTGTCTAAACATTAACAAAAACTATTTGAAAAAAAGAAATTTTTAACAATTCTATTTATAATAGCTTAAAAAAATAAAATTCTTAGGAATAAATTCAAGTGAGGTGAAAGACATACACACTGAAAACTATACAGCACTGATGAAAGAAATTGAGGAAAATACAAATAAGTGAAAAGTTAATCTTTGTTCATGGATTAGAATAATTAATATTGTTAAAATGTTCATGCTATGCAAAGTGATCTACAGATTCGATGCAATCTCTATCAAAATCCAGTGACTTTTTGTTACAGAAATAGAAAAAAGAATCTTAAAATATTTAAAGAAACACAAAAGACCCCAGACAGCCAAAGCAATCCTGAGCAAAAAGATCAAAGCTAGAGGCATCACACTACCTGACTTAAAAATATTATGAAATTTTGACATTCTGCTTACACAGTGATTACACTTTAAAATATTGCAAGTTTTATTTCACATTGTTTGGACAACATTTTTCCCCTTATCAAAGCATAGAACTCCTTTACACAAAACCTTCAATTCTTAAGGAAAACTAGAACATAAGAAAACATAGTAAAACACATTTTTAAACCTAATAGAATAAAGAAATACACATTTATGATAATAAAATGTTAGTTTCCTCTCAGAAAAGTAAGCATGTCATTGAATTTGCCTGATTTCTCTAGATTAGAAGAAAATTCATCCAAAGACAAACATACAAAAATACACACAAAATATCTTGGATATTAGAACTCACCTAATAGTAACTATAAATTGGCTTGAACAATCCCAGTAAAGTACAGCACACAAATAAATAAATCACGAAAAAAAGTTGCGATTTTTCTCAGCAAGTTTCAATACTGCATGAATTCCAAATTAGGTTTGGCTAGAGATATTCTGCTGGTTCCTAAGAGAAATCAATACTCCTTAGAAAAGAAAATATATATATATATGTATTTATTTTCCTAACAAGAAACTGAACCCAGATCTTCCTTTTAGAAGCTTAAAAGGCTCACAATCCCAGAGTAACTTCAGATAGCTGTACAGAAACAAAAGCACACAAAGAAGCAGGAAAGTTGCCAGAAGTTAACTGTCTTCCCACTTGAAAGGGAAAGAAAATGAACCTTTCCCCTTTGTCTGCATTTCTGGAGAAGTTTAATTTCATCATTTCTCTCCCTCCTCTAAAAGAAGAAATATCTGTTCTGAAGTTTTTATTGTCTATGAAAGGAGCATATTTCAATCAACCAGTGAAATACATTTTAATAATCTTGAATGGTTTTGGCTTTTTATTTTCAAACCATTTGAAGAATAAGTAACTTTCATTTGAAAATATTAAATGGAATTCCCGATGCATTTATATCAGTAAGGACAGGGATTTGCTTGCATTTCCAAGTGAACCCAGAGCAGGGCATATCCAGTGGTTCTTAAATTCCCTGTTACCCTATGGGCTGGTCTGCTATCACCCTTGTCATCCATGTGGCATTAAATTAAAATGAGTTTTCAGAAACCTGGACAAAGAACAAAGACTCAAAAGGAGCAGCTTAGACTTAGTGGTCTTCCTAGACAGAACAGGAGGAGAGGTTTTCCTGCCACTGTGTGGTTGGTGTTACAAGGAGATGGGCAACATGAGGAACAGAGTTAATACTTAACTCTGTGTTTATGAGTCTCAGATCAGTTTTAACTGTGCTAAGAAATTCACATCTTCTCCTTCCTTTCCACCAGTTAAATTAACTTTGTTGGGAACTCTGTCAGTACCCTAGAACCTTGCAGTTGCAAATTCTTCTGCCCTATTTCCAAAAGCTAGATCTGCATCCCTTCGGGCGGTTTTCCCTAAATCTCAAAGAGCTACTCTGTCCATGTGGGTGGCAGGATGAATATGTTAAGGAATTACACCCCCCAGAGTCTGGAAGTTGGTGTGTAAATGTCTCAATTCTCTCAACCCTCATTTGGGATAATTCTGAGGTATGTACTTTCCAGAATTATTCAGAAAGGTCAATATCTCATTACATATAGTTGTGGCTGGCTAAAAATGCCCTTTATTGGCTTCTTTAAATCATTTTCACATTTGCTTATGGGAACTTCCTTCACATCTCAAAGAAACTATTTGAATTTGAATCCTTGTCTAAGGATCTGCTTCTGGGAAAACCTAGAAGGCGACACTTCAATTCTAAACAAGTCAGCACTTACTTATTGACAACCTATGATAATTCTTCTGCTAAACTAGGTCTAAGAACAAGGGTTGACCACTCAAATACATACTAGGGCAGAGCAGGAAACAAATTTGAGAAACAGACCAGATGGAAACAAGACAGGGTATGCCCCATGGAGGGAGAGCATTCACTATTCGGTTTCTGCCGATTTTTGCCATGCCAAAATGCCAGCCATTGCTGCCAAGTTTTCCAGTTTTTCAAGCAAAGCCGAAAATCTTATAATTTTAGTATTTTCAACCAATTCAAAAAAGATTAATTCTTCATATAATACTCTCAGGCTGAAAAATCTTGCCTATGGGCTGGATTTGATGCACATACTGCCGGTTTGCTAATTATACGCTAGAGATTAAAGATGAACAATGTCTGGTTCATACATACTAAAGAAACTTGGAATGGTTTTACAATGGGTAACAGGCAAGCAAGCAACTAGCTATGAAGTTGAATTAAAGCAATAAATGAAAAATGTGTAATAATCAAATAATAATTTGACAACAGGAAAGAGATACTGATTGGGAATGATGAGGAAGGAAGGTTAGGATGAGTACATATCAGAAAAAGCTTTTTGGGGAAAAAAAAAAAAAGCTTTTTGGAAAAGTGGTGCATCCCAACAACAACTTCCAGTTGGCTAGTTCCTGCAGCTAGTATAGCTAAAGAAAGCTTAAAAATTGGAAACAGGACTTGATAAGTCATCCCCCAGTGGGCATTTCCCTATCTCGATCTTTGGGGAACTATAACATGACTTGTCTGCCTCTAGAATGTATACAAAGTACATTAGTGTGTTCAAGGCTCTGAGAACTCCCACTGTAGAGAATCTTATTTGCCTTTGTTCCCTCCAGCATCTTCTCCCTGCTTTCAGAATCCCTCTCTTCTATGTGAAACACCATTGAAAACACTGAGAAATGATGTTGTAGGGATGCCTCTGACTCTAAAAGAAGCAGAACTCATAGAGAGCAGAATAGTGGCTTACCAGACGCTTGGGGTGAGAGATACAGGGAAATGATAGTAAAGTATACCAAGCCTCAATTAAATATGAGAAATAAGCTTGATTTTTTTCAGGTCAATAGTACAGCATGCAAATATAGCTAATAATTGAGTACTGTACATTTGAATACTACTGAGAGTAAATTTCTAATGTTCTCGTTACAGAAATGTCAAGTATTTGAAGTCAGAGGTTAACTAACTTAATTATTCCATATTGTGCTAAAACATCACAGCACCACTTGGTACACCACAAATATGGTAGTATTTCAAAAAGTTCATGGAAATATTCATATTATCTTTCAGTTTAATTTTCCCGTGAATTTTGGAAGTAACCTCTTATATACAACTATGTTTCAATATGCAATAAAAAAGTGACAATAGAAAGAGGGAATATAATCATGTATCTACTTCAAGTATAATCTAAAATAGCAAATACTTCCACTGAACTCTATAAACCCCCAAATCTACAAAGTTGGTGTATTAGTCAGGGTTTGCCAGAGAAACTGAATCAATAGGAATTGGATATATATATATATATATGTCTATACGTATATATATATATCACACAGTTATGAATTATGAATATCACATTATACACCATTTATAAGCTAAAAACCCAAGAAATCCAGTGGTGCAGTTTGAAGGCCTCAGTGCCAGTCAACAGTAAATTTCTTTTAAAAGATATTAATATTTCCACTTTAAAAATACAAACCTGCTTGATAGTTCACACCTTTCCAGCCACAGAACCACTGCACATGCCCTTTATACCAAAACTCCTCAGAAAAATCTGTACAGCCTTTCCCATTCTCTGTTGAACCTGCTACCATAAAGCTTGATAAATGCCAGGGTTAATTTTATGTGTAAATTTTATGTTAATTTGGCCAACAAGTGCCAGATTAAACATTGATTCTTGTGTGTCTGTGAAGGTATTTCCAGATGATAGCAGCATTTGAATTCATGTAGTTAGTAAAATAGATTGCCCTCCCCAAGGTGGATTGGCACAGGAAGGAGAAAGTGACACTTTTTGCTTCCAGGCTGCCTGTTTGAACTGAGAGACACTGGTCTTCCCCTGCCCTTGGACTTAGATTCATACCTTTGGCTCCCCTGATTCTCTGGCCTATGGACTTGGACCGGAATTATACCACCAGATTTCCTGTGTCTCCATCTTGCAGATGACAGATCATGGAAATTAGCCTCCATAATTGCATAAACCAATCCTTCATAATGGATCTTTCTGTGTATATATACCCTATTGGTGCTGTTTCTCTGAAGAATCCTGATGAATACAACTGCCATACAGATAGATAATGGCTAAATTAAAACCTGGGTCCCCTGACTGTTATGGTTCCATACTGGGTTATAAGAAAATTTTATCTTTATACCTGATATTAACTTTTTGTATTGTACTAACTGCTTGTATCATATTAAGTGTTTTCTTAGGCCTTGCTAGTGGAGTGCATAGGGGTGCTTGAAATGGTAATAGCTTTCTGACTCTAAAGTAAAACGTATGTTTTGATATACCCAGTTTAGAGCACTTCCTAATTTCAATAACTGTTTGTGGTTTTTGGGTTTTTCACATTTCATTGCAGCTAGAAAGTGTCAGACTTGATGAGAGACCGTGGGATAGAGAGAGGGGAAAGCAAAAGAGGAACATTCCTCATTGAGGAGAAGCTCAGAGTAATTTTATTTTTGGACAAAAAAAGATAAGCTTTTTTTATAAAAGACATGACATTTCTCAAATGCCATTTTTTATAGGTCTCTATGATTTTTCACAGGTATAACTAGACCTTCTTTTACTCTGCATATCAGCTCTTTTTCGTCAGTATATGTAAAGTTTTGTAATGTTCATTCATGTGAAAATTTGACCAGAAATAGTTCCTTTACAATATAGGTTAAGAGTGAACCTGACATCTTCAATGACAGGTATTTTTTCTTTGTCTGTGAAAGTAATCTATCATCGTACCTGAGAGCTGACATATAAGGTAATTGTTCACCTGATGTCAGAAGTAAAAAGTCTTTAATGTAAACCTATATTTAAAAAAAAACATTAAGAATGTACTTTCATTAGGATATAAAAACTTTGTGACCAATGACATACAGATTATGTACCAAATTATCTTAACCCACAGCATTCTGGTTTCATTCCCTACTTTACAGATGATGGAATTCAGGTTCAGAGAGGGTGAGGGACTTGCTCAATGCTAGCCCAGTGCTTAGTGGCTTTCTGAATCCCAGTTCTCTCATCTTTCCATCAAATCAGTATGAACCTGTGCTTTATAAATTTTTTTTTTTTTAAAAAAGCCCGAAGTGGAGGCAGCTTCTTCAGAGGAGTGATGAGGAAGACTAGGGCTTTGGAACAAATAAATAATCTTTATAGCTTTATCATCTTGTTACCAAACAATCGTGACACC
Source organism: Cynocephalus volans (assembly GCF_027409185.1). Classification (NCBI taxonomy): domain Eukaryota; kingdom Metazoa; phylum Chordata; class Mammalia; order Dermoptera; family Cynocephalidae; genus Cynocephalus; species Cynocephalus volans. The sequence goes on from NC_084468.1 coordinate 17,161,347, forward strand.
AGAAGCCATTATCAGTGACTTTAAAATTGTATGATGAAGACCCTTGTTTTTTTCATTCAACAAGCATTATTTGGCTGCCTCCTGTTTACAGCCACTTTTACAAAGACACTGGGATTCTCGTAATTAATAATAATAAATAATTATTAATTTACTCCTTTACTTTTTGGAGTTTGCATTTGGGAATAAAATATAAATAATATAGTATTCATATATTATAGTATTCATAAAATTATAGTATTCATATATAAATCCATAACTTTTTTCTCACCTACAGTGTATATAGTATTATTCTTCTTGTTCTTTTTTTTGGGGGGGGGTTGTTTTTGTAAATAAAGAATCTATTTTAGTAAAAGGATTTATTTTTGTTTTGAAAATATTAGTCAATACAGAAATGTACAAAGAAAAAAGTTAAAAAAAAAAATTGCTCGAAAGCCCAGCACCTAAAAATAACTAGATAATATTTGATGCTGTTATTCTATATAGATATACAGACAGCAACTACTTTTTATAAGAATGAAAATATATAATAATTGATATTTGGGCTTTTATAATTTTTATTTTTTTATTTTAATTTACCAATATACAATGTACTTGATTTTTGTTTCCCTTTACCAATTCCTCCTTTCCCCCCTTCCTCTTTTCCCTCCCCCTCGCATCAACATCATATTTGCTCAATTGTCTTAACAAGTTCAAGGAATTGTTGTGATTGCTGTGTCTTCTTCCCCTCCCATTTATTTGTTTGTATATTTACTAATTCATTTATTTTTATTAGCTCCCACAAACAAGTAAGAACATGCAGTATTTCTCTTTCTGTGCCTGACTTATTTCACTTAATAAAATTTTCTCTAAGTCCATCCATGTCGCTGTGAATGGTAGTAATTCATTTTTTTGTATAGCAGAGCAGCATTACATTGTGTACATATGCCACATTTTCCTTATCCACTCATCTGATTACAGGCATATAGGCTGGTTTCAACTCTTCGCTATTGTAAATAGCACTGCAATAAACATGGGAGTACAGGTATCCCTTAGACAAGATGATTTCCATTCCTCTGGGTATATTCCCAGCAGTGGAATAGCTGGGTCATAAGGTAGATCTATCTGTAATTGTCTGAGGAACCTCCACACCATTTTCAATAAAGGCTGCACCATTTTGAAGTCCCACCAGTGTGGGAGTGTTCCATTTTCCCCACATCCTTGTCAGCATTTATCATTCTCACTCTTTTGGATAATTAGCCTTCCTAACTGGAGTGAGAGGGTATCTCAGAGTGGTTTTGATTTGCATTTTCCAAGTGCTCAGTGATGTTGAGCATTTTTTCTTGGATCTGTTGAGCATTCATGTATCTTCCTTTGAGAAATCCCTATTCAGCTCCTTTGCCCATTTTTTAATTGGATTACTTTGTTTTTTGTTGTTGTTTGAGTTCTTTGTAAATTCTGGATATTAATCCTTTGTCAGAGGTATATTTTGCAAATATTTTCTTCCACTCTGTTGGTTGTCTTTTCACTCTGTTAATTGTTTCTTTTGCTGTGCAGAAGCTTTTTAGTTTGATATAATCTCATTGGCTTGTTTTCCCTTTTGTTGCCTGTGCTTTGGGGGTTGCATTCAAAAACTGTACCCAATCTACTTACTGAAGTATTTCCTCTATGTTTTCTTTTAGTAGTTTTATTGTTTCAGGATATATATTTTAATTCTTTAGTCCATTTTGAGTTGATTTTGGTATATGGTGAGAGGTACAGGTCTAGTTTCATTCTCCTACATATGAATGTCCAATTTTAACAGCACCATTTACTGAAGAGGTAGTCTCTTCTCCAGTGTGTAGTCTTGGTGTCTTTGTTGAAGATCTGATGGCTGTAGGTGCATGGGTTGATTTCTGGATTCTCTATTTTGTTCCATTGGTCCATGTGTCTGTTTTTTTGCCAGCACCATGCTGTTTTGGTTATTATAGCTTTGTAGTATAGTTTATTTATTTATTTTTCTTTAGGTCTTTTATTATTTAATTTTTTGAAATTACATTTGTACACTGTGTCCCACTCCAATTATCCTCCAACCTCCATCTCCCTCCATCTCTCCACCCATACCCTTTGTAGCCCAAGGAATGTTCCCTCCCTCTGTAAGACCACCACACTGCTATCATTTTTTTTTTTTTTACTGTATAATTGCTTGAGTTCTTTGTATATTCTGGATATCAATCCCTTGTCAAATACATAGCTAGCAAAAATTTTCTCCCAGTCTGTAAGTTGTCTTTTCACCCTGTTGATTGTTTCCTTTACTGTGCAGAAACTTTCTAGTTTGATATAGTCCCATTTGTTTATTTTTTTCTTTTGCTGCTTGTGCTTTCAGGCTCATGTTCATAAAGCCTGTGCCCAGTTCTATTTGTTGAAGTGTTTCACCTATATTTTCCCTTAGTAATTTTACAGTTTTGAGTTTTAGACTTAAGTCTTTAATCCATTTTGAGTTGATTTTTAGTGTATGGTGAGAGATGCATATCTAGTTTCATTCTTCTGCATATGGATATCCAGTTTTCTCAGCACCACTTGTTGAAAAGACAATCTTTTTTCCATAGTAGATTTTTGTTGTTTTGATTACAACAGCTTTGTAGTATAATTTGGAGTCAGGTGGTGTTATGCCTCTGGCTTCTTTTTTTTTTTTTTTTTTTTTGCTCAGGATTGCTTTGGATTGCTTTGGCTATTTGGGGTCTTTTATTTTTCAATACAAAAGTTAAGATTGTTTATTCCATTTCTGTGAAGAATGTCATTGGTATTTTGATGGGATTGCACTGAATCTATAGATTGCTTTGGGTAGTATAGACATTTTCACAATGTTAATTCTTCCAATCCAAGAGCATGGAATATCTTTCCACCTTTTTGTTTCTTCTTCTATTTCTTTCAGAAGTGGTTTGTAGATCTTGATGTAGAGGTCTTTCACCTCCTTGGTTAAATTGATCTCTAGGTATCTTTTTTGTGTGTGTGTGTGACAGTTGTGAATGGGCTTACTTTCTTTATTTCTTTTTCTGTTAATTCATTATTTGAGTATATAAATGCTACTGATTTGGGGGCATTTATTTTGTATCCTGCAATATTACTGAAGTTATTAACCAGCTTCAGGAGTTTTTTGATAGAGTCTGTAGGTTTTTCTATATATAGAATTATGTCATCTACATATAGAGAAAGTTTGACTTCATCTTTTCCGATCTGGATTCCCTTTATTTCTTTCTCTTGCCTGATTGCTCTGGCTAGTACCTCAGGTACTATGTTAAATAAAAGTGGTGAGAGTGGGCACCCTTGTCTCATTCCTGTCCTTAAGGAAAAGGCCTTCAATTTCTCCCCATTCAAAATGATACTGGTGGCGGGCTTGTCATAAATGGCTTTTATTATGTTGAGATATTTTCCTTCTATACCAAGTTTGTTGAGAGTCTTTATCATGAAGGGATGTTGAATTTTGTCAAATGCTTTTTCAGCATCTATTGAGATAATCATATGGTCTTTGTCCTTGAGTTTGTTGATGTGATGTATCACATTTATTGACTTTCATATGATAAACCATCCTTGCATCCTTGGGATGAATCCCACTTGATCATAGTGTATATATTTTTTTTATATGTTGCTGTGTTCTGATTGCTAATATTTTGTTGAGGATTTTTGCATCTAGGTTCATCAAAGATATTGGCCTGTAATTTTCTTTTTTGTTGTGTCTTTATCTGGTTTTGGTATCAGAGTTATGTTGGCTTCATAGAATGAGTTTGGGAGAGTAGCATCTGTTTCAATTGTTTGGAGGAGTTTCATGAGAATTGGTATTAAATCCTCTTTAAAAGTTTGTTAGAATTCAGCTCTAAAGCCATCTGGACCCGGACTTTTTGTTGTTGGAAGATTGCTAATTACCACTCGATCTCCTTGCTTATTATTGGTCTGTTCAGGTTTTCTATCTCTTCTTGGTTCAGCTTTGGTAGTTTATATGTGTCTAGAAACTTATCCATTTCTTCAGATTTTAATAATTGTTGTCAAACAGTTGTTTATGATAGTCTCTAATGGTTCTTTGTATTTCTGTGGTATCAGTTGTAATGCCTCCCTTTTCATTTCTGATTTTTGTTATTTGGGTCTTCTGTGTGTGTGTGTGTGTGTGTGTGTGTGTGTGTGTGTGTGTGTGTGTGTGTGTGTGTGTGTGTGTGTGTGTGTGTGTTAACTTAGCTAATGGTTTCTCCATTTTATTTATCTTCTTGAAAAACCAACTTTTTGTTTTGTTGATCATTTTTATTGTTTTTTGGTTCTTTGAGGTGTCATGTTAGGTCATTTATTTGAAGTCTTTCCATTGTTCTGATATAAGCATTTACTGTAATAAATAAATTTGCCTCTTAATACTGCTTTAGCAGTATCCCACAAGTTTTGATATGATGTATCTTTATTTTTATTAGTTTCTAGAATATTTTGATTTCCTGTTTAATTTCTTCTTGAATCCATAGGTCATTCAGGAGCCTATTATTTACTTTTCATTCATTTGTATAACTTCCAAAATTTTGCTTATTGTTTATTTCCAATTTTAGTCCATTGTGGTCTGAAAAGATAGTTGGAATGATTTTGATTCTTTTCAATTTGCTGAGACTAGATTTGTGACCTAATATGTGGTCTGTCTTGGAGAATACACTCTGAGCTGATGAGAAGAAAGTGTATTCTTCAGCTATTGAGTGAAATGTTCTGTATATATCTGCCAAGTCCAGTTGGTCTAGGGTGTAGATTAAATACTGTGTCTTTTTGTTGACTTGTTGCCTGAAAAACCTGTCCCATACTGAGAGGGCGGTGTTCAGATCATGCACTATTAAAGTATTAGGTACTATTTCTTTCTTTAGGTCAAAGAGTGTTTGCTTCACATATCTGGGTGCTCCAGTATTGGGTGCATACATATTTATGATTGTTGTGTCTTCTATCTGGATAGATCCCTTTATCATTATACAGTGGCCTTCTTTGTCTTTTTTTACTTTTTTTGTTTGTTTGTTTGTTTAAAGTCTATTTTGTCTGATATAAGAATAGCTACTCCTGCTCGTTTTTGGTTTCCATTGCATGTTCTGTCTTTTTCCATCCTTTCACTTTTAGTCCATGTGTGTCTCTACAAGTGAGGTGGGTCTCTTGAAGACAGCGTATACTTGGGTCCAGCTTTTTAATCCAGTCAGTCTGTGTCTTTTGAATGGGGAGCTTAGTCAACTCACATTTAGAGTAGTTATTGACAAGTGTTGCTTAACTCCTGTTATTTAATTGCTTCTTGTTTAGATGGTTTAGATATCTTTTGATCACTATTTCCCCTTTTATTTCTCTTCTTCAATGTTAGTTGGGAATTCAAGGTGGAATGATTTAGTTTCTTTCTCTTTCTTACTGGTATTTTTGTTTTAACAGTGGGTTTTACTCTTTCTTGTGCATTTCTGATAGTGGTCACCATTATTCACATTCCAAATGAATCACTCCCTTGAGGATTTTTTGCAGGACTGGTTGTGTGGTGGTGAATTCCCACAACTTTTGTTTGTTTGGGAAATACACTATTTCTCCCTCCTGTCTGAAGGAGAGCCTTGCTGGGTATGGAATTCTTGACTAGCAAATTTTTTTCTTTTAGTATTTTGCATATATCATTCCACTTTCTTCTGGCCTGTATGGTTGCGGGTGAGAAGTCTGCTGTTAGTTTGATGGGGGTTCTGTGATAAGTGACCTGATACTTTACTCTTGCTGCTTGTAGAATTCTCTCTTTGTCTTTGAGCTTTACAAATTTAATTATAATGTGATTTGGGGAGGATCATTTTGGGTTGAATGTATTTGGAGACCTTTGAGCTTCCTGGATCTGAAGGTCTGCATCCCACCCAACACCTGGGAAGTTTTCTGTTACTATTTCCTTCAGTAATTTTTCAATACATTTTCCTTTCTCCTCCCTTTCAGGAATACCCACAATACAGATGTCAGAGCACTTGAGGTTGTCTGCTATTTCTCTTAAATTTTCCTCACTATTTTAAGTTCATTTTTCCTTTTTTTTTTGTCAGCCTGATTTATTTCAAAAAGACCATCTTCAAGCTCTGAAATTCTTTCTTCTGCTTGCTCTACCCTGCTGCTCAAGCTCTCATTTCTGCTTTTTATTTTATTGAGTGAATCTTTCATTTCTAGAAGCTCTGCTACTAGAGCTTCTTTTTATTTTATTGAGTGAATCTTTCATTTCTAGAAGCTCTGCTACATCCATTTTTAAGGTATTTATCTTTTTGTAGATTTCTTCCTTCATATTCTGGATATTTTTCCTTGTTTCATTGTGTTCTCTAATTGAGTCTTTCTTTATATCTTTAAGTTTTCTTAAAATCATTGCTCAAAATTCTTTTTCAGACATTTCAAGGATTCCCTGATCCATAGGGTCTGACTTTGGAGCACTACTGTATTCTTTTGGTGGTGTCATTTCTTCTTGATTGTTTGTAATTCTGGTATTTTTTCACTGATGCTTGGTCATTTGGTAGAGGGCTTGCTTCTTCTATTACACTGAGGTTGGCTGTGGAGTGGCCCTGGTTGCTACTGTGGAGGTGAAATGTCTTTGCTTGATGGTAGGTATGGTGGTGGTTATGTTAAACCACCTTGGTTTCTGTTCCAGACTCTGTGGATATAGAATGAGCCCTTAGCACCATGCGGTTCTTCTGGGCACACCTTGGTGGGTCAGACCCCGCAGATTGGAACTCACCATCTCTGTGTCCAAGGAGTGGGAAGGGGCCGCATCCAGCCACTTGATTCTGCTGCTGCTGCTGCCACTGTGCTCACCTCAGGCGGCATAGGGTTCAGGGCAGGGGCTCACTGGGTCCCTCCAGTGGTTGGCCTGCTTGTGCGCCCCTGCAATGGTAGGCCTGAGCTGGGCTGCATAGTACCAGCAGGCACAGAGCAGCCCCAGTGGTGCTGCAGCCTTGCAGGATAGTCCCCACTCTCTGTAGTATAGTTTAAAGCTAGGTAGGCAGTGTTATGCCTCTGGCTTTATTTTTATTTATTTGTTTGTTTGTTTGTTTGTTTGTTTGTTTGTTTGTTTGTTTGTTTGTTTATTTTGCTCAGGATTGCTTTGGGTATTCATGGTCTTGTGTTATTCAGTATGAAAGTTCAAATTGGTTTTTTTGTTTGTTTGTTTGTTTTGTTTCTGAGAAAAATGTAATTGGAGTTTTGGTGGAGATTTCATTGAATCTGCTGATCACTTTGGGTAGTATGAACATTTTCACAATGTTAATTCTCCCAATCCAAGAGCATGGGATATCTTTCCATCTTCCTGTGTCTTCTTTAATTTCTCTCAACAGTGGTTTGTAGTTCTCATCATAGAGATTTTTCACATCCTTGGTTAGCTTTATTCTTAGGTATGTTATTTTTTGGTGACTATTTTAAATAGACTAGCTTTCTTGATTTCTTTTTCTGCTAGCTCATTCTTGGAGTATAGAAATTCTACTGATTTTTGTGTGTTGATTTTGTATCCTGCAACTTTGCTAAAATAATTTATCAACTCTAAGATGTTTTTTGTAGAGGTTTTAGGCTGTTCTATATATAGGATCATATCATTTGAAAACAGGGACAGTTTGACTTCATCTTTTCCAATCTGGATTCCCTTTATTTCCTTCTCTTCCCTGATTGCTCTGGCTAGTACTTCCAACACTATGTTGAATAGGAGTGTTGAGAGTGGGCATCCTTGTCTAGTCCCTGTTCTTAAAGGAAAACCTTTCAACTTTTTCCCATTCGGGATGACATTGGCAGTGTGTGGGGAGCTGCCCACGTTACACCGTAATCGCCATTACAAGATGGCGCCGGCTGACACTGACAATCGGCAAAAACAAGTCTAGAGCGCATGTGCTGGGAAATTCCCCGACCTCCAGTCTCTGCCTCTCCCGTGGCGTCATCTGGGCTGATGCACGACCGCCAGTCAGAGAGGGACACGTCCTAGGCGAGGGACAGTTTTCTATAAAAGGGAACGGGTTTCTGTACTTGGGGTCTCCGCCCCGATAAGCTTGTGCTCTGCCTCTCAAGACGCATTAAAGCTTTACTGCAGAAGGATCCTGTGTGTGCCGCGTCGTTCTTGCTGGCGAGACGGTTGCGCGGGACATCTGGTGCCGAAACCCGGGAAACTTGTGACATCGTCAGCACCTTCGGAGACCCCCTGGTGACAGGGAGGATTCAGAACTGCAGGAGGGTAAGTTCAGAGAGGTGTGTCTGTTCTTGGTCTGGGGTCAATTCGGTTAGCTTATAAGATTTTAAATTCACCCGTTGGTGTGGTCAGACTGACGTAGATACGCAGCTGCACCTGAGACCCGTGTGAGCCTCTCGTACATAAGGGAGCGGTGTGTCTCACAGCGCCTCCTAAAGCAGGGCGCATTATGGGTTCCACGCAGTCTATGGTTACCGCGTTAGAGGCTGTGCTGAGACAACGTGAGATCAAAGTAGGGGGCCGTGTACTCAGAAATTTTGTGAAAGAGGTAGATCGTGTGGCGCCATGGTATGCCTGTTCCGGCTCCCTAACCTTGAGCTCTTGGAACAAATTGGGCAAAGACCTTGACCGCAAGTACGCAGAGGGAGACCTACGTCAGGGCACCAAGACCATTTGGAAGTTCATTAAGAATTGTTTGGAGGATGAAGGCTGTAAACCGGTAGTGACAGAAGGACAAAATATATTAGAGGAAGTCCAAGACAGCATGTCAGAAACTGAACGGAGTGAGAGGATGGGTACCCGCAAAAGGAGAGACGTCTCCAAAAAGGTAAACGGCCCTCCCGGTAAGTCTGCTGACAAGGGAGTGAAAAAGAAAAAGGGCCCTCCCGGCGAGTCTGCTAACGAGGGAGAAAGTCAGCGCCCAAGTGATTTTCAGGAAAAAAGGGACAGCCTCTATCCCCTGAGGGAGCTGGGAGCCCTAAACTTAGGGGATTCGGGCTCTGATTCCCTCGGTCTTAGTGATGAGTCAGAACTAGAGGAAGAAGCGGCTAGATATGAGGAAGAGAGATATCACCCTGATGAATATTGGAGAAGTGACGCAGAAAGGTTAACGCGGCCGCCGCCCACGGCGCCGCCTCCCTATGCGTCACGCTCATCCGCCTTCTCGCTGATCCCTGAAAGGGTGAGGAAAAGACTGACCATGACCTTTCCGGTCTTTGAGACTTCCGAGGGAGGACGGGTCCATGCCCCTGTTGAGTTTACTCAGATTAAGGAGTTGGCAGATTCAGTTAGAAAGTATGGAGTCACGGCCAACTTCACCCTTACACAGCTTGACAGGCTGGCTATGACAGCACTGACGCCCGCAGACTGGCAAATGATTGCGAAGGCTGCCCTTACCAGTATGGGCCAATTTATAGAATGGAAGGCGCTTTGGTATGAGGCAGCCCAAACGCAGGCTAGAGCAAACGCTACGGCCCAGGCCCTGAACACACAAACTGCAATAAATTCTCAGTTAAGGGGAGGATTGATGGTGGTCAATCAAAGGGTAGATTTAGTCCAAGAACAAATAGAGGTTCCATGGCAAATTGCACAACTGGGATGTCAATGGAAATATTCAGGATTATGTGTAACTAGCATCCAATATGAAAATTATACCAGGGCAGCAAACTTGTCTCATCGCTTGTCTGAGTATCTTTTAGGAAACTGGACAGGAGACTTTGACGGCCTGATGCGGGACCTGCGCTCTGCCATCGTGGCTGTGAATTCGACAAGAGTGGATGCCTCTTTTGCAGCTGGATTGTCCTCCTGGATCACAACTGCTATGTCACATTTCAAGGAATGGGTGGGGGTGGGATTGTTTGGGGCGGCCCTTTGCTGTGGACTAGTGTTCCTTCTGTGGCTGGTCTGTAGGCTGAAAGCCCAAACACAAAGAGACAAGGTGGTCGTTGCCCAAGCACTTGTGGCTCTGGAGCAAGGAGCCAATCCCGATATTTGGCTATCTATGCTCAAAGACTAGTCCCCCTTCTTTTCGGCTGGCCTCCCTGAAAACTGGTCAGTGGGGTTCGCCCTGGCTCGTGCTGGCCCACAACTCACAATTCAGAGTCCGTTCCAGTAGGTCCAGAGACGGGCAACTTCCCCCCGGACGTGTGCCGACCTAAGACATGGTGCCCGGTGGCGATAGGGTTAACCTTTGATGGGTAAGGTCACGGCCTGAGGTGGGTCGACCTAAGACAGGACTACTGGCTAGACATGCTGTGGCCAATGAGCTTGCTCCAGCCTCTTAATGTAATAAGAAAGGGGGAGATGTGGGGAGCTGCCCACGTTACACCGTAATCGCCATTACAAGATGGCGCCGGCCGACACTGACAATCGGCAAAAACAAGTCTAGAGCGCATGTGCTGGGAAATTCCCCGACCTCCAGTCTCTGCCTCTCCCGTGGCGTCATCTGGGCTGATGCACGACCGCCAGTCAGAGAGGGACACGTCCTAGGCGAGGGACAGTTTTCTATAAAAGGGAACGGGTTTCTGTACTTGGGGTCTCCGCCCCGATAAGCTTGTGCTCTGCCTCTCAAGACGCATTAAAGCTTTACTGCAGAAGGATCCTGTGTGTGCCGCGTCGTTCTTGCTGTCATATATGGCTTTAATTGTGTTGAGATACTTTCTTTCTATATCCAATTTATAGAGTCTTTATCATGAATGAATGTTGAATATTATCAAATGTTTTGTCAGCATCTATAGAGATGAACATATGGTTTATGTCTTTGATTTTGTTGATGTTGTGTATTGCATTTATTGATTTGCATATGTTGAACCAACCAACTGGATAAATCCCAGTTGATCATGGTGGATAATTTTATGTATGTGTTGCTGTATTCTATTGGCTTGTATTTTACTGAGAATTTTTGCATCTATATTCATCACTGAAGCTTTAATCAGTAGTCTGCCAACAAAGAAAAGCCCAGGACTGGATGGCTCCACAGCAGAATTCTACCAAACCTTTTAAGAAGAATTAATACCAATTTTCTACAAATCATTCAAAAAATTGAAACAGAGGCCATTCTTCCAAACTCATTCTGTAAGGCACACATCATCCTGATACCAAACCAGACAAAGATGCAATAATATATATATATTTAACTTCATGATTTTTTAAAAATAAATAAAGCATACATATAAAAAAATTTGAAAATTCTAAACATATGAGGGGTCTTCTAAATTTCATGAAAGGTTTTGCATTATCTTTCAATTCCATTTTTTCATAAACTTTTTGGAGTACCTTCATATAGCTTGATGAATTTTTACAATGTAGACATACACAAAATCACCATCTAGATCACAAAATAAAACCCTAAAGACCACCATATGATGTCTATTATACCAATCCTTCTTGCCAATTTTAAAACTTTAAATAACTGCAACCATACAATACGTACGTTTTTGTGCTGACTTAATCTTTCAACATGATGCTGGTGAGATTCTTCCTTGTTGCACATAGCATGATTTCAGTCATTATCATCACTGCATAATACTCTATTGAATGTGTGCACCATAATTGATTTGGGTTGTTTCCAGTCTGGTGCTATTACAAATAAAGCTTCCATAAAAATTTTCATTCCTGTCTTTCAGCAAAACTATTAGTTCTGGTGGATACATACATATGTATCAATATTGATATCTTTATCCATATCCACATCTCTATCTATATATACCTACATACAGGCATATATTTTCTGGGTCATAAAGTATGACTCTATTCAGCTTTGGAAGATAATACCAAACAGCTTTAGAAACAATTTGTGAAATATGCACTTCTCCCAGCAACGAATGAGTTCCTGTTGTTTCATAATGTAATGAAACTTTGTCATGGTTAGTCTTTTAGATTGTAGCCATTTCAGTTTGTAGTGGTATCTCATTGTGGTTTTAATTTTCTAATGACTAATGCAATTGAATAACTTTTAACATACTTACTATAAATCTATAAGAAGATAAATATACCTTTTAGCATTTTGCCTATTCAAATCCTATTTTTTCTATTGAATTGATTGTCTTTGTTATAAGGTTCTGTACGAGGATTTTTTTCTATCCTGGATACATTTTCTCTGTTAAATAAAGACATCATATTTATCTCCTAGTCCCTGGCTTGTCTTTCCACTCTCTTAAATATGTCTAGTAATTTTAATATGATGCAATTTTAATGTAATTCAATTTTCAATGTTGTCGTTCTTGATTAGTGCTTTTTATATCTTGTTTAAGGAAACTCTGTACACCAAGGTGATGAAGGTATTCTCTTTTGATTTCTTCTAAAAGTTTTATTCATCTGGAATTTATTTTTGTACGGTGTGAAGTAGGGACCAATATTATATTTTTTAATATGTTATTGAACCCAAACACCTTATTGAAAAGACCATCTTTTTTACACAGTGTTTTGCAGTACTGCTGTGGTTGCAAACCAAGTAACTACATATTCTGTTCCATTGATTTATCTGTCTATACACGTGCAAATATCACAACATCTTATTAGGGTGGCCTTATAATAAATTTGATATCTGGTAATGTAAATTTTCTACATCGTTTATTCTTTTTCTTAATGATTATCTTGTCTGATATTTGGCCTTTCACATTTTCCCATGAATCTTAGAACCAGCTTGCCAATTTCCACTGGAAAAAAATTCAGCTGAGAATGTTCATTAGAACTTCATTAACTTTAAGGATTACTTTGTGGGAGGACTGAGATTCATTTACTATTGTCCTCCAATCTATGAACATGATACATACTATGATATAAACCATGGATTTAGTTCTTCTTTACCTTTCCATAGTGACATTTTACAGTTTTAAAGTGGATATCTTTTAAATCAGATTAAAGCAGATCTTTTTCTAGGTTTATTCCTTTGGGAGTACAACAAATGGTATAATTTTCAAAATTCTGTTTGCTAATGATATGCTGTCACTATGTTAAAAAAGTGATTGGTTTTATATATTGACCTTGTTTCCATAAACTTTACTGTGTTTCCTTGGCATTTCTAACAGATAACTGGAGATTATTTGGGGTTTTCTACATACAAAATCCTATCGTGCATAAATATTTGTTTTTTCTTCATTTTCAATTTTTGTATCTTTTAAAGATGTTTTTACTTTATTTTACTGAGAACTCCAATAAAATGTTGAATGTAATTCATAATAGTTGTCATTGTTATCTTGCTCTTGATTTCATTGGGAAGGTTTTCAGTATCTCATTGCCAAGAATGCTATTCCTTCTAAATTGTTTTTTATATTCTTTATGAGATTTTTTTATATTCTCCTATCCTTGTTTGTCTGGTACCAGTGATAATTTTAGCTTTGTTAAAACTCTTTTATTGATTTTTTAAAAATATTACAAGAGAAAAATATGTTAAATCCATCCAGTATTCTGTCTTGCTCTTTATTTCTCCCAACTTTGGCTTGGGACACATCACCAGCTGTGTCTGTCCTTATGTGTTTCCAGTCTGCTCTTGCCTGGCTCGTGTTCTTGGTCTCACTTCTGTCATTGTGTTTACATGTTCCACCTTCACTCTTCATCTCTATTTTGTTCTCACCAGTGGATTTGTCTTCTAGCTTTTCTTCTGCTCTTGGATTAGACTATTTGGGCTTCTTGGTTACCCTTTTAGAAAAATTCCTTCTGAATTTGACCCACCTACAGCAGTTCTCCAGTTTTCATTTTTAAAACTCACTATGCTATCACTGTTAAGTCCTGGGCAGGAGAGAAAATCCCAAAGACACTGACCTTTTGCTTTCACCTTATAAGTGTCTACTTCTCCAGAAGATTTCATGAGCTGAGCATAGGAATGTCAGAAATTTTGGTTCTTGTCATTAAGTTACTCTGAAGGAAACAGATCATCTGTTCTGAGAAAATCAGTGTTCATGTCTCCTGGAAGGTTCAGACACTGCAAATAGAAGGCAAAATGTTTCTGGTTTTGCAACTTCATTTCTCAATGCCTAAAGGCTTACCCTTTCCAAATTATCTCATCCAAACATTTACATGGCTAAAATATCACTCATCAGTGTTACAACTCTCCTACAAAAGGAAAAGAGGACAAGATTCTTCTTCCATGCCTTGGGCAAGTCTCCAGCTCACCTGAATGGGCAAGGGGCATGGGTGTGGGAAGAAGAGAACCAATCCACGTAAATTATGCTGGCAATAGCAGAGACAAATTGCTTTGTGCAACCATAAATAGATTTTTGCAACCATACACGAACACACACCAAGAAGAAAGAAAATTGAAGAATTAGTCTACATGAATCAGGGGATCATCCTCCTAAAAGAACACATTGATTTAGCATACATAGCTGTGTAAGGCTAAAAGTGTTCGTGATTTTTTTTTTTTTTTTTTTTTTTTTTTTTTTTTGCTTGCTTCGGATTGATTGGTTATGGTTTTTGGTAATGTTTCTGGGAAATTCAAACATTTCTTGTGTCTACACTTTATGTTTTGGGATAGATAGGTAAATGAATAAGATAGAGATCCAATATTTCTGAATAGTGACATTTTGACTCGGAAGTGCAGTTTCATTACCAAGTGGAGATGATAGTTCCTAGGTAAAGGGAAAGTTTGGAAAACCTTCAGGTGGTTGCTCTCACCAATGCATTTTTGGTTATAACCCTAACAGAAAAGAGGTTGTTAGAGATTTGTATAAGCTACAAGGTTTCATGTGCTTCAAATGCATGTCTATTTCTTATATTTCTCCGTATATCTAAGAAGCTAAAGATGAATGAGGCTAAGTACATACCGCATTCCACAGCAGCACTAAGACGGAGTTCTTCACAGCTACGTTGAAATGCTTTGCCAACTGAATCCTTTACTTTAGCACCTTATGAAGATAATGTGGTAACTTGCCAATAATGACTAAGGTCACACTTATTAGGTGAATCAATGATATATTTTTCTACAAGCTTATTTGCAAAGAACTGCAAAGGACAAATGTTGTAATTCTGATTTCAGTGTCCAGTTCCAACTCATTGAAGAAGTGATGCTAAATCTTAACTGATGTTCTTGAATTAGCCCCATGTTGTGAAGGTCTTTACCCTCCTATTAATGATCAAGTTGCTTTAATTGGCCCAAGTTTTCTCACTTTTTTCTTTTGGCCCTTTGTTACTAGAGTGAGCTGACACCTAGTTTGCCTGAGACAGTCCCAGTTTACAGCTATGGTCCTGCCTGATGCAATCATTAGTAACTCTCACTTTTACTGTCAAGTTTCCTCCTTTGAAGATGATTGTATGGTTATTCTATTTATTCTTAATAGGTGTTTTGTTTTCTTTGTTTATCCCAATATAACTACTGAGGCTGCACTCTAAAACTGAATGCCAAGCATCTATGTTTTCTGCTCTTAAAGAGTCAGGGATTTTTACCATGGTAGCTGAGTCCGCTCTAAAGGATTAGTGTTCTTCATGCTCTGGTAATAAGAGGGACATTTTAAACTACTGCCACCTGAATTCACCAAATCATAACCGCTAGGAACATGACTGATAGTGATCTCCAGTGCCGGGGACAGGGCACACACATTTTCCAGTACCCACATCTTCATGTACAACCTTTTCTCTGCCTGGGAATATGATTCTTGCATTTTCTTTCTCATCCTTCAAAGCTCATCACATATATCTCCACCTCTGACTCTTACTTTAGTATCAGTCAGTTATAATTGAGGGGATAATTGGGTGGGGGACACAGGGTATAATCACAATTTGTGGTAATGGACATACTGCCAGTATGGATCTGGCCATCACATCTTAGGCACGAGTGGTGACAATTTGCTTTGTACCTCATGAATATTCATAACTAATGAAAACAAAACAAAACAAAAAATAAAATAAAATAAAATAAAAAATGAAATAATCATATCCTTCATCTGTTTTCCAATAATTTTTAATGCTTATCTCTTAATAAAGTGCACCATTTTATACTATATTTTTGAATGACTATTTCTCCAATATTCTGTAAGAAATTTGAACATTTATTTTTTCATCGATGAATTTCTAATGCCAAAACAAGGTATGATGGTAAATGCATTCTTACCATTTGATTGAGTGAATATGTTTGGTTCAATTTAGTCAACATAATTGAGATTGGTTCAATTAGTTTTAAATTGTTATTTTAGTCATAAAATCCTGGGAATCATAACAATCTAAGATCTTCATTCCTATTGAGGCAAAATATATATAAACTTGCCTTGGGCTTTGGCATCAATCAGCTGCTGAGAATAAACTCATATTTAAATGTTGATTCCTATCCAGAAATGGTGCCACCCATCTCTTCTCCAGCATTTTTACCAAGAGACCATGAACAATAAACACCAACTTCCTATGGTACAGCCCCTTTCCTATGATCTCTCTTCAGTGCATCTTTCCCAAAATTGTTTTGATACAGATTTCCTCATGTTATCACTGGAAGAAATCCACAACAGTCATCGAGAGTCAGGAAGCACTGTACTGAAGGAGAATGTTTGGCAGCAAATGCCTTCCAAAACCAGCTCCATTCTGAACATTGCTCAATTTAGCTTGCCAATGATCTCAAGTAATCTAACCCAAAAATAATTATCCAGTTAGCCTGTAACATTATTAAGCTATTACAAGCAAATCATTTTTCTCTAACATAATAATCTAAGCATGATGTCCGATTGATGGTATCAACCTCCATATACAAACTCTTTTCAGATTTAGCTTCCATCAGTGAATAAAAAACACGCCTTCCAAAATCAGTTCTAGAAAAAGCCTGAGACTTGTAAAGTATTACTAGAACTGGAGTTGGGGCAGGGGCTGGGAATAGTGTTTCTTAGATCTGAAGACAAGAGACATCATTGTGTCTTCTGACTGAGATCTGCTCTGGTGTATCTGACTCCACCTGTAATTCATCTCTTCATTATTCATTCAACATATACAAGTATTTGGGGAAAAAACACCCTGTTCTATATATTGGGCTAAGCACATGGGAATCAAAAGGATGAATAATACCTGAACTCTGCTTTTAATGAGTTTATAATCAAGGAGGGCATAAAGAGATATTTTTAAAATGTTAATACATTTTAGTAAGTGTTATAACAAAGGTAAGTTTTGGATAGGTTGGGGCTGCAAAACATTGAGGTAACTTCTATTTGAGTTAAACAGAAAATGCTTGACATAATAATAAGTTTTTAAATCAGGTCATTCAGAATTAGTTGAAATGTATTAGGCAGACAAAGCCAGAAATGAAATACTAGGTAGAAAGGAAATATACTCAAGACATGAGGAAGTGCAGTGTAAGTAGTCTAATATAGCCAGAATTAAGGGTACATGTTGGAAATGATTTTTTTAAAAAAGTAGGCTGAAGCGTTAGGAATTAATAATTGATTGATTTGTATGCCATGCTAAATAAAAGCCTTCAACATTTTATTGTAGTTATTAAGATTACTTTAAACAGTAACTCATTATACTAGTTTCTTATGACTACCATAAGTAAGTACGAAAAACTGAGATGTTTAAAACAATAAACATTTATCATTTATCAATTCTAATGTCAATACATCTGAAATCAAGGTGTCTGCAGGGCCATACTCTGGTGGCTTTAGGGGAAAATCCTTCTTCGTGTCCTCTAGCTGCTGGTACGTGCCAGCAATTCTTGGATCCCTTGGCTTGTAGATGAATCACTCCAGTCACATGACTGTCTTCCCCTTGTGTGTCCTCACATCTTTTTTCTCTCGTTGAGTGTCCAATTCTGTCTCCAAAATTTACCTTTTTATAAAGACACCTGTCATAATCAATTAGGGCTCACATTAATTACCTCATTTTAACTTAATTACTTCTGTAAAAACTCTATTTCTGAATAAAGTCACATTTGGACAACCTCTTTTGTGGGACACAATGCAATCTGTAACACTAGCTTAATCTTAAAGAAATCCACAATGTAAATCTAAAGTGTAGATAAAAATATAAGTCCTGGATGGTCAAGGTCCATACTCCAATCCAGACCTGAACTAGGTGATGAACTAAGCCACACTAATGGCTGGGCTCACAATGAAACACAGTGCATGAAATACCAGGGAGATAGTACAGCATGGCAGTTATAACTGAGCTTCAGGATGTGATTGCCTGGGTTTATATACCCACTAGGCCAGCTATGGGATATGTAAGATTAGGCAATTAATTAGCTTATGTGTCTTAGTTTTCTCATTTATAAAACATCAGTAACAATAGTACCCAACTTAGAGAACTTGTTAAGATTAAACAAGACAATTCATAAAAAAAGCATTTACTTCCTGGTGCATAATAATGGCCCAGTCATTTCTAACTCATAATTATTTTCAGGGTAAAGAGACAAAATCTAAAAGGCTTATGCTTTTTCTTTCTCATCCCCTTTCTAGCTACCTCCATCCTTACCAAACACAATAGACACACACGTACGCACACACACACACACACACACACACACACAGAGTATTTGCTGGCTTTATTGGTGAGATTTCTCTGTCCTTCCTTCTCCATCTCCATCTGTATCAGTAATTTGAGTGGAAATGAGTAATTTAACTATTGTGGAAAAAATAAGTGAGTAGTATAAGAACTCATGAGACCTCCTACTTTACACCAAGTTCTCCACTAAAATTTTGACCAGAAAATGCTATTCTATGATGTGACGTGCATGCACAGCTCTTAATAAATGGAACTTTTATTTCCTATGTGACCATTGTTCCTTGTATGTAACACACTCTTGTTGTAGCCACAAGGATCTTCTCTGTGCCTTGAAGAGTCTGAGCACACTCCTGCCTCAGGAGCTTTGCATCTACCTGCCTGTTCCCCTATCTGGAATACCCTTCCCACAGAGAATTTCATGGATGACTTCTGCACTCCTTTAGGATTCTGATCAAATGCCACCACCTCAGAGAAGTCTCCCTTGACAACCCATCTAAACAAAAGACAGCCCAATCACTCTCTATTCCCCGACTCTGCTTCATTTTTTAAGCATTATTTGTTACTTGACTTTTACCTTATTCTTGTCTTTTATTTGTGGCTAGGTATCTGTTTCATCATGTCAAGGACTACTAGTTGCCAACCAATAGTCATTCTACTCTTCTTCCTTAAGTATAGAATCTCTGTTTATTTATCACAGCAGTACTCCTAAGTAAAAGACTAGATTTCCCAGTATGTTTTGCAGCTGGTTATGGTCCAGAGTGGGTCCTGGCCAATGGAATATAAGCAAAAATGTTGTGCTGGATTCCTGAGAAGATGGCTAAAAAAGACAACTGACTCACTATGGGAGTGAGTTCTTGTTTTCCTTCTACCCGTTTTCCATCTCTGGATAGGGACATCACAGCCGGAGCTCCAACAGCAATCAGGAAATATGAGTTAACTTTGCAGATAGAAACCAAATGTTGCAACAGAAAAGCAGATGACATAAAGGTATCACGCAGCTGAGTGCTGGTCTACCTCAACTGATTGATATTATACGAAGTCCTTGCAAATTTAGTAATATCCCTGTTACTGGTAGCTGAACACAAATTCCTTATAATTCATTTCTCCATCGAGTTTTTTTTATCTTTTTCAGTGTTGTGACTGTAATGCTGTCTGGCACATAGTACATAATAAATAAACATTTTAAAATAAATTAAGAAGAAAAAAACCCAACCAAATATTCACTATATGTCTAAAAATTTAAAACAACCTTTAGGATAAAGGCTTTATATTTAATTTAAGTGTGTACAATGGCAGAAAAAAAAATGTTTGAGATGTGCCATTATCAATTCTACTATATTTCTGAATGTTAACTTTGTTCTAGATAAGTATTAAATATTAAAACTAAACCCCTTTTTGGTAGTGTCAGCATTTTGTAGCCTGGATTAAAATCATGAACATTTATGAATATCAGCTGTGAATCTGGATTTGGGCTAGGAGTTTTAAGTATTTAGAAGTTACATATATTAGTTCATAAATTCAGGCAAACCAAAATGTCCCATTTCTTTATTTTCTCTTATTCAATTTAAATATGATCTAAGCCTATCATGTATAGCTGAATAAAATCTCTATAACAGTCATAATTGGGATTCTCTTCTGTTCTGTGGTTGGTCAAGATCTCTGATTCTTCTGCATAGCCAAAGGATCTGGAGGGTCTTTCTACTCAAATGTCTTTTGCCTAAAATTGTTTCTATTATGACATCCTTGTCCCATATCTTATCATTCCTTCAAGTTCAGCAACCTTACATCGGGATGAACTACAGTGACTGCTATAATCCTTTGGGATCATTCCAATTAACCTCTTCCCACGTCCAGCCACTGGGAGTCTTTTCTCCAACAATCCTCCAGTCCATATTAACATTCCCTCTCCTACCTCCAGGATACCAGACCTTATTTACCATCAGAGGACTTAGAATTTTTTGTAAAAGAGAGGAAGCACCCTTGACTTTAACAGCTTCTGCTTTCTGCCCCATAAACATTACAGAGGCAAAGACTTAAAAAGAAAGTGCCTGAGAAGCAGGCAAGGAGCATACCCAGGATCCTAAGATAGCAGTTGAGAGTGGCACTCACCACCTAGAAGCAGGCAAGGAGCATGCCAAAAATACCACCTCCACACAGATGGCCCTCCGAGCCACTGCCACAGCCACAGCCACGATGCAGGCAGCCTACCAGACACTCTATGGCACTGAAACAAGGAAAGTCACCAGCAGAGACCAGAAAAAGAAGAGGAAGTCTCTCTCCTGAAAGCCCACTTCAGAGCAACAGAAGAAGCAACAGCCCTACCATATGATCAGACGTCAATGTAAATATACCAGAAATACAAAAGTCCAAGAAAAAATGACAACACTAAAAGAATACAGTTATTCTCAAATATCATACCCTATAGAGCAGGAAACCCTTTAGATGACTGAAAAGGAATTCCAAGCAACCATCTTAAGGAAACTCACTGAGATATGAGAAGACTCAGTTAGACAACATAATGAAATGAGAAAAAGAATCCAGGATGTGGAAGAGGAAATTTACAAAGAGATTAATACCTTGAAAATGAATGTAGCAGAACTCAAGAAGCCGAAAGATTCACTCAATGAAATAAAAAAAACACAACCAAGGGCTTAAACAGCAGGCTAGAATAAGCAGAAGAAATAATTTCTGATCTTGAAGATCTTTTAAATATCGTACAGGAGTTCAAAAAAAAAGGGAAAAGATGATTTTAAAAAATGAAGAAAATTTGAGAGATAGCAGACAACCCTAAGTGCACAAATGTTCGAATCATGCATGTTCCTGAAAGGGAGGAGAAAGGAAAAGGTGTGAAAAACCTATTCAGTGAAATAATAATAGAAAACTTCCCAGGTATAAGGAGAGACATAGGCCTTCAAATTCAGGAGCTTCAAAGATCCCCAAACACATTCAGCCCAGAAAAATCCTCTCCAAGACACATTATAGTCAAACTGGCAAAACTCAAAGGCAAAGAAAGGATGTTTTAAAAAGCAAGGGAAAAGTATCAAACCATCTATAAAGGAGTCCTTATCAGACTAACAGCAGATTTCTCAACAGAAACTCTATAGGCTAGAAGAAAATGGGATGATATATTCAAAATATTAAAAGAAAAAAAAAAAAAAAAAAAACTGCCAGCCAAGAATACTATACCCAGCAAGGCTATTCTTCAGAAATGAGGGAGAAATAGTGTATTGTCCAGACAAACAAAAACTGCAAGAGTTCACCACCACATGACCAGACCTACAAGAAATCCTCAAGGAAGTCCTGCATCTGTAATCCAAAAAATGATAATCACTATCACAAATACACAAGAAAGAACAAAACCCAAAGGTAGAACAAAAATACAAACGAGAAAGAGAAAGAAACTAAATCCTACCACCACAAAAAAACTTTAATGACAATGAAACAAAAGCAAACAAACTCTCAGTCTCTTTGGAAGATGATATGGAAACAGTTCATTTTTCTAAAATCATCACATAAAAAGGAAAAATAAGGCATTTTTCCTGTCTTTCCTATGTGAGTTGTTCCTCAGGGTAACAATAAATGGCCGAGGAGAGAATATTTCT
The DNA here is from genome assembly GCF_027409185.1 of Cynocephalus volans. Lineage (NCBI taxonomy): Eukaryota > Metazoa > Chordata > Mammalia > Dermoptera > Cynocephalidae > Cynocephalus > Cynocephalus volans. Next base: position 17,183,262 of record NC_084468.1, read on the forward strand.
CTCTATTGAAGTATCCCAGCTACTAAATAAAGAGGCAATAAAATATTAGAATATGGTATTTTGCAAACCCCTACTGAAATAATGGATCTAGCACATGATCATCAGCGACTGCTAATGTCACAGAGGGACACTCAGACATAATGGGCCTCCTGCAGTAAGAACATATATCCTCTGAGGCCATATCTAACCCGAGTGAGACCAAGCCTCAAGATCTAGCAACCAATCATCAGGAAATGCAGAGGATGGTGGAACATGTTAAATGACACTACTGGGATGGATCCAGCAAATGCAGACAGTGGTAAACTTTATGGCATAAAGGGACAAAAATTAGATGAAGGGGAACCTATAGATTAAAAGAAAATTTAGAGATAGCTGACATAGCAACCAATGCAACAAGCAGAACTTGTTGGGATCCTGATGTAAACAAGTCAAGAACAAAAGAAGAAAAAAAAGAAGGGGGGGAGAGAATAGTAAAAATGTATATATGTTTAATGTTTGATTATATTAAGGAATTATTATTTATTTTTAAAATGTGGGAAAAAAAAGAAAGTGCCTGCATGAAAGCAGACAAGGGAACAATACAGAGAGAAAATAGAAATAAATATCTTAAAACAATACTGTATTACATAAAGATCATTTTGAATTCTCCCAACATCCTTGCAGGGCAGGATATTTTTTTTTTTTTCCCATTATAGATTTAAAAAAAAAAAAAAAAGCAAAGCCCATAAATTTAAATGAGAAGGAGGTTTATCATGGATTTCAACTCAGGCATCTCTATCTTTAGAAACCTTGCTCCTCTTTCCAATGGGATAGCAGTTTTCAAGTTGTATTCAGTAGGATCTAGTGGCCCATGGGATTTGCCAGAGCAAATGAATGGTCTAAGTAGAATTCTGAATGGACATAGTTCCATGGTGTCCACTCTCTCTCAATCACAGTAATTCTGCATTTACCTGGTTAGCAGTTGTCCATAAAATAAGAAAATAGGTTCCCATTGCTTAACATAATGCTTCAATATTTGTAACTTTTTCCCCCCCATTTACCTCTGTGCTTGAGTTGTTGTGCACAAATATCCCAGATAACTCAGATATGTTCCAGGACTAGCTAGCTTTAAGTCAAAAGAAATTGAAACTCCAAATCCATATTCTTCCATTCCATCATCATTATAAAATCAAAATCTGATATTCTTGGAAGATAAAGATCTACTTAAGAACATTCCTATTGTATTAGCAATTTTTAGATGTCATGGAAATTAGACTTCCCATAGAAAAATGATCCTCCTAATTTTAGAGGAAGAGAAGAGGTTGAGTTGACCACCTGTAGAGACAAACTTTTTGGTTGATCCTGAAGGCTCGAATTAGAGAATACCAAACAATGGCATTGTGTAAACAGGTATTGTCTCACTTTCTTTCCTTCTGAAATATACTATGGCTGGTCTGAGGATAAGTACTGTCAGTTTCTTTATGCATTTTCATTTTTTTAATCTGTGTTTAAAATAAGATTCTACTCCCCGTCTCATCTCAAATTAGACTTTTACTTGAATAGTCTTTGACTTCATGTATTCATGTATGTATGTACTTACAGAATAAAATACCAAGGATAATTAACTTTAAGACAAACTATGTTTGTTTGTATATGGTCTGGAAATACTGATGCACAGAGAGGCTGACAAGTTGACCAATTTTAAACAATCAATAGCATCAGAGCCTAAATTTAATCTTAGCCTTACTCAGAATTGATATCCTCAGCCACTACACATTTTGTCCAGGACAGAAAAGAAGCCACAAATAGTCTCCATAGAGTGCCAACTGGATTTAGATAGTGTATTAGTCCATTTTTGTTGCTTATAACAAAATACCTGGAACTGGGTGATTTATAAAGAAAAACGACATTGATTGCTTACAGTTTCTGAGGCTGGGAAGTCCACGGTCCGTCTGGTGGTTGCAAAAGTGACTCGACTCAGGGGTCTCACCTTGCAAGATGGTGGAAGCAGAGAGAGCAGAGAGAGAGAGAAACACACTTTCCTCATCTTTTAAAGCCCTCAGAACCACCCCCTGACCACCATTTTTGGTGGTTGCAAAAGTGACTCGACTCAGGGGTCTCACCTTGCAAGATGGTGGAAGCAGAGAGAGCAGAGAGAGAGAGAAACACACTTTCCTCATCTTTTAAAGCCCTCAGAACCACCCCCTGACCACCATTTTTAATCCATTCACTACTTCACGGTCCTACAATCCAATCACCTCCTCAAGGCCCCACCTTTCAATTACTGTAATAGGATTTCCCACCCTGTTAACAGTCACAATGGGGGCTAAGTTTCTAAAACATAAAACTTGGGGGACATAATTCAAGTTTCAGGAAGTTTTGGGGGGACATGATACAATCCACTACAGATAGGCAATTTGAATAATCATGGCCAGTGACAAAGAGATGTACACGTTTGAATAACAAAAATATGATTAAAAAACAAGTGCCTTTGACTTCCCTCTTTGTTCTAGTGGCTAGTGGCTAACGTAAAGTGATATATAAAAAGCATGCAGTAAACAATTAATTACTTAGAGCAATTATTTATCATACCTTCCTTTGTTTTTTCAAGATTCACTTATGCATCTACTGATTGATTCAGCATGCCGAGCCCTGGACTACCTCACTGCCCTGCACAAATGTAACTGCCCAGGGGGAAAGCAGAGGCTGAAATACAGTCTACATCCCCTACCAACAGTTCACCCACAAGGCTCTGAGTCACCAGAGGGTATGTCTTCTTAATTCTCCACTTTCATAATTTCTTCTCATTCACAGCCTGTTCCAAAAGTGCATAGGCCGCTAGTGACCTCACTGCCAATCAGGTACCTGCCAACAGGTAAAGTCCGATAGGCAAAACCCTCCCCAACAATCCCACCTTTACAAGCAATTTTACCAAACATCATCTACTAATTCAAACCCTCTCTTCTTCCACCTAGGTTGGTGGTCCCACTCCTCATCTCCAAAGTTGACATGATTCCATATGTGCTCCTGCCAATTTCCTTACATGGAACGTTTTTCTCTCTCCTCTCTTTCTAATTAAATCTTAACCATTCATTGCTCAGCATCTAGCTCAAGACCACTACTCATTCCCAACTCTTTACCCACCTGCTCTGACCCATTAATAATGTTTTATTTCTTTGAGTATCTTTATTATTATCACTCATTGTAGCAAGTTTCCCTGTAACCATGTACTTTTCTCAAGTATATAGCTTGACAAGAAGTTCATATCATATGTTTACAAAAACCTACCCATTCATTGTGTGTCTAGGTTTTTTATGTCCATTCATGGACCATCTACTCAACTGCATTGTTCTTGGCAATGAGATATCATTCCAGGAACTGAGAATACACATAGAACTATGATAGTTAGAAATGCTATTCATTTAATGAGAACGTCATAAATACTTTTTATATTTGTGCTTGACTGGCTGAATACATGAATTAATCAACAGTAGTTAGTCAATAGGTCAAGCTGAAAAGTTCCTTCCATCACAGTACAATCTGATTATTTTAATCAAAACTCTATAAAAGTAAAATTATAAGATAAATTAAATAAATGGTACTGTATCCCTAAAACTCAAAAATGGAATTAAACTGTTTTTAAATTAGTCACTAACATCTTTCCATCATCAATAAGAAGAACACATGTTAAAACTATGTCAAGGGGGCTGGCCTATTAGCTCAGTTGGCTTAAGCAGTCTTATAACACCAAGGTCACATGTTCAGATCCCCATACCAGCCAGTCACAAAGAAAAAAACAAACAAACAAACTCATAAAACTATCTCAAGAGTCCATTGGTTCTCTACTAGCTGTAGAGAGCTCCTCCTTGCGTGTCAGAATATGTAAACTAGGTTTGTTATGCACAAAAATGTTTGTGTTGTAATGAAAAATAGCAACGGAAAGGTCCAGAGTACAATACCAAGGGATTTAATTCCTTTAGTTACCTATTCTTCTTATGAAGACAATAGAATCAGTTATGTGGAAGGAGGAAAGTGTTTAGAAAGGGAGTCAGTTTGTGCAACTGGGTATGGAGAGAGTAGGAAGTATGGGACTGCATAACCATTTTCTCTTTGTTACATTAATTCTGATAATCTGTAATATTTTACTCCTAAATATATTATTTCCTAAAAAAGAAAGTACTGTCCCAAGTACTACTAGATTCCCACCAGAGAGAGAGAAGGCTAATATTGGGTGATCCTTATGTATCAGGTACTGCCCAGGAAGATTTATCTAATGTATTAGAATACATCTTTTGGAAAGATATGCCCACCTCGCTCAAATTAGTTTAAATGTAAAAGGAAATTATTTGGGTCATGAATCCAAATGTTCATGTGATTGCTGAACTCTGGCGCAATTTCATCAGGAATTTATCTCTTTCTATCTCTTATCTATATTTTCCTGGGTGCTAGATTTGTTCCAAGACACTATCCCACTATGGGAAGCCCAGGCTGCCTCAGGCTAATATTTTATTTTCTATAGCAGAAGTCAGTCAACTACAGCCCACAGGCCAAATCTGATATGCTGGCTGCTTTTGTAAATAAAGTTTATTGGAATACAGGTAGGCTTATTTATTTATGTATTATCTATAGCTGCTTTTGCACACCAAAGGCAGAGTGAATAGTTCCAATAGAGCTCATGTGAGCTGCAAAATCTAAAATGTTTATTATCTGGATTTATACAGAAAAAGTTTACTGACCTATGAACTATAGAAACACAAAATGAATTATCTTTTATAGTAGGACCCTACAAAAATCTCGTACTCATATTTCGTTTGGATCACATGTCAAACTCTATATCAGAAACAATGACCAAGGGTTTGGGCTTTATTAGTAGACCAGGCCAGGGTCATGTGCCCATAGATAGAGCTGGGATAGAGCCAATTCACTTGAATTACATAAACGGATAATGAGGAAGAGGTCACTTCCTAAAGGCTCTGTTAACAGGTGAAGAAAAAGTGCATGCTGAGTGTATTGGTTTCCTGCTATGGTTGCTATATAACAAGTGTCATGAACTGGGTGGTTTAAACCACAGAAATTTATTATTGCACAATTCTGGAGGCTAGAAGTCCGAGATCAAGGTGTCAGCAGGGTTGGTTCTTTTGGGGAGCTATGAAGGAGAATCTATTCCACACTTCTCTCCTTGGTTTGTAGATGGCCATCTTCTCTCTGTGTCTCTTCACATGGCATTATCCCTGTGTCCAATATATACATATATAAATTTCTTCATATTTATATATTTGATAAATTAAAGAATGCACGTGGATATTGTCTCTTCATATCTACAAATTAAAAAAAAAACACTATTTACTAAACTCATGGGAAATCCTGATTATAATGACAAAAACAGCTTGCTAGAGGACTGCTTACTTTTTACAGAATGAAAATATGTCACCGTTCATATTTACACACTAAAAAAATCTTAAGATAATGAAACTCCAGCAAAAGTAAAATTGATAATACTGTTTGTCTTTAATATAAAACCAGACGTTGAAAACAACATCTTCATCCTTAGCAATGTTTCAAAAGATTGCAATCTAAATGTGTAGTTATACCTAACAAGAAAAAGTTGGCAGTAGTATTTCCATAAGTGGATTATTTGAAACAGCCTGGAGATAATGGATAAATAAGTCACTGTGTTATACTAAGATAAATGCATAAGATTTCCTAATCCACTGAACATGGGGTTTGAGATTACAAGAATTTATGTTCTGCCATGAGGAAAAAAAAAAAAAAAGGTAAAATTTGTTCTGTTTGAGGTCTTAGCAGACGATTAAATTGTCTTGCACATCTTTCTCCACTCAGGACGGGGTCCTGAACAGAATTTACTTAAAAGGGCAGGAGTGCAATGTTCCAGCAGGAAAAGATAGTTTCACTGATATGATTTGAATGTCTCCAATCCAAAATTCAGGTGCTGCCAATGTGATAGTATTAAGAGCTCTGGCTTTTGGGAGCTGATTGAGTTGTGAGGGCTATGCTTTCGTAGTAGAAATTAGGTGCCCTTATAAAAGGGCTTGAAGGAAGGAGCTCACCCCTTTTTTTGCCCTTCCACCTATTGTTCCGCCCCTCCACAGTATGTAGCAGCAAGGTCCCATCCTGGAAGTGAAGAGCAACCCTCACCAGATGCTGATGCTTTGATCCTATACTTCCCAGCCTCTAGCACTGTGAGAAGCAAGTTTCTGTTCTTTGTACATTACCAGCCTGTGCTACTGTGTTATAGCAGCACAAACAAAGACATCCATAACCTTCAAAGGAGGAAAAAGGTGGAGTAATTAGTATAGGCATTTTGGAATGCTATACATTGGTCACTTGGATTACTGGGGGAAGGTCAAAAGAAGGCTATACTAATACTCCTTTTGTGTCAATGATCAAAAGAAGTTGACATCCCATTAAATATATGATTGTATTTAACAAGATTCAAATCTAACCCACAGGACTGCTATCTTTGATTTAGGAGAAACCCTTGCATGAAGCAATTGTTTAAATGTATATAGACCTCCGAGCAGTCAGCATGTCCACATAACCCCTTCCTCAGAATCTTTTTAACTAAACCGATTCTGTATACTTACCTACCTATTTTTATTATTTAAGATAGTGACTCAGTTCTGGTTGAAATATGGTACATCTATGTAGAAGGCAAAGGAAGGAAATAATATTTATGTCTACCAAAGCATTACTGATATTTCCTGGGAATACAAGACCTATGAAGGTAGGTGCATTTACAGATCATGAACTATATACACTTTTAGAGACCTAGTGAAGAAAAACATAATTAATAGAAAACCCTGTTGCAACAATTCCCTTGTGGTAGTGGATGGATTATGCTCATTTTGTTAAGCTCATTCTGTTTAAGATATTTTGAGGAAGTATTTGTGTTCATGTCTTCCTTGTGAACTCATTAGCCAAGTTCAGACATAGACCCACACATTTAACTTTATGCAATTCATTTCTTCCCCTGTCTTTGACATATCTTCTTGTTCCAGTAATTTTGGCATTGTTTGAGAATGTGTGGTAGAAGAAAAAACAAACAAAACAAAACAATACTCCAAATAGGTAGCCCAGGAGCCTGGATTCTAGTTCTATTGCATTAATTCTCCTTTCTACCTCTTGTTTGCTTTATCCATATATTAAAACTTTTCAAATCAACTTTTACAAAACGGGATGGTACAATCTAAATTCTATGTTTCAGAACTCAGGAATATAAGACAGTATAAAGGGAGCAAAAGAGGAGCTTTGCTTTTCAGTTGGAATATGTAAAGGTAAAAAATTACCTTCAAATGAGAAAAATAGTTTCTGATGGTATGTAGGCCTGCATGGGAAGATTCCTCAGCTTGTTTCCCACTCCAAAATTCCATGAAATATATCTACCTAAATCAACGAAGCTGATAAATTATTTGAGTTAAGCCTTTCTTGTAAATGTATATCTTAAATATGTTCAAAAAGCACTTCACATTTTTGTGTTCACAATATTACCAAAGATGACTGGAGGCAGAGTAGTTCCCACAATATAAATTATATAGTCTTAGATCGGTGCTTAACCCTGTTTTCTTGTCTCCAAAATTAAAGCCCTGTTTAAATTGGAATATTGTTTTTTGTGTCATTTCAGATTTTTAGAATCCATAGGAAAGCAAATAATCATATGCTCAGACACTTATGAGGTGGACAGTTTTCTTAATTGTTCCCTCAAATAACTATAACCCATAATAAACAGACAACTTTGGATTTTTCCCCCAGCCTGCTTTGTACAAGTATTACAGTCCTGCAAGTATTCTTGATCCATTTAATCACTATGTGACTGCTATTCTTACAGACAGTCCTGAAATTATGGTTTCCATTCAGCTGGTCCATTGGCTCCTGAAGTGGGAACATTCTCATCCTTGGATCAGGGATTCCACAGCAGACTTGTGCAGACTTTTTGAGAACTTCACTGCAATCTGAGCTTCTTTTTTTTTTTTTTTTCCTTTCTTTCTCTCTCCTTTCTTAGGTGTGAGAACATCATTGCAGTCTGAAAGCTCTACCTGTTAGTTTTTGCTTCCTCTCCATTTATTATTCAAAAGGGTTACCAAAATCTCTTATCACTGTTTATCACTGGTATTTAATGATAAATAAATCTCTTGCCCATTTATTTATTTTTATTTTTTGGCAACTGGCCGATACAGGGATCCGAACCCTTGTCCTAGATGTTACAAGGTGGCTAACACAAAGTGACTCTAATAAACTGAGCTAACCAGCCTCTCTTGCACATTTAATCACGTATTAGCATATACATCTCAGAGGATCCAAACCAATACAGAAAGTGAAAACAGCTTTTATTCTATCCAACAAAGTTCAACCTAACAACATTATACACCTAGTTGTAAAGTTAAACATGTAACAAAAGTATATAGTTTGTTCAGCTATCATCCCTCAAGGAAAGCATCAAGAGTTAAGACAATTACTTATTTGATTATATATTCATCCACTCATTCAACCAAGAAATACTTATTAGAATACTTGCATAGGTCAGTTACCAGAGATAGAATGCTACAACAAAATGACATGCTTTCAATTACCATAGAGCTCATAGCCTAATGCAGCAAGTCTTAAATAATTTTTTGTTTATGGGTCCCTTGGGATGTGAACACTGTCTCCAGGAAAATGTCATATGCATATAAGATAATTCTGCATAAATATTGGTGTTTTCATGCACATAATTCTAATAGTGTGAGTTCCTGCATTTTTCCTATGCTCATTAGCTCACATAGTAATCCTGTTCCACTAACTAGAATTCTGCCACGTTCTTTTATACCAAAATTCTGCTATGGGTAACTTTTCTATAGTCTAAATTCTCTCAATGTAACTTTTTCTTTTTCTTCCTTCCCTCAGGGATTAGAGTCAAATCTCTGAAATAGAGTCTGGCTCCTCCTGAATTGTTACTTTGCTTTCTGAGATTTCCCTTCATGACTGACAAAGTGTTATTTCTCAACTGCATAATTCCAGGAAACTCCTAAGCCCTGTTTTCAATGTCTCTCCATTTCATTCTGTCATTCTGATGTCAGATGTGTGCTCCTCAAACACAATTTGAGAACAGCCTTCCTTTAATCAAATACCTTTCCTTGTCCCTCGTGCCCATGGAAAAAGACGCGTGATGCCCCTACACAGCAGATCCATTTTGAACTCTAGCACCACACACTTCCTCTACGTGAAATCCACGCCCCACAAAAACTACACTCGTTGCCTGTCATTGAAAACGATACTCATTTTCTTGTCTCAGTGCTTTTTCTCACCTAAAATGCCCTTCACCTCCTTTTCTGTTGATCCCTGGTCATGGGTTGAGACCTAAATGAAATGCCCACTCCTCCATGATATACAAGAAAGATAAATAATGAGTTAAGATGAAAGTGGTTAAGTGGGAATGGAAAGTAAAGAATTAACATAAGATCATTTTAAGGGTAGAATAACAGTACTTGGTTTTTGACTTTAAACATGAGGATAATATTAAATATTAATAAAAAATACTATTGCTTAGCACTTACCCTGTATCCCACTCTACTGAATTTATTCTACATGTATGAGTTATTTCATATAAATATCCTGGTGAGGTAGCTTCTATTATTATCCCAGTTTATAAATGAGAAAATAGATGCTTATAGCTTTTAAAGTGTGAAAGTGAATGCAGGTTTGTCTAACATATGTCATGATCTTAACCATGAGGACATGACTCGAAGTCTTGGAACCTGAGGGAATTGGTTAAAATTTCTGAGAGAAATAACTAACAAGTATTTCATTTTTATAATGTTTAATTTTGAAACACATAAGCAATGTGTAGAAGGAGACATCCACCAGTTATTACAAACAGAGGAATGCAGTTGGGGAAATAAATAATCCATAGAAAAATTAATTTAAGAGTCATTTGCACGAAGGTGAGAGGTAAGGTGCTGTGAGTAGATGCAGCACTAAGTAAGAGAACAAGTAAGAAGAAGACCAAGGGCTAATATTTTGGGAAAAAAAATACCTTTTATAAATGGTGGTGTAGAAAGAATGGAGAGGGAAACCGGGGAATTTCAAGACATACACTGGGGCCAACAGTATCACAACATTATAATATGAAACGTAGTCTATGGTCTATGTTTAGGAGATCTTGGAGACCCCTGAACAAGCAGTCACAGCAGAGCAGTGGGAGTGGGAGACTGATGAAGAGGGGTCACGGAGTGAGTCACGCAGATGCTCTTGACTCTGATCACAGAAGGAAGCTGGTGCATCATCTGGACTGCTTACTGGAAAAACTCCTCTTTACGAGTCATTAAGTAGTACCTACTATTTTAAGAATTGGGTCGCCCATTCCGAGAGAACTTTCCAGGTAATGGAAAGTTCTTTTTTTTTTTTTTGGAAAGGATCTCTCTTTTCCAGGTAATGTCACCATTTAAAGTGCAAAAGACATTGAGCCTATTAATTCTGCTGAAAATATTGACCTACCACTGTAATTTGGTTATTTCAGTACTTGAAGACTGATGTGATTATATATTTTACTAGACTGCAAAGCCCTTCAGGACAGGGAAAATATATTATCTCAATAGCCATCAACTAGTACACCCTTCACAAACAGACAAAACACACACACACACACACACACACACACACACACACACATGCACCTTCAGCACCAAACATAATACACACACTAGGCATTTGAAAGTGGTTGTTGAATGAGTTTATCAATGAATTAATGAGAAGGTGAGTGAATAAGTCACTTGCTAAGTGAGAAAAAGATAAACACATTTGTGGAAACATGAAGATTAATAGACACCTTATTCTATGTAGCAATGCTATATAATTAGTCCATAGGCCAGAGGGATACATAACATAAAGATTTTCTAAAGATGAACTTTCTACAGTGAACTCCTGTATATGCTACCTCATATGGTATGGTAAGTATTCAAGTAAAGTTTTGAGGGCTGACAGGGATACAGCAAAGTGTAGGTTTTCCTTCGTAAAATACTGCTCTAGATCATCTCTGAACTACAAAATCTAGCATTACATATTTTAAAAAAATTAACCTTTCACCAGATTGAACATGGAAACTATCTGGATTGGTAAGTGTTCTTGCCAGAATTCTTTTCTTTCAATAATAGCATTAGCACTTCTCATTTATGACAGCATCTATTTCGCAAAAGATTATTAAATTGTGTCAGTCAGAATAAGTTAGGTTAGGCTGTGGTGACAAACTCTAAATGTCAGTGGCCTAAAACAACACATTAATCTCAATCACATTACATGTCCATTTAGGGTTCTGCTCTGGTGAGAGCAGAATAAGAGACCCAGGCTTATGGACTCCTTATTATCTGGTACATAGCCTATGACAGAGGAAAAGGCACATGACAAATAATCCAGTGGCTCTTTAAGGCTGTCACTAGGGGATTACATGTGTTACTCCCATGCAAGTATTTTTGGTCAAAGCAATAATTTATAACTCACTTTATTTTATTATTTTAGCATGTTATTTTAGAATTAGCTATTTAAACATTGTCAGTCACCCAACCAGTAGTTAGTGTTTTTGGTTTGTGTGTGTGTGTGTGTGTGTGTGTGTGTGTGTGTGTGTGTGTGTGTGTTTGTTTGTTTATTTGTTTTAGCTTTCTCAAAGCAAGGGATGTTTTTGAGACAAACTAAATATCAGAAGTGGCAGTAGCAGCAAAAATGAACCCTCCTGCCCCTATTAGGATAGCTACTATAAAATTTGAAACAAACAGAAAATAACAAGTTAACAAGGATGTGGAGAAATTAGAAACTTGTGTATCGTTGGTAGAAATGTAAAATGGAGAAGCCATGTAGAAAAAAATTATCATGGTTCTTTCAAAAGCTTAAATATATGATTACCATATGATCCACCGATTCTGCTTGTAAGTATACACTCAAAAGAATCGAAAGCAGGAACTTGAATAGATATCTGTACATCAATGTTTATAGCAGCATTATTCACAATAGACAAAAAAGTAGAAACAACCTAAATAGATAAATGGGTAAACAGAATGTGGTATTACATTAGTCAATTTCTGTTGCTTATAACAGAATACCTGAGACTGGGCAATTTCTAAAGAACAGACGTTTATTTGGCTCACGATTCTGGGACAGGTGCATCTGGTGCAGGCCTCAGGCTGCTTCTATTCATGGCGGAAAGCAGCAGGTAGCCTTCAGGTACAAGCAGATCACATGGAAAGAGAAAGCAAGAAAGAGAGAAGGACATGCCAGTGTCCTTTAAACTATCAGCTCTTGCGGGAACTAGTAAACCAAGAACTCACACACTACCCCCAACCCCAGGGAGGGCATTAATCTATTCATGAGAGATCCACTCCCCAAGACCTAAACAGCTCCCAACACTGCCACATTGGGGATCAGATTTGGACATGAGCTTTGGAGGGACGACATATCCAAACTCTATCAGGTATATACATACAATGGAGCATTATTCAGGCTTTAAAAAAATGGAAATTCAGATGAATGTACAACATGGATGAACGTTGAATTAGATATTACACCAAGTGGAACAAAGGGATAAATTTTGTATGATTCTACTTATATGAGGTACCTAGAATAGTCGATTTCATAGAGACGGAATGGAAAATAGTGGTTGCAAGGTCCTGGGGGAAGGGAGAAAACAGAGAGTCAGTATTTAGTGGGTAAAGAATTTCAGTTTGGAATAATGAAAATGTTCTAAGGATGGATAGTGGTGATAGTTGAACAACAATGGGAAAGTATGTAATGCCAATGAATTAGACACTTTAAAAAATAGTAAATTTTATGCTGTGTATATTTTACCACAATAAAAAAAAAAAAGAAAAACTTAGCCCTCCTACTTTCTCTCTAGCCATTTCCTAGGGCCAGTTGTGATGTTTTAATTCTTTTTGTGTCTAAATTCTCGTTTCCAGTAAATGCGACAAATGTATGAAGAATTTACTCCCTGGATCCCAGTAATAATTCAGACTCATAAAAAGGACCCAAGAGATAAAAATTGGTTCCTGCCAATTGGAATAAAGATCTCAACATTAAAGAGATGTGACTTTATTCCCAAGATGATGAAACAAATCATGCCATTTACATCAACATTGTCAGAGAGTGAGATTTGTTTACTATTATTAAATTATTCTCTCTAAAACAACCCCATCTTATATGTGGTGTGTGTGTGTGTGTGTGTGTGTGTGTGTGTGTGTGCCTTTTACAAACTTTCAAAGTTAGATTGCAGAATTTGCAAATCTAGGACCATAGACCTACTGACCAAATATTTATGCTTGGCTTACATATGCCAGGCTCAGCACAGATCACATGAGATGATGAAGAAGATGAATAAAGCGCGGGCCCTGCTTTTGAAGGATGCTTGCACTAATGGAAGAGATGGGTGAGTAAATAATTCATAAGGAAAGATGTATTTGGTGTTGTAGCAGGCCAATTAATTCTGCATGGAAGGGTCAGAGAAGGCTGCACTGATATTTGAAGAATGCTTAAAAGGGCAAATGGGAATTGGTCAAATGAAAAATGGCAGATGAGATGAAGTGAATTGGGCTGGCATTCCTGGCAGCAGGAATTGTATGGGAAAGTCAGGGAGGCATTCAAAGGCACTGCATCCCACAGAAAGTCTTCAGTTGTGATTATGAACAGAGCACCTGGAGAAGGTGGCCTCAGGTGAGTCCACATGCAAACCAAGGCCAGAGTGCGCAGGTCTTTGAGCTAGACATACTCGTTCTTGGTAATCTAATTTTTGAAGTGTTCCAGTGGTGTTCCTCATAAACATGAATGATCTTCACTCTTTAGATGTATTAAATATTTATAAAAATATCTCTAGATTTTCACATGTCCTTATGATGGCTGACGTATAATACTCTGAGGTACTGCCAAAATATGTAAAAAATAAAAATAGGCTATATTTACATATTGCACAAAAATATTCAAAATATAAGGCATGTTTTAAAACAAAATCTTTATTTTCCTTAAACATAATGACCACAAAAGTTTTAGGGGCAATATATACATAAACAATGAATTTAATACTTAAATTTCATTCTGTTCCAGTCCAAAGGGAACAGCCTGACAAGACCGAATTCAGATGACCTCAGGTTACACAAACAAGGATTTTCTTATATGGACCCAAAAATCTCCACTAGGAGTTTGCAAAGGGGAAACTTTATCTCAAACTAAACCTCAGCTCCCAATCATCCTCTCCTGAACTCACCAAATCCCATGTCCCCTGACCACATTCACCACGGAGTTCCTGTTGAGTCCAGTGCTGTTACAGTTACCAAGACTGCTTTCCCTGGCTCCTAAAATATTAACTATAATCTTTCAGTCAAAACAGCAATGATCAAAATAGCTGGCTGATTCTACTGCTTCATATGGACAGTCCATTCTATTAAGAGAATCCAAACTAGGTATGCTAAATGTATTGGAATAGTAGGAAATCTGAGAGGAATCCTGGGTGATACTGGTCAGAAATGGAAAATTATGTAAAGATTTTATAACAGCAATCCCCAAAGTCATGGTTCTCAAATATTTTCCAGATAACTGTGCCAGCAACAGATTTTTTCCTTTGAAATCAAATATAAACAATGAAAAAAAAAAAACAAAAAAGAAAAGAAAAAGGAAATTTTAACATGTCTATTCCCATGCTCTTCTTTCATTAAAAAGCAGAATTATGGGATGTTATACATGTGGTATATATTTACATAGTTAGGCTCTTTGAAACATCAGGTCTTTAGCAACCACATATGACTATATTATGAAATCAGATATCAAACATCTTTTAAAGGGTCAAGCTTACTGGCAATTATAAGGGCAGTGAAAAGTTTGTTTATATGTAGCTTCTATAAAAACTTAAAACTATATTTCTCTCAAGGACTTGTAAATTATTACAAAGGATTCCTTCAATAGTAATAATGTCTTTTATTAAAATCAATATTTCCTGTATTTAAAAAAAAAGCTGTATTTTAAATGACATTGGGAATAGAACTGCCAGAACTTAGCTTTCTGTTTTCAACAAGAGCTGTTATTAGTCATCACAGGCTCCCATAACATAATACTATAGTCTGAGTGGATTAAACAGAAATGTGTTTTCTCACAGTTCTGGAAGCTAGAAGTTCCCGATCAAAAGTATCAGCTGATTTTCTTCCTAGTGAGAGCTCTCTTTCTAGATGACAGACAGCTACTGTATTAGTCTGTCTCTGTTACTTATAATAGAATACATGAAACTGGATAATTCATAAAGAAACTGAGTAATTCACAAAGAAACAACATTTCTTACATATTTGGACACTGGGAATTCCACTGTTCAGGGGGCACGTCTGGTGAGGGCCTTCTTTAGGGTGGAAACTCTCTACAGGGTCCCATGATGATACAGGGTACCACATGGCAAGCAAATGCCAAAAGCAAGTGAGATAAACTTCTAACCTGTCCTGCTTCTAAAGCCATCAGAACCACGCCCATGACAACCCATTAAACCATCAACCTATTACTCACTTAATGGATCAATCCATTCACAAGGGCACAGTCCTCAAGATCCAATCACCTCTTAAATGCCCCACCTTCCACCACCATATTGGGGGTTAAGTTCCAATATAAGCTTGGGAGGACATTCAAACCATAGCAGCCATCTTCTTGCTGAGTCCTCCCATGCCTTTCCTCTATGGGGCACAGAGAGAGAGTGCTCTGGTTTCTCTTCCTCTTCTTATTAGGACATCACCTGCATCAGATTAAGGCCCCATGGTTATGACACCATTTAGCTTCTATTATCTCCTTACAGACCCTGTCTCCATATTAAAATACAGTCACTACAGGAGTTAAAGCTTCAACATATGAATTTCTGACAAACACAAATCAGTCCATAAAAAGTGAAATATTACATCCTTCCATTTTATGCATATTCTTTTAGGAAAAAGTTACATTAAACTTAACAATTTTAATGTCAGTCGTGGAAGTTCTCACAGGAAGGGAGCCTTGAGACAAGTGCAGAATGTTATCTCCCTGCATTCTCATTGGGAATCAGCCCATAGTGAATACAATTGTTCTACTCATTATGTTCCCATAATACTTTGAATGCAATGAAATTTATCTGTCACCAAAATCTGCATGCATCCCTCACCCAACTTGTCAAACTATGCTATAAGTGTTGGTAGAACCTACATTCTTGTCTGAGCAATTGACTGATGGGACTGCATACTAGTCAAATGGAGGAGGTTCTACTTAAAACTCTGCTCAGACTCTACAAATAGGGATGAAAAATTCAAGCATGTAAAATTCAGGGCCATGCTATAAAAAGATTAATGAAATCACTAGGTGGGTCTTTGCAGCTACCTAGCTGAAAGTTTTGGGGTTCTGAAAACCAATTGTCAATCATGTCATTTCTGAATTTTGTTTACTCCTGAGTGCTTTATCATGGATTCACTACATTTTATCTCGATTATCAGTTAAACAACAAAAGTTTTGCTGTGTGTGCTACAAAAATAGCCCTTGTTTAGTAGAATTTTAAGAAAAAGTGGGATTCCTTTTTTCCTTCCTGGTGAAACTAGTAAAATCAAAGATTTTTAGACTAAGCCCTGCTCTTATCCTGAAGTCTAAACATAAAATGCAATAACAAGAGTGGGGACGGCATTAATAGGGAGGCAAAGAAGAATGAACTCCGGGGACAACATCAAAAGTCATGATAGGGTATTGGCTAAAAAGCTTGCTTTTCAGGCTAGATCTGGTTTCACATTCTTATTTCACCACTTTCTGGTTGATCCTTCGTGAACAAATCATTCATTTTGTCCCAGCCCTCGTATCTTTATCCGAAATCAAATAAAAATGCCTATCTCATAGGGTTGTTCTGAAAATTAAATGCCATAACATTTGTGAAACACTTAGCATCTTGCCTTCCTTGTGCATTTCAAGGCCCCCAGTGGTAGTGATTGTCATTATTAATGGCATTAACAATGATGTTGACAAAAGAGAGTTTCCATTATCTGAAATATTTCATGTTTATGGAATGTTTGTAAATTAATGTTCAAATTCAAGAGCAAGTCTGTTAATATCTTTAGACAAGTTTCTACTGAAAGAGAATCTATCTAAACATTATCATTTGGTTAGATGTACTAATTTTTTTAAAAAATTTTATTTTGATGACCAGTAAGGGGATCTTAACACTTGACTTGGTGTTATCAGCACCACGCTCTCCCAAGTGAGCCACGGGCCAGCCCTAGATGAACTAATTTTATTAGCCTCTATCATTCATGGGTATTCATTAAGGTCTGACTCCACACAGGCATTCGATTGAAGATGAGATCTGAGGACTACAGTTTCCCCAATGCTTTACTCAGAATAAACAACTGGATCTTCACAACAATCTCCACTTTCCAGATGAGGTCATTGAAGCTCAGAGAGGTCAAGTATGTTGTTCAAGTTATTGAAGCTCCCAAATCGCTATACAGAAATACAGCTGATGGCTTTACAAAAATTACTATTGATTACATTCTAGTTTGGGGGTTGGCAGACTTTTTCTTTGTAAAAGATATTTTAGGCTTTGCAATCCACCTGGCTTCTGTCTTGAAGACTCAGCTCTGCCTCAAGAAAGCAGCTATTTACAATATGTAAATGAGTGGAATGTAGCTATGTTTCAATAAAGCTTTATTTATAAACATGGGTAGCAGGCAAGATTCAACTCCTGCGCTGCAATGTGCTGACCTTGCTCTAGTTAGTGGTTATATTATAGTTTAATTTCAGCAAAGACTCTTAAGCATGAAAGAAAAATGTGTTCATTATATATGTCCCCAACAGAATGTCTTGAACTTTAATTTTCTAAATTATAGTAAAAACTTAGTCCCATAGTTCATTAAAAAAAAAAAATGGTTCTTCACTGTGCATCTTTAGCCTAAGACCTATATTTATTCAAATATATTTTAGACAGATAGTCACAGTAGATAATATAAATCCAATGAACAAATGAATGAATAATCAAAAAATATAAATTATTGGTTTATATTGAGGCAGAATATCCTTACCATAAGCTGCCTCTTATTCAGATAAATTTGTGAGATATCTACCAAATGTCTCTTACATGCCAGGTACAGAAGAAAAAGACATAGTCTTTCCTTTCCAAGGAACTCAATTATAGGAAGCAAATAAACTGCACAAGAATGATAAGCATTACATTTATGAAAGTTATCTTGACTCTTTCAGGCTACTCAGATATGATAACTGAATTAGTCCAGAAATATGCTCAAATTCAGCTTCCTACAATACCAATCCAAATGGGTCTTACTCTTCAAGAAGTGCAAGAAGCTACTCTTCACAGAACAAAATGAAATTATGTCTATGTCTAGCCTTGATTGAATTTATTTCAGGAAGATCAGAACTAGAAACAGCATTTTGTATTTAATATTGTTTTCTGTCATCTTCTTATTTTATTATCATTTTTTAAATAAGTGATAGTGCACTTAAACTTAATGTTGGCTCTTTGGTCCCAGCATTATTTTGAAAGTGAGTTATATAAATTCTATCCTTTGTAGCTTCTATTCTTTATTACTTATCCTTATGCCTAACTGTTTCCTCCAAATGTCTTTTCTGCATTTTGTTCTTAACAACAACCATGCAATCACAACAGAGTAGGGCATAAGTAGGTTTTGTCCTTATTATATGAAATGCATGAAGCACCGTAAAACTTGCCAATGTTAAACTGATGACAATTCAAGGAAGATGAATCAAATGCCAAAATATGTAGGTAAAAATATCAATACACAAAAACAGGGGGGAAAAGTCTGAAATCATCATGGCATAGCTTCAGAAGGCAAGATATTAAGAAAGGATTTAGAAAATAGTCATGTAGTCTGGATGAGATAAGTGGCTTTCATTTGTCACAACCCTGGGATATGAGTCTTTAAGATCATTGTGAATGATGCTTCGAGTGTTATAATAGAACTAAAAGATGTGGAATCATTTGATTTAACACATAGACATCAGTTTTGTCTGCCAAATCCCAAGGAAGACATCTACAGGCCGATCAATCAACATTAGGATCTCTGTGTTGAGCAAATGACATCCAAATCATAAACCCATCATCATTTAAAATGCATTTTTAAATCACTGCTCCACTACCATTTATAATGGGTATATTTTTAACTCCAATAATTAATCAACTCTGACACATTTTCTTCCTTTTTTTCTTGTTCTCCTCTGACATCCTTTTTAAATAAGAAGCCATTTTTAATTTCCTGTATGCAGAAAACCAGCCAAGGTATTCAGGTTTCAAAGTTTCATCTATGAAGGGGCTATGGAGGTTAATAAATCAAGAAAGTTGAAAAACAATCTTCAGCTCAGATAGCATCTTGACATACATGTGCCGTGATCAGAATGACACCTCCACTGGGAATACAAATGCACTTCTCATGACTGTATCTCAGAAGAGCATTGCTTGAAAATGATGTACCTCAAGTACATGGCCATATCACACCTCCCCACCTCTTCAGGAACCAGTTCATCAGATAATTTCTCTTAAAGAGATTCCAGTACTGTAATTTGCCTCTGCTTTAATCAACAGTGTGATAATATAGAAGCCGCATTAAATGATTCAAAATGATTTCGTCGTCGGCAGGAAACCCATTAGTCTAACCATATTTTCCCATACTTTTCAGCACTATGTCCTGTCATCTGGAAATAATAGGTACCATAAAAGCAAATTCTGAAAGCTTAAAAAAATTGCTAGGATAGAGCACCCTGTGTTTATTTGGAGCTTGATATTACCATGAATTAATCAAAATGAGGATTTTTTTCCCAGTATATTTGAATTGGATTTCTGTACGAAAGAATGCTAAAATATTAAAGCATGATATATTTACATATTTACTTTCACCAGATTGGAATATTCCAGATGTGCAAATGTAGAATCATGCTAATGCGGATGTTTTCATTTCCAGTAAATCAATGCATAAACTTAAAAAAGAAATTGAAAAAGGAGTGGGGAACTGGCAGATTGCGGACATGATTAGTGCATACTAAAGCAGTTTGAAGGCTGGCCGGTTAGCTCAGTTGGTTAGAACATGATGCTGAAAAACATTTTGAGTAAGTAGTCTATTTAAGGATGCATCTCTTGTTATTTTCAATAGGCTAGCAAAGTCTTCAAGATACCTTAAATGCATTAGAAATCATCATTAAAAAACACAATTACCAAAGTTTAATGCATATAATGGTGGAGGTGGAAATCTAAAAATTTAGAATTTCATCATCCATATACTCTGACTACCTACTAGAGTTCCTCACCATTTATGGGCTGCCTATGAATACTAATTGATAATGTTTTTACTTTCTAAAAACCCAGATTCTCTAGAACATTCTTCAGTTCTCAGAGTGTATCACCATAACACTCCAAGTTATAATGAGGCTACTACGTTGCAGCCAGCAGAAAGAAGAGTTAGGAAAAATAAAGTTTCAAATGATAGGGTGATGGCATTAGCTGGAATAAATTCAATTTTTTTAATTGAAGGAAAAGTTTAGTTATTAAGTTGCAGAAAAAGAAATTGATCTCATTATAGTAGTGAGTAGAAAATGTTAATCCTTAGTGAGAGCTCCAAGTACCTACTCCAAACCTCAAAGTTTACTAGGTCTTTGCAAGGTGAAGGTAAAAAGAATGGTTATCAAGTGATAGAAAATGTCTGTAGCATATTAACTAGATAATGCAAATCAAATCATCTTAAGTGGTTTATTTGATCACTATACTATTTACGAAAATGCACTCAGTGAAGATGTGTAAATATTTTAGTGGAATCACAAAACTGCAATCAATAAGACCTAGTTACCATTCCAGACCTGCCTCTTAAATTTACTATGAGGATGAAATGAGTTAATGAAAGTAAAATGCTTAATACAGTGGTTGGCCTTCAGTAAATAAAAACCTTAAACAATCCTTGTTCTTATGGAGGTGATGGTTAAAAGAGTGGACAAGAAAAATTAGTAAGTCTAGATTGGGAAAAAGAATCCAAGTTTTTTTTATTATTATTATTCAGAAGAACCAACACTTTATGACACATATGCATGTATTAAAACTTTTGAAATATTAACACATATAACATTCACCACAGTTTGATGAAATAGAAACCATTATTATTCCCACTTTATGGATGAAAGAAACTTAAGCACAAAGAGATTCTGTAACTTGCCCAAAGTTACAGAGATGGTAAATGGCAGAGCTGGGATTTTAATTTAACAGGCAAATTGCCACCATAGCCTATCTCTTAGACAACTGACTATGTAGACTTCCATTTGCACTTTTATTATGGCAATTAGCAAGAAAACTATTACCATCTGACTAGTTTCTTATAAATATAAGCAATTTTCAAAATAACATCCTTGTAGTAGCCTAACAATTATGAGACCAAAAATCAAAAAGATAATTTTTCTCTTTATATCCAAGCCTAAACCAGAGCAGTGTAAGTTTGTGATAATTCTGCTTTACTATGTTTTCTGAGAATAAACTGAAAGCTTTAGACTATGAACAAGGAAAATATCATTCTTCATGAGAACTAAGTTTCCATGCCAATAAAAATGATACATAATAAAGTGTTTTGTTTCAACTTCATTGTTTGAATAAAGCACTTAAACCCCAAAGATGTGATCCCAGAATTATCTAGGTGTCTGTCATTCTTCATGATGTGAACAACAATTTGGATTTGATTTTAAAGTACCCAAGGAGACAAAATTGGAGGGAAAAAATGGCAGGATAAAAAGAGAGAAAGAAGAAACATCCTAAAAGCCTTTAAAAATATTCCACCCACACTACAGTTTTGGACATTGTTATAGGAGAAACATTTAACACCCCTTTTCTTTAAAGCTGGATTTGTTTAACTGGCCAGGGCCTAAGAAAATGTTATGTTTATTCTGTGGGAACATTTGCTAAAAACGAATTTAACTTGGCTACTATGAGAGTTGTTTTTGTTGTCTGGGTTTTTTTTAATGTTGGTATTTGGTATGACCTTGTTTTCTTTGGGATGGAGGACACAACTTTTCATACAAGTTAGTGGTTACATGAAACCACCTCCATCAGACTCTCATGCATTCCACATACTATATATAATATATATTTCAGCTGGATTTGTTTTCCCAAAACCCAAGAACTTCTGCATAAAAGTTGCTCAATTTCAGAAGGATTTAAACCACAGGGAGGATAATTCTAGATGATGCTGAACTATAGGGGTTTCCAAAGTAAACTGCATATCATTTCACCTCTCCCATCTCTCTTCAGTCCTGAATCATGGGGCCTCAATTTAAAAATCACCATATTCTGATTCAATGCAGGTCTGAATTAGAAGGAAACAATTTTGTCTCCGGTGAATACAGTGCCCTGAAGCTCCTTCCTCCATCTCAACATCTCATATTCTGATGCTCTCTCTCCCCACACATATACACTGTGCACATAAACTGACGAGTCCCAACATGGCCTTAGGCTTTGTCTCTTTTTCAATCTCAAGAACATTATGCAACCTCGAAACAGCTCTCAGTCAAACTCCTGCATAGGTGACCCAAGACAGTCTGATTCCAGACTTTATTTACTCACGGTATATAGGAGAGTTAGGAGGAGGGGTAATATGAGAAACGTTTACTATTTTTTTAATTTAAATTATAAGTCATTATTTTTCTTCTTTTCATTGTCATCAACAATTTGGAATAAAATGTCCAGTAGGTATGGTGCAAAAACAGAATTTGTGTCTCAATCTAATTCAAAAATGCAAAATCAGACTAGAGTGCAGTGCATGCACGCTCCGTGTTTGAGGAGAGTTTTAATGGATAAACTACTTACCAGAGTATGCGCAAGGTGAGGAAAAGGGAAAAAGGAGTGAAAAAACACAGAGCATTACCAGCCCTAGACCCAAAGGGGTAAGTAGAGAGAAGGCTGAGCGTGAGTCACATCAGAAAGCAGCTATGGTCTTAGGAGGAGGACTGAGATCAGAGCAGGAGGACACTCACTGTCATTCCTCTCTTCTTACCTGTTATTTGCTCCAATCTCTTCTATTGTCACAGTCAACTGGAAGCCAGAAGGCAAGGGAGTCCTTTCGTGCAGTACACACAGGTCAGCGTCCCAGGGCACAAAAGCAAGTGCACTGAAGAATGGATCTGTATGGGCGAACCAAGAAGATCCAGCATAAACACACTGCAGATTATGTTTAAAAGATGACAAATCAATCAATTAATAGATTGATGGAAGCAGTTCATTTGAACACTAGTGCATTCAAATATGTTAAAATATTGAAAATCCTTTGTATCAAATCTACTTTAAATGAGGTCTGAAAACCTCTCTCCAACAAAGCCCAACTAAAAACTAAATTGAAACTATATAGGCAACCTCTTCATAAATAAAATATATTTATTAACCAAAGTCTTTCTTTCAAAATAAATCTCTTTATACTTTGAGAGAAGAGATTGTAATCAGATATTTCCCATTTTGTCTTTGCTCTGGGGTTTTAAAAGATATCCTGCCACATTTTCAATTTAGGTTGCAATTTTGGGAATTGCAAAATGATCACTTTACTAATAAAAATGGTTTTGAGTGATCATACTAGGCTATTTTTGTAAACTGAACCTAGGTCATAGGATAAACATTCCTATTTGGTATATGTTGTAATACAAAGTACTACAATACTAAGTAATAGTAGAAAGTCCTTAAAATCCCAGCTGCACCCAACCACCCTGTATTTTAATAGAATTAGCTATTTAGCCAAGTAATTTGATGGGTTTTTTTCCTAGCTTTGATTGACCCATAAGCAATAAAATGAAATTTGGCAAATGCTTCATTTCTCTTGTGCTGGAGTTCCACTGATAGGTGCTCTGACCAGGCAGTGGCTGGACATTTGCACAGAAAGCCAGGAGCAGTTCTTTCACCCTGATGGAGCAACGGACTGAGTCAGTTCTCATTGCCTGAGAAGGATATTAACAGAGCAGTTGGGGCACTTAGAACATTGCTCTGGGTGCCCATGTAAAGAAGAGTGACTTCTTCAGCTTCATGTGTAACCTACTTAACATCGAATGACCACACAATGCTCAGACTTAATCTCTATTAAAAGATGCTCACCTGCCATTCTCTTGCTCACCGCTGTTAGGGAGAAAAAGGAAATGAGAGAAAAGAGGGCCTACACAAAAGCAGCTTGCTTAAATCATGCTCCACAGCAGGTCCCAAGACTGGTGGATAATTACAGGAAATAACTGTAAAATGGTTCTTATTTACAAATGAGAAAGTGCTCCCTCTCGCCCAGGCCACATCAGAGGAGAGGGTGTCAGCCCAAGTGCACAGCCATTTGCTCCCTCAGCTTCAGCCAGACGGACAGCGTTCAGTCTCTCCAGCCAGGAGCCCTGTTGTCCCTAGGAGCCTTTGCCCACTCACATCACCCTGTCCAGATATACTTCCCCTAGCAGGTCACATGGCTCCTGTTCACACGGCTCCCTGCCCTGTGCCCACCTCAGCCTCTCTCACCCCGGAGGTGTGAGCGTTTCCTGCATTTCTCCCTCTGCACACTCCACCATATGAGAACAGGGACCATGTCTCTGTGCCCTCTCGTCAGTGTCTAACAGAGGACCTGGCAGACAGTAGACCCTTAATAAATATTTGTTCGATGCATGAATGAAATTCTCATCTGGCTTTAATTAGAGTAGTCTGCCTGAAGGCGTGTTTTCTTTTTCTTTCTTTTTCTTTTCTTTTTTTATATGGGAAATTATACCAAAACTTTCCCAGAGCTTTCGTACTCTAAGCAGGTTTCTGGAATGTCATAAACAGCAATCCCTTGCCACGCCATTCTAACGGAGGTCTTGCTGCCAAGTGAGTCACAAACTGCCATGCAGACGGCTGAGTCCTGCATTCAGTTCAGCCCGTGATCATGCTTTCTTTTACATAGACCTTATCTCCACCTGAGATCAAGAGAGAACAAATTCATCCTCTCAATGTTTTGTGGAGATTGCACTTCTCTCTTGCTAATGTTCTCACATACTAAAGAAATTAAAGTGACTCACAAGGAAAACAACTGCCATTGTTAAATTACCACCAAGAAAATTGCCTGGCCTGGCACTTGTGGTCGATGTACCTAGTGGTCATCTTATCAGAAGTTGCAAAGACTTAGGAGGAGGAGGGAACAGCACAGAGTACGTTTTTCTGTTTCGCTGACTGACAGAACTTCTCCAACTTCTCTGAGACTCATTTCCCTCATTTGTAAAGTGCGGATAACCCAGAACTCACAGAGTCATTGTAAGAGTGATACGAATCATTAGATTATTTGTATATTCATATTGCCCTTATATACATATATATATATATATATACACATATACATACATATACATGCATATACCCATGCACATACATATGCCTTGCTCAGTATTTTTCACAAAGTAGGTATTAAATATTTAACATTTTATGAATTTTACTAGTGCTATACCAAAATGTTAGAAAGATGGCAAAATATTAAGATGCCAAGTGGCCATATCTAAGAGCTCTCTCTATAGAGGGAGAATTTCAGGTAAACAGAATTCAAATTAAAAGGAATGTGTTAGGTAGAACAAACAGTATAACTGACAAAAGGCTTTCCTAGAAAAACACCGACTGTACTAAGTACAATATTTATGAGTTAAAAAAAAAGAAAATATGACTGAAATAACAAGAGCCAAAGAGGAGTTCATCGTGGACATTTTATCTTTGTATAAATAAGTAGGATGATCAGCTGATAAATGCCTCAAAGAGACAAACTCTTCAAATACTACTTGTAATTTCTGTGCTTACAAATACACACATGAACTACATTTAACATACACACTTTGGAACGCATCCTGTGTGACCCAGCATTCAGATACCCTTTCTGTGGCCTGGAGGGTCAGAGGGATAAACCTTCCTATGGTGGGTTTTGTACAGAGAGGAGAGTAGCCTCCTGGGGAAGCATTTATGCTGGGCCACAAGACATCTGGTCCTCCACTTACGGTGGTGCTGGTTGTGCGATGTACACAAGCATCTCACTAAGGAGAGGAGTAGAGGCTGAAATTTTCCCTGAGCTTCCTTCATCAACATCGTGCCCTGGCATGGAGCTGGATACCCACAGAAGGCGGAACTTGATTTAATCCAATCACCAAAAAATCCCTGTATTTTCTGGCTTTGACTGCAAGGGAGGAAGACAGTAAAACTTACTTATTGGTGGGAGAAATAAATTTGGGGTGTGTCTTATGAAGTTGCTCCTTACATCCACTCTCTTCTACCAAGTACTGAAAACAGATGAGAAAAAAGGGGGATTAAAAAAAAAAAAGGGGATGGTGAGAAATATAAAGAGAGGGGATAGTGCACCAAAATTTTGCAAGTTATCAAGTATCCGCAGGAATAGTGTAAAGAATAGGATGTGAGTTTCCCTTGACGGAACTTCTGGAGTCCACTGGGACATAGGATGGACATGCTTTGAGAAGACCAACCTGAGGGTGGAAGGAAGAGGCTTCACAGAAGACATTGAGCACTGGGAAGAGCAGAAGTCTTTAGGGAACCTCTGAAAGAGACAGGCAGAGAAGAAATGTCAAATGCCCTGTAGCAGCCAAGCTCATGCTCATGGAAAATGACCAACAGGAATGGTGAGAAATTCAGAGCAATTTCCATTCTGGAAATGAACCGCATCTAAATTTCCTAGAGAACTTTGAAAAATAAAATTCTTTGCTACACTTTCAGAGCTTTGGTAAATCTGCTTTGGAATCCTGGAAATCTGAATCTTTGAGATACCACCATGTATTACCCTGGATTTGGAAAAAAAAAAAAAAAAAACTGATCTGGATTGAAAACAGGGAACAATTTCTGGGGACTGTCAGTTCTTGCTTCAGCAAGAACACCTGGAGGCTGGGCAGAAGGGCTGAAGTTTCTATATAGGGTGAGAAGATAAAATAGAAAAATACTTGTTACAGTTTATATATTTATATCCTTTTGGAATCCATATCAGAGTAAATTTTGGCATCTTTTGGGTGTTTATGAGAGAAATAAGAAGCAAATTTGAATCGCAAAAATAAAGATTTTTAAAGACATTTGCTTAATTGGCAAAGCAATTACAAGACAACTGTGCTCTAAAAACTTACAGAGCCAATGCTTGGTCTGGATTTTTGTTTTCACTTCGATATTCTTGTGAATTTATGGTAAATAAGAAAAGCCTTGAGAGGTTGGGTCCAGGAACAACAGAAAAAAAAATTCTCATCTGTAACTTTAGTTAAAAAGTAGACACAGTAAACCATCAATTTGTAATTTACTAAAGCTGTTCATTACAGTTTCATTACAGAGTTTCAGAGTTTGCAAAACAAATTGGCCCTTAATAATCCACTTTCTTTTGTGAACACTAGATAACTGAATAAGTGGAGGGAAAGAAAGAAATAAAAAACAATCTATTAATGGATTCTGTCTGGATTTCAATAGTCAACTCTATGGGAAAATAGGAACAACAATACACTGGCTTTGCTTAAGCAAACAATCATAAGCTATGTGTATCCTCTCAGCTAGGATTCAAAGAATGTTAGAATTGAACATATATATTTATCTGACTCCTGAATTATACAGTTGAAAAGATGCAGATAACATCCTTCGGGGAATAGAAAATATTTTTCTTTATCCACAACATTAAATATTCTTGAGTGAAGGCAAACTTAAAAAAGCATAGCTTTCCACTTGCAAAGAATCCTTTCATCAGAATGTAGAGCAGCCAGTGCTGTTTGCATCTCAGTCTGAAGATACTCTTGTTCAAATTGGACTTTCCACATGAAGATGTATACCTGTTGTAGAGATGTGTACCTGTTCCCACTACAGTTTTATCAAAAAGTCACACAGATGGCACCAGCGGCTACCGCAAATCAGGGTAGATTGTTCCTAGTGTACAATATTCAATCAATATTTTTAATGAGCAAATGAATGAACAGGTCAGAATCGCATATGACGTTGGCTGTTCTAGTACACTTTTATGCATCATGGTGTCGAGAAACTTCTCTGTGCAACTCTATAGGCTTCTTTCCTAACTATTGCACAACTGTTGTGAGATTAGGTCTTAACTTCCTTGTGTTTACTGTTTTCTTCCCTCCAAAATATTGAAAGCATCTTTTCCTTTTCTCTAAAGCAATGATAGCAATTTTAATTACTTAAAAACATTTCTTTCTTTTAACTAAAATGATACCTGTCACCATGGTGATGCTATTTATGTCAGGTAAAGTAGTTCAGCTGTTCTGGACTTCACAGACTATCAGTCTCTCCAACCACCTTCCAGTTCTTGCTATTGCTGTTGCAGGAATCCACTGTCCAGCTTCCCTAGTGCAACCCAGAAAGGGCACCAGAGCCTCATGCTCTCAACGTGCACTGAGGGTCTTTTCAGTCCCTGACCCCAGTGTCTTCCACGGTGCTTTGTAGTTCTATAATTCCTGCAGAACTCTAAAGCTGTTGCTCAAAATGGCCCCTGGCCCTAATCTATCCAAGCACATGTTCCAGTTGCTTCTGCAACGCATCCAATTGCTTAGACTCCGGGAGCAACAAGGGACATCTGGTATTAGTTATTGCTGTTGTACATCCAACTTGCCACACAATGTGTCATATGAGGAAAGAGCTAAAAAGATGATACTTTCCTCCCCATTCCAGATTTTTGCTGAAACGTCTACCTCATATCTCTTTAGCCTGAGAATCAGGGCCATTCCTCTGGTTTAAAAGGCCCTCTAGTACTCGGGCAAAGGGCAGCAATCAAACCCCAGTTGGATTTATTTAGCCCAAATTGTCCCCCAAAATGCCTAAGACAAGTCTTTCAATCAGGAAAGCTTATACCCCTTAGCATGAAAATTTCAATTAAATCTAATTGTGAAAAATAATATTTACTTTATGTCAGTCTCAGAAGGGATGGGGAAAGATGATTCTAAGTTCCTTAAGACTAAAAAGCATGTTTTATCAGTTTTGTTTACCAGTTCTTAACACAATAACTAGCTTAGAGTAAGCAATCAATAAGTACTTATTTATTTATATAAAGTAATGGATTCATTCCTTCTCTTCCAGAAACTGAAGACATAGTTTTCATGGTTGGATTGCACTCTCTAGTCCAGAAAAGATATTAACACATCTCTGTGTTGCACACACCCCTGGGAGGTAGGCAGGAAAAATATCATTAGCTTTGCCCGCCTGATGAAGCAACTAATTATCAGAGATTAAGCAATTTACCCAAAGCCAGGAAGCTAAGGAGGACCAAAACAGGGAATATTCTTTCCTCTGTATCATGATGCCTGGGGCAACGCAGAGCGGTGCAAACCCATCTCCATGGCTTGTTGTTTAGCATATCTGGCACGGAGCACGATCACTGGCAGTGCCCATCCCTTGGTCCATGTGGAGATATTTCATTCATAATATAACCTTCACATACCATCATGCTTTGCAGACAGGAACTGACATTGAATCCTGATTATGTGACAAGCACAGTGTTAGATTTTACATCTGTTAGCTTATTTAAACCCCCTAATTACTCTCTAATATAGGTATCATTTCCCATTTGAGGTACCATATATGGGGAAATTAAATAACTTGCCCAAGGTCAGAGTTGGTAAGCTTTAGAGCTAGGATTTCAATGATCTCAGTCTTTGTTTCAGAGCCCATTTTCTTTTCTTGATTACACATTGCCTCTAAGAAAGGAAAATTAGCTACTCCTCACAAAATATCCGGGGACTCCTGCCCTAAGAAATAACTGAGCATGCTTGTAGTGGACCTCTCTAATAAGACGTAACCTTGGTTTCCTTTGATCAGAAAGAATGCTTCAGAACTGCATGGTGTTTACAATGCTTGGTCCAGGAATTGCTTTCTTTTAGCTGAGATGCAAAACCACAAACTAGTTGCTTTGGGTCATTAAAGATCCTTTGCACCATCTGAATGTGTCAACAGCAAATGTCCTGGGGAAATTTCAAGTAAGTAATTACATTCTGCCAGTCTGAAATGCCTTTCTAATTTAATTCCCCTAACATAGCCACTTACTATACCTTTTAGTGTAGATGTAGATAATTCTAAAATAACCAAGACTACACAGTCAGTTGTCCCAAATAAGGATAAGAAAATGGGTATTCATTTGAAGACTGTGTCAAATTCTTCTATATTACTGGACAGAAACCAATATGTGAATGTTGGGCGTCCACAATTTCAAAACTGATTGCATCTTTTTCTATTTCACCCTTACCTGCTGTGGTGTGGGTAAGTCAGATTATTCATATTATAAGAACTTTGTACTCTTTGGAGAAAAAAGTCTATTGAAATATTACATTTATAGCTACAGACAACCTAATACCCAAGATGTTTTTAAAAGAGCTCCACACTAGAAAATAATGTATCATCCTGAAATCCATCACACATGCTTTATTGTAATGATCCATGTTATGCCCAAGAGGGGAAAAAAAATCTCAACAGCAAGCCATAATTTGCAGGATATTTTTCTTATAGGACTTAACAGGGAGGATTTCCCTGTTGTAGATCACTTTAAAATTTACTTGCAAACGAGTTGAATAAGTAAATAGTACAAGTAGAAAAACTACGTGATATTCTCTAAGTTAATATCCCAAGCAAAAGCCCTCAAAGAATTTGCTTTTATAACTAATCCTTCTCACTCAAGAATATGGTATATAATCAAGCAATTTATAAACTAATGGTCTAGCTAATAATTCTGTAATTGCTATAAGAGCAAATGAGCCAATTGTTAATCCTATATAAAAGCATTTGAAGTGGTTTTATAAGAGATCTCCCATGCCCATCCATCATATCCACACCACACAAACATACACACGCACACACACACTGTTGATCTCACTTCCAAAAGTAGTTTTGTAGGTATACCACACAATTTTGAGTAATAAAAAGGTATAAAAATTGGCATTGAAATACATGTCCATTCCATTTCTATAAATCTTTTTTTTTTATTTCATGAAATTTATGCATTTTTCAAATTGTCAAAGATTGTCATTAAGCAAAGTCACTAACTACCAAAAATTGGTTGTTTGCTCCAGGTCAACGTACCAATACCTCATGTTGGTCACCTAGAGCCCTCTAATTTTTAAACTTAGTAAAAGGTCCACAGGACAGAGCCATATTCAAAATGAAAGAACAAGGAAATAGTTGCATTATGAGCTTGTGGCCATTCTTCATGAATGGAAGGTGGCAAGTGGCTAAACAGCATCCCTGGATTCAATCATGTAAACTTTGAAATCAATCTTAACTTTAATTATCTGTCCCTTTCTAGAGGTCCTCACAACTGGAACTTGGCCAGAATTATATCCAACTTCTAAAACTCAAATACCAGGTGAATGGTTTAAATTAGTGACACATTTTAAGTGCCTGTGTGTGTGTGTGTGTGTGTGTGTGTGTGTGTGTGTGTGTGTGTGTGTGCGCGCGTGCGTGCGCACGTTAACTAGCTGGGAAGATTTCCGGATCCTCAGTAGTACTCAGTCTACAATTCCAGATTAAACAGAAATTAAAGAGACTGAATTAAAGAAGAAGAGTTGAAATTAGAATGCAAGCCCATAGACCCCCAGGTTAGAACTGTTGTCTACCCATGCTTTTATGCAGCAAATTATTTACTTCTCTCACTTGCCTACAAAATATAAACTGGAGTATAGCTCTAGTCATTCTAATATTAACCTGTCCACAGC
This sequence comes from Cynocephalus volans, assembly GCF_027409185.1. Lineage (NCBI taxonomy): Eukaryota > Metazoa > Chordata > Mammalia > Dermoptera > Cynocephalidae > Cynocephalus > Cynocephalus volans. The sequence goes on from NC_084468.1 coordinate 17,214,906, forward strand.
ATCTGTCTTAACCATGATCTGGCTTGAAAAAGATCTTCAATGAGTGTTTATTGAATTGCCGTCAGTGATTTGCCTAGCATCACCAAGCAAATGCCAACCTAATTTTCTCACATTATCTTTCCTACATCATCTTGCAGTTTCTCCCATCATTAACCCTTTATCTCTGTCCATGATGACATCATATAAAAAGCAATACAGAGTTTCCCTCTCCTTTAGGTATTTCATTTTATATTTTTATATCCCTACAAATGAGGTAGTGGCAAATTAATGAGGACTTCTGAGAAATAATTGGGTGGGGACATGGGGTACAAAAGTAATTTGTGGTAATGGGTATGCCCCCAGTATGAATCTGGCCCTCACATCATGGGCACAAGGGTGAGAATTAGCTTTGTATCTCGTAAATATTCTTAATAAATAAAAAAAAAGAAAGAACAAAAAGAAATACTTAGTATGGCTCGACCATTCTTTTGTTCTCTGGTCATCCCTAAACTGAGAAAAGTCCATAATTTCTCTGTTACTATAAAGATTTTGACAGCTACACAGTCACTGCAAAAATATGCTCCAGGCCCTGATGTAGTCTGTCTTATTAAAATCCAACCTTTGACAAAATGAAGGGTAAGGAATTAAATATTTCACATGCTTCTCATGGCAAAATGTACTTCTCTGTAAAAGAGTGATCCAGCAAACAGACTGGAAAATATAGAGAAAAGGAAATCAATAATTATAATATGATCATGATTACCTACATATGTTATTGAAATGATCAATAATTGTCCACAAATGCTTTTAGATGGCCTTATAATAGGGAGGAGAATTGAACTTACATCATGTTTCATGTTTCTATAGTTACAGCAGAAAAATGATAAAGATAATTAAAATTTCTTCCTAGTGGAATACTTCCTCGTTATTGAAATTGGCTGCTATTTTTTAAAAAAGTAATGGGGCAGGTGTATTCCTAGATTATCACTTATATTTGAAGAAAGCAAAGAGGAGACACCAGCAATTACTGAATGCCTGCTCTGTCTCATACATTCTTCATGCATTGTTTTCTTAATCTCACAACTTACATATGATGCTAATAATGGGAGAAATTAAACATTTTGTTTGATGTTGCACAAATAGTAAATGAGCAAACTAGACTATGAACCCAGTTCTTCCTACTCCAAAATCTATATATAACTTTTTAAATACCCCCAAAGGAGCTAGAAAGTGAAGAATAATAAATTCAAAAATGTTCTAGAATTTTCAGTAGAATATTTATCACCTTACATTCAAACACCCAGATTGCATGTTGTGTTTCAATATTAGCACACTGTGGAAAAGTAGTGCATACTTCTAGGAAAAATGATTTACTAGAGTATTTTCAAATCCAAGATTTCTGACTATTAATTGTATTTTTAGCTTATATGCCAAAAATGATACTATCAATTTCATTTTTCAAATCTAATATGGAATCTCCTAGATGACATTTCATTCTGTTTTAGGGACTTTATTTTTTAAACCCAGAAGTGAAGGTTCAGATATCTTCATGATACTTCATATCCAGTGGCTTGGAAACCAAGAAAGATTGTCCAATCCTAGTTCCTTTAGATTTGGGGACAAATAAAGCATACAATAAATTTATTCCTATGAACTCTATATTAGTCTGTTTCTGTTGCTTATAGCAAAAATACTTGGATCTGGGTAATTTGTAAAAAAGCAAAATTTATTGCTTATAGTTTCGGAGGCTAGGAAGTCTAAAGTCCAGGTAATACATCTGATGAGGCTCTTCTTTGGTAGTGGCTTTATAGTAATGCAGGGGTCTCACATGGCAGAAAATGGTGGAACGGAGAGAGATATAACTCCTCGTGCACTCTTTTTAAAGCCCTAAGAACCATGCCCATGACCACCATTTTTAATCCATTCACTAGGCATGGTCCTCAGAATCAAATTATCTCTTCATTGCTTTTCCTTGCAATTACCATAGAAGGATTTCCCACCCTCTTAACAGTCACAGTGGGGATCAAACTACTAATATATGAAGTTCAGGGGTTACAATTCATTCAATCCACAGCAAACTCCCTTTTCTGGAAAAGAGAAAATACTAGCCAATTAAGAGACTGGGAAGAGTGGAGGATTTCTATTGACATTCTGTATAATCAGCTTTGACGTCTTCCACAAAGACAAGGATGGCACAGACCAGGTAAAGTTTCCATCACTTTCCCACTCAGTGAATCTGACTGACAAGTTTAATCCATTGATAGCAACATGCTTCCTGTGGTAGTCCATTTGGGCTGCCATAACAAAATATCATAAACTGAGTAGCTTATAAACAATGTAAATTTATTTTTCACAGTTCCAGATGCCAGGAAGTCCAAGATCAATGTACCTGGTGAAGGCCATTTCCTGGTTAACAGATGGCACCTTCTTGCTGCATCCTCACATGGTAGAAGTAACAAGGCAGCTCTCTAGGACATCTTTTACAAGGGCACTGATTCCATTCATGAATGCTCTGCCCTATGACCTAATCACCTTCCAAAGCCCTCACCTCTTAATACCATCATCTTGAAAGGGATGTCTAATTGCTGTGGCTAGTACTTCTAATATTATGTTAAAAAGTTGTAGTAAGACTGGGCATCCTTGTCTTATTCTTTATCTTAAACATTTTCATATAATGGATGTTGCTTGGGCTTTCATATATGTCCTGATTTATGTTAAGGTAATTTTCATCTATTCCTAGTTTGTTGAGTATTTTTATCATGAAAGTTAAATGCTTTTTCTGCATCTGTTGAGATGGTCATGTGATTTTTATTCTTCATTATATTAATGTGGTCTAGTATATTGATTAATTTTTGTGTGTCAAACCATCCTTGCATTTAAGGTGTAAATTTCACTTGGTCATGGTGTATAATCCTTTGAATGCACTGTTAAATTCTGCTTGCCAGTATTTCTTTGAGTATTTTTGCATTTATGTTCATCAGGGATATTTGCCTGTCATTTTCTTTTCTTATAGTGTCTTAGTCTGTCTTTGGTATTGGGTTAATAGAGGCCCTACAAAATAAATCAGTAGTTATTTTTCCCTTTTAATTTTTTTGGAGTTTGAAAAGTGTTGGCATTATTTCTCTTATAAATGCTTGGTGGAATTCACAAGGGGAGTCATCAGGTGTAAGGCCTTTTCTTGGTGATAGGTTTTTGATTGATGATTCAATCTCCTTGCCAGTTATAGGTGGGTTGTATGTTTTTATAAATGTATCTATTTCTTCTAGGTTATTCTATTTATTGGTGTATAATAGTTTATAGAATTTTTATGATCTTTTTAATTTCTATGGCATTGGTTGTAATGTTTCCTATTTCTTTTTTTATTTTATTTATTTGAGTTTTCTCTCTTTTATTCTTAGTTAATCTAGCTACAGGTTTGTCAAGTTTTTTGATATTTTCAAAAACTCAGGTCTTAATATTATTGCTTTTTCAATGGTATTTATGTTTTCCATTTTGTTTATTTATAGCCTAATCTTTACAGTTATTCTTTTCCTTCTAGTTTCAGACCTATTCGTCTCCTAGTTCCTTGAGATATAAATTTAGTTTGTTTTATTTTAACTTGAGATCTTTCTCATTTTTTAACATAGGCATTTATTGATATCAGCTTCTTTTGCTGCATCCTATAATTTTTGTACCAGGCATTGTACTAGGGCTGTGGCATAGATAAAACAGCCACTAAAATGAGAGAAAACATTTAACAAATAAACAGAACAATAAATACACACATATTTGTATATTATAAGTGCTATGAAGAAAATTAGAGGATGCTATGAGAAGGAACAGTAGGGGTATGATGGGCTGAATTGTGTTAACTCAAAAATCATATGTTGAAGACCTAATTCCCAGTACTTCATAATGTACCTATATTTGGAGATACCTCTTTAAAGAGGTAATTAAGTTAAAATGGGGTCATTTAGGTAAACCCTAATTCAATATTACCAGTGCCTATGAGAAGAGATTCGGACACACATACAGAATGGAGACCATGTGAAGCCAAGGGAAAAGATTTCTGTCTACAAGCCAATGCGAGAGACCTCAGAAGAAACCAACCCTGCTGACACCTTGATCTGGGACTTCTAGCCTCCAAAATTCTGAGACAACAAATTCCTATTGTTCACACCTCCCAGTTTGTTCTACTTTTTATGGTAGCCCTAGCAAACTAATACAGATGCAGGCATCATTTTGTAACCTACATTTTATCTCAACATTATGTCACAAACATTTTTCTATTATGTGTATTATATGTGTATGAAATATTTATGAAACAATGGCATTTAAAGATACTCCTAAAGCAGGGATCAGCAAACGTTTTCTGTAAAGGGTCAGATAGTAAATATTTTAGGCTTGGAGGCCATGTGGTATCTGTTGGAACTACTCAACCCTTTTACCGTAACATAAAGGAAACCTTAGATAGTGTATAAACAAATGAAAAAAAAAAAAAGTGTTTCATTGAACTTTATTAACAAACCAAGTGGTGGACCATATTTGACAAGTGGGTCATAGTTTGAAAACCATTGTTTTAAAGCATTGTTTTGAATGGCTGTCTAGAACTTCTTTACTATGTATATTATGTTTTATTACGTCCTTTTTAAAGACAGAAAATATTTTCTGCATGTTTGCTATAACCTATTGAACCAGAAATACAGTTATGTTATAAATATCAATTGAATTAATAAATAAACAAATGCTGAAAGTTTTCAAAATCAAGATTCACATTTTGACATGTATAAGAAAGACACAACTGTGAAGAAGGGAGGAAGTCTATTATGAGAAATAAATATTGGAAGTTTGGGCAGCTTTTTATTTAGTGGGCCAGACTTGAGAAAGAAGATGAAAAAGGAAAATCAAAAAAGAGAAGGTTGATGTACCACATTTTCCGTATCCACTCATCTGATGATGGGCATTTGGGCTGGTTCCAACTCTTGGCTATTGTAAAGAGTGCTGCGATGAACATTGGGGAACAGGTATACCTTCGACTTGATGATTTCCATTCCTCTGGGTATATTCCCAACAGTGGGATGGCTGGGTCGTATGGTAGATCTATTTGCAATTGTTTAAGGAACCTCCATACCATTTTCCATAGAGGCTGCACCATTTTGCAGTCCCACCAACAATGTATGAGAGTTCCTTTTTCTCCGCAGCCTCGCCAATGGAATACTACTCAGCTATAAAAACGAATGAAATACTGCCATTTGCAACAACATGGATGGACCTTGAGAGAATTATATTAAGTGAAACAAGTCAGGCACAGAAAGAGAAATACCACATTTTCTCACTTATTGGAGGGAGCTAAACATTAATATATAAATTCACACACACACATACACACACACACACACACAAACCGGGGGGGGGGGGGGAAGAAGATATAACAACCACAATTATTTGAAGTTGATACAACAAGCAAACAGAAAGGACATTGTTGGGGGGGGGAGGGAGAAGGGAGGGAGGTTTTGGTGATGGGGAGCATTAATCAGCTACAATGTATATCGACAAAATAAAATTTTAAAAAAAAAAGGAGAAGGTTGAAAGTCAATGGTCAGATGGCAGAATACAAAGAAGCAATCTCAGGAGTAAGGAGTTGTAGCATTGAAGTATAACCAAATCTAGATTAGAAGTCAGGCCTTATATAAAGAGAACTCACATCACACTAACTTGACGTTTGGTCTGAGGGGAGCCACTTCACTGGAGAGAATGTGTTTGGCTCTTTGCAAAGTAAGTGTGTTAGATGGATGATATTTAATCCTTCATCCAAATCGAGATGATAAACTCTGTTCTATACATTAATTTGTGCAGTAATCTTTGTTTAAAGATGATCTTTATTCTGAAAAGTACAGTTTGATTCTCACTAGGTTAAGTTAAAAGTGGGCATTTTTCAGATGCAAATATTAAATCACAAGATAGATAAAAGGTGACTTGGAACTATAATCTCCCACATTATAAAACAAAACAAACAAAAAAATCAAACCATAGAGGCATGCATCTTCGCAAGCACTGAGCAGTGTGTATTATTAAATATTTTCCACAATTCCACAAAATTTGTTAAAAGGAATCAATGAAGAAACAAAAGCATCCTTAACCATCAGCCAAACCTAATCAATACCCCATTGGAAATATGATACCTCTTCTCTTTAAAGATGTTATAGCAATTTTCTCTTAGGTGCTCTGCTCCTCCCCCATTGACAGAGGAGATAAAATTATATTCATTTTAACAGAGGCTCTCTTGGACGGTCCAGTGCAGTCCCTGTGACCTGTGAGACAGCAAGAAGTGAGAGCAGTCCCTGCAGGCTCACGAGGAGATGAGCAGTAAGTGCCCCACATGGAACGAAACGATGAATGGGAACTATTCAACTGCTCAGTAGTTTGAAGCTGCTATTTAGTGAGACCTACACAATAATTTAACACTTGCCATGAAGCACTTGGAAATGTAATAAAAAAAATCCTGCATGTTGCTGGTAACACACAGGGTCAAAGCCTTCACCTGTGACTCAGCGGATCCTTGCTGATGCTGATTGTCTAAAGTGTCTATCAGGAAGAACATAGAGATTTATCATCTCAGGGGATCTTTTAGGCAGAGACTCTAACATTTTTGCAATGAAAAGTTACTTTTCACCTTATCAGAGCTTTGGGACCATGGGTGGTTTAGGGACAAATAGGTGAATGTTAGTAGACTTCTGAGCAGAGTAGAGATAGTGCTAATGCTGGTAGTTCAACATCTGTAAACAGAATGTGGAAGAAGTGTGCATATGGTAACCAGCTTAGACAATGGTAACCTAGTACACTGTTGAGATTTGAGCTCATCTGTTTTTTTATTCAAGTGATAGTAGTTCTCTCCATTATACCATTACTATTACTACTAAAATTACTACTATTACCACTACTATTTATCATTTATTTAAAACTTACAATGTGTTATTCCTAAGTAAATTCATTTCAAAACATGCATCTAATTCCTGCTATACAAGGAGCACTGTGTTAAGTGAGCACTCCCTGACAAGGTAGTTCCCTTTCAGTGCTATGCACTTTCAGTATGCTGTTTCACATGCCTTCATTTCAGCTCTGATGATGTAACCATGGACGGTTTTCCAATATTTCCATGTAATAAGTATTCTCATATATGATGAAGATTGGGATGTGCAGTGAAACATTCACATGTGTCAATATATGACAAAGAAATGCCAAGAATTAGGAATGCCCTGAAAGAGGCTTACAAGGCTGAATGAGAAGGACAGAAATATTGTCTTCTTTCCAATACATCCAGAGCATAACTGCAGGACTGTTCCTCAATAAGGCACAACTTTTCTCAATTCAATGTGCGCTGAGCATTTATTATGTCCTAAGTATAGCACTATGTTATTTTTTAATTAAAATACTTATGCTAAGAAAATAGTAGAATATGGATCACACTGTTCTAAGAAATGATTGAGAGATGTTGTTATATTTTACCCAGTTTCCCTCAATGGTAACATCTTTCAAAACTATAGTGCAATGTCACAACCAGGATGTTGACATCAATACAGTCAAGACATAGAATATCTTTGTGACCATATGGATGCCTCATATTGTCCTGTTATAGCCAGAACCTCTTCCCTTGTAGAGCCAACCTCTCCATAACCCGTGACAACCACTTATTGGTCCTTTTGTCAGTTCAAGAATATTATGCAAATGGAATCATATACTATGCAAATTTTTAAGGACTGGCTTTTTTCACTGAGCATAATTCTCTGGAGATTCATCCAGTCTATTCAGAGTATCAATAGTCCACTCATTTTTATTGCTGAGTAGCAATGACATGGTATGGATGTGTCATAGATTGTTTAATCATTTACCCATTGAAGAACATCTGGTTGTTTCCAGGTTGCTGCTATTATAAATAAAGCTGCTAGCAACATTAATGTACACTTTTTTGCATAAAAATAAGTTTTCCTTTCTCTGGGATAGATTGTTAGGAGTGCAATTACCGAGCATTGTGATAATTGCAGATTTAGAGTTTTAAGATACTGCCAATTTGCTTTTAGAGCGGTTAAACCATTTTACATTTCCCCCCACAATGTATGAATGATCCAGTTTTTCCATGTATTCTCCAGCATTTGGTATTGTCATTATTATTTTTTAAATTTTACCCATTCCACATCCGGGAAATGCAAATGAAAACCACAGTGAGATACCATCTAACCCCAGTTAGGATGGCTAAAATCCAAAAGACTATGAACGATAAATGCTGGTGAGGTTGCGGAGAAAAAGGAACTCTCATACATTGTTGGTGGGACTGCAAAATGGTGCAGCCTCTATGGAAAATGGTATGGAGGTTCCTCAAACAATTGCAGATAGATCTACCATACGACCCAGCTATCCCACTGTTGGGAATATACCAAGAGGCATGGAAATCATCAAGTCGAAGGTATACCTGTTCCCCAATGTTCATCGCAGCACTCTTTACAATAGCCAAGATTTGGAACCAGCCCAAATGTCCATCATCAGATGAGTGGATACGGAAAATGTGGTACATCTACACAATGGAATACTACTCAGCTATAAAAACGAATGAAATACTGCCATTTGCAACAACATGGATGGACCTCGAGAGAATTATATTAAGTGAAACAAGTCAGGCACAGAAAGAGAAATACCACATGTTCTCACTTATTGGTGGGAGCTAAAAATTAATATATAAATTCACACACACACACACACACACACACACACACACACACACACACACACACACAACCGGGGGGCGGGGGAAGAAGATATAACAACCACAATTACTTGAAGTTGATACGACAAGCAAACAGAAAGGACATTGTTGGGGGGAGGGGGGGAGGGAGAAGGGAGGGAGGTTTTGGTGATGGGGAGCAATAATCAGCCACAATGTATATCGACTAAATAAAATTAAAAAAAAAAAAAAAAAAAAGAAAAACAAGTTCATGGAAAAAATAAAATAAAATAAATAAATAAATAAATTTTACCCATTCTGATATAAATGTAGTGATATCTCATTGGAGTTTTATTTTGCATTTCCCTAATGGCTAGTGATGATTAATATATTTTGATGTGCTTATTTGCCATCTGTATATCCTTTTCAATGTGATGTCTCTTCACGCCTGTTGCCCATTCAGTAATCATATTGCCTGATTTCTTTACTGTTACGTGTTTACATATATTCTAGATACTAGTTCTGTGTTTGCAAATACTTTCTCCTAATCTGTAGCTTGTTTTATCATCTATGTAACAGGTTCTTTGGGGTACACAAGTTTTTAATTTTAATGAAGTCCAATTTATCAATTTTTCCTTTTACAGATGTTTTTAACATTAAGTCTAAAACCTCTTTGCCTAACCTAGATCCAAAAGATTCCTCTGTAATTCTTCTAAGAGTTTTATAATTTCACATTTTATGCTCAAATCTGTGATGCATTTTGATTTCATTTTTGTGTAAGGTGTAAAGGCTCCGGTCAAGATTCATTTTTTTGCCTAAGAATGTCCACTTGCTCTAGCACTGTTTTTTGAAAAGGCTATCGTTTCCTTGTTAAATTGATTTTGTACCTTTGGCAAAAGTCAATACGGAATATCTGTGTGGATCTATTTCTGGGTTCTCTATTCTGTTCCATTGATCTATGTGTCCAACCTTCTGCAGATAACCATACAGACTCGGTTATGGCAGATACACATATAATAAGTCTTGAGTGTGAGTACAGCAATTCATCCCAGTTTATTCATCTTTGTCAAACTTGCTTAGGTATTCCAGTTGCTTTGTCTTCCAGTATGAATTGTAGAAAAACTTTGTCTATGTCTGTCTACAAAAAATCTTGCTATGATTTTGATAGGAATAGCACTAGACATGTTTATCACATTGAGGAGAATTGGCATCCATTTTGTGTTAGACTCTTAATCCATGAATAACATACATGTCTCTCCATTTTTTATAAATCTTTGATATTTTGTAAGTGTTTTATAGTTTTCAGCATACAAGACCTGCAAATGTTCTGTTATATTTAAGCCTAAGTATTTAATTTTCAAAATGATTATAAATGGTGTTACATTTTACAGTGTTTCCTTGTGTTGCTATAAGCGTGTGTACATATATATATATATACACACACACATAGTGCATGTGTGTTTATATACATTGATATACATATACATAATTGATTTTTGATGTTTATGTAATATTCTGTGAACTTGCTAGCCTTGCTTATAAGTTCTGGGAGGATTTGTTTTTTTGTTTGTTGTAGATTTTGTAGGATTTTTCCATGTAGATGGTCATGTCATTTACAAATAAAGGCCAATTTATATCTTTCCTTCTGACCAGTGTTCCCTTTATTTCTTTTTCTCATCTTACTGCACTTACTAGAGCTTTCGGTTCTAAGTTGAATAAGAGGGTTGAGAGTGGCCTTGTTTCTGATTTTAGAGTGGAAGCATTGTCTTTCACTATTAAGTGTTATGTTTGCAGTAGGAATTTTGTCGAGGTTGTTTATCAAATAGAGAAAGTTCCTCTCTATTTCCATTTTTCTGAGACTTTTATTCTGTATGTGTATTAATGTTTGTCAAATATTTTTCAGCATCAATTGATATGATCATGTGATTTTTCTTCTTTAGCCTTTTAATATGGTGGGTTAAAATGCTTGGCCTTTCCATATTGAACCAGCCATATATCTCTGGAATAAATCCACTTGGTTATGATACATATATATATATGAATGAATTCTATTTACTAACATTTTGTTTAGGAGTTTGTATATGCACTCATGAATGTATCTATATATATTCATATTCATATTGGTAAGCACTTTTCTTTGTTGTACTATTTTTCCTGTTTGTCTATGCATGGTATCAGAATAATACTTGCTTCATAAAATAAATTGAAATAGAGGTGTTTTTAGCTACAAACAATTTCTTTACTAGTTATAGAGCTATTTAAATTATCTCTTTCAGATTGGGTAATTTGTAATAGTTTGCATTTTTTAAGAAATTGGTCCATTTAGTTTAAGTGGTCAAATTTTGCATATAAAGTTGTTTGTTTATTCGCTTATTATCTATTTGAGATCTATGGGGTTTGTAGCTATATCTCCTGTTCTATTTCTGATATTGTTAATTTCTGTCTTTTCTCCTTTTTTCTTTGTCTTGCTAGAGGTTTGTCAATTTATTAATATTTTCAAAGAACAAGGTTTTTGTATTCTTAGTTCTATTATTTTTCTGTTTTTAATGTTATTAATTTCTGCTCTTTATTATTTTTTTTCTTCTGTTAGCTTGGGTTTATTTCACTCTCTATTTTCTCAGGTTTAGACATGGGAACCTAGATTATTGATTTGAAAGTTTTCCGCTTTTCTAATGTATGCATTGAGTGTTCTAAATACCCTTCTCTGCACTACTTTAACTGAGTTTTACAAATCTTATTATATTGTTATTTTTTTCATTCAGTTCAATGTATATTTTTATTTCCCTTTACACTTCTTCATTGATCCATGTATTATTTGCAAATGTGCTGTTTATTTCCAGGTATTTGGAGACTGTCCTGTTTCATTTTGTCATTGAATTCTCGTTTCATGAATCTGCAGGTGGTGATTTTTGCGAAATTTGGGAAATACTCAGACATTATGTTTTTCAAATATCTTTTCAGATTTCTCCTCTCCTTCTAAGAATCTGATGATGCAGATATTAGATCTTTTTATGTAGTAGCAATATAGAAAGCGTAGATCTTTTTATATTGTGTCTGAAGCTCTGCTTGTTTGGTTTTGTTGTGTTTTCAACTTTCTCTGTGTTGTTCTGATTGGGTAATTTCTATTCATTTACCTTCAAGTTCACTGAGTCATTCTATTTTCTCCATTTTTCTGTCCAGCCTACCTATTGAATTTTTTATTTTGGCTATTATATTTTTAAGTTTTAAAACCTCGTTTGACTCCCCTGTCTTCTATGTCTTTGCTGAGCCTTTCTATTTTTTGTTTGTTTGTTTGTTTCAAGCATGTCCATAATTGCTCATTGAAATATATATTTTTGATGGCTGCTTTAAAATTCTTTGTCAGGTAATTCTAACATCTGTACTATTCAGTGTTTGCATATGTTGGTGGTCTTTTCTTACTTATTTGTAGATCTTGGTTTTTTTTCTGTAAGTGATTTTTTATTAAATCTGGACATTTTGGTATCATGTTATGAGATTCTGAATCTTATATAATGTGGAGGCCTTCTCTGACAAGAAATTTTTGGCAGAAAGTGGGGCAGCTTGTATGCTGGCAGGTGGAATTAAAATTCCAAGTTATCCTTCAGGCTCTATTGGAGGAGACTACCTATGTTTGCTGGGATTTGTGGGGGTTCAGGCTCTCCCCTGTGCCTCTGCTGACACTGCCCTGGATGGGAGGTGCAGGGAGCCTCATGATTGTTCCCCAGGTAGCCTACATTAACACGACCTGTGGGTGGCCTCATGACTGCTGGTGATAGTGAGCGTCCTAACCCCCAACTTGGCCTCTGATTCGAATCCTCAGAAGAGAAAGGGGCACAACATTACTGCTGAGTTGACGTGAAAATCCAGCTTGCCATATGGTTTCCACAACCACCACTAGGAGCATCCTTGTTATTGCCCAGTGGGGATGAACATTCCAGCTGTCCGCTTGGCATTCTCTGACACCATCTCACCAGGGAGTTTGGGGTGCCTCATTATAGACTTTCAAGGGTGGAAATCGAGGTTCTCTACTCAGCTTTTGCTGGTGGGTGTGGGGTGAGGCCATTGTTTTTCTGTGGATTTTGGCTGGAGTGGAGCAGATATTATCTAAAAGTTTTCTGTCTTGCTTGGTTGCCCTTTTCCCATTTCTTTGATTAGAGAAAGTGGGCTTTTCTTAGACACTTTTTTTTATTTGTACTTGCTTGTGTTTCTAGGTTGCTGGCTTCTTCAGTCCTCAGTCTACTTCAAAAAGTTCATGGAAAAATAAAATTAAGAGATTATTCAAATATTTCCATGAATTTTTTGAATAAATCACATACGAAGCAAAAAGAAAATCCAGGGAACTCACTTCCTTTTCATTCTTTCAGTACCAACATCCTTAGCTGTTTTCTCTTCTCTCCACCTTTCAGAGTCCTCTTACATTTTTTATAGGGTTTTTATCTGCACATTTTTGTGATTTTTTTTTTTTGTCAAGTGTTTTTATCTGTACTTAAAAAGAGAATAGAGCAAAGAATGCCTATTTTATCCTTCTGGAAGTAGAAGTCTTCCATAATTATGATTTTATCTCTTTCATTTACTACAGAAAAATGTATCAAGTATCTGATAAGTGCTAGTGATACAAAGTTGACTAGGACAGCTGTGGTTTCTACCCCAAAAGTAATTAGAGTCTAGCGAGGAAGACAGATGTTAAACAAATATTCTCAAAACTGAGTATTACATTACAATTGAACAAATTATACCATATAGAATAGCATATGAGCAAATACAGAGACCTAACAGTGTTCTATAACATTTTATACAATATCTTATATACACGTTAGTTTAGATAATATTATGATATACCAAAAAGAACATAAGTTTGTCATCCAATTAGAATACCAGCATGCATCTTTTAAAATAAATAAACACAAAGTAAATAAAATAGTATTTTACCCAGTCCCTAATAAACTATGATGGATGGCTGAAAATAATGCTAATGAATGTTGAATCACAAACTTGGAAGCATAGGATATTTCTGGGTGGTACATTCCTAAGCTTTTGAGGTTATTAAAATAAATGACAACTCTACTATCTCTCAGATTCTCTTAGTGCCACAAAGAAGACAGAATTCCAGGCTGAGTAAATTTTGGTTATACTCACAGTGTCTGTGGAACGCATCAGTATCACAGCACCATTTCATTACAGAATGTTCAGCTACTTTGTCTTTGGATTGGGCTCACTTCACTGTCTACCAAAGAACATGGTGACATTTTTAATTTGATGGACTGCTGAGAAACCACAGCAGGATATAGACCAACCCATCAAAAGTGAATTGAGGATTTCATTGATGTGAAGAGCTAATTAGGTGACTATGGGGAGTGGGACATGGATTGAAATCCATATGAAATCCATCATTTTAGTGCTCACTCTGTGGGCCAGCTCTGAGAGGAATAGTAAATAAAGGTGACTTGTTCTCTGCTTTCGCCACAGTACTTCCTAGTCCTTCTGTGTTAAAAATCAACTGCAGAGACCCTGGCCTTTCCCAAAAATGAAGGGTCCAAAGACAAGCAGGAATTTTCTCTTTCATAGATACTGATGCAGTCTTCCATTTGCCCTAAGAAGATACCGAGAAGCTGCCTTTAGATACTTTGTCAAACATATCAACTTTGTTTCTATACTCCGAAACCCATCTTCAGCATGGATACTTTAAAAATAACACCAGCCACTACATGTGTGCGTATGTGCATGTGTGCATATATATAATATATGTGTGCATATGTTTATATTTTGTATATATTGTTTGATTAAATTCCCTAGTCCCATGAAGTTATTAAAAAGGTTAATAAACTTAGAAAACCTGGGTTTGAATTTCATTTCTGTGACTTTGAGCAATTGACGAATTGTTTTGTAAAGATTTCATCATGCTACCTATTACCATGTTTCTTAGACACTCACTAAATGTTGAAATCTAACATTTCCTGCCTGATATTCATCACATCTTTAATCTCTATCATCATTACCAAGCCTGAGATGTTCTCCCATGTGCTCAATCTGCTTTTATCTACCTAATAAGGCTGTCCTTTGGCTACCACATCATACCCAAATATTTGGCATTAATTCATGCACCTCGGCACATGATACCCATGGCTCTTGACTCCAAATATTTGTGTTAGATGTTTTCAGAAGGACCGGTTCTTACCTCAGCTCTCAGTGCTCATATTCTTGACTGAACCAGCTCTGTTTTGTCTCCAGATCAAATTCTGCTATTTTTCACAGCTAATCAAGGTACTTTTAGGAAAGTAACATTTCTCTTGGGTATCAATTAAGTCCCTATAAAACTGAATTATATATTTTTAAATTATCACTGCATTTGATTCTCATGACCATTTTATTTAGGTATTATTATTATATTCACTTTTCAAAATATATAATAATATCCCTAAGAAACTAAATAACTCATATAGAGTCACATATCCAGAAAATGATTGAATTAGGACTCAAATCTTAGTTTCCCTGAGCTCAGAGTGTTTTGAGCTCTTATCCCCTACAAAATTATTTATTAAAATCAAATGATAAATTGATCTCTTTTAAAGAAGGAAATTATGATGGACACCCATTTAAATTATGGTCTTCATGGTGTCACTTATTGAATGCAAAAGGTATAACTTTTATACTTATAACTTCTGTGCAACCCCAAAACTAAAAGATAACTCCACTGTATATTAGAGAGAATTCTTAAACTTACCAGGTGGAAAACTGATCTCCTGCTATTCCACTCTATTTCAAAACCCATTTCCTCTGGAGATTTTCTAATTTTAGTTCATGGCCACTGCATTTTTCCAACATCTCAAGTCAAACATAAGGATGTCATCCTTGACTACCCTTTGTTTCTTACTCTCCACATCTAGCCCACTAGCAAATTCTGTAAGCTTTACCTTCAATATATCCAGAATGCAAGCTTTTTAAATAATCTCCACTACTCCCATCTTGGTTCAAGTTACTGTTACATCCCACTTGGAGTAGCCTCCCAACTTGTCTCCTTGATTCAGTCTTTGGCACCTTTAAGGCTATTCTAAACACAGCAGTCAGAGTGGTCCTGGTGAAACATAAATCAGATTACATTATTTCTGTGCTACATTCTGCCCAATGGCTCCCATTGGACTGGGAGGAAAAGCCAAACCCTTCCTATGATTTACTAAGCCCTACATAGTCTGATTCACATTTTTACCTCTCTAATCTAATCTCATTTCATTTTGTTTCTTATTCAGATCTCTCCAGCAACATAGACCTGATTACTCCTGTCAAAGGGACAGACATGCTCTTGCCCTAGGGCATCTGTACCTACTATTTTCCTCTTTAGAATGCTTCTATTTACATGGAAAGTCCCACACTTCCTCCAAGTCACATTGTTGAAAGTTGCAACCCTTATCAACCCTCTTCAGTCCCCTTTGCTATGTCGTTATGATAAAAGCTACAAGAGGGCAGAGATTTTGTCTGTTCATTGTTTTATTTCCAGTATCTAGATGACTAATTTGTACATAACAAGACAATAAATAATGATTGAATAAAAGAATACCATTTAAAATTAATAAAATGACTCCAAAACCAATAAAATTAATGTAAAAATATTAATTAGTTTAATGCTATACATTAGCTTTATGATGTATTATGTTTATTTGTTGATAATAATTTGCCTATATTGCATCCAATATAAAAATATATTTGCATGGTGCTTGTTTTACTTGTTTTCAAATTGATTCTTTTGAATTTGACTATGTTGAGCCATCATTTGAGTCACCATTGCTCTCGCTTCTCTTAATTTTGTCATTAACAATAAAATTGTTTTTTATTTTGATGAGCCAATCAGTATAATAGTGCACCTCAAGCTATGATATGAAAAGAGAAAATATTTTCAATCTTTCCATTTTTACCACTACACTTATTGCCAATGAAGTGCGGATAATTTGTATACCAAAAATGGAAAATGCCCCCTAACTGTCAGTTCACCATGTGAATACAGCACAGGAAACATGGGTTGTTTGCTGAGCCCAACATTATGATGCACAGAGACTCACTTTCACCCATGACTCTTCCTTATTTGAAATATTTACTAACCTTGCCATGTAAACTCTTCTGCCCTTCACCTCTTGTGAAGGTAATTGTAAGCACGATTGCAAAGATGGGTAATAAAAATGTATGTCAATATTCAATCACAAGAATGTTATACAGGCAACTCAGAATATTTTTATAATTTTCTTAATCATCATCAAAAGGAAAATAGAAAACTAATGAATTTTCATAAAAATTGAGACTATGTCTGCAGACCCCCCAGGACTTATGAAACACAGTTTAAGAAACATTCCTTGTATCACAAAGAGTTTGCAAGGCAAAGTATGACAAATGACATATGGAAATACTCCAGTAGATTCAATTGAAAGAGAGACATTCAATTTGTGAAAAGGACAATCTTTTTCTAAAGAAGTGACATTTATGCTAGGGCCAATTTAGCAAGGTGGAAACTGAAGAGAAAGTTAATGCAGGTAGAGAAAATGGCATGAGCATAGAATTAAAAACAAGAAAGCCCTAGATTTCTCAAGAAATTTCAAAAACCCTTAATTTTCTGGACAACAGAGTACAAGAAAGAGATTAACGTAGATTAGCGTAAAGAGATAGTCTGAATATTAAATACACTAAGTAATAATGATACCAATCAGTGCACAGTGCTTTGTACACCTGTTATGTGCTGTTTTAAGTGCTTTACACATAGTACTGTGTTTAGTCAGCATCACAACTCTTTGAAGTAGCTATGTCTCCATTTTCTCCTCATTACTAGGCTAAGAAAGGTTCCATGACTTTTCCAAGGTCACACAACCGGACATATCCCATAGTTTGATTCGGGAAACTGCATTTAACCACTATGTTCTGGACCTTTATGTAAATTGTTCTGCACGTATAAAAAATTAGAACCCCCTAGAATGCAATAAATTATTGACAGTTGGTGTAGCAGAAAAAGTGAAGAAAGCTTTCAAGGAGCAGAAAGCAATATTTTGAAATAAGGTTATCTGAAAGGTTAATAAAATATCTCATCGAGTCACTTTTCTCATAAAGCCAGAGAGTAAGAAAAGAGTTACTAACGATCTTTTGCGTTTTAACAAACCACATTCTAATAAGGTGTGTTTCTCATTTCCTCCTTTATCTTACCTACCCTCTCCCTCCTGCGGCGTCCCAAAAGTCACCTTATCACAGCATTTCCTTTCATTTCAAGCCCTATAACGGCTCTGACTGCTCATTTATCTTTTTTCTTTTGCAATAACTAAATATTTTAGTAGTTTGTGCCCCATGAATCAGATGTAAGAAATTGTTGGCTTTCAGTAATCTCATAAATGCTAAATCTGGTCTGTTAAAACTCAGAAAAAACATGTTAAGATCTTTCTTTCCAGTATTCTCCACTCTCAAGAGCAAAGGAAACATTTGGCTAAAAACATTTAAAATTTCCAGGAAACAAAAGTCAAGCAGAAGAGGCAAAGTGGTTTTTATTTTCCTCCTTAGTAAATCATTTAAATTTCTTTGTGTGTTCTTTTATCTGCCAACTAGAATGGTAAATGAAAGGTCCTTGGTGCATAAATTAAAATTCATTTTAATTTTTATAAATATGGAATGGACATTCTTTGTTCTTCTTTAAACATTCCCTTTACTAAAACACGCAGTCTGGTAACTGATTAGAGCACTATTTTTAGGTGACACAGAAATTGCAAAGACATTTTTATATAATCTTATTATAATATGTATCTGAATAGTAGAATACAGATATCTAAAAATACCAAGCCACTAAATATTCAGTTAAAATTCTGCTAAGTCAATTTACAATACAATATAAAAATGTACGTCCTTCTGATAAAAAGGCTTTTTCTTATTTGAAAAGACAAAGTGGATTATTGTGTTTACTTCATTTTTTGTTTGTTTGTTTGTTTACTTGAAGGTGGAGAAAAGATGTGGGAAATAATATCATGGTATAATTTATTTGTTTATGATGATAACTCTGGATTCTCGAGAATTATAAATTAAGTATCCTGTTTTTAGAAAAACATGCTTTTAAATAATTACCATTGCAGTTGTTAAATATTTTTAATTATTGAAAGAGTAATAAATGCCATTCATCAATACCCCCTTAATAAAAGCAATACTGGATCAATGTTGTGTTAGATTATACATGCAATAGAGTTGAGAATGGGAGCATTAGATGGGTCATCATGTATAAGAATAACTCTACACTCAGTGAGGATCAGTATGATAAAATGTGGCCATTTCAAGTTAAAAAGTGGTTAAGCTATTGTATTCAATAGTTTATTTAAAATATTTATTGAATCCAGCTGTATGTCACTGTTCATGTTGGATATAACACTATTTGGAGTTGAAATAAATGAAAAAGGCAATGCAAAGAGGTAGTCCCTGACCTCATAAAACATATCGAGGAGGGAGAGATGACATAGGTCATAAATAAATAAACATACAAATAAATAAATTGTATTCAGGTTCTCAGTGCAGTGAAGTAGAAAAGACTAGGAAACTGAAAATCTAGTTTGTAGTATAAGTATAGGAGAAAGAATACATGAAAACCAGGACAAGATTAAATACTTCCTCTACTAATTATTATCCAGTGAAACTGGGAAAACATTCACGCTCTCCAGGCTTCTATTTTTTTCATGTAATGTGAGGATATCACACTGACTGATCTCTAAGACCCCCTCCATGTTATACAATATTTAAGTCTTTGCATTGACATTTTGGCTGAGAAAAACAAAGGAACACTTTCCAAAGGGAACAGGTTGCTTTCATAGCTAAATAGCATCATGGACTCAATTAAAATGTTCAAGGTTACATGTTTCATGTAAGTTGAAGAAGACCCAAGCAAGACAAAAGAATTAATTTCAAGACTTCCGGTTGAGATGATAGATTAAAATTATCTTATTTAGCTTCATGCCCCCACCAGACCCCATTAAAACAAAAAGCACTTTTTTTAAAAAAGACATCTCTGAACTCAAAGAGAATGGATTTCTCCAAGCTGTAGAGTATAAGACTTAGCAGACTAAGGAAGCTGACCTCCAAATCAGCACTTGAGAAAGCTAATAAGCAACTTGACTTACTGAAACATATGCAAAAGACTTATAAGTTGTCATTACCTAGTGTAGGGTACCTTTGAAGTCAGCCTAAAGTTAGGGCTAAAAATTGGGGTACTAATAAAAATTTCACTTAAGAATTCATTAAGACATCCCCTCTCTTAGATCTTATTCCCCACTTTCAGGAGTCAAAAAATAGGAGTCTTACCATACCCTGGCAAAAGATGAGGGGTTACTCACTGGAAAGGTTAAAAAAAATGACTCTGGAATGGGAGCCCAAACATAACTGAGGGCAAGCATACCAAAAAGAAAACAAAGCAATTAAGTGTGAATATATATACTGAATGTAGAAACCCCTGGACCCCTTCCACTTTTCCAGGGAACATAATGATTCTTTTTCTTGGGGGAAAACAAAAAAGAACCAAAGTACTGCAATTGGAGAACCCCCAAGAAAATACCAGCCAGAACATAATGCAATAAAGAACTTAGAAGGTTGAGGAGAAAAAGGAACTCTCATACATTGTTGGTGGGACTGCAAAATGGTGCAGCCTCTATGGAAAATGGTATGGAGGTTCCTCAAACAATTGCAGATAGATCTACCATACGACCCAGCTATCCCACTGTTGGGAATATACCCAGAGGAATGGAAATCATCAAGTCGAAGGTATACCTGTTCCCCAATGTTCATCGCAGCACTCTTTACAATAGCCAAGAGTTGGAACCAGCCCAAATGTCCATCATCAGATGAGTGGATATGGAAAATGTGGTACATCTACACAATGGAATACTACTCAGCTATAAAAACGAATGAAATACTGCCATTTGCAACAACATGGATGGACCTCGAGAGAATTATATTAAGTGAAACAAGTCAGGCACAGAAAGAGAAATACCACATGTTCTCACTTATTTGTGGGAGCTAAAAATTAATATATAAATTCACACACACACACACACACACACACACATACACACACACACACACACACACACACAAAACGGGGGCGGGGGAAGAAGATATAACAACCACAATTACTTGAAGTTGATAGACAAGCAAACAGAAAGGACATTGTTGGGGGGAGGGGGGAGGGAGAAGGGAGGGAGGTTTTGGTGATGGGGAGCAATAATCAGCCACAATGTATATCGACAAAATAAAATTAAAAAAAAAAAAAAAGAACTTAGACAAATTATCCTGCTCATATGTTCCAATCAGTTTTTTTTTATCCCTCCCTTAAAACTAAGCATCCCCTGAATCTAAGGATATCACCTAATATGAAAAACAGAGACCAAAGAAGCAAACAGAAAAAAAAAAAAAAAATGCAAATTGAAGGAAAAAGAAAATATTCCAGGGGGAAGAAACTTTTTGAAAAAAGAAGGTATTATCAATATCGTCAGAGGAATAAAAGAAAATATTTTATCCATGAAATAAGTGCAATAAGCTCCACAAAAGAAAGTTAAAAAAAAAGAGCATTTGAAGTTAAAAAATACGATTTAAAAAAGTTAAAATTGGGACTATACACATTGAGAAAATTAGAGGTCCATTTCAGGAAGTCTAATATTTGAACAGCGGGAGTACCAGAAAGAGAGAGCAGAGAAAAGGGAGGGATAGCTGAGAAAGTAATTCAAGAAAACTTCCTTAAACTTGAATTCAGGGGTTTAGAAATTCAAATGGTCCCCAAAGAGACTAACAAAATGGAGAAAATAGACTCACCAAAGCACATCATCATAAAACTTAGAATACTGAACACAAAATTGTCCCTCAGAAGTTGAGAGAAAATAAGTTTATACAATATATCGAAAATCATATTTGCCTCAAACTTCCACAGTGACAAAAGAAGAATACCTTCAAAATTCTAAGGGAAAATCGTTTCCATCTTAAATTCTCTATCCAAGAAGTAAAGGAAATGAAAAAAGAAGCAACATGCAAGTTCACAAAAGATTTTTCTCTCATTTAGTTTTTCTTAGGAAGTTACTAGAGGACGTGCTTAAACCAAAATATAGATGTGAGATGCAGTTAATGGTGAAATCTGACCCAGGAGTAAGATAGAGCAAGTCTCTGAACCTGTGATGTCCATTTTAGAAACACTAGCCACATAGAGGTACTGGGCATTTGAAACGTGGCTAGTGTGAATTGAGATGTAATATAAGCATAAAATACACACCGGACATCAAACACCTGTTATGAAAAAAAAGAGTACAAAATACTTCATTAATAATTTTTATATTTATTGTATATTGAAATGTTGATAAATTTGATTTATTGGGATTAATTTATCATGAAAATTAATTTCATCTGTAACTTTTTTACTTGTTTAATGTGGCTACTAGGAAAGTTTAAATAACATATGTGGCTCACATTATATATCTCTGCGCAGCACTTCTAAAAAGAACAGAGAAAACAGATCTCAAGCCAAGAGCTATGAAGCAGTCTCATAAACAAACTGTCTAAATTGGAGTGTGTCAGAGGATCCAAAAATCTCTTCCAAATGATAAAATTAATAGGTACTAACACGAGATGATACCTAAATTGATGGGTATTTTCACCACTTGGGAAGAATTTGCAGTCAAATTAGTCATAAGCTTGTAGAGAAACAAGCAATTAGAAAACAAGACAAATTTAAAGAGAAAATAAAATATCAAACATGAGCCCGAAAGCACAAGAAGCAAAAGAAAAAATAAACAAATGGGATTATATCAAACTAAAAATGTTCTGCACAGCAAAAGAAACAATCAACAGAGTGAAAAGACAACCTATAGAGTGGGAGAAAATTTTTGCTAACTATGCATCTGACAAGGGACTAATATCCATAATATACAAGGAACTCAAGTACAATACAGTAAAAAAATAAATGACCCAATTAAAAAATGGGCAAAGAAGTTGAATAGACATTTTTCAAAGGAAGACATGTAAATGGCTAACAGATATATGAAAAAATGCTCAACATCACTAGTCATCTGGGAAATGCAAATTAAAACCACACTGAGATACCACCTCTCTCCAGTTAGACTGGCTATAATCAAAAAGATGGTGAATAACAAATACTGGCAAGGATGTGAAGAGAAGGGAATGCTCCTACACTGTTGGTGGGACTGTAAATTAGTACAACCACTTTGGAAAACAATTTGGAGGTTTCCCAAACAACTACGGATAGATCGTCCATACGATCCAGCAATCCCTCTTCTGGGTATATATATCCAGAGGAATAGAAATCATCATGTCAAAGAGATACCTGTACTCCCATGTTTATTGAAGCTCTGTTTACGACAGCCAAGACATGGAACCAACCTAAATGTCCATCAATAGATGATTGGATAAGGAAACTGTGGTATATATATACACTATGGAATACTACTCTGCCATAAAAAAGAATGAAATACTCCCATTTGCAACAACATGGAAGAAACTGGAGAAACTTAAATTAAGTGAAACAAGCAAAGCACAGAGGGATAAATGCCACATGTGCTCACTCATACGTGGGAGCTAAGAGAGAAAGGACGGCAGGAAAGAAAGACCACAGTAGTGCCATGATCCAACAGGAGGAGGGAACATTCCTAGGGCTACAAATTGGAGTGGAGAGGACAGGCGGACGGGGAGGGAGGTTGGGGGATAATTGGGAGGGGACAAAGGGTACAAAAGTAATTTATGGTAATGGGTATGCCCCCAGTATGAATCTGGCCCTCACATCATGGGCGTGAGGGGGGACAATTAGCTTTGTATCTCATGAATATTCTTAATAAATAATTTTTTAAAAAATTATCATGTAGTAATGAAAATATCAACATAGTATTATTAGCTCAGCTGTGAATGTTATTTCACAGATATAATATAGACAGTGATTACCAATCCAAATGAAATTAGGATATAGTGTGTGTATATATATAAACACACTATATCCTAATTTGGTAGGATAAGAGATGGAAAGTATGAGGGCTGCAAATCATGAAGGAGAATTAAATACTCACATTCCATGGTGTTAAGAAAAGATTGAATACTTAAAATTGGAAAATCAAGAAGTGACAATATAATAATTTTCTTCATAAAGATGGAGACACATAACAAAAAACATCAACAAAAAGAGTTATAAATAATTTATTCTTGGGAGTAGAAAACGAAAGAGAAAAGATGATAGGCAACTACTATTTTTTACAGCATATCATTTGAAGCTCTAAATTCTGAGCAAGTTATCATTAGGTTAAAAATTTAAATATATAAGAAATAAAAATAGACAAAGGATAATGAAATTCACAGAAGGAAAGTCAGAATATCCTATAACACATTGAAAAAACTAGTACTATGTTATAGGAACTGAAATGTGGTCACTTTGAATTTATCAAATTTGTAGAAACTAAAAAATACTATCCAGTGTTCATAATTGTGTGGGTACATAGGCTCTTTCATGTGTTGCTAATGGAGGATGAATTGCTGTAAATTGTTCTGGAAAATAAACCCTATGGTGTCTAATAAAATTACTCCTTGATACAACAATGCCATTTTGAAGAATTATTTTCACAGAAAATAAATGATAACATAAAAGATATATTAATAAGTATATTGCATTCATATTATAGAACATTTAGCATCTATTTAAATGTTTTATTAAATCTATATGCATGAAAGCAAGAAATGACCCTTTACAGATTTTAACTGAAAAAGTAATTGTGAGAAAATGTCTTTAGTATATTCATGTTTGTTAAAAAAAGAAAAAGGTATATGAAAAAGAAAAAAAATTTCTCCATATATGATATGTATATAATAGTTATGTGACTAACATGGAATGATACACTGCAAATTGTTGATTTCAGTACCATTAGCAGGCATGTGGGGACAAAGGCTTTTTCTCTGCGTAATACTTAGCGCAAAGCTAATAATCCACAAGACAATTTCTTGTTTTCTTATTATACCTTGTATATAACACATCTGTTTTAACACCTATAAACTTGGATTGCCCTTACATGTTTACTCATCTTCTGTTTACGTGATATTCTACAAATTAGGTTGAACCGTATGAAATTATTCATATTTGATCATCTTCACCCAGAAAAAGACAACTTCATATGCTTCAACCCATCATTTGTCTGTTTGTTTTCTATTTCACCTGGGGAAAATAGAAGTTCCCTGAGGGCAGAAATTTTGTTTTGTTTACTTTATCTCTAGTACAAAAATAGTGCTTGGATGATTGGGAAAAAAAAAAGTGTTCATTGAAAAATAGTTAGTTACATATAAGTATTAATGAATAATGTAGCACGTATTATTTTAATGAAAAACATAAAAAATATATTTTCAAACATAAAATTTTAATTAAACATAAAATTTCTAATTAAATTTATTTCCTCTTTGGACAAAGTTTCCGGTGTGAATTGACAGTTCACCTCCAAAGGATTATTGTTTTTCTTTAAACTCTTGTACCTGATTTCCAGTTTTACCATGTTATCAAAAATAGGGCCTGTAAGATTTTTAACTTTTACAACTTTGACCAAATACATTAAGTTTTATAAAATTTGGTGGCACTTATAAACACATGAAGTTTTTTTGTAGGGTACCCAATTAATGCATATCTATTATTTTAAGCTTATTAACTAAATTATTATTTTTTTTTTATCAACCACAGGCTAATCATGATACTTCATGCTATAATTAATCTGTTTCAAGCTATTTTTATTTGTAAATACTATGCTGGTATTCATTATATAAAGTTTATAGCCATTAAGTATCCAACATAAATTGTGGTTTTTATTAATTAAGAATGCCCATTCAAAAAACATATTTTTATAAAAAATTTCAAACTGGTTTCTAATTATTAGCCTCCCTTAAAATTTAAATAAAAACTGCACAATCTAACAGGGTTAAAAACTCTTGTATATATTTTTATCCAAAAACCTATCTTTACTTTTTTTCCCAGTGACCTTTAACTACAGCAAAAATTACAAAGTATGAAATCCGAATGCAGTGGCACTGATTTATATGCAGTCAATGGTGCAACTGAACTGCATAACTACTCTTATAAATTTTATATTTCAGTTTGGGTATGAAACAAAATAAACAAAGCAATCCTTGATCTTTTTCTGGTATATGTCTGATTTGGTTCCAGATTCTCAAAATGTCATCTTACTTTCGTCTGCATCATTAATACTTTAGAGAGAGAAAAAGAAAGTGAAAAAGAAAATAAGCAGATTATTGTAAAAATAAACATTTGATATATATATACACACATATACACATATATAAACCCCATGTGTGTGAGAGAGAAAGAGAAAGAGAGAGAGAAACAGAGAGAGACTGAAATGCATTCCTTATTCAGTAGAAGAGCGCTCTCTGCTTATTTTCCATGCTTGCTGAGAGAACATGGGTCATCTGTTTTTACTTTTGTTCCATTTTTGTAATCATCGTTGGAGAGATTAGGTGTGGAGTACACCACACAGATGACACTATCTTCCTTGCAATTTGCTTAAATGCATGTTATCTGATTTTCCTGCCAACCTTTCTGTGGACTTGTCTCCAAACTAATCTGTACTAACATATACATTAAGATATTAATATATCTTTGTTATTGCCACAAATATCATTCCAACAATAGCTAGTCACAGTTAAACAAGGTACATACAAATCAAATACATAAATGAGGGACTATCTAGAGCATTCAAGAAGGAGGCCAAAATTTGCTATTTCTGTCTCTTGTGGAGTTTTATTTGCCATAACTTTCTCCATACAGTCCTGAAATCTCAAGCCATTAATAGCAGAAAATCCTTTATCTTTCTCTTTACAGGTGGTAGAAGACTACACAATTTTGCTCAAGTGTAATAGAATCACAGGACAGAAAACTGTTTTCCAAGACCATTAAAAAATTTTCATCTAAATTTTATTAGTTATAATTCATACTTGATGTTTACAATAGTTTTTCATTGATTGGACTTCAAATATGACAATTTTTTATTATTCCTAATGACCATATAAGGCAGATATGTCAAAGTCAGCATTTATCCCAGGCTGTAGAGAACTTTGACAGTTTACTCTGAGTTTGAACCACAGGAACTAGTGTACTGTGCTGTTGTAGTATTAGTCCTTATAAAACTCCTATCACAAAATAAATTGGCTTATCTCTTTCATTCCCTTGAGAGTGCATAATATGTTCTCGGCCAACTCCATTTATTTGATAAAAGTTGAATGCATGTGTCAGGCACTGGAGATAAGAACAATAAACAAAATAGACAAAACTCCTACCTTCATGTGGCTTACATCCTAGTCTAAATATATACTGTGCAAGTTGGTGGTAAGAGCTGCAAAGAAAAATAAAGCAGGAAAGGGGATGGGTGGGGAAAAGTGCAATGTTAATGGGGTCCCTCTGGGAAAGCCCCAAGAAGGGGCCCTTTAAGCAGAGACCTGAAGGAGTTGAGGAAAAAAGCCCTGTGAACATTATGGAAGAGCATTCCAGGCAAAAGAACGGTATGAATGAATATGAGGTGAAAATGGCATATGTACCGACACAATCAGGCATCAACTTTCAAACTGTTTGCAGCTAAAAGTTAAACTTAACAAATATCTTCTAATATGGATTTCTAAATAGGACCACTCCAGTACAATATGGTAAGAATGATCTTTGCTGTGGTTTTCTAGACCTTTCTCTCTTATGGATACATTTTGCCCCTTTCCCTATTAACTGTGCTTTTCTAACCACTCCCTTGTTGAAATCCACTCTCAACTATTAAGTATGAGATAAGTTTATTCACATTAAAATGTTTACAAACAGATAATCCTTACAGATATAACTGCCTGTCCCCTGGAATTTTAAAAGTACACTTAAGTTCAAACCAAATAAATCTGTTTATATCAGCGGTGTTTCAGGAATTAGCAAGACGTCATGCTACTATAAGATATACAGGGGGAAAACTCTGGGCTTTCAAGTTGGAGGACTTTGATTTTTTTCTACTAAACTGCTGAGGGTTCTTTGGCATATCATGTAACCTCTCAGAGCCTAAATTTTATAAAATTAAGATTTTATGTGAAATTGCTATGAGACACCTGCACCTACTTATTATCTATAAGATTCAATAGGGGAGATTTTTTTTAAAAAAAAGAGGAAACAAAGGAAGAATATTTATTCTTGTAAGTCAGAGACTGACTTTCTAAATCAATGCCTCTCTGGTTCTTAAGTACCCATTACATTATAACTCTAATTTCAAATGATGCAATCCTGTAACTATGGTAGGGTAGACTAAAAAGTCCCAAGGATTTTATGTATTAAAAGTAAAATGAATGCTTGGAAATGTCTGATGGGACCCATTTTGCATATAGTATATATTTTCTCAATCAACCAATTGCCTCTAAATTTGCTATTTATAATTTACTCAGTCTTAATTAGCAGGCTGCTCCCCAAGTCAATCTTGCTGCAGGCAGAACATGAAGTAGAAAATAAAAAAACTAAGTGTTTCTGGTTGCTGAAAGGAAGCCATACATATTCATGGTGAAAACAGACAATCACTTGCCAAACTGTAGATGGTAAATACAAATTAACCCTGCGAGGAAAAATGTAATATTTGCATTTTCAAGCCTTGGATCTCTCTGGGACTAATTAGGTGATCAATAGGAATTAAAGTTATTACAAACAAAACCTGGCCTTAGATTGTGTGTGTGTGTGTTGAGGGTGGGGGCAATTGTATTATTCATTATTTTATATTTCATTATAATTCTCTGGTCCAGTCTTCAAAGACTGGTGGACAGAATGATTAAATCTCTCTATGAAAATATTTTACAAACTGTACAGGGCTACATAAATACAATGGGGGTTTATTGTTTTTATATTTGCTTAACAGAATAACAACAAAGAGATGCTTGATGATCTGCAAGACTCTCAAATTCTCTCCCTCCTATCCATTCCTTCTGCAACCTCCATGGTTCAACTGCTCAACATCTCCTTTCTAGTGGAATGTGACAGTTTCTTAATTATTCTCTCTGGTTCAAGGTTTGCTTCATTCTGGTTTGTTTCCACAATCCTGCCAAAGCAAATCTCTGAGACCCAAATATCATCAAGTCAGATCATTTATAGAATTCTGCCATGCCTTTCAAATAGAATTGAACATCCTTAGCTTGCCATAGATTATCTCAGTCCTGCCTACCTCTCCAGATTCATCTCCTGGCAGTCAGTGTGTCAACAATTCTTGACCAAGTGTAAATTTTGTGCCAGACATGGTTCCAGGCACTACACATTTCATTCTGTACAATCCTTTCTCATCTTCTAGAATTCTTGCCCCCTGTAAGCAGAGACTGTCTGTTTTATCTGATTTGATAGTGCCTAGTAAAATCCCTGGCACATTATAGATGTGAGATAAATATGTACTGAATGAATGAATGCCAAGGCGAGAATGTTAGGCGTCTAGGACAACAAAAATAAGTCGTTGGTGACATCAAAGTACATAAAGCAAGTTTTCATTAATGATTAAATAGTTTGGGCAAAGAAAGATTTGTATTTTCTTTTATGTTTATAATATAGCCTTGGGAATTTATATCAGAATTTAATATATCATGTTATTAGGAATCTACTCTTTTAGTTTTACTTTACTAAAAAGACTACCTTTGAAATCACAAGCTTAAAAATAATTATATTATGCCTGAGGAATTATCTGTTTGAAAGGCAATTAAGACCTTTTCTGAGAACACTCAAGAAACACAGAATGAGAGCCTGACATGGGTCAGCATGTGCCTGAAAATAAATTACAGGAGCAAAGTTTGGAGAAACCAAGCCAAAAAGCAACTTAGGACACCAAAACACAGGTCAAATTGTAGGCAATATTCTAAACTGGAGGTCTACAAACTATGGCCTATAGGCCAAATCCAGCCTGCTACCTTCTTTTTAATACCCATCATCTAAGAATGGTTTTTACAATTTTTAAATAGTTACATTTTAAATGGTTATCTAAGTACCCATGTAGCATTTATGCTTTTGCTTCTTTGTCTACAAAGCCTAAAACGTTTACTACCTAGTTCTTTATAGAACACGTTTGCAGAGCCCTGGTCTACTAACGAAGAATATGAACACAGGATGGGGATGACACAGAGAGACAGAATGCAAACCGAAGCGGGACATTTTTCCAGAACAGCCCAATGAATTCAGACACACACAACAAAAGGAGCATCTGAAACCACAATCATGTGTGTAAATGTTCTTCACATATGTTCAAGAACATGGAAAAGAGCCACTTTTTAGATATTTCAATCAATTGGCTCATTCAAGGGGGGAGTCTAATTTTAGAAACTCACCCATAATCCTGGAGATTCTGTAAGGGAGTTTGATGGGACAATGATGGTGTGAAACAGAGAAGGAGAAAGAAGATATTTTAGTAAAAAAAAGAAAGCCAAAGCAACTTCTAGTCTTCAATATTCCTTCCTAAACATGAATAAAAGCAGAGGATTTATTTTGGGCTGAATCCTATTCTGAAAAACACTGTGAAACAAAAATGAATGTTTCGTGGCCCATGTAAACTACATGAATTCTAGTCCAATATACTTTGGACTACAAATCCAGTTCTCAAAAGCTCACCTACTCTCATCCATCTTTCTCACTTAATGAGATTTATATGCAATGGTAACTGTGTCAATTTGATGAAATGTGCAGGACACTGAACCAAGAGTCAAAAATTACTTTCACAAATGTCTTAAGAGTCATTGAGCTTTGTAAACATGAAAAGCACATCTTGACTAAAGAGATGATCAGAGCTCTGGAGTGAGAAAGTGAAAGTTCCAAATTCAATAGCACATTTTCCTCTTGTTCTTAAGAAGATGGGAGTTATATAATGAAGTATATAACCGAAGCAATTATGATATGCAAAGTTCTAAGTGAATTGTATAGAGATGATCTGTTTCTAATAGCCCTTAATTTAGGTGCCAGCACTGTAATCTACAGTATCCCTTGCAGCTCTTAAAAAGCCATTTTTGACCTTGTATTTTTAAATTTAATTATCTCTCCTCCGCATCTTTATTTTCCGGAAAAACCTGAAAGCAGTCTTCGAGGAGCAATCAGTTACAAGGCTGCATCTTATTCATAACATAGAATCAAATCATTAATGCCATGACTTGAGGACCTACTGCATATTAAGCTGTATTGTAAACATTTCTTATTGATATAAAACTCAGCAAATTAGACCCTCCAAACTTCCGAGGAGTAAAATGAAGCACAGAAAGAATAAGTAACACAACAATGTTGGATTGTGCTGTATCACCTTGCATAAAGCTGGAAACTATGCTCTCCATAATTCCTTTCCCTGTATGGTTTCAGGTTAACATTGGCCAAAGTGGTACTTGAGTGAGATTTAGAAGGCAAAAGTAAAGCAATGGTTGTTTCCCTTCGAAGATGGTTGCAATTAGATACGGTGATAGCCAGAGGCAGCTTGTCCTCTCTGTCCTGTACTCGAGGTCTATCTCACTTCCAGATTGCCGCCCTGCTGATCAGAAGCAATTCAGGCCCTCTTCCAAACACATGGCTGCATGCCATGGAGGTAGAAGCTACACAAATGCAACAGCTCTGCATAGACCCCTCCACAAACTCCCTTTCTGTGGTCCCAAATAAACAGCCAGATTTGCTTGCCTTTTTATTTATATTTCTCTAAAAGCTTTTGTATTAGTGATTCAGGAAGAGGGATCAGTGCTACTTTTTCTGATCGTTTGACCACCTCTTCTAGAACTTCACTTCCCTAATTCTTCCAACATTGGTTTGAAGTCTAACTCCTATAACAATTTCCTCACTCCCTTAATGCTTACCGTAGCTTTGTTCTCCTGTTTGAACCCTGAATGATACACAACCAAGACCGTAGAGCAAATAAGTGAACCTAGGATAGTCACAGCCAAAATCCACGCCCTTTGTCTGTATGGATTGTTGTTTTCTCATGACCTGTACTCTACTTTTGAAGATGGAGTTAATTATTTAAACACAACAACAATAACACTATGACATCAGGCACTGTGTCACTCTGTAACAATGAGAAAGAAACCAAAATGAACCAGGCCTAGTTCCAGTCCTTAAAAGGATGACAAAAAATGTAATATTCGTAGATCCCCCCAACACAAGGCATGAGGAACCAAAGATCATAAATAAAAGTGCAGGCAGAGTATTATGGGCCTCCAAAGGTGAATGAGAAAGTTTGCCGCATGAAGCATTCAGAGATGCAGTCTCTCAGCACTCAGAGCAGAGAGAAGAGCAGAGGTCAGGAAATGTAAAAGCACAGAGAATGAAGTAATTATTTGACAAGGTGGAGACATCTTTGTTTTTTAAAAAGCTGATCTGGATTTCTATTAGGGAGAAAGCCACATTCATAGGAATAAATGCTTGTGTTAGAAACCAAACAAATAATGGCCCCCTCCCCGCAAGGGCTGGTGTGATAAGAAACGGGAAGATACCCTGAATAATAGAAGCAGAGGAAGTCGAAACTGGGATTGAGGATCGATGTGGGATGCAGAGAAGAAAAATAAGGAGGAGCAGAGGCTGCAAGAAAAAGGAGGAAGAGGAGCAGAAGGAGAGGAGAAGGTAAAGAAGAAGGAGGTGGAAGAGCTCAAGCAAAATGGGAAGGGAAGGAAGGAAGAATCTTTTAATCTTCCACACCATGGAATACTAATCTGCCATAAAAAAGAATGCAATTCTCCCATTTGCAACAACGTGGATGAGCCTGGAAAAACTTATGTTGAGTGAAATAAGGAAAGCACAGAGGGATAAATACCACGTGTGTTCACTCATATGTGGGAGCTAAGAGAGAAAGAAGGAAGGAAAGAAAGACCACAGTGGGGCATTGGACTTGCAGAGGGAGAGAACATTCCTAGGGATAGAAAGTGGAGTGGGGAAGGGGGATGGGAAGGATGTCAGGGATAATTGAAGGGGATAATTGGGTGGGGGGCACAGGGTATAATCACAGTTTGTGGTAATGGGCATGCTGCCAGTATGGATCTGGTCTCTGTCCATCACATCTTAGGCACAAGTGATGACAATTTGCTTTGTACCCCATGAATATTCATAACCAATAAAGACAAAATAGAGCATTTAAATAAATAAATAGAATAAAGCCACCACAAATGGAACATTCTAGATGTGTCATGCCATTTAACCATCCCAAAATCTTTATGAGGTGCATATCATTATTATCTTCATCTACCAGTGAGAAGGCAGAGTCTTACGGCAGTTGAATTGCTTCACAAGATCACAGAGCTTGTAATGATCAAAAATGGTGTTCAAACCAAGGTCATTCTGATTCCTGAACCAGCATCTTATTATCACTTCTCAGGGGACTGGAAACAGTCATATTCACCATAGCATCTCTTATTCTCTTTGACTCTGTACTGTGTCATAATGAGATTATTTCTGGAACTCTGCACAAAACGTGGAATCTGCTATCAATTTTTCTGGGGCCACTTCTTATTATGGTTGCCTCAAATGAAACAAAGCTGCAATATTACTGTTTCTCTTCATTAGGCATTTGGTAAGAGACCGTTCAGCTATCACAATAAAGCTGACGTGATCTCACCCATTCTTATTAAGACAAGTGTTTTGAATTAAAAATTAACATCTTTAACATGTTAGAATGGTATATATGAACTCCAAGTCAGGTTTCTAAATAGGAAAAATATGAGATTAGTATGACCTAATGGACAAGGGGAAAGAACACCTTCTCCCATTCCTGCCTTCTACCACAGAAGGAAATATATCCTATGCATTTGTTAAAAATCAAAAGCAAGGTTTAAAGGGCCAAGTGAAAATATAATGCAGCTCATAATAAATTTAGTCGTACATTATAGGTATAATTTTTTATGAGGTGATTTGATATGAGATCCTTATGAATCAGAGAGGAAATCCCCAGTCATGGTTCCTATTACTCTGTCTCTTACTATTGAGGACTTATTACTATTGCAAGTCTCTTTTATATTATTTTTTTGTTTTTAAAATAGAATTTATTTTTTTATTATTTATATATTTATTTATTTATTGAATTTTTATTTTAACTTCTCAATATACATTGTAGTTGATTATCGTGTCTCTTTTGTATTATTTTTATGTAATGTCACTGTTTGACCTGAAGAATTAGCAGTAGGTCTTCACACTTACATATGCATATCCACTAAAAAATAAGGGGAACTCTAAAATGACCATTGAAATATGAGACACGGAATTCCTTAGATAACTGGAGATGACTCATTTATCCTCTATATTAAATCACAACAACCGAGATGAAAATAGAAAAATATAATCATCTAGTTTTTGGTACACAGGACACAAAATGAGCAATTGACTTTATGTTTACATGTTTGTGTCTCTGTTGTTACAATTTTAACTATGTAACTTTTTAAGGGGTGTGTTTTTAGTTATGAGTATAGAGTAGAACTGTTTGACTTAAATCAGGTAGTTCTGTAAACTGGTAAATCTTCATACACATTTATTTAATAAATAAAATTCACTGCAATTGTCTACATTTATAATCGCTCTTCTTTTTAAATTTGTGTATCTAAACTGGAGCATGCCCTGCTCAGATCATGCAGGCAAGAAAAAGAGCATGCCTGGGGTCCTAGACAGGTGCCAAGGGCCAGCCCCCTCTGCCAGGAGGCATGCAAGGAACACACCAAAAACACCACTTCCTTGCCATTGGCCCACCATAGCCACTGCCACAGTCACATCTGCCGCAAAAGTTGCTCAACACTATAGCAATAGCCACAGTTATCATGCAGGCGGCCTGCGAGACACACCAACTGCTGTGACACAAGGAGAGTCAGCAACAGAGACCAGAAAAAGAAGTCTGTCTCATCAAAGCCACTCCAACATACTAGAAGAAGCAACTGCTCTACCATGCCCTGCTTTCTGATTTTAGTAATTTCTGTCTTCTCTCTTTCTTTCTTGGTCAGTCTAGATTAAAAAAATTTTTTTTAAAAAGATACAATTTTTTTTTTAAAGAATTAAAAAAACCCCAAAAAGACTACTAAGCAGTCTACAAATCACCATTGATGTAAATATTTTAATCAAACATTAACTTTACATAATTCTTTTAGGGTATAATAATATTTATGTATATTGTGTAACTTGTGAAATATGTAACTATCATTCATTGTCCTTGACAGATTTTGTTATAGGAGATTGAAATCCAGCTCAACTCATTTCTCATTATGATCTAAGTGTTTTTCCTTATTTTATTTCTTATCTGCATTTCTTCTCTTATAACAGTTTTGAATTTCCTACATCAGATAGTTAAGAACATTTCTGCTTGCAAGAGTTCATCATAATGCATTTCTATATTATTAAATTTAAAATAAATAAATATACTTGAGAATGCATATTATCTAATTACCAGAGAAAACTTTGCTGCCTTGAGTTTTCTTAGAATTTAGGGAAGAATTTAGCAAATATTTTATGTAATGGACAAGATAGTAAATATTTAAGGTCAAAATTTACCAACCTCAGCACTACTGACATTTTGTGTGAGTTAATTGTTTCTCGTGGGGAGCTATAGTGTTCATTGAAGAATATTTAGCAGCATCTCAATCACTTCCCGTAAGAATTCAGTAGTATCCACTTCATTCAGTTGTGACAACCAAAAATGTCTCCAGACATTATCTAATGTCCCTTGGTACCTAGAAGCAAGTTCAGCCCTGTTTGAGAATCACTGTTTTAGAATGTACTTGTCATATAGTTCCCTGTTGCAACTGTGAAAGCAGCCATGCACAATAGGTAAACAAAGGAGCATGGCTGGGTTTCAATAGAATTTTATTTATGGACACCAAAATTTGAATTTTATACAATTATTTTTTGGTTTCATATATTATTTTTTTTATTTATTTATTTTTCCCAAGCACTTAAAAATTTAAAAGCTATTCTTAGCTTACGGGGCAAACAAAAATAGAAGCAGAACATGTTTGCCAATCCCTGATCCAGAGAATAAAATAAGACTAGTTATGGCCTCAAGAAGCTCCTGATATACACTAACAAATGTTAATTTCTGTACTTGGCAAATGCTGTCAGAAAGGTGTGTAAATGGCAGTACCAAGGAATATGGTCTACCGGGAAGGCTTCACCAGAGAAGGGATTACACTATCTTAACAGGTGACCAAGAGTCCACCAGGGAGTCCAGGTTAGGGGTGGAAAAGAGGCATATGTTTTATTCATTAATATGTAAATATACATCAATTGATACTGATATATACATATGTGTATATATGTATGTACGTGTGTGTATGTGTATGTATATGTTTTTATTTATTTCAAAGGAGCAACATCTAAAGATAGAATAGCTTCTTTTAATTTATATTTCTCCACATTTTTGGTTGGGTGGTTGTTAGTGGTAGTTATTTTGTCTTAATTCTTGGTTTTGCAGATACAGCAACACATATTTCACACAGCATTGAAACAAGTGGTTCCTTCTGTACTGGGGGCATCACATCAAAAGCAACCATAAATGCAGCAAGTTTATAGACTAATTCATTCATTAGAAAGAGTTTAAATCAGCAAATATTGATATGAATGCATGTGAAGAACAAATTTGTTTGAGCCTCTCCTCCCAAATGTACCCAAAAAAGCCATTTGAAGATTTTTTCAAGGAACAAGCTACATACCTGGTGATGAAGTCACTGTAAGATAAGATAATGTATTCAGTTTTGAAAAATTAAGTATTTTCTCTTTATTTCCTTGTGTTTGACCCTGCTTATCAAGTTTCTGCCATCCAAAGAGTAATGGTTTCTATAACATGTACTGATAGAGAGAACCCAATATCATAACTATATTTTCCATGTAACTTTAATCCTCAGCTTGGGCCACAGCTATTCACAGTGACTAATACCCACCAAGCCACACAGTTTTTCGGTTGTTTCCAAAAAAAGGATCAATGTCACTTGTGGGAATCTGTGAAAACCACTGAAATGGGTGAAATTAAAGGTTAAGCTACCCTGTGGCTCAACCATTTCCTTGTGAGCATTCAGTCTAAGAGTCATTCATCTGACCTCTTCACTAAATAGCACCCTTGCACTGTTACTACAGGAGATAAAATGTACTATAACAATCAAGGGAATCACTGATCTTGATTAGTGTAATTTTACAAACAACTAAAATGTACCCCTTTGAATATAAATATAGATATTTACACATGCATATATGTACATATATATGCATGTGTGTATATATATATATATATATATGCCTAAGTATGCATTTGCACATATGTACATACATATACTTTTTTGTGTGTTGTGAATGCCTCTATTATAGTTTTTATTTCTTTCTATTTTGTGTTACAGTCAGTAATCAGAGTTTGTCTTTTACTTTTATGGGATGGTAATCGCAAACATTTTTGAGGGAAATAATTGTTTATATCAGTAGACACAACAACACTTTGTACAGTGCTTAAGCATGTAATAAGTTTTAATTGAGTTCCAATTTAACTACTTACAAACTTAGCAGTATCAGCAAAAACACTATAATTAGTGATATGATGTTTCAGAAACAATTATGTATATGGCCCTTGTTTTAGAGTAATTCTTCACTAAATATTTCTGAGAAATACAGCAAGAAAAAGTATTTGTTTATTGTTATTATTATCAGGCTTCTAGTGAGAGATTTAGACCATCCAGAATAGACAATAGTCCAAAAAATTTTGATTTACCTCTCAAAATGACATGCTGAAATCATCAGATATTACCTACTCTGGTTTCTCAGGCCTCTGCATTGAGAGAGGAGATGTTTATTTAAATTACTTTAAACACAATAAATAATAAAATCTGAAAAGGTAAGACAGCTTCTCAGAGAAGTGGCATTTGAAACATAGATAATCTAACAAAGGTGTCCTCAAACATTTTTTGTGCATCAAAATCACCTGTGAGTCTTGTCAAAACACATGCTGCTGGCACCATAGACCAAAAGGACCTAACATATATACAGGGTGTCTCATCCAACAGCTGCAGAATACACATAGTTTTTATCAGCACATGGAATATTCTCCAAGATTAACCATACGTTAGGACACAAAATAAGTCTTGACAAGTTCAAATAAATCAGAATCATATCAAGTTTTTTTATAATAATGGAATAAAATTAGATATCAATAATAAGAGGAACTTGCCAAACTACACAAATACATGGAAGTTAAACAACATGTTCTTGAAAGACCAATGGGTCAAAGAAGAGATAAAAGAGTAAATCAAAAAAATTTCTTGAAATTAATGAAGACAGAAACATAACATACCAAAACATATGAGATACAGCCAAGGAAGTATCAAGAGTAAAGTTTATAGCAATAAACATCCACTTCAAAAAAACAGGAAGATTTCTAATAAATAGCATAACAATGCCTCTCAAAGAACCAGAAAAGCAAGAATAAACCAATCCCAAAATAACTAGAAGAAAAGAAAAAGTAAAAATCAGAGTAGAAATAAATGAAATTGAAACTAAAAATACAATAGAAAAAAATAATCAAACAAAAAGTTGGTCCATTAAAAAAATAAAATGTACAAACCATTACCCAGACTAAACAAGAAAAAAAGAGAAAAATCCAAATAAATAAATCAGAAATGCAAATAGAGACATTACAACAGACAGCACTGAAATAAATGGTATCATCAGAGATTATTATGAACAACTATACTTCAATAAATATAAAAACCTAGGGGAAATGGATAAATTCCTGGACACATTCACTATACCAATACTGAACCAAGAAGAAACAGAAAATCTAAATAGACCAATAACAAGTGACCAGGTAGTATCAGTAATAAACAATTTCCCAACAGAGAAAAGCCCAGGCCCAGATGGCTTTACTGCTGAATTTTACCAAACATTTAAATAATTAATACCAATATTTCTTAAACTATTTCAAAAAGTTGAAGTAGATGGAATTCTTCCAAACTCGTACTATGACACCAGCTTTTCCCTGATACCAAAACCAGGCAAGGGCACAACAAAAAAGGAAACTACACTCCAGTATCTCTAATAAACACAGATTCAAAAATCCTTAATAAAATACTAGCACATCAAAAAATTATACACCATGATCAAGTGGACTTTGTCCCAGGGATGCAAGAATGGTTCGATATATGCAAGTCAATAAACATAATAAACCACTCAACAGAATTAAAGAAAAAAAAATGTGATCATCTTGATAGATGCAGAAAAAGCATTTGATGAAATTCATATTCCTTTGCGATAAAGACTCTCAGCAAATTAAGTATAGAAAGAAAGTGTCTTAATACAATAAAGGCTCTATATGGCAAACCTCTAGCTAACATCATCCTGAACTGGGAAAACCTGAAAAAGCTTTCTCCCTAAGAACTGGAACAAGAAAAGGATGCCCACTCTCACCACTTCTATTCAGTACGGTACTGAAAGTCCTAGCCAGTGCTATTAGAAAGAGAAAGAAATAAACGGCATCCAAATTGTAAAGGAGAAAGTCAAGTAGTCTCTGTTTGCAGATGACATTATTTTATATTGAGAGAAACCTAAAGAATCTACCAAAAAATTCCTAGACCTGATAAATAAATTCAGTAATGTTGCAGGATACAAAATCAACATACAAAGATCAGTGGCATTTCTATACACCAATAATGAACTAGCAGAAAAAGAAACCAAGAAAGCTATCCCACTTACAACAACAACAGCAACAAAAATACCTAGGAATAAATTTAAACAAGGAGGTGAAAAATCTCTACAAAGAAAACTATAAAGCACCAATTAAAGAAATTAATGAAGACACACAAAAAATGGAAAAATATCCCATGCTCATGGATTGGAAGAATCAATACTGTCAAAATGACCAGACTATCCAGAGTGTTCCACAGATTCAACGCAATCCCCATCAAAATACCAGTAACATACTTAACAGAAATAGAAATAACAATTCAAAAAATTATATTGAACAACAAGGGACCCTGAATAACCAAAATAATCCTGAGCAAAAAGAACAGAGTGAGGGGTATCACACTTCCTAACTTCAAAATATATTACAAAGTGATAGTAATCAAAATAGTACAGTACTGGCACAGAAACAGACACATAGACCAATGGAACAGGATAGATAATTCAGAAATAAATCCATGTACCTACAGCCAACTGATTTTTGACAAAAGAGCCAAGAATATGCACTGCTGAAAGGAATTCTTTTCGATAAATGCTGCCATGAAAATAGGAAATCCACATGCAAAGGAATGAAACTAGACCCCTATCTCTCACAATATACCAAATCAACTGCAAATGGATTAAAGATTTAAATGTAAGACCCCCAAAATATAAAACTTCTAGAAGAAGACATGGAGGAAACACTTTAGGATGTTGTATACATACACAATGAAATACTACTCAGCCATAAGAATGAAATTCTGCAATTCTCAGCAACATGGATGAGCTTGAAGAAAAAAAATATAAGTGAAATAAGCCATGCACAGAAAGAGAAACACTTTATGCCCTCACTTATAAGTGGAGGGAGGGAGAGAGGGAAAGAGGGAGGGAGGGAGGGAGGGAGGGAGGGAGGGAGGGAGGGAGGGAGGAAGGAAGGAAGGAAGGAAGGAAGGAAGGAAGGAAGGAAGGAAGGAAGGAAGGAAGGAAGGAAGGAAGGAAGGAAGGAAGGAAGGAAGGAAGGAAGGAAGGAAGGAAGGAAGGAAGGAAGGGACCACAATAAAATGTTGAACTTTCAGAAGGAGAGAACAGACCTATATAGTTACTAGAGGTGGGAAAGGGGGAGGAGGAGGGGAATTAGGGAGTAATTGGGTAAGGGACACAAAGAATAGTTACAAGTTGTAATGATGAACATGCTAATAATATTGATTTGATCAGCACATACTGTACACAAATACTGGTAGTCAACTCTATCTCACAAATATATATAATAAAAAATAAATAAATACATAAACAAAGACTTTATGAATAATACTTCAGAAGCACCAGGAACAAAAGCAAAAATTAACAAATGGGATTATATCAAACTAATAAGCTTCTGTGCAGCAAAGGAAATGATCAGGAGAGAAAAAGTCAACCTATGAAATGTGTTGTGCCAACTATGCGTCCCACCAGGGATTAATATCCAGAACACACAAAGAGCAGAAACAATTCAAAAGTAAAAAAACAAATGATCTGATTAAAAAATGAGCAAAGGAACTGAATATTTTTGAAGGAAGGCATACAAATGACCAACAGGCATATAAAAAAAAAAATGCTCAACGTTGCTAATCATCAGGGAAATGCAAATCAAAAACACATCGAGATATCATCTCACCCCAGTTAGGATGATGGCTGTTTTCAAAAAGACAGAAAATAAATGCTGGCGAGGATGCAGAAAAAGGCAAGCTATTATACCTTGTTGGTGGGAATGTAAATTAGTACAGCCACTATGGAAAACAATATGGAGATTTCTGAAACAAATGCAGATAGAATTTCCATACGATCCAGCAATCCCACAATGGGTATCCATCCAACGGTGAGGAAATCAACAACTTAAACATCCTTCCACAGATGATTGGATAAAGAAAATGTGGTATATATACACAACGGAATACCACTCAACCATAAAAAAAGAATGAAATTCTGCCATTTGCAGCAGCACAGATGGGCTTGGAGAAAATTGTGTAAAGTGAAATAAGCCGGGCACAGGGAGAGAAATGCCACATGCTCTCACTCATGTGTGTATGCTAAAAATGTTCTCATAGAATTAGAGAGTAGAATAGTGGATACTAGAGATTGATAAGGAAAAAGGAAAGAGGGGAATGAGGAGAGGATACAAAAATATTACACAGATAGAAAGAATGTGATCTAGTATTCTATGGCCATATTGGGAGACCACAGTGAACAACAAAGTATTGCATACCTTTGACTAGCTAGTCAAGAGGATGTTGAATGTTCCTCCCACAAAGAAGTGACAAATGTTTGAGGTGATGGATGTACTAAGTACCCTGATGTGACCATTGTATACAGTATGCATGTATCCAAATATCATATTGTAATCTATAAATACATACAATTGTCAAA
Source organism: Cynocephalus volans (assembly GCF_027409185.1). NCBI lineage: Eukaryota > Metazoa > Chordata > Mammalia > Dermoptera > Cynocephalidae > Cynocephalus > Cynocephalus volans. The sequence continues at coordinate 17,256,632 of NC_084468.1, forward strand.
GGTCAATTAAAAATCATAAATTAAAAAGAAAAAAAAAGAGAGAGAGATAAATAGAGAGTAGAATAGTGGTTACCAGAGGCAGGGAAGCAGGGGTGAGCCAGGGAAATGTTGTGAGACTCGTATAAATTTACAAAGTTACACTTAGGAAGAATAAGTTCTGGTGCCCTAGGGTGACCATAGCTAATAATATTGTATTACATAGTTCAGAAAAGAGGATCTTGAATGTTATAACCATAATGAAATGATAGATGTTTAGATAATAGATATGATAACTATTCTGCTTAGGTTATTATGTGATTTATGCATATATTGAAACAACTGTACCCCACAAACACGTACAATGAAAAAAACATTTTTTAATAAAACACAGATTGTTGGTCTCCACCCTCAAAGTTTCAGCTTCTTTACGTCTGTGCAGGACTCCAAGAATTTATGCGGACCCTACTATGAAAATCACGGCTCTAATTTGAAATTTCACATATCCAACCTTAGCATTTCCTTCATTTGAGTTAGGTAATTTGCCTCCTTCTTTTATACATGTTAAATTTGACAGTAGTGATACCCAATCATAATTTACCCTTTCTTATTTGTGTAGTGTTCCCATGGGGGATTTCCTTCCCCATATGTATTGGAAAATGTATTTGTTTTTATAAATCCTGAACCTGATTAAAAAAATCTGTCAAGAAACTGGAAAAAAAGTATTATAATTCTCCTTCTAGAATTAAAGCTTAACAAGCAAATTTTAGAAATGTTACTGATCTAATAAAAACACTGACTTTAAAGCAAGGGCAGGGAGAACCAACATGTAGAGCCAAAGGCTGAGGTCAATGCTTCCACAAAACAGGACAGGACATTTAGGAAAGACATTATGATAAATTGATCAGTCTTACTTTTAGCTGTCACCTTGTTATAAGTTTGTGTTCATGGCCCTGTCCATTGCTAATGGTGAGCCATTCTTGCAAGCAGTGGTAATGCTGTATGCATTGTACACTTTATGCATGCCTTATCAGTGTTAATGCAACAAATAAGAAGCTTAGGAAAGAAAAACTCTTTTTTTGTTTGCCAGTTTCAACGTATGATTCTGTGCAGTGCTGTTAAACTTGAGAGAAAATCTGAAAGGTATATTATTCACGTATTGCTCATTATTGTTCACTGGCATTTTTTCAGTGTTGTAATATTAACTATGAGTTACAGTTCCTGGTAAACACTTGAACAGAATTGATGTAAGGACAGAAGATGTGAACATTGCTGTGGTATACTCTGACAGGATATCAAGTACTGATATAAGGTCAGTTTTAATGTTTCAAAGCAATATTAATTTCAACAACAAATAAATATTGGAGCAAGAAGACAAAAGCATTTTAATACTAAACAATTAAGTGAACTCAAATGAAGCACTTTGTATCCTTATAAACAACCTGAAGATGCTTTAAAATACACTTTTAAAAATATGACTAATTTCAATTCAAAAAGAAATAAAATTTCCTACATCTGGAATGTTTGTCACAAATCAAAGATCAATTCTATTGAATAGGGCAATTAATGCCTTGGGTGTTTTAAAATTTTATTTTAGAATGATAATTTGCCCATCTTAAATACTTTAGATTTCCTTTCCCTTTTAAATCATTTCATTTGGCATTTATTTCTGTGTTACTTCTTTCTTCAGTGTTTTTCTATAAGTAAATATTTATATTAAGTTGAGATCATTTGTACATGGGATTGAAATACAAAATGTTCTTGTAATATATTGTTAATATCAATGTTAATAAACCATGCACTTATTATTATATCAATTGTATTTTATAGAAAACTCATAAAATTCAATGTAAATCTACTTCAGAAAAAACATTCGCTGTTTATTTGTATGATCACTCATTATTATCAAAAACACATAAAGTGTGACAAAAAATACAAAATAACCTAATTTGGGGAATTCCTACAAGTTCTCAGGAGTTCCAATTTTTTGTTTTCAAAGTCAGAGATTAATATCTGTTAGGAATTTGGAAACACAACATTTGGAACCATAAGCTTCACAAAGTAGCAAACGTGAATTTTGTTTTAGCCAGATCGTAATCTCTTCTCTGTCCAAAGCCGCCTCTTATGCAGGTTTCATTATCTCAGTTTGCGACAAGTCCATTCTCACAACCACTCAGGATGAACACGGGGAGCCACACCTGTTTCTTTCCTTTTCCTCATGACCCATACCCAGGGTGGGAGAAAATCCTGTCGACTTTATCTTCCAAATACATCCAGATCCTGACCACCTTCTCATCTGGGGCCGAGCCGTTGCATCGCTCACTTGACCACTGAAACAGCTTTCTCATCTTCCTTTCTACAGATCATTCTCAACACAGCTGCCAAAGGGATCCTTTCAACGCTCCTCTGCAGTACTTCTCCAGTTCAATCAACAGATGAAATCCTTAGAGTTTTTGCAAGGTCCTTCATGGTGCACCCTGCATGGTCTCCTCTCTGATTGCATCTCCTTCTGTTCTCTCCTTTCTTCACCCTGCTCCTTGAACAGGCCAAGCTCACTCTCTCTTTGAGGCCATTGAACTTGACATTGTCTCTGCCTAGAACATTTTTCCTAGATACTTTATTTGCTCACTCAGCTTATTGGTGACAACAAATCTCTCTAATAGCAAGTTGACTAGAAATTTGGGGAAAGCACATGGATGTTTGGTGAGCAGTAGATTCTCTCCCATACATTCCCCCTCTTCATTATTAGTTATTGTAATGATCTCCTGGGAATAAAGCACACTCTCACTGTCATCTTCTCCTAATTGAAGAAATATTTGTTATATAACCTATGACCCAACATCTTTTGCTAGGGCAGAATTTTCCAAGGGTTCTTTGGCATTTGTCCCTGCACAAAACAATCCCACAGTTCTCCAATTTTCTTAAATTTCTCAGTCTAAATATTTTATTCTTTTTTTCTTATTTTTAATTTTACTGCTAGTATGCTGTGTTATGAGCGAAATTGTGTCCCCTTCCAATTCACATCGAAGGGCGGTTGAAGTCCTAACTCTCAATGCCTAAGAATGTGGCTGTATTTGGAGATAGGGCCTTTAAAGAGGTAATTAAGTTAAAAAATTAATCTAGTAGTATCTCTACAAGAAGACAAGATAAGGACAAAAACGCACATAGAGGGAGACCATGAAAAGACACAGGAATAAGACAGCCATCTATAGGCCTCAGAAGAAATCAACTCTGGTGACACGTTGATCTTGGACTGTTAGCCTCTAAAACTATAAGAAAATACATTTCTGTTGATTAAGCCACTCAGTCTATGGTACTTTGTCATGGCAGCCCTAGCAAGCTAATGTATGCTATAAAACATTTCTGCCTCTTAAAATATTTTCTTATGCATTATGAGTCAGAAAATGAAGTGACTTAACTGGTTACCATGGTTTACAAAGTAAAGGTTTCCACTTAGAACCTAAAGTGCTCTTCTCCAGAAACCAGAATATTTTTATAATTGTAGTAAGCAGGATCTGTTTTGCTATGAAAGTGGTCATTAGCACTGTTCCCTAAAAGTGTCCAATTCGTGACGGAAATATGAGAGGGATGCATTTTTCTACCTCCTTGAAGGCAGAGGCAGCCATGTGTCTTGTTTTGGCAATAGAATGTAAGCAGAAGTGAGGTTTGTCATTTCTAAGCTAATGTTTTAAAGTCCATATCCAGTTTGCCAGGTTTGCTTTTTCTGCTTTGCTATCTGTGCAGCATGAAGACGGAAGTTCATGCATGCTGAGTTCCTGACTGAAGGTGACATAGAGCAGAACTTTCCAGCTGGCCTGCAATGGTCATGAAGAATGGACAAGAAACAAGCTTAGGTTGTTTCAAGGTGCTGCGATTAGGCGGTTGTCTTATATTGCAGGAAAAACTTCACCTATCTTGATTTATTTACTTGATCTGAGGTATTTTTGTTTATTTTCCAATTTTTGACTGTTCCAAATGCATAGGTGATCATTAAAGTCTACAATTTTTTTTGTGTGGGGGGGATTAAAGTCAATTTTTTAGCAAGAATTCCAACAGTAATGAATGGACTGCATGCTGAACAAAGCATTCACACACTGCTTTCAGGCCTCTTAACAGTCATATCGATGATCCTGAATACTCACTGGACACACTGATCCAAAGAACAAAAGCTCTGAACAGTGATGGGACTTTCTGTGATACGGCCAAAGACGTCATTTCTTACACATATAAATCAAACTCCCTTGTATTTATCATAACTGAAAATTCCTTGAGGTTTTCTTCTCTGGCTCATGACTGTCTCGGTGCCCACTTTTCAGTGGGTTAGCATCCACAGGGATGCATTTCTCCTCTCACATCCTCAAGGCAGTGTACTTCCAAAAGCAGAACAGCCAGAAATATTCCAGGGTATTTCCACAATCCAAACACCCTCTCCTTAGAGTGGAGGTGAACAGACTCTAGAGGTTTCCCACTCAATTCTGTGTACTTCTATGCATTCTGACTTTAAAATCCATACTAATCTGCAAGCATGTGGATGCCATTTATCTCATTTCCTTTGCAGAAGGGCACTTTAAGAACCACTTCTGCCTCCCCCGCCCCCTCCACCTTTCTCTGTCTTATCATTTGGAGGCTAAAGAGGAATTAAATTCATCTTGAAGGAGTGTTTATAAATGATTGTGACCATTACTTAAATGATTAAATACTCAAGAGAGATAATCCTACCCAGAGACCATGTCACAAGAGGGAACCATGGTTGTCATCAATTACTGTTCACTTTCAATAAACATGGACCAGAGCCAACCTTAGGGGGAAATTGTAAAGTTGGCAAATGATGTATTTTGCATCCTCCGTCTGTTTCTTTCTTTACCCCTTCAGGAGTTATTCTGGGTTCATTATGTTTCTTAGGGCACCACAACTCCTATTAGATCAGGGTTTTATTTACACCCAGGATACTTTAAGCCCTCACCCACCCTAGATATGCTGTCCTATGTCTCTCATCATCATATTAGGACATCATTATACACCTACAGTCAGAGTGCAGTGGAATTCCTATCTCTGAAATGAATTCTAGTTTCCAGGGTAACTCCAGTAGTTCCAGGGAAAGTAGGCTTTCGAGATGTGAAGCAGGTTTCTTTTTCTTTTTTTTCCTTAGTTTTATTTTGTCGATATACAATGTGGTTGATTATTGTTGCCCATTACCAAAACCACCCTCCCTCCTACCTCTCCCCCCTAACACCCAACAATGTCCTTTCTGTTTGCTTGTCGTACCAACTTCAAGGAATTGTAGTTGTTATGTTTTCTCCCCCCCACCCGTTTTTTTGTGTGTGTGTGCGTGTGTGTGAATTTATATATTAATTTTTAGCTCCCACCAATAAGTGAGAACATGTGGTATTTCTCTTTCTGTGCCTGACTTGTTTCACTTAATATAATTCTCTCGAGGTCCATCCATGTTGTTGCAAATGGCAGTATTTCATTCATTTTTATAGCTGAGTAGTATTCCATTGTGTAGATGTACCACATTTTCCGTATCCACTCATCAGATGATGGACATTTGGGCTGGTTCCAACTCTTGGCTATTGTAAAGAGTGCTGCGATGAACATTGGGGAACAGATATACCTTCGATTTGATGATTTCCATTCCTCTGGGTATATTCCCAGCAGTGGGATAGCTGGGTCGTATGGTAGATCTATCTGCAATTGTTTGAGGAACCTCCATACCATTTTCCATAGAGGCTGCACCATTTTGCAGTCCCACCAACAATGTATGAGAGTTCCTTTTTCTCCACAACCTTGCCAGCATTTATCATTCAGAGTCTTTTGGATTTTAGCGATCCTAACTGGGGTTAGATGGTATCTCAGTGTGGTTTTGATTTGCATTTCCTGGATGCTGAGTGATGTTGAGCATTTTTTCATATGTCTGTTGGCCATTTGTATATCTTCCTTAGAGAAATGCCTACTTAGTTCTTTTGCCCATTTTTTAATTGGGTTGCTTGTTTTTTTCTTGTAAAGTTGTTTGAGTTCCTTATATATTCTGGATATTAATCGTTTGTCAGATGTGTATTTTGCAAATATTTTCTCCCACTCTGTTGGTTGTCTTTTAACTCTGTTGTTTCTGTTGCTGGGCAGAAGGTCTTTAGTTTGATATAATCCCATTTGTTTATTTTTCCTTTGGTTGCCTGTGCTTTTAGGGTCGTATTCATGAAGTCTGTGTCCAGTCCTATTTCCTGAAGTGTCTCTCCTATGTTTTCTTTAAGAAGTTTTATTGCTTCAGGGTGTATGTTTAATTCTTTAATCCATTTCGAGTTGACTTTAGTGCATGGTGAAAGGTATGGGTCCAGTTTCATTCTCCTGCATATGAATATCCAATTCTCACAACACCATTTGCAAAAGAGGCAGTCTCTTCCCCAGTGTATAGGCTTGGTGCCTTTGTCAAAGATCATATAGCTGTAGGTGTGTGGGTTGATTTCTGGATTCTCTATTCTATTCCATTGATCAGTATGCTCTGCCAGTACCATACTTTTTTGTTTATTATAGCTTTGTAGTATAGCTTAAAGTCAGGTACTGTTATGCCTCCAGCTTTATTATTTTTTTTTTGCTCAGTATTGTTTTGGCTATGCGTCATCTTTTGTTATTCCATATAAATGTCTGGATAGTTCTTTCCATTTCTGAGAAAAATGTCATTGGAATTTTGATGGAGATTGCATTAAATTTGTATGTCACTTTGTGTAGTATGGACATTTTCACTATGTTGATTCTTCCAATCCAAGACCATGGGATATCTTTCCATCTTCTTGTATCCTCTCTAATTTCTCTCAGCAGTGGTTTGTAGTTCTCATTATAGAGAATTTTCACATCCTTGGTTAACTCAATTCCTAATTCTTTTATTTTTTGGGTGGCTATTGTAAATGGGCAGGCTTTCTTGATTTCTCGTTCTGCATGTTCACTATTGGAGAATAGAAATGCTACTGATTTTTGTGTGTTGATTTCGTATCCTGCTACTGTGCTGAAATCATTTATTACCTCCAAGAGTTTTTTTGTAGAGGCTTTAGGCTGTTCAATGTATAGGATCATGTCATCTGCAAACAGGGACAGTTTGACTTCATCTTTACTGATCTGGAAGCCCTTTATTTCCTTCTCTTCTCTGATTGCTCTGGCTAGTACTTCCAACACTATGGTGAATAGGAGTGGTGAGAGTGGGCATCCTTGTCTTGTTCCTGTTCTTAAAGGAAAAGCTTTCAGCTATTCCCCATTCAGGATGATATTGGCAGTGGGTTTATCATATATGGCTTTAATTATGTTGAGATACTTTCCCTCTATACCTAACTTATAGAGGGTCTTTGTCATGAATGAGTGCTGAATTTTATCAAATGCTTTTTCAGCATCTATAGAGATGATCATATGGTCCTTGTGTTTGACTTTATTAATATGGTGTATCACATTTATTGATTTGCATATGTTGAACCAACCTTGCATCCCTGGGATGAATCTCACTTGATCGTGGTGAATAATTTTTCGTATGTGTTGCTGTATTCTGTTTGCTAGTATTTTAGTGAGGATTTTTGCATCTATATTCATCAGGGATATTGGCCGGTAGTTTTCTTTTTTAGTTATATCTTTACCTGGTTTTGGTATCAGGATGATGTATGCTTCATAGAATGAGTTTGTGAGATTTGCGTCTTTTTCAATCTTTTGGAATAGTTCATAAAGAATCAGTGTCAATTCCTCTTTGAATGTTTGGTAAAATTCTGCTGTGAATCCATCTGGTCCTGGGCTTTTCCTTGTTGGGAGCCTTCTGATAACAGCTTCAATCTCCTTTAATGTTATTAGTCTGTTCAAATTTTCTACGTCTTCATGGTTCAGTTTTGGGAGCTTGTGTGTGTCCAGAAATTGTCCAGAAATTTATCCATTTCCTCCACATTTTCATATTTGTTGTCATATAGTTGTTTATAGTAGTCTTGAATGATTCCTTGTATTTCAGATGAATCAGTTGTAATAACGCCTTTTTCATTTCTAATTTTTGTTATTTGAATCTTCTCTCTTCTTTTTTTTGTTAGCCATGCTAATGGTTTGTCAATTTTATTTATCTTTTCAAAAAACCAACTTTTTGATTCATTGATCTTTTGTATTGTTTTTTGGGTTTCAATTTCATTCAATTCTGCTCTGATCTTAATGATTTCTTTCATCTGCTAACTTTAGGTTTGCATTGTTCTTGTTTTTCTAGTTCTTTAAGGTGAAGTGTTAGGTTGTTCACTTGCCATCTTTCCATTCTTCTGAGGTGAGCATTTAATGCAATAAATTTCCCCCTTAATACTGTTTTTGCAGTATCCCACAGGTTTTAGCATGATGTATCATTGTTTTCATTAGTTTCAATAAATTTTTTGATTTCCTGCTTGATTTCTTCTTGGACCCATATATCATTAAGTAGAATGCTGTTTAATTTCCATGTGTTTGTATAGCTTCCAGAATTTCATTTGTTATTGATTTCTAGTTTTGACCCATTATGGTCTGAGAAAATACATGGGATAATTCCAATTTTTTTGAATTTGTTGAGACTTGATTCGTGACCTAATATGTGATCTATCATGGAGAATGGTCCATGTGCTTATGAGAAGAATGAATATTCTGAGGTTGTTGGATGGAATGTTCTGTAGATATCTGCCAAGCCCAATTGGTCTAGAGTATTGTTTCAATCTTCTGTTTCTCTGCTGATTCTTCGCCTAGATGATCTGTCCAATATTGACAGTGGAGTGTTCAGGTCCCCTGCTATTATGGTATTAGTGTCTATTTCCTTCTTTAGGTTTAATAGAGTTTGTTTTATAAATCTGGCTGCTCCAACATTGGGTGCGTACATATTTATGATTGTTATGTCTTCTTGATGGATCAGTCCTTTTATCATTAAGTAGTGTCCCTCATTGTCTCTTTTTATGGTTTTTAGTTTAAAGTCTACTTTATCAGATATAGAAATAGCTACTCCAGCTCGTTTTTCTTTTCTGTTTGCATGGTAAATCTTTTTCCATCCTTTCACTCTTAGTCTATGTGAGTCTTTATGGGTGAGGTGGGTCTCTTGAAGGCAGCATATAGTTGAGTCCTCCTTTTTAATCCAGTCAGCCAGTCGGTGTTTTTGATTAGGAATTTAAGCCTTTTACATTGAGTTGTTATTGAAAAGAGTTGATTTATTCCTAGCATTTTATTGATTGTTGTTTGGTTGACTTAGGTGTCTTTTGTTCCTTGCTTTCTGATTTACTGTTTGGTTTCTGTGTTTGTTGGTTCCTTAGGTTGTGGACAGTGTTTTTGTTTGCTTGTTTTCTCTTCATGGATGCCATTTTTATTATACTAGTGGGTATTGATTTTTCTTGGGTTTTTTATGGCAGTGGTAGTTATTTTTCAGGAACCAAACCCAGTACTCCCTTGAGGATTTCTTGTAAGGGTGGTCATGTGGTAGTGAACTGACGCAGTTTTTGTTTGTCTGAGAAATATACTATTTGCCCTTCATTTCGGAAGGATAGCCTTGCAGGGTAAAGTATTCTTGGCTGACAATCTCTGTCTTTTAGTATTTTGAATATGTCATCCCATTCCTTTCTAGCTTTTAGGGTTTGTGATGAAAAGTCTGATGTTAGCCTGATTGGTGCTCCCTTATAGGTGATTTGACGCTTCTCTCTTGCAGTTTTTAAGATTCTCTCTTTGTCTCTGAGTTTTGCCAGTTTGACTATAACATGTCTTGGAGAAGACCTTTTTGGGTTGGATACGTTTGGAGATCATTGAGCTTCCTGGATCTGAAGATCTGTGATTTTTCCTATACCTGGGAAGTTTTCTGCCAGTATTTTGTTGAATATGTTTTCAAAGCAATCTCCTTTTTCCTCCCCTTCTGGAATACCCATGACTCAGATATTTGAGCGCTTAAGGTTGTCTGATATCTCTCTCAGATTTTCTTCAATGCCTTTTATTCTTTTTTCTTTTTTTTTCGTCTGCTTGTGTTACTTCAAACAGCCCATCTTGAAGTTCAGAGGTTCTCTCTTCAACTTCGACCAGCCTGCTGGTTAAACTCTCCGTTGTGTTTTTTATTTCGCTGAATAACTTCTTCAGTTCAGCAAGTTCTGCTACATTTTTTTTCAGGGCATTGATTTCCTTGTACATTTCCTTTTTCAGGTCCTGTATACTTTTCCTCATTTTATCATGATGTCTAGCTGAGTTTTCTTGTAACTCATTCAGTTTTCTTAGAATTATCACTCGAAATTCCTTGTCAGTCATTTCAAGGGCTTCTTGTTCTACAGGATCTAGAGTTTGAGATTTATTAACTTTTGGTGGTGTACTTACTTGATTTTTCGTATTTCTGGTATCTTTTCTTTGATGTTTATTCATTGTGGCAGGGGGTTTCACAGTCCACAGATCAGATGAAATGAGCAGAGTATCTTCTGTTCCACTGGGAAGTCTGATGGACACAGCAGGCAGACTCAGAGGAGAATTGGGGGCAGCGCGTGGAGTCCCCGGTCCAAGTGCGGCTGCTGCCTGTTGGCTCCAGCTCGGCTCTATATGTTGGGGCGCCTGGGTCTGGAGGGCCCTGATGTTCGGGCGAGGAGGTGCCGCTGCTGCTGCTGCCGCTGCTGCGAAGCAAGTTTCTTAAGTTCACATAGCGGCCTTCAGGCAAACAAAGCACAGAATTTTTTTTTTTTCTTTTTCTTTTTTTTTGTGAATGGTAAGGGGATCGGAACCCTCAGCTTGATGTCGTCTGCCGTCTGCACTGCGCTCAGCCAGTGAGCACTCCGGCCATCCCTATATAGGATCCGAACCCGCGGCCTCAGAGCTCCCAGTGCCGCTGCGCTCCCAGCACTGCACTCTCCCGAGTGAGCCACAGGGTCGGCCCAAAGCACAGAATTTTAACAAGCTACCAGTTACATATGAATTTCAGGTAATAGAGAATGTCCAATCATGGATTTCCTTTTGGATTTAGGGTTATTACCAGAGCCTGATTCTACTGACATTGTGATCAACTCTCACACATGTATTTCACTCAACGCACCCTGGGCTACAGCTTGGAGAACTAAACTCTGTTCCAGACAGAGGCAGAATCCAGACCAATCCACAGTAACACTATCCCTCTTACTGTGGTGAAATTCCCAGGAATGGGCCAATTAACATAAAGATTTATTCAGGAGTATGGAAATGACCTAATTCACAGCAACAGATGGGAGAAGATATTTCCTTAGGGCTTTGGGGGAAGAATTGGACTCCATTTTATAAAAGACGTTTTAGAAGTGACCCTTTTTCTCTTCTCCAGAGAATATGAGAAAGGCACTAGTTTTGGGATCACAAGGGGGCGCCAGCCTTGTACTGACTTTGACCTCCAAAAGCAGAAAAAGAGGGGGAAACAGGTCTCGAGAACTTCATTAAGCCACTGAACCAAACTCAACCTGCCATCCAGATTTCCTCTGCATTTCCTTCTAATTCAATGAGGTCTTTGCATCTCCTTTATTTTTTAACAATTTCAAGGTGTTTTTTTTTTTTTATTTGCAACCAAAACATTCCTTCATTGTCATAATGTCTAAAAATAAGGTGTTTGATAATTTTTAAAACATCCACAATACCCCATGCCCAGATGATTCATTCTATGTTGTGTCCATAAAAAATTAAATGTGTTTATCAGAATTAGAAATTTACTAAAAGCAAACAGCCAGGGTTCCTCTGAGGTGCCCCCTTCCTTGGCTGCTATCTATTCTTTGAGGGCAGCTGTGGACTACCTGAAGTATATTTATTTGCATGTTAGATGTCTCTACTGAACTTTAACTTCTGACTTCATTCCTTCACCTGTGACAAACCTTTCCTTCAGAGAAAACTGGTCTCAGACCATTGTTCTGGGGCTTCTAAGCCCACCCTCCACCTTCTCTCTCTCTCTGGTATATAAGCTTTGTTACTCCCATGGAATTTGGGATATTACTCTGGTAATGCCCCCATGCTTTGCCTTCTTTCAAAATGTTAAGTAACAAAAGTTGTTATGCCTTTTCTTCCAATAGATCTAAAAAGAAAGAAAAACAATTTATGTTAAAAATATCTTTGAAAAGTCTCTCTTCATATTGAATAGTGTAATGCCAATAATCATGATTGGATCTGCATGTTCCTCAATACAAGTATTTGAAAAAAACACTACAATTATATTTTGCTCATGGGAAGTTTAGTGTATTCTGGTAGTGACATAATTTAGTACAGTTATGTCTGGCTAATAACACACAGATAATATATTTGTAAAATATGGATTTTATAATCTTCATTTGTCATGTCTCAGGCATTTATTTATGCCTAATAACATAATACAAAAACCAACAATCTTTATTTTAAAGGCAAAATAAAATGTTTCCTTACAGTTGATTGGGGCCAGGCACTGGCCAGTGGGCTCTGGCCAACTGGATGTGGACCAAAGTTAGTTGTGTCACTTCCGGGTCAAATATTTAATTGCCAGAGTAAGAACTTAGGTGTTTTCTTCTCTCTGCCTTAGTGATTCATGGGGCCTTGAACTGAGGACTGGAACAACCAACAAGAAGCAGTCTAGATCACTGAGTTCTTTCATAAGGACAGCAGACCAAAGAGTCATCTGGACCTAAAGCTGACTTATGTGAGTGAGCAACAAACAATTTCAGTGTTAAGTACTGAGATTTGGGGATCTCTTTGTTACAGCAGGAGGTGAGGAAGTTGATATCAGAGTTTGGCAGGATATTGATCAATTTTATAGTAACAGCAAAATAACTGGCAAAACTATTTGTTACTGCTGCTACAACAAAATACTTGAGACTAGGTAATTTATACACAACAGAAATCTATTTCCTCACAGTTCTGGAGGCTTCAAAGTTCAAAATGAAGGTGCTTGCAGGTTCAATATCTGGTGATGGCCCTAATCTCTACTTCCAAGATAGTACCTCGAAAGCTGTGTTCTCACATGGCTGAAGAGACAGAAGGACAAAAGGTGATGAACACTTTGCCTTCGTACAGTGAAAGAGTGAAAGAGAGCTAACCCACTTTCTTGAGCCCTTTTATAAGAGCTCTAATCCCATCCATGAAGGCTCCACTTTCATGACTTAATCACCTCCTAAAGGTCCCACCTCTTTATAATGTAACATTGGTGATTATGTTTCAACATGTAAATTTTGAGGGGCATATTCAGACCATAGGTTTCTGTCCATTGCCCCCAAAATGCCCTTTTCACATGCAAAATACATTCATTTTATCCCCAAAGTCCCAAAAGTCTTATCCTATTTCAGCACAACTCAAAAGTCTAAAGTCCAGTGTCTCATCTAAATCAGATATGAGTGAGGCTCAAGGATGACCTGAGGAAAGTTGCTCTCCAACTGTGAGCCCATGAAATCAAACAAGTTATGTACATTCAAAATACAATGGTGAGACAGGCATAGCCTAGGCATTCCTATTCCAAAAGGTAGCAATAGAGCACATGAAAGGAGTAACAGGTTCTAGGTAAGTCCAAAATCCAACAAAGCAAACAACATTAAATCCTGGGTCTTGAAAGCAATCTTCTTTGACTTCATGCCATGCTTTCTCCACACCCTGGGGCAGGGGTTGAGCCCCCAAGGACTTGGGGTCCTTGCATGCACAGCTTTGCTGGGTGCAGCCAACATAACAGCTCTTGTGGGTTGGAGTAGGGTGCCTGCAGCTCTCCAGGCTGCCATTGCACACTGATGGCTTTAGAGTTGTGAGGTCTCAGTGGTGACCCTGTCCCCATGGCTCTGCTGGACATTGACCTAGTAGGGGCTCTATTCAGTGGTCCCAAGAATTTCTGAGGCATCCTTTGAAATCTAGAGGTAGCCATGCCTTCAGAGCTCTTGCAACTCTGGCACCTGCAGAGTTAGCACCACATGGATGCTGCCATGGTTTATAGTTTGTACCTTCCAAAGGGGCATCTCAAGCTGTACTGGGGTCCACATGAGCCACAGCTGGGGCCTCTATGAAGTATTGCACCTAAATATGGGAAGGAGAAACTCAATGTGGCTTGTGGCTACTCTATCAGACAATGCAGGTCTAGCTACTCTAATAAATACATCTGTATATAATGAATTGGTAACTTCAACAATGAGAAGAACCACTATCTTCCTGATGCTATAGGTTAGATCTTGTGATGGTTAATTTTATGTGTCAACTTGGAAAGTGTCCTTGGGCAAGATTAACATTTAAATCAGTGAACTTTGAGTAAGTAATTGCTCTCCATAATGTGGGTGGGTGTCATCCAAACATAAATGTCTGAATAGAACAAAAAGACCAGCCTCCCTGAGCAAGAGGGAATTTTTCAGCAGGTCATCTTTGGAACTGCTCCATTGACCCTTCTGGGTCTCCGGCCTGCCAGTCCACACTGCAAATTTTGGACTTGCCAGCCTCTATAATACACACACACAAACACACACACACACACTCTCTCTCTCTCTCTCTCTCACACACACAAACAAACACACACGCACACACACACACAGCCTGTTGATTCTGTTTCTTCGAAGAGTCCTAACTAATACAGAAAGCAATTACATTAATGTCATCTATGTCATCTAACATCATCTACCACATTCTTCTATGTTCTCCCCCTCTATCACGGAGGTTGAAAGATAAAAATTTCATTTTCCAGAATATATTATAGCTAAGAGCTTAGATGCACTTGAAATTTCACTAATGAGTTGGACTTGCAGGAATTTTTGAAGATAGAAGTGAGTAAAAATCTTTCTTTGAAAAATCCAACAATCCTAGGATGTTTTTCAGTTGCTAAATTGTACTTTCCTTTGTTTTCTTGCACTTTTTATTAATTTATTTTTTGAATTGAAACGTAATTGATTATACATATTTATGGGGTACAGAGTTGATTATCCATATTTGTGTACAGCATGTGATGATTAAATCAATGTTATTAGCATGTTCACCATTACAAATTGTAATTATTCTTTGTGTCCCTTACCCAATTATTCCCTAAGCCCCTTGCCCCTTCCTCTTCCCCTTTCCCACCTATAGTAACTATAGATCTCTTCTCTCCTGAAAGTTCAATAATATGTTCTCTCTCTCTCTCTCTCTCTCTCTCTCTCTCTCTCTCTCTCTCTCTCTCAGCTCCCACTTATGGGTAAGGACATGTTGTACTTATCTTTCTGTGCCTGGCTTATTTCACTTAACATAATTTTCTCCAAACTCATCCATGTTTTTGCAAATGGCCGAATTTCATTCTTTCTTATGGCTAAGTAGTATTCCATTTTGTATATATACTACATTTTCTATATCCAGTTGTCCAACAATGGACATTTAGGTTGTTTTCAATTCTTGCCTATTATAAATAAATCTGTGATGAACAAGGGAGTGTAGGTCCCTTTGACATGATGATTTCCATTCCTTTGGGTGTCCCGGTAGTGGGATTGCTGGTTCATATGGTAGCTCTATCTGTACTTATTTGAGAAAACGTCATACTGTTTTGCATAATGGCTCTAATAATTTACAGTCTCATCAACAGTGTAAAAGATTTTCCCTTTCTCCACATCCTCACCAGCATTCGTTAGTCTCAGTTTTTTGATAACAGCCAGTCTAGCTAGGGCGAGATGATATCTCAGTGTGCTTTTGATTTGTGTTTCCCTGATGAATAGTGATTTTGAGCATTTTTTCATGCACATGTTTGGCTATTTATATGTCTTCCTTTGAGAAATGTCTACTCAGCTTCTTTGTCCATTTTTCTATTTGGATTATTTGTGTTTTCTATGTGAAGCTTTTGAGTTCCTTATATATTCTGGATATTAATTCCTTGTCAGAGGTAGAGTTTGCAAATATTTTCTCCCATTCTGTAGGTTGTCTTTTCCCTTTGTTAATTGTTTCCTTTGCTACACAGAAGCTTTTTAGTTTGATTTAATCCCATTTGTTTATTTTTTCTCTTGTTGCTTGTGCTTTGTGGGTCTTATTCATAAAGCCTTTGACCAGTCCTACATCCTGAAGATGTTTACTCTATGTCTTATTCTAAAAGTTTATAGTTTCAGGTCTTATACTTAAGTTTTTGATCCATTTTGAGTTGATTTGGGTACCTTTCTTTGTCTAGTAACTGAAGCAGTTGTAATGGCAGCAGTAATTCCAACAGCAGTTACAAATGTTTTCCTGTTCTCTGTATCAGGGCTACTGTGCTATGATCCTAAACCCAGAAATACAGTGCAGCTCTCTGACATCTATTCTTCTAGCCTTTAAATAATTTTCTAAGTATCTAATTCTTTTCTTCTTGGTATATATAGAGAGGTGTCTGTTTCCTACACTAAACCTGACTAGTAGACTAATATGTTATATTTAATGAATTGCTAGATTTAAAAGAAAAGATTCAAAGTTAGTTATGGTAATTGCTAATTGCTGTAAGAAAGAGAGCCTAGAATATAGTTACCTAAATAAAATAAAAATTCCTTTCTTCTATATATAATTGTTTGGAAACACAGGGTATTTTAAAAAGTTCATGGAAAAATAAAATTGAAAGATAACATGACTCCATGAACTTTTTGAAGTACTCTGTTACATACATTTTTTATTGCTTTGGATACATATTGTTAAAAATGAGCATTTGAATTGTAAAAGGGTATAGACTCTTTCATTATATCAATAGTTCTCAAACCTCAGGCATTAGGAACATGGTGGTTATTACTGAAGAGCTTATCCCAGCAAGTTTAGGGGTGAAGTAAGTGAAGGCTGCCCACAGGGATATTGTGCAAAAAGATTGGTCCCTATAGATCTGGAAAAGGCTTTCAATAGTCTATTAATGTATTACACAAAACAAAAGATATAAAAATAGAGTAGGGAGAAGAGATTCTTCTGGAAATGAGGTTCTGTCAAACAAAGAATGTAACACATTCTTTCATGCCAGTCAATTTTATTAACCAGAATTATTTTGGTTGCAAATGTTGGAAATCTAACTTAAATTAAATTCAAGAAATTTAGTGGTTTACAAAACTAAAAATTCTGGCATCCTGGATCTCATAGGACTGTTTATTCTTTCCATTTCAATTTTATTATTCTCTTTTGAATCCATCCTAAGTCAAGATCTCCTAATTGATAGCAAGGTTGCAGCAAGTAATCTCATCCTCCTAGTTACCCATAAAGGAGAAAACTTCTCTATTATGATAAAAGACCAATAAAAGTTCTCAAGCCTCAGAAGAATCAATTTAAATAAGGTCATATACCCATCCTTGAATCACATCTTGGACAGGGGGGAACAATACTTTGATGTGGTGATATTTCTGCTTTGAAGGAAATGGTAAAAATCAGCTCTAACAAAGCAAGTGGAATGATATTGGGCAAATGAGTTCTTTCCCAGTGAAAATTAGGATGTTCTTACTAGAAGAAAAGGGTATGGATATTAATCAGAATATTTATTGAAATTCTGAAATTTAGCCAGGCACACAATGTCACATTACTGTGGAAACTCAAAGTTTTTCTTAATTAGAGATGGACTCTGATCCAGACAAGTAATTCCCAAGCATATTTTTCTCCATAGTTCTTGGCTCTGCTCTTGGAGTCATTCTTCCTTTTAGAAAAGATGTAACTAAGTACTTGCTCAGCCTGCTTTCTATTTCTAGAAAGATGAGAGCCCGAAAACATTTTCCAATTTGAACTCTCTCTCTCACATTTAGTAAAAGTGGTAGTGCTTCAATTATTACTACTCTCTTTCAAATTCTGTGGGTTTCTATGAGTTCACGAAACCTATATATGCATTTGCTAATGCTAAATTTGTTAGAGCAAATCACATGGCCAAATCCAGATTCTAAGTGTCAGAAAATAGTTTCCATCTCTTCAGAGAAGGGGTCGCAATTTACTATGGCCTTTTCTTTAAATCTACCACACAATAGGACATTGAAAAATCCAGTAGAAAATGTCGATACTTATTTACCATAAATAAAAAATCTATTTTATGAGATAAGTTTCTGATTGATTATGGATATTGACATCCCCCCAAACAAACAAACACCAAATAGCATCCAGCATTAAATTCAGAGCAACAAAAAAACAAAACAAATGGAGATGCATAAAAGATTTAGATATGAGACTCATAAAAATAGGAAAAAGTTTTACAAATCCTATCTGCTGGACATAGTCTCTAAATACCTTTAGAATGAGATCAGGAAGCCTGGAATTCTAAACTGAACATTAATATTGACCTCAAATCTGTGTTGTAAAATTAAGATGTTTTTACAATTGTAAACTAGGCCAAAGCTATCCTCACAAACCTTACCTTTATCATAAGCAGTGACAGGTATTATTTGAGTCAATGAGAATATTTTCTTTAAAGTCTACCACACAGAATTAGTATTATTCTAGACTTAATTTGGGATACTAAAATTTATTGCCATGACATAGTGAGAAAGGACAGTAAAAATTTCGGCAAGCCAATAAATGTGTCCAAGTCTATATCTAAGGGTCAGTATACTTATACAGTTTCTATAGAAACCAGATTTCAATAACTCAGTATCTAGAATAAAAGCACCTTGAAGCAATCTAAAAATATTCTACGTATTTCATTAGATGATATAAGCTTCAGAACAATAATTTAATAAAATAAAAAATATAAAATGCCTCTTTTTTTCTAAGTTGTTAGTAAATCATACAGAATATAAAAGTTTAAAAGAAGATCTTAATAGGCATCACAATTACTCCTTTTTTTTATTTCCTCAAAGCTTTGTGTAGTTTCTATAATTAGGCATGGGATGAGAGAGGGGATGCCGTAGCTAGTGGGAATGGAGAAGCAGTTGAACACTGCTATGATGTAAATGTGTCCCCCAAATTTTGTATGTCAGAAATGTAGTCTCCAAATTTATATGTTGATTAGAGGTGGAGGCTTTGGAAGGTTATTAGGAATAGATATTGTTATCAGGATAGGGATCCCATGATAAGACTGGTGGCTTTATAAAGAAAAAGAAGAGAAACTTGAGCTAACACAGATGTTTTTGCCCTTTCACCATGGAATGACCTTCATCATGTTATGATGCTGCATGAAGGCCCTCACCAGATGCTGGCACTGTGCTATGAGACTTCCCAACCTCCAGAACCATGAGCTAAATAAACCTCTATTCTTTATAATTTTCTCTGTCTATGGTTTCAATTATAGCTACAGAGAATGAACTAAGGCAGATAGATAGATTTGCCTTCCATATGTTCATAAACAAGAGAAAAATCTTACACATAATTACTTAAATGCAAACTATAGCACACATTTTCCAAATGTTATTGAGAATTTCATTGGTTCACAAAAAATCTGAACTTAATTTCTACTTACTAATTGTTAGGTCCTGTGCTAGGTTCTGGGGAAAATGTCATAATATTATTATAAAAAAATGATTGATAAAAAGTAAAGCTAGAAATATTTGTGTTTATTATGAAATTTCCCTTTGAAAATATCTTGATATAAAACTGAAATTTTATTGAAAAAAGGTGATTTCAGTATTGGTGATGACTAAAGTTTAAATATATCTGCCTTTCTTTGAAAAAAATAAAAGATTTAAAACCTTCTAAAATGTATGCCTATTATAAATGACAATAAAAATTTTTGTGACTATGAAGAATGAAAAGCTCTATTTCAATTTAGAGAATATGGAAAAGTGTTTTTGAGGAAGAAGCATTTGTTTTAGGCCTTTAAGTGTTGATAGAAAAAATGTGACATTTCACTAAGTGAAGGAATTTCTTATGATTTTTCTTTTCTACCTCTAGTATAGCTTTATATTTTCAACCACTTTGAAATTGAACTCATCTACTCCTACATAGCTTAAATACCAGGACAGAGAACTGAGACTACCCTTGTCAACATAACAATTATTTCTTCCATGAAAGTCTTCCTCCAGAAGATAAGGCTATAATCCAATAAAAAAGCTCTCATCATTTGTTTCAGGAAATTCCTGCAAACCAATTATCTAGATGAAAAGTTTCCTCATGTAGAATATAACCTGTTCTATCTATATAATAGAATACTCACATGGGCAAAGCATTTGCTTACCAAACAGAAGAACCTCATCTAATATTTCCTCAGCAGTCCTATAAATTATCTCATGAACTTTTCCTAAATGTAATCAGTCCCCACCTTGAATGATTCACTTTAAATTACTTGATCCCAGATCCCAACCCCTACAAATGCCCTCCTTTGAAATCCCCATTTTGTGACACTACTTAAATTCTGTCAAGTTGGTATTCTTCCTTACTAGATAGACTAGGTTAATAAATCTAGTTTTACTTAATCAGCAGGTTATTCTGGTGGTCTTGTGGAGGAGTCAACTTGTGACAATTTTAGAGTGTCGACCAAAACCTGGTGGAGACACCTTTGCTGCCATGGCTCAAGACCCTTGACTCTGAGAGAGTCCACTACTGTGAAAGCCCTGGAACCTTCTGCTAAGGGCCCCTCATGACAATGTGATGCTATTCCTTACTGAAATAGACCAAATACGTTTTTTCTTGATCATCAAGTTTTTTGTTTTTATGGTTTTGTTTTGTTTTGTTTTTAATATTTGTCAGTCAACAACCTGAGTATTTTGCTTCTAGAGGACTCTACTATTCTATATGGTTTATTTGAGTTTCACCTTTTGACAGACATTATTTCATAATTTTCCCATTGGGAAAAATAAATATCACATAGAGTTAATGTCTGTCCAGACGTCATCCAACTAAGAAGGAACAGAGTTGGTGTATTAGTCCGTTTCTGCTGCTTATAACAAAATACACAGAATTGGATAATTTATAAAGAAAGCAAAATTTATTGCTTACAGTTTTAGATGCTGGGAAATCCAAAGTCCAGAGAACACTTACAGTGAGGGTCTTCTTTGGCGGTGGCTTTACAGCAATGCAAGAGTCTCATATGGCAGAAAATGGGGGAGCAGAGAGAGCAGAGTAGCTCTTTACGCTCCACTTTTAAAGTCCTCAGCACCACAAGCCTGAACACCATTATTAATCCATTCACTATGTGGGGTCCTACAATCTAATCACCTCTTCAAGACCCCATCTTTTAATTACCATAATGGGATTTCCCACCCTCAATAGTTACAGTGGGAATTCGGTTCTGGGGGAACATTCAACCCAAGGCAGTTGGAATTTGTAACAAGTTCTAGCTAAAGCTGTTGATATTACTGCTAAATAATGTTGGCTAAAATGTAATTATACAAAAGCATTGTGCCTCCAGAAATATAGAGTAGATATACTTTTCCCTTTTCCTCTTGCTAAGCACAACTGAAACACTGAACATTTTATATAAAACAACTATAAGGTGACACTGAAATATAGAGAGAAGAAAACAGAAGAGCTAGGGATCTTGAGACCCAAGGAACAACATGGCAGTGAGTAACTTAGTTTTTCTTTTGGATTTTATATGTTACAGGAGAAGCCAGCCACCTGGAAATGTCAAAGAGTAGAGACAAAAAAATCACAAAAAAAACCCCACTCCCTTCAGCCAAAGAACCAGAAAAGGGAAAGCTTAGCAAGACAGAAAACTTTTTAGATCCTAAGATGGCAGTGGCTGCGGCGGTTGGCGCGGAGTAGCTGAGGTGGAAAAGGCGGCCACTGGGCCTTAGGCAGTGGGGAAACTTGTGGACCTTCTTCTTGCCATCTCTTAAGGGAGTACTGCTGCTGGTGGCCGGTCGTGGGGGCTGACCGCCATTTTGCCCCCAGCAGGAGAGGCTGCCTCGTTTACAGGCAACAGCTTTGAAGTATAGAGCAGGAAAAGAACTGTTTCTTAGCTGCAAAAGCGAGTCTCTAAACAGGTAACACAGCGTCAGGCCGCTGTTGACGCTGCCAGGATCCCAGAGGCCGGGGCCGCGCTGAAGGCGGCCAGCTGCCCTATTCAGGATTCGAGGTTTCAGGCTGGCATAAAAGAAGATTCCTGGGAGTGTCCGAGCCGCGCCGCGGGACCGAGTGAGCAGCCCAAGGCGGCGGCGGCTGGGGAAGGGGACAGCGATGATGCAGAGGCAGAGAGGGAGCCGCCCAGCCTGGGACAGCCCCGTGAGTGACCCCTGGCCTGGCCCTGCTCAGGGGCGGACTCTGGCCCAGCTTCCGTCTGCCCCACTGGGCCACTCACCAGCCCCGGGGCTGCCTCCATTTTCTCAGGTGGTGGGGGCTCCGGCCCAGCTCGGCCAAGCCTGTCCTCCTCACCTGGCTCGGCTCCTCACTGAGCCTTCCCACTTGCTTGCCCCGGCGTGGGGCTTCCCGGGGCCTGCAGGCCGGCCTCCCCTCCCTCCGCGGTTCTCTGGCGGGGCTGGTGGCATGCGGCATTCACGGCCAGCATCAGGAGGGCAAGGAAGTACGGGCTGGGCCGACTGTCACTCCACCACACCCTGGGCTCCGCCCCTAGTAAACTTCCTGTTACTGGGAGGCAAATACCATCTCTGCAGCCACCAGTTCGGAAAAACGCCTAACCGATTTCTGGTTAGGTATAGTGTCGTTGGAGAGTTCCTGAGTTCACTTGAACCTGCTGGAGAGCTGACTGCGGGAGGGCACCTGAGTCAGTCCGCACCGGGGGGATTCAAAGGTAAACTGTGTGCTGCGGGCTCCTCCCCCAAGGAGCTCATGCTCTGCTGTGGGAAATAAGACAAGTACACAAATAACCGCGATACCAGGAGGAAGGTGGTAAGTCCCGAGAAAGATCTACACAGTGCTACAAAGGCACCCAGAGCGACCGGTCGTCTGTGCCTACCAGAAACCTGGTAGACTTCCTGGGCGAGGCGGTGCCGAGCAGGGTCTTAAAGGCTGAGCTGATAGACGAGGGTTGCAGAAGACACGTCCCAGCCCAGCTCAGTGTGCACAGAGCGGGGAGATGTCCGGCTAGGGAGGCGGAGACTCAACAGAAACCACACACCCAGTGGGGCTGCGACTGCGGGATCCAGGAGCCCGGGCCAGAGAGCACAGAACAGGGAGAAGTCCTGCACGGGAAGTGGAAGCTCAGCAGAGACTACACACCCTGTGGTAACGCCCCATGATACAGCAGCCCAGCAGAGTCCAAGCTGACCAGAGAGGTGGTTCCCCAGAGAGGCCCAAGGCCCGAGGCAACCACACACACAAGGCACTAGAGGCCAACTGAGCAGTCATGGAGGTAGCCATACCAAATTGGCAACCACAGCAAAATCTTAGTTAGTCAATAGTCTCAAACCGGTGGACTGTGAAACCCCATGACACAATGAATAACCATCAAAAAAAAAGATACCAGAAATACAAAAATTCAAGAAAGTACACCACCAAAAGTTAATAAATCTCAAGCTCTAGATCCTGTAGAACAAGAAGCCCTTGAAATGACTGACAAGGAATTTCGAGTGGTAATTCTAAGGAAACTGAAAGACTTACAAGAAAACTCAGCTAGACATCATGATGAAACAAGGAAAAGTATACAGGACCTGAAAAAGGAAATGTACAAGGAAACCAATGCCCTGAAAAAAATGTAGCAGAACTTGCCAAACTGAAGAAGTTATTCAGTGGAATAAAAAACACAACAGAGAGTTTAACCAGCAGGCTTGTTGAAGTTGAAGAGAGAACCTCTGAACTTGAAGATGGGCTGTTTGAAATAACACAAGCATACAAAAGAAAAAAGAATCAAAGACATGGAAGAAAATCTGAGAGAGATATCAGACAACCTTAAGCGCCCAAATATCTGAGTCATGGGTATTCCAGAAGGGGAGGAAAATGGAGATTGCATTGAAAATATATTCAACAAAATACTGGCAGAAAACTTCCCAGGTATAGGAAAAATCACAGATCATCAGATCGAGGAAGCTCAATGATCACCAAACGTATTCAACCCAAAAAGGTCTTCTCCAAGACATGTTATAGACAAAATGGCAAAATTCAGAGACAAAGAGAGAATCTTAAAAGCTGCAAGAGAGAAGTGTCAAATCACCTATAAGGGAGCCCCAGTCAGGCTAACATCAGACTTTTCATCACAAAACCTAAAAGCCTAAAAGGAATGGGATGATATATTCAAAATACTAAAAGACAGAGATTGTCAGCCAGGAATACTTTACCCTGCAAGGCTATCCTTCTGAAATGAAGGGCTAATAGTATATTTCTCAGACAAACAAAAACTGTGGGAGTTCACTACCACACGACCACCCTTACAAGAAATTCTCAAGGGAGTACTGGGTTTGGTTCCTGAAAAATAACTACCACTGCCATAAAAACCCAAGAAAAATCTAAACCGACTAGTATAATAAAAATGGCATTCATGAAGAGAAAACAAACAAACAAAAAGGCTATCTATAACCTAAGGAACCAACAAACACACAAACCAAACAGTAAATCAGAAAGCAAGGAACAAAAGACACCTAAGACAACCAAATAACCAATAAAATGCTAGGAATAAATCAACACCTTTCAATAACAACTCTTAATGTAAGAGGCTTAAATTCCCCAATCAAAAGACACAGACTGGCTGACTGGATCAAAAAGGAGGTCCCAACTATATGCTGCCTACAAGAGACCCACCTCACCCATAAAGATTCACATAGACTAAGAGTGAAAGGATGGAAAAAGATTTACCATGCAAACAGAAAAGAAAAACGAGCTGGAGTAGCTATTCTTATATTTGACAACATAGACTTTAAACTAAAAACCATAAAAAGAGACAATGAGGGACACGACTTAATGATAAAAGGACTGATCCATCAAGAAGACATAACAATCATAAATATGTATGCACCCAATGTTGGAGCAGCCAGATTATAAAACAAACTCTATTAGACCTAACGAAGGAAATAGACACTAATACCATAATAGCAGGGGACCTGAACACCCCACTGTCAATATTGGACAGATCATCTAGGCAAAGAATCAGCAGAGAAACACAAGATCTAAACAAGACTCTAGACCAATTGGACTTGGCAGATATCTACAGAACATTCCACCCAACAACCTCAGAATATTCATTCTTCTCATCAGCACATGGATCATTCTCCAGGATAGATCACATATTAGGTCACAAATCAAGCCTCAACAAATTCAAAAAAATTGGAATTATCCCATGGATTTTCTCAGACCATAATGGGTCAAAACTAGAAATAAATAACAAACGAAATTCTGAAAGCTATACAAACACATGGAAATTAAACAGCATTCTACTTAATGGCATATGGGTCCAAGAAGAAATCAAGCAGGTAATCAAAAAATTTATTGAAACTAATGAAAAAAATGATACATCATACGAAAACCTGTGGGATACTGCAAAAACAGAATTAAGGGGGAAATTTATTGCATTAAATGCTCACCTCAGAAGAATGGAAAGATGGCAAGTGAACAACCTAACACTTCACCTTAAAGAACTAGAAAAACAAGAACAATGCAAACCTAAAGTTAGCAGACGGAAAGAAATCATTAAAATCAGAGCAGAACTGAATGAAATTGAAATCCAAAAAACAATACAAAAGATCAATGAATCAAAAAGTTGGTTTTTTGAAAAGATAAATAAAATTGACAAACCATTAGCATGGCTAACAAAAAAAAGAAGAGAGAAGATTCAAATAACAAAAATTAGAAATGAAAAAGGTGATAATACAACTGATTCATCTGAAATACAAGGAATCATTCGAGACTTCTATAAACAACTATACGACAACAAATTTGAAAAACTGGAGGAAAGGGATAAATTTCTGGACACACACAAACTCCCAAAACTGAACCATGAAGACGTAGAAAATTTGAACAGATGAATAACAATAAAAGAGATTGAAGCTGTTATCAGAAAGCTCCAAAAAAGAAAAACCCAGGACCAGATGGATTCACAGCAGAATTTTACCAAACATTCAAAGAGGAATTGACACTGATTCTTTATGAACTATTCCAAAAGATTGAAACAGACGCAAATCTCCCAAACTCATTCTATGAAGCAAACATCATCCTGATACCAAAACCAGGTAAAGATATAACCAAAAAAGAAAACTACAGGCCCATATCCTTGATGAATATAGATGCAAAAATGCTCTCTAAAATACTAGCAAACAGAATACAGCAACACATATATAAAATTATTCACCACGATCAAGTGGGATTCATCCCAGGGATGCAAGGTTGGTTCAACATATGCAAATCAATAAATGTGATACACCATATTAATAAAGTCAAACACAAGGACCATATGATCATCTCTATAGATGCTGAAAAAGCATTTGATAAAACTCAACACTCATTTATGATAAAGACCCTCTATAAGTTAGGTATAGAGGGAAAGTATCTCAACATAATTAAAGCCATTTATGATAAACCCACTGCCAATATCATCCTGAATGGGGAAAAGCTGAAAGTTTTTCCTTTAAGAACAGGAACTAGACAAGGATGCCCACTCTCACCACTCCTATTCAACATAGTGTTGGAGTACTAGCCAGAGCAATCAGAGAAGAGAAAGAAATAAAGGGCATCCAGATTGGAAAAGATGAAGTCAAACTGTACCTGTTTGCAGATGACATGATCCTATATATCGAACAGCCTAAAACCTCCACAAAAAAACTCTTGGAGGTGATAAATGATTTCAGCACAGTAGCAGGATACAAATTCAACACACAAAAATCAGGAGCATTTCTTTTCTCAAATAGTGAACATGCAGAATGAGAAATCAAGAAAGCCTGCCCATTTACAACAGCCACCAAAAAAATAAAATACTTACGAATTGAGTTAACCAAGGAGGTTAAAAATCTCTGTAATGAGAACTACAAACCACTGCTGAGAGAAATTAGAGAGGATACAAGAAGATGGAAAGATATCCCATGCTCTTGGATTGGAAGAATCAACATAGTGAAAATGTCCATACTACCCAGAGTAATATACAAATTCAATGCAATCCCCCTCAAAATTCCAATGACATTTTTCTTAGAAATGGAAAGAACTATCGAGACATTTATATGGAATAATAAAAGACCACGCATAGCCAAAGCAATGCTGAACAAAAAAAATAAAGCTGGAGGCATAACACTACCCGACTTTAAGCTATACTACAAAGCTATAATAACCAATACAGTATCGTACTGGCATAAAAACAGACACACCGATCAATGGAATAGAATAGAGAATCCAGAAATCAACCCACACACTTACTGCCATCTGATCTTTGACAAAGGCACCAAGCCTATTCACTGGGGAAGGGACTGCCTCTTCAGCAAATGGTGCTGGGATACCTGGATATCCATATGCAGGAGAATGAAACTAGATCCATACCTCTCACCATATACTAAAATCAACTCAAAATGGATTAAGGATTTAAATATACACCCTGAAACAATAAAACTTCTTAAAGAAAACATAGGAGAAACACTTCAGGAAATAGGACTGGACACAGACTTCATGAATACGACCCCAAAAGCATGGGCAACCAAAGGAAAAATAAACAAATGGGATTATATCATACTATAAAGTTTCTGCACAGCAAAGGAAACAATTAACAGAGTTAAAAGACAACCAACAGAGTGGGAGAAAATATTTGTAACATACATCTGACAAAGGATTAATATCCAGAATATATAAGGAACTCAAACAACTTTACAAGAATAAAACAAGCAACCCCATTAAAATATGAGCAAAAGAGCTAAGTAGGCATTTCCCTAAGGAAGATATAAAAATGGCCAACAGACATATGAAAAAATGCTCAACATCACTCAGCATCTGGGAAATGCAAATCAAAACCACACTGAGATACCATCTAACCCCAGTTAGGATCGCTAAAATCCAAAAGACTGAGAATGATAAATGCTGGCGTGGTTGTGGAGAAAAAGGAAATCTCATACATTGTTGGTGGGACTGCAAAATGGTGCAGCCTCTATGGAAAATGGTATGGAGGTTCCTCAAACAAATGCAGATAGATCTACCATATGACCCAGCTATCCCACTGCTGGGAATATACCCAGAGGAATGGAAATCATCAAGTCGAAGGTATACCTGTTCCCCAATGTTTATCGCAGCACTCTTTACAATAGCCAAGAGTTGGAACCAGCCCAAATGTCCATCATCGGATGAGTGTATATGGAAATGTAGTATATCTACACAATGGAATACTACTCAGCTATAAAAATGAATGAAATACTGCCATTTGCAACAACATCGATGGACCTTGAGAGAATTATATTAAGTGAAATGAGTCAGGCACAGAAAGAGAAATACCATATGTTCTCACTTATTGGTGGTAGCTAAAAATTAATATATAAATTCACACACACACACACAAAAAAAAAAAACGGGGGGGGGAAGATATAACAACCACAATTACTTGAAGTTGATACAACAAGCAAACAGAAAGGACATTGGTGGGGGGGGAGGGGGGAGGGAGAAGGGAGGGAGGTTTCGGTGATGGGGAGCAATAATCAGCCACAATGTATATCGACAAAATAAAATTTAAAAAATAAATAAATAAATAAACTTAAAAACAATACAATAAAATAAAATAAATAAATATTTTTTTAAAAAACCTTTTTAAAATAACTGCTCTACTCCAGGCAAATACCATGGAAAAGACCAGCCTCATACCCAGCCCTGCTAGCATAGGTCAAGGGGAGAACTTTTACTGCACTCACACCAGGCTTTAACAAGGTACTCGGAGCCCTCCTAGAGTGTTGTCAAGGAAGGTTGAATGGGAGCCAGGACTTTCTCCTCCACCAGCCACCTACGTGCCCT
Source organism: Cynocephalus volans (assembly GCF_027409185.1). Classification (NCBI taxonomy): domain Eukaryota; kingdom Metazoa; phylum Chordata; class Mammalia; order Dermoptera; family Cynocephalidae; genus Cynocephalus; species Cynocephalus volans. The sequence goes on from NC_084468.1 coordinate 17,285,204, forward strand.
CTTTCCTCATGTCAGTGGAGACCACACGGTAAAAACGAATTTCTGCACACATAATGCAATAATGAAGCACCCCACCCATTCCCTGCTGGGGGGTTGTGGATGAGGTGCAGTGGAGTGACCGCACTTTTGTCACTGCCCAGTGTTAAACAGATCATCCCCAGCAGTGACAATAGGGTCCAAATGAGGAGAAGGAACATAATACTCCTGCCTCTCCCATAGTGGGGACTGTAAGGAGAGGCCCACTAGGGAGTCCATATTCCCCCCTAGGCCCCGCAGTATTGAGGAGCCTCCAAACTTCTGGTATTCACAGAGGCAAAGTGGAGGATTTCGACTTCCACACCCTCTCTGCAATAATTAAGCGATATCTTTCTCCCCCAGAGTAGTGGTATTGGAGTAGATCTGCTAAAACAGAAGATTCAAATAACATTGAGAGTCATATGACATAATGTCCAAAATATCAAGATTTCGGCTGAAAATCACTATTATCCCAAACACAGTAAAATCTCAAACTAAATGAGAAAGATTTTTCATTAGAAACAATGGAGGGACTAAAGGAAATGGTATGACATATCTTAAATGGTAAAAGAGAAAAACATAAACCCAGAATTCTATATCTAACAAAAGTGTGCTTCAGCAATGAAGTGGAAATCCAGATATTTTCAGATGAAGGAACACTGAGAGAATTTGTCATCTGCAAGCCTAACCTAAAAGTATAACTTAAAAAATTCTTTAAACAAAAAGAAAATAATAAAAGAAGAAATTTTGTAGCATCAAAAAGGAAGGGGAAAAATAGAAAGATAAAATATATGGGTAAATAAAATATGCTTTCCTTCTCCTTTTGAGTTTTGTAAATGACGTTTGACAGTTGGAGCAAAAATTATGTAACATTGATGTGGTTTTCAGTGTATATAGAGGAAATATTTAAGACAACTATTTCATTAAATGGGGAGGATAACAGAAAAAAAGGAGGTATCATTTTTACACTTTATTTTAACTGGTCGCATGTCAAGTGGTAGACTGTGATGAGTTTCATATATATATATATACCGAGGGTAAACAGTAAAAAAGCTATACAAGGAGACATTTGGAAACACTGTAAATTAAACAAAGTAATATTATAAAAAAATGTTCAAGAAACCCACATGAAGGTAGAAAAGAGAAAACATAGAAACAAAACCCAGAGAGAACAAAAGGATAACAAATAACTACAATAAAATTATAGACTAAGCCATTTTAATAAACAATTAAAATATAAACAATTATACTTAATGCCGAAAATAGATCATGTCAAAAATTGAGAGGTGGAAAGAAAGCATATTAAAATATTAGCCAACTATTCAGTCTATAAGACACTAACTTAAAATTACCTTTAATTTAGGTAAACTTAAATTTACCTAACTCCATCAGGATAACAGCAGACTTCTCAACAGAAACCCCACAGTCCAGGAAAGAGTGAGATGACATATTCCAAGTGTTAAAAGTGAAAAAAAAAAAAACCTGCCAATGAAGAATAAGATATCCAGCAAAACTTTCCTTCAGAAATTAAGGAAAAATAGTACCTTTTCCAGACAAACAAAAACTGCAGGAATTCACAAGGCCAGTCCTCCAACAAATCCTCAAGGGGGTCCTACATCTGGACTCAAAAGAGAGCTGTTTGTCACTATAAATACAAGAGAAAGAATAAAAACCACTAGTGGAACAGAGACACAAATGAGAAAGAGAAAGAAAATGTATTTTGTCACTACAAAAATTACCCAACAGCAAAGACAAGCAGTAGAAGTGAAAAAGAGGAACACAAGAAATAGAAAACAATCAGAGAAATTAATAAAATAGCAGGAATAAGGCAATACCTTTCAATAACAACCCTAAATGTAAATGGACTAATTATATTTATCATAATTATAACTTCTGCCAAAAATTCCTGGAGCTCATAAACAAATTTAGTAAAGTTGCAGGATATAAAATCAACACACAAAAATTAGCAGCATTCTTATACAACAACAACAAATGAGCAGAAAAAGAAATTGAGAAAGCAGGCCCTTTTACAATAGTCACCAAAAGGTTAAAATGTCTAGGAATAAATTTAACCAAAGAGATGAAAGATCTCTACAATGAAAACTACAAAACACTGCTGAAAAAAATTAAAGAGGACATCAAAAGATGGAAAGAGATTCCATGTTCAAGGATTGGAGGAATTAATGTTGTGAAAATGTCCATACTACCCAAAGCAATCTACAGATTCGCTGCAATCCCCATCAAAATACTAACAACATTGTTCACAGAAACAGAAAAAAAACTTAAAATTCATATGGAACAACAAAAGACCCAAAATAGCCATAGTAATATGGAGCAAAAAATAAATGAAACCAGAGTCACTACACTACCTGATTCAAAATTTACTACAAAGCTGTAGTAATCAAAACAGTCTGGTAATAGAATAAAAGCAGACACAGAGATCAATGGAACAGAACAGAGAACCCACACAGAAAACAACCCAGGTAATTACAGCCAACTGTTACTCAATAAAGGGAACAAGAGCATATGTTGGGGAAAGGACAGCCTCTTCAGTAAATGGATCTGGGAAAACTGGATATTCATTAGTAGAAAAATGAAAGTAGACCCATACCTCTTGCCATACACCAAAATCAATTCAAAATGGATTAAAGACTTCAGTACATGTCCTGAAACCATAAAATTCATAGACAAAAACATAGGGAAAACAATCTAGGATGTAAGGATGAAGAAAGACTTAATGCATAAGACCTCAGCAGCACAGGCAACAAAAGAAAAATTAAGCAAAATGGATTACATCAAACTAAAAAGCTTCCGCACTGCAAAAAAAAAGCAATCAAGGAGTGAAAAGGCAACCTATAGAATGGGAGAAAATATTTGCAAACTATACATCTAACAAGGGATTAATATACAGATATACAGGGAACGCAAATGATCCAATTAAAAAATGGACAAGGGGGCTGACTACATAGTTCTCAAAGGAAGAAATACAAATGGCCAACACATACAAGAAAAAATGATCAACACCACTATTCACCAGGTGTATTAGTCAGGGTTCTCCAGAGAGACAGAATCAATAGGATATGTTATAATTATATGAGAGAGATTTATTAGGGGAATTAGCTCACGTGGCTATGAAGAAAAGTCCCACGATAGGCCGTCTATAAACTGGATGCTGGTAGCATGGCTCAGTCCAAGTCCAAAGGCCTCAGAACCAGGGAAGCTTATGGTGTCCTTGGTGTAAGTTCTGGAACCCAAAAGCTGAAGAGTCTCAAACACTGATGTCCACGGACAGGAGAGTAGAGTGTATCCCAGCTCTAGCGGACCAAGAGAGAGCTTCACCTCTTTTCTCTGTCTTTTGTTCTCTCTGGACCCCCAGTGGATTGGATGGTTCCCACCCACACTGAGGGTGGGTCTTTCACACCCAGGCCACTCAGACTCTCATACTAATCTCTGCTGGAAACACCCTCATGGACACACCTGAAAAGATTGTTTTACCAGGTTTCTCAGCATTCTTTCATCTAACCAAGTTGACATCTAGAATTAACCTTCACATCAGGGCAATGCAAATCAAAACTACACTGAGATATCATCTCACCCCAGCTAGACTGGTTACTATCAAAAAGATTGAGAATAACAAATGCTGGTGAGGATGTGGAGAAAGGGGAACTCTTCTATACTGTTGGTGGAACTGTAAATTAGAACAGCCATCATGGAAAATGGTATGGAGTTTTCTCAAACTACAGATAGAGCTGCCATATGATCCAGCCATCCCACTGCTGGGTATATACCCAAAGGAAAGGAAATCACCATGTTGAAGGGATGCATGCTTTCCCATGTTTATTGCAGCCCTAGTTACAATAGCCAAGAATTGGAGACAACCTAACTGTCCATTGATGGACAACTGGATATGGAAAATGTAGTGTATATACACAATGGAATACTACTCAGCCATAAAAATTCATGAAATTCTGCCATTCACAGAAACATGGATGAGCCTGGATAAAATTATAAGTGAAATAAGCCAGGCACAGAAAGAGAAATACCACGTCCTCACTCATAACTAGGTGCAAGGAAAGAAAGAAAGGAAGGAAGGAGAGAAGATAGGAAGGTAGAAGGGAAGGAAAAAAGAAAGGAAAGAAGGAAGACAGGAAAAGAGACCACATTAATACTTGAACTTTCAGAAGGAGAGAAAAGACCTATGGTTACTATACATGGGAAAAGGGATGTCGAAGTGGATTAGGGAGAAATTGGGTAAGGGACACAAAGAATAATTATAATTTGTAATGGAAAACATGCTAATAATACTGATTTGATCATCACATATTGAACACAAATACTGATAGTCAACTCTGTGCTCCGTAAGTATGTATAATCATTTATGTTTCAATTAAAAAATAAATTTTAAAAAATGCAATGACATACGTAGGTTGAAAGCAAATTGATGTAAAAAGTTATACCAAAGCATACAAATCAAAAGAAAGTAGGAATGGCTGTATTATTACCAGATAATGTACACCTTCAACCAAACAATATCTCCTGATACAGAGAGAGGCATTACCTAATGATAAAGGTTAAATCCACTGGGAAAACATAGCAATCCTAAATGTGTATGGACCAAGAAAAAGAGCTTTAAAATATATGAAGCAAAAACTGATAGAACTAAAAAAATTAAACAAGGAAATCCACAATTACATATGGTCTTCAACACTCTCGCTTTAACAATTAAAAGAATAACTAGACAGTAAGTCAGTAAGAATATATAAGAATTCAAAAACACCATCAACCAACAGCATCTACTCAACATTTTCAGAACACTCCCTTCAACAACAGCAAAGTACGTGTTATTCTCAAGGGCTGACTGAACAATTACCAAGATAGATCATATCCTGGGACATAGAGCAAATATTAACAAATATAAAATAATTGATATCATATTGAGTGTGTTCTCTGATGATGATGAATCAAACTAGAAATCAATGGCAGAAATATAAGAAAGCATTCTAACACTTGCAAACTAAACAACAACCTTTTAAACAATCCATGATCAAAGAAAAGGTCTGAAGGGAAATCAAGAAAATATAATGAAACAATGGAAATGAAAGTACAAAATAGCAAAATATGCTTTATTTATGACACTGCTTTAGCTGTGTCACATATTTTGAGCTTAAAATAAATAAGAGGGAAATTTAGAGCTTTAAATAAATGTTATATTGGAAAAGAGAAAAAGTTTCAAATCAATAGTCTTAGGTCCTACATCAAAATAAAAAAGAAAGATGAAATATATATATATATATAGATATACGAATATATATATATATATATATATATATCCATCAAGCAGAAGGAAAGAAATACCAAAGAGCAAAAATCAATGAAATTGAAAACAGGAAAACAATAGAGAAAATTAATGAAACAAACCATTTGTTCTTTGGAAAAAGTAATAAACTCACAAAACTTTATCAAGACTGATAATTAAAAAACACAGTAGCAGAAATGGAATAAATGAAATCACTACAGATCATACAGGTATGGAAAGGATAAGGAAATACTACAAACAACTCCACACAAATACCTGGACAACAAACAAAATAGACCAATTCCATGAAATGTACCAACTAAGAATACTCACCTAACATGAAATAGAAAATCTGAATAGCCTTATAACTATTATAGAAATTGAATCTCTTATTTAAAAACCTCCCCTAAAAAAATGTTCAGATCACATGGTTTTACTAGACAATTCCAGTAAATATTTTTTTAGAAAATTAACACCAATTCCATTTAATCTCTTCCAAAAAAAGTAGAAGAGAAAGAAATATTTCCAATTCTATAGAACAAGTATTAATTGCCCTGATACCAAAACCAGACAGATAAAACAGAAAAAGAAAATTACCAAACAGTATCCTTTATGGATATAGACAAAAATATCTTTAACAAAATATTAGCAAGTAGAATTCAGCAGTATTCTTAATTATATACCATAATCAACTGGAGCTTATTTCAATGATTCAAGACTGAATAAATATTCAAAAATCAATATTATCCAACATATCAGTAGGATAGTGTTTTAGTACATTTGTGTTGCTATAACAGAAATACCTGAGACTGGGTAATTTATAAGGAAAAGAGGTTTAATTGGCTTACGGTTCTGGGACAGCTGCATCTGGCACAGGCCTAAGGCTGCTTCTATTCATGGTGGAAAGTGGCAGGGAGCCAGTGGGTACAAGCAGATCACATGGCAAGAGGAAGCAAAAGAGAGAGAGAGAGGAGGTGCCAGGGTCTTTTAAACAACCAGCTCTTGTGGGAACTAATGGAGTGAGAACTCACTCATTAATCCCCCCTCCCCCAGGGAGAGCATTAATCCATTCTTAAGGGATCCGCCCCCGTGACTCAATCAGTTTCCAGCACTGCCACACTGGGGATCAAATTTCCACATGAGTTTTGGAGGGGACAACACATCCAAACTCCATCATGAGACATTTCACTTGAGAGTGCCTACAGATGGTAAATAAGCATAAGCACATTGGAAGAGGTTCAACATCACTAGTCATCAGGAAATAAAAACTAAAACTATGATTATGGGAAACAAATTGGCAGTTTCTTAAAAAAGTAAACATACACTTAGCAAATGACTCAGTAATGGAGCTCCTGGGCATTTATCCTGGATAAATAAAAAACATATCCACACTAAATCCTGTACACAATTTTTCACAGCAGATTTATTGGTAATAGTCAAAATTGGAATCATCCAAAATGTTCCTACAATTGGTAGATGGTTAAACAAACTATGGCAGAGAGAAACCGTGGAATACTATTCAGCAACCAAAAGGGAATGAACTATTGATACACATAACATGTTGGATGCGCCTCAAAGGCATTATGCTGAGTGAAAAAAGCCAATCTCAAAAGGTCACAGACTATGTGATTCCATTTATATAAAGTTCTTCAAATGACAAAATTATACAGATGGAGAGCAAATTAGTGGTTGCTAAATGTCAGGAGTTTAGTGGGGGTGGGGGGACTGAGTGTGACTATAAAAAGGTAGCATGCAATGAACTAGTTTTGTATTTTAATCATGGTGTGGGTTACATGAATCTACACCTATGGTAAATTGGTATGGAACTGTACAGACACATTGACCCAAATCAGTTTTCTGGCTTTGATATTGTACTATATTTTAGTCACGTAAGATGCAACCTTGGGGAAAAGCGGGGGAAGTGTAACTGGGATCATTCTCTATTATCTTTCTGACTTCCTGTGAGCTTATGATTATTTCAGAATAAAAATTACTTACACATAGCCCAGATATCAGCCATCCATCATAGATTTAAGTCAATTGACTTAGACTTCCACATTCATAACCTGAAGAATTCTAGGCCTCCCAAATGTTTTGCAAATTCTCAAACCTCTCATTTCCTCATGCTGCTATGTGCTTTCACATTCTTGTGCTATGTGTTGCTTATTTGTCTTGTAACATCCTAGATGCAAACCATAGTCACAACACACACACACACACACACAAACACACACACACACACACACACACGGGGAGAGGGGAACAGTGGGAGAGAGAACACTCATAGTAAGTACTTGGAGAATTCATATGGAATTTACTCAAGACTGTATGGGCCAGAGGAGGAGCTTACAATGCTTACAGCTCATACTTTTTCCATATCACTTGCTCTATTTCTCCATAGGTACCTTTGAACCTCTCCTTCTCATATCTCTCCAAAGATTCTGAATCCTTTCCCTTTTTTCACTAAGTAGATTTGTATTCTCAGGAATCTTAGTACCATTCCATTTACAGTTCTTGTGTCTTGTGTACCTAAATTCTATCCTAAGATCTTTTAAAGGTACTTTTTAAAATAAAGATGATTATTTCCATCAGAGAAATTCTGCAATTAACTGTTAATGTAATCATATTTTTCCATGTTATTTTCTTACATGTAGTTATTCTGAATTGGTTTTGAAATTCAGCAGTTTACCCATTACTAGTACTATACCTCTAAAATTAATACAGCAATGCATTTTTAAAGTTACTTTATTTCCTATGTTACCTATATTTACTTAGGAACAAATACTTGATCTTAAATTCAAGATTTTAAGGGAATATAGGCAGGAATATCATACAATTATGACTTTCCAAAGCAGCCCTCCTTATATTTAGTCCTTCTTATAGTTCCCATTAGTATATTCATTCTCATAAAGACTTGTATTTTGATTTTTGATTCAAAAATTATTGTCACCACATACATAGGACATATTTTGATGATTACTAAGTGGATATATTATTTATTGTTTTATCTATAAAGGATATTTACTTTTGTATTTTTTAATTTAAAATTTGTCAACAGATTTTTATTGAGTACCCACTATGTAATTGCCACTGTTGATGTGTACCTAAGAGCAATTCTGAAAAAGTTTTGTTGGAAGATTATTCAATTCATAACTTATTGCTGTAGAGACTTAATACCTGATATCCTTTTTCTTCTTGCTCCTTGGTGATAGATTCCACCAATTTTTATTTGACATATGGTTCTAAGGAGTCAAATGAAGATTATGTCCTTTGGCTTCCCTTGCACCTATAAAAAGCCCATATGATCACAGTTGAGTAAGTGGGATGTAATCAAAATATTATGTAAAAATTTCAGAAAATATTTTCAAAAGAATGAAACACTCTTTCTCCATCCCTTTCTTCATTTGATAGACCAAGATATAAATTTATCTGGAACTTGGAAAGCTTTTAGACAATGATATAGAAGTTACCTGCTGAAGTTGGAAGAGCAAAAAGATACAGGGAGCCTGGCCTCTTCTGATTCTTTGAAGCCATCGTATCTACCCTGTATTCTTAACTCTAGAATAATGTTTTTGCTGCTGGTTTGTTGTTTGTTTATCTTCTTTGACTCTCAGTTGAATTAATCCTAAACTATGAAGAATTTAATAACTGGAAATGGGGTAATGTGCATGACAATACTAAAACTATGGCATGGCCTGGGTGAGTAGGCGGTGAGTGGTGAGGCCCCAAATGCTGAGGCAGGAGAACTGGTGCTCTGTCTTAAACCAGAAACAATATTAGTTTAAATTCATTTCTAGTGCTCTTTCCTAGGCAAACCACACACAGGCAATTCAATATCATAAGGGGAAATGACAAAGAAAAATGCGTTGGTTGCTTCTTCCTCTTTTAGCAAATTCCTACAAAGGAGAAATGGAAGGGAATCAACCCAGTTTTAGTAAAGAACTTTCTGCCTACAGCCTACCATGTAAGATGGCCAAAAGGCTTGTGGTTTGGATTCTTGTAGGCTTGAAATATCCAACTGATTCTCTGCCCTACACTGAAGTAGGTGTGAAAAGTGGACTTTAAAACTCATAACGTAGAAAGGTACTGACCCTGCCAGCATCATCTGGAATAAGGCATTATCTTAGTCCCAAACACATTATTTAAGATGGTTCTTGAATAGAAATCACAAATTGGAAAGTAGAGATGAACTGAACGTAAAGTCAGTAAATTCAGAGTCATCTAAATTAAAAAAAAAACTTACTGGAGATTTTTTCTGAGGGGTTAAATAGTCATAGGTATTTGTGCAAAACAGGATTCTGGTTTCTTTGTCAATTCAGTGCCCTCTATTACGATCCTCATCTATCTGCTCCAGTCAATTCCAGGGGTAAATATTACCATTTCTTATAGGTCTCCTCCAGACATATCCAATGATTTGCCATAACTTTTAGGTTGTGTCATGGTTGTGAAAGTAGCATCCTAAACAATCTTCTTTGCATATTCTATATTTCCTCTTCTTTGTTTCCTCGGTATTTCAAATGGTGTAGAATGCCAAAGCAATGATCTACATCCAAAATTCTAGAATCAAGACAAGAAAGCCCACAGCAAAATGAATAAAAAGATCCCTTCCTCACCCCAATTGTGACTATGTGGTATGGATACATAAACAGACGTACATACATATAATTATGATTTTCAATATTTCAACATACATCTACAATGCAAAGTTATACACTACAGATAAGAACTGAAGTTTTGCTAAGTGTATTTATTTATTAGTCATTCATTGTATAAATAGGTAACTGGAAGATGCACACTGAGCATCAAGCACTGGGCTAGATGAGTGAGATTTTAACAACATAAATAAGACTCTGTTCTTCGATATGGACCGTTCTCAAGGCGTTTATCACTGAGTAAGGCAGACAAAAAATGAACAACCTTCTCACTTATTAAGACTCCCCTAAGCACTTTACCCTGGGCTAAAGCTAAATCCTACTTAATCCTCATAATTCTGTGCAGTCGATAACCTTATTCTCATTTTACAGAAGGTATAACTGAGGCATAGAAAGGTTAAATAAATTGTCCCATGTTTGAGCACATAGCAGATCAGGCTTGAACCCAGGTTTGTACAGCTCCCAAATCCAAGCTCTTAACTCCATCCTACACAACATACTGTAAATGCTCATATGATTAGGAGATAGAGGGGAAATGAAATAATTACATGTGCATGTTTATAAGAAGGGTTAGAAGTCAGCATATTTGTTTTCCACAACATCCACATAGTGCCAGGTATATTTAAGTGCTTGATAAATATTTACTCAATTGTGTCTGATTTAATTCAAAAGAGCTAAATAAATTAAAAGTTATATTGTATTTTCTATTTTTATTTGTTTAGCATATGCCAATAGAGTATTTACAAAGCATAACACATAGAGCACTGCATTTATATTTTCATTTTACCGTGTTACCGTATATTTTTTCTGGAGTACTTGATGGAGCTGGTTCCCCTCCCTAATTGCCCCCAATCCATACTCACTTTAACATTCTTAAATAACCTATGACCTAATGATCCAACATTCCAGTCACTTAATGTACTAGTAATTGCTGTTTTGTGAACCAAATACATCCAATTGAACCTATTTATTTTTATATTTGTTTTTAAATTGCCCATGTACCATTATGTCAGCACATACTTTTTATTTTCCCTTTTCAGCATTTCTAAAATTAATAATAATGTGTTGCCAATTAATTTAAATTTTTAAACACCTGCTGGGTGTTTTATGTTTTTTTATGGTTTCAGGGAGAAGGGTTTAGCATGTGTGCAATATGGAAAGATTTTTATTTCTTTACTCTCTTTCTCTTTTTTAAAAATTTTACTGCCACATCAAATTTATCCTATAAATTCCAATGCTATAAAAATGCCTGCTTTTTAAACTATTGTATATGCTGGTTTTATAAGGCACACCAAAGGGTATTTCCCTTTCCTGCATCATTTTGATAATCACTTCTGCCTCAGTTCATGAAGGGGTCCTTTTGTGTAATGAGTGTTGGAATGTGTTGATAACTTTAACAGACAGTTGTTAAATTGAGCATACATTAAGACAGCAGGTCATACCAGCTGTAACTACAATACCTAGTGTGCTACCATAAGAAACTGACATATTTCAGGAAGGGTGATCACTTGTAATTTATCAGATATTAAATGACAAGATTGGTTTAACATATTCTACATAACTCATCCGGGTTGACATGCAACAATTTTACTTGTCCTAGAGTGCAAATCAAAATGGCATCTATTACTGTGCTCACATGTCAGATAATCAAGGCCTACAATAATGGAACAAATATTGTTAAATGTACATTATTGCTGCACTCACTTTCATCTTCATCACCATCATTAAATTAGTTGAAAGAATGAGCTGGGAGCATGACATTCTAAGTGCTTCCTGCCTTTTAGGGAACGACATCACTGTCTACACACCAGAGAAGTGGCAACAATTAATCTGAATTAACAACCCCTTCCATCAGTATCCATCCAATCTGATTTGATAAATATACTATGAACATTCTTAGGCACTGGCATAAAGTTTTGTTGTTTATTTTTCCTTTCTAATTATATAGGAATGCCCAATGATGAAAATAGCAAAAGGAAAGCAAGATAGCTAAAGGCCATGACATGACAGATTGTGCACTTCATTGCTATGAGACTAGGCAGGCTGTGGTACTAATACAGCACCAACACCAACACCAGTGTTTGGGAAAATTGCTCTGGATATCCCTCCCTATCAGAGATACTTTTGTCTTTGCTCATCCATATCTCATTGCTTAGAATTGATTTTATCCTTTCTCCACTTGGCAAAAACTACTATACCTTAAGAACTATCCATGAGAATTAGAAACTGATTTGAAACTACAAATATATTTTATTTATTCTTATACTCCTAGTCTTTAAAGTATGGCATATATAGCATTCTTGTAGCAAACATTTATTGAATGAATAATTTGAACCAGGCAGACAGACATAAACCTGAATTCTAGCTCCAACTTCACTAACTGTGTGAGACTGAGAAAATTAGTTAAAATTTCTAAGTTCTCTTTTCCTAATCTGTGAGATCAGAAAAATAAAATTTATCTCAAGGTCTTAAAATTTTATAAGATGTGAACATTAAATGTTTAGCACAGCCTAAAAATATGACTCACTTTGCTTCCCCTCATTCCTTCTTCTCCATTTCCCCTCCTGTGTTTTGTTGTTGTTCTGTTGTAGTTTATCTAATTCCTCTTACATTTTCTTTTTTGTTTTCCTTCTTATTTCCGGAATCAGAATTAGACCTTCTTTACACCAAAAGATATAGTTAATTCCCCTTGATATATAGTGTATAGCATTCTTCATCCCTGGGCTTACTGCTTGGTAAACCTCATTATTGGAGGTGGCTTTCAAATGATAAGAATTCTACAAAACATAATTTAACAGAAACTCTCATTGTAGAGCACAAACCTGTAACAATAATATAAACAATTTGATATTCTGAGTGAGAATTTTATTTTTTTATGCATCTTAACACTCTAAACAACAACAAAAATCATTGTTTTGATAATCACTCTAAAGATCACCTGAGTTTCTTTATGATAATTTTCCAAAATTATTGTTATAGAAAGAAGGAACAAGAGAGTATACAGGAAGGAAATAGATGGAAAAAGAGTTCCTCAGTCCATTTTGTGTTGCTATAACAGAATGCCACAGACTGGGTAATTCATAAACAATAGAAGTTTATTTGGCTCATGCTTCTGGAGGCTGGGAAGTCCAAGATAGAGGGGCTGCATCTAGTGAGGGCCTTCCTGCTGCATCACACCACAGTAGAAGGTATCAGTGGCAAGAGAGCTCAGGAGAGAGAGCAAGAGAGGGCTAAATCGCTTTTGTAAGAATCTCACTCTCGCAGTAACAAACTCGTTCCCACTATAATGCCATTATTCATTAGGGCAGAGCTCCCATGACCTCATCACCTCTTAAAGGTCCCACCTCTCTATATTTTTCCTTGGGGATTAAGTTCTCAACACTTTCTGGGAAACACATTCAAACTATAGCAAGGAGTTAGCAGTGTGTTGGGTAGTTATTTTATTTTATTTTATTTGAATTAATATCTTTAATAAGCTATAACAAGATAATCAGGGCCTATAAATGATTAATTTTTCTCCTATCAAAGAGTAGCTGTAAAAGTACAAAATCCACTGTTAAACCTGTGTTTATAGTCTAATGGCAGATTTATAAAGTAATGTCTACAGCAAGTTTATCATGTTGTTTTTCTTTTCTGTCAATAGAATTGAAAGCCCTCTTTCTTTTTAAAGCCTAATGTTGAAGATTCCATGGCAACTGCCTTTTTATTTTGTTTCTTTTTTTCAGCCTTTGTTGTTCTTTTGCTTTACTTTCTTAAAATTTATTTATTTTTGATGTATGATCAAACATATTTATGGTGTACAGAGTTGACTACCAGTATTAGTGTTGAGTATGTGATGATCAGATCAATAATTAGAATGTTCTTCCTTACAAATAGGAATTACTCTTTTTGTCCCTCACCCCATTACTCCCTAACTCCACTCTCCCTATCCCTTTCTCACCTCTAGTAAGTATAGGTCTGTTCTCTGCTTCTAAAACTTCAGCATCTTGCTGTGGTCTTTCTTTCTTCCCTTCTTCCTTAGCACTCACTTATGGTGAGGACATGCAATATTTCTCTTTCTGTGCCTGGATTATTTCATTTAACATAATTTTGTCCAAGTTCATCTGTGTTGCTACAAATGGCAGAATTTCATTCTTTTTCATGGCTGAGTAGTATTCCAATGTGTATATAAACCACATTTTCCATATCTAGTCATCTGTCAATGGACATTTAAGAAAAGGGAACTCTTCTACACTGTTGGTGTGACTGTAAATTAGTACAGCCATTACGGAAGACAGTATGGAGTTTTCTCAAACAATTACAGATAGATCTACCATATGATTCAGCAATCATGCTTCTTCACATATACCCAATGGAATGGAAATCATCCCATCGAAGGGATACCTGCACTCCCGTGTTCATCACAACAGCTCTATTTACAATAGGCAAGATGTGGGTGGTTATTTTTTAAAAGGAGTGGTTTTTTTTTTCTTCGTATATTTGTAGTGCTTGTTTTGTAAATTTTCCATTTGTTGTACTTTTTCTCTTTCAAAATAATTATTTATTTTTACACTTAGTTTTGCTTTCTTTTTTAAAAATGAGGTTTCAAATTCTGTAAGCTTTAGTGCCTGCCTAAAGAGCCTAGATCCAACTTTACTTCACCCTTTTAATTCTTCATTTATTGTTCATCTTCTCATTTGCATAGAAGGTCCATGTGTACAAAAATCACATCTCTCCTGTTCACTTCTGCATTTCAGTGTTTACACTCCAGTTCAAACTTCAGACTTCTACAGAGATAATGCTGTCCATCTTTTAACGTGACTTTGAGGCAAACTGTTATATCAGAGCCCACAATGAGTAGCTCCCTCAAGCTTTACTTCACATGAAATGTCGAGACTGGACATAAAATTCTAAAATAAAATTGGTCTGTTGGGATAATACTGATGCTTGCTTGCTGGAAGTTATGAGTTCGGAAGAGGTGGCTGCAGGATATCCAAGCATCTGCCATTTGAGTTTGTGTGGTAGAGCTGGAAGTGTCCCATGCACACTGAGGCCTAACTTCAAATATGTTTCTTTGGCTGTGGATTCATGGGAAACAATAAGAACAGACAGACAACATTGCCTGGAGTAATTAGGAAAAGAGTGACTTGTTTTCTGTCTTCAGGAAATTGTTGCAAACTGGGAAGGCACCCCCCAGAAAATTTTCCTCTGAACTTCCCTGTCTAGTGAAGGCAGTAGCTAGCGGCATAACTGGCTGGGCTACTTCAGCTCAAACTAATTTCGCTGAAGAGTAAAATATTATTAATACTCTCCTTTTAAGAGAAGTTACACAGAACTTGTCCCTGAAAAGCCATCATTAATCTTCATAATTGCCTTCCAAATAAGATAGAAAAAATGAACACATTTTATAGATAGGAAAATCTGGATAAACGGGTTTTTGTTCAAGGTCAGAAGTCTGAAAAAATACAAACATTATTCTTCATAAATTAAAGTTTTGCCATGGTCACCTCAATGCTATTCTCTGCCTGCTAGAAGAAAGTGCTTTTTTTCTGCCAAATGGCATTTCTAGCAGAAATAAATACTTTATAAATCCATTCCCTTTGAAACTTGCATTCAAGTAGACTCAATCTTATTTTTAGAACATTTATGCATTCCTACTTTAAAAAATAATTTAAACTTCTACTTATAAAGATCATATTTCTTCTTTACTGCCAAAAGATCACAAATGCCTACAAGGCAGAAAACTTCCTGTTGAACAAGAGAGGTTAGATGAAGCTTTCAAGAAAAGATTAATTTGTCTATTGAAATACAGTTGGTATTGCTTAAGCTGATGATTTTCCTAGCAACCATTGCACTGAAAGCAATTTGACTTAATGTCACCAGTTTTGATGAGTGAAACTTTTGGTAATACCAAAATACATTAAGCATTTTCAAATAAAGTAATCATTTATAAATGACAAGAAGCAAGTGATCATTAATAAAATAATATAAAAGATATGAAGAATCGAAACTGTGCTACTACATTTTTAAAACTTAAATTCTCAAATAAAATCATCAGAGCTTCTTCAAAATGCTGATATGGGCAGAGCTTATACATCTAATCACAAAGATTTCATTGACCAAACCACATAAACAGGAAAGCATTTGTCCTTATTTAAGGGGGTACTCAAACCACAAATTGCTCTGTAGTACACTCCAAATATAGATAAGCTTGAAACTACTTTATTTAGTCTTCATACACATACATCAAAATAGAAAATAGTTACATGTTTAAACATTTCAGGCCCAATCCTGTTTTAGCGAATTCTAGCTTACTATATGATTATGATTTACATAGATTTATAAAACCTCAACTATCTCTAGTTATCTCTTGAAATTTTTCTTTCTCCCTGTTTCTTCATGTTCTTAATCAGGATTCGGATAATCACATATGGTCTGAAATTCTTTTCCTGCTTCTTGGACTCTGGATTTCATAAATCACTCAAATCTCTTAAATTAAAATGCCACCCATTCATGAAACTGCCCCATTCTCTGATTACCATCACCACCACCACCATCTCTAACAGAACTGATTTCTCTTGAAAAATGGACTTTGGCTGGTAGCCCCCATTGCAATCTTTCTAACTTCCCACTAAAAAGCCTACAGATAACCTGAGCATTTGAATGAACACAAACAGAAACATTCAGAAAAATACTTAAAATTTATTTTGACCAACAACCTCCCCTCAGAATCTGAGCAGTACTTTCACAAAATTTTAAGACAAATGGCCCCAGGTTAACAAAATCTGTCACAGGCTCACTTGTGATGAATTTTTATAAGCCAGTGTAGCCCAGTCCACCTGAAAGAAAGTAAAAATGAATTTTACTTATTTATTCACTGGCTTTTAGCTCTCTTGGTCATAAAGGGAAGGTCTATAGTATAACAAGACAGAGACAATTCAGGAGAATTCTGGGTGGGGGAGGAAAGGTAGGCTGGCTTGGAGACTTAGCTCCTCATGAGAACAATATAAAATAAAGACCAGGATGATATCTGCCCTTCAGAGGAGCATAGGGAGAATGAAAATTCATCAGGATCGTGGACTTTTTCAAATCGGTGGAGTATAAGGGATAGAGAGAAAGAGATGGCTGAAGGTCAAAGAAGGGAGAGGTACTCACTTGAAGATAGGAGCATCTATTTGGATCACATTGAGAGAGGGTAAGAGGTGGGATGGAAGGAACTGGTTCCCCAGAATAATGGCTCTGTGGCATTCTCCGAACAACAGCAAGAATCCTGTGCAAGTCAAGCAATAAAAACCTGCTTTAATATCATCAGTGAGAGACAAGGATCCATCATTTCCATAGAAATAGCATAAATCACAGGGTTAAGAGGTAACAGGGTGATATAAGTAGGAAACCCGATAGTATAAAATAACTGGGCAATACACAAAAACAAGCTGAGATGATCGAAAAGTAAAGTGAGAAGGGTAAAGCTCAAAAAAAATAAAATATTAAAATAAAAATCTTCATAGAAAAGTTTAATGGAGAAAATGGGCACTAGAAAATGGAATTAGTGGGGGTGGTTTTTATGTCAGTGGGGGGTGGGGTAAGGGGATTGTGAGGATGAAGTCATGGAAGAGATGTTGACAGATGTGGAGGAAAGAGAAAGAGAAGCAACCCAAGCCTAGATACAGCCCCAGGGGTAACCAGGACAACCAAGCAGAGGAAGAAGCAACTACATATTTGAAGAGAAATTTTTAGGTCATAAAATATGTCCTAAAATAGTAGTTAAAAGGAAATCAGAGCATTTGAGGCAAGACATAAAAAATAAAACAAAAAAATTAAAAAATGACATCTTAGGCATTTCATGTTGAGAAATTTTAATTACAATAACAACGGCAAAAATCCTACACCTACACTCAAACATGCAAAAAAGAATAAACGCAGAAAGGCATGTAAACGGGGACAAAACTGAGCGACCTCAGACTTTCCTAGAGTATCCTAGAGAAACATTTACAAAACCGTGATGAAAGAAGAGTGTGTGATCCATTAAATTTTTATATCCTGCAAGTTTTCATTGGCGTATAAAACCAGAAGAAAGGAATTCTAAAATAGTGTGAAGTCTCAGAAAAAGAAACCACCCAGGTGGCTACACAGGGGTAAAATAGCTGAAGACATTCCTTAGCTAACATTGAAATGAATCAAAATCAAGGACTCGATACCAGGGAAGGTATTTTATGAAACAGATGGCACGAAGAACAGAAGTTGGTAAGGAAAACATTGGGTCTCGATCATTCTGAACAGTGTTAACTAAAGGAGAGCAGACATTACAAACTATTTTTAGAAGAGGAGGGACAACATAAAAGTTATCATCAACAGCAGCAATTAATATCCAAATTCATTTATTCTATTGATATACCTAGTTAATAGAAGGCAGCAAACTGGGCAAAGTATCCTAAATTCTATTTTATACAAAAAGTATATCTTTTTTCTTTTTTTCTTTTTCTTTTTTTTTTTTTTTTTGCTCTTGGCTTCAATAATAAGAGAAATGAAGTTTAAAAATCTATCTTAAAATACATTAAAAATAATAGTTAATTTAAACCAAAAGTTTAAAATGGTATATATACATATTTTACAGGTATCTATAAAACAAATGCAAATAAACATGGTCCATAAAGCTGCAGAAAGAAAATACAGAGTTAGACAGGAGGAATAAATGCTGGTGCTCTGTGGTATCTATAGATAATAATATGGTATTATATATTTCAAGATAGCTAGCAAAGAGGATCATGAATGTTATAACCACAACGAAATGGTAAATGTTCAAGTGATAGATACGCTAACTCTTCTCATTGGGTCATTATACAGTACATGTGTATATTAAAACAACATACTGTACCTCATAAAAATGTACAATTAGGGCCGACCCCGTGGCGCACTCGGGAGAGTGCAGCGCTGGGAGCGCAGCAGTGCTCCCGCCGCGGGTTCGGATCCTATATAAGGATGGCCGAGCGCGGTGCGGCCGGTCACAAAAAGACAAAAAAAAAAAAAAAATGTACAATTAAAAAGTAAATAAATTTTTTAAAAAGAGAATAAAGGGAGTATTTTGTTTGATAGTTATTTTAAAGTGTTAAAAATTAAAACATGAAACAACAAATAAATTCTAATATTAAAGGAAATTATATATTAAAATTATGTATTAAAAAGCAAGAATTCTAAGATTGAAGTGAAATATAAGAAACAAGCAAATGGTTCATCTGGGGTGATAATGACTTATTTACTGCCGAGCCTGTTGTGAATAACTTATAGGTATTGACTTATTTAGTCTTTGCCAAAAAACTCTCAAGAAATTCTACTTTTGCCTTCATTTTACAGGTAAGAAAACTAAGATATAAAGAAAATAATAGTTTGCTATGCACTTTAACTTTACAGAAAAAATTGAAATTCAAATGGAACCAACACTCATTAAAGTCAAACAGAAGTGTAGTAAGAACGACAATATTGATTTTGAAAAGTTACAAGCTTTGTCACACAGGGAGCATTGTATAATTTCAATGAAAACCACCATCAAAATGTAAGTGAACAAGGTCAGCCTTTTTACTGTAGATATCAAAATGTTGTTAGAAATACTGGGAAAAATTGGGAGCCACTATCCTTGTAAGAGGCTTCAATAAATCTCTCTCAACATTTGGCAAATCAAATAGTGAAGAAATAAATATCAGAGACATTTTGGTGATTATAAGGTGAACTATTATATCTAAACAAGCCTCTGCCTTTCCTTTCAAACATCATATTTTTCTTAGAATATTTTTAATAGAGGGGACATCTATGTGCTCCTGAAGCATTGTTTCTTTTCATTTTATACATATTCGTATGTATGAGGGTACTTCAAAAACTTTATGGAAAGGTTCACATCATCTCCTAATTCTTTTTTTCCACAAAGTTTTTGCAGTATCCTTATATACACAGAAAAATATCTAGAATGGCATCAATTAAATTCTATATGTTTGATATGCTTGTAGGGGGTTGGGTAGATTTTAATGGTCTTCACTGTATTTTTGAATTCTCTAAATATTTAATATGTTCATAAAGGACTTCTATAATCAGAAAATTTATCCATCTAATATTTATGCATCCAAAAAGTGCTTTTGAACACTTGATTAAGTGTCTGAATTGATACTTGCAAGTGTTGACTAACCCTGAGGGAAAATATTAAGCAAAGGAAAGAATACAAGTTTCTTTCTTGTCAGTAAAGGATTCATGAATTTGACTCTATGAGCACAGCTGTACAAGCCAGGAGGCTGAGTGGGATAAGCTTTATAGGAAGGGCAAACAGTCCTAGCCTCGAAAATTCCAAGGAAGTTACCCCATTTCATTTTCCACTGCCTGAATGGGGTGAGAATTTCATCAGGTGCTTAGAGGAGCTCCATTTGCCATGCCCGTGGGATTTTTTCCTGCCTTCTTGGAATTGCTTCCAATTGCTTTGCGGAGACTGGCTATGTACCTATCTACCCACCAGGTGAAAGTAACTGTCAACAGCCCCACAATCCCCTGAGTGCTTACTGCTAAAAGCTATATCAAAGGAGATCTTGGGGGCAGTTTCCGAGGTCTGTATCTCCTTGACAGGCCCAGGCTGTCGACCTTTGTTAAATCTGTCCTAAAACTAGATGTTAGTAATATAACAGTGAGAAAAAAAAGTGCTCATACCCCTGCCCTCCTGGAATTCATATTTTAAAGGAGAGACAAGCATTGGATAAGTAATTACCAGCATGATGAATGGAACCTAAAGATAGGGGCTGGATGTCATAAAAGTCTATTTTCCTTTCTCCACTTTCCCCTTTTGCATCGCTTATTGTCCCAATATGGACCTTGTTACCTTCTGCTTTGTTCTGTGCTATTCTGTAAGCACATCTGTTTTTCCAAGCAGTTTCTTTCAGGCATCTGTACAGTGCCTGCCACAAATGAAATGCTCAGTAATGTCTTGCAAAAATGACAGAAGAGAAAGCCTTAGGTCTCTCAATATGCTTTCCTTTATCAATTATTTTTTATTTAGACACAATTTTCAAGACACTAGAAGGCATGTTTATTTGATTAGTTTAAATCCTGCACCAGACAATTCTTTAGAAGTTTGTTTTTTTTTGTATTTCTTTTGCTTGCTGTTACCTAACCTTGAGACATGATGAAGTGAGAGTATAAAAGAATAAAATTAACCTTGTACTTGCCTAAAAAAACGAGAAGAGCACACCCTTGTTGGTGCTGTGGAACATAGTCTGTTTCTGTGGGTAAGACATTGAGATCCAATGATCCTTTCAGCTCCCCTTATCCAGTAATTTAGTTGGGGACATTCTCATTAGCCATATCATGGATAAGAAATACAGTCATTTGATCCTTAAACCTGGACTGTAAAAATATGTAACTTTTGAACCAAAGGTGGGGAGTTAGGGTCACTGGGGAGTTTTTGCTACTACTTTTTTGACTAAGAGTAAGAGCCAGAGTGTTAAGTGACTGACATTAATTAACTCATACTACAGGATTGAGATGATTGGATTCAGTTGTTGTCAGGAAAAATTAATTAGATCTTTCTCTATACCCAGTGCCTAGCGTAAGGATTATGTAACAGTGAGATATCTTGTGAAGACAGGGCTACAGAGGCTTGAGCTAATAAAATCCTCTAAGACTTTGATGCCAAGACCTGAGTGTTCTATCAGGCAGGCAGCAGCAGTGTCTTCTGGATTTTGTGTGGCATGTCTTCAGTTTTCCTCAAGAGGTCCTCTATTGCCTGCTCTGGCTTTAGGTCTCTGTCCTCTGAGCCAGGCACCACATCAACCCCCCCTTCTCTAACTCATTTTTTCTAACTAACTCAGGAAACATGCGGTATATTATTGCATCCTGAACAGAACCATGACCATGGAAGGGCTTCAAAAGTAATGCTGTGTGATGATTACATTTAAGGCTGAGTTTCTATTCTGGCAGGCCTAAAATTGGGAATCAGATAAGGTTACATTAGAATATTTTTTTTAGCCCAAAAAGTAACATATCATCCTTCTCTCAGTTGGGATAGAGCAACCCAAATCATCAATAACCAGCACCTAGGCTTAGAATTCAAGACTGAAATAAAATCTCTGGTTCCTGTATATGTGAGATATTCCCACACTGCTGAAGTTACTGGAGGCTATGCAATCATTAGTACTAAAAAAATATTTCAAGATCTATTTCCATGTGTACAGTCAGAAATTCATCCTATAAGTCAGCCTCAGATCTCCGTATGAAGGAAACGTTCTGCCCTTTCCCCACACCCACACTCATGAGGCCTGCTCTCCAAGAGCTTGCAACTTAGTTGAAAATAACAAGCAACATTTATAGACTAACTACCCAGAGCACATGCTGAGCACCATGCCTGAGTTATCTCATTTATCTTCATTTATCACACACAATGAGAGAGATGGTATAACCTACTCCTCAGAGGATGAAACTCAGGCCCATCGTAAGTAACAAACCTAAGTCCACACAGCTATAAATCATATATTGGAAAATTTGCTAGAATTAAATATAGTAGATGAAGGAGAAAGATACCACTTCTGATTGGCATGTCACAGAAAGCTTAAAGGTGGCCCTTATTTGTGGACTTAAGTTTGAAGCCGTGATTTGTATAACCCCAACACTTGTTCATTAAACTTTATTCATTTATGAAACATGTATTGATATTTACCATATGCCAAACACTGTTCTTCACGCTAAAATCCAGTTTACATTAAAGTCAAAATCGGTATCCCTCTTGGGAGAAGGGAGAGAGACCTTGTGCAAATATACGCATAGCACATCAACTTTGGAAGTCCTGTAAAGATGAATACAATAGATTAAAGGGAACAAAGAGTGATGGGCTTTGTGGGGCTTCCGTGGTTTTATAGCTGTCAGGGAACACCTCACTGAGACTTGATGATCTGCTGGAGGCAGCGAGCCATCGGTGTATCTAGGGAAAGATCATTTCACATGAAGGCAATGGCCAGCATAAGGCCTTAAGATAGGATATGAGGTCTGAGAAAGAGCTAGGACCAGGTAACTCAGGGTCTTATAGTCAGTGAGAATTTGTTTTATCATGAGAACAATGTAAATAAAACCTTGGGTGTGTTTCGGCAGAGGAATTACAACTGGATTTAAAAAGGATTACTCTCACTGTCTCTTAAGCAATGAGTCCAGTATTACAACGTTGGACCTAAAAAGCTTAGAAAATGTGAGTCCTATGAGAGGGATTCAGGCATGCTCACTGCAATGAAACACGGAATCCTGATCAGCATCTTATTATAAAAACAAGCCTGCAAGTCTAGAGTAGCTGGCATAGATGTCCCCTTAGATTCAGTGCAAAAACTCATGTTGAGCCTGGGAATAATCACATTCTGTCTGTAGTTCCAAAACCAGTTTAGAAACAGAGGAGAAGAGTAAATCCAGTTACCTCAGCAATTGAAGTGATTTGTCTTGCAGTAGGAGGGCCTTTTCGTAGAACTGAACCTCAGTTAACTTCTGCTGCAGGTCAGATGGCCATGAGTCTTGGTAATTGCTGTGTAACCAGGAAATTTCTAGCTCTACAATGAACTTGTGTCTTGTACAAAGACGGTAAGGACTGTGCTGCTTGAAGTAATAACTTCTTTCACTATACCTTTGCAGAGCTCAATATCCATCTCTGCAGGCCAAATTTCAAGACCTCTGTTCTGTGTTTCCTATTTTACATATCCACATATTTCAGATACCTCCAATTAGATGTTCAGTTCTTATCACAGTTTCAGTAAGTCCATTATCTTCTCCCCAAAACATATCTATCTTTGTTCCAAATTCCCCTTTCCTAGAATCAACATTGTCATTACCCAAACCTCCAAGACTAGACAGTTTGATATCACTTTAAACAGCTCATTCTTCTTCAGATTCAATACCTAATGCAAAACAAACAAAAAAAAATCAGTTTTTTTTTCCATTTCAAATGATCTGCTAGTTCCTCTGCCTCCACTTTATTCAAGTTTTTATCTGTTTGTATTTAAATATTAAGAGTCTCTTCTCTCTTCCAGCTAAATCCAATCTTTCCCTATTTCAATCCATACTACATACTGTTGCTGGACTCAGTTTAGGAGATGATTTGAGTTATATCATCCCCTTAATCATGAACCTATAATAGCTCGCTATTTTATCTAGCAAGTTAAGTCAAAGTTCTATTGTCTGTATTAAAGAGCTTCTCAGTCTTCATAGTCCCCAAGTACCATCAGACAAAACAAGAGCCTGACAGTAGTTAAATTGTAAAAAACAATTTTATTAAGGAACTCGTGCAATACAAAAAAGAGAGACCTCAGTATGGAACTGAGATCAATTCTAAATACAGCAAAGACAAGGCATTTATAAGCAAGGAGGAAGTTTGGAAGTTAGGGGAATCAGTGGATGTAAAATAACTAAGGGGTACATATAGGAGGTGGATTCTGAGTAAACATACCTAACACAATTCTTACTGAAGATGGGGGTGATCAGATATCACTTGGGAAATGATGGGGATGAGGAATTTGATCATATATCAGGCTTGATCAGATATCAGGGGTGGGAGGATTCTGTACAAACTATCTTACTCCATTTCTTTTTATGCTGCTATTACAAAATACCACAGACTGGGCAATTTATAATGAAGAGAAATTTATCTGGATCCCAGTTCTGGAGGCTGGGAGGTCCAAGAGCGTGGCTCTGGCATCTGGTGAGGGCCTCTGTGCTGTGCATCCCATGGTGGAAAGTGGAAGGGCAAGAGATGGTGAGAGGAAGAGAGCAGGAGGAGGCAAACTCACTTTTATAACAAACCCACTCTTGAAATAACTAATCCAGTGATAAAGACATTAATCCATCTGCTCTTATTAGACCCTCCTCCCAACACTGTTGAGCTAGGGATTAAGTTTTCAACACATGAACTTTGGGGAAAATATTGAAACCATAGCACCAACTTAGTAGGATTCTTGCTAAAACTTGCCAATGCCCAAAGGTCATGGAAGCCCAAAGATTGGGTTGAGAAGAGAGTTCAGAGGAACCTGACTAAATCTTGGTCAAGGAGAACATCTTATCAGTACCTTATCTTATTCCATGTAATTGGTGGAATTTAGCTGAGTTCTTTTCTTTTCAGACCCTCACATATAACACATACCTATGCCTGTCTTTTTTTCTTAAGAGGCTCCTACATGAGTTGCCTATTTCTCCTTCCCATGCACCCAAATCACAGTTTTTGGAGCCCAGCAAAAAAAAAAAAAAAAAAAAAAAAAAAAATCCACGTCTTCATGAACCTTTCATGAAGTCAGCAGTTCCTCATGAGGTTCTTAGATGTCAGGGTTTATTCTTTCAATTGGTGAGCTCTTAGTGAGCACAAACTATACATCAAGCCCTGAGAGAGATACAAACACTATGACACAATCCCCTTAGCAGGGATTTCTAGGTATCCCACCATGTCCATTCTCTCCTTCTGTGATAATAAATCCATTGTAGTTTAGCTACTTATATGTGAGAAAAATAGACGTACAATTTCCAGGTGATGATATTTGACAAAGGAGTGTGCCCTCTACTTTTTATATCCCTCCTTTGTGTTGGATGGAATGGGGACATGTTGTTGAAGCTAGTGTGGTCATCTTGGGCCATGTGGTGGAAGCCATATGAAATAAAAGACATTGGTTTCTGGGTTATTGTGCTCATCATTGCATGGGCATGAGGTAATGCTTGTAAAAGAGTCAGTATGGTAGATGGCACGTATTAATAATTTTTAAAAAGTGGATAATGACAATGTCAATGAAAAGGAGGATGCTGGTGTTTGTGGTGCTGATAACTATGAGGATGATCACGATGCCTTTGCTAACAATATACACCTGGGAATTTCAGCTTTCACTTCCAGCTCTGCAAATAGGCAAGTTTAACAATGGGAAGTGACCTACATTGTATTCAATCTTCCTCAGTGTTTGAGATAGAAAAACTAAAGATACAGCCTTTGTTAGCTCTTTGCTAAGACAACTGATTTGCTTTTGAAAGTGGAATCCAAAAACTAGTAGATAGTGAAAAGGGAGGAACAAGCACTGGAAATAGCTGGGGAAATTAACTTGATCTAATAACAAAGAATTTGACGTTTGGATATTAGACTGAATGACTAAGAAAGGCCTCACAAACTAGGACTAGGGATATGGTTAGTGATTCCTTCTGATGAAAGCTTAGGAGTAATTTAGGGTTTAAAATCAATGGCAGAGTAGAAGATGAGGCTTTTGAGAGGCTAAAATAAAGACTAGATTTTTGTTATTTGCTAATAAATGCTTATATTGGGATTGTTTGAACTTTAATCCACAGAGAGGCTGGACCCTAAGGGGCCACAATTCTTATTAAGGACACAGGTTAAGATATAGAATTTTTTTTTAATGGTGATGCTTACATTTTAATGCTTTAGATTTTTTTATTCACCATATTTATTTTAAATATAAAACATTACTAAACATGCTTTTTTTTATTTTTCAAAAGTAAAGAGCAAATTGTGAAATACTAATCTAAATAAAATGAGATATCAAAAGGATTTAGAAAGAAATATGAAGCAAATTGGCTTGTGTTTATCATAGTATTTTTACATCCATGTGGAGAAGAACGGTATATACTAGAATTGTATAGAATTAATATACATCTGGTCAGTTGTAAGCCGTTATGCAGTAAGAAGCATGATCTGCATGTCTGCTTAATTGCCCAACCCAGCAGTTATATGGGCTGAGATGGCAAACTGAAATAACTTCGTGCATATATGTACTCACCTCACAGTTGAAGAATATTCTATACATTATCACATTTTGCCCTACTTCCCTAAAATCACAGTTGATATAAATATTGTCGGAGATTTCTTTTCAAATGGATTTCCATTAATAGTTTTTGATTAAAAAATACTAATTTTCAGGTTATTATATTATTTAAAATGTACATGTGTGCATGTGTGTATATTGTCCACCTGTATACATATGTATTAGGGGCAGACACTACTATATGCTCTATATACATAATACCTTTTTTGCCCTCATAACAAAGTTATGAGGTGAGTACTAGTAAAATGCCCATTTAACAAATAGGGAAACAGACAGAAAGACTTACCCAAGATCACACAGTAAGAATATCACACAGCTGGGATTTGAATCATTGTTTTCCTTCTGCAAGAAACTTGTTTTTGTTTTTTTTTTTTTTTTTTTGAGTGTTACAAAGTTTAATGACATAAGATCCATCAGCAAACTAGATAATGTATTTTAAGACTCTGAGGATTAAAAAATACATTTCTTTTCTTTTTTTTAATTAATTAATTAATTTTTTTTTAATTTTATTTTGTTGATATACATTGTGGCTGATTATTGTTGCCCATCACCAAAACCTCCCACCCTCCCCCCTCCACCCTCCCCCCAACAATGTCCTTTCTGTTTGCTTATCATATCAACTTCAAGTAATTGTGGTTGTTATATCTTCTTCCCCCTCCTGCTATTGTGTGTGTGTGTGTGTGTGAATTATATATTAATTTTTAGCTCCCACCAATAAGTAAGAACATGTGGTATTTCTCTTTCTGTGCCTGACTTGTTTCACTTAATATAATTCTCTCAAGGTCCATCCATGTTGTTGCAAATGGCAGTATTTCATTCGTTTTTATAGCTGAGTAGTATTCCATTGTGTACATGTACCACATTTTCCGTATCCACTCATCTGATGATGGACATTTGGGCTGGTTCCAACTCTTGGCTATTGTAAAGAGTGCTGCGATGAACATTGGGGAACAGGTATACCTTTGACTTGATGATTTCCATGCCTCTGGGTATATTCCCAACAGTGGTAGATCTATCTGCAATTGTTTGAGGAACCTCCATACCATTTTCCATACAGGCTGCACCATTTTGCAGTCCCACCAACAATGTATGAGAGTTCCTTGTTCTCCACAACCTCACCAGCATTTATCGTTCAGAGTCTTTTGAACTTTAGCCATCCTAACTGGGGTTAGATGGTAACTCAGTGTGGTTTTGATTTGCATTTCCCGGATGCTGAGTGATGTGGAGCATTTTTTCATATGTCTGTTGGCCATTTGTATATCTTCCTTAGAGAGATGCCTGCTTAGCTCTTTTGCCCATTTTTTAATTGGGTTGCTTGTTTTCTTCTTGTAAAGTTGTTTGAGTTCCTTATATATTCTGGATATTAATCCTTTGTCAGATGTATATTTTGCAAATATTTTCTCCCACTCTGTTGGTTGTCTTTTAACTCTGTTAATTGTTTCTTTTGCTGTGCAGAAGCTTTGTAGTTTGATATAATCCCATTTGTTTATTTTTCCTTTGGTTGCCCGTGCTTTTGGGGTCATATTCATGAAGCCTGTGTCCAGTCCTATTTCCTGAAGTGTTTCTCCTATGTTTTCTTTAAGAAGTTTTATTGTTTCAGGGTGTATATTTAAATCCTTAATCCATTTTGAGTTGATTTTAGTATATGGTGAGAGGTATGGGTCTAGTTTCATTCTCCTGCATATGGATATCCAGTTATCCCAGCACCATTTGCTGAAGAGGCAGTCCCTTCACCAGTGAATAGGCTTGGTGCCTTTGTGAAAGATCAGATGGCAGTAAGTGTGTGGGTTGATTTCTGGATTCTCTATTCTATTCCATTGATCGGTGTGTCTGTTTTTATGCCAGTACCATACTGTTTTGGTTATTATAGCTTTGTAGTATAGCTTAAAGTCAGGTAGTGTTATGCCTCCAGCTTTATTTTTTTTGCTCAGCATTGCTTTGGCTATGCGTGGTCTTTTATTGTTCCATATAAATGTCTGAATAGTTTTTTCCATTTCTGAGAAAAATGTCTTTGGAATTTTGATGGGGATTGCATTGAATTTGTATATCACTTTGGGTAGTATGGACATTTTCACTATGTTGATTCTTCCAATCCAAGAGCATGGAATATCTTTCCATCTTCTTGTATCCTCTCTAATTTCTCTCAGCAGTGGTTTGTAGTTCTCATTATAGAGATTTTTCACCTCCTTGGTTAACTCAATTCCTAAGTATTTTATTTTTTTGGTGGCTATTGTAAATGGGCAGGCTTTCTTGATTTCTCGTTCTGCATGTTCACTATTGGAGAAAAGAAATGCTAGTACTTATTTTCTGCCCACAATAATGGAGCTAGCACTGCAGTCTTCTAAGCACTAATCCCAGACTTTAACATGTCAGCAAGTGTCTTAAACACATACAAGGCCAAGCAGACAACATAAACTAGGGAAACAGATATGTGGAAGAAGATGTTAGGATAACATGAAGGAAATTCAAGGACTGATATAAACTGGAGAACCTGTGCCTCTTGGGAAGTCAGCAGCAGATTATGGGTCCACTGTTGCTATATTTCCCACTTTTTAAAGTGAGGTCAGAAATCTTTACTTTCAAGAGAAATTTACCAATTTTTAAATATTGGCACAAAATAATTCTAAATACTCTGGGTCCAAGTAAAACACCTCCTCTTTAGACCAAATCCAGTTCATGGAACAATGGTTTTTAACCTCCACAGTTCATCACGCACTGAGCAAAACTGAAATAACACGGGCAGGAGAAAAGGCTTGGACCTAAATTCTGGCTCCACATTTCCTAACTCTGACCTTGACATATTATTTAACTTCTCTGAACCTCAGTTTCAAGTTAAGAATCATGCCAACCTCATCAGATTACTGTGACGGTTAAATAAAATAATGCATGTAACTTGATTAGCATAGTGTCTCATACATAATGCATGCTTCCATACATGTTTCTAGTTGTTTAATTTATATTCCTACTCCATGTTTCCTTTTTTATTATTATTTGTCATTTCTTTGATTAGGTTAAAGTTTGGGTCAAGGATGGGCTTACATCTAAGCAAGTTGCTTCCTAGTTCATGCCATTC
Source organism: Cynocephalus volans (assembly GCF_027409185.1). Classification (NCBI taxonomy): domain Eukaryota; kingdom Metazoa; phylum Chordata; class Mammalia; order Dermoptera; family Cynocephalidae; genus Cynocephalus; species Cynocephalus volans. Next base: position 17,315,030 of record NC_084468.1, read on the forward strand.
TTAGGGTCAAGATAAAATACAACTTCATTTTAACAGACTATTTTATGACTGACCGAAGCCAGAAATGTTTTTCTTTGTGCTCTTTCTACTGCATTTAACCTAAAGTGCTAATATTCATTAAAAGAAGATTCACTTTAGAGACAATATTCTAAGGCAAATTTTTAGTCACTTTTGTTAACTTCTGTTTGGACAAGTTTTAGGCCTTTTCTGGGAAGAAGGTTTAGATAAGACAGAGGATGAAAGGTTCATGAAACTAGTGGGCATGGGAAAGAGGGTCAGCAGAGGCTTTAGTGGGCATCAAAAGGGCCTCAGCAACACACACCAACTTTCGTTCACTTTCGCAAAGGGCCCCTGTGTTTCCAGTTGTAGTAGTCAGCTGTAGGGCGGTCCCGTTTGTTAGAGCACAGTCTCATAATGCCAGGGCCAGTGGTTCAGATCCCAAAGTAAACAAACAAAAGAATCCAGATGTAAGGATCATCTGGAGAAAGGTAAAACCAGGTGCTCCTGCCTGGCAGGACCTGAGCTGCCAAGCAAATGCAGCAGGGGCCTATGAGGACATTTGAGGCAAGAGAGAGAGATATACCCAGGCTTCTCCCTTTCTCCACTCTTCAGTCTTCCCCCAGGGCTTCCTATGGATGCAACCCAACCAAGAAACCAGCTGCCCTGAGAGCCTCAGACATCCAGCCTGAGGGATCAGCAGCACCCCCAAACTCTTTGATTAAGCCAAGAGCAAATGAAGAACCAAACATGGGTTTGAGGGCAAGCAGGTTAAGGGGGCCACACCAGGAAATTAATTATACACTTCCTGCTAGCACAGTCCATGATGTTCCCTTAGGCTTCTTCCTAAAGTCAGCAACTTTCACTTTTCCATTAGGACGCATCTCTAGTGTGAGCTCCCTAAATGACTGCTTTTAAGGAAGAATTACAACAGCACATAGCAATGGCCTAGAAATTGGAGTCCGAGAAATGTGATACACTCAGAGCTCTTCTGCATACCAGCCAGATGATGTTCCAATGATTTTCTTATATTTTTTGAGCTTCAACTTCTCCCTTTTTGTCACGGAATAGTGATTCCTACATTATTGGGTTGAGTGAGAAGTAAATTGGAAAATACCTGCATAGCACCTAGAAAAGTGTCAGGCCCAGGATAGAGACCCAAGAGATGCTTTGTCTTTTCCCCTTCCCTTTAAGAAGACATTCCATATTCCTTTTCATGTGAAAGATTAATTTTCAATAGCTGTTTTCTCTATTTCCAACAGTGAGAAGTTCCTGTTCTGATAAAGAAAAAAATCCAAAATACTACCAGACTCAGGGTGCCCTTTCTCATGATCTCCCGAGCTAATATCCATATACCACATCTTCAAAACCTCTCATTTCTGTTCTTTCTGTCATTTATACTCCCAGCCACTTCAAGTGTCTTTCCTGCTGCCATTTAAGTTATCTTATCACTTAGCTGTCTTGCTTCTCCTTAGTGAAACGGTTTTCACAGAAAGCATTAAACTTTTTCTGTCATTCCCTAATGACAACATCAGTAAAAAATGTGGCAAGTTACTGGGAAAGGAATGCAGGAGCTAGGTGTTGCATGAGCATTTTTTCCTTCTGGAAAAAGTATGTAAATTTATATACACACACACACACACACACACACACACACACACACACACACACACAGACATAGAAAGAGAAAGATCTGTTTATAGACAAAATAGTACACAAAAATGTGTTTCCTTCTCTCTCTAAAATCTTTGGCTAAGAAAACCTTCCTACGAGAATTGCTTGTACTATAAAGTTATCAAATATGGAAACACCCAGTCCCTTCTTATCTGTGTTGACCCTCTGTTTCCTAGGAGTGACTAGTATAGGACATTTTCTCAGAGAGTAAGTCAGGCTGACTTTCCCCTTTTCCCCAGCCTGCCTTCATTTCATGTAACAAATATCCAACTGAGTGTGAAAAACAGGCATTTGAAAAATGTTCCTTATATTAAAATATATCCATTTACAGAAATGGAATCTCCTCCATATTTTTATACATTTCTTTTTTCCTGTTTTTTGAACTATGTGTGCTTTTTTTCCCCCTTGTTTTATTTTTTTGCAGAGGTCTTTTGTATTTAAGTTTTTCTTCAGTCCACCTTGAGATTAAATTGATGAAGTGGCTGCTTGCAAAAATCCATTCCCAGGTGTTTAATGGAGCACACAGAGCTTGACAAAGACCAAAGATGCATGCAGCAGCTCTAAATTTCATGGCCCTTGTCCACCTGTTTGACCTCACCCTGTCACTTATCCCCAAGTACCACACCGCATACATACAGAGTTTGTTATCTCTTCCTCATATAATTCAAACTTCCCCCAAACTTGAGACTTTTGTATGTTCTATTCCCTCTGCTGGGAATACATTTCCCCTATAGCTTTATATGCCACCCCACTTTGTCATCAGTTCTCAGTCCAAATATCACCTCCTCAAAGAGGCCTTCATGAAGCACACAGTCTAAAGTAACCCCATCACACCATCCATTCTTCAACCCAATGCTCTCATTACATCATCTTCAGAGCAATTGTGTGGGATCATCTTGTTCATTCATTGAGAGTTGTTCTGCACTCACTGCAATATAAGTGCCTAGGAGCAAAAAACAGTACTTGTATGCTGCACCCTTGTGGCATACAGACATAGTAGATGATCATTCAGTGACCACAGAATGAATGAATGATTGAGTAAAATCACTCAATGATGCCATCTGTAGCCAGAGAATGTGATCTCATGGAGGCTGATTACTGGGTCTTGTTCACTATCTGTCCCCAATGCCTAGCACAATACACATGGTAATCGAGTATCTACTATGTGTCGGGTACCATGCTGGGTGAAAGTGATACACAATTAGGCAATTGAGGTACAAACCCTGCCCTCATAGAACTTGTAGTGTTTAGTAGGAGCCAGGCAATTAAACAAGCAATTACATTACCCACTGGTAAGTGCTCCACTATGACAAGTACAGGGTCTTTTGAGATGTTACAACACGGGAAGCTGATAGTCTGCTGAAAGTTGGCAGGGAAGGATTGAATAAAGGGAGGAAAGGACAGAGAGAGGAATAAAGGGAAAGAGACAATAAAGAGAGGATGAAAGAAAGAAAGAAGACAGGCCTCCTTTATGTACTCCCTACACGAATCTATGATTAGAGGATGCAGTGAATTGAATGTCCCCCCATTGAGGTTTAATCCCTACTGTAATTGCTGAGGGTGGGAAACCTTAGCATGATAATTGAAAGGTGGGGCCTTGAGGAGGTGATTAAGTCAATGGTTTAATGGTGGTGGTGGGCATGGTCCTGAGGGCTTTAAGAGGAGAGGGCATGAGGAGCTCCCTTCTTTCTGCTTTCACCATCTCACAATGTGATACCCTGTGTTGTTGAAGCCACCACCAAGGAAGGCCTTTCTTTGCCAGACATGTTCCCTGGCCTTTGGACTTCCCAGCCTCAGAAAATGTAAGCAATAAATTTTGTTTTGTTACAAATTACCCAGTCTTAGGTATTTTGTTATAAGCAATAGAAACAGACTAATACAGAGGATATCATTCCATTCTCAAAATACCCTTGAAAATAATCATTACCCAATTCATAGATGTGGAATGTGAGGCTCTTGCTAGCTAATTCTCTTGCCCATGGTTTCACAAGTTAACTGATAGAGCTAGGACCAGCACCAGACTTCCAAGACTACTGTTCAAACCTTCTATCTCAGTATCTTCCTGCCCACAATGCCTCAATAAACAGTCTGGCTATCGTAAAGAAAGATTCCTAGAATCACGGCATTGCTGGGGACGTTGGAGAGAATTTTAGTTAAAGGAAAGATCTCAAGATAAATAATCTTGCAAAAATGACATGACCAGTGCTGTGGATTGAATATCTCCCCAAAGGATTGAAGCTTAAATTGTGTTTCCCAAGGTACTGAAAACTTGGCCTGCACTGTGACAGTCTTGAGAGGGTGGGAAACCCTATTGTGATAATTGAAAGGTGGGGCCTTGGGGAGGTGATTGGATTATAAGGGCCATGCCCTAGTTCATGGGCTTGGTTCTGAGGGCTTTAAAAGGAGAGCACAAGAGAATCTCTCCTGTCTGTCCCACCATTTCACAATGTGATACCCTGTATCACCAAAGTCACCACCAACGGAAGCTCTCATCAGATGTGCTCCCTGGACTTTGGACTTCTCAGCTTCTGAAACCATGAGAAATAAATTTTCATTTTTTTATAAATCACCCAGTTCCAGATATTTCGTTATAAGTAACAGAGTGTGTGACTAATACAGACTTATAACAAATACTTGAAAATGTGGAAGAGGCTTTGGAACTGGTTGTTGAGGAGAGGCTAGAAGAATTTGAAGGAGCAAGCTAGAAAAAGCCTAGATGCTGGTGGGAGTTTAGAAGACAAGAAAACTAGGGAAATTCTGGAATTTCTTAGAGACTGGTTAAATAGTGGTGAACAAAATGCTGATTGAAATATGGGCAGTAAAGGCCATTCTGAGAAAACCTCAGATGTAAATGAAAGGGGACTTATTGGAAACTGGGGCAATGATCACCCTCGTTATGAACTGGCAAGGAGCTTGACTGCATTCTTTTTATGCCCAAAAGTTTTACAGTATGTGGAACTTCAAAGTGCTGAATGAGAGTATTTGGCAGCAGAAATTTCTAAGCAGCAAAGCATTAAGGAAGTTGTATGGCTACTTTCAACAGCCTACACTGAGTTATGGCATAAAAGGCATGAAGTAAAGCCAGAATTTATAATTCAAAAGAAAGTAGAGAGCAAAAAATTGGAAAACTCTCAGGTTAGCCACAAAAGCAAGGGTGTAGCCCAACAGCCCTTTGCTGAGGAGGTTAGTACAGAAGAAAGGGATTATCAAGAGAAGGGAAAAAAGACTTTCAAGGCATTTCAGAGACGTTGGAGGCTGTGTCTTCTATTACAAGCCCGGAGGCCTAGGGAGACAAAATGGTCTTGAGTGCTCTCCTCTGCACAGGCTAGCTGCCCAGGGCCACCTCAGGAAGATGCTTCCAGCACCAGCACCCAGGCCCCTTTGGTTGCTCCAGCTGTGGCTACATTGGCCCCAGGTGTGGCTGGACCTGCAGCTTTGGAAGCTACAAGCCAGAAGCCTTGGCAGTATCCATGTGGTATTATGTCTGCATGCTGACAGAATGCCAGAGCTGTGGAGGCTTAGGACCCTCCAACCTGATTTCAAGGGAGGTATGGAAAAGCCTGGTGACTCAGGGAGAGGTCTTGTCATAGGGGTGGAGTCACCGCAGACAGCCTTGACTAGAGCAATGAGAAACGGAAATGTGGAATCAGAGTTGTAGCAGAAAACCCCCATCAGCACCATGCCTAGTGGAGCTGTGACAGCAGGACCATCATGAAGACCCCAGATCTGTACAGCTACCAGTGTGTATGCCAGCCTGTGAGAACAGTCCCCTATGTTGGGACTTGGGTACCCAATCCCCACACCAGCCTGGAGAAGAGGTCAAATATGGAGTCAAGGTACACTACTCTCCAACATTGAGATCTGATGCCTGCCCTGCTGGATTGTGGACTTGTTTAGGAGCTGTTACCCCCTTTTTTGTGGCCTTTTTCTCCCTCTTTTGAGAGAGAATATGTAACCCATATTTCTCCCACCATTGTATCTTGGAAATAGATAACTTGTATTGATTTCACAGATGGGAACTCGAACTTTGAACTTTTGAGGAAATGAGTGAAGATGTTGGGGATGAAATGAATATATTTTTATGTTAAGAGGACATGAGTTTTGGTGGGCCAGGGGCAGACTGATGTGATTGAATGTTCCCCCCCAAATTCATCGAAGCTTAAATTGTGTCCCCCAAAGTTCCATGTATTGGAAACTTGACCCCCACCCCCATGACAGTATTGAGATATTTTGTTATAAGCAACAGAAATGGACTAATACAACCAGGTAGAGGGATCAATTCTATTTTGTACTGGAGTCTTTTGTTGGTACAAGTACAAAAGAGAAATCATTACGACCAGGGCAGGCATTGCTCCTGTGTCTTGTAACACAAGCAAGGGGAGAAGACTTCTCTGCTGTCAGTATGAGTACAACCTGACTTCCCTCTGCCTTTGTCCTTGAATTTGACCACCTGTTAAGACTACCAATCTCTCTTAAAATGTTTGGGAGGCTCCTGTGAGCTGTTAATAATAGTAAGCAACATTTTGCAAGAGAAACTTGGATGAGCTAGGAACTGCTCATTGTACCTCATGTGCCACTGCCTAAATTATCTTCTCAAAAATCCTATGTGGTCAGTCCCAGTTTTATCCTCATTTCACAGGGAAAGAGACTGATGCTTCAGAATATTATCTCTTAAAATTTTAATGGTTTGTAAGTGGCAAAGTTAGGCTTCAAGCCCAGGTCTATCTGAATGCAAAACCCATAGGCCAACCCCCTAGAATTTGCCTCCCTCCCTACTACTAAAAAAGTACAGCTAAGTGGATTTTAGAGCAATTCCAGACAGAGATCTGGGAAGTAGGAAGGCCTGAGTATGTAGGTGAGGGCAGAAAATGGGGCACCATTAAGTGGAGGAAAAGGCAAAGGTCCCTTGTTTCCCTACACATTCCACATACTTGACATGTTTGCCAGAGAGATGTCCTATCAATTTTACAAAGGCCTACTTGGGTTCTATATGTACTTGCAGTTTTATGTTCTATGTTACTTAAAATGGCCTTTAGTAGGAAATAGTTTCCAAATGATGGTCTTTAAGATAAGATGATCGATAATCATCACTATTCTCACCAGTAACAATTAGCGTTTATGTAGGACTCTGCAGGTGATCCAGTCTCCCCAGGGCCTTCGCTCACTGAGACGGTGTGGCTCATTCCACAGCTGAGGGAGCAGAAGTAACAAGCCAAGTGACCGTCCAGAACATTATCTCTGAAGTCAGACCCATATGGATTCAGATGATAGCTGGCTATGCATTCTGGGCAAGCAACTCAATTTCTCTGAAGGTCAGCCCTCTCAGTGAAAAACAGACTTCAGTGCAAGGTTATGTTGACGTCTGAGTACCTGAGAAATAATCCATGCACAGAAGTGCTGATTTACTTTGATTTAACCCTGTGTGTGTCTGTCTCTCTTTCTCTCTCTCTCTCTCTCTCTCACACACACACACACACGCACACGCGCACGCACACGCGCACGCGCACGCGCACACGCACACGCACACGCACACGCACACGCACACACACTCAGGGCAGATCTAGGCTTCACACACAGGTCTTCAAACTTCAAAACCTATATGTTTACCACTGCTCCATTTTTAATTTAAATCAAGAAGTTGCCCAACATTCGTTGATATACAATGTTTCTGGGGAAAAAAAAGTAAGGAAGTGCTCTACTTCTTTGTTGCTTCTTCCAGAATCTTGGCTAATTTCTCCAACGGGGTCAGATAAAGGGAACAACCCATACCTACAAATTCTAGTTTTTGGAAAGCATTCATTGTTCTTGAATCTTAGAGCTGACAGAGACCTCAAAGTCAAATTCAAACATTTCATCCTATGGAAGAAAGAACTGAAATTCAGAAAGATGGAGTAACTTGACTTGATCTCAGTTATATCTTTTGAAATGCATAATTAAATTGTATACGATCTCTAGGTTTTTGTCACATGTATTAAATTTGCCGTTTTTCTTTCTTCTGGCATTATTTATGAAATTGAACTGTGATAAATATGCTTTGGCTTCATTATACCTACACATATTAATGCATCTGAAGGAAATTTTATATTCAGGCCCTATTAGTGCACAATGTAAATTGGAAACAGATTCTAAATGGCCAGCTACTAAATTTTTAAAAAACATGATAGGCCCAGTGGAAGCAGGCAGCTGCGTTGACATTCTTCCTAGGGCAAAGGAAAAGCACAACTACTAAGAAAAAATGTACTGATTTCTGGTATGGTGTTTCTCCATCACCAGATTTATTGACCTGCAAGAGAAGTCAGTGGCTGTTTTGCCCCAGTCGATATTAATTTCTAGGGTCAATAAATCCTGGTAATGAATGGAGAATGTGAGTCAATGTGTGCTCATTAGATGTGTTCACAAAATGTGCCACGTATAAAATAAGCAAATAATAATCAATCAGCCTTATCAATGTTTAAATATTATTTCTGACATCTTTTTGAACCTATTTTTTTCTTTCTTTGTTTTTCTTTTGGAAGTTACTTTACATGAGGAAAAATAAACTCACCTTGGAAAGTTAAAGCTGCTCCCCACATAATGGTTGCCTCTGTCTTCTGAAGGTCTTTCTTTTAATGTCTCCCTTTGCTGTTCCCAGGACAGGGCTTGCAGCCCTGTGGAAGAAAGATAATCACCCATTCTGCAAATGGATTTTGCTGCCACCAGCCTTATAAGCTAATGGCCTCTCTCCTCTTCAGTCAGAGGGGAAATGGCAAATGACCACCCAAAACAGGTAACAATGAGCACATCTGATAATTATGCCCATGCAAAGGAGCACACACAAATCTTTTGTAAGCATACATCTAGAAGATACGTAGAAAACTAGGTGAAAAACAATATTTAAAAATATTATTGAGAATCTGCAAGCTCAAATGCTGAACTGTGAAGCAGGCATTCTGCCAGACATTTTACCTGCATTTTTTCTAATCTTCTAAAACAATTCAAAGTATCTTCATTTTCCCAATTAGGAAACTACAAGTAGGTAAGCTTAATAACTTTCTCAAGACTGCTATTCTATGGAAATCCAAAGCCCTGGTTCTTTCCATATTATCCTGCTTCATCTTTTATAGCAAGAGCTCGAATACAGAGAGCGAGCAAAATTCCTAAAAAGGTGAAGGTGCTCTATAAGCTAAGTTATATTTATAAGCGGCAACAGCTATATCACTAAGGAATTTTTATATCTTGTGTCCATTTTGAGAAATTTGTCTTTCAAGTGAATTTTTAAATCACTAAACTATCATGTTGTTGATTAGGTAAAAATAAGTTATTTTAATGTTTTTTTACTTATGTTTTTTATTTCACTTTATTCCAAAATGAGAGCCTATTTTATAAACCAACAAAGTTTATATTTCCTCCAAATCATTGAATAAATGTCTGATGACATTTGAGAGATGGGGAGAAAGTAGAGAAGAAGGTTAAAAAATAAAAACATTTTTGCTATGGCAGTTACATTAAACTATAGAAAAGAAAGAAGTTATAAAAATCCATGTACATTTTCAGACCAATCATGATCATGTTAAATAAATATGACACCCATTTTGTGTTAAATTTTCGAAATCTTGTTTCAAATAAGTGTCACAACGGATGCAATTTCCTGAGTTCTGCCTTATGCACAATATAAAACAGGGTTTGCTCACACACTTCCAAAGTAACTGACAAAGCTAATGAGCTTAGCCACGTGAAATAAGCCAAAGGAAGCTGCTGCGTTCAAGATGCAGTCGTATCACTAAATCATCTAAACCAGTTAGTAAATGAGCTCCATCATCCAAAATCCTGCACATCCTACTATATGTTCTTCATCTGTGCACTAATTTCATTTCATGTGACTCTGACATAGAAACGGTTGGTGAGAAAGACCTCTTTCTGAGGTGTTCTGGCTTATGTTTTCGTTCATGAATTCGATCACTGTAAAAATGTGTATGAGAGAGGGGGAAAGAGAGAGAGAAAAATAGTAGAGAATATCAGTGTGAAAGAAAAAAAAAAAAAAACCCTAGACATCCAATCACCGCATTGTTTTCTCAAGAAAGGAAGGTAATACAAAGATACTTTAAAAAGTAAGCAGAAAAGTAGAATTGAAAGATTACATGTCTTTCCATGAACTTTTTTGAAGTACTCCCATGGGAGAGTTTGGGAAGATAATAAGCGTGAGTTCCTTTACTCCTTCCTCAAAATAAGAAGTGAGACACTTAGAGCTGTATCTCAGCACATCACTGCATGGTAAGTTCACTGGTGCTAGATTCCAAGCCTCAAGTTGTCCTGAGAGAGAAGAAAGCAGCCAGAGCAGGCCACTCTGCCCCCGCGAGTGTTTGGGACTGGTTAGGCTCCTAAGGGGGCTGTTTCCTTAGGAGCTTCTGGGTGGCCTTCTGAGGATCTCTGCGTAGATCACGTTGCAGTAATTCAGTCCTTGACTGTTTATGTTTTGGACCAACTCCCAATTTCAATAATACAGTGAGAAAAATGCCACAACTTGTAGGCATGAGTGCTTGAATTCCAAACCTATGGCAGCCAGTTTTTGATCCATGTTACTTAACCTAGATTTTCATTCATATTTAATTAGCTTCTCTGTGTATATTTATCCATATATCTAAGTAAGAAGGTGCACGGAGCTAAATACACACACACACACACACACACACACACACACACACACACGGAGTTTTTTTCATTGATCTGATATTTACATATGTAGAAATACACACTGATTAGTATCAGGATGCTGTAAAGCACAAACACATGCACATAATTACTATATTCTTTTTTTTGATTGCAGTGAGGAACACTGTTCCTTTTGGGTCTCTTCCTTACCAGCAGCTACATCCTTTCCAGCAGCCAGCTGTAAGATTTACTGTCTAACCTTGGAGTCCATTATCTATCCCTTGACCTGCTTCAGAATTTATATCTTAATTTCTCATGATCTTCCTGCTTTATGTTACTGTTCTTTATTTCACTAAATGCCAGAAATCATCCAATCTTACAATATAACAAAATGTGTTATATTTCTGAAATCTGGGGGTGAGTTTACGAAAGAATACTAAGAATTCCTCCATTTCCGTCGTTAGTTTATTCCCTTACAGAACAACAAAAAAAGCCAGCTGAAAAGCATTCCAATCTCATCTAATTCATCTCCTTTCATATTCACTTGTGAAAATGTACACAGTTTTAGGAATTGTAATATGAAAAACACAGAGGGGGGAAAGTGTTTTTATAACAGCCCCACCCTAAAATGGTTTCTGCTTTCTGCCCTATACACTACGTAGTAAATCTGAATTTTTTTTTTTTTTGCAAGGCATCGCTATTTATTTAGCAAATATACATAGAGAACGTATTAAATTAAACAGGGATCTAAATTGTATTATGAATAATATAGCAGCACATATGGGAATTGAGTGCAAACAGGGACCTCTTTTCTTTCCATATTTATTTTTGTTGTTGTGAATTTTAAATGTATGAGACCAAAATGATAAAGATACAAATCATAAAGATACAAATAAGTGTTGATTAATTTATCAGTTCTGGGTGTTACCAAGCTTTTGAATTGACCTCTATTTATTTATTTGTTTGTTTGTTTGTTTATTGCCTGTGGAGTTGGAGTAAATTTACCAATTTGAAACTATTGAATAAATTTGAAGACTTATACAATCAATAAAGTCAACTGTTAACTTGCTCAAATAATCCCAATGCACTTAGTCATGTGAAAAGGCAACATTGTGCTCTGTCAGCACTCAGTGTTCTGTGCCCGTACCCGGCGTACACTGAGCCACTCTTACCTGGAGCAGTCTTACCAAAGTTTTTGTCCTGCCTTACTTTGCATTTCAGTGTTGTATTGCTGTCATTCCTCCAATTGGAATAGAATAAAAATGATGTGGTGATGGAGTAAAAAGAAAACTAGAGAAAACCCCAGATTCTAATGACAGTTTAGTTTCTTGTTCAAACAAGGACTTTGGACAGGCTTTTAACCTCTAAAGTCTGAGTTTTCTCATCAGTAAAAGGACATACTAATTTACCAAATAGGATCCTTAAGGAAATAACAAGTCATTTTTTCTATAACTCATCAGAGCTATATTAATTCTAAATTAGCAAGTGTTATGGGCTGAACTATGTCCCCCCAAAATTTATGTGTTGATGTCCTAACCCCAAGTACCTCAGAACGTAACTATATTTGGAGATAGGGTTTTTAAAAAGGTAAGTAAGGTAAAATGAGGTCATACATGTGGGCCAGTGTGACTGGTGTCCTTATAAGAAGAGGAGATTAGGACACAGGTACACACAGAGAGAAGACCATGTGAAGACACAGTAAGAAGGTGGGCATCTGCAAGCCACAGAGAGAGCACTCAGAAGAAATCAAGTCTGCCCCTGCCAACACATTGATCATGAAATTCTAGAGTCCAAAATCATCAGAAAATAAATTTCTGTTGTTTAAGGCACTGTATTAGTCCATCTCTGTCACTTATAATGTAAATACCTGAAACTGACAAGTTTGTAAAGAAACAATATTTATTGCTTGCAGTTTCACAGTCTGGGAAGTCCAAAGTCCAGGGAACACATCTGGTGAGGGCCTTCTTTTGTGGGTGGTGACAGCAATGCAGGGTGTCACATGGTGGATGGCGGAACAGAGAGAGAGATAGCTTCTCACATGCTCTCTTTTTAAAGCCATCAGAACCCTACCCATGACCACCATTACACCATTAAAGAGATTAATCCACTTACTATGGCATGGTCCTCACCATCTAATCACCTCTTTAAGGCCCTACTTTTCAATTACCATAATAGGATTTCCCACCCTCTTAACACTGTCAGTGGGGAATACGCTTGTAACACATAAAACTTGGGAGACACTATTCAATCAATATCAGCCACCAAACCTGCAAAATCTGTAGTATTTATTAGGGCAGCCCTAGCAAACTAACACTGAAAGTATAATCAAAGGTGAAGCAACTGTTTTCAGTATCAGCATTAATCCTTTTGACCATCATTTAATCCCCCCTTCAACCAATCCAAACCCACCCCCCAGATGAAGCACAAAACACACACGTACATATGCCCCTAAGGGCAAAATGTCTATTCCCTCTATTTACACACAGCTAAGGATCATTCTCATCTGAATGTCACAGCTAGAAGATGAGTTCGAGCGTTAGTCAGAATTTTAGTTACATTACTAATCTAATCTTAGGAGTGGCTGCTTAAGAACACACTCCATAATCCTGCACAAGTAGCACAAAACTGAACACAGTCTCTGATTTATCCATTAGATAGTAACCAGTTAGGAAAGGAGATTTTAACTACTGAAAAAAATTCATTAATGTGTTTTGAAAGAATTTCAATTTTCCCTAACTGTTTCTCGTTCACATTTCTTCTTAACAGTAATTTCCATTATTAATGGAAGCTCAGTAATGTTGCACTTTTACACACAGAAAAAATTACCTGCTAGTTTTCCATCCCACAGAAGGTCTGTAAAATTTTGTCTTTAACTGTAATTTTATTGCTATATTTCTTTGAAAAGAATGCAGGGGAAAGTGTGCTAAAAAGATTAAGGAAATTAAGATGTTCAGTAGACTCATAAGGCACCCTTGGGAAACCTCTATTGCTTAATCTTGCATACTTATTGTTAAAATGTTTTTATAATGTAAAAAATTACAAGCCTGGGGTTCAGTATTATAAGCCTTACCATGAGATTTTCATAAAAGAGATCTAGGGATAATTCACTGCAAATAAGCAAAGTAAAGATACTTGCAAATGACTCACTTATCCATTCAACTTTTATCAAGAAATTACTGAGCACAATTGGCTCTAGGTAGCATAGGGAATTGGTTCAAGGGCTTCTCATACCAAAATCTATGGATGCTCAAGTTCCTGATGTAAAATGGTAAATGTATTGCTATACTATTGTATTGTTTAGGGGATAATGACAAAAAAAAGTTTGTGCATGTTCAGTACAGATGCAATCTTTTTTTGGAATATTTTCAGTCCTCTGTTGATTAAATCCACAGATGAAGAACCCATGGATATAGAGGGCAACTGTACTAGATAGTATGAGCTTCAAAGGCTTTGTATGTTTTTCCTTGTTCAGCTATCTTTTTGCTTTTCCACAGTTCCTCTGTTAAAAGAATTTCCTTTTTTTCTCATCACAAAAAATCCTCCCCCAACTTGATGGGTCCCAGGCCTGGCCAATGAGAGCACTTCGTTCATTTGACAATAATAATTGGTACAGAAATGAACAAGTTGGGCCAGTCAGAGGCCCCTGAGGATTATGTTGAACTTGATTTGCAAGGTTAATTTAAACCTAAACCTGTTGGATATCTTCAACATTAGGTTGGGATAGTATGCCTGAGATCACACCGTCAGAGAAGAAAAAAACATAGCCAAGACATGGAAATCACAGATAGCATTCTTTTACCTTCCTAGACCCAGCTAGAACTAATGCTAATTCCTTATTCCGGGAGCCACACATTCTTTTCTTTTTCTTTTTTCTTTTTTGTTTAATTGTATGTTTGCATTAAAAATATGTTGGACAAGCATAACTCATGAACTGAAATTGTAAAGCAACCTTTTTTTCCCCCCACTATATCTTAAAACTCACTCGATGGAGAAAGTTTTTGCTTTGTCCTTGGAAGATAATTCAGGTTATGTCATGACTTTTTTGATCATTCTTAGGTAATAACATGTTCACTTTAAGTGAACAAATTCATTCTTGGTTCAATAATGTAAAATGTCCAGCTCTACGAGGGTATTTCAAAAAGTTCATGGAAAAACAGAATCGAAAGACAATACAAATTTTTCCAAGAACTTTTTTGAAGTATCTTCATAGATAGTAATCAAAACCTTGCCATTAATGTAAAGGTCCCCCTTCTTCAGCTAGGGCCTCCTGCAGGCTGAGAGACAGGGAATGTAACTGAAGTCTTCTCATAACAGCCAGACGCCTTCACGCTCTCTTGGCATGGGGTGTGTTTAGTGCTCTTTCTCTTGTGAGAATTTGTGTGGGTGATTCACAGCCTCCTTCTTCCCTTCATCGTTTGGCCTCCTGCCTTGGAACTTAAATCATCCTTAACCCTGATGATTTACTTTTCTAGAGCTTGTTGTCATTTTTTTCATTGTTGTTAAATCCAGTGATTCCCTCACCTTCTCTGGGCTGCAGCCCATTTGCCCGTCGAGGAAGTCCTATTGGTCAGAATCTGATATGACCCCACAGGCGTCCACAGGAAACCCTACTGCACGCTTTGCCACACTCTGGGAATGCAGGCTGATCCCAAATCTGTCACCTCTCCTTTGGCTTGTCCATTGGCAGCTCTCCAAACCTCGTTTTATCCCTTCACATTCTCAGGCTGGAGTCTTCCACAAGACCGCTGTGGTGTCACCTACAGAAGACATGCCTCAAGCTTTCCAAGTGTGTTTACTAGGCTTGTCATGAGGCTCATCTGTAGGGTGACAAACTGTCTTAGTTTGCCCAGGACTGTCCTAGTTTTACCACTGAAAGTCCCCTGCCCTGGGAAACTCTACAGTCTGGGAAAACCAAGAGAGGTAGTCACACTAACTCTCCCTTTTGGAGGTAGGGGCTAGGTTTTGCAGCATAGCTCTCTCCAAATAAATATCGAAAAATCTTTCAGATTTTTTACCCTTAATAGCCCAAAGGGATTTAAGAGTTGTATAATTGTCTCATAATCACCCTCCTTTTCAAGTTCAAATAGATGGTCAGTCTCACCTTTCATTTTGACAGTGTTATACTTTTTAAAAAATTTTTGTTTTCTTTTCCCAACCAACCAAAATATGCGTGCTTGCTATAACCAGACACAGTGTGTTTTCTCACACGTACGAAATTACAAGTGAGGTCCTTGGAACAGCAGCACCAGCATCACCTAGCATCACCAGGGACCCTGTTAAGAATGTAAGTTCTGGGCCCCCTTCAAAGACCTACTGAATCAAAGACTTTGGGGTTGAGGCATGTATTTTAATATTCCCTCCAGAGGACCAGAAATGAGCTAAGGTACGAGAACCACTGGTCTCCAATTTTTGGTTCTCAAATCTGGCTAATATTAGAATCACTTGGGTACTTTTTAAAACCAAATTCTGGGTCCAAGAAATTCAGTTTCATTAGTATCTGTTGGGGTTCAGGTGGAAGTAGAACTTTTTAAAAAATTTTTTAATTGACACAAAATTGTACATATTTATGAAGTAAAATGTGATGTTTCAAAACATGTATACATTGTGTAATGATCAAATCAGAGTAATTAGTGAATCTATCACCTAAAACATTTATTATTTCTTTGTGGTGAGAACATTCAACATTCTATCTTCTATCTATTTTGAAATATATAATACATTCAACAAGCAAGATTGTAGACAAGTGGTTCAAAATGTTGGCTACTCAGAATCAAACACATAGCCAAGATTTTGCACCACTTCTCTACAATTTATTTCTTGTTGAATCTCTTCATTAGAGTGTAGAACTGTTAACTGTTTCGGAGCAGTAAGACTTAAAGATTGTTGAATTTTTTTACTTCAAGTCAGCCCTTATGTATGTTTAATTATACATAAGAAAAGTATTCTAGTCCACTCAATCTGTTTCCTCACTGCTAAATTCCACTATATTTTCCATTTCTTTATATTCATTTTTTAAAAACTTTGTGAAATTTCAACTTAAAGAGAAGGCTATCAAAATTCAGAATTAGGGTTTATTTTTATTTGTGTATGGTTTTTGTCTGTCAAGTTCAGGGGGCCCAAAGATATCTGTCAATGAGCAGCCAAATTTGGAAATGCATTCACATATGTTTGCTTGATGCCATGACGATGTACACTGAGGAATTAAAAATGGATGATATTTATTTTACTAGACTGCAAATCTTGTAACAACCTACAGTGTATATGTTACAAGTGATATGTGGAAATATGATCATTTGCAAATAGGTACATTAATCTGAAAATGACCACATCAACCCAGCATCAGTCAGGGCTCCTCAAAACCATTAAGACTATTAGTTTTGACCAGAGATAAGCAGAATAAACAAATTCTTCCTGAACTAGAGTCAGTTCTGCTATCTTTCAAAGTTATCCAAAGAACGTTCACGAAACCCAAAGATTTCACTGATGTTTTGCTTTCTTATTGTTTTGCTTACTCTGCTCCTTCTACTTCAGAGGAACTTAACGTTTGCATTGAAAGAGCAGCTTTTTGCTGAGACTGTCCTTCCTCTGGTTGACTTTGGGGAAAAAAAAAAAAGAGCTTAAAAGATTCTTGGGATTTGGGCTGTGATAATTTGGCCTTGTGCAAAGAGATAAACCACATTTTAGCTGGAGGCAATTTAGATTAAAACCAAAGTCAGAATAAAAGAACCTGAATTATTCAAACAAATGGGAAAGTTAACTCTATTTTTTAATCTATCACTTTAAGCATGACTGAGAAGCTTGGCCCATCCTAAAGTAAAAGTTAAAATATACCTGATAAGAACCCCTGATTTTGCTTTGAATTCAAAGATGCAAACCACAATGTAAAAACAACAACTATAGGGAGGATTGATGTCTAGTATTCTCTTTATGGTTTGCCAAATTTTGGTTCTTTTGATTTTTTTTAATTATGTGAGGAGTTAAACAGACACCATAAAAACCTTTCTATGTGATATATTTCAACTAAAAATTAATTTTAAATGAGTTTACAAGCTAAAAGGAAACTATGTATCTGACAAGTTTAAAATATTTAATCTCATTTACCATTTAAAGCCCTACTAGTAATTCTTCAAGACACCTTGCTAAATTTTACAGATCTACATCATGGCTCTTAAAATAATTCATTGAAGTGTTCAGAGTCATGGATCACATTGATCTTTCTCATGGAACTGGATCAGGTCAATTCTCCCCTGCTAGTCCCTATACCTACTATGGGGGGGGAACAAACAAACAAACATAAACAATTGAATAGAAACTTTATACAAACATAAATATACTCATTATATTAAAAGCAAAATAGTTATTTTATAACAGTGCAGAAAGAATATTTTATCCATACAGCTAAGTAGTATTCCAAATGGGTAACTCACTGAAATGACACCATAAAATGACCCAAAAGGTAAAAGCCATTTCTAAAATGTTAACGAAGAGTTATGGGACTCCACCTATGGCATCCTGAAGAGCAAGGCAGATAGAGGAGAGAATGTGCAATAACTTTCAAGAAGAATCAAGGCATGTAGCCTGATATTCTACCCTGTGGGCTGGAACTTAAAACCCATTAATCTCACGCAGGATGAAAGAGAAAGAAGTAGCCTTTTTGTTAAGAGGCAAAAGGGAGAGGGTTCTCTCTCTTTAAAATCCAGAAATTCTGTGGATATGCCCCTTGGAGCCAGAGTGAGGCTAATTAGGCTATTTACATGAAACCCATGATGGAGCATGATATGTAATAACATCGTTTTGACAGATCATTAGGAGATAAATCACTCCAGCTACAGAGCTACTGTATCTTAGAGATACGATGCAAATACTGTTGACAGCATTTACAATTGCACCTATTCATTTAATTTTTCATTTAACAGAAAAGAAAGCAGAAGGCAAATTTGTGCACCAGCCAATCCAGCCTGCAAATTCTGGCAAGGGTTGAGCTTGGGCACACACCAATCTTGCGTGAAATAAGACTCTGCTTCTCATTTATAGGGAACATTGAAAAGTTATAAAATATAATATGTGGTTTAGGGTCTTTTCTTGTTAACTGATGGTAAATACTAGCCTTTGGCTTATGTGGGAAATACCAATACATGTTTATGGTCTTCAAAGGGTTGCCCAGACATTGCTACAGAGGCGGCCTTTTAAGATTTCTCATTCCTCTTCCAGTTTAACTGTTTAAGTAAAGCTTCTTTATGAATGGTGAGTCTTACTCTAAAGTATTTACCTTTCAATAAAAAAAAAAAAAAGCAAAATAAAAACATCAGAGAAATGGTCTAAGTACATATATGCTATTTTTGAATGTCCTATTCACTGGCACTTATAAAAGAATTAGAAAAATCAGGAACAATGTGGAATTTAATTTTAAGTTAGATGCTAAGGAGTTTAAATATACATTATATGGCACACCTATATTTTCATAGTGAAAAAATCATTTCATATTTCATTCCAAGATAAAATTAAATGGCACCACATTTTGTCTTTCCTTCCAAATTCATGTGTGTGTGTGTGTGTGTGTGTGTGCACGTGTGTGTGTGTGTGTATACATGCATGCACATGTGTGTGCCTGTCAATAAGTTTATTTCTTAAAATTGGTTTTGTACAGTCAATTGATAAGATAGGTGTGTGAATGTGTATGTAATTTGACCTGACTGTTGAAAGAAGTCTTGAAGGATGGTTCTATGTTATTAAATAAGCAAGAAATTCATCATCAGCAATTTGCATAGCTGTGCTGGTACTAACTTCAAGTTAAGTTGGGAAGGATCAAATTATACAACTCTTTTTTGTGTGTGTGTGCTGCTGGTCAGTACAAGGATCTGAACCCTTGACCTTGGCGTTATCAGCAGTGTGATCTAACCATCTAAACAAGTGAGGAACCTGACATTCCTGCATACAACTCTTTCTTACCAATTATTATAGTGTCATATTGAGGAGATCTAGAATACCAGCTTCATTTCTTTAAACTCTATCCCTTAAGATACCACTTTCCTAAATAGCATATTTTTTCTGATTTTTACATATTGACTGTGTGTAAAAGTTTTACACATTGACCATGTTATGTCATTTTTGCCCAAGACATTTAGTAATTTTGTAACATAGTATTACACCTCAAAGGATTACAAATATTAAAATATTACGCTCTATTTTTTCCTCGTATGATTACCCTGGCAACTGTTCTTTAGGATTCCAAATAAAGATGATAAGGCTGAGACTGTAATGGAAACTGAGTCATAGAAAGGATAAGCAACTTGTCCAGGAGCACATCGTATGTGGCAAAAGAAGCTCCTGAAATGGGTTTGAAATCTCTGCTTTGACTGTATACACTATATAGTTTCCAGGATTGGAAAGTGAAGGCACCTAGCTTGCCAAAGGGCTACAAAATTGTGTGTGTGTGTGCACGTACGTGTGCGTGCACGAGTATGTTTAAATCAAGGACTTTTAACTTCTCTAAAAAAATTCTGGACTCCAAGTGTGATGATGGTCAGAGGTTACAGTTTCACTTATGCAAGATAAATGAGTTTTGGGGCTCTGCATACAGGTTAGTACCTTCAGCTAATAATTCTGTACTGTATATTTAAAAATTGCTAAAAGGGTAGAATTTATAGTAAGTGTTCTTACCACAATAATAATAATAATGATGATGATGATGGTGATCAAGGAGGAAGATGATGGTTATGTTTATGGCCTTAGTGGTGGTGACGGTTAAAAGGGTTTATACTTAACCTCAAATTCATAAAAAAAAAAATTAATTAATTAATAAATAAATAATTCTGGTCCTAGAGAAGGGGTTGAAAAGAAAGTGGGCTAATTATAGTTTGCTTTTGTTTTTGTTTTTGTTTTTGCACATAGCACTACCATGATCTCATCCTGCTAGAATTCCTACTTTCCTAGAATTTTTCAATTAATTTTAAACTGACTGCTATGTTTGGATCAGGGAAAAAATAAAAAGTTTTAAGTAGTGTTGCTGAGTCACCAAACTTTTTGTTCCATTTTAGCATGTCTCTCACCCTATGTGTCCAAACAGAATCAGATTACAGAGGGTTTCTTCATCTTCAAATCACAGGGCGGGGAGTGAATAAAAGATCTGGTCACTTTTCACTGAAGTTCTAACAACTTCTAAGACCATTTTATTACATGTTTCCTTATAATTATAGTGAACTAAATAGCAAGAAGGTTGGTTTGTTGAGAAACACTCTAGTAACAATGACTGCCTAAAATCCTCTACCACATACTTGCCAGATTGTTTCAGGTGTTTCCAATGAAGTGGAAGAATTTTGGAATGAGTCTAAGCCTTTCCTTGTTGAAAAGCCTCTGCTAAGTGCCACTGCCAGAATAGAATGGAGTAAGACGCCATGTTCCGCCATTACATCAATCATTAGTGCCTGTGAGTGACTGTCAGTGGCAAGAGATGTCATGGGAGAATGGAGCCAATGTGAAACATGGTGGTGGAGAAGGTAATAGGCAAAATTGAGCAAGGTGGAATATTAGAAAAGTGTAAAGAGACTGTATTTAAAAGAATAGATGCCAAAAATAAATGTTGCAGTGCTTTATTGTCTTGCTTAGGGCTGATAGGATTAGATAAGCAAGTTTTAGAAGGGATCTGTTGTCATTGAGCATATTACCTAACTGAGAGCAAGATCGCCTTCAACATACTGAGCAAAGTGTCAGCCAGATTCTTCTGATTACCTTATGTGACAAGGCAGCTTGAAACCACATGAGGCAATTCAATCTCTCTGTTTCTCCCTCTCTCTACTCTCTCATTCTCTTTTACCTTGGGGAAGCCCTAATTCTACTGAATCCCATTTCCATTGTTTCTGTAGTTATTACCTACTGGTCCTCAAAACCCAGCTCAAGTGCTAGCTCCTAAGTAAACCTGGCTTGGCCTCTCAGTTTGAGGTCTCTCCCCTCTTTTCCCATTACATGTTGGACAAATGCTTGTTTCTCTCTCCTAGGACAAAATCATACCTTCCTTGATTTTTCCCTTCCTAGGACTTAGCAGAAGGCCTTGCACACTAATGCGATTGAGTAAATATTTCTCCAATCAATGAACAAAACATCTGCCATGATGTATCCTCCAATCACTGTGTCTCCTGATTCCTTCAAGAGCTACTGAAAATTAGTTTAATCTCCTACAATAGAATGTTCAACTGCACCTGCTGTTCCATTAGTTTTCTTTCTATGGCATAACCACTTCGGTTCCTTAAGCCAGTGGATTCAAACTTTAGTGCAGACCAGGAGCACCTGAAGGACCTGTTAAAACACCCAATGTCTCACCCTCAGAGCTTTGATTCAGTGTGTCAGGTGGAACTTGAGAATTTGCATTTCCACCACGTTGCCAGATGTTGGTAATACTGCTGGTCTGATGGTCACACTTCGAGAACCGCTACCTTCAATTATTCCTCAACTGACTGGATTTATTCTCCTGCCTGCTCTCTCTAAAATTTCATCCTTTATTCATTAACTAGAACCGAACATAAAATTGGGAATGAAATTGCTCTGAAGATCACACTTAGAGAAACAATGACCTAGCCCCAGTCCTCTGTGTATATGTGTGTGTCTGTGTATGTTTTAAATATGAACTTCCATTAATCCAAATACTTTGAGAATATTTAATGACCTGAACCAATAAACCATTCCTAAGCTTTGTTGAAGTCAATGATGAACTTTCTGGTCAAATGGGTTTTAACATAACCCCATTTCCATTTTATAATAACAATAATATGATAACTTATAAAAACATTCAGAGGCACTTATTCTTATTCAATAGTTATCTAATTAATATTTATTGAATATATTTCCTAGATGCATCCAGCATTTTACTAAACACTAGAGGCAGAACAGTGAATGAGAAGTGACTCCTGTTCTAAAGAAGTTTACATCTTCCTTATTTTCCATTTCAAACTGCAGAGAATTAGAAATATGCTACATTACTTGAATTTACTGTTCTGTGTAGTTTTAGAGTTTTATTTTTGGAATGGGGCAGGTTTAATTCTGACTTTCCATATTATAGTCCTTGGTTTATAAATAAATAGCCATATAATAATCAAATTGCTCATGACAAACCGCTCCCTTGCTTTATTCTTATTGAAACTCTTACTACTTAATGATGAAATGAGACTGAATAATGAATTAAATACTAAGTACATATAAAATATTTAAAATCAAATTTAATTTCCTCTCAATAATTATTTAGAGAAAGTACTTGGAGAAAGGAGAGTATTACTTTCTTCAGATACTTTGAAAATAAATGAAAACAATTACTCAAATGTTTAGAGGATGAAGTTGCTATGTGTTTTATTTTCTTGCTACATTCTTTTTTCATATACACAACCATTGTATGTTACACATGAAGTATATTAAACATCATGACAAATTCTACACACATCTTTGTATGTGTCATAGTAATACTAGCATAGAGTTTTGTTCAACATATAATTGGGATCATTAACACTGACATGAAATGTTTTTATTGAGTATATTGTTGTTTATGTTTTCAGTGTGAGATGGGATTTGATACCATATGAGTAATTTATAAAAGATTATAAAATTAGTAAAATGTGTATAATGCTTGAATGAACAAATGCATTTACAAACTAAACTGTTTTCTTCAACTCATGAATATTACTGTTAAAACCTCAGAACTTCTTAATTGTGCTTATCCGTCTACAGATTAGTAAAAGTTGAAATACAACCAAAGTTTTATGTAAATTGAAATTGCATACTATAAAATACATAATAATAAAAAGGCCCTCAAAAGGAAAAACTCCTAAAAAATCTGTAATGAAAAAACAGGAAGTTATTCCCTATGATGGTTCATTTTACATGTCAACGTGACTGAGCTAAGGGATGTCCAGATAGCTGGTAAAACATTATTTACGGGTGGGCCTATGAGGATATTTTGAAAAAACTGGCATTTGAATTGATAGACTGAGTAAAGAAGATCCACCCTCACCCATGTGGGGTGGCATCATCCCATCTGTTGAAGTACCAAATAGAACCAAAAAGGCAGAGGAAGAGTGAATTCATTCTTTGTGCTTGAGCCGACACATCCATTTCCTCCCGCCCTCAGATGTCAGCACTCCTGATTCTCAGGCTTTTGGACTCAGACCTGAATCTGCACCCCCATTCTCAGGCCCGTGGATGACTACATTCCACGACTGGCTTTTCTGGTTCTTCAGCTTGCAGTTGGCGGATTGGGAGAATTCTCAGCTTCAACAACCATGTGAGCCAATTCCCATAATTAATCTCCTCTTATCTATCATCCATCTATCTGTCTGTCTATCTATATCCTATTTTCTTCTGTTTCTCTGGAGAACCCTGATGAACACATTCCCTTTGCTCATATTTTAAAGCATCTCTGTAGGACGCTGACTGTCACAGTTGGAAACCGTAACGTGGTAGCATAAATTTCTGTTCCTAGGTCCTGACCCAGCGTGAATACTCTTTTCCCTAACATCCACCTGGAGGAGTGATGAAGGAATGCATCAGAAAACTGGGATGACTGAGAGGACACCCCGAGTTCTTACTGGTTCTTTGTAACTGTCATTGGAAAGGGATCTACTCTTCAGCCTGGGACAGGACCAAGCCAAGCCAAGGCTGGCCCTGGAAGGATGAAATAGGAAAGAACTTGTTGGAATCCAGCTCGTGCTTCACTCTTCTATCATCTAGACAAGAGTGGCCCACATCTGAAAAAAATGGGAGTGCATCAGGACTGTAGGAAAAAATGGGAGTGCATCAGGACTGAGGGCTGTAGGAAAGCAATTACTATAAATTGGGGAATGATGAAAAACATTTGCTGGAGGACAAGAAAAAAAATCAGGAGTAACAAACTCAGATGCCTACAGGGTCCAGGCAATGAATATGAGTGAAGGAAATAGACTTGTCAGGGATAAGTGAGAGCCGAGTGGGCGGTGTTGAATTAAGACCTGCATGCTCCTTCTAGAAAAGCAGTGGCAATTTAGTGCAAACAGATTGTTACCATGTTATGAACTCAGTAATGCCAGATCTGCAGATATTTCAGTGGGAACCAGAACTTTTTTTTTTTATTAGAATTCAGCAATAAAGTGTTGCTTCATTTCTTGCCTCAGTGAAAGCCAAGTGAAACATATCTGTGACCGTGTATGGTCCATCTTACCCACCTATCAGGCAGTCTCAATACACAGACAGAATGATTTTTTTAATACACAAATTGGATTGCTCAAAATTCTCCAATGTCACCTTATTCCTCCAGAAATAAAATCAAACATAATTTCATGGCCTCTATGATCTGTCTCCTCTCCTCATGCCGATACTTTCTAACTCAGGGTCTTAGCATTTGGCATTTGTTGTTCCCTCTGCTGAGAATGCAGTGACATCAGATCTTCACAGAGCTTCTCATTGGTATGAACTCTGTTCAATTGTTCTTTCCTCAGACCACCTTCCCAATACAGCCTTTGTCCCCTCCCCCTGCCCTACCCATACCTCTATTTCTCCTTTTTGGTTTTATTTTTTTCCATAATATATGACTAATCTGAAATAATACTGTTTATTTTTCTGTTTACTATTATTGCTTCTAGAATATAAGCTCTATAAAAGCACAGGGTTTGTTTTGCTCATAGTGTTCAGCCTGATTTGTGGCACAAAGTAGTTGTGTTGAATATTAAGCTATTCTCAGCTCCAAATCCACTCCTCTAAATTCTACTTCCATGAGGCTAGAACTTGGCTGCTACAGGTCAAATATGCCCCCTGCCACGGTCATGTATTCGAAATTTGACCCTTATTGTAACAGTTTTAAGAGGGTGGGAAATCCAATTATGGTATTTGAAAGGTGGGGCCTTTAAGAAGTGATTAGATTGTGAGGACTGTGTCCTGGTGAATGCATTGATCCACTCATGGAGTAATGGGTGTGGTTCTGATGGCTTTGAAAGAAGAGCAAGTGAGCATGTTAGCTCTCTTGCCCAGCCCATTCTTACTATGTGACACCAGTGTGACACCATGGTCACCACAGGACCCCGTACGGTTCCCACCACAAAAAAGGCCCTCACCAGATGTGTTCCCCGAACTTTAGACTTCCCAGGCTTCACAATTGTAAGAAATATGTTTTATTTCTTTATAAATTAGCCAGTTTCAAGTACTCTGCTATAAGGAACGGAAACAGACTAATACACTGACAAATTACTTTTCTCCATTGCCAGCTAGATTTCTGTTAGGTTTTGCCAATCAGGGGCACTGAAAGGTATTGGATGGCAGAAAAATGGAGAACAGATTTGCTTCTTCTTATCTTCTTCCTGTCCTGGCAGCAGTGCTTGATTCTGGTTTCTATCTTCTTTCCCATTCCCACAACAAGCTTTGAAGAATCTCATCAGAGACACTAACACTTGTCAAGCAGCACCCTCTCCATAAAGGTCTGAGCTCTGCCTCTGCAGGTCCTGTCCCTCAGGAAGATTTTATCTCTAAGGAGCAATACCCACTCCTCATCCACATTCATGGGGCTTCTAGTTTCTTCTCTTTGATCTCCCAGCCCCAGGGAAGTATCTCCTTCAGGCAGTTACTACCTTAGGTTGTTACAGCATTGTCCCCTTTTTACAGTTTCGGTCCTTCGATATCTGTTTAATCAAGCCCTCTGCAAAATCCTCTCCTAGCTGGTGAGATTTCTGCGTCCCTCACTGGGGCTTGACTGACACAATAGGTATTTAATAAATATTTAACACATTTATGAATAAATGTATGTGGCCAGCAGACATCCAGTTTGTAAGATGCGCCCTAGAGAGTCTATTCACAAGTTTCTCGTGACAATGAATCATCTTTACACAAACACAACCATGACATATTTTCCCTTTGAGCCACTTGAATGTGTTGGTCAAATGCCATGTGCTCCATCTGCCTGTGAGGTAGCTCCAGGGCCAGACCATGATTCTTAGAGACCCTTAGACATTGAGAAGATTATGGTGACTGGAATGGGTAATTCAAAGTAGAATATCTATACATAGAGATAGAGGTTAGACATACATACTTGTAAATTAAATGTAAAACTAGCAAACTTCTTATTATTCTTATGCTACTTCAATCTTTTTTTAAAAGTTCTTTTAACATCAAATTCTTTCCAGAAAAATACCATCCTCCCCCTCATTTGTTGATGTCCTTGCTTTCCTGGTGTCCTAATCATGTGTTCTGTCTGTTGCATAATAATCCAGGGCTGTATTTATTTATGTTCTTAAAATAACTATATAAATAAAACTTCCAAAGATATAAACCTCTGGAATGACTCAGGTAGACACCCGTGACTCTATCATTTCTTGACCCTCTGGAGAACACAGACTCATCTTAGATCCTTTCTTCTATAATTTCCTGAAGCTTGCACATTTTTTGGGGGGGGGGGGTCAAATTTTTATTTTAGTGAAACAAACATTTATGGAATACCTTGAAATATCCATCATGTGCCCTACACTGTTTCAGGCCAGGAATCCATTTATAGATCTAGGAGCTCACAGTACAGAGGGGAGAGAGTCTCTGAAGAAATAACAGATATCTTAATCTCTTTTGACATTGTTTTTAAATACAGAAATGCTGACCTTTTTTTTTTTTTTTTTTAGGCAGCTAAGAGATAAAGAAGAAAGGAAAGAAAGCCCACAGTGGTATGTTAGACTTGCAGAGAGAGAGAGCATACCTAGGGATACAAAGTGGAGTGTGGAAAGGGGGATGGGGAGGGAGGTCAGGGATAATTGGGTTGGGGACATGGGGTATAATCACAATTTGTGGTAATGGGCATGCCGCCAGTATGGATCTGGCCATCACATCTTAGGCATGAGTGGTGACAATTTGCTTTGTACCCCATGAATATTCATAAACAATAAAACCAAAACAAAACGTTTAAAAAAATAAAATAAATAAAGCTCTCACATTTACTGAGAGTTCATTATGAGCAATTGTTCATGCCAAACACTATATAGATTGTCTCCTTTTAACCTCACAAAACTACTATAAGTTAGTATTTACTTACCTTTATTTGTGCTGACAGAACCTAATAGAGTGTTGAGGGCCCTCAGTCACTCTATAAAATATGATCGTGTCTCTCAACATTTTGAAAGTATACAATGTGCCAGAAATTCATGGTTACTTTGCATGTATTAACTTATTTCACCATTAAAATAATACCTTTTATTCTCATTTTACTGATAAGAACACTCGAACACAGAAAACAGCTCACCCAAGTTCACCCAGAGAATAACTGGCAGAAATGGGATTTAAAATACAGCAATCTGGTCTTTCTTTAACCATTTACATGTGTCTACGTAGATAATGACATGAAAGTAGCTTTATTAAATCTGTCAGATCTAATGCTCTGCAAATTACTGTCTTCAAATAAAGCCTGTGTTATGGCATTCAGTGCTTCACAGATTATCTCCATGAATGGTCCCCAGAGTGTTTGAATACGAGCACCCCTTTCAGTTCAGTGTTAGTCGTCCTACTTTTAATGTCCCTTAGTTGACAATACGAATGACAAAGTGTTGTGACCAAGCCAGTACTTTGTAGATTTTGCTAAAATTCTACAATTCCTTGACCTTGGCTGCCAGGCTCCAACTTTCTTCTCTAGTCGTTCTTTTGACCACTTTTCTCCAGTGATTGTGTTCTTGCCACATGAGTCTCTCAGTTCCTCTAGAAGCTCCAGAGCCTTCATCCTCCATTGGAATTGTGTCTCCTCTTCCCACCCATGACTAGTAAATCACCACTCATGCTTTAGACCTCGAATGTCACTTCATCCAAGAAGTCTTTCTGAATCCTCCAATTTTGGCCAGGTCTCCTATAATACACCTTCGTAGTTCCCCAAGCTATTCTTGCAGATGACTTTTTATTTCATAGACAATTAGATGCGTATTTAGTCGTTAAGCACCTATTGCTTGCAGAGATAGAAACACTTCTGAAAGTCTGTTTGATTCACTCATGTATCCCTAGCACCAATCACCATCTAAAAGCAGGAGGAATGTCTTAGATTCCCA
The DNA here is from genome assembly GCF_027409185.1 of Cynocephalus volans. Taxonomy (NCBI): domain Eukaryota; kingdom Metazoa; phylum Chordata; class Mammalia; order Dermoptera; family Cynocephalidae; genus Cynocephalus; species Cynocephalus volans. The sequence continues at coordinate 17,343,346 of NC_084468.1, forward strand.
AGATAAGGACAGCTTTTTCGATCTTCACCTGATAAAAGGAATGCAAGTTCCTATTATCCCTGGAATCATGGAAATACTAATATTAATCACAATGATAATAGCTAACACTTAATAAGCAATTTCTATTTTCTAGGTACTATTGTAAGAGTTTTGAAGTTTGGACGTCAATTCATCTTCACAACACCGTGAGATTAGTATTAGGAGGTTTGTAAACTATGTATGCTTCCCTCCAGCCAGGGGTTCAAATTTGGTGAAGAACTGATGTTGCTTCCTTCTGACCCACATTAAGCACCAAAGCCATCACTTAGATCAAAATGATTCTTAAAAATCTTTCACTTACAGAAAAACTGGACTGATGGTTGAATTACCCCCTAGTTTCAAGTCAGAGGATAGTGGACCCCAAGCTCTGAACAGTGATCACTGGGTGAGAGGTTATGGCCACAAGGATTCCCAAATCAAGTGTATACAGAACCCTAACAGAGTCTAAACAAACAGCATTACTTATAGAAAAGTGGCACAGTTGTTCAAATGTGAGTGGGTGTTCAGACTAGTAAACCTCAAATTCATTTGAAACCTCCTTTGTTAATCACAACTCTTGTTATTTTCTCAACACTAAAAGGACTAGTGTCACTGCCATTGAAAAGGGATCTTACAGTCAAACACTTTGGGATCCACTACTACAGATATTCTATGAAGGGCTATGGATCATTAGGTCTGTTTTATTTGAACTCCTACATCACAAAACGTTCACACAGCTTAGATAGAGCAATTGTACTAACTCTGTCTACATGTCGCAATTGGTCTTTACAAAAATACATGAAGTCTATAGTAATCTTCCAACATCCTTCCCTAGGACAGTCGGCCTCCTGGGACTCACCCAGAAAAAGACATCTGGTCTCCTTAGATACCAAACCATAAACGAAGGCTTTGTGGAGTCCTCAAATATAATAATCACTTCCCCATGTCTCCAGTTCAAGACAGTGTCATCAACATCCCTACATCCTTTGGAATCAAAAGTAGATTAGTTACGCAGAATTGAATGAAATTGAAAACCAAAAAACAATTCAAAAGATCAACAAATCAAAAAGTTGGTTTTTTGAAAAGATAAATAAAATTGACAAACCATTAGCATGGCTAACAAAAAAAGAAGAGAGAAGACTCAAATAACAAAAATTAGAAATGAAAAAGGTGATATTACAACTGATTCATCTGAAATACAAGGAATCATTCAAGACTACTATAAACAACTATACGCCAACAAATTTGAAAATCTGGAGGAAAGGGATAAATTTCTGGACACACACAAGCTCCCAAAACTGAACCATGAAGACATAGAAAATTTGAACAGACCAATAACAATAAAGGAGATTGAAGCTGTTATCAGAAGGCTCCCAACAAAGAAAAGCCCAGGACCAGATGGATTCACAGCAGAATTTTACCAAACATTCAAAGAGGAATTGACACCGATTCTTTACAAACTATTCCAAAAGATTGAAACGGACGCAAACCTCCCAAACTCATTCTATGAAGCAAACATCATCCTGATACCAAAACCAGGTAAAGATATAACCAAAAAAGAAAACTACAGGCCAATACCCTTGATGAATATAGATGCAAAAATCCTCACTAAAATACTAGCAAACAGAATACAGCAACACATACGTAAAATTATTCATCACGATCAAGTGGGATTCATCCCAGGGATGCAAGGTTGGTTCAACATATGCAAATCAATAAATGTGATACACCATATCAATAAAATCAAACACAAGGACCATATGATCATCTCTATAGATGCTGAAAAAGCATTTGATAAAGTTCAGCACTCATTCTTGACAAAGACCCTCTATAAGTTAAGTATAGAGGGAAAGTATCTCAACATAATTAAAGCCATATATGCCAAACCCACTGCCAATATCATCCTGAATGGGGAAAAGCTGAAAGCTTTTCCTTTAAGAACAGGAACTAGACAAGGATGCCCACTCTCACCACTCCTATTCAACATAGTGTTGGAAGTACTAGCCAGAGCAATCAGAGAAGAGAAGGAAATAAAGGGCATCCAGATTGGAAAAGATGAAGTCAAACTGTCCCTGTTTGCAGGTGACATGATCCTATATATCGAACAGCCTAAAACCTCTACAAAAAAACTGTTGGAATTGACAAATGATTTCAGTACAGTAGCAGGATACAAAATCAACACACAAAAATCAGTAGCATTTCTTTTCTCCAATAGTGAACATGCAGAATGAGAAATCAAGAAAGCCTGCCCATTTACAATAGCTACCAAAAAAATAAAATACTTAGGAATTGAGTTAACCAAGGAGGTGAAAAATCTCTATAATGAGAACTACAAACCACTGCTGAGAGAAATTAGAGAGGATACAAGAAGATGGAAAGATATCCCATGCTCTTGGATTGGAAGAATCAACATAGTGAAAATGTCCATACTACCCAAAGTGATATACAAATTCAATGCAATCCCCATCAAAATTCCAAAGACATTTTTCTCAGAAATGGAAAAAACTATCCAGACATTTATATGGAACAATAAAAGACCACGCATAGCCAAAGCAATGCTGAGCAAAAAAATTAAAGCTGGAGGCATAACACTACCTGACTTTAAGCTATACTACAAAGCTATAATAACCAAAACAGTATGGTACTGGCATAAAAACAGACACACTGACCAATGGAATAGAATAGAGAATCCAGAAATCAACCCACACACTTACTGCCATCTGATCTTTGACAAAGGCACCAAGCCTGTTCACTGGGGAAGGGACTGCCTCTTCAGCAAATGGTGCTGGGATAACTAGATATCCACATGCAGGAGAATGAAACTAGATCCATACCTCTCACCGTATACGAAAATCAACTCAAATTGGATTAAGGATTTAAATATACACCCTGAACCAATAAACCTTCTTAAAGAAAACATAGGAGAAACACTTCAGGAAATAGGACTGGGCACAAACTTCATGAATATGACCCCAAAAGCACGGGTAACCAAAGGAAAAATAAACAAATGGGATTATATCAAACTAAAAAGCTTCTGCACAGCAAAAGAAACAATTAACAGAGTTAAAAGACAACCAACAGAGTGGGAGAAAATATTTGCAAAATATACATCTGACAAAGGATTAATATCCAGAATATATAAGTAACTCAAACAACTTGACAAGAAGAAAACAAGCAACCCAATTAAAAAATGGGCAAAAGAGCTAAGTAGGCATTTCTCTAAGGAAGATATACAAATGGCCAACAGACATATGAAAAAATGCTCAACATCACTCAGCATCCAGGAAATGCAAATCAAAACCACACTGAGATACCATCTAACCCCAGTTAGGATCACTAAAATCCAAAAGACCCTGAATGATAAATGCTGGCGAGGTTGCGGAGAAAAAGGAACTCTCATACATTGTTGGTGGGACTGAAAAATGGTGCAGCGTCTATGGAAAATGGTATGGAGGTTCCTCAAACTATTGCAGATAGATCTACCATACGACCCAGCTATCCCACTGTTGGGAATATACCCAGAGGAATGGAAATCATCAAGTCGAAGGTATACCTGTTCCCCAATGTTCATCGTAGCACTCTTTACAATAGCCAAGAGTTGGAACCAGCCCAAATGCCCATCATCAGATGAGTGGATACGGAAAATGTGGTACATCTACACAATGGAATACTACTCAGCTATAAAAACGAATGAAATACTGCCATTTGCAACAGCATGGATGGACCTCGAGAGAATTATATTAAGTGAAACAAGTCAGGCACAGAAAGAGAAATACCACATATTCTCACTTATTGGTGGGAGCTAAAAATTAATATATAAATTCACACACACACACACACACACACAAAAAAAAAAATAATAATAAAATAATGTAAATTCCTAATGCACATTGAATCTTGGAGTAAAGGAATTATAATACTAATTACAACTATCAAGAAGAGTCAATTAACAAGTAAATGAGTAAAATAAATAGTGTATACAATGGGGAAATGTAATGTAGAAAAGAGGGAGAGAGAAAACTGGGCACAGGACGATCATATCATGGGCATAGTGGGTACGGGTTTAAACAGAGGGACCCAGGAAGACCTCAGGGATAAAGTGATGTTTGAGCAAAGACCTGAAAATGGTGGAAATTGAAGTCATGAAGATCTGACTTTTCTGTCAGAAAGAACGAGTCTGGAAATCTATGAAGCATAAATAAATTCGGAGAAAACTTTGAATAACATTCATTTTTGTTCTAACACTTGGAGTCCAGTATGCGTGGGTTTCTCTCTTTTGTACTGAGTTCTGATATAATAATAAAATTGAGAATGGTAATTTGGAAGGAAAAATTACACCTGTTTTCAACTAATTTGGTTTTTCATGTTGTATTGCATATTTCATATATTTAAATATTGGTTTTTCAGCTGTAGCCCAAAAGAGCCCCTCTGGAAATGACATAGTGCATCTCAGTGGGATATATTTCCTGCATTTAAAAAATACACAATAAAAAATTGGTAACTCCATAATGTCTGTGTTCCATCAACCATAGCCTACTTTCTAATTGCAATGTGTGGTGTGTATGCTTCTTTCAAAGTTGATTTTCTCTATGTATAAACATCTTAACAGACTTATTTTAGATCTTTACTTAGCTTGACTTTATTTCAATTAGAAGTAGAGCATTTTGGTTTTTCAGAGAAGTCTGTATGTTTATGATTAATTATCAAATACAGGATGACTTAAAACAAAAGCTTTTTAAGGGGAAAACACACACACAAAAAACCCTTGTTTTCACAAACTCAATTTGCAGAAGATAAACTTTTAATTCTAAATTTGCAAGCATTTTCAAAGTGCTTAGCATTTTACATAGAAAGAACAAAGCCCAAGATGTTACATTGGTAATAATAAGTTAACTAAGCAAGCATGTTAAATTATTAAATTTGGAGAATACATTGTGCTTATTATGTTACTTACCCTTGCAGTGAACTAGAAAATGAATGTGGTCATTCCAGACTGGTTAAATTGGAAATATATTTTATACAGATGTGTCTAATGTAGTTTCCTGGCAGAGGAATAATGCACACAACTTATATTTATAAGTACACAAATCTGGTTTTCTATTACAATGCAGTTCTGTAAAATCAGATCCCCCCCCCGCACTTGGGTTTTCACTTTCAGGATATATTTACCTCCTTTTTATCATTTAAAGTATCTTTATTAAAACACTATTTTTCCAGATCCTTCAGAGTCTGTTTCATTTATGAGTAGGATGGGGGTTGGAAATTGGAACAGGAGGGAATTTAAGAATAAACAGTGAGCAATCTATTTAAAACCAAGGGATTCACCCTCCTTAATTAGTGCTAAATTGATTTTTACAAAATCCTATTTCTGCTGCCAACTAAGCTGATATTCTAGTTCCTTTTTACTATGTTTTGGAGCCTTCATTAATGCTAACTGATTGCACTTCCATCTGTTAAGATAGCTAGACAGCATTAAGGTGCCCATTTCAGTTCTTTTGGCCATTTTCATTAGATCAGTCCAGCCCCAAAGACAACCAAATTTTTTTCTAGACCAACTGTCCATTAACTTCTCTGATATCTTGGACTTCCCACGTATGTGTGTGTACTTATGTGTGTGGGTGTGTTAGAATTGTTTAATTAGTTTTAGTGCATATATTTTAAGAAAAATTTCAGTGAACTGGATTTATTATAAAAATAAAATAAAATTTTGTTACAATTATTTTTTTGGATTAAAGAATAATAGATATTACTCTCTGCTTCAGAACCCTTAATAGAGTATAGACTGAATGTCTATACTGAATGTTTGCGTTCCTATTAAAACCTGTGTCATACATTAAAACTGTAATGGTACTTATAAGTGAAGGCTTTGAAAGGTGATCAGGTCATGAGGGTGGAGCCCTCATGAATGGGAGTAGTGCCCTTATAAAAGGGATCCCAGAGGGCTCTCTTGTCTCTTTCACCATATAAGGACACAGCAAGACAGCCATTTATGAACCAGGAAGTGGGCCCTTACCAGACAGCAAATCTCCTGGCACCTTTATCTTGGATGACTTCCCAGCATTCAGAAATGTGAGAAGTAAATTTCTGTTGTTTATGAGCCACCCAGTCCATGTCATTCTTTTATAGCAACCTCAATGGACTAAGACAGAGTGGTTCCAAAACTATTCCATTCAAAGACTTGCAGTTCCAATGTGACAGCAATGCAAAGATTGCATGGAAAGGCGTGAACGATTTAAGATGAAATCATTGTTTATCACTGCAAAAGTGCCATGGAACTGCCATTCTAGTACTGGCACAGTAGTCTCCCCTTATCCATGGTGTTTATGTTCCAAGACTTCACGTGGATGCCTGAAACCATGTGGTTTTTTTTTTTTATACATACATACTTATGATAAAGTTTAATTTATAAATTAGGCGCAGTAAGAGGTTGCCAACAATAACTAATAATAAAATAGAACAATTATAATAATATACGATAATAAAAGTTATGTGAATATGGTCTCTGTCATTCTTTCAAAATATCTTATTGTACTGTACTCACCTATTTTCAGACCACGGATAATCCTGGGTAACTGAAACCACAGAAAGCAAAACCTTGAATGTGGGGGGGACTACTATACTAAAAGTAATTAACACAGTAATGCTCCTTCTCTGGGTACCCTGGAAAAAGATGGTTAGCTAATTATTAATTTTCTAAGCCAGGACTTAGAAAGTGTGGGTGCCAGATCACTCCTAGAATATAGTTTTAGCAGTAGATTACTGTGCAATAGGTAACATAGTGCATGTGCTAAATTGGGCCCCTTTTGCATCTAATTGGTCCAAAGTGCACTATGCTGAGAGGGATGGAAATCACACTGAGATTCTTCGGGATGTTCTAATGACCCTAACCAATGGAGTCTAAGATTGGTCCTCAGCCAAGTTATCAATTGGTCAGTGTGGTTACTAGAGGTGGGAAAGGGGGAGGGGGAGGGGGTCAGAGAGAAATTGGTTAATGGACATAAAGAATGATTATGTTTTGTGAAGATGAATATGCAAATTTCCTGATTTGATCATCCCATATTGCATACAAATACCAGTAAGTCAATGATATACCCCACAAATATGTATCATCAATTATGTTTCAATAAAAAGAAAATATTTCATTTAACACCAAAAAAGAAAATAGTCAATGTTTGCTTTCAGCCTCACTTCACCATTTCCTTTCCTGCCTGCAGGATTGCCACAGAGCTAACTTGTACTAGAAATCATTGCTAGATGATCCTATATTTTGGACCTTTCTCCACCAGCGGAAAGTCAGATAAAAACAAAGCAAGGCAGTTTATGCTAAGTGACAGAGCAAAAGTTCTATGAATGTACACAGGAAGAATGGTATCCTGGGCTGGTCAGGGAAGACTTTCCTGATACAGTAAGATCTGAGCATTTACTGTATGTCAGGCACTATGCTAAGGCACTTTATACATATTTTCCTATTTCATCCTTATAACTTGCTTCATCAGTGAACTGGAAAGATCCCCTTTTATGCATAGAGATGACCCTGGGTAATTTCTTACGATACTTTCTTGCAAAGGTGAGAAGGGTGATGGTGGTAGTGATGGACAGGGGAAGGTGGTCAAATATGTGGGACCCCTGCTTTTCCTTAAAGAACAAGACGCTTCCAGATTTGGAATGAGATTTCTGGGCCCCACTGAAACATGAAATTTAAATCTAAATACAAGCCGAGAGCACAATATTATGTAGAAGATGACATCCATTTAAATGATCTTTATGCATGAATCACTAGATTGACAATAGCTTTGAATTGTTGGTGGCCATTTGGCTGGTTTTTCAACTTTAAGCATTATATGAGGGTACTTCAAAAAGTTCATGGAAAGATTTGTATTGTGTAAATATACACACACACACACACACACACACACACACATTGTATAAACTATAGTACAAATCTTTCCATGAACTTTTTTTATTATCCTCACACACGGATTTGTTGCTCCACTGCCCACCCCTATATTTATCAGGATAAGAATTAACTGTCAAATTTAGATATTGAAGGGAAGTCTTCACTGTCCAAGAACACGACTTTAAGAAATAATTATGAGACAATAACCCAATTCCTTACCTATTGTGATAAAACAAAGAACATGATAAACTAGAAAACTGGCAGATATCCTAAATTACTCTTTCTTTCTCACCTTTCATAAATACTCATATTCGGTTACCGTATTATATTGGCTCTATATCTGCAAAGTTCTTTCCTATCTCCTCCTTTCTAAAGTCTCTACTCTTGATCTATTTGAAGCCATCAATTCTGAATTGTACATTCAATCAATAAATATTCATGGAGCCCCTACTATGTTCCTGGAACTTTTTCAGATATTGGGTATAAAGCAGCAAGCAAAACTAGAACACAATTTAAATGTAAATTTCTTTAAGGCAGAAACCTTGATCTCTGTTTGTTCCTTTTCACTGTTATATTGCCAATTCCCACAACAGTGCCTGCCTCATAGAAGGCACTCAATATTTATTGGCTAAATGAATAAAAACAGACTAAATCTCTGTTCCCATGTAGATTATATTCCAGTGTGCAGTATGTGGGTGTGGGGAGAGGGAGTATGACAATCAAAAACAAACAAATAAGCATAGATAAGGTTACATGCCAATACCGTGCACAGAAATAAGGCAGGGTAATGGGTGCAGAGTGATTAAAGAGGGTTTCTTTTTAAAGTAGGGTAGTCAGAAAATACTCTCATATGCAATTCTATTTGAGGAAAGACCAGAAAGATCTGAGAGATCACATGTCCACCTGATAAAAGAGAATACAAAGGCTTTAAGTAAGGTGTATATTTGGGGTTTTGATTTTAGAGAACCCAGTGATGAATCAGGCCGGAGCAGTGTGAGGTAGGGCAGAGAAATAGAAATGAGGTCAGTGGAGCAACAAGTCAGCATGAGTTCACATACAGCCTTGTCGTCATGGGAAAGGCTTTGTATTTTAATATGAATGAGATGAGAATACATTGAAGAGATCTGAACAGAACAGCAATCTGATCTGTCTTTTGTTTTAACTGGATCCCTCTGGGGAGCAAAGCAAGAAGCTGGAAGATCCGTGAGGAGGCGATTACAGTGGTCCAGGCAAAAGCTGATTTCAAAACCTTAACCAAACTAGTGTACAAGTCTCTCTACCTCCTGTCTTAATAACACTACTCTCACCCAATCCATCTGCCACGCCAGTGCCAAATGACCTTTCTCATATGTTAATAAAATAATGATAATTCCCTGCTCAGAATTTTTCAAATGTTTACCTAAGTACAGTTTTTCCAAACTAATTCTCCTCAAATTCTCTCCCAACCCCCATTCCTTCTATCATCCTCCCTATGAATGGTTTCTCAATATTTCCTTTGGACTTCTCTATCTTTGCACAGCAAATGTCTTCCACATCTTGTATCTATTGTAGACCAGATCCTAGTATACTATCGAATCTAACAAAATACTTATTGGGCACATACTGAGTGACATGGTCCTTTTGTCCATACAGCATACATTTAGTGAGGGATGTAAACACTGAACAGGTACTTAGAACTTACATTATTTAATTTCAGTTGTGATTCAGTACGATGAAGAAGTCCAAGCATCCAAGAGCATGTTAATTGAAGACAAAAAATAGTCTTGAGAATCAGAGAAGTTAATTCTTTGAACTTGTTTTTGAGTTGTGAGGTAGAAGATAATTAGAAATAAACTAAGCAAAGGGAAAGGAAACAAAAATCTACTCCAAGAAAAGGAAGAGCATATGCAAATCTCCAAAATTTCATAATCATGTTTCAAAATAACCCTGTTGATGAAACAATTATCAGCTTATGCAACTCCATGCAGAAGTTCAGTAAAGAGGAAAAAAAAACTTAGAACATATAACAATTATAATGTATTCTGATGCTCAAAAGTTATTTTGTTAATTTGTTCCTTTGCCAAATCTGAACTGAATGTAAACTTTGTACTGGTATATACTGCTACACCATGCAAATATATACATACGCCACAATTTCTGCTTCCATGTATAGTGGTATCTATACGATACAATGTAATAAACCATAATGAAACAATAAAAGTACCAGAGAATGAGGGCTGAAATGGGAGAGGATCTTTTGTTCATTCATTCATTCATTCACTCATTTTTTTTTTTTTTTTTTTTTTTTTTTTTTTTTTTTTTTTTTTTTTTCTTTTTCGTGACCGGCACTCAGCCAGTGAGTGTACCGGCCATTCCGATATAGGATCCGAACCCGCGGCCCCTGGGAGCGTTGCTGCGCTCCCAGCGCAGCACCCTCCCGAGTGCGCCACAGGCTCGGCCCCATTCACTCATTTTTTAATTGAGGTGCATCCACATACAGTAAACTGCACAAGTTGAATGTGTACAAAGTGATGTGTTTTGACATATGTACACTCCTGAGAAAGCATCTCCACAGTCAACATAATGAGTATATCTGTCACCAATCAATGTTTCCTTTTAAACATATGTATACAGTTATAATAATCACTACCACATCTTTGTGTTCTAAGTATTACATCTCTGTCAGTTCTGTGTCAACTTCAATTGATTGATTTTTCTCCTCATTAAAGGTAGAATTTTCTTGATTCTTTTCATGCCTGGTAATTTTCAATATTTTCCAGAAATCATGAATGTTAATTTGCTGGGTGCCGTATATTTTTGTATTCTTAAAAATATTCTGGAGCATTTTTTTTCTCTGAAATGCCATTTCAGTTACTTGGGAACACTTAGATTCTTTCAAGTCTTGCCTTTAAGATATATTAGATGGGCTGAAAAAATACTTAGTATAGGGCTAATTTTACTAGGTTTCCCAGGACCTGGGAGCGGGTGGTATTCCCAGAATTGTATGAGTTCTGGACACTCTTACCTGAAATTCTTTTGGACAGTTATGCTCTTGGCATCCAGTAGTTTCTTCACATGTGTGAAATGATTGACAGGCAAGATGAATTCTTGAGTGGAACCCTCTGCAAATCTCTGGGGTTCTCCATATGGGCAGATCACTCCCTCAGTACTCTGGCTGGAAAATTCTAGCCTCCTTGTTCTCCGTGAACACTCATTTCTATCCCTGAAACTTGAAGATTCCACAACTCCATCTGTTTTACTTCCCTGAACTATGCCTGAAGACTTCCCAAAGGCAGTTACTTGGGAAATTGTAATTCTTACCTTGCTTCCTGTCTCTAAGGAATCACTGTCCTTTGTGGTCCAATGTTCAATGCCTTGAAAACTGATGTTTTATTTTTGTTTATTTGATTGTTTTATTGTTGTTTCAGCTAGGAGAGTAAATGCAATCACTGTTAATCCATTTTGACTGAAAGGAGAAATCCCACTTATCCATTCTTTTACTGAATTTCTAGTATATGATGTGGAATTCGTGTGGAGTGGGAAAAGAGCATTGAGCAAAACAGACAAAAATTGCTGCCTTCATGTGGCTCATATTTGACATGGGGGAGCCAAACGTGTACAAAAATATTTGTAAAATATATATATTTTTTAAAGTTAGGTTGTGGTAAGTACCATGGAGAAAAATAAAGCTGGGAAGTAAGGAAGCAAATACTGACTAGAGACATATTTAAACCAGACAGGTCAGGGAAGGCCATTCTGAGAAGGCAGAGAGGCAAAGGGTAAAGCATGTGAACATTGTGGGGATAAGCATTTCAAGCAGAGGAAGCAACATGTGCAAAGGCCTTGAGATGAGAGCATACCCAAATGTTTGGGGAATAAAATGGAAGCCTGTATGGCTGGAGCAGGTGGATTAAGAGGAAACGTTTTGGAAGATGAAATTTAACAGACTTGAGAATCAAATATGCCAAGCCTTGTTGATCATCTTAAATACTGTGGACCTACAGGGAGTGGAGGAGTGAAGGGAGATGCCATCTGCCTTCACGCCATTACTCTGGCTGTTCTCACCATGATAGACTGAAGGAAGGCAAGGTCTGAAGCTGGGACAACAATTATTTGGCTGACTTTTGAAATGCAGGTGAGAGATCATGATACAGTAGATCACAATAATAGCAGTAGGTGTGAAAAAGTATTGGTTTCTAGAAATATTGTGAAAGGTGAAACCAGCAGAATGTGCTGATGGATTCGATATGGGGTATGCAGGAGAGAAAATCAAAGATGATAGTGGGGGTTTGGCCTGAGAAACTGGAGGGATAGGCAATGTTACCTAGATTGGGGCAGGAGTGGTGAGGAGCACATGTGAATAAAAAAGCAGAGAGGTAGGAAGGCCCATAGCACATGTGTAGAATGATCAGGAGTCAAGTTATCTGAATGTCACAAAGAGTCATATTGAGACATAATGGTTAAAAAAAAAAAAAAAATGGATTAAGGGTCAATTTGTGGTCAGATCACAGAAAGCCTTGGATACCAGCAAAGGAGTTTGCAATTTGTAGAGTTGAGAGAAGCAGTAGGTAAAATTTTTGAGAGACCTCAATGAAAAACTTAAAGTGTACTAAAAGCTTGATCCAGCAGTTTTGGAACTCTGAAGATACCACCGCAAAGCTAAAAGCAATTCCATGGCAGGAGCTTCTCCCTGAAGTTTGGAACGCCCAAAGAGGGCAATGTGGCATAGCTGTAAAATGCTGAGGAAGATGGCTGCGGGCCAAGTTGGTGTACAGTAATCAAAGATTCAGTGACTCGTTTTGAGCAAAGGTGTCATACAGACTGTGATATACCAAGACATAAGTCACAGATGGCAGATCACACTTCAAAGAACATACAAACATTAATATACTCACAGCTCTTCGAGGGAAGTGATAGATAGCAGGGAAAGCTTTGGTGGATAAGAAGTTTGGGTATAGTTCTACTTTCACTGACTATGATGCTTAGGTAGGACATATGGTCTCTCAGTGATGTAAATGCTTTGGCAATAGAGAAAATATCTCTTCTGCCACTTAGAATTATGTGGATTCCACAAAAAGATAAATGACTAGTCTTTCCTCTGCTCTCATGTGTCACCACCCTGGTTTTACCCCATCCTCTGATATTTAGACCAATGCAAACATCTCCTCCCTGGCATTTCTGCCTGCAGGGAAGGTTCCACTCTTGGGAGACCTCAGAAGCCAATGACAAACAAGAAACACGTAACAGTAGCTAAAAATGCACAGAAACGGTAAGGAAAATAAGATGTCTATGTATGGCATGAAGTCCTGAGTAGCAGGATAGTAGGATATAAGTAGATATGTAGTAAATAGCAGCAGGTGAGACGGGAAAGGTGTTTGAGACCAACAGGAAAACGGCATGATAAGCAGTGTTGATGGCTTGTATTCTACAGAACACACACATATAAGCACAAACGTCATAGTTTTTCATGGACCAAAATATGAGCGGGACCATCCTCCTCTATAGCCTGCATGCTTGTTCCTGCAGTTTGGACTATCTGGAGACAAGTTGGATTTTCTCTTAAAACAACTGTCCCACAGGATGGATGGAATATTTGCACCATTTGAGTGGAGAGATATGGCAGCCACAGTCAGGGATAACAAGCCCTAAGTGTTTAAATTGTTTTTATAAGCTACTTATATTTTTAAAAAAGGACTGTCTATGCATTAACTCATTTATTCTAGACATTCTATGCCTTTCATCATTTCTTTGCATTTATATTTACTGTTCCTTGTGCAGTTAAATGATGTCATTCTCTGCCCAGAAAACTCCTCATCTTCATCTGTGCTCCTCCAAAAAGACTTCAGCCATTCATCCAGGGAGCAGAACTGTCCCCTGCAACAGACTTTTGCATGACTTGATAGATACTTGCTGTTCAGTCCCTCTTTCCTAAATGGCCATTCTGTGGTGGTAGAAGAATCTAAGCCTCACTTCTACCACCACAGAGTAACTATTATTTTAGATAACTCTTTCCCTGCCCCCAAATATCACCAGGGTCTCTTTATGGCAGAACTTCATCCTCTTGTTTCTTTGTCTTCCTGAATTCCCAAGAACAATACAATGTTATCCAGGCGTGTGAGTGAATGTATCCTGATGAAAATCACGTGAATATTCTTGAATATTTCATTTGTCTTCTGCTAAGGCAAGGCTTCAGAGAACCTAGATACTATGGAAACAGGTTTATATAAATACTTCCAGAAGAAATCTGCTCTGCCACAGCTCTTAACTAGTTACAGAGTGCATTTTTTGAACTGAAACTCTTTCAAATAATTGCACTGGAAACCTGTGTTGTCGGGCCATGCTTTTTTAAAAATGCTTTTTCTCTATCAGATTACATTAACCACCTACATACTGTGGGAAATGTCACTTCAGAAGAGCCTGGCTGGAACAATTTTTCTTGGTACATCACACCTCATTTTGAATTGTTAACTTTACCAACATGATGTTTGGGATATGTAAGGTCAGGAAAGAGCTTGTACTTTTTTAGTGTTATTTTATTCTGGCACAACCTAAAACATTTAGAAAACATTTTTACCATCAGCATGAAGCAGAAGAAACCTGTCCACTGAGACGGTTCATGTATTTAGACATACGCGGATCCAGATACATTCATTGATTCATTTTATAATGAATTTTACAAGTCTTTCATGAGCATTTACTATGTATTAGGCAAATTGTTAAACAGTAAAGATATAGTGATGAACAAAACCCATATAGTATCTACCCTCATGGATTTATAATATATGACAAATTTTTAAAGAAGAATGTAATGAAACTCAAAAACTAAAATATTCCTTAAAGATTTAATCATTTGATTCCAAACCATATTCCTTAACTTTCTACTCACAGGCTGGTTTCAACAGCCTTCTGAAGGGGGACAATTAAAACGAAATTAACACAGAGCTCTCACTGATGGCAACACATAACATGCTGAAATTTATTTCAGATTGAATCAGAATTATTAAATAATTAGAAGGATTTTCCTTGCCAGGAAATAAAAAATGGGGATAATTAGAACTACCACCTGGGCTGGAATCCCAAGATGGGTGACACAATGGGCAACATGCCCAGGAGTCACATAAGACAAGAATATGATCTGCTGCTCTCAGTGGGAGCAGTTATTTGATATTACTATTTTTCATTATCTCCCAAGCCCATGAGAATTTCCTTTAAAAGTTCAGATTTTTAAATCTTCACAAAGAGTTCTTGATTAAAAAAAGAAAGAAAGAAAGAAAGAAGTAAGTAGAATCTAGAGAGGAAAAATTAAATATTTCCTATACCACCGCTCTATTTCCAGGTACTAAACCAGGATTGACTTTACATGCAAGGCTGGTTCCAGTGAATTCCCAGCATCTCAGACGTAGGTAGTAACAATATATTTACTATGTAGGAAATAAAAATGCTTTCAGCCTTCATCCTCTGTCTATGATCTCCCTTCCCCCCTAGAACAAAACCCCTCAGCCTGAAGGGGGACTATAGATTCCGCAGGGAATGATTGTGTGGGGAATATCCACCTGGATATTAGAGCTTTGTAAAAATGATGAAACTCTGCGAGATCTTAGACCAAAGCTTCCATGAGAGCAGCAAATAAAAGCCCAGCTTTACTTTCCAGGGCAAGAAAGAATGCAAGCACCTAATGTTTCTTCACTGAAGCCATGAAAATAATCTACCCATAATTGCATTAGGAGCAGATGTGAAAAGAATTATATAATTCTTAAATAATATAATAATAAATTCTTAAATAATAAATTGGTGAGCAAACACTTAAATATTTTCAGACAGAAAAGGTCAGCCAGTACTCCGTTTCATTTTTGTATAAAGACATCAAACAGAGTAACTGCCTTAGCTCCTAGGATTCAAAAGAACTCTTCAAAGTCCAAGCCAAATCTAGTTTTTCCACCACTATATCTTCCCAACCTGGTTTCCTTTCAGGAATGAAATAAAATGTTCTGAAATTAAGGCAAAAGCAACACATTTCTTTCAACATTTAAATTTTGGTCCCTCTATTTGTCCCCCCTATTGACATAGCTCCTTTTTTAGGGCCTCCAATTGTCTTCCTCCATTGCAAAATTAAATTCTCCCATATTTGAATTATTTTTCCAAAGTAAAATAGTAAAAAGATAAAATACCATTAGTCACTGTGTAATTACCTCAGAAAAGCGATCGTTTTGTAGAGCTCTTCAGAGATTACAAATCGTTTTCCACATACATTATCTCACTTAATTTTTGTAATGATTATTCCTCTTCTCCATTTAGTATTTATTCATGTTATTCCATTCTCCAGATGAGGAAACTGAGGCTCAGTGATGCTCAGTCAGTTGTCTGTGTTCTCGAGAGGATGAGGGGTAGACGGGGGCTGCCAGGCAGTTCTCCTCTACCTACATGTGAGTCCTCAGGTGCTTTTTCCCAACACCCCTTCTGCTTTCCTTCCAGATCAAGGCTTCCTTATGAGTGCCACCCCTGGCACGTATTCCACAGGTCATATTTGTCCCTGCCAGTCTGGAGACCAGTAAGTTCATCTTCCATCTCTTAAGTTCTCCTTCCCCTTTCCCCTCTTCACAAACATTGCATACTCTGCAAATTAACACATTATTTTTATCATTTGTAGCCATTATCAAAATTCTCCTTCAGAGAGACTGCGTTTTGAGTGATTTCTAAGAAACAGATAATAAAGGATCATTCATTTAGAACTTGTCCATCTAAGCTTTCTAACCCATTCTTCTCCACCTGTAAGTCCTGTATCCTAATCACCTGTCTCTACATGATATGCATATCAAGCTAATTTTTTTACATTCATTTTAGAACATTTCTACTTAATTCTTATTAAGAAAGGTATGGTCTTAGCACTCACAGATCATTTCTCCTTCCCTCTGCATAAACATGCATGCACATGCATGCACATGCACACACATCCATCCATTCCCTCTGTTCCTCCAATATAACTGTATTATAATTCTGGTGTAATGAATCTTACTATCTACATTATTAACTAGATCAGTATTGTTTATACCTGAGCCTAGTAATATACTGTGGTTAAATTTCATTTTATGTTCATCTTCTTATTTTTTTGAGATAATAATTACTTTTTTTTCATTTAACAAATTTAATCCTTTTCAACACAACAGTAAAATTCTTCTGAATACTATTTTACAGAATTAAACATATCAGGTAAAGTGACTTTTTCATTATTTGTATGTGTTATTTATTTCTTTACTTATTTATTTTTGAATCATGCCTCCCAGAACCCTCATTCTGTTAAAAAGCTTAGATGGACAAGTTCTAAATGAATGAGACTTTTCAATTTGGTCTGATTACCCTCCAATTGCTGTATACTTTTCATCCCGGAATTTTCCCCTTTGTCTCTTTGTCTGCATTGATTTGTGTGTGTGTGTGTTTTAAGGATCCCATGACTTCTTCTTGGTTTAATTTCTCATTTGCATATAACATATGTTGCAAAAAAAAAAAAAAGTTCTGAGAATGGGTCCCTGGGACTTTCATTTCTGGAAATATATCCTAAAATCTCCCATCTAAAACAGACCTAGAAATATCAGATATATATATATATATAACAAACTTTATTTTAAATCCATAGGTAAGTTCACAATAAAATAAAGAAAACTCAAGGAGCTCAAATTTACAGAGAGAGCTGCAAACAAGAGGTGCACAGGTACTTCAGCTGTGGCTTTCCTGAAGGCATTTATCAGTCGTGTGCCTAGGTGTTAGAGCCCTGCAGAGATGTAGGAGAAGTCTTTAGGATTAAGCAAGGTGAAGAACTGGACTTAAGATCCCTCTACATAAAGCAGGGACTATACTAGGGCTCTACCCACAGTGAAATGGTGAACTAGGAAAAATAGAATCCCCTGAAGACAAGAACATAGGATATGTATTTGTCTCAGCCTGGGCACTAGATGGGGTTGGGAAAAAAGTCTTCCCTGTAAATGTTGAATTGCTACCATATATGATTTAGGTTTGCAAACATCTCCAAGATAAGTAAGTAATTTAAAATGGTCCCAGATTGGTCACAGCTCTGGGCACCTGGAAGAGATGAATAGAGTTTACAAGAAATAAGCCACCAAGAGGAATCAGCAGAAAAATAAATAAATAAATAAAATAATTGAATTAGACTCTAAGAATGCCAGTGAATGGAATTGTCTCAAAAATACGTAAAGCTAATTTCCTTAAACCGTCAAATGAAATAAGAATTGTGATAAAGAAACAAAGTAAAATTAAAACAGCAAATACATTTTTAGAAAGAGCCTAGAGATCTTGGAGACCTGAAGAACATAAACCCTGAAAATAAAAATTAAAAAGTTTAATGAATTAAATAGAGGACTTCATGTGACTAAAGAGAATTATTAAGCTAGGAGACAGATCTAAAAATATACCTATAATGTACCATAGAGAGGCAAATAAAAAATAGAAAAGAAAAGCTATGTCACAGGAAGGATAAATGGATTAAAATACATCAATTCAGAATTATAAAAGGAGACTAAAGAAAGAATGGGGTTATGAGGGAAAGCTATTGGTAAAATAATTGTTTAGAACTTTCAAAATACCTTTCAAAAAAACTTGAATTATCAAATGCAGGAAGCCAAATAAATTAAAAGCAAGACAAATAAAAGCAATACCTAGAAATATTATATTAAAGCTGTAGAACACTAAAGACAATTAGTTCATAAAAGTATCCAGAATCAAACAAAACAAATTACTATAAAACAATAATGAGCGGAAAAGCAGTAAATTATCAAGAACAGGAGAATATGTTTTAAAAGTTTAAAGAAAACAATGGTTAATCTAGAATTTTATGCCCTGTTAATCTATTCAGAACGAGGGTAAAAACCTAGATTCAGAATCCCCTCACACACACACACACACACACACACACACACACACACACACACACACACACAAATATTGAGAGAATTAACTATCATAATAACTTCAGGGAAAAAAAGTATATAGAATATTAATTAAAATTACATAAAATTTGGAAATAAAGAGAAAGATGACTACCCTAATCTGTTAATGTTCAGCAAGCAAGAGCATTTTCTAATGAGCTTACCTAAGAGTCAGCTGGTTCTCTAGAAGAAAGTAACACTGATTAAGTTTCAGACGTTTTACAATACTGTAAACCTGTGAGGAAGGGGTGATTGTCTGCTTTTGTTCAGCAGAGAACATATCACGTGGGTTGTGGTTTTATTGCCCTGGAGCATATTAAGGAGCTTTGTACCCGACAGCATTGTTACCTTGGCATTCCTTTTTCCTCAGTGTCTACATATCCCAGCCTCTAAAATTATCTTTTGAACCAGCCATATTATTCTGCTGTTAAATGAAACTTTGTCACACGCTCTTTTTGAAGGATTTTTTAAATCATTGTTTAATAATGCTTTGACAAGGCTGTACTTCTAAAAGAGAGAAACCAAATCTGGAAAAAAAAAAAAGAGTAACCTGTAAGAAAAAAAGGTGTAAAACTAAATGTTTATCTATGTAAGTAATTCTAAATAAATATTCACCACTTGAGATTTTAATAAAATAAATAATTTGGAAGAACTTTAAGAAACTGAAACTAAAAAACTGACAAAATTAAGAGTAAATTAATCATAAATAATGCATTCTGGGATTTTTATATTATTCTGGAGGAGGCTAGAGATATTGATTGACCTAAGATTTTATTATGTGAATATATTATAATTAAAGTAGCCATAAAAATAGAAAATAATTAAAAGTTCCCAACTAGTAGAGGAAAAACATTGAATTTAAAAAAAGAAAACTTCTAGCAGTCATAGAAGTAAAAAAGGTGGAGAGGCATTAAAGCATCACAGTAATTAGAAAGCATAAATACAAAGATATAAATAAATCAGGAATTAGAACAAAAGTGATTAGACTCATTTTACTGGTGGCAGAGTCTGTCAAATTGGATTTTGTAATTTGTTCTTATTTACAAGTTACACACTTTAAGACACAAAGACATGGAAAAACACATAGAAGAGTCAAAGAGTGGAAAAAATATATTAAGCAAATGCTAACAATAAGACAGCTATGATAGCTATGTTAGTCACACATAAATCATCAAAGCACATGAGTATGGATACAGAGTTTCTTTGAATCAGGATAAAATGTATAATCACAAGGAAAATATGAACATTCTCAATATTTACCCACTTAATATTCTTAAAATAAATAAAGAAAAAATTGATAGAATTAACTTCTGTTTGTTTTGTTTGGCAGCTGGCCAGTGCAGGGATCTGAACCCTTGACCTTGGTGCCTTGGTGTTACCAGCACTGTGCACTAACCAAGGGAGCTAACTGGTCAGCCAGAACTAACTTCTAATAAGACATTTGAACAGAACTTGAGTAATTAATAGATAAATATATCAACTAATAATATATTAACTTTATGTCCTGGGTTTTTGTTAAATCCAAGTATAATTTAAAATGGTAAAATAAACCATTTTTAAAGGAAAAAATTTCATCATCAAATGTCATTATGTAAACATAGTCTTTTATAGGAGTTTATGCCTATTTATCAAACTATTTCACATGAGTGTTTCATAATAATTCATTGAGATAGTCACCTGTGTTTTGCTCTGCAGCTCTGTAATAATAAGGAATAATCAGAATTACTTTCCATTTGCCCTCTTCACAGTGTACACCCAAGGACAAACAGGCTGCAGGAGACATTTTTCCTCAGCCCATATTTAAGAAATTTTATTTTTCAAAAAGAACTAAATTGTTCTAGGGTTGAGGGTGTAGGGTGAGGACCTGGGGTTTGGAGGGTAGGAAGGATGGGCTGGCAGGAGCTTGCAGGCAGCTTCCAAGGCAGACAGAGGTGGAGAAGAGATGGTTTTCTTTTGTGTGCATTAGTTTTCACAGTGGTGAGTGTTAGATGGTGGAGATCCATACTATCCTAGGGTCTCTGGCAGTCTAGAGTGTAGACATGGGGCTGGGAGCTATAAGAAAGAGGTTCCTTGCCCCACTTTGGTGAAGGGGCATAGGGGATGAGTTGCCCATAGGGCACCCGAGCAGCAAGCACAATTGAAGCCCCTTTTCTCATTTTCTAAACACCACCAGCACCTCACCCTGAATGTGACTTGAGAGCGGGAAAGGAGAAGTGAGGTCCCCAAAGAATTGTACCCTCTTCTAGCAAGTGAGAGCTGGGAGTAAAATTTAATTTGATTTTTGAGTGTTGACACATTTTTAGTCACCGGATAATCACAGTCCGATTTTCATTTAATACATATCATGAAATGTTTTCCTGTAAAACATTTTGTTTCTGATGTTCATACATATGTTTTACGTTCTCCAAAGGACTACATTTGAGACCTCCAGATCTTGTAAAAATCCTTTGGTCTAATTGAAACTGATTCTATATTTTCCTGCCCTATATTTTGTTATTTTGTAAAAAAAATAAATAGTGTAATTCCTTTATTAATGGAAAGCATCTTCAATAAACATCAACTATCTTGGGCTCCTCAGTATTTAATAAAGATTTGGCACATGGTAGATGCTCAACAGCCAATGAATGAATGAACCCTATGCCATTGTCATTTCTATTTCTCATATGATGAAACCCAGGCAACACAGTTAAGTGAGTTATATAAGATTTCACAGACAATGTCAAAGTCAGAATTAAATTGCAGATATAATGCGAATGTCTTTTACTTGGCACTAGACCAATATGTCTCAGTCTTTGAGTCATGATCTACTAATGGGTCTCAAAGTCAACCATATTGGCCAAGTTGGTATTTTTTAAATAAAATAGAAGAGGAAAATGACATAGCAGACCATACATAGCATAGCCCGCACAGCATAATGGAACAAAGACTAGAAAACCAAATAAAGCAAAACAAAAGAAAAACCAGTGCAGCTAGAATGGTGAGGGTTAAGTAGTGTTTTGTAAAACTTTTGCAGATAGTGGGTCAATAGGTAAAATATTTTTTTTGCTATGGGTCATGGCCTAAAATGTTAGAAAGATGCTAAACTAGGCCATGTGTCTTCACTAATTGCTCTTTAACATTTCCTAGAAGAAAATGTCACTTCTAACCTGGCTTTTCTGACTCTCTGCCCACTTTACCTTGCTTTAATGCTTTTCTTAATCATGAAATTTTCTACATTTACAAAAAGTGAAGAAAACGATCATAGAGATTATCTACACAGCACTAGATGTTAATGTAGTGCCATATTTCTTCTTTGCCTTCCCTTTCCTCTCCTTCCCTCCTCATCCCTTCTGTCCTTCCTCCAAACTTCTCTCCCAAGAAAGTAAATGTGACTGACACAGCCAAGGTTTCATGCCCAACCTTATTATAGCCCCCATTTCTCCACAAAGGTAACCATAGTTTTGGAACTGGTATGCATTGTCCCCATATATAATTAGGTGATTATACCACATATTTATCTGTCCATAATTCAATTATGCTTTGTTTTGCTTAATTTTGTTTGTACACATGTATCTTTTGGTGACTTCTTTTCTTACTCAGGTTTTTTGACATATGTCTATTCTTCCTGCAAGAAATTGTTACATTATTTTCACAAGTAGTATTACCATGATTATTCCTGCACTTAGTCATATGTGCACATGTGTGTGGAAAATTTTTCTACCTTAGACACTTAGAAATGAAATTGGTCTGCCTTTGTAGGTTATGTACGCCTACAACATTCCTGGGTTTAAAAATGGGATTGTACCACCTTGCACCACAAGGTATAAAAAAGCTTTTGAGTGCACACATCCTTGAAAACAGACAGTAATTTTTAACATCTACTTGGTAAGAAATTGTTGATTTAATTTGCATTTTTCTCATTACTAGTGCAGTTGAGCATCTGTCTATGCTCAAAAATGGTTTATTGGCCATTTCAGTTTCTCTCTTCACACATTACTTGCTGCCCTTTTCTGGGTGAGGGTGGTTCTTTTTCTTATTGCTTGGTAGAAATCTTTATGTGCTGTGATTATTAATCTTGTCTATGCACATTACAAGCCTATTTTTTGGTCTGTGGCTTTTCTTTAAATTTTATGACATGTTACTTGCATAACAATTCATTATTACTCTTCCTAGTTTAATGTAATCAAAATTATCAATCTCTTACTTAAGATTACAATTTATTGTCTTATTTAAATAATTTATCATCCTAATATTATAAGCATAGCCTCTGTATTGTCTTTCAAAGGTTTTACACTTTTGCTTTTTATATCACCTTTAATACATGTAAAATTTGTTTATGTGTCTGGAAAAATATGAGAATTGATTTAACTTTTTATTTAGGTAGTCAGTGGTCTCATTACTATCTACAAATGCCGTCCCTTCTGACATGATTTCTAATGCTATTTGTAATTCGTGTTCAGAACATTCATACATATTGGAGTCTTTAAAACTTTATGTTGATTATTTGCTCTATTTTTCTATACTTGTGCTAATAACAACTTGCTGTAATTATTTAGTTTTAACAACTGGGAAACTGATATTCTGCCTTCTCTTCCTCCTCCTCCTTAAGAATTTCTTGTCTATTTGGGGCCTTCTTCCTTATATTTGAATTTTATAACCAGCTTTTCAGTTTTCATGAGAAAATTTTTTGAGATTTTAATTGAAACTGAAATAAATATATAAATTAATTAGTGGATAATTGTCGCATTTATAAAAGTGACATTTACCATCCAAAAGAATGGCCTAACTCTCCATTTATTTAGGTCTTTTGTCTTCTGGTGTTCATATTTTTATTAGTTTTATTCCCAGTAATGTTATAGTTTTGTCACTTTTATAAATGGTATGGATTTTTTTTTCAGTTTGTATTTGCTTATTCTTGTTCATATAATTACAAGAGATTTTTATATATTGTTCTTGTCTCCATTAAACCTGCTGAATTATTTTATTAATTATAAATATTTGCCCATAAAATCCATAGATTTCTGATATTAACAATTATATTATTTACAAATAGCAGCAATTTCATTTTTTATTTTAATCTTTGATTTCTGTGTCTTTTGTGAATGTATTAACTAATTTGTCTACTACAATTTGAACAGAAATAGTGTTTCCTAGTGTTACAATTTATATTACGAATATACATAGATTTTCATCAATTCTTTCTGCATTTTTGAAGCTGATTATATGATTTCTCTCTTTTAATTTAATATAATAAATTACATTAATTAATCTAATACATCTAATATTAATTAGTTATTACCCAGAACAATTTTAATATCTATCATATATAATTCTGGATTTGGTTTGTGTATTCGTTTTCTATTACTGCATAAAAAATTACCAGAAACATAAAGGCTTAAAAGAATACAAATTTATTTTCTCACAGTTTCCATGAATCAGCAGTCCAGATATGAGTTAGATGGTTCTTCTGCTCAGGGTTTCATCAGGCTGAAATCAAAGTGTTGGTCAAGACTGTGATCTCAGCTGAGAATCAGAGTCCTCTGCCCAGCTCACAGGTCATTGACTGAATCCATTTCTATGTGGTTGTAAGACTGATGCGCCATTTTCTCTCTAGCTGTTGGCTGGGGACCACATTTCACACTTAGAGATTTGCTTACTCCAAGCCAGCAGGACACTCTCTCATTTTAGAGCTCATCTAATTAGAGCAGCCCCACCCAGAATAATATAGCTTTTAATGAACTCAAAGTCAACTGATTAGAGACTTTAGTTATAGCTGCAAAGTTCTATTCCATTGTCATATAATGTTACATAAGCATAGGAGTAATATCCCATCATATTCACAGGATATACTCACACTTAAGGGGGAGAAATTTTTAAAAAGATGGGAATCTTGAGGGCTATCTTAAAACTCTGCCTACCACAGTTTTCTAACTTTACTTATGAATTTTCTTACTATGTTCATAAGTGTGATTGGTATACCATTTCTATGTTGTACTGACCTTATGGGCTTGAAGTATAAACTTAATCCTAGTCATTATTGTGTTGGGGAGCTCTGGCTCTTGTTTTATTCTCTGGACTTACACTTTAATATAAGCATTTACATTTAATGTTTTCAAAGTACTGCTCGAGCTGCAATTATTCACTTTCCCTTTTCCCTTCATTGGTCTATCCTCTAGCTCTTGAACAGCAGATCCAAACTTGTAGGAATGATAGAAATATTATTCCAATAATCTCAGTTTCATCAGTCACTGACTCTGTCTCCTATAAGGAAACACGATGCATATTTAATGTACTATAAACACGATAGAATCAGTAGTTGAGAAATTGGGTTTTACTTTCAAATTTTAACATTGTCAGCTATTATTTTGGTGTTAATTGAATCACTTTCTAATTCCTGTTGGGAAATAATTTTCAATGAATATTTTCATGTTTCTGTGCTGTGGGTTTCCTAAGGAAAAAGGACTGTCATCATTGTTTGTCAAGGATTGCATGACAAACATGCCTTGAAGTTGGAGGTAGTATACTGCTCCAGAGAGATTTAGAGACTTATCTTGCCCAGAAACTTTGCTTACATTCCAGGGTAGAGACCTTTTCCTCCCCCTCCCCAGAGAGGATTTGCTTACGTTCTAGTAAAGTCCTCTCTGTAGGGAAGGATGTGCCAAAATGTCAGCCTTCTAATATAACCTCTGAGTCTAATAATTTGGGGGTTCCCCTCATGAGCTGCAACCCAGCTACATACGCAGATGAACATCTGGCTTTTACCTTGTGGGGAATAGGGGCAGAGAGAACAGGTGCTGAGATACCCTGAGGAATAAATTGTCTGTTCTTCGATCCAGGTATCTTGAGTTTCCTGTCAGAATATGAATAAATATATAAATTGAAGTATTCTTAGGTTCTTTTTGTAGTAAAAGAGCTGCTACAGTTCAGCCGACCACACAGGGTTTTCCTAATTAGATTGATGGGATTATGTTTATGAATATAAAAGGGTTTTTACAACGTACAACAAGATATGCAACTCAAAGCTGGAAAGGGGATGATTGTTTTTACCTGCCTAGTGGCCAGACAATATTTAAGGTGGTAAGTGTTAATTACTAAAATGTATTCATCTCTATATTTTGTTTTCCTCCACAATAATGCTTATCCACTTAAACCATTGTGTGCTTATAGGATACAGAGACCAAGAGAGGAGGAAGAAATTTCTTACTTTTGTTCAGTTTATAATCCTGTCATAAGAAAAAACTGGATGGTAAGAGGAAAAGGAAGGAAATCCTGCAAACTTCAACCAGGAAAAAATAAAATAAGATAAAAAAAAAACCTAAAAAAATTAAGCTCATAGTTTCTTACTTACTCCAGAAGCCAAAGACGGTTTTAAAAGGGAAGGGGGTGAGTAGAAAATGACTCATAATTTGGATTTTGCTCCCCAGAAAGTCTTCCCTCCTTTCCTCCCAAGATACCTCCATAATTGTGGTGCTTTGATGCTATTTTACTTATCTGTCACTTGCTTATGCTCACCGAAAGACTACAAAATTCATGAAAGGAGGGGCTATGTTTCTCTTGATCACTCACTACCCAACCCCATGACCTACAATGTGTAACTATTTAAGAAGGAAAGGAAGACCGTAGAGATGGAAAACAGATGGAGAGAAAGAGGAAGGAAGGAAAGGACAGAAGTATTTCTACTTTCAGTTACCAGAACAAAGATGCTAAGGAAAAGGAGAACCATGGATACTGAAGACTTTCATACACAAGATCTCATGACTTTTTTTTAAAAAAGCCTTCAAACAAGATTCTTTTTTTTTTTCCTCAGTTGCTTTCCCTGAAAACTTTCTTCTCTTGAAATCTCCAGCTATCAGAACTGTGTGTGTGAAACCTACCTTATTAAATATCATCAGAGATGCACATTTGCTTTTCTTCTATCCTTTCAACAAATCTCTGTCACTTTATGATGAGTAGAGATTTATTCCTGATATTTCTCATGTTCTCTTCAAAGTCTTGTTTGACACTAAAGATATGAAAATTTTTTTTGATTCGAACGTTTGAAGATGTAGCAGAAAAAGAACTACTGACAAGCATTTGGGAGTTTGAGCAATGTGTAAAACATTTTAAGTGTTTTGGATTTTATGTTCACATCCACCATTGCTTAACTCCTAGCCCTGAATCTAAATTTTTTGACTTTTTTTAATCTAATGGTTATAGCTGAGCCAAATCAACAGTATACTACTTAGAGAAGTTAATTTACATTTTTCTTTTTCTATTTTTTTCTCTTCTAAATCTCTTTGTCTAAATATATAGTTTTAGCCTAACATAAAGCTTATTTTGTTACTTAAGGTATTATACAGAATTGAGCTTTTGTGGTTTGGTTTGCTAAACCCATAGTTGAAAACTAAACATTTCTGGAAAAAAAATGGATAAGAATATCTTAAATGTATTGAACATGGCCAAGAAATTTATTTTTAATAACTGAACCACAGATGGGGTGCCATCTGTCAGCATATGGCATTGGCTCTTAAAGCAATGTTTACATCTGGGAGATATGGTGCTTTCTTTGAGAGAACAAGAAGCAGTATTGGACCAAACATGAAGAGGACTGATTTTAGACTCATGAATATTGTAAGTTTGCTAAGGATAGAATCAGCATGTTTATATGCATACAGTTTTCATACATTTGGGTGGATAAAAAGAAAGAAAATCTGTCCATTGAAATAGTTATGATAATGAAAATAGTTGTAATTTTAAAATTGTTTTTTCCTCCCGTGACAGACAAAACTATTAGTATGAAATGATCAGATTGCCAAATTTGAGTGGTTTTATATAATCAATTTTACTCTATACAGTTGCCTATAAAGTTACTAGAATAATGTTTTAATTTCTTGAAATTTCAACAATCAACTTTATTTTATTTAAAAACTTGTACAGAAGGCATCATTTTGTTCTTTAATTTTCAAAAACTACAAAAAATTTTATATGATATAATTTTATTGTTTTACAATGTATAAATGTTCTTATTTTTAATCAACTTTGCATTTCGAAACCTGTAATTGGAAATATTTTTATCATATTTTTATTTTAAAGCACTAAGTTGATATATTTTTAAATTGCCATACACTTGTAAGAGAATTGTGTTTTGCTTACTTGCAGCTAACTCTCTGATCACAAGCAACTTGAATAAATTCTGAATATTACCTTTTATCCACTGATAGTTCAGAACAAATTCAAGACAGAACTTCTCCTTTCTTCCACATATTACAGTATGACAAAGACTCTATATCTATGATATTTACAAAGTTACAGAAATTGCAAAACTCCAGTGAAAAGATTGTAAATAAATACTCAATATTAATGATAATAATGACAACTACCCTTTTAGAGTGTTCTCTATGTAGCCTACATTTAGAGGATTTATAAGCATCCTTTCAATCTTGAAAATGACCCTACCAAATTATAATTTTCCCCATTAAACCCATTTGATAAAAAATAGGCTTAACGATGTTGAGTAATAGGCCTAAGATCACAAGAACTGTAATCATCAGTATCTACTTAAAGACCCATCTTCTATATTATGCTTCCTTCCTGTATGGGAAAACATTACTGGTAAATAAACATTAAATATCTATTGAATATTGAAAGAAAAAAAAAAAGATCAACTGCACTAGCAATTCCACCGAAGTACCAGTTTCTATTTATCAATCTGAAACTTTTAAGTTTAATTACTGGTCTTATTAAAAATTAGAGAAATGGTTAAATCACATATCTAAAGTATGGTTGTACATGTATAATGTGTTTTGAAAATACCAATCGAGATTCCTAAAATGTTCACAGTTTTGGATCTAATACTTCTCGTAAAGTTTTTATTTTAATAATTTCAAATGTTAAGGCAGTTAGATTGATGGAGGCTAAATTGTCTAATTGTTGAGTTAAATTGTCTTAGCAGAATACATCTAGGAAAACAGAGGCGACGAAACCAATCATCTCTAGTAAGAAGATGGTTAAATCTTATTATACAGTAAATATTCAACAATTTTTTGATGTAAGCCACATGCATTAAAAAGACAATGGTAAAATTATGGAGAAGACATGATATCAGGGGTCCTGTATCTGTACATATTCTTCCTTACAAAAGTTCCTTATTTAACTGATGAGATGCAGTTTCCCCTTTTGTAAGATGAGGATGGTAACAGAAATATCCCCATAGGGTCGATGGGAATAAAAAGTATTAACTATATTTAAGATATTCAGATAATGGCCTGGAACATAATAAATGCACAGTAAATGTTAGGTGTTGTGGGATTATTTTTATTAGACAGAATTTAGAAAACAATAGAAAATGCGATCAATCAAAGTATTACAAAAATGCATATGAACAAGTATGCAAAAATGACAGTTTGAATTATTTTAAGGGAAATGTTTATGTTTTTTCCCCTAGATTTCCAGTGACATCTATAAGTATGATTAATTAAGTTTTAAAATTAAAAAATTCTACTTTGAAAAAGTCACTTTTGAAAGAAAATATTTGGGGAGGGGAATTGAAAGAGAAAAAGTGAAAAATCATTGGCCTAATATTTTCAACATATTGTTTTTGGTAAGGGGATGAAATTTTCTTAGCGAAAAGACAGAACAAAACAAAGAAACTTTTTTTTTTGCTTATAATTAACTGTATGCTCAGCACATAGCACTGTGTACCATACATTCAGTTCCATCTTCAAAATGAAAGCCAATTATAGATACCAATTACCCTACATCATGACTTTTTTTTTTTTTTTGGAATCCAGGAAACTAACTTTATCTCAAAAAGATATATTAAAAGGTATCTGAGGTATGTGTATATGAGTATGTGTGTGCATAGGTATTTATGTTGTCTATGAGTTGGGAATAAGCTTCACTTGTATTGCCACAGATCTGGGAATAGGCAGTAAGTGTTTCTTTTTCACACACGACAGTATAACAGCAGGCATATTTTTAACATGAAATTTCATTAGGACCTCTGAATAATTCTCTGGATCAAAACATACGAAATGGCACTCGTGTTCGGATTGGCTACACTGAAATCATATAAGGGCATTTGTTAAAGATAGAGACTCATTGGTCCCTACTGAGACAGAGAAGGTATTCCAGGAATGTGTATTTCTAGCATAGAGTCAAGGTCATTGTGACGTGTGGGCCATTCATTGGTCACATTAGATTTCTGACTTATAAAGTTATTTCTCTCTTTCCATCAGGAGCTTTGTTACAGAGAACAGACTCCACGCTAGCTCGTTTCAATAGAAAAAGACTTATTACCAGGTATTAAATGCTTTGCAGAATTCTTGGGTAGCAAGATGAAACAGATGAGCGTCTGAACATCTAGGTTCAACTCTCAAAGCTACTGTGAGGGAAGAAAGCTGCTAAATCGGGTCACTAACTTGACAGCTTCAAGCTCCTGAACCATGCTTCCTCTGTCCATATCCACACGAGCAAGGTGGGTGCCTCATGACCCACTTCAGTTCTATTTTCAAATATTGTGCAATTGCTTTGGATTAGTGGAAGCTTAATCATATCCAGAAACTTGGTGAAAATTAGTCTGAGAACAATTAAGTTTTCTAGCTTCTTAAATCCAAGAAGGAACACTAGAAGGAAGTTGGGAAAAATAATGAGTAGGAGAAATTATTATAACTATTACAGTCTCCACATTCTTTGGTCCAATCCAAATATAATTGGCTTGAAACAAGATTGTTCATCAAATTGTTACATTTCATACCATGTATCATTTTCTCTTTTTTCTTTTATTTATTTATTTTTAATTGACACAATTATTGCATATATTTGTGGACTACAAAGTGATATTTCAATACGTGTATACAAGGTGTGATGATCAAATCAGGGTCATCAGCATATACATCACCAAAAACATTTATCATTTCTTTGTGTTGAGAATATTTGAATGCCTCTCTTCCAGCCATTTGAAAATACACACGGAATTATTGTTGGTTATAGACGCCTAGCACTACTATAGAACATGAGAACTTATTTTTTCAACCTCACTGTAAGTTTGTACCTGTCAACAAGCTTCTTCCTATTCCTCCCTTCCCTATACCCTGACTCTAACCACAATTCTACGGTCTTTTTCTATAAGCTCAACTTCTTTTAGCTCCCACATATGAGTGAGAACATGTATTATTTATTTTTCCGTTCTTGACTTACTTCGCTTAACATCAAGTCTTCCAGGCTCATCCATGTTGCTGTGAATGAAAAGATTTCATTGTTTTATGGCTGAGTAGTATTCTGTTATGTATACATAGACCACATTTTCTTTATCCATTCACCTGGATAAATGGGATTGATTGATAGCAATCCCACTACTGGATATTCATCTAAAGGAAAGGAAATCAGAGTGATGAAGAGATATCTGCACCCTCATTTTTATTGCAGCACTATTCACAACAGCCAAGATATGGAATCAACCCGTGTTCTTTTTTTTTTTTTTTTTTCTGACTGATGTCATCTTTCCCACTGAAGAAATTTCTCATTTCTCTGAGTTATCTCATCACTTAATCTGCACTTGCATATCAACATGTATTATTTTCTACCATGTTCTCTGGATATCAATTATCTTCCCTAATGTTGCAAAAAAAACAAAATCCATAAAATCATTTCAGTGCTGATTTACTGAGAATTTCTAAAATTTAATGCAGTCCTTTGAAAAAGAAGGTGCTGTAAAGAATCAAGTTTCTCCGAAAGGCAAGAATCAGTTTCCCCAAATACGCAGGCAATGTTGAAGTTTTTGATATTTATACTGCTATGACACTGAATGAATAGATGAATGAACAAATGGAGGTATGGACTTTTATTTTTTATTTTTGATTGTTGGAAGGCATTACAGAATTAAGCTTTATAATATAATTTGAAGATATTTAGATAAGATAGAATGTGTACATGTGTGTCAGTCTAGTGCCAAACTGTCATATCATAACATTGGATGCAAAGCCCAGAAAAGGTCAGGTTTGCAGTAGACGCCTGTTGCTGTCCTTCCCAGAACACACATGTCTTCTTCCAACCACAGCAGATCCTCTCCTTCCTCTTTACTCAGTTCGTATTCCATGGATCACTATTATAACTACTCATTTGCACACACCTACCTTTCCCCACTAATCTTCACATTCTCAGAACCTGGAAAAACCCATTGTTGGATAAATCCAGCTTCCTACCCACTCTGTACCTGTATTCTCCTAGCTGGAAATGCCTGGAGGAAAACACGCACTCATGTTCTTGGATGTATTTATGATCACTAACCTTAAGAGGCTCTCACAGATACCCATCAGTACTGTTATACTCACTGGGACCAGTCATTCTCCCATTCTCTCAGTTAACAATTTTATATCTTTTTATCTTCCTTTCAAACTCCAGCCTATGTTGGCCCATCCCCATTTTTGCTTACTCACCATGTTTTCTACAGCAGTGAAAATTCAGAAGAAACCAGAATAAAACTTCCAGGTTCCCAACCCCACACACACCCCCCTACTTACATGTGTGTCCTTATATCCTGCCTTGTTCTACTTGCATATCACCCAGGAACTGTACACACTCTCCTTATCTAAGGCCAACTCATTACATTTATATCACTGCCTCTTGCCTTCTCAAGGACAATGCTCTATTAATTAGTCCCCTCTACTGATTCACCAGATTTTCATTCTTTAATGGATTATTTCTACAGCATAAGACATTATTTTGACCACCTTTAAAAAAAAACAAACTTCTTATGACACCCCTTTTCTCCCCAATTACCACAATTCTCTACTCCTCTCAAAAAAAAAAAAAACTCCTTAAAAGTGTGGTCTTTATGTATGTGTTATCTGAATTTCTACCCCCCACCCACCCCCCTCACTGTTTCCTAAAATCCCTGCAAATGCATTTTAATTCCCACAATTCAACTGAAATTATTTGGTCATCATTACGAATGACCTACACAATGCTAAATCCAGTGGTCAATTCTTCGTCCTTATCTTACGAGATCTATCAGAAATATTTGGCCCAGGAGATCACTTTCATTCTCTAAATCACTTTTCTTTATTTGGAATCTGAGACATCACATTTTCTCATTTCTTCTTCCATACCACAAGCCACTCCTTCTCAGACTCTTGTGTCTGTTTCTTCTCATCAATATGACTTTTTACAGTTAGAGTTTCCAGGCCTCGGTTTTCATTCTTCCTCTTTTCTGTCTATATTCACTGTCCAAAGGATCTTGTCCTGTGTCTTGGCTTAATTAACATCTATCTGCTAACAACTCACACATTTTTCAATTCCACCAAGTCCTTTTCCTTGTAGTCCAGACTAATGTATTCCACAGCCTCACTTGACATCTCCACTTGAATTGCTAATATTGTTTCAAAATTATCATGTCTAAAGCTGGGAAGCTGATCTTCCCTCCAAAGCCTGCCTTCCCTACAATATTGCTCTTCTCAGTAACCTGCAATCCCATTTTTTAAGTTGGTTAGGAAAAAAAAAAATCTTGGAATCACCCTTAGCTCCTCTTTCTATACATATGCTTTATATCTGTCAGCAAGTCCTTGTGAGCTCTGCTTTCAAACTATATCCCATATCAGACCACTTTTCCACACCTCTGCCAATAACACTCGAGGCAAAGGTGTTTTGTCAAGATGATCTCTCGCCTGGATTATGTTAGTAGTCTCTAAATTGATCCATCTCCTCCTTTATCCATCTACACTCTATGATTTACACAACCAGAAGAATTATTCTTTTAAAACAAATCAAAGCATGTCATTCCTTTTCCCAAAACTTTCCACTATCTCCTGTTGTACTCAAAGTAGAAGCCAGTGCCTTTATTTCAGCCTACAGGTGCCCATTTGTCTTTACCACTATAAGAGGGATGCACATATAACAGACTGAATCCAAAGATGAGCAATCAAAATGGCAGTGGGCTTTAAATTATGTTATATAAGAAAAAGTTCACCTGTGTATTCATTTATTCAGTAAAGAGTTAATTAGCTCCTTTTCTGGACAAGCATATTAAGCACTGAGGATATATCACTAAGCAGAAGTAGCAGGGACTTCACCCTTTGAAGTTAATTATCAAGAAAATAAATATACAAATAATCATACAAATATACCATTACAAACTCAGGAAAGGCTGAGAGAAAATCCAGGAATCTCTGAGGACACATAGTAGAGGAGCTTGAACTAGCCTGAGGAGTTAGGGAAATTTTCACTAACAGTATTGACACTGAGAATTAAAGAGAGATGACTAAGAACTAACTAGATGAATTAGGTGGGGGGCTTTGAGACGGGAAGAAACAACTTGTGCAAAGGTGAGCCAGACTCACTACAGGAGTTACATATCCCTGAGCACATATGAAAAATAGGGTCACAGAGTCAAAATTATGCTAGGCTTTATGGGCCTCATTAAGAGCATCTTAACAGCCACAGGAAGCCCTTGATGGATATAATCTGATGAGGAAATAATGTTCTAGTCTTAGAGATGAAGTTAGACTCAGATTTTTTAATCATCCAAATGAGTTTTCATGTACATATGACAGGCTCACTATGTATAGTGTATTGTTTCAGATATGTTTCACTTCAAGTAACAGAAACCCTCAAATTTATTATATAACTCATAATAGGAGGTCTGGCAGTGGAGTGAGCTACAAGATTAATTAACTCAGTGGCTCATAATTTTATCAGGGAAAAAAGTTCCCTCTGTCCTTCTACTCTGCTACCTTCAATGTTAGCTTGACAATTAAGCTAGCACAAAATCAGTCAAGACTCCATGTACATGTTCTCACAGCTCTCCCTTAGGAATGATTAAATAATTCCCAGAAGCCTCCCAGCAGACTTCTTCTTGGATCTCGAAGGCCAGAGTTGGGTGACATGGACATTTCTCACCCAAACAAGGAGAAAGGCAGAATTATCATAATTGGCTTAGATGAATCACTGAGGGTAGAACAGATGTTGGGTGTCTATCATAATGGCCATTACCGATGGATAAAGTACAAGTGAGCCATAAGACCACTTTCCATTCACCAGAGACACAGAGCAAAGCACATGGAGGCACTTAGTAAAAGGAGTAAGTTAAGGATTAGAGTTTCTTCCTATCCCAGGTATGCTTTCACATGTACTAATAACAGAAAAGGGAGAGCTGATACATCACTACCATCTAGATGTCACAAGGAGATCTGTCCTGCCTCATTTAACTACATGTGAATCACAGGGAGTCTCAGTGAGTAATCGAACACCCCGAGTACTTATCCTGTTGCTTCAAGTGGTTTGGAGAAAAAAGCATTCAGACCTTTTCTTTGTGAGGTCATATAGCACTAAGTTAGGAAACCAAGCACAGCCAAACCTTTAGGCACAAGTAATGCAAAGGTCCTTTTACCAGGCATAAGTAATGCAAAAGTCCTTTAAAAATACACAGATAAAAATAAAATATACATGTGTATCATGGACATACCATTGGTACCAACTGTTGTGTCCCCCCAAAATTCATATGTTGAAGCCCCAACCTCCAATGTGACTGTATTTGGAGACAGAGCTGTTATGGAAGTAATGAAGGCAGAATGAAGTCATAGGTTGGGGCCCTAACTCAACAGGGCTGGTGCCCTTGTAAGAGGAAGAGTCACCAGAACTCTTTTTCTTTCTGTGTGTGAGTACGAAGAAAAGGCCACAAAAAGGTGACCATTTACAAGCCAGGAAGAGTGTCCACACCAGAAACTGAATTTACTCATTCCTTGATCATGGACTTCTAGTCTACAGAACTTTAAGGAAATAAATTTCTTTTGTTTAAGCCACCCAGTCTGTAGTATTTTGTTATGGCAGCACAAGCTGACAAGATTGATTGATATCAATCTTCAAACTATTGAAGAACAATAAAGTTCATTAGCCAACTATGAATCTAATGCCCATAGGCTTTAACTACCTTCTGATAACTACAGAAAGTCCCATTGCAAAGTGACATTGGCTTGAATTATTCTAGAGGACTGTCTTATGATTCTCACACCAAAATAAAGCATTTTACTCACAAGAGAAATATAAACAGTTTTGTACTATTTTTTAATGATGGCTTTGGTTATATTACTGTAAATGAATTGTTTGTGAAGGAAAGGGAAAGAATAGATGAGATAAGACAAGTTAGAATATTGCTGGAGATGTCCAGGCAATAAGCAACCATGGAGAGGTTCACTCCTGATTAAGATGTAGTAGGATATGGAAGATCATAGCACCTATGTTAATAACAAGAAAAAATAAACTTGTAAGTATATAGCATACTGCTACCAAGCTGTTGAAGAGCAGTTGATTCAAAGAAGCCTTAATGAATTCATACCAAAGACTAATGAAACTTTCATAAGTGAACAAAGTGCAGGTGCTTCAACACCTGGGGACAAGTGTCAGGTGTGAGTGTAGGTGTGGAGAGGAGAGGCTTTTCTTAGATGGAGAAAATTTATACTGACAAAAAATAAATAAAAAATAAAAAACAGGTGAGATTTTTAATGCCAATGTGGGTAGCAAGATAGATCGAAATTTTGGACAAGCACCAGATGAACATACTCTAAGAGACAGAAATAAAGATAGAGATATAACAATTTAGTATTCATTTTCCTTACAGGTACACTGTATGCATGCTGTCATGTGAAGAGACAGGAAGAAGTAGAAAAATGTGGCCTAAAATCAAGAGCAAAATTAATCAATAGAAGTGAAATCACAGATAGGTCATATTGTGTATTAAGTCATCAAAGAGTTAAAGAAAACTATTTTTAAAGTGTTAATTTATACTATAAGATGGAGAGGGTGACTGAAGATATGAAAGATTTAAGAAAGATATCCAATAGGTAACAGAGAATCAAAGTAACATATTTAAGCTGCAAAGTACAGTGATGTATAGGAAATGAAAATTTATTAGATGGTTTTAACAGCAGATAAACACAGCAGAAGGAACAATTGGGAGGTCAGTAGCAATAACCCAAACAAAAGCACATGAGGAATATAAAATTAAAAAAGAAATGAGTCAGAGTCCTATGGAAAGTATTAAATTAGCAAACATATCTGTAATTCGAGTCTAAAATGAAAGGATATAAAGAATAAGGCAGAAAAATATTTAAAGAAATAATGGTCAATAACTTTCAAACTTTGACAAAAATCTTCAACTTACAGACCAAAAAAGCATAGGCAACACAAAGGGAAATAAGAACAAAGAAATTCATACCTAGGTACATCATAGTTAAACTTTTGAAAACAAATATAAAAAGTCTAAAAGCAGCCACCAAGACACAAAGCAGATGGAGGGAGCGGGCGGATGGCAATGGAATAACATCTTTTAAAGTGTTGAAAGAAACGAATATCAACTTAGAATTCTATACCCAGTGCAAATATGCTTCAAAATGAAGACATAAATACAGAAAGATTCAGATAAAAATAAGTTGAGAGAATTCATTTCTAGAAAACCAGTGCTACAATAAGTGCTAAGGGAAGGTTTTCAGGCTGAAATAAATGATAGCAAATGGAAACTGATGTCTAGAATAAGAAAAATAGAGAACCGATAATGATTAATATGTGGAAAAATGTAAATACTATTTTTTCTTTTGCAAAATCTTAAAAAAGACAATTAACTATAGGTTGGGTAAAGGTCATAAAGAAAAATCATGATTTGTAATAATGAATTTTCTTATAATAAATAATAAAAATTAAAAAATAATAAAAGGTTAATTGAGCTCAAAAAGTAAAAAAATCAATTTAATTTAATTTAAAAAGTAAAAAAAATCATAGGCTGTGTCGTTTACAACACATAGAAATAAAACACATGACAGCAATAGAACAAAGGATGAGAGGCATAAATAGAAATAGTTATAAGATTCTCACATTATTTGTAAATTGTCATTAAATTAATTTAAAATAAATAATGATAAGGTAATTATGCATGTTATGATTGTTAGATTACCAAAAATAAAATAGCTAAATATATAAATTTTATATAACTATAAATTATGTATATAATATATAAAAATAATATAGCTAAAAGTTAATAGAGGAAATAAAATGGAAAACTAAAAGTATGCAAAGAAGATTATAATGTTGAATATAGGACACGATGCATTTGTCAAACCTATAAAGCTTTGCAGCACAAAGAGTACATGCAAATTTAAGAAAATATTATTTAGGAGACTGGGAGATTTCAAGATAGAATGTAAAATGTAAGAAAAATATCTAACTGTATTATAAATGTATGAAACCTCTTCCCTGAAGAGGATGGGGGAAGGCTGGTGACCTAAGTAGTTTAAAAAATGAATAGAGCCTGTAAGACTAAAGCCAAAAGAAATTATACATAAGCGTTGTACTCTAGTTGATAAAGTTGATTCCCAGAGGCATATGAATTAAGAATTCTGACTCTACTGCATGTATATATTAGAAATTAACAATTAAGTTAATGGATGGTATACGATGGGAGCCAGATTCTTACTGTTGGAGTGAGAGTTTACAGATAAGCAAGGGTAGAAGCTAGAAAGTTCCATGTGATAATGGATTGATGATGGAGACATGAGTAGGAACTCATGTTAAGCTTAGTAAGATGTAGATTATCCCATGCAGAAGTACTTACAGCTGTGGGTATATACGTGAGTTAGCATACACACACAAACTCCCTTGCTTTGATACCTGAGAAGGCCTAGAAATATAAACACTCCAGCAGAAATTAGCACACCTAGCACCCGTATTTTGGTTTCTAACGACATTCTCCAATAAAAAACCAGGATCCTTGGAGAAATGATCGATTCTTTCACTGGGCCAAGGAGTACACAGATAAGCCCCCTCAAGTAGGCAGAGCATAACTCCTTATTCCTTAAGTGTGGACTACACAAAGTGATTTTTTTATAAACAATGGAACAGAAAACAGACATTAGGTAAAAACTAAATTAGTCAATAAATTATGAGCTATTTAATAATAATATATCAATATTGACTTCTTAATTGCAAATGAACATACCATACTAATGCAAAATGTTAATTAATAATAGGGGAAGCTAGGACTGAGGTACATGTCAACTCTGTATAATTTTGACAATTTTTCTATAAATCTGAAACTTCTTCAATAAAGTTTACTTAAAATTTTTTAAAAATCCAAAAAAGGCAAGGAAAAGAAAAATATAAAAATACAAAGAACACCTGGGACAAAATGAAAATAAATAACAAGATGATAAAATTAAACCTAACTGTGGCAACATTTACCTGTATTATAAATGGACAAAATGCCTTAATGAAAAGGCAGAGATAATAATCTTCCAAGACAATATAGAAAAGAACAAAACTAAACAATTGCATGATGTTTAAAAAGATTTACTTCACATATAAAGACATAAATAGGGTGAAAGTAAAAAAACATAAAGAAATAAACCATGCACATCTCATCATAAGAAAGCACATATGGCTATATCAACTTAAGGAAAAATACATTCAATACAATGATATTATCAGAGATAAAGAAGAACATTGTAGAATAATAAAAAATCAATCCCCAAAGCAATGTAACATTACTTGATAAGTACTGACCTAATTATAGAGCTTCAAAATACATAAAGCAAAAATTAACAAAGCTAAAAGGAGAAGTAGACAAATCCACAATCATATATGGAGATCTTGATACTAATTTCTCAGTAACTGGGGATATAAATAAATTTTTAAAAACACTAAGAATTTAGAAAATTTGAATTTGACATAAATGATAATTGTAAAACACTAAAACATAAGAAGATCTCAATAGAAAAATGATTTGGCAAAATTTAACATCAGTTCAGGAAAAAAAAAAATCTCTCAACAAACTAAAAATAGAAGGGAATTATCTGAAATGCCTATATATAATGTTATAGTTAATGGTGAATACTAAATATTTTCTCCCTAAGATCAGAAATAGGCAAAATATACATTTTCGTCTCCTGTCATCTGCATAATACTGGAGGTCCTACCTAGAGAAATAAAGAAATTAACTAAACAGAATGAAAAATAATACACAGATAATATGAATGGGTATATAGAAATGCAATTGATTTTTAAGAATTTATTAAAACTTACAAATGAATTTATCACATTTGCAGTTTACAAGAACGATATAAAGTGCAATTGTTTTTACATACTAAAACAGACAAATGAAAATGAAATATAAAATATAATTTACAATATCAAAAACACAGTAGCTAGCCAGAAATTTAATAAAAGGCAATTAAGATCGTTGTAATGAAAACTACAAAACATTGCTGAGATAAATTTAAAAAGACTCAAGTAAGTAAACAGATATACAGACTCCACAGTTTGAAAGATTCAATGTTGTTAAGATGGAAATTCTCCACAAATTGATATATAAATTAATTCAAGCCTTATCAAAATTTTTGCAGGCTTTTTTTCTTTGATGGAAATTGATGAGGCAATCCTAACAATTACATAAATTCGCAAAGAATTCAAAATAGGCAAAAGCAATAGGGACCAAAAAAAAAAACACAGTCAAGAGACTTGTTCTACCTGAGTTTATGATTTAAAGTCGCATTAAATTGAGAAAGGGAGGCAGTGGTGTAAAAACGAAAACGAATTAAGACAATGTAACAATGTACTTCCACTTCTGGCAAAATGGAGTAACAGAGACCAGATTTACTCTCCTATCTAAAACAACTAGAAAACTGGGGGTAAATCATATATAACATCAGTTTTAAATGCATGAGACATCAGATATAGATTCTTGAGAGAAAGCAAA
Organism: Cynocephalus volans; assembly: GCF_027409185.1. NCBI lineage: Eukaryota > Metazoa > Chordata > Mammalia > Dermoptera > Cynocephalidae > Cynocephalus > Cynocephalus volans. Next base: position 17,383,871 of record NC_084468.1, read on the forward strand.
CAAGTGAGCTCTACTGCTGCCCCAGCTTTTGCACCTGTAGAAAATTTCCAGGCCACAGCAAGATAAGGAAGAAACCAGTAAAGCCTGTCAGTCTACCTGGGTTGAAGAGACAAAGCTGAGAGACTGGGGATGTCCAGAAAGCTAGAGTTTGCAGTAAATAATAAGGAAGAGGTATTACCTGAACACATAGAGAGTTTCAAAGATCTGCAGAGGGTCACCCATTCAGTTAAGGGTCTGATCAGTTAAGTACTGATTGTCACACGCATATGAGGCCAAGAAAACAATAGCCCTAAATAATCAGCAGGAACAATACCTGAACCTTACACAGGGCAGAGAATAGTTCCAGTTTCCAAAAAACAAAAACAAAAACAAAAAAAACTTTAATTCATGAGATATTGGGTAGAGTACACAGAACAGTAGTAGTGGGACAAAATTATCCCTAGATTAAGTGTTGCTCTGGTCTTGCAAAACAAAGCTTAAAAGCAAGAACCCGAAAAGACCAAACTGTTTCAAAACAATTTAAATGCATCTCAGAAAGAAAAAAAGGCTGATACTATTGTACTAATATAAAAATATCTAGCACCCAAAAAAGTAAACTTTATGATATTTGCCATTTAATGAAAAAATTAATAGACATGCCAAAAAACAGGAAAATGCTACCCATGATAAGGAAAAAAATAATTCACTTAAAACTGACCACTGAATATACAGATGATTGAATTAGTAAATAAGAACTTTGAAACATTTATAACTGTTTTCCATATATTCAAGAAGCCAGAAAGAAAATGAACATGTTAAGTGGGAATATGAAAGATCTAGCAATTAAAAACTGAAATGTTTAAGATTTATATATAAACATACCTACATATATATATATACACACATGTATATATATAAGCTCATGGAAAAATGGAATTAAAAGATAAAAGTGAAAAATATAAACTTTATTTCTCAACATAAGCTCCATCAAATTCAAAATACTTCTGTAAGTGATGATACCAGCCATTTAGTCTATCCTCAATGAACTGAGGGTCCTAGGAATTTAGCCATGTCAGTGTAGTCTTTATTATATTATAAACCGAAGAAAAATTGGTGCTCTTTAAAGATTTTTTTTTAAGATTAGGAAACAAAAAGAAGTCAGAAGGAGCAAAATCAGGACTATAAGGTGGATGCCTAATGATTCCCTATCAAAACTCTGGCAAAATCGCCCTTGTCTGATTAGAGGAATGAGCTAGAGCGTTGTCATGGTGGAGGACTCTCTAGAGAAACTTTCTGGAGCATTTTTCTGCTGTTCTCCAAACTCTCTCATAATATGCAGTTGTTATCATTATTTGGCCATCCAGAAAGTCAACAAACAAAATACCTTGAGCAGCCCAGCAAACCATTGCCATGACCTTTGTTCTTGAACTGTCTGCTTTTGCTTTGACTGGACCACTTCCACTTCTTGGTAGCCACTGCTTTGATTGATTTGTCTTTAAGATCATTCTGGTAAAGCCGTGTCTTATCTACTGCTGCAATTCTTCAACAAAAGTCTTCAGGATCTTGATCATACTTATTTAAAATTCCCTTTGAAAGCTCTGCTATTGTCTGGAGCTTATCTAGGCACAACAGTTTTGACATCCATAAAGCAGATAGTTTGATCAACTGTAATTTTTGAGTCAGAATTGCATAGGATGAACCAATTGAAATGTTTATGGTGTTGGCTACTGTTTCTGCTGTTAATTGTCAGTCCTCTTCAATTACAGCATGAAAAAATTAACTTTTTCCTTGCAAATCGGTGTGGATGGTCTGCTGTTGCAGGATTCATCTTCAACTTTGTCTCATCCCTTCTTAAAACAAGTTACCCATTTACAAACTGCTGGTTTCTTGGGGGCTTTGTCGCCATAAGCTTTTCATAAATGATTAATGATTTGGCCATTCTTTCACACCAACTTCATAAACTCGATGTTTGTTCTTGCTTTAATTTTAGCAGAATTCATGTTGCTCTGATAGGATTTCCTTTCAAACTGATGTCTTATCCTTCTTAGTGACTCAAACTCTACCCTGTTCTGATATGTTGTAACAAGTTAATATGAGTTTATTTTGATACAAAAATATTTGCAATCCATGCAGTTGTTTTGTAATATGCATTTTCCATGACCTTTTTGAAGATCCCTAGTATATGTGATACATAAATATATAAATATAAATGCATATGTGCTGGATGGCATTAACAGAAGATAAGGACTTGAAGAAGGAAAAAACGATTGAATTTAAGGCCAAAGTCATAGCAACCAATCAATATAAGATACAGAAAGAAAAAAATATTTTTTTTAAAAAAAGCATCAATGAGTTATGAGACAACTTGTAGATGCCTAATATACATTTAATTAGAGTCCCTGGAAAGAAATAAAGTAGAGAAAGGCAGGGAAAAAGTTTAATTTTTTTGAATGCAATGAAAAATATGAACCTCAGATCTATGAAGCTCATTGGAACCCCAGCATAAGAAACATGAAGTAAACTATATCAAGCTGCATCATAATTAAGTAGCATAAAAGCAGTGATAAGAGACAACTTTAAAAGCAGCCTATGGGAAAAGGCACGTTACTTTCAGAAGAACAAAGGTAAGAATGTCAAGACACTTCTCAAAAAAAAAAATGCAAGCCAGATGATGTGACAAAACTTTTAAAATGCTAAAACAAGAATACAAAGTACTTCAAAAAGTTCATGGAAATATTGGTATTGTCTTTTGATTCTATATTTCCATGAACTTTTTAAAGTATTCTTGTAATTTTTAGCCTAGAGATATGTGTATAGCCCAAATATCTCTAAACAACAAAAGTAAAATAAACATTTACTCAGACATGAAAAAGCTGAAAAACATTATAACTAGTAGACTTGCTCTACATAAATTGTGAAAGAAAGCCCTTTAGGCAAAAAGAAAATTTTATCAGATTGAAACATGGACTTTTACAAAGAACTTGAGAGCCTCAGAAACAGTGACAATGTGGTTGGATATATATATATATATATATATATATATATATATATATATATAAATTAATTTTATATATATATTAAAATTTATTTTAATGATGTAAAGATCTTTTAAAGATATTTGGCTTGTTTAAAGCAAAGTGAATACTAATGCATTATGAAGTTTATGCCATATGCATATATAGCTAGAATGTATGACAATAGCCAAAAAAAAAGGGGGGGGGCAAGCCTAGAGAAAAGAGATAGAAGTACATTGTTACAATTCTTATACTATATGTGAAATAGCATACCATCACTTGGAGGTAAACTACAAACTATAGTTTACTGTTATACACTATAAACCAAAGGTGTGTGATTATACTATAAAACCTAGAATAAACACTAAAATAATGCAACAAAAGTTTATAGCTAATAAAGCAACAAATAAAATTGACTCATAGAAAAGATATAATTAAGCTCAAAGAAGGCATTAAAAAAGCATAACACATATGACAAAAGCAAAACAAATAAAAAGATGATAAATCAATTTATACTCAAACTTAAATATAAATAGTATAAACACTCCAATTAAAAGAGTATTTCAGACCAAATATAAAAGACTCATCTATTTATTATATATATTACCCCAAGAAATGTACTTTAAATAAAAAAACACAAGTACATTAACAGTAAAGGATGTACAAATTAGATAACTTAGACAAAATGTCAAATTCATAGAAAGACACAAACTAACAAAACTGACTCAAGAAGAAATAGATAACCTTAACAGACCAAGAGCAAGCAAATACTCTGAATTAGTAATTTTAAAACTTCAAAAAAGTGAAAGCCCAGGCTCAGATGTCTTCACTGGTGAATCCTACCAAATATTTAAAGAAGAATTAACACTAATCCATCACAAACTCTTCCCAAACAGTAGAAGAGAAGGAAACACTTTTCAATTTATTGTGTGAGGCCAATATTACCCTGAAACCAAAACCAGATGAAGATATTACAAGAAAAGTTTACAAACTAATATCCTTTATAAACATAGACATAAAATCCTCAACAAAATACTGGCAAACCAACTCTGGCAACATATTAAAAAAATTATACACTATGACCAAGTGGAATTTATCCCAGGAATGAAAAGTTGCACAAAATAATCAATATAATATAATTCGTTTATAGAGTAAAGAATAAAAAACACATGACCATCTCAATAAATGCAGAACAAAATATTTGACAAAATTCAAGTCATTTTATGATGAAAATACTCAACAAATGCATTACTCAACAAACCAGTAATAGAGGAACTCCCTCATGTAAAAAAGCGTTAAGATACAAAAACCCACAGCTAAGAACATACTTAATGAGAGAGAATTGAATACTTTCTCCCTGAAATCAGCAGGAACAAGATAAGTATGTCCATTCTCATCACTTCTGTTCAGCATTGAATAAGAGACCCTAGCCAAGACGGACGGACGGACAGACGGTAGGAAGGAAGGAAGGAAGGAAGGAAGGAAGGAAGGAAGGAAGGAAGGAAGGAAGGAAGGAAGGAAGGAAGGAAGGAAGGAAGGAAGGAAGGGAAAAGCATCCATATTGTAAAGAAAGAAGTAAAACTATCTCTACTTGTAGATGACAACTATGTATGTGTAGAAAATCTTAGAGTCCACAAAATAAAAGCTATTAGGACTAATACATGAGGAAAGCAAAGTTGCAAAATACAAAATTAAAACACACACAAAAAAATCCATTTGCAATTAAATCCATATAATAAAACACTTAGGAATAAATTCAACAAAAAACGTTCAAGAGTTGTACCTTGCAAACAAGAAAAAGTCAGTGTAAGAAATAAAAGAAGAGCCAAATAAGTGGAAAGACAGTCCCTACTTAGAGATCAGAAGACTAAATACTCTGAAAACAGCAATACTCCCCAAATTAATCTACAGATTCAATGCAATTCTCAAAATTCCATCTGGTTTCTTTGCAAAATACGACAAGCTTCTAAAATTTATATGGAAATGCACAAGACACAGAATAGCCAAAATAATCTTGAAAAAGAACAAACTTGAAGGACTTTCTGATTTCAAGGCTATAGTAATCTAGACACTGTGGTACTGTCATAAGAGTAGACCTATGAATAAATGGAAATTAATCAAAAGCCCAGAAATAAACCCTTAAGTTTATAGTAATTTGATTTTTCACAAGGGTGCCAAAATAGTCCAATATGGAAAGATTAGTCTTTTCAACAAATGGTGCTACATGAGAAGGCCATAGAAGAGAATAGGCACTGCAAACTCAGCCAGAAATAAAAGGAGACAGAGAAATAAATAATCCAACCTTACTCTCCTCCCATCTCCTGATACCACTGGTACATTATGATGCTTTATATCTAACCAGAACAACCTCATTGGGCTCAAGTAGCACAACACATGCTTCATATCAAGAACACCCTCACATGGACCTACAGAAGGAGAAGCAGGATACGAGGTAGATATAGAGAACAAAAAGGGGAAAGGTGAGAGATTATATTAATTATATTGGGCCCGTCCTGATAATCTAGGATAATCTTCCTATTTCAAGGTCCATAATTTTAGTCACGTGTAAAGTCCCTTTTGCCATGTAAGGTAGGATATTCACAAATTCTGGGAAGTAGCATGGACATCTTTGCAGGGACATTATTTCCCTGCCACTGTCTAATTATTCTTTTGGTATGATGCAAGTTAAATAATAATTGTGCAACACACATACAAAACTTCCACACAAATGTTCATGGCAGCACTATTCCTAATAGCCCTAAAGTGGAAATAACCTAACTGTCCATCAACTGATAAACAAATAAAATGTGGTATATCCATACAATGCAATATTATTAAGCAATAAGCAAGAATGAAGTACAGTACTGATACATGCTATAACATGGGTGAACCTTGAAAATATTATGCTAAGTGAAAGAAGTCACTCACAGAGGAACACAGGTTATATGATTCCATTTTATGAAATATCCGGAATAGGCAAATATACAGAGACAGAAAGCAGATTTCTGGTTATTTTGGGTTTGGAGGTTGGGGGGCTAGGAAGAAATGAAGAGTAACTGCTAGTGGATATCATATTTCTTTTTGGGGTAATGAAAATATTATAAAATGAGTGAAATATATATCAATAAAGCTGTGATAAAAAGTTTGCCTGACCAACCTGAAATATTGTATAGTATTAGTGGTCAGATGGCAGGTCTCCATTAGGGGAGGAAAGGGGAGAAAGAGGTCAGAAGGGGCTAAGGGAGTTTGCTGTTGTATTGACAATATTGTATTTTTTATACCAAGTGGCATAATATGAGTGTTCACATTGTTATAATTCATTGAGCTTTACATTTAGCATTTATGTGCTTTTCTGTAGCTATGTTATACTTCAAAATAAAAGGTTTAAATTTTTTTTAAGATAATGATAAATGTGTTCCTATACATGACAAAAAGAAATAATGATAGTTTGGAAGTGTTATATTAGTGGCAGGGAGATAGAAAGAATTAAGGAAGGTATGAAATATTTAATGAGTTAAAATTCAATGGGAATTAGAGATGAATTGGAGGGCAAAAGAAAGAGTGGTTCTAAGGATTACTTTTAGCTATTTTGCTGTCAGGTAGACTTCTTTTTAACAGCAAGCAGTCTGGATTTAGGTGGGTGACAACGGATGTTTTTCAATTTAGGTGGCTGACAATGGATGTTTTCCACTGGGTCTGAAATATCTTAAAGACATCCAATTGAAGGTGTCAAATAAGAGGTTATACACACGCCGAAGCTCAGAGAAGACATCTGATTTGGACATTCTAGTGAACTTTCTCCATTTGTACCTCTTGATTTACCCTGTATCTGTCTCTCCCTCCCTGTGTGTCCAAAGGAGGCTATTCTTTATGGGTTGCATGAACTATGTTCCTTGACTTCTGGGCAGAATTGTCCTGGTTGGGTTTCTTCTGTGGGAGGTACCAGAAGAAGATCAGATAGTGGAAGGGGAGTAAAGTTCATGGTTAAGGGTGATAAAAGTTCCCAGCCTTTGCTAGCTGCAGTGTGCTTTACCATCTCCTTTAGGTTTCTTTTACCCCTATTCACACCTCTGTAAATAGTCTTTTATTAAACTCTCCTTAATTGGCCCATTTGAGTGTCATCTGTTTCCTGTCAGGGTCTTGAGTGACTTAGTAATTGGCAATAGAAGTTGTCCCAGGAAACACCCTTAAAATAGGTTTCTCGGTTTGGGTAGCTACCATATTTGAGGCACTCACAGATAGCTTTTTTGCTTTGAGAAATGGGACACCGATAATCTCTGGCATGCTGTGACATTATGATTAGTCAAATAATCACTGGTGGTGGCATAAGATGAAGTGCAGATGCAATGAAGGCTTTGGGAGAGCAAGTGGCTGTGGCACTTAGTCACTATGGCAACAATGGTATTACAAAGACTGCAGCAAGAGAGAGGAAAAAAAATTGGAGGTCTGGCTCGGCACATGAATGAAAAATCAGAAAGCTTCTATAGAAACTTTAAAAGAGTCCCTTATCTCCAGTAGCCACAGGGCAGATATGAATGAGAAAAATCAAGTCCAAGGACTGAATGTAATTGCACAGCTGTTAAAGCTGACTAAATGGAAAACCCATACAGGTGTCTCATGCTATGGTAAAGGCACTCATGGAGAAAGAATAGGACCTAAGATATTTGGGCATATAGGGGAAAGGATAAGAATTTTGAAGGCCCAAATTCCAGGTGTAGTCACCTGAGATTTGAAAGGTAATGAATGGGCTTAAGTACCTGAGGAGTGGTGTTCATATCCAAAGAAGCTAGTTACTGAAGTCTGGCTAAGTGATGGTCTACAGTTAATGTGACATAGTACAGTGTCTCTCAACCTTGGATGTACATTGAAATCAAGGAGGCTTTAAAAAACACTGATGTCTAGGTCCCACTCACAGAGTGTCTGATTTTATCATTCTGGGATACATCCTGGTCACTGTGCTTTGAAGTCCTTCAGGTGATTCTAATGTTCAGCCAGGGTTGAAAATCACAGCTGATGAAAAAGGAATCTGAAGGTATAGAGAGATGAGAATACAAAAGTAGATTTATTATGAGTAACACATTCAGCTACCATCTACCAATCACCCTGAAAGGGCCTGAAGGACACTCCTCTTACCAAGGCATGTTTGAAAATTTCTATGGTAAATGCCTTCTACTGGCCTAAGATGACTAATGGTGGAGATGTTGCAATAGAAATGGGCTCCGTATTTCAATGGGAATAATGGCATGCCAGTGTAGTAGAGGCTAGATCAAAGGACTTAACCATCAGAAACTAGGTGCTTAAAGTCACAGTCATAAGGCAAGTGTTGAGCTGGTAATCAGTGTTCTGACCTCCATTAACCTGTGTATCAATCCCTAGGTCCCTCAGAATGAAATAGATGAGTAGCCTATTGAGCTGTGGCTTAATTTATAAAAGCAGAACATTTCTAGGTCTAGTGTATTAGTCTGTTTCTGATGCTTATAACAAAGTACTTGGAACTAAGTAATTTATAAAGAAAATAAAATTTATTGTTTGTAGTTTTGGAGACTGGGAAGTCCAAAGTCCAGGGAACACATCTGGTAAGGGTCTGGGTGGTGGCAACAGTGACCCAAGTGTCTCACGTGGTAGAAATGGTGGAGCAGAGACAGAGAGAGAGCTCCTGTGCACTCTGCTTTTACAACCCTCAGAACCACACCCATTACCACCACTTTTAATCCATTCACTAGCACAGTCCTCAGAATCGAATCGTCTCTTCAAGGTCCCACCTTTCAATTACCATAACAGGATTTCCCATCCTCTTAAAAGTCAAGCTATTAATTCACAAAAGTAGGGGGACACAATCCATATCATCTAGTGTTAAAAATGTTATTCAAGTCATCATAATGAGAATTCACAGTCTCTTATCTGGTTCTAAGACCTAAGCCAGTACATAGACCAGAGCCCTTCCATTAAGAGAGAGGCTGGCTCCCCTTGAGAAAGGATCTGCAATATAACCATTGATGAATACTGTGTGTATTCTCAAAACCTTCTCTATATGATCTACAGCCATTTACCAGGATGCTGTGTGCTGGTGAAAGGGAAATACCCAGAACTTCTGGGGTATTATTAGTAACAGTTTCTGAACTGTTGCTAATCACTAAAGAATCTGCATGCATCCTGGTCCACTAATGGGCATTTATACAGATCAGGTGATAGATGGAATCTTGAATTCATCTCAAAGTGAGCCTAATGGAACCACTGATACCCTATGGGTCATGTTTGAGTTATTATGGTAGGATAAGGCAAGTGGAAGCTTCTAAAACTGCATCTCCTTCCAAGATGTTAAATCAAAAGCAATACTCCATCCCTGGGGGAAATGCAGAGCAGTATCACCATCAAATGCTAGAATGTTTGTGGTGAGCGTTACGTGGCTTTCTTAACACATGCTCAAATAACTCATATTTCTGCTTGATGGAAAGCCAGATGCATCGTGCAGAATGACTGTGGATTATTACAAATCAAATCAGGCATTGATGCCTGTAGCAGCTCTGTTTTCAGATGCAGTATCTTTACTGTAGAAAATCACTGTTACCTCTGCCACTTGAATGGGCTCTCAAAGTGTGGTTCTTGGGCCAGCAGCATCAGCATCACCTAAAAACTTATTAGAAATGCAAATTCTTGGGCCCCACTCCAGACACACAAAATCAGAAATTCTGTGTTTTAACGGGCCCTCAAGGTGATTATTTTGCACTTATCTATTATAGAAACACTGATTTACATAATGCTATTTTCTTCTAATTCCTGTCAGAAAAAAATATGAGCAAGGCAAAGATAAAAACGCACCAGCACTGTCTAGTCAACTCTCATACTTTCTTTTATAATATAAACTGGAGAGAACTTAACCATCTTTGTGTCCCATAAAACATCACATTGATCTTGACATTGATGACCTTATGTTAATTGAGTCTGTAAGTAAGAGGTAGCAAGCACTAGATGCTTTAGTAAGACATAATGGTGTCAAGGGTTGAGAGAAAGACCCTTTGAAAGTTCAAGAGCCTGAGCCTGCCAGACTGATAGGTTTAAGAAGTTTTACTGGCCTGAGATAAGGCAGAATATTTCATCTAAAGTGAGAGATAAATTACTGAAACTTGCACCCCTTCTACTAAGAGGCACAAAACTTTTTGGACTTTTTTTAATTATGGAAGTAAAATATAGTACATTTAGGCATGATGATCTGACTCATCCACTGGCTAATTCATAAGCCATCTAGTTTAGACTGGGGCCAGAATTAAAACAGGCTTTGCAGTACTTGATGCTGCAGTGCAACATGGGCTACCACTGGGGTCTTATGACTCAGCAGAAGCAGTTGTTTGAGAAGACAAATAAGTTCTGGAAAATTCCAAAATGGATATTAACTGTTCAGAATTCTGCAGTTATGGTGTAAGACCATTTTACACTTTTCTGCCAACGATGCTTCTCCATTTGAAAATCACCTGCATATTTGCAATGGGTCCCTTTAATTATCAAATATCTGAACACTGGTCTATGAGAAATAAACTTGTCTCTGTGAACTGGTTATTATGCCATTCAATTATAATGAGATGTTAAAGATTAACAGGGATAGATGTACTATCACATCTGGAACAGCTAAAAAACTGGACAAAGCATAAGAAATAACAGTTTTCAAAATGTGAGACATTAGCAGTGAGAGAGAGTTATCCCTGAAAGAGGAGAAGCTGGTGAGGCAAGCTCTGTAATTGTCCCAGCTTCCTGACGGGAAAGAGTTTCCAGGCTCTGGCTAAGAGAGGAGAAATCAGACAGAGCCTGGGGACCTCCCTGAGTTGACAAGAAGGTGCTGCGAGTTTGAAAAGAACAAGATATATAGAGTTTACATGGCAGAGATCAGAGAAGTAAGAGGTGAAAGAGGGGCAGGAGATCTGCAGAGGACCCTCTGGAGACTTCAGCTGAATACTAACTAGCAAATACATGAGGCTCAAGAAGGAATCACTTGAACAAATTACATAGAATACTCATCTGGTGAGATCTGGTGAGGGTCACAGAGAGTTTAGAATAGTTCCTGTTACCACCAGTCAGGTTAGAAGACCTCATAATTGAAGAGACATCAGGTGGAATTCCCAAAATGGTTTGGCCTGGGTAATTGACCAAAATTAATTTCAGACTAAATGCTGCTCCTCACAGAACTAAAAACAAAACCAAGAAGAATCATATTATTTATGAATAGCTTTCTGGCATACCAGAAGAGAGTTTAATAATGTTCAAAGAAATAAAATTTATGAGACTACACATATATCTATCACTCAATAAGATAAAACTCAAAATGACTGCTATCAAATAAAAAATCACTAGGCATGTAAAGAAGTATAAAATTTTGGCCCATTATAAATGAAAAAAATAATCAGTTGAAACTAAAAATGTTACAGAAGGTAGAAACAGCAGTTATTTTAAAACTATTATAACTATAAAGAAGCTAGAAGAATGATTGAGCATTTTAAGTAGAGATGTAGACTATATAAAAAAGTTAAAATTGATATTCTACAGATGAAAACTGTAGTGTCTGAGATGAAACAGTTGGATGAGGTTAATAGCAAATTACAAATTGCAGAGGAAAGGATTAGTGCATTTCAATAGTAGCAACAAAAACTATCCAAAATGAAACAAAAAGAGAAAAAAAGAAAAAATGAACTTTCACTGTGGTACATCTTCAAGAGGGTAATGTGTGATTAACTAGGGTCTCTGAAGGAGAGAAAAGGAGGAGGTCAAAATTTTTTTTTTTTTTTTTTTTTTTTTTTTTTTTTTTTTGTCCTTTTCATGACCGGCACTCAGCCAGTGAGTGCACCGGCCAGTTCTATATAGGATCCGAACCCGCGGCGGGAGCGTCGCAGCGCTCCCAGCGCCGCACTCTACCAAGTGCGCCACGGGCTCGGCCCGAAATTTTTTGAAAAAATACTGGCCAAAATTTTCCATAATTGATATAAACTATAAACATGCAGACACAAGTTCAATAAACCTCAGGAACAAGAAACATAAAGTCATGTGATAAAAGTAAATTTGGATAAACCAATGAAAATAGTAATGCATGTTGTATAGTCAGGAAAAAAGGTAAGGTGGATTTATCAACTGGAAACAAGGTGTTATGCCAGTCAATAGTAACAAAACAGATTTAAAGTACAGAAAGAAAATAAACTACTAACCTAGAATTCTATATCCTGTGAAAATATCTTTCAATAAAAATTTAACGATTAAATTTTGCATTGAAATGCCAATTGCCAACAGAATAAAACTGGGGATTTACACCACAGCCTTATAAAGCTGTAGTAATAAAGACAATGGACTGTTGATGTAAAGAGAAGACATATCAATGGAATATAATAGATAGTATAAAAATAGAACTGCATATATTTGGCCATTTGATTTTTGAGAAAGATGCAAACCCAAAAGAGTATAGAAAAGATAGTCTTTTCAACAAATGCTGCTGGATTGATTTGATAGCCATATGCAAAAAAATAATTTTGATTCATACCTCACACCATATACAAAATTTAACCCAAAATGTAGCGTAGACCTAAATGTAAAATCTAAAATTATAAAGATTGTAGAAGAAGTGATAGAATCTTTTCATGATCTTGGTTGAGTCATATAGGTTTCTTGGATACAATAGCCAAAACATGATCCAAAAAAATAAATAAATAAAATTGATAATTTGGTTGCATCAAAATTTAGAACTTCTGCACTTCAAAAGGCATAGCTGAATGAAAACACGAGCCACAGACTGGGAGAAAATACCTGCAAATTATATATCTGATAAAGGGTTTGTATTGGAATATAGCAGTCAGCAAGAAAAATAAAATGACACAACTGTTAAAAATTGACAAAAGATCTGAGCATACATGTTACCAAGGAAGATATATGGATGGCGAGTGAGTACTTGAAAACATGATCAACATCATTGGTCATTACTGGAAAGCAAATTAAATCCTCAATAAGCTATTTCTGCATACCTATTAGAAAAGGTAGTATTTAAAAATCTGACCACACCAAGCTTTGGCAAAAGTGTAGAGTAAATGGAATTTTCATACATGCTGGAGAGTATGTATGGTGATGTAACCAATTTGTGAAACAGCATGAAAATTTCTTTAAACAATATACATATGCCTACCATATGACCCAGCCATTATAGTATGAGGTACTGATTCAAGAGAAACCAAAGCATTTATCTACCTCCATTAGTTGTCTATTGATGCTGTAACAAATTACCACAGTTCAGTGGCTTAAAACATCACACGCAATTTTAGAGGTCTGAAGTCCAAAACGATCTTATGGAGCTTAAAATCAAGGTGTTAGCAGGACTGCATTCCTTCTAGAGGCTCTTAGGGCAGAATCCATGCCTCTTCCAGGTTCTAGAGGCCACCTGCATTCCTTGTTTTGTGGCCCCATCCAACAGGCTCAAAGGTAGAAACACAGTACCCTCACATCTCACTCTCTCATGCACACTCTGCTTCCATAGTCATCTTTTCTCCAACTCTTATCATCCTGATTTTCTCTTATAAATCCCTTCTGATTATTTTGGGCCCAAATGGATAATCCAGTATTCCCATCTCAAGATTCTAAACCTAATTACATCTGTAAAATCCTTTTTGCCATGTAAGGTAATGTATTCATAGGTCCCAGGATTGAGAACGTGGATATCTTTGGGAGTTATCTTGTCTAGCACACCACCCAAATCTTGCACTGAGTATTAATAGCATCTTTAATTGTAATAGCCCCAAACTGGAAACAACCCAAATGTCTACCAACAGGAAAATAAAAAACTGTGATATTTCCATACAATGTAATACTATTCAGTAATGAAAAGGAATGAGCTATTGATAATGCAAGAACACAGATTTATCTCAAAATAATTACGTGAGTGAAGAAACCAGAACCAAAAAGATTACATAGTGCATAATTTCATTAATATAAAATTCTAGAAAATGCAAACTAATCTATAGTAAGAGAGAGCAGATCAGTGGTTGCTGGGAGATGTGGGGTTGGGTGGGGGTGTGGCATGTAATGACCAGAACAGAGCAATTACACAGGAGAACGAGGAAATTTGGGGGATGATTGATATGCTCGTTATCTTCATTATGGTGATTATTTCACAGGCACATACATATGTCAAAGCTTATCACATTTTATGTGCAGTATATTTTATGTCAAATATACCTCAATAAAGTTATTTTTAAAAATTATAATAACATATGAAGAAACTTGGAAGAAAGATAGTTGTCACATGTCTTCTGACCTGAGCAGGTCCAAAAGACAAGTAAATTATTTGAAAAACAAGGTTCTCAGACACCCCTGGAACCTTCTCCTCCTGGTCTTTCCTTGCATTTCTCACAATCTCTACCAATAGCCTCATGGGAAGTTCACTATGACCAGTTAATGAACAGAGGGAGAAAACTAAGTTATCTTTATGGATGGATTGGTATAATAAGCCACACAGCTGGAAGTAAATTGATGTTACACTGGGAAGACATTCAGGAGAAGTTTTGAAAGACAGTAATAAAAAAAAATTCTCTCAATGGGAACAATTTTTAATGTCCTGTGGTATAAATTCACTGTAAGTCAACAGTAGTGACAAAGAATACAACAGGGAGACTAATACAAGGTATATGAGATAAAAATATTCATGTGCATATACTGGTTTACCAAAGGGTTTGATAATCAGGTAGACAAGATGTCCTGTTTTGTATACATCATTTATTTCCTTCCCAGATATGCTAGTGCTTTTCAAAGGGCTGAGTACAGTATGGTCATGACAATATTGGAGTTATGCATAGGCCCTACTTGTCCAGGATATGACATCATCCTCTGGGAAGACACATAACCATCTGGTACAAGAAGTAGGAACTTTTCCCCCTAGGAATTGATTCTGGATATGTGTTTATCATCCATGCCTGTAACACTTCCACCAGTACACTACTACTGTGGACTTAAATAATGTTGTATCCATTGTCAAGCATTACACACAACATCACCCGCAATGAGGGAAGATATTTAACAGCAGAAGAGAGACATTAAGCTCATTCTTATAGGATTCTCTGGTCTTTTCAAGTCACCCATCTTCCAAAAGGAGCTGGTTTACAAGAGCTACAGAAGGCCTAGGTATAGGACTGGCTAAAGAACAGAGGGGAAAAAAATCATGGTCCAGGACCTTAGGGATATATTTTCCCAAATAGTTCACTTAAGAAATTTTGGCTTTCCATCTCTGAAGCCTTGGGTTTGGTGTATTGGTAGTCATAGTGCCTCAAGTAGGAAATACTTCCACCAAGGAACACAGACACAGTTTTGTTATATTGGAAGCTGAGTCTCCATGTTGACTATTTTGTACTTCTCAAACTGCTAAAACAACAGGAATATTATTCATTGCATTATACTAATGGGCCATGAGATTGCAGCTCACAATGGGAAAAAGAGATGTGTCTGCAACTCACAGATTTATTGTGGCATCTTTTAATACTCTTTGCCCTCCAGTCCTGGTTGATGGTAAACCCCAAAATCTAATTCAAATAAGATAAACAATTCATATTTTGAAAGAATATTTGTGTCATTCATCATGTAAACAACACTATCTAGTTATGGGTGAAGCTAAGGAGACTGTAAAATGGGTTCTGGAAGAAGGAAACTTAGACCTCAGGACCTACTACTGAAGCAGGGACTGAAGCATCTATGTATTACATTACTTTTTTCTTTTATTTTTAAACTCCTTTCTCTCATCTCCTGCTACTTTATATGAAGAACATTGCTGACAGGTGGGATTTTGGCTAGAGGTATGGCTGAATTATCATGAGTCAATGATAATAAAGTCAATGATTGATATTTGTGTCCCCTAAGTTGGAGACATGCATTTTTTTCATCTGGACAAAGACAAGTAGATATTAAAGGGCAAAGAGGTAGACTGTTCTGAATGTGCTTCATTGCCCCTTCAGATCCAAGATCTGCCCTTTTCCTCACTGCTTGACATTCCAGACTGCATCAGTGAACTCCCTTCATCTCTACCTGCTGGGATCTCCAGTCAATGGCAGGCACCAACTGCAGATCAGAAGGCTGTAGGTGAATGTCACTGGGGTATTTATCCCTCCAGTTCCTTCTCTTCCAGTCCACAGATTGACATTAGAGTTGAGGGCAATGAAGAGCACAAAGTAAGAAAAGCATTCAGAAATAGGCTGATATGGTGAAAGGGTATTTTCTTTTTTCCTCTTTATAGGAGATAGATCTGTGTTTATGTAAACCTATTATATCATTCGACATCCCAGGGAAAAACAGATGGTCCACTCAAAAGGATTTAAATGAAGTTTAATGAAAGGACTATTTGTGGAGATGTGTGCAGAAGAAAAAAACGATACAGGATAGGAGAGCATCCAGGAGTCAGCAACAATGAGAAGGCATTACTACCTCAAGGGCCAAAGGGGAGGAAATTATATAATCAGCTCTTAGCATCCATGATAGCTGATTCCATGGAAGGGGGACAAGCCATTAGGAGTTGTGGCATAACCAGGGCACAGAAGTAGATGGGGCAGGGGGTGGGAAATATCAACATCTTTCTCTCTCTCTCACCTTCTTATTTCATACTGTGCCTCAAATTGGCCAAGTACAACTGGAAGCCAAAGAGCTAAGGAAACATGTGGTGCTGCCCCCTATAAAAATCAGCATTCCAGGACAGAGAGCAGTGCAGAGACCAGAAGATCTCAGGAGTATGTGGTTGGGATGGGGGGATGGGGTGGGGTGAGAGCAAACAGATAAAAACACCCACACTAAGAAATTGTTTTCAGCTGATTTTGTTAATGAGCAAAATTGAAAGCAAAAGACTGAGTGGAAGTACATTTCAAAAATTAACATTTGTAAAAAGAATGCTTTGAGTCAAAAATAACAGTAAAATAAAGAGTATATAAACTGTTCTTGGATTCAACATGTTTATAACAGTTCCAAGAAGCTGGATTGAATTCTATAGCTTTGATTCTTGTTTCCTCTTGATCATATAGTACATGTTATCTTTTAAGTTTCAAAATAATGAATATTATTGTGGATTCCCTTGCATCTCTGCAATGATGTCTTTGAAAAAGGTAATTACTATAAATAGTCTCATTTCTGCTAAAAATTACAATATGAAATTTTTATGTAATAATAATAATAAATCAACCAAACAGCTGCTTCACCATTATTCTTCATAACAATCTTATGATTTAGCTAGTTGCAAAAAAAATTGCAAGTTTCCTAAAGTGCTTCTTTGAATTATTCAAAATTTCTATTTCAGCTAATTAATTTAGAGCACATTACCAAAATGAAGCAATAAAAATAAACAAAATATTGAGCAAAAATAGAAGTACAGATGCTAGTAGTGTTCTATTTTTTTGATACTATGCTTTATACATTGGCCCCCAACAAGTAAAAATTAATGCAGTAAATTGATATTATTTTAATGGGTTTTATATATAGCCAAATATATATTAGGAAAGATAATTAATATGCACTCCATATAATACTCTAGATGCATAACTATATAATTTGTTTGGGGAAAGGGTGTTTGTCTCTATCAAAAACTGAAGTGAGAAATGAGTCTGTATTAAATACACCATCATTTCAAATGTTTCCTGTTTCACTCATCTTTTACTTGCAAGAGGCAGCCTCATTATCATGTTTGGCTGTTTACATCTCTTATATCTAACATTGGATCTTTTCTTGGTAACCTCATTAGAAAAAAAAATCTGAGGAATGATATAGTAATCTGTGTTTGAATAGAAGACAAATATATTATTTAAATCATGTCCTCTAAATTGTTAAATTGCCATTTCTCAGGCTATAGCCACATGTCCCTTCCTTATAGCTTCTTTCTTCATACTAAGCAACATTCTGCTCAGATCCCTCTGTTTTTATGGGAGCAGATATCCTGAAGACTGAGAATTCTAATCCCATTTCTAACCCTAATATATTACATGACTTAATATATTACATGATCTGTCAAGCCTCATCTCCTTCATCTGAAAGATGATATTCTCAACTCTAAGGTAGCTTACTTCACAGTCTTGTTCAAAAAAATAACTAGCAATATCCACCAGGTATATTGAAAATATTAAGTGTTACATACGTATTTAATTACGAGATGGAACCTTTATGATATTAAAGGATCTGCTGCAAAAACGAAAGCAAATAAATCAAGCACTGGGAAGCTGAATCAAAGCAACTGGAATTGTTCTTCTTCAGCTGGTTAGAAATTTATGAACGGGCTTTTAAAAAAAAAAAAAAAAAAACTTTCTCATGGTTCCTGTTGCAAAAACAAACCAACTAGGCCAGGTTTGCAATAGTATTTTTAAGGGCAATGAACTTCATACCTCACAAGTTTTAGGCTGAGGTAATGAAGTTCTGCAATTTTGCACAGCAAAATTGCAGAACATCTAATTGTGCTTTCTCAAGTAAGCCTACTGCAGACCAAGAAAACATTTTAAGCTCTTTATAAACCTGAGAAAGAATCAGATGTAATATGCAGACTATTTTCTATACTTTCTTGTATCCAGGAAGGTGAATGAAGCAAGTAGAGTACAGATGAATTATATTAATAAAAATAATGAGAGCAATATTTCCTAAATAAAAAACCTGCTGGACCAAGGGAATATGTGGATGTGAGCATTATAATATTCAGTAGAATATTTAGCCCTCAATGCACTTAGCATGTTTCATTGGTGCATGCAAAGGACTATGCCTCCCAGGTTCACATCCTGGTATAGTCAGTTCCCTTCCAGGTTGAATCCAAGCCAGTGGGGCATTAGCAAGTGTGACCCAAGCAGAGTCTTGATACAAACTGGTACTTAGGGTTTTCTCACTTGAAACACTCTCTCTTAAGACCCAGCTACCACACTTAAAGAAGTCCAGGCTATTCTTCAAGACAGAAAGGCCATGATAAAAGATCTTACAAGAATACAAGGCAGAACATTGGAAGAAATCTAAGGGCCCCAGCTGAGCGCCCAGACTTATGACTGATCTCGGTCAACACCACAAGGAGCAGAAGAATTTCCTAATTAACCCACAGATTGTGATAAATCATAGATATTTTAAGCCTGTAAGATCGGGGTGATATGCTACATGGCACTAATTAACTGAAATACCACCTATTCAGTTTCAGTTTCAGCTCCTTTTACGAGAACCCTATAACAAGTTACACCGAGCAATAGGATTTCCCAAGCTTCCCTCTCCTGCACTTGGGTCTTTAGTGCTCCTCAAGCATTTCCCCCTGGTTTTCCTAGTTCTGCTTTGGATTTTGGTTCTCAGTCTTCATCTATTGAGTTGGCATGGGGAGTACAAATAGGGTAAAACATTCCCATAGGAGATCATATTAGATTCATCTGGAGGGTTTTTCATCAATGTTCAAAAAAATTTGGTTACAATCTCCTTCTTTCACACTCCATTTATTCACAAGAGATTATTTGTTTAGTGTGCACTGGCCCTGAAGAGTATAAGTGTTATACCCTTAAGTATTTAGTAACAGGAATTTAAACTGTAAACAACTGTGTTAGCCACTTAGGTTGAGTATTTTCCTGGCTCTTGATTTTATACTCTTTTTAAGACAACACTTACTGAGTCTGGGCACCTGGTCATCTCATCAGAATTGGAGGAATAGGCACTTTCCTTCAGCCTCAGCCAGCACCTATCTATGGGAAGTAAATAATAAAAACATAAACAAAAATAGTTCATTAATTGATGTTTGCAGAATCTGAATGTTCTCTCTCATTAATCTTTGCTCAAAGATCATTCTTATTTCTGAACCATTATAAACCAAGACTGGCTGCAGCTATTAGTCTACCTTATCCACAGCTATGTAACATAAATGAGTCCTTAAAAAAGATTTCCAGAGTAACGGCAAGGGGGTCTGGGGAATATCATCATTTAGATATCTCAACTTAATCTAAGATTGAAATGGCAAGCAGATAGTTGGTTATTTGGCAGGCAAGCAAAATAGCAGATAATAAAATGATGTTATTAATAAGCAGATGTGCAATCTTAACATAGAAGTTATGACATTATTTCAGATTCCATTATTGCACTGATTATAGGTTTATTGTAATAAACTGTCAGCGAAATTTTCACCAGACACAGCTGAAATGTTTTTTCTAGTTCAGTTTCTTCCAAGTTGTCAAATATTGAATGTGACTGTGAATTTATTTGGCCAGAAAAAAGGGGATGTTGCGAAGTGAAGCTAGAAGTCAGAAGTGATTTTATTTTAAGAATAATTCATGTTTGACCTTTAAAAATCCATCAATTAACCATATCAGCATATTTAATGTGTTCCATTTACTTAGTTAAAATGTAGGTTTTGCTTATATTCACGTGAAAAGAAAGATCTGGAGTCCCAAAGACATTCAGATTATACTTCTTTTTATATTAAATTTGACAATGTCAAAAGAAAACAGAAAACGAGGTAAATACCAGTGTAGCTTGCTAAAGAACACTTCTCTCTGACTAATCTAATTATGTTGAAGATGAATAGGCTTGGAAAGTTTAGGAAAATAAAAAAGATTTAGATTACCTTGGTTTTAATAATACAGTTTAGTTTATCATGCAATGTTGTATGTTATACCATGCATAGTAATTAATGAGGAAAATCTGGTTTAGATATTATATACCTATTAGGCTGATGAATTAGGTTCGTGAATAATGCTCACAAAATTTTCCTAAGCACTAATTTGGAGATGGGAAAGATAAGTACCAGCATTTCTCAGAACCTGATACTGAAGTTTTGGTTGCATTTATCTTTTATCCATGATCTAGAGCATATTTTCAAACAAATCCAAAATTCTTTGTACATGGATGAATTTGACTTCATGAGAACAATACTATTATGGTTTAACAGAAAGAAATTGAGGGAAGAAAAAGAATGCACCTCAATGAGAATCCTACACAGATACACTATGAAGAATAAATAATAATACATGTAAATGAATTGAAGGCAATCATTATATGAATTTTTACTATGCTTTTTGCATGAAGGATATTTTTTATTTCTTTACTATAGGTTATGTTTTATGAATAAAGAAATTTTTCATGCATTTATGTTTGGAGTTTTTGAAAAAACTTTAACCCCATTTAGACATTTTTTAAAAATTATTACCAGCTCTTACTTGATGTATTAATTTCAAAGAGACAACATAATATTCTGGTGATTATGATTACTAGGTACTAGGTAGAAAAAATTTTATTGAAGATACTGATAAGAAAATATAAAAGAAATAGCTAATAGCACAGAAAGAGACAGTCAGAGAACAAAAAGTAATGCACCTGGAATCTGAAAAATGATAATCACTACCACAAATACACAAGAAAAAAGCGAAACCCACTGGTAGAACAGAAATGCAAATGTGAAAAAGAATGAAACTAAATCTTACCACTTCAAAAACCAACAAACATCAAAGATAAACAATAAAAGTGGATGAAAGGTACAAAGATGTTTAAAATACACAAATAAAAATTGATAAAATGCCAGGAGTAAGACAATACCTTTCAATAACAACTTTAAATGTAAATGGTTTAAACTCCATTCAAAACTCCATTTAAACCCCATTCTTTTGACTCCAGCCAAAAGACACAGACTGATTGATTGGATTAAAAAGCAGGACCCAACTATATGCTGTCTGCAAGAGACTCAACTCACCTGTGAAGACACACAGACTAATAGTGAAAAGATGGAAAACTATATACCATGCTAATGTAAGCAAAAAACAAGCAAGAACAGCTATACTTATACCAGATAAATTAGACTTTAGCCCAAAAACCATAAAAAGAGACAAAGAAGGCCACTATATAATAAAGAGATTTAGCCATCAAGAAGACATAACAATAAATGGAGCCCCCAGATATATAATGCAAACATTATGAATCTTAAAGAAAAAGATAGACCCCAATATAATAACAGTAGGGGACCTGAACACCCCTCTCTCAGCAATGGACACATATCTAGATAACAAATCAACAAAGAAACACAGGATTGAAACTGCACTTTAGACCAATTGGACCACATGGATATCTACAGAACATTTCAGGCAACAACCACAGAATATACATTCTTCTCATTAGCACATGGAACATTCTCCAGGATAGACCACATACTAGGTCACAAATCAAGTCTCAACAAATTCTTAAAAGTTTAAACCATTTCAAGCATCTTTTCAGTCCACAACTGATTAAAACTAGAAATCAATAACATGTGAAACTCTAGAAACTATACAAACACGTTTTAATTCAACAACATGCTCCTGAACAACCTGTGGGTCAAAGAAGAAATTAAACAGGAAATCAAAAAATTTCTCATTACTAATGAAAATAAAGACACATCATACCAAAAACCTATGGGATACTGCAAAAGCAGTATTAAGAGGGAAGTTTATTGTAATAAATGCTTACGTCAGAAGAATAGAAAGATTTCAAGTAAAAAATCTAATACTACACCTTAAAGATTTAGAAAAACAAAAACAATCCAATCCCAAAATTAGGAGCGGGAAAGAAATAATTAAGATCAGACCAAAACTAAATGAAATAGAGAAACGAAAAGTGATTCAAAAGAGAAATGAAACAAAATGTTGGTTTTTTGAGAAGACAAACAAAATAGACAAACCATTAGCTAGGCTAATTTTAAAAAGTAGAGAGAAGATTCAAACAACAAAAATCAGAAATGAGAAAGGAGACATTACAAACAATACCACAGAAATACAAAGAATCATTAGAGACTATTATAAACAATGATAAGCCAACAAATTTGAAACTTGGAGCAAATAGATAAATTTCTGGACACATGCAAACTACCAAGAAAAACTGAGAAGAAATAGAAAATGTGAACAGACCAATAACAAGCAATGAGATTGGAGCAGTAATCAGTAGTCTCCCAACAAAGGAAAGCCCAAGTCTGGATGGCTTTATTGCTAAAACTTTAAGGAGGAATTCTCTTCAAACTATTCCAAAAAACTGAAACAGAGGCCTTTCTCTGAAACATCACACTGATATCAAAACCAGACAAAGATACAACAACAAAAAAGAAGGCCAAAAACTCTGATGAACATAGGTGCAAAAATCCAAAACAAAATATTAGAAATCAGAATACAACAGCACATCAAAAAAATGATAAACCATGATCACATAAGATTCATCCCAGGGACGTAAGAATGTTTCAACATAAGCAAGTCAGTAAATGTGATAGCACATCAAAAAAATCAACAACAAAAACCATATGATTATCTCAATAGATGTAGAAAAAACATTTGACAAAATCCAACCTCATTGTTTCGTGATAAAGACTCTCTGCAAATTAGGTATAGAAGGAAATTATATCCACACAATAAAATCCATATATGACAAACATACCACCAATATCATCTTGAATGGGGAAAAGCTGAAAGTTTTTCCTATATGAGCAGGAAGACAAGGATACCTGATCTCACCACTCCTAATTAGCATAGTATTAGAAGTACTAGCCAGAGCAGCCTGTCAAGAGAAAGAAAAAAATGGCATCAAGATAGGAAAGACAATGTCAAACCGTCCCTGTTGTAGATGACATGGTCCTATATATAGAAAAACTTAAAGACTCTACCAAAAAACTCTTAAAGCTGTTAAATGATTTCAGTAAAGTTGCAGGATACAAAATCAACATGCAAAAGTCAGCAGCATTTTTATACTCCAATAATAAACTACCATAAAAAGAAATCAAGAAAGCAAGCCCATTTACAATAGTCACCTTGGTGAACTTCTACAATGAGAACTACAAATCACTTCTGAAACAAATTAAAGAAGATACAAAGAGATGAAAAGACATTCCATTCTCTTGGATTGGAAAAACTAACATTGTGAAAATGCCCATACTACCCAGAGTGATCTACAGATTTAATGAAATCCCCATCAAAATACCAATGACATTTTTCACATAAATAGAAAAAACAATACTAACATTCATATGGAAAAACTAAAGACCCTGAATAGCCAAAGCAATCCTGAGCAAAAAAGTAAAGCTGGAGGTATTACACTCCCTGACTCCAAATTATGCTACAAAGCTATAGTAACCAAGACAGCATGGTACTAGCATAAATACAGACAGTTGGACCAATGGAACAGAATAGAGAACCCCCAAATTAACACACATACTTATAGCTAACAGATATTTGACTAGGGCAACAGTAGCATACATTGGGGAAAGGACTGCTTCTTCAATAAATGATGCTGGGAAAATTGGATATCCATATGGAGAAGAATGACACTAGACCCATACCTCTCACCATATACCAAAATCAACTCAAAGTGGATTAGGGACTTCAATATAAGACCTGAAACTGTGAAACTCCTGAAAGAAAACATAGAGGAAACACTTCATGAAGTAGGACTGAGCAAAGACTGTAAGAATAGGACCCCAAAAGCACAGTCAACAAAAGAGAAAAAAAAAACATATGGGATTATATCAAACTAAAAAGCTTCTTCACAGCAAAAGAAACAGTTAACAGTGAAAAGACAATCTTTAGAGTGGGAGAAAATATTCACAAACAATGCACCTAACATGGAATTAATATCTAGAATATACAAGAAGATCAAACAACTTAACAGTGAAAAAAACAAGTAACTCAATTAAAAATAGGCAAAGAAGCTGAATAGTCATTTCTCAAAGGAAGGTAGGCAAATGGACGAAAGACAAATGAAAAAATGCTCCACATCACTTAGCATCAAGGAAATGCAAATCAAAACCACATTAAGATATCATCTCACCTCACTTAGACTGGACATTATCCAAAAGACAGAGAATAACAAATGCTGGTGAGGATGTGGACAAAGAGGACCCCTCCTACACTGTTGGTGGGATTGTAAAGTAGTGCACCTTTTATGGAAAAGAATATAGAGGTTCCTTAAACAGCTACAGATAAACAGCCAAATGATCCAGCAATCCCACTGCTGGCTATATATCCAAAGGAATGAAAATCATCGCATGTAAGGGACACCTGCACGCCCATGTTTATTGCAGCTCTATTTACAATAGCTGAGAGTTGGAACTAACCTAAATGTCCATCGAGGGGTGAATGAATACAGAAAACATGGTATATATACACAATGGAATTCTACTCTGCCATAAAAAGGAATGGAACTCTGCCATTTGCAGCAACATGGATAAACATAGAGAAAATTACATTAAGTGAAAAAGCCAGATACAGAAAGAGAAATACCATATGACCTCACTCATAAGTGGGGGCTAAAAAAATAAACAAATTAAACAAAATAGAAAGACACAACAATCACAATAATTCATTGAACTCTCAAAAGGAGAGAACAGAATTGAGGCCACCAGAGGTAGGGGAGGGGGCCTGGGATGGGAGCTTAGTGATAAATTGGTAAAGGGCCACAAAAAAATGATTACATTGTGTAATGATAAATTATCCTGATTCGGGGATCACATATTTCACAGAGATATTGATATTCAATGCTGTACCCCACTGATACATACAATCAATAAAAAAAGAGAAAGAGCAGCTAATAAATTGTCTAAGGAATAATAGTGTGATGGTTAATTTTATGTGTCAGCTAGACTGGGCCATAGGATGCCAAAACAGCTATTTAAACATTAGTTTTGGGTATGTCTGTAAAGGTGTTCCTGGAAGAGATTAGCTCCTTAATTGATGGACCCTGTAAAGCAGATGGCCCTTCCCAATGTGGCTGGGTATCATGTAAATTTAAATTAAGTTGAGATGTCTAAATGAGGAAATTCCCCATCCCCCCTTGCCTTTACTTTGGAAATCTTTTTTAAGGACTCATTTGTATTACATATGTATTACATACATATAAGCCAGTCTTGGTTTATAATGGTTCAGAAATAAGAATGATCTTTGAGCAAAGATTAATGAGAGAATATTCAGATTCTGCAAACATGAATTAATGGACTATTTTTGTTTATGTTTTTATTATTTAATTCCCATAGATAGGTGCTGGCTGAGTGTGAGGCTGGTGGAAAGTGCCTATTCCTCCAATTCTGATGAGATGACCAGGTGGCCAGATTCAGTAAGTGTCGTGTTGAAAACATTATACAAACAAGAGCCGGGAAAATACTCAACAAAAGTGGCCAACACAGTTGTTTTCAGTTTTAATTCCTGTTACTAAGTACTTAAGGGTACAACACTTATTCTCTTCAGGGCCAGTGCACACTAAACAAATAATCTGGTGTGAATAGATGGAGTGTGAGAGAAGGAGATTGTAACCAAATTTTTTTGAACATTGATGAAAAACCCTCCAGGTGAATCTCATATGATCTCCTATGGGAATGTTTTACCCTATTTGTACTCCCCATGCCAACTCAATAGATGAAGACTGAGAACCAAGATCCAAAGCAGAACTAGGAAAACCAGGGGGAAATTCTTGAGGAGCGCTTAAGACCCAAGTGCAGGAGAGGGAAGCTTGGGAAATCCTAGTGCTCGGTGTAACTTGTTGTAGGGTTCTCATAAAAGGAGCTGAAACTGAAACTGAATAGGTGGTATTTCAGTTAGTTGGTCCCATGTAGCATATCACCCCAGATCTTACAGGCTGAAAATGAATATTTATCATTTCTCCCAATCTGTGGGTTTATTGGGAGATTCTTCTGCTTCATATGGTGTCGATGGGGGTCAGTTATGAATGTGGAAGTTCCGCTGAGGCCTTCAGCCCTCTTTCAATGTGCTGGCTCACCTTGTAGGACCTCTTCTCATGGCACCTCTCTCCTGAAAGATGGCCTGGACTTCTTTAAGTACAAAAAGGAGGACGAAGGGTGAATTAACTCTGCCAGACTGTGTGGGCTGAAATATCGATTCTCTCTTGCTGTTGGTGCTCCTGGTTTGAGCTCTCTGGCTCTCAGGACTTAGAAGTACACAACCCCACCAGCCTCCCTGGGTCTCCAGCTCACAGAAAGTAGATCATGAGACTTTTCAGCCTCCATAATCATGTGAGCCAATACTTTATAGTAGATCTCTCTCTCTCTTTCTCTCTCTCTCTCTCTGTTTCTGTGTGTGTTTGTGTATGTGTGCATGTATGTATGTATATTTATCTCTCTCCAACTTGTTCTGATTTTCTGAAGAACCCTGACTAATACAGATTTTGGTACCAAGAGTGGATCCAGAGAAACAGAATGTTAAAGGTGAGTTCTGTGTCTATGAATTGGTTCTGGGGTTTCTAAAATTTGTTTTCTAATCTGATTAGAAACATGCTAATGACACTATATTCAGTTTCAAATAGAGCACTGGATAGAGCATGGTGTGATATGGCAATAGAGATACAAAAATATCTGCATTGGTTACTCCTAATTAACCACTTATTAGAAGCAAGGAGCTCGGTGACTGTATATGATACTTTAAAGTATTTTTGGAAAACTGATAAATATAATAATTTTGGCTGGTTGCTCCTAACATCACTAGAGAATAGAAAGGGCTCCAGTAGTTTGGTTAGTTGCCTAAAACATGGACCAAATTTGACCCACTTTGAGTAAGCTGGAAATGTCAGGCATGCCTTGATTTAACTTAGAGAAAGGAATACAAGACTTAGGGAGATTGAAATGTTAGAGTGGATTTGCTGTTTCAGGCATACTCACCCACACTGAAAGGATCCAGAAGACACAACTTTCATCTATATTGTGAAAATATATTCGTATTTGTGAGGAAAGCCCCAGCATCCTTGAAGAGCTCTGTGATTGCTCTTCTCTGTAGACCAGACTTCACAGTGGGAACTTTAGTCACTGAATTGGGAAAGCTGAATGCAGAAGGAGTGATTGGATTGCAGGGATCCCAAGGGCAAAGTGGCAGCACTCAATGGCCAAAGAGAACATGGGTGTGGCTACCATAATGAATAGCAGAGTCAAAGCAAGCAGTCGGAGTAGCCTGACACCAGCAGACCTATGGCAAAAGCTAATTGATAATGGTGTTCCTAGAAGTTAAGTTGATAAGAAACTCATTAAGTTCTTACTTGATCTGCATAAGCAGAAAAGTTCTAGGTCAAGTGAACAAAAGAACACAGGGCATGTTCTAAGGTAAAAGATAAGTCATTGCATCCATCCTCTCCTTCAACCAAGAAGGAGGCATAACATCTAATGGCCCTTTTTGAATTTTGAAGGCAACATATTGTTCATTTGGGTGTGTTAATCTAATCCATGGCTTGCCAGTTTTGAGTAAGGCCAAGAACAAGAGAAGGGTCTGAAACAGATCCATGCTCACTTGAGCCGTTTGATCCAGTAGCCTCAATGGTGCTTGAAGTGTCAGTAGTAGAGAGGATGTTGCTTAGAGCCCTTGGCAGGTGTATATAAATGAATTATAGCACAGGCCTTTAGGGTTTTGGAGTGAGTCCATGCCATTATCCACAGAAAATCACTTATTTTTAGAGGCAGTTTTTAGCCTGGTACTGGGCCTCAGTAGATACTGAACTCTTGACCATGGGCCACTAAGTTACCATGTCACCTGAGCTGCCCATCATGAACAAGTGGTATACATGTGACAGGGCCCAAGCAGGTCCTGAAGATATAAGTTATGTGAAGAAGTGGTCTGAATGTCCATGGTTCTCACTCTTTCTACACTGCCTTCTCTCTCCCAGCCTACACCTATGGCCTCAGGGAGAGTTTGCAATAATCAGTTGACAGAGGAAGAGAATACTCTGGCTTGGTTTACACACTGTTCTACACAATATGCAGGCTCCACCCAAAAGTGGACAGCCACAGCACTATGGTCCCTCTCTGGGACATCTCTAATGGACAGCGGTGAAGGAAAATTCCCCCAGTGGTCAGAACTCTGGGCAGTGCACCTGGTCGTGCACTTTGCTTGGAAGGAGAGATGGCCATATGTGTGATTATGTACTGACTCATATTTCTGGGCTGTAGCCAGTGGTCTGTCTGGATCATCGGGGACTTGGAAAGAACATGACTGGAAAATTGGTGATGAAGAAATCTGGAGGGTGGGGGGAGAAAGTTGGGGATAATTGGATGGGGGACACGGGGTACAAATGCAATTTGGGTGATGAGTATGCTGCCAGTATGAATCTGGCCCTCACATCAAGGGCACAAGGGGTGACAATCAGCTTTGTATCTCATGAATATTCATAATAAATAAATTAATTAATAAAAATAAATTAATTTTTAAAATTAAAAATATAAAACACAATTCTGTTTATGCCCAATTAAAAAGAGAAAGAATGATTCCCTATGTATAAACTATATAATTAAGAACCTGGAAATTCTTAATCTGATGATAAAATGCTGGTATATTTTCCTCATGACATAAATTCTAAAAAGAAGCAATTGAGGGAAAAAAAGAAAAAAAATATATGACCTGTACAAAATAAAATATGGCATTTGAAGCAAATTAAGGAATTAAAGGGAAATGCATTTTATCTCTATATTTATAATATGATCCTTTGCCTATCACAGGTTTAGTGATATTGTGTTACAGAAAAGAAAAAAAGAGTCTCTCATACTAATTTGATCTTCAATGAATAAAATTTCTATAGATAAAAAAATAAATAAAAAATAAAAAGAAAAGAAATCTGGGGAGAGATATGTAGATAGACAACTCTAAATGGGCAAAAAGCATGAAGTTACTTGTTGCCCCATGTAAATGCTCACCAAAGGGTGAACTTAGTAGAGGAAGATTTCAATAATTAAGTGCCTGGGATGACAGATACCAGTTGGTCTTGTTCCTCAGCCACCCCTGTCATCACTGAGCTTATGAGCAAGGTGTCCATGGTGGTAATGATGGAGATTCTGCATGGGCTAAGCAACATGAACTTCTACTTACAAAGGTTGACCTGGCTACAGCCAGCATTGAACTGCTTCCATCATGGAAGGGTCAGCATTTTGTCCTTACTGGAATAGACATTCTGGATATAGATTTGCATTCCTTGCATGCAATACTTCTTCTAAAACTACTGTTTGTGATTTACAGAATGCCTCCCACAACCATGGTATTCCAAACAGCATTGCTTCTTATCAAGAAACTTTACAGCAAAAGAAGTGGGGCAATGGGCCCATGATTATGGAATCCACTGGGGTTTTTTTTTTAATCTGGTTTTATTATGTTGTCCACTGTCCTGTAGCAGCTGACTTGATAGAATGGTGAAATGGCCTATGAAGACTCAGCTACAGAGTCAAGTAGGTGGCAATACCCTGCAAGCCTAAAGCAAGGTTTTCCAGAAGCCTATAAATTCTCTGAATCAGCATCTAGTATACAGTACTGTTTCTCCCGTAGACAGGATTTATGGGTCCAGGAATAGAGGGCCTGAAACGGGATTGGCACAACTCACTATTACTCCCAGTGACCTACTAGCAGGATTTTTGTTTCCTGTTTCTGTGACTTTATGCACTCCTCATCTAGAGGTCTTAGTTCCAGAAGAAGAAATGCTTTCACCAGGAGACACAGCAATGATTCAACTGAACTAGAAACTAAGAATGCCAACAGGCACTTTGAGTTCCTCATGCTTGTAAATCATCAGGCAAAGAAGAGTTACCATGAGGGCTGGGGTGCCTGGTCCTGATTGCCAAATGGAAATCAGACTGCTATTTTACAATGGAGAAAAGGAGGAGTCTATCTGAAATACAGGGTTCTATCAGGCTGTCTCTTAGTATCAGCATACCTTGTGATTAAGGTCAATGAAACACTATAACAACCCAATTCAGGCAGGTCTACTAATGGCTAAGATCCTTCATAAATGCAGATTTGGGTGATCTCATCAGGCAAAAAACTATGCCACCTGAGGTGCTTGCTGAAAGCAAAGAGTATACAGACTTAGTAGTGGAAGAAGATAGTTATAAATACCAGCAACAAACACATGACCAGATATAGAAATGAGGACTGTAATTGTCATGTGTATCCTCCTTATTTTGTTATAAATATATACATATATACATATGTATAAATGCATACATATGCACAGATGCATATATGTGTATATATGTATAATCTTTGCTTTCTTTCATCTCTTATTCCCTAGCCATGTAACATAAGATGTATTGACTTTATGTCATAATATTTAAGTATTGTTAACTTCACATCATTGTATTTAAGTTACAGAATAACAAGGAAAAGAGTACACATTCTTCGAGGACTTTACTTTCTCTTCTGGGAAGAGGTTAGTGTGTTTTTCAATGTAAACAGGACATTTGTATCATGTTAGGTAGAATTATGACCTGATTATATTCTTTATCTGGAAAATAAGTACAGTTTAAGAAGATAAGTATGGGTGTCAAGTTGACAAGGGATGAATTTGTGATGGTAAATTCTATATGTCAACTTGACTGGGCCATGGGATGCCCCAATAGCTGGTTAAACATTATTTCTGGGTATGTTTCTGGGAGAGCTTAGCATTTGCATTAGTGGATTAAGTGAAGCATATGGCCCTTCCCAGTGTGGGTAGGCATCATCCAATCCATTGAGGGGCTGAATAGAACAAAAAGGTAGAGGGAAGTTGAGTTGACTTTGCCTGATTGCTTGATCTGGGACATGGATCTGAGGAAAATGGAAGCTTCTTGACATAGGACTCAACAGTCAGTGACTTACAACTGAGGAGCGAAGATGACTGATAAGAAGGGATTTCAGCCAATGTCTTGGTACTCTGTAAGACCGTGGAGACTTTATTACCTTAGCAATAGAGAAGAGACTCAGTAAAAACTGGCATTGAATTTCATGCCAACCTGAGGGCATATGTTCTTGAAGCTGGTATTAAATTGATATAAAGATAACAAAAACTGTGATATTTCTCTAATAATTGAGATGATTCATCAAGGTTCTTACCCACTACATGCAGATTTTTAAAAATCTTAAATACATTTCTGGTAAATTATATTCAGGAGAATAAAAAATCAAGCAAGGTAATTTCACAAATGTAAGAATGGTTAAATATTGAGAAAGCTTTTATATAATTGATCATATTAATGGTTAAATTAAACAATTATGATGATATTACTAGCCTACTAAAAGGTATTTGAAAAATTCAGCATTCTCGATTAAAAAAAACACTTGATTTAAAATAATCTCTGATTAAATAAAAAATTAAAGGACATGTGCCACTGTTGCGCTAAGTATTTTCATATGCTATCTTTTTATTCTCATAACTATCTTATCCCTTTTTTTAAAAGATGAAAATTTACCCTAGAATGCTAAATAACTGTCCCAAGGTCATGCAGATTGTTAACTGATGACATTCAAGTGCAGGCAGTCTGTTTTCTAATGGACTTACTGCTCTATGAAATTACATGGTCAAAAGGATAATAAACGATAAAGCAAAGAATAAATCAAACGTATCTTACTCTGAGTCCAATGCTTCATTCACTAGAAGTTGGAAATGTCTGTCTCTCCTGCTACATTATACACTCTTAGACTACAACCTTGCCTTGCTATTCATTTTATAATCCCTGATATCAGTATAGTGTTTGCAGCTTATTACAAACTCCATGTATATGTTTTGCATGAATAAAAGAGCATTTTAAGTAGAATCTGTGGGCAGGAATAACACTGAAAATATGTAACAACTTTCATGGCATAGGTACCAGCTAATCAGAACAAGCACCAGTCGGAAACAATCATCACGATCCATGTCATTGTCTTCGGATAACTATCAGCCCCTGCGAAGAGTGGTCAGCTCAGTCCCTAAGTTCTCCTGTACACATAAAAATGCCATTGAGGTGCCAAAAGTCATTTTTTTCAGCATATCTCTGCTGCATATGACACAGTCATCTGGACTAGTGGTGGCCACCAGACATAAACCAATTCCTCCTTCAGAAGCATTCCTGCCTGCCTCCTGCCACACTGCAGGTGTTTTAGTCCGTTTTGTGTTGCTATAACAGAAATACCTGAGCCTGGGTAATTTATAAGGAAAAGAGGTTTATTTGGCTTACGATTCTGGGACAGCTGCATCTGGCGTGGGCCTCAGACTGCTTCTACTCACGGCGGAAAGTGGCAGGCAGCTGGCTAGTACAAACAGATCACATGGTGACAGGAAGCAACAGAGAGAAGCAAGAGAGAGAGAGAAGGTGCCAGGGTCTTTTAAAGCAACGAGCTCTCGTGGGAACTAATAGAGCAAGAACTTACTCATTAATCCCCCCTCCCCCAGGGAGAGCATTAATCCATTCATGAGGGATCCACCCCCATGACTCAGTTTCCAACACTGCCACATTGGGGATCAAATTTCTATATGAGTTTTGGAGGGGACAACACATCCAAACTCCATCAGCAGGTTGTTCAAGGACATAGTCTATGATTAAAATGAAACCAACAGTGTCTGTTTCCTGAGCATTTATAGTTTAAGAGAAAGATATATAGTGAACAAGGGAATTAGTGTCCAGTTACTGGACATTTAAATGTCTCTAGGAACTGTCAGGGCAGTATTTTCCAATATGTTTTCTGGAGATGCATAGGAATCATGTCTAAAAAGAAAGAGAAGCTTCAAGCTAGCCTGAGAAGGGGAGAAATGAGGAATAGTTTGAGTTCTAATGATCCTGATTTCTGGTCCCTAGTTCTGTTTCTTGCATGTAGCAATCAGAGAAGCAGAACCAATAGACTATATACATATATATTTTTAAAAATCCTCACAAGGAATTTACTAACCCAATTATAGGGCCTGGCTAAGAAGTCTGCACGTTGCTGCCTCCACATTTAATGTTATTGCCCAGGGCAGGTAGTCTGGAAGAGAGAATTCCCAGATGATTGGAACCCCATGAGTACAAGCTGGAACTCCACAAGGACAATCTGAAGCCCATGTTTATTCTTGTGGCTTCTGACCTGGTAAAGGGTATATTGCAGAAGCGGGGCTCTTCTTCAAGTTGCTGAACACACACACACACACACACACACACACACACGCACACGCACACACACACACACACACACACACACACACACACAAATACACACAACCCTAGCCCAGATGTCAGATAGGTTGAAAGAAGATCCAAGGGTGAGAGCGAGCAGTTCTAAGTCCAGCTTCTGGTTCACACCAAGGAGGCAAGTCCATGCAGGTATCCTACAAAACAGCTGCTGCCTTCCTTGCCCCCTCAAGCTCTGGAGAAAATCTTCCTTGTATCCAACTTAAGGAAACAAACCAAAAATGAACATTCTGGGAAATGTAATTCAGCAAAGTCACACTGATGTATTACAAATCTATCTGCTGCTAACTCAGATGCATCTTCGTTGCTTGTAACAACAACACAACAACAGCAACAAATACTTACGTAATGCAGGTTTGGAATGAGAACTGTGGAAAATAAAAGATATAAGGGAAGGTGTATGGAGGCCCCCAAATCGGATTACAAATGATAACACAAAAATTAGAAGAAAAAGGCTTATATTTCTGTTGCACTTAGCAGTTCAGTTTTAAAAGATATTCAAATAACTTCTAGCAAATAATTTTACAACCATAGAACAACTACAGGGCAGAATTTACATGGTGAGTTTGTGTGATATTTCCTAAATAGCTTTGAAAATAGAACAAGTACCATTTTGTTTGGGAGGGGGGGTGGGTATCCTGTAGCCTAAATAGAATAGTCAAAGTAGGTGACTGCTCAAGATTCTTTCCAACTTCATGATTGTATCATAAACCAAAATTCTTTAATAGCATGTATTCCCATGGCTTCAATTAGCTTACCCATAATAAGATTTTTTTTCAGTCTTAGAAAATATATCCATAACATGTTGGCTAAAGCAAGTGTTTTCCATGAAATGCCACAGGGGGAAAAAATAACTTTCAAGAAGAATAACTGGTTCCAAAGTTTGACTTGGAACAGATTTGCAATACCTCTTCTGTTTATGGAAATCATATATGATCTGACCCTAAAATTAGCCTGCTGATTTAGGTTAAAATGGTTAGGGTTAAACTTTAGCAATGAATTAAAGCTGAGCCTATCAGTTTTCTTCTGAATGACCTAGACAGCTCCTGTACTAGGTCAGATTATGAACAGAGGAAAGACGTCTTTATTTGATGTAGTTTGCCACCATTTCTGAAGTATGTTCCTTCCACCTCCCAAGCCTCAATTCATGGCCAACCACAGATCACATTTAATGCTACTAATTATAAAAAAGAACATGTCATTTTGACAAACATATTCACAAAACCTTGCCCTGGCCTTAATTTGGTCTTCTCAGAAAAAAAAAAATTGTGTATTTTTAGAAAGCAAGGCAGAGAGGGAACACAATACAAAGAAACTAATTTTATTTGTGGGCTTGTTGTCATTATTTTAGTTATATATGCCCTTTGGGAAAATACAAACATTTTCATGAAGAAATCAAATAATTAAAACACCAAAAATTAAACAATTAGGCTTTATGATCTTTCCATGTATTTTACATAATATATGTGTGGGGGGGTGGGTCTAATGCATCACATCAGTCAAGTTATTCAGAGAATAGCACATACAAGGATTTTCAACATCCTTTTTAGTTTTGGAAAAGGAAGACTAAGACCCATCTTCCCCTCCCCTACCTCCACACTTTGCTTCTCACTTAAGAATACAAAATGTATTGATTAAATTACAAGATGTTTTATGAAGCATGCAATGGCTTGAAAGTTTGTCCTCTCCAAAACTCGTTTTGAAACTTAATCCCCAATGTGGCAGTATTGAGAGATGGGCCTTTAATCCATTCATGGATTAACAGATTAAAGGGTTAATGGACTAACGGGTTCTTATAAAATTGGGCTGGTGGCTTTATAAAGAGAGGAAGGGAGTCCTGAGCTAGATGCTCAGCCCCCTTGCCACATGATACCCTGCACTGCCTCAGGACTCTGAAGGAAGCCCCTACCAGCAAGAAGGTCCTCTCCAGATATGACCCCTTGACCTTTTGACTTTTCAGCCAACAGAACTGTAAGAAATAAATTTTGTTCCTTTATAACTTACCCAGTTTCAGGTATTCTGTTCTAAGCAACAGAAAATGGACCAAGACTGAACTAAGTTTCAGAAGCTCAGGAATTCACTGGGTATGTTGTGAGGTCATGTAGGACTTCCTAGTTTCTCAGAACTAGAGAAGAAACTCCTCTCCCTGGCTTCCACCTTTTCTTTATTCTGAGAAAGTACCTTCCAAAAGTGTTACAAAGTAAGGTGAACCCATGGGCTTCACCTGTGCCTGGTCTGAGAAGGTCTGAGACGAGTGGTTTGGACCAACTTTGCCTGTGCATTGGCACAAATTGTGTTCTTTGTCCTGAAAAATATAGAGCTTCTCTGCAGTTGGTGGTAAATTCCAACACTCAGGTGTGTATTAGAGCAAGTAAAAGGCATGTAGCTTGCTTTGGTTCCAGGCCATTTTAGCCTAGTCAAGTAATAGCGAGCATTCCCTGTGCTCTGACTCCATGCAGGCACCTGTCCTGGGTGCTCACATGAATCACTTCCTTATTTCTCATGCCGACCTTACAAAGTTGTATGATCAATTGAATAAATCAGTTTGATAGTGCAAAACTTTATGATTCATTTTTGCAAACATGTCCACAGTAGAAGTTTGAGAAGGGTAAGTTAGCTACTCTCTCACAACCTCTATTAGGTTATAATAAAGTCAAATATCAGATCAAATTCTGCCACATATTAAAGTCATTAGTTAAATAAGCTTTTATTAGCAAGCAGGCACAGAACAGTTCATACGACTTATTCCGTCAGTCTGATGAACCCCAAATATCTGTTAATTTACTTGTTTCTATCTCCAACATGAAGCAATAAGTCAAGGCAGATCGTGACTGCATTCCATTAAAATTAAATTTAGCATCAACTAAAAAAAAAAAAATCCCAAACCAATTAGGGACCATCAGGACTCTAACTCCAAGGATAAAGACTCCTGGCCTCACTAGACTCTTCTACCTTGTTTATGCAAAGATAGAGAGCATTAGTAGAATTTTTAAAAATATTTAAGTGAATCTACATATTTTTAAAAACTTTAATTTTACTTCTTAAAGCCGATTTCTAACATCCATCTTTCTAATTATCAAGCTACCAGTTTCACAAGTAGTAACCCATTTCTGACATTCACCATGGTAATTAACAAAGTATATTACATTGATTAAGAGATCAATAATAGAAGCAATTCAAGGGATGTTCATCATTTCTGAAAACAGTATTAATTGCACTTATGCTAAAATACTTCAAGATAAATCACAGAGATCATAATAAATAAGAATTGTGATCATCCCTAAGTTACAGCTAAAGAATCCAAGGGCTTATAGAGATAACTAACATAACTCACTTAAGATCACATAGTTAATACATGGGGAAGTCAAAATTCAAACTCAGCAAGTATGATCCGGAGCCCATGCAATGTAGAACTGCATATCTAGGAAACAGCATTATCTGCAGGATTCAGCTAAGGTCGTAGAGTTTTACATTGGATGTGGGAACCAAAGTTCAGTACTCAAATAGACTCGTCATTTACTAGCTACAGATCTCCTACATATGTTTTCCTTGGCAACTCTTAGTGAGGAGTAACTGGTTAAAGAAAAAACCAGGTAATCTAGGACACCAGGATAAAAATCTTCACTCATTAAATGCAGACAATTACCAGGACCATGAAGCTCATACCACATAAGATCCAATCTGGTGTTTGTTCAAATGGTTTGTTTGTCCTAATTTCTGTTGCTTTATCAAAAAGAAAAAATGTATAAATTTTTAAAAATATACTAAAGGGACCTAAGATCCCTTTGGTATATTTACATTTGACTAAAGTACACCTTTAAGTGTTAAATAGACATTGATGATGTTTATCAGTCTTTAAATTTTCAAAATAATTTAGGGCTTTTTGAGTTCCATTTACATTTGATCTGACTCTGAATAAATAATCTTAGACATGCTTGAAACAAAAAGCCTCAAAGACCTTTTAGACATCAAATGGTTCTTATGAAACACTTGGATGAACCAAATATAAAAGAATCAGAAACATAAGGATTAAATTTTCCTTGACATTTGCTTAAGTTATAAAATTAAGAAACAGTGATTAGCAAAACAGTTTTGGAAATTTTGTAACATTTTTAAAGACATTCAAGATGTTTTTCAGAACTTAAGACAGGCTAGGTTCTTCCATTCACAATTAAATAAACCATAATAAATATACACACATGTGGAGTGAAAACAGATATATCTTTTCATATACATAAAAAATCATTTATTTTCTTAATTTTACAATTTCAAGTGGAAAGCTTGCACCCCAGTTTTCTCCTTCTGTTTAGAACTCAACAGCATACATTACCTGATCCCATTACTTTAAACCATAGAGCAATTAATCTTTGATAGAATACTTAAAATATGAAAAAATTACCCACCCAACTACTGCTATCTTATCACACCAGGAGGCTCATCTTCAAGTGTTCACTTCCTTAGGAAGTGAAGTCCCTGCATCATAAATATCATGTATGGTGGAACTTTGACAGTCTATGTTCCAGGCTTATGCCATAGATTGTAACTAAGGCTCTTCAAGTTCCCCCTTCATGGGACAGCCCTAATCCATTCTTGAGGTAGCTTCCCTCCAAAGTACAATAAGACATGTTTGAATGCAGCTTGTATAATTGTCTTTTCAAACTTACCAATATAATTTGCCATTTTTAAAGGGTGAAGTGCTAAAAAATGATTCTATTCTTAATTGTAGTTGTTTGTTGGGGTGGGGAGAGACTACCCAATATTACCCTCCTAAACTCTATTACTTATGGTGTTCTTGCATACTTGTATCTTTCTCTGGAACATGAGCTTCTCAGAAGAAGTGTTTGTCTTTGATTCCCTCTTCCTAGGTCAAACACACCATTGGGCACATAAGAGACATTAAATACAAAATTGTTGAGTAAAAGAATAAACAAATGAATAAATGATATCACTTTATTACACTTTTTATGAATGAACAAAAAGTACTGAAACACACCACACTCTAGTGATTTCCAAAGTGAAGGTGTAGCCATCATCTTTTTTCCAGAGATCAGACCTGTGTAATTGAACATTTATTGACCTACTTCTTGTCACCTCCAATTAAACATGTCCCAAACTGAGCATATCATTTTTCCTCTTTTATGTTGTCTGCAATTTCATAAATCACTTCAGTATTGTCAGTGCGTTACACATGTGTGTGTGTCTGTGTGTGTCAGTTTTCATCCACACCCTAGGGACAGTCAGTTGTTCTAATCTGGAAAATACTCCAAAGATGGGTCACTGACATCTAATTAAAAGACCACATTCCAGAAGTCATTGCTTCAAGTGATTTAACTATCTTTCAAACAAAACCAGAGATTTTGTTAATTAGCACAACAGACATTTGAAAGAAGATTTTATTGGCGAAATGAGTGACATGCAAGATATATAAATGGCCTAGAACAAATTTTAGGAAGCGAGAGAGACCAGTAGTCTGTACCTTTAGGAAGAGTGTTCTTGGCTTAAATCCAGAAGCTCATCAGAAGATTTTTTGACACTTCCATCCAGCTAGATGGTTAGTTAAATCCTGCCTCTAGAACATTAGCACATTTGCCTCAGGTGAGCCATTCATGCAAGCTGCTGTAGGAATCCCTAAAAGAACAAATACCCAGAATTGGTTACACTTGCTGAACAGGTTGTATTCTGGTTTTTTGAGTGTGGTTGCTAATAAGCACCTATGCATATGGTAGCATTTGTCTAAGAACGTTTCCTTTTAACCTGGGAACAAGTTTAGATGAAGGACACCGATAGCCCTCACCTACATGCAATTATTGGAGACTACAAATACTTACCAAAAATAATCTAATGCAATTGTGAACCATCAAACATTTTTCTGCTTCCACATTCTTTAGTTCAGCAAGGAAGTCTCTACTCAGATTGTTTAGGCCTGAAATCCAGGCACTACTGTGACAGTTCCTCCTACATAGCCTCATACCTAATTTAATACTGAGTTATGGTTTCTCCCTAATGCACTTTTAATTTATCCATTTTTCTTCG
The DNA here is from genome assembly GCF_027409185.1 of Cynocephalus volans. Taxonomy (NCBI): domain Eukaryota; kingdom Metazoa; phylum Chordata; class Mammalia; order Dermoptera; family Cynocephalidae; genus Cynocephalus; species Cynocephalus volans. The sequence goes on from NC_084468.1 coordinate 17,423,768, forward strand.
ATCTTAATGAACTCCTTAGTTCATTAAGGATTCTCATATGGAGATTTCCATGATTTCCCATATGGATTAGGACAACTGTCTCCCAACTGTTTTCTCTAGTGACCATCTTGTTTTACAGTCTACAAACTGTAGATGAAAGATCATTCTAAAATTGCATTTCAATAATGGTGCTTCATTTCTCAGTTTAATCTTCTCGGTTGCTTCCCAGTGTCTTCAAGATAATGTCCTAATTTCCTCATGGGGTAACAATGTCCTTAAGGAAGATCCTTATTACTTCATTATTGTGTTGCCACAAAGACAGTCATGAAGTGGTATAGCATTTCTTCAGGACCTTCAATTCTTCTGTGGTGCCAAAGGGTGAAGTTAAAGTGACAGAATGATGAGAGATGAGCTTGGCAAAGTTAGTGGTGGCCACATCATGAAGAGCCTATGTAGAATATCTGATGATTGGGCTCTATTGCATTTAGAATTTTCTTACTAAGAATTTTTAACATCTACTCAATGAATACAATATAACTTTAATCAAATAGTCTGCCAAATTAAGGTCCCCAGAAGTATTACAATTCTTATTCTTAATTCAATCATTGCATTCCTTAATGAGAAGACAGATTACAAATAATTATTTGCATACCTATTGGTGCCTATTCAATGATTTACACCTAAAAAATTTTTTTGTCTTCAACTACAAATGCTTTTGGTGCGTTCAAAGTAATGGTCTAAGTTAAAGAGTGATCTTAAATTTGTCTTTTGCTCATAAATAGGGAGAAGTCATTATTCTTTCTTAGTCTCTTCTGCTTGCTGTTAACGGTAAGCTTAGCTGTCAGAACCACCTCCCCCCAAAACTCCATGATTTTTACCATGTGATCTTTTATGACAAACCAGAGTCCAACAGAAGCCAAAATTTGAGAAGTTTTCCTAGCTCATTATAAAAGAGGAAGAAGAAGAAAAAGAGGAGGAAAAAGCAAGGAAGACAAGGAAAGAAAAGAAAATAAGGTTCATGGTGCATTTAAAATTGCTCCTCTTACTGTGTTTTTAGCATAATTCAACGTTTCTTTTTGGAATCTCCACTTAGCAATTCCAAGGCCTATATGGCATCATGAGTTCACTGGTACAGAGCAGTGCCACAGTGCTGTCTGTTCTAGTCCCCTCTGGGCTATGACATCAAGGGTGCTGTGAACCATACATGCAAGTAAAAGTCTGTAGTTTGGATCATGTGGTAGCAACAAGCTGAATAACCAGGACATACAACGGGAACCATGTGGGTGTCTCGTTACAAAACGTGCTCCATGTCCATAAGCACTAAAGCAATTACAGGGCAATTGTAATCTTGATCTCTTTGAAATGTACTAAAGCTAGTGCTTTTGTGTTTAAGGCAATTATTGACAATTTGTTATGTAAAAATAGTTTTAAAAAGAATACTTGAGGAGAATATGGTGGTAATAAACATAGAGTAAGTCATGAATGAATATGAATATTTGAATTTTTATTGTCTTATAACAAAATATATGAATTTTCTCATATAAGCCCAGGGAACAGAGATGGAGCACTTTCAGAATTTGGAATGGCCAATTTTATGTAAAAAATAAAGTTATGGTACAGGTGAGAGTTAAGTTTTGGTAAGATAATCGAATACCTAAATGTTGGAAGCAAAATTACATAAGTAGAGAAAATACATCAGGTGGGGGAGAATGGCCATTATATTATGATTTGAGTGTTAATTAGAAGTCTGCTCACCTTTCTGCTATTAGGTCCTTTCTCCTGTATCTCCTAGATAACTAACACTAAATATTTTAATTTATTCATTTACCAAGCATTGTCCAAGTGGTAGCTGTTTGGTCTCTCTGTAAACCTAAGTCTTCCTTGACCTTTGTCAATCTTTTTTTCACTGAAATTGTTCCACCTAATTACTTAATGCTAATGGCAACCCTGATTTATAGATGAAAGGCTCTTGCCAAAGGCCACCGCTGTGAGGAGAATCAGCCAGGATGTGAACCCGGAGCTGACCCCAGCACACTTCTCCCTGCTCTGAACTTTGACAAGCATCTTCACTAGGAGATTTGAGAGTTAAAATTTTAAATCAGATATCAACTCTATCCTCAAGAAGTTTATAATCTAACACAGTAGATGCTATTTACGTGAATAATCTTGCTACCACGTTAAGAGTAGTAGACAATGTAATGCCGAAAAAAGACAAAATCTTATGCATGTTCTCAGATGGGACTATCAGGAAAGGCTTTGTGGACAAGGTGACATTGCACAAAGTGACAACCACTGTAGAAAGAGAAAACATGCCTGGGTAGGTAATTGGGTCTATCTGTGATAAGTTACAGAGTATGTTAATGAGTATGGGGATTGTAATAAAGGAATGAACTATTATCTAAAAAGATTCTTTTAATTGGATGTGTAGGAAACTTGACTCTTTGGGACAAAGCCTTCATGCATTATCTCGAATCTGAAAGATATTATATGTATTGTTAAAGGCGCAACCAATACTTCCATTTTTTATAGTGAGTAAATCTAAATAGGGTCAGTATGAAAGAACTAAATTATTTTCTTTTAGAAATGCCAAATATATAATTACTCCTATATTCCTTCTGTACCTACAAAAGACAACAAATATTTGAGAATGTATGAAAAGATCATAAACTCAACCCAAACTATGCACCAAATATTGTAAGATTAAAAAAAAAAATTACTTCAGACATTTTTAAAAATTGAGCCTTTACTTTGTTTTAAGAGTGTTACTTTATAGCTCTTTAAATACCAAACTAATATCACCCAGATATAACTATTGTTAATATTGTTGAATAACCTTTCAACAAATGTTTTCTGCCATGCACCTACTTATGTGCATGTGTGTATAAAATTTGTTTTGCAAACAGTTTAACAGTTTATCTTCAAAATAGTATATGAGATTGTTCATTTCTCCAAATCCTTACCGATATTATGCACTATCATTCCTTTAAGTTTTGGCAATCTGATATTTATTAAAAAATATTTATTGAGAGCCTAAGTTCTCTGATCTAAATTCTGAGAATCAGCAATAATCATATAACAATCCCGGCTTTCCAAGAGCTTACATTATAGCAGAAGGAGACAGATAATAAATAAAATGAATAAGAAATATATTTTATAGTGTGCTTGGTGATATAGTATCTAAGGTGGTTTTGCTATGAGGAAAACTGAAACAGTATATGGACGATAGGCGGTGGTCATCCATGCACTCTACACATATTTCTTTCAGTGATTTGGTCCATATGTTTATTAAACCTTTCTTTTTCAGTGAATTATCTTTTCATATACACAATCTATTTTTTCAATAATAAAAAAATTATTACTGAGTTTTTATTATTGAGTTATAGAATCTGTTTTTATTATTGAGTCATAGAATCTCTTCATGAGTTGTATCATGCACACATAATATTAAATTGATATATTATATATTTCATTAATTATATAACTAACTTATATAATTAATATTAATAATCTATTATATATACTACATATTGTATATATATTATAGTACATATTTCCCAGCAATATATAATGCATCATACATAATTGGCCTTTTAACTTTATGGTATTTTCCATATACAGTTTTGTCCATTTAGAGGAGAATTTACATCATTAAATTATTGACTTTCTTATCTACTGACATAATATATCCATGCATTTATCTATACTTGTCTTTACTAGCCTTATGTAGGATTCTAAAACTTTTTGTTTGTTTGCATTCATATACATTCTAAAAACTTAAGTAATTTTCAGATATTTTTCTTATTATTGTGCATATAAGTCTTTTCCCCTTATTATTATCTCCTGTTAATTGTAGTTGGTGTATTTCTATGCCCTTAATCATTTTGACTTACATACTCCTTGAAGACCTACTAAAATCTCTGGAAACTTATTTCCATAAAATGCCAACATACTCACAGTTTTGAATATGATTTCAGAGACTCTGAGATCTCTTGATGTCCAGTCACAGGTGTTTAGTTGTTACGGTTTGCATTTATTTTTGTATTCAGTCATCCTTCTAAACTATAGTACATTTTATAAAACTCAGTGGGATTTCCAGTGCTTTTCAGGTAGACAGTATAGCACCTGTAAATAATACCTTCTTCTAAAAAGTATACTTACTCGGGAGAGTGCGGTGCTGATAAAAAGTATACTTACTTGCTTATACAGTGGCTTTAATCATTATTTTCAGAAAGATATTAAATAATATCGGGGAAAGCAATAATCAATTTACAAGTATTTCACTGTATATTATTTCATTGTATATAAATGTGGATGTGAGCTTTAGTCAATTTCTTTATCACATTACAAAAGTATCTTTCTATTTATATTTTATAAGTTTTTATCAAGTGCTGGCAGTAAATTTTTCTAATGCCTTTTTTGGTATTTATGAAAATCATGCTATGATTTTTATTCATTGAGATAAAATGCAGAATTATTATTAATAATATTACCTATATTTTCAGTAAGTGAGCAACCACAAATCTTAGCTTCACACAATAAAATCTTTCCTCGCTCATGTGAGATGCTTAGTTTGGGATGCCGAGTGTGCTGTGATCAAGTAATCACCCAGAAATCTAGGCTGACAGCAATGTCATCTTAACAGCTGTAACAATTACCAGAGAAGCAGGAAGAGAACCTGGAAAATCAGACTGGCTTTAAAGTTTATCCCCATAAGTAACAGATGTCACTTCCACTCACATTTCGTTGGGTCACTTGTCCACTTCCAGCTTTAAAAGGAGTAGAGAAGGGCAATCCCATGTATCATAAGGAGGAAATCGAATAGAAATTTAGTGACTGCTCCATCCTCTTTGCATTTGGTTCATGCAATTATGGAGGCTAAGTCCAGACCCAGGAGAGCTGATGGTATAAATTACAGTCCAAGTCCAAAGACAGGAGAAGGTTGGTGTCCTACCTCAAAGACAGTAAGGCAGAGAGAAAGATTTCTTTCTTACTCAGCCTTTTATTCTATTCAGGCCTTAAACACATGGATTGGATCATGGCCACCCAAATTGGAGAAGAGCATCTGCTTAACTCAGTTTATGGATTCATATTTTAATCTCATCCAGTAACACCTTCACAACACATGCAAAAATAATGTTTAACCAAATATCTGGGCAACTTGTGGCCCAGTCAAGCAGACACATAGAAGTAACCATCACACCTTGTCAAGGTATATTATTGTAGTGGTATTAATTCATGTATAATTTTACCTAGGATTTTGATGTGTGTGTATATATATATATTTTTTAAAAAATTTACTTTTTATATATATACACCTACCATATCTATATCTATGGCAGGTTGTCAGAGGGTTTTTTGGATTTTTTTAGTTAAATAGTAGTTTCACTAGTATTCTAGTTCTGGAACATTTTTACAGCTAAAGCAAATATTTGTTCATTGAAATCTTTAAAAATTTCATCTATAAAATTATTGAGGGTAGGCCCATTTGGGGGCATTAGCTTTAAGAAAACTTTCTTCCTTTTTCCAAATTTTTATATATATATCTAATCTGTTTTACTACTTTCTTTTTAAAAAGTGTCTTTCGGTACATTATAGCCCTTTATGAAATTAAATTTTTAAACTTTACTGCTATTTTTGAATACTATTCTTGTACTTTTTGTGTGCACATTTGATCTGTGGTTATATTCCCTTTCTTATTGCAGTGGTGTATATGTGTACTTCTAGGTTAATGTATTGTATTACATTTTCCAAAAAAGAAATTTTGTCATTCTCTTTCACTATATTACTTGTCTCATTTTCCAACTTTATTTATCCTTTTATTATTTTTGTAGGTTCTTAAGTTATACACTTAGTTTATTTATCTCTTTCTTTATTGTTTACTATAAAAAGCACTTAAAACCATTAATTTTTTGGTAAGTACAGCTTTGACTACATATCTAAACTCCCTCAAGTTATTATCATTTTGAAAAACTCACCTAATATCTTGTATATTTTGTATATATATCATATATATGAAATTTTTATTTTCTTTTATTTGAAAAATCTATTTAGGAAAACCTTACTTTGTTTCCAATGTACTGATTTGTAAGATTGTGAGTATATTTATTCTTTTATTAGTCTCCAAGTTTATTGAATTTTAAGACAAAAGAACATCTAATGTGCAATTTATAATTTGGTGGATTTATTATAAAGATATTCTGAAACCTAAAATGCAATCTCTCTTTGCAAATGTTTAATATATTTTAAAATAGTGTGTATGTTCTATGATATTCATAGTGTATTAAGTCAAGTGAATTAATTATGAAATTCAGGTTTCCATTTTTATTTTATCTACTTCCATCTGTCAAAGAATCAGAAGAATTTTTTGGTAATTCTAATGACTTGTTTTATAATCACATAATATGTTGTTTGGCATGTAAACATTTATAGCTAGTATATACAGAAGTTATCATAAACTTTATATTTGATCATTCTTGTTTTACTACTTAAATTATTTTGGCCTTAAATTTAGTTTTCTTTAATATAATAGTAAGAAATCTTTTTTCTTTTATTTGAAATTACCCAATATATACTTGCCCACACCTTTATTTAAATACTGTAATTTCTTATTTTGGTACATTTGTTTTATATATAAAGCAAATAGTTGAATGCTCTTTTCTTTTTGACTCAATCAACTCTTTAGTTGGAAGCCAAATTAGTTTTACTTGTACCTCAAGTAATTCTGACTAACAAAGTCTTACTTCTATCACTGTTTGTATTAGTTTGCTCATGTTGCTTATAATAAAGTACATCGAACTGGGTGATTTATAAAGAAAATGAAATTTATTGCTTACATTTTCTGAGGCTGGGAAGTCCAAAGTCCATCTGGTGGTGGTGACAGTGACCCAGGGGTCACACATTGCAAGATGGTGGAAGCAGAGAGAGCAGAGAGAGAGAGACAGACTCTCCTCTTCTTTTAAAGCCCTCAGAACCACACCCCTGTCCACAATTTTTAATCCATTCACTACTGCATGGTCCTACAACCCAATCACCTCTTCGAGGCTCCACCTTTCAATTACCATAATAGGATTTCCCACCCTCTTAACAGTCACAGTGGGGGTTAAGTTTCTAATACATAAAACTTGGGGGACACAATTCAAGTTTCAGTGAGTTTTGGGGGGACATAATTCAATCCACTACACTGTATAATAGACTTCTGGCTGTCTTTACTACCTGGCTCTTTTCTCTTTTCTTTGCCTATCTTTTTCTGTATCTCCAGTGTTCCTATTGCTTTATACTGTCTCCAAAAGTATGAACACTTTACTTACTTTTATTCTAGTAGTGGATGCCTATATATTTATTTTTCTCAATCATTGTATTGATTCATCTTAGAATGAAGTATTGACTTTTCCTCATGGGACAAGCAGTTTGTATGCTGCATTTCCTCTCACATTACACAATTCTCACATTATGTAGAATAATCTTGACTTTTACAATGAGATTATTAGTACTGGTTACAATATGCATTTAACATCTGCATTATATTCATTTTAACAATTGTTTAGAAATCAACACTCAATTTTTTACTGTGCCATGGCCACTTCTCTTACAACCTGTTTTCCTGTATTTGAGATTATTATTTCTATTCCTTTCTCAGACGGCTGGAGTATTTTTCTACATATTTTTTTCTTCCAGGAAAGATATTCTGATTCTTTATTTTATAAATCCTTACAAGCACATAAATATTTTTTTTGCTCTTTTATATGTAATATTAGTTAGGATCAGGTTTCCAACAATTATCAGGTTCTCAATTCTGTGTTTCCAATGCTCTGATGAATATATTCTTATTTTTAGTTCTTTGGGTAATTTCAATGATATTTGGGGAGCGAGAAGTAGTAAATGCATGCACACAAGTAACCATTTTGAAACTCAAATCTGAAAATGTGGTTTTTGAGCTAAACCATTGAATAAAAGAAAAGAAAATTTTCCAAACCATAAATATGGTTTTAAATGTTTCAGCTGCTTACAGTATGTGCTTATTTGTGGTAAAATATTTTAGTTATTTTAGGAGAAATAAACTTGCTTTTTAAATGTTGGTAAAACTTATGCACACATAAATATTATAAGGTTGCAAATATTCTTACTTTATCTAAAAACAAGGCTTAGTACAACTTAGGAGGGGCGGGGTTAAATTGCTAACCAGTATTCCAGTATTTCAGGCTTCACACAACAGAATTGTGCGGTTGATATTTTTCCCACAGAGTGTCTTAACTAAATCAAATGCAAAAATGTCAATGGCCTCCCTGACGTTAAGGCCTATGGTATGAATGTTCATCTGCAATTAAATATTGGTGATACCTACTTGACAGTTAAAAGCTACTTTTCTCTGGTTAATCTTGATTAATCATATCACAAATGGTTTTCCTTTTTTTCAAAAGAAAAATATTGTAAAGTCCATACCTACATGGGGCAAGTGGGGTCAAGAGGTAGAGGGACAGAAAACAAGTTTGAGCAGAATCATTCGAGCCTTGAACCAAGGCTTTCCTGAGGCCATTCCTGCTCCTGGACTGCTCAGCTCATTCTCCCAGTCACCTTATGCTTCCTTTCCCTTTTGCTCATTCTCTGCAGCTCCCTCTTATTTGCTCTGAAGAGGCCAAACTAATACTCTCTCAGGCCATAGCATTTGCTGTTTCTTGCATCTAGAATGCCCCTTCCACAGCTATCTGCATTACTCCCTCCTTCACTTTCTCCAGGCCTCTGCTCAAACATCAACTCGTCAGAGAAGCCATGCCTTACATTCTTCTAAAGAAATGCTTCCTGTCTTTCTCTACCCCTTTCAACTGTTGAAATTTCCTCACTGGATTCTGCAACATCTACCACTGTATAACATAGCTGGTCTGTATTTGCAGCCTCTCTGCCTCTTCCATAAAGGTGTGAGCTTCAGATGGCCTGTGGGTTCATTGTTTGTTTGTTTTTTTCACTGTCACATCCCAGCTCTAGAACCATGCCTATCACATAGTGAGCACTCAGCAATTACTTGTTGAATGAAGAAATAAATATCAATAAATCCCTTTGCTGTTGTGATTTTGCTAATCCAGAAGTAAATTTTCAGTCACAACCAAAAGAATTGTAACTTTTAGGGTAGTATTATGCTAGTTTTCGTGATACAAAAATTGAGGCTTAAATGGTTAAGTAAAAAGTAAATGGAAGAAGAGATGCAAAAGTCAGTTTCTGTTTGACTCCAAATTGCTGAGTCTAGCCAGAAAGACTGAAAAAATTTTTTTCCTGAAATGTCCATGTCCTCTTCTTCTAATGGATAATAAAATAATTTAATGGAAATCTCACAATATTTTGTATTCAGTGATAAAAACTAATAGCTAAGTGTGATGGTTAATTATATCTGTTAACTTGACTGGGACAAGAGGTGCCCAGATTAAACATTATTTCTGGGTGTGTCTGTGAGGGTGTTTCTGGATGAGATTACCATTTGAATCTGTGGATTCAGTAAAGTATATTACCCTCCCTAATCGGGGTGGATATCATCCAATCCCTTAAGGGCCTGAATAGAACAAAAAGCAGAGAAAGAAGAATTCACCCCTAGTGTTTCCTGCCTGCCTGCTTGAGCTGGTCATATGTCTTCTCCTGCACTTGGACTGGGATTTACACCATCCACACCCCTGGTTCATAGGCTTTTGTACAGAGACTGGAATTACACTGCTAGCTTTCCTGGGTCTCCAGTTGGCAGATGGCAGATTGTGGGACTTCTCAGCCTCCATAATCACCTGAGCCAATCTCTCACTCCCTCTCACTATCTCTCTCTCTCACACATGAAAAATATAGAATTAAAAGGTAATACAAATATTTTCATGAACTTTATGAAGTGCCCTCATGTGTGTATGTCTATGTGCATGTGTATGTATATGTATAATTCTATTGGTTCTGTTTTTCTAGAGAATCCTGAATAATACACTAATAACATCTTGCCAGATGCAGATTCTGTTAGAGGTGTCCTTGGTAAGAAGAAAGATTTATTAAATTGCTATACTTTTTAAGTTGCTAGTAAGCCATAAGCAGTGGATATATACTGAGGTTTATTAAAGAGTTTATTTCCAGGAAAGAAGGAGTGAAGAAAAAGAGGAGTGAAGCGGGGAAGGAGGGAGAAAAATGGGAGGAGATGTGTTTCTAACAGCTGGCCACTCCTAGGTATCATGGCAATTGACTGCTCAGTCTTATGGAACATTTCACTATGGTCTCATGTTCTACAGTGTCTCAGGTAGTCTGCTGGTGATGGTGGTTGTTAGGAGGCAGGGGTGGGGTGCCCAATGGGAGTGAGAAGACTTTATCTTCTTTCTCCTTCCATTGTTCACAGTTTTGCTCCTCAGCATTTTATCTGGCCATTTCCAGGTTGGACAGGTAGGGGAGTCTCATGGTTCCTAGAATGAGCATATCTCTGCAGCCACCGACAGAGAGAAGAAATCCTCCAGTTAGAGTGGGAAAGATATAACAGTGAGGCATGAGGCAAGGTACAGATGGGTTGCACTCTAGAGAAATTCATTTTGTGAACATCAGAATTGAAGTGGAAAGTGTGGCTAAGAGCAGCCTCAGACATGGTGAGGCTGAGGGGATCTGTAATGGTATAGAAAAAGTTTCCAATAGAATAGATTAATGCTGAGTACCTAGAAGCATGCCTGCCATATTGGAAGCACCCAATAAATGTTATTGATCTATTATTTGTTATTATTATTGATGAAACATTTGAAACGGGAATGATGGTATGTTAGTCAGTTTTTGTTGCTTATAACAAAATACATGGAACTGGGTAATTTGTAAAGAAACTATTAATTGTTTATAGTTTCAGAGGCTGGGAAGTCCAAAGTCCAGGGAATGCATCTGGGGAGGGTCTTGGTGGTGGCAACAGGCCCAGGGGTCTCACGTCACAGAAAAATGGCAGAGCGGAGAGAGAGAGCCTCTCACGTACTCTCCTTTTAAAGCCCTCAGAACCACACCCCTGACCACCATTTTTAATCCGTTCATTATGGCGTGGTCCTACAATTTAATCACCTCTTCAAGGCCTCATCTACCAATCATCACAATAGTATTCCCCACTCTCTCAACACTGTCACAGTGGAGGCCAAGTTTCAAATACCTGGAACTTTGGGGAAGCAATTTAAGCTTCAATGAGTTTAGGGTGGGACATTCAATCCACAGCAGGTGGTTATAAATACATTATGAATACCACTCAGTATGTTGGAATGAGCAGGACTGAAGCCATGTTGGGATCTAAAACTGCATGGACTGTAGGCAAGTTTTAAAAAGACACAATTTTTGTCTTGGCATGTATTTCTCTGAGTTCTCTCTTTCCTCCTGGTTATTTGGTATTTTGGACCTTGGTTATGGGGCAAGATGACATGATTTACCTGAACATAAAGTTGTTTTCCAGCCAGTCTGAAGCTGCAGACTTGCACATACTACCCAGACCCTGAGATTAGACCAGGAGCAGGCCTTGGCGAGACCTTGTACCTGACTCCTAGACATGGACCTCTCACTGCCCATGTGCCCCTCCCTCTTGTTTTTCATTTTCCCCCATTCCATTCCCTCATCCCCCTCTTTACAAACCCCTCAGTAAACCTGAGCCTTTGAGATGGCTTTAGCCTGGCATTCTCCTTCAGGTTTACCAGAGATATGGGATAGCCTAACATTTCCTTCAGCTGAATATGTCTGCTTTTCTAAACACCAGCCATTTGACTTCTGAGTCTTTGTTTCTTTCCTTCTTGAGGGGTGGGGCAGCCAATCTGAGTTTAGTAACAGGCTGGATTGGAAGCATTTAACCTTAAAATCTGGAAACTTATGTAATATCATGGGTGAAAGGTCATGTAATCCTGAACTAGGCTAGGGCCAAAAGGGAAAAGAGTCATTGAACATTTTCTTAATTGTCCCATTGTGTTTATTCTGAAGGTGCAGCTCTCCAGTAATATTGCAAAATGCCTGCAGTAGCTGTTGGTAAATTACTGAATTCTGGGACAAAGTTTTCCTTTCCCTTACCTGCATCTGTAACCAGGGAAATGGTTTTATAGGTAATGTCAACTTCATACAGGCCAGAGATGTAAACCGCATTTTAAATTTATGTTCTCAGTTCTTGATAGGGTATTCAAATCTGCTCTGCAATCTATTCTATTTTGCTAGTACTCTCATTTTCTCCCAGAGTTCACCATATTTCATATCTTCTTCTTTCCCTTAAAATCTCCCACCTCATCTTCTCATAACAGGCCTCCTTCCTGCCCAATTCACAGCTGAAAACCTCCTCTCACACTTTATGGTAAAAACAGAAGCAATCAGAAAAGAAGTCTTTCCAACTCTCATCTAAACCCTTCTAGACTCCCTCCCCTACCAAATTCTCTTCTGATTTCAGTGAAAGAAATGTTCCTCCAACTTTCAAAGATCAATCCTTCAATTGCTCAGGTTCCCACCATCTTTTCTGTTGTTTTCTCCAAAAGATTTTATCTCTTTGGTTATCCCTCTACTTCATGTATGTTTAACTTCCTCCTCTCTGCTGGATTATCTGCCAGCTTAACAACAACACTTTAGTGTTTCCATTAAGGGCGGAGGAAGAAAAAGAGGGGGCATCTCTCCATTTGAAATATTCCTCCAGCCACCAAATAGTATACTCCTCATAACTATGACAAAATCTTTCCATATCTGGAATAATAATGAAATTAACTCATCCTTCATCCAGTCACCAAAACACTATTACGTGTTCAGATACATAGTAATTAAGATAGCAAATAGTTAAGACTGACTTATAGTCTTAAAATGGAAAATGACATATGTGACAAGGTGTGTAGTCTTTCCACTTCTGAAATTCAGTATTAGACAGCCCACCAGCACACAAATACTAAGCACAGTCTCCAATATCAGATTGCTCTGCAGTAAATATTGTAGGCTCAAGCTGCCTTATTCCTTTATCCATTTTCTTCAGGGTGAGAAAGAGAGTTAACTTTGGTTCTCTCAAAGAATTCCAGTTGCCTGAAACCTACCCATTTTCACCAAGTCTTAGGAAAGATTTTTCAATCAAGGAATCCCCTACACACAGAAAAAAAATTGTATAATTTACCCGGTTCTTAGAATCATGCCCCTGCCCCAAAATATTACACCAACTTTCATTGAAATCTACATAAAACTTCTTACCTGTTTGAGTTAACACTTTGATATGATTTTACTAAAATATGAAATAATGCCAATGTCTTTAGCTATTAGTCTATTATTGTATTCATTTCTTTAGTCAAAACATATTATTAACTGTTTGATTTTGACATGAAGATAGAGCTGAAGAAGAGCTCCCTGCCTTTGCATTACTAGTGATGTGGGAGAAAGATAAATATTTACTATCATTTGGTGAGAAACACACAGCATGGGCAATAGTTGATGTAAGGATAAGCTGGTCAGGACAGAAGTGCTCCTGAATTGGCTTGGGGAGGTCTGTCAGAGGAAGTTTCATTTGAGCTAAGGAGAAGACATTTTTAAGTGTAAATGTTAAAGGAAACATGACATTAATATCTTCGATCCAATTATTTTATTAGGCTGAGGGACTCAGGTGAAATAGTGTCCAGTATGGATGCATTTTAGCCAGGAGGTAAGTAGCAAGGTCAAGAGAACATGCACTGCTTAAAGAACACAACTCAGGAGATATCAATCATCTAATGTGGATTGAACTCACATTATAGACACCAAATATTTTCTTACTCCTCAACAGCTCTGCAATTTAGATACTCCTATTATCACCTGCATTTTTAATAGATGAGTAAACTGAGGCTCAATTTGATTGAATAACCTTCCCAAGGTTCCAATTTCAGAAGGTGATGGAGCCAGGGATAATGGTTAATTTTATATGTTAACATGACTGGATCACAGGATGCCCAGTATCTGGTCAAATGTTATTTCTGGGTGTGTCTGTGAGGGTACTTGCAGAAGAGATTAGCATTTGAATTGGTGAGTTGAGTAAAGCAGATGGCCCTCTCCAGAGTGAGTGGGAATCATCCAATCCATTGAGAGCCTGAATAGAGAAAAAAGGTGGAGGAAGGTTGAACTTGCTCTTTGTCTGACTGCTTGAGCTGGAACATCAATCTTCTTCTTCCCTGGGTGCTCCTGGCTCTCAGACTTTCAGACTTGGACTGGAATCTACACTGATTTTCAGCTCTCAGGCCTTCACTACACCACCAGCTTTCCCTGAAGAATCCTGACTAATACAACAAGATTCAAATTAAGACAATCTAACGTCAACCCAGTAGTCTTGACAGCCATCCCACAGTGTTTCCAGCAGCAGCACGGGAGGCATTTCTAAAGGAGAAAAAAGGAGTTCAGGGAACAACGCACAGCAGTGAGGTTCAGGGAAAGATGCAGAGAACAAGAGTGGAATCTGGCAGTCAAATCCACCAGCATTGATTTCAGGGTCTGGGGCAGCACCAGAAGTCAAATGATTTACCTTCCCAGGACATGCCTCGAGGTGATGTGGCTTTGGAAGAGTCTGGCAGCTGGGAAGGGCAGGCTCAGCCCGCATTTCTGATAACCATGGGATGACAGTGCCTGCCAACTTTCCATCAGCTTCAATCTCCAGATAAAAGTACAAAACAGCTTCCCTGGATATTAGAGAAAAGTCCAGAAGAGCAACTCTTTAAAAATCTCTTAAATTTTAACAGACTTCATCCACATGGTAAATTTCAGCTGTTTTCCAAGTTAAAATCCAATTCTAACCGTTTAAATTTGTCCTTATTTCTGTAAAATACATTTGGAAAACAATATTAATATGGAGGAAATTGCTACTTATAGGGTTAAAGAGATCTTGTTTGGATCATTTATTACCTTGTCAGTAAAGCATTAAAACCTTAATGATATATTACTTCAAAATGTTGTAGACATTCCAATGTTGATGATTCTATAAATTGAATACAGAATATTCTAATTTATAGATTGGTTAATTTGCTATTGAGGAACATATTTTTAAAAAGTGAACAGCATCTCATATCTTCACTGAATTTTTAGCTCTTATTTTAAATGATATAGTTAATTTTTGCTTTTATAATTAATTTTTTTGCAATGGCAAGTTAATGTTAATTTTTGTGAATTTTTCAAATGCAGTATGGAAATCCCCTTGATCACAGCTATGACTAATTTATTTTTAATTGCATACTGATATTGCTTAACTTCCTCTAAATTTTGGCAGTTTTCTAACATTCAATGCAGCGATCTTTTCATGAGAACAAAATATTTACTCCAAAGTGAAACCAGGTTTCTCTGTGGGTGTTCTAATACATTTGTCATTCTCTAGTTCTAGAATATTTTGGCATTGAAAGTGTCTATTTGACCTTTATAGAAAGTTTTGAAATAGTTATCATGTTTTAGAATTATTTCTCAACATCTCTGAGTTAAACTTTGTTTAGAATTTTGCTTTCTGCAAATGCTGACATAAGAAAGGAAACAGCATCAAGTTCAATGACAAATACGTATTTAGATTGTGAATGTATTTATGTGGGTTCTTAGCTTATATATGGAAATACAACGAAGCTAAGATCTAAAGGGACAAATAAGACTGTGAGTGAGTGTGTAGATTCGATATTAATATTCTCACTTTTAAAGAGAAGAGATTCAGACTCAGAGAGATTAAGTGACATGCCAAGGTCACACAGGGATAAATAAAACCTGCTATCAGGACCCAACACTCATGCTCATTCTACTACAACACAGTGACTTTACATTTTGGCATTTCTGAATGAATTCCATTCATTGAAAGGGATACAAGGGGCGGGGGGAATTGGAAATAGAAGAATGATGAAAGATTTTTGTGGCTTTGAAACAATGAACAAACCAGGCGTTAGTCAGACATTTTTCTACCTCCCACCCAGCTTGAAAAATTTGGTCAGACAATAAAGTTTTTTTGATTCCTGTAATTCTTTAAATTGTTCTAAGAAATAAAGGACAAAGAAAAAATAAACACGAAGTGATCCTTTATCTGAGGCAATATGCAATATAGGTAGAAGAAAGATATGCACATAAACTAAGAAAATAATGATTTCATAAAGCCATGTATTAGTGCAAATTAGCATGTAAATAAGAGGAAAGATGCTGGGACAGGCCATAGGGAAGGGAGTGTGAATCAGATGTCCTACTCATGGAAGGCGACTGGAAGGAGATTACTTTTAACCAGATTTCAAACAGAAAGGAAATAAGACTAGGTAGGAGCAAGAGGAGAGGGCAAGTTAGATATCCCAAGAGTGATGAGATTAGCTTGATGAACTACAGGGAAACGCAGTTGGAGAAAATAAGAGAGAGGAAGTGAAAAGGAACATTTGGAATTGATAAAAATCATTAAACTCTGGATTTAAGCATCTAATTATTTATTATGAAAGCTTCAGTAACAGCCAATTCATGAAAAGACTTCTTAAGCTTTTGTCGTTTTGGGTGCCTCCGGTACAAAATGTCTCAGAACCGTCCATCCTTTCAGTCATTTCTGTTTTAATTTCACAATCCAGAAACCTGAGTCATCCAATAACTGCTCCCTTCTCCTCACCCTCTCACCTCTGATACAATTCATTCCAAGTACTCACACTTTACTTTCTAGATATCTCTTAAATGCATCAAATTTTGCTCCACCTCTCTCAACATGCCTCTAATGCAAGCTTCCATTGTCTTTCGCCTGAATTAGATTATTAAAATAGCCTGTTGTGTCTACTACCCCCAGCCCACCAGGCTGCTCTGCAACATAGTATCTCATTGCATCAAATCTGATAGTGTGGCCATGCTGCTTATAATTTAATACATTGTCTTGTAAAACCCTTTATCAGCTGTCCCCATCTATCTCTCCAGGCTCACTTACTCTCTTTGTACTAGACTCACTGACCTTCCACGTCTGCTTGTACTCATCCTGATTCCCCCCAACACAGGGCCTCTGTTTCTAATGTTCTCTCCTTTTTGACTGTGTTAATATAAACTTATTCTTTGGCTTTCCTCTCAATCAATCCATCCTATGATATCTTCCCCTGACTTAGATGACTGGGTCAAATCCTTGTTTTAAGCTTCTATGATACATGTACCTCTCCCTTGAAGCACTTAACATCATTGCTGTTTTACATTTATTTCTGCAATTATTTGATTAAGATCTGTCTCCATCACCAAGATGTAAGTTCTATGAAGTCTTCTGAGAATGTCTTTTTTCTTTTTCCTCACCATTGTATTCTAAGAGCCAAAAACAGTGCCTGGTGCATAGTAGGTACTCAATTATAATTTGAATGAATAAATGATAGCTAATTTTTTTTTAGTCTTGTTTTATGCCAAGTATAATTCTAAACATTTTATTGTATTATCTTCTTTAATTCCCAAAACAAGTCCAGGAAGTTGGTTTAATTATTTTTCCATGCTATAGAAGAATAAAAAGTTTAAATTTTTCAAGACCGTGTGAATAATAAGTGATAGGACCAGGACACAGAACCGGTCTGACTTCTGAGTCTGTTCTCGATGCTGCAGCTGTCTCTACATATTTGTCAAATGGATGGGTGGGCAGATAGCAGAACAGTCAAATGAAAGAATATCAGCAGTTGTTTTTTTGGAAACAGTTGTTATTTGGAAAGAAGAAAAAGGATGAAGAAAGTCTACCTGTAGGATTGCAGTGGCAAATCAGGTGTTTTGATTATGGGTGACATTGGTAATGGAAAAAGCAAAACCTGAAAGAAAATTTGACAGCAATTCTAAAAGCTTGATCTGTGAAACTGTGGAAAGCAGCGCTGAGATCCTTTTGTAAATGCTGTAGGGCCCCTTAATTTTGAAGGTTTTGTCCATTATATTCTCCAAATGAGTTTCACAAAACTTTCTCACATATCTCCTTCCCTGAAGAGATGCACCTATTCTAAGCTATAAATCCCTCTGGAACATACCATTTTCATGTTAATAGGATGATATACAGTATAGTATGGGTCTCTTGAGTACATTTATTTGTGCTATTTTATGACAATTTAGCAATTATTTATTGATCACTGAGATTTTATCAATTTCATTTTATTTCTAATTTCTACTCAAAACAAAAATCAGTACTACCAGGAACAGAGAATACAGATCTGGAAGCCAATTGCTGTAAGGTTAAACTTGGCCCCCAAATTATTAACAATGCTTTTGAATAGCTTCACTTTTTTCTTGGAAATTTCCTTATGCAATACGTTTTCAAAGTATTATTTTCTTTTTGAGACTTCACTAAGGCAAACAGCCAGTATGTTTAAGTAATAATAATAATAACATAAATTAAATAGAATATTTTAAAAAAAGAGCTTAAGAAACAGCCACGTCAAAGCAGAATCATACAGAAGCACCACTTAAAAGATCATATAAAGCCTATTCTTCGAGTTTTATTTATAAAGACACATGTGTTTTCTAAGAAACAAGAGCAGTCTCATAGTGGCATGCATGAAATGGTTTAACTTGAGCACTGGGTACATATAGTGTTAGAAAGCCCTACCCCTACATCATGCCATCAGGATGGATTTGTTTTTGCTTGTTTAAAAAATAAGATATGACTATGCAAACTTCTATGACTTCAATAATTTCTCAAATGAGCTTTAAAAGCATTAACACTTTGGCTGTCTCCACATTATTCCATGGAAATTCTTGGAAGAAAAAAGTGCCCTTGAAAAACATGTCTTTAAAAAAAAATCTGCTACATTTGTTTGTCTTATGTGGTTATGTTTGTTTTTGGTAGGAAGTAATGAAAAAGAAGAGAATGACCATACTATTACAGGGATAAACTAGTGGTGAAGAGTGTGAACTCTGTAGCCATATTGCCACTTTTCAGCTCTGCAATCTTGAAAAAGTTACTTGATCCCACTGTGTCTCTTTTTCTCTGCAGGTAGAATGGAATAAGAGTAATAGTGCTGTTGATTAAATGTGTCCCCCAAAAGTTCATGTATTGAAAATTTAATCTATATTGCAACAAAGAGAGTGGGAAATCCTATTATGGTAATTGGAAAGTGAGACCTTGAAGAGGTGATTAGATTGTGAGGACTGTTCCATTTTGAATGGATTGATCCATTGATGATTTAATGAATAGTCTTGGGCATGGTTCTTTATGATGGCTTTATAGGGAGAGCAAGTGAGAAGGTTGACTGTCTTGCTCAGCCATGTGACACCCTGCATCGCTGTGGGAGAAGGCCTTCATCAGATGTGTTCCCTGGACTTTGGACCTACCAGCCTCCAAAAGTGCAAGAAATAAATTATTTCTTTGTGAATTACCCACTTTCAGATATTCAGTTATCAGCAACAGAAACAGGCTAATACAGTGACCACATGGAGTTTTTTCATGGTATTGTAAGGTACTTGGAAGAGTTCCCAGTAGGCAGCAAGTACATAATCAATGTTAATTCTCATCATTACTAAATATTAATTTCATGAGTCATTTTTTCACAACATTTCACAGCTTTCCATAATCTTTAAATCAAACCATAACTTTCTGTCTTTCAAGGAGATCCATGATGAATTCTCACCCTTCCCATCTAATTCCTTACTTTGTACCAATATGAGCCACCTGCCCAAATGAGATTGTCTACTTACTGACCTATGAATAAATCATACTCATTACTTTCAGTGTACCTCTTTAAAAAGAATTCCTTCATGCATTAATTAGTATACCTCTATTGATGGACCCAGGGATTATACCTGCTTCTTTTTTTATTATTTTAATAATTATATGGTACACATAGTTATAGACACATTAAAATTTAAACCCCAGTTTGGTTATTTTACAATTTTTCAAAATGATATTGAAGCTTACCTGCAAGTTTAAACAGTTGAGAGTTACTGACAATAATTTGATTAAAATTAGGGGAAATCTATCTCCCAGATATTAAAATGTCCTCTAAAGTTATAATGTTCCAAAAACTATAGGACTGAATGAGAATGAAGCTGTACCAATGAAATTAAAAAGATACAGGTAGTCTCATCAAAATCCACACCAAAGACAAACTACCCAGTGAGAAACACACTGGGCACAAGAATCACACATAAAAGATAAATATTCTTAATGTGGCTCTAAAAATCCAAGAAGAAAAAATGAAACACCAAGTGGAAAATTCTATACATAAGATTTGAATAGATCAAATTGTATTATTTTCTAGCAAAGGCATTTCTATATATTTATGGTACAAATAAGTTTAAACTGGCAAAAAACTCCCTGAAGAAAACATTAACACTAACTACCAAAGATCTCAAAGGGTTTATAACTTTTGATACAGTCACCCATTTCTAGGAGCTTAACTTAAGTAAAATTTTAAAAGATGTAACTTAAATAAATATGTAAGTATGTGCACCATATCATTATTAAAATAATGGAAAAAGGAGAAGAAACAGGCACAATCCTTGTGTCCATCACTAGGGGGGATATCAAGTAATTAGCATAATAATTACTATAGTAATTAGGAAGTAACTAATGACATGAGAAAATCCTCACAAAAATAACGTTACGCCGCAGAAGCTAAGTTACAACGACAAACAATGATAGTTTAAATGTCAGCTTTAAACCCTATGTTGGCCTCCCAAGAAACCAAGCAAAAGTACCAAGGACAGTAAAGGTAGGGGACATTTTAATCAGCAAAGAAATGAAGGAACAGCATCAGAGACAAATGTCAAGGAATCCTGACTAGTGCATTACAGACGGAGACAGACTGAAAGGCAGACTCATACTATTCTGTCCAAGAAAAGATGTGGAATGGCAGGAAATAGTAAAATAAATTCTGGCATAACATCATAGCCATCCCTATCTTGGAGAAACAAGGTTTAAGTTAAGGTTTTCTGCAAGAGTAATGAGGACCTCTATTTTGGGGTTCTTTTCTTTGCAGTGGATTAAATCTAATCATATGCAGCATCTGTGGTCTTCTGGCCTCCCTGATATATTTGAGGGAAGAATGACTTGGGGCTGTACTTGTCTCTTGACTCATATCTTAATAGATGACTAGCCTGGATGTAATATATGGTTATGGACAAGCTATTTATCCTCTCCAAGTCTCAATTTCCTCATCTTAAAATGGGAATTATAATAGTACCTACTTTTCAGAGTGGTGAGGATAAAATAAGGTAATGGTAAGCAAACTGAAGCACATAGAAATAGCTCATAAGATCTTGACGATCATTATACTTATAGCTAAAGATGTGAGCATGTGAATTTTGAAGATGTAGTGGTCCATTAGAGAGATGCTGTGTTAGGTCAGGTATTCCAAGAAATTCTGATAGGAAGATTTGCTGCACTGGGTAGTACCCTGTGGGAAAGTGAGGTCAGTAAGACTGGACATAAGAAATTCACTGCAGCTGCAGCAAAGGTTTCAACCTATGCCATGCAAAATTTTGCAGCTGGGATGATCCTTTGGAAATTGTGGACCAGACATTGGGTAAGGGCTGCCCTTGAAGAGGGGCCTAACTCTAGGGGAGACAGGTACCTTTGACCTAAGTCAATTCCTAAAGGAGGCCTCAGACATGAGCCTGCAACAACCAATTCACTCACCAGTGGGGAGCCAGTACCTCATTCATAGCAGGGGTCTGGGATGAGTCTTATAGCATCCACTACAGAAGATGCTTGGAAGCACTTTTGTCACTACAGACCAAGAGTCAAAGAGAGATACTCATGACCACGCCAAAGAGGAGATCTACAGGCAGGAAGACTTTTTTTCCTAGTCTGATATTTTATCCTCAACACAAGATAACCTTTTTGAATGAATTGCAGACTCCCTCAAAGAGGCTTCCCTTCCACATGGAATAGTACTGACTTGTGTAAACAACAGCATACTGAAAAACTACTGGTGGCATGGATATGGAGAAATTAAAGTCCTTGTGCATGGTTGGTGAGAATCTAAAATGGTGCTGTCACTGAAAACCCAGATAAAAACTCCAAAAGGTTTATCATATATGGCTTTTATTATGTTGAGTTACCTTCCCTCTATACCTAATTTGTTGAGAGTCTTTATCATGAAGCACTGTTGAATTTTGTCAAATGCTTTTTATGCATCTATTGAGATGATCACATGATTTTTGTTCTTGACTCTGTTGATGTGGTGTATCACATTTATTGACTTGCATATGTTGAACCACCCTTGCATTCCTGGGATGAATCCCATTTGATCATGATGCATAAGCTTTTTGATATGTTGCTGTATTCTGATTGCTAGTATTTGGTTGAGGATGTTAGCATCTAAATTCATTTGCAAATTGGCCTATAGTTTTCTTTTTTTGTTGTATCTTTGTCTGGTTTTGGTATTAGGGTGATGCTGGCTTCATGGAATGAGTTTGGGAGAATGGTTCTATTTCATTTTTTTGGAATAGTTTGGAAGGAACTGGTGTTAATTCCTCTTTAAAGGTTTATTAGAATTCAGCAGTGAAGCCATCTGATCCTGGGCTTATCACACTATAAATCTTCTACACAGCAAAGGAAACAATCAATAGAGAGAAAAGACATCCTACAGAATGGGATAAAATATTTGCAAAATATGCATCTCACAAGGGATATCCAGAGTATACAAAGAGCTCAGACCACTTTACAGCAAAAAAGCAAATAAACCAATTAAAAAAATAAGAAAAGGAGCCAAATGGACATTTCTCAAAGGAAGACATACAAATGGCCAACAGGTATATGAAAAAATGCTCAACATCACTATTTAAAAGGGAAATGCAAATCAAAACCACTTTAAGATATCACCTCACCCCAATCAGACTGCTATAATAAAAAAGACAGAGAATAACAAATTCTGGTGAGGATGTGGAGAGAGGAACCCTCCTGCACTGTTGGTGGGACTGTAAATTAGTACAGCCATTATGGAGAACAGTATGGAGGTTCGTTAAACAACTACAGATAGAACTGCCATATGATCGAGCAATCCCACTCCTGGGGATATATCCAGAGGATTGGAAAACATCAGGTTGAAGGGATACCTGCACTACCCTGTTTATTGCTGCTCTCTTTTACAATAGCTAGGTGATGGAACCAACCTAAATGTCCATCAATGGATGACTGCATAAGGAAATTGTGGCATATGTACCCAGTGGAATACTACTCAGCCATAAAAAAGAATGAAATTCTTTCATTTGCAACAACATGGATGAGTCTGGAGAAACTTATCCTTAGTGAAACAACCCAGGTACGAAAGAGAAATACAGCCTGTTCTCACTCACAACTGGGAGCTGAATCCATAAATAAACATACGAACAATGAAGAGAAACAGAGAGAAAGAAAGAAAGAAACAACAATCACATTAATAAGTTGAACTTTTAAAAAACTATAGATAGGGGAGGGGAAGGGATGGGGTGGGCACGCAAAGGGGCTAATGAGGTATTGGTCAATGGACACAAAGAATGATTGTGTATTGTAATGATGAATAAGCTAACTATACTGATCTAACCACCACACATTCCACACAATTATTGAAAAACAACATGGTACCCCACATGTATGCATAATAAAAATAATTAAATTAATTAATTTAAATGAAAAAACCTCCAGAAGGGAGTACAGGCCTAATTTCATGCTTACCTGTAACACAGACAGGTAAAACTGAAAACCAGATGCCCAAACTTAGGCCCTAGTGCAAAAGTGTCAACAACTTTATAGGATGAAAACACACATGCACGGGCACACAGATGCATTCATACACGGAGGCAAATCCCCCCTCTTTGAAACTAACCTTTAGTCTCCAGTCTGTTTTTAGATGTGCATTTTATCAATACCCATGTAAACAAAGACACACAGCAGTTTAAAACACAGAGGGAACAAGACTCTTCATTTGCTTGTTGTACAAAAGCTGATGTCTTCAGAGAACCCCATCTTATCCTGAGTTTAGCTGCAACATGGTAGAAAGAGGAGACATAAACTCCAAATTGACTAAAAGTTATAAAGACATCAGCTTTAGGGCAACAAGCAAAGAGTCTTCTTTTCTCTGTGCTTTAACCTGTTATGTCCCTTTGTTTTATTCCAACCATCATGACAGAAAGACATTTAACTGACTTGTAGAAAAACAGAAAATTTGGCTTCTGGAATACTGAGATTTACTTGATACATACATATATTAAGACAGATTATTAGAAGTTGAAAGAGAAACTGACAGCAACTTAGTTTAAGAGACCCTCCTTAACTTGATAGATAAGTAGAGGGAAAGAGATAAAATGTATCTGAATAATATAATTAATAAAGATGATTCATAATATATAAGTTGAAAGATATAATCTCAAAATAAAAAATGTTTTTGTTTTTTTTTCAAGCACACATAGAATAAATAAAACATATAGGCCGGAAAAAAAGTCAGATGCATGTCCCAAAGAAGAAACCGGGTTATTTACACCCTGGGACCTTAAGGCAATAAAATAATTTCAAAATTGAGACAACACAATGTCAAAAATATCCTGTAAAACAAGCACATAATAAAAAGAATAATCAAACTTACATTTACAAAATCTTCAGGAAATGAAGTTAATGAGAATAGGAAATAGAAAAGGACTAAGAGCGAGAACAAACTATGCACAGGAAGATCTTTTAGCCTAAACTCTCATACTCTATTCCTGAAAATTAAATTGAATAAAATAAGTACCCAACTCAAAATCATGAAAAAGGCAACTGGGAAAATTTAATTAGAAATCATAAAAAGATTAATAATATAAATAAATCCAAAAACTTTTTCTTTGAAAATGAAAGCCCATATACCTAAGTAGAAGGCTAAAAGGAAAAATAAGGGCACAGACAAAAACTTGACAGTGAAAATACAGGTTTAACAACAGATTTTTAGTAAAAAAAGTTAATGAACAAAATATTTTAAATAAAATTTATATTTAGATTTTTAAATATTTCTAAACTGTATGACTTCTTGGAAAATGTTATTAAAATTGAGTCAAGAATGGGTAGAAAACCTGTATAAATTAATGACTGTTATCAGATGAAATTGTATCAGTTGCATATATTAAAAACCCACCTATCGTGGCTTAACTTAATATAGGATTGTATTTCTCAGACTGTAAGAAGTCTTGAGATGGGCAGTGAAACTCAGGTTTGTGTTTTTCTCCTCTTCGTTGTGTGTGCCTTTGTCCACATGCTCACAAATGGCTGCTGTAGCACCAGCATCTTGCCTATATTCTAGGCAGAGAAGGCAGAGGGCCAAGGACAGTGGTTGCCAAGTGAGTTTGTTATTTTAGTTAAGAAAATAATAGTTTTCTATAAATCCCCACCCATTGATACACATATCATCAAACAGAACTATTTGACATGGCTACCCCTAGCTAAAAAGGGAGTCCAGAATTTTTTTTATGCTGGGCTTATTGGCACCATAAACAAAATAAGAATTCTCTATATAGTTAAGAGATATTGGGTTGGCAAGCAAAGGTTCTATTACACTATAAAGAAACTGAGAAAGTTGTAAAAAAAACAAAAACAAAAACAAAAAAAACACCAAATCAAATGAAACAAATATTTTAATTGTACCTCCTGGGTCAGCTGGTTTTTCCACAACTTTTTACAGACTTTTTTTCTTTAATACTTAAATAATTTCAGAACCTAGATAATGAAAGGAACTTTACCAGTTCTTTTTATAAAGCACCAAAAACAAACCTGAAAAATATAACAACAAAAAAGTTCATTTATTAATGTAGATACAAAACCCTAATCAAAAAAACTAGTAAGCTGCACATAAAACATTGTATTAAAAGACTAATATGCCATGAATAATATGCTTTATGTCAGGATTGCAATGTTGATTAATATTAGGAAAGAAAGAGAGACAATCATATTAACAAATCAAATGAGAAAGCATTTAGTCATTTCAATAGATGGTAGTAGTCAATACCATTTCTGCTATGATCTGAACGTTGGTGTTCCCCCAAAATTCACATGTTGGAACCTAACACTTAATGCAATAGTGCTAAGAGATGGATCCTTTTGGGAATTGATTAAGCCATGAGGGTTCCACCCTCACGAATGGAATTAGAGCCCTTACAAAAGAGGTTGAAGGAAGCTGCCTTGCCTGTCCACCATGTGAGCATGAAACAAGAAGACTCTGGCATAACAAGACCCTCACCGGACACTGAATCTGCACCTGCCTCATTCTTGGAATTCCCAGCCTCCAGAACTGTGAGCAATAAATTTCTATGGTTTATAAATTATACTGTCTAAGATATTTTGTTATAGAAGCCCAAACAGGCTAAAACAGTTTCTTAGTAGGATAATAAATAATTCTTAAGCATAATACCAGCTTAAACCTGTAGGCAGTAACATACATAATAATGAGATACAATAATCATTACCATGTGAAAGCAGAAAAAGATCAAGATCTCTATTCTCCCCAACATGACATTTTTACCAAGCTGATAGCTGGTTCAATCATTGCTTTGTTAACCTTTTTTTTTTAATGCAATTTACTTATTCATTCTTTTATTAATGGACATTTGGGATATTTCCAATATTTTGCTATTATACACAAGGCTGCCGTGAATACTTTTTATAACTGTATATTTTTATGTTTAAAGTTAAGTATTGGAATAGATAGGACATA
The DNA here is from genome assembly GCF_027409185.1 of Cynocephalus volans. NCBI lineage: Eukaryota > Metazoa > Chordata > Mammalia > Dermoptera > Cynocephalidae > Cynocephalus > Cynocephalus volans. The sequence goes on from NC_084468.1 coordinate 17,450,272, forward strand.
ATGATCATAATTTGCTGGTAATATAATTATCTGAAACAATGAAAAACATTAAAAATAGTAAGAACGAGATGATGATAGATTGGGAAAACAAAAATAAAAATATCAATAGATTTCTTAAACACTAATATTAGAAAGTAGCATGGAAAAATATCCTATCTATAACAGCAGCAAAAATTTTAAATTTGATGAAAATGCATGCTATCTCTCAGGGGAAAAATACCTATAAATATCACTCAAAAGACATAAAAGAAAATTTAATTAAATGGAGAATACTTTTTTTTATTTTAAAAGATATTTTTATTTGTATCATTACATAATGTAAGCATTTTTATTTTTTAAGAAAGTTCAATATAATAAAAATATCAATAGCTGCTTTATCCAAATATAACATCATCTCGAAGAAAAATCCCAAAGCCAAGTTTTTAACTTGACAAACTATTTCAAGAGATCATTTGCAAGGATAATCAAGAATAGACAGAGAATTTTTCAGAAAAACTAGGTTATCTAAGGGACCTTGATCTTCCAGATATTTGAAACACTTTATGTAGCAATAAAAAAATTAAAAAACATTTGGACTAAATTGTTTGGTGTCAGTGTGCAGTAGAAAAGCATATCATTAGAGTACAATTATTGCTTTCTACAGAAAGAAAAAAGAGAATTTACCCTTTATACAACATTTATTCTATAGAAACCTTTGTTTATTTAAAAAAAAAAAAAAAAAACAAGTAGAGAGAGAAGGAGGGAGAAAAGGAGGCCAAAAGTATAGGAAGAAAATATAGGGAAACATTAATAAAATCTTTGGGTTAAGAAAGACATAAACATAAGGCAAAAATCACTTTAAATTTTTAAATAAATGTTGTAATGTATAACATTAATATATAAAATATTTTAAAACTTCTATGGAAAAAGACATCTTAAAGTAAGAAATGAAGAAAAAATTGGGTGGGGACCACCTTCAATACACTATTAATATAAAGAAAAAACTTATAAAGCAATAAAAAGCCAACCATCCTGAAAGACTAAAAACAACTGTATTTTTCTACCATTTGCTTTATTTGCTCAAAATAATGTGAGATTTACTCAGAGTGATGCTGCAAAACCACTCATAGTGATTTCCCTGCTGATGGGAGGACGGGTTGTTTCCAGCTTTTTTGATATTACAAACGATATGGTTGGGAACCTTCTTAATCATCATTCTGGTGCACACACGTAAGAAGTTCTGAAGGATATATACCCAAAAGTGCAACTGCAGGATTGAAAGATTTTCATATGCTCAGCTTTTCCACATCATGCCAACTTGGTCTCCAAGTGTTTGTACCAATACCTACTCCCACCTGCAGGCTGCAGGAACCCATTTACTTCCCCCTGAACATTTGATATTGTCAGACGTCTTGAAATCTGTCAATCTGTTGGGACTTAAAGGCATCATAGGGGATTTCATTTGCACTTTATAATTCTAATAATGCTGATAGTCTTATGTTTATTGGAGATTCCTGTTCTCTATGAAATGCGTGTTTATACATTGTCTTAGGAGTTTTCTTGTGTGTTTGTTTTTCTTTTTTCCTGGTGGATGGCCCATAAGGGGATCCAAACTCTGGACCTATCAGCCCCACGCTCTAACCAAGTGAGCTAACCTGCTAGCCACAAGGTGAGTTTTCAATTCCTAAATGTATAGAAGTTTGATGTTTACTTTCAGTTTGTGGTTTTTTAATCAATCATATTATGAACAGAGAATGTCATCTAAATGATACCAGTTATCTGGAATTTCTTAAGACTTGCTCCATGTCCTATGGCTTTATAACAGTCAAACTTATAATGTTCACGTGAACTTGAGAAGAACACATATTCTCCAGTTATCCTATACCCAATCAAACCTATTTTATCTCATGAACATGCACTAGATCAAGGTTATCTATATCGCTTTTTTTATCTACTTGATCTATCCAATACTAAGATCATTGTGTTCAAATATCCAGGGATGTTGGTAAATTATGTTTCTTCTTGTAGTTGTGGCAGTTTTGTTCTAATCAATTTTGAAGCTATGATGCTCAATATATGTAAGATTAGAATTATTGCATCTTTCTGGTAACTTGATCTTTTAATCATTAACTAGCCACACCAGATTTATCTAATTCAACATGTGTCTAGTATACAGATCCTTTTGTACCGTTTCTTTTACAGCTCTTCTTATACATATGGTTAAAGATGTGTATATGGTAAACAACATATTGCTGTATAAGATACATTGAAAAGGTAAATAAGGCTATATAGTAATTCTATTTAAAGTTTAATGCAATTATGCCATCTCTGGAAGGAGCGATCTTTCTCTTTTACATCTTTGTGATTACTGATGTATATGGATTTTTTTTTTTACCATCTTCTTTTCTGCTTTGTCCCTCTTTTGCTGCATTCCTTTTGTTAGTCTCCTTTCTTTTATTACACTGCATTTATTGATTTTTTTCTCTTTTCTTTTTTTCTCCATTTGCAGTTTGAAAATTATAGATTCCATTTCTGTCTTTAAGTGGCTACTCATTTTTTAACTTGCTTGCAGTTATTTTTCCTCTGTACTTTACATATGTTATTTTCTTCCCACTCTTCTGTCAAATTTCCTTTATGTCTGTCTTTGGTGTTTAGTAGTTTTCCCTGTGATGTGTTTAGGTATAGATTTCCTTTTGTTTATCCTTTTTGGTTAGGTTACATTGTGCTTTCCCAATACGAACATTCATGTCTTTGGACAGCTTTTAGAAAAATTTTAGCTCCTACTTTAATGTTAATTATTAAAAGTACAGACTTCTCTTTCTTAATTAAATATTTAAAAAATATTTTTTTAAACTTTTAAGATTAAATAAATAAATGAAAGTAACTCAGCTCCTAGACTGTCTGCATTTGAATCTTGAATTTACCAGCTATGGCTTCTTGATGAAGTTATTTTATTGATTTCTGTCTCAATGTCCTCATCTATAAAACAGAATAATAATAGTAATACACACCTAATAAGGTTATAGCACTACCTGGACTATAATAAATGTATGTATAAAATGTTATTTTTAGTCAAATTAATAAAGATTATTTTTATTACTGTTCTGTTTATTTTCACTTTCTGATCAGGCATTTGTTAGGACTTGTAACTCTGTCTTTCAAATTTCTCAAACTGTTTTTCACAGAGTCCTTCTCTTTGCCTTCTTGTTTTTCTCTGAGAAATTTTTCATGTTTATCGTAATTTCAGTTTCTTCATAAGAATTTTTAACCCATCACTAAATTCTGTGTACAATGACTCTAGCATCTTAGTTTTTATGAATCTGCTTATGCCTGTGTTGTTTCTGCTGATTCTCAGTCATGGTGCCTTGTTTCCTCACGTGTTTTGTGTTTGTGTCATAAGCACACGTTTTTGTATGTAATAAGACTTTGAGTATAGGATCGAAGGTTCATTCTCCTTTAAGGAAACCCAAAGTACTTTAAATTCAACTCTCATCTTAAGTAATGAAAATCCAACCCCTAAATTGGCTAAAAAGGTGACTTGGAGTCTCGAGGGAGACCCCTACTACCCCCTCATCCAGAGCCAAGTTCTATGTTTCTTCATCTTCACAGACTGTCCCTGCTGCCACCCTTCCCAGAATGTTCCCCCCAAATAACTCTTTTGTTGAGGTTTTGGAACTCTTGGACTCCTAGCTTTCTTTTGTTTTACAGGATCCAAGTCCCTATGCATGGATATTTATACATATGAAAAAAGGTTTTGTCCTGTTTTCTGTTTGATCGTGATACCGCACACACACATACAGAAAAGGCTAGATGGATTTTCACCAAATTTGTTGAAATAGGTCCTGCTGATTAGAAGTAGGACCATGTGAAAAAAGGAAGCAGCGATTTTCAGGAATCCCTTGGAAAGTAGCAAGGACCCCCAAATGCAAAAGGCAATGAGCAAGTGAGCTACTTTTCCTGTTTGGATAGGAAGCAGTAGTGACTGCGATTTATTTGTTTAGTGATAGGTGGGATAGCCATTTCTTAAATGTTTTCATAATCAAGAAAAGCACTTCTCAACCAAACAGCCAATCCTATTTCATGGATGTTATGTAAGTTTTCCCTACGCTAAAATTAAACATAATTTACCAAAGCCATTTTGGCTTAGTAAACACAATTTTAAGCAAGTGTTATTTATATCTAACTTTATTTATAATGCTGTTATCCAAAAAGGATCTTCATGTGAAGAAGAAAACTGGAGAATTTTCTAAGTTAGAGCCTCAGAATACCTAACTTTAAATAGAGATGAGAACATATTTTGCAAAAGTAAATTTTCAACAGAAAACTCTGGAAGAGGTTATACAATAATGTCTTCAATGGTTTTTTGGTAGTACAAAAAATAACTCTTCCTTGGGCTGGCCAGTTACCTTAGTTGGTTAGAATGTGGTCTTGTAACACCAAGGTCAAAGGTTTGGTTCCCTGTGCCAGCCAGCAGCCCCTCCACCCCCCAAAAATCACTCTTCTTCCTAATACATAGGATTGGTTTGATCCATAGATGGATCATAAATACAAAATTATCTACTCCACCTATACAAGGTCTGAAATTCTGACCTTAACCAAAGAATTTGGGAATTTTATTATGTAAAAAATTATTAAACATTTCTAGTTCCCATATTTACCAAAGGTGAGTAAACATGTTATGAGGATCCACTGTATACAAACCACTGTGTTAATCAGTGTTTGGAGGTGAATCTACTTTTACACATAGGCAGTAGCATAATGAACATGCTAAAAATTAGCTGTCTGTTGAGGAGCATGGAGCACTGCCAAAATTCAGATATATAGTACAAGGCAGCCCAGTCAGGGACAGGTGGGGGATGTTCTGTGCTGACTTCATAGCAATTGATTACAGGTGCAATAAAGCATGAGTGATTTTCTATGGGAATTTTCGTAAAATTATGAAATCCTGCCCTAATTGTGGCAGTGAGTCACTGTTTACACATTGATACTATGGCTGCATCTGATGGAAGGAGAATTCAGCCTTTACTAAGTCAAAGCCCAGGAATGCACCACTGAAAACAGATAAAGGAAGGTTGTCACAATGTTCCAAGCATACACAAAGAAAATTTTCCAGTGCTTCAACCTCTGCACCAAGAAACTACACAAATAGAAGAAAATGTTTGATTCCAAAATATTCCAAGGTCTTTTACTTACCAGTATTCAAATGCCAATTTAGTTGACATAAAGAACAAAGTGAAAGTTTGCAACGCTATTAGGTTAATTTCTCTGAAACAGCTTTCACTATACAAGTCCAGACAATCTAATTTCCACATTCAGAATAAATTTTTGATGCCAGTCTTTTTCAGAATTGAAGGATCGATACTTTATCTTTGGTTCTCTGTTCTTTTCTACAGTATTTTGTATCATTGCTCATATTCAGCAAACCAAAACTGATAATGAAATTTGAAAACAAATATGGAGATATTTACTTGTCAACATTGTTATCACTTAATCTTTTCTGATTTGATTTCTCAAATATGAGATGTTAGTAAAAAATGATGAAAATTCTTAAAGTCATTGTGTAAGAATTTACACTTTCAGTGTTGCAGAGCCATGGCAGTAGTCAGTTGTACAAATCCTACTACCACTGTTTCACGACTGAAATGGATTTTTTCAATCAGTAGTGACTGAAATGGATTTTGATGACTATTTCTTTCTATGCTATTATATATCATTCTTTCTTTTTGATAGGTATTTCTTGTAATGTGGGTTCACCTTATTTTTCACTACTCATTACATGCTTTTCATCAGCTTGAATTATTTTGTTGACTCCTACTCCACGATTAATTTATTCATTCTTCAATTCATTATTTACTCAGTGGCTACCATATTCCAGGCACTCTTCTAGATGCGAGGATATAAAACAAACTGAACACACCAGAAGTCCAGCTGTCACTCTAGTGGGAAGAAATATGCAATAAGCAAATAAGTACGTAAAATTTATAGTATGCCAGATGATAAGCGCTGTAGACCAAAATAAAGCCAAGAAAACACAGACTGTGTAGGGACTAGAGGAGAGGAGGTTTGCAATGTTGAAGATTGTTAGAGAAAGCATCAGAAATAGGGTAATATTTGAGTAAAAACTGCAGAGAAGTGAAGGAACCAGGCATGCAGGTCTCTGGGGGGAGAGAATTCTATACCCAGGGAACAGCTGCAAAGATTCAGTAGCAGGAGTACCTCATGCTGAGAGTGAGGAACCGGGAGGAATTGCTGGAGTTTGAAGAGAGAGTAGAATCTGTGATAGTCCCCTAGAGAGTAACAGACTGAATAGAGTATGGGCACATAGTTGAGTCACTCAATGTGAGTGGTTCTGAACTTAAAGTGATGCACCAGTAAACACGGTTGTTTTGTTCTCTAGCCGTGTTTACCCATGTTCACTTTTTTGCTTTTGTTTTTGTTTTTTCTTTAGCCACAGATACAGTTGTGGAGAAGGCAAAGAATTGGATTTAGTTGAGGCAGGACATTGCTGAGCAAATAGGATGCAGTAAGAAAGTGCTGACTGAGTGATCAAAATGATGGTCCTGATCTCAGTTTCGCTAAGGAAAGAGATGAGGGCACAAAGAAGGTGAAGACAAGTGGCAAGTGTATAAAACCGGTGAATGATGCATTATAGGTCTAGTAGGATCAAAGTACTGCTGAAATCGCCCATTTGCTTCTTGTCCTGCCTTGCCTCACCTTTTCTGTGCGTGTTTTTGTTTTTGCCTTTTTTCATTCTTCTCACCTCTATATGGCTTTGGACAAGTTACTTAATCCCTCTGCTGTACCTCACTTTCCTCTCTTTAAAACAGAACTCACCTCATTACATCGCTGTGAAGATAAATTATTTGATATATGTAAAATACCTGATATATGTAAAGTGCCTGGCATCTGGTTAAGTATTCTATGAATGTTAACAGTCATTGTTGTTATAATTCTTCCTAATGCCTTTGCTTCTTTCTATGTTTACTAAACTTCTACCATGTTCTGCTACTGTGAGAAGTACTAGGGTCACGAAGATGAATAGCACAGGTCCCCTGCCTGCCAAGGAACTCACAGTGTTGTCACTACTAAGACTGGGTGCTGTGGGATCATACTGAAATAGGTATCTAGCAATGCCTGAGCTGGTTTCTTATGAATGAGAAAGAATTAGCCAAGTGGAGGGTGTTTGATGAGGACAGGAAGGAAATTCCAGAAAAAGACATGGGTGGTATCTTAAGTAATGGTTCTTAAAAGACAAGAATCCACAAGAATCCTCATAGGTGGCTGATTCTGTTCTCCAAAACGCAAATAATTTCTGGGATTCTTATGCATGACTGGGACACATTTCAGACGTGTCTTGACATACATATGACTAAGGGCTACTTACTCATAACCTATGAGTGTTATTAATTGTCAATGTATTTTGTAGTCTTATATTAGAATTAGCTTATGTCAAAGAGTTTCCCAAAGGCTCCATCTACCATGGTGTTATACTAAGAAATCTGGCAGTCAGGAAATACCTGACAAAGTTACTGAGCTTCTACTGCAAGCACACACAGATAGAATATTTCTGAAAAATTCAGAAAAAACACTTTGATATCAGTGCATTGTGGTATGACCCAATTTGTGATCTTCTGCTGCTATTCTTGCAAAAATGTTATATTGGCTTATCTTTATCAGTGTCAGTTTTGTGGCAAATTGTTCATCTAAACCTACAGCATATAACAACACATATTTATATGTTCTGAGATTATACTTTTCCAATACTTAAACCTTATGCATTGAAATTTAAATATAAATTATTCATGTTTCTATCACTAAAGTAGATGTATATACTTCAATTCCCCCAAATTCCTTTTAATTGACTTTTTCTTGGTAATATGCCACCTCTTGATTAATACCACCCCCAAAATTTGCAACTTATTAGAAGACAAGATTCAAAAATAAACCAGGTGAACCTGGAGGACATCATGCTAAAAAAAAAAAAAAAAAAAACTGGGCAGTTTTAAAATTTATAGGGTTTTTATAATAATATAACGATTATGTATACAATTCAAACTATTTTCTTATCAAGCAAATGATAAGCTGTTTATATGTGTTTCCAGCAGCAAGTTTTCTGCAGTCGTGGCTATTATTTCTTCTCCAAATCTTTATTTTAGTTAAAAGTTGGAATATACTGAGAGTTTTATGATCTTTCTGGTCTTGGTCCTATGGTAGACAGAATAATACTTCTCCCCACCCCATCCCACCACCAGTGATGTCCCAATCCTAATAGTCAGAATGTGCAACAACATGGAGGAGCCTGGAGAAACTTATGTCGAGTGAAATAAGGAAAGCATAAAGGGAGAAATACCATATTCACTCTCTCATGAGTGGGAGCTAAGAGATAAAGAAGAAAGGAAAGAAAGACCAAAGTGGTGCATTGGACTCACAGAGGGAGAGAACATACCTAGGGATAAAAAGTGGAGTGGGAAAAGGGGGGTGGGGAGGAAGGTCGGGGCTAATTGACGGGATAATTGGGTGAGGGACACAGGGTATAATCACAATTTGTGGTAATGGACATGCTGCCAGTATGGATCTGGCCTTTAGGCACAAGTGGTGACAAGTTACTTTATACTCCATGAATATTCATAACCAATTAAAACAAAATAAAACATTAAAAAATAAATAAAGCACACAAGTTTAAAAAAAAGAGAGAACAAAACTGATAGTCAGACCCTGTGAGTATGTGACTTGGCATGTCAAAATGAACTTTGCAGATGTCATTAAGTTTAGGATCTTGACATGGGGTTTTTCTCCTGCACAGCCATGTCAGTCCTGTGTAACTACAAAGGTCATTTTAGGGAAAGAAGACAGGCCAAGGGCCAGGTAGTTAGAGTCAGAGAAGGGGATGTGACAAAAGAAAAGAAGTCAGAGAGAGCAAGAGAGATTTGAAGACATTACAGTTAACTTTGAAGATGGAGGAAGGGACCACAAGCCCATGAATGCAGTTGCCCTCTAGAAGCTGAAAAAGTCAAGGAAATGGATTCTCTTAAAGCCTGCAAAAGGAACGCAGTCATACCAACTACTTGAGTTTAGAACTTCTGACCTCCATAACTGTGGGATAATTAATAAATTGTGTTGTTTTAAGCCACCAGGTTTATGGTAATTTGTATAGTAATACGGGAGATGAACGTAGCCCTGCTTTTGTGTATCGTAACCATTAAAAAATTGGGAGCTGCTGATTTAAAGAACTGTCACGATAGGTCTATTTGAAAGTAGCCAGCAGTGACTGTGTGTTTGAAGGCTACTCTGGACACAGAAAACCATTTGAAGGCCCCAGTGAACACATCTCTGAGGTTCAGCAATGATCAGCTTTATCTGGGAACTTCTGGGAGAGAATATCAGATCTAATTTTACTCTTTTATTCTTAAAACACACACATAAGTAAAATAATATGGAATTGTGAATTAATCAACATTTACTGAGTCATCTCTGGCTACTCAGAGTCACCTTAGTATTTCCACTACTGCCTTCGATACACCTGAACTGAAGCATATTTGTACATGTTCCTGAGCATATTCGTCTGACTACCTGGACTCTAAAGCCAAACACAAATAATTATTAACTGAATTGCATTATCCATGCCTTTTGGTTCATTGTAAAAGTAGAATACACAGATTTACGACATTTCCTTTATAGTTTATAAAGAAGAAATGCAAGTAGAATACTGTTAAGTAGGTTATTCTGGTAAAAGGCCATAAAATGCTACTCTGTCAAAAGTGATGAGATGGTATGGGAACATTGGTAGAGTAAACATTGTCAAATGTAGGTATGAATTATTTCTGGGACAGTGTTCTAGCAGTGTTATTATTTCTAGCAGTGTTCTAATCGATGCAAACCTATAGATATCTTTAATAAATCATTAAGCTTCACTCCTTAAGTAAAGAATACTGCTTTGGTTTGAAATTTTAATAGTTTACAGGTTGAGAAATTTCTCAACATTGCAAATAGCTTAACTATCAAGTCACTAATCATGTAGTAATGGAAATAGCATCCGACCACCTGTGCCAAATGCTTCAATAAACACATTTTTAAAAATATTTTAAAAGTCTATTTTAGCTGCCTTTGCCAAGTTGAATATTTTAAAGTAAACTAGAGTAATATGCTTTACTTAAGAAGATGAATCTAAATGTACTTTTAGTGCAGAACTCTCTAAGAGGAGCATTACTCTTCCATGTGCATTACTTTCTCACAAGAAAGTAACAAGATTTTGTGGGAGATGTGTTCTAAGAAGTTACAGCTCAATAAAAAAGTGCTGGATAACCAGCTGACTATACTTTAGCTGTTAATTAGAGACCGTTCCTATAGCTGATGGTAATGGTCATTTTTTTTTTCCAAACCTATTCCTAGATTGGGGAGGAAAATACCCAAATGAATATCTGAGTTACTTTGGGAAGGGCTAAGAGAGAACAGAGGCAAGGAGGCAATAATCTAATGTTAACTATAGATCACAAATAGCAACATGAATTTATTTATTTATTTATTTTTAATTATTATTATTATTTTTTTTTACATCCTATGATGTTGCAGAGCAGTTGGGAGAGAGGGGAAGAGGGGAAAAGGGAAGGGAATGGGATAGAAGGAGGAAGTAGGAGAGGCAGGACTGAGGCCTGTGGCATCCCCTCATTCCCACAGGGGAGACCAGGGGGCATCCAGCAGTGGCTTGGTCATTGCCAGGCTGGGCACACATGTCAGCGGGGTGTGGCAAAAGCCCTCACTTCCCACCACTCCAGCTCAGGAACCCGGGGCCCTTCTTGCTGTAGCTCAGTGGTCGTCACTGGGCTGGTTGCTCATGTCAGGGGCCCATGGTCAAGGCCCTCTTATGGGCATCTTCACTGTCATTCAAAAATCTATGCCAAGAATGTATTATAAAAATACTACAAAAAATACCTGAATATATAATTCCAAATATTGATAGAAGAACATAGATAACAACCTTTAGTAAACCATGAATAAGTTCACAGGGTTGAGTTCCTCATAGCTGAGCAATAATTTTCAATATTAAAAAATTCGTATTACTTAAAATACATATATATGAAGGGTCTTCAAAAAGTTCATGGAAAGATTCATATTGTCTTTTAATTCCATTTTTCTATGAACCATTTGACGTGCCCTCGTATATAAACATACATACATAGCATGTAAAGTAGGATACTGATCCTTTCATGTTGGCAACTGGATGGGTACTGAATGTGAGAATTGATTTTAATTTTGCTTTAAATATTAGTGACTTAAAATTTTGATTTTAAAATACATAATATGTATATGTAGCAAAAAGGTGTATATTTCTTTTTAATTTAATAGATAATTTTGAATGTTTTATAAAAGAACTATATGAAACATGAACATAATTGTAATTTTCGATGTTTTTTGTCACTTATGCTATTGGATGAAAATTTAACGTTTTGTGCATTTTGAGTAATAAGCTACATTTAATTTTTAGTCTTTTAGAAATGTACAAATTGAAGTAATGATAGAAATAAGTAAACATGCAGAAAACATAGAAGAAAAAAAAGAAACAGAAAATCTTTGATGGAGCAGTCTTCTTAAAATTTTACAAAACTGGAAACAATGGAAGTAAGCAAACTCTTCTTGAACATGTTCCCATACAAAACGTGCAAATGAGGTATTACATTCTTTTTTTAATGAAAATTTACTAATCAAAGCAATAAAAATGAACAAGAAAGATTTTCCCACCCATCAACAATTTAAACATGTCAGATGTAGTCCCAACAATCTCACATTCTTTCATAACTGAAAATGTAAATGTCAGCTCAAAACTATGAGATTGAATAAAAATTATTCACATCAAATTCACAGTTCAGAAGAAACAAATGCCATGCTGGTCTCCCTATTATAGGGTGAAAGAAAGTACATTTATAAAATGGGCAAAGTAAAAGAAAGGGACAAAAGCCTCTGGAGTGTTACTCTGTTCTTCAGATTATAATGCTGGAAAAAGGCTGTCGCATCCTTCTGACAACATGAGAGTGTTTTTAGGAAAACATAACCTGACTCAATTTTTCACTAAATATACATAGTAGAATATTTGGTATTTAATTTTAAGTTGAAATTATTTTAAATGGAGAAGAGTTGTAGAAATTGACACTTGTACTCTAAGTTAGTGACAAGATATGTTATTACTACATTTACATGTTTCTCAACTGATCTTCAAGTTCAGCCTTGGCTAATAAAATTATCTATGACTGAAAACATTTAAGTTTTTAGTTTAAAAAAATTGAAAGTATCATTCTAATAAAAAATAAAATAATTTATAAATGCAATTACCAATACTCAAAAAAACTAAAAACTAAATAAACATCAACCAATAAATAATATTGAACAAAAATAAATAAATGCCAATATAGAAAATAATAATATATGTTCAATATTAGCTGAGCATAACCATGCTTTTCATGGCACTAAGAGAACAATATTTACAGAAAATATGCAAAAAGTTCAGTTTATTAGAAATTATTTCAAAATCTGTAGCAAGCATAGCTGATCAATGTAAAATGAATAAAAAGTAATTACTTAAATGATTACTACCTGGCATAGAGAAATAAAAATGAGAGTACTAGTTTAATAAGAAGTAAGAAATTATGCATAAATGAAAAGTAAATATTATTCAATTCAACTTGATTTTACCACAGACAAAAGTTTTATCAAGCAACTAATATTTATTATATTCATTACAAGTATTGTTGAACTCCCAGAAGAAAATACAGCAATACAATTTATTTTAATTAACATCTGTTGTTAAATGTATGCATTCTGATATAAGAACTGAAAAACAATTTTCAATTTTCAGCAGTGATTTAAAAGATTTTCTACAGCTATGATAATGATGCTAACAAGCTTGATAATTAAAAATGTGTACAAACTGGGCCGAGCCCGTGGCGCACTCGGGAGAGTGCGGCTCTGGGAGCGCAGCGACGCTCCCGCCGTGGGTTCGGATCCTATATAGGAATGGCCGGTGCACTCACTGGCTGAGTACTGGTCACGAAAAAGGCAAAAAAAAAAAAAAAAAATGTGTACAAACTGGAATCTGGGCCCCAAATCCAGGAATGTGTACAGCACTTAGTTTTTGTTGCTACTACACATGGCCAAACTCACCAGCAGTAATAATACTCATTAGCAAAATTTAGAGAGTACATACATTTTGAGGGTTTTGTTTTTGAGGTTTGTTTTGTTTTGTTTTTTAATTTTGGTCCTTTGGGGATTTTTATTTATTTATTTATTTTTTTAATCTGCTCAACAAACAACTTAACCTAATAAAACAAATCGAAAATACTGAACTTATAAAAACACATGGACACATAATGATAATGCCAACTAAATGCTATTAAACAATTAGGTTTGATTAGGTAAGATATGAGATGTTTTAGAAGTATAAAAAGAAACTAACAGAAGGCCCTCGAGTAAAGAGGGAACATGATCTTAAGTAATAATTTGAATTAATACTAAATATGTGTTATTCAGTTACATGTGATTAACAGTTACTTGGCATTAATAAGGTTAGCAAAAGTTTACAAAAAATCTAAATTTGGCTATTTCACTTTTTGAAAGTTTAAAAATTTATATTTAAGAAAGTTTGTATATGTTTTCAAATCAATAGATCCTGCATGTGAACTATGCAGCAAAAATGATATTGCAAAAAAATATAATGACATCGGAACAAGGGAACAAAATTTTAGGATTACAAAGGAGAAAGAAGATCACAAATAATCACCAATTTCTACAAGACTGTTTTCTGGCCATTTTTTCCATCTTATTTTGATCATTTCACGTACTGTAAAATCCACCCATTTAAAGTGTCAGTTCAATGGTTTTTAGTATATTCCCAGACTTGTGTAATCATTACCATAATCCAACTTCTGTTGTATTTTAAGTAACAGGTGTATTGAGATGTAATTTACATGCCATAAAATTCACCTTTTTAAAGAGTACAATTCAGCAGTTTGGGGTATATTGAGTTACACAACAGTGACCACTCTTTAATTCCCGAATATTTCCTCATCACCAAAACCCCTTAAGAACTAGCAATCACTCCCTACTTCTCCTTTCTCCCCTGCCCACGTAATCCCATCCCCCACAATCCCTGAAAAACACCAATCTGCTCTGTCTCTATGGATTTACCTATTCTGGACGATTCATGTAAACGGAAATGTGGTCTTTAAGGTCTGGCTTCTTTTATTAAACATAATGTTTTCAAGTTATATTTATGTTTAGAATATATCAGAACATTATTCCTTTTTATGGCCTAATAATATGCTATTGTATGAATATACCACATTTTATTTACCCACTCAAGAGCTGGTGAACATTTGGGTTATTTTCTCTTTTTGGCTATTGATAATGCTATTAGACCATTTGTGTACAAGTTTTTGCTTGGACCTATGTTTCCAGTTCTCTTGGATATATGTATACCTAGGAGTGGAACTGATGGATCATATGGTAACTCTAATTTTATCATTTTGGGGAACTGCCAAGCTTTTCTAAAGTGATAGCATCATCTTACTTTCCAACAAGCAGTGTATGAGGGTTCTAATTTCTCCATATCCCTGTGAACACTTGTTATTGTCTGTGTTTTAAAAAATTATACCCATTCTAGTATGTATAAAGTGGTATGTCATCGTGGTTTTGATTTACATTTTTCTAATGACTAATAACATTGAGCATCTTTTTATGTGCTTATTGGCAATTAGTATGTCTTCCTTGGAGAAACGCCTGTTCAAATCCTATTGCCCTTTTTAATTTGCTTATTTGTCTTTTTATTGTTGACTTGTATTTTTTGCCATTTTAAGATTAAATATAGTTTGCTGAAATAAAAATTTGATGAAATTGAACAAATAATGCTCTTTTTGGTTTTTTGTTTTTATAACACACAACGTTAAAAAATTTAACAGAACAGCATAATAGAGTTGGATTTAAATATCACTTTTAAAAGATGTTGAGATTACAATAGAAATGATAGCAATCTACACAGAAAATTAAAACATTTTAAATATTTTCTATGATTTGATAATTTATCAATGAGACCCCTTTGTGATGTTTGAACATGAAATGCAAAAATCCCCTGTCCATTTCTGAATTAAGTATTTATTTACCAAATTTGTTCACAATTTCTGTTACTACTGCTTCTGCAAAGCAAGAATTTTTCCAAGTTGAAATTTATACAAAAAAACTATGTAAATACTATGTCATTTAATTCGGCCTTACCGTAGTGAAACACAAATTACGTGAAAATTCTTGATTGTAATAAAAACATGATTAGTTTAGGGAAAATTCATTTTCTGGCTAAATATATAATAATTCAAAAATTATTTATTTTTATTATAAATCTAAACATTTCCAGCCCATCAAAAAATACTCAACCATGAGCCATAATAATTATTGTCTTTGATATTTTTCCATCATTCAATGAAGTGAAAGCCACAGATTTATACAAACTTTTCAAATTTTTGTATTAATGTCAAGGTTAAGTTATAAGAATACAGTATACTTAACAGTTTGTTAACTTGATTTATAAGTTGTAAATATTTAGACATGTTCATTTGTTCTCTTGTCTTAGGGTGGCCTGGCTATGTCTATTAAAAATTTGTGAATGGATTATGAGGGAGTATATTTTCCAATTACATAACATGAATCAGTGAAAAGCAGCTAAATATGAGTCTCTCCTTCCTAATCCTGGAAGTCCCAAGGTACCCATTGTATTAAACTGTTTCTGTTGCTTATAATATAAAAACCGGAACTGGATAAGTAATAAGGACAATAAATTTATTCTTACAGTTTGGAGGCTGGGAAATCCAAGGTCCATGGAACACATCTGGTGAGGGCCTTCTCAGTGGTGGCTTTCTGCAGCAACACAGGGTATCACACGGAGTGAATGGCTGAGCAAGAGAGAGCTATCCTCCCACTTGCTGTCCTTTTAAAGCCATCAGAACCATGCCCATTACCACCCATTAAACCATCAACTCATTATTACTCCATGAATGGATTAATCTATTCACTAGGACAAGGCTTTACCTTTAATTGGATTTCCCACCCTCTTAGCACTGTTCCGGTGGAAATTACACGATCCTTTGTGGGACACACAGTACCCACAGTTATGTTGAGAAGGAGAAGTATGGGTATGAGAAAGCAAAACTATACATCCCATCTCAAAACTGTATCCCCAAAAGAAGTGAAGGCAGCTATCACCACATGTTGTACACTGAAGCAAGTAGATTAAAAGCCCTGGAATATTATTAAGAAAATTGTACAACCAGAGAAAATATGAACCTGAGTTGTAAATGTCTGAGAGAGACTTAAAATAACCCTTATTTCTCTTATGCTTACAGGCATGGAGCAGAGTGGGAATGCTCGTCAGCCCACAAGGAAGATAGATTTTTATGTAATGGTCATTGCAGATTGTGGCAAATAGGGCAGATCCAAAGATCACAGGGAAAAATAATGACCTTGAGATTCTCCTGCTGTGGAGCAAGATCAGGGTCTAATCAAAGAACATCCACATTCCATTCTCATCCCCCAAGAAAGAATGTCCTCCCCACCTTTGCCTGGTGAGATTTCAGAATTGTTGTGGAACAGTTTAGTATCTGCTGTGTATCTTCTATTATTCTTCTTTCCAAACTGTAGTGTTTAATGAATGCAGCTACTACTAAATATTTGGAGAGCATGTAAAAATACTAATTGTTTAAGTTCATGACTGTTGAGATCAAGAGAAATAATACTTAGATTTGATATGCAGTCTACTGCATCATACCCAGTGAGCCTACATATCTTTGAGCTTGATGCCATGGCAAAAATGGGACTTTTGGACTGACTGCTTTGGGGGGAGGCTGAATATATTTCGACTATGAGAGGCAGAGTGAGTTGAATATTTGGAATTCTGAAAGGTAGAAAGTGATAGTCCCTAATGCTGTTCACTATTTCCAGATATCAGCCTCTTGGGCCCATGGTAGGACTATATCTCCTGTCCCACTTGTGGTTGAGTGAGCCATGTGACCAGATCTAGCCAGTGGGTTATGATGGAAGTGGAATGCCACTTCCAGGCTGGAGCTTTTTGGTGCTATGCAAGATTCCATGATGACCAGCAGTGTTTGAGATAGAGGCTGTTCCATCAGCCTGAGTCTAAAGAAAATAACTTTGAGGTAGAGCTTTAGCCAACCTCCAGCAGACAGGTAGATGTGTGAGGAATATCTGTTGTTGTTATAAGCTGTAAAGGGATGGGAGTGTTTTATTATGACATTATCATCTAAATTGTCATTATTGCTCTAGTGACATTAACCACATCAGTTTCTTTAATAAAATGAATATTATGAATATTACAAACATTTAACTGTTAAACCAGTGAGGAAACGTTATGAATCATGAATATTATCTCGAATTTATTTTTGAACTGACTTTGTTGGCCCTGTGATAAAGTTCAGACCCAGAAAAATGTGATGCCTTGCCCTGTGAAAAGCAAGTTAACTTTTACATTTGAAATCTTTTACTCCATCTACGGTATTTACAACTACTGCAGGTGGCACAATGATTTTACAATAATGGAAGTTAATGTGGCTCTTTACTCCCAATTTCTCTCCAGGATACTTGGCAGTTTCTCTCAATCTTCTGGCTGCTTTCTGAAAACAGCTGGAACTTAATTCTGAAAACAGAGAGAGACAACATTGTCCTGCAGCTTTTAATTGACAATTAAGCAGGTTTCAATTTATGAATCTATCTCATATGTGATTAAAATAGAGTTTTTTAAAAACATATTTAAACACTGTAAGGATTACTGCCTCACCTTTCTTAGCCTAAGTTGGTAGGGTTAATAGGTTTTAATCTACTAGTATAAAAACTACATGATTTTATGTAATGGTTGAAGGGAAGTAAAATATCTGTACTGTTGTATCTAATATCTTTGGAAATTTTAGTAATGTTAGAGTAAATTTACAGCAATATCAAACAGGCAATTACATGCAAAAGAAGCCATTATAAATTAATGAACAGATACTGACTAAGCAAAAAGCATACGTATCAAAAATCATGCACGTATCAGAATTATGTATATAGGAAATACATATCAGATATATTTATCAGATATAAGCATATACATGAAATCCTCAACTGGGAATTTTCTTAAGGGAGAGCAATGGTATACATGCCTGAGTACAAAATAATGTTTTAAGAAGCATTTTTATAAAGGACTCTACTCATTTAGATTGCCGGTCTTAGTAAATCAAATTATTTTTCAGTCTCTATATTCCCATAAGGGGGGGGAAAGCAGTATTTACTCACTTAATTGGTTCTATAGTAAGGATTTCTTATTTGGCTCTGCTGTACTTCTAAAGTTAAGTCATGTATCATGTTAAAAGAAAATGTTTGAGTGAAGTGTTATTGAACATGGCTCTTTTTGTTATTAATGGCATATTGATTTGTACATTTCCCCTATGACCTATTTCTCTATCTCTGCATGGAGTCCAAAAATAGAGAAAGAAATAGGATTTTTTTTCTTCCTGTGATGATTATTAAAACTAACAGATACTGATACTAAGATGGTCAGGAAGTTAAGAGGGAAAAAAAGACCCTGTTTATTTAAAATAGAAAATCCTAGTAACAGTCCCTATAGCCCCTTAATCTCCTCAAAGGGACACTATCCTCTTTATAGTGATAAAGGGTTGGGGAAAGCAAAAGTCTTCATATTTGTGACTAATTTTGAAATGTTTGTTAAATTAGTTCTCCCATAGTGAAAGAAGTCAAACTGTTTACAGGATGCCTGCATTATTTAGCGTGAAAGGTGAAGTTTGTATAACAAGGACACATTAAAACACTGCACTTGAGCTATACTTTACCTTATTTCTCTCTCTCATAAAGTTCCAAAGTGAGCATTCCAGGTCATGTGGGTAGTTCTGCTGCATCCAAACATTCTAGGATCCAAGGCTCTTCCATTATATTCTTCTACCAACCACTAGGGCATATATTTTATAGAACCATGGGTTCTATCTGGCAGAAAAAGGAAAAGAGCAGAAAGCAGGCATGGCCATCATCCCAAAACACAGACCTGGAAGTGGCATAGCCATTTGTAAGAGCTTAGTCACATGGCTGTACCTAACTGAGAGATCTGGAATAGGTAGTCTATCTATTCACCCAGTGACAAGAGGAAATGGATTTTGTTGAGAAGTAGCAGTCCCTTGACACAATCGTCTACTGAAAATTCCCAGTTTCTAAGTCACCTCCACTGCTCTGAGCGACAGGGGATAGGAGCATATGGACTCATTCTCAGTGCCAGTGATTGGCTTGGCCATTGGCAGGTAAAGAAATTGCAGAGATAAAAGATATAAGGGTAATTCTTCTCCGGCTGGTGCAGTAATCAGGGTCTCCTGAAAAACAGAATCAATACAATTAATAAAACTATATATATGTATGCACGTGTGTGTGTATCTCAATCTCTATAAATATTCTGGTGATATTATATGTGTGTACGTATATACCTCAGAATATAAATATTCTATACACACCCAGATAGAATCATCAGAATATTTATAAAGATTGAGATATACAGATAAATAGAGAGAGAGAGAGAGAAGATTAGCTCACGTAATTGTGGAGGGTGGCAAGTCCAAAATCTGCGGGATAGACAAACAAACTGGAGACCTAGAGCAGAGTTAATAAGCAGCTCGAGTCTGAAGGTAGTCTGCTGGTAGAATTCCTTCTTCCTGGAATGAGGTCAGTTTTTTCTTAAGGCCTTCAACTGATTTGATGAGGCCCACCCACACATGAAATGTGTTCTGCTTTACTCAAAATCTCCTGATTTAAATATTAATCTCATCTTTAAAAAATACCTTCATATTAACACCAGAGGTGTTTGACCAAATATCTGAGTACTATGCCCTAGTCAAGTGGAAACATAAAGTTAACGATCATGTATGGGGAAAGGCAAGGAAAAGTTTTCCTTACTCTTACAAAGAGAGAAATTCCTTTGCTTGTCATGCACAAAACTACTGCAACTGTTTTGCAATCGCAAAGGTAAGTGGTTGGTCGACAAAGGGATGACGTAGCAGAAAGACAGAAAAAATACTCCACTGAACTAACTAGCCGCCCTACTTGAGGGGATGACAGCCCCACTGATATCAGGGGTGGCCATGTGACTTTATGTTGCCAATTAAATGTTAGTGGAAATCATGTCAGTCACTTTACAGCATATGTATGTCACATGTTTATCACATTCAAGAGCCAGAGCATAGTTTTCCATATTCTCTTTTCCTTTGCTATGATGATCACAGATGTTTTGAGGGCAGACAGAACGTTCAGCGGGTCTGGTTCCTGGAGTGAAGATGATGTAAACAAACAGGGAAGATGATTAGGAATGGAGCAAAACAGACCCAGAAAGGATATAAAGCACAAATGAGAAATAAGCCCAATTATAAGAGTTTTACAGAATTTTGTTAAAACAAACTAACACTACCTGATACACTAACCCTGAGGCCATTCGGCCTCTATGTTTATTGTAACGTAAGATAAGATAACATAAGATACTTACTTATGAGCTAAAGCATTTGAGTTATGGTTCTCTGTTGTTCACGTCTGTAATCATTCAAACCGTGCACTGAGACAACTCCTCTTACACCTTCAAACCTTAATTATATGTCCTGCCTTCTTTGAATCACAGGGAGAATGATCCTTCTCATTTCTGTCACGCTATAATACACATTTTTCTCATACACACATCAAAGTGATTTCTAGTTTCTTATTTTTACATTGTCTACCCACTAGTGTACAGACTGCGCAATGTAAGGATTTATGTCTTTTCTATCTTCATTTCTCTGGCATCTAGACCAGTCCCAAATACCTAAGAGGGCCCAATATACATTTTTCTGAAAGAAATCAAATAATTCCTTAACGTGGAAGTGGTAATACATCTTCGAAAAGTGTTTCATGCTGTATTCACACAGGTGTGTAAGCAATTAAACGTTTATTGGATAACTCATTTTCCCTTAAATTCCCTTAATTTTTCTTTATTATAAAAATCCTGCCTTATTTTAAAAATGATTTAGAAAAAAAGTGTGTCATTATAAAATAAAATTGGATAGAAAAAAGTGAGTAGAGAAATAGCCAAAATTTCTGAATACCATTCAGTAAAAGCAAATAGCTAAATAATTTTTTTAAAAAATTAGGAAATAATATTAAGAATGTCATATGGTTAGTATGCATAAATGTGAATTATTGCACAATCCTTAATAGCATTTTCCAAGTTCAGCTTTGAGCTTCCTAGCAGTAAAAGAAAATAGAGAAACAATATTATTTTACAAGATTCGTTAGATCTATAATATGAAATTTATCTGTAATAATAGGTAACATTTAATGAGCATTTTATGTGCCTTATACCGCTCAAAAAACTTAACTTGTATTAATTTATTTAAACATTTTAACAATTCCATGAAATAGGTACTATTATAGTGATAGTATTAGGCTCATTAAATTCACCATCATAAAAGTATTAAGTGTATAACTTGGATTCAAACTTGGGCGAATCAAGTTTAACTTAACCACTACATTGTAATTCCTTCCAGACACTTGATGTGGTTGGTTTTTAACTTTTTTATTTATTTTTATTTTTATTTTTTTTATTTATTTTTTTTTAAATTTTATTTTGTCGATATACATTGTGGCTGATTATTGCTCCCCATCACCAAAACCTCCCTCCCTCCTTCCTCCCCCCCTCCCCCCCAACAATGTCCTTTCTGTTTGCTTGTCGTATCAACTTCAAATAATTGTAGTTGTTATATCTTCTTCCCCCCCCCCCCCGGTTTGTGTGTTTGTGTGTGTGTGTGTGTGTGTGTGAATTTATATATTAATTTTTAGCTCCCACCAATAAGTAAGAACATGTGGTATTTCTCTTTCTGTGCCTGACTTGTTTCACTTAATATAATTCTCTCAAGGTCCATCCATGTTGTTGCAAATGGCAGTATTTCATTCATTTTTATAGCTGAGTAGTATTCCATTGTGTAGATGTACCACATTTTCCGTATCCACTCATCCGATGATGGGCATTTGGGCTGGTTCCAACTCTTGGCTATTGTAAAGAGTGCTGCGATAAACATTGGGAAACAGGTATACCTTCGACTTGATGATTTCCATTCCTCTGGGTATATTCCCAACAGTGGGATAGCTGGGTCGTATGGTAGATCTATCTGCAATTGTTTGAGGAACCTCCATACCATTTTCCATAGAGGCTGCACCATTTTGCAGTCCCACCAACAATGTATGAGAGTTCCTTTTTCTCCACAGCCTCGCCAGCATTTATCGTTCATCGTCTTTTGGATTTTAGCCATCCTAACTGGGGTTAGATGGTATCTCAATGTGGTTTTGATTTGCATTTCCCGGATGCTGAGTGATGTTGAGCACTTTTTCATATGTCTGTTAGCCATTTGTATATCTTCCTTAGAGAAATGCCTACTTAGCTCTTTTGCCCATTTTTTAATTGGGTTGCTTGTTTTCTTCTCGTACAGTTGTTTGAGTTCATTATATATTCTGGATATTAATCCTTTGTCAGATATATATTTTGCAAATATTTTCTCCCACTCTGTTGGTTGTCTTTTAACTCTTTTAATTGTTTCTTTTGCTGTGCAGAAGCTTTTTAGTTTGATATAATCCCATTTGTTTATTTTTCCTTTGGTTGCCCGTGCTTTTGGGGTCATATTCATGAAGTCTGTGCCCAGTCCTATTTCCTGAAGTGTTTCTCCTATGTTTTCTTTAAGAATTTTTATTGTTTCAGGGTGTATATTTAAATCCTTAATCCATTTTGAGTTGATTTTAGTATACGGCGAGAGGTATGGATCTAGTTTCATTCTCCTGCATATGGATATCCAGTTATCCCAGCACCATTTGCTGAAGAGGCAGTCCCTTCTCCACTGAATAGGCTTGGTGCCTTTGTCAAAGATCAGCTGACAGTAAGTGTGTGGGTTGATTTCTGGATTCTCTATTCTATTCCATTGGTCAGTGTGTCTGTTTTTATGCCAGTACCATACTGTTTTGGTTATTATAGCTTTGTAGTATAGCTTAAAGTCAGGTAGTGTTATGCCTCCAGCTTTATTTTTTTTGCTCAGCATTGCTTTGGCTATGCGTGGTCTTTTATTGTTCCATATAAATGTCTGGATAGTTTTTTCCATTTCTGAGAAAAATGTCTTTGGAATTTTGATGGGGATTGCATTGAATTTGTATATCACTTTGGGTAGTATGGACATTTTCACTATGTTGATTCTTCCAATCCAAGAGCATGGGATATCTTTCCATCTTCTTGTATCCTCTCTAATTTCTCTCAGCAGTGGTTTGTAGTTCTCATTATAGAGATTTTTCACTTCCTTGGTTGACTCAATTCCTAAGTATTTTATTTTTTTTGGTGGCTATTGTAAATGGGCAGGCTTTCTTGATTTCTCTTTCTGCATGTTCACTATTGGAGAAAAGAAATGCTACTGATTTTTGTGTGTTGATTTTGTATCCTGCTACTGTGCTGAAATCATTTATCAATTCCAGCAGTTTTTTTGTAGAGGTTTTAGGCTGTTCGATATATAGGATCATGTCATCTGCAAACAGGGACAGTTTGACTTCATCTTTTCCAATCTGAATGCCCTTTATTTCCTTCTCTTCTCTGATTGCTCTGGCTAGTTCTTCCAACACTATGTTGAATAGGAGTGGTGAGAGTGGGCATCCTTGTCTAGTTCCTGTTCTTAAAGGAAAAGCTTTCAGCTTTTCCCCATTCAGGATGATATTGGCTGTGGGTTTGGCATATATGGCTTTAATTATGTTGAGATACTTTCCCTCTATACTTAACTTATAGAGGGTCTTTGTCATGAATGAGTGCTGAACTTTATCAAATGCTTTTTCAGCATCTATAGAGATGATCATATGGTCCTTGTGTTTGAGTTTATTAATATGGTGTATCACATTTATTGATTTGCGTATGTTGAACCAACCTTGCATCCCTGGGATGAATCCCACTTGATCGTGATGAATAATTTTACGTATGTGGTTAACTTTTTTATTTTGAGATAATTATTGATTCACAGGAATTTTCAAAGATAGTACAAAGCGGACCTGGGTACACTTCACTCAGTTTTTCCCAAAGGTTACATCTTAAATAACTGTAGTGTGGTATTAAAATCAATATGGTACAATATTAAAAGATATGCACACATTTAATACAGTACCTGTTAAATAGGTCTATGCCATTGATTTGTGTAATCACCACTGCAAACATGACACAGAGCTCTTCCATCACCACAAAGATTTCCCTTGTTCTATCCCTTTATAGTCACATCTACTCTGCTCCCCCAACTCTCTCAATACTAGGCAACCACCAATTTGTTCTCCACTTCTAAAACTTTGTCATTTGGAGAATGTTATTTAAATGAAACCATTTAGTGTGTAGCTTCTTGAGACTGGCTCTTTTATTCAGCAGAATGTCTGTGAGATCCATCCAAGTCGTTTGTTGTGTATACCAGTAGTTTATTCCTTTTTATGGCTGGGTAATATTCTATGCTATAGATGTATCACAGTTTCCTTAACCCTTCACCTATTGTAGGGCACTTTGTTTGTTTACAGTTTTTGGCTATTACAAATAAAGCTGCTATGAAAATTTGTGTCCAGTCTTTCATGTGGTAGTGCATTTTCATTTTTCTAGGATATAAGTCCAAGAATGTGATTACTGGAATATATGGTCAATGTATATTTAGGGTTGCTGTTGTCCTAAGAAAATGCCAATCAATTTTTCAGGGCAGCTGTACCATTTAACATTCCCATGAGCAATGTATGTTTCCAATTTTTCTGCATCTTTGCCAACTATTTTATTGTCACTATGTTTTATTTTAGTTGTTCTAAGAAATGTGTAGTTATATCTCACCATGGACTGGCATTATTTTTGTGTACTCAAGTTTGTTTGGAGGTGGATAAAACTATTTTATAAGTTAGAAGACCTGAATGGTCATCTGGTTTTGCCTATAACTAGTTCTATAACCAAATATAGGTCTTAACTTCTACAATTTTCAGTTTTCTTTACTGAGAATAGGAATAATAACTGTTGCACATTCTTACGACTAAAGATGGAATGATAAAACTCATGTGAAAATGTTATTAAATACTACTCTCTTTTGCAACATAAAACAATAGCTTTTGATGTAAAATACTTTTTAAAGGTTTAGACACTTAGGTTTTTTTTCTCTTCTTTCTCTTTTTGGCTGTTCCCACTAACCTTCCTCAACTAAGCATTTGCCCAGTTTTTGCTCTGCCTGAAATGAGAACCCCCAAACCATTGAAGACATTTTATGCATTGTTACTGATAACATTTTCCTCAGAAAACATTTTCCTTGTTTGTTCCATATAGTGGCAATGAATCATAGACTGTCACAGTTTGAATGACTTTAGAAATCATCTAGTCCACTTAATATAATTTTCTCTAAGTCCATCCATGAAAATCAACTACAATGTATATTGAGAAGTTAAAATAAAATTAAATAAACTAATTAAGTTTTTTTAAAAAAAGAATTCATCTAGTCCATTGTCATCATTTCACAGTTAAGAGCTAAAGTCTCCGCTAGCTAAAAAACCTGCAGTAGTCCCACAACTAATTGAGAACAGTTATAGGAATAACCATTAGGTGTGTCGAGGAGTCCTAGATAAGGTCACATTCTCACTGAAAGCTGTTGGTCCACCTATAAAATTCCCCTCCCCCTGCCTTCTGGAAATCTTTCCTACACGCTGTCAAATTCCTTTCTCATGCACACACTCCTCATATTCTCCTCCGTCAGTCTTACACCCCTTCCTCCAATTACTGCCTTTAGCCACATTTATACTCAGTTTTCTGCTTTCTTTGTTTATGGTTTCTCTCTCAGGAACTTCCATTCCCCTCTTCCACAGCTCATACCCAAAGCACATATGTATGCCTCCTGAAGGAGTTTTCCTTTCCCATCTCTGTGTCTATGTATGCAATCTTTAGCCCCACACACTATTTAACCTTTTAGTTTTCCTTGTGATTTCAATAAAGTGATAATAATACAGTGTGTAACTATGCAATTTTATGACATGTGTAGCTTCATGTAACCACCACCACAATCAAGATATTTAACTGTGTCATTCCCACAAAACTTGTTCATGTTACCCTCCATGCCTGTTCCTAACCTCTTCCAATCATTAATCTATTTCCATCTCTATAGTTTTGCATACACATATTTTATCTTGTTTGTAGATTGGCCTTTTTATCATTATGTAAGGTCCCTCTCTGTCTCTGATAATTTTATTTGCTCTCAAATGTACTTTATCTGATATTTATATAGCCACTTCTGCCTTTTTGTGATTAATGTTTGCATGGTGTATATTTTTCCATTCCTTTACTTTCTGTGAACCTATGTTGTAATATCTCAGGTGAGTTTCTTGTAGACATCATATAGTTGGGTCATGATTTTCAATCAATTCTGCCAGTTGCTTTTTTTCTGAATTCGTATATGTAGATCACTTACAGTTAATGTAATAATTGATATGTTAGGGCTTAAGTCTGCCATTTAATTGTTTGTTTTCTGTTTTTCTCTGTGGCTATCTTTTCTCTGTTTTATTTTTTCTGGCCTCCTGTGGGTTATTTGAACATCTTTTAGAATTCCACCTTGATTTCCCTCTCTTATCTCACTCTACTAATGTTAACATTTTGCTAGTCTGAGTGAAGTATAGAAACCTTACCTTTCTTTCTATCCCTTTATTCTTACCTGTTTATAATTATCTCCAAAATGTCCTCTATATACATTGAGAATCAAATAAGACAGTGTTTTAATTCTGCTTCAAACATCAAAGATGATTTAGAGAGTGCAAGAGGATAAGAA
Source organism: Cynocephalus volans (assembly GCF_027409185.1). Lineage (NCBI taxonomy): Eukaryota > Metazoa > Chordata > Mammalia > Dermoptera > Cynocephalidae > Cynocephalus > Cynocephalus volans. Next base: position 17,477,139 of record NC_084468.1, read on the forward strand.
AAATATATTGTCCTTACCCATATTTTTACTCTTTCTATTGTTTTTTCTTCTTGCTTGATGTTCCAAAATTCCTTCTTTTCCCATTTCCTTTTGTCTTGGAGAACTTCCTTAAGGCATTCCTTCAGGATAAGTCTGCTGGCAAGACAAATTCTCTCAGGTTTTTTTTTTTTTTTTTCTTCCTCTGAGAATGTCTTAATATCTTCCTCCAACATGTGATTGGCATCATTTTGGCATCAGTTGAATAGCTTTTCTCATTCAGATTTTGATTTTCCTGCATTCCTGGTGTAATGAGTGATCTTTCTATTGTATCTGGACATTTTGGTTATTATTTTAGGAGACTCTTGCTCCTAATTATACTTTCTGTTTTAGCTTGTACTCATCATCTTTAGGTTTAGCATGTAGGTTCTGACCTACTCTTATGGGCTTTAGTTCCAATGATGGTTTAGTTTTGGACCTGAATGACCAGTGACAGTTTTGTTTGGGATTGCATTGCCTTTATAATTCTAGTGTCCTTTGCTTTCCTGGTGTTCCTAGGGCTCCTACTCAATTCCTACTGGTGCTGCCTCTGGGAGATGAAGGAACATCCTAGGTCATTTTCTGCTAGAAGGCAGGAAAGTGGGTGGTAGAAAGCCAGGAGACCTGGGTCTGGGTCTCCTTATGACCCTCGGTAGGGAGCCACCGGTCTGGCCTATGGGGACTTTGAAGCTGCTGCTTCAGGTAGATCTCAGCTAGCTGGTGCTCTAGGTATGGAGATGGTGTCAGGCTCCCCACTAGGTTTCCCTTGGGCTTGCCCTCTCCCAGCACTATGTGAAATAAAAGGAACACCCAGGGAACTCATGATGTCATTCCTCAGGTCATGAGCTCCCTAGTCATTCCATCTTCACAGCTGTCTGAGTCCTTTTACCACCATCTATTGAGTTATTTCCAGGGCATATAGTTGTATATAGAGGGGTAGAGCACGGACATGTGAGCCTTTGCCATCTTGTTCCAGAACTGAAAATTTCTAAGTGCTTTTATGGATTAACTTGTTCGATGTTTGCAACTACTCGGTAGGATAATATGCAATCTCCTATTTTCCACACATGATAAGTTAGGGAAGAAAAATAAAAATTAGAATGAATAAGACCCTTGCAAAGACACTGAGGAGGAGGAACACGTAAGTGGCTCACACACATGCACACGTGTGCACATGCACGGCCAAAAAGACTGATCCTGAATAGATTTACAGCTATAGGAGCTACTTTAATCAAACAATATAGCAATTTGGGGTGAAAAAACAAGCTTTTAAAAGTGACTTTATTTTTATGGACTTTTTTCCAATGTCATCAGAATTCATGTTTCAGTTTTCAAAATTTTTCATGGTATTGCATGGGAAATCATACTTGAAATATTTTCCAGTTGTGTTATTTTATAATCACAATAAATAAAACAGCATTATGAATTGATTCTTTTTAAAAAACAAGATGCCACTAGTTAGTAAGACCTGGGTAGTATTATCTATGTCTTTGGACATTGTATTTATTAAAAAGTGAAACTTCTGTGTTTATATTTAGAGATTTTTCTTCATATAATGGCCTTCCTAAATTTACATAGACTTATTTTTCACTCATGTCTCATATGTTGTAAAATTTCCATGTTTCAATGGGAAAATATTCTTTTAGTTTTGTATAACTAAGGAGAAGATATCTCAAGTCATGAAAGAGAAGTGAAATAATCCTATTTATATGTAAAGAAAGGAATAAAAAGGGTTGGATCAAGTAATTTTATATTCACTGCTGTGATTCTCAACTAAATGCTTGTATGTTTTTCTTTTATATTTACCATTTTCAATTAAAATAATAATCATAATGCAAATAGAAACATTGATACTTTATTTTACAGTTTGTGTAGTTCATTCACATGCATAGCTTTCATTATATTATCGTAAGTTTCCTATGATTCACAAATCAGTAAAAGTTCAGTGCTCTGGACTGTGGCATCCTGGGTTAAGATACTATTTCTACCCTTTCCTAGCTGTGTGACTTTGAACAGGTCACCTAACCTCAACCTTTCTGTCCCTTAACTTCCTTATCTCTAAGGTAATACAGTTTTCAAGAAAGACTAAATGAGAAAATAAAGTAAAACACTTGGGAGAATGCCTGCACGTATGTATTTGTCCATTTTGTGTTGCTATAGCAGAATACCTGAGACTGGGTAATTTACAAAGAAAAGAGGTTTATTTGGCCTATGATTCGGGGACAGTTACATCTGGCACAGGCCTCAGGCTGCTTCTACTCATGGTGGAAAGTGGCAGGCTGCCCGTGGGTACAAGCAGATCGCATGGAGAGAGGACACAAGAGAGAGAGAGGAGGTGACAGTGTCTTTTTAAAACAACCAGCTCTTATGGGAACTAATAGAGCAAGAACTCACTCATTAATCCCCCCTACCCCAGGGAGAGCATTAATCCATCCATGCGGGATCCACCCCCATGACTCAAACAGCTTCCAACACTGCCACACTGGGGATCAAATTTCCACGTGAGTTTTGGCGGAGACAACACATCCAAACTCCATCAACGTAATAAATACTTAATAAATGTTACTTATTGTTATCTCCATTTTATACATGAGGACCATCTGGTTTAACAGATAAACATAGCTCACATGCAAGAAATGGATATGCAGCATATCTTACACTAATTTATTTTGTATTAAAATGAAATGAATTTAAAATTTTTTTTAAATGCTTTTGCAGATTTGCATTTCAGAGCTAAAAACAATAGGGAGAGCTGGTAGATAATACTGAGAAAGACATTCACTACTTTTCACAGAGCAGTCACTTTGGAGCTCAGAATTATATTTACAACATCCCTTTGAATATTCACATACCCCTTAGGAAATTATGACCTCCTACATTGATAATTACCTCTTTGGGCTCAGGCGGGTATCTGCAAACTATAGGCAGCAGGCCAAAATGGACCTGGGGCATGTGTTTGTATGACCAGTGAGCTAAAATGGTTTTTACGTATGAAACTTTGTAAAAGATTTGATGATAGGAAGCACCTACTTTGAACTCCAGTTAAATGAAATGTTATGCTGCTAAAAAAGAATTTCATAATTCGTATTAGTAGACATGTATTACAAAAAAATTTTAAATTAATTGTTATGTTTTTAATTACATCAGTAAGACATTTCTGGAGATGTGTCTTCTCTATTGTATTATATGTCTACATAATATTCTTAACTTCACCTGTTGGCTTGCAAAGCCTAAAATACTTACTGTGTAGTTCTTGACAGAAAAAAGTTTGCCAGTTTTTGCACTGAGACACTAATGTGATTCTTTGTATGAGAAAATGGCTTTTGGCCATCAAGCAGGCATTCATTTTGAACTATATTTTCCCAATAGCCGTTATGAACTGCCTGTGTTAATAACAGTTGATTTTTATCTCAAATATAAAATATTCAGCTTTGCAATCTAAAAATATTTATTTTGAGTTTATGTTAGACTACAGTGAATTTCTTTGTAATTTTAGCCTGATATTTTGATCCTGCAGAAAGAAGGTTAAGGAGCCTACAGGAGGTGTGAAGGGTTCCTGTCCCTTCCTTCCTTCCTAACACAGAAAGATTTTTTTTTTTTTCTACTGTGAAAATCCAGGAGACATTATTATACTGAGTAGAGTCAAAAGATTAGGCAATTTAAAACTATTTACAACTGTACATATTTCCCCTCAGTGGTTTAATTCTTAAAAATTTATTTTAATCTCATAAAGCTATTAAAATTTTTGTCTGTATTTCCCCTTGGGCTTTTAAATGTGTTTTGTAATCTACATCAATGAGTATTAACTATCTTTTGCTTCATTTTTCCCACTACATTTATTCTATTATCAGTATGTTCTCTTTTGTTCTTGCTCCAGTATCTGGCGTATTTAATGTTCAAATGTCACTTTAAACTATTCCACCCTCTTCTCTTCCAGTACATCCTTGTATTAATTATTATTTTTTTATTATTAGCATATTCATTATTACGAATTGTGACTTTCCTTTACGCCCTTTACCCAACCTATCCCTCCTCAAATCCCCTCCCTTCCTCCAGCCCCATCTCTAGTAACCTTAGGTTTGTTCTCTCCTTCTAAAGTTCAATGAATTGTTGTGGTTTTCTTTCTTTCTTTCTTTCTTTCTTTCTTTCTTTCTTTCTTTCTTTCTTTCTTTCTTTCTTTCTTTCTTTCTTTCTTTCTTTCTTTCTTTCTTTCTTTCTTTCCTTCCTTCCTTCCTTCCTTCCTTCCTTCCTTTCTTTTTCTCTTCCTTCCTTCCTTCCTTCCTACCTACCTACCTACCTCTCTCCCTTCTTTCTTAGCACCCAGATACAAGGGAGAAAATGACATATTTCTCTTTCTTTGTCTGGCTTATTTCACTTAACATAATTTTCTCCAGGTTCATCCATGTTGCTGCAAATGGCAGAATTTCATTCTTTTCTATGGCTGAATAGTATTCCATTTTGTATATATACCATATTTTCCTTGTCTTAATTATATACAGAACTTTTCATTGTGCAGTTCACTTGAATGACAGAATTTGAGAGGCAGTGCGTGACAATGTTTGTAAAATAGGTTTGGTGTTGAATTGTAGATCTATTTCCAACTTTGCTGCTTGCTAACTGTATGAACAAGGTCAACTGAATGAATTCTTCTGAGCCTCAGTTTTCTCTACTATAAATCGGGGACAAAAACAGCCTCTAACTCAGAGGATTGTTAAAGGAGCTAAGATACAGGAGGTGACCAGCCTATTACTTAATAATTGTATTATTTCTAATAACAGAAGAGGATTTATGGTTTGACTGGTCTAATCCCAACATTACATAAATGAGAAAACTAAGGCCAGACAATCTAAGTGGCATATCCGAAGCTATCCAAGCATTCTCTCATATCAGCAGATCAGGTTTAGAACTTTTCATTTGAATTTCTCTACACAACCATCAAGTTATTTTATTATGTCAGTGGGAAACCAATTTCACCCCTCCAAAAGAGTAGTTTATATTGTGGGACATACATATCACGAAACTAATTATATCCGTCTGCACTCTTTTGTTCATGGAATACTGTAGGCCTGGGCAGGGCTTGATCTACTCCTCTTAAAGTATAGCTCTCAGCCCAGTCCTTCCCAGGGCTCAGTACAAGAAGCTACTTGATCACAGTAATCGTTGATGGAAATACATAATCTATCCCTATAAAACAAATAAAATATTTTAGGAATTTTCACCTATGAATAGTAATAGTAATAAAGAAGTAATAATATTACCCTTTATTTAATAAGCACCTAACTGTATGTCAGGCCCTGTGCTGTTAGATTGACAGATATTATCATAATCTTTACAATAGTCATAAAAAGTAGGAATCATTATTCCCATACATAGGTTGTATTAAACTGGGGGGAAGAAACAAACTATAAATATAATAAAATTTTAACTGGCTAAGACGTAATAATTAGGGCAGGTTGCAGATATAATAACTTGGAAGCTCTTTCTGCTTCTGAAGGCGATTTACTTAGAAAATGAAACTAAGGTCTTGTTGCCTCATTGGGGCTATACATGAAGATATTTTGGTGCCCCCTAGAGGTTATCAGGAATGTGCAATTTTCAAACCCCAGGAATGAGAAGTTAAGCCGATTCAGCCGGTGCTGTTTGTCATTCTTTGCTGCTTCATTCTCCATATCTGAGGTGGCTCAGATACAACCACAGAGTAGCTCTAGAGCAATGAGTCTCAAACTTTAGTGAGCATCAGAACCACATGGAGAGCTTTTAGAATAGAGACCTCTGGCCTCCACCCCCCAGAATTTCTGATTCTGTAGTTCTGAAGTAGGGCCTGAGAATTTTCATTTCCAACTACAGTTGCTGGTGATTCTGATGCTGCTGGGACCACACTCTGAGAACCACTGATCTAGGGAATCATCGCAAAGTATAAGCTATTTCCGGAAACATGTTGGGTTTCCAGAACGGTGTATGCAGAGAGACATGAACATCTCCTATATGAAGGAGATAGTTCCCGATAAACTATACATTCCTTGATTTCCAAGAGTTCCAGAGGGTCCATGGATACAGTTGAGTGAAAGAGAACCAAATGAGGTTTGAGGTCAGAGAACTCAGATTCTGATTGGAACTCTGACATTTAATCAGCTGTGACCTCCCTGAAGATCAACTTCAACTGTTCGTAGGTAAAATAGCAACCATCACTGTGGTTTTAACTTTATCAAATAGCTTGGCACTTAGCAGGCATGAAACAAATTTTAGTTAAATCTTAACCTGTGTGATATTAGAGTTCCATATCTATATTTCCAAGTCAAAGATATTGTCAGAAAAATTAGATAATTAAAGTGAACACATTTTGCCACAATGGAAAATAGCAGCACGAAGGCCGTTAAATCCATTTAATTATTCTCTAAGTTTCATGAATTTGATCATTGCCATTAGTTACCTACCTTTTTTAAAAAAAAGTGAGAGCTATAATTTTTACTTGTATTTACCTCTTTTTCATCAATTCTTTTTTCTTACTCTTCTTTCCCATATAACCGAACTTCACAACCTTTTTAAAAAGTTTTTTTCAACTGTATGGGTTTGTAAGTGTCTAAATTGTTTCTAAATTATTCTAGGAACTGGGTTTTTTTTTTTTTTTTTTTTCTCAGTAGGAGACATGAATGTTGCTTATAGTGGATTCTACTTCTGCTTAATCCAGGTCAAGATTTATGGAGACCTCATCTGGTGACAAGAGGCACCACAGAGGCTTTCTTCAGGCTGGGTGTAACTGTCAAAGAGAAACTCAGAACTAAATTGGGAAGAAAATAATCGAGAAAGAATTAAGGCCTAGAATTTAATGTTACTGAAGCAGGCAAGACCTCCAACAAGCATCCTGCAATAATATTGAAGAAATAATATATTTTTTTAAAAAAAATGAGAAACCTTGTCACTCATGTATAAATTTCCCTTTATTAGTTGATGACACAAAAAATTAATGTGCCATGCCTCTCAGGAATGAGTTACAGTCTTCCTTTTTTTCTTAATGAAATCCATTAAGCTGTATCTTCTTATTTAAATTTGCATCAAATTAAAAAATACGTTTCTATAGTTATGTTGCCATGAATGTTGTTTTTGTCTCCCTCTTGGTTTTATACAGAAGGAACAGTGAACCAGAGAGAGAATCAAACTTAAATTCATGTCATGCAATGATATTAATAATATTACTTATGAACAATTGGAAAGCTTGCTATGTTCTTGCAATTAAAATACAGAATAATTATTCCATGTGGTGGATAAAGCCAAACACAAACACGGCTTGTTGCTTACAAGGTATAAAAGTTGTGAAATAAAATTAATTAGTGTAGCAATAACCATATTTTAGCCATGTAATTTACTGGTATAGACTAAAAAAAAAAAAAAATCACTGTGGGAGAGGGGATCCTTTCTCAATGACAGGTGCATGTTTTTTTAATCTCATTTTTCTCACGAGAAAATGTGGCTTCTCCTTTCTCCTTCTCAAGGAAGTTATATAACAGACCTTTAAGCTAAAATCTAGAAGGACAAATGAGTCAATAAATGTCAAATGTTTTGAAGTCTTTAACAGAACAGAGCAATAGAAATCTGTGACATTAAAATGAGTAATCCTACGAGTTCCACTTCAGTTATTGGTTGGGTACCCTGTCTTTGAAAATGTCCTCAAAAGCACTTTAAAATTTTAAGGATAGGCAAAAATGACATAAGTAGAAGGAGAAATTAAGAAAGGACATTTTGGAAAATTTAACTAGGATCAGTATTAGTGAGGAGATATTGGAGAGATTTCAGCTTGGGTACGTTCTTGAATTAAAGAAATCAGCTAATTATCAGGGCATCCACAATGTGCCAGGCATATTGGTAGCTGCTGGAAATAGAAAAATGCATTGGACAGGTAGATTCCCTTGCTTTCAAGGCACCTACAGATAATTTCACAAATAATTACCATACTGTGAGACTGGCATTAGGTTGGGGGCTTGTCCACATTCCTTTAAAAGCTTTTTAAAGGTGGGATGGGAAGAGGAAGAACGAGGTGACGTGTTTTAAATTCCAATGGAGTCGAGTCACTTAGATGTCATTTCAAATCTATAGTGACATTGGTTTTTGCTTGGGGAGTGGGAGCTGTTGCCAGACACACATCACACTAAAGAGACAAGAAGAAACAAGGAAATTCTCTTTCAAAACATAGTGGGGAAAAAATATCCAGAACAGTCCTGAAATAAAAGAAACCTTCTGGTACAACGTGCGTTGCTAGGGATTTATTTTTTCCCTCCTTCCCCGCCTCAGAGAGTAAAATCACACAGACACATTCAAGCGGTTCGAGTTTTTGAGCGTATTGTATATTCAAGACGTCAACTAACCCTGGTGTTGTCAAGTGTGTGACTATAAAGAAAGGGTTAAGCGGAAGGGGGTGGCTTGGAGATGGGCTGGCAAGCAAGACGCTTGAAAAACACCGTTTTCCAACTTGCAAAACTCTGAACTTTTAAGCTCCCCCAAATACACATGTGTGTGTCTGCGAGCGCAGGCAGATCTATTTCGGTAGGACTCTTTTTTTTTTTTTTTTTTTTAATTTTAAACCATAATCTTTCTCTCTCTCGCAAACATTGAGCAGCCTTAGGATCGCGTGGCAAAAGCTGCAGCAGAGGCACTGCTCGCGCTATTTATTGATGAGCCACGTTCAAAGCCGCCCTCTCTCCCTTCTCCTGCCGCGAACGACCATCTCCGAGGCCGGGTCACCTCTGGGGCCGAGGAATTGGGGGCGGGGACCTGGGAGCCTCCTTCCTCCTGCAAACTTTGCCCGGGCGTGGGAGCGGAGGCGCGAGCCGGGACGCACGGGAGCGCGCGCCGCCCACCGCCGCCCCCGCCTGGCGCTGCAGCCCCGGCCTCACCTCTCCCCGGCGAGGTGCGGGCTCCCCGCGCGCGGCCAGGGGGCGGGGCCGGGCCTCGCTGGGCGGGGCCCAGGGGCGGGGCCTCGGGCGGCTATATAAAGCCCGGCCGGCTCAACTTCGGACTTGGGGTTATTGATTTGGGAAGCACCCTGACGGCGGAGGTTGGCGGCGGCGGTGGCTACAGCAGACGGTGGTTAAAGAAAGGCGGCGGCGGCGAGTGATGGGAGCGCTGAGGCTCCCGGGCGCAGGCCGGAGCTGCCGAGCTTTCCGGGCACAGCGGGAGTGCTGAGGAGCCAGGGGGGCGTCCTGGGGCCCGCAGCCCGCTCCAGAGGCGCGGGCCGGGTTTTTGTTCGGCTGCGCTCAGCGCCAGGCAGCCGGAGCGGACAACTCCAGTTACAACCACCACCCACCTTCCCGCAGCCGAGCGAGACTTCAGCTGCTGCGTCCGTCCTATTGTTTAGACACTTGCCAGGGGCTCCGGAGCCTGCGGAGCCCTCGAGTCCCCGCTCTCCGTCGTCGCCTTCCCTCTCCCCTACCTCTCTTCCTGGAGCAGGAGGCACGACAGCAGCCGGGAGAGGGGAAGGGGTCGGACGGAGACGGGCTGCCCGAGACTGCGGCCGCCGAGTCAGGTGCAGCGCCAGGAGCCGGGCGACGTCGCGACGTGGGCTGGAGAACTCCCACCGTGGCTGGAGGGGACGGGATTCAAAGCCTGGGAAAAGTTCTTGCACTTTGACAAGGAAGATCCACTTGGGGGAGGCTGCCGAGGGGTGGCCGGGAGGCTGCGTCCGCCAGGAGCCAGCTCTGGTTTCTTCCACCTTTGCCATCAGGTGTCTGCCGCGGAGCTGCGGCGTATCCGGGAGACGAGAAGGGAGGACACGCGCGCGCACACACGACTGCCATTCAGCTGCCGCCTGGGCTCTATCCGGAGTCGTGCATCCCACCCGTCCGCCTGCCGCCTAGCCACCCCCGGGACACCTCAGCAGGACCCGGGTCACGGACACCTCCACCTTGGCCTTTCTTTCCACTCCTTCCGGCGTGCCTGCAAGTCCTGCTCCAACCAGCTCACTCAGTCTCCGCTGGAGCTCTCGTCCTCAACTTGGCCTCTTGGATTTCCTCTGTTGGGGTGCTGACTAGTGGATATTCTTGCCCGGCTGCGGTTCAACTGCCCTTTTGTCTTTTCTGCGTGACCTCGGGGCAGGCCCTGGTGCAGAGCGTCGCCAAGGACGCCGGCGGGAGGCGGGATTGCTGAGACATCCTTCGGCCAAGTGCATGTGTATTTGCAAACCATCTTCGGCTGGTGGGAGACCACGAGGACCGGTCCAGGCTGCGGCGGAGCCGCGGGCTGGGGAGAGGCCGCGTGAGTGAGCCGACCCCGGCTTCCCGCAGCGTCGCCCCGCGCCCTCCCCCCCCGCCCCCGGGCAGCGCGTCCGCCTCGTGCGTCCCTGCACGCCATGTCCAGTTGCCCAGCTCACTCTGATCCCGGCACGCGGGGCTCCCGCGCCTTCTAGCTCTGGAGAGTCCACTTTGATAGGGGCCACTATTCCTATTGAGTTCCTCTCTTCTGCCTCATACCCTCCTCACTGGAATCGGATTTGCAGAAGGGTGCGTGGGATCAGGGTACCCCCACCCACACCCCCGAGAAGCCGGCCCCTGCATCCTTGCGGTGGCTGGGAGTACCAGCTCTTTTACCGCCAAGTTAATCCTGGGGAGACAGAAGACGCGCGATCTCCTCGCTGCCCTCAGAAGTCTCTTTGCAGCCCTGGTCAGGCCGATTGATCTTCAGGACCTGAAGTTGCCCAAGGAGCTCCTGCCTTGCTAGAGGAGGGTGGACAGGGAGGTGGCAGGTGTGTGCCTGTGTCGTCGGCTCTACTGCCTTGATTATTGCTGTTCCATAGTATTTTGTGCACATTTTCCCGGGCACTCTGGGCTGCTAGCCCCTACCCGACCCTGGGCCTCAGACACTGAACGGTTCCTTCGAAGCAACAAGCTAAAGAAAAAATACCCGGCGCCGGCGAGCGAGAAGGCGGCGGGGGAAGATGCGCGGCGCTGGCTGGCAGATGCTGTCCCTGTCGCTGGGGTTAGTGCTGGCGATCCTGAACGAGGTGGAGCCGCAGGCGTGCCCGGCGCAGTGCTCCTGCTCGGGCAGCACGGTGGACTGTCACGGGCTGTCGCTGCGCAGCGTGCCCAGGAATATCCCTCGCAACACCGAGAGGCTGTGAGTATGGGCTCTTCGCCTTCCCCCTTCTCCATCAGGTCGCTCACCCCTGCCTCGAAACTGGAGGAACCAAGCGGCTTAGGGACCTGTGCACGGGGCAGCTCTCACTAACTCTCATGCACACGCATCTTGGGGTTGGGCTCTCCGGGAGGGCGACAGACCAGAGGGCACTGCCCGGGGAGGGGCCACTACCCTAGGAGAGGCGGGTCTGCTGGCAGCAGCTGAGCTTGGTCCCTTTCCCCTTCTCTCGTCCCGTCACTCACAGCCCCTTGCGGGCGAGTTCTCTCTGGCAAGGGAGCAGGGAGATAGGGGACAGTACTCTACGTGAATGCCCAGGGCAAGGGAGACGCGACTTTGTTCCCCAGACTACGTAAAAAACGCAGTCACCTTGCGGTTGCCAACACTCGCATGTCGGTCTCAGGGCCGAGTCCACACTTTAGAAGCCACGGGCTGGCATGGAAGGGTTAGGGGACTCAAAAGAGAGAAACTTTCGTTCGCCGGCTTTGTGTCGCTCTCCTGGGGAACGAAAGGAGGAGAGATGGAATCGTGGGGCACCCAGGGGTGCTTCTCACAGGCCACGGAGGGAAAGGTGCCCCAGGACGGCGACAGCTCCGCAGTGGCCGCGCGCAGCCCCCCGCGACCTTCTCCCGCCCCCGGCTTCTCTCCGGAGGCAGCGGCGCCAGGCCCCACGGGACTTGTCCCAGCGGGCAACTGCGGCGGAGGACCGCGTCCCATCGTCCAAGCCAAGTTGGTGCTGGTTCTTCCAAGGGAACCAGCCCAGCCGGGTCTGACTGCTTTGGCGACCCTGCGGCCCCCGGCTGCCCCCTCCGGCCCTTACTGCGGAGTCCCTGTGCCCCCGTCCACCTTTCTGGCAGTTTCTGCGCCCCTTCACGTGGCAGCAGCTCGCCTGCCTTCCCCTCTTCGCGCTCCGCTGCGCGCAGACGTCCCCGCCTCCCTGTCCCTGCGAATGTCTAATGAAGAAGTAATGGCAGGGCCGCCGGTGACGGCCCACGCGCTCCTGGTGGGCGCTTCCCGAGTTCAGGGAAGTGGAGCATGGAGGCCATTCCCTTTGTGAGCGCAGAGGCCGCCGCCCCGCGTCCGCCCCAGTGCCCCGGGCGCGCTCGACTCTCGCGGTTGCGCGTGGGCCCGGCGGGCGCGGGGCAGGGCGGCCGGGGCTCCGCTCCTGCCACCTCTGTGCCCCCGGGCGTGAGCGTTGCCGGCCGCAAAAAGGACGCACTGGGACCCGCACGTCTCCGCCAGCGCGGCCCGCAGCCCTTCAAGGCAACCTTCTCCTTATCCAACCCTTTCCCCTCGGCTTCAGTCTAAAGGCCCAAGTTGAGTCCTTTCTTCCTTTGCAAAAGGCTCCCAACCCCGACCTCGCTGGGTCGCCCCCCACTCTTTCCCATCTCTCCCCCGCAAGCCCTCAGTGCTGGGCAAATGGGGGCCCTACCAGAAGTGTCTTGTCACGAAGTGATCCCCATTTGGCTGGGGTAGGGGGTGGGGATTCATGTTATAACAAATAGTCCACAAAAGACACAACACTTTTAGGAACAACTTAATGGCACTTTGCTCTGCTTGGAGAAGTGGGTTGAGGGAAAGGAAGAGAAGCCATGCAGAATTCTGTTTTAGCGCCTGTCATTCCATGCTATTCAGAACAGTTTCACGTTTGAGCACTTACATGTCTTACTCAACAAAAAGGGAATACACTCGGTGGGGAAAAAGTATTGAGTTTGGGTCCTTGTTTTTTTAAAAAAAAAAAAAATCCCTATGAAGGATCAGTAAAGAGTTTTGAGAAAACAGTTCACTCAGTGCTGGCTTATAAAATTCTACTATTGACACAAAGCAAACCACTTTAGATGCATGTTTCAAATATGATGTTTTAAGGTCAAAGGTAAGAGAGAATATATTTCTATGAAGAACGTATGCAAACCGCGGCAAAGCCTGGTCTTACTTGAAATGATTGGAACCAGGGCAAGTGTAGATCTTGACCTGAGATGCCAGAGTAGAGGGTTGTGACTCACGAAGTAACAGTGCTGAAATCTGAACAGAAATGTCAGGGCCTGAATACTATTTCCATCATTGCCCCCGCTAGTAGTTTTCACTTTACCATCACAGCGGGGGACCCTGAGCTGCAAGTGAGGAGTTTAGTTTTCATACAAACATAGAATTGTTGGAAGGTAAATGCCTATAAATGCTAGTCTTTGAAGTGCAGTTCTTTTGATGGCACTCTAACTTTGCCTTAGGAAGTGTAGACACCATGCTACCTAAGGATAGTGTTCTGAATTTTTAAAATTTCTTCCCGAATAGTATAAGAAAATTGTTCTTGTAACTTCCTAAAGAGAACTTTTTGAAGGTGTGCCTAACAACAATAGTAAAATAGAATATCAGTGAAATTAATGTGCACAACCTTATAGAAACAAAAATAGAAATCACTTTCATACACACATGCAACACACACACAACAAGACAACTTATTGTGATAGCATAAGTACTTTATATTCTTGTCATATGACAGCGAAAGTGAACTTTGTAAATTTGTCAACAGTCATGTTAAAAATATTCTTTCAAAGGTTGTCCTCTTTTCCCTCTCCCATTTACTTTGTAAGTTGCTTTCGTAATTGAATTAAATTTTAGGCTTAAAGTTCTAACTTACTTTAAATTTTCGTTCATTTAAACAGATATTAATGAAAGTAAAATGGAACTTTCATTTTCTGGTTTTCTCTTAGGGATTTGAATGGAAATAACATCACACGGATTACAAAGACAGATTTTGCTGGTCTTAGACACCTTAGAGTTCTGTAAGTGTGTTCTTCCTCTGTATTGTGGAAATTTTGTTTGTGTGTTTGATTTCAAGTGCATGTTTTGAATCGCTATCAGTCTGTTTTTAAAACTGTTCCAATGACAGAAACATAAAAATTTTGAAAGGTTTTGGTTTCCTTTCTTTTTTGTTTATCATTGTACTACAACTTTTAATAAAAATTTGGGCTTCGATTTTAAGATTGGATGCATGCCATAGAAACAATATAATAGAAGTGACCTCAAATTTTTGTTATACCATGCCTTAAGTGCCTTATGCATATAAAAATGTAAGATAATTGCTTTCACAATATAAATAAGTAATGTGAGACATTTGATATCCTTAGTACTTGTGGTTAACTAGAAAAAAGTGGATCTGTGCTTTATTATTACCAAGACAAAAATGTTCAGGCTTTTTTTAGCAAAGAACAATTAGATATAATTTCTAACATTAAAATCAAGCAATCAGCTTTTCAGCAGTTTTCGGTGAAAAATGTTTACATATAAAAATACATTGGTTATATTTTAGGTTGTTTCTTATATTTTATATCTTTGTAGCTTTTATAAAATTGTTGCAATATGATTACTTCTTTAATTAGTGGGTTAAATTAGCTGTGAGTAAACTATTATTTGAGAGTCAGTGTAATGTAAAATTGTTTTGACCCACAGGATGGTTAAGTATTGACATCACAAAGTCCAAGGTGAGGATACTTCAAAAAGTTAGTGGAAAGATTTGTATTAACTTTCAATTACTCTATTTACCCACAAACTTTTTGATGTATGCTCATACTTTTGACCATTATGTATTCAGTGTTCATCTTTTAGGAGACATTTTCCTGTCATGAATTCTTTCAATTGCTGATGTGTATCCATACGTCAAAATTGAAGTATGTATATGATAAATTACTGTATATTGATTCTCTAGTTAATAACTCAGTTGCAAATCAGTGCACCAAAAAATAGCTATCGAAGCTGCAGTGTCATGGGTTGCTTTTCAGGTACATTATAAAGTTCAGTTTCCACTAGTAAATCTTGTGAGAAACTTCATCAGCATTTTCTATGAAAGTTTTGTAATGTGGACACTATTTTCCCTCCCTGAGTTCTCTTAAATGTATCATCATTACATTTGATTTTGGATCTCAAATCAGGGCAAAATATAACTCGATAAAGGGAAAGAGATTACAAGTTTTCAGCTGCTGAATTGAAACTTATTCAGATGGTGAGTGGGATCCTTAAGAAGCATGTTATATTTTGCATTTCAGTCAGCTTATGGAGAATAAGATTAGCACCATTGAAAGAGGAGCATTCCAAGATCTTAAAGAACTGGAGAGACTGTAAGTATTTTCAATTCCAAACTTATGACAACATAACTGTAGTTTTTAAAATACTTGAATTTCAAGGATCATGTCATCAGTTTGCTGTCTTAGCTTTTCCAAGTTTACAGAGAAAAGAGAATGAATAAGTGGTTTTCAGACTTAGAACAAGTAGAGTTTCTGGATAAAAAGTACTACCTAGTAATAAAGCTCAAAAATAAAGATTTACTTTCCTAAGACATTTGTTTCCTTGATAACCGTTGCTTTGGTACTTAAAGATGCACATATTTTTCTTATTGGTCGTCTAGTTTGTTTTATTTGCTTGTATAGAAAGAAAGGTGGTAATTTTATTTATATTAATGGTACACTATGGAAAGAGAAATTTTGCTAATAGTTATTTTAGTTGCCATGCTGTTGCTTTGTGTGTCATTAGTGTCATTTGAAGAAATATTTTAAATTCCTACTGATAAAGATTTGCTTTTTGATATTTGTCACCTATAGTGAGCACTGTTAAAAACTGGTATTCACAGATTTATTTCATTATTCTATAGTAGCCTTTGAAATATTTCTGCTGGAAAACAGTTAGAGATTATTAAAGTAAGAACTGTGTTGTCAAAGTATGGTCATTTCATATTGACTCTTTTTGTCCAAGAAGATTAAATGTAGACTTCAGACTTTAAGATATATTATTTCAGACCCAAAATCTTATGGATTGATATATATTACTTAAGGAACTTTTATTTTTTTAAATGTTGACAGTGTATGTCCACGAAGGACAAGATTTCTGTTTGAAATATTAGGATAAGTTAAAGACTTTGTAATTTGAAGTATGAATTCCAAGTCTTATATGTCTTTATTATTCAAGTTTGCATTTTAAGGACAAGTGAAGGCTCTACTAAAAGAAGCAACAATTATTTTAATAAGTTTCCATTTCTGCTTTAATAGTTACTTTAGGTAAATATAAAATTTTTATTTAAAATAATGAAATGTGACATATTTTTTAGGTACAATTCATATTCAGATTTACTGGGCCCAAGGGCAAGAGTTAATTCTGTGTAATTGTCTACAGTGGGAAAATGGTTTGTCAACTTCTAAGATATTTATATATACATATTTTTTTACAGTTTTAAAAAAATCTTTATTACCTGAGAATATATTTATAATGGAGCTTATAAATGACTTGTGACATTTTGTTCACATAAAGCATCTTTAAAGAATTATGCTTGTAAATTTGATGAAGATAAAAATAGTGATAATATATAGGCTATGTTTTTATCACCTCAAATAAAACACCAAAATGTCTATTTTAACGTAAAACCTTTTCTATGGTAAATATTACAATGTAGAAAATATGATTGTGGTATTCAAAATAAATTTGAAATCACTACTTTGAACTAGTTTTGGGGAGAAATAAAAACAAGATAAACACTTGATTGAGTTCATAACCTATCTCTAACTATGTAAAAATATGTGAAAGTATTTATCCTTTGATTTCCTTCATAGGCTTTCAAGAGTAGCTTGAATTCCTAGTGAATAACTTGCAAAGATATTTTTATTCCATCCTTTTTAAAAGAAGTATTAATATAATTTAAATGTTTGGTAAGATGAATAGATAATTTAAATTATCCTTTAAACATTAATGTGTTTTCAAGAATAACCTTTAGTCATCACATGGAAATATCTGTATTTTGTTTTTAACTTCCAGATCATTAAAGGAGTCTTGATGGCTTTGCATGCAGTCTCTATTTTGTTATATTGTAGTTTTAAATATTTTTAGGGACAGTAGAAGAAAATAAACTTTCTCGTTATTTTCCAAGCCACTTCAGAGTATCATCTAAACTTTCATCTTGAATAAATTAAGTTTTTCTAAAAATTATTAACCAGATGCTGTCTGATCTGAAATTTGATTAGAGTTGTAAATAGGTAGTATTTTTTGACTTTTACTTCCCCTGGGATGTCACTTCATCTCAGAAAAATTTTATGTTCTATTAAGTCAGATGTTTCAGAGGGGGAGGAGGATTTGTAATTTTGAATGAAAACTAATATATATGCAGGACTTCTTTAAATCACCCCAGCTGTTGGCCAAGAGCAAATATTTCATATTTGTGAGGAAAAGCTGAGAAAATTCCTTTTGTTTACAACTGCCAAGTCCATCTGATGGAAGCACATTGTTATCTGACAGCCAATTCATCTCCTTGGGACTCTGGAATTCAAAGCCATTTCTTAGGAACATTGTGGATACACTTTTCAAATATTTATTTTTTAAAATACATTAAATGGCAAGGCAGTTTTGCTAAAGAATGCATTCAAGTTATTGTGAAACAAACTATTTTAAATTTTGTTCAGTATATTGTTTTAAAAAAATAAAAGTTAAAAAAAAAAGCCTACCCAGAGAAATTCTATAATCAAATTACTATGACCTTGTGGTATATATCCTTAGCTAGCATCATTAACATCAAAAAAATTGCTTGCTTTTCCAAAAAGCTACAAGAGACAATGTGTGAGACAGGAAGTAATCGATAAACTAACTAATTTCTGACTATGTATTTTGTAAATTGTTATGGTTTTTAACAATTTAGGTATGAAATTATAAATTGGAACTCTAAATTATGGAAAGGTGTATTAATGCAGGTTTATGTTGTAAATGCCATTCATATAGTGAATAGTGACTTAAGTTTCATTTCTTGTATG
Organism: Cynocephalus volans; assembly: GCF_027409185.1. Taxonomy (NCBI): domain Eukaryota; kingdom Metazoa; phylum Chordata; class Mammalia; order Dermoptera; family Cynocephalidae; genus Cynocephalus; species Cynocephalus volans. The sequence continues at coordinate 17,495,057 of NC_084468.1, forward strand.
AAGAACAAAAAATAAAAACATTAATTTTATTCATGTGTAATGTATGGCTCTAAGTTATTTTCATTTTAAAATGATAAAACAATTCCCAATGACAGTGTTTGAATATTTCAAAGTTACACTTTTTTTTTTCTTCTTATTTTATACTGATGGGGTTTTAACTTGATCTAGAGAAAGAAGACAAATCTGAAAACAGAAGATAAGATCTGGGCCTTTTAAAAATTCAGCTTTCCAATCTGTAAGAAACGGGGTCATGTTGTTATCATAAATTTAATTTTAGCATGGAATGAGAAAGTTATTTGTAAAACAAAGCATTATACCTACAAAAGAAAGTTATTTTTCTACTTAAAGAAATGGATTAAACACAGAATTTTTAGTCAAAATATCAAGAAGTAGATGGATATTAAAATCCTTCTATCCTTCTAGCCTGATTCCCCTTCTAACTCCCTCTCTCTCTCCCTTCCTTCCTTTTTTCCTTCCCTTTTCATTCCTTTGTTCCTTTCCTTTCTCCCTCCCTTTTTCTGCACTCCTTTCTTTCTGTTATATGGAAAATAGCATCAGATGACATATATTTATGTCATCTGATAAAGAATAAGTTTTAATGACACCTACTCAGCACGAGCACACATTACTTCCTGTTTTGATAGTTTGCTACTAAACTCCAAGAACTAACATGGGCAGTAGCAGGATTCCTAGGATGCCCTGTATTGCCAGCAGTACCTGTTTATCTGGAATGAAAATGAAGTCTTGAGAATGTGCCTCAAGTAGACTTTTTCACAGGTCTTCTATTATTCAATCAAAATGTTCAAATGAAATTAAGTGTAGTTAAATGACTGGTTAATTCAATGGAAGTTGAGGAAAACAAACTACAAATAAGTTGCAATAAAGAATCAGAACACTTATGAGGTATATATATATATTTTTTATACATCACAGAAGATACCTGTGTGTATTGGCAATAAATTCTCCATGCAAAATTATTAATTAAAAGTATTTCTTGGCTGGCACATAATGTCCTAAAAAGAGATAACATTGGGATCCAGAAATTCTGTGGGATGGTGTAAAATCTTGTTGTTCACTTACAGTTTATGGGATTTTAATACAGTAATTAAGTTCTATTTTATGGCCTTTTATGGGGACCCAGGCCATTTGAGGGTTCTGCTAGTGAAAATCATCTTTTTGAAAATTCCTTGATAACACAAATGTAAGAGTATGGGAAAGTTTTTGAAATTGTTTAGAGTTATCATTTTTAGGACATTTTGTTATGTACCTCAAGACTTCAAAAATGAAGTGCATATAGCCTGGATTATGTTAGTGAGAACCAATAGCAAACCATGGAAAATCTTGGATATTATTAGGCTTTGCATCAACATTACAACCCTTACGATAAGGAAATTGCAGAAGTAATAAAGGCAAGCACATGGACTGTTCATCTTTTCCCACCAATAATGTGTAAATGTGTTTTTTAAAGACAAATATTAGCTTTAAACTCTTCCAGTTTTAGTATCTTTGGATTTGAAATGACATATGTCCTTTTCCTTTTGTCATTTGATATTCATGCTTCCATGAAAAATGAATCCTGAAAATATTATTACAATAAAGCCATGCAAGGAATCCTGGAAAATAAACCTCTTAACTTAGATATTTTAAAGTTTCCACCAAGTTGATATAAAGAAAATACTCATTTTAATTTAGAAAATTCTAATTATTTTTTTACAGTAGAACCCAAATTTGAGTGAATGCTATACTCTCATGAAAAGATATTTAAAAGTCACATTTATTTCTTATTGTTAGTTTTTTAAGATTTTGCTGAATTAGTTCTCCCCGCATGCACACACGATTCATTCATAAGCGTGTGACAGACAGTGTGAGGCTGAGCAGCTAGGATGCTCCAGGGTTTTTGTTGTAGGTCACTACACATGAATTCAAGAAGAGAATATGTTGTGGAACAGGTCTGAAGGAAAGCACTGTTTATCCTCTGTTCATCAAGGATGTAGCAAACTCCTCTTCTCACTAATCCTCCGTGTTTACAGGCAACACATAACACATACTTTTTCTTAACATAAGGGCAGACTCACTGCTAATCTCCTTAGAAAAGAATGCAAGTGCATCTCAAAAGAATTGTTCTCTGGTATCTTTACAGTGAAGTTGGAAATCACTGCAGTCATTTTCTTGGAAAAACTCTTTAAAAAACACATCAAATGTTGTATCAGAGGCTGAGTATGTACATAGCATAAAGTAAAAATGGTCTAAATGATGTGATATCCATGAAATGTCAATTATTCTCATCTATTTATAAGTAATATGGACTATTTTAAGTTATGGCTATGGTTATGGAAAGCTTTAATGCATGTGTACTATTACAAGTTTAGCAGAACATTGAATCCATCTGAGTTTTCTCATGCAGTGTTTTTTATGGGCCTTAAAGTTAAACGGCAGTGAGAAGGCCTGTTTGCTCTTTGTGGGCCGTTTTATAAATTCTGAAGCAGCAAGGTTGTTTATTTTTCCCACATCTGTTTTGGGCTCATCCTTTGTGACAGTGTTTGCTGGATGCTGTGTCCTTTATACTTCCCCTGAAATGAGTAGTTCAGTTTGCACTGTTACGATGTATTTGTGGAAGCTTCGGTGTCAAATATTTTACATTTAATTCTGTCTTTCATTCCTTTTGGATACCTTTCTACTTGAATTATGCCTCCTAGACTGAATTTTACAACGTTAGATGCAATGAGAGACTTTTCTACATGGACTTCATATATATTTCCCTTCATCTTTTTTTTCAAAGCAAGTTATATCTGTTGGACTGGAAGGAATATTGATGCAAATGTTTCAGATAGAAAGCTTGGTAACAATAGGGCTGATTTGGTATTATCAAAATTGGAGTGTTGCTTTTAGATAACATTTACAAAAAATTATGTGGTTATCCTCTACAGCGTCCATCCACTCTGGATGCAGGTGGGAAGTTGTGAAGTGCTGGCTACGTCCTGCTGTTTTAGGCCTGGCAATGGAGCACAGGTTACGGATTGTCTAGAAACTCCTGTTCTTAAACACCTTGTAATTTTGTCTCCTGGTTTCTGGCGTCCCATGGAACACCAGGCAAATACTCATTGGTTGTATTTTTAGTAATGCTTTTTAACCAGTACAAACTCCCCTTCTCCACTTTAAAATCAGAAACATTGTGTAAGTGTGACATCAGAAAACCCTTGGTTTCAATTCCACTGTGAGGTCTTGATCGCGTTGCTTTCTCTTTCAAGTCTTCAGTTTCCTCATCTTTAAAATGGGGATAATCATTATATCTCACAGTGGTGGTACATGATTAAAGTGAGATAATGTCCATAGTTTGACAAAATGCTTGGCACATAGCACTTAAAGAACTATCATGCATTTCGTCGCACCTGTCCTATTTCTCACATTGAGTTCAGGAATCATTTTATTTGAGCTATGTGTATATAATAAATTTGACTTATATGCATCCATATTTACTGTGGTTTTCATTCTGATTTTCTTATTACCATAGTATATGATCAGTAGAAGAGATATAAAGAAAGTACAAACCTCCTTCCAGTTTTGTTTCAGAGGATTTCTCCTAATCCCTCTCAATTGTAGAGAAATACCAAGAAGTAAGGATATTAAAGAAAAAGCCACATTTTTATTAATAAGTGTTGACCTCCCTTGCATGGACTACAAAGGATGAAATGATCAGTCATATCACTGCTGAAAATATAAACTTAATTTTATTTATGTTGTGCAAGCTGAATTGATAATACTGCTGAAATTTAAACTTAATTTATGTAATACAAGATAAATATTAAAATCTTTGCTTTAAAAATATTAGAATAAAATCATTTTAAAAAGACAAGGAGAAAAAGCCCAAACAGGAGCTAATTAGTACTACTCTTGATTATTTATGTATTAAAATTAGTGGGTTAGAAATGATAGATTTTTTTTTAAGGTAACGTTTATCAAACACTTATTAAAGACCAGGCACGCTGCTGAAATACCTTATATTAATAATGACATTTGGATATGAAGCATACATTTTTCACTGGCTTTGGTAAACATTTTATTTTCATTTTACATTTTGAATTGGATGGAAGATTGCAAATATTAATTGAATTGAGGTGAAGATTGAAAGAAGTAAGACACTGTAACCTCTAGCAAAGGACAAGAGTCTCAGGAGCAGCTGGCAGATAACAATTTTAAACAATGCTTGTCAATAATGCTCAGATTGCCCTTCAGATTGAGGTTGTTAAGAATCAGCATTTCAGAGGCCAGTGGTGTTTTGTGCAACACCAAAAGATCGTTCACCCTTCTGAAAGTCACACTCAAAAATAGCTGGTAGCAAAGAGCAAACAATTATTGGGATCTCTTCTCATCTTTGCCTAAGAAAAAGTGTCTTGTCAGAGACATAAATCACACACCTTTCTGAAACCATGAATTACCATCCAGAGAATTCTCAAACAGTCCTCGGATTTTGTGGGCAGATTCCATCCCATAGTGATGACTCAAGACCTACATGTACCTCTGTTATCTCCCCTTTAACACAATTGAGTGTCCCTGCTCTGAACAATGGATTAATGACTCACCTGTCTGTTTAATGGAGCTAATTTTTGTTGGCTCCTATAAATAATCCTCTGTGATATTTTTAATTCATTACGTGCTGTTTTCCTCTTCTGGGACCATAAGATTATAACTTCAGCTCATTTACATTAGAGTTCTTATTATGACACTGTCATCTTCCAGTGCTAAGACATTTTCTGTGGCATCAGAATCTGTTACTTTTTCTCCAGCTCTCTTTAGTAATTGTTATACACTTTAATAGACTTTAAAGTAATTCTAGATTTTAAAAAATGCTAGTTAGTTTAGGATTTAATTTCTAGTCATTGTACAAGATTCTTATTTTAATTTTTTTTCTTTTGTATTTTAACGTTTGTATATCCATTTAACCTTATACTGATGGAAGATAGAAAAGAACAGGAACCAAAAGTATACTGATACTCTTTTAAAGAAAAAAAGCAAACTTATACTGCTTAGTCTATGCATATTACCACATCACTATTATCTGCCCTTTTTGGTAGGATACTACCTTGTCTTGTGCTCAAAAAATAAATGTATCATGGTGGGTTTAGACATATTAAGATCATTCAGAACTTTCATGAAAAAATGCTAAACTATATGAATGAAGAAAAATGTTTTGAACATATTTTCATTTCTCTCCCAACTTTAGGTATCTTAAATAGGTGTTTAAAACAGTGAGCTTTATTTGCATACTTTATTTTCAGGTGATTTGTTCCAAGATATTTAAAAAATGGACAATAAAGCTGTTTTTCCTAAGGAAAGGGGTGAAAAGAAAAGTTTCAGCATTCCATTATTTTGAAATATTGTTTAGGAATGTTTAGACTGTGTTTCATTGAGAGAAGTGATTCAGAGAATATGTTCTGGAGTCGCATCACTGAATTCAATCCTAGCTCTAATCCTTAAGCTGTGTAACTCTGTCCAGAACAGCAATAAGAATCACACCTACTCACAAGGACGTCGTGAAGAGTGTACACATTCTCATATAAAGCTCTCAGGACAACGACCCTCACATAGTAAGCTTAGTACGTGTTAGCTGTTATTTGTGGGGTTCATTAGGAACCACTGGGAATATGAAAATGATAATAATATTTAAGAAATAGACACTGCTTGCCCCCATCTGAAATATGTTCTTCCTTACAGTATATGAAATTATATTGATGTAGGTTTGTTCACAAGAAAGCTGGAAGCTGCTACCAGTCCTCTGCATATCTGAATTGGTTTACACACACTGAATTCCTTCCAACTTCTAGGTGACGCTGAGCATGTGTAGGATGGGAGGAGGGGGTAAGGAGGGGGATGGGAGGGAAAGGAGGTGACTGCTGTCTAGGGCACATCAAAGCAGATTTGAAAGTGGGGCTTTGGTTAGTTGGAAAGTGGCATAAAACCTGAGGCAAGCACCTCAGGGAGCATGTTGTAGGAAAGTTGGTCTAATGTCAAAGGAACATGCTAGGGCCTTGCTGAACTATATGAAAATGCAAAGAGAGCAGTCTATTCTTACTCGCCATTTCCTAAGAACATACTAAGTGCCAGGGAAGATTAGGAAGTGGTGAATGAGAACAGACTGCTTTCTTTGCCTTTTGATATGGTTCAAAACCTACTCAGTGAGAGGGAAGAAGGGAGGGGATACAAAGATTGAGTCCTTATACTTGAAGAGCTCACAGCCTGGTGGGAAAGAGACCAGTACACGAACAAATAAATACAGCATAAGGGACTCTTACTTACCAAATGCTGTGGGGACACAGCCCAGGGAGGTGCTAACTCTATGTAGGAGAATCAAGGGACTTTTCACAGAGGATGTAAGAAAGTACCATTTGTAGAAAAGAGAAAGCACTCCAGACAGAGAGCTGCTTCTGCAGGGACTAGGGGCTTGAAGAAGCGTGTTTGTTGTGGCTAGAAAATCATAGATGAGGTTTGTTAATCTGATGGTTTAGATCAGATTATGAAAACCCCAATCTTCCATTTTAGAAATTGGGATTGACTCTTTGGAAAAAATGTGGGTCCTTCCAAGACTGGTTGCTTTCCTAGAAACATTCTCATTAGCACTATTGCAAATTTTTGAAAACTATTTTTTTTAAGACAGTTGTAACACAGTCATAATTAAGCTATATTTTTTCAAAATTGTGAAACGATAGACTCCAGAAGTACTCCTTCCCTCGGAACCATGCCCAACAGAGAACGAGTAAATAAAAGCTTTTGGTTCCACTTTAAATTTAACCTTGTTATGTGCTTTATTTGTAAAGATTGGTTTAAGAGGAAAGTAAACCTGCCTTTTCACCACTAATTTTACTATTTGGCTCCTACTTGTCTTGGAATACTTTTTTTTATTAGTGTACATTTTGTTAACTGCTGATAATGTTTCTATAGATCACCAACTTCCTAATAATGTGAGTTTATGCAACAAATGTTGTGGTTACCATCATTGCTAATGGCATTTTAGAATTGGAAGAAGTTCTGCAGTTCACCTGGTCTAGCTTCTCACCTAATACTGGATTTCTTTTTATTACATCCTTTGCAGAGAAAAAAAAATGCATAACCTCTGCTTGAATATATCTGGAATAAGGAGTTGAGAGTTCTGAAGGCAGATCATTCCATTTCTTAATATCTAATTCATAGAAAAGTCTTTCTTATAATCTACTTTGTTAGGACTTAAATCACTGGTCCCATTTCTGCCCTCTGGAGACCAAATGAGTGTAATTCTGCTTCTACCTGATGACCCTTTACATATTACTATGCCCTCTCTTCCTGTCCTCAAACACTTATCTTTAATGCTTCTGATTTCTTCAGTGTGACATTAATTTCTGGACCTACTTACTCTTCTCTGGAGCTAAGGAGTGTGTAAATAATTTGTGTGCATTTTATATCAGCTTGTCATTTTATTTAGATTTAGGAAAAGCAGAGAAATAAACAATTATTTCTAATTAAATGTTAAGCTGTACACTTAAAACAGATGGGATTGGAATATTAGTACATCAGGGACAGAATGTGCCCACTCTTTATTTAGTAGGTGTTCATAGTCCAAAAGAACTTAGTTACAAATCATCAAGGTTTAAATTGAGTTAGAGTTGCAATAAAATATTTTTCTAAACCATTTAAAACATTCCAGTATCAGTTAAACATTTTAACACATTATTTAAAGTTTTTGACACTATTATTAGTTATAACTCTGAGCTTTAAATTTAGTTAAGGATTGAGAGCTGTGGCTTGAGGTTTGAACTTTGTTGGTTTCCTTCTGATTTTGCCTATAGGGACAAATCATTCTGACACTTTTTCATCCTTTTTTCCCCAAACTAAATGAAAAGCTAACAAAATTTTAATTTCCATCTCCCCACAATGTCTTGGCTAAAAATTTAGGCCATTTGGGACAGTGTATGAATTATTTTAAGACACCATTTACTGTGGTATTTCTGCTGTGTGTTGAAGTTGCTTAATTTGGACTCCAGAGTCTGTCATGAAATCCTTTCTCATTGTGTATATTCTGGTTGACTGATGTTGCACAGGATTTGAATTTAGAGTTTAGACCCCAGTAATCATCATCTGAGTAAACATAATGGAAATTGCTTTAAAGAGTCATGTAACAAAAGGTGTAACCAACTTTTGATTTTCAATGCTTGAATTCTCTTGAATGTCATTTCATTCTTTCCTGAAATACAGGGTGAGGCATGACACTACCAAATCACAGTCTCGTTGTTGAGTATTTTCTATGTAACATAAGCTTTGTTTTTGTTTTTCTCAAAAGGCGTTTAAACAGAAATCACCTTCAGCTGTTTCCGGAGTTGCTGTTTCTTGGGACTTCGAAGCTATATAGGCTGTAAGTAGACACACACAGTTATTGGTGCTTTGGGTAGTACCTTGTGTTTTATTAAATGTATTTTGGATCTGTTTCCTTGGACTGTCCTGGAATCTACTCACCAATATATTAATTGATTAAAAGTTTCCCTTTTTTTTTTCTTAAGTAAATTTATGATTGGTTTTCTAGTGGTTTCAATTGTTTTGTTTCATTAGCATTTAGTACTTTATGTATGTGTCATTGTAATTGTATAATTCCTTTTTGGTCATGTGACGATTGTGAGATTTACCTATTTCTTTATGGAAGCTTTTGATTAAGTTCTGACAGAAAGAATTGCTGTTGGGCTTCCTCTTAAGAGAAGGTTGTCAGTGTTTTCTTGCAAAGTTGGGCTTCTTAATGTCAGGTTTTTTGGTATGGTTTCTGTACTCAAGTAGTAGTGTTTATTAGCCTGAAAATATTATTATAAGATATTTAAGGAGAGTTTTAAATTTCCTCTTAAATGTTTCTTTTAAAGCCACAATTCCAAACTCTGCAATATGAGTGACTTTAAGAAAAGGTTTTCATATCAAATATGTCATACATTGTTAAAGGAAGTAGTTCTTTAAAGGAGCATAATATGAGTATTAGAGAGAATCAGCTTTTCCTCCCTGGAATGCTTGTTCGCTGACCTAATGTGTAATAGTGAAAACACATTTTTGAAAGCTTTTAAAATTAGATTTTCATCCAAATGAATAATTTTGTGCAGATGGGAGATAAGCTACAAAGTATTGGAAAAATAAATAGCAGTGATTATTGATGTTCGTGCATGTAGTGAAAAAAGTGCTGGGTTATGCAGAGTAAATTGTTCAGAGTGGCCCCCACTTGGACGATGGGGGGAGTCCCATATGGTAGAGTTTGTAGAGAAAGGGAGCATATTACTTTTTTCAGAACTTGATTTCCTAGCCAAGGCTTTGTAGACTACTAGTTCAATAAGGTTATCAATTCCAGAAATAGGACTGTCCTCCCACACTCTTTCCTACGTTATAGCCAGGAACTCTGTTAAGTCCTCCTGATATCTGAACTCACTGTAGAGGGAACTCTCCCAGCTGACATACACATATTCTCTCGAGTCAGACTTTTCTGACATTGTTCTTTTAAGGATAGCCGAAGTTGCTATTTCTCCTCTTCTTTGTGTCCCTATTTTGAACTGGCCCATTTAAGTAAATTTTAAAAAATCAAATAAGGAAATCTCAGAACTGCCTTTTTAACAAAAATTCTCTAGGGACTTTTTTTTTTTTCTTTACAAAGAAATATGGTATAGGTTGCTATAAAGATTTTATGTTTGTGTAACAGTTGATACATACATTTAAATATTTGTGCTTAGTTTCTAAGAAGGGCCAGCGTTGGTTTTAATAGTTTTCCACTTTTTGCTTTAGTTATTGATGGAGGAGATTTTAAAGAATCGACTTTGAGGCTAGCGTACAATAAGCACTGTTAAACTACTCCTTTGCTAGTAGTGTGCTTATAAAAACAATGCATAAAAGTCTAGGAAGTTGTTTTCTATGTACTGTAAAAATAGAATTTATATGAATGATTGTTATCAGGAATTAAAATTAAGCAGAATAGGGAAAAATATACGAAGTAACTTCAACACTATTTCTGAAAAACAAGACTGTTTGATGTTTAGTTCAGAAGTACTTGGGTTAATTTTCTCAGGAGTTTCCAGGTGGTGTAATCCATTGCAGAATCCCTCATCAGTAAATTATATTCTATTTGACATCTACCCTCTTTGACATTATCACATAGTGGACCCAGAGATTTTCTCTTATGTTTTGTTATGATTTTATAACTTTATGAAGCTGCTATGTGAAACAGACTTGAAATCATTAAGAAGTGAATTAAAGAAACAGAACCCATACAACTTTAAAACAATGTTTTCTAATTAATTAAAGTCATGCTAAAGAAAATGGGAAAATGTGCAACTAGAAAATGTATTCAGAATTTTTATGGGCCTGTTTGGCTCAAAGGATTTCCCCTGGGGAGTAATGGCAGCTAAAGTTGTGTTCATGAGGTGGGGCTAGTTACAAGAATTTTGAAATTCCTTAACTTATAGCTTGATGGCTTAATGTTTGATATTGACAGTGTCCCTCTTTACTTGGGATTCGACACCTGACATAGGCACAGGATACACATAGAAGCCTAGAGGTGTAGCTTTTAACTGCATCATCAAGTCAGAAACCTTTTGAATTGAGGAACTGGGTCCTCACATGAGTTAGACTTAGTTGAATTGTTAACAGTGATATTTCTCTTGAGAGGATAAGTTGTAAGCTATCTGTGAACACTTTTTTATGACAGTGATTAATAATTAAACAACCACCATCAAGAGTCTTTAGTAAAGGAACAAAGGCTTGTGGAGCTGACTATAGGGCTAGTGTAATTACAGAGCAAGCATAAGGGTTCAAACTTTCTTCATATGATACAGATACCTAAGAGCTCACCTAAAACAAATATTCTAGAAGATGGGAAAATATGCACAAACCTACATGGACAAGTGTCCTTTCAAATGTTCATTTAAAAATGAATCTTTTTTTTCAAAAGAAGGATAAGTGACAGAACAAAGGATGCAGGATTTTTGACAAATAATGAGGAAAAAACATTGGCACACGGAAAGTATTTAACTGGTTGCTGCATAAATATATTAAGCAAGCCATTATTGTCCTATTATGTAATGTGATAGGGCCATACATATCTAGAACTCATAAAAAATTATAATTTATTTTCTCTAGAAATTGTTGTACGATACTAATTAATATCTCAAATTCTATCTTTTACCCATACTTTATACTATAATACTATATTTTCATGATCTATCACCAATAGAAAAGTTTACTAGTTTAATATACAGTTTATATACTGATGTTTGATTAAAGCTAGTCTGATTTACTGGACATTATGCAGATTTTCTTTGAGTTTTTGTAATGAATAATCACTTGATTCTTGGCTGAATATGAGATGCTAGGGGAAGAAGCACACATGCTTTCTGTGGAATCTAAATGCATTATAAAAGAAAAAGAGGGTACACTGTATATGAATTATGATTCGACACGGTTGGTTGCTGCTAGCAGCCAAGTATGCTTTTCCTTTGCTGTCTGCTCCAATTTCGCTTTGGATGGGTTGAGAGTGCACTGCATGTTCAGGTCAAGATGTTTGCTCAGAAATAGTAGTACAGTTGCAGCTGTGTTTGCTGGAGAAGGAGACTAGTTTAAATAGCATTACCATTTATCCAGTCCATTAACAGAACTCTGTAAAATAATACCAACTCTGCATAAACTACAGGACAGTGTAATAAAATTACAAGCACTTGTTGACAGATGGAAAGTGTAAGTAAGGGAAAGTAAAGCAAAGGGCTATAGATTGGAGGTTAAAAGAGACAGCACATAGTTTTCTTAACTTGCATAGAGATGCTGTCCTCCCTTTTGCTTCTCCTCCAAAACCGAGGTTATTATGATTATCCTGACTGGAGAAAATTATTTTCAGAGAAATGTGGAACTGGTTAACTAAAAAAGAGATTGCTGTGTGTTTTGAAATGATTGATTATGATCAGTTGAAATGTATGAGTGGCATATACAAATCTTTCTGATAAATGTAACCTTAAAGGTGGCTTACTCGTGACTGATTCACACATTGCAACTTGAGTTTGCAACGACTAATCCGGGCTTGTTAGAGAGGAATTTCACTGGTAGTACTGTGGTTAGGCATTTGGTTATAAATATTTGTTTTGTGGTTTTCAGTTTATTTCTTTGAGTATTGTTATATTTACCCAGACTTCTAACATAAGCTTGAGTATTCAAAGCACTTTGCAGAAACTCATTTTTCACTTGTATCTACCAAATCAAACCCAAACAAACAAAAATAACTACATATGTCCCAGTGACACATTTCCTTTACTTCTTGGAATAAAAACTTTTTATTTCTCATTCACAAGTAGCATTTATTATTCCCCAGTGGGTTTTAGAGGCAATAAATTGTCTAACATTATAAAGAGTATTTTGGAAGCCAAGGACTCTCTTTATGGCCTTGTGAATACTTACCTGAGACAATAGATTTTGACCACTTAATTTAATTGGCCAGGTCTCAATACATTTGCTCTCAGATAGGATCTCAGATTCTCAAAATTGCTTTTGATAACAATAATGATCATGACTTTTTAAAGAGGATAACTTAATTGTTTGTTTTCTTAAAGTAAAAAAATTAATTTGCTAAGCATAACAAATGTACAATTAAGCTGTCTTTACTTCCCTTTCTTCTACTCCCATAGAGGAACCTTAATTTTTTTTTTTAATAGTTATAATAGTAACACATGCTCATTGTAAAATGTTTAGGAAATTCAGGTAAATAGAAAAGAAGGAGTAGAAATTATCATCTCACCACTCACATATAACCACTGTTATACTTGCCAATTATTATTATCTTAGTTTTATTTTTTATGGTTATGCATGTAAATACTGTTATACATATATTACACAAACAATTTTTTTTCTTAATATCCCCAGGGTCTAGTGTAAGGCTTGACCTTTAGAAGCTCTCAGTAAGTGTTTGATTTATTGAATTAAATCTCTGTTGGGTTCAGCATTTGTAACTTGAACAAGCAAATAGTAACTCTGGGACAGCATTATGAATAACAGAGAAACAAATTAAACTTAAAGGATAACTTGGCTAATTAAATGTTTGGTCCCTTTAGGTTTTCTAAACATTGAAGGGTTTCGGTAGACACAGTACATTCAAACAGATCTATTTTTCACCTAAGCAAAATATACCTTAACTTAATACAATGCTATACTTATATAAAACTAACCTCCCAGTTCTTGGATGTCAGCTTAGTCTCATAGGATTCTTGTAGTCAAGCATAAAAGCAGAATACGACAGTGGAGTCCATGTAAAAACTCCTCTTGAATTAATTTCTGCCAGCTCTGATTAAAGTGTGGGCTACCAGAGGTGTCAGGTGCCATAGTTTCCTGCTTCATTTTACTCTTGGCCTGTTTGGCCCCTGCCACAATAAATCTGACAGTGGTTGTGCAGGAATTGCAGGTTACAGTTGCTACGGTTACCGTTGTCCAGCCAGATCGACATCATTACTCATCTTGCAAGCCGATGTGATAGCTACCGCTGATTCCTGTTGCTGAGGCTGCCTAAGTGCTGAGGATGAAGAAAGTTCTTCAGAAGGTGGCGTGTCTGTGTTATAATCTGGTGTAAGGAAACACGATTTGTATTGTGTACTGATTCTTTGCTAAGGGGAACAGACTGTCTTTGAAAATAAAGAACAAATACGAGAGAAAAAATTTAAAATAAAGCATTAACTTTCAGTGATTAAAATACCAAATCCTTGGGCCGAGCCCGTGGCGCACTCGGGAGAGTGCGGCGCTGGGAGCGCAGCTGATGCTCCCGCCGCAGGTTCGGATCCTATATAGGAATGGCCGGTGCACTCACTGGCTGAGTACTGGTCACGAAAAAGGCAAAAAAAAAAATAAATAAAATAAAATCCTTTATTAGATACTAAGTAACTTATTACTTACTTCTTATTATCGTGCCGAAGGGACTCTGTTTTTACCACTTAAAAAAGTGGAAAAATACTAGGAGTATTTAATTTTAAAATGTTACTATTACATAACCAAAGGTTTGTTTTTAAGTAGGTAAGCAAGAGACTTGATGTCTAGATCTGTGAATACAGTTCCTAGTAGCCATTATCATTTGCCATGAAAAAAAAAGTGCAAACCATTGGATAGGACCTATTTTTAATTTTGCTTTTTAAATCAACGTGTAATCCTATGATTTAAAGATTATAAATTCAATGACGATTAAGATTATACTGGAGATTTTGCCAGGCCTGGTGTTGATAGTTTCTACTTCAGAGGGATCACTAGTAGAGGCTTGTTGCTGGAGAAGGCCAAAAACTGGCAGGTTTCTGCTGTTGCCAACCCACACAGTGAACTTTCTGAGTGTGAAATCCACAGCGTAGTCTATAGCATAGGAAAATCAGGTGCAAAAAGGTTTGTTCCACTCAACTTATACTTACTGAAATGGTTGCTTTCCCAAATGTAAATGTTTCTGTTCCCACTACCAAGTACTCGTGATACGCCAACTTGGGTTTGAAGAATCTGTGATAGATGTTTGGGGTAGACACTGGTATAATATGTGATATTTGTGGGCCTGGGCCATTGCTAACATCGGACCTGTAATATGTAAATTAAAGACTGGAGAGTTCATCAAGAGTGATCCTGTTTTCTAAAATGTGAATTTAAGTATATAATTTTTATATTAAAAAGCTATTGTTTATACATATAGTCAGGTAACATTTAAAAATTTGACTGTAAATTGTGAAATTGCCACTGCAATTGCACAAATACAATTTGGGGACTAAAGTTTACATAAATTTTTTTGTAGGAATAAGTGACAATAGGGTTTTATTTATATTTAAGTAATTTTAATGTATTTACATATTTACATTATGTTTTAAGAAACTGAAATAAATTTAGTTTAGAACATAAGAGAGGTGGTATAAATTAACAGTGCTTGCTTAGATATTTACGGTTCTGTTACCTTTAGAAGTCAGTTGACAGCTCTGTAGTCCAGTTTTCTTATTTGTAAAATGGGAATGACCGTACTCTTTACCTTGTGTAAATAGTATATACTATATAATACAGATAAATAGACTATGTAAAAACTGGATGTGTAAATATATAAAATGTATAAGAAATTACATGTGTATTATTTGCTTTCATTGCAAATAAGAGCATAATAATAGTCACTCAGATGTCCTTGCAACTTGCCTTCAGTCAGCAAAGTTTCTGATTCTGTTGCAACACCCTCTTGTATTTATCTTCAGTGTATAACACATAAATATGCATAGCCACATAATTTTTTTACCACTACAAATTGGCATAAAATGTACATTTGTACCATTTTATTTCTCTCTACTTGGCTACAGAAGGTACATTATGGCCAGGGTATTTGTAATGAGATCTCCTTACACTTTCCCAGTTGATGATTCATACAGTTTTAAAATTCATGTATAAGGTGAATTAGGGATAGAAATGAACAGACCATGACTCAGGAACTATTTATGTTAGTCTGCATATTTAGATTGCTGTTTTAATGATGTGCTTTTCCTGAATGACAAAATAAAGGAAAAATACAAATTAGTTAGACAATGTTGAGTGAAGTCCTTAAACGAAAGGTAAACTATTCTGAAAGTTGCTCAGAAGATTTACAAAAGTTGTTAAAGAACATTTTTTCTACTAATGAAAATTTCAGTTTTTGAAATGATAAAAGAAAATCCATTAGTCTTGTAATATGTAAATATGATTTGAGCTGTGGAACATTGTCATCTTTACATAAACTGAACATGTGATTTTAAGTTCATTTTTAGACAACAAATTATGTCAAAATGTAGTCCAAATTGCAAACCTTTTGGCACTTTGAATTTTAGCCATGTTCTATAATGAAATAGATTTAAGCCAGAAGTCATTTTTTGTCCAGAATTTCTCATAAGTTCATAAGCATTGCAGTTAGACAAATGTGATATATTCCCTCATTACCTGTTATTCATAAACAAGTTCATTGCCATCACTAAATTCTTTATGGAGGGTTAACCTTAAAATATTTGACAAATTCTGACATAAGAAACCTTTGGATAGAAGTTCAAAAAGAAACTAAATCCCAGAGAAGCAAGTGATAAAAACTAAAGACCTATCCGTGGCAACACCCGTGGTCTAGGGTACAATATAATGGTGTGAAATGTTATTAAGAGAACATCTGTGCCTCTTGAAACATTCCCCAAATGAATGTTTACAGCTAAGTATGGCAACTTGATTTAAGTGTTAAAAAAAAAAAGAAAGGAGAAATAAATAAGTCTGGAAACAGAATGGGAAAAGATAGCTTTGCCCCCATCATGGTAGGTTTCTTCTACTAGTGAAAGATTAAAGCTTGATGTATGTGAATAGCTGAGAACAGCACAGAGAAAGGTTGATTGCTTCCCCTCCAACAGTTCCAATTGATTGAAAAAAGCCTAATTTAAAGTTCTGTTTGTTCTATGTCTTAAACCATCAGAATTCTCTTTTAGGACCAGAGGAATGCTCTGGAGGAAAAAGAATTCAAGGATAAAAAGTCATTGCAAGCCAACAATTGTTCCTAATCCTCACAAAATGCTGGAGAAATTAAATTTATTCTTTATTGCTCAAAGTGTTACCTAGGTCACTGGGCGATGGGAAAATTGGACTGGAAGTCGAGTAGGCGCAAGCTTTGTTTTGTGTCTAGATGCTTAACCTTAGACACGACAAGCCATATTAGAGTGTTGTGGGAACTTGGTTCACAGCATTAACACCAAGACTTTTATTACCCCGGATTTATAATAGGCTGTGCTGTCAGGAGATGAAAATGTTGTGTTTACATTTCAGTGTTAAATGATCATTTAATTAACACCTAAGGGGAAAAAAAAACTTGTGAAATTCTTAGCAGCTTTTACTGTTGGTTTCCTGGGAGGTTTTAATATCCATGTTTCATTGAGATTTCTTTTTGTAAGTAGAGACACAAAAGACATTATAAACTTTTTAAAGAAGATAAACAGTTTAACCTTGACCCTTTTTCCCTAAAATATTAATTTAAATTACATTTAATATCTGATATGTTTATTGAAAAGGTTTCTAGACTAATATTAAAAATACATCTTAATTAAACTCTTCACTTTTGTGTAAACACTTAATATGTAAGTATTATTTAA
This sequence comes from Cynocephalus volans, assembly GCF_027409185.1. Lineage (NCBI taxonomy): Eukaryota > Metazoa > Chordata > Mammalia > Dermoptera > Cynocephalidae > Cynocephalus > Cynocephalus volans. The sequence continues at coordinate 17,512,171 of NC_084468.1, forward strand.
TTTACACTCTAAATTTTCTACTGTAAAACATTTGAACTTACTAATGAGTTTGTCTTAAGAAGTTTAATACATTTAGAATACTAATTATAAACATTTTATATCTTTTAAACTAGCACTATAATTACATTGTTCTAAGAATCTGGCTCAAAGTAGGTATTCACAAGCAAACAAATTCTTTGGGGAAAAGGTACATTATTATTTAATTTGGAGATAGTTATTATCATGATGAAAGAGGTTTATATATAGACAACAGGGAAGAATGATGCCATTAATATGAAAATTCAAATTCACTTCATTAATTTCTAAAAGATTAGATATTATCAAATGCCTTAATTTACTCTTGATCTTTTATGAGACAGTTAACTAGATAGTCTTGTGGCAAAGTGAAGATATTTGGAAAATGTAACATGTACTGTCAAGAGCACCTGCATACTTATTAACACTTTTAAGATGTTTTTCTAACAGTATTATTAGGATTTATATCTGTTTCTCCTCTCATTTTATCTGAATATGAAACTTCATATTCAGATATAGGAAACATTTTAAAATATTTACCAAGTTACCTGCTGTTAAAGTAAAGTCTTTCTTAATTTTTCCAGAAACGAACATGCCATTGTAATCATTGTAATGTAATTTTTTAAATCTAAGTATGCTGTTTGTATTCATACTGAAACAAAAAAAAATGCTTATCCCTGTTTTTTTTTTTATTTTTAAGTTTAAATTCAAATGCTTCAGGATAAAACCTACCTTCTGTATTATATGTGTGAGAAAGAATGCATGAAAAATTGAATATTATTAAAATCTCTTCAAAGAAAGCCTTGCTTTGAATCAATAATTATATTCTCATTCACAAAACACTGCTGAGCATTATATAGCATGTGGTATGAAGTTATATGCTCTCCTTACTTTTAGCAATTTTCAGCTTTTCAGAAAAACTTTTCTCATTTTTTTTTTTAACCTGCATTGACCATTTTCTTCCCAAAGCTACCAGCTTCTAGTCACAAAAACCCACGACTAGAAATATTGTTTAAATTTTATCTCCTTTGCGTAAGGATCCGCTTTTCGGTTGAGGTAGCTTAAGACAGAAAATATTCAGAAGTTTAAAAGCATAAAAGAGAAAGAGAGGAATAACAAAACCTGTTTCTGTATAGCCAGCATATTCTAAATGATATAGTTTATTATACCAACTGATATTTGAAGCCTGCCAGGTGATGTGTGTGTTGGAGGGGGAGATTGGGAGATGGGCATACTGAGAGCTAGAGAAACATAAACATTTTGTGAATGATCAAATGCTTAAAGAATAAGAATTTAGGGAAATTATAGGAAATTTCACTTAACATAGATAAATGTGTTGCTTTTATACTAAGAAAGGCAATGCTATGCTTTTAAACGGAGAGTCAGTGTTAAAACTTCATGCATTAGTTATTTTGAATCTCTGCTTAGAAACTAAAAAGAAAAATTCTAGTATTCATTTTTGATAAGTGTCCAGGTTTATTTCTTAAAAAATAGGTATAACTGTTCTATATACAATTATGCTATAACAAATATATTTGATAGTTACTCTAATAAACTAATTTATATATTGAGGTTGGGAGATAAGATATCTAGAAATACTCTGTCTTCTGCTGGGCAGTGATGTTTAATTAAAATTAACTTCCCTTTTATATCAAACTCTTTCACCTGGCTTTGAAGACTCACCATAATCTAGTTCTACATTACCTCTTCAAACTTCTCATTGCTATGGCAGCATATGCGGGGTCTTCAAACAGTTCCTGAAAAGATTTGTATTATCTTTTAATTCTGTTTTCCCACAACCTTTTTGAAGCACCCTCGTATATGCTGCTGCTCAGGCAAGCAGGTTTTCCTGCTGCTGCTGCCCGGAAATTCCCAGCACGTTTCTGGACTCCTTGCCTCCTGTTACAGAAGCATAGTTTACCCTACTCATATAAGCCTCAATTCTTTTATCAAACTTTTCTCAACTGCTTCAGTTACCTTCACATAATCATTTCTTACAATGTAGTGGTTATGAGTACAGACTCAGAGTGCCTGGGTTTGAATCACTTAATGTGTGACCTTGGAAATGTCACTCAATTGCCTGCCCTGAGTCTCAGTTTCTCCTTGTGTAAAATGAGGGTAGTAATAAAATATACATCATGGAAGTGTTGTATGGAGTAACTTATTCACTCAGTGAACAGGGCCTAGTACAGTGGTTGGCAGATAGTGAGTACTATGGACTTTGTTTTTGTGCTTGTTTTGGTTTTCTGTCTTGCATAATGTGCTGCCACATATTATTCTGTAATCATAACGTGAGTTAACTTTGCAGAGACTCCTTTCTTACATTTATTTTTGTTTCACATATCTAGCCTAGTTCAGGTTGGTCAATAAATACTTTTTGACTTAACGGCTGACAGAAATTAAGCCTGAGAAAGACGCTAACAATGAATTGAATTTGGAATTACATATGTTGTGGTGCTCAAGGAACACTGGATTAGAAGTCAAAAGATTTCTACTAGTTGCATTTCTGGCTCTGCTGGTCACTAGCTGCAGACCCTGAACAGAGTTACTTGATCTCTTTTTGAGGATCAGTTTCTTGACTTATAAAACATGTCGTAGGTCAGATAAGAGAGGACCATGCCTGAGGTGTTGGTTCACCATCACGTTACCAGAATTTAGCGTAAGGCCTCCAAGCCTCTAGGGGATGTTCAGAAATAATTGAGGGAAGGGGAGGAGATCAAAATATATCTAAGATTTGTTCTATTTCTTTTCCAAAAACTTATAGGGAACTGATCACAGAACTTGAAAGGATTATAATGGTAAAATTATTCCTGGTAATAAAGAAGGAATTAGAAAATTAGGTTGTGGATGAGTGATTTCGAGATTGTGCTCTTTCCTAATAGCAATTTAAAAAGTAAAGGCAGTTTCTTTGCTAGATAAATATAGCCTGCTTAGGTTTTGCATGGCTTTGCTATTAAATGTGAATTATTTGAAGGCTTATGTCAAATATAAAATAATAATAAAAAAAGCGATTAAAGAAGATTTGGTGGTTATGCGTTATTAAGCGGTTATCTTGATACTCAATAGTACTTCGATAGGAGGTAAGTGGTGGTCTACTGAAGTAGTCTCAATAATCACCTCTCAAACCTCGCTAATGGTCCCATGAAGAAATGTGTTGAAATTCAAACAAGGCAAATCTAGAGAGAAGAATGGAGTTGGTCGATGAGGGTTTATATGTTCATATTTGTGTTATCATCTTTTCTGTTAACAGGCTTAAAAGCAGGGACCATCATTTTTTGTAATTCTCCCTTGGACATGCATTGTGCACACTGGACAATTAATTTTCCTGACCTTTTGAGGAGAACAGACTGGAACCTGAATACCCTGAAGGCAAATGGGATCTGGAGTGTATTTCTAAGAGGCAAGCAGCTCTCTGAGTTGGTGTGGTTTTCTTCCCCTTTCTTTAAGGGAATGAATTCCACACCTAATGAATACTTTCATGGAAAGTTGTTAAGCAGGTACTCCAAGTGATCACCCTGGATTCTTCTTTTATTACACAGGAACGTGAGGGTATGAGAAAGCAACAAAGTTACATTTGATAGAAGGAAATACCTTTATTCCTCTCCCCACCCACCGTGTAATCCCCTGGAATTTAGATGACGTGGGTAATTACTACAGCAAATAATGTGTTTGAAAAAGTGAAGTTGTATGAACAAGAATAACACTTGTAGCTACAATAATTATGTTAAAAATGACAAAGTATATCAATCATCATATTTCAGGGCAAGAGTTTTTACCTAAGGGGGGGTTGGGCAAGCATTTTTCCTGAATTCCTGTCAATCTCACAATGAAGCATGACACAGCAGGCATTATTACCTGTATCATCAACATTACAGTTTGTTCTTTTCTGAGTTACAGATATCACTCTTTTGCCCTCAGATAGGGTACTAGATCAAAATCAGATGAACATGAACTACATGTGAAAGTGGGGCAAAGTGAAATTTAGAAGTACCTGAATTTTATTCAGATGGACAAATGCTATTCTTCAATTGCTTTCCATTTAGAAGACATACCCTAATTTACAGAGAGAAGAGTGGTATAAAACAACAGTCCAGTCCAGATATTGCTCCTGGATTGAAGAACACTATTCAAATGTAGGTGAACATGTTTTGATAGAGGTTTAGTTATTTTAAAATAAATGTTTTAAAGTCTTCTGTGTGAGAACCTTTACACAATACTTATTTTAGTTGTATTTTTATAAGATGATTCAGTTTCAAATTTTTTAAAGGATAGTTCTTCTCACTAATTCTAAGCCTACGCTTTTCTCATGCCTTGTATTTACTGCTATACTAATTTTATATTGTATTTTATTTTAAAGAAGTGATTCCTGAAATGTGCTCCCTAGTGATCCAGGAGAAAAGTATTCTGTGGTCAAATGTGTTGGGAAGTAATGGAAGTCATATCCCCTGTGGTGACTGCGGTGTACGATTGTGTATTAATGTGTAAGGCATACTACAATAAAGAAATTTGTTTTAACTTTTTAAAATTTGTTTCCCAAAGTTATTTGACTATATAGGGCCACTTCCTGTTTATACCAGTTAATCCAAATAGCAAGAGCAGCCTTTAGCTGTTCCAAAGAATGAATACTTTATGTCAATTCTGATTGAGATTCCCTTAAAATAGAATCTATTTTGGACATAGCATGTTCAGATATAAATTATTTTTTTGTACCAATGTTGTCAGGTGCATCACTTTCTGTCGTGCATTGGCCTGATAAATCTGTTCCTCCCAACCCACCTTTGAAAATGGACTTGGCATTCTGTTGTTACCTCCACAGATAGAGAAACACAGATTCTTTTGTATCAATTTTTATTAACTTAGCACCAGTACTTACTTTAGGTATTTGTTTATAGATATTTGTTGCATGCAACACACAGACACACACATACACACACACAGCCACTATTTACCATTTTAATGACTTTAATATTTTGTGGCTTAACTCTTCATGCTTCCCTGCCTCTGACATTGAAACACCTGAAGTCCTTTGTGGAGCACCTGCTGTTCAATGAAGTGAGCATCTTCTAAGCTGTGAGCATCTTCTAAGCTGGATATAAACTTGCAGGAGTATTGCTCACTCTACAAAGAAGATGCTGGGGCCAAAAGCATTTTATGAACAATGTGTAGATAGTTGGGGGACTTTGAAAAAAAAATCTCAAAGCTAATTTGTTCAGTATTGTTGTTCCACACCCATTTTACTAGAACTAACTGACAAAATAACTTAGATATGAGGGATTAGACAGAGAAGTAAGAATAAATAGACAAAACAGCATTATAAATCTAGAAAGATAGCATTTTTAGTACTCCCAGTTGGTGCTTCTCACCAGGACACTTATACTGATCATTACTAAAAATTACTGTCCCTTCTCTTCATCCCCCCGGCATGTTGCTTTGACTGCCAATTTTTATTTATATTAAATATTGGGGGCAAAGAAATCAAAGAAAAAAGGAACACAAGCCTACATTAAGACTCAAACAAAACTACTTCAAAGCCTAATTAATATTAAATGGGATTAACAGAAATAATTCACTTCAAATTATACCCAATATTTACAAACACATTTATTCTTTGGATTTTATTAAATGCTTAAAATAATCTATTTTGCAATAGTTTATGTTCCCTCTGCATAAAGAAGCAGAGTACCCCAGCCTTCCCTTTCTCCTTCCCTGTTTTATTTTTCTCCTTAGGCTCCAACATCATGGATCATCCTGTATATTTTACTTATTTACCTTGTTGTCTGTCTCTCCCAATTAAAATAGAAGCTAGAAGAATTGTAAAGATAGCGAGTAGCAGGAGATGTACAAGAAATATGGGCTGAATGAGTGAATGCGGGCTTTGCAACAGATTGCCAGAATGTGAATCCTAGCTCAACATTTACTGCGTGTGTGATGGAGAATGTTAACTCCTCTGCCTCAATGTCCTCTTGTTTAAAATGGGAGTAATTAAAGTATCAGTATCACAGAGACATTGGGAGGATTAAGTGATGTAATGCATCTGCTGCGGAATTCTGATAAAGTTAACTTTTATTCATAAATCAAATGTCTTGAATTGGTTGAGGAGAAATAACCATGCATTTTCCATCATCTTCAAATCATTTTCTTTCTTTCTTTCTTCTGTTTTAATGGAGTTCTCCATTTTCATGGAATTCTCCCTCTTTCCAGTCCTGCACCTGAGATGTTGAAAGCCTGCCTAGCTTTGCTACCAGTCGGGCACTGCTTTACTTCCTCTCAGCAGGGATCACTGTCACTCAGAGGGTGTCACCCCCCTTTTTGGGGAATAGGGCCCCTGCCCTTGTATTACTGTTCAATACCAAACAATAGACACCTTCCTATATGCTGAGGTTTTTGCTTACTTTTTAATAGCACATTTAATCCATAAGCCCTACATTAGCAAATTAAAAATATGCTGCTGTGACTAAGTCTAGCATTTTACTAAAACTGTTTAATACTTACATTATGATTATTAGTTTACTAACAACATCTGCTCCATAGGTTGTACACACCTGAGGCCTTGGGCATATTTATCTCTGTTCACCATGGATCGGTGTTCACATGTCGTGGGCCCTCAAATGTTTATGGGCAGAAGAAAAAAATGCAGAAGTGAAATGGTCTACTGAATCATTCTTCATGGTAAATGAGCTACAGAAAGTATCTGAAGCTTTATCTTTTTTACATCTTAGCATTTGTTCTTCCTTGATAGCATTTAAGTTTAAAGAGGATAGCAATCAGTAAACTTGTTCAATCAATATATCTAAGTGCTTATGCATAGGTACCGATTTTTATTTCCTCACTGTGCTGTGGAGCATCTACTCTATTTATGAAAGACTGAAGAGAGGCCTATTCTATACCGCCGTTTATACATTTGTCAATTCCTTTTAGTATGTTCACACATTTGTGTGCGTGTGTGTGTGTGTGTGTGTGTGTGTGTGCATGAACAACTGTGTGTGTGAAGAGATTTCATTTGGTTTTGTTTAATTTACAAATAAAACCATATTACTACAAAATTGTTACAAACTGAAATCGCTAAAATGGTAGGAAGCAATTGAGGCAGATAGTTTAATCTCATCCTTTTGTGTCCTTCCATGGGTTGCTAAGGCACAGCTTACATCATTTAATGTGCTTCCACAATTCTTTGCCATTCTAGAGCATGTACTTCTGACATTTTTATTAGGCTTTTGTGTTTGGTCACTGTATTAAATCCAGCAATTTATTCCTTTCCACTTAAATTGCCTCCCTCGTACAAGGGGTGGAGAAGAATTCACAGTGCCTGCACATGAAAGGCCATTATCTTATCTTAGCAAATCCTGCCACACAGACAGTGAATCATGATAGCTCGGTCATGAAATATGGAACTGTATCATAGAGGGCAAGATAGTGGGAGTGAGGCCATGATGGGGCCTAGGACGTGGGAAGTGGTGAATCATCAGCTGCAGCAAAAGTTAGCAACCCTTTGCTGAGCCTGGCCTGAGAGACCGTTTTGGTGATAGACTGAAAGTGGCATCCTGTAGTGTGCTTTGACTACCGTGATTGACTTGTAGCTTGTAGAAACTATTCAGGAGACCCCATTGCTATTTTTCTTGCCCCAATCAAAGCACCTCTTCTTTTATTTTTTTATTTTTTATTTTCTGGTTTTTTTGTAAAGAAAATATTTCAAAGAGGAGGAAGTGATCAGCTCTGACAAATGTTGCAGGCAGATCATGTAAGATGAGGCCTATGAATTCACCACTGGATTTAGCAAGGTGGAGATCACTCACTGGTGACCTTGTTAATAGCTGATTTAGTGAAGTGGTGATGATTGGAGGGAGTTTAAGAGAAAATGGAAGAGGGGATTTAAGGCAACACAGTAACAAATAAACACAATTGAAGGTTATTTCTTATACAGGCCAGAGCAGCTCCAGACTGGAGGGCAGTTGGACATAACATTCAATTCAGTTATCCAGGGACCATACCAATGGTGTTCTGCCATTTCCAACATGGATCTTGGATTACTCTGGGAAACACTGTCCCCATCAACTAGAAGAGAAAATAAGCTTGGAGGAACATGCTTGAAAGGTTTATATAGAACCGATGATGGTTTTTATGGAATACCAGTGGTGTATTCCTAAATATTGGCTAAATGGTTTACTGCTGAAATTCCAGTGGCTATAACTCAGCCACATGGCTAGATCTAAATGCAAAGAAAGCTCAGACTGTGAGGTCAGGAAGGGAGGAATCAAATTTGATGAACAGCTGGGCAGGCCAGTAGAGAGAACTCTTTCAAGGAGTTCGGCTGTAAAGGGCAGCTGAGAAACAGTAAAAGCAAGAAAGTGTGACAGAATCAAAAGAGGATTTTCTTTTAAAGGGAAATTTACTTAAATTGTTTGTAGCAGATTATAATCAAGCAATTTAAGTACTGTTTAGTGTTCCTAAACTACTATTTTTTCTTTTTTCTTATTGAAATATAATTGATTACACATATTTGTGGGGTACAAAGTTGACTATCAGCAGTTGTGTACAATATGTGATGGTCAAATCAGTATAGTTAGCTTATTCATCATTATAATACATAATCATTCTTTGTGTCCATTAACCAATTTTTCATTAATTTCTCCCCCCCACCCCCCTTTCCACTTCTAGTAAACACATTTCTGTTCTCTCCTTTTAAAAGTTCAACATATTTTTGTGATTGTTGTCTCTTTCTTTCTCTCTTTATTATTTATTTGTTTATTTATTAATTCAACTCCCACTTATGAGTGAGGACATGTGGTGTTTCTCTTTCTGCACCTGGGTTATTTCACTTAACATAATTTTCTGTAGGCTTATCCATGTTGCTGCAAATGGCAGAATTTCATTCTTTTTTATGGTTGAATAGTATTCCATTGTGTATGTATACCATATTTACCTAGTGCAGTCATCCATCAATGGACATATGGGTTGGTTCCATGGCCTGGCTATTGCAAATAGAGCTGCAATAAACATGGGAATGCAGGAATCCCTTTGACATGATAATTTCCATTCCTTTGGATATATACCCAGTAGTGGAATTGCTGGGTCATATGGTAGTTCTATCTGTAGTTATTTAAGGAATCTCCATACTGTTCTCCATAACAGGTGCACTAATTTACAGTCCCATCAACAGTGGAACCTTTCTCTGTAGCCTTGTCAGCATTTGATATTCTCTGTCTTTTTGGAAATAGCCAGTCTTACTCAGGTGAGATGATATCTTAAAGTGATTTTGATTTGCATTTCCCTGATGTTTAGTGATGTTGAGCATTTTTTCACATACCTGTTGGCCATTTGTATGTCCTCCTTTGAGAGATGTCTATTCAGTTCCTTTGCCCATTTTTAAATTGGATGATGAGGATGATGATGATGATTTACTGTAAAGTTGTTTGAGTTCCTCATATATTCTGGATATTAATCCCTTGTTGGATTTATAGTTTGCAAATATTTTCTCTCATTCTGTAGATTGTCTTTTCACTGTTGATTGTTTCCTTTGCTGTGCAGAAGCTTCTTAGTTTGATATAATCCCATTTGTTTACTTTCTCTTTTGTTGTCTGTGCTTTGGGGGTCTTATTCAAAAACTCTTTGCCCAGCTCTACTTCTTGAAGTCTTTCCTCTATATTTTCTTTAGGGAGTTTTAAAGTTTCTGGTCTTATATTTAAGTCTTTAGTACAGTTTGAGTTGATTTTGGTATATGACAAGAGGTACAGATCTAGTTTCATTCTTCTACATATGGATATCCAGTTTTCCCAGCATCATTTATTGAAGAGGCTCTCCTTTCCCCATTTATGTTCTTGGTGACCTTGTTGAAGATCATTTGGCTGTAAGTATGTGGGTAGACTTTTGAGTTCTCTATTCTGTTCCGTTGGTCCAGGTGTCTGTTTTTATGCCAGTACCATGCTGTTTTGGTTACTATAGCTTTGTAATATAATCTGAAGTCAGGAAGTGTAATGCCTCTGGCTTTATTTTTTTTGTTCAGGATTGCTTTGGCTATTTGGGGTCTTTTCTTGTTTCATATGAATGTTAGGATTGCTTTTTTTATTTCTGTGAAGAATGTCAGTGGTACTTTGATGGGGGTCACATTGAATTTGTAGATCATTTTGGGTAGTATGGACATTTTCACAATGTTAATGCTTCCAACTCAAGATTATGGAATGTCCTTCCATCTTTTTGTCTTCTTTAATTTCATTCAGTGGTTATTTGTAGCTCTCATTGTAGAGATCTTTCACCTCCTTGGTTAAATTTATTCCTAGGCATTTTATTGTATTTTTTTTTTTTTGGATGACTATTGTAAATGGGCCTATTCTTGATTTATTTTTCTTCCAGTTCATTGTTGGAGTGTAGAAACACTACTGATTTTTGTATATTGATTTTGTATTGTGCAAAATTATTGAATTTGTTTATGAGCTCTAAGAGTTTTTTTGTAGAGTCTCTAAGGTTTTCTATGTATAGGACCATATCATCTGTAAACATGGACATTTTGACTTTGTCTTTTCCTATTTGGAGGTCCTTTCTTTCTTTCTTTTATCTAATTGCTCTGGCAAGTACTTCCAATACTATGTTAAATAGGAGTAGTGAGAGTGGGCATCTTTGACCTGTTCCTGTTCGTAAGGATTCAGGATGATATTGGTGGTGGGTTTGTCATATATGGCTTTTTTTTGTTGAGATAACTTCCTTCTATACCTAATTTGTTGTGAGTCTTTACCATGAAGGATATTGAATTTTGTCACATGCTTTTTTTTGCATCCATTGAGATGATCATATGGTTTTTGTTCTTGATTTTGTTGATGTTTTGCATCACATTTATTGATTGAATATGTTAAAACATCCTTGCATCCCTAGAATGAATCCCACTTGATCATGGTGTATAATCTTTTTGATGTACTGCTGTATTCTGTTTGCTAATATTTTGTTGAGGGTTTTTGTGTCTATGTTCATCAAGCATATTGGCCTGCAGTTTTCTTTTTTTGTTGTATCTTTGTCTGGTTTTGGAATCAGGGTGATGCTGGTGTCATAGAATCAGTTTGGGGGAATGGCCTCTGTTTCAATTTTTGGGAGTAGTTTGAAAAAGAATTGGTAATAATTCCTCTGTAAAGGTTAGGAGAATTCAGCAGTGTAGCCATCTGGTGCTGGGCTTTTCTCTGTTGGAAGATTGCTGATTATTGCTTCAATCTCTTTGCTTGCTATTGGTCTATTCAGGTTTTCTGTGTCTTCTCAGTTCTTTCTTGGTAATCTGTACATCCAAAAATTTATCCATTTCCTCCAGATTTTCCTATTTGTAGGCATATAGTTCATAGTAGTATCTAGTGATTCTTTGTATTTCTGTGGCATCAGTTGTGATATATGTCTCCTTTTTCGTTTCTTATTTTTGTTATTTGGGTCTTCACTCTTCTTTTTTTTAATCTAGCTAATGGTTTGTCTATTTTGTTTACCTTCTCAAAAAAAAACCCAACTTTTTGTTTTGTTGATCTTTTGTATCATATTTTTGGTCTCTATTTCATTTAGTTCTACTCTGATTTTAATTATTTCTTTCTATCTACTAACTTTGGGATTGGGTTGTTCTTGTTTTTCTAGTTCTTTGAGGTGTAATGTTTGGTTGTCTATTTGAAGTCTTTCTATTGTTTTGATGTAAGCATTTATTGAAATAAACTTTCTTCTTATACTGTTCTTGCAGTATCTCATAGGTTTTGGTATGATGTGTCATTATTATCATTCATTTTAAGAAATTTTGGGGGGTTACCTCTTGCAGCTTCTACCATGGCAGCCTTGAGCTTCCTGGCACCAGCCTCATAGCAATGCCCCATGCTGCTTCCACTGCAGGAGCCTTGAGCCACCCAGCCACACCCTCCAGAGCCCTGCCCTGAATGGCTTCTACCACAGGTGCCTTGAGCTTCCTGGTAACAGACTCTGGAACCCTTCCCTGCCAGTCTTTTGCTGCAGGAGTCTTAAGCTGCCTGGCAGTAGTCCCTGCAGCCCTGGCCTTTGTGGCTTCCACCATAGGAGCCTTGAGAAGGGAAAAGCCATTGAAAACCTTTTCAATGAAATAATAGCCAAAAACTTCACAGGTATTGGTAGAGAAATGGACTTCCATATTCAAGAGTCTAAAAGATTCCCAAACAGATTCAATCCAAAAAGATCCTCTCTGAGACACATTGTAGTCAAACTGGGAAATGTCAAAAACAAGGAGAGAATCCTAAAAACAGCAAGCGAAAAATGTCAAGTAACCTATAAGGGAGTCCCCATCAGACCAACAGCAGACTTCTCAGCAGAAATCCTGTAGACCAAAAGAGAATGGGAACTTTTATTTAAAGTTCTAAAAGAAAAAACCTCACAGCCAAGAATACTATACCCAGCAAGGCTATCCTTCAGATATGAAGGAGAAATAGTGTATTTCCCAGACAAACAAAAACTGTGGGAATTCAGCACTATATAACCAGCTCTACAAGAAATCCTCAAGGGAGTCCTGCATCTGGAATCCAATATACAGTAATCACCACCATGAATACATGAGAAAGGACAAATCCCACCGGTAGAGCACATAAGCAAATGAGAAAAATCAAACAAACAAACAAAAACACCCAACAAACTATACCATACCTTCTCAAAAAACCAATGAAATCCAAAGACAAACAACAACAGGCAAAGAAGGGAACAAAAAATATGTAAAACAACCACATGAAAGCAATTAAATGACAGAAGTTTGACAGTACCTTTCAATAACAACCCTAAATGTAAATGGATTGAACTCTCCACTCAAAAGACATAGAATGGCCAGGCGGATTAAGAAACTAAACCCAACTGTATACTGCCTACAAGAAACCCACCTCACCTGTAAAGACTCACACAGACTAATAGTAAAAGGATGGAAAAAAATATACCACACACATGGAAACCAAAAACGAGCAGGAGTAACTATACTTATATCAGATAAAATAGACTTTACAACAAAAACTATAAAAAGAGACAAAGAAGGCCATTATATAATGATAAAGGGATCTATCCACCAAAAAGACATAACAATTGTAAATATATATGCTGCCAATATTGGTGCACCCAGCTATGTAAAGCAAACATAATGACACGTAAGGAGAGAGAGAGACCTAAATACAATGATAGTTGGGGACCTGAATGTCACTCTGTCTGCATTGGACAGATCATCTAGGCAAGAAATCAACAGAGAAACAGGATTTAAATGCACTTTAGACCAATTTGACTTGATGGACATACACTGAACATTTCATTCAACAACTAGAGAATATACATTCTTCATATCAGCACATGAATCATTCTCCAGGATAGACCACATATTAGGTCACAAATCAAGTCTCAGTAAATTTAAAAGCATTGAAATTATTTCAAACATCTTCTCAGATCACAATGGACTAAAATTAGAAATCAATAACAAGTGGAACTTTAGAAACATACAAATACATGGAAATTAAACAACATGCTCCTGAACGACCCATGGGTCAAATAAGAAATCAAACAGGAAAACCTCTTTTTTTTTTTTAATGGTATAAACAAACTGACACACTGATACTTTGTGTGTATTGCAGGGGGCAGGCTGTAGAGCAAATACATAGAAACTTTGATGGTTATGCTCTGAATACAGCCTTCATTCCAAGAAGAGGAATATTTTCTGATGGTAGGGAGAGGCTGTGGTGAGGATGGAAGTGGTGGGGGCCATTGTATAGCTTTCATAGGCTGAGGACATGACCTGCGAGCTCTTCTGAGTGCTTTGCTCACATTCTTAGTTACTCATTTGATCTTCAGAAACATGAGGGACAACAAAATTACAGATGAGAAAACTGATATGCAAAGAGATATGTAATGTGCCCAAGTGGAAGCTGGCATTCGAATGCAGTGCAGTGCTGTTCACCATGTACATTAACTGTTCTGGGGACAGGAATATATTTTAATTAGGTGAAAATACTATAGAAGGCATGATCCTTATAATCTGTTTTAAATCTTCACCTCGCCGTATGCATTGTTACCTGTGCATAGGTGTTTACAGGGAGCCCGTTACCCTCTCTCTCTCCCCCACCCTCATCCCGTCACTTATCTGGACTTGAACTTAGTGTCACCCTTGGCTCCTTTCCTCTCCCCTCATCCCTACTGCCTGCTTCTGTCGATTCTACCTCCAGAGTAGTCTGTCCACCTTCTCCTTCCCCTCTCTTCATCTTACTTCCTGACTAGGCAGCCCCACTCCAGGATTTCTTCATCTATAATCATTCTCTGTCTTACAGCCAGAGCTACCATCTTAAAGTACAGCTAGATCATGTCCCTTTCCCAGTCAAAGTCGTTTTGTATATTGGCATAGCAGTTTGGATTTAATAAAACACTTTTCCGTACATTACACTCACAGGAACTCTGAGAAATATGTCACTACCTCAGCTTTATAAATGAAGTAACTGAAGCCTAAAGGGTTAACTGAATGACTAGCCCATGGTCATAGGGCTAGTAAATAATGGAACTGTTCTTTTCTTCTAACCCCTTAGGAACCCTCAATGTCTGTAGTCTAAACTCCTACCTTGGCCTTGAAATTCTGTAAGTGGCCCCAAATTTTCGTGATTTCCTGGTGTTCTCTCACTACAGCATATACCTAAGGAGCTGCACAAGGAAATTAGCTACTCTAGAGCCTCTGAACATTTGCTCCTGAGATTTCTTTTGCCTTCTTCCTCAGGCAAATTTGTATCCACTGCCCAAGACTTAGATTGTGCCTCCTCTGCCACGCTGGCCTACGAGATTTCACCGAGGAAAAAGTGACCCTGTTTAGTCAGTCAGTGCCTCAGGCAAACAGCGCTCTCCATTTGGAGGTCTCTCCCAGGAGGGAGCCTGCCACAGACTATCCCTCTTCCCTCGACTGTTTCTTCCTTCTCCTTTACTGCCTGGCAGGGCACCTCTCATTTCCTATTTTTGCTAAAATCATGTCTTACATCTCAAGAGAATTTTATAGCAGGGGTCATATTTTATTTATCTCATTATCACATTAGAACTTGGCCCTTAGTGGGAACTTCTTTGTTGATTTAATGACCTTAAGACTGTATATAATAAACTCAAATGTGTCCTTCTCCTGTGAGGCTTGTTTGGAGGGCCTGAGCCTGCTTGCTTTGCAGCCATGCCTGGCACCGTCTTTCCTATGCCTCAGTTACTTTTATGTAACAGATGATATATCATAGTGAGTGTGTCCCTACTTCTCTCCTACAGAATTCAAGCTTCTGATGGCAGGTTCTAAGTCTTTTTCATTTTTATGTTTCTTACAGCATTTACCACAGGACTAAGCACATTGAAGAGGCTTGTTAAATACATTTAATAAGGAGTTTTATTTTTTAACTTTCTTTTTAAAAAATTAACGTGTTTATTTATTTGTTAAGGTCTTTTTTTACTCTTTTCTGCCTTGTTGAATTTTTATCATTCAGACGGAAAACTTGCTTCTGAAATAATACAAAACATCAGTATAATTGTATCTGATTTTTAAACAGTTCATATTTGAAAGTACTAGAGTGTGTTTATGTGCGCAAAGTGATAAGACAATTTCCAGGTAAAATTCTTGCTGTTTTTGTGTTCCTTTATGTTTATTATGGGATCATATTATGGTAATGTGTTTTGGATTTTTAAAAAAATGGCATGTGAGTCACTATGTTGTGAAGGGAGCCATGATTTTGCGGGAAGACAGGCTAGGGCTCAGATTCTAGTTTTAGCATGTGCTGTGTGGGAAACCCTCTCCTGGCCTCTTTCCTTACCTGTTAAGTGAAGATTATATACTGCTTAGCTTAGTGGGCTGTTGTGAAGATCAAACAAGTTTGTGGTGTTCGTAAAGTGTTTACCTTAGTCAATTCTCAGTAAATACTCACTATGATACTGTTATTAGAAACACTGACACTTTACTGAGTTCATGTGCTATACACATGTGCTTGAAAATGAGAACATTTCCCTTTAATTTCTGGAATGCCAGGGTGATGACATCTGTACCTAGGATAATTTTTCATGTCATCCACCTTATTGTGGATGCCTATGGAAAAAGCCCTTCAATTTTAAGGTATTGTTCTCTTTAATTTAGTAACAAGACATAAAACATTAAGTATACAAAATAGGTGGTTATGGTGCATGGATTTGTTACCTGCTTTTGGTTGCAAATAACTGATATCTGTCTGAATCTGGCTTTAATGATAAGAAAATTTATCATCTCACAGAACAGGGAGATCAAGCCATAGCTTTTAGTTATTTTTTCTCCCTTTATTTTTCTACTGTCAATGTCAGCTTGTTCAAAAAGTTTGCTCCTTGTCTCAAAATGTCCATTAGTCCTGATGAGGGCTTCATGCTTCCTGGCTTATAATCACTGAGAAAGAGAGTGAAAAAGGAAGGGAGAGAGAAAAGAAAGAAAGGGAATGAAAAAGAGAGGGATGGAGATATCTTCCCTCAAGAGGGATTCTTTCTTTTCTTTAATCTGGTTGAACCAATTTAGGTGAACTATATAACTTTAGACCAAGAATTGCCAAAAAATACTATGCATCACTTTATTTAAACTAGTCAAGAAACCCCTCTAGACTTTTGAAAGGTTGGGTAACTGAAACAAATCAGAGCTCTATGAAGAAAGAGAAAGGGGGTGATGCTGACGGATGTGGGGAGGTAACCAACAGTGTCCTCTACAGATAATAACTTAAATCTTAATTTTTTCATCTGATTTTTACCACAGAAATTTGGATCAGGTTTCTAGTATAACAACTTTTGGCTTATATGCATAAAATTGAGTCTCTTAGAATTGTGATTTCTTTGTGCCTTGTTTTCTCATGCAGGGATAACAAAACTGACCTTTCAGGTTTTTCAGATGATTAAAAAAAAATCCATTCATGGCCCAGTTCCAGGTACATAATATAGGCTTGCTTTGAGCAGTTGCTGTTTTCCTATTTTCTTGGTCAGAGTTTCTTAATTTTATTTTTGTTTCACCTGTACTTCCATTTTCCATTTCCAAATT
Source organism: Cynocephalus volans (assembly GCF_027409185.1). Lineage (NCBI taxonomy): Eukaryota > Metazoa > Chordata > Mammalia > Dermoptera > Cynocephalidae > Cynocephalus > Cynocephalus volans. The sequence goes on from NC_084468.1 coordinate 17,529,182, forward strand.
TTTACATTATGAATACACATGTACCTTATCATCTCATCCAAGGATAACCTCATGAAGGTGGTTTTTTTGTTTGTTTGTTTGTTTTTGTTTTTTTCCCCCCCACATAATGCTTTACATTTTGTAAACTCTATGATCATGCAATCTTATATGGTCTTCACAGAAACTCTGTGATACTGATACTATTTGTGGTATTTTACAGATCTCTATCTGCCTCCTCTTCTAAAATTTGAGCTTCATGAGGAGAGACTCTGTTTTGTTCACTGTTGTATCCTTAGTATCCAAAACTCTCTTAGTTGCTGACATGGCACTGAAGATATAAACCTGCATTCTTAGTGGGCCACTGAGAACTGCACACATTACTCCTCTCTCTACTGCTTCATCCTGCTTCCTTTACTCTCCTGTCTTCCTCTGTGCTCCTGCTGCATAGGCGTATCCACTCCCCAGTGTATGCCACACTCTTCCCCTCCACAGGGCCTTTGCATATGCACATTCCTTGGACCATATCTGCAGAACTGCTTGTTCTGTCTGGTCATCTCCCTGCTGCCTCTCTACACCTGGCCATTGTCCTGTATCTCTGGTTCACTCTGTTTAGATCCTTCGTTTTCCAGTTTGAACATCACTTACTCCAGGAAGCCTTCCCTGATCCTTCAGGTTTAATCATGTTCTCTTAACACATTTCTACAGTATAAGGATACTTTCCTCAACTATTTTTAAATCATGTGTATTTGTGTGTGATTATTTATGAATTTTCTTTCATTACTAGAGCTTGAAAACAGGGGATAGGTTTTCACTCATTATTGCTTCCCTAATGCTTGGCCAGTGTCTGCATATGCTAGTGGCTCAATGAATATGCATTGAATGAATGCCAGCCTACCATGTTTTCTTCACCAATTTATGCTTCTGCTTCGCAGAAGAGAGGTTAGTGTTTGTATTAGTTCCTTATATTTTCGTGTGTCTTTTCGCATAATAACCTGTACACTAGAAAATTTTAAAGTCTGCAAGGTCAGATACTATGTCCGTAGCTCACATTCTTACCCCATTTTCTTCTCTTACTTTAGGGCTTAGCTTAGAATTCATTTTCACTGGCCTTCACATCACTCAAGGCTAGATTAGGTGACGCTGGTCTGTGTGGCCCAGAACCCTGTTAATGTGGTCATTAGACATCTATTTTGCATTGAGCTTAAAAGTGACACTGAATCTAGTTTGAGGTGTTTGCCCACTACCTAGCACATTGCCTGGCATGGTAGGCACCAGAGATAATTTCCAAAATGCATAAACACATGAATGCATGTCTTTCACTTGTATGATATTCCCCAGATATCTAAATCATTCCTGGAAAAGCATGTAGTAAATAGTTGTAATTTAATTCAGCCTCTTCAGTGTGGTATGCACATTCTTCAAGTGCTGCTGAAGATAATCTCCTTTCTCATGATCTTATAATCGGGGTGGAGATTGGACACTGCATATGAGTGCTTGGCTGAGGGAGGGGAATGGGGCTGCAGCCCGGCCTGCCCTCTGCTCATTATGCTATGTCTGTTCCTGAGAGACATCCTATAAAATGTATTCGCAGAGATGCCATGTGTAATAGCGCAGCCCTAGATGTCAGAAGAAAGTGTTAGGATTTTCTATTTAAATTTTCTCTCACCATTGAAAAATCTCTACTATTATTGATATTTTAAATATATATAGTATATTGGTACAGTGATACTAATTTATACATACATAAATAAGTTATAAATGATGAGGGCATATGCTTAAAAAAGTATACTGATGCCATGACACATGATCAAAATAATTATGAAGAACTTTCATTATTTAATTTATAACTTCAATGCCATAGTAGTTTCCAAAAATAATTTGCAACTTATCTCATTTTCAGATGTCTTAAGAAGGGGATGAGTGAGCTCAGGGTAAAGACATCCTGGAGGTCCCGTTCACCACTGTGTGTTTGTGTATGCATGTGTGTGTGTGTGTGTGTGTGGTGTATGTATATCAGTCATTTCTGTGCATGTGCTGAAGAGGAGAATGAATGGACTATGGTTAAGATTTGTCTTCAGGCTTGGTTCAAATCCATCCCAATGCAGTCATTTTTGGGGAAAGGAGATACACTAATTTCAAGATTCATTAGCTACTTTCCCTTTAGATGAGTAGATTATGATGAATCTTCATTTCCCCATTCATTGGTATACTCTAAATCGTTAGATATAAAACAACTATTTCATTTCTTCTCTGCCTCCGAGGTATGAAAAATGAATTGTAGGTTTCTGATCACAAAGTAGGCACATATGGTTGAAATGAGAATATCTTAATTAGAATCATGGTGTAGCCCTTTCCTAAATGTGTGACTTTGGATAAAATAATTAACCAGTCTGAGCTTCAGGGTTTTTTTTCTCTGTAAAATGAAAATAGTATTATTTCATTAAATTCACAGATTTGTTATAAGAAATAAATGAAAATATGTGAAACACAGCTGGCATAGTACCAAGTAGACAGTGTTTATAGAATTTTGGGGGGTTTTTGAACTGCAGAATTCTTTTTCTTGTTTATTTGTAGTGGTAAAATCACAGCTGTTTGTGTGAAGTCTTATGTGATAGTTACTTAAAACTAAGTTTATTTCTTCTCTATGTTAAACTGGTCAAAATATGGCTATTTGGTTAGATGATTGGTTAATGAACTTAAGTGTTTTTTAAGGAATGACAGCCTTCTAGCCTCAGCCTTCTTTTATTTTTGGTCCATTCCAAGCAGCCGGTTGAGTAATGATACAGTGATAGGGCTTCCAACAGTGGCCTGAATAATTTTGAATCGTACGGGTGCTATAGAGCTCTAGAGTAAAAATCATTTTTGACTGCGATGTCTGGGGAGGCAATGAGATTTCATGATGAGTGGATTTCTGTAGTTTCCAAAAGCATGTGAGGGGGACAAAAAGCATCCACATAGAGAGAATGACATTGGTTGAAACAGTTAAAAGGTATGTCCATTGACTAAGAAAAAGCTAATGTATTTGCAGTAGTGGATTAAAGAGAGAGAATCTACTCAAAGCTACTTTAAAGGCTGTGAGATGCCAGACTAAAATCTGCATTCAGACTTTATTTTCTAGGCAGGGATGATCTGATAAAAATAATTCTCTGGGAAGATTATGACTATGAATGAAAGTAAAAGGAGACTTGAAACCTAGAGATCAGTTTAAAAAATAATGCCATGATCCAAAGTCATGATTCAGGGAGATACTGTTAGGAAAAGAGGAAGAACATATGAAGAGATATTTGCAGTGAAATGACATAGCTGTTGGGTTGTATGATGGTTTTAGGTAGAGAGAAAGATTTTAAATTTTAAATAAAGCCTGTATGAACAGCAAAGCAAGCCGATTCCCTTAGTGTTTTGATTGAGATACTAATGGTCATCAAGTGAAGTTCTTAACCTATCATAGCGTGAAATATAATCACGAAAGGAGAAGAACTATTGCTCTTTCGGGGTTTGGAATCACTGTTCAGCTTTCTTCCTGATACCGCTTCCCCTGTTGTTATTAGAAGAACCAGTGGCATAGATGTATTAATGGAGTCTTTATTTTTTATATTAGAATGAAAAGATTATGTATTTCCTATACTGGAAAGGACCTTAGAGACTTAGGTGAAGAAACAGGTGCCAGAGATGTTATGAGTTGCCCACGGTTGTCCAGCTCATGAAGGAAGACTCTTCACTGTGGTTCAGGTCTCCTAAGACTCCGTGCTGCCTGGTCTCCACCTGGTGCAAAGACACTCATCCCTTTTCTTTTCTTTTTCTTTCCATTTTATACTGTTTGCATTTGTCGTTATTTAAAGACATTCCCTGAAATACACAGAACCGTACATAATGCTTATCATTTTTGTTTGTGTGTTTTTGTCTTTAGAAAATACCCACATGTCAAGGGTGGTATCCTGGGCTCTGTGTAAAGCCAGGCAAGTATACAAAGGCCTTAGCTTCCACCGTGTCTCACGTTTCATGCACTGAGGTTTGTGTCCTAAAGTCACTAGAGTAAATAGTGAAGTATCAATTTTTCCTCGTAAATTCTCTAGTTACACTTAGAAGGTTTTTGTTGTTTTGTTGTGTTTTATTTCTAATTTTCGCTAATAGTTTTGGTTCTAAGGAAAGAAGAAGAAATTCACACATTTTGTTTGCCTAACACTTTTGCAAGAAGCTGTGTATGGATTTTGAATTTATTCATGTAAAATTCTTTTAAGAAGGAACTATTACATAGTCTATGGATGAGAAAACTGAAAATTGACTAGTCTAGCTAATAAAAGGTAGAGAGCCATGATTGGAATTTATGTCTTTACAGGTACATCCTCTCATGTTGAGAAGTGACATTGTAGTAGTGACAATAGCAAGTTGAAGGACATTCAGAGAAAAGCAAGGAGGGCATTAAAAGGTCAAAAGGGTATATATATTATGAGAATCGGATGAAGAAATTTGAGATGTTTGGAAGAAAGAGATAACTGAGGTGCTATTAATCAAATGTTTAAAACATCTGTGGTGTTATCCTTTCAAAGAAAAATCAAAGGCTAGATAGCTTAAAACACCATTGGGGGTGGCTGTTTACCTTACAAGACCTGTGTAGACGGTTTTGAGCCAGTTGTCCAGCACTACTCCACTGTTGGAAGATTACACAAGAGCCCTGTCTTAACGTTTCTCATTTTAATTTTTCTGCCACTTGAGTCCATTTAGTAGTGAATTTGATACAAAATAACAATATATGATATAGATTAATCAGAATTCCCATGTTTGAAGCAAGGATAAGGCATCTCCTACTCTTGAAAGCTTCCCAAGGACTCTGAAACACTGTGTCCCCAATAATCTTAATTTAAAAACCTCTGGGGGAAAGGATTTCCAATTTCCACTTCTATGGAAATATATTAATTTAACTTTAATTTGGACAAGATCAGTTTGCTCTATGAACTTTTGGTTTGCCCATGACTTTTGGGGAAAATCCCACTTGGGTGTGTACTTGGGCAGAAGACCATTGGCTATCTTCTTCTTCTTCTTTTTTTTTTTTTTTTTTTTTTTTTGGCAGCTGGCTGGTATGGGAGTCCGAACCCTTGACCTTGGTGTTATTACACTGTGCTCTAGCCAACTGAGCTAACCGAACAGCTATCTTAATAGCCAGATAACTCAACTCAACTTGTTTAATGCCAATTCAAACCAGTCCCTGCTGCATCCCCTCAAAAGTTATTCCAGCTGCCCGAGAAGCTATTTAACCGAATAAAGTGAAAGAAAACAAAACAACTCATATTATTTTCAGGATTTTAAGGAGATATCTTCAAAGATCCTTTCTGTGCATGATGGTCTTTCTCTTCTAAAAATCTTAAATCTATACTCAGTTGAGAAGTCATAATTATAAGGAAATCTTAAACTTACAGACTTGACTTTTCTTAGACCACTTTTAAAAAGAAAAGTAAGAAAAAAAAAAGGAAGTACAGATATTATTAAATAAAGTATTACCAGAGTTATGTGCTCAAATTATCATGTTCTTTGCTACAAAATGCTCTGGAAGAGACTTTTTTTGCACTTTATTTGTACGATGGGCTATGTCATATGTGAAATCTATTCAATCCAAGAAAATGTCCTGGAGGCAGAAGTATGTTCAGACAAGTTTTCTATCAATTGTTGTCCACTGAACTTTTGCATACTGTAAATATTCGAGAAGAAGTAAGAAACTTAACTAATGCCCATTTATAACTCTTTTTGCTATTGCTTATGAGAATAAAGTGGTTAAGCAGTTTATATTCTATTTCTTTCCATATATAGATATTTGTCAACTTATTGCCGATTTTATTATTACAACCATCTTATAAGAATATCAGATGTTGGGGGGAAAAAAAGATGTGGAGAACAGAATGTTGCCATTAAATAAAGAGAATAAAACCAAAAATAAACCAATGACGTGAACTGGAAACGAGCTTAAAAATGTAATTTTTTCGATGTACAAAAGTTACCATGGTATTGCCTTTCCTTTTGTGTCTGCTGGTGATTTAATTTAATAGTTTTAGAAAATGTGTCTATTGCTGTGTTTAAAAATTCTAATTACAGCAATTGATTAAGAAGTTTCCAAGTACAAAGGGTATTTGTAGAGAACCTGTAAGACTGACAAGTGATTGACAGGTAAACAACCCAGTGTGCCCTTATATTTCATTTAGTGATGCTAGACTATAGATTCTACCAAGCCTCAGGAAATAACCACCTTCAAATTTTTGTTAAATGCTTATCTTTGTGGATGTAAACAGTATTGGGCATTAGTTTCCTAAGTGTGCCGCTTTCTTTTGGGCTGCCGCACCAACCTTACTCATGTGGCAAAATATCTGTGAAATGAACAAATGGTACTTTCTTCCTTCAGTGTGTTTACCTGAAATTAAACTCTGAAAAGCAAAGCAAAGTGCAGATTTCATTAAATAGATTGAAATTATCTAAAAGTGAGTGAAAGGGATAGCATTTCTAACTTGAAATGTTCTGTTTATGACTTACCAGTTCCAGTGTGAAATTGCCCTTTCTTCTCTAATGCAAAGGCTGACAGCTTAGCATGTACACACACATTATGTTATATGCAATCAGAAGCTCTTGAAATTGTCCTTGAATGTGGTATATTGTTAATATGTCTTGATTTTCAGAGTGCCATTTTTTCTCTTTCTCTTGGACCCAGGTTTCTTTTTCTATTTCTTTACAAAGTAGTTTTCTTAATTCATATGCATTTCTTACTACACTTCTTAGTCCTTGTTTTTTAAAAAATCTTTATAACAGTCCTCTTTAATAAAATATTTTGAAGTAGTTAATGAAAATAAATGAGTGCTGTCATAAATGATGATTCTTTAAAAAGTTTCATACATTTAATATTAAATTCAAAATTAGAGGTTTTACCTGATGTGAAACTTTAGGTTTTCCTGAATTTTAAAATTTGGAAGAAAGTCTTCTGTTTGTAACCATTTTATATTTCTAAGATGTCCTAATGATTGCCTTAGAGTCCAGAGGCACAATGTTCTTTCCCCACCCCACCCCCTTCAACTTGGATATTTTGAATGAGCTTTGCCAGGAGATGACGAGTCATTCCAGATAAATGAGAAACCAAGTACAGTAAAATCTGTGTTCTCTAATGAGCAAAATCTAGAAAACCACATTTTTGAGATTCCCCAGGCAAAATTGTCAATCTAATAAATGTCAATAGGCTAACTGAAATAGGGCAGGGTGACTCTGGTGGAATGACAGTAAGTGTGTTTGAGATTTATTATGTGTTCTTTCTGCTAATTTAGGAAAATTTCATAAGGTTTTTACAAACAAAAATGGTATACCTGTGTAAATCATGGCATTTTTGTTCCTTTGCTGTACTATAAAGGAAAAGTGGGAGGTAAGAAAGGGAGATCAACATGAATTAACTCTGAGTTAATTGTAACTGGTATTCTGTCTTCATAATATATCTCATAACAATTTTTTTTTATATCAGTGTATTCCAAATGTTTGTGAGCTATTTAGAACTTGGAACATGTTTTCCCGTAGAAACAATGTTGTAAATATTGGTTCAGTTCCCAGGCCAGTGTCCACAGCCTATTTAATCCATACGTATCTAAAAGACAGTACTAGTGTTTGCTTGATGCCGGGTCCTAAAGACATATGTGCAAGAAAGAGCACAGGGATGGGTATTTTCTGTTTGTTTTATGGAAAGGAAATGATCCTATAGGAATTTTCAGAAGAAACTAATTTTGATATTTTTCCCTTTCTTTTGTGCTTCTTATTCAGTGGTCCCAGAGGCCTCCTGTGGACCCATGGGGAAAGCAGGACCCGCAAGTTACTATTTAACCTACTGTTTGTTTTATTTTATTTTTCACTGACAAATAATAATCATATATATTTATGGAGTACACAGAGATATTTTGATACATGTATACATTGTAGAATGATCAAATCAGAGTAATTAACATATTCATTACTTCAAATACTTATCATTTCTTTGTAGTGAGAACATTTAAAATTCTCTTTTAGCTATTTTGAAATATAGTACATTATTACTAACTGCAGTGACTTAGCTGTGCAATAGGACTCCAGAATTTATGCCTCCTATCTATCTGAAACTTTGTACCTGTTGACCAACATCTTCCCTTTCCCCGTCCACTCCCCACCCACTCTCTGATAACCACCATTCTGTTATTTACTTGTATGAGTTTGACTTTTTAAAATTCTACATGTCTTTGAGATCATATGGTATTTTTCTCTCTGTGCCTGGCTTATTTCACTTAACATAATGTCTTCTAGGTTCATTCATGTTGTCACAAATGACCGAATTTCCTGTGTTTGTTTTTAAGGCTGAATAGTATTCCATTGTGTATATATACACCACACTTTTTAAATCCATTCATCTGTTAATGGACACTTAGATTGTTTCCATATATTGGCTCCTTAAAAGGAACCCAGTCTGCTTCAACGAATTTCTGTAGGTTAGGTCCTTTTTACCTTATCGCTCTGGACTGACTGATAAGGCTTATTAACCTCAACATTTTAAATAACCCAAATTTAAGAAAAGTAACAAGATAAAGTTAAAAAATATTTATGAAGAATGAAAAAAAGACAATTAGACAAAAACATCTCCATGTGTTGCTGAAGGTTTAAGAAAGTCTTGGGACTTACTTGTGATTTTTGATTTCTTTCCTTTCTTCCCCCTTCAAAGTGCCTCATTTCCATAAAATCTTTGCAGTTTTTCGCATTAGCCCTTGTAGTGATGGTGGTAGAGCCTTTGTTGATAAGTTAATAATAGTGAGCTCTTTGAAAATTAGAGATTGTAAGTTTATTGCATTATTTTTTCAATAGCTGTAAAAGTACTATTATTCGTAGTTGAAATTTGACATTTATCTCAGTGACGGCATTACTTGTTATGTTTTCCCTACTATCCCCATAGACATAAGTGAGTAGGGATTGTATCATTTTCTTTGCTCTTTACTAATTCCTCCTCTTGACACACCAATTGTTCTCAGAACTGCGAGGACCCGCATGTTAAAGACAACCCAAGGAATGACTACATGATAACGTAGCTATTTCTTAAGAGGACATATAGCGCTTGTATTGCTTTGAGCAACAAGAATGTACAGACTTTTAAAAAGTTCTTTACAATACATTTGTATCCCAAGAAGGGTAAAACAGATTTTTATTAGCAGACATTATCTCAAGCCACCATTTTATTGGAGGAGTTACTATTTTACATTGTTGTACTCTTGCTTCAAAGGATGCCATGTTTTTTCAATGAGGAAGGAAAACAGCAATATTCATGAGATTATATACCTTATTTGGACATTTTATCTATTTCATTAAATTGAAAATTAATTTGTTTTCTTCACTATATGCTGATTTTCATAATTTCTTTTTGTCTAGAAAAAAGTAAAATATAGCCGAACATAAATTTCTAATGTAGCTATAGGTCTGTAATTTTGTTCACATTGTTCATTTTGCTTTTTTTTTTTTTAAGATCTGTGATGTGATGGTCAAAAAATGTGAACTTTTCAGGCCCAACAGGGGGAGCCAATTCCATGCTGTATTGAGGTTCCCTGGCATTATTACAGCTGCCCATCTGTCAAAGCCAAAATGCTTTCTCTTTGCCTTGACTGTCCACAAGACCCCATAACAGATCCTCTTCATGAACAACGATGCCGTATTTTACACTAATTATCTTTTAATAAGTAATATTAAATTTATTTATCTATTGCGGTCATGCCTAAGAAAGTCTGAAATAGGGTCATTGTTTTCAAATGTTTGATATTTTTATTCAAGGTAAAGATGATCTTATAAACATAGCATTTTTATAATAATAATAAATGTAGAAAATATAGACCATTTGAATGCTCATAAAAATCTTTTAGATACAGTATATTATGATTTGTTTAACTATGGAAATATCTCTTTTCTGCTTTTTAAACTAATCAAATTTATAAAATAATTAAAATCACATGACTCTAGTATATGGGTTTTTATAAAAACCGCATAGCTTTCCTTTTTAAAAATAAAGATTTTCAACTAAATTCAAGGTCTGCCACAACAAATCATTTAAGGTGGTATAGAATTTCCATAATTGTTTCATTTTGTGTTCTATTCTCAGCAAAGAAAGTGGAGTGGTTTTACTTATTTGAATTATGTACAGTGTATTTTGTCAGAAGACATTCTCAGAGATTGTAAATAATTTCAGTCTTATATTTACATTCATCTTGACAAGGGTCAAGGAATTATATTGTGCAAGGACATTTGTTTGTTTTCACAGTTTCGAATACATGAAATTTTATAATTTCTGTACAATTATCATTTTAAAACCTGACTTCCCTAAGTAGCTACATTTCTGTATATCCTCAGTTATAATATGTGATGAATGCATATGAGTTGTCTCACACACATGTAGACATGTGCAGACACACACACTCATAAATACACACCTATCCTCTTGTTCTTAAATATAACAAAACTTGGGTATTTATTTCTTGTATATTTAATGACTAACATGGTAATGGACATATATTGTATGTTAAATAAGTAGTCAATGATTTATTACTTATTTTAAATTTCAGAGAAGGAAGTTTCCAGCTTACTGCTTGATTTTAGCAAAAGATGAAATATATTTTGTTCTGTGGAACTTTTTCTTTTTTTTTTTTTAACTAAGCTTCTGCTAGAGCTTTATTGGATTATGATTATGTCTCTAGGAGCTTAAAATACAGTAGCACTTAGTCTTTGTAGTATCTCAACATATAGTAGGGTGTTTGCTATCTGGTAGATACTTCGTGAAAGTTGGATAAATGAATGAATGAATGAATGAATGAATGAATGGTGAATTCTTACTGGCTATGAGCCCCTGAACAGTATGCATACCCGTTTTCTCATACATGAAATTAGATGCCAATGCCCTGTTTTGCTCATAGGCTTAATGAGCAAATCAAATGAGGCATGGAAGAGCTTTAAAAATTATAAATATTTCATAATTGTGAATTATGAATAATGATAACAATACATTTTCATAATTCAGAATACTGACTATTTTGGATATATCTTTACTACCATCTTATGAAAGAGGCAAGCATATTGTTGCCTATTTGAAAGTTTATATATGAAAATGTCTCCTTTTTGAAATGTTGCAGTAAATCATGCTGATGGGAACGGCAAGATAGATCCATGTTTGCTAAAATTAGAACCCTGTTATAGCCAATGACCCTTTTGTTCTTCAAGTTTCAGAGTGTCATTTTGCGCCAATGGCCAGGCATTAATGGGGCATACTAACTCTATTGTACGTGCTGCTTAAGTAGCATGAGTTCCAGTCTCCCTGCTTTAAATTGAAGTGCTATGTAGCTAAGTTCTCATGTCATGAATTCTAATTCCCTAGAAAACCTAAGGAAGGAAACTCTATTGTAATATTTCTCAAATGACATTTCTTTTACATTGACAATAGTATTTTGATTAAAGAAATATTAATAGGAGATGATGTATTTTCATTTGTAAATAAGAATTGAGATTAAAAACATGTTTAAAAAGATCACATTAGAATAATTCTACCCCTCATGAGAAAAGTTGTCTTGACAACAGTACCATTTATAATTAGAAATGATGAATATTTTATTTCTCAAAGGAAATTCTCCCTAAGTATGCCAGATAGTGATCAGGCTATAAATGTTCATCAGGCTCAATAATTTCTGGTGGAAAAAATACACTGACTATCAACTTTTTGGCTCAATAATAATCAGGCCTTACATTTTATTATATAAAGAAATGATTTTCATATACATTTCTTACTAGTATTTTGTGAGATAAGAAAAACAGATATTGTTGACCTCATTTTACAGAAAGAGTACGTATCTAATAAGTGGCAAAAATAGAACTAGAGAAGTGAAGATTAGTTTTTTCTTTTCATCATTTTGCCAAAGAGTGCAGAAGCCTGTGACACATTTCAGAGTTGTGCTTTCACTCCTGTTGTGATCTGTTTTTTCATATCCCAGAATTTGTATTTATCTCAGTTTGTAATATTTTCTTTATCTATGAATGAAAAAATAGCTAAAATTAAAGTATTCGATCCAACTTCTAATCTTTCTTGAGTATTCATGATTTATTTATTTATTTTTTATTTATTTTTTTTTTGTCGTTTTTTTTTTTCATGACCGGCACTCAGCCAGTGAGTGCACCGGTCATTCCTATATAGGATCGGAACCCGCGGCGGGAGTGTCGCCGCGCTCCCAGCGCCGACTCTACCGAGTGCGCCACAGGCTCGGCCCAAGTATTCATGATTTAAATAAATGACTATTTAAATTAAAAGATTCAAATTTCATTTTGTATAATCATTTATTATATCAGCCATCAAACGTTTATCTACTGTCTATTACATGCCAGGCAATGTGGGATGATCAAGTTAAACAAAACACAGCTACTATGGGAGGGATGGAAGGACACATCTATACAAAGCAGTGACCAGCCTTTAGAAATTGAAATTGCTGCATGATGTCAGAGAACAGAACATTCTCTCCCAGATGAAGGCTTCATGAGGGCTATGGGAGAGGTGGCACTTGAGGTGTGTGTCATGAAAAAGGGGACGTATTTGTGGATGGAGGTTAAAGTGAGGGTGTAACATCCACTAGAGGAAATGACATTTGCAATCCAATGTGGTCAGGGAGCAAGAGAGGCGAGCAAGAGAGCGGGGGTATGATGCAATGTTAAGTGGATCCTGACTCTAGAAGGCCTTGATGCAATTTTAAAGCAGACATTTATCATCCAGTAAAGTTGGTTACGATGAATTCAGTGGCTTAATGAATTACATAACTTTTTATCTGATTATATGTGACATGGAGCTTTCATGATATCAATTTACATTGTGTCCTCACATATATGTCTGTGTTAAAAACCATTCACCTAATAAAATCTTATAGCTACATTATAATTTAAGCTTAATAATAGACATATTTTATCATTAATTCAATTATTTTAGTACTTTTGAAAATTTCAATGACTGTATCATCATGGTGATTTCAAAGTTAAAGTAGTATTATATGGAATGCTCTAGTTTTATACAATGTAAGACTTACTTTAATACAGGTTCACTGTTTGGATTCTATTCATAAAAGAATAGAATTCAGTTCGAGATTTCCAGTGGCTGGATTTAGAGAGCCACTGTCAGTGCCCTTGGAAGTCACATGTTTTGCTTATTATGAGGCTTGAAGTAAGAATTGAACCAAAATGTAGTGGTTCTTTCTATTTACATTTCAATTACTACTTTTCTTTTCTTTTCTTCTTTTCTTTTTTATTGAAGAGGAATTTCTTTATTAGCCTCTGTTTGTCATTAGAGCCCATTTCATCTTGGTGAAACTATGAGGTCTTAAATTCAGTATGTAATTACAAGTGTGATATTTTTATTTTGAAGATAATGTATGAAAGACAGTACATTTTATAGAAATGAAAGAAAGATGCCACTTTCTCTCTTCCTTTTCCTCCCATGTACTAAGCTCTGTGTTAGTAGAAAATACCAAGTTGTGTGACCGTGAACATGGTGTCCTCATGGAGTCCACAGTCCACTGGATGGATGAACACTCAAACACCGGAGAAATATCATCGGTACTAAGCTAGAGGTATGACCACAGTCTGTGTAGGCACATGTGTGTGATTCATTCCTTCTGTCTGGAGGCCTTATGGAAAGGAACTTGAGTGTGGCTCTAAAAAGAAAATGACATGCTCTGTAGGCTGAGGACTGGGGAAGACCATTCCAGCTAGACGAAATGGCAGGAATAAAGACACAGACCTACAACGGAGATTGAGGGTAAGTTGAGGGAGTGATAGGAGATGAAGCTGGAAAGTCTGGCTGGAGGGACCTTAAATGAGGTGCGGCAGAGTCTGAATCTTATCTGCTAGGCTGGGAAAACCATGGAAAATGTTTAAGCAGTGTATAACACTGAAATCTGTAAGACAGAAAATAAATTACAATTTGAGGGTGAGTTTGAGGGACTGGAGACAGATTTCATTTTCCCCTGCAGAGTTTTAGCTATGACTGCACAGGAAGTGTTTTGTACAGTATCAGACTTGTCACACACAGTTCTTATTATAGCGTTGAGTATCCCAAATCTGAAAATTTGAAATGCTCCAAAATTCAAAACTTTTTGAGTGCCATTATGACTCTCAAAGGAAATGTTCATTTTGGATTTTTGGACTTGGGATGCTCAATGGGAAAATATAATGCAAATATTACAAAATCCAAAAAAATCTGAAATCTGAAACACTTCTGGTCCCAAGCATTTCGGATAAGAGACACTCAACCTGTACAGTGTATTACTATATACTACTTCATACATGTGTATTAATTGAATGAATGCTACTATTCTTCCCCCTAATTCTAATTAAAAATCCAGGTACACAGTTTTTGTTGAAAAAAAAGAAAGGACGAAAATATGAAAGAGAGAAAAATAGGTGAAAGAGAACTAAAGATTAAACTATCAGGCAGTGAGAGTGGATAATATAGAATGTATCTGAGAAACAGGCCAAAGGAGAACTCAAAGCTACTTGGTCTTGAAGGAAGGAGAGGAACTGTGGAGACTGTTAGGTTGGCCCCAGTAAAACACACCTCCTCGTTTTCACGCCTTTGTGCAATTCCTTTCCTTGAATCTGAGCTAGGTCATGTGACTGGCATTGGATAATGAGGCATTATTAGCAAGTGAGATGCAAGCAGAGGCTTGATAAACACTTGCATATTGGGGATTGTCTGGTTGGAATGCTCGTGGTTACAGTGCACCTTCTTGGAACAGCTACCCTGCCATGAGGAAGCCCAAGAAGGGTTATAAAGAGGTCCCTGTGGAGGAAAGTGGAGATCTACAGCCAAGACCCCATCTATACTCCCAGCTGGTCTCAGCTGCCAGACCATTTCTCAACTTCCAGCCTCCCAGCACCCCAGCTACCCCATAAGAAGCTTAAAGACTTGCTGCTCAGACCACAGGATTTTAAAAGATAATGATTGGTGATTGTTATTTTAAGTCACTGAGTTTTGAGGTAGTTTGTGATGTAGAAATATATAACTCCAAAACGAATCAAGAATATTTTTAATATATGTTGGCTGAATTGGTCGGTGGGTTGTGACACCTTCATTTACCTAAAACCAAAGATGCAAGCGGAGTAGCCCTCTTGCTAGTATGGAAGACTCTGAACTCCTGAAAAGGGGAATAAATATTTTTACTGCATTTAGCATATAACAGGTGCTGAAAAAGTGTTTATTAAGTGCAGTAATAAAAACAAGCCGTAGTTAAGGTGATATAATGTATCTTTTGATCACTGATAGACTGAACACTTTCCAGGTGTCTTTCTTTTATTTTCACTTTTGGTTATTATAGATCCCTGTGACCTAACATACTGAGTGGTAACAGCAGGTGTAGACACACACACACACACACACACACACACACACACACACACACACACACATCTAAAAAAAAGAAAAAAACATGTTTGTTGAATTGGAACTGGTTAGATCACAACACATAGAAAAATAAAATTAAGTCCCATACCACCTGTTAAAAAACTGAAATTAAATATCTGTAACATAGGATAAGCCAGAATTATTCTTTTTATTACATTTAATCTAACCTATATAGATGCTATCTATGGGAAACCTCTCATTATACACACAACTTGTATAGTTGGGCAAGAAAGTTTGGATTACCACCAGAATGAGAGGCAAATGATGTATTTGGGGATTGGTTATTACTTCCTGATGAAAATCTGTAATTGAGCCATCCTATATAAGTTATGGAGTACACATAGAATTGCTTAAGTGAAAGCTGTGAGTTCCTCCTACCAAGTTTTGCATAGTACTTACATCTTCATTGCTATCAAAGTTGAATTTGGCCAAGAGACAAACCCTAGAAACTTTCTGGAAGAAAAGGGAGAAAAAAAGTAAAATGGTAGAATCGGTTAAATCATTAAAAAATGATGAAAGGAAAATTTTTTTCTTTTTTAGCGTTTGAAACTTAAAGCAGTAGGGGGCAGTAGAACATTTTGAGTATGGAACACAGAGAACGGGGCACTGGTCAGTGAAGAAAGACATAGGCATCTGTCAGGAAGTATTTTTTTGTTTTATTTTTAATACGAATGATTATCTTTGATCATTAAACGTAATTCCTGTTCTCACAATCCTGCAAGCTGGAGATAAATAGTCATACACAGTCAACATTAATATTAAATTAATATTTAGTTAATATAAAACAAAACCTACCCATTTAGAAAAAGAGCCTTGTACTCTTTTGTCAACTAAATCAGTAAATAGAATTTGCTTCCATGCACGATATATAATACTGACTTGTGTTTTAATTTCCTTTTCCTCTTCTGTATAAGTTTGTTTGGAAATCTTAAATAGGATAGAGGGACTGAAATTAGGAAGCATGAGAATTATAAGCCAGATATCAAATTGAGTATTTAGTTTTCAATTGGGTTTCTCTCTCCTGCAATTTGAGGTCTTTATTCCACTGCACTTTCTCGTGCTTTTTATGTTTTAATAGGTCCAGTCAAACCAGTCTTCCTTCCCAGAGAAATCCTTTGCTCTGCTGCCTCTGTGCCTTTGCTCATACTGTACCTTTTTACCTGGGATTCCCTTTCCTGTATATTCATGACTCTGTGTTATAATTGGTTCTTCAAAACTTATTTTGTATTCTATGCTATTGGTAACCACTTCCGGTTTCCCCAACCAAAAGTAGTTGCATCCAGTACATTCTCTGTAGCAGTACCTGAGCACTTAGCTATAGTACTCAACTTTCTACTTAAAAAAAAGAAAAATCATTGTTTAAATAAAATTTGTATTTCCATTATAGGATTGGTAGCTCCTTAAGTGCAGAAATTCATCTCTCAACACCTACTACTGTTTCTTATTCTCATTAGACATTTGATTAATATTTGTTTAGTCAATTAGCGCAGTTACTCTTGTTGCATCTTGCCTATGCTTTGAGCAGGCATTTAGGAAGGTGGGGGTTAAAGGAGAGGAAACTAACATTTATTAAGTGCTTAAGTGTGTACCAGGGGCTGTAATTCTTTGTGTCAATTCTGTTTAAATCATCATAGAAACTCTTTAAAATAGGTAATATTATGTCCCTGCAGTTGAAGACATGGAGCTCACAGGCAGTAACTTGCCCAAGCACACGTGGATAGTGTGAGGCAGAACTGGGATTTGAAACCCACCGCCTCTCCCCCAACTGCCTCCAAAGCCCACATTGTTTTACTACAGAGCTGTTTTTATTATCTACTCTGTGCTACACATTGCTTTAGGAACTACTGATTCTACATTGAATAAAATACGATCATGTCTTTGAAAGACTCACATTGCAGCAGGGAAGAGATTAAAATAATTATTATGATTCTGAGTGATAAGTGCTTTAAACGTGTCCTGTGGGTAGCAGGCCAGGGACCATTGTGTCTGCCTGGCAAGAGCTGCACGTCACGGAGAGGTGTAGATCAGACGTGGTAAGCAATGGGCCCTTGAAGGATGAGCAGCTCAACAGGTGTAGGTGATAGAAAGGCCCCTCAGACAGAGGATGGAGTCTCAGGTCAAGAAACTGGATGGCATCTGTTGCAGGTGTACTTTAGAGTTTGTGTTTGTGGTGAGAAGAGAGTGGAAAATGCTGTCCCCTCATTGTAGGGTCTCAGGAGTACTCAAGATGCCAGTAGATAGCCTGATGCATTAAATCACTCACGAGCAGGGCTTTAAAGTCTACGGATTAGATATCAAAGAAGCAGTTGATACTGGAACTGTAAGGTCAGACAGCAAATGTATGAGAGGAAACATGATGTTGGTGTAAAAATCATGGGCTTTGAAGTTGAAGCTCTGAATCCCAGCTCTGACACTTTTTAGCTTCTCAAACTCCTCTGCGTTTCAGCCACTGCTTCTGTAAAATGGGGACATGAACTACCTCCAAACTCGTGGTGGGGATTAGAGAAGGGATGCAGCACCTAACAGAGAGTAGGTATTTAGTAAGCCTAGGCCTATGGATATGCTTAATTTTTCTACATATAAGTATACTTATAAAAATGTTGGTAATGCAATGTTGACTTTTTAAGACCACGTATTTTTATATATTGACATATGACTTTGTGTCAAGTTTCTAGTTATATATATCTAAGAAGGGTCTTCAAAATGTTTGTGGAAGGATTTATATTATCTTTTAATTCAATTTTTCCAGGAACTTTTCTAAGTAGCCTCACACAAACATATATTTATCTTTATGTAGTTTAGTGAAATTCTGATCCTATAAGGGCATGGAAAGTTCACAGGCTTTTCATTTTCTTGCATTTACTAGTATGAAATAAAAATTGTTTTGTAATTCTTCATTAGTCTTATTTTGGGGGTTTTGAGAATACATTTTTTTATGCCATTCCTAAGGCATTTTAGGCTTCTATCATCAGATTCATTATTATTGTCACTGTTGACTTAAAATTATAAATGATATAATGTTTCTGGTTTATACACTAGTTTTCTTGGTTTTCAGGTACAATAGTACTGTGTCTGTAATTAAAATGATGTTTGCCAAAAGTCATATTCGAAGTATTTTTAAGTTAAAAGGACAAATACTTGTATTACAATGAAGTTATTTTCATGTGTTCCACAAACAACTTTGTTGGTTTTTGCTTTGTTTTGTTTTTGGCGGTCAGCCGGTACAGAGATCCAAACCCTGGACCTTGGTGTTACTAGTACCTTGCTGTAACCAACTGAGCTAACCAACCGGTCCGCACCTTTGTTGTTACCGAAAGTTTTTAAGTAAGAACACCAATTAACACATGAAGTTCTTCAGTGTAGCATTTCTGGCTAAAAACTTCTCTACACTTGTGTTCCTACTTGCAGTCTCTGAATAAGGCATGAAATGTCTTCCTGTTTATAAGTAATCTCCCATTTTTTTTTCTTTATACCCTCTGTTTTCTTCTTTTGCTGAGTCCCTTTTCAGCAGTTATTTCCATTTCTCCTTTTCTGTCACTTACAACTTTTTATTAGCTTTTTCTTATGCCTGTAAATATGGTCAAGATTCTCCTGTCCAAAAAATAAAAAATAAAAATAAAAGAAGAAAGAAGCAACAAATAAGATCTCTTTTTATTTAGTGTTCTCCTACTTATTAAGACCTCATTTCCACTCCTGTCTACGGCTAAACTTCTAGTCATCTTGGTATAATTATTTGTTTGTTTTATCTACTACTTAATTTTTTATCAATTCCTCATCCTGTTGTGATAACCTCTTCTCTTTGCTATACCACTAAAAGCTCTTTTTCCTGAAATCACTGGTACCACTCCTAATCTTCTCTTACTAACTCTGGTTATCTGCTCTTAGTCTTCATTGGCTATTGTGGACAAAATTTACCACTACCTTTTCCTCATGCATCAGTATTTCTTCAAATTTCTTTCTTGCTCTTTTTTTTTTCATTCTATACATGCTTTCTGAACAAGCTCACCAGTTTTCAAATTTGTACCACCACAAACAGAATGCTAAAAACTCTATCTCCATCTGTGAACTTCAGATTCATACATGAAAGTATTTGTTATCCATACAAACTTGGATGAAACAGGGCAACTTAAACTTATTTGAGACAAAACATTTCTGTCTATGGGACAATGTTCTCCTTCATCCCACCAAGAATTTGTTCTATTTCCTCTGTTTTCTTTTTCTGTCCGTAGCTCCATCATTGAGATACTGAACTGTGTCTCAGACTTTTCTCTCAGCCCCCCATCCAATAAACCTTTGTCCCTGACAATTTTCCCTCTTAAGTATTTCTCAAACCTTTCTCTTTCTTTCCTATCCTGTTTACCATTGCCTCAGTTTTTAAAATTATTTTTTTAAATGACGTAATAATTGTACATGATTATGGGGTACAGTGTGATACTTCCATATGTATGTGCAATGTGTAGTGATCAAATCAGGGTATTTAGCAAATCCATCAACTTAAACATCTTTTATTTCTTTGTGTTGGGAAAACTCAGCATCATCTCTCCTTGCTATTTGAACATATAGAATAAATTGTTGTTAACTTTGCCTCTCATCATCCTTTCCCTAAATTTGTTCACATTGGTCCAAAATGGTCTTGCTGGCCAGAAGCATGCTCCCCTTCAACGAATTTTCCCCTGTTACTGCAGAGTACTCAAACCTAAGCCTCCATGTCATTATCCTGAAAGATTTTTTTGCTACCTGGCCTCATTCTCTCCTTTAATTTCTAGTTAGTTTCTAATCATAAATCTTTAAAAGAAGGGGATGGGTTTATTATCATCTGTATTCTTGGAACCTATCACAGTGTAGGTACTTCATAACTCCTGGTGAGCTGAACTCAAAATAATTTTGATAAAGAAAATGAATGTCTGGGAAAAGTTGGAGGCAATTAGAAAACAGTCTTGAATTTTTAATTCTACATCCCTTTTAAAAACCATGCAGTTTAGAAATAACAAGATTATCCCTCAGAGATTTATGTGTACAGGTGAATATTTATTTCAGCTTTTGGAAAATGTAATGAGATAATGTTGAATTTCTTCACATTATATTTGAATCACAGTGTTATAAATTAAAAATGAGGTAATTTGTGTAAATATCTTAGTATAGGATTTGGTGCATTCTGAAGGGGCATTCGGACCTTTTTCTAAGTACAAGTTAGTATGGAAACTTGTTTATAAGATTTAGCTGCAAAAGTGTTTACTAATTTTCTCTCAAACACATTCCATACTGTTACTGGCAGTGAACAGTACTAGTTTGGTTTGCAAGTTGTATTCTTATGAGTAAGAACATTTTAAGAGTCATAGAAAATAATCCAATCAGTAATAATAGTTGTTTATAACTATTCTAATTGAGAGTGGACTATTCTTTATAGAAGATTTGGTAGATTGTACAAAATATTGAGGCTTGATTGCTTGCAAAATTAATTTAATTTTGTTTGAAATATCTCCTATTAAGCCAGTATAGATGTGTATCCAGTAAGTTATTTGTATTAGTATTCGGATGAAAACATATTGAGTTTCTCCGGGCTTTCAGTGTCAGCTCTATTTCTGTGAGCGTTTTAGCTTTGGAACGCAAGGAACACAATTTGAGTTGTTTACTGCTGTAAGCCACTGGTTATTTTTAGGCATAATGGAATAATGGTGTTTAGCCACAATGTGGTATTTTCTAAAAGCATATAAAATATTTCATGAATAAGATTAGCTAAAGAATTTAGTCTCGGTTTATGACCATGACAGTTGAGGTGTGCAACATGAGAAGTTTGTATTTTCAGAACAGTTTCTCAGAGTGTTTTTTTAAAGAAAATGAAACTCTTTCTTATGGGATCTGATATTGGGTTTCCACTAACTGTGTTAAATATCTGGTTTTAAGTTACAGTATGGAAAATTTGAGTTACTCATTTATTTAGGCATTCTATTGTGAATGAAGCAGCGTTTTATAATCTTCTAAAACTGTCATACATATATGATTGGTGTAAGTATAAATTTATTCTTTAGTGAAGTACTAAGATTTTATAATTTCATCTTCCTCAGAATGCCTCAGGGACACTGTTCCTAGTCTTCGTCTCTCCTCTGCCCTCTTCCTTTGCACACAGTTTGCTGGATGGGTAGTCTGGGTTAGAAGGTTGGAGGAAGTGCAGCTCTGGGATGGCTGGATAAGAAGAAAGTCTGGAACATTCTCTTTTCTTGTGAGGCTATAGGACCTCAGCAGTTTCTTTCAGTCAAAAAGGAAATTAAGGCATAGATGGGTAAAGTTTAATGCTTCCTGTCATGATGGGATTTTAGAAATGGCAAATTTGGTTTCATTTAAATTCTTGTAGTCTATAACAAATATCTCTTTAATGTTAAGAAAATCTTTTAAAAGTACCAAGAAAGAAACAAAGTATTTGCAGAAAAATCTTAAAACTCCTAGAAATATCTCCTGGGAATAAATGTTACAGTTTTAGACATTTCAGTGGTTTACCGAATTGACATTATTTCATGAATGTCATTGTGATAAAACATTAGCATTCAATTGTAAGAAATTATTTTTATATTACCAGATAAGCATTTCACTTTATGATTAAATCATATTATGATTGCCTCATCAAATGAAAAACAAATTTTCTTTTCTTTGTCTCATATTAATATAAATTCACTTTTAAAAGTTATAAAATTTCAAAGATACATATTATATACTTCGAGAATATAAATGTCTGTATCTCAGAAAAGTACAAATTATTTTGGATGATCATTTTTAATTTATGTTCACAAAATATTTTCATAAGTAATTCCTATTCATTATAGAAATTATATTTTATAGTGATAAAATTAAAATACTTATTAAACAAAAAATAAAATATTTAGAATAGAGCTTACAATTAATACTTTCATCTTTCTTCAAATGGCAAATTTAAAGCAGATTTTCTTGGTCTTAGTTTATTATTTTAATACTGGTTTTCATGTGGTTCTGTCTATAAGAAAATGATTATAATTTTCTATGCTGAATATTCAATAGAGAGATTGTTATTATTCAGCTATTTAAAATGTATTTCGCTAACATTAACCCTTAATTTAAGCTTTCTTGTCTTATAAGAATGTTCTCTCACATAGAAGATTGATAAGAAAGAAAATAACTCTAACCCTAATAAAAAAATAATACTAAAGGTTTTGAATAGCCACAGCAAACTATGTGGCAGTTGGGTAGGAAGGATTTCCACTTAATAGTGTTAGTCAAGTGATTTCATGACAATATTGCATTTTAGCAGTAATTGGATCTGCCAACCCCAAGCATGATATATTGTGTCTCTGCTTGCCTTTATCAAATTTTTAGCTAAGAGATTTATATTTTGATATAACCTTACAGTGAAGATAGACAGATAGACTATGCTCGGTCTGAATGTAAAATCAAAACAAAACAAAACAAAAAAACATTTTTCCTGTGGAAATTTATCATCATTCTGCTAATTAGAAGCACAGAGGTGAACTTGTGATAGCCAATCAATAATAATCCTACGCAACTGTTATGAGACGTAGCATTTAAAAAATGAAAGAATTCATTGAATGATTCCTGTATGAATAAGAATGTTTTAGAGTGATAGAAAATAGTCCAATCAGTGGTATTCATATTTTATTCAGTAAAATTACTTAATTATGCCACTTAATAGTTTGGATTTTTTTTTTTTTTTGGCAAAAATCCCTTCAAAGGTGAGATTTAATTTACACACATGCATGCTCACACACACACACACAGTTAATGAAGTTTATATCTTTATTACTTCAAGTTACTGTTAAGTTTATTTTGTGGACTGAAATGATTTTATGCTTGTATTCTTAAATGTATGTTTTTGGTAATTTCTAAATGATTGTGTTAGAATTTGACATGATGAAGAGATTTTTCATTTCTAAGATTGGGAAAGTATTTCTAGACTAATTGCAGGACTTTGTTCAGAAACCATATTGATTTGTTTCATCACATTCTCCTGTAGTCTCATGTCACAATATTTGGCTTTTTGTAAAAAGTGGCCTTTTGATTACTTTCTCTCTCCTATTTCCATTTTCTTTTGAAATTTATCCGCTTCACTGCCTAAGTTTCTTGGAGTCCTTGTTCTTAAAACTATTTTTAGGGTTACAAAGATAAATATTTTATTTATTATGACTGCAAATAGTATGCTATTCTTGTTTTGTAGGCCTTTTTTTTGCATTTCTGATTACTTTTTATTGAAATTAATTGATTATGCATATTTGTGGGGCACAGAGTTTAATATCAATACCTGTGTACAATATGGCATGATCAAATAAGGATAATTAGTATCCTCATCATTACAAAACATAATCATTCTTTGTTTTGTAGATCTTAATTAGATTGTTTCTCATTCCTGAGGCAAATAAAGTTGAAAATCAGGTAGTAAGCATTTTCTGTCAACCCCTGATCAGGTATTCTTTCTGATAAGCAGGATGACATAGAGGAAAGTGTCTGTCTCTATGTCAGAAGCACCTGGCTTTATAGAGCAGCTATTTATTACCTGTGTTATCTTGGGCAACTTTCTGAGTCTCAATTTTCTCATCTGTAAAATGTAAATACCATTGTCTGCCTCTCAGGATTAAATACGATAATGTTAAGATGCGGTAAGGATCAGAAATAGAAATGATAGCATGTTTATTCAAAAAAGTTATATATTGAGTAAATGTATATGTAGATATTTACTGAGTTCTTTGCTGCTCGCCACGCTCTGTTCTTAATTCTTGAGATATATGATTAACAAATCAAAGACTACTGTTTTCGTGATGCTTAATATTTTAGAAAGTGAATATTGCAAGCTTTCCTTTGATGTCACTAACATTTATTTTAAACCATTCTAGCAGTCTTGGCTGTCTGTTTTCTTGGCTCACAATATACTTGTATTCCCATGAACTAATGGAAAGAAGAAAAAGCAAAACAGGAGATAAGAGTTATTTATTTCTTATGTAAAAAGAGGTCTTATGAATTGATTTTAAAAAGACAAACAGTATTAAGGAAATTGAGTAAATTATGTTAACAGGTAATTCACAAGAGAAGAACTGCACATGGCCAATAAATTCATGGAAAGCTGCCCAAACTCACTAGTAATCAGGAAAATGCAAATAAAAGAAAGGATATCCGTTTTGGGTTTTTTTGCTCATACAATTAGCAAATGGGAAAAATGTTGACAATGACCAGTGTTGCTGAAGTTGTGGGAAAGAGAAGCACATTTCTACGTAGGGATGTGAATTGTAACTTTAGTTAAAAGTAATCTGTATTACCGAGTAAAATTTTTTAAAAATGATGAAAAAAAGTCATCATTCCCCTGATTCAGCATTTTCACTTTTAGCAATCTATCTTGTAGAAATAAAAGTACTAATATGTAAAACTGTGTCTTTAACACTGTACTCCATTACTATTTGGAACAGTAAAAAGCTAAGGGTGGGGGATACTTGAAGTCTCTCAATAAGGGAATATTTCAAGACAAAAGGACCAATACTTGAAATCTTTTCTCCAAGGCATTGTCTTCTTCTATGTTGGTGAGAGCAAAAACCTGGAAAAATCATGAATGTTCATAAGTAATGGAGTAGTTCAACAAATTATGATGAATCCAAAGTATGCAGAATTATATAGATATTTAAAAAAATGAATTAGTGCTATTGGTATTGACCTAGGTGGATATTGATACTGTCTTGTTAAGTGAGAAAAGCAAGTAGGCTTGTGATGATCTTATTATGATCACATTTTGGCTTTAAAAAAAGTCTATATTTGTGATTATGTCAAATTCAAAGATGTTTTATGAACATAGAGAAAGATGGGGAAGAATGTGTACCAAAATGTTATGATGTGTCATTTCAGCGTGGGGGTTGTTGATGGGAGAAAGGAAGACACAACACTTGACTTTTCTGATCTATCTGGGTTGTTACAGCTCTTATGTATAGCATTGTGATAAAAAAACAAAAATAGAAAAGCTAAAACTTCAAGCTATTAAAACGGTCTGTTTAAGGAGCATTGGTATATCTCTTATCAGTGTGGAGGCTGATACAGAGGTCTACTGTAAAGCTTGGCATTGTAGTAGGTGTTTAGTAAATACATCAATCACTCATTAATTGTATATTGAGAAGTCTATATCCAAGGGTTTTTAACACACACACCCTTTATCTCTCTGATACATTTATTGTGTATATCTCCTGTATATTATATATTAATATACATTTATAATATTTTGAGGGCCATCACATACAATGTACATTTATGTATAAATTATTTTCCTTCTTAGTTTGGACTTATTTTCTTGGTAGTGGGGGGGAGCCCGGCAGGGATAGTAACAGAGCCCACAATAAAGTCACCTCCCTCCATCTTCCTCTCAGTCTCCAAAAATGTGAGATGGGCAGGGCATAAGGAACGTGACACATTCATGCACCCAGTTGTTCCAAGGTTTATTACTTATTAAGCCTTGTGGGAGAAACAAAGATTTATTCACAGGTCTTTTATACCTACCAGGAGTTTACAGTTTTGCAGGTTATAAATGTGTCGTCAATTCCATGTCACTTAATTTTGTTCTCTTCAGCCTAAATTAAGGTTTTATGACATACTTATCAACTTTTACAAAAAAATCAAAACCCCTTCGTTTCTGGCCTTTAAATACATCCTCAGTAAAAAAGACAAGGGTGTGAGCTCACTGTGGGACCCCAGAAGATGTGTAAGAAGATAATAGCTAAGTCATAGAAGACAATTTAGATGTACTCTAAAAATGGCTAACGTCTACCATGCATTATACGTGTTGGATTCAAGTATATTTGGGCTTCTTACACTAGTTTAACAAGTCTCATTTAAACTTATCTGCTAAAAACACTTTCATCTAGTAAAACTTCCATTCTTTAAGCCCAAAATTCTAAGTAGCAAAAAACATCCTAATAGACTTTTACGCCCAGGATTCTCATTCTGAAGTATTGATTTTTTTATATTTTATTATATATTCTAATGTAAGAAATCTACTGATGTCAGAAAAACTGCTATGTATATTTTTACCTATACATTAATGTTAATTGATATATTATACATTTTTAATTCTTCTGAATATTTTGAAATATCATATTTTTGAGTAGCATTATGCTCTTATATTTCTGGCAAGACTTGAGCTTTTTTGCAATCTCTAGGATTCTTCCTATTTTTTAATTCATTGTTCTTAGTTTATTGTGCACACAGAAAGCATATAACCAAGTTTGCTGAATTATATTTAAAATAAATATTAATAGATGGAGAAGGAAGGCCTGCAGTATACTCCCATGTGTAAAACACATGGAAAACAATGTGTGAAGTATTTTGACTGCTTGAAGGCCTTATTATTTATCTATTATTTGTTCGTTTTAGTTACTAGTTCACAGCCATGTTCTGAAGAATTAAGGGTGTCAGATGATTCGCTCCTGGATACATGACATAAATAGAGGAGTTTAATATCATTTTGAATTTATTAAGGTGTTAACATTTGTGGGGTTTATTTCTTCATATCTATGATACAGTATTAATGATGACACAATATATGTAGATTTAATTTACGTAGACTGAAAAAATTCTTCATTGTTGAGCTTAAATTTGTACAACAAAACAAAACTAAGAGACTTCAATTTCATATATGTTAATGGAAGTACCAAAGCATTAAACCTCCAATTAGGAATTACTGTAAGACCCTCTGGAATAGCGAATTTTGCAGGTAGTTTATTAAAGAAAAACAAAACAAACAAACAAAGACTAATGGGAAATTCTCTAGTCATTAGATGGCACTGTGGGAATTGGAGGTACATGAGCTCTAGTTTCCCTCACACCTGAGTTTGTATCATTGCTCCTTCATTAGGTTGTTTAAAGTGAATTATCTAACCACTCTGAGCCTCAGTTTCTATACCTGTAAAATAGGATATCAATACTGCATTTCTAAGTTTGTCGTGTGAAATAAATGCGATAATACTTTTTTTTTTTTTTTTTTCCTCGACCGGTTCGCAACCCTTTGCATGGTGTGGTCTGCACCACACTCTGCGTTACCAGCGCAGCACTCTCCTGAGTGAGCCGCGGGGCAAGTACCTCTAGCCTAGGGCTGTTCCTGTCAGTACCTGGCAGTTTAGGATTCAGTAATCACATGCCAAAATTGTTTGTAATGAATTACTACTGCAAAGGATAAACTATGACGCTGGCTGCAGGAATGCATTTTTCAAAATCTTTCTTTTTATTCTCACTAGAGGATAAAAGAACAAATAGTGAGATAATCCTAAAGAATCTACATCTCCATGTTGTTATTGATTCTCAACCAAAGGAAAAATACATTTAAATAAAGGATTTCCATTGGCTTTCTAGCTATATAGAAGAAGCATTTTCCAAAGTGCTGATATGTCTTAATTTAATGATGAGTTCTTTTGAGAAATGGTCCATTTTGGGGGCACTCACCATGGCTCTAAACTGTGAGTTTGGATGAAAAGCATGTACTACTTGCCTCGTTCTTACATCAGAAGAATTTTTTCTTTTGTCCATTTTATGCTTGTTTCCAAAGGCTTAAAATGAAAGCTTTGTTTCTGCAA
This sequence comes from Cynocephalus volans, assembly GCF_027409185.1. Lineage (NCBI taxonomy): Eukaryota > Metazoa > Chordata > Mammalia > Dermoptera > Cynocephalidae > Cynocephalus > Cynocephalus volans. The sequence goes on from NC_084468.1 coordinate 17,557,190, forward strand.
TAAAGGCTTAGTGTAGGCTTACATTGTTGATCCCCTCAGTAGATGCAATGTAATCCACTTTGGTAATGTGAATTTTTAAACAATCATCGGCCTCTGCCATTAACCCTTCTCTACTAATAATAATGCTCCACAAAAACTACAAAGGAACTAGGGCCTAGCTTAGCATTAGACTTGGAGCGCACTTAGCTGAATTTGCATTTCTTATTTTAGCAATCGTGAATTGCTGAGCATATGTTGAACTTCATCAATACCAAACGTAGAATAGGTGATTGTGAAACTAATGTTCAAGTGCAAGCATTCAAACACAAACACGGGAAACTGGAAGAAAATAATGATGAAACGAATCAAAAGTGCTTTCCAGTCCCAAATTCCCCTTGAAGGGACTTGGGCTGCTGTTGCTTTTTGCAATATTTTTTAACTCGACCTGTTGCTTTGCTTAGTTCATTGTAGTGCAAATGTCTCAAATAAAGCTGTACATGAGTCATTTTTTTCCCCTCCTCAGTTCAGGCTACTTGGATAATAGCTCACTTTGAACACAAGCATGGGAACCTATTGAATGTTTCCTGCATAAAGCCTACAGAGCTTTGCACAGCAGCTTGACATGTTTCCTTAGGAGAGAGAACTGGTAAATTAGCTAAGAGTAATTTTATTCCATGACATATTTCCAAACTAACGTTGAGAACACATTTCCACTGAGTGTTTGGATTCCACTTTGGGGACTTAGAATAGGTTTCCTGTATTTGGTTAAGTAATATATATGGTGGATGGCTAAGTTAAGATGTTCTTTAGGGATTTGTAGACATTTAAAGCTTTACCTAGAGAGGACTTTACTGCAATGCGTATTAAAGCTGCAGTACTGTATGCCTTCAGGGCTGTGGATTCAATAAACAAAAGATCTGTCACTGAGCTTGGTTCACAGTAGGGGGTAGATGTAATTATATACTTTAAAGGGGAAAAGACTGTTGTTATTATTTTACATTTATTGAGTGCCAACATTTTGCAATGTGCTGTATCTAACATAGAATTAGACACAGTCCTTGCCCAGTGGACTATCTATTTAAATTAGACACAATCTAAATATTTCTCTTAAGTAGTTCCTGTGTTTTCAAATTTGTTACACAGTGCATTGTATGAGTGCAGAAGTATTATTGACTTGCAAATGTTATTTAAAACTCTAAAGGCTTTCAAAGACAGGTGGTAAAATAAGATGTGATTATTAGACTAGAAGATTGCTAATGTTTTTCAGGTCTTTTTCTTTAACATTTATTATAGCTCTAACTTGAAACGGGGAGCAGATGGGTATTAAATTTGGGAAATGATGAATGCATTGTTTTGATTTTTAGTTTGGAAAAAAAATTGCAGTTTAACAATAATTCCACTTGTTTACTTAACTAGATTTGGAATTATATTTATTTGTGTGGTTTTTAATTTATTCCAGTCTGGACTTTTACAAGGGTCAGAATCACACTGTCTAGCACAGTACATTGTACCTAATAGGCACTCACTAAAAATTGTTGAAGGAATAAATGAAATTGGTTTGCAAATGATTTTCCATGTCAGTCATCATTTTCTCAGAACTCTCTTTTCTGATATTAGAGGGTGCAGGGCAGTGCTGTACTGGCTTTGGGACAACACTAAAAAAAACCCCAACAAATAAAAACAAACAAAAAACCCCAAAGCCTAAAAGTTTCCTGGAAATACCTTTAAATAGTCCTGGTTTGGAAGCTCTTCTTTCTGATAATGATGTTTCTTGTGTCTCAGCAAGGTCTAGGCTTGACAGCCCAGCAGATCTTCAAGGGCTGTGCGAGTCCTTAGAGCTGTCATGATCCCCACCAGTGATCAAAGGGCCTTTTCATATCAGATGCTTGATTTCAAGGGATGTAGTCACTGTACACTGTGGTCAGCTTACTGGTCTGCTGTGTAGATGCACACAATTCCCATTAACTCCATTTTAAGTGACACTGGAACTAGGGGAAAATGTGCAGATAAATATAAAGAATATATACATTGGTCTATTTATGTATTTGTCTTGTATATTGTGACTATTTTATACCAGCTACTGCATCCCCAGCTCCAGTACTTTCATTCAGTTCCCTCTTGGTCACATCAATTCTCAATTGCAAGATTGTAGCTATTAACTCAGTAAACAGAAACTAGGATCCTTGCTGTCACAGTGGAATCACCTAGCCTTGAGTTTGATTCTCTGTGCTGCCATTTACACTCTGTGTAAGCTAAGTCAAGGTACTTAACTTTTCGGAGCCCCAGAATGGGGATAATAACTTTACTGAACTCAGAAACTCTGTGAAAATTAATCTATGAAAAATAGTTTGAACATAACTTCTCAGTTATCATCATTACTCTTATTATAGATAATAATCTATCTTATAGTGACATGGTCAAGTGCAAATATTAAAAAGTCTGCTTCATATAAACTTCTTATCTTAATTTAAAATTATATTGATGTTTCAAAGCAACTTTATAAGCAATTATCATTTTGATCAGCCAGCAATATAAATATAAAGCTTAGGAACTAGGAAGATGGTCCCTCTCATTGACCACTACATCCACCCTGCCCGTGTCCTCATGACTACCCACCCTACTCCTTATGCTACTTTGCTGTTCTTTGCTGTTGCCCTTCCTGTCCTCCCAGCCCAGTCCTGCCCTAAGTTGCTTTCTGCTCCAGCTGAACCCTAATCCTTTTCCTTTTATTTATTTATTTTTTACATGTCCCTTTTTTACTAGTCTGGCTTTAAATATCTTTTTTAAAAATTTTAATTTATCAATATACAACGTAGTTGATTTTCATTTCCCTTTACCAATTCTTCTTCCCCCCACCATCAACATCATATCTGTTTGTCTTAACAAGATCAAGGAATTGCTGTGATTATTGTGCTTCCCGGCACCCCATTTATTTGTTTATATATATATATATATATATATATATATATATATATATATATATATATATATATATATTACTTACTTTTATTAGCTCCCACAAATAAGTGAGAACATGCAGTATTTCTCTTTCTGTGCCTGGCTTATTTCACTTAATATAATTTTCTCTAAGTCCATCCATGTTGCTGCAAATGGTAGTATTTCATTCTTTTTTATAGCTGAGTAGTATTCCATTGTGTAGATGTACCACATTTTCCTTATCCACTCTTCCAATGATGGGCATTTGGTCTGGTTCCAATTCTTGGCTATTGTGAATAGTGTTGCAATAAACATGGCAGTACAGGTATCTCTTTGACATGATGATTTCAATTTCTCATCTTCTTACTTGCAACAATGGTCTCACTTTCTACTTAGGTGAGCATCTGACCTAGTTTCTTGAAGTATTTCTTCTGTTTTCCTCAAAATGTTATGTTAATCTAGCCCTTTTTCCTCCCCTCCTGTTTCAGAACATGATGAGTAACTATAACAGCCTAAATGAAAGATCACATCTCACCCTGCATATTGTTAGTTACACCTCCAGTCTTTGTGCACACTCAGTGTTGTCTTTTTCCATTTGTTCTCTCTCCCTTTGCCCTCAAGATTCCCTTGATCTATTTGTCTTCCACTCACTCATCACACATTCACTCTTCTCCCTGAGACTCAGTGGAGATTGTGTTTCCCAAATTCACTTGTCTTGTTCTTAAAACCAAATGTTATGGTCTCTTCAACCACTTACCTTCCTCGCCCTCACGGCTCCCTTTTCACATTCCCTGTGTTTATAAGTTAATGAAAGGATTTTCCTTGACTGTTTTGAGCTTCTTTTCTCTCTCTTCTCTTCCTTCCTTAATATCATGTAGGCCTTAATTGTCAAATATTACATATATGTGCATGGTGTGTAGATCCGCATATTCCACTACAAAATGTATCTCAAGCTTTAAGCCTTTTATCTCCAACTCTGTTCTAGGCACGTCTGTCTGTCTGTTTTTGAAGAAATTCCACTCAACCATATAGAAACCAAACTTACCATTTCCCCTTCAAACCAATATCACCACTTGATTTTTCTGTTTCTGTTAGTGATCTGAAATTCTCCCTAGAACTGCAGGCTACACACCTCTCAGTCAGTTGATAGTTAATTAATTGCAGAAATTCTGCTGATTTTTCACCACATCGTCTTTCATATTTGCCACTTGCCTTGCTTCCTCTGTGCCTGGCTTTTACCACCTCTTGCCTTCCTTGGTAGCAGGAAGCGCCTCAATGGCCACACCACTTCTAGCCTTTGTAGGAAATGAGCAACCATCAGTCCAAATTGGGGTGCTGGTCCCCAGTGACTAGCTTCTGACCCAGTGGCCAGAAGACACATAGAGATTATTCCCTGACTTCAGGGCCCATTTAGGCTGCACAGATGAGACACCTTTCTGAGAGAATTCAGGAAAAAAACTGTATAGCACTTGTTGGCTCGCTGTGTTGGAATCATGAGGGGAGACTCACAAAGCATGGAGTGTGCAGGAGCAAATGGCTTTATGTTTCTATTTGGTACCACCTTATTTTAGACCTAACCATCTCATACCCAGATTTTTCTGTTAGTCTTCCTTGCTTCTACTTTCTCTCTGCCTACTAATTCTCTGCTACATCCGTCTTTTTGAAACCTAATTTGATCCTTAAACTCCTGTTTAAATTTTCAGTAGCTTGGCACTTCTCATAAAACAGTAGTTTTCAAGTGTGGCTCCTGGACTGACAGCGTGAACATCATTGGGGAATTATTAGAAATGCATATTCTCAGGCTCCATCCCAGACCTGCTGAATGAGAATCTCTGGGGTCTGCCCTGCAATTTGTGTTTTAGCAAGCCTGCTATGTGATTCTGACACACTAACAGCAGATGAGAACCAATGCTTTAGCTAAGTTAGCAATAAACATTGGCTGGGCTTTTACCATCCCCCTCAGTGCAGGCCAGCCAGATTCCACGTTTATGTTTTCTTCCTCTTGTCAGGGTCTTACTTTCATAATTTAGCCTTCTGTGAATGCAGGGTCCTCTGTGCCTACCATGTTGTCCATCTTGCTTTTTCTTTTTTTCTTTTCTAATTCAACCATTTCTTCACAGTTTAGGTTTATGTCTCAGTTCCATGAATCCCCTCTGTAATGAAATCCCGTAGCATTTATACAGTAGGGATACCATTTCTTTAAGAGTGGTCATGCATTATTCTCTTTAATCATTTTATTTTATGTCTTATGCTCCCAAAATAAGCTCTAGGAAAAGAAAATCAATGCCTCAGCCCCATTTCAGTTCCCTATAGTGTCTTGCACAGGACTTTTTAAAAATAGTTTTTGATGATGAATTTTCAGGGCTACACAGACTAATGGTTTTGGACATTCTGGACTCTTTATTACTCCTTATTGGTATATCTTTACCTTTTAACCACCATATCTTAGGGATACTATGTTTGTAAAGGGAGTCTTCTTTCTATGTCAGTGGATTAGTTGGGTAAGTTCCATTTTAAAGATGCTTAAGAGTTTGCAAAGTACTTTTATAGAAATATGTCATTAAGTCTTCAAAGCAACCCTGTGATGTTAAGTGCTTTTATTTTTTTCCATTTTGCAGATGAAGAGACAAAACTGTCATATTTAAAAATACTATTCTCTATGTGAGAGGGGAAAGACTATGGAGATTAGGGCAGGAATCTTCTATCTGAGTGAAGATACTAAACATTTAAGTCTCTCTAGAAGATTTCAGCTCAAAAGTATATTACAGTCTTAGATTTCCAGGATATTTATGCATATCATGATTTTAATATCTTATCTTTCCAAGCAAGAGTAACCCAACCTTTTCTTAAATATACTTGAAGAGAATAATATACATGGTGAAAAGAACAGATTCTGTCTTTGGATGAAGATATTAACATTTAAAAGAATGGAAACAATTATTAGAATAAATGCTTATATGTGCACACATGCATGTTTTAAATAAAAAGTGAGAGCTTTAGCTATATAAATTGAGTAAACCAAATTCAATTTTTTTTTTTTTTTTTTTTTTTACATTAAGGTAAGTCCACATAGGTATTAATCTAAATCTTACCTTTCTTCACTGAGATTTTCTGGAAGGGATGTGAGGTGGGAAAGAATTCAGCATAAAGCTGATACAATACAACAGTTCAACCAAAATGGAACTTGCCCTTAATAGTTTATAGAAAAAGAAATATTCCATTTCAATTTAGTTAGCTGTGTATTATAGTTAGGGATAGAAAACATTTCTGACTGGACAGAGTCTAAGGTTATCATAGGAAAAAGAGGTAGCCAGAAATGTTTTATAAGCTAAATTAAGTCATGCTACTTCAGGAATTACCATGAGATAGTCTGCTGTTGATTTTTCCTCTTTAATTCTTCCCATGTGTCTTGCACTCTTTATTGCAAGGATCTGTTCAATTTGTACTTACTGAATCATTTAATTTATACCCCAAATAGTATTTTTAATTTGGAAATTCATAACATGACCCTGAAGGCATTTTGGAGAACTTTTGATTAATGACAACTAAAATATTTCAAGACAGAAGCATTAAACACAAAAAGAAGGGGAAGAAATAGTAAGATTGTGAGCAGTTGCGGGGAAAAGTGAAAAGCAAGTCAAACACATACGAGTGGTGAAATGGTGCTTGCTAAAAAGTATCTCAGACTGGTCAGTCTTCACAGCAGAAGAAAACCAGACTAAGGGCCAAAGCATATGGCCTGGGGTCCCTGGAGTGGAATCTGTGTTGTCACTCTGTAGGCATGACAGCATTGGCTTTGCTGCTTCCATGGTCTCAGTGCATTGCAGCACTGTAGATGAGCTAGAATGTTGTATTAGTTACTACTCCTCACCGCCTCCCATGCCATTTCCCCACTCTCCTTACTATTGTTGTTAAAGCAGAGGAATTAATGATGGGCATATTCCTTTTAGAAGCTCCCTTAAAATAACAAAAAGATGTGGCAGAACACTGCAAGTCCTCAATAATACCTGAAAATGGAATCGACGATTGGAAAGCCATAGGAAACCAGGCAGCCTTTCTGTCTCTCTCAATTCTTCATTCTCCTTCTCTCTTTTCCCTTTCTCTTGTCTTCTTCCCTGCCCCTTAGCAATTTTCTCCTCCTACTGTCTTCACCCCTCTGCTTCTTTCCGTCCTCTTCTACTCTCTCCCCTCATCTTGTCTTTCACCATGTGCAAAGAGAAGCAGTGGTAGGAGATGGCTTTCAAAGTGCTGCCAAGTTTATCCCACTTCTGTTCAGGGGAACAGCCTAAACTCAGTAAGAGGGTCTCAGAATTATACTCTTGGAAAAAGTATCTTACAGGACAGCTTTAGTCTGATGGCAAACTCTGATCCAATCAACTATGACCAATGGCATGGGGTCATGAAATACAAACCCACCCAAATACGTTGGAGAAGGTAGGGGTAAAGAAGGGTAGATCTCAAACAAACAAAGAAGAAGGAAAAAAAGAAAGGAAAAGTACAGAAAAGAAGAAAAGAGAAAGAAAAGATTGTCACTTTGGGCTCAGCAAATGTCCCCAAAATATCTACCACACCATTCATTCTTCCAAATTCTTTAATCAGATTACCAAAATGGAGCATACCTACCTCTTACACCTTTATAAGTCTAACTAGATATTTTCTCCTTTGTTTTATGAAGGCTTTTTATAAGAAATAGCCCTAAGAAGAACATTTATAGTTTTTATAATTTTGGTATAAAAGACAATTCATCCTTCCAAATTCTTATATCACATTACCCAAATGGAACGTACCTACATTGTTTATTTTAAAGCACTCCCTTTACATAAGTGTAATTAAATATTTTGCCTTAAGCTTCATTAAAGTTTGTTTTAAGAAAGCGCTAAGTATTATATTTGAATTTTGTAATTTTGCTATAGAGAGCACCATTCTTTCATTATGCCATTTCGTTTAAATTTCAAAACAACAAACTCCTCTGTGAGTTCAAAGCTAGGGGGGAAAAAGCTTTTAATGAACTAGTGTTTTTCCTTGAAGTTGACTATAATTTCATACATGCAATGTGATCAGTATTTGCTTTATGGTAGAATAAAGGAATGAAAAAAAAATCCATCTTATTTAGCATTTCCTTTGGTTGAAAGAAATTTAGTACTCAGTTTTGAGTTAAGTGTTCCTGCTTTATTCTTGCTCATCCTCATTTACTATTTTAATGCTCTTTTATGATTTTACTCTCTGTGCCCTTTAAAAATCTGTTTTGGAAGTAGTTGGGGTATAAATAGCATTAAAAAAAAAATAAACTGCATATTCTGACATTTACAGTTGTAAGGAAAATTCCATTTTAAGCATGATTCAGCCTGCAAGTAAAGTTATTAGATATCTATCTAAACATATTTTAGACTGATTTTGATTTTCACACAGCTTTTCTCAGACCCTGGTGTTTCTTGTTTTATCCTTGTTTTTCTTCCCATCAAAACATTTCTCTCTCTACCCAAAATGTATAATGATTCAGTTTGGCTTAGTTTATCAAACGAACATTTTAAAGGGCATTTAACTGTCCTGAATTGAGTCACAGGTCCTACATTTTCTTAATTGTACCAACTCTGATATGAATGTCTAAGGCCTCGGAAAGTGTAGCCGCTCATCTTGCTCGTGTTCAACTTTGAGCTTTTGTTCATTCTGGATCTTGCTGTATGTGCGTGCATTTTTTTCTTTGCTTGTTAACCATTCCTCTTCTGTCTTTGTCTGTCAAAATCTTTTGGTAGGACTTACTTAATGAACTCTAAGTGACTCTCATTGGAAGTCTCCTTGGAGTTATCTACTCCGTTTTTACTCTATTAATTTGCCCTTATTTGTATGACTGTCGAAAGCGTTCCGCAGCTTTTTTTTTTTTGTAAAGAATGTGAATCAGTTCAGGCTCTCTAGTTAGCAAATTTGATAATTGTGTCTTAGGCTGTGTCTTCTTTTCCTTTTTATGTTTTTCCCATACCACGGAGTTTAATGTTCTATGGGAAAGCTCATTAAATGATGTTGGCTCCTAGACTCTCAGATTAAAGCACAGAATATTGATTATGTTTGTCTTAACAAACATTTTAGTAGGAAATAACATGAGAAGTGTTTTCAGAAAATTTAAATTTCCTCTTAAAAAGGTGAAGCAATTTTTGCAATAGTTAAACATCAACCATCCCTAACAACAGATTTCTAAGCTAGTTTCTTTGTTTCTCTTTCTATTATTCATATTCTTTCCAGAGCAAATGTGGCATATGGCTTTAATTATCAAGTATAAGTTGAGGACATACAGAACTACATCTTTTTCCTGACTTTTCTAATAAAGCTAGTTCCTAACAGCAACATTTGCCAGATTATTTTACTGTATTGTGACAGCAGAGGTCTGGCTAATTGGGCATGATACCTTCCCCTCTAACTCCTTCCTTATTTCCAGGAAGCTAATTTAGTTTGGTTATATAATCCAATATAAATGAATTTGGTCATATAATATCAATAGCTAGACTGGGGGAAATCCTATAAATAAATAAACATCTGACAAAAATTAATTAAAAAAGTTAATTAAATGTAGCTTTGTTGCTTTCATTTACTACCTCTAAGACTGGAAATAACATTGAATACTTGTTTTTCTTTCTTCTTTTAATGAATCGTCAATCATTATTTGTAATCAGAAGATGTCCAGTAGACAAAACATAGCTTAGCATTCAGGCAAGAAGTTAAAGCAGGAGATATTCACTCATTCATTCATTTATTCAGTAAATATTATTGCGCGTTAACTGTGCCTTAGGCAGTGTAATAGGCACTATGTAGGAAAAGAAATATAAGGATGAAAAGACACGGACTATTTCTTCAAGAAATTTATGGTCCTTCAAGGAGACAAACATGTAAAAAACATAATCATTAAGGGAGTTATGTTATAATAAAAATCGTATGAAATAAGAAATATAATTAAAATCTATAATGTGTAATTATGTTAGAAGAGTATTTATAATTTTCTATAAATGTAAATAACAAAATTACATTGCATTATTCTTAAATAAAGAGAATTGCTTTAATGGGCATATTTGCTGACAGTGTTGATTGCATAGGAGAAAGCTTACACTGGCTTGAAGGCTCCCCAAAGGAGAAAGCGTTTGTGTTGAGGATTGATGGGTGGTATCAGAAGTCGCTGGTTGCATACCAGTAAAACCATGAGAGCTTTACTATCATGTGATGTACCAATTAAGGATATATTTGGATTAAAAAGTGGATTTTGCTTTTACTTCTCAAAGTCACGCTTTGAATCCTTCATAGCAAATGCCTCTCTGGTTTCTGTAACAGTCTAGTCATACATGTACAGAGTGATGCTTGATCCTTTCGTGGGCACTGAAGATAATCACACAGGTACTAATAATTTGTCTTTGAGTGATATGCTTAGGGTCACAACCAACTGCACTAGCTGATGATGCTGTTTTTTGTTATATCTCAACCATCCTGAGAAATGGCAGTGGCTGCTTTTCTGAGGGTCAGGCTTTTCGTGACTTGCCTGCTGCCGAAGTTCTTTACAGCTCTGTCAAGCTTTTTGGCTACCCTAATTTTATTGTTTTTTACATATTTTCTTCTTTGTCTCTTTCATTCTCTTTTCCCACTTAGGTTTTTGTTCTGTTTTATCCCCTCACCCCCATTTAAACCTTTCGCCATAACACCACTCTATAAACTTTCACATTTTACAATTCTCTTACCACAACTTTAGCAGTATTGGCTGTGCAAACCAAGCTAAATGATCAGTTTATTCTGTGATTCTTTTGTCTCCATCCACTGGTTCATAGATTTTTCTTTTCAGTTAGTTTAGAATAAATCAGTATTCCAGGACACAGCACATCTCATGTCAGATGTTGCTACCAGACTCTTCCCTGAATAGAATTTGATGTTGGTTCAAAGTCTCCAAATGCCACTGAAATCTTAAATGTAATTTTGCAAGGCATGTAATAAAAAATAATGTGTTTGATGATAATGATGTAGTTTGTGTTAGATTAGCACTATTGTAAATTATTCCTCATTTGTAACATAGTATCAGTTTTTGGATTTTGAAAAAACAGTTATTCTTTTCATTTTGGTCCTACCCTAGAAGGTGAAGGAGAGTAATAACTTGCCAATTCACAGCATGTTTGAAATAATAACTAATTAATGGCTTTAAAGCATTTGGAAAGCATGAAGTATTATATACATATATTAATAATTATCTAATCTTGCAAGATAGTTATATTTATTAGCATATATTCACTATGATTTCTCACACTTGGTTTGGGGGTTTTCGGATTTGGGAAAGGTATTTTCTTCCTTTCTCAAGAAAAATGCAATGTGGGCAGTACATGTACAGTATTAATTTATACTAAAAGGTTATTAATTTAGAAATTAAGATGTCAAATGATGACCTTAGGACTTAGAAAAATCTTGAAGATAACGTAGTCCAATATTTGACAAGGAAAAAGAAGTCCGAAAGTATAGGTAAGTTTCGTAAGTGGTAGAGCCAAGACTGCTTCCCATGCTTATGTTAAAATTTGGTTTTCAATTGCAGCTGTCTTTAAAACAAGCTTGTAAGAAAGTCAGCAAAAAATCAAACAAACCAAAAAACAAAAACCCCAAGAAACAAAGACACTTTCTATAGAGAATTAAATTCCTGTATATAAGAAAACTCTGCTTTTTATGGAGGATGGACATATGACACTATGTTGTAAAGAACACTTAGGCAATGGTTGTTTAGTTATTATTCATTCCCTTTTATAACAACCGGCATATTTTTTAATGTGTGACTTGCAGTAGAATTCTATGAAGATATATATACATTCACATAAGAAACAACATTGTGATGAAAGAAAATCATAATGGCATGAGGAAAAAAAAGAAGATAGGAGAGAATTGGAAATAATAGAAAATTGTGTCAGAATATAGCATTTTCTAGAAATAAATCTAATGAAATACATTTTACAACTATTTATAAATATATTTAACAATTATTGCTAAGAAATGATACTTATTTATAAAAGCAGTATTATGGATTTTCAGGAGTAAATTAGTGAAACACTGAGTAAGAATATTGCACTCATCCTGAAAAAGAGAAATTTGATGTTCTATATTTTTATTACAATTTAATAATCAATTTTGATAAATAATTTTATTTTTTCAACTAGTAATTATAGCTAGTTATAGCTAACATTCCTTGAATATTATGATGGAGGGCACTGTACTAAGGGTTTTTCATGAGTATGCTCATTAATTTTTTTTTATATCGATCCTTGGTCCTGGATTTTTTTATAAGAATTTTATTTAAGTATAATTCACGTGCCATACAACTCAGCCTTTTAGAGTGTACAATTCAGTGGTTTTAATATATTCATGGAGTTGTGTAACCATATCACTTTATAATTTTAGGACATTTTCATCATCCTAAAAAAGAAACCCAGTACCCATGAGCAGTCACCTCTTATTCTTTCAACTCCCATACTCCTGGCAAGTACTTTCTGTCTTCGTGAATTTGTCAATTCTTGACACTTTATATCAATGGAATTAACACAATATGTGGCCTTTTGTGACTGGCTTCTTTCACTTAGCATATATATTCTATGTTCTTCCATGGTGTAGCATGTATCAGTATGTTATTTTTTTACTGCAGCTTGATATTCCATTGTATGGATATGCCATATTTGGTTATCCAACTATTCATGGATGAGCGTTTGGGTTGTTTCTACTTTTTGACTATTGTGAATTATGCCACTATAAACATTCATGCAGAAATTTTGTGTAGAAGAGATTATTTTCAGTTCTCTTGTGTATGTAGCTAGGAGTGAAGTTGCTGGGTCATATAACTCCATGTCTAACCTTTTGAGGAACTGCCAAACTGTTTTAAAAAAAAACAGCACTATTGTACATTCCTACTGGAAATTTATGAGGGTTCCAACTTATCCAAATCATTGCCAACACTTATTGTTTTCTGTCTTTTTGATTTTAGCCCTCCTACTCAATGTAAAGTGGTATGTCATTATGGTGTTGATTTGTATTTTCCTAATGACTAATGATATTGAGAACCTTTTATCTGTTTATTGGCTACATGCTTATCCAGAGAAATGCCTGTAAAAATCTTTTACTCATTTTTCAGTTGGATTATTTACCTTTTTATTGTTGAGCTGTGAGAGTTCTTCATGTATTACAGATGTAAGTCCCATATTTCTCCCATTCCACATGTTGTCTTTTTGCTTTTTGGACGTATACTTTGTAGCACGAGTGTCTTTAATTTAGAAGAAGTTTAATTTATTATTTTTGTCACTTGAACTTTTAGTGTCATATCTAAGAAACCATTACCTAATCCAAAGTCACTAAGATTTACTTTTATGTATTTGCTAAAAATTTATAGTTTTGGCTCTTATATTTAGGCATATGATTAATTTAGAATTAATTTTTTATATGGGGGGAGATAAGGGTCCAACTTTATGAATCTACATGTGGATATGAAGCTATCTCAGCACCATTTGTTGAAAATATTATCTTTCATGAATTAATTTTGTTAGCACCTTGTAGAAATCAATTGCTTGTAAGGGTTTATTTCTGGGCTCTTAATTCTATTTCATTGATATATGTCTATCCTTATGGCAATTCCAATTGTCTTGTTTACAGTAGCTTTGTAGTAAGCTTGAAATAAGGAACTGTGAGTCCTGAAACCTTGCTCTTCTTTTTCAGGATTATTTTAGATATTCTTGGTCCCTTGCACATCCTTATGAATTTTAGGATCAGCTTGTCAATTTTCACTAAAAAGACAGCTGGGATTTTGATAGAGATTGAGCTGAATCTCTAGATCAATTTGGAGAATATTGCCATCTTAATAATATTAAGTCTGCTGCTCTATGGATGTGGAATATCTTTCCATTTATTGAAGTGTTCTTTCAGATCTTTCAATGATGTTTTGTATTTTCAGTGCCTTGTACTTCTCTTGTTAAATGTATTCCTCATCCTTTTAGTCTTTGTAATGCTATAGCAAATGGAATTGCTTTCTTAATTTCCTTTTAGGTCATTCATTGCTAATGTACAGAAATACAGTTGAATTTGTGTATAGACTTTGTATCCTGCAACTCTGATGAACTATTTTATCAGTTGTGTGTGTGTGTGTGCGTGTGTGTATGTGTGTGTGTGTGCATGTGTGTGTACTCTTTAGGATTTTCTACATACAAGATTTTTTCATCTGCAAATAGAAGTAGTATTATTTATTTTCCAAAGTGGATGTCTTTTATATCTTTTTTCTTCCCTAATTGCCCTGGAAAGAACCTCTAATAAAACGTTTAAGAGAAATGGAGAGAGCAGATGTCCTTGTCTTATTCCTGATCTCTGGGAAATGATACCTTTTTCAGCTAGCAGGGTCTTGAGGCTGCTGGTTTCCAAGCCTATCTTGCGGTTTAGGAGAGAGGGGAATAGTAATAGCCAATTTGAAACACAAAGCTTGCTGCTTTTATTCAAATTCAGTGAGTAAATTTAGTTTAGCTTGTTTAAATTTTTCTCAGATTATTGCAAGCCTCTAGTTAATTTTGAGTTCTGAACAAGTTGATTTTGATTATATTTGCCATTACTCTTCTTGCTTTTACTGAATAGCAGATTTTCAAGGATTCTTACACTACCACTCTGGAAATGGCACTAGGTTTTTTATCAGACATATTTAGGGTCAGGAAAGGGAAAATGTAGGGTAAAGTAAGGTCTTACATAAATATTTTTTTTCTATTTTTAAAAGATAGAAAATAATCTTTTCTTCAGAAGTATTTCTTAAAATATAGTAGCTTCTGATTTTTTTGAAAATTTCAATTTATTTAAGAGTAATTATCACTTTGGAGTTACAAACAATATAAGTTTTTTGTGCTTTAGAAATTCTCATTTTATTTGAAATAAAAAGAATATTTAGAAGTGATTATCACTGTACACATTAATTTAAAATAAAAGCTGTTAAGCTTTACAGAGTGGTGTTGAATTCCTCTTGGGGAAAAAACTTTCAGTGCACTGATAATTGAGACACCCTGTATGTTTTATTGCGTGATCTGAGACCTTAGATATGTGCTAACTTTCTGGTTGTCAGCACACACTATTTTTAAATAATCAAGTTTTCACTGGATTAAATAAATCTGAGGATAAAATCCATTTTCTTACTGCTAATTCAGAATATGCCCCTAAATCATTCTTTAAGCACTCTTTAGTGAATCATTGTATGATTACATATGTTTTACCTACTTTTCTCTTTTGCTCCCTCTGTTGAGAACAGATTGACTTTGGAAGGCTTCTGCAGTTTGCTTTGCCAGTCACATTCTAGCAGCTAAAAATTATTCATTCTTCCTTTGTTCTGAGTAATTCTGAACAGTTTAGCTTGTTCTTAAAAAGTGTTAACTGACAGATGTTTCTCTATAGTCCCCTGTTGCCACATAGGATAGAGAAAAGATGGTTTGGCCAATTGACTTTGTCAAGAAACGAATTATTCAATATTTGTTTCAAACTTTAAGCCATAGACAGTTCCTTTTCTAATTTGTCTTGAAAAACCATGCAGGTTGAGTATATGGTTTGTATTGTTTTAATTTTATGTGTATAGATAGTGATCATTTTGGAGAAAACATTATGAAGAGAAACATGAAGAAAAGATTATTATGAAGAGTTTCAGAAGAGAACTTTTTGAGGAACTATTAAAAAATATTTTGTCAGTTGCATTTTACTTTGGAATACTGTCTAATAGATAATAAGTAATAGGTACTATTACTTTGGTCATATGTAAGACAGCCAAAGTCAAATTCCTGGAGTCTATACTGTGAAAAAGTGGGGTACAGAGAGTACAGAAAAGCAGAGCTCATGAGGTACAAAGATGAATTCTATATGGACCCTTGCTTCAGGGAATTAAAATTAATTCAAGGAAGGAGAAATTTGGTGAATAGAACAGAAGTGGTTCTATTGTTGTAATGATAACAAGATCGGTGCCAGTTGACCTAATTAGTTGTACTTTTTGAAATAATTATTCATCTGTTTTTCTAAGCTTATTGACACTGGCTTGATAAAAGAAATAAGAGAACTCAGTAATTTGTATGTTGTATGTTTTCCTTATTTCTCTACTTTTGACCATTTTTTTCCCATTATCTCCTTACCTCTGAGAAGAAAAATTGTATTAAATATAATTCTTCCTTACTAGAGAAACTAAGTACTAAGGGAGAAGATTATGTTGCATTGGGTTGAACTTTGGAGGGCCACAAACCTTGGTAATATTGAAGATAGGACATCCAATTCCTGGAGTCTATACTGTGAAAAAGTGGGGTACGGAGAGGGCAGAAAAGAGCACATGGGAGTAAAAAGATGAATTCTGTAAGGATCTTTGTCTCAGGGGGTTACAGTGAATTCAACGAAGGGTATATTTGTTGGATGAAACAGAAACAATCTCGCACTCAGTGAAGGATTATGTGCTTTCTCTTAACTCCAAGTTCATACCAATTAGACCAAGAACAACCCAGTTAAGGGCAAAGATTTCTCCTAAAGAATTTTAAAATTAGTTTTATTTTATACTTTGTTTCTAACCTCCCAAAGTACCTTTTGCAACAGAAGGGTGAAAAGGAGCAATTAAGCCATAATATATCAGAAGTGTTCCATATTCTATTGTTTTTGCAATTTCCAGGCAATACAGCCTTCATTCTCTTTAGATTAATCACTATAGCAGACAAAGAAGAGAAAAAAGCAGATAGTAAAAGAGAAGAAGGAACACAATAGGAGCCCTGTTCTGTTAGAATTGATATGGCCAGTTAGAAAAGCACACAAAGAGGCTTATTTCACAGGACACTGGGATTCCTTTCTCTCAGGTTGTTGTCAGAAGTGGGAGAGTCTGAGCTAGCAGGTTTACATTCTACCAAACAATCTACATAAGATATAGGTCTAAAACAGTTCTTACAAGGAAAAAAAGATGAGTATGTGTAAATGTAGGATATTCAATCATTTTGATAACTGGTTACAAAATATAATTTTGATTTTATATTTTATATATTTCGACAGGTGCAAATGAAAGCCACATAGGACCTAAGATTTTCCTGTATTACATTATGACAAATGCAGATACCAAAATAGCTATGTGGATGGGCAAAAGCATATCAAGAGAAGTACAAATACAGTAACATAGGACTTGAGAAGGACTGGGGTATAAGGGAAGAATTTTAAAGGAAGCGGCTTTTGAGATGGCCCTTGAAGATAGATAGGATTTAGACGTATGCAGATCGGGGGTAGGGCTTCAGGTAGAAGTAAGAGATGGAACACAGGCATAGAATGATGGGGAGCATGAAAGAGTATGCGATATTAGTTTACAGTGGCTTGCCACTAGACTCCTAAAATAAATCACTGGCACTAAGAATGGATCGCTTCATTGGAATGATTTAATGAAATTCCTTGCACATCAGGTTAAAAGTATATACATTATTTATGGCAAATGAGAACCACTGGAAGTTTTTAATTAGCCAGTTGTTCAGGAAGATATACCTGGTAGAAGTGTGTGAAATAGCAAAAGCTGGAAAAAACCATTTTGGATTGTCACAATAATCTAAGCGAGAGTCCTAGTTTAGGGCAGTGGTGGTCAAAATAGAGAAGAGGGGATGGAGGCAGAATCTGAAATTGAAAAATACATCATAGAGTTGTGTTTTCATCACACGTGGGAATGGGAAGAGAGAGTCAGTCCTTGAGTATGGCCACTAGGTTCTGATGGTGAGTATCCCGGAGGATTCGGGTTCCATGAACTGAAATGAGGGAATCATATTTGGGGTGGGAGATGAGCTCAGTTTTTTAACTTTAACCCATTAATAATTCTTCAACATTCATTTTTAAATATCTAATTGTAGTTGTGGATAAAAAGTGTTCCAGAAACGTAGTGAGAGGACAAAGCTGGAGGTTCACAATAAGCATTGTTTGTTAGGGGGAATATTGCTATCAAGCCACAGATTAGCTGGAGAGTTCCAATGTAATGACTAATGAGGATGAGCTAGTTGCTGCATTTACAGAACTACCAACATTTAGACAAAGAAAAACCAGAGAAATCCAGAGTGAGGGAAGGTAAGGAAGGATCTAGGAGCAGTGTGTCTCAGAAAATTGAGTTGGGGAAGAGAAACACTAGAAAAATGCCACTGAATTTACTGATAAGTAGACAGTCATATCTAATACACTTCAATGCTAAGTGTTCTATTTTTAACAATTAGGAGTGATAGAATGCCTTTAAAACATTTTAGGAGACCAGGAGTTGAGGAAATCAAAGGGACTAAAGAATAATTATGGCACTTATTGCCTGTTATGTACAAGATTGAATATGTGAATAGTTGGTCCTAACTTAATTTTGTTTGTGATATATATTCCATATATTGTATAGAACGACTGTGTATTAATCAAGGTCCCAGCAGTCATTAGATGGCACATTTACATGTATATTTGGGCAAGATTAAGAACCAGCAAGGGGTGGTGATAGTCTCTGGGACTAGCAACAGCAGAAAATCATTCCTAGGTCCAAAGGACTAAAGAGAGTGGACAGTGTAACCAAAGCCCAGTGAGAGTTGGTGCTGTGGAAGGGGACGTGCTACTGCTGGAAAGGATCTAAGACAAATGAGCAGCCAAAGATCTCCTCCCACCAGTGCCTCCCATTGGATGACCTACACTGAAAGACAGAGGATTGGGGAGTTTAAGTGATTTATTTGTAAAGTCAGACCCATCGGGCACAAATGAAGACATAGAATGGAGACTGGATCTGTTGGCAGGGGACAAACAGAATTAGCGCTGTGAAAAGTCATTGTCAATACTCTTTAATGCTGACAATATGAAGTGGAATCATTATAAAGTAAGAATGAAGTGGCATGACTTATTATTTAATGAGTGTGTCAAATATGTCAGTACTATGTATATAATTCATTACTTCTCTTGATGATATGTGTAAAAGAGTATTAACGTTTGCAGTGGCTCGAACTGTGTCCACCCAATCTCATTGCCACTTTAACTGGTTTTTGTTTTCTCTTAATTATTCATTAATTACTATTATTATTTTAAATCCTAAGATGTTGTGGAGCAATTGGGGGGAGGGGATGAGGGGAAAAGGGAGGGAAATAAGGTGGGAGGAGGGGGAAGGGGGGAGAGTGGGGCATGGTTGAGGCCTGTGGCATCCCTCTCATTCCAGCAGGGAAGCCCAGGGGGTTTCTGGTGGCAGCTTGGTGGCCATTGCTGGGCTGGATGCAGACATCGGGGGCATGGCTGAAGTCCTCGGCCCCCATTCTGCCCCTGCTTGGGAGCCTGGGGCACTTTTGGTGGTTGCCTGGTGGTCATCACTGGGCTGGATGCAGATGTTGGGGGGTGGGAGGGAAGGCATAGCTGAGGCCCTCGGGCCTTCCTGCCTGCTGGCTTGGGATCCTGGGTAGCTTCTGGTCCTCATAGGTTTTATAGGTATTCTTTGGTGGTGTTAGAACTTTGCTGGTTAATATCTGAACTTTGTCTCTTCTCTGTGGGTATTTGTTTTTTTTTCAGTTTTGTGTTGGATTATTTGCTATTACTGCCATTTAAACTCTGCACTGGAACTAATTTGTTGTCCTTGCTTACTTCCAAAATGGGGAACTTCCAGTGGGAATCAGCACTTGAGCCCTGTGTTTGAGCTAAATTGCTGCTTTGCTGCTGATTCCCTGGGGAAGGCTTTTTGTGCAGCTAAGTTTTAATTGTTGACCTTGTAAGAACTTCTAGGTCTTGTGAGGTCTGGTACACCTGGGTTGTGTGGAAACTCTGGTCTGGGCCTGAGTCTTTTCAGCAAACTTCACCTCCTGCAGGTCTGTATTCCTGGCCAGTCTCCACTGAGTGGTCTTGTGCTGATTGGGGGGCAGATCAGCTCTCCATGCTGTGCCCCAGTGTTCCTCTGGTGGACCTGTCTTCCTCAACCCCTGCACTCCAAACACTTCCCATGGGATGGGCCACGTGCTGGTCCTTTGCGATAACTCACTGGCCTCTTGGGTGGCTCCTTTTTTCAGTTGTCTGTGACCCTTCGGTTATATGCGAGCCCACAAGTACCCTGTTAGTGGCCTTCCTAGCTTGGGGGCCACCAAGGCCTTCTTCTCCCCTGCAGCCTACAAGCAACTTCATACAAAGGGCCCCGCAATGTTTTTTTTTTACCAGCTCTTGCCCCGTGTGCTCACCAGGGCCAGGCTTGAAATGGTAGGGACTTGAAATGGTCAGAATGTTGGTTGTTATGTTCTGAGGACTGTGAACGAGGGAATGGATTAATAATCATGGTCGTGGGTGTGGTTCTGAAGGCTTTAGAAGGAGAGCACATGAGAGCCTCTCTCTCTCTGCTCTGCCATTTTCTGTCACATGAGACCCCTGCTGCTGTAAGGCCACCACCAAAGAAGACCCTCACCAGATGCGTACCCTAGACTTTGGACTTACCAGCCTCAGAAACTTTAAGCAATAATTTTTTTCTTACAAATCACCCATTTCCAGGTATTCTGTTATGAGCAACAGAAATGGACTAATACATAGTTACTCAATGTTTACTATGAAAAGGAGTGAAGAAATAAATATGAGTTGAAATATTGGAGCTGTGTGTCTTCCTCTTCCACTTCAAAAAAATTATTCTTAAGTTGGAGCACAAGGAGGAATGATTGCTAGTTAAAACACAGTTCAAATCAGCATTGGTCCACCACATCTCAGGCCAGAGTAACACTACAGGTTATTTGTGGGTAAATGCACCAGAGAGGGACAATAAAACTGCCCAGTGACTTCTAATTTCAAAGAAAAATTGACATGAATATTTTGACTGATCTACACCAGCAGATGGAAAAATAAAAGAAATGTTACTGTTTTAGGACTACAGTTCTATAGTGATGATAACACTATTGTAGTGGATTGAATTATGTTCTCCCCAAACTCACTGAAGCTTGAATTGTGTCCCCCAAGTCTTATGTATTAGAAATTTAACCCCACTGTAACTGTTAAGAGGGTGGGAAATCCTATTATGGTAATTGAAAGGTGGAGCCTTGAAGAGGTGATTGGATTGTAGGACTGTGCTGTAGTAAATGGAGTAAAATGGTGGTCAGAGGCATGGTTGGAGGGCTTCAGAAAGGAATGAGGAGGTAGTCTTTTTGCTTTGCCATTTCACAGTGTGATACCCTGTATCACTGAAGTCACCCCCAAGACTGACTGTTACCAGATATGTTCTCTGAACTTTGCACATCCCAGACTCAAATACTGTAAGCAATAAATTTTGTTTTCTTATAAATCACCCAGTTTCAAGTATTTTGTTATAAGCAAAAGCAACAGACTAATACACCTATTAATGATAATAAATAATGAATAATAACTACCATTGTTGGAGGACTGAATACATGCCAGGCATGGTGCTAGATATTTTATAATTTTAAATTTATAGTTTAGTTCTGCAATTTTAGATCCAATTGTGCATGTAACCTGGAAAAGAAATGGTATGATTTTACCTGTTTTACAAGTTAAGCATCTGAGGCTCAGCATAGTTAAGTTACTTCTCCAAAGTCATACGCCTAATAACTTGATGGGGATAAGTCTGTCACCTGTAATCTTTTAGTACTGTGTTCTTTCTGATTTGCTGTGCCTCCTTCCACCTCCTGCAGTCCAATGAGCTGTTACCTTCCTTCCTCTCCCTGTTCACTCCTCTCACTTTGTGTCAGATCCTATGTGTCATCTTTGTACCCCTGCAGCCACTGATCCACTGTGTGGTGTGTCATGCTATCATGGATATGTTAGGTTGTGCTTATGACCTTAAGATACTCTGTTACCCACGGTTATAATTTAGGCATTCATACATTAATCCCAATATTGTTTCATTTCCTATTATGTGTTAAGGATCAATTGTGCTGGGCAATATGTGTATAGAATGGACCAAACAGACAAACTTCTTGCTATCACATAGAGGGGTCAGACAGGAAAATGTAAACAAATCTAATAATACAATGTTAGGGAGTGATCAGTGCCATGAAGAAACAGAAAGCAGGGAGAGAGGACAAAGAATCACTGAAGATGCTGTTTTAGATAGGGTAGACAAGGAAGGGCCTTCTGAAGAAGTGACACTTGAGAAGAGAAAGTCAGTTAATATCAAGGGAGGGAGAATTCGAGACAGGGCAAATGGAAAGTGCAGAGTCCTTACTGAAGGTAGCGCTTGCTTAGTTTCTCTGCTTAGATCCTCCAAGGCAGGGCCAGCATTGTTCCGCTACTGAGCATACTCTTCATAACAACTAGCAGATGTAGAAAGACATAGAAACTGAATTTAGCTGACCAGCATGTTTTTCTTAATGATCTAGGACAGGGATTTTCATGATGAACACACATAAAGTTCTATTCCTGGTATATGAGGTGATAGTCTATAATTCCCCATACCATGGTGACTTTTAGGCACATCAGAGTTTGCGCGTGGCCCAAGCACTTTCATGAGCGTAACACAGTTTTTGCATTGCTGTCTAGCCCACGTTTCTCCTCGGCAAGCCTCCCCCAATTGCCCTCTAACAGCTGAAATTAGTTTCTCCTCTCAAATGTGAGAACACAACTGAGGAATCGTTCTCACATGTTGCCAGTGTGAAAGGGCTGGATCCCACTGGCCTTTCAACTACTTACCCCCTGCCCCATCATTACTGTGGTTATTTGGTCAACATCTGCAGCATCTTTAATTCAAAAGTGTTGATAGCATGTGGGACTTCCACACTACTTTCTTTAAATTTTTAGTGCCTGATAATTTTTTTTTTTTTTAAGTTCATTAGCAAAGAGTTTAAGTCATAGACAGTTGATCTACTGGGTAATTAGTCGTAGAGTTAGGACTGAAACTTAGATAACTTGACATTTTTGTGGGGGAAGAGGTGGGTGTTACAACACCACACTCTAACTAGCCGAGCTAACCGTTTAGCCCTAACTTGACATTTAATTCAGTTGCCTTTCGGGAGCTCAGGGCTGAAAGGAAAATGACGCCTCCGTGTAAACCAAACCAGAATTGGACTACTAAATATGTTTACACTCATGTGTACCTGAGTGGGTAGGAAACAGAGGCTGATCTCTCCAGGCAGCAAATGTTGCTTCCATATTCTTTCTCAATTGATCAAACTTTGACCTTTTCCTTTTTGCTCCTTTTGTGTTAAGGGGAACGAAAAAGCTTTTTAGAGGTACCAGCTGATTTATATTTTAACAGAAAAAAAAAATGATGCCACTAGATATGTCAGATTTTTCAGTGGAACATGTTCAGAATAATTGCTTGGATCTGCTTAATAAATTAGTTGTAAATCCAAGGGGAAAGGAAATAAACCTGCCAAATGTCACTCATTTAAAAAGGGATGCTCATTTTGGATAAATTATTAGGTTATTTTTCAAGGATATCACTCACAAGTAAGGATTTTTTTTTTTTTTTGGTGTGTATTTAAATGATTCATTTTCAGTTTCTCATAAATTTTTTAATTGTTCTCATTCAAATTGTCACCTCTTGACAGAATCTCCTATAAGGGTTTTTCTTCTCTTGGATTGGAATTACAGAAAATGAAAGTATTTTTAAATATCTGTTGCTGAAAAGGGGTAGGTGCTATTCAGCCTACAATTGTCAGTTTTACTCCATAGATGTATTATGGTCACAGTGACTTTTTTTTTTAATGGCAAGATTATTTCTGTAATATTAAAGTGAATTAAGCTGGTGCTGCAGTCTGTCCCCAAAAAGATTCAGAACATGATTCTTTAATGTCAGCTTTGGAGCAGGATATTCCCAGCATCACATTTAGTTAGACTTATGGAGGGTATATGTTAACATGATTTACATATCACACTCCTGTGGAGTCTCGTGATAAATAATTGAAATGGGCAAGGAGCCCTGCATCAAGGCAAATTCACTTGCTTTCCTGACACTCACAGTAAAGCTTATTTGGGATAATGGCTACATATGTTCAGGAAAATTGGGCTCATGAGCCCACTGTCTTAACATTTTCCAGAAAAAAAAAAATGTATTGTTCGAAAATAGCAAGGAGTCTATTCCTTTATTATTTATACAAACCCTTTGTGTGAGAACAAATACCAACAATCTACTGTTATCTTGCTCAATAAATGGACTATTGTTATTAATTGAATATTTTGACAAAATGGCAGACACTATATATTTCATATGGCTTGTAAATGTTTCCAGTATTAAAAAGATAATAACCAACTTTTTAACATGATAATGCAACTGAACCTGATTTTATTTTTTCATTTTTGGCTGGGGGATTTCAATTTCTCAAGGGTCTATTTGCTCACATATTTCGAAAAATATTTGTTAAAAGCCATTGCATGACAGAAAGAATCTTAGTGCCAGTGAGTAAACAATAATTGAACATGCTCCCTGATTTAGAGGGGCTCAGAATTTAATATCAAGACAGGCACACAAACAGAAATTTCAGGAGCAAAATGGTATGTTCCTAATTCTGCTTGAACTATTTGGAGAAATCTTCAGAGGAAATGATTAAAGAAAGTTTTAGCAAATGAATTCGCATATGGTTTTTATGTGAACTTTGTTTGGGGCAAAGGGTATTCTGAAAAGGGGTAACAACAATTGCAAAATTAGAGTGCATGAAATCGCATTACTCTTTCTGGGTACCACAGTGGATTAGGTGTGCTGGAGCATGGGTTGTTTTGAAGGCAGTAACAAGATCTGAGTTTCTGATCTGAAAAAAGACCATGGTGTGATCTTGAAATGGCTTGTACACCTGACAGCGTTTCGTATTTATATCCTGAAGGCTCTAAGTCATGGAAAAATGGAAAAGCAGTATAAAAAAAAACTAATTGAGGTTCATTCTGACATATCATTCTGGTTCTTACCACATTGTATATTATCATTATATGTCTTTCTAGGGCCCCAAAGTCACAGATTGTCAAACTAATACAAGAATTGCTCTAATTATCCTTCAATATTAGTAATTTGTTCATATCTCATTGCTCATCTCTCTACCTATATTCTGAATACCTTGCCCACCAATCTTGCCTTTTCTTGCCTATCTTCTCTTTCTCTTAATGTAAGTTTATCCCTTTTTTGTTACCTTCTTTCTCTCATATTCCTCCAATCTTGGGAGGAGAGGGGAAAATGACAAATGCAAAAACAAAAAATTCCTGGACACACAGTTATGTGTTGTACTTCTTCATTCATATATTATCATCTCTCTTAAACCAAGGGAGTGTGTGTATCTTGTTCATTCATTAAATATTTATTAGAAATCTAATATTTCTGGGTACTAAGGATATATTAATGAACAAAATAATCAAAGATATTTGCCCTCATGGAGTTTAACTTCTGACCAGAGAAGATAGACCAAAAAAAAAAAAAAAATGTAAATTGTATTATATATTAGAACATGATAAATTCTACTGAGAAAAAATGAAACAGAATAAGGAGGATTGGGATGGTTGGTTTCGATTTCAAACAGAGTGGTTAGATAAGCCCTGCTAAGAAGGTGAGAATAAATACTTCAACAGGGAGAGGGAGACAAATATCTAAAGGTGGACAAAGACAGCCGGTTTAGGGGCCTTGAGGAGGGCCTTGCTCTTTGTAGATGTGTGTTCACAGTGTATTGAAATAAAAAAACAAGGGAGGCAATGACCTTCTGCTGAGAAGTGTAAACTTTGGCAAAGAGAAGGTGAAGGAATTGCTTTTGCCTTCAGTACTCATGGGGCATGTGTCCTCTGTTGTGTAAAAAAGAATCAGATGAGTTGGTACGTTGAGTCAGTATTTGGACCTCAACAATTTCTTCTCCCTCACACAGACAATAAACTAGCTCCTGAAGTTGCTTACACAACCCCACCTATTCTTTTGTTTACTGTAATTTTTGTGGTATCCTAAACAGATTTCCAAGGGCATTTTAATAGACTTGTTTTCAAATAGATTGAAAGAAAATTTCCTGGAGGCATTTGTCATTCCTCATTTCCACAAAAACCTGGAGCAGCCATGAGTGAGTGGAGAAATCCATCTGCAGGTTAATCTAGAGGAACACTGAGTGCAGATCATTTGACTAGAGAAGTAATTATATCCAGGGGAAGTATTCAGGCCTCCGGTTTACAGTAAATATCCTGCCCTCCTAAAATTATGTGAGGTTGAAAATAACATCAACAAAAAAAGTCAATTAACTCTTTATTGACAGATACACTTTTTTAGAGAATAATTACTATTAATTAATTATATTGCATGCCCACACTAAATACTTGAAAAAGTTATAGCACCTTTCGGTGTAAGGTGGGTTCTCTAATTTGTGCCTTTGACTCCTAATTCTATAATCATTTATACATTTACTGATTTTAGACTCTGTTTTACTTAACTTTATTTGTCAAACAGGATCTTATCATTTTCGTGTGAATTTGCATTTTTGTCCAGCTGGTTTACTTTCTGAGTTTGTTAGTTTCCGGTTGTCAGAATTTAAGATGGATTTATTAATAAGGATATTAGGTTAGAAATGCCATAGACCACATTTTGTGTTCAGGTCAGTGGGTTGAATTCATTTGCTAGATTTCTTTGTATAAATAAGCAGATTGGGACATGATTTTTAGAAATGTGTACAATTTATTATTACTAATGATAATCACATTTCTAGGAAATTAGTGTTTTCCCCTAAGTTTTCATTTCACTGTGTCCTTAAATCATATAAACATCTGCTTAGCATTGTGTGCCAGAATCTGTGGTTGGTGATGTAGATTGTATAGGTACCTTTTCTGATTAATAGAAAGTATTAAAAATAATGGTCATAATGGTAAGTTTTCCAATATTTCATGACAATGTAATCAATAACTTAATAGCAGAATAGCAAATGAATTACAGTGTTGGTCATTTCAGTCAATATGAGGAGTAATCAAGACCCATCACGTATGCTAACAGGGTTGTGCCACTTCATTTTTCCTACGCACATTTTCTACATAGCTTTAGATTGGGAAGTAGTGGAAATGGGATTTGACCCATGTTGTGTATGAATCTGTTTTACTGAGGCTGGAGTAGTTAGAATAAAGCCTAATTGAGTTAGGATATAGGACCAGGATCTAAATTTGAATATGCTTCTTTAAAATAAAAATATTGATTGTCTATTTGTTCCTTTTCTAACCTTTTAAAATAGGTATCTCGTGGTCATTTGAATTGATCATGCTATTCATCCACTCATTCAATAAATCTCTTTTGTGCACCTACATGGTCTGGTTTCTATTCCAGGTGTTGGAGCTATAGGCACAATCAGCAGATAGCTGACCAACTGTGAATAGAACAGTTAACGATTAGAAGCCTAGATGTATATGTTAGGAAACCAATAAACACTATATTTCTCATGACTTTGGTCTTCAGAACTGTGAAACTTTCATTACAATTTTGCGCTGTCATTCATTCAGTAATCTTCCTTTATGTTTGTTTGTTAAGGACCTGGTTCATGCAAACTATCTTTTAAAATATAGAAACCACAAAGAGAGAAACATATGGTCTTTTTGCTGCCATAGCTTACAATGGAAGACGGTAGACAGATGCATAAAGACACCTCTCTGATAAAAGAAACAAAGATGTAAGTGCTATAAAGAGAAAGTAAACAAATTCCTATGGAGTTAGGGAAGATAGAATTCATTCTTATTAGTGCAGTCTGGGAAAAATTCTCAGATAAATTTTCATAGGTATTATTCACCTTTTCGTGGTCTTCCTTGATGTTTTGATGATATTTCCTCTCTTTCTCTCTCTCCCTCTCTCCTCCCCTCTTTCTCTTTCACTCTTACTTGCACCCTAGAATCTTTTACTCCATCCACTCTAGTTAACTATTTTCTAAATGATCACCCTTGACCTCCACTTAGCCATTCATAACAACCTCTAATTATACTAATCTTCCTCAACCACTGTGGGTTAAGAGACACTACTGCTAATCCTAGCTTCCTGAAATCTTTTTCCCTCTTAGAAAGGTATCTTTCATATACCTTTTTTTTCCCTTTACTTTTTAAAATTTAAACATGAAAGATACTTTTCTCCTCTACTACAATACTTTTTTTTTTTTTGAAAGGCAAAGAACCATGGTTAATTTATTTTCTGTAATGTGTATCTTGTCAAGCATGAAGTAGGAGCTCTGTAAATTTATGCACATTAATTTTGGAAGGGATCGTACTGGTGGTACCCACCATTAGTTAATTAATGCATAAGGTATGCAGATGTTATTTCAGTAATTTTTGTAAGAAATATCACACTGGTATTTATCTTTTATATCAAATTAAGTTTGATTTTAAGTCCACTTTCTACAAGGCATGAGGGAAGTTAAATTTCAGTCATTATGGCATTTCCTGGGATCCTGTTAGAATTGAGGTTATTGGGTAGTACTCAGAAAATAATGGCAGGACCCCTTGCTTTTGGTCAGTGCCAATGCATTTCTGTCCACGTCCCAATGGGTCCTTGAAAACCTGTGGCTCTTTGGCTCTGTGCTTCAATTAGGGAACAGGAATTTTTGCCAAGGCTGAGAGTTTGGGTGTCTAGAGCCAGAGTCCTATTGCACACTTAGTCCTTTTCCCTGAAGGGCCCCTGCTGCCTCCTATGGATGCTTTAAAAACCTTTGTCCTTGTCTCGTCTGGAATAAAATCTTATTTCTATGTGATTGTTCTTGATCCTATTTCTCCTAGCTTCAGGTAGCCAGCTTCCTGGAAAGAAACACCTAGGAGCAAGATGTCCATAGACAAATTCTGCATTTGCCCTTATAATTCAAGGTTTCTCAATCTAGGCACTGTTGACATTTTGCACCAGATAATTCTTTGTTGTGAGGGCTGTCCTATTTATTGTAGGATGTTTAGCAGCATCCCTAGCCTCTACCAACTAGAAATCAGTAGCATCCCGCAATTGTGACAATCAAAACTGTCTCCATACATTGCCAAATATCCACTGAGGGGCAAAATTACCCCTGGTTATGAACCACTATTATAATCAAAACTTTCTGAGATATGCAAGGCTGTTAATAAATTATGCTGCCACAAATATATAGTTGGAGGATATCAATTCTTCTTTAGCGAAAAATCAGGTAATTAGTCAGATTAGCAGTCAAATGGAGGATGATATTGAAAAGGAAAGGATTGGGGTATATGTGTCAGCAAAATCTTATTGCCATTTTACCGAACACTGAGAGATGGTTTCCCAGTGATGCCTGTCAGTTAGGTAGAGGAGGTGGGTTTCAAGCCCATATCTGTCTAACCTCAGAATCCAAGTACTTTTCATGATACCATATACTATTTAGCTATGCAGCTCACTGTACCAAATATTTCAGTGCATAGTTAAGAAGATTGTATTCTTTGCCTTAGTTTGTAATGTGGTATTTTGTAGTGGGTACTGGGTTATAGTCATAAATGTACTTTACTAAAGATAAATCAAAATGCGAAATACCCATCAGTTCATTCAAATTTGAGTAGCCAATGTGTCAGAAATTCTTCAGGTCTATGCCTTTTATAAATTATCTGCATAGAATCTTCAGCCTTAGCTCAAAGCCCATGCTGTTTCCTATTTTGCTAAACTCTGACTCTTTCAGGACAAGTAAGGCTACTGAAATAGATGGAGAGAGTCGAGCAAGTGAAGGTGGGAATGTGGAAGATTTCTAAGGAGAAGGAATGTCATAAAGAGTGAAACATAGTACGACACCTTCTCAGAACTGCAAGTTGGGTGATATGGCAGGTGCAGCCAATGCAAGGGATGAAGTGAAAGGAAAAGAAACTACATGGTCAGGAGCTTGGCTGTGGGGTCTTTTTGTGATATAATAATGAGCTTTGACTTTATTCCCCAACCACTGAGGAGGCACTGAAGAATTATAGGCAATAGCGTTGTTTCATGAACAGACCTTCGTTTTAGAAAAACAGAACAAAACGCTATTACTGTTGTAATTCGAATATTGGATTTGAGCTGGCACAAGTGTCTGAAAGAGAAGAGTTAAGATGCTGTTGGGGCAATCCAATCAAGACAGTTGAGGTCCTGCATCAACACAGCGCCAATGCTGACTTTTTACTTTGTATTTAATTATTCATTTTATTAATTTTTTTAAAAAATTCAGAACTTCTTAAACTTTAACATGCATCCAAATCACCTGTTAAAACGCAGGTTCTGATACGGTAGGTTTGGATGAGGGCTAAGGTTCTGCATTTGTAGCAAGCATTCAGATGATGCCAATGATTCTAGTTCATGGACAATGAGTAGCTAGCTTCTAAATGACAGCCTCTGCACTGGACACTGGGAGAATAAGGTAATGACATCTAGTGTGGAAGATGTGGTGACTGGAATATAGGTACTCTGACTGTAATTAGGAATCTCATCTCCAGCTTCCACCTTCCTATGTTGGTTTTACTCTGGCGCTACATAGTGACCTCTGTACCTCTGGGAGCTCATCCTTACAGATTCAAGTTTAGTAGGAATAAGTTACTTGCCACTTTTGCAACAGTCCCAGTGAAAAGTCTCATTGCAGCACATTGGTTCCAGTTAAGTCATGTGTCTGAGTCTACACAAATCACTATGGCAAAATGACTGTGATGTTCCAATTAGCTTGGCCTGAGGTTGCTCGTTCCTAGGGTCAGTGGTAGAGTTAAATCCATCTGAAGTGCTTTGACTGACAATGGGGAAATTGTGCCATTCCCAAGGGGAAAATCAGGATGCTGAACTGAAAAGGTGATTGGATTTCTGCTACATACAGTGATTGGATGTGGACCAGAGGTTTCCAAACATTCTTGGTTTTCATAGGAATTTTTTTCATAGTGCCTCAATCTGAAAGAAGTACCTAACAGTTTATTTATTTGGTAGTTAGATGCAAACAACTTAATAGGATTTATGTTCTTATCAGTAAGCAGCTGTTTGATAAAATAATACACATACATTGAAAGAAAAAATAGTATTTTTGTTTCATTCTTAAATAACCACAGTCACTTACTAATGGGGACATGTGCACCTGTAGAGCTCTGTACAACTTCTTGACCTTAGATTAACATTGGATACTGGCATCTTCATTTCCTGTTCTGTATTGAATTTTGTGCAGTAGTTCTTTTGTTTTCTGATAGCAACCACTATGAACACAGCTTTACAAAGATATGACATCATCAAAAGGAATGTAGTGTGAGCGTCATATTTCTTGAAACCATGAAGTTGGTGTGATTTCGAAAACATGTTGTATTATCACGTTTTCCTAGAAATTTTTAATTATCATGAAAGCTCCTGTGAATTTCCCAAGTTGCTTTTGTGCACACGGATTGAGAACCGTGGTGTTAGAAATTTTATATTTGAATTTCCTAGTAGACATCTATACAAAGGTGGAGAATGAAATGTTGATTCTATGGGTCGAGTTCAGGTAGGAGGTCTTGGCTGGTGGAGCCTCTCAGCACAGAGGCCTAATTCCTTCTGCCTAGTAGCCCAAAGTGCAGTAGGGTGGTACCACACATCTCCCTGTTCTCTTCAAGCAAAGAATAACATATGTCTACTTGGTTACCACACAGCTTCATAGCGCACTTTTTAACTCTTTGATTTTATGAGTACTGGATCTGTCTAATTGATGTCCTCCATGGAGCAGCCCACTCCAGTATTTGCATTTTGTGTGTGCATTTGTATTTGAAATAAACTACAATATAGTGATTTTTTGTTTCTAAGATCTGGCTCATTTGGATATTGGCATCAATGTTTTTAAAATTCAGATTGTAAGCTCTCTGAAGCTTGAAATCTTGATTCTTTAAACTTAACCATATGTAACATGACTTAATTAATAAGGACTGTGCAGAGAATGCTTTTGATTCTCAAGTGACTTTTTTTCACTTAAATTAGTTGATAGGGTATTTTCTTACTGATTATGCTTTTCTTCTCATTTGCTTGTTTGTTGCTTTAATGCTGTAGTGTCAATATCCTTCAACCCAAATTTTAAAATAAATGTAGTCTGGAACCAGTAGATTTCCCAAAGCATGTGGAAGTTTAAATTTAATGGAATCGATTTTAATGGAGTAGATATTTAGTGTTTCTTTTTAATAAAAAAGTGTAAGCTGCGAGCAATTATTCAGTTTCTATAGAAATACTGGTTAAGTTTTTCTCTTTAAATATTCACATGATTTCAATTTGTATTTATAAAAGCAATGTAGTATTAGAATGCTTATTCTTTGTTAGGTTCTCTTTTTAAAATGATTTTAATACTGCAAAAGAAATGTTTGAAACATATTAGCATAACATTGGCCATTGTTTATAGTAGACCTTGGACATACCACTTCATTGTATATATTTGTTTTTGAGGTTTGATGTAGTCTGTTTCGAAAATATCATAAACATTGCTTGGCTATGACATGTAGTTTTGACGTTATGATATTTTAAGACATGTGTTAGTAATGAGTGTTTGTGAGTACCTATCATGTCTTAAAAACAATAGTGCATTAATGAGGTGTTGAAAAATACTCCTGCTAAGGCAACTGAGTTTGTTTATGATCATGAATGTCAGCTGAGTTCCATAAATGATAATGCAGCTTGTGTTTTGACGATTGTCTTTCTGATGGGAGTTCTGTATAGAGTTTTTTAGTTCTTGTCTCCA
This sequence comes from Cynocephalus volans, assembly GCF_027409185.1. Taxonomy (NCBI): domain Eukaryota; kingdom Metazoa; phylum Chordata; class Mammalia; order Dermoptera; family Cynocephalidae; genus Cynocephalus; species Cynocephalus volans. The sequence goes on from NC_084468.1 coordinate 17,589,637, forward strand.
CATTTATTCATGATTGGCATATGACAGTCATATTGCTGGGTTCTGTGTGTGTTTTTTTCCTTTTTAAATCATGCAGATATTTGAATTTCTCTTATAGGGCGAGAATGACATTGCATCTGTTGCTTGTTGAATGGATTCTCAGTTTATACTGGCAAAATGTCAGTGCAGTATGCCTCTATGTATGTGATTTTTCTTTTGTATAGCCATTTTTCTCTTAGCATTCTAATGATGGATGGAACTCCTGTTTAATAGCAGTACCTATTGTGTCACTTACTGAGTTTATAATCATCACTGTAGCTCATTGCATCATTCGTTGAACCTGTCACTCCTGCTGATTGTGCAGAATAAAAGCCTCTTCTTATTTTTTATTTTTTTTAGTATAACAGATATAGTTCAGTCACTGACATTTTGGCATCATTTTTCTGGCATTTATTAAGAGTTAAAATATTTTTTCCACCCAGACTAATACAAGCTAACAAATAGAGCCATTTGTTAATGCTTATTAAATATTAATTACCAAGGCTAGAGATTTAGTACTTATAAATATGTCAGATTGAATAAACAGCACTTAAAATTTTGGCTGTTGGAAAGGAAATATTAATGATAACCTTCATATTTGCTAGTTCTCAAGGCATGTTAAACTTTGTAGCAGACTTTGGATGTTTTGCCTTTTAAGAAATATTTGATTCAGTGAATAAATTTGCAATAACGAAGAAAAAATAATCTGCTGTTGTATAATCAGGAGATGCCATTTGAATGTTTCAGTGTAACAGGGAGAACATCAGATGAGTTCTAAGAGCATACCACATCTTGGCTTTGCTCTTGATTAGAGCCTGGTTTTAACTAGAAGTGCTGTATTAGGAAAAATAGATTTGCATTGAATCAGATTTGGGGTGCATTTATAGCAGGTGTGGAATTATGTGTTTCTGACAGAAAATTAACACTTAGCAAAGGTAAAACATTAAACCTTCACGAAAGTGAAAGTTTTAGCTTTGTAAGAAAAAAACACTTTTATTTTGAGAAATGATGCACATTGTAGAATTTATGTACAACTCAATTATTTTGTCCTGAAATTAAAGAAGATACTTTCAAAAGACAACTTCAAGAAAGCAAGTATAATGACAATAGTATGAAGCTTAATTGTGATATAATAAAGCTTTTTACCATATCCAGAAATGTTATAAAAAATAATTCTTTATGAATTACATAACCACAAAGGCAGGAGCCAAAGCAAAATGCAGAACATTTAGTCTAAAAAGAAATAGCAGCATTCTTACACAGTACAGGCACATGCATTATTTACTATATTGTATACAAAATATTTTACAACCCTGTTATCAGGAGTTTTTCTTGCAATTGGAGAGCGGAGGTAATAACATTAGAACCTTATGGATCCTGAATGCAGCTGCAGGTAGTTTCCCTTAAAAGAGACAGTGCAGCTGGTTTCCTGGTCTTTTTTGTGCCAGACAAGGAAGTGGCTTTCTTTAGAGAAGAGGATTATAGTTCATATCCTTCAAGGAGGAAACTAGATCCAGATTTCTTTTTAGACCTTGCAGTGGGGATTCTGAAGAAAGTTGCACTGAACTTTAGCTTATTCTAAACTCAAGTTACTAAGATTTCAGTAACACTAAACATTCATCTTTGGAAAGTGATGGGAACCACAGAATAATGTGCACTTTTCTTAACTTAAAAATAATCACACTTATTGTATAGGATAAAATGATCAGTTATTCTGAGACCAGAGGAAACTGCAAAGAATAATGAGCATTGTATTAGAAGTGATATAAATATCCTCTTAAAGGTTGCTAAAATTTTATAATGAACTTTGGTAATAGCTCTCAAATTAAATATCAGGCAGGCATTATTTTGTCATTTTTGTATATTGCATAAAAGCATTTAATGCTAAATCAAGATGGAAAGGTAGTTTTTTTTTTTTTTTTTTAACCTTCCCTTTCTGGAAAAAAAGTCAAATATTTATTAACTGCTTTCTATTGTTGTCTTTCTCTTTAGAAGGTAATTTGTGGTCAGTGGAGCCCAGCAGGGAAGCCCCTTTTTCTCCAGATGGCTGTGACATTTGAGAAAACCTTGGAGGATTAAAGGCACTCTAGTGAGCGCTCACTGCAAAGTCCTGACACAACTTGACAGTCCTAATCTGGGTCCTGAACTGATTGGATGACCAAGGGCACAAAATTCTCATCCAACTGTGCAATCACCATTCACATTGTTAAGGGCACTAAAAATGGTCCAAAGTTTTAGTGACTGCTTTAAATAGAAATATATAAACCTTTTCTTCATGGCATGTGCATAGAGGTACCCTGTATGGCTTAAAAAGAAAACTGGCAATATTTTTGCATGAATGAGCACAGCATGCCATAAATGTCTTTACTCTATTAAGTAGGGTTTGAAAACAATCTAAATGGTTAAATGGTAGGGGAAACTGTAGAAATTGATCTTAGTGAGCAAAACCTACCAAATCTAATTATAGATTGTCACCATCTGCTGAAATATTATAACAGAATTAATACAATTACTTTGAGAATTTCGAAGGAAGTAATTTTTGAAAAAAATCGGGCACGTGTGGCAAGTGTGTATGTATGTGTATTTGTGTGTGTGTATGTGTGTGTGAGAAATAGCAAGAGCAGAAGAATACTATCTTCTTTTTTTTTTTTTACATTTCTTCATTTTGTCAACTTTTGTTTATAATAGTTTGAAGGTTTTTCCTCTAATTTTTGAGTTGAGTAAAATTATCAAGTTTTGGTAAGGTGATTTTATTAGTTTGGAATTTTAATTATATCCACTGCAGCTTCCAAAATTGCCATGGCAACGGGTGTGTAATTATCAACGTTGCACATAGCTTCGATGTGTAATGCATTTCTTCTGGCTGAATGAGTATTAAATCATACTGCTTAACACCTCCTCTACTTGTAAACAGATAAGGCTTTGACCATGGGCTGTAAATTGATCCTACTTCTATAGATTTCTTTTACTGGAAAGCCATTGAATGGAGTAATTTGTGCCTTTGAGGGTTTTCTGATTTTATTAGAGCATGACAGAAAGTCTAGTTTTATTTCATTTAATAGAAAAAAATGACGTGTTTAATTACTACTCACATTTCCTTTTGTAGAATTCTCTTCAAATAATATACTGCGTATTGTTTTTGGTTGCAAGGTGTCTGTTCATGACAGATGACATTTTTTTAAAAAGGCATTTTCTTAAGAACAGCTTGCATTTTAAAGGCTATTTTCTCTAACAAACGCAGCTGGTCTTTGTATGAAGTGCATATGAAATGAAACCTTTGAATTAAAAAAATATATATTCTTTAACTCAAATAAAGTAGTATGGTTCATGATTTTTAAGTCAAGCCCAAACTATTGTTTCTAATATTCCAGGTAGTCTTTTTAGACTGATTTCTACCTGTAAGTAGGTTTTACAGGTAGAAAAAGAGAGTGATATGATTATCTGACTATCACATTGTCTTTTAGGTATCTCTGTTATCAAACTCAAAGTTTTCCTTAAATATCTAATGTAAGAGATAACAGTTTGCTGCTGCTACTACTACTATTAGTATAATTATTATTAGATCACCTAATATAATTTAATTTACAAATATAATGTATACATTTGATAGAAGTGAGGCTTTTAAGGAACTAGCATTGTAAGGACTAAACGGATCAAGTGGAGCTGTACATAATATTGTTAAGTAGGAAACAAGTTAAATGATTACAAATCTGTATGGACCTTTTCTTTATTCAGTTTCTGTTTTTAATGGGCATTTTATTCTGGAATCCATTCAATAACTTGAAGCCATTAAATGAAACATAATCAATGTTAGAACAAAAACTAGCACAAGAAGATATATTTAAAACTTGGAGTCTAGTCATTTGCTTTTCCAGGATAGATGATTCTACAAAAGGATAAATGTGATTACTTTCTATTCTTTTCCTCCCTCTCCATCCAGGCCAAATACCCCAGGAAATGACAGCACTTAGTGTCATCAATTTTAATTTTAGTGTGTTTTTAGTTTCAATCTGGGACAGGTACTAAAGTTGAGGTTACCAGTGGTACAGGATCAGATCACCTAGGTACATGTCGATGCATGGTAAATTGTAGCCTCACATGCTCTATTCATAGTGTGAATTGGCCACCAAGAAAAAGGTGAATGCTTTATTCACACAAATAGGTTAACAATCCTGAAATAGTCTCCAAGGCATTGAAGACCATAAAAGAACATGGAGAATATACTGATTTATTCTAGACTCGTTTCTCTAGTATTTCTCTGTGTATTATTCACTCTAGCTCATATTTAAACTTTTTTTTTTTTTTTCATTTTAAAGAAAGGAGAAACTCACACACACTCAGTGTATTTCTGCAGACCCCCCTTTAATGGATCTCTGCCAGTGGTAGTCATTGTTTCAGTTGCTTGTGGCTGCTCAGCTGTGCAAGGTTGCCTGGAAACGCTCCTTTTTCAGTGCAAAGCTCTCCAGCCACTTCCCACATATCCCAGTCCAGGGCTTAAGGATTCAGGGAATCCAGCCACTGGTGTTTCTTTTTGAAATATCCTTAGTAAACTAATGATCTTGTTAATGTACAAAACAGAAAAACAACCTTCCAGTCTATGGGGCATGCAGGTTTAAAAAGAAACACACAAAAACTTTCCAAAAGATTTTTATTTGTTGTTACAAGTTAAAGCAAATCAAAAATTTCCATCTAAAGTGAACATAATATAACTTGTTGTTAAACAAGCATTTTTTAATGTGTAATATTATTTGAAATATTTGCAATTAACATCTACCATAGTCTCTCATCCTGGAAATTTGGTGCCATTCCCATCAAAGTTGCATCATATATCCATTACCCCTTTAAATTGGGAAAGGTCGAGAGTCAGATACCTTGATTTGGAATTTTAATGCTTTTATCAAATTTTAAAATAAGTACCATTATTAGGAAATAGAACATGATTATCATTCGCTTCTTGCTTTGATTAAATTTGTTTGAATTAGTCCTGATAGGCTTTAAACATATATAATTGGTGTGATGTTAAATAATACTGATTTAACTGATCTTAATTTGGCTTTGCTTTTGAGTCATTTTCTCTTTTAAGTATAACTCAGTCACTTTAACAGCAAATTCAGAATTTAAAATATTTCAGATATACTTTTTTCCCACTTAGTTCAAAATCCTAATACTGAATAAATGAGAATATCACTGTGCATGAGTTAAATATGTGCCACTTCATAATACCTATATACTATTACCAGCTTTAAAAGAAAGATTCTTAAAAAAAAAAAAAAAAAAGTAGTAGTAGGTTGTTTTCAGTCTTTTTCTATTATTATAAGTACTTTGAAATTATTGGTTTGTGGTATAGGACGTGAAAAGAAAGATGTGCTCTGCAGTGTTTGAAAAGTATACTATTATCAAATAAATCTTACCTAAACTTAAAATTAGTTAGTTAGTCTTTGGTCTCTTAACATTTTTTTCCCCCAAAATACTTTCAAATTCTGACTGTCGGAAATTATAATTGTATACTATTAGTATTGCCAAGGACAAATCCTTTGCCAGCCCTCTATTAATGGATTACACAGATTAAATTGGTTATTAGATACTGAAAGTTCTCTATAAAATCATGTACATTCAAATTTTATTTTAATACTTTCCCCTAACTTATTTATTTAAAGAGTTATTTCAATTGATAAGTAGATTTTAATAGATATGGAAATACATTTAAGGTAATTTATGTTAATTTTTAGGGTTTTTTTTTTTTTTTTTTGACCGGTAAGGGGATCGCAACCCTCGGCACAGTGTCGTCCACACCACGCTCAGCCAGTGAGTGCACCGGCCATCCCTATATAGGATCCAAACCCGCAGCCTCGGCACTACCAGCACCGCACTCTCCCGAGTGAGCCATGGGATCAGCCCATAATTTTTAGTTTTAAATACCTGTATGACTTGTGGTTGGTTTACTGATTTGGGTTTATTTCTTATGTTGTTGCTGAAGTTGAAAAGTTAAATCATCAGTCGGTCAAGAAAATCAAATGTATTTCTTCATATTCTCCTTCCTTCTAAACGTCATCAATCTATATGTCCCTTAGGTTAGATTGCTGTATTTGTTTGTCAATTGTTGATAAAAACTTTTAGTTAAATTATATCTCAGATATAATGAAGTGATCAGACTATTTTTATTATATAGCTATTGGGACCAAAACTGAAGAATAAGTGGATGCATGCTACATGTTTAAGCATGCATCCACTGTATATTTAATGCAAAACAATTAATTGTGGGCTACAAGTTACTGTAATGAATAAAAATCTGGTGTTCTCACGGTCATCAGGGTAGAAGTCTGATTGTCATGTGAATTTAAGTATGTAAGGCAGGTGAGCTATGAAAATAATCTTGTAATGGCGATTTTAAAGAAATTATCAAGAAAAAATTGAGAGGTAAAAAGAAGTTCGAATACCTGCTCTGAATGAGACAATCTGTCCCCAAGGTGCTTTGCCTATTTTACCTCACTTAATCCTAGGAACAGCCCTGTGACTTAAGTAGCATTGTTCCCACTTTATAAATTGAGGAACTCATGCGTAGTGAGGTTAATTAAACTCAGATTTCCCCCAATCATTTCTAATTCCAGAGGATACACTTTTCCACCAGACCTCTAACTTCCTAATTAATATAGGAAGAGATGATATCTCTAATAGCATACAAAGGTACCTCAGAAAGTTTGTGGAATAGGAGAATTAAAAGGTAATATGAATCTTTCCATGAACTTTTTGAAACACCCTCGTATAAAGTAATTGCCTTAAGGATAAACAAACAGAAAATGCCAGGAATTTGCATTGTTCAAATCAATAGTGTACTAAAGAAAAATATATTCACTATGTGAAAAAACAACAGCTAGAACACAAAGTTTCTGTAAAATTAGGCTAAGCATCTTGAGTTCTTAATAGAAATAGACAAGGACTGACAGATATAATGATAGTTCAATAGAAACGAGGACAAATTCCAGATCTGTGAAAACAATTATGTCCCAAGCCCATAGAAAGAGATCTAAAGATAATTTAAGACGTGGTTTCTGCGCCCACAGAACTGGTACCCACAGAAATCACAACTGTAAAAATTCACTATAATATTCTCTGGTTATTGTGACGTACTTGCACGTACTATGGGAGCATGGAAGGCCACACTAAGGAGGTGACATTGAAATGGGGTTGGAAGAATGTGCGCACCAGGGAGTGAAAGGAGGAAGGGGATTTCAGGTTGGTGCAAAGGCACAGATGGGTTGTTGAGCAGTTCCACGTGGCCAAAGGAAGACAGGTTTCTGGTTAGGTGAAGGAGCTACTATTACAAGAGCCTTGCATGGCATGCTAAGGTATTCGAATGTCACCTTGTTGGATACAGGTATCTACAAATCACTTATTAATTACTGATAAAAATACTTATATTCATAGGTTAAAAAGATTGCATTTGTGGCAGTCAAGAGGATCTAGTAAAGGGAGAGAGATTAGTGTCAGTAACATAAACTAGGATACTGTTACCTTAGTCTAAGGATCTTAGATTCTAGGCAAGGAAAGCTCAGTGCTTGAATGAAGAAGATGGATAAGACTAGAGAAGAGGGATCAGAAATCTTGAATCAGTGTAGTTTATTATATTTAAAAAAATACATCTCCAGTGGCTGCCATACAAGGCACTTGGCTTTTTGATTTTGCCTGTTTTGTTTGTGTAACAAATAAATGCATTTGTGGGAACAGTAGGGGAAAAGCCAGCTTTGAAATTTGCTGCAAGTTATCTGCCCTCACATTTAAAAGACCTATGAAGACTTCAAGCAGGAAGTAGATTTATCATGGTGGGATGCAGATGGCTTGATAGAATAAAGAAGTGAACCAACCAAGGTTGCTCTTCCTAAGAATAGGAATGCATTTTAAAGATGTGAAGATGACGTAATTGTTGAGAAGAAAGAATATTCAGGGAGCAGCCCCCCCCACCCCACCCCCGTGGAGAAAAGGTGTAGTGTGTAGGTATGTAAATAAGGAATGAAGGATTCTTCAGCTTCTCTTCCTGCTCTGGACACACGATGGGACTCTGCTCACTCCTCTTTAGTCAAACTCTGCTGAAAGTTACGTGGAGAGAGGAAGACTTCATAACCTCCACCCTTTCCCTCTGTATGAGGTCCTCCCATTAAAAAAAATTCAGCAAATATTAATGGAATGCCTATTATCTGTCCCTGTTTAATTTTTTGCCTATTCTGTAAAAAGCTGAATAGAAGATCCCCTAATTTGGAGATTTACAAATGTCTGAAAATGAGACGTTTCACCTAGATCTTCCCCTTAGAACTTTTAATAAATGATTTCACCAACTCATTTCATCCCAGACAAATGCAGGAGGACTTTAAATATGAGGGGAGCCTCAGGAAGCCAACTTGCAGATGTAAGCCTTCCTGTTGACATTATTTTTTAAAAGGGAAAGAGGGAGGAAAGCAGGGAAGGAAAAAAAGCAATAAAGAAAAAGAAAAGGGATACTTGAGTGACATAACATATTTTCTATTAATGCACGTTCAATGAAAATAAATCCCTAAATTCTAAAAGTTCTGTGAACTTGGGTACGTTGTTTAACATCTTAGGACCTCAGGGTCCTCTTTTGTAAACTAGGTATAATGACTTTATTTGTATTTTGTAAAATAAGACTTTTCTACTTAGTGTGAATTTCTCAGTGTGAAAATGCTTTGTAAAGTTTAATGTGCTTAGCAAATTTATTTTTGTGTGTGCGTGTGTGTGTGTGTGTGTGTGTGTGTGTGTTCTGTTCTGTGAATCCTTAAGGACAGTGACTTGACTTTACTCTTTATTGTGTACTTTGCAGGGAATGTAATGCCTCAAAGTAGCAGAAAAATTCAGCAAAATTGCTGTAAAGATTGTATAAATTAAATAAAAGTATATGTGATAAATTAAAGCCAGAATTTGTAGAATAGATAAATTAGATTTGCTGATAAAATTTGCTAAGAACTGTGCTTGATACATACTATGGTACATACTATACCCTTAGAAGCAATAGTAGTTGTAAGGGATAATTTTTTTTTTTTTTCCTAATAGGGACCATTTATTGAATGCTTACTAGGTGCTGGTCAATGTTATAAACACATTACATGAAAAAACTCATTTAATCCTAACATTCGCCCTGAGAGTTATCATCTCTCTTTTATAAATGAAGAAATTGAGGGCTAGAAAATTTGAGGAAGTTGCTCAAAATTAAATAGCTATTATTACATAAAAGTTAATCTGTATTCTAACTCTGTATCAATCAAAGTTATCAATAATTGCTAATTAGAGCTGACTTACAAATTATAACATGTTCAATATTTGATATCTCATTTACCTTATGGGGCTGTTCTTAATTTTACAAATTTTTTAAAATCCTGAATGGATTTCTTATTAATATTAAGGCCTCTTCGGTGAGTGGTTTTCAAACTATGTCCTGAGGCTCCCCAGGAATTTCTTGGAAATCAATCGTACTTCCTTCCTTTCTTCCATCCATCCATCTATCCATCCCTCCATCCCTCCATCCATCATCTGTACATACGACTAACTAACCAGTCAGTCACCTAACCAACCAGCTAACTAATCATCCAATATGTACTGGACTGCCAATATATACTAAGCACTGTGGGTGCTGGCAGTTTCATACCTACAAAAGAAGGATTTAAAGGATTTTTTAAAAAGTTCAGAAGCCACTGAAAGTGAATTTAAAACACAATTATGTTTATAAAACTAACTCTATATTAAATATTTTGGTAAAGTATTCTATTACATGTTATTACATGTAATTCTATTACATGTTATCCTAATTATAATAATCAAAGATTTTCTCTTTTAAGAGAGAGACATGCAAATTATGTTCGTCTTTGTGATAGACTTGGGCTATGGGGATACAGACATACTTTCCTGTACAATACACATGATTACTTCCCTGCTTAAGTTTTTATGAACTTCAAGCCAAGCTAGGTGAAGTTTTTACAAACATCAGGTCTTGATGATTTTATTGACATGTTCTGAGACCACAACTGATCAACTTTAATTGATATGTGGTGATATGGTTATTGTTCAAAATGGAAAATAATTTGTTCCTGAAAAAGAAAAAGAATTCCCGAGCTATATATTTTTTGACCTTTAAATATGTATTTAGTATTTTTTTAAAAAATAAAGCTCAAATTGGAGAACAGCACATTTAAAATATTAGATTTCATGATCGCTCTAGAGACTGTGCAAATCACTGCACTAACGTTAGCAGTAGTGTTAAATCCGAACTTATGAGAATGTGGATGAGGAAGTATGAATGTGTTAAAAACATTGGTCTTTCCTGATTGAATGTACATAGTGTTAAAATACAACATTGAATTTTTAAAGTCGATAATACCTTTAAATACTCTATAGAGAAGAACACTTTAAGGAAATGTTAGCTATCTCTAGGTATTTTTTCTTAATAAGCATATTCAAAAGAAGGTTTAAAGTGACTTTCAATCTTGACCCAAAATACAGTATCCATATTTCTCCTGTTTTCTTTTCCTGTCTTTTTCTGTATAACTCTGCTATACATTATTAAGAAAAAAATATTGAAAAAATGGCTGGTTTCTCCAAGTACTTTCTAAGGGACAGCCTGATTAGCATGTGCTTTTTCTCTCCCTCCCTCCCGTCTTCCTCTCCTGCACTGGATGACATCTTCCAGAACAAAAGACATATTGATTTTACTTGGAGACTTCAACTGTCTCACTAAAAGTGGTTCTGTTTACCTGATTGGCACCATTTGGAGGGGCTTGGAGTCAGTTCGTGAGTGGAGGTTGGGTGAGGGCAGACGGAGAGCACCATGAGGAGAACACGGAGCAAAACCTCAGGGGCCTGGCTGCTTAGCTCCCTGTGGCTAGAGCACGTGCTGTACCAGCAAGGTCAAGGGTTCCCATCCATACCCAGCAACCGCCAAAGAAACCTCATGGGAATCTATAGGGTACTGGGTGCTGGAGACATTGCGGGCTATGACTGAATACTTTTACTGGATTCTGTGGATTTGGGGGAACAAAAAAGAACTGCTTGTTTTTCATGGTTTAATTTTATAAGCAGATTTGCAAATTGTTTTAATTTTGATGTGGGTTATGTACATTCAGTTAAATTAATTTTCATGTTCTGAGAATGCTGCATTTTAATTCTTTGTATTTAGTTTTGTGAACTTTGTACCTTCTCTTTAGCTCCTAGCAATGTGTATAGTCCCTGAAAAAACAGACTTTTTAAATATGTAAAACTATATTAAGTAAATATGCACAAACCTATATTTTTCCTGAAACCTAATCTTAAGGGTCTTGCTTTCTTGTTTATTTTTAATACATTAGTATAGTTTAACCAAAGGCATCTGTTAGAGAACTTAAATATTGACTGTATTATTTTTTCTTAGTATTAAAAGGTTTCCTTTAAAAATTTATTTTCCAAGATGAATGAAAATATTTAAAACAGAAATTTTAATGTTTATAAATGGCTTTGGGACTCAGTCAGTGGGTTAAGTACACTTTCAAATACTGAAACAATAACAGCACTTATGGTCTCTTGAACCATGATAACAAAGCAGCAAAATAAAAATATATCCTAGAATTGGACTTTGTTTCAAATGCCTAATTAAAAATGTGTATGTTTTTAAATGGATAATTTACATTGAATCTTGTGAAAAAGTAAATATAGACTAAACAATCTGACATTAAGAGAACACAAATATTTGTGATTTATGTTATTTTCTTAAATTCAAAGCATGTGTAAGATCTTTAACATATACGCAAAAAATAAAAACTACAATTAAGCCAGAATGCCATTTTGAAAACAAAATAAAACAAAGATATATTCCATTAATCTGCAGAGATAATTTAAACTATAGTAGTGATTCTGCCTTACCATAATTATTTCTGCAGACAAGAAGAATAAGTTGAAGAGAATTTACATCTATGTTTGCTTAATTTTTTTCTGTCATTGGGTTTCACTTCTCTCCCATGGAAATATGTAAAAGTAGGACCACCTGTTTTCCATTGGGCTTTCAGGATGGGTAAATTCTTAGAACACAGCAATGTTCTCCTAATCAGAATTTTCTGGAAATCTGAGGTAAGTTAACCATAGCAATAATAATAATAATAATAATAATAAAAACTGTAGTCAGTAAAATTAATTCAGGGAATACTCCCCTGCAGCCCCCAAGAAAACCTAGGACCAGACACACAAACTTCCTGTGCAGACTTAAACGCTTTTTGAATCAAGTTTATAAATAAGAAAATCAGTTCACTCTCATAAGGATCTGGAAGGAGAGTATTTAAACGTAAAAGTTGATATGTAAAAATAAGCAGTGTGTATTTTCCAACAACAAGTTATAAGAGAATAGATCATATGGAGTAACATTTTTAATGAAGTGGAAATATTTCTGTCTTCAAAAGGATTGCTGTGAATTATGAAAGGTGAAAGAAAAACTGTTCTTGCTTGGAAAAAATTGCAAAAGCATTTTGCAGTCATGTTTTTAAGTTTCTATTTTAAGTTAGCAATAGGGAAAAAATTTTTTGTACATATGTCAAAAAAATCAGATCAGAAAGGCCATCTATAATTGATTTTTCTACTTGAAAGGAACAAGGAAGGGAAAGTTGGTCTTTGCTCTCGTCCATCAGGGTATTATGCCTGTCAGCTTGTGTACAAATGATTTATCCTGAAAAGCATGCTTTACACTTCGAGAAATACTGGGATGGAGCATTTGAACCCTGTGGAGTGTTTGCAAATGGAATAACGCATCCACAAAGCCAGTTTCCTGCATCCTTTCTGCCTGCACATATGCAGGTATAAACGTTAATTTTCAATCATCGTTCAAATAATGGAAAATTACCAATTTGCAACAATGTGGATGGACCTTGAGAGAATTATATTAAGTGAAACAAGTCAGGCACAGAAAGAGAAATACCACATGTTCTCACTTATTGGTGGGAGCTAAAAATTAATATATAAATTCACACACACACACACACACACACACACAAACCGGGGGGGGGGGGAAGAAGATATAACAACCACAATTATTTGAAGTTGATACGACAAGCAAACAGAAAGGACATTGTTGGGGGGGAGGGGGGGAGGGAGAAGGGAGGGAGGTTTTGGTGATGGGGAGCAATAATCAGCCACAATGTGTATCAACAAAATAAAATTTAAAAAATAATAATAATAATGGAAAATTAAAGGGTCTGCATTTCAGGACAGTTGTACAGTTCACCCACTAGCTCTCTACTCTGAAGAGAAAAAGAAAGCTGAACTGCCCATTTCAACATTTTAGCAGGTAATTAAGAATAATAAAATGTTAAAAACAATCTTAAGTTGTACAACTTAAAAATAGGCAGTAACCATATTCTAACAGTTTGTTTCTTGCTTCCCTTTTTTTAAACTGCAAAATTTTTATCTTTAATACCTTAACTTCCATTTTGTATCATTATATTTTAATTTTTTTTTCATGTAAGACATTTTTCTGCCTGAAGGTTATTTTGAGAAAAGCTTGAGCCTCCTTTTCTCTCATTCACATATGTAAATTAGCCAGAACAAGCAAATCACTTCTATGAAAACCCAGTGTTTTCAATGATTTAATAACTAATTGCAGGCTATGAATTTTATTACCCAAATACTCAAGTTAATTTTTAAAATAAACTTTCAAAGGTAAATTGGAGGTACTAGAAGGTCACAAAATCAAAGTGTTAACTGCAGTGTTCTGTGAAGTTCCTCCTGGTTTACATGCTGTTGTTACAGAGAATTTCTTAGAGCGGTTTTCACTATTGCCAATGAATTCAATGAAGTCATCAATATAACATGTTTCATCTACACATATGGAGAAATTTTATATGCTCTCTACTAAATAAAATCATACTCCTTGGAAGTGATATTTAGTACCAGTGTTTTTCCAGCTTCAACTCTTAGGACGCCATACCCCTTGGTTGACTAAACTATTTGTCATTCTCAAAATATTTAACATGTTCAGTGTAGGTACCAACTATTGAGAACAGACATTCATACATTATATAAGCATTTAGCTGCTGGATATCAGTTCTAATTTTTCCTCACACATGCTCTGTAAGTTTTAACATCTCTGTATCAATTAAGAATGTTTCATATAATAGAACATACAATTTACCGAGTCTTAAACATGCTGTTGGGATTCATATAAGAAAAAGTCTAGGGGTAGGCAGGCAGTTCAGAGGTAGCGTAACTCCTCAGTGGTGACTTCAGGGACCCAAGTTCTTTGTGCCTCTCGGCTGAAACGTCTTAAGTATGTTGACTTTTGTCCTTATGGACTGTCACCTAATGTTCACAATATGGCTCCTGCTTCTTCAACTTCCTGTCCATGTTCCAGGCCAGAAAAAGAAGGGAGATGTGGACTGAAGCAAAGTGAAGAGCTACACCAGCTCATTGTATCTGTTCTTTTCCTCTTTCCTTCTTTCCTCTTTCAGGAAAATAGAAGCTTTTGGACACCCTCTCCAGCGCTCTTTGGCTCACATCTCATTGGCCAACATGCTGCCATCACTGCCTCTCTCTGGAAGATGACCAGGGGGAGGGAGTGTGAGTGAGGACTGGGTCAGTGAGGGAACAGCGTCTGCCATACTGCCTGTCACCCCCGTCATCCCTCCCCTGGGAATGCCCTTTTCCTCATCTCTCATGTGCCTTTCATCCACATCTTGTGTGACGGGTGTCCGTTTTCTCCAGTTCTGACTGAGCTCCTATGAGTTGCTCTTTGTGTTTTCCTATGAAATATCATTTTTTAACTTTCTTAATTAAAGGCAAAATAACTGTTTTAGCTGTATGTAGCTGTGTCATAATCTTGAAGTCAAAGACTACACAACAAACCAGGACTCTTTCAATTGCAAGTGTCAAAAAATAATGTTAATTGGGGCCGAGCCCGTGGCACACTTGGGAGAGTGCAGCGCTGGGAGTGCGGTGACGCTCCCACCGCGGGTTCGGATCCTATATAGGACTGGCCAGTGCACTCACTGGCTGAGTGCCGGTCACGAAAAAAAGACAAAAAAAAAATGTTAATTGTCTCATAATTCATTTGTTCATTTAACATGGAACTCCAGGGATTAGCTGGCTTCAGGTGGGTCTGGATCCAGAGGCTAAAATGGTATGTCCAGTGTTAGCTCCTGTGTCTGTGGTCGTGCTACATCTCATCCATCCTCCCTCTGTTCCTCCTATTTCTCCCATTTCTTTCTTTTTCTTTTTCCCTCTGTTTTGCTTCATTCTGAAACAGGTTCTTAGCTTGCCTGATTTCTCATTACGTCAGAATCAGGGAGTCCCTCTTTCTCCCGAATGCATACATCAAGTGCTTCTGGGAGGAATATGATTGGTCTTGGTTGGCCTTGTTTTCACTCTACACCAATCACTGTGGAGGAGAATAGAATACTAAGATTAGCTATGCCTAGGTCATGTGGCTATTTTGGTGGCCCAGGGGTAGATGAGACTCTGTAATGGATAATCTCACCAAAACCATATGTGTTGCTCGGGGAAATGCTAGGAAGGCAAAAAAAAAATAGGTTTTTATACCAGATCTTATTTTCCCTGTCACTGTGCACTATGTGTTACCTCTATCAAAGTAAGCAGGAACTCATTAGGTATTTGAGAAAATAAATGATGATAGGGTAGGAGAGGAATAGAGCTCACCTGTAAACGAAAGGAGAAAATTAGGTAGCATTTCAGTGTTTCTTGAGCTATATGTAGACCATGAAATGGCACTTTATGTTTTGAATTTGTATACATACCCAGCAGAGAAGTCATTCAAATTTTAAAGGTAAGAAAATGCAGTCCAAAATCAAATTCAAAAAATATGTTATACCTGCGATTGCTCCTTCAGCAAATATTTATTGCATGCCTGCTGAATGCTAAGGCATGAATTGGATGGTGCTTCACTCTTATAGTGACAATAATTGAGATATTTCTATACTTAATAAGAGTATCTTAGGCTGAGAGAAAAATTAACAGATGATCCATAGTTTGCAAGTAAAGTATATTCAGGGAACCCTCTGTCTCCTTTAAGCTTCTTACAGAATTATATATTGTCATATTCAACTGCATTGTATGAAAATTAGAAGCTTAAGAAACTGAATTTAGATATTTAACCCCATTTGTCTTAAACCAATTAAAGTAGCATTTAATACATTTTTAAGTCTCTCAGAAAACTTTGTAAGCCTAAGCATATGACTCCAAATACAGGAAGTTTATATTTGTGCATATTATTTTTCTGCTATCCTGTTCACTGATTCAGAAAAGTTCTGGAGTAGAAGATTTTAGCATTTTTTTTCTCTTAAATTTCGTTCACTGGCCTCAAATGGCTCAGTTCATTTAAGACTTTTGATAGGTTCGCTGTCCTTGCCCCCTATCTTTTTCATCAGTGTTTGGGAGGCGGAAAGGATGGACTTTGAGCATGGTGCCTCTTTGTCCCTCCTGCATCTTGCTATTATCTCTCCAGAAAGCAGGTGGATTCTGGCAGGCAAAGCTCCTTGAGGCAGGATCCATTCAGCCCATTCTTGCAGGGGTAATAGGGCTTGGGGCTAATTTCAGTGGGCCTTCCCTGGAAGAGAGGTCTCCTTTCTTTCTTTCTGAAGATTGATGGGCAAAGGAAGACAGATAAAATGACTCTCTTTCTCACTTTCTCTCTTTTTCCCATTCTTGCAAACTTGATAGTTGTGTACAGTAAGAAGTCTTACTAGATAGATTGTGTGTCTATGCTTTATGTTGCTCTCTAAACGCGATTCTTGAGTCTGAGAAACATTTAATGGGATCCTTTAGCTAAGCTGAAATCACTTATATAATCCAGCTCTGTATTGTTAGTTTTTCAGATTTTTGAAATAGTGCGATGAGATAGAAAAAGATGGTGGAAAGTGGGGTGATGCAAAAGAATTTCTAAGACTAGTCCTTTAACAGACTGACTTAGATTAAAGTTCTCAATAGCGCTTTGATAGTTCTTTAATAGAGAAGAGAAATTTCTAAACACAACTTTTTAGCTTTTTTTTTTTTTAAAGGTAATTGGAAATAATTATATGTATATTTGGTGAGCGACCAAAATCTTTCTGGATTGCAGTGCTTGAAATAAATGCCACTACAACGAGTTAATGAGGACTTACAGCAACAACTTAAATCTAGTCAAATAAAAATCAAATAAATTCAATATAGAATTTGAACACCTACTCTGTACCCTGAATCTTTGCTGGGATCTGAAAAAAAAATCCTTTCAAATAATGCCTATAATTGAGATTTTCAGTCTAGTGGTTAGAGCTTAAGAAAGTAAAAAGAATGCTCATGATAAAATTTGACAGGTGCTCTGAGAGCAGTGAATATGAGGAATGAAGGGAACCTCTCTTTTGACATCACACACTCCAAGGAAGTGTTTTATGTCCTGACTCTAATTTTAGGAAGGCCCCTATGAACTTGTAGGATGACGGAAATGATATTTTTCTCTCCTGTAAAGAGGTTGATATTTACACATCCTACTCAGACATACAAAAACACTGTTCTGTTTCACTTATCAATAACTGGACCTTGCCTTCAGTGATGAAGAGAGAAAACAACTTGGCTAAATCAAGCTATTTCAGCCACTTCTGATTTATATTGGTCTCTTTCAGGGGAATTCAATTGCACTTGACTAAATCCTCAGTCAATTTAAAGTTCATATTTCATGTCAGGAATGTTTCTTCTCTGAGTGAGTCTGCATTCCTTTCTCATTCCTTCCCAAGATGGCCCTGGGAGCAGGGCTACATTCCCATGCCCTCGTGATGAGAGAGGAAGATGCTTCTGGTCTGTGTGCTCTTTGTGTCCTCAATGATCTTCTCTGGCTGCCTGGTATCTTGGGTTTTTGTCCACCGAGGTCAGGCCATTACAGGATCAGAACGCTCACACATGCTGTTGAAGGTGGAGGTTCCTCTGCCTCTGGTTTGTGATATCCCCAGTTTATGTCAGGGGTCGGCAAACTATGGCATGCAAGCAAAATCCAGCTGCTCTGGGCCAAATACAGCCACACTCATTTGTTTGAGCATTGTCTAAGGCTGTTTTCATTTTACAACCGCAGAGGTGAGTGGTTGGAACAAACACCATAGGTCCTGCAAAGCCTAAAATATTTACAGAATGGATGTTTATGAAAAAAGTTTGCTGACCCCTAATCTCTCTGAGTCCTTGGGTTGTCTCTTCTTTGCTGGCCCTTTCTCTTGACATATTTCTTCTTCTCCAGGGCACACTGGAAAAGTTGGGTCTCCTCCACAGAAACCCAGACCAGGCAGGATCAGGGAGTCATGCCAGGTGCCTCTGTCCGGAGACCTCCCTGTCCCTCTCCTGCTCCACTGCTTTTGCATCATTCTGGATGTGGAGAGGAGAAGAGCACCAGCCCTGTCTGGGCCTGTCTCAGTCACTCATTATGTTTGGGAGTTTTTGAAGTTCTGTATTTTAAGTTTCCACCCTCTTGGCTGAAGGACTTCGGTATCTTCTTGGAAATGGGTGTATCATCTTTAGTAAATTGTGACACTTGCAAATCTCCCTTCTTCCTTCCATGAAGGGCTTTCTGCTTAGAATCTGGAGGGAAGCTTCCTTATATGAATGATCTTGGAGTGATCTCTGTGCCAGCAATACCACATCATATGAGAACTTGTCAGAAATGAACATTTTTGGGTCCTGCCCCAGACCTACTGACTCAGAGATGTCTGGGGAAGAGGCCCAGCAAGGTGTGTTTCAGCGAGCCCCCAAGGTGATTATGTCTGCCAAAGTGTGAGAACCTCTGCCTTGCATCATATCTGGCACTAAAACAGGATGATCCGAGATAGCCAGGTTTGTTTTGTTCTTGATGTGTGAAAGAGACCTTTCAAAACGTGGAAAACTCATTTCCCTTTCCACAAAGATTGGCTGGACTAAACACAAACGTTTTGTTTTGAAAATTAAATATTTTAATTGATCCTTTTTCTCCTTACATTCTGTTCTGCTAGTTCTAATCCTTTCTGAGGCAATTGATGACTCTGGTTAAATAGGAATACATACAAGGAAGTGTCCTTAAAGAGAAACATCTGATGTTTCAGAATAAATTCACCTCTATGCACTCATGATACAAATTTATCAGTATTTTCTGAGTCAAGAATTTCGGCATTAGCCTGTAAGTGTGACAGTGATTCCAGGATTGGAATCTCCTTAGTTCTGCTATGGCATCTCAAACTTAGCAGAAGGATAATTCATCCATTCTTTGTCTTTCCCCACAAACGATCTTTCATTTCCAAAATCCTCAACCTCGGTGAATGGCTTTGGTGTAAGTGACCATCAGCATCGTTTTGCAGTTGGACTGATCTGGATTCAAATACCAACTTCACCATTTATTAACATTGTGATCTTGAACAGCCAACCTTTCTAAGTGTACATTTTCTTGTAAAACAGAGGAATTCCCAACTCCCATGGGTAATTTTGGAGCTTTGGAGAAAAGATATGCTTGATCAAGGATATCTATTATCCCATGCCTGCCCATTCTCAACATCCACTTAGTGACCAAGTCACTAGGCATCACTGTGCAAACTGTTTGAGAAATGTCTTTTGAGTATTATCGCATTCCTTTCAACAAATTGCCACTGCTAACAGTGACCATCTGCAATCATTTGGGGGATGACACAACTTCTTATTTCTCCTCCTTACCTCTAGTTGGGTCAACCATTTGAGCTGCCACTTATGGTTACGCAGGTTTGGGAATGCACAAGGGCACCACATCTAAGGGGCACCACTCACATGTTAGCTAGACTTTGTAAGGTCTGTGTACACACTCACATGAATATACAAACACATTCTCATAGTCACACATACTCTCACATAGTCTTGCACACAGTCCCACACGCTGACACTGACACACACAAACTCACAGACATAAGCACTCACACTCAGAGATCACTATGCCACACACCTACTCACACTCACTCACATTGACACACACCTCTGAGTATTTGTATAATTATTGTGACAAAGCGGCGAAATGTTTTCTCCAACAGAATCAGTATATTACGACATGTTTCCATAACTCAATTGAGGAAGGAACACCTTTCTTTAATCCACATGGAGGTGCCATAGGGGCAGCTGTGCTCCCCTCTCCCATCTTTTCTTTAGCAGTGGTCAGAGTGATACTATTATATGCTGCTCCTCCTTCAGGTCCTCTGAGCCCATGCCCTATAGCAGCTTTTGCAGGCTGCACTCAGCCCTCTCATGCAGTGCATAATTATTTATTGTCCTGCCACTCACCTGAGATTGAAAAGTCCACTGGGTTTATCACTGGTAACCACCATTGTACCTTAACAAAAGGAGAAGTGTACAAGTTATTTTCCATTCAGTGAATGGGTAAAAGATTGTTGTTTGGCTTTTTCTCATGTATATGGAGATATATATGAATTCAACCAAAAATACTGTGTTCTTGTAATGATATTTTAATTTGTTCAGCGATTGTACATTTATCTATTTTAATTACAGAGAATAACTCCAAAGAAGTAGTCAGGCCTGTTTTAGGAAGAACTTGATAAAACATGCCTAAATACTTATTAGGATTAATGAAGGATTATTTCATCTAATGCATTTTTCACAAAAAGAGTGATTGTGTTTCTCTATTAGTGTTTCATCCCTCTGTTCCTTCAAATGGATTAGAGAATTCTGGCTTTCTTATTCTTCACGTTAAGAGTCAAAATATCTGACATTTACTGGACACTCTTTATATATACCTCACATTATGCCAGATACTTTTAAAATCTGATTTTATTTAGTCTTCAAACCAGTCCTAGGGATGGGGACTATCCTTGTTCCCATTCTAGAGATGAGGAAACAGTGATTTTGAGAGGAATTTATGTGATATTAAATGGTACATAAAGGGCAGAGCTTGGCTGTAAATCTTGGTTCATCTGCTTGCA
This sequence comes from Cynocephalus volans, assembly GCF_027409185.1. Classification (NCBI taxonomy): domain Eukaryota; kingdom Metazoa; phylum Chordata; class Mammalia; order Dermoptera; family Cynocephalidae; genus Cynocephalus; species Cynocephalus volans. Next base: position 17,610,570 of record NC_084468.1, read on the forward strand.
GAGCTTGTGATCTCTATGGCTATGATTACTGAATGTTCTTTTTTGGCATCATTACATTTTATAAAAATCAAAGTGGAAAAAGAACCCAAAGAGAAAAGGTAAAATACTGTTTAATAAAACCATTCTTTAGGCTTTTAAAGAAGTCCTGATTTTATGTTACCTATTAGAATTCTCTAACTTCTAAAATTACCTTTGTTCTATGTATAAATGGTCTTTGCTAATTTGTATCTTTTATTGCATTCTACAGCATGGATTCTACTAAATTCTGACTTATGCTTGTTTTTCATTTTTATGATCCTCATTGGTGTATTTGTTCTCCTTTCCCAATTTTGTAATGGAATTTTGATTCCTACAAATACCAGACAGAAGAAAGCAAAGCATAGACAAGGAGATGTTTAAGTCCACTCATAGCTTCAAGCATCACTTTACAAAAATGGAAAGCAAGTATATTGACGTGGAGTAGTATGTATCTCTAGAGTTTGGAAGGACCTCTTAGATTATCTCTCTTTTATATAACATTTTGTTGTAAATGTGTTTAAACAGCATAAAAGTCTTATTTTATAAGAGAAGTTGCCTTTATAGGAACTACCAGATAAGAGCATCAATATTGTGGGAGTGTGTTTATAGAATACAAACGTATTATTTTTCCATTGCCTACTCAGTTTCTTGTAAAAAATAGGTGCTAGATGCTAAATGTCATTATATTTATATGTGAAACAGCATTCGTAATCTCAAATCAACTAACACATCTGTCTTTGACCTCTCACTTTCTCCATGACATTTTAGAGATGTTAGGGAATTTATAATCAAAATTAATTTGGCAGCTTTCTGAAAGATAGTACCAAATATTCCTTGTTGAAGAAAAATATCAACTTATTCTGTATCTATTATCATAAGAAAACTGCTTTTTCACTGTTTAACTGTGTTGTTGATTTCTAGGAGAAAAATTTCTCTCTATTTCAATTTTACAATTATATGTAGCATGAATCCTAATTTTTTGAATGCCTAATTCATTACAGTATGAAATGGTTCATAAAATAATCTATTCCATTTTCTTCGAAGGACAGTTTTAAATAAAGTGCAGAATTCTTTTTTCATATGTAAGTTTAATTTATATATAAATTTAGTGATGACCACTATTAAAGTCTTGGTGTCAATCTGCTAAAATTTTGTCTATCCTCTAATTTAATATATGTATACATACACATACACACATATACACACGCATTGTGTATTTATTTAATATGCATGCCTGTGTGTGTGTGTTTAATGAAGTTACATCCTACAAAATTCCTAGGGCTTCCTTTATGACTTTATATACGTATCATGAATTCAGTAAATATAAATACATACATATCATGAATTCAGTAAGTTAATGCAAAGGTGCTAGGCTCACTTCTTTTGAGATGCTAGGCTCATACTTCAAGGAGCCACAGATATAAAAATGACCAAGTGAGACCCAATTCCAGTTTCTCTAGGAGCTCAGAATCTACTGGGGGAAACATACCATAAAATAGCAATTATAATACCGTGTGGTAAATATTTCTGTGGTGTAACACGTAGAAGAACCACAACCCATTCCAGGAAAGGCTACACGAAAAATAGGAGTTATCTTGGAACCATATGGGAAAGAAGGCTTTTGGCAAGGGAAACAATGAGGAGGTTCTAGAAGAAAGACATATTAGTAAGACCTGGTGAAGTTCTCTCCTCGGAACTGTTCTCCTCTGTGAGAGGTAGCTTGCATAGTAGTTAGACTCATGCACTTTATAGCAAACTGCCTGAGTTTGAATCTTGGCTCTGCCACTTTTGGAATGTGAGTCATTAGCATCACTTCTCTATGTCTCATTTTCCCCGTTTGCAGAAAACTAGGTTTTAGAATAATACCTACATTGTGAAGGTCTAGTGAGCTCTATATGTAGTGATATGTGCAAGATATTTAGAGGCATGAGCAGTAGGTACAAGGGGAATACTTGTATCTGTTTGCTAAGATTGCCGTCTGAGGGTACCACGAGCTAGATGGCTGTTTTAAACAACAGCTTACTGTGCTAGAGATCTGGAGGCTAGAAGCCTGAACTCAAGTTGTCTGCTTGGTTGGTTCCTTCTGAGGACTGTGAGGGGAAGCTGTGTTCCTGGCCTCTTTCCTTCAGCTGTAGAAGCCTATCTTCTGTTTCTCTTCATATAACCCTCCCTCTATGGGTGTGTCTGTGTCCAAATTTCCCCTTCTTATAGGACACCACCTCATCTTAATTAATTACATCTGCAACAACCTTGTCCTAAATAAAGTCACATTCTGAGGTGTGAGTGGTTAGGACTTCAACAAATGAATGTGGTGGGGGCCACCATTTAACCCATAGCAGTGCCCAGTTGGAAGTGCTCATTTTAGACTGCATACTAGGTAAATGTTTTGGACAGGGTAGGTGGGAAGAATGAGGAAATTTGAGTGGAAGTAGCTATACCTTTGGAAGGTAAAAATCATGGCTTAGCCCTATAAAAGGACTGTTTTTGCATATTTTTAACAGTTGTCATATGAAAAATGCCAAACCAATTTTTACAGTATGTACTAGTTAATTTTTTTCACTTCCCAAGTTAAAGATAAATATCTACTTTTAGTTACCTCTTCTGATTGAAAGTCAGTTATATATTTCTAAGCCATATTTTAACTTAGGGGTCAGCAATTTCAGTCAACCCACATTGAGAGAAGAAGCTAGATTGGAGAGAGGTAAAGGAAAGGGGCTAAGGCAACCTTTATTACCACCTTCGTGACCCTAACTCCATGCCTCCCACTGACCTCTAAGCCCCTTGAGGTATGGGAGACCCCGTGACACGTAGTGTTTTGCTCACATGCTGTGGACACTCACTGCCTTTAGTTCCTCTTACTTTCCTAACCTGCTTATTATTTGTGTGAAGAGAAAGATTTCTTAATGAATAAATGAAATAAAATTGTACTTTAATCTTTTGCTTTTGGTTTTACCCTTGCTGTTCTGTGTGTTTGGACTTTTGATCTTGATTGACCATTTTTCTGTTCTTTGGTATTTAAATGGCCTGTGCTTAAGCAGTTCAGAAAGTTTCTACTGCCTACAATGCAATAGCTTCCTGCTGACCATTTGTCTGATAAATGGAGTCTTTTGCTAATTGAGATGTTGCATCCCCTTGCTGCTGCTCTTTTCCTGTCCTTCCTTCACTTTCCCCTTTTCCCTCCTGACTGTCTTTCCTCCTCTCTCCCTGTCCCCCTTCTTGTTTTTCTCCCCCTCCTCTCTGTCCCTCTTTGCTTCTTTATTCCTTACTTTCCTGTGCCTTCTACAGACAATAGTAAAATAGGAAATAGGAAACAGCTTCAGTTTGCTTCTGAAAGTTATTATATTAATAGTGTGGAGAAATTATTGTATGGCTTCTTAGCTGTGACAATATAAACTCAGAGTTTATGTTCCCTCGTTGATCACTTTTCAGGCAACTCTAAAAACCACAAATGTCAATAAACCACAGATTCAAAAACTGTTAACATCTCAGATATCAATGTGCTTTTGTCAACTTAGTTTCTCTGTTTTTTTCTGTTGCTTCCCCCAACCCCCCATAGCGTTGTTGAAATTCTCATTAGGAAGAATGAAATAATCGAACATGGAAAAACATTTATCAATTGTTACATGGTGGTGTATATGTGTATAAGTGGATATTGAACAATTAGTCAACGATTGTTATGGTTTCTAAAATTTTAGTTTGAACTGTACCACTGTTTTGTTGGTCATCATGTTTTTCATTTTCAGATTTTAAGTAAAAAAAAGTAGGGCCCACATCCATCCATGCCATCATCAGTCCTTCTGAGGAGTTTTGTGAAAATCTCTTGTCTCTCACTGTATATGTTGGTAGAAAATGTACAAAGGAAGGCTGTCTACTAAGTGAAATATGCAGGTTCTATAACAAGAATATTTACAGCTTTGTTTAAAAATTTTTAGTGATTTTCTTTTTCCTGATTTATAAATAGAGACCCGAATAAAAGGTTTACACTTTAAAAAATTGATGTAATAATTTAGTTGATTTTGAATAAAAGAATATTTTATAAAAGTCATAACACATGAAGAGTGCAGGTTAGCAGAACTAGGCTCTAGATTTAGTTTTGCATTAGCTAGCTGTTTGATTTATGGCAGACCATGCAATCAGCCTTGACCTTGGCTTCCTCATTAGTATACTGAGTGTGCTGACTTCCAAAATCTTCAGAGCTCTTTAAATTTCATGAGTTTATATTTTCATATTTTTAATGACCTGGCCATTACAATTACAATAACATCTACATATTAATTCAGCAAAGGGTCTAATTTTAGAATTAAATTTTATACTTTATGGATGTTCTCAGGAATAAAAGTTACAGTGGCAAAGATTAAAAGGTCCTACATGTTGTCATTTTTTGTATTTTACACGGCTGCTCCTCAAACGTTTAGGTCCCAGGATTCCTTTACACTCCTAGAATTTATAGAGGACCAAAAAGAGCTTGACTATGTGGATTACATATATACATATCACTGTTTATCATTTTCTAAATTAAAACAGAAATCCTTAACATGTTTGTTTAGTAATTTATTTAAAAAACAATAAACCCATTTATGTTAATATAAATAAGGTATATTTATAAAAAAAAATTTATGAAAACAAAAACAGAAGAATATCATCGCTGTATATTTTTGCAGATCTCTTTAGTGTCTGGCTTATTTGAAGACTTCTGGATTCTTCTATCTGCTTTGTATTCAAACTGTTGTGTTATTATACAACACAGAGCCTCTGGAAATTCCACTGTACATTCATGAGGGATTGAGAATGAAAAAGGCAAATGACATCTTTCTGAAAATAGTTTTGATCTTTAGAGACCCAATGAAAAGTTTCTCAGTGACCCCTAGAGGACTCTGCAACTCACTTTGAGAACTACTATTTTACAGTTTTCAAAATACAAGAGATAATTCTGTTGTAGAAAGTTTGACTTCAAAATTTGAAATTAAGATTCATCATTCAGTTGTTCAAAAATTCAATTTCTCTTTTAATGCTGAAATGATACTGACATCCTCCTGCCTAAGCACCAGTTTTTTCTACTGCTTATTTTCTACTGCTTATTTGTATGACAGCTAAAAATATGAGTGCGAAACTCCAAGTAATTTTCTTCCCTTTTGCCTTTTTAAGAGACATTATATATTTACGTATCTGTATTCTTCACTTGACTATAAGTTCCATAAAGATAGGGAGTATTCAATATTGTATTCTATGTGCTGAATTTCTCAAAAAATGTACATTAAATGACTGAATGAAAGAAAAAAGGAAGGAACAGATGAACACATTAACAAATATTGAATGAAATATCAAGTCTTTTGCTCGAGGAAATTCGTATTTAAATGTCTAAATTATTCTCAAATAGAAAAAATCATCAAAATTTGGTTTTACTGTCAGTACAGGATACTTTATAGTCTCTTGGGTACAGTTTGAAGAAGCATACTGTATTAGTCAGTTTCTGTTGCTTATAACACAATACTTGGACCTGGGTGATTTGTAAGAAAGCAAAATTTATTGCTTACAGTTTTGGAGGCTGGGAAGTACAAAATCCAGGGAAACATATCTGGTGAGGGTCTCATTTGTTGGTGACTTTACATCAGTGCAGGGGTCTCACATGGCAGAACATGGCAGAGAGAGAGACTCTCACATGCTTTCCTTTTAAAGCCCTCAGAACCATGCCTCTGACCACCATTATTAATCCACTCATTACAGCATGGTCCTACAACCTAGTCACCTCTTCAAGGCCCCACCTTTCAGTCATCACAATAGAATTTCCCATTCTTTCAACACTGTCACAGTGGGGGCCAATTTTCTAATACCTAGAACTTTGAGGAACACAATTTAAACTTCAGTGAGTTTGGGGGGAACATTCAACCCATAGCACATGTCAAAAGTGAATGTGTCTATTGAGAAAATTAAAGCTGAATGACCAAAACCTCTAACAAATGTACAAGTGTATATGCTTTCCTGAAATGGTGAAGATATTTACTTCTATGCATATTAAACAGGAGATATTACTAGTATTATAAACTAATATTTTGAGCCCTGTCCTCCCATCAGGTGTAGTTGTAACTAGGGATCCATAAATGGTAAATAAAGTCCTCATGCTCCACTTGGAGTCAGACTCCTGGATTTTGGTGCTGATTGCATATAGCAGTCTGATTATAAGCTCCTTATTCAGCTCTCTGAGTTTTATATCCTCCTCCAGAAGAACTTTCTAACAATGGGACACTCTAAAATATTATAGCTGCTTGTGAGGTACTGAGTTCCTCACTACAGAAGGGGTTCAAATCCATATAGGTCGACCAGATTTCCAGGATGTTATTGAGCGCGTGTAGGGATTGGTACAAGTTTGGATGCTTCGTAGTCCATAGGCACCAGTTCTTCCATAGATACCCGCTCTTCCATAGACACCAGTTCTTCTCTTTGGGGACAATAACCAAGGTACCCACATTCTGTGTCAGAGTGTAAATGAATTGAGAGCAGAAACCAATTTGTGGCCACCAAGAGCTCCAGAGGTGAGTCTTAGATTGAGAGCAAGGGGAAAAATTGTGTTAGGCTAATGAAATCAGTATGTGATTTTAAATGCTTTTTTCAATTCATATAGAATGAGGTAACACTGAACTCTCAGAGGCTGTTATGTAATCACGTTGGATACTTCTACTGAATGTTGAAGTGGTGTTCTATTATAGTGTAACCTACACCTCCAGGGCGCACCAATTTTAATCACAAACTTAGTAAAGATCTGGTTTCTGCAGAAGTAACTTTATTACTTTTGTCAAAAAACAGAAAATGAGAGTATTAAAGATATAATTTTTTAGCTTTTACTAACTTTTTGCCATGTTCTTCTATCTTATAATCCCCTTCAATATTATTGTTGCCACACACTCACACACACACCTGGCAGAATAAAATTGTTAAAGCAAAGGTTCTATTTTTAACCCATACCCTCATGTTAAAGCTCCAACCATCAGTTTTGTTTTTGTTTGTTTGTTTTCATTTGTTCCTTAATTTGTTGATTCACCAACCTTTTATGGAATTGTTCATGTCAGAACTGAGCATGAGCACAAAAGCTAGGTGGGTACTGGAAGAATAGAAATGAATAAGATAACTACAAATGAGATCACATGAAATGGAAGGGACTACATAGATATATATGTAAATGAGCAGTTCATTAATGAGTAAGAATTACCATAATTGAGGTAGTTGGTTTCCCAGTCTTTCCTCCTTATTCCTGGACATGTCTGATTGGTGTGGCATCTGTAGTGTCAAGAATTGGTACAGTGAGTACCAAAAATTGTGTCTAGAATTTATATGCATAGTTTGTAACTCATTATCTTAAAAATTAAGAATAAAGAAAAATGTACATTGAGAACAATAATCACCTTTATAGTGGGTTTAAAAAGTTGTTCTCTTGACTCAGTTATATGGTAAAGAGAATTTGGTAAGCCTCTAACATTCAGAGCATGTAGATAAAACTTTACTATGATGCTTATTAATACACTGAGATACAGAGATCGATTTCCAATTTACAGATGAATTTGTTGTGTTTGGAAAAGGTAGAACAATTTATTGTGGAAGACATGTGCCAATGACTATTCTGTTTTCCCAGAATTACCTATATGCTAAAAGCAGCTTACAAAATTAGCACTGTTTAGTAAAATGTATTGGCAAATTTCACATTAAAACAATAATATATATTTTGTTTGAGGAGCTAAGAAATCTACCAGCGCATAAGCAGAATATGGCATTCCTTGATGCTAACTTTATGGTGTGATAACAGTTTACATACCTCTTCATATAGTGACATTCTATTAGGAAATGCCTGCTTAGCCTTTTGATACACACATAAGGGATGATTTTATATGCTAAATGGCATAAAAACTATTAGAGTTGTTCCAGAGGACTTCTGAGCTTTTTATTTTTTAAATTATAAAAATGTTCAAACATGCAGCCATACAGAAATACTGGAAGAATATATCACCTATATACCTACCACCTAAACCCAGTAGTTGCTAATATTGTGCCATATTTGCCTTATCTACATTTATTTTATAAGCCATTTAAAAGTAAATATGTTGTTTTATCACCTGTATTTTCAGAACTGAAAGCTCCATATAAGAACGTGATTATAACCACTTTGGAAGACAGCTTGGCAGTTTCTTACAAAACTGAACATCTCTTTCCATAAAATCCAGCAATCATGATCTCTGGTATTTACCCAAATGAGTTGAAAACTTATGTTTGCACAATAGCCTGCACATGGGTTTTTAAGCAGCTTTATTCATAATTGCCAAAGTTTGGGAGGAACTAAGATGCCCTTTAGTAGATGAATAAATAGACTGTGGTACATCCATAAAACAGAATATTGTTCATTACCAAAAAGAAATGAGCTAAAAAGTCATGAAAAGACATGGGGGAACCTTAAATGTCTATTATTAAGTGAAAGAAGTCAATCTGAAAAGGGTACATACTAAATTATTCCAACTGGGCCGAGCCCGTGGAGCACTCGGTAGAGTGCTGCGCTGGGAGCGCGGCAACGCTCCCGCCGCGGGTTCGGATCCTATATAGGAATGACCGGTGCACTCACTGGCTGAGTGCCGGTCACGAAAAAAAAATAAATAAATAAATAAAAAATAAATTATTCCAACTGTATGACATTCTGCATTCTGATAAAGGCAAAACTATGAAGAAAGTAGAATGATCAGGGGTTGCCAGGATTTGGGGAGAGGAAAGGATGAGTAGGTAGAGCAGAGAGGGTTTTTAGGACAGCAAAGCCACTCTATATGATATTACAATGGTGAATACATGTCATTATACATTTGTCCAAACCCATAACATATACAACACCAAGAGTGAACCCTAATGGACTTGGGTGATAATGATGCCTTATTATAGATTCATCATTTGTAACAAGGGTACTGCTCTGGTGGGGGATGTTGATAGTGGGGGACACTATGCGTGTTTGGGGGGCTGGAGGTATATGGGAACAGTACTTTCTGCTCAGCTTTGCTATGAATCTAAAACAGCTCTAAAAAATAAAGTTTATTTTTTAGAAACTTGATTACATTCATGTTAAGTATTTTAACAAGAATACTTTACAAGTGATATTGTGTACTTTATTTTATATCACATCAGAAGATACGTAATTTCACCTTATACCGTGTGATCATTTGATGGATTATCTTGATACAACACATAAATTTTTATGCTGATTTCAATTTCCTTTAGTAGCAATTTAAATATATAATGTTCCAGTTATAATTTCCATCAGCAATAGAAACTAGCCACTGAAAATATGTGTTCTTTATAGAAGCAGACCTGACTTTGACTATTTTGAGTGGTTAATATTTAATAGACTTCCAACTGTGATAGAATAACAGGGATAGGATTCATTCTGTGTTTACCCAAGCTTAACACCTAAAGGGAATTTTAAAACACAATGCAGGGAAAGAGAGCCCAACCATGCTCACAGTATTTCTAAATAAAAGAGAAAGACTTCAGAGTTCAGGAAGGACAAGGCAGCCTGAATTTGAAAAACAAAATGGCATAGAGGAAAAAGCTTTGTGAAGAAAGAGCTCTGGAGAATTGCAGAAGGGTTTACTTAAGTTTTGGTAGAGTATCAATCTGTGCATGATGTGAGGAAACTAGGGAAGGGAGGAAATGAACAATGAAAAGCAGTATGTACAACAATCCCAAGAGTTCACACAAGGAAGAGAATAGTTTTATTCTTATCAATAAGAATAGAAAAATCTATTATATGGAGCACTGGGGAGAGTTCTCAGAAATGTATTACCTCAGTAATGTGGCAAAATTAGCACTAGATCAAAGGCTCTCTGGACTTGCCCTAATGAATTTTAGAAGTATTTGTCAAAATAATCAAGTGTAATCCAAATGACTTAACTGAATCCTAGAACAAAGTACTACAAAATTGGAAGGGATAAGCCAAAAATCCCAAAACTAAAAATGTTCAATATCTTACATAAATAAAAATTGCTAAACATGTAAGAAAGCAGCAAAATATGACCCATAAGCAGGTGAAATAGCAATCAATAGAAATGGATTCAGATGACACTGAATTGAGGAGTAAGAAACAAGAATTGGAAAGAGGTATTGTAAGTACACTCTACATACATAATTAGGAACATCGAAGAAAACATGAACACGAGGAGAAAAATGAAAGATATAAGAAAATATGCAAATCAGACTCTATATAAAAATACAGTATCAAAAGTGAAAAATACACTGAATGTGGTTAATAATAGACAGACGAAATCTTTAGTGACTTGAAGACATTGAACTAGAAAACACACAAAAATGAAGCAGAGAAAAAATGCTGAAAAGAAAATGAAAAAGAATCATTGAGCTGTGGGAAAATATCAAGTGATATGAAATACATGTAATTGGATTTCCAGAAAATAAGAGGGCTGAGCAGAAAAAAAAATATTCATGAAATACTGGTAGAATTTTGTCCAAGTTTAACAAGAACTATAAACTCAAAAACCTAGTAAGTTCGATGAACACAGAACAGAAGTAACGTAAAGAAAGCACACACCAAAGCACATAAAAATAAAATTGTTGAAAGCCAATGATGAAGAGAATTTTTTAAAAAGTTGAGGGGAAAAAAGCACATTATATACAGCGTGATAAATATAAGGACAGCAGATTTTCTATAATAAGCTATGCCAGCTAGAAGACAGTGGAGTGACATATTTAAAGTGTTTTCTCTCTAAACACCGTTTTAGCTGTATTCCAAAAACTGTGATGATGTGTATTTATTTTCATTGAGTTTGAACAATTTCTCATTTCCTTTTTAATCTCTTTTTTGAAACATGGGCTATTTAGAAATGTGTTATTTATTTTTTCTGATATCTTTCTCTTTCTAGAAACCTCACTCCCCTTCCAAATAGGTAACATGTATAATCTGCATTGATTAAAGAAATTGAATAATATAAAAGCTTTCCACAAAACAAATGAACAAAACAAATAAACAAACTCTAACTCCAGATATCTTCACTGGTGAATTCTACCAACCAATAAAGAAGACATAATGTCATATCTACACAGACTTTACCAGAAAATAGAATAGGACAGAATGCCTCCCAACACGTTTTATGAGAGTAAAATCAAAAATCATTATAAACACACACACACAAACAAAAAACTGCAGACCAGTACTTCTCATACACATAGATGCAAAACTCTTTTTCAAAAATTTAGTGAATTGTTTTCAAATGATGAATATGCTGATTATCCTGATTTGACCATCACACACTGTACACAAGTATTAATAGGTTCCTCTGTACCCCATAAATATGTATAATCAATTATGTTTCAAAAAATTAATGAATCAATATAGCAATAAATAAAAAGTTTAATGCTTTGTGGAATTTATCCTATGAATACAATGTTGCTTAAATATTTGAAAAATCAAGCATTGCAATTCAGTATATTAACAGATTTTTTTTTAAGTGTTTGACAAAATTCAGTACCTATTGATGATAAAAACTCTAAGCAAACTAGAAAAAGAAGGGAACTTCTGCAAACTGACAAAGGGCATCATTCCAAAATGTATGGTTAACATCTTCTAATATGATGAGATGCTCTTCCTCTAAGTTCAGGAGCAAGGTAAGTATGTTCACTTCCTCCCACCACTCTTATTTAAAATTGTTCAGGATATTCTAGCCCATCCAGTAAGTCTAAAATAAATTAATAGAGCCTAAAAAGGAAGCATAAGAACTCTCTAACATGATTGTTTTTGTGGAAAATCTTAAGGAATTATCAAAAATCTACTCAAACTAACAAATGAGTTTACCAAGGTTGTAATATGCAAGGCCAGTGTATAAAAATCATATTTCTATATACTAGCAATGAGCATTTGGTAGTTGAAATTTTAAAAACCACCATTTACAATAGAATCAGAAAATATCAAATACATATGAATAAATTCAACAGAATTTATGTAATATCTGAACACAGAAAACCTCAAAGCATTGATGAAAAAAATTAGAAAAGTCCTGAACAGATTGTGAATTGGAAGACTCAGTATTATTTCTGTGCTCCAACAATTGATCTATAGATTCAGTGCAATTCCACTCAAAATTACTGCAGGATTTTCTGTGGAAACTGATAAGCCACTTATAAAATTGTTATGGAAATGCAACACCACCCACCCCCCAAAAAAATCAAAAAAACATTGAATAGCCAAAGCAATTTGAAAATAAGTAGAACAGAGTTGGAAGACATACATAACCTGATTTTAAGACTTAATGTAAATCTCCAGTCCTCTATTCAGTGTGATTTTGACATAAATATAGACATATAAATTAGTGGAATAGAAAAGAAAGTCCAGAAATAGACCCTCACAAATATACAGTTAATCAATTGTCAAGAAAATTACAAGGGTAATTAGATGATGAACTGAAATCTTTTCAATTGATGAACAGTTGATATCCATATACAAAAAATAAACCTTGACTCCAACTTCACAGTATATGCAAACATTAATTCATAAGCCATCATAGACCTATATGTAGTAGCTAAAATCTTACAACATCTAAAAATAATTGTGGGAGAAAATCTGAACTTCGGCTTTGGCAAAAGCTTTCTTAAGTAGGACGCAGAAGAAACATTGAACTTTTTATTCTCCAAAAAGCATTATTAAGTAAATGAAAAGGAAAGCCAAAGAGTGGAGAAAGTAGAAGTATTAAAAAAAAATGCGTCTGATAAAATATTTGTGTTCAGAATATATAAAAGACTCTTACAACTCAACAATAAGAAGATGAATAACTCAAAAAAACATTAGGCAAAATATTTGGACAGCTATTTCACCAATGATGATATAAGGATGGCACATAAACACATGACATATTCTTAACTTACTTACTAGGAAAATGAAAATTAAACATGCAATGAGATGCCACTAAACACAAACTTGAATGGCTAAAATGAAAAAATCTGCTGATCCCCCTGTTGGCAACCATGTGAAGCAAATGGAACGTTTATACATTACTGTGGGAGTGCAAAAAAGGTTCATTCATATTGGAAAACATTTTGGCAATGTCTTATAAAATTAAACATACATGTCCTATATGAGCCAGCATTACTGCTCTTGGGCGTTTTCCCAACAGTAATGGAATTTTTGTCCACACAAAGGTTTATATGCAAATATTTAGAGTAGCCATTTTTCGTAAAAGCCAAAAACCAGAACAGAACTCAATTGTTGCTCTGCTTTTGCCATGGTAAACAAATGTGATATACGTATACAATTACTTACTGCTCAGCAATAAAAAAGGACTGAACTATCAATACAGATAACTCTCAAAAGCACTATGTTATGTGAAGCAAGCTGGATGCAAAAGACCTCATGCTGCAATTTCATTTTTATAATATTTTAGGAAAGGCAAAATTATAATGATAAAAAACAGGTCTTGGTTGCCAGAGGTCAAGGGTTGGGGTAGGAATTAACAACTAATGGATGTGAGGGAACTTTCTGGGGTGATGAAAGTATTCTACATCCTGACAGTTTTAGTGGTTATGTGACTGCATACATTTTGTTAAAACTCTTTGAGTTGTATACTTGAAATTAGTTAATTTAATTGCTCATAAACTACACCTCAGTAAAAGTGTCTAAAAATAAAGTACAAGAATCTATCTTCAGACAAATTTTAACACTTCCATTGATGTTATATCACTAAGGATACTTCTCAGTAATTGGTTCAGAGTTGTGGACTGCTAAATGAATTAAAGCAAACCAAAAAAAGAGCTTAATATCATTTTAGAAAGGAACCATTGTGAAAGATAATTCTGGAATATAGCCACATAAGGAGATCAGTGCATCCTAGCCAAAAGTTTAAATCTTTTTGCTATTTAAGTGAAATCATGCCAAGCAGCAACACTTTATAGTAATTATAATGGTGGTGACAGATTTCATATGTATATGTTTTCCCATTGTGAATGCAAATTAAATATATGTTATTGTACAACCTGAGTGAATCAAGGGCGTGAGACATCTTCGGACTATGGGAGCAAGAAAATAAAGGAAACAAGTTTATGGGTGCAAGGTGGACATTATCAAAAATTGGAATGACATTCAGAAGCAAAAGAACTTCCAAAGTCCTTACAATCATTTTGTTAGCCTGTCTACTTTTCGTCCTTCTACTTTCTGAAGTTCTCTTATTGGGCATCCCACAGTGTAACTCACTGGACTGGATTTGATTGACTAGGTGAGTCACTCGTCCATAAAGAGGACCCCGCTTGGAAGAGTTCTTGGATCAGATCACCTTTGCCAGGGCAAAAAGTTGTTTTTGGGGTCAGCACTCATCCCTGGTCTAGACAGTTGTGACAAAATCATATGGCACAAGCACAATCATGACAGCATGTCCATGGCAATTTTTATCAGAAGTAGTTGTGGCTTGACTGGCATTTGAGATTATAAAACCTCTTTAGGTATAATAAAACCTCATCATTTTATCTAATTCCTGTAACAGGTAAACTTTCCTTATAACATGAATATTTTCAGCTCTTTGTACAGTAAGTGACTCTTAGTAGGCACTTAATAAATATATGTTGAATGAAATCATGAAGAAATGAATGAATGAGTTGATGAAAGATGAGTAAATCAGTGAAGTGCTCAGAAGTTCTATAATTTGGCCAAGGTCACAGAGCCCAGTACCAGTTACGGGAAAGGCAGGAGAGTACAATTAACAATTAATTACACAGCCTTTGCAGCCATATCTGCACCTTTACTTGCTTAAGTCTCAACTCTTTCATCTTATTCTTCAGAGTCTTAAAAAGTATTAAATGAGATAAAGTTTGCTGTCTGAAAACTCAGAAACACGTGCCAGGTACTTAGGAACTACTCAATTAAAATTCAGTGTCCTTGATTATAATTCCTATGATTCCTGTCATTACACTGTGCTTGTGAAATAAATGTCTGTTTTGCTGGACAAAAGAAGAAAATGAATGCAGTTTTCATTTTTACAGAAATAAAACCATAGTTTCTTTATGTCATGTTCCTTCTCCAAGTTTTGCTTATTACTGTGTATCTACTTGTGTGTGCTTTTGTAATTCTCTTCTCTCAAAATTGAGTAATGTATCTTTCCAAATTTAGTAAAATCTAACTTACCTGAAAACTACTTATCACTTAATTTCAACTATTTATAACTTAGCCAAAATCCAAGAAGAAAAGAATTAAGCAAAAAAGTACTTTTGCTTCCCCCCCCATAGATGCCATAATGTATATGATGTATATATATGGTAGCTCATGCACATGACTCAGAAAACCTCGGGCTTCAATCACAGCTTGTTGACTGTTTCAAATACAGTTCTGTGAAGCTGAATTATCTGATTTTCCCATAGAAAGCAGATTAAAACTAGCCAATTAAAAGGAGACAAGAAAACTGACAACATTGGGAATTAACAATAATTTGTCACAGGCTGTACTCTTCAGTAACTTTAATAATGCAATGTTTATGGCTTCATCTGAGATGTGCAATATTAATTATGCTAAAATGTTGCTTTATTAAAGGGTTTTGTTTATGTTAAGTGACACATTGTATATTTACAACCATCCCCAACATAAAAACTCAGAAAATATTTCTTCATTAAGCAGCAATGAAGCCCTACAAATTGAAGTAGACTTATTGAAATATGGAAAATAATGATCCTGCAACAGCACCAACTAGAAGTGCAATGTGCAAACCTCACATTTTGATTTTTAGAACATACTACTAAAATTCTGCTCTTCAATCCTCAGCTACTGATTTATTGAGAGCTATTTGTATGTGTCATATAAATACGTATCATGCAATCCAATCTCTTCTTTACACAGATGTTGGGATAGATTGATTCTGGTCATAATCAGGAAATGGAAAAATAAAAATATTTAGGAGAATCATCTGGGGCTTGCAACCCTACAAGGATCAAAATAACTGTGTGAGGGATATGTCATGTCTTTCTTGTATGCAGACATTTTTACGTACTTTGTTCTAATTGGAGGAACTGCAAGGTAGAGTTTTGTGAGTAATGAAGTACATTCGGATGAACTATAGAGTATGTGGTGGGCTTTTGTTATAGTTTTAGCTTCCCATCCTCCTGTATGCTTTTCTTTGGGGGAATTCCACTCAGTGTGAGTCTCAGTAGAGGCAAAGTGTGGCGTCTGTGGTGGTCATCAATGCTGTTGTTTTAGTATTTCCAGATCTCTGCCTCATAGGATAGAATTACCTGACCACCTTGTGGTACATTGGGTCCATGACTACTTTGACCAGTGATATGGGAGGAACAGGGGTGAGGTTATCAAGCCCGATTATCCCATTGCTGGTGTGGGACCAACTAGAACAATTCTTAACCTTTTTTTCCTCCCAGGATCTCTTTACACTCTTAAAAGTTTTTGAGGATTCTAAAAAGATATGGTTTATGTTGGTTATACCTATTGATATTCACTGTATCTTAAAACAGAAAATTTAAAAATATTTAATAATAAATAATTTAAATAGCAAAATAAACCCATTACGTATGAATGTCAACAGCATTTTTATATAAAAAAACTATATTTTTTTTCAAAAAGAAAACAGTAAAAAGACTGACACTCTTTACCATTTTGGGAAATGTTCTTAATTTTTGGCTGAAAAGAAGACAGCTAGATTCTCATATCGGCTTCTACATTCAATCTGTTGAGGTATCACAGTGTCATGTAGCCTCTGAAAAGCTCCATTGCATTAATTAGTAAGAGAATGAGAGTGAACAAGAAAAATACTAGGCTCAGGCAGAAGAGATGTAGTAGTGTAGATTGAGAAGGACTCAGGGATCCATTGCTGGTTTCCCAAGGTAGGGTCCCAGATGCAGCAAACCGAAAGAGGCCTCTGCAAGCCAAGGGTGGCCTGCAGCTGACACCAGCAAGGAAATGAAGATCTCAGTCTTAGAACCACATGCAACTGAATTCTGCCAACAACCTGCCTGAGTCTGAAGTGGATTCTCCCTGGTGTGTCTAGAAGGAGTTGCAGCCCTGCTCACACCTTGATTTCAGCCCTGGCTCTACAGGCTGCAAGATAAGAAAAGTGTGTTATTTTAAGCCACTTACCTCTTAGACACACAAAACATCCAACGTAATTCGTTGTATTAACAAACTAAAAAAGAAAAATCACATGCTCATTTCTAAACACGTTGAAGAAGCATTTGCCAAAACCCAATATCCTTTTTTTTATGACAACCTTAATGAAACTAGGCAGTGAAGAGACTTTCCTAAAAAGGATAAATGTCATCTATGAAGAAACATAGAACATCATGCTTACTGGTGGGAGACTGAATGCAAAGTGCTCTTAGATATGATATCAAAAGCATAGTTCTGAAAGACCAAATTGAAACATTGGACTTTATTAAAATTTAGAATGTCTGCTCTTTGAATGACACTGTAAAGAGAATGAAAAGCCAAACCACAGACCAGGAGAAAATATTTGCAAATCTTATATCTGATAGAAGACTTGTATCCAGAATATATAAAGAATTTGCAAAATTCACAAATAAGAGCAAATAACCTAATGAAAGGCAATGACTTTTGAGCTAAATTTTAAAATATGTTCACGTTATTGAAGGAAAATCCAAGCTAAAAAGGGAGAAGTGAGTTCTTAGGAAGAGGGACAGCATTAAAAATATTGTGGATAGATGAACAAAATCAAAGTTAAAAAAGTGTAGTTAGTTCACTATAACCTGTACTTAAATAAGTTTTTAGTCTCAGTATCTGAAAGGTTTATGTGTGTGTGGGTAGATCTTAATACTTACCTCTCAAGTATATGATAATCAGATGAGATCATTTCTGTGAGTGTGGTTTATAACTATAAATTTCTGTAAGAGATTATTATCACTTATATGTATTATTAAAATTGTTATTATGGGGTATTATCATCAACATATTATTGTAATTATTATTATGAAATATGTTACTATATCATCTAAATGAAATGTAAAAATATGTGAATAATATCTTAATATTATTATGAAATTAGGCTTCAACTTGCAGATATGCAGCAACCCCTAGATTCCACTTTGAAGATCTTTACTCTAGGACTTTCTGATGTGGCAACTAGATACAGCGACTGTCTCCACTGGAGTGAACACAGCATGTAGCAAAGTCCTTAGCTGATGTACAATGGGTCATTTAAAGAGAGTGAAAAATAAAGTGGTTGTGTTTTTTTCTTTTAACCACTGAGATTTTGAGAATGGTTTGTTGCTACAGCATAGTCTAGTCCATCCTAACTGCTGTACTTTCTGAAAAAGAATGGAAAGGTCCAGACACTCACTTTTTTGAAGCTCCACCGACCAGAGATGAGGATACGACATTTTGCAGCCAATTAGATATTCTTATCTGCTGTTTTGAATCAGGAGCAGATGTTAACAAGGAGGTACAGTTAAGGGTTCATTCTTGTGGACTGGTGGTTGTAGAAACACCCAGGTACCAGTGGCAGCAAAGCCAATTCTCATTATTTAGCAGTGGAGGCTTCCTTGCCAGACACTTATTGATGTCTGATTTTGGATAAAACTTGAATATCTTCTTTCTATTCTTAACTGCTTGTGAGCTTTGTTCTCCAGTCTTCTAATTAATACTCTCCCTGCCTAAATTGCCCAGAGTTCTATTCTTTGCATTTAAGAACACCCACTAGCTTGGTACAGTCAGATAAATCAGGTTTTGCTCTGTAAGAAGTTATAATTCAAAACCCTCCGAGGGTCTTGAAACTTCTTTGATCATATTTGCTATCAGGAAAAAATGTGAGCATATGACTCCAATATATTTCTCTGCCAGGAACTTAGATCACTTTTAAAGACCAGACGAGTCTTGCTTGATCAGAATATATTATTCTAAAATGTAACCTCGCTATCCTAATTAAATATAAAACTGTCTGATAGAAATGTAAAATATTTTGGGTAATATTTGAAGAAAAATTGCAATGCATTAAATAATTGGTACTATTAATCTTACCTTCACCAGTAAGCATCTTCAAATTTAAATTACTAACGTGGGTGAGGCAAGTCCTATCACAGAATTTTCAAGGCTGATGCTTTGCAGTGGACTATAGGAAAGATGATGCAAAGATAGAATCAGGGTGCAAGCTGGATAGGCTTTGATATTTTCTGATAGAAGGGTTCCAGGGCATGGATTAAGTTCCTAAAACTACCTCGTAGGTTGAGTTGAAAGGTCTTTTGAAAAATACATCACAAACTTACTGTGGCACTGCAGGCCTACTTCTGCATTGGAGAATGACTAGTTTAGCTTTCATTCTATTCTTCTAGAAGTAGTGCTGCTTTAATTGACATTTTAATGTTAAAATTTAGGAAATGTAATTAAAACTTAACTATGAATATATCGACACAGTAGTTTTCAATTTCATAATTTTGGGCATTTTGAAAAAATACTTTATTTTTTTAATACTAGGATAATTACACCATTCCTAGAATATCTTAAAACAGTACCTTTATTTATCTTAGAATAAATTACTGAAATTCATACTTAATTGTATGCTACAAGATTCTTTAAACCAGTGTGTGATTGCTTTCAAGGTAAATTTCAAGTTAATTGAAAAAAAACAAAAACAAAAAAAACCCAGACACATGCATTCCATGGATTTGTAATCTTACATAATTTTGTTTCCAGAATTGTAATTTTCTGTGCTCATAAATAATCCGTTTAAGGATGGAAAATACACTGTTCCTCGGGGAGTAACCAGACAAGAAGCTCTTATCACAAATATCTGTTTGGTTCCAAAGTCCAAAAAGCCTTCTTGTGAAAACTATTAGTTTGAGTTGGTACAATTATTTTTTCTTATGTAAATGAAGCTACAAAACTTATTCCAAAATTATGCATGTGGTTATTCAGGCTTTTCTTGGTAGTGACGATGGTAGTTTTTAAAGCGTATGAGCCATAATGAACACAACCCATCTCAGAAGCATCATGGTATTCTTGATGCATGAAATGACTCTTTTGAACAATAAGCAAAATGGATGAGATGGAGATATAACAGTCAGAGAAATACACATGAACACAGACCACCAAGAGAACAGCCAGTAATTTCATTGAATCAAGTGTTTATTTAACTGTGGAAAAATCGTGTTCAGCATAGAAACTACATTCTTTACAGAAGCTGACCGCACTGTTCAGCAGATAAATTGTTTTTATGGCTGATGCATTAGACTGAAGCTGCAATTATTAGGACAAAATTCATTTGTTGAAAGCATTATTGTTGAAAATCTGAATCCTTTAAAGTGCATGGTTAAAAACACGTTTTAGCATGATTTCTGATTCATCAACTATAGAGTACTGATGATAGAATATTTGCATAAATGATTGGTGACTTGGTTATCTTTCTGAATTATAGTTTCTGATAGTTCTTAAACTGACTCATGTTGCCAGGAAAGGTTTCTGAATGAATTTGTTTAAAAAGGTGGACTCAACAGAGATCGCTCGACATTTATGTACTTATTTTCTTTCTTTTATCATTTTGAAGAGAACTTAGTGTTCTTATGAAAACATATTCAAAATGAAAATCATTGATACTAGTGTTCTGATCCCTGAAGGAAGAAACAGGAAACTGAGTCAGAGATTGGAATAGGAGTGCGGAATTGTAAGGGATTCCAGCCATCACTTACCAGTTTGATACAGAGTAGGATACCTGTGTTCTTCAAGTGAAATAGATTGTATGCCAATGGTTAGCATGCAAGATGCTTATATATAATACTTACAAGACACATAAATGCTTCCTTGCTGTTACCACTTGAATTTGCTTGGATTCCTTCCATTTTGAGAGTCTATAGGGTAAATGGAAGCCAGATTAGATTTCTTTGCTTCTGGTGCCCTCCCATTCCCTTCAGAATTCTGACCTTTGGGAATGAATCCTGGGGCCAGTGGAAAGCAGTGACCAGATGTGGTGGTATTGTTATCTTCTGACCTATGTTGGCATTATCACCTGTTGTTAGCAAGCATTTTTCAATGGGTGATTTTTACTCTGGAATCTTGAAAATCTTTAAAACCTTGCCTAATTGATTTTTTATTATATGTTCACCCTCTTGATTGATTTACAAGAGCCATCTAGGCTTGTCTGGGGGCCCACCTTGTGACTCCATTGCATATAGCATGTGCACGTGTTCCTACAAATGGGAAACACATGATTAAGCCATGTGAGTTATGAGCTTTCCAGACACTACCATTCAAGCTTGCATGCTTTCATCACGCTGCCCCTCCTTTCATATGTTTCTTTTTGCAAGAGCTTCCTACCTAAGAAGATGAAGCTGTCGTCATTTTTTAGACCTTGAAAGCTTATGCTCATTACTGACAATTCATGGCTTGTCAAGCTGAACTGTGGTTGGCTGTTTTGCATTGCAAACCATGTGCGTTAACATTGGCTATACTGATGATCTCAAAGACTGTGGGCAGCACTGTGTAGTGGGACAGCCAGTGGTGCCAAATCAATCGCATCCTGTTGTGCTTGGATCTGTATGCAGATTGTGTTTGCACAGCATGACTTAATAAAAGATGGTCTTGGTGATATTATTTTATTATAATTATGATGACTTTTTCTTGGTTGCGTTAACATCAGCCTCAACCACACAATAAAAGAATTTTTGGTGTCTATAGCAGGAAGTGTGAGAACTGCAATTATTTGACTACTTCAGATGATGTATTCATGATCCTCAGATTAATTCAGGCAGGTAAAAGATTGTTCAATGAAAGAAACACAAAAAAGAAATTTAAGAATTTATAATTACCAATGAAAGTAAAGCTTAGCATTTTTCTACATCATAAACCTCATTCTAAGGTAGCAATTTTTATTTTAAAAAACTATGTTTCTCAGTTTTCCCCTTACAAATAAATGCATAACTTTATTAAAAAGTTTCCCATAAAAATGTGAAATTGTATAAAATCCCTGTTTATAGTCTTTGTTGGATTACAATTTCAAAATAATATGTTTTTACCCCCATGGATGTATTCTGTAGCATTACACCTCTCCAAGCCATCTATCAATCTTATGAATTGAAATGGGAATTTTTAAAAACACCATGTTCTCTTAGAAATGGAAGACTACTGTACACATATCCTGCTATTCTTCAAACTGTAGGACCACATGGAGAGAGAGTTTCAAACCTTCCTCAAGTATTTTAGCTTCTATCTTTTTCAAGGTACTCAGGATTGAATCCATTAGAAGCCATCAAAACCCTTCTGTGTTACTGTCTCTCCTGACTGTCAGCACACTGTGCATTTATATAATTCAGCCAGAAGGCATTTTTATATAAACAGCTTTTAAGATCTATTCTAGAAAAAGGCATTTGTATACTCGTTATGCAATTCTATCATTTATCTGTAGGGAGCTCTGTAAATAAAACACAAAGGTCTAATACTGTAGTCGCTGTTGGCAGTAATCTTGGACAGAGTAATTTCTTTTTCTTTTTGCATCTTGATAGTGCACAGCTGGTTATGAAAAAAAAACAAAACTTTGGTTGTGGTGATGGTGGCTGACTTTTTGGGACAGTAAACTATGATGGTTCAGAGACTCTCTGGTAAGAATGTTGCTTTTTATTTGCATATGCAGTTTTCCACCTTTCCTGAACATCTATTACTGTAATATAAAGAATATGAAAGTCTGTTTACCTAACTTGATGATCATCCTCCTATTGCTATTTTAGTTACATAACTGTGATTTCTCTGTATCCTGTAAACATCAAGCATTTATGAGCGGGTATTTTGCTAGAGCTGAGACTTGAAGAATGAATAGAGCTTTGTTGCTCCATCCCAACATAGGGAGAGACATGCATAGAGATTTGGAGCAGCTGATCTGGGCTCAAAAGTTTTGGCACCCATCAAGCAGAAAGTTTGCTGAATTGTAATTTATCACTCAGGATTGTGTAAGATTAACCAATTGAGATGTCTGTTTTGTTAGTTATTGTTTTCCCATTATTATTATTTTTTTTCAATTAGGACATGGACAGGATTAATTTTTCCTTGCAAATTGATGTGGATGGTTTGCGGCTGCAGGCCTCATTTTCAACATTGTCTCCTCCCTTCTTAAAATGAATTAATCACTTGTATACTGCTGTTTCTTTGGGGTCTTGTCCACATAAAATGTTAGTAAAGCATCAATAATATCACCATTCTTCCACCCATGCTTCACCATAAATTTGATGTTTATTCTTGCTTCAATTATAGGAAAATTTATGTTGCTCTGATAAGGGCTTTTTTCAAACTGATGTTTTATCTTTCTTAGTGCCTCAAACTAGATCCTGCTCAGACTGCAATACCAAACTAGTATGAGTTTATTTTCGAGCAAAAAAAAAAATCTGAAATCCATGCATTTTTTTTTTTTTATAATATGCATTTTCCGTGGACTTTTTGAAGACCCCCTGATGGAGTTTGGATGTGTTGTCCCCTCCAAAACTCATGTGGAATTTTGATCTTATTGTGGCAGTGTTGGAAACTGATTGAGTCATGGGGGCGGATCCCTCATGAATGGATTAATGCTCTCCCTGGGGGAGGGGGGATTAATGAGTGAGTTCTCGCTCTATTAGTTTCCGTGAGAGCTCCTTGCTTAAAAAGACCCTGGCACCTCCTCTCTCTCTCTTGCTTCCTCTCGCCATGTGATCTGCTTGTACCCGTCAGCTGCCTGCCACTTTCTACCATGAGCAGAAGCAGCCTGAAGCCCGTGCCAGATGCAGCTGTCCCAGAATCGTAAGCCAAATAAACCTCTTTCCTTTGTAAATTACCCAGTCTCAGGTGTTTCTGTTATAGCAACACAAAACGGACTAAAACACCCCCTCATATAGAATATTAAATAAAGACTAATTTTAGTGTAATCCAAATGTTATTTTTGATATAAACAATCCTGTAAAACATGTCAAGCAGCTTAATGTTGAGCTGACTAGTAAGAAACATATTCAACAATTCAACATGGTAAAAAAAATTAAAAATTGTAAAAGATTTTTTCTCTGTCACATATTTCACTAACGGGGAAGTTAAACTTTATTCTTTTCAGTGTTGCTGGATTATAAAAGAACAAAAGAAAGTAGCATAAAATAAGTTTTCAGAATGATAGTACTAGGTGTATGAAAAATATTCTGTTTGAGTTATGGGAGGAATATTGGTTGGGTTAATATTATAATGAAGGTGCCCACACCACAGCCTCAGGTCTGGAACCAGACAGTTAAGGTTTGAATCCTGGTTTTGCCGTTTAGGAGCTGTCTGACCCTAAGCAAATCATAATGTGTCTTGACTTCAGTTTCTGCATCTGTAAGATGGGTCTAATAATGGTACCTTCCTTACAGATGGTTGTGAGTTTTGATTACATTAATATATATAAAGTGATAAGAACAGTAATTGAGCATATTAAACTTTCTATGATAGTTTGCTAGTATCATAATTTCTATACATCTATTCCCAGCTCTTATCAGTTGGCATGCCATTAATCTTAATGTCATTGGGAATGTCATTTATCCTTACATAGTGCCATCTTCATGACAGGTATATCAAATTTATACTTAGATGACTGAACTGTTTAACCAAATGAAATAATAAAATTGATGATAAAGACTAGATTAGATATACCATTTAAAACCTATACAATGTCTCACATAGTATATTGACAGTTAACATGCATTATTTGACTCTAGTGTCCCCTCTATTATTTTTAGGGATTCGGTCAACTAATGTTCCTTGAGTACCTAAGACTTCTGAGGCATTATAGTATGGTCTTTATGCTTAAAACAGTTCCTGTCATTGCCTTGAGGCAGCTTATAGTCTAGTGGGCAAGAGTTATATCAAACAAATGAATGCAACAAAGAAAAAGTTCCAGTGATATTGGCTCATATAAGAGGGCATCTCTCCTAGTACTTAGTTCCAAAAGCCACACTTACTGCAATGCTGTAGTAAGCTGAAATCAAAGAATGAAGGTTTTAGTCACCTGGGGAGGAAAAGTTTTAGGGAATGTTCCAGGTAGAAAGCATGGTGTTTGGGAGTGTATGTGATGTATGAACTGACTGTAGAGAAATACAGATATGACAAAGCTGAAGACAGAACGAAGAGCATAATCTCATAGAACTCAGAATTATTGTTAAGGACAGTGACATAATGCACCCTATCTTTTTAGTTGTGTTACTCTTTTCTTACTACCATAAAAGTGAGATTGTTAGATTTATATATTTAAATGGGGGAGGGCTTTCCTTTTAATGTTCTATACTCTTGAACTATGTAAATTTGGTTTAATGAGCATACCTATAAACCCTCTAAGTCTTATGTTGTTGACACTGACTGTTATGGAGAAAATTAATTGAATGAGATATGTGGATATGGAGAAACCAGTTAGGAGGCAATTTAGGAATGCAGGAGAGAGATTTTAGCATCTGGGCCTAGAAGGATGGCTGAGGAAATGAAGAAAAGTAGACAGATTTTAGAATCTTTAGAACACAGAATTTGTAAGACTTGGTGATAGGTAGAAAAAGATGTAGAAAAAGAGTGTATTGTGGTTTCAAGATTCTGGTTTGCACAAAAGGGATGTGAAATACAGGATGAGATATAGGCTTAGGACATGGAGAAATTTATAAATTTAACATAAAAATTTTTTTCTTCAAATTAGGTCTGGACTACTATGGAGCTTAAGTAAGTAAAATATCGAGGTGGGTATATGGTTCTGAAGGGCAGAAGAAAGCTCTGGACAAAATCTAGGAGTCCTAAACACAGAGCTGGAAATTGAAGGCATAAAACTGAATTGGGTTAGGCAGGAGGTACAAAAATAGAATAACAAAGAGTACCTAGTGCCCTAAGGAATGCCTACATTTATCCATCAGTTAAAGAAGGAGGAACTAATAAAGAAAGCTGAATAGAACAGCATGGAAAGAAAGCTGAATAGAATAGCATGGGAGGGCGGTGCGATACCCAGGAAAGAGAGTTTTGTCCTTCATTTGCTTGCCCTCTGGTTTGATGAGTGCTTGCATGCGACGTGCTTCTGGTGACAAGCAGAGCTGGTGGGAAGGACTCTTCAACAGGAAATGGCATGCTAACTCTGACCGCTCCTGGTCCAAGTGCAGCGGGCCTGCATCCTCAGCCATGCAGCTGGATGGGAAGGTCTCTTCCAGACAGCTCTGTGCTATCACTGCAGACATACCTCAGGGAGCAGTTCCAAGATCTAGATTCAGGGTGGCAGGTAAAAGATTTCTTTCAACCTCAAGTCTAAACTACATTCTCCCATCTTATATGATAAAGAGGTTGTGAATACAGTTGATGGCTGAGTTTGATCCCTAACAGTGAGACTTTGACCAAGTTATTTAGCCTCTCAATTTTTCATCAAAAAACGAATACAAATAATACCCATCTCACAGTGAAGACTGAACAAGTGAATACATGTTAAGGATTTTCCTAGTGCCGAGAGCACTATATTTAATGAATATTAGTTTTTTAAAAATTAATATTTTATCAGAGAGCTTGTAATGGTGGTTTAGAGAATACTTAGACTTATTTTTAATTTTTAAAATGTTTATTTTAAAATAGTTGGTTTTACTCTGTTCTCATTTGATTGGTAGCCCTTGAATATGTACTTCTCCTTTACTCTAGGTGAGAGAGGGATTATTGGGAAGTGGAGACACTCTGAGCCCCTAAGGGCAGAGGAAAAACAAATATCCTGGAGGTAACTGAGCAGATAAAACAAAAAGACAGTGTGATGGGCCTTGAAGCATGGGCACAGCGAATAAGTAACAGACTAGAGTCATACCACTGGGAAGATGTGGAACCCAAAATTTGAACCAAAGACTCAAAAGGCTCCCAAGTCTAAATCTTTCCCTTACACTGTCATTAAGTTGTTTTTCATCACTCCTAAGAAAATTAAGGAGCAGTTATTGCTCAAGTCAGAATCTAAAATCAGAGTTAAATTAAAAGTTTAGTTATTTTCACTAGCTGTATTTGTTAGTTGGAGTAACAACAAAGATACGGAAACAATGATCATTCTGTTTCTTATTTAAAAACCTAGCACTTAAAAATTTCATATTTCTTAATTGGTTTTTGTTGCATATTTTCAGTTATCTATGTCCAATTTTTAAACTGAGTATAGATGACCTGTTCTAATTAAAGAAATATGAGGAATATAGCATTATTGTTATAACAAAGAACAGACTATTTATCTAGGTAGTGTGAACAACATGGAATGTTAGTTTAGCATGTGCGTTGCCCAACTAGTACAGCTTTGTTTCCTTCATCACATTCTTCCATCGTTCCTTCCCTACTCAGTTTACCTTAAGTATCCAGGATAATTCAACACATGCCAATCTATTTTTCACTGGGTTAACATACCTGAGAAATGTAAGCAGTGGACTGAAACTGAGAGGTTTTAGTTAGGTTTACTTATGCTTCGCCATACATCCAGAAATGCCACTTCTTACCTTCGATCCTGAGTTCTTTTAGGTAAACTGAGGAGAAGAGCAATGACTCATTTTTAGAGTCATGATAAAAAAATAAAAGCCTACAAGAGAAGATGTTGGTATCTTTCATAAACTTTTAAAGATTTAGAGAAATACCGCATGTCCTCACTCCTAAATGGGACCTGAAAAAAATAAAATAGACAAAAGAAAGAAAGAAAGATACAACAGTCACAATAATTCTTTGAACTTGCAAAAAGAGAGAATGGAACTGAGGCCACCAGAGGTGGGAAAGAAGGGAGAGGAGGTTTTAGGGAGAAACTGGTAAAGGGCCACAAAAAAAGTTTACACTGTGTAATAGTAAAATAAAATAAAATAAATAAAATAAAATAATAATAAAATAAATAAAATAAAAACTTTTAAAGATTTAAATGTGGAAAAAATAATAAGGGAACATATATTTAAAATTGAAACATAGTGAAGTATTTTGATTTACATGGAAATACTTTTTTAGTTTTAAACAATAAAATATTGAGATACTAAAAAATGTAGTACAAGTAGAAGTACTTTGTAAGCTCTAAGTAGTCTATAAGATGATGTTATTACAAGAGTATTCATTCATATAAAATTCTCAAATTTCTTGAGACATACTTCAATTATTTTTATTATAATGTATTTAATAATTATTCATACAAAATTATATTTGGATCTAAATTATGTTAGTTTTTAAACATATACATGTTTAGAAGAGTTGAGCCTGTTAAAATGGCTAGCTATATTTTACCTTTTGGGGTTGAGCAAGATACAATTAGAAAACTGGAAAGAGATCATATTAGTTTAAAGTATTGCTATTTCAGACCATGTTTGTTTAAGTTGATTCAGAAAACACAAGTGCTATTAAACAAAAAACACATCTAGATGGTAAGTACATTAATATAGATATATAATAATGCAACAGTGCTCTTATTTTAATTTATCATGAATCATTGCTCAGTATCATATATTAAAATAAACGATTGGCAAACCGCACACAAATTCCCAGCAGTTTTCACTGGAGGCATATTATAAAAGGCCATTGAACTTCACTTTTTTGAGTCTCTGTTGCTGGGGCATTGGTTTCTGGATTGCTATTCTGTTAGCATGATGAACTAATTGACCTAGCAGGACTCCCTGTAGAATAGCAGCTTCTGCTCAGTTCATCAGGAGTACAATTTGTTGTTTCATTTCCTCTTCTAGTCCCATTGGGGAAATTGAATTGTGAAAAGACTACCTACTGGGAGCATTCAGTGCTCATGACTGTATAAGTAACTTTATTTATTTATTTATTTGGTGATTTATTTATTTATTTGGTACTGTCTTAATTAAGAAAGAAGGAATGACTTTATTAGGCAAGTGTCTGCTGTGTTTTTGATACAGATGAATAAGTGCTTTTAGCAAAGCATTTGATTCACAGACTTGTCAAAGTCAAGGCCCCTTCCAGGTGCAAAGCTTACATAAAATTTTAATTTGCTATGGTAGAGTGGTTTGCTCTTTTTATAACTAGTTGTTAGCCATCCAATGCAGATATTGAAGACAAGTCAATGGCTGTCAACTGAGTTTAAAAAATAAAACAAAACCAAACACCCACAATTTGGAAATTTGGAAGATTTATTCTTTGGACCACATGCAAACATGAAGTATTAACTTTGCTTTAGTAAAGATGGATTACTTGTTAGCAGTGTCCAAATGTGGAACTAAACCATTTGCCCATAAGTTTGGAAACCTTCACAGTTTTCCAGTTGTATTATTTTTTCATTAGTTTGTGCGCTCTTATGCCACAACAGAGATCATGAGATCTAAGTATGATGATGAATTAAGTCTGATAATACCCTTATTTTACATCTTTTTAGAATTTAGTTCTACTTTCTATTGTATTTTAGCAAATTCTTAAGAGTATTAAGCAAATTTTCTAGGCAACAATTTAATTACCCCTAAATCAAAACCGTACATATTTTCTAGAACACCAGTTTGATGTTTTCTTATCCTGAGAGTAGAGACAGAATAGCGTAGTGATTTTAAACTTTTATAGTGATTATAATAATTATAGTGATTATAATAATTATTAATAGTGTAGTGATTATAAACTTTTGCTCTGAAATAAGATATCCTTGATTCAAATTTCTACTCTATCCCTCACTAAGTTTGTGACCCTGGACAAGCAGCTTAATTCTCTGAATTTCATAAAGTTAAGTTAAGGATAATGAGTGTTAATACAAGGGAAGCTCTTGGAAGAGTGCCTGGCACATAGGCATTGCTCAGTGGGTGTTAGCACTTATTACATACTTCTCAATAATCTAGTGTAAAACTTGGTACAAGAGATGTACTCAAAAAAGAGCTTATAAATGCTTTAATTCGTGAACCAATGAACATAAGGAAGTGTTGCTCAGAAAACCGGGAATCATCATAAATCCATATCTGTCCTGCATATTTAAACAAAATAGCACATTTCTGTATGGTTATAATCTTATAGCCAAAGTGTTTCCTAAAATGCTTAGAACCTATATTTACATAGGAGAATCTTATTATTCCCCAAATCATTACTGTATTTTGTAAAGAATTTGAGTCTGGATGACCATAAATAGAATTTAAGAATGAGGAGCAAGATGGTGTATTAGAGGTGTCCAGAGCACATCCCTCTCACATAAAAGGACCCAAACAACTAACAGACAGCTAAATATTGAGAGGAGCATCTGTGGGAGAGCACAGGAGTGCTGCAGGAGACTGGTGAGATCCCTGTGGTGCACAAAAGCCCAAGATAGCAGCATAAAGAAGAGAAAGGGACACACAGTCTCAGCTGTCAAAACTCTGCCACCAGAATTGGTACAAGAAATATGTTCCCTTGTGGGAAAAAAGTAGACAGAGGGATCACAGCAACTTCTATTCTCACTGCAGAGGCCTGTGGTTTCTATTGCAGGAAGATTCCATGGCCCTTGTAAGTCTGGAATCAGGTGTGGTGAGATTCTTAGAATATACACACTGCATTGCTCCAGATCAGGAGTGTGTCCCATGCACTCCCCACCACCCATTCTCATGACCCAAACTGGTGCAGTATCGTGACATCTTGAAAGCAGAACCACTGGAGGAGCACACTCTTCCCTGGGGGCCAGCAGTCCCTAAGCTCCCTCAAAGGAGAGCCTACAATGCCCTAATCCCAACCACTTGAAACCTGGGCCCAGGTGTGGTTGTGATCCCAGTCCTACACATCTGGGAAGCCATGCTGAACTGACAACCCTCATGTCACCTGCCAGAAAGCAGACAGGCAGACACATCACCCCCTACCCCCTAGAGCGCATCGAGTTCTCTATGCCCATGCTCCCAACTTGGGAAAAAAGCTCACTGATCCTTACCCTAACAAATACCCTCTGGCCTGGCAGAACTAAAGCACATCTGCACCTTCCCTGGGAAGTGGCCAGGTAGTCTCACCCTCAGCATTCCTGCCTAGTGGCCTCACCCACCACCCAGGAAACACGTGGTTGGGCACCCTCTTGGCAGATCTGCTTTGCATTCTTGTCCGCCACCCAAGAGGTTGCCAGCTGGAACCCCTCTCTATAGGCGTGCCTAGTGGCCTCACCTACTACCCAAACAGCAGCTCAGAGCTTCTGCCTCTGCAGACCCACTCCAGAACTGCTGAGGGAAGCACAACCTAACACCTCGCCTCTAGAAATGGTGCAATGAGCTAGATCTTAGCAGACCCTCACCCAGCTAGCTGGGTCAAATCATGCCCATGCCCCCAACTCAGAGCAACAGCCTAGCTGTCACACCCATGGTCGTCCCACCCTTGAGTCTTTGAGCCATTGCATATGGGCACACACATCTGAGCAAGAAACACCCTGGCTGGCATGCCCCTGAGCCGACCCATGCTACCACCACAAACCTCCCAAGCATGGGCTGCTGAGACACACAGACATAGCAGAAGTGGATTACTGCTGAAGAGATTACACAGAGTCTTCACCCATCCAGAACAAAGCCATTGTATTCTACCCAATCCATTTCAGGAGAAAGTCCTTCCCCATGCAAGCCATTCAACAAAATTTAAACAAGTGACTGATTCCTCAGATGCACAGATATCAATGCAGGGAAACAAGAAACATGAAAAAACAAGGAAACATGACAATACCGAAGAATCACAATAAAGCTCTAATAACTGATCCCAGAGAACTGGAAATTGCTGACTTGCTATAAATGGAATTTAAGTTCATAATCTTAAGGAAACTCACTTAAATACAAGAGAATTGTTAGAAACAATTCAATGATAGCAGAAAAACAATTCATGATCTAAATGAGAAATTTAACAAAGATATCATTTATATATATATATATATACATATATATATATATATATATATAATGCAGAAGAAAGAATTTATGATCTTGAGGACAGCTGTTTTGAAATAACCCAGGAATACAAGAAAAAAAGGAAAAAAGAATAAAAAAAATTAACAAAGCCTGCAAGATTTATTGGATACTTTTAAGCAAAAAAAAATTGAATTATGGGCTTTCCAGAGGAGAAGAAAACAAAAAGTTATTGGAAACATATTTAATGAAATAATAACTGAAGAATTTTCCCATCTTGGAAAAGATATAAACATCCTAATCCAGGAAGATCAAAGGTCTCCAAATAGATTCGACCCCAAATGGCCCTCTCCAAGACACATTGTGCTTAAACTGTCAAAAATTAAAGACAAAGAGAATTCTGAAAACTGTAAGAGAAAAGCATCAAGACACTTATAAGGGAATCTTGATTAGACTCTATAGGTCCCTCAACAGAAACCCTACAGGCCAGGAGAGAATGGGATGATGTATTGAAAGTAGTGTGGGGAAAAAAACCTGCTAGCCGAGAAATCTATACCCAGCAAAGCTATCCTTCAGAAATGAAAGAGAAATAAAGTCTTTCTCAAACAAGCAAAAATTAAGAAAATGCATCACTACCAGTGTGGCCTTACAAGAAATGCTTAGGGAAGTCTTACTTCTAGAAGAGAAGGAACAATAACAACCATCATGAAAACACCTGAAAATATAGGGGAAAAAAATAGAGAAAAGAATCAATCCATATCACAAAAGAAAACCACCAAACCACAAAGATAAACAAACAAAAAAAAAAAGGAAAAAAGGGATACTGTATTAGTCAGAGTTGTTCAGAAAGGCAGAACCCATAGGATATGTATATAAATATACGAAGGGGAATTTATAAGAGGAATTGCTCATACAATTGTGAAAGCGGAGTCATCCCACAATAGGCTGTCTGCAAGCTGGTTGCTGGTTGCGTGGCTCTGTCCAAGTCTGGAAGCCTCAGAACCAGTGATGCTAATGGTGTGATTCTTAGTCTAAGACCAAAGTCCTGAGAGCCCAAGGTGCTGGTGGTGTTAAGTCCTGGAACCCAAAGGCTGAAGAGTCTTATGTTCAGATGTCTATGGATAGGAGAGAAGAGCTTATCCCAGCTCTAGTGGATATAGAGTGAGGTATTTACTTTTTCCTCTATTTTTGTTCCCTCTGTGCTCCCAGTGGTTTGGATGGTGCCCACTCATTGAGTACAGATCTTTCATCCAGTTCATTAAGGCTTACATGCTAATTCCTTCTGGAAACACTCTCAGAGACACACCAAAATATAATTCTTTACACTGTTTCTATATAGTTCTTTATCTAGTCAAGTTGACACCTAAAATTACCCATCACAAAAAACAAAACATTCAAGAAACAACCAACAAGATGACAGGAGTAAGACCTCATATATCAATAACTATCTTGAATGTAAACAGATTGCATGCCCAGATAACAAGACATATACTAACTGAATGGACAAAAAAAAAAAAAAAAAAGTGACCCATCCATATACTGCTTACAAGAAACGCACCTTATCTACAAAGACATACATAAATTGAAAGTGAAAAGATGGAAAAAGATATTCCATACAGATGGAAAACAAAAGGGAGCCAGGAATAACTATACTTACATCAGATAAAACAGACAGTAAATCAAAATCTGTGCTAAGAGACAGGGAAGGCCATTCTATAGGGATAAGGAGATCAAAATAGCAAGAGGATATAAAAATTATAAATATGTATGCACCCTTCACCAGAGCATTCAGGTATATAAAGCAAATATTATTAGATCTAAAGAGAGAGATAGATACACCAACACAATAATAGTTGGGAACTTTAACAGCACACTGTCAGCATTGGACAACTTATTGAGACAGAAAATCAGCAAAGATATATTGTATTTAAACTGTTCCATAGGCCAGATGGACCTAAGAGATATTTATAGAACATTTTATCCAACAGTTGTAGAATACACAATCTTTTCATCAGCAGCTGGAACATTCTCCTGGATTGACCATGTGTGAGCCATAAAACTAGTCTTGACAATTGAAAAATGGTCAAAACGAATAACAAGAGGAACTTTCAAAAATAAACAAGTATATGGAAGTTAAGAAGCATGCTTCTGAATGACCAATGGGTCAAAGAAGAGATTAAGAAGAAGAGTAAAAAAAAAATTTTTTTTTTAAACAAAGAGGACATGAATATAACCTACCAAACCTATAGGACATAGCCAAAGCAGCATTAAGAGGAAAGTTTATAGCAATAAATGCCTACATCAAAACATATATAAATATATATATGTATATGGAAAGATTTTAAATAAACAGCACCTCAAGGAACTGGAAAAGCAAGAACAAACCAAACCTTAAGTAAGAAAAATAAAAGAAATAATAAAAATCACAGCAGAAATAAATGAAATTGAGACTGAAAATACAGTAGGAAAGATCAATCAAATGAAGAGTTGGTTCTTTGAAAAGATAAACAAAATTGACTAACCGTTAGACAGACTAAACAAGGAAAAAAGAGAAAAGACCCAAATAAATAAAATCAAAAATACAAAAGGAGACATTTGAACCGATATCTCTGAAATACAAGGGTCATTAGAGACTATTATGAACAATTGTGCACCAACAAATTTGAAAAACTGGAGAAATTAGGTAAACTCCTGGACACACATGACCTCCAAGACTGAACCAAGAGGAAATAGAAAACCCGAATAGACCAATAACATATAACGAGGTTGAATCAGTAATATAAAAGACTTCCAGCAAGGAAAATCCCAGGACCAGGTGGCTTTACTGATGAATTCTAAACATTTAAAGAACCAATACCAATACTTCTTAAACTATTTCAAAAAAAATGATGTGGATGGAATTCTTCCAAACTTGTACTACAGGGCCAGCATTACCCTGATACCAAAACTAGGTAAGGACACAACAAAAAAAGCAAACTAAAGTTTAATATCAGTGATGCAAAAATCCTCAATAAAATACTAGTAAACTGACTCCAACAGCACATTGAAAAGATTATACACCTTGATACAGTGGAATTCATCACAGTGATGCAAGGATATGTCAACATACACAAATCAATACACATAACATGACACATCAACAGAATGAACAAAAAAATATGATCATCTTGATAGATGCAGTAAAAGCATGTGATAAATGATTTTGCATACTTTTATGATAAAAAAGCTCAACAAATTAGGTATAGAAGGAAATTATCTGAATACAATACAGGTGATATATGACAAACTCAAAGCTAACATCATACTTAATGGGAAAAACCTGAAAGCTTTCCCCCTGAGAACTGGAAGAAGACAAGGATGTCCAGTGTCACCATTTTTATTCAATGTAGTACTCAGTGTCCTAGCCAAAGCAATTAGGCAAGAGAAATAAAGGGCATCCTAACTGGAAAGGATGAAAGAAAATTGCCCCTCTTTGCAGATGACATAATTTTATGTAAAGAGAACCTAAAGTCTCTACCAAAATACTCCTAGACCTGATAAATAAATTCAGTAAAGTTGCAAGATACAAAATCAACATACAAAAATCAGTAGCATTTCTATAAACCAACAATGAACTAGCAGAAAAAGAAAACAAGAAAGCTATCCCATTTACAACAGCAACTACAAAAAAGAAAATACCTAGAAGTAATTTAACCAAGGAGGTGAAATATTTTTACAAGGAAAATTATAAAGCACTGATTAAAGAAATTAAAGAAGGTACACAAAAATGGAAAGACATCCTTATGCTCATGCATTGGAGGAATCAATATTGTCAAAATGACCATACTACCCAAAGCACTCTATGGATTCAATGCAATACCCATCAAACTACCAGTGACATACTTCACAGAAATAGAAAAATGTGGAACAAAAATAGACCCCAAGTAGCCAGAACAGTCTTGAGCAAAAAGAACAAACTGGGGAGCATCACAGTTCCTGACTTCAAAATATACTATAAAGCGACAGCCAACACCAAATTACTGAATAACTTTAAGGATCTAGTTGAGAGAATGTGGAACGTTTGCAGCACAAATAGATGACACATGTTTGAGGTGATGGATATAGTAAATACTCTCATATGATCATTGTACATTATATAAATGTACCCAAATATCATGTTGAACTTTATAAATATATACAATTCTCATGGATCAATTAAGAAAAAAATGAAAAGAAAGAAAAGAATTTAAGCAACCGTCATTAATAAAATATCATGGAAAACTTGTATTTTTCAAAAATATGCCTAGTAACATCTTTATACACCCCTGTAAAAAATAAATTGTTTGTATACAATTTTCTGATGTCTGAAGTGAGGGGGAAAAATACTGTTCAAGATTTTAGTTCATCCTATGTTCTATGCTGTATACTGTGTATATTAAAAATATATATCATGCATGGTCCCTCCTCTAAAGGAAGGTATAATCATACTCCCTGGGTAGGCAGCTATAAACGTAATAATTAGGATTTAAGATATGCACTACTCATTACATATGTAGCCAAGAACTTAAAAATATAGTGCATTAATTCCATGCTCTAGGAGTTCAAGAAAATAAGAAAATTTCCTTTGACCACCAAGAATGTCCTACTTTCTTTTGGAGCAGATTAATGTGGAATTGTTGAAGTAAGGAAACTGACATTACATTTTTTAGAATTCTTAGAAAGTTCTGAAAAAGGTGGAAAACACAGAATTTTCATTATGGGAGTTCACTATTTTGTATTAGACTAAGAAATATGAACAAGACAAACATCAGTGCTAATGATATACAAAGGTACTTCAAAAAGTTTGTGGAAAAATGGAATCAAAAGATAGTATGAATCTTTCCAAGAACTTTTTGAAGACCCTTTGTATGTACTTTTATTTTAAAATTGTAATAAATTATAGTAAGCTTGGAGGTTTTTTCTTTTCATGATTATTATTTGAGTGATAAGGTGTGTGAGAATGTAAAGAATAGTGTCTGACACATAGTGTCCTTTTTCTTTTTTATTACTAGTAATAACATTAATATTATTATTTTTTATATTCTTTGATGTTGCAGAGTGGTTGGAAGGGGAGGAGAGGGGAAAGGGGAAGGAAATGTGACGGAAGAAGGAGGAAGTAGGAGAGGCAGGACTGAGGCCTGTGGTACCCGCCTCATTCCCACAGGGAAGACTGGGGGGCTTCCAATGGTGGCTTAGTCATTGCCAGGGTGGGTGCAGATGTCAGGGGTGTGGCAAAAACCCTAGTCCCCCTCCACCCCAGCTCAGGAACCCAGGGCCCATCTTGCTGCAGCTTGGTGGTTGTCGCTGGGCTGTTTGTGGGTGTCGGGGGGCATGGCTGAGGCCCCTGTCCCTCCCCTCTTTCTGTCTTAGGAGCTCAGGGGACTTTCAGTCCTTCTAGGAGTTATAGTTGTTCTTTGGTGAAATGAGACCTTTACTAGTTAGTATCAAACTTTGTCTCTGGTTGAGAGTACTTTGTTTTTTCTTTCAGTTCTGTATTGGATTATTTGCTGTTCCCACCATAAACTCTGTGCTGGAACTAATTTGTTGTCTTTTGTTTACTTCTAAAATGGGGAAACTTCCTGTGAGGACCAGTACTTGAGTCCTGTGGTTGAGCTAAATTGCTGCTGTGCTGCTGATTCCCTGGAGAAAGCTTTTTGTGCAGCTCAGGTAGAATGGCTAAGTTTATAGACACTCCTGGGACTCATGAGATCTGGTACACCTGGGTTGTATAGAAACTCTGGTTTGGGCCTGAGTCTTTTCAGCAAACTGCACCCCGCCCCCCCACAGTTCTATACTCCTAACCAGTCTCCTCTGAGTGGTCCTATGCTGATTGGGGGCAGATCAGCTGTGCTATGCCTCAGTGTTCTCCCAGTGGGCCCGTCTCCTCCACTGCCCACACTCCAAACACTTCTCATGAGGTGGGCTGTATGCTGGCCCATTATGATGACTCACTGGCATCTGAGTGACTCCTTCTTTTCAGTTGTTGTAGCTCTTCACTCCTATGTGGGTCCACAGGAACCCTATTAGTGGTCTTGCTGGCCTGGGGCCCACCAGGCCCTCTTCTCCTCTGCTGCCTCTAAGCAACTCCATCTGAAGGGCCCAGCTGCAGCTTTTGCCGGCTCCTGCTCTATGTGCTCAGCACCTCCAGCCTTGAAGCAGCCCAGATTTAAAGTGGTTGGAGCAGATTTTTCTTTCTCTCATCATGGCTTCTCCTGCCTTCATGCACTCCATAGGTCTCTCCTCTTCGCCTGAGCTCTAGTGGCCCCAGCTTGGCTGTCATTGCTTTTTAATTGCTGTAAATTGGTTGATTTGTGGGAGAGAGTGACACTGGGGACTGTCTATTCCCCCATCTTGACCAGCAGTCCTCCAACACATAGTGTTTTTTGTGCTTGTCGGTCTGGCCTATCATCACTCCTGTTTGTATTAGTCCATGATTATTAACAGGAAAACATTGAGTCTGTTGTAATTAAATTGAACACAAATGAAAGATGGTATTGATAGACTTAGTGGTCCATGGTGGCCACAATCAAACTTTCATAAGAGATGGCATTTAGAAACCAACCAATATGGCAGGTTATTTCTGTCTTTGGCTAATCTTAAAAAATCAATCTCCATTTGGGTTCTTATAAAGGAATATGGTATTTTTTAATCTCTCCAATGTATAAGTAGTAAGATGAGTAAGAAAGTACATTTTCATATGATAGAAGAGTAATTATTATCTCATGAAATTTGACAGCATCAATAATATTCAAAAACAATTCATTTGCTGTTTTTGGTCATCTAGCAGTTGATTGGGCCCTGTTACTAGCTCTAGACAGTAACACATTATGTGTGTGAGTCACATTGGAGTTGATTCAGTCCTTGCATATTACTGCAGTCTTTCTTCCCCTGCCATAAAGAAATGATAGTCTTCTCAATAAATGTTGTAGATCAACTGGATTTACACATGAAAACAACTGAATCATGCCCTTTATTTCAGATATACATAAAAATTAATTTCAGGTAGATTGACGATTGAAACACGAACAACTGAACAGTAATATTTCTTGAATACACCAAAGCATAGTTTCCATATCTTTGCTTCAGCACTGTTGTTTTTTTAAAATAAGATACATAAAACACCAAGAATAAATGAAAAGATTGAGAAATTGGACTGTATTACAATTAAAAACTTTCAAAGATACCATCTCATGAATAAGAGTGGGAGATGGTTATTGTGATAAGTGCAGCCACTAAAGGATTTGTATAAACATTATGTACAATAAAAATTTCTACAAATCAATAGGAAAAAGCAGATAACCCAGTAAAACAATAAGGAGAGGGGTATAAGTCTTGAACAGGCACTTCAAAATATACAGATGACCAATTAATACATTAAAAAGTACTCAACATTTCAAAATAGTGATAATTAAATCCACAGTGAGACACCATCACTTACTTCTTAACATGGTAATTAAAAACAGAATATTGATAACATCAAGTGTTGGAAAAGAACAAAGAACTACAGGAACTCTCCAACATTGCCATTGGAGGCATAAATTGGTACAAACAGTATGAAAAACTGTTTTGTAATAGCCACTAAAACTAAACCTATTCATTCCCTCTCTATGATCTATCATTTCCACCTCTATGTATACACACAACAGAAATACATAGTACAGATAAATATTTGTATGTCAAAACATGTGTACCAGAATGTTCATAGCACTGTTGTGTTTAAAACTCCAAGTGGAAACTAACTGTCCATCAACAGTGGACACAAAAAAATAAATTGGAGAATATTCATACATTGGAGTACTATACAGCAATAGAAATAAGTAACTATTGCTACACAAAACAACACAAAGTCTTACAATGTTGAGCAAAAAAATGCCAGTCACAAGATGACACATATCTCATTATTCCTTTTATATAAACTTTATAAAGTCCAAAAATAGACACAAATAATCTATAATAAGAATCAAATTGCATTTTCCTTTAGGGAGATAAATGACTGCAAAGAGTTGGGGTGGGGAAAGTTGCTGGTAATATTTTGTTTTCTTTCTGTGGTAAACCAGATGGGTTCATTTTGTTAAACTTCATCAAGCTTTAAATTATGATTTGTGCACTTGTAGGTATATATTTTACACTGCTCTAAAATTCAAGACTAAGTCTGTAAGCAACTTATTTTAAAAGACTATTTTGATAACTATACTAGAAACATAGATTCACTAGTCAGTATATTCTTGGCAAAATAATTATTTCTCAGATTATGAAGAACAAAACTGGACTAAAAAATTCTAGAAATTTCTGTAATTAATTATTTCTCCTTTATTTAACCAAATGATATCCTTCCCCTCACTGGCCCTGCCATCTCCTCGACTACACTAATTCAGCATTGCTACTTGGCAGGAGTTAGTGTGTAACTTGACATTGGAATTGCAACAGGTTAGTCCCAAACAACCCAGCACATAAGGACACTCACTTGACGGAGGCATAAAAGTATCTTCAGAAGGCCAAGAAGTATAATAGGAAATCTCTGTTTTCCCACCATTTTTGTTTGAGTAAAGCTAAATGGAAATGATTTCAACAAAACAGGAGATGCCCCACATTCTCAGGCTTTTGATTGAGTTCTGGACTTGGAAGTAGCTGGGGAAAACTAAAAATTTCTTTGCAGAGTTCAAGCCCCTGAGTATCCAATGAAAAATTAGTATGGTGGAGGGGAGCCAAAGATTATATTTGCACAGTGTGAAAGGCCTATTCTGTGATCAAAAGCAAAGATAAAACAAGACACTTTGATTGACAGTGCTTAGGATAGCCAAGTCTTTTCAGGCAGATACTGAGATAGGGCTGTAGATGAAGGAAGGGACAGGACAAATGGGTGAAAAGGGATGATCAGAAACTGTTCTTATCTCCACCTGCATCAAATAATATGTGATAAGTGTGAGTAAATTATAAAGTTCCATACGAAATGTAGTTAGTTTTATGCTTGATAGTATTAATTTTTTAACTCTATTCAACAGAGGCTTATTAAACAGATTTTCAATCTCAGTGATTAGCTGGAGATATCCA
Source organism: Cynocephalus volans (assembly GCF_027409185.1). NCBI lineage: Eukaryota > Metazoa > Chordata > Mammalia > Dermoptera > Cynocephalidae > Cynocephalus > Cynocephalus volans. The sequence goes on from NC_084468.1 coordinate 17,651,379, forward strand.
TATGGCATGGCACCTAGCTCCAAGGGCTCACAACCAAATGGTAGGAGAAAGAAGTTGGGTAGAAACAAGTTATCACACTATAATGTGATAAAAAGAATTGTATGAAGATAAAATTATTCCACCAGAAAAATGCAATCTCCATCCGCAAGCTCATGCCGAACAACCCTTTTTAGGCATTTATTTTCTATTACTTTCTTTGTTCAAACGTATGGTCTTTGCACATTCTGTTCTTTATTCTAGGAGAGAGCTAGTGAGTCCTCTGGCTGTACTGTTTATTGCCAGATTTTAGCCTAAGTTTGTCTCTGATCCCCTTTTCCCTACACGCCAAAATTTCTGTTTGCTGATGCTCTTCTAGCCCTACTGAATCACAAATTTCTTTGGGACCAAGGCCATCGCTATCTCATTCAGTGTGGAAATCCAGCTTCTGATGCTCTAATAGTCATTGAACAAATGATGAATGAGCCTCAGTCCGGGAAGCCTAGGGGCATGAAGACTCAGTTGCTTGGAAGGACCCAGGAAAGTGTGGGAAGGAACAGAGCTTGTATCACTGTAGCTTGGGGCATTGCTTTATAATTGTTTAAGTGGCAATTTTCTTATTTAGGTTCTTTGTCCTAGACAACATGTAAATAGAGAAAGAAGGAATACTGTCCACTTCTAAAGTATGAGCTCCTGGGGCTTCTCCCATCCCCAACTCTGAAATGCCTGTGTGCTCATACGTGTTTGTATATAATTTCTAGGGTACCATGGACCTGCTGAAGTCCATCAGGGACTTCAGCTCAAAAAGCCTGATATTTTGGGGCATCGGCTTCCTCCTTTTTGCATACCTAAACACAGTTTGTAGAGGCACTGCATTCAGCTTCTGTATTCCTTTTCTTAAATAGCTATATTATTTGATAACACTTATTATGAACCCCAACATATTGTTTCATCAATCATGATAACCAACTTGTAGGATAGGTCCACTTATCTTCCCAGTATATAGATGAGGATACTGCACTAGAGAGGGAAAGTAACTGGGCATAAGCCACACAACTTGTAAGGAGTGGAGCTGGAAATCAAGCGAGGCAGTCTGGCTCCTGGGTCCCTGCTCACACCCAAGACTCTACATTGACACAGAATTTTGGTGCATTGAATTACCTTAATGTCTTATTAGAAAGTAAGTATAGTCATATCCATTTTATAAAGAAACTTTAGGTTAGTGAGGTAAAAGAACCTGTTTTAGTTCATTTTTATATTGGTTCATGATAAATGTTCAACATGAACCCAGGTGGATCTTACTACAAAAACCTTTAGGATGCATCACACTTCAAAATATCTTGCATGGAGTAGGCACTCATTTCTGAAAAGGCAAAGCTGGGAAAAGGCAAATGTAAGGTTGATTGAGCCCATGTGTTTTAGGATGTTTGAATTTAATGTATCATGTTGAGACAAATAATTCAAACACTCTTTAATACGTACACTTTTTTGCTTGTGCAGGAAGATGGGGAAGGTAAAGCATGAGAGGGCAAAGAGCTACCCTATTTCAAAGGAGTAAAAAATGAGTGTGAAAAGCCATCATTAAGTATCTCTCATTTTATAATATTTTAGATATGGTTTGGAGAAGACAGCATTTTTAAGGTTATTTCGACTCAGACTCAACTATTTTTCCCATGGTCAAGAATATGAATGCATACACACTTATAAGTATGCATTTATATTTAACTCTCAGAAGGTCATTTTTCAGATTAGATTCCTTGGTTAAGCACATGTTCTTGGTTTTCAAAATTTTTTTCATGAAGAACAACTTTACTGACTCTTGAGTCTCACCTCTATTATGCATTAGTTTTATTTTATAGCTGAATAAAACACAGTATTTGTTATATGCTTAATTTATTCTCCTAACTCATTAGATTTAATTTAGTGTCAATTGATTATGAAGGAAATGTTTTTTCAACAAAATTGTTTTTGTCCCTTTTGTGTTGCTATAACAGAAATACCTGAGACTGGGTAATGTGTAAATAAAAGAGGTTTATTTGGCTTACGATTCCGGGATAGTTGCATCTGGAACGGGCCTCAGGCTGCTTCTACTCATGGTGGAAAAGCGGCAGCAGCCGGGCGGGTACAGGCAGATCACATGGCGAGAGGAAGCAGGAGAGAGAAAGGAGGTGACCAGTGTCTTTTTAAGCAACGAGCTCTTGCGGGAACTAATAGAGCGAGAACTCACTCATTACTTCCCTGTCCCCCAGGGAGAGCATTCATTCATTCATAAGGGATCTGCCCCATGACTCAATCAGTTTCCAACACTGCCACATTGGAGATCAAATTTCCACATGAGTTTTGGAGGGGACAACACATCCAAACTCCATCAAATACTTTTCTGCATGTAATTATTTTTAGCCTTTACCTGTGTTAGAACTGCTGATTTAATATTAAGGAAAATCCAAATTAACTGTTTTAAATGCTGTAATAAAATCTTTCACATTTATACTGTAACAGAGTAGAAAAGCAAACACTGTTTTACATTCAAGCGTTCTTTTATTTCAGAGACTTGGGATCTGATAAGGTACTTTAATACCAATGATTTTTTTCAGATAAAAATTTTATTTAGATAGAATTCATATAACATAAAATTCATACTTTTAACATGTACTGTTCAGTGTTTTTTATTATATTCATAGAGTTGTGCAATCATCACTACTATCTAGTTTTAGAACATTTTCCATCACCCTAAAAAGAAATCTCGAGCCCGTTAGCAATCATTATTAAAAGACAATTATTTTCCTATTAGATTATTTGGGGACTTTGTTGAAATCAACTGACCGTCAATGTAAGGACTTATTTCTAAACTACCATTTTGGTTCCTTTGATATGTATAGACATATAGATTCAAATACCACATTGATTACTGTAGTTTGGTAGTAAGTTTTGAAATTGGGAAGTGTGACTCCTCCAATTTTGTTCTTATTTTTCAAGGTTTGTTTGGCAACTCTGTGTCCCTTGAATTTACGTATGAACTTTAGGATCAACTTGTTAATTTCTGTGAAAACATCAGCTAGGGTTTTGATAATGATCATGTTGAAACTATAAATCAATTTGGGTAGTAATGCTATCTTAACAGTATTGTCTTCCAATTCATGAAAATGAGATATTTTTCATGTATTTTTTTCTGAGTGTTGCTTTAGCTGCATCCAATACATTTTGTTTGCTGTGTCGTGATTTTATTTTCACTCACCTTAAAGGATTTTATAATTTTCCTTAGTATTCTTCTTTTGAGCCTTTGTTTATTTAAGATTATGTTGTTTAATTTATACACATTTTTGTATTTCCTAAATTTTCTTTATTATTGATCTGTGAATTTATTCCATTGTATTGAGATAACATATTTTTCTTGGGACTTGTCTTAAGGCCTAATAGATAATCTGCTCTGGACAATATTCCATGTGAATATAAAATGAATGTGTATTCTGTCATTGGGTGAAGTATTCTATAGCTGTCTGTTAGGTCTATTTGTTTTACAGTGTTGTATACATTTCTATTTCTTTACTGATTTTCTGTTCAGTTCTTCTATTCATAATTGAAAGTTGGGTATTGAAGTCTCCAACTATTATTTTTAAATTGTCCATTTTCACTTTAATTTTGTCCACTTTTACTTCATATATTTTGGAGCTCTTTTGTAGGTATTATTTACATTCATAATTTTTGTCTATTTGGTGGGTCGACCATTTCATCATTATAAAATAGCCTTCCTTTTTCTTTTAGCAGATTTTGTCTGTTACTAATACAGCCCCTTCAGCTGTCATAGGTATACTGTCGACATGGTACATATTGTTCATCCTTTTATTTACAACTAAGTGGTGTTTTTGAATTTGAAGTCTTTATCTTTACGTAGCACGTAGGTATATTATGTTTTTGTTTATTTTTTCATTCCATGAATCTCTACCTTTTGATTTGATGTTTAGTTCATTTACTTTGATGTAACTAATTGCCAACTTAAGATTTATATCTGTCATTTTGCAATGAATTTGTCATTTTTTTACAATTTGAATTTGTTTTCCATATATTTTATAGTTTTTTCCCCTTCTACTACTCCCTTATAACTTTCTTTTGTGTAAAATATATATTTTCTAGTGTATAATTTTAATGCCCTAGTTGTGACTTTTAAGTTTTGTGTTTGTTTTGCTGTTTTCTTAGTTTCTTCCCTATAGATTATGGTTAACATCTTAATTTATAATAATCAGATTTGAATAAATAGCAACCTAGTTTTATTAGTCTATAAAACCTTTTCAAATATAGCTTTGTTCCCTCTTGACTCTTTTATACTATTATTTTTTTTTAATTTTATTATTTATTTTTTTTTTTGTCTTTTTCATGACCGGTACTCATCCAGTGAGTGCACCGGCCATTCCTATATAGGATCCGAACCCGCGGCGGGAGCTTCGCTGCGCTCCCAGGGCTGCACTCTTCCGAGTGCGCCACCGGCTTGGCCCTCTTTTATACTATTATAATCATACAAATTACATCTTTACACATTGTAGTCCCATCAGGACAGCTTATATCCATTGCTTTATGCAATCATCTTTTAAATAAGATAGGAAAAAAGAGTTGCAGAGATATATTTATGCTCTTTTTTGTATTTCCTTCTGTAGTTACATTAACAGTGCTCTTTATCTCTTCATGTGGATTTAAGTTATTGTCTAGTGTCATTTTTTTTCAGCCTAGATGACTCCTTATAGTATTTCTTGTAGGGCAGATCTACTAGCAACAAGTTCTCTCACGCATTTTTTATTTTCTTGTTTTGTTAAATTTGAGAATATCTTAGTTTCTCCCTCAGTTTTTTTTGAAGGATAGTTTTGCTGGCTATGGATGACACCTTTTTTTCTCCAGCATTTGACAATGTCATCTTGTTGCCTTCTGGGATAAAGGATTTTGGATGAGAAGTAAACTGTTAGTCTTATAGAAGATCCCTTGTACATGATGAGCCACTATTTTTTTTTTTTTCTTGCTGCTTTCAAGATTCTCTTTGCATTTGTCTTTCAGTAGGTTGACTACAATGTGTCTCAGTGTGGACCTCTTTGATTTTATTCTACTTGTTTATTGAGCTTCCTGAATATGTAGATTAATATTTTTTAATCAAATTTTGGAAGTCTTTAGCCATTATTTCTCTAACTAACCTTCTTCCCCTTTCTCTTTCTCCTCTACTTCTTGACCTCTGTTTATGCATATTTTGGTGCAGGAATAGTGTTCAACATTTCTGAAGGGCTGATTCATTCTGACTGAATATTTTGTGCTTTAACAGCTAACAAATTGTTGGCACCCAATGAAGCTCTTCTTATTACCCAGATTAGAGGTAACATTCTCTTTATTTTTTGAATGAATTATATTTTGATTGATTATGGTAATACAGAGTTGATTGAGGGTAGATATAATGAGGTTTCGATATTTTCAGGGAAATAATATCTATAGGAGTGCAGTGAGAGAAGGAAATATCTCATTTGAGATAATATAAATTCTTTATAAATATTTAGAGTGCTGGGTAATACAACTGGGAGGAAAGAATATTTAATGTTAAGAACATTTCAGTTATTATAATGATAGAAGATATAATTTTCTGATCAGTGACTAATTTTAATCTCTTTCAAATATTACCACATTTAATTTGAGCTTTATGAATAGATTGAGATCCATAAGTCAATATATAAATAAGTCTGTTTATCTGAAAGTCCCAAGTTGCTTTATTATAGTTAATGCTCTCACTATCTTTTGGTGAAGAGTAGGGTCACTACATTCTTCCCATGAAACATAAAAGCTTGAACCTCAGCAGTTGGTATGTGCAATGATTCTGTATTTCCATTTTACAGATGAGAAAACTGAGGATCAAAGAGATAAACTACTTTGCCCAACATGACTTTTATGTTTATATTTACCAAAAATAATGAAATTATGTTCAAGAAGCATACATTATGAAACTTTATGAACAGGGGCTTTGATTTATTAAATTCTTATCCTCAATTTTAAGGAAATTTAGGCACTCAGTTAATAAAGACACTGTATTAAAATTGATCAATTTTACATTATATCCTTGCCCCATTGTTAAGGTATTTGTTTCTTAAGCTGTAACTTAATATTTCTAAACCTTTGGAAAAAGAAGCACCATGAAGTTTATGTATTGAAAATATAATTCTCGAATATATTATTGTCATTCCTTCTGCATTAGTCTACTAGGGCTTCCATAACAGAACACCGTAGACCATGGGGCTTAACCAACAGAAATTTATTTTCTTACATTTCAGAGGCTGGAAATCCAAGATCAAGGTGCCAGCAGGGTTGGTTTCTGTGAGGCCTCTCTCCTTGGCTTGCAGGTGGTCATCATTTTTCTTTGTCTTCATATGGCCTTTTCTCTGTGCAAGAACTCGTCTGTTCTTTCCCTGTCTCTCTCTCTTTTTTATAAGTATGGCATTCCTATTGGATTAGAGCCTCACACTTATGACCTCACTCAACCGTAATTACCTCCTAATGGTCCTCTATCCAAATACCATTACACCAGGGATGAGGCCTTCAACATATGAATTTTGGATGGACACAATTCAATCCATAATACACTCTCTTATATAATGATTCTGAAAAACTGAGGAAAATGCTTCTGTCAAAATATTTACAAATGAAGAAGAGATCATATAAACTCCCTCTCTTTAACTTTTAAAGTTAAAATTGATATTAAAGCATTATTTATTCTAACAATGCTTTCTCTGTTGTGCTTTTTAGAAGAATATAAATCCCATTAATAAGTGGCACATGAGCCTTAAAACAATTAAGAAATTTAAGAATGATAACTGAAATAGGGCTAGTAATCCCGAGCACATATGGTGATCGTGGACATTAAACTATATAGATGAAGACCATCGTCTGACTCATCCTAATTTGCTTTATACTTACTTGCTGTTTCTGTATTCATGGACTTATTTTTGTCCATGGCCTCATGCTTTGGAGATAGGGGGCTTGGCTTCCTCTGGAGCTAACATATTTCCTGTCCTTCCCTTTCTCCTTCAATTGCACAAGAGCTGTCTTCTTCTGACATGCCTAACTCGCTCCCACTTCAGGATTTTGTATGTGTGCTTCCTTCTATCTTGACTAGTCTTGCTTCAGATCTTCAAATTACCACTTCCTTCTTATCCCTTCAGTATACACAAAAATCACCTCCCCTGGTGGCCTTCCTAATCATGCTTGTTCTAAATAGCACATACCTTCCTATCATGCCTTTGCTTTGTTATATTTTCAGCATTTTTTACTATATAAAATGACCCTTAAGTGTTTGTTGTGTTTCTCGTTTACTAGAATGTACCACTGAGAGGGGCAGAGACATTTTCTATCTTACTCAATGTTTTGCATACTGTGGAGTCTGACCCTAAAGATCAGCTGAAAGAGCATATGAATGGATGACTATACATATAATACCAAACAAACAACAACTTGAAAATCACTTACCTGACTTCGGAACATATTTTTTTCACTTGGGCTGTTAATTTTAATTTTCCGAAGTTACACATAATAGATGAAGTGGTCCAGGAAGAGTTCTGGGTGATGATGGGAATAGAGACAAGGATTCAAAATGTATTATTGTGAATTTATAGAGAAAAAAAAACCATGATCAGTTAAGACTTGCTCTCTGTCATTTCATGGATATATCCATGTAAAGAACTATTTTTTCTCCATTATACAAAGCTGAAAAATCAGTAATGAAATCTATTACTACATTCTCACTCCAAAAACCTGGTAATATTGAGGGTAGCCATTAGATCTTCTTTGGGATATATTGAATATTTAATTTCCTTTTGATGAAAAGGCGTCGTATGATCCTTGAAAATCAACAGTGAATGCTTGAGTATGATTTTACTAACCCAAACCTGATAGCATATGTCGTACAAACTAAGACATCAAAGACGTTTTTAAATAACAGCGAATTTCTTGGGAGAAGTAAATGTGTATTAGGTTTAAGAACAACCCTTCTAAACTGTCACATGTTGAAATTTGTTTTTCATTACTGAAAAGTCACTCTATTTTATTTCTGGTTCAAGTAAATAGGAGGAAAAATAATATACCCCCCCACCCCCACCCCACACAATGTCAAATTAAAAGGGAGGGAACAAGTGAGAGGGGACTGTGATGAGAACTGTTTGCTTCCCAGCACACTAACTGTATCTCTTAACCTCCCTCCCCCCAAAAACCTGATTAGTGGAATTTTTTCCTGAACAGACTGTATTAGGATATGTTACTTTCTGTTTTCCTCAAGTTCATACGATGCTGTTATCTGTATTTTCATAGTTCACCAGCATCCCAGTAGATGGCACCATTGTGATTCACAATGTTAGTCCACCTTGACAAGGAAGTTTTACGAACACTTTCCATTTCAAAGCATTTGTAAATAGTGCAATGTGGTAACACTTTCACTGCTGCTTTTGAAACAAATATTTCTACAACATCCAGGAAATAAGTTAACTGTTGAAAGCCAGTAAATGTCACAAGAACCCTTATAATTTGTGTGTGGATTTCCTATCTAATGATTTTTGAACTTTTAAGTGTAAATTATTTTAATTATTTTAACAAAGAATGCACATAAACGTGAGTGTGTGTATATATAATTATATGTGTGTGTATATATATAATTGATTTCTCCCCCCTCTTACAAATTCTGAAATCTTTTAAACTCTTCCCGTTCACCTTTTAACTCCTCACACTCACACACATTTTCCAAATATGCTGTGGCCGTGCATGGGGTGAGAGTATAAGGATCATTGAATGTAGCGTTTCTATATCTAGACAGCTGAACTTCTCGCCGTCCTGACTGATTTAGATTTCCCTACCTTCATGTACATGAATTACAAAGACATAACTAAGTTTATTAAATATATAGGCTCTCATGTGATTGGGAATGTTATATGTCCTTTTAGACTCTAGGAGACTTCTACAGACCTACAGATCTATGAATTAAAGTTCTAAGATGCTATATTTGGATTTCCATGCTCTCAGTATCCATAGTAATATCCAAATGGACTCTGAGAGCAGCTTCAAAGCAATTCCCACGTTTTGAGTCTTCTAGGATTATTTGGAAGTTTAAAATTTAAGATTGGGAACACAGTTTTTTTTCTCTGTGAACAGTATTTTCATGACTGTTAGGTTGTGTGAGTAGTCCCTAATGGTATTTAAAGCTGAGATCTGATAACTCCTCTGTAACTTTGAGGCAATATGACATAGAGGTCAGAAGCAAAAGGATTAGTGTTGAATAAACATCAGTGGATTTCAGTACCTGCCCAGTTAATTAGTTACTTACTGTTTTAATTATTTACTTATATTACTTACTACTCTTACTAATTCTTACTACTTGGATTAAGTTTAACAAGCCACTCAGAGCAACTGAAAATTCCTGTGGGCTTCAGGGAGCATGTGGCCTGAAGAAAAGAGCATAGGATAGTGTTCCAGATCCAGAATGTACTTGATAGCACTCCAGATTTTGCTACACGTGTTACCTACAGCAATTGACATAAACTCTCTGACATGCAATTTTCCCATTTCTAAATGGAAAAGATGTCAAATACTTGGCAGTGTTGCTGCTAAGGATAAGGATTAAACATGACTTTGTGTGTGTGTGTGTGTGTGTGTGTGTGTGTGTGTGTGTGGTGTGCGTGTGTGTGTACTGTATGAATGTATATGCACAGTGCCTGTTGTAGTGTGGAAGTTCACGAATGGTGGTTGCGTGGCTCCTACCACTAGTATTGAAGTTCAGTGCTAAAAACAGGAGATTGATTATGTAGTGTGTTTTATGACCTTCACACAGTTTTTTACATCTTAGAAAAAGTCCCAGCTTTCAGAAATTTTCTCTGGCATATGTCTACCCTTTCTTTTATTCCAGTCCTGGGAAACTCCACAGCTTGAAAATAACTCAATGTCATATGTAAACATGGCTTATGAAGGTTCTGTGCAGCTGTCCGTATGGGTTCTTGGAATAAAATAGGGCCAGACAAGGCACTTCAAATGGTAAATTCCAACAATAAATGATAACCACTGCCTCTAATATCCAAATCGTTCTCTTCTCATTCCTCTCCATTCGGCTCACAGTTCATTGCAATATCTTCCTAAATAATTGCCCAAAGTACAGCCCCACTTACCCTACTTCATGTTCATAGTTCATACAGATTTAGCAACAGGCTTTGGTTCAAGTCTTGTCTGCTTATGTACTACAAATATAGTTGCATGACTGGTCCAACTTCTAACTTGGCTCCACAGGGTTAAGGGAAATTTGTAGTTCTGAGTGGCTTTTGTGAACCACACTATACATATGGAAGCTCTCACTGTGCTTCCCTCTCGAAGTGATTCATTATAATTCATTCATTCATTTAACAAGTATTGATGTGACACTGTATGCCAGTTACGAGGCCAGGCACTGTGCTGTGCCCTTGCAGTCCTTCAGCTTTGCTTAAAAATATCCTTTATTGAATACATATTGGGTGTCAAGTGTTTTACAAACACTGCCTAAATTTATTTTTGTAGCACTCTAAGAACTCAGAGCTGTAGATTACAGGTGTGTAAACTAGATATGGAGGATAAGCAATTTATGAAAAACAAAATTAAGGAGGGAGGGAAGAAGAAAGGGAGGGAAAGAAAAAAGAAAGGAAGAAAGGAGGGAAGGAAGTTACAGAAAGAGTGAGAAGCAAAACTGCCATGGCAGGGAGGTATGTCTGGCCCTGAACCCCTACCATCATTTTGTCTACATGCCGTGGCTGGGCATTCTACCAGGGCTGGCATCCAGGGAAGCCTTCTGATGTTACACAGGAAAGATAAGCCACTTAAACAATGATTCGAGGTGATAATAGACATAGATAGTCACAAATACATAACTAAGTTTATGAAGTATATAGGCTCTCATGTGGTTGGGAAAGTTTAAGTGCTTTTGAAAGTAATTTTAGTCCCCTTGCTCTTAGTATGAAGTTGTGAATAATGATCAATAAAAAAAATAAGAACACAGAGCCAAAGTATTTTGAAGGATTTTAAAGAAACTACTGTTGGAAGGTTGACACCAATGACAGTCTCATTTTTAGTCACCCAAACTAATTCCTAATACTTTCAAGTTAAAATTTTTGGCTTGAAAGTGAAAGAATATTAAGTAAGACTTGACAAGTTGCTAGGCTGCCCAGATTAACTTGGAAACTAGTGAAGTTTCTGATTTTTCTGCATAGCTGGATTTATTGTGTAGGGTAAATACCTCAGTGAAAATGTTGGCTCCCCACACTGTTCCGATAAATCGGAATTTTGAGATCAAAGCAAGTTTTTAGTAATTTTTTAGGAAAGAAAAAAAATTGTATCTGGAAATGGTTATTATTTTTAATATGTGTATTTAAAATTCCAGTAGAGTATTATTAGGAAGTTATAAAACAATGGTCAAGAAAACCATGATAACAGACACTTACTGTGAGACTTTCTGATTTACTGTTCTAATTTGACACTCAGGAGATCTTACCAGCACATTTTGAGCGCTGATGCTGGTCTCTAACCACTCTCTCCTCTGTTTACTCCAGGGCACTGACGGCTTGGGACACAGATCTTTATTCATCACAGGGCTCCTCCATGGCAGCCGTTTTCATACCCACCTTTTAGTTTCTGCCTGTCCTTTCTCAGACAAAGCCTTCCACCAACCTTCCTATGTAGTGGCTTCCCCATTAGATTGGCTTTACCAGACAATCAGGAATTATAGAATAAAACAACTAAATACACAACACTGACAAAATATGGCCTGATGAAAACATGGAGGTCATTTATTTGGCACTATGTCTGCCCACCTTCTTATAAGCTGATATACCAGATTACATATTTTCCTTTATTTACTTGACTTTAAGCAAATTTTAAACTTCCACGACCTTAGTTTTCTCATCTATGGAATATGGAAAATAATAGTTTTTCTTCACAGAATATTTTTGAAGTTGAAATGGAATATAATCCAGGTAAAGGTTTAGCATAGTTCCTGAATCATGATAGATGCTTAATAAATTGCTTTCTTATCATTGTTCTTGTTAGTGTTTTTGCTGGTGTTATTTATAAAGTGAAAGTCTTGTGCCACATTGTTTCTGTGCTACGGACTGCTTTAAAATTCTGAGTTCTTAGAGCCCGGTCACAAGAATAGATCTGTCTAGTTGAGTAAACTTTAAATAAATTTGCAAGGGCTGTGCAAAAAGTAATTGTATCTTGAGCAGACATAGAAAAGTCACAAACTTAAGAAGATTCTTCTCCCTCTTCACTCTGAGTTGAATTTTGTATGTGTGTGTTTCTTCTTTTTCTTTTGCAGATACAATATAGCAGAGTGGTTTAGGGCACATATTCTAAGTTTCCTGGTCTAGAAAATAGGGAAATACTAGTATATACCTCTGAAGGTCATGGTGAGCAAAAACTAACACAAGCAAATTGCTTAGTACACACATGGTGAGTATCATAGAATGTTAGCCATTATTATTATTATTATTTTTTATCTTTTGCAGGTGGTATATTTGTTTGCTTTTCTTTATATTATAAAAATTCTTCTCTCAGGAACACAGGAAAAATCTCTAATTTTTATTCATAAAAGCATTCAGACATTTCAAAGTATTGTTTATTGTACATTATAACTATTACATGAATGCTGTATTTTAGAAGCCATTGTAAGTAAATACAAGCTGGATTTTAAAAATATACTTGATTAGAAGACATCAAGATAAGTAAGTTCACAGGCTAGAATAAGCATTAACATAAGAATTTCATTTACCATTCGGGTGGAGCAAGATAGCTACTCTCTGGACAAAGACAAAAAGGAGTAACACAGCAGTGTTTGAAGTTGGAGATGGTCAGTCAAAAAGCAGAGAGCTGCTCAACAGGGGACGATACCATGTTGGGTCAGTGTTTAAATGAATCAACATTTGCTTTTCTGAAGAACGGTCAGATGTTAGGGTCCGCTTATGGGTTACATGTTGAGATCTGAACATTTGGGAGGCAGGGTTATATCTTAGATTGGGTTCCTCAGAAGCAGACTGACATAAAGATTTGTGTCGAGTGATTTATAGAACCACTGATAGCGGACAAGGACTTAAAAACATAAAGGATGAGATATCAGCAGTGTTTGAGTGAGGGTCACACTGGCTCAATCCCACAGGTGAGCTCTGGGGACATCATATCAAATCTCAGACTTTTTCTGAGCAGGGATAATGGAGCTTCAGTTTGAGATCAGTCACTGGTTGTGAAGCAAAGGTTAAGGGTCTGGGGACATCAATTCCCAGGCACGTTTTGTTCACTGTATGCATAGGCAAAGCATGTTCTAGCATTCTGAGGGCAGTTTGTTGGAAAAGAGTCTCAGGTGTTGATTGTGGGAAATGATAACAAATTGAGAGCTTGTATAAACAAAACAAACAGTGTTAAAGGATCCATCCAAGGAGACATGGCAGAGCACTAATTGCTTCTGCTACCGATGGTGTAGCTATATATGTCTAAAGATGAGGAGAAAAGCGAAAGGTCTAAAGGAATCATTGTTACTGCATTTACCTTTTTAAAATTTGACTTCGGTGACTTTTGTGATACTGCTTTCAGCCCTAGCAATAGCTCACTATGTGTTCTTCCAGTTCTTAATGGATATCATTCCATGGTTTCTCATTAGTAATTAAACGTAGGTATCACAGAGATCTCTTAGATGTGCATGTGTCTAAAGTACTTGCATGCATTTTTCCTTTTTGAGCTGACAGCAACTCTAATAATTAAGAAAAACATGAAAACTTACCCTCATTCCAGAGACAAGATACATATAATGCTAGATGACATCTTAGTCACAAATAAAACCCAGAAAAATGTCCCTCCTTGTTCAGCAACTTACAAAGACCTACCACTGGAGGGCAGTTTTTGGATAGTGTAAAAATGCTTAGTCATAATAATTTCAATAATTATAATAATAATAATAATAATAATAACATTAATGATCATAGAATAGATTCTGTGTTTGTTGCATGGCACATGAAGAAAATGTGATAAGACCCAGTGTCTCTACCAATATACCCTCTCCCAAAATATTTGATATCATTTATATAATTCTGTGGGTACAGAGTAAGTTGTGTTTTCCCAGGAAGTTCACCCACAGTTTTTGGCCTGCTAGAAAAATCTATATATTTTGATTGTTGAAGATAATGAGAATGTTAACAAAGAGTTTGTAGCTTAGGCCATGGATAGTCCATGCCCATTAGGCAATTGGCAAAAGCCACGATTCAGCTACAGAGTACCTAGTAGCAATGCCAACATATACTTTTAATAGCAACATTTCTCAACTAACAAAGTGTGAAGTAAAGTTATAGGTGTGTTTTATATAGTCCTTGCTATGCATTAATTTTGTGCTGTCCTTTTCTCACTTTATCTTTCCTAAATCGTAAACTTTTTCAGAATTTTGTCTAGTCTCTCCCATTTTCCTATGGACTGAATTGTGTCTCCCATCCCCTATTCATATGGTGAAGCCCTAACCCCCAATGTGATGGTATTTGGAGGTTGAGTCCTTGGGATGTAATTAGGTTTAGATGAGGTTGTGAGGATGGGGCCCTCATAATGGGATTAGTGCCCTTATGAAAAGAGACACCAGAAAGCTTGCTCTTGCTCACTTGCTCTCTCCACATGTGAGGACATAGTGAGAAGGTGACTGTCTGAAAGCAAGAAAGAGAGTCCTCACCAGAAACTGACCATGATGACACCTTGATCATGGACTTCCCAGTCTCCAGAGCTGTGAAAGAATAAATTTCTGTTGTTTGAGTCACCCAGTCTATGGCATTTTTGTTACCGCATCTTGAGTAGTTGAATGCACCATTTTTGCCTTTCTGGAACTGGTTCCTGGAACTAGAATAGAAAGAATTAAAAGAAAAATTAATGTGAAGTGCCAGCATCTTAGCCCACATATCAAAATGAAGATAACTTCCAGTTCCAGTTCCCTAAATTTGATAAAGAATCTGATGAATGCCATTACTAAGAAATATCCATCAGACTTGTGCTTTTTCCAAGAAATCAGGTACAGCTTTCTAATCAAAAGTATGTTTGAAAGTGACTTTAGTCTGATCTTTACATGCCACTGAGAATTCCTAGTCTTGCCAGTGGAACATTTTGTAGTAATATTTAAAAATATAAACATTTTATTTTTCAACTTCAGTGAAGAGAGCTGATTCATAATGAGTTCCTCTGTCCCTCCCTTCACCATATGTCTCTTCCTCATTGTTGATTTCCTGTTGACATTAGAAGGAGCAACACATATGAAGGAGTTAGAAGCAATGCTTTAAATTTAATGACAAACTTTTTTTAAAGCATGAATCAGATTTTCCTATAAAGCCATTTAAAATGCATTGTAAATTATTTCTTTCATATTTTGTAGAAACTTGTATTGGAAGCATTGATATTCCTTTCTCTCCACCCCCCAAAAGGCAAAAAATAAATTAAAAAAATATTTATTTTTACAATGTAATGAGAGAAGAGGTATCCTGTGG
Source organism: Cynocephalus volans (assembly GCF_027409185.1). Classification (NCBI taxonomy): domain Eukaryota; kingdom Metazoa; phylum Chordata; class Mammalia; order Dermoptera; family Cynocephalidae; genus Cynocephalus; species Cynocephalus volans. The sequence continues at coordinate 17,666,876 of NC_084468.1, forward strand.
GCTTCTGGTAAGAGTCTTGTGATTCAATAACAGAACCTATCAAATCCAGCTCTGATGTCAAGGGGCCGTAAGCATTTTTTAATTTCCAATGGAATGGTTTCTTTGCCTTTCCTTGTTTGATGGCAAATATCCATGCCCATGCAAGATTATTTGGCACATCTATGCTTTGGTTTCTTGTTCCTCTTTGTGAGAAAATTCGCCTACCATTTATGAGAAATCTACAGGAATTGTTTCAGAATGGCACTAATAGATTTTTGGATGGAACACCATCACGATGTGTTACTGCTGCCCTGTGCTTAGTCACTACGCTTAGTGACTAGGAGATAATCACATTTCAGAGGTAATTTCTTGGCTCCTTTCTGTTCTTCCTTGATCCAGCTTCATACCTCATAATACATTTAAACTGTCATCTCAGTGAGATGGCTCAAATTGAGTTATCAGTAAATCCATATCATGAAAAACTACAATTTAGATGCTCTTCTAGTGTGAATTACAGATAATCTGCTATTAAAAAAAGAAACCTTCAGAATATTTTCTAATTTGTCTGATTTTGAGGAAAGAGATCAATATGAGATCAGAAATTAATCCAAACATTAGTTAACAGGACTTGGATGTTTAATGTGAACATAGCCCTTCATCTGTCTTTTCCTATTTCAGGAAAAGGAACACATGTTAAAGTGAAAATTAGTGGAGGAACCTCTTAGTAATACATTTTTACTCTATTTTATACTTAAAGTTATTAATTTTTAGACATAAAGAACTGTTTTATACATAGGGATATTAGTTTATTTTTACTCTGTTTTATACATAAGGATATTTAGTTTTTACTGTAGAGAATTGCCCATATTTGATCATTTTGACCTACAAACAAACCTGGCAATTTCAAATGGCTTATCTAATAGTATGGCACTATTTTAAATATAATTGTGATTTATGCTATCACTGGGATATTTGGATTTTGATATATATAGCCCTTTTCCTCAGCTTCAGGCTTTTGGTTTCTAAAAAGTCCAATTACAGGAGAATACATAATTGAAGATTCTAAGACCATATGGAAGAAATTTGGTAAGGAAGACTGCTATTCACAGTGAGCCAATGAAAGCCCTGTTTAGTAAAAAACATGCTGAGCAATGTCTGTGTTGATGACATTTTTGCATCTCAATTAGAAATAATGGATTTTAAATGTCAATTTCTATGTATTGTGCTTGTTGGTAAGGAAATTGGGGGATTTCCCCACTTTAATCCTCCTCCCACATACAGATGTGAAAGCATTTATTTTGCTTTATTGCAAATAATGTGCATAAGGATCAATGCTTTTTCTTTGTTTAGTCCTTTATTTTCTTCATTCTTATTGTGTGCTGGGCGCTATTCTACACACTAGGGTCATTGATGAGGAAAGATGAGACAGATTCCTTGCTCCCAGGAAGCTTACGTCCTAATGTAAACAGGCGAAGACATAAATAGATGCGATGGCCTCAGTGTAATGAGGGACAGTGGCTAGAAGGGGGCTTAAGTGGCTCTTTCAGATGGGCTGGTCAGGAGGCCTTTCTGAGAAGTCATTTGCGCAGTGGCCTGAGAGAGATGGAGCCACACTGCCATAAAGGTGACTTCTCCTCTAAGAGATCTGAGGCAGCCACAAGACAGCATTTCTGAGAAACAGAAAGAAGACCAGAGTCCATGAAGGAGAGAAGGGTGGGATGAGAATGGAGGTAGGAGGTTGGAGTGAAGTGGGTGTGCAGAATAGTTAGTGTCTTTATGCTTCCCCCCACATTTGGAGCTGTTAACTCCAGCCACTCTCTCTAAGATTGATTGGTGGCAGTGGGGTGGGGGTGCTTTAGATACTGGGCATTTAACCTATTCACCTCCCTCTTATTTCCTTTCCCTTAAGTTTCCATATGCTTTCTAAGACAGTACCCAAATCTCTACTATTGTTCGGTCATCTGGATTACCCCCATGTTCTTTCATGTTTCCCCCCATAGGAGTGACTCCCTATTTCCATATGCTGAAACCGAATTTTTAGAGCATATCCTATGTAAATCCACATGCAGACATAAAGGGAAACATTGAGCTGGAGCTGTGGGGGGATCCTTATTTTGTTAAACTTCCAGAAGATGAACTTAACTGCAATGGAGGAGGGGTATTTAAAACCAGAAAAAGAGATTTGGGAAGTGGAAAGGTTTCAGATGGATACCCTAAGTAAACCTGAAACAAGTACTCATTCTCTGCATTTCAGCAACGTTTCTGAATGTTTACCAAAGTAAAGAACCCATAAAAAAGGTATTCTGTGATTTATATTTTTAGTGTGAGCAAATCAGAATTTGAGGAATACGATGTTTAACATGTTAATACACGTTTGTGATTTAGAATTTAAATTGTATTTCAAGGCAGAAGAAGAGAGCACTCTTCTGATTACAAATGCATAAGTGGTAGAATTTTCACCTGCTACAAGAGGTCTGTGTTTTATTCTCACTGCTTGTGAGACTTTCACTGGGGACTGACATTTAAGGGACAGACAGTAGATATTTCTTTACTTAATAAGTGAATGAAATAGTGAAGATATAACTTTAAAATGCAATGCAAATATAAATGCTATATCTTAAAATTATCTTTGTGAGTAAGGAGAATTGTTAGCTTAATATGTATTTATGCCACTAACAAGGAATGATGACGGGTTCATTTAAAATCTGAGTGTTGATAGCTTTTCCATTATATGTCTTTTCTTAAAGGAATGCAGTCTTGACTCATATGGTCGACATGATGTACTGCTTGAATGGTTAAGGACTCTATTAGTAATTTCTGTCTCCTTCTATATTGGTTTACTTTTTCAGATTGATTTTTTAGGCAAAGGTAATAGTTTGCATTGCTTCACACAATTAGTAAATTAAATGTTTAAATGAAACCATTTGTTCATTGTCAAGTTACCGAGTTGGCACAGAAGTAAGATGCATGGCACTAATGTTTTTATTGGCACACTTTCCATCGACTACTGCCACTTTCCGAGAATGTTAAATTGAATCAAGTGAGTACAAACTAGCCATAAAACACTTTTATCTGCTTATCAATTTCAGAGCACCTAACTTCATGAAAATGATAAAGTCTTATTGTTCTCTCACAGTTCTTCCTCTGAATTAGATTACTTACCCATCATCATATCTATGGAATTTCAGAAGAAAATCCTAGTGGAGAAAAATTTTGAAAAATAATTTGAGAAAATAAGTCAGGAAGTTAAAAGGATTCAAACAGCCCATACAATTTTTCATAGCTTCAACAATGCCAACCATGTTATAGCATCTTACATAATACAATTTCCATATGGATTTTTCTTAAATAATGTAGTAACCACTTACTCACAAGTAAAACTTTAAAATTTTAGTTACTATCCACCTCTAAATTGTATATTATAAAGTGATATTTTTACATCATTAATGGCATGCTTTGTTTTACATGAAGATCTGTACATTTTATTATTACAGACTCCTACAGTGGATTTCAAGGTTCAAAATATCTGAATAATTAAATAAGTGTTTAATATTTCATAGAAGTTTCCTACTTCACATATCATTTCACATTTATTGGCTAAACTTATTAAAATACTTAGAATTAACAATCAAAGTACAAAAATCCAACATGATTTTGTAGAACCCTATTTCCGATTTGCATTTGGTTTAATGCAGTTTGTGTCACTAGGAAACATTTAAAGTCAATGTGCACATCCCCTTTCAGGAGGTTTGTGTATTTTTATAAATAGCCACAGAAGCATTTGTTAGTACTCTGTGAGATATCCTGCTTTCAGAGATTTACCAGTTGTTCATTAGCTTTTGTTTTCCATCTCTCAGATGCCCCTTTTTGGGTATTTCCATATTCATCAGTACTCACATGCCCCAATTCCATAGCAACTCAAATTTTAAAATAATAGTGAATAAGACTTTATTAACATGAGATTTGCAAGTACAAATAAATTATATCTATGTGTTTTTTTCTCATTCACAGACTCGTTTATTCCTTTTAAATACTTCACTTGATTATGATAAGGCATAATTTGCTTCTTGAAAACTCCTGCCTTTCCCCCAAGGGATCGTGTTTGCTTATTTTCCCTGAACTTTCTGTACAAAGTTTGAACTTTACCAAAAGTGCTTTGTGAAGTTTTGTTTTAGCTCTAGAAATTTCTGGATTGCTTTTGACTTTCAGACTCTGTGGACTTCAACAAACTATGGTTTTAATAAATGACTTTTCTTTTTATAAAAAGGAATATCTCTGACTCTTTCTATTAAAAGGAATTTATTTTATTTTGTCATAAACTTTTATGCTTTGTTCTTTTAAAAATATTTTTGCTGACTTTTTATTATTATTGCTTTGTTTAAGGGTTTTAATGTCATTTTTATTATTATATTTTATTGTTATTGTTTTGTTTCAGAGTTAAAATATTTTTTAAATCTGGGGTCCATTTATTGTGAATTTTCAGCGAGTGTGTGTTTTATATTTGTTTTTTGATTTGTTTTGTTTTTTTGTTTTTTTGTGTTTTTTTTGGTAAATATTGCCTAAGCGTCTGATAGCTATTGTTTACATAAATGAAATAGTCTCAGAAAAAAAGTCTATAGATGTGTGTGTTGTATATCTACAGTAGAGAAAAAATAACCCATTTAAAGAAATGGCATATTTATTAGATACAATAATAACTTGTCAGAAATTATTTTCTGAAGATATTTTTTTCTAAACTTTTCTGTTCATTAATCAGTTTTTGAGAAAAGCAAAACGACTCTCAACAAATAAAATGTCCTTTTAGTAAGTTTAATTTTAAGTCCCTAGGAAATGCTTTAGAGTCCTTCAAAAATCAGAAAAGATAACAGATTTTATATGCATAGGTTGCATTAGAAAGTGGCACCTTAGCAGAAAGCTTAAAATAGTAGATGGAGAAAAGTCAAGTTTGGCTTTATTTCTAGACGCCTTAAACTACTAGCATTCCCCTGTCAATTTCCATGCTGTTTTAAATGTCCCTTCCTCTTCCTGCTACTCCCTCTTTCCCTAATTCTTTGCCTCACTATGTGTTTTTCTTTGCCTCACTATGTGTTTTTCAGGACTCTTCTGTATTGTCCCTGACCTCTCTTTGGGCTTTGCTGTCACCTTAGGTGCTTCTCTGGATACCTGCATTTTTTCCTATTACACTAATGTGTGAATGAGTTTTTGCTCAGTGCTTCTTACCAGACTGTAAGCTTCTTGAGGGTAGGGATAGTGCTTTCCTTATCATTGCATTCTCAGTTTCTAGTATGGTACCTAACCCATGGCAGCTGACTGTGAATCAACCAGCACGGGCACTGCATGAAAACCCTGCAAGCTTTGAATACAGACTCAGTAGAGAAGGAAAGGATATCACCAGGACTGCTGGTAGATGAGCACAGCATTGATTGAGACCTTCACTGTGCAGAAGGCAAAATAAAACGGGAAGATTTGTTGAATGATAGATATGAAGACAAAGTCAAAGCTAGTAAAATAATGAATGTGGAGATTAGGGAATCACATTCTTTAGAAAAAAGGGAGTTTAGTATAAGAGAAGATGGTAGAGGAAAAATAGTTTTGCAAAATAACCATATTTCACTTGATTTGGCAGTTTGTTATCTGATCAGAGATGACCTAGAAAAATTCACTGTGTAATATGGTATTAATGGGAAAGATTCCAGTGCTTGACAGGTGGAGTCATTTGTATGCTGATAGTAACTAAAATTGTAAGGACCAGATAAATAGAGTAGCTTTAAGTTTTGGAAATGTATTGAAGAGGAAAAGAGAAAGAGGGAGAGCCTTAAACCGTAATTTAAGAAAATAGAGCTGGGGCCTAGAGATCAGGAAATGAGACTTGGCTGAAAAGCAAAGATGCAGAATAAAAAGATTAATTGGTGTTTAATAATGATGATAAAAATATATGATGATAAATAGCGTATAATGTGGACTAAGTTTATATTATTTCATTTAGACCTTAGAATAACTAGAAGATTTCATTCTTTTCCCCAGAGAAGTCCACAGTGACATAGATGCAGGTAACTTGCCCCAGAGTCTCAGAGCTGGTACATTTTGGAGTCGGAAATGGAGACCAGGTAGAGGATCCCCAGAGTTTAACTCTTACCCACCACCCTCTAGTCCAAGTTTTAACCAAATACTATGCAACATTTGTGATATAACTGTCCTGAGTTTAAGAAGTATGTTTATTTTATCTCATTTGATCCTCAGAAAATCAGCAAGATAAGCAGGAAAGGTGTTACTGTCCTCAATTGAAAGACAAAGAAATAGGCTTACAGGAAACTGATTTTTCCTGCAGATCCACACCCTATAAATGGTAGTGATCTGACCTGGAATGAGCAGCTTGTACTTCTAATAATATTGAGGTTTCCAGTAAACCCTGCTACCTCCACAGAGGGTGCTCCTTTAAGAAAAGAGTGTTAATGCCACTATTTTTATTACAAAACACTAAGTGTGTGTATGTCTACACATGCATACGTACGTGTGCTATAGCCTGTTAGACCCTATTTATCATATTCAAAGGTTATTGGACAATTTGTTTACTTACATATTGGGTCTGTATATCCAGAGAAGAGAAAGGCATTTTGTGAAAAGTTTATTATTATGACTTTTAAAAGTTGAAAGCACATGACTGCATTCTTAAAACCTCTCTACTTGAGGTGCTCATGAGTATGTTATTTGGTGTCCAAGGTAAGTTAATAATAGCTGCAGGCCAGTGTTCTTGCAGAAACTCTTGTTGTTTCGGTATTGCCGCCCTCTTTGAGCAACTGAAGTGATGCCACATGGGGAAAGTCATGAGTGGGCATTCTTCTTTTCTAAGCGAAGCCTTCTAACAATGGCAGTCACAAAGTCTCTAAAAACTTACCAGTAATGATTAGATAAAATCACTTCCCTCAAGCATTTGTTCTCTGCCACTTTTAACCATTTCCATTCACTTCTAAGGCACTAACCTAAATTACTGACTTGAAGGAGTTGAAGAAGAGGGGGCCATGCGGAGGGGAAAGGGAAGAAAAGCCATTTTGAGTCACTCCTCTGAGATTCATGCTGTGCTAATTGCCTTCATGCTATCTAATCCACACAACAGCCCTGCAGAGTCAGTACTTTTATATCCGTTTATTCCAAAGAGGAAATTGAGGCTAGAACAATGAAATAACTTGGCAAATTCTCACAGGGAGAAAGGGAAGTGGATTTCAACCCATGTTTGACTCTCAATGCCACACCTTTTATCTCTGTACTGAGAGACTCCTCTTGGATTCAAATTCATTTTTAGTCTGTAATTTTAAAGTCCCTATTGTGAAAAATAACCGTGATCAGAAGTAATTAATGTTTTGTGAAATAAACACACACACACACACATACAGAATGTCATTCATACATGTATGGAATAATTTAATGTACACACTGCATATCCACTATTCAGGGAAGATGGAGTCCTGCTGTCATATCTCATGTGTCCCCCATGTCTTTTCCTGTCATAACCTTCTCTCGCCTTCCTAAAATATTATCCCGATTTATGGTAATCACTTCCTTGCTTTTCTTTTTCTTACAACGTGTTTTAAAGTTTTTTGTTGTTGTTATTAACTAAGAAGACGTAGTTGTATTCATGTGAAACTGACACTCACTAGAGAGGAATGCAGGGACATACTTACTAAACAAGGGATCTTCAAAAAGTTTGTGGAAATATTTGTCTGATCTTTTAATCCCATTTTTCCATGAACTTTTTGAAGTACTCTCTTATATTGTTTGCTGCTGTCACACTGAAAATCATCGGTTTTAAAATTAGGACTCAAATGACCATTTGTAGGCCTTTGAGTGCCCCTGAGTGGCTATAACAGAAAATACAGCATTTTACAGCTCTTCGAGTCTGTCCTTCCATCTAACAGCTAGAGTCTTTTTTTGGTTCCTGGACTCACTTCTAAAAACATTCTGCATCCTTTTTCCTATTGAACGAGGCCTCCTAGGACTTTAATTTGACTCTGCTAACAGAAGGAAATTGCCGACATGCTAAAGTGGCCTCTGTCCTGCTCCCCACTTGGACTCCACTTCAGCCCTTGTCACTGCAGTTGTCGGTATCAATTGGGGATTAGGCGGGGCTGTGGCCAGAGAGCTGCTGGTCAGTGAATCCACATGGCTTTTCCTCCACGTTCACAGAGCTTTGTGTCTTAGGAAACAAGTCCATTTGCCGTGGTTTTGTTATGAGCTGTCAGGCCCTCTAATGGCACAGATGGATGTTTTGACTTTTACTCTCTTTTGAAGCTACTTCATGAGGATCTGGCTGCCTCTGAACACATGCAGTTTGTGGGCCCCTGCTGGGCATTTGGAGCTCTTTTCTGCAATGGACAAAAAGTAATTTAATATCACTTTTAAGGCTTACTCTGGGTGAGAGTTTATTGATTCCTTTGCTTGTTTCCTCATCAAGGCAGAAATTCTTTTTTCATGTATCTTCACAGAGTCCCATGTGTAACCCTAATATTTCCAAATGTTGAAAAAGTGGATTCTAATTTAAATTATTACCCATACTTTGAAAAGCATAGTTTAATTCATTCCCATATTCAGCAAATATTTGTAGAGGAGCTTATTATATGTCAAAGTTATTGGCACAAATAAGATAAAATTTCTTATTTTTATGGCAATTATATTTGATGACAGAACTTAGAAGTAGTGATTACATAAATGAATAAATTAAAAAGAACAAATGGGTTAATTTCAGATAACAATAAGTAATATGAAGAAAATGAAAGAGCATCACAGGATGGAGAATGAGTGGGGAGAAGGAAGAGCTATTTTAGATGAGGAGGAGGTCAGGAAAGGTTTCTTTGAGGACTGGACATTTCAGCCATGTCGTAAATGCAGAGAAAGAGTGAAGAGTTGAATCACATTTGAGACAGGGAGCCCAGAAAATGCAAAATCCCTGTGGCATGAATTTCTTTGTTGCATCCGAAAAACAGAAGATTAGTGATTAAAGAAGAAAGAAGAGATGAGGTTGGAGAGTGAAGAGGGAACAGGTCTGGTAGATTCCTCTGACAGTGCTTAGATTTTATCTGCAGGTAGCAGACATCAGGGGCGAGTGTGTTAGGCCCCGTAGGGACATAATCTACTTTATGTTTTACATAAGGGGGGATAAGAAATTACATTTTTATTTAGATCTTTCAAAGGAAATCTAGTATTAAATGAATAGGAAAAGTTTATATGAGTTTTCAAAATTGTTTTTTGGCTAGATCATACTGAAGCAGACAGACTCTGCAGTCAAGGAAGTACAATTAAGAATTACTGTTTTTAGATCAGTATATGTTTGCTCAGAGCTCTTTTTGTTTGTTTGTTTGTTTCACATGTTCTTCATCGACACACACTCAACTTTTGAGATTCAAGAGTGTATCTCACAAGCTAGACCACTGGAGAGTTGCACGCTCATGCTCAGCTATGTGGTTACGGTCCCAACATAATCAGTTGCTGTTTTGCCTTGACTTTCTTGAGGGATATGTTAAGATGGTGCTGTGACACCTGCTCTTGTATTTATGTAGGAATGTTCTAGAGGACATTGTGCACTGTCTCATCATGTGGCCTCTGAGGCAGGTGTGCTCTCTACTGCAGCACCAAGGGAAAAAATGTATTTTTCCTGAATAGGTGGTATGTTTTTAATCTCAAAGGCAGGGCATTTTTCTCTTCGTCAGGAACACAGAACTAAGTTTATAGTCCAGCTTTTACCTGGAACAGGGGTTTCTGTGTATGAATGATCCTTAAGTTAACCTTCATCGTAAGCTATTAATCTATTTATTTATGAGTCCTATTGCATTAAACAGATTTCTTCTAAGTACCTAAAATCCTTTCTGCATCAAATAACAGAAAACCTAAAGACCATAAAATTTGCTCACTCCCCTGTATTGTATTCTTATATTTAAACTACTGCTAACAAATGCTAGCACTTTCTTTATGCCTTTAATTTCCTTAGAGCAGCAAACCTTGTGTATCCAAGGAGTGTATACAAGAGTACTGCAAAAGTACGTGGGGAAATAGAATTAAAAGATAGTATGAATCTTTGCATGAACTTTTTGGAGCACCCACACACTTCCCTTCCACCACAGCCTATACGTTGTCATCCACATACATCCACGCCATTCACACACAGACACACACTAACTCTTTCTTGTATGCCAAGAATCTGTTTAAGAGAAACTCAACCTTCTGTGTCTTAAACAGACTGTCAGTACTAAAGATGACGATAGATCTAAATATAAGAACTTAGTACTTGAACTATGACATATTTGCAATCTCATACATTTGTCCAAGGAACTGCACCTTCCTGTTTGTAACATTTTTCTCAGACCCCAGAAATACGAGTATGTTAAAGAGGAGTTTCTCCTCTAATATATATCATATTCTCTTTGAGATAATTTCTAAAACAATACCTTCTTGTGCTGTTGGGGGAAAAAAAGTGTAAGGGGGAGACACTCTTATTAATGCAAAAAAGCAGACTTTATATGCCAAGAACATAGACATTCTTTGTAGGTGGGGAAAGGAGGGGGTTGCTCAGAAGACCGGATGCAAGGAAGTAGCACCATGCCTCTGTGTTTAAAGCAAATATTTGTTTCTCCTAAGACAGAGCAGCCATCCCCAGAGCAGCCTGCCTGGCAAGAGCAGGACTGGAAGGGCCGAACTCATCTTTTATGGAAGTCAGATAAATTTCATGCTCTTTAACATCGACTCTGACTGCAGGCCTTTCGCTGCAGTCTGGCTCCTTCCCCAGTGGGAACAAAAAAGAAGTGATTTAAGTCCCTCAGTAATAGGCAGCAGGAAGCAATGGTCTTGGCGTCTTCTGCAGAGGCAGAGAGAGAGTCCTTTAACAAGACTTGTGAGAGTTCTTTGAAGAAAAGAAGTTAAGACTCGAAGGGCTGGTAGAGGTCTCTGGTAACATTTGTTCATTTCCTCTACTTTGTACGGCTTCTTTGACTTCTTGGAATAGCATCACCCTCTTCATTAAAATGTTCCCGATAAAAACAGGAGAGTGAAGTTGAGCTCCTAGCTGGGGCCAGGGTTTACTGTGCTCTACTGTGAGTAGGAGTGTTTAGAAGTCGACTTTTATAAGGCATTTAAATTGATTCCAATGATAGCTAAATCTAGTGTGTGTGAGAGGGAGAGACAGAGAAGGAGAGAAAGAGAAAGAGAAGAGATACACACACAGACATAATGACAGAGAACATACATGAGTGAGTGAATGAATAAATACATACAGGAAAGAATGTTTTCTGTATGCTAGGTGGACTGGGATTTTGGATGGCCAGAATTGCCTTTGCCTGAATCCAGTGAGCTGGCTAAATCTGCCCCCCAACCCACCTCCTCACCCTCAGAACCAAACCACTGGACCTTTCTCCCTCTCTCTTTTTAAAAAAAAAAAAAAAAAAAAGGCCTGCAATCAGTATTCAGACATTCTTATAACTAATAGGATTAGGGGCGTTACAAAGGGATTTGAACAAGATAATTAGTTTACTGCTTAGTCCACAGTGAAGGAAGCAAAATCCTTCTGAGAAAAGACAGACAAAATAGGTCAGAAACTGTGTGGGAAATGAGGTAAGACCTCTCAACGAGGACCCGATCAACTTGAATATTATGAAAGGACTCCAGAGCCTTCATTCATTGCTGCAGACTGCTTGCCTTTTTCTTTTCCTTCTTCTTTTTTCTTTTTTTCTTTTTTTTTTAACTTGGCCACCAGAGGTGTGAAGTAAAGTGACTTACTTAATTTTAGAGTTAATGGGTGTTGTTCCTGGACCTGAGTATTCCATTGCGAGTGCATAAATGCTGCCTTCAAACTCTTTCTCACAACTTGGTATAAAAAAAGTGTTTTGGAAAATCTGAAGAGCTCTTATTGGGCATTTTATAAGCTGTTAAAAATTATACAATCAGGAGAACTCGTAAAAAAAACTTTGATTTTCTCGAATAGATTCATTAACTGCAAAAAAAAAAAAAATCCTGCAAACAGTAATGTGAGGGGTGTGTTCTATGCCTAATTAAAGTTCTTACCTAAGTATCTGTGCTCTAATTTGCAGTTTTTATTATGGTAGAATATGCTTAAGTAGAGCCGTTTTATTGGAAAAAAAATTCACAAAGAGTAATTTTTTTCTCTTCATAGCCATAGTGAATTTTCCCATCTTGTCCCCAACCTCCTAAAAACTGGTGTTATCAACTGTATTATTATTATCTGTGAGTTGAAGTATGCTTTCAAAAGAATGCTAGAAAAAAATATCTTCAGAGTATCTGTGTGTATGTGGATACCTATACTTTATTTAGTTAGCTTCTGAATCTTACAACCACCACCACATCAAAGCCACCAGGAGCTGTTAGAAAGCCTCTTGGCCTGGCTTTAGCACTGTGTTGACTTAAGACTGGCAGAGGGAACAGCAGGCATTTCTGCCTCATATAGTATCCAGTGGCTTTACAGAGTGGATCTTTCATTATCTATGTATAGGTGAAAGAAGGTTAACTGACAAAAGAACTTGTTAGACAAGGAAAGCAATTAAACCCCCAAATAAAATATTGTTAAAATATGACAGACTTTAAAAAGCCCAAATGTATGTTTTCATAATTCCAGAATCTGGTTTCTTTCTTCCACTGAGAAGGTAGACTGCAGAGTTGGGCAGAATACATTGTGTATTCTTTTCATGTCACAATAAAATGTCATGTTATTTTCCTTCTTCAAATATATGAAGCTATTTTTTGCCATTGCATCCTGAGTCCATGGTTTAGTTTTAGGATACAATTTGAAATTAACCTCTTAAAAAAAAGGAGAGTAGTGTAATGCAGGGCCATTTTTAATGGTTGGGCCAGTTACTCCCTGAACAAGGGTGCCCACCCAGGTTCTTAATTCCTGCTTTACTCTGCTGGGAAAACTGCCTTTGTGATTTATATGCAATATAGCTCCATCTTTCTAATTAACTCAAAGATGCTCTGTTTATTATGCCAGATTTTAAGTGATTAGTATTCATTTTAATTATTGAGAGTGACACATGTGTTCAGAGGGTAAACTTCCACAAATGAGTAATTCTGACTCCAAATCATTATATTAATAGATGGTTTCAGGTAAATGTTTTCTTAAGCTTCACTTAGTAAGGACTGAAGACATCAAATGCTATCTAAAATTTAAATTGACTTAAAATGTTCTAGACTGTCTTGTGGTTAAGACCCTATGTTTTGGACTTGGAGAAATAGCAGCATGCATAACAGAGTTCCTGAGCTGCAGGGGATTGCCATCTGGAGAGTCAAATATTAACCCTAAAGGAATGATGCAGAGCAGGCTGAGATGCATGCACGCAGAGGGAAAATGGGGGAAGGCACGGCTCTGAAGGAAAAGATAGTGCAGGATAATTGTACTTCACTGTTAAAATAAGAAAAGAGACTTATAGCTAGAGATGGATGGGTAGGAGCCTTGGGAAAATGTGGTATAGTGGGGGAGGCATGTTAAGTAAACAGTCGGGCTGGATCATAGATGTATGGAAACTGGTGAGATGTAAGTGGAAAAGTAGGTAGAAGCTTTGATCAGGGGGCTGAGGAGTAGAGATTTGAATGAATCAATTAAAGCTAGAAAGTATGTTTAGGAAGTTGATATTATAGTACAGGTGAAAATTGATAAGCCTTCACCAAAAGAAGTGATGATAGAAATGGAAAGAAGTGTGCAGAAGCAAGGTGCATCACAAAGTCATCTATATGCTAAAAACTGAGAACATATGACATATAGAACTTTCCCCCACATATTTGATGACTGCACAATGAACATATTTCCATATTATTAATTATCCTTAGAATTATTAACTTTAATTGCTGTCTGATTGTATTGAACTATAATCTATATATCCTATCCTCTGTTATCATATATTTAGCTTGTTTTATAATTTGTTTAATAAAAGTGCTTTGAAGAACACATTTGCTTATAAAAATTTTGGCAAGATTGATCATTATTTTCTTGGGCTAGATTCCTGAGATCCTTCATTCATTATTTCACTCATTACTTGTAAGAAAGTTCTATGTGTGCAGCGTTTTGCTAGGGAATGAATTACAAATTCTCTCTGGGGTCTAGAGGGTTAGAATTTCTAGCTGGTATGAAAACCAGTTGTCCATGCACATGACAGATATCGATTGATTCCAGAATTCAGGGCACCGTCCTGCACTCTGCTGGGAGAAAAGATGAAAAGCATATGGTCCTGGACCTCAAGAGTTTGCAGTTTAGTAGGACAGTACAGTCTAGTCGCAAAATAAGCATGGCTCAAATAATAAATGCTTAAGACTTCAGAGGTTAGGACTACAAAAATGTCTTTAAATGAGTGTAGTTCAAAGAATAATTTTGTAAGATTTTAGGAGAAGGGACTAAACTTCACAGACTAGTGTGGCTGGAACCTGAACTGGGTCTGCCAAAAAAAAAGACATGCTTTCCTTTAGTGCAGGACACAGAGAAGGATATTTCATATGAGAAGAACATGTATGAAATCTTAGACAAGAGCCTCGTAATTTTTCATTTGAATAATAAGGTGTTGACTCTAACTGTATCACAGCATTCCTAATGAAGCCATAGGTTTAAACAAATAGGTAAAAATGGGTTGTGACATACCTAGAAGGTCAAGCTAAGTGTTAACTTTATTCTGTTATTAAAAGTGGGCCCATATAGATTTTGTGCAGAGAAATTCAATTTTCTGGTCATTTGTAGGATGGCTAGGAGGAAAGAAGGAAGAGAAGTAAAAAACTGCAGAGTAGCCAAGTACAAGGGGGAGTTAATAAAGATCTGGACTATAGAGTGAATTGGAGAGTTGAATGCAAGATAGTTGTTTGGAATCAGTGAGTGAACGAACTGATGGTTATTGGGTGCCTGCTGTCTGCCAAGCTGTGTGCCGTGTTTCTTACAGTGTGTAACTCACTGAGTTGAATTTAGTCTTCTTTGTTAGCTTGGAACCTTCTTGGTCATAATAAGCATTCAAAAGATAAAAGTCCTGATTTTGTAAGACTTCAGATAAATACAGTCATCCCTCATATCTACGGGTGATTGGTTCAGGGACCTCTCCTGATACCAAAATCCACAGATGCTCAAGTATTGTGTAGTAATGAAGATGGTGTAGTATTTGCTTGTAACCTACACACATCTTGCTGTATACTTTAAATCATCTCTAAATTACTTATAATTCCTAGTACAGTGTAAATGCTATGTAAGCAGTTGTTATACTGTGTTGTTTAGGGCATAATGACAAGAAAAATAGTCTGTAAGTGTTCAGTACAGATGCAATTTTTTTTTCTGAATAAATTCAATTTGTGGCCACAGATGTAAAACGCACAGATACAGAGGGCTAACTGTGGATTATTAGAAGTAACCATTTCCCAGAGTAAAAGACTAAGAATCAAATAAACCAAATGATCCTCCTGCACAAAGCATTCATTAGCTTCCTCAAAGTCATACCACCTCTTTGAACATACGATCTAAGTAAAAATTATGTGATTGTTAGGCAAACAGTACTTCAATAGTCATACCTGGCCCCCTTTCCTCTCCCGTATTTCCATCACTATGCCCCTTCTGTGTGGAAAATCTGGAGTCCTCTCACGTGAGGCCCATCAGGTCATGTTTTTTATGGAATTTCCTGGATTCTGGGATACTCTGAAATCTGAAAACATCTAACTCAATATTGAGAGGGCTTGCTCACTGGAAAATATTGCACTCCTTTTCTCAATATTTGTCTTTTGATTTTATCAACATGAAATATCACATTAATTCGTATCACTTGTTTAGATCAGGGATCTGCAGACCACAGCCTACAAGCGAAATCCTGCCCTTTGCCCAGTTTTGTAAGTAAAGTTTAATTGGAACAAAGCCATGACTATTCCTTTATGTATAGTCTATGGCTGCTTTCATGCTACAGCCACAGAGTGGAGTAGATCTACAGAGACCGTATATGGCTTGCAAAGCCTAAAATATTTACTGCCTGTTCCTCTACAGAAAAAGTTTGCTAACCCCTGGTGTAGATGCCAAATAATTTTGTTGCACTCTGTTGGTCATGATCAACAGTATTTAAATTGATAAAAAGCAGCCTCCTTTGTAAAACTGAATAAAGTCTAAAAATGAGAGAGAATGGAAAATGAAAACTGTTAAATCACTATGGAGTTAGTTACAGGGATTAATGAGATAACGTGTGTAAAATATTTAGAAAATTGACTGGAATGCAGTAAGCATTTAATAAATGTTAACATTTTTGTCTCATTTGCTTACTGATCTCATACAGTCTCCTGGCCTTAACCTGTGAAATGACTCCCAAATTTATATCTCCAGCCAGGACCTGCTCTCCAAAACCCAGACTCATATCCCGCTGCCTACCCTCCATCAACATTTGCATGTCTGCTAGACAGAATCTCCATCTTAACATGCGTAAAACCGAGTTCCTGCTTCTGCCTCCCAAACCAAATTTTCCTGCAGATTTTCCTTCTCATTACTGGCATTTTCTACTTGGTCAAAAATCAAGAAGTCATCCTGACTCTCTTTTTTATCTCATACCCCATATCCTGTCCTGAAGCGAGTCCTGATAGTTCTACATTCAACATACATCCAGAATCTTACCATTTCTCATCATCTCCATTGCCTGGCCCAAGCTACCTACAAAACTCACCCAGTTTGGGGGATAACCTCCTAACGGGTCATTTTGCTTCTGCTTTACCTCTTTTCCTGTGATTCTCTTGGGACCCTGCTTAAAACATGAGTTAGACCATGTCACTCCCTCTGCTCATGACCTTGCAATGGCCTGGTGGCTCCAACACCAGTCCCTACCTTCTCTTGGCTCCTACAATCTCTCTGACTTCATCTCCAATTTCACCTCTTACTGTTTTCACTTCCCCCACTCTGCTCGGCAACACTTGTCTCCTTCCTGTTATCACAATACGTCACCGTCAGGAGTACTTCCACCCAGGGCCTTTGTGCTCACCGTTCTCTGTCTGGAATAGTCTTTCCCCAGTTACCTAAGTGCCTCACTACCTCCTTCATGAAGTTTATAAGCCTTTTTCCAGATGTTATCAATGCTGACAAGCCTATATAAAATTTTATTCCCTAAACCCCTTACTTCATATTCCCTTCCCTGCTTTATTTTCCTCCATAGAGTTTATCATCCGACAGACTATGTTTACTTATCTGCTCTTGTCTGTTTTCTCTCCCTAGAATGTCAGCTCTGTAAGGAGATGTCTTAGCTATTTCCCCAGAAATTACAGCAGGGATCTGCATATAAAAAGTGCTGAATAAATATTTGTTGGATGGACTATTATTTTCTTTGTCTTCTTCAAGGCTGCCATTTATTCAGCATACATGTTTCAGACACAGTGCTAAGGCACCATTTCTATCTTACAGATAAGGTTTATAAAGGTGAAGTGACTTGTTCTAAGCCGCTGTATTAGTTTGGTAGGGCTGTAATAACATAGTACGACAAACTGGGCGGTTTAAATAACAGAAATGTACTTTCTCTCCGTTCTGGAGGCTGAAGTACCTGATCAAGGTGTCGGCAGGGTTGGTTCCTTCTGAGGGCCTGGAAGAAACATCTGTCTGCTCCCTCTTTCCTAGCTTCTCATGGTTTGCTGGCAATCTTTGGTGTCCCTTGACTTAGAGGAGAATCATTCCAATTTCTGCCTCCCTCTTTGTATGGCATTCTCCCTGTGGCATCTGTCTCTGTGTCAAAATGACCCCCTTTCATAATCATATTGAAATAGGGGCCACCCTAATGACATTATTTGAACTTGATTACCTTTGTAAAGACCCTGTTTCCAAATAAGGTCACATTCTGAGGTACAAGGGATGAGCACATGAGCAGGTCAACATATGAGTTGGGGTGGGGAGAGGGTAGAGTTCAACTCCTAACAGCCAGAAACTATTCATTTCATTAATGGTAAGATTGTAATTTACACTTGGATTCCAAAGCTCACAATGTACTAATATCTGAATTCATGGATGGATTTATTAATATGTATTAAGTGCCTACTTTATGCTGTGGATTCTGTTAGGAAGTGTAGGTAAATGGAGTTCAGCCCTGGCCCTTGAGGAACTCACCATACAGCAAGAGAGAGACATCATAAAGTTAAAACCTATGACTTAAAAGCACCCAGAGAGCAACTCACTTGCCGTTTTTGATTATATAAAGCTTTCCATCTACTAGGTTTATTTTGCCAAACCCTTCTAATGAAATAGTTTCACCACTTAATTTAATTTTCAGAGGGGTTGCCAGAAGTGTAATTAATTGTTAAAAGTTCCAACTATGAAATCTTGCTTTGGAAAGCAGTCTGCCATATCTTTATATACCATTAAATTCGATCATATGCTTGTCGTCCTGGCAGAACATCTTGATATACTTGAAGAAACATGGTAGGGGAATCACAAAAATATTGTCAGTACTACACTGTAGGGTTTCCAAATACAAATGTTAGCTTGATTGGGTTATACCGATCCATCATAAGGCTGCATCTCCCTGGAGTTGAAACTACATCTGAGCTTGGCAGGGATGCATCATCACCAGTAAGAGTGAGGACCATGTGTCAGTCTCCCAAAGAAGATATATGGTCTTATGTACCATTAGGATTGGATATGCTTACGCTGCAGACTTTAAATCAATTTCAGAAACCTTTCTACAGATGTTGATTGCTGCAGGTCTGTAAATAGAATAATATATTGTGAACTTCAGCTGATGTATACAGCCTAAAAAATGCTGAAATATGGGGCAATAGAAAACAACACAAAGAATAAAAAAGAGACAACTCAAAATTTGCTGAAATAATCTCATCTGTTTTATAACCTCCTTTAAATAAAATTACCTTGCAATTTGATGTCACTATTTTCTCAGATCAACACAGAATCTTAGTGATTTTTAAATTCTAGAATTTTCTTTTGTAGCCCTTATTATATAATATGGATTGTATTTATTTGTAAACTGTGATATTGAGATAGTTTTTATTTCCTAAATATCCAACTAAGAAGGATTTAATTATTCTCTAACATTTGGGAGTGGGATGGGCATAATTTTTAAAAGATTCACCAGTGAAGGAGTTAGCATGCCCAAACAGAACCAGGCCTTTAGAAAGCATTCTAGCTTCTCTGCATATTCTGAGCATGAGATTTTCCTTGAAGTTAAGACTACCTTCACTCCCTACTAAAATACCTTTGTGTTATTACCAAGATTTTTTACACAGAACCACAACAGGATTAGTTGAAAATGGCTGAAGCCTTCATATTTAAAAAACAACAACAAAAAAATCCCTTCATAAACAGCAAACTTTTAACAAAAAAAAAAAAAAAAGTGATTTTAATATTTAATCTGTAACCCCCCTCAACTAGGAACTGGTGAAAACCTATGGTGTGACAGAGGATTCTATGTTCTGGTCCAGTTTAGATCCTCTTCTTTTACCACCTGGATTTTATGTTATTCACTGATACATTTATTTTTTTTACTCATACATTTTATGCCTCATGTAGGGGCAACCATTTTCTTACATCAGGTCTTTATACCACTGGCAAAGAATTTTCAGTCTTTTGCTTAAATTTGCTTCAAAACCACAATTTTAGTGCAGCCAACAGTTTGTCTAAGTTAGCTTGTTTGTGCCAATATGGATTTGCTGCAAAATATTAACTGTACTGGTAATTGAGGAACATATTCCCTTATCTAAATTTACTCTCTTCCACACCTCCACCATGTGCAAAAATCCACACACACATATACAGAATATACAGACACATACCCATAGTCAGTACCCTTTCTTTCTCTCTGAGTTAAAGACGTTGAACTCTTGGGGTTTGCTTGGAAGACAGTAACTTCTGAGCTGCAGAATAGCTTTTTAAAAGTGTGTCCTACCTGCTTACACGTCAAACTGTGATAATTCCCTGGTAGATTATCAAACATTCTACCTACTCTACAACAGCCTAGAGCTTTACTCTTTAACCATTTTATTCCCACTCTGCAAGGTCTATAAAATGTTTGGTTGAGAACATTCCTTATGTAATTATGATATACTTTAGCCTAGACAGAGCACAATCCATATTTTAAAAAATAAGAATTTTAATAAAACAAGAATATAATAACATGACAGCAAAATAAATGGTTTAATCAAGGTATGCATGGATTGCTATGTGAGAACAGAGGAAAAAATACAAATGTTAGTTGGGGGTGGGCAAGGAAAATGGTTGGGGAAAGGCAAACTAGGTCAGATAGGGCCTTAATGGGTTTGTGGTTCTTCATCAATAAATAAAGGAAGTTTATGTAGGAGAGGGGCAGGTGTACAAGGCAGAGTGCACACAGACACCCAGCCAAATGGAGGGAGGGAGAGTGTGTTTAGAAAAGGGAATCAGGGCTGAGCCCGTGGCGCACTCGGTAGCGTGCTGCGCTAGCAGCGCGGCGACGCTCCCGCCGCGGGTTCAGATCCTATATAGGAATGACCGGTGCACTCCCTGGCTGAGCTCCAGTCACGGAAAAAAAAAAAAAAAAAGAAAAAAAAGAAAAGGGAATCAGCTTCATGAAGGACATGGACCTTGAGGAGGTCTGATGTGAAACTGGGAAAGAGGCAAAGTGACATTTTGCAGACTTCGAAAGCTCTGCAGTGTAGGAATGAGGTGATCACATTTGTGTTTTCAAAACTAACTCGGTTAGCTATAGAGAGGATGAGGGGGAGAGGGCATGGACTAGAAGCAGAGTTTTCATGTTCAGTGTGAGATTTGTCTTGAACTAACTCCGTGGAATCTTTCTTTCAATTGAAACAATGGCTAAAGTTTTCGTGTCTACTTAATATTTTTCTAGAGAGTGTTTAGCTATGTTACGGATTAAGAGTTTTTCAGATGACAGAGACAGCTAAGAAAAATAAATGAAAGTGAAAGTTTTGTTAATAGCATATTGAAATAGAAAAAGGCTACTTTTCCTTGCTCCAGTAGCTTAAAAGCGAATAGAGGAAGTCAGATGAATACGAATCTTAGAATTGAATAGGATTTTGTTTCTCATAGGTCATATCATGTCTGGTAAATCTCCAAGTTCTTTGTGGCAATATTTCAGGGAATGCAGTGACATTTTCGGCATATACTGTTCCCATTAGTTGTGCGTGCACACACACAGCTTTGGTGATTAGAAAGTCTTTTATTAAAAGATGAAGTCTTGGGTAGGGCACAAAAGATTCACTTTGGTCTTTTCTAAAAAGGCTACTGAAATTTTGACTCACATTTTACTGTGTGGAGACACAAACAGATTTGATTTAATTTCTTTCCACATGAGAAATAGCTACCTTCTTAGAACAGGCTTAAAATATTTCTCTAGGACAGAACCTTGAGGACTAGAAGTTCAAGAGATCAGTGCTTTAGGGGACAGGACATGGAAATGATACATTTTCTCATAAACTTTAAATGCATTTTGGCCCAACCTGATAACTTTTAGCTCAAGGCTCTTGAGAGCATCATTCATTCATTCATCACAAATTTATTAAACCATAGCTGAACTATCAAGTCATCAGCTATTGGCAAAGAAGGAGAAAATCTAAAAAGCAAACTAAAAAGGTAGCAAATACGTATTGAGCCCTTACTGTGTACCAGGCAGCATTAGGTGCTAGAAGTATTTAGGTTATCCTGGAATATTTGAAGGTAACTGAATACTTGAAAGTAAATGAGATAACTTAATAACCCCTGAAGCGCCTCATCCCTTAATGGTTTTCCTGGAGAAGAGGCATAAAATGTGAGATTGTGATAGAGAACTCAGCGTGGCAAGAGAATCAGAAGACAAAAAAAGTCAAGATGTCAGATGCTGGATTGAAGAGTCTGTTGGTTTGTCAGTGACAATACCATGTGACTACTAAGGAGAAAAGGAATGCTAGTTGAACTCATGCTGGAAGAAGTTTGTATACACACAAAGGATGTTACCCTTGGAGATCAGGGGACCCCAGACAAGGATTACAGTGGGTATTAATACCTATCAATGTGGAAGGGAAAGGGAAGGAAGGTTCTCCCAGAGGGCTTCCGTTCTTCTGAGTGAATTAGAAGACAGACTTATTTTCCTAATCTCAGGAGGCTAAGCATAGGGTGAGAAGCTTGAGGAGAATGATAAAGTGAACTATTGCTACCAATTGCCATGTGGCAAACGACAAAGACCAAAATCGGCTCATGTAGGGAGGATTGACGGGGGCCCAGCTGAAGGTGAAACCCCTAATGTGTAATAACATTATTATTGTGTTTTATTATTATTCTCTTATTTTTCTAAAAGATGTTTCAGAAAAACAATTCAACTTAATTGGTATTCAAACTCAACTGTCTTGTGTGTTTTACTGCAATTGCGATAGCTTTCCCAGCAGGTGGAGTTTTTTGTCTCCAGGCTCCGGAGTCACACACATCTGTGTTAGAATTCTGGCATAAGCTGTGACTTGGGAGGGGTCATCAACTGTAAATGGAGAATACTTTGACCACATTACAGTCTTCTTTTTAGAATTAGCAATAAGGTAGCAGTGCATAGCCCAGCATAGTACCAGTGCAATAGATGCAATTGCTGTTGCCACTCGTCTTTAATAATATAATGCTTGCTTTTTAATTACATTTTTAAGAGAAAAATTCTTTAAAGTTTCTCAGTTTGCCAATTTCTCAATTCTTCACCTCTGCCCTCCGCTGCATTCTAGCACCATTTAAGTGTCTGGTCCACCTACTCCACAAAGCTTTCCTTAGTCCTGCAGGGCCACTGATCTTCCCGTGCGCTTCCCAGGGTCTTTGTCTCTGTTATATACTTTGAGACTTAGTTGTGTTCTGTCTAAATGCCCTAATCATACTTTCTCTGTATATACAATAGCATCAGACATTTTATTTGGACACAAAATAAGTGTCTTCTCAATATTTTATGCATCAAGCAGAGCTGCAGTGGGAATGATTCAGCAGAGCCCTGGCTGCACTGATCAGTGCCGTCCTGCTAACAATCATGTCAGTTTCTGCCTTTCCCCTCTCCCTCTCCTGGTCATTAATTCAGAGAGCTCTGTACCCAACCCTGTTATTAAATTATCTGCTATGAAAATGATAAATTGGTTTCTGCTTCAGTAATCCAGTGTGCTTGAAGACTACTCTTTCCAGAATCTTGTTTTTATAAGAATGTGTTACCCCAAAAGGGGAAATCACTATTTTTGTTATGAATTTTGAGCCATTTAAAAAGTTAAAGAATCTTTTAAAATTAAATGCATTTCCACAAGTAACAACGATAGGGATGCTCATTAAAGAACATGTTTAAAAGGATATATGGCAAATCGGAAAACTGAAAGAGACTTATGCCACCTCCTCTCGTTTAGACATTGCCAGTTCTCACCCGGGGTATCTGCTCGTGCTGTAACCAGGCTCGCTCAGTTTTTGCTGTTATTCCTTGAGCTGCAGCAGACTTTAGTACAGGGTATTCATTAGGGTTCTGCGTGTACTTCAACCATCTGATATAAACATGTCTATGATCTTGTGGGTGTGCACATGTATACTTTTCCAGAAAAAGGTCCACAGATTTTGTCAGAGCTTACAAGGGTTCTAAGTCCCCTTTTCTCTCATAAAATATAATAATCACTGCTATCGTGGAAAGGACTTTTCAGTTTTATAAAATTGGGCTCATATAAGTTCTACCACTTATTAGTTTTGCAGCCTTGGATAAGTGAAGTGACTCTCTAACCTAGATTTCCTCACGAGTTCCCTAAGGATGTCAAAGTGGGCTGAATGAGGCAAAGTGTGTGAGGTCCCAGCCCACAGCGAATGCCTAATAAATGTTTTCAAGACTTCTTCCTACTTGTCTAAAAGTCATCATTGCTACCATAGTGTTATTCTGTTTTCTCTTGTTCATTCTCCATCGGAGATAGAAAGCAGCTGCTCGAATCTCTGTGCACAACAACTGTCTGTGTGCTTAAGGACTTAAGCATATCCTTGCCTCCTCTACTGCGGGTTAATTCCTTTGACCCTTCTTCGAAGACAGTTGTCAGATGGGAATTTTCTCAGTGGTTTGCCCACTTAAGACAGTATGTCTCTGGAGGCAAGTGGTTGAAGGGGAAAGCCGGATATAGTTAATAGCAGAGCTGGGCCATGAACTCGGTTTCTTCTCTTTTTCCATGGAAGCCCAGATTGTCTCTGCTTTTCAGTAAAAGAAAGGGTCGACTGACTCGGTATGATGTTACATGGTTCCCATCAGTCCTGAACACCACTTCCACCTAGCAGTGGGGAGTGAGTCTGAGGAATCGCCACGGTTTAAAGGATAGATAATGAAGAAGAAAGATCGAAACAGCAATAAGGGAAAATGTTTGAAATCGTATGCAGGATTTCCAGCGAGTCTGGAGCCAAGAAAGCCAAAAATTGGTATTTAAGATGAACCTTGTAGATATCTCTTTCCATACTATCGGAAATGAATCAGGCAGCTTTTCAAAGCATGGACTTTACAATTTCAGAATTGCAAATAAGAAGAAATTTTAAAAATGCATCATTTTAAATTAAAAAGGTGCCTACAAAAAGCCCCTTTACGTGTTTATTTGTTCAAATATTTAACTAAATTTCAGATGCATATTGTATATTGTAATATTTTACAATTCTAAGTTTAAGACCAACTATTCACATTATTAGCTGTATGTACAGAGAGAGAATAGACAACTCTGCCTTAATTAGATGATGTTCTGAAACACCAATGTATACCCCACTCCTCTTTGTTGTATCAAATGAGATGATGTATGTGAAATTGTCTTATGAATTCTAGTTTGGGATCTAATTGTTAATATTTTTCCAGACAAAGACAGCAGAGAGAGTTAGGGGTGGTACCTAGGAGTCCATACGATACAGAGATTGTGAGCAGGACAGAAACGTCACAGCAGAGTAGCCCTGATGAATGTCTGCCTAAAGGGGAGGTGGCTCATAGAAGACAGCAGTATTCTCTGGAAGGCCGTCCTTTGTACAGACAACATCAACACTCCTTCCCTGTTAGTCACACATTATCCACAAGATTCTGCCTTCCTATGACAGTAAAAAACCCTAAATCTCTTGGCAACAACTTTCAAGCCCAACAGTTTTCCTTGTCAAATGGGAAGCAAGCAGGCTGTGAGCAGCCAGGATGGACAATGAGGGATTTGTGCATCTGGTAAGCAAGAGAGAAGGGGTCAAGCAGCTTTATTTCAAAAGACTCCATTTTTTAAAAGTCAATTCAGGGTTATATTTATTATAACATTGTTCACATTGGAATTCCAACAGCCTTTCTGGATGTGGGGAGAAAAAGGTGAAGTTATTTAAGTAAAACGTTCCTCTAGGAAAGTTTTATATCCTGTGTTTCCTGGAAGGAAATGGGTTGCATGCTTCTGGGGATGCCAGCAGGCTGCAGCCTTTCTGCACAACAGGGGAAATAGCGGATAAGAGTTTCAGTATCTTTGTTTGCCAGGGCCTGGCTAGATTGAGAAATGATGTTTCTGAAAAAAAGTAAAACCCAAAAGAGCCTCTCTCTCCTCATCTCTCTCTCCCTCCTTTCCTTTTCCCCTCCCTCCCTCTCTCTCTCCCTGTCTCCTCTCTCTCTCTCTCTCTCTCTCTCTCTCTCTCTGTCACACACACACACACACACACTAAAGTATAAAATGAATTCAGAATTAATTAATTTGTGATAGCAATAAAGTGAGAATCGTGGGGTTTTTCAGCCAGTTTACTCACTGACCATTTGAAGAGGAAGAAGGCAATGGGAAGGAAGTATTAGAGGAATTCACAGATGTTTCTCAATGGGGAGATTTTAAGAGTGAATCTGAAATAGAAAAATTTGCTCAAAAGGAAATGGAAATGTCATAGGCTGGGGTTGTGCAAGCCTGTATGCACACAAGTAACACCTGGAGCCCAAAAAGTACACGGGTAACTCTGTGTTTGTCTGCTTAACTTGCCATTCATTGTCTTTCTGAAAGACTTAAGAAATATATCTATTGCCTGATCTTTCAAAAATATTAACTGGTATCAATTAGCTAATAATGCACTAGTCTAAAGGTACTATAAATACTGATTGTTTATTTAAGAGTCTGCATGCTTATGTTACCCAATGGCCATAGTTGTTTAAAATATCCCAAAGTATGATTTTTGTGATTATTTTCACTTCAGGGGTGAAGTGAAAAGAATATCCCAACCATTTCTAGAAGGGCTTTCAGTTTTGATTTGTGTACTGAATTTTGAAGGTTCATTGTGTTTCTTGAAAATTACTCATTTGCAGTTCTTAATTGTTATTATACTAATACTTTAATATTAAATAAATTGAATTATTATTTTTATTATTATACTAATAATAGCAATTAAAATCAATTAAAATAATTGATTTTAATTAAAGTAACTATTTTCACTGTGAAAATAATGATAATCTATATGCCCAGGGACTGAATGAAATCCAGGTTGGCACATTTGGAGATTTAGGTTTGTTTATTTATTCTTATTATTTTATTTACTGGGAAACTTTGTCCTGGGGGAATTGTTGTATATTTTCATTCAGTCAGATTCTTTAAAACCCAGAAATAATGTATAGCTTTTGTTTTATTGCATTGTTTTCTAATCTACATAGAGAAAACTTTTTTTTATTTTGATTTACTTAAAAAGAAGAAAACAGAACATCAATAGTATTAACTCGATTAAGGAATTAAAAATAACCACTAATTAGAATCTAGAAACATTATAGAGGTATGAAAGCCAGGGTTCTTAAATTGAAAACTAAAACTATTGAAGGTATTTAATTGAAAACTGTTGCTGAACAAATTAAAATACATCATGGAACCCACTGTTATGATTTCAGGATTAGTAGTTCATTGCTTTTGTCCAGATACCTGAAAACATAATTTGAAACATCTGTCTGTCCAGGAGTATAGTCAGTAACTGAGAACCTGTATTCGTTTCTTCAGTGTCATCAACCTTAGTTTCCTGGGCAAAGGAAAAGTACCTTTGATAATGTCCTGGGCCTGATCAACACAGAGTTGAGTAACTTTGAATCTTCATTTTGGTGCTGCTGCTTTGATCTCTAGCAGACCGTTAAAGAATCATGCCCACCTCTTTCTCTTCATACCTTAAATGAAATCAGTGTTGCTTACCCTCTCTAATGGTGTGACAAGAACGAATATAAAACCCCACAGAAACTTCCCAAACCATGTGGACACCCTATGGTTTGGGGCTACAATTTATTCAATAGGACATTAAAAACAGAGCATCCCCAGTTTTTCTTATATTGGAGCTTTATATTTTAAGTCACATTTTAAATACTTGCAGTTCAATTCCATTTTTGCTCCACCTGAATTTCTCATGGTACGTTACTCCAGTATCAGAAAAAGCCAATTATAATAACCATTGAAGTAGAAGGGACCTGGAAATGTTACCTTATCCATACCTTTACCTACTGCCAGAGAACAAGAGAGTTAACTCCAAAGGCAGAAGACCATATCCTATCTTTAAATATCTACTCTACTGAAAAACTTCATCTAGCTACATTTCTGATGAAGGAAAATTTTGACCTAAGTAGGTATACTAATTTTAGCTACATAAATTATATATAGAGAAAATTTTTTTAGTCTCTTCTAATTCTAGCCAGCTTCTCTGTGAGTCAAAATACTATGAAGAATTGCATTAAGATATTTGTGCATTAGCCATATTTGGAAAAACCATAGTGTAAATCTAACATTTGATTAGAAATTATACTCCTTTCTTTATAACACAATGAAAGTTACACGATGGTACTTCACAATTATGATTTAGTCAGTCCCACCATCTGAATCCATATTTAGGGCGGAAAGTTAACATGAGTAACAAAATAAAAAGAAAAAGGGAGACCCAGTATTTGTCTCAGAACAATCTATTCTTAAGAAAAAAGAAACAAAACTACAATATGCAAATTCAGCCAAATCAGGAGAATAAGAACTTGAGAATATGCAGGTTTGGGGGTGTATATTGTTGTTAAACCTCCACAAGAGGATTTTATTTTTCTTTGATGTTATGTCTCCAAGCTGCCCTAGCCAGGGACATAGGTCACTGCTGTCCTCACAGTTCTGGCTCTGCGGCTGTCAGCCGTCATGAAATCACTACATCTCTGTTACACCTTCCTGAAGTTCGTTCCACTGTTAATAGCTGTCACTCAGTCCCACTTACCAATCTGACCAATGCAACTTTCTTTGTGAGAAATAAGTCAAAAGCCTACATTTATTTCCCCTTCAATGTTAAAGTTATGATTTCTTTGGAATTAATCCACTGACTTTTTTTTTTTTTTCCGAATCTTACTTCAGACATTGTTTCCTTTACAGATGGCTCCTTTGTTCTCTCTAAGGCAGCTAAAAGAAATACTACAGGTCAGAAAAGGATATATTGAATTTTGTTAAGGTGTACAAAATTTTCCAAAGTCTTGTAAAGTAAAAACTATTCATACTGTGTAGTTTAATTTCCTACTAATACACACATAAACAGCATGTATGTATTGGAATTATTTTATCAATGAATATTCCTCACAAGGATATACTGAGACTGGAAACTATACTCAAAGGTGAGCTTTGAATCTGCTGGGGTTAATTATCTGTGTAGAATGGCTAAGTATAGTTTGTGTATTTATCATTTTACACAGTACCTTTGTAGCAAATTGATTTAAGTGCCTTTTTGGAACAGTTGTTGGGCAGAATTGATTTGGTGGCCAGTAGATTGACTTACACAGCAAAATTGTGTCTGAGTTTATTCTGGCATCTAAGCTGAGTTTTCAGCATGTGGATTTGTTGCTAGTGCTGGAGTGCAGTTCTCCATCAATGTAAACTGTGAAATGCTGTGACGTCCATTATTAAAAGAGTTTCAGTAAAGTACAGGGGTGGGGGAGGGAGGTTAAAATACCCATTAATAGCTGGCAAAAAAAAAAAAAGCATTTGAGTGGCAGTCAAGATGGCAAAGTAAATTTTGTCTCATTGAAATTGTATAATCTGACATGGCCAAGGTGGAAGTGATGAGAGGTTCTAAGTGCAAAACTTTTTGTGCCACGAGATAGAGAGACAACTGTGCAAAATGGATGGATATCAATAGTGTATTGAGTGT
This sequence comes from Cynocephalus volans, assembly GCF_027409185.1. Taxonomy (NCBI): domain Eukaryota; kingdom Metazoa; phylum Chordata; class Mammalia; order Dermoptera; family Cynocephalidae; genus Cynocephalus; species Cynocephalus volans. The sequence continues at coordinate 17,695,902 of NC_084468.1, forward strand.
GCATATTCAATGAATTTGTACTTTCTTTTCATGCAAACTCCAAGAATCTTGCCAAAACCAGGACAAATCCAGTCTGCGTCATTTCAGGTTTAGCTTCCTGAGGGTGGGGCCTTTGTTCTGTTCACTGCTTTTTCCTTCAGTACCTGTTAACAGCTCAGGGCAGGTTCCTTCACCTTTCTATACCTCCGTTTTTCAGCTGTGTGTTGGAAATACTAATACCTACTTCTGAGTCTTGTGAATTTTTAACATGAAATACGTGTAAAGCAATTAGGACAATGTCTCAGAGTAGAAACAAATTCCTACTAATTACATAAATGAAATAAAACGGACAGTTTAAAAACTGGCTCTGATTCTTCCTCCTTTTGCACAAGTTACTCTTTTGTTTTCTGTATGCCCCACGTTCCTATCATTTTTCCTCTTAACATAGTCTCTGTCTCTTATTTTGTCTCCCTTGCTGCCTGTCACCTTTCCTCCCTGTCTGCCCTCTTCATTTTTCCTTCTTTGTTATTTTAACTCTGCTCTCAGCCATTTCTTTGATTTTTCCATATCATGTTTCATGCTCTCTGCACTATGGCAGTTTCCTTTTTGCCCCAGAACGTGGTGTGCTTGGGAGAGCAGGTAGTTTGCAGTGAGAAACACCTTCTGGTTCTGCCTATATCCAGGCCTTTCTGCTGGCAGAGCAGGTGCGGGGCTGATGGTACCGGCTGCTATCCCCACGGCCTCCATCCATGAGCTCACGAAATTTAGAACCAAGAGTGGCCTTTCAGGTTTCATATCTGTGACTGTCTCTCTCTTACATATAGTTCAAAAATCATGCTATCATGGAACTGTGACTTCAGATCCCCTCAAAATGTCTGCTATCTGAATAATCAAGGGCGGGTTTTGCATTTAGTGGAAACTTTAGTTTAAAATTGCCTTTCAAAAATTATAAAATGGCTTTTTACATTCAGAACATTATGACATGCCCGGATATGGGTTATGAACCTTGTATCCTTTGTAATTCAGAAACTGTATATGATGAATTTAAATTTCCTGAATTTAAAGTGTATTTTAAATTAGCTCAGTGCTTGCTGGGATTGTTTTAAGTATTTGTTGATAATGACAGCAATATAATTTGCAAATACTATGCTTAACTGTGAAAAAAGCTTTTCTGTTTTATCTTAAGTTGTACTTTAATAGATACAATTGGTGTGCTAAAATGTTCCCTACATTGTATTGTATCTTCCAAACTTCTGTTTGTTGGTGTGTATTTTCACATTAAAATGATAATAGGTAGCATTTACTGAATCTTATTAATATGTGGAAGGCCCTGTGCTGAATATCTCATATAATTTTCCCAACAGCCCTATGAAATGTGTTCTAAATGTTAGTTTTAATTTATAGATTAGGAAATTGAAGCTCAGAGAAGTTTAAAAGGAAAAAGAAAAAAAACTGGCTCAAAGTTCTAGAACTACTAAATGGCACATCCAGGATAAAACTCATAGATGATTAAGGCACAGACCAAGCCCTCGAATTCCCCCTGAAGTAGAGGGAACAGACAGAAATATGTAAAATTGCACACAACTACGGCAGGTCTAGCATGAATCAGGCACTTATCTGTGCTGAGCAATCCACCGAGCAGTGCACATGCCCTGTCCCAGAAATAACCTTAAGGGGTAGGTGGTTTTATTATCCCCATTTTACAGATGAAGGGGTGGAGGTTTAGAAAGGCTGAAAGGGTTGCCCAAGTAACAAAGCCAATAAGTGGCAGAGCCCAGACATGGATCCAGACACTTTCGTTTGAGTGATATGGCTCTTAAATCCATGCTATACTCTCCTCTGTGTTCACAGGAAGACATACAATTGATTTCACCAGGTGTATGTCACATTGAATTAACATTGAAATATACTAACTTCCACCTTCTTAACGAAGCTTCTCTTTTACTCTCTTTAGTAACAGCTACCTGCAGGGAATTCTAAAGGACAAAAAACATTAATAGGGAGCACTTCTCCCACTCCTCTAAGCCTCCTCCCAATTTTGCATGAGTTTCTTGCCATGTGACCCTTGACATCTCTAAGGATACCCCATAATTCTGTGTGCTAGACTGTACAACATATAAGCTAGTCTTCCTCTTGAACTAAAACATATATCTCTCTCATGGGAAACTCATTTTTTTTTTTTTCTTACCAATACTCAGTTATTTAGATCTTCAAATAAATGAAAATAATTACTTTTCATGAAATGAATTAGTTGGTTAGATATTTGAACAAAAAGAATTTCAATAAGTAAACTATACTTTTTATCAAATTAGTAATTTAAGCTCTGATGACGTTTATAGTGTATTTTCCATCCACATTTATTGTTCTTTGCTTTTCTAAAGTTAAAACCTGAGCAAAATACTCATTTATCATTACTCAGTAGTTTCCAAAGTAGTCCTGGAAGTACAGATTTATGATATTCCCAGTTAGACTCTAAGAGAGGTTAAAAACTGTAGAGGAAAATAAAATTACCAGTAATTAAATTTACAGGCAGGTTTGCCATCTGAAGCAAATTTATTGCTTCATGGTGAAAGATAGTTTAGACTCTTTCACATAAAGTGAATCCATTTTTACATGATATAGGTATTATACATTGCCGTTTCAATTTATATAATTAAAATGATATCATTGCACTCTAAGGTTAATGAGATACTCAACTGGAAACCATACATTGTGGGCAATAAAATAGCAGCATTGCAGTATTGGCACTTTTGTTAAAAGCTGATGCAGTACTTCAGCACCATTAGATTACATTCTACCCTTTTCAAATCTTTAGAACAAGTAAGAAACAAAGACATACTGATTTTTTATAAAAAAAATGCATACTCTTAAAAGTTGACTGTATTTTTTAGAAATAGGAGGATTAAATTAACCTCTAAAGAGATTTTAGAATAAATATATTTGAATAATATTTTCATCTTACGTTTCTTTTTTTTAGGAAGATATTCCTGAGAATTCCTCAAGTGATGTTTCTAAAATTATCATTTTAGGATTTATAATATAGGTTTGTTTTAAATTGCAAATAACTACGATCTTTTTAAATCTGAAAAAAAATATAGCCTTAGACTATAGTATTTCACAATTATTCTACCTAAATTACAGGTAGTGAGATATAGGTAAGATAGCTATGTAGCTAATATATATCTCCATATATACCCATATTCACATGTGGTGAGCTTCTCTCCCTCTCTCTCTCTCTCCCCCTCTCTCTCTGGCATGTGCACACACAAACATACATTTCGGGAAGATGTGTGTGTGTGTGTGTGTGTGTGTGTGTGTGTGTGTGTGTGTGTGTGTAATTTAATATTTATTGAGCTCAGGATCAGCATGGTTATAAATATGTAGAGAAAGTAATGATAATACATCTATTCCCATTTTTGAAAAGTTTTATTCCAAGGTAAAACAAATCAAGAGCTGTTTCTGTAGTCTGTACAAATCATGTTAGCATGATCAAAGAATATACCATTCGTTGCAGAGGTGTTGTGGGTATGTGGAGGCAAATTAGGGGAAGAGCATTATAATTCAATGTATGGAGTTGAGCCACAACAAACAGGTCTTCTAAGAGAAGTGTGGTGTCTGAAAAGCTTTGAGATGGTCTAAAGCAATAGCCACTCTTTGGTGGCTGTGGTCTAATAATTGAGCTCTTATATTAGTAAATATTAAACTAAGTATAAAAGTGTCATGAAGGAACTGAAAAGCATACTAAACATGAGGGTATTTCAAAAAGTTCGTGAAAAAATAGAATTAAAAGATAATACAAATCTTCCCGTGAGCTTTTTGAAGTACTTTTGTATACTAGTCCACAGCAGAGGTAGTTATTGATTTTGAAGTTTGCCTTACAAGGTCTGTTGTGTCTGTCAATTGAGGAATAAAGATGTGTTATATCTATACAGTGGAGTATTACTGAGCCATAAAAGTAAATGAAGTACAGATACTTGCTACAACATGGGGGTTGGAAACGGACATGACTGCTAATGAGTACAAGCTTTCTTTTGGGTTCTAAAATTACATTATGGTGATGGCTGCACAACTCCATTAATAATCTAAAAACCATAGAATTGTAGTTAAAATGGGTACACTTCACTGGTATATAAATTATATATCAATAAAGCTGTTATAGTCTACCAGAAAATTTTTCTTTTTGGGGGCCATTTTTTTAGAGGTTTGATGTTTTCCAGTTTCATCTAACAAGTCTTGATTTGTGGGTGTTTTTTCAACTGAAGCATATTATCTATTGAATACTTTTTTATAATTATGAAGAATCATTTTTAGTTGAAATCCGTAACTTCTAGAAGGAAGTTGGCTATTTTTATAGACCACAAGTTTTTATAAAGTCAGAATTAAGTCCATACATTGACTTGAAAAAATGAGGGGTGAGGGTGGGCGAAAAACAACAAAACCTTGATATTCTGAAATAGATCGTGTGCTCCAGTTGTTCTTGCAGATTCCTATAATGTTTTTGTGTCTTGTTAAAGAATGCTCATCTTGTTTTTTTACCAGCATTAAAATTAACTGAAAATTCCTCAGTCATCTGCTCAAATGGTGTGGAATCCTAACACAACCTCTCTTTCCTTCTGATTATTAAATGCAGCAAACTCTTACCTTACTAACATTCACCCCAGTGATGTCACACTCAATATACCCGTGTCTTTCATCTTCCCATGCTGATCTCTTCTTTGGAAATACCTTCCCATTTCTTCTTACCAAACCATCCCCATCACTTTCCCTAAGAGCCAGTTCAATGCCCTTCCTTTAAAAAGCACCTTCCGATTTGTATTCTCCCTCACTCCTGTTATATCCCATTATTTTGTTTGCAAATGTGTGTCCTCATTAGTTTGTGTTTGCTCTTTATTCACATATGCATGCCTGGTCTTCCTTACTATATTGCAGTCATTTTGCTGAGAAAATAGGATCACATTTTTGATGTCTCAATGAGTATAATTCTTAACACAAAGGCATGGAATTGGGTGTTCAGGAAATGATTATTTCCTGATTAGCATTCGTGCTTTATTGACCAAATTGTGAAACTTGCACGTATCCCTGAACCCAGTATTGAAGTCATTAAAGGATTTTAAAATTAGTTGAGACTGAGACTATAGTTAGGCTGAATAAAGGCTTTCAAAAACTGTTTTCCATTTAAAATACATGATAACTACACTAACACACCAATCTAAATTTGATATTTCCTTTATCTTACTGATCTTATTAAAGATATTTAGCTCATTAAAAGAATGTCTTTAAATATCTTAGGGAACCAAAAAACAACAACAAAATAGTGCATCATTTTCTTAATTTGCCAGAGAAGATGACATTTTCATGTAATATTCTCTAAGAAAGACATCTAGTACCTGTTAAATAAGTAATATTGTTGAATGCCAATAAGTATTATACTAATTTTATAATCATTTATGGATGTTCTAATTTATCTTTTATTGACCACAGCCAGGCACTGCATTAGGCACTGTGGATACGATGATGAATTATTCAGTGTCTTTTCCTAAGGAACTTTCAGCTCCCGTGGGATGTGTCATCAAGTAAGCTAGCAATTATAAGCCAGTGTGGTATCAGTTAAGTATAATATCCTACCAGAGTACAAGAAAGGAAGCCTATTGCAGTATTGGGATATTTCCAACAACAAGTTTTTGAAAAGAGAATGTTTAAACTCTTCTGCAAAGGAAGAGTAGGAGGATTAGCTGAGTGAGGGACATGTGAGTATTCCAGGCAGGCATAAATGCATGTGGAAAGCTTGGCAGGAAAAAAAAAATTATGGATATTAGGTTTTTTATGCATAGATATTCCAGGAGTCTATACATAAACTTAAGGAACTCCATAGTGAAGTCTTTTTTGACTGTTATCTACCATCCCCAACACTCCAACCAATAAAGTGTATTTTCTCCTTTACTATTTTGGGACTTTGTAGACTTTCTTACTGATATTTTCATTAGTTCAGTAGTGTAATGATCACTTTACCTGCCTGCTTTCTCTTCTGCATCTGTACTTTTTGAGAGCAGACACTATGTTATTTTTCTCTTTTTATTTCCAAGAGCTAGCAGTATGTTCGGCACACACTTCTCTTAATAAGTAAATCTTGAAGTGAGCTGAAGTGAGCTCATGGAGGTCCGGAAAGTTATCATGTGCCAGTGCCTTTGTTTGCTAAGACTGGGTGAGGCACTTCACACCTCTACATAGAATAATCAGATCATTCGATCCTCACAGGAACCATGACACAGCGTGCTTTGTATTCTTTCTAGAGTTAGAGAAAATAAAACATGATTCAAAAATCTTAGTAACTCGACTAACATCACGTGGTCATATAGATTTAATGGGGTGGGACCAAAGATTTCTATCCAACTTGTCTGTTTCTGGGCCTGCCCCAGCATACCACCCTCCAGGATGCCACTTCAGACATCTGGGGGTGTTTTCAGACCATTGTGGTATCCCTGCCCTTAGATGTGACAAAAAAAATATGGGTTACCCTAAAATACGGGTCATCAGTCCAGAGACCCTTCTCATGAAAGGCACACAGGGAGGTTATTATTTGTTGCCATAGACATTATTTTTAATTTCTGTCATTACCTGATGGGTCTACCCAATACACTTAGCACTCATGAACACACTTAATAGGAGTACTTATAGGTAACACTAATGCTGACTTAAATATCACTTGGAAATACTGATACTAATATGAAGCGATGTTATGGGTACTATTTTGTGAAGAAGAAAGAGAAAGTGGGAAAATTCTTTACATTGTGAACTCTTTATTTCAAGATTAGTATCCTGGTGGTAAGATTTCACATAAGGCAAAAGAGTTTTAATAGTGGCCTCTCGGAAAGTTTTGGCCATGAATGACGGTGATGGTTGCAGAACGTTGTGAGTGTACTTAATGCCAGTGAGCTGTGCACTTAAAACTGGTTGAAATGGTAAGTTTCATGTTATGTATTTTCACCACACAGAAAAGTGGTCTTTCATTCCCAACACTTTTCTTTGTCCAGAGTACTATATATTTATTCTTGTAGCCTTAATGGTGCTTTCCGTTTTTTTTGTTTGTTTGTTTTCTGTTGGTATTCACTGCTTCCAACTGGATGCCCATACACAAATGCCATGTTTCTAAACAAAACAAAAGCTAGAAGATACCATTTATCAGAGATGTTCAAATAGGCCACTATCATGAAGTTCAAAGACCACAGGCGTAATGTTACCTGGCAGACTTGTTCAAAATACAGATTCCTGGACCTCTCCTCTTAGAGATTCTGCCTAATATTTCTGGAGTGGAACTCAGATGTCTGCTTTTTAAAAATATCCTTCCTAGATAATTCTTATAGGTGATACTCAAGCCACACTTTGAAAACACAGATCCAGTGTTATTGAACTATAATGCCAGGAAGCCAGACCTCTATAGAAACCACCTCCTGTATGAGGTATGACAGCAGTGGCTAAGAGTATGAGGTTTCGAGAACAACAGAGCCCAGGTTCAAATCCCAGCTCCAAACTTCCTGTAGGACCACAGGTAAATTATGTAACGTCTGTAAACCTCAGGTTGTCATCTCCAAAATGAGAACAGAAAACTACATCACACCCTGATATGATTATAGAAAAAATTCAGTAAACCAAAGTGTGTTGCCTGGCAGTTAGTAATTGCCCAAATAATTTTAGCTTTAAGTATCATCTTATTTCATCAATTCCACGGTGCACACTTTCACACTTAAATATTTACGGAATCTTATAATTGCTGTCAATAAGTTGTGTAAAAACCTTCTGTTGACACTTTTTATTTACAGCAGGAAGTGAAGTGCTCCTATCATAGTGTACTAGAGATTGGAAGAAAAACATATATCTATTATTATTATTACTATGTTTCATCAAGCTTTGATGCTGAGTATTCAAACTTACTGCAAATGATTTTGGGTAGAGGAATAGTGCCTACGATCCCTAAAGATAGCTCTCATTTATACATCTGAAAAAGAATAATCAAAGTACTTATTCCATATAGGATTATATTAAGTCCTGGAAGAGGAAAGACATTTGTAGAAGAGACAGCATATGTACCAAAAAGCAGCAGTCAAGTTGGTGGTAAAAACATACCAGAAAAGAAATAGAACTATCACAAAGCAATGACTACATAAGATTTTAATCTGTTGCTAAATGCTTTTGAATACATGATTAGGAGAATAAGAATGAGGGTGAGAAAAGAACACAGCTGACTCCCATGTACAAATATTAGAATCTTGACTACACTGAGCATTGGTTTTTGGGGAGAGTCACCTGCCCATCTGAAATTTGTTGATTTGTACCACCTGATAGGATATTTACATATGCAGCATATAGTTCAATTTTCACCACAGTCCAAAGACTCTTCTATCTGTATTTCTGTCCCCAATCTCTTCAGGGAACTCTAGTCTCACATTCCCAGCGTTTTAGGAAACATTGCCGTTTGCCTCTCCTGCATAGCCTTAATACAAATATGTCTGAAAGTCCTCTCAGAAGTCCAGTTTTCTTTCCTGATTTCCCCTAGTTGTGTCTATAATACTAGGTTTTATTTCTTATCAGGCCTCAAACCACAGACTTATACTTAACATCTTTCCCTTGCCCACGTACATCTAGCAAGCTGCTATATTTTGTAAGTTTTTTCCTCAAAATTTATTTTACTTTCCCTGCTTTCCTTGCACTGATGTTTGCTGAAGGCCTACATTTTGCCAGGAATTCTGTAGAAACCAGATAACTAAAATCACTGTTATTAAGAGAGATAGTTATGTAAGAAAAGAATTAAACTAAAATTATTAAAGTGTTATAATCAATATTTATGTAAGTTGCCTTAACTTACACAAGAGGGAACAACTGACTCCCCAATAATAAAAATAACTGTGCAGTAATTTTATTGCTATTTATAAATACTAATTTATATTTTTAATAACACTACTGTTATTTGTACCAGACAAAACAGTCCTAAGAGGTATTTATATTAGCCCATTTTACAGATGAGCGAACAGAGAGAGAGGCTAAATACCCTACACAGCATCACACGGCTAATAGATTACAGAGATTCTAGCAGTAGGCTCAGCTGCAAAGTTGGATAAAAACAATGTTGAAGGAGGCAGTACTTGGTCTGGGTCTTGAACAATGTTTAACTCTGTGTCTCATGGCAATAGGAATAGGAACGAGGTGCTTGACACAAAAAGAGAATGTGCAAAAGCTGAGAGATATGGAAGATGATTTTATAAAAGGTGAATTAAGAGCATGGAATATATGAATGAATAACTGAGGTGGATGTTGAGGCATAGCAGGTATCAAAGAAGGCTTTGAACTAAGAGAATGAGTGAAGTTTCTAGAAACCCCAAGAGGCTAGTGTGACTGTAGTAGAGTGGGTGAGGGGAAGAGTGAAAAGAGACAAGGTCAGAAAGCATGTGTTAACCAGTTCACTTTGGGGTGCTTTGATCTTTCCTTTGTATTGAGGTGAGACATCTTCAGAGAGCTTTGATCAGAGATGTGGCAAGATATGGTTATAGAAAGGCAAGGGCAGAAGCAGAGATAGTTAGGAGGCTATTAATATAACCCAGACAAGAGATGGTTGGTTTGGCCAGGGGAGCAAGATGCAGAGAGGTCAGATTCTGGAAATATTTTGAAAGTGGAGTCAAGAGAATTTGCTGGTGGATTGGATGTAGGGTGTAGAACAGTATGAGACAGCAAGGACTCCGGAGGGTTTGGCCTGAGCAACTGTAAGGATGGTTGGTGCCCCTTTAACTGGGAAGATTTCAGGAAGTGTGGTTTGATACCATGCCAATTTTGGAAATATAAGTGTGATACTTTTGTAGGGAGTGCACTGGAAGGTGGAAATCAAGGCAGAGAGATCAGCGTGGAACCTCAGTCACCTGTGAAAGTGGTGATGAATGTTGATGAATGTTCTAACAGTGGTTATGGTGATAGAGCATGGGAGGAAGAGGCTTGTTGGTGACACTGCTGAGGTAGTTTTGGGAATGGGAGGGATGTACTAGAAGGGGAAAGTATAAATGGGAAACTCCAGGTCTCATGACTGGCCACTAGGGCCACTTCTCAGGGGTGAGTGGCTTTGGGAGGCCTGTATCTTTCCAAGTGTGCAGACACCAAGACTGTAAAATCTTTCCTATTTGAAACTGCTTACATTCAACATCGTTCGCATCTTTTCTATCAAGACTAGCTTCAAAATGGGTCAATCTTTCCAGCTTCTCTCACTTCCTTGTCATCTCAGAAAATGAATAAACCAGACTTTCAAGTTGAAGGTGTTCAATATTTTTTCATTTCTGTAGTAAATTCGATATTATTACCCCTGAGCATTTTCAATAACTGATCTAGTCTCCTCATCTTCAATCCCAACTCCCCCATATCCTGTGATCCTTTAGCACACTTGTGTTTTCCAAGCACTTTTTCCATTCTCTTATTCCTGTACTCAGAAAACTCAAGTGGTTCCAAGCTGTCCCTGAGATGACAATCACCTTAACTTGCATACAAGACCTTACATTTGGACCTGAGTCCAACTTCCAACTTTATTGCTAAATGATCTAAAAAAACTTGCCTAGTTAACTAGAGACCCACAGACTTTCTGAGATGCTGCCTGATACTATCTCTGCCCATTATCCCTGCCTGCTCTGAAATTCAATTTCCAGATTAATCTTCCTAAAAATCAACTCAAATCAAGCCATTTCCTTCTTCTGAAACAAATTTTTACACTCTATTGCCTAGAGTTGTAATTACAAACTCTTCCCTTGACAGCTCCATCCCACTAACTCAGTACATTTTGCTCATTCCACATGGTTCACAGACAATATACACTCCCATCAGTAATTTCTCACATTGCCTGGAATAATCTCTAAGGAATGGGGCAGATACACTTGGGTGTACATAGTAGAGTCTCCAAGTAGACTAATTGTAACATGTATGTAACCAACACCTGTATAGTACTGACTATGTTCCAAGTACTTTTTGAACATTTTAAGAGTACTGACATTTTAAGAGTATTAACTTGTTGAATCCACCTAATAATCCTATGAGATAGGCAGTGTTATTGTTCCATTTTACAGACAAAGAAACTGAGGCACAGAGAAGGCAAGCAATTATCCCAAGGTCCCATGGTTAATGAATGGCAGAGCTAGAATTTAATCTCAGATAATCTGGGTCTGAAGTCTGTGCTCTTAATTGCTCTGGATTCCTGCCACCCACCACCTACCACCTCCTTCCCCAGCACTGGAGGCTGAGAATTACTGAACTCAATCATTTTTGAACAAGTGTCAAATAAGACCTAATTTTATTTTGAAGGTGGCCTGAGTCCACTAAGCCTCCAATGACTGTTCTTTCCCTAATCTCCTTGATTAGCTTTCTCAGATACCACTCATATTTTACTTACCATATACTATCTTTGTTGTCTTCGAACTGTGTGATGTATATCACATCTCTCCACTAGATAGAAAAATTTTCAAAACCCAAATCATAATCAACACTTCAAATCGTTCTTTGATTCCCCAGCCTTTTCAATGGTGCCTCTCTAAATTCAAAATGACTCCTGTCTCCTCTCTGACTCTCACCTAATCCAGCACCACATTTGGTTCTTCATGTGTGCCTGACATCACTCCTCGTCTTCTCCACCCTCTTTATATTTATATTCAGACTGTGGAAGTGCCTCATCTTCTAACAGTGCCAGGATGAGGAAGCAATGTATTGATAGTTGCTATATTGCATGAGGTTCATCTTATCCTTCTGCAGCTATCATAGAAGTCTTGTATCTGGTCTCCAAATTCGATGTAATTAAACTTGGATCTTTGATCCCATGCACTCATCCTAAACCCATTGCCAGTTTAGTCTATCTAAGGAAGAGCCTCTGCCCTGCTCTTCGCCAGTTCCCTTTCCTCCTCACCATCGTCTGCTGAAATGAGGACACATTCCTCAATTGTACAAAAAAATGTCTTCTGCACACTGTTGATTTGTCCTTCCCACCTCTTCTCCTGTTACCCCACTAGATGCGTTGCACCCTGTAAGCAAACCAGACCAAAAGCTGCTGTCGTAAAAGTTCTGTGTCTTTCCAAATAAGTAAAACAAGAAAGAAAGATACAACAATCGCAATAATACATTGAACTTTCAAAAGGAGAGAGCAGAACTGAGGTGACCAGAGGTGGGAAGGGATGAGGGGGAGGAGAGGAGGCAATGGAGGAATTGGTAAAGGGCCACAAAAAATGATTACATTGTATAAGGTTTAATACACTAATTATCCTGATTTGAGCATCGCATATTGCACACAGGTAATGATATTCAACTCTGTACCCCACACACAGACATGCACAATCAATTATGTGACAATGATAAAATAAAAAGTTCTATGTTTTTCCACATCCATTCCCTTGTTTAGGCCATTTATGTCACTAGAAGTTCTGTCCCTCACCCTTCCTTCTACCTTTATATCTTAATACATTCCCATTGCGTTTTCTTCTTACTATTCCATGTGTCCACTAACTTTTTCGACTCTCAACGCTTTGTTTGAATTTATCTTATTTTTCCTTCTATTTCAATATTTGCCTCATCTTCTTTACTGGATTTAAAAATTCCTGAAGACAGGAAATCTCACTTACCCAGCTCAGTAAACCTTGCAACATGGGTCTATACCTTGCATGTAATAAATATTAGATAAATATATGTTGGATTGAAATAACTGCTAACCCCCACTGCTAACCCCCACTTGATTGCATGTAGAATATATGAATCATTGTTCAGACACAGTCTAACCCATTGTTTTTTCAAATAACATAAATCAGAGGCTAGGATGAGTTAAGGAAAAGCCTTTTAAGCTCTAGACCACAGGATTGACATATTCAGATTAAGTTGCTTCTGGTATCATCTTTAGAAATCCCCAAATCTTGACTCAATATTTACCTGTGTTTCCTGTATATTTACTTTAAAATTTGTCTCACTTTTAGCACTAATACTTGACATCTCTGAAGCTTAGTTCCTTTTCCTATAAAACTGGGATAACAATGCCTAATTTACAAAATGGTTATGAGGATTAAAGGAAATATAGATTAGGTGGTATAATATATTATTGCTAAAAAATCAACAATTGTATACAGTGTGTACTGAAAACATGTTTGTTTCTTCCTCCTGTCATGGGTGAACATGGCTCAGTTGACTGAAGGGGCCTGAGACCCATGATTAAAGTGGACTGCCAGAGTAGGCTGTGTACCAGAGCTGAGACCCCACAACATGGTCTGGGGAGATTTTTACTCAGGGGATGAGGGGAGCCACACATATACCATTAACCTTAAGGGAATAAAAGGCTCTGAGCCTGACAGTCTTTCACTCTTTTGAAATGAAGAGTGGTGAACATTAGCAGGATAAAGCTATTCTGTGTCCTAGGATTCTGCCAAAGGTAATGGGAAGGACTACAATCAAATTTAGAAGGAATGGTGTTCTTGCTGTGCGTTTGTTCAGAGATGTTTCTATGTACCACCTAAAATCATCTCCCTGACTTTCCTCCCACCCCATTCCCTCCTACCTCCAATCAAGAACATGACTCTAGGACAAAACTGTGCCTGGAGACTGAGCAGAGCTGAGGCTGCAAGTGGGTAATGAAGTGGCTCTAGCTGTCGTAATGGAAAGGCTGCAGAGCCAGGAGCAGGCAGGATCTGAAGCAAGAATCTCTGCAATTTCTATCCACCTTCACCCTCTCTGAAGCATTCTTTGTCTTAGAAGTGGGAAAAAAATGATTAGAAAACATAAAATTGCCAGGGACATAGCAGTAAAAACACCACTATTATTTTTCAGGGGGCATTATACATTCACATGTGCTTGAATTCCATCTCTTCTTCCTCCTTACTTCTTGAAACTTTCTGATTTTTTTCTTCAATATCTCCTTGCTTTCTCTTTTATCTATAGCCTCCTCTCAACAGTTTCTGGCATCAAGGCTTTCAAATATATATTGTTAAATATTCTTAACTCAATGTAATTAAACAAAGGAAGGAAGTCAATTTGAATCAATGACTAGCTGGAGAAATAAGCAATTTTTAAGGAAATGAAGTTTTATTACTCTTAGGGATATACTGAAACTATTGAAAACAGTAACGGAGCTCCATCACTTAGGAAATTGATGGCTTCCTTAACTTCTATGTAAGCACATATTGTACATTTACTGTTTGAAATAAAATATGAGTGTTTTTATGTGTGCATGTACTAAAGACCTTTACTCTTTAAAAAGACCAACATTTATTTCCTTAAAAATTGCTTAGCATACTTTTTTTTTATTTGAACATCAAGGATATTGAGATATAAATGCAAATCTCAGTTGTCTAAAACTTGGTGCTAATGAGGTCAAGGCCACACTGTAAATCTCTGTATCTGCCAGTTAGCTCTCTCTATTGTGTGATCACAAGCATGTGAACAGCAAGCTCTGGTCATAAGCAGCACTAGGGGAGAGGAAGTGGATGAATCTGTCCATTGTGCCTCCAGGTATTGGAAAATGGCTCTATTTTCATCTGCTATGCATCCGTGGACAGCAGCTTCATCTTTCTCTGTGACAATCACTTATCTTACAATTTTAAAGATAATTTTAATACCATCATTGTTACTTTGCTTATTTATTTCATATTTCAATTTTCTGTTGTGTAGTAATATTACTTAACACTAATGAAAATTTTCTGTTTTCAGTGGCATTTCTTGCATGTGTTTTTATATCCTACTTGTTAAGGTTAATAATACTATGTGAGCTCATAGAATTGCATCGGATCTCTTTGGAGAAAAAAATAATGATCCATTTCATAAGATGAGTGATTTTTACAAACTTCTCATTCCAGCTCAAAGAGTGCTTTTCTCCTTGATTAAAATGTATTTCTCAATTAAATTAAAATGCAAATATAGACAGCCTATGTTTATGGTTATAACAGAATTATTTAAAGAAGGTTTTAAATCAACCTGCTGTTAATATTTCATGCAGAAAATCTTGGTTTTATTGTTGGGCTGGTACTACCATGTTGCATTTTCAAGATTGCTTAAAGTGCTATGGGAACTTAATCATACTGCCCAGGTTTTACCAATTTTTATCCACTCTTTCTTTTCGGCTGCTTTCTTATATACTTCATAAGTTATGTTGATGATGTTGAAGAAATATCAAGTACTAAACCTTTAGATCACCTTGAAATTCAGTTATGAACAATTTGCTATTTGTTTTAAAGAAATATTTTATTACAAAGAATTAGAGCAACTCTTACACTTAATAGTACCATATTTTATAACTTATTATAAAATTAAATATCTGGAAGCCTACTTCTAGAAACAACTTAGTCCAGCCTTTTAATTTGTATTAGGAATATAAAAATGTCTGTGTTAGAAGTTGTACTTAATGCTATGGATTTAATTATGATCCTTTTAGGATTTTTTTTCTAGTGTTCTGTCACTTCTCACAAACACTTCAATTAAGATAATTTTTAAATATTTTATAACTTGACTTTTTTTTCCCTTTTTGTTGTTTTTAGTGATCTCAGTGAAAACCAAATTCAGGCGATTCCAAGGAAGGCTTTCCGTGGAGCAGTTGACATTAAAAATTTGTAAGTAGATATTTTTAAAAATTTCCAGTGTTTTAAGTTACCGTCTATTTTTTCAAAGTCAAGTTTATATTAAATAAACTGTCAGAAAGAAATGCTGAGAGCCCTGTGTATCTTTATGCTTGCTTAGGAAACTTTGTAACAGTAGGTCTCACAAGGTATTCAGGCTATTTGGGGAGATTCTCATTTAGAAGATGTCTGGTTACTGAAGTCATTTATCAAATGCATTCTTCAGACCTTGTGATTAATCTTTTGACAAAATAAATTATTTGATTAAAAATATTTGCAATATATTTTTCCCCTTTTTTTCTCAGCTTACTTTAAAAATTCCCTTTTTAATTGCTGTTGGTCTTTATTGGAAATGTAGTAAGTGAACTATTTTCTCTGGAAAGAGTAGATAATATTTTCTTGTTATGTAGCCTGGAGCTACAGTTTTTTCTAGAGCTTTAAGATCACCATTTTTGTGAACTAACAAAAGGGTGTGAATGAGAAAATTATGGGTTTCTCCTTTTGTGAATATTTTTCTTGCATCTTTTCTCTGTCACATTTTTGTGAAATTATATACATACATCTATATGTGTGTGTGTGTGTGTGTGTATAGCCTCATTAAAAAAAGAAAGAAAAGTACGTTTCTGTATAGTCCCTTGATATATCTTCAATCTGGTTTCTTGTAGAAGTGTTTTTTTTTTTTTTTAAGTGCCTATAGCTCTTAAGGTACATTTCAGGTTTAAGATCTCAAAGATTATCCTGATATTGTCAATATATATCTTTATAAATTTTAAAATACCATATTAGCCTTTAAAAATGATAGTTTTTGATTGACTGCAAATGCTGATACCAATGTTTTCCTTGGCTTTTACATAAGTTTGGAATGTGGGGGGGGCTTGTGTGCTGAGATTAACTATTAGGAATTCAGTATTTCTTAGCTAGTAATAAACAAGGCAGGCACTTTTTCAAGAATTAACTTATGTTCAGAATTCTCCATGGTGGGATCCAACGCTGTTTTTCCAGTAGCAAAAGTGGGATAGATGTTTTCCCTTGTCAAAAAGACAACTGTTTAAAAAACCACAGATCTCGACTACTACATTTTCTCCTCAGTGTATGTGGTTTTTGTTTTAAACGCATACTGTCTGAAAACACAGGTAAAAATAGAAAACTACAGTCTTCCATGGCACAAATGTATAGAGCCATTAAAATCATGGTTCTAGGTTTTCATGAGTGCTCAGGTTAAAAGGATTTCTTTTTATCTGTGCTAGCTAGATTTTGGAGTCTTCAGGTAGATTCAGAGATGGAGGGTGTTCAAATATGCCTCTGTATATTGCGCCTGGTCAAAAAGCATAAGAATTCCTATGCAGCATGTACTCAAATTGCCTTTGTGTCACTGTAAAAGTATAGCAGTGGCTATGGTTGGCCACCCCTTGGGACTACTATTCACAATCTTGCAATAGTATCACCTCTAAGTCCTTAAAACAGGTGGCTTTAAATCTTCTTAGTAAAGCTATTCGGGGAATCCAAGTCTACAAGTAGCCCTTTTTCCATATCTAAGGATACATTTGGGAATGGAGACCAGTTGTGGTGGGATTCTTCCTTATGTCCTCTTCGTTTATCCTTAAAACATGTGATTTTAAAAGTTTAGAGAGAAAAGGGAAACTGAGATGCTAACCAATGTGCTAGGAGGAATTGAATTTGATTTAGCAGGATTTTTTAAAAGACTCTTTTTTCTTGCACATGAATGATTTCCCCCGGAAATATAAAGACTGTTGTTATGTATACAATGAGATGAGTTTTGAATTGGAGTGTCAGAGTGTTTTGCTATTTTTTAGATTTGTAGACATGGGAAAATTAGTTAACTTCATTGAGCTTTAGTTCCCACTTTTATAAAGTGAATAGAATAGTTGCTTGGTTTTGCTGTGATTATGGAGAAAGAAGATATGTGAAAGACCTTTTAAAACAGTAAAATACTATGAAAATATGGTATTGTGTTTCAGTCTGTAACTGTTTAACCATTCCGCTACTTAAAGTTATCACTGAAAATGTATAGTAAGGAGACAGGAAAGTAGAGCATGAAGTAATTAGCTTTATTAGGCATGGATATGACTATTATGAGTCAACTAGACATTGAATTACAAAATGGAAAAACAAAAATATACTAGAATGTACTAAATGAATATACACAAAATTCTGATTAATAAACAAGACAGTAAGTGCTGTAAGAGCTGACAAAAGAAAGAGATAAAAGTATTGCTTGAAGTTATCAGGGAATGCTGGAGGAAAGAGTTTGTGAAAGGAAATATAAAAAACCTGATGAGTTTGGTTTCTATTGTATACTGGTTAGTAGTAATTGGCAAGGGTGGATTGAAAAAGCTAGACATTTTTAAGAAAGCTATCCAAGGCCTAATTTCAAGGTTTTGATTAAGTTGGAAGATTAAAACCATAGTACAGTAGAGAGTGTGTGTGTGTGTGTGTGTGTGCGTGTGTGTGTGTGTGCGTGTGTGTGTGATATAAGCAATTGAATGTGACCATTTTTTAAGGCAAAGCAGTATGAATCCTGAATAGCAGCAGTGGTCAGAAGCATAGAGATCTGAATATGGGGGAGGCTGAGTAGAGTGGCTTTCAGATGAATTCAGCTTTGGAGGCTTATGTTCCTATGGAAGAAAAGTGACTTTAGAGACTATTTCAATGCTAAATGATGATGGTCAAAGGAAAAATTGATTCCCACTTTTCTCACTGCCTTCCATATGACAATGTGAAAGACAGTGAGGGCAACATTGAAATACCACAGTGCATTATAGGTTTATTTAATTAATTAGGATCATAGCTATAACATTATAGAATTCTGCATTATACAAAATGGTATTTTCTTTAAATAAAAAAATAGTTCAAACCACATTGTTAAAAAATGTTTCAATCTCAAGGATTTGTGTGAAGTTTAGTCTTTTCATTAAAACATAAGAAAGATACTTGTTAAAATATATTAAAATTGGGGGTCAATTTTAATTTGGACAACTATTATATGGGTATACTATTATACAAGTAATGACTCAATAAAATCCCATTAATATTAATATTAGCACTATTAATACTATTAATATTCAGGGTGAGGAATAGGTAGAGTGCTTTGCCCTATTTATCATGTCAGTGTGTGCATTTACAAGTTGGACAAACCTGCATGGTGCTAAGATGCTACTGTTCAGAGTTATTCAGAGAGTAAAAGAGAAAAAAGAAGGCTGGACAGAAGGAATATGTGCTGCATCAAGATGCTATTTTATGTCGAACTATCTAAAAGCCCAGTCTGATGCACTATAACCTATAACAGGTTTATTGGATTTACCACATTCAGACATGATTCAGAGCAAATTACAGTTATCACAAGATTTTCACTGGAAGCACTTGCTTTAATCTCATGGATTGGCTAAATATGCTCAAGGCAGCATACTGACAATATGAAATTGATGCTGTGGAAACTTTGCAGATTAGCAGATTTTCTTCCCCTTCCTCCAGGCAAGCCACATTAAAACTATTCTAAACAGATGGACATTTATCTTGTTCTCAAACATCTCCAAGGAGATTTTCTGTAACTTTTTTGTTTGTCTCTATTAATTTCTTAGCTGGATTAAAACCTCTTATATTTTGTTTTGTTACCTTATCTTCTTTGGCCACAATTTAAACCACTTCTTTTTCCTGACAGTTTAAATAGTGAGATATGAGAAGAACAAGATTATATTAAAATATTAACTATATTATAGTGTTTATAATAGTCACTGGCAGCACTTTTGATAGATTTTCATCTTTGTTTTTGAACTCCCAAGCCAAATATGAACTAAACTATTGGTTCCATATCATTACCAACAGATGCCTCACCAAAATGATAACCAGTGTTTATATAACTTTTCTCTAGAAATTTTGCATATTCATTTCAAATATTTAACAGTGATGCAGTAAAGTCTTTGCTGCCTCCTAATCAAATCTTGAATAAAGACATGTTACAATGAGCTACTGATTTGTTTTCAGGTATCTATTTGGCATTTTCATTTAACTGAATAATGTAGGAGAATGTTCTAATTAAGTCTTGCTTTGTTGGCAGACTTGTGAGCTTGTTCTTTAAGTATGTACTCTGTAAGAATAAAAACGTTTCAAAAGTCTCTTGTTTTATGAGAAAACATTACTAGTTACAGTTATCCAAGAATGTAAGCAAAAATAAATATGAACGTATACACTTTAAAATTAGACTGCTAGCTTTTATTCACATCACAAGCACAAACTCTAATTTACTTTACCATTAGTTTCTTTAGTGAATTCAGTGTGGATACTTAAAATGGTTAAATTCGATCAAGAATTATTTTAGATGTACTGTGTAAAGTAAATCACACCTGTTTTTTTCTTTTTTCATTTTGCTGTACATTCTCAATGTGTACTCTATGTTCTAACCAAACATTGCTATTCCTTGTTTATAAATAAATATATCCCTTTTATCCATTAGCTTGCATTATTCCAGTTCCATTAACCCCACATGTGCTATGAGCCTTCTACTCTTTTCCAGGGGAAAATATTTATATTTATTCTTTTTTTCCACATGCATTAATTTATAGATTAGGGTTTAAGTCACTAGATGATTCACTGTGGTTCTTTTCAGTAAGTCATGATATCATTTGGAAAAAAAAAAAAAATCTATGGCCATGACATTTTAGGAAAGAAATCACCTAATTTGGGATGCATTGTTTATTAGCTATAAGATGATTTGCCAAACAGGAAATAGAGTTAATCTACATGTTGTTGTAGAGCTATTTACATTCTTAGAAATTTCATTATTTTGCTGGAGCCATTGTCTTTATTTTTTTTTTAATTGGTAGATCAATTAAAACCCATAGAAGGAAAGCTCACAGCTCTATTCTAGATACACAGAAAGATGTTTGTATTTCACTATATTTTAATATTTATCTTATTTTAAATACCTATTTTCTAGTTTCTCTTTACGATTATTTACATAATTCATAATGGTAAGGGAGCAAGGATTGCTCACATATTATAGAGTCAATATGTAACAATCAGAGAGAGGAGTGTATGTAAATTTTACCATGCAAATGCAGTACTTCATTTAGCTTTGTCATACAAGACAAGTCATAATTGCAAAATATCTACTTTAATCAACTAGTTTTCATGTTTAGTTCATTACATTTCTTCCTTATAATACAAATAAAACCTATAAAAAATAAATAAAAATAAAACCCATTGATGTCAAACTGAATATATAAATGATAATGTCCCCAGCTCCTTCCTAGAGTGTTTTCAGTGAGCTTTAGGCTGGGGAGACTTTGAAGGGTAGGTTGGTTTCTCACCATGGAACCTGCTATCCTTAGTCTTAGATTAAATCCCATAGGTCTTCAGTGGGGCATAGAACCTTCTGAACAAAGTCATAGCGTGGCTTTTCACTTGGAAAGATAACAAAGGTGAGTTACACTTCATATTGGGCAGAACCCCCCTCAGCATCCAGGGGTTGCTTTGAGTGCAGAAATATTTTTAAAAACCCAGAAAACAAAAAAAAGGCCAAGAACTCAACAGGTACAACTCTCAGTACCAAGGGAACTGTCCGTGGTCCTGCAATTTGCATGGTTTATGTTCACTCTAAAAACACACTTGGAATTGTGATAATCCCCAACAAATATCATAAGGTTTGCTATCAGTAACCTCTCCAGCTTTGCATTTTGCTGTCTTCAGAGTGCCTTAAGTAGTTTTTTTAAAATAATGCATTCTCACGTAAAAAATGTAATTTATACAATCTATCTTCATAAATGCCTTCCAAAACAACAAAATAAAATAAACAAACAAAAGAAAAGAAAATCAGATTGAGTCATTGGGAATCCAATTCACATATTTGTGAAATGAGAATTGGCATGATCTCACGTGGCTGCCACGTTGTGTTATGAGACAGAACAGACCTTTAGATTTCTTGCTTCTGCAACACTAAACAGCACTCTTTGGTACCTCAAAAATATTATAATAGCCTGCTTATCGAATTTGGATATCTGGCTTATATTCTCATTAGATAACTTTAAAAGAGCTACAAATTTGTTTTTTTTTTTTCCACAAAGTATTATTTTTTTTCCATAAAGTATTATTTTTCATCCCATCACTACCTGGTTCAAAATCATTCAGTTTATTCAAAAGCCATCTTTGTTATAGGCACTGTGGCAAAGCCCTGGAAATATAGCAGAATGTTGTATATTCAATAAATGTTAGCAATTATTGTCAATTTTAGTTTCTACTACCTTTGATTAGTTTACTTAGAAATACCAAGATCTGAATGTAAACTTAGTTGTATTTCCACTAATTTCTGTTAAAAGAGATTTCTCCCAATCTCTGTTATAGCTCCCTTTTGTTTTTTCCCCAATAAATTGACAGATGGATATAGCTTTATACCACAGATTATTCCAATAAAAACTGAGATTTTTTATTCCTATGAGAAAAACAAAATGCTGCCTGAATGATTGTAAAAGGTAAATTGAGAATTTATCTAAAGTAATGTAAATTATTTTAGTCTCCTCAGAGTAGTCTATACCTCAATTGTTTTCTTCACCAATACCAAGGTTAATACTGATGTGCTCTTCTGCTGAGGTAAATGATGTGGTTGCTGAAACTTCTGTCTAGGATTTTTATACATATGGACCAATTTATATAAATCTTATACGCTCTATATATTATAAATTAAATAATTTTAATTTCTTGGACTACTCCTTAAAATCACTATTGGCATAAAATTTGTATATTTAAGAATTCATATTAGCTTGAATTTTATATGCACAAGAGAAGAAATAAAAGAGATTATGCCCATATTCTTAACAACTTATTTTTATTTTTCTCCCATATGATTTATATCTCTTATCAGGTTTCTTTAAAATAGTGAAATTGTTATTCTCTCATTTTGATTCTAACTACTTTGATGTGTTTTAAGTCAATGAAATTTTTGGAGTTTTTAATGTTACAATTGTAATATGAATTTGAACTAAACTATTTCTATCTAGCACCTAAAATATAAGAAAACTGGTGCATAGTCATAATAATTTTGTTTAGACCCTAAGAACTCCTGCCTGGCTTAGAAATTATTAAAGATGTTTATGTTTCATATTGTTTCAGAGTTAAGTATATTTTATGTGTTCTAATTCTTACAAAAAGAAAATCGATTAGTAGTAAGATCTTATTACTTTGACACTGCAGTGAAAAATGAATTTGCTATGAGTAGGGATAACCCACTGAAATCAATGCAGGAAGGTAAATTTTATATGTGTAATTCAAACACAGTGCGGTATCCAAATTTTAAAAAATGAAAACAGGAAATCCCTTAAGAAAACCTAATTAGAACAAAATGCCATGTCTCCAACTATGTTCTAGGATGCCAAGTGAGCAAAGGTTTAATTAACCTTTTTATCATTTAATATCCTTACATTTAGCAGCATTAGATATTTTCTCCCATACCTAGAATAAGTCAAACTCTGAAACTAGGCTAAATTACCTTTTAGTGTTAAGGTAAATCTCATAAGCTTCAGAAATGTTACATGTCTGAGGCAGAGTGCTATCTCTTAATGTATGGGTTTCATCGACACACTGCAATGTTTATGACTAGATTTACCAGTGCTAGGAAAAATCAAAACTGTCTAGAGTTATCCCAGGGCATCAGAAGATACACCTCTACCACTAAAAAGAAAATCATAAAATGTTAATACTGAGAGAGATCGTGGAGATGATTCTTCTTAACCTCAACATTTTCATAAGATTAAAGCAGTACTTCAAAACACAAATTTACAAATTAGAACAGCGAAGGGTCAGATGGAGAAGAGATTTGAAATCTGAAAAGAAGCAAAAGGCGGGATTGGAGGCAGGAAATAAGGAAAATACAAAAATGTCTGCTAGGGTATGTTGCCTGAAGATCTGAAAGAAAGCATTTACATTGGTATTTATTTTCCCCTAGAAAACAAAAAAAAATCCCTAACTTGCTACCCCCTGGAAAATAGCCCCTGTACCAGGAAAGCATCCTAAGGCCATCCCTATTATACCTATCACCCTTTTATCATCCAAATCTCTCTAAAGAGCAATACATTTACCCTGTGTCTGACTGAATAGTTGGGACATTATTTTTTGGAGAAGTGGAAAAATCTTCTCTTGCTATTTCCTTAATTCAGATTAATTTTATGGCACAATTGGATATCACATCTAAGGAAGGCCAGCCTGTCACTAAATGCATGGCTGAGAACAGATTCTTTCCTGTTTACACAAAGCAGAAGTACCCAGGGCTTGAAAGGTAGTGAGGAAGGAAGTGAGCAGAGTGAGAGAAACAAGGTGCAGCAAAATAATCCAGAAAGCCTGAAATAAATTACGCTTTTGCATAGTTTTGACACTGTTTATCTTGAACCATATGCAGACAAATGGGGGTTTGTGTGGAGAGATTTTCTCATGAGTAGTCATGCAGGCACAATGCTTTCCATAAATATTCCTTTGAATATCATGAAATCCACAAATGGATGAAAAATTATTCACTTGTTTGATTTTGATTGTCATTTTGTATGAGTAACTTCTTCATGAACTACCTTTGTTCTCAGAAGATATGTGTACTGAGATATGATGGCGTTCAGAAAACTTATAGGAAAAACTTTGGTCCTGGGAAAGCCAAGTATTCTTAATGTTTTAGTACGAATCACGGCTTAAATTTCTGTTAAGAAAGAAGCAGCCGTGCATAACCATGAGCAGTGTTAAAGACGGGTGAAGTTACCAAAGTTTCCAGCAGCGTCTCAACTTCTGCTGCTATGGGGAAAGTAATCCGCCTTTTAGTTCTTGTAGGACAAGATGTGCTTGAGTGCTTTCTGGCATGCTAGAGCTTCCCCTTTGTGTATTGTATGCATGATTTAGAAGAAGCTGTGTCAGCACTGATTTATACATTGACAGCTAAGGATAATAAGATATGGGCAAACATACAGTTCAGCCTTTTACAGATTAACCTGGAGACTGCATTAGGCAAATTTGATAGCATTAAAAGATTTTGCCAATTTGTCTGGAAACAATTTCTCTTTTGTAGTGTGTCAAGGGTAACACTTCATGCCATTGTACTAATTTAAATGGCTATGATAAATTGTTCAAGAGGTCAGAGAATAGTAGTGCAAATATATATTTAGCACTTTAAAATAAAATGGCTATTAACTTAGTTGTTAAATGAATTTCATCTGTAAAAATCAAAAGTGCTCAAGAATCTAAGTGTTTTCTTGGAACCACAGCAGCCATATTACATCACGAAGCTTTAAAAGTCTTAGAAAATAAAATTATGTTTCTGTGTTGCTTCCTAATAAGTAGAATGATTTAGCATACTACAGTAACATGGATGGTAGTTATTATTTGGGGAGAGTCTTAGTTTATAAAAGCAATACAATTGTATCTTCACCTTTTTCTAATATTATATGTCCTAGATTGTACCATTTGCGTGACATCGAGATAGTCTCATGTGTGATTGTGTCCCCTAGAGACCTTCTTAAAAATGAGATGTATATTTCATGAGACATTCTCTATGTACATAATTTTCAAAGTAAGGAATTTAAATTTAAATTCTGAAAGTCACTGGATTAAGTCATTGCACCTTTATTCAGTAGTCTTGTGAGAAAAGCAGCTGTTTTATGGGAATGCTTAAACAGTTCTTTAAGAATGGATCTCAGATATGAATTAGCCCTTTTGATGAATTTTGAACTTGAAACAAGGACAAGGCTCATTTATATTATGATCATAATCTTACTCCTGTACATCTGCATTTCTTCACCAGTGCATGTAGAGATGACAACTCACTTGACTATTTCATGAAAGGGTTAAAAATACTTCTTTTCTGGAATAATAATATCTTTAAGCTTCAAGCTACTAGATTTTAAAAATTTTTGTTTGGAAAAAAGAAGATGGTGTAGTAGGATTTAGTACTTACCTGTTCTTTTCAAACAAATAGATTCCTTAATATGATTACGGAAATTTTACTTCCAAAAAACAAGAGCAGGAAAAAGCAAACAACTAAGTTTGGAGCATCTTTATTTTTTCTACCTTTGAATTTTATCAAGTGAACTGATACAGCTGCTAATCTTTTTACCATTGATGTATGCAGTGTTTTAATGATATACCTGCAGTATTATTCTTAGGGGTTTTTTTGGCCGAAATGAGCATCTTTGAGAATATCAAAGTTCTCATTAAATTTTTAATACTTACAAGCTTATTTTCTGGAGAGTGGTGCAATTCTGGAAATTCTTTAACTCAAAAGTATGCTGTATTTACAGGGCAGAGAATTCACATATAATGATAAAGAATGCAAATTATGAGCATACTGAAGCTTAACACAGAGCAACAGCTAACTTT
Organism: Cynocephalus volans; assembly: GCF_027409185.1. Lineage (NCBI taxonomy): Eukaryota > Metazoa > Chordata > Mammalia > Dermoptera > Cynocephalidae > Cynocephalus > Cynocephalus volans. Next base: position 17,721,842 of record NC_084468.1, read on the forward strand.
GTAAAGTGTATTCCTGATGAGGAATAGCAGAGAGATATGTGGGATGTCAATTTTCTTTCTTGATTTGGAGTTCTCGAAGGAAAACTGTTTTTTAAAAAAAGGAAACCTAAAAGTAGTCTTGCTCTTTCTTGCCAAGGATAGTGAAATTAACATGCAGCTGGGCTTCTCTGATAAATGGATTCTGTTAGGTCACTGAGGGGGTGCATGTGACATTAAGTGATTTACAGTCCTTTACCTTAATGAAATTGTTTCAGCAAGATGACGCTGAAAGCTCTTAATGGATAGCTTTTCTTGATGTAATGAAATTGCATTCCTATGGCATTTAATATAAGGTGCAGTTATTATTTACTGGAGCTTTCCAAGGGCTGCTATTTGCACAGACAGTTCAGAACAAAAAGGGATTTCAGTGGCTGCATAGAGGCCAGAATGGCTTGTGACATTCTTAAGCAGATGAGTGTGTTTGTGAGAGCATTTCAGTCAGTGTGGCCAGGGCTTCAGAGACCCTTCAGGAGACTTTCTGTCACCCACCCCTGCTACTGTGCATCCCTTTTGCATATATTCTTCTAATCTGTTTATTAGGCAACTGGATTACAACCAGATCAGCTGTATCGAAGATGGGGCATTTAGGGCTCTCCGGGACCTGGAAGTGCTGTAAGTACTGCTTATTTCTTCTCCTCTTCTAATGGAAGCTTTGTGTCTGGGGTGCTCTAATGTGGAGGCTTGTCTGCTGGCTTAAAACCTTGTGTCAAAATGGTCTACTAAAGAGATACCTTAACTAACTCATAGTGAATACACAGAAGAATCAAAATGTGTGTGTGCAAAACCTTGCATATCATATCTGTATGTTTAGGTAGAATTGTCTATCTAAGGATACTCAGATGTTCTTCTTATAATATAATCTTCTCAGGATTCACAGGATTTGTGAAAATTCCCAGAACTGCTAAATATTAAGATAAAATTAATTTCGTAGAAACAATAACATCAAAAAATAAACCTCTTAGAAGCTGATATGTTGGTATGTTTTGTAATTGTTAGGTAATGGAAAGATGTTTTTAAAAATGTAATTTTTAACCTGATAACTTAACATTATCTTTGTAAGGTTATGTTGAAATTTACTTTGTAGTTTTAATAAGCTGCCCATTAGGTCCATTTTAAATTCTTCACTACTGACTTTGTAATGCACAACATACGGACTTGGATTATAATTGGCACCCTCTCTCTGTCCTTGCTGAGTAAACATGACGGACAGAACCAGGTGGAGCAACTAAGTTATCTCTCTTGACCTTTGACTTAGTAAAATCATTTTAATAAAGTGATTAATTTGAGTGAAAACTAATTTTAATGAAAAATATAGTTACTAAAGCACTTTCCACCGCCCATGTATATCTGGATTATTTTTTGGTCAAAGATTCATATTTCTAGTTTTTTAAATATACTTACAAATTTCCTCCCCAAATAAAAATATTTTTCTCTGCTTTATTTCTTCCTTGATACAATGTAGTCAGAAATCTAAAACTGAGTTAAATGTGAAAGGGTTTTGAATTTTTAGTCTATTTGTTAAAAGTTATCCAGAAATCATCAAGTTCTGAAAAAATAAGATTCGTTGCTTTATAAATTGAGTTTCAGGAATAGAATGCAATTTGAAAAAAAATTTCATTTCTAAAATTTCATTTAGTATGGCTTCTTTTGGAACTATTTTCTATGTGATTTTGGTTTAAATTACGAGGAAATGAATAGAATTTCTAGCTATGTCATAAGTTATTAATCATTTCTAAATATTTACGTATGAATTAGTTGATTGAGATAAATAGTGAAATATAAAAATATATACTGTTCTCTAACTACATGAGAAGTCCCCTGAGTTTCTGTTGATAACAGTCTTTTTCTACAGGAAAAACATTCAAAGTACTTATATACATTTCATTTATAAGGTCAATTTAAAAATTATGTACCAGACCCAATTTTAATATACAAAGTCAGTGATGCTATTTCAGAATTAGGAAAATGCCGATACAACTATAATTTCATGGTAGTGTTCTGATAGCAAAACCATAGTCATTGTCGCTAAACTTCATATGTGAAGAAAATTATGAAATATTCTCTTTTTCTCTTATGAATATTCTCTTCGTATATGAAGAGAATTATGAATATGAAGAGAAATATGACAAGAATTATTTAATTGAATGGAGCTTATCAAACCAAAAATTCTGGTACTAGATCAGTGCTCCAAACTAGTAATATGAATTATACCAATTATTATATGAAAAATTTGCTAAGTAGTTTGGATAAATTAAATCCCTTGAAGTACCTTTTTATTAAGTAAAAAAGCTTATATTTGTATTACATATGGAATCATTCAGCTTATTTATTCAATATGTATGTGTATATATAACATATATATTGAGTATCTGCTGTGTATCAAGTAAATTAAAGTTTGCCTATTATAAACATTTGGCTTTTCTTTAGAATAGAGTTTATGCCCAGAAAGACTCCAGAAAGGAAGTTGTCTATTTTGTTTATTTTTACAGTTAATAACTCTTTTGGATATATTTAATAATGTGGAAATAATGAAGGGACATTAATTTGCAGATCACCTTAAATTTCAGATTTCAGCTGTTTTATATATTTAAAATTTTTAATTCTATGAACCATTAGTGAATGTATGTATGACTAGACTGAGGCCAAATAGGAGAAGATGGGGGTAATTATCTTAGGTCAATGATAAAAATGTATTAGATTAGGATATATTTTTGGGGAAAAAAAAGTGAATGAAGTCCAAGAAGTCAAGTGAAAAGTTAAGGTAGAAGATAGCAAGAAGGCAGTTTGTCACTTGTCTGTTCATGGCAAACTGGTTTCTTGTGGAATCTGGTTGGTAGGATTTAGAATCAACTGTTTATTTTCTTATTGTGAAGATATCATCTCAAAATAACATTGAACTAAATCTAGATCGATGTTTTCTTTTTCTTTGGACACTAGACTCAGAAATCAAATGTATTCCTTGAGTTGCTAGTTTTACATTTTTTTCCCCTTTTCCACAGAATGGGCATAATTTAATTTAACACAGTGATTCACATCCATTAAATACCAGACTCTCTGCAAAGCCCAATGCTTGGCACTAAGGCAATAAATAGAATAAATTAAGATCTAAGAATGAGAGATGCTCCATGATTATAAAGGCTAACATTTTGTATTTACACACAAAGATGTCCTTTGTACTAGAATACATTCTAATTTCAAGGAGAAAATCTTCAGGTTGAGCATAAAAATAATGCATAGGCAAAAGCATTCATAAATGAATAAGTGCAACATATAAATGTGTATAATTTTCAAATAGGAATTGATCGTAACCATAATATGTGCATATCATCATACCTAATTAACACATATTTATTACTATTTTTTAAAATAACTTAATTTTGTTGGTTTCACATATTTTCGGTCACTGGATATCAGTATCTACATTGCTTTACCAGCATCAATACTGAATAAAATACTAAGATAATTTATTTCTTCAGTTGCATTATGTGAACAAACGTTTTGAGAAAAGACTTCGAATTGATAGCTACAGGCTTCAGCATTCAATAAAAACTTCCGTTTGCATGGAAACGTAAAAACACTATAGTTCAAGATTAATGCATGTCTGCTGTGTGATTTACTTTTTTAAAAAAAAAAAAAATGTTATCCCCAGAGTCACATTTCAGAGTGCTATATTCTCTAAAGATTTTAGCCATATTAAGTCAGCATAAATTTTGAGGGTGGGAAAAGGAGTCATTTGGAAGCAAATCCCTTTGAAAAGTGAAACCTTTTAGTTCAAACATCAGGATATATTTTAATGGCATTTGAAAAAATCATCTCATTTTGCTTGAGCCCAGGAAAATGCTAGAAGCTTTTAGATAACATGAGCCAACCAATTCAGTGCTTTATAAGTTCTCCATAAAGTAGTTTATTTTTCCTATGTGACTTAATTCAAATCACTGAGATTAGTTCTTATATCATTCAATACACTGCAAAACTGGATAGCAAAGAACATCAGTGCAGTTCTAGGTCTGTCTCCAATGTGCCCTACTTTACTGAGAAGTTTAAGTTAATCCCTTAACCCCCAAATGCCACCATGGATAACCACAGGTACCAGTTGGCCTAAAGTGGCCTTATTTTGCTTAGCCCAAACAAATTTGGCCCACAGACTCTTTGAAATATTTGAATTAATTACCAATATTTAAAAATTAGAAGGCTTTATCTAAAAATTTCAATTTCTAGCTTCCCTTGGAAAAGTAAGATGGTTTGGGCCATGATCCATTGGAGCTGCTGCAACAGAGAATATCATTGCTCAGTGACTCAAGTCCTCACCATCCCCAGCTGTCTGCCTGACCTTCTCCATCTCTCTTGCTTATTGTGTTATTTTTAAAATTTTTTTTCTTTTTGCACGTGGCCTACTTCTCTCATTTATGGTCCCTGCCTGGCCTCTATAAGTAAATGAATTTGCAACTCCTAATTCAAACCCTTCTACAATATCGAACATCATCCACCTGGACCATTGATGCTGTCTTTCTTGTCTCCTTCAGAAATTTGTCCTTTTTAGTTACCACCCCAGTGTATCTTCAGTCTCTCCCCGTCCTAGAATCTCTTTCCATTCTCACACTTTACTCACACACCTCAGGATAACTGTTCTGTCCCTTGCTTATCATAGCCAGTCTTCTCTGAAGCAAAAATAACTCTCCTCTTAATCTTATTAACTCTAAATTTTTAAAATGAATCTAATTCATCTCCCCAGTTGGATTGTATGCTATTTTATAACAGGAATTATGTCCCATTTATTTTTATAATACTCCATGTTGCCAGAAAAAAAATAAAATAACAGCCATTCTGGAGATACTTGATGAATGAGTAGTAGTAGTAGAAAAAGTAAGAAAAAATTGAACCAAGCAAGGAAAATACTTATTTTCAACATAATTCCCTTGACCACCTATCTTCCTGGCTCTACCTCATGAAACCACGAAAACTACCACACACCACTAAACAAAAAACAGTTTATGCTGCTGTAGCTAAACATAGTTAGACTAGATTAAGCTTTTAATATAGTGCTACAGCATGTCACTTCATCTCCACCTGATGCAAGTACCAAATATAGATGTAGGTCTTTCTACTCAAATTTCAACAGCAGCTCATGTCCGTAGTAAAGAATAATGAGCAGGATGCTGTTCCAGCACTTGACAGGAATGATCCTGTATTGTTGCTGTGAGATTTCAGTTGGAGAATTCAAATATGTTCATTTACTCATGGACACTAATTAAATACAATACCTCTCTAAGGAAATGTAATTGTTCAAATTTTCCAACTGTGATTGCTCCATGTTCATTTCTTAACCAATATTATGAACAGACATATCTGGGTGCAGAATGTAACATGTAAGTAGTCAACGATGCTATGACTAAAGCCATAAATTTGTAATAAATGTTGATAAAACTGAATGTATAGCAATATGTTAAAGTATGAAATTTATTTATCAACTTGTCTATAAAATAGTGTGTTCTCTATGCCATCTCTACCGATAGTTTTCCTGCATAAGCATAGTCACAAAAAGTTTTCTTTGGGGCCGGCCCCCTGGCTCATTTGGGAGAGTGTAGTGCTGGTAGCGCCGAGGCCGCGGGTTCAGATCCTATATAGGGATGGCCAGTGCGCTCACTGGCTGAGCGTGGTGCACACCACACCGTGCCGAGGGTTGTGATCCCCTGACCGGTCAGAGAAAAAAAAAAAAAAAGTTTTCTTTATATTAATATAAAAAATCATAAATACATTTTTCTATCTAAAATTTCTAACTTTTTTTTAATTCTACAGAACTCTCAACAATAACAACATTACTAGACTTTCTGTGGCAAGTTTCAACCATATGCCTAAACTTAGGACTTTGTAAGTAGTCTTTATATATGTTAAGATGAATTTAATCAACTAAGGATCCCCCCCCCAATATCATTTTTACTAAGCAGAGAACAGGACCACTAGTTCATTATGGGTTAAACAAAGAAAAAAAAAAATAATTCTAGATATGACATTTGAGTAAATGAACTATTATTTTGAAGACTTGAAAGCTTTTTTTTTGAATGATATGCATTATGGGAAGTTTGGAGTGAAAAAAAAAAACGTTTACTTTGAGCTATTGTGGAGGTCACATTTCATTAAGAAATGGAAGACTACTTGATTGGCTGTCAGAAATGATAAATGGGAAATCTTTATGATTTTATTACAGTACTGCAAGCAGACCTAATAAAGCTAAACTGGTTCTCCAACATTCTTTGTAACATAAAATTACTGCATCACCCTCTAGTGCATTTATAATTAAGGTTGTGTCAGCATTTATATTTAAAAATATCTTTTCAGGGTTTGTCAATGAGCACTAAGATATTTTTGGTGAATAAAAATGGTTCTCTAATGAAGTATTGACTACAGCTATATTTTTCTCTTGGAAAAAAAATGTAATTCTTAAAGTCCAGGGTGGGTGTATTACACAGGTAAATCTCATTTGAACTGGGTTTCAGAGTCACCTTGACCTAAAAAATATATTACATATAACATTTGAGAAATGGTTGGAAACAAAACAAAAGCATCAGACTTCTTGGGAAAAAATGTGTTTTGAAGTAGGGAAAATATGTTTCAATTGGATTTTCAAAATACTTCTCATTTTATAATAGCTTATAACTGGAAAAAGTATTATATTTGTTTTCTTTAATAAACAGTCAGTTGAATTACCAACTTTTTAATAAATTAGGCAACATCAATCTGAGTGTCATTTTTTTCCTCACTAAAATCTAACTCTGTATATGATACACATCATTATAATTCCCTAGGAGTATGATTTAGCAAAATAAAGAAGTTCTAAAAGTATGTAGACATAACTAAATTTAGTTTTCCTGGAGCTATCAGATTGAGACTGATCTAACTGAAGTATCAGCCCAGTTCACTCTAACTATATTTGACAAAATTAGTTTCCCACTAACTCTATTTTTTTTTAAAGAGAAATTGATTAAGCTTTCAATCCCTGCAAAAGTAAAGCCACTGAAACTGTAAAATCATCCATCATCTGCATTTTTGTTACTGTTTCTTATTTTCTTGTAGAAATCCACTAGTTTTCTTACTAACTGGGTTTTATAATTTTTATGTATTTTTTCCTCTCATTTCAAATTTGAGCACTCCAGATTGGAAACACTGTAATGTGCTTGGTTTAGATGGAAATACGTAGAGACCAGTGATGGAATGTGTCATGTGACTTCCAAAGGGTGGCACTTGAACTTCCTGGAAAACTGAACAGGAGGTCACCTAGCTTTCCCAAAGTGTAGCGTTTTGTTCCGTGGCATGCCTTCTAGTTTTGATGCAAGACAATCTGTTCCTTATCTGCAGGTTCAAGGAGAATGTAAAGCAGTCATCTAACTTTAAATTCCCTTGCTTTGGTTGATTCATTATTCTGTAGTATCATTGCTACTTAAAAAATCCATTTTTAAGGTCCAATTCTCTTTCTGGACTGAATACCATGTTTTAATATCCATTACTATTATTGGGTTAGAATTGAACACATCAGCTAAAAAGGACTAAATGTTATTACTGTGTCATAGATGATTCTGGGAATGATACTTTGATTTATAGCTTTGAATGTCCTTTATTTTAGTTTGAGAAAACATAAAAGCCAGTTTGGAGTCGTTTACCTAATTTAGTGGATACATTTGTCTGATATTATTAATGGAGAAGTGCTATTTGCCACTTGGAAGCAATCCATGATCTTGTGCAGATTCTGCCAGCATAGAGGGGACTTACTTAATTCCTTCACTCACAGCCATTTATGCCTTTTAATTTCAGTCCCTGATCTTTGAAGATAGGTCTTCAAGAGCCAAAAGCAGTTAAGCCCTTTTTCTGTGATTAAACAAAAAAAGAAGGAAATAAGAATAGGAATGTGAAAAAAAGTATTTTATATTGAATTACTATTCTCTCTTGTTCAGCAAAAAATGAAAGTGACCCGCTAAAAAGATTTTGCAAGTAGTTTCTATAGAGACTAATAATGGCAGGACTTACTGATATTTTAAACTGAGAGCCATAACTTTTATTAACCTTCCCCCCCACCACCTTTCCTCTCCCCCACCCCACCCCCTCTCAAAGCGATTTGCCTTAGATTTTTTTTTTTTTTTTTTTTTCCCTCTTTACCCTTTTGAATGAACATAGGCAAAATAATTTTATGGTCACATTTAAGCTTCTGTATATTTGTGTAGTTCAAAACAAATAAAGATAGACTTGATTCTGTGGTGGTAAACCAGTTTAATTTTTAGAAAAATAATTAAATGTTAACTTGCTATGCTTTATCTACTTCTATATTAAGAAATAAAGTTATATATCCTTATTAATGAGTTTCTCAAGTTTTTAAATAATTATTTTTTGTTTTCTTGCTTTAAACTTCTTTCCTATCATTTAGTCGACTCCATACCAACAACCTGTACTGTGACTGCCATCTGGCCTGGCTCTCCGACTGGCTTCGCCAACGGCCTCGGGTTGGCCTGTACACTCAGTGTATGGGCCCATCCCACCTGAGGGGCCATAATGTAGCTGAGGTTCAAAAACGAGAATTTGTCTGCAGTGGTAAGGGAGAAAGAAGGGCCATGTTATTGTATTATCATATGCTGTTATGTAACAGAAGGTGAAGAATGCACGCTTAAATGGTTTCAGTGTTACTTACAACATGCGCAGTTGTGCACTAATTACTTAATGGAGATGCTCTTTTTTTAGTGATAATACATTTTAAGACATTTGTATATTTTTGACTACTAGTGATTACTTGTACCTAAATTAAGATCAAAGATTTTTCAGTTTTCCCTCCAGGGGAAGTATAGGAAATGACTAGATTATGGTGCTACATGGGAATCACTATTTTTCTTTAAGTAACAAATTGTATCTATTTTTACAGTTAACAACTGAAAAATGATTAGCTAATCCTGGATTCCTACTGTGAAATTCAGAGTAATTCAACCGTGGTTCCAAAGTGACAAAATGCTCTTCATGTATACATAGATGAGGGTACTTCAAAAAGCTCGTGGGAACATTTGTATTATCTTTTAATTCTATTTTTCCACTAACTTTTTGAAGAACCCTCCTATACTAATGGTTCAATTCTGCTATTTAAACAAATAAATGATTGGCCTTAAAAACAAAAGTAAAACACGGGCTATGTGAAATATCAGTAGCTGATGTTTACTGAGTTCTTCTATGTGCTTAAGCACCAATCTAAGTATTTTGCATAGGAAAGATTTTCAAAAAGTTCATGGAAATATTTGCATTACCTTTTAATTCTAATTTTCTATGAGCTAGTTGAAGTACACTTACGTGTACATGTGTATGTGTATCCATATAGATATATCTTATAAATATAGAGCTGATTCTGTTTCAGAAGTTTCTATTCAAAATACAATAAAACAAATTTTAAAAACCATATAATGCATCATAAATATTTAATAGGTTTTTAAAGGAGGAGCGGGGAGACATTGTTGGTACTTGATTCTATTCTGCTGTTATCTTTTAGAACTTTTTATGTATTTTCTCACACTTTTTATAACCTAAAAAAATTCTCTTATTATGTCATGGAATGTTCTCAATAAGTCTGATTGCTTTTTAAAAAATTAAACAATGAAATGACTAACAATTTGTTACTAACGCTTTTTTCTCTCTTTACTTTTTCCTTCCTGTTTTCTAGAAGAGGAAGAAGGCAAGTTCACGTTTCCTTTTTAGATCGAGAGTATTTTTGTAAAGTTTCAGATCTTATTTAGAGGGATTGGGTTAGCAACTAACTAGCAGCCTCTTTCTGGTGCCTCACTGCCACTAGGGACCTTTCCCTACAGGTCAGAGGGGCCGTCCCTGTTCTCCGGAAACCATGAGTTTCCAGATGCCCATTTGGTACAGCCCTGCTGACATTCTGTTGTTTATCATCTGAACAGTAAAATCTCATTTCAGAATTCTTTTGTTTCCAAATATTGAGTAGTAAAAATACATACCTGCAGGCAACTACTTTTGCTAAAATTTCAAATCATGTGAAACCCAAAAAAGAATCATAGAGATTAACAATTACAGAGTGACATGATACAAAATTATTATAATAACTTCAAAGAAAGCAGTAATTTTGAACCTTTCCAGATGTCAAACTTAGCATTATCTAATTTTCCCCTGCATTTATTGGCACATGATTACTTAATTTGAGCAACAGTTATGTCTACCAAGACAGCAGTCTTACTGTTTTTCTTTCTTATTTTTTTTCGAGACAAAGTAAATTAAGCCACACAAATTCGATAAAGACCAAGCTCTATTTAAGCTTATTAGAAATGAATATAGATTAGTCTGAAATTGCTGCTTTTTTTGGAACTCAGAAGAGTTTTGAATAGAAGTCTGGTTTTGAATCTGAATTTAGCCTTTCTCACAATTTCTTCAAGGTTTAAAAATTACCACTTTCATGACCAGTTTTTAAAATTTTATTTGCTACATCTGAATATTAACCCTGAAATATAAATGCATGCTTCCTAAATATATATTTTAGAAACATAGAATCATTTTATGATCACTTATTTAGAGAAATTTATTTCTATCACATGCTTTGTTATTGAGCAAAGTTTGCATGTTTCGTAACTATGAAATTTAGGATGAAAAATATTGCTGTTTGTTTCTTTTCTAGGTCACCAGTCATTCATCGCTCCTTCCTGTAGTGTTTTGCACTGCCCTGCTGCTTGTACCTGTAGTAACAATATTGTAGACTGTCGTGGGAAAGGGCTCACGGAGATCCCTACAAATCTACCAGAGACCATCACCGAAATGTATGTGCACTGAAATGTTTTCTTATCCCTCTAATTGCTAAGTGAACTAAACCTTGATTTTCTTTAGGAAATTTTGGGTTTATCAAAGGTGCATCTGATCAATTAGCTTAGACAAATGTTCTTTTCAAAAGTGTATTGACCTTTACTCTGTTTAATTAAACGTCTTGTTAAAGGGGCTAGGATTTTTTTTCCCCACAGGTAGGATTATAAGGAATGCATTTTAAGGAAAAATAGTACTTTCTCTTTCCTTGAGAAGGCGTTATTAGGCTATTTAGGAAAAATAAGAGTGTCTATCCCTAATCTGGCCTTTTGGGTCTGTAGATCTACTATTGTCCATTTCCAGTGTGGATTGGTAGGATTACAAAGAGGGACCAAGCTGGGACTAGTAAACCGTAATTGTAAGGTAACCAGGTTATGTTCTGCCTCCGCAAGAGCTAACATTTTAAAATGCAGGTTCACTATTTTGTTCGAATTGATAGTCTAATGCAAAGTATAAAAAGAATAATATTATAAAGTTAAATATGAAGATTTTTAAATTAGTCAGCATTTTAGCCTATTTGAGCCAGTGCCAGAATACCTGCATCAGAAGTTAAATTCTGATGACAAGGTATCACATACATATTTTGTAAGCAGCTGCTGAATGTATTTCTATGTCCTTGCCAAATAGAAGTCATGTGGATAAAATAAGGTCACCACATAAGAGGTAAAAGGGAATGCTTTTACCATCTTGGGGTGTAAGCACTAGGGAAAATCTCTGCCTCAATATTCATTAATTAAGAAAGCACCTCTTAACCACCCCATCATATTATTGCCTTACAGGTAAATTCTAAATTGTAACTAAATAGTTTTGGATGTTTTTTGGTGAAAATAGTATAATAGAACCAACCTCTTGTGATAGACCTACATAGTAGGCCACAAAAATTATTTTTAAAAACTGCTCATTTATTTTTACCAATTTATTTAATTGCTTTAATAAATTAACTGCCCTCATTTACTTTATATGAGAATAGGCTCAGTTCAAAGACTCACTTCCATTATTTTAAAGTATCTAACATGTGTGTAACAGTGCACTCAGAGCTTTGCAGTGTAAGGTATGATCCTCTGCAGGACTCTAGAATCTGTGGAGATTTAACAGACACCGAATTACATATGCACATAATAATAATATTCTTGTCAAAATTTTAATTGTTGGAGAACTACCTTACCTATAGAAAACATTTGTAAGTACTTTTTAGCTGAACTTTGAAAGAAGAATAAGATATGGTATGGGAAGAGGCAGGTGACATTCCATGAAAGAGAAATATCAGGAACAAAGGACAGAGGTGGCAGTGAGAATTGTGTTTGAGAAATTGTACAGTTGAATCTAATCAGAGCAATAGGTTCATGTTCAGGCCTCATGGAAAATAATGCCCCCCAAAAGACAAATACATGTAATTCTAAAGTCACACGTTACCAAAGTCCTTTAAGTTAGTCAAAAGATACTAGATACAAAGAAGTTGATAGTAGAAAGACATACTAAGTTCTAACAGGGGAATAGTACATTTATCTATTCAGGCATGAGCATGTCTTAGGTAAGCACTTACTAAGTAAAGGCACTGTGAATTTTCTGGAGATCTTCCATCAAATGGCTAGCAAATTTGACATGCAAATTAAAAACTATGAAATGAAGTACAATGTAAGAGATGAACCTATAAAGTTCAAGATATTACAGAGGGTGTAAAGTGGAGGGCAAGATACAGTGGTTAACTAGAGTAAGAAAGTTTTAGTCGGAACCCCAGGTTTACCTACCATTTATTATCTGTGAAACCATGGACAAGTTACTTATCTAATACGAGCCTGTCTCCTCATCTGAAACTAAGGGTTCTTGTCAGTTTGATAGGAAATAGTTCGCACATGTAGAGCTACATATGCTTAGCATGTAGTAATCATTCCGTAAATGGTACCTCAGCTATGGAAGTCTTCATGTGGAAGTAACACCTGAGCTCAGCCTTGAAAGATAAGTAGTGAATGGAAATACAGAGATGAGAAAAGGACTTTCAGCATTAATAGGATATCATAGCATAGGTAATAAGAATGAAAGTACAAGACATCATCTGACGGGAATGCTGCTTGGTATTTGAAATTTGAAAGAGTACTGGAAAACAAAGTTGGAAAGGTAGGTTGGAGCCAATTCATGGAGGATCTTATGGTAGAAGATCTTAGATTTTATTTGCAATGCATTTGAACACAAGAGTTTTAATCTGAGTCTCCCAGAAGAATTAATCTGACAGCTCTGTACCAGTGATTTGGTAAAAGGAGAGAATGCAAGGCAGGAGGCTTCTTGGGAGGTGTATTCATGCTGATCCAGGGGAGACGTCAGAAGAGCATGAGCTAGGTAGTAACCGTAGGGATGGTGATGTGCAAACAGATGTGATAGGTAATATAGAAGCAGAATTAATGGGATTTAGCATGGGATGAGATGAGGGAGAAATGGAGAAAAATAAAGCAAAGATGATGCAGGAGTTTCAAGTATGAGTGATGGGGAGGTGGTGGTTATATCATTGCATGTCAGAAGCTGAGGAGCAGAACCAAACCTGGGAAGGAAGATGATGGTGAACTCAATTTGTGCAATACCGAAGTACCAGCAACACATTTAGAGGCAACTGAAATAATACTGACTATAATAATTTTAGAGCAAGACAAGGACATCAGGCAAAGATTTTGAAATAACTAACATAATAAAAAACAAAGTTGAGAGTTGAAACCATCAGAATGGCCAATGGAAAGGAGAGCAAGAGAAGAGAAACCCAAGGACCTTATAAAAACAGCAGAGGGCTCTAATAGGCAGGGGGCGAAGGGGATTCTAGGAAAAAGGATCTGCAAAGGCAGCTACTGCTGCTAAAGGAGCCAAGCTGCGGTCTGAGAGCAGGTTTTGGAATTTGACCAGCATATTGTTCTTGGAGGATTCAATTTCGATAGGGTGGTAGGTAAGTAACCACCTTTTCAGAGTGTTGCGAAAGGGAGTATTGATGAGTATTGGGGAAAGCAGATACAGAGCAGTTTGAAGAGTTTGTCTGAGAAAAGTTTTTTTTTAAAAAAAGAAAATTGGTTTTATATAGGACAAACATGGATTTATTTCAAGTTGCAGAAATCTGCAATCATTAGAAAGTCAAAAAGAAAGAGTTTGAGGGGAAATGAAAGCATGAAACATAAATAATATATATGTGGAAGCAAGATCATTCTGCACATAGGAGGGAATTGATCAAATCCAGGTCATAGGAAAGAACAGAAAGCTGTTGGGATGTGGACAAAAAGAGAAGCATAAGTTGTAGACATAACATACTGAAAGCAATATAAGACATTTAAAATGGTTTATCTTCTGTAGTATATTTTATTTTTTATCATAGTGCTTTTCTTCTATTTTGTATGCTCTATGGATTTTGTATAATGATGGAATTTAGTAGCATAAAAGTTATACTAAATAATACGTCCCACTGGGTTTGCCTATATTGAGGAGGTGGTGTATCAGATAAAACTACAATAAATTAAATTTATAAGTAGAGATTAAAACAAGTAAAGCTCTAGGAGAATTCTACTTCTCTATTACATTATCAGCTTTATTGGCAGAGCATCTGGTAATAAATCATATTGATCCTCAAATCCAAGAAAATTCTTTCGTTTTCTTTCATTATAATGGTATAACTTACCAGCTTAGTAACTCACTTCTTTTCTTACTCTTTTATTTTTTTGTAAGATTCATAAAATGTGGAAATAAATCTATCTACATCTTCTTTATCTTTAGAAATTATAGGTTTTTAATTCATGATGAACTGAAAATTTTCAACTCCCCCCATATTATTCAAATATTTTTTTTAATATCTGGACTTTACATTATTAGTAGAATTTCTTAATGGCAAAATAGCACATTCAATAATTTTAACTTGATTTCCTACTGTGTGGTATTTCTTTATTCTTGCAACTGTCTGATAATATAATTCTAAAAGAATGTACAGGGTACATGAAAGAGTTCATGGAAAGATTCTCGTTGTCTTCTGTCTACTTTTCCATGAACTTTTTGAAATGCCCCCATATGTATGTGCTATATAGGCTTGATCAGCTGCTCCCAAATCTAGGTAGGAAAACTACCCCTAAACCTAAGTAGAAAAAACACTTTTTTTTTTTTCCTGCTTTGTATTTGCAACTACCAATTTATACTTCTGGTATTTGCTAAAACAATTATTTGTTAAGCCATAGAAGGGAACAGGATAGGAGAAACTTTAAAAAACTTGCCTATGAAGAAAATTTAAATGCAGCAGAAAGAAAGATAAGGCATTAAGCTATAGAAAAGTTTGCAAAACTGGATCTGTTTCATAATACATTGCAACTACTATAATGTCAGTTTTTCTATTCTCTTTTACATGTTCTCATGTTTCCCTGAATTTTGTCTGCACCGGACTTATCGTAGTTTAATTTGTTACTTTGACTAATGTCAAACTATTCTATGACACTGCAAGCTTGACGAGGGCAGAACCATTTCTATTTTCTCACCATTTCTGCCCCAACACTTAGTGTGATGTGGGTGGGCAGAAGGACAGTGTTGGGAGCAGGTGGAGGGGGTCTCATACACACATTCTGGAGAGCATCCAGGCCTCCATTCTTCATAGTAAAAACAAGTGACAAAGAAAGATGGACTAATGCAGAGAAGATAGAAGGGGGAAATAGAACGTGTAATGTAAGATAAAATTAAGTGTAAAAGAAAGAAGCTGTGCTCCCCTGGAATCTTCCCAGCATGCTGCTTTGAACTCTGATGACTGAAAACCTTGCTCCCAAACAGTTGAGATGCCTCAGGCAAGTCTATACACGATCTGGTCCATGGCAACAAAATCATTAATAGCAAATGATTCTCTATATATCAACTCCTCAGAATTAATTTCTTAGACCACATTTTGAGGTGTAAAGTTTTTAATACGATGCAATGGATTGCTATAAAGTTAGACTTTTAGTTCTCTGCAATCCACTTACAGACTTTCTGTGTCATATCACCTTTTCAAACCATTATACGGAAATTCTATAAATCATGGAGAATACTTAGTAAGACATAGGTTGTAACAACTTAATATGTCTTACTTACTCTTACCTCCTTGCCTCAACTCTTGGCCACCTCTTTTGGGCTCAGAAACTAGAAGCCACACAGTTCCTTTTCATTTGTCAGAAGATCGGGGAACGTTCACATTATGGGAAGAGACAGGATGGTAGCCAAGTTCCAAGGCCTAACCCAGGTCTTCTGCATGCCATTTCAGTGCTTCTGGAGATGTATTGCAGAGTCTTAGTAGTTAAAATGTTTTTATCAGATATGCTATTCAAATTGGTAACATGTAAAGGAAACTCACTTTGTTGAGTAAACTCACCAAACTACTCTTACTAGTCCAGGAATAAAGAAGGTTCTTTTGAAGAGATTCATAGTGGTGGGGACTGAATATTAGGTTTCCAAGTACTTTTGTTCCTTTCTTTCATCTGAACCACTTGCATGCATAATTATAAAGAAACAAAAGTAAGAATGACTCATGAATGCTATCTGTGATTTCAACCTGCATTTATCATATTGAATACAACTTCAAAATTTTATTTTTTTATCCATTTCTGTTTAGACAAACACTTCCTTTCATTTATGTTTAACCCTTTTAGCATGCTGTTTCTGCATTAGCCTCTCCCAAAATTTTGAATCCTTAATTCTATTAAATAATACTTACCCAATTTTGAATCTGCACACTTCAAAGTCATCTCACCTTCTATAGGTAGGTGTATGAAAGTTAGATTTGATAAACTTGTCTTTAAATAGCCTGTACTAGATGATTTAAAAGAATTACAGGTACACATGAAATCAGTCATGATGTTTTGATTGTTTAGCAGGCACCTAGTAATATTTCAACTAACAGCACAGCTGTTATGCTGTGTAATGAGATGATTTTATTTTAATTATAACAATGTTTTAAAATAAATTTAAAAAATAAACATACATTTTTGAAATAAAAATGATATACAGTTTGACTAATTTTTATAGCACATGTAAATTAACATGACTTTACTATTTAGATGATATTGATAAAATATCTAAGGAAGGCAAATGATTCTATTTTTTCATGTAACTGGTATGAAAGAACTAAATAGTCCATAATCTGAGTTTGCCATGTTAAATGATAAGTAGGTTAATAATTTCAAAGTGATATTATTTTCACTCTGGAAGGAGCTAACTGTTTCATTATGAAACTATTTAGAAATTGAGAGGTCTATTCAACTCAAAAGTAATAAAATGCAGTAGAAAATAGTTTTAAAATGTTATAAAAGCGAAAATCTAAGCAACTTTAGTTCATAGTTTTACTAGAATTTTACTAGAACACTTGTTAACAACTGCAGAACTTGTTAGCCTTTTTCAGTTTTACACATTCCTGATATTTTGTTATCTCAGATCTATCCATGGAATTAGCTAGCCTACAGCATGGCTTTGGCTTTACATATTATACTTTTATAATTCTGTGCTCTCTCAGCAAGTTAATGTGACAGCACCTGCAATACTTTCTTTCTATTGGAAATATATATGACACAGTACTTTTTAAAAAACCTCTTGGGTCAGTTAGCTTAGTTGGTTAGAGTGTGGTATTACAGGTCAATGGTTAAGATCCCCATACCAGCTGCAAAACAAAACAAAACGAAACAAAACAAAAACAAACAATAACAACAATAACAAAAAAATCTTGTATCATAGTTAACACCTTCTTTCTGATAAAAAACTTTTCAAAAAGATTTTCGAAATTGTTCATTTGACGTTATTTCTACCAAAATGGAATATAGGCATTTATATATTCTCAGAGGGTTAGTAGAAACTTTAAGTTTTTTGTACTGTTGAAAATAGTTTTGTTAGTTTTTTATGTGAACCTGGTTTCAGATAGAGCTCTCACTCTGATGTAGGGATTTAGAATTATGTTCTCAAATTTTGTTCTGAGATCCTCATAATAACAGAAAGTACGTATGCATTCCCTAAGTACCATAAAAGTACTAATTTTTCTTCTATCAAATAATATTATTTTGCCTAGAAATGTCATTAGATAAACAATCCCAGTATCAAAATAAAAGCCATCATCAACATATATACACAAGCCAGTATTATTTCAACACTGGTTATATGCTAACATACATATGGTTAGAAAAACAAAATAGCATGATTCCTTTCTGAATTTTTTAAAATGAGATATGTAGTCATAAAGTCATTTCATATCAAAGAGGTTTTTTCTTGTAAATATTATTTTTCATTATTTTTATTTCCTCATGTTTTGGGATTCTATTTTCTGCAGTTTTTGTGTCATGATTTTATCCTAAGGGCCCAGAAAGAGATCAGAGCATCAATTCATTATTCAGCTTATTAAAAAGAGATTTCCAATATGTTCCCACAGAACAAACACATAAAGTTAATTATAGTTATCAGCAGCTACACTTATTATGCTCTCTACAGCAACTTGCATAGTTCCATAGCAAAATTGTGTAAAATAAATTATGTAAAATAAACTTGTAGATTAAACGATACTTGTAGTTCCATAGGCCATTATTGAGTACACAAGTAGTCACTGGAGTGTTTTCATCTTTATTTTGGCAGAATTCCCAATTTTATCTGCATATCTTAATCTTTCATTGCCATTGAAAGAAATAGACAAATTATCTTTAAAAGTCTACATGCATCTATTACATGCAAAGAAACCATTTTTATTAAGACTGTGGTCATGATAAGAAAATTATTTGTATCTATTCCCCCCAATTTATTTCTTATTTATATCTAATTTCCCAAAAAGTTGTATATGTAATATATATGTTATGTATGTGTATACACAGAAACACTTTATATGCTATTTTGTGGAGCTATGTGATCATTGAAGAGGAAGGTAAACGGCTTTCTTAAGAGAAAAATACAGAACATTGAATCAAACTTTTGTAATATTACTTAATAAATAAAAATGAGTATAATAAAATTATAATACATTATAGAAAAAATATTAAAATGACAAAGAGAGATTTAAGTGGCAAGAAAAAAACAAAAACCCCAGCTTTTTTTTCTTAAAAAATTCAAAGAGTTTGATGAGTATTATTATAACAGAAGGACATGTAAAAAGGTAGCATTTTTTAAAGGTACTACATATTCAACAACTATTTTTGAGTGTCTACTCAGCATCAAACATCATAGATGAAAGGACATAGTCCCAGCCTTCAAAATGTGTACAATGCAGAGAATTGAAGCTTTACACAAACAGAAATTTTTAAAACTACAGTATATGAGAAGTGATAAAATACATGCACAGGGAACACAGAGAAGGACTCCCTTGGTCTGCCTGGGAGAATCACGTTATCTTCAGGTGTGAGGATGTGTTTTGCAGGCAGAAAAACCAGGGGCTTTTCTGGACAGAGGAAAGAACATTGCAAACTTCCAGGCAAGTGAGAGAGTAATATGATTTTGGAGAAATTAGAAGTTTGTGATTGCTAGAATATAAAGTGAAAACTGAATCTTGAGTAATAGACTGTCCTGATAATAATAGGATATAAGAAAAAAAAGTGAGTAGGGTAGTAGCATGATTAGATTTTTTTGTTAGCAAAATCACTCTAGCATGGAATGGAGAGTGGTTTGGAAGAAAGGAGCCCACTGAGAAGGCGACAGCAGCAGTCTCTGTAAGCGAGGATGAAGGCAAGCTTAGCAGCAGATAGTGATGGAAAGTCATTCCAAGAGGTGACACTACTGCTAATGCAGTTGATTACCCTGAAAGTTCTATAGAAAAAAAAAATGGAGACACCTCGAATGTAAATAAGACCTGTGTAGCATCTAACTTAATAATGAAGACATATGGGGCACACTCAAAGTTTTATTCATTCTCAGAATGAAGAATTTGTGATTTGTTTTTTTAGCAATTGTGTTAGAGATTTATAGTTAATCAGTCAGAAAAACTGCATTAAAAATTTATATAGTTCCAATAGTACTAGAGATTACAGTGTTATCTAAACTCTAGGAAAAAGATAATGGGTAATTTGGAGAATAACTCAGTGCAGGAGTAGAGGAGAATGCAAAGTACTATCTACTCACTGAGTAATCCTGTTGAACAGTGATGTAAAAAGACAATTTGCATAATGTTTTTTAAAATTAAAATGATCAGCAGATGGGATACTTAGTGCAGTGTTTGATTCATATTAAATGTCCAAAAGAATTTAATGAAAAACATGACAACAAAACCTCCAAGTTTTTATTACTGGGTTAGCATTTTTGACATTATGAACCTATACTCTGTCCCCTTAAAATCAGTGAGCCATGTGACATATTTTTGCTCTAAGTCTAAACCATTTGATTGTGTATATTGAGTGCCTCTTTGCATTTGTATACATGCCCATGTGAATACCTGCTTGAAAATTTTAACACTCATTCAGGAGAAACGCACACACATACTCATGCACACACACACAAATTTTTGTCTTGCTGTAAATGCTTAAAGTCAAAATGGAAAAATTTATTTCTCTATTATGAAAACATTGGTTAAATGTACACTCAGGAGAATGTATCCTAAAAAGACAACATAAAAAATAAAATTAAATTAAGGAAATGGATAATTTTCAGGAAAAAGTCATCCCAACACAGGGATGGCTGATAATTAGTATAGACACAGTCCTAAAGCAAAAGTCCTACATGCAGAGTATGTCCTTCTAGAGACCAGTATTCACTCAGCTGCTGAAGATATTTATTAAACTTCCAGAGTTCTGGAGACTGCCATTACAAAACAGAGATAATATTGTAGTCTAAAATACATTGCATCATTTTATGTAGGGACATCTGAAGTACTTCAATGGCATGCATTTACTGCTAAAGTTGAAAGTAATATTCCAGAAATATAAAGAACTTACTTTGGAATTATGTAATAGTCAAGAGAATCCCTAACATCAAAGGGATATTGCTGCTTCCTCCTTTTCAAATGCTGGGCCAATGTCACCATGATGAGAATGTATTGGCTACACTAAACAATTTAAGATTCAGAAGCTAGAATCATTCCACCTTCCCTCCCCTCACCCCATTAAATCTATGTTCTATTTTCTGGCAGCTGTTTTTGCCATTTACTTGAAAAGCAGATGAGAAAATGCAAAGAACTGTCAGTTTTATTGCCATGTATAATCAGCATCTGGGCTATATATTAACAGACAAAATCAATCCAAATTCATACTTTACTGAGTACTGTAAAAACTTTTTTTGAGTTTCTAAAACAGTCTCCAAATTAGAAAATAGGCTATATTTTAATCATGTTGATCATGGAAATTGCAGCCAGTTATATTTTTTTCAGCCTCAATGTGAGTGATATCTGTGTATATGTTTAATATACAATCATTGAGTTACTTGCTAATTTGCTTAAAAACATGATTCAGAGTGATATGTATTTATTTAACACTAGATCAAATTGTGTGTCAGGTTTTTACTTTTCTGTAATATGTGTGTGTATGACTATACATGACGTAGATTCTTTATTATATAGTGCTGTATATAAGGGGTCTTCAAAAAAGTTCATGGCAAAGATTAGTATTATCTTCTAATTCCATTTTATCTTTTCATCATGTTTTTGTGCAAGAAACAAAACACCATAAATTTTCTTGACATATCATTTAATTCTTACCAAAACATTTATGGTTAGTTTTATTCTCCCCATTTTACAGGACGAGTAACTGAGACATTGTAAATGAAGGTTTTTGTGAACCAATATTGTTCAATATTTTTTAAATGTCTTCAGAACAAGTTGGGTTTTGTAATTGCCCAACCATACTATGCGTTATATACTTTACTGATGTAGGATCTGCTCAGTGATAACACTGCAGCGTATTTTATTTGTCACAGAGCCCATCAGTCCTCAGTGACAGAATTAGAATTCACTTGGCTGAAAGTTATATCTGCACATAATTGCCATATTCTGAGGATCTCACGTGTTAAAGTGGAGAAATATTCCATGATTTTCCATTTTCTATATCTTTGAAATAGCACCAGAAAGTGATACATATTGTTTGCCATTCCTTCTTTAGGAACTCTGAAGTTGTGAAGACATTTATGATAAAATAGCAGTAATCAGAGAGCAAGGAAAAAAATGTAGAGCTGGGGAGGGGGAATGAAAGGTCTTTGATTAGCTAAACGTACTTTTCGGGGGTTTTTTGGAGCGGTTAGAAAACAGTCTCCATTTTCTCATCTCTCTGAGCATGTAACTACAATTCCCTTCTAATTTTGAAGAAACAGTAATAGACATTATGTTGGTAGTGTGTGTGTGTGTGCACATGCACATAAAATGATAAAATGTTTTGGAATTGTTCACATAAATTCTGTGGAAAAACAGGTGCCGGCCACTTTTACATGAAAAAAGTTTTTGTTGTAGTATGTAATTTATAGGATTTTTTCCCCCTTTTTACTTTGCTAAATGTATTTTTCCTTTGAAATTCAAAATATTGAGTTTTCTGAGAGGGACTAGTGTTCAGAAGGCTCTTAATCATGGTGGATTTTATCCACAGCCTACAAATACATCTGAGCCATTACACTGTTTTCGTAACCCTGGAATATTTTTAATTAGATCCTTCATGGAACACTGGATTCAAATATGCACTCTATAAAATTTAGCAGATTCTATGCTATTAAAGAAGAAGATTAGAGGGTACCAAAACTAGAAAATGTAAATTTCATTTGTTGTAATTTACCTTAAGCTTCCTTATTTTTATAACCTGATTTAAACATGCTCCCCCTTTTTTGTAGGAAGGACACAATTTGAGATAAGTGTTGTTTGTAATTTATCAAAAATATTCTACAGTTCTTGTAATGAAAAAGAAAAATGCTTTATCCTGAAGACCTAAAAGTTTACAGGAATTACACATTAGTTTATTGTTTGTCTACTAAAGAAGAGACAACAGACATTATAAAATGTTTTAAAATTTGTTTGACATCTGCCAATGGTAGACTATTTTTCTACTTGGGAATCTGGCTCTTTGGATAAAGGATGCAATTGTGTTTTGCCTTAATGGACTGATGAGACAGTGCAATAAAACCCAATTAGCTGCTGAGTCAGTGTAAATAACAACGTAAGGTCTGTTTCAAATCCATTTTTGGTTTTTTTTTTTTTTTGGAACACGGTTGAAAATAAATAGATAAAAGAAAAGCAAGTAAATCCATTGTACATGTCCTTATTCAGCTATTTGCTATAAATGTTGTAAATGAAATACTTTGCAAACTGAGGATTAAATCATCATACATTGCTATCATAATCAATATATACAGCATCACTATATTATGTTTGAAGTATTATTTTTGCATATAAAACCTAATACTACCTTATCACAAACTCACCTTGTTACAACTTTTTTAGTATGCAATTCAATTCAATTGAATTCAATTCACCATTCAAACCATCAATTCAATTTTTTTTTGCTAAAAAGTATGGCCTCACTTATTGTACAAGTGTACTTCAAAAAGTTTGTGGAAAAATAGAATTGAAAGATAATATTAATCTTTCCATGGACTTATTGAAATACCTCTATAAATCTTTTTGTTTGGTTTGGTTTAATTGGAATATTTATCAATAAAATTAATTGTAGATCAAACAAGAAAGCATAAATCATAAATTGATAATTAGAACAATTAGTGATATAATTCTAAGGTCTGAGGCTTTAAAATAATAAATGAATTAAAAAATTTCTAATAAAGATCTTCAGTTATATAAAATGATAGAATTAGTTTGGCCAAATTTGTGAGTTAAGGTTGTGAACATCAGAAGTCTCAGTGCAGAATATAGCATATTAAAACAAAGCAAAACACAAACAAAAACCTTGTACTTGAAGAAATAAGTTTTGAAATTTACTGCAAAATTAGATTCTTTATCAATAAAACCTCCATGAGTATATGAATATGTCTGCTTTTGATCACCATTAATTTATATAGCATAATATTTTGCTACATTAAATATTTGTAGGGTGAATGAATGAATGAATAAATGGTTTCTTTAAATTATTTTCAAGGACCTGAAATTATATTTATGAAAAGTAATTCTATGCACTGGCTTTGCATTACTATTAAAAGAAATCTGGTCACTAAGAATTGTTCACTTCTTCTCATCATAGCACTGTTATTATGAGCAAATCTTTAACACATTGAAATTGTGTTTCATCAGCCTACATTCAAATAAAAGTCCTCCATCTAGTCAATAGTGTTCCATCTTCAGCTTGTTGCTTTTCGTATTTCTATTGATTCCATTTTAAACTTCTTAAAATTTAACTGTAAGAATGGATCAAGGCAAAGAAAAGTTTCCCTAAACCATCAATCCAAAACATTCTAATCAATAATGTAACAATAAAATGATTTAAATGCCCTTTGCTATATTTAGAGCCTTTGAAAGAAGTATCCTTTCTTAAGACCTAGATAAATAATGCAGATGCTAAATCCATATTTTCTTCATACAATTTAGTTCCTGTCTTCTGTGGTAAAATTTCTGCTTAGGAGCCAACAAACTGATGAACAGAGATATGTGAAAAATGAATAGAATACAGAGAGATAAGAGCAGAGAGATTAAGAGAATGTTATTGGGTGTACAGGGAAAGGCACAACTCACCATACCTGACAAAAGAAAGGAAGACTTCAAAAGGAGGCCATGCTTTAGTTACCTTAAAATAACTAAATATTATTAATAGTGTAAAATTATCACTAACCTAAATGTCTAATGATAGAGAAGGATTAAGGAAATAGGGTACATTTTGATAGTGGAATATTATGATGGCATTAAAAGTAATGTATTCCAAGAAATTTTTAATGATATAGGAAAATATGTATGATATGAGTATAAAGGATGCAACTTTAAGTTTTTTATACAGACCTCAGTTATATAAAATAAATATGCAAGCAAAAAAACCACACTAATGGGCCGACCCCGTGGCGCACTCGGGAGAGTGCGGTGCTGGGAGCGCAGCAGAGCTCCCACCGCGGGTTCGGATCCTATATAGGGATGGCCGGTGCACTCACTGGCTGAGCATGTGGTGCGGCCAGTCACAAAAAAGACAAAAAAAAAAAAAAAAAAAGTTAAAATAAAATTCACTGTTCTGAGTAACGCATTACAGGTGATTTTCATTTTCTTCCTTACATATTTTTACATTTCCTAAATTTTGGAAATGAGCTTGACTTTCTCTTTAATGTGAATAAAATGACTTATGGTTTTTGGAAGGGGAGAAATCTTGATGAAAATTGTAGGTGAAAGAGAAAGAATTTTACCTTTTGTATGAGAGAGGAAGGGACAGAACCTTGGGGAATAACTGTATTTAGCAGATTAGAAGGTGAAGCCATAAATTGAGAAAGAGAAGAGTTGAGAAAGAATTGAGAAATAGTATAGTAAGAACCAGGGGCACATAGTGTCACATCCAAGGGAAGATGGTTTGTTAGCAATATCAAATGCTACTGTGAGTTCAAGAGCAATGAAGATTGCGGAAATCTGAAATCCATGGCATATAGAGATACAGAGGTCAGAGACTGAACGCTGCAAGTTGAAGAAACCGTGGCTCTATGAGAAGGGCTTTGGAATTATTAAAAGACCAAAATTTAGGCAATTTGATTTAACCTCCTAGGGATATTTTGTCTTGATTTTATTTTCATTAAATGCTGGTAATATATGTTTATGTTAAAGTAATACCAACATTCAATAAAAATGAACCAAATGAGACATATTGTCAATATATATTATCATTATCTGTATACAAAAATACTGAAATATATACACATATATACATATGTATGCATATATATGTTTACGTATATGTATGCATATATATATATATATATATGTTTACATATATGTATGCATATATCTTAGATCCAGGCTGGAAAACGTAGCTCATGCTAGGTATTTCAATAGAGGGATTTAATATGGGGAATGAGTCAAACAGTTGTAGAAAGGTGACACAGAGAAAAAGCTATTGCCATCCTCAGGACTACAAAGACCAAAGAAGGTGGTATTAGACAAAGTTAGGAGGTGGCCCCAGCAGGAGTTAAAATTAGAAAAGAGATGAGACCGCTGCTGTGGACATCCCCCTAGAAGGGTAGCCATACCCAGTCGGCTGCCGTTCCCCTGCCCTTAAATCTCCCATCAGTGCCTCTCAGTGGCCAAATGTCACAGAAGCCAGTTGGCAAGTGAGACTGGGATGTGTGGTTCACCAGAGTCAACTCGCTGGGGTACAGAGAAGAACAGAAGAAGAAAAGGGGATAGGAAATGTTTATAAAGACATTTATATGGAGGAAAAGGAGGCTGAGAGGCGACATTTTTGATGGACTAAAATATTTACCCAAAGACTTAGAGGGATTACTTCCATGTGTCTTTTATAACTAGGTGGGTATTCATGAAGTCTGTGCCCAGTCCTATTTCCTGAAGTGTTTCTCCTATGTTTTCTTTAAGAAGTTTTATTGTCTCAGGGTGTATATTTAAATCCTTAATCCATTTTGAGTTGATTTTAGTATACGGTGAGAGGTATGGATCTAGTTTCATTCTCCTGCATATGGATATCCAGTTATCCCAGCACCACTTGCTGAAGAGGCAGTCCCTTCCCCAGTGAATAGGCTTGGTGCCTTTGTCAAAGATCAGATGGCAGTAAGTGTGTGGGTTGATTTCTGGATTCTCTATTCTATTCCATTGGTCAGTGTGTCTGTTTTTATGCCATTACCATACTGTTTTGGTTATTATAGCTTTGTAGTATAGCTTAAAGTCAGGTAGTGTTATGCCTCCAGCTTTATTTTTTTTGCTGAGCATTGCTTTGGCTATTCGTGGTCTTTTATTGTTCCATATAAATGTCTGAATAAAAGCACGGGCAACCAAAGGAAAAATAAACAAATGGGATTATATCAAACTAAAAAGCTTCTGCACAGCAAAAGAAACAATTAAAAGAGTTAAAAGACAACCAACAGAGTGGGAGAAAATATTTGCAAAATATACATCTGACAAAGGATTAATATCCAGAATATATAAGGAACTCAAACAACTTTACAAGAAGAAAACAAGCAACCCAATTAAAAAATGGGCAAAAGAGCTAAGTAGGCATTTCTCTAAGGAAGATATCCAAATGGCCAACAGACATATGAAAAAATGCTCAACATCACTCAGCATCCGGGAAATGCAAATCAAAACCACATTGAGATACCATCTAACCCCAGTTAGGATGGCTAAAATCCAAAAGACTAAGAACGATAAATGCTGGCGAGGCTGCGGAGAAAAAGGAACTCTCATACATTGTTGGTGGGACTGCAAAATGGTGCAGCCTCTATGGAAAATGGTATGGAGGTTCCTTAAACAATTGCAAATAGATCTACCATACGACCCAGCCATCCCACTGTTGGGAATATACCCAGAGGAATGGAAATCATCAAGTCGAAGGTATACCTGTTCCCCAATGTTCATCGCAGCACTCTTTACAATAGCCAAGAGTTGGAACCAGCCCAAATGTCCATCATCAGATGAGTGGATACGGAAAATGTGGTACATCTACACAATGGAATACTACTCAGCTATAAAAACGAATGAAATACTGCCATTTGCAACAACATGGATGGACCTTGAGAGAATTATATTAAGTGAAACAAGTCAGGCACAAAAAGAGAAATACCACATGTTCTCACTTATTGGAGGGAGCTAAAAATTAATATATAAATTCACACACACACATACACACACACACACACACAAACCGGGGAGGGGGGGAAGAAGATATAACAACCACAATTATTTGAAGTTGATACAACAAACAAACAGAAAGGACATGGTTGGGGGGGAGGGGGGGAGGGAGAAGGGAGGGAGGTTTTGGTGATGGGGAGCAATAATCAGCTACAATGTATATCGACAAAATAAAATTTAAAAAAAAAAAAAAAAAGAATAAAGAAGTTCCAACCTTAAAAAAATAAAAAAATAAAAAAAATAACTAGGTGGGTAAAATCTTGTCTTTCTCTGATAGCAGAACCATAAAGTAGATGATGTCAGAGAGTAATTTACTCTCTGATTTTAGTGTCTCATAAAAATACTTCAGTTGTGTTCAAAGGCACTTTGCTGCAGTGGTTTTTACATGAAATATTTGCAAAATGAATTGACAGGTCCAGACTGTCTTACTGAAAATATCTATGGCACTCATGGATTTAGAATTTAAGGTTTTGCCTCATAAGAAGCTTCAAAATTAATTTTGTGAGTATAAAAATTATATTTTCCAACATATAATATGCTTTCGATAGAGGAATTAAAAGGTTTATAAAATTTAACATTCAACAGTCATTTCCTTTGTGGAAGAGTTATAATTATCACTAATACATCTTAAGCAACTATTCATTGCTACTACATACTTCTCTTACTTATATTTAGGTTATTAAAATGTACTTCCAAGTTAATTTTTAAAATGTATTTCTCTTTTGTACAAAGTCCAGATTTAAATTGATGGACCTATAATACTTGAAACTTGGAATTTTTTTTTTTTTTAATTTCCTGGTTTTTAATCCCAATCTTGCTCTACATATAGGGGACAGCACAATTAATTTCTGAGGAAAAAATAAAATATTATTTTTCAATGTTGCTAATTATATGTATTATGAGCTTGAATTAAACATATCTGAGAGCTCATGTTTCCATTTAAAAGTTGAATTTTTTCGTTGCAGACGTTTGGAACAGAACTCAATCAAGGTCATCCCTCCTGGAGCTTTCTCACCGTATAAAAAGCTTAGAAGAATGTGAGTGAACAATATTCTAGAATATATGTAAAGTTAAAAATTGTGCATGTCATGACCGTGCAAAGAAACCTAAGTATGAATATTTAACTGTTTGACAGCCTAAATATTAAGTGATGGGGCTATCTAATTGCATTCTATAATGATATTTTAATCTTAATAACTAAACTATGCAATTGTTAAAGTTCTCTGTAATTTAACATATTGAGCCATACAAGTATGAATATATGTGATTAATATATTATGCAAATTCTTACATGTTCTATTGTCAAAAGTAAGACATGGCATCTTTAACAATAATTTAGGAGCCTAGCCAATGGTGGATTTAAAAAGTGTGATTCTTTTTAAAATTCAGGGTTCTTCAGATCTTTTATGTTGCAAATTTTATATGTGCATTGATAGGTGAAGGCCATAAATATCTTTCTCCTGTGGTAAATCTCACCGACATTCTATTTAATTTAACCTAACCCTATTTCTAATCTTAGTGACCTGAGCAATAATCAGATCTCTGAACTTGCACCAGATGCTTTCCAAGGACTACGCTCTCTGAATTCACTGTAAGTACTCACTACAACACTGAAGGAGAGCAGAACCCACAGCAAAGACTGGCTGCATGTTTTTTTTAATTTGGGCTTAAAAAAATACTCTTAAATTTTTATTATGAATTATGAATCATTATTATTAATCATTAATTAATTCTAACATTTTTGGAGGACTGCTATCTTTCACTCAGATTTGCCAATTTTTAGGAATATATATTTTATGGTCTGATAATTTTGCTATTAAGAGAGTAAGAGTAAGTGCCCCTTTTAAAAAAACATTTTTCTTTCTGAAATAAAGGGAAAATGTTTATTTTGGAGTGTTCTGGGCAATGCTGTATTTGTAATCTCAAAACCACTGTGTCTGGGGACAGTCTCTGCCCCCTTTAAACTGAGGCTGGGCGAAATCTTGCTGAGAAGTTGAAGATGACCAGTGCAAGGCCCCCTCTGCTCCTTGCTTCATCTCCTTAAGACTTCTCTGAACAAAACAGCTTTAATCTCTCAAAGAATAAAGATAAGATAGTTTGACAGCTTTTTAATGTCAAGAAGACTTTCAGGGAGATAGCTATGTAAATTAAAGAAGTTCTAAAGTAAATGTATAAAAAATGTTATTCCTTTAACCTTGCAAAACGTCTTCAAAAGTTCACCAAGTAAAGTAAACTTTATATCAAATTTTAAAGTTTGAAAGTAGAAGCTGGAGTGTGTGTTTTCTTTTTTTAAGAGTTGATGTTCAGAGAAGGGTTCTTATTGATGTAAATTCCTGCTGAGCTCTTTCAAATTTCAGAAGTCAGTGGTAGCTGTGAGAATGCCAGGATCCACACGTGTGGGGCCCAGATAAACACTTGGAAGTTTGCAGAGGCATTTGTGCTCTCTCTTTCCAAGGGGAGGCCTAGATCGTAGGGCCCATCTGGGCACCTGGGTGTTCAGGTTGCTACGTTGTTCTGTTCAGAAAACTACAATTTTCTTTAAGGAAAGAAAGTAGAAAAATATCATTTTACCTTCAGTGTCTCTTTGGGTTTATTTTTGCTTGTGTGTTCTTTGTTTTGGGGGGTTTGGGCTAGAGGAAGTCCAAGACCACAGGAACAATTGTTGGCTGAAGATGTAGAGATAGAGAGTATTCATATATTGCTCTCAGGGTAGATTATCAGGTTCTAAAATAACAAAGTTCAATGTAAAACTCAGTTAAATCACCCAGTCAAATTGTTTGTAAAGTACTGTTAATGTCATCCTGGCCAGTAATATTATCCAAAGTGAACACTGACAGCCAACCTCCCAGCCGTACAGGTGGATAAAACAAAAATCAAGTCAGTATAACAATTCCTGTTTTTTCAAGTATCTGTGTCTCAAAGACAACCACCAAATGTCAAGAAGGAGAAAAATCAGTGGAGAATTCTTATTTATGTCTGCTTGCTTGCAGAGTTTACTATTAAGCTCTATTGCCTTAATAATGTTTATTGACACTTTCATGGTTTTGAAAATCAAAAGAAAAGGTAAAAGGAAATAATAAATTAAATAATAAGTAGAACCTATTATAATTTATCATTTATCTTAGTAAATTACATTCACATTTTAATAAATTGATACTTGTAATTAATGATTGTATTGTAAATAATTGTGTAATAATCTATATAAAAATAGGAAAATAATAGCAAATAGTAAAAGAAACGACAACACATGTAGAAGACCATGCCTGCTGAATTGGAATCTACATCTTTCTGATGAGAGCACCCCACACACACTGCTTTTGGGAAGCAGTAGGAAAGCATTATCTTTCCTTGTGGAACTACACCTTGGTCAGGAGTTGAGTCACCAGGGTATTTCCAGTTCAAAACACAGCAGTACACAAAAGACTAGGAACTGCTTTTCAGAAGCGGACTACCTCCATAATGCCCTATAATGTTCCATAACAGATAAACTGAGAAAGGATCAAATACTAAGCCACCTTAGAGAAAGTCTGCGTGGTATAACTGTTATCATTTTCCAACAATTAATTTATTTACCTTCTCCATGAAATATATTACTCATAGATTTGCAGTAGCCCTTTTCTTCGTTTAACCATAGTTCACTGTTCAACAGAAAAGTATTGTGTTCCTGCCATATACTAGGCCCTGTTGAGGCTCTGGGGACACCTGAGTGAACAAAACGCAAAATCCCTCCCCCCTGGGGGAGACCAGTGATAAATGAGCTAGATTGGCGACACGTATAGTGTACCCGGTGATGAAAAGTGCTATGAGTAAAAACAAAGAAATAACAGGGATAAGGAATGCTGTGGTAGGAGGGGAGCTGAAATTTTAAATAGAGTGATTATCATCAACAAAGGCCTCCCGGGAAGGTGACATTAGGCAAAGACCTGAAGATTCAAGTTATAGGAGTGAACTGCACGGATAGTGCAGCTGTAGGAAGAAAGAGCATTCGAGGCAGAGGAACAGCTAAATACTAAGGCCTGAGGCCAGAGTATGCCAATTGTTTCAAAAATGAGCAAGGAAAGGACCAGTGTGACTGGAGGGAAGTGGACACTTGAAGTTGAAATAATAAAGAGATTGTTGGTAACAGCAAAGGAACTATTGTGCGGATGGAGAGAAGAAATACAGTGATCTCTAGGTTTGCTAGAAAAGAATCATGCTTACAGTGTCCAGAGTTAAAATCTTCCAGAGGCGGGCTGAGTGAGTTGGGAGTGTGTAGATGATTACAAGAGCCATGCAAGTAGGAACACTTCTTTTTTACATGAAGTTTTTGCTTATACAGGTTTCTCTTACACTTTATTTCAATAACATGCCTTTCTGGAACTGTACACCAGTACATAGACAGATTAACTTAATCAGTATATTTGCTAAAAAAGTGAAAATATTTAAGGTAATGTGATGCGAAATATCTTTATTGCATTTTACTTAAAAAAAAAACAAATAAATTGTTATTTAATTACTTAGAGAAAATTGGATTTGATTTGCCAGGTGTGTTTTAAGACTTCTCTTATTAAATGCACTAATATTTATTGCTTTTTATTAATGTTTATTCTGTTACGTGTTATTATAATGGTATATGGTTATAGTGTTATATGTTAATATATTGTTATATAATATATAACATATTATTAACAAAATATCTTCAAAACATGCATCCATTGAATCATTACATCTTCAAGGCTTGTTATTTCTTTCACTGCGACATCAACAAAATTTCTGTAATATTTAATAATAACTTAATTCAGCGTAGTAATATACTTAGCATTATTTGCAAGCAGTTTTTATTGTTTTCTATTTATTACTTGGAAATTTCCCTTTACATTAACAAAATAAAATTTGTAGCAACATAGCGTAGGATGCTAGATGGCTTGTATTCAAATCCTGACTCTACCATTTATTAGGTACATGGCTAAGCCGGTTACTAATTTCAGTGTTTCAGTTATCCCATCTCTAAAATGGGGATAAAATCACTCTCCTACTGGCTTTGCCAAAGCCTAAACATTCAGAAGATAATAGATATGGCCATGGCAAATTTGTCTCCTGATTATATATCAATTTGTATGTTCCTGGATTTTAATAATCTTAGAGAGCCTTTATGCCCAAGATCCTCACCATATGCTTTTCCTCTTTTCCCATTTTTTTTCATTAACCCCTTGCAAATTATTTTAGTGGAAGTACTGTAATTTCCTCTCTTCATTAACTAGCTCCCATAGTCCACAGGGGTCTACAGTGGAAGACATATTTGCTGTACTTACATTTCCACAGTCTTTTCTTAGACTGGTGTTAACTCTCCTGCCCAATATCTTGCATTTTATTTCAGGTTTTCAGTGAAAGTGAAAATGTAGTATCTGTTTTTTCTTTACTTTCTTTTTACTCTACTCTCTTAAAAGTTGCTTTATGTTACAATGCTCAGATATACATTGTTTCTATTTATAAATTCATCTCTCGGCATTTATTTGAATAATATAAAATCTGCCCATGGCACCTTTTTCATGATAACCATCTCATAGGTTTCTATGTTGGACATTTTTTCTCTTCAGTAGGAGTTCTGTCTTCTGCCAGCTTTGAACAAGGGCAGGAGAGTTCAAAGACTGGCCACCAGAAGTTGCTACCTGTCACTGTCCTAATGTCAAAACTCACAAGGGTTAAACTGGGTTTAGCATTCTCAGCCTCCCTTCTGGTATCTGGTGCAAGAGCTACCTTAAGATTTCCCTATTGTTCCAAAAAGCGATAAAAAGCATTTTTTGTCAGCATGATTGTATACTGTAGGCTGAATGTAAGCCATATAGAGATGCTACCCAATTTGTCATTCCTGGTATTTGGATGATATTATCCAAATCCCTCATGTATTTATTTTCTTTTCAGCTGAATTCGTTTTCATCTTTCAGTTTCTTTTTAAATTTTCTTCCCCTCTTAAGAGTGCAGCACAAATTCTCACTGGCCTTCTTGCACTTTATGTCTGATATGATGGTATGTCTTTCCCTCATTTTTATAGATTTTGGCCCTGTTTTCTTGACTCTCATCCAATTTCTCTGTCCTGGTCTTTGGATTTTTGATATTTTTACCTCATTTTCCTTGCTGTCATTTTGATCTCATTGCTGTGTAAAAAACTACCCAGTCCTAGTATTGCTATATACATTTGTCAAAAAAAAATCTCATTCCCATTACACTCAGGATATATTTTTATTATAATATTTTCATGATTAATAGTCCATACACTAATAATGCCTGTACAGATAGATTTCCTCCATCCTTGTGTGATTTCCTCCTTTTTTTCACCATTTACCCATGTCTCATTAACAGTAAATATGTGTCATATTTTTATCATGGTCTTAAAACAACGATTTGTTGGACAAGAAATAGTTTCCCCTCCTAGCCAGTCCTCCTTTCATGCTGTTTGAGCCAACCTTTGAAGCAAAAGCCCCGCATAAACAACGTACTAAGTTAATTACCCCTTCATTCTTATGTGGCTCCCCCACAATCTATATGCACCTTTGTTCCTTTCTAAATCTCAGTGGATTCAAAATATGAAATTTCAGTGTTCAAAATGACTCTTATAGATTGCTGTTTGAAGCCATGCCTTATTCATCTCAGCCAAATCAGTGTGTGGCATGTCAGCAAATGGAAGACATTTAAAAAGTAATGTGGGATTCAATTTAACTAGGCACCAAACTTAGAACCTAGCAAAGGTGCTGGAACATAATATTGTACAATATCAATTTTCGAATGAATTAATTGAATGATATTGAATTGAATATCCTGAATTGGTGCCATCTTAATCTGCTCATTTGTGTTTCCTAATGTCCTCTCTTCACCTATTCTTGACCTCAAATCATGCATTTATTCATGTTTTACCCTTTTCTAATTCCCTTCTCCTCTTGTTCCTGACAACACTGAATTCTCTCTTTCATTCTTTGACTCTTTATATTGTTTTTTTCTAATTGATTTACCTTCCTAAAGAAAATCTATATTCTGTACAAATGAAATTTTATGTTGTACTATATAGCTTTATCTCTGGAGTCTAAAGAGACAAATGGAATGTCTCTTAATACAGTGTAGCACCCAGCTTTGTTTATTCCCTCGAGAATTGTTTTCATATTTTGTAATATATCCCACCTCTGACATCTTAAAAGGGGAACAGCTTTTCCTTCACTCTTATTCATCTTTCTAGTGTTGTTATTTTCTTCCCTTTCAAACAGAAATCATGTTTTGCTGCCAAACATATTATGTGGATTTTCATTTCAGCCTTTTCCTTTATATGTCATGATATCCATCTGCTTCTTTTTCAAAAGAACATCTGATTTTTGAAAGTAATGCATGCTTATTGTAGAGAATATAAATATACAGAAAAAATATATAGATTTAAATACATCTGGTTGGCAAATCATCTGCCATTCAGATATTTTTTCACTTCTTTTCTATGTATGTACATATGCTCATATATTTTCCAAACAAAATTAACGTAATACTGTTACGTACTACTTTGCTTTTATTTACCTCAGTGTTATGTCATGATCACTTTCATGTATCAAATATTCTTCCAAACTTGATTTTTATCAATGTGAAATATGAATTTAACCAATCCCTTGTTTAGGGATAAAATGTAAAAACACATTTTATTTGTGTTTAAATTTTCACTATTACAAATTATGCATGATTAACATTTTGTATTTAAAATATTGTTTTTCTCTGACTTTTTTTTAATAATAATCACTAAGTTAAATTTTATGTAAATGTCTTTATGACTTTTAGTATATGTTGCCAAAATGTCCCCTCAAATAATTTCTATCTTTTCCTACACGTAGTTCTGGTACCCTACTTTTGAGAGCAAAAAATAGGTGGGCATCCTTGCAGATCTATTGTTAATAACTGACATAATCAGTCAACCATTTCCATTCACTTGCTCTTGAAATCCCCCTGCTTCACTCCTTTTGTTAATGTATTCTTTAATTTATTCCCCTGCTAATTTATTATCATTTCACTCATCGATGTTAGAACCTCACTGTATGCTAAAACCTCTGCTAAGCACCATCAGGTGTACTGACGTGTTTAAGTCATGGTTTTTGCCCTTTGTGGCTACACTTAGTGTCTGATCAGAGGTGGGGACCATGACATTTCATTCCAGTTCATAATTCTTTGGGGGAATATAAATTTCAAATATTCTCCTACATTCATATTCATGATCACTATCTTCATGGATCTTACATTTCTCACGCATACATATTATATATTTAAAAGAAAAGCCATACCCTTATAAGAGTTCTTTCCACTATTTACCAATATTATGAGCTCAAAACTCACTCTTTTAATGAGTAATGGATTGTACATTTAGTGTTCTTCTTTGTTATATATGTAGTGTGTTCTCCTTATCTATGAACTGTGTGTACGTGGATGTGTGTGTGTATATGTATGCATACAGAAAAACATGACAATTTACCAGAGGACGTTTCTATGAAAGGGCAATTAAACTGTGAATTTTATTAATATTTGTTAGTCTTTGTTTTGCTCTGTTTTACGATTTCTACAGTAAGCTTGCATATGATCTGTAATTAGGCAAAAGACATTTGCAAATGAAGTTTGTTTACTCGACTGTAACTTTTATGATATATTAAATGCCTACTGACCTTCTCTACACCTGAATACATATGTATTAGATGAGTTTGTTGTTCAGGTGTGATATCTGATTTTTTCATTTAAAACATTTTTTTCAGTGTCCTCTATGGAAATAAAATCACGGAACTCCCAAAAAGTTTATTTGAAGGACTGTTTTCCTTACAGCTACTGTAAGTATTTGGTTGTTTTGGATCTACTGAACCTACTTGCGTATTTTAGCCAGTTTGCCATCTCATATTTTCATGGAGGCTTCAGAAAAAGTCGACCTAAAATGTGCTATAGCACAGCAGTAGTCCTCAAACTAATTTTAGTTTTGAGAACAATCTGTAAATCCCTGGGTTATATCTTTAAGGACCACCCTGCTTAGACAATAGTTACTACTCATTTGTCTAGAAAGAACTGTTTATTGTACATACTAATAAGAACCAGATTTGACCCTAGGTGTTTAATACATGTCCATTTAAAAAGTGAATTTGGGGGCTGGCCATTTAGCTCAGTTGGTTAGAGCGCAGTGTTATAACACCAAGGTCGAGGGTTTAGATCCCTGTACCAACCAGCTGCCAAAACAAACAAACAAAAAGACAAAAGGAAACAAGTGTTGGCGAGGATGATTAGAAAAAGGAACACTTCCACACTGTGGTGGGAGTGCAAACTAGTATAGCCATTATGTCAAACAGTATGGAGATTCCTCAAAACAAAATTTGGAAAAAAATGAGTACTGAGACTTAGTGTTGGATCATCAAATTCTGTTCAAATCATCCAACACTTATAGAGTCCCTCGGGGCAGACAGTAGTCTAGATGCTTTGGATACAAAGAAAAGTATGGTATGATTTCTTCTCTCATCTACCTCACGGTCAGTCTCCCTTGAAATTCTTAAGTATAGAATATTGTTTTCTCTTTGGGGTATATTCATTTGTTGGCATTTATTTGGTAAACAGTTATTTCTAATTCCACAATCTTCCTAAATATAGATGTTATTCTTTGCTTCATAAACATATGTTCATAATCATGTCCTATTATCCATGTCTTAAACTTTTTGGCCATTATGCAGAAATGTATTTTCTATCACAACTAAGTTCACACACACACAAACAAATAAAGCAAATGTTAACAAAACAATATTGAACCTTTCTGTGTCCAGTGCTCTCCATTCTGTTTACCCTCTCCCCGTGCTCTCTCTTTTTTAAAGGTTACGTAGCCCAATAAATTTGTTTTACAGTCAACAATGAGTCATGATAAATACTGACTTTGTGACCTAATGACTTTACTTGGGTTCAAATTCTTTTTTAACCTCTGCAATAAAGTTATCAAATATTGTTTCTGACTTGATAGAATTATTCTTTTCACATTATAGGTATCTACACACATAGCCTGATGCTGCAGCAGAGTATTGACAATTTGTTCCCCACCTCTCTGCCTTTCTGCCACATTTTCTTGGAATTATTCTTTATGCCACTTACTCTCAGTTGCTGTTCCTATTGCTACCATATCTACTACCGACACTTAAAATGCCACCTTCTTTTTCCTTCCACATGCACTTGTTTTTAAAGTAACCAACATATTAATAAAACACGTTACTTATATTAAGCCACCTTTATGATGTTCCATCTCTAGATTAAGGCCCATTCTTAAGTCTGTTGGGACAGGGGCTTAGGGGAGAGGTGGTATTATTGTCTCTTTACAGCTAGCTGAGAACTTGGTGAAGCTACGTGTCTTAGCTTTGCTTGAATAGATGAGATGGTAGGGAGGAGAGGCAGGTAAAAAAAAACAAAAGAAATTGGTGTCCAATATTTATTTTCCTATTTCTTGGACCACATTAATTTGAAGTGAGAATGAACTGCCCGTAACAGCATCTTCTTTCAGTTCTTCAGGCTCCTTATCCCTTTTTTTTTTTTTTTTTTTTGGTCTCTAACTCCTTTACTGAGCATATGAATTAAGGAACAGGGTCAGCAGTGCTTGTGTTGTGGCTCAGGGTGCAGAGCTGTGGAATTAATCAATCCCTACCTCAAACCATCCCTGAAGGGCTTTAAGAAAGTGTTAGATATACCAAGCAGAAGACCAAAACTTCAGCTCCCGGTGGGGGACCAAAGAGCACAGCAGAGAGTCACCATGCGATGGCCATAGCTGTGCATGTCCACGAAGTACCTAAGACAGCAAGCAAGGGAAATGGAAATACCCTATGTTAGCTAAAGACGGGGATCTTTTGGCTGTTGAAAGAGAAAACTTTGTTTAGTATGTTAGAAAATGAGGCATTCTCAAATCACGTAGCACATATTTTCTGAGCTAATAAAGTATTTGTTAATGTTCTGAGTATCAAAGCACTGAACTGAATGTGGATAAAGAAAAAGAATATCAGAAGATGTCATGCCTGAAGAGGGCTAAACTGTCTTTGGGCAAACAAGCAGCCCTATGTGAAACTGGTGACAAGCCTATGCCGCACTGAATAACATCCCTAGGAAGCCAGAGGGAGGAATACTTCAGCTGGGTGGAAGTCGTGTTCTGGAAAAGGTTGAGAAAAGTGGAGAGCAGGGCAGGTATATTCCCAAAGGTGACCCCAGCACGAACAAAAGCTTAGATACAGTCATGCAGAACCTGCAAGAATGATGTTCACCTCTTCAAAGTGTTATGTACAAACCACAGTTCCACAGAATATTGATATAATGTATGAGAAAAAAGGAGTTCGTTGGATATCGTGCTAAAGAGTCCAACGGGTACTTACAATGCAGGATTAGAGCCTTTAAGACATGAATGCAGCATGTCACTCTCCATGAGGGTTGTAAAGTATTCCACAACAAATATGTTTTGAGCACCTAGTATGTGCTGGGCACGTGGGAAATGAAGAACAGAATTGACAAAGATCCCTGACATCCAGAGCTTGTATCCTAGGAGGAGGGGACGTACAAAGGACGGTCAGCAGTAACATAGTAAATAAGTAAATTATATATCACAGACAGAAACATATATCTTAGAAAACAGCAAAAGCAGACAAAGTAAAGGGAATTGAGAGTGCTAGGAGATGGGAAGGGGGCAAAGACAGGCTGCAAATATTAAAGCAAGTGGTTGAGGTAGGCTGCACTGAGAAAGTGAGACTGAGCAGACTTGAGGAAGCCAAGTGATCAGCCAGGCAGACATCTGGGAGAACATTCCAGGCAGAGGATAAGAGAGTCTGGTGTGTTTGAAAAAGAGCAAGCAGGCCAGTGTAGCTGGGCTGGAACAGCCGGGAGGAGAGAATCAGAAGGATTCTGGAAAGTTCAGAAGGGTGGGCTCCGATCTGCTGTGCATTACAGGCTCTTGTGAGGACTCGGGCTTTTACCCAGAGGCAATTGGGAGCTGATGCACAGTTTTGAGAGAGGAAGGACAGAATCATTCTAGCTGCTGTTTTGAGAATGGACTGATCTTGTTTTTCACAGAGCAGCTTGAAGGACTAATAATGTTTTATGGTGTTTTATGATATTCTTGATAACAGGTGCTAGATCTCACTCACTTTTGTCTGCATTTCTACGTCTACATCTTCCAGAAAAAAATGTGTGAAATTGTTATTGAATACACATATATGTCCCACTCGATTTATGTTCATTTGACCACTTACATAACTCTTGCTTTTTCTAGTAAAATGCCAAATCTTCCTCCCGTAATACCTAAATTATTAAAGTTAAAATGTCAGTGTTTAGGTTAAAAGAAGTGCATTTCTTGATAGGGTTTCCTCAAGAAGGAGAAAATCTTTCAGGTGAGTTAATGAGATGCTACACTTTAATTCTACAACTATTTGATCAAACAGATTATTGAATGCCAACAAGATAAACTGCCTTCGGGTAGATGCTTTTCAGGATCTCCACAACTTGAACCTTCTCTCCTTATATGACAACAAGCTTCAGACCATCGCCAAGGGGACCTTTTCACCTCTCCGGGCCATCCAAACTATGTATGTATATGTGATTTGGATCAAAGTAGATGATCATTATTTTCACTCTGAATGTATAGTTGAGTTCATTGCAAGTCGTGTATGAAACTGTTCTGTGTGTGTTTCTGAAAGGCATTTGGCCCAGAACCCCTTTATTTGTGACTGCCATCTCAAGTGGCTGGCGGATTATCTCCATACCAACCCGATTGAGACCAGTGGTGCCCGCTGCACTAGCCCCCGCCGTCTGGCCAACAAAAGAATTGGACAGATCAAAAGCAAGAAATTCCGTTGTTCAGGTAATTTCTTACTTCATGTGACATTTCCCCTGTGACCAAAAACAGTGGTTACATGAGACCTCACAAAAGCAGCTGCTCTTCGGCTGATTACAGAATATTATAGAATTATTTTTTCCTTTTCTTCTGCCCATGAAGAAAATAAATAAATAAATAAAGAGAATTGTAGACACAGCTGATATAGGACTCCTATATGTAATTTTGTTTTAACACTGTCCGCAGAAGAAATAGGCTGTTGGCCAAGTTAAAAATACGCCTGGATATGTTATACTCCACTTCCAGGATTCAAAGTAAACAAGGGCCTTTCAGCTAACTCAGAATGCCTTTAAAGTATGTTAAGTCTCATGTTTGTTGTATTATTCTCTATTGACCAACTTAAAGTAATCAATCATGTTTTCATTTCTTCAGAAAGTGAACTGAGCCTTGGTTATGTGATTTGCTCAGGCTCAGAAGTGTGCAGTGGGGGGAATCTCCCATCCTAGTTTCTCACTCTGAGTGCACTCTCATTTTGCATTCTCTTATTTTGAATAAGACTGTAAGAATACATTTTTTTTCCCCCAAAGGCCATCTTTAAGCATTTTGGAAAGATTACATTTATTTATAAAAAACTAAATATAAGTGCACTGTATTACTATTAAATTGAAAGCTTATTTTCTTGAAATTTACTGTTTGATCTAATATTTTCTATTTTCTTATGATAGAATACGTTCTATATGTTTTTGATAGTATGCTATCTACCTATTCCAGGTATATTTCACATTCAGCAGTTAATTCATACTAAAAAGCTAATATCAAAACCAAGTTAGTTATTGCCCATGATTATAGGTGCATATACTATTCGCTGTCTATGAAGGTATTTCAGCCACTGCCGTGAATATACATTTTTCACTTAATTATCTATAGTAACTTTAGTCCATTCTTAATCTAATATAACTCATATCTCTGCTTGCTGACATTCAGGTGCATCTTCTATTTTTTTTTTTTTTTCTCTTTTTTATTTAGCTAAAGAACAGTATTTCATTCCAGGTAGGTCTTGCTCGGTGGTAGGACTAACTGCAGACACCCTTTCCTCACCTTATAAAATAGAGCTTCTAAAACTTTGATATGCATGCTTTTGAAAGTACAGTGGATATCCTATGGATAGATCGACTTATGAGTAGATCACTTGTAGCTGTTTCCTGAAAACCTGACCTTTGCATGCAGCTGCTGATGTTAAACATATATTATTAAACAACCATCCTTTTCTCTCTCCCTTTCACTTTGGCACATTATCTAAAATTTCTCACAGTAGCTAAAATGTTTGAACCTATGGCTTTCTACTTAAATCATTTTCTCTCCTTACATTTGTATATCTTATCTTTTAAGCTGTTTTTAAAATATAGCTTATCGAGCTGGTTTTAAAGACAGAGACCTTTCTGTTTTCAAAGAGCTAGTTCTACCTGAAATCAGTTTCAAATGCACAGAACTGTATTTTCAATCATGAGACTTACCTTTTTATAGGTTTTTTATACTAAGAAAGTGTACTTACTTCTGCTTCACTTTTTATACAAAAACAGCAGCTTTCTGCTGATTTATATACAGTTGCTTCTTATTTGTGACTTCACATTCTTACATATCCAGAATTATAGTCTAGCTTCACAAAAAGAATATTTGTGTTCATCATGAATGTATCAGAAGTTCAGGGACACTAAATGCCCTGAATAATTCAGGCAGATGAATAAAATGTTTCAAAGAAAAGTAATTGCATGTTTTACCACTAAAATGTTGACACCATCAACACTGATGATTCTAGAGCTAGCTCTTTAAAATATGTTTCTTTACTTATTTTTCCTTGCCTGCCAATTGTGTAAAATGCCTCTTCACTTGTTTGTTTTAAACCTTTATATAAAAATATATGTTAAATATTGATTGGACACTTTCACCATCTCTTGAGTATATCCTAAACTATATTTTAAGAGCTATAAATAAAAAGATATTTCTATAGTGTTAGTGTGCAAAACAATATTTTCTTAAAGAAGAACTCTGGGTTTGGTCTCTATTTTAAGGAGATATTTGTTGATTGCTATCATTTAATTATAATTGGAATAATTACATGAATTTAACAGATTTAGTTATATTACATATTTTGAGTTTCAATGATTAATAATAGTTTATATATTATACTGTCTGCATAACAGGTATCATGTTGAAAAGAACAGTTGATAGGCTTTAATTAGCAATTTTTAAAATTCATTCTTTTTACCCAGTTATTAAGTGGAAAGTCATCTGATAGCTATTACTTAACTGGAAAAAGCCATATTCTAAATACCAGACCACCTATAGAATAAAACATTAATATGATCTAAGTCCCCAAATTACAGCAGTTAATGTAATTGTTACCAATTATTCAAACTATTACATTTAAATATATCTTATTAAAATGTTAGAAATTACTATTTCCAATTCACCAAAGAATAAAAGTCAAGTTGTTTCCATAAGTTCTGATACAGTTTTTCCCTCTTATTGACAGCAACCAAATTGATTTTACAAAGTATCTTTTATATCAGATATCACGTCTGAACTTTAAATTTCTGATAATTCAATTTTCATTATTTAAAATAATAATTGTAAAGGCCAAGCCTCAGAAGGATTCTTTGGGCCTCCCTCCCTTTTTTTTACTCAAAATTTTAATTAAAATTTGAGCCTATCTAAAGAACCACCATAAAATAAGTATTATTGTCATTGCATTGAATACAGATTATTTGAAATGTAAGATAGCCAGTGCATCTATCACTTAGGCTTTGTTACCGGTATACGCTTATTTCACTTGGATTAAACTTTAAACCACAATACAACAGATCCTCAATAAATACTATGGCATTAATCGCCAGATGTAATGAATCTATTATATTCAGCATTGCAAACTTCATATGTGATTCCGATTCCATTTCCACTAAGTGACATTATTTATAAATTGGAAAGCATGTAAGCCACAACCTAAAGATTAATCCCAATGTGCTAATAATAGTCCTTTAGGATCTCTGTGATTAGTGTTTTATTCACTTTTACATGTGTGCTTGCATACTACCATTCTATAAGGCGTTCTAAATATTACAGTGATAATTCAAAAGGAAATCTGTCTGGCAGAGAGTTTATCTTTTAAAGGAATCAGCAAGAATTTAGTTTGTGTTATGCATCTTTTATGCCATTGATTTTCTTGTGAGACCACTGAGCTTCAAAAAATTATGATAAAATTTTACAAAGCATGACACTTTGCATCACACCGTGCTGTTTCCCTGTAATAGTAAAGAAAGAAGGAAGAGAGCTTAGTTATACCTATGGATATTAATCTTAATTGGGATTACTCTGTCTTTCTCTCCGTCTTGGTGATATTTACTTTGCAGGAATTCACCATTTTGGCTGTAAGTAAAAGTGTCTGATCTGAAACCTGTCCTCCCTTCTCAATCCTGATGTACCTTCTTCTAGTCTTGGTCTTTTGCGCCTTTCTTCAAGAAGAAACCACAGATCTTTTGAGCTTCTCTGTTGTCCTTGTAGCTCACCTTCCACTTCTTCCTGGATGTTGTTCCTGAGAGCTGTTGTTTCCGTTCTGCAGTTCTGAGGGACGGTGGAAGTGTCTTTCAGTATAGCCTCTTCTTTGTGTTTCCAGGAAACCTTCGGTAGTAATACTCTTACTATGGTCATAAACATTCTGCGGGAAGAATGCATGTCATGTAAACAGTATTACATTTCCAGAACGTCTGTAGCTTTTCTCCTGCTTCCTCTCATCTTTCCTCTTGGTCTTACCCTTGGCCTAGTGGTTGGTGTAGTGATAATGTAGCGAGATTTTCTGTTGTGCTTGATCTAACCATGTGGTTGCGAGGTATGAGTAAAACATGGTTCCGTCAAGCACCATGGAACGTCACGCAGCTTTCTACAGCATGGCAAGCTGCTGAGGCTTAAATCAGGATTGAACTTGTTTCTTTTTATAAAATCAAAATGAAAAAAAGAGGGCTTGTTAGGCATTTCTGAAGATTATGTGAGAGGGAGAGAATAACAAAAGTCCATAGAAAATTTAAAAACCTGAGTACACCTATTTGCCTTGAAAGCCCTAATTTATAATGACATATAGGAATATGGTTATTACTGGATACATTTTCAAATCTTGACTCAGAGAAAAAATAAACTTCTTAATTCATAGCCATTGTGTGATTAGCTGTGAAATAGGCTAGAATGGCTCAGAACTGGATCAGCAGAAAG
The DNA here is from genome assembly GCF_027409185.1 of Cynocephalus volans. Classification (NCBI taxonomy): domain Eukaryota; kingdom Metazoa; phylum Chordata; class Mammalia; order Dermoptera; family Cynocephalidae; genus Cynocephalus; species Cynocephalus volans. Next base: position 17,766,475 of record NC_084468.1, read on the forward strand.
TACAGCTGTGAAAAGCTCAACTTTATTAATGTTTTCCTGTCATGTGAATCTGGTTGCTCTTTTTTCCAGAAAATTCCAAGCCTTTATTTTAACCCTCTCCTGACATCCATTGACCAAAATTCCCCAAGTTGTCTCCCTGCTGCATAATCTATAGTTATCTTACTTTTTTCTTCCTACAAATAAATAAATATTCTCACCTTTAGACTCAGTCTCTCTTTTTTTGTTGTTGTTTTGGTTTGAATCTTCAATAGGTACAGAAGATTATCGATCAAAATTAAGTGGAGACTGCTTTGCAGATTTGGCTTGCCCTGAAAAGTGCCACTGTGAAGGGACGACAGTAGATTGCTCCAATCAAAAACTCAACAAAATCCCAGACCACATTCCCCAGTACACTGCAGAGCTGTAAGTTCATCTCCCAGCAAAATCCTGGTTGGGAGGGAAGGAATGAAAGCATCAAAGCATAGGAATTTTGTCTTGCCATTTTTCCCTCAATAATTCTATTAATGTTAATTAATATACATTACATTGGCATAACTCTTCTTTTTGTAAGAGTATGTTAGAGGCTGTCTTTATTTAACTTTCTAGCCAAAAAAAAAAAAAAATTACAGAAATTAATTTATCTCTCAAAATTCAGTTTGTACTTAATAATAGTAGTGTTTATATGGTCCTTATTTATTGAGTACAATTTAGGCCCAAACCCATTTCTAAGCAGTTAATAGATTTTTAACATATTTAATCCTTGCAAAAACCAAATAAAGTAATTTGAGCACCATCATTTTGAATTTTTGCTAATTATAAATCAGATCAGGCAGTTCTTTTGTGTCTCCATTACTACTTTGTTGACTCACAGGTGGAAGGATTCAGTTATTATCAAGTGTTAAAGTGCAAAGAATAGCTTTTTCTGAACAATGGATAACATAGCAGGAAAAGCTGAAAAGGCAGGGTATGGTTGGACTTGTATTTACAACCTAACGTAGGACCTTGCACATCCTAGGTGCTAAAATATGTTTGTTGAATCATTTGTAGATTCTATGCCCATGTATGGTTTGCTTTTACTGTCTTTATTTATAAAAGGAACACCTTTAATGTCAGTGTTCTAAAAATTCAAGAAGAACCTATTGAATTCTCATCATTTTCTGAACATCGTAGCAAAGTTTATGTATAGCACCATCTGGTATTTGTCATTTACTGCTTTGCAAAATTGGTTGTCTCTTTGCGTGTGTATAATCCTTTTGTCTTCAACTAGAACATAGCCCCTTGATGACAGGGATTGTGTGTAAGGGTTTATCTCCCACTGTGCCTATACTCATGCCTGTTACTCAATGAATTTTAATCAATTTGAATAATTAAAAATAAAGCAATGCCCCAAAGACTCACAGAAACTAACTACCTTGTGGTTATAAAGATGCTTTTTTATTCCCATTAGTTCATGAAGCTACTTCATAGCTCCAGAACTTTTAGAAATGTGTGGAAACCATGCAACAAAAGCCCTGAACTCTATTTTTTTTTTTGCATTCATATAGGGATATGTGCTTATTTCTGGTAGTTAACACTAGTTAACTTCCAATATAACTCTTTAAATAGGGTTCTTTGGCAATCAAGAATGTGGTAAGACCTAGCTTCTAATTTTGGCTTCAACAAAGTTTCGTGTGTGTGTGTGTTTTAAGAAATTAATAAGTTTTAAAATTTATATTTATAAAATCAGTACTAGGGAGAAAATATTTGCAAATCATGTATCTCTAAGGGACTTACACCTAGAATATAGAGGGAACTCTTACAATTCAACAGTAAATAGGTACATTGCAGATACCAAAGAAGATATACAAATGTCCAATAAACACATAAAAACTGCTCAACAACATTGGTCATTAGGGAAATGCAAATCAAAAAAAAAAAAATGAGATACCAATTCACACCCATGGGAATGGCTATAAGAACAAAAACAATAACAAGTGGGAGAAATTGAAATGCTCATAAATTTCTGGTTTGAATGTAAAATGGTGCAGTTCCTTTGGAAAACAGCTTGGCTATTCCTCAAAGAGTTAAACATAAATTTACCATGTGAACCAGCTATTTCACCCCATGTATATATTCAAAAGAATAGAAAACATAGATTCACACAAAAACTTGTACACCAACATCCATAGCAACATTATTTATAATAGTCAAAAAGTGGAAGAAACACAAATGTCCATCAACTGATAAATGGATAAACAAATGTGGTATGTCCATACAATGGAATATTTTTCAGTCATAAAAAAATATAATGAAGTGCTGAGATATGCTACAACAAGAATGAACCTTTAAAACATTATACAAAGTGAAGGAAGCCAGACACGAAAGGTGACATTTGTATGATTCTATTTATGTAAAATGTTCAGGATAGGAAAATCAATAGAGACAGAAAGTAAATTAGTGGTTGCCAAGGACTGATGAGGGTGAGGTGGGGAGCAGTGGGGGAGGAGCAATTTGAAGTGACTGGTAATGATTATTGAGGTTTCTTTCTGTGGTGGCAAAAATAGTCTGGAATTAGATAGCAAAGATGATTGCACAATTTTGTGAATATACTAAAAAGCACTGAATTGTTCAAGGGTATTTCAAAGAGTTCTTGGAATAATAGAATTAAAAGATAGTACAAATCTTTCCATGAACTTTTTGAAGTGCCCTCGTACACTTTAAAATGGTGAACTTTATGGTATGTGAATTGTATTTCAATCAAGCAGTAAATAAAAAAATTATGGAGCAAGTAGTTAGGAAACATGTCGGAAAATGCTTCTTGGAGGGAAATAGTGAAAAGTTTCAGGAACTTTGTTCTAGAGAGCTGATTTTGATTATTGGTTTTTCTTACTGTGTGCTTTATTTTGGTAATTAAAAATTGAGTGAAATGGAAAAAACACATTAGTACTTTCCAAAAATCTTCTGTGATATGTATACTGTATTTTGTTTTAGGGCTATCATTAAAAAAATGTTATGATTTAGTATGAGAAATAAAACTTAATCCCTTCTTAACCGTTGGTAATGAACTTTTCTGTTCTTTCTTTTTTTCCCAGGCGTCTTAATAATAATGATTTCACAGTGTTGGAAGCCACAGGGATCTTTAAGAAACTTCCTCAGTTACGTAAAATGTAAGTCATTTGTTTGATATCTTTTTACATTTCTTTAGTGATTTGTTGTGATTTTTTTTCATCCCCTTACAGTTTATTTAGATTTCTTTGGAAACTTCGAAAATGTAAAAAACCCAGAGAAATGTTCATGCAGTGACTACATTTGTCATGAATTTAGGGTAATCTCTGAGACACACTTCTCTATGTTTTCAGACAATACCAACACATTCTCTGTAGCAGAGCCATAGCGTCTTACTCTAACTCAGACAGCTGGTCTGTTGCATGGCCACAGCAGGAATCCAGCAATCTAAGCACATTAAAACGGGTTCAGTAATGTTTTGTAACTTCCTTTGCTATTCCCCAAACCATGTTGTTATTCTTCTTTGAGCACATTCATGTCAACTATTTGACTTTTTGCTTCATTAAACTTTCATTAGAAGATAGTCAAAATTAATGATTGGTAAACTGGCTCTATAGCTCATCTGTGTTACTCCATCTCCACAACTCATGTTTTAAAATAAGATCATAAGCTCAGCAGTTTCAGCAACACTCAGTCAGTGCTCCATGCCCCTGAGGAGGAGGAAGGGGGGGACAGGACAGAGGCCAAGAGTGAAAGGCCAGTGGAGCACCCCCCACAGGAGGAAAAGCTTTGCTCCGTGACACCTGCATGTTCCCATTCGTAACTGGCCACAGTCACACAGACTGTACGTGGCAGAGTAGACTGAACCTACTGCCTGTGCACTCGACCCCCGTATTATGCTGCCTCCCAAAAGGTTTATAATTTCTTAATTGTCCACCTTTTTTACTGATACTGAATGCAGGGGTTTTTTAGCTATAAGATAATTTTCAATGCAACACATATTTAGTATGTGCAATGGTCTGAGAGGAATAAAAAGATACATAAAGTCCATCCTTGATTTGGTGTCACTCCTGATCTTGGAGTGAGCACTGAGAAAGAGAAAGAAGGAGCCAAAGAAAGGTGTTACTTCCACTGGACTTCTTCCTCTCTGGGCAAGCATTGTAGTATTTGGTATACATAACACTGAAAGTTAAGTTGGTTGTTTCAACATAGTATTACATAGAAGCTTAACTGCAAATAAACCCATATTCAAATATATTTCTGATGCTATCTGAACACTAACACATTTCAGACCACCCTTCTTCTCCCTATCCAATTGCCTTCTTTTAGTTATCAATTCATTCAGCAGTTTTTATATGGGGCATTTCTTTGAAAAGTTTTGTTTTTAAGTTGTATGGAGGACATAAAGTTTTATATAACCCAATAGCTAACCTCAAGAATTTTATACTCATGAGGGCCCTTGCAGATCAGGCTGGTATATTTTACCATAGACATTCCCTCTTGGAATTATTTTCCCTTTGGCTTGATGGGATAGGGAAATGATGTCTTTTCAGAGCCCTGACGGTACTGGACACTGAAGAGCTTGGAGATTGTGGGAGACTTTGCTCAAGAGAGGAAAATGAGCAAACACGTTGTTTCAGTTCCCTCATTGTTAGAGAAGAATCGTTTCAAATCTTTGTTTCCACTATTTTTGTTTAGAAACTTTAGCAACAATAAGATCACAGATATTGAGGAGGGAGCATTTGAAGGAGCATCTGGTGTAAATGAAATACTTCTCACGAGTAATCGGTTGGAAAATGTTCGGCATAAAATGTTCAAGGGATTGGAAAGCCTCAAAACTTTGTAAGTATTCTTATTTGTCTTGCAGTTCTGTCACTCAACGATTGTAGTTGATTGTTCATTGTAATCCAGGGAGGAGGAGGCATCTGCTACCCTCCCCCACCCCACTCTGGATCTGGCTGCCCTGTCCCACTTCAAAATGGTCATTCTTTTTCCTTTTCCTGAAACACATTTATCTTATACTCCCTCTTGGCCCAGGGTCTCAAAGCTTCAGAGGCTACTCCAACCCCTGCGGAACAATACTCTAACAGTTTATCTGGAGAGCACCCTTGTCTCCCCCTGAAGGTCTTAGTGAAAAAGAGACACTGCCTGGTGGTACCTCTTTTACTCTCTGTTTCAAAGAAAACACACTGAGAGTTGTGTCCACTTGCTCAGTGGTAGGGAGGTTGGGAAAAAGAAATTCTATGTTTCCAAAAGGCCAAGGATGGTGGGCATGGGATTGAATAGTAAGTACAACACTTTTGTATTACTTAAATTTTCTATACTGCATATATTTTTTATTATCTCTAAAGTATATGTTATGTTTGACAAAAGCGATGGCCTAAAAATCGGAAGGAAGACAAATAAAACTTTAAGCCTTTGGAAGACATGAAGGAAACTATTTGTAACCAAGAAGCAGCCCTTGGTAATTGCAGTGTAGAGGTGCCTGAGCTGCGCTCTGTCCCCTAAACCTTCACCCCTGCCCTGTGCTGTCCCTGAGAGCCATGTACGACCAGGGGTCTGACAGCCAAGGGAATCCATTTCCAACAGATGCAGAGAGAGAGGCGCATTTCTCCAGCCAATGGGATCTGTTAATATCATACCAAGTTCAAATCTGACAAAAAATACCCTGAACAGAGAACGGAAGTGTGTTTCTTGGGCTTTGAAGGGATATCCTGGAACTTGACCATCCAGCAGAACCAGCCCCCGACCTGCCAATGGCTCCCACTGGCTACTTTGAAGCCACTTCAAAATTGTATGCAAATAGTCAGTCTTTTTATGGAAGAGATACTGAGGCGTGTGTAGAAGAAGGACAGAATACATATATGATAGACGGCTGTGTCTAACCTTCCCCCGATCGATCTCACATAACTCAGCAAAGCACAAATTCTGCAACAAGCAGAAGCCTCCCTTCTTAGACAGTAGTTGAGGGACTATTTCTTGTTACTGGAACCTTCTTGGCAAGGCAGTAATGTGGAATGAGAGGAGGAGAGAAGGCTGTGACTCTGCCTGTATTAGTCTCTCCCAGCTGCTGTAACAAGATACCCCAAGACTGGGTGGCTTGCACAACAGAAATTTATCTTCTCACTGTTCTGGGGGCTGGAAGTTCAAGATCAAGGTGCTGACTGGGTGGATTTTTGGTGAGGCCTGTCTTCTTGGCTTGTAAATGGCCCCTTCTCACCATGTCCTCACATGGTCTTTTCCCTGCATACTGGTGGAAAGAGAGAGAGGAAGGGAGCTCTCTGGTTTGTAAGGATGTAGTCCGTTCAGCATGAGGCCCCACCCTTATGACCTTGCTTAATTAACCTTAATTACCTCCTCAAAGTCTCTCTGTAAATACAATCACATTTAGGAGTTAGGGCTTCAATGTATGAATTTGGGAGGGACACTATTCAGTCCATAACACCACCCCAAGGAACTTATTAAAGTATATCTTCTGACTAGTTTCATTCACAGGACTCTCACTCAGAGGAGTTCTCTAAATTCAGCTTTCTCATTTCATTATATTTCTATCGATGTTTTTGTGCCACTTATGTTTTGCACCTGAGACAGACACCCGCTGGCTCTTTCCTTAATCCAATTGTGCCTCAATAAGCACAATAGAGCAGCTTAGAGCCAAGCTCGGGGTATTCAAAGTCCCAAAGTAGGTTTATCTGGACATACCTATTCTGTCTGCCATGTGGTAGCTTTCAACTTGGAACTGTGAAGATTTTGCCAGTACATCCCCATTCCCTCTAGGCTTCTTAACCCTTTAGGACTAGTAGACCACTTAGTAGTACATGTGCATATTTCAGCGAGTCTCTGAATCCCCTGACATTACAGGCGAAATTTGGTGCACATGTGTGCTTATGGATTATTCCAGCAACAGAGAGCAATGCTTTCTTTACCTCCTCCCAGGGGTCTATGACTCCAACAAGATTCATACCAAGCACTTTTTATTATTTATGACAACGGAAAGTGCTGATAGGAATTCTCTTCTGTTGTGCATTTGTTTCCTGACAAAAAGTCATGCCTGGAAAAGGGAGGCGACGTCATCCTTTCTTCTTATCTGTGATGAAGCAGAATGAGAAAGTTTGTGTCTTTATAGTAGAGCAATCTAGAATTTTAGAGGAATGCCTTGTTGTCCTTTTATTTTTGCCTCTCTTTTTTACATTTTGCAATATTCTAGTGAGATTGTCAACCCATGTTTAGAAAAATAAAGAAAAATAACTTTTCAGTAATTCTCAGAAAGATTTATGATAGCTATTCCTTTTTGCATGGAAGTTTTAGGAGCTTTTTATTCCTTCTCCAAGCCCCACAAATAAACAGTTTAGTAAGGAGTTGAGAGCTGAGCCAACCTTTGGCTGTGATGAGGAAATCACAACAGTGTTAACCCTGTTAGTTGCAATGACTAAAAAGAAAAAAACAAGGACAGCATTTTTTCAAGGTAAATCTATTTAAACTTCATTGTGGACAACTGAGATCTGTTATTCTTGCCTCTTTTTAAGTTTAAACTTAAGACAATGAACTAATTTTCATAAATAAAATAATTTATGCAAGCTTTATGGATTCTCCCCAGCCCAGGCTTGACATTGACTCAGAATCTAAGTCCTTGAGATACCCTTAGTTCTTTATCTGCAGTGGCTATTGATTCTTTTCTGCCTCCTTTCTGTTCAATCTCAAATGTAATACTACCCTGAATACACAAATCACAGGGCTCCAAAGACTCAGAGCTGTAGGTGAATTAGGACATTATGTAATCATGCAAACATAATTAGAGCATCAAAGGAAAACATTCTACCTTTATCATGGGATTGTAAATGCACGCAAAGCTCACCTTGCCTTTTGTAACGGAGTTTAATCATTGACAAATCTAAGCATTTTTTTCTTGTAGGATGTTTTCAGTGTATATTTGTAGCAATTCCTAATGGCAAGAGAACATTCAGAAAATAATAATGAATGCTATGTATTTGCAAAGAGGGATTATTTTGATCCTCAGATAGGCAAAATTGATTGCCTGATACTTTATCTCTGTAACAATGCCCTCTTTTTTCCCCTTAGGATGTTGAGAAGTAATCGAATAAGCTGTGTAGGGAACGACAGTTTCATAGGACTCAGTTCTGTGCGTTTGCTTTCTTTATATGATAATCAAATTACTACAGTTGCACCAGGGGCATTTGATACTCTCCATTCTTTATCTACTCTGTAAGTATGAAAAATAGTCTTTATGTATTATTTGAATTAGTGCGTTATATGTGTTATTTTTATTAACAGCATTTTAATGCATTTATTAGGCATTTTATAAAAATGTGAACAAGGATTTAGATATCAGAAAAGGACAAATTTGTTCATGTTAAACATTTTAACTTTTATAAAATATTCACTACTATATCTTACATTAAATTGTAAGAAACAATTACAGTATGTCGTTAGTCAATTATTTTTTGTAGTAATGTTTTTGTGATAATATTTTTGTAATAATGCTTTCGTAATAATTCTTTTTGTCGTAATGTAATGATGATATGGCTTAATTTCTAAATTTATTTTATTATAACTTGACAGTGCTACAAATAAGAGAATTGTTATAGAGTTTCCCCAGTGTTTTCACATTGGGATATTTTCAGTATAAGTATCATAAAATGATAGGGTATTTGATATGTTATATAATGATAGAGAATTGATAGGATATTGCCAACAAAGTATGCTCAAAAGAATCATTCGCAGTGACAAGCGATACATTAGGACCACCAGACCAACAATCAAAGCTGTTCGCTAGAGGGCATTTACTACAATATTAGCAAAATACTGAAGAAATGGGTTGAGCCTGTCCAAGAGGATATTTTATGTAGACAGCTTGAAAATAAAAAATATTTGTAGTTCTAGAGATAGAATTCAGAAAGTGTCAAAAAAGGGAAAAAAAAACAACTTCAAATAATGTATTTCAAGTCTCTTGTATGTCAGTACTTAAAAAGTAGTCATTGAAATTATTAGTTATTTAACTGATGTGATTTTCTGGTAATGGTGGCATGCAAATATACTAATTAACTCAATAGGAGGGGAATAAAGATGGAAAGAAAAAAAGCATTTGACATAGCTCAAGTCACTAAAGAAACAATGTGAGGGAAGCATCCATCCATCAGTATAGTACTTAATCCTCTTTCCACATAAAACGTGACATTTTACATATAGTGACTAATTTGTGCATATTAAAGATGGCATGTTTATAAATAATGGGATTGTCAGTAGATTTGTGCTGAAGTGGTAAGATGCCAAAAGTATTGAGATTTAAAGAAGTAAATTCATTTTTATAACTGGCATTTAATCAACTCAGCTGTCAGTTTAGATGGGAAACCTATTCTCTGGAGCAAATAAGAGATGGAAATCTTGAGATGACAAATTAATGAAATAGCTGTTGTCAGGTTAAACTCAGTAATGTAAGGTAATCAGCCTTCATCTTTATATTAAATTACTGCATTATCAGCACGAGGAAGTTTGACAGCAAGTCAGATTTCTGACAACTTTGAATTATTTCTAAATGAGATATCTATCTATCAGTATCCACTGCATAAACCCTAAATTGCTGCCTTTGCCGTATTTTTTGCTCAAAATTATTTAAAAAATTCTCTTATGTGAAAGTGTAATTGTTAATGTTCAAGTTCCAAACATAAATATGTTAGCAAAAGAATGCAACCTCTATGTTGTGTGTGATTGTGTGTGAATGAAAGGATGGGAGCAAAGAATAAGAAGGAATCATTCCAACAGAAATAGTGCAGAAAAATGGTAGAATGAGATTTTGAGAAGTAAGAAAATGAAACCTTGACTAAACGGTGCATTGTTTGCATGTGGCACTTAGAAACCTCTTGGCCAATCCATTTAATTGTAACTGCTACCTGGCTTGGTTGGGAGAGTGGCTCAGGAAGAAGAGAATTGTAACGGGAAATCCTCGATGTCAAAAACCATATTTCCTCAAAGAAATCCCCATCCAGGATGTGGCCATTCAGGACTTCACATGCGATGACGGTATGAAATCTTTGCCAAATCTTTGGACATCAGGTGTTCCCGTGACTGTTCTGATGCTGCTGTGCACAAGTGTACTGCTTATCATAGTTCCATTCAGCAAATAATGATTGTGTGTCTTTTGTTTTGTGGTGTTGTTCTGTTTTGCTGTTTTGTTTTGTTTTAGCAACAGGACGTTTATTGTGTGCCCTTCCACATTTGAGTCTACTTTATGTGAGTTTCTAAATATTTCAGAAGATTTTCTAGTTTCCATCTTGTGGTTGTACTATCTATATAGCTTAATTTTAACTTTTCTTTATTATCCTAGACATCTCTTTTAGTAACTACCATTTTCAAGTGAGAAAAGCAATTGCCTCATAAAATAGAAGTTCTAGTAAATCTGATAGAAATACTAGTTTTCATCTTTTAGTGCTCTTTTCATCATTACATTTGATTCTCATGAACGCTCTTTAAGGTAGGTCGAACAGGTTCTGTTATTATTGCTGGTGAACAGGGAGCTAATTTGAGCTCCATATTTTAAAATGAGGGACCCATGCAATTTTTGCTAAACATTTTAATCTGTCTGTTTATATCTCTTTATGTCTGTCTCCTTATAATTTCTCTGTTATTCAGTTTATACTTATATATTCTAATTAAAAGTATAATTTGTGTAAATAACTGAACAAATAAGCAGCTATTATCATTGTACTGGTAATAGAAATTGTAAACTATTTTCTGAAATTCCATCCTAGGCAGTCTGAAAACAATGCTATTTAGAACATATGGTATCAATTTGTAAGTTCTTAATGCCCTATGCATAAGTGATCACATGGTTCAAGACTCTTGTGTTTAAGTTCATTTAAAGGCATAAAATCCCTTTTAGCACCTTCAAAACCACAAATCTGGTTGTTGTTGTTTTTTTTCTTCTGTATTTCCTCTGGCAATTTAGGAAATGATGACAACAGTTGCTCCCCACTGTCTCGCTGCCCTACAGAATGTACTTGTTTGGATACTGTAGTCCGATGTAGCAACAAGGGCTTGAAGGTTTTGCCAAAAGGTATTCCAAGAGATGTCACAGAGTTGTAAGTAGAGCTTGTCTTTCCTTTTCCTTGACAATTAATATTTTACACACCAAGGGGAATGGACACCAACCAAAAATCTTTAGAATCCTGTTTGCAGATTACATTCTATGGCCATTAATTATTATCATGTAAAACTATAAACAAATAATACAAAAGCTAGTTCAGAAATCCTTGAGAATTGCTGGGTTCCTGCATATGTGTGTGTGTGTGTGTTTGTGTGTTTCACAGTAGGATCTCTCAGTGCCTTTATTATGCTAAGGAGTACTGTGGAACTCCAAGAGAGGATGGTAAAATACAAGGTGGCTCTCCCATTTGGTTGTCCTTATAACCCTTTCCTCATGGAGCATCTTGCAAGGTTATGTTCCATTGGATGCACTTTGGGAAATGCTGTATATTTAATGTATTTACAGCATTTAGGATATCCCATATGGTCAATTCCTCTTTACCTCTATTAGCCGTAGAAGAAATTTTCACCACATGGGATAAATAATATTCTGGGATATGGAGAAAACTGGCATAACCCTTGTCCTTAGAAAGGGATATTGCTTTTTTGGACTTGAATCAGAATCCTTTAGATCCTAAAGGATGTGGGACCAATTATCCCTGACATTTTCATAACTGATATTTTACCACAAATTGCATGGCCAATATACACATATCCAGACCTTCAGCGCTGCCCACACTCCCCTGACTACCTCACGGTGCATATGCAGAATGGAATAAATCAGAAAATAAGCTGCTAGAACCATGTTGAATGCATGCCCATTCATTCCATTCCTTTATCTCTAAACTAATGTACGGTGTGCAAATGCTTGATGTGAATCCAATTGAGTCAAGTTGCCTGTATTTATTTTTTGTGTATATGGAGCCATGGATCAATAATGATTTAAATCCAAATGTAATTCATGCAGATGTGTACCTGTAATTCCTGCAGATGCATGCAAAAATTCCAAATGAGCAGCTTTGATAAATTTTTGGCAGTGTGCAACATAGGTAATGAAGTTCAAAACGATGTCGCTTCAGTTTTCAGGGAACTTATTTTCAAATCATGTGCAGTTCTGTGGATCCTACTTTGGTCCTGAATGGAATGCTTACAGAAGGAAGGAATAATCTTAGCATGTGAGCACAGAATGTCCCTCTTAGATATGAACTGCTGTAAAGTGTTCAGTTTCTCTCTCACTACCAATCACAATTGTTAATTAACTGTAAGCACTGCTTTATATGTATGTGTAATTAAGTACTTAGTTCTTATTTTAATATGTTTTACCAGTATTTCAGAAGATCGTATGAGCCCCTTAATCCTCCCCTGTTGAGAGGCTAGATGACTATAGAGTATTCTGTATGCAAAGCATTGATTTCAGGAATACCCCAGTGGGGAGCTTAACAGTCAAGATCATCTTTGATGCTAAATCCCTCTTCTACCCTTTTAACTGGCCATGTCTTGGCCCTTTTACCCAATTCCCATGAAATAATTTTAAACATTCTTTAATTTCCTTATTAAGCAACATCAGAGAACCTGCTTGATTCATTTCCTGTCTATGCCATCTACATGTTTCTTCTGTCAGAAAATTGAGTTTTCAATCCATTTCACTACAAATAATTAAAAAGTACCCTTTTTTAAAAAGAAAATATGCTGTAGAGATAACAAAAATAGTTTTACCTCCCAGAGAGCTTATTCTTAGAATCGTACCAAGTCAGCAGGATCCTTCTTGCCAGTGACATATATGCATGTATTAGAAAAATTTCATATGTGCATTATATTAAATTATGAAAGAATTTGGCAAAAATAAGCATGTATTGGTGGACAAGTTTGAACAAATGGTATCCATTATTTTTAATCAGTTCCATATAACCCTCCCCTTAGATTGTTTAACATATACACATTCATAGAACACATTCTGAATCTTTTTTGGCCTTCCACTACGGTGTTTTCTGCAAAAGAGGGAGAGTGCTGCAGTACATGGGGTGATGCTTCCCTCTAGTGGTACCAAGAAAAACTTAGCAAGAGGGAAGAAAGGCAGAGGAGTCAAAGGAAAAATAGTGTCAGAAATTTGAGTTGTCGTAAGGAGTCATAACGTATGCCCAACTCTTAATCAAGTATTTATTACGTACTTTGACAACTTGTGCCTTTTGTATAACTGTTTTCATTTGGAAATATTAGAAATAGATTATTTTCTTAGGCAACTTCTCAACTAGTTCTGTATCCAGCAAAAATACAAATTTCAACCTGGAATCTCAAGATTGGCCGCAACACTGGGGTAGAAAGGGCCACACATTCAATGTGCCGGAATTGTTTGTGGACACATCTATAGCCAGATGGCCCAAGTTGCTGAAAGACATTTGTGCTCTTGACCATCTATATTCTGGGAAAGAAAAGCCTTGGGAGGAGATGAGATTTATTTTTTTGTGACATCACGGATATAACTTCAAGCATTCATTTATTTTTGTGTCTTGCAATTAGCCTAAAACCTATCTTTCTTTATTATTCTTGTGACTCTAATAAGAAAGTGAAAATTTACTTATATGTAGTTATTTATTACTTTTACATATATATGCTGTATTTGTGCACTTGATAAACATTGTGGTATTCTGTGAAACTTCCTAAATTATCATCACCAAACAGATATATAGTGATAAAAACTATTTTTAAATTTAAACCTAATTATTTTCAAATCCCCAAATACTTCCCTAAAACTGTCCATTGTTATTTACAAGTGTATTGATATACATGAAGGCAATGAAGAGTGGTCTTGACCATAGCAGCAAGGTTTTTCTCAATAGTTAATGAATTTCATGATATTGTCTCCAACCAAGTACAAGCAAACTGAGGGCTGACTAAAAATATGGTTCATCGAGTGAACTTTCTCGCTTATACACAAATGGCTAGATGTTTGCCTTCCCTTGTTAAATAAACCATGAAGAACTGGACTCACCAGTCTTTCCTTGGTTTTATAATTTAGCCTAAGTGATCCACAAAGAATTCTGCTGGGTTGGACAACTGTGTGTGTGTTTTTTTGTTTGTTTGTTTTTCTTTACTTCTCCTAAATAACAGCTGGGAACATGACTTCTTAAAGCAAAAATTGCCAAGTGGTTCCTTGCCTCAGTTAAAGTGAAATATTGTTCACTTGTTTTATGATATGCCACTGTTATTTTTATAAGAAGCTAATATTGTTTCCTTTTGTTTAGGTATCTGGATGGGAACCAATTTACACTGGTTCCCAAGGAACTCTCTAACTACAAACATTTAACACTTATGTGAGTCATATTTTGCATTTTTTCCATCTTTGACTTATTCTGTTTCATAAAAATGGGGATGGCAAGGGGCAGAAGACTTAGTGAAGCTTTCAGATAATATAAATCATTTACAGTGAGATGGTTCCTTCCTCGCTCACAGTGGTTCTGGGTCACTAGCTACATCTTCATTGAATATCAATCAGGCAAAGGAATGTCTTAGGAAAAGGTCTTCCTCTGTTCAAAGAAGCACAAATACGATAAAGTCTGAGTAGTCAGAGAATTACTGAACCGCAGCAAAACTGGGTACTTGTATTGATAATAAATATGGGCTATATTATGACAAGCCAAGGAAAGCAAGATAGAAAACAATGTCTGTATTTTTGACTTTAAGCAAAAAATGGTAGATAGTGATAACTTTACTTGAAAATATATTATAAATTTTGTTTCCTAGGTTTGCGTTTCTTACCTAAAGCATTATTAAGTATATTCAGGGCTTATGGTATTAAAATTTATTTTATAAAATCCATATATATCTATACAGTATTTAAGTATACTTGACAAACATACTGACATTCTGAATATAAATTTTAAAATACTAAAAAGTTTTTTAGTTTGGTTTGATGTCCTCATAATATAACATCTCCTTTGTTCATTAATGAAAACAATTCTTGACTATCTTTAGGTTGTAAATACAAGAAGATATTTAAAGAAGATATTTAAATGTATAAACATTTTGCTCTAGATATATACACAATATTTAAAAATGGATAGAATCTTGTTACATATATCACACTTTTAGAGTAGCCTTGTTGATAATTGATAAAACTTTCAGGACACATATAACAGCAAATAGGTAAAGATAGTAGATGTTGATGGAGAATACCTTATCATTAATTTAAGTCTGTCTGATTTTAGAGTAAATATGGCTAGCTTAGAAGGCAGAGTGCTAGTGTTCCTTGAATAAGAAGGTTTATTTCTAATTAGCGAATTCCAGAATCCTAGGTAATAGAAAATGTTGCACGTCCTAGTGTAAACTTTATCTATGCACATTGAGGCTAGCTGAAATGCTGTTGATTTTCAGTTTTCCTTAAAAGTATGGGAAAATCAAACACTTTATAGAAAGTGTATAGGACTATTTAAATGACATATGATTTAATTACAGAAAAATAAATATCCTTTAAGATGTCTTGTTCTGCCTCTAGTTTTTCCTTTTTAGCAGCAAGAACTGATTACGTATATTTTGTTCTGTTAAATAAACCATTAAATTGCAGCAATTTCCATAGGGTCACTTTAGCAGATTTGGGCCATTTGTGGGACAGCGTGTGATTATTTAAAACCGGTTAGAGATGAAAAATGAGAATTTGTGGATCCAGAAATGGTTTTAGCAGTGACTCATTATACAACTCTAGGCAAGTAACTTCTAAGATAGGTACATTTATTTTAAAAATTTAAGTATAGCACTTCAGCTAAAACAATTGAATATAAAGCTCCTATAAGATTCCTACCATTTTCATAATTGTATGGAACTATTTTATGGATATTTTGATATTTTAGTAAAAAATGAATTATCCTCAGTTTTTCTGAATCTTCCATTTATTCATATATTTTGCATTTTACTTCAGAAAATAATTAGTGAATATATATAGTAATTATATATAGTGAATATATATATTGCTGAATACAAATATTAGTAAATATACATATTATTATATATATGTGCATGTGTATATAAAACAAGAATAAAATCAAGTTCATGGAATATAAATTACAACCCATAGTATAAACTACACTTATTAATAGCCATTTATTATTGGTAAAAATTCAACATTGCTTTTGTTTACTTGTCATTATTAAACAAATATTTATTGAGGACTTACTGAGTGCCAACAACTCTGCCAAAGGCAGAGCACAAGTGTTTTTAATAGTGGTATTTTGAATGTAATTAAATCAGGGGTTCATTTAGTTATCAAATTTGAGTGTGTGTGTCAGTGAACATAAAGAGGATGAAGTATGTATATCAGATGGGACTTTCAAAATAAAGGTTTATTTCTCACCCACAAAATGTGTGGTGAGGAGCTTCCTCTTTTTGGAACATCCCTCATCTGTGGAGGTGGGAGCAGAGAGATGTGGGAAGGTGAGCCTGCTCTAGAACTTTCGCTCTGAAGCAAGACCAGCCACTGGTGCCCACGCTTCACTGGCTAATACAAGGCTTATGGTCACTCCTAATTTCAACAGGGCGGGGTGTGAATGATTATGAGTGGCACTGCAATCTACCCCAGAGGGTAATCCAGTATTGTGTTACTTTCGAATAATAGCTGAGCGCTAATAATACTGCTATGACTATGAATAAGAGCTTTCTCTTTCCAAAAATCACTCATGTTTCCGTTTCTGTGGTTATTAGTAAATTCCATTTCTTTCTTTTTCTCTTTTAGAGACTTAAGTAACAACAGAATAAGCACCCTTTCTAATCAGAGCTTCAGCAACATGACCCAGCTCCTCACCTTGTGAGTTTGGAAGTGTGGTACTGTGTATTCATTACTTAATTGCACAGCATGCATTTTCTAGACACTGGACTTTCCTAGTGCCCTCAAGGAATGTTTCTATTGGGAGAAACAGATAAAATCTTGATTAGTGAACAAATACAGATATTACAAAAAGAAAGGAAGAATAATTTTTGTTTGTGGTGGAGTTAGGGGAGATAGACTTCTAGGCAAAGACACCTTAGAGAAGGGATAGTTAAGTCCCCAGCATCAGGTAAGCGTGGGCAGAGGGAAGTGTTCTAGGTTGTATTTAGGAAATAAATATCTTGTATTAGAAAGACAACACAAAGATGAAAAATATATATTATGTGTAAATATTCTCAATGTATAAGATGCTCAAATAACCCAGTTTTTAACTGCTTTATTTTAAAACTGACATTTGGCCATTTCCGGGTTCCTGAATAAAACAAATTGGCATATGTATGCTTTCAGAATTCTTAGTTACAACCGTCTGAGATGTATTCCTCCTCGAACCTTTGATGGATTGAAGTCTCTTCGATTACTGTAAGCATCTTATGTTAAGTAAAATACCTCTTTTCTCAGGGATCTGAATTTGGGTTGTGTTTTTAATGATTTAACTGCTTTGTGGATTCTTGGCTATTTTAGTATATATGCATTAGGATTTAGTATAAATTTGGAAATAGGAAAATCATTTCTTACTGTAGGCTTTGATTTAGATAACATACCTCTCTTTTGCATTGCTTGCTGTTGTAGTCATTTAATTGATTATAGATCACATTAAGATGTATTCATTATGTAGCTCCAATTAATTTTGAAAGATAAGAAAATTTAATTTCTTTAGAAATTACTTAATACATGAATAATTTTTAACTACAAAATGTACTTAAAACTATGTGAAATAAAACATGATCCTCAATCCCACTCCCCAACCCCAGTATTAACAGTTAGAAGAGTTTGATGTGCTCTTCTGTATTTTTTTGTATGCTTTTGTTTTTATATCCTAATATATGCATGCCTGTGACTGAATACCTGGATTTTTCACTCTTTTCTTTTTTTTATAATAGGATGTTTTGTTGTTCTACCACTATCTATTTTTATTTAACATATGCTTTAGAATATTTTCATTATATAAATATTACTTAACTGTTTAACTGGTGCAGAGTATTCCATAGGTTGAAGGAACTATTACTTATTTAATCACACTCATCTTTATTATCATTTGGTTTAATTATAAATTTTTATTATTCTATATAGTGTTCTAGTGAGCAACCTATACATTAATCTTGATGCAAATGTGCTAGCATTTTAGTAATGATTTACAGTGGTGAGGTATTTGCAAGTATATTGGAAAGATACCAAAAGTAATTGTCAAGTTGTCTCCCAAACAAGATTTTGTCAATTTACAAATTTATTTTTTCACCAACTGTTTAGTAAGATTACCTTTTTCAAAGCATTCCTGAAAACACTGAATATTATTAATCCTTTTATTTTTGTTCGTATTACTTATTAAAAATTATTTTCCGTTCCAGTTTTAATTTGCATTTCCAATTACTAAAGCATTTTAGTATATATTATTAATTGAGCACTTGTGCTTCTTATTCTAATGAGCCTGATCAGATCATTTCCCATTTTCTATTAGATTAAATATCTTTATGCACCTACAACTTTACCTTCTGTTTCCAGGTCTTATGTAAAGGAACTAATCTTTACACTTTATATATTACAAATATTTCCCATTCTGTTTCTTGTATGGAATATTTTATCAGATGGTTACATTTTATGTTGTCAAATTTTTTTCACTCTTTCTCTTTTTTGTTTCTGGGTTTTGTATTGTGCTTTTGAAAGCTTTCCCTATCTCATTTTTATAAAAAGGAGCTCTTCTGTATTTTTACTACATTTTTAGTATTATTTTTATATTAAACTCTTCAATCTGGAATTTATTTTATGCGTATGACGTGAGATAGGAACTTTTTGCTTTGCCAAATATATTTCCAGTGTATCAAGACTATTTACTGCATAGACCTTCTTTTCTGCCCTGAGTTAAAAAGCTTATTATAAACTAAAGTTTTGCGCAGGCATGGGGATTTTTCCGAATTCTCTGAAATAATAGGGAATTTAATTTTGCTTTTTCTTTTTTTTTAGTTCTCTACATGGAAATGACATTTCCGTTGTCCCTGAAGGTGCTTTCAATGATCTTTCAGCATTATCACACCTGTGAGTACCCAGTTCATGAATGTGGGTTTAGGGTCAAACTCTCCCTAATAAGAGAGTTTGAAACAGTCCTCTGCCACTTCTTTTATTGAAACATCATAAGATGTGATCGGATTCATCTTTAAAGAACACGTAAAGATTTTCATTCTTGATATGATGCCCTCTACCAGATAGCTTTAATTTACCCTTCTGACTCTCATTGTCCATTAATTGAGTTCTGTTTGATTAGCTAAAAGTGTCTCTTCTATAGACACGGCTCCCCACCCTTACTAGCCTTTGCCTTTTTTTCTTATTGTTCTCTGATTCTGGAATATCAGCTCTCCTTCAGTTCAGTCTGTCCCAACCCTCCAGGTCACCTCCCAAGTATCACCTCCTCCATGAAGCCTCTCCTGACTTGCTCAAACTGTATTTATTTATTTAGCAAATATTACTCTTCATCAGTGATGGCACCATGAAAACTAAATTCAACATGGTTCAAGATTTCATGGTCTGGTAGTGGGGAACAACCAAATCTTCATATTGGGTGAAATGTTTTTCCTTTACGTCTCCTCTCATAGCTGCCTTTTCATACCTCTCCATTTCTCGGAAGTACAATGAAACAATGAAAAAAATATGAGATAATTAGGGTCCAAAAAACTTGTTTAGGTTGAACTCCATTTTTCCATGATTGCTAGGTGTAATGAAGACCACGGCAAACCCAGAAGGAGGTTCTAAGATCCAAAACCTTCTCAAGCGAATCTGAGTTTGGTGCCAGCTGGTGCAGCAATCTGCTTTAGCCCAAATATCAATGTCAGTTGGGCCCCAGTTCCCTAGGAGAGGTTTTCTGCCATATTCCCTCCTGGCTTTGCATTCCCCTCCAAAACCCACAAACTCCAAGAAGATAAGAAGTTTAGAAATTGAGAAAGAGGGATTGAGATAGGAGAACAGAATCCAATAGTCAATCATGTCACATCTGAATTTGCTATATGGGAACTGGGTTATTAATGTGGGTTTCTGTACATCCATCTTTCAGACTGTTATGTGCCTCCCATTAACATTCCTTCAACTAAACTGCTAGATCCCAGGAGACACGACCTCTAATTTTTCATCTTTGAGCCCCAGCACCTACTTCTAAGTTGACATTAAGGCCACATTTAACGAACTCCATGGCTGCCATTTGCATGAGATACAATATGAATGAAGCCCTAGTTCAGGTGCAGAACTGCAGTGCTGTCTGGCAGAGAATGCAGCATGAAGGAAGAGGTGGCCATTCTGCTAGTGTCAGGGTCCCATGAAAAGGCTGCACAGAAAAGGCTGCACAGGAAGGATGCTGCTTTAGCTGAGCAGAACTTTCCTTTATGTGAGCAGTCCCCCTCCCCCAACAATGAGAGCAATTTGAATCTTGTCTTGTTACCTGTTCTGCCTTGTATTTTATTTATGCATTTGTCTTTTACTCCCTAGATCATAAGGAGCTTTGCTTCATTCACTTTTTTTTACTTCCTCTCCTGTCATAGTATAAACTTAGCAAATGTCAGTAGTGGTGAGATCAGATGACTCAAAAACATTATTTTGCCCATGTTTAACTTGGAAGAGTTTGAATCTGACATACATGTGAGCATAACATTCACTACATTTCAATTCTTGGATAAAGTTGGGCATTAAAACTGCTACAATAGAAAGTGTTATAATTTTACAAGTAAACCATCCATTTTGATGATTTCCTAAAAAAGAATAAGATTAATTATGCTAAGACTGTAGATACAGAAGTATTACTAATCAGAAGCTAATTATAAATCAGAGTTAATCAACTTTAAGTGCTACTTTATGCACTACTACTTATGCCCAAGCTTGGCAAGTTTATGAACCCACTGGTTAACTTCTCTGCTCTCAGTTTCTTAATCTGTAATAATGTTGACCTCAGAGTTACTGTTTAAGAGTAAAATGAGGGAATTCATGTAGATGGCTTAGCCCAGCTGCTGCTTATAGTAATGGTGCAATAAATGTTAACTATTATCTTGATTACTGTCCTATCAGTACTACAGCTTATGTGAGTAGGAACCAAAGTTCTAAAGTGAAAGACTAGCATTATGCATCTTCAGTATTTTGTGCCCTTTCTTATCTCTGTGCCTTTGTACTTACTGATCTTTTACCTGAAACATCCTTCCCAACCTTGTTCATCTACTTAACTATCCTTAGACTCTCTTAACCACCAGTCCCCCAAGAAAAGTTATTCTATTTTTTCACAGTCGTCTTGTAAATACTTCTCCTAAGCAATGAAAGTTATTTGCATCTGTGAGTATATGCCAATCTCCTCCTGACAGGAGTTCTTTGAAGTTAAGAATAATGCATTAAAAATATTATGAGTTAAGAATATATTTGGGTCCTTAGAACCTTGCATAGTGATTGAGTTCTCAGTAAATAATTGGTGAATGAAGGAAGTGTTAATCTGCACTTAAGTGTGCTGACACCCAATATAAACCTGTTTCCGCAAATATAAGGAGACCTCGTGATGCACAGATAACTGTTAACACTAGTGACAACTCACTGAATCCCAGCTGCACATTAGGTCAGGAAAATGGGGAATCCCCAATGTCTCTATTTTCTTCTCAATTGTTATCCTCAATAAACCTATAGTGATTTTCTACTGAGCATCACTGTGAATTCTGTTCCCTTAGGAAATAACAGTACTTCCATATTTGTGTGTGTGTGTGTGTGTGTGTGTGTGTGTGTGTGTGTGTGTGTGTGTGTGTGTGATTTTGTGGTGGTGTTTTTCCAGAGCAATTGGAGCCAACCCTCTTTACTGTGATTGTAACATGCAATGGTTATCCGACTGGGTAAAGTCAGAATATAAGGAACCTGGAATTGCTCGTTGTGCTGGTCCTGGAGAAATGGCAGATAAACTGTTACTCACAACTCCTTCCAAAAAATTTACATGTCAAGGTATGGTATTTAATTATTTGTACTTCTTTTTTTAAAAAAATCACTATATTAATTAAAGAAGAGAAAGACAGTCATTTTGCCACTAAATTTCAAAGGTGTAGTTGAAAATCCCAGTAAGTACTTAATTACTTGGTCCACTTGTGCTTGGACAAGACAGAGCAGTTACCTGAGGTGCCGTGCAAAGGACTAGGCTTTTCAAATAAATATCAGAAAAAGTCCACTGGAAATGACTAAGTGTTCTTGAAAATGTACGAAGAAATGCAGAGTACATGGTCTCTGGAAATTCCTTTCATAGCTTCTAACAATTAAAATGTTTTGCTTTTGCTTTATCCGAACATGTGCCCTGTTCCTAGGGCTGCCAGGGCCCTGTGGCTTCCTGATACCAGGTAAGGAGAAAAGGGTCCTCCCAAGTGTATAGCCCAGACCTTCTGACTTGCCTCCCGTGCTGCAGACTTCCTGTGTTGGTGTTCCTGTTTCTTGCGTGTTTTTTTTTCCCTTTCTTTTCCCTTTGTCTTATGTATTTGTGAATTCAACATAGCATCTCAACAACAAATATTATTCTCTTCTCTTGTTACAAGAGTAATACATGCCCAATATAGAAAATCTATATAAGGAAATATAAACAATAGGAAACATCTTATTTCTGCAAGAAGAAATAAAATTAATCATCAATCACAATACCTAAATCTAACCACTAGTATTAAACTTGTTTTGTATATCTTTTCACTTTTGGTAGTCAAATATATGGATGTAGGTTTCTTACACAAAAATGGGTAAAAGGTTACCTTTCTTAAATTGTAGATGTTTCAAGAGGGCCACTCATAATTATTATAATGGAAGACAGAAATTCTTGAAAATTCTAAATGTATAATCAGAAAAAGTTGATGAAAAATGTTTTATGTGTAAAATTAAATCTTAGGTATTGTGGAGCATAGAGGTTTATGGTATGGTCTTATCTTCCAACACTGCCTTCCAGCAGAAAAAAATATTTTAATATTTGAAAATCTATGTAGGAAAATACATATTTAGGGCAGTAATACTGTGCAGTAGGTTACAGTATGAGCTCTGAATCCCACTCTGGTTGGGGCTAAATCCCACCTTTACTTTTTAGTAGTAAGATAATCTTAGTTTAATCACTTAACCAGTCTGTGCCTCAGTTTTCTTATTTGTAACTAAAGATGCTGATAGTACCAATCTGAAAGGGTTGTATTAAGATTATATGACAATATATGTAAAACACGCTGCTGCACACACGGTAACATTCAATATAGGTGAGCTGCTAATTGCATTGTTATAGCATTTGAAAACACCAAAAAAAAGATGATGTGAGACACTGTGATTTATTAATAAAAAAGGAATTTTCAAAAACTGTATACATCCCAAACATTTTTAGGTTGGTATCTAATGTTTTGTTTCATAGCTGTAAATGTTTGCAAAAGATGGAATTTGCAGCACACTGAAAATATTAACATTTTAAAACAAAACTCGTCTATTATTGTTTTAAATATATTTGGTGGAATCTAAATACAGCAGCTAATTTTAAAAGAGACAAAAGCAAGATTCTCCTTGATGCATTACATTGTTCTCTCTTCTTGAGCTTCTATTTTTTCTCCTTAAATTCTTATTTCCAGTACCTCAAAGAATTCTATTATTCTTTGCTACAAAAAATGTATATAATTGGTATTTTTAAAAATGTCTTGCCACCAAAATTCTGTACAATTTAATATTTTTCTCTGAATTGAATTATTGCCATTAATTCTAGTGCATCATTGATTGAAATAGTGTAATTGTTTACCTATATTTTAATATTTTACTGAAAATAAGATTTTATTGCAATGCCTCTCTGGGATTATGTGCATTGGTTACAAGAACTTTTGCAAATAACTGATATTTTAAATCATTCTTTTGTTATCTGAGATGTTTCCTTGGGGCATGCCCATTGGTAAGTTTCTGATAGACTGAGAGGTATACCATTCTCATAAAATGGGGGAGAGATGACTGTCAAAGGGAACATAAAGAAGGTAAACTGGCATAAAACTTGTTCTTAGGCATGGTGTCAGGAAGATTAAATGGGAAGTTGAGAAGCTGCAAACTGATTCTCTTACACCCCTCTGTATCCAGGGATCCATTTTGAAGAATGCTGGTGTTTTGTTCATTTTTTTTCTATTGAAACAAAATTGATTATATGTATTTATAGGGTACCATGTTGAATATCAATACCTGTGTGCAATATGTGATGCTGAAATCAGGATAATTAGTATATTCAGCATTACACAATATAATCATTTTTTGTGGCCCTTTACCAATTTCTCACTAACCTCCCCCTCTTCCCACCTCTAGTCACTTCAGTTCTGTTCTCTCCTTTTGAAAGTTCAGTGTATTATTGTGATTGTTGTGTCTTTCTGTGCCTGGTTTATTTCACTTAACATAATTTTCTCTAAGTTCATCCATGCTACTATGAATGGCAGAATTTCATTCTTTTTTATGGCATAGTATTCCATTATGTATCCGTGACACAAAACTTATCCAGTCATCCATCGATAGACATTTATGTTGGTTCCAAAACTTAGCTGTTGTAAACAGAGCTGTGATAAACGTGGGAGTGCAGGTATCCCTTCAACATGATTTCCATTTCTTTGGGTACATACCCAGCAGTGGAATTGCTGGATCATGTGGAAGTTCTATGTGTAGTTGTTTGAAGAAATTCCATACCATTTTCTATAATGGCTGCACTAACTTACAGTCCCACCAACAGCATAGGAGGATTCCCCTTTCTCCACATCTTCTCCAGCATTTGTTATTCTCTGTCTTTTTGATAATAGCCAGTCTAACTGGACTGAGATGTTATCTCATTGTGGTTTTGATTTGCATTTCCCTGATACATAGTGATGTTGAGTATTTTTTCATGTGTGTGTTAGCCATTTGTATACTTTCTTTTTTGAAATGGCTGTTTATTCCTTTGCACATTTTTTAATTGGGTTACTTGGATTTTTACTGTTAAGTTGTTTAATTTCCTTGTGTATTCTGGATATAAATCCTTGTCAGAAGCATGGTTTGCAGATAATTTCTCCCATTGTGTAGGGTGTCTTTTCACTTTATTTTGCTGTGCAGGAGGTTTTTAGTTTGATATGCTATTATTTGTTTATTTTTTCTTTTTTGCCTGTACTGTTGTGGTCATATTCATAATGTCTTTACCCAGTCCTAGTTCCTGAAGTGTTTTCCCTATGTTTTCTTTTAAAAGTTTTATTGTTTCAGGTATCATACTAAGGTTTTTAATCCATTTTGGGTTGATGTTGGTATATGGCAAGAGGTAGGAGTCTAGTTTCATTCTTCTACATATTGATGTCCACTTGTCCCAGCACCATTTATTGAAGAGGTAGTCTCTTCCACAATGTATGTTCTTGATGACTTTGTGAAATATCAGTTGGCTGTAAGTTTGTGGATTGATTTCTGGGTTCTCTATTCTGTTCCATTGATGTGTGTGTCTTTTATTATACAAGTACCATGCTGTTTTTGTTACTATAGCTTTGTAGTATAATTTGAGGTCAGGTAGTATAATGCCTCTGGCTTTATTTATTTATTTATTTGTTTATTGCTCAGGATTGCTTTGGCTATTTGGGATATTTTGTTGTTCCACATGAATTTTAGGATTTTTTTTCCATTTCTGTGAAGAATATCATTGGTATTTTGATGGGAATTGTATTAAATTTATAAATTGCTGTGGGTAGTATGAACATTTTCACAATGTTGATTCTTCACACAAAGAGCATGAAATGTCTTTCCATCTTTCTGTGTCCTCTTTACTTTCTTTCAGCAGTGATTTGCAGTTCTCATTGTAGAGATCTTTCACATTCTTGGTTAAATTTAATGCTAGGTATTTTACTTTTGGTGACTATTACAAATGGGATTGCTTTCTTGATTTCTTTTTCTGCTAGTTCATTGCTGGAGTATAAAAACACCACTGAATTATGCATGCTGACTTTGTATCCTGCAACTTTACTGAAATCATTTATCAACTCTGAAGTTTTTTGCTCGAGTCTTTAGATATTTCTATATGTAGGATCATGTCATTTGCAAACAGGGACAATTTGACTTCATCTTTTCAAATATGGATGCCCTTTGTTTCTTTCTCTTGCCTTATTATTCTGGCTAGTACTTCCAATACTACGTTAAATAGGAGTGGCTAGAGTGGGCATCCTTGTCTTGTTCCTTTTCTTCAGGGAAAGTCTTTCAGGTTTCCCATTTAGGGTGATATATCAATGGGTTTGTTGTGTATGGCTTTTATTGTGTTGAGATAATTTCCTTCTCTGCCTAATTTTCTGAGTGTCTTTATCATGAAGGGACGTTGAATTTTGTCAAATGCTTTTTCTGCATCTCATAAGATAATAGTATGTTTTCTGTCCTTGATTTTGTTGATGTTGTGTATCACATTTACTCACGTGCATATATTGAAGCATCCTTGCATCCCTGGGATTAATCCCACTTGATCATGGTGTATAATTTTATTTGACGTGTTGCTATATTCTGTTTGCTAATATTTTGTTGAGGATTTTTGTGTCTATGTTCATAAGAGATATTGGCCTGTAGTTTTCTTTTTTTGTTGTATGTTTGTCTGGTTTGGGTATCAGGGTGATGGTACCCACATAGAATGAGTTTGATAGAAAGGCCTCTGTTTCAATTTTTTAGAATAGTTTGAAGAGAATTAGTATTCCTCTTTAAAGGTTTGGTAGAATTTAGCAGTAATGCCATTTATTCCTAGGCTTTTCTTTGTTTGAAATCTACTGATTATTCCTTCAATATCATTGCTAGTTATTAATCTGATCAAGTTTCCGATTTTGTTTTGGTTCAGTCTTGATAGTTTGTATGTGTCCAGAGATTTATCCATTTCCTCCAGGTTTTCAAATTTGTCAGCATACAGTTGTTTATAATGGTCTCTAATCATTCTTTTTATTTCCGTAGTATCAGTTATAATGTCTCCTATATTATTTCTGTTTTTTTGTTATTTAGGCCTTCTCTCTTCTTTTCTTAGTTAGCCTAGCTAATGGTTTGTCTATTTTGTGTATCATCTCAAAAAAAGCAACTTTTTGTTTCATTGACATTTTGTTTTATTGTGGTGTCTCTATTTCATTTTGTTCTGTTCTAATCTTAATTATTTCCTTCTATCTACTAATTTGGGGATTGTATTGTTCTTGTTTTTCTAGTTCTTTGAGGTGTAGCATTAGGTTGTTTATTTGAAATCTTTTAATGTAAGCATTTACTGCAATAAACTTCCCTCTTAGGACTGCTTTTGTGGTATCCCACAGGTTTTGGTGTGATGTCTTTATTATCATTAGTTTTAAGAAATCTTTTGATTTCCTGTATAATTTCTTCTTGGACCCACATGTTGTTCAGGAGCATATTGCTTAATTTCCATATTTTTGTATAGTTTCCAGAGTTTCCCTTGTTATTGATTTCTAGTTTTAATCTACTTGAAGTGATTTCAGTTTCTTTGAATTTGTTGAGACTTGATTTATGATCTAACTTGTGGTCTGTCCTAGGTAATGTTCCATGTGCTGATCAGAAGAATGGATATTCTGTAGTAGTTGGATGAAAAGTTCTGTAAATATCTGCCAAGTCCAATTAGTCTAAAGTGTCATTTAAATCTTTTGCTTCAGGCCGACGCCGTGACTCACTCAGGAGAGTGCAGCGCTGGGAGCGCAGCAGCACTCCTGCCGCGGGTTCGGATCCTATATAGGGATGTCCGGTTCACTCACTGACTGAGCGCGGTCACAAAAAAGGACAAAAAAAAGAAAAAAAAATCTTGTGCTTCTCGTTGATTTATTGCCTAGATGATCTGTCCAATGTTGAGAGAGGTGTGTTCAGATACCCAGATATAATCATATTGGGGATCTCTTTCCTTAGGACTAACAGTTTTTGCTTTATATATCTGGGTGCTCTAGTGGTTTTTTTTTTTTTTTTTCTTGTGTGTGTGTGTGGGTGTGGGTGTGGGTGTATGTGTACGATTGTTATGTCTTATTATTGGATAGATCCCTTTATCATGACATAAAGGCATCTTCTTTGTCTCTTTTTATGGTTTTTGGTTTAAAATCTATTACATCTGATATAAGAATAGCTTTTCCTGCTTGTTTTTGTTTTTTATTTGAATGGTATATTTTTTTCCATCCCTTCACTTTTAGTCTATGTATGTCTTTACAAGTGAGGTGAATCTGTTGTAGACAGCATATAGTTGGGTCTAGTTTTTCAATCCAATCCGTGAGTCTGTGTCTTTTTAGTGGGGAATTTAATCCATTTACATTTAGGGTAATTATTGAAAGGTATTATCTTACTCCTGACAATTAATTGCTCTTCTTATGGTTGATTTAAATATCTTTTGACCTTTTCTTTCTCTTTGTTTGTCTTTGGTGTTTGTTGGTTTTCAGAGGTGGTAAGACACAGTTTCTTTCTCTTTCTTGTTTGCATATTGGTTCTACCAGTGGTGTTTGTTCTTTCTCATGTATTCATGGTGTGATTTTTTGGCTCCAAGTTTTTGGGTTTTTTTGGTTCAAGGTGCAAGAGTCCCTTGAGAATTTCTTGTAGAGCTGGTTATGTGGTGATAAACTCACACAGCATTTTTTTTTTTAAATCTTGGAAATATACTATTTCTCCTTCATTTCTGAAAGATAGCCTTGCTGAGTATAGTTTTCTTGGCTGGCAGTTGTGTTCGTTTAGTACTTTGACTATATGATCCCATTCTCTTCTCTCCTGTAGGGTTTCTGCTAAGAAGTCTGCTGTTAGTCTGACAGGGATTCCCTTGCTATTTTTAGGATTCTCTCTTTGTCTTTGACTTTTGACAGTTTGACTACATTGTGTCTCAGAGAGGACCTTTTAGATCAAATCTGTTTGGGAATCTTTGAGCCTCTTGGATCTGGAAGTCCACATCTCTGGCAATACCTGTGAAGTTTTCTGCTATTATTTCATTGAATATGTTTTTAATGGCTTTTCCTTTCTCCTCCCCTTCCATGATTTGGTTGTTTTTTGGTTGTTTGTAGGCTTAAGGGGGTCTGCTAGCTCTCTTAGATTTTCTTCATTTTATTAATTCTTTTTTTATATATTTGTCTGCTTGTGTTATCCAAAAAGACTGTCTTCAGGATCAGAAATTCTTTCTTCTGCTTGCTCTAGCCTACTTCTTTTGCTTGCAAGTGTAGTGTTTATTTAATTGAATGAATCTTTCAGTTCCAGCAGTTCTGTTACATTCTTTCTTATGTATTTATCTTTTTGTAAATTTCCTTCTTCATACCCTGGATTGATTTTCTCATTTTGTTGTGTTGTCTGAGTTGTCTTGTATCTCATTGAATTTCTTTAAGATTGTTACTCAGAATTCTCTTTCAGACATATCAAGTGTTTCCTGTTGTATGGGGTCTGGTATTTGAGAATTATAGTGTTCCTTTGATGATGCCGTATTTTCTTGTCTTTTTGTATTTCTAGTATCTCTACAATGATGACTAGTGACCTTGCGGTTGCTTCTTCTATTACTCTGTGGTGGCTTTTGAGGAAAGAGACTCCCTCCTGTTGATTTGTTCTATGTTTCCTGTTGGGTGGAATGTTTTAGTTTTGGTTCTGGGAAAGCTCAGTATTTATGGGGGACACTGGCAGCTGCATCTTTGCCTGGGGCTGTGTGTGTGTAAGGACCTGTACTGGTGGGTGGGGGCCATGTGGGCAGCTAGAGCATCTGGGGCCATGAAAGTGGCTGGCTGGCTGGGCCCACATGTGCAGGTGGGCCATGTGGGTGGCTGTGGCAGCTAGAATTTCATAGTCAGCTGTATGTCTGGGGACCACATGGTTAACTGTGGTGGTGGCTAGGCCCACACAAGTGGATGAGGCCACACAGGTGGTGAAACAACGGGGCCAGTGCAGAGGGGTGGGGCCACATGGGTGGCTGGGTGGGTGGTGTCATATGGGCAGCTGGGTGGTTGGGACTGCAAAGGAGCTAGATGGCTGGGCCCATACAGGTAGGTGGGGCCGTGCAGGTGGCTGGACAGCTGTGCCCATGCAGGCAAGTGGGGCTCCAGTGGTGGCCACGTGGTTGAGGTCACATGGGCAGCCAGGGCCATACAGGTGGCTGGAAGTCTGGAGCTGCATGTGTCTAGCACCACACTGATTTCTGGACTGGGATGTGTGAGTGGCGTGGGCTGCACAGTGGGGTGTGCCATGCACCATGAACTCCTGTGCAGGGAGAAAGGCCACACCTGTGGAACTAGATAATAGCACAGGCAACCAGGATGGAGGTTGGGGGTGAGCTGGGGCAGAAGTAGGAGGAGGGTTACCACCGCAAAGTGCTTATGGCCAAACAGATTCTTTCTGCACAAGAAAATTCCTCCTGGCTGATCCTGGTTTGGGAGACATGGCAGCAGCTGAGGCCACATGCCTTTTTCTCCTCCACACCACCCTGTTTGGTTTGTGTGCTCCACAGTTTCCTCACGAGGCTCCTACTGAACTCTTATGCTCTCTCACCAATGCTCTCCTCTGTACTTAGCTATCCTTTCCTTGCTCTGGTTGCTTTCTGTGGGAAGATCCATGTTGGGCATCTGTAGTCCACCATTTTGCCCCACCTCTCCACCTAACTGTACTTCTTAAAGCTTACAATTCTCTGAAGGTATTTCTTGGGAAAAAAAACTGTATAACACAAATTTGAGAAAAGCTGCATATTTATGTTTTACTTTTAAGAGCATCACAATTTAATTTATTGAGCATTCTCAGAAGTCCAATATGCACATGCATACATACATAAATGTTTGTATAACTCAAAATTTACCTAAATAATTTGACCTTTTGTTACTTAATGACTATAGCATCTCATGTACTTAGTGTAGCATGAATATGCCTGAGGGAAAATTGGTTCTTATCAGCACTATCCAATACGACTCTCTGCAGTGATAGAAATGTTCTATATCTGCACTATCCAATATGGTAGCCACTAGCCACATGTGGTTATTGAGCACTTAAAATGTGGCTAATGTAGTAGAGGAAATGGATTTTTAATTATATTTAATCTCATTTAAATTTAAATTTAAATATCATGTGGCTAGTGGCTACCATTTTGAATAGTGTAGTTGCTACAAGGGCTCAGAGGAAGAAATTGTGGCAGAGGAGGATTGTGAAAGATTTAGTGCTGCAAGTGCATAAGCCAGCTGTCTGGATGAGCAGACAAGTGTGTGAATAGTAGTACAGGTGGGCAGAACTGTGGGAGTAGAGCTGCACTGTAGGAAAGTTCTGGACTTATTCCAGGGCTACTAGGAAACAGTTAAGCTGAGAATTGTTAGTTGATAGATGATGCACATCCCTAGATCTGTCAGCTCAACTTTGGCAGTTTAGTTTAATAGTCACTAAGTTATCAAGTCAACAGATTGTTTATACTGCATGGTATACCTTAAGTTGAATAGCAAACAGCATGGGTGTAGACCAGTTGACAAGCAGTGTACACATTCAAGATTCAACAAATATAATGCAATTGCATTTAGCAGATGTTAGGATTTACTCAGCTTTTCGATGCCTTAAGATAATTTTGGAATGATAGCAAGCACTGAAACTCAAATGCCCTTTACCAGCATTTGTCAAAGTATTGTGAATTTTCATTGTCTTATTAAGTAAAACAGTTAGTTCAAGGTTTATGACAATTCAGACTATATCTTTGCCA
This sequence comes from Cynocephalus volans, assembly GCF_027409185.1. Lineage (NCBI taxonomy): Eukaryota > Metazoa > Chordata > Mammalia > Dermoptera > Cynocephalidae > Cynocephalus > Cynocephalus volans. The sequence goes on from NC_084468.1 coordinate 17,798,073, forward strand.
ATACTGCTGCTGCTGCTACTGCTACTACTAGTACTGGTACTATTACTACTACCACCACCACCAATAGCTAACTTCTATTGAGCAGTTTGCATTATGCTGAGCACTTAACATAGGTTTTTATCTCTTTTAATCTTTACACCGTTCCTACAGTAAGTATTATCGTTTGCCCATTTGAGAGATGAAAATATTGCAATTTAGAGAGATTAAGTAATTTATTCAAAATCACTCAGCTGATGAGTGAAGGAGTAAGAATTTGAACCTTGGCTCTCTGATTCCAGAGCCTGCTGCTAAAGTTTACTTTATAATTTTCAATAAAAAGACTTTTAATACAAATTATCAATGTAAATACTCATAAATTGCCATTCTACTATTGAAACATTCTTAGAAAATTAAAATGTTGAACTTTTCTCAAATACTTTACTAGAAATATTTACTCATAAGAAATACATTGGTAGAAGGTAAGGTATTTTTATCTATTAATTAAAAGAACTTACTCAAGGAAATCTGCTGATTACTATGTTATTGAACATAAGTGCTTTATGAGCTTGAAAGCAATAAAATGATGTTTCTTTAAGTATTTTTATAATTTGAGGTTTCCATATTTTAATATAACTTCCCCGATAGTTATGCCAGTCTAATGTGTTTTTATTTATGAAAATCATGTAAGTACAAACTCCCAATATTAAGGTTTGTCAATAATTTCAAATTACAGCAAGAAGATGAATATTCTTTATTTAAAAACATGTTTACATAGTTAAATTTAAATACATAATTTAAACATTTTATTTTTCTGCTAGAAAAGGCTATGCCATTATTTTGAGTAATTAATTCTTTCAATAAAATTTTTATTCTACATTTTTCAGAGTATTTTCTTTATGCTATACCCTCATAATTATGATGTATAACAGAAATAAATGAGGAGGATGAAACAGATTATCAGAGCTCATGCAATCAATACGCAGATTAGAGCATTCTTGAGTGGGAAGCAGATAGTCATGACTTATCTTTATAATTCAAATGTCCTGTCCTCATCTTTTAAATACCACATGAAGTTAGAGTGATCAAGCAGTTTAAAATAAAAAAGGTTTTTTGTCTTTTCCATGTTTTCATTGAGAAAGTCAGCATGCAAAGTGGGATATTCTTAATTTCTAATATTCCCTTTATTGCTCTTTGTTCAAGAAGATTTAGCTATACGGACAACTAAATTGTTCACTTTTTCATTTGACAGCCATTCCTTAAGTACTCACATGTGCTAAGGGAATGAACAGTCTAATGGAAAAGAATGTTATATTTCTTCATTCATTCAACAAATATTATCTGAGTTCCTACTATGTTCCCAGCACAGTTCTGAGGTGTTAAAATTACAATAAACAATTCAGAATAAAGTCTCTGTCCTTATGGAGCTTATGTTCTATTCATAGATACATTTAAATCGATAATCCTAAAATAATATGGAAGGTTGGTGAAATATGTATATGAATAATATATATCCATACCAAACAATTATGGAACTGTAATGATACTGCCCGATCTGTGAGGCTGTCAGGGAATTCTTACTGTGAGCCAAGTGGACCTGAGAACAGAACTCAAAAGAGGGGAGATGGCCCAAAAAGGCAGGTGTCTGGTAGCCATGAGCTTAAATAATGAGGAAGGGATAAAGGACTTTTCTTTTTTGGCGGCTGGCCGGTGCAGGGATCGAACCCTGGACTTTGGCGTTATCACTGACTGAGCTAACTGGCCAGCCCTTGGGTCCTTTCTGAATGCCAAGGTGATCAGCATTTTAACACCCCATGATCGATCTCTTCCCCTAATGTTATATGTTAAGAATCCTGTAGATTCTGGAATTCCCGGGAAAAATTCCACATATCTTAGTAATAACATCGTAATACTGTTGTTTTTCTTAGCAAGATCAGCATCTTCCTTTTTGAGGAGAGTTTTTGATGAGCTTGAATGAGGCCTTTTGTTTTGTGTCTTAAAATTATTGATTGATATTGCCCTTAGTTAATTAATTAAGTATGAAGGTGATTAAATAATTTAACCCAAGCCAGAGTAATGAAAAATTCACTAGTTAGATCAATTTTTGAAGCATTATTTAGAATTTGGTCAAATCCTTTTTGCATTTTCAGATTTATTATCAACTAATACATAGTTACAACTCTTAAATAACTTTAGCTTTGGGGATTTAGATTTGCTCATTGGCTAAAGAAAACATTCAAGTTGGTATATATGGTTATCTGCCAAAACTACCATCTTTAAAAGAAGGGGGTGGGGGGGATGTTTTTCATTACGCTTTTTAAAACTTAAAACATTGGGAAAATTTTAACAGACATTTATTTTAATAGGTGAAGACAACCAAGAATTAATGTTATGTTCTTAAATATTTTATATTCATATTTTCTCTGATGCAATAGTATCATAAAAGAATTATTGGGTTTTTTTCCACGTAATTTTGACTCAAGAATTTCATTTGCGGGCCTAAGGTCACATGTCAATGTAGCAAATGCCCAGACCTGGTTATTCCAGAGCTGTAATAACTTAGCCTTTATGTTTTCATTTAACAGTTTATGTAATACAAATTTACAAAATTTTAACCCCTGTCATCTAGCAATCGTCTTCACCCCAGCTAAACTGAGGCTAGGACACCGACAACTTCCAGCTTGCCAATTTCAATAGCTTCTGTCCAGTTATCGTTATTTGTTCTCTTTTCATCTTAGATGGAGGCTACTGATCCTTCTTGTACACTCTCTTAGCCTCTTTGTCATTCCTTTGGCTGGTACTTCTTTCTTTTACACCCAATCTTTAATGCAGTCATATGTGGGGTTCTGTCCTCAGTGCTATTAATTCTCAATTGACTTCAGTCTATGCTTCAGATATCTAGTCATGACTTTATTTATGAACAGACTCATATTTCCATTTCCTTTAGGTGTTCCTCTGTGTTGACGGCTTGCAGAAACTGAAAACACGTATTCTAAGACATGCATTTCCATTCCCCACATTTACTCTCTAACTGATACATGCATGTCTGTTCTTCTGAACTATAATTTTTTCCCCAAAATTCAGGCATTTCACTTGGCTTTGATTCCCCAAAACTTTGCCTAGTGCCTGGCACAAAGTAGACCTTTGATAAATATTTGATAAGTGAATGACTTAATGATGGAGTGTTGTTAACAAATAGACATTTGATATTAATGTTTAAGAAATGCAGTCATGTAATAGGCAGCAGAGCATAGAATTGCTGGTTTTAAATTAATACTTCATTTTAGTTAGTTATTAAATATTACAACATTAAATATTCCTTACATGTTTCCTGAGTTGTCTTTGATATATCTCTGACTTTATACAAGGGCAGTGCTAGAGGATTTTGTCATTTGACTCATGTTTCCAAGGGATGCCAGGCTGAAGGAAAACTCTGGGAGATAGTTAGAAATTTTTGTCTGGAGCTTTTGGTAATAAATCAAAGTGAGATGCAGTTCTCAGTGGGTGGCAATACTGGTGTCAGGTGCATAACTAGTGATTTGAGGAGAGTAAGCAAGTCTGCCTACAAGCTTTAATGGATTTGAGGTCTGGCAGTTTTTCCATTAAAGATTAAAGTAACTGACAGAGACAGATTGTTAGCCAAACTTTCTTCTCATTTCCCATTTGAATTATTAAGCTAAACATCTCCATCTAAGTAGCTGATACTATAGATACAAAGTCAAGACCAAATCTTTATTCAATCCAGTTAGCCTAGTCTGGCCTTTTTCCTTTCAGTGACATTAGTTAGTATCTGTATCCTTGAAGCAAGATGTCTTTTCTCCTCTGTAGCACACATCTCATGAAGGCTAATTTGTTGTCAATATTTTAACATTTCTTGGAACTAGTTAGCTTTAGGAAGGAGAAAAGCTTAATGACTGTAGTTCTTTACCAAGCAGGAATGCAAAAACAAAGCGAACCTCTTCTACTTCTTAAAGCTGACTGCTATTTCTGGTGCTTGTCCAGACCAAATTTACAAGTCACAGTTGTGTCCCTTGACAACATAAAATCATTAACTCTTAGTGTTGTTACCCAATGGATAATTATCTCTTGATGCCCACTTTCATTCCTTGTGGATTTCGTAATAGTTTCTACAGTTTCCCCAAATTTCAGCAGCTCTTAGCATATATAGAAGGTGTACTTGTGATGAACAGACAAATGAGAAGCTTTCATCTGTCTCTGTCTGTGTTGAAATTTGGTCAAACAAGCAAAGGACTCCCTTTCTCCTTTTAAGTAAACCACTTTTGTCTCCCCACCTCCACCCCCTACTCTTTGGAAGTATAGAAAAAATTGTCAGTACTTGCTGTGGTTTCTGAACTTGGTCTCTCTAGCTTCCCTGCTTGACATTCATTAGCATCTCACTTAATGCTTAAAACAACTCATTGAGCTGTCTGCAGTTATCCTAATGCCACACACTTAAGTGACAAAGCTGGGTTACTACACTGGGCTGATGGACTTCAGATTCTATTTATGCTATGTTATTACTATGATTACTATAATATGCTAAAAGGCTTTTCTGATTCATGTTCCTGGACATTTTCTTTTCACATAGGGCAAAATGCTACAAGTGTTAGTTTGCTCTGGAGAGCTGTGCTAGTTCTACCATTTTATGAAGACTTTATTTAGAATCTCCCTTTAGCTCTGATATCATGTCCTTATGTAAACAGATTAAAGATGTCACCCCCTTGAATATGAGAATTACAGGAGGGCTCCAAGAAAGTGCACTGGGTGGAAAATGAATCACGAATTGGAGGCAGATAGAAGATAGACTTAAAAGAGGGGCAACATGGATGGGAAGGTGCATGAGAGGAGAGATCAGATACAAGGGATATAGTCTTGAGGGATTAGACTACAAAAATAAGCAGATTTAGAAAAACTGGGCAGATGTAAGAATTACGTTATACGAAGGATTTTTAGTTGAGCAGAATTACAATCTCAATAAAATAGGAAAAGGAATTCTATCATTGTAAGACATTTAGAGATATCAGAGGATGCTGCTATTTGGAATTTATGTAACTTACAGACATCTTTTGGATTGCCCTTCACTCAAACTCAAGTGCTAGAAATAAAGTATCTTAGTAGAACTGACTTTAAAAGAAGGATATGAAAAAAGGAGAAACAAATGGAATGGTAGCTGCAGTAGTCATGTTTACCAACCTGAGGAAGTTAGAACTAGATATTTTACTGTATTCTCAAACCCAAAGCCACCAAAACAGGTCAGCAGGCTTATTAAATTGTCAGAGAGTCCTGTGTACATGAGAAAGCTTGTTATTTGATTCTTTTAGCTAAACTGAACATTTACAAGGTGGCAACAATCTCCCTTCATACACTCCTAAGAAATTTCAGATATGAAAATAATTGAGCATAATTGGCTATATGGGAGATCAAATTTGGTCCTGGAAACAAGTAGAAAAATTAGATAGTGCTTATTAATCAGATATGGTTCAGTGGACATTTATTAAATAAATCTTGACTATATGGTAAACTGGCCAGGGACTACATCAGCCTGGAAGTTTTGCTACCTATATACTCTATGAAATTCTTCAAAATCTATTCATTTGTTTTCCCTAAAACTATCTCTAGCTCTCATCTATGTATCCAAACATAATTTTTGGAAGATGTCACATTCCATGGAATGAACTTAGACAATACCAACCCCGAACTCCTCTATTTAAGCCATACGTAGTCTTACAAGGTTGAAAGCATGAAAATAGACCAAAAGACATTTTTTCTCAAGGTCTTAGAAAGTGGCCCTATGAATGTTTACAGTCCTTGCATTCACTGATGTGTTATTTTGCTCGTGTCCATTCTTAGCCACTTCATCCTGCCCCTCTGTTCTGAGTTAGATTGTATTCTTCTAGCCTAGCTAAGGGATCCACTATCAATGAGACATTTTCTTTTCTATTGCTGTTTCTAAATATGATAACTTTAGCATACACAAATCATTTATTGTGAGGTATTAACATTCATTTAACTAACTGCTTTCACTAAGGGCCATCATTCATTTCTCTAAGTGTGTTGAATAGCTAAACTTTAGCCCTTAATTGATAAATAAATGGGGTGGGAGGAGGTGATAAATTAAATTTCTATGAGGCTTACTTCAGAATTAATCCCAGAAAATTCCCAGCTATAATTTGGTATGGAGACTGCATTAATTATTCTGGTTACAAAGAAAAAATGGAGGGGACACTGGCATGGTCTCCCCCAGTAACTGAGGTACCACTAGAAACAAGCACCCCCTTGCCTTTATCAGGATTCTCCCCAGAACTGTCATCCATTTCCAAATGGTTAAAAAGAAATAGGAATTTCTGCATAGACATATTTCAAGGATTTTTTGTTTATAGAAAAACTGAACAATATAGAACACTATCCACTTAGTGGATTTTAATCAGAAACCATTATTTGAATATGTGCTGGTATTTCCCAGGCTAAGGGACGTGAAAAGTTATGAAGTGTCACTATGGCTGCCATGTTAATTCACATTCTCTTACATGTGTGAGTTCCTATCAGTGGACCAACAACTCACACCCATAAGCTGTAGAATAATTTTAGGAAAGGTAGTTCATATTAGCAGAAGTCATACAACTTTGGGGGGAAGGTACCGTAGAATGTTAGAGCAGTGATAGTTGGGTGCGGGGAAGGCATGCTATTCAATTGCCCCGATAACTTTGCTGGAAATTGTGTGTGATGAAATCTGCTGCTTGTTCCAATGAAGATAAAAAGCTACAGAGAGATTGATGAGAGCAGAAATATAATTAATGTTGACATTATAAAATATTTATATTTTATATATAAAGATGTCACTTTGCCACTGTCCTAATCAGGCACACTTTCCAAAGGCAGTCTAGTGAGTTCTCTCAAACAGTGCACAAAGTAACATCAGTGGGACGTAATTTTATTGTGGACGGTACAATTCCCACCTTGTTAGCCATTTATCAAATGAATATGTGTGAACAAAGGAAAATGGCTGCAGCTAAATCTGCATTTTTATCTAGACTTTTTATGTGTCAGGAGATTTTTAAATGGTGTGTTCCAAAATGTAAGAGTGCAAGTGAACATCATTTCAATGGTTTTCTTCTCAAAGAGGAAGATATAGAAACCTCATCGATCATGAATTGTGCTAATGAACTAATAAATAAATTTAATAAAAGGATATGAGGGAGAACATAATGGAGGTGACATTTTTGGTTTATTTTCATATACATAAAAGTGGCACTGTTTTTTATCTCCTATGTGAAAGTAACACTGCTGAGCTAATGTTGTCTGGACAGATGCATTCTACTGTGTTTTTAGTTGAAGTAATGAAGCTTTGTTTAGTCATAAAACTCTCCCATCTCACCCCACCCTCACACACAGTCCTCTCTGGGACCAGTGGTGTGTATTCCCAAGAGGCTGGCTGAGGTTAAGGTGCAGGCAGTGGTCATGGAATGCTCCGCATAAGCTAGTCGGCCCATGAAGGGACTCACCCTGTGATATTGATGTCATCAATATCACATACTAACCACCTAAGCTACCAACCTGGAGTCCCACTCTGACTTCAGTGACTCTCATAGTAACTCCCAGTGAGAAGGCTTCCTGTTACATTCTTGAGTGTAATATGATGATACTGATTTCTGATTTTGTCAGGGAAGAGAAACACATATAGATATATGACCAATAATAATTTTTATACAAAATTTACTATTACATTAAGGCACAGAAATAATTTTAAGAGAACTAAAAATAGGAAGCATCAGCTTCTCATATTTTTCAATTAATTTTTAGGTCCCGTGGATGTCAATATTCTAGCTAAATGTAATCCCTGCCTATCAAATCCGTGTAAAAATGATGGCACCTGTAACAGTGATCCAGTTGACTTTTACCGATGCACCTGTCCCTATGGTTTCAAGGCAAGTAGATGCTGTGGGAACCACAGTCTGAAAACAGCTTTCCTTGGTGTCTCTTCATTATTCTACTGTGCTTTCTCTATGCACTGAGAACTATTTTGTTTACATTTAACTATGCTTGCCCATTTTTTTCTCTAGGGTCAGGACTGTGATGTCCCAATTCATGCATGCATCAGTAACCCTTGTAAACATGGAGGAACTTGCCACTTAAAAGAAGGAGAAAAAGATGGATTCTGGTAGGTCATGAGTCTATGATCTTCTGTGTCTAAAGTGTTGAGGCAAGAGTAACTAAGCAAACATGCATTTTTCTTTTCAAATCAAAGGGCAACATTTTAAATAGAATTTCAGAATAAAGACAATATGTGTTGGTTCCTCTCAAAGATTGCAATATTAAAAGCAAATGGAGACATTGCAGTGTTTCTTAGCTCAGGATGCTGCAAAATCAAAAAATTAAAAAACATGCACATACACACATTATGACTAATAAGTCAGATTAGGGCAAGACAAAGTATTGGTTCTATTATGCTAATTAATAGCCAGCTAGTCCTCTACTGCAAGTCATATTCATCTGTTGTTTTAGTTATTGCTTCAACAGACAGTGTGTAATGATAAAATGTAGTTCCCATTGAAACAAAATTAATGATTCACTTCTAAGCCACAATATAATTAGACAAACATGCTGTGAATATTTTAAATCTGGGGTTATTTAATCATACGGTACAATTACTTCAGATGTACTTCGTGAATTTTGAAATAGAGTTCTTTATTAAATGACACTAATAATTTCACATAAGAATGTTAATCTACTACTAAAGTGTGTTAGAAATGTTATGTTTTAAAAGAAATATACTTTATTTCCACATTCTGTTAAAAAAATTGTCTCTTATCCATCTAGACTTTACTCAAAGATTATTTTGATCCTGACTCCTGATTAAATGTGCAATGTTTTATGCCAGGGGAAAAACTGTACTTATTGAGACTTAACTTAAAGAGAACATTCTCATTTTGTAATTGCAAGGAAGACAAAAGTCTTATTTTTCTGATTTCTTTTTTTGTTTCAAGACTTTAAGAATTTTACACATGGGGTAGTAGATATTGTAATTTTTAAAATCAGAACCAGTTCCTCCTCATTTATGAGCAAAGAAGCATAAGCTATTTTATTACAGCCCAACTCGAGATGAAGATATCCAGGGCTATGGAGTAAAACTTTGCTTGTATTTTAGACCTGCAAATATGTTGTGTATACTGATTTATAAGACTGTGGAGCCATTTGCCATCTTGCAGCCAGCATAAATTTGCTTTTTTGAGTGGTTTCTGGTTTGGTGGATATTACCTTAAATTAATGCTTACAACATGTCATTTAAAAGCATTTTAAAAATCAATTTTTTGTAGTTAAAACTCTATAACTGATGAGTGTTATTTGTGATTTTTTCAATATTTAGACCACATGGCTTTAAATGCAGCTAAAAGATGTTTTGTTTTGTTTTGTTTCTTTTCTTCCACAGGTGTATTTGTGCTGATGGATTTGAAGGAGAAAATTGTGAAGTCAATGTTGATGATTGTGAAGATAATGACTGTGAAAATAATTCTACGTGTGTTGATGGAATTAATAACTACACATGTCTTTGCCCACCTGAGTATACAGGTACGAAGAGTAGTAAATATGCCTTCAATCTATGTATCCATTTCAAAGCATCACTGGCACTATGTTATATTGGTTTATTGAACCATTGTATTATTTAATAACTGCTAGGTATTTTGGAAATTACATGTAATGTACATAACAGAAGGACTTAAAGATGGTTTCAACCAACCAAATAAAAGACCCAGCATGCTTAGTTCAAACACATGCATCTATCATAAAGTCATGCTATCCAGCAAAAAAAAAAAAATAATAAAAAAATACAGCTATCATGCTGAAGCTTCTAGTCCCACAAATCAATGGCATTTGTGTGCAAACCATGTTTTCTGTGCAGACCAGCCCATCAATACATATGTGAAAAGAGGGCATTTCTTTACATAACAAAACATAATTAATCATTTGAGATTACTCATATTCATACTTGTTTCTTCAGTAGCGATTGTTTGCATTTATTAACCTATATCCTTCAAAATATAACTCAGTCAGGAAGATATTGACCGTCTTGGATAATCTAATGAGACCATCCCCTTTTTTTCTGACATTTTGTCTTTTTGGGTGATAAATCTTATAAAACTATCCAAATCACTAAACTTCCTCTCTTTTCAAACCATTTGCTATAAACTCAACATCAAGTGCATGACTTGTCAATTTTGTGAGAACATCTGTTTGATTTTTGTGGCTATGAATAAGAAAATTCATAGTTATTAATCTTTTTTTTTCCCTAATAAGTCACTTAAAGTTGATAGAGGTAAAGAGAATGTTACACATTTTATTCATAAGAAAAAATGAAGTAGATCCTATTGCTCTATTCAGTTACCATTTTCATTTTTCTGGGTGCTTTTCATTAATTATATTTATTACCATATAATATAATACATAGTTAAGAATATCAAAGGGTGAAATAACTATGTAGGCGATTGAAGTTAACATCTCTAAAAGTGAAAGAAGAACAGACATCCGTATAATTAAATTTTCCCTGAACTTGTTGGATTTTACTAAGTACTTTACTTGATGGAAAAATACTAGATAGAATAATGAGATTTTGTTTTGGCAATCCAGATCTGTTTAAGTGCCTCTGAGACTGCCTTTTCCATGGTCTGATTTTTTTTTTAAAACCAATAAGACACCTGTTGTCATGTGAAGTAATGTCATGCTAAGTTTCCAGTAGAAATTTCAGCATGCTGTGTCACCACGTGTTCTTCTGTATATGTATACAGCCCTTAGACTGCTTAGTGGGAAGAATTTGAGCATTCTTTAACATTTAGCATTAATGAAGGATAGCAAGTGTATCCAACACGCACCTATTCTGAGTTGGCTGGAAAGAGTTTAGGTGGTACATAGCTAAGATTACATTGTTTCACACAGATATTATTTGTGTCACACCCCAGATACTTGCCATGAGCCTGCAAGCACAGATTCTGTAGCCCTTGGAGCTACCCTGAGAATCTGAGCTTTACTGAATTGGCTGATTTAGACTTGTACAAGAAGCTCAACATTTACACTAAAATGTATTACCTATTACCTTCTTAGGATAAAATAGTTCTTTCTTTCCATAATCGTTCTGACCATTATAAGAAGGGCTTAAAAACCTACTTAATTTCAGAGGCCTCTTAAAACCAACCTACTTTGACTCCACCAGACAAATTGTACCCAAGCATTTCAAGCACACTGTGGCTAGCCAGTACCTTCCTGAGCACAGAAACCAGGAATTTACATACATATCCCCTTCCTAATGAAAACCTAGGCTTGGGAGCATGGATGTATTCAGGTTCTTATGTGTTTTTTTAATCATAATTTACATAAGGTGGTAGACTCTTCTGAGTTGGTTTGCAGATATCCCCCTGCTTGGCTTTAGATTTGCTATTCCTTATTCTTATCCATTTCTCTTGCGTCTCTGTCTTACCTGTTCACTCTTCATTTCCCAAGCTCCCATCCCACACCTGCTCCTCTTAGCCACATTGTCTCCTATCCTAAGTGATTCAGTTCAGTGCAACCTCCTCTGAAAAGTGTTATGAAGCCTCACTTCCCACCTATGTCAGATGTCTTTCTTTGAAACATATCATAAAAATGCAAAGCTAAGCAAAATCACTTCTTAGCCAAAATTTGATATCTATAAAATCTGTCATGAGGGAACCTGCCATGACTATCTGTCAAGAGCCATTTGGACCTCCATGAGAACTGAGACACTTTTAGTCATTTTACTTATATCTATTGCAAATACTGGTTTGCCTTAATTCTGGCAAAGGATCAACAAAAATATTGGACTCAATAGAAAGTGTATGGCATACACAGCATGAAGATATTGCCATTATAACTTTGGACTGGGTCTTGTGGGACATGAAGAGTTGACAGTTTGGTATTAGAGAAGATATTTAAATGGCGCAAATTTATAGTTAATCTATTAACTGTAGTATTTTTGCACATATGTGACATGAGCTCATTTACAAAATACCAAACACCCATCTGCAGATTCTGACATCAGTGGCACATAAGTGGCCTTTAATTAGAGGAAAGTATATATGGGATACTAGAGTTTCATATCCTGCTTCATCCAAGTCTGTAGTTAGGGGGGAATTTTCTTATAATGTGACTATATTGTTTTAAGTTTGGAATCTGATTAATGAGCATGAGATCTGGAAACAGAAACCCTGCTGTGCTCGAGGAATATAATAAAGTTGTCATTGTTTAAAAATCATTCAAGTCACAAGTTGCTTTTTCCTTTGAAGATTTTTTACTCTGTATCCCAAAGGCATACAATGAGAAAATAAACTCTGTTTAATAGCGGCAAATAAAACTTCATAGAAAAAGACTGTAAATTATGACGATGAAGATTTTTGAATTTGGCACCTATGTCAAGAGTCAAAATGGACATAATGTCAACAGAAAATTCAGAGATCTGAAGGCAATTTGACAGGGACATCATGACATGATGAGCAGGCTATAAAACATGGCTAGAAATATGCAAAATAAAATGAACCACTATTGGGAAATTTATCAAACTTTATTTAAGCCCAGAGTGACCAAAACATCACAGTAAATGGTTACTGATTTATTAAAAGAAAAAACTCTATGCTCTTTTTTGCTCCAGGGATTGACAACATGAATTATAAGGGCCAGTACTCTTTTTCTGTTATCTAAACTTTGCCATACCTTCCCTGCCCATGTCATCAAAACTAATCTTGTCTATCTACTTCAGATTCCCTTCCAGTTGTATAATATATGACTGTTGATTGTTAGTATTCTTTAGATAAAGTTAATTTTTCAAAAGTTGAATTCACGATGATTTAAATTAAAATCACTGTGCTATGTACTGGCAAAGTAGGACTTCAGAATTGTTAAAGAATGATTTAAAAATTAATTCTAGGGTTTTAATTTTAGCCTGATAAATTTTGGTTTTGATTTTGGTTTTGCTTTTCTTTAGTCATTATATTACGTTTTCTAAAAACCAGACATTACTTGGAGGTAAATTTTCAAGGAATTCTTTAAATTACACAAACTTAAAACCTATAGAAATGAAAATTGTAAATATGGCACCCCTGTAATGTTGGAAAAATGGACACCTTTTCTTAGGCTCTAGAGTTAGTTTAGGTGTTGAATTGAAAAATGTCCTTCTGCTTGTTTCCCAACAGTCAGAATCCTGCATCCGCTATGTCAAGACTGTGTGTCTTAATTAACCCTATTCTTACTGAACCAGAGAAGTATGATCCAAGTTGACCACATTTTAAGCCCTCATATTGCTTAATGGGATTACATAAATTCAGTAATGTGAATATTTCCATAAAAATTGATCTTAAAATATATTTTGTGGAAAATAGTCAGACCACTTTATTTTCCATTTTGCATCGTTATGTCTTTGTTTTCCAAATCTATGATGCTCATGCACCAACCATTAGCATAAATTTTAACAGTAAAGCTGCTGGTTGTCACATCACCTGGTTTAGATACAGATCTCTAGCTCCCTGTGATGGTGTTTACCTTTTGCCTCGTTTTTGCTATGTCTGTGTGTTTGCCCGGCTGTAGGTAAGAAATCTAAGCCTTGCTTCAGTTTGCGCTCTCACCCTGGCTTCTCTGTTGTAAATGCTGCTCATTGGCTCCCTGTGCTCTGCTGTTGTATTGCAATGTAAAAAGTCTTTTGTCTCTTCTGTCTTTGTCGCTGCCAGCTGCTAATCTGAATGAGGTGGAAAAAGGTTAGTTGCCTTTTAAGTCTACTATGATTTTCATTTTAGTTTCCCTCTTTCTTTTTAAGCTACATAGATTTCGTTGTGTGTACATGGTAAAAGGAATGTTGACAAAATATGAGATCTGAAAGCAATATGTCAAATCAGTCATTCGGATCCTTGATATACATATAGCTATGCCAAACACTATAAAGTGGGCTTCTGAAATGCACTTTATCAATTTCTAGAAGGCCATGATAGTAACTCTCTGAGTGGGAAGAAGGGATGGCTAAAAAAAGGTACTAATATTTTCTCTTCTCTGCTTGTCCATATGCTTTTACTTTTTTAAAGATATCATGAATATGTATTATTTTTATAATGAAAAACATAGATCATTTAGTTTAGTAGGTAGGTTGTAAATAGAACATTTTTTAAATAGTAGGAATTTTCTCTTAACTTTGAACCACTATCTTTGGTAATTTGAAACATGAAAAATATTTGAAGATGTGTTTATTGAAACCATTGAAACCTTGTATAAAATAAATATTGCAAAGCCCACAGGTTGGTTTATAAAATGACTTTGTCAAATTCATATTATGGAATGCCAGGAGTAAGAGGCAGTATTTTTAAAAGCATAAGAAGAGCCATATCTAATCATTGACATCAATGTGGCCCATGTGGTTCCCCAAATACCTCAGGACCCAGGAAAGGGAGTCATAGAGTTATTAGCGAAATAGCCAAGTCTGGGGAATCACTATGGAGTCTTCATGAAATTTTATCTTAGAGACTGAAAATTTTAACTTATTAGATTTTTAGTCATTCAGCTTGCCAAAAGCCTTCATGTACCACGTACAAGCATGGAGTCCTAAAAGTAACACAATATGTGCTTGTCTTGATAGTTCCAGTTGTATATGAAGCATTTTCAGCATGATTATAAGGCTGGTATGGAAATGTATAACAGCTCTCTCTGTCTTCTCTTGCTAAGGACTTCATTTTTTATTTTATTTTTTTTCTGTTGCATTGCTTGGGTAATTAACTGTGTTTGCTCACTTACTCCACACAGTGTTAATCTGAAAAACATGAAAACATGGTTTTATATTTAGAATGTAAAAATATAACATGCTATTCTTTGTGGATTAATGCATATAATATCTTCCTTGGTCAAATGTCACCTTTTCTTTTTACTAGTGCTAATGCAATTGCTGGTCTGGGGCAGGGATGTCTAAGGTCTGTGTCTGTATGAGAAATACAATAGTAATTACTCTGTCACAAGAATATGTACTTAAATAGTTATATATACTGTCATGAACAAGTTTGGCAGTGTGACAGTGTTTTAAATCATCATGTGGCTTCATGTGTTGACTAAATTTCAAGCTTATGTTTATAAAAGATCTCTTTTATTTCCAAGAATTTGTGGCCGACTGAATGTGCTTTTAAAAGCAGTCAAACCGTTCTCTATATGTTCAATCCAAAACTTAACTAGAAATAGAATTTTGGTTTCTTTATAGCACCTTGGGTGATTTTCTGAAATAAAAAGAACCCCATAATTAGTAGGCATGCTGTTAATTTAAAAGATTTCTGTAGATATGAGCAATAAAAATTTGAGCAATAACTTTGAAAAAAAGCACTACTCAAGGATACACACCGTGTAAGTAGGGGCTCAGGTGCAAACCAATGTTTAACTGACCCCAAGGCTTGCATTCCAATTTGGGGGCCTTCCACGGGAACCAATCCCTTTCTACTTGCTGCCATCTTCCAGGCTTGGCTTCTTTTCATATATATAGCACAGTGGCTCCTCCTAATTGTTTACACCCAAAAAGCTTTCCTTCTGCTCTCCCTGCTGTCTCTTCAGCTTGCTGTACACAATTGTCCATAGATATGTTTGGGAAGAGTAAACCTGTAGCCACAAAATTCAAGCACGGACAAACAATCTGTTTTATCTAGACAAGAAGAAAAAGAAATCACCTAATCAATGCCTATACAAATAATTAATTAATTCCCCTGAGAACTAGGCTATCTTCCATCACATAGGGCAAGTGACAATTTGTGTAGGGAATGGAAAAAACCCACGTTTCTCAGCCTGGAACTTGAGAGCTAATATTTATGAACTCTGGGACCTCGCCCAGTCTTGACTTTTCCTTCTGGGAAACATTTGTCCTACTTTGCACAGACATTTAAGAATAACATGTAGGAATGTGCAGGAAAACACTTTAAAATGGTCAATGTCTATACTCCAGAAATGTCGGGGCCTGCCCTGTATGACTGGTTGAAATCTTGCATCATTTAATTCTAACCATCATCACTACAGTGATATGGTTTAGATTATTTGATGCCATTCCTAGTGGCAGTAGATTTCTTATGGGAAATTTGATAGAGAAAATTTTACCTACTGTTAATTATGTGTGTGAAGGAAATTTCTCTCCCCATAATTTTCAGTACTGTCTCTGTTTTTATCATATTACTGTTATTTTAAATTTTACTTTTCATACTCACCTAGTATAAGGAGATATTGAATGTTGAAGAACTCCTGGATTCAGCCTTATTTTTAGGATTTGTATATATCTTAAATTTTCATGATTTCTTAATATTAGTGGTGCCTTTGGTTATTAATTCTACATGCAGAGTATAAGGCTTTATATCAAAATCAGTATAGTGGTGAACATACCTGAGAGCCTCCAATAAGGGAAACTAGAATTGCAATCTGTTTTAACTAGAGAGAATACTTTGGCAGCCTCACCATGTTGTGTGGTTCACATTCATCTTCCAGCCTTTAAAAGTTTTCTTATATGCATTTGAATCTCAGAAAAGATTTTAAAGATTCTGTTTGCTCTTTAGTTAACAAGCAGTGCCTGTTTAACCAGAACAACGATTTTACTTAACTGTTATTCAGTCTAATTTGGATCTATTTATTTTGAAAACTGAGTCAAATTTTATCTGGAGTTTCAGTCTCTGTTGGAATTGGCTCATATATAATATTTAGGCTCAGTGTTCCAATGAGGAAGTACTGAAAAACACCTCCTGGTCTGTCTGTTTATTTGAAGAGGTAAGTTTTTCCACTTAAAAATGCATAAGATGTTTTTTGAGAAAATATCTCATGCAGGACATCGTGCTAAGCATTAAAAGTGATACACAAATCCATAAACCATTACCCTTGTCTCCCAGGCAAGCTCTTCGTCTTTGATTCTTCACTGAAAGTTCAGTTCAGGTCAGATATTTCACCAGTGCAAAGCCAACACTTCTCATATCCCAAGAACATTAACAATATAATATAGCTACTTCACTGGTTTGTTAAGTAAAAAGAAACACTATTTCTGCATATGAACATTGAACAAACTCACTGGCAGAGAAGCATCATTGAGTAACTCATTTTATATCATTAAGAAAAGAAAAGTTAGAACAAGAAAATGATTTTTCTTCTTTGAAACATCTAAGTATCTACATTTACATCATGTTTTCTTGAGCCCTCCTATTTTGAATTATGACTAACTTTATCTCATGTGGTGTCTCTGTGGCAATATCCCAAGGATACATGTGTCCCGTTTTGCATGTATTTCATGCAAAGAGGACATCTATCAGTGACTAATGTATCTTCAAGAACTCAAGTCCCCTCAACATCAGTTCCCAACATTTCTATACAAAAAACAGCATTCAATTAAGTTTAGAAAAGTGATAGTGGCCTGGGAAGTTTGTAGATCATATTTTGAAGATCAGTTAATTATTTCTAATGAATAGGACAAATTTCAGAATAGTGAATGCAAGTAAAAAAGCATCAGATTATTAAAAGTAATACTCAGAAGAGCCAGCTTTTCAAAAAATAACCAACAGAAACATGCTGTTCATAAGTAATCCTTTACCTAATGATGGAAATAAAGTCAAATATAGTTATCGCCACTGTTAAGGACACTCAATATTCCAGATTGGAGACTGGGCATCTGCCTGTGTTAATGTGCTCTGTGCCTGGGATTATAACCCTGAGTAGAGTGTGTAACAAATAGGGCTGGGCTGGTTTGGCAAAAGGGGAGAAAATATATGTAATTTTCTTTCAGGTCCAATTCAGTTAAGTGGTCCTGGAATGACCCACACAAGCCCATCAGTTATGTCCACCTTCTCCTGCAGTTCATCATTGCCTCTGCCACACTGCGGGTCTGTGAGGAGAGAGAGGTTGTTTCTACTTATATGAATAAGTAACAAATAGGAAGTGTAAAATTTTTATAAGAATTGCATTGAGTTTATCAAATTTGGTAATGAGAAACATGCAGGCCCATTTATCATAACCTTTCTCAAACATGCCCCTTATGTGCTGACACTCACAATTCCTTGATCTTTGAGCTCATCCTCTTTATTTCCTATTGGGATGGTCATTGTTGGGAAGAAGACGTTGTAGGGGTATTTGGGGGTCAATAGACTCCCCATCTAGCCCAGGCTAAGATCTCAGAACAGAAGCAAGCCTGCTACCAGTTTTCTTTTTTCTCTCTCTGCTTCCTCACATTGTCCTTTATGCCATCTGGGTCTCCTTCACTAACATTTAAAAATCATTTTGCTGCAAGAAGCAAGCAAATAAGTGCTATCTTTCACATTTTTTCATCAAGTACCTAGTTTGTGCCAGACAATTTGCTAGTGAATGCAATGGAAATGGAGAGAGACAAAAATAGAAACAAGGGTATTCCTTGCCCTCAAGTATCCAGTTAGTTGCTTATTTTGATACCCGTCCTTGCTGAGCTAATTCAATAGAGTAAAATTAGTGCCATTTATTTAGGCTTTTCTTGAGACAAGCAAGAATTCAAAATGCAAATATTTGAAGAACGATGTGATGTGTTTGACTCTCCAAAAATCAGTGTCCTGGGGATTCTGTCAGGAATTCAACCAGACTTCCTCCCATGTTACAAGCATATTTGAAAATGTCATAACTGATTAAGTTTAGCTCTAGAATTCTGGTTCAGTTATTTAGATTGCTGTCCTAAGTACCTTCTCTGTTATTATCTAAAGACCCTTTCTCATTTAAAAAAAAAATACTTTGGTGCAATTTATGTATAGGAACAAAAACCAGACTGCAGTACCAGCCCCAGAACCCTCCACACCCCCTTCATACATTCATGGTCCCCGGAAAGGACTCAGATTTTATTAAAGAAACTAATCTAGTTACATTACCAGAAGCTAGCAACAGTAGCAGCAATTAAGTGGTCCAGCAACACAAGGTGTTGGTATTAAAGCTATTTCTGTTGTAGACATATACAACCTGAATTTAAAGGGCTAACTTTTGAGAAAAATTGAATAGAGATAATCTATTATTAATTGAGTACCTTTTCTTCCTGCTCCATTTATTGTGAAACAAATTAATATTTTAAACAGTGATTTGAGTTGGAAAATTCTAGAAATCTTATTTAAAATGATCAACCTACTTTCTGCATAGCAGACTTTGAGGACTAAATCAAGACTAGACAAGACATGCTGTTGCCCAAATTTTGGGTGGATAGAATGCAATTTATCATTCATCTGATAACTCTTCAAAAATTCCCTCTCTCTGATTAACATGGTTTAATTTACAAGGAGAACAAATTGAACATAATATTGCCATTCAGCCCAGTTTTCAGTCCAGGATGCTGTCCATATCTCAATCATGAAATGAAACTTAAGGGAAAGTGGAAAGTTAGGTGTTTATGTTATTTCTTTGAATTTTTCATATTGTAACTTCTTCAAATTAAGAGGTTTGCCATAGTCATTCTTTAATCACTTGCCATATCTAGCTCAAAAAAATTTTCCTCCTCAACACTGTTATGAAAATTAAACAGAAGTAGTTTTTTCTTTGGTCAAATCAAAAGTCCTCATTCTCAGAAAGTACATGTAAATTAATCCCATTATAAGTGATTAATTTCCTTTTACAGTATTCTTACTCATTTCAGGAAACACTTAATGTTATCTCCCATGGACCATATAATATCCTCATTATTCATTCGTTTGCCAAAGAATCACTATAGTTAAGATTTTAACAATGCTATGAGTTAAACCAGTTTTGTTGTTTTTTTAAAAAAAATATGGTTAAGAAACTTGAGATTGTGTGCAGGAAATATAAATCAAATGAGGTGTCCTCTAGTTGTCATGAATTTTGATGTCATTGAGACAATTTAATAAAGCACCTCTGAAATTATTATTTTTATAATTAATGATAGTACACATATTAGTAGTTATTATTAATTGTAGCTGTCATTCAAAGTTCAAGGTAATCTTCAAACTTTTGTAAAGTTGATGAAACAAGGCATTGCACTCACTTTCTTCCCCTTTGCAAAACACAGTAGTTTGTGGTTCTCTTGCCTTTGCCATCTTTAATACCCTAAAAAAAGAGGAGAGTCGTCTTTATTGTTTGGAGAGCCTGTCCTGCACATCTTTACTGCTAACACCCCTTGAACAGAGGGGCAAGGTTTGATTGGTCCAACTCAAGGAAGACTCACGGTACTTTGAGAGGAAAGAAACATAAGAATGAAGAAAGAAAAAAGAAAGAAAGAAAACAGGAAAAAAAAGAAAGAAAGAAATAGTTATGTAAGGTGAAAGTTTTATTTCCCACTGTAAACTTCCAGTAATATGGAGTTTATCACCAGTATTGGTTTGCTAGAGCTGCCATAACAAAATACAGCAAACTGGGTGGAATAAACAACAGACTTTTATTGTCTTACAGTTCTGGAGACCAGAAGTCTGAAGTCAAGGTGTTCACAGTTCTGGTTCTTTTTGAGGGTTGTGAGGGAAAGTTAGACTTCTCTGCTCAGCTTCTTTCTGTGTTTCTTCACACCATCTTCTCTATTCAAGTCTTTTGTGTGTTAAAATTTCACTTTTTTAAAAAACATCAGCCATATTGGATTAGGGCCCACTCTAATGACTTCATCTTAAATTGATTTCCTGTGTAATGACTATGTTTCCAAATAAGGTCACGTTCTGAGGTTACTGGAGGACTCCATCATATCTTTTTTTGGGTGGAGGCACAATTCAACCTACAGCACGACATCACTATATTTAGAAGTCTTGATGTTTGCACCAGAAAACCTGGTCTTCTTCCAGCATTCTCTGTGTCCCCGAAAGATACTTCCAGATACACATACCAGAAACCTAAAAGTCCCAGACAGCTCCCTGTCTCTCTTCTGCCCAAGCTCAACTAATGCATCACAAAGTCCTGTCTATTTTTCTTCCTAAATATCTCTCCGGGCCATCCATCTCTCTACTGCTACCACCTGAGCCCAAACTATCATTCTCCTGTACATGTGTATCTGCCCTTTTGCAATCCATCCTCTATCAGAGCTAGAATGTTCTTCTCACAGTGCAGATGTCTTCTGGCCATCCCCCATCTTAACACCTTCAATGGCAGCCCACTGCTGGTAAAATAAACTCATTCTCCCACAGGTCCTCTGCCAGCATCTGTGGCCGTCTCTAGCGCTCTCCAGGCTTATTCCCTGTCCCCCAGAGCTCACATTGCCCACGCTGCCTCCTACACGGAGCCTTTGCCAGTGCTCCATACCCCATCTACCCTTACCTCCAAGTTTCCCTTCTTCTGGAAAGCCTCTCCTGCCCTCCCTCAGAGTCAGTCCCTCTTCTAGAATACCATGAACACTTGGTTAGCATTCATCACAGAGGCAATTTTATATTTACTTGGAAAATTGTTGGAATAATATCTTTTTCTTCCTCCTGTCATGTATAAGCATCATCAAAATGGGCACAGTTTTTGTTGTGGTGGTTGTATTTCCCTGACTGGTTATATTAAAATAAATATTTTCATTGGAGTATTTCTTTAATTTTTCCTAATTATATTGAATTCTACTACATTTGAGGGAAAGGTAGCTTTCAAAATGTTGTCCCACCTTGATGAGGCACATAGCAAGCCCCCTAGATCAATGCTGGACTGAATATCTACATCTCAACCAGTAAGGAAATGCTGGGTCACAACCAGTCAACTCTTTTATATTGCATAAAATTGCAGAAGGCCACTCCAAGAAGTAACACAGCAAACCAATTGTCATTTTACCCAGTAAGCATAGTTTCGAGGATCTCTTTATGTGGGTTTACTCTTCAAACAGAACGTTATCTACTGTGATGATCCAGCTTTTACTACTCCCTCTAGAAGGTTACAATAACATTTGACATCCAGATCGAGGCACTTGTGTGAGTGCATGGGGACATTACTGACAATTACCTTGAGAGAATTGGTGTAAACCAGGACTGTCCTGAGCATGTCAGGATAAATGGTTACATTACCACTACATAAAATTATTCAGAAAAACCATGTTCACAAATGTTCAGAAAGTAATGAATAACATCTCCTCCTCAAAAGTGGGCCTTTGAGAAGTCATATCTTTTAGGGAGGTGGTTGTCACTCTTTCCATATCACAGTTCGTGTTAGTGTTACTGTAGAACTTGGCCATTTCCAGTCTCACTGTGTGCCACACTCAACTTGATAGGCACAGTCAGGAAGAGATGATCTAAGAATGAGATGTGACTTTGTTACCAAAAAGATGCCTCTGTTTAGGACACATGGTACTTCTTTTTCAGAAAGTTCTGGCATGCCCAGGAATTGTTTACTAACAACCTTTATTACTGTTATTGTGGGTCATTCACTAACTTCTGTTATCCTGAAGAGGTAACAATAGGCCCCTGATCAACCACTCCCCATTTTCTCTCCAAAACACAGACATGTATGCAGCTACTCACAATCCTTTAACCTCTCATCAACAAGAATGAGGAAAACTAGAATCATGGGGAAAATTATTTTGCTCATCCAACCAAAAGTGAAATCATAAATGCCAGTCAACCACTGTGTTCCACACTGTTGCTTTGTCATTGGGGACTTTTAGGGGTCTAGAGCTGAAAGTAAATAAATAAGATTTCCTGAGATTTAATGGAGTAGGTTGAAGCCAGATCATGGAGTCAAGGTTTGTCTAAATACCAAGCTCTTGGGAAGTTCATGGACACCAGCCTTTAACCTGTATTCAATCACATTGCCCTAAAACCATTCCAATGGGCTGACTTATCTTTCTTGATGCCAATTAAATATATGAGGACCTGCATATAGGGTAACCAATTACAGCACTATGTATAGTGGAATAAAGAGTATTTCCACCTTTTCTTTCTGCCCTGTCATGTCACACTTCATTTCAGGAAGGGAAGCCACCATTGATGATATTATCTCAGGTCACAGACCATCAAAAACTCAAATTCAATTCCCTTATTTTCCATTATCTTTCAACTAACTCAGTACTAGCTCTGACTACACATATAGCAAAAATAAAAACCAAGTAAAAACTGCATAATGTCCTCTCAGTACTATGAGGTTTGGGGGAACATTTTCAACAGTAGTAACTAAAAATATATTAGCTCACTAATGTTAGTGCATTTTATTTCCATTCTTCCTGGAAAACCAGTGCAACTTTCACGTGCACAGCATTTCCTTACTGGTTGAGATGCAGATATTCTGTCCAGCATTTGTCTAGGGGGCTTGCTATGTTTCTCATCATGGTGGGACATCATTTTGAAAGCTGCCTTTCCCCCAAATGTAGTAGAATTCAATATAATTAGAATAAATTAAAGAAATACTCCAATGAAAATATTTATTTTAATATAATCAGTCAGGGAAAATATCAAGTAAAGTTGAAAGGGAAACACAAAACCTATGCTACTACTAATGATAATTGAATAAGTAAAAATTAAATAGAGAAATGTCTAAAGGCTGAAATGAAACCCAAGTTAAATTAAGTCCGCAAGGTAGAGTCCTTACCTTATGGAGATGGAGGAGAGGGAGGAAGAGGGTTCGGGAAGTGATAGGTTGGGCAAATGGCATAAAGAAATACCACAATTTGTAAGAATGAATATGCTAATAATAGATAAAAATTAAAATAAAAATAAAGCATGAGTCTAACTTTCAATAACTATTATTTAAGTATGTCACCATACCATACTCTAGGAAGATACAAAAGCAAGTAAGCCAAGGGCTCTCTGCTGTCAGTGATCTTACAATCAAGGAAAGGGAATGAGATAAACAATAATATAAAATCCATATGTAACAGTGCAACCCTGCAATCTTACCTTATATGGTTGTCATATTTATACAGTGTTTAAAATTGTCTGGCACACAGTAGAAAACACTATATAAAGCTTATTAAGTAATGTAATGAGTACATACATACATACATATATATATATGCAACATAAGATAGACACAAGAAAACATGACATATGAAAATTATAGATAGATAACAAATGGTTGTAAAGATCTAGGACAATTTCATAAAGAAGGGAACATAGAATGAATGAGAAAATTGACAACAGAACTGTCAAAGGAAGTTAGTAATGCCAAAGGAAAAAGCATTAACCCAGGCATGGAGTTGAGATAAATTGAGAAAGTAGAGAATAGACCCAAATGACAAGAGCATGAGGTAGAAGACTGGGCTTTAAAAATGAGTTAGGAACTAATAGGATGCAAAAAATGCTTTTGTAATATTTGTCAGCATTACAATGTTTGGTGATAACAAAGAAAATCCAATCATTTTGAAGTCGTCAACCAATCTTATCAGAGTCAGGTGTATAGCTGTGTAATGGTCACAAGGAGCTTTCATATACAACTTCAGTAATGGTTATTATTGCTGGTACTCTATTCTTAAAAGGAATGCCTGACAAAGTTGTAACTTTTCACATTTAAGTTGACATATTTAGTCTTGAAGTTGTTGGTTATATATTTGGCAATCTTGTTAGCCAGTGATTTCTTAGAACTGTATCCCTACTCCTCCTTTCCATATCAAGTCTATGGAGAAATCCTTACGGAGAAGAAAAGGTTGACTTTATGTTTCCTTCTCTTAGCGATGAAATTCACTCTGTGTTCTTTCTCTAACTCAGGCTTTTTCTGCAGGTAGATTTGGAGCTGAAGGCAGAGTCCATTGCATCCATCTTTGTAGACCCAGTATCATATAGTAAATGCTTATGAACTATGGATTAGAATGGATTAACTGGATTGGACTGGACCAAAGTGAATGAGGAATAAAAAACACTCCCCCCCCTTTTTATCATTTTTACACAATTGTTTAGGTATAAAATGAAAAATACACAGAATGACGTTTATTATGTATCTCAAGCAGTTCCACTCCACCATCAATTTTTACAAACTTCCTTGGATACAGACTACTGTAAACAACCTATAGTTCACCCAGATAAATTTGATTAGAAAACTTAAAATGATTTCATCATGGTAGGCTGTTAAAATATAATGAATAAATTCCATCAAGTTGTCTAAGTTAAAGTAATACTAATTAAAATTGTAAAACTTTAAATTAAACCTATATAAAAATAGCTCACCATGTATATGTTGTCAGAACTTTTGTATCACAGGTTTAGAGACAAAGAAAACCTTCTAATAGAAGCAATGTATGAGATTTTCAGTGCAATTAGTTGATTTTAAGACACAGAAAAAAAAATTAACTTATACTCCAAATTGATGTAATAACTAGATGAGTGAATTTATATATTTGCATCTTAGAAAAAGGTCCTGGAGGTCTAAATAATATGGCACATTTCATTGTCAAGCAACTATTTCTACCAATTAGCAGTGTATTTACTTTAGACGGTCTCATAACAGAGGGATGCTCTGCAAACTTCTGGCTTTTTAATCAGTGCTGTTTAAATCCACACTCTGTGAACAGATGACAGTTCTAGTAGTTTCTTGAAAATGAACTGCTACCTATAGGTGTGTCACTTTTGTCATTCATTTATTGTGTATAAAACATTAAAAAAATAATGTAGAGGTAAGGTAGAAAAGGTGAAAAAACATATATATTATTGTGTAAGATATCTTTCCAGTTACCTTCATATCTTACACAATGATAAGAAAAGTCATCTTCTCAATAAAAATTATATTTGCCTAGTATATCTGAAATAATGGCACTGTTACTTGTATCGGAAGAAATTTCCTAAGAGTATTAGACATGTGATTCAACATAGAGTGCCCAGAAGCTGCATGGTTATACTTTTAGCTTTCATTGTTTGACGAAAATTATCCTTCATGAGCTAGGTGACACTCATGGAAAAAGTGTATGTTCTCTCTATAGACTGTTCATCCTTTTGCTCTTTTCTTTGTGTCTCAGTGGATGTGGCTAAGAAGTATTCTGTTGAACTGTTGCAATAATCTGTAAGAGGGAAACAATGTATTTTTCTTCTACACTTGTAAGAGCTTGGAGACTGATGATTTGAGGATTTTTCAAACATAAAACCACAGAATAAGCCAGATATAAAGGGGTACATAGCAAATGAGTCCATTTATGTCAAACTCAAAAACTATGTATGGTCTTGTCACAATAGTGGTCACCCTTGGGAAGTTAGTGACCAGAAGGGGCCATGAGGGAGGCTTCAGGGATCTGATAAATAGTGTGTTTCTGAATGTAGATGCTGGTTACCTGAGTGGGTTCAGTTTGTGAATATTCATCAGCTAATCATTTATCCTTTGGGTCTATGCTATACCTCAGTAAAAAGTCCAAAATAAAATAAATAAACAGAAATGAAAAGGATTCAGGTTTCTTTTTTCCCTGAATTCCAATAGTGTATTCTAAAGGTGCTCGTGTAAGTCACAGATCACCAAAGTTGTGTTGTCACAGATCATAAGACTATTTAGCAGCAGAACCAGGATTGGATGTTGGATCTTCTGGTTCCATGCCTCGTGTTTTGTTTTATGTTTTGTTTTATTTTTTCAATCACAAGCTGCGTTAACCTCTAAGACCCATGACACAGCCTGCTGGCCAGAGGCCTGTTACCCTTCCTCTGTGGACTAACACCGTTTGCCATGTTACAGGCGAGTTGTGTGAGGAGAAGCTGGACTTCTGTGCGCAGGACTTGAACCCCTGCCAGCATGACTCCAAGTGCATCCTGACACCAAAAGGATACAAGTAAGTCAGAGGCTGCCTTCCAACTCACAATGTGGGGAGGAAACCTTTCTTTTAGGAACTCCTCTGCCATCTTTAACTTCACACCTTTGCTCAGGATTAAAGGGATGTATTTACTGGTGTCAGTGACACTTCTTAATAAATGTTTATATTTGGCATGGACTCTTTTTTGTTTGTTTTGTTTTGTTTTATTTTTTAGTACTCTGAAGAAAAATAAAAGAGTGTTTCCTTTGTTCCATGACTCTTTCTGAGAAGTTGTTTATGGAATAAAGCAGCCTTTGAATATGCTTACTTAAGTTTACTGGAAGGCTAATGCAGTTAAATTTGTAATATCTACTAGGTGCTTTATTATCTGTAGGTAAGCCCATGGTAAAGTAGAGAATTTATTTTCATGTATCTGAAAATGTTGTGACGTGAAACAATATTTTGACTATCCAAGGTAGGAAACCATATGTCTCAGGTTGCCCTGCACAGTCCCCGTTCATGCCTATTGTCCCACTGTAATGATTGGTAGTGCCCTGTCACCTCAAATGTGTCCTGTGTGGGATGGTTAAGCTCTGCAGTGATGCTAGGTAGAAGCCTCCCTTAAGGGAACTCAGAATTTCAAAATCATTTCTTTTTCCTACCCAGCAAAATTCCCGAAATATGTTTGGTATCAAATTACATGACTCCTTTTGCTGCAATCCTGAAGTATTTAAGGGTCCAGCAACAGCAACCCTTCTTTTTTAGAGCTGGCAGTGGTTTAGAAATCATGTGGTCCAACTTCTTCATTTTAAACCTGAGGAAACAATGGCCCTGAGAGGTCGGATGACTGCCCAAAGATCTCAAGGTTTTTTATTGGCAGAGCTGGAGCCAGGTTTCTTACTTTCCTGTTGGGTGATTTTTCTAATACATTTTACACCTCTAAGAAGTTTTATAGTTTATTAATATTACAGTTGGTTTGGTACAGAAGATAGTCTGGATTCTTGGGTATGGCGGAGACAAATTCAGGAGTTGACCTGTGCTTACGTAGATAGTTAGCAAGCAGCATTATTTGTTTCCTCACCAAATATTCATTGAGTGCCTGCTGTGACCAGGGCACATGGAGAAAACACCATCTTATGTTTTTGTAATTCTTTATAAGTATTCACTTCCGCATATTTCATCTTATCAGTGAAATGATCCAAGCTTAATAGCTATAGCATACAGAGAATTGAAACTTAGTGTACTCAGGTCAGAAAAAGTTTTATAAGAGAAGATGGATTTAAGTTGGGGCTCTAAGATTTTGATATTTATCAAACAGATCTTTAGACATTCTAAGTCAGATGAGGGGGTGGGGTCAACATCACCAGACCTCCAGTGCCTTTCAAAGGTCAGTCTGAATTAAATATTTACTCTCAGACTTTCTTTCAAAAATGTACTTTTGTTTCAATTTTGTTTAAAATCCAAAATTTTATTTTTTTTATTTTCATTTTTATTGGTTATGAATATTCTTGGGGTACAAAGCTGATTGTCACCACTTGTGACCAAGCTGTGATGGCCAGATCCATACTGGCAGCATGTCCATTACCACAAATTGTGATTATACCCCATGTCCTCCACCGAATTATCCCCAACGTCCTCCCCATCCCCCTTTCCCTGCTCCACTTTGTATCCCTAGGTCTGTTCTCTCCCTCTGCAAGTCCAATGCATCACTGTGGTCTTTCTTTCCTTCCTTCTTTCTTCCTTAGCTACCACTTATGAGTGAGTACATGTGGTATTTTTACCTCCGTGATTTGCTTCTTTCACTCAACATAAGTTTCTCCAAGCTCATCCATGTTGTTACAAATGGGAGAATTTTATTCTTTTTTATGGCAGAGTAGTATTCCATATTGCATATATACCACATTTTCCTTATCCAATCATCTGCTGATGGACAGTTAGGTTGGTTCCATGTCTTGGTTATTGTGAACAGAGCTGTGATGAACATGGGAGTGCAGGTTTCCCTTCATTTTGTGTGAAATGGGATTAGAATATACAGATCCAGTTGCACCACCTGCTGATTCCATTCGATGTCTTACTGAAAGTGAAAAGAATAGGTTTGATTCTGCTTTTCATTATATTTAAATTTATAGCCCTACACACACACACAAAAAGTCTTATTAAAATTTTTACTTTGAACAAAATTCTGCATTATGTTTTATTCAACCAAACACTGTAGTGGTAAGTTATTTTAACTCCTGATGTCTTTCATCTGCCCACAGTTGAATTTGGCAAATTGATAGTGCATCTCTTACATAACAATATCAGCATTTCTCAGAGAAATTAGTCAGATGAATTTTACAGAATTGCTTATCTGCTAAACAGATTTCACAGGGATTTGTGCATTGTAATTATAAGATAAAGTGTTAATAAGACTAAAAGGAAACCATTAAAAAGTAAGGGAGTTTTTCTTCAAAAAGTCTAATCCTTAATTAAATATCTTCTATTCCTTCAGATTCAGATTGCATACTCTTAAAAGTGCATTTTACTGGATTATGGATTAATTAGCTTTGAAACATAATGTTTTCAACAGTAATTCGTCAGTTTGTTTTATAGCTGTATGTAATTTAGCAGGAAACAGGTTAAGTCAAAGAATGTTCTGTTACTTCAGCCTTACAAATAACTACATTGTGGGAAAGGTCGTTGCAGAAAGAAAATGGACTTAAAACCCAAAAAATATGAAGCTGCTAAAGCAAATCTCTACTGACAAATGCTATTTGGACAAGTTGTACTGTTACTGCAACTTCATTTTCTTATTACTAAGCTAACAAAGCTGGTTCTGCTTTTCTTGCCTTATTATATACCTCATATATCTCCTAAATTGCTTTGAGATATTTTTAGACCATGATATGCCAGCACCAGTATTTTTAAGCATACATCTTACTTACTCAGCTTTTGGGCTTCTAAAGAGTATATTTTATACTTTGCTTTCTTCCTCACTTTTTGTAAGATGGTAGAGTTAAGGGAAGGTGATAGGTTTTATTACAAAACAAACTTTAAGGGAGACTCTTATTTAATTTTTTTCTGTTTGTTTTGAAACTCTGTCTGAGGAGCAAACGAAAGACAAAAATGTTGGTCATAATGTAACTCCAAATTCTAATGGGCTTGAAACACAGTAGTTAGAAAGAATAGAATATAAAATAGCTCTTAGACAGACACTGTGGTGAATACATGGTTCTCTTATCTTTTACTTTGATTTCTTTTCTCAGATAAATAATTCAGGGTGTTTCAAAGCATTTCTTTTTTCTTTTAATGCTTGGCACTTCAGCAGCTCTGCTTGCATTAACATTGATGGAAGTCCTCCTCTCAGGCCTTGTCTATCTATTTGAGAATGTATATGGCCACTTAGGGTCCATTTAACTTCAGACTTGCTGTTTGCTTTGTTTTCTTGTGATTTAGCCTTAAAACCAACTAGCTGCAGAGCAAGCATGCTTATGTAGTGAGTTCATTTTATTTCTTAATTCACACATGTAGAGCTGAAAATCCTTCACTCTTAGAGGGCATATCCTCCCATTTGTTTTATTTCGTAAGCTCTCCAGTAACTCTTAAGTACTGATTTTCCATTTTCAGCAAAACCCTCGGCATTCAGTAATGCCACATTCCATTTGGGTGTTTTTAATTATCTTATTCACTTAAATCCTAATAGCTTTGAAATATAAAAGTGGATAATTAATACAGATTAAACCATAAAGACTTTTACAGAATTATAAAGACATATATAGAACTATAAAAATACCATGCATTATATATAAAAACTATACTAATTACTTTACAGATAGTGTTTTTTTGTTTAATCTTTTAGCAAAACTGTGAGGTAGAAATTATTATATACATGTTACAGATGAGAAAAGGAACACTTGGATTAACTTAGTCAAGATTACATACACTTTATGCTAAGTGAAATAAGCCAGACACAGAAAGACAAATACTGCATGATCTCACTTATATGTGGAACTTTTAAAAGTCAAACTCACGGAAACACAGAGCAGAAGAGTGGTTACCAGGGGTTAGGGATGGGTGAAGTGGGGGGATTTTGGTCAAAAGATACAAACTGTCATTTATAAGATGAATAAATTCTGGAGACCTAATGTACCTCATGGTAACTACAGTTAATAGCAATGTACTGTATACTTGAAACTTGCTAAGAGAATAGATCTTAAATATTTTCACCAGAAGAGAAAAAAGTTAACTATGTGATGTAAGGCGTATGTTAATTAGCTTGACTGTGGTGATCATTTCACAGGGTGATACTATATCCAAGCCTCATGTTATGCATCTTAAAAATATACAATTTTTATTTGTCAATAACACCTTAATAAATCTGGAAAGAAATAAAGTTGATTTTTTAAAGGAAAAAAGACACATACATATAAGTATAAAGCCAGTATACAAACAAATGCAGTTTTATGGAACTGCAAAGCCCAAATTCTGTTGTGCTAAACCGTAGTTTCTTAGTCTACATGTTGTTCAAAAGTCAGTGAACCCTCTCTTAAACCCAAAACAAAACACTCATGGAACCCCAAAGTATAAACCTAATGAATCACAACAAGAGGGTGTTGGGGAAGGGGGAAGGGCAGATGGAGTTTTCTGGAAGCCCCCTCCTCATCTATGGCCATACCTGTAGGGGTTCCATGGTCCCCTATAGGTCCACACCACACAGTTTGAAAACTGCTGCATGTGCCATACCACTTTTCCTCAGGCAGTTATAAAGTCCTGGCTCCTTGTTGTTATAGCTAGAGATTCCAGTGGCCAGCACTAGAGAAGAACAGGTTTTAAAGGGAGCCCTGAGGAATTAACTATCCAACACAGTGAAGTGGTTAGAAATCCAGGCTGTCTTGTCAGATTGCTTGGGTTCAATTCCTGGCTGTGGCACTTAGAAAATGAGTGTCCTTGGGCACTTCTGTCCTGTAGTTTTCCGAACCCTGTTGAGTGGGGATAATGGGATCGCAGTCATAGGGCTGTGGAAAAGATTCAATAAACTCATATAAGCCAAGTGGTTAGAACAGGGCCTGGCACAGAGGAAGGTCTCAAAGAATGTCAACTGTATTATTACCACTGGCTCTTCACCATCAATGCAGGTGCAACCCCTCTGTCCCCCACTCCACCAGAGTGAAAGGCTGATTGATAAGCTGTCTCCCACTTCCCTTACTCCACTCCATTAGGTCAGTCCCGTTCTGCTGTAATGATTGTCTGGTTTCATTGTGAATTAAGGTATTCAATATCAACAGTTGTTTTTCTTAAAATTATATTTTGTTCCAATGCACCTAGTCTCTACTGGAAAACTTAATATGTGAATTATTTTTAAAAACTATTCTTATATTCTTAGTAAATTTTACAACATAGCACTTTTATCATCTCAACAGTCAAATTAAGTATACAGAATTGAAAATAAAGGACCATGTTGACAAATAAAGTGGGGAGAAAGGAAGGAATTAATGAATGAGGGAAGGAAGGAATTAATGAATGAGGGAAGGAATGAGTTAAAGAGAAGGAGGAAGGGAAAAATGGAGGAAAGAAGAGACCATGTTGCAGTTTTTCTGTTCTTATTTGGATTGCAGATACTCACTGTTATCAAAGAGATAAAATCACCATTCCCTTGGTAGATCAGAGCGAGAAACCTTGGAGTACTTTGCAGACCAGTACTATTTTCTAGGCATCCATTAATTTGGGGACATTACGAGCCTATTCTAAATAAGTTTTTCAAAGATGATGCCAGTTTTTCTAGATAAAATGCGACTGTTTTACTTATTTTGGCTCAGTTGAGTGTGAAACCATTTATCTGCTTGTTCCAACAGATGTGACTGCACCCCGGGATACATAGGCGAGCACTGTGACATTGACTTTGATGACTGCCAAGATAACAAGTGTAAAAATGGAGCCCACTGCACCGATGCAGTGAACGGCTACACGTGCACCTGCCCTGAAGGTTACAGGTAAAAGCAGACATACTCATTTATTTTTTGACTTAGGTCTTACATGACTTAATTCACATTGGCAATTAAGTAAAACTGAGTTAACATATTTTTTCTCCCTTTTCTTTAGTGGCTTGTTCTGTGAGTTTTCTCCGCCCATGGTTCTCCCTCGCACCAGTCCCTGTGATAATTTTGATTGTCAGAATGGAGCTCAGTGCATCATCAGAATAAATGAGCCAATATGTCAGTGTTTGCCTGGCTACCAGGGGGAGAAGTGTGAGAAACTGGTCAGTGTGAATTTTGTAAACAAAGAGTCTTATCTTCAAATTCCTTCAGCCAAGGTTCTGCCTCAGACAAACATCACACTTCAGGTAAGAGTACTCTTCCTCTAGCAAGGGCTGATCTGATCATAAGCCTCATTCAGCTTCGAAGAATAAACATTCGTGGCCACTTGTGAGTGATAGTATTTCTTAGACAGTTAATGACATTGTGACAGAAGCAGCTCCACATTATGTGGAAAGTTCAATATTTCTTCTCTTCAACATTTGTATTTTCAAGGTGGAATGGAAATCAAGTATTTTTATTCATTGCTTTATCCTATGGAAAAAAAACAAACAAAAAAACACAGCAAAAAAATATGCCTCTTCTTCTTGTGCTTGGGTAGAGGCATTTTATTCATTTATTTTTATGGCTCTGCCACTCAGCCCCCGTGCAGGGGGAAGCTTTTCTTAGGAAACCTGCAGCTGAAAAGAGACAGAAAAGACAGAACACCTGGATTCAGCCAGTACCTTTTGACTCTTCACACAGAACCTTGAAGAATTGACATGAAATTAACAAACTGAGACTTTAACTCTTTCCAGCAAGTCACTGTGTACCTTTGAACAAGTTATTTAGACCCCTAAGAAAGAGGTTACACAAGAGCAGAGGTAAAAAAGTGTAGGGCATGTGGGGCAAATTGGGGCTATATGTTTGTTTTAATCTGGTAAGCAAAATAGTGTAATATATTTTGAATTCATATGACTTTTGCCAGTTTTCTTCAGACTCCACCCCTTCTTATTTGGTTTAAGCTGACACTCAAATGAGGACCTGGAGGTTCTTTTGAAGTCATGAGGAAAGGGACTTTGGGAAACAGACAGGACTTCCTTAAAAGTCTGTCTCCCTACCCTACAGTATTTGCTACACTGAATAGTTATGAGAAGGACACAGCGGTGTTTGGGCTTAAGTTCTAACTTTTACTTAACTAGTCCTTTAAGCCCAAAGAAAGGCCAAAGAGCAGGATAAAAACAGAAATTTTCCCTTGCACGTGGCATCACTGTAAATAATTTGTTGTTGTTCTTTTTTTAATATGGGATATAGAAATCACTCTTGCATAATATAGTCACATTTCACATATGCCAAAAATATAGCCCGTTAGAGGAGCAAAAAGAGCAGGTAAGTGAAAGTCTCCAGAAAAGAAAGTTCTAAGCACATTCAACATGTTTATGTAAGTATTTGTTATTGTTCTTTTTCAATTTCTTTATGGATTTAATTAGAACACGTTAATTTAGGAACAGGTCACCTTTCAAGTAATAATTTCAGCATACATTATTTTCTCCTAGCCAAAGGGAAAAAATAAAACGTAGTTAAAACCTGTTCACCTCAGTTAGTGGTCCCTTTTGTATGTGTCTGTGGGGGGATGAAATGCATTTGGCTGACTACACATCCTAGTAATGTTAGTAATGTCAGGTTTATTTTCTACTAGATTGCCACCGATGAAGACAGTGGAATCCTCCTGTATAAGGGTGACAAAGACCATATCGCAGTTGAACTCTACCGGGGGCGTGTTCGGGCCAGCTACGACACAGGCTCTCACCCGGCTTCTGCCATTTACAGGTGAAGATCTCTCAGTTACTGGTAAAGGTGAAAAACATTGTTTAATGAAGAACTGCTTCTCTGTTGTTTTGTGACGGGGAGGGGAGGGAATAATTTGGCTACATCAGGCTTCATGATAAGGATATTGGTTAGGGGCCCAGCAAGATCAGGTGGCATAGTCAAATTGGATAATTTGAGAGATTTATTAGGGGATGATTTACAGACGTGGCAGAGGTAGTACAATGACCTGGGGTTAGAAGTAAGGGATGCACTTCCTACCCCTATGCCTGAAGGATTGCGGGGAGGAAACAGTTATAGAAATGCATACTCTGAAAAGGCTTTGTGGATAGGCCTGCCTGGCAAGAGCTGAGACTTTCCACCCAACCTTACTCTCCTTCCTCCCCAAAATCTACCTGTGCTCCCTATTGGACAAACCAGATGCCAGAAAAAAAGGATTCTACTGATTCCAGTAATGCAGCTTGCACTCAAGCTTCTCAGGGCTCAGAACAGGGAGAAGGGCAGAGGGGAGCTGGAGAGAAACAAATGCAAGCTACCCAGCACTGCGAGTAACTTCAACTTACCATGCACACAACACACGTGTATTGAGCACCTGCTGTGGGCCAGACACCATTCTTAGCTTTACAGAACAAAGGCCCTGCTCTTTTGGATGTTACACATAATAAGCAAATGGACTCACACCATATTGTCCTAGGTCATCTTGATCGTTCATTTTAGAAGTTTCCTATTGTGTTATATTGATGATATATTGAAGATGTGAAAGGAGGGTATTTATGGAGCATAAATTTTGGTGCTTTTTGCTTCAGATTAACCATCAGAGCCTCTCTGTTGGGTCTCAACACCAATTGTCTGTGCTCCTGCAATAAGTTTCTTAGTTAATTTCTTCACATGTAGAAATAATGGCCACTCTTGAGACGGGGTCACAAACTCATATGCAGTCAGTTTTTCCAGGCAGATAACAAGAGAATTCAGTAGTTCAAGTGCAAGAAAAGAATATGCTCTCACCTTTTTATTATTTAAGAGATCTAACTTTTTAGATAACTCTGTTACAAATAGCCTTCATGCTGGCAATATAACAGGAGTAATTGAGACTGCAATGAACTAAAAGCAAATCTTGTCAAAGCAGAACTGGATGTACTCAGTTGTCCCTGAAAGCTGTCGTGTGAAAATAAAGGCCCAAGGATTGCCAGAACTCTTGACTTTTTAAGGAAAGGCAGAAATCTTTTTTTAAAATATTTTTAAGGTAAAGTTTTCTCTCCTTTAAATATCAGTTTGCATTTGTTTTAACATCATCTATGACAAAATGCGTTGTAGACCAAATACACCTGAAAACGAGTAAGTGTGTGTTGAATGGGACATAAAGTAGAGATCCTGACCTCCATGTCATTGAGACTATTCTTGTATATATCAATGTGCCTTAAATATTATTATTTTTTATTTAATATTATCTTTACCTATTATCTGATCCTTCATAGTAGTTCCGGGAAAGTAGGTGCCAATTGTAGCCATGAATGGAATTCACGAAGTCCTTTTGGTGATGAGCTAACCCACTTGGAATATCTGGAGCCTGGAAACAAACACGTAATGGTTGGTTTCCAAATGAAATGCAATAGTTATTTCATCTCCAAATGGTCATGAATTAATGTCAACATTTTAGATATTACTAGGCTTTAAATTATATAACCCCAGTGTGTTTTAGCTCATAAAAGATTTCAAAAATTTGCAGTTTTTTGTCTTTTTATTTTTTTATTTGTTTTATTTTATGAAATTAAGCAGCATGAAGTTCTTAGAAACTATAGTGAAGGTTCTTGAGTTGATTTATTAAAACTAGAATTCACATAAAATATAATAAAAATGTTTCTAGATAAGTTGTAGAAACCCAAGTGCATATATCCAAATGAGGACTTCCTATAAAGAGCTTTGTTTGAGTTTATATTTTCGCCTAACAAACCCTGTAACATTTACAAAAAGAATATCATGTTGCATACTCTTCATTAGGAAGCAAAAGTCCTTGTTCCTGCTGGCAGATCATCTAATAAAGATATATAGAGCGAGGACTGGAGAAAACATGGATTTCAATTAATTCTTGCCTTTTACTTTATGACGCACCAATCAAGAAAAGCTATTACATTATTTTTTAGTGAAAGAAAAAAAGCAACAATTACCTAGAATTCAGATACATAGATACGTATATTATATATTAGATTAATTTAGATTAATTATATAGTACATACTATATTGTGAAAATTAATAATTAATATGTCAAAAAATAGGAAAGGAGGAAAGAAGGAAGCAAGGAAGGAAGGAAATGAGGAAGGTCTCTGTATGATATTGAAAGACTTCCAATTATATTGCTCAGTTAAAAAGAACAAAAGTAAGATGTAACAGTATCAAAGGAGGGAAAACAAACTTATGTATTTGTGTTTCTATGATTTGCATAAGAAACCTAGACATAAAGAGGAAGGAGGAGGTAGAAACAATGCTTGTGCATGAATGCCTTTTAATATTATTTTGATTTTTGAACCATTTGAATGTCATTATTACTCAGAATAAAATTGAAGTAATAGAAAAGAGCAAGGGCTCTAAAAGTAGTCTGCCTTGATTCAAGTTTCAACTCTATGGCAAATTGTATCATCTATGGGCCTTATCTGCTAAATAGGGATAATAAATAACATTGCCATCTTCGTGGGATTGTGGTAAGAATTTTATAATTTGATACATGTAAAACATTCGGAGCAATGCATGGCAGGTAGTAAACAATGACAGAGGTTCATATTTCAAATTCAGAATGTCCAAAACTGAGTTTATTTCATGTGTTTCAACCAAATCTGTGTTCCCATTGCATTCCTTATTTTACTAAAAAGCATCACCTGCTTCTCGTGCATCACAATTTCATTTCCTTTACCTTACATTTTTAATTTATCCCAAGCCTTAACTCTGCTCTGGCTGAGTTTCTGGCCTTTATCCAAAGGCCAGAAAATGCCAAGGTCTTTGTCTTTGCTCGGGCCCTAATTGGAGTGTGAAATCTTTGAAAGGTGCTACTGCTCCATCATTATAGTAAAATTCATCAATTAATATGGTTGCGATCAGCTTTCCCATAAGTTACTTAGTAAATATTTTGTTTGGTTGAATTAAATTGTCTATTCTTGATTGGATTTCCTTTATCATTATTAAAAGTACTCCACACTGATGTTTTAAAAGAAGGTATCGTATGTATTCTTATTTCAGATAATTTGTTAAGTTCAGTTTCATTGCCAAGATTTTATGTTATATAAAATTTATTTTGGTAAAACATTGTTTTCTAAATTATGCATTATTTAATGTGCTATTGGAACATGCACATGAAAATAATTTTGTATATCAGTTATATCTTTTCAATTGCTTGGTTAATTTCAATATTGGGGCAAATGGATCATATTTTAGTAAAATAAAATTTGGTAGAATTAGGTAGAAGTAAATATACATTAAGTTATTGTTTCTATAGGATATTTTGGGTTTAAAGAAATTCATTTTAGATGTCAATTATTGTTTCAAATAAATCAGTAGGCGGACAGTTATTTCATGGAATTATATCTAGGCTTATAATCTGCAGCCCTTCAAAGTGATTTCTTTTAATCTAGTTAAGAAGAAACTGTCTTAGAAAGTTATTAATGAACAATACAGACTTCTTTCTTTAGATTCAAGTTAATGTTATTTTCCAAACCAGACAGTTTCTTTGGAAACATAGTCAACTACTATTTAAAAATTAGGACAGCAGTTAACACAACTTTAAGTGGGTTCAAGATAACCCAAAAGGTAGTAATTATTAGTAGGAATAAAGTAGCATGCACATTTTCTCATTGTATTTCCTACATCCTGAGAGAAGATTGTGGCTTCTTGTAGACCTGCTGATAAAAGCACCTGGCATCTAGGCAGTGGTGTAGAACAGTTGTTTGTCAAATAGCATGCCTCGGAATCTCCTGAAAGGTACATTACAACACACATTGCTGGACACCACCAGTAGTTACTGACTCAGTAGGTCAAAAATTTGCAAGTTCCCTAATGAATTGCTCAAATATTTTCCTTCTACAAAAGTTATTTATGAAAAAGATATACTTCTTTCTTTAGATTCAAATTAATGTCGTTTTCCAAGCCAGATAGCGTCTTTGGAAACAGTCAACTACTATTGAAAAATGAGGAAATCAGATGAACCACCTTACTAGTGTATAGGACTATACCATGCATCAATCAGTTTCCATATTTAGGGGACTTTTCAGGGGTCTTTCTGCTGCCTGCTGGTAGATTTGGTTGGCTATATAGCTGCTGGATTGTGCAACTTACTCACTTACTTTTTTTTTTAAATTTATCATTATACAATGTAATTGATTTTCATGGCCCTTTACCCGGACTTACATTTAAAAAAAAAAAGAAAAGAAAGAAGAAACTCAACAGAGACAATTTCTGAGGCATTCAGTCTTATTGGGGAAGCAAATAGTAGACAGAATCTGTATGGTCTTATTTCCAAGATAAACATTCAGCCATTCTTGATATGCCATGGGGAAAAGTACCACCATTTACCAGCTTTATAACCTTGGACAAATTGCTTCACCTCTGTGCCTCAGTTTCCCCATCTCAACAGTTGGAATTATGTCTGATTTTCACGTATGGTTGTGAGACTTGGAAGTAATGAATGTAAAGCCCTGGCCTAGTGTTTGGCACAGGGTTGGCTCGCAGTAACTGGGAATGCTGGTGGTTTATGGGTACTCCTCATGCACAGATATCCAGATACCAAAGAATGAATACCCCCGTGAGCACTTTACTGCCTCACATTCGACTCTACAGTATGTTGACGTGTGGAGTTCCCTTTCTATTTTATTGAATTTTATTTAAATTAATCTTCAAAATATGACTATATTGTACAATGATGAATATGCTAGTAATCCTGATTTGAGCATCACATATCGCACACAGGTATTGAAATATCTGTGCCCCACAGATACATATCATCAATTATATTTCAGTAAAAAATACTCTTCCAAAGTACTGATTGAGATATAACATTACTTGATTAACTACTTTACAAAACTTCTGGAACACTCTTATGCATATACATAAATATCTTTAATTTCATTTGGCTTCCTCTTCCTTTTGATTTGAAGAGATAGGTAGGGGCATTTTTTATTATCATCCCCCCTTCACAGATGAAGTATCTTC
Organism: Cynocephalus volans; assembly: GCF_027409185.1. Lineage (NCBI taxonomy): Eukaryota > Metazoa > Chordata > Mammalia > Dermoptera > Cynocephalidae > Cynocephalus > Cynocephalus volans. The sequence goes on from NC_084468.1 coordinate 17,837,643, forward strand.
AGCCCAGAGATAACAAAATGAGATGACCAGTTGACTTTGTTTGGTTTCGGATTCCTATTTCACTGCATGGGATATGTCACCAGATAATTTAAAAATTTTAAGGCACAAAGCTGAAGCTCCCATAAGCAAATATGAACTGTTTATCTTTATTAAACTACTGAAATACCTTAGGATGTATGGTTCAGCTAGAAATATAAAAATGGCATTGTGAATGTGCCCTGCATAAGTAGAGTGGAAAAAGAAAATCAGAGACATTTTAGAGCCCCTCTTTTCTTTTAAGCCCCAAAATGTTTAAACTATTTTTCTGTAGCAAACCACAGACATAGTCGGGTAACTGCTTTGTTTTCATATATCTATTTATAGTCTAGAAATTCAAGAAAACCAAGGCTCAGGTAATAGATGAGCATAGTAAAACTAACATAATAATGGTAATGAATGCAATTTATGTTCCCAGTGGAAAAGCTCAAAGTTAAGTGGTTCACGTGCTACTTTTGTAAGTCATCGAATTTATAGTCCCGTAGGGAGTGGTGAACTAGAGTTTATCAATACTTATCAGAACCCATAAGGATGTTATATAGTACAAGTGGGTATGTAGGAAATGACTGTGGTAGACTGCAAAATCAATGATTTTGTGAAAGTAGAATCTGAACCCAGTTTTTAAATTCTCATAATTTATGTGCATTCTCATAACCTTCAAATTCCCATTATAATAGTATGGCGTATTTTTTGACCATTCAATGAGTTTTAGTAAATGCACCAAGTTGTGTTATCAACATATAAGATATTTTCTATAAAACTTGATGCCTGGGCTATTTGAGAGAGAAATCATGTATTAAAGGCTCGTTAGTGGTGAGAACACATGCCATTTGTATAGGACTAGGTACTCTTTTTGATTGTAAAAGTGGTGCATAGTCTTGGTAGAGTGCTGCGCTGGCAGCGCGGCGACGCTCCCGCCGCGGGTTCGGATCCTATATAGGACTGACCGGTGCACTCACTGGCTGAGTGCTGGTCACGAAAAAACGACAAAAAATAAAATAAAATAAAATAAAAAATAAAAAAAATAAAAAAATAAAAAAATAAAAAAATAAAAAAAAAAAAAAGTGGTGCATAGTAATTAAGGGCATATACACCAGAGCCGAGCAGCCTGGCTTCAAGTCTGTTAAGTCACTATTTGGTTGTGCTTTCTTGGGTACCATAAATGCCCAACTCTTGTTGTAAGGCATAAATGAGCGAATACATGTAAAAGTTCTTAGAACAGTACCTGACCCATAGTATGTGTTATATAATTCCTTGCTCTTATTATTTACATTGCTCTGATGAGAAAGAAAAGGTAGAGAAAATTTTCCTAAGGTCATACTAACCTAAGATCACATATCTAATGAGAGCAAGGACAAGCTGAGCAAGACTTCTCTTGCAGCATTATCCTTCATGATACTGCCAATGAAAATTCCAATTTTATTTTTTTTACATAAAATGAATCTTTCAGAGATCCTGTCTAAATATGCTTGAAGCCTATTGATTATCTTATAACTATAATTTACCCAGTATTAAAAGGAAAACTATATATGTTATTTCTAATACATTTCCTTTGTATTTACTTAACATGTATTTTTTGAGCACCTACAATTTATCAGATACATTGCTGAATACATTAAGGAATACAGAAATAAATAATACATTATCACTACTTTAGTGTAGCTTACCATTAGCAGAAATAAGGACATACTCAAAAAAAAATGGAATAAATGAGAGAATAAAGGAGCAGAACGTAAGGTGAGTTGATGATGAAACTACTTATCTCCAGCTTCCCAGCTGAAACACTGCATTAGGGTGCATAAAACTTTAAAGGTCTTAAGCCATCCAATTATATTGCATCAAACACCATCACTGACAGTGACATGCCTGCATTGATTGTCTAAGACCAATATGTGACGAAGAACCCATTCCTCAGTACATATGGGTCCTTCCTTTGCAATTTTAACGGGAAAGGGGGCTTATTATTAATATTTAAAATCCAGTTAAGGTCAATGTCCATAGAATATCCATATAAAACCACTTAGAGGGTTGTAAACGACCACATAGGAAAAAGCAATTGGCTTCTACCCTCTCTATGTATATCTGTATTTTAATATTTTACTTTAAAACTTTTAGTAACTTGAACAAGATATGCCCCAAAGAAGCTATTATTTTTCTGCCAGTCTTTAACATTATCTTATAATTAATATTAAAAATAAAGCTAAATTAAATTGTTCCCTAAAGAAGAATCTGCAATAGTATTACATTACTTATGTAATGATGATACCCCTGGTGGTGGTGGTGCTGATGGTGGTGCTAATAACTAACATTTAACTGCTTACACTATGCATTTCTTAGAAAATCACTTTATATAGACCTCAAATTATCCATAGAAGGGAGAAATATTTATTGGCATTTACTAAGAGAAAACTGAAGTGTATTAGTAATCAAGTAACTTATCTAAGGCCAAACATCTAAAAAACGCAGGACCAGGATTCAAGTCCAGGATTATTCAGCTTGAAATCTATATGTTTAACCACTAGCTGATATTACTACTCAGAATAGCACCTTAGAAGAGAATCATAGTGAAGATCACTAACAGTTGGTATGCAACTTTATTTAGAAAGTAATTTTCTAGTCTATTGTTTCGTCTGCTGACATTAATGGTGTTAAGTGTTGGGATAGTTAAATGTGTAGAAGGCAAAACTATTGACTGACACATATAATAATGTTTATTTTTGAAAGTTAATGTCTGAGACAGGCTATCAGAGATCCCTGCACACATGAACTTTGCAGAGCACTTAAGCCAAGAGAACTTCAGATACTTTCACATTTCTGTTGAATGGCTCATATTGCTCTCAAATCAAAAAACTTTTTATTCTCTGTCAGCAAATAATGGCATATGATTAGACTCCAGTGGTGAGAACCATGCAGAAACGTTAATACATTTTTCTGTCATTTTCCAGGCTTGACCTTTTTGCAAATTTAAATATCAGTGCCTGGAATTTTAAGCAATAATCTCATGCAGGGAGTATTGGGCATTTACGTGTAGGAATAGTTTTTAACATATGCTTTCATATTTCCATTTTTTTAACCTTTTTTCCAGTCAATATCCCAGTATGTTACGTCTTTAATATTCATTGATATTAAATTTTTGACCCCAACTTCCATTATGCTATACTTTGCCTCGTGAGAGGTGAGTACATCCCTGACACTGCACCCTGGACTAGTTCCTGCTTTCTTCTTTGGTCTTATTTCATTGTTCTGTTTTCTTTTTTGCCCACTTTAACACCAGAGTTAAATTTGGAACCAAACTTCAAAGCCATATTCGTATAGCACCTGTTTACCAATTGCACCCAACTTCATCTTATTTTCAATCCTCGTCTTCCATTTACCTAGGTTTCTTAATCTTTTTGTTTTTATCCATTTTATGAATTTCTATAAGACTTTTCAAGGTTTTTAGAAGGTGGCAGTAATAATTGTGAGATCAGGCTCTTTAAATATATAGAAAAGAAACTGGAGAACCACTGTCATGGCTAGACTCCCTAGATATGAATATTTTTCTTATTTAATCTGTTATTCCCACCACTCCACTGAGCACAGACTTCTTCACAGTAATATCACTTGATGGGTAGCTCCCTGAAAAATGCACAGAAAATAAGAGTATATTATCGATTAACAAATTTCAAAACATGGAAAGATCTCACTAAGTTGGTACTTCTTGTATTTGTGTGGATGTTTGATTCTAATAAATCCTAATGTACAGTGTTATGAGAGCAGAAGCCACTGTTCCCTGAATGCCAGTGTCTTTAGAGTGCATTTGGAATAGGCTCAGGTTCCTTGTATTTTTAATACTATTTGGAGTAACAGGCAGTATCTTAGTAATTGGAACTTTCATGGCATTTTAAAGCAAATATGTACATTATCTTTTGTAATTTCTACATATTGAGAGAATGTGGCTGGATAATAAAATATACTCATTTCCACTTCTCACCAGGGGAGAACAACCTTATTTTGTATCCAGTTCCTGAGAAGTTAAAATTGACTGTTTCTCCTTGAAAATATTCTTTTTCTTTTTTTAATCAACTACTGGTCTTCATCTTCATTAAAGTTATGTAGAAGTGTTTTTCCCCAAGGAGCACTTATTGCAGTTTATATTTTAACCCTGCTTCTTTAATGCAAAGAAAATGGAAGGAGCAGCTAAGTTTTGGGGGGGGGGGGTTGTTTTTTGTTTTTTTCGTTGCAGTGTGGAGACGATCAATGATGGAAACTTCCACATTGTGGAACTGCTTGCCCTGGATCAGAGTCTCTCCTTGTCTGTGGATGGAGGGAGCCCCAAAATCATCACCAACTTGTCAAAGCAGTCCACATTGAATTTTGACTCCCCACTCTACGTAGGAGGTAAGGGTTCTTCCAAATTCGGTGGGTCCCCAAACACTGTGATTCTCATCATAGACTAATTTTGAAATTATTGATGCCTGGCACCATGGTCATTGGCCAATAGTGATCAGTCATTGAAAGATGGACAGCAAGAATAGAACAGAGAGAGCTCTCTATGGGTGTTAAAGGACCATTTTGTAATCTCTGGTCTGTGTCTAATTAAATGTGTCCTTGGGATTGAAAAGGACACTAATTAATATTTCTTTTGTGTCTATCAATTGCTACATGGTGTACAAATCCTATATTTGATCTGGTCTATAGAAAAATAAAGTTGGTTGTAGGTCAAATCAGACAATGAAGAAAGTGTTGAAACAAGCTCGATGCAAACTGGGGAGTGGATGGCCCCACCCCAGCTCCCTTATGGAGGTAAACCCGACCAGCTCAGTCAAATGTTACCATGCTGGAGTTTCTGCACTACCAGTTGCTCATTCATCTAGGTTATAGGATAATTAACAGTAAAGTTCAATGAATGAATGAATGAATGAATGAAGAAATTAAGTGTATAGATTGTAACAGGGCAACAGGAAGTAGTTCTGGACAAGAGAGAAGATGGTAAAGGTAGGTTAGGGCTTGGCATGACAGAGTGAAGACTCTGGGCTTTATTTCTAAGCAACAAGAAGGCAAATGAGGAAACAGGGAAGGAACAGAAGTGTGAGCGAGGTTCTGAAGGAACCCAGAGCTGAGGACCCACCGCAGAGAGAGAGCTCTCAAACTGTAAGCATAGAATTTCCGGATTCAGACAAAGGAACAAGAAAGCAGATGATTTTGAATTGAAATGCATTGAAATAAATTACATTGAATTGAGTTGAATTGACTGATAAAATTAACTCATTTTACAGATAAATAGACTAAAACTTCTGAAAAGGTCAATTTATCTGATGTCTTCACCATGACAGTATTTTCATGAAGTTCACATCATTTCCTAAGGAATCTCAGGATGCAACACATCTATCTTTACCCCTCAAAGTCTTCTCTGAAAGCATTTCTTTTTTTATTTTTTTTTTTTTTGTCATTTTTGTGACTGGCCGCACCGCGCTCAGCCAGTGAGCGCACCGGCCATCCTTATATAGGATCCGAACCCGCGGCGGGAGCACTACTGCGCTCCCAGCGCCGCACTCTCCCGAGTGCGCCACGGGGTCGGCCCTGAAAGCATTTCTTAGAAGTGTTCTGTAAGTCAAGAGCAATTTCAGTAATTTCAGTAGTAGAAAATCTTAACTTGATAAAATTTGATTTTGGGGGGTTTTTTTAGAAACAGTTCAAAATCTTTGGTTCAATTCTATAAATATTTATTTAGCACCTGCCACATGCTGGGAACTACATACAGAATACAAAGTTGAAACAAAATATATAGCCTCTCTTCTGCTCCCAGGGAAGTGGGAAATGCAGTCGTATCTTCAAGTAACTGTAATGCATTGGCATTAAAGTATACTATATTAAGCCTGTTAGGCAAGATGACTGATCTAATTGTTTCATGAGAATCACAACTATGAGACTCATTAAAAAACAAAAGCTTTCCATTCTTCAATGTACTCCAGTTAATAGGGTTGCTTTGGGATGGTTGAAGCACGTCACAAATGTACCTGTGATTTGAGAGACAAGAAATTATATTTATGGAGCACATACTATGTGCCCAACACAATGCTTCTTTTACCATCCTAATCCTCAGAGCCTTAAGAAGTAGCAATTATCTTCTATAATCTATAGTTCCTGAGGGACAGCCTCAAGGACCTTATGTAACTTGTCCAAGTTCACAAAGCTATTGCATGGCAGACACCACATTTAAGTCCAAGTCTGTCTGACTCCAAAGTCACTTGCATCACCACTTCTTAACGTAAAACAGAAAGGGAAATAATCTAAGTTTTGTGGCTTTTTGTGGTTTATTTCTGGACTTGTCCTTTGCTTGATTTTATCATGCTTTCATTAGAAATCATTTCAGTAAATCTTTTAAAACACCCTTAGAATATGGTGCATAAGAATTTTTTTTTTTTTTAAGTACGAATGGGATTGCTTAGGTCAGAACATTTTTTTAAAAAGGGGAAAAAAACATTTTAAACTCCAAAATGAAAAGCACTAATCCTTCCGAGGGTGAAGGGCCTGGAAGAATCCAGACAGCAGCTCTGAAAGTCACCCAGGCCTGAAGGTAACTACTTCTACCCCAGTGCCACTGCCTGCAAACATACTGCGCCCACTTCCTTCCAGCTCAGAGTGCAGTCTCAAGGGGGATTTGGATTTAAAAACATACAAGGTACCCACAATACCACAGTCTCGAATGCTGTATGGCAAAGGCATGAGAAGCTGAGTTAGCAAAGGAGAGTGAGGTAAACAAGTCTAAAAACAGGGACACTTCTCAAAGAGGACTTCCTGAAGGTGACGTGTCCTGTCCCTCAGTGCCTTGCAGAAGTATTCCCTGACAAAATAGAGAAGAAGCTTAACCTAACTTAGGTTATCAATTCTCCATGATAGAGGTTTTAATTAACATAAACAATTTAATCTTTATATTTTTCTGTATAACAGTCCAACCAGAACACTCATTATGTAACAAGGCAAAAAAAAAAAGAAAAGAAAAAAGTAAGACCCACGCTTAGATATCCCTGCATATATCACAAATCCCTCAGTTTTGATAGTTGGTTCCTTTACCGTCGTTTTGAAGCATGCAGAGCCTTTCAGGGACTGGAAGGAACACACTTGCTAATTGTTTCTCCCTGTTGTGGAACTCTGCCAATCTGTATTCAGTCTTGACATGTGCACGTATGTGCAATATACCACCATCAAAATGAGCTATTAAAAATATCTTTGGAAAAAGTCCATTTTTAACCTAGGAAGAAAGGAACATAAATGTGTGGACACCGAAGTCCACATGTTTGTGGTGGATGGAGATGATTAAATTAGAAAGTCTTACTCCAGAGCAAGGAATTCCTGTCACTAGTTCTCTCCTGGAAATGCTGAATTTCATTCTTTTGATGCTGCTCTGCAAAGCCACCCAGTTTCCAGAGCCAGAGGGACGTAGACTGTAAGCCCGTATACATGGATCTTCAAAGCCAAGACACCTATATACCTGTCAGGGTGTGACCGTGGACCACCCAAATGAGAATCACCTGAGCTGTATGTTTGCACTGAGATTTCTGCACCTCTCCCCCTCCCTACTGGATCAGAATCTCAGGGTGGGAGAGAGTGGGGCCTGGGAAGCTGCCTTCTGAACACGCACTACTGGTGGTTCTTATATATGACAAGCTTGGGAAGCTCTGCTCTGCCCATCTACGGTGTTATAGATGAGAAAATTAAACACAAGAGGAGGTCTGGCCCCAGAATAGACTTGATCTCTAGCCTAGTGGTTTCATACACCTAGCTGTCTGACTTCGGTGCCTGCTAAGACTCAAATAGGGCTCCTTGGAATGGGTAAGGGGACTGTGGCACAAGACAGGGCACAAAAGAGCGCAGTAGTTCTTGGTCTTTTTAATCAACAGCCCCTCTGGAGAGGAAGAGCCTGTATCTTCCCCAGCCTAGAACCTCCAGCCAGTAGCTCAGAGTCCAGGCAGAGCTAGGACATGAGCCCTGGTGGGAAAAGTCAGCTGGTCTGGAGGCCTCTGACTCCCTCCCCTTACCCCACAGTGACCTGGATGGCTGCCGTACGGAGGACACTGGCCAGGAAATATTTCAGGGTCTGGCTTAGGCCATGGAAAGATTCCTCAGGTTTGCCAAAATGAGGACTAATGTATGACTGTCACTAGTAAAATGCGTGTATACAAAAATGGCAAATACTCTGTTTTTGAAGGAATTTCTTTTGTAGTCCTTATTTCTTAAAATATAAGGGCTTCACGCTCAATTGGCAAGAGAAAGAAATGATGTGAATGAGGTGCTGTCCTGATAAAGATCAGGGGAGAGTTGCTCAGGCACCGATGTCCTCGACTGTGCTCAGGAATACTGCCAGGGGTGAGCTGGAGTAGTGGCCGGCTTTGAGTTTGGCAGGGTTGGGGTGAATGGCCACCCCAGCTCTCACCCTCTAAAACTTGGTGGACCAGACGCTGACTCCAGGATTGAGAAGGCTCATCTCATCAGTCTGATTCTAACCAGAGCTTGCTGAGTGAAACTGAGCATGTCCATGGAATTGAAGAACCCTCTGGGCCCTGGCCCATTCATCTTTAAGATAAGGGGTGGAATTGGCCAGGGGATTTCAACTTGAACTTTGTGGAGCTCTGAGCTTCCAGGGGGAAGAATGGGTATCTAGAGGGGATTGGGGGTAGGAGGGGAATAGAGAGGAGGGAGCATTAATGTCTCCCCTCCCCTAACCTCGCCTTTAAGTATAGCAGCTCTGCTTTTAGGTTCTATGTAGAGTTTTGTTTGAAACAAACATAAAATTAAAGATCGACCACCAATGAACTAGGTTCTTTATTCTAGCTGTGCATTAGAATTGCCTGGAGCATCTTCCAAAAACAAAAACAAAAACACACATCTCTTCTCCAGGCCCCCCCGACCCTGCCCGAATATCCTGATTTAGTAGGCTTGGGGTGAGGTTCCAAGTATCACAATTTCTGGCTGAGGAGCCCCCAAAGAGCCTGACTGTGACCTGGCTCCCCTCTCCAGGCATGCCCGGCAAGAACAACGTGGCCGCTCTGCGCCAGGCCCCTGGGCAGAATGGCACCAGCTTCCATGGCTGCATCCGGAACCTTTACATCAACAGCGAGCTGCAGGACTTCCGCAAGGTGCCCATGCAAACAGGCATCCTGCCAGGCTGCGAGCCATGCCACAAGAAGGTGTGTGCCCACGGCACCTGCCAGCCTGGCAGCCAGTCGGGCTTCACCTGTGACTGCGAGGAAGGATGGACGGGGCCCCTCTGTGACCAGCGGACCAATGACCCCTGTCTTGGAAATAAGTAAGTTTGGGCTGCTTGGTAGTAGAACCCACACCTAAACCCTCAGAGCAAAATGGAAGGAAGAGAGGAAGGACGGGAGGGAGGGAGCTCAGCCCATTCGCACTCTGTCCCTCATATCTGTCCACTCATTCTGCATTCCTGTCTTCCCTCCATCCATTCTTACCTCCTCTGCTGAATGCATTTCCGCCCCTGACTTCCCTTCCTCTGCCCCTGCAGATGTGTCCATGGCACCTGCTTGCCCATCAACGCCTTCTCCTACAGCTGTAAGTGCCTGGAGGGCCATGGAGGCGTCCTGTGCGACGAGGAGGAGGATCTGTTCAACCCCTGCCAGGCTATCAAGTGTAAGCACGGGAAGTGCAGGCTCTCTGGACTCGGGCAGCCCTACTGTGAATGCAGCAGCGGATACACGGGGGACGGCTGCGACCGAGGTGAGCCAGCTGCCTGCTCACAGCAAAGCAAGAATGGGCACTGTCTTTGAAAAGAGAGTGAGAAAGCGTGAAAGAAACAGAAGGGAGGAAGTGATAGGAGAGAACAACAGCTCTTTGCACTACTTGCAGCGTTGCTGTTGATTTATTTCAAGTGTTATGAAGGCACCAGATGTGAAATGTTCTAAACCTCCACTGCGAGTTTTTACACAGCCTTCAGATGTCTTCTCACAACTGAATTTGCCATGAAAACACTCCTTTTTACCTTATGTAGAAACACATTTACTTTACCCACCTCTTACCTTTACCTGTTGTTCTCATCCATATCCAGTCATCCCTTGGTATCTGCAGGGGAGTTGGTTCTAGGACCCCTACAGGTACCAAAATCCACAGATGCTCTAGTCTCCTATACAAAACAGCATAGTATTTGCATATAACCTACACACATCCTCCCGTACTTTAAAGCATCTCTAGATTTCTTCTAGGACCTGATACAATGCCTGCACCTCACTTTGTCTGCATGGATACAACGTAGTACTTGACATGCTGCAAATTCAAGTATTGCTTTTTGGAACTTTATGGAATTTTTTTTATTTCTGAATATGTTCTATCAGTGGTTGGTTGGTTGAATCCACGGATGCGGGCTTCAAGAATACAGAGGGCTGACTGTGTATCATTAATTTGTCTTCTGGTACAGAGAAGGTAGAACTCATAATTTTGCTCCAGTTTTAGTACAAAATTACCTTTGACCTTAGAATCGACTGATTTATCACAGTAAATTATGCAAGTGAGAAGCGTCGAAGCGCGCTGACTTTTTAGCCCGTCTTCCACCTCCTTTGTCCCTGTGATCAGAACGCGCCTTGTCCCCAGCTGGCACGGACGTTGTTTTGTGTATCCGAGGGATGAGACAGGAGGAACGTGCCCATGGAAGCTTTTAGCAGATGTCTCTTTTTTGAACTACTTCATACTGGGGTAATTTATGACGTTAGTGGAATGTTACTTGTATTAAGTAACAGATTGGATAATATGAAACTCTAGGTCTAATAAATTAAATTACATACTCTCTGAAACTGTTCCCTATGGTAAACAAAACCAGCTGTTAGGAGTGTAAAAACAGAAGATGTGTATTTTTTTTTCCTTTTTTTTTTTTTTTTGCAATAAAGGAAAAGATTTAGGAATCCAATTTTCTTGTCAGTGCAATAGCATTGTATTTATAGTCTACATATAAAGCATTCACTTTGCTGAAAATAAAGGCCCAAAAGAAGTATTTCTCAAAGCACAGCAGGAGATGCCACCAGCCAGTAATATGTAATGTAAGCATAACACTAAAAATAGCAGTTACCCAGGAGAAGTAAAGACAGCACCTCCTGAACTGAGTTGTGGATTCAGTCACTCTGCATGATTTACAGTGACTGTCCTTAAAACGCTTGTGTTTTTTGTTCTTTTCTAGAAATCTCTTGTCGAGGGGAACGGATAAGAGATTATTACCAAAAGCAGCAGGGCTATGCTGCTTGCCAAACAACCAAGAAGGTCTCCCGCCTGGAATGCAGAGGTGGCTGTGCGGGAGGCCAGTGCTGTGGACCTCTGAGGAGCAAGCGACGGAAATACTCCTTTGAATGCACGGACGGGTCTTCTTTTGTGGACGAGGTCGAGAAGGTGGTGAAGTGTGGCTGTGCGAGGTGCGCGTCCTAAGCACGTCCCTGGCAGCGTTTGTCTCTGGAAAATGTTGTGTACTTCTTCACCTATGTTGGACAAATTCATGCTTCATAGTGGAAATATTTGAAATATATTGTAAGATACAGAACAGACTTATTTTTATTATGAGAATAAAAGACATTTTTTTTTCTGCATTTGGGAAAAAAAAAAAAATGCTTGAACTAAAGCTTCCCCGACGCTGGAGAAGTATGAAGAAAGATATACCTAGAGGCATTAGAACCACGATGGGAACCATTGCAACTCAGAGCCATCGTGGGAACATGCTGAAGATTAGCAGAAGCACAAATGCAAAGGACAGATGAGCTACTGTGCACTGGCGTGAGATTGCCCAGAGCATAACTGTGTGCCCTTTGTCACATCCATGCAGTTCACTAGGCCACACCCAGCACCTGCGTGTGAAGGATGATGCAAGGCAGGGGAATGGAACTCAAGAATTCATAGATAGAACAAAGGGGTGTGAGATATTTTGTGCAAAATACAGTGTCCTGAAGATCTGGGTTCCATTCATGAACAAACACGGGAGTGCTAAAATACATTTTATCTTCTTTTTCAATGTCAGCATGTCAGCAGAAGCAGCACACAAAAGTGTTTATCTACCATTTTCCAGTATTATTTTTTTGTAATATAAATGATAAAGGAGATGATAAAGAACCAATAGATTATTGATAAATAAATTAGTAATAATATGAATTTTTTGTTTCTATGAGTTCTAAACAGCCCTATACAGTATTCAGTTTCAATGAGAAATATTTATTGTATCAAAGTACATTGTACTTAACATGTTAGGCCACCCTTTTGCTGTTTCTCGATGCTTTAATATATATTAATTTATAATTCTCCTGATATTTTTGTACTTTTTTCAAACTTAAAATCAGGATTTTCTTTCTTTTTTTTTTTTTTTTTTGGCAATAGTACTAACTTAGGGTGTTATCTTGGGATAAATATGTGTTGGTCTGTTTGTTTACCTTGACATCTGACCACTGGTGTCACTGACCTACTGGCCTTATTCAGGACACCTGAAGAGAGTATACAAAGTCCAAGAGGAAAATGCAAATCTGTATGTGAGATGGTTGTTGTAGAGAAAGAAGGGCCCCTCTGCAACTTGTAATTAGAGAAAAGAAATGGCGTGTAGCAATCGCCACTAGAAGGTAGACCCTTTACAAATTAATATTTCCTTGACTCTTTTTTTGCTCTTTTGTTGGGGATGGGTGGGGAGAAAAAAGACTGTCATGTCAAGAACTGTGATTTTTTTTCCCAAACAATAAAACTCCTTTATTACCTTAATGTTCCCATGTTAACATGTTTGCTGCTAAACTACGATGTAGAATTGATAATGATTTAGAGTGGACTGTGCTCTTCCCTCATTAAAATCCCAGGGTGCCCTGTAAAGATGCAGATGTTTCTTCCCAAAAATTTTTTTACAAAGCAAATTAGATGTACATGTATAATTCTGTGTGCTTTGTCTTTCTCCAGACTAATATCAGTTACACTACTGATGTTTGTACATTAAACAGATATTTACTTCATTAACAGCTTGGTGGTTTTCTTAGAAATTGCAGGATAGTTAGAGGTCCCTCCTTAAGAATTTGTTCACTAAAGTGATACAGAAAGAACAGGAAAGAAAACCTATCCCTGTGTGTTGCCAGAGATTGGTTTGAGATTCATATATTGTCACATCTGGTGACTTTGGAATGGCGACATAAAAGAGATGGGAGAACAGACTCTTTACTAGGAAGGAAGTACGTATTCAATTAATGTCTTTTAAAAAGCTGTAAGGTGAAGTCTAACTGAGGTGAAGTGTTTTTGTTTTGTTCTTCTTTTCTTTCCCCCTCGAGGAGAACCAGATGGAAAACAACAAAGACAGAGTGTCATTCACTGCTCTCAGGCAAGGGTTGGTAATGTCAAGGTACACCATCGAGAAGAGAGAAACCACATTGGCTGGGCAGAGTATGTATACTGTCTCACCATGATAATATTGCTTCACTTCTCTGTAGGAAAACCATGCACACATGTATACATGTGCATACACTCAAACACACACACACCTCTCTCAGCATGGTCAATCATTTATTTATTCTTGTTTAAAATGTTTTCATTTTAATTCTATAAATATTATATACCTATTGCAAAACATTTATTCCCATTGATTGCTTTTTTGCAATGGGTTTAAATCCTTCATTAAGCAAAGAAACATCTGCGAAGATGACATGCTTCAGATTTGTGTTTATAGGCATGTGTTATCTATAGAGCCACTGATTTTTGAGTGCTTGTTATATGTCAGGTACTATGCTAAAGGCTTTGTATGAAATATCCATCTCTATAAAACTATGTGATTATTGTGCTCCTTTTTTACACATGCATACAGGGCTCATAAACAGAGGGGCTGGATTCCACCTCAGGCCTTTCAGAGTCTGTGTTCTAGTAATAAAGGCAGCAGTTCAGTAACCACTATGTCTATTAGGGGACTTTTAAGGCTTGGAGTCTTATTTTCATGGCTCAGTAATTCTTCTCTATTAATGATGTATATTTAGAGCCTTTACATTTGTTGTTTCTGTTCTTTAAAAGGAAAAAGTGAGGTCCTCATAGCTTTCAGACTGTATTTTTCCTTCATCTTGCTTATAAAGGCACAATATAAAATGATGGCTGGGGATTGTTGCTGTGTGACAGGCTTTTACACATCAGCCCTTCTTTGAGAAAATCCAATAGCCAGATAATTACTAGCAATGAGATAAATTAAAGGCAATTATTCATGTTATAAAAGGTTCCTTACTAAAAGGTCCTTGGCTGTAGGATTCCTTTAAATAGGAAACTATTCTAGATCATGTCCAGCAGAATTCAGTACATTAAAACGAGAGACATTTTGCACATTTCAGAATCAAAACTATTGTGTAGAATAATGCACATTTGTAATCTGAGAAGATAAAGGGATTAAACATCCCTAACATGGTTACTTTTAAATTCTCACGATGGTGGGCACTGTCAGGAAATGCCAGGAGAGTTTGACATTTGTTTGATTTAAAATGTGTTCATTGAATAAAAACCATCTCAATCTTTGGAATTTGTTTTCACCACAGATCTCCTGAAATTATTTCTAAGCAATATAGACTAACCTTTATTTTAGAATTGCTCTGAGCATTTTCTTTTTTGGATGATTTGCTGTGTCAGCAGCAGATCTTTCCGGAGAAATGATTAAAAGACTGTTGAAATCGATTTAGGACTTAAAGATCTTGAGCTTTACAATGTCATGTGCCTCATGGAGTGACTATTATTTTAAAAGTAATGTTTGTGGGGGAAAAAAAGCTGTAAAACATATATGAGGCTTTATAGAAAGTTTTATAAAAAGTATATAAAGCTATATAAAATATATAAGCTATCTTCATTCTTAATCCTGTTTATTCAAAAGCCATTTAACAACAAATTTGTATTCCCTATCTCCTATCATGTGCAAGAAATTATGCTAAACTTCTGATATACAATTTTAGATGAAACAGACATTGCTTTGGCCATTTTAGAGCTCACACTCTTATGCAGTTGGGGTTGAAGTTGAAGTGGGTAATGGATATTATATAAATGACTAAATGAATACAAAATTTCAGATTGTAGTAAGCACCCTGAAGGAAATTATGAGATACTTGAAAAAAGTATAGCAAAAGGAGCCAATCAAATACGTATTGGGAAGTTAGAGAGTACCTCTGTGAGGCAGCGACATTTAAGTCACTTCATGAAAGATAAAGTAGGATCTAGGATGGAGGCAGAATGACATCCGAGTAGGGATTGGGGATGGGAGTTGGGTTCTTGGGGAGAGAGCAGCCTGAGTGAAGGCCTGAGGAGAGAAAGGTCCCTTGGGTGGTCATGGAAACAAAAGTGAGTATGGCCAAAGTGAGGCATACATTTATTTTATGGGTATTAAATAACAGTGGCCATTTTTAGGCTTTTTTTAACTCACACCATACAGGCCATACTTTTATTTTGAGTATATTTTTGAAGTGAGCTTTCAAAATGTCCATAATGGAAGGGTTTTTATTTTAAATTAGCAGCTAATTAGCTGTGCTTAATGTAGTTCTTCTTAGCTTCCAAATGAAGTATCTCTGAAGACATAGCAAAGATGGTTAATCATAATAGCACCAAAAATTAAGAATGTTTCCAGAATCTCAGAGCAATTTTCATGAATTGAAAGGCTGATGAAGCTGGATTAAAAGACACAACTGTTGGAAACTCATGTGCATTCCTTCCTCTCTGTTTATACCAAAACCAGAGACTCAGGAAAAGAGTCAACTGGAAACCCAACAAAAATATATATATGAATTAAAAATGTCACTTCGTGTGTGAGAGGGCTATTCCTCAAACTGCTGAGTCTTTCTTCACGTACAGGGATGCTCTAATTCTCAGAAGAAACCAAAAAAGTACAATATACACTAGGGAAGACCAGTAGTGTTGCATGGAATCTTGAGAGGTATAGTCTCTAAAAATAAACCATCGTAGATGTGGGTTGAGCCTAGAAGAGCCATGGTAGCAATATATGCTTAGAATGGTGGGAGGAGGAAAGTACTTTATCATTCAGAAAATCACAAAACATTACATTATATTGACTCACTATTAGGCTAACAAAATGGTTTGAGCAAAAAGCATGGTGGTAGAAATACACAGGCCGTATTTGGGGGCAAGGGCTGAGAAGTTTGGAATTTTTTGGTGGGCAGTAGAGGTCTGTTAAAGTTGTCTAAGTAGAAGAAGTATTTGTCCAGACCTGTGCTATGGGGATTTTAGGTGATAGCAGTATGTAAAATGAGGCAGAATGTAAAATGAGGGCCGACCCTGTGGCTCACTCGGTAGAGTGCAGCATTGGGAGCACAGCGGCGCTGCTGCCGCTGGTTCGGATCCTATATAGGGATGGCCAGTGCACTCACTGGCTGAGTGCGGTGCAGGCGACACAAAGCCAAAGGGTTGCGATCCCCTTACCAGTCACAAAAAAAAAAAGAATGTAAAATGAATAGTTCAGGTGGTCATTTCTTAAGTCTCAAAAAAGGTAAGAGCCAGAAATTAAAAGAAAAAAAAATAGACGAAAACTAAATAGCAAATGAATTAGAAGACACTGTATAGCTTCAAAAGAGATCGCAGTGGAAGAATAATAATTCATGATGATACTGGCTATGTTGGGCAATCAAGAGGGGGAAATCAAGTATAACCCCTTGTTTCGAGCTTCTGTATTTGTTTCTGCTATTTCTAAAGCACAAGAATTGAAACCCAGGTTTTGGGTGTAGCATGATGATTGCATTGACCTAGAAACGCCTTGAAGGATCACAGCGGCTGACCTGGGAGGCCCCAGCCTTCTGTCCTATGTCGAATAGAAATAATACATTCCTCTAAATCATGTCAAAAATATCTTTAATCAACTCCCACTGTAGGATAAAACCCAAAGTCTTTTGCATGGTGTCCCAGATTCCTCACAAAGTGGCCCTCTCATATCAGCCTTTAATATGTGTTCTTAAATTGAAAAATGCTAGGAAAGGATATTTTAAAGCAAATTGTGGGCTGAAATGTCTAAATTGTAGATTCATCCCCATAGAGGCAGTAGTTGAAACCAAGAAAATGGGTAAGCTAGAGATATAACAATGAACTTGACCAGAGGAATAAGACTCAACTTTTATATAATCCTCACATTTCTGGTATGAAATGATCCCAGAATAAAGAAAAAGAAAGGGGGCAGTTTTAACAGAGCAATGAAGTAGTAGCTGGATAGCCATGGGTTAGGAATAATAAGATGTCTGATAGCAAAAGCAGAAGAAAATTAAGATGACAACTGGAAAAGTTGGTGAGGTCACAGGGTTGTTGTGTCAGTAAGCATTGGTTTATCACAAGTAGCCACAACTTATGTGGAGTGAATATTTGAGGTATATCCTGGGAAGAAGACTGAGGTCCAAGCTAGAAGAGCAAGACCAAACTGGGTCATCAATTACATGGGCTAGATGGTCAATGGAAGCAAAAAGTGGAGCCCATACATAGTGGGGTTGAGAACACAGGATACTTGAGAGCAAGAAGCCACAAAATCACCCAGAGTAAAGAGAACAAAATGTATGCAGAAATTCTTTTCTAGATGAACTTCTCCATTGCCTTTGTCATCCTCCCGCAAGGGGAGAATAGAGAGCACTTACAAGGGCTTTGTCCAGAGATATAAAATTCATCTGAGTGACAGTATTGCCATCCTGCATGTGGAGCTAGCTTTGTCTTTGTGTCAGTATGTGGGTGGCTGGATTTAGATTCAAAAGAGAATCAAAGAATAAAAAAGCACATGTGCAAAACCACGAAGTGGGAGAAACAGCCACAGAAACATTTGTCTAGAAAACCGGCTATCATTAATCTTACTATCCCTTCTTGTAGTGGTTAGAATTATTTTCATTGTTTTCTTCAGATAGATAGTGGCAGAGAGATTAAGTGACTTGCCCAAGGTCACACAATCCAGCTCTCCTGTTTCCAACCATAATGCAATATTGATTTCACTGGAATTAATAGGAAAACTCTGTGAAAGGCCCCATGAGGTGATGCTAGAGGTATAGGTATTTTTCAAGGGGAGTTATTTTGATTTAAAAATTAAAACAAACAAACAAAAAACTAAAATCTTCTTGAAATCTCTCATTTGGTAAAGAAAAATAGTGCTTTTAGCTGGAATTTTCTTTCAGTAACTGGAAGTAGAGGGATGGGATGAGATTTTCATAGTTTCTTCAGTATTTCTAGCCATCGTTATGGTCAGGTGTGCCCTGGTTGAGTGGATTTACCCAGAGCAATTGAATTCTGTAGCTAAGATAGTCACAAGGATAGAATCTAACATGCCCTAGTCCAGTTATATCAGTTGCAAAGTCACAGCCTTGGACTCATTCCAGGTCACAAGGCATTCTTTGTAATAAGAAAAAAAAAAGAGAAAAAACTAAAGAGGAACTTCTATTTGAATGAGCATGTCTGATAATGTGTCTTATCCACAATCTCAGAGACCTATGTTATTCCAGAAAGGAAAAAGGTGCACATCTGTGAATCACCCCATCTTGCATTTGCTTCATCTCGCTTTCTCTCTGCTCACAATATAACCATTCAATTACCTCCACTACCAGTTCTTACTTTCAATTACATCTCCACATTGATTTTTTTCTTTCTATTATTCCTAGGTTAGCTACGATTCTTCTCTTCTCTTGTCAGCTCTTTTTGGAGCTGTGAAATGAGCGAGAACACATTTCTGAATGACATGAACAATATACCCTGCTTGATTAGGAAATAAATCTCACATCATTGGCCAAAAAAAAAAAAAAAAAAAGCACGGTAATCTAACAGCTCATAAAATGAAGTGGAAATCCTTATATCTTTATTTCCTCTTTTAACCTTATTTTTCATCTTTCCCCTTTCTTGTAAATGCTTCCACATTTTAGAACACTAACACACAACTGTACCAATAGAAAAAACAGTCTGAGAATGGAGAGTTGGGGTGTAACAGTTCACATCAATTCTGCTGTCCCAACTTAGGACACCCCAAGGCAAGAGGCCCAGTTCAACTGAATCAGACCTAGGGCTGCTCCTCCAGACCCCGATGTACACACACATAGAGAGAGAGGAATGTAAGAATAAAGGTAAAAATCAAGTTGCTTGTGTAATTAACTGAGATCCAAATTTGCAGGGATAATAGTTGCAGCTTTGTCTACTACTCCATCTTCTTTACTGGAATCGTATTCCTTTTAAAAGCAAAATCCAGTTACACAGAAAACCAGTTTCAGTGCTGACTGTCAGGGTACAATATAACTCCCGACCTGTGGGCTTGTGATCGGGAAGACATTCTTGACCCGAGAACATCAGAGGGTTACTTTTCCAGTTTCCTTATCTCACCCCAGCTTAGATGTTACTTTTTCAACATGACAATGTAGGGGAAGTGTGTATCCTCCCCAGTCCTCAGGATGTCCTAGCATGCCCTAGTCAATATCATACGGACACTGTGACATATCTGCCTGAAAGACTTCAGGACTGGCTTATCCTGCCAGCAGCTAGGACCTCTCCCAGTGGACAGTCCCCAGCTCAGTCCACTTTTGAATTGCCTGCCTGAAGAGAAGCGTCTTGCCCAAGACACATGCCTTTCCCAAGGGAGTCTATATGCAAGGACTGGATGATGCCCTGATATAAATGCCTAGTCCCTTCTCCCCAATGTAAGACATTTATGAAGGGCCACCCCAGCTTCAGAGTTCCCCAAGGACATTTTAAAGAATTGCAACACCACCTTTCCCTCTGCCCAAGACCTCTTCCTTCCCTTCCATCCATTGTCCGTGACCCCCAGATCACTCCCTCGAGAACCTTATGCAGGCAGGTAAGCAATTCAAGACACCACACTGGAAACTGTCTTTTATGACCCAGCCTTGAAACTTACATCATCACACTTGCAGTATTCTATTAACTGCATGTTCAATTCTGATTCACCCTAAGTGGAGACTACACAAGGACATCAATAGCAGAGGTGAGGGTCACTGGGACGATCTTGGAGCCTGACTGCTATAAACACTGTCTAATATAAGAGTTAGCTCTTTGCATGAAAAATGCCAAAGAAAGCACTGGCCAGAGACTAACCCAGGACCAAACTCTAAAATAAAGAAACCTGTGTATGGTATCTTCCCATAAAACAGACAGCTCCAAACAACCTAGTCCTTGACTTGCTCTTACTACTTTAATATTTGTCTTCTCTAGTAGACCATGTACTACTCAACCTCTAAACTTTACATCCCCAAAGATTAGGGAAACTCCCAAATACAGAGGTGTTTAATAAATTTTGAATGACTGAATTTTCTAGGTGCTGGGTATAACAGGCTGAACAAAATAAAGGTGCCCTCCACTCTTGTGCAATATAAAATCTAGTGGCAAAACCAAAAAAAAAAATCAAGTAAACTGACAAGTAATTGTATAATTCAAAATAGGGGTAAGTTCTGTGAAGTCTATTGGAATAGAAAATAATAGAGGGGAACTTGTTTTATGTAAGGTGGTCAGAAAAGATTTCAGTGTGGAGGTGATGTTTGAACTGAGACCTGACAGAGGACAATGAGCTCATCCAAAAAGACAGAGATTTCCAAAAACCAGGAGAATCAACCTGCAGAGCCCTGTGGTGAGAAAAGTGTGAGCAACAGAAAGGAGGCAGTGAGGCTAAGGCACAGGGAGGGGAGTTATGGGGTGAGCTGGGATCACAGAGACAGGCTGGCACCAGATCATGAAGGGCTTTGTAAGGGAAGGAATTTGAAATTTGTTCAAAATCAAATACTATTAAACAGAGATATTGAATATGAACTTAAAGGGTAATGACTTCCCCAAAATTCACATTTTAAGGGGGGCTATCAAAGACGTCTACTTCCTTCCCCTGTTCAGCTCTGTCCCCCCACTTCCTCCCTCTTCAATAACCCCACCCTTTCTTTTCCCTCCATCCAGTGAAGCCCTGTTTCCTCCCCTTGGCAACTATTCTGTGCTGAATAGTTGAAGTCATGCCTCCTTACTGCTCCTCTGGAATGATATGGAGATGGTGACAGAATAAAGCTTACCTTTTTTAGGGAACCAGATCCGGGTCTAAGTGCAATGTTTCCCGTTCTGCTAGACAAATCCCATTAGTACCAAGGTAATGTTTATTTACCACAATAATGTGAGGGATTTCCTCTTCCTTTCTTCTCCTAGCCCAGACTTATAACTGACTCTGGAGTCACCGCCAACACGCTTTGTTCAGAAATGTTACTTCTCACTGTGTGAAGGAGATGCAAAGATCACTCAGAGCCCGAATATTAGGAACAATGAGAAGCCAGAAGGGACTGCACCGAGAAAACTCCCTCAAGAAGGGAGAGACAAGGTGCAGCCCTGAGTCAGCATTTGCTTCAGCTTTTATTGTAAAGACAAGAAAATACTAGAGAAAAAGCAACTTAATCATTTATCAAAGGAATGAAAAGAAACTCGCTATGGGGCAATCTCTGGAAAACATCTTGAGAAACAAAGGAAATGGAAATGGAGTGAAGCTGAATAAGGAATGACCCTAATGTTCTTATCTACTCTAGCAGAAACTGTTTGCTGTTTCCAGCACATGCTGTTTTCAGCACTTAGGCTCTGCATAAGTGCATTTAGGACTTTTGCCCTTGGTGCACTTCCTGTTCTTTGTCAAGCCTATGTGCTCCCACACAAAAAAATTTAATGTACTAGATCAGAGGTCTTCAGCATTTTTCTGTAAATAATAAGATAACAAATATTTTTAGCCTTGTGGCCATATGGACTGTTTTGTAACCACTCAACTCTGCCATTTAAAATATGTAAATGATAGCCAGAGATCAGTAAATTCTACAAGTAAATGAGAAGCTGTATTCCAAAAAAACTTTATTTATGAACACTGAAATTTATTTCATATGATTTTTCTTTTTTTTTTTTTTAAAGATGACCGGTAAGGGGATCTCAACCCTCGGCTTGGTGTTGTCAGCACCACGCTCAGCCAGTGAGCCAACCGGCCATCCCTATATAGGATCCGAACCCATGCCCTTGGTGGTGTTATCAGCACCATACTCTCCTGAGTGAGCCACGGGCTGGCCCATGATTTTTCTTTTTATGCATCGTGAAATATTATTCTCTTTTTATTTTTTCCAAACATTTAAAAATGTAAAAGTCTAGATCACAAAAGCTTTGATGGCAAGCCAAATTTGGCCCACAGACCATAGTTTGCTGACCCTTATGTTAGATAGTTGTGATACAAAATAAATAATCTGTTATCCTCTGTCCTGGAAAAATTGATACATAATCAAATAATTGCCCTGTAAAATGGAAAGTGCCATAACTGCAATGTGGACAAAGAGCTGTGGAAGATTAGAGAAAGAATTCTCTTAAGTTCAATGAAAACATCCTGATACTGGGTCTGCTTACCACTGTAGCCCTGGGATAGTGAGATGTCTGGTACAGGGCTGTGCTCAATTAACATTAACTGTATAAATTAATGTTTAAAGAATTTATTAATTAAAAAATATCTCAAGAACACTTACTAGGGATGAAGTAGACATAAATGAATATGCTGGGACACAAGGTACCAAGTAATTGCTACCTTGGGAAGGGAGACAGATATTTAGGAAATTGGTAAGAGCAAAGTATGAAAGGTATAAATAAAATAACTAGCAGTAGCAGAGAAAAGGGAGTTGGTAAAAGGGGTTAAGAGAAGCTTCCTTATAAGGTGGCATTTTATCTGGAAGAAATGATAGGGAGAAGAGGTTCCAAGTCCTTATTCCATCTGGGTACTAAGAGCAGGCCATAGACAACTGGAGTTGGGACTGACAGCTTAGAGAAGACAGAGGCCACCGCAGGGCTGCTGAAAGGCTGTCTATCTGGGGAGTGTGGAAAACAAAACAGATGGGCACACCCCAGTCTGTGCTTCTAGGGCTGATTGGTGGCCACATTTCCCGAGTAAAACTAACTGACAAACCAGAAGGATATTGTCTTTCTATTGACCAGATCCCATCTCAAGCTCTTATCTGTAGGCCTGTCACTGCTGCCAAGTTGGGGCCTAGAAATGCAGTCTGAAGGAGTTGGTGAATACCTTCAGAGCCTTTATGAAAGGGTGGAAAATTGATACATTGAACATGTAGTTTAATTCAACTTCATTTCCAGTAATATGTCAGAAAATATGTCTTTTAAATTCCTTTGCCACAAAATATCTAGATATGTTAGAAAAATATTACAATTATCCTTTTAGATTCACAGTTGAGTATTCAAGAAAATAGAGGAAATCATCTAGGACCAAATACAAAGAGGAAGCTGGAAGAATTTGTAACCACAGACAGCAACCCTCATGGTGATTTAATCTCTCTAAGCCTGTTTCCCCATCCTGTAAAACTGAGTGAATAATTATTTACCTGTATTACCTATATTTCTTCTAATACTTGTAACTCTTGGTGCCTATTGAAATCTATTCTCTGCTTCACCCATAGACTTGTGCCCAGCTGGGCATTTTCCCAGCCTCCTTTGGTGTTAAGTGTGTCTTGTGACTAAGTTCCAGCCAACAGAATGCAGTAGGAGGTATGTGGGCCTTTTCAGACCTGGGAGTTAAGATATGAGGCATATCTGCCCCATGCTCTCTACCCCTATTTATATGGCTGAAACACAAACATGGCAGTGATTCAGCTCCAACCATGTAGACAAGGGTGATTCCCTAGGAATGGTCTAGAAGCCCAGATGGAAGGAACTGGGTCTCTGAATGGCCGGGAGCCCTGGCATCAGTGCGGTTACAGGAGAGACATAAGCCTCTGTGTCTTCTAAACCAAAGTATATTGGGTTCCTTTGTAACAGCACCTTTCCTTACCCTCTCTGGTGCACTCCTTTATGGGTGGCTGTGTATTATAAGTGAAATAGTCTTAGAATGGTGCTTAGAATGTCTAGCATCTGGTAAAGTTCTCACAAATTATTATTATTATTGGTGATTGCTAAGGTATGATCTTCTTGGTATGATCTGAACCACTTAAACTCAGAATGGGAGAGGAATGGAACTCCAAAGAAAATTATAAGAATTGCTATAACAATTACAGAAAGTGGGTTCTGAATACACCAAGACACCAGCTGTCCATCCTCATAATACTGACAACAATGCCCGTTGTTACTGAGGGCTGACTTTGTGTTAGTCCCCACACAAGAGGGTTCACTCATTCCTATATCATTCTCATGGTATAAGTATTAGTATCTATATTTTGCTGTGGAAACAGAAACTCATGGAAATAATGGAGCATTAATCTTAAAGGTAAACATCATTTAGAAAAAAGAAAAAGACAAAACAAACGCTACCTCAATCAACATTCTCACCAAATGCTTTGCTATGTAACTGACTTTTAAGAAGACAGAATAAATGACAAAGGTGTAGGGAATTTCTGAGTCATCTGAGGGAATGTTAAATAACATACAACATTTTAATTCCATTTTGTCTGACTCCTCCACAGCTCACTCTTAAGGGCTTCTAATCATTAATCACCCAAAGACTCTGTGTCTAAGCTCAGCCTGCCTTTTCTGCGAAAGTGGTGTATCTTGAATTTTAACACCCCGGTAATGGTCTCCAAACGAGGCCAGGGCACAGATTTTTACCATTACCCACACAATTGATGTTTCTAGTCCTGCAGGACAGTGGCAGTTTTCTCTTCTGGGTGATGACGTTTTATAAATATGCATGCAAACATAACAGGACAACATTCAGAGAAAGTTTCTGCAGGATCAGTTCACACACTCTGTGTTTTCATTGGGAAGACACCCTGAGGGCAAGAAGCCAGCTCTCAACTCTGTGGAGCAAATTCCTTGATATTAAGAACTGAGGATGTATTTTACCAGAGAGCAAAAAACCAAATTCCACCCCATGGTTCCCAGCTAATCCTCCCCTCTCCCCCGGCACCATCAACCATCCACACCATTCACTCTCCTTCCTTGGACCAGCCCAGGGACAAATGGAGAAGCTGTCAAAGGAAGCAATTGCTCCAGGCTGCAGACTTCCCAGCTTCTAAAAGGAAGGGGTGGGAAAAAGGAGAAAAGTTGCACTCTCAGTTGAGAGAAGCAAGGAGAGTCCAGGGGCCACACTAGAACTTGTCATGACCACCTTCATGGCAGTGGCCAGGACAACGACTCCCTCCTAGATTAAACTTTAGTCAGATTCCTTTGAGCCGTCTTCTCAACTAGACCTGGTCCTTGATGCTGAGCCCATTTCAGCAGAGAATCCTGCCAAGCCAATTTATGGAGGAATCCTGCCCCCCATAGCCAATCAAGCTCCTCTTCTGCCACCCTTGATTCTTAATCAAGTTCCTTTCACCTCCACCCTTAATAGCTAAGTTCTCTTGGTAATTGTTTATCTACTTCTTAACCCTTCCTGATATCTGTAGATCTGTGCTTGTTCCTGTATATTCAGAGTCAAGTTCAATCTCTCTCCTCTATTGCAAAAGTCTTGGCCCCTATTGCAATAGTGTTGAATAGTCTTCCTTGCTGTTTTTAATACATACATGCTCAGTGCAAAATTTTCCTTTTACAGCCTTGGCAAATAGAGCTGGAAATATTTGTGTGCTTTGTGTGACTACAGTGTGTCGGGGGTTTTTTGTTGGCTATCTTGATGTGAATCCTGGATGAGATGATAACCTGAGCTTGTTTGTTCTCTTTTATTGACCTTCTATTACCCTTAGACAAGATGTTTAACTGAAACAGGCCTTGATGTTCTCATCAGTTAGAATAGCTGCCCCTCCCAAGTCAAAGAGGTTGTCCTGAAGCTCAGTGAGAAAACCAAGTGAGGATGCTTTGTGAGAGAACAAGGTCTACAGAGGAAAGCTATGGTTTTACTATGGAGGGAAGCACATATTCATATGACATTGAGACATTTAGTAAAAGGCTCACAATACAGGAAATGAAAAAAACAGGCAACATACCAGCATATGCCATATTACGCTAATTATGAAATTATGAACTATAATAGGCAAAGATGAAAGATAGAAAAAAAAGTAAAATACAAATAGTAACTCTGGCTAATAAGACTGTTTCATACTAGCATGCATTGTCCATAGTTTGTTCACTGAATATTTATAATTTTATAATTAAAAATAATGATTAATATTAGTGAATTGGAGTCTGTAGTTAGAAGATCTGTTTGAAGGACACTTTGCTACAGATACCAGGACTTAAAGGAGAAGGTCCCATTACAGACCTGGCCTGCAGTTATCTTCCCACCTGCCTTCCTCACCCTTACTCTTCCTCCCCACCACGTCTCCCTGTCCCTCTCTTGCGCCTTCCCCTGAAGATGAAGCCAATCTCTCTTTGTCTGAAGCAAAACTGTTTCCTCGACACCTGGGCCTTTTCTCTGGCTCATCTACTAAATCATTCTCTCTCCTTTCTAAAATACATTGCCCTTCAGAAGATCAATTCTGTTAAATAAATTTATCCCCATCTCATTATGCAGGGATATTAATACATGTCCTCCCTACCTTGTTGCTCTTTTTGTGTGTGTGATTATTAAAGGAGATATTGCATGTGAAAGGACTTTGTAAACTGCAAATCAATGTGGAAATAAAAATTAGCCATTTTTCCTAATCCTCAGTTATTCTTATTGTAAGTACTTGTTATGTCATATTGGTAGAGTTAGAACTAACTGTTTACTTGTCTTTCTCCTGTTTCATACCACAGTTTCTGTGAATGCCATGGAAATCTTTTCAGTGATATGCTCAATGCCCAGCATAGGGCAGATGTTCAAAATATTTGTCGAATGTAGTCTTTGCTTGACCAAACATTAGTCAGGCTCCTGAACTTTCTCCTAGGAACATCTGTGTAACTCCTTGTAAAATCCAGTTTTAGCAAAGAACTCTGCTAAGTCAGTTTAGCAAGAACCACCTCCATGTGCAATCACCGTCCATATCTGATCAGGTTCCTCATCCTCCACCACCCCCAGGTGATATACGGTCACCCTGGCCTGTCTTCAGCAAGAATCTTGTTAGGTTGACTTAGCCAGAATCCTCCCTTACCCCTGAGGTTTCCTCTTAGTAAGACTCCACCCTCTGACCCCCACCCTGCTCCTTCGTTTTAGTTTCCCACTTGCGCATGCTATATTCAGAGTTGAGCCCAATCTTTCTCCTCAACTGCAAGACCCCATTGCAGTAGTCCCTGCACCTATCACAATGGTCCTGAATAAAGCCTTCCTTACTGTTCTTTAAGAGCATCATTGGATTGTTTCTTTCTTTAACAATAGGAATCAAAATATTTGAAGAAAAATTGAAATGGAATCAGAGGATCATTTGCTTGGTGAGAAATGATATTGCAGAGCAGGGAAGAAGCAACATAGCTGGGGTTCAAATTCCAGCCCTTCCTCAGCTGAGAGTGTGAAGTCAAGCACGTTTCTCAAGCTTGTTGTGCTTCTCCTTTGTAAACTAAAGATGAAGACATCAGCCACCTAATGGGTTATTGTGAGATTACTGACTGTAACTCCTGAAGTGCTTAGAACAGTTGCTGGCACACACTGGAGTAAGCTCTCTTAAGTGGACTTTACTTAACTGGGTTCTCTTTTATGATTATATTTAAGATTCTAGTACTTTCCTAGATCAGAGACACAGAGGCCTAGAGACATGCTCACCATCTCGCTCCCGTTCTTAGCCTAGACGTCTTCCTCAGAAACCAAAGTCATCTAAGGGAAATGGAAGAATAACTCATCACTTCCAAGCAGCTTTGGCCACTTTCTACTTTCTATTGCTGTTCTTAATGTACAGTGCTGTAGATTGACTGAATTGTGTCCCCACAGTTCATATATTAGAAGCTTGAAGTCCCACTGTAACTCTTGAGGGTGGTAAATCAATTATGGTAATTGAAAGGTGGGGCCTAGAAGAGGTGATTAGATTGTAGGACTGTGCTGTAGTGAACGGATTAATAACGCTGATCAGGGGTGTGGTTCTGAGGGCTTTAAAAGAAGAGCACATGAGAAGTTAGTCTCTCTTCTATGCTCTGTCATTTTCTGTGATGGGAGACCCCTGGCTCACTGTTGCCACCACCAAGGCCTTTACCAAATGTGTTCCCTGGACTTTGGTCTTCCCAGCCTCTGAAACTGTAAG
This sequence comes from Cynocephalus volans, assembly GCF_027409185.1. Taxonomy (NCBI): domain Eukaryota; kingdom Metazoa; phylum Chordata; class Mammalia; order Dermoptera; family Cynocephalidae; genus Cynocephalus; species Cynocephalus volans. Next base: position 17,865,683 of record NC_084468.1, read on the forward strand.
CAACAAACTTCATTTTGTTATAAATTACCCAGTTCCATGTGTTTTTTTATAAGCAACAGAAAGGGACTAATACATACAATATCATCTCCCCTTCTAGAGGATAAATGCAGAGAAGGCCAGTTTTACATCTGGTATATTTATGTGGTGAAAACTTTTAGCTCAGTGTCTCACACATAGACTTTCAATGCTGCGTGAAAAATGGGAGGCAACAGCACGGGCTGACTGGAGAACACAAGAAAGGGTGGAAGGGTTTTGGAATCTGGGTAGCAGAACTGAGCAGGCGCTCACATGTTAATACAGGTGGGTAGTGTTTGCACTGTGGCCATGGAGGTAGCAAGAGGGATAGGGTAGAGTGAGGAAGAGGCTGAGAAATCAGGCCTCCAGCACCCCAACCCCAGCCTCCACGCTTGGTGAGGGCAGCCTCTCTGCCACCTTCTTCTGTCTCCCTTTATAGACGCTTCATATGGGTATAGGAGTCTTCTTACGAAAATAGCAAAATGATGATGTTCACTTCCTGCCTATATAGTGTTGATGCAATTAGATAATGTGATACTTGGAATTCACTTCAAGTCCCCGCCACTGCCTGTGTTGACTTCAGTATGTTCTAAGCATTTGTTATAATGGTCTGGATTAAGGGTGATGTGTGTTTCCAAGGAGAAACATATCTGGTGAATTCAGGCAGTATGTCTTGGAGTCTACCCCATCCATGGTTACAAGGCTCCAGCCCCCTGCAACTCTCCCTCTCCAGCAATTTTTGGCAGCCCCTAGGAAGGAGCACAGTCCTCTCAGCTACCACCAAGAAACCCCTTTCAAGGCACCATGAAACTGTGATCCCACATTTGCTTCTCCTATTGGCCACAGTGGCTGCAAATGAAAGGACCATCACTGGTGAGTCCTGCAACTCTAACCAGGGAGCCTATTCCATGCTTCAGAGGCTCCCACAGCAAGTCAAAGGGGGAGGAATCCTTCAAGTTCTGCCTCCGACATCCTTTTGCTCACTCTTTCATGATTCATTCAATCAAGTAATATTTACTACAGTCCTATGTCCCATGCAGACTCCTGTGCCATACAGTGACAAAGGCCAGAACTCGGTGCTAATTTAGACTCTCACAGAGGTTTAGGAAATGTGTATTCACTCATCACTGCAGACTCCTCAATACTGCTACAGTATAATTTTCAAAAAAGTTAAATGCAAGTCTCTCATACAAGTATAAAACACATAACAAATATTTATCTAACACAGAACCAGTAAAATATTACAGCCAGCACATTTCAAGTGTTTATTAGCTATATGTGGGTTATAGATATCATATTGGACAATGTAGATGAACATTTTTATCACTGTAGAAAATTCTACTGAACAGTGCTGCTCTAGATAAAGGTAAGTACTATGAAAGACAAGCTGGTAAAAGTAGAGCATACCCCAAATGTGGGCAGGTTGAGGGAACTTTGTGCCAATTTAACAAGAACGGTCTTGCCATGGTTTCTTGGGGGAGGCAGCATTTGGGTCAAATGATAGAGATCCCCATTCAAATCTGATGAGGAACTTTTTAGGCTAATAGCTTGTGTCAAAGTTCTGAGACAATAATAGCAGGAGAGTTGGGAATAGGAGAATTGGTTGGGCACAGGGCCAAATGGAAGCTTCCAAAAGTGTATGGAATTTGCTCGTGCCTCTAAGAATTAAAGCTAAGTTTTTCCTTCAACCACTTTTGCAGACTCCCCTGCCATGCACTTATAAGTCAGGGATCTTTTCTCTCACTTTATGGTAGCTCTGCACTTTTGATGAAAAAACCCAGATATAAATACTGCAAACTAGAATGCTAATTATTTAATTATGTGCAAGGCTTGGAAGGCAGATGAGGGTAGTAGTGGTTCTGGTTGGGGTGGATTTTTCTCTTCTGAGACATTTGTGATTGTTAAGATATTTCTAGATTTTTCTCCAGAGGTCTGGCATAGAGATTTGAGGGCCTTGCTCCTGAGAAGGGACCGTAGGGAGGGGACTCTAATTTGAGTGGGGCTGAAAACCAGGTTCAAGAGACAGGGATGTCCCAAAGGAAACCTGTGAGATGGAATCTGGCTGGGGAACTTTCAGGGAAATGAAGTCCAAGGGCCAGCTGAAAGTTTTCTGTGTTGGATTCCCTTACTCTGTCATAAAGTCAGTGATACCCAGTATCAGCTCTGTGTTAGCACTGCCTTGGTGAATAAAGTTTGGGATGAGGGCAAATTAAGAAAGGCTGAACATCAGGGAGTGGAATAAGGATGTGACCAATGTGACCAGGGGTAATCAGGAAGAAATCTGGAACAGACAGTTAACAAGAAAATGTAAGTGATCTTAGGGACACTCAGAGATCTTCGGAGGAGACTAAAATTCCTGGAAGATGGAGGTTTACTCAGAGGGCTGCACAACTTGAAGACACTTGAAATATATAATAGTCATCACAATAACCACTAGCTAATGCAATACCTACTAGATCTCAGACACCAGATATACATGCATCATCTCATTTGGTCTTTACAGTAAGCCTGTGGAATAAATATTGTTGATTCTCCAATTTACAGAAAAGGAAATTAGCCACTTAGAGGCTTTTTAAAATAGAAGTTAGTTTCTCACTCAGGTAAAGCAAAAAAGGGGTGTTCTTTATCAGCACATTGTTCTCCACTAAGTGGCAGTCATCAACCCAGGCTCCTTCCACCTTATGTGTCCATCACCCTCAACATGACTCCTGGGATAATGTGCATCTCCCTGGAGGGAGAGGAGCTAGCACAGAGCATTGTCCAGCGAGGGCTTTGTGGGACATCCCATTGGCTAGAACTCAGTCACACAGATGGCCACTCCTACCTGCAAGGGAAGCTGCGAAAGGAAGGCTAGTAGTCTCCTGAAAAGAAAGAGGAAATGAGTTTGGGAAACAGGTAGCCAGTCTCTGCCATATCAGGTACTTGTCTTGATGGCTGATCTAGGAATTTCCCAGGAGGGATTTGAAATGATATATATATATATATATTTTGTTTGTTTGTTTGTTTGTTTCTAGAGTTCACACAACACTACTTGTGCACATAGAGTTTAGCATTTTGGGGTTGTTAGATTTATCCTCCTCAATTTGTTGATTTATAAGCCTCAGTTTCTAAAATGGATATGAGGTAGGGGTAGGTTACCAAATGACATCTACGCGACAAGTGGAAAGAGAACAATAGCTTTGGATTCAAACAAATCTGGCTTTCCTCATGTGTGAAATGTGGAGCACAGTATGTGCCCTAGTGCATATCTATTAGAAATACGTACACATAAAGTCCCCTAAAACAGAGTATGCCTAGTACATGGTGCCAGCTCAATAAATAGAAACTTTTTTTTTTTTTTGTCTTTTTCGTGACCGGCACTCAGCCAGTGAGTGCACCGGCCAGTCCTATATAGGATCTGAACCCGCGGTGGGAGCGTTGCTGCACTCCCAGCACCACACTCTCCTGAGTGCGCCACGGGCTCGGCCCTAAATAGAAACTTTTTAAAGATGATTTTTCAATTAAGTAAATTAGAGTAAGATGAAATGTGATTTAACTAACAAGAGAGGGTCAAAGTATTTAATACATGACTGTCTTAAGGTTTTAAAAAGTGGTAAAGAGGCTGGCCCGTTAGCTCAGTCAGCTAGAGTGTGGTGCTGATAACACCAAGGTCCAGGGTTTGATCCCTGTACAAGCCAGCAAAAAAATAAATAAATAAAATAAATAAAAAGTGGTAAAGAGGCTGACATTGAATCCTGAGTAATCTAGTGGCCACAACAGTGGGAAACATGATCACAGTTCATATCCAGAAAATGGAAATGTAACAGTTGTCCAGAGAAACCCAGAATTTCCTGACATTGAAACTTAAGAGAAATGTTATGGAAGGGACAGTGGTTTAGCAAGTGGGTCATATCCTCAACCAAAGCCCTCAAATGAGTTACTAATTTTCTAGAACCATCTCGTCATAATTTTCCTCAGGGGCATAGTACCAAAACCAAATTTAGGAAAAGAAAATTCTGTAAGGGTCAACAAAATAAAGTCCAAGTAAGCAGCTCTCTGATTGTTTAACTTGACCCAGGGATCACATTCAGAGATCTACAGGAATGAATGAAGACATCCTTGGTGCCTATGTTCCCTAAAAGGAGGTAAAAACACCTCAGGTGTGCAAAACAACCTGGGGAACAAGAGGGAAAAATATTACATCTTTCAGCTAGATCTATTTTTATCCCATTTCTTTTTGTTTCTATTTGTTTCACAATGTATATATTCCCATAATACTACCTGTGTTTAACCTATTAAAAAATAAATATAACCATATTGGTCAAATAGGCTAAAAAATTTTCCTTGACTTATATGATCAAAACACTTTAGAACAATAGCCAAAAGGTGGAAGCAGCCCAAGTGTCCTCTGACAGATAAATAAATAAATAAAATGTGGTTTATATGTAACAACGACATCTATTCAGCCTCAAAAATGAATGAAATTTAAAAACGTGCTTCTACACGGATGAGCCCTTAGCAGAAGACATTCTGCTAAGTGAATTCAGCCAGACACAAAAAGACAAGTATTGTATGATTCTACTTACATGAGGTACCTAGAAAAGCCAAATTTATAGAGACAGAAAATAGCATAGAGGTTACCAGGGGCTGGTGGGAGAGGAAAATGGGGAGTTGTTTAATGGGTACAGAATGGGGAAGACAAAAAAGTTCTGGAAATGGACAGAAGCAATGATTGCACAACGATGTAAATATGTACTCAATGCCACTGACTACACACTTAAAAATGATTAAAATGGTAATTTTTATGTTATGTTTATTTTACCACCACTCTGAAAATTTTTAAAACTTCAGGAGACCTCTGCTTTTGTTAATCATGCATGAACACTGAATTTATTTTTTGTCACAGTTTAACTTTCAGGACGAATTTTACTGAGGTTATATGCTCTGACCAGAGCTTGCAAGGTTGTCAATTTTTTTTTTATTTTCTCTTGCCTTTGGGAGGCACTGTGATGAGTGGAAGTGGCACCCATATTGGAGTAAAACCGACCCATGTTCAAATATCACCAAAGACAATCACACCTGTTTCCTGCTCTATGGACTGGTGATGTCATCTCAGTTCTATTTTCCTCGGGGGGGCATTTATATGAGTGTGGGTAGTGCCCTAACCTGGGTCCTTGATGCATAGTAGCTGCTCTGGGTAGAGTCCCTACCTTACATGAAGGGTTCTCCTTAGGGGCTCAGCCACTTTTTCCCAGGCCTCCACTTCATTCATCCCCAGGACAGCTTCTTTCCAGAGAGATCTAATATTTGGTTAAAGTTGGTTAACATGATTCTCTTAAGGTGATCACACAGTTATCATAGCGAGACTGTGCTCAGATCCCTAATTTTTATGTTTTAGTAAAGAAAGCTAAAACGAGGTAAAAATTAAACAAAATGACAAGAAAATATTCAGTTTTCTCCCTCACTCTGGAGTGAAATTCTGTAACCTACTGGAAGGATTGTAGACTGAACAGAGGCTGTCTGAATGGAGCGTTGCTACACTACGCGATGGAAGTCACTGTAAAATGGTGGCTTATTGGCCACCTGAGATGTCCAATGGCTGACTTTTAAACCCCAACTACAGCACACATCCACTGTGTCACCTTAGGCAAGTCAATTTACCTGTCAGTGCCTCAGTTTTCTCTTCTGTAAATAGTGTTCACTTCACAGGTTGTTGTGAGGATAAAATGACTTAAATTATACCAAGTGCTTAGAATAAGCACGTATTAAATATTTAGTAGCTACTAGCTATTAAGACCAGTGATTCTGTCCTATTTCTTATATGGAGTGCTTATGCTGAAAATAGATTATTTTTTCTCCTCAAAAGGGGGATTCTAAACCCATCGAGAGCCTATGAGAGCACCCCACCCAGGGCTTAGATTCTTCTACAGGAAACACCTCCTTTTGCTGGTTTCCTCTTGGATCATAAACCTAAACCAACCTCCTGTTTTTCAGAATTCCTGGTCAACTAAGTTGCCCTCCTGACCACACAGACATCTGCTCCTTCTAGTTCACCCCGTACTTCTAGCCCTGTTTCTTACCACATGTGCTGCAAAGGAAACAGGAGGCCATCTCCATACCCAGCTCTCTGGACAACAGTCCCCAAGCCACAGAGCCAGGCGCCCTCCTTCCCAAATTTTCCACTTTGTTTCACATGATGATTATGGCTCAGTTCTGCCCATTTGAACTCTGGCTATACCTCCAGCTTCTTAACTCTTCTTGGAATTGGACTGAAAGCTTATTTTACTCTGCTCTTTTGTAATCTTTCTTTTGTTTAGTTCGACAGTATACACAGCCACTTATTTATAAAAGCCTCTCAATAACCTCTTGTCTTTTTCTATTGGGACCAGCATGAGGAAATACTTTCAATATGAAATAAGATATAAAGTTATGGCCCATTAACTGTTGGGATGCTGGCTTCATGGAGCATCCCGTGTTGGAAATCCACTGGGCATTCATATCCATTCAAGGGCCAAACCACAATGAGGTCTCTCCATTTTGCAGAAATCTTCAAATGTTGGAAGAATCTTTGAGTATCACTTTTTTTAATGTAGCAATTGCTACATGAAAGCCTTCTCAGCCTGGGTTCTCAAACCCTGGTATTCTAACAAGATAATTAATAAAGATCAAGAAGCTGTGTGAAAGGAGCTTGACATTCAAATTTCAGTTACTAGCTAAGAAACATGAGAAAGTTTTTTTTGTTTGTTTGTTTGTTTGTTTGTTTGTTTTTCTTTTCCTCCTTTTTCCAGCCTAGGTTCAATATCTATGAAATGGGAATAGGAATGCCTATGCCATAGGACTATAGGAAAGTTTAATGATAATAAGAGCAAGGTGCCCAGAGCCATGACTGGTATATAAAAGGTACTTAATAAAGAAATAATTATTTTCAGTCTTTCAGGAAGGTATAATTTATTTTCCTTCAATGAGTCTGCACTTTCTTCCCTTTCGATTGGGAATTTATGAGATTAGTATCCTGACGCTGGTTACCTCATGCCGACCAAGAGCTACGATCAGCCATTATAGATGTTTGTACTTGAAATCAAAGAAATAAATTATTTTAGGGTGTATGGTGAACCAAATCTTTCACAAGATGAGGCTCAGAGGTGAAAGATTACACAAGTGAGCCATGACAAGTGGGTGTTATTAAAGAGCTGGGGTGTGGGGGTCACTGTCTGACCACCAGCAAGACTTTGAACTGCTCTGAGATTTGGACTCATCCTCTGAGAAGTGGGGATAATATATTCTGCCCTCCCCATGGGTTATTGTAATGATGAGCATTGAGATAATATATTAAATTCCAAGCATTAGCCCAGGACACAGTAAGCTCCCCACAAATGGTCATTCTTAACTCTACCTTTGTGGCAAAACAGTGGGAGCCCTGGATCTACTCCTACACTCCGGTCACTAATGTTCACAGGCATGGGAAGGAGTTGTATTCCCGAGCTTGAGGGCGCCATATATCATTAATAGCAGGTGATTAGGTTAGCTGTAATCCTGAGTCCAGGGGATTCAGTGCTTTCATAGATCTAATTAATCTCACCACTACGTCCTGATTTTCTAAACAGGAAGCCACTCTGAAAATTTCTTCAGAAAGCATTTTTCATTTTTTTCTCCCATCTGCATTACTAACTTTTAAAATTGGACTTCTTTCTAGCTGAGTTCACCCAGGTCTGCTCAGCCAGCCACCACCTTGCCTCATGAAGCTTTTTTTTCGTGTCCATCAGCATCCAAAATCTTCCCTTTCTGTCCTTGCAAGATAAGTGCTTCTAAGAGCTGGGTAAAGAGCATGCTAGGGAAAAGCCTCAGAATTATCTTGGCTGAATTTGGCATTTGCTTCCATCTTTGATCTCAGATGTAATGAAGTGTCAGCCAGACCAAAGTCATTTTATATATGGGCCTGCATAAGCAAAGGGAAAGGACTTCATGGTTAATTGATTAAAACGTTCCAAAGAAGGTATGAGATCAAAGAGCCACTCGCTGGTTTTATGTTTCTCTGGGGTCCCATAGGCCACGTGGGTGACACAAGTGACCTTGGGCGTGAGAGTATTCAAAGGCTGGTGTTTGTTTGTTTTATTCCAAAACACGGTTTGTGTTTCCCAGGGCTTCCTGGTGACAGGTTGTATTGTAGGCTCCCCACGACCCTCATCTGTGTTTGGAGGGGGCCTCAACTGGAACAGCAACTGTGAGCAAGAGGTCATGACCCTGTCATACTGCCACCAGTGCCTCTTTCTGCCAAACCCCAAGGAAACAGACTCCATTATGTTACTGGAAGGCAAAGACCACAATTTTCTCTGTATCTTTTTTTCTTATTTCCAGTAAGAGTCAAGAAGAGGTTCACAAGTGCAGGGCCAGCCAGCTCCTGGAATTGAGACAAAAGAGAGGTTAGAAAACTCCTTGTCCCAAACTGTCCTGATAAGAGGGGCAGAGATGCACCGGGCAAACATTTTTATAAAGGACTTCCAGTTACCAGAACCTTAGCACAGAAGGAAGAAGTAATGGTAAGAGAGATCTGCGATCCAGAGGCTTCTCATAAACTATCTTTGGTGACACTGACCATTAGCAATGGAATAAAAGCCATCATTTATCAAGTTGTTGTTATTTTCCAGGCCCCACTCTAAGTGCAGCACACCCCTTGCAAAATCTCATTAATCCTGCTTCACAATGGACATAATGGAGGCCAGGAAGTGTAAATGATTTCCTCAGATCACACAGTTTGAACTGGGATTTGAACCCATGTTGGTTGGGCACTCAAGTCAACACTTTGTAATGAGCTAAATTATGTCTACCCAAAACTCATGTGTTGAAGTCCTAACCCTCAGTATCTCAGAATGTGACCGTATTTAGAGAAAGGGTCTTTAGACAGGTGATTAAGTTAAAATGACTTCATTAGCATGGTCAAAACATGTACAAATGGTGTCCTTATCAGAAGAGGACATTAGGATACAGCCATTACAGAGGGATGACCTTGTGAAGACACAATGAGAGGACAGCCATCTGCAAGCCAAGGAGAGAAACCTCAGAAGAAACCAACCCTGCCAACACCTTGATCTTGAACTTCTATCTTCCAGAAATTTGAGAAAAAAAATTTCTGTAGTTTAAGCCACCTGGTCTGTGATACTTTGTTATGGCAACCCTAGCAAACTAATACATGCCCCTAGGCTGTTTATGATTTTTTGTAGGAACAACCCAGGGAGGCAGGTGCTTAAGAAATACCCCTCTAACTTGCTGGGTATAAGACACATACAATGCAGTTATTAAAGAGTTTGATTTTTAAAAAGGTATTTGGGGAAATTTCCTGCTAAAAGAACATTGGTTCTTTTATGGGAATGGTCTGATCAAAGTGTGGAACAGAATGTATGAGAATTTTAGATCCTTCGAGTGGTCTTCTATAGCCCCACTCCTCCAGAATAAGTCAGGTGAATCTCTTTTTTGCTACCTGAAGACCTGGTGCATATATCCTTCTCTATAATTGCTAATTTAACTCTCTCTGCATGGAACACTGTAAATATCTTGAGATCTTAGATTTGTCTTATTTGATTTTGTGTTCCCAGGACCAAGTGAAAGGCTTCATTCAGGATAGTTAAATGAATCAATGAAGGTAGACAGACAGACACACCTGCATGAGGAGACACTTGACCATGGTTCCCACTATCGTGCTGGTTAGCTGAAGATGAGATTCTTAGAGTTAAAAGCAGAAAGGGTGAGCTCAGGTTACTAGCTGAAAGAGCATGTGGCTTTTTGAGCTGATTGGAAGAAATGCCACTCTAGGCTCCTGACTTTCAGAAAGCAGGAAAAAAAGAAGGCCCCACAGGAGGCAGGCAGAAAAAAGCTGGGAAGGAGAGAGCTGTGCAAGGTGGCAGCCAAGGGCACAGTCCAAAGCAAACAGGCCACGGATTGGGCTGAGGACACGACCAGAGCCCACCAGGCTGGCAGGCCTAATTCCAAAGCCTGTGCTAACACCCACCACTGTTCTGCCTCCAGTGCACTGTCGCTTTAGAGGATTTTAAGCAGCTCACCCCTTTCCCTTCCCTTTACTTTCCTTTTCTCCTATTTTCTTTCCCCCTTTCCTCCTCCCTCTCTTTTCCTTATATTTTTGTCCTGCTTATATTCTCCTGAATTTAGTGTTGAAAACACCAGCCTGCTCCACTTGTGCTGAGATAAACCATGGACAGGAGCTGTGTTGATATCAACTGCAGTGTTTTATACAAGGAGCAGGACTCCCCCTCATCGAGGATAGCTCTGAGAAGTTCCCTAAAAAGCATAAGGCCCAGGCTTGCTTTTTTGATAGCCACAATCGAGTTCATCCTCCTTTGCTAAAAGCTATAGAGTTCTGTGTCTGTCTTAATAAAAGTGACACTGTTCTTCTGAGTGAATCCTAGAGGTCGGAGCTGCAAGTTCCAAATAACTATCGCAGGCAGGGGTGGGGCTATCAGCTAGCCATGGGCTACTGTTGGATTAAAGGTCAGATAATTATATGAATGAGATTATGACATAGCTTCTCAGACACTGTTCTTTCTCACCCAATTCTCTTCCACTCGATTGCTCTTTATCCTCAATTCATCCAAGCTGGAACATTTAGACTAAACTCCACATGGCAGTCCATGTTTTCTTCTTTTTAGTCCCAGAATCTATCAAGGAAGGGAATATACAATTTTGCGGTGCCTTCTACATGTTGTACCCCCCAATACCTGTGGCCCATTATTTTTCACTAACGAAAAGCCACTAGAAGATGGTATACGATTGGTAACGGTCAACAAGTACCATCCACCCATTTGTCAATCTAGCCAGCCAACAAATGATCGTCGCACACATCCTCTGTTGGCTCTGCTGGGCACCATGCTGAGCAAGAGGGTGGACACCAGGGGATTAATGCCAACAGATCCAGATCCCTAATAGCAAACAAGCTAGTCATGCAGACTTCAAACTCTAAACAGCAGCCCTAGGGTTCAACTGTATTGGAATACCACAAATGTAAATCTCTAAGAGCAACTTAGATTCTGTACCAAGTAAGTGACATAGATGAGAAATAAGACATTTTATGATAGGGTTAGGCTTAAAGCTTCTGCTTGAAGATGTGTCTGTATGGATAAACTGAAGGAGCATTTTCATCAGGAGGAGCAGTGTAATTTAGACGGACAGGGAGAAATGTGCATAGTGATTTAGGAAGACTAGCAAGAAATCGTTCTACCATGAAAGGAGGATGCTGGGAGAAGGGGGTTGTCTTCATCCATTTGCACTGCTCTAACAACATCCCATAAACTGGGGAACTTATAAGCAACAGAAATTTATTTCTCACAGTTCTAGAGGCTAGGAAGTCTAAGAATCAAGATTTGGTATCTGGTGAGAGTCCACTTTCTGGCTGTGTCCTCACATGGTGGAAGGGGTAAGGGGTATGTGTCAGGTCTCTTTTAAAAACATGTTAATCCTATTCATGAGGGCTCCATCCCCATAACCGAATTATTACCCTAAGGCCCTATCTCTGAATACCTTAAAAGTTAGGATTTCAACATATGAATTTTGGGGGACACAGTCATTCAGACTGTAGCAGGAGTAGAAGCAGATGAGGTGAAAAGGTGAGTGTAGTTAGAGTCTTTGCAGACTTAATTAGTTAAGATGAAGTCATACTGGACTAGGGTGGGCTCTAAATCCAATGACTCATTCTTATAAGAAGAGAAGAGGACACTCAGAGAGACAGAGGCATGAAGGCCATGTGAGTGTAGAGGCAGAGATTGGATTGATGGGTCTACAAGCCCAGGAACACCAAGGATTGCAGGGGGCCACCAGAAGCTAGGATGAGGCAAGGACATATTCTTTTCTAGAGCTATTGGAAGGAACATGGCTCTCTGACACCTTGATTCTCCCTCCAGAACTGTGACAGAATCAATTTCTCTTATTTTAAGCCACGCGGTTTGTAGTAATTTTTTTATGGCAGCCCTAGGAAGCTATCACAGGGTAGCAAGATTAAGTTTCTCACTCTGAACTCAGACACACCTGGGTCACAACACAGCTCTGCCACTTCCTAGTTGGGAGATGTTGAACAGGTCAACTTTTCCAACTTTAATTTATTTAGGTATAATATGGATAGATAATAGTATTACCACATATGGCTTCTGTGACAATTTACATAAGATAAAATATGCAATGTGTTTAGCACAGCATCTGACACAGAGGAAGTGTGTGTTTCTCATAATCACAGTTGTCATTCATTATTTTTAATAATATCATACCGACTACTGTCAATACTCAAAGCACTATGGTGGATGCTACAGACAACATGAAAATTATTAAGGTATTTCCTACCCTTAAAGTATGGTCTTAGCTTGGTATTTGTAAAAAATGTCATAGACTGGATGGCTGAAACAACTGACATTTACATTTCACAATTCTAGAGCTTGGGAAGTCCAAGATCAAGGTGTCAACAGATTTGGTTCGGGTAAAGGCCCCTTTCCTGCCTTGCAGACATCCACCTTCTTACTGTATCCTCACATGGCTTTTCCTCAGTGTGCTCCTGGAGAGACAGAACTGTCTTCTTGTAAGTGTACTAATCTCATCTTGAGGGTCGCACCCTCATGACCTAATCTAAACCTAATTACCTCCCAAAGTCCCCACCTCCAAATACTATCACAATTTGGGTTTAGGGTTTCAACATATAAATTGGGGGAGGGGGGACACAAATGTTCAGTTTATAACAGTTTCTAACTAAAAAGAATGTTATCATCTACACCTACACAGAATAATAGAGTGAAAACCATCAACAGACTTATCTATTGGCCTTTTACTATAAATATTAGGTTTTCTATAATAAAACACACAAAATGACATTTCCCTTTTTCCAACATTTTCACTTTCTCTCTACACAGGAGGGAGGAAGGTTATGTGGACACATTAGAGACATCTTGTCTCAGTAAATGCAGGGTTGTTTGGCTCTAAGACTAGTGACACTGGCAAAGAAAGAACAAGTTGAGACAAAGCAGAATACATCAGGTGAAAAAAAAATGTTTGGCAGGACAGCACAACTCAGACCAGCTTCTCTCTTGATCAGTTTCTTAGGGTAATTGTTCAACTCTTGCCAGGCTGTGCCTTTGAGGATAAAGTCTTTAACTGAACATTTTAACAAGCAGTTAAAAAACTGAATTTCCAAAACTGAATTTAAGTCATTGCTTCTTCCCAACTGAGAGGGGCTGGGAGGCAGCTCTCCTGTCAAAGGCTGGCTGGTGAATTCCTCGGGGTTGCTCTTACAGCTCACAGAGCTATTCATCATTTTAGCAAACATCCTCAGAGGGGGCCCCCGGTGATTTACATGCTCCAGATAAATTATGATGCCTCTCATGATGTTATCATCATTTCGGCTCATGGATTCGAACACTTTCTGGGAGAGGACTTTTTTCACCCTTTCTTAAATGATGAACAACTCCCAGACAGATTATATTGGAATTGTCAAGTAAAAAGATATAGGTATGTTTTCTCAAAGATAAACAACTCAGACACCACAGCCAGTCAGCCTAGCAACAGGAAAACTTTGCCCGCTGAGAGTTAACTGTTTATCCCACCTGGAAGAGATTATTAAACTTGCTGGTCTTTTCTTCTTACTCTATTTAATGATGAATTTTCTCCCGTAGTTTTGTGAGGCTACTCTGTCTATAACAAGGCATAAACTAAATAAAGCAAAAAGTCTGTTTCTCTATTCCAATAAATCTACCAGGTACCAATGCTCAGATTTAACCTACTTTTACTTTGAGTGGTTCAGGCCTTGACTGAACAGGTTTCTTCCTTTACTCAGGCCTGTGCCATAAGAGCCACATGACTTCTGTAGGTAATGTACCTACCAAGGTCTTTGTGTACCAGACTATAAACTTCTAAGATGAGTATGGTGAGCAGAATAATGCCTCCCCCTCAAAGATGTCTACGTCCTAGTTCCTGGAACCTGTGAAAGTGCTGTTACATGATAAGGGGGGGATTAAGATTGCAGGTAGAATTGAGTTTACTAATCAGTTAACCTTGAGATAGGAAGATTATCCTGGATTATTTGGTGGGCCCAATGTAATTACAAGAGTCCTTGAAAGTGGGAGAGGGAGGCAGAATTGTCTGTCTGGAGTGATGCGATATGAGAAAGATCCGACTGGCCATTGCTGGCTTTGAAGATAACAGGGAAGCCACAAGCCGAGGGAAGTGGACAGCCTCTAGAAGCTGGAAAAGGCAAGAAAATGAATTTTTCCCTAGAGCCTCCAGAAAGGAAGGTAGCCCTACCAATGTCTTGATTGCAGCCCAGTGAGATATGTTTCAGACTTCTGACCCCCACAACTATACAATAATACATTTATATGGTTTTAAGCCACTAAGTTTGCAGTAATTTGTTAAAGCAGGAATAAGAAACTAATAAAAGGAGACAACATATTTTAATTGTCTCCCACTTTGAACAGCCAGCCCTGTCTTAGTCCATTTGTGCTGCTATAATAAAATACCACAAACTGGGTAACTTCTAAAGAACAGAAATTTATTTCTCACAGTTCTGGAGGCTGGGAAGCTCGAGATCAAGGTGCTGGCCAGTTAGGTTGTCCGGTGAAGACTACTCTCTGCTTCAAGATGGTGCCTTGTTGCTGCATCCTCACATGGTGGGTGGAAGGCTGAAGGGCAAGTGAGCCAAACATTGCTCAAGCCTCTTCTATAAGGGCCTTAATCCCATTCCCAAGGGAGGAGCCCTCATGGCCTAATCACCTCTTAAAGGCCCAACCTCTTCATACTATCACATTGGTAACACCTGAATTTTAGAGGGACACATTGAAACCACAGCAAGCCCAGAGGTAGCACAGAGCAATAATTAATAAATATTGGGTGGATAAATGCTTTCTGCTCAAATATCCCAAGGCAAACTTCCTCTCTCTTTCCAATCGCCGATCCCTCTGGAGTGCCTTGGTTCTTAGTTCCTCCTCTCTGTAGACATTTCTTTTTCTCCTCCCACTGGCACGACAGTGGACTGTCCTTCCTTGAGTTCCAATGAGCCAATGTGTTGACTTCAGCAGCTCAGCCCATGTCCCCAGATTTTCTTGGGTGATTCCCAGTCCTTCGAAGGGGAACATCCACGTCTTTCTCACTTCCCTAGCCTCATTCCTACTCTTGGCTTCACACTTGGTGTTTGGGGTTTCCTAAGACACCATTTGGTTCATGCCCCCACAATGTTTGTTTGTTTGTTTCGTGATGCCCTCGTCCTTCTTTGGTTCAGGTAACAAACTCATATTTGTCCTTTAGGAATTATATCATGTAGTACTTTCAGGAGACTTAACTTCTTAGATAAAAATATTCAAATCTTCCTGTGGCTCCTACTTTTAAATTTCCTTCCTGTGTTATGTTCATGCACTTGCTGCTTACCATGTACCTTTGCTTCCTCACGTTCTTGCCTCTCATTTCCCACCCCTCCCCACCTCATGTCCAGTAACCATGTCTACTACACAGCAGGCTTTCAGTCATTGTGTCATGAGTTAATAAATAGGTGGTATTTAGGAATCTTATCTTTTAAAAGATTTTAAATTTTTTAAAAAAGGTATTTACATCTATATTAAGGAGAACACATAATTTTCACCTAGGAGGGAAGAAACTTCCTGAAATATAGGAAGGTGAAATACTTAACTTCATTTTTTACTAGTGTATTCTTTTTCGCTACTACAAATCACGAGTATATTTTTAGAAGAAGTTTTGTATAAGAATTTTGAGTTGCATGGTTGGGGCTGAATTAGCATATGGTGTTCAATTCAGAGTAGATGTTTTATGGGATTAAGGTTATGTAATGTGTGTTCTCCTTCGATATAAAGGAACATTAAGAAGAGAAACAAAAAGATTCTTAAAGCTAATAAATTGCATTTCATGGAATCAGTTAAAACTTTTGGCTTGTAAGACAGCAGATTCTGAGGAAAGCACTACCTCTCTGAGTTTTATTTTTTTCTTGTATCTGTTGAAATCGCTTTGAAATGAACATAGGTTGAGAGGAGGAGGTTAAGGTCAAGTTTATAGAACTGAATCTGACTTGATGATTATTTTGGCTGTCCTCATGATGGATTTCTCTGTGTCATTCAGAATTAATCGGGAGAAAACTCAGGTAATCAAATCAGCTGAGCCCAAGTCTGGTTCGATGACCATATGTGACATGGCTAAGGAGTTATTTTCTTCACATGCCACGTCCACTGATCATCAACCAAAAGGGGAATTGTTGAGTTCTCCTCAGGGAACTGTGATTAAGGGGGAATAGAGGGGCTGGGTTTTAGTTGCTCTGGAGTACACAGGAAACAGCAACCATGCACTTTGCAAATGGTCAGTATCACAGAGCTTGTTTTCAGAATATTGTGGGTCCATAATTTGAAAGCAGAATTCTGGACTGCATTGTTTTTAGTGAAATAAGCATTCTGAGGTATGTTAATTATTTTATGAGTATCTCTTCATTACAAAAGAAGAATCCATGAATCACAGATAAAGAAAGTGTTCTTGCTAACATCATTTAAAAGAAATTCTGCATTAAAAGAGTTTGCAAAGACATAAACCTTGGCAGACATGCACTAGTGTTGTCAGATAAAGCAAATAAAAATACAAGACACCCAGTTAAACTTGAATTTCAGATAAGCAAGAAATCTTTTTAGTTCAAGCATGTCCCACATATTGCATGGGACATACTTATATTGAAAAAAAATGTTATCTGATATTTAAATTTAACTGGACATCTCTATTTTATCTGGCAAACTTCACAGGTACCCTCTGGAACAGGCTATCTTTAATGTCTTTAAACAACTGCAATTTTAGCAGCAAGAATGTGAAACCAACTAAATGTCCTCTTAATGAGCATCTTTAATTATTTGATTAGAGGAGTTATAATTTAAAGGATGATGAATAAAGATGAAGGCTCAAATATGTTTACAAAAGAGTTAGTAAGTATAGTTTGGAAAGAAGATGACACTAAGTGATGACGCTGGGAATTGTGCTGGGAAAATTTATAACAGTTGCATGGTACTTTGTATTTCACGTGATATATTAAATGGGATTACTGCCATGCACTGAGAAGAAAAATATACCTTGTGGATATTTTGGTAGCTAAGATGATAGAGTGAACTTGCTCAAGGAAATGTGGGAGTAGAGGAGGAAGCTCAGGGTTGGAGTTCATCAGAATAGCAATTACCAAAGTGGGTCCATTTTTTTTAAGAAAATGCATTTTAATAATTGAAGTCCAGGAGGAAACCACCTGGTTCATCCAAAATGACCTTCAAAATGCAAATACCTCAGTGATTTATGTCATTTTTAAAGTCTGTATCTCCAGTTAATGGCTATTCTCTGGATTATTTTAGGGTAAAAAAAAAATGAAAATAAAAACAGCTGGCTTGTATAATTACTATTGTGGGGTTTGGATCAATATGTTCTTTTAAACATTTCTTGTGCACCTTCATATACACCCTGCTCCTCCCCCCTACCTGGCCCTCCAAGTATCATTTCACTATTCTACTTTTAAAAATAGGTTCTGTTATATAACTATAAAAGTCTAGCCAATGAGCAAAATCATCTGGATATTCTGTCTGCAGGATTCTAAAAATCATTCTTTTAAAAAAATCTGGGTCTTTGGCCATGATCAAGTGAGTTGCATCTTTTTTCATCAAGAACACTTGGCTTTATATAGACAAAGAAATACATTCGTAGGACCAAAAGGTTCCTTAACATTTTATCTGAGGAATCCCTTGCTTCTAAACAGGGTAATGCCTAAACCAGGGCTTCTCAATAGCAGCACTATTGACATTTTGGACCAGATAATTCTTTGTCATGGGGGGCTGTCCTGCACATTGTTGGATGTTTAGCAGCATCCCTGGCCTCTCCCAACCAGATGCCAGAAGCACCTTCACCTGCCAGTGTGACAACCCATAAGCTCTCAAACATTGCCAGATGTTTCCTCGGGACAACAGTTGAGAACCACTGACCTAAACTGTCCAATATTGATAGCCTTATCCCTGTACCAACTAGTATGGGAGGTGGCTGTTAAAGCTGAGCTTGACTTGGGAGAGAAGCAGAGTGACAAGGGTGGGAAAGGGACAGGGGAGTGAAGAGTGGGAGGATAAGAGCACTACAGTGGTGATAGCCAAAGCTACTTCTTCCATTGCTCATTCTACATTCACTCATTCATTCATTTGCTCTTTCAATGAATGTGTACTGAGGGCATGCTATAAGGAACTGTTCTGAGGGCTGGGGACTCAGCAGGGAAGTGAACATATTTTCTGCTCTCATGGAGCTTATGCTCAAACAGAGTGTGGAGGTGAATAAGACGGCATCTAATGTATCTGGTGTGGACAAATGCTATGATGAGAAGTAGTGCAGGAAAAAGAGACAGAGGGACAGGAAAGGGTATTAGTTAGGGTCTGGTTAGAAAAACAGAAAACATCCCACCAATCTTAACAGTGAGAACGTTGTAGGAAATGGGTTAATGAGATGTTAGGGAACAACAAAGGCCACAAAAGTGAAAAGAGAATGTGAAGATAACATAGAGACAGTAACTTCAAGAAGCTCCTGCTATTCTTAGGGCTGGGAGAGCAAAGGGAACAGTACTTGACTGAACCTAGAAATTTAGCAAAGATGCAGGTGGAGCTGGGATCCAGACCAAAGAGGAGGCGGCCCTGTGGGTTGCTGTTGGTGCCTATGGGGCTGGAGTAAAGTCTCGGGGAAGCTGGGATGGATGGCCAACTGGGTGTAGTATCTTTGAGAGACGTGTTAAGTCTGGTTCTGAAAGTATGGAACAAATTTATTCACGTAACCAGCTGCTAAGCTGGCCCAACACTGACAGGAACAGCAAGCCAACAAAAAAAAAGGAGCAAGTCCCCTCACCACATTTACCTGCCTTCCAGTCTCCCTCTGGTGCCCCCTATTGGCAGAGTGTTATAGAGAGCCACCTGGCATAGGGGAAATGTGGTCTACAGAGATCCAGGCCCAGCATCACCAAATAGAGCATCTAAGGGACCAAGGGAGGGTGAGGCTAAGAAACAGAGCTTCATCACCAGCACGGGAGGCTGCTGTTTTTTTAATAAAATGTCCTTAGAGCTCTGATTCAGAGAATGTCTTGTTCATTCTGCTCTGTATATGATGTGCTTCAGGAAAATCATCCACCATACTGTAAACTCCTTCAAGGAAGAGGCAGCCTGTTATTTATATTATATTATCACAAAATGTTTATTAAGTAAATGAATTGATGAAATGATACCTTTGATATAATCTTATGACTATTTTTCTGAATTACCTCATTTCATTTCAAACTTAAGTTTAAACTATTGAGTTTAAAATCAAACACAAATATCTGAAAATTAAGCAGCTGTAGCTGAAATATTATTAGCTCATACCTGCTAATATTGTAACATTAATGACTTTATCAGCTTGTGTACTTCTGATTACCACCTTCTGTGTGTGTGTGTGTGTATTTGTGCCAAATTCAATCTGATTCAATAAATCTTAACTAGATGCCCACTAAGTGCAAATCTCTGCATTAGATGCTACATAGGACTCAAAAGCATTAAATCCCTTTCCTAAAGTACTCAGAATATTGATCCTTGTGTGTGCCATCTGGCACATATCACTATTTTTAAAAGGTCTTTTCTTTGATTTATTGAGGTCTCGAGTCCTATTCTTTCCTGTTTTAAAAGATATTAACAATGCATGTCTATTCCCACCTCGTTTCAGTCCCCGGCTTCATCTTTTATGAACAAAATAAAAAAGATCTCCTCCCAGAAGTAACCCTTTGGTAGTAGTTGTCTAAAGAGGGAAATTAACTCTTTCAGACTCCCAGGGTGTCATTGCTAAATGTTCTGTAAAACTCCTTCCCAGTTACTACCTGGAGAGAGACTTGGCATCCAGAAAATAGTATCCAATATGTATGCACTTATTTCCTTCATTGCTATCCCAAGGAGAGACATGAGTTCATCACTCTGAAGAGAAAGAAGGCACAGAGATGCTTATTCATAAATAAGAATAAGATGAGGTTGTGGGCTGGGGGATTGTAGTCCTCCAACACACTGAAATTTTGGTTCCTTAGACAGCCTGAGTATCGACTCCTCCATCGAAAGGGTGCAGGGAGAAGGTGAGTGGTTGGAGGTTAGAGCTGTTACTATCATGCTATCACGCTAACTTTGGTTGTTAAAGGTGATCTTCCTCAGCTTATCTCCAAAAACAGTGATAAATACTACACGTCTGATGCTGTTTAATTTAATTACGTATCTGGCCTCTTTCCCTTGGAGAAGCACTCTGTTCAACATTAAAACTTTCTTCCACTGTGGCTTAAATATCTTTTTAAGGCCCATGAACACCTTCATCAACATTTGTGATTTTTAATACTCCCTAGTCTAGGTTTTTAGGGAGGAATATCTACAACATTCTGTAGATTGCTTTATTATTGATATCACAAGGATCTTCTCCACTTATCAAAGATCCTGATGCATTTCATGTTTAGAATTTTGTCTCCGGAAAGATTTTTTTTTTTTTTTTTTTTAAATAGCAGTTAAATATTGGATCACATGATTCCTAACCAAAGTTCTATCTTGCAATCAGACCATCACTGAAAGACAATTATAGACCACACACTGAATGTTCTATACAGGTTAGGAAAAACTAGTATTAAATATAATCCAAAGGGACAGCCAGTGATAAAACTTAAATCCTGGGTCTCCAAGGGTATTTTCTTAGAGGAACTCTTTTTTCTTTACTTTGAGGTAAAGGATCCAGCAGAGAGGATCTTTCTTGACACTCACAAGCCATGCTAGTGTTCTTGGGTGCAGGTGTCATGAAAATGCAAATGGTCTCTTACATGTGGTCAAAAACAATTTTTCAAAGCAGCTCAGCAGATGTGTTATGTTATCGTCATTCCCTTTCGCTTATTATTTGGTCAAGATAAACATTCCCAGTGAATGCTGATTACGTTTAGCCTGACCATATTTTTGTACATGTTTCAATGATGATCTCATTTCCTGCTTTTAACTATGCAAATATTTAACAGCAAAGAAAATAATTTTGTTGGCAATTGAATTTAAAAATGTGCTAATCTCTCCACTAATAAAACCTCTATCTTGTTCAACATCTCCAGCTTTTATATTTTTCCTTTTTTCAATTTGCAAGCTGACTATAGAAAGCATTAGCTGGGGCTGAATGCTGCAAAGCAAAAAAAAAAGAGAGAGAGAGAGAGAGAGAGAGAGAGAGAGATAGTCACTCAGCACCATCTAGTGGCTAAAACTTCAAAGTTGACCAAAGTGTTTGGATCTTCCTTTCCCTCTAACATACTAGAGAAATTAATGCTGGCACATATTTTATCCACCCATTTTTTTTTTTAAGTCTTGATTTTTAAAAAAGAATTTTTGAATAAAAATCCTAACAGCTAATAAATATACTAAACTTAAGTTTATTTTAACTCCACTACTCATAACTCAACAATAATTCAAGTAAGATTATCCATGTGGATAAAAAATGAAGGTAAGAATTGACAAGTATCAGGTTATCTTCCCAGTGAAGACAGCTAATCAGGAAGGTTTTATCCTAAATTTATTTGACCTCATCCTAACTTTATTTGAACTTAATTAGAAAATAATTAGAAATGATATCGGCATCACTGATGAGGCTGACTTGGTAATTTACTTTCACTCTGCTCTTTGGAACTACTCAACTTACTCCCAGAGCTGATCTCTTTCTTTAAAGCAATGTAGGAGCCAAAGACCAAAGTCAGCCAATGCCTCTCAGCAGTGAACAAATATTTCAGAGATTCTGGCATTGAGATTTAAAGGTTGGAATCACAGATTAACCATTTTACAGATCTCTAATACTGCTATTCAAGGCTAGCAGTATTAGACAACTGGAATTTACTCCAGAGCAGGAAGAAATCAGGTGTATTATTTTCCCAGAGAAACAGAACTAATAGGATGTGTGTGGATATAGAAAGAGATTTATTGTAAGGAAACTGCTCATGCAATTATGGTGGCTGGCAAGCCTAAAATTTGCAAGGTGAAGATGTCGTGGAGAGCCAGTGCTGCAGTTCGAATCCTAAGGCTGTCAGCGTAGAATTCCTTCTTGCTCTGGAAAAGGTCATTCTTTCATTCTATTCAGGTCTTCAACTGATTGGATGAGGCCCACCTACATTATGAAGGCAATCTTCTTTATTCAAAATC
Organism: Cynocephalus volans; assembly: GCF_027409185.1. Classification (NCBI taxonomy): domain Eukaryota; kingdom Metazoa; phylum Chordata; class Mammalia; order Dermoptera; family Cynocephalidae; genus Cynocephalus; species Cynocephalus volans. Next base: position 17,887,873 of record NC_084468.1, read on the forward strand.
TACTGACTTAAATGTACTCTCACAAAAACATTAGTCTAACCAAATATCTGGACACCACTGGCTCAGCCAAGTTGACACATGAAATTAACCAATCTCATCAACTGAAGTGTGCAAAGGGAACAAAAGGATTTGGAAGAATTGGGGAAAAATTTCAAAACCTGCTTATCATCCACCTGATTAAAATGATTGCTTCATATCAGAGATTCTCACAGCATCTGTATTTATCACTGACACTTCAAGTACCATTGGATCTGTGGATCATATGGCTCAAATGATACAGCAGCTTGCACAGCAGCCTGGACCCATTGCAGGGCTTCTCTTATTCTAGGCCCTACTCAAAACTAGTAGCTTTTGCGTCCCTCAGTAAACGGGCTGCAGTAACACACCCAAATGTTGAATATGTTGCCTCCAAAATCCAAAGTGGCCCACTAGGTGATGTATCTCTTTTTTGGATGTATCTCTTTTTTTGTAGGAGAGGCGAGATGTAACAATTTATTCTTCACCTTAGAAGGGATATATCAACATGCCTGACACAACTGGACCCCTAGAGATTTTACTAAGGTGGAGGCCCCTGAATTTTGATCAGAATTATTCCCCACATTCTGACATGCAAACGCCTTACCAATAAGTCTTGAGTAGTTAGTTGCTGCTTCTTGCTCATTAGGTCCAATCAGCATAATATCACTAATGTAATGGGCCAGTGTGATTTGTTGTGGAAGAAAAAGGCTATTTAGGTCTCTGCAGACTAAATTATGATGTAGGGCTGGAGAGTTGATATATCCCTGAGGTAAGACAGTAAAGGTGTATTGCTGGCTTTGCCAGATGAAAGAAAACTGTTTCTGGTGGTCTTGACCAACAAGTATTGAGCCAAAAAGCATTTGCCAGATCAATAGCCACATATCAGGTACCAGGGGATGTATGAATTTGCTCAAGCAATGAAACCACAACTGGCACAGCAGCTGCAATTGGAGTCACCATCTGGTGAAGCTGATGAAGATTTACTGCCATTTTCCAAGATTTAGCTGTTTTCTACACTGGTCAAAAGGTAGCTGAATGGAGACGTGATGGGAATCTCCACTCTTGCATAATGTAAGTCCCTGCTGGTGGCACTCAGGCATGTGCTATTGCTTTTGGATTACTATTTTACTAGGTAAAGACTGTTCTAGTGACTTCCACTTGGCCTTTGCTACTGTAATAGCCCTTAGTCCACAGGTCAGAAAACCAATGTGGAAATTTTGCTCATTTCTGAAAATGTCTGTTCCAACTACGCATCCGAGAAGGGGCAAATAATCACATCATGGGTTCAGGGAGTCACTGGAGCCACTATGGGACAGATCTGAGTTAAAACTCCATTGACCACCTGACCTTCCTAAGCCTCTACTCCAACTCGTGGACCACAGTGACATTTGGGTCTTCTGGAATTAGTGTCAGTTTAGAGCAAGTGTCCAGTAATCTTTGAAAACTATAATTATTTCCTTTTCTGCAGTGCATAGTCATCCTGGTAAAAGTCCACAGGTCTCTTTGGGGGAAGTCTTAGAGGAAGATTAGCAGTTTAAATTTTTGGCAGTACAGCAGGGTGCTTCCTCAAGGGGACTCAGTTTCCCCTTCATTCAAGGGATTCTAGGTCTGTAATCTGGTTCAAAGTCTGGGAATTGAGAGAGGGTTCTGTTACTCCCTTGGTTTTGGTGATTCACATTAGGCTTCTGTTCATTTGACCTATAAACTTTTCTGCTTATACAGGTCAGATAGGAATTTATCAGACTGTGCACCCATTTCTCTGCCAGGAACCCATAATTAACTAGCCAACGCTGTAGGTCTCTGTGAGTTATACTATTCTGCTTACTGCTTTGACTCCATTCGTTGTTCATGATAGTAACCACACCCAGCTTGTCTTTGGTGAATAAGCGTGTCCATTTGGCTCCTGTCACCATGGGATCCAATTATCCCCAACGAATTTAGGAACTCAAGTTCGGTGGCAGCAGTTTCCACTGTGACTTCTGACCTGCAGAAAAGAGAAAGCACAAAGTTCTTCAAGGATGCTGGGATACCCCTCACAGATTTATTTCTTCAAGTTCTGATGAAAGATGTATTCTCTGGATCCCCCCAGTGTGGGTGAGCTAGTCTTACATGATAAATCCGCTATGACATTCCTATATCCCTAAGCCTTTGGATACCCTATTCTACAGTATACCAAGGCAGTTCTGGCATCTTACTTCATTTCCTGTAGGCCACCATTTGGTACATGTTTTAACCAACCAGCCAATGAAACAAATAAACAATTAGAGGCTTTCTAAACCCATCAAGCTACAACATGCAGTCCAGAGCGCTGCCTAGTGTGCCTATATCAATAAGTTTGGTCTGATCCAACTTTATGTTTCTTCCACCTTTATCCTATATTCTTAATATCCATTCATACACACACTCCCCAGATTGCTGTCTGCATAAACCGAAAAGCTCATGCAGTTCTTTTAGTTAGTAGAGCATTTTCTCATTGGACATTGTGTACTTCACTTTTTGGGGACTGGTGAAACTTGAGTCTAATTATAGGACTAGAAGCAAAGAAGGGTGGCATGGTAGGTTCCAAGGAGGAGTAGCAGTGTCTGGCAAGGCAATTACTTCAGGGGAGGCCATTACAGTTTCCTGGGGCAAAGTGGGGTAAAGCTCCTCAGGTAGGAATGAAAGATGTTTCTATTGGCAAGGAAGAATTTAAGCGTTAGATATCCCCAGATTCATTAGCATCTGCCCATATGCTCCCAGTCAAATTTTCAGGATCCCATTCCTTTTCAATTAATGTCCTCACTTCACAGGACATGCTGTGAAATCAAAAATAAATATGCACTGGAATTCAGCCGCTCTGGGTTTGGTTTTCAGAAATCTCAACTCTGTGACTACAGAAGATAAGGGTTTATTTCAAGGAAAACATAGAAGATTTCAGGTCATTTTTTGCAGAGCTTGAGCTGAGAATTTGAAGCCCTGAGCTTATTCTTTCCTCACTTTCTCCAGTGCACTTAGGGGCAACCAGCCAATCTCATTACGCTCGTTAGTCTGACTAACATGTTCTAAGGTATCAAAAACATGTTTACCGGCTCTTTGCCTTTTATAGTACAGTTGATCTCTATTATTCATAGATTCCGTTTTTGCTAATTTACCTACATGCTAAAATGTATTTGTAACCCCCAAATCAGCACTCACAGTACTTTTGTGATTATTCACAGACTTGCACAGAACAGCAAAATATTTGAATTGCCTAACATAGACATTCTCAGATGAGGTTGAACAAGGTGACACTCTGCCACCTTGTTTTGACTGTCATACAAAGATGACCAGAGAATAAACATGATGGGGGCAGTGCAGAGTGGTTCAAAAAAGCTCCTGCTCTGGCACCATTGGAGGGGTTTTGAATCCCAACTCTAGCACCTCTTGATGGAGTAGCCTTAGGCAACTCACTTCACAGGTCAGAACCTCATCTATTATAAAGTAATGAAAATAGAATCTATCAGGATGTGTTTGTAGGATTTAATATTATAATCTATGTGAGATATAGAGAGATTATACATATGTATATGTGTATACAGTTGTCCCTTGTTATCCATCATGATACCAAAATCCACAAATGCTCAGATCCTGCATTTGGCCCTTGGGACCCATGGATATAAAAGGTTGGTCCTCTCTAACCACAGGTTCCACATCCTGCAAACAGTGAATTTTTAATCTTCAAAGCAACACTTAGATTAATGCTTGATTGAATAACTGGGTAATATAGCCTAGCCAAGTGGACACATAAAGCAAATCGTCTTATTCCATTACTTCTAACAGTGATTTATCCAAAATGCAAATTTGATCATGTCAGTTTCCACATTACCATTATTGCTGAATTTTTTATTTAACGTTTAAGTTTTTTGTTTGTTTGTTTGTTTTCATGGCTGGTCTATACAGTCCAGCCACCAGAAAAAACAAAAAGAACAACAACAAAAAAAAACTAAAAAAAACCCCAAAATTTTTAAGTAATGTCTATTCAGTATATACATAATTGAGCATGACTGTGTTTCTATTAAATTTTATGGGCACTGAAATTTAAATTTCATATAATTTTTAAATAAATTTCATATAATTTCATGAAATCTTTAAGTTTCATATAATTACTTTGCTTTTGAGTTTTTTTCAAGCATTTACAAATGTAAGAACCATTCTTAGCTTATGGGCTATACAAAAACATGTAGTTGCCCAGATTTGGCATGATAGCCAGTTTGCCAACTCCTGTACAAAAACATCCATTGTAGTTTCACTTGTTCTTTAAAATTATGATTCCTCAGTGCTTATAGTTTAACATAAGATTGCACCCAACTATATATGCCTTATTTTTTATAAAACTAAGTGTGGTTTGACAGACACATGTCTTTCCTCAAGTTAATTGAATGATGCTTCCCACTACTCATGCATTTGTTACTGTGGAGTTGGCCGTATGACTTGATTTGACCAGAGTGGCATTAATAAATGTGGCAAGAGAAAAGGATTGTTAAGAGCTTTAAGACATTGGTGCTTCTCTTCTTGGAACATTCCTTATTGGAAGCCAGTCACCATGCAAGAGGTTTGACTACACTTAGACCACCATGCTGTGAGGAAGCCCAAGCTAGTCATGTGCAGTGTGGGAAAGCACTAAGGCCACCAGCTTCAAGCTAAATGCAGCCAAGTGAAAAACTTCAGTCAACACCACAGGGAAAAGAATAGCACAACCAAGCCCAGCCTAAATTCCTGATCCACAGAATCATGAGGAATAACAAACCTATATTGTTTCAAGCCATTAAGCTTCATCATTATTAGATATAACAGATAGCTAAAACACATTTTATTTTGAGTTTTACATACAGTTCTCTAATCATTAGTTTCTTCAATTGCTACTTTAATTTTTCTTACCAATTCACTGCAGATCTTGGACAAGTTGCTAATGCTTTCTAGGCTTCATTTGTCTCAGCTTTAAAATAAGGAGTCTAAACCATTTTGTCCCTGAAGATATTTTTAAATTCTAAAAGTCAAAGTGTGAGGATAAATATTTATAATACAAGTGGTTTTAGGACATATCAAATAATTTGAATTACATGCTTTATTTTTTCCCCTCCAAACTGGCTTTGAAAAACCATATAATTAACTTTAGAAGTTTTCAAATAGTTACAGGCTTTCTGCAATAAGATTGACCATAGCAAACTCAGTTATGAGAGAGTTCACTTTTACCAGAAGGGATAGGGTAAGATAAGAAATACCCAAATTGAAAATATTCCTGGTCAAATTTTCTCTTGAAAATTCTAATTCTAAAGCAGCAAAGTGAAGTGCTTTAGAAATGTCACCATCAATAAATTCATTAGAAAATTTTCTACGTAAGGCTGGCTAGTTAGCTCAGTTGTTTAGAGCACAGTGCTGATAACACCAAGGTCCAGAGTTCAATCTCTATACTGGCCAGCCACAAAAAAAAAAAAAAAAAAAAAAAAAAAAAAAAAATTCCACTTGAATTACAAAATTTCTTATGCTTGTTGTAAGAATTAAAACAATGCAGTAGGCCAGCCCAGTGGCTCACTCGGGAGAGTGTGGTGCTGATAACACCAAGCCAAGGGTTGAGATCCCCTTACCGGTCATCTTTAAAAAAAAAAAAAAAAATGCAGAGACATATAAAGAAGTTGATAATCTCTCCCCTAATGTCTATTAATCATACTGTTCAGAATGAATTGATACTTTAGACATTTCTCTAGGTTCATACATAGCATTAGATAGATTAGATAGATTCATAGACGGGGATAGAAGGATAGCTATAAACTGACACATGGATATATGATTATAGATATATAAATAAATGTCTGTGTATATATGTGCATGTGTAGCATGTATACATGTCTATATCTTAGTTTAGTTTTGATTTCATTTACAAATAGAAGATCAATCTATATGCATCACTCTACAATTTCCATTTTTTCTCTCTTGAAATAGATATGAACACCATCTGCTGTGGATTGATTGAATTGTGCACCCCGAGTGCATATATTAGAAGCTTAATCCCCACTATAACTCTTGAGGGTGAGAAATCCTATTATAGTAATTGAAAGGTGGGGTCTTGAAAAGGTGATTAGACTATAGGACCGTGCAGTAGTGAATAGATTAAAAATGGTGGTCATGGGTGTGGTTCTGAAGACTCCAAAAGGAGAGTGCCTGAGGAACTCTCTCTCTGCTCTGCCATTTTCCACCATGTGAGACCCCTGGGTCACTGTCACCACCACCAAGACCCTCTCTAGACATGTTCCCTGCATTATGGACTTGCCAGCCTCCAAAACTGTAAGCAATAAATTTGGTTTCTTTATAATTTACCTAGTTCCAGGTATTTTGTTATAAGCAACAGAAATGGACTAGTACACCAGTCAAGATCAACATTTTGATCTCTCATTCACTCTTTCTGATAGCTGTGTAATATTCAATAATTATCCAATTATTCTCCAGTTGATGGACATTAATGTTACTTCCTTTATTGCCTGTCTTAGATCAGGTTGCCATACCAAAATACCATAGACTGGGTGGCTTAAACAGAAATTTTCTCATAGTTCTTGAGGCTGGAAGTCTGAGATCAGGGTGCCAGCATGGTTGACTTTTGGTAAGGGCTTTCTTCCTGCTTGCAGAGGATTATAGTCTTTAAAAACAAAAACAAATTTTTCTAAATATCTCACTCTCGAAAAATTGTATTTAAGACACTCATTGATTACTCAAAGAGTAAACCTGAAATAGAATTAAATTTTTAAACAGTTGATCACTTTTGAATTTTTTTAATTAAAACAACAATTTAAAGTTCCATATACTGTATTTTTAATGACACCGGCTCTGTGCACAAGCCACATATCAATGAAGAGAATATTTGAGTGGTTGCTTTGATTTTTTAAAAAAGTAAACTCTTTGTTAAAGCATGCACGCATACAGAAAAGCAAACACACTCATGTACCAATATCCAGATTCTCAGAAGCCCCTCATGCCTCTTCCCACTAACTCTACTGAAGGGTTGTCCTGATTTTAACCATGAAAGTATTTCTGCCACTGAAAACCTTTATTTCTACTTCTTCACCAAACACAGTCCTAACAACACCTTGGTGTTAGCCCTGTGACACCCAAGTTGGACCTTCAGAACCTTGAGGTAATAAATTTCATTCTCTTAAGCCACTAAGTGTGGTAATTTGTTACAGCAGCAATGGAAAGAAAACACAACATGGTTCCAGGACATAACCATTTCAATTGCTCCAGGGAAACCCAGAAACTGCCTTCTGCTCAACCAGCTTCAAGAAGTGATCTCATAGTTAAGTGAGCAGTGCTTTTATTTTCTTTCCCATAAAACTATTAATTAGTTAATCCAACAATCATTATCTGGTACTTTAATGTGCACTGAGAATACACAGTCTGCACTTAAGAAGAAATAACAAAATTTACTCTGTGCCTTCTGTGTGTTTTGCCTGAATAACAAGATTTTTATATCACATAATATTTTCACTTAAGACCCTGTTATCTTTTGAACAATTTTTGTTTTCATGATCTTAAATTATTTCAGCAAAAGGCTCACTTTTGGAAAGTTTAGAGTTCTTACTAATTATTGGTATTTGTTGCTGTGTTGATTTTAAATATCAAGCCTGTAATTATTTCTTACTCCTAATCAAGCCTGTAATTATTTCTTATATTTACATTCTTATACATTTTGCTCATATGTTGTCTCTCGACAATTCTTTTAATTTTTTTTTTTTTTTTTTTGGCAAAAGCACACCCTAGATTCAGAATAATAAAACTCTTAATGTGTCTTTTACACATAAACTATGTATGGGGTTCTCTTGACAGCTCTGAGTAACAGCAAAGATTTGCTACCTCGTGTTAGTACAAAGAATGCTAGAAAAAAATTAGTAGCTCCAGATTTTTAGTTAGCTCAAGACTATAGTAAGAGCTGTCTTTTTCATACATCCCACAATAAGAGCAAAATTAGCAAAAGAAAAAGAGAATCTCAACTTCCCCCACCAAGACTTAATTATACAGCATAATTCCAGAATGTTTTCAATATAAATATGTTTCTGGAATTGTGTGAATCTTACATTGCGTGGAAGCCTATTTAAGATCATATGTTCAAATTCTGACATATTTGTAAGGAAATTGATTTGTTTTCTCCAAAAGGAATAGTTTACTGCTGGATTTGATGCAACTTTTCAATCATAACAGAATACAATCATAACACACATTATGGGATGAGTTAGAAGGCCCTGAAGATTTTTCAAGACCTGTATTGCTTTGTTAGGACTGACAAAACAAAGTACCACAAATTGGGTGGCTTACACAACAGAAATTTACTGTCTTATGATTCTGGAGGCTGGAAGTCCAGTATTAAGGTGTCAGCAGTGTTGGTTCCTTTTGACAGATGAGCGGGAGAACCGTGTTCCATCCCTCCCCTAGCTTCTGGTGATTGATTGGCACTCTTTGGCATTCCTCGACTTCTGCTGCAAAACCCCAATCTCTGCCTTCATCTTCACATGGCATTCTACCTGTTGCCTGCATGTGTTCAGACTTCCTATTTATAAAGACACCAGGTGCATTGGATATGGGTCCTACCCTACTCCAGTATGACCTCATCTTAGCTTAACTAATTACCTCTGCAATGACTCTATATCCAAATAAAGTCACATTATGAAGTACTGGGGATTAGAACTTCAACATATGAATTTTGTAGGGGGACATAATTCAACCCACAATAGCCCTCATGTTGATAATGTGTTCTTATTCTCAGTGCAACCTTTGATCAAATCCCTCTCAAATTATTATCTGTTATACCTCAGTAGAGAGCTACATTTTCCTTCATTCTGATATTGCAGTTTTTATAATAATTTAACAGGAAACATTCACTGTCATAACTAGGTCTCCCTTACACATGCTTAAATCAGTGCTTCTTAAGTTGTAAAGGACATTTGCTCACCTGGGGAATCTTGGTAAAATGCAGTTTCTGATTCAGTACATCTGGGGTCGGGGACCTGAGATGCTGCATTCCTAAGAAGCTCCCAGGTGGTGATGATTCTGCTGATCTGAGAACCACACTGTGCGTAGCAATGACAGAAAGGTTCCTCTACAAGCCTCACAAGAGAAACCAGGTCTTCTGAAAAACAAAAACAAAAACTTCAGAAACAAACCATTTACCTTAGCAAAGTACTGTTTGTGGCGCTCTTAACTATTGATGTTACAAGGAATGAAAGCATATGAGCAGGCTTGTCATTAAAACCTGACATTATCACCAGGGACACCTATCAGAGTGTACACAGAGAAGAAGTCAAGGCTTTCATTTCTTTTAGTTTTATGATAAATGACTTTGTGAAAGAAAACTCTTAACCCAAGATTAGCAGAACAATAATTAATTATCTAAGACTTAAGGAACTGATCTAATTGTGGTTAATGTTCTACTTTCTAATAGACAAAGCTAATTTCTTTCTTATCTATCTCTGACCTCAATCTGATTGTCTATACTGAGCTCAGTGGAATGAAATACTCATTAAATGGTATCTTATTCTGACTCACACCTCAGAATGAAACAGAATTCTGTATTTGGAGGATGGGAAAAATGGGAAAATGGTCAAAGTGTACAAAGTTGCATTATGCAGAATGAATAAATTCTGGAGATCTACTGTACAGCATGGTGACTCTAGTTAATAATACTTTATTGCATACTTGAAATTTGCTAAGATAGTAGATCTTAAATGTTCTAACCACACACATACAAAAGTAACTATGTGAAATAATGGCTATGTTAATTAGCTTCAGTGTGGTAATCACTTTACAATGTATACATATATCAAAAGATCACACTGTACACCTTAAATACACACAATTTTGATTAATCAATTATTCCTCAATAAAGTTGGAAACAAGTTATAAAAGATCCCGAGATCACTTATAAACTAATAGAAAATACTTCTGTAAAAATAATGTTTTCTGCTATCTTGTGACACTTTTTCCATGCAGACAGCAGCTGGATTATTTTATGCCTGATGTCTCAGAGGAGGAGTGTCCTCATGAAAGTATATTGACAATGAGTCAAATTCTTGACTTTGGAGTTTCAAAAGCCAAGTCAAGGCCAGCCACTATTTGGAAGAGCTGGAAGAACATGGCATCATTCAGAGTCAATACCCAGATCTGAGAGCAAAGAGATAGTGTCCTATGCCTTCCCCACCCCCTGTTGCCCCCCTCACTCCACCCCAGGGCAATGTCCCAGAACTAATAAGGGTCTAGATACCCCAGAACCCAGGAGGGTGCAAGGTGAGAAGAAATGACCCCAAAATCTGTCTAGGCAAATGACACTGAGGCAGCCTCACAAGTTCCCCTGATGTATACAGGGTAGAACCCAACAGCTGGGGTTCTTTCACTTTACATTGGAAGAATAAAATATTTCCTGAGTACTTAAGAAGAAAAAGAATTAGCTCCCAGTGAGAACCTGGAATAAGAAACAAACACGAACAATCAACATGGATGGAGGATAGGTGATTGAGGACAAGAAAGGCCAAAGCTTATCTCAGCAGATGACAATGGAGGACCAGATGCTTCACTCCTCCAAGCCTCACACTCTCAATACCACTCCAAGGAGAGGAAGATCAAGTTTCTTCCATGTATAGGGAGGGAATTCATATGTAAAAGAAATTAAATACATCTATGAATCATAATGGAAGTTGTTATTTGCATTTACTCTGTAGTCTGAGATTCATACCCAATGCATATCCTTTATATTTGGATTGATCTTCAAACACCTGATAGTGTGTTCTACATACAGTATATACTGTAACTATTTGATACAATACCTTTACTTTGTTCTGTATTTGTCCAGCTATGTGCAGACATAGTTCTCTGTTTGTCCTCTCCAATATGATAGCAAGTAGCCATATGTGGTTATTGAGGACTTGAAATATGGCTAGTATGAACTGAAATGTACTGGAAGTGTAAAATACAGACTAGATTTTGAAGACTTAGCATGACAACAAAAATATAAAACATCACATTATAACATTTATATTTATTACACACTGAAGTAATAATACTGTAGACATATTGGGTTAAGAAAAAATAATTATTAAAATTAATTTCATTTAGGAGTTTTATAGTTTCAGGTCTTATATTTAAATCTTTAATCCATTTTGAGTTGATTGTGGTACATGGTGAGAGGTACAGGTCTAGTTTCATTCTTCTACATATGGATGCCCGGTTTTCCCAGCACTCTTTTCTCCAATGTATGTTCTTGGTGCCTTTGTCAAAGATCAGTTGTAGGTTTGTGGGTTGATTTCTGGGTTCTCTATTCTGTTCCATTAGCCCAAGTGCCTGTGTTTATTCCAGTACCATGCTGTTTTGGTTACTATAGCTTTGTAGTATAGTTTGAAGTAAGGTAGTATAATGCCTCCAGCTTTATTTTTATTTATTTATTTATTTTTCCTCATGATTACTTTGGCTATTTGGGGTTTTTTGTTATTCCATATGAATGTTAAGATTGTTTTTCTATTTCTGTTAAGAATATCATTGTTATTTTGATGGTGATTGTATTGAATCTGTAGATCATTTGGGGTAGAATGGACATTATCACAATGTTACTTTTTGCAATCCAAGAGAATGGAATATCTTTCCATCTTTTTGTGTCCTCTTTAATTACTTTCAACAGTGATTTGTAGTTCTTGTTGTAGAGATATTTCATCTCCTTGGTTAAATTGATGACCAAGTATTTCATATTTTGGTGACTATTGTACATGGGCTAGCTTTTTGGTGTGACTGTAAATTGATGCAGCCATCCATTATGGAAAACAGTATGGAGGCTCCTCAAACAACTACAGATAGAACTGCCACATGGTCCAGCAGTTCCATTGCTGGGTATATACCCACAGGAATAGAAGTCATCATGTCAAAGGGATTCTTGCACTCCCACGTTCATCACAGCTGTAGTTATAATAGCCAAGAATTTGAACCAACTTAAATGTCCATCACAGGATGACTGGATAAGGAAAATGTGGTGTATTTACACAATGGAATACTACCCTGCCATAAAAAAGAATGAATATTGCCATTCACAGCAACATGGATTAACTTAGAGAAAATCATGTTAAGTGAAATTAGCCAGGCACAGAGAGAGACATACTGCATGTCCTCACTCATAAGTGAGAGCTAAAAAATAAGCAAATAAATATAAAAAGAAAAAAGGAATGAAAGAAGGAAAGAGAGAAGAAAGAGAGAAAGATACGACAATCACAATAATACACTGCACTTTCAAAAGGAGACAACTGAGGTTATCAGAAAGGTGGGGAGGGGAGTTGGGGATGTAAGTGAGAAATTCGTAAAGGGCCACACAACAATTGTATATTGTTGAATATACTAATTATCATGATTTGAACATCACATATTACACACAGGTATTGATATTCAACTCTGTACCCCACAGATATGTACAATAAACTGTATTGCAATAAAAAAATTCTTAAAAAGTCATAATAAACTTTCATGCTTCAACAATACAAAAAAATAAAATGAAATAAATTTCAAATACTTCTTTTCACTTTTAAATATGTGCCTACTAGGAAATTTAAAATTTCATGTATGACTTGCATTGTTTTTGTATTGGGCAATGCTGCCCTATACGCTCGTTCATGCTGATCTCATTTGCTTTCACCTGAGGAGCCACCATCATTGCTTAATATTTTCCATGTGCAAGTGGACATTCAATGAATTAATAATAATGATGTCTAACATTTCCTGACAGGGTGTACTGGGAATTACATAGAAAATGTCTTATATCTCATTTCCTGATGATGGGACTTGGGAATGATCGTTGGGAATGATTGCTTAGTCTATAATTTGTACAAAAAGGAAGAGATTTTCTTTGCAGCAATTAAGGCTAAGCCATTAATACATCTGGTATTTTCATAAAAATGCTTGATGACTAAACAAATGCAAATAAATAAAAAAGAAATAAATAAGTAAATAAAATTTTCAAAAGTGAATCAAAACAATGAGAAAAAATATTGTCCTGAGTGCTTAACTTTGGTATATCTATTACCTAATTCCTCATGTTATGTAATATGTAGCAACACATTAAAAATAGAATAATTTGGGGATATGTTATTTACAAAGAGACTATTTATAAAGGCAAAGGTGAATCACACAGACAGTGCAATAATCCAGGGCTGGTAGCCCCTGAGATTTTATGCTTAGTCCTGGAGTTGGTCATTTAGAAAGTGTCTTAGTCTATTTGGGCTGCTATAACAGAATACCATAGACTGGGTGGTATGCTTAAAAACTATGAATTTATTTTTCACAATTGTAGAGGCTGGGAAGTCTAAGATCAGACTGCTGACTGATTTGGTATCTGGTGATGGCCTGCTTTCTGCTTCACCGATGTTGCCTTCTCACTGTGTCCACATGTGGTGGAAGTGGGGAGGGTCTCTCTCAGTCCTCTATCATTAGGGAGCTAAACCCATTCATGAGGGGTCCACTGCCATAACCTAATCACTTCCTAAAGGCCCCACCTCCTAATAATATCATCTTGAGGGTTAGGATTTCAACATATGGATCTGACCAGCCTTAGGGAACCTCATAAGGATGGGTACATGAAGAATGAATATCATGACTTCACTCTCCCCTCATATTCTAATCTCCTATTAGTGTTCTTCATTAGTCAAATCCTACAGAAGCCAGAGGGCATGAGAGCCTTGTTGATGCAGTTCATACTGATCAGCTTTCCAGAGCAGACAGCATGTCAAACGGTGGGGAGTGAATCTGTAGGGGAAAACAGAAATATATGGCACATTCTGTCTTTTCAGAATCTTTTACCATATTGTTAGACACATAGGCCACCTTCCTTCCCTCATCTCTTTATCACCTCTGCCTGGCTCTGCTAAGGCCACTGTCTGGAATCTGGGTGGAGGCTGCCATGCCTCCACTGCTCTCATGTCCTGCTGGCTTGCAGACTTAACACAACATAGATGCCACCGAGGTTTCAGGCCTCTACTCTCCAGGGCTGCTGCATGAACCACACTTGGGGCCGCTCCAGCCAGAGCAGCTGGAATACAGGGAGCAGGATCCCGAGAGCAGCTGCGCCCCAGGTCTGTCCTCCAAGATAACTCAGTCCTTCTAGGCCTCAGGGTCTATGAGGGGTGAGGCACCCTTCCAGACTTCTGAAATGCCTGCAGGGCTTTCCTCTCATTTTCTCTGCTATTAGCATCTGGCTGCCTCACTGCCAAGATAATGTTTTTAGCAACCAGTTTATCTGCTTCACCCTTGCCTTGTTCTCCAGCTCTCTGCTTCTTTACTGCATGGCCAGGCTGCAAATTTTCCAAATCTTTATGCTCTGCTTCACTTTTAAATTCTGGCTTTACATCATGCCTTTGCTGCCATAACTCAGAGTAGGCTCTTAAAAGCAACCATGCAGCTTCCTTAATGCTTTGCTGCTTAGAAATTTCTTTGGCCAAATGCTCTTGTTCACAACTCTTAAGTTCCAACTTCCACAAAATTCAAGGGCATGGACACAATGCAGCCAAGTTCCTTGCTTTAGTGTAGCAAGGGTTATCTTTTGTCCAATTCCCAATAAGTTCCTCATTTCTATCTGAGTCCTCATCATCTGCATGGCCTTTACTGTCCACATTTCTATCAGCATTCTGCTCGCCACCACATAAATCTCTAAGACATTCCAAACTTTCCCTATTGTCTTGGCTCTTAAAAATTGGACATTTTGAACAAAAGCCTAGTTCTTCCCAGATGCAATCTGGCTGCAGAGGCCACCAGGAGTGGCATCTTCATTAACATCTAATGAACATCCTATTAGTGCCTGCTTTTAGAAAATGGAGATTGTCTCCTTTAAGTTTGTTCCCTTTGCTACTGCCTGACTATGCCAATTTGTCTGGCTACTGCTAAGCTACAGCTAAGGCCTGGAATCCTCACACAGTGTCAGTTGTCTAGCTCTTAATCCTGTTCGTGACGCCAATTGTAAAGCTAGGCGACCATGCTAGTTGTCGCGGCTCTTTTACCTGTCGGTAATCCTGCACTGACTGTGCTGATTGTCGAGCTAGGGCTGGGTCTGGAGCTCCTAAACCCCTCAAGCCCATTCACAGATGGGGTCACAAACCCTTCACACACCAGGCTTGGTCACCAGACCCCTTCATGCAGGTCTACGAACTAGGTAACTGGCCACATGGTTCCTGGAAGCTGCAGGTCTGGAAAAACATGGCCATGCAGGGCAGGTGCCTGAGGCAGTAAAACACCAGCCAAAGTGGCTCCACCTTGTAGGTGCACTTACTCCACCCACACACTCAATGTTTACTGAATCACCCTCAACCAGCTTCAAGGTGAGGGGAGCCTGGCCAAATTATTCCATTTTCCCAACAACTTCTCATGATGAATTAAACCTTAAAACCAGAGAAGGATTAGAAGACAGAAGTACACAATCAGTGCTTTACAAACATTGCATGCTCTTCCTGGAGGAGCTCATCTGTTTTATATACATTGCACACTCTTCCTGGAAGACCTCATCTTCTCTTCTGGCCCTGGTTACCATCTATATGCTGATGGCTCTGAAATCCACAGCTCCGCCTAGACCTCTTTCCTACCCTCTAGATGAGCGTACCAAACTGTCTGCTGGTCAGCTACACCTGGATGCCTCACAGGCTTCTCAAACTAGAATGTTCAAGAAAAGAATCCACCACTTATTGCATGGTATCCTGACAAAATTGAAATGCCAATGAGCCTGTTTCTTTGTTTCCTAAAATGAAGACAAAGTTTAGAAGAGTTTATTTTAATCATGATTAAGGAGTGGCTTGCACAGGTAATTGTGGTTATTATAAACATCTGAAAATTTTGTCATTATCTATGGTCCATACTAACATTAAGACATAGCTTGAGACTTCAGCCACTTATAGTATCCTCCATGTTAATTTTATTTTGCTTTTATGTGAATAATTATGTTAGCTAATACTTATTGAGTGCTTCCTATGTGTCAGGTACTTTATTTGTGTTCTTATTTAAGTCTGACAAGAACCCTATGATGATGAAGAAATTGAGGCTTTTAGAGGGGTTGTCTTGCACAACGCTTCATAGCTGATAAGGGGTAAAGGTGAGTTTCAGACCCAGATTATCTAACTGCAGAACATGTTTGCATCAGTTTTCTGCAATATTGAATACAAATCATTCTTACAATCCAGGGCAGAGGTCATGAGCTGGGTGCTGAGTCTGACAATGAAGATGTGAGGGGTAAGAAAGATATAATACATCTTGAAAAAGCTGGAGAAGAGAGATTATAAGGTTATAGTAGCTGAAGATTTAGGACATTTTTAATTTTCTTTTTTAAAACATTAGGTAAGCATGCATTGTGCTAGGTATTGGGGAAAGAAAAGCAGTGAAGACAATTTCAGTCTAGTGGGAGGATAAATAAGTACATTATAATAAAATTTTATATTAAGATAGATTTATATGCAAGATTCACAGAATATTAGAGAATTTAGATACAGAGAAAATTCATTCATTCATTTCATTCACTCAAAGAGCATTTCCTGAATATCCACTACACTGTGCTAGAAGCTGGAAAAACAAAAATGAATAATACGGTCCTTATCCTGAAGAAACTCACAGACTAGTAAAAATGCTTCTGGGGTGGCAGTCAGGTGGCAAGAATGGCTACCAGGGCCTGGAAGAATTACACAGTCTGGACTGTTCAGACAATATCAATTGTATAGTTAAGTGTTTGGGTTGGCAAGAGGAGGGGATGCTGAAGAAGAGTGCAATGGTCCCGTTTAAAAGGGCTGGGGCTTTTTACTCTGACAACCCAAACTGTTGCTGCTGGAATTGCAAGTTGACTCGCATTTCCCTGCAGCATCAGTTTTATTAAAATAATCTGGAGGACAAAAACACATGCTTTTTGTTATTAAAATATGGATGCATTAAGGAGTTGAATGCAATAGCATACGGATTAGTAAAATATGACAGGAAATGAATTTACACCAAGGGGCTTGAATTAGCCAGGTAAGACGGGAAGCTAAAATGCTATTCCACAGCTGCGCGGGCAGATGGCTTTAGCTTTCACGCCTGGAAACTCTGGGGCAACAGTTCAGGGTCCTCAACTCTCAGAGGACCTCGGGCAAGACAGTTGGGGAACACAGTGTTAAGTGCGCAAGAGAAGCAGAAACTTTAGGCACACGGCCTGGAGAGAGGCTGGGCGCCAGCGACAGGCAGCCCGTCGTCTCCTCTGCTCCCTGTATCGCTCATTTCGAAAAGATCCTCCACCAGGTGCCCCTTTGTCACCAGAAACAGAACCTCTGGCTCGGGAACTGCCCTTTGAACTCCTGGCGCCCCGTTGCCGGGACAACCCTCTTCCGCCGGCGCCTTAGCGGCCTCCCTGCTATTGTCTTAGAGGACGCAGCGCGCGTCTGACGTCATTGCGCGGCGCCGCCAGATCGGGGGCGCGCGAAGACTTATTTCCTAGAACTCCGGCGTCTGTTGGCCGAGCGAGCGTCGGGGAAAAGCCCCACCTGGGGCGGCAGCTGGTGTGCGGATCGCGGCGGGGGAGAGGCGCGGTAGGAACGGGTCCCCGGAGCTGTGGACATCGGGTGCGGGGATCCCGTCCGCGCTCTCTGCAAAGCTGGCTTCCCAGCTGGCCTGTTGCTAGGGCCGCCGGACGCCGTTGCTAAGGACCGTAGAGATCCTGAACGTCGAGAGCGCGCCGCTCCTTACCTGGGGTCGGCTTTGGTCAAGAGTAGCCTTCGTTAGTCTTAATTGAAACCGGTTGCTTTCTCCTCTCCTCACCCCCCCCCCCCTTATTTTTTGACATTTTTTTTTTCTTTTTAATTTTCTTTTTTCTGTATGTCTTCCTCATTTTCTAACTCTTTACAACACCTTGGCCTTGAATTGATCTTAGGTTATTTGGAAGTTGGGTGATGGGTTGAGAGGGAAAGACTGGAAAGATGGAAAGCAGATTTTAAGACCCTTAGTACTGGCACTTTGGATTTACTTTATGGTAAAAAGGACTTGGGATAAGTGGCTACTGGGCTCTTTCTCTGCCCTTTGGAATTTGGAGGAACTTTAGAGATTGAACACGGCTTCTTTAGCGGGACACCTTTTACATTTTTGGAACTTTCTAGACACCATCTTAGAGAATAGGAAAAAACGTGGCTTCTGCCCCTGAGAATTTAGCAAGCATTTTAGTGCAGTGGTCTCAAAAGCTGGCGGCGGGAAGAAAATACATATAGGGAAAGAAATAGGGTATACCTATGAGCTGTCCGAAACGATGCTAGAAAGTATTTTTTCCTAGAATTGACACGGATGCCCACAGTTCCTTGTAAGTTACCTGCAGCACCCAAGGAAACCTAAGGGTAAAATGGGGCCCTGCTTGGTTGACTTGCTGTCTGATATTGTGACATAGTTTAGGTGTTCTGGCTTCATTGGATTTATAGATTCTGGAATCTACTTAGAATCTTTATTGTTTTGTAAGAGATTGAGGGGTAAACTTGACAATTTTCATAACAAAATAGTTCTTACCCCTTCACTTCTCCCCATCACTACCTCTTTGCACCATCCTCAACACAATATTTAATGAAAAAACACTCAAGTTGTGGGAGTAAGATGAATTAAGTATTTTTCTCTTACAAACAACTCATTCTGCAGGCTCATTATCAGCGGTATCCTCCCCAATGGATATTATTTTCAAATATTGAGCACACTTCATTTTGTCCTTAAAGTAAAGAGTGATAATTTTAGCAAGTGAAAAATTTTTTTTTGTAAAGAAACTCTTTAACATAGGCTGTTTTGAAGATGGACATATAAATGTTTGCATTATTTTGTGTGTATGTGTTTTGTTGCTGAAAATCACATGAATATATTACACATAAAAACTGTCCTGTATATTTAAAAAAAATTAAAAGCTCAATTTCCTAGCATGTCTTTCAAGTGAAGAGTTTCAGGAACTTTTTGCCCATTAATATGTTACAAAAACAACTTTTTGACATAAAGGAAGATAAAAAATTTAGCTGTAGAATTCCATCATAAACTTTTACAGAATTGGTAGTAGTATTGGTAGTAGAATTGGTAGTGCATTTTGATTTGATGTGTCTGCCTGTGCACATTTTATGTTTGTGGGTAGGCATATTTGCGGTGCATCTCAACTATGACAGCTATTACAACTTACAATCAAACAAAACAGAACTTAAAACACATCTTCAAATTGATGCAGCCCAAGGTGTTAAAACCAGATTTTCCAGAAGGAAGGAAACATTTATTTTGACCACACTATTACTAGTAGTGCTAAAAACCACTTTGTCCCATTGTAAAGAAAATGATAATAACAGCTGAAACTCGTGTAACACTATGTGCCAGTTATTTATATGTGTTTTACATATGTTATCAGTCTTCATCAATACTTAGTTACTGTAATTATCCTCAGTTATAGAGTTGAGGAAACTAAGGCATGGTTCTTTTTCTTTTTCTTTCTTTCTTTTTTTTTTTTTTGTTTTAACAGAAGCTTATGTTATTCCCCCTCCAATAGCTTCTTAAACAGGTAGAGGCCAGGCACAAGAGTAAATACTTGCTGAATGATCACAGAAGTGGAAAAGTAAGTTAAGATATTTAAATCTTGTCATAGATTATTTTAGAATACTATCTGACAAATTTTATAAGATTTTAATTCCCATATTGCTAGAAAATGCCTTGGAGATGAAGGTGAAGTGTGATGTTGCAAAGTGAGTCATCTGCTGGTAGTAGGATGAGAAAATGAGATCAATGTATTAAATCAAGAAAACTTAAATTAAAATTATTCTGTGTGCAGACACAGTCTTACATTTAGTTTATCTTTACATGGCATTTTGATCTGATACATTATATTTGGAATATTATTTGGCTAAATTTTATTACATGGAGCTGTGTCCTCGTTTTGATGATTTCTAATTTGTCAAGTAGATTAAAATTGCTTCATGAGAAGAATTGTTTAAGAAACTATCAGTGTTTATTTTGAAGAGAAAACTAGGGAGTTAAGAGTCAGTGTCCTCAGTATTTGAAAAGCTGTCATTTGGAAGTGTAAGAGGACTTGTGTTGTCGTAAGGGAAGATCTTACACTGTTGTTCAGGGGCAGTCACACATGTAATGACTACATTAAAGGCATAAAGTGGGAAGCTCACTAATGATAGATTAACTAGTGTCATGGAAGGGAGAGAACGGAGTAATCAAATAGAAAAGGAAACTAGAAATCAGAGTGCCTTAGATGTATGCATTTGAGAAAGGGAGGAGATGAGGAAAGGTTGCACAGAAGTTGGGAATGGAGCTGGGCCTTAAAGTACCAGCAGGCAGTTGGGTAATATGAGTGAGTGAGTGAGTGAGTGAGTGAGTGAGTGAGTGAGTGAGTGAGTGAGTGAGTGAGTGAGTGAGTGAGTGTGTGTGTGTGTGTGTGTGTGTGTGTGTGTGTGTGTCTCTGTGTGTGTTCCTTGGTAGAGATACAAGTTTAGAAATAATTTGGTTGGATTAAGTAGGAAATTTTGGCGTATGAACTAGATCCCTCCCGTTAGTAGGAAAGGGGGAACTGGGAGAATGAAGAGTGAACCAACATTCACTGAGTGAGCATCTTTATTTATTTCCTTCATGGTAGCCTTGATAGGCTTGTGTTATCATCCCCTTTTAATAAGTCAGGATGTGGAGGCTTAGGGAGGTTAAATCTACCTAAATTCATAAACCTCAAATTGGTGGAGCTGAGATATAAACACAGATCTGAGCCCAAAGCTCGCTCTTCCTCATCACATGTTCATCACATCTGTAGGGTTTGAGTGTTGGAAGTGAAGGAAAATGAGACAACAATCCTAAGGTTTTCAGTGTGGGGATCAGAAAACTGGTGGTACCTTGGATTAGTAAGTGTTCATAACCTCAGTTTTAGTTATTTTCAATTTAAGGAGCTTGTGGTACATTGAGTAGGAGAGTTCATTATGTTACTGGAAAGGTAGAATCTGATATGCAGGCGTTAATATTTGGAGCTTTAGAAATATAGTGGCCAACAAAAAATGATTACATTGTATAATGATAAATATATTAATTATCCCGATCTGACAATCACATATTGCACAGAGGTATTGATATTCAATGCTGTACTCCACAAATATGTACAGTCAGTTATGTTTCAATTAAAAACAAAGAAAGAAAAATACAGAAGCCAAAGAAGATGGAGAAGATAGGGATGTGCCCCTTTCAGAAATCTAGTCTGTGTTTTCTAATGTGACCAGAGAATTGCAATTGAGTTTCTAATGGTGTAGTTTGATAGTTTAAATGGGAAAAAAAAGGGTTTATTTTTATATATCTAGTTTTCTTGCAGATGTTTTCTATTTTGTTTTTATTGATATTATTGAAGTTGACATAATTTCATATCTTCTGATTAGTCTTTTCCAGTATTTTCCTCCATTCCACAACATTTTTGCATATCTTTTGCTGTATTTTATACTCTGCTCTGTGTTGATCTTTATATTGGTGATAAATGTCCCTCCAAACAAATTTTAAAATCAAGTTTTAATTAACTGCAGGAGGAAAAGAGAAGCAATGCAGAAATCAGAGTGCCCTGGAGGTGCACAGTTGAGAAACAGAGTAACAGGTACACAGAGCTTTGCTTTTCAAATGAAAAAGCCAAGTTTATTAATGACACATTCTGTGTTACAAATGGATGCAGGATGAACTTTTCTGCCTTCACTTCTTTTTTGTGGATGTTCTGTTTTATCCAGGTACCTGTGATCAAAAGACATCATCAAGTGCACAAATAAAACACAGGGCTACAGTTCAGAGAAGCAAATCCTCATTGTCAGCCAGTTCTCCAGAGTCTGCAAGAAAACCTCATCCTCGACCAAGTGATAAACTTAACCCTAAAACAATTAACCCGGTAGGTACAAAAAAGATTCTTAAGTCAGTAACTATTTCAAAATAATAGGCATTTGGCACACTACTGAACCATACTGAAGGCTGTCCTGAGTTTCCTTCTTTTGCTGGTTTTAAGCCAGTGATGAAGGAAGGGCATGTGATGGTCATGGTGATGATCATGATGAAGAACCAAGATAATGATGTGCATGTGGGAGCGAGTGTGGAGGGGAGAAGGTGTAGAGATTAACCAGTTTGGGTATGTCCTTTTACATTTATCGGTGAGCATAGTAGAGCATAAAATAAATTGCATATCAGCTTTAGTTTTTATTGATTATGTTGTTTTACTTCCTAATATCAATGAATAAACTTCTATTCAGTTGCCATAGGATAATTTACACGTTTCCATAGTTGCTTAAATGTCTCTGACCATTCCTCTATGTTCTATGAGTTAGCTGCACCAGAAATTCTCATTATAGTGCCGTCAGGTTGAGGCAATAGCTACGCGAATTGTATGGTTTGGGCCATTCATAACTAAAGCCAAAATGTTTTATTATTTTAGTTATACTTAGTTTCTATTTGTATTGTCAGGGCTAGGGCTCAGACCCTTCAAACCCATTGTCCAGGCTGGGTCACCAGACCTGTCACACGCAGGTCTATGCTAGGAAACTGGGAAAGATCCGGGGAGCCTTTGGCAGGTGACATGAGCTCAGTCCTCAGCAGTAGCACCACCAACTTGCAGAAGCAGCAGCAGCAGCAGCAGCAGCAGCGGTGGTTTCTCAGGGCATCCCAGGGGCACTGGCAGCAACTGCTTGCAACAACAGCCTCCAGCAGCAGTAACTGCCTCCCTGTGGCCTCCCAGGGGCAGGGAGCCCTGTGGGTCAGAGCCACTCGTCCTTTATACTTAAGTCCATAACCCAGGACACCTGGGTGCACATGCACAATTACATTAGACAATAACCAGGGAACACCTGGGTGAACGTGCATATTTACATCAAATACTCGGCCAGATTCTGAACACCGGAGGGGCCCTGACCATTTTCCTATATTTTCTCAACATAGTACCAACCTCCTTTTGCTCTTTCACATCAGTTTAATCAGAGCTAACAAACGTAAGATTTATACACATAAGGGTGTATGCATTGTAAATGTGTAGATCAGTGAATTATCTAGAAGTGAACCCACCTGTGCAATGCCAGGTGTTGTCTCACCCATGCTCAACCTTGGTAAGATGATAGTGGTTTTAGCCTTTGAGGGGATTGTGAGAGCAGCTGAGACTCTCCGCTGACTGATGGCAGGTGGAACATGGCAGATAGTTAAGCAAGGTTATAGTGAACTATCTGAGGCCAGAAGAAGATTGTCTGACTTTTTAAAAGAAAAATGAAAAACAAATTGAGCATCTGTGTTCCTTTGCTGCTTTCTATAATCTACACAGTGTCAAGGAAATTGAATTCCTGAAGAAGGCTCTGATATCTTCTTGCTGTTGCTTCCTTTTCCCATATTTAATTGAGGGAGTTTTGGTGTCACTTTAATTTCCTTCCTCTCTTTGAAGAAAAACTTTTTGAATTATTAATGTTTAGTGGCCCTAGTCTTAAGTTATAGAAAAAGTTAAGGAAAGTTTTGGGAAATAATGATGTGACCTGCGAAAAGAATATACTAGAAAAGAGCATGTCTAAGGTATGTAAAAGCTACTAACACAGAACAAACTGGTTGGAAGTCAGGTCATTGGTTACCTTTAGGGGAAAAGGTGGGTAGAGAGTAGGAAGAGGCATTGTGAAGGCACTTAGTGCACTGGTGACATTCAGGTTTTTCAGCTCAGTGTTGAGACACAGGTGTGTTTATTTTATGTGAATTCACTGATCTATACACTTATGATTTATGTACTTTAATGTGCATAAATTTAAAGTTTTTCACTTGAATAAAACATTTTTAAAATTTCTAATTCAGTGTAGTATGGTACATAATGTTAATTGTTTCAGAATTATAATATGGTCTGTGATGATATTGTTAAAAATTGAACGGGATGACAAATTTTTTTTACAATAATAGAGTTTTGGTAAAATTAATTCATTGGTTAAAAAAAAAAAAGCATATCTGTGAGACCTGGAAGATGAATCTGTGATTATCTCTAGAACAAAATAGAAATAATAAGAAAAGAGTTAGTTGCTTAGAATTTTAATCAGGAATTTTGTCTATGTGGGTATTCTGAAAATTTAGGGATTATTTACATGGTGTGTAGGGCTAAAAAGTAAGGTCATTTGCTAGTGTGTGGTAGAACTAAAATGTATTAATAATATAGCACTTACTTGTCTTAATTCTTTCTCCCTACACATGTAGCACTTTTTCAAGTAACTTCTTTATCTGATATGATTACTTGAAAGAAATTTTAAAAACTTATTTCATTCTTACCATGAAACATAACTAGATGAATTAAATATTCCGTGTTCTGCATAACATTCTGTGAATTATTATGCAGAATGTGGATTGAACTTTGTAAATTAATCTTTTATTATATTTTTATTTAAAGAATTTTCACCTATGTGTTTTTACTCAAAACATATGTCTTTTTCCAGAGGAAAGAACAACTAATTCTAAGCTTATTGTAAGTATATTTTTAAACTGTGGCATGTGACTTGAAAAAAAAAATTAGCTAGTTATACCTTTAAAATCGGTTAGTAAATTGATACCGGTAATTCAGACAACTATGTTTAATTTGATGATGTTCAAAGTACCATGTGATAAAAATATTTACTTTTTGTGCCTAAATTCTCTTTAAGTTTCTGAACAATTATATTGAAATTATTTATGCTGTGATTAACTGTTGTGATTGACCATCTCTTAAATTATCTTTGACAGTAGATATAGAATTAATCTATTCTTAAGATAATAATACATAGTAAAACTGAAAGGTTGTGGAATTATATAATCTAAGCATATACATTGCAGGCATGTGTTTATATGAATCTCGCACCGTCTTCAACTCTCCCACCCCCACCCAACCTAATCCTTTGTTTTGGATAGAAGCATGAAGCCAGTTTGGGGAGATTATGCAGATTCTCTGACCACCCACACCATCCGTATTTAGCTGGAGGATCAGTATATGCTGGTGGCTGAAAACAAACAACACTTTCCCTGTTTGTAACACCTCTTCTCCATCTGTCCCCCACCTGGTAAAGGTCACATTGGGGGAGGGGGTGGAAAAAGCTATCAATTCATATACAGTTTTAGCCATCTTCAAGCCCTTTGAAGCAAGGTAGGGGTAAAAGGAAATGTGCAAACCGTGGTTGTGGTAATTACTAGTACTGAGAGGACTGACAATTTTTCTCATTTATGTTGCTGAGTAGGAATGACACAATTGATACCAGAGTTGTGGTTTGAAAGTCAGGGTGTTCGTTTGCCTCTGACCTCAGCAGGATTCAAATTGATTAGACATCACAAAGTACAGGTGACGGTAATATTTTCCTTTTTTTTTTTTTTTCTTCAGTTTGGTGAGCAGTCACGAGCCTCTTCTGCATTTGCAGCCATTTACTCTAAAGGAGGTATTCCTTGCAGGTAAAATCAATATGATTTATAACTGACCATATTATTCAAAATAGTTGAGTAAAATCAATACAGTATTCAGTTTGAATGTATTGAAAGTTTTATTTACTAGTGAGGTTGAAGTATAGGTGACTTATTCACAGTGGCTATTGGATTGGTATAGATCCCTGGACATTGTCAAAGAAAACCATTTTAATTTCAAAATATAATTACTGAGATCCATGGTAAACCACCAAATAATTTAAGAAATTGAATGAACCACTTTTTAAAATAATCAATTTAAGCATTCGCAGTCTGGGGCAAGTTGCAAATAAAAAATCCCATTTCTTGGTAAAGGGAATGTTGGCAATTTAATGAAACTTTATCTTTCTTAAGAAGTACATGTGTATGTTTTTGCTTCCTTTTGGATATAATTCTTGCCAACTTTCTGGGTAGATATCAGAACTATTTCAAAGAAAACAATATAGTTCACATTTTAAGGTTTATTACTTAGAAGCGTTTATTTCTTCACTGTATATCCAGTTTCAATTTTAGATTGTAGAAAAGTTTATTGTTATTGTGGAAAGAATAATCACAACCTTCTTTTTTGGTTTCAAAATTCAAGAAATATGTTTTTTAATGGTATTTTCATATTTGGAGTTGAATATAAGCTCTAGAAATATCCTTCAATTTATTGTTCTTAGTTTTTCATATTTAGATTCTGAATTGAAGTCCCATTTTAAGGTTAATTTCCTCTACCCCAGCCTCCTCAAAGCAATTAATTGTTGCTAAAAATGTGAAAACAGTGTTACAAAGGCCTCTTGCCATTATGGAAATAACACAAAACAAGGAGTCAAGAAGTTGAAACAATTACAGAGAAGCATGAAGAAATGTTTGGGAATGAAAAATAAGTTCACTGTAGTGATCATGATGGTTCCTTGGGTATATCCAAGTGTTGTTGTTTGATGTCCCCCAAGCTCATGTTGGAGCTTAATCCCCGATATAGTATTTAAAGGGCGCAGCCTTTAAGAGGTGATTAGATCATGATGGCTATGTGCTCATGAATGGATTAATTCATTTATGGATTATTGGGTTAATGGGTAAGTGAGTTATCACAGGATGGGCATTAGGGGCTTTATAAGGAGAGGAAGAAGCACGTTAGTGCAGTCTCAGCCTCATGCCATGTGATATCCTGCACTACCATGGGACCCTATTGAGAGTCCCCACCAAGAAAAAGACTCTGATCAGACGTGCCCTAGACCTTGGACTGCCTAGCCTCCAAATCTGGAAGAAATAAACCACTTTATAAATTACTCAGTTTCAGGTATTCTATTATAAGAAACAGAAAACTGACTAATACAATATATCAGAACTTATAAAATTGTGCACTTTAAATATGTGCAGTTTATTGCATGTCAGTGTGCCTCAGTAAAGCCTGTTTTGTTTTGTTTTGTTTTAAAAAGGAAGTAGCATAGACCTAATGCAGGAATTACCACTTTGTAAACCTGAGTGGGCCATTTCACCTTCATGGCCTCAGTTTTCTTCTCTTTATCAGGGATAAATCCTGGTTTGCCTTCAAATTATTAATGTTAGGATTAAATGATCTATATCTGAAAAACTGTTTCTTATAAAACATTATTTTTTATACTTATTACATTTCCTTTATAATTTTTACTTTTTCTATGTATTACTCCATTTTTGTATTGCTATAACAGCATACCTGAGATTGGGTAATTTGTAAAGATAAGAGGTTTATTTGGCTCATGATTCTGGGGCAGCTGCAGATAGTGCAGTCCTCAGGCTGTATCTAATCATGGCAGGCAGCTGGTAAGTGCGAGGAGACCACATGGCAAGAGGAAGCAAGGGAGGGAGGGAGAGAAGGATCCAGGCTCCTTTTAACCACCAGCTCTCACAGAAACTAATCCATTCCTGTGAGAGCTCACTCACCCCCTTCCTCCGACTCCCTCCACACCCCAGTAACCTATGAGGGAACAAACACCTCCCAACACTGCCACATTGGGGATCAAATTTCAACATAAGCTTTGGAGGGACAAACGTATCCAAACTCTATCACTGTAGGTTACCTATTTGGTTGTAATTATGACTGAAAGATACCACTTGGAACATTTGCATTAATATTCACAGATAGCAACATGGCTTACGTACCAAAACTGCAGGCTTAACAAATATGGGGTTACCAAACAATTTTGCTGGAAGAGTAGGAATTTATAGGTTTATAGACATAGCTTTGTAAAATGTCCTTGTGATATCTTTTGAAGTCATGATATTCCTACATGTTACAAAATAATTCTAATATGGTTATACTGTATAAAAGGTATGAATGTTAGATGATCACTACTTAATATATTAATTTAGTAATATAAATTGTATTTTTCTTGTTATATGCATTGACTTTTATGTTTTAGATTGGTACACGGTTCGGTAAAACACAGATTACAGTGGGCGTGTCCGCCTGAAAATCTTCCCTTTGACCCTCTTCTTATTACTTTAGCTGAGGTAAAAATTCCCTCTCCCTTTAATGTTTATGGAGAAAAAAATCTTTTAAAATTTCATTAAATGTTACTTTGTAGCTTGTTGGTAAATCTCGTTTTGTGCTTTTGAGATAAAAACCAAACAATAGGCATTACTTACCTCATCCCCTTAGGAACTAATTATGACTGGTATATGTTTACTAAACATAGATTAATCAGTTTTACAAACATGAAATTAGTGTACATGGGAATTTGTAGATAAGTGAATGAAGTATTCATACTTAATTGAAAAATAAAAATACATGGAATCGTAATGAGAAAGAAGATTCTTTTTTGTACTGATCAAATTAGGAGAATGTCAGGGAATAAAACTTAAACTATGGATAATGATAAGCATTTGGTTGTTTTATTCCTATACAACCAGTCCTAACATGATGTGTTTCTTTTTTTTGTCTCTTGGTGGGTGGCCAATACAGGGATTGAACCCTGGACTTTGATGTTATTGGCCCCACACTCTAACCATCTGAGCCAGTTGCCAGCCCAACATGATGTGTTTCTTACGGAACTGATACTAACAACCTAAATGTCCTCTTGGAGAAATCTCCAGATTTGTACTCTACTTGTACATTTTTGGTAGAATAACGTGGAAGTGATTTTTATAGAGGATTTTAAAAAAACTTTTCATAGGTTCCTTTATACTTAACATTTGCATCAGGAGAAAAGTTTGTATACTTCAAGTCAATCAGTGACATCTGTGAATTTTATTCCTAGAGTTAGAATGAGAAATTGAGACATGAATTAGCCAGTTGTCTCATATTTAAACTGTTACTTGCCTTTTTTAAGAGTTAAGGATTATTTTATTGTTGTTGTTAAGAAACAAATGATTAAATTAGAGCTTTGAAATTAAACAGGCAATGTCATATTTATAGAATAAGTCACATAGTAGCGTGTAATCTGAGTAAAAACATGGCAATAAAAGAACTAAGGTGCTTTTTTTTTTTTTTAATTTAAATAAACACTTGCCTTTCCAATAAAATCAGTGGGAAGGGCCAAGTGGGAGCAGAGGAGAAAAGAGTAGATAATTTTGCCATTGAGATTTCTTAATTTTAATGAAACATCAAAATCTCTATCCTCCTCTAGTTTTCCAAATGTGTTTAATCTAAGAGGTCTTACCAATTATTACTGACGGCTGCCAAATTTTTTTAATAAGTCTTTGCTTTTCTTGATTTATTGCTCAGTTTGTAGAATTATTTTGGTATTACTGTAGTCCCCCATTATCTGATAGAGATGTGTTCCAAGACCCCGGTGAATGCCTGAAACCTCAGATAGTACCAAACCCTATGTATATTATGTTTTCCCATATGTACATACCTATGGTAAAGTTTAATTTATAAATTAGGCACAGTAAGAGATTAACAACTAACTAATAATAAAAAAAGAGTAATTATGACAATACTCAGAAATTCATAATTTAAAACTTATGAATTGTTTATTTCTGAAATTTTCCATTTAATATTTTCGGACTACACTTGACCATGAGTATTTGAAACTGTGGAAAGCGAAACCTCAGATGGGGGGACTCCCATATAAGCAGTGTGTTTTGTGGGTAGGCTGTTTTGAAATTTAGGCTGATTAAAACCTTTTAAACTTGGTATTAAAGATAAAAAAAAAAATAGTGATGTTTCCTTAATTCTTTTATAAACTTTAAACCTTTTATATGAGTCCATGGTAGCAAACCATTTTTTAGACTAATCAATACTGATGATAACTTTGAAAGCGTACTCTAGTGAATCACATTGTACTGGGGATATTTTAATTTGGGGAATCCTTAAAGGGACTGTGACTTTAGACCACATAAAGTGAGTCCTTTCTTTACCTATTGTCCAAACACCAAAGCTTTTATTTCTGTATTGGGTTGATTTTTAGCCTTCTGCTCTACTCATTTCATAATGGGGAAATAGTGATAGAAGAACCACTCTTGAAAATCTATTTTGGCTTTTGACCTGAGATTCTTCATCTTTAAAATGAATAGGATGCAGGATAATCCTAAGATGATAGAACCTGTGTTTCAAAATGATACTCATGTGCTTGGCAGCATAGTTTCAAAAGCATGATAGCATTGAGGAAAGAAAATGTTTGATCACCGATTGGAAGCAGAGAGTTAAATGTAAAGTACAAGTTAGTTGAAAATTAGTATTTCTAAACATGACTGTAGATGGTTATCATTTTGCACTTTACATGATTAATCAAACAGAGGGAGTTTTGCTATTGCTTTTTGTTTGTTTTACTTTATTTTATCTTTTCGAAAAAAGTCAGATGGCCCTTTTGTCTTGACTAACAGTGATTGATTAAATCATAAAAGAATACTATCTATTGCTTTTAATGTATTTAAGGTGAAAGGAACAGTGAGAAATGAGCTACACAAGTTTTTCCATATTTTTATATTACATTCTAGATTTATAAATGACATTTAAAATCTTACAATGCTTTTTGCACATAGTACAAGATTTGCCTAAGTAACTTAATACAAAATATTTAAATATGAAAGAAATGTATTTTAGAAACTCATTAACAGGCTGTACAATCACTCTAAAAGTAGGAGTTCCACTAGTTACACATTCATAAACCTACATTTTAGACTAATTTGCTGTGCTTTCAGACATTGTTTGGGAGTACATTCTACAAGTTTGTAGTATCCTCGTGAGTTTTTCTTCTCTTTTTTTTCTCTATTTTTATTTACCTTTCCTGTCCCTCCTCCCTCCCCTGCTTTTTAATCCCTGCCTACTTTTTTCTTATTTCCTGTATTTTTCCTCGCCTCTCCTTTCCTTTTCCCTGTTCCTTTTATTTTTCATTTTCTTACTGTTTTTCTTTTTCTTTTGCCTTCCTTCCCTTCTATGGGCAGAGATTCCTCCTGTCTCATCTATGTCCTTTGTTTCACAATTTCACAATGTAATTGAAATTGTTATGGTTGAAATTATATATTGTGACTAAGAAACAATGTTAATCAAACCTTCGATTTTCACTTAGGCTAGTAAGGATTCAATTTTTCTGTTATGCATAACAAAAAGGGTAGTAAATCATACATAAATATATTATTTTTTTCTTTGGCAGGGTCTGAGAGAGACTAAACATCCATATACCTTTGTGTCAAAGGAGGGTTTTAGAGAATTACTTTTGGTCAAAGGTGCTTTTGAAAAGGCCATGCCTTTGCTACCTAGACTGATTCCTGTGCTAAAGGCGGCTCTGGTATGTTGTTTATTTAATTGTACTTGCAGCTTAAAACACAAGGTAGAAAAGAAAGTTAGGATGTATTTAGAATATTTAGGTCTTTTTTTCCCTCCAAATTATATGCAAAATAGTTCTTTACCTGTCATTTTGATGTATGTGCAGAATTAGGCCACTGTTATTCAGGGCCAGATGATTACATACTTGAAGACACCTTTAGAGGATGTGCTAAAGGTACAAAGAAACATTACATTCTGAGTAAGTAGGAGAAAGTAATGTATGCTAGATATGTTTTAGTTTATATTTCAGTCAGGCCAAAAATTTGTTTTTTATTTTTAGATAACCTGCTTTAAAGGGTATTTTTTAAATTCTGGGTTTTACTGATTATCTTCTGATTTTAAATGTTTAATCCTACTTTTTTCCCCACCTGTTTGCTCTTTTTGCTAACTCATCCTTCCTTTCCTTTTTTTTCCCTCCCCCTCACCCATACACCCCTAACCAACAACCCTACAGGTTCATTTGGATGATGAAGTATTTGAAAGAGGATTGAATGCTCTGGTACAGTTAAGTAGTATTGTTGGTCCTTCTCTAAATGACCATCTGAAACATCTGCTTACAAGTGTAAGTACTGCAAAAATTAGAGAGTGTTTGTGTATATGTATCATATACTATCCATATCTCTTCATGATATAATGGATTAAAATTAATCATTAAAATGACCCAAAGCCTTAAAAAAAAATCTTACCATCCTAGCCAAAAATATAGAGATCTGACCTAGTGGTTCATAAAACATTTTACTGAGGACAGTATTCTCTTTAATTTTTTTTTTTTTTAACAGAAAGTGCCTTTATAAGCAGAATTGTACAAAAAAGAAAGCAAAAGTTGAATGGATGAAAATTAGTGAACAGTATAATGGTATCATGCCCAAGTTGACTAGCCATGAATTATAAGCAGTGTTCACACCCTCTTGTGTGATTACCAAAGCAGCCATGTTTTTCATCTTTTTTCTTTTTCTTTATTTTTCATGGTGAGTTTTTTAGTGAGTCTGTAAATTGTATTCAAGATGAGATTTTTTTACTGATACATGTAGTTTAATCCTTATCACAGAATATATACTTGGGAACTGTGTAGTTCAGGAGGACTCCAAGACCACCCTTAGGTTTAATGATTTGTTAGGAGGATTCATGGAACTCTGAAAAACTGTTATTCACTTATAGTTTATTACAGCAAAAAGATACAGGTTAAAATCAGTAAAGGGAAGAGATGCATAGGGCTGAGTCTAGGAGAGACCAGGCATAGAGCTTCCAGTTATCCCCTCCCCAGTGAAGTTGTGTGGACCGCACTTACTTCTTCTAGCAAGGATGTGTGACAACATGTGTGGAGTAGTGCCAACTAGAGAAGCTCACCTGAGCCTTGGTGTCCAGGGTTTTTATTGGGGTCTGTCATGCAGTCATCACTGCCTGCCTACATGGTTGACATTAGTCTACAGCCTCTTCAGAAGTTGAACTGATGCCCTGTATCCCAAGGCAGCCCCCAGGTTAACAAAGACTCTCTTATCTGGCAGGACATTCCAAGAGCTTAGATATTACTAGCTAGGAGCAGGGGCCAGACTTTTTTTCCGACAAGGTCAATCCTTTGCTGCACACTGATATAAAGATTAAAGTCCTGGCTAGGACCATCCACATCTAGGATCTCTCTGCCTACATTCCTCCGTAGTTGAGAGCTGATGCATTTATTTTGGTTATGTTTCCACTTTTTTTTCTTGGACCCATCCACCTGAGAGAGCCTAGAATTATATTTGTAACTTTCTCCTTTTGCAGATAGTGTAGTTCTCCCCAGGAACCACCAGCGTAAGCCTATAGAAAGTAGGGGTGGTGATGAATCTCTCACGATGCTGTGCCGAGGTTAGGAATGGTGGTAGATGAAATCCCACCAGGTGTTGGGGAGAAGACATAGTGAGAATAGACCTTGAACCTTGACATGTGGGAAGTCTCGGGACAGAAGAAAGAGAATTCTGGCAGATACTTGCTTATAGGCTTCAGGTCAGAGGGCTGTGGCTGAGTAACTTCAGGAATTCTGCACTAGTATATAAAATGACTCATTTTAGATTGATTGATTTATTCAAACATTCAACAGTTTAACATAAACCTGTTGCACTCTGCCCTCCCATTTTGTGCCAGGTATTATGCTAAGCACTGGGAGTATAATACTGAGCAGAAACAAACATGCTGTCAGCCCTTGTGGACTGGTTTTATTGAGGGGAAAAATAGGTAGCAAGGACATCTGCTGAGAGAGTTGGGAAGGAGTGAAGGAGAAGTGATACATAGAGAAAGGAATCACACTGGGTCCTCCCCCAAACTCGAAGTCAAGCAAGGACCAGAACCTTTGCTTCCTAAACAGCCTTCCAGTTGTGCCCACTATGGCACAGAGAAAAGGCCAGATTAACAACTAACCTATATAAATTTATTTTGTTTTTTTACATTCTGGATCAGTGGCAATAACCTTTGGTCACTCATTCCTCCCCAGAGCTCTGCTTTTCTTAAGACAAGGACTGACTGAAAAGGCTTCTTACCAACCTTTCTGGGCTGGCAGCACTGTGGGGAGACCTAGTCACTGCACTGGCCTTCAGATCCCCACAGTGTTACATTGAGGAGAGAGCACTGGAATTAGGCTGTGTGGGGGTTAGTTGCTGGTCTGTCAGCGACTCATCCTGAGACAAGCACTCTGAAGATGCCAATGAGGTGCTGTGGGCTCCCGCCTTACTGCACTCACCCTACCGCCAGCTTCTCAGCTGGAAAGCCTGTTTTCATCTGTTTATAGACATCTGCATTAGATGTTTGTTGGAAGAGAGGGTTTCTCTTCTAGAAAAAGAATTTCAAAACCAGTTACTAAGCCTATGTTCAACTCATTTTTTCTTTCATGCAAAATAAATCATACCTTTTCTGAGCTCCAACTATACGGGACTGTCCATTGACCCTAGGAGAGTGATTCTCAAATTTTAAAGAAGGAATAAATCACCTGGAAATCTTGCTAAAAATGCAGAATCTGGGCCTCTGCCCTGAGATTCTGATTGAGTACATATTGGGTGGGACCCAGGAGTCTGCATTTTATAGTTAGTGTCTCAGGTGATTCTGATGCTGTTGGTTCATGAATCTGCCTATAAACACTTGCTCTAGGATAGCAGTCTGAAGAAAGCAAACCAGAGGACTATAAAGAAACTTTCTCTTGTCCTTTCCCAGGGCTTGATAGGTCTTGTGAGTCTCCTCCTCGCAAGTTGCCTCTCCCATATTTTTAAAAATCTTTCTGGGAATCTCTTTTGACTTTACCTAATTTTCAATGACTGGCCGAAGTGCCCTGGTCCTCAGTGCTCAGTGGTGTGAAGTACTCCTGCTGGGTTACTTTCATACCTGGAAAGAGGAAGGACCAGAACCAGAAACCAGTCTTACATGACAGGGGCCTTACAAGTGTCTGATGAATGCAGAATTCTTGCCTGGGCTTCATTTGTATTTCTAGAAAGTGGACCCATGAGCAATACTGCTATTTCTTTCTTTGCTGTGATTCTATCCTCACTCACCTTGTGCTCTCTCCCTTTTCAAACAAAGTTCTGCCTTCCAACTGAGGGCCATTCAGGACATATCTTAGAATAAATGGTCTCATGGTTTCTAGTCTGATTGTTCTGTCACTGTTACTGAATTATTCATGTAAATAAATGGTTTGTAGTCACTTACCTTTTTATTGTAGGAAAATACATGTTTTAGATGCTTAGCTTTTTATTGTAGTCCTCCAAGACGCCCTTATAAATTGCAAAATGGAAAAGTATGCTATTTTGTAAGAAATTTACTCCAGATTTCATACTGTAGTAGATTTTTAGGATTGGTATTATTTGAAATAATGTAAATTCATTGTTTTGTTTTTTGACAAATACAGTGGTGTCTATTATATGTAAATTTCAGTGAGATGCTTGCTAAAAGAACCTTGAGATCTAAAACAAATTAAGGGGTGCTTGTGAAGTTTTACTTATGCTTATGGTGAACACTGTTACATTTTTAAGTCAATTCATTTTTCTCCCAATCTTACTTTAAAAGCTTTCCAAGAGACTAATGGACAAGAAATTCAAAGAGCCAATCACCAGCACATTACAAAAGCTAGAGCAGCATGGCGGAAGTGTGAGTAGAACATTATTCCTTAAGTCATGATTTTTTTTTTTAACCTTTAGTCTTATTGTAAAATTGAGTATATAATTAACATTTATTATCTCATTTCAGCAGCAAGTAACCATGTGAAGTAGATATGATTTTCGTTTTAGATCTGAGTTTCTGTCTTGCCTAGGTCACATAGTTTTAAGCCCTGGGGCTCAGGTTATACAACCTCTACACTTTCACTGTACTTACTGTATGGCAGTGTATGTGGTGTGGCTTTACACCTTTTTTCATTAAAGTATTTTAGATGTTTTTGTTCTGACCATCGGAAAGTTAAGAAAACAAAAAGATTAGCTTAGAGAGCTCTTTGAAGAAAGTTACTCTTCTCTTTCATTTGCTGTCTTTTCTATCTCCCAAATTTGGAATCTACCCATACATAATCAAAGGTTGAAATGACACTTCCAGGTGACTGCACTATTATATCTGTAAGTGTATGCAAACTCACACCCTTTCCCAAGAATAGTTAGTTGGTTATTCTGACTCTTCAAGGTGAAAGAATAGGGGATTTCATTACTATATGGTGTCAAAGAAAGGTTAGTTGAATTTTCATCATTGGAAGAAGTGTTCAGATAATCTAGTCTTAGAAATGTTTTGATAAAGCAGTCTTGTTTTGGAGATTATATTTAATCAGATCTTAATGACAGCTGGATGTGATCTTAACATTGCAGAACTCAAGTTCATTCTAGGTACTTTCTAAAGGAATTAATCATAAATAAATTGATCATATACAGTTATAAAATGGTAGATATTTTAGTTTATGCTTTGGCTAGATGACCTAATTTGACCAATTACAGTGACTTTTTAAATTGGTTATATTCATTCTGTGATGAATGCCTGAAACAAAGTTTATGAAGAGGAAGTAAGTCCCCAAACCTACTAGGTAGTGAATTGCTTTGTTGTGTTTTAGATCATAAGTAGAGGATTAGTGTTCCAACACCTTGTGGCAATATTCAGAACCATCCCCTAGGCAATCCAATGTCCCCTCTCAGCAGTACAGAAATTTTTTTTGCTTGCAAATGTGCTTGCTGTTCTGAGAATTTGAATGCAAAATGTTTTTGCTCTTTCCTCCCCTGTGAAATGCAAGTAAACAGATGCTAAATAATGATGGCACAGCTTTTTAATCTGAAACCTTCTAGGTGACTTTCCATATCCTGTGGACTGGTATGGGGAATGGTACAAGTAGAAAGGGACAGGGCCAGCATTTTATAGTTCATGGGTATGTGCGGGAGATAGTTGCAAGTAAATAAAGCTTAGAAACAGCACATTAAGGTTTGGAGGGGGAAGAGAGATTGTAGTTGACCAATTCAGGGTCCCAGAGATAGTGAGTTCCTCTTTTATTGTCACTTATCTCACTAGCTTTGAATGTTGCTAATGCAGAATTTGAAAAAGATTTTGTAGTTCCAAGGGCTATTAAGTACTTTTTATTTTCTTCTGACTTCTATTCGTGTTCCCTTCTTCTGTGTCCTACATAATATTTTAATAATAATTGATGTAATTGCAATAGAAAATTTTCTTTGAAATTACATGTCAAAGCTGTCCTTGGTTTAATTATTATTGTGCTTGTTTTTGGCACTTTCTTCTTTCTCGTCTAAGAATGTAAAAGCTTATATATCTTTCTCTTTCTTTAAATGTTAGAAATCAGCCTTCAAAGAATATTCTTCTCAGTATTGTAGATTCACATTTCTTAGGGCTTATGTATATCACAATGATGGAAAGACTCAACTTCTGGGGAAACAAAATATTTGTTACAGTCAGTGTCACTTTCTTATAACTGATCTTTTTACTATCTGCCTTAAATTGAAATTGGTTCATTTCTAGCCTGATTTAATTTTCTTTCTAACCAATATGTGCACTTTATTTGGAAAGACACATATACACTCCCAGCCTTTATTACATGGCCGGTACTCCGATGACTACTTTTTAGACATTAATCTTCATTACCTAAAATTTTAATTTAACCTTCACAATAACACTCAGAGGTAAATATTATTGTTATTCTCCTTTAAAAGATCAAGAGAATGAGGGGCAGGGAAGTAATTAGCCCAGGTTTGACAATGAAGTAACTGGTAGAAGCTGAATTCAAATACTGGTAGTCTGGCTCCTAATTACTTCTCTAGTTAGATACTTTAAAAAATAATAAGAAGAAGAAACAAACTGTATTTTATGTAACTCAGAAAGGAAGTTCCACTTCTCATTCCATCATTTTGTTCTCACCCCTTTTTGTTTGCTTCTGTTTTGAGTTTTGGACATGTTTTAGCCATACTTCTGCAAATGTAATAATACCTGTTAGGAGAACTCTGCATGGTACTAACGATGCTATGTTTTTTCTGTTGACAGGCAAGCCTTATCATCATCAAATCCAAAATTCCAACATATTGCTCCATATGCTGTTGAATAAGGGAGCCAAGAAAAATCATCTTGCTACCTGAGACATGTCAAACACCGACCACAAGTACTCCTAGAACTTTTATTCAGTTTGCTTTATACTTTTCTAAACCACAGTCACCATTTGTTATTTACTAGGTTAAGATGAGTATTCAAAATCCCATGGAATCATAGTGAAAGTTAGTCATCAACTAAGAAGAATGGTTAATAATGAAATGCTATTAAAAGAAGTTCTATACTAGAACAATGTTGTGGGGTTTATCTTTCATATTTCTATTATATGCGTGAAGAACTGTTATTGAGTTTACAAGATCAGATATTTTTGTATTTATTTTCTAGTGCCTTTGTATTTATGACACCCTTTTTTGCAATTAATTTGTAGCTGTGCACTTATTTTTGTAGATATTTTGCTATTTCTTGGGTTTTATCATTATCAAGGCTGTATGTAGAATTTAAAATAGTGGACAAGCATTTGTGAATTCATAATTATTGTTTGTAAAAATGTATTTTATAATGTAGAATGCTTGGAAAATTTTCTTTCCAGAGTATTCTAGTTTAAGTAATTTTTTTAACTGTGAAAATTCTATTGCAAGTATGTTGTTTATTACAACTCAGTAAAACTACCTAAATTTTAGGTGTTAATTATATTTAAGTAAATATTTTTCATTTCATAGCCTGAAAAACTGATGTACACATAAAGATATTCAGAAATTACAGTCTTAAAACTCATGTATATTCAGTGATTTTGTTGTGCTTACTTATGCTTAACAATTAACTTGGCTTTTTTTAAAAAGCTTTCAAAACATAATTTCCAGACATAGTTCAGCATTTTGATGTAGTAAGAAGCTGATCGTAGATCCTTTTGCAGGAGTAAGGAGTATAAGAAAAGAAACAGAAGACAAGAATAAGACCTTCTAT
Organism: Cynocephalus volans; assembly: GCF_027409185.1. Classification (NCBI taxonomy): domain Eukaryota; kingdom Metazoa; phylum Chordata; class Mammalia; order Dermoptera; family Cynocephalidae; genus Cynocephalus; species Cynocephalus volans. The sequence goes on from NC_084468.1 coordinate 17,926,487, forward strand.
GTTATGGGCAAGTAGAGAGGCCAGAGGGACTTGAGTAGCCACACTAAATCCAGAGCGGACCTGTATGTTGGAAGGGATGGAGATCACTCTTGTGTATGGGAGCGGCAGTGTTACGTCCCGGAAGCATCGGAGAACGGCCCTTCCTTCTCTACCCCTCTAACACCTGGAGTGACCTCTTTGCAGTTCTCATTTCAGATAGAGTCTCAGATATAATTTGAAAGAATACAAGTGATTTCTGAGGAGTCATATCACAGAAATGCTCATCTTCACTTAGAGTTTTTGGCCTTCTTAGTCCCTCTGTCTGGCACACTTTTTACTCAGCTCTCTACTCCCTTGTCATATCCTCAGAACATACTGGCTGCAACTGCTACCTCCCCACGGGCCTTGCTTTTACCTTCTCATTGCATTTAGCACCACCCAGAGATAGCTGCAATCTAGAATATGCTGTAAGAAAAAAGTAATAATGTTTTTAATCTAGTAATTACAGAATTTCTTAGAATAAAAACCTATAACGTAGGCAGAAGAGTAATAAACATTTTATTTCGCTTTTATTTTTCCTTTTTGAAATACAAAATGTGCACATTGAGTTTACACAAACACGCGATGGCAAATTTCAGTGTACATGTATTGTACTACTCTTAATTTCTACACTGGTGATAGCAGGGCAGCTTTCAACATCCTATCTCTACACCAGAATAGATACCTGATTTATTGTTGCAAAGACAGTTGCAAATTTCCTCCTACGATAGCCTCTTGATCTTTGTGATATTTCTACAAAACAAGGAAGGTATGTGTATCTTTAGTAATGTGGCAACTTTACAGTTTTGGCATAAGTTCATTAAGAATCTGGATTATTGAAGTTTTGAGACGAGCTAAATCATAATGCAATTCAGATGAGTTATTCAGCACTTACATTCATTTTCTACTAAACCTTAGTAGTAGTTCTCAATATAATGGAATCACTGCTGCTTTCAAAGTGAATTCTGCTTGCTGTTCTGTTCCTAGTAGGCGTTGGGGTAGTAAGGTTTCTTTGTCCCTGAATGGCTTGTAATATATAAACATGCTGTGAGGAGGTCAGGGTAAAGGAGATGGAATTGGTCTTTAATGCTGTGAGGGATTACTTGTTATTAAACATTACTGTGTACTACAGGACGGATGTCCTGACCCTTTGCATATGTCTGTAAACATCCTTGCCAAAGGATATTTCATGCCTCCTTCACCTTCCTTAACGACACAAGGAAACAGCCTGTAAGACTGAACAAATCCAAAATTATACATATTATGTAGGCCTTGGCTGTAATAGGTATTATGGAAAATTAAATGCTTATTAAAATAAGTTTTATTAGGCATATACTGACATCTGGTAATAAACTAATTTGTGAAATGTTTCCTTAAAATGCCAGATAAATTAATGTCTTTAACAGAAGGTGGCAAATCCATGGAAACTGAGATAATGTGTTTGCTTTTTGGATTATGGTAATCTTGTTTACTTAAAGTATATAAATGGAATTACATCATACAAACATGAAAATTAATTCAATTTCTGGAAATTAAATGCAGATGTCAGTATTTTAGAAAACCATTTAAAATCCTAGGACTGAATACATAGAAATGAGTAGCAAAAAACACTGATTTTTTAAAATCACTGATATGTGAAAGCCTCAGTAATCCCATGGCTAAGGAATCAATAAAACTATATGTCAGTTTCTATTACTTTTGATATTCACAGAGTATGAAATGAGTTAAAACATCTCATGAACTCAGTGGCATTATGAAAAAGATGCAAATTTGTAATTGGAAAACTCAGATCTTTTGGGGATTGCTTTATGTTAAAACAAAGCTTGTTTGCATAATATGCCTCAGTGTAAAGCTGAGCAATCTATGCTAAAAGTGGTAGCTCCAACTTTAAGTGTGGTAGAATAGTTCACAATTGTCTGCTTGACTGAGAATCTATTTGACAAGTTAAATCACATTTTCAAAGAGCTGCATCGAGCGCATTATGTTTTCATCCTGTAAGAGAGAAACACAGAAGGATTAAATTCAGCATATTTGCAACAGAAAGTACACTGTTTTGCCCCTAAGTATTGCCTCCTCACACCAGCTGCCTGTGCCAAAAGCTCAAATAAGAAGTGTGTGAATGTAAATGCCATTCCAGCCGTTTTGCACATAGATTACTATGGAGGAGGGTTCATTTTATATTTCGTTGAGTCTATCATGCTTTAACTGTTTTATTTAAATATCATTTGGTGTTAATAGGGGCTATTTCTCAAATCATAATGCCAGAGGAGAAATTAGAGACGCACAGAGGGTAAAGTCAAAGTAAGCCAATGAGAATTTTGACATTCCAGGTAGATCACAGGCCAAATCAGAGAGACTTTTATACGGGTGCAAAGAAAATTTATGTGTGAGCTATCGGTTGTGGCTTGGGAGGCAGGGTGGTAGATTAAGAGGGAACATGTTTGCCGTAATTGTACCTGTTTGTCTGCTAGTTAATGGCTAAATGTATGTGGCCTGTAGAAGCCTTTACAAATGAATAGTCTCTCAATGACAGAGAAAAGATGGGTTGGGAGAAACCATTGACCAGTGGCTTGTGCAGTTTAACCTATTCCTGAGAAATGAGCAAGGGGTAGGGCTGGCCTGTTAGCTCACATGGTTAGAGCAGGGTGCTCATAATACTAAGGATAAGGGGACAGCCTTTGAGCAATATAGGAGCACTTGTCAATTGTACATGAATGGCACTTAGCTGTTTACAGTAGTGGTAAATGGTGGCTGAACGAATAATAGCTTCCACAGCTAGAAACTGTAGCATTACCAAAGCAGGTTAATGTCACCACGTTAATGCTCTCAAAGACCACCACACCAAAATCCAACTTCAGAAATAAGCAGGAAAGGCGAAGAACAATTTAAAAATAAAAAGAAAAGCTAAAGAAAGCATCAATAGACTCTTAGTGACTACTTTAAGAAATCTTAATTGTAGTTCTACCCACACATCAAGTCAGATAATTCTAGGTAAACTAGTACTGGTTTCCTAGATGATAGGTAATTACCTGGATTTCTCCTCTGAGAGAATCTGTTCTTTATTTTTTGTGACTGAAGCCCATTACTGGGTTCAGCCAAAAAGCCATTTCTTGTCCACAGACACTAAAGTAATGATATTTCCTTTAGAAATCATTTGTAAGCTTGGCCTGTAATGCATACTTGGCTGTACTGGAATTCTAATTTTGTAGAGATACAATAGATAATATACATGTTATAATGCTAAGTCCAGGAGAAGAGCAATTCAAATTTCCCATATATGTTTTATCCTCAATGAATACTCTAAAAAATATGGAGAACAAAAGCACAGTATATGTGCAACTTTTCCATCTCTAGGGCTTCCGACATAACCTGCCTCAGACTAGGCACTACATAATGTTGACTTGTTGACTGAATGTATAAAATCATACGTGTAAGATCTTTATATGTTACTCAGTTCATGGTGTCTAGCTGGCAATTCTCAGTCCAGCTATTATGAAAGTGACAGTTTTTTTGTTTGTTTTTTTACTCTCATTACTTACTTTTTGGCAACTTTCAATGAACTCATCTATGGTAACAACTCCATCTTTATTTTTGTCCATTTTCTGTTCAGGAAGAAAAAACCAAAAAATATTATTCAGACTTCCCTTGACATTCTCACACTTGAACTGAATGAGCTGTCACTGATGAAAGAAAGCCCAATTGCTTGTTTTATGTGGAGGAACTGCTTCACAGCAGGAACTAGTAGTTTCTCAGAGATAAGAGTCATATGGCCAAATCCTTTTAGGCTGTTCCCTTTTCAATATAATGTGGTGAGGATCTAGAGTCACTCTGCCCTAGGTAAAATCCTGCCTTCCAGATATGACAGAGCTCAGGCAATTGGCTGAAACTTTAGAGCCTTGGTTTTATCATCTGTAAAATGGGGCTAATGAGGATTTATAACCTCATAGGGTTCTTGTGAGAATTGAATGAAAACAAAACACAAAAAACTTGTGGAACATGTGAATTGCTTTGTGTTCAATCTTGGATATAGTGAATATTTAATAAGTGTAGTTATCAGTGTTACAATAAATTCAAAAAATTATTAAATTAGTAGAATAGTAAGCATTTCTATTGTTTTTTCACTTTTGGTAAATATTTTCCTTTGCATTCTTTTAAATAAATAATCATGGCTCTTCTCAAACATCAGGAAATTTGCTCTTAATTTCACTCCCTCCCTGGCTTCTATTTTGATTCCCACCTGGAAAAATGTTTCGACGTGTTGTCTGGGAGCATCTTCTTTGAGGACAGGATATGTGCATTTACCCATCATATCGTATATTGCTTTCATTATATCAAGCATTTCCTGAAAAGTAAAAAAGCATTCACGTGAGGCTGCATACAGTATATGAAGAAAACAATCTAAGAAGCTTGGACAGATTTTTTCCTACTCAATTGCAAATTTTTTATCTTTCTTTGACTCTTAATTAGGTGACTTTTGGTTATCCGAAAGGAAAAGCCAACAAACAGCTTCCTGCCTTAAAAGTAGCAGAATCAAAACGTAGGAATCAATTCTGACCTTAGTTTCAAGATGAAGCAAATTCCCATATGTCTAATATGGTAATAAAATGAATATTCTGTTTTAATGTTTGTATTTCCATAGATTTTACATAGACTATCTTTGTTTTATTGAATTATATATCTTATATGTTGCTTATCAATTTCCATTTATTGAGAGTAAGATATACTGCACACCATATACTGAGAATAAAATAAACTCCATTCAGAATTACTAAAACTGATAAGTCTCAAAGCTCATTAGGATTTTCATGTATTTATTCCTACTATGGTTTTAAACTGAAGAAGTCACACATGGAGATTAGCCAAAATATTCTGAGCCTAGGAAACACCTGGACATATTATTAATTTTTTTTAAAAATAAAACAAAACCTAGTGTTTGCCCTGTCATTTTCAACCTGTGGAGAGTAAGAATAATATCTAATTACTTAGACATCCAGATTTATTGTTTCATGTTTGTTTCACATAAAAAGTCTCTGGATTAGGTTGATAACACGGATGTAATACACATGAGGGTACTTTAAAAAGTTCATGAAATTATTGGTATCTTTCAATTCTATTTATTATGAACTTTTTGAAGCACCTTAATATTTACTTTTGAGAATATTCAATTCTATATAAATGATAAAGTAATTTGTAGCTTGTAAAACAAACAAAACCTTTTAAGATGTTTTGAGTATAGATAAGTAGCAGGAGTTTGTTAGAAATAGGCAGAATTCATGAGATGTATTAAACTTAGAAAGAACAGAATTGAAGGACCAATACATATTTAATATTCCTGAGGCACTTGGAGGTATATGTTCATGGTATACCAAATATACAAGAAGCACTAACTATTCAAGATATGCTCCATTATATATGAACACTTAATATTCATGAAGTCTTAACTCAGCACCCAGTGCTGACACTCATTCTGGCCCCAAGAAACACAAAATTCATGACTACTTATCAAGCTATAGCTGTGGCCAGATACATTTGTCATTCTGTCTCTTCCATAGAGCATACAGCAGGTTCATGTCATTGGCCACTGGCATTGGCCATTAGACCGAGGCACCTTTTGCCTGTGGGCCCCTTGCTGGAAACTCTGGGGAAGGCTAGTGAGGCAGAGAGAGTGACAGGACATACGAACATTGACCAGGCCCAGAACTCTGGGAGCGTGGTCCTTCAACCCCACTTACACCCTTTCTTCAACGTGGTTAACTTAGCCTATCCCTTTCCCTTTGTTTCTTGCTGTGTTTGAATTGGTTTAATAAACCATATGATATGAGCATCTCGGTTTGGTCTGAGCTTTCTTTCTTGGATAGCCTGCCTGAAAGTGTATTTGGAGGCCCCACCCTTGCATTGGGTCATTCCCACAAAAACAGGTCATAGCGTGATCCATATGATTAGAAAACTGCCTGTTTCCATATGGATAACATTATATGGGGTGCAGGGTAGGGGAAGATTTCAGGCCAAATATTCTATTCTGGTTTGGAGGCACTTTCTTCTCATCTGTTTCAACCACAGTCTTTATTTCATTCAAGTATTTATTAAGAAGCCAGTAGGAAACAAGGGTGTAAACCTTATGTGTTATATATTTACTTGGAAGGTACAACATAAACTATTCCAACCCATTCTAAATTTTTTATTAGAATACATCTCTTCACCACTACCACATAAACTATTTTGGAATTCCTGAAAAAAAAAAAAGATTTTCAATTAATAATTGCAATTGTTTAATATTTTAAAGTTAAGAAATGAAAACGGCCCAAAGGATAGCTGTGTTGGTGAGGCATTTCTTACTTCTTTAGTGATGTAGCCATCTTTATTTATATCATACAAATTAAATGCCCAGTTGAGTTTTTCTTGAACTGTCCCTCGGAGCAAAATGGAAAGACCATTGATAAAATCCTGAAGAGAAATAGAAATGAAAATACAGCTTGATAAGACATTTCTAAAAGAGTAAGACAAAAACTCTGATAAAATTACCTCTTAAGTGATGGAAGCAAGGACTACAGCCCTCAGGATTTTGAACCATTTATCTAGCAAAATGAATAAGGTGTTCTTGTTCGTCGGTTTCTAAGTTTTTTGTGGGCACAAACCACTCCATAGCCTATTAGGAACTGTGAGTGAAGTCAACTGTTGTACTGGACATCGTATCAGAATAGGCACCCAAACAGCAAGATGCTTGAGTATAAGTGGTATTGGCTTTCTACTACAAGTGCACACAATTTATAGAAAAGAATCTAATAACACTGTATTTTTAAAAATATAGCACACACATAACACACTTCCCATGATAAAGATCTGCTAACAACAGATGCAGGCTGTATATGAGAGAGGGACCAATTATAGTCTTTCCTTAGAAATCAAGTTGTAATTTACATGTGGCCAGTGGTTAAGAGCCAGGAGCTAGAAGCCAGAAAGCCTGAATTCAAATTCCAGCTATGTCACCAGATAGCTTTGTGTCCTCAGGCAAGTTAATATTTTTTGTCTCAATTTTCATAACTGTAAAATGGAGATAGCAATCATATCTAACTCTTAAAGATTGTATGAGGATTAAAAGAATTAGGCTGCTTATAACATTCCCTGGCAAGAACATTAGCTATGTGTTTGCTAAGTACACGGAGCCTCAGCTGGTGCATCTGGTTTGACTGCATTGCACATTTTATCCCTTTGGCCGAGACAACTGGATCTGTGGTTGGCACATTGCTGAACCTAGTCCAAGTAAGAATAGTTCTCCAGATTCTCGGACTCTCTCTCACTGGGAATGCTGGGACGCAGATGTTTTTCCTTCCTTACTCAATAGGAACAATCAGTCATGGAGCCCAGGAGCTACCAGCATCTTCTTGCATAAGAAAAAATAAAAGGGCCCAACCTTAGGTTGCAGCCAGCCCTATCTCTGGGCCTCTTGCACCTGTGAGCCCATAGAGTTATCACATTGCTTTTGTCCATTGTATGATTTTCTAATTTTTGTGGACAGAGTATGCTGATTCACATGATGATATCTAATTCACATCTATCTCTTAAATACAATACAGTAAATCCTGAAACTGATACAGGAAATGCTCAGTTTTCCTGGGCTGGGGTTTCAGGACTTGTCTCTGGGTTTTCAGCCACTCCCTGAGGTCTCAGTCCCCCTCCTCTGAGCGCTACCCTGGAAAAAAGTTAACTGTGGCCAGTTAGACCTATTCTTAGCACCAACAGGAGGAAAATGAGACAGCAGGGGGCTGGCTTATGCAATCCAGTGGCTGGGCGTACTCAAGAGAGAGCACAAAACATTCTGGTGTATACAACTGGGGACTACCTGCTTAACTGAATATTCACTAGATAGAGAAACTATAAAAGCGGAATCCCAGCCAAAGGCAGGGCTGTTGCTACTCTCCTGGTGGCAGCCTGCACTTCCCTGGCTGAGGTGTGTATAATTTACTTTGCAACTAACTTACTTTCAAGAAGCAGCTGCTCATTCTCTTGAGCCAGCCTGCACTGTACTGAACTTTAAGTATGTTTTTCTGGCTTTTGTGTTAGACTTGATGCCTGTACTGAACTTACTTTTGTGTTAAACTTGGTGTGGACCCTGCTCAGTCTCTGGAGCATGCCACACTCTCTCTGTGGAACTGTATTTCTTATCTGTTTGATTAAACTTGTTCTCATTTTCTACTGTGACTCTGCCTTCAACTTGTGTCCTCTGGTGGAGTCAAGAACCTGGTAAGAGGATTGGGTAGGTTGAGGCCAAGTATAGGGACCCCTGGACCCTACCTCTGACATCAAAACTACCTACATTCAAAGATAGCTAGGGACTTGGAGCATCCCTCTCGCTTTATCTTGCAGGATATTAGTAAACAGTTATTTCAAAATAGGAATGACTACCTTATTTTGTGCAAAAGGAAAATGGGAAACTCAATGTGGCTTATAAGATTTTTGCTCCATGCTTTTCTGGGCGATAACTGAAACCTCTCAAGCAGGGAGTGTCAAGGCTTAAAACAGCAGCAGCAACAACAAAGACTCTCGAAGAATCCTTTGCACAATTACCTAACTTTCGCCTGTGAGATGAGGTTATGTTTGTTCCCTAATACACAATAATGATAAGGGGAGAGGGATCTGTTCTGAATTCTGGTTTCCGTTCTCTTATTATCAAGGCAAAAGAAGAAATTTGACTTCCTAATGTGGTCTCGTTCAGCTGTGAGCTTTATTCATCTACCAAATCTTTCCTGAGTGCCTCAGTGCTGGTCACTATGTCAGGGACATTATCCTCCTGACTTCCCACCTGCCAATCAAAAACCACATGGCTTAGAATGATGTATTTGCAAAGTCTTGTAAACAAAGTCCTGTTTACAGATGGGAAACCATCATTAAGTGATTCACCAAATGTTAAAAAGGTTAACTAGCGAGGCAGTGACAGACTCAGTACAGAAAGTTATGCATGTGTTTAGTATATTCCTTATTTTATGCTTGCTTATGTAGTTTCATAAAAAAAAAAAATGAAGGTTGTTTATTTCCTCTGGCATGATCACACAGCCAGTTGGTGGCAAAATGGAGATTTAATCTCAGTCATATCGAGATCCAGGTCTCCCCCTCCTGCCTTATTTACTCTGCTTTTCAGGTTCAAGCAAGTTAAGTGAAAAACTCCCATGTCTCTTTATCATAGAATCAGGATAGTCTCTCTGCTGTACCTCCCAGTATGCTAATGCTACTCAAAATATGTTCATTCCCTAACCATTTCTGTTTTCTAGAGACTTTCCAGGTAGCTAAACAATTTAGAAAAATAACTGCAAATGCCTAGTTTTAATTTGGTTTTGATTCAGCATTTATTAATTTAGTCATTAGTTTGCTTTAAAAGGAAAGACATTTTACCAACAAACATATCATATATACAACCATTACAACTAATTTCCCAAATTATAACTGTCCATCACAATTATCAGCATTTTACATAAATATTATAAAAGCAGTGTTATGCATGGTCCCATATCACTAAGACCTTGCTAAATTTATGTGTAAAATTGTCTATAACGTGCTATAGGAAATTGATGGTAAATATCTGATATTTAAGTAATTTCAAGTAATTAAATCACTAGTAGTTTTCGCCTTATCCTCTGCAGACTAGCTATAAAAGTTTTTATTAAGTAAACTGGAATCTTTGACTTTGATATTGTAGCTAGAATAATAGATCTTGTTGGTAACGTGCAGCAAACACTCATACGATATTATCATGGGGTGATTAAAGACATCATCTTGGACTGAGCTAAGCTGCAGTCAGTGGAAGAAACGTCCCAGGAGACTGGTCCCCACGACATCCTCACATAGCCTCTTCCCCCACCAGCTGCTGCTTCTGCATCTGGGATAGACCCATCCGCCCCGTCTTGACTTCTAAGTTCACACAGTCTTCTCAGCCATTGCCAGTTTCTATTTTTCTCTTCTCAGTGTTATTTCTTGGTTAAGTTATAGGAGATGACATTTGGGGTTCCTGGCCCAGAATCTTCATATTAGTGGCACTCCATTTGTGCAAGTGCAGAGTAGGTGTGAGGAGGCACTTTGCTGCACCCAGTGATGATGCCCCAGGGACCACTGACTGGCATCTCAAAAGGCTGCATTTTTCTTTGTACATCCTGACTCCACAAAGCCCTTGTACCCAGATAGCTGCCTATGCCCATACTAATGTTCCCCCTCCTAAACATGACCAATTTTGTTGGAATATAATTCTACCAATTTCATTTTATTATCTTTTGAATTTGTCTTCTTTTTCACTTCCAACGCCTTTACTGAAGTTCAGGCTTTCACTGGCTCCTGTCTGGACTCTTGGAATAAATCCTTGCTAATTGCACTCCTGTTTCCAGAAACATCTCTCTGATACATTAACATTCCTGCTGAAGATGCCTCAGGGTCACCTCAGCTCCTACTAGACAGTCCTATGTCTCTAGCATCCTGCCTAAGACTTGTCAGGATCTGGCCTCTGCCTCCTTCCCCGACCTTCCCTCTTGGCTCTCCCATGTTGCAGAAATGCTCTCTCTTTGTTCCCAAGCCTGATGCGCTCTGTGCGGTCTCTGCCTCACTGCCCACCGCTTCCTATCCCCAGCCTTTACTCTCTTGACCAGCTCCTGCTTGTCTTTCACACTTAGTTCACCAATTCAGTTCCACTGGGCAGGCTTCCCTGCTACAGCCTATCTGCCGCCGGGACCCTTCCCATCCCCTGCTTTCCTTTAACATGGCCCTCACTGAAATTTCTGCTCATGTGTGAGACACATTGTCCCCCACTCCGCACAAAGTGTGTCTCACAAATTACCTCATTTCCATTTTATGTAGACTTGTATATATACTCAAATATACAAGGGGTCTTCAAAAAGATCATGGAAAGATTGATATTTTCTTTCAATTCTATTTTCCTTGAACTTTTTGAAGCACCCTCCTGTGTGTGTGTGTGAGAAAGAGAGAGAGAGAGAGAAACTGTAATTACAGTGTAAAATGATGTATAATTCGATTCCCTAGAGACCAAGCACAGCCATTCAGGATATAAGCAAATAGATGAGTTATATGGTCACCCGCAGGTTTCCTGACAAAAATAAAAGGCACCAGTCTTCACATCTGATATAACATTTAGATTTAAATATATCAGTATCTGTGAAATTCTATGTGCCATATGAATCATATGAATGACATCATTTTATGACACACACACACACACACACACACACACACACAAGCGTACTTCATATCAAATGGAATTTAAAAAGTTCATATCAAATGGAATTAAAAGATAATGTAAATCTTTCCATGAACTTTTTAAAGACTACTCAGGGGTGTGTGGTGTGTGTGTGTGGTGTGTGTGTGGTGTGTGGTGTGTGTGGTGTGTGTGTTGTGTGTGTGTGTGTGTGTGTGTGTGTTGTGTGTGGTGTGTGTGGTGTGTGTGTGTGTGGTGTGTGTGGAGTGTGTGTGTGTGGCGTGTGTGTGTGTGGCGTGTGTGGTGTGTGTGGCGTGTGTGGTGTGTGTGGTGTGTGTGGTGTGTGTGTGTGTGGTGTGTGTTTGGTGTGTGTGTGTGGTGTGTGTTTGTGTGGGGTGTGTGTGTGTGTGTGTGTGGTGTGTGGTGTGTGTGTGTGGTGTGTGTGTGTGTGGTGTGTGTGTGTGTGGTGTCTGTGTGTGTGTGGTGTGTGTGTGTGTGCGTGGTGTGTGTGTGGCATTGTGAATATCCAGGACACATTTTCTTTTACTAGATGCTTACCTACAGTATTTCATGAACAAAATTGCATGCTTTCTCTACACATCATTTAAAGTTAGTAGTTTAAAACGAGATTTCCTTGTAAAATTGTCAGGTTGGTGAATATAGCATTTTTCTATATTTAACTTCTTGCCTGATTCCCCAACTTACTGGGCCTTCCACAGCAGGGTTTTTGACGTTATCATCTTGGTATTTCCTACCCCAGTGATGGGCCCAAAGTAGGTGCCAGTAAATGCTAGTTCAATCATTTGCCTTCTGGGATTGTTCCCACACAGTTGAGGAAATGGACTTTCCCTGAACGAACAGATAAAAAGTAATAAAAAACAAACTAAATGTTGGTTGTACTTTGTATTTCTTTTGAGAGATAAGGGCAGCTTCTTGGCAATCAGTGAGCGAAAGGAAGTGTTGGGTTTTTTATCCCCCTGCTCAAAAACGATCAAATCACCAAACTTAAACTTTCCCACTAAAAGGACTAAAGTCACTTTCAGAGTGCCTAAAGTCAAATGATATAAAAATAGTCTAAGGCTTACCTCGAAACTCACAGCTCCATTGTGGTCTGTATCAAATGCATTGAACAGGAAGTGTGCATATGTTGTAGAGTCTGAAATGTCCAAAAGGGATTATCATTAAGTCAGTCTTCTAGATCCGGCATAAAACCTGGATAGCAGCTCCAAGCCTCCTTTCATTCAGGAAAGTTAACCCCCTCCTTTAGCTTGTGATTTACTCCCAGCTGCCCACCCACTTTTGGGAGAGGACTGGAATTTGAGATTCACAGGAATGAATCTCTACCTGCACCAAGGCTGCTGGTGACAGACATGCTCCATGAGTTTCTGGCTGGAGATACTCTCAGCACATGACAGTCTTGGGTGATGATACCAACACTGGGACAAGTAATGGCCCGATATATGGGTGTGAGGATTAAATGAGACATGTCTGGAAATGTTTAGCACTTGGCAGAGACTATCTCTTGGAATAAAGTAATAAAAATACTAATAATGAGATGAAGATGAGTTGCTATTATTAGTGTTCTTGTCGTTATTAGTACAGTCCTCTGCTGCATAATGATGTTTCAGTCAGAAACGGACTACATATATAGCCAGGGTCCCTTAAGATGATAATGGAGCTGAAAAATTCCTTTTGCCTAGTGACGTCATAGCTGTCAAAACATCGAATGCAACGCATCACTCGTGTTATGGTGATGTTGGTGTGCACAAACCTACTACAGCATATATTGAGGAAGAATGCCTCCCCTACCCATGGGGTGACCCTCCCAAAGGTAGTTCAGGCCTTTAAGATACCCAAGCAAGTGACACACCAGGTCAGATCCCAAGTGAAAGGGTTGTTGTCTATTTTAGAATTCTTGCATTTTAAAATTATTTCCGCTCTTCCCCATAGTTAGCTAACACTCACTGAGCGCTTGCTGAGTGCGAGGAGCAATTTCTAGCTATAATTTATCTTTCATAAAGTTGCAGGGGTGGTATTATTCTAATCCCCATTGAATAGATGTGGAAAGTGAGGCACAGAGAGACTCAGTAACATTATTAATGGGCCCATGTTATGCAACTAATGACCAGTGCAGATGATAGGAAAATTCATTGCTGTCCTCTTTCACAATGCACTCTTGCACAGTGACAAAACTGCCTAACTATTCATTTCTCAAAAAGTATTCCTGTCGTTAAGTGACTCATGACTGTGATTTCATCATTTCTACAACTCGGATAAGAATATTAGGACTCAGAAAAGTTGAGAACCTTGCCCAAAGTCACATAATCAATAAGGAGTAGATTGGGGACATGAGCTGAGGTCTTTCTGACTCTCAGAACCAGGTTAGCTCAGTTGGCTAATGTATTGGGAACAGTGTTGACTTAGAAAGTCTCTGTAGCTGTGTTGGAAGGGGATTGTGTGGTCCTAACAGTTCCCAGTTGGATGCAGTAGGGAGCCCCTCCTCTGTCTGGGTCTTGGGTGGGATTGGAGGCCCTGGGTATAGGTGGACAGGCATGGACAGCCCTCTACCCCTGGTACCTCCTGATACTGCCTAATGACACCAAAGTCCTCTGAAATCCAACACTTTCTCTTAAAGTGATTCTAGTAGCTTTTTTTCCTCTCATTTTTCCTTCCTTCCTCTTCTCCTATTTCTCCTTTGTCTCCCTAATCTCTGAGTTTTCTGCCTTTTCATTTTAAATGTCTACAGTAAAAACTTATTGTTTTCTTTTTTTGGTACCCAGCTTTCATTTTTAAATACTGTGCATGACCCTTGATCAAATTTACATGATTATTTTCAATGCTTCATCTCATGGGCTTTAGCCTTTTATCTTAACCTTTTTTATCTTCTCAAAAAAAATTGTAACCTTTTAGCTCATTGGCTCTAGCCTTTTATCTTCTGTTTAAAATCTCACCTATTTCTATTTTATAACTTTTAACCTTTATTTTTATTGGGATTTAACGTACCTTCTATTCACTTTTTACTGTATGGTTTGCTCTTAAAGGCTGTCAAGAAGCTAAGTCATAGTAGTGGGAATAGAGAATTGCCCTCCCCAAATAAGAGAGGTCCAAGGTCATCTAAACTTTTCTCCTGGCTTATAGGGCCCAGGACCTATTTATGAATGGTTCTTACTGAATGCTTCACTGCAGTAGCAGTGGTCAGCACTATGGAAGTGGGTCCTGTGTGGGATTTATTTATTTATATACATTAAATATTTATATATTTCACAAGATAGATTGTGCACTCGGTTTCTCAAAATGATGGTGGCATCTTCTCTAATATCTTATCTTTAAATATAGTATAAAGAGCCACTTTTTTTTATTTTGTCTTTTTGTGACCGGTAAGGGGATCGCAACCCTTGGCTTGGTGTCGTCCGCACCGCGCTCAGCCAGTGAGCGCACCGGCCATTCCTATATAGGATCCGAACCCGCGGCGAGAGCGCCGCTGCACTCCCAAGCGCTGCACTCTCCCGAGTGCGCCACGGGGCCGGCCCAAGAGCCACTTATTTTTAAACGTGAATTACAAACACTGTTTTCAATAAGCTAATCAGGCACCAAAATTGGGTCTACATAATATGTAAAACTGTTCTATCTAGAGTAGATGTGCAGCTAGTATTGATGGGTTACAGGAAGAAATTCTATTGGATATGGGACCAGAGGTTTAATTACAATCAACTTAGTGCTATTGTAGGGAAGTTCCACTATAGCGTTATCAAGAATTGGCAGCCTATTTCTATTTGCAAAGTTGCTTTGCTCACAACAGTACTTTTTCAAAGACTTCTTGAACTATTTAGTGCCCTATGGAGATGTAAGTTGGTAGGTGGTAGGTTAAACTTATTTTCAAGGGAGGAAAAAAAGAAGAGGTTTTGCATATTTTATAATGAGCTTCATTAAGCAGGTCTCTTGTTACCCTGTTTATATAATCAGGTTAAATGCCTTTACCTTAGCAAGCAGAATTCACCATGAATAATGGCTCAGAACAAAAGATGTTTGCAATTTTAAAAAATTGAGAAAACAAGATAACCTGGGCATATGGTAATTACAATTCCTCTTAAATGGGGTTTCTCTAGCTTTAAAGCTTGACATGTGGGAATTATACTCTCAAGGTTTCTACTAAGGCAGTACAGAGGACGTCTTGTTCTTCTAAATGCACCTTGGCAATTCTCCTAGAAGTTAAGCTGGTTTTCCAGCCTAGATATACCGGACAAAAGCTTTTGCTAACAGTGCAATGGAGTCAGACTGCCTGATTTTGAATCTCAGCTTTATGAAAGATTAACTGTGTGACCTTGGGCAAGTTTTTTAATCCCTCTTTTATTCAATTTGCTCATCTACAAAATGACAACATTACCAGTATGTACTTCATAAAGTTGTCATGAGGTTTAAATGAGATACTATATGCAAATGTTTACAATAGTCCTAGTCATCTACTAAATGTTCAACAAATAAAATATTTGCTATTATTATTCTTTCGTAGACAAGCCACTCTCTCTTCAAGTACCTTAAAAAAACATGATCAGATCTTTTACAGACATAATATCTTTTCACCTAAAGAAGTTCCTGTTTTTATAAAACCTCTGTTGTGTGTCTAGGCAACTGGAGTTCTACTTTGATGCAATTTCATGCTCAATAAAGGCCTGTAGAATTATTTAGTGAAAGGCAATGAGCCTTCTGATGGAGTTTGGATTTCTTCTGGCAGGCATTTGAAGCCCGTAAAGATTTTTAAAGAAGGGGGTGATGCTACTAGCTTTGACTGGGCCAGAGGAAAAAGCTAAGGCACTGGAAGGTCTGGCTAGGCAGAAAGGTCGATAAAGTGAAGACAAGAGAAACTGTCCACAGAAGCTTCTATGGTTCAGGTCTCCCCCGACTGTGTTTTTTTTAGGCACTCAGTAAGTGCTTGTTAAAGGATGAATAACTGGTTTCCTGAATTCTAGATTTCAGTACAGTTCAGGGTTTGAAAGATATAACAATGATATTTCTTCTCCCTGTGTGACCTGATGGTCTTCTTTGATGACATTTCCTTATATGACAAAAATAGTTACTGAGTTTGATATGCTGAGGTTTTCTTGGTTTCTTCTAATTTTACATGTGAAGCTGAAAAATAAATCTTGACATTTTACAGATGGGCAACAAAATCTATAGATTCCTAGGATAGAAAGAGTTCTTGGATATCATTTAACAATTTATCTACATTTAACAAAAGTGGAAAAGAGGTTCAGATACTATTAGTGACTTACTAAGGTCACCTAGTTAGTTATTGGTAGAGTTGGTGATGAAATCAATACCAACTCTTAGAAATAAAGAGTGTTAGAGTAGAAAGAAAACTGAAGATATCCTTGGTCTGACCCCACATTTCACTGAGGAATGACCTGAGGCCCAGAAAAATAAACCACTCGAGGTCACGTCACACTGTGATGGCAGTCTGTCCACAAACTCAGGACTCCTGATTTATATCTCTTTTCTTAACCTAATTATTTCCAAACCACATGATGATACCAACTAACCCTCAAGTTAGTTGTTCAGAGTATTTGAACAAATACAGTTGCTTATCATGTTCCAGGTTTGTGGAATGAAATCATCCTGATCGATTTCCTTCTTCCCACCCCAACCCCCTACTCCCACCTGAATTCAAGCACAAGGTACTTAGCTTAATATATTTGATATAAAATTCATGGTGTTGTTACCAATGTGAAGCAGGTTTATATGAAGTTTCTGTCAATATCCTCTATAAATCACCTTGAAAATTATTAGAAATATTGTCCTAGGAAAAGAGGGATACTCAGTGGGTGGAGTTTTATATTTTATTTTATTTTATTTTAATCTTTTTGTCCACAGAACCCATCTAAGTGCCTCAAGTGCCTCTCACACAGAGGATGCTGAGAAAACGTTTGTTGACTTAGATTCTTCTGACTTAAGCTTATTCCTTCATTCATTCCTTCAATAGCTGTTTATCCGGTGCCTAGTATTGTCAAAGTAAATGCAAAATTCCTAAAACACTAGCAGGAATAGCCCAGGAAACTGCAATATTTATGGGCTTATATAGTGCTTAGTGAGCTAAGAGCTTTCACATTAAAGCTTCTACTGTACGTGGAGGTGAAAAAGTACTGTTGTAACCATACAGGCAACAGCACCAACAAGCTGTTTCCTCTCTGCTTGCTTTATGGTAGGCATCCTTTATCCCCTACAAACAAGAGGCTTGTGTTCAATTCAGTTGTGCTGACTTCCAGAACACCAAACAAGTTGTGCTTGGTATACTGTCTCGCTAAGCAATAGAGAAAGCTCAGATCCTGACAGTACGAGTTGCTGAGAGTTCTGTAGATAAGACAAAGCATTTTCATGGAGGAAATGGTGAGATGTCATGATTTACAAAGGCATCATTGTTACTGTCCATAATGAGAAAGACCTGTTGCTTTCAGATCATCAACCTGAATAAACGATGACTCTGTGGAAGTGTAAGGATGGCCATAACATGAATTTACCTGCCATCAGAGACTGCATTCTTCCTTAGGCCATCTTTTCTTTTCTAACATCATGTAAAGTATGTTTTGCATGAGTGATATTAATTTTTAAAATTGCAAGTCATCAGTCTTTAAAATATTTAATTTCCTTCAGCGATGCCTGGTGCTTTTAGATTTATGCATTCAATTAACATAAAAAATCAAAGAATTTTTAAGAGTGCAAAAGTAATTTTTCCTTAAATCCCTTTGGATTTTGTAACAAGAATCCTTTGCAAAGTAGATGCTCTCTGCTTAAGTAGATGTTCTCTAATGCAGAAATGTTATTTTTCAAATGGAGATCAAATTTTAATGTGGAGCTGTATCCAATCAGTAGCATGTAGTAACTTTGTTTGAAATAATGAGAAAATAAAGATTTCATCTATATTAGTACTTCTGTATTAATGTCTGTCACTATGTTGGCAGACAGATAATAAACATGATTTTTCTTAAAAAATTCCATGGGTTTTAAATATTTTAGAAATGTATGAGGTAATTAAGTAATACCCCAAATGAATCTTTCATTAATGCAGACAATGGCCCCATTACAATTCTGGTATCAGGTGCTATAAGCAATATTTGTCTGTGGTCTGTCAGAACAGAATTTTTCAATGTGCACTGTAGTAATGGTGAGGTGGTATATCCAAATCCATGTAAAAATGGGTCTCCCTGTGTTTTCTCAGAATTCTAATTAAATTATTTTAAAAGACTATCTTTAATAAAAATTTATGTTTTGATAATCCATGCACAAAATTGTCTTGAACACACCAATATACCTAAAACCAAATAAATTGAAAGCCAAAAAGGGATATAGCCTTTGTATGAAATAACCAATATGCATATTAAAATATACTTTTCAAAATGCCTTTTACAGATATTATTCCGTTGTACAGTTACCACCATCATGCAAGGTGGGTATTATTCATTCATTCATTAATGTTGTAAGTATTTATCAAGTGCTATTACTGGTCAGTCACTGTTCCATATCCTGTGGTTACAACAGTGAGCAAAGTGGAGAAAACCTCTATCCCTTGAAGCTGACATTCTAGTGGGGACAGAGATGATAAACGACGATATAAGTAAAATATATATAATTAGGTGGTCTTGAGTGCTGAAGAGAAACGTAGCAGGGGAAGGGGCTGGGGAGTGTTTAAGGGGTTGCAGCTAAAGACAGGGTGGCCTCACTGAGGAGGTGGCATCTGAGGAAAAGCAAAGGTGGTGAGATATGGAGATGAGTATTTGGGAGAAGTGAATTCCAGGCAGACGGAACAGAAAGTTCAAGGCCTGGAAGCAGCAGCATGACTGGCGTGTTGGTGGAATGGCGAGGAGGCCAGTGTGACTGGAATGAAGTGACTCGTGGAAGAACAGTGAAGGACAAGGCAGAGAGGGCACAAGAGACCAGTGGCCACAGCTTGAGGGCCACTGTGTAGGTGGCGGCTTATGCTCTGGTAGGAGGGGAGGTTTTGACCAGAGCAGTGACACGATCTGGCTAACAGTTTAATAGGATCACTCTGGTTCATTTTGAGAATAGACCACGGTCAGAAGAGTGGGTATCAGATTCAGAGAGACCAGTTCAGAGATTATTGTGGTTATTTTGCCAGGAGGGGACGTTGGCTCCTTGAAGTGGAAAGCAGTTTTTTGTTTTTTTTTTTTTTTAAAAAAGGTGATAGCAAGGTCAGTGGTAACATCAGCTCTGGCCACAACCACAGAAAGAAGCAACGATCACCTCTTGTGTTGAGAAGAGGTCACAGTGCCCATGAAGGACTGGATGGTCCCCTTCCTATTCGAGGTAAAGGCTTCTTCTAAACTCCTGATGCACATCCTCGCTCGACCCCATCCGGTCACTCTCTCCTCCAGTTCTGGATTCTACTTATTATCTCCTCCCTGTCTTAGGCACTAACATCTCCTCCCTTACCAGCTCCTTCTCTGTGTAGATGCAAGTTCCAGCCTCTTCTATATTAAAAAACAACCTCTTGCACCTGTATCTGCTTGGAGCTGTCATCTGCTTCCTGCTCATCTCTTCACGCTCCCAGCCAAGTTTCCTGTAAGTGCTGTCTCCGCTGGTCGTCCCTGTTTTCTTACTTCCATTTACCCTTCAATCCTCTGCAACTTGGCTTCTGCCTGTTCCCTCTCCTCCCCAGTGCTTTTCAAAAGCTGCTCTGACGACACTCAACATCGACCTCCGTGTTTCCATGACCTGAGGACACCTTGTGGTCCTCTTGGCTGCAGAGTTTAGGGTCTTCATGCTCTTTGTTTCTGAACTCTCAATCTCTTGGGCCTATTCCTATATCCCAGGCTGTTCATTCTCTGTCTCTTTCAGGGATCACTTTCCTTCTCATGGTTCTGAACGTGTGTTCTGGAATTTCATGTGTGACTCATGGTGCTCGTCGCCTTTTATACTCCTCCCAGTGACCTATCCACATCATGGATTTAACCACGTCATGGTTAATAACTCCCGAATCTTTATCACTTTCTCTGACTTTTCCTCTGAACCTCAGATTCATACAAACTTCCTGCTGAGCCTAAATCCCCACAGGCACCTCAAACGTAATTTTTCCAAAACTGAGATCATCATCTGTCCGTTCTTCCTGTGACGGGTCACCTGGTGCCCATGACAGAATCCTGGAAGTGGTCACAGATGCCTTTCTCCATCTGTTTTCTTCACAAAAGTCGATCAATCACTAAATTGTGTCATTTTTATCATCTAAATATGTCTGTTATCTGTCCCTGCTTCTTCATTCCTACAACATGTGTCCTGGTTAAAGACCTTATTGTTCTGCCTCCTGCAATAACCTTCTGATTAGCCTCCTTGCCTGTAGTGTTGCCTGCCTCAAGTGGACCTTTCACAGAGCGATCGGTGGAATGCATGCCAGACGTGCATCTGATCATAACAGCTCCTACTTAACCCATCAGTGGCTTTGCATCTCTTCAAGGATAAAGTCCCCGTTTCTCACCATGGCATCCATGACCACCTAAGACATCTCGCCCCCTGTCATTCACTCCCTACACCAGCCACACCCAAATCCCGGCAGTTTCTTGTAAATGCTCACCTTCTATTTTACGCTCTGATGCTTTGCCGAGACCCCATTCGCCTAGAATGTCCCCACTGCCTTTGAAAGCTGGAAAACATCATCCTTAGAGGAGAAACTTCCCCTGAGAGGTATACTGAGAGAGAGAAAGCCTTTGGAAATGGATCAATCTCTCTGCATCTTAGTTCCCACATTTATAAAACGGGAGGGTCATAACTAGGGTTATCGAATGGTAAGGGGTAAGGCATGCCGGGGCCAGGCACATATTAGATGCCTCCTGAATGCCGTCATCCTCAGCTCAGACTCAAATTCAATTGATCTAGAAAGCTGCTTTTGAATTTCTTCCCTGTCCTTCAGCTGGTCTAATTCTGCCTGCGTTATATCCTATTTTTAACCCCCTTCTTCACACTTATATTTGATGTTCGCACTGCCCACTTGCTACTCTAGACTATAACATTCTTCTGGGCAGGGATCATATCCTATTCCTCCTTGCCTAATCAGCACCTCACACATTGCTGGACACACAGTAGGCTGTGTGACAAGTTTGAGCTGAGCTTCTGTTGGGTGGTTGAAAGAAAAACTATAAAGTCCGGGGACAAATATATCTCTTCTTGATGCTATCTTTGTGTGATTTTTTTTCCAATTAAAATACTATCTAGAGTGGTTTTAATTTTCCCAGATGAGGGGATCATAGTAAAGAGTTACTGAAAGGAAGAGAGACAGCAGAAAGTGCACTAGGTGAGGCTACAGAAAAATCTAGGTTATCACCCAGATCTGTCACTTAGATGTGTGGCCCTGAGCAAACCAGCTTGCTTCTCTAAGCCCCAGATTTCACATCTGGAAATTGAGGAGAATTCCATTTGTCCTAATTTTTAGGGTTTGGAGAATCAAATGAGACCTATAATGCCTGAGAAAGTCTTTTGTGCCAGTTTGAAGGCCCCCATAACAGTCAGAAATCCCTAGTACTAGGCACACAGTAATTCTTGCATTAAATTGCGGAGCAGCCTCCTGGATATTTGATCATTTGTAAGCAGCTCCCTTTAGGATACATTAAAAATTATGCACACTTGCATGCTATGTGTTAATTCTCTTACATAAAGATTAAAAATGTAGAAATGTGCCATGAAAGATTAAACCAAACTGAAGACTGCAAGCATAATTGTAACTCTGTGAGTATGTTAACAAGTCCACATTTGTACTTACCTCCCTGTGGAAAGAACTGCGAGTAAATCTCTTTGAAGGTTTCTTCATTAACAACACCACTGGGGCATTCCTAGAGAAAAGTGGCAGAGAAGCAACATGAGCAAAGGGTTCATAAAACTGATTTTTTTGCTCATTTGGAAACAGAACTGTCTACTATGCAAAGCTGCACCGAGTTAACCATCCATCCATTATTACAAAGAGAATAAAAGCACACTATAAACCTTTCTATGTTCCAGTTCTTACAGGATAAAAAAAAAAAAATTGCAGATGTAAATGTCTTTGCAAAGTGTCAAAGGAGGCCTGACATATTAAAAAACACACAGCTGCTTTTAAGAACATATATGTTTATTGTTAATGAGGTAGGAGGAAATTGCTGTTTTTTTCAAACAGCAAGGATATTTTAAGATGTTTATAACATGGTCTTTGCTGGATCTTGGTTCGGTGTCCTCTTGAGGTTTTCTGGACCAACATAATTTTCAGTTCCATGAGAAAATGGTGTGCTCCATTGGAGTCTAAAGTAGTTCAAGAAACTGCAATAGTTACTGATTTGTATAAACAGGTTATTCAGGAGTACACAATAATGTGTGTTATTTGTCCGTTTCTGTTGCTTGTAATAGAATACCTGAAAGTGTATTACTTATAAACAAACAAAATTTATTTTTCACAGTTTCAGAAGTTGGGAAGTCCATGATCCAGGGGCTGCATCTGGTAAGGGCCTTCTTCTGGATGGGAACTGTCTACAGGGTCCTGTGGTGACACAGGCTTGAGCAAAAGAGCTAACCTTCTCCTCTTGCTCTCCTTGTAAAGCCATCAGAACTATACCCATAACAACCCATTAAACCATCAACCCATTAATTCATGAATGAATTAATCCATTCATGAGAGCACAGGCCTTGCGATCCAATCACCTCTGAAGAGTCTCACCTTCCACCCTCTTAACACTGTTACAATAGGGATCAAGTTTCCAACACATGAATTTTGGGGGGACACATTCAACATAGAGCACTGTGGTTTTGTAACAAGTGACCTGGAGTGAGATGGGACCCCAAGGTTTTTGAACTTCTGGACAGGAGGGTCTGCAAAGAAACAGTCCTAACATGAGTTTAATAATTCTCACCTTTGTCCTGTGCAGTGGAGTTTTTGAAGACTGATGGATACTGACCTTGCAAACTGTATTGATATTGGACTGTTGACCTCGAGGAGCCATAGGACAAGGCTAGCCCTCCAAGAGTGGGTCTTACATATTCTCCAAAGGAACTGAAATCTAAAATGTCAGAAGAGGTCTGCCTTGGTGTGGAAAATAAGGACTAAGCAACTGGATCTTAGATAGAGGTGAGGGGAAAACTTCCTTCACTCTCTAGAGTAAAGGGAATGGTCTGATCAGGAATGTGAGGTGTACAGACCCCCAGAGTGAAGGATACTGACAATCACATACTGGTCCAGCATCCACTCACATGGGGGATGTGAACTGCACACGGTAGGAGGGGAAATGACCAGCTCTGTTCAGTCTTTTTGAGTAGCTTCTCATGAACAGTCCCATGTGATCTGAGCTGCCCTTATTCCAGATGTCACAGCATCCCCACACCATCTGCCAGGACTCAGTTCATGGGGGAGAACCAGGGAAGGGTGTGCTAACTTTCCAAGAGGCTTCAGTTTAGACGTGAATATTCTGTGTATTTTAAATCTGACACTATTCTTGGCATCTTCACCAATCATCTGTTGTGGTCTTTAAACCTTTTCTTAACCCTTAAAGTCATTGTACCCTCACTAATAAACCTGCTTTATTAATTTAGTCTTTCTTTATACCAATGACCCAGCTACGCAACTGCAATATGCTTCCCATGCAGAAGTTTCTATTTCCCCATTCGTTGTTTTGAAAGGTAAGACCTTTGATACATAAACAATTTTAACTAATAGTTTTAATATGACTTTGTGTTTACAGAACTTGTCATTGTGTTTTTGTCTCATTTGATTATTATGATAAACCCATGCCTTAGGTGGCTAAAATATCTCCATTTACAGAGGCAGAACTGGTGGTGTTGGGTGGTCAGTGGGGAAGCTGGAAAGTGGGCTTGGGACTTTTCAGGTCACTACAAGGTTTTGTATTAGATAACCCTGGGGAAATAATGCTGACCCTCAGGGACCTAAGAGGATTGGAGCAAGGAAAAGACAACCAAAAACAAATGAGCAAGAAAGCAAGCGAGCAGACTGTGATGGTTAATTTCATGTGTCTGGGCCATGGTACCCAGGTATTTGTTCAAGCATTATTCTGGATGTTTCTGTGAGGGAGTTTTGTTTGAAATTTAGATTTAAATTGATGGACTTAGAGGGAAGCAGATTGCTCTCCGTAATGTGGGTGGGCCTCATTCCATCAGTTAAATGTCCGAACAGAACAAAGACTGATTTCTGCAGAGCAAGAGGGAATTCTCCAGCAGACTGCTTTTGGACTTGAATTAAAACTCTTTTTTGCAACTCTAGCCTGCCAGCCTCCCCCGTCAGATTTTGGACTGGCCAAGTCTCCACAGAGCATGAGCCAATTCCTTAATAAATCTCTTTCTATATATTTCTTCATCCTACTGTTTCTGTTTCTCTGGCGAATCTTGTCTAATCCATAAGTGAATTAACAATAAACAGCTATGACTACATAAAGGGAAAGAGATGGTAATTAGCTAATCACTCAGAAGTTTTGACTAAACGGCTCTATCTAGTTGGCAGCAACAAGCCAATCTTAAGACTAAACACTTTGTAGTTGGACCATCTCACACATAGAAATTGTGAGTTATTGTCTATTTAACTCTAAGCCATCTGCTCAGGATAGTAAGAGCAAACACAGGGATCTCTGCCATTGGGTGCAAGGCCAGAGTTGGAAAGCTGCCTCAAAGCTAAAGTGACACTGGGAAGATGTAGGGATGGCAAGTAAAGGGACATCTCTCAGCAAACTTGTTAGCTGCCTTTGATCTTTAGATGGCTTTGATAGATACATCTCATAATGTGAAGTGATACTTAGAAACTATCTCTTATATGTTTATGTTTAATCATATGTCTGTGCCAGGTGAAATCCCTCCTCTGCCAGCTGATCAAGTTTCAGGGTGATAAATCTCACCAGGTAAATTTGTCTTCAGTCATCTCACATTCATTATGTTAATTTACATCTCTAACAAATACATATTGTATGCCTCTTACTCTACAACTCTTCTAAGAACTGGGACTGCAACAATAAACAAGTCAAAGTTCT
The DNA here is from genome assembly GCF_027409185.1 of Cynocephalus volans. Classification (NCBI taxonomy): domain Eukaryota; kingdom Metazoa; phylum Chordata; class Mammalia; order Dermoptera; family Cynocephalidae; genus Cynocephalus; species Cynocephalus volans. The sequence goes on from NC_084468.1 coordinate 17,951,690, forward strand.
TACCCTCATGGAGCCTACCTCAAGTAGAAGAATAAGGACTGTCTTAGTCTGTTCAGGCTGCTATAACAAAATGCAATTGACTGGGTAGCTTATCAACAACAGACATTTATTTCTCACAGTTCTGGAGGCTGGGAAGTCCAAGACCACAGGGACAGCAGATACAGTGCTTGGCAAGGACACATTCCCGCTTCACATATGGGAAATTCTATCTATATCCTCACATGTTGGAAGGGGTGAGCTAGCTCATTGGGGTGTTCTTCTTTTTTATAAAGGCACTAATCCTATTCATGAGGGCTCCACCCTCATAATCTAATCATCTCCCCGCACTCCTAATACCATCACCTTGGGGGTTAGGTTTTCAACGTTTAATTTCAGACCATACCTAAGACCAAAAACAAGACAAAAATGATTTTAAAAAATCAACCAAGAGAATGATGATCTTTTATTTATTTTAGAGAGTTCTTATTGAAACCAGTGAATTTTTCTAACTTCAGGTGGGAAAAATTACACAAACTCTATAGGACTCTAGTGATTTACAAGATGGTACACATGATCTATTCTCTAATTTTTTCCTCACTTCTTGTGTGGGTGGTCTCTCCACAAATGTGGTTTCTCACCTCTCCATTGAGAATGAATTTAGTCAGGCTGTGTGAACAGCAACGTACACAAAACCAACATGGCTATATTAGTTAGGTTCTAACTCTTGCTGCTGTAAATAATAGGCCCCCAAATATATAACAAGTTAAAAGAGAACGCAGTATACTTCTTGCTCATGTAACAGTTTTGAGTGAACGTACAGATCATTTGATAGTTCTTCTCCTGGGAGTCATTAAGAGACTTCTGCTAATGAAGATTTGGCCATCTGCAACATGTGGCTTCTAAAGTCTCTGTGATTGTCTCATCCAGAAGGAGAAAAAGACTGTTGAAGAGTGTGCACGGGAGGTTTTTGTGGGCCAGGTCTCGTATTTGTACAATTCATTTCCATTCTCATTTTTTCAGTTAGAATTCATTTAATATGCCTACTCCAAACAATAACAGAAGCCTCATGTGCCCAGGAAGAAGACAAGCAACACAGATCTGGTGAACAGTTAGGAATGTCTGCCCCAGCTGCGTATTTGAAAGATACTCCCAAGTGTCTGTGCTCTGAAATAGTTCTCCCACTGGTGCTTTAACGGGACAACTAGCAGGTCATTTAGCAGTATAAATCGTCTCCATTCCCCTGGTGTCATTTTTAAAGGCTGATACTTTCATGTAAACAAGTACAAGGAAGGCTAAACATCTGAGTACAAATGTGTTCATTAGGCTTTTCTAAGAGAAAGGATCCAGGAAGCAGTAGAGTTCTCAGCTTAGGGGAGGTGAAGAGAGCCTCACTCACCCATCTTTTGAGGAGTCGCTGTAACTAACCTTCTATCAACTCCGGTGGCTTTTGTATTTTCTAATGACATTTTGTCTGACTAATAACAAATGATTATTTCATGCAAATACGTTGTCTATATAAAATATTAAAATAAATAAAAATCACACATAATCCCACTACTGTAAGACTATTTTGGTCTTTTATCTAAGCATATATTAATATAGAGTACAAATAAAATTGGGATAATACAAAAATATAGTGTGTGATTTTTTTTTTTAACTTTACAAAATATCCTGAACATTTTCCATGGTGTGAATTTTAATGGCTGCATAACAATTTATCCATTAAACTTACCATATTGTTGCAGAGTGAGGTGATTTCAGCATTTTTTGGACTACACAGAAATAATGATGTCATTACTATTCTACTGCGTACATCTGTGACTGCACCTGTGATTCTCTCTTTATGACTAGTCCCAGAAGGACAGTCACAGGACCATAAGGTTTAAACCACTTAAGGCTCTTCATGTGCACAGTCATGTTGCTTTCCAGAAAAGCTGTACCAGTTTGTGCCGCCACCACCAGGTTATGAGACAATCTCACACCTAGAGGGGCTGCTGACCAGAATCACATGGGGATTTGACATGCACAAAATCCCAAGAACAAACAGCAACACTTTGCTTCCCTCATGAACCTAATCATCACTCTGAAAATTACCGGAGGACATCAAGGCATTGTACAGATCCATCCAAGAGATAAAGTGATTTGCCAGTATTTCGGGCAGACAACAATTCTATGATGGCGATCAGCTGGACCACATCGCCACAATAACAATGGTTTATTGAGTATAAAATAAGCAACTCAATGTTGTCTTATGCATATCATCTCTTTTCCCACTTTCACCAACCATGAAAGGTGGGGATTATATGGAAATAAGGAAAATGGGCTTGGAGAGATTAAATAATTTGTTTGAGTCATACAGTTTTTGACAGAACCATCTCTTTGCTTATTCTTTCAACAAACAGTTATTTGTTGAAAGCATAGTGCCTTCTATGTGTCAATAAATAGTTCATGTGCCTTCTGTTCTGAGCACTTAGGATGCAGGAGTGAGTTTTTAAAAATCCCATTTTTGCTCTTGTGGAACGTAAAATCAGTGGAATCAAACTCATAACTCCCTGATTCCTTTAATGGTAGTGCTGTCCTGCCTTCTGGATTGTGTGTGTGTATGTGTGTGTCTGTGTGTGTGTGTGTGTGTGTGTGTGTGTGTGTGTATTTTTTCCCCACTAGGACTGAAAAGGCTGCTTCCCAGTGAGTCATCTGTGGAAATACTCCTTTTGGAAAGACATACAGTGTGTGTTTGTACCCAGAGCCTCCCTTCGTGGCTGTGCTGGAGAGAGCCACATGCAAAAGGAAGCCAATTCAGTCAAAGCTGGTGACATTAATTTCAAAATATATATAGATGTAGATATATTTGTTGTGAATTATAGTTTGAGAAACTTGGGGAAAATGTTTTAAATTTCCTTTTTTAAAAAGAAACTGTTGCCTTCAGTCCAGCAAAGACCTCTCCACCTTCCCCTCACTATGTACACTTTTCTCTCGTGATGAATGGCTAGACATTATAGTGCTGTGCTAAAGGTTTGGGGTTTTAGGACAGGTTCAATGAATGACTCCAGCGAATGTCAAAGGGCTAGAGGTTCCTGACATTCTGCTGGCTGGTACATTAATCTGTGGTGACCTTTGCATTTCCTTTATTGCTGTTTAAACCCTTCACTATGATCAGAATGCAATAAACACGAAAAAAGGTTTTCTTAGCACAAAGCTGCCATAGATTTGTCAGTTGGTGAAGAGACACATGCCCTTTTGGGCCTCAGAGCTGTATTCCCTGATGAGCCTTTTCAGTTCTCTCAGGTGGTCTCATGACACAGGTGAGAGTCAAGATCAGTTGTAGATGAACAATGAATACTTTGCTATTAATATCAGTACTAGAAAAATATTGATATCTTATAATAACAATTAATGTGAGGATGAGGATGTTGAGGATTATGATTAGCTGATACATACAAGCCCTTTCTATGTTCCAGGCACTGTGTTAAATACCGCACGTGAACTTATGGATGCTAGTATTACCTCCATTGGCAGATGACCCAACTGTTTTAGAGAGAAATCACCCCCATTCCTATAATTAGGAAACGGCAGAGAATACATAGTCTATCGATCACAGAACTGGGAAACCTGAGTGTTTATATCAGCTTTGTAGATAATGTAGCCCATTGGCCTCAGTGTAAAGGTAAGGAGGTCGAGGTTGAGGAGCCTACAGGAATTGCCCATAGCTACACGGTAACTGCTGAACCCACCTTGTGTCTGGGTTTCCTGAGGTCTAGGCTGATGCTTTGACACCACAAGGGCCTTCATGTCCATACAGTCACTGGTATTTTCTGCCTAGTAGTATTTAGAGTAATCTATTGCAATGCTTATGCTCTTGGGCTCTCGAGTTAAGTAGAATATCTGGGTTGAACCCCTGTTGTGTAGCTTCAGGCAAATTGTTTAATCTCTCTAAATGTCATTGTTTGCCTCTGTGAAATGGGGACAACTATTGGCCTCAGAAGGCAGTTATAAGAATTAATAAAATAATGCATATACATTATTATCTTAGCCCTCCACCTTCCACATTATATTTGCTCATTAAATATTAGCTGGCAGTCCAATAGTAATAATCTAGAGTTTGGTAAGTAGAACTCCATCATGCAATGGGTCACTGTAACATTAATGCAGATATAAAAGATTAAATTATATTCATCAAAGCAGTTGAACCCAGCATAGTGCAGGTCTGATAAAATACAATGAGCTTATAAGGCAGGTATGAGTTATGCCTCCTACTGTAGCATTATATATTGAATTCACTCTATCTAATATCATCAGAGGTTACCCTCAAAGACAGGGGAATACTGTAACTGTAAATGGCAGCTGAGAAGCATAAAGACCACCATTCTAGGAAATAAATGTCAGTAGAAACCCAGGAGCCTTTTATTCATTAATTTGAATGAAACTTTTCCCAAGCAATGCTTTCAGGGATATGTTAGACATACAGTTGTCATGAAAAATGTTGGGAATGGTGCTTTAGAAAGAGATCCATGTATTCATAGGAAATTGCTGAGGAAATTTTTTAAGGTGAATCATGAGTTCTTATGCTTTCCCCTGTTAAGAAAGTCTTTCAGCATTTCCTTGAAAGTTGTCAGAGCTCTGGTGGAATGCACTAGAATGGTCACAGTGGTATGCAAATCAGATGTACAATATTGTCCACTCCACTAATATCTGTCCATACTACTGGTTGAAATCTCTTCTTCCCCGAAATCTTTTCTGTTCTAGCATATGCTATATCTTCAGGTTCAGAACAGTTATTAAACATTTAGAAATACCTCTCTAAGAATCAAAAAAGAACTATGGTACAAATATTTCATAGGAAAAATTTAAAAATAAAAGTGCTGGGAAATAAATAGTTCTTTGGGGATCATTTATGATATCTGTAACATCACATCTTTTAAGCATTGATGTATTTCACCAACTCTCACACTCAATCCTGGTGTTAAGGAGAACATAAGGTTGTGAGGGGCTTAAGCTGAAGATCTTGGGTTCTTACCACCAGAAATGCCATGGCATCCATGTTTTGTCCAACAAGTGTTCTTTCAGTTATTCTTTCTGACAAAGAAGAAGACTGACAGCTCTTTGAGTAGTCACACAGGTGGATTTTGGGCAGAACTACACAAAGAGAACAAAAGGCTGAAATTGGGCCCTTAAATCAGAGCAACGAAAGAGAGAGACTCACATTGCCACCCAAAAAAGTGTGAGAATCCATTCTCCTGGCAAGAACAGGCGGCAGGTACAGTAGCACTTCTTCGAGGGAGTTATCTTCTCAAGCTTGCCTTTGTTACAAATCATACTTCAGGTGAGTTGTGTACAAGCTCGTAAGCAAAGTCCAGCAAGCATGCTGGACACTCAGAAAAATGTGCAGCAATAAGCCATGAGATACACCAAAAAGGAACAGCTGAATTGAACAAGGCTAGAAAAACAGGCTTTCAGGTGTAGCAGTCTTTAGGGCTATTTATCAACAAGTGCTCTCCACTTCTGAATACATGAGAAGATTGCATTTTCTGGGTATTTTGAAATGGTGGCCTAGGACCCTGTGACAAACTCTGCTCAGTGAGTAAAAAGCAGAATTGATACACCTCATTTTTGGGCTGCAGCATTTGACTACTTATGCCAGGCATGCCAGAGCTCTCTTTTCTCTCTGGCACCACAATCAAGTGTGAGATGGTGGCTGCCCCATCAGCAGGTGACTGCAATGAGCGAAGCTCCACTGTTGATCAAGGGTGAACATAGAGCATGAATGAGAAACATATGTTAACACTTGCAGCCACTGGACAGAATAAATCATATTCTGGCTGATAAACCAGGTCAGGACAGAAAAGGCATTCTTCCCTTGTCCATAATGGCTAAGTATATAGTGAGGAGATATTAGAAATTTATCTGAGAACTTAACAGTATATGTTATATATGCATATATTTGTTTATACATAAATGGGCTTAATAATAAACTATGCAGTTCTTACTTTGAGTATCAATCCAACTGTTCGTTAATTATTTTGCTGTTTCATAAAATCATTACTTAAAATTATTTTCAAATTACCATTATGTGTCATACATAATACCACATAGGCTTTGTCCAATTATTATAGCCAAGATTCTGGTGTCTGGAGTGGCCCCAAATCAGATAAGATATTTTACAGTAGGATCCTTTGACAAGTCATGCTTTTGTCTGGTTGTGTTACATGCTACAGATGTGCTATGACTGTTAGTATATATTTAACATTTGGCAAAGACTGTTCTTTACTTTCTGAAGTAAATTTCCAAGATGCAACCTGATAACAAGCTGATTTATTTTATAATTATTTTGTTGTAAAGCCACACTTGTTATCTTTTGAGATTTTCTTTTGTGTTTCCCATTAATTAGTTGATTCAATTGTTAAAACGAAACACACCACCATCTCTAGCAATGATAACTTTCACAAGACAGATGAAGTTAACACTTGGACACAATAAAGATGATGGAGAGAGTGGTTTATCCTTAGAGACCTGCAGTTGCAAAGAATTGCTCTGTTTATATATTATTCCATTCTGTTAATATGTAATCCAATAGGGAAAGCATAGGTTCTTTTCAATTAAATTTCTACTCCCCCATTTCCCCTCTCTTGAAACTGGGGTTTCCCTGAAAAGTCACTCTTAGTAGCATGACAATTTAAAGATGGCCTGGCATTCTACAATTGTAGGAGAATTTTCAAAATTTAAATGATGCAATTTCATAACCTGTGCTGCTGATATCATTAGATTCTACTTGTGGACTTCTGTAGAGGGTTAGAAATCGTGATTCTCATTTGATTTTTAGAAAAGGGTTTTGGAGTAATGCATGTATAGGACAAAAGTCCTCTATTAAGGGACAAAAGTCCACAGCCAGTCGGCAAAAGCCCATCTAATCAATTCTAATCACTGTTTAGGGATGGGATTATGTACTTTGACTGTTTAACATACTGACTGTTGTTGAAAGATGTTGAAAGAATAGCTGTAGGGAAAAATGTGAAAAAATGTTTGCTAAGGCCAAGCTGTTTGTTGGTGAAAACTTTAGAGACAATTATTCTAAGAATGTAACATTTGCTTAAATAATTTAAGGAGAGGTTATATTTTGGATTAGATAATGATTGCAGTCTGATCAATTTAGCTTTCATTAATTGTTCTTTGGAATGTTAATTTAAATGATTTTACTAGTTTCCATTGTTTAAGCTATAGTTAGCCATGGATAACTTTTGTCACATTGCCCATGCCTTTGTGTCCTTTTGAAATGATTGAATCAACTGATTTTTCCTGTGAAACTTCCTTGTCTTGACAATAAAAAACATAAGCTAACTTTGAGTCAGGGCTATCCTCAGTTTTCTCCTTCTAACAGAGGAGTTGCTGAGCTGCAGTCCCTTCCGGCTTCTCATTGCATTCATGTTGCTCTGAGTAATCTTTTTTTCATCTCCTTTACACAGTGAGAAGTGTAACAGACTTCTCTGCTCCCTTTAAAGTTGGTAAATACTTAGAGGGCAGGAGCCAAGCTTTACAGAATCCAGCAGTGCTTACAACAAGAAGTATCAAAAATATTTATCCTGAATGGATAAATATTTATTCAGTTCTCAGCCTTTAAGAAATTAGAAGATGCCTGCTTCATAGATTACAGGACACCTGCTGAGTGATGCTATCAACTTATTTTTCTTAAGCCATTTTCTTAAGTTATTTTTAATAACACTGCTTTTGCTATAGAAGCTTTGTCTGAAGCCAGCGAGTTAGTCTCATCTGCTGTAGATGTCTGATCCTTTGCCATGTGTGACCTCCCCACGTGGAAGTTACCCTTTCATTAAAACACTTTGCAAGCCATTAAAAAAAAAATAGAAAATAAACTTTCTCTGTTAATATTCTTGAAAACTTGTGCCTAAGTTTTCAAAACTCCATGAATTTCAAGACAGTTTTTTCTCATGTAAATTCCCAACCCCATGACTGCCTATCATGAATATGATCACAAATATTATGGGGAGACCACTAAAGTCAAGGGAAAAAAAACAGAAAACAAAACAAAAAAATTACTTCTTATTTCAGCACAAAAAACCTTAATGCAGTCATAATTGGGCTATAAAAAGCTCATTTGAAAATAATAGACTTAGCCTTTCAGTTTTCAGAGTATAAAAGCTGATCACTAAGAACTAGAACTAGCTTTAAATTTCTATTCTAATATTCCTAGGTGTTTGAACCCAGAGCAAGTCATTTATTCTTTCTTTGCCTAAATTTCTCATCTATAAAATGACATCTAAGAAATACTGATAGCACAGGTAAATAAAACAAATAAAAATTGAAATAGGCAATGTGTGACAAGAAAAAATTTTTAAAAATGGATATAATCAACATGTTGTGTATTTTGCTGCTTCTAAAATCTGCATTAACTACCTCCTGTATTCCCTGAACATATTCCTAGGGTCAAAGTAGTTAAATATGAATTGCAGATTGAAAAAAAAAAATGGTGGGAAAAGACTTCCCTAGATGTTATCATTGAAAAAGTGATGAGAGCTGGTTGGTAATCAAGATTCAACTGAAATGCCTGAGTGTGAGAATATAGGTACATTCTGAGCCTCACAAAGTCTCAAGGTCACCCTGCACGAAGAAGAAATTCAAGGTGCAAGGCAAAGGTTCTTCCCACCTCCAGTTCTGCTTTCTGACTATATTGAAGAAGGAAATTACATGAGATTTACAGCCAAAAAAAAAAGGGGGGGGGGGCTTAAGCTGCACCTCTACTAGTAACAAAAAAATCATTGAAATGTTCTGAGCCTCTGGGTCTCAGTCTATGAAAATGTTGAAAATAGTTCTTAGAGTAAAGAAATAAGAACCATTTGACATGTTGTAAATAAACACGCTAGCACAATACTAGGTCCTCTACAAATTTGGTTTCTTTAACATTCTCTCTTTAACTCACTTAAGATGATTCAGCAAAAAGTGGTTGTCCAAATTTTGCAGAAGAAAGGCTTCCTGGATTAAATAAAGAATAAAGGTTCAGAACTTGGGATTGGGCCCAAGTCCTGAACCTTTATTGGAATGTATATAGGATTATTTGATTTAGAGAGCCTTTAAAAAGATTTTCCCAACCTTGGGCAAAAAGAGGGTTCATTTAGCCAGGTTCATTTTGTCAATTAGGAGACGGTTAAGTTCTGCAGGCACCCAAAACCATTTTGGGGGAAAAGCCAGCAGTGCCTGGGAGAAGACCTGTGCATTAGTTTTCTATTGCTATGTGACAAATTGCCATAAACTTAGGGACTTAGAACATACAAATTTATTGTCTCATGCTTCTGTGGGACAAGAGTCTGTCATGGCTTGTCCGTGTCCTCTGCTCAGGCTGTCACCCTCACAGTAACTGGTGTGGTTCTCACTTTGGCTTGGCAAAAAAACAAACAAACAAACAAAAAAACCCTGCTCTTCCAAGTTCATTCCGGTTGTAGGCAGAATTCAGTTCCTGTAGGACGGAGGTCCCTGTTACTTTGCTGGCTATTCAATGGGGGCTTTACTCATCTTTATCCTCCTGTAGTTCTTTCCATCTTCAAACCAGCGAAGCATGTGTGTGGTGAGTCCTTCTCACACTCTGATCCTCTGTGACTTCTACTTCTGTAAAGGGCCCATGAAGATAGTCTCTGTATCTTAAGGTCACCTGATCTGGGACTTTGCTTCTATCTGTGACATCTGTTCACAGCAGTACCTTGATTAGTGTTTGATTGATTAACCAGGAGACACTAATCTTGGGTGGCCATCTTTAGATGTCTACCGAGTATGGCCTGCGTCTTCTCAGTATGGGTTAACTCTGGTTTTCACAGTTTAACAGTCTTTTCTACAGTTATATTAGCAAGTATATCCACCACAACTATACTACTTAGGGCCCTAATTTAACTAGATTTGAAAGGATTATATCCTGTCAAAGCTGTAGACTTAGCTGTGTAAAGAACATTTATGGTGGCAAAATTGAATATCCTTTTTATGAATGCAAAGAATAGTATTCTATATGTTGAAGTGTGCGCCGTCCTAATTTATTTCTGTTCTATACCATCCAGGTTATTGTGTATATTTTATTACTTGATTAGATAACTTTCAAATTGGCATGACAGCCCAAAGATACTAAAAAACAAAACGAAACACAACAACAAAAAACTGAATAAAAAAATTCCACTTAAAAGAAACATGCAATGTTTCAATCAGAAAGAATAAAATACTGAGATGATGGTATACATATACATGCACATATCCATGGTCACCTGAAGATTTTTTTCCCTCTGGAACTTTTTTTTAAAAAAACATTATTTTTTATTTTTATTTTTTAAAGGTAATTTTTAAATTTTGACATTTACTTCTACATATTTGGTTGTACAGTGTGTTGTTTCAGTACATGCATATACTATACTATGAATCACTTAGGGTAGCTAGCATAGTTTTGTACCTGTTATTCCACCACTTCTCCTGCCCTGCCTCCTCTGGAACTTTGAAACAATCTCTTTTTTCTCAATCTGATTTTGCTCACGCACCAAATTGGCGAGATTCTGGCCCCTGATGACTTCACCGTGCTATTGTCTCTGGACTTCTTACATGACGATACACAATTTCCTCGGCGCGTAAGCCATCTTTTATTGATTGATTTTCTTTTACTTATAGTCTAAAGCATCTTAACATAAACAACAAACATCTTGTCACTGTGTCACAATCTCTCTACAAAGTGGGAAAATGAGTTCACTTTATAGTTTGCTGATGAGTGTGGTGAAAGTCTGCTAGATAAAGAAGTCTAGTCTGCGGGTTACAGCGGTCGGTGCACATACTTAGGTGATTTGATTTGTCTAGGTCCAGATTTTTATAAAACCTGTTCTAAATTATATCCAAAGAAACTTTGAGGGAGCGTAGGGGTAGGTGATGAATAAACCTTACTTGTACTCATCACCCCTGGCCCACTGGGCACTGAGCCAGGTAGTGTAGGAGACACGTGTTCTCATTAAATCCTCATAACATAGTAGAGGAGGTGGATATTTTCTCACATGATATGTAAGAAATGAGCTCAGAGAAGGTTAAGGGACTTTTCCAAGGTCAGATAGATTTTAAGTAGTGGGACTGGGATTTGAACCTGAGTTTGACTACAACGCCTCCTTATAAACTTCCTCCATGAACAACAAGTGCAACCACAGAAAAGAAAAATAAACTAAGGGGGAAACTTTATCCCAATGTCTTTCAACCCTATCAATTCACTAAACCAAAAATCATGGGTCATTTATTCAACGATATTAATATACCAAGCCCTAATGGTAAACCCACAAGTGAGGAGACAGAGGACAACACCCAAGTTCCCAGGTCATTGTCCATGAGGAAGGTGTAGGACATGTCAGCTCTGGCTCTGAGCACACTTTATTATGTGTTCCTTTACCTCCCCTTTCTCATTACCAATCGTGAACTGCAGTTTCCAGGAGCAGCCTTGATTCTCTGAAGCTTGGCTGTATATCAAAGGAATGTTTTTCTGCTTAAAGTTCTATTTGTTGCAAGTACTTGAGCAGTCCCTACCTTTCTCTGCTTTCTCCTCGTGGTTCTTCAGGAGGCTCTTCTCTGAAGGGGACGATTAGCAAGGGTCACAAAAGCTACCTGGAAGGAAAGCCACGCCTAGGACCACAATGCTGCAGGCTCCTGGGTGGGACACTAATACCTCCCTTTCCTTCCCACTCTGGGGCAGGATGGCCCAGGAGAGCTGAGGTTGGTTACTCTCAGCAAGCTGTGGCAGAACACTCCAAAGGCTCTCTGCAGCTCAGATGGTGCACAGGATGAGCTGGCCTGGAACATTCTCCATGTTTTATTTTAATATTGAGGCACATGGGGGCAGTAGTGTCTTCCATGACAGCTTGAAATGGATTTTTAGTTCTGTTCTTCAGAGATGGTTCTTTCTCTAAGGTCTGAGTAAATTTTGTCCAAGAAAGCTATTTTCTTTTTATGAAAGGTGACAGTGAACCTCGGTCTCACATTAGACATCCAGAAAACTTAACTGTTTCAGGGAATGGGGCTCAGAAACTATTAATTCTTCCATTCTAAGTATTACATTTGGAGTAAGTCAGCCTAAATTCACAATCACTTTTTTGGCAAGTGAGCCACCCTTAATTTGTTACCAAAAATGTGTAGCTCTAAGGAAACAAGTAAACATGAAAGAGGACACAAAACAAATTCCAAAGCTGGAGTCTGAAAACCTTATAAAATAAAGTGTGTCTGGACTGTGGAGTCAGGCTGATTTGCTATTTTATGGGGAAGCATTTTAAACTTTTAAAATGGGAATAATGACACTACCTGTCTTGAGGTTATTATGAGGCTTAAATAAAGATAATTCATGTGCAATATTTAGCACAGTGCCTGGCATGTATAAACACCCACTGCACACGACTTGTGATGGGCATCATTTCAGCAATGATTGTGATGATTATGAACCTGTTAGCTTTTGTCATTTTTTTCATATAGTGTAGGATATTTTAGTTATCTTTTTTACATACCATCTGCTGATTTTCATCTCAGAGAGTTTTTAGAGTCCCAAACCAATTTTCAATATTCTTTGTTTTTGCTCTAAATTGTAACTTTTGGAATTGATAGTCCCTGGCTTAAAATCCACTCATATCACTAACTCTAGCTGCGGGACTTTGAATAAATTACTTAACTTCTTTGAATCTGGGTTTTCTCATCACTTGTTTATTCATCACACATTTTTGAAAACATATTATATTTCAGAGAGTGTAATCAGAGATGGAGATAAAACAATCAACAAGACAATGAGGTCCCTGATGTGGGGTTTGGTATCTATCAGAGAAGACTCACTTAAAACAAAAATCTGCACAGATAACCATTCAGTTACAGTTGAGATAAGGGCTACAAAGTGTGCAAGACCTAATCTAACTCAGGAAGGGCTACAAGGGAAGACTTCCCTGAGGAAGTGACATTTAAGCAGAGACCTGAAGGATGAGTTGAAGTTAGTAAGAGATGGAGCTGGGGGAGAGGCCAAGCATGTACCAAACAAAACCTGTGATGTGATCAAGGACTAAAGAGATGTCAAAGATACCTGGAGTATGATGGTATGAGACAAGGTTAGTATATTCAAGGTCTGCAGGCTATGCTAAGGATGAAGGTCTTTGCCATTTGTAAGATACGTACAATAACATGTTTTACAGCGCTCTGGAGAGAATTAAGTAATAATTTATATAAAATGCACAACAAAAATTCTGATCATATTCTAAACAATCAATATCCTTCTCTTTCCTTTTTATCTTACTAGAGCTGAAGTTCTAACTCTGGTATAGTATTTATCGACAAATAAATATTTAGTATCTACTTTGTACCACACTCTCTGCTATAAACTGAACAAACAGGGAGAACACAGACATGGTTTTGCCCTTGTGGAGTCTTTTCACGGATCATCTATTATGCTTTCTGTGCATATTAATTTATTTCATCTAAACAAAAGTTTCAACATATCTGGGAAATTAAAGTCTCTTGCTCCCATTTCCTAAAATTAAAAATAAAAAAGAAAAGCACACAGAATAAACTCAAATTGTCATGGATTACCATGTATATAACTCAGGACTATTAATTTGTATGTAGGAGTTACTTCTGAATCTTCCTTTACTTTTGCTAATGATTAATAATAATGATAATTATCATTTTTACTATATGAACTTGCACACGGTGCAGGTGATCAGGATAGGTCTCTACACTACTGAAAGTGCTAATAAGGCCTTTAATGACATTATTTTTGGAGCTAAGCATCCTTCTGCAGTGCTGGAAGCCTAGCCAGTTGCTAGATGTAGCTAATGCCAGTATGGATTTGTTTACCCTGAAAACTAAGGTACTCTAATTCTTATTTCTCTTTGTTTACCTGCCTTATTATATTAAATATTACCTACATATTTATTCATTTAATATACAAAAATCTTGACTTCTCAAAAATTTTCAGAAGCTCCAGCCATACTAAAAAAAAAAGAATCATCAAATCACAAAAAATTCTGCTACATTCTCTTTTCATTTACCTCTGCTCATTTTTCATTTTTAGAATTTTTGGCTATTCAAGACATTTATTTGCAAATATGGTGAAGATATTATTTCAATCAGCAAGAATCCTCTTCAAAATTCACATTATATGAGTTTACAATAACAACTCATTCTCTCTAGTGAGGCATAAAGTTAAAAGCTTTATGTATTTGCCACATAATGAAGAAAAAACAATGTATACTTTTTTTCTCAGTATCTCACAGATACTTTCTTTTTCTGCTTCACCAGTTGTTAACCTTAGTGCTTCTCAGAAAGAGATTAGAATTTGGATTTAAATCATGATAGCTTTTTCTTCTGTCTCTTATTATCCTCAGAGTTGAAAAGTCTGGGGTGGTTAGGTCCTTGTACAACTTCTCAAAATATTACAAACATCTTTTGCTTTTCTATAGCCAACATACCTAGTGAGATAAGGAAATATTCCTTCAGTAATTACAATTTTCAGCTGAAAATGGATAATGTTTATCAGTGAATTGGAATGACTATTTTATCTATTGATTCTAACTACTCTTTATTTCTCACACTAACATAGTTCTTCTTTAAGAATGATTTCCTTAATTCTATCGTTAAAAAATGATTTTTTGCATCTTACAAGTCTTTTATTTTTGCATTTTTTTCCATTTTATGCCACCATCAGGGACTGTTCATTTTATGATACATCTGTTTCAGCAGAACAAAGCTCATCAGTTCAGAATCAATATTAAAACAGATATTATTATAGATTATAAATTAATAAGAGCACAGTTATTACACATATTACTGTTTCTTCATTTTGTAATCATTATAGAGTAATTATGAATGAATGGAAGCATCACTACTTAAGATCAAAATACAGGCAAAGAAATAAGTCTCCTTTGGGGGAATATGGTATACTATAAACTGAAAGTTTGTGTACCCACCTAATTCATATGTGGGGACCTAATCTCCAATGTTATGGCATTAAGAGATAGGAGTCCTTGGGAGGTGATTAGGCCATGAGGGCTCCACTCTCATGAATGGGATTAGTGCCCTTATAAAAGAGGCCCCAGAGGGCTTCCTCCCCTCCTCCACCATGTGAAGACACAGTGAAAATATGGCCTTCTAAGAACCAGGAAGCAGGTCCTCACCAGTCAGTGAATCTGCCTGCACTTTGATCTGGGACTTCCCAGCCAATGACAAGACATATTAGAAACCCACAATGTACATCCTAGTTGAGCAGGAAATGGTCTTTTTTATTTTTGCATTGTTCATAAGGGAACAGGAGGGAAACTTACTCTATTGGATTGAATTATGTCTCACCAAAACTCATTGAAGCTTGTATTGTGTCCCCCAAATTTTATGTATTTGAAACTTAGCCCCCACTGTGATTGTTAAAAGAAAAGGAAATCCTATTATGGTAATTGAAAGGTGGGGCCTTGAAGAGGTGATTGGATTGTAGGACCATACTGTAGTGAATGGATTAAACATGGTGGTCAGGGGCATGGTTCTGAGGGCTTGAAAAGAAGAGGAGAGTCTGTCTCTCTTTCTCTGCTCTCTTTGCTTCGACCATCTTTCAATGTGAGACCCCAGGGTCACTGTTGCCACCACCAGATGGACTTTGATCTTCCCAGCCTCAGAAACTGTAAGCAAATAAACTTTTTTTTCTTTCTAAATTACCCAGTTCTAGGTACCTTGTTATAAGTAACAGAAACGGACTAATACTCTTACCGAGGTAAGTCTGTTGATGGTGATGATTTTCTTCTTTTATAACTCATCTCTATGCCTTTTTTCTTCAACCTACAAATCAGGTCTGGTTTGTAAAGTCAATGAGTAGAATTTAGTGGGATTGAGGGCTCAAGACAGTTGAACGGAGAGAAAGTTGTGGTAAGAAAAGTGAGAATATAATTTAAGATAGCAGGATTTAAGCAGTTTCAGGTAAGAATGAGGTCCATGTAATGTCCATCAGAGTGAAAAGTGGAATGGAAAAGAAAATAACGGCATTTAAAAAGTCAAGAAACACTGAAGCTCAGGTAGGTGGCTGTTAGGTAGGTTAGCTTCATGGATGTTACTGTCAGGCCAGTGAACAAAGATGTTTAAGGCAGAGATCAAAGACTTGAATGAGTATGAGACAGTGACTCTGGAGGTGATAGCACGAGATACACTATTTCTGGCTATCTGTGGCTCAGCTCTGCTCGATAATCTTCTTTGCTTTAGGAAGTGCCAGTCTCCTATTTCACTTCATACTGGTGGAGCCCTCAGTCCCAGTACCCATCATTTACCCTGGCCACAGGGCCAGGGCAATGATGTAGGCTTGTTCAGGAAAAATCTTCATCCCCCAGTCCACAGTAATTGGCTCAGGTATGTCATGCGACCAATGCCAGATCCTTCCTTGCTGGCGCTACCAGGGCTGGGAAAGGGAGAGTGGGAGAGAGAGCACCATGATGCTATATTGCTGGAGGCCTGATCCAGCTGTGCCTGATGCTGTAGGTATTACTATTTCTTCCAGGTATGTGAGCCAATAAACCTTCAAAATTTTAACTTAAGATACTTTGAATTGGGTTTTCTTTACATGTGCTCCAGAATATCCTAATGTTTAGCAGGATATCATTTTCTTGCTCTTTGTTCTTTACAAGAGGGCTACAAAGGAATAAATGTAGTTTTCTATTTCTCTTGTTTGTGTGTTTTGGTTCTTTGGGAGATAACAACCAGGTAATTGAGGGAGAGGTTCTATTTTTCTCAGTTATTGTTTCAATCTCTGACCTCAGGCACAAGAAAGGATATATTAGTTTATTTTATGAACTTTATCTTCAAATCCAGAAGGGTGTGAGCTTTAGAGCATTATTTCAAAGACCAGCAGGAAGCTGAAATGGTGCAAAAAAAAAAAAAAAAAATTAATCTGCGAGAACATTTGAAATTTCAAGACAATGTAATTTCACAGTTGTTCTTACTCATTCAAATCAAATCTATCCACCAAATCTCTATTAAAGCCCTCCTGTAAGCCAGGCACAAATAAATGAATGTGATGAACAATTTGAATTGACTTCCAGTTGCAACCTAACAATTAAGCTACATGATGAATTTCTTTGAGAAGTGAAAGTTGGTAGAAAAATGAACTAGGGGACCTATCTGTGCCATTAATTAGGCATACAGGAATATAATGTTTCAATATGGATAAACAAAGGCTTATATAAAAGTAAGATTCTATATAACAGAAACTCAGATACTTCCTAATTCCTTATATTTATCTGCTAATTAAGAGTCTGAGGGCTATGATTTGGAAACCACAAAGGATTCATTTTATCAACACTTTTTTTTGGAGCACCTGCCATATATGTGGCACCGGGCTGGGCACTGAGAATATGATGGTGAACAACGCAGGCCCAGTTCCTGCCCCCTCCTCCTCAGGGCACATCAGGGGACTCTGAGGCTTCACGGGGTTTATCCAATTTACTCTTCATGCTTAGGAGGTGATAAAAACCTGCATTCAAACACCAGTGTCCTAAGTAGTCCAAGGTTGTCTCTACTAAATGGGCTCATTATTATTCTTTTTGTCACTTGAGTAGAATTTTTATTTCCTGTCCAGTTTGATGTTCAAATAACTGATAATTAATCCCAGACATCAGTTTGGTTGAGTTGGAAAGGCTCATCATGTTCAAGTGCCTCATTTTTAGTATGGGGAAACTGAGTCAAGAAATGTTAATGATCTGCTTTAGATCATAACTTGACGAAGCAAGAAGAGAACCCACTTTTCACTCTCAGCCCGGTGTTTGTTTGACTAAACCAAGCTGTGAAAGAGAAATGAGTGAAGAAATAAGAGGTTACCAGGCTTAAGAGCTTCTTTCCTTTCTTTTAAGACAACTTTGTCAGAATGGGGCATACTATTCTTTATGTCTGTCATTACTACACTGCCAGAGTAGCCAAATTTAGAACAACATATTCTACAAGATTAGGACTCTAACTCTAGAAATACTTTTAATTATTAAAGAAAAAAAAATTTCTCCTTCCTTTTCTTTCTTCCTTCCTTCCTCTGTCTTTCATTTTTTTCCTATGTTTTGCTTTTCTTCCTTTTATTCTTTCATTACAAAAACATCTTATATTCTACACAAATTAGTTGAACATCTAGGGTGTGTTTGCTGGGCACAAGAGATATAAAAATGTATAAGGCACATTCTTTACTCTCAATGGACAGGAAAGATACATGAATAAATCATTATAAAACAGTGTGACATATTATAGACCACTGCAGAAGGAATGTTGACTTCTGACTGGAGGTCGGTTTACGAGCTGGAAAACTGGTAAGGATTTGTAGGAAAAAATGCCTAAAGGTTTGTTGGGAATTTACCAGATTTTGAATAAGGGAATGGCATTCCAGGATAAAGAACCACCACCTGAAAAGCAAATAGGATTTTCTGCAAGTCCTCCCCTTCCCATTCCCAGAACTTGAGGTTACACGTCATTAGGGTTACATGGTAGAGAGAAAACACTGTAGAACTATTCTCGTGTCATCTGTTTCTCAACTGTAAGCGGGGCTAATGATGCATCCACATCAAGAGAGGATTAGGTTTGGGGGAGAGGCAGAAGTTAGGCAAGGAGATGGCAAGGCAAGGATCAGTTTAGGAGGTTGGAGATGTAGGTAGGACCAACTCCTAACCGTGTTAATACACGCCTCGTCCTCTACAGCTCCATGGCTAGCACTTCCCTCCTTTTCTTTCTTTTCTTCTTCTTTCTTTCCTCCTTCCTTCCATCCTTCTATCCTTCATTCGTTCTTTCCCTCCTCTTCCCTCCCCCCCACTTCTCTGCTGCATGCTTCTTTGACCACTCTCTCTACTGCATGCGTTTTTGACCACTACTGCCAGTCCTGGGAATGGATTTATGACCCACTGGCTTCTCAAACAGCTCTGCGGAAATCACTTAGGGAACTGGCATTAATGCTCCCAGATGGTGAAGGAGCACCGTCCAAAGCCAATGATCTGGGATGATGGGTGCCAATATATCTGGCAATTCGCTCAGATGATTGTAAGTTTATTTGACAACAGAAATGATTCTCAAGATACTCTGGCTCTAAGTTGAGTGAGACAATTTCAGAACACAATGAGGATAATATATTTTACATTTATTTAATGTGTCTTTAGAAGAGTTAGATAAAAATACCAAGACTGGCTATTTTTTCAAAGAAAAGCACAAAAAGGATAGGATGTAATTAGCAATTTTTAATTTTCTTCATTATGGTCTTCTATATTTTCCCATATTTCTATAACAAGCATGAAATAATTTTGTGTTAGAAACAGATAAAACTTTATTATAAAAAGAAGAAAATCATTACCACCTTCAACAAACTTACCTTGGTAAGTTTCCATCCTGTTCCCTTATGAACGTTGCAAAAAAAAAAAAAAAGACCATTTCTTGCTCACCTAGAATGTACACTGTGGGTTTCTAATATGTCTTGTCATTGGCAACTTCTTGCAAGTGTTTTTTCAGACTCTGGGGATACAGTGGATGGGTTGAGAGAAGAGGTATCATTTGTTGGAGAAAAAACACTATTGGACTAGAAATCAGGGGAACTAGATTGAAGTTTTTAAAAATCTTTCTATTATCTATTATATGGCCTTGAACAATTCCCTTACTATCATAGTGTCTGTTTTGTCAAGATTAAGGTGGGTCTAATAAAATATCCACTATCTGCCAGACAGGGTGACTGAAAAGAAGTAGAAATATTTTGTAAGCTGTAAGATGCTATATCCATGTATGCTGTTTTTAAGTGCAGTTATTCAGTCATAAATACTGCTTAGAGACTCAGTGTGAGGGGCTTTGATCTAGAGACCTACTTACTTTGCAGTTGGCAAAGGGGCCCTTTTGAAATGTTGATGCATAGGCGGGCAGTTTATATACATGTAACTGGAAATGGTCACACTATAACATCTAACCTTCCCCACCTTTTACATCTGGAAAGGTAGTTTTCATGTTTCATCATAATAATGGCATTTACATCTATAAATTCCCTTTCAAATGCCTACATATCCCAACCAATTTGCTACCAGCAATTTATTTTTCAGACAGTTTTATTCAGATGAAAATAGTCTATTTGAGCACTTTGGAGTCGCTGTCTGAGAATGCAATATAAGAGTCTTATGTGCTGTCCTATATTTTTGATGCTTTTTAAAGATTTCCTTTTAAGCCTACAATTTAATTTTCTTTTTAGAATATTTTTTCCCTGCTCTTGTCATATTGATTTTATTTTGCAGCACTATTAAAGAAGTGCTCAATGAAAAACCTTTTTAGAATGAAGCTAGATAAGTATGCATCTTTATGTAGAGGCATATTTTTAAGTGCATTAACATTTAGTGTAAGACTATTACGTAATGATTAATTTGGTACCCAAATTTTAATTCCTGTTGAATCATTGCTCATTGTTCACAATTTTAAACACATTTTATTGATTTTCGAGCATTTAGGGTCATTAGTAGTTCAGTGAATGCTAGCCATAATTCACCTTTAAGGTTATAATGTTCAGATTGTTTAAAAATCATTTACTTTTGGTTTCTAGCATAATTTGTTTTTAATGGAAATTTTTTACTCAGGATATTTTTTTTTCTTTTAAAAGAAACCATGTCTTCATTATGAGATAATTTGTCTAATAATTTGTCCAATTACATTTTCTTACTTAAGAAGATTTAAAATTTAATGTCTGGCTATATCTTAAAGTGGACTATTCCATAAAGTGGTAGTTCGCCCCCACCCCCATTTAAAAGGATTTTCCTATAGAATTCCTTCTACAGTAAGTTATTCTCCCTTCCCTTAAATACTTTTATTCTATATTGTGTTAGCTCATTTACTTGTATGTTCAGCTCACTAGATTATAAACACTGTGAGGAAAGGAACTTTTTGACATGTCATGTTCACTACTGTATTTCTGCATTTAGCATAGTGCCTAACAAGTACCAGGCTAGTAAATATTTTGAATGAATTAATCAAGAAACCATAAATTACAAGGGACCAGGGAACAGATGTGCATATAAATCATGAGGATATAATCCAAATGATAATGAAAATGTTATGTTAAAAGTAAAATCCTAAAGTACATCGGAGGAAATATTTAAAAATTTTATCCAGGACATATTGTGATTGCTGTTTTTCTATTTAATGAGAAATGCCTTGGATCCTGATCAGCAAACTACTCTTCCCACTAAAAGGAGCAGAATGGAACCCGGGTTATCACAGCAGTGCACGGTGGAAGATGAGCAGAGAACACGCAGGGCTCAGGTCCTCTGAGGGAGATTCCACTGGGGGACAATAGATAGAAAAGCCAGTCCCAGCACAGTAGAACAGAAAGGAATTCAGCATTTCATAGAGGATATTGAAAGACAGAAAAGACTCCAAACAATGAAATTATAAATGGTCTGTGCTACAGAGAACATTGAATGAGTGCATAAAGAATATAAATCTTCTGCAAATAGTAATAAGGCTCTGAGAGGAGGAGGAGGAGGAGGAGGAGGAGGAGAAGAAGAAGAAGAAGGAATAGCCCAGAGTAATTATCAACAAGAGGGGAAAAAAATCCTGAAGATAATTCAGTAAGCAGTTGGTGAATTCAGAGAAAACTAAAATGGAAATATATATATTCTCAACTATACAAAATAAGGAATTACTAAGGGATTAAACTATGTGCATTCAGCCCTTCTCAAAAAATTTCATACTAAATTTTCAGCATAAACAATCAATCAATCAAAGAAAAATGACTTCCACATGTGTTATTATAGTTTTCCACCTGGACTATGTAGGTAGATTCTGCCTGTCTATAGTAGCTGCGAAGGTATTGCCCAGAGTGGAAAAAGAAAAAAAAAAAAGAAAAGAAAAGAAAAAGAAAAAAAGGAGGATAGTGCCTAACAAGTAACAGTAAGTATTCTGAATTAATTAATGAAGGAACTGTAAACTGCAAGAGACCGGGGAAGAGATGTGCATATAAATACATGAAGATATAATCCAAATGATAACGCAAATCTAATATGTAAAATCCTGAAGTACATCAGACGAAATATTTAAAAATATTATCCAGGACATATTGTGATTGCTGTTTTTCTATTTAATGAGAAATACCTTGTATCCCAATCAGCAAACTACTCTTTCTACCAAAAGGAACAGAATGTAGCCCAGACTCTTACTGTGGTGCATGAATTCTGTTGGTCATCAGCTATTGAATCATCGTGACAAGAGGAACCTAGTTTATGGGAAGAGAGAATAGAAACAAGAAGATCTTATTAGTTATGTGGTCCTGGGCAGGTAATTTTATTGTATCCTTTGTGAAATGGGGGATCAGTAACTACTCAGAGTATGACTGTGAAAATTAAGTGGATATAGATCTGTTAAAATACATGGGAAGCCCTTAGCACTAGATAGGGTAGCAATTCTTGAGACTTTTTTTTCATTAGTACCGGTTAACTATGTCCTAGTTTCCATTCTAATTTCTCTGTTTACTCATTTCCCATTGTTATCACAATAATGTACTTTTTTTCTGAGTCACAGATTTAGTGTTCTTGACCTAGTGACTCAAGCCAGCATGTCTAATTTTTTAAATTTGAAGTCTCTGTAAAGTTTTACCTTGATTCTGTCTTTTGGGGTTGTTTTCAACTCAGCAGGCCAGTTTCATAATATTTGCCAATTGATTATTACATCATTATCTACCATTTCTAAAATGTCTTATTTTATAACTCTAAACTTCTTTAGGAAAAATCAAAACAATACTATTATTTTAAAAGTTAAATGAGATAGCAGGACTAAAGCATTTGTCACAGTGCTTGTCTATAACAAGTGTCCAATAAATCTTAGCTCTTTTTCATGGTTTACTATTTCCACTGATAAGGCTCTTCTTTTAATTTTTTGCAAGATGATTCACAAACGGATACAGGTCCAACATTATGGAAGAAAATTATATCAGCCTTTTAACTACTTCCCTGTAAATAAATAATGGCATTGTAAACATAAATAAATGTGTATAATTGATCCTTTGAATTACACATGCATTATTAAAATCTACAATGTTGGTATAATAATAGCACCTACATCATTGAGTTGTGAGAATTAAATGAGCAAAATGCACGTAAGGAGCTTAAAAGAAATAGAAATATGCATCAGGTGTTTTTCCCCTTTGATCTTAAGGTATACTTCTCTAGAGGATAAAATTTACCTGCTTACTGTTAAGAACATTTTTCAAATTCAAATTAGTAACAATCTAATTTTTATGTGTATTCATTAACTTAATATTCACTCTGACTTTTAACCATTCTGCATTCTGGAGCAGTCGATCACTTGTCTAATGTTACCCAGCTGAAGGAGCCAGAAGTGGTGTTTAAACCATGTCTTTTGGGTACTTCACAAGGACACTGAGTGATTAATGAAGTAAGGTGGTGGCCCGTTGGAGGCTGGGGGGACACACAGGAGACGGACGCTGCCTAACTCTTCACCTTGTATAGTTACAACACCTTGTAAAGCTTATCTATCTATATTTGTCTGTAAAAGCAGACAAAGCATTTTTATTGCTTTCTTTTACCACTTCCATGAAGTACAATGATCATTTCTGTATTGAAGACTTTAAGTTGCAGAGTAAATGAGAAAGATAGAAATAAGTTATTCCCCAAAGTTTAGGGTTCCAATTAAAAATGGTTTCAAGTAGATATAAAATGCATAAAACAGATACAATGAATACTAATAGATGAACATAATGCAGTTTTCATCATAGGTTGGTTACCTGAATGCTGAACTTTTTCAATAAATAGCTATTACAATAATATCTGTGCTCAAAGCACCCAGCACTTTGGGCAAATGCAAAATTCTGAAATAAACAAAAGTTCTATGTTCTATATTTCCCATTTCTCTTGATAAGTCATGAGATAACCTCTACTGCTGTAATATAGAAGATATGAGGACACGCCCTCTGGTCCTGACTGTCTGTCTCTCTGTTGTGTAATAATATTTCCTTTTGCCAACCTCTGCAATGAGTATCAAAATTCAATTTCAGCACTGGAAAGGGCTCAAGTGTCACTGGATTTTTCTAAGGGGATATTTTCTGTTTTTGTCTACATTTGTATTCCACTCATTTAATGGAGGGAGGTAATAGGATTTTTCTATTTGCTAGAGAAGCTATTTCAGAAGTACACAGATGCAAGGTTAGAAAATATATGTTAAAAGCCACAAAGGGAAAACAAAATTATCTATTGGTTGGGAACCTTAGAGTCTTCCAACGTAGTAATCAGGCATGCCTGGGAATATCAAATTGTGACTTCAGAGAGAGCAGTTTAATGGCACACCCCGGAGTCCTCTGCAACAGAGTCTTTCATGGTATGGCAGAAAGAGGATTTTATTTTATTTTATTTTATTATTTTTTTAAAAAATGACTGGTAAGGGATCTTAACCCTTGACTTGGTGTTGTCAGCACCACGCTCTCCCAAGTGAGCTAACTAGCCATCCCTATATAGGGATCCGAACTCACGGCCTTGGTGTTATCAGCACCACCCTTTCCCAAGTGAGCCATGGGCCAGCCCTAGAAAGGGGATTTTAGAATAGCCCCCAAGATTTTCCATCACCTGGTGTATATGCCCTGGGAATTTGAATAGATGAACTTTATTCTGTGACTTGGTAATGTTATATGGCACAGTTGACCTAATCACATGCACCCTTTAAAGGAGAGCATCCTCTCTGACTCGTCATAGAAGAGGGAGCCAGGAATGGAAAGCAGGTGAAGAATTTGCATCACCATTGGTGGCTTAAAGATAGAGGGGACTAGATGGCAAAGAATGTGTTCAGTCTCTCAGGAGCTGAGAGTGGCTCCTGGATGTAAGTCAGCAGAGAAATAGAAAATGTAGTAATATGGCCACAAGGAACTGAAGTCTGCCATGAGGAATAATCCTTGCAAGTGGATTTTACCTCAGAGCCTCCAGAAAAGAACTCACTCAGCCTGGCTGACACCTGGACTTTGGCCTTGTAGCTCCTATAATAGAGAACCCGGTTGTGCCAAGCTGGACTTAGGTGGCACACTTTCAGCTAGTAAACAGTGTTGCTTTTAGCCTCTAAGTTTGTCATAATTTGTTCTGCAGCAATAGAAAACTAATACACATGCTTTGGATCCTACCCAAAGAATTATTTTATATTCATTAATTCATTTTTTAATTTATCCATTCATTCCTGAACACATTTATTAAATATTTACTATGTGCCAGGCTCTAAGCTTTCTCAGGAGTCTTTAACTTAAAATGACAATTTTATGTCCCACATCCTAAAGGTTATGTAATTAGGATACTGGAATGTAGGGTCGTTCACTCTCTACAAACGTTACCACATACAGATAATATGGACACTCTCCAAGTTGGGAAACTTAAAACAACTCAATATGTAACTGTGTGGTTTATTTAGAAAACTTGGTGGACCTTAAAAAAGATGTAGATATTGCCCATATCTCAAAGATAACGGCAGAAGAGAACAGCATTTCCATCTCATTAATTTGGCTGTCTTGCAAGCTTGTTGAAATTTCCTTATAGTTTTCTAGATGACCAATGACTACTATGCCTGAGATTTTTGAACACAGGACAATTAAATGAATGAATGAATTATTATTATTATTATTATTATTATTATTATTATTATTATTATTACTACTTACATAGTTGGGAAAGAAAACAGGAAGCTGTCTAGGGCTGGCCGTTAGATCATTCTCCCCAGCTGTGCTGATGTCTGTTATGCAGATCCCATGCTGTAGGGAAATGAAATCCCTGGCCTACTCCGGGTTTTACTTATTATACTGGGAGAGAGCAAATTAATACACCTCAGTTCACACAAAGCTTCACTCCTGAGCAAGAGAAAAAATTTGATGGTCCAAGGCCAATTATTTCATAACATCTGCAGATAGCTCGAGAAACAGTATGAACTGATTCTGGCACAAATACTATATGTATGTCACTAAGATACACAGTCACACATTGTGTTCTCTGGAATGAAAATACCTGATGTTTCAAATACACAGAATACAAATTCAATATGGAGGTCATTTGAGTTATGAGAAAAACTTCTAGAATCGTTCAGAATTAGGGTCCAATATTGAGTCTGCCGATTTCTAGCTGTGTGACCCTAAGCAAGTTATCTATCCTCTTTGAGCCTTACCTGTAAACTGGGGATAGTGATTGTTTAATTCTAAAGGTTGTTGTGAAGATCAAATGATATATAATAAGTTAAGTACCTACTAATAGTGATGGATGATGGTAACTCAAGGGTAATAGTGATAGTGATAGTAATAACAACTAATATTTACTGAGCAATTATTATGATCCCAAGATTGCACAAATTTTGCATGTCTTATCTCTTATTCCTTACAGTAGTTACATGAGATAGGTGCTGTTATTTTACTGATTTTACTGATAAAGAAACTGAGGCACAGAGTGGTTCAGTAATTTTTTTATGGTCACATAAGCAGTAAGAAGTTTGAACCCAAGCTCTTGTGAGCACTCTCCTGCCCCTTCTGATAATGTTCTTTTTTTATCCCTTCAATAGAAATAAATAAAATGACAAATGTTTATATTCTACCACACTGTGCCTTTGCTTATACTACACATTGTGAACATTTTAAGGGCAAAGGCTGCATTTCCTTCACAGAAAAAAGCACACTAGTTTCTCTCCAGGTGTGTTAAACCAATAAATGGATGAGTGGATCCATTTCCTAAAAATGCAAAATGAGATACTAGTAAATACACAGATTAAACTGTTCTTTTTCTTCTAAATTCAATTCATATGCTTATAACCTTGGAACATCTTTACCTAATATTTTTGTGTCTCCATTTTTCTTTCCCAAACTTTCTGCTTTTCTATTAGCACTTTCTCCACTATTTATCAAATAATTCGTGACCTTAATGCCACTTTTGTTATCATCCTTTCTCTCTACTTTGGCTGGGTGTATTAATCAGGACTCATTGGGTTGATAGTGTCAGAAACTTACCTTAATTTAGCTTAGAGAAAGGGGAAATGTATT
The DNA here is from genome assembly GCF_027409185.1 of Cynocephalus volans. Classification (NCBI taxonomy): domain Eukaryota; kingdom Metazoa; phylum Chordata; class Mammalia; order Dermoptera; family Cynocephalidae; genus Cynocephalus; species Cynocephalus volans. Next base: position 17,978,682 of record NC_084468.1, read on the forward strand.
GGTTCATAGAATAAAGGAATTATAAAGAGGGCAAGTTTATACTTGGGTCTCAGGAATAACTGGATCAAAAGATACGAAAGTCATTTGGAATATGAACCTTCTCTGTGCCTCTCTCTGATATTTGACTCCATTCTCTGTCATTGTACACTGGCTTCCTCCCTGTGGTGGAACACATGGCTGACAGTTCCAGAGCCTCATAAACCAACAGTTTCTTCCAATGGCGAGAGCAGATTCTCGATTCTGGTTCTAACATTTCCCAAGAAGCTTTCTGACTGGTCTGGCTTGGGTCTGTAGCCCTCGTCCTTGTTGGGAAGTGGGTAAGGGAGGGTCAGGTGATGATAACTCTGTAGCTCCTGCTGGAGCCATGTGGATGGAAAATGGTGGCCAATAGGCAGTTCTCAGAGACCAGGAAAGCACTGAGCAGAAAATACGATAGATTCGTCCTCATATTACAGTCACTTGTGCTTTATACGCTCCTTCCATTAACCTAATTTTGCCTAGCTTGGTAACTCTTCTGAGAAATTCCTTTGAATATCACACCCATCATTTGTCATCCCCTCATCGATATTTTTTTTTCTTTTTTCTTATGTAGAATTTGGGATCGGGGTTGGGTATTTGGACACAAAAATATCTGACTGTATTTATGCAAAATTATTTGAAACTTTCTGCTAAATTCAACCTAGAGAAGAATTGGTTAATAAAGCAGCTGGCTTACTGAAGAAATCTTTCCTTTAGTTTCCTTTCCAATAAATGCTATTTCTGCTAACTTTTGATTAGACCACAAACAGATCCCTATAATACATAGAGAAGCCCTATAAACCTATCTTTAACTCTTATTTCACTAAAATCTCCTTATTGCTTAAATCTTTCTTTGTTCAGAGTTGTAAAAAATTTTAAGATAAATGGATTTGGGTTTCACCTCCTTCCCTGATTTGATAATGATTTTTGGAGGTTGGCTGGCTGCTCAAAAGATTATTTCTTCCTTGAAGCCATGTAAATTTACTAGGATGTATTTTAATGTTGGCCATCTGAATCAATTTTCCCTAAGGTAAGATGTGCTCTTTCAATATATAGATTTAAATCATCTACTAGTTAAGAAATGTTTTCTTGAATTATGTCTTTAAATAGCATTTATGTTCCATTATATCTATCTTCTTTTGGGGGGATTCCTTTAATGTATTCTTTGCCTGGCCTACTTTTTATCATTTCATCCCTCTAATAACTTTCTTTAAATGGGTTTTTTATTGTCATTTTATTTTGCTCACTCTTCTTTTCTAAGCCCTCTCCTTTCCTTACTGTATGGTTAGTAATATCTTTCCTTCCTTGTGCATCTTCAAATTTTGCCTTTACTCCATGTGACAGTTTGTTTCTTTCACTTTTTTCCTGGGATCTGCCACCTCCCTTATCAAGTGTTTTGTTGTTTCCTTCTCTATTCCTCATGCTCTTGTATCTCTGTGCTGTGATCTTGCTTTACAGAAGTAATTTCTTCTATACATTTTGTTCGTTTGTTTGTTTTAAAATTTATCACAAAATACTTGATCATAGTTTTCTATTTTGCAGCAAATTTTTTAAGAATAATTTGTAGTTTGATTTTTTATTTATTTTCCATTCATTTTGCATAATATTATTGTGTAGATCCTAGTTTTTACTACTCATTATCAAAGTAAATGAATTTTTCCCACCAGCTTTTTTGCAAGCAGTTCATATAGGGTATAGGTGGGAGGTAAAATAGAATCATGTTTAGGGCTAAAAATTATTCAAGATAAATTAGAAACTTAAAAAAAAATCACCACAAGAAAACAATTGAAAAAGGTATTAAATGTCTGAAAAAAGGTTTAAAAGACATCTAGTTTTGTGAATAAGTGTTTCCAAACTTGAAAGAAACATATAAATCGCATTATTTATAGAATTTAAAAAAACATGGAATATCTCTTTTATCTCTCTCTCCTTTCTCTCCTCTTTCTCTCTCTCCTTCCTTCCTTCCTTCCTTCCTTCCTTCCTTCCTTCCTTCCTTCCTTCCTTCCTTCCTTCCTTCCTTCCTTCCTTCCCTCCTTCCTTCCTTATTTCTCCCTTTCTACCTCCCTCTCCTTTTTTTTTCTTTCCTTTCCTTTGTCCTCCCTTAATTTTCTTCTTCCTTTTCCCAATTTCTCCCAATCCCCCTTCCCCACCCTCTCTCCTTGACCACTCTTCTCTCTCCCATTCTCTCTCTTTTTCTCCCCCATCTTTTTCTTTCTCATTTCTTTATTCACTTTCAATTATTGCAAATTCCAGTTATGGCCCTCTTCTCCCACCTTAGAGGTAGCCAACATTTTATGTTTGGTATGTATCCTTCCAGACCGCATTTAATTTATACAATCTCACAGAAAATATCAAGTATTGCAGATAATAACAGTATTGGGTAAGCTGTGGATCAACAGGAACATTTATATTTTGCTGCTGGATTGCATGCTGCCACTATTTCTTTGGAAACCAACTTAACAAATAAAATGTACAGACTCTATGAGTCAGCATATCTTTTTTTCTTAGGCAAATATTCTAGATGTAGTCTTACTCACATTTACCAGGAGAGATGTAAAAAATTGTTATAAAATTTTTATAATTTTTACATAAGTCATAGGAACAAAATATTGGAAACAACTCATGTATTTATTGACAAGAGGATGACTAAACAATTGTGGTATATTCACTTAACAGAATACCATACAATCATAAAAATGAATGAATTGTTTCATATAATGCATTAGTTTCCTAGGACTACCATAACAAAGTGCTACAAACTGGGTGCCTTAGAATAATAGAAATGTAGGAGGTTTCAAGATGGCGGCGGCTGCGGCGGCTGGCGCGGAGTAGCTGAGGTGGAAAAGGTGGCCACTGGGCCTCAGGCAGCCGGGAAACTTGTGGACCTTCCCCTGGCCATCTCTTAAGGGAGGACTGCTGCTGCTGGCCGGTCGTGGGGGCTCAACGCCACTTTGCCCCCGGCAGGAGAGGCTGCCTCATTTACAGGCAACAGCTTTGAAGTGTGGAGCAGGAAAAGAACTGATTCTTAGCTGCAAAAGTGAGTCTTGAAACAGGGAACACGGCGCCAGGGCTGCTGTGGATGCAGCCAGGATCCCGGAGACCGGGGCCGCGCTGAAGAAGGCGGCCAGCGGCCCTATTCAGGATTCGAGGTTTCAGGCCGGCATTAAAGAAGATTCCTGGGAGCGCCCGAGCGGCGCCGCGACTGAACAGCCCGAGGCGGCAGCGCCGAGAACACGGAAGGCAACAAACCAGAGACAGAGCGAGCGCCCGACCTGGCACACCACTGTGAGTGATCCCTGGCACAGCTCTGTTCGGGGGGGTGGATGCCCACGCGGCTTCCGCCTGCACCACCAGGCCACTCATTGCCCCGGTGCTGCCTCCATTTTCCCAGGTGCGGGCAGCTCCGCCCTGCTCGGCCATCACTGAGCCCATTTGCTTGGCCTGGCGCGGGGCTTTCCGGACCCTGCGGGCCGACCTCCTCTCCCACTCCCTCCGCGGTTCTCTGGCAGGGCTGTGGGTGTGGGGCGTCCCGACCAGTTTTGGGAGGGCTAGGAAGTACGGGCGGGCCGACTGTCACTCCACCACACCCTGGACTCCGCCCCGGTAAACTTCCTGTTACTGGGAGGCAGATACCATCTCTGCGACCACCAGTTTGGAAAAAAGCCTAACGAATTTCTGGTTGGGAATAGTGTGGTAGGAGAGTTCCCAGGTCCGCTTGAACCTGCCGGAGAGCAGGCTGCAGGCGGGCACTAGACTCGGTTTATACCGGGGGGATACAAAGGTGAACAAGACCCGAAAAAGATCTACACAGTGCTACAAAGGCACCCAGAGAGACCGGTCGTCTGTGCCTAGCAGAAACCTGGTAGACTTCCTGGGCGAGGCGGTGCTGAGCAGGGTCTTGAAGGCCCAGCTGATAGACGAGGGGTGCAGAACACACGCCCCAGCCCAGCACAGTGTGCACAGAGGGGGGAGACGTGCGGCCAGGGAGGCGGAGACTCGACAGGAACCACACACCCGGTGGGGTCGCCACTGCACGATCTAACAGCCTGGGCCAGAGCACACGGAACGGGGAGAAGTCCTGTACAGAAAGTGAAAGCTCAACAGAGATCACACACCCTGTGGTACGTGATCCACCAGCCCAGCAGAGTACAAGCTGACCAGAAAGGTGGCTCCCCGGAGAAGCCCAAGACCCGAGGCAACCACACACACAAGACACTAGAGGCCAACTGAGCAGTCACGGCGGGAGCCATACCAAATTGGCAACCACAGCAACATCCTAGTTAGTCATTAGTCTTAAACCGGTGGACTGTGAAACCCCCTGCCACAATGAATAAACACCAAAAAAAAGACACCAGAAATACAAAAAATCAAGAAAGTACACCACCAAGAGTTAATAAATCTCATACTCTAGATCCTATAGAACAAGAAGCCCTTGAAATAACTGACAAGGAATTTCGAGTGATAATTCTAAGGAAACTGAATGAGATACAAGAAAACTCAGCTAGACATCATGATGAAATGAGGAAAAGTATACAGGATCTGAAAGAGGAAATATACAAGGAAATCAATTTCCTGAAAAAAAATGTAGCAGAACTTGCTGAACTGAAGAAATTATTCAGCGAAATAAAAAACACAACGGAGAGTTTAACCAGCAGGCTTGTCGAAGTTGAAGAGAGAACCTCTGAACTTGAAGATGGGCTGTTTGAAATAACACAAGCAGACAAAAAGAAAGAGAAAAGAATCAAGGACATGGAAGAAAATCTGAGAGAGATATCAGACAACCTCAAGCGCTCAAATATCCGAGTCATGGGTATTCCAGAAGGGGAGGAAAATGGAGATTCCATTGAAAACATATTCAACAAAATAGTGGCAGAAAACTTCCCAGGTATAGGAAAAATCACTGATCTTCAGATCCAGGAAGCTCAACGATCTCCAAACGTATTCAACCCAAAAAGGCCTTCTCCAAGACATGTCATAGTCAAATTGGCAAAACTCAGAGACAAAGAGAGAATCTTAAAAGCTGCAAGAGAGAAGCGTCAAATCACCTATAAGGGAGCCCCAATCAGGTTAACATCAGACTTTTCATCACAAACCCTAAAAGCTAGAAAGGAATGGGATGATATTTTCAAAATACTAAAAGACAAAGATTGCCAGCCAAGAATACTCTACCCTGCAAGGCTATCCTTCCGAAATGAGGGGCAAATAGTATATTTCTCAGACAAACAAAAACTGCGGGAGTTCACTACCACAAGACCACCCTTACAAGAAATCCTCAAGGGAGTACTGGGTTTGGTTCCTGAAAAATAACTACCACTGCCATAAAAACCCAAGAAAAATCAAAACCCGCTAGTACAATAAAAATGGCATTCATGAAGAGAAAACAAGCTAACAAAAACACTATCTACAACCTAAGGAACCAACAAACAAAGAAACCAAACAGTAAATCAGAAAGCAAGGAACAAAAGACACCTAAGACAACCAAACAACCAATAAAATGCTAGGAATAAATCAACACCTTTCAATAACAACTCTTAATGTTAAAGGCTTAAATTCCCCAATTAAAAGACACAGACTGGCTGACTGGATCAAAAAGCAGGACCCAACTATATGCTGCCTACAAGAGACCCACCTCACCCATAAAGATTCACACAGACTAAGAGTGAAAGGATGGAAAAAGATTTACCATGCAAACAGAAAAGAAAAACGAGCTGGAGTGGCTATTCTTATATCTGACAAAATAGACTTTAAACTAAAAACCATAAAAAGAGACAATGAGGGACACTACTTAATGATAAAAGGACTGATCCATCAAGAAGACATAACAATCATAAATATGTACGCACCCAATGTTGGAGCAGCCAGATTTATAAAACAAACTCTATTAGACCTAAAGAAGGAAATAGACACTAATACCATAATAGCAGGGGACCTGAACACTCCACTGTCAATATTAGACAGATCATCTAGGCAAAGAATCAGTAGAGAAACACAAGATCTAAACAAGACTCTAGACCAATTGGAATTGGCAGATATCTACAGAACATTCCACCCAACAACCTCAGAATATTCATTCTTCTCATCAGCACATGGATCATTCTCCAGGATAGATCACATATTAGGTCACAAATCAAGTCTCAATAAATTCAAAAAAATTGCAATTATCCCATGTATCTTCTCAGACCACAATGGATTAAAACTAGAAATTAATAACAAACAAAACTCTGGAAACTATACAAACACATGGAAATTAAACAGCATTCTACTTAATGACATATGGGTCCAAGAAGAAATCAAGCAGGAAATCAAAAAGTTTATTGAAACTAATGAAAACAATGATACATCATACCAAAACCTGTGGGATACTGCAAAAGCAATATTGAGGGGAAAATTTATTGCATTAAATGCTCACTTCAGAAGAATGGAAAGATGGCAAGTGAACAACCTAACACTTCACCTTAAAGAACTAGAAAAACAAGAACAATCCAATCCTAAAGTTAGCAGACGGAAAGAAATCATTAAGATCAGAGCAGAACTGAATGAAATTGAAAACCAAAAAACAATTCAAAAGATCAACGAATCAAAAAGTTGGTTTTTTGAAAAGATAAATAAAATTGACAAACCATTAGCTTGGCTAACAAAAAAAAGAAGAGAGAAGACTCAAATAACAAAAATTAGAAATGAAAAAGGCGATATTACAACTGATTCATCTGAAATACAAGGAATCATTCGAGACTACTATAAACAACTATACGCCAACAAATTTGAAAATCTGGAGGAAATGGATAAATTTCTGGACACACACAAGCTCCCAAAACTGAACCGTGAAGACGTAGAAAATTTGAACAGACCAATAACAATAAAGGAGATTGAAGCTGTTATCAGAAGGCTCCCAACAAAGAAAAGCCCAGGACCAGATGGATTCACAGCAGAATTTTACCAAACATTCAAAGAGGAATTGACACCGATTCTTTACAAACTATTCCAAAAGATTGAAACGGACGCAAATCTCCCAAACTCATTCTATGAAGCAAACATCATCCTGATACCAAAACCAGGTAAAGATATAACCAAAAAAGAAAACTACAGGCCGATATCCTTGATGAATATAGATGCAAAAATCCTCACTAAAATACTAGCAAACAGAATACAGCAACACATACGAAAAATTATTCATCACGATCAAGTGGGATTCATCCCAGGGATGCAAGGTTGGTTCAACATACGCAAATCAATAAATGTGATACACCATATTAATAAACTCAAACACAAGGACCATATGATCATCTCTATAGACGCTGAAAAAGCATTTGATAAAGTTCAGCACTCATTCATGACAAAGACCCTCTATAAGTTAGGTATAGAGGGAAAGTATCTCAACATAATTAAAGCCATATATGCCAAACCCACTGCCAATATCATCCTGAATGGGGAAAAGCTGAAAGCTTTTCCTTTAAGAACAGGCACTAGACAAGGATGCCCACTCTCACCACTCCTATTCAACATAGTGTTGGAAGTACTAGCCAGAGCAATCAGAGAAGAGAAGGAAATAAAGGGCATCCAGATTGGAAAAGATGAAGTCAAACTGTCCCTGTTTGCAGATGACATGATCCTATATATCGAACAGCCTAAAACCTCTACAAAAAAACTGTTGGAATTGATAAATGATTTCAGCACAGTAGCAGGGTACAAAATCAACACACAAAAATCAGTAGCATTTATTTTCTCCAATAGTGAACATGCAGAAGGAGAAATCAAGAAAGCCTGCCCATTTACAATAGCCACCAAAAAAATAAAATACTTAGGAATTGAGTTAACCAAGGAGGTGAAAAATCTCTATAATGAGAACTACAAACCACTGCTGAGAGAAATTAGAGAGGATACAAGAAGATGGAAAGATATTCCATGCTCTTGGATTGGAAGAATCAACATAGTGAAAATGTCCATACTACCCAAAGTGATATACAAATTCAATGCAATCCCCATCAAAATTCCAAAGACATTTTTCTCAGAAATGGAAAAAACTATTCAGACATTTATATGGAACAATAAAAGACCACGAATAGCCAAAGCAATGCTCAGCAAAAAAAATAAAGCTGGAGGCATAACACTACCTGACTTTAAGCTATACTACAAAGCTATAATAACCAAAACAGTATGGTACTGGCATAAAAACAGACACACTGACCAATGGAATAGAATAGAGAATCCAGAAATCAACCCACACACTTACTGCCATCTGATCTTTGACAAAGGCACCAAGCCTATTCACTGGGGAAGGGACTGCCTCTTCAGCAAGTGGTGCTGGGAAAACTGGATATCGATATGCAGGAGAATGAAACTAGATCCATACCTCTCACCGTATACTAAAATCAACTCAAAATGGATTAAGGATTTAAATATACACCCTGAGACAATAAAACTTCTTAAAGAAAACATAGGGGAAACACTTCAGGAAATAGGACTGGGCACAGACTTCATGAATACGACCCCAAAAGCACGGGCAACCAAAGGAAAAATAAACAAATGGGATTATATCAAACTAAAAAGCTTCTGCACAGCAAAAGAAACAATTAAAAGAGTTAAAAGACAACCAACAGAGTGGGAGAAAATATTTGCAAAATATACATCTGACAAAGGATTAATATCCAGAATATATAAGGAACTCAAACAACTTTACAAGAAGAAAACAAGCAACCCAATTAAAAAATGGGCAAAAGAGCTAAGTAGGCATTTCTCTAAGGAAGATATCCAAATGGCCAACAGACATATGAAAAGATGCTCAACATCACTCAGCATCCGGGAAATGCAAATCAAAACCACATTGAGATACCATCTAACCCCAGTTAGGATGGCTAAAATCCAAAAGACTATGAACGATAAATGCTGGCGAGGCTGCGGAGAAAAAGGAACTCTCATACATTGTTGGTGGGACTGCAAAATGGTGCAGCCTCTATGGAAAATGGTATGGAGGTTCCTTAAACAATTGCAAATAGATCTACCATACGACCCAGCCATCCCACTGCTGGGAATATACCCAGAGGAATGGAAATCATCAAGTCGAAGGTATACCTGTTCCCCAATGTTCATCGCAGCACTCTTTACAATAGCCAAGAGTTGGAACCAGCCCAAATGCCCATCATCAGATGAGTGGATACGGAAAATGTGGTACATCTACACAATGGAATACTACTCAGCTATAAAAACGAATGAAATACTGCCATTTGCAACAACATGGATGGACCTTGAGAGAATTATATTAAGTGAAACAAGTCAGGCACAGAAAGAGAAATACCACATGTTCTCACTTATTGGAGGGAGCTAAAAATTAATATATAAATTCACACACACACACATACACACACACACACACAAACCGGGGGGGGGGGGGGAAGAAGATATAACAACAACTATTATTTGAAGTTGATACAACAAGCAAACAGAAAGGACATTGTTGGGGGGGAGGGGGGAGGGAGAAGGGAGGGAGGTTTTGGTGATGGGGAGCATTAATCAGCTACAATGTATATCGACAAAATAAAATTTAAAAAAAAAAAAAATAAAAAATAAAATAAAATAAAAAAAAAAAAAAAAAAAAAAAAAAAAAAAAAAGAATAATAGAAATGTATTGTCCCAATGTACTCACAGATTTTTTGGCTTCTGTAGGCTGGAAGTGTAAAACCAAGGTGTTGGCAGGGCCATGCTCTCTCTGAAGGCTCCAGGAAGGACCCTTTCAGACCTCTCTCCTAGCTTCTGGTAGCTTCAGACATTCTTTTCCATTTGTGCCTGTCTGTCTCTGTGTCCAATTTTTTCCTTCATATAAGGACACTGGTCATATCGGATTGAGAGCTACTATACTCCACTATAACTTCATCTTAACTAACTATATCTGCAATGACCCTATTTCCAAATAAGGTCACATTCTGAGGCACAGAGGTTCAGGACTTCAACATACAGATTTTAGAAGGGACACAATTTGGCTCATAGCAATGCATCCATACAGGTCAATATCACAAATCCGAGTATAGCATTAAGCAAAAAAAAATGAAAATCATATAAGAATATAAACAGTATGATTCTATTTCCATGAAGTTTAAGAAATATACAAAACTAAACATATTGTTTAGGCTATATACATATATTCTGAAACTATAAAGAAAATGAAGGGAAGACTATCACAAAATCCACCATAGTGTTTACCTCTGATGTGAGGTGGCAGGAGACATGACTGGAGAAGGGCCTGTCAGGGTAATGCTCTCTTTCCTAAGCTGGATAGTGAATAGAAGAGTGTTTTTTTTTATTACTACTCATTAAAATTGTACACATGTTATACATACTCTTTTTGATAATATGTTTCATAATAAAATAATCATGGGGAAGAAAACCACTTGGCAAAGAATCTAAAATGTAATACAATTCTGTTTTTGTGATTTTTGCATAAATATCTCATAATGCATATATTCTGAAACTTGCCATTTTTTACTAAACATTCGTGAGTCATGCATGTATCTACATACAGATCCAGTTTATTCATTTTTATAGATGTGTATTATTGCATCATTTATAAACAAAATATGCCATATTTTTATTTATCCGTTTCCTTATTTGTGGTCATTCCCCATGTTCCAATTTTTCCTTATTATAATTTTCAAACTTTTAATGGTAATTTAAGTAGCAAGCTCTTCTTGAGGCATGACAATTACTTCACTCAGCCACATAAGCTAGTTTCCCTTTGACTCAGTTTCTCCTCTTAAAAATTATTCGTTTGTGCTATGCAGCACTTTAGTAAGTAACTGGCTAATTGATCTTGTAGACATATTAGATTCCACATCTCTCTATTTTAAGCAGAGAAAGGAGGCCATATACTCTTTTGTGTGAGTATAGTTTGAAAGTATTTTAAGAATTATTTTATTGAAAATATCTCTGTTAGCGTTACCTACAATTCCATTCTGAGCCTTTGTTCTTTCTCATTTTCACATCCCCCCACTGTTCACCCATGTGACTCTGTCTCACATTGTAATGACTTATTAAACTTTATTATTAGTCTAGACTTCTCTTCTTACCTACAAACGCAATTATCTGCCTTCTTAGTAATTCCCCCTTCGTGCATCCTTATCATGCCACCACTGACAGTTCCCCAAGGTGAATCATTATTTTGTCTTTGGCAAACATTCCTCTTCCTCCCTTCTTGATCTCAGTGACTGCATATTACAGAGTCAGAATCTAAGACTCAGTCCTGAGCCTTTCTGCTCCATTTATCTCCTCTTGTTTCATCTACTGGGCACCCAAACCTGCTCTTTTGTTTTTGCATAGTTACTACTATTGCTCTAACCCAATATTTCTCAAAGTGTCGTTGCTGGACCAGTAGCACCCACATCTCTGGGAGCTTGTTAGAAATGCAAATTCTTAGGCCTTACCCCAGACCTATGAATCCAAAACTCTGGAGGTGGGGCTCTGCCTTGTGGCCCTATCATATTTACCAGCTGCTCTCCTGATCTGTTGCCACAACCATGTTTTATTTTTGCTACCAAAAAATAAATTTAAAACTTAAGACACATTTGTCATGGGGTACATGGATATGTGTGTAGGGGGAGAGGCAAGGTGTTAAAAGGTAAGAAATTTGTCAAAAAGAACAAAAACAAGGCTTAAAATAAATAAGAGCTGAGAAATGAGGATAAAATGCATTTCTTAGTAACTATTCCAGTTTTTATCAACTTTAAAAAATGTATGAAAGCCATTTAAAAGTACAATTTTCTCTTAATTAACTTTCTCATATTATCAAATTATTTTTATTATTTGTAATCTAAATACGTGTAAACAAACAATGTGTTTGGCAATGGTAGCACGATATGTCCTAAGAGCTTCATTTATATAGTTAGCTAATCTTAAGTAACTTACAGGTGAGCATCTAAATGGGAAGTGGCAGATCTGGATTTAGAACCAAGGGACATGGTTATAGAGTCTGCAACATTTTTACACTGGCAAAAGACCAACTCAAACTAACAAGTTAAACAAACCAAATCACAAAGCCAATTGATATCCGACTAATAACATTCATTTAGTATGACAAATATTGCTGTTTTGCTGAAATGAAGTTGCCCCATCCCATGTGAATAGGGAACAGAATTCCACTCCATATGGAGCAAACTCACATCCTCCTGAGTTTGCTAGGTTCTGCTGTCACTGTGGGCTGTACGCTGAGTTAATTCGCTCACAGTTTTTTGAAGAACTGTCAAACCTTTGTTTGTAGGCTTGTCTTTATGACATTTGGCCCTCACATAGACCAAGTATTGTCATTTGCAGCTAATGTTAGTTTTCTCTATTTTTTCATTGGCTTATGTCAGTGCAAACAGTACTACCTGACACTGATACAAACATTAGTACAAAGACAAGTGTGAATTCCCTGTAATCACATGGCAGTTTTCGGAAATAAGAGGTCATTCAGTGATCCTAAAACAAGGGCCAGCAAACTAGACCCTGTAGGCTCGATCCAGTTTACCCCTTTTCTGTAAAGCTCATGAGTTAAGAATGTTCTTTTCAATTTTCAGTGTTTTTTTTTTAAACAACGGAAACACATGCAGCCTGTAAAGTATAAAATATTTACTGTCTGACTCTTTTACAGAAAAAGTTTAATGATTCTTATCCTAGAATATCCTCATGTCATTTTTTTTTAAAAGGTTATCATAAAATGAAAACACAAAATGTTGAATATCTTTCAGAAAGCTTCAGGACACTTAGGAATACTTTTTCAGAAAGCAGGGAGAAAAACACATTTCAATAGAATGAAAAAAACACATCTGCTAGAAAATGTGGTCAGTTACTCATTGCCCAATATTTGTGAGATAAAAGCACAAACAGACCATTGCACAGAAGTGTAACCATTCTTGGTACTAAGACCATACAGAAATCACTCCCAGGATCGTCATAAAGAGGACACTATAGAAGGTAACAATGTCGGCACTGGTGTGCCAACAATAGATGTAACAGCAAGTTTAAGGGGGCCATTTTATATCACAATTCTAAATACAGCCTGATGACATTGTGCCAAAATAAAGTTTAATAGAGGCAATTTTCAGGGAACCTTAGAGTGTGGGTCAGGTATTTGGCTTTCTGTTGATCTGGCTCCATGCAAGATTTAGACTTTAGACTCTGGAAGTATAGAGAGACTGGGTGCCCTCAGGGAGAATCTTCTTTTTTCCTTTTTTTTAGGCAAGCTGTTAAACACATGGGTATACACCCTGGCGCACAATGGAAGGTCAGCTGTTCTGTTGCTGGCTGCATTCGTACTCATTTTATGTCATTGCTATGAAAGAACACAGCATGTCACTGGGAGGTTGTCAGTGCAAAGTTCTGATGATAAGATCAAACATATGAATACAAACACTTAATGATGCCATGAAGGCAATAGATTTGCTCTTTCAGACAACTCCTCTGCTCACATAACACAAAAATGACAGAGAACACCTCAGAGATCACAATCAAACAATGACATTCATGTCAATAGGCGCTGAGATGGAGTCTCTGCGATGATTTAGCTAGCGGCAACTGTAAAAGTATGTAGCTTTTTCAAAAGACATTTCTATGATCAGTGGATTCATTATCCTTGTACTTTAAAAAGAACATAATTATTTGCATTTATTTATTTATAAACGCAATTATTTACATTTTATTAGTTAACTGTCAAGAGTTGCCTGACCTGGTACACTTTATGATAGTTCAGCTAATAGAATAGTCCCCCCCCCCATGTCCCCCAGCCTCAAACACCATGGCTTCACTTTCTGAGGTCAACTGTAGTCCACCCCAATTTGAAACTATTAAACAGAAAACTCTGGAAACAATTCATAAGATTTAAATTGCACGCTGTTCTTAGAAGTGTGATGAAATCTCCAGTCCGTCCACCCGGGATGTGTCTCATCCCTTGCCTGGACTATCTCAGTGTCACAGTGCTTGTGTTAAAGTAGCCCTTATTTTACTTAATAACAGCCACAAAGTGCAAGAGAACTGTGCCTAATTTATAAACTAAAGTTTACCATGCCTAGGAAAAAACATAGAATATATAGTGTTCTGTACTACCAGTGGTTTCAAGCATCCACTGGGGGTCTTGGGGCATAACCTTCATGGATAAGGTGGGACTTATCCACGGGGGACTAAGTATGAATAAATAGGGGTGCCCAGAGCCCAGATGCTCCTCTTAGGAAGGCTCTTGAGAAACCTACTCTTGTTGTTTCTTAAAAGAGTAGCAGTTATACATGCTGGATGGATTGAGGATATCCCACTACTGATCAAAGGTCAACTATATCCTCGATCAGTTGGGCTCGATCAGACAGGTCCACATCCAGAGTGAATTAATGTGAACAAGTTAAAAGAAGATCACCATTTGGAGCCACTCACCCCCACCTCTACCCCTGCAAGCAAAACTTTTTTCTGGAAGCTCTGTTCAGCTTAGAATTTTAAATCATCTGTCAATAATTTATCTACCATAACTGTTTACTGACTTGTCTTTTTTCACCCTCAGCAAAATTGATAAGCTCTTTACGGTCGGGGGCTGCTGTTCTTTGTTTTTCCAGCACCCAGCCCAGCGGTGGAGTGAAGGCACATCTGGTAGTCTACACCTTCTACACTTGGCACACTTTGAACTAAAACAACTTTTGTCTCTGGTGCAGCTGTCAGAAGCCTTTGGAGGTGGCAAACTCACTCACTTATTTAGTTGCCCAACCTCTCCAGTGCCAGGAATAATCTATACTCTCTGCAAATCAATGGGAATTAGGAAATGCTCTGACAGACTGAGGCTAGGGGATTTTGGTAAAAAGAAAAAAAATGTAAGAACCGGGAAACACATATGTGACCTTGTGCCATTCAGCCTGTGAATGGCGGGTGAGGTTAGAGGGAGTTAAGGTTGGGGTGGAGAAATAGGTGGAGCCTTTGGAGAATATGGTTTTTTTGCTGTTGTTTGACCTACTTAAATCCCTTCACACTCTGAGAGGCAATAGTACAAGCTATAAAGTACAAGATTAACACTAGAGGAATTTGCATTCTGGAACTTCTCTACCTAGATGTGGACTTTGGCAGTTTTTTCTCTCTCTCCTCCTGAAATAAATTCATAAATCCTCAATGGCCTGCATATATATTTCTTACCATTCCTGGCCATCAATTACATTATCAGAATAAGTTTCAATCACTGTCATTATAGAAGTCATGGGTGTAGCATCCTGCTTTCCTGTTATCAGGAATGTTTGGGTAATTGACTTATTCTCTTGCAATTTCATGTGAAATTTTCTTTCCCCAGACATCTAAAAGCATGGAAACTTACAAAGTGTGGCTTGCTCCATGGGGTGCAGGCAGCTGCTGCTCATCCCAGGAGTCTGCCTGTATACACACCACTCTTACCTTCTTACTCCACAGCAGGTTGAAACCCAGCCCTAACTCCTGAATAAGATATCCAGAGTCTCCCGCTGGCTGGACTACTGACAGGCATGCTGTTTAGGGCGGGTACTCAGAAGCAAAGTGTGAGAAACCTGATTTCTTCAGCAGTGCTCCTTTGAATGTAAACCTGTCTGAACTCAGCACGACTCGCTCAGGCCAAGGTGAGCGCTCTCATGTCGAACCCCAGATGCAGCAACTTGGCAGCTGGGGCTAGTCTGCTTCTCTGGAGCTCCCAGCATAGATGGTTCATCACTTGAAACAATTTTCCTTATTGCCGTTGTCATAGGAGAACAAAGACTGCAAAAGCAAACCATTGTTTTAAGCTGAAAGTCATTAAAATGGGATGTTTGGACCAGTCATTTTGTCCTTTATTTTATCGTTCCCTCAGGCATGTGTTTATGGATCTGATTTGATTTCTATTTTCATTTTGAGTCTTTCTCTGTGACCTCAGGTCAGAGACAATATCAAAGGCAATGCATTTTGGTGGGTTTATTTGTCTGAGTCAACGGACAAAGACAGAGAGAAGCGGAATGGGAGCGTGGGGGCGGGACAAGGGGCAAGAGCACGCGAGCAAGACAGACCAACTGAGACTAAAGCTATGTCAGTATAAAAAGACATGCGTACAAGTGCATCTGGAACCCTGCCCATCTTCCCAACTAACCCTGATGCTGTTTGTAACAATCATAGTCTAGTGATATTTTATCCCATATACATTGTCACTGAGATGAGTGAAAAGGGTTCAATCTGGGAAGAGACAATGGAGAGAAAATCAGCAACAGGAGTAAACAAGACAGATGGTCTTTTGTCATAGAAATAGCAAATTTTTGTAAGTATTTGAGATTAATGTGGTTTTTTTAAATTTATTTTTTATTTATTTTTTTTTAACAAAGCTTCTGGATTTGCCTTTGGTAAAATTTCATAAAACTTTCAAACCAAATTTCAGCTGGGACCTTGGCATGCCTCATTCAATGCAGCTGTGTGCTTATTGTATTCCAGGGCATTTGTTGCTTCCAGGGATTGGGACATCAGCATGCTGGGACTAGGGCATCAATAGAGATGACTGATGCATATGAAGTGGGTGAAGAAAATGAACTTGGCTTGCCCATGATGCCAACAAGGCAACTCGAGCTTGTCAAAGCAATGAGCAGAACTGTCCTTCAGATGCGTTAAGTTGTTAATAGGGAAAGTTCTTCATCAGCCTGTCTGGTCTAGTGGTACTGGATCCAGTTCTCACCCTTACCTTGTCTCACCTCCATAGAGAAGAACACACATAGTTATTAAATGGATATAATAAATACTCAGAAAGTGAAAAGTAGGGGTATTCATACTTATTGGAATCCATTTTTGCTTATTAAGTATGACATACGGCCATGGCTTCAGACTTCAGTGTACGGTTGGATACATGTTAAAAAAAAATATGTATACCTAGCCCAGGCTAATCCTAATGACTCTGGTTAAGTTGGTCTTGGGTGTGTCCTAGGAGTTTCACTTTAAGTAAGTGTCCCCGGTAATTCTGATGCAGTTGGTATGTGAGCATGAGTGTATGTGTTTGTGTGTGTGTGTGTGTTCGTGTGTAGAGGGGAGATATAGTGGAAGGACTTCAAGTTAGAAAATTGGTTTGTGTTGTTTTGTGAAGGAACTTGAATGGCATGCTAAGGAGTTTGTGGGTTTTTAAATTAAGAACTAATGTGATCAAATTTGTACTTTTAGAAGTACAATTCTGGTAATAGGATGGTTCAGAGAGGGAAGAGAGAGGAGTCAAGTTAAGAAGTTTTGCAACAGATGAGTTCTTGGGCTAAAATTCTGCACTGCACATTGTGCAGGTAATGACAAATAAGTTGTGGTCCCTTTCCGCAAATTGCTTATGGTCTAGTGAAAGAGGATCCAGTAAATGAGACTGAGTTGAAGTCAGAAAAGTGCCTGGTTTGGGCAGGCTGGGGATGGGCTGATGCAGAATTTTCCAGAGCTATAGGGACCAGGGGAAGAGCAGGTTTCCAGAAGAGGTTAGATCTTGAGAGAACCACCATTGCATTGCATCAGAGTATGATGCTGCTGCTTTCATTTGACAGGTGGAGAGAGAAGCCAGATTCTGCAGACTTGTATTAATTACTTCTTTAGAGATGCTAGTGAAAAGAAAGACAGAGCCAAGACAGCAGGTTGAAAATACCACAGGCTAAGGAAAGGCTACCTTTTTATTTTGTTTAGCTTTTGTGCTGATTAAGTCTTTGTAGGGGAGAGTGAAACATATTTGAAGGAAAAGGGGAAAGAGAAGCAGAAAACCGGAGAAGTGATCATTAACGGGGCAAAGAGAAAGAAAGAGGAAAGGGAACAAGAGGACTGGTGAGGCTGAGAATCTGGCCTTGGAAAGGAGGAGACCAGAACACTGACGAGGGTGAATGACTCTGCATGGCACTTTCAAGGCCAGGGGGAAGCAGCAGGACAAAGAGAAGCCACGATGAGGGACATGAGCCAGGCACTGTAGGTTGCCCACGCAGTGGCCATACTGCACCAACAGAAGAGCCTAAGTTTATACTTGTTGTTCAGATGGCAATGTGCTTAGGGAAGGCCAGTCCCTCCCTAAGTCCCAGAGGATGAACCATGACTGATCTAAAGTCAGCATGGCTATCCCTTTCTCCTCTGTTAGAGATTGGTTTGGGCATGGGCAATGACCAAGGCTGGGCCAAATATACATTAAGGAGATTTCTGCTGAAGACTCTTCTAGGAATTATTTTGCTCCATGATGTATAAATTTCCTTTGTTGAACTTGGCATGGTGTTTGGAATAATGGAGACGTCTTATAACCATGACGTGGAAACCTAAGGACCCAAGTTAAATCCTAAGGATGGAGGAAGAGGAGAAACCTGGGCCCGATGATAACATTGAGCCAGGGCAGCATCTCTAGGACTGCTTACTTCCAATTTCTTTTTTGGAGAAAAATTAATATTTTTCATTGTTTAAATCACAACCATTTGATTTTGTGATATTTTGGTCAGAAGTCTACGTTTTTTAGAAAACACAGGAAAATGAGTCTCCATCTTGTCATCAGAGAGGCAGTCACCCACTAAGAGGGATGGGGGCACACCTGGCATCTGGAATTGTGATGTGTGGAAAAGACCAGAAGCTAACACTGAGGATGTGGAGAGTCGTCGGCACCTAATGAAACCAACCAAATGGAGGCAGCGCTAAAAGCATACCCAGAATAAAGTAGGACTGGGTGTGGCCAGACAGCTTTGCAGCGTTTCCAGCCTCGGTAGGAAGGGGCCAAACAGGAACATCCATGTTGAGGATAAGTTAAAGGTGAGAACTAGAACGCAGCAGCATGGGCAGAAAGTCAAAGGCAAAGGGTGTCCATGGTAGGAGTGAGGGCAGAGTTCAAACGTTTGTTAAAGGAGTCACGTCAGTGTTAGCACTGGACAGTGCTTGCCCACCTCGTGGAACATGTTCCAGCCTCAGTTCATCATTGCTGAGCTGGGAGTGACAACAGCACCTAGCTCTTAGGTTTTATGAGGACAAAATGAGATAATATATATGATTTATTTAACATGGTGTCTGACATATTTTAAGTACCCAACAAATGTTGTTGTGGTCATTAGACCCAGAACTCCTGCCAAAACCAGGAAGCGGGTAATAAAGAAGCTCACACACATCAGAGACAATGTCAAATAATGCCTTCTGAGTGTACTACGTATATATGTACATATATATTTTTCTAATTAGCAAGATGTATAAATATTCCACTTACCACACATACTAGTAAGTTTCCCCAAAGTTGAATTAAGGAAAAAGAAAAAAATTGTGACACAAAATAGCCTGTGTATCCTTACGAGACAAATTCCAAATAAATTGGCTGCGGCTGCCCCAGGTGATTATTTGCCAGCAACTGTTTTACCAGCACACGCTCCTTATTTACCTGGGCCAGCCCGCTCCCATGGCTGTGGCTTCTCATCTTGCCACTGGACTGGGTGGAAAGGCAGGTACAGAGGCCTGAGCTCCCCCAGTAACCCACTGTCCACACTGCTGTCCACAATGCTGTCCACAATCCTGTGAGCTCTCCTGGTAACCCACCATCCACACCCCTGTCCACACTGCTGTGAGCTTGCCCAGAACCTGCCATCCACACCCCTGTCCACACTGCTGTGAGCTTGCCCAGAACCTGCTATCCACACTGCTGTGGGTGAGGCTCAGCTAACTGCAAAGATTCTTGCTGCTTCAGTTTCTTTTATTCTTTTCTCTAAAATCTCATTCACAGAGTGTGCTCCTGGAACAGGACCTGCGGCATTGGGGTCAACCATGAGTTTGTCAAAAATGCAGACTCTCAGGCCCCATTCCAGGAGAACTGAAACCAAATCTTCCTTTTGATAAGACCTCCAGGTGATTCGTGTGCATGTCAGTGTTTGAGAGGCACTGTCTTAAGGACTTGTCTGAAGCCACCTCATAGGACAGAGAAAGAGTTGCTGTGTCCCCCGAAAGGCCCTCTCATTTTCTTGCCATCCCTTCATGGTACTGGATGTGGGTTCCCAGGTGAGACCCCAGATTCACTAAGTCCTTCACCACTGTGTCCACTGAAGGCATCCCTGAGTCACCAGTGAGCGCTGCTTTAAACCACTTTAGCTGGAGAGCAACAAAGCTCCAGAAAGTAGCATGAACTTGACTGCCAGATAGACTTGGGTTTATTCCAGGTTCTGCCTCATATTAGTTGACTGACCTGGGACAAGTGAACTCAACTCTGTGATGGTGCTTCCCTCTCTCCAATTCATAAGCAAGAGCCTCTGCAGTCCTTTCTGTAACTGTTGACACTTTCCTCATGGCCATCACCAGCTGGACCATGGGTGGACAAAAGGGGACATTAGGGAAGGATACTTAACCTGAGATTGTCCAATTAGCTTTACTCACTGGGGCATCTGGATTTGGAAATCAGAGACACTAGTTGTCTCGTCTAGTGTTTGAGCAAGGACCACCTTGTAGGACCACCTGGAGAAATTATTTCTCAGCAATTGTTTCTCAGATATTATGGGCTCACAGATGAAGAAAAAGCAAAGGCAATGTGGTTCTAGAAATGTGAACCTTCATTCTCAATAGCTCTCCAATTTTGGATCCTAATATCTACTGAAGTTGAGTTGTACTTTCTGTTTTTGGGTTCCATGAAATACCCTTTATCCATTAAGTAGTTTCTCTCTCTCTCTCTATCTCTCTTCCTTCCTCCCTTCCTCTTTCTCTTCCCTATGCTAGCATAATTTTCTTAAATTCACACAGTCTTGACCAAACATCAATCTTAAAATGAATAGTAGTTATAATCATTAATGCTACTATTAGATTGTCAACATCATCATTATTATTGGAATACCTTCTATATCAGCCTACCTTTTCATTCAAACTTAGTCATTGATGATTAATCCTCTAAACTGTAAGAAAACCAACCATCTGAATCATGAGAAAAAATAAGGAAATGCTATCTTCACATATATTCATACATTCACTAATGCATTGATTTTCAAAGAATTAACTAAAAAACTGATGCCTGTCATTATTGAGCATAATGGCAGCTGCCATTTAAGAGAACATTTTATGTGTCAACCCCTAAATAAGTGAGAAAGGGAATTGTCTCAGCTTTCAGGCTTTTATGTCGCATATTTTTACTCAGATTTCACAGGAATCCTTTTAACTGAAGTCAAAAAAGTAAACTCAGAGACCTGGGTAACAAAACTAATAAGTTATAAAATGATGCTAAGAATCCTAGGTCCCATTTCCTGCCAAGGGGCTCATATAAACACTCCACCCCAAGCCTACAGAGCCTTGCCTCAGCAGACAGCAACCCTGGAAACTTATCTCACAACATATATAACAATATTATGAGTTAGTCATCATGTTCTGTGTTTTCATAGTGAGGCGTGTGAGACTTTGAGAGGTCAAATCACTTCCCCAAGGATCCCAGCTCATCCCTCTAAAATCACTCTACTCTGACACATACAGATAGTTATGTTTAGTGAACACTCTTAGAAATGCTCTTACAATTGTAACTTCACATGCTGCTTTGCAAGAAGGCGGGGGGAATGCTATAGGGAGAGACTGCCTCTTCAGACCTTCGGTTGGCAAAAGTAGAGTGGAGGGTGCAAGGGACACTTCCCAACAATGCAAACTCTGTAAGAAGCAAACTGTGAGCAAGATGAAAGACCTCTCCAGCTGGTATGGAACATTAAATCATTTCTTCATCCCCGGCAGGTGTCTGGCTGCAAAGCATAACTCAGCATCATTACAATTTTCTCGTGTATTGACCTCGGGAAATGTTTCCAAAGCAGACTGATTAGTTCTCAGAGGAAGAGTTGAAGACCCTTTAGCAGTCCTTTTATCTTGAAGATTTAGTAACTCAGTAGTTTCATATCTAAGGGAGGGCAGATTTGGCTTTTTGAAAGTAAGTTTTCGTTACTTGAAAATTTTAAGCAAAACTGAAAGGACTGTGGAGGCTGTATAAGCCATTTGGATTTTTTATAGCTTGGCATAAATAAATTTCATCTTTTCTTATCAAGGGGTCATCTCTTGTGCTCAGTCAGCAATTCTCTGCTTCTTTAGAAACTGAATTTGTGTCGGTCTGGGGACTCAGACATTGGATTATCTAAATACTTCTATGCAGAAGCAAAAGTTCATGTTTTGATGCTCAGGTCAGTTTTGCAGAGAGTTGTAATTTAGAGGCATTCAAAGGAGTTTTAATGGAGAAGGAAACAAGTCAATATTTTATTCATGCCAAACATAAACCAACACCACTAGGTTAGGGTATCTTTCTGCTAAGAAAATATCACAAAGTTTCAACCAATCTTTAGGACAGAAAGGGGAACTTCTAAAAGATGACAAAGTTTGCATGTGCTGGTCAGAATTTTAATGTTAATAATTCCTGGTATACAGTTGGATCCATGAAATTAGCCCAAGCTTTACCTCTGTGGGAAGTGTACTTTACCTCAAGCCAGATTTATAGAAAAATTTCAAATTCTGCCTCTAGGACAAAATTTTAAAACCTTTATTTTGCATGTAAATTGCATGCGATTCTGGTTCTAATATCCTTTTTGGCTTCTAATCAACTCTTCTTAACCATGAGCCCACTCTCTACTTAAACCCAGCTGCACGCTGCTTCATCCTACTCTGCCTGGTCAAAGGCTGTCCAATGCCTGCAACGCCCCCTCCCTGTCTAGGGAATGTGCTCTGATCTCGTAAGTCCTGATTCAAATATCATCTTCTCCAGGTCCCCTTTCACTCCTATCACCCTGCCTGGCAAGCTTAATTGTTCTCATTTCTCCATTCTACTTTTGTCATATAGCCAGCCTTATTGCTATTTATCATGGTGACTCATTTACCATTTTTCTTTCTCCTCCTCTATTACAAGCTTTTTTGTGGCCTTTTTTTTTTTTTATCTGTCTGGCTAGTGTTCAATATTTACGGAATGACTGAATAGTCATATAAATAAGATAATGCAATTACTATGGATTTTAAAATCTAAAACCAAATTATTATATTTGTTATATAATCAAATATTATCTTTGAAAAGTTATCCATTTTCCATCCTGTAATATCTTTGAGTGTTGGTGTCGGGCAATGTGGAGAATGGGTGATACCAACAGGACAATTTGAGTTCCCCAAAATGTCAGAAAACCAATAAACTGAGTTGTGAAAAAAAAAAAAAAAGAAATTACTCTTTAGATACACGCTCATGCATTCATAGTAAGATGATTTTCACAGTATTAACTGAAAATAAATGGTACTTACTACTATTGAGCACTGTGGATTGGGCACAAGTTACATAGTCTCTACTGTGTAAGATTCTTTATGAATTGATTTCTAATGATCACAGAGCTTCAAGCGAGACATTGCCAGTCTTACAGGTAGGTAATCTGAGGTTCAGGAGTGTTAAAATGATGTTTCAAATAGCAAAGTAAATGATAAAACCAAAAGGGGAGTTCTCCCAAGAAGATATCCTATTAATAGCAATAGGATAGGCAGAAAGCCAGGGTAGTGTGTTGGTGGTGGTGGTGGTATCAATTTTCGTGCTTTCAACCCAAAATTGCAGTCTAAGAAAAAAGTTAGCACAGAATATTCAAGTAAACAGATATAATATAACTCCCACTCCAAGTTATCAGAAGAAAAGCAATCCTCTTCAGAAGCAGCTGACTTTAGCCCTTGGTGTGGCTTTCCAGTTGATTGGCTCAGCTCTCATAATTATGCCCTTCCTTGGGGGACTTGTTGGAGGCTGAAACCCTCCTGAAATACTGAAATGTCTGTCTAATGAGAGCATAGTTTGTCCAAGTGCTAAGGGCTGTTTTACAAGATTGTTCCAAGTATAGATACCGGGCAGAAGAACATGTGTGGTGCTGTACTGAGGAAATTAGTTGCTGCTACCACCTGGAAGAACCCAACTAATTTTTCTTCAGATTTTGACATTCATCCAATAGGCTTGAGTCCACACACTGAGAAATTAAACCCGATATACAATAGATACATAGTGTGATTACTGCCCTTATTCAAAATAAGATTCAGAACTCTATGCATGGTACCTTCACAAACACTGTGATGTTACAAATTCCATTATAATAAGAAGAATACAATCTAACATTTTTGGATAATTACTATCTAACAGGCACTGCACTAATCATTATATGTATATATAGTCTCACTTAATCCTCACAAAGAACTTATGTTATACATAGGAATTATCATTATTAATATTACAGATGGGACAACAAAGTTACACCGTTAATAACTGACAGAACTAGCACTCAAATTACGTTATGCTGATCTACTCATTTATTAGTTTAAATTCACTGAGGACTGAAGACTCAAAGATAAAGGGACACAACACGTGCTCTCACAGTGTGGTAGGGAAAAGAACAAATATACCAACTATACAATGTAACCATGTCATACAAGAGATGCAAAGAATGGTCTGGTAGGATGGGAGTAGACGGGAAATTTCACAGATATCTGAGACTTGGAACAATAAAAAGGAGTTCCTGAAGTATGAAAATCAGATCACAAAGATGGCAAAAGAACGTAGTACTTGCTCTGGAAATGATGGATTTCTATGATGTCCCTCCAAAGTTCATATGTTGGAACATAATACCCAATGTTATAGTATTAAGAGGTGGGATCTTTTGAGAAATGATTAAGTCATGAGTGTTCCACCTTCATGAATAAAATTAGTTTTCTTATAAAAGAGGTTGAAGGGAGCACCCCAGTCCACCTTGCCCTTCTGTTCCTTCCATTGTGTGAGGAGCACAGAGTTCATCCCCTCTGGTGGACACAGCAACAAAGCACCATCTTGGAAGCAGAGAGCAAGCTATTACAACACGCAGAATCTGCCAGTGCCCTGATTTCAGACTTCCCAGCCTACAGAACTCTGATAAATAAATTTACATTATTTATAAATTACCCAGCCTAAAGTATTTTGTTATAGTAGCAGGTATGGACTAAGACAGAAATTGATATTTAAAAGTGGGGTGCTGCTGTAACAAATATCTAAAAGTGTGGAAATGGCCGACTTTGGAACTGGGTAATAGGTAGAGGCTGGAAGAGTTTGAAAGTGAATGCTAGACAAAGCTTATATTGCTATGAATGGACCATTAAAGGCAATTCTGGTGAGAGCTCAGAAGAGGAGTAGGGCTGTAGGGAAAGCATTAATCTTCTTGTAGATTATTTAAGTTGTCATGATTAGAATTCTGGTAAAAGCAATTCTGATAAGATCTTAGATGAAAATAAAGAACAAGATATTGGAAGCTGGAGGAAAGGCCATCCATGTTATAAAGCAGCAAATAACTTGGCTAAATTGTGTTTGTGTCTTAGTCCTTTCTGGAAGTCAGAACTTGTGGGTGATGAACTAGGATATTTGGTGGAAGAAATCTCTAAGCGAAGTGTTGATGGTGTGTCATGGCTTCTCTTGACTGCTTATAGTAAAATGTGTGAGAGAGAAATAAACTAAAGATAAAATGTATACTCTAAATGGAAGCAAACCTAAAGATTTAGAAAATTCTTAGTCTGGGCAAGTTATAAACAATACAAAGGTGTGTTCAAGAGAGAACACCAAGTGAACATTCGATAAGGAGGTTTGTATGGACAGAAGGAAGCCAGATGCTCTTCATCAGGACAATGCAAGAATGATCCTGAAGGCATTTTGGAGAACTTCAAGGCTTCTACTCCCATCACAGGCCTAGAGTGCCAGGGTATTTACTGAAAAATGATTTCAAAGGAAGGACTCAGTTTTCCTGTGGGATTTTAAGGCTCACTTCCCAAGGCCACTTCAAGTTTCTGCATTTTAGCACAATGCTTCTTGGCTGTCTCAACCATGGCTCAGGCAGGCTCAGGTTCAGCTCAGGTCACTGCTCCAGAGAGCAAAGGCAGTAAACCTTGGCAATGTTAACATGGTGCTAACTCTGGAGGTGCATCAAGTGCACAAGCTCTGAAGGCATGGCTACATCCACCTAGATTTCAAAGAATGCCTTGGAGAGCCTCTGGGCCTGGATAGGGAACTGACACAAGGGTGGGACCACTGCAGAGAGCCTCTACTGGGGAAATTTCTAGTGAAGCAAGGGAGTCAGGACCATCTCAGTGGTCCCCTACTAGGACAACGCCTAGAGAAGCCATGAAGGCATGGCAGCCTCCAACACTCCAGAACTGTAGAGCTACAGTGTGTAACTACAGCCTGGGAGAGCCCCAGGCATTGAACTCTAAATCATGGGAGATGCTGTGTGGACTATGCTCAGCAAAACCATGGGGGAAGGACTGTCCAGGGCTTGGGGGCTTCAGTTCCACCCCAGTGTGTTAAGAAGGCAGAATATAGAGTCAAAGAAGATTATTCTTAAGCTTCAAAATTTAATGTGGTTTGCCTTTTTGCATTTTGAACTTACTTGAGACCATTTACTCCTTTCTTCTTTCCTATTTCTCCCTTTTGGAATGGAAATGTCTATCCTATGCCCATCCAACCATTGTATTTTGGAAGCACTTAAGTTATTGGATTTCAGAGGTTTACAGCTAGAGAGAATTTTGCTTTAGTCTCATCTGTATCTAATTTAGATGATAGTTAGATGACACTTTGGACTTTAGACTTTTGAGTTGGTACTGGAACAAGATTTGGGGGATTTTAGGATGAAATGAATGAATATATTGTGCATGTGAGAAGGACATAACTTTTGGGGGACCAGGGGAAGAATGCTATGGTTTGAATGTGTGATGTGTCCCTCCAAAAATTTATATTCTGGAAACTAATGTCCAATATGATATTATTAAGAGGTGGCAACTTTTGAGAAGTGATTAAGTCATGAACTCTCCATCCTCATGAATAAATTAGTTATATTATAAAAGATGTTGAAGGAAGCATTCTAGCCCACTTTGTCCTTCTGTCCTTTCCACTATGTGAAAACACAGAATGCATCCCCTCTGGCAGATGCAGCAACAAGACACACTATCTTGGAAGTAGAGAGTGAGACCTTGCCAGACACCAAGTCTGCCAGCACCTTGATCTAAGACTTCCCAGCCTCAAGATCTGTGAGCAATAAATTTCTACTATTTATAAACTTCCCAGTCTAAGGTAGAACTGACTAAGGAATGAATTAAGACATAGGTAGTTTGTTCTGTATGATTAGAACACAGAATATGAAGCAGAGTGATAGGGAATGAGAGTGGGAATACAGGAAAAGGCCAAATTCTGAAGGACCTTAAATATTATGCAAAGGAATTTAAATTTTGTTTAAATAAAAGAATAGGGAGGCATGGAAGAATTTAAGCAAAGCTATCATCAATAGGTTTGTTATTTGTAATGATCTCGTTATGAACTGAATGTTTGTGTCCCCCCTCCCAATTCATTTGTTGAAACCCTAACCCCCAATGTGATAGTATTAGGAAGTGGGGCCTTGGACAGGTTATTAGGTCATGAGGGTGGAGCCCTCATAAATGAGATTAGTGCCCTTCTAAAAAGACATGAGTGAGCTTGCCTCCTCTCTCTCTGCTCTTCTCCCTGTGAAGATACAAAGAGGAACCAACCATCTGTGAACCAGAAAGCAGGCTCTCACCAGACATCAGATCTGTTGGCACCTTGATCTTGGAGTTCCCAGCCTCCAGAACTGTGGTAAATATATTTTTCTTGTTTAAACCACCCAGCCTATGGTATTCTGTTATAGCAGCTTGAACTTATTAAAAGAGTTCACTTTGACAAAGTATATTGGGTGGTCTGGTGACAATGAGACTAGAAATAAGGAGACTAAGGTATTGCAATAGTCAAAGCCTTGAAATTGAAGAGGGAGAGTGGAAATGGAAATGCAGGTCATAAATCTGAGAGTATAGGGAGCATAGGATAGGGGACAAAAGTTCTGGCTGACTGCTTAGGCTTGAATTCTAGCCCTGCCACTTCCTCCCTAGGTGTTCCTAGGCAACACCATTAACCTCTGTGTTTTAACTTTCTCATCTGTAATATTGAGATAACAATGATATCTACCTTATAGTGTTTGTGCATATAAATATAAGACACTTTGAATACTATATTTGAAGATTATTTTATAGTTAAGCACTTTTAGTGAAGTACTTGTGTCTAGCACAAAAACAATGCTATGCCAGAGACATTTAGAAACTGGAAGAGTAATGCCAGAGATATTTGTTTATATATATGTAAACAATCTACATATACTTTTTGCTGATCCTCACAATATGCAAAATTAATTATTTTTCCTGTTGTAAATTGCATCCTACAGCAAACTTAATTTGCTTGAAATGAAATTCATACAAAGAAAGCATGAATTGCAAATTTGTATATAAAGTGAAAATGTGATTCTTCAATATGTATGTTTTTGAGGTCTTGTAGTTGTGAGATGTAATGACTTTGGAGATAGAACATTCCAGAATAGGTAGCATTGAAGATTGTCATAGGTATTTGGCTTTCATGATTTCTTTTTTCTTCTTATCACTACTTGTAATACATGTACAAAAGATATATAACCACAGATAACTTCGTTCATCTCAGATCTAAAAGTGGCTAGATTCTCTGTATAAAATCACTGATTTTTGGATTCCATGTGCTCGGAGGATTTTAGTGTTTTTAAAGCAAAATATAAGAACATGAACTGATGGGTATTTTCCTTCTGGCTGGGTGCTGGACCCAGACTTTCACTAATATCTCTTTTCATTCTTCAGTGGTTCATCAGGGTAAACTTCAGAAATTGACAGGGTGCCTTGACAGGAGACTATTTTAAATCTGGTCTCATTGATGGAAAATAGTTAGTAAAGAATTAAACTTCAATAAAGAATTGACCTGGTCAATTTTATGTTTTATTTTTAAGGTCTGGCGTGGGATGGAGAATAGACTCTGGTTAGAGGATGGGTGTATGGAGACTAATTAGAACATTCCCCATTGCTTCATAGGAGAGATAACATAGGCATGAGTGTGGCATGCAGGACTGGGCTTAAGAGGGGGAGAGAGAATTGGTAAAGTGTTAGAAAAAATATCTAACAGAACTTGATTGAATATGGATCTCCAGAGAAAAGAAAAGGCCAAGGATGGTTCCAGATTTGTAGGCTACGTAATTGGGTAGATGATCATACACCTTAACTGATAGAGAATGTAGAAAAATACCATAGTTTTGGGTTAAGAAGAATGGCATGTTTTGCTTGGGACATATTGAATTTCAAAGGTCTATGCCAGATCTAGCAGAAATGACCAGCAGATGATGGGAGAGATGTGGGCTGGAGACACTGACTTGGGATTTATTAGCACAGGTGTGAGATGAGTCACGAGCCTGAGTGTGCTCCTCTTGGGAGAATTCAAATTGAAGAGAACAATTGGTCAAGGACAGAACCCTGAGGAACAGAAGTGCTTAAAGAAGGTGTGTAGGAAAATAAACCACCGAAGATGAAAGAATTCTGCATTTGGCATATAAAATGACTCAAGAAAAATATCTAGTTAGTGAGACTGTGCTAATATGTTACAGTAACAAAGGAACTGCTAACATCACTGGCTACTGATACAATTGTGATATGTCACAGAGAGGCAGCGAGCCCACTGTGGATATGTAGATATTGATTTTTCCCTGATATTACATCAAATACTTTGGGAAATGAAGGGAACTGGAAACTGCAATTTCCCCCTGCCTTTGTAATACATTCTGGCATCCTTTGAAAAGTTCACAAGTCTAAAATTAAAAAATGTACAAAAAGACAAATGTTGCCAGTGAAGATCAATTTTGTTGTAGGGAATTAATATTAATGTACAGAAACCTAATATTCAAATAAAATTGAGATCATCTACATCTTAGGGTAGAAGATTTGAAGCTGTCCATTTCCCGTCTTCCTCTACATCCTAATTGGAACTCCAACATTTTCCAAAGCTGAATCATCCATTCTCTCTCTATTCCCTCTGTTTACTAAAAAAAAAAAAAAAGTGTTTTCCAGTTTCCTCTATTTCATTCTGTATTTTCTTATTCACCTTGTTCATTTAATTTTCATACACACATAAATGCTCACCCCTAACCCCTCCCACCCCACACACATATGAAGATTTTTAATGTATGAATGCTGGACACACACACACACACACACACACAAATCATAATTAAGCACTTGGAAGAAGAGAGCACTCAGAAATAGGAAAAACAGATTTCTCAAATGCCCAAACCTGCTGGAAAGGAGAAAATACCCTAAGAAAAAGTATCAGAAGCTTCTCTTACTGTCTCCTTTGTTGCTGTCTCTAGCTTTTCAATATGGGACTTAGGTTGTGCTAGTGACGGCACAGGTAGAATGATGGAAAAACTAATAGGGGATTAAAGAAGATATGCTAAAAGTGGGCAGAATTTCATCACTGGCTCTGTGGGGCCAGTGGCATAAATTCCAAGAGACAAACTAATCTTTGTCTTCTTTACTTTCAGGTCATAAAAATAAGAGGAAGGGCCTGGCCCTTGTAATATTTTCACTATATGTTAATTGTAGCTAATCGTATATTCCTGTGTACAATTTATTTTTGTCGTTAATAGCATGGCTATTGCTACTGTGTACCATCCTCAATAATCACGAGCTTGAACCACTGTGTAAGTTTCAATCTGGTCAAATGGCCTCTAGTCTCATCTCTCTCCTGCTCCTCTGTCAGAGTGATGTTTCTAAAACACCAACCTGACCATATCCGTGCTTCCTTCCTCCGTGATCTCATCCATTCTTCTGGAGATAAATGTGATTTAGACCTTGATGTCACTAGAATTATTTCCCAGCCTGGACCTCTCTCCTGAACTCTAGACACACATGCTACTACCTACTCCATAACTTTGTCTTTTTCGTGACCGGCACTCAGCCAGTGAGTGCACCGGCCATTCCCATATAGGATCCGAACCCGCAGCGGGAGCGTTGCTGCGCTCCCAGCGCTGCACTCTCCCGAGTGCGCCACGGGCTTGGCCCCATAACTTTGTATATAATCTGGAACTTCATATGGCACCTGCATGACAAATACCAACTGCTAACATCAGAGCAAGCATGCTGGATTAAATAAGAACTATGAATTCTGGTTCTTATAAATTCTGGTTCTTACCCAGTTGTCTTATAAAAGAGCTGAAAATTCCCTTTGTTTAGGAACAAAATCTTTTGGAATTATTTTCTCTCTATTTTATGCCTTCTGTGTATTCTTACTGGGATACTAGGGTGGGATTTTGAGGTCAAAACTCAGAAGTGTCTGTTATATTTCTGTCTCAACTATTAGTGAGCTATGACCTTGGGAAGTTTCTAAACCTCTTGATATTATGATTACTCTGTCAAACAATGCCATGCATACAATAAATAGTCTAGGCTCTACAGCAATAATGTAGAAAAGTAGATAAATCAAGTTACTTCTTGAGGGCGAGAATTACATCTTTTTGCTTAGTACCCATCTCCCAAAGTATTTATTGCAATTATACCCTCTGTGGAAACTCAATAAATATGTGTGCATTGCTGGTGGAAGATTTCAAAATTTGGTATAGGGCATGAACAAGATTCCTGAGAATTCCAGAGGCAGTTTGATATAGCAGAAAGAATCCAGAATTGAGAAACAGATGGCAGGATCTAATGACAAAAAAACACTTAAATTACTGGACTTCAGAACAGATAATTACCACAGGGGTCAAGATTTTGGTATTTCCCTCTGCGGTATATGGAGAGAGTGGGATTTGTTGATCTCAGTGGTGCCTTAAGAGAGCTCTGACTGTACAATCTACTTTCTACCAGAAAGGTGTCAGCATGAGGCATTTTTGTTTGTGTTGGATCTGCTCAATGGAAGGGCTCAGAAACTCAGTATCAGTCTCTACCACATATAAGTATCGCTGTTTACACCTTATTTTTTTTAGACCCCTAACCAATACTGTGAGGTGGATAAAGTTATCTACACTTAGAAATAAGGAAGTTGAGATTCAGGGAGGTTCCACAGGGTAAAATGACTAGTAAGTGTCAATCCTGGGATTGGGATCCAGGATTAATGGCTCTTAATCTCAATTCCCTTTGCACTGAGCCTCATGTCCTCCCTGAGTCCCCAATACCAGTGATGCAAGTAAAAAGGCCGTGCATGGGTTCTGCAGGAGAGGGCCTCGCTTCTGGAACACGGGGTTCATCCAGCTCCAGCAGAGAGTATTATGATCAGCTGAAGAATATTCTAGTCACATGAAATACTAATTAATTAGAAAAAAAAACCCTAGTAATTATCTGCATATTCCCATTCTGTTTTCAATAAATGTAATCTGTCCAATAAATCAGTGGCACTTGCTAATGATGATACAAAGTGTGTTTAGTAATAGGCTTGCTTTCCATTAGGGAACTAATATGAGGTTTTATGCGATGTTCCAGAAGAAACCAAGCAAGCATTGTTAACATTTACTTCATTGCATAGATTACATGGTACCTTGATTCTGCTGACAAGCAGTAAATTGCTGAGTTGTGTATAGTGGCTTAAAACATGTTTAATCTACTATTAGTTTCATGAAGAATATTATTGTCCATCCCATCCCACCCCAACCACTGTGGACAACAGCCTAAAATGGTTACAGACTATAAGCTGTAACAATAAACTAAAACGGGACTAATCATATCCTTTCTTGGAATTTATTTATTTCAAATAATGTTTGGTTACTTTTTTTTTTTTTTTCATGAAGAACTCCATACTGATTCACATCTGTAGTAAGAACATCCAACTTGGATTTTAGCTGCAAAAATTATGCTATTTACTTTCTTGTAACAGGCAGTACATTGCTGCTTGAATTACATTTTTTTCTTCCTTTCTCTAGGTATTTCAACAAAATTTTTTTATGTTCTCTTTATGGGACAAAACAGGGTATAATGATTTAGAAAACTAGTTAGGCTAAATAATTATATAACTGCTTAGAGTTGAAGTGATATATCTGGGAAGTATAGGTTCTGAAAAGAAAAAAAAAAAAAAAGGAGAAAGTGTCACTGGCCCATTTATGCAAAGACAGTGAAAAGAAAACGGAACACTTCTGAGAAATTAAAGATTAACTTGAATGCCAAATAGCAGGAATTCTCTTGGCCTAATTTTTGGTAAATTTAATTTTCTCCTTTCTCAGTGTTGTGGAATCTATAATGTGTATTTTATTGGTTATATTATATGTGTGTCTTTCGTGAGTTTCCTTCACAATTTTTTGAAGATCAGTAGGTAATATATTATAAATGAAAATAGAAATTAGGTTGTACCTTGGCCTACCTACAATGAATGGTTTAAAAATCACATTAGAAAAAAATGGTTTTGCTTATTTCCTGGTTGACCTATTTGAATACTTAACAAAAAGGTTCTGCAGCATGAAGGATTTGGTAGGTGATATTTTAGTTCAATCTAAACATTTCTCTTTGCTAACCAAAGATCGTTGTACAATAGAAGGAAGGAGTCTTAAAGAGGACAACGAGTTATCTTCTGGAGAAACATTATCCACTCTCCTGAAATGGACCTTTAATGCTCCTTGATGTTTTTAAAGGCACACTTTCTTTTATTATTTGTAGATTATATTGTTTAAAGTTTTCTGCATGGTGGGTAGAGGTTGCTATGGCAAATTTGAACTGTAGAAAGAGCAAGAACCATGACAGAATCCTGGTTCCATCACCAAACAACCTGTCATTCCGGGTCAGTCTCACCACTATGTTCTACCTTGTTTCCTCTCCCACAAAATATTAATATTTCTCTTCATGTGGCTTTGAAATGATAAGATCTATTGTATGTGAAAGTACTTTATGATCATGTATAGTTCACACTATACATCAAATTTTATTAACATATTAAAAATATATCTCATTTGGTGGCATGGTTCTCTCTTTTCCTTTATAATATCTCAACAATGATTATCAAAATCTTTATGGGTCATATTTTTCCGCCTACCAGTTTTTCAGTTTTGCCTTCTTATTTGTGAAGTTTTTCATAATTTAGTAACTCTAATATATTTCAACCCATTTCTCTAACATAGTATTTTATACCACGTAAACCAGTCCTTTACACAAAATAATTTATATGGTAATGACTTGGTCAAATTGGCTCAAAAACTAACTCTAGGTGCTAGTCTCTTATCCCACTCACTTACAATGAGGCTAATACCCTCACAAATAATGCTTGCAAAGTGTTTCTTAGGGCTTTGCAGACAGATTTTTAGACTCTATGCTCATTTCTAGTAGTATTTACTAGCTTGTAAAGCATTTGAAGACAGAGCATTGTTTCCCTAACCTGTTTATCTTTTTGTTCCAAAGTCTTTTGCAGTCAAGCAAAGCCACAGAACACCCCTATACTGGGTATGTGATTAAGGGGAGAAGGGACAGTCCTGCCCAGGGCTGCAGGTCCTGTGATCCAAGAATACTTGTCACACAGCTCGTGAGGGGAGCTAGAATCTAGACCTGCACAGAGAGCTCACAAGAAAGGGTGGAACAGAAACCAGGACGCAGACCTGAGATACCAGACAGAGTAAACGGGTTCTAACAGTAAGAATTGGAGTCAGAAGAAATTCCCTGAGGCCTAGATTCAGTCACAGGGAGGACCCTTTACAGATACTCACAGCCCTGCTCAAGGTTAGTTAGCAAGGGAGCTGCCTGAGGTGTCTTGAACACATTCATTTATTCCAGCAACAAGTACCTATTGAGAACCAACCATATGTGCAGGAAAAGTGTTGGATACTGGGAATATGTGGGTCAGCCAGACAGTAGCAGCCCTGCCCACAGCTATCTCCTATCTCAGAGGGAGCCAGAAAAAAATAAGTAAATTAATGAATTATTACAGATGATGATAAATGCTAAGAAAAGAAGAAACCGGGTGCAGCAAGGGTTTGACCTATAAGGACATGTGATCAGGGGAGGCGATATTTAAGATGACGTTGGAAGTGTGAGAAGGAACCATCCACACTCCGCAGCAGGGAAAGTGTGTCCCAGGAAACACACATGAAAAGGCTCTAGAACAGAAAGAGCCAGGGGCTCTTCTCCACAAATTACTTTTTCAAAATAATGTAATAAAAAGGAAGGTGTGGACAAAGCTTGTTATGACCATGATGACAAGCTGTTGGGGATGCTAGAAAATCACAGCACGGGGACAGGAAGAGAAGGTCTTGCAAAGGCAGGGTTTGTGTGCGCTCCCAAGACTCCTCCATTCTTCCCAGCCAGAGCATAAGCCCTGCCTGCAGGTTCCCTACTGCAAATGTCAGAATGTGGCGAATTATCTGAAAATCTACTTGTGCTTAGGAAATTGAAAGAATCCCAGCAAGGCTCAAGCGTAGAGAATGGGGGGTGTTTGCCACAGACGTAGTTGTCATTCAAGAAATATGTGGACCTCATCCTAGTTAACGCCTCAGCAAATACCTGGAGGCTCCCAGGAGCTTCTCTCCTACAAGGCCTGGCAGCTCATGTTTTCATTCAATTCTGTGAGCTGCCCCAGATCCTTACCGGGACTTCTTTTATTCTTCTGTTAATCAGGCCAGGTTTCTGTTGTTTTCCATCAAAGAGCCTTAGCTAATACAGTCACTTCTCTGTCCTTATATTGGCTACTTAGCAGCATTCAGTGTCTATGTTGTGGATTGAATGTCCACCAAACTCACTGAAACTTAATCTCCATTATAATAGTGTTGAGAGAGTGGGAGATCCTATTAAGGTAATTGAAAGGTGGGGTCCTTAAGAGGTGATAAGATTGTGAGGACTGTACACTTGTGAATGGATTAACCCATTGATGGTTTAATGGGTGGTCATGGGCATGGTTATGATGGTTTTAAAAGGAGGGCAAGTGAGAAGCTTAGCTCTCTCTTGCTTAGTCCATTTGCCATGTGATAACCCTACATCACTGTAGAGGAAGGTCCTTACCACACGAGTTCCCTGGACTTTGGACTTCCCAGCCTCTGAAACTGTAAGAAATAAATTCTATTTCTTTATACATTACCCAGTTTCAGGTATTGTGTTATAAGCAACAGAAATGGACTAATACAGTCTACTTCTTGAAGGGCTGCTGTTTCTAGGCTGTTACAGCATGTTCTGCTGGGTGTCTTCCCACCTCACCGCTCCTTTTCAGTGTCCTTTTCTGTCTCCTCCTTCACCCATCCTCTAAATGCTGAAGTCCTCCACATCCAAAGCTGGAATCCTCCATTTTTATCTCTCTTCAGTCATTCTCAGTAGTCAAAAGCATGTCCTCCAGAGTCAGAGTACCTTGGCTCAATCCCAGACTCGCCACTATCTGACTGTGACAGTAGGGAGGTTACTTCACCATTCTGTGCTTCAGATTTTATTTTAATAAAATCCTATTTCCCAGGGCTGCTAAGAGAATGGATAGAGTGAATTATATCTAAAGTGCTTTGGACAGAGCTGGTTCATTATATGTAGTCAATACATGTTATTTTTATTATAATTGTTAGTAATAATTCATTCCTGTATTAGGCTTGTATGTGTTGCTTACAACAAAATTCCTGAAACTGGATAATTTATAAAAAATGAAACTTATTTCTTACATTTTTGGAGGCTGGAAAGTCCAAAGTCCAGGCAACACATCTGCTGAGGGCCTTTATCTTAGTGGTGACCCTCCACAGCAACTCAGGGTCTGACATGGTAAGAAAGAGCTGAGCAAGGGAGCTAACCTGATCAGTCATTCTCCTTAAAAATCCATCAAAACCACATCTGTTGCCACTCATTAAACCATCAATGGATTAATCCATTCATGAGGGCCCAGTCTTCACAATCTAATCACCTCTTGAAAGCCCTGTGTTTCAGTTGCCATAATAGGATTTCCCACTTAACACTGGTACAGTGTAGATTACAACACATGAACTTTTGGGGGACACATTTACCTATAACAATTCCTATGGCCTTAGATAGTATATATACACTGATGACTCTTAAATTTATATCTTCAGCTCCAAACACCCCTCTTACTTAGCTCTATAAAATCATGTATCATATGTCCAACCACTGGAATTTATCAAACTTTACAAGACTAACTCCAAATTTTTCATCACTAACTCCTAATACCTCAAACCCACTCAACTTTTTCCTCCAGTTTTCTGCCTCTTAGTGAATGGTACCAATGACCAGTAAGGGGATCCAAATCCTTGACGTTGGTGTTACTAACACTTCTATCTGTCTGTCTGTCTGTCTGTCTGTCTATCTCTCAGATTTATTTTAAGGAATTGGCTCATGCAATTGTGGAGGCTAGCAAATCCAAAATCCGTGGGACACGGAGGCAGGCTGGAAACTCAAGCAGGATTTCTATTTCATAGTCTTGAGGCAGAATTCCTTTTTCTCCAAGAAACCACTATTTCTGCTCTTAAGGCCTTCAGCTGATTGGATGAGGCCCACTCACATTATCACAGTTAATCTGCTTTACTTAAAGCCAACTGATTACAGATGTTAATCACACTTACAAAATACCTTTATAGTATTTCACCAAAAACCTGAGCACCATAGCCAAGCCAAGTTGATGTATAAATTTATCATCATCATATCTTCCCTAGATCACCTGATCCCACATGTGTTTTTCTCAGAGTTCTGTCATTTTTCTTCATTGGATGTGTCATAGTTTGCTCTTAATTATTATTATTATTATTATTATTATTATTATTATTATTGCTTACTTATTAGCTTTCCACTTCCTCCACTAGACTCCAACATCTATGAGTTAGGAAGAATTCTTTTATTCCATCAATACATATTCAATACTAGCAAAACCCTAAGTATTCAATAAATAGGTGGTGCTCAATATGTGTTTCTGGAAAGGATTAACAACCAAGGGGAGCCTGAGATGAGAAGTTTTGACTCAATGTTCTAAAATTCTATAGGTGTTAGAATAACATAAATTAAGAATAATTCATTAGATAAAAAATAACTGATTCTTTCTTATTTTCCTTTCACACATTCACTTCCTTTGTATTTCCCCCAAATAATTTAATCAGCATAGACTTAAGAGGACTTACAGTCTAACACACTCAGCCCACATGTAGCATTGAAAAGACTTCCAAAGTTTTGGCAGCTTATTTTATTTCAATGAAAACTTGAATGCATGCCAGGATCACTGGAATAATTGCCAGTTAGACTTATATTAATGAACACATTTAAGTGGGGATCGTAAAAACTGGAAAATGATCTGATTTTATGGAGTAGGTTCAGTGCCAGCAACATGTAGTGATGGATGGTGCCCCAGATTTGTTTTTAGTTTTAGCCACAAAACATCCAAAGTTGCACAGCAGGCTTTTTAAGAAACATGTTCTGAATTCAAAAACTTATTTATTGGGCTCCCAGTGATACATTTTTATGAGCAAATTTGTTTTTCCAAAAAGAATGAGAAGGAGTCATGCTGTTAAAGTTGATCCGCACAGCAGTCTTACCACCACCCCGTGCTAGAGGTCTGTGCTATATGTACAACAAATCGTATTAACAAGGCTCCTTGGATGAAGCTGCTTTTGAACTTGCCACGTATTCACTTCTGAGGTACAGTGCCAAGGGGAGTAAGAAATCTCAAAACATTCATAAGACAGAGACATTCTTCTTCTTATTATTTCAATGCTGATCCTTCAAGTGATATTTTAGATTGAAGTATCAGTTGACACACTGCTCCCAGACTGAAAAAAATGCCTTAGGAGGATTAGTTGAATCTTAGTACATCCTTAGGAATATTCACTAGAAAAATTCAGTAGAAGGAGGTTTTATTGACTTCAGCAGAGTGCTAGTTGTTCCCCCAATTCAGTTTCTTCTTTTATATGCATACACTGCTATTCAGCTGGGAACTCTGTTTCCCAGCTTCCCCTAGAACTGGGTGGTCCATGTGACTAGGTTTGAGCCATTGATATGAGTAAAAGCGATGTAAATATTCTTTGTATTATCTCTAAATTAAGATAAGTCCCTTGACCATCCCTAGACAATGACTATTTCACCTTCCCTCATTCTTTTTTGGAAAAACTAATTGGCTAACAAAAATGTATTATGGGGAGCTCAAAAAATACCTTTTCCAATTCAGTACATGTTATTTAAAGAGCTTGCTCTGTAACTTTGGATGTGAACATGGCAGTGACCCAGTTTACACAGTATAGATTGGAACAGTACTCTAGTCAAGGGATAGCAGGACAATGTGTTGGAAGGAAACTGAGCCACTGAAAAATGTCTAGATGTAGCATGACTGTTCCATCAGCCTGGACCAACCCAACTGTAAATTGAGAGAAAAATAAAAATTTGATCTCATTTACAGGATTGTTGTAGATGAGTGGATAAATAATTTTAGAGTCTTTAGGAATACTTCTGGTACCTTTTTACTTTACAGAGAGGTTGCTTTTACTTAAGCTGTTTTTTAAAATTACCCACATCTCTATGTTGCATTATCTCTTTAAAGTATCACAAATTATGTTATCTTTTTTTTGATTTTCACAAAATCACAGTAAGAGAATCATTTTGAAAAAAGATTATATTTGTTTCTCCAGCCATTCAAGGGACAGAATAAAAGCAACCACAATAAAGTGCACTATTTCCAAATTCATCTTCAGGGAAATCTTAATAGAGCTAATCTGTGTTTTCTAACTTTTGGGGG
Source organism: Cynocephalus volans (assembly GCF_027409185.1). Taxonomy (NCBI): domain Eukaryota; kingdom Metazoa; phylum Chordata; class Mammalia; order Dermoptera; family Cynocephalidae; genus Cynocephalus; species Cynocephalus volans. The sequence goes on from NC_084468.1 coordinate 18,018,124, forward strand.
GAAGGGGGGTGTCCTGTTATATAAAATATGAATTAAAGTTTGAGAGTATGGAAAATAAATTTTAAGAAAATGCTTCTAAACAGTGACATAGTTCAGAGTAGCAGCATAGTAACGATGCACTAATAATGAAAATAGTAACAGCTACATTCTGAGTGTTATCAAATCATCTGTGAGATATTATTTCTCCAGTTTTGCAGATGGGATAGATGAAGCCAAGGGAGGTGAAGTATCTTGCCCAAGGGGAACCAGAACTAGCATCTAATTACATTATAAATCTCACTCCAAAATATGCCCACTTTTGTGCAGAAAAATGTTAACATAGCACATCCGAGACTGCTGTCTTCAGAAAGGCCTGCTTGCAAGGCTGGCCCTTGGCTAGTGTTTGGGAACTTGAACTTTGGGAGAGTTTCTACCATTCTCTGATACGAGTGGCTCACTGTGATTGAACTGATGATGCAAACAATATGTTTACATTGCTTTGCCTCTTAGGGTCTGGAATTTGGGTACTTGCTAGGCACTGAATGTCTAAGGGGCTTCCTTGCTAGAAAACATTTCACAAGTGTTGTCACGTGACTCATTGCTGGGAGAATTAAGCGTATCTTGTGTTATTCCACTAATAAAGGACTCTTGGAAGCTCATGTCAGGTTTCCTCCAAACATTACCCATGTGCCTTTTCCCTTTACAGATTTTCTTTTGCATCCTTGTGTTGTAATAAATAATAACCATGAATATGACTATATACTGAGTCTGTATACTCAGTATATAGTCATATTCATGGTTATTATTTATTACAATACAAATAACACAAGGACAAATAACACACGATTTGTCCTAGCAAATCATCAAACCTGGAGATCATCTTTGGAGCCCCCAATATATTTTTCCTCTGTGCAATTAGTTCATTTGAAGGACACAGGATTTTATTTTCTTCCTGAGCATATAGAAATACCATATTTCTCAGGCTCCCTTGAAATCAGGTGGGGCCATATGATTGATTTCTGAATTTGGGCAGAAGGGATGGTCTGGCACTCCAGGGTAGGGCCATCAAATGCTCCACAAAATTTTTCTTGCTCTCTCTTCTCTCATCTGAGGACCAGATGCAGATGTCCCTCCCAGGTGAGGACGTTGACACCACAGGCAAGAGTGGAACCACTAGATGAAAGGAGCATCCTTGATAAACTGGTTGAGCAGAGCCCCACCCTGTCCCAACTGACCTACATGGGTATAGGAGATGAAAGATAAACCTTTCTGGTCTTAAGCCCATGAAATACTGGGCTGTGGGCTGTTGCAATAAGCCTGTTCTAGTGCTGAATAAGATACTTCACCTCTCTGGGCTTCAAATATCTCATCTGCAAAATTAGAGAAATAGCATCTCACAGATACTTAGCAAAGATATTGAATATAATGGATGCCACCATTCCCATCTCTTCTTCCAGTCTTTGAAATATGTTGCAAAAGCAAAAGCGATCCTTAAGCCACAGAGATCCCATGACTCATTTGATAGAATAATATTTGATGAGCGATAAAAGACACATAATCTACAGATGAAAACTCTGGATACTCTCTCAATAGAAATAAATAATCCAAGAAGCATCTAAATGCCATAGAATATGCTTAACTTAAACTGATGCTTAAGGAAATATAATTCAGGGTGATATAACGGTCTTCATCATATATTTTAGTTACTTTGATTCTTAGAATAAGAAGAGGAAAGGACCTAAGGGCTCCAGTATCTATTTGCAACGCTCTAAATAAAAGTTATTATGCAAAAATTTTTGAATTCATCTTCTCATTTACATGGGTATTAATATCTTGAATCTTCAAAGGGTAATTTGATGTCCAAAGATGCTAAACCATGTCCCTAAGGTAGAAAATAGCAGTTGTAAAGTTTGAACCCAGGAGAGCACTTGCGCTATGCCAGTCCTCGGGAGTCAGAGGGGAAGCCGTGTGAATTGCTTAGGACTAAAGACTACCTTCTGCTCAGAAAGCAGAAAGTCTAACAGAAAACTTGAAAAGTCTAACAGAAAACTCTGCTAAGACATAGGAAGTAACATTTTAACTCTGTTCTTATACCTTGATTCTAAAGTACATGAGTAATACTTTGCACTTAAGAAAGATCTTTTATCTGAGTCTTTCAAGAGCTGAGCAAAACCAGTTATGACCCACCCCCCTTCATGATGGGAAGAAAAGATCTTAATCCCTAATTTGCAGACAGGGAGACAGAAGCTGCCAGGGACAAAGTGACTTCCTGAAGGTCACATGATCAGTCTATGAAAGGTTTCCTCAAGAATAGCTCTGAGGGCTATGACAAAAGAGCAATTACCTTATGCAATTAACAGTGTATGTCTCCATTCTGACCACTATATCCCACTCTTTCCCCTGCATGTGCTAAATGCTCCCCCCCCAACCCTCCCTACTGTAAGTAGGACTTGGTACTTTTAAGGTAAATGTACTTTGTCAAAAATGTAGATCCCTATCATTTCACCCTCAGTTCCCTTCGTCCACTTTTCAAGGTCTCAGTGCAGAATTTCTCAAACACTTTGAGGGGGTGGGAAAGCCCCATCCAAAACCTCTCATCTCCTGCTGGTTGCAGGTTCCTTTGGCCACTACCTCAAAACTCTTGCAGAAATCAAGAAAAGGTTTGTTGTTGTTTTTGGCAAAATCTCCAAGGAGATACCTGGATTACAGGCAAAATACTGAGGCTGGGGATCAGCTGTGCTAGAGATGTGGCTCCAGACCAAATTCAGTGGCTTCACTCCACAAGGGTTGCTGCTCCCTCACAAACCCCACTGTGATGGACACACCCCACGATGACTGCTGATGAGTCACACTTTTTTCCATCTGCTCATCTTGAGTGCTGAGACATGCAAAGGAGGTGGGGTGAGAGGTCACACCCATGATGATGCTGCGTTAAATAAGGCTGTGTCTGTCTCAGCAGACTAGAGAGGCTCTTCCTTGCTTGCTTTGAAGAAGTGAGCTGCCATGTCATGAGAGAGCCTGAGAGGCCCATGTGGCAAGGGATTATGGGCAGCATCTAGGAGCTATGTGGCCCCAGGTTGACAGCCAGCAAGAAAGTGGGGATCTCATATGTACAACCACAAGGAACTGAATTCTGCCATCAATCATGTGAGCTTGGAAGAGAATCTCCAGATCCAGAAAAAAACACAGCCCAACCAACACCTTGATCATAGCCTTCTAAGAGTTTGATCAGAGGACCCAGTGAAGTGATTTCTGGACTTCTGATCCTCTTAACTGTGATATAGTGAACTACTTTTTTGTTTGATTTTTGTTTTCTTTTTTGCATCTGGTTGGTGCAGGGATCCAAACCCTCGACATTGATGTTATCAGCACCACACTCTAACCAAGTGAGCTAACTGGCCAGCCCGAATGAATATGTTTTTAAGGAGGTTAGTCTGGAGTCAGAACTAGCGACTCTGTCTAATAAAAAAAAGAAGCTAAAGCATTACTTCCTCTCCCTGACCACTAAATATGCACTAAATTGTGACACAGAAATAGAAAACTAATAGGAACATCTTCTACTTTTAAGTGAAAAGGACAATAACAAGTAGTCAAATGATGCCTTAAAGATATATTTGATTATAATGGATTTACTTACTTAATATAACTCAAAATAGTGAAAGAAAAGGAATGAGGGAAAGATTCGAGAGAGGAGAGAGTCAGTTGTCTAAAGCATAATTTTTTAACTACTTGCAAGTATCTCTAATCCTGTTCCTGAAAAATAGGAAGAATGGGCTATAAATTATTAATTAATGAAAGGAAATGCCAAAGAGGCATTACCATATTAAAACACAGTGCCCCAGCAGACCATGCACAACCACCTAAAATTAAACTGGAGTTATAGTTGATTTTGAAAGAGAGCAGCAAAGCGAGATTACAAATCACCTATATAGATACTTGTATGACCTTCTAGGCCCGTGTTTACCAATGTGGCTTTCTGTTCACTGTTGATTATAAAGTGAATTTTTTAAAAAAAAATTAAGGAGCTCATAAATTTACAAAAATAGAAAGGATCCCTGGACATTACCCCAGGCTTAACTGAATCAAATCATCAGAGGTTAATACCTGTTACCCCCTTCCATCTCCTACACGTGCACACACAAGCACACACGCAGACGTGCACCTCATCCACCGAGGATCTCTTGAGGTTCCAATGTATCCCGTCTCATCATTGTTATTTGATATTATAGGGCTGATCACAGTCAATTCCTTTTGTGATAGAAGCACCTTATAGATCTCATACATCTGGTTCAATGGTTCTCAGTCTTGGTGGCACATTATAATTCCCTGAAGAACTTTATAAATCTGGATGCTTGAACTTTTCCCCAGAACAATTACATCCAAATAACCAAGTATGGCTCCCAACTATTTGCAATTTTTAAAGTTCCCCAGATGATTGCAATGTGCAGTTCAGTTTGAGACTGCTGATCTGTAGATAATACTTTGTATCTTTCTGCATCCTTTCTAATTCATCATTATGTAGCCTAACACCCAAACACTGTGTTGGAGGTGGGTAGGCCAAACACAACTGCCCCACTTTGATGGGACACACAACTGAGATTCACCATTTGGGACCAACTATGATAACTTTTTGTTGAACTTCATGTTTATTATATTTGTTTATTTTTAGATGCAATGTAGTGATTGATCATTATCCCAATTTATGAGACATGGGCACACAGACAACAGAGTCAAAGAGAGCTGCCCAAGCAAGTAAGGTATGGACCAGAGTCTGAGTGACACCAAAGCTTACAATTTCTGCACCAGTGATTCACAAAGGGTGGCCCCCAGACCAGCAGCATCAGCATCATCTGGCAACATATAAGAAATGCAAATTCTGTGCCCCAATGCCACACTTACTAAGCATAATCTTTCAGACTGGGGCCCAGGAATGGGTGTCTTAACAAGCCCTTCAGGTGATTCTGAAGCACATTCAAGGCGGACAAAGACTGCTGTATATTCTTCTCCACTTCTATCAGCTGCACACTTTTGGAGACCAGCTCCACGTGTGGCAAGAGAAATAAAATGTATGGATGTCTCAGTGAGTAAGACAGGGTGAGGGGATGAGAAATTTTCTCTCACTGTCTTCCCTTTCTCCCATTCCTCATTTATATTAAGAATCTGTGATGAAAAAAGAGGGAATCTTATCAGAGATACTGTATAGAGAAAAAACAAACAAACAAACAACTGGGGGCACTGGTAATCTTTACCTGCAGGAGTGCCTGGCCATGGTGAGCCACTTTCTTGCAAGTGTGGCTATTTTTAGATATTGATGAATGATTTATCCTTTTAATCAAAATATGAAGAGTTTTAAAATGTTTCATTAAAAATGAATATCCCAACTGTTTCCAGGGAAATGATTTTTATGATCTTAAGGGCTTTGAGATAATTGCTGTTTGGGACATGAAGGGCAGTCGGTTTGCTTTCTCTGATGAAAGCTGGTTCAGATTGCTGCCATCCTGAGAAATGGGAGTACTGCTGACCTGCTTTTGTGTCTCTCTTGCTATGCTTTAGGGTGCATTTATTAGAGTTGCACATTTGACCAGGGAAAATAAAAATTAAAAGGCCACTCATGTTAGATTTATCAGAGACACCGATTAATATTTTCTGAGCAAACAGCAAAATCCTTTCTTTTAAACAAGTATATCAAATATGCTTTGGGCACATTCAGGTCTGATGGAAATTCATCTCAAGGGCCCGGGGCAGGCAGAAAGAGAAAGCAATGGAGAGAAAAGAAAAAATAGGGAAAGAGGAAGGAAGGGGAAGAAGCAGACAAGATTTGACAAGGGGAAGAGACAGAGGAGATAAAAAGAAAAGTAGAGTGTGAAAAGAGGAATGAAGAAATAGAGGCAGGGGCAGAGGGGTAGAAAAGGGGAAAGAAAGAAGAGGTTGGGGAAAGAATGGAAGGGAAGAGAAGAAAAGAAAGAGAGGACAAATAGGCAAAGAATAAAAAAAAAAAAGACAGAAGAAAGTAGTGAATGCAGACTTTGGAACCTGACAATTTATTGTGAAGTGCCACTTTTCTAAGACATGCCACAGAGTTGCTGGCTCCAAAGGTTAATGATGGCAGTCATCATGATTCCAATTTACAGCAAATGAGATGAAAGGCAGCCAGACCCCTAATGGAGAGGCCCTGCAGCGATGGCAGTGGAATGAGAACGTGGCAGGTAGCAGCCGTCGAGGAACACAGGGCGCTGGGAGGTTGGTTTTTCTCCTTCATTCAACAACCATTTTGTCCCTGATGCACAACCCAACGTTAAAAAAAAATTTAAAAAGTTAGAAAAGAATTAGAGCAAAGAGTTTAGATGTCCACACGAACACACTTAAAGTTTTAATCTGTAATTAGCCCTCTCTTAGCATTGACTTTTGGCCACGACCTGGTCTTTCATGCCTCCTTTCTGTCCGTGTCCTTGCTGCAGTTGTTTCGTTTTAAGTGCTTGCTCTTCCTGAAGCCTGCAAACCCTTGCAGAATAGGCAGAACGAATAATTCTCTAACCTCGTTGTCAAAGCCCCTTTCTCTTTACGCATGTGTATTGAAGTGTATCACCTTGACAGATCACACATCAAGATTCTTTTAATTTGTGTGTGACGAGTACCCATCCCCATTCTGTCCCCCTCTCTCCCACCAGTCTACCCCCACAAAGGCCTGGGTGTTAGTAGATGACCAAGTTTTGGAGGAGAGAAAAAGCTACTCTGCATGATGGTGGAAGGAAAGTGTGGAAAGTCCAGGGCAAGGAGAGGGGGGAGGAGCAGAAGTGGGATAGAGAAAGGCCCCACACAGTGAGAGGGATGGTGGGAGGCTGCATGCAGTATGCATGAGAAAATCCTATAAAAATATTCTGCAAGGTCAACTAGAGTTATGAATTATCTGACACAATAGTTTTCTTTTTTTCTTTTTTTGGCTACAAAGGAGGAGGCAGAATTTCTAATCTGGCCTGCATGAGGTTGGACAGAGGCAGCATTCGAGGTGGTCAGATTTGAAAAGGCTGGAATTAGCAGAGATCTTTAGGCACCATAGACTTCTACAGGCCATGCAATTGGAGTTCTTAGTTGGGTAGCTGCTGTGGTTTGAATGTCTCGCCAAGCTCGTGTTGGAAGTTAACCCCAATATCGTGGTGGAAGGTGGGGCCTTTAACAGGTGATTGGATCATGAGGACTGCACCCTTGTGAATGGATTGATCCATTCATGGAGTAATGGGTTGATGGTTTAATGGGTTGTCATGGACATGGTTCTCATCGTCCCACTCTCTTACCATGTGATACTCTGTGTTGCCATGGAACCCTGTGGAGAGCTCCCATCCATGAGAAGGCCCTCACCAGATTTGCCCCCTGAACTGTGGACCTCTCAGCCTCCAAAACTTCAAGAAATAAATTATATTTCTTCATAAATTACCCAGTGTCAGGGTTCCTATTATAAGCAATAGAAACGAACTAATGCAGTGAGTTTGGGGAAGGATCAAAGCAATTTAATTTGGATTTCCAGGGGCATCTATAACTACTTTGGTTTACATATGTACAAGAACAAAATATATGTTGGGGTGTGTATGCCATTTGATACACAAATATTTGATACTTTTAAGATGGATTATTTTCAAATAGACTCATAACAGCAAGCGTTCTCTCCCTCTGCAAACCATAAGCTCCTTAAGGAAGGAAGCAAATCTTCTCTGGTTTTTGAATAACCTGCAGCATCTAGCTTAACACCAAGGACATACCAAGTATTCAGCAAGAGGGTGTTCCCAGCAGATTGCTGGATTCCCTCACTGTCTCTCACCCTGTGCTCTGGCATGCACGGGTATCACTCCTTTTGAAGACTAGTCACCCAGGAGGGAGGGCATGTGCATGCAGCAGAGGCTGTGCCTACAGATACCTGTGGCTTAGAGTCGATGGAAGCATGGTTTTTACCGACTATGAAACTTACACTAATTTTTCTCCACTGCCAGGAATGCAGTTCCTTGATGGTCCCTAGTCTATCTTAAACATTCAAGTCAAGCACCAGATTACAGTTCAAATATGAGGAGATGATTAGAGATTACTGGAATGATGTCATTATAGTTGAAAAAAAAAACTCAACTAAGAATTGAATTGAGTACTTTTTTAAGTACTCATCCATGTTAAATGGGCAACTACACTGTATCAGATGTGCCAAAGTGAACCCCAGTCCCAATGAATATTGATTATATTCATATCTAGGGAGGCTCAGCATGAAATGCACAAATAACGGGACACTCACAGAATCGTGTATTTTCCCTCTTTCCCTCTCACTTCTCAGTACTCCTCTGAGAACCGTGCAAAGGTAAAGTCAGAAAGAAAGTTCTTACATTCTTAAATCCTCTGTAAAGAATCTGAAGCTCTTTCTTGGTAAATTTGCTCTGGGCTTCCAGAAGCTCCAGGGCCTCAGGCCGATGCCTGACGGTGGCCATCTCCAGCTCATCTTCCACGCTGTCTGTGGAGGAAACAAGAAAGAATCTTAAGACCAGTCTCTGTTCACCGATGCTTATACACAGCCATACAGGAAAACAGAAGCAAGTGTTTGCTAGATGTTTGTGATTTGTCCACAGAGGAAGGATCCTCACTGCCCATAAAGTCTTTACATTTCCCAGATTTAACAATGTTACGCTAAGACACTTCGACATGGTATTGTTTGCACATTCTAATCATTCATGTAGACATTATGATGCGAGTATTTTTAAAGTGTTTTGAAAAGTGTAAAAAATCACCAACAATCTAACTTGCAGAAATGAATGCCATAAAGTAGACCTAATGTAAGTAGATAATACCAAATCAAAAGGCCCTGCTGTCTTGAAAAATATCTGATACAAGCTTCTTTCGAATTGTTTATAGAGCAATTTCTTCAACCTAAAATGTTCCTCTTTCCTTTTCTACCTGTTAAAATGTATATCTTTCATGCTCCAAATCAAATATTAGTGTCTCCTCCCTGAAACCTTTCCAGATTGCTCCACTATGCAGAACCGATGACTCTCTTTTCAGAGTCATCACACTCTAACCTCTTATGCAGCATGTCTAACATAACATTATCATCTGATGATGTTTGTCTTCTTCATTGTGAGTTCCTTGAAGACAGGGTCTGTGTCTTACATGTCTGATATCCTCTGGACGTAATAGAGTCTGATACCTGGTAGTCACTCAAGAATTATTTGATGAATGAATGAATGAATGAATGAATAAACGATGTTGCTACTCAGGTTTCCCTTCCTGTGGAGCCCCTTGAACCTTAGCTGCCCTGTAGGGAAGTATTTTTCACATTGAGGTTTGTAGGCTATTGGTGGACCTTAAATGTCTTTTTGTGGAATCACTGTGTTCTCTATTCATTGTTTTGAGAAACACGGCATAGGCAAAAGTAAAGGAAATTTTGATCAAATTCTCTGAGCAGTCTTTCAGTCATAGCATAACCTTGTCTAGACCTAGTGACCCTTCTACTGGAAAGAAACAAAACTGCACATTAACCTCTTGGCCCTCATACCATGCAGCAGTATGAGCCGCATCACCGATGGTTTCTTCCTCCAGCTGGCACACACTTGCAGATTCCAATTCTGAGACACAAGGCACAGGGCCAGAGGATCAGAGTAACTGAATTATGTGTGTGTGAGAGGATGATCATCACATGCAATATTCAAAAAGAACCTCACTTGAAGTGTCTGCCTGCGGGCTCTCTTATTTTCCCAGCTGTCTGGTACCTTACTACTTAATGACTTCTACCTGCCAGAGGGCTGTTTCTATTTCTAGGAGGTTGACAGGTTCTAAAAACATACCTGAAATCATCAGCAATCACCAGCATATGATAAGTTGTGAAAGCAACACCACCGAATCCAATCAACTCTGATTCCTGGAGGGAATTTTGTGGGGAGCACAGCCTGAGTCCACACCGGACTGCAAATTCACATCGTGACATAGCCGTCATTTAAGAGCATGCATGTTGGGGTATTTTAATACAGTGAGTGATGTTTATTGAGTTCTTGTGATATGTAGGAGATGGGCGAGGTGCCTTATTGGTGCAGTTCTAATCCTCAGTATAACTCCATAATGAGGTATAATTGTCCACTTTTCACCCACGTGGAGACTGAGTCTCATAGAGGTAAAGAAAAGCACGTCCAGGTGTCACATAAAAGAAAATACAGGGACAGGATTTAAACCCGTCTTTGATGCCACAGCTCATGTTCTTTTCCACACTATCTCGTCACTATCAACAGAAATAACAAAGATAAAAATAAGGGCAATCTCTCTTCTCTCCTGTACCATCAGACTTCTCAGTACAGTTGATTGTATCTACTGGGTCCATTTCCTACCTCCTGCTCTCTCTTAATCTACTGTCATCTGACACTTGGTCCTGTTGTGAGCTGAATTGTGTTCCTCCAAATTCATGTTGAAGGTCTAACCCCCAGTGTGACTGTATTTGGAGGTAGGGCCTGTAAGGAGGTAATTAAATGAGGCCTGTAAATGAGGTCATCGGGGTGGGCCCCTAATCCAATAGCACTGGTGTTCTCAGAAGAAGAGAAAAAGAAACCAGAGATGTGGGCTCACAGAGGAAAGGCCATGTGAGGAAATAGCAAGAAGATGGTGCCCTGCCAGAATATTGCCCTTGACTTCCAGCCTTCAGAACTGTGAAATAAAAAAGCCATCCAGTCTGTGGTATTTTGTTATGGCACTCCTAGCAAACTATTGCATCCATCTATTTTCAAATGACACACAACACTAGTAAAAGCAGGTCTTGTTATTCAGAGTTTGTCCAGTGAGTGCTAGACAGTTTGCTAGACAATTATATAATTTAATCTTCATAACATCCTTCAAGAGAGGGATTATCATCCCCATTTTATAGATGAGAAAACTGAGGCGTAGAGAATCTGACTAACTTGGCTTAATCTAAATAACCCAAGGTCAAATGGCTAGTTAGTAATGAAGCAGAGAGATGTCTTTAGTACCCCAACATTCCTGTTTTTAAGCACTGTGCTGAGATTAATAAAAACCACCACCCTATAGAGAAGTTTTCTCTAAGCCTCACTGTGTATTTTCTCATTTTTACACTGACAAAAATTCTGAGATGCCTATTATTGCCCATATTTTACAAGGAATTAACTTGGACTCCCAGTGGTTAAATAATTTACTGAAGGTCACAGGACAGAGGTGGGATTTGGTCTCCAGTATTTTCACACCAAAGATCATGAGTTTAGTCAATGTGCTATTTTAAGAGATGGTAACAATGACATTTTTTAGTTTAAAATTCTGGGGAACAAAAGATTTTAAACCAGAAACCAGATGGCCACTGAATTGTCAATGCTGCAATTTCTCTCCAGGGGAAATGTGTCCAGGTACTTTGAGATCACCAAGACAGCAGACAATGCTGTGTTGATTGGAAACACATGGTAGAATAAGGTGTGGAAGTGAAGGGATCTCAGAGCTGGGAAGAACACAGAAGGTTGTTTGTTTACTGCATTTTACCACTGAGAAACTCAGGTTTGGAGAACCTGAGTGTTTTGTCTAGGACAAAAACCAGAACCAGGTGGGACTCTGGCCTCCTGAAGAGTCTCCAAGCTCTGCCAGGATGTAACCATTCAGGCAGAAAAGGAGCTAATTCAAACGCTGCATTAACATCCTGAGACAAGCTGAATACAAATAGGATTTTAATTCATGTATCTTCTACGGGATTTAATTGTAATCAGATAACAGATTCTGAAACCCAGACTCCCTTGAGCTCACTGGCTGTTTCTTTTTGTTCTTTGTTCCTTAGATTTAAGTCTCCCAGGACCGAGGTTGTCCAATGTTTGAGTCAATGGTTCCCCCAGGCCATGATACAATTGGGCTAGAAATTGGAATTCAACTCATCTGGGAATGACAGAATGAGTTTTTAAAATAGGCATCTTTTCCCCCTACCTCATAACTTCTCTGAAAATACAATTGAAGCTTATTATAGCTCAACCGACAATTATGCAAATTTGACTCTGAGGTCAAACCGTACACCCCAGAACATAACTACAGAACATCTTGCTTTGCAAACAAATCTGAGTGTGAGCCCTGCCTTCCCAAGACACGCGTTTATAAATAAGACTTCTAATGCTGAAATCAAACCATTTCATGAAGAATGTCAGTGTTTTGAGGAAGTTGGTTCAGAACTCGGGCCATGCACACAGAGGTGAGTCCTTGCCTGTGATGCGATGGCCTGGTTTTCTGGTCCTGCTAAATTACTGGCCAAACCATCCAGCAGTGTCTACTTTGGCACACAAAAGGTTTTCAATAAAAAAAATGTGAAACAGATGAATAAATATTGGAAGCATTCCATGGAAAGTGGAATCTACAGGAAGTCCTATTTCTAAACACGACGTGACGCTTCTTTAAAAATGTATCAATTTTTCATCATAAAAATATCACGTATAACGTAACTTTAAAATTCTGTTTGAGCTGAAATTGATTTTTCTAGCCAGAGCCTTACATTGCTTTATCTCACTTATAAAAATACCCTCTGAGTATGTACTTCTAATGTTTGTTTACCTTTTATTAAATTTGTCGAATAGTGACTTGATCCATATACAGCAATAACATTATGATGAGAATGATTACTTTCTAATGATATGTTCCATATTATTAAATATTCAGAAGCTTGGTCCAGTGGCAGGTATTTGAAGAGGGTTTTACAAATTTTGCTGGAGGTTTTTGCTTTACCCTAACAGTGCTGGAAGATTCTTGACGATAGCATTAGAAAGTTCCCCTGAAAACCTCTGGAATAAGGAGACAATGCTATCATTTGGTTAATGTTCACACCTGGCACATCAGGACAAAGATAAGCTTCCCAAAGCTATTTTTCATGTCACTGATGTAATTTTTTTCCTCCTTTTTTTTCCACTTCAAAAACTTGTAGGGGCCTAGATAGGATGCCCATATAAGCAACAAAGGTATTCCATTTCTTAGTTCCACCTCTTGCAGTGCTCAAAGAGGTTGGCACGATAATCACTTGAGAAGACAATTACAGGGTTAAGGAATTTGCTCAAGTCTGCACAGCTGCATAGCTGATGACCAGGGGAGGCAGGACCTGTCACAAACTTGTATTTCTTCTTCCTGTTCTATCATTGGACTTCCTTGGATGGAAAGTTCAAACCTGGGCCTGTAAGCAAAGTTTTCACCTTTGGCAACATTAAATGCTTTGTCTCGAGAGTGTGAAGGCCTGGGAGCTCGCTTGTCTCTTCCTGTCTTCATAACTATTCACCCATACACCCACCAGAAGTTATTTTCAGGTGCACATGGAGATTATACGAACAATTAATTCCAAGCTGATCATGCACAGGGCGTGACAAAAAAGCAATCAATGCATCTGAAACACTTCAAGAGACTGAGTACTTCCCACAACAGCCTGAGCAATTGTAATCTCCAAATTTTTGTTAGCCTGATGGGTGTTTCTTTATAACATCTGCCCCTGAAAATATATTAGGGCCAAAACTACAACAACAACAGCAACAACAACAAACTCTATAATTAGTACTTTGCCTTTTTAATATTCATATATCACATTGAAAATGAAAAGTACTTTGAAAATGGCCAATTATTTTGAACATCTTCTGTTAGAGGTGCTGACTGACAATGACACTGCGATTTCCATTCCAGGAGAACTTGAATTGCTTTGCAATTTCATGTGAATTCAATCACTTATAAAACATAGCAACCAAGAGGTAAACTGCTGGAGCTATTTCCCACAGTACTTATGAATCGATTGTCATTACCTTATTTATCAACATGAATAACACTTCAACAAGCTTAGATTTTAAAAAATAATCACCTAATTGGAATGTTTATTATCAGCATTAACCGTATTATTACTACAGCAAGTCATGAATGGCTCCATATGATAAGAGCTATTATTTCTTAGATGGTAGGGTCTTAATTGATTTTTGGTAAATGAGGGAAATAAAAGTTATACTGCCAGTCATTACACACAAAGAAAAAATCTACAATAGAAATGCTGGGGGGAGGGGGAAGAGGGAGAGGGAAGGAAACAAAGAATGTGATTGAACTTATGCATAAAGACAGACCAAAGAACACTGATATTCTACTCAAGAAAGGCAAAAGCTCATAGGGATTATGATCAAAGAGAAAAATTTTTAAAAGTAGTGAAACAGAGAGATGAAGAAAGCCCAGATTAGTTCACTGAATTAAAAATGCCCTAACAAAAGTTTCTTGAACTTTGATGGTCTTTCTCCTATTTGACCAAAAAATCTAATGATAAGAACCAACCACTTTGTATAGCATTTGCTATGCATAAGCACTATACATAGATTAACTCATAAAATCCCCATCAACATATTATAACTTCTATATTCCTTTTCTACAGATGGAGACACCAGCACAGAGAGATTCAGTAACATGCCCAAGGTCACACAGTAACAGACCCAGGGTATGAATTCTGGGATGTCTGGTTCCAGGGTTCATATAAATTAGCAATTCTGCTGTTCTGCCTCTCCTGGAACAGGGGGGAGGATGATGCCTCACTTATCTAGAAACCACACACCCAAATAAGAATCAGATAACTAGTAGCAAAGGTCTCTAAGCAGAAAATAGAGTTATGGTAGGATAGAGAGTGGTATTGAATACAGTCCCTTCACTTTTTAAATTTGTATTCAGATACAAAGCCTTAGCTTCAGTGGTTGTAAATCAAAGGCCATTGGGCACATCAGTGACATAACTGGCCCTAAACCCTGTTCTTGACTCCTAGAGCAGGGCTTTGCCAGATGCCTGCCATGAAGTCTTCTACAGATATGAAAGTCCCCATCTGTTGTGGATTGAATTGTGTCCCCAAAGTCCATGTATAAGAAATTTCACCCCTACTGTGACAGTGTTGAGAGAATTGGAAATCCTATTATGGTAGTTGAAAGGTGGGGCCCTGAAGAGATGATTAGATTGTGAGGACTATGCCCTAGGGAATGGATTAATCCATTGATGGTTTAATAGTGGTCATGGGTGTGGTTCCGAGGGCTTTAAAAGAACAGCACCCAGGAGATTCTCTCTCGTTCGCTTCTGCCTTTCTCACAATGTGATACCCTGCATTGCTCAGGTCGCCACCAAAGAAGGCCCTCACCATGAGTGTTCCCTGGACTTTGGACTTCCCAGCCTTCAAACTGTAAGCAATAAATTTCATTTTCTTACAAATTACCAAGTTCTGGGCATTTTGTTATAAGCAACAGGAATGGACTAATATGCTGTCCTCACTGTATCCACAATTTTGATAAGCTCTGACTCCACATCACAAGCCGCTGCAGATGGAGAGGAGGGGCCTAAACCAGAAGGGGTCTGTGAGCTGCAGTGATAAGACCTGAGTTTTTACTACGAGATCTTTGTAATAAACAAAATTATTTTCACTTTCTTTATTATATCTAAGCACCATGATTATTTTATGTACAAATATTGTCACACTGCTTTTATAGATAAGGAAATCAGCATTAGAAGCAATGATGTGACTTATAAAGGATATAGAAATAGAAAACTATGGAGTCAGGACTTCAAGAACCAAGTTTACTGACCCTAAGGACTAGAAGTGACAGCTGATTGTCTAAGAACAAAGGAGAAACTGTAAAGTTGAAAAAGGACATAAACATATTAGAGGAAATAAAAACAATAAAATAGTCAGTGACCAACTTTTGATCCTTCATCTTTAAGAAAAGACTTTATTTTGCTTAGTTTATTTCAGAAGGTGACAGGAAGGTGACATATTTTAAAGAATTAATTAAAAATTGCAGCATTATTCACAATAGCCAAGATATGAAAACTACCTAAGAGTCTATTAGGGATGGAAAGATAAAGAACTTTTAGACAATGAAATATTTTCAGCCTTAAAAATAATGGAGATCCTGCCATTTGCCACAGCATGGATGGACCTGAAGGATACCATGCTAAGTGAAATAAGCACACATAGAAAAACAAAAACAAAAACACAAAACTGCATGATCTAACTTATAAGTGAGAGCTAAAAAAAAAAAAAAAAAAAAAAGAAAAGAAAAGAAAAGAAATGAGTTGAACACACAGAGATAGAGAATACAAGTTTTTAGCTGGGTGGTGGAGGGAAAGAAGTGGGGAGATGTAGGTCAAAGCATACAAAGTAACTGATATAATATAAAGGATGAAAAAATCTAGAGATCCAATGTACAACATGAGGACCACAGTTAACAATTGTATTGCATTTGGGATTTTTGCTGAAAGAATAGGTTTTAGGTGCTCTTACCAGAAAAATAGAAAAGGGTAACCATGTGAGATATAGATATGTTAATTTGCTTGACTATATAATGGTAACCATTTCACTATCTATATGTTCTTCAAAAGATCACATTGTATACCTTAAATATATACAATAGAATTTTTAAAATTTACATTTAAAACTCATAAAGGAATAAACATGGAAAATATATTTATTCAAAATATGACAACTCTTTCATAAGTCACTGTGTTGCTTTAAAAAGTAGGCAATAAATAGAGAATCAATTACCTAGGGAGTTGAAAAGAGTTTGGGTAAGTTTAATAAATTCTTGGTGGTATATTAGGGGAATGTTTTGGAGCTAATATGGGTGATAGCAATAATATTCTGCCACAAAGCATTTATCCATCATGGCTATTTTAAAAACAGAATATTATGAAAACTGAGCAGCTATCTGGGTTTTGTTATGTTCTTTTATGTTTAAGCTAGCTTCTTGGCTCAGAGAAAGTTAGATTCCTCTGTCTAAACATCAGCTAGACATTTACTGTGTGACTAGGATAAGTTAGTAAACCTCTCTGTGCCTTAGTTTTCTAATAAGTTTAATGGCATAAAAATGGACATAAAATAGTACTCAATATTATAGAATGGGGTGACTGTGGGCATTAAATGTGACGGTGCATATGTTTGGCACATGGTGAACACTCTATTAATAATAGTGTTGTTATTATTAGTAATAACGTTAGTATTATTTACAGTAATGTCTGCTGCCACCCTTAACACAATGAGCAGAACAATGCCTGGGAGCACTAATTCTGGTAAATTATTCAGTTGCTCCAAATTTCTGTTTTTTTCCTGGGTCAATTTCTCAACACTGGCACAGGATGATATGTTTAATCTCTCCAAGCCTCAATTTAAAAATCTATAAACTTTGGATAATATTTGTATTAATTTCATAAAGATGTTTCGAGAGATTGAATTACTTACTGGCAGGCAGCAATTAATCAATAAATGACATAAATTATGATTATTAATAATTATTTTTACTTACTAAATGAGGCATTATTCTAGAATGTTTAGGAATGAGGGCTCTGAAACAGCACTTTCTGAGTTTAAATTTCTTTTCTGCCTCTTGTTAGCTGCATGACAATAGGCAAGGTACTTAGTCTCACTATGCCTCAGTTTCTTCACCCGTAAAAGGGGATAATAACACGTTGGGCTACAAAATGTTATCAGGGGGTTGAAATGAAATAATGTGTATAAAATATTTAACATAGTGCATGGCACATTGTGTTAAAAATATTTATTAGTTTTATCATCTCATTTGATTATTTAAAAGCCCTTTGAAGAGAGAATCATTTTTCCCATTTTAGATGGATAAACTGAGGTACAGGGAGGTTGAGTAACTTGTCCAAAGACACATGACAAGGGTATTTCTGTCAGTTGCTACAACCCTTGCCCTAAAAATGGCAGCAAGCTTCTTTCTTTTGCAAGGACTCTGCATTGATCAATTACTGATAGTGAGATCATAGAAACCACAGCTCTCTTGGAGCCTTTTATATGCTTCCAGTTAGGTATTGTCAAGAGAACAAGGACCATCTTTTGGAATGAAATTTGAGGCAATAACCAAACTTTATAGCTTCATTTCCTCCCACACACCTTATGATCTAATATTCAGGGTGCTCTGCTATTACCTGAACGAAGCCTGCATTGTCAGTTTCTATGCTTTTGCTTACACTACCACTTCTACAAGGGCTTGCTTTCCTTCCTCCTCAACCATCTTTGTCTCTATTCCCTTTAAGACTGATCTCAATGGGGAAGGGGCTTCACAGAGGTGAGGCCTGCTCTGATCTCCATGTAGGAGGTGCACTTGTCTGTCATCAGCTCTGATTGCTTTGCATATTGATGACCTGTTTGAATATTAGTCATTTCCTCTGTGATGTGAACATTTGGAGGCAAGAGATTTATTTTTGTTATCTTGTTACCACTAATGCCTATCATAGTCTGGGCATTAGAGATTGTTTATTCATTTATTTGTTAAATATTTATTGAGTGCCTGTTATGAGCCTAGCACTGTTCAAGGCATCGCGAACACTGGAATAAACAAAAAGACAAAATCCTTGCTCACGTTGACCTTAAATTCTAGTGAAAGAGTCACTAATTGGACGTCTGAGTGAAGATGTCAAGTGAGAAGATGGATACGTGGGTCTGGAGTTCATGGGCACAGTCTGGACTGAAGATATAAATGTCTCAGTCATCTTCACATAAGTAATATTTAAGACCATGAAATTAAATGAGATCATTAAGGTAGTAAATGTTGACAGAAAATAGTAATTCTTTCTTTTATTGAATGAAGAAATAAATAAAGGGATTAGAAGGACCAGAGGGTAACAGGAACTCCAGAGTAAAAATGCCCCAGCCTAGGAATTACCCCTTTTCTAAGAATTACTTTTCATAGTGGGTGTGCACTCCCGGAGGCATGTCTCAGAGTTTCCTGCTGAGAACGTTTTTCATCAAAAAGAACATAACTGAACTGTGTTGCTATATTTAACATTCATTGAACAACGGCACAATCTCCACAATATTCTATAACATTTGTTCATGGAAAAGCACTGTCTCTCTTTAAGTTCATTTTTCCTCAGAGTCCAGGGACAGCTTGGATATAATCATGCTGTCCAAAAAATGGTGCCTAAACTCATCTTGATGTGACCAAGATGTGGCAGTCATGGCAAAAGTCATAAAATCTCCCACAGCTTCATCAAGTGTAAAAGAGGTGGAAGCAATCTCAGAGAACCCAGGAAGAATGCTATGAAGTGAGTGCACCCATGTCTGGCTTGTTCATGGGTGCACCTTTGGCAGGTGGGATAATGTCTGCCCTGTAGCAGGTATTGATAAAGATTTGTCAAATGACTAAACAACCAGGGATTGAGTGTCAGCTCTGCCACTTAGTAGTTATGAAATTTGGAACTAGTCACTTAAAATCTCAACTCCTCAGTCTCCTCTTCTGTAAAATGGTGATAATAAAAGCACTTAAACAATAACTCTGAAGATTAAATGGAATAATGTATTAAAGAATTTGGTATCATGCATGGTGCATTATAAAAATCCCCATACATGCTTTCTGCTATTATGTGATGATTTTGCTACTGATCCTTCTAACATCTGCTCACCTAAAGCATTAATTAATGTGATTGAGATAAATTATATGTGATTCTTCTTACTTCCAAGAACACTCACTGGAAAATATGTCTACCTCCAAGCAGATTCAGAAAACACTATGATACATCACGGAATTATTTTTCTACCCAGAGTCTCAAATGAGAATATTTTGCTGAAGGGTGAATAAGGCTTAGGTTTTCTCTGTTACTTCATGTCCAGAACTTGCCTTTTGTTATTCTTTTTTTTTTTTTTTATTTTTTTTGTGAAACCTTGCTAGCAAAGATGGGCCAATGTTTCTGAAAAGGACAGCTGCGCA
Source organism: Cynocephalus volans (assembly GCF_027409185.1). NCBI lineage: Eukaryota > Metazoa > Chordata > Mammalia > Dermoptera > Cynocephalidae > Cynocephalus > Cynocephalus volans. The sequence goes on from NC_084468.1 coordinate 18,037,803, forward strand.
TTACACTTGCTGCTCTTAATCCCTTGGCAAGAAGGCAGTTTGAAAGTAAGAATGCTAAACTTTAACTGGCAATCTAAGGCAATAATATAGCCATGCTCTGTATTTTATAGAGCTGGTGGAGTGGAAAATTGAGTGTGCCTGAAGTGTTAGGTTTCTACTTTAGTATCTAAAGTAAGCCAGCAGAAGCCAGATTCATTGACTGGACTCATGTTCAGCCCAAATATCACTTCTTAGGTCAATGAAAATGGAAAATATTAGAAACTACATAGGTGTCCAATCATAAGAAATACTCATATTAATGAAAGAAAAAAAATAATGCTCTTGTTTATCTAATATTCTACATAGTTTTTTGTAAGTAATCATCACTTCATCCATTTTGGCCCAAATTAACAGTAACAAAAATAGTGGAAAAACCAAGTGGGACACTAAAGATTTAATCATACAGGTAACTTAAAAAAAGAAAGATACACCAATTGACAATAAAGCTTGTTTCAAGAATTGCTTTTGTTCTTCAGGCTATTTAAGCCAATGTGTAATAAAACTATCACCTTTCCTTAACTCCCTTTCACGGCTTCCTTCTCTGCTTCTGACCTTGATTAATGTCACCGTTATCCTTGTGGTGGAATCACTTTGTCTCTTTTCTGTCTTTTACTCAGTGCCACAATTATTTCCCAATATTTCCAATTATACTTTCACTGTGTGTTTCAAATTGGTCTTCTCCCTTCCACCACTATTGCCTTATATTTAGACCTTTGACATCTCTTGTAGGCAGGGAAGTCTCGTGATGTGGACTCTAAGCTCTGCCATTTCACTGTTTGAGGTCAAATCTGCACTCTGGCATGTAATCATTGTGAGATCTTGGGTTGGCAATTTAATTTCTTTGTTTAGTTTTCTCTTTTAAGTCGGGATTATAATTGTACCTTCCTCATAGGCTTGCAGTAGATATTAACAATAATTGCTCAGGCTTAGAATAACGTTGTGCTCAATAAAAGTCAGCTGTTGATATAGTCCCTTGTATATATGTTTTAAGCATTTTCTCAACTGATTTACCTGTCTTCTTTTTCTCTTGCAGTGATTTGACTGCCTTATGATTTATTTTTGTGTCATTTTATCACTCTGTTTCAGTTGGTTCATTGATTCAGAAACCAATTTCCCACTAGGTTTTGTTGGGAGTTTTGACACCCTGTCTGTGTCTTGTCTTCAGACATTCTCGATCCTTTGCTAGTCTTTTCTCTGGCTTCAAGTTCACCATCAACCTTTCTAAACTTGGACTTGTGTCCAGCTCCCTCTGCCCATGGCTGACTTTAGCCATCTCAAAACCCCAGTCATGATGAAGAATCACTCCTCAGCTAAAAAGCCTCATTTTAAAGCCCTATTGCCTCCCTGCAGAGTAAATCCAGCCTTGTGTTGGTTTCGAGGCCATCAAAATCTGGTCCCAGCTCCCCTTTCTGGCTGGTTCTCTTCTTTACTTCTTGCCCCTCCTGACTGTCTTAAGCTTCATCTTTTCAAGTACATAGAATACTCCTCCTGCTTTTTCTCCCTCCCGTGCAATGATGATTCTTCTCCAAGGGGCCCTGCTGAAATATCACCACTTTGTGAAATGCATCTACATCCTTACAGTAGTCATGATCATCACAGAAGTAGAAAAACAGCAAGAACAGCTGATATTTATTGGCCTCTCACTAGCCAGTCACTGTTCTAACCACTTTACATGCTCACTTAATCCTTTGAGCAAACATACAGAATATGTACTATTATTACTTCCACCTTACAGATGAGGAAATTGAAACCCGGAAAGGGTAAACAAATTACCTAAGATTTCTAGAGCTACTTAGTCAAGGAACCAGAACTTGAGTCATGTAGGCTACTCCCAGAACAACTTATCACGCTTAGCTTCTTAACTCTTACACTTCTCTGGCAATACCTCTCGCAGCATTTTACTTGTATTCATTGTATTGGAGTGATCAATATATGTGTCTGTCTAGTACAATGTCAGCCTTCAGACAGAGTGATCTGTGTGTCCCCCTGTGCCTGGCACTATTACCTTTCAAACAGTTAGTGCTCCATAACTGTCTGCCGTGTTGAAGTGAAATCCACTAAATCTGCCAACAGGAAACAGCTGTCCTGGGACTCCTGGCTCTGGCTTGCCTATATCAAGACATGTTCATGACTTAATAAAGATTCCTGGGAGATATATTACGAACCAGGGAAAACAATGCCCATCTTTCCATTTGTCATTAAATATCTATGTAACTTTGCTAAACTCACTTAACCCCACCTTTTTTTAGGTTGGAAAATGTAGACTGTAATCTTTGTGATTTGTCATTCTCACAGGAGTTGTATGAAGATGAGATGAGGTATTCAAGAGAAAGAATTATAAAACCTGTAAAAGCGCATACAGAAGATAGGGACAAATACTCTAATTAGTAAAACATAGAGCCAGTAAGTAAATGGTAGTGCCAGTTGGTATTAAATCTGAGTTAAATGGAGTTTTTAATGTTTTCCATATCCCACCTCTCATGGGTAGTGAGGTACCACGAGAGGAGGAAATTGTATGGTAGCTTTGAAACATCTACCATTTATCAGTTAGAATAAGAAATGCCATTTCAATGGCTACAGCAATGCTAGATCTGGAAGAAGACTTGGGCACAGGCTTTTCTTCTTATTTGTGGATGGTGACACTGAGGTCCAGAGGGAGGAAACGACTCATTCAGGGGGGCACCCCAACCTCTCTGGACGATATGGGCCACACAAGGGTATCACAAGTTGAGCAAGTACATAGAAAAAGATCCTGTCTTTTTTTTTTTCTTTTCTAAAACTAACCAAACCATCAAACATAACTAGAGAACTGGTAAAATACATAGACACTGAAGCTTAGCTATTGGGTTCAACCCCTCTCTCTTCTCCTATACCTCTTACTGATAATGTGATTCACACAAACTAATTAACCTCTCATGCCTCAGTTTTCTATTCTGTAAAATGGGTATAACAGCATTCATCTGACATGATTATTTATAGGATAAGATGAGTTAAATTGTGCAAGGCTATTAGAACTGTACCAGGCACACAGTAAGTGCTAGATGTTTGTTAAATAAATACAAATAACATATGAGAATTTGAACATTTCATTTTTAGGGCTTATACATATGCTGAAACTGAGGAACCCTTGCTTTCTACTGAGAAATAATTAAAACTTAAGTTTACAAACCTTTACAGGTTATGCTTCTATTCCTCCAAAGATTTCCTTGACTACCTGCCCAGGTCAGAGATTTTAGTTAAATTCACCAAGGAGTTAGCATGAGATTAATTAATTGGCAGAAAGCTAAACATTTAAACAAATTTCCTGGAGTTTGCTGTTGTATTTTTAATTGGCAACATGTTGGCAGTTCAAGTCACTTTTTGAAAACAAATCCGCCAACCGCCAAATGCTGATGCTTTCTCTGCCAGAAGAGGCATCTGAAACTTTCCACGGTCAATATGCTACCAGGAAAAACAAAACATGTGGAAATGCTATGCTATGTTTGACACCAAAAATCTAAAATACAGTTAGGAAATGATGTTTTGCAATTATGCAAGACAACGTCCTGGTGATGGCTCATCAGCTATGAGTAGTCTAGTCTCACAATAACCTTGTCACATTCTCTCTCCTGTGCCTGCTCAAATCAACAACAAAAACCCTTGGAATGAAGCTTTAATTTCGTGAATCAATTATTTTGATTGAATGAGGGCACTGAGGTATTATTGGGTAGATGTTATTATAGATTAAATTTAAATGAAAATGTGTATACATATAAAAATATATTTAATCAAGTGTTTAACATTTTATCTTTTACATTTGTTCCTGGCTGCTATTTAGTAAGTAACTTTTTTGTCACCATAATGTCCTTTGAATAAATAGGGAAAATGATTACTTTATTCTTTCAGAAAAATAACTGGGGTATAGAGAGATAAAGTGAATTACTCAGAGTTATTCATTGAGGAGATATAGCTACAGACTTGGCAGCATTTATTTTTTAAAGAAAAATTACTTGTGCTCATATAGATTATAGTAGCTAGGAATTTCTTGATGCTAAGCCATCCAAGAAGTAGCTAGTTAAATTCCTCAATCCTATAAATATCTACTCAATATCCCTATATACTTATGAGCTAGTTGTCAGCCTCCAAGACGTCACAGAATTGGGAATAAATCTTACAAGCAGAGAAGCAGTATGACTGACTCTGAGAATTGTCCCTGTTCCTATAGATCTCGAATCCTGCCTCCCAAGATAAACAGAATATAAAAAACATCTTCTTCATTGATGTTTTATTTCACTGGATTTCCTAGGCCACTCTCCACTGCTGCTGTATGTCTGGGAGGCTGAGCTCCCGGATATTGTCCTTGCCTTTCTGCCTTCCATTGGATTTGCTCAATAGGAAACACCAAGTGGAGATGAGAGGGGAGGAAGAGAGAAAAGATGTGGCATTTATTCTTTGGGCTCTCTTCTTGGTGGGTTGACAGTGGTTGCATTTTTCTTGTAAGAGCCAGAGTCCTAGCTGGGAAGCCCTTTTTTAAAGTTACAACTACTGCTTTCTCCACCTTCTGGTAACCATCAGCAGAACTGGTAACTTTTACTCTTGCTAGTACTGGGTACTCCATCAGCCTTGTTGGCTTCAGACACCCTGCTCACATCTTTGCAAATAGTCCCTTCATTAAACTCTCCTGCATTGCCCTATTTATATGTGCCTTGTGTTTTCTTTCCTGGACCCTGACTGATACCAAATCATTTAATTTCAGTGTTAGAAAATACTGGACGTGGAGTTGAGTTTCTTGTTCCAGATTTTTTCAATAGTTCTGTGATATCAGGCAAATAATTTCTCTTCTCTAGTCCTCAGTTTCCTCATATATAAAATATAGGGTATATTCTTCATAATAAGCTTTTGCTATTATTATTATTATATGCTATATTACTCATAGCACTTAAAATATGATGACAATTTCCTTGGACAGTATCTAGTCCCATACTTTCTCCTGTGTGCCAAACCTATGAAAATTTCCTTTACTCTATCCTTGGATTTTTCCTGTAAGGTTTCTTCTATGGATGTGATCGTTCCATATCTTACAGTTGTTCAATAAGTGTATGTGTACCAGTGGACTAAGGGGCTTTCTGGTATTTGTTAGCTAACTTCTCAGCTATGGGATTTTGCACAAATCATTACAACCTTTCCAGGCCACCATTGTCACAATTGTGAAATAGGGATGTAAAACCTACCTTCCTGGAAGCAGAGGCCATGATGGTTCACATCAAGAAAAATAGCCACCGTTATAGACCTATAGGAGCTTCTTCAACCAGTATCAGAGGTGCAATATCAGTGCAGCTCAGCCTGAGGAAGTGATAAAGACAGCGGGCTCTGGAGTCAGAATCCCAGCTCTGCTAATTGGGGATGACGTTTTATTTCTCTGTCCCTCAATTTTCTTTGCCATTATACAAGGGTACTTCAAAAAGTCCATGGAAATATCCACATGATCTTTTAATTCTATTTTTCCACGGACTTTTTGAAGTGCCCTCATATGGGAAAAAATACTACATCTATCTCAGAAGGTGGCTGGGAATATCAATTAAGACTTGTCACATATTGGTACTCATGGTGTTTCATGTACTAAGTACTTTTCACGAATCACCTTATTTAGTTCCCATGACAATCCATCTTTCTGATGGTCACGATGGTCTTTCTTTCCATATCCCAGATAAGCTCTGACACTTTCCTCATGGAACTCTCTCTCCCAACCCTCACACTACTGGCTTCCTCTTGTTTTAGGGTCTCAAATGTTACTTTGTCAATGAGGCTTTCCCCGACCTTGTCAAAATAGCTCCCCTGCCCACAATTAATTTTCATTATGTGATCACGGTTTTACTTCCTTCATAATACTCATCACTTCCCGCAATTTTCTATGTTTTCATGTTTATGCTCTCTCTTCCATGAAGGCAGGGAACTGACAGTGAGCTATTCCCAACTAGAAAGGCAGAGCCTGGTATCATGCCTGCCATGCACAGTCTCTCAAAAAGCCATATTGTGAAATGAATGACTAAATAAAGAAATGAAAGGGCAGAGAATGGACATAAATAACTCCAGGCATTTTGTTTAGCATGAAGCACAACAGGAATTCAAACACATGCAAGATGATGCTTCCCTTTGCCTTTTTCAGTAGTTCTTGGAAGAGATAATGAGGGTCTGAACCAGGGCCATAGCACAAGAGATATAAATGAGAAGTGAATTTAAAAGATATTTTAGAGAGGAAATGGACCAGGGTTTAGTAACCAATAAGATGGTGGGTGGGGGAGCATCAATGAATGACGTAAGGACCCCTGGGGGAGTGGTGCTGAGCGGTGGTGATTAGTCTGTGACATCTGGCTGGGCTTTCATCAACATCCAGGGATGGATGATCAAAGAGCAGTGGGCAGTTGGTGGCTCAGGGGACAGAGGGATAAGCCAAGAACTTGAATGAGGCCATGCTTGGCTCACTGTCCAAGATGCCATTCTCTGCCTCTATCCCATTACTCACCCTTAAGGGGGAGTTATTAGCGTCAGGTGGAAGACACTCGAAGGCCTACATTTATTCTCAGTAGATCATATCTAGAAGCCATTGGCCATTATGTGGATCTGCCACCTCCTCTCTTCAAAGCCAGGCGTGTCGCTCCACTATATCTTTCCAAAGCAGCTGGACTTTTTGATATTTGTCTCAGAGTCTTCTCAAATATCCAAGTCAAGATGTGTGGTTTAATACAAGGAATTTGGGGCTTATAGTTTTTGCCTTTTATCAAAGATGAGTAATACATTTAATTTTCAAAAATTTTAGAATGTCTAGGCTCTTCATGCAGAAAATCTTTGTCTTGTGCTACTTATTTTATTGCTTTCATTTGAAGCACAAACAGCAGAACAAATATTGCAAGTTTGTATTTAACAAGTGACTCTAAAACATATACTTCCCAAGTATTGAGAATATTAAGTCTATGTAACAAAAAGACTCAAGGGTCAATATGCATGCTGTGTTCAAAAATATTTAGAAGAACAGTTTGAAAAACAACTTTCTAATATATATTGGGAAGCTTGCATTCATATAAGATGGTTCGTTCTTCCAATAATTTAAAATCTTAAAGAAAATAACCTAAAAGGCATACATAGATATATACACTAAGCCTTTTATCACGGAGCGATTTAAAAGGGAGGGGAGGGATAGAAAGAGGAAAACTCTAAACATCCAAAGTCAGAGGATGTGGTCAAATACAATATAATAGAGCTACGAATGTAATATTATTCTCACCATTAAAAATGATATTTACAAAGCATTTTCATAACAAGGTTAATATTTATGAAAGTATGAAATGTAAAAAAAGATAAAAATTTAGTATAGATATGATCTCATTAATGCATATACCTTGATTTAAAAAAAGATGTTGCTAGTAATCTGTAGTTACTTTGAGGTAGGGAATTGTGTGTTGTGTTGCGTGTGTGTGTGGTTCCTTGAAGTCTTTTGCACTTTTCAAATTGACTACCATGAACATGAATGATTTTTGTAAACTTAATAAAGTAAACCATCGTTCTCCCAACTCTGGAGGAAAAAGAGGAGGGGGGAAAGAAGGAGGAGGCAGAAGAGGAGGAGGCAGGAGGTCGTGGGAGGAGTGGGAAGGCTGTCCTGCTGGAGAAGAAGCAGATTCACCACGCACGTCACTCTCAAGGGTGTTACTGGGACCAACAGCATTGGAAGGTAAAAGAAAGATTTTGGCCTGATGTAAGGAAGAATGCTCCTTAAAGCTGGCCATGACCCAATGGGTGGCTTCCTGATGAAGCAGTGATGCTCCCTGGTGATGACTGAGGGAGCCTGTGGACTAGGAGTGCAGTGAGGCTAGATGTCTTTTATGTTCCTTTCAAATTCTAAGATTCTCTGATTCTGGGAATTTAAGTGCTCCACAGCTCAGCAGGAGTTTGGGCTTTCCTGAAGGATATAGATAGATAGATAGATAGATAGATAGATAGATAGATAGATAGATAGATAGATAGATAGATATAGATATAGATAGATATACACACAACACATATACATATATACATACATATACATACATATATACATATATACACATACACACATATATACATGTATATACATATATACATATATAAACATACATACATATACAAATATATATATATACATACATACACACATACCCACATACACAGACACATAGATGGATAGTTATTTTCCTATTGATAAATTTCACACTCCTGCCATGAAGAATAAAAAGCCCTTTCTTGTCTGCCTTCCTGGAAAAAGAAAATAGAATTTAGAGTGTGTATTGGCCCTTTATTAAACTAACTTTCAGCCCCCTAGGTTTGGCAGCTTTGTGGAATCTGGTGGGGAAAATTCCTTCTGCCACTGTGTGGGTGATTCATGCCTAGAACCACCCCAGTGGAGCCAGGAGTCACCCTGTGGCTCTCTGTGGTTCCACAGGCAGAAATGCAGTGCCATGCTTTTCCTCCTGGTGGCCTAGGGTCCCTGATGCTCTGACACTTGGCTCTACTCACCTGCCATTGTCCCCTATTCTTATAACATCTTTTTAGTCCTGTTCCCAATTGCTTAGGGCCCAGACCATGAGTAGGAATCTAATAAAATCACCTTGCTGGAATTCATGTGTTCTCCTTTCCAAATAAGCTCCTTCTACATGCTGGGGTTTTCTTGTGATGAGTGGCTACAGGGGAAAGAAGTGGTTAGCGGGGGAGAGAGTTTTATGCCTGCAGATCTTTTGGGGTTCACAAAACATTGGCCAAGTCTAGTGTGGGTTCAATATCAGTGAGTTTTATAAAATCCCATTAAAAATTTTTTTTGAGTCATTCTGATCATTTCTTTAGTATCTTTTCTTTCTTTTTTTTAGGATGCACCTTTTTTTCCTTACATTTAGTTGAAAATTGCATTGTATCCTCTGTGAACTTTATTTGGGGTTAGGGTTATGACTTTACCAGATATTGGTGCGGAACGAGTGCTACAGAACATGACAATTTTGTTCTTCACTAAGTGGATATAGAAATCTATTTGAAAGTTTTATTTTACCTGTCTACATTGTACAAATGACTATGCTTTCAGTAAATATCTGGTAAATTGGCAATTTTGATTCCATCTTGAAAGGAGAAAACAAATGACTCTAATAACCAACATTCAATGACAAATAGTGGCAATAAAAGCTCCTGCAGCTTCAGTACCAGGTATGATTAGAGCTTTGATATTTTTCTGGATTATGGTCTTCTAGGGTACTGATGATATATTAAGTGCTTTGGGGATGGTGTACATGTGCATGCAATACAAGAGAAAAAATAAAAATGTTTCTCAACCATAATTTTACTTTTTTCATATGCGGTATTATTACTAACAAGTCATTTTGTCCTCCCCCCTCCAGAATGTAACCTAAGCTCTAGCTGTTTTATTTTATTTAAGATGTTTTATTTATTGCTCTATCTCCCAGCACAAGGAGCAGGAACTGATATATAATAAATGCTTTTGAATGAATAGGTGAATCAATTAAAATTTATCATCATGATATATTACCTTTGGTCAGTGCCATTAAAACAAATTGCTATTCTATTCTGGGACTTTTTACTGGATGTATTGGATGTTTGAAGTTCTTTCCATATTTTCTCTATTTGTGTTAGTGGTGAAATTTTAGGGCACTCACATTTTTAAATCACTAATTGAATCCATGGATTCCTAAAAAATGGTGTGGAAGAGTGTAGGTGGAGATATGATTACAGCCCAATACTGAGGATGTTTCATCTAGTTTTTAATATTCCATTTCCTCACTAGCAAAGAACACCACCTTCTCTGATTCTAAGAGTTGTTTGATGCTTGAAACATGAAAGAATGTTTGTACACATAGAATATTCATAAACCTACATTGTAAATTATATATGATCCTTACAAAATAAATCAAGAGTTTTCCATTAGATATTCTTTATTTCTACTCCTTAAGAGTGCCACAAATTTGGAGAGAAAGAGAAGATGGGCGTGTCATGGTTGGACTTATATGTCCACTTGGCTAGGCTCTAGTATCCATTTATTTAACCAAACTCTAATCTCAGTGTTGCTGTGAGGGTATTTTGTAGATGTGGTTAATGCCTACAATTGCTTGAGGTTAAGTAAAGGATAGATCATCTTGGATAATGTGTGTGGGCCTCATTTAATCAGTTGAAGGCCTTAAGAACAAAAACTGAGGCTTTCTGAAGAAGAAATTCTGTGTCAACATTACAGCATCAGTAGCTTATGGATAGCTGAACATATGGAGGTTTCTGGAGGGTGGTGCGCCCGGGGAGGACATGGAAATTCCATGACCCTTCTTCCATACCTCACCCCATGTGTCTCTTCATCTGTATTCTTTGTAATATCCTTTGTAATAAAATAGTAAATGTTAAAAAAAAAAAAGGACTGCAACATCAAATCCTGTCTGTTTCCAGTCGGCCTGTTCACCCTATGAACTTCAAACATGACAACCCCAACAGTCATGTCAACAAATTCCTTCAAACAAATCCCTTTACATATATGTTTGTGTGCATGTGTGTGTGTGTACATGTATGTGTATGTGTGTGCATGTGTGTACATATATGTATATATGGATGGGTAGATTGGTTCTGTTTTTCTAGAGAACCCTGATTGATATAGGGAGAATTAGCAAAGAAGAAAAGTCATATTTGGTTACTACACTTTGTAGTATTTTTCCTAATCTAGTGATATTTCTGAAGTTTCACGGTATCTAAATTACACAACTGGTATATGTGAGTCAAGAAATGTACAAGGTCATAGGGCTGAAAGTGTCCAGCTGCTCCACTAACAAGTTAGGCAATAGGAATCCCAGGAGTTACTTGAGTGGAGTCCGCACCCTTCAGATCAAAGAAGAATGTCCCCATGTTTTGAAGCACAGGCTTCTGTCACTAACCCTGTGCTGTCAGTCTGCCAAATGGGAAATGCTTCGTAACTGCCCAAAAGTTCTTCTGGATATTTAGGTAAACATGAGTACATCAATAGAGTTGGTTTTGCGAAATATAACATACTGATTCTTTTTAGAAGCAGAGAACTGCGATGCATGCAGACCTACACAAACAAAACAAACAGTTTTGGGGAAAAAAACAAACAAACTTGCTTTGTATAGCAGGAGACGATGTTTTGGCAGCTGAGCAGGGCAAGAGCTTCATGAGTCGCTCTTTAATGCTGAGCTTGGAGTTGTTCTGAGCGTAGAGGAAACCTAGAAGATACACGATCAGTTCTGTTAATGCTGTTTGTGGAGAGAAACTGGGCCGTGCTGCACAATGTGTCAGATGAACCGGGCAGGCAGGATCAGGAATGCAGCCATCCACTCAGGCAATCACAGGCAGGGAGTTGGGACCCCAAAAGGACAAAAAATCATTTTTTCCCTCTGTTTTTCACCTTATTAGGTTCTCTTTTCAAACCTTTTCTTTATATTGCATTAAAGATAATAATTAGCAGTGAAAACAGAATCATGAAAGTATACCTATTGAGTAGAAAAAGTAAAATTGGGTGGCTTTTTTTGATCTCACATCAGGAACATATCACTTCAAGAGTTAACTGGATTGAAATTTCAATATTCAAACCAGCATGAAGGGCCCACATGACAATTTTCTATTCTCCTTGCTTCCCATCTTTGATTATAGAGGAGATAGATGTTCTGCATAATTCATTCACACCGCAATCACCTGTTGGTACCTTTGCCTTCCTGAAAGTGAGAAAATAAATGTCTTTGACATGCAGCTTCATTAACATATGCTGACATGCCCAGAGCTGTGACAATCCTTCACATTTTTTACACCTGAATATTAATAAATAGAACTTATTCAAGTAGAGGAATTCCAAAAGGAATCCAGGTGTGTTTGTAAAATGTTAACCCAGGAATAAACGGAGAAGTATGTGTGACTTTAGATAGTTGGAGAGGATACAAAGCAAATCAATAGTGGCCAGGTGGGCAAGCCAGCAAACACCTGGGACAACTTTTGGTGTCTGGAGCCAACAGTTTGACTCAGCATCGACTTACCCAGTCTGAGTGCTCGGGAGCCTGAATCTGCATGTTGGTACATACTGCCTCCCCAAAGCACTTTGGAAGGTGTTAAATGTAAGCAACAGCAAGAGAACCAATTTCAATCGGGGTTAGATCAATCTTCATAATATGGACAAATGTATCACTTGCTCCTTTTCTACTTTGTAATCCCTAACTTGGTATTATGAATATCTCCTGACCACAAAACTGCTGATCTATTTCCCTTTGGGGCTGCTCCTCCCCACCATCAGTGCCATTGGTTAAAACGCTTGTGTATGGAGGAGGGGTGACAAAATGAAGTAGTAAATACATAAATCAAGTCAGATCATTCCCCTAACAAAAAGGCCCTCTAGCAACTTCATGTTGTCCTTTGAAAAAAATCCACACCTCCTACTGAGGACCCCACGCTCCTGTGTGATCAGGTCCGGCCTCACCCCCCCATAGCGTTTTCCATCGCCCTCCCTACTGTTCTTGATCATTGACCACTGGCTACGCTGCCCTTCCTGCCTTTGTTGGAACTCACAAAGCAGACCCTCCACTGGCCTTGACATTGATGTGCTGTGAAATGTCTCGTATCCCAAGTGCTGATGGAGGGTGTGGCACATAACTGAAGGTCAATACATGCCTGACAAATGAATCAGTAAATTCACTTTGGATATCTAAAGAAGAACCAATGTCATGCCCTGTATGAGTATCTAAGTAAACTTTTACATTGGTAAAATCTGATTTATATAAAACAGACTCTTTAGTTTGCTTCCTCCTTCTACATTTCTAGAAAGCAGCATCCATCTATGTAGCCTAAAGGACATTAGGGTTTTTCTTTAGCTCCCCAGCAGGCATTCTGCCCCTTCCATTTATGCCATTTCCAATCTCCATGCCACAGCATGTGCTGTTTTCTCAGTCTGCTCAGCCTTCCATCAAAGATCAAAGTCTGCATCCTCAGGCAGCCTTTAAAACTCAGTCCAGGCACACTTTCCTCTGTAAAACTTTCTTGTGTCTCCAACCTGCCCAAGGGAAGAGAGACCTCTTCCCTCCTCTGCTCTATCTTCCCTATTGTTCCAGCATCCCACCCTCTTGTTCTGGCTATTGCTCCCTATTGTGAAGTGAGACCATATTCTGCAAGGAATTAGAAAAAGAAGGCTCGACCTGCCTTCTGTAGTAGGAGAGACTCTAGGTTTTCCTTTTTACCCAGGTCCTTTGCTTCAGATCTGGTTTCTTGACACCTGGCCAAATTCTACAATCATCGATGAAACTGGCAGACTCAAAAAATATTTGCCAATTGCTCAATTTGCAGTTTTTCCCTTAAATTCTGATATCTGTGGAGATCAATCTCTATGACACTTTCCTGGACCCGCAGACCTGGCTGTGGGAGAGTGAGTGTCCTGCTTTCCAAGCACTCCCAGGTATTAATGTGACCCCTCGGATCCCACTGCCAACTTGGTAGGATAGACAGGTTACTCTTTTTAATTAGGAGTTACAAGTGTAAGATTTTAGTTCCTATTTTACTTCTTCAAGCTGAGTTATTTTTACAGATCCTTAAGCTTCTTTGGGTCTCTGTCTTCTCTATGTAAAACAAAGGGATTTATACTAAAGAAACTTGTGTTTCTTTTAGGAATATAATTAAATATAATTTGTTTATGGTTACTACCTTTCTTCTATAGTGAGACCTTAAACTTCTGGAAGGCAAGATATAATTCTCTCTCCTCTCTCTTCTCTTTCTCTCTGTCTGTCTGTCTCTGTCTCTCTCTCTGCCTCTCTCTCCTTGAAATGTACTGGTTGAATTCAAGCACTGCAGCCATACGCCGTCGAGTCAGATCCCAGCACCATGAGACCTGGGATAAAGTTAATTAACCTCTCTGAATCTCTCTGAATCTCAGTTTTCTTATTGGTAAAATAATCAATAGTATGTTTCTTGTAGAGTTGTTAGGATCAAATGAAATAGTATATAAAGCATTTATCACACTGACTGCCTCATTAATGCACTTTCAAAAAATGTTAGATATTATATTTTTAACTTATTTGAGTATACCATATTTTGTACTGTCTCAGGGCCTTTTCACACATTGTTACCTGCCCCTGAACTTTTGCTTTACCTTCTGTTTACCTAGTGAATGCCTGATTATCCTTGAGATTTCAGTTCATGATCACTTCCTGAAGAAAACCTTGTATGACAGACCAAACTAGATTACAAACACCTATGGTATGCTTCCATAGTTTCCTATATCTCTCCATCACTGCACATATAATTAAAACAATGATACAATTACAGATTTGACATATGTCTTACCTACTGCAATGTAAGAATGAAGATTTCTACTTCTAGCCTTTACAGAATAAATGTTGTTGGATATGCTATCCCATTGTAAGCAACAGTATAACTGGACAAATTATATAAGGAAACTGTTTTCAAGCACTGGAAAATAAGCACTGTATAATAATAATAGAAATGTGATGCATGAAAGAAGAGATGACCAAGAGGCAAGCTCTACAAATGCCCTGGCTCTCTCTACCTGGTGGCGTGTTCCTTCCATAGTTCAGAAACTTGGCGTCTATGCTCACTGAACAGAGGTGGCAGAAAATAGAATTCCAGGCTCCTGAAGTGACTGGAATTTTTAGGGCAAGGAGAAGAGTGAACTGATGTGTGTGTGTGTGTGTGTGTGTGTGTGTGTGTGTGTGTGGTGGGGGGCTGGAGGGATCTATATGAGGATTAAACATAGGTTATTGACTAAGAGCTGTGACATAAATGCTTAGGGTAAGGCTTCACAATACTTAGCAGGTATAACAGAAGTCATATAATAGTGAGAAGTATTGGAGTTCTGTTCCAGCAGCAGAAAGAAAGAAACAAAACAAACAAACTGCATTAATCACTTCTGGCCTTCATTTGAGAGCTCAGAAAAACTGTATAAGGAAGAAGGATAATTCCCTAGAGTAAAGACCACATCTAATGACTAAAGGAACAATCTAAATTGACCTATCCTAACAAGAAAATAATTAAAGCTGGAAAGACCAAACAGACAAAAACCCCTAAAACTGTTGAACTGTGGAATGCCTTCTAGAACAATATTCAACATATTTTAAAGGAAGATAACACAATCCAAACTCCTTACAATGGATCTTAATAATGTCCATCATGCTATCAAAAATTATCAGACACATGAAGGAGCAGAAAACATGACCCATAATCAAGATAAAAAAAAAAATCAGTCAATATAAATAGACCTTAAGATGGCACAGATATTGGAATTAGTAGGAAATTATTTGGTAAGAAAAAGATGGTCATAATAAATAAATGACTGGAAAACTCCAGAAGAGAAATTATAACTACAAAAAAGAACTAAATGGAAATTCAAGAAATAGAAAGTAAAATATCTAAAATTAAAACCTCATTAGATGGACTTATGACCAGATTAGACTATGGAAGAAAGGGTATGAGATTGAATAGAGATCAGAAGAAATAAATTATCCAATCTAAATAATAGCAAGAAAAAGAGTCTTAGTGATCTGTGTGAAATATCTAGAAGTCAAACATAAGTGTAATTGGAGAACCAGGTGAGAGAGAATATTTTGAAGAAATAATGGCCAAAATATTCCACATTTGTTTGGAAACATCAGTGAAACTTGTTGAACCCCAAGCAAGACAAATATAAGAAGGATCACACAGAGCTACATGATAGTCCAATTGCTGAATACCAAATATGAGAAAAATCTTAAAAAACAAAAAAACACAAACAAAAAGAAAAGGACATACTTATAGGGGTACGGTAACATAAGAATGGTTTCTCATTAGAAACAATAAAGACCAGAAAACAATGTCATAGTGTTCTTAAAGTTCTCAGGGGAATACAAACACTGTCAACCCAGAATTCTGTATTCAATAAAATAGGACTTTTTTTTGAGAATAACGGTGAAATAAACATATTTTCAGATAAACTAATGCTGTGATAATTTGCAGCTAGTAGGCCTTCAGTACAAGAAATGCTAGATCTTTCTCAAGATGAGAAATCCCTTGGGAATTATATGATATAGAAACATGAATCTGTAGGTAAAAATAAAGAGTACTATAAATTTAAGAATATGTCTATATATATAAATATTATCTTTTTTCTTTTTTTATTTAAAACAAACAAAAAAGTATTATGAAGCTTATTACATTGGTAGATGTAAAATTTCTGACAACAATAGCATTAAGGTTGAGGGAGGGTAAATAGAATTTTACCACTGAATGGTTCTTACATTTTACAAAAAGTAACACAATATTAACTTTAAGTAGGATATATTGCAATATCTTAATGCTAGGGAAACAATTAAAAATAATACTTGTACATGGAGGTATAGTTAAAACTCCAATAAAGAAACTAAAATATTTGATTAACTCAAAAGAAGTCAGGAACAGGGACAGAGGAGCAAAAACTAGATGGGACAAGTAGAAAATACATAATAAGATGGTAGACTTGTACCTAACCATATCATTGAATCAGAAGCCATATCGTTTTTACTCATTACTGTGTTCCCATTACTTTGCACAGTGCCTGATATATAAAATGTTTGATCAATGTCTACTGAAAGTATGGAATCGGACTATATATCTTATATGATGGTTTCAGAATATGCAGATTATTTAATATAGCTACATGGCTATAATTATCAGAATGCGTTTAGAATTGTACAGTATCCTTACTCACAATGTGTGAAGCAGTCCCATCCCACACCCTAAATGGAGGATATCCGTGTGTAAAGGCACTCTGCTAAAAAGGATACCAACAGGACTAGAGGGTGGGATTGCATTCCCAAGCCAATAACACTAAAAGAACACTGACAGTGACGGAGAGCCAGCAAGCAAAGTGGTTAATTATATAGAATATTTACCCACACAGAGACTAATCATTCTCTGACAGATGAATTACTGTATATCCCATAAATATTTATTTATTCATTTATTCAAAAAGCATTTGTTTTAATGCACATGTCATAAACATTATAAATGATCTTTGTAGAACCATGGATACTAAGTGATTACATAGGAAAATGTCCCTGTTCTGGAAAATCTAACCAATCCACATCTACTATAATGCCTATTATACTGCATGATTGACTTGTCAATTTCTCTCATTAAACTCAGAATGCCTTGAGGGGAGGATTCTGTTTGTTTGTTCATTAATTTATTTACTCAAAAAACATTTCTTGAATGCTTACTATGTGCTAGACACTGTCCCAGGTGCTGGGAATAATGCACTGAAAAAAAGTAGATAAAAACTCATAGTTTAAAGGACCCTACATCACAGTTGGAGAAGAAAAAAACAATAAACAAAAATAAATAACAAAATGTAGAAATAGAAAAGATAGAAAGCAGGGATGGGACCTGGAGACTTCTGTTGGTGGGCAGATGTGGGAGGTGGAGTGGAGTGGGAAAGACTTGTAATTTTAAATACGGTGATCAGAGAAGGCTTCATTGTAGTTACATTTGAGCAAAAACACCAAAATAAAAATCCTATTTTTATTATCAGCAACTAGCACAGTGTATTACATATATTAGGTACAAATATGTATTTGTTGAGTGATTAGGTATCACTCATGTATTAATTTATTAAATTATTATGTATTGCCACTTACAATGGACAGATCGATACCTTAAATTAACTGCCCACATAAGCCACTGAGTTAAATGACCTCTTCACAGATTATTGCTTTAGAATTTAAAATTGTCAACTCCCTTATTCCTGCATCTAAGGAAACTAGAGATGGGTGGAGGGATGGGGGGTGAGGTAGTGATTGGTCAGGTAAGGGACATAAAGAATAATTACAAATTGTAATAATGAAAAGGGTAATAAAAAAGAAAAAGGAATGTCTAACTAACTAATTAATTAATTAATTAAAGTTTAGCAAAATCAAACTACTAGTCTACTAGCACTCCAAAATCACAAAACGAAGCAATAGAGAAAAGAATAAAAAGTGTGCAAATACGTAGGCCACTTTAGTTGTAATGTAACTGAAAGAAAATGCATTCATTTTTACTTACAGAAGAGGCTTCATGTTACAATGCCTGGCATTACTGAAAATAAATCCACCCATCCTTATAATGGTTGCTCTGTTTTTCTGACCATGCAGGATTAATACAGGAATATGTGAGTGGTTATATTTTACTAACTGTTTTTTTTCTGTTACAGAAAAAATGCCATTACATGTAAATGTCAGATTTTGGTGCTGAGTGATGGACCGTGAATTATGAATTCAACAAGCACTGGTGATAGTAATAGAAGTGGTAATTTCACCAGAATGAGAATTATGCTTATCTTCCTCCCTTTTGCAGTACAGCTGATAGCAAAAACTTCTATTTCCTGTAGCTTTGCTTGCAAATAAAGGCTCCTAGTCCATAATTCACAGCCCTCTTCATCTTCCATGTGGTACTTTTTAAAATTATGGACAATGTTTTTCTTCCTAGATCCTAAGCCTGTGGACATCTGGGGTAGGAAAATGGCTAATAATGTTTCAACAGACATGGTGTCTTCCCATAGATCAATAGCTATGACAGGAATCATCAGGAGTTTCAGAGGCACTGTGATCCCGTCTGTGTCCCCCTTTGATTCAGTGACAAGCTAATTCATAAGCAGTGACTTGGATGCCAGAGGTAGAAAGTACATTCTTGACTAGTGGAAAATGTGAACATACCTGCCAGGATGTCTCTTTTTAAAATGGGTTTACAGCTCATAAATACACACACACACACACACACACCCCAACAAAGAGTTCATTTTGTATTTTCAAATTCATTCCTGTAAATACAGGACCCCAGATAATTTGGAGTTCATAAGGTGCTAATAATTCTTGCTGAAAATTGCTGCCAAATCATACAGGCTGTTATTGGATCTTGCAAACAGCCCCAAATCGTTCACCTTTAAGAAGGTAGCAACAGAGTTGGTGACTGAATATGAGGGGAAATATCTCCATTTCCTATTGTAATTTTATTAATTTTGGAGGCAGGAAACTGACTGTCCTAATTTACCTGTTTAGTTTTGCCAGATTATAAAACAGTTACATTCTCTACCAGTTAATTCAGAAGGAGTAAGCCAGAAGGTGCTGGAATTTGCTGGAAATAATCTACTGAATCTAAATGCAAACAGAGTAAATTTGACTCTAGTTAGAGCTGCTACTTGAAGACACCTGCTTCTCACAAAATGAACGCCAGGCTGTCTGTCAGCCTCTCAGTATCTTTGGAGCTCTGTCTTGGTCTCTTTGCTTCTGTATTTGTCTCTCTGTCTCCCTCTTCTTCTCTGTCTTTGAGTTTCTCTTTCTCCATGCTTCTCTCTCTTTGTTCTTTGGTCTCTACTTGTATCTCTCCTTTCTCTGTCTTTCTCTGCTCTGTCTGCCCCTGACTCAGTTCCCCTCTCAATCAAGTCGGGTTCCATGTGATCTTGTTTTCCTTTGTGTTGACTGTGTACTTCACCTTAGAGGGTGCTTTAGTCAGCTGAGTGCAGAATAATTACTGTAAGTATCCCAGGCAAATGTTAGCAAACGACAAAATGATCAAAAGCTACAAAGCTTACAAACCCAATACTAAGTGCTTGGGACTATCCACATTGCTGCCCTGTCCTATTGGCAGAACTAGCCAGGGAATGCTAGCAGAAAACAATGTGGAAAAGACTTCAGTTTCTTTTTGGATTTTTAAAGATGCATCATTGAAGCCTAATTTTCCTTTGTTCCTCTGAACGAATTGCCAAAACTACTTACATGAGGACATCTTTTGTGTGGGAGTTTGGAAATTATCTGGAGTTCCCTATAAGTAGGATGACAAGACCTCCTGGTTTGCCCAGGACACTGCCAGTTTGTGAGAGTAGTCCTAACTCTATGTGTAAGCACCCCTTTTCCCTGTTCAAAAATGTTCTGATTTAGATGGCAAAATAGATGGTCACGCTATATTAGTAACCAGTACGACCTGTTCCCATAGATCAACATATGGTCATTGATTAATTAAATGACCATTTCACTATACTGTAAACAATGTAACTGGTGCAACTTCATTGAAAAAATGGTATTTAAAAAATAGCTATGTTTAAGAGGAAAGACATAATAGGAAGGTAAAATGTAAGTATTTGGAGGCATAAAAAAGGTAACATTTATAGTAAAAAGACTTGTAGCTCTGGAGTCAGAAAGAACTAGATCGAATCTAAGTTCTACCACTTTTTGTTTGTAAGACCTTGGAAAAGCAACTTAGACTCACTAAGCCTCTTTGATCTCACCTGTATCATGGAAATATTAATAATTCCAGCCTTTGCTGTCTCCTGGGGTGGTTAGGAGATTCAAATGAGATTACATACACACAGCTTCGGGCTAGATGAGGTCCGCCTTTACCCAGTAGATGCTGAAAGAGGTATATTTAAGGCTCAGGACCCAAAGCAAAAAAGAACATTTCAAAATCGACAGCAGTATTTTTTTTATATATAACAGTAAAAAGCATCCCCCACACCCAAATCTCTATCATGTGTTGCATCTTTAATAAGTTTGTTATAAATAGGAATTAAATCCTATTATACTATTTCACAACCATGCTTATTTTTTATTATTTGAAGCATTTTTAATAATCAAGCATTGTAACTTTGAATTTTCCTTTGGGACAAGTAAATTATGTATTTAAAATAAGAAACTAGCTACAATTGGGTGAGGTTGTTTCTTCTGATGATAAGAGATCATAAAAAATAATTTATGAATGAAGTGTTTATTATATAATGAATCTTTCTGCTCCTCCAATCAATCCCCTCCACATTAGCCAGTAAGTATCCTCAGGCACAGCCTAGACTACTTGGTTCATTTTATCATTGACCAATCACTAGACCTGCCCTTTAATAACATGCTTGAAAGGACTTTTGGAAAAAAAAAAAAAAAATCGCTTGTTTCCTGTTCATTCAATTCAGCTTCTCTCAGTAGAAAATCCCGTAGTCTCATGGTCCTATAATATAAGAATGTTGGCTTTTACTCAGAGTGAAATTGAGAAAAAATAAAGAATTTTGGGGCAAAGGAGTGATGTAATCTAACTTAAGGTTTTATTCAACAATATTCACTGAGCTCCTGCTGGGCACTGGCAAAAATAAACATAGTCCCCACTCTCATGAAGGTTACAATCTAATGGGAAAGGTAAAAATGAACAAAGAAGTAAACATTAGAACAAGAAAGTCCTCTAAATTTCACCTTGAACATGTTCTTGCCCTAAAGAAAGATGCAGATAGATAATGCCTCACAACAAGTAGAACTTTCTATGTGCCTAGCACTTTACAAGCATTATATGATTTAAGCTTCACAAGAGCCCCAGGTGGCAGATAGTGGCATGAAAGCCAAATTATGGGTGAGGAATTAAAGGTGGGAGATGCATGCAGAATATAAGTGGCAGTATCAGGATGGGAGCACATGTCTGTCTACCTCCTGGGTCTGACATTCTGACTTCTGTACTGGACTAACTATGACTCCATAAAATAGATGACTTAGCTTGTTGGATGCGTCTTCAGCTACAGGACATTTGTTTAACTTCGTGGCATGGTTTTTATTTCCTTCCTAACCCCCTCAGTGAGGCTTCTTAACTCATCCTATCTTGAATACTGTCCTGAAAACTTAGTGACCTGTGTTCCTTCGCTAGAAATGCTGCCTCTGATTCCATTTTCTGTAGGACATCCATCAAATTCTTGGTGTTATTGAAAAATAATAATGCAATTGAAGAAAAAGCTGCATTAGGAGATCCAATTTTTTCACCTGAAAAATGGGGCTAATAATTCATGACACCTACTTATCTCAAGGAAGTTAGGAGATGAATGATGTAATCGTTTCTGCAAAATCCTTGGAATGCCAGAAGAAATAACATATAATTCATTATAATTTTAAATGTGTGAGATAATACTTTCCTATCTTCAGTCCTTTTGTATCACTATATTCAATCTTCATCTTTTAACAATGCATTTATTCTATAAAATAATTTGCTCATAGTTTAACCAATAAATATTTATTAAATATATGAGGGGTCTTAAAAATTCATGGAAAGATGACATTATCTTTTAATTCCATTTTTCCATGCATTTTTTGAAGTACTGTAAGTATTATAAGGTAGACCCTGTGCTAGGCACTTGGGATGAAAAACAAATTACATATGCAATGAAGCTGAGTGTTTACCATCTTCCAAATACCAATTAGTAGGCCCTGAGTGCTCATTAGAATCCCCAGAGTGACTTAAATAAAATTAGCCACATCTGATCTCTCAAGACCAATTGAGACAGGTGACTCAAATGGGAAGACGAAGTTGAGAACCACAATTTTGTCCTGGGCCAAACTGACATTATATAGGTTTTCTTAAGAACTGTAGTTTTGTAGTATTGCTATTGCAAATGGATTCCTGGTGGGTTAGTATTAGAGCTTTTCAGCTCACCCAAATTGTTGTGTTTTTTTTTAATTGATTGAATCAACATTTAAAAATACATACATTTCACTAAAAAAATTTGCATTTCTGTCATCTTATGAAAATGGGAAGATCAGGCAACACTTCATCTATGTGTTTTCCTATATGGCAGCAATTAGACAGGTCTGGTTAGGAGCTATTTCTTTTAAGACAGGACAGTTTGACACAGTCTCCTCTATTTTCTGTCATGCCCAAACACTGAGACAAATCAATTGCTGTTTTTCTTGAATCACTCAACTCATTTCCATGAGCTGCCTGGCCCCTGAAGGTATTTACAATTTTTTTTTTACTCTTCTCTAGTTGTTTCTACATGGACATTATACTGGCTTGAATCATGTCCCTCAAAAATCCATGTTTGTCTGGAATCTCAAAATGTGATCTTATTAGGAAATAGAATCTTTGCAGATGTAATTAGTTAAGATGAAGTTATACTGGATTAGAGTGGATGCTATACCCAATATCTGGTGTCTTTATTAGAGGAGAGGACACACATACACACACACAGAGGGAAGGATGCCATGTGAAGATGGAGGAAAGGACTGGAGTGAAGCCAGCTACAAGCCAAGGAACACTAAGGAGTTCCACCAACTACCAGAAGCTGGGAGAGAGGCAGGGAGTAGATCCTCTTCACAGCCTCCAGAAAGAACCGATCATGTTGATGCCTTAATTAAGACTCTGGCCTCCTAAACAACATTTATCTTTTTTAAGCTACCCAGTTTGTGATAATTTTTTAACAGCAGCCCTAGGAAACTAATACAGACACCAATGAATATATTTTCAAAATTTTAATTTAAAATTTAATGCTAGTTGTCCTGATATTATTATTAATAGTGCCCCCTTCATTCTCAGTGGTGTTCTAGGTTGGACAATAAGTTCTGTGGTTAACTGTATTAATTTGCTAGGGCTGTGTCCTCCAGTCAAGGTTCTCCAGAGAAACACAACCAATAGGGTATAGATATAGATATAGACTGAAATAAAGATATAGGTTATATAGATACACAGAGAAATTTATAATGTGAATTGGCTCACATTATTACAGAGGCCAAGATGTCCCATGATGTGCCAGCTGCAAACTGGAGAACCAAGAAAGCCAGTGGTGTAATTTAGTTGCAGTCCAAAGGGGGCACTTTTGTAAGTTCTAGAGTCTGAAGGCCTGAGAACCAGGAGTGCCAGTGTCCAACAGCAGGAGAAGATGGGTGTCCTAGCTCAAGGAGAGCGAGAATGTGCCCTTCTTCTGCCTTTGTATTCCAGCCCTCAATGGGTTGGACGATGCCCACCCTGGAGAGAGTGCATCTTCTTTACCCATTCTACTGATTCAAATGCTAATATCTTCTGGAAACACCTTCACAGACACACCCCCACATATGTTTTACCAGCTATCTGGGCATTCCTTAGCCCAGTCAAGTTGACATGTAAAATGAACCATCACAGGTCATCATAACAAGATACCACTGACTGGGCATCTTAAGCAACAGAAATTCATTTTCTCACAGTTCTGGAGGCTGGATATCCATGACCAAGGTGTCAGCAGGTTTAGTTTCCCCTGAGGCCTCTTTCCTGGCTTTCATATGGCTACCTTCTCATTGTGTCCTCACAAGTTCTTTTCTCTGTGCTAGTACTTCCCAGTGTCTCTTCCTCTTTTTGTAAGGACACTAGTCATTTTGGATTAAAGCCCCATTCTAATCGTCTCATTTTAACTAATTGCCTCTTTAAAAACCTTATGTCCAAATACATTCTAATGGTAATGGGGGTTGGAATTTCACCATCCGAATTTGGGGGAATACAATTCAGCCCACAACATTCATCAGTCTATGAGGTACAAGAAAGCAGGGATTGGGGGGTGGTTATGTGGGGATACAGTGACGGTGAGAGAAGGCCTCATTGAAATGGTAACATTAAAGACCTGAAGTAGGTAAGTGGGTAACTTGAAGATTTTTAAAATAAGATGCTTCAGGGATCAGCAAGCGGCAAGAGCAGCATTAGGAGAGTAAAACAGGAGATGAGACAGACACATGAGATGGGGCATTGTGCATACTTTGTAGCCATTGTAGGGAATTTGGCTGTTAGCGTCAGTGATAAGTAAAGTCACTTGATATTCAATAAATATGTGATTAATTAATTAAAATGAAAAGTGGCAGATCCTTACTTCAGATTAGTTCTCTGTGAATGCCTAGCCTCAACTGAGATTTACCTAATCCTAAAAGTGCAGAATATAGAACATGACAATTCACACAGGTGGAAATTCACTCAATTGCTGTGTGTAGTGGATTCATTTACCTGGGATGGGAATGCTTGGTAGCAATTCTCAAAAACTACCTGTACTAATAAGAAGGCATCATAAGTTCTTCACCAAAATGTGTTAGATTTTGTGTGTGAAGATAATGTTCTGTATAAAGTAGGGGATAAATATGTGGCCATGCTTTAATTTGATTTTCTCAATCTAAATATCTCAGAGATTTTAGGTAATCTCCTATACCCCTCAGCAAGTTGCTGAGGATTCAAACTCAGGTTTGCATCTCTTAATGCAAAAAAGATCTTCACTCATTCTTGGCAGTGAGAAAATAACGAAGTGCAAATTTCCAACTCATCAAATCCGTGGAAATGATAAATACTTACTAGTTACAGTATTGTTAACTGTACATATTGAGGTACAGATAATATCCAAAAATTATATCAATATTCAATTAAACTGTGTGGGTGGAAAAATCTCTAAGGTTTTAATTCTAAATCCTCCATCAGCACAACATAAAAATCAAGGACAACAAATCAATGTCCCTAAGATGGATATGCATAGCTTTCCTTGCTAATTTGATTTTTAGTAACTAATGTTCTAGGCTGGCACACAATGTGAAATATTGTCCTTGAAAACAGGCAGCTTTGCCTGCTGTTCAACATTTTTATTTATTAGAACTGAGCTAGGAAAATCTAATGTTAAAATTTATTATAGCAGCTGAGGGGCTATGTCCTGATGAAAACTAATGCCACGACAAGTTAATAGATGTTTTCTGATACCTTCTTATCGCTAACTTGACCACATTAAAATACTGCCTAAGAGAACTCCTTCGAGTTACAAAAAGTGAAGCCATATTTGGTATGCAAATTTGAAATAATACCATATAAATAATAAATTCTCACCCTATGTGCAAACTTGAAAATAATGCAATATTCAAATTTTTATTGAATTTGTCAAGAATTTCATAACTTCGAGCTGGCAGACTGACTGAATGGTGAGCTGTTTAGGATATTGCTCTAAGGTAATATCATTTAAAGCTTGTAAACAAACTGGCCATCCTTGTTAGCCTTATGGAAAAATCCATTAAGACCTTAACTTACTCGAGGTCTTTAAGAACATGTTCTTCAAATAAAACATGATCCCTGTGTAATTTACTCTGATGATACTTCATCCTCAACACACTGGGACTAAATTTTTAATCCTGAAAGTCCTAACAGCACTCAATTTAATTCTACAAATGCCTGTTGATGCTTAAGATTCATGGAGTGCTCACTGAGGCTTTTCCCAAGGATCTTACAGTTTTATTGAAGAGAAGGTGAATGATTAGACATAAAAGCAAAATAATGCAGTAAAATAACCTCACTCCAGAGGCTGATCCTGTGCTTATCTCTGTTCAGAACTTGTTACACTACATATCTATCAACTTTTCTGCCTTTCCAGGATCTACATGAAATAGAATATAGGGCTGCTTAGAAAACCAAAACCTATCACATTTTAGAAATCTGCTCTGACTACATTTTGTAGAAGGGCACATTTTTAATAGCATCATATATAAGCTTCATAAGAATCATTTATGAAAGAAGAAACTGAATCAAGGAATGTTTTAACATACCCAACATCAGAAGTCAAAAAACTAATGGAGTGTGTATATGAACCAAGCCTGTCAGAATAGTCAGGCCACTCCATACACTGCTTATGTTACATTCATCTGTCTCCCCAGCATCATGTACAATGCCTAACATTGGCTGCTCAATACATATTTGTTAAATGAATAAATCAATTTTTCAAAGGAGAAAGGGAGGCTCCTCTTTATGAATAAACCATGACTTTTTTCAAGGTTCCCAAAAGCAATTAGCATTTCATTGTGACAATCTGAAATTCCAGGTCCTGGCAAACCTATCTGTCTTTTGGAGACAAGGGCATTTGGAAAGCCGAGCCTTGAAAACTTGCAGAGCCAGCCCTCACTTTGTGTCCTTCTTATGTTAGTCTACTAGTTAGTGCGAGTTGGGGTGAGAGAGGAGGGAGTCCAGCATTGCCAATAAACTTTAATAATCTAAGAAAACATTGCTGTTAAAGCCCTCTCAGATCATAAAAAGGAACAGACTGCAGTAATGAAATTGATATGATATCTTTACGGAGAGAAAGCAATGCTGTGCTTTCAGGCTAAAATTTCACAGGAAGTTTGTGAAAATGACTTCCTGAGTAAGGAAAATTATAGATCCTATCTCATTCTCTAGATGAGTAAACCCACTGAATTCAATAAGATCTCAGGACCATGTGTGCATTGAATACTAGAGGACAATTTGTCTGATAAATGTTCAAATATTTATAGCCAAGATAGATCTGAGGTTGATATAAGCCTCGGGATTCTGAACCAAAGAAGTTTGAGCTTCATGTTAAGAGGATTGTAACACATGCCATTTTGTTTGGTTTGGGTTTTGAGCATTTTTCAAAGCACTATCTAATTTGATCATCCAAAGAAAGTCCCATGAGATAAGCATGTTTGGTATGATAGTCCATATTTTACAAATAAGTAAATTTAGGAAGCTTAGAAAACGTAAACTCCAATTGCTGTCTAGCTGAGAGTCTTTTCCATGTCCTCTCACACTGGGTTACCCTTTTCCTTTATGTTCTTGTTACTTAAAATGTCATACCGAGATGATCAATCTCATCTGGTAGCTAGTTAGAAATACAGAATCTTTGGACCAACCCCTGAGTTTGCTGAACCAGAATTTGCATTTTAATAAGATCCTCAGGTGATTTGTATGCACATTAAATTGTGAAGAGCACCATATACATTATGCCATATTAGTCATCTAGAACGCCTCTGTTTTGGAATCATATCTCAATTCATTATGGATGAGGGATAAGTAAAGGGCACTATCCTAAAAATAAGCTGCCAATCTATGTATCTTCTCAAAATATAATCAGATTCAAATATTAATGACACCAATGTTACAATATAGTATAGGTTAAGATTATTACTCTATATCCTGATTTTGCCACTTACTGTGTGGACTTTGGGAACACTTCTTAAGTCTCCGAGCTTCTGTTCTTCATCTATAAATAAGGATAGTAAACATACCAACCTCGGGAGGTTGTTGCAAAGGTCAAATGAAATGAAATGAATACCCAGAGGATATGTGCAACAGAGATTCACACTAGCTCTCTGTCTTACTAAGGAAGAAAGGGAAAAAACTTTGAAGAGGTTCTCTTGAGTCTTCACTGTGTCAAACCTTTGAAAGCTATCATACAGACTTATTTCATGTTCACTCTGATCTGCAGACTACTGCAGGGTGGCTCAAGGTCATTGGGAGCTTCCAGTGAATTACCCCAGAAGGAACATTTTGACACATTTTCTAGACTTTTCACCTTAGGAATTACTTGATTTTTGTCCATATTCTGATTCTAAGAGGCTAAAATTATTAGGTAATGGAATGACTTGAACTTTCTCCTTTTGAGACCTGCAAGTCTCGCCCCTTTAAGGGTTTAATAAACTTTAAGAAATTATTCTTAAAGTCTATGGAACAACTGAGGAGAAGGTCAGATATGTTCTCTTCTCCAGGGGTCTTGGACACAAGGGGATAGAGGAGGGGTGATCTGTTCTGCAGTTCTGGAAGCCAAAGGAGAGTGTAGGAAAAGGAGCTGATCACAGCAGGGTTAGTTTGAAAATAAGGAACCACATTGTTTTCATCTTGCTTAGGCTTCAGAGCATTTTAAAGAAAGGAACTGAGAGTAAATTAGCTGCTGGCTGTGTTGTCTCAAGTATTTGTAGAGACAGTATGAAGATCCAACTTTTGTTCTGAGTGAGACAAGAAACACCGAACATGATTTATTAAAATGTATTTAACAGAGATGAGTTATTTATTATAAGTTAATATTGTGCCATTGTTTCTCAAAGGGGGAGAATTTTCTAGCCTCCATATGTGTGGTGTGCAATATAAAACTAGATATCATAAAACATCAGGATAAAAATACATGAGGCTAATACCAGTATACTGTGCCTGCATGCAGAATCATTATTCTTTGAAGAGCTAACAAATTTTTAAAAGCCTTGACAGTAAGGATCTGAAAATACTGCAAACTGTGTAAAACATGCAATGAATTTAACAATACGAAACAAAATTCAAATGGAGCATCTTAATTATTCTTCCTGCTTTTCCTTTTGAACAGCAATCTCCTACCTTTCTGCACGTCTGTATTTTGCACGCTCGTTTTATTTGACACCTTCAATCCTCCACTAATTTTCACTGGGCACGTATTAATAGAGACAGTGAATGCCCGGGCAAGCTTTAAATGTGGTCTTCCTTTTCAGCCAGGGTCTCTCCTTACTGCACAGCTCAGTGCCTTCTTCTTTCTGAAGGGCCATGTGCTTTAGTTAGCTAAAACAAAGGCAAGCAACGCTTTTTCTTCATCATGGACTTTACAGATATAAATTACAGGCCATGGACTTTTTCCAAGATTTCCGAGATAAAGCTTCTATTTTCAAATGAAGAATAGTTACTTCTTTAAGAAGTGAAACTGAACCAATTTGAAAATAATTTATATTTTTAAAGAGCTGAGGATTAAATTCACATTATTACAGATTACTTGATGCATATTTTTATCTACTTGCTCTTTTATTTGCAGCTTCTTTCTTCTTAGCTCACTTTTGATATATTTTCCTCTCTTTATATTTTTTAAGCTTTTTAAATTTTCTCTTTAACTTCCTTCCTTGAGATTTTATTAATTTTCATATTTTGTTTTTTGGTTGCTTATGTTTTACTGATAAATTGTTTCTATGTTATATAGAGAGTTTTATTTTTTTCCTTGTATTCCTTTATTTGGGTCTATTTCTTTTGTCTAGTTTCTCATCATGTTGCAAGCTACTCTGTTGTATGTTTAAAGTTTGACCACTCTTTTTTATTCCATTTTCAGTTTTTATAGCTTATATATCATCATGTATTATATCCATTTTACATTTGTTGTTCTAGTCCAGACCAAGCTTTTTTTTTTTTTACTTTAATTTCAACATCTTTCTTATCACCACCCCGCCCCCACTCCACGCCCCCCCCCACACTAGTAATAATAAATAAGAGGATGGGAGAAAACTTTTGGAAGTGATGGATGGGTTTGTAGCATAGATTGTGCTGATGGTTTCATGGATATGTACTTTTCTCCAAACTCATCGGGTTACATAGATTAAATTTATACATATTTTTGTATGTCAATCATACCTCAATAAAGTAGTTTTTTTTTTTTTTTAAGTTTTAGCCATTTAAATTGTTCTCATTTCAATTTGGTTTTTGCTTGTTTCTGGTTTGAACTCAATTTTCATCACCTTGTAAATTTTTAAAGCTAATTTTGTGTTGCTGAATGTTTTCTTTTATTTACTTTTAACTCAATTTACAACAGTAGGCAGAAAGGGTGATCATAAAAGTGGCATCTGGCAGTAGAATCTATGCTCTAACAGAGTGAGATTGAGATACTGCCTCCCGCTTCTGTTTGTCTGTTGTTGCCTCCAGAATACAAGCTCCACAAAAGCAGGGAGCCATGCGTCTTTTGCTTTTGTCATCTCTCCATTGTTTGGCTCCTAGAAGGCACTTAATAAAAACCTATGAAGGAAAGTGATGATTCTTGAGGACTACACGAGTCTATTAACAACAACTATTAGCAGTATGTGTCAGGCATTCTCCTGAGAACTTTCCCTGTTTTAACTCACTTAATCTTCACTACATACCCTATGAGAAAGGCATCATCATCGCTTCCATCTATACACAAGAACAAAGAGTTTCAGAGAGATATTAAGTGACCTGTCCAGGTCACTAGGTTAGTAAGTGGTAGAGCCAAGATGTGAACCCTTACAATCTGTCACAGGGACCAGGGCCCTTAACAATCACTTGCCCCATGTCTGGAACTTCATGTACTAACAGGTCAATAACAAGTGGGTCTGGGGGTGGGGGGACGGGGAGATATCTTTAAACAGAACTTTATGCAATTACTAGCTGCTATAGGTTAAATGTCCTTCAAAACTTCATTTATTAGAAACTTGACCTCCACTGGAACAGTGTTAAGAGAGTAGGAAATCCAATTGTGATATTTGTAAGGTAGGGCCTCTAAGAGGTGATTAGATTGTGAGGACTGTGCCCTTTTGAATGAATTGATCCATTCATGGAGTAAAGGGTGCTGTTCTGAGGGCTTTAAAAGGAGACCAAGTGAGGAGGTGAGCTCTCTTGTTCAGGCCCTTCTCACCATGTGACACCCATCTTGCTGTAGAGAGTCATCCCCAAGAAGAAGACCCTCACCAGATGTGCTCCCTGGACCACAGACTTCCCAGCCTCTGAAACTATAAGAAATAAATTTAATTTCTTTATAAATGACCCAGTTTCAGGAATTCCATTATAAGCAACAGAAATGGACTAATACACTACCTGAGACACAAAAGGTATATGACCTCTTATAAATCAACATAGGCTAGCTAAATGAAGAAAAGCCTGGAACTTATTTAGGAAATTAATGACAAATTGGCCAAACCTCTAATTGCCTGAGCTGGGGACTTGAGCAGACTGTCATCAACCCCACCCTGCCTGCAGTTCTGCTCTATTAGATTACTAATTTTAAATCAACCACAGCAGGTAGTGCCTGGCTCCCGTGATGACCTCTTCTCAGTTTGCCAAAGATTTATAGAAGTAGCATTTTAAAGAATGGCATTTACCCACTGAGCTAATTTTCTTCTCAGTTAAAATTCCATCATTCTTTAGCCCTAAGAGTAAAAAGTGAATGGAGAACTGAATCAACTAAATATAGAACTTTCTACATTTCTTTATGTGGCATGTTACCCTTCTCTAGTAGAATAACTCTGCTTTCATGGTTAAACTGGTGTCACCCAGTGTTGAGATTCAAGAATCCAGAGAAAATTTTTGTGTATGCTTGAATTTATAGTGTTTCTGATTTGATAACCAATCTTAACCATACACTATCTGAAACCCTAGCAAAGTCCCATAGGTGTCAATGCCTTCATTTTGAAACTATCTGTCAATTATGCATTGATGATTTGGAAACCTTTAGAATTTTCTGAACACAAATAATTAAACAACACTGTAATTTCCATATTCTCTCTCCTTTTTTAAGGTAGATGATTAAATACAGCATAGAACAACTTTATTATAGATTTTTTAAAATTAATACAAAACATACTTAGCTAATACATCGCATTAAATCTCATCTATTTCTCTAGCACCCTTGATTGGAGAGTCCTTAACAAAATGCTAATTTAATTAAGACTTAACTGTTTTTTTTTTCTACACTCTGATTAGAAAATCTTCAATGAACAATATAGTCTAAATACCAATGATATTTTAAATTTTATGAAATTTGTGCAAGGACTCTTGCTTCAAATTCAATTTTCTTTCTGTCTAAACAAATCTATGAGGTTGTAACTCTACTCACGTTTATCCTTAGTCATCTAAGGGTTTAACAATAGAGACAGTAGTCGGAAGGTGTTTTTGGAAGAAAGAGAAGAAGGTGGAGGTAGGAGAGTAGGAAAAAAAAATAGGAGTAGGAGTTATTCTTGAAAGAAGATGTTTAAGGAAGGTAATTTTCAGTGCAACTCTAAGACATCAGGTGATGTTATTACAACTTAAAAGGAAAAACATTCCTCTGGCTTAAATGACACTCCACATTTAGGAGCTGAATTATTTTCTAAGGCTGTTCTAACTAAATACCACAGACGTAGTGGTTTAAATGACAGAAATGTATTGTCTCACAGTTCCAGAAGCTGGATGTCCAAGATCAAGGTGTCAGCATGTTTGGTTTCTTCTGAGGCCTCTCTCTTTGGCTTATAGATGACTCTTTTCTCTTTGTGTCTTCACATGGCCTTTTCTTTGTGATTGTGCCTCCCTGGTGTCTCTTCCTCTTCTTATAAGGACACTGGTCATACTAGATTAGGGTACCATCCTAATGGATTCATTTTAGCTTACTCACCATTTTAAAGGCCCTAATCTCCAAATACCAGCACATTCTGAGATACTGGGGGTGAGTGCTTCAACATGTTAATTTTGAGGAATACCAGTTCAGCTCATAACAGAGGGATTTCAATAAATGTTCACTGACTGCTGATGGGGCAAATGATTCTCAACCTGGAAATGAAAGTGCTTATGGGGGCTGCTCTTCAATATTATGCACTGAGGTGGTAGAGAGTAGAATGTGCTAATGCTGTTTTGGTCATCGGAAGGTGCATGTTGCCCTTCTCCAATCAGTCCCTTTCTCCTTCTTTATTGAACTATTACAATAATAACTGATCACCCAGACTCATCTGTGCCTCATACTTCCATGAGACCAGACTTTCTAAAAGCATAGTTCCAACAAAAAAGCCCAAAGCCCACATTCATTCACTAATTCAGGAAACACATACTCTGCATGTCCACCATGCCAGAAACTTCATTAGACACAGGAGACACAGGAAAGAGCAGTCAAAACTTTCTATTGCTTCCAATTACCTACCAGAAAGTCAAGGTCATTAACTTACTTTTCAGTGCTCCCTCCCCAAATGTCCTTATTACCGAATTCACATAGGGCTATTTTTCACCTCATTTTGCACTTTACAGCCAATGCACCCTATATTCATGACTCTCATTTTATCACCAAAGCACCAGCCTCCATCCACCCAGGAAAAAGATTAAAAGATGTTGGTAAACATCGTACTAACTCGGTTGCATCATCTCACCAGTCCTGAATGGGAAGAAGACAAGGGAAGTGAGTGTTAAGTTTCTTCAGTCTTTATAGTGGAGGCAGGTGAAGGAAAAGAATGTTGGAATAGGTAGGTATTAACATGGCCAAATTTATGTGTCCCTAATAACAGAATGATGGGGAAACACGTGATCATGTAGGTTTCTGGCATTTATGGGCCCCACACAACATAATGGGAGCATCTACTGGACCGCTTAAAGGGGATGATAGTCTGTGTTCTGCGTGGCTTTATGTAGCAGTTTAGTGGAAAGCTGTATGTATTCCAAAATCTCAAGCTGCTGGAGTAGTAAGCAAGGGTAGTGAGCAATACATAGCCAATTTCATCATTAACAGGATGTTTAGTAATGGGAAGTATTATAAATCGAGAGACAAGACTGTACAATGATTTTAGGTACTCTAATATGGTCTATGAAATAACACTCTATAAAAAACAGTGAAGAAAGCAGAAAAGCACAAAAGTAAAATAACAAAAAATTTAAAAGTCCCACTAGCCAAAGGCAACCACTAATAACATGTGGTGTATACTTTTCCAGCCTATTCTGTGAGCAAACTATCTGTAGCCTACTTTTTCACTTAGAAACAGATTTAGAGCATTTTCCCATGTCAATATGTGTTCTTCTATAACAGAATATTTAATGGCTGCATGTTATATTTGTTATCTGGAGTTACCATAATTAATTCAACCAACTCCTGGTAGTGGGACTTGAGGTTTTTTTCCACTTGTCAGTTGTCACAATTTGCTGTGGTTAAAATTGTTATGTTCAGTAAGAACTATAACCAATATTTATGAGCTATTTGCTAAGCCACCAGCACTGTACTGAGTACTTTATATTAATTATATTATTTAAGCTCTCAAAGAACTAAATATAGCTCATACTACTATTATCCTTGCTTTACCTATGAGGAAACTTAGCCTCAGCAGCATAAGGAACATGCCCAAGCAAGGCAGCTCTCCGTTAATAGTTCCACATGCAGCAGTTATTGTAGTTATGATCCATTCTGCACAGTAACAGGGGTATCAGGAAAAACTTCAGTGAGGAGATGTGACTAGAAAGAAGCTGGTCTCAACTGCAAAATTGTCCCTAGCCTGTTCTCTGTTGAAAATGGCAGATTAAAGTTTGCTCCATGTGAATCTTTATCCATCCATTTGAGGGGAATTCTCACATGCTTTACAATAAGGGCATATTATACGGAAGCTTTCAGACATGTAGGAAAACAAATTTAAATCAATTTTCAGCATGGTTAGTAGTCTAAGAAGAGTGTAATGATGATAGTTACCATTCAAGCTATTAGTATTTCAGAAAAAAATGACAGGAACTTCTCCAATAGAGATAGAAGAACGGTTGTATCTAATTTGGTTAATTAGATTAATACCTGAAGTTGGCACTCAGGGATGTTACAAAAATGTACAGTATTCTTGCTTAAGAGTCTATTTTGGCAGAATTAATTGTTACAAGTAAATATCCATGAGGAATTCGCCAAAAAATGTTGATGGTTGATAACAGTTTACTTGATTTTTCAAAAAATTCTTAATTTCCAGTAACAGCACAAGAAAAAAAAGCCAAAGCAAATAATCAGTCATATCCCTAAATTACCAAACTAACAATCTTTCATAAGTTTTCTTTTTTTTTTTTTATGGAAAGAACATTGGCTCAGAATTGAAGGTTTTATTTTTATTTTTTAAAATATATTTTTTAAAATTGTGTTTTTTGGGGTATTTTTTGGCAGCTGGCCAGTAAGGGGAATTGAACCCTTGACCTTGGTGTTACAAGGCTGTCTTCTAAACAACTGAGCTTACCAGCCAGCCCTCTTAAATTTTCAAGGAATATGCTTTTTTAAAAATTATGTATTTCCTATCTGAAATTGTCAATAGCTGAGTTTACTCAGCAAAACTATGTCTGTTACTGTCACCATGGTTATATATAATACCACCATGATGTTTTCAGTTTTTAGTATTTCCATATTTATTATTTCATTTGATTTTTCATAATAACACCATGAGGTAGGTAGATTTCTGTTGACATTTTATATAGATTTAAGGAGAGAAGTTTAATAGCTGAACCAATATTGCAAATCTAGTGATCGACAGAACTTCTAAAGAGCTTCAAAATTTTTGGTCAAAACTCTTAGACTAATATATGTTAGTTGACCCACAAAATCATATTAGGGAGACTTAATTTTCAAAATGCCACGGTAAATTTCCATTGGAATGTTCTCAGGATAAAATGAGAGTCATGACTAGCACATCCCTTTCCTCCTCCTCATCTAAAAAAAGGTGCGATTGAGCCCCTTCAATTATCTTACAGCCATGAGGGGAAGGATAAAAGATTCCCACAGATACCAGCCCTGTCCTCGCTGAGCGACTAAATCAATGCCAACAAAGACTTCCCACTTCCTTCATCTCATGAAGCGAGGAAAATAAACTCCTAAAGGTTTAAGCAGCCACTAAGCAGTTTTTCGGTTATCGTAACCCCAACATATTCTTCACTGATATGTTGTTCTTACCTAATCACACCAGGATCCAGACGCTGCTGGGTCTCTCTTTCTAATGTTGTATTATAATCATACATTTCTTTCTTTTTAGTTGACTCGGATTTTCCCTAACGGCTCACTTCACTTTAGAGTAGTGAAGTGAACTAAGTGAATTTAGCCCCCAGAAGACTCATTTTTACATTCAAAGAGAGAAAGTGCTTTTGTTTATGTGTGTGTGTCTGTGTGTGATATTAAGGGGAGGGCAATTTTGACCATCATGTGCAGACTTTGATTAACAGCACATGGCCAAGCATTGTCACCCTTCAGATCTACCACACTGTGCCCAGTTCACTTCCTCTCTCTTCTGCCGAGCCTCCTTCAACACCACTCCAGGGATAGGAAACTAAAACAAGGGGCACCATTTGGTGAGAATAGTGACTATAATCTATGTCTCAAAGAAGAAATGAAGCAGAACAAACCTAAAGGAAGTTTGGGGAAAAAGTTTTTTTTTTCTTTTTTTTTTTTTACTTTTTTCCCCCTTTCCCAAATTCTAACATCTCCCTGGTCCTTTGGTCCAGGAGTTCAGTGATCTCGCAGCAGCCTCTGAGTCACTGAAACTGCAGTATCTCATCCAGGTCATCTACATCCGTGTGCAACTCTGTGTTCTAACATAACCATCTCCCATAAAACTCTCCTTCTCTTATGTTTGAAAAGCAATCTGATTATATTGCACTGAAGCTATGGCTGTTCTTGTGCTTGTCTTGATCCTCTCACCTGGCTCAGACCCTGTTCAGAGTGGCATAACTCCTAGGAGCAGCCTTTGGACCTGGTTACTATAGGAAGCTTTTCTTCCCACTTTAGCATAAGAACTTGATATTTTTCTCCTGAAGAATGAGTAAGAGGTGTCTACACCCTCAATATTCTGAGAATCTCAAAATGAAGATTTTTTTACCCAAAAACAGAAAAAATAATGAGCTCTGGTGGATACAATATTTCTAATTTAGCCATATCAGATAGATTAGGAAAAAGAGTAAAACAGAAATCTGGGTTCCTTTTAGCAGGACGTCTCTTTCAGTTTCTCAGAGGGCTATCCTTTCTTCTTACTAAACAAAGAAACGACTTAGTTACCAGCACTGTACTGACTCTAAAAATTACAAATTATTCTTGTTTATAGAAATGAACTCATTTTATGACCAAGGTTACAATATAGCAAAATGGTCTTATGAATATTATTAAATAAGTGTCCATTTAACTGTAATGTAAATTGTTTTTGCTTAGAGCACTCACTCTGCTATGGCATTCAGTTTCCGTGGATCATTATTCAGGAGGCATGCACTTTTGGCTTATAAATTGTATAGAATAGAGAGAACACAATAAGATGCGAGTAGAAATAAGTTGACTTTATTTTACTATGTCTGTTGCCTTGATAAGGGTTAAATTAGTTTCAAAAGATTATGTACAAAAGAGAGGGCGGTGGATACATTTCTGGTAATAGTTTGCAATGTCAATATTGTCTGATCTCACGACTCATTTTAAAAGATGAGCACAGTGAGGCTGTATTGCATCCTTCTACCGTCCTCCTGACGTCCTGATGACCTAGGTTGGTAGTAATTAGCTCAAGCTTTTCTCTCCAGACTTTTCCTTTTCTCTGTTAGAAATAAATCAGTGTAGAAATGGCCATCACTCATTGAATTCACACTCTGCTTTAATTCCGAAAATAGATTCGAACATTTTTCCATTCCAAGTATTTATAAACAAATATATAAGACCATCAGACAAATTTGTGAATGACTCTATTATCCCCCCAGATGCAGAAACCAGAAAACTGAGGATCATTATAAAGAAATTTTGCATTCAATTAATTGTCCATAGGGACACCAGATCGAATTTTCTGAAGCAATCATCTGATCACATCCTAGCCCAGCTCACAATGCATCACTGTTTACTCAGTACTCCTCTGCTTGGTCAAAAGATCCTCCCTAATTTCGTCCCTTGTTTACTTGTCATGGCTCATCTTCTGCCACATACCTCCCCAGACTTGTACCTTCATAACCAGTAGTCTGGTTACAAGAAGGCAAATTATTTTACATTTCTGTGGCTCTTCTTAGAATTATTCCTTTGCCTATCCTCCAGATTATGTTCTGCATATGTTTCAAAACTCAGATTAGCTCAGATTGGAAAGGAAGAAGCAAAACTATCTCTATTTTCAGATGACACGATCTTTTATATAGAAAAATCCTAAGGAATTCACAAGAAAACAATTAGAGATAATAAATGAGTTCAGTAAGGCTGTAGAATACAAGGTCAATATACAAAAATCAACTGCAATGCTATACACTTGCAATAATTAATCCAAAAGTGAAGTTAAGAAAGCAATTGTATTTACAATAGCATCAAAAAGAATAACATGCTTAGAATAAGCTTATAATGAAAGCTATGAAACGTTGTTGAAAGAAATTAAAGATCTAAATAGTGGAAAAGATATCCTATCTTTATAGATTGGAAGATGATATTTTTAAAGACAATAATACTCCCCAAGTTGATCTACAGATTAAACAAAATTTGTATAAAAATCCCAGCTGTTTTTTTGGTTTTGTTTTTGTTTTTCTTATCGATATTTACAATATGATTCTAAAATTCAAACACAAATGTGAGGAACCCTCCAAAATCTTAAAACATAAGAAAGTTGGAGAACTCACACTTCCCAATTTTAAAACTTAACTACAAAGCTCAGTAATCAAGACTGTGTGATACTGCCCTAAGGACAGACATATAGATAAATGGAATAAAATAAGAGTTTAGAAATGAACGCATACATTTATGGTCAACTGTTTTTTGTTTCATTTTGTTTTTACAAGGATGCCAAGACACTTCAAAAGGGAAGGAATAGGCTGTTCAATGAGTGTTCCTGGGGCAACTGGATATTCACATACAAAAGAGTATATTTGAATCTGTAATTCACATCATATGCAAAAATTAACTCAAAGTGGGTTTAATATATTAATATATGTGCTAAAATTAAAAAAAAAAACTTTTAGAGGAAAATATAGGTGTAATTATTCCTGGCTTTGGATTAGTTTTTGTATGTACAACACCTAAAGCACAAGGAAATAAATAAATAAATAAATAAATTGAACATAATCAAATTTAAAAGTTTTGTGCTTCAAGGACACCATCAAAGAAGTGAAAAGACAACCCACAAGATGGGAGAATATTTCTGCAAGTTGTGAATATGGTAAGGGTCTAGCATCCAGAATATATAAAGAACTCTTATATCTCAACAATAAGACAAATAACCTAATCAAAAAACGGAAAAGGGATTTCAATAGAAATTTTACCCAAAGAAGATACACAAATGGCTAATAAACAGACAAAAAGATGTGCTGAACCATTAGCCATTTGAAAAATTCCAATTAAAACAACAATGAGATACCAGTTCACACCCACTAGGATGGCTGTAATAAAAAGGGAGCATAATAAAGAGCGTTGGTGCAGATGTGAAGATACTGGAACTGTCACTACTGCTGATGAGAACACAAAATGATGTAGCCACTGGAAGACAGTTCGGAAGTTCCTCAAAATGTTAAGCACAGAGTTACCATATGTCTCAGCAGTTCTAAACTTGGGTACATACCCAAGAAAATGTATGTTCATACAAAAACTTATGCACAGATATTTGTACAAGTATTATTTATAACACCCAAAGAGTGAAAGCCAAAATGTCCATCAACTGATAAATGGACAATCAAAATGTGATACATTCCTACAAAGGAATATTATTCAGGCATTAAAAAAATAATAATGATATGTGCTATAACATGCATGGAGCTTGAAAACATTATACTGAGCAAAAGAAGAGAGACATAACATTCCACATGTTGTATGATTCCATTTATATGAAATGTTCAGAATTGGCAGATCCATAAACACAGAAAGAAGGTTAGTGGTTACCAGGAGCCGAGGGGAGGGGAGAATGGGGTGAGATTACTGATGGGCACAGGTTCCTTTCTGGATGATAAAAATGTTCTGGAACTATCTTGTGGTGATGATCGCACAACCTTGTGAATATACCAAACACCACTGAATTGTACATTTTAAAGTGGTGAAATTTATGGTACGTGTATTATACCACAATTAAAAAAAAATCAGCTTAACTCTTAGCTTCTCTATGTAAACGTTCCTCACTCCTAAGGCCACTCCTGACACTTCTTCCTCAATTACATCCATCCCTGCAGCTTGTAATTATAGGCAATTTAGTGTAACAGTTAAGCAGCTGCTCTGTAGAGACAGCATGCTTTTCTTAAAATTCCCCTCTGGCTGCATGATTGTGGGAAAGTTACATAATTTCACTAGGCTTTAATTTCCTCATCTGTAAAATGGTGATAATGATATACCTAGCTCACAGAGCTGTTGTGAGGATTATCTGAATTAATATTGTAAAGCACTTGAAACAGTGCTAGGCATTCATATGTACTTAATAAATTTACTATTATTATTAAAACAATTGTCATATCTATTATTTGATTGCTGCAAACTTAATGTTTGTGTCACCCCCAAATTCAGATGTTGAAATCCTAAATCCCAAGGATATGGTATTAGGAAGTGGGGTCTATGGTAGGGGACTAAGTCATGAGGATAGAGTCCTCATAATTGGCATTAGTGCCCTCATAAAAGAGACCCTAGAGAGCTCCCTCAGCCATTCTGCATGTAAGGATACAGCGAGAAGGTGGTCCTCA
Source organism: Cynocephalus volans (assembly GCF_027409185.1). NCBI lineage: Eukaryota > Metazoa > Chordata > Mammalia > Dermoptera > Cynocephalidae > Cynocephalus > Cynocephalus volans. The sequence continues at coordinate 18,078,477 of NC_084468.1, forward strand.
CCAGACACCAAATGTGCCCGTGCCTTGATCTTGGACTTCACAGTTTCCAGAACTGTGAGAAATAAATTTCTGTTTATAAGCCACCCAGTTTATGGTATTTTGTCACAGCAGTCCAAATTAGGGCAATTATCATTATTATCGTTTTCTAGGTCTCTTCTACATTGTACCCTACCCTTCATCACTACAAGCACTTAAATATTTGTTGTTTCTCAATGACTAGTCCCAGGATCTAACTGGAGTCCATCATGCCTATTTAGGGTCACCAGCTCAAATACAGCCTGATAAGGTTATCTTTGGCAAAATGGTGTAGAAATGGTAAAGATGGTGAATCACCAATAGAAGCTTTGTTAGTTGGATGACATGCCAAGCATGTTGCAATCCACTTCCAAAAAATGTATTTGCTTAAGTGACCATAGAAAGAAAGAAATCTGTCTTTTTACTAGAGTCTTTGGGAATTAATAGAAAGTTCTGAGAGAGATGATAATTCCTTGAGAAGTCTTGGACCTTTTGGATGCCTAAAAGTCTGCATACACATCCTTGCAGTAAGAGAGTCTAAGAAGAAAAAAAAATTCTATGACCGCATGTGTTCCCTATCCTGGAACTGTCTTTCTTCAAATGACTGTTTTTCTCATCAGTTTAAACATGACATGTATTTTTTTAGAGTGCCAACAAATACTGTTTATTCTCTACATGAATGTTTCTCTTATATACCCTAGGAAAGAAAATATTGTACTCAAATGAATTCAGTTTCTTGTCCATACACCAACCCTTGTAACTGAGCCATAAACAATGCTTTTTGACATCTCCCCTCTGATCTACTTAGCAGGAATGCAAAGCAAGATGAGAAAGTGGTTTATTACTAATTTGAGAATAAAGAATTTGATGTCTAATGCAGAATATAGAAGAAAATACATGCATGTTTATGGATATGTGTAAGTGTATACACATCCATACACACACACACACGTATATATATATATACAGTAGTTCGCACTTATCCGTGGGAGATACATTCCAAGAACCCCATGGATGCTTGAAACTGTGGATAGTGCCGAATCCTATATACACTGTGTCAGTTAATCTGATAACTGAGGGGGCTACTGAGAAACTAAGGGGTGGGTAGCATACAGCGTGGATATGCTTGACAAAGGATGGTTCATGCCCTGGGTATGATGGAGCAGGACAGTGCAAGATTTCATCACGCTATTCAGAATGGCACACAGTTTAAATCTTATGATTGTTTATTTCTGGAATTTTTCATTCAACATTTTCAGACCACAATTGACTACAGGTACTGAAAATACAGAAAGCGAAACTGTGGATAAGGGGGGACTTTCTCTGTCTCTCTGAATACACACACACACACACACACACACACACACACACACACACACACACACACACACGTATATGTACAAGGAGTCTTCAAAAAGTTCATGAAAAGATTTGTATTATCTCTTAATTCTATTTTTCTGCAAACTTTTTGAAACTTGTATATATGTATATATGTATATATGTGTGTATACATGCATAATAAATTGGAAACTATTTGATCTACGAGTCAGTGACAAAGTAAATATTTTTTGATTTTAGATGCGCTATTTAGCACAGATTTGTCATGGCCAAACATCACTCTAATTTTGCCTTTCTTACACAAAAAAATGATAAAGTGTTTTCCCTCAGTTTAACATTGCAAGAAATGAATAAGATTGAACATTTCTTTATTGCTAGAAAAAAATAAAATTCATGGGACATATTGGAATTGAAAGGCATTTTTAAACTGAATTTTTAAATTCTTCCCTTTTGGCTTCTTCTCTTGTATATGGCTAGACAAGGAAGGAAATTTTGTTACGTCCCACAATGTATATTCTTGAGTGCAATCTTGAAGAAGACAGTTTAGGGGGAAGGATAAATGAATTTCTTTTCCATGTCCCCCCAGCCCTACCACCCATCAAGTTGCTCTCTGGTCACACCACAGTCAACTCTGTCCACCTTTGCTCAGAATCACCTCTCTTAAAGAATGTCCTTTTCACTTCTTCAAGTTTCTCTTGGTTATTCCTGCTCAGAAGAGCTCTCTTCTCCGACCTCCACTCCCCTGACCACCATTATCAATCCATTCACTACTCCGTGATCCTAATACCCAGTCATCTCTCTAGTCCCCACATTTCAATTACCATAATAGGATTTCCCACCCTCCCAACCATCACACTGGGGTTCGAGTTCTGGGGGGACATTCAACCCAAGGCAGAGGTGTTTGCCTTTTTGTATTTGTTGTGGTACACTTGGCTTCTCCTGTAAAATAGTGGTGATGTTGCCTATTTCTCTCATGAGATTTTTAGTAGACTTACCCACTAATAAAAAATATACATGTGGCCTCTATGTACAAGCCAGTAGGAAAAATACATTACAAAACAGAAGAGGGAAACAGCGGGGAAGGGAAAATGAATTTTCCATGAGCAAATGAGTTCAAGAGATTTTAGAAGTTCATTTTAATTGGTAGCCCTTAGCATCTACTCAAAAAATCAGAAATAATATTACTCATAATCACAGCATGTTCTGGGTGCAGCTTATGTTAGCTAAATAGAAATCTAGTTTAAAATTGCAAAAATCTCTTTCCCTCCCCCTGGGCAAAGTTTTGCTCACAGAAAGCTATTTTGCAATCAAAGCCATTTGTGTTGGGTCTTAACTGTCCTGCAGCAACAGTTAAGCCAAACCCGTAAAGATGAGTCTTTGTCTAATCATCTCTGATACTATTAGCTTTTCCAGTGTACTAAACTAAACTATTTTTGCTTAACCCCAGCCAACTTCACTGTGGCCACACTTTTTTTTTTTTAAATTCCTTCTTGACCTCTCCCCACTTCTCCTCTCCTCTTCCCTCATTTTCCTTTTTTTTTTTTTTTTTTTTTTGCGGGGGGGGGGGTGTTCTTGTAACATCGACCATCTATGTTTATCATTTGTATTTGAATGACACTTGATTCAACTCTCTTTTCCCTAGAGGGGGCATACATGTAGTTTTAAAAATTTCTCTCCACTGTTCTAAAAAATGTCCATTGGACACTTCCTGTGCTAAACTGCGCTTCACCTAGAACACGATGGTGAGCAAGCAGAGCTGGCCTGTCCTAGGGAGGTTCATGGTCTAGGAGGAGTGGATGACTTTATTCAAATTAATGACTGTATAACCACAAATGAGACAATGTCCTAAAAGAAAGGAAATGGAATTTTTAAGAAAGAATGACAAAAAAAAAAAAAGAGAGAGAGAGAGAGAGAGAGAAAAGAACCAGGATCAAGACATTGGGAAAAAGCTTATGATAACATCTCAGGGCTGAGTAGGTTACTTTGAAAACAAATCTAGTTAAATCCTATTTTTGCCCCAAATTCAGTCTAACCCTTTCAGTGGCTTCCCATTGCTCTTAAGAGAATAATCATAAATCCTGCTTATGTTCTCCAGCACCAATACCTCCTTCTTTCTTTTCTATGCTGATCTTTTCAGCAATTTTGAACTTACTGGGTGCTCTATCTGCCTCCTGGTATGAGCCATTGCACCTGCTCTTGCTTCTCTCTGAAACAATCTGCCTTCACCCTGGGGAACAACTGGTTCCTCTTTTCATTCCTGTCTCTATTTCTTCTTTAGACACCCTTTTAGAGCTCCACTGCTCCCCTGACCCCCAAATCATTCCTTATCACATTGTCTTGCCTTGTTTTCTTCACAGCACTTATTTCTACCTAGAATTATGCTTTTCTTTTGTTTACTTATTTATTTTGATTCTCTCCTCCACTGGGATACAAGCTCCAAGAAAGAAGGTATTTGGTGCATCTCACTTATCACTCAACTTTAACACCTGGCAATGAATTAGTGAACCCCCCCTACCCCCCGCCCAAGTCTTTCCAATCATACTGGACATTTATATGATGACATCTTCTTCCATGTTGTAACAAAATATTGTGTGATTTGGTTCTCAGAACACTTGACTTAGTCTAATCAACAAACATTTCTTGAGTGCCTATCATATGTCAGACACTATTTCAAGCCTGGGAAGTGAGAAAGTTTGGCAGGAAAGCCACAGTTTAGTGAGAAAGATGAACTCACAAACACTTGTAAGTATTTTAACAGAGATTAATGACAAGTACTAGTGCATCTTTGATAAAATCAATCATGATCTTAAGGAGAATAATCACAGGCAAAGAATTACTTCTCTGTGTCTCAGTAAATTTATCTCTAAAAAGTGGGTAAAGTTATATGTGGGTAAAATTACAGTATATAATTCATTTTCAGGTAACGTGATATGATAAGACAACATGTGGAAAATGAAAAGCTCTAATCCTCTAGCAGGCATTTGCATAGTGTGACAGAAGAGTGATGGAAGATAAAGGAGGAAAAGAATTTTCTGTCCCCTTTGTGACATCTTTATTTGTCAGACTCGCAGTTTAGATCGTAGCTGCCAGCAACGAGGAACTCTCAAAGATATTACAGAGAGCCAAGCTGTGATGAGATACGTGGTTTAGAATTCTCACTCTGGTAGCAGAGTGAGATAGAGTGGGGGAAGGGGAAGAGATATTAATTGCTAGATTTCTATCAGAATACACATGATATGATTTAAATTCTGCCTCTCCCATCTCCCCCAAAACTCAAATGTTGATGTCCTGCTTCCCATGAGCTCAGAGTGTGGCATTATTGAAGGTAGGTCTCTACAGAGGCAGTGAAGTTAAAATGAGGTCATTCATGTGGTCCCTAATCCAATATGACCAGTGTCCTTATAAAGAGAGGAAATTTGGACACAGAGAAATGCATAGCGAAAAGATGATATGGAAAGACACAGAAAGAGGACGGCCATCTACAAGCTGAGGAGCAAGGCATGGCACACATCCTTCCCTCACAGCCCTCACAAGGAGCCAACTCTACTGACAACTCAATCTTGGACTTTTAGCCTCTAGAACTGCAAGCCAATAAATTCCTGTCATTCAAGCCATACAGTCTATGGTACTGTGTTATGTAATCCTAGCACACTTAAACAACACACATGAGGATTAGTGGGTGTCTATACTTGAGAAAGGCAGAAGAGAAGGAAAGGAGTGAGCAGGTCTGCAAGAGACTTGCAGATCCTGAATAGGCAGGGTGGTCCAGTAGAGAGTGCACCAATACCAAAATCAGGTAAGTTGGAATTTAAATCCTGCCACTGTTTTTTTTGAGATACATGGCTTTGGAGATGATATCCAATCTCTCCGAGTGTCAGTTTTTCAGCCAGGAATAATATCCACTTTGTAGGTTTGGACAATTTGAAATAGTTTTTGGAAAATACTAAGCCCAATGCTTAATACATAAGAGATGCTAAACAAATATTATTCCTGTTGTTGATGGTGGTGACAGTAGTGTTTTACAAATTATTATTTGAGAGTTATCAGGAGGTACTGGAAAGTCTAGAGATGATAACTCAAAATTAGATACCAATCTTTCAACCACTTTAGTGACACATTCCTAGTTGGGAAGTTTGTTAACATGGGGGAAATTATATATTGGCTTTTCCATAAAATTACTGCAAATATTTCATAGTAAATTTTTCTAAATGTTATTTTTTTCCCACTGTCTCTGGGAATGAGGACAGTCTTACAGCTTCCATGAACCCAACAGAGAGATTTCTCTCAGTATCTCCTTTCCCAGACTAGTTGCTCCTGGAGGGCACAAACCATGTTTTGGTTTCTTTCCTCCTCAGTACCTCACATAGTACATGTAGATCTCAGAAATATTTGACAGCCGTATACATAAGGAATTATGTAGAACTTCATTTTTGCCTTCTGGTAGGCAAAAGACATTTCTTCAAGGTGCGGTGAAGAAATTTGGGAGTGATCTGCTCAAAAGAACACCTTCTGTAAACAATCTTATACCAACTGGAAATATTGTCCTACAAGAAAACAGAAATAATTCTTCTGTGGTTCTGCTGTAGAAATCTGTTATAGATAGCCAGTGAGCACATTTGACTGAGACTCAATAAATGATAGTTTTGCCTTAAAATGCTCAACTTGGTCTTCCCTCAGGATTGGGGCTCATCTTCACATGACATAGATCTAACTTTTTGCAGGGAAGGCCTTTTCATTTCAGATTTTTTTTTTTTTTCTTTCTGTCCAAGAAAACTCTTGGGCATTATTAAAAGCAAAAGTGCCGAAAGACTTTTGGTGGAATTTTTCTTCTTTATGAATTATTTATGTTGGAATGAACGATTCCAAATCACTAAATCAGAGAGTGGAAAGGATTGTAAACAAGCTCATCTCTGTGGTCGCCTCCAGACAGGACTACTCTGCTAAACGGTCCAACAGGTAGGGCACTCATCTGACAGAAGCTGCCTCTGTAAAACATCCCAGGGCTCCACAACCTCCTTTTAATTTTTTTCTCTTTTAACAGTTTTGGGGGTATTTTTATTTTACGTCCTCTGAGAAGATGAAAAGGACCCCATAATCCTGACCCCTCTGTGGCTCTTCTTGTCATGACTTAGTCCTCAACACATATTTATTAAATTCCCACTGGATTCCAGATGCTTTGCTAAGTACTGGGGAGTGAGCAGTAAACACGGCAGTCGTGATCCTTATCCTCCTGGAGGTTGCAGTCTAGCCGGTGTAGTTTAACCCTGTCTCCTCTTTTCCTCTTCTCCTTCCATTCACTTGAATCTTTCTCTTTAAGATGTCATGGGTTTAGAACTGGAGGAAGTAGTCTCTCACCCAAGAATTCACAACTAGTCTCCTCTTTTCCTCTTCTCCTTCAATTCACTTGAATCTTTCTCTTTAAGATGTCATGGGTTTAGAACTGGAGGAAGTAGTCTCTCACCCAAGAATTCACAACTAGTCTCCTCTTTTCCTCTTCTCCTTCAATTCACTTGAATCTTTCTCTTTAAGATGTCATGGGTTTAGAACTGGAGGAAGTAGTGTCTCACCCAAGAATTCACATTGTGTCAAAATTGAGGACTATATAAGTCCAAACTGAATCTAAAAAATTACAAGGGAAGGATAAACAGTTGTGAAAACCAAACCTGACAGCAAAAAGGTCAATGGCAGATAGGCTGAGTATAAATAACGTATAATTTGGAACTCAGGTATTGCAGGCTAAAGCTCTCATTTGCTAAGGTGCTAACATACAAAAAAGGCCCTTTGACAAAAGGTATCCAGGTGTAAAGGTCCAGTGGTAAGAAGATCTTTTCTACTTTTTGCCTACTTTCTTCTTTTCTCTATTACACAAAATGATGAAGAAAATTAGGGTGATCGGAGTTATTAGCAGGGAAGATGTGAGAGGAAAAGAATATAATAGTAATAAACATACTCATAACAGGTATATCATTTTTACAAGTTGACATGCCTCAGTCAGTGTTTTGCAATGGAAAGAAACAGGTAGACCTGAGTTTCAACCAGCAGACATTAGCGCTTGGAGCACAGGGTCTCAGATGTACTCATCATTTGCATTTCTGGCCCCTAGAGCTGGATCAGGAGTGTGGCAGGCCTTCAATGGATGGGTGTGAATCATGGACGACTCCTTGGTCTGCTGCCTTACGGAAGAGCCATTGTTTTTTTCTCACTCTTGTTTTTTCCACATTAAAAAAAAAAAAAAAAAAAAAAAACAGGAATATAAATATGTATGTCTTAGTATTGTTTTGAGCGTCCAATGAAAATATACCTAGTACATAGAAGGTACTCAATGAATTTATTTTTTAATTATTATTTTAATAATAATTTTTATTGTTATCTCTCACACCATTCTTTTACCACCACACTCTAATGGAACTGGCCTTAGAAACCAAATTTCTGGCTTGCAGACAGCTCTATATTGGTAGTGGGGGATCCTCTTCACTTCCTAGGGCCTTGCTTTGAAGTCTGAAGAGAACTTCTCTCTACTTAACTCTAACACAGAAATGTTTATTAAAGGGCTTTAGACCATTTGCGATAAGGGAATTATAAGCAATTAAAACTGCAGTATTATTACACCATTCTTAAGTAATTAAATTACTTCAGAGTGTAATTTCATGATCTGAAAATTATAATATCAAATTATATGCAATTATATGCAATTTCCAAGAGATATGAGAGGAAAAACCTATTTAAATTTTCTGTTTTGCCAAAGCTATTCAGTTTTAAAACCATTCATTTCATAAGATTCTTTAATTTTGCTAAACTAAATGACATGCCGAACAATTCCTGGACAGTCCTACAGACAGACTAGAAACAAACAAACAAACAAACAAACAAACAAAACAAAACAAAACATTGTTCTTGTATTTCTAGGCTGAGATTTTGAAATGATTAAGATTTGTATAATAACACTAATGAGAACTTTAAAGTGCAGTATTTCTCGCCTTGAAATGCTTTCATTTCTGTCTTTACACAATTGAGTTACATCAGGAACATTCTACATTGATAGGGTAACAGAGCGTAGGCTCAAAATCATGAAAAGCCATATTTATGAAACAACGCTTAAGGTGGGGGGCAAAAGACACACAGTGGGGACATACAGGGATGTAGCTGGGAATTAGGTCTGATCAGATTTTTATGGGACATTCATGCATAGAGGAGCCAAGACTAGATCCCCATGGATAGTGATCCACTTGCATTTTCAATAAGATAAGCATTGCCACAGGATAGAGGATGAATTTGAATAAAAAAAAAATACTGAAAACAGGAATACTAGGCAAGGGGTTGTTTCTATGGTCCACTCAAGAATGGATGAAGAGCTAAACAAAGGTACTAGGTACAGCAACAGATGGTGATGGGAAAATATAAAGGTACCAAATTCAAGAGTTGCTCCTGAAGCAAAAATGACAGGATTGGAAAGAGAGGAATCTAAGATAACACCAAGGTTTAATACTCAAAAGACAGGATTGATGAGGGTGCAGTGGGGGTGTGGAGAGTCAATAGAAGGTTGCGTTGGCTGCCATTTGCAGTTTTGGAATCAAGAAAGATATACCATGGATTCATGATGACTACTGTTAAAATTTCTAAATTTCTATAGCACTTTAAAATTTTCACAGTACCTTCAAATAGATTTTCTTATTAGGGCCACACAATAACTCAGAAATAGGTAGGTATTATAAGTAAGGAAGGTGAGGCTCAGAGAAGTCAATTCAGTTGGGTAAGGTCACATCCAGTGAAATACAAACACATCCAGTGAAATACAAAGTTATGCTTAGAAATAAAGCTATTTGGAAATTTTACACTCATGAAATATCTGCTGTGGATGCATGATATTCATTGTTAAAGCAGAATTGTAGAATTTAAATTATGAACAACTGCATTTACAAATAAACTCAGTTGCTGATTGTACAATATTCTTTACTGTGTGTATCGTTCTACATTGAACATTTTATCTTTTGGGAATGAAAGCAATACCAAATAAGTTTTGCTGAATTGCTAAAAACAACTGTTGATAAGTGCATCACTGCCTCCTCTGAGTCATCAGTGAATAGTTCTGCTAAAAAGTATATCTATACTTTGATATATTTATATACTGACTACATATTCAACACATATCAATTAGGAGATAAAGTACAGAAAAACAAATCTCATTCTATTTTGTTAATTGTCAATTATTAAATTAATGGTCTCTTAATCTTCTAATTATTAAATATGTTTGAAATTTCTGGTAAAATGCAAACCTGATAATTTAGTAAAAATGCAGTATCTTTTATTATAACCTTGTGTTGATACATAATTAATTTTCCCGGAATGTTGGACAGGGTATCTGGATAGTATTTTGATATTCCCCCAAATTACCCCTTTAGAATTCTCAGGATATCTGTGTGGCTTTTCATTCGAATATCTTCTATGTTTACAAGAGTACAAAAGTCAGATGATCACTTTAGTGAGTAACATTGAAGAAACTGTTACTAGTTAACCAACTAGATTTCTCAAAAACCCATGTTAATTGTCTATATTGTGAAATATCTGCAAATAATATGCCTTTAAACATAAATAGTTATGCATCCATTAGATGTCTTGATTTTAAGAAATAGATACAAGGATACTTCAAAAAGTTTGAAAATGTAACACGAATCATTTTATGAACTTTTTGACGTACCTCATAGACGTGGGTGTATGGTGGAATTAGCACGGAAATTCCTTCTAGAGGCAAATAATGATATATGGATCCTTATTCTATGTATTCTTCTCATACACAATTATGTTTATTTTAGGGGGAATCTGGTTTGAGTATTTAGGAGAATTTGCTCTGTTACCGAATGACAATTTCAATTATTTTAATGTGGAAAGAATAAAAGTTTCTCATTTTTTAATCAATGTATTTCATTAGAAATATCCTAGGGAAATAGGCAACACCCCTGTGGAAGCTTTCAGACTATTTAACAATCTGTGTGTGACATAGGCTGCAGCTAGGACATCACATTTTTAATCCAAGGGCCCTTCTCTCTGTGCAAGGGCAGGCAGCCTTTGGAAATGAGGTATGAGCCATTCAGTTATTTTTTTTTTTTCCATTGAGAGGCACAACTTGGAATAAATAATGTGCAGAAACTCATTTCATATTATATTCTGTGTCATTGACTTCCACATGCAGAAAACTGTATGGTTATGTAGAGCGTGAAGGTAGACCCAAATACATTCTAGGGAGTGTAGGTAGTTTTAAAAGAATCAACTTCTCAGATTTTCTTTGCATACCTGCCCTTTCATAAACCATTTTCCCACTGAAAAAAGAAAAGAGCTTATCTCTTGTCCATTTCAGAAAGTTACTGTGGTGTAAGGCTCTGGGATGTGAAGTCCTCCAGAGTGCCAAATTCAGGGACAGTATTATATATTGTTCTCCTGGTGGGTGTTAATTTTTAGGGTAACATCTTTTTCAAATTCAATTTCTTTGCTTTCAATGAAATTAACAGAGAATATAATCAAGTTTTCAGCTGATAGATCATCAAAAATAATTTTTACAGTAAATCAATCTCTGATTTTTGGCAAATTAATTGGAAGGAGTTCGAAGAATTATAACACGACTTTAATAAAACTCATCCCTTTCCAATCTACTTGGTGCAGTTTAGAGGGGCTACACAGAGCCACACTTTCTGGTTGAACCAGACTCAGCTGCTTACTTACCCGTGTGACCAAGGGCAATTTATCAGCTTTTCTGGGCCTAAGTTATCTTACTTTTAAATTTTAATAGTTACTGCTAATAGCTAGGGACTTTAGACATATTAACCCATTTAACCCTCACAATAACTCCATTGGGTAGGTAATGCTATTATGTCATTTTACAGATAAAGAAATTGAAGCTTAGGGAAGTAAAATAATAAATATAAATGTAAATATTTTAAAATTTCAAAATGGAAGAATCATATAAAGAGAAAGATAGGAATATTACTTACTTCATAGGGCTACATAGTGAAGATCAAATGAGTTAAATAAAATATAAAATGCTTGGATCCAGCATCCAATAAACACTCTACAAGTTTATCTGTCATTACTATTTATGTGAACAAAATTTTTAGCACTTATATCCATAAGAATGTAAAGGAGGAATATAGTTGATGATGAATCCTTTCTTATTCTGGCAGTTAATAGCTTCCATAAAAATGTGAACCAACAGATAACATTCCAATAACATTTTGTTCTTGTGTTTAAATCTTTTTTAAAAATTTGAAATAAATTGATGTTTTGTTCAATTTTATACTATTCATAATCATTACATAACTAAATTGAGGATTTTAAAAAATTCACCCCCTATGGTCACAGAAAAATTTTTTAAAACTAAATTACAATTCATATACATATTTCTTTTTATAAAGAAATATGATAGCACAATGAATAAAATACTTTCAACCATCAAAATATACAGGTATATTTAGATAAATTTCTCTGGACAAAGTAAAGAAAAAGATGAACATTTTCAGCTCTTAAGAGAGAGAATCGATATGCGATAGGTATTCATTTGCTATAGCAGTTAGATTCAACATAATACATTTAAAAGATGAATAAAACATATTTTACATTTACAGTATGCTGGAATTATAACATTGAGAACTACAATAATTAAACTTATAATAAAAAGTATTTTAGATCTCAATTAAAGATACGCAGGGTGTACATAATTGCTCTAAATTATTTTAGAGAAGGTGAGCAAAAAAAATTTAAAAAGCATTGTTAAAAGCATAGTAGACTTGGATTCAGGAGACCTGTATTTCAGGCCTAGCTTTGTGACTGTTATCTGGTATCAGAATCTTGATAAATGTGGTGGTTAATTTTATGTGTCAACGTAACTGGGCTAAAGGATGCCCACATAGCTGGTCAAACATTATTTCTGGGTATGTCTGTGAGGATGTTTCCAGAAGAGATTAGCAGATTAGCATTTGCTAAAATACACTGAGTAAGAAGACGTTGAGCTGGGACATCTGCCTCCTCCTGCTCTTGGACATTAGAGTTCCTGGTTTCTAGGCCTTCAGGCTTGAATTGAATTATTCTATTGGATTTCCTATTTTTCCAGTTTGCAGATAGCAAAGAGTGAGACTTCTAGGTCTCCATAATAGTGCAAGCCAATTCCCATAATAAATGTAATAGCTATCTGTTTCCTATTGGTTCTGTTTCTCTGGAGAACTCTGACTAGTGCAGAAAATTTACTTAATGTCTGAATTTCAGTTTCTTTATTTGTAAAATGAGGTTAGTTGTGAAAATTAAATGATAATGTATGGAAAATTTCTTAGAATCTATAAAGTACTCTAAAAGTATAAAACATGAAATAACCAACTAAGAAAACTCCTTGGAAATGTTTTCTGCAAGATTTCTACAGCCCAAGACATGCAATTTTTTTTTAATTGTAAAAACTATCTTTTAGTTTTTAATTTTTTTCTCCTCTTCCCATGATGTGCAATTCTTTCAATTGTGTTAAATGCTTTTTAAAAATATTGTTTATAGAATTTATCTTTTCAAGTCATGTTCTTCTGGTGTACAAAATATTCTCTCAGTTATTCCCTCAAAGCGTAAAAAGGAGTATAATTTTTTATGGTCCATAGTTAAACTTATGAGAAGATTTTTCTTTTTTAAGTGTGACTATGAAGTAAGGGAATGGGCTTTCCTCATTGCATTATAAACTGAATTTGCAAAATTTCAAAAGGGTACTTTATCAAAAGACTCTATCAGTGTCTCCAAAATCAAAGAACAGTTTTTTTCAGGTCATCTTAATAAAGGTTAAGAATTATTTGCATATAGAAATCTGGTATGTTTACTAAAAATTTGTCTTTACCTTACAGGCACAAGTTGTATTTTTATTTTTCCATTTAGTTGCAAGAGAAAACACCACAATTCAAACCTGACACTGAGTTAACACCATAAACAGACCAACGACATAGTGACATTTGAAACAAATTTGAAATTTGCTCAAGGAACTCAACTGTTGTGTCAGCATATGAATTTTCATACCACTGAGTCTGTTTTAGAAATGGGATGATATCTGTAGTGGAAATTGAATCATCAGTGTCCTCTTCTTGGCACCTTGTCTAGATTCTTGTATAGAGGCATCCCAATAACACCCATAGATGCCCAACTCATAATTTCTAACAGTGAATCTAAGATGGTTTTAGTGAGGGACAGTTTCAGAATAGAAATCTGAATGGAGTGAAAAATTAAATACATGGGAACTATCAATGGATGAGTTAGGACTCCTCTCCAGCTTCCTGTGGACTGTAGTGACTTAACAGAACAAGCATTTATTTCTACAAAACAAAAAGTTCAGAAGCTGGCAGTGCAATTTAGGGCTTCTAATTCTGGTTGTCATGTTAACCTGTGGCTTTATTACTCATGCTTACGTTGTATCACGTGGCCATCCCTAATGGCAAGAAGCCTCAATGATGGAGTGTTTTCGAGGCACATTACTGCCCCCATTAAATTCTGTTAGTGAGGAAGAAAAGTGAATAGGTAGAAGCAGCATCTAGCCCCATGTGACTCCACTTTAACATTGCATTTAAAAACATTCTTTCAAAGTTCAATGCAATCCAAGTACAGGCCAATATATTCGATGTTTGTTGTTTGTAGCATCCTGTCAAATACACAATTGTATGCTGCTTCTCAGGAAAAAAGATTGTATTGCATCCTTCATTGTTAGCTCCTAGCTTAACCTATGTCTTATTCTTTTCTCACTTTAGGTTTGAAATCATTCTGGCTCTGGGCTATATTAAAATGACTGATACATTTGAGCATATTTGACTTGAATTATTGGGGCATTCAATACTAACCACTAAATAAACAATCTTGAAGCTTTTGCACTTGGAGCCAAAGTATTCTGAATTGATTGAGAGCATAAAACAGTCCATGTTAGGTTTAATGATTCTAAGCCATTGCTTCAGTGTGGAAAACCTGTGTACCATTTTTACAACCTAAAGCATCTCGGATTGGTAGAGCCAAGAACAGAAGTCCTCTGAAGGGTTTTTCAAAGAGTCTGAGCACATACTTTGTGTGAGACAAACTTTGGGATGCCTATGATTTCTTCCAAATATGTTTTGTAGTCAGAGAACCCTCCAACTCCATTTCCTCTTTATAAAATTTTTTATTAGAGTTTATAAGGGCACTTCAAAAAGTTCATGAAAAGCTTATTATTTTTCAATTCTGTTTTTCCATGAACTTTTTCAGGTACGCTCACATTTCACTATATTGCAATCTTTATGACTTTTTTCTCTTTGCCTTAAAAAAACCAAACAACAAAAAAATACCATATCTCATGGCATTACACAATCCTGAATCATAATGAGTCAAAATAAATATTGAATAAATGACCTTGGGCCAGCTTCTATGCCTCTTTATATTGTGATGTGCTCATTAGTAAACATGTATTTGAAAGTGCTTAGCAGTTTTGAGTAATGGAATGCATTACTTGAAGATTAGAAAGACATGCATTTGAGTCCCAGCTCCATAGCTTACCCTCTTGCAGAAACTACAAAACTAACTTTTCAATCAATGCATTAATTCACTCATTCAACATGGCAGGAACTGTTCTAGACAATGGATATTTATGAGTAGAAACAAAAAACTTGTTTTCTAGTAGACCATAGCCTAGTGTGAGGTACAGAGAATAGTACACAATCAATGCTCTAAGTTTGCTTTTTTACCTTTCAGGTGGGTTAGTAATGCCTGCTTTTTAGCATTATTGTGTGGATTCAGTCCATAGGTATCCACACCTACTATGTTCTAAAATGTTCAAAAATTTTTTTGAAATGTTAAAATGATTTATCAAACCAGTCTGACATTATTTTTGATATGTTAAAGTGGTGTTAAAATGATTTAGGTGACTATTTTCTCAGTTCTCTCAAGAATGAAACAGAGCAAGTACCATGCTTGATGCATAAGAGACAGGCGAATTCATATATACAATATATACTTCGTTGTGACTCAAAAAGACCATCCCAGTTTCAGGGATTCAGGTAGAGGACTCACAGGTTTCAGCGTATAGTCATACTCTTGGCTATGATTTATTACACACTACAAAACAACACAAAACAAGATCAGCAAAGGAAAAAGCACACGGGGCAAAGTCCAGAGGAAACCAGGTGCAAGTTTCCAAGAGCCCTCTCCCAGTGGAGCCACATGAGACTCAATTATGCCACTAACAAGTTAAGACAACACTTTGAAATGTAGTCCACAAGGAAAGCTCATTAGAGACTCTGTGCCCAAGGGTTTTATAGGGGGCTGCTCATGTAGGTTCTCTCTGCCTAAGATCTACCAAGATTTCAGAGTCCCAGAGGGAAATCAAGTGTTCAGCAAAAAACATATTTTTTGTACAGTTTATGCACAGTGAACCACTCTTAATTAGGGAATAAAGTGAATCTTCCTGAATGAAAGCCAAGTTCCCAGTTGCCAGACAAGGTCCAACCTTGCAAGCAGGCCTATCTATGGTTAGCCTACTATCTAGTCTTAGACCTTTATCTGTTAAACTCTTTTCTATATAATGCCTTAAAGGTCTTTGATTGAGAAAGATGCCTGGCTTTTCAGGGTCTTTGTAACACTTGCTAAGGGAAAGCTTGAGAGGTGAGAGGTGAAGAGATTAAAGCAGGGATACAGTGGGATTCCAGCTCTCCTCCCTTCTTCTCGACAGAAGGAGGAAAAAGCTTGGGCAACATATAGATTACTTATATCATCTACTTGCCTTCCTTTTTAGTTTTCTGCTCATCACAGCATTCATTACAGAGTGAACAGAGGTGATTTTATACCTCCTGTATAGTGCAGGACAACTTTAACTGTATTCCTGAAAAGCACTGCATGTATTATGTTCCCGTGCTTTGCATCTGCTAGAGCTTGTAGTTTAAAGTAAACTTCTGCAGAACCCTTTGGCAAAATGAGAAATCCATTTATAAAGTGTGCTTGTTAAGTCATTCATCTTGTAAGTTCAGAGTTTAGTGTTTGGGAATTTTGTAAAGGAAGGAGTGATTGTGGAGCATTTGAACTTTTTGCAGCTGAGTTTCTGATGAATCATCCCAACCTGTGACCTTCCTGGACATTGCTGAATTTAGAAAATCTTCTCCTGGATTTCTTGTTACTATATGGTATTTGTGCTTTCAATTTAGTTTCTTCTGCTCAAAGAATTTAGCTTTTGGCCACTGGATATAATTGCACAGCCAAAAAGTAAATCCTTACACCTCCCTAAACAAAGCAAGAAATTATAAAATCAACAATTAGTATCAAAATAAACCCTATTATATTTTTCTTAAGATAGTCCTGCTTGTTTTATTTTGGGACTGATGGCCTCTATCCAAGAAAGTGAGTGATTATTTTAGTGAGCAGATAAGGAGAAAGAAATGTGTGGGAATAGAATATTTAAATTGCTGTTTTCTTTAAGGCTATAATAATAGTGCATGAAACTGGCAGGACTATAATATTTAGAATTCAAGGATATTTATCTCTATCTTAAAATATTTTGAGGAACATAATATTTTGCATTTGCAGTTCTTTGAAATATAATGGTTAATTTAAAATAAAAATGCATTTCCTTGAACCAACATTAATCACTTCACGGAGTTTTACCAAAAAAAAAAATAATAAAAATAAATAAAATAAAAATAAATAAAAATAAAAATAAAAAAATAAAAAAGGAAGGGCAAAAAAAATACTTATTTCTTGCTAGCATTTTAACTTCTGGAGAAGGATTTAAGACTGATTTTTAACTACTTGTTTTCAGTATTTATTTAGTTTAAATTAAAATATGTGTGAGATTTAGTCATAATGTCCTTATTCTATTGCCCTTGTATACAGCTAAATAGTTATATTGACATCAAACATGTTACATTTATCTATATTTTTAAAAGAGTATGTTTAAAGCTAGAAAACAATGCAACAGCATATATTTTTAAACTATTATTTTTCTAAGCACAGTTATATTAAAATGTCTATCGTTTCTAGGGTTTGTTAATAATTAAAGACATGATTTGTTTCCAGGGGACTAACTTATTCAATTCTAAGAAGAATGATAGGAAGAAATATTAGAATAAAAACCAAGTAATTTGTGTGTGCGTGTGCGCAATTGGAAACAACTAAGAATAATAATACACATAAAATATGCTCAAAGAAATTAACTTTTTCATTGTATGGTGTAATATATGGCATTTTGATGCCACCTATAAAACTATGTATAAACTATAGACTGTATTATTTTATCCTTTTCTTGGCTATTCATCAATTCTATGAATTGAACACTACAGATTTTCTAAGATAGTTTCAATTACTTTGTATTTTATTCTTATCAAAGTTGGCTTACAATGGTATAAAACTAGAAATCAAAAGCAGGAGGAATCTTGGAAAACTTACAATCATGTAAAAATTAAACAACATGCTCCTGAACAACCAATGGGTCATAGAAGAAATTGAAAGGGAAATTAAAAAATATCTCAAGACAAATGACAATGGAAACACAACACATCAAAGTCTATGAGGTGCAGCAAAAGCAGCTGAAAGAGGGGAGCTTATAGCAGTAAATGCCTACATAAAAAAGATGAATTATGCCAAAATAATACCCTAAAATTACAACACCTCAAGGAGGTAGAAAAAAAGCACAAACTAATCCCAAATTTAGCAGAAGAAAGAAAGAAAGAAAATAGAGATCAGAGCAGAAATAAATCAAATAGAGAAATGAAAAACCAGAAAAAATTTCAATAAAACCAAGAGTTGGTTCTTTGAAAAAATAAACAAAATCAATAACCCTCTAGCTAGATTAATAAGAAAAAAATAGAAAAGACTCAAAGAAATACAATCAGAAATGAAGATGGAGAGATATCATCAGTTATGTTAGAAATAAAAATGATCATGAGGTACTATTATAAACAATTATATGCCAACAAATTGGATAACCTAGAGGAAGCAGATAAATTTATAGAAAAATACAACTTATCAAGTTTAAAGCAGAAAGAAATAGAAAGCGTGAAGAGACTGAAAACAAATGGATTAAAGTAGTAATTAAAAACCTTTCAACAAAGAAAAGCCCAGGATCAGATGGTTTCATGCCTGAATTCTATCAAACATTCAAACTATCAAATATTCAAAGAGAATTTTTACCAATATTTTTTAAACTCTTCTCAAAAATATAGCTAGAGGGAATACTTCCAAACACATTTAACAAGACCATCATCACCTTGATACCTAAGCCAGACAAAGATACCCCAAGAAAACTACAGAGAAATATCTCTGATCAACATTGATGCAAGAACACTCAATAAAATATTAGCAAACTGAATCTAACAATACATCAAATAGTTTATACATCATGACCTAGTAGGGTTTATTCCCAGCATGAAGTCTGGTTTAACATATGCAAATCAATAAATGTGATACATCACATTAACATAGTAAAAAATAAAAACTGCACGATTATCCTGATTGACACTGAAAAGTCATTTGACAAAGTTTAACATCTTTTCTTGATTTAACATCTTTTCTTGATAAAAACTCTTAACAGTTTAGGTATAGAAGGAAAGTTCCTCAACATAATAAAAAATTTATGAAAAACTCACAGGTAACATCATAATCAACAGGAAACAACTAAAAGCTTTTTTCACTAAGATCCTTCACAAGACAAAGATGTCTACTCTCCTCACTTCTATTCAACATAGTACTGGAAATACTAGAGAGAGCCATCATACAAGAAAAAGAAATGAAAGGCATCCAAATTGGAACAGAAGAAAGTAAAATTATCTCTAGTTGTGAATGACATGATCCTATATGTAGAAACTTTAATGATTCCACACAAAAACGTAACCAGTTAGAAATAATAATAAATTTAGTAAAGTTGCAGGATACAAAGTCAACACACAAAAACTGGTAGTATTTCCTGACAAAGAAATCAGGAAAACAATCCTATTTACAAAATCATTAAAAAAATACTTAGGTATAAATTTAACTAAAGAAGTGAAAGATTTGTACATTAATAATTATAAAACATTGATAAAAGAAATTGAAGAAGACATAAATAAATGGAAAGATATCTCATGTTCATGGATTGGAATAATTAATATTGTTAAAATGCCCATACAACTCAAAGCAATACACAAATTCAGTTCAATTCCTATTAAAATATCAATGGCCATCCTCACAAAAATGGAAAAAAATCCTAAAATTTGTATGAAGCTACAAAAAAACAAAAAGAAAAAACAAAACAACAACAACAACAAAAACCTGAATAGCTAAAGCAATACTAAGAAAGAAAAAAAAAAAGTTGGAGGCATCACATTTTCTGATTTTAAATTATATTACAAAACTATAGTGATCAAAACAATATGGTACTCACATAAAAACAGAAACAGACCAATGGAACAGAATACAGAGCCCCCAAATAAATCCAAACATATACAGTTAACTAATTTTTGATAAGGGCACCAAGAGGGCAAACTGGGGAAAGGACAGTCTCTTCAATAAATAGTATTGGGAAACTAGATTTCCACACACAAAAGAATGAAATTTGACCCTTATCTTCCACCATACACAAAAATGAACTCAAAATGGATAAAAGACCTAAATGTGAGACCTGAAACCATAAAACTCCTAGAAGAGAACATAGGAGAAATACTCCTTGACAATGGCTTGGCAGTGATCTTTTGGATATCACTCCAAAGCTCAGGCTACAAAAGTGAAAATAAATGAACGGGACTACACCAAACTAAAAAGATTTTGCACAGAAAAGAAAGCAATTGACAAAATGTAAAGACAATTAAAGGACGGGGAAGCAATATTTGCAAACCATATATCTGATGAAAGGTTATCATCCATAATTTATAGAAAAATTCTTACAATAGCAGAAAACCAAAAAATATTAAAAAATAAAAAATAAAAAAAAAAATGGGCAAAAAATCTGAACAGACATATCTTCAAGGAATACAAAAAAAAATGATCAACAGAATACAAAAAGATGCTCAACATCAATAATCATCAGGAAAATGCAGATTAACACCAATATGAGCCCATTACCACCCATTAGGATGGCTGTTATTCAAGAAAAGAGATAGTTGTTGGTAAGAGTGTGCAGAAAAGGGAACCCTAGTACACTTTTGGTGGGAATGTAGATTGGTGTAGCTATTATAGAAAACTGTATTGAGGTTTCTGAAGAAATTAAAATTAGAACTACCGTATGATCCAGCAATCCCTCTTCTGGGTATACACATAAAGGAGATGAAATCACCACCTTGTAATAATATCTGTACTCCCATATTCATTGCAGCATTATTCACAATAGCCAAGATATGGAAACAACCTAAGTATTTGTACAGATGAATATGTACAGAAAATATGGTATGTTTCTATACAATGGACTAATAAGAAGCCATTAAAAAGAAGGAGATCCTGTTATTTGCCATAATAGATGAACCTGGAAGACATTTATGCTAAGTGAAATAAGCCAGACACAGAAAGAAATATTGTGTGATCTCCTTAATATACAAAATCCTTTTTTTTTTTTTTTTTAAAAAAAAGGTCAAATATATAGAGATAGAGAATAAAACAGTGGCTACCAAGGGCTGTGAGTCAGGGTAGAAAGCAGAGAGATGCAGGTCAGAGGACACACAGGAGCAGGTACTCAGGAAGAACAAGTCTAGAGATCTAATGTAAAACATGAGGACTATAGTCAATAATAGTGTATTATAGATTATTGTTAAATAAGTAGATTTGAAAGGCTTTCGTCTTCCACCCCAAAAGTTACTACTGAGATGACAGATATGTTAATTTGCTTCACTATAGTGAGCATTTTACTATCTATAATTATACCACACCATCATGTTGTAAAGCTCAGAAATACAGAAAAAAAAAATTAAAATAAATTAAGTTTACTTACCACAATATGTTTAAATACAGATCTAATTCTAAGATTTTTAAGATTTTAATATAAAACACATTTTAAACTGTTCTATGGTGCAAATTTATGTAAACGAGCAAATGAGAAAAAAATGGTCATACCATTATATAGTTCATTAATATGGCAAAAATATAGGCTTTGCTTTGAAAAGTGATGTGTTTATATCACTGGAATTTAGAGAAAATCTTATAGCTTAAGTACTGAAACCATCATTCAAAAAAAATACAGAGTAGAGATTAGCTAATTCTAGCAGTATTAATTAAATGCCTAGTAAGCATATACCACAGTTCTTTCATTGGATCTCCTGTTCTAGTGGGAGATACACACAAGTAAATAGGTATTTAAAATACAAACTGACAAGGACAATGATCTAAGTTAATAAGAACACAGTGAAAATCCATAGAAGAAACATTTAATTCTTCCAGTGGAAACAGCTAAATTTGTGAAAGCTTTTCCAAATGGGGTGATGCAGAAGTTGGATTATTATTACATGAATTCAAGTATATCCCATTTTAACTCATAATTATTTACAATTCATTGTATTTTAAAACCATTTTAAAGTGAAATCTGGTAGACCCAACATTAGTAAATGTTCAGAATGTTCACAACTGTAAAGTACTTGGGACTAAAATTATATTGATTTGACTATTTATTTACTCATTTCCTCATAACTTCAGGTACCACATCTTGCTAAAAATGACAGAAAAACAGAAAGATATTTAGCCAATCCTGAACTGAAGTTACTTCATAATGTTCACTGGTAGAGTGGCTACCCGTCTGGGTGTGTCCAGGGTCTTTTGGGATTTTAGCAAAGTACTGTGAGAGAAATGGTCCCATGAGAAAAAACCCTCAGTCCCAGATAAAATGAATCATTGGTCATTTCTATCCATGTCCTCTTTTCAGTCAATGTGATATATTTCTACCCCTTTATTTTGCATCTGTGCATTGATATGAAAAAAGGGTTTGGTAAAGTTACATCATCTAAGGGATCAGAAGCAAGCACTTTGCTGAAATACGTATGGAAAATAGGCACAAAAAAGATGTATTTTATATGAATGCAGAAAACTAGAAGGCAAATCTAAGAAGTTATGATATAAGTACAGTAGAGATTAAAAGTGTAACTGATGTTAAGATGGATCTGCTTGGGTTTCTGTTTACTCCAATTTCCTCCTGTCCATATTTTCCTGCCCACACACGTGCACACATACTTAGTCCTATCCTACACTTGAGCAAAACAAAATGATGTGTTCAACCTGCTGCCATTTAGCATGGTAGCCATCTCACCCCTGGGTTTCCCTCCTATAGTTCATCGAGACTTCCCATATCTCTTCTCAATCTACTGGATCATTCTATATCATGTACCACTGGAGACTACTCTCTCCTTGAATTTCTCCCCTCTATTGATTTATTGACAACATGTCCTCTTGGTTTTCCTCTTTCAACTCCTTCGTCATTCTTTCCCAATCTGTCCTTCAGCTCTTCTTACTTCACTCACCCTCAAATTTAAGCTTTGTTTTTATGAATTTCTGACATTAGCTTGCTTTCCTCTTTAATCCACACACTATGAAGGCACTGCAGATACAATAGTAGATTTAAAAAACATAAATTAAAATTCCTATCATCATGGAACTTAAATTCTAGTGGGGAGAAATTAAAAATAAACAAATAAAAAATAAAAATAGTTTATCAGATGGCTCTCAGTGCCACAAAGAAAAATAAAGCTAAGAAGGAAGCTGCATTATATACCTCGAGCTGCTGTACACATTTCCATAGACGTGGTGACTTAAAACAACTGCAGTTTATTCTCTTGCAGTTGTGGAGGTCAGAAGTCTAAAATCAGGGTGTCTGTAGGGCTGTACTCCCTTGCAAAGCTCTAAGGCAGAATCATTCTTTGACTCTTGCAACTTCTGGTGACTCCAGGCTCCCTTAGCTTTTAGCAAGACCATTCCAATCTCTGGCCCCACCTTCACATGGCCTTGCCTCCTGTGTGCATCTATCTCTTCCATGTCTCTGTGTCTCCAAATTTACCTTGAGGACACAGTCATTGGATTTAGGACCCCACTTAATCCAGTATGACTTCATCTTAACTTGACGACATCTATAAAAAACTCTGCTTTTAAATAAGCTCACATTCTCAGGTTCTGGGTGAACATGAATTTCTTGGAGACACTATTCCACCATTGCAGAGACTAAGGATGGCTGGCTGGGGCGGTCGACAGGGAGGATGAGGAAGTCAGCGAGGTATATCTCTCTCAACAGCTCACAGGCACCTCAAACTCATCATGTCCAAAAGTTAAGTCATCAAAATTGTCTCAAATTCAGCTTCTGAGCACTTGCAAATACTCAAATTAGCTCCCACTCAACCTATCTCCATGTCCTAACTGACTTCAAATACCACCCATCCTAACCCTGGCAATCTATCAAGATATCTCCATACCTACTTCTGCTACCTTTATGTAGACTGTTCTTATTTATGTCCAATTTCTTCATCTTCATTCTCTATACTGTCTTAGAGGACATTTCTAGCAAGAAACCTTATTATGTCTCCTCTTTATATATGTGTGTGTGTAAATAGAAATTCACCTTTTTTTTTTTTTTTTTTTTTTTTTTAGCAGATGCTCTTAAAGAAGCTCTCATGACTCAAAAATCCTTTCCACAGCTTCCAAAGACCTTTTTCATCCCAAACTAACCAATAATCTCAGTTTGTCTCCTACCACATCTATTCAAATACTCTCTATACAAACCAGACATACTCATCTATTTGCTACTTGCTAGCCCGCCTCAGCTCCCTTCACTGCCACTCTCAGCTCTTAATGACACCAACAGTGTGTCTGATAGTGTTTAGGCACTTTGTGTGTGCAGTTTTTAATTCACATAACAACCCTAATAAGGGAGATGTTATGATTTCCATAGCATAAACGAGAAGACTGGAACACAAGAGGTTATGTTTCTTCCCTGCAAGATTCTTGACCATACTCATGATATCAGTCTCTTACCTACAATTTGAGGTTAACGATACCCACTTTATATACCTGTCATTCTATGGATTAGCTTAATTTAAAAAGATACCTAGTACAGACACTGGACCTAGCAGGTCTTTCTGCCAGATCCCCCACCCAATCTTCCCTTAGATTCCGATAGGATTACCTAAACCACCACGGTGTAGGAATACTGTTGACAGTGGATTGCTCAGATTATTCATTCATCTAATAAACATTTCTCCTGGATTTTTTAAGTGCCAGGTACTGAGATTACAAAGATTTATTTTTATAAAAACTTCCTGTCCTAAAGATTTATCATTCATAAAGACATATTGATATGTGGCTCTATTTGCTTATACATCAATAATAATTTTCACTCCTTCTACAAATATTTATTGAACACTGAGCCCAGTGCTCTGGTAGGTATGAAAACATCCCAAAGTTTCAATCTACCATGTGGAGATTTGTAATTTCTTAACTCAGACTGTACAATACTGTCCTTATCCCATCAACCTCTATTCAGCTCTTGATTCTCCCATATTATTCTCATATGTCTCTATCTGAGTTAGTCCATTAGCTACCACATAGAAAAGCATGACTCTTGCTCATTTTTTAATCCCTCACCACTTCCTATCCAGTGCTAAGTAAAACAGCTAGAATAAAATTTTGCCCAAGGCTGGTACCTGAAAAATGGCTAGTAATAAACCACAGTTATTAAAGACAGAGCACAGATCACAAACATGAATAATAGTTATTCTTGCAAATCTGCCCTGTGGCTACTCCAGAACCTCATAACCATCTGGGCATGATCTCAGGCAGGCAGATCAGTGTACTGATATGTTGACTGAAGGAAAAAGATGTCATTTTCTTGGTGTCTGCTCTACTGTTTTGTACAGCTTTGGCACCATGAAAGGGAAGAAGGGGGAAAGGGCTGGCTTGCTGCTGAAACATCTGCCCAGAGTGTGTGACCACTTGTCTGACTTATAGGGAAGGTCTTTACTCAGTGCTGAATTATCTCAAAAGCACATGCTTAGGGTTCTAGCAAATGGTGACCCCAAAGAGTCTTTCTAAAGAATGTGATATTTGAAATTAGAAGAAAAAGAAATTCATGTGATCATTATAGAAAAATCAGAATGCTGTTCTACTGTCTTCCTTTATTTTAATATTAACATTTAGAATAGATTTTCATTACATAAGGGGGGAGTACCAAAACCTTTTAAATCTTTATGACTTCAAAAAGTTTTCACATGGCCCTGACTTTAAGTAAAAGTTAGGATCTGTCTTGTATGAAACTACCTGCCCCTCGCATGGTGAGACTCCTCCCTGTCTAGCTATAAGTCTGTTCAGGACATTTCATAGATAAGCAATCAGGCCACAAATATTCGTGCAAATTAATAAAGCCAATCCGTAAGTTTAATCTTTCTTTCTTCAATTTCATTCTTACTCATATTTTTTTAAGATAAATAATTCTATTTTTTTCCCATCAAAGTTACCACACAAAGATTTGCAAAAAGCTTTAACAGGTCACTGCATCCTGTTTAGTGGTTTTCAACTTTAAATCACAACAAAAGAAAGAGCTAACCAAGCATGAATAGGCTTTCTTATAAATATACATCTTTAAGTTCCAAAGAGACCAAGCTCATGCAAATGTCACCTTGAATGTGAAGTGGAGCTTTTCATGTGCTTAATAGACTCTTGCTCAGATTCTCCTCACACAAAAGATTTTACTAGTGCAGTTTTGGTGTATGTTCACTGCTCAATTACAGGTTGGTGCAGAATCAGGAGAAAGCAAGATGAGAAGCCAGTGAAAGCTCACGTCTTTACTTTTGGTTTTAACTCAGAGATTAGTCATATTTCATGAAACTAAAACCAATCTGGCCAGTGTTCCTAACACTGTATTTGTCGCCACTTGATGACCAAAGTCACCACTAATCTTCTTAAGTTTTATCACTCCTCATCATTGTTCTGATGACCTGTATCCTCGATCAGCTGAGGCATTAAAATGATGAGGCTTTAAGTTAGGATACTTAAGAGCAGGTATTTCCAACTATGTCTCTCGTCCCTACTGTCTTTGGCCACTGAGAACTAAACACCACTCTTTCATGACACATCCACCTCTAAACTCCTGCCTAGACTGAATGCCTCACAGCTTTACCAAGTCCTCCAACTTGCCCTCATCAAACCCTCTCCATCGGGATTTCTGGGACCCACATTTCATCCTAAGAACAAATTTTGCAATTTCGTTGAAGATTTTTTCTATTGCCTCTCTTTGTTGACACATGGCTTAGTCCAGTCCCAAACAAAGGTGCACATCCCTCTGAAGAGTCCTGCCCTGAGAGCTGTACTCAACCTTTCTCCTAATCTTCACATGGGAATATTTGAAATGTTATTTTATGCTTATTTCTCTAATTCTTCCTTTCTCATTCACTGTTCAAACAACTAGAAATGATTTCACCCTTTAACACTCCAGCAGAATGGTTTTTGGTAAACTCATCTATGATCCCCTAATTTTCAAATTTCATGAAGCGCTTTCAGATCTTTATACCGAGCTTTTCTGTGGCATTTGACACCATGGAAATTCTGGGATCTCATCTCTAAGCTTTCCTGATATGTCACTTTAAATCTCTCACTATTCTTTCCTATCCTTCCTCAACCTTTGATATTGTTTTAATGCATTATGTCATCCATGATCTCACTCAGCACATTTTCTGTAGTGATCACTTCCAAACTGCATGCTCATTTGCTCCAGGCTGAAACTTGCTCACCTAACAGTCTGTTACACAGATCCTTCTAGATTTCCCATGCTGCTCTCATTTAGATGTTAAAATTTGAACACATGATCTCCACTAAAGAGCATACACATCTTTGTTTCTTACTTTAATGGAATCTACACTCTTTCACCCAATCACCCATATTGCAAATCTGGAGTCATCTTTGAATATTTCCAACCTCAATTTCAAACGTCACTAAATACTGCTAATTTTAGCTCTGGGATATTTCTACAATCTATTGCTTATTCTCTCCATCTGCTCTTTACATCCCATCCAATGAGCACTTCTCGGGTTCAGGTTTTATCAATGTCTGAACACCTGATATAGCAGCTAATTTACCTCCCTGCCTCTAGCCTTAGTCTTCTCACATGTATCCCCCCAACCAATGCTCTATGAAGATACAAAAATGACTGTCAACAGCTTCTAGACTTACTTCTTAAAACTGCCTGGCTTGCATTTTGTGTAGATCCCTGAATTCACCAATTATTTTACAGTGATGCACCTCCGGTTTCATAGTAGTCTTCTCCACCTAAAATATCCTTCTATTCCTACTTTCAATCAGCTATTCTTCATTTGCCTATTAAAACACAGCTCAGTTATCACCTCCTCTAGGAAGCCACCTTGACTTTCCCATGTTAAATTAGATGCCATTTATCAGTAGTTTTGCAATGACCAATAATTATAGCTGTCGCTTAACTGTTTTGTATTTATTTTTCTTATGTCTGTCTCCCCAAGCCTGTGAGCTCACTGAGGAAGGTGGCTGTATCTCATTTATCTAGCTGGTCCCACATCTTGTAAGGTTCCAGGCACAAAATATTAGGCATTAAAAAATTAATTGACAACTGAGGAAGTGATTCACTTTCAATTTTCTTTTGCCCATGAAAAAAATAGGGATAAGATGTGTTTTTTTGTTGTTGTTGTTCAGAGATTGATACAATTAATGCAATCTTTTTTTTCAGATCTTTATTTTCAAACATTCAGAATATGAAACTTGTAGAACAAATTTCTTGTGTAGCCCCTTCCTATAAAGGACATTCCAATTGTTGCTCATTTCTTAGGAAAATAAAATTTCTTAGAAAATAACTTCTTTGGATTATCATCTAATGGAGACTTCCTTTCAGCCAGGAATTTTACCCAGGCCACAATTGTTGACCCAGAGGGTTAGTCTTATCCTTATTCTTTTACTGACTTTTGACCTATCTTTGCCTGTTTTCTGCTTCCACCAAAGACTGATCATTAGAGGAGAACATGAACCCCATCAGCTTAGCCCCTGTTTTAGGAAGGCAGAGCAAGATCGTGGAGAGAACATGGGCTTAGAGATGGGTGGATTCCAATAACAACCATCTCATGGCTGTGTGGTATTGAGCATTTTTCTCAGACATTCTCCGCCTCACTTTATGTCCTTTTAATACGGAAATAACAGTGCTTCTCTACAGGATTATTTTGAGATTATATAAGTTAATGCCTTTAAAATAATAATTTTATTTTCATTTTCCCTGTTAGAGTTGACATGCAAATAACTAGACAGAAAAGCCTACAAGAATTAAATACATGTTTGACTGACTATTTGCATGTTTTCTAATTTATATTAACACGTAGAATGAATATAGGGCTTCTCAAAAGTAAAATTCTCAGTAAAATAAGATAAAAGTGAGTATGATATGAAATTCTTTTTTCTGCCTTGGTAATACAGCATATTTCTGCTTTACTTGACTAGTTGCCAAAGTTTTCCCCTGACTATATGAAAGTAGAAATTGGATGAACTTTTCTTAATTGGCAAAAAGAAAACAACAACAACAACAACAAAACACCTCAAGGCAAAAGTTAGAAGAGAAATAAATATTCTCCTTAGTAAAAACCCTAGCACAGACAGGAAGTTGCAAATGGAACATTCTGGTGCCAAAGGAATGGACAACGAAGGACAAAAGGAGAGGAGCTTTTAAAGATAGAAATTCTCATTATGAAGATTGATTGTTTAAGCTAGGTTAGTTTTTTGAGGCTTATGGACCTGGTAAGTTTAAAACGGCAAACAACAAAATGTTACCGCTAATTAGACATCCAATGAAATGTCATATGAAAAGGTTAACTATTTTAAAGAATCTTATGTATTCTTGTCTTTAAAATGTCATTGTTATTAGTTTCAAAACAGAGCTCACTGACAAAATAGGAATGAATACACGGGTCCTAGAGAAGGAGGTGGGGATATTTTATTTGTCCAGTGAAAAAGATGAGAAGAATATAGTGAATTTTCATCCTTCATTTGAAACATTCACATGTAGCCATTTCCATAGTGACTCAGGCTCAGAATAGTTTTGGTTTATGCAGACCTGACCCTAGGTAGATTTGAAAACAACACTGCAATGTATGTGTTGAGGGCCTGCTATGGGTAAGCCCTGATCTAGACACAAGGAAAGAGGATGAACAAAACAGATGTGGTCCCGGGTCCCATGGAGGTTGTATTCTAGCAGGGTAGACTTTAAATAGAGAAATTGCAATATAAGGTGTTGTCTAGTAGTAACAAGTGCTGTGAAGAAAGAAAGTAGGGTTTGGAGATTGCTGTTTCCCTGACCATCCACTATAGTGAGAACAAGTGGTCAGTTGAAGTTTCTCTGAAGAGGAGACATTTAAGAAGAGACCTCACTGAAGCGAGGGAGCAAACACGTGGACGTCTCAGGCAAGAGCACTGCAGGCAGAGGTGAGAACATTTGGTTGTGGCCCACTGTCTTGTCCCCCCCTCCCCTTGCTGTAGTCATGGCCACTGCTGCAGTGGGTGGCTGGGTGGATGAATTTGGGGAGAATTAAGAATGATGTGCTGGGCCCTGGGCAAGCCACGTGATAGATGCCATCTCATTTCCCCATTCTAACCAAGCTGTAAGGCATACTGAACTATCTCCATCCTCTAGATAACACACCTGGGATTCAAGAAACTGAGGGAACTCAGTCAGGGCCTCTCAGCTAGTAAACTATTAGTTCAGTTTCTCAGATCCAGAGTCTGTGCAATATTGCATCCCGGAGGACTCCCCAGCCAATATAGCCAATATAGCCACAGAAGTAACTGAAATGCTCACCTTTTATTGTGCACATACTAAACACCTGGTGCTTGATGTGTCTTATTTCTGTTGGTCTTCACCACACTCCTATAAGCTGGGGCCTTTATGGTCCACAGTGCTCAGATAAGGAAACTTAGGTTCCTAAGTGATTCAAAGTGAGGGTGAATCCATAGTAAATGCTAACCCCTGCTATTTCATTCTTTCTAAGGAGCTTATATATTCTGTCTGGAGGTCATTGATTTCAACCCCGAATCAAGATCAATGTATTTAAGAAGTGACTGCATTTATCAAAATAATAAAACCCCAAAGTACATATGTAGAATGTATAAATGTAGGCATTACATTTTTTTGATACAACCTATAATTATTCAGTCATTTTATGCTGGCATTTATTATTACTCATCCTTCAAAATATAACCAGCCAAACATATTTGGTGAGAAATTCAGTGTCTCTGTTCTTCAGAAGATGAGAGGCTGCCAGGATACTGGTTGTGAACCTTCAGCTACAGGTGCCCTTAGAAAGCAGCAGTGTGCCTGCCAACCAGCATTCTCTTCTTACGAATATTGAGCATCTATTAATAGCCCAAGCTACCACTGTGGCAAAGGCAATAGTTTAGTGATTAAGAGCCGGGGTTCAAATCCCCCCTCTGTAATTTACTACAGCTTATTGGCTGCCCACTGCAGCTTTTTCTGGTAAATGTTAATTATGTTGCCGAATGCTCATTATGGACCAGGGACTATTCCACACACTTCACGTTTAATCTTCCTAATGGTCCCAAGATGGATTGTTAACTCCATTTTATGGAGGAGGAAACTGAGCTTAGAGAGGAAAAATGAATTGTTAATGGGCGTGTAATTAATAAACTGCAGAGCTGGCATTTGAGCCCCAGGTATCTCTGGTTACACAGCCCGTGTTTCCTCCACTACAGGACACTGCAAGACTAAAGAGGGATGACGTGACTGTGTAAGAAACAGAGTCAGCTTTGTGATAAGGGCTAAGCATGTAGACCCTGTACAAGCCTCAAAAGGCACTATTTCCTCAATTTTGTCAAATTATTGGCGATTTTGATTTATAGCCCAATCTGTGATTGAATGTGCAAGGGACGAATTCCTGGAAATGCTGGAAGAATACAGATGTCAGAGATAGGAATGGAGATGTTGATTCTGAGAGTCTAAAATAGGGAATGGATTAGCAGGGTGAATCAAGGTGATCACAGGATGTCTTGACTAGTTGCTTTACCTGAGACTCAGTTTCCTCCATCTTCTGTTAAATAGGAATAACCGTACCTAATTCACTGGGCGGTTATTATCAAATGTGTGAAAATAAGGGCACCCACTCTATTCCCGTGCACGCACACAGTCACCATGCACCTCACCCCCAACCTGAATCTAGCATTCTCCATTGTCCTCAGCTGTGGTAGCCCTGCAAGAGCACTTCTGGCTGCCCCATGTGATCTGGAGGAACAGTTCGATGTCTGTGCTGAGTGTGACTTCCTTCCAGTCCATGGTCTTGAGGAGGACGAAAAAGACACCTTGAGCATGACTGCAACTGTGTTTCCATAGACTGGGGATGGACTCAGAAGCAGCCCTGTCCATTCCACTCATGGTGACCACTGGACAATCAGAGACAATTACACACTCCTCAGTGACTGAGAGTTCAGCTCTTGACAAGGCATATGGAAAATCCACTTGTGCTTCACCAGATGATTAAAAACTAAAATACAATGCTTTATTTTCTATTTGTCAGCCTAGACAGTTTCTTCTCAAATGCAAATCCGAAGAGTCTCCTCCACAGTGACAATGATCCACATGTCATGGAAGGGACAAGGAAGGTTTGCAGGTTTGCCTGCTGCTTTCTCTGGGCTGTGCATGCCTCCAGGAAAACCAGGCACCTATCTGAGCCTCAAGCTACCCATCTGCTGCCAGATAGCCTGTTCTCTGCCTTCATCCTCAGATAAATCTGTGTTACAGGAGACAGGAAGCTATTGGGACAATATCTAGTCACTCACTCATGTGTAAACACACCACCTACTTCTGGGGAATTCAAATTTCTGTTTTCAAAGCACTTGTTTGCCTCCCTACTAAACCTAAATTATGTATTGCCTCTCCCAGGTACAATTAGATCCCCATGAATCAGCTCACTCAGACTTAGTGATTACCCCCAAAAGCCCAGCCCAAGTAAGGATCACCTGGGAGGAGAATCTTAGTCTCAGAATTGCAGTTCATTAGAGCAGCACTTCTCAAACGCCACCATGTGCCTGAGTCTCAGGAAATCTTGGCCCATCAAAAGCCCATTTAGCTCTAATGCCTCATTCTCCAGAGTGTGATCCATAAACAAGTAGCTTGGGCATTACTTGATAGTTGTCAATAATTATTAGAAATACAGAATATCAAGCCCTAAGGGACCTACTGATTCAGTAGTACAATGTAACAAGAACCCCAGGTGATCCAATTTGTTGACACATTAAAGTTTGAGAAGTACTGCCTTGGAGATCATTCAACCCCCTCATATTCCACAGACTGAAACTAACCCATAATCAAGTGACTTTCAAGAATGTCCCACAGCAGGGTCCAGTTTAGATTCCAGAATCTGAATTCAGCTGTGTAACCTTTGGCACTATCCTGAACTCCTCTGAGCCTTTGTTTCCATATCAGTAAAATGGGGATACTCATAACTGCCTTGCCTCCTTCTTGGTATAAAATGTGATAATATCTGTGAAAGCACTTTGTTAATGTCAAAGCCTTATGCAAGCAAACAAACGTGCATGCTGTTGGATCAAACCAAAATAACTTGAATCTTAAGAGATGTGTGTGTGTGTGTGTGTGTGCGTGCACGCAGGAGTTCTAGGTACAAAACTGGGCCATATATGACAAATTTTGTTCTACTTAATTTAGAATGTAACCTAATTCTCAGACTGCTTGCCAAAAAAAGAATCTTTTCTCATCTAAATCCCAGAAGGGCTCTTAAAATGGGTGAGTCCTCAGGGACTCCCCGACATGTTTTCACTGCTACAGAGTCCAAGCAGACTGAGATCACTGGGTTTTATTTTCAGACGGTGTTAGATTTGGGGACACGAATTCAGGCAGACAGATGACAGGTTAGAGGTAATCAGCCTTTTAAAAAAAAAATCCCTGCCAGTCACTGAAATCAAGTGTAGTTAGTAGGACAGGGCAATGAGAGGCAAATAAAAGGATTGGGAGAAGAGGGAGAGGACAGCGGTATAAAGGGGTCCTGTTGAGAGACTCCATCCATTCATTAAACAACTATTTCTTGAGCATTTTGTATATGGCAGATACTGCTCTAGATATTTAGGATACAGCCATGAACAAGGCCTGCATTCGAAAGTGCTTTAGGAACCTGATCACTGGGAGGTTCTGCTTATGGTTGGGTGGTCAGGGTGGCTCCTTGGAGATGAAAATTCAACTGAGACCTGAAGGACGAGAAGCCAAGTGCAGACAGGGAGGAGAGGCTTCCCAGGCAGTGCAAATGCTTCAGGGTGAGAACAAGCTGGGGAGTTTTGAGGAACAAAGAGAAGGTGTGTGGCTGGAGCATGGAGAGCAAAGAAGGTGGAGACGAGGTAGGAGAGGTTGACCTAGGTTAGATCATACAGGGCCTGTGGGTGTGGTTAGTCATGTGGATATCAGTCTGAGTGCAATAGAATATCACCGCCTGCCCAGCTAGTGACCTACTGAGGTGTGGAAATTAGAATCTCGCCATCTCAGCATGGCACAGGTTAATAGATTGAAAGCAGTATCATAGTGTCTCTTCTCACCCTTCTTTCTACACTTTATCTATTTCTCCCTTCATATTTATTTTATTTTATTAAGTACTTATTATATGTCAGGCCCTCTGTCTCAGTGACCAGGATGAATTAGTGCCAGATACCTAATCAGAAGCAATCAATAGTCCCCTATTGCCAACAGCAGTGGTTCTCAAACTTTGGTTTGTTGTATTGTGGAATTCATTACATGTAAAAATAGTAGGATTTCATCCAAATGTATTAAATAAGAATCTTTGGAGTAGAGCATGCTCCATAAGAGATGCTGAGAGCCATGAACAGCCTCTTCTCCGAGCCTCTCTCTGCGGGCTGACATCTCTTCTCTGCTTCTCTAAGCTGCCCTTCATCTTTAAAGATCAGTTCAAAGTCCACCTCACCTGTTATCAAGTCTCTCTCACTCAAGCTGTTTGAATGCTGTTCCTAGACATTAAACCCTTGCCAATTGCTCATTCCCAGCTGGAGTTAAGATCCTTCATGACTGGAGATGATCCTTTATCATTTCATCCCCCAGTATTTAGCCTCCTCTGTACACAATCATTTGCTCTACATTCAGATGGTTATTGCTGCTGATAAAAATAACCTCAATCTAGGGAAGCCTCCAAAAGGCAAGAATTTCGCTTCACTTTCAGTGCCCTCTGGAATTGGGAGAAAGAAACACAACAACAATAATCAACCATTGACACTGATAATGATCTATACATACTGAACTGGGCTGCAAATACATGCAGCATCTCATAATCTAAGTTGTTCCTCATCAACTACATACAGTCCCCTGAATTTCATCCTAAGAGGCTCAGCCTGGTGGGAAATGCTCTCTATAAACTTGGATACCAGTTCCAACTCAAGCACTGATCCATGGAGTGATCCTTTCAATCCCTCTGAGCCTTAGTTTACACATTTGGAAAATACGATGACAAACCCTTGACTTTTCTTCTTTTCCAGGGTTGTTGTGAGGATCCAATGAGGCAATAGGGCAAGTGCCATGAAAACACGTGCTAAAGAAGGACAGACATAAACACGAAAAAGAAGAAAAATAACTCCTCTTTCTGAGAAAACACTGGAATTCCCAAAGCAACAGAATTGGACCTTATTTATTTGCAATATTGCTCAGTTACTGGTTAAATCTGAACTTATCGAAGAAACTGGTCGTAAGTGAAAGAGAGTTTGAGTCAATGTAATATTGGAAGGCTGAGAAGCCCAGAAAGAAAAATTCAATAAGCATTGACCAAAGTCCTTCATTTCTACTTGGATTTAACAATAGTCTTTATTTTTAAATTAATTTATCCAGTGGTTCCCTGAGTCAAATAACAGTCTGGACTCGACAGGGCCCAGAGCCCACCTCTGCTTCTGTCTTCCACGCAAGCTTTGAGTGGGCTCATATCCTGGAGACCTGGCTGATGGGAGAATCTTCATTCTGCTCCTGCAGCATGGCAACTGCCAAAAAAGGCATCACTTTCTATGGGAAACAGCCTTTCTGCTTGGTGCCCTTTTGCCTAAGTGCACAGTTCAGAATGTGCCCCTTTGAGAGACAGGCCTGGGAGCCCCCAATGAAGAGTGGACCCATATTATTTGAGTGGAATTAGGAAAACCATTTTGTCTCCTTCTCAACAATACCAGATTCACTGTTGTTCAAAATTCCATTATTAGAGATAACTCCTTTTTTTTCCCTCCTGAGTCTAAAAATAATAATAATGATGATATTATTATCTCCAAGAATATCTCCAAGAATGGTAGTATATAAAGTATTAATACCTTAGTGTCAACTTACCAGTTGGATCCTTTTTCTGGCAGAAAGGAAATTATGGGCCATTAAGGCTTTCCAGGATGTGTGTAAGGCCCTTTAGCTACATCATCTCGCTGAATCTAGACCCCTCTGTGTGGCTGGAACTGAAGTCCAGAGATGGGGAGTAACTCCCCATGGGTCACAGAGTTGGTAGGTGGCAGTGACATTTTGAGCACATGTTTTCATGTAAGTGTGGCCTTTTTACTACTATTTCTTACAGCCCTCCTGGATATATGAGAGTATGGTAAAACTGTCTGCTTGGAAATACTGACACATAGTCACAAAGTTTTTTGTAGTATTTTGAAAGTCCTGAATGGGAAGTATTGTTCGTGCTAGTTTAAGATATAGTACCAATACCCCTGTATATTACTCTAACATAACTCTTTGTGGCACAGCTGACTATGGAGTTATCCCCTTGGACTTTCTTCCCATGTGGTTTATTACTGGATGAGGCAAATATTTTATCTCCCATCAAAGAAAATACTGGTTCTTTCTCTATAGAGAAAGGAGGGTAAATGTCTTTAACCTGGAAAATTTACAGCCATTAGCTAGCATGACTCCCTATTATCTTAGCTCCTTAGTCATTTTAACCTTTTACCTTTTTTCTTGACTTTGAGTCATGATGTTGAGTAGAAAGTGAAAAACTTGCCAAGAGTTTCAATTGATTCCTTTGCCATGGATATTTCATTCTGTCCATTTTTCCTGGACAGAATGAATAAGCCTGAGCTCCTTTTAATCCCCATTGCTATTCTTTGATATTGGAAAACATTCCACTCACGACCATTCTGCAATCAAAATCCCCAAGCTACTAAGGAGAGATCTAACTAGATTTTTGGTGGCAATTTAACTCCAAGTTGATGCAATCAATACTCTGTAAAGGCGAGTGTGATGCTATTAGAGGCTTTTTCTCCTTTGCAGTGTCATAGACTCAGCTTTGGTAAGCAGTAGAGAGGCATGCTTTGTAGAAACCAAAGAGATTATAGCCTCTGAATCAAATTATGCTGTTATTAATGCAATCACAGCCTTTGGCTCCAGGACTCTTACAAAACCAACTTGACTTCCCAAACCAATTTGATCCTGAATACTAAAGCAGAAAAGTAACATTAAATGCAGGATGCACGACTTTGCTACTGCCCTCTCTCTGTTGTTTTTGCTTAATTTTTTCCCTATTCTCCATTTCAAAATATTCACACTCTTTTATAGAATACAATCCAAAGTAACATGAGTAGTTATTTGTTCATGTTCCCCCCAAATTCATATATTAAAGCCCTAAACCCCAGTGTGGCTGTATTTGGAGATGGGGCCTCTAAGAAAGCAATTAACGTTAAATGAGGTCATAAGGGTGGGGCCAATAAAATTAGTGTCCTTTTAAGAAGAGAAACCAGAGCATTTGAGCTTTTTCTCTCTCTCTCCCTCTCTACCCCTCTGTACAGTCACAGAGAATCTGAGGACACAGTGAGAAGGTGGCCGTCTGCAAGCCAGGAAGTAGGTCCTCACCAGAAACCAACCGTGCTTGCATCCTGGTCTCAGACTTCCTGCCTGCAGAACTATAAAAAAAATAATTTCTTGTTTAAGCCACCTAGTCTGTGGTATTGCATAGTAGCCTGAGTTGACTATTGATCTGGGAAATTCTAAATATTTGAAGCAAATTGGTAGAGGTGTTAGATACATCATTTCAAAATCATTACAAATGTGATTAGAATTGATACTAAATTAATATTAAGGAGAAAAATTTTGATCATCCAGAAATAGTTAAATTCGCATTTTTTTTTTAAGTCTTAAATGAGAATAAGCAGCTCTCGTAGTTTTATGGAGTTTCCTTCTTCATTTAACACTAAATACTATTATCCCCCACCCGCCTCCGACACATATACTCATATGACTTTTCTAAATGAGCATCACCTACTCTGTTTACAGGTAGTAAAGTTTCAACATAATTGAAGCCAGACTAACAATACATCCCATTCATTTGAGGGTTGGGCCTGCATTACTCTGTTTTTCTGAGTTAATGAATTGGCTTCCTTGGTGGAAGAAAGCATGAAAATGGCAGGAGAAAAATCTGGGTTTACTTAAGCAGTTGAAGATAGCACAATAGATTTTGAAACTGATCAGTCAAAAAGTGTTTGATCTAAAGGACCAGGTGTCTTTCTTTCTTTCCTTCATTTTTTAGATATAAAGTAAATTTGTTAAAAAGCAACCATGGCCCTTCTCGAAAAACGATAATAAATATAGGTCATGCTTACTGTTCTATCCCCTAGAGGTAACATGGTGCCTGGCAGAGAGTAGGTACTTAAGGTACCTAAGAAATACAAATGATATATCGATAAATCATTGATAAAAGAATGGTTATCAATAAAAATATGGCTGTATTACAAAAATATTTCTTGGTAAGAAAAAGAAAAAATATAACTTCTGCTTTTATTATTCATCTATGATTAATTTTAAAGTAACAGAGATCAAGATTATAATGTTAAGTATTTCAGCCATAATCTACTTCAAGGCATTTTTTTTTTTTTTACTCAAAATGGTGGTGATTCTCTCACATACACACACACTCAAAAGAAAAAAGAAAGAGAAAAGAAAAGAAAGATTATGTCTAGGCATTTTCATGGATTCAAATATTCAAAGAGCAAAGGGCATTTAATTTTATTCAAATTTAGAATTACATATTTATTAATACCTCAAAACTTCTTCATACGATGATAGTGATGTTCTTACCTAAGAATTCAACTACTAAAATATATAGTACTAAAGTTATTATTACTTTTATTCTTCCCTGCCCACCAAACTCAGAAATACAGAATTTTACTATCCAGTAGTAGAAACCTTGACAAGAAGTAAATTTTGCTAAGTCAAAAACTATATATTCCAAAGCCATATGAAACCATATAAATTTCAGAAATATTAAGACTGCTTTCCTTTTATAAATGATTTAGCATAGTAAATAAAACTTTTCCCTTTACCCAACTACATACAACTTTTGAATTATTGATCTTTCATAATAATTTCTTACCAGATTCAAAACATTAATCAAAAATTTAACGCTACAATAGTCCTGGTGATGAGGACTCTAAAATTGTGTAACTTGACAAGGTGACATAATTGTTAAATGGTGAAC
This sequence comes from Cynocephalus volans, assembly GCF_027409185.1. Taxonomy (NCBI): domain Eukaryota; kingdom Metazoa; phylum Chordata; class Mammalia; order Dermoptera; family Cynocephalidae; genus Cynocephalus; species Cynocephalus volans. The sequence goes on from NC_084468.1 coordinate 18,117,242, forward strand.
TGTGGATTGGAATCTTGGTCTGACTCAGCAATCTTTCTTTTCAGCCAATGAAGTGTGAGTCACATTTCCACCTCTGTCATCCACCCCCAAGACTTCTGTATCTTTCCTCATGGAGCCTCACAATGGTTGGCTCATAGTTCATTTACTGCCCTGTCACCTTTTCATAGTATCTTTCTGTTTGACCCCATAATGACCAGAAGCAACTTGAGACTTCCATATCACCAGGACCTAGCACATTGCATAATGAATACTCATTAAAAACACTGAAATTTATTAAATGAACAGATAGTGAGATCCATTTCCGTATTCCACACACATGTTCATTCTAATATTACCAATGTCCCCCTAAATTCAGTCTTCTCCATGAAGAGATTATTAAAGAAGTTATTAAAGGAGAGTTATTCTAAATCACAAAAATGAGCCAGCCCAGATTCTTTTTCTTCTCCTAGAAATCTGATTTAGCCCTTGCCCTGTGAGGAGTGGGCCATGCAAGTTAGCAAGAGGAAGTCACACTTCCCTGCATTTTTCTCAAGAAACAGGCAGCCTTTCTGTGCGGGATTTAAGGAAAATGTTGTGCAGATATTATAAATCAACATTCCCATTCCAAGGCTATAAGCACATCCATTCATGATATATGCTATATATCACGTGAGATATATATATATGTCACGATATATGATACATGATATATATAGTATATATTCACAATATATGATATGTGATATATGTCTACGTATGCTCAAAGTTATCTTTAAAAACAAATATTAGCTCAAGTGGACACAGCATCTCAAGACAGAAAACAATGACAAGAAAACATAAAAAACTGGATGGGCACAACGTAATAAACCAAATCCACAATGTACAAACAAGCACACCTTGTAAGTTGCTCACAGTCAACATTTTAGGATTCTGTAAACATGAAAAATATATTATTTTCATATAGGATGGTTGGAAAGATTCCTCAAATCTTGGTCTTTACTAAGCCTGAGACCATGACATAGATGTTATTTTGTGCAAAGAGAACACTAAATTAATGTTTGTTGGTGAAATGATTGAGATTTTCAAATCAAATCAATAGAAAATTATTTAATATGTATCAAGTACTGGGCAGGGTGTAAAGATGACTAAAACCTGAAATAATTTATAGTTCGCCTTAGTCAGTAAGACATAATCATCATGATAATGCAAAGACATGAATCAAGATATAATTAAGCAAAAATCAATAATAAGAAGAGTACCACAAGGCATTCTGGAATAATCTGCCAACCAAGCTGGTCAGCCAGCAGCTGACTTTGGGATCCATGTGGCATTCATACAACCCTGCTTCAGGCCCATACTTTTGCAGACACCAGTAATCAGTCACAGGGCTTTATCCTGCTCAGCCCAGGTGCATCCTCAAAATCTTTCTCAGTTTTATGTTTTCGGCAGCCAATTAGTTACAGCTGGCTTGTGAGATAAACTCTATTTGTCATCCCTGTCTTATACTATTCCTCAGATGATATGGTTTGGGACCCTAATCCTATTATCCACTACCCTCTTGGATTTCTGGCAAATGGTCTGGATTGTCTCATCCATTTCAACTTCCTTCTCAAGAGTCATCCTTTATTGTAGAGACTGGAAAGTTAAACGTGATCTTACCCACATCCCCTTGTAGCTAGCGCTTTGCATTTCAGCTCCACTTGAATTTGGAATGGAGGGGAAAGAGGCAGGGCTGCGGTGGAGGCAGTGTGGTTCTGTGATTGTACCTCCTGGATAAGGGGATCTCCTGTTGCAGTGGCCACCTTTCCTGAGCATGGCAGAGGTGGGGTGAGTCTGGTAGCTGGAAGTTGTTCCAAGAAGCTCCACCGGGAGCCTGTTTCTCCAGCCCTTCCAACTAATTTCTAAGCCACCCGATACCTGGTAATACGACCCTTTCTTGGTGGAATGCTCTTGTTGTCTATAACTGGACCCTCATCTGTAAAGCCTTTGTCCCTCATACAGCTCATAATAGGAAGTCTGCCCAGAACAGAGTAGAAGAGGTTTCTACCTCCCTCTTATCTAGAAAATTAGATTTCTGTGAGTAAACACTGATGTCATAGTAAGTATTGGAAGGCCTCAGTTACCAGCTCTGTAGCTAAATCTGCTTTGTGCAATTCCCTCAATCCCTCTGAGCCTCAGGTTTTCCATCTGTAAAATGAGGTGAATGGTGCTGATTGATGCTGGGGCTGCTTCCATCTCTAGCTCTCTTTACACTTGATAAAATGATTTTGTAACATGTCCATTTACATAGCTATTTACCCAAAACATTAAAAAATCTTATTGTAGACTCAGCAACTTTCTTGAAAATTCTATTTTTTTTTTTTTTGAGTAAATATAAATAATCGTCTGAGAGGTAAGTAGAAACTACTTCTGAGTAGATACCTTAGAGCAGAAAGGAACTTTAGGGATCGTGATTTCATTGAACAGATCTGGAAACCGAAGCCCGGTAAGGAGAAATTGTTTGCCTAAATTCATACATCTATGGGACGATCCTCAATTCTACTAATTCTAAACTGAGTAACATCATCCTTTCATTATTCCAATTTTAACAGAGAGCAAATGGGAAAATTGTAGTGGGAACTGTGTGCTTAGCATTTGAATGGAATGAAGGAGGTAAACTTGGGTTCATATTTTTATTTCTCAGCAATGCTCCTGTGTTACATGGCCAGGCCTTCTTGTAAATTCTTGGCACTTTTTGAACATCTAACATCTAAACAGTTCACATCTATGTGTGATTGTCTAAATTTGATTATAAATCTCTCAGTAGGAATCTGTCTTATTCTTAGTGACCCCCTATGTGACTTGTATTAAGTGGGTGTTCAATAAATGTTTACTACTATCTAATTAAATTATACTTAAGAGCAAATAAACTCACCTCCGTAAGTAGTAAGATGCATAAGAATTTATAATGCTTAGTTAGTCATAGTTTTCTCTGACTTCATCATTATTTTTACGTAGTTATTGCTTTGTTCATTTTTTGCCACTTTATTTAAGGTGATGTTCAAAAATGTATCATCACTGCAGAAGAGTAAACTAATAGATTAAAAAAATGAGAGATGAGTCTAAATAATCAAATCAAATAAAACCATGTTAAGGAAATGTATTATAATTCTTCTTACAATTAGCAAAGAGAGGTTTTAAATTTGACTTTTAGCTTCCTAACAGCCAAGGTAAGAAGTAAAATAGAACCTCTTACCAAAAAATAGTGGCCACTACATGTAAACTTATGAGGCACTAGAGAGGACAGGTTTTGATCAAACTGAGTAGAATGATATAATAAAAAGAGCACTTATTAGAAGTCAGAATAACACAGATAGTTACCAGCATTTGCATAGCATCTGTAATATACAAAACATTTTTACATTCATTAAAGTTCACCTGAACCTCACAACAATAATTCCAATCTACGTATTATGTTGTATTAGTGGTGTTCCAATTAAAAAAAAAGGGGGGTGAAGAAAAAGAAAAAACAGGAAGAAAAACACAATGAAAAAAGAAAAAAAAGGAAGAAAAGAAAAACAGACTCATTGAGACTATATTACTCTCTCAAGATAGCACATCTAGGAAGTAAAGGAAGTAAAAGACACAGGACTGGTGTTCTTAGGTTTTCTTCCTCCAAATTCCACGTTCTTTCTTCTATACCAAAGTGAACCTCTTGAAAGTGGGTGGTCTAGTTCTTGCCACTAACACAACTTTGGATTTATAATAATATTAATACAAGTTATCGAATAGTTATTATTAGCAATGAATGCTTGTGTCAGGTACCCTGCACTCAATATCTCTGATCTTAACAACTCTGTAATTTATTAACTCATTTTACAGATGAGGAAACTGAGGTTCAGAGAGGTTCAGTAAAGGGTCCAAGACACAGTTTATAAGTAGTTGATCAGAAATTTAAGCCTAAGTTCTAATATCTTGTAAATATCAGAGAGAGAGATTGTTTGATTCCAGGTTTTCCTGTCTTCAAAGCCCACGTCCTGCTGCTGGCCAGCGGCCTCCTCACAAACCAACTACACGACTGGGGACAAGCTGCTTACACTCATTCACTTCAGTGCCCATGACCCTCGGATATGGGATAATACTCTGCTTTTCCTGCTATGAAGGGTATGGAAACAATCAGATAAGGAGATGCATGTGGAAGCCCTCTGGGGTGCTATTATAGTTATCATAAGTATGCTAATTACACTGTATTTTAAGAACTTTAATAATTATAATTTAATCATCAAACCGAAAAAAATATAGAATTATCTAAAAATAATTGTTTAATTTGCTTCGGGTATAGGAGATATCGTTGGCTCTTCTCATGGCAGTCTCTACTTTCTGGCCTCAAATACCTGCAGAGGAGTAGCCTGCCTGGGGAGAGATGCGAGACATGAGTGTGACCAGCGATCTTCTTAAGAGAAGATTTGTAAAATGTGTCAATTCCATCTTCTGAGAAAATGAGGAGTCACATCCTTGAGCCAGGCAAACATTCCATTTGTACATTTTGTTAACCTTGGCACACACTGCTACTACCAGGGCCTCTGGTTTTCTTAGTACCTTTCTCGATAAGCATGTATGAAAACTATGTTTCATGGAAGCGTTGTAGAAAGGACCCATGTGACATTCACTGGGTTGAGCAGAGTCACTTTTGTGGCCTAGGTGATGTGGCAGTCAATATTCCTAATGGCCGGTCAACTTCCTTCTCAGGAGAACACACATCCAGTGTGACTTCTACAAAACTTACCACTCCTTCAGCTAAAAAATAGGATGTTTAGTGGAGGAAGGCTTGTGCTCAAATCAAAGGGCAATGGAAATGTGTGCTTTCTAATAACTTCACACTGCTGAGTAAGTCAGGGAAGTTACAGCTTCCTTTGGAAGGCAGAATAAGTACAGATATTTTCCCTTTTACTGTATAATAAAAACTGATGAAGAGGAACACATAAAGTGTGGTTTCCTTTTAGACAGAATTCAGTAGATGCATCATTATACGTAGAGTAGCTTGTAACTAAATCGAGAGAGAAACAAAGACTTTTGCATCAATCATTTCCCTAAGTGCCACTTACGATGCAGAGGTAGGCAATGACATCTTTCTCGGGAGTTTATCACAGAACCACGTCAATAGAGCTTTACTATTTGGGAGATGTGCACACCTCTAAAGTAATCTAAGCTAAATTAGCAAATATCTACAGCTGACAAGAAGCATCAGAGTACTCAGTCCTGGTTTGACTTCAGACAGTGCCTGGAAGAGGTATGTTGATCTTCAGCAGCAGTGGCAGACACCCTCTTACCACAGGAGTAGACTGATGGACATGCATAGCCTCTGAAAAAATCGACATCACTAGGCATAATGCTGGGGATTAGTCCTTCACAGCTGTGGGATGCCAGACAAAATTGAAATCCAGCAATCAGGGAACATGTTGAAATTGGTAGGTGCATATAAATCTCTAAATGATTACTTTGACCAGATGGAAAAGGTTTCATTCACTGCCTGCTGTAGGGAGTTTTGTCGGTAACACTGAAGAGGGAAGGAAGGTTGAAAATAAGGTATTTTTATGTGCACTAAGGCCTTTATCCAAGAGTAGCTTAAGAGAGGATAGTCACAGGCCAACTGGGTGATATGGTCCACCTCTTGGCCCCTGGTCATCGGTGGTCAAAATAAATGACTGTATTTTGAAATACCTGTCTTTAACAGCATGTGCTCACTGTCCTCTATAATTACAACGTCTGTCCTATAATGATATACACTAAGATATCATTTAAGTTGCTATGATTTCAGACAGTGACCTATATGCTTATTTACAAATGAGCACAGGTAGGGTTTGGTTCCAAAATTTAAAAGTGTATATGCAAAAAAGAGTATGGATGGGAATTATTAAAAACTAGTATAAGCTAATTCATAAAAGAAACTGACTATTAAAATTCTCTCCTTCTATCCTCAGTCTTTGTCTCCTTTCTCCATCTGGAAAACTCCTAATCATGCCTAGAAGCCCACTATACTCTCACTTTGAAGCTTTCCCCAGATTCAGTAAAGGAGTTAGTTGCTTTGTCTTCCGTTTTTTATCACACCACTGTCATTATATTTTATGATGTGTCTACTTGTATATCTATGCTTCCACCTTGAGCCCTTTCGCACAGAAACTACATCATTTATGGAATTAGTATATGGTTGTTAAAAATGGGCTCTGCAAGAAGACTACCTATGCGCAAATCCTGGTTTCACAGCTGAGCAACCTTGGCTGCAATCCTTAATATCATCTGTAAAAGGAGGAAAATTAAAATATTCACTTCACTGAATTACTGCAAGGATTACATGAGATAGTAACATACAAAGTGCTTTGAAAAGCAGCAGGCTCAGTTTTAATATCACCATTGGCTTAATGTCAGGCATAAAGTAGATGCACAGTGATTGTGTATAAAAAAGAAAAAAAATTCCATAACAAATAAATACTTCAAATGTTTATTTTTGGCATATTTCTTTGTTAGTCCTTCAGATAGTTTTGATGAAATGAGGAGCGCATATGATAAGAGTATGTGTTCAGGGACTGCATTTGAATGCTCCCTTATTCCAAGTTAGAGTTTCCTCAATAACCCTCTACTTATTTTTTAAAGTATGTTATAAGGAAACAAGAATATTTATAAGTGTGCTTATACCCAACAGAGTTTTAAAACAGAATTCAGGCAAGGAGACGTGGATATGTCTGGCCAGGTTGGTATTAAATGACTTTCTTCAGAAACACTTTGATAAAATTAGGCACTGCCTGGAAAGCAATAAAGAATCTGCTCCTCTTCATTTGCTGAAAACCCCATTAGGAGGCCTCTCTTGTGTTCTGCTCACGGGCACTTGGCTCCAGTTCCTGCTGTCTCTGGTTTGTGTGCAGTCTGGCAGCAAATGCTCCAGAAAAGATTTTGCCTTATGCACAGGGAGCAAGGACCCACACAAAATGCAGGGCACGGGAATCTGCACAGCAGTCCCCTCATCCTGAGAAGAGGACCCCATTTAGCAGGGACTACAACCCATTGAAACTCTGGCTGAAATGTATTTATTCCTTTAGCTACTATCGAGCAACTACCAAGTGCTGGTGCTATTATAAGTGCTAGAATTCTGGCAGTGAACTACCCAACTAAATAGATGTTAAATAAAATCTAATCTACTAGATAGTAATGATATGGAGACAAAGGAAAGCAAGAAAGGGCAGATGTGTGGTTTTAAATAGGAGAATCAGGAAAGGCCCCACTGAGACTTAGGAGTATTTTGATCATGTGTATGAAGTACATATATCCAAGCGTTTTTCCTTTTTTGAAAATAAATTCTGCTCTTTGGTGCAACTTATTTCACAGACAAGGAATGTTCTTAAGCATTTGCCTATTTAATAAGGTTTTGAATATTGAGGGACATTTTTCTATTGCTTTTCTAGCCCATACTTAGATACGAATTCCTCAGACAAAAAAATATTATCTTTTCAATGATAATACCCAAGGCAAATCACAAAATGTGAAGTAACAAATTCTTTTTATGTTTGGGGTTATTTAATAAACCAAGGAAATATTTTTAAAAAATTTCTAGTAGCTCAAATAAACATCCTAAACTAAAAAGCTATCCATCTTCCCACTACCACAATATTCTATCATAGATCCTGCAACATCCTCTTTGTGCATAAAGTCCCAATTCCTGAGAGTTTGAAAGAAGCTTATGGTTTTCTGAAATGAATACAAAGATCTCGGATGAACAATAAAAGAGCCCCCAAACTCAGCGATTATTCAAACTACCACAGTGAATGAACAATAGTGTGCATTTGGAACACAGAGTTTATTTTAGGAAAGGAAATTGATAGAGATAACTCAGGTTTCATTAATGTCTCATAAACTTAAATTGCCTTGGGATCACTTGGGTGCTTGTATAAAACTGCAAAGTGTTGGCTCCAGTTCTGAGACGTGAATGTGAAAGTAAAACCAGAGAATCTACATGAGAATCAAGTACCCCAGAGATTCTGGCCCCAAGCGTCCCCAGACAGAAAACAGTGGTCTCTGGAATGCAATGAAAACATACAAAAAACTACTTCTATATAAGGAAATATTAATGCACTGTACACACAACTTGGATATATCTTCACATGGTTTGATTAGAAGTGACTTTATAATTAAAAATCTTTGTGTGCTGTAACTCATAAAGCTAGTACTTTTTACTGAAAGTTATCGAGAGGTCAGTATTAGGCAAGGCACCCCCCCTGGTTTCCATGGCGATGCATCTTCCCTAAACCACCTTGACACCACTTGACTTACTTCCTCCATTCCTGGGGAGAAATGACTTATTTGATAGGTAAATTTAGGAAGGCTAACTTCTCTGCTCTGCTCTTTTTCTCTTTTTTGTCTTTCTTGGAGCAAACTGCCTGCAGGAGCAGGAATCTCCTTTGCTCCTCAAAACCTAAGTCTCCCCGGGGTAGTACCACCCTTCCCATGCCATGTGCTGGGGGACCATCCTGGTGTGCATCACTGGTGACTGAGAGGCCAAGTCTGCCTAATTTTGGGCCCAGCAGGCAGGTCAATGTGGCCCTGGCACTGAGCTATATATAGCCTTCAACCTGGGGCTTCTGTCATTAACAGAGGCCATATTTTATCCCCCTCTCCCATTTCCTTGTGTTAGTCCTTACTTGTTCAGAACCAGGTGGGGGTAAAGATGATGTTATTTATCAGGCTATCTCTGAGAGACCCTGACAGTCAGAAGAGGGGGTACTGTCAGATACATGTGCAGACATCACGGTAGTAGTATTGGTCATTGATCCTAAAGTTGCAACCAACAAGCCATGTTTGTCCCATTTTATTTAAAAACAAGCCTAAAAAATTAAGTTCTTTTATCACTTTATTCATCCAAAAGTAAACAGAAGAGAACAAAATATAAAAAAGCATAGTATCCAAATTACATGTTGCAACGTTGAAAAATGTGAGAAGAAAAATTTATATATGGTGATAACATGATCATGATTTATAACTAACTAGCAATCTTGGCTTTAGAACACTTAATCCAGATCTTTAAATTGTTGTTCAACTCATCTTTTGTCCATCTGATCTGAGCTTATAATCAAGTATAAACATCCAGTTAGAATATTTTGACAGAACAGTATCAGGAAGTCATTTAGTTTCTAACCTTCACTTTATTTGTCTGTAAAATGGGGATAAAAAATTCTCTCTATTATACTAAAGTGTGGTGAAGATGAGATGGGAGCACATATAGCGATTCACAGAAAATAAAATATACCATTGTGAATAATCATCTCTTTTATGAATTAGACCTATTATTCAGGAATTTTATTTTTTTTCACTTGGGGAATCACATAACTCTGTTATATGTATTTCTGTAGATGAAACAACAATAATTCTTGATGAAATTCTATGTGTTATAAAAGGTGCTATTTGTTCTATGGATAATAAAAAGCCATTATCGCATGTTTCCTGTGTTCAAGAAGCTTTTACTTAAGAGATGCAATAAACACTGAAAACAGTAAAACGAGAATAGTAAAAGCCATCAGGAAAGAGGAGGTGAAAGAAATAAAAGGGCACCAGACATGATTTTAAAGGTAGCTTAACCTCAGATGGATGCAGGAGAGCAGACCAGCAATTCTAGTGGGGACAAACACGTGGGCAGAATTGGACAAGGTTGAGCATGGGGGGAGTGCTGGAGGGCAAATTGAGGCACTGCCCGTGGGCAAACAGGCCACCAGGCACTTTCCTGTTTCTTCAAGGCTAACAAAGGTGAATGCCAACCTCTCCATTACAGCTTTTGGTTAAAATACGGCAAAAGTATGGTTTTTAAAAGTCTCTGTAAAAAAAAATCTCTAAGACTGTCTTTAACTAATCTCCCACTCTTTATACTTGTACCATAAGAATAGTTGAATGTATATTTGTATACACTACTGAAGAATTGCTATTTATTGGGCTTTAATATTCCAGGGCCTATAAGTATTTTATATTCCAGGGCCTTCCATATATAAAATCTTCATCTCTTAGTATGTACAACAACCCAGTGAAGGTCTGCTGCTGTTTTACATAGAGAAACTTGAGTTTTAGGAAAATGAAATAACTTGTCCAAGAACACACATCTCATAAATGGTGGAGGAAGAACTCAAATTCATGTCTGACCTAGAGGCTTGACCACCATGCATAGCCCACCTCTGGCCATACGGCTCATGGATGAAAGTGAAAATTAGATTTTGACATGAAGGGAAAAAGCATATACCAGCCATAGTTAAAATATGTGGTTCAAGTATTTAATTATTCTACCATCATACTTTATGGTCATAGTCTATACATTCATTAGAGGAAAAAAGATATTTCTCTGGTAACATTCAAAGAAGATATGCTTCAGCTTAAAGTTCAGCAAGCTCTTTTTGTGTGAGGCAATAATTAGCTGAGTTCTCTGGCCTTCATCCACTTTTCTAATGATTTCCCCAGCTACTCAGGGTTAAGCTTCTGTCACAAAAATTATCCTGAGCCATTTGTTAAGCCTGTTTGATGCTCACTGCATTTATTTTCCTCAGGCAGCAAGCAGTGTTGTGAGTTTTTTGACTGTACTTAAAGTGCTTAGTTGCTACTGTGAAAATAAACTTTTTGCTTTATGCAAAATATCCGATTTTTTTAGCCTTTGAAGGAAAAACAGATAATACAGAGTAATTGGTGATGAGATAGGACAGGGCCAAGTGCAATTTCAAGGATCCTAATTCACCTACAGAGTAAGACTTCTTTATGATTATGTTAGAAAATGTTTGGGGAGATTACTTTACTAGGAGGTACATTAAATAAATATTCTCTAGTAGTGTATGAATTCAGGAGGGAGGAAATATTTCTCATTTGTTTACTTTCTTTCAAAATAAACTTTAAATACTCTATTTAACCAAAGAAATGCTGGAGAGATGGAAATAAGAATACAATTAAGTTTAACTTTTACCCCTCTGCTCGTGATTTGCCTCTATTCTTTTTCCACCATAGTTAAGTATGAAGATAACTAGTAGTTAGCCCTCATCCATATTTAAAGGGCTCAACAAGAAGCAAAGGAAGGAAAAGATATGAAGAGTTACTCAATGCTGATCCTATATTCCTGCCTATATCTGGAATTGGCCTCAGACTGATATACTTGGTATCTTGGAATTCATACTGTGCTTGATACACCAGCAGTCTTTTAGTGGCTTATTATGCAACACATAAGCCAAGTTCAAAAGTGAAGAATGTGGCATCATAAGGAAATCCCACTACTGACACCATTTGTAATGAAACAAGTGAGTTCTATAAGAGGAGATAACTCATGGTATAGACATCATGTGGCACAAGGTCTCAAACCATCCCTTTCCACTTGAAAAATTTCCCTACGTTTCCAGTCTGAGCAAATTTGAAGCTGGCAGACTTATGAAAAATAATTATTCCAGGACTTAAATTGTTCCCTAAAGAACAGACATATTAAGGTCCCCCTGGAGTATGTTAGGGTGAGATTTGTTTTCATGAAAAAATTTCTCCACTCATCTTAGACAACCATTGACAAAAATAGTTTTTATTATCGTAAAATTTATGTATTTGAAATATATTCGATAGGAAGGTCAACTCTGAACTTTAGAAAGATTTTGCAACTACAGAATTTCTTTGCTGAGTTTGCATTTTTCCTTGAATACAGCTATAAAATGCTAGGCTTTATGTTTGTTTTATTGTTGAGGCATTGGAGAAGAGATATACAACGATACTAAGACTAGCTTACCATTTCGAGCATTTAGCTTTAAGTCTAAAGTATTATTTGTGCAAATTTTTAATGTTGTATCTTTTCAAAGAGAGCTGTAGGTATATAACCTCTATTGTCATGAAGGAATGCACTGCGCTAATTTTCTCTATGTCTCCTTGAACATTTTGCAGTAACAGGAAGGAGTTAATTCTGACTTTTCACTCAAGAGCTGTTTGAAAACTTCTGCTAATTTCAACTTCAAAGCATAAGTGATATTTAGGAATTGCTGAATATAGAGAAGATAGTTGTGGGATTTAGGTATTTGTTCAGGTGCCTGAGTCTTCTAATTATTTTATCATTGTTCATATTTTTTCCCTGTAATTTGTTTAAATTAGGAATCACATCAGCAATATTCTTCACTGCTGCCAGGTCTTCAAGATTGTTTTGTTTATTCATTAGGGAATTTCTGTGACCAGGTCATTAATGACTATGGATTTGTTAACATATAAATTCACTATGTCTTTAATTCTATTCTAATGAATGTCTGGGAAAGTACTTGACCCCAAATGTACTATCCTGATTTCACTAATCCAGGTACCTTAGAGTATGTCTTCACTTATCACAGAGATTTAGAAAAAAGACTTAGCATTACAAAGGTTAGAGTAGAAAAAATCTTGAGCTCTAGCCTCTGAAGATTTGATTGATTTCAGTTCTACTGTTTGGTAACAAACTAGATAAGTTACTTAGCCTTTTTGAAAAACTTTCCTCATCTATAAAAGTAGATACAGAAAATACCTATGGACTTTCTAAACTGAACAAATACAACTGAGCCTAGTATAAGTTACAATACAAAATACTCAGAATTAGCATAAAGAAAACTATATTTTGGGTAACTTTGCTCAAAACGTTTGGGATTCTTCCTAACAATAGTTTGTAAGAAGTGGGGACACTGAAGTAATCACTAGAAAATTTGAATTACAATACTAGGCACTTACATTTAGTGAGTGCTTACCATTCAATGAGTGCTAGGTGTGTGCCTTGTCTCCACATTACTCTGTGAAGTTGGCATTATAATGATCTTCATCTTATGGACAGGGGCACTGAGGTTCAGAGAGGTTGAGTGATTTGCATAGGACCCACAGCCAGAAGGTTTCATGGGCAGGATTTGACCTATGTCTGTCTATCTTCAAAGGTCAGTATCTCCTAATTTAAGTGCTATTTTGACTCTATAACCAAGCTCTACCATTAATTCATAAAGAGACCCTAGGTAACTCCTTACTTTTTTTTTTTTTTTTTTTAAATTTTATTATGTCGATATACATTGTAGCTGATTATTGCTCCCCATCACCAAAACCTCCCTCCCTTCTCCCTCCCCCCTCCCCCCCAACAATGTCCTTTCTGTTTGCTTGTTGTATCAACTTCAAATAATTGTGGTTGTTATATCTTCTTCCCCCCCCCCCGGTTTGTGTGTGTGTGTGTGTATGTGTGTGTGTGAATTTATATATTAATTTTTAGCTCCCTCCAATAAGTGAGAACATGTGGTATTTCTCTTTCTGTGCCTGACTTGTTTCACTTAATATAATTCTCTCAAGGTCCATCCATGTTGTTGCAAATGGCAGTATTTCATTCGTTTTTATAGCTGAGTAGTATTCCATTGTGTAGATGTACCACATTTTCCGTATCCACTCATCTGATGATGGGCATTTGGGCTGGTTCCAACTCTTGGCTATTGTAAAGAGTGCTGCGATGAACATTGGGGAACAGGTATACCTTCAACTTGATGATTTCCATTCCTCTGGGTATATTCCCAACAGTGGGATGGCTGGGTCGTATGGTAGATCTATTTGCAATTGTTTAAGGAACCTACATACCATTTTCCATAGAGGCTGCACCATTTTGCAGTCCCACCAACAATGTATGAGAGTTCCTTTTTCTCCGCAGCCTCGCCAGCATTTATCGTTCATAGTCTTTTGGATTTTAGCCATCCTAACTGGGGTTAGATGGTATCTCAATGTGGTTTTGATTTGCATTTCCCGGATGCTGAGTGATGTTGAGCATTTTTTCATATGTCTGTTGGCCATTTGGATATCTTCCTTAGAGAAATGCCTACTTAGCTCTTTTGCCCATTTTTTAATTGGGTTGCTTGTTTTCTTCTTGTAAAGTTGTTTGAGTTCCTTATATATTCTGGATATTAATCCTTTGTCAGATGTATATTTTGCAAATATTTTCTCCCACTCTGTTGGTTGTCTTTTAACTCTGTTAATTGTTTCTTTTGCTGTGCAGAAGCTTTTTAGTTTGATATAATCCCATTTGTTTATTTTTCCTTTGGTTGCCCGTGCTTTTGGGGTCGTATTCATGAAGTCTGTGCCCAGTCCTATTTCCTGAAGTGTTTCTCCTATGTTTTCTTTAAGAAGTTTTATTGTCTCAGGGTGTATATTTAAATCCTTAATCCATTTTGAGTTGATTTTAGTATACGGTGAGAGGTATGGATCTAGTTTCATTCTCCTGCATATGGATATCCAGTTATCCCAGCACCACTTGCTGAAGAGGCAGTCCCTTCCCCAGTGAATAGGCTTGGTGCCTTTGTCAAAGATCAGATGGAAGTAAGTGTGTGGGTTGATTTCTGGATTCTCTATTCTATTCCATTGGTCAGTGTGTCTGTTTTTATGCCAGTACCATACTGTTTTGTTTATTATAGCTTTGTAGTATAGCTTAAAGTCAGGTAGTGTTATGCCTCCAGCTTTATTTTTTTTGCTGAGCATTGCTTTGGCTATTCGTGGTCTTTTATTGTTCCATATAAATGTCTGAATAGTTTTTCCATTTCTGAGAAAAATGTCTTTGGAATTTTGATGGGGATTGCATTGAATTTGTATATCACTTTGGGTAGTATGGACATTTTCACTATGTTGATTCTTCCAATCCAAGAGCATGGAATATCTTTCCATCTTCTTGTATCCTCTCTAATTTCTCTCAGCAGTGGTTTGTAGTTCTCATTATAGAGATTTTTCACCTCCTTGGTTAACTCAATTCCTAAGTATTTTATTTTTTTGGTGGCTATTGTAAATGGGCAGGCTTTCTTGATTTCTCCTTCTGCATGTTCACTATTGGAGAAAAGAAATGCTACTGATTTTTGTGTGTTGATTTTGTATCCTGCTACTGTGCTGAAATCATTTATCAATTCCAAGAGTTTTTTTGTAGAGGTTTTAGGCTGTTCGATATATAGGATCATGTCATCTGCAAACAGGGACAGTTTGACTTCATCTTTTCCAATCTGGATGCCCTTTATTTCCTTCTCTTCTCTGATTGCTCTGGCTAGTACTTCCAACACTATGTTGAATAGGAGTGGTGAGAGTGGGCATCCTTGTCTAGTGCCTGTTCTTAAAGGAAAAGCTTTCAGCTTTTCCCCATTCAGGATGATATTGGCAGTGGGTTTGGCATATATGGCTTTAATTATGTTGAGATACTTTCCCTCTATACCTAACTTATAGAGGGTCTTTGTCATGAATGAGTGCTGAACTTTATCAAATGCTTTTTCAGCATCTATAGAGATGATCATATGGTCCTTGTGTTTGAGTTTATTAATATGGTGTATCACATTTATTGATTTGCGTATGTTGAACCAACCTTGCATCCCTGGGATGAATCCCACTTGATCGTGATGAATAATTTTTCGTATGTGTTGCTGTATTCTGTTTGCTAGTATTTTAGTGAGGATTTTTGCATCTATATTCATCAAGGATATTGGCCTGTAGTTTTCTTTTTTGGTTATATCTTTACCTGGTTTTGGTATCAGGATGATGTTTGCTTCATAGAATGAGTTTGGGAGATTTGCGTCCGTTTCAATCTTTTGGAATAGTTTGTAAAGAATCGGTGTCAATTCCTCTTTGAATGTTTGGTAAAATTCTGCTGTGAATCCATCTGGTCCTGGGCTTTTCTTTGTTGGGAGCCTTCTGATAACAGCTTCAATCTCCTTTATTGTTATTGGTCTGTTCAAATTTTCTACGTCTTCACGGTTCAGTTTTGGGAGCTTGTGTGTGTCCAGAAATTTATCCATTTCCTCCAGATTTTCAAATTTGTTGGCGTATAGTTGTTTATAGTAGTCTCGAATGATTCCTTGTATTTCAGATGAATCAGTTGTAATATCGCCTTTTTCATTTCTAATTTTTGTTATTTGAGTCTTCTCTCTTCTTTTTTTTGTTAGCCATGCTAATGGTTTGTCAATTTTATTTATCTTTTCAAAAAACCAACTTTTTGATTCGTTGATCTTTTGAATTGTTTTTTGGTTTTCAATTTCATTCAGTTCTGCTCTGATCTTAATGATTTCTTTCCGTCTGCTAACTTTAGGATTGGATTGTTCTTGTTTTTCTAGTTCTTTAAGGTGAAGTGTTAGGTTGTTCACTTGCCATCTTTCCATTCTTCTGAAGTGAGCATTTAATGCAATAAATTTTCCCCTCAATACTGCTTTTGCAGTATCCCACAGGTTTTGGTATGATGTATCATTGTTTTCATTAGTTTCAATAAACTTTTTGATTTCTTGCTTGATTTCTTCTTGGACCCATATGTTATTAAGTAGAATGCTGTTTAATTTCCATGTGTTTGTATAGTTTCCAGAGTTTTGTTTGTTATTAATTTCTAGTTTTAATCCATTGTGGTCTGAGAAGATACATGGGATAATTGCAATTTTTTTGAATTTATTGAGACTTGATTTGTGACCTAATATGTGATGTATCCTGGAGAATGATCCATGTGCTGATGAGAAGAATGAATATTCTGAGGTTGTTGGGTGGAATATTCTGTAGATATCTGCCAATTCCAATTGGTCTAGAGTCTTGTTTAGATCTTGTGTTTCTCTACTGATTCTTTGCCTAGATGATCTGTCTAATATTGACAGTGGAGTGTTCAGGTCCCCTGCTATTATGGTATTAGTGTCTATTTCCTTCTTTAGGTCTAATAGAGTTTGTTTTATAAATCTGGCTGCTCCAACATTGGGTGCGTACATATTTATGATTGTTATGTCTTCTTGATGGATCAGTCCTTTTATCATTAAGTAGTGTCCCTCATTGTCTCTTTTTATGGTTTTTAGTTTAAAGTCTATTTTGTCAGATATAAGAATAACCACTCCAGCTCGTTTTTCTTTTCTGTTTGCATGGTAAATCTTTTTCCATCCTTTCACTCTTAGTCTGTGTGAATCTTTATGGGTGAGGTGGGTCTCTTGTAGGCAGCATATAGTTGGGTCCTGCTTTTTGATCCAGTCAGCCAGTCTGTGTCTTTTAATTGGGGAATTTAAGCCTTTAACATTAAGAGTTGTTATTGAAAGGTGTTGATTTATTCCTAGCATTTTATTGGTTGTTTGGTTGTCTTAGGTGTCTTTTGTTCCTTGCTTTCTGATTTACTGTTTGGTTTCTTTGTTTGTTGGTTCCTTAGGTTGTAGATAGTGTTTTTGTTAGCTTGTTTTCTCTTCATGAATGCCATTTTTATTGTACTAGCGGGTTTAGATTTTTCTTAGGTTTTTATGGCAGTGGTAGTTATTTTTCAGGAACCAAACCCAGTACTCCCTTGAGGATTTCTTGTAAGGGTGGTCTTGTGGTCGTGAACTCCCGCAGTTTTTGTTTGTCTGAGAAATATACTATTTGCCCCTCATTTCGGAAGGATAGCCTTGCAGGGTAGAGTATTCTTGGCTGGCAATCTTTGTCTTTTAGTATTTTGAAAATATCATCCCATTCCTTTCTAGCTTTTAGGGTTTGTGATGAAGGTAACTCCTTACTTTATCATGACTTGTATATACCATAGCAGAGTTTGGATGGGCTTTCATATATTCTTCCTCAAAATATTAATGATTCTTGGTTCCAGACTTTGTCACATGAACAAAATGCTCCACACTTTTACTTACAGAGAACATAGGCATACTTCGAAAAAGAAGAGTCTCTCCCTTCTTGCTATTTAAAGTCATATAAGTAAAATGCATCTATTACGGCTCAGGAAATATTTATTTGAATGTGGATAACAATAATTTTATGCATGCTAATTTTTCTTACCAAATCCGTTCAGACCCCAAAATTACTTCATTTAATACAAAAATATGCCATTTTTTTCATTCAATGAATAATCTAATGCCAACTTGGTGCCAGGTTTGATGGCTGAGATCAGTGTGATGGCTGATAAAAAGTTGAGCTCTTTTCATAAAGTGAGTACATCCTGATTGTCAAGAGAAAAGAACAGGGAGAGCATCTTCAAGCTACAATGGGAGTTTCATACCTGCATAAAGTTAGAATTTCTAATATTGGTATAAAGGCATTCGTAGTCTAGCCAACTCTAGGACACGGTTTCTTGGAATCATCAACAAACATTAAAATTTAGCTTGTCAACATAGTCTTTAATATCCACCTTCAAAGTGTACCCTAATCAATAGCATGTACTGACAGTGCAGTGAGCTCGAACCACAAGGCACTCCCCAGCATTACAATGTTGACAGGTGAATCTGTGCCACCCCAGTGGAAAGCACATTGGCCTTATACATCTGTCAAGAGACTTAAAAGAGTTCATTCTCTTGTCCCATTGATTCTTCTTCTAAGACCCTATTCTATGAACATAATTCTAAATACATAAGCAACTTCATATGCAAAGATTTTATTACAGAATTTTTCAAGTACTGAAAAAAACATAAAAATAACTTACATATTCTAAAATCAGGAAAAAGTAAACGGTAGCACACATATTTACAGAATATAACATAAGTATTACATATTTATAAAGGATTTGTATTCTAATGTAAAAATATTTATGCTCTAATATTTAATTTAAAGCTATAAAAATTTTACAATACATACAGTATTATAAAGTTTAAAGGACCAAACTTACATGTAGAAAAACTAATAGTAAATAAATAAAAAGATTATCAGTGGCTATGTTTTGAATGATGAGACTGTGGGTACTTTCTTTATATTTGTTTCTTTCATACTTATAAATTTTTCTTAATGATTGTTTATTACTTGTATAATGGAAAAACATACCCTTTCTAGCATTCAGTTTGGATTTTTAATGATTTTCAATGCTATAATGTTTTCAGGCTTAATCTCAGTTTTATGATTTATTAATATGTGTATATAAAATGGATTACAAATTGTGCATGATTACATCTCAACCCATATGGTTCTCAATGGCGGCGGGGGGTGCTTGTGCCTACCGCCGACCCCTTGGACATTTGACAGTATTTGGAGACACTTTTGGTTGTCACAACTCTAGGAAAGGTGCTACTGGCATTTAGTTGGTAGAAACCAAGGATGCTGCCAATCATCTTATAATACAGATGACAGCATTCACCACAAAGAATTATCCAGAAGCAAATGCCAATAATGCCAAGCTTGACTAAAACAAAATGCTTAAAAATTATATTAACTCAAGACTGTTATGGAAACTCTGAGAAGCTTACTACCAGAATCTCTGAAAAAACCTGCCTACCCTTTATCTACCCATCTACTCACTCACTTCCAGAAAATACCAAGGATAAAGAAATAAGTGTTCTGCTTATGTGCTGCTTGAAGTTTAGAGAAAAAGAAAGACATAGAAATCAAAATTTTAATGTAGTTGGAAGTGCTAGAATGGAGAGCTTTGGGGTAACAGAAATGAGCACTTAATCCAACTTGGTAGTTCAAGGGAGGCTTTCTGGCACAGATGCTTCTGAGTTGAGCTTACAGGATAAGAAGGCGTTAATCAGGTGAAGACCAATGAGAACTGCATTCTAGAAAGAGAGACATTTATAGAACAAGCAAAGGCATGAAGCATGGAACAGCATGGAGTGTTGAGGAAACAGTAAGTAGTTTGAGAGCACTGGAGACACAGGAGAGGCTGGGGAAGAGACATAGAAGCCACAGGGCCAGAGTAGCTTTTTCTGTCTAAGGAAGTCAAGATATATTTCCCTGAAGAGGAAGAATATGAACTAAGAGGTGAAAGTTGAAAAGACGTTTCGAGAAATCTGAGAAGGGGATGAGGGTATTCTGGCAGAGAGAACAGTATATACAAGAATATGGCAGCTGGAGACAACATGACATGCTCAGGGAACTTCAATATAGTGTTGCTGGAACATGAGGTTGGGAAGAAAGAGGAATAAGTAGGAGAAATGACCAGAGATGACTCTGGGCTGGTAGGCACTGTTCTGATCCTGATCTTTGGAGATTATCCAAACATTGATATTTTATTTTGTAGGTGATATAGAAGAATCTTGAAGGTGAGTTTCCATGTTTTAGAAGATTTCTCTTGTAAGAATATGAAGTCAGAATGCAAGAGAGGTGGGATAGAGATGGGGCTGAGGTGAGACTAGTATAGTGATTTAAATGGACAATCCATCAATGATGTAATTGAGAAACCCACTGATAAGTACTTGTTGAGTCTCCGTGACACTCTCTGAATAGCTCTGGAACCTGTGGAGATACGAGGAAAATTCACACTGAGCTGAACAGAGGATTCCCTCCTCTCCAGCTGAGGATAAAATGAATGAACACAAATTAAGGTTTATTATTATCAAGTGTGATGTTTGCTGTACAACATACATCAGGACTAACTGAATTCAGACTAGGCAGGAAAGGTGATATTAGACAGAGGGTAGATTTTGATGTGAGCTAAAATGAAAAAATAAGTGTGGCATTTGTGTAGGAAAAGGCATTATGGGAAAGGGAAATTAACCTAAGCCAGGACTCAGAGACCAGGATCAAGATGAGTCCTTGGAAATGCTAACCTAGGTTTTATCAGTTGTCAGTAGTTCTCAAGGATGCATAAAGTCGAGTGCTGAAAGTGTCACTCAGATTCAGCTCCAAGGTCATCTCTGTGAACCCTTTCTGATGCTTCCCACCTTCTAAATAAGACTGGCCAGTCTCTTCTTTATGTCTTCCTAATCCCTGCATCATGAGAGAATAGGGCAACTTACTAAACCTTTGTTTTTATGACCATTTTTACATAAACCCCTCTTAGCCAAAATTATGCTGTCAAGTTTCCAATGATGAGCACAGCGCCTGTCACACATTACATTTAATAACTTTTTTTCATAGATAATTGGATGAATGATTATGTTTATTTAATAATAGGTACAAAGAAGAATAAAGACAGCCATGATACTAACACTACAAGTACTACCCAATATTTATTAGTCTCCATGTGCCAGGCACGGTGTTATGCGTAATTTTTACAAAAATCTCTTAACTTAATTCTCACAATAATGCAGTGAGGTAGGTACTATTATTCTCCCCATTTTACACAGGAGAGATCTGAGATTCAGGTGGTTGTATTACTTGTCCAAGATCGTACAGCCAGTAAAGGGCAGAGCTATAAACTCACTCACTTCAAAGATCATAATCTTACCCACTGTTTACGTATCTTTCATTCGGAAGAGAGTTCAGACTTAAGGTGATTTGATTTTTTTTAAAACATTTGGTGATTTAATATACTTGCCCTAGACTCGAAAGATTCAATGAAATACAACCCTCTGAACACCACTTTAAGTTTAAAAGTGGAAATGTGTCTTTAACAAATCCACTACATTAGAGTTTACAAACTCAATGAAAAAAGCATAGTGCAAACTTGTCCAAGAGACAATGAAACCTAAAACGAAAATGAATAGGTCAGGGCAATCAAAACCCAGAATTGACTCATTATATGACAAAATCATTTAGATGGCTTACTTTATATAATAACCCTCTAAGTTGGCCTAGAAGCATGGAATTAGGAAAAGGGAAGACATTTTATTGAACAAACACATACATGCTAATTGAAATCACTTGCTGATTTGATGAATAATTCCAACAACCTAAAAAGACAGACTAGACTCCTGTCCACTCAATGAGAATGAAGGCTCAGAAACCTAGATAAGTTTCCAAAAAGCAATAGATCCTTAACCTGAGAAGCTTCTCAATGGATTCCTCTACTGAAAACTCTAGAACAAGCATTAGCAAATTACAGCAGAGGCCCAGATCTAGCCTGCTGTCTGTTTTGGTATTATCTGCTTGTTAAACATTGTTTTACATTTAAAATAATGATTAAGGAATTCAGAACTTCAAAAAAATAATATTTGTGACATATGAAAATTGCATGGAGTTCAAATTTCAGCATCCATAAAGTTTGATTATGTAATACAACCATACCCATTTGTTTCTGTATTGTCAATGGCTGCTTTTGCAGTACAACAGATTTGAGTAGTTGTAACAGATAACATGACCCACAAAACCTAAAATATTTACTATAGAAAAAGCTGGTTGAACACTGCTCTAGAATAAAGCTCAGCTGGTGCCAAGGAACTCAGTGAAGAACATACTGCAGATATCATGGGTTTGGCCTTTCAGATTTGCTGTCTAACTCAGAGATTCTCAAAGTGTGGCCCCTGGACCAGCAGCATGAGCATCAAGTAAGAACTCAGTAGAAATGCAAATTCTCAGACCTCCACCCCAAATCGACTGAACCAGAAACTCTGAGGCTGGGGTCCAGCAATCTGTGCCTAAAAGTCATCTAGGTGATTCTGATACATTCTAAAGGTTAAAAACCACTGGTCTAACTTGAGGAATGGAATCTGTCATCCCAATATAATTACAAGAAAGGCATTTATTGGCTCCTCTCTGTGGGTGAGGCATGGAGCTAGATATTTCACTTATATTTTTGTATTCCCTACAACAGTCTTGAAAGGTAGGGATTATTAGTGCTATGGGTCAAATGGGTCCCCCAAAAGTTCATGTGTTGGAAACTTGATCTCCGTTGTAACAATGTTAAGAGGGTGGGAAATCCTATTATAGTAGTTGAAAGGTGGAGACTTTTAGAGGTGATTAGATTGTGAGGACTGTACTATCATGAATGGATTAATCTATTGATGATTTAATGGGTGGTCATAAGCATGGTTCTGATGGCTTTATAAGGAGAGTGAGGGAGAAGCTTAGCTCTCTCTCACTCAGCCCACTCTTGCCATATGATACCCTTCATTGCTGTGGAGAGTCACCAGCAAGCAAAAGACCCTCACTAGATCTATTCTCTGGACTTTGGACTTCCCAGCCTCCAAAAGTGTGAGAAATAAATTATATTTCTTTACAAATTGCCCAGTTTCAGGTATTCCTTTATAAGCAACACAATTGGAATAGCACAATTAGTCCCATTTTATAGAAAAGGGATTGAAGCTCAGGGAGATTAAGTAATTTTTTCACAGTTACTGAATTAGGATTTAAACTCAGATCTGCTTGCTACGTAGTCTGTGCTTCCCCCTCACCTTACTCTGCCCTCTCCCTTACCATGTGTGAGAGGCAGAAAAGTACTCCCTGTTTCCCTGGCATCTGGAAGGAGCTGATCTGGTTTATTAGCAAGGACTTTATGTTCTCTTGTTGATTATAAACAATTTCACAGAATATCAACATCAGACAGGACTACTTCTGTACCCATGATTGATCAATACAAAAGCAAGACCATGCTATTGTCATGTTTGAAAAGAGGCAAAAACATAAACTTTAAACCACAAAATGACCAAATATTCTCCTATCCCAGCTAATACGAGTAACTGTTGCTTCTTTATCAATTACTGTTTTAGCCTCTGTCTAGTCTTCATTACTTTTAGATACAATTACAAGATACCCAATCATGGAATTACTCTGGCTTCCTGACAGTATCCAGTCCCGATCAATGCCCTGCTTTCTTAAATCCTCTCCAAAAGCACCTAACACATGCTGAACTCTGTGAGTCCTATAGTTAGAAGCACTCTCTTCCTAAGATGCTACACATTTCCACATGGTGTGTATTCTCTTTCTGCAATGAGTAATTAACATAAAATTTTCCACCACAGGTGTGTTTTCCTGATGATTTTAGGCTGGAGGTTATTGACAGGTATAAGCCCTTACTTCTCTTCCTTACCTCTTACCCTCCACCCCCACCCCAGCTAATATTACAACTCTCCTCTCCCAGATGGGATGGGAATAGGTTCCCAAAGTGAGCAAAACTGAAAAATAATGGTTCTCAAACAAATCAGTACCAATCACATTGCCAGGTCCACGACAGACACTTGGTATTTTAAATGGATTAAAGGACCTTTTAGTGCCAATCTTATTACAAAAAAATGATTTCAGGGAACTGCCTGTCTTTTTCAAATATAGTTCATATTTCTATTTTTAGTTTCCAGCCTTCAACTGTCAAAGTCTTTCAATGCCCCAGCTCTTGAGATTTCAAGTGTCACCATCTTCATGCAGACTTCCCAGAAATCTCCTGACTGGATGGGATGACTCTCCTCTTTGAGGTCTCTAAAGTCCCTGCTCCCTCTCACCAGTTTTTCATCTTCGATTAGTTATTCGTGAGCTGTTTGGACTTTCACAAATTTGAAAACTTCTTAAGGACAGTAAAATATCCTGTTGTCCTTTATTCCCCTCCACACAGTAGGTGCTTCATACAAATTTGTAACATTTCAATTGCAAATCTAATTTTTTTTTCCAGTTACAGAATAGAAAGGGCTGCTTTCCCAGCCAAAGTAAAGCCCATCTAAGCTGACCTTCTACAGCTCACTACTGGATGTCACAATTGAAATGATTTCCAGGGCTAGGGGTTCAAGTAAACAACAGTCCCAGATGCTTTTGTTGTGCGGGTATCTTTAACTTGCAGGGTGATTTTGATATGAAATCTCACTAACAGAAAAAAATAATAAAAATCTTGATCAACTAATCAACAGTTTTCAGGCTACCATGGAAACTTGAAAGGCACTGGGGGTCCTTGATTATGTGGTTTAAGTAGAAGTACATTGGTACTATTAATGTATGGAAGCAAATGACATCCATGCCATAATTTTCTTTTAATAATCTTCTACATTCCAAGCACGTGCTAAAGAGAAAAAATAATTGCACAGTCAAGGAGAAGGAATAAAAACATGTCAACTCCTCTCACACATTTTTGTTGGTCTTCCAGGAATTCCATGTGGTTTACCATATCCCTGTGCTTATACATGGTACACAAAGTGTTTAACATACAGTAAAACTTACAGTGTAAACTCACCCAGTGTTTTATATGTAGTACTTGCATAAGCACCTTTCTTGCATATTAATTTGATAACCTCTCTTCATCCATAAAAACCAGGCTTAGAGGTCACCTCCACCATGGAGTCAGCTCTGATTACTTCCATCTTCTTCACTTGGACTTAATTACTTTACATTCTTCTTGGACTTACTAGTACCAATCTATTTACCATAATGTATTACATTTTATTTGTTTATATTCCCTTTTTCCTTGAATAACAGAGTCCCTTGAGGGCAGCAACTATCTTTAATTCATCTTAGCATCTTGGGAACTAGCATAGTGCCTGGCATATTGTAGAAAATCAAGAAATGCTTATTAAATGCAAGCCCATGCTGAAAAGCAAATGGCTAGGTATTGGTAATTACTGAAGCTGGATGATGGATATATGACACTTTACTACGCTATGCTCTATACTTTGTTTCATGTGTAAAATTTTCGAAAATAAGAAGTTCAACATAATTGAAGAACATGCAAGACGTCAGATAAATCTATCCAAATGTTTAAGTTCCTACAACAAATGGAGCTACTATATCTATAGCTATGACCTCCATATGCTCCTCATTTCTTTTCTCATAAGAAATATATTTAAGAGCAAACAACATTACCCTGAAATAAAATACAATTTTGCTGTTTCAGAACAGCTGCAAGCCATGGATATCATATTAAATGAGAATTTTGGGAAAAACTGAAAATTGACAGTTTACCTCTAAGTATTTTATGGAGGAGTGACTTGTGCAGATTTTTGTCCTTCTTATCTCTTATCTGAATTGCTACAGAAGCATAATTAGCATCTCTGCGTACACTCTCTTACCTCCCAACTCATCTTCACCTACTTCCCGGTTGACCCACCTAAAACACTGTACCATTTGTGCCCTCAAAGTTGAAGACTGAGTCTTCAACTCTTCACTGTTTTAGGAATAAATGTGTGCTCCCAGCACTGAACCTCAAGTGACCTCTTTAGCCATATCTCCCATGGTAACATTCTAAGACTCATGTGCTAGAAAACACCCTCGATTCACTGCCCTTATCCATACAAGTCATTCATTTTCAGTGCTTAGGGTTAGAGCTCAAGCTCTTTGCTCAGCCTGAAATCCTCTTCCCCCATTCTGCAATTTAGGAAATCCTTCTCCCATTTCAAGTTTCTATACAACTGTTCTTTCTCCATGAAGCCTTCCCTTGATCCCTTTCTAGAATGCACCACTCCACCTATGGCTTCTACAGGCCATTGCTTGGGTCTATGCCTAGAATTGATTTCCTTCTGTCTTGCTTGGTAAGTAGTCTTCCTTACTAGAATGTAAGCTTCCTGAGGGCACCTTCCTTTAATGTTCATCTTGCACCTTCCCACCATATCAGTCAATACTCGATAGAGGACCTGGCACACAGGTAGAATTCAACATGACATATTACATGCTAAACTGTGAAATGATGAAATTAACCTTGTGAGTGTTCTTCTCTGTTCCCCTTATGAAAGAGTAGATATGTTTAAAACCTCACATCATTATATTAAAATTGTATTAGTCATTATAATCCTCTTTACAAAGTGCTTTTGCTTCCTAAACCTTGGATTCCAATTGAAATAGAACTTTTTAAAAATAGGACTTTATCAAAACTGGAAACTATTTTAAACGGGAGAATTGTTTCTCTCAATTCTTTTCTATCCATGGCTAATTCTCATCAGCATTAGAGATGATAATACTAAGGTAATACTGTTTTATTTCAACACTGATATAGACCTTCCTATTCAAATAGACTCAGAGGTACTTTCAAGTTAACTGAAGTACAAAGTCACACTGAAGGAAATACTCTAAGGTGGGGCTACTGAAGTATTATTACCCTCTTAAGCTGGCATACAGGCCCAGTGTTGCCTAAAAGAAGCTCAAGATTTTGCTCTGGGCCTCATCACCTTCACTTCTCCACCACAAAAGAGTGGCTAATTCTCTTGCTTATCATGGGCCATACTTTCTACGTGATTCAATCTCAGTGAAGTGTTTAGGAATCTACACTGGGATAACCCATGGCATTCTTTTTTTTTTTATTTGAAGGTAGAAAGAATGGAGGCCCTGATGATCTAATTTTTTGTGGCTTGCTCTTTAGCTGTCTCTTTTTCTTCAAATTCCACTTGGCTGGTGATCAACATACCTAAGTTCTGTTTGTGCCTAGACACTGTCATAGTCTGAGAAGACACAGGCAGGAAGCCTGCACCAGAATTCTCATGTTCTTATTGGGCCTCATCATTGGATTCTACTTCGACTGGACATTCATCATGAATGCATGAGTCACGTGTCGTCAAAATTCAGTGAATACCTTAGAATGAAAGGGGCCCAGGAGACCACTTGGCTTGGTTTAAATTCAGCCTCTGATCTATTATAAAGGTCAGTGGTCTGGCTTAGCTCACTTACGTGCCAAGGTTGTGTCCCATGCTTGGGCCTCATGCTTGGTTTGGGGTTAAAAGCCTTGTAGAAATTAAGTGGCTGTTGTGTGATTTGATTTCTCATAAATGTAAAATATGTGCCTTATCTCATCTGTGGTAACCCACAGCTTGTATTTTAGAATGATGAAGACTTATACAATGAATTCAATGTTTTCCCCGCTTATATGACATTTTGTATAACATCTATAAATATGTAGGCACAACTGTATATACGCATGTAAAGAAATACAGATTCAGATATGAATATGATTATGATTTGGATATCTATCCCCAGGAATACATTTCAAATCAACTCAAAATCCTGTGATTCTTGTTGAGAGTCACACTTCTAATTCTGCTTTTCATATTGTTGGAACTCAAATTTGACGTTTCAATTTGAAAACCTTCAAATTTAAGTGACATAAAACAGAACTTAAAGAATAAAATCTGAGTCATTGCCAGGGTTCTCAAACTTGGGAATTGTTACTTTAAATATCTACATTACCAGCATTAGCAATAAAAGAACTGTGTGCTATTTAATAGCACTGTGAAAACTGACTTCCTCAAATACCTCTATGGTGGTTCTCCTTTGGAACCCAGCTCTGAAACCAATCCACCCTGAGTGCACTAAAGTGGGGGACTATGACTCAACTAAATTAGATAACAACTAATAATAGGGTGACAAAAAGAAACTGAAGCAAATTATTCCAATCATAGGAATTGAAATGATCTTATTTGTACTTTACTAAGACATCAATGTTAGCACCTTGAGGCAGAAATCTCAAGACGATGCAACACTGTTGTGTAACACTTGGATATGTTTGCTTCTGCATTGTTTTCCTTCCAGGGGTAAAATAAAATTGCTGTGTAATATGAGAAAAGAGGAAAACTAATTTCTGAGGTTTTATTTAATTTCAACTCAATATTATTTTCATTGCATCTAAGCAGACCTTGTCATAGATTGAAAATACCTACAAGATATGGAAATTACATGAAAACTTCTTATATTCTTACATTGGTCTAAACAGAACCTAATGAACCTACTTTGCAGGAAAAAAAAAAAAGGACTTTCTGAAGATAAGATACATTGACCATTATTAACATATACAAGTGTTGTCTGTTAATATAACTCATGTAGTTTCATCTTACCTACTAGGTCTTAGCTTCTGTAGTTAGAAAGATTACAATAAGCATGGGGAAGTGTAAATATTTCCAACTTCCCACATTACACATGATGTGAGAAGTGAATATTTATAACTCAGCAATAAAAGATCATATCCTTATCTGGAAGAATATTAGCAAGTATCTCAGAGATTCCATTCTTTAACTTGGGAAAAAAGGAGATCTAGGGTGTAGAGCTGATATCAAATGATTTAGGTTTAAATGATCCAAAGTATGTTATTTTAGTAGAAGCATGATTTTATGAAAAAAATAAACGACTGTATAAAAATGAGTGTATAAAAAAGAACTTCAAAAAGTTGGCAGAGGAATAAAATTAAAAAATAATATGAATCTTTCAATGAACTTTTTGAAGTACTCTCATACATATT
The DNA here is from genome assembly GCF_027409185.1 of Cynocephalus volans. Classification (NCBI taxonomy): domain Eukaryota; kingdom Metazoa; phylum Chordata; class Mammalia; order Dermoptera; family Cynocephalidae; genus Cynocephalus; species Cynocephalus volans. The sequence continues at coordinate 18,145,917 of NC_084468.1, forward strand.
TGTTCGTATATACATACAACACAATACGGGTTGAACACATGTATTTGAATTGTTAAAGCAAAGTTGATCCACTGTTTTTTTTTTTTAAACTTTCCAGTCTTTGAATAACAAAATTGATTTTGGTCAGCAAAAGTTAAATTTATATTAGATGCACAGAGTACTTATTGGTAGCAACAGTGCTACGTGTATGGGTTCCCACTCAGGAGCCAAATGAGCAGAGTGGCTCATTGGGGATTGTAAATGAAACACTTGCAAATTAAGCGTTCAAAAGCACATTTTTGCTGAGAACCCATTAACTCAATTTTATACCCAAAGCTTACCCATTTTATATCATAATTAACAACCCAGCTCCACCCGCGCACCTCCTAACTAATGAGGCACACACAGATATTTCCCTCACAAATCAAGACACTCATTCGGTAGATGGAATCATTAAGGACATTAAGGCATAGTAGCCAACATGAACTTGACAACCAAAAACCAACCTGTACTCTCACCCCACAGTAAAGAGTCCTAACTTCCCACCTTGGAAATATATTTAACCCACAAAAATACCATAAACCTAAATAGGTTCAAATAGAAAGAAAATGTCACCGTATCCCTTCCCTTCCAGTGTCAAATATCTGGATAAACAGAAATGAACTGTCCAGTCGCTAGGCTGCTCTATGTCAAGCATGCATATTTTAAAACTTTTACTTTGGGCATTAAGCCTTCTCAACTTCTGCTGCGTCTTTCTCCAGCTCGGAACCAGACCTCACCCACCGCACAGACTGGGAGCGACCACTTTACCTTCCGAAAAATCAATCAGTCCCAGCAAATGAAGCAGCTTCAGAGATGCACATATAATCACAACAATACCCACTGTTTGCAGTCCTTCCGACTCCCACTCGAGAGTCAACATCCTCTATGCTGGCAGAGCATCCCAGCCTCCGGACCCCTTTGGAGCGGAGAGAGTTAATTAGAGAATCGGAGCAATGTCTGGCTTGGAACAAAGACTCGCGAGGGGGAAAAGTGAGCAGCTCCTCGCAGATGCACAGGGCAAAGCAGGCGGCCCCCGGGGTGAGGACAGACCTGGGCTAAGTGCAGCCTCTCATGCTGATCCTGGCATTGGCCTGGCGGGGCTCCCCCCAAGCACAGTGCACCGGCCTCTGGACTCCGCGCTGCAGCCGGCGAGTACTTGGACTTCAGAGCTACGAGGGAAACCTCTGTTAGAGAACTGGAGACTTTGCAGTGTCCACGGACAGAGGGGACGCTCCCAGGAAACTTGCCCCGGAGAGCACGGCGGCGCTCCCCGCGCTGACGACGCGAGGCTGGGCAGGGCTGTCTGCACGCTAGTTTGCTGCCTGGGAAGCTTGCGAATGTCCCCTTTTTGCCACAGCAGCCGCTCTCTCCGCCCAAAGCCTCCTCCGGGAGACAGCTCAGCCCCCTCTCTGGATGCTAGCAAAAAATCAGTTCTGGTGGCTGGTGTCTGCAGTCCCTTTTAGAAAGCCCCGGTGGAAGCCCACGAGCAGCTTTTCCAGGGATAAAAGTGCAGGAGCAAGAGAGCCACGAGTCAGTGACTTTGTCAAGCGGGAGCATCCAAGCCGTCGCCCCCACCGCTCCACTCAGCTGCTCTGGTCCCCGCGGACACACCGGGGCGTTATTAGGGAGAGTGATTTAGTCCTTATATTTACAAACGTGGTGGGAGGGCGGGGCACCGCAGCATCTTGTACGATCGATGTTCAGTAACTGCCCACCAGAGGGTGGGGACCACTATCACCCTTTGAAGTCTAGCCTCAGCCTTTTTCAAAGCAAAGTTTCAGGCAAAGTTCCCTGATAAATATCACCGGGTGCTTGTTAAAAACGCTCTCTTGCGGAGGATCTGGAGTGTGTGCTGCTAAACAAGAAGCTCAGGTGATTTTTATCATCGGGAACGCTTGGGCAGAGCTTTCTCCAAGGATCCCACTGGGTGTGCTACCCCAAACCACGCCAAGCATGAGGTACCGTTGTGGGAATGGCACCGATGCTACAGTCTGCCGGGACACTGGCTTAATCCCCCTGTCGGTTATCTCCGCTCTGCTGAAGCCCAGCCTTGACAAGGGAGGTGCAGGGAAAATACAGGAATATGGTCAGGGCTCCCTCGGATGTTCGGAATCTTGCCAAGCATCTGATGTAAATATGTAAATATGCACGTGTGCCCAGGTGTTCCTTGGTTACTGTCTAATGTAATTGCTATGTGCGTCCAGGTGTTCTGGGTTACTGGACTTGAGTATAAGGGATGAGCGGCTCTGAGCCTCATACCCCCATCCACGCCCTCGGGAGGCCCCCGGGGGGCCGCTCTTGCTGCCGGAGGCTGTTGCTGCAAGCTGTTGCATCTGCTGGAGGCTGCTGTAAGCTGCTGCTGCTACTGCTGAGGAAGCTGAGGGGGAGCTGCGTCATCTGTCAGTGGCTCCAGGGATCTTTCCCAGTTCCCTAGCTCCTGGACCTGCGTGTGAGGGGTCTGGTAACCCAGCCTGGAATGTAAGGGGTCTGTGACCCAATGTGTACAAGGGGTTTGAAGGGTCTGTGGGCCCTAGCCCTAGCAATACAATTGGCTACGTTGGCAGGATTCTGACAATTGCAATTTGCCTTAACCCTATAGGAGGTGAAGAGAATTAACTTCCACGCTGTATGCAACTGGAACTCACTATGAAACATAAGGGCTTATGAATACCTTAGACCCCTGGCGGTATTTCCAGGTTCTGCTTCTTCCTTGCTGTGTGATCTTCTGCAAGACACTTAACCTCTCTGAAAACAGTTCCTACTCTCTCAAGTCAAGATCATAATACTTCATTTAAAGTTCTCCGTTTAAAGGGAATGGTGGCAATTAAATGTGGTCCTAATAATAGTTAATATTTACTGATCATGTACTGTGTGCTCATCATATGACAGTGATTTATAAAAAAGTAACATACCCACAGCTCTGTGTGGTAGGTATTATGATCATCTTCATTTTATTGGTGAGGAAACCGGAGCAGAAAGAGGTTAGTTTACTTGTCAAGCTGTGGGCATAGTGCCTGGCAGGCAATAGGCATTTATTCATTCAGTTATCAGCATTTATTAAGCTGCTACTAAGAGCCATGAATGGTACATGGATAATAAAATAATGAATAATGCTCACACCTACTCTTTGGGGGCTTGCAGTTTAATAGGGGAGGCAGGCGTGATGTGGAATGTGACCAGTAAAGGCACCAGCACTTGAATAGGTGTCTCTGCAGGGTACACTGGAAGCACAGGGAGGGAAAGTCATCTCCACATGGGGAAAGGTGGGTGGTGGGGATGGGAAGGAGACTTGGTAGATAATGGTAGCTTTTATCATTACTAGGAGTAGTGTGGCATACTCGAGCTTTAGGGTAGACAGACCTAAATTAAATCCTAGTTCTGTTCCTTCCTTGCTCTGTGACCTTGCAGAAAGTGCTTCATCTCTGAGACAATTTTTTCACCTTAAAATAAGAATGGTACTGCTTCTCTCATGGTTGATTGAGAATTAACTGAGACTGTGGAGAGCTGAGCCCAGTCTCTGATGTCGCCTGCTCAGCACACGGTGGTTGTGGGATCCTGATGGAAGTGCCTACTCTTTAAAGGCTCTGCAGGGTCTCCTTGAATGAAGTGACTTTGCTCTTCCCTGGTTCTGCCACCCTGCTCCAAGGTCCAGTTCCAGTATTTTTCTCATGGAGACTCGCTGAATATTCCAGTCCACAGGACTGTTTTTCTCCTCTGGGTACTGGGAATACTCTTGGGCCACCAAGTTGGCCCTTATCATGGTGTTTTTCATTTTGGAAAATATGATCCTAGGAGATATCTCTGTATCTATCCATCCAACCACCCATTTTTCCGAGCATTACAAAATGCTTTACAAAATTCAATTATGTCAGCCAGCCAGTGGAGGGGAAGCAGCTCTTAGTAGTTCATGGGAAAAGAAATGCTTTAAATAACCATTCTCTGAAATTCCCAACAACATTTAGCTAGAGGAAGTCAAAAGTTAAAAAAAAAAAAAATTACAGAAATTAATTAGGTCAAGTCAAATGTAACTGTCTTCCAGTCCTACATAATAGTTGAGAACAACTAAAGCACAGAAAGGTTAAGTAATTTGACCAAAGTCACACACATAGAAAGACCCAGAATTCAAGCATTGCTTTGTCCGGCTCCCCAATTTATGCTTTTCACTTTTTACCCCTAAACAGATTGCAGCAAACATTTGTCAATTGACCTCCTGATTTACAGAGCTAGGCAAAGTAAATTGACACATCTCATTTACCAGGAATGAAATCCCCAACTCTCGATGTTCACATAATTTCATTTTGAAGACCCCGTGGTATGATTTTGTTGACTCCAGGCAGGGATTTCTTTTCAAGACAATGGCATTCTCAGTTCAGGATCCGCCAGCTGAGCATCTTGGAGGACCAGCCCTTCCCTATCTACATTAGTTACCTTTACACTTGGTTTTCTGAGTTTTTTCTGTTGGCTCTGGCTACAGGACCTTCTGGCTCTCAAGGATGCCACAGGCTCTTTCACATGCACACCCTACAGCAGGATCTCCTAAGGTAACAGCACCATCAAAAGAGTTTCATACTCCTCGGAAGTCTAGGGAAGGAGGGGACGTCTGGGGAAGGGTGTTTTCTAGGGTTATCCTGAGAAAGAATAGCTGGTTGCCTATTATTTTCAAAAATAATTCCTGATGATGGCTCAATCATTTAATTGCAGTAACTTGCTGGCCCCAACCCAGTTTATTACATGAAAATACACCCTGGCTTTCTCCTTCATTCCCATGCTCATCTCTTTCTTTATGTTATAATGGTTGTCCAGCAGAGGTCTGTCTTTCATACCAAAGGAAAGGAATACCAAAGGGATATGCTAACATGTCCTACCCGCTGACTCTAAGCCAGGCACCATGCTATGTACTTTACATACTTCACATGTATAAATTAGTTTAATCTAACCCCAATGGTTAGGTATTATCATTGTTTCAAAGAAGAATAAAAATCAAGGGGCATTAGGATTATTTTCACAAAGTCACGTTCAATAATGGGCACAACAGGATTTATACCTGATTTAACCCCAAAATAATAGCAGTCGACATTTATGAAGAATTTATAAGTGTCAGGCAATATTCTAAAATTTTACTGATATTAACTAATTTAATCCTTTCATAATTCCCTGTGATCTATATTATTACTCTGGTTTCAAGGAGAAAATTCAGGGTTTATAAGGTTAAACAATTTTCACTTTGTAGAGGTAGGAGTTGAATGTAGGTGTCCTGGGTGCCAGATCCTACGCCCTTCACCATTCACCTTTCCACTCTCAGGTCTCTCTGCACCATGTTGAATGGTTCTTTGGGGCTCAGGGAAGGAACTGTGAAAGGAAATATTGACAGAACTCTTAGGAAAGTAAAATCTCATTCCAAGATGGCATGTCCAAGTCAATTGACCAGTCTGAGAAAGAGAGAGGGTCGGTAAGTAGACTTTCAATTTTCTTGTACTGATCCATTGTGATCCTTTAAATAATCTCAAATAGGATGATTTACCTGAAAACTAAAATTAATCATTTTCTCCTTCTTAGTTGTAGTTTCTGAAATTTTACAGGTTATGTTCCCTGGCTTAGAACTGTTATTCACACCATCGACATTATATCAATACAAAAACAAATGTAGCAAAATTGAGAAAAAACATTAAAATCAGGTATATTCACTATCTACCGATTGTTTCTCCAATATAGATTTACAATGCATAGAGGAACTATTTAAGTCAAGTTTAAATTTACGATTATTAGTCTATGAAGGGGATTAGAAAATGCCAGTCCAAAGCATGCTACTTTATCATAAAGATTGTTTTGAGCTGAAGATGACTGAGAAAAGGCAGACACAGGAAAAGCTCTCTCTCTACTTTCACACTTTCTACCTAAAGGTAGGGTGTAAATTTCTCCTCGTAAAGATATTCTCCCTCTGCTCAGGAGGAGGAAAACAACCATAATCACTAGAAGGAAAGTTAGCACTGAGTTGAGTTTGCATAACAAACCTTCTTAAACAATACTTATCATTCAATAGTTTCCCCTATATATTTTCTTTTCACAATTTACCACATCTAGAAGCTCAAACTTCTTTTCCTTTCTTTCTCCGCAATTTATTACCCTTTGTTAGGATGGTATGTAAGCCCCTAATTCTAACTACCCCTTCCAGTTGCTCATCACTGAGTTCTTCCATATGTAAGCTCATTGCACATGTAAATTGCCTTTATAAATAATTTAGAGATCAAAGAAACCACTTAAAAATTTTTTTACAGATGCTTAAAAATGAGCTGTATAGAGCAGAATTGGCTTGTCCAAGGTCAAAGGACTTGGAATGTGAGCAAAGGTAGCATTGAACCTTCTAGCTCTTCACAATCCTGCCCTGTTCAGTATAGGAGAAGTTCCCAGAACTCACAGGATGATACATTGAAAACTTACAAAGAAATGAAGTTCTAAAAGAAACTTTTCTTCTCCCAGTCAGTAGGAGCTAAGAGAAACAAGCCAGGTCTTGTTTTAATCTTGGTCTTTAAAAATGAGTCAGGAGAGGAGGAGTTACTTTCCCAAAGCAGCATTCACATTAGCAATAAAGCTAGATTGAGCCTCCCAAGCAAAAAAGGAAAATAAGATTAGACAATTGTCAGGAAGAGGCCTCTTAACAACAGGACTTGATAGAGCAAGTGACAAGGACAAGGTCAGTGTGTGACCCTTAATGTTTCTTCTAATTTTAAGGTTGTCTCTCCAAAATGATGAAAACTATCCTGAGGTGTTCTCTGTTCTAGCCCCAACACCACCTCCACCCTAACATATATCATGCTCCTCTATCTTGAGGTTTCTCAATTACTTTGACAAGACTCCTTAATGTTCTCCAGATGAACTTTCTGTTCAAACATGTTAGGATTCAAGCTATTTCACTTAGCTGCAGGACATATTCTGAAAGTTTAGTAAATGTGCCTTGAATGGAGCTTTTAAAAATATGTGTATGAATGTCCATTAAACAATTAAGCATTACAGCCTTCTGGTTTGACTGTCCCATTGAATCCATAAGGTTGGTTAAATTTTCAAATAGAGAACTTAGGGGAAAAATACCTTCCATCTCAAGAAACTTCTGGCAATATTGTACTACTGTATCTTGAAGATAGTTCTCATGTATGTTATGATTAAAACGTGCAGTATGTAATCTTTATATAAACAAATTAGTAGATTATTTGGAAGTGCGACTAGAAAACTTTCATTAGAATATAAGCTTTCCCTGTGATTTATGACTTTTTTTTTTTTTTTTTTTTGCCTGTTCTGATTTCCTTTTCCTGACCTTTCTGGACTAATCTGAAAGAGTTCCTGAGTTCGCCAGTTTAATCCAGTGCACACACCTTCTGGCTCCTGTCACATACCTTTCCATGTGGTCTGTCTATAAAAAGTGTGTGTCATGGATCTCCACACTGGTTTGGCTTTAGGACAGTGATTCTCCAAGATAATAATAATGATTACCCTTTTCTTTATTATATTATAATTTGTACTACAATAATGTTGAGTTCTACCATGAATGCTGTGTGTATTACATAAACTATCTCATTGAATTGTCAACACATCTCAATGGCATAACTAATATTATTAACCCCATCATACAGATGAAGATGCTGAGATCAAAAGCCTAAGCAACTTGCCTGAGACTACATGCTAGAAGTCCAGGAGCTGGGGCTTGGTCTTGGGAATTCTCACCCAAGGGCCAGTGTTCTTACATCCAAGGGGAGGTGTATGTCATTTTTTTTTATTATTATTATTGTGGTCTCATCACACAGAAGGAAACAAGATTTAAAATGCAAATTACCTTCAGAAAGGTAGGATGTGGCTTTAATCTCATACTGAAGTATAAATGTTTAGTCAAGTTCTTTCTTAGAGCAAGGTTAAGAAAGTGTTAAAAAAAAGAAATGAGATAAGAGAAGGGACTCAGGATGAGGGGAGAGGTGGGGAGAAAGAGGAAAAGTTGAAAGGAGAGAAGAGAGGAAGAAAAGAGGGAGAAATGAGAGAGAGAAGAAACACGCAATCCTCTGTTCCAGGCACTGTGAGAGATTCGAGAATACAAAGACGTATGGGGCCTATTTCCTGCCTGTGTAATCCCATGGACTGCCAGGGAGATGTCGTCTAAAGCAGGGATAAAGGACGGTGACAGGAAAGGAATGAGCTAAAGGCTATTCCTTCTTGAATTTGTCCCACTTCCCTGGTCCACCAGTCTCTGGGGCCCTTATAGCTGGATATACAGAATATCTCATCAGCTCGACTTTCTCGGTCATAGCTTCAGCTGACCTTGGAAACAGCATCTAGTTATAAAAACATAACAAATGGCTTCTGCACAGATCTTGTGGTAGCCATGGCTGGGCCTTGGCCCTACCTTCTAGGTCTGTTCTTAGGCCCTGTGACACCTTCCCACTCACTTGTACCAGGACCCTGATGCCACGGGTTTATAATTTTATCAGCTTGATTCTCTCAAATCTTAAACAGAAGATTCCCAGACTGACTTGGGTGTTGTCAGAGCTGTGTTAGCTCCTTCTGTGACTTACAGCAGTACTTTGGGAACAGACCCAACAGGCTTAAACTTAAATGCATTTCAAGTCTCCGGACACACTGAATGGTTATCTTGATCAGGTTTTGTTTTATGAAGAGTTGTAGGGACTCTATGAAAAGAATATTTTATGTAGTTCTCAAGATTCTTCTACAAAACACTTCAAAATCCCATTTATTTATACTCTCTCTTTCCCTCACACACACATCCTTTAGTCCAGCACTCTTCCCCCTATAATAGGGAGTTAAGACATCCACATAATAGCAAAGATATAAGCAAGAAGGAAACATGCACTTTAGAAGAGAGAGATTTCTTCTTGTGAGAACATAAGAAAAATGCCCAAAAAAGAGGAGACATATGACTTGGCCATGAAGGCCAGGACTAATATTATATGTCCCCATATTGCACTTCAAAAATGCTAACTGTTGCTTGTGCCCCCCAAATCAGAAACATCCATGAGCAGCTTCCAAAATCCATGCAAGGTAGCAGCCAGTGAAACTGGGGACCACATATGAGTGACTCTTTTTGGCAAAAGGAACAAAGCCTTATTAAAAAAAAATACAGAGGAAAAATTTCCTTCTTTCCTCAGTTCCAAATACAGAGGCCTGGAGAGTTGTAAAAGGCAGCGATCTTCTGGCATGACGCCTTTCCCAGAACTCACAGTCAATCGGTGTAGTAGCTTCCCTGCCTGAGATGGCTCATTTTCTATCATTACACCCATATTACTGTAAAGCTGAAATCAGTTTGTATCAGTTTTCTTTGGCTGCTACAACAAATTACCACAAACTTGGTGGCCTAAAACAATACAAATTCGTTATCTTACAGTTCTGAAAGTCAAAAGTCTGAAATGGGTCTCGTTAGGATAAAATCTAGGTGTTGGCAGGGTTGTGTTTCTTTTGTAGGTCCAAGGAGAAAATCCATTTCCTTGCCTTTTGCAGCTTTAAAGGCTGCCTGCATGTTTTGGCTTGTGGCCCCTTCTGTCATTATTGCTAGCAATGACTAGTTGACTTTCTCACATCACATCAGTCTGATAATGACTCTTCGGCCTCCATCTTTTACTTGTCTTTGTGATTGCATTGAGCCTACCTGGACTATCTGGGATAATCTTCCTTTTCTAAGGCCAGCTTTTTAGAAACCTTAATTCCATCTTCAACCTTAATGACCCTTTTCCCTCTAATCTAAAATATCCATAGGTTCCAGGGATTAGGGTGCACACATCTTTGGCAGGAGCATTATTCTGCCTACCATACAGTTGTAAAATATGAATTATTTTAAATAGAAAACACTCCTTTAAATAAGTAAAGATAAACTCAACTGACACTCACAAAGACAGGCTCTACTTTATCAGGAGGAAGCCACTGGGATAAGTGTGTGTGAGTGTGGGAGCGAGTGTGTGTTTGTGTGGACAGAGTGAATGTGTGTGTGTATGTTAATGTACAAAACAAAGAACCTTGTCTTTGAGAAGAAAAGGATGGCTTTATTTAGCAGCCTGATCTCTGAACTCCAATTTGTACAGAGAAAGGATTCTGAGGAATGTACATTTCAAAATATTGAAAAGGAACACTAACCATTTTAGAAGGTATAAGCTAATGATCGAGTGAGGGACATTCTACTTTCGTTTTACTGGTCAGAAACAATTAGGTGCAAACCCACACATAAACTCAGAGTTACAGAGATAGAACCTGGAGTACTGAGAACTGGGCTGATGTTCTTCTTCACAGAATTTCCAGGAGGATCACAAAAGATTATGAAGGAGAAGGTACTTCATAAGCAGAGAAAGGGCACTCACACATAATACTCTAATTAACTGGCTCAGATGTCCAAGGACAGATAAAACCAGAAATGCACTAAGCTCTTCAGCTACTGAAGTTTTCATTTTTAAAGTGCACAATCCTCTGAACATGAGCAGTCATAGACTGTGACTTTTATAAAGACTTCACGGCAGTACCAACTGTGAGGAATGGGCTTTATCCTTTGAAGAGCCACAGATGCTTTTCCCTAAGAACACTGACTTTAAATGTACTGGTGTCTCGCATGCTTGAAATACAAGTCAACTCTAACTCTGAGCATCTGCATTTATACATGATGGGGGCGGCGGGGAATTTTACCTATATTTGTACTTTGCCAGGCTTTGTCTCACTTATTCCTGATAGCAGTCCATCTTAGAAATGAGAAAATTGAGGCTATGAAGGTTTGCCTTATGCAAGGTCAAAAACAGCAGCAAAACTGAGCTGCACAATAGTTAGAGAAGAATGTTTTCTCCTCAAAGCAATGATAAATGCATGAGGTGATTGATATATTAACTACCCTGACCCGATTATCATACAACCTACCCAGGTATCGTAAAACCAGATTGTACCCCATAAGTATGTACAATTACAATGTGTAAGTTAAAATAAAAATGAAGATAAAAACAGGTATCCATGTTCAGTTTGGGATATTTTTCTTCTCTCGTATTTACAGAGAGCTTTTTCAGTGTTAGGTGCCACAGGAAGTGCTTTGTGTCCAAGATTTATAAAATGTGGATAATAAAAGTGCCTACTTCATCGTGTGGTCAGGAACAATGAATGGATTAGCAAAGTTACAGCATTCAAAGCAGGCCAGAGCACATTTGACAAATGAAGACGCTGTGATTTGAAATGATTCAGACACTTGTTACAAAGCTGGTGTGTGGCAGGGCCAGCCTGGAACCTGGTTCTGCCATGACAACTTGCTCTCGTTCACATACGCCAGACTCATGTTGTCTCTCAGGCTTCAAAAAACCCAGACACTCTCAGTCACTTAGTTAGTCCTCAGCTTCCATGCAAGGCAGAGCCTAAACTCGCAGAGCTGTGTAATTGCTTAATCTATTTGGAAAGATCCTCAGATTTCAGATGCCGTAGCTCGGTAATCACTTCTTTATCTGAGGACATTGACCTTCACATAATTTCCATCTCAGTTCATTCGTGCATTTATTCATTCATTCTTCAAAGAAGTTGAGAGTGATTATGTGCCATGCTAAATTTGCAAGGGACTGTGAGAAATAAATACAGTGAAGAAACTTACAGTCTAGAAGGGGAGGTAAGGGATGCACATAAATCTCTAAATGCAAGGAAGAATATCAAGTCTGTGAGAAAGTGGGTTTAAAGCATGGTGGGATTTCAGAGGCAGGAGAGGAGCAGGAAATATGAGGGTCAAGGTCAACCAGGAAATTCTTCATAGAGTCTGAGATTGACCAGGAATGACAGTTCAATTATTCCTTCAATGAATCAATCAAGATTTATTGTCTACTAGGTGCTAGAACATCCAAGACCCCCAGTTACAGTTCAATCAACAAATCTTCTTGGCTCTACGTCCAAAACACAACCTCTATATGACTGTATCTCATCAACCTTGATGACATAACCCAGGCCCAAGCCACCATGCAACAAACTCCTATCTGATTTTGCTGCTTTCATTTCCATGCCTCTTCAGTCTATTTTTACACAGCAGCCAGATTAAAGAATATATAACTTCTCTGTGTATGCCCTCCAACAGCTGTTACTTTGGGGAGAACATTCAAACTCCTCACCGTGTTTTGGGCCCTCTTTGGTGTCAATTCAGATTAATTTCATCCTTCCCCAACCTCCTCACTGCTCACAATTCTCTTCTCACATAAAATCTTCCAATTCTTGGAGTAAATCATAATCTTTCCTGCCCATGGTCTTTGTGCTTTGTAACCTTGCTGTGTGGAGTGTTCTTTCCCCCAGGACTGTCTCACTCTTATTTCTTTCTCTTGCTTATCACTCAGCTCTAGGCTCAAATGCTATCTTCTCAGAGAAGCCTTTCTTGACCACTCTATCAGAAATATTCTGTGTCTCTGTCACCACTACCCAGTCACTCTACCAAATCACAGTGTTCTATTTTCTCCATAGCACTCACCAGTCTCCCTGAACTTATCTTTTTTTACACACTTATTAGCACATTCATTTCCTATCTCCTCCTGCTTGTGGAGATGCTCCCTGGATGCAGGCCATTACTAATCTTGTTTGTCACACAGTCCCAGGAACTAGAAGAGGCTGTCAACTACGGACTTTCCATAACTATTTGTCAAATGAATGATGGCATAATGGCAGGGTCTTCCCACAGGCAGGCATTTGAAATCACATGAATTGCATCAGCAATGTCATAATCAGAGATTAGCTCATAGCTTCATTTTATAATACAATGGGTTCAAGAGGGACTTCATCACACTGGAAATGTCAGGGTGAGTGGAGACAGACTATGATTTGTAAGTATTTATAAGAGCATTGAATGATAAAGACCTAATGAATGTTTCTGGGCAGTTGAGTGACATGATCATAGCAATGTCCTGTTTGTGTCACCAGGTAATAATAAAAACAAAAGCAACCACAACAATGAAAGGAAAAAGAAAAAGAAACAGGAAGTCCATTGATCAGGCTTTTGGAATAGTCTAAGCCAGAAGTCGTATCAGTGGGCAGAAAGGGACAGGACACAGAAACTAGCAAAGCTGCTGAGATGAACCTGGCAGGCAGTGTGAAGCAGATGCCCAGGACAGGAGGCACCAAAGGTTTACTGAACTGATTGTGAAACATGAGGGATCTTTTTTCTCAGCATTGCACCAGCTCTGACAAGTGGAAGAATAAAAAGAGTCGTGGAAATGTATTGAAAGAAAGCAGGGATAACTCGTGAACTTAAAGAAAGAATTAAACAACCAAAACTTAGGAAGGGACAGAAAGAGATCAGCTATGGGCAGTCTGCCACAGTAGTTTGCTGACCTCTACTTGAGAGGGTTGCACTTAGCATACTTATCTCCAGGCACTCCTGACCATGGTTCTACCCATCTCCAAATTTAAAACATCAAAGTGGAAGATCCTGCATGGCCCACTGTGGGTGAGAAAAATACCCCTAAATCAATCTTTGATTGCCTGGAGGCAGGTCACCTAGTGCAGAGGAGAACTGGGGCCCTTTCCTGTGATCTGGTGTCCTTCTAGGAGAAAGGAAACTCTGGAAGGGCCAGACTTGACAGCTCCAAGTCACCCATGAGTGAAAGTGGAAATAGGAACATGTTGGGTGGTTAAGATAATTGAACTTTTGATAAAGTTCTTTGAGAAACCAACAGGAAAGCCAAGTAGAGATACTAAATGAATAACTCAAAATGTGGAGCTATGCCTTGGGAGAGGGTGCAGAGCTAGAGATGACAATCTGGGATTCATCCATACAAAGATGATATTTGAAGAGACAAGAGTGTATGAGATATTCAGGGAAGAGAGATGTACAGAGAGAGACAAGAGCAAAGAATAAAACTTCTAGAAGCAAGAAGAGCTAAATGTGCCAGAGAGATCTAAGGAGACCTTAGAAAGTAATATTTCATTGTGGTTGTTATATCTTCTACAATGAAATATTACTTTCTAAGGTCTCCTTAGATCTCTCTGGCACATTTAGCTCTTCTTGCTTCTAGAAGTTTTATTCTTTGCTCTTGTCTCTCTCTGTACATCTCTCTTCCCTGAATATCTCATACACTCTTGTCTCTTCAAATATCATCTTTGTATGGATGAATCCCAGATTGTCATCTCTAGCTCTGCACCCTCTCCCAAGGCATAGCTCCACATTTTGAGTTATTCATTTAGTATCTCTACTTGGCTTTCCTGTTGGTTTCTCAAAGAACTTTATCAAAAGTTCAATTATCTTAACCACCCAACATGTTCCTATTTCCACTTTCACTCATGGTATAACAACCACAATTATTTGAAGTTGATACAACAAGCAAACAGAAAGGACATTGTCGGGGGGGAGGGGGGGAGGGAGAAGGGAGGGAGGTTTTGGTGATGGGAAGCAATAATCAGCTACAATGTATATCGACAAAATAAAATTTAAAAAAAAAAAAAAAAAAAAAAAAGAAAGTAATATTTCATGAATGTCAAGAGAGGAGACAGATTGCAATGAAGATGGGTTGTTGCATTCAGTGTAGAAACCTTATCATTCTGCAAGTTAAGGTGTGGTCCTAGCACCAGTTAGTTGGGCAAGTAAGTGTGTGTACAGGGGTGTTTACAGGCATGTGTACATGTGTGGAAGACTGGAGGGCAGGGATGGAAGGGAAAAGATAATGATTAAAGAGATTTTCAACTCTGTTAGTTTGTTTCTATTGCTTGTACCAAAAGTACCTGAAAATGGGTAATTTATAAGAAAACAAAATTTATTGCTTAGAGTTTCAGAGGCTGGGAAATCCAAAGTCCAGAGGAAACATCTGGTGAGGGTCTTCCTTGGTGGTGGCTTCAGCTACACAGGGTATCACACTGTGAGATGGTGGAAGCAGAGAGAGTGGTCCTCATGTGCTCTCCTTTTAAAGCCCTCAGAACCACGCCCATGACCACCATTATACCACCACATCAAATGGATTAACCCATTCACTCTGGCTTGGTCCCCACAACCTAATCACCTCTTCAAGGCCCCACCTTTCAATTACCGTAATAGGATTTCCCACCTTCATAATTACAATGGGGATTAAGTTTTGTGGGGATATTCAATCCAGGGCATCAACTATAAAGTATAATCTGCGATAAAAGCTTGTAGCCAAACTACTGACAACTTATCAGGGAAAACTCCTGTGATACAACTATACTTTGCTTTGATATTATTTTGACATGGCTAAATGAATAGAAATGAGAAAGTAGAACTTAGGTTCTTTGGTCTACTGAGGTAGTCCTCAAGTCTGAAATAGTAGAGGGCTGAAATTTTAATTCATATCTCTTATCTTTTAATACTCTGGCTTAGATGAGGACAGGATGAGGATTCTGAGTAAGTATAATAGGGCTCTTTGCATTCCCCAAATGAGGGATGACACAATATCTTCACACCCCGTGTGAATAAGTTATCCAGTCAATGTACTTAAAAGTTCTTACACCTTCTCATTCAATCCAAGACAATTCATCAAGTATTATCAAGCATCCAGTATGTGCCCAACACTGACACCGGGGCCAGGGATATGGTGTGTGCTAGTGAGCTAGCTCCTGCTCTCTGGGAGCCTATAGTCCAATGGGGAATGCGAGAAGTAAGGAGGCAGTTATTAAATATTGTAGCAAAGGCAAAAGTGGTTCACCAGGAGAGCTCATTAGACAGATGCTTAACCTACATGTGAATCTGGACAGGTTTCCTGAAGGACAGGTTTCCTGAAGTACGGGTATCATGTGAGCAGAGATCTTAAGGATAAGCAGGTTAGACAAAGATGGTAAAAGGAACAGTGTGTGCAACAGCTTGAAGCCCAGAGAGAGCTCATACTTTGTATTAGACATGCGGAAGACCTGAGTGCCCTGTGTGTGCAGGAACAGCACAGAGTAGATGGGTTGGATGGGAGTAAATTGTATTTTAAGATATGAGGCTGTTGATGTAAGCAGAACCAAGACCACAAAGGCTCTTTTACGCACACAAAAGGAGTTTACTTTTTTATATTAAGAGCATTGGGGAAGCACTGAACAGCTGCAAGCAGAGGCACAGCAGCATCAAATTGTACTTTAGAAAGATTATTGTGGTTGCTGTATGGAGAATTGTTTGGGGAGTGGGGGGTGAGGGTGGCTGAACTAAAGGCAAAGAGACTAATTAAAAGACTATTCCAGAAATGCAGGTGAGAGAGGAATTAGGAACATGGCTGATGGGCTGGAGAGATTTGTATGGATGAGAGAGCTGCAGAGGTGATGAAATCTATAGACACTGGGATCAGATTAACCATGAGGTCTGTAGGAAGTGGGAAAGAGTCCAAGATGATTTTCAAATTTCAAAAAAATAATTACGATTTCTAGTTGAAAGTTAAGAGGTTGCTTGCAAAGCTAATTACAATATAAAGGACTAACAAAGTGATGAATATAGTCTTGACACCTGAAGGAAACAAGGCATGTACATCACAAGTTGGAATTTGCTAGTGTTGGTAACTTAATCGTGTCCGTCTTCACCTTTGGAACAACCAGTCATTCTCAAGCAACAGGGTAGAAGAGGATTGAATATAAGCAGCATGTGTGCATCTGTTCATGACCATTTCAAATCAAATGGTTTTGCTGAGTGCTTCCCACCTCCACCTGTATCAGAATGGCGAATTCTCCAAGTAGGCATCTATTCCAGCACACGCCAAGGACGAGGATCTGCAGCTGCCATACGCAACGTTAGCAAGTACATTCAGCCAGTTCTCAGCACCTCACTGCCACCACTGAGACCAAAGCCACCATCTTCCCCTTCCTGACTACTGAAATAAGTCATCTCTCAGCTTCTGCTCTTGCCTCCCTATATTCTGTTCTATAGAAAGAAAAACAAAAGTGAATATTTTAAAACACTGGTCAAATCATGTGACGCCTCTGCTCATAGCCTTTCAATAGCTCTCATTTTCTAAGAGTAAAAAACAAAAACCCATTTAAAATGGGGTATGATTCTTAGTGGGTAGATCAACTGAAAAATAAAATGAAATAAAATGGGATATGAGTCTTTTCTGATAACTGATCACATCTTTCACTATAAGCTCCTTACTCGCCCATACCAGCCACACCGGTCTCTTCATTGTTCCTTGATCATACTAGGCACACTCCTACCTCAGGGCCCTTGCACCTGTGCCTCCCTCTTTCCAGACCTTAGTAAACCCAGAAGCTACCTTACCAATAATGATATTCTTCCACTCCTAATTCTTCCTCACCTCTTCCAAATCCTTTTATACTTCTTAGCAATTACTACTATCACATAGACTATGTATTTTCTTTATCTAGTTTTTCCCATTTGACTCTAAATGCCCTCAGGCTGAATTTTTGTCAGATTCATTTACAATTCCCAGCACTGAGAACAGACTTGACACATAGCAGGTGCCTGATAATAAGTTGATGAATGTTGCTGAAATATCTACTCGAAGCAACAGACACTCACCTTCACAAGCACACATGGTTTTCCCCTTGATTAACATAAATAGGTGTAATACATCTCCCTTAAATACTTTGTATTGAAATGTAAATAGACAGAGAAAAAAATTCCAGATTTCCTCCAGGAGAGAACACTATGAAATTGTTTTCATAACTTGCTTATGAAGAACCTCAAAATGTAACAAGGACTACAATTGAAAAAAAGTTTGAGTGATAACAAAACATCATTAATCTTCTTCCAAAGCAGTGGGTCCTGAACTGGAGCTCTCTTGACATTTTTTGAGTGCTTGATGAGATGGATTTGGGCCTGTATATTTGAATTTAAACGGGGTGGGGTTGAATTGCTCTGCCTCACTGAGAAATGTGAGATTTGAAGTGTCAACCCTCCTCCAGTTTTCTCCCTCTTCCGTGACCATGGTTCTGTGGGTGAAAAGCAATGGAAGTGAAGAAATTAGAACCAAAGAATGCACACTCCTTGAGAAACGATAATAGTGACTTACTGGGCGCCTCCTCTGTTCAAACTACGGTGGCAGAGTCCTCATATATATTGTCCTGTTTAATTTTCACAAGGACTCTGTGGAGGTGTATATTATCTGTGCTTAGCAGATTGGGATATTGAGAGAGGATGAATACACTTTTGGTTCTGCACAAAATTTGTTGGCGCTGGAATCGAATCTAATCTGACTACTGCAACACCTCTTTCTCCATGAAACTGCTTATTCATTCTTTAAGCCTCTCTTTCCTTCTTGCCACAACGTAGAAGACATTTTTCCTTAGAAATAATTTTACAAATGGTAATTTGGTCTCCAGGTAAGTTCATTAAAACCCTTTGTAAGGCATCACACAGCTGAAAGAGCATGATTGTTTCTATGGAAATAGGAGCTGGGAGTGCTAAATTGCCTGCTTAACAAATGAATTTTGGGGATATAATCTGTTTCCCTCTTCTTAGAGGAGATAAATAGGTGGCACTGTTCAATTCCTCCATCTCATTCTGTGTTTCGTCTTTCCAGACAGTATTTAGTGGTGCCGTGGTTTCTTCCCACCACTGAAGTACAAAAGCTACATGGTTACCCACTGCACAAAGTAAACGATAAGCCCCAGAGCCAATTTCTCATCTCAGACACTGCCGCATTCAATATGCATCCTGCAAGCTCCAAATATGACAAGAAACACAGCAGCCAAAACAAACTAATTTTTATAAAGTAAGCCTGGAAGTATGTTTTGCTGAAGCTATCACCCTTGTCTGTGAGGATCATGGGAAGAAGCAGTGAGGGGGGAATGTCTTGCACTCCATGCACTAGCATTGCTCTGTCTCACACAGAACCTGGTCAGGCATGATCGAGTCACATGGCCTCCTCTTTCTCTCTTTGTCACTTCCTAAGAGGGAGGTTTTTAAGATGCTGAGAACTCTTCCTAGCCAATTCAGAATAGGGTTGTCTGTAGCAATGCTATTCAAAGTACAGCATCTGCAGTACATGGGAGCATGTTGGGAATGCATATTCTCAGGCCTGCTCCAGATCCCCTGAGTCAGAATCTCTGGGTGGGTGCAGTGATCTGTGATTTACAAGCTTTCTGGGTGATTGCAATGCATGGGGTTCAAGTCTCTGGAGCATTGATTAATAGAGAATTATTTTGGGGTAAATCATTTAAAATCTCTGTCTTTCATCAGTAAAATAAAGGAGTTAAACCAACTTCTTCCTGAATTGTTTCTTAACCCAACATTAGAGCAGCCTGTGGTTACCTCATACTTCTATAAATGTCCCCACATTATGAAAGATTTGGTTATCATGACCTGATTTATCTCACCTCTTCTAACTAGTGTAATGATAACACCACCAACAAAAACAATAATATCTGTGTGCCTCCTGTGTTTGTATACTTTTTCCTTAGTTTGATGTACATTTGACGTAATGACGTCCTCCAGTAGTAATTATCTTCATTTCAGTGCTGAGAAAACTTACAAATGTTACATAACTTCCTCAAGGTCACAAAGAAAGTAAATGACAGTGCCAGGGTTTCAATTCAGGTCTGTTTTCAAATTCCATGCTCCTTTCTCTCTGCCAAGGTCTATCTTCCCAGAACTGGTACCTTTCATCAATGAAAGGAAAAACACAAAACCACTATAGTCCACAAGGTGGAGCTAGGCAGATCTCATTTCTATGGGCAGTGTGTTTCCTTCAGGTATATAAAGCAATTACTTTGAATACATTTAACACATGTATTGATTTCATATAAAAGCCACTTTACCTAAAAGTGATCAATAAACAACAAGGCTTGTAGTTGTACTAAACTGCTGATTTATTGACAACTCTGAGATGTTTTGTCCCTGTTGAAAAGACTCAGAAAATGGAAACTGGAGAGAACTTTGGAAAGCTTTTAGCTTAAACAGGTCATTGTAGGCAAAAGGAAATTTAGAATCACAACGATGGAGTGATTTTTCCAAGGTCACATAGCTGGTTAGAGGCAAGAACGTTATCAGAATGTTCACATTCTGAGCTGGTGCTATGCTGATGTTATTTCATTAAATCAAGCTAGATATTCCTTTTTCAGGAGCAGCCACATATCCATACATCTAACTGCAAGGGAGACATATAAGGAAGACATAGTACAACAAGGTCTTACATGATAAACAAGGATTATTCAAGCTAATAAAGTTGGGATGAGAATTCTGAGCAGAAGCAAGAGCGTAAGCAAAGGTATGGGGTTCAGGAACTGCATGGTGCATTTGGGGAACTATTAGAAATTCCTTGCCACAAGGGGAAAAAGTGAGTGACTGTGAGATGATGGATATGTTAATTTGTTCTGCTATAGTAACCATTTTACTATATATATTTGTTATATAACATCATGCTGTATACCTTAAATATAAAATGGATTGTTTTATACTCCAACAACAAACTAACAGAAAAAGAAATCAAGAAAGCAAGCCAATTTACAATAGCAACCAAAAACATAAAACACCTAGGAATAACTTTAACCAAGGAGGCAAGAGATCTCTACAATGAGAACTACAAATCACTACTGAAAGAAAAAAAGAAAAAAGAAGATGACACAAAGAGATGGAAAGATATTCTATGTTCATGGGTTGGAAGAATTAACATTGTGAAAATGTCCATACTACCCAAAGCAATCTACAGATTCAGTGCAATCCCCATCAAAATAACCAATGACATTTTTCACAGAAATAGAAAAAATAATACTAACATTCATATGGAACAACAATAGACCCCAAATAGCCAAAGCAACCCTAAGCAATAAATAAATAAATAAATAAAGCCAGAGGTATTACACTACATGACTTCAAATTATACTATGAAGATATAGTAATCAAAGCAGCATGGTACTGGCATTAAAATAGACACTCTGACCAATGGAACAGAATAGAGAACCTGGAAATCAACCCATGTACTTATAGCCAACTGATCTTCGACAAAGGCACCAAGAACATACATTGGAGAAAGGACTGCCTCTTCAATAAGTGGAGCTGGGAAAACTGGACATCCACGTGTAGAAAAATGAAACTAGACCGGTACCTCTTGCTATATACCAAAATCAGCTCAAAATGGATTAAAGACTTAAATATAAGATCTGAAACGATAAAACTCCTAGATGAAAACATAGGGGAAACACTTCAGGACATAGGACTGGGCAAAGACTTTATTAATAAGACCTCAAAAGCCCAGGCAACAAAAGAAAAAATAAACAAATGAGATTAAATGAAAATGAGATTATATAAAAAGCTTCCACACAGCAAAGGAAGCATCAACAGAGTGAAAAGATAACCTACAGAAAGGGAGAAAATATTTGAAAACTATACATCTGCCAAGAGATTAACCTCTAGAATATCAAAGAATTCCAACAACTTAACAATAAAAATTCCAATTAAAAAAAGGTCAAAGTTGCTGAATAGACATTCCTAAAAGGAAGACATGCAAATGATGAACAGGTACATGAAAAAATGTTCAACATCACTAATCATCAAGGAAATGCAAATCAAAACCACATTGAGATATCACCTCACTCCAGTTAGATTGACTATTATCAAAAAGACAGAGAATAACAAATGCTGGTAAGGATGGGAGAAAGGGGAACTCTTCTACACTGTTGGTAGGACTGTAAATTAGTGCAGCCATTATGGAAAATGGTATGGAGGTTCCTAAAACAGCTACAGAGAGAACTACCATACCATCCAGCAATTCTACTACTGGGCATATACCTGAAGGAATGGAAATTATCATGTCAAAGGGATACCTGCACTCCCATGTTCATCACAGCTCTGTTCACAATAGCCAAGATATAGAACCAACCTAAATGTCCATCAACAGATGATTGGATAAAGAAAATACGGTATATATACATGATGGACTACTACCCAGCCATAAAAATGAATAAATTCTGCCATCGTGCTGTATGGATGAACTTAGAGAAAATTATGTTAAGTGAAATAACCCAGACACAGGAAGAGAAATGCTGCATGTCCTCACTCATAAGTGGGAGATAAAAAAGTCAATAGGAAGAAAGAACAAAAGAAAGAAAGAAAACAATCACAATAATATGTTGGACTTGCAGGAGAGAACAGAACTGTGATTACTAGAGGTGGGAAAAAGGAGAAAGAGGGGGGGTCAGTGAGAAATTGGTTAATGGACACAAAGATCGATTACATTTTGTAATGGAAAATCTACTGATTATGGATTTGATTATCATACATTGTACCCAACTATTGGTATTCAATTCTGTACCCTACAAATATGTATAATCAATTATGCTTTAATAACCAACAAATAAATAAATAGGAAAGTTTATAGTCCTCAACATGAGGAAGTATGAATCAGAAAGTGCTTAGAAATGAGGTTGGGGACATATGGAAGGGACTGGACATGCAAGGCTAAATATGTCATTCTGAGGCATTTCAAATGTACAAGGAGTTACTAAGGAATTTATGCAGGAGAATGACATGATTAGATTTGTGTCTTAACTCTCTGTGGCTACAGTATGGACTTATAGGGTGAGGAAAGGGTAAGTCACACCATCGTGATTAAAGACAGTGAGACGGGTTAGACACAATATTCCAGGCAACAAAAGGTAAAGTCTGTGCAAGATATTTTTGAAGTAAAATGACCAGGACTCAATGCTTGATTAACTGAGAAAGAAGAGGGTATAAGGGAAACTCCCAAATTTCTAGCTTAAGTAACTGATGGATGGTGATCAGATAGAAAGAACAGGAGAAATACATTTGGCCGCGTGAAAATGACAGAGCATTGAGTTTACTGCATCCGCCGTCATCACTGTCAAGATATCCTGGAGACACAGTCTACACAGAGGTATGGTCCAAACCATGCTTATGTGTGAGACTGCCCGAGACAAGAGGGTAGCATAGTCAAGGTCAGAGTCTTGGAGAAGATTACACAAGAGGAGGAGCCTACAATAGTTGCTATGGAGAGACAGCAGAGAGGTTGGAAGGGAAACTTTTTCCCTCTTGGAAAACTTGTGTCAAAAAGGAAAAAAAAAAAAAAAAAAGAAGAAAAAAAAAAAAAAAAAAACCCCACAGTGAGTGATAATTAGTTTCAAATGCATAGAGTCTGGTTAAAGTGAAAAAACTAATTTCATGTTTGCAATATGGGTGTCACTGGTCCAGAAGAGCAGTGAAGATGGAAATTTAATAGCAGGGGGATATTGGATGCAGTATCGGAATCAGGTGTGTTTATGTTTTAAGGGATTAAAAAATATTAAAAGATGCAGGAATGGAATGGGTTAAGCATAACATATAAAGCTACTGAAGAGCGAGAGAGAGGAACAAGGGAAAGTGGAGAGAGAGGAGACAACTGAGGGGACATCCCCAAAGTGGAGGGATCGCAAGGTGTTATTTGGCTCTGACTTAGAGACATTTTGTTAACTCATGCTAATAACAAGAGTACAGACTTTTTGCAGTAAACGTGATACTATCATGGGAGTTAATTCTGTACTACAGCTGGAGGTTCCTTATAAAACACCAGGGTTTCCCAGATTATAGTACCCACTACAGATCAGATGTCTGGAAAGACATAATGAGTTACTCCTGACACCCAGATGGTCACATGGACTGGCTCAGGGCACAGGCAGAGCTGGGCACGTGCTTCCTCTGATTTGGCAAACAAGTTACATCTCTCTCAAATAACTGGGAGAATCTGCTCTTTGACAGTATGGTCATGATACAGATATAGCTAACCAGTCATCTTTGGGCCCTTTGCACTTTTTCCCATTTATTAAAGTGTTTTCTAGATAAATATCAAAGGGCCTAATTATAGAAGGCTTTACTTGTTCAACTCTAACTAATTAATATATAGGTGGATAAGAGAATTTATATTTAATATTTATTAGATAAACTTCCTTAAAATATAGTATGTGTATATCTACCCATCTATCTATCTGGGTCCCAAATATGCTGAACAGTGGGACAAGTCTGATGAATTTCACGATGAATATGGTTTGGCACAACCTTATTTGAAGATGGAGTGATCAAATTTGAGGGAGTTGGTATCCAGCATTCTTGCATGGTTTAAATACAATGACCCTGGATATACTGAAAGAGAAAGAACAGGTTCTCAGTTAGGTGCCTCAGATTCCTTCTTATTTCAACACAACAACATCCCTACCAGGGAGATGTCATTTAATTATTTTAAGTCCAAAACATATTATTTCCCCGATATTTTAATTTTTCTGAAATTTTCATGCACCTTCTGGTAGTGCAGTTACATTAACAGGATGGCAATTAACAGAGAGCTTTAGCATGGAGGAGACTGTGGCACAGAGAGGTTATGTATCTCGCCCAGGAACACAAACCGGAATTAGGACAGCCAGGATTTAAACTCAGGTCTATGTGATTTGAAGGCTGGTCAAGAGCAAATCTCTATTTATCATTTATTCTGTTGATGCAGGTGTTATTCTAGGACCTGGTGTAGAGCAGCAGATAAGACAGAGAGCTGCCTTCAAGATGCTTGCACTCCAGCAGAGGAGATGGATACTAAACAAGTAAAGTGGATAAGAGAAATTCAGATGCTCCATAAATGTCACCAAGTAATAAAATAAAATAGAGTAAAGTGATAGAGACAGATTGGGGAGTTGCTTGCCGGCCTCTTCTAGGAGGTAACATTTGCACTTCTTTTAACACTTGTAAAATACACCATGAGAAGGAAGAAGAGCAGCTGCAAAGTCCCCAAGATAGGAACATACTTGCTCTTGACCAACTATCAATCAGACACTGCCACTCGCCATTCTAAACACCAAGAGTCTCCCGTCTAGGGCCCATAATCTACTGGGGGGAACAGATGCATCGGATGATATACGATGCCAATGTATACCAAGAGTTATGACGGAGGTGTGTTCAAGCTTCTACAGAAGCATGGAAGAATGGAGATTTGCCGTGAGGAGAATAGTTGTATTGGTGGTGTTGAGCTGGGTCTTGAAAGGGAAGGAGGATTTTGCCTGGGACATAGAGCAGGGAGTGGGTGGGTATGTGCTGTGCTGGGACAGAAGAGCACGTGAATGGCATGGAAGTCTGAGGGAGCAGGGCATATTCAGGCATATTGTCATCATGGTTGAGCTAATTTAAGGTTCAGAACAGGGAGCAGCAGGGGATGTTCTCAACAAGATGTAGCACCTGGAAATGATTTAGCTCGTCATAGCCTTGCAACAAATCCTTATCTCTGTTTGTAAGGACAATGTCACTGAAAATACTCTGAGTGCATTTCCTGGCAGTGCTTGGTTGGTTTTCCAAGCTCCCTTATAAATAAGGTGGAAGGTACACTATTTAAGTCGGTGGTTCTCAGCCCTGCATGCTCATCAGCATCACTAGTGGAATTTATAATAATCATAAATAAAAATTAAAAATTTACAAAACACCCGCAAACACTTAAAATCAGAAGGTCTGGGAGTGGAGTTTGGACATGGGTGGTTTTCAAAACTCTCTAGGCAAAACTAATGGGCAGCAAGTGATGAGAGTCACTCTTTCCAGAAGACTTAGCAGCAAAACCGTTCTTCCAAAGGCCTGGGCCACCTCATGTGTAGCAGAACCTGGACGGGAAGATGTCATCCGTGAAAGGAGAAGGAACTGGAAAGGACTGACCTGAGGACCGACAGCATTTATGTCACAGAGTTTTGAGAAAGTCATTTTGAAAGTAAAGCAAGTAAAAGAAAAGTAACTGTTATACAACCAGGCTCTGAAGTCTACTGGAGAGATTTGAACTTCACAGTGCCCCGAGCACTCCTCAGTAATTATCTCAGAAGAAAACAGTGGTGCCACCGGGAGGCCCTGATTTTTGAACAGTCCCAAGTGACAGAAAATAAGAAGCAATCTGACTAGGAAACCAATTGTGAGTCATGCCTGACTTTCTCTTCCGTAATGACACCTGAAGCACGCTTGTTTGTTCTGTTAACCTTAGTTAAACAAAGTTACCCTCTAAGACACAGGGGGTTTGCCAGAGAACAGTTAGTATAATTGGAGCTCATCTGTTTTTGTTCCTAATGAGTCTCCCATTTCATAACCTGATCCTAGTTTGAAATAAAATGTCCCTCCTGTCTGGGATGATTAAAAACCTGTTTAAGCATACAATATACGGTAGCTGCCAAAATGCGGCCATGCAGCTCAGAACTGAAGCCTGCAGGCAGGATTAGAATAGAGAAAATGTGTTGATTGCTCTAGCTCAAATTTTAAAAAAAGAAAAAAAAAATCACATCCAATTATCTGAGTTATATTTTGTTAAAGAATCCACCTTAGAACTACATTCACTTCTCAGGGTTTGCTACCAAACTCTCACCCCGCCCAGCCTTTTCACACTCCCCTCTCTTTTTTGTTTTCTAGTTGATTTTTCATTTGGAGAGTATGACAAATAATTTTAGGAGTCTATTAAGTCTCACCAGTGTTTCCGGCTGAAATTAGGCTGTCTATCATGCTTGCAGAAGAGCTGCTCTGTGCCATAAAATCTTGGTTAAAAATAAAACTATTTACTAAATTAGTAATACTTAAGGGTTAGGATAAATTTGACTTCATCTTGCAGCTATGAGACTATTCCTTTGAGGAAATTGTAAGGTGCTAATCATCGGGTGTTTCATTAGGAGACACATTTAAATGATTTAATTCTCCTAGCACATTTGTTCTCAGACTCCCACATCCCTTTTTCCCTCCCCCGAATATCAGAATCTCAGGATTTCTGCATCTGCCTTGTACATTTTGCAAACTAGCTATTGCACTGGAAAAAAAAACTTTTGCAAATAGTAAAGGAGCAGGTATTTCCTGGATGATAATGTGTGAGCTAATATGCTCATTGATCTGTGGTTCTTAGTCACTTGAAAAGCTGAGCAACACTACGGAACTTATCAGAAAAGACAAATACACACACACTATTAAACACATCATAATTACAAACGTAAGGCGTGGGCTCCATGATGTGTATACACAACATTTGCCTCGGTGAATGGCACATGGTTGGTACTCAATAAATATTTATGCCAGAAGTGAATGAATAAATGAGTGAATGAAATATGATGGGTTTGGATGGCCTTGACGGTAATTTCAATAAACTCTCGGCTTAGAGTCTCCACCATGAATGAAAATAGTTATGAAACTGAATTCTCCTGATCTTCTGTCCCTGGAGACATCCTTTCCTTTTCTTCTTCACACAGTTTAAATCTAGACAGGGCCAACATGTTTCATGTGGCGAATTACAATCACTTCCAGCCTCTCTCATAGAGGTTACTCAGATTTCCCTGATGGAATATTTGGTTGTTCCTAAACTCTTTTATAATGCATATAATTACCATCTCGTGGTTTTTCTTCCATATACGGTATTTACTCCAATGCATTTTATTATAGCTTCATTCTCAGAAGACATCACTTTCCCCCTCTATTTCCAAGTTCCTGGGGTATCTTAGTTCACGTCCTGCCAAAGGCAGCTGGAGAACATTGGCTCGGGGCACTCTCTGCTGCAGGACAGGGCTGACCCCGCTGAGCTTCTCCAGACACATGCTCTGAAAGATGCTCACACAGGGCCTATTTTAGGAAAAAATCCTGTCCCACTTTACTATCTTAACTGTGTCTATGTACTTTATTTATTTGTTTGTTTGTTTGTTTATGTATTTATTTTTAGTGGCTGGCCAGTACGGGGATCCAAACCAGTGACCTTGGTGTCCTAAGGCTGTGCTTTAACCAGCTGAGCTAACTGGCCAGCCTCTCTATGCAGTTTTAAAAGTTTTATTTACCTACTGTCTTAGTCAATTAAAGCTACCATAATAAAATATCACACACTGGGTAGTTTATACAACAGACCTTATTTTTCACAGTTCTAGAGGCTGGGAAGTCCAAGATCAAGGTGCTAACTAATTTGGTTCCAGGTTGAGGGCTCTCTTTCTAGCTTGCCTATCACCACCTTCTCCCTGTGTCTTCACAAGAATCCCATTATGACAGCCCCTCCCTCATGACTTAATCTAATCCTAGTTGCCTTCCAAAAGCCTCATCTCCAAATATCATCCCAGTAGGGGTTAGGGCTTCAACATATACATTTGGGGGGATATAAACATTCAGTCTATAATACCTAGTGGCTGGGGAGAGGGGCAGTGTTGTAAAGAGGCGGAGACAGGAATTCCATTGAAAGCCTAGTGTACACCAGATACATTTTAAATGTGGTTTGTTAAATTATAACGACATTACGCAGTAGCCCTGTGGACTTCCATTTATATGGACTTCCATTTTAGAAATGAGGATTCAGGTTCAGAGAAGTTAAGTAACTTGTGCATGGTCATGTAGATGGAAAAAAATGACCTGGGGACCCCAACCTAAATCTTTTCGACATCCAAACTCCTCTAAGTACTCTCAGGTAGCTGGAAACATTGGTCTGAGCTCAGCTGTGTCTGAGGAATAACACCAACATCTAGCTCCCCACTCTCCGGCCCATTACAAAGACTCAGCAAGACCTGATATAGGGCCACCTCTCTCTCTATCTTTAAATACCTCCACAGGGGATTCTGACTCATGACCCCTTTGGGAACCTCTGCACTGTTCCTCACTGCCTTCAAGATAGTTAATACCAAGGTTGCCTTTCAATTGCAACAGTGATCTTTCATGTCCTAAGACAGACATGATTTTGGGGCTCATCCCTGGCTCCCTGGGAAGTCACAGGCACTTGACTTTGTCTGGGAGGGGTAACTATAGTCACATACTTACTGTTTCTCAGACATGTCCTTGTCACTTATTAACTACACAGGGTCTTGAAGAAATTAGAAGCCATGCGGGACAGAGACATCACTATCACCAATAGCAATAAAAAAACACCAGGAGTTTTCTTTGATTTGTTGTTACAGGAATACGTCCATACTGCTCCTACACCTGTCCCACCCCCTGTTCACTGAAAGAATACAGGATGTGACTATAAAGTGATGCATCTGATTTTAAAATTGCAAATGAAAAAGAAATTATACATCTAAACAAAATATGGTGCCTTTCCAAGAACTCCCTTGGGGAGCCACACACTTAGTCTAATGATACTACTGAGGCGCAGAATACCTTTTTGAATTCCCCATGGGAAGTACCTGCAGAGTTTGTGGTGTGTCCTTTAGAACATTCACTGCCAGAAAATCCCTGACCTTTACAGGATGGATTTGATTTTAGGAAACAGCAAAATTTCATTTGAAGACAAGTTTTGCAATCGAGTTAAGTGATCACACCAGAGAATTCTGCTTTGGGAGTGGAACTGGGAAAGATCATATACTAATAAGAATGCCTTCATGACCAGGCATGTAAAACTTGTTTTGCAACCAATTACAACATTTAGTGTGTAGATTAAGGTGAAAATTTTGAAACAATATATATTTGAAAGCTTAAGGAATGATTTTTGTTTGTTTTATCTTTTCAAGGCTATCTTTGCACACTTGAATTTTTATTTAAAAATTAGACCAATTTCTGGTTGATATTAATTTATTCTACCAGTTCAAGGGTGCATAAAACCAAATCGTTTTAAAATGAGTTTACGTTGAGTCATCCTGTCCTGAGATCTACCTTTTAGGAAACAGCCTGCACATATATCTCACTCATTCTATTAAATGTCTCTAGATTAAATCAGTAGCAACAAGATATGCATATCGAGGAAATGATTGGGCAAAAGATGAATAATAATTTTGATTATAATTAGGACCAGCAAGAGAGGGTGAATAATGTATAGCCACTTAAAAAATGAAAATAATTGGCTTCTTTGCTTTCTTGTGAAATACACCAACCCAGCATCATGGCTCTTCCTCATTAACTTTAGAAGTGCTGTTTCTATTCACTTCCTGGTTGCAGTGCAGGAGATCTGCTTGTACTCTGTGCAACTGACTCAAGACTTCATACAATTCTTGTTTCTGTAACGCCTTCTGATCTTTGAGTCATAAGGGTAACCATTCTCAAGTTGTAATTGCTCTGAAAGTGTTTTAAGGGTCTAGCATCCTTGGACAATGCTATTATTTCCATCTGTACTTTTCCATTTCTTGTGAATGGTATTATTTCCAGCTAACTTTGGAAAAAATAGCACTTATCATCACAACAGCTTTGCATACTTACATTGCACCTGCTTCTGCACTATAAGTGATTATTTATAATTTAGATTTACAGAAAATGTTCACGGTTACCAGATCTCTGGGCACATATGTGCCGACTGAGTGCTTTTATTTCTCAGTTTCCCAGTCTAAAAATACATTTACGATAAAAAGCTTATCCTCACTTTGTCTCCAAATCAACAAAAATTAAGCTTCTTTGATGTCAGATGGATAGATAATTCTCCCTACTTTGGCCTTAAAGAAGAATAACCAATCCCATTCAAATTCTGTTTTCTAAGTGCCTTTGAGAAAGTCCCTTACTTTCACATTATTCCCAGTTTCAATAGACGCCTCTTTGGACATACTTAATGCTTCTCTTTATTTCTTTTGGAATATAATTTCATCACTTAACTTCTGTGGTATAATTGAGACAAGCTGGATTAATTGTCTCCTAACTAGTTTATCATGAAAGAAGCTCAAACTGGTTTCAAAATAGTTTTGATGTTTGGAGTCTTTCAGAAAGACAGAGAGAAAGAAAAACAGAAGTGTGATAAGAATATGCCAAGCTAATTTGCAAGGAAAGCAACTGTATCACAACTGAACAAAGGTGTCCAATCATATTCTTCCTGTACATAACTCCATCACTTCAGTAGGATATGAGCTCAAAGAGGGCAGGGGCCAAGCCTGTGGCTCTTGGTGTGCCCAACACCCATCACTGTGCTTGGCATATAGCAGGTGTTCAATAAACATCTGTTGAATGTAATTTAGTCTAGGCTCTTCTAGGGTGAAAAAGTGGTTTGGAGTTCAAGGTAAGGAATATAACCACTAGACTCTCCAAATGCATATATACTTTGTATGTTAATTGTTCTATGTATTAGAAAATGTTCAACCAGGGCCTGGAGAATCAGATTAGGTTTATAAGTTAGGGGTTTGTGTACTATGTAGGAAGTAGGACTAAATTATGTCTAAGCAATCTTCCAAATTAAAAATGTATCCATCTTTGCAAACAGGTCTGTAATGTATTCCTCAAGGTCTTGGTAACAGGATAATGACCAGTCTGACACATGCCATGATGTTAATAGACAATGACAGGTTAATATGCTAGCACTCATAGGTAACACATTTACCTTGGAGCAGAATGCCTTATTTCAAAGGTATGACTCATTTCAATCCTGGGAATTACAGTGATTGGGGATAGAATATCATGGCCAAGGGCAAGGGGGACAGAGGAAACTTCTCACTGGGGATCTCAGAATGAACTGAGATAAGCAAGAATCAAATGCTTGCAGTCTTTAATAAGTTCAGGGTAGGAAAGTAAAGTCCAGGTAATTCTGGGCTAGAACCAACAGGCAAGGGGTCTAAACAGAGGAGGCAGCCCAGGTGCAGCAGTGGAATCTGGATATGTGTGATATTTCTACATCAACATGGCTATGGAGAGACCAATCTGAGATGATATGAGAGATGCTGGCATCAATATTCAACCCTCAGAAAAAGAAGATTGTAGGAATTAGGTGAAGAGAACAGAGTTGATGATTGGAGGAAGACACACGATGAGACCACATAGGAGAAGGTGGTCTAAGGATGGATTTCTGGGAGACACCCAGGAACATTTTTGTATGATGGTGAGATGAGAAGGAGTCCATGAAGATTCAGAGAAAAAAAAAAGGGGGTATTGAGAAGAGCACACTACCATGGGAACCAGAGGCCAGGTAAAATGTTTTCGAGTTTGCTGACCACATAGTGAACACAGAAGGTCGTCTTAATGCTTATGAAGATACTCTAGGAAGAGTGAGATTCTCTGTAGTGGCCTACTAACCTCCAGATGCCAGGCATGGGCTTGAGCACCTCCTCCCGAGTCCCACATCGTAGAAGAGAAGAAGCCCTAAAAATGCCACCAGGCTTTCGGACTCAGGCTGAACTTGACGCATGAGGGCATCCCAGTTGTCTTGGCCCCACCTCACGGGAGCACACTTTTCTTCTACACCAGGCATGGCCCCTCTGGGCAGGACTTGTGTCAGGTAAATAGGAACACTGAATAAGCTACTGCAGTGAATGTCAGAGCCCATTCTTTGCCTGAAATTGGAATTCGGACTTAGAACCTAAACAAAAATACAGGGTGTTACTCAATGGCCAAAGCCTAGGGTTCCAGTGTTAAGACTTTCTTTTGGATCAGTTCTAGTATTTCTAGAATTCCCTGTAATAACTGGTATAGTAAAACCGTTAACTCCTTGAAACCATTTTCTTGTCAGCTTCCATGGTACTGCGCTCTTCTCAATATCTCTTTTATTCTTTGAATCTTCATGGACTCCTTCTCATCTCCCCATCTTATAAAAATGTTCCTGGGTGTCCCCAAGAAATCCATCCTTAGACCTCCTTCTCATATGTGATCTCATCCGTGCGTCTTCCTGCAATCATCCGTTCTGTTCTGATGACATTTACATCCTTCCATCTGGTCCTTTGGATGTTTAAAATCATATGATTGCTTCTACCTTCTGGGTCTGACTATCTCACAGATACCTCAAATGCAACAGGATCAGGGCTTACAAGTATCTTTATATGCAAGACTTTCTTCTCTTATGGGGGCACCTCATTCCTCATGAAAATCATCTAAAAATTTAAGAGGTGTCTTGACTTCTCCTTTTCCTTCAAAGCCCATCACATCTATTCTGTCAAGTCCTGCTCACATTATCTCTACATTGTTTATTGAGTGAGTCTCGTCTCATCTATCTTCTCTATATATTGTACCACCTCCCTAAACCAGACCCTCGTTATATCTCTCCTGGATTATCTTGGCCTTGATTCTGCTCTTCTTGCCTAGTCCTCTCCTTAATCCAAATTGCAGCCAGGGTGGGTAAACTTTCTAAAATGTAAATATACCCCTACCACTGAAACACAGGAAAGCAATGATTAAAACTGATTAATACTTCCATATCACTTAAGGAATAACGTTTAAAATCACATGCCATTTGTTAGGGAAATGTAACTCAAGACCATAATGAGATATTACTTCACACCCATTAGGAAGGCTGATACCAAAAACTTGAAAACAACAACAACAACAACAACAACAAAAAAAACCAAGTGTTGGTGAGGATGTGGAGAAATTGTAATATTATGCATTGTTGGTGGGAATGTGAAGTGTTCCAGCTGTTGAGGAAAACAGCAAGGTAATTCCTCAAAAAGTTAAACATAGAATTACTGTATGATCATGCAATTATACTTTTATTTATAAACCTAAAAGAATTGAAAGCAGGGACACTAGCAGATATTTACACACCAATGTTCATACCAGCATTATTCACAGTAGCCAAAATGTGGAAACAACCCAAATGTTTATAAATGAATGAATGGATAAACACACATGGTATAATATACATATAATGGTTTCTTTAAGAAGTTTTATTGTTTCAGGGTGTATATTTAAATCCTTAATCCATTTTGAGTTGATTTTAGTATATGGTGAGAGGTATGGATCTAGTTTCATTCTCCTGCATATGGATATCCAGTTATCCCAGCACCATTTGCTGAAGAGGCAGTCCCTTCCCCAGTGAATAGGCTTGGTGCCTTTGTCGAAGATCAGATGGCAGTAAGTGTGTGGGTTGATTTCTGGATTCTCTATTCTATTCCATTGATCAGTGTGTCTGTTTTTATGCCAGTACCATACTGTTTTGTTTATTATAGCTTTGTAGTATAGCTTAAAGTCAGGTAGTGTTATGCCTCCAGCTTTATTTTTTAGGAAATAGGACTGGACACAGACTTCATGAATACGACCCCAAAAGCACAGGCAACCTAAGGAAAAATAAACAAATGGGATTATATCAAACTAAAAAGCTTCTGCACAGCAAAAGAAACAATTAACAGAGTTAAAAGACAACCAACAGAGTGGGAGAAAATATTTGCAAAATATACATCTGACAAAGGATTAATATCCAGAATATACAAGGAACTCAAACAACTTTACAAGAAAAAAACAAGCAACCCAATTAAAAAATGGGCAAAAGAGCTAAGTAGGCATTTCTCTAAGGAAGATATACAAATGGCCAACAGACATATGAAAAAATGCTCAACATCACTCAGCATCCGGGAAATGCAAATCAAAACCACACTGAGATACCATCTCACCCCAGTTAGGATGGCTAAAATCCAAAAGACTCTGAACGATAAATGCTGGTGCTTTTGCGGAGAAAAAGGAACTCTCATACATTGTTGGTGGGACTGCAAAATGGTGCAGCCTCTATGGAAAATGGTATGGAGGTTCCTCAAACAATTGCAGATAGATCTACCATACGACCCAGCTATCCCACTGTTGGGAATATAGCCAGAGGAATGGAAATCATCAAGTCGAAGGTATACCTGTTCCCCAATGTTCATCGCAGCACTCTTTACAATAGCCAAGAGTTGGAACCACCCCAAATGTCCATCATCAGATGAGTGGATATGGAAAATGTGGTATATCTACACAATGGAATACTACTCAGCTATAAAAACGAATGAAATACTGCCATTTGCAACAACATGGATGGACCTTGAGAGAATTATATTAAGTGAAACAAGTCAGGCACAGAAAGAGAAATACCACATGTTCTCACTTATTGGTGGGAGCTAAAAATTAATATATAAATTCACCCCCCCACACACACACAAAGCCGGGGGGGTGGGAAGAAGATATAACAACCACAATTACTTGAAGTTGATACGATAAGCAAACAGAAAGGACATTGTTGGGGGAGAGGAAGGGAGTGGGGGAGGGAGGGAGGTTTTGGTGATGGGGAACAATAATCAGCCACAATGTATATTGACAAAATAAAATTAAAAATAAATAAATTAATTAATTAAAAAAATATATATACGTATAATGGAATATTACGCAGCCTTAAAAAGGAATAAAATTCTGAAATATGTGACAACATGGATGAACCTTGAAAATATTATGCTAAGTGAAATAAGCCAGCCACAAAAAGACAAATGTTGTATGATTCTGTGTATTTCAGATAGCTACAGTAAGCAAATTCATAGAGAAAAAAGAATAGTTGTTATCAGGAACTGTGGAGAGGGGAAATGTGGAATCATTGTCTGCTGGGTGTAGAGTTTTAGTTTAAGATGATAAAAATATTCCGTAGATGGATTCTACTGATGGTTGTACAACATTGAGAATGTACATAATGCCACTGAACTGTATGATTAAAAATATCTAAAATGGTAAAATTTGTGTTATATATATTTTTACTAGAATAAAAAAAAATTAAATTAATTGCCACTTTCTTCTTTACACTCTGGGCTCCAACAGCTCTATGATCACACAGGCAACCTTCTTTTGCACCATACACCCCGTCTGTCCATGTGAGCCTGACACCTGACACCTGCTCCTTTTCTGCTCCCTCACAAACTGGATGAGAGGCTAAGCTTAAGTGACCAACAGTGCTCCATACATACTCTTTCTCTTAAATGAGCTGTATTGTAATTAACTAGTTTTGACACCTCATAAGATACAGAGCTTCTTGAAAGAAAGAACTAAGTTGCACATCCTGTATATTTTGAGCACAGCATCAGGCATGCAGGAGGCTTTCAGTACTGAGGGAATGAGCTCATGAGAAGCAGCTATTTTTTAAAAATATATAAAATACTAAGATTAGAAAGAATTTTAAAGTTTACCCAGTCTAAGGTAGCCAAAATGGTGCCTTCTGGAGGTCTAGTTTCCATTTAAAATTCAATAGCAACCATTTATTTTCTTTTTGCTATTGATTTTATCACTTAATGAAGTTATGGAAGAGTCAGATCTGAATCACATAATTCATCATGTCCATGTTTTCCAAACTTTAATAAGTCTTATACCATCTTTACAGCATTTGTTCTACCCATGGATTATTTGTCCTAACATTCAAATAAATTCATCTTTATCCTAAGTAGTATTGCCAATTAAATCACAGTTTAAACAATAGAAATCCATTTTTTCACTCTTCTGGAAGCTAAAGTCCAAGGTTAGGGTATAAGTAGGGTTGGATTCTTCTGAGGTCTATAATTTTGGCTTGTGGATGGTGATCTTTTCTCTGTGTCTGCACATGGTCTTCTCTCCGTGTGTCTGTGTCCAAATATTGTTTCTTATAAGGACTCCAGTCATATTGGATTAAGACCCATCCTAATGATCTGATTTTAACTTAATCATCTATTTAAAGACTCTGTCTCAAAAAGTAGTCACATTCTAAGGTATTGGGAGTTAGAACTTCAACAAATGAATTCTGGGGGAGTAGAATTCAGCCTATAACACTGGTCAAATAAATTTGAGCCAGTCACTTGACTTCTCTGAGGCTTTGTCTATAAAATAGGGGATAATATCTACCATATAATTTTGTTCAACTTAAATACAACAACACACATTAGGTCACTGGTATATATAAGACAATCCTTACAGTTTTTTTCCAGCACAATCTTCTTGATTTACTAGAATCATTGCCCATTAATTTTTTTAAATATTAATTTTTGTGAAGACTGTATCACCAGTTGTATATCCCATACTTATATTTACTACTATATAATAAAGGAAGTTAGAAGTTAAAAAGGAAAAGGAAAGAAGT
This sequence comes from Cynocephalus volans, assembly GCF_027409185.1. Lineage (NCBI taxonomy): Eukaryota > Metazoa > Chordata > Mammalia > Dermoptera > Cynocephalidae > Cynocephalus > Cynocephalus volans. Next base: position 18,182,477 of record NC_084468.1, read on the forward strand.
GGAGAAAGTCAGACTATATAACTTCTTGTTTATGATGATGACTGTCCTATGATTCTGAGCTTGGCATATTTATTTAAACTATTCTAAAGTTCAGAAATTGGTAGCAGAGAAGCAGATTTGGCTTTATGATGTGTGTTGTTTTCCTTAGAGTATTTTAAAAAATCAGAATAAAAAATGCCTTTAAGTAGAACACGCCTCTGTAGTTTTACACATATCCACTCTTATCCCTAGCACATGGTCACATCATACAGGTATAATGCTTATCTGGCTCTCTAAGGCTTTTGAGTAGGCAAATATTGAAGTTCACACCAAAGGCTCGGCTGTGCTGCTTCTGCTTTCTTGACTACTCTCAATAGAACAAATTTTCTATCATATTCTCTACAATAATTGAAGGGAATGCAAGTGCCTCTGGATTTTTGTCCTCTAGGAATGCTCGCATTCATCTAGTATCCTTCAGTTCCTCCTACAATCATCCAAGGCTGCTCCTCATGCCACCAATAAATATTAATTAACAAAGTAACAAATAGAGCAACGTGCCAAACGTTTTTATGAACACGTACACTATTGTAAACACAGACTGTCTGGGATGATACTCCTCTTCTGTCTGTAGATAGGCAAGCATCCTCTGCACTCCAGATTTTACCAAATTATTCTTGAACTATCCACCCACAAATATGATCTTCCGAGTGCACAGAGAAGTTTTTCTAGATGCTCGATAGTATCACCATCCTTCAAATAAGTGAGCTTACTTTTAAAAAAAGATTACTTCGGTTTCCAAGAAAATAAGGCACTTTTAATACTTCAATTGCATTATTTTTCTTTACCAAGATTATAAGATAAATGAAAACTACTATCACGACTCTCGCCACCAGATGGTTATGAAAAGATCAAGTGAATATAGTCAATTAAAAAAATAAATGAAATGATTTGTATGATTGAGTAGTGAAGTCAAAGAGGAACTGGGAGAAAGAGTTCCCAACTTATCTTCCTGAGTACTGAATTATGTGAGTCTTTCAAAAATGGGAATCACTGCAGAAACAACCTGCTCACACTTTTAAATATATTTAAGCTGCTTCAGTTATCTTCAATGGTCTTCCTATCTTCTCAGTCACTACATTTCCTTATGACACCTCCAACCATAAGAGAATGCAATATAACCTTATACTTCATAGAATCACATCATATGTGCACCTAGCCAAGGAGCATTCAACCTGTGCAAGCATCTCAGAAATAAACCCAAACCAACGTTTTACATTACAGAGCCCATCCAATCACTTCGTTGGATACTATTAAAAAGATCTGTTGATGCAAAGCCATATTATATTGGGGCATGGAAAGTTAATAGTTAAAGTATTTCCAAAAATATTTTGACTATTTTAACTATACATGGTGGTCCCTTTGCACTAATTTAGCATCCATTGGCAGATGAGACAAAAATCCATAGGAAGATAAACCTAGAATTAGATCATCTAAGCAAGAAAAGTTGATTTTTTTTGATGCATGAAAGAAATAGCACATAAACAATAATGCAATAAATAAAATTCCAAAAGTATTCCTTTAATCTCTACTGAAGGTATCCATAAATGAGTTCTAGAGTTTACTTTTCCCTTACAAATCACAAATTATTGGATCCAAATGATCCTGACCTTTATTTGATGTGTCTTATACTGTTATCCCATAATTTCCTTGTCCCTTAATTACTCCATAAAATGTGAATAAGAAAATGAATGTATCAGGAAAGACAATAAAGCAATCAAGACATTAACTAGTAACCATTATAAGTGTGTTCAAAGACCTAAAGGAAATCACGCTTACAGAAGTAAAGAAAGCTCTAATGACAATATCTCATCGAGTAGAGACTATCAATAAAGATATAGAAATTATATATTTTTTAGAACCATATGAAAATCCTTGAGTTGAAAAGTATAATAACCAAAATAAGAACTCACCACTAGAAAGTAAAAGGACAACTCACAGAAGGGGAGAAAATGTTTATAAATCATATATCTTATTAGGGACTTGTATCTAGAATAGAAAAAGAATTCCAATAATTCAATAATGAAAACATAAATAACTCAATTTAAAAATGGAGAAAGGATCTGAATAGACATTTCTTAGATAAAGACGTACAAATGACCAGCAAGCACATGAAAAGATGCTCAACGTCTTTAAGCCATTAAGGAAACTCAAATCGAGATCACAAAGGGAGAGCATTTCATACCCACCAGGATGGCTTTGATTTCAGAAAGGGCAGAGGGGAACAAGTTCTGGTGAGGATGTGGAAAAACCGGAACTCTCATCCACTGCTGGTGGAAAGCAGTCTGGCAATGTCTCGGTTAAACATAGGGTTAACCCGTGATCTAGCAAGTAAGTAATTTTATGTCATGGTTTCTGTTGTACAATTTTAATTCACTTACTTTACTAATAAAATTTAATTAATTTATTTTACTGATAAAGTTATACAATTTAATATGGTTTGAGATCAAGTAAATTAATGCCTTTTCACTTACAACATTTTTATCCAGTTCACTGAGTCTTTGAAAATCAATCTGTATTAGCCATCACTCTTATCAACCAGAATCCTCTCCTTAACAGGTTCTCTAGTTCAAGGTGATTCATGTTTACGAGGCTGACATGGGAGTCAGGAGACTCAGCGTTCCTTCCGAACCATCAGTGAAACACTGAATTATATTTAGTACTGTTTTATTGAGTCATTTTATTCTTGGGAATTTGACAAACCTTGAATAGTGTTTATAGCAGTCATTCTCTGACAACTCAAATATCTGATTAAGCCATCAGATAGTAGAGTTTACAGTAGGATTTTGACGGCCTACATTTTCATATGCATATATTTCCAAAGAAACTCTATGTGTTAATAACTTTTCTAAAGTCATAAAATACCCAGCAATAAATTTATTATTATCTGTACTAATTGGCTATACAGAGGCTGAGTAGAAATTTTTCCTTAATGGTCTCTTCAAAATTTCAACCTTACTTGCTGACATTTAGTGAATGTCAAGATACTTAATACTGGGCTGTACTGTCTGGTTTGTGCGATAAGATGCTATTGTTATTGACTTTTTATGCTGAAGAAAAAAAAATTCGACCTCAAATCTTAGAAAATATATTTTTGGATTGAGTAAGTATGTTATTTTCTTAAAAATGTACAATCCTTCATAGGATTTTTTTTCTTCAATTTTTTCCCCCCACAAATTGTAAAAGATAAAAAAGAAGTGCTAAACTTACTTCATGTAAAATATTTATTTGCTTAAATATGCAGAACTCATTGAACTACCTTAAAATACAATGAAGATGTGAGACAAGACCCAGTAGAACTTGCGAGGATATCTACAGGGGAAAACAAAAGAGCTTTTACTTTGGGTTAAGAATATGAACAACTTCCTAAGGAAAGGAAAGTATAAGAATTTAACATGTTAAAGTTATATAGTCATTACCATTTAAACTGCTCCCAATTGTCACAATTTATCATTTGTCATATAGGGTGTCTGACCCCCATACAGGTGAGCTGGGAATAGAGAAGAGAGGAGGTAGATCCATCTCGGGCACTTGCTCAGGTGGTCAGAGCTTAGGAGGTGAAGGATAACTGAGTAGGTGGAGGAGTTAGAAATCTTGTCCTAGAACAGGCCAATTGTCAAAGAAATTCTGTTCTTAAGTCCAAGGGTTAGCAAGCAACTTAAAGAGATGGAGATAAAACTGTTGCCAGAAGCCACATGGACACCATTATGGTGCATGGAGTGAGAACCACGGAAAGAGAGAATAAACTGAAAAAAAGTTCACTCTTTGATTGATGACTTAATTTTTTTCTTTTCTTCAATCATTGAATAACTATTTATTGAGTTCCTTCAATAAGCCACACCTAGGGGAGGATATAGTGATATAATTGTAAGCAAAACGGGCACTATCTTTGACATCATGCTGTATAGATTCTAAAAGAAAAAGGGAAATATTAATCTAATAGTACTGAAAACAAAAGCAGGTTACAATCATAAAGAGTGAATCAGAAGAGAAAGTTGCTATGAGCCTCTAACCAGGCAACCTGACCTCTGCAGTCGGCCCTCTCTCAGGATCTCTTGCCTTCTGGTTGGATTAGACCACTAGGGGGCACCAGCACCAGAACAGACAGTGAGGGGAGAGAGCTCAAGATACTTCCTCTGCTTCCTCGAACTGTGGCTTTCTAGTTCTCAAGGGGCTATGTACACCCCCACCTTCCACCACCACAGCTCCTGTCATGTGGATCCTTCTCTGTAGTTTCAACTCTTGCTATTTTTAGCCTCTGGGTGCCATGGGATTAAAAAGTCCATTGTAACCCCTTCATTAATTTCTTTTCAGAATCCTCTTGGAGTATATCTTCTTTCTCCTGCAATGTTGATGACTGATAGTGAGTTAGGTCAGACCTCCGGAGAGGCAGCCTAAGCAGCTTCAACAGCAATGTGCAAATGTACTGAGGTGGGAGATGAGTGTGTCTGGGGCACCGAACACAACAAATTTGGCATGAGGCGGGAGATCTAGACAAGAGTTGGATGATGCAAAATATATTGGTCACACTGAAAACTTTTTCTTTATTATAAGGGCATTTATGCAGGTTTTAAGCCTGGATGGGACTTCATCAGATTTGCATTTTTAAAAGATTATTCTGACTGTCCATAGAGGAACATATTGGGGAATTTCGAAAAGGAGTGTGGACAAGAGCTTTTTGAACAGTTTGACGTAGAGATAATGATCAATTAGACTCAGGTGTTGGGAATGGAGAGAGACTGAAGGAAACTGATTGGAAAGGTTAAATCAGGGGTCAACAGAGTATGGCCTGTGGGTTGACTGTCATTGTAAATATAATTTTATTGGAATGTTTTATCTATGCTTACAACAGTAGAGTAAAGTAGTTGGGACAGAGACTGTACGGCCTGCAAAATCTACAATAATTACTATTTGGTGCTTTACAGAAAAGCTTGCCATGCCTGGATTAAATCAATAGCGCCTGGCATTAGATTAGATTGGGGGAAGGAATCAGTGAGTATTAGACATGGCACCTGGGTTCCTGGCTTGTGCAACTAAACCCAGGTTGGATTATTTACTGAAAAATTAAACAGATGGTGGTCCCACAATGGAGAAAGACCATATTTAGGATTAAACTCATGAATTTAATACTGAATATATTGTATTAGAGGTGCCTTTTAGATACAAAAGTGGCAAAATTAAATAAGCGCTTGAGTAAGTAGGAGAAATGTAAGTGGAAGATACAAATTTGGGAGTTAGGGGCAGGCAGGATAATGGTTCCTGCCAAATGTTCATGTCCCGATCCCTGAAACTTCTAAATATGTTATCTTATATGACATATTAAAGGACATAACTTAAAGGAGATTTTGCATTTATGATTAAGTTGAGGATTGTTATGGACTGAATTGTGTCCCCTCCAAAATTCATACGTTGAAGTCCTAATCCTCAATGTGACTGCATTTGGAGACAGAGCCTTTAAAGAGGTAATTATGGTTAAATGAGGTCATAAGGATAGGGCCCTAATCCAGTATGACTAGTATCCTCATAAGAAGAAAAAGAAACACCAGGACATGCACACAAAGAGGAAAAGCCAAAAAGAAGCTGACCATCTACAAGCCGAGAAGATAATTCTCAGAAGAAATGAACTTTGCTAACACCTTGATTTTGGACTTCCAGCCTTAAGAAATAAGAGAAAACACATTTCTGATGTTTCAATCACCCAGTCTATGGTATTTTATTATGACAGTACTAGCAAATTCAGACAGGCATCTTGAGATGGGATGATTATTCTGCATTATCCAGGCAGGCCCAGTGTAATCACAAGGGTCCTTATGAAGGAAAGAGGGAAGCAGAAGAGTAAAAGTTAGAGGGGACATTACTACAGAAGCAGAGGTTGGAATGATGTGGTTGTTGTCTTTGAAGACAGTAGGGGGCCCATGAGCCAAGGAATACGGGCAGCCTTTAGAAACTGGAAAAGGCAAGGAAATAGGTTCTCCCTCAGAGCTTCCAGAAAGGAATGCAGACCTGACCAAACCTTGATTTTAGCCCACTGAAATCCATTTCTGATTTCTGATGTTCAGAACTGTAAAATAATAAATATTTATTTTAAGCCATTAAGTCAGTGATAATTGGTTACAGCAGCAATAGGAAGCTAACAGATGAGTCATTGGTTTGAGGGCAGTAACTGATGAGGCAGCAAGATAATTTCCAGTAATAAAGCTGGAATGCCAAAGGTCTTTTTTTATTAAAAGAGCAGTAGGCCATAGTGTAGACTTTTCTCAATTCTACATTTAATGTAGTCATATTTATTCAAAGTTGACTTTGAAAGTCATGTGATGGTCTTTCAGACAGGATTCCTTATCAGTTGTTTTCTGACAGTGATAATCCTATTTCAGGTGCATCATTTTGAAATATAAACTTTGTCACCAAATCAGCATTTGTCACCAAATCATCCCAATGCTGAATAAGACTTCTTCCATTGCTTTTTAAATTTTAATTGCATAATTCTAGTCTCTCCTTTGAAGAACAAAAGTGTAGAAAACTTTAAATCAAGAGGGAAAGAACCACTAGTTTAATTTTGATGGAGTGTTTCAGAGCTCAGTCCTCTTCTCTTATTTATATATGCTCACTTCTTTTGATCTTATCCAGCCTCTTGGCTTTAAATAATTTGTTAATGGTGATGACTCACGATTTATGTTTCTAGCCTGAACCTCTCAAACTCCAAACTCATAACTAATTACCTACTTGACATGTCCCCTTGGATGTCTAACAGGCATCTCACAGTCAGCATGTACTAAACTGAGTTCTTGACCTTCTCCCTAACCAGCTCTGCCCATAGTTTTCTCATTCCAGTTGATAAGAACACCACCCATCCAGTCATTCAGGCCAACACCACTGCAATCCTGTTAGAAACCGTGCCGTCTCGACCTTCAGAGCTCATCCAGAATCCCACCACTTCTCACCTCCACCTCCATTGCTACCACCCTGGTCAGAGATGCCACGTTCTCCAGCCTGAATTTCTGACAGATCTACTTCTGTCTATCCCTGCTCCCCATCCCCCAACTATCTTCAAATCAGTAGAGTGAGCCTTTAAAATTAGAAGTCAGATCATCACTTCTTTACTCAAAACTCTGCAATAGCCCCTGGTTTTCACTCAGTTGAATTCCTTAAAATTGGCCATGAGGCCTTCCATAGTCTGGCCTCCATGTATTCTTCCGGCCTCTGATACAAGGATACTTCAAAAGGTTCATGGAAAAATGGAATTCAAAGATAATGTGAATATTTCCAGGAACTTTTGAAGACCCCTTGTGTGTTCCCATTAGTCCTCTGCAGCCAGGTATATTGTAATAGGGGGGTGGAAAGTTAACGCAATTCCCAGAAAGCGTTCATGAGATGGTTGGAGATATCCCTTCACTCTCTCCCCCTCCCTTCCATCCTTTCTGGTATAATTTATTTAGCAAAACATGTAGTACCTTCTTCTTTTTTTTTTTTTTAAAGATGACCGGTAAGGGGATCTTAACCCTTGACTTGGTGTTGTCAGCACCACACTCACCCAGTAAGCTAACCGGCCATCCCTATATGGGATCTGAACCCACGGCCTTGGTGTTATCAGCACCACACTCTCCTGAGTGAGCCACGGGCCGGCCCATAGTACCTTCTAATACATGTTATTTATTTAGATACCAGAGATAGAAAAATCCATAAAACATAGGTGCTCACAATTTTGTAGGAAAACTGATATGGAAGCCAGCCAGTGCAAAACAATGTAATAAGTGTGGGCATAGAATGATAGGATACAATTTAAAAAAACAGCACATGTGAGCTGGGGAGGACAGAGATCCTATACAATGCAAGACCATCCCAACCAGGGTAGGCAGCAAGAACACAACTACTCCAAATTATGGAGTGAACTGCAGGTAACTCTACATAGTAAAGGTATTTACACAGTAACCATGTCTGTGCTCTTATGTGGAACAGGAGTTAACCACTGAATTATGTTTCTTTTGTCACAGCTCAAGAGCAATATAAATTTCTCCCTCCCCCCCTTTTATTTTTCCTTCCAGGGACTAGTGAAGATGATGGCTATTGGGAACATCACCACACTGCAATCATGAGTCTAAAAGTTTGAGACTTTGCTCTAATCATCACCTCTCTAAAATGACTTGCAGAGGACAAGATAAACTGAGACCCACAACTGTAATCAAAGCTTGGTGACTTTCTCTAATAAGGCAAAATGTCCAGGGAAATAAAAAAAACAAAGACATACATACAGCATTTTTCTTTCACTTAAAAGTAAGATTTGTTTTTAACCCATAGCATCTATAATGAAGGAGTGTGAAACATTTTATCTTTCTAGGAGATCTATGTTTTTTTCTAAAAACAGGCTTCAAACAAATTCTGAGGGCCTCTATGAATGTTAAGGAATATCTTTAAATGCTCTTTGGAACAAAATTCATTCTTAAACGACTAACCATATACCTACTCTGGGATAGTAACTAAAGATTTGGTGCAGAGGACATACAAACACTTTTTAAAAAGTAGAGACTAGAAAAATAATCATATGTTTAGAAAATATCTACAGGTGGTAACAATGAGCTGAGCTAAAACAGTCATTGATGACCTTCCAGAATTGGTGCTGCCCAACATGAGTCACAAACATTCTACCAAGAATAGATTTGACTTAAATTATCTATACCTTTAAAATATAAACACAGCCTTTTTGAAGAAGAGCCCACATTTTAGTTAAATTAATCTATCAGATTGCAATCTTTCTAAGATGAGGGTAAGTTTAATGTTGAAGACATAACAGAGACATTAAGAAATCTACCCAAGGGCATACAGCTGGGGAGGTGCTCACTCAACTTTTTCTAAACATTAGGTTTTCTGAGTATAAAGTTACATTCATGCCTACCTTACAAGATTGCTCTGAGCACAAATGTGATCAAATCTGAAACATGTAGGACACGTCCAGTGATGTTCCTAGTGGCACAGTACTTGTTAGTTTCTCCCAGGGCCCGTGACTAACTCATTTTCCTTTGCTGTAAACTCTAAGTTACAGTCTCCTAAATGATCCATCCCAAGCTGGATGTGGCTAACGACGCACTTGAAAATTGCCTTTGGGTTCTGAAGAGCAGAGAGAGATTTCTATGGTCAATTAGGAGGGTCTAAATGCTTTTTTGTCCTGCAAAGGCCAAAAGTAGAATCCCTACCAGTAACACCATATAGAAGAGAAGCTGTTAAGCCAGTCCCTGCCACTTGGGCCTCCATGGTTAGAGGCCCCTTGACTTTCTAAGGGAGGCAGGTAGCTTTCAGAAGGGTCTCTGTTTACGCTGGCTGGTGAGCACCTGTGTGGAGGGCGAGTGGCCCAGTATAGCTCCCTTTCCCATGGTGGCCTTCATGCTTTTACACTGACGTGGGAGTCTTGAATTGCATAGAGGCCTCAGACTGGATGTGAGGGTAAAATAAGGTTTTTTTCCACTCTAGTATTTCCACTGGTGTTTTACTTGAATTCCTATTATATAAAAAACATGACTCCCAATAGCTTATACAACTTTTTCTATTTCAAAACACTCAATATTGAGTTCTCTCCATAGAAGTAAAACTTAGATGTATTTTGTGTTTGTTTGTTTGTTTGTTTTAATAATTCAGTGGGAGACTTACTCTACTAGATAAGGCATTTAACAGTCTGTTTCTTACTCTTAATCTAATCACACATAACTCATTGACTTAAAAAATGTTTTAAAAAACCTACTGAACATCAAATCTCAGCCTAGCCTATCTTCAACATGCTCAGCACATTTATATTAGCCTGCAGTTGGGCAAAATCATCTAACATAAAGCCTATTTTATAATACAGTATTGGAAATATCATATAATTTATTGAATACTGTACCAAAAGTGAAAAACAGAATGGTTGCATGAGTTCTTGAAGTATGGTTTCTACTGAATGCATATTGCTTTAGGATTATCATTAAGTCTAAAATCATTAAGTTGAACGATTGTTAAGTTGGCGACTATATAGGAAAGAACTAGCGTGGCTGCGTCGCAATGCAACTGTTTACAATAACAGGCAGCAAAGCCACTGGATGTTCTCAGAGTTGCACACAGAGAACATTGTCTAAGGCCCTTGTGTCAAGACATGGCAGATGGCAGGAAAATTCTAATTTTTTGTTTATATTTTTGTTTCACTGGCCTCCTGGAAACTTTGGAGATTTTTCTCACATAGCTCTGCAAAACAACAAAGAAAAAAGAAAGCTTTTTTTGTTTCTTTCTTAAACAAGCCTATCTGAGTGGCTTCTATTTGATACGGAGTGTTTTGTGTTTGTGTTTGTACTGGGCTTAAAGGTTGGGAACAGTCAATACTCCGTGAAACTGTCTGGAGAGGTGGAGAATATATAAATATTGCATTTGGGATGACTTCCTCTTGAACAATCAACATTTCTGCACAGGTTTGCTTGCTAAGGGTCTATTATTGGCATTTTTATTATAACCCTTCTAACACCAAGCTTTTCCAAAGGACTTATGACTCAGAACAAACCTTATCTTGAGGTTGAATCGGTTGTGCTTGATGTTATTCAAGGAATACATTCTTTGTGTAAACTTTCCAGGGAAAACTCCCTGACTTCATTTTAGGGAGCCCAAAAGATCCTAGAAAAGAGATTGCTGCCTTGTGCTTGAACTTTTTAGTAGGAGTCCTGATCTGAGAATGAATAAACATAGTCTAACACTATTTGTGATCCCATTTGTATTAAAAAATCTCTCCTGGACTGATAATTTGTAATTAATGATAGTTCAGGAAACTTATATGAGTACCTTAGAGCTGCAGAAAGATGAAACAGGCTGTCTTGTAAAGCAGTGAGCTCCTTGTCATTAGAGGTAACCAAGCAGAAATTGAATAGCAATCCACCAATAATGCTGTTTAGAGATTGTGCCTTAGATGATGGTTTAAGAAAACAGGCTCTGAAGAGACCACCTGCCCATCTGTCAGGGAGAAGCAAGGAAAGGGCAGGAACAAGCTGTCTGGAGTATATACCCCGCCTTCTCTCCTTTTTGAACTGCAAAAGCTGTGTTTTTACTGGTTTTACATATTGACCATTTAAGAAGCTTTCCTTTGAAGAAATTGTTCTACTACTACTAAAAAAAAAAAAGAAAAGAAAAGAAAAGAAAAAAGAAAAAAAGAAAAAAAATTAAACCACTGAGCAACAAAGATTTTGGTTTTCTCTAAGTCTTAAGACTTTAAATTTTCTACAAGTACATTTTGACACATTCCAAGTGAGAACTCTCCCCTATCCATCTCTCTCTCAGTATCTCCCTGATCTCTACCCAGCAAGCACGAAACCTGTTTATTCTAGTAAATTTTTCTGGTGACATCCAGTAAAAGAGTAGAAAATTCCACATAGGTTTTCCATTCACAAGGAATAGCCATCAGGTTTAGAGTTTTGACCATCATTAATAAGTAAACTCTTCAGAAGTAGAGCTGGGTTCATTGAGAACTCAGTCCTTTATGGACAAAAGAAAACCTTTAGTAAATATCCATTAGTCTATTGCATCTTGGCCCTTGGGGCATAGTCTTTGTGCAGTTTCCTTTCCTGACTTTTAGATTTTTCTCTGACTTTGTAGCTGATTCTCTTAAAAAAAGATAGAGCAAAAGGAAAAAGTGAAAAGCCCGAAAGTATTAACAAAGAATACAGAAAAGCCCAAAGATATTAGCAGCAGATATATAACAGGCATGATAGGCATGTCATAAAAATTGACTAAATGGATAAATGATTGAGGTCATTATTATAGACATCCTATATTGAATTCTTTTACAGGAGAAGAAGAATTTTGAAACAAATATCATCTGATTTAGATATTGAGCCAATATTGATTTTTATAGTAATCATGGAAAACTGTTCCTAGAGACAAACTTTAAACCAAGCATTCTGCTTTTAAGGAAAATATAGCTAACAGTGGAAAATATTGATTTGTACTTATTATTCAGGTTCTCAAGGAAATGACATATCTTCTTTCTGGCAAAAGCTAGTGAATTTATGTTAAAAAGAAATTTGCTGCTTACTGAAAGTCTTATACACACATAATTACATGATAAACAAATATTAATTCAATTTGGTTTTTCAAGGAATTAATATTTTATATATTTGTAAAAAGGGCTGTAGCAAAAAAAAACAAAAAGGGGGAGACATTGAGAAATCTGTTTTAAGTGTAAAACCTAACCAGTTGGCAGGGGTGAAAGAAGAAAAAATTTTCACATCTCATCACCAGTATTCAATTCACACTTGTACAAGAGTTCCCTTCCCCCTGAACCCTAGAATTCTGGCATACAACAGAACCAAAGTGAATTGCACATCACTCTGAAGCTTCATCAAGAGAATCACTTATATTTGTTTACAGATCGGTTATTAAAAACAAATCAGCCCAGAGGCTTTGGTTGTGTGTAAGGATGAAGTTTGCCTCTTTAATAACACAAGCTGTGTCTCTGAGCTCCATATGTTGTTTCTGTTTTGTTTCTACTTTCAAATACAGAGTGAATAAGATCAGAATGGCCTTTAGCTTCAGCCAAGATCTCTAATGCATGAAGATTGGGTCACCCTGTCTTTCCCCTGGTCTTCCTCAGATAGTAGCCTGTGATGCTTCTCAAAGTTGAGTTCTGGGTGGCTGGAGATAGCCTGAAACATTTTTAGTCAAAGTGATGTTTTCCCTCTGTCAGTAACCAATGGAGGGGTTCATCAGTTTTCAAGGCACAGTGTAAGTTCCATCTGTTATCCTAAGTGTTTGTGGAGATTACGTGCCTGGGAAAAGAGTTACTGAATGAATTGAAAGTAAATGTCACTTTCTAAAATTCAGCCCAGTAAACACAGCTTGGGGAAATATTTTTGCCTGAGTGACAGCTATTGGAATTAGGGACTGTGGTTGTTTCAGACCCGGTTTACATCTGCAGAGCCTTACATTGCTGGAAGGCTGTCCTGCTCCCAGCGTGTGGATCACTGGACGGTTCTTTCTCACTGTCAATTTGCAGAGCCCACAGGTGGAAGCCTACGTGAGATCCTCAAACAGCACTTTATAGCCAGCGTGATCAATAGGACAACCCAATAAGGGGCCAAAGCAATTTCCTTCTCTTATCCTTGCCTCTCAATTACATTTGCTTTTAATGGACGTGAGTCTGGGCTGGCAGTTGCTGAAAGCTTTTGTGATGCAATGTTTTGTGTGAGAGCATCAAGCTTCATTTCTTATCTAAATTGCTAGTCGATTCCTGTTCTCATCTTGAAAACACTGAAAACCAGTTGTCTGTCTGATTAATTTGTCAGAACTGCTAGTTGCCGACACATCAAAGGTCCATTACCTTGTCTGCAAATTGTCAAGGCTAATTCTAATATATATCATAAATACTTTGGGATTAGAATACAACATCTCAGTTATTATTTAAATAAAAAAAAATAGAGTGGTTGAAATCACCATTGTGCTCTATAGCAACAACAATTACAAGCAATAACAGTCTTTATCTTACCATCACTATGTGGCTCTGAGATTTACAGCAAACTATAAATGCATAAAAATCTTAGTTTCACAAGTTATGACTCATGTTCATATTCCTTTGGGCCCAGCAAATTCTCATTGGTGGTAATGTCTAGCCATTGGAAAACCAAAAAGCATGTAATCTCTGACCTCGAGACTTCATTAACTAGGAGGCCAGCATTTTTGACAGAAGTAGAGACTCTTTAAGAAAAGGAAGGAAAGGGAACTAATATTTATTGAGGCTTGATAATGTAGTATTGGAGTGGACATCATTGGTGCTCTGCCCAGATCCCCTTGGGTATCTGTTATCAGTTCCTATTGCCCCTTGCTGTCTCACTAAGCTTTTGATTCACCTAATGGCTTGCATCTGTGACTCAGCTCTGGAGGATACCCCTTGTGTGCAAGAGGCAGAGAATGGGAAGTGTTTTGGAGTTTATGGTCCCACTGTATCCTGCAGCCAGATTGATTGGTGGAGAGAAGAGTGCCCAGCTCTCTTGTCTTAAGTCATGACAAAATCTGAAGTATAATTTGCACAAGAGTTCTCTGTAGGATCATTGTGGCCATGACTCTAGCTGAAGCTTCTTCCTGTTCTCAGTCCTGCTTCCCTGCACGCCTTTCCTCCTTTCTTATAGGAGCATTTCCTTGATCAATCACTTGCTTAGGAATTCTTGCCACAGTCTGTGTGGGACATACTACACTATGTCTTTAACATATACCATTTTACATATGCTATGCCTTTTACATGTACTGTGTATTTAATCTGCACAACAATTCCACTAGGAGATTAAGAATCAGAGGGTTTAATTAACCTGCTCAATATCATAGAATGATTAGGTGGTAGAATTATGTGACTCTTGTATCCAAGTCTTATTCCTTTATTTATTATATTCTATACTCAGCATAGGCAAGGGGTATGGAATGCATAGATCCTACTTCAGGAATAAAGGCACTTGGAGATTGATGACTCCTGAAAATAGACATAGTTGGAGAAGAAAAAGATAAGCACAGGTTTGTATTTTATGTTTGCTGAAAAAAAAAAAAAATCAAACACAGAGAGTATTATTTCTTGACACTGGAAGCAAAACTAGTCTTAAAAATTTCTTAGAAGTAGAGAGCAGAACTATAGAGGCAGAAAAGGGGAGGGGGAAGGGGGTAGCAAGACATTGGTTGATGGCCACATAATTACATCTAGACAGGGAAAATAAGTTTTATTGGTGTACAGCTGAGCTAGGCATCTACAATTAACAATAATTTACTATATATTATCAAATGGCCAGAAGAGAGGGGATCAAATGTCCACATCATAAAGAAATGATTGAGTTTGACAATGATGAATATGCTAATTACCCTGATTTGATCATTACACAGTGTATACATGTACTGAAATAGAATGCTGTACCCCATAAATATGTATAATCAATACATTTCAATAAAAAAATTGTAAAAACTGCTTTGTGAATTGTTCCTTGCCCACTTTTTAAAATAAAGTACTTGAGTTAGAAGTTGCTAGATTCATTATTATACAGTTCTTGCTAGAGACAAATCTTTGCAAACAGTAAATCAATAAAATCCCCCTTTGCTGCCTACAAAGGAAGTTAAGAAGCTTAGCAGAAAATGACAAAGGCCCAGCAAACCTTCAGCTGAGATTTTTTTTTTAATAGTGAGTGTGTTCAAATGAATGACTTCAAATGAAGAGAATTATAGTTAGCATTTAGCCTCATCGTTCTCATTAATAACTTCCACTGTGTTTCTACCACAATTCGTTTTATAAGGCTGCCTTGAAAGCAAACCAAAAACACACTCTCCACAACTTCTACATTAAAATATTCTTTTCGATTGCCATTAAATTTATCTCAAAGGTTTCATTATCTTTTGCTTTTTTCTTTATTACTTTTGGTGCTTGGGACTTTGAGAGAAGCCACTGATGCAGGACACTTATGACTCCTGCCAGAAGCACTGCCAACGGCCTCATGAGGACATGACTTCTAGACTGGCCGTGTTCCCCCACACTCCCGGAGCTTTAAGGTCGGAACCACAAAGACGGCCCACTCCACTTTCTGTTGAAGAAGGGCTTCGAGTTCCTTCACCAATATCAGGCAACAGAAATGTGGGAGATAAAGGTTCTGAAGTCTAACCCCAGCAAGCATTTAGAGAAATGACTTATAAGAAATTCTCAGAAAACAAGATGATAATCTCTAAACATTAGTTACCTGTATGCAGATTCAAAGAACACACATTAAGTGCCAAAGATTTTACAAACATCTACTTTGCAAGGAAAGTACTACTAACCGCCCCCCACACACACACACATACACTCTTTACTGCAAAGGAGTCTGAGGTTCAGAGATACTGATGATTTTGTTTACTCCAGTAGGTGAAAGAATTGAGATTCAAAGCCAGGATCTCTCCAGTTTAAGCTCAGTGTCCCAGTTCCTTTACAATGTAGAATTCAGCTTGGAGATCTAAAATGGGGGAGGCTATATCATGCAGAGGCCAGAACAAATTCTTCAGGTCACCATCCTCATGTTTTCAAGGGTTCATTGAGAGCAGTTTTGCCAACTGTACGAGGCTGAGAGAGTAGCTTGAAGTGGCAGACATGGGGTAGCTATATACACAAAAACAAGCTTCAAGAGAGAGAATCAGGAAATATCCTGAGCCTCAGATAGAAATAATCACTGAAGAGCTCTGGAGTCCTCTGCAAGGACTTAGTGTTCTATTTCATAGTATTCTATTAATTGAATTCATTCTTTTTGGGTGCTTACCACGTGCCAGATCCCTGCCCTCAGAGTACTTAAATTCTAGTAGGAGAAACAAATAAACTGGACAATTTCAGGCTGTTAAAACTGCTATTAAAGAAATAAACAGTGTTACAATGGAGAATAACATTTCATCACTCTTATTTGTTTACATAACCACTTCGACTAACAGACCATGAGCTCCTGAAAGTGGTACTTTTGGCTTTTATTCATCTTATTCATGTCTAATGTGTAGTGCAATTTTAGATACTCAATAAGTGCTCATTTAGTGCCTGAGTAGGCAGATCAACATTTGAAGCAGTCTATCAATGAAGTGCTCCGAAGGACTGCTAGAAGGACGAAAACCAGTAGCTCAGAGGAAGGTCTATTTTTTTTAATATTTATTTTTTTTATTTTTTATTTTATCATTATATAATGTAAACATTTTTTGTGGCCCTTTACCAATTTCTCCCTAACCCTCCTCCCCCTCTCTCTTTCCAACTTCTGGTGGCCTCAGTTCCATTCTCTCCTTTTGAAATGTCAAGGAATTACTGTGATTGTTGTGTCTTCTTTTCTTTCTTGTTATTTGTTTATTTTGTTAGCTCCCACTTAGGACTGAGGACATTCAGTATTTCTCTTTCTGCACCTAGCTTATTTCACTGAACATAATTTCATCCATGTTGCTGTGAATGGTAGAATTTCATTCCTTTTTATGGCAGTGCAGTATTCCATTACTAACACATTTTCCTTATCCAGTCATCTGTTGATAGACATTTAGGCTGCTTCCAACTCTTAGCTATTGTAATTGGAGCTGCGATAAACATGGGGGTGCAGGTATCCCTTCAATATGTGATTTCCATTCCTTTGGGTATATACTCAGCAGTGAGGCTGGTTGGATCATATGGCAGTTTTATTTGTAGTTGTTTGAGGAAACTGCATGCTAGTTTCCATAATGTCTGCACTAATTTACAGTCTCACCAACAGTGTAGGAAGGTTGCCCTTTCTCTGCACCTTTGCTGGCTTTTGGTATTCTCTGTCACTTTGATAATGGCCAGTCTACTTGGAGTGAGATGATATCTCAATGTAGTTTTGATTTGCATTTCCTTGATGCTTAGTGATGCTTTTCATGTGTATGTTGGCCATTTGTATAGCTTCCTGTTAGAAAGCTTCAGTTCCTTTGCCTATTTTTAAATCTGATCACTTTTTTTTTTTTTTTACTGTTAAATTGTTTGAGTTTCTTGTATATTCTGGATGTTAATCCTTTGTCAGATGCACAGTTTGCAAATATTTTGTCTCATTCTGTTCGGTTCTCTTTTCACTCTGCTAATTGTTTCTTTGGCTGTACAGAAGCTTTTTATTTTGATATAATACCATTTGTTTATATTTTCTTTTGTTGCCTGTGCTTTCAGGGTCTTGTTCATAAATACTTTGCCCAGTACTACTTCCTGAAGTGTTTCCTCTCTATTTTTTTTGGGGGGGGGAGTTTTATAGTTTCAGGTATTGTATATAAGTCTTTAATCCATTTTGAGTTGATTTTGGTATATAGTGAGAGGTACAGTTCTAGTTTCATAATGCATATGGATGTCTAGTTTTCCCAGCACCACTTATTAAGGAGGCAGTTCTTTCCCCAGTGTATACTCCTGTTGCCCTTCTGAAATATCATAGGCTGTAAGTATGTGGTTTGATTTCTGGGTTCTCTATTCTGTTCCATTAGTCTGAATTTTTATGCCAGTACCATGCTGTTTGTATTACTATAGCTTTGTGGTATAATTTGAACTCCATTGGTGTTATGCCTCAGGCTTTATTTTATTTTATGTTTTTGCTCAGGATTGCTTTGGCTATTTGGGGTCTTTTGTTGTTCCATATGAATATTAGGATTGTTTTTTCTATTTCTGTGAAGAATGTCATTGGTATTTTGATGGCGATGGCATTGAATCTGTAGATCACTTTGGGTAGTATGGACATTTTCACAATGTTAATTCATGCAATCCAAGAGCATGGAATGTCTTTCCATCTTTTTTTGTTCTCTTTAATTTCTTTCAGCAGTGATTTGTAGTTCCGGTTGCAGAGATCTTTCAGCTCTTTGATTAAATTGATTCCTAAGTATTATATTTTTTTGGTAACTTTTATATGTAGGCTTGTATTCTTGATATCTTTTTCTGCTAGTTCATTATTGGAGTATAAAAATGCCACTGATTTTTATGTCTTGATTTTGTATCCTGCAATTTTACTGAAATCATTTATCAACTCTAAGAGTTTTTGTATAGTCTTCAGGCTTTTCTATATATAGGATCATGCCATCTGCAAACAGGGACAATTTGACTTCATCTTTTCCAATCTGGATGCCCTATATTTCTTTCTCTTACCTGATTGCTCTGGCTAGTACTTCCAATACCATGTTAAATAGAAGTAGTGAGAGTGGGCATCCTTGTCTGGTTCCCATTCTTTTCCCCACTCAGAATGATAGACAGGGGATTTGTTATATATGGCTTTTATTGTGTTGAGATACTTTCCTCTATACTTAATTTACTGTGAGTCTTTATTGTGAAGGGACGTTGAATTTTGTCAAATGCTTTTTCTGTATCTGTTGAGATGTTCATATGGTTTTTGCCCTTGATTTTCTTTATGTGGTGTATCGCATTTATTGACTTGATTATGTTGAACCATCCTTGTACCTTTGGGATAAATTCCACTTGATCATGGTGTATAATTTTTTTGATGTGTTGCTGTATTCTGATTGCTAGTATTTTGTTGAGGATTTTTATTCATCAGAATATTGGCCTGTAGTTTTCTTCTTTTTGTTGTATTTTTGTCTAGTTTTGGTACGAGAGTTACGTTGGCTTCATAGATTGAGTTTGGGAGAATGGCCACTGTTTCAAATTTTTGGAATAGTTTGAAGAAAATTGGTATTAATTCCTCTTTAAAGGTTTGATACAATTCAGCAGGAGAGCCATCAGTCCTGGGCTTTTCTTTGTTGGGAGATTGCTGATCACCACTTCAATCTCAATGCTTGTTATTGGTCTGTCCGGGTTTTCTATATCTTCTTGGTTCAGTCATGGTAGTTTGTATGTATCCAAAAATTTATCCATTTTTCCCAGGCTTTCAAATTTGTTGGTTTATAGTTATTTATAACAGTGTCTAATGATTCTTTGTATTTCTGTGGTATTGGTTGTAATGTCCCCTTTTTCATTTTTGATTTTTATTATTTGGGTTGTCTCTCTTCCTTTTTTTTTTTCTCTGTTTATGTAGATAATGGCTTGTCTACTTTGTTTATCTTCTCAGAAAAACAACTTTTTGTTTCATTGATCTTTTGTATCATTTTTTGGATCTCTATTTCATTTAGTTCTGCTCTCATTTTAATTATTTCTTTCTGTTTACTAACTTTGGGATTGGATTATTCTTGTTTTTTGAGTTCTTTGAGGTGTAGCATTAGGTTGTTTATTTGAAATGCTTCTATTCTTTTGGTGTAAGTGTTTATTACAATAAGCTTCCTTCTTAGTACTGCTTCTGCAGTATCTCACAGGTTTTGTTAGTTTTAAGATTTTTTTATTTTCTCTTTAATTTTTCTTGGACCTATAGGTTGCTCAGGATCATGTTGTTTAATTTCCATTTATTTGTATAGTTTCCAAAGTTTTATTTGTTTTTGATTTCTATTTTTAATCCATTGCCATCTGAAAAGAGACTTGAAATAATTTTAATTGTTTTAAATTTGTTGAGACTTGATTTGTGACCTAACATGTGGTCTATCCTAGAGAATGTTCCACGAGCTGATGAGAAGGATGTATTTTCTGTATTTGTTGGATGAAATGTTCTGTAGATATTTGCCAGATCCAATTGGTATAGAGTATAGTTTAAATCTGATGTTTTTCTGTTGGTTTGTTGCCTAAATGATCTGTCCAGTGCTGACAGAGGGGTGTTGTGTCCCCTGCTATTATTATATTGGAATCTATCTCTTTCTTTAGGTCTATTACTGTTTGCTTTATATATCTGTGTTCTCTGGCATTGGGTGCAAACATATTTATGTTTGTTATGTCTTCTTGCTGAATAGATGTCTTTATCTCTATACAGTGGCTTCCTTTGTCTTTTTATGGTTTTTGATTTAAAGTCAATTTTATTTGATATAAGAATAGCTACTCCGGCTCATTTTTGGTTTTTATTTGTATGGTATATCTTTTTCTATCCCTTCACTATTAGTCTCTGTACGTGTTTACAGGTGAGGTAAGTCTCTTGAATACAGCATAGTTCTCTATGGCTGTCTATGTCATTGGGTCTAGCTTTTCAATCCAATCAAGGTGTGTCTTTTGAGTGAGGAGTTTATAATCCATTTACATTAGGGTTGTTATTGAAAGGTATTATCTTATTCCTAGCATTTTATCAATTTTTGTTTGGATGTTTTAAATAACTTTTGTTCCTTTCTTCTCCTTTTATTGTTTGATGTTTGTTGGTTTTTTAAGGTGGTAAGATTTAGTTTTTTCTCTTTCTTGTTTTTGTTCTATCAGTTGGTTTTGTTCTTTCTCTTGTATTCATGGTAGTTTATTATCACTTTCACATTCTAGACACAGGATTCCCTTGAGGATTTCTTGCAGGGTTGGTCTTGTGGTGGTGAACTCCCACAGTTTTTGTGTTTGGGAAATACACAGTTTCTGTGAAATTTCCGAAGAATAGCCTTTCTGGGTATAGTATTCTTGGCATGCCATATTTTATTTTTCTTTTAGTATTTTGAATATATCACACTGTTTTCTTCTGTTCTATAGAGTTTCTGTTGAGAAGTCTGTTGTTAGTCTGATAGGGGCTCCCTTAAGAGTGATTTAACTCTTTTCTCTTGCTACTTTTAGGATCCTACCTTTGTTTTTGAGCTTCACCAGTTTGACTATAATGTGTCTCAGAAAGAGTCTTTTTAGATTGAAACTGTTTGGCAATCTTTGAGCCTCTTGGATCTGAAGGTCTGTGTCTCTACCATACCTGGGAATTTTTCCGCTATTATTTTCCATGACTTTTCCTTTCTCCACCCCTCCTGGAACACCCACAATTTGAATGTTTTGTGCTTAAAGTTGTCTACTAGGTCTTAGATTTTCTTCATTTTTTAAAATTCTTTTTTTTCCTTTTTTTTGTCCTCATGGGTTATTTCAAGAAGATTATCTATAAGATCAGAAATTCTTTCTTCTGTTTGGTCTAGCTTGCTGCTTAAGTTCTCAGTTGTGTTTTTTATTTCATTGAGCAAATCTTTCAGTTCCATGAGTTCTGTGACATTCTTTTTAAAGTGTTAGTCTCTTTGTAAATTTCCACCTTCATATCCTGGATTATTTTTCTCATTTCTTTATGTTGTCTAACTGAGTTTTCTCATATCTCATTAAGTATTGTATTCTTTGGTGGTGTCATATTTTCTTGCTTTATATATATATATTTCTAGTATCTCTATGTTGATTTCTAGTCATCTCTAGAACAGTTGCTTTTTCTATTACTCTGGAGTAGGCTTTGAAGAGAGAGAATTCCTCTTCTTTTTCTGGTTTCCACTGGTGACCCTCCTTGTGTTGATGTGGTCACGTGGATGGTGGGCCACCTGCACAGTGTCTGTGGACGCTACTGTGATAATGAGCCACCTTTGCTGCAACAGTGGCTGTGGTAGTGGCCGTGGTGGACCTCCTGCACAGAAGTGGTGTTTTCAGCATGCTCCTGCCTTCTGCCTGGTGGTGGGGGCTCAGAAGGCCTATTTTCTCTGTTGAAACTGAAGCCAAAATGCTTTCAGACTTTCTCTCTGAAACATTTGGTATTCCCATAATAAGAAGCAGATTGCTTACTATTTACACATTATCTACTAGTGGTCACTCTCCTGAATACTTTTAGGGGAACACAATCACAACTGGCTATTTTCCAGAAAGATAATTAAAAAGGAATGTTGATTTGTGGTTTCAGGACATGAGAGATTAGGGATTCTCAGTTGGGTTAGAAGTCAAGTTCACTATCAAAATATTAAGGCTGATCTTACTAAAGGGAAAAAGTCCATCTTTTCAAAGTTAATCTTTTAAAGTTCATCTTGTTATTTGCTCTCAAATTTTCTAAATTTTCTCAGACCTAAAACTGAAGCAGTACTTTTTCACTATAATCCTCCTTCTTCATTGCAGTGCTACTTTAGGCAAGATATAGATTTTTTTTAAAAATTAAGTATTTTAAAGAGACTATATATGACCTGCACTTCAATTCAGCCTTGACTAAATGACAAATTTCAAGTTACTAAGAACTGATGAATGGGATCTCAGGCACCTGAAAATACATAAATATTACTAACATCACGTAGATAAAAATGACTAGGGAGGTTTTAAAATGTCTTGTGCAAAAATGTATGAAGGCTTTTTTCTTTCTCCAACAGTATTTATTTACCCTCTTACCTATTTTATTATTTTGGTTAACTGTCTTTGTGTGATAAGAAAAGTGTATTACACTTGAAGTGAAACTGAGTTGTTAAGAATGTAAAAATTATCATTAAGAATAGAACAATCAGTGCTGTACACACTTATTTTCTCAGCTTGTCTTATTTGCACTTTAACTCCCAACACCCCTTTAACTTCTACCTTGAAGTTTCATAGTAAGGATTTCTGGTAACCTATATGAATATATGCAGATATTAAACAGTGATGAGGGATATTGTGTAGTGAGACAGTGAGAATTTCAGATAAAATACAAGAACATCTGACATGTTGTAGAGACATAGTTGGCTCTCAGTGAGTGGTTTGTATATATATGTGGGTGTGTGTGTATCTGTACATATATATGTATATAGTTGTGTACCACACAGCAATGTTTCAGTCAATGATGGACCACATATATGACAGTGGCCCCATAGGATTATAATGGAGCTAAAATTATTCCTATTGCCTAGTGACTTCATACCTGTTGCAAGGCATTACTTATGTGCTCGTGGTGATGCTGGTGTAAACAAACCTACTGCACTGCTGTATTATTACTTTTCTATGTTTAGATATGTTTAGATGCACCAATACCATTATATTACAATTGCTTACAGTATTCAGTAGAATGACATGTTGTACATGTTTGTAGTCTAGGAGCAATAGGCTATTCCGTGTAACTGAGGTGTGTAGTAGGCTGTACCATCTAGGTTTGTGTAAACATACTCTGTGATGTTTACACAATGATTAAATTGCTTAACAACACATTTCATTAAGTGATGCATGACTGTACTATATATGAAAGAGAACAGTTTCACTGGGGCTTCTGGTTTGGCCTGTGTAATTCATGAATAATTGGCTCATTATCTAGAATTAGCAATCACTGTGTGTAGTCTGTTTTCCTTGCTCAAGGAATTATTCTTCCAGAGGTTTCTCAGTCAGTCTCAAACTTAATGATTTAACTTCACATTTCAAATAAGTAACCATGCAAAACAATTTCAAATTAAAGTAATTCTATTTAGATTATGAAGCAAGTAAGATGGAAGAAGAGCCTTCTCAAATAAGCTAACGCTCATATTTCATGAACCCCACATCTGGAAAAGATGCAAATGAAATTTCACTTCCTGTACTCTGTTTGATGCTGAACATGATTTAATTGCATCCAGATAGGAACTCATCCTAGTGAAATGTGAAGAAGCTAGAAACGATGTTTTGGTGATGACAAGAAACCAAGTATTTTGGTCTTCACAATCGCTAGAATGAAAACAACTTTGGAAAAATCATGGGAGCATAAGCAGGCAGCATGCTAGAAATATCTGGGAGGCAAATAATATTTATCTAAATGAAACACATTGTGGTTTGGCAGCCAACAGCTTCCATGATTAAATCAGCATGAAGAAGAGGAAGTGGGAATCAGTAAAACTGGGTTGGATGTTAGTTAGCCCTGCCACTTGCTGCTCATGTTATCTATAAAATATAGACAAAATTCCTAACCTTCTGGTGGGTCTGGTGCAAGGATTGGAAACAACCAGTGCAATGCCTGGGTCAGGGCAGCTGCTCAGGTAACAGCATTCTTCTTTCCCTGCCTCCCTCATTTGAACACCACCTCTAGGCTGCTCTAGGTCTCTGTTTCCACATCTGTGAGATGCAGAACAGCCTTAAGAGTGTTCCACATTTTCCTGTGATCCTAAAAGGAAGGTCAGAATGTATCTCCATTATGACGTAATCTTATTTGGGGTGGGGGCAAAAGGGGGCAATGATAAACATCATGATGCCAGAAAGGGGCAGGGGTAGATTTTTCCTTAAGGGGAACAGTGAGAGTACTTAAGGACATAGAAGTACTATAGCAATAGAGAATTTACTATCTAGGAAAATTAATCAGCTCCTGCCCAGTGTTTAAAGGCTTTAGTATCTTCAGGCTTCCTGGAAGCATAGTCAGTGTATTTTGTTACATTGTGGAAATTATTTAGCAATTAGTTGCTAGAGGTGTCTCTAAGCACCAAGAGAGAGCCAAATTGTCGAGAAACAGTTTCCTTGGTTTGTGACAGCAGGGCAGTCTTGGTCATCTTCAGATTTATGTAATGTGGAAAGGGATTCTTATTTAACTAATTCCATTAAAATGAAATAGTCCAAATGAGTGGTGACAAGGAAGTATGTTTTTAGGGGTATGTGTTTTTAGGGGTACTTTGCACTTGTTTTTTTAAATCTCAACGGAAGAAGAAAATAGAACCAATGTTTTTTGAAAGATTAATATATACCAGAAACCATGCTAGATTTTTTTTCAGATAAATATTAGAATCAAAAATAACCATTTATGTATCAAGTATTATTCCAATTGTTTTGTATGCATCGTGCCTCTTAATCCTCATTGGCATGTGAGAAAATTGAGGCCCTAAAAGAGAAACATGCTGCAAATAGTCAGAACTTAAATCTGCTGAACAGAGAAGCCATTGGGTCTCACTCCTGTACTATGTTGCTCAGATCACTTATTAAAACTTCCAATAAAATGTCATTGGTTTTCATTACATGGATTAGAAATACTGTGGAATTAAATCAATTACATGTCATAATTCTGGAGCAGAAATTCTGCTCCAGGATCCTGGTAGCTATCACCTCCTCAAACATCTGTTGCACAGATGTTCTTTCTGACTGTCTTGTCCCACAGCTGGGCAACTCTAAGCTTCTCTCCTGGAATCCCTGGCCTCTCCCTGAAGGGCCAGTTGCCAGCTTTCTGCTCATCCTTATGTCTCCAACAGTCCTTCTCCACATCATTGTTGCGGGACTCGTATTTGAATTCTCCAGTAGATGGTCTTATTGCCTCAGTTTTCTCACCAATAGTTATCACCTGAACAAGCTGCTCCTGCATTCCATCCCTTTCCCCCACTGAAAGGAATGCAGGCTAGCCCTACATGCCTCCGTAGCAAGAACCCCAACCCCCAAACTACTGTAAACACACACGCCAGACTGCAGCCTGTCTCCCTTCCAGGACTCTCTCTGTGCTTTCCTGTTACCACCTTTCTCCAATATCTAAGCCACTCTGATGAGCCTGTGGATTTCCACGTCCCATGCATCATCCCTCACCCCCTAACTCTCCTGAGTCGCCCTTACGTAGCTAGAGATTAGATTGGGGACCACCTGCTCTTTCACCAACTAGGATTCACCTTTAAAACATTGGGATGATCATCACAATGTGTGTTTGCTTCCCTTGTCCGTAGTAAGGATGTTGAGATTATGCATATGAAAAGAAATTGTGAAGGTATCAATGTAAGACACCTCATTATTCATTAAAAGAAATTTTTCATTTATGCATTTTCCAGCAAAGGGGATGAATAATATTTGCTTTTACATTTACTCTGGGAATAGGACTTTATTTTACTTCAGGCTCCTCTATGAACAGGAGGTCTTATAGTGGGTCCTATAGGGAAATATAAGTCCTCTCTTTTATTCTTGCAAACTAATATGTTCGAGATTTAGTTGTAAAGAAGCAGGCATCTCTGTCTCTCGGGAGTTTTTCCAGGCTCTCCATAACCATGTGTTCATCATGTCTGTCTAGTTTCTAATATGAACAGACATCCTATTCCTATTTTTCCTCTCCATGTTCCCTCTATCCCTCCAGAGCATACTGCTTTGGCTTTGGTACCTTTCCCATTTCCCATGCATGGTCTTTGTGAACTCTTCCTCATTACTAAGACAATTATACTTCCTTGTGAGTGTTTGGTTAAACTCTACATCCATTGGGCAGACTTTTTGGTGACATCAGCCATCACTGATTGAACAACACAATACAATTATTTATTATTCTGTCCTGGACTCTAATTGCTTGCATTATATGTATACACCATACCATATATACCATATATGCCATATATATACCAAGTCATCAAACTAAACTATCATTTCCTAGGAAAAATTAATGCCTAAAAATGCTCTTGATAAATATAGGTAGAATGGTGCATAAAAAAGTAAGTTATAGAAATATATAAAGTATATATATAGTAGATGTACAGGTTAAAAATCAAATAGAAAGATAACTGAAAGATAATATGATATTGTATATTCCCAACAACGAAAATCTATATATAGTTGATTTCCATTATTCTGGGTGGCTCTGTTCTATAAAGTCACCTTGAGCACTGAATTAGCAAATACAGAACCATTGCTCCTAGGGAAATACAGGGTTGGGTTACCATGAGCTTCTGGGCATGACATTTTGGTTAACCAATCAATACATAACCTATTTTATGTGTGTTTCTGTTTTTAAGTCACCTTACTTAATATATATGGTTGGTTTATTCACATTGGTCTGATGAGTTCAATAGTCCTATAACTCATGCCTGAACAAAGCTTATCTAACACATGTATTTTCTTCATAAAGCACATCACAGCCTTCTTGCACTTAGGAACGCTAACCAGCACTTGAGCAGAACACATAGGGGCCACTGTAAAGAGTAGAATCACCACCAAAAAAGCATAAAAATGTGAAACACATGGAACTAAATAGACAGTGAACAGGACCCTTGTTTACAGTATGAGAACTGAAACAAGAAGGCAGAGCCCCACCCTGTTTTGACCTCAGCTGAGAACACGCATGTCAGGCACAGGTACACAAATGACACCAAAGCACCACGAGTGTCGATTTTGGTGTCACAAATAAATTTTATCAGGTAGGCATATTTACACATATGGAGTCGATAAATAATGAGGACAACTGTATTTATAAAAATAGAACAGGAAAGTAATAGAAATATTGTATAATTATTTAAAAACCTAATTATTTGTTCCTTTTAAATTGTTATTGGATAGGCATTATTGTAATGCCCAGAAAGAACAAATGTTTAAAAAGTTTAAGTCAGGCACACCAGCTTTGCTATCTAAATTTCAGAAGCAGAGAAAGAAAATTCTGCTCTGAGAGGTTACTAATAAAATTATTGTTTCCATGTGATGTAGGGAAAAGGTTAAAGGGGGAATCAAATCTAGAGTCACATCTTGCTTCCACCACTTACAATCTTATGACATACCTGAGTTCCAGTTTCTTTTACTCTGAGTAAATTCTTTCTCCTTGTATTATCCCTCAACACATAGTAGCACTTTCTCTTTTTACGGAATGACTTTTGAAGTTCCTGGAAAATGCTGTGTCCTAGTATAGAGCTTCTCAAGCTTTGATGGGCATGTAAATCCCCTGGACATCTTGTTAAAATGCAGACTGTAGGTCTGAGGTGGGACCTAATGTTCTGCATTTCTAACAAGCTCCCAGATGATACTGGTGCTGCTAGTCTGTGGACCACACATGGAGTAGCAAAACCCTGGAACATTAAAAACGACTCCTAATTTCCATGATCTGCATTGTCTCAAAATATTTCCTTTCTTCCATTCTCCATTGGCTGTTACCTATTGACCAAAACAGTGATTTCCAAGTAAAACAGGCCTCAGGCAATTAAAAAGGAGACTGACAGCCAGACTTGCAGACAACTCTCTTGACTTTCTGTGCTACTTTTCTTTTGATTCTGCTGAGCATAGATTGTACATAAGTTTAGATGAAGGACACCTTTAAGACCTACAGTTGACATGAAATCATAGCTCTCCAGTGCATGTTTTAATTATTTGGGAAATAGAATAATAGAACAATGAACAAAGAAACCTGAAGAGGAAAAATATGAATAAAGCATTAAAAATACAATTTGCCTTTGAAATGGAAATAATATCTGCCATTTATTAAGCACTTTCCATGTGCAAGCATACCATTACACAAGTAATGAAATACTCTAGAAATGAGTGATTATCTGAGTAATTTGACAAACTCAGACAGCTCCTGCTTTGCTTTGTGCCATAAGACATTAACTGATTTTTTTTTTCCCAACAGTGAAATGGTAGGCATTTAAATAGGAGAATGGGAAATTTTAATTTGATACGGTTGACAAGATGTTTGATGGGGCTGTCACAATCACAGCAAATTTTCAATGCATTTTTACTGGGATTACCTGCGCTGATTGAAATTCAAAAGGCAGTCAGAACAGTATTCATTCACACTGACCTATTATGAGTGCAATGCAAATGTAAGGACTAAATTGACACAGAATTATCATAATTTCCAGTAGGAAAACACTGCTGTTCAGTGTATGCCAAGGAATGAATAGAAGACGACCAGGCATATTTCAAAGATCCAAAGTAGATCCTGTACAGAAAAGGACTGAAGCCCTGGGTGCCGGCTGAGAGAAAAGTTGAAAGATTAGAGTCTCTGGAGTCCTTACTATTTTGCTGAAACATATCATAGAATATGGATACTTTTCTTTACCCAATTTTTGTCCTGGCTGTGAAGATGTCAATTCTTTATGCTTTGACATTTCTGTTTTGAGTTTCAAAGTCAGAGTGGTAAACAGAACAGAAAAAAAGTAGACTTTTAAATAAGGCCAGGGAATATTCTGTTTGAAAAAGGAAATCTTTGAGGGAGAGAGATACCATTTAATTTGTTAAAGATAAATTTTACATATTTTTTACCGTTGCCTGTTTCAAGATGTAGTCTACTGCCCCCTGCCACTAGAAGAGCATGAGCTCAAAAGAACAAACCATAACAGTTACCATTTTAGGACTGTCACTTTCTCTACCTGAGAAAGGATCTACATGGGTGCTCACTAATAAGAATATAGTTTGAAAATTAGTAACAGAAAATTCCAATGATTTGAAAATGGGTTGCCTTTTCATTGATAACAAGTATATAGCAAATATACAACACTTATTACCTCTGTGATATATTAAAATTTATTTGGCACATTGAGGCATCTCTTTTTCTAAGACTTTCCTCTCCAGCATATTAATTTACCTCTTCATGAATTCTTGTCTTATCTTCTTAACAAGACTCTGAGGATAGCATTGAAGACTATCAATGCCTACCATGCAATGATTGGCCTAGTCTCATGGATGCCATGTCTACAATACTGATTAAAATAAAATGATAGCTACCATTTCATTGAGCATCCCCTGTATAACAGGGATTCTGATAAGTTTTTTATACATGTAATTGATACTTCTTACAATAACCCAGATAAGAAGGTATCATTATCCCTTTTTGACATATGAGGAAATTGAGTCTCAAAGAAGTTAATGACAAGTCTCATGTCACATAAATAGTGAGCAGAAGAGTCAAGCTTTCTCTGACTTAAATATATGCATCATCACCACCAGTACTAGAAAAATATCTATCTAAGAAAACAGTATTTGAGAAAAGTCTCATATTGCTGGCCACTTTGTTTTCAGTCTGCTGTTTTTTCAATACATTCTAATTCTACATGCCAAAATAATTGCCAACTATTATTCTAAAGCTACTCCCATGTTCAAGAGCCTAGAGCAGCTTCCAAATTTATTTGCTAAAAAAATCTGGCCTCTGTAGTCTGGCTTTCTATATCTTCCTCCACGAATGAATCCCAGTCTCATCTTTCCTCATTCTCTTTTAAAGTTCATCAGACCATTTATTTTTATTAAAGTTCCTGCTAATATCAGGCAAATTAAGCTATCTGAGACATCTGCAACCATTCAATATGTTGAGGAGGCAGTGCTTGTGGTGAGAAAATGCTCTGAAAGTTCTAGTACGTTCTTTTAGGATCATTTCTTAATTCTTTCCATGACCACGCTGTCCACATCTGTACTCCAACCTCCACAGACGCTCTGTATCTCCTTACCCCGAGTTATCTTTCTCATAGCACTAATTAACCGTATTAGTCACGTTAAGTGATGCTACATTACTCTATGAAAATAACCAAACCCCAGCTCTCAATGGGTTATCATGTAAATTTTTTCTTCTTGTTTCCATCACAGTTTGATGTGGGTCAAATGTTCCTCCTCCACCTCATTGCTGTATGATCTGGAATGTGTAAACTCTGGAGAAGAGGACACAAGGGATAGAGGGGGCTCTTGACTGGCTTGGCTTGAAAGTGACACACATCACTTTTGTTCACAATCCAGGTCGCCCTAACCTAACTGCAAGCAAAGCTGGAAAATGTAGAAGAGCACATGTTTATTTGGTGAGCACTATTGTGACCACACTACCTTGTAACAGGATATATAATTATTTACCTTTCTTTCTCTCTCCACTAGAAAATAACCAGCGTATGCTAATATTTGTGCATAAAAGTAGATAAATGAAAATAAAATAACCAATGTCATATAAAACTAAAAGTAAATATTTACAGGGTATTCCCATATCTATTTTTGCAATCAAGTCATTTGTGGCTATAATTTAATCATAATATAATTATATTGGCAATGCAAAAGAATTGGATTACAGTAGTACTGTTTTAAAGTCTCCTTTAAACATATGACAATATTGCAACAGACGGTCATAACTGCAATTTAATTTCAGTTAATATGAAATAATTGGGGGGAAAATATATCCTCTTTGTCCCAAATCTATGGCTCTCTGGCTACAAGGCAAAAAGTATGTAAGCATTTTCTCAGTACCACCAAATGTTAGCTTAGATATCCAAGTAAATTTGGAAATGATAAACCAAAGAAAAGTATAGAAATAGTTAGAAACTGAAATAAAAAGCGATCACATCAAGCAAGATTCACATATTCACATATTCAAGGAATACTCTCAAAGGGAAATCTGTCTTACAAACTAAATGAAACACATGTAGTTGAAAAATTTTACAACCTTTTTCGAAAAATACAGCATTGTGGCCTAAGGCAAATGTATTTGTTCGACCTGCTGAGTAAGCACTGATTACAAATTAGGAGTAATCACAGCAATAATGGTTACTTTTCTTTGGTCAATCACTGAGGTTCATCAATACCAAATTTATCTCAGGACATTCTAATTAGGCAAAGCTACTTGGCAGATTTAGCAATTTCTTAAGCATCCCATTAAGAAAAATATTATTGAGTGATTTTCATTTACTGGCCTCTTCTGTTTTCTTTTAGTTCGCATTCAGCACCTCATTGAAGAGAGTTATATCTGAATTTAATTCATTGTCCCAGACCCACTGAAATGCCACCTCTTTCAAAACATTTCTCCTGAGGTTCCTTTCTAAGATGACTCTTTTCTTCTTCTAAGCTGCCATAGCACGCACCAGGAATTTGGTATTTTCCCTTCTGAATAGTAATTATTTCTGTGCATTAGTTCCTTTACCAGATTGGAAGCTCCTCAAGGAGCCAAGATATGTTTTATTCATGTTTGTTCTCTGTGGAGAACAGCACTTGGGCCATGCTTCTCCAAACACCAAAAACAAGTGTATTTTTTAAAACTTATTTTCGCATCCACATCTTCTTCTAAGACAGGCTTTTGCAAGTCACTTCATAGTTTTAAAAAGAATACATTTAAATTCTCATGGATAACTAAGGCATATGACAAGTCCAATAGTGTAGAGGAAAACTTTTCTGCAGTGTTATCTGTTGTATCTTTCAGTTGTTTGAATTTTGAGGTCCATTTGTTTTCATGATTGACAGGTAGTTTTTTGGTTGTTGTTTAACTAAAAGTAGTAATTAAGTTTTCCACTAATGACATGTTAGTATGTACTTGTCACTAGAGGATGTATCTGAGAAATCAGATTGCAAAAAGAAATAGAACTCATTGCTTCAGATGATAAATTACAGGTATAGGTGTTATCCAAATATTATTTAGTGCTTTGTTCTTTATTTTGCACATAATGGAAAATGTTTGCCTATTCTCAGAATAGCATTAAGAGCAAAGCAGCTTATCCCTTGAATTTTGAAATATTTTTGACCCCCAAAATATCACTTGAATTACAATATTGGATTGATTAAAGAACGTATTGAGCTCCTATAACATTTGAGAGTTTGCAGAATATTGCAGAAGATGCATGGTCAGTAAGACTTACCTAGCTCCAAGAAGTTTCTGGTTAAATATCAGTAGAAAGAGATTTAAAAAACATACACAACCATTACTTTACAACATGGAGTAAGACTTAGGCCACAGAGATGCATGTTTCAAATGGAAAATAAGTTTAGATTGCAGAGAAGACTGACTCTGGAAAGAATTTGGGAGCATTTTAGATTAGCAATGTAGAATTGCTGGGATTACAGGTCTTAGATATTTCATGAAATAGCTACTGCAATGGAAATAGAGGGAACATCACATCGGATTCTGTTTCTGCAGTATCTTGTATCCCAATTTTTTCCTTTCTATTTTCCCTGTTTCCATCCTGGTACACCAAATTGTCATCACATCTTTCATCATGATCCTTGTATTTTACATAAATATTTTCATTATTTTCCAACTGTTTGGAATTGAGAGCCTTGCTCATGCCCTTTTCTAAGAATTCTATACTCCTTTAGCTTAAACTTTAAAAACAAAAATCCTTAAAATAAATTCTTTTAATCCAGAATTTGCACATACAACCAAAATGCCAATAAAGGAGCATTCCAATAATTCACTGAACTTCCTGAAACTGCATGCAAAATTGTATATAAATTTTCCTGGAGTTAGGGTCCATGATTATTGTCAAATACTCAAAAAGAGTCCCTGCTGCACTGAATTTGAGAAGTTCTAGTACTTCCAGACCATTGAGGATTTATTACACATAGAAAAATTCTGTGAGGAAGCAGCATTTAAGGCTTCTAGAAAGTACACAGAAAAATGTCCTTAAGGCAATGGTCACCAAAAGAGAGACCATGGAATTTCTCCTTTTGTAAGGCATTTATAATTGAATAACTCCTTATCCCTTGGGAAAATTTTGGCTCAGAGTGAAAAGTCTAACCTCTCCAAGTTGTTCCTCCTCCTGTACCTCCTTTGTTTCTGTCAAGCTTAATAGGGTTTTCTGTTGACTTGAATCAGAGTCACTTTCAGAGCTGTGACCATTCTGACTTGATACTGCTCGTGTGAGTTTCCAGGACAGCTGTAAGTGTCCAGGGATGGGAGAGAGTTTGGACTCCTGGTGATTTAGTCCTGTGCATGTGCCCACAAATGTGTGCATGGTGGTGGGGTGGGGTGGGGGGTGGAGAGAGAGAGATCTGATCTTAAACTACATCCACTTCAGACTTCTCAAAGTGCAAGGGTTCTAACCAGATAGACATAAATAAGTAACAGCAACAACAACAAAAATCCCTGGGATCAATAGTAATCAAGAGGATGGTAGAGTTGGTAGCTTCTCCATTCCCACATATCTCACCAATTGAACATGAAACTAATATTTTCAACTCACAGACTTTTTATGAAAAGCTGAAAATCTGGATTTTTTGTGTGAAACCTTCCACGGTATATGCATTGACAAGTAATTAAAAATATTTAAAAGAATTAAGAATGAACAGAAGAGAACTTTTTCAATTTGATAAAGAATACCTGCAAAAAAACTACAGCTAACATCATACTTAATGGTGAGAAACTAGAAACGTTTCCATTAGTATAGAAACAAGGCCTGGATGTACCCTCTCATCACTCCTTTTCAACATTGTATGGAAAGTGCTAGCTAATGAAATAAGATAAGAAAAGCAAATAAATATAAATTTATTCCCATTTATATAAATTGGGAAGGAATAAACAAAACTGTCTTTGTCCACAGATGACATGATTATCTCTGTAGAGAAACCGAAAAAGAAAAAAGAAAACAAAACAAAACAAAAAAAACCACACCTCTGGAACTAATACGTAATTATAGTAAGGGTGCAGGATTCAAGGTTAATATATAAAAAGTCAGTCATATTTTTATATACTGGTAATGAACAGGTGAAATTTAAAATTAAAAATATAATACCATTATATTACCATCCAATAAATAGAATACTTAGTTATGAATAACAAAATATGTACAAGATATATATGGGGAAATCTACAAAATTCTGGTGAACAAAATCAAAGAATAAATAAATGGAGAAGTATTACATGCTCATTAATAGGAAGACTCAATATTGTCAAGATGCCAGTTCTTGCCAACTTTATCTATAGATTCAATGAAATTCCAATCAAAATCTCAGCAACTTATTTTGTGGATATCAACAAACTTATGCTAAAGTTTATATGGAGAAGCAAAAGACCCAGAGTAACCAAAACAATATTGAAAGAGAAGAACAAAGGTGGAAGACTGATACTACCTGACTTTATGACTTACTGTAATCGAGACAATGTGTTATTGGCAAAAGAACAGACAAATAAGTCAGTGAAACAAAATGAAGAAACCAGAAATAGACCCACATAAATATGATCAACTGTCTTTGACAAAGGAGCAAAGGCAATGCAGTGCAACAAAGATAGCCTTTTCAACAAATGGTCCTTGGACAGCTGGACATCTACATTAATGAAAAAAAATAATGAATGTAAACACAGATCTTTCATCCTTCACAAAAATTAACTAAAAATAGATTACAGACCTAAATATAAAATGAAAAACTATAAAATTTGTAGAAGATAGCGTAGGAGAAAACCTAGAAGAACTTGGATATGGTAATTACTTTTTAGACACACCAAAGGCACAATCCATAAAAAAAAAAAAAAAAAAATTTAAATTTTAAAAAACTGATAAGATGAACTTCATAAAATTAAAAACTTCTGTTCTATAAAAGAAAATATCAAGAGAATGAGAAGACAAGCCATAGACTGAGAGGAAATATTTGCAAAAAGACCCATATTTGGTAAAGGACTGTTATCCAAAACATACAAAGAACTCTTAAAACTCAATAATAAGAAAACAAACAATCCAATTAAAAATGGGCTAAAGGCCTTAACAGACACTTAAATAAGATATACAAGTAGAAAATAAGCATATAAAAAATGATCCACCTATGCCATCAGAGTAATGGAAATAAAAACAATGAGACACCACTACACACCTATTAGAACGGTCAAAATTCAAAACACTCACCAACACCAGATGCTAATGACAATGTGGAAAAGCAGCAACTCTCATTTATTGCTGGTGGGAATGCAAAATGGTTACAGCCACTTTGAAAAGCAGTTTGGTAGTTTCTTTCAAAACTAAACATATTCTTTACAATTCAGCAATTATACTCCTTGTATTTACCCAAAGGAGTTAAAACTGATGTCCACACAAAAATGTGTACATGAATGTTTATAGCAGCTTTATTTATAATCTCCCAATGTGGAAACAAAACCTCCAGTAGGTGCATGGATAAATTAACTGTGGTAAATCCAGACAATGGAATATTATTCAACACTAAAAAGAAATGGCTATCAAACCATGAAGAGAGATAGAGGAACCTTAAATTCCTTTATTTAAGGAATTCCACATATTACTAAGTGAAAGAAGACAATCTGATAAGCCTACATATTGTATGATTCTAGCTATATGGCTTTCTGGAAAAGGCAAAACTACAGGGACAGTTAAAAGATAACTGCTTGCCAGGAGAAAGAGGAGGAGGGAATGAAGAGGTGGAACACAGCGGATTTTTAAGGCAATGAAAATACTCTGCATGAAACTTTAATGATGGATACATGTCATTACATATTTGTTCAAATCCATAGAATGTGCAAGATTAAGAGTAAACCCTAATATAAACTATGGATTTGGGGGGATTATGATGTGTTAATGTAGGTTCAAGTGTAACATTTTGGTGGGAAATGCAATGAATGGGACAGGGGATACACTGGAAATCTCTGTATCTTCTTCATTTTGCTGTAAACCTAAAACGCTTGCTGCTCTAAAAAACTACCTTTAATAAAAAATAAAAGAGCATAGAACAAAGATAAAAATACATTTGTTGAAATAGAGCCTCGGGGCCTAAATTTTGCATACTTTCATCTATAGCTTAATCTCCCCAATTACCTTTCTCTGCCATCTTTATAGTAAAATTGGACTATTCACTATCCACAACAAATGCCTTGAAATTTCCGATTCTATAAAATTCCCTCAGGTAACAATTACTTCTCTTCGCTATACCACCTCTTTACTCCACCAAACCCAATTTGTCTGCCTCCATGATGAAAAATTAATTCTAAAACAATATATATATTATCTCCACCACCTACAAGACATATATTATCTCCACCACCTACAAGACAATTGCTATGTATTTGTCCATAGGATATTTTTTCTGATATTGTTGTTCAAGTGTTCATGTATCTGTCTTTTCTCTGTATTACTCATTTATTTTATTTATTCACACTACAGACAACTATTTCATACTCTGTATTGTTGTATTTGATATTTGACACTGAAGGTGAGACTATAGAATGACTCTTTTGACCTTTCCAGAGCTCACCTTAAGTGTTCATCTAATACATACCAATTCAGCAAGAGAATTACTATAAACAGTGGAGAGCTGAAACCCTCTGAAGGATGTTTATATTGATTCAGTGTCAGGAACTGAGTGATCGTGTCTCCCCAAAGTCCGTATATTGAAGTCCTAATCCCCAAGGTGATGGTATTAGGAGGTGGGACTTTATGTCGATGATTAGGTTTAGATGAGGTCATGATGGTGGGGTCCTCCTGATGGAATTACTACCCTTAGAAGAAGAGAACACAGAGTGCTACCTCTCTCTCTCTCTCTCTTCCATGTGAGAATAAATGAGCAAGAAGGCAGCTGTCTTCGGGACAGGAAGAGAGCCCTCCCCATAAACCCAACCATGTTGGCACCCTGATCTCAGACTTCTCAGCATCTAGAACTGTGAGAAATAAATGTCTGTTGTTTATCCACTAAATCTATAGTATCTCCTAATAGCAGACAGAGTTGACGATGATACATAGTATCTAGAGTGACTTACTCCCCTACCTGGTAAATATTCAGAAATATTTATTGTTGGTTCCTTATTTTCACATCCAATCAGCTGTAACTTATTAACAATATTTTCCTGCATTTCATAATATGGATGCTGTTGTTGTTGATGTTGGGTATCTGTGCAGGGAGCCACGCAAGGACCAGTAACAATCTGTTATTTGTTTACATGGCCATCATCTATGTACAATTTTCTTAGTGATTCAAAAGAAATGCCTGGTTCTGCCATCAAGTAGACTTGCAATCATTTCTATTTTTTTTTTTTTTTGCGTTATTTTAGAAAGCACTTGCAATGCTTTTGCACAGTTCATCATTTGTGAAAGAAGTCTTTGTTAGCCTAAAATGTAGCTGTAACAATTTTTTAAAAAATCTCAACACAATACTTTTAAACCTTATTTGATTGCCTCAATTTTTTTTCCCCCAAAGAGTGAATATGGACCTAGATTCACTTTTTATATAAAAGGATTAATCATTGCTTTTTGTAATTATACTCACACTGAGTCAAACAATAGCATCTCCATTTGAAAGAGATTTTTGCTACAAGGTCGATATTAACTTTAACTTCTTTTTAAATGGCTCAGAAATAACTCATAACATAGTGGTTATCTTGGAGGTGAGAATTATCTGTCTTATTAGCTCTCTTAGGCTGTATTTCACAGAAAAATTCTCAGGACTTACTAATGTACTTTAATCCATTGTTTGGAAAGTACTGGATAAGAATTGCAGTGATAACAGTGAAAATATATGAAGACATTAAAAACCTATGTTCTCATTATTGTAGCATGTTGGTTATCTGTGTCTCATTCAACAGCATATTAAAAAAGTGTCACATTGATTTCCAAACAAGGAAGAAAAATTTAAAGAGTTTCAGGCAATGCATGCTTTTTAAACTTATTGTGACAATATTTTTCATTCACAGATGTTGAAAAGATAGGCTAAAGAATGGAAAAGAGATAAGAAAAGTGTGCGTAAAGATAGTCAGTGCTTGGTAAATATATATTGTAGGGCAGAATTCAATGACCAGGTTAAAAATTTTTTAAAAACTCCCTAGATCCTTTGGCTTTTCTCACTCTAATTAGGGATTAGCAAGTTAGAAAAGAGGAAAGACGCAAACTTTAGTGGCCAATCAGGAAACATACCTTGGGGAAGTATGTGGTGAGTCTAAAGATAAGTGGCCCAGAATAACAGAAAAAGTAACCAAATTGAACAAGGAGGACATGTATCATCCTTTTTCTCAACTCTGTCTCTCCATGTGTTCTGCAAGTGATGGACACAAGGGAAAATAAATCTGGGAATGTGCAGGAATTAAAAGGGCAGCTCTGCAGAGTCACTGGGAGCTCACGTTCCAGAGCTGGATATAAATAGGTTTCTATCTCTGCTCTATCAGATGTTACTTGTGTCCATGATTACGTTGCTTATTCTTCTAAGTTCCAGTATCTTCACCTATTAAATGAGGATAATTATGGTACCTGAGTCATACATACTGGAGATATTAAATAAAAAATGCAGAAGAAGGGTTGAGTAATGCCTGGCATTTACTAAGCCAATGACAATTGCTGGCCTTTACTAAACCCTCAGTAGGGTCTCAGCATAATGTCTCATGTTTATATTAGCATATATATATATATATATATATATATATATATATATATATATACCAATTATTTGATAAGCTCCGTTACCCAAACATTTTTTTTTTCCATAATAAAACTCTTTTCCTAACACTGGGGATTTTGATAAATGCTCCTTTGCAGCCACACTATGTGGAATGAATTCTGATATTCAGGCAGATCTCACTGGGTGGCTAAATGGACTTTTTGTGGTTGGTATTTGTTCTGATGGCTGGAGCTGTGGAAGTAGCCATTGTTTGGTTTTTTGACTATTACTCTGAAATGCATGAATGCTTTGTGCATGTGTACAATTGAATTAAAGGAAGATAAATCCAGGGACTGATTTCTTTTTTCTATTTTTATCTATGTGGTGGACATGAAGTTCCATTGCCAAGATCTCTGCCAAGAAAAGACTTTTTGGCCCTACGGTGAGGAGATCCTCAGGCTGCCAGTGGTTTCAGGACTTGACTCAACTACAGAGAGCTGTCTCACCTGAGGACTGACTGTGGTAGGAAGTCCTGACTCTTCCGGGCCATCACAAGATAATTCTAACACCCCAGAACTCCCTATGGGGTTGATTGAGATTTTGTGGGTCTGCAAAATGGACCTCTTCTTCTGAGAAATCCTACTTCTGCCTTCCCTCTTCCACCAGTGTTGATCCCATGTTAATGTCTGCACACCAAACTTCTAGAGAATCCAGTCTCCTTGGCTGATGTCAGCCATTCAAACTCTTCTTCAGGAATCTAGTGTTTTCATTTTTTCTCATATTCACAAAGTTACATGGCAAAATTTTCTGCTGCTTGAGGACCCTCAGCACATGGGTTCCTCTCAGGCCAAGGGCGGAAGTAAGAATTCCCTGGCATTCTGTCCTAGGGCAATTTGGGGAAGAGAGGCTTGAGACTATATAGGAGAAAGGCAGTGGGGGGGTCCTAGGTTCTGGGCAAAGGAACACCAGGGACAAGGGCCTGATTACTGATCTGGGACTTGTGCTTTTCAGGGTCCCCATTGTGCACTTATAGGATAGAGGAGAGGGGAAATTATCAATTACATTAGTTATAGATTCTAGAGTACTGGAGAAATAAAAACTATAAAGTATTTAACCTAGAAAAGGGAATGATAATTACTTATTCCTTTATGTGCTCCTCTTCCCATTTCATTTATTTATCATTTCAGCCATTCAATGCAATTTAACTGAGAAATTCTACAATTCCAGGCACTGGGCTAGATTGTGCAGGATGGAGAGTTGACTAAAACCTGGCCCTTGTCCTAAATAAATCTCACATTTTTGCCTCATTATCTTGCAATATAACATAAATATAATTTATTATATACATACCACATAAATTTTGTGCCCTAACCAATTTTGTCTCATAGGGACAATCTACAGTTATAAAGATTAGATCAGAAAATTGTGCTTTATCATTTTATAGGTATATCTCAGGAGTTCCAGTTTCTTAGTGTTCTGTTCTGATATTATAGGTGCCTGCTTAAGCTTTTGCAATAACAAATAGGAACAGTGTCTAAATGCATTTCCAGAAGTTTTGGATTAACAACTCTGGCAACCAGTTTGCCCACAGAATTGAGCTGATTTACAACAGGATTAAAATAATTAGATGCATAACATGTATTAGCTGAGTAATTAACTAAGGAAGATTTTTCAGTAGATAATATCTTGTGGCTCAACTGAAAATGGTTTCTCTACAGAAAATTAGGAACATAAATTACTGTTTTATTTTTGGAGAAATTGTGGGCATTGACTGGGTGCTGTGATAAAAACATCCCATTGTTCAATTAAAGGAAATGTGTGTTGCAAAGACACGTAGCTTTCTAACAGACACCTGTGATTCCTTATTAAGTGCAGAGTAAAGCTAGGCAGTGGCTGCCCAGCAAAGAACTAAATCATCTGCACCTCCTGATCACAAAGGGGCCATGTGACTAGTTTCTGACCGTAGAATGTTCATGGGCAAAAGTGGTTAAGAAGTGTGGGGGCACTTTCCACCTTCTTCACCCCACGCCCTGTCCCAGATGCAAACATCTAGTTAAGGACTCAATCTAGGAGAGGTTGCAGAAGAAATAGATGGAAAGAGACTCACTCTTGGAAGCCCTGCTTGAGAGAAAATTGCTCACTAATCAGAAACACCTGTTTGGACTTTATAAGAGTAAGAAATCTCCTTCTATTTGTGTATTTATTTGTTAGAGCAACAAGCATTACCTTAACTATATTTCAGACTTGTGTTTTCACAGACCCAATTTCTCATTACCATATGGGTAGATAGATTCCCCACCTTTCCAAAAGACATTATAACATTCAACCAGAGGATATGCATGTTTTTAAGTGATTGAACAGAATTTATTGTGATATTTTTCCCAATAGGGCAAATTAAATTTCTAAAAGAATGATAGTATGTGTGCCAAGATCTCACGTTGTAAGTAGATGAATGAGTAAAAACTGATTAAACTTCATTCTCTTAGAGATCA
This sequence comes from Cynocephalus volans, assembly GCF_027409185.1. Classification (NCBI taxonomy): domain Eukaryota; kingdom Metazoa; phylum Chordata; class Mammalia; order Dermoptera; family Cynocephalidae; genus Cynocephalus; species Cynocephalus volans. The sequence goes on from NC_084468.1 coordinate 18,223,910, forward strand.
ACATCTTATAATTTGTAATTTGGTTTTTCACATGTGCATCAGTTTTCAACAAGTGACCATCAGAAAAAATGTTCAGAGCTTTAGATATGTATTGTAGGGTTCCATCAAGAATTATTGAAGGAGAGAGCATATCATTCATTTAATGTGTTAAATAAGTCTGCACCCTCCCACTTAAGGAAGAAAAGCAAGACACTAGTTTATTGATTTATTTGATGCATCCACAATTTTTAAAAATTACACAATAATAGCAATATAAAAACATTATAATGATATACATGCAAAAGTGCTTAGTTCTGGTTCAGGCAAATTGAAAACAAGTTCATGAGCCAACCTCAACCATACTGACGAAAACCACACCTTAAGAGATCAAAAAGGGCCAGGAAAAATGAAATCTGGGTGTTTAGATGACCATTTATAACAGAGGCTATTAATTACTCAGAAACCCTGCCTACCTCTGAACTTTTACAAGAGAGAGAAATAAACGTTTGTTTTCTTTGATTTCAACTGCATTTTTAAGGTCTTTTTGTTGCAGCAGCTTAACCTATGCATAAGTGTTATAGTCTGAATTGTGTCCTTCCAAATTTATATGATGAAGCCCTAGCTCCTAACACTTCAAGATACGCCTGTATTTGGAGATAAGGCTTTTAGGAATATGATTAGGTTAGAATGGGGTCTTTAGGGTGGACTCAATTCTAATGACTGGTGTCCTTATAAGAAGAGGAGGTTAAGACACAGACAAAGCAGACAGAGAAGAACCACATGAAGACACAGCCATTGGCAAGCCAAGAGAGAGGCCTCAGAAGAAATCAGTCCTGGTAACATCTTGAAATTGCGCTTCCAGCCTCCAGGATTGTGAGAAAATAAAGTTCTATTGTTTAAGCCACCCAGCCTGCATTAATTTGTTAGGGCTGTCCACCCTAATCCAGTATGACTGATGTATTAGTCAAGGTTCTCCAGAGAAACAGAACCTATACCGTATGTGTGTGTGTGTGTGTGTGTGTGTGTGTGTGTGTGTGTGTGTGTGTGTGTGTGTGTGTGATTTATTATGAGGAATTGGCTCACACAATTATGGAGGCAGACAAGTCCCAAGATCTGCAAGGTGAGTGTGCAAACTGGAGACCCAGAAGAGCTAGGGTATAGTTTCTGTCTAAATCTGAAGGCCTGAACCGTGGAGAGCCAATAGTTTAGTTCTAGTTCAAAGGCCAGCAGGCTCCAGATCCAGGAAGAGGTAATGCTTCAGTTCGAGTCTGAAGGCAAGAAAAATTCTCCCTTATCTGAATGTCAAGCTTTTTTGTTCTATTCAGGCTTTCAACTGATTGGATGAGGCCTGTGCACATTAGGGAGGCAATCTGCTTTACTCAGTCTACTGATTCAAAGGTAAATCTCATCCAGAAATACTCATACGGACACACTCAGAAAAATGTTTGATCTAGTATCTGGGTACCCCATGGCCTGGTCAACTTGACACATAAAATTAACCATCACCACTGATGGTTTTATAAAAAGGAGAAATTTAAACAAGACAGACAGCATATAGAAAAGGTGCTGTAAACATGCAGGGAGAATCCCATTTACAAGAAACACCTTCTGGAAGTCTCAGAGAGAGGCACAGAAGGGATCTCCCTCACAGTCCTCTGAAGGAACCAATCCTGTTGACACTTTGATTTTGAACTTCCAGAACTGTAGGATGATACATTTCTGTTGTTGAAGTTGCCCAGTGTGTGGTACTTTGTTATGACACCTTTACAAGGTGTCATAATATACCACCCATTCCACGCCAAGGTTAAATATTTTTAATTCTGGAATCAGTAAGCAAACTTTGCTGTTTGCCATTTGGAACTAGGAGAGTAAGCTGTGCAATTCCTTCACTATTTCTTTTCTTGATCTCCTCTTATCTACCATTCACCAATTTATCCACTATTCTCTCAACCAACTTTTATTGAGCGTCTTCATGCATACCTCTTGTATTGTGCGATAAAGGTTGTGATAAACACCACCGAGCAGGAGATGCTAATCTCAGAGTTCAAGTAATGTAATTCTTGGGGAGATGTCAAACAATGATCTGAAATTTCTTTATTTTCATGAATTAAAGTTGTTTATATCCCACCACTCTATAGAAAATAAATCTTAAGGGTACTATCACCTTTAAATCAACATTGAAGGACAAGACCAAAGAGGCAAGATAGGTTATGTTAACTTAAATTGCAAAATGTAAATATCAGTAGGGAAGGAAAATAGAAGATACCTAGGAACTGGTTATTATAGAGAGTTTGGGATGAGTAAAGAGAAAAGAGAATGAAGAAACGTTTTCAATGAAATGACTCGAGTCTGTACTAATATGAAATATTTTTAATTTCATGAACTGAACACCTGCATCCAAGTGTCAATGAAAGAAAACAACTTTGTGTTTAAATCTCTGTACATTTAAAGATTTATACTAACATCTCCATGTTAGAAAACTATAATTGAAAAGAAGCTTGTGAATAATTAATTCTTAAGCTGTTTAATTTTTTGCTTTCCATTTCAAGGATTGTCACTAAAACAGTAATCCTTTTTCTTCTCTTGCTAATCCGACAATTTCACACTGACAGCCTCTCATGATGTGAATTTACCATCACATTACTGTTTTACACATTTCAATACAAACATTTCCCAGCTGAAATTGTGTATATTGACAAGAAATATAGTCTTCGATGAATGATTTATGTTTCTGCTTTGGCCAAAGAAATGTCTCTTACATGTATTATACTGGCAAGTGGCTTCTAAACTTTTTGTTGAAGTATTTATAGGGAATGTTTCATGACTATTGCTAAAAATAGGGCTTTGGCATTTTTATTCCTTTTCTCTCACACACATACACACAGACAAAAAGAAAAAGAAAAAAGGAAAATGGCTGCAATAGTAAGTCAGAGCAATTAATAGCACATACACTGAATTCTGGTAAACAAAAGTATAAGTCCGGGATTTTTTGTTAGTGACTTTGTGGTTTGGGTAAGTGGTTTACCTTCTTATATCATAGCTGTCTTAACTATAAATTGTGATTATTAAAATATTCACCTCTGAAGGTATTTGGAAAGATTGAATGAGACAATCCATGGAAGGAGTTTTAATGGAAGGGAAATTAAATAAATTGTTAGTTGATGTTGTAATCATTACAACAACTACTCAGGTAGTTGGGTACTACACAGGTGCCAGGTATTGAGCTAGGGAGTGAGGACGTAAAGATGAGAAATTCACACTTCCCTGGGACCATCACAAACTTTATCTGAAGTCAAAATGTGGCAATATATGTGAAAGCTCTTTGAAAAATGAGAAACTACAGAAATATGAAAACGATTTGTCAATACAGGTAATGGCCAGTATCCTCAGAAATAGTAAATGTCAAAATGTAGATTAGCCTCTCACTTTGGAACATTATAGTTTTAATTTACCAACAATACTGCTGATATTTTAATCTTAGATATATTGTGTACCTGTCTATTAATTAATCAACTCAATTATGCATTCACTTATGCATTCAACAAACGTCTAAAAGTTTCTACTCTGTTCTGGGCACTCCTTTCCCAGTCTTTTTAGCATCCCAATGTTTTGTTTCTCAATCACATAGACTCATATTTCTTTCCCTTTAATGTCAGATTATTGTTACTTTTTGCATGAACTTCTAAGAATGTTCTGTGATGCACTCTGAGCAGGGTGATTTGTAACTTAGAAACACCTTAAAGTAATTGAGCATCCCTAAACTAGCAAAGAACCAAACCTAACTGAAGAGGCCACCATGAAAATAAATATCTGGCACAGCTTTGGCCAGGCTTGGGAAAACAATTTGAGAACAAAAATGTTGATGAACAATCTTTTTAAGATCTGCTGAAATTGCATTTAAAGATTTTATAAGTATGACAAGACCCATTGCTGTGGATTTAAATGTATCCCCCAAGTTTTATGTATTAGAGGCTTTATCCCCATTGTGCCTATTAAGACAGTGAGAAATCCTACTATGATAATTCAAAAGTGGAGCCTTGAAGAGATGATTAAGTTGATGATTTAATGGTGGTCATGGACCTGGTTTGGAGGGTTTTAAAAGGAGAGCACACAAGGAACTCTCTCTCTCTCTCTGCTCCACCATTTTCTGCCATGTGAGACCCCTGCATTGCTGTAAAGTTACCACCAAAGAAGACCCTCACCAGATAAGCTCCCTGGACTTTGGACTTCCCAGCCTCTGAAACTGTAAGCAATAGATTTTTTCTTATAAAAACACCCAGTTCCAGATATTTTGTTATAAGCAACAGAAATGCACTAATACACCCATCTACTGCTAAAGTTGGCTTGATTTACAGCTCGAGATACTGGTGCTTCCAGTATCTTAAATGAAAACAACAACAACAAAAAGCTCATTTAACTGCTTTAATATACTACCAATTGATTATCTTAATATGCTACTAAAAAACAATTCTTTCCAAGATCTACAAGCATAAATAACATGAGCATATTATCTTTCCAACCTGCTGACTGCACAATATCGTGGGAGTTAAAATTATGGTATAATCCAGTGATTTAGTAGCTGTTACTACTGTGAGAAAATAATCAGGACACAATTATATTATAGGTTGTTATCTTTTGTCAACATCTATATGTCAAGAATTTTATTTTTAAAAATAGTAGAAGCAAACATAAAATGAGTTAAAAATAGACATTATGATTTAGAGTTTATTTTCAAAATGTGAATATAAATTAGATCTTCCTAGCTTGATTCTGGAAAAATAATAATAAAGTATTTTAATATTTGTGATTTTTAAGATTTAGATAGCATCTACTTGCCAACGTGCTCACTGTGAACTTCTTTTTAAGAATATGGATTAAAATAGTATAGCATAGGAAAATACATGAGAAGTTAGTAATTAATACCCCCTCTATTTTTTATAGACTCTAAGTATTAGAAGAACCCCATCCCTTGCTTTATTTCTTACTCTTGTGGATTGTTTGTAGGATAAACTATTTCAATGGGGAGTGTATTAGTCTATTTCTGTTGCTTATAACAAAGTACCTGAAACTGGGTGATTTATAAAGAAAAACAAAATTTACTGCTTACAGTTTTGGAGGCTGGGAATACAAAGCCCATCTGGTGGTGGCAACAGTGACCCAGGGATCTCACATTGCAAGATGGTGGAAGCAGAGAGAGCGGAGAGATCAGAGAAAGAGACAGACTCTCCTCTGTCTTCTTTTAAAGTCCCCAGAACCACACCCTTGACCACCATTTTTAATCCATTCACTGCAACACAGTCCTACAATCCAATCACCTCTTCAAGGCTCCACCTTTCAATTACCATGACAGGATTTCCTACCCTCTTACCAGTCACAGTGAGGGCCAAGTTTCTGATACATAAAACTTGAAGGACACAATTCAAGCTTCAGTGAGTTTTGCGGGGACATAATTCAATCCTCTGCAGGGAATTTTCAAGAGTCTTAGTCTGGGCAGCCCTAATTTTTCAGAGTTATCAAGCTCTAGTTCCTATAGGTTTTGTTACCTTGCCCAAATTTTTTAAAAAAGAGATTGAAAATTATTAAAATTTAAAATTTTATGTTAAAAATAGATTATTTGTTAAAATATTTAAAATATATTGTTACACATACATAACAGATGAGATTCTTCTAACCCTTAGATTCTAGAAAAAAATAGAAGGGGTTATAAATTACTAGCTTCCAATGCATTTTCCTATACTATACTATTTTTGTCACTATTCTAACGTACATATACATACAGCATCTTTGGATATTCCTGTTGTTCTCATCTCTTCCCTGTCCTGTCACTCTTCATCCAGTGAATGATGCCAAGGAATGACTACAATGCTCCAAGAGTGTCGGGTCTGCTACCGGCCAACCCGAACAGCCCTAGCCTCGTTCCTTTTGGATTCCTCTTTCCCTCCAGTCCCCTTTGGAAGGAGACGGGGGAAGAGAGCCGTGAAGAGAGGTGAGCACAGCCGCCGGCCCCAACCAGCCCGGGTAAAGAACACTCAGACGCAGCGGGGGTTCTGTCGAGCAGTTCCATTTATTATCACACAAGCACTTGCTTTTATAGGCAGATGGGGAGGGGAGGTTTTAACATAATCCTATCCGCTTAAAGGTTATGAGAGCATGCATCCTGTCTCAATGCCTAGCTATTGCAATCACGCAGTGTTCACGAGCGCGGAAGCACATATTTGGCCAATAAGGGCTAAGGCAAGGTTCCCACAGACACTCCCACCCTACTTCCTCCCAGCGCCATCTTAGGCTGCCACGTTAATACGCCCTTGTGGGCCCATAATGGCGCCCCTTGTAATGTCACTTAAGGTGGCGTTAGTTTTTAAGGCCCGACACAAGAGTGAACTTGCAGAGAACTGAGCAGGACTGGTCACTATTTCCCATTCTCTGTACCTAACTTCTCTCCCTTTGCTCTGAAACTACTCATGTCCATATCACAGTCATCTCTGGCCTGGACAACCTCCACAGGCTCTTAATGATCATCTTCTTTCCGTCCATACATTCTGACAATTTTTTCTTCACTTAGTAGCTAAATGGCTCTTTTGAAAACATGAAGTGCATCAAGATATCACCTGCTCCCAACATTCCAGAGAGAGACTTCCCATTATAATGAGAATGAAATCCCAAATCTCTGTAATTTCACCCTCCGCTGTCTCTCCTTGTGATCCTCCAGCTGAAGTGGTCTTTTTCCTATGTCTCCATAATTGGGCCAAGCAGGTTCCACCTCAGGACATTTGCACTGGCTGGCCTTGTGTGCACTTTTCCTTTGGCCACATATTTGCATGGCTGGACTCTTCTAGTCATTCAGGTGTTAGTTTATACTCGTATGCCTCCTCCTCACCAAGGTCTTCCCTGGCCACTGAATATGAAGCAGCTTCTCTCATCACTCTCTATCACATCACCCTATCTTAATATTGTAATAGTACTTTCCACCATTAATATACTCTTATTTGCTTGTTTATTGTCTGTTTCACTAATGAGAAAAGAACCACAACAGCAGTAATCCTAATGATGTCATTTAGAACAATGTTTGGCATACAAGTGCTGTTGAATGACTGAATTCATGCATGACCACAGTATAGCAACATTATAGCACTGGTGTATGTCAAACAATTAAGATCCAAGAGTCTGAGCCTGGGTTTGAATTGCTGTATTTACTAGTGGTGAGTTTTAAATAAGTCACTTAACCTTTCTGTGTTTGAAGTTATACATCTAAACAAAAATGGGGATAAAAATGTGACTTACCTCTTAAGGTTATTATAAAGAGTAAATAAATTAAATAAATTATGTAAAATACATAGATAAGTACTGTATACATATAGGAATTAACAGTAATGCAGCCTAAATTTTAGTATTTTGGGTAGCCACACTGTTGACTCATATTATACTTAAAGTATAATATAAAATTCTTTAAGTTTTTTTTTTTAATGTGTGTGGCTGTAAAGTCTCATTTCTACCTTTTTGTGCTTATGCTGTTGCCTTTTGGAAGCCAACTATAGGATTTTATACTGATCAGCTTTATTTTGTTGCATTCAGTATATCATTCTGAATACACTAAAAAAAATGCTTTAGATTTCGATTTTGTTATTAATTAAATGTCACTTTGGATATTTGGATGCAGGGCTTCAATTTAAATATCTGAAATATTCAACTCAAGTGACCTCAGTCTAGAGGCCTCTGAGGATCTGTTTGGCCAGTGTCATCTTCTAGCAGTTGCCTTTCACCTGCCTCCAGCAGAAGCCTGTGAACACAGGGACCCGGGTCTGTAAAACAAGTACCACATTGGAGGACAAGGGCTACAAAGAAGGGGGACAAAGGAAACCCAGCGAAGCAATGTAGACCCCTCAGCTGACAAGGACAAGGCTTATGGATACACAGCAACTACTTTTATTTTTAAGTTTTCATTTTGAAATAATTATGAATTCATAGGAAGTTGCAAAGATAGTACAAAGATGGCCTGAGTACCCTTCACCCATCCCCCCCAATGGTTACATCATACATATTACTTAACATCTAAACATGACTTTGACATGGCTACAATGTGTGTGCAACTTTATGTTATTTTAGCACATGTGTAAATCGTGTAACCACCACCATGATTAAGATACAGAAATACTCTGTCACCACATAGATCATTCTCATGCTGCTGCTTTTTCATAATCACTCCCAACCCCCACTCACAGACCCTAACTAGAAAATCACTAACCTGGTGTCCATCTCTACAGTTTTATCACTTACAGAATGTTATATAAACGGAATCACACCATATGTGACTTTTTGAGATTGTTTTTTTCACTCAATTTAATGTCCTTGAGGCCCACCCTAGTTTTTGTGTGTATCAATAGTTTGCTCCTTTGTTCTATTGAGTAGAATTCCACAGGATGGGTGTACTATTGTTTGTTTAACCACTCACCAGTGAGGAACATTTTAGTCATTTCTAGTTTTTGGCTATTAAAAATTAGGCTATGATGAACAGTCAAGCACAGCTTTTTGTGTGGACACAGGTTTTGTTTCTTTGAGATAAATGCTCAAGAGTACACTGGGTTGAATGGTAACTGTATTCTTTGTTTTTAAAGTATTGTCAAACTAGTTGAACTAGTTTTAGAAAAGCTGTACTAGTTTACATTCCCACTGTCACAATTTTTTACTTTAGTTGTTCTTGCGTGTAGTGACACCTGATTGTCATCTTCATGTGTATTTATCACTGGTGATATTGATGAGCTTTTCAGTGCTCATTTGCCACCCATATTTTGTTTTTGGTAAAATATCTTTTCATGTTTTTTGATCATCTTTTATTTAAATTGTTTGTTTTTACTGTTGAGTTTTGAGATTTTTTAAATATATGTTCTAGATATGAGCCTTCGTCAGAAATATGGTTTGCAAATATTTTCTTTCAGTCTGTTGCTTGTCTTTTCTTCCTCTTAACAGGGATTTTTATAAAGCAAAATTTGTTTAAATTTGACGAAGTTCCATTTACTTATTTTTTCTTTTATGTATCATGTCTAAAAACTGTTCACCAACTCCTGGATCCCAAATATTTTCTCCTTTGTTACCTGCTAAAAGCTTTATAGTTTTATGTTTAAAATCTCTGGTTCATTTTAAATTAGTTTTTATGTAAGTTTTGAAATTTAGAATGACGCTCTTTTTTTTTTTTTTTTTTTTTTTTTTTACCTACTGTTGTCCAATTTATCCAGCACATTTTGAAAAGACTATTCTTCCTCCATTAAATTTCTTTTGCACCTTTTTTGGAACTCTGGGCATATTTGTCATGGTCTATTTTTGTATTATCTGTTCTGTTCCATTGATCTGTGTGTCTGTCCCTTCACCAAAACCACATAGACTTGAATATTGTAGCTGTATACTGAGTTGTGAAGTCAGGTAGAGTGATTTCATCTATTTTATTCTTCTTTTGCAAAATTGTTTTAGCTACTGTAGTTTCTTTGGCTTTCTATATAAATTTCAGAATAATCTTGCCTATGTATGTACATACCTTACAGGATTTTACTAAAAAATATTTAAGCCTGTATATCAATTTGGGGAGAACCAACATGTTGAGTCTTCTCTCAGTCTGCATGACTCTCCATTTATTTAGATTTTTAAAAAATTCTTTCATCAGCATTTTTTTTTGGTTTTCCACCAGATGGGGCTGAATGTCCAGGCTCCCCACATTGTCTCCAGGGACACTGTATGGGGTTGGGGGCTGAGGGTTGTACCTCACTCTCCCCACTTCCTGCCCCACAGGTATGAAAGTCTTGGCTCCCCACTCTGCCTTCTGTGAAAACATCCTCGTGGGAGTATCAGGGTGTCTCATTACAGCCTGGCAAAAGTGAAGGTCTAGGCTTCCACTTGTCCTTTGCTGAAGGCGGTGAGAGTTGAACTGCAGCATCGTCTATGGTGTTCTGCTGGAGTAGAGTGGTTACTATCTACAAGTTTCCTGTCTTGCTTGGCTACCCCCTGTCGTGGCCCTTTGGCTTGAAAGAGCAGAGCTTTTCTTTGAGCCATTAGTTTTCCCAAGTTTCTGAGTTCCTCATTGTGTTATTACTCAGATCCTGTGAACTGTGGGTTGTCTGCCTTCTTTCTGCACCTTACAGTGTGTTCTTATGTTTTATATATATATGTATATATGTGTGTGTGTGTGTGTGTGTGTGTGTGTGTATATATACATGTCTGCACACACATGAACAGACACACACACACATTCCGTTTTACTTAGCACAAGAAACTTGTAAAAGTACATGTACTTCATCTTCCCAGAAGTGGAAGATAGAAGTTATAGAGCAAAATGTTACTTTTTTTTTTGCCCAGTGTGGGTTTGTATTTCCTGCTTTATTAGGTCTTCACAATAGGCTGGTATTAACCCCATTTCACTCACGAAAATGTAAGACAAAGAAGAAAGTGCTTTATCCACTTGTACCTGGTCAGTTGTGTAAGGAGTTAACCTTTATACCAAATGTGTAGAGTTTTGAAGGTTAGGCTCTCTTCTTATGAGAGCAATGGGTCATTAAGTCACATTTTAAAAATCATGTAAAAAAAAAATGCTAAGTTTAGTTCCACCATATGCTTCTCAGTATTTCACAGAAGTATGTCAACTGGAGACATTTTTCTATGTTTTGACAGAAGATTTAGAGTTCTGGTTCTTCTAATATCTGGCTGTTTGTCTTAGAACCATTCAACTTTTCTGGTTGTCAGTTTCCAAATACGTGGGACAGTGGTAATAGCACCTGCTATACCCATTTCTTGGGATTATTGTAAGAATCAAATGAGTTAGCACGTGCAAATATTTACAAAATGTTAAGGTATTTACAAATGTAAAATATTATTGTTATCGCCATCATTATTACTCAATTATAAATGTTCTCTTCAAGTAGCAAAATGGAAAGCAATAGAATGAAAAAATGTTTAAGAAGGAATATATAAACACAAGTGTAAGCAATGAAAATACAATAAATTCAATACATTTAAAAAATTATTTGTAAGCCTATGGTATTACATTAACAGGACTGTGATAAAGAATTGTATGTAATTACAGAAAAGAAGGAAATTAGTTATGGTATTTCTTTCTCTGAAAACTTTAGAATTGATTTGTTATCCTGTGTATCTAAAATACACCCCCTGTTTATCCCATAATTATCCCTCATTCCCTCCTAACCATTTTTCAGGAATCCTACCAACATCCTCACCTCCCCCATGAACATTCTCTGACAATTCCAGCCCACTCTACTTTCATCCTCATTGCTCTCTTAGCTTGTACCATAAAATTAGGCATCTAATTATATATCACTTTGTACTGTTTCTAATTGTGTCATGGGATATTCTTTCCCATGCTAGATTGTGACTTTGCAAAGAACCGATCCTCGTGTTTTTCTGTCTCTCCTTCAGCATTTAGAAAATACAGGCATATATTTGTACTAAAAAAAAAAATGTTAATTGGCTAAATGACTTTCCTAGGTTCATTATAACTCTTTAACTCTACAATATTAAAGAAATATAGACAATAAGAAGACCAAAGATTTCTATATTAATTACCTCAGATGATGAAGTCATTCAATACACATGGGCTCTGACAGCTAAGAAGAAATCTTGTTGACAGAGTAAACCATCATGGTGAATGAAAGGGCCATCCTAAATAGTTCCCACAGGTTTTGAGTCCTGGAATAAGTCATCACTATCTACTAAGTGGATCAGTTTAAAGAAGCATTGGGATTTTATTCCACCACTTAAGTTGTGTTGGCTCAACTATTTGGTATCCATTGCCTCAAAGTCAATTAAGGCTAACTAAGGGGTTAATTTATGATAGAGTGTTATCCTTTTTCACACATAGTTTAGATCCACACAAGATCAAGACAAGAGGCTTTGATTAGAAAATTTGATTCTTGGAAACTTCGACAATGTTCTTTTATTTCATTTTAAGGAAAAGAAAAAATAAAAATCTCTGAGGAAGTTACCACTGGGACTTTGGAAATCATTTCATTTATAGCATTTATAGCATCTATAGTATTTATAGTATTTATAGCATTTATAGCATTCTCATTTATAGACCAGACACTGTGGAAGTTACATAAAAATGTCTAATTGTCACAAGGATCTCTTTACCAATTCACAGAAAGTTCAAAATACATAGATTTTATTCTTATATCTTCTAGTATTTAAATATGCGCCTTAAAGTCAATATTGACATGTTTTGTAATCAGAGTGCCCTAGTTAAATGCCAGACTTGTTACTTACTAGCTATGTGACCCTAAGTAAATCATATAACCTCTAAGAGCCTCAATTTCCTCGTGGATAAATGGGCAAAGCAATATCTACTTCTCAGAGTTCTTGGGAGAATTTATTAGCTCATATAAGAAATGTGTTTAGCGCAGTCCAAAAAAAAAAAAATGACTATAAAGAGTAAATTACTCTTTATTTGAGAGCAATTCTTTTTTACCATAATGTAATAAATGTTATTATATTATAATTACATTATTATTAAGCTCAACTTTTGAGTAGTGTATATCCTATTTTTTGAAACGTAGTAAAATTGGTGAAGTTTTAGAACTAGGCCAGGATATCATAATAGTACAAAAGAGGTCCCTTAACAAGACCTGGATACCAGAAAGCATATCTGGAGTAGAAGATTCCTAATATGAGTCTTAGAGAGTAAAAGTGAGTCATTGATGGGGACTTTGGAGACAAGGTGGCTTAAATACATTTAGATTTTAGATATATCTAGCTGAGGGAGTCGTGGTTGAGTGATACATGTCCTTATGTACCACAAAATTAGGCATTTAATTAAATGTGGCACATGACATAAGGACACCAATATAAGTTATTTCAGTAAAATAATGACACATGTTAAGAGAGATGAGGCAGATGTAACCCATATGAGAAAAAGCCACACTTTCTGAGTGACTAGAATAAGTCAATGAGTGAGAGAGAAGAATCAGGGACAATCATTAAGTACCTAGTTTGAATAACTAGGTAGATAGTGGTTCCACCCTGTCTTAGTCAGCTCGGGCTGCTATATCAAAACACCAGACTGCATGGTTTAAACAGACACTTATTTTCTCATAGCTCTGGAGACTGGGAAGTCTAAGATTGGGGTGACAGCATGGTTGGGTTCTGGTGAGGACCCTCTTTCTGGCTTGCAGATGACTACCTTCTTGCTTTATCCTCACATGACAGTGAGAGAGGGAGAGGTGGGGGTGGCGAGAGAGAGAGAGAGAGAGAGAGAGAGAGAGAGAGAGAGAGAGAATCATCTCATGCTGCTGCTTGTAAGGTCGCTAATCCCACTGATGAGAGCTCTACCCTCATGACTTAATTGCGTTGGAGATATTACAGTTAGGGTGTCAACTTTGAGGGAGGAAAAGAAAAACATTCAGTTTGTAGTCTACCCATTGAAATGAAGAATACAAGCAAAGAGACTTATTTGGGGAGAAAATGATGAGTTTAATTTGGATCAGAAGGAACTTGAGGCATGTTATTGAAAAATGCTTCTTCCCTGCTTATATGTCCTGCCAGCAGGAGGAAAGTCTGCTAGTGTGATATGTCCGGCTTCTTTCTTTGATCATTTACTCACTCTGTCCCTGAGGAGGTAAATGATTTATCTGATTATTAAAACTGGGAAGAGTTACTCTTCTCTTCAGAAGCAACCTTCCTGTGGAGAGAACTGGCCTTCCTGTTACCCTCTCTGCTTTAGATCTACAGGTTGTACAGGAGCCCACCCTTTGGAGGCTAAACTGTCCCAGTTCAGCTTAGTTTGAGGTGCATATTCGCAGCCCCACTTACTCAATTTTGTAAGTCATGTACCCCACTTGGTTATGGTTTGGCTCTGTCTTTAATCCTTGTTTCTCAGATTTCTCAGTACTGTGGCAGAGGAGAAAGGTATACTTTATAGGGAGGACTCCTTAGAGGACTTCTTAGAGCTGACAAGGCCACCTTTGAAACTTCCCATGATTTTGACAGCACATTTGAGACCCTCTTTTGAGTCTCACATGGTTAACTCATTTAAATTTTTAAATGTTGAGCCAATTAAAATATAAGCATGCCATGTGCCATATATTTTTAGAATCTCCCAACACATAACAAGTGCTCAGTAAGTATCTGTGGAGTTTACATATTTCAAATCAGGTGGTAAAAATAATTATTCTGTTTTTAAAAAAAATTTAGAGAGATTTAGAGATATTCATTGATCGAATTTGTCTTTGACTGCTAATTTGCTCAGTATTACTTGCCGTCCAAGACCCTTTTCACACTGCCCTCTTTCTAATTTTGCCAAAATGGATTTCCTTTCCCTTAATAGATTTTTCTCTTTCTTGGCAATGAATCTAAGTTCATGCTTTGTGTGGTAGGCAGAATAATGGACACCAAAGATGTCTTTGTCTTAACCCCCAGATCCTGTGAATATGTCGTTATGTAGAAAGGAGTAATTAAGGTTATAGATGGAATTAATGTTGCTAATCAGCTGACTATAAGATAAGATTATTTTAGATTATCCAGTTGGGTCCAATGTAATCACAATGGTCCCTATAAGTGAAAGAGGGAGACAGGAAAGTCAGAGTCAGAGAAGGAAATGTGATAACAGAAGCAGAGGTCAAACTGATGTGATTGCTGGATTTGAACCCAGAAGGAGGCCACAAGCCAAGTGATGACAGTAGCCTCTTGAAGCTGAGAAAGGCAAGAATATAGGTTCTCCCCTAGAGCTTCTAGAAAGAAAGACACAGTAATGGCATGTGAATTTAGCTTAATGAGACCCATTTCAGACTTCTGAATAGCAGAACGCTAAGGTATTACATTTGTGTTGTTTTAAGCCACTACGTTTGTGTTAATTTTTTGTAGAAATAGGAAATACATATACTCTGCAACTCATACCCTACGTCCTCCATGAGTGGCCGTTTATAAGCACGTAGAATGACCCACCCTGCCAGAGATAAATCTTGGCTCCTCCACCTCTCACCTGCTAGCTCTGTGAACACAGGCAATTTTTTTTAACTTTTATACCAATATTTCATCATATATAAAATGGAGATTATAATAACACCTTCCTTATAAGGTTGTTGAGTGGATTAAATGAGTTAATATATGTGAAAGCATTCAGAAAAGTGGGCATGTAGTAAACACTATAGAAATGAATGATATTATTTCATTATTATGTCTACCTCCACAAATTATTTCATAAACCTGTTTATACGCCAGTTCCTCCACTCCCTTTCTGGACAATAAGATCTCATTTTCCTAAATCCGCAGAGGACTTTATCTTTACAGTTTTTTTTTTTTTTTTTAACTGCATTTGGCATGTTAGTTTTTATTTAATCACTTTTATGTATACTAAATCTTCTCTCATGAGATATAAAATCCTGCAAAAATTACTGATATGTGTTTTGTTTGTTAATATTATTTACACTAGTCTTATTTTTTCCATAGTTTGTAGGCCAGTGTTTTGCATATCATAGGTGCTCAATAGACATATCTTGAACTACCAATGACATTTTCCACTTGTGCCAATTTCAAGAAACAGACAAATCACCTACTATTTTGCTAAGCAACACCCCTATAAAAATTACTCAAAACCTGAAGAAATGTCATTAAATTTATAAAAAATATTCTCCACAAGTATTTAGTGGGATTCATATTTGTTCCACTTTCACTCTAGATGTTCAATCCTAATCTAAATCATGTCAGATCAAGTATGCTATTTTATTAATTATTAGCCTAAAAATTCTGTTTCATGAATTCTTCTAAAGTTATCTCTTTGATTAAGAGGCATAACACACTACGGGAACTGAATTTTAGTATTATTCAAAGACCTGACTGGAGTTAGCATTTCAGAACTGCTAAGTTCCTCTCCAACAAGCCTCTCCCTCTCCAATAAGACTGTGCTGTGTTATGGAGTTGACTTTAGAAGGGGTTTCTAATGACAATAGTCAGCTGATTAATACCACAAAAATAGAGTGGGAAAAAAGTGCAGACATAATTACTACAGGAATTAATGTTTTAAGTTCTAAAATTAATAATCTCACTAGTGGTCATGTTCATTTTTTGCATGCATCTACAATTAATCTCAAAACATTGATAATTGGTGTGAGATTATTATCTCTTGGCATGGCCCAAGAAATGAAATCCAATTAAGGTCAAATTCCATACAACTTTGGTAGTATGCTTTGAAATTAATCTGTAAATAGTCCCATTTTTTGTTAAAATTACAGAAAGAGAAGTTATTTACCAAGGAGGAAAAACCAAATCTTCTAAACTCTTGTTTACTGGCTCTGGTTGTCTACCGTGGTTCTGCTTTTTGTTACTATTTTGAGATTTCAGTATAATATTTGTAATTTAATTACATTATTCTAAAACAAATTATTACTTACATCATATACATGCTATACTCGGGGAAAAGCAATTAATTCTACCGAACGGTTTAATAAATCTTGAGAGGGCAATTAGGGAGTTTTTATGTATAAACAGAAACACACATGGCTCATACATTAAGATGCTGCAGACGATCTTTGAAAGTAGCATAATTTGCAAATAAAGGAACCATGTCCTCAGCTTGCAGACTTCATAGCCCTGTGTCAAATGAAGAGATAAATCTTCGCTTGTGATGCCACTAAACCTACAATGAAAAAGGAAAATTCCCTTTGAAAAGGCAGACCGCTGATGATTTCATGGACAAGCTCTCTACTCTTTTTAGCGGATCTCAATTGATCCTGCTAATGCAGAAACTGACTTTTTCAGGTTTGTTTGGCCTTTAGTGTGAGTGAATTTTTAAAATTTCTCTTTTGCTGTGTTTGAAATAACTGCAATGATTTTTTCTCATGCTGATTTTTAAGTGTTTAAAGGAAAACAACCGTTAAAAGCTCATTAAGGCACACGAGACTCTCCTAAGAGCTGACAACTCCCATTTTGAGAATGCATTAGCCAAACACTTCCATTTCCACTGGAGGGTGTCATTAGGGGCACTTAAGCAAAGAAAGCTACTAGGAGCAAAAACACCCCAGAGAATTTCTGTGAAGACCTTGATGCACCCTTTACCCCATATTTTAAAATGATATATCACAGTAACAGATCATTCATATTATCCTGAGTTCTTATGACTCAAGCCTCCGTAATATTCCAACCCAACAACTTGCTTTATTACAGCAATGTAACCATTTGCCCTAAACAGTAGTTTTACTTCCTTTTCTCTTGGATGCCATTGGGATTTGTGTCTGGAGCAAGAGGCAGAAGTAATCAAGTCTTAGAGAGAAAACAAAAACAAAAACAAAAACTGTTACTTATGGACATTATCAGAAATGATGAGCAACGGAGTAAACCGGTATTACTAATTCTATTAGAGCTGAAGACGAGGCTCTGAATCTGGTCTCCTCCAACAGGAAAATGTGCTCCTAATAATAATAACTAATGTGTACTAATACTTTCAAGGGAAATGACTATATGAAGCCCCTAACTGTGCCACATTCTGTGCCAGGTCATATATATAGACACACACGCATACTCATATAATTTCATGTAAATGCTAAAGTAACTGTTTTAGACATTATTGCTGCCACATTACAGATTCTCCCAGAGGCATCATAGCTAGTAACTTGGGTACGCAGGGTTTAGATGCAGGTCTTTGATCCCAGACTCTGTAGTCTTAACATCATACTGCTCTTATGTGTTTTTCTTCTCCTCTTTGCTTCTTTTTTCTCTGCTTCTTACTCAAAGGTGGGGATTGACTGCAAGTGAAGACTTTTTTTAGGTGAATCAGATTATCTTATCCCTAAGAAAGAGTCATATTTTTGTACTCTTTCTTTTTCCTCCCTCCTTCCTTCTCCTCACAAACAAGCAAAAAAACAAACAAACAAAAAAAACAAAAAAAACCCCCAACCAAACAAAAAAATGACTAGCCCTTACACTTGAATTGTGCCCCTCCAAAGAAGATATGCCCAGGTCATAATCCCTGGTAGCTCTGACTGTCATCTTATTCAAAAAAATTCTTTGCATAAGTGATTAAATAAAGGACCTTGATAGGAGGTGTTATCCTGTATTATCCAGGTATTCTGTAGATGCCCTCACATGTATCTTGTAAGAGAGGGAGCTGTCTCCCACTGGATTTTTTTGCCTAGAGAGAGAGAGAGATACACAGAAGAGGAAGAGGCAGTGAGACCACTGAGGCAGAGGTTGGAATTAGACAGCCTCAAGCCAAGAAATGCCTGGAGACTCCAAATGCTGGAAGAGACAAGGAATGGATTACCCCTAGAGCCTTTGGAGGGAATGTAAACCAGCTGACACCATGATTTCAGACTTCTGGTGTCCATAACAGTGAAAGAATAAATATCTATCATTATAAGCCAACAAGTTTGTGGTCATTTGTTACAGCAGCCACCACAGGAAACTAGTCTAACTCTCTTTTAAATTCTGAAATTGATGGCAAGGGAAATTGCAACATAAAAACACTGCCACCTCTAGCTCTGTTAAATCATAGGAGATATAGATAAACTCCAGGAAACATAGGGGCATTTTACCTATGCATAAGCCTGTAAAACTCCTGAGGGTCACATAAGAGTAGTCTGTCTTTTTCCACCTTTTGTCTCTCTAGATAATTTTCTGCTTGCTGGAATATAGCCTGTGATCAGTAGATATTTTTTGAGCAAAGTAGCCTGACTTTGCAGTGGCTCCAGCAGAACTGGAACATTTCAGGAAAGAATAAAAGGGCATTTATCCTGAGAGAAGTGTTAATTCTTGCCTGGATTGTCAGTAACATGCTAACACCTGTATGCCACATCTATCAGGGTGTCCTAACTAGGCAGCATTTGTGACTCGTGGGGAAGAAAAAGTTGGTGAGACATGCAGTGGTGGATGTAGACAATACTCGGGTATGGTGCCAGTCATCACTTAGTCATCAAAGGCAAACTCTTATAAACATTTTTAAACATATTAAATTAGATTTCTCAGAAATCCTTAAAATGCAAAAGAAATGGGAATAGCAGGGCAATGTATAAATCTAAATAGCATTACATAGGGCTAGGATTCCATCCATCCATGCCAGTTACAAAGTTAGAAGAAATTCTAATAGATCCAGGAATAAACTGGGTGCTTCTTCATGTGGATTCTTCACTACCAGGCTGCCAATCAGCTCGTATGCATCAGCTCTGCCATACTGGGGCTTTACAGTCAAAGTCCATTCTTATTAGCTGGTACCTTGAAGGACTAGCTGTCAAATACTTTTAACATCACCCTAATTCATCCATTTTCTCTGGAATATTTATTTCCTTCTTTTTAACACCAGTGCTAGTACCTTCCCCTATTTAGATCCTGGTTTCTCGCTTGGATGTCTAAAATAGCCTCTTCAGAGTCCTTTTTGTCTGCAGAATTGCCCCCTGTGATTTATTTTCAACCCAAGTATTCTTGAACCCCAATCCAAGTGTATGACTCCTCTACTAAAATGCATAAATATATAAAGAAAACAAACGTAGAAAAATTCAACTCTGTTGACTTCTTATCACTCTACAGGATTAAAAATATAGATTACATGGACATGCTGCCAGTATGGATCTGGACGTCATATCTTTGGCATGAGTGGTGACAATTTGCTTTGTACCCCATGAATAGTCATAACCAATAAAACAAAACATTAAATATATATATATATTTAATATATATATTATATAATTATATAATTAATATATATATTATATATATATACTGTATGGTTACATATACACTCACACATATGTATTAAACTTATCTAATATCTATATCATTGTATAAATATATATCTACATTAGATATACATATGTTCTATATATTGAAAGGCCTTCACAATTTCAAACCCATTGCTGTAGAATCAATGTTTGTGCCCCCTCCAAATTCATATTGAAGCCTAAGCCCCAGTGTAATGTTATTAGGAGGTGGGACTTTGGGGAGGTAATTAGTTCAATGAGGTTAGAACTCCCATGACTGGGATTAGTGCTCATATGAAAAGAGGCAAAAGACAGATGATCTCTCTCTGCTATGTGGTCACATGAGGACACGGCAAGATAGCAGCTATCTGTAAACTGGGAAGAGGGCTCTTGCCAAGAACCTGCCCATGTTAGCACCCTGATCTCACATTTCCAGCCTCCAAAACTATTAGAAATCAATGTTTGCTGCTTAAGCCACCCAGTCTGTAATATTCTGTCAGACAGCTCAAGCTGACAAAAACACCTATCCACCTCTTCAGGCTTCTCTGCCTCTCCCTGTGTTGGAGTTTACTTTATAGCCACACACACTTCTCAAGAAATTTTGAAATTACAAGGAGGTTTCCTGGCTGCATGGTTTTGCACAGAGCTGATGTCCGATGGGGACACCCTGGTAAGGCCAAACCATCAGACATCTATTCTGATTGGACAGGGCAGCTGCTTTATTTGATTGGCTGGTTTGGGTTCACCCAAAGGCAGTGCCTGATAAGAGGAATTGAATGCAAGTAGTTTATTAAGGAGGTGATCTCAGGAAGCAGCAGTGAGAAAGCAGAGAGGATGATACAAGGACAGAGGAAAGCCAAGATAAATGTGCCTTGCTGAGGTTGCTGCTGATAAATCAAAAGCTCACATGTTCTAGGACCTCTTAGATGCCTAAAAATGCCCCCATAATCATCAGAAAGATAAAGCATTTATCTTTCCTTTATTGGCTGAATTTGTTAATTCCCCTGCACTTCCAGGCTGTACCTGTGGATAGGCTAAGGAAACTCAAATGACATCATCCTAGGCAAGGAGCCAGAGTCATAAAGCTAAGAAGCTTTCTGCTCTATTTCCTCTGCTCCCTCCTATGAACCAGAACGTGGGTGTGGTGGTGGGGAGCCAGGTTCCATCATGTAGATGTCATGGAGCAACAAAGTCATAAAAATCTGGATCCCTGCGTGACCTCATGGAGCAGAACAGTCCTATTCTTTTCACCCACCCATCCTTGAAGTACTTAATTCTATATGGTACAAAGTTATTTTAGTCTTCTTCAGGTGATTAAACCCATGTCCCAATTAATGTGACTGTTTTATGAAGTTGTCCCCTGCTGTCTACTTTCACTGCACCCTAGTCACACGTCTTGTCAAAGTCTGTTGCAATTTTCTGTTTAAATGCCCATCCTCATCACTGCACTGCAAGTCCTTGTTCATAGAGGCAGCATCATCTCTGCACCCTGAGTGCCTGGCAGGTATTAGATTTACAATAAACTTATTTACAATAAATGTTATTTATATTTTTAAAAATAATTGCTCATATAGTAAAGCTATAAAAGATGCAATTATGAATATTGATAGAAAATAATTATTCACTAGCCTGTTTACCGTACTTTTTCTCTTGAAATATAATGTTACACGTGAGTATTAATAAAGCATTTCTTATGAAGCACACTTTCACATGTAACATGACTCTGAGATGCATCCCTGAGATGCACTTGCAGCTTTCTGCTCCTCCTTTCCTCCTGTTGTGCTTAGGTAAGCAGTCCTTTGCTTGGCTTAGAGAAATTCTTTTCTTAGCTTGTTGGGGGTCTGAAGGAAAATTTTAGCTAAGGCCCCAGCAGGGTAACCACACTTCCTGCTTCTGTTTAGCCACTTGCTCAAGTAACCAGTTTGTGTGACTCTGCCTAAATACAGGCAGGGCCAATAAAAGGCTTCTATGCCTGCCTAAGAATAGTATAAAACTGCAACCCTCCCTGCATTTGGGGTCCCAGGATTTAGAACAAGAGTTCGCCTGGGTCTTGCTAGCATAATAAACCTCCTGACTCTCCAACTCTCTGAGTGCCTGAAGTTTTCTTGTCGAGTTCATTCCATAACAAGCTATGCTTTATGTCTTCTCTCTTTCTTATGACTCTAAGGTCTCTCTTTCCAATTCCTTCAAGTTCTCTGTCTCTGTTGGCTTAAATCTCTCTCAAAGACAATTCTCCCTACTCTTCCTGTTCTCCTTCAGGTGGCAGCCTCTTTATTATCTTGTTATAGTCAAAGGTTTCAAAAAAGCCTTCACCTACTGTCTCCATTTCCTTACCCACACACTTACTCCACAACACAATCCCAACCCAACCAGGTTTATGTTTCAATCAATCTGCAAATATTGTTCTTGCTAACATGTCACAAAATCCAAAGGACTTTAGTTATCATCATATATATGCATCAGCAGCATACAACACCACTCAGCACTCCCTTGAAAAATGCTCATGGCATCTTCATTCCTTTCTGTCCTTCCCCTCATTATCAATGTCTTATTCCCTCATCAGCCATTTAAAGTTGAAAATCCTCAGCACCTATTTTAACAGACACTTTGCTTCTTACTCAGTATAATCTCACTGCTTTAGTTTTTCCTCTCCTGCAGCTTAATGGACACTAAAATCTACAAATCCTAAATGTCTTTCCCTTGCACTGATCTTGCTCCTGAGTTCCAGAAATGTCTACTCAAATGTGTATTTAGATGTCTTGCGACTCAAATCCACATGCCACTGTGTCTCAAAAACTGGCCTCCCTCAAGGCTAGGACACAGGAAATTGTACCATAGTCTACCTCATTGCTCAAGAATGACCAATCACTCTGGTTTGCCTACAACTGAGGAGTTACCTGGATGTGGAACATTAGTGCTAAAATTAGGACAATCCTTGGCAAATTAGGATAGTTGTCTACCTTCCAATCCAGAGCCTGGTTCTGTAGATTCTATCTCCTAAATATCTCTTGTATCTGCCCAGTTATTTTCATTCTTGGAACCATGTTGTCTGTTTTATGGGGTTCATACATCTACTCTTGCCCTCCGTTCCTTCCCTTCCAATGCTTTCTGCACACTGTGACCCCAAGACCTTAATGAAAATCAAGATTTATTATATTGACCCCTTTCACCCATTCTCATTGCCCATAAGATGATAAGACCAAGGTATATCTGGTCCCTGAGTGTTTCCCCAGACTCACCTTTCATCACATCACTCCCTCTCTGTTTCAACCCTACCAGCCTTCTTTCCATTCTTCAAATGTTCCATGAAACAGGCCTGAAGTTGCTCCTCTCTCCTCCTCCCTACAAACTCTTCACCTTTCAGGACTCAGATTCCATGTCATTTCCTGAAGATGTTTTCCCTTTCCTCCCAGGCAAGATCAGGCACGTCTTTTCTCCTTTCCATAGCAAGCTGTACATCTCCGTTATACACTCAACAACATTTATTATCTGTTCAGTTTCTGTCTTCCCAGTTATACCAGAAGCTCCATGAGTCAGGTATTCTTGGTTTATTCTCTTACCCCTGGATCCCAATGCCCTACTCACTGTCTAGAATGAAAAAAAAAAAAGTGAAATGAATGAAAATATATTGGTAGAATATTTCCTTATATGTTGTCTTGTCCTATTGTAGCTTCAGACACTTAGTTAAAAATGTAACTATAATAAGAAAGGAAATAGACTATGCTCCCTAAAAAAAATTTAGCAAGTTTTACCATATTCTTCTGAACCTAAGATGTCATCAACTATGTCATTATTTAAGTAAATAATGTATCATTATTTAAAATGTGTCATTATTTTAAATCCAACAAAGAAAGAAAAACAATGCTGACAAGTAAACCATAAAATGCCATTGACTAAAAGACACATCTTGTTTTCAGATGTTAAAAAGTGAAAAAATGGGGAAGGCCACAAGGCCAGGAGCTCCACCGTGTGTCTGAAATCTGCTCACTTCTCTCTGTGCGTGCCGTCCGGTCTTTGGTCCATGGAGTACAGCCTTGTTCTTGGGACATTGCATTGTCGTCTCCTAAGTGGTCTCTTCCCTTATATACTTGAACTTCCAGTTCCTTCTCTGCATTTCATCCAGAGTGATCATTTCAAAATGCGAACCTGATCATGCCACCTGCGTCCCTGCAAAATCCAGTCCCTGCTGTTTCTTCTGTGTCACGTCACATGCATACTCCCTCTTGTTTTCTGTCCTCCTGACATGGCTCCTGAAATATACCAGCTTCTTTCTTTTACCTGGACTATTCTCCAACTGTTGTGCTGAATCCTTCCCCTAGCTCCTTCTCATCTTAAAGTTTTCATTACAAACTTCCCTTTCCCAGAAAGATGTTTGATGATGCTGTCATAGTAAATCAGCAGGCCCCCTCCCACCCCTCCTGCCATTTTTCTTTTTCAAACACACAGCCCGTTCTTTTCCCTCATGGCATATATACTTGTCTGAATATTTGTATAATGTCTGTCTCTTTCATTGAACTTTAAGCTTCATAAGGGTAACCATCAAGATGATGTCAGCCTGCACCACGTACCAGAGTGTGACACGGGTCAAGGCCCTAAATGATTATTTATTAAATGAATGAGGCAATGGAGCAGACACATTCTGCTGAAACAAGGACAACAGAAAAGCCAGTGCACAGTCCTGAGAGAAATCCAGGCTCATGCCTGCTGCTATGAAGGAGCAAAAAAATAATCCCAAAAGTTAGATAAGTGATAGAGATAAACTTGCCTTCTAAAAACTTTATCCAAGGACAATCCACATTAAATGTACTACTACAGATAAATAAGACCTTCTATATTTTTTTAAAGTTTTATTTATTGGGTTTTATTCTTCTCCTGGATATTTTAAAATTACATTTAATCACGGATCATTTTACAGTAATAAATTCATTTTTACAATAAAAAGATTTTTAAAAATCTCAGAATGGATTTTTGTATTTATGGGCCTCAGAATCATTTGTTGTGCTCCATTTTGGGAAATAATCAGATCTGAAAAATAAAATGTGTTTTACAAGATTAAAACAGTCCAAATGACATTATTTTCTTCAGAAATGTTTGTGAAAAAAAAATTGGGTAAATAACTTTAATAAGAAAGCATTACTGAATTTACAAAGATTATAGAGCACAAATAGAACAATTTTAATCACATCAGTGCCAATTACATCTCACACTTCAATGGCACTGAAAATAAACTTGATTTTAACACATAAAGCTGTTAGGAATATTTTTGTGTTAGAAAAATCCTATAACCCTTAATATCCTTAGGGACTTTTTTGCTCAACCAGTGTCCAATTTTCTAATGCCTTAAAGTTGCAGCTTGTGCAGAATGAGGGCAGTTACTGTGTCTCTGTCCTTGAATATTGCTCATGCATTATTTTTGTGAAAATGTGTATTCGTCCATCCCTTCATTCATGCATTCCTTCATTCACTCAGCATTTATTAAGTAAATTTCATATGCCAGGCACTGTGCTAGGGTCTGGATATACAAAGATGAATAACTCTAAAATATGGCAGAAAACAATGAACAAGTACATCTTGAAAGGTAAGTGCTAATAAAAGGGTAAGTGATAAAGTAAAAATATGTACAGATATTGAATACCATTTCATTGCACTCTTTGTTTCCCAGAAAAACTACATTAAGCCTTAAGAGAATAAACATTCATGAAGATTTCATGGTTAATTGATGGAAAGACTGGGACTTCAGTTCAGGTTTCCCTTATTTCTATAAGTAGTAAATCCCTTTACTGAGGTCTGCTGGATATCATGTCATTTATTTTACATGTAAAACCTCATTTAATCCTCATAACCATGTATCTACATCCATTCAGGCTGCTATAACAAAGTGCCATAGACTGGTGACTTATAAACAAGGGAGATATGTTTCTCACAGGTCTAGAGGCTGGAAGTCCAAGGTCAGTGTGCTAGCGTGGTCAGCTGCTTTGCAGGGCCCTCTTCCGTGCTGCTGACTGCCAACCACTCATTACATTCTTATGTAACAAAAAGAGAACAAGAAAGCGCTCTGGTGTCAATTTCATAAGAGCAGTAATCTCATTCATGTGGGCTCCACCCTCATGGGGGTTAGGATTTCAACATATGGATTTTTTTTAATGCATTTATTTATCATCTCATTCATTCCTTGTTTCTGAATTAGATATTGAATTTTTAAATTTTTTTTAATTGAAACATAACTGATTATACATATTGATGGGGTACCAACTTGACTCTCAGTATTTGTGTACAGTATCAACATATGAATTTTGAGGGAAAACCAACATTCAGTCTGTAACAGTATGAAAAAGAACAATTGTTATCCCATTATACTGATGAGGAAACGAAGACTCTGACGGGCTCAGTAACACAGTAAAGAGCAGAGCCAGAATTCAAGCTCGGGGTTGTTCAGTCCTGAAACCTCTGCAGTGTCCACTACCACAAGTTTCCTCTCTGTTCCCCTTGACTCATTCCCATGTATCTGTGGAATAATTAAATGATTATAAATAACTACCATTTATTGACCATTTAGTATGAACCAGGCACTCCTTAAAGGTACTTTCCATCAATCAGTTTATTTAATCCTCACAAAAACAATACGTAGATGCTATTATCCCAACAGCATACAGAGAGTGCTATGTGGTCTCCAAAGATGGAGAATTATAGATGACTTTATACTCCCCAGCAAGGGTCAGTGTAAAAAGCATAATCCACCAGCCAGGCATGTGCCACTTGATTATCCACCAGTCAGAGCATATGTCATTGCCAGGTTACATTACAAGCTCCAAACCCAGAATAATCAACATTTCTTTTTTCTTTTCTATCTATTCTGTTTTGCAAATATGTGATATGGTTAAAAAAGGAACTTGAGTGAGTCCTGGAATCAGATCCATCAGTTTCAACTTCTGCTGCAACTCCTGTCCTCCCACCCCAATCCTCAACCACATGTAGGGATTCCCAGCGATACTCTTCTTCTACTGAAGGAGAAACTCCAACGAGGAGTCAAGCAATGTGGTTCCCTTTTCCTCAGCTTCAGGGCCTCAAAGTCCTGGATAAGGGGCATAATAAGTAGTGTCAGGGAGCAGGGCTCCCTGACAAAAATAAACAAATAGCCAGGTGGCACAAGTGATGACTAGCCAGGTCCCTGAACACAAGCACTGGCTTATAACCTAGTCTGAAAACAGTGGCATACATGACTAAGTGTGATATAATGTGATGAGTAGATAGTGTAGATAATGTGGGCTGAAATGATTTGAAAGCACCAAGAAAGAATTTATGCTGAAGTATAAGACAGAGGTGACAGCCTATCATTCAAAGGCATACAAGCACTTTGCAACAAGGAAACACCTCAAAAAATATAAAAATTTTGAGACAAATAATTTAAAAGGCTATATGTATATACTCACAAAAGTTTATCCCTGTGCAAATTACTTGCTTTCCTTCATGAAAACTCCTTTTGAGACTTTCTCCTATTAAAATTTTAAGGTTAAGCAAGCAACGTTGTTTAAAAAAACAATTCTGTGTTGCACAGGACACTTTGTAAAAGCAGAGATTGCTGTACATAATTAGTGGGTGATATTATGAGGTCTTTGAATACAGGCATAACTGGCATCAAACTTGCAGGAACATGAGTTACCTTTCAAATGGCCCTTAATTACAATTAGAATGTGACTTAACTTTTATTCCAATAATAAAAGCATTTACTCTCATTTGTCACCTGATTTAAAGAGCAATATCAGCTGAATGAAAAATGCCTTCTAAAATTAGAATGGCGATTGAATGAACATTAACACAGGCCCCAGGATAACAGGAAGGAAATTTGATCACAACTAAAACATCATTGCACCCAACACAGCTCTTTTGACTTCATGCTTTGTGATCTCAATAAGAGAGATATCTAAAAAACAATTGAGAATCCAGTTTTTGGCTAAGCTATATAAAATATATGTTTATAAACTTAGTTTCAAAGAGACATTGAGTTATGGATACTATGGGCTAATTATAAAAGATAACGAAGTTTTTCTTTCATAAACAATAAATAATGTATTATTTATAAAAATTAGAAAATAAATACTGGTGGAATATATAAACTGAAATAAGATAGAGTAGATATTACAAAGAACATTTTAAAAAGCTTATTAAATAAATTAATTTTGATCTATACCTTATAAAACATGGTAAAACAAATTCCAAATGAATCAAAACTGTATTCAGAAATAATAAATAACATTCCAATCCAAAACAGAACTAAATATTTAGGAGTGTTTTACCTCGAGGAATAGCACTTTTTTGCATAATAGAAAAAAAAACACCATAAAAGTATGAACAGATTTGACTACAGAATAAGTACAACTTTCCCACATGATGAAAATTATTATCTAAAGCAAAGTGACATGATCAAAGAAGATATTAACATCTAATATGACAAAATGTGAATATCTGAATTGTATAAGAGGCACATACAAATTGATAAGGAGAAGCTCTGGTACTGATTGGAAGATTTGTTGGGAGATGTGAGAGAAATGAGGAAAAGCACAATTGGGACCATAATGCAAAAGAAGAGGAAAAAAAAATCAGATTTAGCAGAAGAGCCTTGTTAGTAAGAACAGCTAGCTGGCCTCCAAGATGGCCCAATGAGCCTCATCTCCTGATATTCACACTCTTGTGGGAAGTGTTCCATTGTTACCTCTGCAAACAGTATGTTATTGCATAAATGAAGTTATCTGACCTCTGAGACAAGGTTATAAAAGATCTTGTAGCTTCTGCCTTGTACTTTCTTGGATCACTTGCTCTGGGGGAAGGCAGTTGCCATATTGGGAGGGAACTCAAGCAGCTCTGTGGATTGGTCAATGTGAAAAGGAACTGAAGTCACCTGCCAACAGCTTACAGCAACTTGATCATCGTACAGAGGAAGAAAATGAGGCACAAAGTTTAAGAGACTTTCCCAAGTTTAAACAGCAAAGAAGTGTCAGATCTAGTATTAGGACCTCAGAGTCTGTGTCCTTAACCACTACATGATACTGCCTCTCGATGAAAGAAATAGAATGAAAAAGTATTAGCAATTGTATGAAACATAACAACAGGAAAAGGAATGCCAAAATTCAGAAACCAATTGGATGTGAAGGTATGAGGGAGGGTAAAGGGAGGATTGAAATGGCTCTAACTTTTCAAATATGGATCATAGAGCGGATAGTAGGGTTATTAATTAAGATGGGGGTCACAGACTAGCAACTTGGGAAGTGGTGTGTGCACATGAATGCACGCATGTGTGATCACTCATGGATGTCTAGAGAGTAAAGTGACCATACACGGAATGTAGTGAGTGTGCTGGTTCGAGAATTACCAGATTTGAGTTTTCCTAGGCAAAAAGAATTCCATGGGGGTTTCTTTCCATTAGTGTATGGTTAAAAGATGCCTTCTTTCAAATTATAATGTTTATATTACATTAATAAAAGACTGGAAATTTCCTCATTCCACTTAACTTCTTTCTTGTCCATATCTCATCTTTATCAGTCATTCTAGGTATAGACATAATCTAAACCTTAAAAAAAATCAGATTCTTTAAAAACAAATATTGATTAAGTAAAATTCAATCAAATTGGTTTATTTAAAAATCAATGAAATAAAAAAATAGTTAAACTGGTTCTTTGATAATAACTAGAATATAAACTACTACTTTGAATGTATATGCTATGTTTCATTAAGTGTGTAGGAAAAAATAGTCTAGTTTGAGAATTGTTTTCTGCATTTTTCTCTCATGGTTAACAACCACCCAAGAGAAATGTTTGTTTGTTTTTCCCCTTAAAATACATGTGACTTTGTTTCATTTAATATATGTAACTTTAACAAATAAGTTTCTACAGGGAGCTATGAAATGCAGATGTCGCAGGTGTTATTTTTGAAGAGTTCACATATTCACAGCTGTTTAGTTGTTAATGCACTACTGCATGTAATGGCCAAGAAAATTCAGCACAAGTGCTGAACCAAAAATCCCCAGGAAACCAGAGAAGAAGTGAAATCGGACAAATCTTAATACATAATGTATATACTACAATATCCTATTGCATGTGGTTACAAATTTGAATATGGCACTTGGCATATCTTTGTATTTTACTGAAATAAAATGTAAAACACTCAGACTCTCTGGAGAGATTTATATTTACCATATACAAAAATGCCCACAGAAATGCCATATTCCTTTTCTGATAGAGAGACTAGAAAATGACCAGAACAATGCAGTTAACCAGACTATTGATCATGAGCTGATACTCTTATTCCACCAACCCCCCTTGATTTGATGCCAATCTCATAACTTACACTCATTTCTTAGTGCTAGGCCACTTTTGCTATATTTCACTTGTATTGGAAAAAAAAATAAGATTCTAAAGAACAGTATGTTGCTGATCTTAAATTTATTTTCTTTAACTTGCAGCCGTTTGCATTTGCTATATTGTATTAGTAGTCACATTTTATTCCAAAACATACCCTAATCCTTACCGTGCAGGTAACGGGCTGTTTAAAAGGCTATATTCACTCTGGTTCTTCAACTTTAATATTCTATGTGACTATATTATCTTCAGCAGATTTCTTCTCATCTGGACACTAAACATAATAACTTTTATTATAAAAATCAACAAGTATCATGATCCAAAGCACTAAGGCTGACTCTTCAAGAGTTAATTTGAAAATAGTTCTTTTGAATATAGAAAGAAAATCAATTGCCTCATATTTCATATTTTAGATATTAAGTATACACATTTATAAATATATATTTGATTTTCTCTGATGTGCTCTTGTCCCATTTATAATAATTTTAATTTAAAAAGAAAACACAATTTCAAATTGTTTAATAAAGCCTCTTAGAGCTTTACTTTGTGCAATAAATTGATAGCTATCGCTATAAAACCTGATGGGAAAATCCCATAAATGAAAATAAATGAGAGTTTTCAAAGGATGCTATAACTCCACATCATTCCAGTCACCAAAATACGCAGCCAATTTAAAGATAAACAAATGGTGGACAAAATGATATATATTTCATAAGGCTTTTGTCAATTTCCATTTATCCACAAAACTCCAAATGCCTCAAAATTAAAAAACAAGCAATTCTATCAAAAAGACAAATAGCATGTTTTAAAAATTTCAAAATGGACTTAACGTATAACCCTATGACCCAGACATTCCACTTCTAGGTATTGTCCAAAAGAAATGAAAACATATGTCCATACCAAGACTCATATGCAAATGTTCATAGCGGCTTTATTCACAATAGCCCAAAACTGGAAACAACCCAAACATCGATGAACAGGTGCATGGATAAACAAGATGTGGCATAGTCATACAGTGGAACACTATTCCATAATAAAAAAGAGCAAAGTAGTGATACCTGCTGCAACATGGATGGACCTCTAAAACACTATGCTCAGTGAAGGAAGCCAGACACAAAAGACCACATACCATATAATTCCATTTTTATAAAATGTAAAAAAGTAGATTTGTGGTTGCTTAGGACTGGAGAAAGTGGAGGAATGGGAGTAAGTGCACATGAGGTTTCTTTTGGAGGTCGTGAAAATATTCTGTTTTTAATGTGTGCTGATGCCTTGTGTTGAATGTCCCCCCAAAACTCAACCCCTACTGTAACTGTTGAGGGTGAAAGATCTTATGGTAATCGAAAGGTGGGCTTTGAAGAGGTGATTAGATTATAGGACCATGCTGTGGAGAATGGATTTAAAATGGTGGTCATGGACGTGGTTCTGAGGGCTTTAAAAAGAGAGTGTATGAGGAGCTATCACTCTCTCTGCTCCACAGTTTTCAAAATATGATACCCTGCCATCACTGTCACCACCACCAAGGCTCTCAGCAGATGTGTTCCCTGGATTTTGGACTCCCCAGCTTCAGAAGCTATAAAGAATACATATTATTTTCTTATAAATTACCCAGTTCCAAGTATTTTGTCATAAGCAACAGAAATGGACTAATACAAGTGATAACTGGATAAATGAGACTCTCAGAACATGTGAATTTTATGGTATATAAATTACATCTCAGTAAAGCTATTAAAAACAAATAGCATAAACAGTCATAAAACTAACATTACTATGTTTATTGAAAATCTATAATCTATATACGACTCAGATTACAGAAAGAGTTGGTCTTAAACATAGAAACTATGATTTAAGTTTATGCTAATCTCTAAGTGACTAAAAGTAGCTCCTTTTTTGATTTGTTTGAAAAAAGAAAATGTATAAAAAGCTAAGAGAGGTAAAAGGATGGGGGGCACAAAAAGGAGAGGTCAAGGTCAGGAGGCCCAAGTGTACCTAAATCACAAGAATGAGCCTGGTGACTCACTTCGCAGGACACTGACTTTAAAAACCCTCTTAATAGGAATTAGAGAACATCTTCAAGAGGGAGGTTGACCAGGGACGATGTAATGTAATATAGACTGTTCGGTGATTGGTTTTTTTTAAGCTATTGTGTCTAGCATTTGGAAAACATTAGAAAGAAGTTTCTAGCTGTAAATCACTACTTCATATGTTGCATTTGCTGATGTGGAAATTTGAATGTCTGCTGATGAGTACTTAGCAGACATTCAATAAATATTTTTGAATAGAATTAAAGAACTTTTGTGCTACCTAAAAATTGAAGTATTAAATATCCGTGATATATTATAATTCAAGGGCAATGAGGCATAGGCTATAAAAAAAAATTTTGGAGGAAAAGCAGGTTTAAGACAGGGTTATGAGATGATAAGATTGGTCTTGGACATACTGGTCTTGGACATATTGGTCTTGGACTTCACCTACTGAGTTACAGCTGTCTAGCATGCCCCTCAATATATGGTCCTGAATTGAAGATATAAATTGGGGAGTTTTCAGTGTAGTTTAAGTCATGGAAGTCTGTGACATGCAAATCAATAACAAATACATTTCTTTTAAGTGACATACAAAACATTCCGATGTAATTAATTCTATTTATGGCTCTGATTGTAAGCCTGAATGAAAGCCTATTAAAATCTTCAAATATAACCCATTGATTTTGAGAACAACAATGGCAGTAAACAAAGCTGCCTTTATGGGCTCATAGAAAAATTCTCTGATCTTTCCAATTATCTTCAGCCATGTAAATGTCCCTTTGTGACAGGGACTCACCCTGCAATTATTAACTTGCCTTTCTAATCTCACTTTTTTCCTTTTCTACAATATATTCCTTTTGAGACACCTACTGTCTAAAAAGTGTTAATCAACCCACAGATCAGTTAGTAAGAAAAAAGAAAAATCGTATAACTATTTTCTCTTAATAGATGTTTATTCTTGTTCAATATAAATACACTAGATCTTGCTATGTAGCGTTTCAATATTAGTTTTATTGGTGGGGCTGTTACAATGCTATCAAACAGGGGTAGATGTCTTAGGGGAGACAGAACCATAATTTTAGAGTCAAATGAATTTTGATTTTAATAACAGCTTTTTCATTTGCCAGCTTTATGATCTTGAGTGTATTACAAAATTTGCTTGAGATTCAGTTTCTTCACCCATAAAATTTAAGTGCATTTATGTTCCCAGCAGTTTTTTGATGAAAGTTACATGAGATTATATATACATACATATAAACCCCAAAGTAATTTAGTTGCTGACTTTATCATTAGTAGATAGTGGACAGGATAATTATGGGAATTTCTTTTAATTATAGCATTATTTTCCACATCTAATGAAATCTTAAGTCAGAGGAGAAATTATTCAGATGTATTTCCCAGAATATTTCAATGTAGCTAAGGTTTTTAGGGCATCTTGAAATGCATTTTTTTCCTACTATTGTCTCTGTGTATTTTCCTCTAGTCTTTTCTTCTTTTGATCTTAGCTGCTTTTAGAAATTCTCTGCTTGCTTACTTAAAACTTTTCTAAAGTAAGCAAGAACTTAAATTTTTGAAGGAAAAATGTACAAGGAAGACGTGCTATCGTTCATATTCCTATAATGTTATTTAAAATACACAAATTTGTCATTTAGGGATGACATCAAGCATCTTGAAATGTAATGAAATCTTCTAGATGTAGTTCCTGCTCTGCTATTAATTATGTAGTTTGGAGTCAGACATTTAACCCTTTGGCATCTGTCACCTTAGCCTTATCTCCAAAATAAATTATAAATTAGATCTCCAGGAATTTATTGGTTGTTGCTTTTTTTTAAAAAAAATGAGAGTTAGATTTAATGATACAAAATAAATAAATATAACCTTATTCTGCATCGTCGGGATGACCACTTGAGTATGGCCTTTGATTTCAGTCTTTATGATCATCTTGGTGATGTTACTTCACTTGTTGGTGGTTAATGAGGAAGAAAGAACCACCCACATATAAATGATGCTTCCACAGCAAGAAAGGCCAAACGCTGTCATAGCTCACTGTACCAATAAGGGTTTTGCTGGAGTTTGAAAAGGAAATATTTATAGAAGAACTAAGTTAATACATGACCTATGGGAATAATCATGTCAAACTTACACTTACTCTTAGCACTCAGTACCAGAATATTCTGTCACACTAATGCCATTTATTTCAGACTTCTCAGGCTTTGTAATTTTGTTTATATTTAATTTGCATGATAGACTGAATGTTTGTGTTCCCCCAAAATTCTAATGTTGAAACCTAATCTCTAATATGATGGCATTAAGAGGTGGACCTGTGGAAGGTGATTAAGTCCTTGGGGCAGAGCCCTCATGAATGGGATTAGTACCATGTGAGGACACAATAAGAAAATGGCTGTCTACGAACCAGGACCCAGACCCTCACCAGACACTGAATCTGCCAGCACCTAGATCTTAGATTGTTCAGCTTCCAGAACTGTAAGAAACAAATTTCTGTTGTTCATAAGCACCTAGTCTAGGGTATTCTATTATAGCAGCCCTACTGGACAAAGACATTTATAAATGAGTTTATGGCTTTTTGGTTGTTTAAAATCTACAAACATAAAGAGTTTTATGCTTTCTCTTTAATAAATTTAAATAGCATTTTAGTAAATATAATTGCATAATCCATAACCTACAGAAATTTTTTCTTTAAAAGGAGGTCTGTGTTTTACTAAAGTTTGAGAAATATTGAATATCTTGGCTTATTAAGCAATTCTGTTTTTCATTCCCAGCATTTCATTATTCCCTAGATGTTCTACCTGCTTTCAACAGCAGCCAGGAAAGAGAAAATATAGGAGAAAGAACAAAAGAATTGATCCCTGGCTTTGATTTTCAAATAGCATATGCTCTGACAGACAAAAGATTTAGTGGAATATATGAGTAGAGAAATGTTTACCTATACTGCACCCCCATCCTCAGTTAAGGCCAAGATCCCACAGGACTCAATTTAAAATTGATGTAGGAAGGGAGAAAATATCAATATCAGGTAGATGAAGGACATCAGGTATGAAGAGGTTGTGGCCACCATCTCCAAGTCAAACCCAGGGAGTGGGCAATCCTTTTATGTTCTCCTGGTCTAGCACAGGTGGGAATAGATAAAGTCTCCTGTATGAGGCTATAGGCAGACTAGTGTGAGTCAGTATCTTAGATTCCCAAACTCAGTGTGGTACTACAGTAATTAAATAATGCCCACAAGAGACTTTGAGAGTGGGTTTATTACGGTCCACCATAAGTTCAGGAGCAGAGGAATGTTTCCTGTGTACCCTGCAGTGCTGGGATTGGGGGTTGGGAGTCAGGGGTGAGGTGGCTCAGAAGGCCACAGATGTGGGGACCCAGACATGATCCACGTCATGCTTACCCCATGACCACATGAATATCTGGGCACCACATCACTTCCATGGAAAAGGAAATGAGGAGCATTGTAATTCAGTGGAGTCACGTTTCTAATACATAATGGAATAAGAGATCAAAATACTAATAGAAATAAGGTTTACTTACACAAAATAACGTGAAAACAAACGACAAATCTATCTATCTGTCTGACATCAGCTTATCTATCTCTCTACCTGAAGCTGTAGTGGAGGAGAATCATAAGGACTCATCAAAATACCAAAAGATGATGAATAGCCAAAGCAATCCTAGGCAAAAAAATAAAGCCAGAGGCATAACACTACCTGACTTCAAATTATACTATAAAGCTATAGTAACAAAAATTGCATGGTATTGGCATATAAACAGACACACGGGACAGTGGAACAGAATAGAGAACCCAGAAATCAACCCACATACTTACAGCCAACTGATCTTTGACAAAGGCACCAAGAATATACACTGGGAAAAAGACTGCCTGTTCAGTTAATGGTGCTATGAAAACTGGACATCCATATGCAGAAGAATGAAACTAGACCTGTACACTTTGCCATATACCAAAATTAACTCAAATGGATTAAATACTTAAATGTATGTCCTGAAACTATAAAACTCCTAAAAAAATAAATAAATAAAGTAAACACTTCAGGAAGTAGGACTTGGTAAAGACTTTATGAGTATAACCCTAAAAGCACAGGCAACACAAGGAAGAATAAGCAAATGGGATTATATCAAACTAAAAAGCTTCTGCACAGTAAAAGAAACAATTAACAGAGTAAAAAGACAACCCACAGAGTGGGAGAAAATATTTGCAAACTCCACATTTGATAGGGGATTAATATCCAGAATAAAGGTACTCAAACAACTTAACAGTAAAAAAAAAATAACCAAATAAAACAACAACAACAACAACAACAACAAAACAGATTAGAAAAATGGGGAAAGGAGCTGAACAGGCATTTCTCAAAGGAAGTTGTACAGATGGACAACAGACACGTGACAAAATGCTCAACATCACTCAGCATCAAGGAAATGCAAATCAAAGTCACATTGAGATATAATCTTCAGCACCAAGGAAATGCAAATCAAAACTACACTGAGATATAATCTCACCCCAGTTAGACTGGCTATTATTGAAAAGACAGAGAATAACAAATGCTGGTGATGTGGAGAAAGGGGAACTCTCCTACACCATTGGTGGGACTGTAAATTGGTGCAGCCATTATGGAAAACAGTATGACAGTTCCTCAAACAACTGCAGATAGAACTACCAGAAGATCCAGCAATTCCACTGCTGGGTATATACCAAAAGAAATGGAAATCATCAGGCCAAAGTGATACCTTTACTGCCATGTTTATTTCAGCTGTATTTACAATAGCCAAGAGTTGGAACCAACCTAAATGTCCATCATCTGGATAAGGAAAATGTGGTATATTTAATCAATGGAATACTACTCTGCCATGAAAAAGAATGAAATACTACCATGGATGAACTCAGAGAAAATTATGTTAAGTGAAATAAGCCAAGCACAGAAAGAGAAATACTGCATGTCCTCACTTATAAGTGGGAGGGAGGGAGGGACAGAGGGAGGGAGGGAGGGAGGGAGGAAGGAAAGAAAAAAGAAAGAAAGAAAGAAAGAAAGAAAGAAAGAAAGAAAGAAAGAAAGAAAGAAAGAAAGAAAGAAAGAAAGAAAGAAAGAAAGAAAGAAAAAGAATCACAGTAATACACTGAACTTTCAAAAGAAGAGAACAGAATTGAGGTCACCAGAGGTAGGAAAGGGGAAGCGGGAGGGGGGTAAGGGAGGAATTGGTAAAGGGCCATGAAAAAACCATTACATTGTATAATGTTGAATATACTAATTATCCTGATTTGAACATCACATATTGCATACAGGTATGGATATTCAATGCTGTACCCTACAGATATGTACAATCAACAATGTTCCAGTAAAAAATAAATAAATAAGATATTGTATATCTTTGAGGATGGTAGTGAAAAAGGCAGAATAAATTAGGCAAAAAGCACTAATGAGAGGAACCCAAAGGTCAACATTCTTCAGGATCTATCTTGCTCTGACCACCCCTGAGATTTCTACCGTATTGGGCTTTAGGGCTATAGTGTTGAGTAGTGATTGTGACAGAGTCCTGATACAGAACAAGGCTGGGTCCACTGGGCCACTGTTCCCCGCTTTCCATGTGCATGGAGTTCGAGGGTACAAGTGATGGGCCTGGATGGGATGTCTAGACCTCTGACTCTTCCAAGTAAAGACAAGCTTTTGTGCTATTTTGGAGACAGTAATAGGCAAAGATGAGCTGACTGCCACAAGAAGAAGAAAGATGGGAGGAGCAGGTTTTGTATATAATCAAGAGATCTCTCAACAGCGTGTCAATGCTGTGATTCCTGGTGTGGCACTGAATTTGACCAGGCCTCCTACTTCTCACTCATGTAGGGAAACCAAGGCAGCCTAGCAGATCCCTAAATACAACCTGTAGTCTATTTGCCTCAAATTGATTAGGAAAACAGAAAATGGAAGCTTGTTTTTATAAACATCTGGCCCTTAAATTTGGTGTAAAGAAATACGTATGCAAGTGTGTGTGTGTATATATGTATATACACACACACACATGTATATATGCATATGTATGTATACATATATATTAGGGTACATCAAAAAGTTTGTGGAAAATGGAATTGAAAGATAATACAAATCTTTCCACAAACTTCTTGAAGACCCCTTGTATATGTGTGTGTACAAAAACAAGTAAAAGAGGAAAGAAGCTTCTCTTTCCTTTTTCTCCAACAGCCATGGGGAAAAAAAAATAGTCTCATTGCAGTGATCCTAAAATAGCCAATCTGCTACCGTGTTTGAGATATGATGGTATTTGCTTTCTAATTTTTCCAAGACTGTAAATATTTAGAGAGAATATCTTTTATGCCTGACACTATTCTGTACACACTGTCAATTCTTAATACATAAAGATAAAAATTTTGGCACATTTGACAATTTCTATTCTGCTGAGTCCAAATACCATGGAACTGTCTGATAACACACAGAAGGGCTGTGCATGGAGGGGGAATGAGGCTTGATGAACACCCAAGGGTACGAGCAGCTTTGTGGAAGGCAGCAGCACAATCTGTTTTCAGGTAGGACTCCCAAGAAACAGGTTCTTTCGGCAATAGTAACAAAGAAAATCTCATCAAATTGGATTTCACACAGACATAGGGCTGTAATTCAGCTGAGGCCAACGGCAGGGAAAATCATTTTCTTGTCTACTTCCACTAACAAAATGATTCCCTTCCCCTTGTTTATGGTTTGATTTTTCTCTTTTTGCTTTTAAAGGCTGAATGAAATATAAAGGAGAGATTGTGTATCTCTGCCAGGAAAGGGAAATACCTACCCAGTGAGAGAGATTGGAGGAAACACTTCAATTAGCGTCTCTGGGACTTAATCGAGGCTAAGCGGTTCTAAGATCACAATTTGCTCTACATTTGGGGGAGAGATTGTTTCCCATGTGTTCTTTAAGCTCTGAAAATAATTACACAGCTCCAACCCACGTGTGGGCATCAGGAACTATTCTGGGATTGAATTCTAGCAAGTGTAAGAGAAGAGGATTTTCCCCAATGCTTGATATTTGAACAGGTAATATCAAAAGTAGTGGTTATTATTATTTTTTTTAAGCAAAGAAGAAACCAACAAATACACAAGGCAATACACACAGTGCCTGAAACTTAACAAGAAATAGGGGATATTTGACTTACCTCTAATATGTCATAATCAGTTTCTTTCTCCATCAAAGAATCAAAGTTAGTCCATTTTGATCCAGGTCTAGAACTGAGATTTCCCTTTCTTTAGGCTGGTCACACTGATCATAATGAAAATGGGAAAACCAGAGATTTGGACATGGTCTAGACCCATTTGTAGCCTGCTTCATATCCCTGATTCAGTCTCATCAGAGACCTTTCCATAATCCATCAAACTATCTTCACAGCTTCAGATTATGATAAAGAAATGGGACAGAAGTGCTTATATTCAAAATGGAACCTCCTCCTTTGCCTCTCTCAGCATGAATTCTACCAATCTCTGAACCAGTGCAATTAGCGAAATGATACGTTTTAAAAAACACAACTCATCAGTGTTTTCTAGATTGCAAACAAATGTATAAATCAGGACCAAGACGTTCATTGCTTAAATTTTTCATTTCCCTTTCATGAATACTACCACAAACTACTCTGGATTATCCAAGGTCCTAAATAAAATAATCTGACCTATAAAGGTTGTATATTGCTCTTACTGAGATCTAATTGCATTCTTCACTTTTGTCTTAAACTCAGACTATTTCAATAAAACAAAACAAAACAAACAAAAACTTCAGTATCTTCCCATCTGGGTGATAATCAGTACTGAATCCCAACCACACTAGATTCTAACTTTGAAATCACATCAAAAGTTATCATTCCTTGAGTGTTTACTGTGTGTCCAGATCCCAATACTAAATATTTACTATGAGTTACTTTATTAAAACCTCATCACAATACTATGTAACACAGAACTACTAAATACCACCATCTACAGATGAAGAGACAGATGTGGGTAAGTTAAGGAACTTCCATAAAGCTACACAGCTAGTAAATTGCACAGACATGAGTCAAACCCAAATCTCTTTGACTCCAAATTCAGAGCTGGTAATCTTTTGGCAGCACAATAAAATCATTTAAAATCATTCGTCTACTCAAGAAATTCCAATGACTCCATGTCCTAGACAATAGTAAAAAGAAAAGAAAAAAAAACCCTCAAGATTAACAGTTATCTGGTTGTTTCTTGTTAATTTAATTTTTACTGGTCACCTACATGGGTCCCCCCACTACCAGGCCATTTTCCATATGTTCCCTGCCATGGTTCAGTGTCCTGTTGTCACCCACCCTCACGCTGTTGTCTTCATAGTGCTTTTCTGAAATGTATTTCCTGTCTCTCCTTCCCATGACCCCACTGCTACTCCATCTGCATATACATTCCTGGCCATGTCTCCAACCACACACAGTTTTATATAGTTGCAATTAGGATTAGTGTCTGTAATTTAGCTACTACAGATAACAGTTGGTTTTATGTAGCTTGCATTCATATTTTATCTAAATTAAGCCCTTATCCACTGAGGTCAGGGACTATGAATTAATAATTTGTTTTTTATCCCAAAAGATGATATTAAACTCATAGAAAGCTCTGGAAAAATTCTTATTAAGTGACTAAGTAAGAATTAATTTTAAATAGAACAAAATATTTCTAGAAACTTCATATTGATTTAAGTCACTTCAAAATAGTGGATATATATATATATATATATATATTCAGTACTTAACAAAATGTTGAACAATCCAGTTTTAGTAGTTCAATTATAAAACTAAACCAAGCAAAGCCTGAATACCGAATCCAAAAGATTTCTGCACTATACTGAAAGACAGATCAATAATAATAAATTGGATTTTTAGCCTTCAGAAATATACTGGGCACCAAAAAGAAAAGCAAACCTTAGTAAAATTATTTTGGGCTACCATTGGTGATTGCAAAAAATGATTTTACAATCAATACTATATTCCATTGGAATGAGATGATATATATTAAAACCTTAACAAGATAAACAGATATCTGATATTATTTGTCCAATAATAACTCTAGCAAGATATAAGCTATTTTGGAACACCCATGCAACTAAATATTTTTGAAAGAGGACCAATCCGAGTGCTAAAGTCATTGAGTCCTTTAGAACTACTGGCCATAATGAGAACTTCTAAAGTTTCTGCCGGGGTGAGGCCGAGGTGACTAATGAAAGAGATGAAATTTGGGAAGACTTCACTTCCTTTCTTATTCCTTTCCTCTACTTTACAGCAGCAGAGCTGAATTCATCATAAGGCTAATGAAGCTAAAGCTTTAGGGCTTCCAACTTACTCAGGCCTCATCAAAGTCTATCTATTTA
Organism: Cynocephalus volans; assembly: GCF_027409185.1. Lineage (NCBI taxonomy): Eukaryota > Metazoa > Chordata > Mammalia > Dermoptera > Cynocephalidae > Cynocephalus > Cynocephalus volans. The sequence goes on from NC_084468.1 coordinate 18,265,328, forward strand.
TATTCAGCATGGAAGATCTTTAAAAATTCCTTTTCTCAGAAAGGCCCTCCAAACTGGTTAAGCTTCAATTCCCACAAACCACAAGTATGAACGCCCTTGGAATCCAAGACACTTTTTCAAAGATTCCACTTGGCAAACATTTTCTTTGTTCTAGTTTTCTTGGATTTGTTTGTTCATTTGTTCATTCATTCATTCATCCACTTAAGAAACAGAGACATATCTTTGGCAGGTCGACACTGAAGCCTGCTGTCTCCTGTTTTCCGTCTTCTGCCCATGAATAACTAAAAATATCATCATTTCCTCTGCGTATCTTTTGTGCACTGTAAAGTCACTCATCTCGTGTGACTCCGTTGTTCTCTCCGTTGGTCTTTCCATTTTTTCTACATGTACTTACTTCATCTGTGTCTGGTTTCCCATTCCCAAGACTGGTTCTGTGATAACTGGAGCTATTCCTCATTGGGCAAAGCTCTCGGAACAGACCATTTTCTGGCCATGCACAGACTGCCCGAGATAACATGCCCCACACTGCTCAAACAAATGAAAGATGTCACCGATTGATGCCTTCCACATATCTACTTCTGGATTTTTTCTCCTTCTTTCTCACAGTATGAACATTTTACCTTCATAACTACATAAAATATAATTCTGCCCAGCATTATAGTTAATATTTTCTCATGTGTGTGTGTGTGTGTGTGTGTGTGTGTGCACGTGTTTTAATTTGTGTATTCCCTTAAGGCTTAATGATAATAAAAATAACTATTAAATTAACTAAAATAATAATAAAGCTAATATGTAACTTACTATGTCTCAAGAACTGTACTATGGTTTTCATGTGTTACCTCCCTTAATCTTTGCCAAACTCTTTGAGGTAAGTGCTATTCCATTAGCCATTTTACAAATGAGGAAACTGAAGCTCAGGGAGGTTAAGTAACCTGCAGTAGTAATAAGCAGAGTTGCTGAGATTTAAACTAGGATGCTTAATTCTAGAGCAAGAACTTGCAACTTTCTCTGGACATGTGAGTCAACTGAGGAGTTTTAAACATCCTGGGTTCCACCCTCAGATTTATTTCTGATTTATTGATCTGAGATACAGCCTGGGCAGGGTGATTTTGTTCATTTTCCTAGGTGATTCGAACATGTTGCCAAGCTTGATAATCACTGCTCTACAGACTAAGTTATTAACCATTAGGTGACAAACGAGTGCATCGAAAGCTTTCACGCATTATCAACTCATTCTCTATTTCTTCATTGGTATGTACTGAAAGTTCCATTTAAATAAAAGTAACAATAACACTTAATTGACCACTCAGAAAATAATGAAACCAATTTTGTCAAAATTGATTTATCCTGATCAGACCCCTTGCCAAAGAGTTAATGCTATTTCCCAGAGAGAGGCAGAGAACAGATTCCGTAAATGACCAGCTCAGACTAACTCACTTTTTCAAGAGGACAGGGACTGTGTTAGGGAAGCTACAGAGCGCATCAACTGACTTCAGCTGTTTAAATGAGCCCATTGGTCCGTTTCTTTGTTTTATGCTCTCCAGTTCCCTCAGCCTATTATCCTTAATGTGTCCTCTCTCCTTGTCCTCTCTGCTGGAGAGTGCGTGAGCTCTAGGCAATTAGCTTTCCTAGTAGACAATGGGAGCTTCACTTTCCACCCAGGAGCCAAATCCTTTCTGTCAGTCATGGTCAAACCAAGGAAACAGATACAAGAACCTAGACAAAACTATGAATACTTATCAAGCACCAATTTGTTACGTGTTAGTCACTGAACAGACATTATAAAATGACTAAGAGAAATTCCAAGTAGCTAATACCCTTGGAGGTGGGGGCAGTGTAGACAAACAGGGCAAGATGAGGAGTGAAGTTTTAACTTGTTTTTGTGTGTGTGTGTCTGTCTATGTGTGATATAGTCTGATCATGCTAATGTTTTAGAACTACTGCCTTATTCAACTAGTTCTTCCTGTTCCTTATACTGCTGAGAGACTGAATGAACAATGTCTGACCACCTATGGCATTTAAATTCTGACCCACAAACACTGCAGCAGCTAGTCCAGGCAGCCAGACTACAACCTCTGCAGCAATCAGCCCAGAACAGGCAGGTCTCGGACAATGACAACCAGCCTTCCTGACTTTTGCTCCTGCTTCCAACTCAGGACCAACAAAAGAAAACCAAATATGCTTCCCGAACCAGTCACAGAAGATGCCCCACATGTGGTTAGCCTCCTCCAGCTTCCCTGTGCCAACAACCTCCAGTCAAGGATACCTGAAGCCTTTCTTTTTTCATTATAAAGCTTCCCTATGCCCTTGCCTGCCTTTGAGCCTTTGCCAAAATGCAAGTGATGGAGGCTGACTCCCTTACTATATAGCAAGCTCTGAATACATAACCCCGCTTGTTCTAATTTAAATGGTCTTTGTTTATTTTCACAGAACAAGGGGAGTGCGCTGTTTTCGACTTCTGAGCCTACCCTCTCCAGGCAGGTGAACCTTCTCACTTGTGTTTCCCTGAAATCCCCTTGCCTCCCCCTTAAAATGCCTGCAGGAAGGGGACAGGCACAGTGACAGAAGAGGTGATTGGCACCTGCCTCAAATCCAGACAGATCAACCCAAGGAAGCAGAGACTTGACTCTTGCCAAAGCCATGGTGGTGTTTGAATAAGAACGTAAAATGGCATCAATCTCAAAAGAGGGATGAAATAACTAGGAAAAATCACACCATCCACTGATTTTAAGTGGAAATAATGAACTTTCTTTTTGTTTTTAATATCAGACTGAATGAAGCTTAAAGACTGGAATCAAGGTCAGTTAGGAAAACATAAAGTTACATTCTGTCCCAGTTGATTGCTTAAGTGGAGCTAACTTGGGTTGTCTCCTGAGAAGTTTGGAGGTGAGAAAAATATGCTCATGAGAAAGGGAGGAGCTCAGAGCTCAAATCATGAAAGAGGGAGCTTTTGAGCTGGCCAAGAAAGGTGAGAAGGATTTTGGTAAGTGGACCTTTAGTCCTCCAAGTGCCAGACCCATTGGTACAATGCCTTATTGAATTTAAACCCATACAATCAGATTAAGATAATACAGAAGTCAGTGCAGTGGCCATACCCATGTTACTTTTTGCTGGTTGAACATTTCAGCAGGTGGGTGGTCGCTGGGGGTCACCTACCCTAGTCACCTCACACCAGCCCACAGACACCAGTTCACTGACAGCTCCCTAGATTTGATGCTGAGTTTCCTTTGAGTTTCTAAAATTATTAAATATGTGCCTGAGTGCTGAAGAAAAAAAGACATAACCAAACACTAAGAGAAACTTTTTCTTATTAAGGCTAAATAATTAATAAAAAAAAAAGAGCAAATAATGTCTTTCCCTCTTGCCTAACCTACATTTCTTAACCACAGAAATTGGGTTCTTTACTGAATTCACTGTTCCTCTTTCTCTCCAAAACTGATATTTGTAAGACTTTTTTCTCTCTCCCTAGAAGAATGAAGCAGAATTAGCACAAAATAATTAGCAGTTTTAGTTAGAAGTTAGAAACCAAGAGGCAAAAGAAATTAAAGTTGGGGTAAATCAATTAGTAAAAGGTGCTGGAGCTGTGTGCGCTTGTTAATTAAGTGTTGTTATTCATTGTGTCAACACTGACAGCCCAACGCTTTGTAGGGTTTAGAAACACAGAGAGAAAAGGCTGGCACCCAAGGGAGCAGAATGGGGAGGTGTCGAGTAGGGTGTGAGCCTCCAGGGAAGGGGAAGGAGTCGTAGGAACCATCTCTGAAGTCACCCCAGCCTTCCCTGTCTCTTTTCTCTGAAGTTCTTGCAGTGCAGGGGAGACCACCAAAGTTGATGTGAGAGCAGGTGTTTGTTGTGTGTTTCTAGACTTTGGCAAATCTGTGCTCAGGAGCCTTGAGTGCCAATATCCATTCATAAGAGCCCAAAGTCCTTATTTAAAAAGCTGAGACTGTGTGTGTTTGTTTGCTAGGGCTGCCATAACAAATACCACAGACTGGTGGTGTCTTAAGCAACCCACATTTACTGTCTCAACGTTCTGGAAGCAGAAAGCCCAAGATTAAAGTGCCAGCAGGGTTCTTCCTTCTGAGGCTTCTCTCCTTGGTTTGTAGATGGCCATCTTCTCCCTGCATCTTCACATGGTCTTTCTGACGTGTGTGGCTGTGTCCAATCTCCTCTTCTTATCAGGACAGCAGTCAGACTGGATTAAGGCCCATCCCAATGATGACTTCATTTAAACTTAATTACAACTATAAAGACCCTATCTCCAAAGACAGTCACATTCTGAGGTACTGGGGGTTAGGACTTTGACATGCGAATTTTGGGGGTACATAATTCAATCTATAGCAGCCTGCTGAAGAATTTTATAGAAAAGGAACCTGAGCGTGTGAGTTTTCCCCACTGTGTGTTTTAAAATATACTAGCTTCTCAGTGAACACACAAGCCATTTTATTCTGGAATGACATGAATGCTTTCATAACCCCCATTCTCCAGCAAAATTGGCTGGGGAAGGCAAGAGAAATTACAGTCACCAAAGCTACCCCTGTGTCTCCTGCCTGCAATCTGCATGCCCTCTCTTCCACTCCTGTCTTGCCCACTTGCCCAGGAGGAATGGGAAGGCAGAAGTGAAAAGTATTTGGGGACTCCTATACTTAGAGATTAGAGTATAGTTATTCTAATATGTAATGAACACTGATATTCTTGATTAGTGGGGACATTCCAGATAAGAAAATTTAAAGGTTTGGAAGAGTCTTACAATTTTTCTTTAATTATTTGATCATGGGTAATCATACGTCCAAGCCGAAATCACTCTTGATACATATGAAAAAAATAATAATAATAATCTTATACTTTAAAAAGTAAAATTACTGACTGCACATTTCATTTGGAAGGAAACATCTTGTAATGGAATCAGCAAAGACAGAGAACGTGTGTTATTAAAATGCTGTTTGTAATTTCAGCTGTGTGACTTTGAGCAAGTTATTTAACCTTTCTGAACTGCATATTTCTCACTGGCAAAATGTGGTTGTGTAAGGGAGAAGTGAGTGAAATATTGCATCTACAACAACAGGCACATTGCCCAACATGTAACCTTTCTCTTCTCTAGGTTAATTATGCAGGTATAAACTTGATTTATTCAGACCTTTCCATAAATGGGTCCTGCACTAGAATTCTGAAAGCCTGAATTATAACCCCAACTTGATGTCTTATTCAGAACCACTTTGCCTTTGAACTGCAGAATTTTCTTTCCTCCTCCTTTATTTATTTATTTATTTGTTTTTCTTTTTGGCAGCTGGTCAGTACAGGGATCAAAACTCTGCACCTTGGTGTTACCAGCACCACAATCTAACCAACTATACTAACCAGCCAGCCCCTTGAACCTCAGAATTTTCAATGTTAAAATGGAGGTGATGTTCATTTTGGGAGCTGATATAATCAATCAATAGGATAATGTATATGGAAATATTAAAACAAAAGGAATCACTCACAGATTCTAATGACAAGATAGGTACATCTCTTCTATCATACATGGGTTCTTTTTGGGGGAAGAAACATTAATCCTTACAAATTACTCGCAAGTTTAGATAAAATGTACTAAAAACTTACCTTGTAAAATTATTTCTTAGCTAAAAAGAAAAAAAAAAAAAGGTAGCCTAAAGAGAGTGAGTGGGGCAGTGTATAATTTTTGCAAATCAAGATTTTTTTCCCCTCAGTTATTCAGGGTTAACTGAAAATTCTTAACACAATGGAAATGGAAATGAGGCCGGAACACCATATTTTCTAAATTCTGAGTATGTTAGATACATGTGTTCTGCAGTTACAGTTTCCAAGACACATCTGTGAGTCTCAGGGTAAACCTGGTACTCAAGGAGAAAATACACTGGGGATGCACAGGAAAAAGGGGAGCGCAGGTGAAGAGGGGCTTCAGCACATCTTCTGGGTACGTCCTACTTTATGTCGATTTAGGGTCATTAGTATGACACCTGAGGTCAGCTACCTGTCTCTGTTCCAGTATCTTCCTCAAGGACTCCAGAGTTGGGACAGTTTATGTGAAAGGGTTTCCTCTCCGTTTTTTAAAAAATCATTTCTTAAAAAATTACTGCTAACTTTGGGGTAAACATATGTATTAAGAATATATAAATATGAACTCAATTCGTATTGGTTGAATGCTACGATGTGGCAGACACTGTTCTGGGAACCTGGGTAACACTTACGAGTGAAGACAATTAGCACCCCTACCCTCCCAGAGCATGTTACTGCAAAATCGTCTTTTTCTAACTGAGTTGAGATTCAACCATGTGCTTTTAAAGTCATGGTAGTGTGTAGCAGTTCTCAAACTTTTTGATCTCAGATCCTCTTTACACTCTTCAAAATTGTTAAGGACCACAAAAAAACTTTTGTGTATGTAGTTTATATTTATCAGTGTATACAATGTTAAAAATTAAAACTAAGAAATGTTAATAAGACTTATTAATTTATTAAAACAATGATAAACCCATTATATGCCAAAGATAACTACTATGAATTAAATGTTGGTGTCGCTCCAAAATTTATAGATTGAAGCCCTAACTCCAAATGTAGTGATATTTGGAGGTGGAGCCTTTGGGAGGTAATCAGATTTAGATGAAGTCATGAGGGTGGGGCCCTTATAATAGAATTAGTGTCTTCACGAGAAGAGGAAGAGACGCCAGAGCTCTCTCTCTCTCCTTGTCCCTATACCAAGGAAAAGGCATACGAGCACACAGTAGGAAGACAGTCCAGGAATAGAGTCTTCACCAGAACCCGACCATGCTGGCACCCTGATCTGAGACTTCTGGTTTCTAGAACTGAGAGAAATAAATGTCTGTTTTTTAAGCCACCCAGTCTTTGGTATTTTGTCATAGCAGCTCAAGCTAAGACAAGAACGTATTTTATGAAAAATAACTATATTTTCTAAAACAAACAAAAAATAGTGAGAAGAATAACATTGTTTTATGTTTTTGTAAATCTATTTTATGGCTTGCTTAATACAATTGCTGGATTTTCATGTCTGCTTCTTTATTCAATTTGTGATATCAATACCATGTAGTCTTTGGAAAACTCCAGTCTGAGTTTGAAAATAAATAAGAGGGGGGAAAAGGGTAAGTAAGGTCTTAGTTTTATTATGAAAATAGTTTTGACCTTGTGAACCCCTTGAAAAGTTCTCAGGCCCCCCCCCTACACTTTCAGAACTGACGATGCAGATGAAAAAAATACATTTTGGACACCTGAGTTCGAATCTGTGATCGCTGGAAGTTATTTCATCTCTCTCAGCTTCTGCTTCTTCCATCTGAAAATAAGTGGTTTGGGTTACGTGATGGCTAGAACCGTTTCCAGCTGCGACATTTCCTGCCGTTTGCCTCTCAGAGGTGGTCACTTAGTATCTTAATGGAATGGACCTTGTTTTCTTCTTCCTATTTTGCTTTCTCCTCTTCCCCCTTTCTGGGTGTGGCACTAACCAGAATTAGGATAAGTGAAGGGAGTTTTTGCAATATTCAGAAGTGAAAAACTATTGGCTCTTATCAAACTAAAGCCCAGGGTTATTCTGTGAGTTGTCACCTTGACAGTGAGGCTGACTTAGTAGTGACAGCAGAAGCTGGGCCTCATAATGGATTAGTAAGGGCAGCTTTTATTTATTTATTTTCCCACTCCCTCATGAGCATGAATTCATCCACATGATCTCAACCCCATTCAGCTACATCCTGAAAAACCCTGGTGACTGACAAAAGAAGACTAAGGTTTAAAGGAAGTAGTGGGACTTTTGTACAGGCACATAAGAAACAAAGTAGCTTAGAAATGTCCAAGGCAAACAGAAGTCCCCCAGGAAGACTGCTCCGCTTGGAGATGGTGGGTTCATTAGACCCAATGATCACCCTGCTTTAGAGAAGCCCCACTGTATGCTATAGAGAAGCTGGCAGGACAGGAGGGATACACAGTGCTTCTCAGACTCAGATGTGCGTCATCATCTCACTAAAACAGATTTCTGGGCCCATCCCCAGGGCTTCTAATTCAGTAGGTTTGGTGTGAGATCACAGCATCCGCATTTCCAACAAGTGTCCAGGTGGCCCTGTCATCCAGGTTGCTTGACCTTCGACCAAACCTTGAGAATGACTGGAATACAGTAAGTTATAGAAGGCAATTGGAGCTAAAAGAAGAGAACGAGTTTTTTGGACTCCAAATGTCTCTGTAGTCCACTCAGAAAACAGCTATGCTCCCACCCTCCAACATAAGGGTCTGTTCAATTCTAACCTCTTATTACTGAGGGTGAAATGCAAGGGTCACGTTACCCGTCGCATTTTTTAGCATAATGCAGCACACCAATTATAACTTTCATCTGCTTGTTAGTTTGTTTTTCATAGCTGGCCTGTTTAGGGATCGAACTCTGAACTTTGGTGTTACCAACACCACACTCTAACCAACTAAGCTAACTGGTCAGCACCTAATTACAATATTCTTTAAAAGCTTCTTTGCTGTTTTACTTTCTCTTGGGGAGGAATACCTTCTAGAGGGATGGCAGGGGTTACCGTATGGCTGAAGCCTTAATTCGAACAACTCCTTTTCAGCCATTAGAGGGCAGATATAAAGTATTAGGAGTAAATGCAAGGCTTTGGTTCACCATTGAGACTCCTGAGTTTTAAATACCCTGTGATTATCTTAAGCAGACTGAACTTATAACCTTTCCAATCTGGGTGTAGCTTCAGTTCTCCATGACCTTTAACCAAGTATATACACAGATCAAAGACTCTAACGATTAAAATAAATGCAGTTTATTATGTTACAAAAATGAAGATCAGTCTTTGGAAGCCTAGGGCTGCAGTCAAAGCATTTTCTGGAGACCATGATGACCATAGGGGAACCTCTTACTGGCCTTGCAGGGCAGAAAGATGGGAGTATATTAAATCAGTTGAGTGTTTGGTGGTAGGCTAAGTGGTTTCACATACAGAACCTCATGCAATCCTGGTGATTCATTGCAGTAAGAATCTCTACAAGGTGAATACCTACTGCACACACAAGGAAACAGAGGTTTCAAGGAATGAAATAGCTTATCTTCAGGCAGCACAGCTCAAAAAGTCAGAACTCAGATTTAAGCCACTGCACATCTGACTCCAAAGCCCACAGCTCTTGGGAAGCACGAAATTCAGTGTTCAGTCAATGGTTATTTATTGAGTAACAACTTTATGTAAAGAAGAGAAAAATTAACAAAAATATGCTCCTGCCCTTCTGTTGCTTTCAGTCAAGTGAACAGAATAAAAAGACATCAAGTCCACCTTCTCATCTTATACACAAGAAAACCAAGGTTCAGAAAAACTCAATGGTTTCCTTATAGACAAAAAGCAAGTAGCAATTGTGTCCTGATACCTTTAAATGAAAAAAGTAATTTTAAAAAGTAGGCTTATTTTTTGCCAAAGCAAATCATCACGGTTGGAAGAAGATTGGTATCTACGCTTCTACATGGGATTTCTGTCAAGCTCAGGCGTGAATATCAAGCCTAAATCATCACCCTAACCTCTAAGGCACTCCGTGGTCCAGCCCAGAACTGGCCTTTGTTTTGACAGTAGGTCCAGCTTGTTTTCACTTCTGGGCCTTTGTGTTTACTATTCTCTCTACCTAGAATATTAATCATTTGTATTTTTACAAAACCCCAATCTTTCTCATCATGCAGGTCTCAACTCAAGTGCATCCTCTCCAGAGGTCTTCCCTCACCCTCATATCTGCAGACACTGGCTGTCCTTAGAACCCAGGATGACAGTTCCCTTGCAGGGCAGTGTTCTGCATCCCATTACCAAAGGGAGTGTGTTCTCTGTCCTTAGCTGGTTTTCCTCCTTTTACTATTTCACTTCCCCACACTCTTACCATACTTATTGTAATCTACTCCCAAAAGAATCACTTGCCTCCAGTTCCTTGTCTCAGGGGCTGCTTTGTGGCAACCCAAACACAAACATAAAGTCATATTTGACTCTGTATTTCATGCCTCTAGTTATTTTTATAGCCCTTATTCCTACCTAAAATTATTTTATTCATTAATTTGTTTACTTATCATCTGCACTGCCATCCGACTTGAGCGTCCACCTTCTCCCCAACCTCCTCCACCCCAAGATGCCCAGCCCATTAGAATCATGGTGCCATGACTTTGCCTGTCCAGCTCACTGTGGTATCCTCAGAATTTAGAACAGCACTCAGCACATAGTAGGTGCTCAACATATGTTTGTTGAATAAATGAAATGAACAAATGAAACTCTTCATTGTATCAATGTAGAGGAATCTTGGCTAGTACATCATGCTCTTCCGTTACTAAATCAGAGGCATTCCCTTTTTGCTTTATTTCCATTGAGATTCCATTGCTCTTTCTACCATTTTAGTAGTCTCTCTTTAATCAGTCACTTTTTGTTAAACATGCTGTCCTGCACAATCAAAAGTTAACAGAGGTATATAAAAACTATTGCAGCCGTTGGGGCCAAGAAATTCATTATCCTCCTTAATCGATATATATAAGAGGTATATTGAAGACATCCTAAAACAGAAGTCTCTGCTCCTTTGGCTCCCATCACACTTGCCTTGCATAACCATCAATGTTTATTAAAAGGACTCCCAGTCTGTTTCTGCTTAACACTGATCTTCGAGTGCTTGATTTAATAAACCAGAGAATAAGAATAAGTCATGCTGGCTTGTTCAGTCATCTATACTACAATGACCTGCAAAGAGAAGCTAAAGCAACATAAAAATACTGAAAGGTACGAATGACTTTCACAGAGCTGAAGAGGAAGAGTCACTGGAGAAGAGCCCATCCTCAGAGAGGTTCACATGCAATGAAGATAACCGAATCCCATGGCTTTCAAGACCTTCTCCCTTCTGTGAAAACACTTTGCCAAAGCAAAAACCAAATGAGTACTCACGTATGAAGCAGGTGACTTTTTATTTTTTTTATTATTTTTTATTTATTTATTTTTTAAACTTTATTTATTTTATTTTATTTTATTTTTTAATTTTATTTTGTCGATATACATTGTGGCTGATTATTGCTCCCCATCACCAAAACCTCCCTCCCTTCTCCCTCCCCCCTCCCCCCCAACAATGTCCTTTCTGTTTGCTTGTCGTATCAACTTCAAGTAATTGTGGTTGTTATATCTTCTCCCCCCCCCCAGTTTTGTGTGTGTGTGTGTGTGTGTGTGTGTGTGTGTGTGAATTTATATATTAATTTTTAGCTCTCACCAATAAGTGAGAACATGTGGTATTTCTCTTTCTGTGCCTGACTTGTTTCACTTAATATAATTCTCTCAAGGTCCATCCATGTTGTTGCAAATGGAAGTATTTCATTCGTTTTTATAGCTGAGTAGTATTCCATTGTGTAGATGTACCACATTTTCTGTATCCACTCATCTGATGATGGGCAGGTGACTTTTTAAAACATGACACAGGAACAATATTTCTGTTAACAGTTTGTTTAAATAAAACCCACTCAGCATAAAGAGTATTTGTAAAAGTGGTTTTTCCCCCGTCTACCAAGCCAGCATAGGAAGCTATATGGATTGTGAATGAAGATGCTATTTCCTAAAATGTGCTGCCTCCATGAGAGATTACGTGTCTATTTCCCTGTTTTATTTACCAATCTGTTTCCATATACTCAGTTCCTAGAAGAGGGCTTGGCATGTAGTGGCTGCTCCATTAATACATATTTAGAGTTAGAAAGCATGATTACTTGTATTTTCTTGAAAGAAAAGATTCTCACTTGCAGCATGTTCAAACTAGTATAGACCATCTTTTGCTTATGTCATGACCAGTAAGGGGCACTATGATTTTGTGCTGTTTCCTTTTGCTCCCCACAAACAGAGAATATGCTAGCTCTTGATATACTTGGTGTTAAGAAGAGAATTCTGTGTGGTAAGTGAAAGATCAGGCTTTGGAGTCAAGCACTTATCTTGTTCCGTGCTTCCTTTTCCTGATATGGGAAATGGGACAATTAATGTTAAATACTTCATAGGATTGTTGGGGGGGTTAGATAAGGTTGTACATGTTAAAAGTATTCGCATAGCACTTAAGACAGAGTACGCACTCTATAAATATCAGTCACCCTTCATTTCACAGATGAGAAAATTCTGGTTCAGGAAGGACTGAGTGATTTTCTCCAGGATCACCTAGCTGGGAACTGGTGAAACAGGGATTTCAGGAAACAGGAATTCAGGTCTCTCTGACCACAGAAACCTCGCTCTTCATGCACACTCCACCGTTTCTTGCACCAGAGATATGTATAATTCAGTTGTGAACTTTGCATAGTTTCCCAGTGGCTTCCCTGGTACACACACAGCAGCTGTTGGCTTCCAAAGTCCCTGCTTCTGAAGTGATGAACTGGCTGTGTTGACTTTAGGAATTTACAGAAGCGACGTTACAGAAGTTTTAAACTTTGGAGAATGTTTCTCGCTTCACAGTATAGATACAGACTTCGGCTCATTTTAAATGCAAAGTATTTGGGGGCAGATTCTCTAACTTTGCTATTTAAAACACTGTCTGTTTGGTAAAAATTGATGCGCTTGGGATAAATGTGTCAAAAGCTGAGATAATGTAACCAGTGTTGCAGCAGAGATGCTAATGAAACTAATGTGAATGTAAATGATGTTTTATATATCACTGGCTCAAAGACTTCCTAAACACCACTCCCCTACACATACTTCACATTGTACTAGCTGAATTATGGAAAGTGTCAATGTGATTTTTGTTTTCCCCTGGTGAAACATTTGACCAAGCAGAAAACCTTTAATAGACTGCCCATTAGCCTTTGATTCCAGGATTTTTTCTTACCATTCCCTCCCTCCCTCATATCCTATGCATGAACCATAATGAACATCATGTAGTTTTGTAAATCCAGGAAGCCAGTGGTTCTCAATCTTGACCTTACATTAGAACCATCTCGCAAGATTGTAAAAGTTACAGATTCCCAGGCTTCACCTGTGGAATTTCTTGATTAATTGTCCTGAGCTGGAGCCTGGCATAAAAGTTCTACAAATTCCCTAAGTGATTCTAATGTGTAGCTAGCTGGGTTTGAGAATCATAGCACTAAGTCTTTCTGCCTCTGAACCACTGCACAAGATAAAATTCCTTTCTTTCCCTTTATCATCTGCATAATTCCTAGCCATTCTTCTAAATGCAATTCAGACGGTGCCAAGGAGCTTCTCCATTGGGTAAGGTTGGTCCTGCTCCTTTGTATCCAAAAATTTCTCTGTGTTCCAAACTAATCCTCAATAGATCCCACTCTGTAAGTTTCTTGAAAATAAAAACAGGATGTAAGTTATTTGCTTGTTTGTATTCATAGTGCCTGGAATTGTCCATGTAGGAGCTATGTAAAAACATGTTAAAAAAATGACTGAGTGAGAAAATAATTATTAGAGAGGGGTTAATAGCTCTGAGTACTTGTCCTGGTTCTGCTATTTACAGAGTTCTCTCTGATACTATAGTGACTGTAATTAGCTTTAAAATACTATAATGTACAAAACTGAAGACATACATATGTTATGACTCAGCATTTCCATCCCTAGTTAGGTATCCATCAGCAATGTATAAACATGTTCACCAAAAGGTATATAGTAGATTATTCATAGCAGCACATTTTTAATACACAAAAATCAGTAACAACCATCAATAGTAGAATGGATAAAATATTTATGGCATAGTCACATATAGAATACTCTGCAGCTACAAGAGTTCTATAAATAAATACAATGATGTAGATAAAGATAGTAAAGATTATTTTGAGCAAAGGAAGCCAATCACAAAGCAGTACATATTGTATATTATGTATTTACGTAAAGAATCACAACTGAAAAAGTAATCTCTACTGTTAGAAGTCAGGGTAGTGGTTACACTAGAGGGAAATTTATAGTTACTAGGGGAGCATGAGGGTGGTTTCTGGATGCTTGTTATGCTCTTGATCTAATCACTGATTGCACAAGTGTATCCAGCTTATAAAAAAATGCTTCAATCTGCATACTTCAGATGTGTACTTTTCTGTATATATTTATATATTATACTTTAATTAAAAAGTTAAAATAAAGAGCATCCAAATCAGAAAGAGGAAGTCCAACTATCGCTATTTGCAGATGACATTATTCTATACACAGAAAACCCTAAAGATTGCACCAAAAAATCACTGGAACTAATAAGTGAATTCAGTAAAGTGGCAGATACAAAATCAACACACAAAATAATCAATAGCTTTCCTGTATGCCATACAGCCAAACAGCAGAAGAAGAAATCAAGAAAGTAATTCTATTCACAATAGTTACCAAAAAAAATGAAATACATAGGGTACATTTAATAAAGGAGGTGAAAGACCTATATAAAATAGAAAGAAAGAAAGAAAGAAAGAAAGAAAGAAAGAAAGAAAGAAAGAAAGAAAGAAAGAAAGAAAGAAGAGAGAGAAAGAAAGAAAAGAAAAGACTATAAAATATTGGTGAAAAAAGTTGAAAAGGACACAAGTAAATGGAAAGATATCCCATGTTCATGGGTCAGAAAAATTCACATCATCAAAATGTCCATATTACCCAAAGAAATCCATACATTCAATGTAATTCCTGTCAAAATACCAATGACATTCTTCACAGAAATAGAAAAAATGGTCATAAAATTTGAATGTAACTACAAAAGACCCCATATAGTGAAAGCAATCTTGAACAAAAAGAACAAAATTGGAGGCATCACACTTCCAGATTTTAAGATATACTATAAAACTATAGTAACCAAAACAGCATGATAATGGCATAAAAACAGAAAAATTGACCAAAGGAACAGGACCGAAATAAACCCACACACTTACAGCTGACTGATTTTCAACAAAGGCACCAAAAATATGCAATGGGAAAAAGATAGCCTCTTCAACAAAGGGTGCTGGAAAAACTAGATATCCACATGCAGGAGATTGAGACTAAAACCCTATCTCTCACCATAAACAAAAATCAACTCACAATGGATCAAAGACCTAAATTTAAAATCTGAGACTATGAAACTACTATGAACATATATGGGAAATGCTCTGTGAAATGGGAGTGGCAGCACTTTTTGAACAAGACTACAAAGGCACAAGCAATGAAAGCAAAAATACATACATGAGACTAGATTAAGCTCAAAAGCTTCTGCACAGCAAGTACACTATCAATAAAGTGAAGAGATAACCTACAGAATGGGAGAAAGTGGTTGTCAACCACATATCAGACAAAGGGCTAATATCCAGAACATATGAGGAACTTTAATGACTCAATAGAAAAAAAACAAATAACCCAATAAAAAAATTGGCAAAAGACCTGAACAGACATTTTTTCCAAAAAAGGCATACAAATGGCCAACAGGCACATGAAAAAATACTCAACATCACTCATCATCAGGGAAATGCAAATTAAAACACTGTGAGATATCATCTCCTCTAGTTAGAATGGCTATTATCAACAAAACAGAAAATGACAAATGTTGGCAAGAATGCAGAGAAAAAGAAACACTCCTACATTGCTGGAGGGAGTGTAAATTGGTACAGCCATTGTGTAAAACAGTATGGAGGTTAACTGAAAATAAATCTACCCTACAACCCAGCTATCTCACTACTGGGTACACACCCAAAGGAAATGAAATCAATATATCAAAAAGAGACTTTTTGATGTTCATGTTCATTGCAGCACTATTCACAATAGCCAAGAGATGGAATCAACCTAAATGTCCATCAATGGATGAATGGATTAAAAAAACTGTGGTATATATATATATACAATGGAAAGCTACTCAGCTATTAAAAAAAAAAAAAAGAGAGATATCCTATCATTTGCAGCAACATGGATACCATCATGTTAAGTAAAGTAAATCAGGCACAAAAATACAAATTCCACATTATCTCACTCATATGTGGAATCTAAAACATATATATATATATATATATATGTTTCTCATTGAAGTAGAGAGTAGAATAATGGTAACCAGAGGCAGGGGGAAGATGGAGAAGTGGTAGAGTAATGGATACAAAACTATGCTATCTACCCCAAGTGAGCCATTGTGCAGTATATGCATGTATTGAAATAACACACTGTGCCCCACAAATATGTACAAATAAATGTTTTTTAAAAAGTTAATACTTTGATATTGACCACATGATGTATACTTGTATATAAAGTAACTTTGATCTAAACCTCAGGAACACTTAGTTAATATTTGAAAGAATCTACCTTCCATGTACTGCTCCTCAGATGGGGCCACTGGATTGGCAGGAATGTTGATTGGTGGTGATTTCCTGAATCAGAGAGATGAACAGTGGTTATGGGGGGACGGTGGGAGGGGGGGATGTGATGGAAAATGTGGCTAAAGGATGGGAGTTCTTTGTGCTGTCCTGACAGCTTTTCTATGAGTTTGAAAATATTTCATCATAAATAATTAAAACGTAAAAAGAGAGAATTTTGTTGCACCTGTTTCAGAATGTCATGCAAAATGTTTATCAAGGTGCATAAAAGAATGAAGAGCAGGAATTTCACTAACCATACAAGAACAGCCTGTATTTGTGTATTTTGTTCTTGCATTACTTGCTAGTAAAAGTTTTGTGCACTTGACAGAATCAGATTTACAAATGGCTTTTGTAACATACCACTCAACAAATCACTAAAGGCTTTTAATGTTTACCCGAATTCTCATACTTGTAGAATGGATACACTGGATTAGGAGAAACCATTTACCCTCTTGGAGCCTGTAAGCTTATCTGTAGAACACTAGGTTGTATTAGATAGCATTTTCTGTTTTAAACTTTGATCTGGCTGATTATTAAAAGTGTCTCTTTTCTCTCTCAGAGGTGTTCTGGTTAGGAAGATAAGTTATATGGTTTCCCTGCTTCCAAGGAATCTTGTAGCTTTAGCTTTCTAGACATCGACAGCTCTGAAGATCTGAGCCTGGATTCAGGAGGCCAGTGGAAGTGAACAGAAGAATCTTCTTAATGGGTTTGCAGTTGTGCAGCAGATGCGGTTTGATGGGATGTTAGAAAGAACAAGTTTTTGCCAATGTCAAAAGTAATCCCTTTTTGGGGTAGGGAATTCATTAATTGCCTCACTGGTAATTATTATTACACATGCTGAGATTTCTCTGCTCCAGTAATGCTGGCAGTGGGGCAGAAGGATCACGCAATTTATATATTTCTATTTTAAATGTCACTAGGTTTTTCCTTTTTACAACCAAAAGGTGCCTATTTGCTGGCATATGTGACTTTACTGCTTCATTCTAAAAATGGCCAAGGTTTAACAATAATTGTTTATTTATTCAACAAATATATATTGATTATCTTCTATGTGCCAAGAATAAAAAGGATCAAGGCAGAATATTAAGGCAATTGGAAAACGAGGATGATATCTTCAGTCCTTCTGCATCCCATATTCCTATGGAGTCCTGTGTGTCTTTATAGCAACTTTCACTTTCTTTAACTCTTATCCTTCAGTCCAGCATCGTGTACCACCTTTCCTGGTCTTCTATTCTTCCCAGGCTCCAAGGTTAAGCAATTCAACCATCATCTCCCTGGATTCATTAATCCCTTTCATCTTCCATCATCATAATCAATGTCATTCATTTAGGAAATTTTACCACTCGCTGTCCTCTGGTAGTTTTGGGTAATTAAGAAAATACTACTACAATTTCTTCTTATTCTATCTCCATTTCTTGTTATATAATCTGAGCTAAACTCATGAGATGTTTTGTCATTCTTTTTTAATAAGTTGTCTTTTATTTCATATTTCCTGCTCTCAAGCCACCAACCCTCAAAGAAACACACACACACACACACACACACACACACACACACACACACACACACACACACACACACACACACACACACACTTGCCAAAGCCTTTTTCTTCACCAAACAGATTGAGGACATTAATGTTCTTTTCCAACTCAAAATCCTTCTGTGTCATTTTTTATAACTTTCTGCCTCTCTTTTGACAGAGGAGGAAGATGTGTCTTTCCTCTTTCCCAAGTTGCCTTGACCCCAGCTTTTTCTTTACAATCCTTTTGTAACTACTCCCTTCGACCGCATGTAATCTAACTTGAGTGCTCAAAATGAGATAAAGTTGTCCTGAGGTCCCTCAGACCATCTGTTTCCAAAGCCAATAACTTTTCTGAGTTCACTTTCATATCATCAAGGGGATTTAAGAATTCCTGTTGTTGAAATCCTCTCTTCTCTTGTCTTCTACTTACAGATCTTCCCTTCTCCGCATTTTTTCAGACTCCCATTTTATCTCCACTACTCTTGTTTTCTGAAAATATACATCTCCCAAGCTTGTGTCCTGTGGTTCTCTATCAGTGTGATTCCTTCTATTGTCTGCAGGGATCTTCAGCAGACTTTTACACTCGAAGGCCATGTTGTAGGTCAACACAGAGCACCATGCAAGCTCCATGAAGCATGCAGCTAGGCAACGAGGGCAGAAACCACCATGATGGAGGGAGGGGCACTTCTTGACCCCGGCGTCTGGCCCCTGCGGACAGCATCAGGAGCCAAAACTGAAAGCAGCAGCCAACCCTACCTATGGCTCCGGTAGGACTAGAACATGGCATAGAGACCCAGGTGAGCAGCAGCAATCCATGTACTGAGTTCCAGGAATCTCACGGATCTTCTCACAATGAACCACTCGAGGACTGGGATCACTCTAGACAGTCTTTGTAGATCTCAAAAAATGAACATTTTAGAAAAGATGGTCAGGTTCACCAGACTGGCTCTTAGAAAGTATATCATTGCTGCTCTCTGCTGGTCAAAAGCAATATTCTCTCCAATTAAGATGAGCAGAGATGTGGAATGGGTCAAAGTGGAAAAATATAGTGCTTTCAAAATGATATAGATTGGTCACAGGTAATTAACAGTTAAAAATTACAGTGTTACAATGACTTCATAAGCTACAGCACATATTCTTATGCAGAAATACTGATTTATTATTTATTTATTTATTTATTTTTGACCGGTAAGGGGATCGCAACCCCCAGCCTGGTGTCACCTGCACCACACTCAGCCAGTGAGCGCACCGGCCATCCCTATATAGGATCTGAACCCGTAGCCTCGGTGCTACCAGCGCCGCACTCTCCCGAATGAGCCACGGGGCTGGCCCCAGAAATACTGATTTTAATGAGGGTCTCCTGGATCACTAACGTGAAGCTGCACAATTAATCCCAGTTTTGTAGAATTCTAATTAATAGAAAATATGGGCTGTATCAGATATTTCAGCAAGCATTACATTAGTTATCACTTTTTAGTGCAGAACTTTCTATTAGCCATCATTTTGCATTCTTGAAGAAAAACTAAGTCCTATTGAGGATTATTACCTTGACATATTGCAAACTCCTGAAATGTTTTCTGAATCCAAAATAAAGGTTACATTTAGTTCCATATACATATGTACAATTTATTTGAAAAGTTACTTTTAAAAGTATATCCATGGCAGCTTTTAATTATTCAGAATAGCTGCATACTAAGGGTACTCCAAGAAGAGCGCAATGAGGACAAACTTGGCTCAAGAGTCTATGCACAGGTTTTACCCAGGCTCTGCCACTTGCTGGCTACGTTACCTTGGGTCAGTTACTGAATATGAAGATATAAAGAGATCTTTTGTCAAATAAAACTAACAATACCTACCTCATATTGCTATTGTAAATATTAATTGAAATAACCCATGTAAGGTACTTAGCAGTGCTCCGTGCAAAGTATATGGTCAGTGAATCATAACTGTTATCATTAATATTATAATCCAGCCTAAGGAGCAGAATTTATTATATTCTCCAAAACAAGGCTATTTTGTCACCAGCTTTAAATACACTTTAGATACCTGGAGAAAGTTGTTTACAGAGCACAGTCTCAGGACTCACACTAGCTGTGTAATTTAAAGCAATGTCTTAAATTTTCTGAACTTCAAAATGATTCCGGATGCTTGCCTTGCCCTAAAGTCCCAACATATCTCTACGTTTTAATTTTATTTACAACTGTTTAATGGCCTTTGGCACAAAGTGTTTTGTTTTCTGACCTTCTGTTCCCCTCCTAATGACTTGCCTGAAGAAGAAATAACCACTGGAGGAAGCGAGTAATCTTTTGGGAGAATTAGCAAAGGGCAATTTTTAGAAGGAACAGTGTAAGCAGCAGAGTACACAGACTAATAATGCATTCCTCTTTTCAAATATTACCACATCTAAATATGATTCAGGGATTTAGGGACACTGAGGTTGTAAGCTAGAGGTTATAGTGTGCTGAATCTTGGGGAAACTTCCCAATTGCTACAGGTAGATATTCTAACCAGAATGTTCTAAATGATTCATCTCCTCTTCTCCATTTCTCCCTTACAGTACATCTCTAAACCTAAGTTCATGACAGTTCTCTTTGGATGCAGTTTAAGATATTTATATCTAAGAGACATGCTAGGAAGTCCTCTTCCAGTCCAAGCCAATTCGTCAAGTTCAGCACCATTACTGTCCCAGCAATATAAATTCTGTAGAGAAAACAGGGTCAGTCAGAGGTAAGATACTTCTTTTTCCTTCTCTCACAATTGCTTTACATCCCTGTGGTAGACAGACTAAAGGCCCCATGAAGATGTCTAAGTCTTAATCCTTAAGACCTGTGAATATGTTATTTCACATGACACGAGGCACTTTGTACATGCAATTAAGTTAAGGTATTGGGATAGAGAGATTATCCTTCATTATCCGGATAGGCCTGATGTAAGTAAGTCACAAGTGAAAGAGGGAGGCAGGAGATTGTCAAAGCCATGCAGCATGAGAAAGGCTTGACCTGACAGTGCTGGTTTTGAAGGTGGAAGGAAGCCAGGAGTGTGGGCAGCCTGGAGAAGATGGAAAAGGCAACAAAACAAATTCTCCTCCTAGAGCCTCCAGAAAGGAAGGATGATGGCCTGCCGACAAATTGATTTTAGCCTAGCAAGACTCATTTTGGACTCATGACATCCAGACTGTAAGATAATAAATTTATATTGTTTTAAGCTATCTAGTTTGTGGTAATCTGTTACAGCAGCCATAGGAAGTTAATACAATCACTCCTCTCTAACACTAACTATGTATCATTTAACTTGGGTTTGCATTTCGCTTTTGTTTTACATTTTTCTTCAAATAAAGTCACCCACATTATACTAAGATTTTGATTTATTTATGGGTTGTCGCTGGAGAAAAAATTAAGAAACAAACTGTGTCATGAGTTGATATAAGTTCATTACTTGTTTTAATTATTTGCTTTGTGCTCTTAAGAGAAGAAAATGAAAAGAAAGGAAAAAAGAATATTAAAAACAAAACAAAACAAAACAAAAGTA
Organism: Cynocephalus volans; assembly: GCF_027409185.1. Taxonomy (NCBI): domain Eukaryota; kingdom Metazoa; phylum Chordata; class Mammalia; order Dermoptera; family Cynocephalidae; genus Cynocephalus; species Cynocephalus volans. The sequence continues at coordinate 18,286,639 of NC_084468.1, forward strand.
ATCAACTCTTTAAGCTTTATTATACCAATCAGAAGTACTTTAGGTAAAACTGGAAGAAAACTAACAGTATTTTGAATGCCTATTGGGTAAAATTGTCCTTAGAAAAACTATGAATCAAGATGCGTGGTCCCAGCACCCTTTCAATGAAGGGCTCTACTTAGTCCGCAGAGAGTAGTGTCGGCGCCACCCTCAGGTGCCAGCTTCTTCAGGGTTGGCCTCAACTGAAAACGGTCCTCCTATCATATTGCGACCTTCCTAGGCCACAGCCAACAACATATCAGCTGTCCATCTCTACCCAACTCGAGACAACTCTAAAGGAACGTTCCAGCTTCGGTAGAACTGGCCGAAGATTTTGTTGAAAGTACATCACAGATCAACTTCTGCCCGCTCCTACCCTCCTTCTGTCCTCCCATAGATGCTTTTTCCCAGGGGCATCCCATAAGACACATGCTGCACACCGAACACCATCTCCCTGTCTGTTTCCCAGGGACTCCTACCTATGTCTAGAGTGAGGAAAACAAAAGTGTTGAAAGATTAACGAATTTACTCTCGGCCACAGTTGTTGGTCCATCTGTCTGCCAATCTCTTTCGAGTACCCTGAACGTCTTACACTGAGCTATGTATAAAGCCAAAGTTTCAGGATAAATTTTCCTGGACAGTCAATTTTACCCAATTACCGGAAATTTAAAACACTATTTCAGATTAAAAAGATCATAGTAGAGTGCCAATTTCAATGAGCTTTTAAGATAAAGCATGACGTCTCAAAATATAATCTCTTGTGTATAGAAGGCTGCTTTCCTGCAGGCGCTGGTGTCAGGCTACCTGGTTTTGAATCCACATTTTGTCAGTCACTATCTGTGTGGCCTTGTGCAAGTTGTTCACTCTTTTGTGCCTCAGCCACTCCACCTAAAAATGAGGTCATAATGACACATATTCCACTGAGATATTGGGAGGGTTAAATAATACAGTTCATGTGAATTTCTCAGAACAATGTTTGGTACATCTGAAGTGCTCAGTAAGTGTTTACAATTTTATCAAAGCCCATAGATATATTCCCTTCCCTCTTTGCTTACATTTCTTAATTAACTAATTAATTAATACAAATGAAAGGACTGTACAATGTCAACATAACGCACCTCCGCTGTGGTTTGATTTTAATTTATAACTTCATATTAATAATTTTCTCTCTTCCTCAATGCACCCCGTTACTCTAAGAACCAGCTTAAATCTAACAATAAATAAACCTTCAACATCCTCTTATTACCTTACAAATCAAGTCCAAACTCTGCAGATTGCTCTTCTATGCCCCCTACAGTCTGACCCACACCCACATTTCCAATCTTTTTTTCTGCATTTGTCCCGATAAAATGGGCTGCTCTAATCCCTGGCCCTCCTTTTCTGCAAGAGTACATTTGCTCAAGTTGATTTCCAAGGTTGAAAAGCCCCAGCCCACCGTCTATTGATTACTCTCAAGTTCCAGCTTCTTCATGAAGTCACTCCTGCTCTCTGCAGTCTGCCTCCATCTCTGCACCCCCCAGCATATATTGGGAACAGAGTTTGGAACAGTCACTTCTCCATTGCTTTTAATAACTACATATTGCTATTGATCATTTTGATTAAGCGTGACTTGTGTATACAAATAGACTGTGGGTGCTTTAAGGACAGGGAGTCCGTGTTTTCTCCCTTCTCACAGAAGAGAGTATAGTAGTCAATCTTATAGCAAACATTCAATAATTAACTATTTCTATTGAATGACAGTATTTACATAATAATCATTTTTTTTGGTATTGTTTGTTTTAGGTGAAAAAAAAAAACCTGTCAGCTATGATTTAAAAAAAAATATGAAGAAGGGGAATTTTGCCTATTAAGTATAGGAAATAAAATTCCTGATCTTATGTGGGGATTTGTATAGTCTACTGGATGGGCTAAATGTTTGAGTATACACTTACCATAGAAGAATCCAGATAGTAAAAATGTAGGGAAAGCATGACCCGTCTCTTATGAGAATGAACACTTTAATTCTATGAAAATACTTCAATGTATAATAAATTATTCAACTGAATCTGCATTGATTCAACAAGGAAATTTTGCTTTTAGGTCATTGAAAATTATAAATGAAACAAAACAAGGTGATATTTGGGTCTGTATTGAGTGTTTCAGGACAAGAAGACAACAGAAAACAAAACAAATCAAAAACCAAAGAAAAAAATTAACAGAACTTAGACTGCCATTGGCTGAGGATATTAGAAGGCACATTTTTTTTTTTTTTTTTTTTTTTGTCTTTTTGTGACTGGTAAGGGGATCGCAACCCTTGGCTTGGTGTCGCCCGCACCACGCTCAGCCAGTGAGCGCACCGGCCATTACTATATAGGATCCGAACCCGTGGCAGGAGCGCCGCTGCATTCCCAAGCGCCACACCCTCCCAAGTGCGCCACGGGGCTGGCCCAGAAGGCACTTTGATAGGAGGAAAGACAGCCCACTAGAGACTAGGAGAGCTTCTGTATTATTTGCTCAGCGAATAGTTTGGTCTGAAATAAAAAGGAGCTTGCGTCACATCAGTCGAGTACTGAGCATTACAAAGTGGGAGGGGTTAGTTAAATATACAAATCTAAGACTTTTATACTCCTGGCAGATGACAGTATAGGCATATGGCTGTTCCTTGGCTTTAGCTGCCCCATTTTGGAGACTCTGAAAGGAAGATTAACTCCAACACTTCTCAACTTGCAGCTTCAGATATGCAATTTCCAGCCGGTTCTCCTAGGGCCCTGAGGGCTCTTGGACGTGTTAGCTGTAGGTGAGTAGTAAAGATCTGGGGTCAGAATTGCTAGACTCTTCCTGCCCATCGCCTACCCAGGCTCTCCTGCCAGCATCCTTTACTCTGGCTTGCTTTCTGAGCAGGGGCTGCCACAATTGAAATGTTGGACTCTTGAGAAAGTGATAATAGTCCTAATACCTTGCAATGATTGGAAGATTAAGGGATAAAAATGTGAGTATTATGCATGACCTATAAATATTTGTGTCCTTACAATTGAAGCTATAAATAGAGACTAAAACTATGAATGAGAAAGAATCATCTGTCATTTATATGTTCATACTGTGTTTAGTCTACATCTACCTAAAATCCACAGTTGTGGATCCTACAAATTAAAACTCTTGAGAGAATTTTTTCATATTTGTATGTAAGAAAAAAAATTATGAAAGATATTGAAATGGACCTAAAAGATTACTGGATAGTGGGCAGAATTCTAAAGATAGTTCCTCTAATATTCTGGTTTCCTGGTTATTTAATTAAACATTAATTTATGTATGGTATGAAGAGGTTTTGCAGATGTAAAGTCCTAAGTTAGTTGACCTTAAAATCCAGAGTTTATCCACACAGGCCCAATCTAATTACATAAGCACTTAAAAGCAGAGAAACTTCTCCAGTTTGTGACAAAAGGAGAAACAGAAATATCCAAAGTAGGAGAAGGACACTAGGAGCAGAGAGTGACCATTGATCAATAGCCAGCAAGGAAATAGGAACCTCAGTCCCACAACCATGTGGAACTCAATTCTCTTAGTGACCTGGATAAGCATGGAAAGAGATTCTTCCCCAGAGCTTCCAGATAATTGCCCAGAGAGGGCAACACCTTGATTTTGGCCAAATGAAATCTTCAGCAGAAAAGCCAGCTGAACCATGCTGGACTTCTTACCTACATAATTATGAGCTAATAAATGGGTATTGTGTTAAGCCATTAAGTTTATGATAAATCGTTAGTCAACAATAGAAAACTAATACACTCAATGGATAAATAGGCTTTGTCTAAGCACAGCACTCAGGGTTCTTATACTGTGGAGTCCCTGTGCCTTTTATTTTCCTCAAGATATTGTACAGCTTTGTAAGTTATAGATAATAGATAACAATACAAATAATTTTTGATCACAGTCATATAAATAAGTTTATTCATCTGAAATACAATCCACCTCTGCCCAATGGAATAAAAAGTATTTCATGTGTTTGTAAATTAATTCATGTCTGCATTGCTTATTTGCCAGTATATAAGTGGCATTTAAAAAATTTTTAATTGGCATATAATGCTTGTACATATTTATGGGGTAGAGAGTAATATTTTGATACATGCATACACTGTATGATGATCAAATCAAGCTAATTAGCATATCTACCCCACAAAAATGTATCACTTCTTTGTGATAAGAACATTTGAACTCTTCTCTTCTAGCTATTTGAAAATGTACAATAAATTATTGTTAATTACAGACACCTAACATTACTATGGAACACTGGAACTTATGCCTCCTGTCTAGCTGTAATTCTCTGTCCATTAACCAGCGTCCCCATCCCAGACTCTAATAGCCTCTATTCTACTCTCTACTTCCATGAGCTCACTTTTTAAACAATTCTTGTTTGAACCAGTGGTAACATCCTACTGGATCCCTCACTAAAGAGTTAAATAAAATCTTTGGCATATGTTCATTTGTATCTGTATAAGAGTTATGATTTTACCCTCTTTTGAAATGTGTCATTTAATAGAGATTTCTAAAATGTACAGGGCAGGGACAAATATTTATTCATCCCATAACTTACTTCAAGAAGAGGGCTAAATGCTGTACATAAACACTCATCAATTTCTCACGCCAAATCCCTGAGCCTGGTAAGAGGAGATCCTATTTGAAAAAGGAAACCAAGACAGGCACATCACAGAATTCACCAAAGAACACACAGTGTTGGAGTCTTGGAGCTGAGATCTTAGCACCCTGACTCCAGAGTGCCACCATTTCCATTCTGACATACGGTGTTCTAATGTGAAATGGAGTTCATCTACCTTTACCCTAATCCAACATCTCCTTTTGTCCTTAGTCCATTCTTGTTGCCACTGTTTTCCTAATCATTCAAGCTTGACAACTTAGAGCCATTTTTGTCCTTTCATTTCCCTTTCTCCCTATATCCAATTGGTTATCATATGCTGTGAATTCAGCATCTGCCATCTCTTTTGTAGCCTCTCCCTCTTTCTATTTCTACTACCATCACCCTCATTTCTTTTCACACTAATAGAAGCCCAAACAGACAAACAGGACTGGGACCAAGTTTTGGGTGCCTGGTATTTCCACTCTCTGGAGGGCCATCTTTTTTTGGGGGGGGGGGCGGATAGTAACATACTATAAAGACAAAATTAAATATTTATTCAGAATGAAAAAAGAAATCACAAGAAATTAACAGTCTTGGACCTTTGTATTTCTTTCTTTTGAGATCTCTTATGGCAATTTACTAGAAACTTTTATATGGAATGATTCTTTTTTTTTTAACTTTATTTCTTTCTTTATTTATTTATTTTACATTCTATGATGTTGTGGAGCAGTTGGGGGGAGGGAAAGAGGGGAAAGGGGAAGGACATATGGTGGGAGAAGGAGTAAAGACAAAGGGCAGTGTTGAGGCCTGTGGCACCCCCATATTCCTGTATAGGAGACCAGGGGGCTTCCAGTGGTGGCTTGGTCCTTGCTAGGCTGGGTGCAGATGTCAGAGAAATGTGGCTGAAGACCTCACCACCACTGCCACCCCAGCTGAGGAGCCCAGGGCACTTCTTTCAGCAGTTTGGTAGTTGTCACTGGGCTGGTTGCAGGTATCAGGGGGGCATGGCCAAGGCTCTCTGTACCCCACTGCCCTAGCTCAGCAGAGCCTGGGGCACTACCTGGAATGATTCCTGACTATAACCTTGTACCCCTGCCCACTCTGAACTCCCTGCAACTTCCAGTACTCACATAGGCCACGCAAAGGAGGGGCCCTAAAACTCAATCTTTTTTAGCTTTAGATCCTTACAGCCCACTGTCTGTTCTTTCCCCATTCTTAGAAAAGGAAATAAATTTTGTAATCAGAGGTCCAGAGAATTATTCAGAGCTTTGTGGAGGGGAGGAAAGGTTACAAATATGGAAGATATTTAACATTCAGATTCCTGAACCACTGCCCAACCTCCTAAATAAAAAACTCAGGGCATCTTCCTTTTACAAAGACTACTGGTGAAACACATACAACTGACCCATGTACTAAGAGTTCAAAAACCATTGCTTATAGTTCAACTGCTTGAAAAGTGACCCGATCCTCTGTCTCCAAAGGCTAAAGCTTTCAAAGGACCTGGTGTCCTCCAACATTTCCTGGACTTGGGGTCTGTACAACAGGTAGTGCAGAAGCTGTAAAACTGGAGATGAAAAGGGCCCTGATGAAAGTCTTAAGCTGAAGCAACTGCTTTTCTCTCTCACAGTTACTATATGGGTCCTGATTCAAGTAAAGCAATGAGCCTGATGACATTCAACACAGCACAGAAAATGGTCTGGTACTTGGAGGAGATGAGCAAATGAATCTCAAGTAGAAGTAGAGTCACTTAGGACCAGAGAGGAAATATCTCTAATAGCCACACCCAACTAAAGATTTCATTAGGCCCTTAGCGAGAAACGATTATGCATCATTTTCAGGGCTACACTACAAATGTGTTTGCATATTACTTGTAATTTATTGCTTAAATCTTTATGCTTAAATTATAATGTTTAATTCAGAATATGCAATTCACTGTAATGTGTGCATCCTGTCATTCTCTGTAACACATTAAATTTGCAAAGTCCATCACTAGGGGTTGGCCAGTTAGCTCAGTTGGTTAAAGTGCAGCCTTGTAACACTAAGGTCAAAAGTTTGATTCCCCTTACTGGCCAGCCTTCAAAAAGAAAAAACAAAGTCCATCACTAAAAGAATTGTTCTGTGAAAGAGAAAATTCCTTAAAAGTAGTGGCCAGATTCTATTGGGAATCTGAGCTACCAGCACTATGTTTATATTTCCTACCATATATACCTGCCCCAGAGGAAATGCAGGTTAGAGTCTGCTGTACTTCTAAAATTATGGGGATAAATCTTCTTGTCACTTTATGTCACAGTCATACAATTCCTGAATAGCAACTCATTGGTCGAGCCCTTGGCAAATTTGTTAGCAGAGGTATATGTTTGCACATGACAAGTCTCTGGGAAATAGGGAAAAGAGAAAATATTGGCAGTATAAAGGATGTTCTTCCTTCCAGAAACTAATACAAGATTGTAAAACACAGCCAAATTAAAACTACCTTTATATTCAAACTAAGCTAGGAAATGATTCAATACTAAGCACAATGGAATTTGTAAAAAAGCATTTTGTGTTCATTTGTTTTATCAAGACACGTTCCATTGTTTCTTGTGGTTACTGAGTAGTCCTATTTGCCCCTCGGGATATACTCTGCATCCTTATACACACCCTGCTCTCTGTCCTCCTGGAAGGGGGACCAGAAGCATTCAAGGCTCCCACGCCCTCTGGCTTCGGGTTGTGTTCATCCCAAGAAGATCCCTGGCCTGAGGAAGAGAAAGAGAGGCAAGCGGGGTACTTAAGTTACCCCTTTCAGGCTTGGCCGCAGTTGGGTAGGACTCACCCTTGACCAGAGGCCACAGCTCCATCTCTTGTCCCTCTCTACCTAATGCCCCTTTCCGACCCTACCCCACCCCCTGCCCAGTTCCAGTATCTGCTCCTCCTTCACTCCTTCAGCTGTCATGGTGGCCCAGCTTGCCCTGCTGTTGTTAGCCTGAGAGACTGTACTTCGCCTCATGGTTTCCCCACACCCTTTGTAAATAGTCCCTTTATTAAACTCTTTCATGTTGCACCTCTTCTTGTTTTGGACCCTGAGTGATACACTTACTGAATATTACTACCACCTGAAAGTGTATTGCTCATAAGCTGCCTCAAAGTTGTTCAGCTCCTAACACAGAATTTATCTTTCTTTATTATCAAAATTAAAATAAAACATATTCTTAATTTGTTCCAAAAGTGGGTTATGGCAGGAAAATTGTTTGAGGTTATAGATTAAGCCATTAAAAAAAAAAAGATGACAGGGAAAATCAGGTACTACTTTTATGAACTCTGGCATTTTAAATATGTTTGTGCTTGCACTGATTATTACCAACTTTTCCTCCAAATCATAGACTGAAATACTACTCAGTTAATGTCTTCATGGTATGAAAATAAGGAAACTGCTGCCTAATGGCTTAACTTTTGACGTACTGCTCTTTGCTTAGTAGCTTAAATTCATGACAGTATTTATATTTGTTGTACTGTATTATCTGTCCTTAGGCTAAGGAACCATATGCTCTTAAACACGACTTATTATAAATAACAATCTATCTCAAAATGACAACTTTCAGAAAATAAATACACAGAGTATGCTTGAGTCAATAATTGCTAATACATTGGAAGGGAAGATGAGTGATGGATTTAATAATCTGAAAATATGGAATATTGGCATTACCCAAACCATATCTGGGTGACTAAAGTAATGACACATTTTTCGCCCTCTTACGTGACATTTATGTGTTCAGTGATGGCAGCTCATTTTATCCAATGTAAAGACATGCTTATACCATTCTACCACGTAATACTTTCACCAAATGCTAATTATTTTCTTAAGTTTAACATATTTAAATGTAAACAGTGAACTTTCACTGTTTACAAGATGCATTATTCATTGACTTTTCCTTTTTCAGTTCAAAAAATCTTATTCTTAAAAGGGAACTGGACCAAATTCAATATGTGATATTCCAGAAGAAAAAATGTAGCTGAAGTAAACAACATTAAGAAAGGCCAAGTACAGTGACAAATCACAGCAAATAGCAGACAACTTATCCCTACTGAGAAAGACAACACAATTCAAGTTGCTAAATTATTTTATTTATCTCTGAGGGGCAATACGAATGGTCTATCTGTTGTGATGAATATTCGAACTTTGCTGAATAGAAAATTGCACTGCTTCAAACGTGTCAAATTAGAATATGGCAAAGAAGATGTGAATTAAATTGGCTTTGAGTATCTGCATTAAAAGACAAATTATCAACGTAGAAATCCTTTTCCCAGTAGCTTTATTTGAACAAAAATATTTTCCTTGAGAGGAATTATACAAGTGTGCCAACTAAATTATAATTGATTATTTCTTGGTTTCTAAATTTGAAATGTTCTTGAACTTCTAAATGCAGTGAAAGCCAAAGAAGATTATATAAAGAGAAAGATCTAGTTTGATCAAAGATATGGACTATGAATTAGAAAAGATTTTATAGTTTTAGACTAAAGAATTTAGCAAAACCCTAAAATTCTCTTTCTTCCTTCATGCATTTGTGTATTTTACTATTTATTAAAAAACTCTTACTTGCAAAGTTTGTCCTAGGGGTGGGGATTAGATATTGAAGACTTCCTGTTTTCAAGGAAGAGTAAAGTTATCAGAGAATTTTATCTGTGTGATTGGAATGATCAATATTTGAAAGTGCTCTAAGCTCCAGAACGCAGAAATGGATCCTTGGCCCTGGTCTTTAATTTCCTGGGAAATGAATTCTAAGTTGAATCCTGGAAGATGAGTAGTCATTATGAGGGTGAACAGAGAAGGGTCTCAAGGGAAGAGGTTTCCAAGAAGAGATAGCAACATCTGCAAAAGTCTAGAATGGGAGGGCCCTGGACCGGTCCAGAAATCCCAAAATGTTGAATTTGGTAGAAGCAAAGATGTGAAGTTTTGAAAAAGCATATTGTTGACATAAAGTAAGATCAGAAAAGAGTTTTTAGAATGGTGAGGTTTAGAAAAAAAATATTTTGTTAGTACTTGGTTGCAGAATCCCTGTTGGGAAGGGAACAAGTTTTGGTTAGGAACATATCCAGACTTGGAGTCCAGGAGCAAGACTGAGGAAAGCTCACAGCAGTAAAATCAAGAAAAGAGAAAGACTAATTGCTCTGCATTGGAAATGAACAGGAATTTATGGTTTGTGAACATGAGAAAAATGAGGAGATAGAGAAAAAGAGCAGGAATAGAAACATGACAGGAGAACAAAATAAATAAATAAATGTTAAGAGCAAGCATTTTATTTGTTTCACTGTGTTGAAAATGTTTTTTTGTATCCACTAGAAGTATTCGGTACTGTCTACCACAAAGATAAAATAAATAAATGGATTTGTAGTGCTTTGTTTTGTATTTGTGGAAATCAGAGACTCCAAGTTGCATATCTGTTGTGGTATCAGGGCAGAGATGGACAGACCGAATTGTCTGTCAGAATCAATCATAGAATAAAACATAATTCAATGGAGGAAAAATGTAGGAGCCAGAGGTGACTCCTGACTTGCAGAAACCTTGGAGGTGGCATGAAACATTTCACAGGACAGTTTTCAATGGTTTGAGCCAATCCTCTAGTTTCAAGGAGCACAGAGTTCCAGCAGACAGCCAGGACATATAGAATTCAGGAAAGTTTGATATTGATTTAAGGATGATGGGACTGTTAAGCAAGGTGGTGTTTGACTCCATTTGTGTTTTGGACACACTCTCCAAATGATCTGGAGGATGGCAGAAATGAAGGCAGTGGAGCCAATTAGAGAAGCATCTATGTTGGGTCACTTGCAAAAGCACTGTTCACTTATTCTCTGAGAGAGATCCCCTGACTGGGATCTCAGTTCACCTGGTTGTAAGCTGGGGACTCAGACCAGGTGCTTAGACTTTGGTCAAAAACATTACCCCTTGTCTTGGAGGATTGTGCTGTATAGTTGGGTGATTGTGTGTGTATGCATGTGTGCATTGGAGAGATATCATTATAAACGGAACAAGAAATAACAACATGACTATTGGTTATTACTCTAAGACAATTTTTAAGCATAAAATTGTGTGTGTGGCTACACACCCAATAAGAAAACTGATGAAAATTTAATTGAATCACATCAGAAATTTACAAGGTCCACATTCTAAAATTCCATCCTGGCAGAAAAGTAGTCCTAAATTCAGACCCTAAGTCTTAATAAGCAGTTAATGAAAAAGCTTGAAATAAAGACAATCAATTGACTCGGGTGCTTTGAAAAGACTGAGCTAGCCATTACTTCTTGATAATCAACAAGGAAGTTAATGAATATAAAATTTACAACCCTGTTACCATCACGTAAATTATACTTTCAATCCATTCTATATCTTGCCAACATAGACTATTATTTCTATCTAAAAATCTACTTGCTAAGAGGAACAAAGAGCTTTCTTGTAATATTGAAAGATCTATTTTTGATGGTTCCAAGGACTATGTATTGTAAACTTAAGAATAATAATGATTGTTAATGCAGATACCTTTGTTAGAACAATCACAATAGAAGGATTAAATACAGTTTGTCATAGGAAGTTGATTTTAAACGTGAATCCTAGTGACACTTGCATCATTAATCAAGCTCTAAGTAACTCAAGCTGTATGAAAGAACTGTGCAGATTTTATTAAAATTACAACTATAACTAATGACTACATGCTGCACAATTACATTTGGCCCTGACCTCCCTGTCTTACTCTGCTTGCACTGTCACAATAAAATAGCATAGACTGGGTGATTAAAACAACAGAAATATATGTTTCACAGTTTTGGAGTCTGGGAAGCCCAACATCAGGGTGCCAACATGGTTGGGTTACAGTGAGGACTCTCTCCCTGGCTTGCAGACAGCTGCCTTCTTGCTGTGTCCTCACATAATGAGGGGAGAGAGAGAGCACACTCTCTGCTATGTAAGGGTTTTTAAGCTCTGGTCCCTTCATCCTCTTGTAAGAGCAACAATTGCATCTTGAGTGCCCCACTCTTGTGACCTCATCTAAACCTAAATATTTCCTAGAGGCCTCAATTCTAGACATGCCTCATTGGGGGTTAGGGCTTCAACATAGGGATGGGCGGGGCAAAATTCAGTGTGCAGCACTCCCTCTATGTTGTATGACTGCCTTCTCTTCCCACACTGCAGATGAACAGTGTGGGCTCCCATCTAAGAACTCCCTTTCCCTTGCACTCTGGCTCTCAAGAGTTCTCCCCTCAGAGGAACATCATTCCATGGATTCAGTCCTTTCTCTTCTACATCATCAATTTTCCCTGCTCTGCTGGCTCAGTCCCAGCAGCCTACACAATACTGTAACTGCCCCTATCTTTAAAATAAATATGAAAATAAAATAAAATTTAGGGACTTTTGAACCTACATCTCCCTCCAATATACTGCCTCATTTCTTTACTTCCCATTATAGCAAGTCAACTCAATAATGTATCTACATTCACTCCAGCTCCTTTTCTTTTATTCTCTCCCTTTTTAAAAGAAATAACAGCATGATTCAAAATTCAAACAATGCACAGAAGTACAATCAAAGAAGTCTGGCTTTTGTAATTCCTCTCCCAACTCATAACAATATGAACCATTTTATTACTTTTTAATGTCTAATTTTCTGCTCTTTTCTCATGCAAAAGTCAGTATACTGTATAGACTGTTCTGTATTTTGTTTGTTTTTACTCAAAGCTATACTCTGGAGATTTTCCCACTGTCAGTATTTAAAGCAATTCTTCATTGTACTTTCATTTTTAAATGGCTGCATGTTATTATTTACCCATCTGTTCTTTTCTTGCTGGGCACTTGGGTTATTGTCATTAAAAACAATATCACATGTGGCATTTCACATTTGTACAGGTTTATATACAAGCTAGATTTCGAGTAGGAGAATTGTTGGCTCAAAGGGTAAATGCAGCTGTAATTTATTTCGCACATTACTGCCAAATTTCCCTTCATCGGAGTTACACCATTTTCTTCTTTGACAGACAACATATAAAAGTGTTTATTTCCCTGAAACCTTGCCAACTTAGTGTATTACCATATTTTGTATAGACAGATGCACAAAAAGTTGTATTTTCAGTGTTGTTTTAATTTGCTTTCCTACTATGAGTGACATCGAACACTTTTTCTATATGGTTAAAGGACATTTGTATTTCTTTCTTTGTTAACTGCCTATTTATTTATTTATCTATCTACGTAGCTTTTGCCTGTTTTTCTGAGCTGCTGGTCTTTCTCAATTTCTTGTAGCTACTTTTTTACTAGAGAGATTATCCCATTGTCTGTGATGTGAATTACATCTCCAATACCCTTTGAACTTATTCTAATCAAGTGTTTTTCCTTTCACATTACTAAAAATTCCATTGTTAAGATAAAATATGATCTTTATTCTCAGTTCTAGTTTTACTCAATCAACTAGCAATTTTCGATACAATGGATCACTCTCTTCTCCTTGACACACTTTCTTCATGTGACTTCCTGGATGCGTAACATGCTATCTATATACTGATAATTCTAAATCTTACACCTCCATCTTAGAACTCTCCTCTGACTTACAGTCTCATTTGCCTAACTATCACACCTACATATGGGTTCATTATAGGAATACCAAACATAAAATATTCTGCTGAGTTTTCGATCCTTCCAAACTTATTTCTTTGCCCACATGCCCCATGTCAGTAGAGGGCAACTTCCTGCAGTTTCTCAGGATATAAATCTCAGAATCACCCTTTTCCTTTTCTTTTCTCTCAAACATCATGTTCCACCCACCAACAAAATCTGTTAGCTCCATCTTCAAAATGTATTTAAAATCTGATACTTCTCACCATTTGCACCTCCAAAACCCTGTTTCAGACACTATGGTCTCTTCCCAGATTATCACAACAGCTGCTAACTGATCTCCCAGCTTCAGCCCATGCATCCTTCCTCTCTATCTGTACCACATCCATCAGAGTGATTCTTCTGAAGTGTCAGGAAGATCAAATCACTCTTCTGTGCAAGACCTTCCAATGGCTTTCCCCTTCACCCAGAGCAGAAGCCAAAGTCCTTATAATCACTTACGAGGTGCTACGTCAACTGATAACTTTTCAGTGTATTCCCCCTTGCTTATTTTGCTCTTCTCATGCTGGTAGTTTCATTGAAGTCACTCTAACATGCCCACCCTGCCTGTGCCTGATCAGAGACTTGCGTTTGAAATCTTCCCTGTCTTGAGTGTCTCTCTGGGAACCCTCATGGCTTTCTCACTTCCTCTTTGCCTTTTGCACATATCACACCTTGTCCTTGAAGTCTTCCCTGAACACCTCTTCAAAATTGTCTGTCCCCTGACCCACAGTTCCCTATTCTGCATCAGTTTATTCTGATTTAATTTTGTAATAGCATTTGTCATCTAATACAATGTGTATTTTTATTATTTATATATTTACTATTTCTCTCACTGTACTAAGATGTGAGCTCCATCAGGGCAGGGACTTTAGTCTGTTTTATTCTCTGCTTTATCCCTCACACATTACCTGGCTAGTAGTATGTGCCCAGGAATTTTTTATTCGTGAAGAGGCACATTTCTCTGTATGACATAGTTTTTAGAGTGAAATAGGTAACTCAAATAAATTCACTTAAAGAGAGAAAGAGCCAAATCTCAATTTTGTCTCCAAAACAGTTGAAAAGAACTAGAGACGCCAAGGTAAACAAGACATAGTCCTACACTTGAAGGACCTTAGAGTTCAGTGGGGGAGTTTGGCAAGAGGGAATGCATATCTATAGATGAGCACCACAGAAATTCACAGTAAAATGATTTCTAAAGTATATGCTGAGCAGTCATTATTTATTGCACTTTCAACCCATTTCATAATTGTGATCAGCCCTTTATGTTACAGTACACGTTAACTGCACAATCCCTGTGTGAACTACTAGTTTTAGCATTCTTATGTTATCTTTGTAGAGAGCTTGTGTGAGTCATTATCAGACCTGCAACAGAGATGGATACTTGCTTATCCAACATCTATCTTTGTTAATATAGAGTGCCAAGTTTATTAGAAGTGAATGCTCTCAACTAAAAGAATCCATGTTTTTATATTTGATGCAGCTGAATGAGGCCCTTTGGTAAAATTCAATTCCATGGGTTTTAAGAAGTGATGTATGAGACTTCAGGAAAGCTCCCTAACAGGAACTGCTTTAGCTAAGATGCATGCCCTTATTCCCCTTTCCTCTTTTCTCCTTTCTGCTTCTTTGACTGTAAGCATGATGGCTGGAGCTCCAACAGCTGTATTGGACCACAAGGTGAACTTGTCAGTGCAAGCTTTATTCTAGGGAAGGGGTTGCCAAATTTTCTGTAACAGGCAAAATAAATATTTTAGGCTTTATAGGCCACTTTTTATACTTTTCTTTTGTTCAGTTTTGTTGTTGTTTGTTTTGTTTTGCATTTTTTTAATAGTGCTTTAAAAATGCAAAAAAAAAAAAAAAAAATTCTTAGTTTACAGGCTGTTCAAAAACACTCTGAGCCAGATATGCCTGTAGGTGGTAATTTGCTGTGTCCTGCTCTAGGATGGTAGAAGAGAAAGGTTAGATGATGGGGAAGCTAGCATGCCAGCCTTCTTTGGCATGCCTCTAGACTTCCTTTACATGAGACAGAAATTAATATCCATCTGTTTGAAATACCATTACTTTGTGTTTTCTTTTATATGCAGACAAATGAATCCTAACTGATAAATATCCCTTAAAGGAAATCTACATATTGCATCCACCAAAGAACCTTAGCAGACATTCTTCTAAGAGGAAGACATTCTTCTGAGGAGAAATACTATGAACAAGGGTATGTAGGTGGAAGAAAAATTTCAAGGGTACATTTAGGAGAGAAGGTTAAAGTAAAGAATCTGCTGTGGAAGGTATGGAAAGACATTTTGATAAATATTATTTTATTGTTATATCAGGTGTAGCCAGTTTATTGAATCCTGGGAGTCAGGTTGAGAAATTTGAACTTGACTCAATAGGTAATAAAGAGCTATTGTGGGTTCTCAACCTCAGGGAAGACATAAGAAAGCCATGTTTTAGAAGTCATTTGTTAGTTATGTATTCTGAACTGGAACATGGAAGCTCTGTGCTAGTAATCCTGGAGGGCTGAACCTTGAGTTTTGAATTGGCATTGGAACGAAAAAGTTGATTCTGACAGATGTAATGAAGGCAGGGGCAGAATCAGCAAACTGATATTTGTTCAATAAATGCATGTAAGCATTGTGAGAGGAGGGAGAAGTTAGATATTTCTACACGTAATAAACTTTGGTCTTATAACTTCCATAATGATTTTTGCTGCCTTGCTCACCAATGTTATTTCTTATACTGTACAGTTATTTCAGCAGAACAATTAATGCTCCAACTCTCAGAAAATTGTCTGTCATCTTACATAATTTTATATCATTTAGTTGAGTTTCCTAATCTCTTTCAATAAGTAGGTAAGAACAGAACTTAATTTGTAGCTAAATATTCTTGAATTTATCCAGATGAATATATTGATTCAATCATAATAATAATAATAACTCCCAATTTGTAAGAGTATAGTATTTTCCAGATATTAGGGGCTCTACATATATTCCTTCTTTAATCCTCATAACAATCCCATAAGGTAGGTGTAACAGACGTACACAAAGATTCAGTCTCACCTTTGATATTGTGAAATGGCTGCTGAGAAAAAAATCCAGGAACTGCATTTCCCAGTATCCATAGTGCTTTGATGAAGCCTTGTGACTAGATTTTACCAATAAATGTGAGCAGGAGTGTTGTTATCACTTCTGGGTAAAAGTGGTGACCAGCCAGCTCAATGTAGAGACTCTATAGAGATAGGTTCCAAGAGATTTAGAGGATGATGAAGCAATGAGTTGGAGACATCTTGGATCCCTGAGTCACTGAATGGAAAAGAGCTACCCAGGAGGGGCACAGAACACATGTTGAACTGTGACACGAGTGAGAAATATACATTAATTTTCCTAAGATAGTGATATTTTTGAGCCAAGCCTGGCCTGCTCTAACACATACAGTGGTATTATTAACCTGATCATTTATACACATGGAAATAAAACCTGGGAGGATTTGCTTAACATACTAAGTGGTAGAACTGGGATTAGAATTTGGAGTATCTAATTTCAGAGCCCATGTTCTTAACCATTACCCAATATTATCACCTTTCTATATAAATTTGTAAAAGTTTGGTGCTACTGCTTTTGTATAAACTATGAGAGAATTCTAAACTCCTATATTTTGAGATGTGTTGTTCTTGTTCGCAAAACCCCATAGCCAAGTAATACGGTAATATGCATTGTTAATGAGTAATATGGATTTTACTTAGAAAGTAACATTTGCTTTCAGGTATTTAATGATCAGGGATTTGAATACTTTGCTCCAAGTTTAACTGATAATTTCACCCAGTTTTTCTTATTGGTGGTATCACATGGTTTAGGGGAAAGTGCAAGAACTGAGTAGTCAGAACTACCTGGACCAGAACATGACCTGTATTGCCTTGAGTAAGCCATATAACCTTTCTGAGTCTTAGTTTTTCTCCTGCACAAGACTGATAAAATCTCCCCTGAATAAATAGAAAACTGATTTTCAATAATAGTACAGGCAAATCAATTGAGAAAGATAGTACTTTTGACAAATGATGCTAAAACAACTGGATATACATATAAAAAAAATTCCTCAATCCTTATCTCACACCATATACCAAATTACATCAAAATGTATCACAGATCTAGGTAAAACCTAAAACCTAAAACTTCTAGAAGAAAACAAAAGCAAAATTAAGAAAAAAGAAAAAATATTAGGTGGGATGCCATCAAAATTAAAACTTCTGGTTTATGAAAGACATTAAAAGGAGAAAATACTTACAAAATACATATGAGGGGTGGGGGCCACCATGATTTGAATGTTTGTGTCCTCTTCAAAATTCATGTTGAAACTTAATCCCTAATGCAACAGTATTAAGAGGTGTGACCTTTAGTTGGGGAATTGACCATAATCTCTCTGTCTTCATAAATGGGTTGGTACTTTGTAAAAGGGCTTGAGAGGGTAAGTTCACCCCTTAAGTCCTTTCTGCCATGGGAGGACACAGTTTTTGTCCTTTCCAGAGGATAAAGAAACAAGGCACCATCTTAGAAGCAGAAAGTAGTTCTCACCAAACACCAAACCTGCCAGCACCTTGATCTTGGACTTCCCAGCCTCCAGAGCGATAAACAATAAATTTATGTTGTTTATAAATTACCCAGTTTAAGGTTTTGTTATAGCAGCACAAATGGACTAAGACAGAAGGAGGAAAACTTGTACCTAGAGTATGTAAAGAACTCTTAAAACTCAACAAGAAAATAAATAACCTGTTTAAAGAATAGGCAAAAGCTTTAAGGAGACACTTCATCAACAAAGATATACAGATGGAAAATAAGCACATGGAAAGATACTCAGTGTCATTAGTCATTAGGAAAATGCAAATTCATACCATAGTGAGATACCATTACATTCCTATTAAGCTGGCTAAAATTAAAATTCTTATCATACCAAGTGTGATAAGGAGGTAGAACAACAGGAACTCTCCTAAGCTGCTAGTGAGGATATAAAATTGTACAACTTCTATGTAAAACAATTTAGCTGTTTCTTAAAAAGCTAAACATGCACCTACCATATGATCAAGCCATCCCACTCCTAGGGATTTACCTAAGAGAAAAGAAAGCAGGTAGGCCTACAAAGACTTGTACATAAATACTTATATCAGCATTATTCATAATAGCCCCAAACTGGACAACCCAAATGTACAAAAATAAGTGAATAGATAAACTGTTATATATCTATCCAATGGAATACTACTAAGCATTAAAAAGGCATGAACTATTGATACACTCAACAAGACATCTGAAAATATTTATACACAGTGTAAGAAGCTAGATAAAAGCATATACATACTGTACAATCCAATTTATATAAAACTGTAAAAAAAAGTAAGCCCATATAGAAAACAGAGCCATAGTTGCCTGGAAAAGGTGGTTAGAAGAGCTGGGAGGGACAAGAAAAACTTTTGGGAGTGATAGATGTATAGGCTTCCTATTTCGATTAGAATTATTTCATGGGGATATACATATACCAAAACTTGTTATAATATACACTTTAAAGATGTACAGTTCATTGTATGTCAAGTATATCTTAATTTAAATTACAGCTAGATAGGAAAAAAAAGTTCTGTTGGTGTACAACAATGCTAAGCATCTATAATTAACAAGAGTTCATTGTATGTTGTCCAATGGCTAAAAGAGAGGAGCTCAAATGTTCTCATAACAAAGAAACAATAAATTTTTATGGTGATGAATTTGCTAACCACCCTGGTTTGATCACTACACATTGTGTGCATGTATTTAAATATAATTCTGTACCCCATAAATGTGTACAATCAATAAATTTTAATTAAATAAAAAAAATGTAAAAATATAAAACAGAATTATCATTTAGGATTTTTTCTGAATCAAAATATGTTGCAGATTCATCAAATTCTCTGCTTCACATTATTTACTCAACCATTTGCATGAGGACTGGAGATAGCTTTGTCATGCAGCAACTAGTGTCTTTCTATTTACAAGGGCTAAAAATTCACTTCTGAAAAACTTTGTTTGTATATAAACAGATTATATGCTAAATGCTTGTTTGCTGATAACTTCTTCAGCACTGACATTCAAAGCATTATTACCTCTTAAAGATTAGTTGCTGGCCATCAGTAATCACTTCTATTTAACGTATATTTACAAAATTATAAATGGATTATATGCTCACACCTAAGAAAAATTGAATTATACCCATGTGCAGAATAAAAAATGAAAGTCCTTTTGCTCACCCCTCACTTCTAAATACTTTTTCATGACTAACAATAAGACTGAGGGAGACAGAGATGATGAACTGCCATTTCCCATTCTTCCTGACAGTTGAATTCACTTACTTTCTTTTGTGAACAGGGAAGTACTTGAATAGAAATTATGCAGTGATTCATGGTCCTGGGACGACTGCTGAATAGTTTGATGAAGCTACCTCAAGGTCCCCCAAAATCAAAGTGTCCTACCACTCTATATCCATTATCATTACAAAGCTCGTCTAC
The DNA here is from genome assembly GCF_027409185.1 of Cynocephalus volans. Classification (NCBI taxonomy): domain Eukaryota; kingdom Metazoa; phylum Chordata; class Mammalia; order Dermoptera; family Cynocephalidae; genus Cynocephalus; species Cynocephalus volans. The sequence goes on from NC_084468.1 coordinate 18,306,388, forward strand.
CTTTAAACCATGCTGCAATCCAGGTAGTCAATGGTTGTTATTTTAATAAAGCAAGTTCTTGATAGGATTCATTTGTTCACTTACTTGATCAAAAGAGCATTATTTTTCTTTTAGGAAAAAATGGGGATGGGGATGAGCGAGAGAGAGCAAGACTTATTACATCCCATCTTATTTGCTTTTAATCATTACCTCTACCCCAACCATATTTGGTAATGGAATGGTGTTGACTGGGAGACTTTATCTCTGGGGCAATGACCACAAAAGGAGGCTTAGCAGTGGTGTCTGGAAACCAAGAGTTTCCAACTTTAGTGACCTTCCATGAAGAGCATTTTGCTTTATCCAACACCTTCTGCAACTTGATGGTGGACTCAATCTCAGGTGCACCACAGCGAGTTGTCCATACCTGGAAAAGACTCTCTTAGGCACAGGTGTGCAGGGTCTATCATTATCCATAGGCTAAGTAGGCCACGAGAATGGATATACAAATAAAGGAAGGACAGCCTTACAGAAGTCATCTAGAGTTTTCTTCTACAACCAGAGACCTGTTGACCTAGGGTAGATGGATTCTTAAATTCCAACATTCTCAGAAAGGAACTCAACAACCACTGATAGATTAAGAAGATATCTAATATTTACTGACTCCCCATTATATGCCCAACCCACATAGGGACTCTATATTGTAAACCTTATATCTCAAGGCCATGTTAGCCTGAAAAAAAAAAAAAAAATTGAAGTCATGATAAGAATTACCATATAGTATATCTGCCTCTGCCCTCACTGCCTCACATAGGATCTCTACACCACCTCTTTTAAACATGATTTGCAAATATTTCTGAGAGTTCTCTGGTATATCTCACACACATAATCCTCTCAGATACCACAAAGCATGTGCCAGTTTCTTTCTCTTTGTTCAAGTCTCTTCCTGATTTATGACTGATATTAGAGCTGCTGATAGTCACAAACTACATCTAAACCACTCCACTCTGCTAGTAGCACCAGGCTGGTTACACTCAAAGGTACATTTATTTAAAACCTCTTTTTTATAAACATTTGATGTATGTGTAAGTCAACTACATCTATAGCTTTGAACACCTACGACACTCTAATCAGAAATTAAAACTACATAGGTGGTTATTTAAGCATTTCAAATAGTGTTATCAAAATCTATATCTGAGGGTTTACGGGCAAAATAAACATTTGAACTATTTTTTTATTGAGTAAATTAAGGCCCAGTGCTACCTAGTTTGGTCACAGTCTTGAAATTTTTTGTTTGGTTTTGTTTGGTTTTTGTGGTCATTATGTTTTATATTTGCTTTGTTAGTGTAGCCCTCTCTCCTTAGGCTTCTGATTTGAGAACCTGGGCCTGAATAGAAGGGCACTGGAATGGCTGATCCCATGTAGTACTAGAAAACTCTCTTCGCCTCTGCCCCTGATTTTTTTTGTATTCAGTCTTTTATGCACTTTTACTCTGCCTTCCTTATAAGAGTTATTTTCCAGAAGAATCCTTGTTCTCTTAGACTATTAGACCACTGTTAGAACTTTTCTATAATGTCTACAAACATTACCCCATATGAACAGTTTCTATAGAGAGAAAAATAAAAACTTCTGTTTATTATAGAGTCCAAGCAACTAGTATTTCCCCAAAGCAGAATTTCTGTAGGAAAAGAAGGACTCTTGAGGTCAAAGTACTTTCAGGTAAATACCAAATTATGTTCAATAGAGTTTCCCCACTGAGATTTATTTTTGGAATTTGCCCTAATGTTCAACCTTGATAATGGACTTCCTGTTCATGGAGTTCTATACAGAAATACTTAAACTCATAGGTTAAACAACATGGCTCATCTTTTATTAGTATCAGTTTTACCAAGCTGTTTTTGTCAGGATGAAGCAAAGTATTTTTATAAAAATGTAACCATAAGTACACTATGGGGTAGAAAAAATAATTTGCTTGGGATTCTAACAGAAGACTTTGAAGAATTTTTTTTTTGTGGTCATCCATTTAGTGTAAGCCCCCAGACCTCTCTGGAAAATTGAGATAAGCACTAAAAAGCAGTATTGGCCATTGCCAACAAACATGAAAGAGGGCCTAAATATGAATCTTCCATATTTTTATTTTTAATTATTAATCCTTGGCGTTTGAAGTGAAGTATAAGGAAGGAAAGGTGAGATCACCAGTTTTAAAGAACAAAGGGACCACAAAAAGCAATATTATAATAAATGTAGCAAAGATGTCTAGTGAAGCCTGAATTGAACTGCATCATGATTCCTTGGTATATATTGTTACATCCATGTGTGTTTTAAACTAAATTACTGGAATTTTATTTAACATGTGAAAAATAAAACAATGGAAATTAATTTATAAATATATTTATAATATTTATAATAATATATCTGTTGCTAATATATCAGCTAAACTATGTTTTTATATGTAAAAGAATAAATTTTACCTTTTATAGGTATGGAAGTTTTTTTCACTATTCTAATTTTTCTGTAATTCCTTATGACAGATGGTTTCTGTATCTCCAAGTATTGTATATAGTCGTGACTGAATTTAATTAAGTGGAAAGAGGGTTATAAGATAGGAAAAAGGATTGCCTTAATATGCCAATTATTCTGCTTTCCTTAACTTTAATCCATATTCTAAGAGATGGTAATATTTTTCAGTTCAATCAATTGTCTTCAACAAACAACTGAAGTATCAACTAGTTCAGGTTTGGGTTATAAATAATCTACATAAACACTTTGATTTTCTCTATTGATTTTTTTTTTCAGACTTCTAATTACCCTTTAAGGTAGTTAAATGGTCAAATCCAACTACACCCATGAAAAAGTGAGCTTTATATAAACTGCTGGAGCAAAAGAGAAAATGAGTCCTACCTAGTAGGAAACTGTCAGCAATGCTTCCCTAAAACAACTGATAACAAGTTCCTAGACAAATGGCGATTGGTGTAGGCTCAATAAAAGCAGATCCCACAAAATGAGATGGTGTCCCTGTACTGACAAAGAGGATTCTGTCACTTTGTTCGAGACAGAAAACTAAAGCCATGCTGATCTTGGATGTCTATACCTAAGCATGAATATATTTAGCAGATAGTTTCCAAAACATTATGCTTTCTAAAATTATTGGCATTATCCTGCCCATATACTAAATTAATGCTAAATGCATTTTTAGAAGAGCAAGGGGATCAAACTTCAGTCAGAATCACACTTTCAGAAGAATTTAGGATGAAAAAAATCTCAGTTTAGGACCAGAAAGCCTGTATTCTAATCCTGACCCTTCTTCTTTCTGGCTTGCTAACCTTGGCCAAGTCACCAAGTAATTCTTTATTTGTAGAGAAGGAAACATCATAGTCATCTCCATGTTTCCTGGGAAGAATAAATGTGACAATGTGTGCAAGGTGCTTAGTAGAGCATGTGGCCCTCAGTACTTGCTCAGTTCATGGTAGCTCTCATCAGCATCTGAGACACAGAGAGCTAGCTGACATTTCTACAAGCACTTGTCTCAGTTCTTTGGGCAGTTAGAAACTTGTGCTCTGGAAGCTCTGATCATTTGATAACTTCACTTAGCATAATTATTTAACTTGCCTCAGAGCCAACATCTAATGAGCACATGATAAACCTGACTCTTATTCTGTATGTGCTAATTGAGTTAACTCATTTAATATTAACATGAACCATAAGAAGTAGAAAAAAATATAATATATTATTTTACAGAGGAAAATAAAACTGACGTATAGGATGACTTCGTATTGAAAAATTAGTGGGACAAAGAGTCAGGATTGAAATGCAGGTAATCAAACATGTAAGTTTGTGTTCTTAATGCTACTCCACTGCCTCTCTTGCTGAGATGTAATGTCCTTAAGGGAAGGATAATTATGAATGTTTTATTCTGGCACCCTCTAAGCACTCAACATGGTGTCCTGGCATAACATGCATTTTGATCTTCAAGGATCTCCCAATTTATTCAAGGAAATTGAATGTGTAGAGATGGTAAAACATGATACCATTTATAAAGCCCCTACTCTGTTCCAGATATTGGGTTCAGGGCATTATTAAAGTCATTTAGTCTTCAAACTGACTTTGCATTGTAGATGTGCTTATCCTCAGATATCAGTTGGGCTTTCCAGTTATAACAGACTCCATTGTAGCATGTTTAAACAAAAATGCAATTGATTAAAGGTAGCTCTGAGAAATTCTGAGATAGCTGGAGCATCTTTTTTGGATGATCCTCAGTCAGGTCCAATACCCAACCACACCTCCAGGACTGCTGCTGGGAAAAGCACTACAGCTTGCATGATTGATGCTGGACATCTAAGACACTAACACTGCTGTCCTTGGAACCTGGTGGCTTTTCCACCACCCTTGCCAGAAAATGGATTCTTAGTCACATCTGTTTCCTCGCATTCAGTTGAAGTCTCATGACAGTGCATCTGACTGGTGGAAGCTTAACTCAGATGTCTGAGTGCTAGCTGCAAGGGAGTCTGGAAAATTTTGTTTATGAATTTAAATACAGAGAAGTAAGACTTGTCTTGTCAGGTGGGGAATTCCACAATTGCTGGAAAGGTATTTAAAAAGTTCTAGGCAAGATAAATATCCACTACCCTTCCAGTTTACAGATTAGGTTAGACAATTTAACTCAGAGGTTAGACAATTTATTCTACATCATAAAAACTGTAAGCAGCAGACTAAGCATATAGATGCAGAACTGTCTATCTCTGGGGTATTGTTCCATCACATCAGGCTGTATCCTCATAAAAACAAAGAATGAGACAATATTTCTGAGAGGTCCCAACAGCCTACAGGATGGGAGTTCGGGGAAGGAAGAGATTCTTCTGGCTAGGGGGATCCTGCTAAGAAACATCATTTGCATGTCTTGTTAGAATCCTAATCACAAGAATGTAAGAAACCAAGTTTAGGGATTGTTTAATTCACATCCTTCTTTCCACAGAAGAGGAAACTGAGGCTCATATAAAACAATTGCTCTGCCCAAGGCCATAGCCTCTTAGTGGAGAGTAGCTTAAAACCCAAGCCTGTGACACTAGCCCTAGTACTCTCTTCAGCAAGCTGCTGACCCCAGCTGAATGAGTTCACCTCCTAAATCACATCTCCAGCAGGATTGTTGAATAGACTTTTCTTTGAATTGATAAGCAGAGAGAGAAAGAAAGTCACATGCTGCCGCCAAAGCAAAGAAGAAAGGCTTTTATTTTGTATTTGGCTTTTCATAGAATGCTTCTTGCACAGCTGTGCCCAAGTAGGTAAAATGCTCTTGCTTGTAACAGAGAGCTTTTCTTGTCTCTACACTCCCCACTACTTTTCTGCTAATGCCCAGTATAGAAGGCAAGGAAAGAAAAGGTCACCTGCATTTCTCCTTATGGGGTACTGATGTCTTTAAGTGCACACAGGCCTGTCACAGAAAATGTAAATGTCAAATCACACCCTTATAACTCTTGGTTGGCAGTTAGTTGAGTGGCTCCATTGTCCAGAAAATGGGTCCACTCAATTTTTGCCTCTTATTTGAATGCCCAGTCAACAAAACTGGAGAAGAAAATAATGGAAAGGTTGGCCTCTCAGTGTTCTGAACAGAGTGTCAATAGAGGTCTGTCTTTTCTGGCTGTAGTACTGAAAAAGCTTCTGAGAAAAAGTGTGGTATTTCAGAAAAAACAAGGGGTAAGAAGACAGTCTTGTGGTTGAGCACAGCTTATCCCCTGCTGTTGCATGACCTCAGAAAAAGCACTTAACATTTCTGAGACTCAGTTGTTTTCTCTGCAAAAGGAGGATGATAAATTTGTAGGGGATTAGAAATAATGTAGGTACCTGACATATACTAGGGGCTTGTTATATATGAGGAATTATTAGTTTTACTCTTTATTTCATTTACTCCTTTGACCAAAGCTGATCTTATTTGATGAGGTCTCACTGGCTGTCTGATACTTCATATTTGTATAATGCAATGTATAAACATGCATTAGTAACAGTAACCTATGGAATTTTCAACATCCTCCTGAAGATATAATTTTTTTACCTCTTTTTTACAGATGAATTGATGAGTCAACAGACTGGTGACCAAGATGACCTTAATGTCCTTTTCATCTCCACTAAAGTTTAGACAGATTTCTTCCTCACTGGAAGCCCCTGGACTCCCTTTTATTAGAGTATTCACTTTAGAAAAGTTGCACTTCTAAATTCTTTCTCTGACCCTTTGAGATGTGAATATTCTACAACCCAGAAATGTCTTTCTCATGGTCTTGGGACTCAATCTTTCAAATGTAGTAGTAGAAGATTAGTAAACTATCTCCCTATTTCTATGGGAGGGTAGGAGGCCAACTTGGAAAATCAACAATTAGCAAACACAGATGGCCTAATCACATTGACCAACTACCCCCCTACTCTCTTCCAGTACTTTTCCATTAGCTAACCCTAGACTTTAAAACTCTTCCCATGTTTTTTTTTTTCTTCCAGAAGAGTTGAGCTTAGTCTCTCTCCCCTATTGTAATAGTCTTGATCTCTATTGAAACAGTCTTGAATAAAGCCTTCCTTTAACTTGTCTGGTGTAATCTCTTTTATACTGGCCCCAAATCACCCAATTATACAAAGCAAAGCTGGGACTGGCATTCAGATCACCTGTGCTTCTTTCATGTGGATTTGAGTTGGGATTGAAAACTAAAACTATAGTCTGAATTCTTATCCCAAAAAGGGCACTACTCTACAATTGTAATCTATCTCAAACGGCTTTGGTTTTCTCTTCTGATAAGTGAGGAAAATGGACTAGACTCCTGTCTCCCAGGTGGATTTGACAAATCCCTGACATGCCTCACTCAATGGACCAGGGAAGAGAGGACCAAAAGCAGCCTCAGTGGGGGTTCCAAGATTATTTACACTTAATAAATAAAGTAAATTGGAGTTGTGTGTTGACCTCATTTGAAAAGAGTGGGTGTGGCTATAGGTGAAAAAAAAAAATCTTTGGGTTCTGACAATGATATGGGCTTTTCTAGTTCTAGCAGTTAGAGGCACTTTCCAAAACTTAAGCTCCCTCCTAGGACATCAGAACAAATACAGCACTTCTCTATTTCCCTCAGGATCTAGCTATCTCATATATTCACTTAGTGCTCTTGCTGATAAACATGCATTCAGTGAGTAGATACTCCTCAGATAATACCTACTATTTTCATTTTCATTTTGGGGGATAATTTCTAAATAACAAAGAAAAAAATTACTTCTTTTGTGGTAATTCTAGATCCCTGGACCAGGATGACGAGTGCAACTGGCTTATTCAATCAAGAGTTACTGTGTGCCTACTATATTGTGTGAGATTTCAGTAAAGAGTTACAAAAAAAGCCTCCTTTCTAACTTGGGCCCAACAGGATGGCTCCTGCAAAGAAGGGTGGCAAGAAGAAGAAAGAAGGGTGGCTGCCATCAACGAGGTGGTGACCCAAGAATACACCATCAACATTCACAAGCGTATCCATGCAGTGGGTTTCAAGAAGCGTGCTCCTCAGGCACTCAGAGAGATCTGGAAATTTGCCATGAAGGAGATGGGGACTCCAGATGTGTGCATTGATACCAGGCTCAACAAAGCTGTCTGGGCCAAAGGAATAAGGAACGGCCCCATACCGTGTCCATGTGTGGTTGTCCAGAAAATGTAACGAAGATGAAGATTCACCAAACAAGCTCTACACTTTGGTTACGTATGTACCTGTTACTACCTTCAAAAATATGCACAGTCAATGTGGATGAGAACTAACTGCTGATTGTCAAATAAAGTTAGATAACCCCCCCCCAAAAAAGAGGCCCCTGACCTCATGAAGAATACAATCTAGTGGAAGAGATTTGCACTTTAGAATTCTAAATTTAAAAATGTAAAACTCCTGACTGTGTTTTTTTGGAGTTCCAATTCTGTAGGAATCCTTTAAGTACAAACTGTGCTCCAGGTGTCTTATCGGACCACGCATTAAGGGTAACAGAGGATTATGAGATTCCCAAGGGCAACGTAGGTTATGTTTATTTATCTTTATCTCTCGTCTCCCTGATTCTCTACCTCACATGCACCTTGTACTTAACAGGGTTAAAACAAGGCAGTTAAAGGTATGAGTGAATACTTAAAAACTACTTCCTGCATTAAAATTTTAGCACATCCAAATAGCAAATTTTAAACGAAGTTTCCCATAATTTCTCCCCCACATTTCACTGGTTATTATAATTTTCCAAATTAAATTTAGCATTCAACTGTTAACTTTGGCTTGAGCAGGACCTGTCTATTAGCATGCCCCAGGCAGGCTTATCAAAAACATCTTTTCACTACTAAGGCCTCAACCTACTTCAGCTACAAATCTCTGTGGACTTACTTAGCATAAGACACTATCATTTCCATCTTCATTACAACATATTTTAATTATCTGCCTTAGAAATAAGATTCTACCTCTTAATGAAAGTGGTTAGTCTGGGGGCTCCAAAGGGCATGAGGCAGTTTCAAGGCTTAATTCTGGTTATATGGGCAATTATACAGTAGCAAATATGCTTGCAAGTCAGTACAAGTTCTTTCACCCATTTCTCAAGTTGGAAGACATAAATATTGATTGGAATGAAGATTTTATTGTTGCTGTGTTACTTCCTGTCTACAGCATTTTTTTTTTTCACATTTGAGAATGGTGCTTCCAGGTGTCACTTGGTGGCATCTAATGTCAGTTCCCTTATTGCTCCTGGAATTCATGTGAGGGGAGCAGATTTATATACCTAAGTTTACTTCCAGGTGTGGTAACCATGTGTCCTTAATAGTTATTTAAGCCCTATGCGCTTCCTTTCCTCTTCTGTAGACCTATTTTTCAGGATCGGTGATGATATTAAATGAAATAATGCACCTAATATCTTAAGTCTGATTCTTAGCATGTGACCAGTGCAAATGTTAGAATTAATATTACTTTGCTCCCTTTTCCCTTCCAAAAATGGCTATTCTAAATTTTTACCTCCTCACATCCTCACCTGCATTCCTAACCTCCCATTCTCTTCAGAGGAACCTATTTACTGTGTCACTCAGGAAAGGAGTTATCAGAGGAGGACTCCCTCTGGTTTTCTGTCTTCCAACACCTCACATCTATATTTTCTACCATCTTTCATTCTTCCTTTCTATCTTACAGGTAGGTCACAGTCCCTTTTAAGACTAATTTCTCATCTGGGATTTTCCCAGTTCCTCTGGACCTTTTTCCAGACCCTGCTCTGCTATTTTCTCTCCTTTTTTTTTAACCATAGCCTCTAAATTTCTGTTCACTTGGATTCATTTCCATCAACTTCAAAAGTAGTTTTGGCTATTGTCTTGGTTCATACATGCAGCTATAACAGAACGTCATAGACTGAGTGGCTTAAAAACAATAGAAATTTACTCTTCACAGTTCTGGAGGCTGAGAAGTTCAAGATCAAGGTGCCAGCAGATTTGGTTTCTGGTGAGGGTCTGTTTCTGGTGCACAAATACCTTCTTACTAAGTCTTCACATGATGGAAAGTGGCAAACGAGCTCCTTTAGGCCTCTTTTATAAGGGCACTAGTTCCATTCATGATTTAATCATCCTTTAATACCCTCCTAAATATCTCCTAAAGGCTGCACCCCCTAATGCTATCACCTTGGGGTTTAGGATGTCAACATATGAATTTTGGAGAGACACAAACATTCAGCTCATGGTATCTGTATTTAATCAACAAAATGTCTTTCACTTAAATCTATCCTAAAGAAATAGTAGTCACATGTCCAAAGATTTTTGCTCAAAGAGAGTGTATTAGTTTTCTGTCACTTGTAACAGCATACCTGAAACTGGGTAATTTATAAAAAAAAAAAAAAAAAAAAAAAAAAGGTTTATTGAGCCTCGGAAGTCCAAGGTCCAGGGGGCATACCTGGTGAGGGCCTTCTTTTTGGAGGGAACTCTATACAGAACACTGTGGCAATGCAGGGTATCACACGGAATGGCCGGAGTGTCTTCATGTGCTCTCCTCATAAAGCTGCCACTCCACATCCATGACAACCCACTAAACTTTTAACCCATTAATCTATAAATGGTTTAATGAAGACATAAATTCATGGGGACAGAGTCTTCATGATCCAATCACCTCTGAAAGGTCCCACCCTTCAAATGCCATAATCAGATTACCCACACTCTTAGCACTGTTACAACAGGGATCAAGTTTCCAACACATGAACTTGTGGGGGGCACATTCAACCCATAGCAGATAGCCATTGTGGAAAAACAGTAGCAAGCATTGAAAAATACCCAAATGGCCAAGAGTATAGGTTAGTTAAATAAATTAGAGCACATATGTATAATAATATGTTTTAGAAAAATAGCAAATGTTATGGGAAATTCTTTAGTCATGGGTAAAGATGTCAAATTTGTTTTAAGAATCATCTAAGTGTGCATGTGTGTGCATGCGCATGTGCCTGTATGCATGTGTGGGCGTAGGCATTGGAAAAGATTCAAGTGTTATTTCTGGCTTGTGAGATTAGATTAGGGGTAATTTCAATTTTCTTTGAATATCTCTGAATTTTCTTAATTTTATGCAACAAACTTATTTTGCTTTTATAATAGATGAGACAATAGCCTTTTTAAATGTTTATTTTGCCCCTGTGTCCTATTGTAAATGACATCTCATTTATTTTTTTCTCTCAGCTATTTATCTTCTTAAAGTATAGGCTACATCAACTACCCCTACTTCTTTCCTGACCATTTATTTTTCAATCAAATGCCAGTTCATTGAGCCCCCATCGTGGGCCATGCCCTGTAAAAAGCACAGAGCGAGTCACTGAGGATACAATGCCAGTGAAGGCTGTGGAGACTATGCAAGCAATAAAGTTTTCCCACCAAGGGCTTGTAACAAGCTGTTACAAAACCCAGTACTCTTTCCGTTGCACCTAACTACTCAAGCAATAAGTCCAGAAAGACCACAAATATACTGAAATGTTTATGATAACACCTTTTTAAATAAGTACCTAAGAATACAATTACCCAATCTCTTGTAAATCTTACTTCTGCATTATTCCAAAATCCATAAACACTAAAATGCTCTTAAGGTAATTTCAGATAAATTACATGAATCAGTTCTCCAGTGCCAGAGTTTATGACTAGAATCCTAATAATACTTTTTCATTTATGTTGCCTATAAGAGAAAAAGTTGTTTTACAATAATAACAGATGGATATAAATATCTGCATCCTCAGAGTTCTTTTAGAAATATAAAAAAAAATTTTTTCTGATGAAAAACTAATACATACCTTTATTAGGGAAAACTTGTAAAATAAGTAAAAGGCTCATGAAACAAAAATCATGCACATATAATATATGAATATAAATTAATCATTTTGGAATAGGTCTCACAGCTCCAATTTTCACTGATATTTTCAAAGGGTAATTTTTTACTGTTTTAATTTTTTGGGTTACACAAGGAGACAAAAAACTAGTGTTGGCAAATTGCAATGGCTTGTCTCCTCTATGTGCTCCCCAGAACCCTCCCAGTTGAATACTTCTGGGCAAATATGTAAAAGAATGGCTATGTTAGACCTTCTCAAATAGACCCTATGAATTAAAATGCAAATATATATATATATATAATTTAATATATATTATCCTAATGTAATGAATACTATACCGTCCATGGAGTGATTATATAGTGACAACTTGGTTTGCTGATTACAAAGAGATATTTAAATATTTATACTGGAAGGCAAGAATTTGTTGATCTGTTTTAAATTTAGACTCCATGCAGAAAATTACTTCTCCCAACAAGAGGCAACATCTTTGCTAATTTTACTGTATACTAGGTTTCGAACACTGAGGATATAACTTTGATATTTACATGCTAATTATAGTACATTCTTGTGCAATAGAGACACCTGGAATAAGCACTTAACCTGCCTTGGATGTCAGAAATATATACCTGAAGTGAAGTGACATAAAGGCATCTAAGCTGAAACCTACAGAGTTAGCCAGTGTAAGAGGGGATCAAAATAAGGTGACCAGTTTTGCCCTCAATTAATATTATTTGATTAAATGCCCTGGACTTGCCTGGCTCTACACTTGGAAACAGGAAAGCTAAAAATCAGCCATTCCTTAGACATCAAAGATGAAGCTTCTCTTAAGACTGATTCTCAATGACAGTTCAGCTCCTGATCACATGTTACCTCATCGGTTTGACCAGCACTAAGATTCCTTTATAGATTGGAGCATCACCTAGATTGCACTCTGAATATCAGAACCTTTGAATTCCCCTCTGTGCATCCATCTGCCCATCCATTCATCCATCTGTCTATCCATCCGTCCATCCCTCATCCATCCATCCATCCACCCAGCCATCCAAACTAACCATATGTACCTTATAAATTGAAAGCTCTCATGCTTGATGCCATGATAACAAAAAGATATAAGATTTCTCTATTTAGGGAATTTTTAATCTAATAGGCCTAAGTAAAGATCCAAGCAGAGTTCTATGAAATTTCAGTGACTCCATGTGTTTAAAACCTATGCCCTGCCTCCTCTTTAACTAGGCTATTTTACTTACGACCTCACTGCATTCATAGCATACCATTACTATAGATACCATAATTCTTTTCTTTGGGCCTTTAACATTCACTGTGGGAGCATTATTTATCAAGGAGTAAAATCTTAAAACTTAATAAAACAAACACAGAAGAGATTCATGACTAACTCTGGTACAATAGTGCCCTTGGGCCAAACATTTGCTTTGCTAAATACCAAACAGTTTCTAGCAATAAAACATGATTTTATTTGCTTTCAGCACTATTGGAATGCCTTAGTCAGAGTAGATTATTAGGCAGAGGAGATATTTATGGCTATACTTTCAGTGATATTGGATGTCATAAGTGGACATTCAGATCAATTAGAAGAATGTCTGGAAAAGTACAGTCAGGAGCAGGAAGGCTGTTGCCCTTTCAACGAGAGAACCAGCCAAAGATGTTTAAGACATTAAGTGCAGGTCACCTATGTGTGTGGTAAAATATTTTGAGAAATACTGTCAAAGATGTGAATAGGGTAAAACATTTCAGCAGAAGCAATCTGGATGATGTGATGTTCCAAGTCATTGTACCTTTGCAATTGGAATGGGTCTCTTTAGAGAGACTGGCAGTATCTTTGTAGTCCCAGACCACACTTTTACTCCTTAATTTCACCTTCAAGAATCTGCAGGATTGGACCCCTGCCTACCTTTTTACCTTTATCTCTTCCACATTCTTTTTTTTTTATATTTTAAAATTTATTTTTTATTTTTTAATTGACAAATAAAGATAGACTATATCATGTATAATATGATGTTTTGAAATATTTCTACACTGGGGAATGGCTCGATTGAGCTAATTAACATATGTGTTCCCTGACATACTTACCCTTTTTCTGTGATGAGAACACTTAAAGTCTACTCTCAGAAATTCTCAAGAAAAAAAAAATTGTCATTATAGTCACCATGCTGTGCAATAGATCACTTGAACTGATTCCTCCTAAGCAAAATTTTGTACTCTTTCAGAAAGATCTCCCCAACCACCCCCCTACCCCCAGCTTCTGATAACCACCATTCTGTTCTCTACTTCTATGAAATTAACTTTTTTAGGTTCCATATATAAATGAGCTCTTATGGTATTTGTCTTTCTGTACTTAGCTTATTTCACTTAATATAAGTCTTCTAGTTTCATCCATGTTGTTGCAAATGACAGGATTTCCTCCTTTTTTGAGGCTAAGTAGTATTTCATTCTGTGTATATACCACATTTTCTTTATCTATTTGTCTGTAAATGGACATTTAGGTCGCTTCCATCCCATGGCTATGGTGAACAGTGCTACAATGAACATGGGAGTGCAGATATCTCTTGGACATACTGATTTCATTTCCTTTGAATATATACACAGCAGTAGGATTGCTGGGTCATATGGTAGCTCTATTTTTAATTTTTTGAGAACCTTCCTACTGTTTTCCACAGTGACTGTACTAATTTACATTCCCACCAGCGGTGTGCTAGATTTGCCTTTCCTCCACATTCTTGCCAACACATGTTGTCTTCCATCTTTTTGATAACAGCCATTCTAACAGGTGTGAGGTGATACCTCACTGTTCCTCCACATTCTGGTTCACTAACTCCAATTGCAAAAGCTATTGTTTTGCTCCTTGAATCTTCACCGACATTCCTTTTGCCTTTGCACTTGCTGTTTCTTCTGCCTGGGAGGCTCTTCTCCCTTGATCTTTGCAGAATGAATTTGCTCTTCTCTTTCAGGTCTGACTCCTCAGAGATACTTCTGGCCACCCATTCTAAAGTCGCCCCCTTTCTTCTTCTCAGTTTCCTCAGACCATCACTGCCTAGGCCATTGCTATATTTGATTGTCCTTACAGCATATTTTGTCATTGTAAATTTTGTTTGTTTTTGTTTGTTTGTTTGTTTATTGAAAGATGGTAGAAAGAAGCAGTTAAGCACAGGCTCTGGATTTAATTTGGGCTTGAATCCCATCTCTACCACTTACTGTCTGGGTGACCATGGCAAATTTCTTAATTTCCCTGTGCTTCAATTTCATCATTAGTAAAACAGGGATAAAAAATAGCATTTACTTCATAGGGTTGTTGTGGGAATTAAATGAATCAATCAAAATAAATCACTTACAATAGTGTCTGGCACATAGTAGCACTAAATAAATTGTTATTACTACTATGATTATTATTATTATTTGTCTCTTCCATTAGCATGATAACAGTGAGGATCTTAGCCATCTAGTTCGATGCTGAATCCCTACTATCTAGCAGAGTGTGTGGCAATAGTGGATACTCAATCAATATTCGGTGAATAAATGTTTTATAGGAGAGTGACTAGAAGAGGATAAGCAATTTACAGAGAACTAGATCTGGAAAAGCAATTTAAGCCAGTGATGAAAGGAAAGTCACTATTACATAATGACGGGGGAGAGAGCCTGGGAAGTGTTGTTAGCACAATTAGCTGTAACCTGATAGTAATGAGGCCAAGGTGATAGGTTTAGCACCTTTGTGTGTTCCACTTAGCTTTGTTCTCTGCTGTGATCATTTATTCTGCATTTCTACTGCTAGTCAGCCGTCTCATGCATCAATGTCTGGAATCAAGCAGACAGAGAACAAAGAAATAAACATCTATCAATAATGACTAAGGAGAATCCATCTGAATGTGCATTCCTAATAAACAGTGGTGTGATTCTTGACCTTGACAACGTGTCAGATTTCAGTGCTAGTTCTCCTCTGAGAGCTTGAAGGGTCAGACCACCTAGCACATGTGATTCCAACCCACTGCTTAACAACCCCCTCCTGAAACTAAAGTTGCAATTTGAGAAATTGGGAATTCACAGTCCTGTCCTTTCCTGAAATATTTTTGACTGCCACTTGGTGGTACGAGGTAAGCACATTGTCCAAACAGGACGAGGTAGTGGTGTTATTATACACGAGATTGCCAAGACTTGCAAAAATTGTTTTTCTTTAGTACAACTTCTGGAAATATAAGTATTGTGTAAGACAGAATACACATCCCTCTTGGTTTGACTTTTAAAACAATGTTTGTTTTTTCTCTAAAATTCAAATTGTGCTCAGGTTTAGGAACAAACTTCATCTTCCTGTGACTAAGGCTTTCATTTCAGGGCAGCTTTTGTCTTTCACATGAAAGACATCCTAGGAAGTGATAATCTCGGGTCTCCAGGGAAAGTCTTTTCATTTTCCCTTTGACATTGACCTGGCTTTTTGTCAATTTCTTGTTGTTGTTGTTATTTTTCTCCTCCTCCAGCTCTTCCTCTTTCCTCTCCCCTTCTCTTTCTTCTCCTCCTTTTCTCCTGCTTCTCCTACCTGGTTCACAGATACATGCTTTTGCCTGACTCCATTTACTCTAAGACATGGAGATACAGTATGTGCCTACCCACCCTCTGTAAATGTGAAAGCATGTCAAGCCTCTGAGTAAGTACTCAACCAAACGTAGCTAATCATTATCACTGTCGTCCTGATGATGTTTTCAACTAATCCTTAGGGGCAAAATTATTCCAGTTCATTTTCTTTGAGAGGGGTTTAACTCATTTTTTACCCACTTCTGCAAATGGCCAATGGGACCACACTAGTCATCTCCCATGCCAGCATTTATAGTTATGGGAAGCATCATCAGTGACAATAATTTCCACTGGTTGGGCACAATTGTTTTTGCCAATTTTCTTAATTGCTCTCTTTATTTCTAACCCCTTAACCACATTGTTACTTATTCAATGCTAAGTACGTCTTTCAACCCAGGCTTGGAACATAGACTTTCTCTCTCTCCCAGATTATTGAGAGGCACCTTCTTCAATCTCAAACATAAATAACCTAACTCTTGCTTTCAGGTGAGTAGCTTGTCTTCTCTCTACGTGTTCCTGTTCACTTGTCCCCCTTTTCAAGTGTTTATTCTCAAAATCTTCTTTTAATTTACCTCCTCTTTCTTTTTTTTCTTTGTTATTCTATTACTATCTTAAGAACTTTTTGCTCCAAACTTTAATTATCCTAAAGATTATAGGCAAATTGTCATAAGGAATCAGTGACTTTATGAGAGAAGTAAATACTTTCAAAGCCCAGCTCCTTGCATTGAAACACACCTGGTCACACTTACAAATATTTTCAGCTAAGGCTTCTGCTGTGGTCATAGAACTACTGCATGATATCAGAGGGTCTCTAAAGTCCTCTTATTCTGTACAAGTGGGTAGAAGACCCAAAGTGGAGGTGGAATAAGGGATAGTGCAAATAAAAGAAATTCTCCTGACGAGTAGGTATTGAAAAGAAACATCACTAAGTGAAATCAGTTCATAACCCTAATCTTACATAAAAGCGCAACAATTAAAGGATTTACATAATATTCAAATCTGCATCACTTTATGCACATACATGCAATGTACAGTTTTCCTTCCTTTCTCAATCTATTTTTTTAATAGCTCAACTTAAGAAGTTTTGGAAAAAGCAGCCACCAAACATCATATTTTATAGTAGCGTGAGCTTTTTATCTTATCTAGACTCCAAATGTTTTGGCTTAGAGCAATGTGCGTATTTTCTCATTTCATTTCATTCTGGGCAATATGGCAAGAAGTAATTCATTTATTTTGTTAAACGTCAAGGTATAGCTCAACTGAAGTCAGTAAAAGTTAACATTCCCATGAGCATATGGTTCATTTCTGACAATCCTCAAGACTGTAACGTAACACTTATTTATTTTTTAATAACTATTTTACGTGTACATTTAAGCTTCTTATTCCAAACTAAAATAAATTCCATGTTAAGCAGATCTGGAATTCCCAGGAAGCTAACCATATGTGACGGCAGACAGTGGAATACAAATAAATTTTTTAAAGGCTGAGGTAATAAATATATAAGCAGATAATTGATATTTATGAAGGGTGAGAGGACATTCAAGAGACTGTGGCAAGTTGCAAAGGCCTTTAACCTCTAAGGGTGAGACTCGTTCGTTCATCCTCACTGAGATTTCTACCTAATTTAAATTGTTTTATTTAAGTATGCAGATTTACCCTCTGTTAGGAATAGATAATACTGAGTGAGAAGTTTAATGAGTGTTTGATTATTTGAATGAACAGTAGAGAATCATTAGTCAGGAGCACATTGCCTGTAGATCACCTGGTTACATTAATGTCCTATAGGGTATTAGGACACTTAGATCCTCTTTACTCATTCTCCAGCACCCTTCCACCTTCTGCAGGTTTTCAGCTCTGCCTGCATATTGTGCAGTCTCTATGCTTGATACATGCTGACAACATACTGCTCCTATTCTAATTGGTTGGAGACAAAATGGCAGGAAACACAAAATAACATTCTGGGCAGGGATGGAACAGGCACAGACTCTATAGTCCAACAGCCCCAGGACTGAAAACTGACTGTGCCCTTTCTAGCCAGATGATCTGGGGAAAGTAACTCCTTTTTTTCTGAACCTCAGTTTTTGTATTATACTTGATTTTATATTGTATAGAGTGACTTGCTAAGATATTCAGTTCACCTTTTGGCAAATTAAACACATGCTGTAAAAAGAATACTTTGAATTGATGATTTTAGAAATAGAGTTAAGAAAAAAGTTTAACATATGAACTCTCTTCCCTCCATATATATATATATATTAGGACTTCCTTCTGTACCGCCTACCTACCCACAATGACATCCTGGACATTTGCTTCTTAGCATTTACCATCATGATAGCAGATTAATTCCTAACATAATATTTATTTAAGGTCTAAGTCATTAACTAGAGGGCAAGATCTCTAAGGGCAGGAGTCATTTCTATTCACTATACTATCACTAGAATCCAGCATGGAGCTGGGCACATAGTAGACCCTCAAGAAAAATTTGGAGAGGCAGAGCAGGTTTTAATAAGGAGCCAGCTCTAGAGTTGGAAAGGCCTGGATTTTAATCTAAATAAAACTCTGCACTCTCTGCATACTTAGGCCAAATTGTTAAGTTCTCTAATCAGTTTCCTCTTGCAAAGAAGAATAATTATGTTGTAGAGCTATTGTAAAAAGCAAAATAATAATGTATATAAAGTACATAGGATTGTATCTGATACAGGCCAAGTGTTTCACAAATACTTGTTATTATAATAATCATAATTATTATTTAGTGGATATATGTAGAATTAATTCTTTAATGTGATGATGAGTGTCGGGCCTTAAAAACTAACACCACCTTAAGTGACATTACAGGCGGCACCATTATGGGCCCACAAGGGCGTATTAACGTGGCAGCCCAAGACGGCACCGGGAGGAAGTAGAGTGGGAGTGTCTGCGGGAACCTTGCCTTAGCGCTTACTGGCCAAATTCATGCTTCTGCGCTCGTGAACACTGTGTGGTTGCAATAGCTAGGCACTGAGACAGGATGCATGCCCTTGACCTTTAAGCTGATAAGCTTATGTAAAAAACCTCCCTTCCCCATTTGCCTTTAAAAGCAAGTGCTTGTGTGATAATAAACAGAACTGCTCTACAGAACCCCCGCGGCGTCTGAGTGTCCTTTAACTGGGCTGGTTGGGGCCGGCGGTATGCTCACCTCTCTTCACGGCTCTCTTCCCCTGTCTCCTTCCAAAGGGGACAGGAGGGAAAGAGTAATCAGGCCATTTGCTCGCCCACCAAGGAACGAGGCTAGGGCTGTTCAGGTTGGCTGGCGGTGGACCCAACAGATGAGGTTCAGGTCTTTGACTACTGAGGGCTTTAAAAGCATCACCCCCAACTTCCCACCCCCTTCACAGCTCCATCTATATGCCTTTTTGAAATCTATATTCAGCTCCTGGTCCCTTTCAAACTTCCACAGCAAGCATCTTAAGGCGTCAAATATAATGTCAATAAAATGCAATATTGTTAAGAATCTATGTGTCTGTTTAAGACCTCACTCCTGTTATTAGTTACTATTTTGAAAGACCAAATATGTTCTTGCTAACAGCAGTTTTTGATCATCAGTAATATAAAAATGTTCCTCTTAAAATTGTGTAGAAAACCTACTTACATTTTAAAAATTCAATGATAGCTGACTAAGGATAGTGATTTCTTCCACATGATGTTGTCATCTGATAGGTGTATAGGAAAGGAAAGCATACAAAGAAGCCATGTGAAATGAAAGTGCTCCTTCTGAAATTCAATTCAACTATTTTATTCTTGGTTAAAAATTTTTGCCACTTGAGATAAAAATCATATACACAGAGATTGCACTTATAGTAATTATAAAATCTTTACTCAACTAGCAGAGGTCTAGTAAAACATGAAATTCAGGGATGTTACTTTTTCCCTCATTCTATTTCTAAACTTTGCATTTTGAGTGTGTGTGTGTGTGTGTGTGTGTGTGTGTGTGTGTGTGTGTTTTATGCCCTCAGCCACACCAGTGAGAATTCAAAACATGTCCATCTTCAAACCACTGATGTACCTGGATGTCTCCAACTTCGTAGTTTACGTTCATCCCTTATTAACTACTGGAAAAACAAAACAAACACTAATGTAATCTTTGTGAGGAAATCAGATTCTTAAAAAACTTAAAAACGGAGACCCAAATGAGATTTTAAAATTCCTGTGGGAGTTTTAAAGGCTTTGACCATTTCACACTTTTTTTTTTTTTTTGGTAACCAGTAAGGGGATCACAACCCTTGGCTTGGGGTCGCCCGCACCGCGCTCAGCCAGTGAGCACACCGCCATCATTTCATACGCTTGAACACTAATTTTGCTCATCCCCAAACTGCAGTTCTCTGTGGCAGGAGACATGAAAGGGGAAAGGCTCTTGGATTTTTCTTAGTCCTTTTAATCAGGTATATTGTTATTTCCTTCACTAAGTACTGTCTATTAAACCATCTCAGAGCATTCTGATCACAGACCTCTGCTCTGTCCTTTAAGTAACTGTGGAACACATGAAGCCTAATCTCTTCAGCAGTATTAGGTAACATGATTCCAGGTTGGGAAGAAGGCGTTGACTAAAAAGAAGGCAGGATATGCTACAGCTCTCTCTTACCATTTGGAACTAAGTGTAATTTCCCCTTGTTTCTTTTGCAGGGGGCAGGGCGGGGGGTGGGGGGGTGGGGATGGGTGGGGATCTTCTGTGTGCCAGGCCTGGGAGCAGGTGCTAGAGATTCCACAATAAACCAAGAAAGATGAACAAAAACTACAAACCATAAGAGAAAGGTTAGCAAACAGTTATCAGCCCACATTCTAAACTCCACAGGCTTTAAAATGTAAATCTAAGGACACTGTACTTTACTTGCCATCCTTTAAAAAAAGTAAAAATGAAAAAAGAAATCCTAATGGCCAAAAGTGATAAGAATCTATTTACATATTTTCCACCTCCCAAGTCGAATGGGAATTAAATGTGTAATTACATTTAGATGGTGCAGCTGCTCTGATACTCTTTCCTCACAGCATTCGTTAAGTTTCAAGGGTTTACTAAGGAAACCTTGAAAGGAAAAAGTAAATATTTTGAAAAGGAGTTACAATTTGTCACGAGTAATCCTTCCCTGGATAGGCGAAGAAAGGCAAATCTTGGTAGATCAGAGAATTGTGGCTTTGAAAAATAATAGCATTACCCTGAAATTCAATCTGCTAGAATCATTTTTCGAAGCAATCCCTCTATGCTTTCAATTTCTTTGTCATTTATTATAGTAAGCAACAAAATGGTCCAAAAGAGAATTATTTTCAGTAAGCACAGAGATTTCTGAACCAAGATAGAACTTGATAGCATGCACAAACATGGGGGAACGATAAAAAACACGACTTATCCAGCATTCTTAGTCACTTTTTCATTGGAGAGCTTTGTGTAGTTGATAGCACAGCATGAAGAAATTATGTTTTTTGGAATGTTAAAATTTGTGATAGGAAGGATATGCTATTTAAATGAAATATGAGACTGGAATCTTGTTGCTGCCACATGTGGAGGCTAGAAACAATTCATTAATGATCATTTGCATATAGTTTAACCACAGAAGGTCGTCATTGGTTTCCCAGACCTTTTTATGCTACAAGGAAACTCCCTACCAGGTGCTGCCATAGTCATGTTTGTCTTACTGGCCATCATCAGAGCCCTTTCTGAGTATGGCAGGAAGATGCTCCCCAGTGCTAAAAGAGGGAGGTCCCATGTGCAATGACAGAATGCTAGTTAGCAAGGAAATGAGGACCAGAGGTCCACATTTACCATGGCCAGTGCACCCAATAATGAATCACAGCTGTACCAACCTTGGAAGATAAGCAATCACTCACGGATGAGACAGATTTTTCCTGAGATCAGTTTACGCTCTTAAATGATGGATGAAACCAATTTAAGGATGGCAGGGTTAGTCTCAAATAGCAAGGCTTTACCTTAGAGGAAGCAATATTTTTACTCCTGATGTGTCAGTTCCATCATGCCCTTCTCATTGACTATACAGATACACTCAAGCAGAGAGCCCATGGCCTGACACACAGTAGGCACACAATAAATGGCAGATACCCTTATTTGTGTTGGTATTATGATTATTTTTCTTACTAGAACAACATGACTTCAACAATGATCGATCCATTTTTACGTTTCCAAATAGAGATCTTGATTCTTAACTCTCACTAATATTCATTCATATCGCCTTGTTTTATATTATATTTAAGGACATGAATTGATTCTGAGTCCTTCTCTCTAGACATAACATGTTTGAGACACTTACAAGCAGACATCCAATTATACTCAGAGGGAAAATTTACAGCAGTTCAGAAAAGAAATGTCACTGTAGGGTATTCTACCAGTAGGTAATGTCAGCATTTTCTTAGAGCTAAATGGTTTCACCAAAATGCTATATTGCTTTGATTCTATGATGCAATCAATTTTAGGGCACATCCTCAGTTTAGTCTCAATTTTTTTCCCTCCTCAGAAAAACACTGCATTTAATGTACAGACTAATTATAAATCATATTCTGGTTTTAGAAACATTCTAAGATAATAAAGCATGCAGTTTTCAAGTTGAAGAAAGTGTAGTAACTTGCGAGCATAAAATAAGTGCACAGATCCATACATGCTTTTATGCTCTCTAATGTTGACTTAAAATTATAATATCAAAGGATAAACTTAACACAGAGCCTAATTACTCCTGCTTTATCAATAACAGCTTTCGTTTTCAATCTCCAGTTTACTCGGTTTTCACCACTTAACTGTGTAATATCAGGCAGGCTACTAACAAGCTTAGGCCTCATTTTCTCATATTTACATAACAGAACTTTCCCTAGAGGTTGCTTCCAGCATTACAACATCTAGTCAATTTATCATATGCACTGAACAGAGTCACATGTATTTGTTATTCATTTAAAGTCAGATAAATGGGAGAATTTTTTCTGTAAAAGAAAAATTAAATGGCTTTTTTGCAGTTGGTTTACATTTTTTGTTTGCTTGGCTAATGTAGATGATTTTGAACAGATTTTATTTGACAGATAATTTGTTCTTATATTCTCAAGGGACAAGGCAGGGGTTGGCAAACTTTTCCTTTAAAAGCCAGAGAATAAATGGGCTTTGTAGGCTGTTCTGTCTCTGTCGCAACCACTCAGCCCTGCCATTGCTTCACAAAAAAAGACATTGATATTACAGAAGTGAATGGACATAGCTGTGTTCTAATAAATCTTCATTTACCAAAACAGGTGAACTGAATTTGGCCCTTGGCTGAAGTTTAAGGACCCCTTGCATTTGGGAGAAGACAATTAGTTTTTATCCTTCAATTTTTGCCAAAGAAATAGGACTAGGCAAGAAGCTCATTAATTCATAAACTCATTAGTTCATTTATTCAAGAAATATATTTATGCATTCAGTTAGCAAACACTATTGAGCACTTAAGAGGTGTCAGTCACCATATTTTCCCCCTTCTGTGGATACAGCGGAGACCAAGAAAGACAAGTCCGTTCTCTGATGAAGCTTACCTTACAGAGGCAGGAGACAGAAAATAGTAATCTAACCATATAAATTCTGATGATAATCAGTGCGAGAATATTAACTAAGGCAATGGGAGCACAGTGTCTGTTGGAGGCCCCTTGAGCTAGCAATGGCCAGGGAAGCCCTCTCAGAGGAAGAACATTTGAGGAAAGATCTGAAAGATTTACAGAAGAGAGTCTTATGGTTATGTTGGGAGAGAGCAAAGCAGGTGCAAAGGCCCTGAGGCAGAGATAAGCAGCTCATATTGAATAAGGCAGGTGTGTCTCCAAGAGAGTGGGCTAGAGAGGAGAAAGTGGTAGAACCACAGAGGTAGAATAATCCAGACCACATAGTGCCTTGAAGATGATGGTATTTAATCCTACGTTGGGCAGGCAGGAACTTGCTGCTGAGGATAACATAAACACATGTCACACATGGTCCCTGCTTTTGTGCAGTTTTAATTTCAGAGTTATACTTTTGACAGCAGCAACCACATGACAGGACCAGCATCATGGGCAGGCAACCTGTGCATACTCAGAAGGTCCCTTGATTTACTAATGTTGCTGTTTTCAAATTCTTAAGAGTTGTTGTTTTCATTTGTTTTTTAACACAAGGCCCCACATTTTAATTTTTTTACTGGGATGCATAAATTATTTAGCTAGTCCTAGCTGTGACAGCAGGATACCAGTAAGCTTTGAAAACCCAAAGTAAGTGTCTACATGGATTCTTTGAAAGGCAGAAATGATGGTAAGAAAAGATTTCCTAAACAAGTAATGGATAATCTGTTGGACATGGGAAGTCTAGGGAGAGGAGCAAGTTCAGGTAAAAGGGACACAGGTAAGAAACAGCAACTGAAAAAAGGTCAAAATGTTCAAAGTACCAGTGAAATTTGCTTGCAAGATTTTGTTGTCTGCTTGTTTGTTCTAGAAGAGTAATAATGAAGACCCATAAATGATCATAGCCTAGGCTGCCCCACAAATGGCTGCAATTATGAGGTTGGTGTTGTGCAAGCTATTTTTTCAGATCAATTAGTTAATTGTGTGTTGCTTTAATTACTCACACTCTTTTAAAAGCTTTCTTTATGTGTCACAGCTAAGCCCAGAAGAAAATAAAGATTGCAGAGAAATTTTTCAGATGTGGATATAAAATAGTAAAATATATTAATGGATTTACTTGATAATAGCCATGTTTAAATAGGGTTCTGCTCATGCTTAGAAAAATGTTTTATCAGCTCCTGATTCCAAATAGTCACAAATATGAAAAAAAAACCTTACACTGCCATCTGCGTGGGTAATTTCTAAGTCTGCAAATTCTTCTCTAGTAGTCATTCAGTATTGATCACATATTGGAATTTAAAAATTTATTTTAAAACTGCAAAAAGGGAATGGCAAAGTATTACATTTTCTTAACATCTATCTAGTCAATTAGCAAGGCAATTCAAGCTCCTAAGCTTTTTCAGTGTATGAAAAAGGGGGAGGTTTTATGCATGATATTTTGAATGGCTATGCCTGGAACTTGTAGAAGCACAGAGCAATTGGAAAGAATCTGAGCAATGGAATTGCACTAAACACATTTTTATAAATTTTACTTTATCAAGTGGTTCTTTAGGGTTTTTTTTTTTTTTTTTTTTTTTTTTTTTTTTTTTTTTTACTTTTTTATCAAGAAAAAAAAATGTATTCTCTACATTAAAACTTTCTCCCCTATTCTACCTGTTTGGTACCGATTAGAATTTAATTTCAGCACCAATGGACAATTACATTTTTCTTCTTAAATGATTATCCAAAACATAAAATGAAAAATGTTTGCTTATGTTTCCCTCTGACATTTCTGTTTATAACCCATGACTCCATTCTACCTCATACACTCTATTAATATCTGCACGAAAATGAGGTTTACTGACCAATGGCCATAGCAGAGTGTAGGGACTTGATAAATGTTTGAAGACTAAATGGATGAAAAAATAAATGAATAAAAGAATGAACCTCTCAATTCAGCCACAAGCAATAAACATCTTGGATTCTAATGGTCTCCGTGAGAATCTATAAAAGGTTTCTGAACTGTGAATTATTTTCTTAAAATTTTAATTCCTCCATAGGTGTGGCCATGATCCTGAGAGAGAGCACTTGGATAGGAGTGGAAGTGGAATATGCCTTTTCCAAATCTGGCTCAGAAGAACTTCCCACATTATCCTCATGCTTTTTATCTTCTCCCTCTGCCGCTGGATTGTCACCGCACAAATTGACACTGGAGGCCAAGCATTAAAGATGGTGAAACATCAGTCAGCCCAGGTTCCTGAATAATTGCATAATGCAGCACCTCTGCTGCAATTTTGGCCTATGGAAGCAAGGAATAAACAGCTATTGGGTTAAGGTGCTGATATTTCAGGGTGTGTTCATTGTAGCAGACATGTTTTCTTTAACAAATTCACCTTGTCTTCACTAAGCTCACTCCTACCAAAGGTCTTGCTCCTACTGCTCTGATGGTGCCCTGTTAATTCCTGCCCATCTGTTAGTCCACAGCTTAAATGTCCCTTCTAATGGGGAAACTTTCTTCCTCCCTGATGAGGTCATTTCTATATTCTCTTTGATGTCCTATGACTCTACTCTTTGGCACCTATCCAGAAAATCTTCATTGCCACAGATGTCCCTTTCCATAAGGTCACTGAAGAGGCACAGTCTTCAATGGCTTCTGAAGGTGCAGACATCAACCAGGTGGCCTAGCTACCCAGAATTCAGGACAGAAGTGCAGGTGGGCACATATGAAACACTCCTCAGGAAACCCAGAGATAACTGAGGGAGGGAGCAAATTACAATATTAATACAAGTAAAGTCTTATTTATGTCAGCAGGCTTCTAAAGCCTTGGAAAATTTATGTTACCAATGTTTACTGAATGAGACTTACTGACAATTTGAGGGTGCTTCAAGAAGTTCATGGAGGGCCGGCCCCGTGGTGCACTCGGGAGAGTGCAGCGCTTGGGAGCGCAGCGGCGCTCCTGCCATGGGTTCGGATCCTATATAGGAATGGCCGAGTGCGGTGTGGGCAACACCAAGCCAGGGGTTGCAATCCCCTTACCGGTCACAAAAAGACAAAAAAAAAAAAAAAAAAAAAAAAAAGAAGTTCATGGAAAGATTTGTATTAGCTTTTAATTCTATTTTTCCATGGACTTTTAAAGTACCCTCATATAGTCATCCATTAAGGAACTGAAAAAAGTTTTACAAAAAGTCTCAGGCCCGTGTTCCTTTGTGAGCCCAAGTAGCTCTGAGTTACTGCATGTTCATCATATCTATGTTTGCTGTATGCCATGGGATCTTCAATAGGCCCTTGTTAGTAGTAGGAAACAAAGGCATGGATCAAAATAGGAATACTCAGTGCCATTCAAGAAATCGAAGAAAGAAACCAGTAACAAAGTTATTTCATTTTGTTACGTTTTATTCTTTGAGGGTGATAAATTCACCATCTACGAGACAAATACCTTTACTTTGACTCCAACTGAGAACAGCCAGGTTGCAATTCCTCCTTAACAAAGTTGTGACTTCCTTCTTCCCAGGTAGACCCTCGGTTCATAAGGATTTGCTGAATCCTTATGCTATCCCTGAGGGTCACGTGAGTAACCCAGCTACTCCTGGCCAGCTGGCTTTCACTTTGTGGGGAGTAAACATCACTTCTGCAGGGAAACAAAGTGAGTGACCGGCTACCTGGGCAACCCCAAGGCTCCTGCTTCCCTTTATGATTCCCATACTTTGTTTTCATGATCTCTTCTTCTTGCTTGTTTCTTATGTCAAATACTTTCCTCTGGACTCATGGATTTCTTAAAGAATTTTAGTATACTCTGTGATTAAAGTAGTATAAGTACAGTATTAAAAATTCTTAATCAGCAAAGCAAAAATTATCACTGATCACATGCTATTCTAGCTTGTTATCACCGAACCATTTCAATGTTTATTTCCTGGCTTGGAGAGCACTGGATGGGTTCTTTTAATAGAACACATGTTTTCTATTCATAATGCTCATTTAAACTCTTTCCTCTTTAATTAAGGCATTCTGTCTAATCTCACCTTTAGCATATTTTACCATAATAAGTATTTATCCTGTTGCCTTCTCAATAGAGTAGAACTGTGCCTTAGTCATTAGGCTCGATAAGATAGAATCTCTTTAGCACAAAACTATGCCTTCCCAGGAAGAACCAGGAATTTTCATAATTCACTTCATGCCATGTAGATGCCTAATCTTAGTAAGACTTTATTGCTTTCGAAGATATCTCCCAGGTTATCACTGTGTCGAACTGGCCTCATGGGTGTGCAGCCTCTACGATCACGGAGAGCTTAGGTTTCCACACTTGGTTTAATAATACTTTAACAAGAGCCACATTTTCATTTTACACTGGCTTTGCAAACACTCACAGCAAAGATGCAGACTCATAAAACACAATGCTTATTTTTTGGAGAAAACAGGTTGTAGCCCTGCAGTTTTATTCAATTTAATATTGACGTAGAAAATACAAAAAGTACACAAGTCTTAAGTGTACCCCCCAATGAATTTTTATGTGTGCACATGCACACTTACACAAACACACGTAACCAGCAATCACTTCAAGATGCAGAACATTTTCAACCCATCACATTTCAATCCTTATAATCTTGAATATCTGCAGCTACTAGGGGTAACCACTATGCTAACATATCACCAAAGATTAGTTTTATTTGTTTTTGAACTTCATATAAGTGGAATTATACACAATGTAGTTTTTTATGCTTTTTATTTTTTTCTTTTCTTTTGGCATTATATCTGTGAGATTCACCCATGATCTAACAGTAGTATATTGTTTTTTATTGCTGTATAGTATCCTGTTATATGAATATACTACAATTTACCCATTCTGTTATTGTGACAATCTGGTCGTTTCCAATATTTGGTTATTATGGATAAAATTGTTATGCACATTCCTGTATGTGTCTTTTGGTGAATGCATGATTCTTTTGAGCATATACCTAGGAGTGAAATTGCTGGCTGATAGCATATATTTATGTTTAACTTTAGTAGATATCAATATTGACTTTTGAATTTCCTTGATGATACTTTTTTGTAGAGCTATATTCATGCTTTCATGGATAAATAAGATGTATTTTAATTCCAACACAACATGATGGATTGCTTCACATATTTTAACTGTTTTAAACATCACAACCATTGGAGATAGAAAAAAATTCTCTACTTTTACAGATCTTTTTCCATATTGAGATTTAAAGGATTTACAAGCAGACCAAGGTTTCAGAGTTAGTAAATGTGATAGATTCTAGTTCTGATATTAGTTTAGTTTCTATTGATATGCAACCAAGATGTATTTATTGCACAAATATATTAAAGAGTTGTCATAGAAAGAAAGTCATAGAAAGTTCCAGTAGAGGTCCAACCCACATGCCTGGTTTATAATAAATGCTTAATTAGTACTTAATTCTATGAATATGTATTGAACTCTGACTATCCTACTAGTTAGAAACAAAAACTTATAATAAGTAATCTCTGTTTTTCTGAACACTTTCTTTTAAGTTATTTATAATTTATAGTTCTAAGAATAACTTAACTTTGTACGCAATCAGAACTATCATCTCAGGAGAAGAAATATGCTTGAGTCTCAATAGTAAGTAAAGAAAACCTAAATATATTACCTTAAATCTTAGATTGAGGAATCATACCTTCAACAATTTCGCTTAAGGAGTCAAGATATGCTTGTAAGACATTTTTAACAGAAGACTTAACAGTGATATGTGGACTTCTGTAGAGTTTTCTCTAGCCAATATACATATATGAAGGTACTTCAAAAAGTTCATGGAAAGATTTGGATTTTTCTTTTAGTTATACTTTTTGATGAACTTTCTGAAGTACACTCGTACATATGAGTAATTTTTAGAAAATCCAGATAAGGCTCTTAAACTCAAATTACTGCATAAGGCAGACATTTTTACATTACAAGAGTAAAACTTTTCAACCATATTCTTCTCACTTCTCATAATAACTCCAGGTAGACTTGTTTTCTCAACTCTCCACTGAGCCCTCCTTCAAGTGGTCAACACTGTCAGAAGGAATTCACTGCTTATAGTTTTAACCTCCAGAGCCACTGCTATCCTCACTATGCCTCTGTTTATCACTGATAATCAAAGCACAGAGATATAACTTAATTGGGAGTATAAAGGCTAGTGGAATTGGAAAATGATCAGAGGACTTAAGATTGTTTATTTATTTGGGGTGACCATTACTGAGTGCTTTCTCACTATGTCAGACAAGATGTTTAGCACTTTACAGACTTTTTTTTTTTTTTCCATTTTATCCTCCCAACACATCCATAAGATAGGTGCTGCATAGAGCTCCTGGGGTAAGGTCGTGTCTTGTGTGCAAGTCTTTTGACACCCTGCTCTACCTCATAAGAATGGGCCTTGGGCTGGAAAACATCCTTACCAAGAGATAACAAGTCCTCACAGCCTGTGCTGCACTTGTCACCATGTGTGGGAATATCTTTCTCTGTTTTATTCTGCTTAAGCCTGTGCATTACATGGTACCTCCTAGCTCCACTGCTCTATCTGTTCTTTGGGTAGGGAATGAGGTCCCTCTGCTGCAGCAGGAGAGGGGTTCCTTGGGACCAACTGTCCTGCATCTGCTGCAGGGGGACCCGCTGGCCATAGGGGACCAACACCCACTAGTGAAATTGACCTTATTCTGTCTCTTCTCCATGTGAGTCAAGCCTTATTTCATCCACTGCTTGACTGTGCTATTTTCCTTGGTGACTTCTATACCAAGATACAGTGGACAGAAGAATTTGGACATCTACTCTTGATAATAGGTACTACGGTCTGAATATCTGTCCCCTCTAAAGTTCGTGGTGGAACCTAAGCCCCAATATGGTATTTGAGAGGTGAGGCCTTTAAGAGGTAATTGGATCATGAGGACTACACCTTTGTGAATGGACTAGTCCATTCATGAATTAGTGGGTTAATGGTTTAATGGGTTATGAGGGAGTAGGCTAGTGGCATTATAAGGAGAGGAAGAGAGCATGTGGAAACATGCTCTTGCTCAGCTCTTGTTAAGTAATACCCTCATTAGGGCTCTGTGGAGAGTTTGGACTTTTCAGTCTCCAAAACTGTAAGAAATAAATTTCATTTTCTTATGAATTACCCAGTTTCAGGTATTCCTTTATAAGCAACAGAAAACCAACTAATACAATAGGTGACAGATGCCACTTCTTTGACACACCCACTTTACAAAACAGAAAACTGAGTCAGAGTGGTTAAGTGACTTGCCCAAGGTCACACCATGAGTAAAGGGTTGAGATGCAACAGGTCACATCTTTCTAATTACAAATACGGGCTTTTCCCATGCTTTTCCTCCTGCAAACTTTTGTTATGTAACATACCATTCCACTAGAGAAGGAATTTTAAGGATTCATGTGAGATTGCAGATAACTATGCAACAATATTTGCACAAGCTTCATGAAGCCTTCTGTTCTGGTAATATCCAGTATTGCCCAATATGCTTTAAACTGAGACACTAACAGGGTATCAAGCTAACTCAAATCCGTTTATTGCTGCGGTTCAGCAGTTGACATTTTTTGAACATATTCAAGTGAAAAGTACAATAGGTGAAGGATAATAAGACAGAAAGCCACAACAGAAGGGACTGAAAACTGATTAGGTGGCAGGGGAAGAATTCAGCAGTGGTGCCTACAGAACTCCTACGTGCTCACACATTGTCATTAATTATACTGTTACACAATACTATGAATTCTGAGCACCTACTGACCATTTATTATAGTCTTTTTTAAAGGAGTAAAATGCTTTTTACTTATATTGAGAAATCAGGCAAATCAATTTTCTCAAAACAGAAACATCTGTTCTGTTTGACGCTCAGTAGATATTACCTTCCAATTCATCTCGACCTTTCTGTGGTCATTAGTCCCCATTTCATCCTAGGTCTTTTCTAAGGTGTAAGAGCTACTTCCTCATTACCCTTCATGCCTAAAACATAACTACATTTGTAAAATGCCTGCTGTGTGCATGAAGTGTTCTAGTGCATGCTATTCACATCTATACCCCGCCTACCACCACCACAATTCTATAAGGGTAGTAAAATTTTAAGCCTCATTTTAGAGACATGATTCAGAGAGGTTAAGTAATTTGCATGAGCTCTTGTTGCTAAGAAATGGCAGGTCAGGGCCGGGTGCCCAGATCTATCTCACTCTAACCATGCTTTTCCCATGCGTTTACATTGCTGCTTCCACCGTATTCCTTCATGCTTCCAGGACTTTATTAATATCACTGTGCATTTACTTATAAGTGCTATAAAGGGCCAACTTGCTGCTTCACTAAATAGCAAATAGAGGGGCAAAATCTAAAAGGCTGTTAGGCTTACTTCTTGCATTCATGGGCCATGACAGGAATATGCAGGGAGACTCTTGGTCTATGGCCCATTCTGCTTTATTTTCACCCCTAGTTCAGTCCTGCACAATAAGGAGCCTTGTCTGCATAGGTGTGGACCCCTCAGACCATAAGTCCAAGCTCAGTCCACACCCTGCACAACCAACCAACACTTGGCTTCTCTTCTAGGCTAGAATTTTGCACATTTTTGTAGAATCCACCATTCAGAAGTCAAGCTCATGAAAGTGGCTCATGCAGGCCCTGAAAACAGGCTTGTGCCACTTAGGTAAGAGATTATGGGATCCTAGCTACCCAGAATGTGAAATAGAAGATGGGGTGTGGGCTCCAGGTGGGCAGGTCTCCTTGGCCCTACAGGGAAGGGCGTAGCAGGAGGAGACTCAGAGTGATCCCTCAAAATTACAGTGCCTATGGTGTTTATTGACTGGATGATTGGCAGGAAAGAGGAGCATTGCAATGAGTGGTTTCATTCCAGGAATCAAAGAAAAGAGCCAAAATCATTGTTTTTACTTTTTTTCCTGGAGTTGCTAATTATTCACCATCTACAAGGCAACATCAGCTTACTCTACTTTGATTCCAGCTGAGAACAGCCAGGTTGCAATGCCTCATTAAGAATGCTGTGATTTCCTTCTGCCTGGGTAGACACCATCCCCAGCTTGCAGAACCTGCGTGCTATCCCTGGAGCTCCTGCTCCTGAAAGGCAGGGAATTGCCTTGTTCTCATCCCTGCTGGCTCTCCCTCTGTGGGGAGCAGGCACCGCTGCTGCAGAGACGCAAAGCAAACCACCGTAAGTACTCCTAAGAACTTCATGTCAGATATTGTCACAGTGAGGCTACCTTATATGAATTCCTTAAAAAATTTTCATGTATTTTAATGATACAAGTGATATGAAGATAGTAGGAAATGAAGGGTGGCTATTTAAATTTGCTCATTAAATATGTTGCAGTTTTCTCTTTTTTTGTAAGAAAAATTACCCAAAGTTCTACTCCCTGTGAGGGCTGGTTCTCTTTATCCCCTTCTCTATCCCAGGACAGGCCCAGATAGAGGGAAATTCTTATTGCTCTTGTGGACCAAGAGAGGGACAAACTTGCTTTACACTCCTTTTAGGGTTGGTTTCCATCGAAGGCAGAGTTGTTCCAGTCCTTGGATATGTCCCAGTTGGTATCTGATAGGGTGGGGGGCTGGAATCCCTTCCAGCTTGGCTACTTCCATCTACTTTGGGTACAGTTATACTGTGCATATCCTCCACTCTTCCCATTCTTTAGAGTTCTCTCTTTTTCATGTGCTTAGTTTGATCCAATGGAAGGGAGAAAACACTGAATTTGAAGACCTGGGTTCTCTCAGCCTTACTACTTCCCAGCTGTGGGGTGCTGAGAGTTCCTGGACTTCTTTGAGACTAAGTTTCTACAGCAATAGATTTAGGTATCAAAAAACTATAGCTTTTTTCAGGTTAAAGGAGCTTTGTAAATTGTCAGATGCTTGCAGCATGGTGCAGTAGAAATCATGTGGGAATAAGAGTCAGCTGACCCAGCCTTAAAAGAGTCAGCTGACCCTGCCAGTGACTGGTTTTGGATTCCTGATATGTAAAATGACCAGACAATTTTAATTTTCCCTAGAAACCTAATAATCCATGAACTGAAAATGTTAAGTATTAAAAAACAACTTAAATTTAACCTTTGGCACAGGAAATAAAAACTGATTTATTTAGATTTCAAGATTTTAAATATGATAAGGTTGCTGTGGATTGAATGCCCCCCAAAACTCATTGAAACAATCTCCATTGTAACATTGTTAAGAGGGTGGGAAATCCTACTATGATAATTGAAAGGTGTGCCTTTAAGAGGTAATTAGATTGTGAGGACTCTACACTTGTGAATGGATTAATAGATTGATGGTTTAAGAATGTTCATAGGCATGATTATGATGGCTTTATAAGGAGAGCAAGTGAGAAGCTTATCTCTGTCTTGCTCAGCCCATTCTTGCCATGGGATACCCTGTGTCTCAGTGGAGAGTTACCACTCAGAAAAAGAAGACCCTCACCAGATGTGTTCCCTGGCCTTTGGACTTCCCAGCTTTTGAAACTATAAGCAATAAATTCTATTTATTTACAAATTACAGTTTCAGGTTTTCTGTTATAAACAATGGAAACAGAATCGTACAGATAGTCAACAGTTTGCAAAACAGCCTCCTCCTGCAGATGACAATTTGAGTAGTGGTCTATTAAAAGAGCAAAGGTATACACGAACAGAACAAAATATTGGATGTAGGAGATGTTTCACTTAAAAAGAGCAGCTTTCTCAGAAAGGGATACATCGTATGGAATCCCTAATCATTTAATGCTCAATAAACATTTCCTAAGCATATACTAGAAACACATGAATATTTCAGATATAGGTAGGAGATATAAAAGTGAGTGTCAGGGGATCCTTTATCCTTCATCTCAAGGGATCTACCATTCAGGAATGGAGATATGCTCAAAAATAACTACAATAAGGGGGACTTTTTAAATTGCTACCAGTGAGAGTTATTTTCAAACGTTCCACTGGGACATGAGAAAAGAAGTAATTCATTTGCTCTGTGGCAGACTTCACTGTGGATTGTTGGAAGTTTCAATGAGGAGCTGATAGGTCAAGTGTGGAGGAGAGAATATTCCTGTGGGGTGAACACTGGATTGAACCTCATTGTTCTACAGTGGTCTGAGTATAATTCCATGAATATCCTGTATGTCTCAGTGAGTGCCCATTTGGTCTTTTCTGAAGGCATGTTCCAAGTTTGGGAATGAATGTGTCTGTGTTGACATGTATGTAGATACTTCAAAAAGTCTGTGGAAAAATATTAGAAGATAATACAAACCTTTCCATGAACTTTTTGAAGACCTCATATATATATAGCTCATATATATATATATATATATATATATATATATATATATATATATATACCTGCATCTTTATATCTTTTTTACTCTTTTTACAAATATTAATGTAGAAAACTTTGTGGTGGACCCAAAGAAAAACATAACAGAGTAACTGCTTCTGGAAGTTTCCAGTCTAGTTGATGAAGTAAAAACCAAGATAATGATTCTTCAGCTGGTAGATGTCACATGCTGTGCATGCATAATACCATTTAACTCTCAACAACTGCGTAACTCTGTCACTATGATAAGACCCATTTTCCAGATTAGGAGCCTGAATCTTAGAAAGGTTAAATAACATCTATTAAGGACATAGCTGGTATATGGTGGGTCAAAGCCTCAGGACTACATTTAACAACAGATACTTACACAGAGTTTACCATGGGTGTTACAAGTAGTGACTTCTTTGTTTAATCTTCCTAATTACCGTCTGAGTAGATACTAGTATTATCCCCATTTTATACGTGAGGAAACAAAGGGACAGAGACTCAAGGGTTTGCTCAATGTCACACAGTTAATACGTGATAAGTGAATAAGTGGGGTTTGAAGCCACATGGTCTGGCTCCCAACCCTCACTCCTAACCACTCTGGTGGCTTCTCAAATCCAGACAGATGTGACTGCAGAGCCCTTATGGTTAACCACTGCACTGAACTGTCTCTTCCTCTTTGTTTTTTGGCCTGAACACGCCTGTGTCCTGCCATCAAGAGAGCTGCTAATTCAACTGTCTGCCTTCAGACTCTGCCTCCGTGCTCAGCCGGCTTGCCTCCATGAGGCACCAGCACACCGCTCTCTCCACCACTGGCCTGCGCCCTGCCATTCTCTTCCTGTGGCTTTAATTAAATGTTAACATTCATTTGCCCTTTTCCATTGTGTTAAAGATAACCTTTGCTTCCTGTCGCGTCTAGATAAGCTTCACTCCATGACAGGTACCAAACAGGTTCATCTTGATATAAAGTAAAGAATGGGGACTCTTTGATCTGCTCTGCTGACATATTTTAAAATGCCAGTTTGAGTATTTGTTTTGTACTTCCTTCTTTTACGGAATGTCAGGATAATAAATTATTTCTGGATACTGCAGTGGCTAAAAGGTTCAAGTCCAAATTAGTAATACTAAGTGGATTTGACCCTTCCTGAGAGTCAAACAGACATATGTCTGAAAGGTTTTTGTTTTTAATGGTTGCAAATACTTCATGAGGAGAGGTGTTGGTTGGGATTTAAAGTTTCACAGTTGGGAATGGAATAACAAAGTTTCCTGAATGTTTACTCCCACACTCTCTCCATCTATTGGGAGGGGCATGGATTCTTGCTAAAGTGGGCGGAGCACTGGATTGAGAGTCAGGCCTGGATTCAAGTCTTATTTTTGTCTCCATGGTATTACATGACCTTGAGTCAGTCTCTTATACCCTCTGAACCTCCATTGCATCAACACTATATAATTGAAGGCTGACCTTAAGTTATCTGATCTACTCATCAGAACAAACTATGAGATGAGTTTCTGTATTCACCTTTTACAGAAAAGAAAACTGATCCTTAGAGAGGTTAAGTGTATGCTCAAGGTCACAACACAGATAGTAAGGGAGGTGGAGCCAGGATTCAAACCTGGACTGTCCAGTTTGGAAACCTGTGCTCATAACCGTTATGGCTCCCCTTCCAGTGCCATTCTCATTGTCCCTCCAGACTTTCTGCATTTTGGTGTTACCACTTTTCTCCATTTATCTCCTTAAAAATGAGATGTTCATGGTTTTTAGTAGCCCATCGAAGTGACGCCTTCTCTAGCAGCATTCACTTTCCTCGCCTCTGAAAATTAGATATCCTCCTGGTTAATCAGGTTGGTAACTAGCTAGTTATTCCTACAAAGTTTGCTTGAGTTTTACAGAAAGAAGAGGATTCTGTGTGTTTTCAAACTGTGATAATAGGTGTATTAATCCATTTCTGTTGTTTATAAAAAAAATACCTGCAACTGGGTGATTTATAAAGAAAAATGACATTTATTGCTCACAGTTTCTGAGGTTAGGAAGTCCAAGGTCCATCTGGTGGTAGCGACAGTGACTCAGTGGTCTCATACTGAAAGATGGTGAAAGCAGAGAGAGCAGAGAGAGAGAAAAACAGACTCTTCTGTTCTTTTAAAGCCCTCAGAACCACGCCCCTGACCACCATTTTTAATCCATTCACTAGGCACGGTCCTATAATCCAATCACTTCTTCAAGGCTCCACCTTTCAATTACCATAATAGGATTTCCCACCCTCTTAACAGTCATAGTGGGGGCTAAGTTTCTAATACATGAAACTTGGGGGACACGATTCAAGCTTCACTGAGTTTTGAGGGGACATAATGCAATCCACTACACTAGGAGAAATGTTATGATTTTATTTTTACAAGTTAAGAAGTATTAGAATAGGGTATTTATAAATAAAAGAGAAGAAAAGAGAAAACAAGAGTTAAAGATAAGCTGGGAAAAAGAGAGGTGGCAGAAGAGAGATTACACTTTGGAATGCCTCTTACAACAATTATACATATACATACAGGATCTATGAGAACAAAATGCTGCAAAATGCTGATAATGTCTCTATAGTGGTTTGTGGAATTGCAGAATTTCTCATTTTTATTTTTACCTTTTGTTTGATAACTTTTCTACAATCAAAATGCATTATCTCTGTATTATAAATAAATAAATGCACCCATATATTCTCATGCCTGCAGTAAGCAAACAGCAAACAATCAAGCAATCTTGGGCTGGCTAATGTGCCAGACAGAAGTTTACATTATGTCAAATTTCTAGACTAGGCTAACTTCCCAGGCAATGGTGGCATCAAATAATATATGTCCCTATGTTTATAGCTCTGATATCATCTATTATTTCCAGCCTACTCCCATATTAAATCATCAGTATGACATTTGCCTGAAGAAATATACCTCTTAAATAACCATATGACAGGAAGTCTTCAGAGGAACAGCTTATCTCAACCAGTTAATTATTTCCATTTAAAAAAGTTGTATTTACTTTCTATTAATTGAAAACGATCGGGTATTTTCTTTTTTTAAAAAAAACCATGCAATTTATGAAATGCATCCTCCTTTATATATCCTAATTTTATCTTCCAATCTGTATGCCTAGACCACCTCTCACCCTTCGTGGGCTGTTACAACTTCCTTATTGCCCTTCCTCCTTTTCATGGTTCTCCAGCTATAGGCAAAATGCTACTTGACTATTCCTTCTAAGACATGTCAGGTCGGTCAATGCAGTCTTTGAGAATGTGTGGTAATTTCCCCTTACTTATAGATTCCCTCCAAAATAGTTGCCAAAATAGTCTCTTCAGAATCTGATCCTCTAGCTTTTGCATCAAATCGCATTTCCTCGAGCTCTGAACAAGCATCTATCTCCCCAGCCTTTCTGTCCCATGGTCATGCAGACCTTGTTCAGTCTTATGCTTTGATTCTTATTTTTTATGGTTCATAACTCTTTTTATTCCCTTCTGCTTATCTTCTTTTCTCTGAGATCTCTTCCTAAAATCTTCTGAAATTGCCATGAATATTGGACTTACTCCTTTAAATCATCTTTAGTAACTCAAATCTTTACTACATATTTTTTCATTTAATAAACTTTATTATTCTCTAGGTCATACATATATATGATTTGGCTTCCCAACAGGGTTGTTAGCTGTAGAAAGGCAAGGAAATAATCTGTATACATTTTTTTTATGTCCTTATCATTGACTTGTGCAATGTTGACAATATAGTAGATAATCGATAACATTTTGCTAAATTATATTTAGGTTCATGATAACTAATTGAATTTAATCCCCCACCAAATAAATGAGATTTCATCATTTGTAACTAGAATAGTCTAATAAAACATTAGTAATTATTCATTAATTTTATGTTTTTATTCATAAACAGAGCATTTTTCATGTTCAAATGTTGAAATAAGCTTTACCTCTGACAACTTTCTGTCAAAGGGTTATTTAAAACTCTCAGGTGTATTCCTTTAGGAGAATGACACAATGGTGATTTAATATGGAATGATGCCCAAACAATGGATGACAGGAGAGCTATTAATAAAAAGAGTCTATATTCTAGTGCCCTCAAAGACTTGGAATAATAGAAAAGTTATCTTAAGTCAGCTAGCTGCCTGCTAAATATTATTGGCTTATGGAGGAGAATTGTTGCTCCTTTTCTTTTATTGCTCTAAATATTTCAGCACAGTTTTGTACTTAGCTGCTGCTGTTATTAAACTGCCAAACCCAGTATGGAAGGAGGGGTATTCTGATCGGTATTCTCCCTTGGTGAGATTTTTGATCATCAAATTAGTCTAGAGAAATACAATGTAGATTAAAAATAAGCTTTGAGTGTCATTGCAATCTAGAAGTCTACTATTTGCATAGATCCAGGCATAGAAAGGAAGATACTCTATATGAAATAATTACCAGCTATATTCTGATTATCATAGTCTGTTAAAGTCAAATTATTTTTAAAAATGATTTGCAGAAAATGGCTAGAGGTAAGTTTTATCTAATAACTTAGATGGAATAAACAAAAAATCAATGTGATCATTATTGCCCAATACTGCAGTGTATGTGCAGAATTTTAATTACTATAAAGTTTATTTTAGTATTTCTTACAAGTATCTACCAAAAGGTCTACAATTTTCAATCCTTCCACCTTAAGCCCATGAAACCACATCCTATTTTCTCAAATCCATTTTAAATATTTCTTTAATAGAGAAAAATAGAGAGTTAAACTGAATTTCAATTATTCAAAGACCTAAAGAAATCTCATAAAAGGCAATGAACAAGGATCACCAATGTAAGATGCAAAAAAAACTTAACATTTATTAATGGGGAATTATCAAAATTGAAACTGCATGATGACTACTTATAGATTCTTAAGAACTTTTAAAAATTAATTTGAATTTATTTTTTTAAAATAAGAATCTATAAGCAATATTAACTAACAGTGGGGTTTAGTTCTAGATTTAGAATCTGAGAAATTGAATATGAATTCTAGCTACACAATCTATTACTATGCGACGCTGGGTGGGTCACATGGTATCTGAATTTTCTGACTTCTTAAAACAGGATACTAATGCTATTCTTACTTATTTTACCAGGTGGTCTTGCAAAATATGAATGTGAAAATAGTTTACACTGTTAAGTGCTCTGGAAATGTAAGTTATTGTTATCCTCATATCTATTGCTATGCCATCTGTGCACATTTTTTATCCTTTGTGTATATGGAAAAATTGTACCCTATGACATCTCAGAAAACAAAGCTGCTTAGAGAGAAAATATAGTAACATATGTTGGGTACAATTGTATGCCAGATATTGTGGAAGCATTATTTGATTTGATCCACAAAATAACCCTCTGAGTTAGGTGTAAATTTTACATCTAGTTTGATACAAACATAAGCCCCAAGAGGTTAGATACTTGCTCAGGTCAGAGCATAAATAGTATCTTAATCCTGGATTTTTCTCCAAATGCTTTTCTCTTCTCCACCATGCTGCATTGGAGATCTTCTTTTCCTCTACAAGATTTATAAATGCAAGGTCCACTTCAGGAAGAAAGGAACCCCCATGATAAAGGCTCAGACGGCTTGTTCCCATCAACACAGAAGGCGCAAGACGCTTCCTCTTCGGTCCGCCCTTGCAGCACACCTGTTTCATAAATTTTCTCACTGAGGCTTCTGCTACTTCTTCTGTGAATTCAGTCCTTTCTCTGGGTACCCTCCCTCCTTCCTTCTGATGTCTCGGACAAGCCAGCAAATGAGTAGATGAAAAATGCGGACTACAGACTGAGATAGAAAGGAACTGCACCACTGGAACAGGGGAAAGTAACCAATCTTTTCTAAATTGCTGTTATGTCTTTTTCTCTAGCCTGTCTAACTTAATCCATTAGTAAAACTTTCCTAGATAGGTATTACTACTATCACCATTTTCACAAAATAAATTTGAACTCAAAGAGATTAGTCATTTCTATTGGAACCTCATTTGATTCCAAACTGTTTCCACAGTCCCCCTTTTTTCCTGTTACAAAAGAACACAAAACAGAAAACAAGGCATGCGAAAAACATTCATTATCATAAGGGGCTGTATCAGTCACTAAGGGATAAAAATTGGCTCATGGTTGCCTTAGTCTTTGGGGGCTGGTACAACAAATACAATAAACTGTGTAGCTTTGAAATAACAGATTTATTTCTCATTGTTCTGGAGGCTAGGATGTCCAAGATCAAGGCACCAGCAGATACGGCATCTAGTGAGGGTCCTTCCTTACAGACAGTGCCCTCTGGCCACGTCCTCACATGGAGAAAGGGCACTAATCCCATTCATAAGAGCTCCACCCTCACGATCTAATTACTCCCGAAGTCCCAATCTCCTAATACGATTACTTTGGAAATTAGGATTTCAACATATAAATTTGGGAGGGGCACAAATATTCAGACCATAGCAATGTCAAAACGTTTTACTGTTGTTCTGTATAAAGCCCATCTTTTCAGCTATATCAGAAAGAAGATATGAGATTTCATCACCACATCTTGAAGCTGAGACAAAAATTCTTACCATTGTAAATTTCTTAACATTTATAAATGCATATATGAAATTTACCTTAAAAAATAAAATCCTGCTATAGTCCACACTCCTTTCTTATTTCACATTCTTTTCTCATTTATTCTCAGCCTTTCTTATGAGGCTGAGTTTTGGGGAAAGACATGCAGGAAGTGATTCCTTTACATGGTCTTTCCAGTACTCCAGGGCTAATGTTTAGTAATGCCTTCAATGGACTTTTTGGAGAAATTCATAGTATTTATCTTTCAGTCTTTCCTTATGCATCCCAAGATCTCAAGCACCCAAATATCAGCGAGAAGAACGCATACCGATATACACACAGTGTATGCTTGTGGCCCTTATCTACAGAATTGCAATAGCATTTAATACAAATGGCATATATTGACAGCCAATTTATTTAATTACTCACATTCACAAATTAACTGGAGTGGTAACAGAATATGTTATCTTCACTTTGACATATTTTTGGAGGTCTTCAGGGAGACTTATTTGATCATTTCAGGGATGAGCTTGAAACAATGGAGCCTCCTGAAGTAGTTTAAAAGGATCTGATTTATAAAGCATGGTTTACAAAGTATCTTCATTCCCTAGGTGCATTTTTCTTTTTCAGTTAATGAACGTACTTCAATTAGCAAGCTGTAGAGCTTTGTTGTAATGAAAAAGTGAGCCTTTTTTCTAGTTAAGCTCAATAGCCAATGTTATAATGTGCATTTCTTTGAGATGTAATGAAAACACATATTAATTGATCAAACCAAGTAAGTGTTCTTTTCTTAGTAACACCTTCTTCTCCTTTATTGTTGCAACTCAGTGCACACATAGCTTTCTTGGAAGTTGTCCTGGACTCCTCGTATATGTGATGAAGTCAGAAGCTTCTCTGTATTCACCTGGAACTCTACCCATGCTGCAGGCATTATAATATTTTATTGCAATCTTTTGTATCTTTGGTTGCTTAAAGACCAAGTCCTCTTGTCTGGCACATTCTACAGGACAGATGCTAGGTCAGGGATAAGATAGAATGTGAGGAAAAGCGGGGCTTCTCTTTGAAGGATCACATTTTGTAGAGAAAACAGAAATGTAAACTAACAACAATAATGCAAAAATTAAACTCCAAGACCATGATATTTCCATAGTGCAATGAGTGTAAAGACTAGTGAGAAATTACTTTGCCTTGGTGAGGGTTTCACAAAGATCAATTTTTCAATTTATTGGTTTGTCTTCTGTGATAAATAATTCCATGGATATTTCAGATATGCAATTATTAAATGACATGTTTAAAAGGATAGCATAATAGCAAACATCTAAGTAGCTGGTATTTTTATACTGCAATGTGTTCTTACTGTGTATATTGCCATTTGCTATTGCTGGATGTAATACAAAATATTAGTTTAATTCAATAGTTTGTAATCTCCAAGTATTTGTATGTGTGCTGACTGCTGTGAACAACATGGGGCTGAGTAAATTTGTGATCTTGGACAGAATGTGAAGGAGGAAACTTATTTTAAACAGGTCCCATCCTGCATGATAGACACTGTGCTAGATGCTCGTCCTATGCCAGATTAAATGATTCCCATGAACACACTGGGAGGAAGGTATTGTTCCTATTTTAGAGATGAGGAAACTGATGATCAGAGATGTTAGGTAACTTGCTTAATGTCACACAGTGAGAAGTAGAGCTAGAATTCAAAATGGGTCCTTTTATCCCAAGCCTTGCTTCCTGTTATACTAGTACATGGTCTCCCAAAGGAGTTACCATACTGTCTGGTGGTGGAAGATAAGACATGTACACAAGTACCCCTGTTATATAAAGGCTGTCCTAAACCAAGTATTAACAAACAAACAAAACTGACATTTAAGGAAGAAAAAAATCCATGAAGGCTTCACAGAGAAAGTTGCAAGGAAGCAGCAAAGATTTCCCGAAAACATGCTAACATGGAGATATGAGTATCTAACAGAAGAATATATAGTATCTGTACTTCTGGCAAGCCTCATATGGAAAAGAGAGAGAGAGAGAGAGAGACAATAATAAAAAGGCCTCATACAAATAAAAAAAGCACCACTTTCATTTATAAGAGCCGCTGTGGCATACACTAGTGGTGCCCAGCAGTACTCTGAATACCTGTTGTGAATTTTACTGATAATAATAATCAATATTCACTGAACAACTGCTATGCAGCAGGCAGTGCATAAAGTTATATTATCTTATGCACTCCTCACTACACCCTGTGAAGTAGGTGCTATTGTATCTCATTTAATACAAGAGGTAACTGAGGTGCAGAATGTAAGTAGCTTGTCCAAGTCTCAGTTGAATAAACTGCAGAGTTGGCCTGCAAAGCTCAAGTTCTTAGCACTGTGTTACTTGATATGCTGTCAATCACAAAGTGTTTAGCACTGCATCAGACTCATAATAAGTGCTCAATAATATCAGATGCCACCATTCACCAGTCATATTATTGTCAAAGGCACAAAAGCAAGACTACAGAAATGACTTCAGAGAAGTCTACATGGTGCCATTTGGCGAGAACTTAGTGTCAGGAAGTGGTTAGAGACTTGTGCAAAGACAAGTTGGAAGCACAAGATATAGACTTCTCAATGTCAGCAGTTTGACCTTGATTTGAGAAGCTAATTTAAAA
The DNA here is from genome assembly GCF_027409185.1 of Cynocephalus volans. Classification (NCBI taxonomy): domain Eukaryota; kingdom Metazoa; phylum Chordata; class Mammalia; order Dermoptera; family Cynocephalidae; genus Cynocephalus; species Cynocephalus volans. The sequence goes on from NC_084468.1 coordinate 18,350,305, forward strand.
CAATAAAAGTTTTATACCAAGACAATAACCTACAAAACTGAACTTTTAAAATGCACATTTGGAAAGAAGAGATCATTGAGCTAGACTTGGAAAGTGATTGGCCATGAGCTGTGAGGGAGAAGGAAGAATAAAAAATAAGTTTGGGGGAGTTGAGCTTAAGTGGTTAAGTGGAATTTCATGGTGAACGAAGTAAAAACAGGCCAAAGAGGAATAAAAACAGGCAGGCTTGGATAGGGGCTGAGTCAAAGGCATGGCCCTGTTTTGGGAAACTTTGATTTATAGGAGCCACTGTGGCATACACTAGTGGTGCTCAGCAGGCTTCTAGAAATAAGTGTGACTTAGTACAGCCCATGAGAGAAGACAGGATTAATGATGTCAATTTTGGAATGATCCAGAGCCGTGTAATATTTGGTCACTAAATTATTACTCACTGTATCCAAAATAGCTTTTAGTCACTATTACTCTATATAATATTATTGTTTTATTTACTTATTTATCGCATGCTTTCAAGTACCTGAAATTATGCATACCATATAAAGTCACTTTAATTTTATTACCTATATTCTTCACTCCATTAGGAACAATTCCATACATAATGTTCAACATGTGTGCCACTGTATCCTAGGTTTTCTAGAATAATGCTTGTCATATAGAAGGCATTTAATGCATATTTTTCATATGAATGAATGAGTGAACACATGAATGAGCCTCAGTTTTTATAACCATAATGAAGAACTTGTTCTTTATTCCTAATAGGCTATTGATACTTCTAAGAACATGAGGAAATCTATGAATAATTCATTTAGAAAAAGGCATTCATACTGCAATTTCTCGTACACTCACAGAGACTTCACAGACACCTTGAGGCCCATAGATTAATCTCCATGGGATTCAGTATATAAATCTGTGGGTTCATAGTGTTTCCCTCACTTCACATCTTGAGGAAGACCTCACTTTTCTGTTATTTTTTTTATAACTGCTTTTAAACAGTCTCAATAAAAATAGTGTGATATATATGAGGGTACTGTGAAAAGTTCATGGAAATATTTGTAGTATCTTCTGTCTTTTCATCAGCCTTTTGAAGTGCCCTTACATGTGTGCTCCTTAACTGTAATCTCCAGTGTAAAGGAGGTAAGCATTAGAAGTACCCAATCAGGAGTTCAAATTGCAGAGATAGCTACTGCAAATCTTGACTGTATTTTTAGGACTTTAAGAAATATCATTCACAGAGAACATAAATTGGTTTCAAAAACTATGGCTGGCTCAAAAGACCACAAAGGCAACTACTGCTCTCGTGAGCAAGCATAATCCAGCAAAGTCAGCAGCCTGGAAGCAAATTCTATGGTTTGAGTTCTGATTGGTGCACATACAAAAGGTCTCTGAAATCTGGTTAGGTTAGCTGGAAGGTTAGCTGGAAGGTTAGCTGTTCCTGCTGTTAGAATATTGTTCTATCTGCCACAGGGTGAACCCTTCCTGCATGGTGCTTGTTAGAAAGCGTAAAATGACAGGTTGGGGACCTCACTGAGCTCATAGGAAGTATGGCTTGATACACACACACACACACACACACACACACACACACACACACACACACACACACACACACACACACACACAGATATACACACATACACGTATATGTATACACACACATGTGTGTATGTGTGTTTGCTAATTAATGGGTGGAATCAGTTAATGGGTCTGAAATTTGCTTTTACCATAACATAAAACCCAAGAGTCAAGAGAGAGGACACACAGTCCTCACCATTTACTACTGGTTAAAGACTTACCATCACCTGGCAATTACGAATCCCTAAATTAACTTAGGTCAGTTTGCAACTTGGTTGAAAGAAGGAAAGGAAAAGAGGGAATGACAAGTGGAAGGAGACCTCAGAGAAATGGGAAGTGAGATGGGAGAGTGCCACAGTGTGGAAAATCCAGCAAGAAAGTTTCCAGAGGGGAGGTTCTCGGTCGGCGCAGTCGACAGCCAAATGCTTTAGGATGTGAGAAGTGTGAGGACTAAGGGAAAGATTTTAGTTTTAAAATTAGAGAGAACATGGATCACTTTTATGACAAAAATTTCAGTACAATGGTGGCAGACTGGAAATTTTGAAATAGGGATGATTAAAAACTTATTGAGTGCTTATTCTATGCAAAATGCCATGCCAGTTTTGTGGGAAGAACATAATATACAAGACAGATTTTCTAAATTTAAACAATGTTTGAGCTGGAGATTCCTTTAACAGCATGAGATGTTATAGAAAATACTGTCCAGGAATGATGCGGCTCAAAAAAGTTGTTAATTATTTATTTGGTTGCTTGTTTACCCATTTCTTTCTCCTTTAGTTTGCCAGCTAGTATATTCACCCTTCTTTTGGTAAAACAGTACAATGCTGTCCCTTTACATAAGTGCTCTTCCCCCATTTTCACCATGTGGCTAATAGATGACATATGCCACTCTCAGCTCTAGGGAGGGCTCTAAACTGGGTTCAGTCAGTTGATATAATGTTCCCATGATGATAATTAATGCATGGATATGGCTGTGGCTTAATCCAGGATAATGAGAATGAGGCTCAGAAATTCTGTTAGATAGCTAACAAATCTCTTTTTTTGCAGTAGATAGGAGGATTGGAGACCAAATCTGAGCCCTTTTTCTGCTACTTGAGGCACAGCCAAGAATTTCCAGGATTCTTCAGCCTGGAAACTGTAGGATTGAGGAAGAGAGAAACTAGAAATTATGGGACATAATTTTAGTTGCTGGATTAAGCCTTACCTGAAGCTTCACTTTTAGATAATTAAAAGTTTAGAAGTACCTTGACACTATTCAGGTATGTAACTTACTATATTCCTATCATTATTGAAACCGGTTTGATCTGAATTTTCTCAAACTTACCTTTCAAAAAAAAAAAAAAAAAGCCCTAATGGAGAAAAGTCTTTAGTAGCTTACAGAGAAGGCCAAGGTAGAGATGAAAGTTTAGACAAAGAATTGGTTAAATCTAGAAACACAGGGCCTGTCGAGGTATTTCCATTGGCTAGGGATCAGGCTTTTAGAAAATTTATTGCTTATTCCTCTACACTCTTAAAATTTGCTGCTTAGAAGGCCAGTGGTCCCTGATGTCATCCAGCCCTGAATTAGAGCTCATCTCTCAAATGTTTCTTTTGTCCACTAGATTGTAAATGAAACCTCCCTGAACCTTGCTGAGGGCAGAGGCTCTTCCTTGCTCACACAAGCAACCTCCTGTTCCCTAGCACAATGCTTATCACATAGTAAGTAGTTGAGCATTACACTGAATTTTTGAGCTGGAAGGGATGTGGAGAAACATCATTTTGGCGTATCCTCTCTGGCAGCAGTGGATTGAAAGACTGGGCAGGCTAAGGAGGAATGGGAAAGGAAGCCAATTAGGTATGCATTTCAGTATCCCTGAGAGAATGGATAAGGGCTCAGAGAAATAAATCAACCAAATGTTAAGATCTAAATCTAGGCGGCCACGTGAATCAAATGGACATGGCTACACAGATAAATGTTCATACTGTATTTCTTTTTTCTGTTCTCTTTTTTTCACATGAAGTTCTTAAAACCGTTGCCCATGGTTACATTAGTAGAAAGCTGACCGGCGTTTGGTCTATCAGATCAAACATTGATAAAAGAGCCCTGTTTCCTTCTACTGAATCAATTGTTCTAAATATAGACTGGACAGGTTTCTTAGAGCAGCAGAAATGACTAGAATTGGATTGCAGTATTGGTAGCGTCTTTATCATACCCCCAATACAGGCAAATTTGAAATTAAAAACAGTATATAATCTGAAAGAGGTGAATGTAAAGGATCTCAAATATTTCCCTGTTTTTGCTGTATTTTAGAGTGTTGGCCTCACACTTTCTCCCATGGTACGATGTTGGGTATAAAGAGGAACAGACATTCTAAGGAGACTTTAATGCGTTTGAATGAGAGATATTACCTTCTACAACAAACTTTGAAAACAGGTCCAATATCCACTTTTTACAGCTGATGGAGGGAATTTTCTATGGATTCAATCATAAAAGGCAACATAGACTCTACTCATTTCATAAAGTTTCATTAATTTTTTTTTAATTTTTAAGGTATTATTTCATCACTTTAGAAAACTTAGAAAATACAGAAATAAAAAAGAAAAATAAGGATGAAGTAATCATCCTTAATGACTTAATCTCTTAGTGTAACTATGAGGAAAAAGAGAACTGAAAGATAATACAAATCTTTCCATAAACTTTTTGAAGTACACGTGTACTTTCAATACCCTTAATAAATTTTCTTTCAAGTGTTATTTATAAGAACACAACTATGTAAAATTCTTAATCCTTCGGGTCTTTGCTTAGAGAAATCTTCCCTGACCTCTAATTTGTAATTTTGTCCCTTCCCTCACCCCTCTATTCTTTTCCATAACACACTGTTCTTTGTTTTGTACAACTTAACACAATTTTAACAGTGATGGTACATTTTTTATGTGAGTATTCCACATGAGGGCAGGGTCATGGTTACTTTCTTTGGTATTGCTTACCCAACTTGAGGCAAGTACTTAGCATACAGCCCATGTGTAAAGTACAGTGGTTTAAGGCAGCAGGCTCTGCAGCCAGACTTCCTGGGCTGGAATCCTCTGTGGAAGGCAGAATACCTCCCAAAGATGTCTATGTCCTATTCCCCAGAACCTCTCGGTACGTTACTTTACAAAGTGAAAAGAAATTTAGCAGGTGTGACTAAATTAAGTATCGTGACATGAGGAAATTATATTGGGATATCTGGTGGGTCCAAAGGAATCACAAGCATCCTTGTAAGAGGGAGGCAGGTGGGTCAGGATCAGAAAAAAGCAATATAATAATGGAAGGAGAGACAGAAAGAGAGATTGTAAGATGCTATGCTGCTGGCTTTGAAGCTGGAGAATAAGGCCATGAGCCAAGGAATATAGGTAGAATCTAGAAAAGTCAAGGAAAAAGATTCTACCCTAGATCCCCATAAAGAAGCAGCCCTGACAATCCATTTTAGACTTCTGCACTCCAGACCTATAGGAGAAAAAATTTGTGTTGTTGTAAGCCACTGTGCATGTGGTCATTTGTTCCAGCAGCAATAAGAAACTAATATGCCTACTTTGCATATGAATAGGCTCAGGCAAGTTAAATTGTCCTCTATGTGCCTCAGTTTCTCTATCTGTAAAATGGGGAATAAAGCCACATCTGTTTCACAGCATAGCTTAAATCCATAGATACATGCAAAAGCATGTGGAACAGTGCTTGTCACATTCTATTGTATCAATAAATATTAATTGTTGTTAAAAGTACAAATTGCCAAACAAGTGATATGACCATCAGTGACTCCTTTCTGATTCTTCAATTTGCAAATGCAATCTATTGGTGATACATTTCCCAAATTTACTTAGTTGACAAAATAGGGTGTGTATGTGACTTTCTTTGTATACCAGTCGTTTATTTAACAATTTGGTCAGCTTATCTAAGGGGAAGAGGAACAATCCCAGTCATCCTTGTTCTTTGGTTTACCTTTAGCTGCCCCCTCTCTGCCCACATTGTAGGTAACAGTTTACCCTATAAAAGCTCTAAGGCCACCTACTTATCAGCCAGGGGATCTTCTCCAGGTAACCTATCATTCCTTCCTTCCACTGGGGATGAAGATGAAGGTAATTGCTTTTATTAGCCTACGTCTTGATTCCCTCTTTCTCTCTGCTTTGCCTCGTTGTTACCTTGTTCTCAGTTTTAAGGATCTTCCCAGCACATCAAGATGATGCTTTCATATTGTCCCTGTCTTAGTCCATTTGGGCTGCCAGAAAAAAGTACCATAGGTTGCATTACTTAAGCAACAGAAATTTACGTCTCACAGTTCTGGAGACTGGAAAGTCCAAGATAAAGGTGCTGGCAGATTTCATGTCTGTTGAGGGCCCTCTTCCCAACTTGTAGATGGCCACTTTCTCATTCGGGGGGAAAGGGTTTCAACATATATATTCAGGGTGGATTCAAACTTTCAGATGCTAACAGTCCCCTTGACTCTATTTACCTCCTCCAGAGTCTACTGGTACCCTGACCCTGTATCCACCTCAGGTCTCCAGGTTCTCATATTAGTGTTCCAATTTTCACTCATATTGGGACAGTGGCCATCAGCTTAGTATAATAAAATGACAATAAGGAAGATCTATTCACCACGATTTTTTGTTAACTCAAGGGGTTAGAGATTGTCTTGTGTTTGAATGCTGGCTCTGCAACTTCTTTCTTACACAGGCAGAATGATGATATAGCCCAGTTTACCCATTGAACACTCCCAATTTATAACTACTGACCGAACATAATTATTAATAGTGCTCCCTTTCACTCTCAAAAGTGTACTGGTTTGTATAGTAAATTATATGATCCTGCTATGTTGGATGTTGGATGAGTCACTTAATATACCTGAGGGTTTATTCCTCATCTATAAAATGTAATGACAGCACGTCCCTCATAGGATGCTGGGTGCAGGATGTCACATGCGTGATGATCATGGCCCACATCAGATGCTCACTCTGGGATAGTTTTCTTCCTTTTAAATAATGACTAAGCTTCCTAAAACCAAGGAGAGAAATGTAGCCAGACTGGGGGCCATAGATTAATCTGATTTGAAAGAGTGTACTTAAAAGCAGGATTTAGTTGGAGACAGAGACACAGGCTTAGTCAACTTGTCATTAGCTTAAATCCAGGAAAGACCAGTTGAGTCTAGAATCTCAAAAATGGAAAAGACTTTGCTCATGCAGGAAACTGCATCAATCCCTAGCAGAGCCATAACCTAATTACCAATATTAATGGCTAACATTTATAGAACACTATTCTCAGCACCTGACACGCTCTACTCTATAAGGCAGGTAGAGTGACCACCTCACTGTGAACACAAGGAGACTGATCCATGGTTCCATGAGATTTGCAAGTTCATGCAGCCAGAATTCAGTCTCTTGCCTCCTAATGAGCTTTTGGTGACCACATAGGATTTTGGTGCAACAATTAAAATCTAAAATGTGTTTTTAAGGAGTGAATGCCCTTAAAACCTATAAATAATTTACAGGATTTCCTTCATTGTAAAGGTTGCTTTATTTGTTTAGATTTTATTTGGCAAACGTTAACTTATATTTGTTAGTAGTTCATTTCCTAATTACTCTGAGATTCTGTAATATCTGGAAACATAGGGCAGTCCTCTGAAGTTACCGAGCAATGATAAAAATGACACATTGGAAATTTTGTCCAGAACAACCAACTGGTTTTAGGGACTGGGAAAATTTATCCATTGAGAAAATCACATGCAGTGGATGGATAGTTAACAGAAGCACTGAGGTGTTGTAGAAAGTGCTCAGGGTTTCACAGACAGAAAAACCTCATTCTAGTTGATCTAAATAGCTTACTGTGTGAGCTTGAACTAGTTATTTTACTACTCTTAGGTACCCTTTCTGTAAAATGGAAGCTTGGCTAGATTATCACTAACATCCTTTCAAGTTTGACCAGACTCTGATTCTTTGAAATATGGCCTAGATTCCTTGCAAATTGTCAGTTTGGCAACATAGTCTAGTGCTTCGAAAGAGCTCAGGGCATTCCAAAAATTCAATTTTATATTTCACAGATGGAAACTAATTGAAATTCTCTAGGTAGATCAAGTGTAACAACAAAAGCTTGCACAGGCCTGTAGCTGTCCCTTTGCCCAGAATGGCTACAGTCTGTCACTAGCTCTGAGCATGTTGCAGTGAAATCGGAAATCATCTGTCTTTCTTACAGAGAGTCATCGCTGAGAGCAGAGTTTCGCTGGGTCAAGGACACCAGGTTGCTTATTTTGGAATGGATCACTGCTCCAGACCTTGCAAACCGGAAGCTCTTTTCCAATTCTGTAGTAATAGATGTTTAACTTAGTCCAGAAGGAAGTGGGCTCATCAGTCAGACCTTACTGTGCTCTGTGATCTTGAAAACTTTCAGGTCTCGCCTCTCCTCTATGTCCCCCTCTTGATCCCCTTCATCTCTAAAGGCTTCTTCCCCAAAGTTGGAAGCATGCAAACGGTCTACCTGCTCCAGCTCCATTTTGTGGCTCTTCCCTCTTTTGTGGTTTCTGATGAGGTCTCTGTGTTGCTGCTTATGCCTACTTGTAGCTATTCAAAAGTTTCTAAAGTTCCAGTTCCATGAATTCTACCTAAGTGGTCAACCCAACATTGCTTTCTCAGCACTAAAAAACCACCAACTAGTTATCAAGATCAATTGCATTCAAAGCATTTGTTGATCACATGGGCTATGCTCTGCCCCATGCTTGAAGCTGGGGGAATCATAGATTCAGATACATCTTCCCCCATTTCACATAGAGCTGACAAGCTACTGGAGGAGTAGACAGGTCAACTGTCCTTTATTTCAGTGAGACTCTTTTGTTTTACAGAACGGAGCTTCTCATACTCTCCTAGGTAAAGGATTAATTTAATTTTTCTTTTTCTTTTTTCATACCAATTCACTGTACACCGATAGTTCTGTAAAATACAAAATAGCCCTTAAGAATATTTTAAAAATCAAATTGCTGCAATTGTTTCTAAATGCTTGTGTTCAATTTCTGTGTTCTGTCATTGGGAATGGGGGACCAACAGTTTGCAAAGCAGCCCCCTCCTGCGGATGACAATTTGAGTAGAGGTCTATTGAAACAGCTGACGTGAAATGCTTTTGGAACACAAATGAGTACACAGGTAGCAATCTCATGAGGAACACCAGGACCACTTTCTGGTTCTCTGCTTCCTCCGTCTTTGCTTCATTGAAAGCCAATAACTGCCTCCATCTGCAATCTGCTTTTTCCTGGTTTCCGTCAGATTTTTTAGATCTGCTCACCTCCTCCCTTTGAAATCGCACTTCTGTTCTCTTGTTAATTTCATGTTCTCCTCCTGTCCCTTCTCCAGTCATGGTTGGTCCCTCAGCCACGTTCTGTCCTCGCCTCTTACACTCTATGTGGACACCCTCATGAATTTCTCCAGAGCCTCTTTTTAGACCAGGCAGCCAGGGTCTCCACACAAAGGCAGACAGCTGTGAACACACCGTTCCTCTGTTATGCAACCGTGATGTCCCCTCTTGGCACTGTCACTCAAGGCTACTGTGATCTAGTTCTCATCTAACTATCCAGTTGGTTTCTACCACAGAGATTTAATCATTGTCACAATGCTGCCTCGAAGCTGAATTATTTGCTGTTTTTCACATGGGTCCTGGACTTCCACACCTTTCTGAATACAATCATGTTTTCTTATTTTTCTGCCTTAAAAGTTCTCACTTCTTCATTATTCCCCAGGGCCCTGACCTGCCCCACTAACCCAACTTCGAAAATAATGCCTATTCCTCAATGTGCAGCTTGAATGCCACATCTGTCTGGAAATCTTCTCTAATGATCATGCCATAGTTGGAATAATCATTCAATCTGCTGATTTTCTAATGTGTTTTATTTTATTTCTCTTCTGGCACTAGGTACTATCTGTCTCAAAACATAGGAATTCATAGGCACATCACCTATCAAACATGCAAGCTCTCTGAAGTCAAAATCAATGCTTTACTCTCTAGTAAGTGCCTAGCACTTTGCCTTGCTTGGACCCTTATTCAATTGATTACTTATTCATTTGCCTACACAGAATTTTCTGGACCTATTATGTGCTGTCCATACTTTCCCAGACTTACAAGAACTCACCATTTATTGGGAGAAAGTAGATATATAAACAGGTAATTATTAGGCTATTTGGTAAATGCAAAGAAATTTTTTTAAGCCAGAAAAAGAAACTCATAACTGGCTACTAGGAATGAAGAAAGGGGCAGGGGAGGTAAGAAGGGAATAAGGAAGACATGAAGGAAAGAAAGAAAAGATTACAACAATAAGTTGAACTTTCAGAAGGAGAGAACAAACCTAAGGATACTAGAGATGGGTGGAGGGAGGAAGGGGGTTTGGGCAGTGATAGGTCGGGCACAGGGCATAAAGAAATACCACAATTTGTAAGAATTAATATGCTAATAATAAATAAAAATGAAAAAAAAGATTGTTTTAGACTGGTCAATACAGGAAATGGAGAGAGGATGCATAGCTCAGAGTTAAGGTGAGTACTGTGCTCGGGGAGTCTTTCTTCAGGAGGTGCTGGTTGAGATGAGAATAAAAAGATGAGAAAGCCCAGGAGAGGTTTGCAGGAGGGGATCAGGAAAGCCAACCTGGACAAAGGCTCCGAGACAGTAAACAGCTACATGGAGTGAGTAGGAGGTGCAGGCCAATGGTGGTGCTAGAGGGGTAACTACCTAGGAAGGGAGAGCATATATGAGTGTGTGTGTGTGTACACACACACACACACTTAATTATATATTAATTAATTCTATATAAAATACATGTATAAAGCATGTATAAAGAGGTAATACTCCTTGCAAACAAATGGTTTTATAACAAACCTAAAAATTAACAATATTAAAAAGTAAATGGGGAGTGATATGTAATGGTAGTATTCAAATGGCCAAAGTGAGTTATTGGTACTTTACAGCTATCTGATTGGTTTTCCTGTTTGGTTCTGCTCCCTGACACAGTTCTGAGAGTCTAAATGTGGTTTCTTCTCTGAGTCTTCTTTGCATACTTACAGGTAGCTGTGGTCAGTTTGTTGTGTGTGGTTTCCAGTCATCATTTAACCAACCGTTATTTCAAATAAAGCAATATGGCAACTGTACTGGGTTGAATAGCATCCCTCCCAAATTCATGTCTACCTGGAGCCTCAGAATGTGGCTTTATGTGGCAATAGAGTCTTTGCAGATTAAATTAGTTAAGATGAGCTCATACTGGATTAGGATGGGCCTCAAATCCAATAATGGGTATGCTTATAAAGGGAGGAAGATTTGAAGACAGAGAAATTGACAAACACAGAGGGAAGACATTCATGTGAAGACAGGAAAAGAAACTGAAGAGATGCATCTACAAGCCAAGTAATGCCCAGGATTGCCAGCAACCACCTGAAGCTAGGGAGCAATGGAGGGGCTTTTTCCTGGAGCCTTCATAGCGTGTATCACCCTGCTGACACCTGGACTTCAGGATTTTATCCTCCAGAACTGTGAGAGAATAGATTTCGATTGTCTTAGGCCATCCAGTTTGTAGTAAATTGTTACAGCAGCCCTAAGAAACTAGCAGCCTAAACAGATCAGGCACACATGCTCACTTCCTTAATTTGGCCTAATATTCTTAGAAATGTCTTTTCTTTTAGTGCTCTTCAGCAGAGCACTCTTTCACATAGTGCTCTGGTGAATTTTACGATGTGGAAGCATGAAAAGATTCTCTTAAAAAGACTATGAATTTATTTTTGTTTTCATAATGCACTAAAATTAGGTAGATGAATCTCATTTCAGTTTAAATAAACCCGAGGTTCATCACATTTATCAAGTACTAAACTTTTTAAATTCTTTGTATCCATGTATCCTCCTCACAATAAGTAGTTCCAGGTTCAGTACACATCTGTTAAATTTTACCCAAGATGTTATATCTCAAATCATATTGCTTTACTCACTGAGAAATGTTACTTATATAGGGAAAATATACAATTTTGTGAATATGTAGAGTAAGCATTTTAGTAAAGTTCTCTTATAAAGATGAATGTTCTAATATTTCATGGAACTGTGGCTCAGTATTGGGTTGGCTCTTTGGTGAAAGAGAGGTTGTAATTATTCCTCTTTCTGGTAATGATAGGGAGCCACTACGTTCTGCTCAGTGGGCTCACATGAGCATTTACAGGAAGATTTGAGGTGATCACACTGTCTTTTAGACATTTCTGCCCATTCTTGAGAATGCCACATTAGCACCATTTCACTTGAAAAAGATGGGAGGCCATTTGTCAGGAGGTGTAGGGGAGGGTGGCACGGCCCTTGAAATAGCAATAACATCAATGATTTGTGGGAACACAGGTCTATTTATCACTAATGTTCAAACTTTGTGGCACAGAGGCCTGACTTTCCCAAACCATGGCCAATGTCAACACACAGATAAGCTTATGCACTCAATCAGAGGAAGAAAGGAAGCTGGCTGACAGACAAGGGCACACATCAAGAATATGAGTGGGTTAATAATGCTTTCTTCAGGGAGGTGGAATCATCTATTCTTTACCCCAATCCTTGTATTTGACAGTCAGCCTTGATTCACCATGGCTGATAAATGGCTGGGTAGAATGAATGCCTCTGCTCCCAGACCCTGTCTTCTGCTGGAGATACTGTTTTTATGCTTTTCTCTGGTAAACACAGGTAGAAATTCCTGAAGAAAAGCACTTTGAAAGGTGCTGAACACACAGAAAAGCAATGCAATCCACTTCCTAACATGTATATTTTAATGATAACATGATATTTTAATGTACTTATAAAACAGTTCTTTATCAGAGATTATATTATCTATGACTTTATCAATGACTATATAGATCATGAAGGAGGAATTAATTAAAGGAATTAGATAACAATTGTTATAATAATTGGCTACTGGGACTATGTCTCAATAGGTAAAATATGTCCATATTTAAGAATTTTAAAAATATTATTAATACTTTTTATATCTATCTACTATGAATAAAATATAATTTATTCAACAAATTATTATTGAGAACCTACTAAGAGCTGGCACTGTCAGATCTGTGGTTTAATTCATTGTTGACAGAATTTCTTTCATTCATATTTTCACTCAAAAGCATTCTTGGAACATATATCCTGTGCAAAGCATTGTGGTGAATTATTCCTTGCCTTCAAGGGTCTTCCTAGTCTAGTACAGAAGATGGATAAGAAAACAACTGGTTAAAAAGCAGTGTGATAGATACATGTGTAATGCATGAGGTCTGGTGATTGAGGGCAGCAGGGAATGAGGTGATTAGCTCTGGAGGAATATAGGACTGAGTGGAAGGGTCAGGGAAGGTAGAGTTCAAGGAGGAGAAAACACTTAACCTGGAATTTGAGGGATGATTAGAAATCTGCTAAAAGAACATGAGAGACAAAAGGCATTTCAGTGAGACAGAGGAAATGTGTGCAGTGAAAGAGAGAAAGGAAACAGGAAATTAGGTAACTAAGTAGTTTGAAATCACTGATAGTAAGGTATAAGTTAAACTGGCATGGAAAATAAAGACAAAGAGATAAGCAAGGGTCAAATATGATAAAGACTGAAAAGTGTCCATTGAGTTTGGGATTGAGGAAGTCACTGGTGGCAAAGCTATTTCAGTGAAGTGCAGGAAAGTGAAGCCAGATTGTAATGGGTTGGGAGACTACGTTCCAGGAGGGCAAAGGTCACATTGCCTGAATCTAAGCGATACCTAATAAATATCTCCTGACTGTTTAACACATGCATTCATAGTATTTTAATGTAAATACAAGAAAGGAGAGAATATAAAGCTTCAAGAAGAGAGGATCATGGTTTGAGGGTATTTATAGACTAAGTGTCAGGGAAGAGGTAAAGGCTCAAGATTCAGAAGAATGGGAAGTCAATACAGGAGGAGCAGAGCCCAGGAGAGGTGGTGGTTAAAGGGGAAAAAAGGCATCAGAAACACTGGTAGAAGGATGAGCATGAGCCTTGAAGCTACAGGGCACTTTCTATGTTCTGAGGACTGTAAGATTTCCTACAGAGATTCACAAACCCTACCTCTTATCCATGTGTGCCCACCTTAATCCATTGACCTATAAATGTTTTTTATTATGATCCACAGTAAGAAACATCTTATGTCATGACCCCCAAAACACTCATACACACACACACACACACACACACACACACACACACACACACACACACACACACACACACACACACACACTATTAAAGTTTTGCAAAACGTATACCTAGTTTATACTCTACTTATTATGTCATGCATTGTGATGGCTTCTGTGTTAGTCCATTTTGTTTACAAATGCTGGTTAATATCTATGCCTTGGGTTGAATGCCCCTTCAAAACTTAATCCACATTGTTAATGGTTGAGCATGGGAAATCCTATTATGGTAATTGAAAGGTTGGCCCTTGAAGAGGTGATTAGATTGTAGGACCATGCCCTAATGAGTGGATTAATCCATTTGATGGTATAATGGTGGTCATGGGTATGGTTCTGAGGGTGAATGAGGAGGTTAGTGAGTCTTTCTCTCTGTTCCATCATTTTTGCAATGTTATACCCTGCTGTTACCAAAGTCACCACCAAAGAAAGCCTTCACCAGCTGTGTTCCCTGGACTCTGAACTTCTGAGCCCCTGAAACAGTAAGCAATAAATTTTGTTTTCTTTATAAAATACCCAGTCCCATGTATTTTGTTATAAGCAACAGAAACAGACTAATACAACCTACAACATTTATTTTACTAGTACTATTCTTAAACTTTTTTGTAGCATGGACGTCTTTAGGAGTTTGATGAAGTCTTTGGACACGTTCTCAGAGGACTGTTTCTTAGATGTATGCAGACAAAGAGATAAGGTTACAAGAAATTTTATTGTAATGCAACTTTCAAAATACTAAAAAGGCACATACAGCAACAGGTCTAATGACTACTGTAATTTCAAAGTAGTGAATACCATAAAGAACATTTTGAGATATCTATAATTACAACTGATATGAAAATACTTTAAAGTCTATTGATTATGAAATCACAGGTGCTACTATTAATACGGTGGTTTGTTGTCTACATTCACAATGAAACAAAATGCTAAATTTCTGTTAGGGTTAATAAAATAAAGATGAAATGTTCCTGACATGTAGGTTCATGGACCTCCAGAATGCTCTAATCCACCTGCCCCAGAAAAAGTCCCCTGTGCTAATGGGAATTTGAGGACTGACTCCTGATTCTCTCTCTCTTTGTGTCATTTCCTCCACTCTTATCCTCATGTATCCTGATCATGTTGCATCCATTGTGTTCAGGTACCTGATTAAATGTGTCTCCTCAGAGACGCTAACCTGACAAGCCTAGAATAAGCCACACCCCATCATTCTCTATTCCATTACCCTCCTTTATTTCTCTTTACAGCACTCATTTATCTAATGGTATATCATTGACCTGTTTGCTTATTTTGCTAGTGACTCCCCACCCGAATGAGGCAAAGATTCTTTGGTTTAGCAACTTCACAGTGACTGGCACATAGCAAGTGCTCAGTTAATTAATATTTGTTGAAATGGATCATTTCAACAGGGTATGCCAAGTGCTTTCATGAGCAGGATATTCAATGTGCTGGGGGCTCAGGAGGAGGGACCACCCCTAGGAGGAACTATTGTCTGAGTATAGTCTTGAAATCACTGGAGACTCGAGGAAAGGAGAAAATTTAACATTTCAGCTGGAAAGATGTTTAGATTTTAATCTAGATAAGGTCTCAAGTCATGTTAAATGAAAAAAAATAGCTTTTTCAGTCATACCTTCATGTTTTTAATGTTTTCATTTTCTCTCTATTCCCTAAACTCTCCATTAATTTGGAATTTTCTAAGAAGCAATCCAAACCAGGCATGTGTAAATAACACAGATGGCAATGTGACTATCCCATAAGCATTTGGAAAGACGAGTTCCATTAACAAAGACCTGGCCAGGTGGGATTTGCATAGCTTGTATACTGATAAAAACATATTACTTTTAATAATGCAAATTTGATTTATTTTTCCATTAAAAAATACTTCACCCATTCAAATCAATCAAGATCAAAATGTAACATTTGAGTTTACCTGCAATTCATTCTATTCTATCTTGATTTTTTCCCTTCATTCAAACGGTTTTTAAATTCTCATACTAAATAAACTTGAGATAGACATGATTTTATACTGTTTAAAGAGTGTTTCAAGATAAAACACCAACAAGCCTTAAATGAAAATACCAGATCCAGTAAATTATAACTGGTACTAAAAATTAGAAATTGACTTAATTTTAATTAGTCACCAGTTGGTGAACAAATAGTTAATGAATGGTCATTTTAGTCTGCCATTTGAGATACACATTTAAAGGCTGCAAATTTTTCTGTAAATTATGTCCCTTTGACCTTCAAGAGCATTCCATAAAACCACGGAGATGAACATATGCAGAGAAAAATATCTGAGGCCATATAACAAACAAAAAGTGAATCAGTAAATAACCACATACTAAAAATGAAGACATTCGAAGGGTCAGAGAAAGATAACAACCCTTTCACTCTTTTACCTACAAATATTATTTGAGGCCAGAACTATAGTGAGCGCTGTGCTAGGTTCTGGAGACATAAAGAAAACAAGTTAGGTGAGGTGCCTGTCTCACGAAGCTTTTTCTTCTAACAAGGAAGATAAATAATGAACAAGCACATAAATAAATAAGATGAGTTCAGATACTTACAAGTTAATAAAATAGATAACAACATAATAATGAGATTTTGGTTCACATAGATCTTCAAAGACCCTTAGATTAAAGACAACCTAATTTAATTCTTCATCCTATCAAGCCCTAACATTTCAAAAGTAGCTCCCTGGAGAAGCAAGAATTCCTGCATTCCTTTACACGTTCATGCCATCTGCAGCAGACGTCAGATCCCGTGTAGCAAACCAAGCTCTATCTACAAGTTACTCATTTCAATAACATTCTTCACCAGCAGAATTTCCCAAGTGTCATTTATCCCCTTTAGTCTGTTGATACTGATCTCCTAGGCCCTAGCTTCAAATCCTGTTTATTTGTCTCTGAAGAAACCCCAGGTGAGGTATGGTTTATGAGGGAAGGCTTCCTGGCTTCCATGTGACATTAGTCTGGAAGGTGATGGCAGACTGGACCAGAGAATGGGGACACATGAAACAGGAGCAACTGGGGAATTATGACAAGTGGGAATGAATGAAAAATCCCTTTCCAATGGGGTAGCCACTTCCAAAATACCTTCCCCATCACTCCTCACAGTGCAAGAAATGCCACCTTATAGCGAGCCATTTCTTGGAGCATTTTTGAGATACTTTTTCCTTAAAAATACGCATTTGCTTTAATGTAGAGGTTTTTCTTTCAAAGTCTACCCTAAGGAAGTAATATAGATGTAATCAGACAGTATCCATTAGAAAGTTCGTTTAATTATTATTTACGATACTGAAAAATTCAAAATAAGAACTTAAATAGGCCAAAAGAAGGAACTGGTTAGATAAATTAATGTATATTCTTGTATTATATGCTTATATATGGGCAATAACACAGAGCTACTACAAATGACATTGCAGAAGAATATTAATGACATAGACAAGTATTGATGGTATAGAGTTATGTTAATAAAAGAAAAAAATCAGTTTCTATAGCAATGCAAATTATGTATATGTTTGCAGAAAAATTACTGAACAGATATATAATCAAAAGTTAATCATGATGAATTGGGTGATTTAAAAAGCAACAATAATTATTTTTTCTTGAGGTTTTTCTAAAGATGTTTCAAAATTTGTTAACGTCAACATGGCTTATTTTATAACTCAGTAAAAGATGTTGCTTTGTCAAAGCTTTTGCTTTTGAGTGGTGAGGACTTCTTGAAGAGGCAACAGGTTAATGCTTTGGCACTGAAGTGGGGGTTAAAATCAAGTCAGAGGCTCATGGCTGAATCACCAGGTAAGGAAGGTGTAAGTTAAGGCAGAAGCACAGAAAGGAGATATTCACAGACTCCAGTCTTTGCAGAGAAATAAGCCACATAGAGGCGAGAGAAGCTCTATCAAGAAATGACATGAATGAATCAAACAGGGATTGGGAATTAGCTCATAGGGCTTTAATTTAT
Source organism: Cynocephalus volans (assembly GCF_027409185.1). Classification (NCBI taxonomy): domain Eukaryota; kingdom Metazoa; phylum Chordata; class Mammalia; order Dermoptera; family Cynocephalidae; genus Cynocephalus; species Cynocephalus volans. The sequence continues at coordinate 18,368,012 of NC_084468.1, forward strand.
ATTGTGTGCAAAGTAAATTATGCAGGACTTGTCATTTTCTGGGCTGGCTTGGGCTTTGTTTTTGTTTTGTATCATTTTCTTTTTTTTTAAAGCTCTGAAGGGGTTCTTGAGATACCAGGTGGAAGACCAGCTAGGCCTCCCAGCTTAGATTCCCTGTAGGATATGGCGTGGGGCATTTAAGCACTAAAACGACAGTTTGCTCATCTATATCATGGGATCAGGAATGTTCCTCATGTTTCTCAACTCCCTGGTTGTTGTGAGGACCAAAGAAATGTGATGCCCTTCTCTGAATGTATACTATGCACCAATAATTCAAAACAAACAAGTAACCAAACAAATCTACATAAGAAAAATCTTTGCAGTCTGTAAATACCACACTTGGTTGAGACCTTGAAGAAACATACCTTTTTTGAGATTCTGTCTCAGGAACATCATCTGTAATATGGGAGAACAATAGTTGTGATGGTTAACTTTATGTGTCAACTTGACTGCAACAAGGAATGCCCAGATTAAACATTATTTCTGTGTGCATCTGTGAAGGTGTTTTCATATGAGATTAGCATTTGAATCAGTGAACTCAGTAGATTGTCCTCCTCATTGTGGATGGACATCATCCAATTTGTTGAGGGCCTGAATAGAACAAAAAGAAAGAGGAAGGAAGAATTCACCCCTTTTTCATCTTGCCTACCTGTTGGAGCTGGGGCATTAGACTTCTGCCTTTGGACTAGGACTTACACCACTGGATCCTCTGGTTCTCAGGCCTTTGGACTTGGACTGGAATGATAATGGCATCAATGGCTTCCTTGGTTCTCCAAACTGCAGACAGCAAATTGTGGGACTTCCTAGCCTCCATAATTACACAAACCAATTCCTCATAATCTCTCTCACTCTTTGTATGCATAGCCTGTTGGTTCTCTTTCTCCAGAGAATGACAACTAAAAAAATAGCAACCACCCAACAAGTTGCTAGGATGATTGAATGTGTCAATACAAATAAAAAACCAAGCAGAGTGTCTAGCACATATTAATGATCAATGTCTTTTATTATTATTACTATTATTATTGTTATTGACATCAGCATCATAGCCATTACTCTTGATACACTTGTAGAATTCTTCAGGTAATTCAGACAGGTAGCTGATATTTTCCCTCAGGTGTATTTATTCTCTGAACAAAAACAAGTGCTCCATAAAAGAAGCCTCTTTTTATGATATAAGGAATTTTCATCAATTTATGATGATAATCAAAGGTACAATTATGTTTTAAAGTTAGAGTCTCCTTCAGTTGTTACAGCACATTTTACAGAACTTTCACATGTAGATCAAAGAGTTCTTTTTACTGTTTAAAGATAGAAATGATAGAATAAATTTGTATTTTGATAAAAATATCTTTATTTACTCACAATCACTAAGCAAATGGAATTGTGCCTAAAGCCTTCAAACAAGCCTCTAAGAATGCGACTGTGATTATCACCAATGCTTCACAGAATGGTTAGAATCTGGGAATCTCAGGGTTAGGAGAATTCACGGGGGTCATCTAGTCTGCTTTAATCAATTGTATAAACCTATTTGTAAGACCCTCCCATGGAATAACTCCAGAACTAGAAACTCTCCACCTGTAATTATTGGTTGCCTTAAGTTCTTTCTGCAGTGCAGGAAACAATACACAAGCAAAAAATATCTGCCTCTTACTCTGGCCCTTCAGTAACTGGTTTTATAGTCATTCATGCTTTTTTGTTGTCTGAACATAATATTACTGATGATTACTAAACCAAAATCAAAACAAAAACCCCATTCTTTACAGTATTTATAGCACAGATTGCTAGAGGCCTTGTTGGTTCGAAAACATCATTGGCTGGTTTTTTTGGAGAAAATGACATGTGCCAAGACCCAAGGTAAGGAGTGTAGACTTTACACCATAATCACTGAATTTATGGAGATATGAAGAACTTTAGCAAGTCGTAGCAGACATGAGTGAATTGTTAGTAAGGTAACCATTTGCTGAAATGGCTTTCCAGAGGAGGAAGAGATTTTGCATTGGCCCACTTAGTTAGCTCAATATTTTAACTAAAAATTCATTTTCATCTTTCACTCGTTTTCCTTAATTGTGGAAGATAAATAAATGCTGGCAAAGAAAAAGTTGCCCTTCATACTGCTTTTGTACCCAAACCAGGCTATAGATGGCTAAAGGCCAAAGCCACCCTTAAAATAGTTCTCTTATAAAATGTTCAGTAATCTGAATAGTTTATTGTTTCATTTGGGATAGACAAATGTTTGCTACCATAATGCTATATCACAATAACAGATAGTCTATATTTACACTAGCAGGAAAAAATAATTTGGAGAGAAGCTATTTGCAATTGGCTATGGATCTATTCTATTTATAATATTGAATATAAACATGCTAATCCCACGGAGACAAAAATGTCTTTCCAGTTGAATTCTCTATCAAGCTGAGACGTAGAATGTTAATTCTGCACCAGTGTTGATGAATTCTGATTCTAAAAATATTCCCTTTAATGCATCATGAAGTACTTAAGTTTGAGGTTAGTTGAAACTATTAGAATACGTTTCAAGTTTTAGAAAAAATGCTTTATTAAAATGCACATTTAAATGAGATGAATCTGAGACCTGATACTTTAAGTTGCTAAGTCCTCAGTAACAATAATTAAAGCTTACATCTCATTACTAATAAAATGACAAATTGAATATTGTTTATGTACTATTAAAATTCAAATTTATTTTAGGAAAAAAACATTATTGATGTTACTGAATCAAAAGTCAACATAGACTGATAATTTGCCTCAATCTGTTACATAAAGGCTATGGCCAAATTAGGGATAAAAATAGATAGAAATAGAAACAAATTCCTTTCTATCCTACATGAGTAAAAACCTAGAGCTTTGGTATTAGTGTAATGAAGATATGGTCTCATATCTCAGCTTTGTGACTTACAAGCTATTTGACCTAGGACTGCATTATTTAGCTCAGTTTTATTTTTTAGAAAACATGGCCACTAAAATCTACCTTGTTAGGTTACTGCAAAATTAAAATGAGAATACAAAAGTCATTCCGTTTCCATTCTCCGGGCAGTGAGAAATAGGCTGGTGTTCTGTAGGTTTACTCTGAATGGTTACAGCTTTTGCTGCTTTCCCTGACTACATCACATCCCTCTGCTATACATACTTGGAAGAATTATTCTTGCTCACTTATTTCTTTTTATTTTGGGGTAAGCCAACAAGCATCCCAAATTCGAGTGTGAGCTCCAAATGAATGCAGTGACTCTGTGTTTTATTGAATTTTGTCTCAGCTTTGGTTCATTTTCTTTACTCATTTTTGCATATTTCATGTCTTTCCTATGATTTTCATAGTAGGTGCTTGATAAATACTTGTTGAGTAAACAAACTTGCAAAATCTCCATAGGCCATGTGTGATAAGTTTTTGAGGAAAGAATAATGTCTAAAACCAATCATGGGGATTAGATGCGAAGAAGAATTAGAATATGTCAGATCAAGTACTGGGAATTCAAGAGAAGCAACTGGGACCACAGCAGGAATGAGTTTACTTGGAGGAACCATGTGGCAGATAGAACACAGGTGGCCCTCTGTGATCCTCACCTGCTGATATTCACATCTTCATGTCACCACTTCCCCTTCGTTTGGGCAGGACCTGTGATTTTATTTTAACCAAGGGAATATGGCAAAGGTGATGAGGTGTGCATGATTATAATATATAAGTTTGTTGGGTCTATGTTGTTATAGTCTCTCTCTCTCTCTCTCTTTTGCTTGCTTTGAAGAAGCAAGTTATCATGAATTCTACTGCCACAAGAAATTGAATTCTGCTGACAATCACAAGAACTGCAAAGCAGATCCTTCCTCAATCCAGCCTTCAGATGAGAACCCTGGCCAACATCTGGATTGCTACCATGGGACCTTATGCAGAGGACCCATCTAAGCTATACCTAGACTCCTGACCCATGGAAACTGATAAAATAAATGTGGTTTATAACAGCTACCAAGTTTCTGTAACTTTGTTACACAGCAATAGAAAAGGAATACAAGCAATCAAGGTCAAGACATAGAAGCAAAGAAGAAACAAAACAAAGAAGTGACAAAGATGTGCAAGTACAGAAAACAATATGCATATCAGATTTTTCTAAAGCCAGAATACATTTATGAAGTGCTATCTTCCAGATCAGCTCCAACCTACCTCAAAGGAGCCACATTTTTGGGGTGTGGCAACTTTATTGCAACATAACTTATAATTTTCTTGTGAACCACATAGCACAATTCTATTTCAGATTCACAGCCTTGCCTCAAACAACTGTATTGAAAATATGTGTCATGATCACAAGAAGAGTTGAGCAAAGCAGTGGAAGTTCAGTGCAAATCCTTTATCGCTAATAACAACAGCTACAGTGAATGTGTCTACTGCATCACTTTGAGATCCAAAGGCAACACATAGCTGGGATGTTGTCAGCCATTAGCAACATTTTCTCTACTGATATTATGAATTATTACACAAGAAACAGTAAAGAGGACACAAGGACGGTCTTTAGAGATTTTTCAAATACCCTGAGGAGTTTGCTCAATGAAGAGGACACATTCCAGCACATAACAGACATCTCATAACTAGTTATAAGCATCATATAAAGAAAGTAGGATTTATTCTCCCAGCCTATGTTGGCCATAGTCACATTTGCAGTAGTCTGTCACTCAAAGATGTGAAGGCAGCCCCACAGAGCATCAGCTCAGAGAGTCCCTTACCTACACACAGGTGGCAGAGATGTGTAGCTCTGGGTTGCTGGAAGCTCTGTGCTTTCAAAGAGTCTAGTCCCCCTCTCTCCTAAATGTCCCAGAAGGCAGACTGCCTGGCAGCCTGTAAAAAAACTGCAATCACCTCAGTCCAGGGTAGAAAAGACCAAAACACCTCTCCAAACACTTCCCAGCCTAGGCTGAATTTTGTTAATTAGTGTTTACTTTTAGAGCATTTGTCATTTGAGGCATTACTGCAAAATACTTATGAGTGCTAAAACAAAATCTAAAAATAAGACCGGGAGGGTGAATGACTTGCTTAAAGGACACACAGCCGATTGTCAACAGGTTTGATTTCTAAACCACCCCAAGTTTTGTTACATTTCTCATTTTCTCAGTTAGACATTCCATGTCAGTTATTGCCTAACAATTTTGGACTAGGTACTGTGCAAGGTGTTGTGATTCTGTGAACCAGAAATGAAATTCTTATTCATTAGAATTCTTCTGTATAGAGGAATGTGTAATAAAGCTTTAAAAATGTTGGAATGGAAGAGCAGGGAACTATAGGAGCTAAAAGACAGAGGGGTAATTTTGGTATTCTCTAGAAATCAGCCCCAATGTGCATAGAGAGAGAAGGTGTAGCTAAGGGACATGTACAAGTAGTTGATACATATCAGTTCTAAGGTAGGTCAAACACGCAAATGCCTATATGGGCTGGACAATTCTTATAAATGGGCATGCAATATCACAAGTGGTAAGGGCTGTGATTGGTGGAGATTGCATGCCCCATTCAAAAGAGGAGCGGCCATACTCAGGTCTACCTTATTATTGCCTTGTGTGGATGTGAGCCCAGTGTCACCAGATCTTCTGATTTTTTTTTCAAAGGTGCAAACAATATAGATTTTAGGAGATGTCCTAAAGCTCTTAACTTGTTTGCTAGCCTCCTAGAAGTAGAGCTAGAATAAGTAAAGTCTATCCAATTAGCAAACACACAATATATAAAGATCATCTTTAAAATTATTTGTGCTTAAATTCATTCCTTTTCCATGGATCTTTGCATGGACTTGTTAAACTGGGTTTCTCTGAATATTCAGTTGTCTACTACTAACTGCCTAGACTTCCCCAAGTCTTGATAATTGGAGAATTTCCAAATGTTGCATTTATTTTCAGCCAGGCAAGTGGGGTGGTAATGGTATATGTGAACTTACATCCTTCTGCCTTTTGTAGCAGTGCATGAGTAACTGACCTACTGGGATTAATCTACTCCTATGGTAGGTGTTAACAGAGCCCAGTTCTAGTTCTTGCTGCCTTGTGTCATTTTGACCATGGGCCAGCACAGTGTAAGGACTTAATATGTATCTTCTCCTTTATCCAAAAATCACTCTATGGGGTAGATACTATTATTGTTCAAACTTGGATAGAAAACTGAGACTCAAAGACATGAAACAACTTTCAATGATACACACCTATTACATAGTCGAGTATGACTAGAATCTGGATATATTAATTTTAAAGTCAATGCTTTTGCTATTGTGTCTCCCTATGATGCCAACACAAGTGGTCAACTAGTGAGAAACTTAAGTACCAAATACTTTCTCTATAGAACAGTGAACAGTCTACTGGGCAAATATTCTTTTCAGTTTAGACTAGAAAACCATATTTTCTTTAAATTCTAAAGTAGAAATGACTAGATTTTCTACTATCTTGCCCATGAGACCAACTCAGTAGAAGGAAAGAGGCTGAAACTTTTAATCTTCAGGGGCCAGTTATACTATCATACTGGGTATCCCTCCATCATGATAAAGATATATAGATAGATACATTTATACATACATGCATATATACATATACATATATTAAAAGCAGGCTTTGATAGCAGAAATTTGACAGGAAAAAGCCTGTAGTTTGAAATTCAAAGTAGCAGTCACTCTTATTATGCATTAGCAATAGTGGTGTTGACAGCAGTGAGTTAGGGAGGAGGGTAAAATCAGTGGTGCATACGTGACTACAAAAGGCCTTTCTTTCCAACCTTGGAGCTTTCAAATACTTTCTCCACACCCTGATGTATCTGTGAACTTTGGAAAGCAAGTAATAACCATTTTAAGCCTTATTTTTTTTAATTTTGTGAGATTGGTGAATAGATTAAATAAAATAATAGATATCAAGTGCCTAGCAGAAGTCTGTGACAGAGTAGGTTCCCCTAGCTAACACTTCTTTCCTTTTCTTTTCCCTTTACTGATTCTTTGCTAATAAACAGAGGAATTTCAAAGCATGAGAACTGGGGGCAACTCTCTTAGAAATAACTAACCACAACAGCCCCAGAGCTGCACTGATTGGTGAAAATGACGATGACAGCTAGCACTTCCTGACCTTCTCATGTATTAGACACTGTGCTAAGTACTTTCATATCTAATAACAAGTAGCTCTCCTAGCAACCCTATAATTTTATATTTTATGTTTTTTTAAATAGTGTATTTTAACCTTTTCACATACAGTGAAGTTGAATTGTAGAGTGATCTGTCCAAGGTTAACTTGTCTAATAAGTTGTGGCATTTGAACATGAACTTGCTTTTGGGCCGAGAGGCCTAAACCTAGACACAGTATAGAGCACAACAGTAGCTCATCATATTAAGGCCACATCACCTAAGCCAAAGTAAGTAGAGGTACCCCCATATTAAGGCCACATCACCTAAGCCAAAGTAAGTAGAGGTACCCCCAAATCCGTGAATTTGTGTCCTCACTTCTGGCAGTTAAACATGAAGTAATCTAGAATTTCTTCACAGATGGAAGTTACTTTGCCTTTTGCCCCAATATCTCTGCAAACACTGTGCTTTTCTTGGGGTTATAAATATATTAATATAAGAATATTTGCAGATGTTCATTTAGAATATGCACAAATATTTTTATTTAAATTCGATCACTCTTTACATCAGCATGGTGCTCCAAAATGTAGCAACATTTTAATAATGAAAAACTGAGTATGCCAGTTACATGGATTACGTTAATAATTATGCAATATTTTTCCAAAAAATTCCCCTCAAAATATTCAATAAGCTCATAGCCAGTTGCTTAATTATTCTCTCCAAGCATAATAGCTTCCTGATAAATGAGAGAACTGTCTTGTGACAAAGCTTATTTCTGTGTACTTTTTAATAAGGAAGGGTTCAGAGTGGTGACTTCTTGATATCCATTCAGGCCTGAGAGATTTTATCTGAGCAATACATTTTCTAACAGTACAAAGGGAGTGGTAAACTATTCAGAAAGGCTGAAGCATCCCATTTCTTCATTACATTATTTTTTTCCAGAAAGAGTTCTCTACAAGACCACAGATGGACATAAAAGTATCCAGACAACTATACTCTTGCTGAAATTCCAGGAGTGTTCATAGACATGCATAAAATTGCTGATCATCATAATAAATATAACAAACTAAAATTCCCCGGACTTGGAGGATTCTGTACAGATGAAATATCTTCTTTATCGTTACAACACAATTCCTTTGTACTTAGCTCTGAAACTTATTTCTGCATAAATGACAGTAAATATTACGCTCTAGTGGATGCTTAACCTTTCCAATAAGTGGCAGTCACTAAAAAACGCCTGTCTTGTGAAGCAGAAACCTACTATTTTGCTGATTTTACCTCTGGTTTTCCAGGAGAAATACGCAGGATGTAAAATTTGATACTGATTTTTTTATCGTATCAAAATAATTGTTAAGTAAAAATAGATCTGGTCTTTGCAACTTTTAGAAATTAGGTTTTTACGTAGGTTATAGACTGGAAACAGATCTTTATGTTCTTGGCCGGAAATTCTATGGGATGGAGGATTTAAGCAAGCTGTGATTCAGAATTCATTGTTTGTCTTACAAAAAAAAAAAAAAAAGGTCAATAATCACCTAAGAGATTCTGATCCAGTAGGTACCTAAGGCTAGGACTTATTGGCTATGTTTTGTGTTTTCAACCTGCTCCGGAAAAAGTAACATATTTAAAAATATATGAACATATGTTATATATTATAAGTACCATATAAATATATGTAGGTATGTTATGAATATTTTTAAATATACATATATAAATATCTATACAAGTAGACTTTATCCCAGAAATGTCTAGTCTGCAAATATGTCCTTTATTTTAACACATAACATTACATGTATTTGGAACTGTCCGTTACAACCTTTTTGATTATTGAACATCTAGAGGCAACTTAAATATCCTCCAGTAGGGAATTTGATTAAATGAATTATAATACAGCCATACAAGAAAATAACATGTAACTAATAGAAACAAAATGTTAGATTTATATTGCTGAAATGAATTAAAGAAAAGCTACTCAACAGATATTGTTAGAATATGGTATATTGAGGTATAATCCAGAAAATTTTAGAAAAATATTATACAGGCAAGGAAAAATTTTTACCTGAAATATTTCTCTATAAGCTACATTTTATTCTTTTCATTTTATTTGCATGTATTACTTTTATAATTTAACAAATAAAGCAAATAAGAAATACACACAGCAATTCTGATACTCAGAGGGTATTGAGAACAATGTGGCCCTTATATGATGTTGGGATATTAGAATAAGTTTTAAATACTAGAGCACTGGTCAATCAATCAACCATGTTACTAAAAGTTTTGCCCAAAGCAAAGAAGTATTCATTTTATACTCAAAAATCATCACAGCTAGGTTCCGTTTTAAATAAACTACATGCTCAATGTAGTCCCCTTTATTAGTAAAAATGAAATGAGGGCCGACCCCATGGCTCACTCAGGAGAGTGCGGCGCTGGGAGCGCAGTGGCGCTGGAGAGCCGAGGCCACGGGTTCGGATCCTATGTAGGGAGAGCCGTTGTGCTCACTGGCTGAGCGCGGTGCAGGCGACACAAAGCCAAGGGTTACGATTCCCTTGCTGGTCACAAAAAAAAAAAAAAAAGAAATGAAGCATGATGAGAAAGGGAACCGTTCCACACCACCCCCTAAGGATGGCATCTTAAGAAGACATGATGAAATACTGACAATGTTAAAATGACTGTGTGATTTCCAACAAAAAATAATCACAAAAAAAGAACATGAAAAAATTCCCTATACTGTGAATCAATAATGATATATCATCATGACCCTGACAGAAAACTCAATTCAAACAGTTGATGGTACTAAATTGAAAATACCCATTTTCCACTCTCGGCAGATCCCCTTTTTATTTGAGTAACTGTTATGTGCTAACCTTGTGATGAAAAGGGCAGGGAGGTGATAGGGCCAACCGTGAGGACTCTAAGCCAGGAGCCTTGGGTCCCATCCTAAAAGACTGAAGGATAAGTGTGGAGCCCACACCTAACCTCTCTGCAGGTCAGCTTCCCTACCATCTGTGAGACGAGAATAACACTTGCCATCCGCCCCACAAAGGGGTTGAAAGGGACTCTGCAAAAGTCCAGGAAAAGTGCTTTGAACTTCTCAGAAGTAAGCTTTTACAGAAGTATAAAGCCTCACATCAAAAGACACTCTCATACCTTTCTAAGACATCAAGGAGCGATTCATGGATAAGATAATATATAGGTCTGACATCGAGCATTCCTTTTCATTAAAATAATTGCCACAGCAATTTCTTTTCTTTCTCACCCGGGCATCACTCATATGCAGCCTTGGCAAATTCCAACACTCCTTCTCAGATCACTGTGAGGGGTCTCTGAGGCTCATTTTTGGCTCATTCTGTTGTGTTATTCAACCTACACGGATAAAATGTGTTACCCCCCATCTCTCTTCAGGCATTGCTAGAAAGTAACCTTCCAGGGAGAGAGAAGTAGAATATGTTTCAGTAGGTTATTTATGATTCCATGTGCTGTAGCCACATTTGATGCAGGACAGAACTAATTTGCTCACACTTATCGTTAACTCCAACCTGTTCTGGAATCGCAGCTGTTTCTCCAGCAATCCAGCCTACATTATTGAGTACCACCCGTGCACCAAGCCCTGTACGGGAATGTGCCATCAGTCCTCTGGAAAACAAAAATTACCTGCTAAATTGTGCTAAAATTGCACAGAAATTCAGCACCTTGAACAGAGAGTCTCAATACTGGACCTATATTAAAATAACCTGAGTTCACCCTAGATATGTTAAATCATAATTTCTGGCTGCTGCTGTTGCTGCTGCACAGAGATGTTTAAGAGTTTCCACACACACATGTTCATAGCAGCACTATTCACAATAGGTGGATGGGTGGACAAATGGTGGGAGATGCATACAATGGAATATTATTCAGACGGAAATGCTACAACATGGATGGACGTCAAAAACCTTATGCTAAGTGAAAGAAAAGAGACACAAAATGTCACAGATTGAGTATTTCCATTTATAGGAAATATTCAGAATAGGTAAATTCATAGAGACAGAATGCAGATTGGTGGTTGCCAGGGGCATAGGAGAGGCTGGAAATGGGGAGCAACTGCTTAATGAGTATGGATTTTCCTTTTGGAATGATGGAAATGTTTTGGAACTAAAAAAAGTGGAAGATACGCAACATTGTAAATGTGCATATGCATGCGTGCATACATAGATGCATACATACACATATACATACAGAGTTTCCCAGAAGTGTTCTAAGCAACCATGCTGAGAATCTTGCTCTGGAGGGTCAAACATGGTTATCATACCAGTACCACATAACTGTACAGTGCTGGCTCCATGCTATGCATTTCCATCCATTTCCAGTTCATTTCTCAAGGCCCTTCTCAGTGTGACTTGTGAATCTCTTATAAGAGTATCTCCTGGAATATTTGCTTGTGACAAATGCATATTCCAGGGCCCCATTGCAGACCTACAGACTCAGAACTTCCCATGGGAGACAGGGCAGGGTTATGCATTCAACCTCATTTCTGTAATTCTTATGCATTAAGTTTTTTTAAAATTTATTTTTTAATTGACAAGTAAAAAATGCATTAAGTTTTAAAACTCTAAGACCCTGTCTTGATCCTTACTCTTCCCTCTTTATCATTTTCTGAGCTTTTCTCATGAAAAGCTCCTCTGTATAGTGCTTTAGTTCACATTATCTCTTTTAATCTTCACCAATGATAGCAATCGTCATTCACGGGAGAGGAAATTAAGGCTGCGAAGAGGAAGATGAGTTGCCCAAGATTATATATTTGAAAAAGAGTAAAACCAGGGACCAAACTGAGGTTTTCGTCAATAACTCTTAAACACTTGGCTCTATATCTCCTCCAGTTATCAGGCCTCTCATTATCCTGAGGTCTCTATCTTCTGATATAGTCCCTGGAATCCTCACACTCTCCACATTGTCATTGTCACCTTCATCCATTCCTGGACTCATCAACAAATGAACCACTATTTTCAATCATCTGGGAGTTTTTTGTGTGTTTTGTTATTTTTTTTTTAAAGATGACTGGTAAGGGGATCTTAACCCTTGACTTGGTGTTGTCAGTACCACGGTCTCCCAAGTGAGCTAACCAGCCATCCTTACACAGGGATCCGAACCCTTGGCCTTGGTGTTATCAGCACCACACTCTCCCAAGTGAGCCATGGGCCGGCCCTGCAATCATCTGTTTTTGAAATTTCCTAGCCTTTCTGACTTCAGGAAAAGTTGACCCTTCACCTTTGCCCCATCACATCTTCTTGAGACCAAGTCAGTCTTGAGTGAGCTCTTCCACAACCTCCCACCTACTGCATTGTGGCTTCTGCCTGCCTCTGCCCGTCTTCCCCACAACTGTGGAGAGAAAGGACGTCCTGCCTCTGACTCCCCCCGCCCTCCCACTTCCTGAGCACCGTCCGTCCCAAGTACACACCCCGTCCTTGGCTCTCTCCCCCTCCACTAGCTCTGATCTCACCTTTGTTTAAATATGCTTAAATTCCACCCCACTTCCAAGCAAAAATACGTGAGCTTGAAAAGAGTATGGCTTCTGTTTTCTGAAACCATCTCTCTTACACCTATCCTCCTTATTTTCAAATTACTACCTTCCTCCTCATCTCCACTCTCCTCTTGACCCCGCTCTTTTCAAAGTTATCAAAATCCATCTTCAGGCCGAATCCATTTCTCAATGCTCAGCTCCCCCTCGACATCTGCTTCACCTGACATTTAATCTTCTTAAATGCTCCCTCCTTCAGCCTTGGGGATGATCAACCATTTTTGTTTTGTTTCATTTTTCTTTTTCATTTTTTTTTTCTTGTACTTTGTCTGTCCTTCAGGAGGTTCATTATACTTTTTGCAGAAGCTCAACCAAGTGAAATGTCTACTTTGTATATTTATTTACTGCACAGACATGTGTTGAGTCATCTACTGCATGCCCAGCACTGGTCAAACACTGTGGTATAAAGATGACATAGACATGGTCACTGATACTGAAGGATTGTAGATTGATTTGAAGAGACATATTGACAAGTAATCACAGTGCTTTATTCATTCATTTATTAATTTAATTAATTTCAACTGAATGCCTACAATATGCCAGGCTCTTTTCTAGGCACTGGAGACACCACAATAAATAAGTCTGTATAAGTCACTGCTCTCATGCATCTTACGTTTCAGTGATAGAAACTACACAGCTAGCTAGATGATATCCAAGAGCAGTAAATACTACCAAGGGGGGAAAAAAGCATAATGAATATGAAATACAGAGTTGTGGCAGTGAGGTATGCTACACTGGGGTCAGAAACTACTTCTCTGTGGAGGTGACATTTGGTCTAAGACCTAAATGATGATTGGAAAAGAGTATTACATGAAGTGGAAGCTGCAAGTGCAAAGGCCCTGTGGTTTGAACAAATGTAGCATGTCAAAAGGGCAGAAAGAAGGCTAGAGGAGCTTTCTGAATGACTAAGTGATAAGTAAGAGAGTTTGAAGAGGTTGTATACCATGCTGATTACAGAATTTGTATTCAAAACTAAATGCAAAGGAAAGCTACTGGGAAGTTTTAGGTAGAAAAATGTGATAAATGCTTTAACAATCATCTCAAAGCTGTGTGGATAACTGATTGCACTTGGGGAACAGTAGAAGCAAAAAGACTAGTTATGAATCCATCTCAGTAGTCCAGACAAGAGACGATGGCTGAAATTGGGGTAGTGGCAGGGGGGATGGTCTGAAATGCTCATAATTTGGTTATAGAAAATGTAATCTACGATACACTAATTTATTTACTTGTTGTTTTCTATTTTAAACACCAGAACTTAAGTTGTCTGAGCATCAGGACTTTGTTTTAGTCATTGCTCTATCCCCCGGTATGTAGGACAATAGCTGACATCCAGTAGGTGCTAAATAAATAGGCATTTGTTGAATAAATGAATAAATAGCTTAGGTGTGGATGCTAATATAAACTCCCAGGTTTTTTGCTTAAGGACTTGGATCGAGAGCGTGCCATCAACTGAGCTGTGAAAGATTAGAAGAAGTTTGTGGGTGGAAATCAAGAATTTTACTTTAGGCATGTTGGATTTGAGATGCCTTCTGGAAAGCAGACACTTTATACAAGGGGCAGATTTTATTTATTTTGTTGATTTTTTTCATTCATTCAAGTTTTGTCTCCCCATTTGGTCTGCAAGCTTGGCAAGAGCAGGGGGTTCCTTTAATTTCTTCAAGTGTACTCCCCAGATCAGCAATATCAGCATAACCTGGAACTTCTTAGAAATGCAAATTCTTGGGTGCTGCAGACCAACTGTATCAGAAACTCTGAGGAAGGGGTCCAGCACTCTGTGTTTTAAGTGGCCATGTTCTGCTGGGGGTTAGTTTGAGAACCACTGGTCCAAAACACTGTTACATATAATCATGTGAAAGAGTTGAACAGCCAGTGAACGGTTTGGGGCAAACTAGCAAAATGTTCTGATTTTTTTCTTGCCTCCCATCAAATCTCCATTTATCATTTGTACTTCTTAGCTGCTTAAATTAGTTTGTCTATAGAATCAAATGTTGTCTATTTTTTAAACAACAAAACTTTCCAAAAATAATTTTAGCCTTTCAAAACACTTTTTTACCTGTCACTTAATTTTAGTTTTGGAGCAGCTATGAGATACTGGGGATGGGAGTTCTAGTCCCATATCACGTATGAACTTATTTAGGCAAAATCCCATTAGGTGATATACTGACAATCACATGATAAGTTTGGGCAGATCTGAGACAAAAATTTTTGGTGATAAATATGAGATGAATAAACATCAACCCTGAGTTTTCCTCATAACACGTTCATACACCTAGCGTATAATAGGTACTCAATAAATATTTACTGACTGAATAAATAATTCCTGAAACAGATGTTGCAGGATCCAAGAATATGCAGACTCACCTTAGCATATAAATATGGAACCCAGAATAATGTATGACCCTGCCTTTTTCTTTAATTGGAGACCCACTTACAAGCTATGCACATACTATCCAGCAACATGGGAATTTTTTGAGGGGAGATATACATTATAATCTGTAGTTAAAATAACCAGTTTCTTATCTTTTTAAGACAATAGTTGATATGGCATTCTGCAACTCTGATGCTTTTATTCTTCTCATACTATCAATCAATTGTGCATTTGAAAGTGCTCCAGAGTTCCTGAATCTTGACCTCTGTTTAGAATTACCTGAGCAATGCAAAAAACTGCTCATGCTGAGATTGCTTCCTGCCAATGTTATCTGTCTCTTTTATTTTAAAACTTAGAACACTTCCCTACTCCTACTGGAATGCTTTTAGACTATCAGACCCATGATAAAAATGAAACATTCCTACATTTGCATAAAGCTGTAAAATTTTCAATGTCCTTTCAAAATACATTGTCTCATTTAACTTAGCTTAGAAAGCCCCAGACACAATCGTGTGTGGTTTTTTTTACCCAAACAGAACATTAAAACCTAGCTACAGTACTGAAACATTAATAATGTCGATAATAATAATGACAGCAAACATTTTTTGAGTGCTCACTGCTCTAACCACTGTGCTGTTTATCATAGACGGTAACATTTAACCACCCTCTGAGGGATGTATTATTGTCATCCTTATTTTATAGTCAAACTAAATATAGCTCAGAGCATTTAAATACCCTTCCACAATATACTCATAGATTGTAGTTAAGCGGGGATTTGAACCCAGGACTGTCAGACTCCAAAACCTGTGGCATTAACCACTTTTCCACTACTGCCTCATTAAAACAATTAGCATCACATCCCTGAGTGCCTGTCAGCAGAGTTGACTCAGGCGCTGAGAAGACTGGCCTATTTCACATGGTCAAATGCAACGGGTCTGTTGTGATGCTACTGGTGCTCTGTTGAGCCACGTGGGTATAAATACATTCTTGATTGGAAAAAGAAAACCAAAAATGCCTCCAATCACCTGGTTTAAAGGTGAGCCACAAACATGTACTTTCCATTATGGTTGTTGGCAATCTTAAATTTTCACACCGTTTAATCCCACCTCTAATCCTTCCCTTTTTCGCTCATCTCTTTTGGTGCCTCTGGCTACTGGTTTTGATGTTGGAGCACTTATTACTGCAAAAAAACACACATTCAGTTCCTATTGCCTATTTTGAGCATGATGGATATAGCAATGAAGAAAAGCAGTCTCTTCTCTAAAGTGCCTTACAGTTGGGTGAGGAAGATTGACATGTAAATAAATAAGGCCTTTGGTCTTTTCATATTTTAGTCTCAGCAGTTTGCAACTTGTCTTAGCTGTCACCCTGACTGTCAGCTGCCTAGGTCTTTTCTGACAAAAAAAAAAAAAAAAGAAAAAACCCTCCTGCTTCAACTTCCATCCAAGGGAACAACGTCTTGATGATTGGACATTTGGCAGAGAGCCCAAGGGTGTGTGTGTGTGTGTGTCTGTGCACATGTGTTCCTGTGTGATAACTACACACGCAAGATTTTTGGAACAGAATTTGAGTATTTCTTATCAGATCTCACTATAAGTGACCAATTTAAAGCTGAAGGTAAATTAAAAAAAAAAAAGACTTAGGGTGATTATCTATAATTTAAATGAATAAGGTGGGATGGCCAGGAATTTAGTTCTGAGAATTTTGACCTTATTTTCAACTGGGGAGAGCCTGCATGGATCACCTTTTGATCTTGGAAAGATTCTCTTGCTTTAAGCAGCTATGACTTGCTGTGCTTTCATAAAAGGTCTATTTCAAACATTCTGGGTACCACTAAATTATGTACCAAAGAATTATGGCCAAAAGCCCCTATCCTAAAACTGTAAAATCAAGGTTCTATTTTTAGTTTTTAGACCATCTGGAGAAGCAAAGGCTTCTCCAAGGGGCCACATGCAGCTGTGGATAAAGTACATATTGTGGATGGCTGCATGTTATAATACCATTCATTTAAGCCAGAGATTTTAGTTGTTACATATTTCATGTTGCTTATTATTTTTGACATGCAATGATGTAGTTTCTGAGATAAGGCGACTGTTGGATGCGGGACTTGAAACGAACCGCAGAATCTTCCAGCTGCCACACCCTCTTCTGAAGTCTTTGGTAGACAGCTCTTATCTACAAGGGTATGTTATTTTGTTGAACCCCAAACTAGTCTTAGAATCCTTCTCAGCACAGTGCTTCAAGTATTCACTGATGATGTATGGGGGTACCTCAAAAAGTATGTAGAAAAATAGAATGAAAAGATTATATGAATCTTTCCATGAACGTTTTGAGGTACCTTCATTTATGAGTGGGCTAATGAAATTGGACCTATTTTTAATTCCAACTATAACTTAAAATATTATTTAAAGAATACTAGTGTACTGTTCAGAATGGTGCTGACTTATACTAGGCCAAGCAAGTCAGCAGTCAGGTTGCCACTACAACCAAGACTACATGCTGCTGCTTCTGTTCAGCTCAACTGCTTTGTAAAGGGAGGTCATTTTATGCAAGGGGATGGTCTTTGATTGTGTTCTCAGCTGTTCTTCTCACATAAACATTTATATCAACAGGTTTCCAATGGCAGAGCTCCTGCCCACCCTCATGATGATTCCAGACTTTAACTGCTAACTTTGGAGTGCAATGTGTCTAACATTGACTGCTCCTATTTTTGCAGGGACTATTCTTTCTATTTCTATATAAGACTTGGTCATAATATCAAACACTAAAGAAAAGAGTCATATAAAAAAGCTTCACTGAATACACTGAAGAAACAGTGACTTTGAATGGAAGCAAACGATCATGCACAAAGAGAGGAAATTGAAATACGACCTGTTGCTGGGAGAAAAAGAAAAGATTTTTCATAAAGTATTCCTTCAAGATGGTGTCTAATATGGATCTGCTTACACATCACATACAGTATTAGAATGGTTTCATTAGTCCCATTTAAGAGCCAGATTACAATAGACAACACAAGGGAATCCCCTGTATTAAAGCCACCATCTTCCACGGAACAAATTGTACTCTTTCGTCATGAACATCACCAAGAATCCTAGGATCAGCACAGCATGGGAAGGTGGGATGATGGTTCTTTGTTGACCTCAGAACTATCCTGATCTGACTTGTCTAACTGGCTTTTATTCTTTCCAGTCTCAATAAATGGCCATCCCATCCTCCCAGTTACTACACCCAGTAACCCAAGTATTGTGTTCAACTTCTTCCATTTTCTTCCCCACACATCCTCTTCATCAGCAAGTCCTATTGTCTTGCTTTTATAATATGTGCTACTGTCATCCACCTTTCCCCATCTTCACTGCTATCACCTCTCAATGAGACTACAAAGCAAACAAACAAACAAGCAAACAAACAAACAAACAAAAACTATAGAATGGTAGCCCTGCTTCCACATGGTGGTTGGAGTGATTTTCCTACAATCTAAATCAGATAGTATCACTCCAAGGCTTGAAACCTTCCAATGGCACCTTATCACAGTCAGAAATAAACAGAAATTCCTTTACGTGGCGGACAAGTTTCTGGACCCTGTGTACTTCCCCAGTCTTGGCTCACAGCATTCCTCCTTTCATACACTATACTCCCAACAGATAGATTCTTTCAACTCCTTAAACACACTGAGCTCTTTCCTATCTCAGTGACTTCCAGCAGACAATTCCTTCTTCCAGGAACCTCTTTCCCTGTTCTTTACAAGGTTGGATCATTCTCATCTTCCAGGTCTTGGTTTGAATGTCATCTCATCTGATACCATTCCCATAGCAGATGCTGTCAGTACTCTGCCCATACCACCTTGGGTCACCCTTTTACCTTTATGAACATAAACTCCTAGTGTGCTTTCACTCCCAAATGCCATCATCTGTGTCTCTTTGTTGGAGGGTGATTTCAGGCTGCCAGAATGCCTTTGACTACACATGGAGAGTAGGTGGTGCCCGTGTATCCCCCTCTATCCCAGAGTATAGCCTTAACCAGGGATGGATGCAGAGTATAAATGCTGCAGCTCCCTCACTTCATGATGGATCTCCCTCTAAACTGTACGTCCCTCACAGCTCCCCTGCAGGATCGAGCCAGTTACCCCAGGGATTCTTACTTGATATTGCATTCTCACTAGCTCTACTTCCCTTCCTGGACCTATTCCCCACTTCCCATCACCTTTTCCTGGCAGCACCTTCTAATAAATCACATTGACACAAAATCACATCTCAGAATCTACTACTGGGAAAGCAAGCTAAGAGACTACCCCAATTTCTACCCAATTATTCTCCATCAATGCCCTGTTGATTTTATTCCAAGCATTTATCAAAAACTGTTATTGTAGACTGAATTGTGTGCTCACTTGTTTATTGCCTACGTCTCCTAGTGTACAGTGAACCAGTTGAGGGCAAGGACTGTATCCTTCCTTTTAACTAGTATACCCACACACCTAGCATAGTGTTTGGCCCAGAGTAGTTGCATAATTAATACTTATTTAATGAATGACCGAATAAATAACAACACTTTTCCTGGTACCCCTGGTCATCGAGACTGAATTACCTGCCCCTTCTCTGGTTTCCATGGTATGCATCAAGTAGCTCCTGATTAGGATTTAGGTTTTCATGGAGCTTGACTCTAACAGTAGCATGCTTTGGTCATGCTGACATGAGTGTTCTGTCCATGTAACAATTCTAGTTTACTCTAAGAGTTTACTATATGCCAGGCATAACTAAGGTAGAGATACAATATTTTGTTAAATCCTAGCAAACAGCTTTTGGCAGGAAGATGCACTATCAAGGTTTTTAGAAGAAAAAACTAAGATTCGGATCTAAAGAATGTGCCCAAGTTCCCCAGACTTGTAAGAGGTGAAGGCTCTCTTTGAATGCAAGTCTAACTACAAAGCCTGTGCCTTTAACTCACCATGCTGTCTCTGTCCTTTGAGAAGTCTGCTTAGCTTGAGTGATCCTCTTGGGGATTAATTAAGTAAAAAAACATGAGTTTCTGGGCCTTCAAAGTAGAGAACCCAATCCTAGAAAGTCATGACTTCTGTGATCATCTTCTCAGCTCTAGCTGGCCTGGACATTCAAGTGCCTCATCAGTTTCTGCTCTTGGCAGAGCCAGTGCTCTACCACAGGCTGGTCTGATTCCATAGTTATAGCCCAGTATCCACCAAGGATAAGGGACGCAGTAAAAAAGAAGGTTTTGCTTTCTGTGCCCGAACGCAGCCATAAAGAGTCTGAGATTAGGGAGAAAGAGTATGGGGGAGTGGGGATTTTAAGAGGAGTTGTTTTGACACTGGCATTCCACAAAAATTTGGGGCTTGTGGCCAAAGGAGACAACAGTCTGGAAGGCATAAAAAGCCAAGGAAATGCTTTAGGGATAACACCAAATTATTAATTTGTTCAACTACTTATATTTATCCAACATCTACATATGCCAAGTATGCACTTGAAACAAAAGAGACAAATGAAAATAAGAATGAGAAAGCGTCCCTACAACAGGAGGGTGGGAGTAGAGATGTTTAGCAGAGTGGTTAAGACGCAATGTGGACCCTGAGAGCTCAGGCTCAGGAGGCCCCCGCTGAATCTGAGTGTGGCTCTGCCTCTTACTTCCTGCCTGTGTCATTTAATCTCTCTATGCCAGATTTCTTCCTGTGTAAAATGAGTATAAAACTGTTACCCTCTCCTCATAAGGTTGTCCTGAAGATTAAATGAGTCATTGTTTGTAAGGTGCTTGGAACAGCCCCTGACACATAATGAGCACCATACATGTTTGTTCACTAATAAAGCAAAGAGACCAGAGCTAGAATAAAATAGACACAAGACAGTATGGGATGCAGAAAAGAAAACAACTCATCTGGTGTGAGGGTCCAAGGGCCAGGAAAGGATCATGGAGATGTAACATTTGAAGTGAGTCTTAAAGGATGACTCGGAATTCTCCAGTGAAAGAAGTAAGGCAAACAAAAAGAGCGAGCGAGAGAGAAGGAACAGCAGGAGAAAAGCAGGGAGATGAGTGTGTTTGCACAGGAGCAGGAGGAGGGGAGGGGTTCGATGCCAAGCAACTGTTTAACAGAAGTCAGGCCAGGAAGCAGAAAAGGGGGGTCTTGACTTTATGTTATCAATGAAGTACCTTTGAGAAAATTTTAAGCAAGAGGAATTTCATGATCAGATTTGCAAGCTACAAAGATCACTCTGACCAATCCTGTCCATGATCTCACAATACAGAGGATGGATTTTGTGGAGGGGAGTGGCCCACTCCCTTGGCTGTAGGATTAAGGCAGGCCATGGTGGCAAAAGCCTTATCTAATGAACTACTTATTATAGGAAAGGAGATTCCTGGGAAGTAACAGCAACCGACAAGCCACTTTTGCTCACAATGGTTAAATTTGTAGTAGCTTATTTTGAGTGAAGGTATAGACCTCGGAGGCAAAGAGATAGAATCATAATGGAAAATGGCTTTCACAATCAGAAGTCAGTGCTCCAAATTAAAAGCCAGTCTTCACCCATTTGACAAGTGGAGGGCAGTTAAATGCACCCTATTTGTTTCAGGCTTCTGAGCCTACAAAATAAAGCACCAATTTATATGTTACCAGGGACACTGAAGAAACAATTATATATCTAAAAGGGCTAAGGAACTTTGTAAAGTGTCTATAAACAAGATAATTTTTAGGAAATTACTTCAGTAAAGCTGTAATAATTGTTACAATTTCTTGAGCACTTGCTCATTTCCAGTGCTAGGAATTTACATATATTACATCTCATTTAGTCCTCACAATAACCCAATAAGGTTAAGTACTATTTGTCCCATTTCACAGATGAGAAATGGAGGTTTAAAAAGATTTAAACACTCGTTTAAAGTCACAGGAGCATCAAATGGTAAAGCAGAGAACCCAGGTCTTTCGCCATGTCACAGAGTCCATCCTGGTCACGTTTGTGGTGTCAGTTCTTGCTGTGTATCTTTTTGAACTCAGGCATTCTTTTTAGGTAAATAAAGATGCAACTTCCCTAAGCATACTGTGGACAGTAAACTGGTTGTTTTTTTCTAGTCCAGTCTATTTTTGTACAAATTGTCCCTTGCTTTTTATATAACAGTGTTTTCAGTGAGGCCCAGGCATCTAACTTAAAATAACAGATTATTACTTAAAAATGCAATGTCAAGAAAACAAACACACACAAAAAATTAGGGCAATTCAGACTAACCATGTGATTAACAGTTCTCTGTTAACAGAAAGGGCTGTAATTCAGTGGTAACAACGTGTACTACCTGGAATTATCCAGGATGGAATTTGAATCTCAGCTCTACTGTTTACTGCTGGTAAGATCTTGGGAGATCACATAGTCTCTCTATGCCTCAGTTTCCTTATCTGTAATATGGAGATGATAGCAGCTATAATACAGGCTATTTGTGAGATTAAATGAGGTGATACAGACCAAGTGCCCGGCTCGGCTATGACCACTGTAGATAGGATGGTATGATGATGGTGAAAATAATGCATATTGGCCCAGGTTTAGTTATATATTTTTCCAAATAGAAATGACTCAAAGATTTTGTATTATTGAATTTGCCTATCTAGGAGAACATTCATAGTGGCAGTCTCCTACTCTTTTACATGTATTTTTAATTGAATTTTTTTTCATTTGAAGAAGGCATTAAGCTGCCTTTTAATTCACTCATGAGGACAATGTTATGGCGTTATGTTTGACTAACCTCAGGACCTGCATAGAAAAGGTGGCTTTAAAAAATCTCTCCTAGAGTTCTTCTTATACTACCTATCCTGTGTACAACATAACAGTCCCACAGCTAAGTTTCATAGCATTGTAAAAGGTCACTTTGAATCATTTGGGCCTTTCATGTATCAATCTTTCTACATTTACATTTTTTCGAATTTCAACATCAGAGTTTTCTTAAACTCAGTGAATAAATATTCAAGTCTCAGTGTGTATTTTGAAATGACTATTTGCATAATAATGTTTTTAGATGAAAATGGAGTCTCTAGCTACACATAAACAAGTTTTATTGATCTTTTAATGGGACCAACTGAAACACAGAGGCCTTTAACATCAAACACAGTGCTCTTGATGTTTATGAATTTTTGTGTCGAGATGCCATTTCCCATTCCAATCTTTTGTTACATTAACACCAACATTACTATGTTTTCTTTTACTAATTGGCTATTGATGTTCTATAAAATTAATTTTGAAGAGAGTGATCACTGGCAGAGTTAGTTCTAAATGAATGAGGCTGGCTTTGTCTTGAGAGAGGCAGAGGAGGACAGGTGGTCATAGCCATGCTCTCTGCTTTGACCAAACGTCAGAAGAACACTTCCTTTACATGTGGCTTTGCAGCCTATGGGATATTTGAGCTAAGAAGCAACTCGTTCACCAATATTTTCTAAACCCCTATTATATGTCAGGCAGTATTTGAGGCTAGGATAAGAATGCACAAGATACAGTAGTCCCTGCCCTCAATGGGTTTACAGTCTGGTTAGGGAGTTTGAATGGGAAACAGGCAATTGAAGTCTAGTGTGCTAAGGGTTATGATAGAGATAGTTTGTGGTACTATGGGATTGGCTCCTTGCTAAGACACCAAGGAGTCACCTATTCCAGTCCTGGTCATGGTCATCACGGAGGACTCTCTGGGCAAAAACCATGACTAAAGCCAACATGTGAAGAATAAAGTTGACCTCAGGAAAAGTGGGATGAGACATGTCTATGAAGCAAGAGGAACAGCATCTGAAAACGCCCTGAGTACAGGTAGAAGCCGTCTTAATTAGAGACTTGTAAGTACTGCAGTGTGGCTGAAAAGCAGCCTGCACAAGATGGTGCATCAAAAGGTTAAACCAGAACAGTAGTGGGGGCCTTGTACACCATGCTGAAGAGGCTGGCTGTGGTTTTATGCAGGAGAGTCATATAATCTATATTTGTATACAGTGAGGAAGAAGACCTAGAAAGCTGCTAAAAAGAAGATGAGAAAGCATCTTAAGAGGTTTCCTTAATGATCTACATGAAATATGATAGAAGGGGCAGGGAATATGTATTGAGTCAAAAGATAATTAGGATATCCAATAGACAGGGTTCAGCAATTAACCGGATATCACAAGTGGGGGCGATGGAGACACCATCGCCTGGCAAACCCAAGGAGTTTGTCTGCAAGTCTTTCACTGACTCCTTCATTCTCACCCTCTTTTTAGAGTATCCTGGGTGAAAATTGCGATTCACATAAACTAAATTAGAAGTTTGCAGGAAGGAACAATGAAATACATGGCTCAAAGGTTGTGGGAGAAAAATGATGTGGGTTGCATGGAAGGGGCTGGGACTCAAGGGGTGAGAGCTCAAATTGGGCACAGCTCCATCAGCTACGCTCGTCCTTTTGGGTATGAGTTAAAAAGAAATAGCTTGAAAAAGATCTTAAACTAAATGCTACTTAGTTCTTCCCTTTTAATCTTAAGATTTTGAGCAAAGCTCATTTAGGGTAATCATATTGAGTGTCTCACTAAATAATTAAATCAGATGTGTTGGCACCTACAGCCATCTGATCTTTGACAAAGGCACCAAGCCTATACACTGGGGAAGAGACTGCCTCTTTAGCAAATGGTGCTGGGAGAACTGGATATCAATGTGCAGGAGAATGAAACTAGACCCATACCTTTCACCATACACTAAAGTCAACTCAAAATGGATTAAAGAATTAAATATACACCCTGAAACAATAAAACTTCTTAAAGAAAACATAGGAGAGACACTTCAGGAAATAGGACTGGACACAGACTTCATGAATATGACCCCAAAAGCACGGGCAACCAAAGGAAAAATAAACAAATGGGATTATATCAAACTAAAAAGCTTCTGCACAGCAAAAGAAACAATTAACAGAGTTAAAAGACAACCAACAGAGTGGGAGAAAATATTTGCAAAATATACATCTGACAAAGGATTAATATGCAGAATATACAAGGAACTCAAACAACTTTACAAGAAAAAAACAAGCAACCCAATTAAAAAATGGGCAAAAGAGCTAAGTAGGCATTTCTCTAAGGAAGATGTACAAATGGTCAACAGACATATGAAAAAATGCTCAACATCACTCAGCATCTGGGAAATGCAAATCAAAACTACACTGAGATACCATCTCACCCCAGTTAGGATGGCTAAAATCCAAAAGACTCTGAACGATAAATGCTGGCGAGGTTGCGGAGAAAAAGGAACTCTCATACATTGTTGGTGGGACTGCAAAATGGTGCAGCCTCTATGGAAAATGGTATGGAGGTTCCTCAAACAATTACAGATAGATCTACCATATGACCCAGCTATCCCACTGTTGGGAATATACCCAGAGGAATGGAAATCATCAAGTCGAAGGTATACCTGTTCCCCAATGTTCATTGTAGCACTCTTTACAATAGCCAAGAGTTGGAACCAGCCCAAATGTCCATCATCGGATGAATGGATACGGAAAATGTGGTACATCTACACAATTGAATACTACTCAGCTATAAAAACGAATGAAATACTGCCATTTGCAACAACATGGATGGACCTAGAGAGAATTATATTAAGTGAAACAAGTCAGGCACAGAAAGAGAAATACCACATGTTCTCACTTAAAATAAGTAAATAATTCACACACACACAACCGGGGTGGGGGGGGGGGGGAAGAAGACATAACAACTACAATTCCTTGAAGTTGATATGACAAGCAAACAGAAAGGAGTGGGGTGGGAGGGGGGAGAGGGAGGAGGGAGGGAGGTTTTGGTAATGGGCCACAATAATCAACCACATTGTATATCGACAAAATAAAATTAAGAAAAAAAATAAAAATAAAAATAAAAGGATGAAAAAAATAAAAAAATAAAAAAAAATAAATAAATCAGATGTGTCGGATGGGAGTATGGGTAGGGAGCTTTTCATACTTCAGTTATATGGTTTAACCACTAGAAGTACCATAGGCTCAAAGACTTTCCAAGTTCTGAGTGATCTTAAACACTATCTATGGCAGTGGTTCTTAGCCTCTTCTAGTCACAGACTCTGTGGATGAAATTAACACTTAACAGTGAAATCCAAGATGTCAAATATGTGAAAGAGGAAAGTGGAGCTGCTTTGGTTGAAGAAGTCCTGAGCCATTGGCTGGGCTCACCCTCACCTCCCCAAGGAACAGCATTTCTGCAGAGCACACCAGTGTTGCTGATGTGCACACCTGTACTCAGGCCTAGGAGGTTTCTGTTTGCTGCGAGGTAGGTACCAACTCAAAAGTGTTCAGATGACAGGGCTCCTAGAAGCCATGCTACTGATGGTAAAACAGTTTAAAATATTCCTAGATTTAATTATATCAGATGGACCAAAGCCAGTTTAAACTGCAGAAAATAAGAGCATTACACACTTAATAATCACCTGCATACATATGTATGAAGAAATCCAAAGCCAGAAAAATGGAATCTGCCACTCTTTCTTGATTTCTCCATACATAGATGTTTACTATTTGCTCATTCAATTTATCTTCCTTCAGCACTTGCCAGGACACACCAATAATTCAATGATAGATTATAGCAGAAAATTTAAAATTAGAAGAGCTCTATCCACATAGTTTTTTTTTCTGCAAAATGGGAAATGGCTGCATTATTGAATTTGGGGTGGAGAGAAGGATGTTGCTCCAGCTTGAAGTACTGGTACTTCCCAAGAACATGGCTTGAGAACCAGTGTTTTCATCTAGTCATCTGACTTTAATATATGAAATAAGAGGCACAGAGGAGGTCTTTCTATGTGGTCATTATCCAAAACAAAAATTTATTTATCTTTTTTTTGTTTGTTCTTCTGCAGCACTGGCAGACTCGTTATGTTTAGAGATTTTCCAAGGTAAGATGAAGACAATCAGGTAGGAAAGAATTATTTTTTGTTTCTAAGTACGGAGCTTGCAGTCTAGATAAAGCAATATTGTTGGTAGTCATTCAAAAGAACTGACTCATGCTTTGAGACCTAAAATGTTAGGCTGGGCAGTGGTATTACTCATGCAACCTGTGTTCATCTGCATTATTAACATGTGTTATTTATAATTCTCAGGGTGCCAGTCCTTATAAATAGTTCTTGGAAGCAATCTTACTAACATTGTCCAAAGGACTGATGGAAGCAAAAGGAGAGGTCTCCAGGCAGTCTCCAGGGGACTGCCTGTCATGGGAGGGGAAGGGAAGGTATAAAAAGGTGGGAGTGGTCTTGGCTTCATAGTCACTGCCATGTACTTTTGAGAAACATCTCCAGAAACTTTAGATCAATGAGAGAAATAAAATATTTCCATAAATAAAGCAGTAGGTGGCTGCTTAGAGACTCATGATAAAAGGAAATGGGTCAGAAACTACTGGTGAAAACAGGAAATGAAAAGAATTATCAAGTGGTTCAGCTATAATTCCTCTAAAATGGGAAAGCAAATTATTTGAAGTCCAAAAAAGCAGTTAGGATAGGGCAAGGAAGAGAAGTAAAGCCATTAGAAACACTCACAAAGTGTTTATGCTCTTTTTCCATCCGCACCCCATACTTTTTACTCATTTCACTATATTTTTAAAGAATCATGATTACCTAGAAACTGTAGAATATGGAGAATGCCTTCTTAGTCGAATAACATTATTATTTGGTCAAATAGCATTATTATTATTATAATAGCAAATTGTGTTACTAGCAATTTGTCTTGCACATTTACACAGTGGTCAGACATACGGACTCGAAGCTAGACTGCTGGGTTCTATTCCCAGCCAGGTATTTTTTGGACTTTTTTTCTGAACCTCTCTGCCTTTGTTCCATCATCTGTAATTCGGGATAACAGTAGTACCCACTCCACAGAGCTGTTGGGAAAAGTAAATAAATTATTATATGAAAAGCTCTGAGAATAGTCCCTGGCATATTATAAATGCTATATTCGAGTTGGCTATTATTATTGATCACGTATAAAAACAACACTAAAATATGTTAATGGTTAATGTTTATTGAGTGATTATTGTGAGTCAGATATTTTGCTGAGCATTTTGTATGTAAATATATCCTTGGATCTTCATGGCAACCAATTAGAAAAAATTATTATTATCTCCAATTTTACAGAAGAGGAAGTTAAGCAAGAAAACTCAGGCCTAGAATTCTTTATCACCATCCTTTTCCCCCTCTTAAATATGAAGTTCAAATTCCCTTTCCAGTCATTTCACATAGTTTAGTTCATCATGTAGCTCAATTAATGCAATGAATACACTTTATAAAAAGGTCTAAGACAAGGAAAGAAGAATTAAGACAGGTTACTCTTATTTAATTCAGCTCAACGATTCACACCTTCATTAGCCATGACAACATTTGCACTGTATTTCATTTTAATGCCATTATTTTACTTGGTGACTAGTACCTATAAATATTTTATACGGACTCTTTGTGCAATTAGGATAATAAAAGGTATATGTGCTAATGGAATTCTCCTCTGACTTTTCTTTTAGAATCAATTGTCAATTGTCCACAGCACAGTTATTGTAAGACTAAACAAACTTTCTTTCCATATTTTCCTAACAGCATCACCTTTGTTTAGATGAAGCATTCTAGTAGTAATAGACTTATTCATAATATGGATAGATAACTGTGCCTCATTTCATTGTGTTATTGCAAAGGACCATACAGACAGATTCTTAAGGTCCCACTTTGTTGACAATATAGTTGCCACTATTTATTGTTATTCTTAATTATTACCAATAGCACGTTAAAAGTTGACAAGGAATTGAATGAACATTTTCTTTCTTAATCCGAGCTCTTCTTAGATGCACAAAATCCCCTGACTCCATCAATATGTCTTCCCCACTACACTCCAAGTATCTGCCTAATCGGTCCATTTATAGATATCTAGATCAGTTTTTTTCCTAATTGTGGATTGTTCTAACACACAATTAGTATGTTGGGAGGAGGTAGCATGGAGCAATCGACAGATTGCTGTTGAATTACCTCCCACAGAAAGTCCGACTTCCTTCCTGTATTGCCCTATCTCAGTGAAAGTCATTTTCGTTCAACTAAGCACTCAAGCCAGGAATCGGAGAGTCACCTTTTAACAGTGAGAGTGAGAAATGATGCCTAGTGGAGGAGGGGGGAGAGAGTGGCTTGACTCCCCCTATAATCTCCATCATCATAATCTTACCATATTATGGTACATTCATAATTGACATTTCCTCAATATTATGCTTAATGCCATTCTAATGGACTTAAGACAATGTAACATCCATTTCCTTTCAAATTGTAGAGCTCCTAAGCTTCACTTACACTAAAATCTGAAGCTGCTGCCTATCCTCCAACTTTTTCACTTAGTATACCCAAACCCCATAGGGAGTTTATCACTTGTTTCTATATACTGCAGCTAGGCCTTGTAAACACTCCTACCACTGCACTTTTCATACTGCATGTATGTGTGGGGTGTGTGTGTGTGTGTGTGTGTGTGTGTGTGTATACGGTGTGTGTTCAGCAGACTGGCACTCTTAAAGGGCAAGGTCTTATTCATATCTGAATCCCAAGTACATAGCACAATTCCTGGTATACAGTAAGTGCAGGAAGTGCTCAACCAGTTTTTGCAGAGTAAACAGATGATGGGTAAAAGAGTGAGCAGACCAAGGTCTGGCATTCAGGTCTCATATGATCTTAGAGAAATCACCTAACTTCTCACTTCTTAAGTTTACTCTTTCATTAAAAATAAACATTTTAAAAACTCATGATGCATGTCCTATGAAACAGATATTCATGTGAACATCAAACTGGATTGTACTTGTAAAAATTGTACTATATGCTGGCTGTGAAGCACCATGCCATTGTAGACCAAATCAAAGAAAAACAAGGAGGAGAAAATTACCCTTGAAAACTTTTCAGGATGTGTACTTTTTGAAACCATTTCTCATGTAACAATCAACAATTTAAGAAAAAGCTTTAGGAATCTAATCACAAAGAGAAGAATCTTTATTTCTCCCTTTGGGATATGACATTTAACAAATTAATTTAGAATCCTTTAAAACCAACAGAGCTAAGAGGAAACTGAGAACACTTGCACTAATCACTTCCAACTTTGGTGTAGAAGGTCATATATCTAAAAGGATACAGTATTACAATGGAAAAATTCAATTACTAAGAACTCCTAATGGGCTTTTCTTAAAATAGCACAGAACTGTAATGTCTTCCATTCAATGAAAATAATCATATTTCCCCAAATACTGTGAATGATTTGGTAAATACATCTATTTTCTCTAACATAAATTCCCCACATCTGCACAGCTCAGAAACACCAAATCTGAATATTCAAACATTTCAGCAAGAGTTTTAAATCTGTCGATACCATCAAGCTTAGACATCTGTTTCTGTACTTGGATGTCCCATTTTTGTATGAAATCTAGTGAAGAGGCCCTCTCTTAAATCTTGCTTCAAAATCACTATTGAAGTTTGTTAATTTGATTTTTCTGTTCTTTTAACAAGTGGACCTTTTAGGAACTTTAAAAAAGATTAAATGTGACAGTCTGGATCCATAGAATGTTAAAATTTAAAAGAAATTGATCTTCTAATCCCACTGTATGCAAACCTGGGTCAATCACTGAGATCTAGTTAGTCTGGGCCCTGGTTTTAATATTCAGAGCTTGTGGGTCTACAGTGAAGCTCAGGAATAGGCATGTTTAATAGGGGCACTTATTGATTCTGATATGCTGATTCATGGATCTGCATATGTGTTTATGGATTTCTAATTCAAACTTTTCACTGTATAGATAAAAATACTGAGATTCTCAGAAGGAAAATAATTTTCCCAAGACCCCCTAGACTCTGATAACTGGCTTATGGCAAAGCTATGATCAGAACACAGATCTCCTGATTTCAAGTACTCCTTTATACTACGGGACATCCTAGAAGATCATATACCTGGGCATTGGTATTCAATACACCCTAATTTAAGCCCACACTAAATACTACTGCCCACATGATATTGCAGGGATTAACAGATCTGTAAAACAGGAAACTTAACCTCGAGGAACTCAGCCCAGTGTAGCAGAGGGAACAAACGGGCACTCAAATCTTGCAAGTTTCATACTTATGCAAGTCCCATTTATTAATCCTTACTCCAGACCAGGTTTAAATGAAACAGAGGATTTCATGCAATCCTCCCCACAGTCATATGAGAAAGCCTGGTTGAAAGTTATCATTGTGCGTCTAAGAGGGGCTCTGAGCAAATAACTCCAGCACAACCTGACAAATAGTGTATGGCTAAGAACAGGATTCAAATTCAGTTCTCCTGTGGATAATTTCACCATCCACCTTGTCCTTTCCCACCTGTTGGTAAACAAGATATTACAGAGCTTGGCATTTTTCATGAAGTTTGGAGAATTCTGGGTGCTTAGATACTTCATGCACAGAGGAGCAAGCAAAGCTTTACTACTATAGACCTTCCTCCAAGAAATGTGCCATTATATTCTATCCAATTGGATAACAAAATATCCCAGGAAAATAGTAATTACATAGTAATTACTCTTAATAGCACACAGTCACCCCCCCTCCCCACCATTATCCTCAGTGCCTGTGAATGTGACCTTATTTGGAAATAGGGTCTTGCAGATCATTAAATTAGCATGCAGTTCCAACCTTTCTAACCACTTGATTTCAGATTTCTAGCTTCCAGAACTGTGAAATAATAAATTTCTGTTATGTAAGCCCCCCAGTTTGCAGTACTTTGTTACAGCAGACCAAGAATACTAAGTGCCTGAGGGAAGACAATCACCACTGCAAATCTTGATTACAGCTGATAATCACTTACATTAACCTTCTTTGTGTATAGTTGCTTAATTCCTTATTGACTCAACTAATTGCAATATTTATGTTATCCACAATTTTTTTAAAAATAGCTAACTTTCATCAAATGCTTACTGACCAAAGACACTTTATTCATGAGGGCTCATTTAATTCTCATACCAATCCTATGGTCAGATGTTACTATTATCACAATTCTACACATGTGAAAACTAAAGCATAGGAATATTAAGCAATGTGACTAAAGTGGTGGAGCTAGGGAGTAGCACAGCTGGAGTTGCAGGTGATGTCAGAGCCTGTGCCCTCAGATACCCTATGACACTGCTTTGGTAGAAGCTAAATCAGTACATTCTTGTATTTCCCTAACTTTAATTCTTTTTTTTTGACCGGTAAGGGGATCGCAACCCTTCTCACGGTGTGGTCCGCACCACGCTCAGCCAGTGAGCGCACCTGCCATCCCTATATAGGATCCAAACCCATGGCCTCGACACTACCAGCACCGCACTCTCCCAAGTGAGCCACGGGGCCGGCCCCCTAACTTTAATTCTAATAGACCTCAAACAAAAGGCAATAAGAATGTTAAAGTTTCCTTTCTTTAAATAAAACCAAATGGTTTCTAGTGATCAACATTTTTTTCCTTCCTCTGTTTCCTTCCTTCTTTTCTTGTTTCTTCCTTTCTTTTTAAATGTCCAATGTAAAAAAAAATGCAGATTATCATGTTACACAACAAAAAACTTAGGCATAAACTATGTAAATAATGATACCATATTTTGATGTGTTAATTCAAATACTTATTGCATACCTATTCTTTGCCAGGAGTAGGTGATACATTTACAGTGATGAGTATTTCAGCTACCATACTTAAGAAGATTACAGGGTAGTTATAGCATAGTTTACAAACTCTAAGGAGAGCTGGGGAGTCCTACCCAGAAAAAAATGTTCCCTAAACTTGCTATTAGAGCAGGGACATGAATATATTCATGTCTTTAAGTCAGACTTTACATCATTTGATTCTCAGATGATAATAGTGTAGAGAAGTGCATTGGGTTTGCTCTTTAACTTGACTTTGGATAATGTGTTTTACCTGTTTTGTTTTATGTTGCAAACACTGCTGGTCTTCCTATTCAATACCCATCCTCCATTCTCTCTTTTTTCATAATAGAAACCTAATTTTATTTGGGATGACAGTGGCCCATCTATAAACCTCAACTTTCCAGACTCCCTTGCAACTAGAAATGGTTTTATGATATAGTTTTGACCAATGAGATGTAAGCAGAAGTCTGCCAGGAAGCTATGGGAATGTTTGTGTACTCATTCATTCATTTATTCATTTTAAAATAGGTGATAGTCTCTCCTCCATTATTTCTTCATCTTTATTATTTCTTCTCTCTGAAACATAGACATGAGGTTGGAGTTGCAGCAACCATGTTGAGACTACAGGTGACAGATGTGACAAAAGCCATATGCTAAACATGGTGGAGGGAAAAGATAAAACTTGACCAAGACTTCAGCCTTTTTATTGAGTGAGATTTAAAAAAAAAAAAAGTCTCATATGCTTAAGCAACTAAAGTAAGATTTCTTTGTTCATACAACCTGATTAAATTTCCAACTGATAAACTATAGGATATCAGCTGTAGCCCCTGAGAAAAGATCCACAAATAGAAACTTTTCAGCATCTTCTGGTGAAATAGCTGGATTTTCAACTTATCAGCCTTCAGTGAAAGTCACTAATAAACAAGGTCTGCTCAGTCACACAGTTGATGTAATCAGCATATTATTATCTCTCTGAAATATTCATAGACAGTCCAGGATGGAAAAGCAGAGACCAAAACAAATAATAAAAGGAATTCAGAGGAAACATATTCAGTACAGAGAGCAAAAGGAAAAAAAAAAAAAAAACTTTAAATATATTTGATACTTTAGGATAAAATTTTTAAAGGGGCACAAAAATGAAATGAGAACAAATAGTCATTGTAAAAGAGAAAAATAGAATAATAAAGCATTCTGGGAAATTAAAATGTTAACAGACATAAAAAGGTATTCATTAAAGAAGAGAGAATAAATTTGAGAGAATCTCACAATCTCACATTTAAAAAAAAACATGAAAAAAACAAAGGCTGGAAAATAGGAGATGAATTAGAAAATTACAAGATCAAATGAGGAGACCCAATATCTGACTAATAGAAGTTGCAGAAAAATCCATCAGAATCAAAGGAGGAGAAACACATTTGAAAGAAATAAAGCAAAAGGATTCCCCAGAATTGAAGCCTTAGGCTTTCATATTGGAAGAGCCTACCGAAGGCACAAAACAATGAATGGAAAGAAACCCATACTGAGGCACATTGTTCAGAATCTCTGGGTAGCAGGATAAAGACAAAACGCTAAACAGCTTCCGGGGCGGGGGCGGGGGACACACTAAATTAAAATAATGACTTTGGACTTTTAAATAAGATACTGGAATACTGAAAAAAGTAAAATCTTGAGGAAAACTGTTCTCCTAGAACTCCAGTACAAATTGTAGGTTTTGTGTGATGGCAACTTTAAAAAAAAAAAAAAAAACGAGAATGAAAAACTTTGTAAAAAATGAACTCTTTCTTTCTTAAGAGATCATAGAAGACATACTTCACTAACTGGAAGGAACAGCAAATTAGAGGAGGACATGGGGTACAAGCCAATGGAGAGGCAAAGAAGATTCCAGGCAAAGGGGATTCTAAGTGAGTTCCAAAAGGAGGCTTATGCAGCACACCTGGAAAACAACAGCTGCCGACTGGAAGAAAAAGAGAGGATTAAGGAGGGATTTCCCAAGAGGAGAAAATGGGTTTAAGGGATTTTAGATTGTTTCTGTCTGAACTGAAAGGAGATTTGCAGTTTGAGACTGAGATTGAGAAATTGTACATACATAGAAAATAAAACAAATGAAAACAAAACAAAAATAATATGATTAACTTCATTATTGAGTTCAGGAAAAATAAGAAAGTGAATGCAATCGTTGCATGCTATCTAGAAGAACTTTGAACAACATTATATGATTATAATAACATAAGCCCCTGAATGCTGTGTGAAAACACTGGGAGATCGGGGCAGGGGGAGAAGTTAAATATAGAGAAAGGGGCGTTTTTACAAGGAGCAATCTTCATTTTCCAAACCAGAAAGACAGGTAATATCTGAAATTGAAAAGTGAAGAAATATGAGTAAGAACAGTATTATCAAAGTTTAAGAGAGAAGCAACCAAAAGTTTCAAAGAAGTTGCATCTGGGGCAGAATTCAGAGGTGGGTAGAATGTCACAAGTGGCTGCTTTTTTGGTTTTTCATCTTATTTGTGTATTTTTCTGTAATGGGGAAGGGTCACGAGTTTAAAGGTATGATTTTATTTTTTTTTTAAAGTTCATGTACTACTTTAATGAAAGTGAATATTAAATAAAAATAATCCACCTTGAATTTACGTTTTGAAAATTGATTCTTTGGTACTGGACTACTGTTTCACCATCCAGAACTTTAAAAACGTCACACATATTGTTAGTTCTTTCTAGTTTTTTACTAGTGTGGATGTGTAGAGCATATATTCTACATCTTTATCAAGTAACCCCTCTGTTACTTTAAGCTAGGTCTTTATTACATTCTTGGTTCTGCAACATTCATTTATTCACTTGTTCAGTCATTTATTCTTCAAATATTTATTCAGCCAGCTACCAGTCTAGGCACTGGGGATATACCAGTGGACATAATAGACAGACCTCTCTGCTGATATCAAGTTTGTATTTTGGATGAGTCTGGATAGAAGATCCTTGGCCAAGTCATGTAACCTACTTGAGCCTGGGAGTTCTCATCTGTAATATGAGCATGATGTTTTCCACCTATTATTTCAAAATTTAACTATGAGGACCGGACCAGATTAAAATTGTTTTTCATGTTAGACAGAACATCTCACAGAGTAGCACTCTACTATTCAAAGAGTTAATTTACAATCATTTGTAGGACTTGCAAACTGAACTGTTAAGAATGAGGCCATCAATATCAGAAAATGACTGCCACATTCCTACTGAGCGCTAAAGGGCAGATTGCTGAATTCTGTGTCTAGTCACTCTGTGTAAATATCGCAGGGCTTTTTGACATTGCATTAGCAGAATATACAGTCCACATCCATTCCATTCTTTTCTATGCCTATGCAAAAAATTTTAAAAAATCAAATGAAACTATTCAAAATCAAAGTGCACTCAACTAAGTATGATGCAAAGAATGATCCTGCTAGACACAGCAGCTATATAATGCACTCCATTCCCTGCCCATCGGCTTGGATACAGAGACCATTCTGTAAATCTGCAAAGACAAGCCTTTTTTGTATTTATTGGAAGGTCAAGAGTTTGGGGAGTGTGGAAGTATCAGGCAGACAGGTATATGGTATCATTTATTTACTAAGCGATATGTTGGATACAGGAACATACCAGACACAAAA
This sequence comes from Cynocephalus volans, assembly GCF_027409185.1. Lineage (NCBI taxonomy): Eukaryota > Metazoa > Chordata > Mammalia > Dermoptera > Cynocephalidae > Cynocephalus > Cynocephalus volans. The sequence goes on from NC_084468.1 coordinate 18,404,298, forward strand.
CAAGCACCTGTTACCTCTACCACCCTGGTTTACACCACCATCCCTTCTCAGTAACAGAAAATGCCTCCAACCTGATTTTCCTGCTTCGCCTTGTCCCTTTCCACATGAACAAATATCACAACACTTCTCTACCCCAAACTTCCAAAAGGCTAAATTACCTGCAATAACCTACAAAAAGTATTTGTTGAATGAAAGAATCAATCAGTCTATCAATCACCAGTGAGACTTGGGTCACTCAATCCTTGCAAAGTGGTGGGTGTTAAATTGATATAAAAAGCAATCAGAACATTGGAAAACAATCTACTACTTGCATCCAGGACATGTGGTGTGCATAAGAACTCCTTGGGACATTAAGAGGAGGTGTTTATGTGTGCCATAGGGGTTTGGGTTCCGCATATAGCAGAGACGTAAGTGTGAGTTGGGGACATGAATGTCCTGGTCATTATGTTGTTATCTAGCTAAACCCAAGAGAGAAAACACAACACACATGCTTGTAGCTCCCACGTCCATAGCTATCATCTCCTTGATTCTATAAGATACATTTTATGCTCTCTATAATGGCTTAAACTATGTTTTAACATGAGCCAGTTAACACAAGCAGATGCAGTAACACTGCACCGATGTAGACAGACATATAGGAGACACCCATGGGACTGAACTAAAATCTGACTTGATATGTCAAATTTTGAGCAGTGACAGGCCATTAGTGAAGGTGGGAGATAAGTTTGAGTTCAAATAAACTCTGTTATCTGGAGTCCAATAAATTGCAATCTGACTCAGTGGTATTTTGCACATATAACATCGAAAACTGAAATTCTCAGTAGTCTTTGAGATCCTGAATTCACATGTGATTCAACAAAGAGAGATTAAATTATGCACAGCATCACCAGAGTGTTAGGTTTATTTTATTGGATTCTAATTATTTGAGAATTGATAATCTGTGTACAAATGGCAACTTTCCCTTGATGTGAATATTGGATTAAGTTAAACACCCTGGCGTTGCCAACTGCATTGATTGCGCCTAATGAGATGGAGCTGTGGAAATAGCCATGGGCCTTTCATCACAGGCTGCAATCTTTCTGCAGATTCCTTGGCAAAGAAAAAAGAGACAAAATGCTATTAGAGAGTTGTTTTCAAGCCATGCCCCTTTCACTGGCAAACCTTCAATTCTAGAACATTGCATATTGTTTGCTTGGCTAACTTCTAGAATAGATTGGTTAATTCTAGGCAACAGAATGTGATTATCTAAAAGACATGAAACAATTTAAAATATATATATATTTTTATATCAGGGAAGTTCTCATAAGTAAAAGACATTCTCAGTTTAAGTAAAGATTAGAGCTGTGATCCCAAATTTTAGTTATTTAAATACCCACCTTTAATAGCTCTGCCAAATCTCTATTTTGCTTATACTATTGTTGTTTTTTCTTATTTCATTTAATTTAAAATTAAATATATTACTTTTAAAGGAAATATCATATAACCACCAAATGGGTATCATTTACCATAAAGAGGTATCTACAAGTATAAATACAATGAACTAACCTTGTTTCCAGATTTTAGTTCTGAGCTCAGGACTATGATCTCTGCAAATATACAAGTACTTGTGGTGTGTTAAAGACTGGCACCAAAAGGAAACTGTCTCATCTCTATAATCAAAGAATTGAATTAGGATTAGAAAGGGTATAAATACCGTGCTATGTATACAATGTTAGTAATGATTGTCTACATATCACCTAAACCCATTGTGATACTTTCTTCAAACTTTGGGAAACCAAGATTTAGAGAAATGATTTTCATTTTTCATTAAACTGCAACCTACTGTTCACACATTGGGACAACAAACGTGCATGCACATGTGCGCATGCACACACACACACACACACACACACACACACCCTTAAAACAAAAGTTTTATGAAACAATACTTACCTTAACAATATGTGATACATTCTTAAAATGTTTCTATTTCATTAAAAAGTGCTAATCAGGACCCAGGAAACAATTTCCTAAACTAATAATGGCATATGACCAAAATTTGTAAAACACTAGCTTGGAGATCATGATGGACTGGTTTCATCCCAGTTTTAATATTTCAGATGTTAACATAAGGCAACTCACTCTATCAGAAGTATGAATTACAGATTTGATGAGAAATCAAAGAGCTACATTAATTTATCTTTTAATTTTTACTTTACTGTTGTAAGAATACATATCATGAGACCTACCTTCTTAACAAATTTTTAAATGTATAATAATTGTGGACTGTAGGTTCAGGGTGGTACAGCAGATCTCTAGAGCTTATTCATCTGGCTTAACTGAAACTTCATTTCTGTTGATTAGGAACTCCCCATTTTTCTCACCCCAGCCCCTGGTAACCATCATTCTGCTTTTTTATTCTGTGAGTTTGACAATTTTAAATACTTCATATATGTAGAACCATACAGTAATTTGTCTTTCTGTGACCAACTTATTTTACTTAGCACAATTTCCTCAAAGTTTATCCATGCTGTCATATAGTGCAAAATTTTCTTCTTTTTTAAGGCTGCATAGTATTCCATTGTGCTATATTAATTTTAGAAATATTTGTGTTAAGCTATATATATACACACACTCTCTCTCTCTCTCTCTATATATATATATATACACATACATACATATATATATATATATGCTTAATATAATTTCTATCCTGGCTTTCAAGGCAGACTGGCATGTTTCAGTTTTATATGCACTGCCCAAATTGTGTCTACAGAACATTAGAGTCGTGAAATAATGATGTTAATAAAAACTGATTTCATGGCTAATTTGTGTGTGCATGTGTGTGTGTGTGCATGTGTATGTTTGTGTAAAGTACTGGATTAAACAAAATTTAGTTAAGCTTTTAAATATAAATTTTTTTAATTGATATCTTTTCTGCAAGACTTCTCAGAATCATCAAAATGCTAATGAGTGTTGTTATTTTCCCAGAGGAGCATATGTCATCCAGGGTTTCACAAAATGTTTTGAGTATGAAATAGTTTCTAGGTAGAACATATTGGAAGATATATATTTCTCTCAACATACATTGGCAAATAGTGCTGCTGTTTTTGTTGTTTTTCATATCCCTCCATGCCACTCCCACGCTCTCTGCTTCTGCTAAATGACTTAAGCCACTGTTTCTTGAACAAAACACAAATTTTTTATCTCTATTCTTTACTCACAGCATTCCACTCACCACTAGCTCATTTTTAGTTGTTAAAAGACATTTCTCTTCTACACAAACACTTGCACACAAAATAGCCAAAACGTGAGAATAACCCAATTTCTTATTAACTGGTAAATGATTAAACAAGATGTGGCAAATCCATACAATGGAATATTATTTAGCCATTAAAAAAACCTGAATTACTCATATATGTTACAACATGGATGGATCACAAATGCTAAGTTAAAAAAAAAACAGACACAAAAGGCCACAAATTATTTAAATGTCTATGTATAAAGTGTTCATAAAAGGAAAATCTATAAGGACAGAAAGTAGATTAGTGGTTGACTAGGGCTGTGGGTAAAAGGGAAAATTAACTATAAATGGATAAGTGAGATTTTATTAGAGTGATGGAAATGTTCTAGGACTAGATGGATATCATGGTTGTACAACTTAGTAAATTTAATGAAATTCACTGAGTGGCACATTTAAAGTGGGTGTATTTTGTGGAATATGAATTATTCCTTAGTAAAATTATATAAAATTCCAGCCAGCCAACCAACCATCTATCCATTCACCCATTCTTCTCCCTTTAAGATTTTTTCTCTCATGCCTCAGTCTGAAGGTGACCTTTCCTTGTCTCTCTAATTTTTATACATCTTGAACCCTTTTCATTTGCCTTCATACCCTTGTTTGTATGACATTCATTTGAGTATTTGTCTAATAGCTTTACTAGACTGCAGGTTTTGGCAAATGTAAACTAGTCTGGACTAATCCATGTAAAAATAAATATTTATTGAATCTATGTATATGAAGCAAATTCTACTTACTGAAGTTTAACTGTAATAAAAGCAAGTAAAAATGCCCATTAGCAGGTATTCTCAAATTGCTTTGAAATCTGTAATTTATCTTTTGTTATTTAACTTTTAAAAATGGTTTAATGCTTCAACATATCAGCCACTAATTCACAAAATAATAACAACAACAAAAGGCAGCAACATTAGGAAAAACCACCTCTACTGAACATTTCATTGGGCTGGCCATTGTGCTGGGTGCTTCTCATTTTGTGCATATTACTCCAGAAAAAGAAATTGAGGCAGTGAAGTGAGGTCAATTGTCTTAAGCCTAAGTCAGGTGCCCTGGATGTAGAACCTGGGGCAGAATGATATGGCATGTGGAGGGAGTGCTCTCAAGCAATAGTAGCAATGAGATGCTGGAAGGTACAAAAGAAAGGGGAAGGCACTATGAAGTTTTAGGAAAAGTCTTGCTTTAGATTGATCCTTGGGGAACTATAAAGCAAACGTATTTCACAGGGCCTAGTTTCCAAAGCCCTATAGTTTCAGGTTAAATGTAACCTTTTAAAATTACACATAGAAATGTTAACCTTGCAAAAGACAGAAAACTTTCCTCAGGCTAAAATCTCTGTAACACAGCAAAAACTGTGGCTCAAGGACAGATGTCCTTGGTGCAGGTTAACCTACTGATTAATATGTTAAGAAAGATGCTTTATTGTTATGTAAAAATACTGAGGAAACTGCTATGGGAGAGGACAGTATTTGCTAAGAGCAGGCTTTTGTTGGTAGATCGACTTAACCTTTTGCAAATTGCATTATGGAATGTCACTTTGTTATTTCACTGATGTTACCAGCTTCTATTGTTAAACTATACTTATTAAATACTTAGCCATAACCCTACCTATGTTCCTTTTCTGTAACTTCCTGGTCTGGAGAATAAATACTGAGAAAGAACCCGAGTTCGGTGTTAATTTCCCAAAGGAGGAATGCCTCTCTCTTGAGGGTTCTAGGAAGTTAACCCCTTAGGGGTGTCTCACTGCTCAGAGGAAATGGGCTTTGAGTAATCCTTTGCATCTCCATCAACCAGGGGAGAAAGATGACAAATCTGTGTGAGGCAAAGCAACAAATGGTGCCCCATGTGAGGCGTTCTTGTTCCACAGATTGGAGACCAACCTGCCAAGCCTTGGAAAGGAAAGGAAAAGGACATCCACTACTCATCCCGACAAAAGAGAGGTACCAGTAAAGGAGATTCACCCCAGTAAAGGGGTTCACAGGCAGTTCTCAGTTAGAGGTCCATGCCTGTGGCAGGTCAAGTTAGGTCTTTTCAACCCCAACAGTATTTTTCCCTTCTTTTTACTTTTAAAATATGGATAATTCATTAACAAAAGGGGAGACTGAATATACATTACAACTCCAATGTCTCCTTAAGGCAGCTGGCTGTAAAGTAACTGAATGGCAGCTTGTAAAACTGTTAGTGGACATTAAACAACCATGTCCTTGGTACCTCAAGGAAGGGAGCCTTAACATAAGAATTTGGGAACAAATTGGTCCCTGGTTGATTATGCAATGGGTCTCGTTAAGGCTTCCCACCTAACAACTTGGAATCTATGTCAAGTCACTCTAAGACCTATTCAGGACTGTAAATAAAAGCTAAGACACGTTTATGTCACCCAAAAAGGATAAAACTTAATCTTTGCCAGTGACTGAAAAAACTTTAAATTGGACAATCTAAAGTAAAAGAAGTTAATATTTCTTTGCAATGTTGGTTTTGTTTGAGCATGTTTTTCTTTCTTATCTGCACAATGCTTCTCTTCTCTCTTAAAAGCAGTGGTTCTTTTCTTAACTGCATGTGCTACTCTTTTTCACCAAAGACTCTGGGGTTTTATGAAGAAAAGCAGTCATGGTACCAACCAGACCCCTTTTGGGTCTACTGCTCTTCTCCTGAAAACCTCAACAGTCAAATAGCTTTCATTAGCTCAGCTCTTAAGCTCAGTAGCCCATTTGAGAAACAAAAACTACACAAAAATCTATCTGTTTAACTAGATGGTCTTAAATTTTATGGTATCCAGCTGGTTATTTTGAACAGACTTCTAAAATTTTCTTCTAGGCTCATCTATGTATTTCTTCACAAAATCTTATGGTAGAGTTCCATGCTAATTCCTTAAAAAGAAGAAAATCTTCTCTGCATCTTCTTGAAAAGGCTTGCATACTTTTCTTTACAATGTAAATTTGTTACCTTGCTTTCTTTAAAACAGGGTGAGGTCTCACTGATAAGTTTTCATATTCTTTAGAAACACAATCTAAACCTAACTGTCCTTTTATACTAGTAAGTTTTTTTTATTACATTTTAAGCAAAACCTATAAGACGCTTATTTGTTTTTGGTTTTTATGTCTGTATATATATACATATGTAAGCTGTACATTATGTCTACATGTTTATATCTGTATGTGTGTTTGTATTGTCTACATGGTACCAAATTGGCTTATAATTAATGCATGCTCATTAAATGAATAAGTATGATTTTCAAGTTCATGTGACTTTAATTTTCTAAAGTTTTGATAAAATAAATATATCTTCAAAATTTGATTTAAACCTTTACCTAAATTTGTCTCTAGGTCAATATGCCTCAGCTCTGTCTCCTGGCCATACTGTGAGAAACAATATCTTTTAGACATTATCTTTGCTCCACATGGCCACTCTGGATTCCACATGGCCCTAAATGCCACATGGATACCTGGGACCCAGGATGGCTAGTAAAAGGGGACCTGTGCCCAATATCTCATAGGCCCTAGTTAACATTATCTGATAAGGGTATAGATTTATACACCAAATTTTTGGCTAGGAAACCATAAATATTTATTTGGTAAAAATAGCCAAGACTCCAAATGGGCTTTGAATAATCCTTTGCATTTCCATCACCCACGGGAAGAGAGGTAACAAACCCATGTGAAGCAAAGCAACAAATTGTGCTCTGTGTGAGCCAAAGCAAAAAACTTTGGAGGATAAATAAGAAAGCAGAGTCTGTCCTGACTTAAGGCAAGGGATCAGGACTTAAATGTACCTGTTCCAACTGCTTGTGTGTGTGTGTGTGTGTGTGTGTGTGTGTGTGTGTGTGTGTGTGTGTGTGTGTGATCCCCAGTCACCTTGGCTGCAATCACCCAAAGGTAATCCTCCAGAAAGGGTAACATGCATGAGTCTTAGTGAGTGCCCAGCACTGGGAGATGGATTCTTCCCCTAGGAAAAGGGGCTCCAGGAGACCTGGGCAGGGACTGATAGCATCTGCTACAGCTCTTAGCCCAAATCACACATGTAACAAGAGAAATACCTGAGATTCAAACCCCAATAGTTCTGATGCCTACCTCGGTGCTTTTAAGCCCCTACCTTTTTCCTTCAGTGCCACATTTTGTTATGTTTTGCCCTAAAAACACATATACACAAATGCACAAAACTCTCCTGTTGTAGCTTGATCCATTAGCATCTAATTTTAAATTAAATATGAATTCAAACTAGAATAACAAAGTCAAGCCTATTTGACACCCTTCTTTAATCTCACTTTTAATGAATAGATAAAAATAATTTTTAATTACATGCATTATTTAAATAGTGTCTAAGGAACTTGGAGGTTACTTGAAAACAATTGACTTCTTCCAGAATTTTAAATAATCCCCACTCTAAATCTTATTTAGACTAGCACATTTACATTCTCTGTGAATAAAGATTGGCTCAGTTCAGACAGTGTCCGAATCACCATTCTTTCCAAGTGAGTCAGTCTGAATTTCTGAGGAATTGCTGCATATCCTTAATTTGGTTTTTATCAAAGATAAAATCATAAAGGCAATTTGATGCCAGGTAGCAGTTGATGAGCCAAGTGCCTGTGAAAGGAAAACAATGCCAAGAAACTACAATCTAAAAAACAAATACGGGAACAACGAAATATGGTATCATGCTTGCCATCAAGCACTGCACAGAGAAACTCGCTTTGTACTGAGGATGGCATGACTTACTGCAATCATACAAAGCCCATTTATAAGGAATGACACAAACTCTAGAGGAAAATTGCTCGCCAAAGCACCTGGAGCCCACTCTCATCCATCTGCATCCTTCTCAGTTCAGCCTCTTTTCCACTTAAAAGCAGATATACAGGGGAATTTCCATGTCCTCCTCTTTTCTTGCTTACCTCCCTTTCGCCCTCATCTCTTTTATTTTCTCTATTTAAAAAGCCAGCCTCACAGTTCTCAACTTTAGAATAGTAGCCAAGAGATCAGAATATTTGGAATAAATGAAATGTTTGATTGGATGATATTGTGTGTGTATTTCCCATAGAAAGTAAAATGTGGCTCTGGCTTTGTGATTATGATAAGGCCACCATGCCCTGTTACTCTGCCACAACAATTGGCTGAACAGGTGAAAATGAACATGGATTGAACGTGTTATGTGATAGATGGCACTTCAAACTGGCTTCATGTTAAGCCACAGAAATGACACAATGAGAAGATACGGTATATTGCTTTTGGATAAAGGCAAGTATGAGACCAAGACCAATCCCAGGAAGTATTTTCTCTGAAAAGGGAATCCTTCATAGAGTGAGGCATTTTACATGCTATTTTAACCATAGCCAGAAACATTCGTCCTCGATGAGAAATTTGCCAGACAATTTCCTAGCGATTCCTGATGTTTGTCTGAAAAGTTTTCTGTAAATTTCTTTTCATTTATTGGAGGGAAGGGAAGGGACATATGCTTATACTTTTCATCTGTTATTTAATTTTTACAATGAATCTTTGAAAATAAAATATTATCCTTATTTTGCTACTAAGAGAACAGACTTAGATAAATTAAACATAAAGCAAAAAGAAAAGAAAAATCATGATACAGATTAACTTTGGGATAGAGCATGGAGTCAAATCCAGACCCTTTGGACCCATCATTCCTGCTCTTTCCACTCTTCCATGCACCTTAGAGCTTAATACATCTCCCAAATGTGTTCTGTAGGAGAATAATAGGAGGGAAACATTGTTTAGGGTTAAACAGAAGTAGCTTGGTTTGTTTAAAGTAAGATTCCCCAACACTTTTAATATTCCCAAGTACATTTTGAGTCTTCAAGAGGATCCTAGAGGAGAGTGTCCAAAATTCCATGACCATAGAGGCCTTTCCCTACTTCAAAAATTGCCTGACCTTCAAATCCTACTGAAAACATTTTGTAAACTACTATTGCTCCAGTAGTACCCTACAACACAAGAGAAGAGAGAGGTGAGGGCTAGAAGGGCTTCAGTTTTTATTTCATAGACTTCTACATTTGCCTGAAATGTTATGAGCTTGCATTAATCTGGGAAATAAAAAAGTATCATTTCTATGAATCAAGTTAATACTACATACATTCCCATTAGAATGTGTTTATAAATATATGAAAGCAAGTATGTATTAGACAAATTTCTATACCCCTTATCATCATTATGTGAAGGCAAAAGTAATATATTCATGCAATGTCTGATGAGTATTATAATAATAGAGCAAAAAACAGAGTTATGAAAAGGTGGGCACTGTTCTAAGTGCACAGTATATATGAACTCATTTAATCATCATAAAAATCCCCTGAAACAGGTCCTGCTGAAAAGTCCTGCCGGTGCCTTGCACAAACAAGTGTGTGGCAGAACTTGGTATCGACTGGTTTTCTACTAAATTCCATACTGCTTATCACTCCCATTTAGACCTATTTTGCAAGAGAGTCTAGATTCCTTTGGAGTACTTTTATAGCCTATATAGAGACTGACAAGGGCGCCCAGTGTGTTATTTCTCCTTTTGCAACTCCCTGCACTCATCTTCCCCTTCTTTTTTTTTTTTCTTTTCAATTGGGAAATCTGCAAATATGCACGCATGTGTGTGTGTGCGTGTGTGTGCAGTTAATATCAAAAAATATTTTGGAAGAAAAATATAAAATTTGATTTAGCGATGTAAAAGTAATACTAATTTATAGTCATTTGTCTAACTCCTTTATCACTCATTCGTCACCATTTGTTGAACATCTACTAAGTACTGGTACAGGGGATATATGCATGAATTAAAAACTCTTTTCACCTGAAAAAAAAGATTCTTCTGGTTTACTGGAGAAGACAGGTGTTTGAACATCAGAAGCTTTGTTCTATCAGTGGCAGGATTTATGTTTATTCACGAATAGCCTCTCTTGGGGCCTTCTTTGCTACCAGAGTCACATCCACATGTAAATGTTGCTTAGCCAGTTGGGGCGGTGAACTCAGTACCGGATGGATCACAACATAGCTTCTCTGCTCCTCCCCACCACCACCAGCAGGAGACCAGTATACCTGTAACCTTGTAACCTGCCTCTTCTCCTGCAATGCCTTAAGTATGCACAGATGCTATAGGCAAAATCCATGCAACACGTAATATAAAATGAAAGAGAATCAAGCTAGAACAGAAGCCACTGTCACTATTACAAAAAAAGAAAAAGAAAAAAATGGACTAACCATTTAGACCAGGTTTTGAAAAATAAATGATAATTGTTAAAAATAATAAGACCAACTGTTAACATGGTGCTGACTTTGGGCCAGGCACTGTAGGTGCTTTACATATTTTAACTTACTTTATCCTCAAAACTTTGTAAGATTTATATTATCATTATCTCCTTCTTATTGATGAGGAAACTGAGGTACAGAAAGGATAAGGAGGGTGCCCAACATGGCCACGCAGGTAAAGGCTGGGGCCAGGATCTAAACCCAGGCAGTCACTCCAGAATGAATGCAGTTGACCACTCCAAGCCATCTGTGATAGAATGTACAGCAAGTGCTGACTGAGTGACCCCTCTCTGCTGGTGACCGCACTTGATGTATCTAATTAACTCATGCTTCACAACAATGCTATGAGATGGCTCTTAATCCCACTTGTTGAAAACGCGGAACTAAGATTCAGCTATTGGTTAAGTCTGGATGAAAACACAAGAGTATGTGAATCCAGTGCTGTGTGCTTTTGTGGGTGAATACGGACCTAAGTTCTATGAAAGTGCAGGTCATATCACATTTACTTTGGATTCCAAGCTCGTAGCATAGAGCCCCCAATCACAGTTTTTTCCTACCCCAAATTGCATTGACTTGAATTGAGGCAAAACTAGTCTTCTTGATTTTCATTATTCAAGAAAAATGATCTAGTAATAAAAGAGAAAATTTATACGGATCATCCCCATAGCCAAATTTTATAAAGTACCTTTGAGAGAAAAGAAAAAAATAATGTATGAGAAGTATTTACGATTCCTTGCTAGCAAGCCATTTAATGGAATCTTTGCTCTGATCTTAAATGCTTCTGTTTATTTCTTGAAGCCTCTTTCTATCACTCCTTTCCTTTTAATCTATTCCCCATATTAAATAATTCCTACCTAGGTTTTTGCATGAATGGCATCCAGACAGCGATGCAAGCAAGCTACTGCCAGAGGGGGGAAAAAAAAATAACTGAAGCTCAGAACTGAGGGAAGCTGAGAATTGCTGAGAAGCAGCAAACTCCCACTCTGCACCCCCTTCCTTACTCCCCTTCTTCACATATCACACACACCATCCAATTTTCCCATTCAGAGGGAGTGCAGCAGTATGCATCAGGGGAGTGAAATGGTTTGTTCCTAAGAATTGTAAAACTAGAGCTCCTCATAGAAAGTGCAGAAAATGAGCTTCTCTTTTGGGTGAGTAAGTCTCAGGCAAAACTTCAATATCCTGAGCTCTTGGTAACTTCCTTGGCAAGGAATATTTACAGGGAAAGCTCTTTATCAACTATTCTAAAACTGCTTGACTTGAAGTTGAAAAATGACTTCAAGGTATAAAAATATGGCATTTGTTCCAAGATGTTGACCCTGAATTCTCTTATTTTTTCAAGATCAAAAACAAACACAGAACTCCCCAATTTTAAATGTTTTCTGGACCAAAAAAATGGTTTTTGTTTTAAATTGATAAATTGCTATGTTCCAAAGGGCACTGCTTTTCTCCTCTTGGAAAAAAAAATAATGAATGTTTCAGATTGATATTATTTTCCTTTTAAAGTTAACCTCTTAAAAAAGGTACATAAACACATGTCAAAACTGGACTCATTCAAAGAAGAAATGAAAAATGTCAGTGCTCAGCTGCACCTCCATGTATGTATTTTTTTTAACAAGATCATTATGTTCCATCCTGTTTTGAAACTTATTCTTTTACCTTAAGAAATATGTTCTGAATATCTTTTCAACACAGTGGTATTTTCCCATCTCATGTCTTATGTACTTACGGTGGGTACAATGGGAGAGTTTATCAATATACAGGTAAAACAAGGCTCTTCCCCAAACTGAATGATTCAGATTTGAGGCATGGCCAAGCAAAATGACACTGATCAGGTGAGGGAGGAAGCAGACTTAGAAGGAGCAGCAGGCTGGGATCTGGAAGAGGCAGTCAGAAAACCACATCGGACAGGGCCTTTCCAAGGTCAAGAAGGGAAGGATGTGACTAGATGAGCAAGCACCAGGCAGAGGTAAGAACACATCACTGTGCCCTTATTAGAGGCCCAAACTAGTCATTCTAAGCATTATGTCTATTAAATATGTATTATTTCCAGACAATAGTCTATGAAATATATCCAGCTAAAGGTTTTATAAAAGAAATAGAAAATTTCAAAAGTTAAATAACTTTCTTCAGATCACATGGCTAGTTAGAGCAGTCTTTGCAGTCAGGGCATGTACCTTCACAAGGCACAGTGTGTCCCACAGTCAAGATTCATTCTCTATCCAGTGCTGTTTTTTACAATGCCCCATTTCTCCCTCTGTACTTGTACACATGGTTAAATTTAAGTGCACTTCCCAAGGAATCTTCACAACTCTTTGTACAAAAGAATTGGGGTTCTTCAATGGGCTCAATGCACATTAATAAATTTTGTAGCTTTTGTTGGAGGAGTTTGTATGTGTTTGGAGTGCGTAAGTGTGGATGTCCATGAGTCTAGCATATATTCATGAAAACACATATCTGTGCACAAGTGTGTAAGTGTACATGCACAAGCAAAATGATATACCTCATTGATTTTATTTATTTCTTTAGTGGCAGCTGGCCTGTATGGGGATCTGAACCCTTGACCTTGGTGTTATCAGCACCCTGCTCTAACCAAGTGAGCTAACCAGTCAGCTCTATGGATTTTAATAACCATTGGACACACACTCGTGAAGGCAGGACATCAGATCTATGACTACTAGATAATGAATTTTCCTAAAGCTATGAGAGATTGGTGGCTAAAAGTTGCAGATATAAGAAGAGTACAAATGCATCATCATTAAAAATATCAGGTGAGTAAAGCTTCATTTTTGGAACTCAGAATATAAGCAGAAAATTCCTGTCCATGTATTTGTTTGTTCCATTTGTAAAGGTACTGTGCGTGCACAACTCTGTTGCTTCAAAAGCAATCTGAGAATATTTTCTTAAGTATTTTCACCATAAAAAAAAAAACATGCATTTATAAACATTTTGTCAGATCCCCTCCTTGATACTTATACTACAGTTGTTCCTCCATATCCTCAAGATATTGGCTCCAGGAGCCCTGTAGACACCAAAATCCACATATGCTCAAGTCCCTAATATAAGATGGTATAGTATTTCCATATAGCCTAAGCATATCATCTGTACGGTTTAAACCATGTGTAGATTATTTACAATATCTAATATGATGTAAATGCTATGTAAATAGTTGTTATACTGTATTTTTAAACTTTTTATTATTTTGTATGATTGTATGTTTTATTGCCTCCCCCCCTCCGCCCTGCCAAATATTTTTGATTCATGGTTTGTTGAATCTGCTGATGCAGAACCAGGAAATAGGGAGGGCCAACTGTGCACCATTGCTGCCAACCACTGAGAAATGAAATTATAAGTCACTGACTTGTGATGCCATTCCCACCCTGTTTAATTTCAAGTCTTCTGTGGTGTACCTCCATAGTCTGAGCTGCTATATCTATTTTTGCATATTTGGAGGTTGTGCTAAGCAGATTCCAACTTCGTCATTATTTTTCCTATTCAGCCATTTGCTACCCAATCCTGCCCTTCTCTTTGAACATGTCTAGAAAGAACGATCATGTGGTTATATAGCCAAGAGAGTGCTTACTTCATCTGAGTCAGGAAGAGTCTTCTTTTAAAATAATGACCACAAATCTGAAATGGGCACTCAGCACTGCCCGACGATCTTCTCACATTTGCTCATAAATTCACTTCCCCAGGCTCTGATAAGACTATATGTATTTTCTCTCTCCTTAAAACATCCATTACTCCTTATCCCACAAATGCTTTTCACCTCACCCTTCTCCATATTAGCTGAGAAGAAAGCAATAAGACACAATATCTTTCAACATCCCATTATGAATGAACCGACATCTACATCCAAGTTCTCTGCCTTCCCTAGCATATTGTACAGGAAGGCAGGGGTCCTGCTGCAACTGAGGCCAACTTCTCTACAACAGTAGAGACCCCAGTGGTTTGGTTCCCACAATATCCCCAGCACCTAGAAGAGCCCCCAAGAGGAGCTCAGTAAATATAAGTTCAATGAATGAATGAATGAATGAAAACCTGTGAATATGGAAGGTTCCATCAGTTCTAAATGACAAGTGACACCACAGACATTTCTAGGGTGGTACTTCACATCCATAGCCTTTAGCCAGATAACCATGCATAGATCACATGATAAATAGTGGATGATGTTCACCTTTGTCTCATTTCCTCAGTCTTTGTCTTACCTGGACTCTTACACTACATCTAACAAGTAATCGTCACATCTACAGAGCACATTAATAAGCCAGCCACTGTTTATTTAATTCTATGACTCTTCACAACAACAACCAACTTACATATGAAGAAACTGAGGCTCAAAGAGGTCAGATAATTTGCCCAAAGTCAATTCATAAGTGAAGGAGAGAGGATTCAAATCCATGTTTTTCTGATGGAAAACTCCATGCTCTGTCCTCTTAGCCATCGTGCCAGTTGGCCCCAGAGATCTTCCTGCAGGTCCAAATTCAACTGAGTTCCTGAGCCAATTCTGTGAAAAACAGGACTACATCCCCGCCTGCAGTTATCAAGGCCTGGAAATGTCATGCAGTCAATGATCCCATTCTCATTGTGTCAGGCATGAAGTGTACATGGCCATAGAGATAGGCAGAGACCTGTGGGGGACTCCTAATGGGAACTTTATATCCAGACTGCCATAGAAGATTGGATCTTGCTTTCTGCATCCTCAACCATGAATTTTCATCATGCAAAAAAAGGTAAGATCTTCTAAGATCACAACAAGAGCAGGTCTTGGTTTTGTGGCGTCTGTTTTAAAAGAGTTTATAAGAAAAGAGTAAAAAAAAAAACACATATACAAAATTTAGTATGGAAGTTCACATTTATTTAGAATGGAACTGGGAAGGGGTCTATGCACTTGAAAGGCTCTGTAGCTTAAGCTTCATTTACTTCAAGTTTACTCTGCCTCTGACCGTGAACTAGCACTACCTGGGAGGAAGGCCCACGATGGTTGAGAATCTTTGCTCTCCAGAGGGACAATTGGGATTTGAATCCCAGCTTGATCAATTCCAGGTGTGGGATATCAGGCAAGTGACAGAAACTTCACAAGCATATACTTCCTCATTTGTTAAATCTTCAACTATAACTGATCTATCTAAATTTTTGTCAACATGAATAATACATATATAGTGTTGACCATAGTGATTGGCATATACTTTAAAAAGTACACATTAAGGTGTTACTGGGATGATTAGCCTCTGATGCTATCTTCTTTACCAGTTCTGGAACCTCCATACTTGAGATGTCACTCCTACTCTGAGCACCAGGCATTTAGGAATCGACTCTGTGTCTTGACCTTTGTGGATCCTCAATAGTAAGATCTGGGACCTAGCTTCCTGCTGAACCAGCGCTTGGTTCCCAACATCACTGAGCCTGGGCCATGCCTACCAGTTTTGTCTGGAGCCTTATTTCTGCCTGTGCACTAGCAAATCTCTGCCCTCCCGACTGCCATTTTTGGGGGCATAAGCCAATAAAACTAGAAAATAACAAAATGGTAAAGAAAAGTTCACAATATTGTTTTAAGTAAAGAGCCATAATTCCTATAATTATAGCTAATAAGATTATTCTTATGGGATTTTGCAAAAATTAGATACCATAAATATATAAAATGCTTAGCTCTTCTCCTAGAATATAATAATTACTCTATCATAGATGATGTAATTATTCTAATATCTGTGCTACAAAATAGCATTGTAATTTCTAACAACTCAATTAACCTTCCTGGGCCTCAATTTACTCATAAAATGAGGGGGTTGGAAGACAGTTTCCATAATTCTTTCTAGTTTCAAAAAATATCTATTAGTACAAATACCTTGGATATAAATGCACTACTCTCATCTCAATTTGGAATATGCCCGGTTTGGATATTTCTCTTTAAAGCTAATATGTGGGGGGAAAGGAGCTACTCAAAGGAAAATAACATGGCCTTCATTTTGGGGAAATTCACCTTTTTGCCTCCACTGTCGTAATACAAGGGTACTTCAAACAGTTCATGGAAAAATAGATTTAAAAGATAATACAAATCTTTCTATGAACTTTTAAAAGTATCCTTGTATGCTCATTATGGCAGGTGCTCAATAAGTATTATTTGACCTTTCAAAATTCCTTCTCTAGTAAAGTCATAGTAAGATAATTCACATTGTTCCTAAAGATGCAATTAAGAGTGAGATTTATATCTCTGGATATGGAAGCAGCCTGGTAAGAAGTAATGAAGACTAGACCTGCTCACCCCACATGGTAGACAAAAGGGCAGACCTAGCTTAATGAAGAGAAAAGAATTTTTAGCTCGGACACATGCTAAAGATCGGTGACAGGGAAATACAGGCAGCTGCTTCAGATATGGGAAATCTGACAAAAGGTAATGAATCCATGCCCTGGCAGGTGTTTGGGGCAGAGCAAATAGGTGTCTGGGAATAAAGCACATACGGACTGGGACAGGCAGGTATGGTACAGAAACTGATATCAGGGCCTAAAGAAGCTGGAGTCAGGGACGGGGTAAAGACCACCTATCCTAATCCTTCAGTGGATTCCCAGTAACAAATAAAACCTGCAGTCCTTGCAATGGCTCTGCATAATGTGGCCTTGGCTGTCCCTCCATTGCTACTCCCAGCACACTGACTAACTCACTCTGCTCCAGCTATGCTAGCCTGCCCGTGTCCCTTGGACACAGAGAACACACTTCTAGCCAAAGTCTTTTGTATTTGGTAGTCCCTTTGCCTACAATCCTCTTTTCTTAGACTCTTGTATGTCTCACACGCTTGTTTCTTTCAAGTATTGTAGACAGATCAGTTCTTCAGAAAGGGCTTCTCTGACCATGGCACATAAATAGCACTCTGTTTCTGTCCTCTTACCATATTTTGTGCTTGTCTCTATCAAATATATTATATATTCCTAGATATTTGTTTGTTTATCTTTTTGTTTTGCTTCCCCGATATTATATGCATTTCACAGGGTCTGAAACTGTGCTCACTACTGTGCTGAGAACAACGCATGGAGCATATAGAGGCACATGTATTTAGTAAATGAATGAATGAATGAATTCTCCTACAACTATTCTGTCTCCTATAGAATTTTGTAACATTTATAGTTTGTATTGCAAAATTCAGCAGTTGAGCTTACAAGAACAGAGATTTTGTCTATTTTGCTTATGGCCACATCCCAGTGTCTAGAACAGTGACTGGCACTTGGTAGTTGCTCAGTAAATAATCTGAAATATTGTTTACAATGAAAAAGTTTCTATACTCCAGTTTCAAGAAAGGAAATGAGTGATTATTCTTTGATTATAGTAACAAGTAACCGCCAGAACCAGTTTTAAGCCCAACTCAACAAATCAATGAAAACTTCCCATTAGAAACCATGTTTCCGAAAGCCTAAAACCCTGTATAACATCAGCAGTGTTTTGTTCTGAGCAACTGTGTCCTACAAGCACAGCTCTCACTTGCTTAGTTAGCAATGAGTTCAGCTTTGGTGTCAGATGTTGAGTGGTGGCCTCCTTTCTTTGGATGGTAAGATGATGTTGCCTGGCCATAATGGCAAAACACATCAATAATTTATTATCATTTTAGACCAGATTCTAAGCACATACAAACACCAACTCATATCAATCCACACACCACACAGGAGAGGGAGGTGCTATGATTATTCCAATTTAAGAGCTAAGGAAATTGAGGTACAGAAGGTTGGGGTGTTTGCCCAAGGCAATAAAGTTAATATGTATTAAAGCTGGGATTTAATTATTATTAAATCCAATTATTTTAGCTTGCGAGCCTGTGCTCTCAGCATACACACTCTGTGGCTTCCCTATAGAAACTAAAAAACACAGTTGGTACAATTTCAGCAGCAAGGTTCATCTTGATGATGAGTCTCCTGACATTTCAAATGCTTTTCAAAGAATTGTTTCCAAGAGCCTAGATAATGAGGGCAAATTTCAAACACAGAGGTAAGGGTGGGCTTCTGTGAGATGATGGCAAGAGTGAGAGAGCAAGCAGTGAGAGAGGTGCTGAACAATAGGATAACTTCCTTTGTGATTTTTAAATATGTATGTATATATATCTATATGTGTGTGTGTGTGTGTGTGTGTGTGTGTGTGTGTGTGTGTGTGTGTGTTTTATACATTTATATTGGCATTAAACCTCGACCTTCCAGAAATCCATCCATGGGGCTGCTGAACTGGCTGTTAGGTGGTAACAACTTTCTACTACTAAGCTTATTCAGACAAATCATAGTGGTGGAAAACACCTCAATTTATGGCTATGTCCCTCAGCTCAATGATACTTCATGGTGGCATCTTACTCTAATGATAAAGCTATTCCATAAAGCAACTTCACTACTGCTAAGCATTAGAATCCTTGGACTTTAGAGTGGATGTCCACTAGAAAAATATCAGAAGAGCAGCAATTTGAATAAATATTTTATAGAACTGAGATTATGTTTGAAGTTTATCTTCTGAGTGTAATCCATTAGATTTCTCTTTGTAGAAAAGAATTCTGTCAAAAACAAGTCATTTAGTAAGTCATTTCAACTCTCTGAAACTCAGTTCCTTCATCTACACAATGATCAATTTGGAAGTGGTAATTTATCAGTGATCTTCCAGTCTATAAAGCCTTCATGAATTAGAGCTTCAGTAAGGTGAATTATAGATGTATCTTCCCTTATTTTCCTCTCTCTCATACTTGGCTCATTATCATGGCTATGCTTTCACCAGCGCCTCTACATAGAAGGAGAAGAAAAAAAAATAGTCAAATTAAACAAAAAGAGCTTAATAAATTTTATAGGTATATTTTGTAGGAAAAATTTATATTACACATGACTTTTATTTATCTACCTATGTTTTATCCTATTCCTGATTTTTATCTTCTGTAGTCATAATGAATGTCATTTGGATCAGTGCCACTGTGATGATATTGAACTAATTGATACCTTCATTTATTTTGTTGTTAGCTTAAGCAAGTTATTATTATTCTCTCTGAACTTCCAGTTGATCCATCTACAATAGAGAAATAACATCTACAATCTTGCACGGTTCATGTGATCATTCCAGGTCATGACATACGCAATGCTCCTTTCACCCAGATTCTCAACGAAGGTAAGCTTTCTTCCCTACCTTCCACTCTGTTCCTGATAACCAGAAACATCTGTGTTCCTTCTTGCTTTATGCCTGCTGATAAAGGCAAGAATATGTTTTCTGTTGATGGCCATCCTGATCAAGCTTTAAAATGTAATTGAGACTCGTGTTATGCCTCAATGCTGGATGTACTTATTCTGAAATCCTACTCAGGTACGGGTCATCTCACTTCTTTGCCCATTTTCTAATCAACCCACTCCATACATCTCAGACCCTTTATCTCAGACCCTTTCATAAATAACCCTCCCCCTGGATTCAAGGCCTCACCTTTTCACATAGCATCTTATATTGAATTTCCTCCTTTCTCCAAAATCTCCAGCCCTTCTCTACTGTCTACTTCCAGCAATCTCACCTGTCACTCAAGACAAACCAGATAGAAACTGGGCTCAGTCTGAGAATGAACATTTATATTTACATTCTTCTCAGTTTTTATCTCAGAACCCATCTGAAGCCTGCACTTGGTTTGACTGGAATTTAATGCAGATTTACCTATGTTACGAGATTTTGTGTAAATTAGAACATAGAGACTTTTTATTATATTCTTTATGCTGTGTTTAGAATACTACAGTATGAATGCTTATGTTTATTAAACAATATTAGTGATTGAGAATGTTTCACATATAGAATGTGTTCAAGAGAGGCTTTTGAAAAGCTATAATGTGTGCCTAGTCTAACACTTTCTCCACTTTGCCAAATTAGTGTCCATTGCCAACATGTTGCAATGTCTAGGATAGTAAAATCACAGAAAAGGATATAAAGTCTGACGGCTTGAGGTTGAATTCCAGTTTTGTGACTTACTGGCTGAGTAACCTTGACCCAAGTTACTTAGCCTCTATAAGTCTAAGTTTTTTCACATCTAAAGTAGAAATGATAGTACCTACCTCAGAAGACCAAGCTGAAAATTAAATAATGTATTACCATACTAGACTAGACTAGACTAGACTATACTGTGCTGAACACTTGCCTGTTGTATAGGTAATCCTCAATAAAGCAAGATATTTATATTATTTATAATTATTCTATTTTATGGATAAAATAAAGATTATGGAGGCCAAGTAATAACCTAATCTTACATGACTAATAAGAAGCAAAGCTGTGATTAGAATCCAAGTAAAATAACTCTAGATCCTCTGAACATAATCTCTGAGCATATTAAATCCTCTTCTTCCAATAGTCCCCTATTGGGCATTACTCTTCTTTAGATAAAGGAAACATTAACTGTAAAATAACCTAAAGAAAGTCAAATGGTATAAGTATTCCCTTTATTCCATTCCTAGATAGTGGGAAAAGACAGTATGTTTAAATTTCTAATATCATTATAAGTTATTTTTATCTTTCTTAAACATTGCAGTTTAGAAAGGCTTTTCTGATAGTCCAAATGCACATCAGCTTTGGTATTTCATTGCATTTGGGGAAACAGAATGCTAGGAGAATTAAAAAAGACTCTGCTTTATGAATTTCAATTAAAGCATTTGAGATGGAAATAATAGCCTCTCCCAGTCATCTCCAGCTCCTTGGTCTTTATTAAGAAACACAATATGGACACAAAGTTAGTGTTGTTTCCCAGTTGGCCCAATTTATTGACAGATCCAGCACCTCCCCAGTTCTGTCAACAGCACAAGAGAATTAACAACTTGGGCTCCAAAATTCCATCTCGGTGCACATGGCTAATACCTTGTTCAGCCCCTTGAGAAAGCTTGGGTTACAGTATTACATTACAGATATCTACTAAATAAAGTGAGCTGAATAAATACAAAAGAAAGTCTAATGCTTATTTTATATTGGACTTAGATTATCAGTTGATTTATTTTCCTGTTTTGTCAAAGATAATTACCAATAGAAGTGTTTTATTAAGTCATGTGTGTTAATGCATTTTTGTAAAATTTCACTTTTTATAAGGCTGATAGAAGGATGGTTATTTCTTAATTCAGAAACTACTTCAATATATTTAATACAAGTTTTCACAACACAGTGCTGCATACAGAGATAATGATATAGCTTTGCCATTAAAATTTTGATTCAATTTCTTTCTGGAATGCATTAACAGAAAACCACTTTCTTTTTTTATGGCTGGAAAAAAGACAATTTACTGTTGTGAGCTCTTAAGATTATTCAAAACTAGCATATTCTGGAGCTTCCTAAACTCCTCACTAAGTCGGAAATTTAGAACTCTAGCCACTGACATTGTGCATTATCCTCAAAACTTTGCTCAAGTTAACACTATTATTTTCATGCATACTGGTCTGGCATTAAGAGTACTTTTCTTAAAAATAAAACTTATTGAAGTTTAACTGAATGACCAAAAAGGGAAAGTTAATAAATGATAATATGTTATGCTTACTTGTTATTGGAACTCTGTGTGAGTTTTGAGAAACCCTATCACAAAGATGCCTAAAATAGAAGCCCCAAATATCAAATTCTAGAGCTACAGGAAAGGACATTTCTCTTTTCTCTTGAAATACAGTGAATGTTTCTCTGAGGTATGATGAATTATTCCACTACACAAGAGGAGGAAAGATTAGTCTAACAGCTGCATTGCATATCAATTCCAAAGTAGGCCATGGATACCTATTTCATGGGAAAAGATATATGTTATGTAAATTATCAAACTTTAATTATCTGGCAGGCTTATAGAATTTTTGAAACATAAAGTTCCACGGAGATCAGCAAGTCCAGTTTTCTCATTTAGACAACTAAAGAGGTAAAGTGACTTATTCAAGGTTAGAAAGCAAGAGAGTGGCAGAAGGAGCACAGGCATTTGTACTTCAATTGCTTTATTTTCTCATGCAAAAAACCTCATTTGCTAAATGTAACTCTTTTAGTGTATAATATAGGAAATGGATCTATGCGTAGCATTATGTATTTATTCATATTATACAAAGAACAAAACAAAAGGACCCAGGACATTCAAGGACCCACTCCCCCATCTTCTACAAAGAATGGAAACTCAAAGAACTTAAAGATAAACAAATACAAATATTTCAGACTTTTACATTACCAATTTATTTTAAAGTATATTTGTTTTACACATATGAAATCAATAAAAAAACTACATTATGCAAATATAGTATTTTATATCCCTTCAGAACATAATGAATGTTGCCTATATAATGGTACAAAAACAGAAAAACTACATTCTGAATGATATCTACATTGTAAAACAGTTCTGAGGTTAGATGAAGAGGTTTGATCATTTAGGAAGAAAGTCAAAATCATCCTCATAAGGCTTTAATCTGGGTTCAAATTTTTCTACTTAATACTCAAATTCTTTAATAAGACACTTCAGCAGACAGAAAGAAGGGTGAGAGAAATCATTATCTCCTCAATTTAGATATGTAAAATTGGGGGTGGAGAAAGGGAACTCCTATGTGAAAATAAATCTGAATAAAATAAGCATCAGTGTTTTTCTATAAGAAAGTTTCAGAAAACCTGTGAAGATGTTATTTTGATATTAAATGTTATCTTTTTCATTAATTAAAATTAGGCTATAACTATAGAGTGTGCATATTCTGATCTACAAACTTAAATGGCATACAATGAATTATATCAGTACATTCATTTGTTTTATATCTCTAGCAAAGTGTGCAGCCAACTTAAATCTCGTTTTGAAGGGGGATTCACTTTGGAGATAAGTCTTATACAGACTTCAAAATGGAAAGCTTACTGCCTCTATGAACTTTTACACATTAAATTCTTCTTTAATGTGGTTAACATTTTAGCATTGAAAAATATTCCCCCTCACCACCAAAACACTGAAAAACTAGATATGGATTTATATTGAAGTTTATGAGAGAGCACATTCTCTCCGTAGTATTACTACTACAATGTTGGCCTGGATAACACTGATGTTATAAAATATAAAGTATAAGAAAGAAACTATTCATACAAATCAGGACAGTTTTGAACATAGTAAGAAAAAGAAAATAAGTAAACACTTTGACAGAGATTAGCAGAATTTATAAGAAGGAAACACAAGTTCTTATTTGGGAGAGTGAATGTTTGTACTCCTGGAACAAACAAAACCAATACAAGAGTAGATGTCATTATAAAATCCAGAATAAAAGCCCTCAACATGAGTGAAAAGAATAACCACACATTGACCATGAAATAATATAAAATAGGTTCCTCAATAGAGCTAGGAACTTGGCAGTATTCCATGTAACCATCAGTCTCAGAGAGCATAAAAACCAGTGCATTAAAATGGGACGTCCCAATCACATTTGCCAGGTAAAATAACACACTAATGAACAGAGAAGCCAAACTAAGTTGTTTCATGACAATGTACAAAATAAAGTCAATTTTAAAGAGCAGTAATCACTTTGAGAATTTATAATTTACCCTCTTTTTAGAACTACAAATGTTTCCATCATAGAGGGCTGCCAAAAGCATCCTGCAAACTTACTTTAAAATTAAACACACAAATCCAGCTTTCCACTGTCACCTCCCTCCCCCAATGAGTTACTAATGTGGGTTTCTGGTAACCTACATCCGAGTGACACACTTACTTTAATTTGATGTTTGCTTTTTGTAAATGCAATCTTATTTATATCATATGTGGCAGCCATTCTCTGGAGGACTGGATTAGTTGTGGATGCAAATACATTTATAATTTCAGTTTTACTCAAGTTTAAAATTTGTACCAAAAAGAATATCAAAACACACTATGTCAACCAATACCTAGAGATGCTTTTAAAAATCGCTGTGACAACTTTATAGAAACCATGACCAGCTGTATGCAAACATACTCTCAGATGTTTCCGGGCAGTAAGAAAATATTAATCTAAATTCATTCAGGTTCTCAGAGAAACATTTAATTTGGGAAAAGAGACAGGAAAGTACACACCTTATTTTTTAAAGAAAGAGATTATTGTTAAGGAGAACGGAAAGAGTCTCTAATGAATATGAACAGCAACACTTGAAAAACATTTGGCTATTAGGAATCTATGTTAAAATCTGTCACATGAGTTGGAGATTCTTTTTCCGCAAGACTCTCCGTTAGTATAGAAAATAGGTAATACTGTAAACACATCTCAAGACAACCTTAAAACAAACTTATCATTCTTAGGTCCAGACTTAAACCATAAAAAATTATAAATGTGTATCCATTTCCATTTGATGAATGCATTTACACAGCAAAAAATGAGTGCACCTCACAACATATCCAAATAAAATTTGCTGATACAATAAAAAGGGATATTCAGTAAAATAATCTAACATCAATGTGGACTAAATGCTCTCACTGCTAGCAGACATATTCATTATAAACTCTTAATTTTCTCAGTTTTGGTTCTAACATTTTGATTCAAAGTGTTTCTCAGAGTTGTAATGTTCTTCTGCTGTGAAAACGTTACTGCAACTTACAAAAAGTTGATTTCATTAACCTTTCCTATCCTTAAAAATCTGCCTCTCTTCACCTCCACCCCAGAGAACCCTTTCTCCGATCTCATTTCAGGTGCCTCATACATTCACTTCAGATATTTTTATTGCAAAACAGAGAATTTGTAGAAGTCACTGAAAAGCACTCCCTTACCTTCTAAACCTGCTTCAATCAGCCCAAACTGTTCCAATAATTTAACAAAGAGCACAATGACGATCAGAACTGCTATCATTTCAAGCCCTTCCAAGTTCATGGTCAGCTAGGTCATGGTCCGACCACAGCCACTGAGAAATGCTCCTCTGCCTGGCTTTCTTTGCAAAGCCATTAAACTACATTAAGAAGGCTCTTGCCGGAGAAGGGGGGCGGGGGGGGGAGAGAGAGAGAGAGAGAGAGAGAGAGAGAGAGAGAGAGAGAGAGAGAGAGAGAGAGAGAGAGAGAGAGAGAGAGAGAGAGAGAGAGAGAGAGAGAGAGAGAGAGAGAGAGAGAGAGAGGGAGGGAGGGAGGGAGGGAGGGAGGGAGGGAGGGAGGGAGAGAGAGAGAGAGAGAGAGAGAGAGAGAGAGAGAGAGAGAGAGAGAGAGAGAGAGAGAGAGAGAGAGAGAGAGAGAGAGAGAGAGGAGAGAGACGAAGCTGAGTCCAGATGGGGAGGCTGAAGAGAAGGGGCGCGAGGCAGAGAAAATGCACCCAAATGCATCCATCCACATTGTCTGCGGTAGCAAAGGCCAGCTGTGGCGGCCGGATAAAGTCGGGATCGCCAGGATGACCGGCTTCCTTGTTATCCCTCTTACACAGGGAGCAGCCACGCCCCAAGGAAAGCGCAGATCACCCGAAGACCCGGGAGGTCACCAGGAACGTCCCGAGGAAACATGACGCGCGAGGCAGAGGTGTCTGGGCGGCCCCGGGACTCCGCGCGCCCGCTGGTGGCTTCGCTGTGCTGGCCCGTTGCCTTGGAAACAGCGAAAACTAACCACGGGCTGGACTCCCGCTGCAGCTCCGGACCAGAGCACTGCATCCTGAAATAGGAAGAAAAACCTGCAAATGCCCAGAGGCAGTCTGACAGCTTGCATTCAGCTGTTTCCGAAACACCGTTTACTAGTCGGGGAAATCAGTGTGTATTTTGTCACAACTAGCTGAGCGCGGAGAGAAATGAGGCTTAAAGGAGCAGTAGTTCGATATTGACTTCTTTTCAGTGAGTTGCCTTATCCTAAAGCTCAGTCTTAGTTATCGAGAACTAATATTCTCTTTGAGTAATGATTATCATCCCGTTTCAAAGTATGAGTATGATAAACTAATAAATATGCTTAATATTTGCATCATATTTTAGAGTTTGGCAGATATTTCCTATGTGTTTGCTCATTACCTACCATTCAGCACACCAAAATATATAGTTTTCAATGTGTGCCTCATGCTTTTTAAAAAAATCGATTTAAGTAAATTCGGAGCCAGAAAAAGTGAGAAGAAGGGGGGAAAAAGTCAGAAACAAAACTTACTTGGAGTTTCTGTCACTATCTTGCACAAGTATTTCATCTTTATCTTTCTTGTTAACACTGTCCCACTAGATCAGGCCCACAACAAAATATAGAATTAAAAAAAAAAAGAAAGCTAGGAAGCGTCTCAGAAAGCCAGTTCAACTCTCCTGTTTCACAGATGAGCAAACTGAGGACCAAAGAGAGCAAAAGAAATCAGCAAAGGCAGAGAGAGCAGTGCACAGTACATTCACTCCTCACATGTGGATGGCTTTAGAGTTAGTGTAGTGTAATGGTTCAGAATATGGACTCCACGGCCAGACTGCCCGGATTCAGGTCAAGAAAATCTTACTAGCTGTGTGACCTTAGGTAAGTTAATATCTCTGTGTCTTCATGTTGTCATCTGTAAAAAGGGGCATGATCATAGCACATAGCTCATGGGACTGTTGAGGGAATTCATGAGTAACACTTTCAGAACAGAGTGAATGCTCAGTCACTGCTAGCACTTGTTTTTATCACAACTCTCTGTATGCTCTATTCATACTTTGCAGGGAAGCCAGAGTAATTATTCTGAAATTCAGTCTTCTTATTACTCTCTTAATCAAAACCTTCTATGGTTCCCTACTGCCTACTAAATAAAGTCCAAGCTCCTATGAACAGCATCCTTGTCTCTCCACAGTCTGGTACCAGCATGAGGATTGCACTTCACCGGTCTTGATTCTGTCCATACACCTGACAGCTCTACCTGACAGCTCAGCTTCCTTCTCCCAAACTCATTCAGAACTTCTCCATTTCCAGGCCTATGCTCAATCCACTCTACATATTTGGAAAAACCTTACCACAGCATCTCTGCCTGTCAACTTCCTAAAACTCTTTCATGAAACTTCTCCAAACAGAATTCGATCAAATCTCTCCCGTTTGTTTGTTTGTTTGTTTTTATGGTCCTTTTCCCACTTACAATGCATTATATTATAGACTCTTGAGTACATATTCTCTTAACTAAAAAATAAGCTTCCAGAGGGCAGAAATCATGCCTTCCTTGTCTGTCCACCCTCCACAATGCCTCCATGGAGGGCACTTCATAACATACGGTTACAGGCATTTGTTGGATAATAATAGTCACCATTGGTTAGGTAATTACCACATGCAAGATGCTTTACATACATTGCTCTCTCATAGCCACTCTGAAAGGAGGTACAACTAGACTAGATTTGCAGAAGAAACACTAAGTCTCAGAGAGGGTAAGTAGCAAGCTCAAGATCATATGGCTGGTGAATGTTGGAACCACGATTCAAACTCTGATTTGTTTAATGCAAAGCCCATTATTTCCTCCCATTATTTCACAAGTCCAAATATTGGCACAAGTACTTACCAGCACAGGAATGAAGGTTACACCCCAAATGATCATCCCAAACTATTTTTGACATTCTAATTAATCCATTAACCCCATAACATTGGCAAATGAAATGTTTCCAAACTAGTAATTAATTGAATTCATGGATGGATCTTTCTTCCTGCTCATTCACAGGAGTATTAGTACTTACACACACATCACCTCTGGTCTCCAAAGGGATTTTTTCTACGTTTTTCTACCACAGGGAACTCTGCAGTTCTCTTCAACTTGTCCAATAGTGAATGCCAACCGTCAAGTCCTTTGTGCTTTCATTTAAAGTTGATGTTCTTGGGCTGAGAAATGCATGTAAGCAGGGGGCTAGTGCAGAGTGCCAGAGTGAGGGTCTTTCCATTCAGATTGGATGTTACAATTACGGGTTCTCTTAGTGCTGTGTTGTTATTCCTAATGCCTGTGGGCTTTCTTTTTTGTATGTATACATCGTTAGCTGAGACCTTTGCCCTTGCAGTTCCCTCTATTGGAATGCCTGTCCCCAGATCTCCCCATGAATGTGACTTTATTTAGGTCTTACCTCCAAAATCCCCATCACAGAGAGGTGCTTGCTAACCACACTACACAGAACAACACCACTTCTCTTGGCACTAGAGCTACAACCCTCTGAACCTGTTATTTTCCTCCAGAGCATTGTCACTATCTGGCATGTATATTTGTGTACTTCTTTTTTAAAAATCAAATATCTCCTTCTGCAGGAATAACCATGTGAGGTTTCTGCACAGTTGATTAGGAGGGCCCACTCCAGGGCTCCAAGGAAGCCCTGCACAGCAGGACACATTCCTGCTGCTTCTCTTTCAGGTAAGCTATGAGCATGGCACACTGGAACATCATGGCCATGGTCTGTCTCTGGCATTTAATGTGAATATGATTCGTGATTCCTGGCAATGTGACCAATGAAGGCAATCCCAGGAGGGCACCGGAGAGAGTCTCCCTGATTAAAATATCTTAAACCATTGATCTGGAGGGTCATAAGTACCATGGACAGAACCTACTCTCATCTGATTTTCAGCTGAAAGAACATGCAGTCTAAATAGGCAAAGCGACATAGCCATATATGCAACTCTTAGCTCTGAGTCATGGCTTGTATTCAAACTAAAACATTTATCCAATATCTTTTTCTTCCTATAGAGTCTTGCATTCCCTTTTAAAAGAAATATAGTAGAATGTCCAACAGAAAGAAGAGACCTGAGCACTGAATGCAGATCTTTGGCCTCATTTGAGTTACTTAAATTCTCTAAATCTCAGTTTGCTAGTCTTCAAAATGGGGCCAATATACCTCCCTCAGGGGGCTGGGTAAGGATTATGTGCAATAATATTTGTAAATTATCCTTAATCTCCATGGAGCACAAACTTTGCCAGGCAGAGGGTTAAGCACATGCACTATCCCTTCTTGCAAACACTTTAAGAAA
Source organism: Cynocephalus volans (assembly GCF_027409185.1). Classification (NCBI taxonomy): domain Eukaryota; kingdom Metazoa; phylum Chordata; class Mammalia; order Dermoptera; family Cynocephalidae; genus Cynocephalus; species Cynocephalus volans. The sequence goes on from NC_084468.1 coordinate 18,433,619, forward strand.
GATAAAGATTTTATGGATAAGGAAAGGGAGTCTTGAGAAGGGTTAATAAATTACCCCATGTCCCCAAGTATCAAAGCCAGACTATTGCATACTGACTGTCATGACATTTCTCATGTGAAGTACTTAACAGTGGTTAGGTATACACAAAGCATTTAGTAAAATAAACATCACCAGGATAAGTAACCAGCACTTTACTGTGACTTTTTAAAAGACTGTTTGTTCTTTCTGGATTGATGATATTTTAGACACAAGAAAGTTCTGTGCTCCTGACTTGGAATTGGGGGGAGGAGCCTGGGGGCACTGGGGAAGGGAAAGAGAAAGGAGATGCTGTTAGGATAGTTTGCCAAAATCTTCTGCATTGTGTGCTCTCAAGAAACTGAGGAGAATGAGAGGAAGGTCCAGGTCTCACTGTTTAAAGAAGATCCAAACATTGGGAAGTCTTTTGGCTCAGACTCTACAGCCACATTAAGGTTATACTTTCCTGACCCCAGAAAAATGAACACTGTTAATTGCAGACTCTTCCTCTTGCACTTCAGAGCATATCCCTAAAGGGTAGTTTATTCAAAATCACCATTTACTGGCAGTAATGAAACCATTCCTGCTTCGTTTTCAACAATATGGCTTCTGGAAGGAAAACAATGTGTCCTTATAAAATGAAAAATGAAGCTGTCCTTTGATGAACTGAGGTAGGAAACAAAGGGGTTGTGGTTAGTCATGTCTTTCTTTTCTAATTCCAGGTTGTGGATGGTATTAAAAAGGGCACAAGAAAGGCAACAAGCTTTCTCTATACTCTCGTCTGTTAGAAGGCTTGGTCAAAAACTAAGCTTCACTTGGTTTGTTTCTGATTATGCATCCTTTTTTTTTACTTGTTATATTTGTGATCCAGGTACTAAACAATGTGGTATGCATAATAAAAATCCTATCCCCAGTCTTTGCATAGCTTGAAATCTATTAAAACAAAATTACAATGATAATAGCTGCTGTGTGTAGAATCATCACTATTTGACAGAGTAGTGCACTAAGCACATTATATGGATCCTCTCACTGCATCCTTGCATAAACTCCCGATGAAGGAGGTACTATTATTATCTGCATTTTACAAGGGGAAACTGAGGAAAAGAGGGCTCAGTGGATTGTACCAGTAAATACCCAATGCAGGACTTAAACCCAAGTCTGACTTTAGATATCATGATCAGATAGTGTTTTAGGTGCAATTGAAAACAACTGCCACTTAAGTTGGAATCAGGTAAAAGCCTTTAAGGAAGTACAGAATGTATCATGAGAGCAGGGAGAGCCCATGGAGTCTTTAATAGCGGTGGGAGCTAGGAGAATGGAACCAAGATCGGCTGCATAGAGATAGCATTGGGCTTGTATGACACAGATATTAGGTGATAATTTTTATTTTCAGAGCAAAGCCAATCTATATTACATGATTGGTGGAGAAGAAGATTAGTCTTGCCAAAGAGTTTAGCCAGAGTCTGGAAAACAGCAAAAGCCAGCCAAATCACTTGTCCAGGTGCTCCCTCAAAGTTTCCCTCATTTCTCAGGCTATCTCCTATTCTGACACACAAAATGAGCTTCAGTGACCTGCCTCTAACTCATTCTCTTCCTTTGGCAGTTACTTGATCCAAGAGAAGCCTGACTAAATTTTATGATGGAGTGAATAGAAAGCATATTTGGCCCTTCAAAATGAACTGAAATAAAATAAGCACAAGGCATCAAATGAGATATATATTTTGATAATAATGTGAAGAGATAATGACCTACATCTATGAAAGAGGCACCACAATGTCAAGATTAAGAGCATTTTGGTGTTCAAATCTCCACTCCGCTACTTTAGAGCACTGTGAATTTGGGCAAGTTGCTGAAATGATTCATGCAAAGCACTTAGAAGATACTGTCACATTGTAAATGCTCAGTAAATGGTAGCTACTATTGTTGCTATTTATTGAGCCCTTGCTACACATCAAGTACTGTTCAAATCACTTTACATGATTTATCTTGTAAATCCGCATAACAACTCAGTGAGCTAAGTACTATTATTATTTCCAGCCACTATATGGATAAGGAGTAGATTACCTTCAATAAAGTTGGGATTCTAAAGAAAGCACATTGCTCATACGCATTCATGAGATTTACCACTATCTGCACCACAAATAATATGGAAAGAATTTTTAAACTTATAATAACTTGGCTCTTACATTGTTCTTTTTAGGAAAAATAGCAATCTAGGTATACCTGTTGCAAAAAGAGAAAAGAAAAGAAAAGAAATGTAAATAGCATCGAAACAACTTTCCTGGGCACTGATATTTGAGAACATCTTAGTTACCTTCCATTCTAGAACACTCCACAGGCTGAACAGATACAATGAAGTGTTAATGGAGCACCAGTCTGCAGACGCTTCTCAGGTTCAATTGGGTTTTCAACGTGTCCTGTCAATTTTGGAAGGAAATCCACCTTCATGGACATATTCCACTGCTTCGTCAGTCTTACCATCCCCAACCGTGCATGGCACTTAATATTCCGTGACTAGAAAACATCCTCTACAGTGAGGAGCAACATTACATTCCCCAGGCAACTTTGCCCTAAAGGTGAGCAAAGTAAGCAGCTCAGTGGGTAAAGGAGGTTAAATGGAGGAACAACAGGCAGTGACTCAGAAACATGTTGAAGCTGTACTTTAGTGTGTTCTTACAAGACTGAAGATAAATGAGAAGAATGGAAATGGTACCACGAGTCTCCAGCACTGGTAAGAGAGAACTGGTACACTGGTATACCTCGTATACTATACATTAAGTAATGATGCTCAAACATTAGTGTGCATCAGAATTATCTAGGGATCTTCCTAAAAATGAAACCTCAGACCTGTCCATAGAGATTCTGATGTAGTTAGGTTTTAGGTAGGGTCCACGAATTTCCATTTTTATCAAACATTCTAAGGATTCTAATGTAGGACTTCTCTGGACCACACTGTGAACAACACTGCATTAATCTGCTTGCCACCCTCACCCAGGAAATTAACACAGCCTCCAGGGAGACCTTCTCCCAGCTTATCAAAAACTAGCTGAGAGTCACACATTTCACAAACTCAACATGGTTAAGAATAGATGGAGACTCCATGCATTTCTCAAACTTCTCCAGAAAATTTTTCTTCTCATAGAAGTAAGGAAATTTTACATCATTTGTGAATAGATAAAAGTTTCCATTCCATGTATAAAGTAGTTTTTGATGATTCATTCCCTGCATTCATGACAACTTTCTTTCACCAGTTAGCTTCAGATGCAAAATTAAATGGAGATAGAGTGATGTGAACCATACCACACTTTTCTTCATTGCCACATATCCTATCTCCTATCTGGCATCTGTCCCCAGAGCATCCTTCTTTTAATTACTTATGTGAGGGACAACGCTGATGTGCAGCTATCTTAATAACTGAGCAAAGTGAAATAAACAGCAAATGATGGATGCAAATGTAAGGAAGTGTGAAGCTGAGTTAGATAAAGCAAGACATTTCAGTTTGAGATCTAATAAAAAAGAAAACAGCAGCCACATAGAGCCCTTTCTCCTTCTCCCCCAGGGCTAATCTTTATCTAAATCAATACTATAAAAGTAACAAAAGACACAAAGTTGTATAATGCGTAATTCATTTATTATGAACTCATGTAAGACTCAAATAATTGAAACAGGATTATTTATGTGATTGTTAAACCCAGGGGCAATTTCTACAGATTTTAGTCCTGCTTAATGGAAATCTTAGTTGCAGATATATATTTAGCCAGATTTCATTCCAAATATTGTTCCTTCCAGCAAATTATTCCTCCTTACATCTGGCATATGATACTTCCTCACTATAATAGAGTATACAAATTGTTTATCCAATTATTTTATTGTACCAAAGAAATACAAAATATGAAAAGTAATACACAGTAATCCCCTTGACAATTATTCATGCTACTTATATGTTGTAATTTAATGACTAATGACTCTAAGTTAATCACTTGTTAATAACCTTCATTTTCAACAGGAATATTTCAAATGTCATAGCCATGATAATTATATCATGCCAGAATCAAATTGTGAATAATAATTGAGTGTATGTTTCATTCAAAAAATACACACAAGATATGCCATTCGTAGAAACACAAGGAAAAGGAAATTATCACCCAATGCAATGGAAACGTAACCCATTGAATAACATAAGGTGGCCTCAAAGAGTTAAGGATGAACTTTTCTGGATAACTGAGGGCACACTATGGTAAATTTATTATATGTAGAGCCATAAGCAGACAAAAGCTTTTTTGGAGGGTCATCAAAACAAGCCATTCAAGCATGACCTGCTGGCTTGATAACTGAGGTTAGCACCTCTCTGAAGTGTGATCTTATTGTGTAGCAGATTTCCTCTGCTCCTTAGTAAATTATCACAAACTGAGTGACTCAGAGCAACACCAATTTATTATTTTAGTTTCTGTGGATGAGGAGTTTGGGTATGAACGAACTGAGCCCTCTACTCAGGCTTATATCAAGGTGTGGGCTGGGCTATGATCAAATCTGAAATCACTGTCCTTTTCCTGAGATCATTGGTTGTTCAAAGCATTTATTTACTTGTGGTTGCATGACTAGGTTCTGCTGTCTTGCTAGCTGTGGGACAGGGACCGCTCTCATCTCCTAGAAGTTGCCCGTGGTGCTATGGCAGGTTTCTCCTTCAATGCTAGTGTAATAATATCATGTATGCTTCATATCTCTCTAACCCCTTTTCAGAGCTTACCTAATTAGGTCAGGGTCACCTAGGATAGCATCCCTTTTTACTAACCCAAAGCCTACTGATTAGGGACCTTAATTACATCTGCAAAATCCCTTCTGCTGTATAGGATGCCATAATTATGGTGTGATATCCTATCATATTCATAAGTCCAACTCACACACAAAGGAAAGGGATTATACAGTGTACACCGGGGTGTGAAATCTTGGGGAACATTTTAGAATTTTGCCTACCACATTATGTTTCTGCTCTCACTGCTGAGTGGCCTGCCAGCTGTACTGCGAGTGTGGGAGGCTGAAAGATAATTTTTTTTAATCTTATGCTTTTTTCAAACTAAATCTGGGGAAAGGATCAGTATCGAGCTACTGGGCATTTGGCTACTGAATGCACAGGAGCCAACAAAAAGATGTGAAATTCTGAAGCGGAAGTTGTCTGTCAGTAACTTGTCTTAATGAGGGGAGAAGAATGGGTAGAAAGAGTCATAGCAGCACTCTGGTTGCCCACTCTGGCACTAGACTGCATGTTGACCACCTAGCTTCATCCAATGAAGTGTATGTAAAGCAGAGAGAGCTATCTAGAAAAGGGTGAAAAGTGGCATATAGTACTATAGCTTACAGGTTCCATTTATTTTAGAGCTGATTTTTTTCTGTATTTATTTTTATTTTTATTTTTTCCTGCTTCTTATTGCAATAGATACTGTGGTCTGGCTCTGTTCCCACTATGGTCATGGCTGATCTTAATGAATATCCTTTTTTCTTCCATTACAGCAGATCATAGTGAAATACTACTAAGACACAAATCCTAACTTTCTACTTTATTAGCTACACAACTTTGGGCAAATACCGTCTTTTAGCCTTAGTTATATTACATATAAAATACAGACAGCAACAACATCTCATAGTTGTTGTTGAGTTGAAATACATAGAATATGTTAAGCACCCTGACAGCACCCAGTACACAATAAATAAATGTTACTGTTGTTACTGTTATAAATAGAATGAGGTGGGTGTTATGATTATTTTGTTTCTAAGGTGTACCCAGAATCCAGTGCCATGTCTGGCCACTCAACACATGGCTGTTACAACATAAGCAACTCTTAACAGAGACAACAATGTATACCCTCAGTATACATCGTTGTCAGAGTGACAGGAACATGTCATTTCCCAGTTTCAATTTTCAGTGAAATCTTGCTGACTGCAGAATGAAATCCAAAATTCACAGCAAGGCATAAGAGATCCCTCTCAGCCTTCTGAGGCACTCTCCAGCCTTATCTGCCAACAGTCTGTCCTCTCACATTCTGTTCAAGTCATGATGAACTACTGCTGTAGCCCAAATTCTAGGTTCGTTTCTCTGCTTCCTTTTCCTTATGAGAAATTATTATCTATCATTTAAGAATCAGCTCAAATGTTTCCACTTGGGTGGAATCTTTCCTGAACCTCTTCTCCAATCAGACAAGATTGATACCCTTCCTCTTTCTGCTTTGTATTTATCTCAACTATGATTCTTTCAAGATTTATGAGCTGTTTGGCATAATATCTCCTCTTTAAAGCCATGACTCCCTGAAAGAAGGGATTATGTCTTATTCATATTTCTATCCTCAGTACTTATCCATTTGCCTAGAATATATTAGTTGATCAGTAAATGTTGCAATAAATGAAGGAGGAATGGAAGGGAAGGAGAGAAGAAAAAAACTAATGCATGCTATCTGTAGGGCAAAAGAATTATTTAAGCCAGATGCTTAACCCTCCAACAAAAAACACACAAACAAACAAAAATGCCTTGAATCTCACCATTAATTTAATTTTTACATTTAATTTTTTACATTAAGCATTCCAGATATCCTGAAAATAACTTAAATAGCAGAAATCATTAATCACTAGCACCTTGGTATGAAAAACTTTTGTTCATCACTTCTGCATAGAAAAGTGAGACCACTGGCAAACTAGAATTTCAAGCCTGATGGCACAGAAAGAAAAGAAAGTTACAGTAAGAGCCAATTTGTCAGCAAGTACAAAAGCTTAACCAACAGAATAGCTAGTTGAACTGGAAAATCCAAGGTGATTTTAAGATAATCTAGAACATTCTAAGACAATCCAGAGTGTCCTCAGACAACCACTAATCTGCAAAATTGTGCTCTTCCTCCCATTTTCTATTGTGTTTGCTTCATTGAACATCTAAATTTATTTTCTCGAAATGATAATTTACTAGCCACTTCACTGATTGATGCAGTCTTTCAATATTACAGAAGTCAGCTTCTGTGCTGGCAACAACCAGCTCAGGATTTCATATAAAGACAGTCCCCAGTTATGATGGCTCAACTTGTAACTTTTTGATTTTAAGATGGTGCGAAAATGATAAACCTTCAGTGGGAACCATACTTCAAGTACCCATATAACCATTCTGTTTTTTACTCTTAGTATAGTATTCAATAAATTACATGAGATATTCAACACTTTATTATAAAATAGGCTCGTATTAGATGATTTTGCCCAATGGTAGGCTAATATAAGTATTTTGAGCATGTTTAAAGGTAGGTTAGGCTAAGCTGTGATGTTTGGTGTACTAGGTGTATTAAATGAATTTTTGGTTTACAATATTTTTAATTTATAATAGGTTTATTGGGATATAACCCCATCATAAGTCAAGAATCATCTGTATTCCATTTCTTTAAGAACCCCAAATGGTTGACATGGTATTCTCACAGGCAACACCAGTTTGTTCTTATGGATTGCCATTCAAGAGATATCGGGAAGGTGGCTCAGCATTCTCATGGGATGGAAATACTTGTCATTAGTAAGAAGAAAATGTGTCATATGGTATGGGTTATCAAATACATGCTTTTACAATATCTTGGATTTGATCAAACTCTCAATTAACATGCCAACTACCCCTTTTCCATTTTTTAAAACACTTAATGATTTTAACAGAAAGTTAATCAAAACATAAATAAATAAAAATCAAAAATAAAGTTAATCAGCACATTTTTATTAGTGGACATAGATATCATTTTGATTAAATAATATAAAATAATAAAATATATTTGCTATTCAGTGTCAAAAAACACTTTAATCATTTCTCTATGGCTCTCTTTTTTGAAGGAAAAAAGTAAATAATTTATGGAGAAAATCAAATAGGCAAATACGTATTTACATCAACCAGACTTTTCTTTTCTTTTTGTTTTTAACCATTAGATAATTTCAACAACCTGTTGACTAAGCAAACACTCATTTCTATCATACATACAATGTGACAAGATGTGATTATAAAGAACATAAAGTAAGTGTGTGTCTTTACCATCAGAACATGTGTATCATATGGGTCTTCCTACATTGACAGGCCATGTTGGGAAGTTATGCCATGGTTCCAGTGATGCTGGCCTTGCTCAAACATTTCTGAGCTCCCCTTTTAAGAACTGCCTTTAAATCCTATTTATAAATTATCTTTCCCTGCTTGCTGTAGCCCACACCTGGCTGCCATCAGACTCAAACCTTCCAAGCCTCTGAACTAACAAGAGTGGGAATGGAAGAAATTTGTAGAGGCATATACTTATCACAAGCATCTCTGAATGTGGCGTGTGACTCCCATGGTGGCTGTCTTATATGCCCTGAGGATGGGATGAGTTCCTTGGCAGCTGACTGAGCTTCACATGTACCTTCCCTCTCTTACCTGAGTTTTGTTACATCTGGCTAACCAGCAACCTCTCTGGGCTCCTGAAGCTTGAAGTGGCTGGGCAAGGTTCTACCTGCAGATTGCTGCCACGTGCATAAAACAGAGAGATACTGTAGTCTGCTTGAGGCCCACATGTGACCCCACCGCCATTAACATGGAAAACAACTCAAGTTTTATCCAGCTCACAAGCAGATAGCCCTTTCTCATCACATTTTGCCTACTGCACTTCCTGTAAACACCTTCTCCAAGAAGGGAGACGTGCAAGGGAAACAAGTAAAATGACACACAGGCGACATAGCTATTTTCATTGGCTTTTGCAAAGGTTTGCTAGGGAAGGAGGGTGAAATCCATGGTTAGAGTAAGCCTTTTGTGTTATCACTGAATTTCAATTATGTACTATCCTTTCCTACATTACCAGGGATAATTAGAAATTCACAGCACTGCAAGTCCATGCAATCCTAATAATTAATTTCTTGCTACCCAGGGTGGAAATGAGCCTCTACAATTCTATAATTCTGTTTTATTTAGAAAACATATCTTAGATTCACCATTCACATAAGCTCCTGACTTTGAAAATTGGAAATGGATTTTTGAAAAGGTCATTTTTTCTATATATTTTATCAGTTATTTACTTTTATATTTTTTGAGACTTATCCATTGTGTATATAAGTACTTTGCCACTGTTGTACCACCAGATAGTGGAGGAGAAAATGACACACTACTCACCTCGGCTTTTTTTTTTCTAAAATCCTATTGCCTTTGTAGTACTCCTTGATGTGTGTCCTTAGTAACTGCAAATTTTTACGTGAACTTGGGATTCATTTGTTAAAGAGCATAGAGAGAAGCTTATTTTTTCTCTCCATGAATTTAATCCTGAGGTTTTACAAGGTTAGAAATAACCCTCTTGAGCTTATATTTGTTCTGGACATCAGAAACATGAAGAGTCATTCAATCAGAAATTATTTTTAAAAGAATTATATTTAAGCCATAAACAAGCTGTGGAGAAAACTCAATCTAATCCCACCCTTTCAAAAAAATGAACTCTAGAATTTTACTGAATTGATAATGATTGCATGCACCTGTGGAGAATGTGGTACAGCTCTAAGCATATGACATGCAATGGCAATCTGAAGGAAAAACAGGAAAAATGCTTTAGCACACGTTGATTAATAAGGGAGGTGCAAATTCTAAGGTAGGAGTCAGGGCCTGTTCTTTTCACAGGCAACCAGAGTGAAATGCCAGACATGGGTCTAACGGAAGCCAAGACCTGCTGCTTCCCAAGATCTACCAGGTGCTGTTTGTTCAGGCTGCTTTTGCTCACAGCTTTGATCATCTGGCTGCAAATGGCAGGCACTTGGACAAATCATATCTCTAGTCAGAACAAACTTAAGGAGCAACAAATCAACAGACATATAAGATCACATGCCCTCAGCCATGCTGTGGACTTAAGCTCCAATTCTTATAACGAGTTTTCCCCTGATATCTAAATACACAGCTTACCCCTAGTATTGGCCTCTCATCTACCAAGATTCTTCTTTGTATTTAAAGACTTTTCTAATGCCACTGGCTCCCTGGATCTCTGGAAGTCGCCTCCTCCTGGCTGTCCCACTGGTGTATATACCTAGCCCCACTGCATCTTGCTGACTTCCTCTGATCCTTGAATTACTTAGTAACTTGTTAAATACCAGTGCACACTGGACAATACTCTCCCTACCAAGGCTAATTCCCTTCTAGCCATAGTCGAATCCATTCAGCATTTTTTCCTGACTACCTTACACAGTCACACACACATATCACAGACATCGGTCATAAACTTTCCCATCACAGTCATCTCAGTTCCACTAAAAAACAATTGTTCACAGTGCTTTTATAAAAATTGGTTGTATCACATTAATGGATAGCAAAATTAACGTCATGGGTTCATGGTCAGCAGTACGGAATAGAAGAGAAGAAAAGAAAACAAGCGAGTGTTTTGCAAGTAGAAAAGGCATTATTTTGTAATATCCTTTGTCCAATTATGTTTATTTGTGTTTTTGTGCACATTCTGGGTCATGGTTAAAAAATTGTATTTCTTACCAGAGTTGATGATTGAAAAAAGTTTTCTAAACCACATACTAGGGCACCTGGAGAGTAAAGCATCATGTCTACAGAGAACTGTAATAATATTGCAAATAGGAAATCTGAAATGAATTACATGTTAAACCAGTACTTCCTCACAGACACAACAACAAATACAATCTCATCTGCTAAGCACGCTATCTTCCAGAAAGCAAATAAGTAAAGCTCTGAGGGAAAGGGCATCTAAATGACTAAATTTTGATGGCAGGATAAAGAACTAATAAGGTTTGTGTCTAAGTGGTATATTGGTTAGGTGTTTTAGCATAGAGGTGCCTGGCATATTCAGGGCCCCAGAAAAGTTAAGAGGGAGTCAAGGAGATGACAGAGAAGAATTTGGTAAAGGCAGCTCTGGGTGTGTAATAATTCCACTGATGAGTTGTGTCTAGTTGAACTAGTGAAGGACAAAGGTGGCAAGACCTTATATTTGTCCACATCTTCATACTTCTCAGAGAATTCGCACTCCTATTATATCATTTAGTGAAGCATCTGGGATGCACAAAGTACAGAGGTGCTCATTCTCAGGGTCACACAAGTGCCCTACATACTTTGTGTGCCTCACCCTGGTGTGGCCCTATCCATGAGAGGTGGCATTATTAATTTTCTGTTAGATATGAGGAAAGTTAGCCACACTGAACTTAAGTGAAAATGTCATCAATGGTGGTGAGTCTGGGTTTAAAGTCTTGACCCTCCAGCTCCTGGAAAAAAGTGCCTTTTTCATCTACTTCAGATGATCTCAGTAAGGACTGATTCTGCATGAATTTGCAAATCAATGAGTTGGCAAGATAAACAACAATGCTACACTTCTCTGTTATGAAACATTTGCTCAGAGCGAAAGAATGGCAAAATGCAGCCAACAAGTTTCCAGTCTTGTGTCCCTGCACTTAGTTTGATCCACTTCCATTTCAGAAAGATGCAAACAAATTGAAAGCCATTTAGGGGATGATTTTTTTTAAAAAAATGATTAGATAAAAGAAAGATTTGATTCATGAGACCAGATTAAAGGAGATAAATGCCTATGATTTTGCTAACTGACAATCAGGGATATAAGAATCTACAAATATTGGGAGAATGTAAATATACGCAATAGAGATGACTTTTAAGTGTGCTACAACATAGAACTAGTGGGAACAAAATGAAATAAAATGTTAAGCTGTAGACAAAACAAAGAGGGTTTTGCCAAGAGGATTCACTAAGTGGGTAGTGACACAGAGTAGAAGGAGCAGGAGGAGGGGAGAGAAGAGGAGAAGAATGAAAACAGAAGAAGTATGAGGAAGAAGAAAAAAAGGAAGAAAGAGGAAGGAGGAAGGAAAGGAAGAAGGGAGTGACAAAGGAGGAAGAAAGGAAGGAAATCTCAATTTTTTACTCTTACATATGTTTATATTGCCTCTAAAATCCATCAGCAAGATTGATATTGGTTTTTGGATAAAAATTTTTTTTGAAAAGACAAAAGACATAATCATTGTCATATTTTAAATAAATAAATGTTTGTTGGTGACATCAAAAATAGAATCCCATACACATTGCAGTTGATTTTGTCTCCCTTTACCCCTTCCTCTTTCCCCCCTCCGTCTCTTGCCTCCCCCTCCCCCACTACATCATATCTGTTCACTTGTCTTAACAAGTTCAAGGGATTGCTGTGATTGTTGTGTCTTCTTCCCCCCTTACCTTTTATTTGTTTCTACATTTATTGATTCATTTATTTCTAACTCCCACAAATAAAGTGAGAACCTATGATATTTCTCTTTCTGTGCCTGACTTGATTCACTTAAGATAACTTTCTCTAAGTCCATCCATGTTGTTGTGGATGGCAGTATTTCATTCTTTTTTACAGCAGAGTAGAATTCCATTGTGTAGATGTACCACAGTTTCCTTATCCACTCATCTGATGGTGGACATTTGGGCTGTTCCAACTCTTGGCTGTTGTTAATAGTGCTGCAATAAACAGGGGAGTACAGGTAGCCCTTCAGCATGATGATTTCCACTCCTCTGGGTATATTCCCAGCAGTGGAGTAGCTGGGTCATGTGGTAGATCTATCTGTAATTGTTTGAGGAATGTATATTGAGAAGTTAAAATAAAGAAAAAATAAAAACAAACAAACAAACAGAAAACACCTATAGGAGACCAAAAGCATGTTAAGAAAAATTTTTCAAAACTTGAAAGTAAAAAAAGGGATTATTATTTTTTTTTTCAGCATCCTGCTGGGCTTTTTCTAGTAGGCCTACACAAGGATTATTTGACTGGGTAGGAGTGCATGCCTTTGTTTGAATTGTTATGCTTCTGATAAGAGTATTTTACTAAAAGACTAACTTTTTGAAAATGAATAGCAATTCAAATCAATCTTTTCCAATAAGTATGTGAATAATTTCTGTCCCTTAGAGAAGATATTCCCAAAGTTTACAACTAGTGTAAGATATTAATCAGTTTTATATCAAAATTAGGAAACTTTTGTAAGCATTCTTTCTTTTAGCCACTATAAAGGTTTTACTTTCTACAATTCTCTTTGAACTGGCTATACCATCTTGCTGGTTCTCTCATTAATGAGTTAAATAAATATATGACATGTGCTCAGCATGAGATTCATTTTTTTTTAACTTTTTGAAAATTATACTTTCTTAGTAAGGTTGGAAAATTGTATTCTGTCAAGTGTAAACACAAAAAGAATTTATACCATCTCCCATCTCCACAAAAGTAAAAATATTTAATACAAAAAAAATTAAGGCTACAATGGGAGGTGAAGGACAATATTTAAGCAGATAGTGTAGGAAACCAGAATGTGCCACTCCAAAATATGCCTCTTTAGCATAAGGATTATTTTGAGTTGATTATTTTGAGAAACAGCAGACACAGGAGAAGCTCTGAAAACAGAGTAGAAAATACCCTTTTGTAAGGCAATTTACATCTATAAAGAAGATCTCCATTCGTAAGGGCCTTTCTCTATCTGTACCAGAAGAGAAGGATGACTAAATCAATGGAGAAAGCTCCTAGTTAAATCTGCAGAACAAATCTCATTCTTTTTTATTACCATACTTTTCCTGGTCACTTCCCCATAACTGGCCTCCCCATACCCTTATTTCTTTGCTTTTAGCTGAAGATGCAATATAAGCCTGAATTCTAAGCCAAAAAATATTTATATATTCCATAGAATCCTAGGAACATTTTGTAAATTGACTCTGGTATGGGTGACAGAAGTTATCAAAAAAAAAAGAAATTAAGAAATTAAGAAATAGAGAAAGAGAAGGGAAGGAAGGAAGGTTGGTCTTGTTCCACTGTACTTAACTGGACATATAAGAAACAGATTTCTGGCAGTTCTCAGGCAAAATAAACATCTCCCCAGAAACCTAAGCCAATCAAGGAGATGGCATTAACACCCTACCTCAGGGGAGAAGGCTGCCACTAAATCAGAAGGAGACAGTAATGAGGAGCTGAAGTGACCACATAAAGCTATTACTGCTATTAAATCCAGGGCCTGGGCACAGGCTGCTTGCCAACCTTTGGCTAGCCTGCTACACATAACAGTCACTGTAATTGAAACTGAATTATAACACTGCCCTGGCACACATTCTTCGTTAAAAGTCCAACACATAATAATGCTATTACAATAAGGACATCTGGAAAACAACCTCGAGGGTCATTGTTTCTCTGCAGCGGGCACCTGCCTTCTTAAGGAGTCCTTCATGTTTCCTTCACCTACCGTAAAAATGGTGAGATGATGAAAAGGGGCTCTTCTTGTAGGTGAATCAGAAAGTCAATGTTTGTTGAGAACCAGCTAGATGCCAAACACTGCACTAGTTCTGTCTCTTTGATAACCTTCTATGAAGTTGAGATTCAAACCCTCTATTTCATGGATGAAAATCTGAGCTCAAAAAAGCTAAGTAATTTGCCCTAAATCACTTAGATAGTAAAAGAAAGCCAGCAATAAATAGAACTCCAGTCTGCTTGTCTTCAAAGTATTTCCATTATAAGAACACTTAGCCACTCACCTAATGCATAATGTGCAGTAAACACTCAATTAACATGTGCTGAATTGAATTGAAGAGAGTTGATGGTGCAATCTGAAATCTGAAAAGAATCTCCAATGACTTTTTGCCACAAGTTAATAAAATCTTGGCAAATTTTCACCAACTCTTGGATTATCTATGAGCCAATTATGGCTGCATTAAAAAATGGCATTCTTGAGAATAAAATACCGTTGCCTCCTTTGGTACTTAAGTTATAACAACTATATACTAGATTTTCAGTTTCATAAAATCAGAAAATGTACCTAACATATGGAACGTTTCAATAAACTTGTGTAAAATAACATACATAATCACTGCATCTCTGTTATGATAGTATGCTGACTGATAAATAAGACTGACAATCAGTATACAATATTTGATTACCTACAATATAAAAATAATGTTTTATGTGTTCCCAAGAGGATACAAAGAAGCAAGAGACATAGTTCCTGCACTTATGAAACTTAGAATTCCATTGGGATGCAAGATATAAATGCATGAGAAGGTAAATAAATCAAGGCTTAAATAGCCCTCTGAGATTTTTTTCCCAATAGATTTCATTCAATTAATATTTATGGAATGCCTACTATACAACAGAATTTGGTTAGGCATCAGTGTACAAAAAAGAATAAGATTGGATCATTGTTCTCAAGAAGTCCACAGTCAGCTGAATAGGCATTTCTCAAAGGAAGATATAAAAATGGCCAACAGACACATGAAAAAATGCTCAACTTCATTCAGCATCTGGGAATTGCAAATCAAAACCACTTTGAGATACCATCTCACTCCAGTTAGGATGGTTAATATCCAAAAGACTGAGAATGATAAATGCTGGTGAAGTTGCAGAGAAAAAGGAACTCTCATACACTGTGGGTGGGACTGCAAAATGGTGCAGCTTTTATGGAAAATGGTATGGAGGTTTCTCAAACAATTACAGATAGATCTACCATATGACCCAGCTATTCCACTGCTGGGAATATACCCAGAGGAATGGAAATCATCATGTTGAAGGGATACCTGTGCTCCCATGTTTACTGCAGCACTTTTTACAATAGCCAAGAGTTGGAACCAGCCCAAATGTCCACCAGCAGATGAGTGGATAAGGCAACTGTGGTATTAAAAAAGAATGAGATACTACCATTTGCCACAATGTGGATGGACTTAAAAAAAATTATATTAAGTGAAACAAGTCAGGCACAGAAAGAGAAATATCACATGTTCTCACTTTTCCGTGGGAGCTAAAATAAATAAATAAATAAATAAATAAATAAATAAATATACAAAGAAATAAAGGGTGGTGTGGGGGAGAAGACACAACAATCACAACAATTCCTTGAACTTGTTAAGACAAGTGAACAGATATGATGTAGTGGGGGGGAGGGTTGAGAGGGAGGGGGAAAGAGGAACAGATAAAAGGATGAAAAATCAACTACAATGTATATTGGGATGTTAAAATAAAATTAAAGAAAAAGCGGTGAAGGAAAACTTTCAAACACACAATTTCAAAACAACATGATTAGTGGTTTAGAGAAAGGCATACACTGCTAAGAAATGAAGATGAGGAAAAGTTTAATCCTGCTGACAGCCTGAAGATTTTTAAGGAAAACTTCCTAAAAGAGATGAAACCCAAGCTGGGTTGTGAAGAATGAGTAGGAATTTAAAAGACCAACAAGAAAGAGCCCTTCAAGAAAGGGAAACATTATATACAAGGGTGTGCAGGTATAGAAATTATAGAAGAGTGTGGCAGATTGTGATAACTGTGATAATAAAGTATTACTAGCAAATTACTAATATTTGATGAAGAGGATGGTATAAATAGAACCTAAAAAATTTAAATTCCTCATTCTTTCAGGTCCACTAGAATTTCACTAAAGGCCTCCTCAGTAGGATTTTAGCATCCCAGCTAACATACTGGTAAGTTTCCTTTCTTTGCCGTAGAACTCATTACAAACATTATATTAAGACTACATAAGCTAAAGCATATCTTCTTGTTTAGGTTAGTATATCTATTTATTATCTAATAAGTCACATATTAGATCATTTAAATGCTCAATAGTGTTCAAGAGCACATTCACTTTTTAGAAACTAATTATAATTGCAGCATAGGCATTATGGAATATTTGATTAGTACAAAGCTAAGGAATGAGAATCATTTCTTTTAAATTCACAGTCATAGAAGTGCATAAATTGGTCAGCATGGATATGTTACCAAAATCTGAATAAGTCTTAGAATCTCAGGAACTCTGATGTGATACATTCTTTTGAAGCACTGACTATAAGAAATGCAGTGAAATCAAAATTATAAGAACCATAGATAATAACATTTATGGCTACAGGATTCTGATTATATGGATCCTAGAAATTAAACAGTTGTGCTATTCTCTTTTACACAAAAATAAACTAGGTAAATGGAGTGATGACATTTATTCTGTGTAGTGGGGTAGAAATCTTGATTCTCCTTTGATCTTAGAATAGGATTTTTAGGTAATGCATGAATGAGCCAAAAGGCTCTTGAGTAGGGGACAAAAGTCCACAGATAAGTTTGGCAGAAGCCATTTAATCAATTCTTTTTTTGTTGTTTGTTTTTTTGTTTTTTTCGTGACGGGCACTCAGCCAGTGAGTGCACTGGACAGTCCTATATGGGGTCCGAACCCGCGGCGGGAGTGTTGCTGCGCTCCCAAGCGCTGCACTCTCCTGAGTGCGCCACGGGGCCGGCCCCATTTAATCAATTCTAATCGCTGTTTAGGGATGGGATTGTGTACTTTGACTGTTTTAGGTTGCTGGTTTGATTCCAGCTTGAATGACTATTGACTATTTAACCTGCTGATTGTTCTTTAGATAGATACGTTAAGAAAACTGCTTGAATGCTGTTTAAATATGCTATGTAAATCGCTGTAGGAAGTATGTAAAAAAAAAAAAAATGGTTACTAAGGACAAGCTGTTTGTTGGTAAATTGACCTAGCTTTTTACAAATTACATTCTGGAATGTCACATTGTTAATTTACTGCTGTTACTAGTTTTACACTGCCTGTTTTTATGTCCTTCCTTGATGATGGAATCAACTGATTTTTCTGGTGAAACTTCCTTGTCTTGTCAATAAAAAGAAAGACTGATTTTGAATGGAGGCTGCTCCCCTGATGGGCAGCAGTCCCTCCAGGCCTCATTAATGTTACCTTAAGTGAATTTTTTCTTTCTCTTTTTTCTGTCTCAGTTACACAGAGGAAAGTGTAACAATTTTGCCAGTTTACAAGATTAAGAAAACCTTTTTATATTAATTCTCTTGAAGAGAAAATTAAAAAAAAGAATTTCACATTTAATCTTGAACAAATTTAACTGAAATCTCATAAAGAATTCTGCATAAGTGGTTTTCAACAAATATGCAATGTCCTTGAAGAATAATAAGGTGTATAGCTTCCTCTTCAAAACAAAATCAAGGCTGCCATTGAACTTGGTCACTCCTACCTCAAGTAATAATTATCTTTTGCAAAAAAAATTTAGCAGAACTTCCCCACTCTAGCCTCAGCTGTGTCTTTGTTTCTCCCCATTTCTTTTGGTGCTTTTGGAAAAGAGCTCACTCTTTTCTTAGTCATGTCTTGCCAATCACGTCCAGCAGGGCTCAATGCACTGTTAGATCTTGAGCAGCTGGTTCAGAAAGCTAAGACCTGTTCCTTTAGAGCTGATAGATCTTGGACGTGGCTGGCACCATCTTGGATGCAGTCGCATCACTGACCTCATCATGAATGCGACCGGTGCCATCTTTTATGTAACTGACATCATCATGGATGTGACTGGTGCCATATTGAGTACAAAATGGCTGCCAGTCTTTTACTCTACTTCATGGTTTCCCAGAAAAAGGTCCCTTCCACTCCTGCCTGGAGGTACCTCCCATCTTGACTATGTCACCCCTACCCACCACACCCGCACAAATAGTTGACCTGATCCCACACACCAGCACTCCCTCTGCCTCCCCGCCTGCATTTTTCACATCCAACCCATATAAGTGTATGTACATCTCCTGGCTGCCTGCCCCTGCCATTTTGAACACAACCTGGAAGCGTTTTCCTCCTTTAATAAAGCCTGAATGATACCCAGTGTTTTGGCTCATTTTCCTTCAAAATCCAAACCTAAATCCAGCACAGAAATTAAATTGGATTAACTCCTGATTTGTTTCTATGCCCTAGTCTTCTATTGACTTTTCTGTTTCCTAGTTTTGATCATCTGTCCTGATTCACATGTGAGACACTGTGTCCTCTTCTTCCTTAGTTGATTGAGTCTCTCATTTTGACTTCCTATTGCCAACTTTGACTTTAGTGTTTGACTGTTTCTTGCTCCTTAAGCTAAAGCTGACATTCAGATACTGTTTCCCCTTCCTGAGCCCAACAGTGCATGGTTTCTGTTGTGCAGCATATGCCCTGTGTCACCTGAGAGCAATTTCCTTTAATGATCATTTCCCTTAAGATACTTTTTTTAAATTATTTTTTATCTTTCCTCCCTCTTTTTCTCTCTCCCACCTACCCTGCTCTCTCACTCTCTTTCTCTCCAAACATGGAAACACATACACTTATACCACACTGTCAAATACCTGTTGATATTGTCTCCAGGAATTCATATGCAAGTGTACATTTTGTATCTCATTTTGATAACATAAAATCTGTGCACAAAGAGTCCATCTCTTGCTTCCTTTTCCCGGAAGCTGGCACACAATAAATTGTACTAAGTAAACAAAAGTGTTGGTCTTATTTATTCATTCATCCATTATTCATTCAACAAATATTTATCAAGTGCCTGATATGCATAAAGACTTATAATAAGCACTGCATGCAATGCTTGATTTAGCCATGTGAGATTTCTTATGGTGTTTCACTTTTTCTACCTTACATTTATCTCCTTCATTGGAGTACTCTCTCCTACCTTGTTTTCCTAGCAATTTCTCTTTATCCTTCATGATTCAATTTAAATATGAAGTTACTCACAAAATATCTTCTAAATTTTAGGAGTTTATCAGTCTCTTCTCTGTAATAATGTCACCCTAGAATATGGCATATGACACATTTCATATGTCTGTCTCCTCCAAATCAGACTCATTCTGTGGGAAAAGACATGGCCTCTGCCCCCCAGTACTTGCAACAATGCATGGCATGTAGTAGGTCCTCAGCCCATTGTAAGTATGAGAATAAGAGCATCTGCATTACAAGATGTAGTATAAAATCAGCATTCTTCAGTTTAATAGTATTATCCACAAGAAAGTCCAAACCAAGAGATTCCAGGGACCTCTAAAGTTTTAAAAACTGTAGTGTTAATCCAGACCAGTTTATTTAAATAAAAATGGAATCATAAACAACAAGTTTTTTCACCCCATCCCCTAAAATAAAACATGTTGAGAAATCCATTGGGAATGTGTATTATTTCCTCAGTTGATATCAGACATAGGGTACTATAAGTTAATTAATATGGTATATTAATAAGGAGATGAGTCCAAGAATGCTGATTGTTTATTGTTAGAAGAATGAAACTTCTCTCACCATTTACTTTTAACGAATTCAACTTTGACTCCAGATTTACATCTCTAGCTCAGAAGTCCCTGCACTCCAAATTTCTTATTCATCTCGGTACCAGTTATCTCCAGTGGAATAGCTCAGAGATAGTTGAAACATGATGTGTCCAAAAGAGAACTCTCAATTCTACCCTTCATCTTGTCTTCACTCATCCCCACCTCTGTAAATGGTGCCGTCCAGTATCTCAAGTCAGAAACCCAAGTGCGGTAATCTTGACATGGTCTCCACTCCACCTTTTCTCTCTCCATTCTCATCCAATCCTTAACAAAATGCATCAAACCCTATTCTCCATCTCCTGTAATGTATTACATTAGTAAAGATTCCCATTTCTTCTTGTATTAGTACAAGGATACTTCAGAAAGTTTGTGTGGAAAATAGAATTAAAAGATAATACAAATTTCTCCATGTACTTTTTGAAGTATCTTCATACTAAAACAGTTTTCTACTTGCCCTCACTGTTTCTATTCTTGCTGCTTCCAATTCAACAAGGTTTCTTAAAATGCATATTGTATCATCGTATTCCTTAAAACCATTTAGTGACTTACCATTTTATTTCAATAAAATTCCAAATCCTTTTGTAGCTTATCAGGTATTGCCTGACACTTTAACAGCTCTACAATGTTCCAGCCTCAATGATTTTCTTTGAGCTCCTATAACATATCAAGTTCTTTACCCACTCAGAGACTTTGCACATGCTGTTCCTTCTTCCTGAAATGCTCTTCCCCCTCACTCTTATCAGTGTTAGTCTCTTGTTAGCATCCTGATCTCTGTTCAAATCTTATCTCCTCAGAAAGACTTTCTTTGATCA
The DNA here is from genome assembly GCF_027409185.1 of Cynocephalus volans. Lineage (NCBI taxonomy): Eukaryota > Metazoa > Chordata > Mammalia > Dermoptera > Cynocephalidae > Cynocephalus > Cynocephalus volans. The sequence continues at coordinate 18,454,524 of NC_084468.1, forward strand.
TGCTATTTAAATAGTTGTCTCCTCAACCTGGCAGAAACAAAGAATTTTTAATTTTTTCTCACACCTTATGTGATTGCTTCTTAACCCTTAACACAATTGGTCATTTTTCTTTAATAAAACTTCTCTTTATTTGGTCTTTTTTTCTCCACTCCCCCTCCAACATAAACAGTTTTAGGCAAAGACTCTGCCTCCCTTGTATGCCATTTGATCCCCAGAGACCAGTATGGAGCAAAGCTCTTAAAAGTGTGTGTTTACCAACGAATACAGTATAATAAAATAACTAAAAATAGATAAACTCAATAAACTTGAACTGAGCATCTACTCTGCATATAACATAGGCTTATCTATATATTCATACACCTTTAACACTCACAGTAGCACTGTAAGGTACCTAGTCTTATTCCCATTTAACCATTGAGAAAAGCAAGTTTCCAAAGTATTTGTATCATTCTTAGATCTTAACCTAAATTCTTGAATCTAATACCAGTGCTTTGCTTTTTTCCACTTTACACTCTCAAAACCATTGTCTTATTTAAAAATAGTTTCTCTCTCTTGCTGACGTTCCACCAATTTTGTTCCACCAGGTAAATTAAAATTTTTTAAAAAACGTCAGGGGGTAGGGGGGTGGTGGGAAACACATGACAACACATACTAGCTTTCTGTCTTTGAAAATAAACAAAAGAAAAAAGACCATCAATAAACATCTACCACATAAACCTGCCACAGTGAATTAAAGATGTGTTAAAGAGAGAAAATGGATGCTTCTTGTGATAAGGCTCACAGTAAAAAGCCAGTTGTCTACTTCTTCTTTAATAACTCAGTCCAAAAACCCTGGGGATTTTTATACCACTACTTTATCATATCACTTTAGAAATAAATTACAGGAAATAACAAAGGTATTATTTTCCTAAATGTGTTACAACTCTGACAGAAAGAGTTCTCAATCCAAGTGCTCGCTGTCTGTTGCAAAGTTAGTTCAGGAAAGCAGCTACAAACACTCACCCTCCTGTCAACCAACAATGGTTCACTGAACACCTAAGAGTGGCATGGTGGCTGAACATTCAGGCTCCGGGTAGCAAGCGTTCAAATCTCTCCTCAGCTTTGTATAAGCTGTGTGATTTGAACACATGGTTCAGTTTCCTTATCAATAAAATAGGGTTAATAATAACATCTATTTCACAGGGTTGTGGTGGGAAATACAAAGGAAATATGAGAAAAATGCCCATCATGTAGTAAGATCTCAAAAGTGAGTTTTGGCTACATAATAATGTGTCCCAAATTTAAGACACCCTGGGTCTTGAGAATAGAAGTATTAGGGTAGGAATGAAAGGGTAGCTGGTGGAGTAAGTAAAGGTAAATAACTTTGGGTCTCTTAACAGCAAACTGTGCTCCCTTCCCCATTTTAAAAGTTTTTTGAGGTATAATTTGCATAGCATAAAATTCATCCATTTAAGTGTAAAACTGAGTAACTTTTCACAAATTCACAGAGTTGCACAACCATCACTAAAATCTAACATTATTACATTTTCATTGCCCCAAACAGATGCCTTGTGCCCGTTTGCAGTCCTTTGCCTTCACACTCCCAGCCCCAGGCAACTGCTTCTTGACTCTACCTTTGCAGATTTGTCTTTTCTGGATATTTCATACAAACGATCTTATACAACATGTGGTCTTCTGTGTCCGGCTTCTTTCACGTCACATAATGTGGAGGTTCAACCCCATGGTAGTATGTACCAGTTTGCTTTATTGCTAAATAGTATTTCATTCTGTCAATACAGTTGACGGATATTCACGATTCTAATTTTTGACTAAGACAAATAATACTTGAAAAACATTTGTGTGCCAGTTTTTTTCTACACATATGATTTTATTATCTTGGAGCTCTCCTTGCCCATTTTAAGTGAAAATCTGCTCCTGACAGACTCCAGTGTAACGTGTTTGGTGGGGGGATAGAGTTCTGCTTCCAGCTCACCAGTAACTGCTGAGGGCTCAGAACACACAATGAAGTGGGGAAAAAAAAGACACACCAGTTGTCGTCTCTGCCCTTTTTTTCCCCTAATTCCCCTGTGACCTTGGGAGAGAACTGTGCCTCAAACATCTAGCTGTCTATACTTGTGAACCAAAGTCAAGTCAGGAACTAGATGTTCTCTGAACTGTCTTCTACCTTTAAAAAATTACGGTAACTAAAGAATTTACAAACAAAACAAAAACACTATCAATTAATCATCTCCCTTGCCTCTGGCATTTTCTGGGCACAGCATTATGTGGGAGGCCAGCATTAGTCAAAAAAAGAATAATAGAGAAAGCATTTGGACACTCTTCTATTGCATGCAGAACCCAGGATTTACAGGTTGGCCCTCTGCATATGTCTCTTACTTTGGGAGTTTTTGCATATCACTGTATTTCTCTGACCACATTTTTCTGTGGCAGTCATTTCACTCAGAGTTAAATGGGTATATGACAAATGTTAGTACAATAGAATAGGGTAGATTGTTTCATCAAGCATTTTAAAAAGTATAAATCCAAGTAAATACCAATGCCTTCAAAACAGTCATTTCAGTGGTTATACACTCCTTTCCGTTATTCTGACAGTGTTCAGAGCATACTTGGATATTTCCCTTTGGAAATGTCCTCCAAGCTAGTGGCAAAGACATTTTCTAAAATTAATTTTTAAACCTTATTATTAAAATTTTAATGTATTGCAAATGGTGAAATGAATAATGAACCTGTGTGTACCGATCGTAAAACTGCAAAATAATTGATTACCAGTGTCCTGGAGCTTAATTGAACCCCTCCTTAATAAAATCTACCTCCCATCAAATTCCTCTGCCCTTATGCCCAACACTTTCTTGCATTTGATCATGACTATTCCCATGCATATACGAGTGTACTTTTAAAAAGTTCCTGGAAAGATTCATATTATCTTTAAATTCTACTTTTCCACAAACTTTTGAAGTATGCTCATATTTATAATTTTCTGCATATGTTTGTTACCCTAAATAATAGATGGTACTGTTTTGCTGGTTTAAATATTTACATAAATGGCATCATACTATATGCATAATTTAGCAATTTGCTATATTCACTTAATATCATGTTTGTTTGATATATCCATATTAATATGTGTGTTTCACTTTAATATTTACACTATAGAACATTACTTTTTTCAGTAAACAGCAATTATCTGCTATATTTCCTGTTGATATAAATTAGATGATATTCAATATTTTTCTACCACAAACACTTTAGCTGTAAACATTCTTGTATTTCTCTCCTTTGTGGACATATTGAGAAGTTTCTCTAGAACATTTACCTAGGAATGGTATTTCTGGATTGTAAGAAATGGACATCTTCACCTTTATTAATTATTACTAAATTTTCTCCAAAGTATTTGCACCAATTCTTAATCTATCCATAAGTGTATAAAATTCCCATTTCTCCACAGCCCCCCCAATCTGATATTGTTAGACACTTCAATTTTTTCCAGTCATCAATTTGATTTTTAGAAATCAAATTTAATGAACAGTCATTGATTATGTACTCTGGGTGTACCCCCATGCTTGGTCTGTGTGGAATGCAAAGTGAGATGTAGTGGAAATACTCTGGAAGGAGAGTAACCTAATGTCAAGTCCTCTCTCCTGCTATCTGTGAACGCCTGGGCCAGTCATCACACCTCTTCAAGCCTCAGTTTCTTCAGCTATAATATGAAGAGCTGGACAAGATCATTTCTCAGGACCCTTTACCTTCAGTCTCTATGATGCTCCATGGAACTTACAAATCGCTAGGAGAAGCAACACTTCCGCAAGTAACTTTAACACCAGAAAGAAAATATATACATATATATATATATATATACACACACACACACGTGTGTGTGTGTGTGTGTGTGTGTGTGTACATGTATAAATATTAAGAGATTATAGGATGCAGAATCCAAATAGGATAGAGAGATAAACTGGGAAGGTTCCATCAAAACAGTTTGGATGAGTTTTTCCAAGATGGCATGCCTGACACTTTCAGGAATAAATGGAAGAGGGAAAATTTAGAGGAAAGAGCCTGCATAAAGTCCTAAAAGAAAGACCGTGAAGGGAGTAAAGGGAGGGTGGAGTGTGTGTTTGGAGCCCAAGGTGTTAAAGTAAGTGAAATAGAGCGATGAGGCCAGATATATTGTGTTTTTAATCATGTCAAAGTGTAACAAACCTTCATTATTTTGCTGCTAATTTATTTTTAAAACTTCCCATAGCAACTTGGAATCAAATATGTAAATCAGGTAGAGGTCATTTTATTTGTGTTTAAAAATAAAGCCATAAAACTAATTTCTGTTAAGGCTCGGTAGACTGAGTCTACAGTCACTTCGCAAACAGGATTGCTCAGGGGCTTTGAGAAATGGAAAGAAGCATTGCAGAAATAAGAATGTAATCTCTTAAGGTGACAACTTTGAATAAATATGGTCCTTTGGATTTTTGAATTTTATTAGGTTGGTTTAAAAGATTGATTATTTTACAGTTATATTTCATACAGAAAACTCTCAGAACTGGTGTAATCTTATTTAGTATTGCCATAAAAATTCAAAAAGTACAAAAAAAATTTGTTTTTAATTCCTGGGAGGGAAAAAATGCCTTCTTATAAAAAAAAAAAAAAAAGAAAAAAAAAATGGACCCCAACTTTTTATGCTAGAATGGCTGAGAATTTTAACTTTGAAAAATAGTTGATATACCAAATTTTGAATGAACTGATGTATTGTGTGGTATAACATGGACCTAACTGGCAAAATACATGAGCTCAAATCTAGATTTTTCCATCATAAACTGGGAAATTTATTTAAGCAAGTTATTTAAGCTCACTTTGCTAGCATTAGGATTGCCTTTGGCTACATGTAGCAAAATACCTAAATCAATCTCCATGTGTTTAAGTCACTGTTATTTTTCTCACATAAGAAATCAGAGGCCCGCATCTCAAGACTGACTTCATTGTGTTACCCATGACCCAAGCTCCTTCTTTCAGCCCCACCATTTGTGATATGCAGTTTCTGTCCTTGGTTTCAAGATAGCTCCTTTACCATTGCTTCTGAGTTTGGGGCAGAAACAAGGGAGAAGTGGCCCGAAGCTTTCCCTTTGTAAGACTTCGCAGTTTTATTCAGAAGAGCACTCTACCCAAGGAAATTTTGCTCATTGGCCAAAACTAAGAAACATAGCTATACCTTGTTGCATGGAGCCTGGACAACCAAATGTTTTATTTTTGCTGAGTACATGGCTACACTAAATAAGATCAGAATTCTCTTATTAAGGAAGATGTCAAAATGGAAATTTGATAGCCGTATCATTGAACAGTTATTTTAAAAACAAAATGAATGAATGTCTTGACACATAGCAACCAGCCAATAACTCAAAAGGATTATAGTAATGTACGATTATGATGTTATGGGTATTCTTCTAAGGACATGTTAATCCTTCATGGCCCAAATCAAATGCCACATCTACTAAGATCTTTCTCTGATTCTGTTGCTCAGATTTTTTCTTTGTCCTTTAATAGGTTATATTTCATAAAACATCAATTAATCTGACAAATAGGCAGAAAAGGATTGCACTGAAAGGATACAGATCTATAGAATTGAGAGGCAAGCTAGCCTTGGCAAAACACAGGACCCTAATAAAGCTTCATGGGGTAAACATTACTCAGAGTATGTTTTGAGCTCCTTGAGCTACTATAGCAGGGATTAAGTCCCTGCTTCCCAGCAGGATCCACAATGGAATTGCACTTAAATAAGTGAAATGTTTTGATGCTAGATAGATAACGCACAATTGCAGTCTACTACAGGGTCAGATACACATATGTGGTTGACTGTGGTAGTTGACACAATGTTATCCAATTGCAGAAATGGCTATCTATTTACCTCAGTCCTGCTACATATCTGTAGTAAGAGCAAGAGGGTAATCATTTCAGAGAAAATGTTGTAAATCAATATAGATGCAGTAACACATAGTTCTAATTCACCAAATGATGGCTTAAAAGAATGATTTAGTTCAAACATAAGATGTGGAAAGTTAATTACTAGCAGCTTCAAAAGCAAAAAACTAAGCAACATTATCAAGGGATTGAATGTATTTAAAAACCAACATGACAACGTCACAACCATGCCTTATTTAGTAAGCTTCATCTGATATGTTGAATTAATTAAAAAAGAGCAGTAAAAATGGTTTCCTGAATATGGGTAATAGAACTAAATATGGGATCTGAATAGAAGGGGAACAGGTGAGAGAATTAATTAGAGGCAAAGTAAGAGGAAATGACAATTGAAGACTACTTTTAGAAAGCAAGGATGGAAGCTTTCAAGATCCCCTAAGATTTCAAGTTTGGTGCTACCATGAAAATCAGTGTGGAAAGGAGAGGCAAAATAGTCATAAGAAGGAAGATAAAATGTTGCACTTTGTATATGTTGAGTTTGACATGGTACTAGAATATCTCCAAGGAAATGTGCAAAATTTGTATTATGTAGCTGGTGCTTATGAAAAAACAGGGATGGAGACATAGAAAGCCCTTTGTTGGTTTTCCTGATATTGTATATTTTCCTCTAGTCTTAGTGTGTTCTCATCTTCATCAATCACTCAGTTATTTTTCATATGTCTAGTTCTGTGTAGCTTCTACTTCCTTCTGCATATTGTTACTTCACATGACCCCTTTAAACTAGTCATCACTGTACGCTGTAGGCATTATTTTCCCCATTTTAAAGAGAAAACTGAGTCTCAGAGAGAGCCTACATTCTTTTCTATTTTTTTTTTCTTTACTGATAAATCAAAAGAAAACATTAATCATCCCTTTTTCTCCCTATTCACTGAGCTATGGAGAAAATTCTGGGTCCATGCAATATCATCAAAAATTTTTTGACTGTAACAATTCTCTACAGATTTATGACCTGCTAAAGCTTTCCAAGATCTATTATTTCACCTGTTAGCAGATTTTTTTAAATGAATTCCTTCTCATTTAAAAACAGTCCATTTTTATTTTAAAAATCTTATCAATATTAACCAGATTATTCCTTCTCATTATTCCTGTAGGTCTGATCTCAGAAAACTATTTGAAGCCATCTGTTATTTAAATTCAAATTTGTTGCACTTGAAGGAACAGAACTTGATTTATACTATCTCTGGTTTGTTCTGGTATGTGTAAAATAATGACTTGGAAGGATCTTATAAGCAGCAGTTATGGTATGATGCAAGAATGTGGCATACCTGACACTGAGATTCATTATCACACACATCTTCCAAGGGCATCTAAAGGGCATAAATATTTCAGAATTCTGTCTGTAATCAGTATACATCCCGCTGATATGCAATCAGAAAAATATTTTACTCTTAGAAAAAAAATGTATTCCTTTTTCTCATACAGTCTCTCAAATAAACTGACAAGGGTCCAGTCTACTGTGAGACTCAATGGCCAAATGTATTTGTGTGAAGTAAAACTTTGATGGAAAGAAGCATTAAGTGGATTTATCAGGTTCTCCTCAACATGGCCAGCTCCATATATTACATTTTCTATATTATGTGTATATAGGGCAGATAAAAGTTTCTGTAATGTGATGAATAGTATTCTGAAAAATTCATGTCAACTCAGAACTACAGAATGTGACCTTATTTGGAAATAGGGTGTATGCAGATGTAATTCAATAAGATGAAGTCATACTGGATTAGGATATGCCCTACATCCAATAACTGGTCTTCCTATAAGACCATGTGAAGACACAGAGTGAAAAGAGGGCTATATGAAAATACAGTTGGAGTTTGAAGTGATGCAGCTACAAGCTAAGAAACACCAAAAATTGTCAACAACTACTAGAAGCTAGGAAGAGGCAAGGAAGTATTCCTCCCCAGACTCTTAAAGGGAGTATAGCCCTGCAGAAACCTTTATTTCAGACCTCTAGACTCCAGAACTATGGGAGAATAAATTTCTGTCATTTTAAGCTACCCAGTTTGGATCCCCTGCTGACAGCGGGAAGGAGCAAAGGAACCTAAGGAGCTGAGAGCAGCCCCTGCCAACAGATGGCAGGAGTAGGGGATCTCAGAAGATGAGGACAGCTGGCTGTTGGGTGGGGCATCGTCATGTGGGCAGCCCACAAGTGCTGCAGATAACACCACCATGCAGATGGCCTGCCACAGCCATCATCACAGCTCCACTGCCACAAGGGTGGCCTGCTGCCCCTGCTGCCACAAGGGTAGCCTGCCACCACAGAAGCACACAATACCACTGTGCAGACAGCCTGCAAACCTTTTGACTGCATGGACACAAGGAGGATCACCAGTGGAGTGCAGAGAAAGAGGTGAGAGAGCACAGACCCGTGACCCAGTAGCCCAACCCAACAGAGGAATTATGCTGCCTCCCATGGTAGCACACCTCAGGGTGGGAGGTACAGGCACAGCCCATGCAACTGCCTTTACTGAGGAAGAGCCACACATGGAACCCCCTGAGAGTGGAGAAACCCAGGATACCTAAATAGTGTAAGGAAGAAAATTCTCAGTCACCACCAATCCATCCCCCAACTAGGGAAACAAGGACCCAGAAGGAGCCTCTGCCTATAGGAAAAAGAAAAAGGAACCACAGCCAGGTTCACAAATTCAAACTGAGAAGCTCCTGCACACCATACTGCACCCATCAGGTTCACAGGACACTACCCAGGGTGCCAACAAGCCTGCACACAGTCACCCACCCCAGCCAAAGAGTGGCAGGGCACTGAGGCACTTCTCCCAAGAATTTGAGAGTTTACCCACATCCTCAATGACCCAGAACATTGTCATTAACCTCAGCAAGGAATCACTAAGCACCTTAGTGCTTAGGCCACACAGGCACACACATGCAACTCTGACACTGAATATGGGTGAGGTACCCACACAGAAACTACACTACTGCATCTACACAGAAACAATACTAAAACACCCTAATCGATGGTCAATATGAAACACATCTACAAGAGGAGAGGTATCTCTTCTCAAATCTCACTCCAGATTAATAGAAGAAGCCACGGCTCTATCAGATGACCAGACATCAATGTAGAGATACTGGGGGGGGGGGAGTATACCACCAGAAGAATACAATAACTCTCAATTACCAGACTCCATAGAGCAAGAAAACCCCTGAAGTGACTGTGAATGAATTCCAAACAATAATATTTTGGGGGGGTGGGGGTGGGGGGAGCTGGCTGGTATGGAGATCCAAATCTTTAACCTTGGTGTTGCAAGGCTGTGTTCTAACCAACCAAGCCAATGAGTCAGCCTCTGAGCAACAATCTTAAGGAATTTCAGTGACATAAAGAAGACTCAGGAGACACAACAGAATGAGAAAAACTATCCAGGATGTGAACAAGAAAATTTGCAAAGAGATAAATACTTTTAAAAAGAATGCAGCAAAACTTCTGGAACTGAAGGATTCATTCAACAAAATTAAAAACTTAACCGAGAGCTTAAGCAGCAAGCCAGAGCAAGCAGAAGAAAGAATTGCTTATCTTGAAGATGGTCTTTTCATGATAACCCAGAACAGCAATAACAACTAAATAGCATTTAAAAAATGAAGAAAATCCAAGATAGGTAGCAGACAACCTTGACTGCAAACATCCAAGTCACAGGTGTTCCAAAAGGGAAGGAAGAAAAAAGCTTTGAAAACATATGCAATTAAATAATGGAGGAAAATTTCCCAGGAAGAGACAAACCTTCTGATCCAAGAGGCTCAAGGTCCCCAAACAGATTCAATTCAAAAAGATTCTCTCTAAGACATTTTGTAGTCAAACTGGGAAAACTTAAAGACAAAGAGAGAATCCTAAAAACAGAAAGAGAAAAGCATCAAGTCACCTATATGGGAGTCCCCATCAAACCAACAGCAGACTTATGAACAAAAAATCCACAGGCTAGAAGAGAATGGATGATATATTCAAAATACGGAAAGAAAAAACAGCCAGCCATGAATACTATATCCAGCAAGGCTACCCTTTAGAAATCAAAGAGAAATAGTGTACTTCCCAGACAAACAAAAACTGACAGAGTTCACATCCACATGACCAATCCTACAAGAAATCCTCAAGGGAGTCCTGCATCTGGAATCCAAAATGATAATCACTACCATGAATATGCAAGAACAAACCTACTAGTAGAACAAAAATGCATATGAGAAAGAGAAAGAAACTATATCTTACCACCTCAAAAAACAAGTAAACACGGAAGACAAAAAGTAAAAGAGGAAGAAAGGAAGAAAAACATCCAAACAAAACAGTCCAACAAAAAATCAATAAAATGCCAGAAGTAAGACAATACCTTTTACTAACAACCCTAAATGTGTACAGATTAAATTCCTTTCTCAAAAGACACAGACTGGCTGATTGGATTAAAAAGTTAGACCCAACTATATGCTGTCTATAAGAGACTCACCTCACCTGTAAAGACACTCAGACTAAGAGTAAAGGGATGGAAAAAGACATATCACACAGATAGAAACCAAAAACAAGCAGGAGTAGCTATTCTTACATCAGATAAAATAGACTTTCAAACAAAAACCATGCAAAGAGACAAAGAAGGACATCATATAATGATAATGATATCTATCCAGCAAGAAGATATAATAATCATAAATATATATGCACCCAACATAGGAGCACCCAGATATATAAAACAAACACTAATAGACCTAAGGAAAGAGATAGACCCAAATACAATAATAGTGGGAAACTTGAACACCCCTCTCTCAACACTGGACAGATCATCTAGGCAACAAATCAACAGAGAAACACAGGAATTAAGCCACACTTTAGATCATTTGGACTTGGAAGATATGTATAGACCATTTCGTCCAACAACCACAGATACACATTCTTCTCATCAGCACATGGAACGTCATCTAGAATAGACTACATTATAGGACACAAATGAAGCCTCAACAAATTTTTAAAAATTGAATTTATTTCAAATATCTTCTCAGACCACATCAGATTAAAACTAGAAATCAATAACAAGCTAAACTCTGGAAACTATACAAAAACATGGAAATTAATCAACTTGCTCCTGAACAACATGTAGGTCCAAGAAGAAATTAAACAAGAAATCAAAAAATTTCTCAAAACAAATGAAAATAAGAACACATCACACCAAAACTTGTGGGATACTGCAAAAGCAGTGTTAAGAGAGAAGTTTATTGCAATAAATGTTTACATCAAAATAATAAAAAGATTTCAGATAAACAACCTAAAGCTATACCTCAAAGAACTAGAAACACAAGAACCATTGAATCCCAAAATTAGATGGGAAGAAATAATTAAGATCAGAGCAGAACTAAATGAAATAGAAACTCCCCCCAAAAAGTACAAAATATCAATGAATCAAAAAGTGGGTTTTTTGGAAGATGAAAAAATTGGACAAACCATTATTTAGGCTAACTAAAAAAAGAAGAGAGAAGACCAAAATAACAAAAATCAGAAATGAAAAGGGAGACATTACAATTGATACCACAAAAATACAAAGAATCATCAGATGCAATTATAAACAACTATACACCAACAAATTTGAAAATCTGGAGGAAACAGATAAATTTCTGGACACATACAGAAAACCAAGGCTGAACCAAGAAGACATAGGAAACATGAACACATCAATAACAAGCAACAAGATTGAAGCAGTAATCAGCAGTCTCTCAAGAAATAAAAGCTCAGGACCAGGTGACTTTACTGCTGATTTTTACAAACCCTTTAAAGAGGAATTAATACCAATTCTCTTCAAACTATTCCAAAAAATTGAAACAGATGCCCTTCCCCAAAACTCCTGATATCAAAACCAGACAAACATACAACAAAGAAAGAAAACTATAGGCCAATATTTTTGGTGAAAGTAGATCCAAAATCCTCAATAATATATTAGCAAACAGAAATTAGCAACACATCATAATAGTTATATACCATGGTTAGGTGGGATTCATCCCAGGGATGAAAGGATGGTTCAACACATGCAAGTCAATGAATGAGATACACCACATCAACAAAATCATGGAGAAAATCATATGATTATCCCAATAGATGTAGAAAAAGGATTTGACAGACCTCAACATCTCTTCCTGATCAAGACTCTCAGCAAATTAGGCATAGAAGGAAAGTATCTCAACACAGTAAAATTTGTATATGACCAATCCACTGCCAATTTCATCCTGAAAAAGAACACGACAGAGATGCCTACTCATAGCACTCCTATTTAATGCAGTATTGTAAGTACTAGCCAGAGCAATCAGACGGGAGAAAGTAATAGAGGTCATCCAGGTTGGAAAAGACGGAGTCAAACTGTCTTTTTAGATAAGATGATCCTATATATTGAAAAGCCTAATAACTTTACCAAAAAACTCTTAGAGTTCATAAATGATTTCAGTAAGGTTGCAAGATATAAAATCAGCATGCAAAAATCTGTATTGCTTTTATACTCCAACAACAAACTAGCAGAAAAAGAAATCAAGAAAACTAGCTCATTTATAATACTCACCAAAAAAATAAAATAACTAGGAACAAAGTTCACCAGGGAGGTAAACTATCTTTACAATAATAACTATAGATCACTGTTGAAAGAAATTTAAAAAGACACACAAAAAAATGGAAAGACATTCCATGCTCCTGGATTGCAAGAATTAACATTGTGAAATTGTCCATACTACTCAATGCCATCTACAGATTCAAGGAAATCCCCATTAAATACCAATGACATTCTCCACAAGGAACAAAAAAAAAATCCTAACATTCATATGGAACAGCAAAAGACCCCAAATATCTGAAACAATCCTGAGGAAAAAAAAAAAAAAAGCTGGAGGCATTACACTACCTGACTTCAAATCATACTGAAAAGTAATAGTAACCAAAACATCATGGTATTGGCAGAAAAACAGACACTTGGGCCAGTGGAACAGAAGAGAGAACAAAGAAAAAAACCTGTACATTTGTGCACCACTGATCTTTGACAAAGAGAACAGGAACACACATTGGGGAAAAGACTGCCTCTTCAATAAATGGTGCTGGGAAAACTGGTCACCCATATGTAGAAGAATGAAATTAGACCTGTACCTCTTGCCATATACCAAAATCAACTGAAAATGGATTAAAGACTTAAGTATAAGACCCGAAACTGTAAAACTCCTAAGAGAAAACATAGGGAAAACACTTCAGGAAGTAGTACTGGGCAAAGACTTTATGAATATGACCCTCAAAGCACAGGCAACAAAAGGAAAAATAAACAAATGTGATTAAATCAAACTAAAAAGCTTCTACACAGCATGTGAAACAATTAACAGAGCGAAAAGACAACCTACAGAATGAGAGAAAATATTCTCAAACTATGCATCCAATAAGGGATTAATATCCAGAATATACAAAGAACTCAAACAACTTAGTAAAGAAATAAATAACCTGGGCTGGCTCCGTGGTGCACTCGGGAGAGTGCGGCGCTTGGGAGCGCAGCAGCGCTCCCGCCGCGGCACTCCTGCTGCGGGTTCGGATCCTATATAGGAATGGCCGGTGCGCTCACTGGCTGAGCGTGGTGCGGATGACACCAAGCCAAGGGTTGCAATCCCCTTACCGGTCACAAAAAGACAAAAAAAAAAAAAAAAAAAAGAGAGAAATAAGTAACCTAATTAAAAAAGGGGCGAAGGAGCTGAATAGGTATTTCTCTAAGGAAAATATACAAATGGTCAATGGACACATGAAAAAAAGCTCAACATACCTAAGCAAATCAAACGCATATTGAGATATCATCTCACCCCAGTTAGACTGCCTATTATCAAAAAGACAGAGAATGACAAATGCTCATGAGGATGTGAAGAAAAGGGAATCCACCTATACTGCTGGTGGGACTATAAATTAGTGCTGCCATTATGGAAAATGTTACGGAGATTCCTCAAACAACTGTGGTTAGAACTGCCATACAATCCAGCAATCCCACTCAATAATCTCTTGCTTTCTTAAATTCTATATTTAAGTGCTGTATTAAATTTTATTGAAGCATTACAACTAAATCTGATTGTACAAAATATCAAATTTGAATTTTCCTTATATCCATACAGATTTTCTAACCCATTAGACTTCTTCCTAGCAACAGTTCATCATCTATTACTGTACCTAAACCTCTCTGCAAGCTAAAATACAGCATCACTATTATTAGACATAACATGAGTTGAAGTTGTAGTCCCCCAAAGCATCTCCCATATCCAAATAATAGCCTCAAGAACCATCTCCAGTCAAAAAGGCTTAATCATGTTGTACTTCTCCTTTCTTATTTCAGTTTTACTAGTGACACTATTAACTATTTGGTTTCCATGAGTAGTCTTAATGATGATAAAAATACTAACAAATAAAAATCAACCAGCTACTACATTAATCAACTTCCATAACTGTATAGTGCAGCACACCCATTAAGATGTTACCAAGGTACCATTTGACAATATTAATCAGATTGTTCTCTTTGTGCTTTTGTTTCCTTTCATTAATATTCAGGGGGCTGTTTCACATTCCTCTGTCACACCAATTGGAAACAAGGATTCAGAGAGACCACAGACTTAAGTGGAGGCTTGGAGGCAGGCTTGCACAGCTGACTTTCCCCCTGCAGGAACTAGCTAAGACTAGGCAGGGAGTAAGAGGTCAGGAGACAAAGATGGTGATTCCAAAGTGCAGAGAAGAACTCACCAGAAAGACATGTAGGGTCCTCAGCATGCTAGAAAAAGAACATCCCATTTCAAAGGTGGGTGAGGGGATAGAAGAGAGTCAAAAGACGGACTCATCACCTAGGGATAAATGAATTAAATGCTTTGAATTTATATATAGAGAGAAAAAATTAGAGTAGGCAAAGCTGTCTTCACATCATTTCCTTCTATCCTCAAAACAACCCTTGAATAGAGCATTACCACTATTCCTTACCCGAGGAAATTGTAAGCTTAGATATCATGCCCAAGGGCCACTAACTGCTACAGTTAGAACACACACTTCCTCAGATTATAAATCCATTGTCTTCTTTCCAATTTATCTTTGCATATGAACCCTGGATTTATTGGGGATTTTTTCCAGCCCTCTAAGCACTTGATAGGTAAAATTACAAATGTCTTACCCAATCATTCAAGGAAAAGTTCTATTCTCTCCTTCTCTACTAATTTCACATATAAAACACCTAATCCTGTTGCTAAGTTCACAGATTGCTATGTGCCCTGTAGGAAAAAAAAAAAAAAAAAGTCCTGCCACTTAAGCATGCACACTTTTATTCCTCCCTGGGAATGACGCTTTCCTGATCCAAGTCCTCCCTAAATGTCAAGGTTTAAACATATTTCCCTCTGTCTATCTTCTTAGCAGAGGGGAAGTAGCCCTAGGTGAGAGTGCTTCAAGCTGAGAGCTAAAAAGCTTTAGGTTTTACTCTTAACATCATAAGTTCTGATTGAAAAAGAAAAGTTCATCTTTTCTGAGCCTTGAGTTTTCCTCTAAAGGTCTATTTCCTGCCATCCACTTCCACAAAGATATGCTTCAGCCTGCTTGGAAACAGAGAAATGTGAACAGAAAAAGAAAGGGTTTGTGAAAGATGGACCCAATTACAGCAGTGTGCATTTTCTTATAATACTGGTGACGGTGGGAAGTTGAGAAGCTGCTTTTTAAGCTTATGATAAATAGACTTAAACAGAATTAGTTCTGCAGGTCCAAAGTCAATAAAAATGTACAAAATGTACTTGAAGGTAAGTTGGTAAACGAGGGCACGAATGCACTGGAAGTAGAAGCATTGAAAAGCTAGAGATTTATTTAGGTGGCTACTACTTAAAAGGAAACGCAGAAGACAAAGCGAGAAGAGAGGCCAGAGGAAATTCAGAAAGAAAGAAAACTATGTGCTGTGTAAACCTCTACCTTGGACAGGGAAGGCAGCTCCGTGAGGAGTTCTTCATCCACTTCTTGCAAGTACACTGTCTTTCTTCAGTCAGTAAAATGGTTTGCATCATGAGGAGCTTGTTCTTCATCGTCCTTGAAACAGTTCAATCCATAGAATAAAAAGACTTCTTGTCTATAAATCCTCTTACCAGGACTCACAACCCAGGGCATTTCCCTAGGAGTAGTAATTCTCAAACTTCATTGCCCATGAGAATCACCCAGGGAGCACAAAATGCACATTTTCTGAACTCCACCCAGAGATTCTCAGGCGGACCTTCAGATATTTGCATTTTAAAAGCCTTCCTGTTGATCCTGATGCAGGCCAGTCCTCTTTGCCACAACTGAAATTTCTAGGGAGGAGGAAACAAATGCCCAAAGCCTTGAGTGTGTGCCAGGGCACAGGTCCAAGGGCTTTCCTTGCTTTCCCTTTGTTGTAATTTTTATTTTTAAATTTTATTTATTTTTTATTTTACTTCTCAATATACATTGGAGTTGATTTTCATGCCCTTTACCCGTCCCTCTCCACCCTCTCCTCCCTCCCATCATATCTGTTCACTTGACTTAAATAGTTCAAGGAATTTTTGTGGTTATTCTGTCTTCGCCACCCCCCCCATTTGTTTGTGTGTCTATTTATTTATTTATTTTTAGCTCCCACAACTCATTAAGTTTCCACCATAACACTGTGAGATAGATGCTATGAGCCTCATTTTACTGATCCTGGCAGAAGTCACTGTTAGTAAATAACCAGGATTCAAGTCTCTGTTCTATTTTTCCCATTGCTGTGACCTTTTCATTTCAAGACACAAGAGGATGGCTGTGCATGAAAACAGGTTAGCAGGGGAAGCAATCAACTTAGGAAGCATGCAATTATTTGGAGAAGACATGTACTGACAAAGGACTAGAAGTGGAAGTCAAGAAGTGGAAGATTTTCTTATAATCACAGAACCTGATAAGTGTGGTGAAACAACCTATGAAGGGAAGGTGGGTGTTGGGTGAGGGACCTAATTATTGAAATCCACTAATATGGACTGTGAAAGGACCATAGAGTTGCCAAAGAGAGTAAGGGCCTGATGTGACTTGTTCACTATGGAATATGAAAGGTCAAGAAAACCCTGGGACTTCAGAGAATAAGGAGTAAAATAAGCCCTGGGACATCTGTTCATGTAGCATTAGATTCATAAGCACATTCTTTAGTAGGATTTTCAATATCCAAAGGTCTTGAAGACTAAATTGTGGATATAAGGAGAGAGTTTTAAAAAACAGTAGGGCAGAGAAGTTATATTTGTTGAAACTAAAAGGAGTAGCCACTAACCTAAAGGAGAAAACAAGGAATTCATTGAGCTCCATTAATCCTGAGACAGACAAATATGATGTGAATGGGAGAGGAGTAAACCAGCCTTGGCAGTGATGCTGGCCTCGCATATTCCAAGGCATTTTCAAATCCATTTTCTCATTAGAGCATCACAAAACATCCTGATATGTAGGCAAAATAGGCATCAATATTCCCAATTTCCAGAAAAGAAAATTAAGACAATTCCCCCTCAAAAAATCAAAAAATGTAATTCTTAAGGTTACTTTGTTAGATATAGGATCCAGGACTAACTACAGATCTCCCAATTCCTATGCCAGTGCTCTGTTCAAATACTGACATGTGCAGAGGCATAAACACTGCAGAATTCAAATGTGACATAAAGTTCTGGTGTTCTTTGCACCTATTTGTTATGTAAGTGTCATGGTTTTAAAGATATGACCACACATTTTTTGATACTCCTCTGCTCAAGAGGTGAAACTTAATTCCCCTCACCTTGAACATGGTTTGGACATAATGGCTTGCTTCTAGAAAGTAGAATACTGCAGAAGTGGTGGGGTGTCAGTTCTGAGATTAGGTTATAAAAATACTGCAGCTTCCATCTTGGGTGTGCTCGCTCACGCTCTCTCCCTCTTGAAGCTGTCTCTGAGGGAAGCCAGCTGCCATGTCACACAGCACCCTGGAGAGATGGAAGTCAGCTGCCATGCACAAGGATATTCAGGCAGCCTGTGGAGAGGTCCATGTGGTGAGAAACTGAGGCCTGCAAGCAACCACATGCATGAGCTTTAAAGCAGACCCTCCCCCAGTCACGCATGGAGTTGAATGTTGACCCAGCCAACAGCTGGATGGCACTTTCATGAGAGATACTGAGTCAGAACCACCCAGAGAATCCACAAAAACTGTGAGGTAATAAATGTTTGTTGTTTTAAGCCACAAAGTTTGGGATAATTTGTTACATAGCAATGGATAACTAATACAGAAGGGAACCAATTACCTTTTACATTACAGGTAATCTTGATTTATAATCAAAACACATATTCAAGTAGGAAATCTTTGCCCTACCCTAATGGAACCACTGTTAAAAAAAGAAAAAAAAAAGACAACAAATCTGTAGCTGTTGAAGGAAAGGAGCTCTGACTATCAAGGAAAGTGGATGAGGGCTGATGGCAAGGGTGTGCTCTGGAGGAAAGCTAGCCTCCTCGCCAAGACACCTCCACATCTCTGTACTTCTTCCCCGTTCCCTGTATTACACTAGGCAAAATTCCACAAATTAGAGATTTAATTGAGCTAACGACTAGCTCATTATAAATAAGAAAATTCCTCTGAGGGTGTTTAAATGACTAGTTACCTACTCATTAGTGTGAATTAAAGTCCATTACCTTCATAATAACTCATTGCTACAATGGCCTATGCTGAGACATGCAGGATTTGATGAAGCCAGGTGGTTTGGTGTTAGCTCACTTGGGAGCACTTTGGGGCATAGGTAAGAGTCTGCAGTGGGCTGATACTTGGAAAAGGAATGATGAAGTGAGAGAAAGGTATCCTGGGTGGAGTGGTGTGATGCTGAAGTCCAGCTTTGGATATGTGAAAAAAAAAGAAAAAAAAAAAAAGTGCCGAGAGTAGGCCTGTAACCAAGAAAAGAGGAAAGAGCCTTTTCTTCTACTTTGAAATTAACCTGGTTCTCATCACATCATGAGTAACCTAAGTTCTAATGTGCTAGCATGTAAACCTAACCAAGATTTGTCACAGAGATTTGATGTGAAAATAAATTCCAAAATCGTATTAACAAATAAAATTTTGAACACAGCTCATTTGTAAGCTAGGCTAGAGTCTGAAACATGGTGACTGTTAAATTTGGGAAAACAGACTCACAAACAACCTTTTTAATGGTGTTACTGTTTGAATTTTAAGAATCCTTTTGCTTTACGTTTTACTGAAATCACATTCTTTAATACAGTGCTTCTCAGACTTTATCGTGTGTATAAATCATCTGGGGATCTTATTAAAACACAGATTCTGATGAGACCCTGGATTCTGTGTTTCTAAAAAGCTCCCAGGTGATTTTAATGCTGTTGGAACTCAGACCACACTTTTAGCAGCAAAACTTTAACCTACACAATTTGAGAAAACAACTGTGGATTTTTCATGCTAAGAAAAAGGTGATTCAACACTGCACCTCATGGTTTCAGGTTTGAGCTTCAATCAATCTTCAGCAAATCAACACAATATTTAATAGTAAAATTCATACATCTATACATAGAACTAAACATTATGTTAATCATTTTTAAATTAGCCTTTTAGGAGATAAGTATAGTGGTTAAGTACATAGATTTGAAGTTAGATACCCAACAATTGGAATCCTAGTTTTGCAACCTTCTAGCTGTGTGACTGGGGCAAGTGAATCAGACAGGGGCCAGTGAAGAAAAAACCACTTTAGATATTTAAAACGGAAGGTATTTAACATAGGGAATTTACTACCCAGCTAATGTTAATAGTTAGAAGCCACAGGCTACTGAGGGGATAGTAAGTCTGGATAGAGAAAGCCACAGTCTCCCCTATGGCTAGAGCAACAGAAAGAGAAGGCAATGTCACAGGAAACTGGTGGAAGCTGGCACCCCAGACGGAGGGACTGTCCAGGAGGAACTGGAGGCCTCAGAGGAGGTACCACTGCCAGGAGCATTGCTGAGGTGGGAGCATGAAGACACCCTGTCTACTTCCATCCTCCCACCCTCCAGTCTCCTTCTAGTATATTCCATGAGCTGAACCTAGCCAAAAACTGTCAGCGAGAGAGCCTGAGAAATGTAGTTCCTCCTGATGCAGAGCAGACTGAGGAGAGAGCAGGAAATGGATCAGAGTGCAAACTAGCTCTCACACTCTGTCTAATGCTCTTACACACATCTGCAAAATACGGGTGTTGTGCTGATTAAATGAGATGTTACATCTAAAGCACTTAGTATGGGGCTTGGACATAATATTTCTCATCATCATCATCATTATCGTTTTGTGACATGACAGCATTGCCTTCTCATTTCAACCCTTTCTCCTTCTACTCATTTTCCTGTTGGTTAAGAGTGGGGGTCAGGTGGAGTCTTAGGAAGATTAGAAAGAGAAATACTACTAATAAAACAATACATCAAAGTTATGCTGTAAGAAATTGTCTGATTATGGAAAAATATCTGCTTGCTGCATCCACATGATAGAAACAGAAAGTCTTAAAGCCTACTAGGCACACAGCGAGAACACACACATCCTCAGTGAGGTGGACACAGGAGCGACACTCAGAATCTGGAGGCCTGTTGAGAACCATCCTTCACATTGTGCTGTAGACATGGTGTAGGGTTGGAAAAAAAAAAAGATGAAGGGGCTTAGGGAAGAAGAAAGAGAGGGAAGGAGGTGAAAGATAGATGATGCTCTCATTTACCCACAGAGGTCAAAAGTGTGGATTGAGAAGAGACCCAAAGGGACTGAACAGAGGTACATGGTACCCTTATCTACATTTCAGAAGTGTTGAGATTGACTGGTAGGTTGATTGTTTTCTCTCTTGACTAGAGCCATGCACACATGCCTTTCCAGATGTTCTGGCCGTAACTGAGAAGTTACAGCATTGTCAAGGCTCTAACTATTTTCAATGATAAAAAGAACAGTTTTCCTCAGTATAATTGCTTCCCAAGTTAAGTCATCGAAAGCTTACAACATAGACACAGTTGTCTCTGCTGGGTTATACTGCAGAGAAATCAGAATGCTGGCATACAGCTCCTCGGTGGAAGAAAACATAACCAAGCGCACTCATATTCTGGCCTGTGACCTTACAGCATAGGAAATGCAGCATTCCATCTGGTTCATTTTGTCTGGGAGTCAATGAGCAAAGCCTATACTAAACATAACAGTCTCTCTCTGCAAATGACCATCATAACCATAGCTAACTCATTCCATCCTTAAACCAAATCATCTTAATGTACATCTCTTTGAATAGTAAAAAAGAATATGGAGAAGAGCATGAAGGCATTTGTAAATAATAAGCCAAAATACGCAGTTCTGGGAACCTTCAGAGTTGCACTGTGATAGTTTACTTATTCATTACACATTTATTGAGTTAAAAAATAATACAAAGCAACAGTCCTAGAGACACTACCATTTGGCATATGCTAGAAGCAAAAAATACTGAAAATGAGTGCTGTGAGTTCTGGGGAAAGAGAGTTTGGCTGGGGGTTGGATTCAGGAGTTTTCCAAGGTAGAGTGGGGATGAGGTTGGGTTTTGATATCTGGTTGGTGGTGGTGAGGCGGGATGAATGGGAAGGATACGTCAGCCTGGGGAAATGGTATCATCAATTGCCTTGTCGTGGGAATGGAGGAGTTGGCTGAGCAAGAAAATTAAATACAAGATAGTGTCCCAAAACCTGGACTCCATAGTTAGTCTGGTCATATTAGAACCTTGACTTTGCCAGTTAGTAATTTAATAAATAACGTTGGCCACATCACTTAACCTCAATTTCCTCAAGTCTGAAATAGTACTTGACTCATGGGGTTATCACAGGTATCAATGAAACAAATGTGCAGAAATTGCCTAACGTATTGTAAGCATTCAGTCAATATTCAGATTCTATTAGTCTAGATTTTATTCTTCCAACACATATTTACTGACTGCCTGCTATAGGGAAGGAAGAAGAGTAAATTTAGTCAGAAAATGAAATGCTTTGACTGTAGGTCAAGGTCCAGACATTTTCCCGCTGAGATACGGGGGTCACTAGGGATGTTGTGGTTGGGCAGAGACATGACAAGGGCTGTCTTTAAGGACTGATCTAGTAGCACAGTGCATGCAGTGTGTCATTCAGCAACTTCTCGTATAAACCTTTAATGAAGCAGAAGAGAAAATTGAGATAAAGAATCTCATAGCACCAGATAATGCATTTAACCACCAAGCAATAAATATGGGGGCCCTTACAAGCAATTGAGACTCTTATCAGTGACTAACTGCACCTCGTGGAACATAGGGACTGCTAACATGGCCAGCCACCAGAGTCTTGGGTATTTCTGGGTACTTATAGGTGGAGTGTGCAGGGGCAAGTTACCCACAGTTCTCCCTGGACTCAAAATGGGGAACAACGATTTCAAGGACTGTAGCCAATATCACAGGAGATGTGTGCATCGGCTCTCCAGAGCCACCAAGTGTGGGGGAAGCAAGCACAGAGATAAATTCTCAGGGACATTAATTTTGGTCTTAAGATCTAGAGCAGCAGTTTTCCACCTTATGTTTCTGTGCTGATTTGCATAATGAAAGAGTTTCTAGTCTAGGAAACACTCCCTTGGGTATGCTGGGGTCATGTGCAATCCCCAGCCAGCTGCCTTTAATGCCACTTCCTCTCTCACTCAATAGCCTCCTCCTCCTCTCTCTCAGTGACATTGATCAAAATGAAAGTGTACTGTAATTAGAGAATTAACTACTATAATTTTTTATTAATAAAGTAAATTATTCACTAATTTTGGCACTTTGTCATTAGTTATAAATTGTATGGGCAATTGCATAAAACTGATATGAACATTTTAACAAAGAATTTTGAGTCCAGAAACTATTTGTGTTATCCTGTATCATTTCTTCCCATTTGTCCATGCTTCATTCATTCTAGGCTTTCTTCCTTCAGGTTCCCAGTGAGTTGTTTGTTGGGTGGGTACAAGTAACGGAGCAGACTTTTGGAATATCCCCTTTTTGAACACTACAAATATGAATTGTGAATGCAATTTAATGAGTCATGGAAATGCAGAGTTGTAGAACCGATTATTATCACCAGCATAGATGAGAGCTCTAATCCACCAGTGGAGGCAAGGCCTGCCCACTGTCCAGCAGGGCAACCTTGGTCACTTACTGCCCCTGGATGAAGGGATTGACATGCCAAGATGAGGATTTCCATACCTTTCTGCTTAGACAACACCCACAATCAACTAAGTTAGTGCTCTCCCCTAAATGTGTGTAACATGGGAGAAGTGCATTTGTGCTTTTTCTGTCAGGCTCACTTCTCACATGCTTGTTAGAATGAGAGCATGAGGCTTTATTGTGCAGATGTCTCATGCTTAATAATATGTATTTCCGTACAACACAATTACAAGGAAGAAACAGTGGTAGCCTATAATGGAAGAAAATCTGGCTGTAGAGGAGTTACTGAGGAATGATACATCTGCACTATGCCTTATGTGTAATCTAAAGGATTTTCAGAGATTATTTTGACTATAAGGTAAAATAACTATATAATTTATCATACAAATTTGAAAACCTTTGGGTAAGATAGGACATTAATGATAACTACACTGAAACAACAGGCATAAACAGAAATGATCCTGGCAGATTAAAATGTAGTGTCATCCTTGCTGTTATGGACTGAATTGGGTTCCCCCAAGTTCATATGTTGAAGTCCTAACTCCCAGTACCTCAGAATGTGACTGTATTTGGAGATAAGGCTTGTAAAAAGGTAATTAAGGTTAAATGGGGTCATAAGGTTGGCCTTCCTCCAATATGACTGGTGATCCTATAAGAAGAGGAGATTAGGACACAGACATGCACATGCACAGAGGAAACACCATGTGCAGACACAGCAAGAAGATGGCCATCTACAAGCCAAGGAGAGAGGCCTCAGAAGTAACCAAACCTGCCAACACCTTGATCTTGGACTTCCAGCCCCCAGAACTGTGAGAAAACACATTTTTGTTGTTTGAGCCACTCAGTCTGTAATATTTTGTGATGGCAGCCTGAGTGGACTAATACACTGACTACAGTGATTTTCATTTTAACCATCAGCATCGAACCTAATCCTATCATAAGGCTCCACATAAAGTGGTAAGTGGTGAGGCTGCTCTCTTGAAGAGTTGGTAAACTGCATGAAGCTGTACCCTGCAATAGCCCTATCCTTCCAATCAAGGCAGAAATTGTTTTCCTCGTTGTCTGGTTGTCCAACAAAGGCAAATAGAAAGATCTTTAAGCAAAAATAAAAACTGATCAGGTACTGTCTCTGTCACTTGATAGTTAAGCACATGCTTAATCATGTTTAATCAAATACATCCGCTGAGCCCTATTTGATTAATGATTACTATGAAGCAATACTTGGCCTGCTTGACTCAGAGAGTTACCATGAAGACTAAACAACCGCAAAACAGTGATATGCAAACTGTGAAGCAGTTGTCATGGTTATTTTCATGTGTTATTTTTATGTGTCAACTTGTTTGGGACACAGGGAGCCCAGCTTAAACACTATGTCTCTGAAGGCGTCTCTGGATGAGATTAGATTTGAATTGGTGGACTCAGTAAAGAAGATGGCCCACCCCAATTTTGGCGGGCACCATCCAATCCATTGAGGGCCTGAGTAGAACAAAAGATAGAAGAAGGAGGAATTCACCCCTTTTTATTTTCTGCTCCAATGCTTGAGCTGGAATATATCATCTTATCTTCTCCTGCCCTTATGTTCTCCTGCCCTATCTTAAGGCTTCCCTGGTTCTCAAGCCTTAAGACTTGGACTGAATAAAGTGTAGGAGTAAAAGTAACACCAGACATGATATGCCCTGGGATCATCAAGAAAAGTAACTCCTGACCTCACACAGTCATTCATTTATTTTCAATTTCATTATTATTGCTATAAAGCATTTCTACAGATATATGCATAATCTTTATATCATCCAAAGCTCTTTTATTCAACCATTTCTCTTATAAGTTCCCTACAAGTATTGACTTGGGTTTTTCAACGTGATTAATATATTTTAATTTTAATAGCATTGAAATGGAGCTCAGACTAGACAATGTTTTATCCTTTTTTATATATTCACAGTAATTTCTACCATCTTCAAGGTGAGCCTGACCTTGTTTTGCATTTTTTCCAGTCCACTCATCACTTGGCAGGAAAATTATTTCAGTTAAAATCAAGAGCAAACACTTAACATCGGTTATTTACTTTCAGGTAATATTCCTGCATGTGGAAAACAAAATTTCTGAAATAGCCTAACAATTGAAGCCATGTTCTTTCTGGATGGACTTTTGTAGCATGTGGGGACCACATATCTGCTGAGGGCTATATTTCCATCATAAATGTCATATATGTGCACATATATATTTAAAATATAGTGTTTGACATGAAACTTCTCTCACAGGAGATAGTGATTGAGAGTCTTGTCAGAAATAAAAAAGGCCCTCCACATCTCTAACTTAACTGATGATGGCACACAACGAGATTTTTTATTTCATGGGAAAGCCACATACTAAACAGGTTTTCACTAATGTCTAAGCATAAGAACGTATACTTTCCTCCCAACTTACAATGAGGAAAACCAATTGTGAATAAGTCAGTTAACACTTCTTATTTACTTATTTAACAAATGTTTACTTGAGTATATACTCTGTGCTAGGTACTATTTTAGGCACTGGAGATGTAATAGTAAATAATCACATAAAAAGCCTTGCTTACATGGGCTACATTCTGTAAAGGCAGGGTACAGTGAAAATACAAAGATTTCTGGCCTGGATTTGAATCTTGGCTACAGTAACCACCAGTCAGTGGCCTTGCCCTAATTCCTTGATCTCTGAACTCCACATTCCTCATTTGTTAAAATGGAGATGACACTTTGTTAGAGGGTGAACAAAACCAATACCATTTTGTGCCCTGCTGCTATGTTGACTTCTGCTTAACCTCATTCCTCTGTTTCACTGACCAGAGTAAGCTATAGAAAGGACATGGTTTCCAGAGAGTGAATGATTTATTACAGCAGGTGGCATCAGTGGTCTGAGCACTAACATCATAAGACCCCCTGCCTTGTTAATCACAAGACACCGGGTGAATGACATTATCAATTTATTTTTCTTAAGATGTTTCCTTGAAGTCATTTTTTAGGAACAGGGACTTTTGCTATATAAACATTGTCTAACCTACAAAGAGAGAGAGAGCTCTCATCTTGTGATGTCTGATTCTTTACTGTGTCCAGCTTTCCTGTCTCTAAGTCACCCCATTCATAAATACCGTGGATTCCCAAATGGACCTACCACTTCCTTCTTTGCTCTCAAAGTACCTTCTCAGTTTGGAGGGCATTAATACTTTACCCCCTTCATGCACACTCCTACCTCACTGGGCTGTCAAGGTGGTTGACTAAGATAATATGTGATAAGTGCCTGGTATATGGTAGGCACTGCTCTTTTTGTAATTTACTGAGATATTTCACTTTTAAGTGTTGAGTTAAATTGGGTCTTTCCAAAAAAGAAATGCTAGGGTCCTCATCCCTCAGAAAGGAACCTTATTTGGAGGTAAGGTCTTTTACAAAAGTAATCAGGTTGAAATGATGAGGTCATTACAGGGTATAGGTGTCCTTATAATAAAAGGAAATACAGACACAGAGACACACACAAAAGGAGAACACCATTTGAAGATAAATCAGAAATTGGCCTGATATTTCTACAAACCAAGGTTTGCCAGAGATTTCCAGCAAACCACCAGAAGCTAGGGAAGAGGCATGAAACAGATTATCACAGCCCTCAGAAGGAACAAACCCTGCCAACACCTTGATCTTGGACTTCTACCCTCCAGAAGTGTGAAACAATAAATTTCTGTCGTTTAAGCCACCCAGTTTGTGGTAGTTTATTAAAACAGCCCTAGCAAACTGATACAAAGGCTTTCACCTTTGAGGGTGAGTTTATAAAATATTTTTTAATCCTGTTTTCTCAAAAATGAGCACCTGGCATTCTTCTTAATTGCTATAGACACAGTGAAGCAAATAAGGGTCAGAAAGGCCATAAGTACTTATAAACTTTACAGGATTATTATCACTCTGCAAACACTGTGCCTGGTTCTCTGTTTGGATATTAAAAATGAATTAAGAAAACATATAAAATAATGTTGTAAACATTCAAGACCATTTAAAGTGGTTCCATTCTCTTTTAAAAAAATTAATCTTTGAAACAAGTTTGCAATGACTGTTTCCCATGGTATGAGTTTCTTGTTTTACTTTTAACCACTTCATCACCTCATGACACTATGAAATATTGTTCTTGGCAATCAAATTGGTCCTGGGGTGTAAACATTTCTTGGGGAGTGCCATGAAGAAATTGGATAAATGAATCATTTTTATTCTGCATTTTCAATTTACATTTGATGAAGAGATAAATTTTTGGAAAGTTAGTCATTCTACTACCAGCCATCAAAATTCAGTTATTAAGAAAATAAGGAAAATGAGATATGAATCAGAGGAGATTTTATGTAGGAATAAGAATTTGCAAATAGTTTGTATTATAGATTCATTCACTCATGCATTCATTCATCTATCCATTCAATCAAAAATATGAGGGTACTTCAAAAAGTTCATGGAAAGATTTATAATATCTTTTAATTCTATTTTTCCATGAACCTTTTTAAGTACTCTTGTATTTTGAGCCCTACTATGGGTAAGCCCTGACTAAAAATTTAAACTGTTTTTTTCAGAATTTAGAATTAAAAGATATCTAGTCTCTTACTGATTGATGGACATGACCTGACATTTATTTTAGTCTGGTAGAAAAATGTTAATAATGATAATCAGAAATCATTATGAATCACTGACTACACTTATATAAGCAAAAAAATGATTTTGATAAATTATCCATTAAATTCTATTTGTGAATATAATAGAAAATTAAAATAATTTGCTAACAAATTGTTTATATCTCTCCTACTTGCAAAAAAAGAATATGAAGAAACTTGTTTATGTAAAAGTCATTTAGAGCTTTTGAAAAGAATGTTGATTTTGGTTTTTTGTTTCTTGATGTCTTCTTTTTGAAGAATTGACATGCTGTGAGAAAGTCTTTTTGTGTTTAATCGGCTTTTTTAGGAATTATTCCTAGCCAGTGTGTCATTATCCTTTAAAAGTACAATATATTTACAACAATAAATTAATGGATTTCTCTAAACTAACAATGAAAACTTCTCTATGTATCATATTGTGTTTTCCATAATAGCCTCTAATGGAAAGAGGATATTGTGTTTCTAAAAATTACTCAAAGTATAACACCACTTCTGTTAATCATAAAAATGTAGGTAAAGCAGTCTAAAAATGGATCAGAATTTTTGGATTGAAATTATGAGTCTTTGCCTAGAAGGTCAGTTTTAGACAATTATCCTCGAATTGTCTCAAGTCAGGGTCAGGTATCACTCCCAGGTTTCAAGTCCAAAAATCTGTTTAATTTAGCTTTAAACCAGCATTCACTGATGGACGCTGGCAGCCCAGATGTGAACAGTGGCCCAAAGATGTGTTTTCTTAGTCAGCACATTTATCATCATTATCATCATAATTATCATTATTTAATTTACATGCTTTAGGCAGACATCTCCTCTCCAGTTTCTGATTCTGAAATTACTCATTTACTGTCTTTTTCCTGCATACTACAGATGTTTAAAATGGAAAAGTATATTGTTCAGCACAAGGGCTAGAGTCAGATGCGTTGGTTGGCAATCTTACTACATCACTTGCTAGCTGGTTAACCCATTTTTTGATTACTCATTTTCTCCATCTGTGAAACAAGGATATTAATAGTTTCTACTTCAATGTCATGTTACAACAACTAAATGCAATACTACCTGCAAGTGCCTCAGAGATTACCTGGCTCATGGAAAATGTTCAAGAAATGTTAGCCACTATTGTTTTCTGTCCCCTGAAAGTACTTGCATCTGCAATCCCTGCTACAGTGGACTTCACCTAAAGAAGGGCATTATCTAGTGTACAGTTAATACTCAAAAAAAGTGAACTGTACTATGATCTGGTTCTTAGAAGAATTTGTTGAGTTGCAACTACTGCTAAAGTTTACTTTGTCTGGAGAACTAGGTACAACTTTCAAACTGGCCAGTCTCTCAAACTCTAAGGTTTCTCACATTGTTTTCTCATTTTCCTTTCCTTTTTTCTCCCCCCACTGCAACTGAGTATGTTGCAGGAATCATGAAGGAACTAAAGAATGAACTACATAAAAAAATGAGTGTGGTGAATATAAAGAAATTATAAACTAACATATTTAATAATATTCATTCATATTCTGTGTTGCATTTGACGTAAACATAATAGTTTGTATTTATAACTAAGATTAGTGTTACTTTATACTTTCCATAAAAAGTAAAAGCAGCTGTGAGCCCCAAACTCTTTTTTCTCTCCTCCCAGTACTCCTTCCTCGTCCCTCCCACCCTCAGGCACTAACTTTGTACAGCAAAGCTCAAAAGGAGTGTTTGCCTAATAGCATGTAAATCAGGTATTTGCTGGGATAAACAAGACAGTATACATGGAAAAACAAAGAGGAGCGTGGATAGTGCTGGAATGTGATGTAATAACATGCACAATTCAGAGGAAATGGTCATTCTCACATTCAACTCCTGTTTGCCTAGGGAAGGAAAAAAATCATTTGACCCGAGATACTGTGAACTCTACTTTATAAACAGTTTTGTAATGAAGCTATATCAGTTATCAGAAATCATGCAGATAAGGTGCCACATAAAGAAAGAGGGACTGCCAAAACAGCCAAGGAGCTGGCTCCAGATGGAGACCAACTTCATGGGTGAGAAAGCGATGAACCTTGTCTCCTGATCTAGAATGTGTAGTTCTGTCAACCGCTGTAGATGAGCATTGAAACAAGAGGAAAGAACCACTAGAAATCATAAATTTTGCCAAACTAGTAATATTAGAGAAAGCATAGACTTTGGAGTCTAATAGAAGTATTTGAATTCTGGATCTGCCAGTTCCTAGCTAGGTGATCTTGGCTAGATTACTTCATATCTGAGCCTTGATCTTGTTATCTGGATAATTAAATGAGATTATTAATACCTATCTTTTAGGGTCGAGATAAAAATTGCATAAAAAATCTTCTGCCGAACCCAAAGATACATTCAGTCTTCGTCTTGTCTACAGTCCCCACCTCCGTCCCTGAAAACATGAGTCCAATACCTGAGAAGCAAAGCCACATAGACAATCACATCCTTCTGCTGAAGCAATGCAGATGTCCCCACTGCATGTGAACAGGAAGAAATATTCTTGTGGATCATTTAAGTGATAGGTGAAATTGAAATTAAAACCACAGACTAGTTAGTTCTTATCTAACCCTTTGTATGAGTCCTGCCTATCCACAGAACACATGTCAGGGAGCAAATAAAAGACCTGCAGTGCGATAAGAAAGAATTTGTCTTTCTCGTGTCTGTTATTCAGTTAGATCTCCAGCTCACCCATTTAATTATAGTTAATGATGTTGGTGATAATTTATTGAGCTAAAGAACTAAACATTTTAGACATAAAACCTCACCGAATTCTCACAACTGCTTTTTGAGTTGTGTTCTCTTTTTTAATATCCTTTTGGCAAATGAGGAAACAGAGGTTCAAAGTAGATAAGTAACTTGCTCAGGACCACACAGTAGCTAGTGAAGTTGAAGTCTCAACATGGAAGCTTATCTATCTGATTCCATGTTCTCTCCTTTCATCCTTATTTTTCCATCCATCTGATCCTTGGCTGCCACATCCCTGTGGCCTTCCTTTATCCAATTACCCAGTTGGGTATGCATCTTAACTTGTAGCTCTGAGCCTCTTTCTTGCACATTATTCCAGGCTCATTTCTGGTTCCAAATCCCCATGACTGTGGATAAGCCATGTTCCCAAAACCTTGCCCTAGCCTTGCAGGGGCTTGTCTTTATAGCATAGATGCATCTCCATGACAACACAGTGCACCAGGACTGCTTGCAGCCCTGCGTTGTAAACAACTGCACCACCATTAGGGAAATCACTAGCTGCCTCCTTTTATTTTTTTCATCTGTAAAATAAAAATTCATAGTATTCTTAACAAGCTACGTAGCTCCTCCAGGAAGTGGACTAATTGAGTGTTTCAAATTTTGGGTTGCAAGCTATGCTGTAAATCGCCATTACTGAATTTTTGATGCACTTTCTGGCCTTTGCAATTCAAATACAATGGTTTTGACTATCATCACTGTCGGTGTGGACAATGAGAGCTCAAGAAGAAACCAAAGCTTGATATAGTCCCTGATCTCACATGAGCAATGAGGTAAAATATCTTTAAGATTTGAAGAGCATACTTAGAAATTATCTCAATTCCCTCTCCACAGCACCCAGTAAAGTGTAAGGATCTAGCCACAGAGACCCTAAATGCTGATATACTAATTTCTCAAATCAGAAAGTAAATACACAAGAATTAGAAAGAGCTCTGCTGTTGAATACTACTTTACGCCTAGAGATACTTAAAAAAATGTAAGAGTTTGTGTTGTGGTGGCTGGGAGGAGGTGGTGAAGCTGAGCTCATACATTAGGAGTTACTCATCTTTAGACCAAGAAAATGTCAGCTCTGTAAGTTCTCTGTACTCTGATGATCCTTCTTTTGCAATTTCCATTGTTAACACTTAATTTATGTAACATTCCCTTCAAGGATTATGCCCTCAACTGGACCTTATGCCTGCAAACACATTATGCTCACATCAACAAAATTCCTTTTTCTTTTAAAAAAAAAAATCCTTAATTCATTTATATATTCATTCTTCTACCCAACAATGCATCCAACTAAATATGTTTATTGAACAGACATTTATTTAGAGCCTGGTAAATGCTAGGTGCTAGGAGTTTAAAACCAAATGGCATTGCTTCTGCTGAGATGGATGCATTATAAATTTATGGGAGGAAGAATACTATTACATAATGTGATAGGAACTATCATAGTAATGTAGTAGTGCATAGAAACTGTTTTGAGAAAACAGATTTTGGTAGAGTCCTTGTACATAGGAGAAAAATCAATAAATATGTGCTGGATGAAAAAACATGCAATCTACAGGTTGTAGATGAAAGGATCATAGTTAAGATAGTACCTTATGATAAACTGACTTTTACAATATAATATATGTATTTAAATGATATGTGTGAATAAATAAATAAATGGAATACAAATGCATCTATGTTATAAGAAGGTTAGATATCAGAAAAAGCTAAAGAGACCTCAACAATGATAGATACAAGTAAATCATAAGGAGATACAAACAAAATTAAGTGTAACAAAAGATAACATGAGATAAGGACAACGAGAAACATTAACAAGCCTGGATGATTTCATAGTATGAACAGCACTATTCTTTAGGGTATCCACCTTGGAGGACAAAGTACATGAATTGGACTTGGAAGGGTGGGAGATTTTGCAAAGGCATAATGTCAGGAAAGGACATTGCAAGTGGATGTAAAATAGGAGAGCAAGGAAAATAATACATTCAATTTAGCAGGAGTGTGGAGAAGGAAAGAAAAGCTGGAAAGGTAGGTTTATCCCAGAGGAGAAAAGAGTTTTCTTAGGGTTTGGACTCTATGGTGGGTAACAGGAAGATGTCAATGAGTTTGGGGCCAAGGACTACCATAATTATCTCTGAAGTTCAAATATGCAATTACGTATTAAATGCTATATTTTCCAGATTATATATTTTTTTTAAATCAAGCTTTTTTCATATCTGAAACGGTTGTATTTTCTCCAACATATTTAGATGTGATTGGTTTGAAACATCTGCAATTTGTTTCTTATTCTATTTTGTTTTCTCACCCAATAGCTATTTATTCTATTCCTGTTGTTGTTATTAACCTCAGCAATGAGAATTTATCTAAAACACCTTCAGAATAGAAATTATCCAGATTAGCAATAATTTGAAGCCTGAGATAAGGCTGACGTATTTGTGCCCATTAAGGAAACTTTCATACCCCAGTTTTAACCAGCTCGTATCTGTCTACCAAACTCAAGAATTCTCACATTCTGAAATATCTGAAATTACAAGTATTAATTATTATGCATGCTGTTCTGCTATTATTTTTGTCATTCTTACCATTCTGGCTGAGCCCACACAAATGAATAGGGGATTAATGTAAAATATCTGGTCACATTTATGTTCATAAAGGTTTGCTTGACCCTCCTACTGTAGCTAGACAGTCTTTTTCTATAAGCACTAGATATAAGGGCTAGTAATTACATTTTTCATACACATCTTTAAATGTAGTCATAATTTGTCCTAATGATAAAATGCATCCTCTGATATATAAATCTCGAATTCTACTGGTGAATACATAAAGCTCAGTCAGCTTTCCTAGGTGGCACAAAGAATTAACTGCTACATGATTGGTTTGGCAGACAAGAAACTACTCTTTCAAAAACTTTTAAGGCACTCTAGCCTACTTGCATGGGCTGCTGTACTGTGATGCAGTGATCATGAATCCTACCAAATTTCTAGCCATTTGAGCAGTCATGTCATCCTCATATGGAAATTTTCTTTGTAGCTTTCTCTTCAGAAGAAAATGCAAAGCCAGAGAGAAAACAAGAAAATTGCTGAGATTTGAGAGCCCAAAATTCTTGCTTTGGCCCTCAGAACCACAAAGAGAGCAACTGCCAGGGCACAATAGACAGAGCTGTAAGGATGCTCGTACAAACAGACTTGTGCAGGTGAGCTCTAGAAAGTGAAAGGCATATTACACATGCTAGCCCTTGAGCAAGGAGAGGCAGCTATTATCCCAAGGTTGAAGAGAACTCCCTTTACTCTTCCAATACCTGTAAGCAGCAAGGCTAGGGATGAGGAGGAAGAAAAGAATTCTGACCCCATGGTGTCTGTTCTTCACCTAGTAGGAAAAAAAAAAAAATATATATATATATATATATATATATATATAGAGAGAGAGAGAGAGAGAGAGAGAGAGAGAGATGGTTCCAGTTTATGTGTCAGTCATACCTAAAATAATGGGTTGCCACTGTCTGAATGTGTCCCCCAAAATTCATACATTGAAGCTTAATCACCAATGTGTTAGTATTGAGAGGCGGAGCCTTTAGGAGAATATTAAGTCATGGGAACAGAGTCTTCATAGAAGGAATTAGGGCCCTTATACAAGAGCTTGAGGGAGTAGGTTTGCTGTCTTCTGCTCTTACACTATGTGAAAACAGTGTTTGTCCTCTTTGGAGGATGCAATGTTCAAGGTGCCATCTTGGGAGCAGGGACAGCAGCTCTTGCCAGACACCGAACCTGCTGCTATATTTATCTTGGACTTCACAGACTCCAGAATTGTAAGGAAATAAATTTCTGTTATTTATATATTATCCAGTCACAGGTATTTTGCTATGGGGGCATAAATGGACTAAGATAAATATCTTACCTTACCTTTCATCAAATTCCCACCTCTAAAGTGGACTGGGAAAGATTCATCATTTCATTTCTATTATCTGTTTTGTATCTTCTAGTACCTTCCTATACCCATTCAGTTCCATCCTATCTTGTTTTATTCTGCTTATTTTATTTGCCTATCTTTGTTAATTTCTTCATGAAAATCTGGGCCAGTCATCAGTCTGTGTGCTAGAGACCCCACAAAATTGGACATGCAGTACTTATTCACCTTTCAAGAGCTCAAAAAAAGATCAAAACCAAGAATGGGCCAGGATGTTCATTCTTGGCAAAGTCAGATATTTTATATTCAGAAGAATATAACAATTTGGAGAACAGTCATCATTCCAGTGGGGTTTTGATAAGAATTTCACCCAACCAGTGCAGCTGTGTTAGATACCAGAAACATAATGGAAAACCATGGCTCCATGGGGAGTTTGCTCTAGTGGAAATGCATCTGTATAGAGGTTCCTATTAAAAGAAGACAAATTGCCACATTTTACCTGTCAGGGATTTTTTAAGTCTACATATGCAAAGTCAAGGCTGTTACCAGCTTGTAAACACAGAGTCCCCTGGGAACATTCACAATCTGATGTCTTTCCCTGTCTGCTGCATTTGGTCTGAGGTAGCAAAAACGCAAGTGATTCCCCAAAGACTACCTATACCAGCAGGCTTGGTGCTTTTGTTTGTAACTGGCAGAGATTGTAAAATAAAGCATACATATTTTTTAACTCTTGACACTTCTGCCAGACTGAAGTAAAAAAGCAATTCAAAGTGGTCAAGCCTGGGGTTGTGGAAAGAGGGCTGAATTTGAATGCAGAAAGATGTGAGTTTGAATCCAAGCTCCATCACTGTCAGTATGAGAGTGTCTAAGATGCACTTTGATTGGGGTAGTGATACTTGCTGGGGTTGGTGTGGTGAGGGGAAACAACGTGTAAGACAGTCTCATTGCAGTGGCCGCAATTCAAAAGGAGAGTGGTGATAAGTTATGCTGACTCTACTACACATAAAAATAAAATTAAAATTTGTGCTTTAAGTTTATTCTCCTAGTGACATTTAAGATAGTTTGTCTAATACATGTGCACAAGAGAAAAGAACACACCCAAAGAAAAAATAGCTGAAATGTATTGAACACACGTATTTGCCAGGTCCCATTCTAAAAAAATTACATGCATGAACTCAATCATTTATACTAAGTCTAATTCTTATTCTAATATTACCTTCCCTTTGCAATTGTGGTAACTAAGGCTCAGTGAGGTTAAATAACTTAGCCAAGGTTATATAGGCAGTAAGTAGTGTAGATAAATAGACTCAGGCAGTCTGTTTCTACAGCCTATGCACTTACTTAATATACTATATGTCTCTACCTTCCCTAAATAGTCAGCAGTATTTTTAGAGCGAAAAGGAGGCTAATGCAGTGGCAATTTAACTGAGAGATATGATCTCTTTGTCTTAATGAGTTTTAAGTTGGAAAAAAGAAAGCTCATTTAGTCATTCTAGTCACCATGTGGTTAATTGCTATCACATTGTAGCACAGACTATATGTAGTCCAGATTATACAGGTGAGAGAATAAGAGAGAGTAAGGATTGGAATGACCAAGAGTAGTCTTCATTCATTTGTCCATCCATCCATCCATCTATCCATCCATCCGTCCATCCATCTACCTATCTTTTTTGATTGTAGTGAAGTGATACATAATAAAATTTTGGAGTTAGGCAGACCTAAATTCTAGTTCCAGTTTTATCACTTACTAATTGAGCGATCTTCAGGAAGTAAGGTGACCTGATTAAGTCTCCTGAGGTACAAAGTTTTTAAAAAATTTACTTAATGGGGATGTGTGAGAACTAAATGATATGGTATTTGTAGACTTCTAAGCACAGTATCTAGTACAAAATGAACACTCCATAAATTATGGCTGTCAGTATTAACATTAAGTCTTTCATGTGCCAGGCACTGAGTTATAGTTATCTTATGAAGATATGAAGATAAGTGAGACACATTTCTTGCCTTCCGGGATATTCCAGTGTTCTAGTAGAGACATGGCCTAAGTGTGATGAATGCGGAATGGTTCATCCCATGCTTTAGGAATAGAAGGACCAGGAATAATGATAATAACTTTTTGATATTTTCTGATGTGTCAGACACTGAGATAAGCAGTTATACCACTTACTGGCCATTTAATTCTCAAGATGACCATAAGAGGGAAGAACTATTATTATCCCCATTTGACAAATGAAAAAAGTGACGCTTAGAGAAACAAAGATACTTGCTCAGAGTCATATACTTAGGGAGGGAAGAACTGAGAACTTAACCCAAACCATTCTTAATGTGAAAAACAAAGAAGACAGCCTTTAAGCTGAGTCTTAGAAGATGACCAGGCATCTTGAATAGACAAATAGTGAAGGCTATTCAGGACACAGGGACCAGTAAGAAAAATGACAAAAAGCAATCAAATCATGTGGCCCAGTTGGGGATTCACTACTCATTTAAGGACTGTTTACTGAGGGCCCATTTCATGTCAGGGGCTTTTCTAGACACTGGAAGTACAGGGCTATAAAACAGAGACTAAAATTTTGCCCACGAAGACCTTATTTATTCTCTTAGAGGGAGACACTCAAAGTAAAGTTTAAAAACCACAATTAAATAAGAAGCCCTTTATAATGTAAAATATAAAAACATAGAGTGAAATATAAAAGCTATGTTTTAAGTGCGGTTGAGAAAAATAAAGCAGAGAAGAGGCCAGAGTACATTGGCAGTGGGTAAATTTTCCAATTTGAAATGGATAGTCAGGAAGAGGATATATGAGTCAAGCTCTGAAGGAGGTTGGGAGTGAGCCATTTGGGATATCTGGAAGAAAAGTCTGCCAGGTAGAAGAGGCAGCACCTGCAAATACCCAGGAAGGAAGAATGACTGGCATGCTAACAACATGGATGGACTTAGAGAAAATTATATTAAGTGAAATAAGTCAGGCACAGAAAGAGAAATACCACATGTTCTCACTTATTTATGGGAGCTAAAAATAAATAAATAAATATACAAACAAATAAAGTGGGGGGAAGAAGACACAACAATCACAATTCCTTGAACTCGTTAAGACAAGTGAACAGATATGATGTAGTGGGGGGGTGGGTTAGGGAGGCACGGAAGAGGAACGGGTAAAGGGACACAAAAATCAACTACAATGTATATTGAAAAGTTAAAATTTTTAAAAAGTGAAAAAAATAAAGAATGACTGGCATGCTTGATGAACAGAGAGGAGTTCATAGGGTTTAGCAACATGGAGGTCACTGGAGACCTTGACAAGCTCAAAACCCTGAACAGAGAGAGCTCAAGAGAGAGAGAGAGAGGGAAAAGAAAAACTGGAGACTATGTGTCTAGCTAACTCTTTGGATGAAGGACTGAAATAGGGAGTGATGTGAGGTTTAGAAAAGCTTTTTCAACAGAATAGAGGGGGAAAAGAAACCAGGCAATTCAGGAGAGAAAGAGAATTCTAGAGTAAAATCTTTGAGCATTGGGAGGGGCAGAGATCTAATTCACAGGTATGGCTGGAGTATGAAACGTGTGCACATGTTGGTGGTGGTGATCAGGGTGGGAGAAATTAAGGCCAAATAAGGCAGATCAGCAAGAGATTAGACAGATTAGAGTTTTATAAGAAATAAATCGTGAAGGATATACCATGCCAGGCTTAGATGCTTGTACTCTGTCTTTTGGGATATGGGGGTCTGTAAAGGGTTCTAGATATAGGAATGAAATGTTCTAATGATCTTCACTTCTGCTGAGCTTCGAGGCATTTTTTGGATTTGAACAAATGAGAGGGTAAAAGAGAGAACATTCTAGGCAAGAAGGTCAACAGCAGTGATGAAGCAGAGTGTGAATGACTTTGGCATATGTGGAACCAGTAGAAATTGAATCCTAACAGAGAGGATGCCTCTGGGGAAAGTGGAAATTGAGAATCATATTTAAAAGGCTCTGTAGTCAGTTTTCTTACTAGGGCCTAACTCCGTCACATACCGTCACTGTGACCTTGGACATGATACCTAATTTCTCTCTATCTAAACCATTGGTGGAAAAAAATGGAGATAATAATAGTACCTCCATTGCAAAAAGAACTAAAATAATATGGATAAAGTATTGCCTGTGTGCCTGGCACACAGTAAACTCTCCTTAAATATTAGATATTATTATATGTAGCATCTTGGAAGCTGAGAGAGTATATGAGAAACTGGTTTCAGGTTAATGAAATGTAATGGGAACAAACATGACTGAAACCTCTATGATTTCTGGAGGCTGATAACATTACATAAATCTAAATATTGATCCCTAATATCCAGATTCATCATTGAAATGGCCAAGGCTTATAACAGGATTCATCTACACTAACACTTGAGATAACACAAAGATCAGAAGAGCTGTTTCGGGTTTAATAACTACAAAGTTGAGTGCTAGAAATGGAAGGATGGTTATGAGTAGCTCTCAAAACCAAAAAAAAAAAAAAAAAATTATTTTCTAAACAAACACAAGGTGCATCTCCACGCTGCTACCAAATTTTCTTATTTTATGAACTGAAATGGGCTAAAAACAAAATTCGGTGCTTCAGAAGAATGTTTGGCTGCTGGTTATTTCTCTGTGTGACAGCCAGCACCAGCATATGGAAGAATTCAGAGAGCACATAGCATCTTACTTCAGCCTCCTTCAGAAGGGGTTTTTATATTTTCCAGAAGCCCAAAATATAAATAGAATCTTATTTCACCTATCACAAGAGTAGGTTACCACTTACCTGTTCCTTTATTTTATCATAAAATTCCTTTTTTAAAGTTAATACATGTTCAATGAGTTAAACTGGATAGAAAGATCTTTTGTCAAGTTTTTCGGTTCAGTAGCAATACATATTTCTAGGTCCGTTGTATTCATTAAAGATCACAGCAAGCAGGCTTTTAAATAGTAATCATACATTTTACTCTGGGGCTACACAACTAACATCTGCAACTAAGGTACAAGTGAGAAAAGACACTGATTTGATTTTGTGATAGCAGATTTAACTCTCAGCATTAAGAAATTTCATTCAAAGGGGTGTTGAAAAGTATCAGGTAAATTCATGAAATGCCATCCTTTAATAAAAAAAAAACTGTAAGAAATATAAATAACAAAGTCATAAGAAACTATCATGTGAACAACTAGATACTAATTATCAGGCAGGCAGTCTTAGTGTTTAGTTCCCAAACTACTGAATATCCCACGGTGTAGAGGAATGAATCTAACAGTGTTAATCAAGTTTGCAAGAAAATTGCATTCTTAAGTTGACAGGTTCCTGGGTGAAAATGAAACTTAACTGTAGCTCCTATGATTGTGTTGATAGGATTTAATTTAAGTGAATGCAAGCCTACAAGATTATTGGGCAGAAAATATAATTTAAATGTAATTTCTCCATTAATTGGTCTTAATGGATTAAATAAAATGGCTCAGTGACCAGATTATAATAAAGAGCAAATTTCTTAATGGCAATTAAGCCTATGAAAATATCCTTAAAATACAAACGGGTAATATAATCAGTTTTGAGTGAGATTTTAGAAAATAGAGATAGAAAGATTAGCCAACTTAACTCAACTTGCAACAAAAATGATCTAAGACACCTAAAGGGTTTGTGTAGTGGACATCTAGTGTTTGGTTATTGTCAGCATCGATTTTCTTTTCCTTTGGTAACAGCAGCTACATTTCCCTCTGGAGAACTACCCCTCCCCCATTGCACATTGTCATGCTATCTGCTATCAGTGAGACTTAAAAGACCAAGGGATTCAAGGCAGAAGACTGAGGTTCATGGTCAGGTTCTGGCTGGGTGTAACTCTGGGTGACTTCATGTAACCTTTATGAAGGATTGGTTTCTCATTTTTAGAATAAAAACAACATTAGTACTGGTACTAATGAAATACCCGTGCAAATACCTTGCAGGGTTATTGTAAGAATTACATAAATAATACATGACAGAAAGGATCACTACACAAATATTAAGAATACCTAGGGAGTGCTTGCTAATGTAAACCAGCATGATCAACCATGACAGGCAAGCTTTACTACAAGTTTAAGAAAAACAAACAAACAAAAGAAGATGATTTACATGGTATGTACATAATAACTTATAGATTATTTGAAAAGATGATGGCAGTTTATTTTCACCACTCGTTGTGTAGGAAATTGTAGGAAATTGTAGGGGAATTGTAGAAAAATATAACTTTAATGTACACAGTCTTGTAACAAATGCTTAAGTAAAGCAGCTTCTAAGGGGCCATACAAAGGTCAGGCCCGAGCACACTAAACATTCCAAGGAAGGGAATGACCCCAATCCGGTTCCAGGAACTGACTAGCTCCTTATCTAAAGGCCACCTGGCCAGGCCCCAGGAAAGATAAACGATTGAGAAATTGGCTGTTCCTTATCGAGGTACCAGCCTGCTAAAGCCCACCTGTAAATCTAAAGGCACCACAAGTCTATCAGGGTGCCAGCCTGCTAAAGTCTACCCATAAATCTAAAGGCACCACAGATAAGCAACAACTCATCCTGTCACAAGGGTCTGTCCAGAGAAACTGTATAAAAAGTGCTTGTATTGTAAGCCCATGGTCACTTCTGTCCCAGAGACAAAGTGACCCCAGCATGCTGGAATAAAGTCCCTCTTGCTTAATTGCATCGGTCTCAATCTCATGGTCTTTGTGAAGTGAGCCATCCCAGTCTGTGGGATTTGTGCATGGTGCACAAATCTTACATTTTGGGGGCTTGTCCGGGATCAAGCTCGCTCTCTCCAGGACCAGAGACTAGAGAATGGAGGATTGCTCGAGCAGCAGGTACCACGGTTGTCTCTGTCTGTCTGCTGTGTCTTACAGTCTTCTTTGTTGTTTACTGTAACCTGGTTTCGGATTTTCTGAGGCTCCGAGGCGGAGCCATCGGTCTGTGGTGGTCATAGCGGCAGGTAGACATACTGACACGTCACGGCCACAGGAATCCTGGAGGACGCTCCAGATTCCTCTGTGGCAGACAAACAAGTTTGGCTCCACGGGAGATCTCTGGGAAGGAGACCCCACCCGAGTTCTCTGATAATCTAGTTGTGGTGCCCGTGGCAGGGGCGTGTCAGTGTTTTGTGTGTGATTGTGTGTGTGGGGGGACTGATGATTTTCTGGGATGACATGGGGCAGACTGTCTCAACCCCTTTAAGTCTGACTCTAAAATACTGGACTGATGTAAAGGACAGAGCTAATAATTTGTGCAGGTTAAAAGAAATAAATGGACCACACTGTGTTCTTTGGAGTGGCCAGCTCTCCAACTCGGCTGGCCCGCTGAAGGTTGCTTCTCTCCGCCATTGATTACAGCAGTGAAAAGGAAAATTTTCAGTTCTGAAAGCCACCAGACCAGATGCCTTATGTCGTTGTCTGGGAAGATCTAGTCACGGATCCTCCTCTGTGGGTCTGTCCCTTTGTTCCCTTAACAGGTCCAATGGCTGTATTTGCTCTCCAAGAAATAAAAAAGAAACTGGAGGTCCTGCCATCCATCGACCCGGACTGGCTTCTTTCTGATCCTCCTCCCCCTCCCTATCCTCCTTCTCTCCGGTCACAGGTAGTCTGGCCGTCAGCTCCACCAGAGGACCCACCAGAAAATGAATCCGAGGGAGGGCCTGCTCAAGGGACACGTAGTAAACAAGTGGCCTCTCCAGAGGCAATCCATATCTTCCCCCTGTGGGCTTATGGCCCTCCTGATGAAGAGGGCAACCAGCCCTTACAGTACTGGCCTTTCTCCTCTTCCGATCTTTACAACTGGAAAACTCAAAATCCCCCTTTCTCTGAAAACCCCCAGGGTCTCACTAGCCTTGTAGAATCCCTTCTCTTTACTCATCAGCCCACCTGGGATGACTGTCAGCAGCTTCTCCAGGTCCTGTTCACCACCGAGGAGAGACAACGGATCCTCCTGGAGGCTCGAAAGAATGTTCCAGGAGCCGATGGGCGACCTACCCTCCTCCCTGATGTTATAGATGCAGGGTTCCCATTGATCAGACCAAACCGGGATTTCAACTCAGCAGAAGGTAGGGAGCACCAAAAGGTCTATCGCCAGGCTCAAATGGCAGCTCTCTGAGGGGCGGCAAAATGCCCCACCAATTTGACTAAGGTAAGAGAGGTGATCCAGGGGCCCAATGAGTCTCTGTCAGCATTTCTGGAAAGACTCATGGAGGCATTCTGTCAGTTTACCCCATATGATCCTGGTAGTGAAGAGCACAAAGCTACTGTGACAGTTGCTTTTATTGATCAGTCTAGCAGAGACATCAGAAAGAAACTTCAGAAGCTTGAAGGGTTGCAAGATAAGTCATTGAGGGAATTAGTGCAGGTGGCTGAAAAGGTTTATCATAATAGAGAGTCAGAAGAAGAAAAAGAAATAAAGAGAGAAAAGCGCCAAGAAAGAAATTTTCACAAAATTCTGGCCACTGTAGTCAGGGAGACTAGGGATCCTAATAAGACAGTACTGGGCAACAAAAAGGGACCCCTGGCAAAGGATCAATATGCGTACTGTAAGGAGAAAGAACACTGGGTTCGAGACTGCCCCAGGAAAAAGAAAGAGCCTCAGGGCCCCAAAGTCTTGGCCCTGCAGGAGGTCAGTGACTAAAGGGGACAGGGTTTGGACCCCCTCCCCAAACCCAGGGTAACTCTAAAAGTAGAGGGGAAGCCCACTCAGTTCGTGGTAGACACTGGAGCCAAAAATTCAGTGTTGCTACAAGCAAATGGACCTCTTCTCAAGGAGAAGTCATGGGTACAAGGGGCTACAGGTTACAAACAATACCCATGGACTACCCGAAGAATGGTGGACCTAGGTGTGGGCCGGGTATCCCACTCATTCATTGTCCTTCCTGAGAGCCCCTACCCACTGCTGGGAAGAGATCTCCTCACCAAAATGGGTGCTCAAATTTATTTTAACCCCGAGGGACCTCGGGTGCTAAATCAGCAAGGAAAGCCTCTCCAGATACTAACTCTCATGTTAGAAGATGAATACCAATTGTTTGAAAAACAAGGGCAGGAGACCGGACAGATGGACTGGTGGTTAAAAAACTACCCCCAGGTGTGGGCAGAAACTGCAGGGATAGGGAAGGATAAAAAACCAGCCCCCCGTCCACGTAGAACTGAAGGCTCAAGCCAGTTCTATAGCTGTCTGACAATACCCAATGTCCTGAGAACACACAAAGGCATCCGACCCCACATTGCCTGTTTGCTTCAGCTGGGAATTCTACGAAAGTGCCAATCAGCCTGGAACATGCCCTTGCTGCCGGTCCGAAAACCTGGGACTAATGACTATCGACCGGTCCAAGATCTCCAAAAGGTAAACAAACGTGTGGCCGACCTCCATGCCACAATCCCTAATCCCTATAATCCCTATAATCAGTCCTCTTTACCTCCACACAGGACCTGGTATTTGGTACTGGATCTCAAAGATTCATTCTTCTGTTTGCCACTGACTGTAAAAAGTCAAGATTACTTTGCCTTCGAGTGGAAAGATTCAGAGATTGGCCTAACAGGGCAACTCACATGGACCCGCCTGCCTCAAGGATTCAAAAACTCGCCCACCATCTTTGATGAGGCCCTACACCAGGACTTGGCCGTGTTCTGAGACTCTAAACCCCAGGTAACTCTGTTGCAGTATGTAGATGACCTCCTCCTGGTGGTGGCCGACAAGGAACTGTGTCTGGAAGAAACAAAGCATCTCCTTATGGAGTTGGGAGAATTGGGCTATCGAGTCTCCGCCAAAAAGGCTCAGATCTGCAAGCGACAGGTCAGTTATCTGGGGTACCTTCTTAAATATGGGAAAAGATGGT
Source organism: Cynocephalus volans (assembly GCF_027409185.1). NCBI lineage: Eukaryota > Metazoa > Chordata > Mammalia > Dermoptera > Cynocephalidae > Cynocephalus > Cynocephalus volans. Next base: position 18,498,711 of record NC_084468.1, read on the forward strand.
TGTCTGAGGCCAGGAAAGAGACAGTGTTTCACATTCCGCCACCCTCTAACCCGAGACAAGTCAGAGAATTTTTAGCTACTACCGGGTTCTGCCGCCTATGGATACCTGGTTTTGCTGAGATGGCAGCCCCATTATATCCCCTCACTAAGAACAGTCAGCCTTTCAAATGCGGAAAAGAGGAGCAACAGGCTTTTGACAACATTAAGACAGCCTTAATGTCTGCACTGGCTCTGGGGCTCCCCGACGTAACTAAGCCCTTCCACCTGTATGTGGCAGAAAATAAGAGGGTTGCGAAGGGGGTCCTGACTCAAAGACTGGGGCCCTGGAAAAGGCCTGTAGCATATCTGTCTAAAAAACTAGACCCAGTAGCCTCGGGTGGCCAGCTTGTCAAAGAATCATAGCGGCAGTCGCAGTTCTGGTAAAAGATGCTGACAAGTTGACTATGGGACAGAGTTTAGTAATCTCGGGACCTCACGCTTTAGAGAGTATTGTCCGCCAGCCCCCCCCCCCGACTGCTGGCTCACAAATGCTCGCATGATTCACTATCAGACTCTGTTACTGAATTCAGACTGGGTTACTTTTGCTCCACCAGCGAGCTTAAATCCATCCACATTGTTACCAGAACCAGACCTTGACCCTCCTATCCATGACTGCCAGCAAGTGCTTGCTGAGGCACATGGATGGTGGAAAGACTTGTCAGATCAGCCTCTGATGGACGCTGAAGCCACCTGGTTTACTGTCTGCAGCAGTTTCCTGGAGGAAAGAGTACGAAAGGCAGGAGCCACTATAGTAGATGGCCAGAATCTGATATGGGCATAGACTTTACCTGCCAGACGTCCACCCAGAAGGCAGAACTCATCGCCCTCACGAAAGCCCTTGAACTAGGAGAGGGCAAAAGAATCAACATCTATACGGACAGCAGGTATGCCTTTGCCACTGCCCATGTGCATGGTGCTATATATCAAAAGCGGGGTCTGCTAACTTCTGGAGGAAAAGAAATCAAAAACAAGGCAGTGATCGTAGCCCTGCTAGAGGCCCTTCACAGACTGCTAAAAGTGAGTATTATACACTGCCCGGGCCACCAGAAATGGTATTCCCCCATCGCCAGGGGAAACAACCTGGCCGATTCAGAGGCAAGGGTGGCAGACCAGGGATCCTCGTCTATTTTGTTGGTTAACGTGCCCGAGCCAGAAAAGCCCAAATTTAAATACTCAGCTGAGGACGTAGCAGTGATCTCAAGGGACTCTAATAACTACTTTGATCAGGAAACAGGGCGTTGGCATGCAGCGTCAGGCAAGCCTATCTTGCCACAAGAACAAGCCTGCGCCATGATCAAACAAATGCACCAATGGACTCATCTGGGAGTAAACAAATTGACCCAGACTGCCCTGAGGACAGAATATCATATCATAGGGCTAAAACAATTAGCAGAGCAGATAGTTAAAAGCTGTGTACCTTGTCAAAAAGTGAATGTTTGCAAAAATACAGCGGGACCTGGCAAGAGACTCAGGGGGGACAGACCAGGGATGTATTGGGAAGTAGATTTTACAGAGGTCAAGCCAGGCAGATACGGTTACAAGTATCTCCTAGTTTTTATAGACACCTTCTCCGGATGGGTGGAAGCATTCCCAGCAAAAGAAGAAATAGCCACCATCGTGGTCAAGAAAATCCTGGAAGAAATCTTCCCACGCTTCGGGGTGCCCAAGGTAATCGGGTCCGACAATGGACCCACCTTCATTGCCAAGGTAAGTCAGGAAGTGGCCAGACACCTAGGGGTCAATTGGAAATCACATTGTATCTATAGACCCCAGAGTTCAGGGCAGGTAAAAAGGATGAACAGGACTCTAAAAGAGACCCTGACTAAATTAACCATAGAGACTAGCATAGACTGGGTGGTGCTCCTTCCCTTGGCCCTGTTTAAAGCTAGGAACACCCCCTCCTGGTTCAACCTGACCCCCTTTGAAATTCTCTATGGTGCCCCTGCCCCCTTGACTTTACTGGGGAATGCCTTTGAACCCACTTGCCACAGTAACAGTGACTTATATGCCAGGTTGAAAGAACTACAAGTGGTGCAGAAAGAAGTCTGGTCACAGCTGGCTGCCGCCTAAGAGCCTGGGACCCCCGAAGTTTCTCACCAGTTCTAGGTTGGAGACACAGTCTATGTGAGACGGCATCACTCCTAGACCCTGGAGCCCCACTGGAAAGGACCTTACCTAGTGCTTTTAACAACCCCAACGGCTGTAAAGGTGGACGGAATCTCCGCTTGGTTCCACGCCTTGCACGTAAAACCTGCACCACCAGAGTACCAAGGACTGCGAGACGCTGCCTGGAGAGTCCAGAGCTCCGAGGAGCACCCCTTAATACTTAAAATTGTTTGGGCTCCTAAGGTGTTATAAGATGAGGGCCCTTCTATTCCTCCTGTGCCTGGGGGTCTTTTCCCTAAACCGGGGAGCTTCCAACCCACATGCCCCTAGAAAATTAACTTGGTGTGTTATAAATGGGGTAGGAGATACAATCTAGAGTCAATCCAAGGTAACTACAGGAGGGTGGTGGCCTAAATTATTTCCAGATGTGTGTAAACTAGCTTTAGGAGCCCCACCTAATTGGGATTTAGCAGAATACTTTGATAGCCATAAACCCCCTGCCGCCCCCAGTCGCCTTGGGATAGAGCCAGGGGTAGTTTGCACAGCCCCTTACAGTAGGAGTCGGCTGAGTGCCCTCACCTTTTATGTATGCCCTGGGTTCCACCGCGACCTAAAACTCAGCTCCCGGTGTGGAGGGATAGCAGATTATTTCTGCAAAAGCTGGGGGTGTGAAACCACGGGGGACACATATTGGAGTCCACCGTCATCCTGGGATTATATAAAGGTAACTGCTAATTATATCCACTGAAACTCCCAAACAACTATCCCTGCCTGTAAGGGATGGTGCCACCCCCTCCGAATGTCCTTCACGAATTCAGGAAAAGAGGCCATTGGATGGGAGAAAGGATGTACATGGGGGTTAAGATTCTATAAAGAAGGATATGATGATGGGCTGATATTTACCATCAAGCTCAAAGTAGAAACCCAGTATACTGCTGTGGGCCCAAATAAATATTTAGCCCCAGTGGGGCCTACAATGGTCAGACTACAAACTACCTCAGCACCCCCGGGTACCCCACCAGAGTCCTCAGCCTCCATTGGAAGGTCAAAGGCCAGGGCACCAAAGAAAATGTCTAAACCTTCTAAACCTAGGCTTCAAAAATAATCTGGGATATTCCGCTTAATCTCTCAAGGCTTTAAGGTCTTAAATAGAACCAACCCCCATGCTACCCGCTCCTGCTGGCTTTGTTATGGTGTTGCTCCCCCATATTACAAAGGAGTAGCCTTTAGAAATGAAATTAAAACTGCAACTGATGTCTCTGTCGTTGGCAGCAACAACAGGTCAAACTCACTCTGTCAGCTGTTACAGGGCAAGGAACATGTGTGGGAAAGATCCCCTCCTCACACAGCCAGCTGTGCAATCAGACACTTGACTGAGTGGTCTGGTGACACATATCTGCTGCCCCCTATGGGGGAATGGTGGGCTTGCGCCACGGGGATTACACCCTGCATTAGCTCAAAGGTCCTAAAAGAAACCCAGGATTTCTGTGTCCTGGTTCAGTTGCTACCTCGGCTCATTTATCATCCGTACAAGGAACTATTATCATATTGGGATAAAAATAGTGGAAACTACCAAACTGAAAGAGAGCCCCTAAGTATTATGCTCTCTGTCCTCTTAGGCTTAGGATTGGAAGAAGCTGGAGCAGCTACAGGAGCCTCAGCTCTAGTTACTCAACATCAGAATTACCAAAGTTTGCAGACAGCCATAGATGCTGATATTAAAGAGATAGAAAATTCAATTATTAAGTTACAAGAGTCCCTCACCTCTCTTTCTGAGGTGGTCTTGCAAAATAGAAGGGGGTTAGATCTCCTGTTCCTTCGGCAGGGGGGGGCTCTGCACCACACTAAAAGAAGAATGTTGTTTTTACATTGATCACTCAGGAGTAGTTAAAGACTCCATGGCTAAAATTAGAGAAGGCTTGGCCAAAAGAAAAGGAGAAAGAGATCAAAATCAGGGATGGTTTGAGTCATGGTTCAACTCCTCCCCTGGCTCACGACCCTCGTGTCTACTCTGCTAGGACCGTTGGTTATTTTAGTGTTGCTTCTGACCTTTGGTCCCTGCATTTTAAATCGCTTAGTAGCTTTTGTTAGGAAACGTGTTATTACTGTCCAGATTATGATGTTAAGACAACAATATCAGGAAGTAAACCAACAAGAAACAAGTATTTCATGATTGAAATACACACAAGAAAAAAAGGGGGGAAATTGTAGGAAATTGTAGGGGAATTGTAGAAAAATATAACTTTAATGTATGCAGTCTTGTAACAAATGCTTAAGTAAAGCAGCTTCTAAGGGGCCATACAAAGGTCAGGCCCGAGCACACTAAACATTCCAAGGAAGGGAATGACCCTCACCCAGTTCCAGGAACTGACTAGCTCCTTATCTAAAGGCCACCTGGCCAGGCCCCAGGGAGGATAAACGATTGAGAAATGCACTGTTCCTTATCGAGGTACCAGCCTGCTAAAGCTCACCTGTAAATCTAAAGGCACCACAAGTCTATCAGGGTGCCAGCCTGCTAAAGTCTACCCATAAATCTAAAGGCACCACAGATAAGCAACAACTCATCCTGTCACAAGGGTCTGTCCAGAGAAACTGTATAAAAAGTGCTTGTATTGTAAGCTCATGGTCACTTCTGTCCCGGAGACAAAGTGACCCCAGCATGCTGGAATAAAGTCCCTCTTGCTTAATTGCATCAGTCTCAGTCTCATCGTCTTTGTGAAGTGAGCTGTCCCAGTCTGTGGGATTTGTGCAAATCTTACAGTTGGTCTTTTTATTATTGACATAAGGATAATAAATGTATCTTACATAAAATGAAGGCAGATGAATGTCCATCCATTGCCCATGAATTATGCTGACATTAGAAAGACATTAGATGTGCCTATATATACTGACTTTGGCTTCCTGGCAATGGAGTCCAGGCTGGTAGGGGCTGGACGGAGAGCCTCAGGGATGCTCACCTTTCTCCTGCAGTGGCCACTGCCATAGAAAGCACTTCTTGGAGTTATTTATACCATACAGGCCAATTTGGTTTTCCTTTTATGAATGAGATAAAACCACTTGCCCCAAGCACATTTACCTCAGGATTGAGCAGTACCCTAATGACAGAAGAAATACAGTTTATTTTACATTTTTTAAAAAGTAGTCTTAACATCATATGCACAAAAGAAATAGTAGAGAATTCAGAGGTAATGGGTGAACCGAAAGCACTTAGTGTGTTAAAGAGTATGCATAAACGTCATGCAGATTTAAATCTCCCAATGGCCTGCAAATAGGTTACTCAAGCTTTCAAAAGCAGAAGTTTCTGGAGGTGCATTAGTCAGAAAGCCCATAGAATACAGCCTTTTATGTTTACTGTTTTCTTTTACATTCCATCCAACCCTGAGTCATGTAGTCTATCACAATGGTTCACATGTGCTCAAATACATCCAAGAATGTCTGTTGAATGTCCTTCCACAATAGAATAAAAATAAGGGTTTTGAAGTAAAAGCAGCCTGGGTTCAAATACCAGGGTCACCTCTTCTCAGTAAGGGTGACCCGTTGATCTTAGGTTATTTACTTCTATTTTCTAAGTCTCAATTTATTCTTCTGTAAACTTAGTGGACTAACAATGCTCTCACAGTGCGGTGGTAAAGATAATATGGAACAATGTATGTTACGTGCTTAGGTCCAGGGGTAGTGCATTTTACCAAAAATACAATAAATAATTAAAATTATTATTATTATTATAAGCCTTTTTAATAGAGTGTGTGAGATGACTGAAAAATACCCATGCTCAAAAAAGTGCTGCCAAGGCAGAATCTACCTTCTAAGAGAGGAGGAACTTCAAATACAAAACAAACAAACAAACAAACAGGCAAACACACTGGATGCAGGGTGTCTAACCTCCTGGCAATCATAGTCCAATCCTTTGACTTCCAGGAATATCTAAAGTTCTGGGGAAAAAATTGCGTCTTTTCACTAAAAATAATTATAGAAATGTCTTCTGTTTAAATTATTATTATACAACCTTATTTTTCTTTCCTTTGAAAACTTTATTGCCCATAAAAGGAGTTTAAAAGAATATTTGCAAAACTTTGCTGAAGCCAGTCGTCCCTCAGTATATGCAGGAGACTGGTTCCAGGACTCCCTCAGATACCAATATCCGTGGATACTCAAGTCCTGCAGTTGGCCCTGTAGAACCTGCAGATGTGAAAAGTCAACTCTCCATATACACGGGCTCATGAATACTGTATTTTGGATCCACAATTGGTTGAAATAAATTTGTGTGTAAGTGGACCCATGCTGTTCAAACCTGTGTCGTTCAAGGGTTAACGGTATCCTCTTCTCCACCTTGCAATACATTAGTTTTCCTTAAAGTAGAAATGGTTCTCAGCCACTGCCTTCAAGATAAAAGCAAGACTGTTACGGCAATATGCAGGTTCTTTCATAATCTGGATTCCAGCTTCAGATGCTAGCATTACTCTGCAAAGCATTTCTCCAGCCTGGTCAGCCTATGTATAGTTTCTTAAATACTGCCTAGTCTTTCAGTATTACATGTCTTTTCACACTTCTACACTCTTCCTTATGGCTATCTGTCCTTCCTCAACTCATCAAGCTAGCCAGTTACTGCCTATCTTTCAAAATCCATCTGAAGCACACCCTCCTCAGAGAAATGTGTCCTAAATGTCCCCATGCCCCACATCTGTCAAGGTCTGGCTCTTCTCATTAGTTAAAGCATTTCCTGCAGATCTGTGTTATGAAACTTATTATCTGTGTTAGGTTTACCTGTTGGCCTATCTGTCTCCCCAATTCATTCATTCATGCCTTGAGAACAAGAAATGTGTCTTTATATCCCCTCAGGGCAGGGCACATGGTGGGAACTCAGTAACTGATACTATTTTACCCTGTGCATTGTGCACAACATGAAGCTGTTCTGGACAACGATGATGCTATGGCAGTGCCAGAGAGTAACAAAATAAATGCATAAGACAGATTATTAAATCCACAGCAGAAGAGGTTATTTTAAGAACTTCTGCTTGTTTTGTGTCTGAGTAAAGATGGAATATCAAACACAATTTCTTTACAATCAAACAAAGCTTACTTCCAAGGCCCTTCTGCCTGTTTTTTTTTTTTTTTTTCTTTTTTTGTTTTTTGTTTTTTGGGTTTTTTTTTTTAGTAAGAAATTAAATTAGAAGAAGCATTTGCATTTTCACATTAGTCTTCTCTGAATATGCATGGCTGGTTGAATTCTGTCTGACACCTTCACAGAACTCTCTCAAGTAAGCTTTCCATTACTAAATAAATTGCATCCATTCTAATTAAAGATACACAGAGAATACTACTCAGATAGGAGAAGCGAAGTGCTATGAAGAGCTAGAGCTTCCATGGTAACCCTGCCAGGGGTGATATAATTGATTCATATGGTCTCTTCTGCCACGTATTGATTCCAGGCCAACAAGCCTTGAAAACTGTCCATCATTCATAGAGCTATTTATAGACCAAGGCCAGCTGCAACAAATAAATGGTGATAGGGCCTACAGAGATGATTGCTAAAAAGATTCATGAAAGAGGCTCCTTCCTTTCTAGCTCACTTGGCAATTGATTATCAACAAGCCGTAAATAATTATATAGTAAATAGAGGGCTAATTTACAGAAATAAAATGGAATATGTGTATCAGATTCATTTTTGTACAAGGGCTCTGCTAAGGAAGAAAAAACAAATCTGAAGTCCATGTTACAGGTAATATATTCATTGCTCAATATTGGCACATCATTCTGCCTCATTGCTGGTTGTTAGCATCCGAGTTTATCAGGCAGTTTGTCAGAATATTAAGCACACAGAGAAGGAAGTGATAAATTAACGCCACATGAAAATATGATTCAGAAACTGAGACAAAGCTTGGGTAGCACAATCATTTTTCATGCCCCGTACAGCACATTACAATTCCTCTAGTTGGGATATAGATGAAACAGAGAAGTGAGCTGACTTCTGTAAACCAAAATCCCAAATTGTAGTGCCTCCTATTCCTGTATTTGATTGTATTTGCCAGTAGCACCCATGTTTCCAAATGGTGTTTCACTGGGAGATGGGTGCTCATGCGTGGTGGTAGTGGTGGCTGTGGTGGTGGTACTTGCTAAATAGTACCAAATGGTCAGGATACCACTAATCTGATTGCATCAAGATCCTAGTTAAACCAGCTTGTTCAAACATTCACTTTACTTCAGGTATTCCACACACTTTAAATTCGCTCCTGAAACACCACCTACATTATACTTAATAGCCTGCTGATTTATAAGACTGTCTCTCAGATGATTGTTATCAGACAATTCTTTTAGATTAAACCTAGTGGAATATTCAGATTGAGCTCTGTCAGCTCATTTTTGTTTTTGAAAATCTTCTTAAGATTTCAAACTTTTATATATTTTATTTCCTGGTTAACAAAGGGTTAGCACTATCTAATTTTAATGTCTTTTCCTAATATCTCTTTGTACCTAAAACTGTAATAAGTTCCTTTAATAAAAATGCCCCAATAGATGCATTTGTTTTTTTCTAATTTGCTGCACAAATCTCATAGTGACAGTGAAGAAAACCAACCTTCTTTTTTCAGAGGGTGGAATGGGGACAGGGATGGCTGATCAATAGTGTCTAAGTTCCATAACTTGAAATTCAAGGCTCTTTCCAAAAGTTGATCTGTTGTTTCCTGTCTTTGCTCTTGTTTTTGTTCTGAAAGAATTGCTCTCTCGTATTTTTACCTGTTGTAATATTACCAGATATTTAAGAATCACCAGAAACCCTCTATCTTTTCCCTCCAAATTACATTTTTTTTTTTTTTTTTTTTTGTCTTTTTCGTGACCGGTACTCAGCCAGTGAGTGCACCGGCCATTCCTATGTAGGATCCGAACCCGCGGCGGGAATGTCGCCGCACTCCCAGCGCCGCACTCTCCCGAGTGCGCCACGGGCTCGGCCCTCCAAATTACATTTGATCAGGCCATGTTCTCAGCCCTTACAGTATTTTTTAGTTTCCAGATTTCCCTCAATACAAGGGATTGCATGGATTTATCCTTTTCTACTCTGCATTCTTTTTTTCTTTTAAATTTCCATTTAAGGAAAGGAATATAGCAAGCCACATATACACACACTATATAGCTGTCTCCATGATATTTATTAACATTTTTTCAAAGCTTTTTCAAGAATAAAAACATAACATACAGATGGAATCACATTTTTTCCTCCTCTCCAGTCCAATTTCCTTCCTCTTTCTATTCTGTTAATAGGTAAAAACACTCATGAATTTATCGTGTGTCCTTACAATCATTTTTAAACTCTTGTAGACGCATACATCTATGCATGAGCCATATATAGTACTGAGCTTTTTTTATTCACATAAATCCTATCATAGTATATTACTATCGCACATCTTATTTTGTATTTTGACATTATTTTTAAAAAATTTTTATTGTTCACATTTTCCAGTACAGAGTAATATTTTGATACACATCTACAATGTGTGATTCTCAAATCAGGGTAATTAGCACATCAGAATAATCACAAATATTTACCATTTCTTTGTGTTGAGAACATTTGAACTTCTCTCTCCTAGCCATTGGAAAATACACAATAAATTGTTGTTAATTATAGACACCTAGCACTACTCTAGAACACAAGAACTTACTCTTCCTGTCTAGCTGGAAGTTCATATCCATTAACCAACCTCTCCTTAATCCCTCCGGCCCCATCCTTCTCCGCCTCTAGTAACTATCGTTCCATTATCTACTTCTATAAGCTCAACTTTCTTAAGCTCCCATGTATTAGTGAGAACATGAAGTACTTATCTTTCTGTGTCTGACTTATTTCATTTAACATACTGACTTCCACGATCATCCATTTTATTTAATGGCTGAGTAGTATGGATAAAGAAAATATGGTATATACACAAAATGGAATACCACTCAACATTATTTTTGAGATTTCAAACACGTTTTACATTATCAACCTCTTTCATTCTTTTAATGATTGAACAGTAGCTCATTGTATGAATTTTCCATAATTTAGAATATCATCGGCTCTACTTTTAAAATATATCCAGAATCCAACTACTTTTCACTACCTCCACTGCTACCACCCCGAACCAAGGCACCATCATGTCTTGTCTGGATTATTGAAGTCTCCCAACCAATCTATAGGCTTTCTTCTCAGAAATCCCTCAAATCTATTCTCAATAAAGCAGTCAGTGTGCACCTTTTAAAACCCAGGTCATGATGCACTACTAACTTCACAAAATCCTCAAATGGCTTTTTCTCACTACACACTTCAAACAATGTTGCATTAAACCTCCTTTTTTTTTCTAGGTGGTAGAGTCTCTAGGGTAAATTTCTATAAATGGAATTCTGTCTTTTAGATACTGAATCACACATTTTTCAATTTTACTAAATTCTTCCATATTACTTTCTCAAGTGGTTATATCAATTTATGATCACACCAGTAACATATAAACCGTCTAGCACATTAACAAATTGCTTTGTAGACAATATATGGCAAATAATTATATATTTAAATCCTTCATCATTCAAGAAACAGTTCCTTACTACCCACCCACCTTAACTCTTCTACATCTCATCTAGAAAGATCTATGCTTGGCCCTACTGTGTGGAAATTTTGTAAATACTTTCATTATTGGACTTGCATTTCATATTGTAACTATGTATTTCTGTCCCCTCACCCCCCTTGACTTCTGGGACTAGGTCTTCATTGAATTCTCACATCAAAACCAGAAAATGAACATTTTCTAAATGGAGATTATCGATGACCAATCACAGAGCAATTTTCTAACACACAAAATTTCCTTTTCATACTTACAGTTGCTACTGATGGTAGCAGATAAGAAAATTGAAGGTCATTACTTTCCCACTGACAGAACTTGAAAAAAGACTGTCAAAATGCCAGACTATAAAAATTAAGTTCATCCTACCATACCATGTGCCTCCTGCATCTCCTTGTTTGGGGCATAGGAGGTGCTTTATGTGCCATTGTTGAATAACTTCCTAAGACAATACTATGAAAGCATGGCTAGATTTTATTCTCTTTACTCAATATCAGGTTTGGTTGACTTTGATGAAATTCTTAAGTAGACATAGTGTCAACACCTGGGGGGAAAAAAAAATACAGCTCTCCCGTCTTTCACCTTTAGTGTGTGTGTGTGTGTCTGTGTGTGTGTGTGTGAGGGGGGGGGAAGGGAGAGATTGTGCTTCTAATTCTAAGGTAAAGATTACTTGTAATTTAAGGGACCTTTGCTGGTTGTTTATGGTTTGGCTCCCAGGAATGAATCAATGAAATGCTGAGAAACATGGAACACATTAAACCTTACTGCTACCAAGTGGTTATGAATGAAGAAAGTCAGACATTTCCCACTTGAATTCATGATCACATTTTTTGGCTACACATTAACTACTTATTGCTCACCCTATTGACAGATCTACTTCATTTATACATAATCTTCAATACTCGTTTTCTTCTGTATTCCAATACGTTTTCTCATCACTCATAGATATACTAATATTTCTATCAGTGTCATTGACACACACACACATACACATGTATGTGTATGTGTGTGTGTATATATATTTACATATACATGTATAGATAGATAGATAGATAGGCTTGAGGAAAAGCCCATTGGTATTAACAACAGAAAGAGGCACTTGGTAAGCTTGGCAAAAGGTGCATGTTCTCAGCTCAGCTCTGTCAACTCTAGCATGAAAGCCCAAGTGTGTTCACTTTTTTGCTTTTCTTTCACTCTGCAGGGTCAATTCAAAGCCCTTGTTTACTGCTTGTGAAAGGCAGTTCTGAGATCCGCAGTGTCAGTGTCTATGGATTTTGGCAATGGGTTTAAGGATAAAGGTGTTCTGAACCTTCATTAATAACTAAATGTCAGCTGAAGGAAGGTACAAGATGTGATTTCTTCCAGTTATCCCACTGGCTTTATGGAAACTTCAGCTTTAAATAATAATTCTCTGCCTTTTCACTGTCACCCAATTAAGCTTGAAGCTTTTATTTTACTTTTTTAAGACCTCTGTATCTCTCCAAGAGGAAAGTGGCACACAATGGACAGTTTTCACAGCATTTCAGGAAGATAGTAGATTTATAATAATTAGCAATGAAACATGCTATTTTGGGGCTAGATTTATCATTCATATGTATTTGTACTCTGAGTAGCATTTTTCTTCACTTTTTATAGTACTTGGCATTCTTGGCTGATTCATGGCCAAAGAAAAGTTATTTAGCATCATTCCCACTGAAATTCTTTCAAGTTATGATGAGTGTTGTCACTGAAACTGGGGCTGAGAATCTAATTCCATTAATTTTGAGAATTTTTTCACGTAAAATGTGAACTTTGTGAAAAATCATGTGTCATGTGTAATAGAGCTTTCCCACTGAGTTGATGATTACTGCAGGTGAGTTAAAATTTGAATGAACCATGGTTGATTTATTCTTACTTTTAAAACCCAACATGGGTTCATTTTCTCTCAAGGATTATCTATTTATAACCATCCCAGTGGGTGCAATGGAACTGGGAGGTTGAAGATTGAATCTTCTCAACCATTTTGAAATTACCAAGGAGTAAATTAGTGTTTCTATGACTCCCAGTTTTATTTTCTGTCAACAGCTATTCATTGAGCACCAGCTAAGTGTTAATAAGTGAGATAAGCCCTAGAGATACAGCAATGAGCAAAAAGAGACCCAGTAATTCCTACATGGTGCTGGCAGTCTAGCGTGGAGGTCTGCATTAGTCATACACATGTCTATTTAAGTAAATCATTGAAAGTATGAGAGTGCTGTGAAGAAGACAGGAGAAGCAACAGGAGTGAAGGGAGCCTAGACCAAATGGAGTGTATCTACCAGTTTGAGGGGAAGGAAGACACCTCAAAAAGTTATTCTAAGGATATGTTGTATAACCTTAGATGAATGTAAGATAAGAAAGGATGAAAGGACACATTTTCCAACACAGATAACAGCACATGCTAAAGTCTGTAATAGTTGGAGTGAAAAAGAGACAGAAAAAAATCTGCCATGGCCCAAGCTCATTGGAGGAGAGAGCATTTCAGGCCATGAGCCTAATGAGGTAAATGGAAACATTCAGGACATCAGAGACCCTGGTGAGGTTTATGACTTTCATTCTAAGGGTGATAGGAGACATAGATGGGTTTTAAGCAGGGCAGTGATCTGACCAGGTGTATGTTAAAAAGAGATCACTCAACTGAAAATTGAGGATAATTATAGCTTGCACTGACAACTTCAAAGGATCAGTATGATGGAAGAGGATCATATGAATAAATTCAAAGTAAAAACTTGCATCCAGAAGAATTAATAAATGCACTCTTGGCATCCAACTTTATGAGAGAATCTGGATCAATCCATTATCCAAAAGCACACATCAGTACTTAAACTTTAGATGTCTGAACTAAAAAGGTGTATTAATGGAATACACCAAGATTTAGTAACATCTCCACCTGCAGTAACTTTTGAATCGTGGTAATAAAGAAGCCTATTGCCACTTAATTGTTTTATTCACTGGAAAGAAAATTGATCAAACCCATGGCTCAAACCCTGGATCATCCAGAATCAAAATACCTGTAGTTACAAATGTGAGATCACTATATGCCCTTAGATATCATTATTAAAAACTCAAAGACAAAATTCATCAACATGTATTTATTGAATGCCTACAATGTTCTAGATACTGTGCATAAAACAGTGACTATTATAGTCTGAACTGTGTCCCTCAAAATTCATATGTTGAAGTCCTAACTCTTATACTTCAGAAAGTGACAGTATTTGGAGATAGGCATTTAAAGAGGTGATTAAGCTAAAATGAGGTCATTAGTGTGGTCCTTAATACAATATGTCTGGTGCTTTATAAGAAGAGGAAGTTTGGACACACAAAGAGACACCAGGGATGTGTGCTCACAAAGGAAAGAGTGTGTAAAAACACAGCCAGAAGGTGGCCATTTGCAAGCCAAGGAGAGAGACCTTAGAAAAAACCAAACCTGCTGACAGTTTGATCTTGTACTTCTAGCCTCCAGAACTGTGATACAATAAATTTCCAGTGTTTATACCACCCAGTCTATGGTATCTTTTAATGGCATCCATAGCAAAGGAATACAATGACAAAGCTGTAGATCTTTCTCCAAGTGGTTCACAGTCTAGTGGAGAACAGAGATAAGCTAAGATACAAAAAGATAGAGAATGAGTTTTATGATAAGGGGAATATAAGGTGCTATGGTGTAAAAAAAAAAAAAAACACCCTAATTTCTGGTCAGAAAGGGCTCCCTGGAGAAACTATTATGTAGGTTGAAGGCCAAATAGGAGTAGCAAGGCAAAGAAGAGGATGAAGGAATGTTTCAAAAAAAGAATGCATGCAAATATGTATGCAAAACCAGGACAGTGTGACAAGAGTGAGAAGCTGGGCAATTTGCATGCAAGAGTTATTCAGTGCATATTTGCTGATTCCTTTATAGGCTTACCTATTACACCATGGCTAAAATACCCTCAGATTTCACCTGGATTAATACAAATCCCTGTTCATTGGTTCCTCCGCTTCCATTCTTGGTCCCTACTACTCTGTCTCACCAACATACAACACACAATAAAGAAGGTTACTTCAAAAACCTGAATTATATCATGTCACTGTCCTCCTTAAAGAAATTTAGGGGTTTTCCACAGCACTTCCAAATAAGTGAATAGATAGATAAGTAAGGAAGTAAATAAATAACTAAATAAATAACCCTTTAAAGTTTGATAACCCACGCCTATCTCTCACACTGACTTTGGTTCTATTCTCCATCCTACCCTACCTCACCCTATCCCCAGCCTCACTGGCTTCTTTCAGGTCCACAAGAACATGCCAAGCTCATTCCTACCTTGGGACCTTTGCACTTGCTCTTCCCTCTGTCTAGAATACCCTTTCACACAGATTTTTGTGCGTCTATCTCCTTCTTATCTTCTGGGTCTCAACTGAAACATCACCTCTTCAGAAAGATCCTCTCTAACTTATCTATCTAGATGCACCTCCTGCCACTCCTCCAAGGCACTAGGTGCTTATGCTATATTAAAACTATCATCTCTTTTACCCCAGAATATAATATGAGCTTCAAGGGAATAGAAGCTTCATCTGTTTGTGCACTGCTTTCCCCAGCACAGGGACTGGCACACTGTGGATGTTAAATAAATATGTGTTGAATAACTAATGTTAAGTTACTCATGAGGGCTGATTGTAAATTTGTATTATCTAACTTTAACATGAAACAGTCTTCAGTGTGAAGATTTTGAACTATTACTGGAAATTAGAGACAAATTTAACCTCATGGTGCAAAAATGATAAAGGCAGCAGTAAAATCCCACCCCAGATTGATGTGGAATGACATGTAGCACATTAAGCCTGTGCCTGTAAAAACACATTGAACATTTCCCATGTGCTCACACCTCACAGTTAATCAAAAAGGACAAAATTGATCCAAAGGATTTGCCAATGGGTATTGTCATTTGATTCTGAGCAAGACACTTATCTATATAAAGTGTGATGTGAATTATGGATAACAACACTGGCCACATCTACATCATATAGACATAATTCAGGAGGTAATGTGATTTTCGTTTTAAGTAGCTGGGCACGCTGGGGAAAAGTTTGGGAGGGGAGATGAAATAGATTGAAGCCCAGTATCATTAACTCTATATATTTGCAACATAATGTACACTGATTTACTGAGTTATTCCCAGCACTATGGCTCTTTCCTGAAGACAGTCTTACTCCATAGATCTTCTATGCCTCAATGAAGGAGGGCTTCCTGAGACTTCATGCATATGGACCTTCACAATTGAAAGTACTTGGAGCAGCTGGATAAAGGTTAGGCATAGCACTGTCCCAAAGTTTCAAAGGCACAGTTGGTCCAAGGGGCATGGAGATCTAAAGTCATTTGGAAATTTGGAGGCATAGATTTAGATGGGTGTGTTGCTAGAAATACTGAGAGAGTGAGTGAGGGGCCACCATTGTTTGGTTAAAGGGCATTCATGGCCAAACCCTATCCAGGAGAATGTGGATGCAAGGGCTGTGGCTGCTTATGGAGAAGAAACAAGACAAACAACCAGCAGGAGGGATAGAAGTTAAGCAAAGAATGTTCCACACAAGCATCTGAGGCTCCATGAGGAGTTCTAAACTAGCAGAAAATAAAACCATCAAGATGAAAAACATACAGTACAAGGGCTAGGAGTGTGGGATCCCATACCTGAATGGCTGCATTTGAATCCTGTCTCTTCCATTTCCTTGTGGGGTGACTTCAAGCAATTGATTTTCCTTCTTTGAGATTTGTTTCTTCATCTCCATGAATGAGCTATGCTAGAACCTATAAGGTGGTAGTTGAGATTAAAAGGATCCACATATTTAAAATATCTAATTAGTTTTAGCCACATAATAAGTGCTCAGTAAATTTTGTTTTTCATTATTATTGTCATCATCAGCAGCAGCAGCAGTACTCTCAACACCATCATCAAGGTACTGGGTTGTCACTGTGGTGCTTAGAGAGAGAGTTGGGTGGACAAGTACCAGATGGAGCCAACCACAGTGTTGTAAATCAGATGCCACAGGAGTCATCTGTGCAGTGTCAGATGCAAAAATCTACTGGAGAAATGATTACATCCCAAGTGCCTCTAAATAATTGAGCCTACTTCCCTGTAAATTTTGCCAACCAGGTTAAAAGTAGCTCAAAAAAGGGATTGAGTAGGCAAAACTTGGGGAGAACTGGAACAAATAATGAGCACATAATAATCTAATTTCCATTAACCAAGGAATATTCTTGTCTCTTTCTGTAATGGATGGTATAAATTTGAGAGAATGACTTTTTCACAGAAGATCTTCTAAAAACAATGAAGTTGACTACTGCTTTTCAGAATTTGGTGGTTTGTACGTAATTACATTTTTCATTATGTTCTTGTATCCTTGCGCTTACTTACAGTGGAATTAACTCTCCTCTTACACAACAATAGAAAATTGAACTGAGACAATCATTTTCCCCCAATAAATAGACATGAAACTTCTCAAACAGTACATGAAAGAAATGATCTCTGTTCTACTCTGTATGTTCTTAGTCTCCTGGTCCCTAAATTAATCTGCAACTATGACTATAATTTGACTGCTGTTTATATTGCAACCAGATGTGAATAAAGTTATAAGAGACTTTCACACGAAGAAAAAATAAATAAGGAAAGTACTCTTTGTATTTTCTGTACCTCCTGTTAACAAATCACACGATTTCTCCTTGTTGAGACACATCTTGACAAAGAAACCCATTAATCCATTTCTTAATTCATAAAATATTTCTGAGTTTTACTATTAGCCATACACTATGTTAAGCAATGCCGAGGCTGCAGTGAACTTCATGAATTCTACTTTCTAGCAGTTTCGATATAAACAGAGCACTGAATTCCATGTACTTTGTTTCTCATCCCTCAGGTGGGGAGGAGAAAAGGCTACTATTTTTTTAGGGTTTATTGTGCCAGATACTATCCTAGACACTCTACAAATCTTTGGTGGCATAGCTTACCTTCTGACAAGTACATCCAGGCAAATAGCTCACCACTATAGCTCCCTACCTAGTCTCATCATCTTCAAGAAAAGGATTTCCACAAACATTGCAGAAAGTCAGCATTCTGAATGCACAAAACTCATTTAGTGGATATCACACCAAAGAGAGATAACTTCCTTTTGGAATGAGATGTGAGAGATGAAACTAGATACAGCATTTTGAAGGCAAGGGCTTGAAAGTAGATTAATGCCATGCAAAGACTCAGACATGTTATCTTTAAATAAAGCAGGCAGGAGAGGAAGGAAAGGAATAACAATTGATGCAACTGCCTTCACAAGAACTTTACGGACAGCTCTGTAGGAACTAAATAATTGGTAATAGCTATTGTGTTTTTCTGTATCACTAAACCAGAAATGAGTGTTCATGGAAATGTCACTCTATAGCCAAGAGAAAAGTAAGGAACAATGATCAATTTGACATTTTAGATAAGAGATGTATTTTCCTTTGGTTCAATATAAAAGTTTCTATGCAATATCTAATTATGTTTTATACCAGATTTCAGGTGTGCTTAATTACTGTATCAATTCTTTTGTTGATGTCTCCAAAAATATACTTGGTTACTCTTCTAAGAATGACTTTATCCTCTCTATGAAGTTTGGACATCCAATCAACAAATGATATGTCATCAAAAATAACTTATAAAAGGAGGCAAGAATTAGAAATTTCACCTCAAAAACTTTTCCACTTCTGTGAAGACCAATGCACACTGTCAAATTACTGGTTCAGAAGATGAACCTGTAGGAAGCCCTTCCTGAGGTTGAACAACCAGTTTGATTTGCCTGGGGCTAATGGATTCTATGGACATTGGACTTTCAGTGTTAAAATGGGAAATTCCCTAGGAAACCAGGATGAGTTGGTCATCTGACCTTAAGTCAGAGATTTGTTGTGATGATGGAATAAAATAATGCTTATTAAAGCATTAAAATAATGTCATCTAACGTGCTTACTAGAGGCAGATGTTGTGCTAAAAAGTTAGTTTTGCTTAAGATCTCTCTGCTCCTGAATATCTTGACTTGCATAACTGATGTCAAGGACAGTCAGAAAAGAGAATGAATAGAAAGCCAGAGACACCCCTTTGTTTGGGATAGAATGTGGGGCATTTACAAAACTGTAGTAGTGGGGACAGCTGGAGAGGGTCACTTTGAGTCTGAGAATAGGTTCCTGAGCAAGAATGAGGGAGTCAAGTGAATTAGCTACAGGTAGGTAAACTATACTGATTACTAATATTATTACAATATATTTATTATATAGTCTAATAGCATATTTTCTATATATTACATTTATAACATATACGTAATAATATATAATAAAGACACATGTAATAATTATATATAATATACCATTTAAAAGAGCCTCAACTGTCCCACTCATGAACTATACATTAAATCTCCATTTCCTTGAGTATAAAATGGTGTTAGATGGGTTACTACTTCACAGGGAGGATTTCTTCAATGAGTAGATGATATAATTTATGTACATCACTTTTATATGTTAAGTATTCCATTTCTCCTCAAGACCCTGGGCCTAGACAACCATTCCAGAGAATTGCCTATCCTGGATATTTCATATAAATGTCATACAAATAGCATCATACAATACATGCTCTTTTGTGACTGGCTTCATTCACTGAACATAATATTTTCAAAGTTCATCCACATTGTAGCATCCATCAGTAAATCATTCCTTTTTGTTGCTAAATAATATTCTACCATATATGCATAACACATTTTATTTATCTGCTCATAAGTTGATGGCCATTTGGGTTGTTTTACCTTTTGGGTATTATAAATAATACATTATGAATATTCATGTGCAAGTTTTGTGTGGACATATGCTCTCATTTCTCTTGATGAATATCTTGAGTACATTCCCAGGAATGGAATTGCTGTGTCATATGGTAATCTCATGATGAAACTTTGGAGGAACTGAAGACATTTTCCAACGTGAACACACCATTTTACACTCCTTCCAGCAGTGCGTGAGGGTTCTAATGTCTCCACATCCTTGTCAATATTTGTTATTATCTATGTTTTTTATTATAGCTAACCTAGTGGGTATGAAATGGTATTTCAATGTGGTTTTGGTTTTCATTTTCCTGGCAGCTAACAAGGTTGAGTCCCTTTTCATGTGTTTATTGGCCATTTTTATGTCTTCCTTGGATACATATCTATTCAGGTCCTTTGCCCTTTTTTAATTGGGTCACTTGAGAATCAAATATTAATATTGAGTCACTTCTATTTTGCCCTGTCAGCACTTATAGAGAGAGCACTTATTATGTTTTGGGTACTTTTATTCATAATCTCTAATATTTAAAAAGTAATCTTTCTGATTAATATTATAATTCCACTTTTTAGATTAGGACACAAAAAATCAGAGGAACAAAGTAATTTATTGGCAGATTTAGGATTGGAACTCATGTTCAGCTAACACTGAAACCCAAAGACACAACGATCTTTCTGATGCTAAGTGGGCCCTGAACATATTGGAGTACATGAGCTCATTCTCTGTTCTGCTCCTTTTCTGGTCCTTCAAATTCTATGAAGAATGTGCCCTGAACACACTTCTTTGATGGCTCTTCCAACATAGAAAATGACATTCAATTTCCTCAGCATACCACTCAAAGCCTACCTCTTCTTGATAAGCCCCACCACCCCAGCCTCACTTCATGCCATTCCCTAGCACTGCACCTTACACAGCTGGAAAATCACAAGTTTACCAGTTTTCTAAGAGAAATTTTCACCCTTCTGTCTCCTGGCAAAATTCTACTGATTCTGTGGGCATCAGAACAAAAGTCATTGTCATCTCTGCTAAATTCACTTTGTCTCCTGAAGTCACATCCCTTTTCTTCCTCTGTGTACCTACCACTTCTTATTTCAACCAGCACTGCTTGTGTAACTATTATGTTCCTGATGTATTCAAAGGAATGGAGGCATGATAGTGGACCCTAAACACTCCCTGACCCTAGAAAGCCTAAAGTCTAGTTGGAGTCTCTTTCTACTGCTATCCTGTAAACTCTCTGAGCCCAGGGGATTATATATTTAATTTTTATAACATCACCAATGTGTATAGATCCCGGTAAAATCTGAATTATAAGAAAAGCAATTCTGATAATTTACTGGAACTACTGATGCTCATACATTCCTTAGGAAGATGGACTCTTTTGTTAATAGCAATGAATAGGAAGAGACCCTGGCAATGTGTTGCTGAGAATCCCACAGCAGCACTTCCAAACCACCTGTCATATGAGTTTTAGGACAAAATGATGTAACCCAAATGTGAAGGTGTAAGTGCGTGATAAATATGCAAAGCTGTAAACCAACTGATAATTTTTGTCTTGATTGTGTGAGTTAACTATTACGAAGCTTATAATCAAGGGTTCATATCTTATAGTACCAACAAGCATTTTAATCAACCTTGATAGCATTGACTCCAACTATCATTTAGTAAAATACAAAGACTTTTAAAATTGCAATGAGTCAATAAATTCAAGATGGTGCATTTGGAGTATATGTTAATAGGAGCTCATCATTTTCCTGAGCAGTCACTTAAGATATGGATGGGGCTTCATTGAGGCAGAAGCAATAACGGGATGTATGAAGAGCTGTTGAACTTTACAAATGGCATTTGTACTCTGGGGTGAAATACAAAATTATCCTTAAGAATTTTAAGTAATTGTTTGATCAATGGATTTTTAGCCTTATGACTTCATAAAAAGACATTTTATTTGGCTCAATAGACTAATAGACTAACAAACACAAAAGGGCTGATAAACAGGGTCTTTTGAAACTCTCATTATTAACTTACAATATTTGCATAAATTTGGACAAAGATGAATGGGTTTAAATGAGTGTCACTAATTAAGAGACTAAAACAAACAAAAGACTAATAAAACATTATGTACAAAGACAGGCACATTAGCATATCCTATCTCATATCTCCCTTACAATGACACAAAGACAAATATTCCTGATTACACCTGAAGCAATAATATAACTAAGGCAATAAATCATTTCAAGAAACCTAAGCGGGCTTCTTTTTAAACACATTGATTTGGGTATTAAGGCTGCCATTAAAATATAAACAGAATACGAAATCAAATTTGTTGTCATGACGCATTGTTTAAAGATTTGCCTCTCTTTCTTGGAAAAATTCACCCAATAGGTGGACATGTGACTGTATCTAAGATGTATTTGTTAAGGAAGACTGTCAGATTATTACCAGAGAACTCTTTCAAGTGTCCACCAGATAGATATTTATCCTTAGCAAGGCACATCGCAAGATCTAAAGTCAAGTCAAAAGTAGTTTAATGCTTGAGTGTTGGATTTTTTTCCTTCTTTTTATCCCCTACAAGAAGATCTAGAAGATATTTTTTCAATTAATTTAACTCTGAAGTCTTGTCTTCAAGATGTGTATCAAAGTTCACATTATGGAGGAAAATTTGACTATAGGGAAATAAAGGAAGGAAGGAACAACACTGGGCATAGTCGAGCTGTGACTACCCAGGCAGGGGCAGCACCACCTGTTTTTAGAAAGGCCATCACAAGGACAGACCTGGCAAGGAAGAAGGTCCTTTGCTGGCAGAGCCCCTGGAAATCTATGATGCAAGGTGTCTAGCATCTCAGGCCTGATACTCATGAGTACATCAGTACACAAAACAAAGTCATCCAACAGACCGATGGTAGACGTTGACTTGAACTGCAAAACTTTCAAGTTATTAAGAATTGATTGTTTGGATCAAAGTCTTGTTCTAACTTTTCCAGCTATTAGAATTATGCTGTGATATTATTTTTTAGACTCTTTCATAATTTTCTTCCCTAATTTGATTACAAGTTCCCTACTGTCATTGTAGTGGTCATTTCTGTTGGTTATAACAAATTCATGGAACTGGGTGATTTATAAGAAAACAAAATTTATTGCTTACAGTTTCTGAGGGTGGGAAGTCCAAAGTCCAAGGAACACATCTGGTAGTGGAGACAGTGATTTCTCCCATTACAAGATGATAGAAGCAGAGAGAGCAGAGAGACTAACCTCCTCACTCTCTTTTAAAAGTCCTCAAAACCACCATTTTTAATCCGTTTATTAAGGCATTGACCTGCAATCTAATCACCTCTTCAAGACCCCACCTCTCAATTACCGTAATAAGATTTCCCATCTTCTTAACACTGTCACAGTGAAAACTAAGTTTTGGGGAGACATTCGACCTGAGGAAGTCATAATTGAAATCTTCCACTTTTCTTATGTGTAAAGCATTCTACATTTATGTACATTTTAAGATATCTTAATAAAGTGTTAATTAGCATTTCAGTAAGTAATCATATAAATACCCAGAATCTACCGAATCTGTATGAAGAATGTATGGACCAAAACCCAATGATCAAATGTCGGGATAATCCATTTATTCACGGAGGATTGATAGAATTCCTATTTGCTTACTGTGTGATATTTTGGCTTTAGGCTAATTGTTTATTTCCTTTAAAATCAACTTTTTCTTTTTTGTTTATTGACTGTGCAGCTTTTAGAGGAAGAATTATAAACTTACAGAATGTTGCAGATTCTTTGAACATATTTAGGAAAAGAAGATAAAAATCCATGGTTGCATAAGAACAATTTGCATAAAAGCAATGTCTTTTTTTACTATATAAAAAAATATATATATTTAAAAAATTCAGTACTTAGTGGACCATAGTACCTATTGTGCTAGCAATCTTTGCAATTTCCCCTTTTTTTCTTCTGGGGACAGTCCTACCTTCTCTTCAACATCTTCCAATGCTTAATGCACATAACCACAGAAGTAGTCAAGCGACCTGGAACTGACCCATCAGAGGGATTCATTTTCTTAGTATCAATGATTAATCCAAAAACATAAATGTTAAAAATCATGTCCAATTAGTGTTCTCAGGGATTACTAATATGGATTCAGGATAAATAGGCTCTATTATCCTGCAAGGTTGCTAACCTGGGAATGTGAGGCTCCTATGTTCCATGCTACATTAAAAAGTCTAGCTGTAAGAGGCTAGAAAGAGACCAACATACTCCAGGAAGCAGAGAAAATAAAATATGAGAGACTGAAAGAGTCTGGCTATCACTGAATTCCAATTCAATTCTCCATATCCCTGGTCCCTACAGATCATCCTTTGTTTTAAACTGGCCACAATGTGGTTCCTAGGAATATATGCCAATAAACCTTCTTTTTGATTCAGTTATTTTTTTCTCCTATAACTAAAGAAGTCTTAGTTGACACCTTCCCTTTATTGTTGAATAAATCGTTTGCCTGCTTTGGTATTATTTTATTAAATCAACATTTATTGAATATCTACTATATGTCAAGCAGTAGGCTCAAAAAAAAAATAAGCTCAACCCTTATATTTAATAAGCCCTTAATTTATGAAAAATTTATATATTTGAGGACCCACTCAGAACCCCAGACTTTGTATTAAGATTTTTTCAAGCTGAAGACATTTGAGATTCAACAGATGTAGAAAGAAGACTTCTTGGAGCTTCTTTTATCTAAAAGCTGAAACTTCTGAGAAATAAGGCTGCCATATATTCCTTCTTTTGGGTGAGCCTATTTCCAAAGAGAGAAACCAAGAGTAAATCTACCATCAATCCCGTTTTGGAGGCGTTTCATTGCTGTGAAGAAGCCGGAAAGGCCACTGCCAACTACATAAACAAACATTATTACAAACTGACTAATCTCCTGTTTGTTCTCTTAAAAACCCATTTGTCTTTTTTAAGGAAAACTATATGATCTTCCTATAGAACACTTTTCTCCTCTCTCCCTTTCCCCTCTGAGTTAGGTATGTAAGCCTCTAACCTTAACTACTTAGCCAGCTTGCTAGTTCTTTTGTTAGCTCCCATACACATATGAATAAACTATTTTTTCCTCCTTTCAATCTGTCCTTTGTCAGATTAATTCATAGGACCCAGATACTGAATCTAAGAGGGTAGAGAAAAAGCTTTACCTGCCTGACAGACAAAAACTTTTAACAATACAAACTACTTCCAAACGTAGTGGCTTAAACAAAACAAAACAAAATAAAAAACTATAATAAAAACTTTGTATGTTCTACTAAAAATACATACAGTGTGCTCTATAAATATGAGCAATTCTTTGTACTTTTAGTCTGTGAATATGAGGGTTCGAGACTGTCTATAGAGAAAACATCTATAGACAGTCACATTCACATTTGTTGTCATCATCATCATCACCATCATCATCATCACTTACTTCATCAAGCACTTCCTTGTAAATGACAGAGGATAAGTACTCTTTAAAGAAACTATAATGAATCTTGACTATTAAAATCAGTTCAAAGTTCTAAATCACGAATTTGGTCTAAATGAGATTTATTCTGCACAAATGTTCACATCAGTCCCATCTCTTCCAAAAACTTCTCAAAATCAAATTTCTCAAAATTACACAGAGAGCTCAAATTTGTATTATCTTTTAATTACATTTTCCACAAACTTTTTGAAGTATGCTCCACATACTGTTTGTGGAGGGACTGTGCTAAGGTCTGTGTGTGTGTGTGTGTGTGTATGTATATATATATACATATATATATACATGATCTCATTTTATTATTGTATACATATGTATGACTTCATTTTATTATTTCCCAAACTGAATGAGGTAGCCATTCTTATTACACCTATCCCCAAAATGAGAATTCTGACACTTAAAGTGCATAAGTAAACTGTCAAAAGTTACACAGACAGTACAAGTGGAGCTAGGGCTTGTCAGAGTCACCAATAAGTTTGTATGGATTGTGTGGGTGGGCCCAAGGTAATCAATGATTCTTACAAGAGAGAAGCAGGCAGGTCAGAGTCAGAGAAGGAGCTGGAAGAGTTTGGAGTAATGAGAGACCCTGGACTAAGGACTAGGGCAGCATTTAAAAGCTGGAAAAGACAAGCAAACAGATTTTGCCCTGGAGATGCCAGAAGGAACCCAGCCCTGCTGACACCTTACCTTTTTAGCCCAGTGTGGCTAACTCAAACTCCTGATATGCAGAACTGTAAAGAACAAATTTGTGCTGTTTTAAGCTACTCAGTTTGTGGTACTTTATTATAGTTACAATAGGAAACTAATACAGTTTCCCATAATGTTTTCCCAAAGAGGGAAATGAAATACAATATTTACATGACATCAGTCTCAACAACTGGGGATGTTCTTTCAGACCTTTAGCTCAGGCAAAAAAAAAAGGACAAAAAAATTACAAAAAATATTTAAAAGGCAGAGCCATATATTTAGGCCTGATTAGAAATTAAATGTGAAATAAAAGCCTTTACACTTGATACTCTAAGTGTAGAGTATCTAATAATCTTTATTTAAAAATTATACCCACATAACTAGGTGGCAATTTCTGGAAAATTTTCAATCCATCTGGCTCTACAATATCTATTTCAAATTCTTCCTTGTTTCAATATTAGAAAGGGTCTTGGAAACACTTAGAATGAGGGAAAGAGTAAGGTTCATATTTTCATCCATGAAATAATATCATCACATTTATCAATAGTGTACTAAAACACAGAGGTATTTGTATATTACTCCTCAAAACAAGATATTAAAGATATTAAATAGATTTTATAATCATCATTAATAAATATTCTAAATATATATTTTTAAATATAAGATTTCGTCAGCCCTACCCACTCATGATCTAGAGTGAGTTTAATGAATTCGATGATGCTATCAAAAAGCCAAATATGGCAGTAGATCAATTATCACTTTAGCTCTTAAAGAACGATAGAGATGGGGGCTCCTATTTTCAACAACACTCTGCCCTTACGTGTGTCATTCTTCCCTAAATGGGGCTCTGCTTTACATCTGTAAATTGAAAGGGGGTAATGGACTACATGATTAAAATCATAAAAATACCTTGTTATTCCAAGATGGCTGGGTACAGAAAGCCCCCAAGCTATTTTCCAAAAATTGGAAGCAAACAGAGTCACACGCACCAAGAAGTCAACTCTTTCCACAGGGATGATTTGGGGACTTAGCTGAATGAGGCTGAAAATCCAGACCTCACAAATTCATTACAGGCAGCTGCAACTTGAACCGAGGTTGGGGCCTGTCAAACTCAATTTTTTCATCAAGGTTAAGTCTGGCCAAGTCTATTCAGGTCTGTTTTCCCAGAGTTTAAGGCAAAATTATGAAAACTGCCTTTGAACTTGAAGGCTCTGTGTAGTAAGTGAACAAATTAAAAACATCTGAAGGTAGGAAAAAGGGAAATTGACTTTCTTCTTAATACGAATGTTCAGAGAAACCAGTAATTAGATTTGTTATTTAAAAACTAACTTAATTCCTTTAATCTGAAAATTTCAAAGAGCTTTTAAAAGCTCACAAATTACTACTAATTCCTATAGCACAAAGATGACCTATGTCATTTTAATGGTATGATGTGTTGAAATAAAGTCACAGAAGTTTGATCACTCCTCTGAGGTTTCAGTTTCTTTTTCCTCTTTAATAAATTAATTTGAAGAGAAAAAGCAACTTACTCTCAGTAACTGAGCAGTAATTTTAATGCACACACATGTACATTTGCATAAGCAGTGAAATTAAATTTTAAATAGCTGCAGAGAATCTACAAAAGCAGAGAACGAACTAGTCAGAGTGAATAGTTGGTATAAATAAAAGTCATATTCCATTTATTCTAAGACTATGCTTCTGGCACCAGCATTTTGATATCAAGCACGTGATATGCACTGGAATTCCTCTCTCTGTCTCTTTCTCTCACAATCTTCTTCTTGCCACCATGCACAGTCCTATAGAACGTTAAACTAGAAATGACTTCAGAAATCACCTATTTCACAGTGGAAACTGATTCATAAAGTTAAAGCAACTTGACCAGGTTAATACAGTAGTTAGTAAAACAGGAATAATACCCAGAGGTTCTGTGGACATCTCTTTCAAGTTCTCTTAAAAAAAAAATAATAATAATTACTTGGTTTTGGAACACATAGTGTGGCCAGTGGGTTTTCTTTCTGTTTTGCTTTTTTTTTTTTCTTTTGATTCTGTCACTCAGCCTCCATTTTTCCTTCTGATATAAGCACCCTAATTTAGTTTGTAAAGAACGACTCTCCCACCATAAGCCCAGGCATCTCTGGTGGGGCTCAGGTCTGACCAGTCAAAGCATGGTGTCACCTTGGCCAGGGTATAGGTTCAGCGTGGGCCATGTGGCCTGGGACAGGCCATTGAGGCAAGAGGCAGCTTCTGCTGGGCCTGCTGGGCAGAACGCAGCTGCTCTTGTCCAGTGAGACGAACCTTAGCAGGATGGGAAGCAAGCATTGTCTGCAACCACCTAGCACCATGTGAAGCCAGAAAAGAAAGCCATTAGAGTGGAAGCCAGAGCTGAGCGTTTAAATGAATTCCTAATGACATTAAGTTAAGTCCCATCTGAAGCCCAGAATTAACACCTGGGCCTTTCACTTACATGGGCCAATAAATTCATGTTTTTTTGTTTTTGTAAAAGTTAGTTTGAGCTGGGTTTCAAGCCACTTGAGTGCTAACTAGTATTGCTAGATAAAACACAGAGCATCTAGTTAATTTGAGTTTCAGAGAAATGGTGAATAACTTTTCAGTATAAGCATTTTCTTTGCAATATTTGGGGAATCTGACTAATCCTCATCCTAACTAATAGAGTAAACTATTTCTAGATACAACGGGGCTTGTGGAGAAAGGAGAGAGGCCGAGACAACAGCACAGAGACAGATACCATCATGGGATGTAGGGAGGAGCTTTGTACACTTCCCTTTAGAGGTAGAGGAGCAAGTAATTTATCACATGGTAATACAAAAAGGAAAGGTAATGTATTTATCCAGCTGATATTCCAAATCCATTTTTTCCTGCTTCAATCCTATCTCTACATTGGTTTTATATCTAAGGTCCTGGAATTCATCCACTGAGGAAGAGGTAGCAACAGCCTCTGCTGTAGATTGAGTGTCTCCCCTAAACTCATTGGAAAATTAATCTCCATTTTAAAGTAGGACCTTTAAGAGGTGATTAGATCCTGAGGACTGTATCATCATGAATGGATTAATTCATTGATGGTTTAATGGGTAGCCATAGGAATGGTTATGAAGGCTTTATAAGGAGAGCTAGGGAGCAGGTTAGCTGTCTTGCTCAACCCATTCTCACCATGTGACACTGTGGTCACCAGGTGACTTTTTAGGATTCCCAGAGAAAAGGTCCTCACCAAATGTGTTCCCTGGACTTTGGACTTCCCAGTCTCCGAAACTGTAAGAAATAAATTTCATCTCTTTGTAAATTACTCAGTTTCAGGTATTCTGTTATAAGCAAACAGGAAACAGACTAATACAACCTCTATATTAATTATGACACCATCTAAGCTCAGTTTAATTAATTTTATTTCACCAGGCTTTTACAGACATTGTGCAGAACATTGTGGGTGACTAGGTCCCTACTCCAAAGGCTGCAATCTGTCCAGAGGAACAAATATAGGCAAAAACAAGAAAACTGTAATGCCTGCTGCATTGAAATAGGGAGGGGAACAAAGAGGCCACTCCTGGAGGATGAGAGACAGGAGCTGGACCTTGGTGGAGAGGTGAGGTGTGTGGGGTGGGTGTGTGTTTGAGTGGTCATCTCGAACACGTGCCCACCTGTCACTTCCTATTTTCTTTCTGCTCCTTCCGGTCTCTTTTCCCTTTGCCATTTTCTTCTTCCCTCCTTCTCCTGCTTTTCTAGTATAATGATGCTGTTTAGCAAACTAGCACTGTCTAGGGCAAAGCTAACTATGCAGGTGGGGTCAAGAGCGGACGCATGGCTCTGGATTGCTTAGGGCTCACGGATATAAAACTCATACTTTCAGATTTGCATTCAGCAAATAAACAGTATTTTAGAGCTGGAAGAGACACTTACCAAAACACTGGATTTCCAGGTGGGAGGACAAATGGGAAATCAGGTAACTGGTGATAGTTGCAGATCTGAGACTAGAACTCAGTGAGGTTGACTCTAGAATCCAAGCTTGATCTGCCTTACTTAAGGGCGTTAAACCAGCAGGGTCTGTATGTGCCCATTCTGTTCTCTCTTATAGGAAACCAGGTGAAAATATACAGCTGATTTTAATTTTATTTCAATCTCCATTACCACAGAACGATCTCATTTGGATCTTTCTCAAATAAGAAAAAACATGAACTTTCTCTTTAAGGAATGAAGATGTGTGAGGACTGTCCCATTTTACAAATCTCCTATGCCCATGCTCAAAGGGAAACCCAAGGGGCTCCCCAAACACTTCCATTTGTCTTTTTCTGGGGCAGACCTATTAAGGTGTCACTGTTCAGAAAATTCAGCAGCAAGTGAACTTGCCCATGTTGGATTGTGGGTCTGCCAAACTTGGGGAAAATTAACATTTCCCTATTTCAGATGTGAATATAGGAAGAAAAGGACTTCAGCTTCTCAAAACACTTGGACTAATTTGATGGAAGAAAGGCTGGCAACAGAGACCTAAGGAACACAGAATCCTGTCTGCTTTTACTTATGGCAATGCGATGTACAGTGTAAAATCAGGTTACCAGTGAAAATGAGTCTGATGTGCTAATTCACAGCTCATTCTCTATCGTTATGTCATGGGCCCTTTATATAATTTAGCTAGATTCTGGGGCTTTTCTCTAGGGAGGGCAAGTTCTAAAAAACAAAGGTGCTAGACCGGCCCGACGGAAGTCCTTTGCTGAAGGGAGAATTTAGGTCCATTTTTTTCAGAAGCCCATACAATTTATACCTCTAGCCTGGATATTTTAATAATGAAATAATGGTGCTGAATTTACTTTTCCCTGAAGTACATACTTCCACATGCATGGAAAGAATCCATTAGCATGTCATGGATAAAAAAACAAGTAATGGCCTATTAATTTAAAATGAGGCTTTAAAGGGTCTTTGATGCAATTTATTTTTTTTCAAAAGCATACACTTTCTTCTCAAGGTTACTGTCAGTAGACACATTCTTAACTCCTTTGAAAGTCAGAGTGAGAAAAAAAAATTGTCTTCAAATTCACTGGCTAGATGGATTCTCTGAATTTACTTCAATTTCCCCAAATCTTAGTGTTAATTTTTTTAAAGAAAGAGAAGTTATTTAAAAAGCAGCTTTTTCATTGTTGCAAATTAAAATTCTTCACCAGAAACGTAAATGGCTATTTCTTTCTTGAAGAATAAATGAGTCACAGCAAATTTCCATCAACTGCACCATCTCTTCATGTTACCACTATCAGGATACAATACCAAATGGGAACACTGTATAGGAATAGCTCATCATACAAGTCTGTTCACAGAGAAAGACAAAGCATTCAGCTGCTGATAGGCCTTATTAACCCCCCAATGCCTCCTTATAGGTGGGGATGACTCCATTTTTCTGCTGGTTTCCTAACAATGGTAGTTGTAGGCACAGGCAAAACACTCTTCCTCTTCCTCATACTCTTTACTGTTGTTTCCTAAACTTTTCAGCTCTACAGTGAAATCTTCAAGATGAAACATCTCCACAATCCCACCACCAAATCTTTCACCTGCACCTGCTTCCACAGACTGCTCCCTCCAGTAATAGAAATACAGCCAGGCTCAGATCATAGGCCTAATTTTCTAGTTGGCTCTAAATTCCATCTCCTTTCCATGAGCTACCATTACCTCCTACATCATTATTTTTCCCTCTTAACTGGATCATTAGCCTACAGGCATTTTATAATAAATCCTATTTTTTAAAAAGCCATCTTTGGGTCCCTCATCCCAGTCTAGATGGGGATTTCTCTGTTCTCCTTTATAATTGAGTGCCTTTAGTTTAGCATGCCCCCTTACTTATTCCTGAACCCGTAAGCTCACTCCGGTTAGAATTCAGTCTACACAACTCCATTGTCACAGTCACCCATGAACCTCTGTCAAATCCCAGGGTCTTTTCCTGTCTTTATCTTATTGGACCAATCAGCATCATTTGACAGTTGATAATTTTTTCTTTCTTGATACATTTTCTTCCCTTGGCTTCAGTAAGATGCTCTTAGCTGTCTTTCCACTTTAAGGTTTTTTTTCTCAGCCTTCGTTATTGATTAACGATCAGCTTATGAATCTTTGCATCCTGGAAGGCCCCAAGGTTCTGTCCTCAAATCTCTGTTATTGTGCATCTACACTCACACCTGAATTATACTGGCTATGCATTTGAAATATACTTGGAATCTATGACTCAGGACTTCCACTGCTATCACTTTAGTTCATATAACCATCTTCTCATTTCTGTACAATGGTAATGGCCTTCTAAGAAGTGGCCTAGCTGCCACGTTTGCCATCTACAGTCGCTTCTATACCCAGTGGCCAGGGCTATACTTTTAAAAGATAAGTCAGTTCTTGTCACTCTTCTGCTCAATGCTCATTCCTTCAATTTTCATCTAGAATAAAATTTAAAATTTAGACATGATCCACTCCACCTCACCTCTCTGACCTGTCCTTCACTTACTGTCATAGTCTGTTGCTGCTGCTCTAACAAAATACCACAGACTGTGTAACATTTCTGACAGTTCTGGAGGCTGGGAAGTCCAAGGTCAAGGTGCCAGCAGATTTGGCATCTGGTGAAAGCTTGCTCTCTGCTTTTAAGATGGTATCTTGTTGCTGTGTCCTCTGGAAAGGATCAACACTACATCCTCACATAGCAGAACAGAAGGGCAAAAAAAGACTGAGACACTCCCTTCAACTTCTTTAAAAGAGCACTAATTCCATTCATGAGGGTAGAGCACTCATGACTTAATCATTTCTCAAAAGGCCTTCCTTCTTAACACCATCACATTATATATTACATTCCAACATATGAATTTTAAAAGGACACATACATTCGAACCATAGCCCTTACCCCCAGCAGCCACACTGGATTTCTTGCTATTCCTTGCATATGCTTAGCCTCCCCATCCCCCGCCCTGCTCTCCATTTCCTCTGCCTGGACAGCTCTCCTGGCAGAGATCTGCAGCATGCTTCTCCAAATAACTCAGATATCACCCAATAAATTTGTACCTCCCCTCATCAACCTGCTTTATTTTTTATACTATCTACCATAACAAAAAAATTGTTTATTAGTGTTTTCTCTGTTTCCTTTAGAAGATAAGCTTCACAATTGCAGGGATTTTTTAAATTCTTTTTTGTTCCCCCAAAGTCTAGGACAGTGCTAGTCACTTAGCAGCTACTTAATAAATATCTGTGTTTAAATGAATCTCCATCTCTGCAATGTAACATAATCCATATCTGCCTTACTGCCTCAAGACTCCTCTGAATGTCATTTACATATAGCGTACCTTTTCTATTTGTGAGTATCCTAAACTTACACACACACACACACACACACACACACACACACACACACATTAAATATTAGTTTACTTGCAGACATAGATATACGCATGTACTCAGATATGTAAAATATCAGGAATTTTTAAATGATCTAGCCTACATCTAATATGAAAAGGTGTTATTTTATAAAATTGTAGATACATTCTAAGAATGTTAGTGCAATTTCTAGCTATTGTTATAAACCAAACAATAATTGAATTGTATGCATTGTTTCCATTTGACAAAAGGTTCTAGAATGACATGGGTAAAATTCTAATCTGGGACAGATGGCAACCTAGTTGATTTGTTACACATCAGAAAGTTAACTAGTACCCAAACTATGATGTTAGCTTTTGGATACCTAAATCTTTTGTAATAGTTTCATAACTAACAAAGATTCTTTTCTTGACCAAACTTTCGTCAAGCTTCTGAACGTTTTCCTAGGCCTTTCTGTGCACTTTCTGTAGAAACCAGATTTAGCAAGAACCCTGCTAAGTCAGTTTCCCAAGAACCCCACCCTGGATATCTGATCACCCTTCATATCCAGTCAGTTTCCTCCAACTCAAACCTCTCCCAGTTCTGATCACACTGGCTTGTCTTTGGTTTAGATACTGTTAGATCAGTTTAGCCAGAATCCTTTTTATCCCTGATGTCTCCTCAGTAATTTTCCATCCACTGACCCCCATCCTGCTCCTTGGCTATAAATTCCCATTTTCTCATGCTATAGTTGGAATCGAGCCCAATCTCTCTTCTCCATTGCAAAATCCCATTGCTGTGATCCCTGTATGTATCATGATAGTCCTGCATAAAGTCTTCCTTACTATACTGTAACAATTATTGCTAGATATATTTTTCTTAACATAACTAAAATCAAAAAAAGGAAAAAAAATTTTCTGATAGCCTGACAGTTCATCATCTAAGCTAGAACCTCTCAACGAAACATGTGGACAGGTATTTCTTTTCCATTATTGCAGCCCAATGTATTAAGCAAGGCAGTGCTTATTGTTGTAGGAAAGAGCTCAGTGTCTGAAGTCTCATAGATGTGAATCTGAACCATTGCTTCGCCACTTACCGGCTCAGCAACTTGCTTATCTTTTCTGTTCTTCAAGAGAATTCCATGAAATACTCCTGATAGTGCACCCAGCAACAGGCCTGTAAACCACCCAGCATCATGCCTGACACACAGAAGAACCTAATAAATGTTGGCCTGTACCATTATTATCGTCATTCTTATAAATCCAAGTATCCACTGCAAACATGTAAACTGCTCATAGTTTTTTGGGGCAGCTTGAGGCTGCTTCATCTCATCGTCAAGGAAGTCTGAGGTCTTTACAGCTAGTGGCTTGTCATTTTTTTAAACTGTAAAGAAAGAAGGCTTTGCTCTCCAGCTAAAAGAAGTTGATGTTTCTCAAACTCTTTCAGCTAAGCGACTAGTTGACTAAGGACTGGCTGGGGAAACCAAAACTTAGAGGACTTTGGAAAGATATTTTGGGGGAAAAAATTAAACTCTTTAAAAGAAGGACATTAATAAAGCCTTTACAAGGGGGAGCATCTGCCTTTTCCTCCTAATCTAACAGTGCAGAGCACATAAATAGTTGCAGCAACAAGATATACAATGAAATGTTTTTATGATACTAACTGTTACTTGCTTTATTCATTGGACTGATATTTGCACTACTGGTGCAAAATCAGAGGTGTATAAAACTGCTAGGGTCTTACCAATGGCATCAAACAGTACCAGTAACCATCGTATTCTTCATCCTCACCCACTTGCAAAAAACAAATAGGCCAGTTTAAATGAATAATGTACTTAATGAAGCAATAACAACTATTACTTCTATTAAATCTCAACTTTTGAGCACACGTCTTTTCAATATTCTTTGTGACAAAATAGGAGGTATATATGAGATACTTCCATTGCCTACATAAATATGACAGATGTCTCAAGAAAAAGCACTTCTGTAATTGCGTTTTGAGCTGGATTAGCCACCTTTTTCAAAAGCCAATATTTTTCCTTGAGAGAGCAATTGACAAACTATAGTTATTCGCACTTGGGTATTTAGCAGACATTTATTGAAAATGAAGTAAGCCTGCTCCTTCAAGGAAACAACTGACAGTATTTGTGGCTAATGTGAGAATTTGAGCTTTCAAGCAAAAATTAAATTTTAGAAGACTTGCATCTATGAGCTTGGCAGTTTTTTGATATTAAAGTCTTTTCTGACTTTTAGATGGGTAGTGATTCTAATGAATGGTAACTTTTTGATATTGCATAATAAAATGTGACAATATTTGGAAAATGTGCATAACAGTGAATCAATATTTTCCAGCGACCAACATCATGTATGGGTTAAAGATCCATTCAAAGTATAAGACAGAACCAAAAAACTTAGTGCCTGCAATTCTGTATGGTGTGACATATCTCTCATTTAACCTCTACTTTGTTTATTGCCTTCTCATAAGACTGGACTCTTGGCTTATGTTCTAAGTTTTGCTTTGTATTGCTTGGCTCTGCTCATGCTATTTTTTCTGCCGTGGGAGCTCTTCCCCCAGAGTCATGTGACAGTCACTTAACTTCATTCAGATCTCTCAACAAATGTCCTCTCCATAACAAAACCATTCCTGTCAGGCCTATCCAAGGCAGCTTCCCTCCATATCTTCATTTGCCCTCATTTTACATATAATTACCAGATATTCTCTAACAAAATTTCAGTTTTGCTAGCCTTTTCCAAGGGAATATAATACACTCCATAAAGTAGAGAATTTGTTTATTTTGTCTCTTTTGTTCACTGGTATGTGCTAGTGTTGAAAATATGTTATCAACTCGATATATGTTTGTTGAATGAATGAATCAACAAATGAATAAATGCTTTATGTTTTAATACACTCAGGGTCAAAGGAGATAAATATCTCGACGAACTCACATATCTTTGCTGGCTAAGCTAGAATTGATATTAGTTTAGTGCTTGAACTTAACTAATCCATTATTATACATTTTTAACTCCCCCCAAATTTACAAGTGCTCACTCCTCCATTTTCATTACCAGCATTTGTTTTACGCTAGATAATATAACTTAGTTGAGAAAGTCCTGTTTTTTTGGTAAACAAGCTGTCCCTCTTCTACTCGAATTCTTTAATTAAGAAGAGAAAGAGTAAGATGTGATAGTCAGTTGTAAGGAGACTTCAAAGAACTATACAAATATTTACTATCAGGAATGACAAAATAAATTTGCTCAGTAAATGCAAAACTGGCACAACTGATCAATATTCACAGGGCAGAAAACAATGAAACTCTGTAGGCCACAATTTTGTTTCTAAGGAAAACTTACAGAGTTGTAAAATAGCTCAGAACACACAGAGAGACCTTATAGAATCAGAAAACCAAGACAATGCTTATAGACATTGAAGTCATCCAGTAATCCTTTTGGTGCATTTCAAAATCTTGTACAATTTTTTTAAAAGATTTTTAAAACAATGGGCAATGAGTATCTTTCAGTCCAAGAACAACACAAGTTAAGATTTGTATTATATACTAATATAATAATATAAAAACATTGGCTTTCAGAGCCTTCCCAAATCTTTGTCTTAATTTTCTGCCCTCCATGGAGAATTCAGTGTTGACCTGCCAGGTTTTTAGAGGTGCCCTGATTTGTTAATCAGCAGAATGTTTGAAGAGACGAATTGCAAGAATAAAATTTAGATTGATTTAAAAATTTCCTGGAAGGGAGTGGAGAGGAGATGAGCCCGAAGAGCACAGACTGAGGATTTTGAGAGAGAGTTTTAGGAGGAGAGAAAGAGAAGAGACATTAGGGGCAGCTCTTGCAGTGTAGGGTTTAGGGAGAGAAATGCTTTAAGAGTATTTGGGGCATATTTGTTGTGTTTCATTGCAGAGGAATTGTTTTCAGTGCAAGTGTTCCAATTCAATGGTTTCAAGGCAATGCAATTTAATCTTTAGACTTTTTTTGGAAAATGTTATTAAAGCCAAATTACTTTGCTATGCTATGTTTGGACTTGGAATTATATTTCTTTTAGATGTAACAACCAACTTGTGAATCTTGGTCATGAGGAGGCCCAGTATAACTAGTGTCACAATGATTTGCTAAGGATATTTCATTAGTGGAGTCTGATAATACATAGTGTTGATACAAGCTGTATTTCTTTCCAGTTTTTTACTTCTGAGCATTACTTTTAGTTCACAACCCAATCATGTCCCAAATTTGTTTCTTTCTTCTTTGATTTTGGGTTGCACTGTGCAATATGGTAGCCACCAGCCACACATTGCTACTGAGAAATTGAATTTTTACGTAATATAATTGTAACTGAAATCTAAAAATAACACAACTCAGTTTTGAAAAACCTTTAAGTATTTTTGGAATAATATGCCTGCAAATTTACCTTTTTTAACTATAAATTTTATAAAATTTAAATATAGATCAAGTATCTCTGATGAAAATTTAGCACATGAATTAAAATATGTAAAAGATACAGCAGATTAAGAAATCTTAATACAAAAAGAACAGAATTTATTTTATTAACAATTTTACATTGATTACATGTTGAAATAGCACTTTGGAAAGTTGGGTTAAATAAAATAGTTTAATATTTTATTCATTCATTCAACAAATATTTAATGTGTACTTGTTATGAACGGGCATTTGAGAAATAAGAGCAGGTAAAGTTGTGCTGAACTGAATACAATCAGGTTAAAAAAAAAAAAGGTAGATGAGCATATGAATGGTCAGAACTGAGGGGACCATGCATGACAGATAATAGTCAACTCTTCATGAGAAAGGTGAGACTTGAGTTTACCTGTCATAAGTGCCCATGGGTGAAAAAGGCAGAGAAAGGGAAAGAGGAACAGTCACAGTCAAGCCATAGAGGCAGCAATAAAAATAAGCACTAAGAGTAAGAAGACTGACCAGCTTGGTTGAACTGGAACAGATAACAGAAGTGTGAACAGAGAAGAAAAAGAAGTAGTTTCTAACAACTTTAGTTGAAGAGACTTTTTCTACAGGAGTATAAAAAATATGCTATGGAAAGTTTTAAAGCCTAGAAACACAGTAAAAATAGATACGTACTATACTTTGTTCAATTTAGCAATGGGACCCATTGCTTTAAATTTAGAGATATTTTACCTAAACAGGTGCTGGAGATTGTAGAAAATTTTATCACGCACAATACGGTTGTAGTGGTTTTAAAATAAGTCAGCAAATTCTTTGATAGTCATTCCTTCTAAAGGTGGTGCTCAATTCCTTTCCCCTGGAATGTAGGTCGGACTTGATGATTCATTTCTGACCATGGAATGTAGCAGAATTGAGGCTATATGACTTGCGAGATCATCAGAAAGATATAGTTTCTGTCTGGCTTTCCCTTCTGAATCACTCCTTCTGGGGGAAGCCAGCTTTCATGTTGTGTGGACACTCAAGAAGCCCTACGGAAAAGCCCACATGGAGAGAAACTGAGGCCTCCTGACAAGAGCCAGAACCACCTTGCCAGCCCTGTGAGTGAATCTTGGCAGTAGATCATTCAGCCACAGTAAAGCCTTTAGTTGAGAGAAGCCTGGACCGACCTCTTGACTGTAACCTCACGAACAATCCTAAGTCAGAAGCCCCTGGCCAGGCTGCTTCTGAACTCCCAACCCACAGGAAGCTTTAAATTACAATTAATCTTTATTATTTTAAACCAATAAGTTATGTGGTATCTATGCAACAATAAATAACTAATAAAAACATACTGCTTAAAAATAAATTTTTCTATGTTTTCCAACCTTTCAGATACCCTGTAGGTAGTTGAAGTGGAGAATGTCGTGAAGAGGGTGCCTTTGTCAATAATAGTCTGGCAACATTGACAAAAGGATTGGATGGCCGAGAGACAGACACCACTGAAAGGTGACTGGGTCTATTTTAGTCTTTTGGAGCAGAGGTGACCTGGAGAAGGGCAACAGCAGGAGAGAGAGAAAAAAGAAATGAAACCTACAAATGTCAGAAACTATTCATTCCAAGATGACACTACATTTTTGAGCCAGAGTACCTTAGTGATTGGTGCTGCCTTAGATAAAAAATTTTAGGTGCTTAGGAAGAGGGATTGAGTATTGGACAGAATAAAATTTAGACTAACAGATGCCTTGGGATTTAAATACAGATGCCCTGAGGGTGGAAAAGGAGTAAAGAGTCTGTTTCAGTGAAGAGTGAACTTTGGTGTAATCGTCAAGAGGTTGTTTTGCCTTTTGTTTTTTATTAAAAATAGCAGGAAATAAACTTTTGGAAAATGAGGGCAATTTATCAATATTTGGTCAATGATTTTGTTCCCTTATGATATACTGGGATCAATAATGACAGAAAATCTATCAATGAACTCTTGGATAATTGATCTTCGTAATGTTATAAAAAGTAAATGAGGATCACCACCCCTGTATTATCAAAGCATAATGAAGGCCAAAAAAATTGTCTTTCCTCAGCTTTTGTTGATAAGAAGTCAGGGTTATCTTATCAGTTTTTGATTTTCTTATTTTATTCTTCTTGAGTGGTTAAAATGTGGCCTCGATTCATTCACTATCGTCATGAGCCTGCCCCATCAGAGGAGGAAGCCTGCTACAATGTGTTGATAACAAACTATCTCCATGTACGGGGCCCTTTACACACTTAATTTCTCCTTGCTCCTAAGTGTACAACCATGTAGGAAAAGGATGCTTATCCTCATTTACAAATGATAAAATTGAGTGTAAAGAAATAAGTGAATTGCCCAAATCCTGCAATAAGAACACTAAAGCCTTTGGTCTAACCATTTTGCAGCTCTTTGACAGCTGCTCATTTCTACACAACCAGCAGCTGTTCTCACCTTTGTTCCTGCTCATACCATGTTCCTACCTGACCATCGTCCTGATACACCTGCTGATCCCACCCCGTGATGAATGTCCTCTGCTCCTTTCTGCTTATTCCACATGGATTCATTTTCCAAGGTTTCATCCAGGTCCTTGTCTCTTTCTTAAAGCCTTCCTCTATCCTCAAGTTCTCACCGAACTTTATCTGACCTCTAAATTAAGAGTTAGTGACTCATGGCTTGACAATGAAGAACTCTGGATTAACCATTATTACTATTTTGGTTAACTGACTTGATTGTTTTCATATCTTTTTCAGAGTAGGAACCATGACTTTTGCTCCTGTGATTTCCTCCATATCTTGCTGATTATTGGCAACCAATAGTTTTTATATGTTTATTTCATTAGAAAAGACTCC
Organism: Cynocephalus volans; assembly: GCF_027409185.1. NCBI lineage: Eukaryota > Metazoa > Chordata > Mammalia > Dermoptera > Cynocephalidae > Cynocephalus > Cynocephalus volans. The sequence continues at coordinate 18,539,012 of NC_084468.1, forward strand.
AAACTTGAAATTATTCTCAGAGTCATCCCACTTCTTTTCATGATATGTAGGAGCCATTTCAATCTCTCTATATCCTCATTTGGAATTTTATTTCTAGACACTCTCTACCATCTTGTCTAACACATTTTCCCTGAAACAGTGCATGTCATTTCATATTTCTATGTTTTCTTCAACATGGCGATCTTCCACCCTTAATATTACTTTTCTCCACTATCTCCCTGAAAAGTTCTTACTCATCTTTTAAGACTGTAGGACACGTTGAAGTTTCTATATAAGCATTCCTGTGCCCCTTTTCCATTTGTGTAGCTGCTCTGTGGTTGGATAGGGGTGATCACAACACATTGATTCAGGAATGGAACTTCACTGCTATAAGCTAGAGAAACATAGTTCTGTCTCCCTTTGTCCAGTGGTGGTGAAGGGCTGGACAAGTAACCCAGATATGTGTCAACCGGCCCATGGCATTTTCTGGCTACAATAACTGATTGAAGAGTGGGCAGTGGACTTAGGTGGTCTAGCCAGATTAACCATCGTATATTACTTGGTAGTTGGAGAAGGACTCTCTTTTGATGTCGATGGTATGACGGTAGGGTAAATAGATATGAGATGTGGTACTGATGGGGCCATTTTCAAGCTATGATAGAAACCAGCCTAAGGACGAAGCTGCCACCTGGAAGAGGCCAGAGCTGAGGAGCCCACAGAGAAATTGTCATGGAGGTTCCATCCCTAGCCCTCAAGTCTGCTCCACCTCTGGGTGTTGTCAGCTGTGAGCCAAGAAATTCCCTTAATTGCTTAAGCTTAATTGACTTGAGTTTTCCATTACTTGTAACTGAAAGTGCCATGAACAAAAATCCAGATAAAATTTAAGTCCCTTTGTAAAGCCTTTTTCAATTCCCTACAGGCAGATCCGCTTATTTACTCTTCTTTTCCCCCAGAACTTTGCTTATACAGGACTCATACTACTGAAAGCATTGAACTGTAATAAACTGTGTTATTATCTGTTTCCCCAGCACACCATGAGTTCAGTGAGAACAGAGACAGGATCCCGTTCAGCATTACATCCCTAAAGTCTGCACATTGTGAGGTTTTCTTAGGAAGCATCCACACATGAATGAATGGATCTTCAGCTCCTTTACCCTGATCCTTATTTCAGTCCCTAGCAAGAACCCTCATGTTCAACAGCTGGGGAACACTGAGTTTAAGTAAAGTGTCTGGATTGTTGTAATACGGTCTGCCATATTTTAACTTGTTCATCACAGGGTTTTCAATCTCCGGGCCAAATAACTTTTATACCAATTCCATTATGCTCAATTTCCTTTTGAAATTACTTAGTTTTTGCATAACATATCACTTACAAGTCCATTAATTCATTTATTCAGCAAATATTTATTCTGTGCCTCCCTTGTGTTGGTAAGTGGTGGGGGGATACAACAGTAAAAAAACAAAACAACAATACAAACAACATTTTTTAACTGGGTTTTTTTTTTTGCTGTAAAGTTGAGTTCCTTGTATATTCTGGATATTAATACTTTGTCAGATATATTTTGCAAATATTTTCTCCCACTCTGTTCATTGTTTTTTGTTTGTTTGTTTGTTTGTTTTTTACTCTGTTGCTCGTTTCTTTTGCTGTGGAGAAGCTTTTTAGTTTGATATAATCCTACTTGTTAATATGCATTGCTCAAAGGAAGGTATACGAATGACCAACAGACAGATGAAAAAATGCTCAGTATCACTCAGCATCTGGGAAATGCAAATCAAAACCACACTGACATACCATCTCACTCCAGTTAGGATGGCTAACATCCAAAAGATTGAGAATGATAAATGCTGGTGAGGATGCAGAGAAAAAGGAACTCTCATTCACTGTTGGTGGAGCTGCAAAATGGTGCAGCTTTTATGGAAAATGATATGGAGGTTCCTCAAACAATTACAGATAGATCTACCATATGACCCAGCTATTCCACTGCTGGGAAAGTATCCGGAGGAATGGAAATCATCATGCTGAGGGATACCTGTACTCCAATGTTTATTGCAGCTCTATTTACAATAGTCAAGAGCTGGAACCAGCCCAAATTTCCATCATCTGATGAGTGGATAAGGAAACTGTGATACATCTACACAATGGAATACTACTCTGCTATAAAAAAGAATGAAATACTACCATTCACAAAAACATGGATGGACTTAGAGAAAATTATATTAAGTGAAACAAGTCAGGCACAGAAAGAGAAATATCACATGCTCTCATTTATTTGTGGGAGCTAGAAATAAATAAATAAACAAACAAACAAATAAAGAGTGTGGGGGGGAGAAGATAGAATAACAACAAAAATTCCTTTAACTATTTAAGTCAAGTGAACAGATACAATGGGGGGGAAGAAGAAGGGGTGGAGAGGAATGGGTAAAGAGGCATGAAAATCAAGTACAATGTATTTTGAGAAGTAAAATTTAAAAATAAACAAACAAACAAACAAACAAATAAATAAATAAATAAAATTAAAACAACAACAACAAAACCAAACTTTTACATTCCCAGCAGGGGAGTCAACTTATAAGCAAAATGTTTAAGTAAAATATAGAGTATTTTAGATAGTGATAAGTTCTATGAAGAAAAAGCAGGGAGGCGAGACAGGAAGGAAGTGCTGGAGGTGGCTGAATTGAAATTTTAAATACAATACTCAGGACAGCCTTACTGAGATGGTGACAATCAAAGGAGGTAAGGGAGATACACAGATCTTAGAGAAAAAAGGTTCAGGGAGAGGAAACCTTAAGTGCAAAGAGCAGCAGGTATATGAAAAAAAATGTTCAAAGCTATTCATCACTAAGCAAATGCAAAGCAAAATCGCAATGACATATCACCTCACATTTCTTAGGATAGCTACTATCAAAAAAAACAAAAGACAACAGGTGTTGGTGAAGATGTAGAGAAATTGAAAGCCTTTCACACTGCTGGAGGTGATGCACAATGTTGCAGACATTGTGAGATATTTTTTGAAGGTCCCTCAAAAAATTAAAAACAGAATTACCATATGATCTAGCAAGTCTGCTTTTGGGTATTTATCCAAAAAATATTGCAATCAGTATGTCAAAGAGGTATCTGCACTCCCAAGTTTATTGCAGCACTACTCATAATATCCAAAATATGAAATCAACATATGTGTCAATCAACAAATGAATAAATAAAAGAAATGTGGTACATACATACAATAAAATATCATTCAGCCTTAAAAAAGAAGAAAATTCTGCAATGTGTGACAACATGAATGAATACGAAAGACATTATGCTAAGTGAAATAAGCCAAGCACAGAAAGATAAATGCTGTAAGATATTACTTAAATGAGTTATCTAAAATAGCCAAGTTCATAGACTCAAAAAGTAGAATGGCAGTTGCCAGAAACTGGGGAGAAGTTATTAACCATTGAGTATAAAGTTTTAGTCGATTAACATGAATAAGTTCTAGAGACCCATTGTATAACATTGTACCTACAATGAACAATACTGCACATGTAAATATTGTACACTTTAAGAGTGTAGCTCTGAGGTTAAGTGTTCTTAATACACACGCGTGTATTAACACACACACACACACACACACACACAAATACAAACACGCACACACACATACACAGGCCCTAGATGGGAGCACCTGGTATTGGAAAGAAAAAGGCAGGAGGCCAAGCAGGCTGGAGCAGAGTAAGTGAGGAGGAGATTTTATAGGAAGGATAAGAAGTGATAATATCAGAGAAATAAAGCAGGTTGGTAATCTGTTGAACCGTTCCAACTTAGGCATTTTAATCATAGTAAAATGAGAAGCTTCTGGAAGTATTTAAGTAAACACAGATGACAGTCTCATCACTAGAAGGCTGGAAGGCACAGACGTACATTATTCTGGGACTAAGACAAGCAGCTGCTTAGCTCCACATAGGGAGGCTTTATTTAATTAGTATTTGAATCTCATATCAAGTGGCTCTGTTTCCTTCTAATAAAGCCTAATGTATTTAATTCTTATTAAATATTTTAGCTAACTTGTCCATCACACGCTTTTTAAATGAAGGTGGTGGCATATTAGTGGGATAAACAAAGAGCTTCAAATCACGTGTAACTTGGTAGAGGTATTAGGAACGTCTTGTAAAGATACAGAGTGTCTAATGTTTCACTTTGTTTTTCCTGAGAGAATACTGAATAATAAAACCACCTTTTTATTTTCTTCTCCTGCAGGCCTGCTGCCTGTGATTGATAGGTATTAAATTAGGTTTTACCTCCCCAGTTTGGTCCAGATTAAATACATTTATAGCACAGCAAGCCACTGAGAAACAAAGGAACGAGTGACAATTACTTTGTCTATTTTGGTCTTCTTCATAGTTAACTATCATTTAAACACTCAAAAAAAAAAAAAACAGTTTGAAGACAGGAACAAAACAAAAAAATGAATGAAGAGCTTTGAGAATTAAACACATTTAAAGCTCCCCAAATTTACAAATATAAGTTTGCTCACAAGCACATTTCTCAAGAGAACTGGCTTCAAATACAGAAGCAGAGGAGGAATCCTTCAGAATATATAAAATCACTGAGTGTAATTTGTAGTACAGTCCGTGTTCTTCCCCTATCAGGGGGATATATGTCAGTCATATTGGAGAGGATTTATTCGGGAAGAATTCCACTTGTCCAGAACTCAGACAGAAGACAGAATCACATACTCCTTAAACAGTGATGCCAAGGTTATTGCTTTTAAATGGGCGAGGTCAAAGATATGCTAATAAGAGAAGATGCTTTCCCCATGTGAAATTCTGTCGCCTTTAGAAAAAAAGAGATAAATGAAATCATAGTTGCTATGGCAAAGTGTTATTGCTTTCAGTGTTTTATAAGGAAACTGATGGCAGCCTCCACTCTTAGAAAGTCTGAACTGCAACTATAGTCCCCATCATCACTTTCTCCTTTAAGACATCAGGATCTTCACTCCCTCTCACCATGTGGAGCCAGCAAAGCCCAGGCACAGAGAAGCCAGGTTTAACATCCTGCCCAAACACATGGGAAGAATTTTCAAAGCCCAAGAAGGAGAAAGACTGAAGGCTTGCATTTCTATCACACATAGGAAAGTGTAGAGTTTCTTGAGAGGTATGTGTTTGTGTGTGTTGTGATGAGGGGTGAGGGTGGGACACCGGACAAGGGGCTTGAAAAGCATTGTTGTGAAGAGTATTGTTGTGAAGCTTGAAAAGAAATTGTGGGTTGAAAAAAGTAAAACAGGAAAAAGAGAAACTCTGTATGGAATTCTCTCTGAGGGTCTCAAATGTGTGATTTTCCCTCCTACTCCTTTTTGTGGTATTAAGCAATGTTAGTCCTTAGTCCTTCCTTAGTCCTTCTCTGTTCTTTTGAAACAGGGACAGAGAAGAGCTCATGATCTTCTGGAGGGACCCAATCAGAGCTGGATCTGGCTGGGAGGTCACATCGGACCACCCCATGTTCCCTACCCAGGGGGCAGAATGCTCCAGAGCAGTAAAGTCCTTTCCTAGTGAGAGAGGTCATGCAGCAGTTCTCTGATTTCTCTGCCTCTATGGGGAAGAAAGTAGAGCCTTAGCACACTTGTTCACAGGACAATAAATAATGCCACTTGTACAGGAGAACCTGGGCCATCAGTTAGAGTTGGAGCCACTGAGCCAGGGCATACACTGCTGGGATTATCTCCCCTTCTCAGAAATATATTTCTCACTGTGACCTAAGTTAGGCTTTATATCAGATGAATGAAAGTGAGTACTTAAAGGGAAGCTAGAGGCAAGAAGCAATACTATTTAAAGGCAGAGTTACATATGCTTCGGGGGCCTCCCTACAGAAACTGAAAAAAATAGTAAAAAATTAATTACTCTAGGAAGTAGTAACAAGAACATGTTTCCAGTTTTGATTTCTTTACCTGGATAACCAATAAGTCTAAAACTCCAAAGGTTCTGTAATGTTACTATCTCTATCTATCTACCTATAGAAATACACACACACACACACACACACACACACTCTCACGCACACAACTATCAGGAACACAAGACTTCTGGGCAATGGATCAGAGTATTTATTGACTCACAGAGCAGCTGGCATCAATCCTTCATGCCCAAACATCACATAGAGTGATGCAAAGAGAACTATATGTACCCTGAGCACATGATGCGGTTGCTACCATAGAAAAGGAACCCCAGAATTATGAAACTGGGAGCTTATGTAGTATGGCTTTCCCATCTGTCTCTCCATTCCTCTGGAGAAAGTGAAAAAGAGTTTTGCTCTGCAATGTAAAAATCATCTTTGGGGAAGGAAGGGGGAAGGTCTCTACACCAGCATCCTCAGATATAAGCAAATGTCTCTGGGGGAGAGATCAGAGCTTTTATCTCTCTGGAGCTCTTCAGATTTCTGGTTGCTAGTCAATCATCCTTTCACCCAGGTGCCAATGGTCTTTGTTCAGAAGGCCCAAACTGTGCATAAAACTGAGAATATTCTTGAGGAGTTGTTTTCCTACAAGAGCAGGAAAAATAAGAATTATTTTTTCCAGAGTATTGTTGTGAAGCTTGAATGATATTATTCAGGGATGGAGATAAGAAGCAAAGAAAAACAAGGACAAGTCAGGAAAGAGAGAAAGTTAGTGTGTACCCCCTTCGGCCACTAAAGAGAAGCAGCCCACTCCCATGTGCACTATTCCCAGAATGCAAACAGGGCTGACACAACCTTCTGCTGCAATTTCCATTCTGTCATATCAGTTTTTCTATTTTCCTCACTATAATGAGACAGAAACTGTCTTACTCATGATTGTATTCCCAGCTTTAGCACCAAGTTTGGTATCTGGAATGTGAAATGTGTTTTAAAAAAATAATAATCTAGGGCATTATATCTTTCCATCCCAAGCAATAGCTTCTTAGGCAATTTCATAGAGCATATTCCTGATTTGCAGTGTGTGATATATACATCAGGGTGATGATGATGACAATGGTAATGATAATGATTATTATTCTGGTGGAAGAAGTGGACAGTATTGAATCAGAGAGACTGAGTTCAATATCACTTTTATCATTAAGTTACCTGATTTTCAAAGCCTTTGTTTCTTCATCTATATAGTAGAAACAATGATATCTATTATATCTAATAAAACAATATCTTGAAATCATTAAATAAAATTACATAGGTATAATACTTAGCCTGGTGCCTAGCACATAGCAGGTTTGAAAAATGATTAGCTGTTGCTATTAATCATTACCGATTTTTTTTAAAAGGAAGTAAAACATAGAAGGAGCAAGGAGAGGAATGAAAAATTGGGTGTTTTGGTTTGACTCTATTTGGCTTTGAGCCCTGCCAAGTGATTGATATAAACAATCCAAGGACAGAAGAGATATGCAGATGAGATGTAAAAAAAAAAATTATGAGACCAGATCCTCCAAATGAATATGAATACATGCAGAAAAGCTATAGTTGTTAGATTTGGGTAAGGATGAATGGGTAATTATAAAGGAGCTATAACTTTGATTTTCCTTCTGAATCTTCACAGGGGTCATTCGAACGTCAAAAATAATTATAAGCAAAGAGATTTCAGTTGTAGCTTTGACATTGTGCAAGAATTGGATCAGAACTCTCAGAAGTGCTATAACCTATCTCTTCTCTACCTGCAAAAGCTGCCCTACATGGCCTCATGAAGTAGACGGGCACTGTACACCTAATGGCTAAAATTGTTGAAGTGCCCCAAGTTCCACTGAAATAAACATATCAAAATATTAGCATAATTGAAGATGCATTGCACTGGATATCCGGAGATTTATTTTTTTCCAACTCAACTGTAAAATACAAAATTAAAAACGCAAAATGTACCTTATCTGAATACCTCTCATGTCCCTATACTTCTCTCTCTCCCACTGCCACAACTCTACTTCACTCCAATTTAAGCTAAAATCATCTCGTTCCTGTACTGCTGTAATAGCTGCCTACAGGTTTTTCTTTCTCCTGCCTTGCTCTCTCCCATGCCTCCAGTCAATCTATCGTCCACAGCAGTCAGTATGACATATACACATCAGATGAATCAATCTCCTGCTGAAAAGCATTCAATATCCTATTATTAAGGAGGTTCAAAATCCTTAATACAGATTAGAAGATCTTCCAGTTCCTACTATGGTTTCTCTCCAGTGCCCTTTATTGTCCCCTGACACTTTACCTTTTATTCTACAAATCTTTCATTCTTCAGTTTCCCCTCTGGAATATGCAATTCCTTCTAAGTGGAATGACTGCTCTTCAATTTTAAGAATTGACATTGGTCTGGGCGATGACTTTTTGTTTATGACTCCAAAAGCATAGGCAAGAAAGGCAAATATAGACAAATAGGATTATATCAAACTAAAAACGTTCCACACAGCAAAGGAAACAATCAAAAGAGCAAAGAGACAGCCTATTGTATGGGAGAAAATGTTTGCAAACCATACATATGATAAGAGGTTAATGTCCAAAGTATATAAGAAACTCAAGTAAATCAACAGCAAAAAAACAAATAACCTGATTTTTTAAAAGGGCAAAGGATCTAAATAGACATTTCTCTAAAGAGGACCATACAAATGGCCATCACATATATGAAAAAATGCTCAGCATCACTAACAGGGAAACACAAATTCAAACCACAATGGGACATTATATTATTTTACACCTGTTAGAATGGCTGTTATCAAAAAGTCAAAAGATAATTGTTGATAAGGATGTGGAGAAAAGAGAACCCTTGCACACTATAAATTATTATAGCCATCATGAACTGCTGTAATGTAAATTAGTATAGCCATTATGGAAAACAGTATGGAAAGTCCTCAAGAAATTAAAACTAGACTACTATTTGACCCAGCAATCCCACTTCTAGGAACATATCCAAAAGAAAGAAATCAGTATGTCAAAGAGGTATCTGCACTCCCATGTTTATTTTATCATTATTCACAGTAGTCAAGCTGTGGAAACAATCTAAGTGTAAGAATAAATAGATAAAAAAATGTGGTGTGTGTGTGTGTGTGTGTGTATACATACATACATACATATATATATATATATATATATATATATATACATACATATATATATATATATATATATATATATATATATATATATATATATATATATATATATATATAAACAGTGGAATATTATTCAGCCTTAAAAGAAGGAAATCCTGTCATTTGCAACAACATGGACAAATCTGAAGGACATTATGCTAAATGAAATAAGCCAGGCAGAAGTAGACAAATACTGCAATATCTCACCTATGTGTGGATTCTAAAAAAGTCAAACTCATAAAAGCAGACTGTAGAGTGGTGTTTGTTATGGCACTGAAGGTGGGGAGGAGGAAATGTTGGCAAAAGAGTAAAATTTCAGTAAAGATGCACAAGGTCTGGAGACCTCATGTATGGCATTGTGTCTATAGCTAATAATAATGTATTATATACCTGAGAATCACTAAAAGTGTAAATCTTGAATATTTTTAGCACACACACAAAAGATATGTATGTGAGGTGATAAATATTCTAATTAGCTTGATATGTTACTTATTTCACAATGTATACATATATCAAAACATCACATTGTATACCATAAACATACACAATTTTTATTTTTCAATTATAATTCAATAAAACTGAGGGAAAAATGCTTAAGAGTGTCTTTTTTTCTGAGAAGTCACTCTTCATTCCGGACCAATGTAGAACCTGCTGAAGCTGCCATTTGCTCTGCTGGAATTTATATTTCCTCTATCATGTCACTCCTTACATTGCTTTGTTCCTGCAGTATTTGTAGTCTCTGACAGGCTGTGTAACAGTATCAATTCTTTGAACCTAACTTCCCTCACCTATTTAATAAGAGTTATCCCTTTACTACAGGAAAGATTAAAAGGAATAAGAAAATAGACTATGTGTTAGCTTTTGGCTTCATAAACACCAACTTGAAGTTCATAATCTGCACACAACCGTGAAAGCCAAAGCATTGAAGCTACAGAGAGAGGTATTTCAAATTCTAAAAATTTTGTTGTCTCTCTCTCTCTTTTTTTTTTTTTTTTAAATAAACCATAGGTTGGAGAGAATTGACAGGATTGATTTAAGGGAAGGCCCCATAAGACCAAAAAGAGGAATTAGAGATGCATCTGCTATTGAAAAAGAAAGTCATATATGGAAGAGAGGGGGCGGGGTTAGAAGTACAGGTTCACCTTCCCTCTTGGGGGAGATGCTCCAAGTGAGAGAAAGAAAGGGTGATATCAACATTCAGATGGCTGGGGGAAATACATGGTGTGGTGTGTGTTTGTGTGTGTATGTGTGTGTGTGTGCATCTAGATGTCTGTGTGTGTGCTTGCTTCCCACTTCTCGCTGCAAATTTCCCACCTGAGGAAAATTGCAAACCCAGCAGAGAAGCTACTGTATTCGTCACAGTGTAACATAGTGCTCCCCAGATGGAAGTTTAGAAGCTGAAAAGCCTTGCTTTGAGCAGTATGCTGTGGAGAAAACAGCTGAGGGCTCCAGAGTCCCAAGAAATACTGTGACAACTGTTCATCCAGAAGATACCTGGGGTCAAAATGAAGAGGCCGTAGAATGCACGAACTTAGGACCTTAGATTTTACCACTTAATGTCATCACAACCTAGAAGAACCAACGGGGAGCAATGTCCTCTCCACAGGCTACAGCTTAACATGACCAGGGACCAGATGGGGACCAATCACACTTCATCTGATATTCCTGGAAGTCATAAAGGTAGAATATGGGTAAGAGGACACTCTTCCAATGCTAAGATGATCAGTATATTTTCCCTACATTCAGATGCAATCTTAGATAGGGGGAAAAACAGTGAAACCCTCTTACAATAAGAGACATAGCCCTGATTGAGTGTTTTAACCACAACAATTGATTATTTATGGAAAAAAGCAATGAGCTAAAGAAAATTAAAGCAAAAGAGACTGCAAGAGATATAAGTTTGGGTTTTATTCATAGCATTATTAAAATTGAGAATAATATGACTTCACTTATCTGAGATATAACTTCTTAATGTTTATTTTGCTATACTTACACAGTGCATGTTCTCATGGCTCATTTTTGCACATGTAACACTGTGCCTAGCAAAAAGAAGCTGCCTTGTAAACATTTGTAAATTACAAAGTAAATGAGTAACTAATGCTAATTTAGGAAAGAACACTTCAGTGATTAATCTCTAACAAGTTCCCTTAACTCTTTCCCACAAATCACTCTTTCTACATCTCCTCCCATCTCTGTACTACATGTCCATGCCATTTAGTTCAACGTAACTGATTTTTTTAAAAGTCATAGAGTTTTTAAAATCAGAGGTGATATGGTTTCCCTAAAATCTATAGAGAGAAAACCATGCTGCTAGCATTTGCTTTTTGCTTGAATGTATGGCATCCTACATTTGAGCCATATGAATTATGAGAAATTTTTTAATTTCGTGGTTCCTTGCTTTGCAAGGCTGGATGGAGGACAGGTAAAGAAATGCATAAAAGCACATTTTCTTTTGTACCAGTAAAAGCAGCAGGTCTCTACATCTGGGCTATCTAACCTATTCTAATATAGATTTTTGGCAAATAATGAAAAATCTAATATAGATTTTTTGCTTCCTTTCTTTGGGCCCATCTCCCAACCCCCCTACTAAATGTTTACCTAAGATTCCTAAAATCTGACAGAGTTGAGAGACAACTCAAGCATTAAAAAATCGACCTTTAGAATATCACAGGAAATTCTCTATTATTGTATTACTTTAACTTAGCAAATGTCAGTCAAATATCTTCCAGATAAAATATGCATGGTGCCATATTTTGGATGATAGAAGAGCTGGGTAGAGCAGATCCTGTCCCCAAATGTGCATAGGCTATTTAAATTTATTTTTATTTTCCAACCACTCTTCATAAATTCTCTTTTTTTGTTGTTGTTAGCTGGCTGGCATGGGGATCCAAACCCTTGACCTTGGTGTTATAACACCATACTCTTACCAAGTGAGCTAACTGGCTAGCCACTCTTTATAAACTCTCGCTCTTTGCAGCAATACTTTTTCTGTAAAACATCAAGGATATGAAATTTGTTCAGTACTGTGATGAGACAGAGGCAAAAGAAAAAGGTGAAGAAATATTGAGAAAGAGAAGAAAGAACACTCAAAAGAAAGGAAAGAAGTAGAATGAGCCTCAACAATCTATTTTTGCTTGACCATTCAAGGACTCTGGTATATCTGGTCTTTATTCTATCTTGCACTACCAGTTTTAAATTATTAATGAAATAAAATACATTTGCATAAAATGCTATCTTTCTCTAATGCAACTTTAAATTCAATATTATGGGGTTTAACAAATAGCTAATTTTTCTAAGTAATCATATCTCAGTTAAATACTTTTCATGAAATATTTTGATTTGTCAGGGGACACCTACAACTGTCTACAATAATAACACTACATTCTTATTTTCTTGATCTGAGTTAGTAAAACACTAAAACCTAACTTTCCCTCATCTTACTACACTTCATATTTGAAGTGAAATATGTTTTTTGGCAGATGAAAATGTGTTATATATGTATGCATACAAAGCGGCAGGAAGAATTTAAGTAAAAGTAATATTTTAAAGAATGTGTAATGAATAAAAAGTAAACTTTTGAAAGATATTTTCTATGGTCAAATTTTATATAAACATATGTGCACACATATGTTATTAATGTCTACATACACATATGTAATTAACCTTTACTATAATTCTTCCAGTAGTTGTGATTAATTCTTCCATTAGACATAAATTACTTTTAAAAACAAAAACTCTTGTGAATTTTAAACATGTTGGACTTCACTGTGGTGTTACATGCTAATATATATATTAAAAGCAATATATGGAAATATTATTCAGCAATAAAAAGTAACAAACCATTAACATATGCAACAACATGGACAAATACCAAAAACATTATGCTAAGTGAAATGAACAGAAAAGACCGCAAATTGTATGATTTAATTAGTGTTAAATCTCCAGAAAGTCAAAGGCACAGACAGGAAGTAGTTTAGAGGCTGCTGGGGGCTGGAAGTGCAAAAAAGAGTGGATGTAAATGGGGTCTTTTGTGTGATGGAAATGTTCTAAAACTGGATTGTTGTAATGACCACACAACTCTGTAAATTGAATGAAAATCATTAAATTGTATTCTTATACACATAAAATATTATGATATGCAAATTAACACCTTAATAAAGCCATTTTTAAAATCTGTGCATTTATTTTTGGATAAAGCAGTCAAATATTTAGCCTACACAGGAAGGAGAAAAATTAATAACAGAAGGATTCTGAAATTCTGGAAACATTTTTGTGGTATTGTTCTTTTAGAACACACCTTTTTTTTGCCTATTTATCTGAATGCCCTAGGAACATTTAAACATGCAGCTCCCTTTGGTTAACATGTGGAAAACATATCCTTTGATAAAGAGAAGAAATCAATATTAAACAAGGCTTAAGGCATGAAATAGGTTTATTTTTCTGTAAAATCCAAACTACTTTTAAAAGAAATTTTAAAGAAATATTTTAAATAATCATGTAACATACATTCAATTCCTATTTTCATTTCTTTTTTGTTCAAGATACTTTATAGCATATCATGTCCTCAATACATTTCACATGGATTATGATAGAGTTTGGACGTGTTGTCTACCAAAAACTCATGTGGAAATCTGATCCCCAATGTGGCAGTGTTGGGAACTGTTTGACTCATGGGGGCGGATCCCTCATGAATGGATTAATGCTCGCCCTGGGGGCTGGGGGTAGTGAGTGAGTTCCCACTCTATTACTTCCTGCAAGAGCTGGCTGTTTAAAAGACCCTGCACCTCCCCCCAGGCTCTTGCTTCCTCTCATCCCATGATCTGCTTGTACCCATCTGCTGACTGCCACTTTCCACCATGAGTAGAAGCAGCCTGAGGCTTGCACCAGATGCAACCATCCCTGAACTGTGAGCCAAATAAACCTCTGTTCTTTATAAATTACCCAGTCTCAGGTATTCTGTTACAGAAACACAAAAATGGACTAATACAGATCACTACCTTTTAATTCTCACAAATGCCTTCTGATTTAGTCTCATGGCAAGGCCAACATTTTTGTTCAGGGGATAGAAATTTCCTAAATCCAGTAAGAATTTCCAATTAATAATTGAGAAAATATACTGTTCTGTTTACTAAAAGCCTAAACAAGAAAAATGGACCTCAATACAGAGATGTTAGGCTAGAAAATGGGTGTGTCCATGAGGAAATTTTAGGAAAAGGTATGATTTATTTTTCCTGAGAATAGTCAGACTTAGCATTTATTTATTTAACAAATATTTATTGAGGATCTCTTATGGGCCAGGCAGCATTCTGGGCAATGGGGATAAAGCTGTGGGGAAAAAATTCAATTTTAAGGTTTTTATTTTTCTTCCATTATTCCCAGAACTTTATTAAATCCATGTTTCATGGTTTTTTAAAACGGTGTTGTGAGGATTTAAAAACAGGACAGTTTCAATGCTTGGGAAAGGTCAGTGAAGCAAAGAACAGCTTTCCCTACATCACACCTCCTCTGTGGTCAGTTCAGAGGTAGAGTAGCTTATCAAATAAGTGCAGCAGGCAGGACTTCTATTGGATTCCCTGCAGGAAGTCGGGCTTAGTGGAGGCCCAAATATTGAGCAAGGATAACTCAAAGACTGGCCTGACTGAGGAGCAATGGTTCTCAAATATGGAGTTCATAAAAATTATAAAAATCACCTTAGGCTCACTGACACAAAGATGCCCAGGCCACCGGCCCAGAAATCTCAAGGCATGTGGTTGGGGGAATGCTGTTTTAGGGTTTATGAGGAGCTAGAGGAAGGTGAAGGAATAGGTAGGAGTCATATCTAGACATTATATGGATGCAAATGATCCAAGTAGGGCAGAAACAGGAGAGGACTTTCAAGATAGAGTTAGCTTGTCCTCCTCTTTAAAGTTCTTAAAGCTTATTGCCAGACACCAAACATAGCCAAGAAGAATTCTCCTTCTAATACAGAAGCCCTTAAAGGTATGTTAGCTATAGCAGTTTTTGAGGTCCCAGGCTGATTTTGATGCTGGTCAAAGTAAGCATAAGTCATATGAATTCTTATGATTTAAGAATTTGTTTTGAACATAAAACAAATTAAGCTAAGGGCAAGGAAGGCAAAGGAGAGAGTATATTGTCTTCAAAGTAAAGGAAAATTGGATAACATGCTCGAGCAGTAACAGATACACTAATCTAAGGAGAAGCTTGGGCTACGAAGTATCTGAGTGAGCTTTTATGGAAGGACTCAGTCAAATGGATAGCAAAATAAAACAGTGATTATTACAGGCAAAGTGCTATCATTTTCTCATGCTGTTACTTCTGAATCAGAAAAATATTGTCATTTTAAAGTAAGCACACTGAAGGATTCCAATTTTATTTGTATGCATTCCTTTTAAAATACACATAATATCCTTTTTTACCAGCAACACACTTGTCCAGTAGTGACATTAGACCACTGAGACACTGATAGGATGCCACAATCAGAAGAGGCATAAAAGTCAACCCAAATAAAATACAAGTTTGCTCAGTTTATATTTTTCCATAAGAAGAATTTATATGACTTATGCTTGCTTTGGCCAGCATTAAAATCAGCCCACAGCCACAAAACCCACTACAGCGGATATGTGGAATGACGCTCATTAGTATGCTTAGTGGTGGAAGGAAGCTATCATGGAATCCACAATATTTTTTAGACAATCTACAATGAGATTCCCATAAGAACAATTGAAATTTACGGCGTCCAGGTATCACTTACAGTAGTATGCCTTCTGACTAATTGACCAAGAGGAAAGCTGATTTTCTATGGTGGAAATGGTGGGAATTAAGGTGCATATTTTCTAGCATGAATTTAAGTTCAGCTAAGCCTCTAAAATAAAATAAGGTAGAGTAGAAGCATTTCTGAAATCCTGTTGTTGTTGTTGTTTAAATAGACTATTTTTTAGAGTTATTTTAGGATGACAGGAAAATGGAATGGGAAGTACAGACAGTTCCCATATACTCCCTGACCCCCCAACACACATAACCTCCCCTCTCCCCCACCAACATCCTGCACCACAGTGGTGCATTTGTTACAACCAATGGACTTACATTAACACATCATTATCATCCAAAGTCTACAGTTTACATTAGAGTTCACTCTTAATGGTGTGCATCCAATGGGTACAAATGTGTAACGCTGTGTATCCACTGTTGTAGTATCACACAGAGCAGTTTTACTGCCCTAAAAATCCTTCGTGTCCTGCCTATTTGTTCCTCCCTCCTCACTCCTCCCTAGCAACCAGTGATGTTCTTGCTGTCTCCATACTTTTTGTCTTGTTCAGAATGTCACATAGTTGGATTCATACAGTATAGGGACTTTTCAGATTGGCTTCTGTCACTTAGGAATATGCATTTATGGTCCCTCCATTGTTTTCATGGGTTGGTAGCTCATTTATTTTTAGCACTGAATACTATTCCATTTTCTGGTATACCACAGTTTATCCATTCACTTTTGTAGGACATAGTGGTTGCTTCCACGTTTTGGCAATTATAAATAAAGCTGCTATACATATGCACTTGTATGTTTTTGTATGGACATAAGTTTTCCACTCCTTCGGATAAATACCAAGGAGCATAAATGCTGGATCATATAGTAAGATTTTGTTTAGTTTTGTAAGAAACTGCCAAACTGTATTCCAAAGTAGATGAATAATTTTGCATTCCCCCAGAAGTGAATCTCCAAACTTCCTATTGCTCCACATAGTTGTCAGCATTTGGTGTTGTCAGTGTTCTGGATTTTGGCCATTTTAATAAGGAGTATCTCATTTTTATTTTAATGTGCAATTCCTTAAAGAATATATTATTTGGATAAGTTACAGGTCTGCAAGTTTATTTTGCTTAGCCCTCAAAATGGAAATAAAGATATTTTAAAAATCCATTTCTCTAATGATTTGGTCATTCATTCTTACCAAATCAATACTCCTAATCTCTTCTAATCCAATTACCACCTAAATAACATCCATTAAGCCTTTTCAGTCTTGGGCTTTCTCTTCATTCAATCCACTGTGCACTGAGCACACGTCCTTTATCAGTCACTGTGAGGATTAATGAAGGAGCTCCCTTTTCAAGAAAATCCTCCACTGACAAAACTCATCATTTTTGACAAGTCTGAAACACTTTGGTACCAATGACAAACCTAAGATGGTATCCTGCGCATAATATTTTCTCAGTATTAACAGAATTAATGTGCTTTCCTCTTTCCATGCACTTCTATCTGGCTTGTGTTTGTATCTCATAAAATTTATTCCTCTATTGACATATTTTTTACCCTAATGCACTAAAATATGGAAATGAGTGACTACAAGTAGTAGCCTATGCTTACATCATGTTTATAGTTATTAGCATATGTTTTAATGATTTGCACAAAATTTTCAAAGTGGCAAAAGCTTTTATGAATGTCTTTTCTTAAAGGAGAAGGTAAGCAGAAGAGCTTGATAGGGGAGAAGTTATCAGCAATATTCTACTGGCAAAGTGGAAGAGATCAGCAAGATACGGCAATTACGTTCAGGGAAGCATGCCATATGTCCATTATCAACACCACAGTGATGCTGAAAAGAGTGGAGAAGACTCAGTTAAATTAACCTATCCCTAATGAATTCTATGGGTAACAATTCAAAAGTAGTTTTAAAAATATCTTTCAAGTAGATGTCAGCATTAGTTAGCCATCATTTATGAAGGCTCTACTATGTGTCTGGTATTTTTTTCTTTTTCTGTATTTAATCCTCACAGTAGCCTGTGAAGGTTAAAGTCACTATTAGTATACACAGAAAACTAATGGGTGAAAAATCTGAGGCTCAGAGAGGTTTAGTAACTTACTTAAGGTCATATAGGTGATTAAGTGTCTAACCGAGGATTCAAAACTCAGTTACACTGAGTGAATCCAGCTTTTTTCACCTTAATATACTGCTTGTAAATTGGATCATGAAATATGAGTGTGAAGCCAAAGATAAAAATAGTCACACTATTCCAAGCAAATTCAAAGACATTCAAAAGAAAGGCATTGATTTAAGATGTGATTTAAAGAAGAAATGTAAACAAAGCATCACAGTGATTTAAAAAAAATAGAAAGGGATGGGTTTCTAGTGTGCATTTCTCTTGAGAACAAGCTCATTAGATAATGAGGAAATATGGGGGATGAGGTAGATGTTGCCAACTCTCCCTGAGCATTTCTTCAGTGAAATATATCAAATTAAAGAAAAATGAAGCGGAAAGTCCAGAATACCCAATACACTCAAAGGAAGGAAGGCTAAGGAATACAGAAAGAACTGTGTTTAAGAAGATGCAGAAGAATATCAAGGAGGACCATGGAAAGTTCAAGAAAAAGTTAAAAATCTGCACAACCAAAGGAAATTCTAAGTAAATGGAAGAAAGCTCTTGTTCAGAACATTCCAACCACTAAATAGTAGAATAAGGAACAAATAATAGATATAGAAAGGACATGGGCAAAATAATTTCCTTTACAACTCCCATAGTACCAACCACAGTTCTCTGGTGCTTTGACTTTGACCCTTCCCAGACAGAATATGAAGACTGAATGTATACCACGTAAGGAAAATAAGAGGCATTTATAAAATGGTAGTATGTGATGTTCAGAAATGCGTAAATTTAGAATAAGACCCCAAAGGCAATTTTGTTATTGATTATATGCTCTATATATCTCAATACCATCCAGATAAGAGTGACATATTACCAAAGAAGTAAAGAACAAGAATTAGCACTAAAATGATACAGAATTGAAATATTTAAGAAAATATAGAAGGATACCTCCAATAGGGATCAAATTCCAGGATTAGTACACTGTATGGGCATACATTCATTTGATGAAAATGATTAAAGACTGAACAATAGCTGCTAGGGCAGATTAGTGTCCTTGAATCATCATTTCTCAGATGTAATGAGAAACACAGATAGGGAACATTTTAGAGAAAAAAATATGTACCTGACGTTTGAAGTCTTGATGACAATGTTTGGTGCACCCCAAAATACCAAGATCAGTCATTTAATAGAATGCTATTGCTCAGCAACATTTCAGGTACTGGGACACACGTAAATTAATGCCTGTATCTGGCATTTTTTCTCATAATCTCATTAGGAAACAGATATGTAAGAATATTCACAAAATATCAAAGTGTTATAGTAGAAGTATGTATACATAATCTCATAGAAACACAGACATCTGAAGACAGGGAGAGTACCCTAAATTTTACTGGAGAAAATCATATGATAAAAGCATTATACCAGGTGAGGCTTATAACTCTAAGCAAAGTCGAGAAAAGTCTAGGAAAGGCAGCTCAAGCTGCTCAATGAATAATTATACTCATTTCTTCCAAGAACCAGCAGAAGTTCCCAGTAAAACTTAGCCTAAGCTTCTTGTCATACTTTAACCATAAGAAAGCACCTCAACTTAGCAAAACATAAGGGTACTCATAAGACACCTAAAGAAATCAGAATTGATTCCACCTATATTGAATTTGAGGAAGATTTGTACTGCAAAAGTGTAACAGAACTTACGATGGTCAACAATCCTAATGAGGGCATCTATTCATAAGCATAAAATGAGGAGATCCAACCTTACTGAAACTTCAGTACAACTGTTCAAATTAGTGAGCAGGGAAAAAGCCCAGTAACAATGGTGAAGTAACAGATTTCTCAAGGTGAAAAGCTAGAAATGAAGTTCCTGGAGGAAAAATTTAGGAAGGTAATTGATGTGTAATCAATATCTCTGTCAATGTTCATCAACATTCTTGGTAAAAGTAAACAAATAGAATAAAACTCCAAGACCAAAGCAAAACATTTAAGGCTAGCATGCTTCAAACAAAAGGTTACACAGACCAGGTTAGATAATTGAACCACAGTCTAATCAGGCTGATTTGTTCTTTTACTAGTGTAATCATCATCCTGTTCCCAGAATCGATGCCTCTCAACCCCAGCCTAAATTTCAGATCTAAATTCTGGAACAGGATCTCCTTCAAAGGAAGCAGAAGCATTGCTAGATCAGTAGCTCAAAGGCTCAGCAATCTCTAAGTCTTCCTGTAATCCCAATTTTAACCTTGAGTTGTAGATAGGCTTATGATCTCAATTCTTTTCTCCCCTGTAATAAAATTGTATATCCATATTATTGCCTGATTGCGGGGGGAGTATAATTCACTATATGAAGCAGAGATGTAGTTTATCCCATTTTAGATCACCAAAAAAAAAAAGTGTGTGAGAATAAATACTCTTGTAGGCATTACATTTCAGAATTGTTTGTTTCTCAGCATTCCTGTGGCAATTGCTGACTGATACACATACTTCTGAGTGTTAGTAACTGCTACCTTAATTACCTCACAGTTTTCAATCATGCCACAATCTTTTATTCTATCTCCAATAACCATTCATGCTCTACTATACCCAATTTCCTTCCCAAAATAAATCCCTTTGGTTGGATATTTGCTATCAGCTTTCACACACTTCTGATATTCTGCCTACTTGAAACCTACCATCTACCTACTTCCATACATAGTAATCATCAAATGATTTACATATGATGTAGGATAATTTACTGCCATTTATTAAGATACAGTTTTAGGCCAAGCACATTTAAATATATATTTCAACTAATTTTCACAACAATATTTCAAGACAGATATTGTAATTGTCATTTTCTGGGTTCAATTCATCTATTCTTTATTACTGTCTATATTTCAGGCTCTCAACTCTGAAAAGGTAAGTAACCTGCTAAAGATCTCTCAGACATTTAGGATAGGTGCCAAAATTCAAACCCAGATTTTGCTTTTTATGCTCTTTCACATCACATCTTTAAAATGGAGAGCATGAAATTTTCAAGTAATAAGATTAATGTCCATGTCACAATTGATTAATTTCTGAGGGATGAAAGTTGTCCATTGTATACACCTAAGAATACCAATAAAATTTCTTGGCTCACCTAAAAGACCATATGAACCATATTATTTGGCAAGTACAGTCACAATAGTGAATATGGGTTGAATAAGGTGATACAGTTCTTATAAAAAGGAATATTATTAATTGAAGCCATTCTATGAAAGATTAATGGTGAAGGTTTAGCGTCTGAACTTTTTTTTTAACCTGGGAGACTTCCTTGATTCTTAGTGGAAGACTAGCATCACATAAGAGTTATGGGCTGAGACTCTGGAACGATATAGAACTAAGTTCAAATCCTATGTCTGACTTTTTCTAGCTGAGTGATCCTGACATAGTTACTTATGTTCTTGACACCTCAGTTTTCTCATCTGTAAAATGGGTCTAACAGAAGTAACTACCTCATTTAGTTGTTGAGGGAATTAAATGAAAAGTGTCAAAAAATAATTTAACACTGAGTCCAGGATGGATATATTGTGGTTGCCTGAAAATACATGCACTGAACTTCTTTAACATCATCGAGAATGGAAGATTGCCTCTTTTTAAAGAAGACTGGACCTTTCAAAGGGTGGAGAAAGGCAGAGAAACATGCACAAAGAAGGGAAGAATAAAAGAGGAGTTGCAAGACATTTAAGTTGGGAGCTGGTGTGGGGGGAAAAAAAAAACAAACAGAAACATAAACCAGGACAGGAAGGACAATGACATGCACACAAGCAAATATGTGTATGAGGGGGCATCGAGGGTGAAGGTCTTTGAAAGGTGTGATGGTGGATTACATTTCACATAAGCAAGCGCATGCTATTACAATCAGTGCGACAAGCAGACGCCTTTGTTTAGAGGTGAAAGGAAGCTATTTAAAATGCAGCTCCTTCTACTTTGTACTAGTGGGATTAATCCGTGTTTTGAGCTGCTGTTTTCACCTCTTCATTGTTTATCGGGTTTGAGTCTAATTGGGCTTGATTGGAATCACGGGAAGCCACTAATTAAAATGATTAACAATATCAATAGCAGCAAAGGGAATAGAAAAGGAAACCTCTTACTTTTAATGAGCTGAACACTGAATCTTGCTGGTTGAATGAATAGAAGTTAATTGAGGAGTGACACTGGATAAAAAATTTCTGAAATGGTTATTTTCATGCACTTAATAAAGGGCACATTTTCTAGAAGCTAGGAACTATACCAAAATTATAAATACTGACAAGATTTTTTTCTCCCCAACTAACTGAATTAAAACCAATTCTTAACCTCAGAATCTTTGCAGGCACCTTGTTATTGAGGATGTCTTCTACTGGATGCTGTGCTTAACACTGGTTATATTTCAGCTTTGCCACTGACCTTTAAATTACTGTAATCTCCTTTTATTTACAAATGTGGTTTCTGCAAATAGGCTTTGAATAGAACAGATTTCAGACACAATAGCAGGACACAACCCAGGCCCAAGCAGAGAAGGAAAGGGCATAACTGCCTGAGCCTCTCCTTACATTGTATCTTCACAATGCCAGGGTGGCTTATTTCTGGAACACAAGTGAAGCCATTAGGATGATATGTTTTTCTACTTGAAATGTTCAACCAATAGCTTAAAGAGGGTCCATCACTTTATTCCTAATGCCCAACCCGAGTACTTCCTTGGGTAGATGAGCTCAACGTCAGGAAAATCACATGTAGCTGCAACTGGATTGTCTTGTTGGCTGCTGAGACTGAGATATACCTATCAGAGCCTGGGAAATACTTAGCCCTTCCATTCCTTCCTACTAATATTTAATCCAGAAGGAATTCTTCATAAAGATACTTACATTCCAGAATCCTGAGGAAGTCCTTATTAACAACATTTTGACATTGTTTTGGACATTTACTTCAAATTGTGATTTAACTTTTGAATTATCTTCCTTAGTGTAAGGATAACTCACACGTGCACAGAACTCCATTATTTCCAGTGTGCATTCACAAAACCACTACACATTTCCTTCTCGCCATATCTCCTCAGTTCAGGGAAGCAACAGAGTGAAATTGTTTAGGGCTAGGCTCTGGAATTTCGAAAACTAAGATCAAAGACTATTGAAAGACTACTTTCTATTTGTATGATTTGGGGAAAGTTATTTAACCCTACTATGCCTCATTTCCATACCTGCAAAATAATTATAAATATTTTATTGTGATTAAAATATTTAATATTTTAATGGGATTGTCATGAAGATTCTAAAAATAATTCTTGTAAAAGAGTTGAGAATATTGCCTGGCCGAGACAATTTTCTGATAGATGTTAGCTGGTTCACTACTGAGATTACTGCCACTATTCTGTGAGTTCTCTCAGGGTAAGGTAGAAGAGCACGTTCATCTTTGTATCCCCAGTGCCCAACACAGCACTTGACTTATTGGGCCATCTTTTTACAAACTGACAAGTTAAAATCCTAAGAAGAAAAATGACTGTGGCCTTTGATCTTTCAGGTGGAATCAGAACAGGAGACCACATTTTCTTATTCAAGGGCAGTGCTTTTCCTACCACAGCTACAGTCCCATTCCCCCACCCACCCACCCACCCCAGGTGGTAAATTATTTCCACACCCTGGACATATTAGAGTACTTGGGAACGTGCAGTCAATACCTGCTGGATTGAATCTTCTCTTTCCGAGGATGTCTTCCTGTGTTGCAAAATAAAGCAGAAAATAATAGGCTATTTCACTACTCCTCACTCACTACATCGTTTCTCAGCCCCCTCTTTTTCCTTTAAAAAAAAATCTGCATTTCCTTCATAGATGTTTTCAACCAGCATCACAAAAATTTAAAACATGACGCACGAGCATTCTTCAAAAAGTTCATGGAAAAATAGAATTAAGAGTAATATGAATCCTTACATGAACTTTTCAAAGTACCCTGGCATTTTCTTCAAACAAATTCGTTACAAAAGCCAAGTTACATAACAAACAAAAAACAGTTCTCGGATATCTCTAGGGATTTTAAAAGCAAGAATCCTGTAGCCTTGAGCTCACCAAGGAGTGCTCTTTCTCCCAGTTTTTCACTCCCTTCTCCTAAGCCCCTGAGGGAGTTTTGCTGCACCTGTGGGATTTTAGCCAGCACCATTTTAAAACCATTGCTTTGGATCTAGTAATTTTGGATGCTCCTAGATACAACTTCCACTATCTGACTTCCTTCAATGCATTAGTGAAACTGTTTCCACTTTTCAAAGAGAGTAAATTGAAATACATAAATACAATACTATAGATCTTCCAAAGTGGCTTAACTAAACACACAGTGATAGGGTTGCTAAGCTGCACAGCAAAGAAACCCTACCTGCTTTGTAACGAAAAAGGCCAATAAAGCTTCCCTCACTTTTAATCTTTTCTAAATTAAAGCTGCAAAGGAAAGTGATTAAGTAACATGAAGTCAATGAAACCTAACATTTTATGTCTTTTTATTTTACAAATGGCTTGTGTGTGTGCGTGATCAGTTACAGGTCTGAAGGAAAACACTTACTCATCTTTTACATTCTTGTTATTTTATATGTTAATTTAGGTCTTCGACAATTAATTTCCTGAGTCTTATGATAATGAGACATTCTGCTTTTGGAATTATTATTAGATGGTGTGCCTTGCCAGATAAAGCATGCATTGACCTAAAAGCAAAGTTTCTTAATCTTACACATTTGTTTAGCCCTTCACTTCGAGCAAACTGCTTACAATAGGTTACACACACCTCAAAGTTTAAATGAGACCTAGGAAGGAGACATGATAAGGCCATGTTGGTGCTGGTGAAGTTAATGTTTCTTTTTTAGAGCTGAAGTTTTCTGAGGATTTTGAATGCAATTTTGTGCAATTTGCTGCTGTTTAATAAACATATATAGACTTAGTGAGCTTATGCAATATGTTGTTTAGAGATATACGATCTTTTTAAAATTCAAGTCAAGACAGTGAATTTAGTCATTTTTATAAAATGTTTAGAAAAAGAGATACAAATTAATGTAATTTTTTTTTCCTGTGGGAGAATATGACTCAAATATGTCTTTTTTAATGGATCTTTTTCTAGAATGGCTATCTGTTATAAATGTGAGTGAACTGGTCTATGCACAATTATGTTACCAATGTAGTATGCTAAAAAATCAGAAGGGGATTTTTATAAGGAAACTAGATGGTTTTAAGAAGAAAATAAGAAAGATAACCATACATATTAAGGAAATATTAGAAAGTAGATATTTAAACTAATGTAGATATATTTTTAAAAATGAATTCAAATTGAGGTTTATTTACATAGTAATTTTAGTAATTATAGATGTTTCACATGCCTATTCTAATTTAAACATGCATTTGGGGCTATAACATAGGGAAGGATGCTTTTAAAAAAAATCGTTTCAGGAGAATTCCAGGGATATAGGCAAATTATGTTAACAAATATTAGAAATTATCGAAAAGGAGAGAAAGGAGCCAAAAAGAGGGCAGTCTGCCTCTGGCCATGACCTCCACTTGCCTATGCTTCTGGTATCTTGTGGAAATGTAGTTATCTATTTCAAGGCCACGTTCATTCATATTTCCATTAAGTATCATTCCTGTATATCTGAATTAGTAAATTCCTTCCCAACTTTTAGTGGAATCTTAAACAGAGTTAAATATAGCCAAACAAATAAAACCTAGAGTGTGGGAACTCTCTTGTATAATTCACTGATCATTTCAGACATGGCTGGCTAACTAATTAATACAATAATGCCCATTCCCAACCTATCTTTCTTGCTTGTTTCCACTACAGAGACTGTGAAAACTACACATTTTCCCAGACTCCCTTGCAAGTTGGGAAGGTCATGTGATAGTCCTGGCAAATGGGATGTAAAAAGGAGTCTGCTCTATCCCTGATAAAGTTAGTGCTTTACAATCAATGGGACTAACATGGTCAGAGATGACACTTCCCTTCTCCTTTCTTCTCATCTTGAATATGGATGTTATGGCTGGAATTGAGACAACCGTTTAGTGAGCATGAGAGAAAGATGCTCACAAGAGATGCCAAACCATGGCTCTAATGTGTTTGATCCTCAAAACTGAAGTAAGTTATTATCTGCCTTGAAATTTCTTGGAATGTGGAGAACTTGATCCCTACCCGTTTAAGGCAGTGGTATTTTAGTTTTCTGTTATAGAGGAAGCACCAGTCTCATGCATCTGTTGGCAGGTATCCATTTACAGTCCATGCATTCCACTTGATAAGTAAGTATCTGTGAATACTTGTAACTCTCACATACCTGACCTTAGAAATCACAGCCATACTCGGGCTTCTCAAATACTCAGATTTGAAAACCCAGTGAACTGGCTTATTATCTGCCCCGATTACAAAGGAAAATGAAATTTTCCTTTAAATTAAATTCAGAACCTAGCCAAGACAACTAGACTGAAGAAAACAAAACTTCCAAATTCACTAATACCCAGCATGATATTCTTTCAATATTGTTAATAGTACAAATAATACAAGTTCATATATAGGTAATCCATTTGGACCATAAATTTGTCATCTATATATACTTGTGAGTAGAGCCTTTATGTGTGTTCATTATAATGAGAATAACCTTCTCTCAGGTGACCTACTGCATAGAAGTGCAGATCAATACTCCTAATGCAGAAACCATTTCAGGAAATATCAGAAGCTATCAATTATCAGCTAATTGGAAGATTGTTTTTCTAAGTGAATGGCTATATAATTTTGACTGTCCAAATCACTGTAATCATTTTATTTGTTCCGTTCTCTAGAGGAATCTTAAACAAAGCCTGCAGTGATTGCTTTGTTATTTCAAATCTGCCTAGTAATTTTCCAGTGTATTAAAAGACATTCATTGTTGACACTGTTGGGGGAAAAAAACTGGGCATCTGCCTGATGGAACAGCGCATTTTTAGTCAACAGAATTACTCTGTATTAACACATCTGCTATTCACACAATACCATACTTCCATTTTTTTGCTAATAATTAACTTGATGGGATCATACCTCTCTATTCAACTGGAATACATATAGGAATCTTTTCTATAGTGGTAAAATTGTGCTGAGCCAAATGAAATGATTGGCCTTGAGCTACTTAGTATCGGTCACGTAACTCAATTGCAAAACCTCCTGAAACAAGGCAAAACAAAGAAAAATAAAAAGCTTAATTCCTAGAATATATAGCAATCTACATAATATTGGAAAAATACCAAAAAAATAAAAAAAAAACAATGGATGTGAAATATTTTTCCCAAGACTTTACACACTGTTTTATGTTATGAAATGTACAATAAGTACCAAAGGCTGTCAAAATAATCTTCCTTGGCCACAGTTTTGACCACGTTTTCCCTCTCTCAAACCTCCATGGCTTTCTGTCATCTTCTGTATCAAATCTGAATTATTTTCACTACTTCAGGGGCTTCCATCTGCCCCTATTTATAAGGCCTTTCTTAATTTCTTTCCCCGCATTGTCCATTCACTAGAGTCCTTCTAATTCACAGGACTTTTCACACTGCAATATAATTGACTGGAAAAATGACGCATTAAAAGTCAGAAATGACAGAATTTAGGCAAATTATATAACCTTGACAAATCATTTTTTTCCTTCCTCCTATGGAAAAAAAGATCAAGGGCTACTAACAGATATTTTTCCCCACTGTAGCTTTCTGTTATAACCACTCATCCTTCTATGACTGCTTTCAAATTTACTGCACGCTCTACTTCCTCTCAAATAATTTGCCAGATATACTACACAGAGGATCTGCAGAAGAACTGCAAGGTAGGTTTGAGGTCTGGAGAAAGATTTACTATTTATTGAACATCTAATCTACTGACAACATTACTTCATTCCTTCATTTAAAAAGTACCTGCAAATATCATCTGCTGAAAAGGGTAAGATACTTAAGAATACTATTAGTTTCTATTGCTCATCGATTTATATTTTATGTTTGTTTTGTGTTGTATTATTTTTTTGTTTTTATTTTATGAATCCTATCTTTTTTTTTTTTTGCATTATTGCTGAGATTAAGAAATTCTTCTCTGTAATACTGTCTTCAACTCCAGACACTGCCAGTGAAAGGTTGTAACCGACAAATCACGTAAGAGGCTACCATGGACACCCTTATCTCCAGATGAGGCCCTCAATAATTCTCCCGATCTGGCACTTGTGGATCAGAATGTTACCACCAATGCCAAAAACCCTGATTGATGTTATCTAGTGGGGACATCAAAATCAGTTACACTTTAATTAAAGAGTAAGGACCCCTAGTCTATGCCCAGTGTTTTTCAATAGTTATTTATATTTGTTGTGGACAATTTCTGTCATCCTCTTCTCTCTTAAATTTATCCAACCATAAATACTCTTAGCAAGGTGGATACTGACTGCCACATTGCTAAATCCGAGAGATGATTTTCAGTCTGTCTCTTACTTGGTATATCAGGAACACTTGACCATGTTGGTTAATGGAGTTTGGATGTGTTGTCCCCACCAAAACTCATGTGGAAATTTGATCTCCAATGTGGCAGTGTTGGAAACTGATTGAGTCATGGGGGCGGATCCCTCATGAATGGATCAATGCTCTCCCTGGGGGAGGGGGGAGTAATGAGGGAGTTTTCGCTCTGTTAGTTCCCGTGAGAGCTTGTTGTTTATAGGACCCTGGCACCTTCTCTCTCTCTCTTGCTTCCTCTCGCCATGTGATCTGCTTGTACCCGCCAGCTGCCTGCCACTTTCCGCCATGAGTAGAAGCAACCTGAGGCGCATGCCAAATGCAGCTGTCCCAGAATCGTAAGCCAAATAAGCCTCTTTCCTTTATATATTACCCAGTCTCAGGTATTCTGTTATAGCACCACAAAACAGACTAATATATTGGTCCCCCTCTTTTCCTTTAATTCTTTGTTTCCTTATCTTCCAGCACACAATTTCCTAATTTTCTTCCATTCTCACTAACAGCTCTTGGTATTATTCTTTGCTGATTCTTTGTCATTTTCCCCAGCTCTGAACCTTGGAGTGTCTCGGGATTCAATTCACATACCCCGTTCTTTTTCTATTACTACTTATTATCTTGATGACCTCTCCCAGGCTCATGTCTTTAAATCCCATCAATATGCTAACAACTTCTAACTTCATCTGTATGTTTTGAACATCTAAGGTTCACATAAAACTCATTTTAAATATGTAATAGGCCCCTGGAACTTAACATGACCATAGCCTAACTCTTGATGTTCCTTCTAAATCAATCCCATTTGATCTTCCCAATCTTATTCATTGTTAAGCCCTTTCAGCTATTTTTACGTTGCTTGTGTCAAATACTTTAAAGTTATCCTTGATATCTCTCTCTTTTTTTTTTTTCTCTTATAGCTCAATTTGTCAAAAAAGCATGTTACCACTCCCTCAAAATTTATCAATGTCTAAACATTTCTCATCCTTTCCACCTCTATCTCCTTGGTCCAAACACCAATCTCTTCCATTTGTATCACTGAAATAACCTAATATGTTCCCAGTAAGAACAAGCCTGCTAGAGTCAGTCATGACTTTCTTCTGTGCAGAGTCACTACTAGCTTTTCTACACTCTCAAAATAAAACCCAAATATCTTGCATGGCCCATAAGCCCTCCCACCTTTTATCCCTCCCTCTGCCCAGAATGTACTTCTCTCAGATGACTGCATGGCTTTCTCCTTCACCCCATACCTCTGTGGAGTGTGTTAGTGTGATGCTTAACTTTACATGTCAACTCGTCTAGGCTATGGTGCTTAGTTTTTTAAGCAAATAACAGTCTAAATATTGCTGGAAAGGTATTTTTAAGATGTTTTAACATTTAAATCAACAGACTTTAATTAAAGCAGATAATGTGGCTGTACATCATCCAATCAGTTAAATGCTTTAAGAGAAATGATTGAGGTTTCTTGAAGAAGAATGAATTCTCCTAAAGACTACAACACAGAAACCCTGACTGAGTCTCCAGCCTGCTGTTCTACATGATTTGGACTCAAAACTGAACATAAGCTCTTATTTGAATTTCCAGTCTGCTGGGCTGCCCTACAGGTTTTGGACTTGCCAACTCCACAAACATGTGATCCAATTTCTTAAAATAAATCTCTCTCTGACTCTCTCTTTCTATATTGACATCTATATTTATCTATATGAGAAAGGTAGAAGATTTGACAAAAAGAGAAGCAGGCCATGTAAAAATAGAACAGAAAGAGATTTGAAGATGCTGGTCTTGAAGATTAAAGTGGTGGGGCCACAAGCAAAGGAATGCCAGCAGCCACCCAGAAGCTAGAACAAATTCTACCCTAGGCCTCCAGAAGAAGTGCAATAGTGCTGACAACTTGATTTTGGCCCACGAATACTGATTTCAGACTTTCTTCCAGAACTGTGGGAGAATAAATTTCTGTTGTTTTAAGTCACCAAGTTTGTGGTAATTTGTTATAGCAGCCACAGGAAACTAATACATATTTTGGTACTGGGAAGTTGGATGCTGCTGTAACAAATACCTAAAAATGAGGAAGTGGCTTTGGAAAGTTAGTAATTGGTAAAGGTTGGAAGAATTTTGAGAAGCATAACATAAAAATTCTAGATTACCTTGAAAAGATTGTTGATAGAAATATAAATGTTAACAATTCTGCCAGTGAGGGCTTGGGGGGAAGAAAGAAGTACAATAGAGAAAGCTTCTAATCACTTAGAGAATACATGTATCATCATAAACAGAATGCTCATATAAATATAAATGCCAAAGGCTCTTCTTGTGAGGGCTCAGAAGGACATGAGGAGCATGTTACTGGAAACTGGAGGAAAAGCAATCCTTGTTATACAGTGGCAGAAGTGTAGCTTAATTGTGCCCTTCACCATTGGAAAGCAGAACTTGTAAACTATGAACTTGGATAGTGGGCCTGGTTTTTTCTTGCTGCTTATAGTAAAATGTGAAGGGAAATAAATATTTTGAAGAAGAAACTGTTAAGCAAAAAGAAACCAGCAGTGGATAATTTGGGGAATTCTAAGCCTACTCATGATGCCAAAAAGGAAAATGCTAAAATTATGAGATTCATGACTAGGAAACTGTGCTCTGGACAGAAGGTGCAGAGTGTAGCTGGACATCCTTCAGCTGGTGCTTAAGGGATCAGGCATGTGACTCATGGATCCACTCAACAATCTCAGCAGAAGTCAGGAATAGAGATGGGGTTATCCAGGAAAGACCTGTGGAGGAATCTCTTGTCTGATTATGTAAATCACTATGACATAAACAGGAAGTCCATAAAGTTTTTGAGAATATTCTATTACCAGAAACATCACCAGCCTGGACTAAAAGGGACAGAAACAGGACAAAAAGAAAGAAAGGAGGCTGTTGAACTCTCAAGTTTCTACAGGCTGATATGAATACTCAACTACAAACATGTGCTACCTTTCAAGGAGAAGGAAGAATGACTCCAAGATTTGTGGTGTTGCAGGCCTCAAGATTACAGTCCTGGGCCCAGAGGGTGCAGAGGTGTGGGCCGAAAAGGCATAACTTTGAGCTGCAGAGGATTACTCCCAGGCCTTAATGTAGCTTGCTGTTTAAATTTTGAAATTGCTGTGACACCTCTTTACTTGCCATTTTTATCTCTTTTAGAATACTAATGCTTATAATTATTATTTTATGCCTTTGCCGCCATTGGTATTTTGGCAACTTGTTTTCTAGTTTCAAAGGCCCAAAGACAAAGAGAAATTTTGCCCCAGGATGGATCAGGTATGGAGACTTCTGGGAATATGGCAGACTAGAGTTACCTAGGGCATGTTCCTCCTACAGAAGAAGATTGAAACAGGCCCACTGTCACTGCCACCACAGTCAGTGGTGCTATTGTCAGGTCTCAGAACCATTGCCCATCATAGAGAAGCACCCTGTGGAGCAGCAGTCCTGTGAGTGGCCCATTGCCGCAGATGCAGATGCAAAAGAGGTGGCTGCAACCACCACTGCCAATGCCACCATCATGAGTTAACCTTGCTGCCACCAAGGACACTGCAGACAAAAAGAAGTTGGCTGCAGCTGCCAGCACCACTGCTGCTGTCATGAGGTAACCCCACTGGCACCAAGGACACTGCAGGTGTGAGGGAGGTAGTTGTAACCACTGGTGCCACTGCCACCCCCACAAGATAACCCAGCTGCCACCAAGGATGCCACAGGCACCAGGGAGGCAGTTGCAGCCACTGATGCTGCTGCCATCAAAAGGTACCTCAGCTGCTGCTTCAGACACTGTAGACATGCAAGCCCCTGTTGTGGACACTGCAGCCAAGATGCAGCTGCTGCAACTGACACTGCTGCAGTCGCTGCCAGCAATGGAGCTGGCAGGTAGCCACCACTGTTATGTGAGCAGCCCACCACACTGGAGCAACTGCTACCACATGGGCAGCCTGCCAAAACTACCTCCACATCTACCAGCACCACAGGGGTGGCCTGTTACCATAACAGCAGCCACAGCAGGTGCTGCTGTGCAGGCAGACTGCCAACCACTTGGCTGCATTGACACAAGGAGGGTCAGAATCCAGGGAAGGAGCAGAATCCAGGGAAGGAGAATAATAAAAGAAGCAACTGCTCTACCAGATGACCAGACAACAACATATAAATATTATTAATACCAAAAAATAAGAAAATAAGAGTTCACCAAAGGAACACAATAACTCTTAAATACAAGACCCCTTTGAACAGAAAACACTTGAAATGACTGAAAAGGAATTCCATGTAAAATATCTTAGGAAACTCAATGAGATACAAGAAGATGCAGTTAGTAAACACAATGAACTGAGCAAAACTATCCAGGTATGAAGGAGGAAATTTACCAAGAGATTAATACTTTAATAAAGAATGTAGCAGAACTCATGGAAATGAAGGAGTCATTCAACAAAATAAAAAACGCAACTGAGAGCTTAAGCAGCAGGCTAGAACCAGCAGAAGAAGGAATTTCTGATCTTGAATTTTCTCTTCAAAATAACTCAGGACAAACAAAGGAAAAAAGAATTCAAAGAATGAAGAAAATCTAAGAGAGATAGGAGACAATCTTAAGTACACAATCATCTGAATCATGAGTGTTCCTGAAGGGGAGGAGAAAGGAAAAGGCATTAAGAACATATATATTCAATGATATTCAATGATATAATAGCAGAAAATTTCCAAGCATAGAGAGTGACACAGGCTTTCAGATTCAGGAGGCTCAAAGATTCCCGAAAAGATTCAATCAAAAAATGAACTCTTTGAGGCACATCATAGTCAAACTGGCAAAACTCAAAGACAAAAAGAGAGAACCCTAAAAACAGCAAGAGAAAAGTGTCGAGCTACCTATACAGGAGTCCCCATCAGACTAAGAGCAGAGTTCTCAAAGCAATTCTACAGGCCAGAAGAGAATGGAATGATGTACTCACAGTAGTAGAAGAAAATACTGCCAAGCAGGAGTACTATACCCAGCAAGGCTATCCTTCAGAAATGAAGGAGAAATAGTGTATTTCACAGACAAACCAAAATTATGGGAATCCACCACCACACAACCAGCCTTATAAGAAATCTTCAAGGGAGTCCTGAATTTGGAATTCAAAACACAATATTCTCTACCACGAATACATGAGAAAGAACAAAGCCCACTGGTAGAACAAAAAGGCAAATGAGAAAGAGAAAGAAACTGTATCTTACCACCTCCAAAAACCAACAAACACCAAAGACAAACAATAAAAGGGAAAGAAAGAAACAAAGGATATGTAAAACATCCAAATGAAAACTGATAAAATACCAGAAGACTATACCTTTCAGTAATAACCGTCAATGTAAATGGATAAATTCCCCAATCAAAAGACACAGACTGGCTGACTGGATTAAAAAGATAGACCCAACTATCTGCTTTCTATAAGAGACTTACTTCACCTATAAATATACACACTGACTAAGTGAAGGATGGAAAAGATATACCATGAAAATGGAAAACAAAAATGAGCAGGAGTATCTGTTCTTATATCAGATTAAATAGATTTTAAACCAAAAACTATAAAAGGAGGAAAAGAAGGCCACTATATAATGATAAATGAATCTATCCAGCAAAAAGACATAACAATCATAAATAAATATGCACCCAACATCAGAGCATTCAGATATATAAAGCAAACACTATTAGGTCTAAGGAAAGACATAGACCCAAATATAATAATAATAGCTGGGGACCTGAAAAACCCCTCTCAACACTGGACAGATCATCTAGGCAACAAATCACCAGACAAATACAGTATTTAAAGCACAATTTAGACCAAATGGACTTGGCAGATATCTATAGACCATTTAATACAAGAATGACAGAATATACATATTTCTCATCAGCACATGGAACATTATCCAGGATACACCAGATGTTGGGTCGAAAATCAAGCCTCAACAAATATAAAAAAATAGAAATCATTTCAAGTATCTTCTCAGACAACGACAGACTAAAACTAAAAATCAATAACAAGTGAAACTCTAGAAACTATACAAACACATGGAAATTCAACAAAATGCTCCTAAAAAGCACATGAATCCAAAAAGAAATTAAACAGGAAATCAAAAAACTTCTCAAAACTAATGAAAATAAAGATGCATCATACCAAAACCTGTGAAAACTGCAAAAGCAGTACTGAGGGAAGTTTATTGCAATAAAGCTTATATCAAAAGAACAGAAAGATTTCAGATAAGCAACCTAATGCTACACCTCAAAGAACTAGAAAAACAAGAACAACCCAATCCCAAAATTATTAGATCTAAAAAAATAATTAAGATTAGAGCAGAACTGAATGAAATAAAAACCTGAAAAATGATACAAAGATCAATGAAACGAAAAGTTGGTTTTTCAAGAAGAAAAACAAAATAGACGAAACATTAGTGAGGCTAACTAAAAAAAGAAGAGAGAAAACTGAAATAACAATTAGAAATGAAAAAGGAGACATTACAACCACACAAGTACAAAGAATCACTAGAGACAATTATAAAGAACTATACACCAACAAATTTTTTCCTGGAGGAAATGGATAAATTTCTGGATACCTACAAACTACCAAGATTGAACCAAGAAGAAATATAAACCTGAACAGATGAGTAACAAGCATTGAGATTCAAGCAGCAATCAGCAGTATCCCAACAAAGAAAAGCCCAGGACAGGATGACTTTACTTTTGAATTCTACCAAACCTTTAAAGAGGAATTAACACCAAATGTCTTCAAACTATTCCAAAAAGTTGAAACAGAGGACGTTCTCCCAAACTTATCCTATGAGACCATCATTAATTACCCTGATATCAAAAGCAGACAATCATACAACAAAAATAGGAAACTATAGGCCAATATCTTTGATGAACATAGATGTGAAAATCCTCAATTAAATATTAGCAATCAGAATACAGCAACACAAGAAAAAACTTATACACCACGATCTACTGGGATTCATCCCAGGGATGTATGGATAGTTCGACATATGCAAGTCAATAAATGTGATACACCACATGAACAAAATCACAGGCAATTACCATATGATTATCTCAATAGACACAGAAAAAGCACTTGACAAAATTCAGCATCCTTTTATGACGAAAACCTTAGGCAAATTAGATATAAAAACCATATATGACAAAACCACTGCCAATATCATCCTGATTGGATGGGAACAAGACAAGGAAGCCCACTCACATCACTTGTATTTAACATAGTATTGGAAGTACTAGCCAGAGCAATCAGGAAAGAGAAAGAAATAAAGGACATTCAGATTGGAAAAGATGAAATCAAATTGTCCTCGTTTGCAGATGACATGATCCTATATGCTGAAAAGCCTAAAGACTCTACCAAAAATATTCTCAGAGTTGGTAAATGATTTCAGTAAATTTGCAGGATAGAAAATTAACACACAGAAATTATAAATGTTTTTATACTCCAATGATGAACTAACAGAAAAAGAAATCAAGAAAGCTAGCCCATTTACAAAAAGTCACCAAAAAATTAAATTCCTAGGAATAAGTTTAACTAAGGAGATGAAAGATCTCTACAACAAGAACTGCAAATCACTGTTAAAATAAATCAAAGAGGACACAAAAAGATGGAAAGACATTTCATGCTCTTGGTTTGGAAGAATAAACATTGTGAAAATGTCCATACTACCCAAAGCTATCTACAGATTCAATGCAATCCCCAACAAAATACCAATGACATTCTTTACAGAAATAGAGAAAACTATCCTAACATTCATATAAAACAACAAAAGACCCTGAATAGCCAAAGCAATGCTAAGCAAAAGTACAAATAAATAAATAAAGCCAGAGGGATAACACCAACTTCAAATTATACTACAAAGCTATTGTAACCAAAAAACATGGTACTGGCATAAAATCAGACACTCATATCAATGGAACAGAATAGAGGACCCAGAAATCAACCCACATAATTACAGCCAATTGATCTTTGATAAAGGCACCAAGAACATACACTGGGGCAAAAACTGCCTCTTCAATAAATGGTGCTTAGAAAACTGGACATCCATATGTAGAACAATGAAACAAAACCCATACTTCTTTCCATATACCAAAATCAACTCAAAATGGATTTAAAACTTAAATATAAGACCTGAATTTATAAAACTCTTAAAAGAAAACATAAGGGAAACACTTCAAGAAGTACAACTTGGCAAGGACTTTATGAATATGACCCCAAAAGCACAGGCAACAAAAGGAAAAATAAACAAATGGGATTATATCAAACTAAAAAGCCTCTACACAACAGAAGAAATGATTAACAGAGTGAAAAGACAACCTACAGAACTGGAGAAAATATTTGCAAACCATGCATCTGACAAAGGATTGATATCCAGAATATACAAGGAACTCAAACAACTTAACAGTAAAAAACCAAATAATCCAATTTATTTAAAAATTGGGCAAAGGAGCTGAACAGGCATTTCTCAAAGAAGAATATAGAAATGACCAAGAGGCACATGAAAAAATGTTCAGCATCACTCAGCTTCTGGGAAATGCAAATCAAAACCACACTGCAATATCATCTCACCCCAGGTACACTGGCTATTATGAAAAAGACAGAGAACAACAAATGCTGACAAAGATGTTGAGAAAGGAGAACCCCCTATACTGTTGGTGGGACTGTAAATTGGTGCAGCCATTATGGAAAACAGTATGGAGGCTCCTCAAACAATGACAGATAGAACTGTCATATGATCCAGCAATTCTACTGCTATGTGTATACCTGAATGAATGGAAATCATCATGTTGAGGGGACACCTGTACTCCCATATTTATTCCAACTGTATTTACAATAGCCAAGAGTTGGAACCAACCTAAATGTCCATCATCAGATGACTAGATAAAGAAAATGTGGTGTGTGTGTGTATATATATATATATATATATATATATATATACACACACACACACACTATGGAATACTACTCAGCCATAAAAAAGAATGAAATCCTGCCATTTGCAGCAACATGCATGAATTCAGAGAAAATCATGTTAACAGAAATAAACCAGGTACAGAAAGAGGAATACTGAATGTCTTCACTCATAAGTGGGAGCTAAGAAATAAACAACTAAAATTTTAAAAAAGGAAAGAAAGTTACAATAATCACAATAATACATTGAACTTTCAAAAGGAGGGAACAGAACTGAGGTGACTAGAGGTGGGAAAGTGGGAGGGAGAGGGGTAAGGGAGGAATTGGTGAAGGGCCATGAAAAAAAACATTGCATTGTATAATGTTGAATACACCAATTATCCTAATTTGAGCATCTCATATTGCACACAGTAATTATATTCAACTCTGCACCCCACAGGTAAGTACAATCAAATATATTGCAATTAAAAAAAAAAAGATAGATCATACTCAGAGTCCCACCTATATCTGTTTTACATAATTTAGGTAATGAGATTTGAGACTTTTGAGCTGATGATATTATACTAATATGTTATAAGAGCCGTAAGAAACTACTACAGTGAGGAGTACTGTATACAAAAATGCAACACCCTCCCACGCTCTCTATATTCTTTCCTGCTTCATCGTTTCCATGTGTCTCCATCTCATATGATATATATTTATATATTTATTTTAAAAAATAAAAATACTAATATGTACATTCTATTTTTTACTTCTTTGCTATGTTAGTTATCTATCTCACCATTATATTGTAAGCTCCACGAGAGCAGCAATTTTTGTCTGTTTTTTGTTTGTTTTTCACTGCTGTAGCCCCAGTGTTTTGAATAGTGGCACTAGTACATTACAAGTGCTCAAAAATTGTTTTTGAATAAATAAATAAAATTCATATTTCCCTATATTCCCATATAATTTGTTCATTCATTCATCCATCCATATTCCTTCCATCCATCCATCCATCCATCCATCCACCTATCTATCTCTCTATTAATCCATTTCACCCCCTACGGATCCATTCAG
Organism: Cynocephalus volans; assembly: GCF_027409185.1. Taxonomy (NCBI): domain Eukaryota; kingdom Metazoa; phylum Chordata; class Mammalia; order Dermoptera; family Cynocephalidae; genus Cynocephalus; species Cynocephalus volans. Next base: position 18,577,353 of record NC_084468.1, read on the forward strand.
CAAACATCCTTTTACTCATTCGTACAAGGATCTGGTCAAGAAATTTAATGTTGAGTGAGACTTAGTCTAAACCCACAGATCACTTTCATTTTGGTTGGGAAGACAGGTGGTAGCTGAATTATTAAAATATAATGCCATTATTATTACTAGTAGGGGGAAAAAAAGGATACCATAGGAGCAAATTAGAAAAATGTCTAATCTAGATGAGGAAGTCTTCAGGGAACATTCCTCATTACATAAATCTAGAGTATCATCTTTATTACAACCAATGCATAATGGAAATCTTCTATAAAGATTTCTCACTTTTGGGGGGTGCAGATAAAGTTTTCTCAAACTTCTGACTATATCACAGTGAGGACTGAATATTTGCAAGGGAATGAGCATTGTTTTTAAATTCATTTCAGGCTAGAGAATACTAATCTTTACATGAGTAGAGACAGGTGAGTCTGACTATCGACTCAAATCTTTATTCTAATTTCTCAAAATAAATGGCCAGTCCAAAGTACAGTGTTAAAGATAATACAGAATAGTTTTGACTTTCTGTAGGTAAATATCCTGAGGTCAGAGGGAAGGTATGTGTCTTTCCCTGGTGTTCCACATTTTTACTGACCGTAAAGAATTGAAGAAGTAGAGGAGGAAAAGAGGAAGAAAGAAACGGCATTATTTTAATGACAGGCAGCTTATAGTGTATTTCACTTTACAAAGCCTGGATTAGCTGTCTACACTAAGTGAATCATTGTGCATGCATGTATTGAAACAACACACTGTACTCCACAAAAAAAATAATATTGAAAAACAAAACAAAGTCTAGATTAGTACACTGAACCTAACACTTGATAACGTAATGGATTTAGATAGGTCACTTCAGATATCTGTGCCTCACTTCATCATCTAGAAAATGAGTTTAATAATAACATTTCACTTGCCTACCCATTGGAGTATTGTAACTATCAAATAAAATTTTTACTTGTTTTACAAATATCAGTTACTTTGAGATTCCATTATGTACCAATCATTACTTATGGTCTGTAGTGGATTGAATTATGTCCCCCCAAAACTCACTGGAGCTTGAATTGTGTCCCCCAAGTTCTATGTATTAGAAACTTAGGGCCGGCCCCATGGCGCACTCGGGAGAGTGCAGCGCTTGGGAGTGCAGCGGCACTCCCGCCGCGGGTTCGGATCCTATATAGGAATGGTCGGTGGGCTCACTGGCTGAGCGCAGTGAGGGCGACACCACGCCAAGGGTTGCGATCCCCTTACTGGTCACAAAAAGACAAAAGAAATAAATAAATAAAAATAAAAATAAAAAGAAGAAAGAAACTTAGCCCCCACTGTGACTGTTAAGAGGGTGGGAAATCCTACTATGGTAATTGAAATGTGGAGCCTTGAAGAGGTGATTAGATTGTAGGACCGTGCCCTAGTGAATGGATTAAAAACGGTGGTCAGGGGCATGGGTCTGAGGGCTTTAAAAGAAGAGGAGAGTCTGTCTCTCTCTCTGCTCCACCATCTTGCAATGTGAGACCCCTGGGTCACTGTCACCACCATCAGATGGACTTTGGACTTCCCAGCCTCAAAAACTGTAAGCGATAAATTTCATTTTCTTTATAAATCACCCAGTTTCAAGTATTTTGTTATAAGCAACACAAAGGGACTAACACATGGTCATTTAAAAAATCACAAGTAATCTGGGATTTGCAATAGTGAGGATTCAGGGCATTAAACTTTAAATATTCTGCTTATAGATATGGGGGCAAATGTGTGGTTTCAAACACAGAATAAAAATGACAGTAGTAAATATACAATGGCATAAAAGAGGTGTTTCATACATTGAAAAGAATATTAAAAATTTCTTTGGATAATAGAAATTCAGTGCCCTAATCATGGGCATTGGGAGAATTCTTAGATCTGTGATAACAGCAAGGGGTTGTTTTTAATCCTTAGCTAGTTTTCATTTCATAGTTATTGTCATTCCTGAGTAATAAGTAACAAGATTACTTTCCTATCTGGCATTTTGTGGCTGGTAATTGTAGTAGCATAAGGTGAAATGTCAGTGGTAAGAAACAGTGGTTTATGCCCTTTGTAAAATATGATCACAGACTCAAACATCCACGTTGGTATAACATCCCAGAAAATTTTCTACTGCAAGTGAATCCAACTCCACTGGGTAGTGACAAGAAATTAAGTCAGAAAAATGGTTTTGCATCTTGCATTTACTAATTGCCTACATTACTTAATCTCTTGGTTCTTGATATTCCCTGTTTATAAAACAGAAAAAACCCTTACTTTGCGAAACTGTTTGAGGAATCAAAAGTAAGTGAATGTCCTTTAAGTTGTAACATGCTATACAGAAGTTATTGGTTATAACTGTTTTTGTAGATAACTCAGAATTGTTTTTTTTTCCCAAAATGACAGTGATTTTTTTTTCTCCTTAATAAAGTCACACTACAGTCATAAGTGTTACCGAATATGTCAGTGGTGTGGCAACAGTCATCAAAACTACCTTAAGATGGGCTCGGAAATGTTCACAAAAGGACATGTGAGAACATATTGTCAAAACATCTTTGCTGGTAACATGTACCAAACAGGGTTCAAATCCATTTTCAGGGCCAAAGTCAAATGAGCATTGAAGGAAATGAAAACTGGAAAAGAACAATTCTTAGAGCGGCGGAACAACCAAGATGGTTGGGGATTGTCAGTCCCTTAAAAGAAAATATACTTGGCTTCCTGTACCAGACAGCAGCCCCCAACACCCCCCCAAAATATAATTATTCCTTACAGAAACTAAGTTAACTGAAATAAGAATTTAATATTTTGACCCCTAAACACAAAAAAACAAGTTCTCCTTTCTCTAACCTTGCAGAAGCTGGCAAGGTGAATTTGCCTCCCTAATTGTTTGATTTAAACCACTGGGACTTAGGCACTGAGGGGATCTGTGACACTGACACATGTAAGAAATAAGCCAGAGCATTTCAAAATGTAACATTTTAAAAGAAATTAGAAAAGCAGAATTCTATCAAGTGATACCACTGAACTGAAAGTTCTGTATTTTAAATTCCATAGGCATTCCTTGCCGTGCAGCTAACAGTCCTTCCATCCAAGGCCCGGCCTACATGGAAGTGGGAAAAGGAAGTCAGAGCTGCCAAGGGAAACGTGCTCTGGAGAGTAAAGGGTGGCAATTGCTGGAAGAGGTTGAGTCTTTTCTACCCGTTGTCATCACTGCTCAGTGGCTGGGGGTTGGGCTCTGTCATCACACTGCCTGGGTTCCCATTCTTGCTTCCGTGTTCACCAACTACATGGTCTTAGATGACTTAATCTAAATGGAGATAATAATAACACTTCCTTTGTAGCATGGTTTTGACAAATACCTGGAAGAGTAAAGTGCTTAAAATAGCACCTAGCACAAAATAAGCCCACAGTAAGCATCAGTTACCACTATCATAACTACCACCATGATGCCAACCACCATAATTGCCATCATCATTGCCATTGCTAGCACTATTATTTGTCCTGCATGAGGAATGTTTCTTCTGAGGATTCAGAAAATGGAAAGTCAAAGTTTCTGCTGTCTCTGATAAAAAGATACCCTTTTTGCAAAGACCTTCAAAATACATAGTTAATGCCATACTTTTAATGCCAGTATAAAGAGAGGCTGTATTCCTTCATGAAGGGAGCACACACTTTTGTTCTTATTTTAATTAATAGCAATAAACATGTTTCATTCTAGATATGTGCTTATTCAAGAAGGAAAATAATTTTCAGTAGATGAGACACTTGGAGCTACTCATAGTTTTGGCAACTTTTAGCTATTGGTGCATTATTTTCTACTGCCTTGTGACAGTCATTTTAGAACTATAGTCTCAAAGAAAAGGTCCTCCGGTTAAGGAAGCAAAGACTTGTCTCATCATAATGTATGAGTCAGCTGTCATCATAAAATGTATAAGCTTGAGGGCGAGGGAACTGGAAGTAAGATTTACAACATCTGAGATCCCTTCTGATGCTGAGACTTCATAAGATCTGGAAGAATGTAATGGCTTACAGTTCAGTATAAGAACAATTATCACAAGAAAATATAAGCAATCATTGTTTATTGAACCCTCTGTATGAACAGGCAGATGGTTCAGTACCTAATGAACATAATCTCATTTATTTTTTTAAGCCAGCCTAGAAGATGGGCTTTATAAACCTCATTTTATAGGTGAGGAAACTGAGGCACAATTTGGTGATGTCTTTTCAGAGGCCCCAATTATTAGCAGAATTGAGAGTTCCATCCAGGCTTCTCAAACTCTCAAGCCCTCACTCGTTCTACAACATGAAACTTCCGGGAACCTTCCTCTTGGCCAGTCTTGCTCTGGGTCCTTTGGCTCAGAGATATCATTCAAGCTTCACAACAGTGCCAGGAGGTGAGGTGCTGTCATCCACCTGTCACAGATGAGAGGACCGAGGCTGCACAGAATCCCCAGAAAGCAGATTTGATATTCATTATCAGCAACACAATAAACATTGTCTTATAGCTTTTGATTTTGGGGTGATGAGGAATATCTTCCCTAAATCGCCTGTTGAATGTCGTGCCCATCTCCTTTCAGCTAGCAGAACTTCTCTTTGCCAGGAAAGCAGTAGTGGATATGACTGGGCACCCAAGCTCTAAAGTCGGACTGCCCACCTCTGAAGTAAGGTCCTATCACTTACCAGTTGGTGAACCTAGAAACTTTCTTCTTTTGGAGCCTCTTTTTCTCATCTGAAAGCAATGACCTCTAAGGGTGGGTAGGAGGATTGACTGAGTTAATTCATGTTAAAGCATTGGAATAATGTCTGGAACGTGATAAGCACTCAAAAATATTAACTATTGTTTTTGTTGATATTGCTGGCCTAGAAGATGCTAGAATATAGGTTCTCAGTATTGTCCTCAGACCATTGCCTCAGAATCTCACTGGCAGGTCACCTCCAGCATTATGCTAAAAGGTCCATTCTGATTCAGTAGGTCAGGCTGGGGCTTGACATTTGACTTTTCTCATAAGCTTGCAGACAATGTCCATGCTACTGGATGAGATCTTATTTTGAGTATCAAGGAACTAGAGTGCTTTATTAAAAACTGCAGATTCAGGGACCCTGTTTTGGACCTAGCAAATCAGACACTCTGGACAGGAGACTCAGTAGACTAAATGTTTAACTCGCTCTCAAAGAGAGTCTAAAGCATGATAAAGCTTGAGAAGGCCAAGAGAGAGGCTTTAGTTGGTTCTAGTAACATTATTTGACAGCGCAATTCACCAGAGACGCAGCCTGATCGAATTCCTGATTCATCATCATGACTTCAGGCTAAAATGCTTCTGATGCTAAGACACCCTCATCCCTTTCTTTAACAGAGGTAATGAGTCAATTTTCCAAATAGGGTAAGTAGATAATCCTTCTCAATTTACTAACATAATGCACCGAATATTAAGAAGCATTAGAAAAGGCATCCATTTTGCAAGCTCAACTAAGCAGTAGTTTTCTAGCACAAATATTAAGGACAATAAAGACTTTCATTCAAGATTGATAGCTTGAGTTAATAGTTTCTATTTTATATGTTGATGCTCTCCTCCGTGTTTCTTCAGTATTTCCCGAATTTAGCACCAAATTTTAAAAAAGATTCTTTTGGTTCAATTCTAGTTAAGTCTAAAAATGTGGTTTAGTGAAAGAATATAGGGGTACAAATTTAAGGAGGCTTTGAATAATCACTCTTTGAGTAGGGCAGTTCATAGAGTGACCGACCACTTTAGTTTACACAGGACTGTCCCCGTTTTAGCACTGAGGGTCCCAAGTTCTGGAGAATCCCTCAGTCCCAGGCAAACAGGGGTAGTTGGTCACTGTGGTGCAGACCTGGCAGTCGGCTTTCTACATAGCATTTAATGTGAGTCATATTCAATTGCTCCTATTCTGTCTTTTTCCAAATTCCAGAGTCTTGAGAAAGAGAGTTTTAATGGATTGGCTTGCGTCAGTTGTCTACTCCTGGCCCAATCAGCTGCAGGCAGGAGAAATCGTGCTGCCTCACCCCTCTTCCCTGGCTGTTGAGGACCCACCACTGTGTAATAGAGACTAATTCCTTGAGAAGATAGGATCCAGGAAATGACCCCAACCAGTGTCTGTTACACTCTCAGAAAGTCTCTGACCCACAAAAATCAGCTATATACCTCACTAGATCACAGCAGAGGGCTTGGTTGTAATAGAAAACAACTAAAATGTGGCTGACATTCATTGAGCACTTACTTTATGAAACTAATTGATAGATGGATAGATAAACAGATAGACATTGTAGTTTCATCAGAGAAACCTGTTGATGTAGGTTTTATTGCATTCATTTCAGAGATAAAGATACTGAAGTTTCCTTCAGTTTTAAAGGCTAGAAATTGAATCAAGATTTTCTGGCTCTAAACTAGTTGTCTATCCACAGTAGCTTTTCTTTCTTTTTTTCCCTCCCTTCTTTTCTCTTGCATGCTTTCTGCCCTAATCTCTACATATGTATGTGATAGTCTTACAGACATCTTCTTGTATGTATTTACATATTGCCTTAGATATACTTGTGTACTAACAGAATTTTCCATATTAGGCTCAGAGAGAATAAATGAATTGGTTAAATTGCACATTTAGTTAGTGGAAATTTTTGACACTGCAGATTAAACCCAAATCTTTTAGTTCTATATCGTGTCCTCTTTCTATATCACTCCATCAGACTTTTGAGTACCTCCTTATCTATTGCTCAATGCACAGAGAAGAAAACTGACCCTGTTTTCACATCTGCAGTAATGGTGATAGAATTTCATCTATGCTTTCATATGGTATTATCCTTAAACAAAGAAACCCAATCACAGGAATTTTAACTAGTTTACCCAAACCCATGAAGCAGAAAAAAAAAATAATAAATAATAATAATAATAATAATGTGGGGGGCACAGACACAGACGGCTTTTGAATAAAAATCCATCTGCCCCCAAATGCTTTGTTCTTTCTAGTTTGCCAAACTGCATCTTTTCAGTCAAATCAGGATTTGTTTGCATATTCTATTAGCCTAAGCAAGTTTGAATGATGGCAGATTATTTCTCTATATTGGAGAAACTTTTCCTGGCTATCCTGTTACTTATATTTATAAATATAATTATGTATATTATACACTTTGGTACAATTTTTATCATATCAATCTACTATCCACCCATATAGTTTCTTACTTTATATTCCTTTAACTCAAGTTATTCTTTAAAATTAAGTCTTTCTTTAGTAATAATATCCATGAAATTATAGACATGATACCCTTGTTAGTTTCTAAAACACATTAAAATAAATACAAATACATAAAAATTCATTTACTACCTATGGCAAGGTTCAGATAGCTAAATATTATATTAATTGGTGATTTTTCTATCATAGTTTTTTTCATCAACTTAGCTAAAAGAAAAGGTTATTTGATTTTTTCCTCTATAATATCATGTTGCAAATCCAAATAATTTAAAGAAGGTAGCTCAGTATACTTCTGTCTAGGGTGACTTTACATTTGCTGCTTTCATTTCAGAGTTGCCCTTAGGACATGTTTGAATCAACTTCCATCTGGTTTGCTCAGTAAGTCACTTGTTTGTGGGGTCAGCTAGCCTGATCCAACCTCTGCAGCTCTGTGTAAATTTGCTGTCCTTTGATTATTGCTGGGTAGTCCTCATGATGCCTATGTAGCTGGAGCAGTTGGTCCATTACAAAGTTATATTTAATTCATTTATGGGATGAATTATAGACTGTGGTGCTTTTCATGAATTTGCAGATTCTCAAAGTTCTCAAGATGTGCTGTTTGAGAACTCCAAGGGATACCTCTTCATATGTATCCACAGCTCACCCACAGCTCACGCACAGCTCCAGGCTACCCTGAGCTTTTTCCACATCTTCTCTGATGGAACATTTCAAATGAGTTGAATTATGAATTTTATAATCTTTTCCAGCCTTTGCACATATCCTCTTCAAATGTGTGAAAAAAACATACCTATTGAATATAACTTTTCCATTCTCCTGCTCCTTCCATTTTACTGTATGCTTTATAAAAGAAATCTTTCATTTAGTACATTCTAGATTTCTTCCTTTGCTGCCACCTTCATTTCCACTGCATGAATCAGGTCTCAGCTTATGATCATTTGTCATCTGCTGCTGCTTCTCCTGGACTGCCCCTAGCCGCCCGACAGAGCTCTGGGCTGTATTCCATGATCCCTTTTAATTCCTTGTTGGCACCTTGCTGGCCCTTTCTCTTTACCTTCCTGCCAGGTTTAATACCTTTCAGCGTGCCAGCTATGTTTTTCAGAATTTATCCAAAATGAAATGAAAAAGCAAATCTCCAGCTCCCAATTCTTGGTGAGCAGTATTTTCAGATAATCCTTCACCATCTTTCACTCTCTCAATTCCTCATCTTCTGAGCTTCTCCGTCCATTAAAAAGAAAAACCCATAAAACAATTAGAAATGACTTCATCTTAGTAAGAAAGCTCCTCTGGTATTAGGGAGTGATGGGGTTACAAAATGGTAGAAGTGTAAACAATGTGATATGAGTTCATTCATGCAGATAAAAGTCACACTACCTGGCCAGAAGTCCTCTTTCCTGCAGACAGGTCTCTTCAAGAGAGTACTGGCAGATGGAAGAAGCTAGGATATGCAGAGCTGGCATATGGCAGTCCCAGAACAAGGTAATATCAAAAACAAATGCCAAAGCCATGTAATAGAGAGGACTGTTGGGGATGTACCCCTCCTTCATTGCTCTGTAGAAAAAGGGAATACTTCTCAAACATGATATTCTCTGACCCACATACAGATACTCTCAAAATGAAAGAATCTCTACTCATGCTCATCAAATCTTGCCTGACTGTCTCAGTAGCCTATTACCTAAGTTCCTGCCCTCTCTCTTATTCCCTATGAACTCATCCTACACAATGACACCATGGTGATACTTGTATGTGTAAATCTGACCATGTCAATGCCCTACTTAAAATCTTATGACCTAGAGCAGTATTTCACAAAGAGTTCTGAGCGATTGGCAAGAGGTGTTACAGGAAACGTGGTAATGTGCTTAAATCACATAGGCACGCCCGTAGTTCTCACTTTAAGTTCATGATCACTGCCTAAGAGAGCCCTTGATCAGACCACTTTACTGCAGACATTCACTCCCCCACTCTCCTGGACACCTGGTTCATGTTGCCTCTCACCTCAGATTGCTTATACCTGTCCCACCCTCATTTTCAGTTTAAAACCTCCTGAGAAAATAGAAGCAATCAGAAGAGAATTACTCTAGCTTCCACCACCACAGCTACTTACCTATATGCATTTAAACTCATGTATTTCTCTTGCTTCTGTTAATATGGACCAACTGAACCTTCTCCTAAGAGACATCAATCTCTCCACCTGTGAAAAATCTACATCAACTTCACCTGCTCTTCTCTATTTCATCTACATCATTACTTTTTTCATCAACATATAAACACGCCATTCTGTCTTAACTATCATCATCACCACCATCATCATGAAAACCTCACTTTTTCTCATTTCCCCTCCAGCTATTGCCTCAAACTTCTCATAAGAATTTCCATGGTCATTCTCTTCAATTCCTCTTCTCTAAATGCCTCTTGAACATGCTTTAATCAGTCTTTTATCTCCTTATTCACCAAAACTGCTCTCTTTAAAGTCACCAACAATGTTACTTTGCTAAATCCCATGGTTGCTTCTCAATCCTGGTCTTACATGACCATCGGCTGCATTAGATGGGATTGGACACTCCCTCCTCCTAGAAATGTGTTCTTTATTTGGTATTCATGATGTGAAACTATTAGCTTTCCTATTTCTTCCCTGGCTGCTCTTCCTGTCTCCTTTGCTCTTCCTCCTCACACCTACAATTTCTTAATTAAGAAATACCCCAGGGATTAAACTTTAGATTTCCCTAGTCTGTCTACACTCATACCTGTGCTGGTCTTATCCAGTCTCGTGGCTTTAAATATTATGTATAATATGAGAATCGATAAATCCCAAAAGTATATCTCCACCTGGGAACTCTCCCATTCCCTACAGATTTATGTGTCTCCAGTTGCCTACTTGACATCTCCACCTGTCTATTAGGCATCTCAGACTTAACAAGTTTGAAACTGAGCTCCTAAATATCCCCCAGGCTCAAAGCTCCTCCTTCTTTGTCTTTCCCATTTCAGTACAAGTGAAGTCTTCTAATTGCTGAGGTCAGACACCTGAGAATCATCATTGTCTTCTCTTCTCTAATCCCTCCATATCCAATCTAGGAGCCAATCCTGTCAGAGCTACCTTAAAAGTGTATTCACAATCCAATCACTTTTCACCACCTCCACTGCTTCTGCTCTGCTCTGAGCCTTGTTCATTTCAAGCTTGAATTATTGCAGTTACTTTCCAACCCATCTGTCTGAATTGTCTGCAATAACCTCATCTCAGCACAGGACCTCTCTGGTTCTAGAGTGGTCCTGTGCAAACACAAGTCAGATGACGTCTGGTCCAACTTTCCCATGGCTTCCAATCTCACTCATAGTAAAAGCCAAAACCTTACAAAGGCCTGCAAGGCCCTGCATGATCTGGTCCCTTCTTACCCCTTTGACTTTCTTTCCCACTTCTCTTTCCTCCATTCATTATATTCTACCTCTTCTCAAAGTTGCAAGCATTTTCCTGCCTCAGGGCATTTGCACACTCTCTCCACCCCCGCAGCCCTCATCTGCATGGTTTGCTCTCCCCTGTTTCAACCCAAATGCCATCTTTTCAGTTTGAAATTATTTAATTGCAACACCTTTTGCCGGACTCCTTCCCTGCCTCACTTGCTTGTGTCTTCGTTGCATGTGTTACTACCTAAATCACACATCTTAGTCTGCTCAGGCAGCCATAACAACTGGGTGGTTTAAACAACAGGAATTTATTCTCACAGTTGTGGATGTTGGGAAGTAAGATCAAGATGCTGGCTGGAGTAGTTCCCTGGTGTGGGCTCTCTTCCTGGCTTACAGACTGGCTCCTTTTTGCTGTGTACTCACATGGCAGAGAGAGAGAGAAAGAGAAAGTTCTGGTCTCTCTTCCTCTTCTCATAAGTAAATGCACTAATCTCATTTCGGGGGCCCCACCCTCATGAGCTCATCTAATTACCTGATTTCTTCCCAAAGTTACTACTTCCAAATACCATCACATTGAAGTTTGGTTTTTTTAGTGAAACATTCCTCAGAGTCTTTAATTTGACAGTGTGGTTTATGCATCTTCTGGGGCAGGTTAAGGTTGATGGCATATCCAATGTTTCCCATATCCTACTGCTGGACTGTCAGGGCATCTTTTGGGATGTGTTCTTTACACTTCTGCTAGCTTTATTGTGGTTTGTGGACTAGTGTAGTTCCACAAATTATTACTTGTCTACAATGAGAAATATACAGCCATCGAGAGTCAATATTTAGAAAATGGTATAGTAACTTGACATTGCTTCCAAGAGAGTTACCAGTGGGCTTGTGTTTAGTTCTTTTCCCTTCAGTTTTCCAGTAGTTAATCTTTATGTTTTTTACCAACCTATCAGTTCATGACAGATTGAAAATAATAATCACAACAAATCTGGCCCTTACCACACATAAGTTGAGATGTACTTCCTCAAAGCAGACTTTAGGAAAATATAGGTGAAGTCCAAAGGTAGAAAAAAGCACTCTAAAATCCAGGCACCACTTTTGTATTTATGCTCCTCTCCTGACATTTCCCCAATTGCACCCTCTATGCCAACTGAGTCAACTTGCTCTTCTATTCCCTACATGTATCCGGGCTGTTATCTGCCTGTCATGCCTTTTCTTCCTTGTGTACCTGATGCACTCCTATTTATTCTTCAAAATTCAGTTCAAAGCTTAATGACTCTGTGAACACTCCCCAGATTCTTCTACACAGACTTGGATGGTTTGGCTTTGCTTCCACAGTGCTCTGGTAACCTCATCCCCAAATCGATGCTCCTTTCATAAAGCAGCGTCTTTGTTACAAACAACTATCATTCGAACCCCTGTGGTGCACAAGGATCAGTGGTCTCCCCGGTAGATATAAACAAATCAAATTCTTGCCCTTGAGAGTTCAACTTCTGGCAATCACAATGTCACCTACTAAGCAATTTACTAGAAATGCAGAATTTAGTTTTTAACCAGATTAATTGAGCTATAATTCACATATCATACAATTCATCCTTACAGTTCAATTTTAATGTTTTTTTTTCCCTGACATATTCACAGAGATGTTCAACCCTCACCACAATAAATTTTAGAGCATTTTTATTATCCTTCAAAAAACCCGTACCCAGTAACAGTCACTCTTCTCTCTGACACTACATGTCATCTCTGGGCTGTCACTAATCTACTTTCTGTCTCCGTAGATTTGGCTATTCTGGACATCCATATAAAAGGCATCGTAAAATATGTGTTCTTTTGTGTGTGGTTTCTTTCACTTAGCATAATATTTTTCAAGGTTCAACCTGATAGTATTTTACTGAGTATTTTAGTGTCTATATTTATGAGATATTGCTCTTTTCTTTCCTTGTGATGTTTTCATCTGGTTTTGGTATCAGGGTAATGCTGGCTTCTAGAATGGATTGAGAAATGTTCTCTCATCTTCTGTATTTTGGAAGAGTTTGTAAGGAATTGTTACTAATTCTTTTTTAAATGTTTGATAGAATTCACCAGTGAAGCTCTCTGAGCCCGGGCTTTATTTTGTGGGAAAATTTTAAATTCCTAATTCAATCATTTCACTTGTTATAGGTATATTCAGATTTCTTATTTCACTTTGAGTCAATATTTGTTGTTTGTGTCTTTCTAGGAATTTGTAACATCATCTGAATAACCTAATTTGTTGGCATACAGATGTTCATATCATTCTTGTAAGATTCTTTTTATTTCTATAAGATTGGGAGTGATGTCTCCACTTATTCTTGATTTTATTAATTTTTATTAATTCTTTTTCTTCATCAGTCTACCTAAAATTTTGTCAATTTTGTTGATTTTTTTCAAAAAGTCTTTCAGAATTTACTGATTTCTACATTGTTTTTCTATTCTCTACTACATTTTATTTTGTCCTAATATAATTTTTTCTTCTGTTTGTTTTGCATTTAGTTTGCTCTTCTTTTTATAGTTTCTTAAGTTGGCAGGTTAGACTATTGATTTGAGATTTTCTTTTTTATAAATTTCCCTCTAAGCTCTGTTTTAACTGAGTTATATAATTTCTTGGTATGTTGTGTCTTCATTTTAATTTCTCTCGTAACATTTTCTAATCTCTTGTGATTTTTGACCCATTAATTGTTTGGGAGTATGTTGTTTAATTTCTACTTTTTGTGAATTTCCAAATTTTTCCAGTTACTGATTTCTAATTTCATTTCATTTTGGTTGGAAAATATAACTTTGTATGATTTCAATCCTTTTAATTTACTGAGGTCTGTTTTATGCCCTAGCAGATGGCTTGTCCTGAGGAATGTTCCACATGCACTAGAGGATAACGTAGATTCTGCTATTTTTGTATGGAGTCTGCAGATGTCTATCAGGTCTAGCTGGTTTATGGTATTTTTCAAGTACTCTATTTCCTTATTGATCTCCTGACTAGTTTTCAGATCTATTTTTAATTTTAATAAATATATTTTAAATGTATCCATCTTTTCTATTTTTCATTAAAGTAGTATGAATAGTTATTTTGGATTCCTATGACTTTATTTTTCTGTAGAATGTGAAGTCACCAAATACCTTCACTTAATCGTCTCTGAAGATTGTTGGAGGATTAATGACACAGGGATAGAATGCCTGACCTTCTCTCCTGCTTTAAGTATAGCCATCCCTGGGTATACAAAGAAGAATGTTACTGCTTTCTGCTATTTTAGGAGAAGGCCATGTCCATTTATTTAGTCATTCATGGCCAATGAATTGAATGCCTACTGTGAGCCAGGCACTCAGAGTATTCATGGTAAGTTCTACCCTTAGTCTTACCATGACATAAAATCAAGTGGCTAGGAGTTGAGTATCATTCTGAAACCAAGTTGCTGACATGGTCCTTCATTCTGTCTAGCACCAGCAAACAACTGGCACTCTTCTTTGTGGCAAGCGCTTCCTGCTCCCAGTCCTCTGACTATTGGCTGGAACCCTTCCATGAATGAACTGACCACCTGGTGTCATGCTGCTACAGGTCATTATCATCCCACTCCTATAACAGTCAGGTTTACCATGCTCCTTTGTATGCTATCCACTGCTCCTTGACACCAGGATCACTTTCCTCAGGCATGCCTTCCCTAGTTCTGTTGCTTTTGCCTTTTCCCATTTGCTCAGGTTACTGAAATCTCAAAACTCCTTAGAACTCAGCCCCAGCCAAATTATAAACAGTAAACACTGAACTCCAAAGACTTATTCACAAAGTTCATAGAATGCAATGGATACATGTGACCAATATCAAGACACTTAAGGGAACTCACAGTGACAAAACATTCAACACTGACCCAGATGGTCCCTTAATCTAGCCCAGATGTCAAATTGATCATTAACCTCATTCTGATGGACCTGGTATTTGCCAAAAAGTGAGCTGCTATAATTATCTGTTATCTGGCATTTTATCAACAGATATCATCCATTAACTAACATTTTTGCTGCCAGTTCGATGATAATTAATTATCACAGGGATAACCTATGGCACTAAAAGATTCTGTAATCACTTCAGAACACAGAGAGTGAGAATAAGAGAGAAAATGAGAGACAGCAAGGGAGAGAGATGTCAAATCATGCTCAGCACAGTTTTAATATTAAGAGTACAAAGCATTACTTCTACACTGTCCTGGAAACCCCACTCCACTTACAAAAATGCCCCAGATAACTTCTCCTAATGCAGCTCTCATGTAATATCTAGAAATTCAACATACTTTACAGTTGGCTGAATCGTTTCAAGAAGGATATCCCCATCCTGACCCTAGAGTCATAGTGTCCCATCCAGACAGTCGTCATCAGAGGTGGAGCAAATCTATCTAATCCTAGCAGAGGTAACACATCAGTCACCCAGATTATATTAACCATCCTAGACTTTAAAAAGAAACAAACTCCCATTACCTGATCCTAAGGTCTTTTCAGAATGTTTAAAAATCTTTTCTGAAATATATCATACACACCTACATGTAGAAAAAAATACAAACAAAAATAAAACAAACCAGATACAAACACTTTTCTTCTTGGTTTTGACATTATTGTTATTTTTATCACTTAAAGATCATTAAGTTCAGCAACAGGATTAGTGCTCTGTTTGGTACAAGGCAGGTATTCCAGGCATTTTGACTTGTTTGTTTAAGGCTAAATGAGGAAATGCAGGTTTCCTGCAGTCAATTTTCAAGAAAATGTCACACATGTTTAAATCAAATGCCTTTTTCTCTTGAAAATTTTCTCTTTCCCTAGATTTGGATCTACTGTTGCAGCTATATGCAGCCTGCTTAGTTGCCACAATGCACACAGCTGCCCCTAGGGACAGTGGCAATGGAATCACTTGAGAATTACTATGTTGGGCAGAGTGAGTGAACTGGCCTCAAAACCAAGGCCATCACCCTCTGCAAAAAGATAAAAGGAAGGAAGTAACAAAAGGTGGATATCATTATGAACACATATTCAGATAGAGCACTTCATAGAATTCATGGGAGACATGCAAAGACATAAGATTCTTATCAGGATTTGGTTATTCCAGAGTCCTGTGGTGTCAGTGTCCTGTAATATTGATTCTGTGACTTTGGAATAAAGGGTGCATGGTATGTCCTGAAAGTTTGAAGGCCATTATGACTCATTTCAGAGACCCTCTCCCACATGGGTGCATCAAATGCATGTGGGTCAGGTTAAATTCTTAAAAAGCCCACAGTCACTGAGGATGTGGCCATGGTGATGAAGCAAAGCACAAAAAAATTTAGGAAACCTCTTAATATCTCGTTTGTGTGGGCAGAGAGCCTTGGGTAGCACCAACTGACCCTGAGAGATCCTGCTGGATGGAAAGCTGGTACTGATGGGAACAACTCCTGGGCAAACTGACTACCCTCCCAAGTCTACTGGGCAGAATGTAGAGCTGAGTAGTTACATACCTGATTACTCACAATTCAGGTTCTAAGAACTTGAGAAAATATATTCCCAGATACAGAATCAAAAAGAGAGAAAAAAGCCAAAAACTAAGATGAAGGAAAATAGTTATGAAAAGAATCAAAATGTACAAGAAAAGGCAATAAACATCAAAAAGAAAGGAGAGGGCAAGTGTGTAAGAAGGAACTGAGCTCAGGCTCTTGGCTAGCAGAACGAGAATCGGGGCAAGGCAAACAAGGAAGCTTCTTCAGCAAGTGCTTCGGTGCCATCTCTGAGCAACACGCTCTGTCACCAGCGCAGAGCAGGCGAGCAAGGCTGCCTCCAATCCCAAAGGGAAGCATTTCAGACCAAGGGAAAACTAGGCAGGTTTGCTTTGATCACTTGCATTGCAAGCAGGCGATAATGTAGAAATAGAATGGCCTAGTTTGTGGAGGTGGCTTTTCACACTTAACGGGGTCCCGTTCTTGAGGGTCCAGAGTCATACTGATGGCTGCATGCCTTTTAGGATTTGGGGCCACCCAGAGAGTGAGAGGAAATCCAAGATGAACATTTCTCATTGTGGCCTTTAATGAGAAGTTGGAAACTGATTTTTGGATCATTTGCTCTTAAACTGGAGGATGGCTAAACACGGATGCTGTGAGCCTTGCTGGCTGACAAAATCTAGTCGGGTGAACTTTAACTACCTATAAAAGTACGTGTCATATCACTATTTTTGTTAGCACGTTTTTCTATTCTTAAAACAAAGCAGTTTTCTTATTACCTTTGAAAGTCGTATTTATGCACAAGTCAGTTTGTCTCAGATCACTCAACATTATTTATTAACTATTTATAATCATAATTCTCCAAAACTATTTTTGTTCTTTTAAACATGTATTTTAAAACACATAAAAATGGAAAAAATACTCTTAAATAAAATCTACTTTATTACAGTCAATCGTTTTTTGAAAAAACTCCTTCTTGATATCTTCACAAGTTAAGAATCAGTACAGGGTAATTTCTTTTCACAGAGAAAAAAAATCTCCTTATATATAAAATACACTAGGAGGTAATCTCGTCATTTAAAAAAATACTATCATAAGCATCTTTTAAAATATAACCTTTTATTCTCCTTTCAATGAGAAAGCTTTGTGAAAATAACCTGAGAAAGAAAAATGTTTTTTCTGGTCAAGTAGAGATTTTTCAGACAGCTCCTCTACTGCCCTCTAAAGTTCAAGAACAATGCAACAGCTCTACTTTTCAGACTATTTGATTCAATAGAAATACTGAATTATCGAGATCCCATAGAGAATTGGGCTTATTAGTCTCTGGTCTCAATACAGAGAGGCCAGGAACATCTGCTTGAATGTCGGGTCTACCTGTGACATGACCCGATACAGAACAGTAAGTAAAAAGGTAAGTGCTGGTCTTATCCTCAGTGACAGTGCTGTGAAGTAGGTCCCTATTATTTATATTTTACTATGCAAACTAATCACATAAGTAGCCAGACTTTTGAGTTTTGCAAACAATCAATCCTTTTGGAATGTTCATAATTAGTGTTCCATGTTTTTATGTTACCTATGCCATAATTGCAACAAAAATATATTACAACAAAAACAATAGAAGATGGTATAGGTAATATTGGGAACTTCTGATAAGAAATAACACATAAAACTTGACTCAGAAAGTCAAATATGTTGCTTCCTGAGCTCATTTGAATAATGCAGCTTGGAAAGAGTGAGATCCAAGGGCTTGACATTTGGTCAGAATCTCAGAACCTAAGGACTGATAGTGTTGTTTCAGAGAAAGAAAGCAAGATCTGGGCAAAAAAGTAGTCCCGTGGAACCACTGATCAGAAGGCGAATGAGGGACAAATAGCTCCTGTCTGTTCTTTACATTGGCAATGGGGCAGGGAATAAAGGAAGAAGAGAGCAAAGGAAGAAGGGAAGAAAGGAGAGAGAAAAACAGGAGGCAGGAAAGAAAATGCAATATAGAATATTTATCGGGCCCCCACTTTGAACTAAGTACTTTCAGTTGTTCACAATAAATACAAAAGGTGTCATTATCTCTGTTTTACAGATGAGCACATTGAACTTCAGAAAAAGTAGATCATTGGGTCCAGTGATGCAGGTTGTATACAGGTGGAGCCAAGTGCAGAAAGGAAAGGCACATGCACCAGTGCACCAGACATTGCTTCTCTTGCATTTCTCAGTGCTTTGGCAAATAACTTCTGGGTCCCAGCTAGGGAGCTAGCAGGAGAGATGAAGAAGGTAGAGTGGCAAACAGTCATAGACCAAAAGGAGGGATTAAAGGTAATCACAATCTGAAAGAGTCTTTGGTGACACACTGAAAAGCCACAGGGAAGCAGTTAGTTACATGAGAATTATTGGCCAAATTCCAGATTCAAGGACCAGATGTTGCTGCTGCCCCTGCTGCTGCTGCTGATAATAACAATAAATTATTATTATATATAATTTATAAATTATATTATATATAATATATTAATAATATATTATATTATATTTATAAATTTTATTATTATTATTATAAGATGATCATCCCCTCTATAAGAAACCTGTAACCATTAGTACAGTATTTTTAACTAGCTGTGCATCAGCAGTTGATTTGGATGGGTTGAGCATCAATGCTTTAGGAACAGTGGTTCTCAAAATGTGGTTCCTGGACCAGAAGCATCAGCATCACTTGGGATTGTAATGAATGTAAATTCTCAGCATCTCCCCACACTCAGACCCACTAAATAAGACTATTTGGAGGTAGGACCCAGAAATCTGTTGTAACAAGTCTTGCAGGAGATTCAGATGCATGCTCAGGTTTGAGAACTATGTTTGGAAAAATTATTTAATTTGGTTAGTGCATGCTCTGGGAGACTTTTACTACCAGCTGAGTTTGAGAAGCCCTGTTTTTAGAAATTAATGAGAAATTTTGCCATAGACCCAATAAAAAATGTTCCCTTCCTCTGGAGAAAGATACAATAATTTAGATTTATTTCTCTCATTTTAGCCATGGATTCACTGAAATTAGGACAGTAGAGTACCAATTCCCAGAGTCTTAGTAGGTTTGACTTCCTAACTATGGGTGGTATAACAGAATTTGTAGTTAGATAAGTCAGGGAGTCAAGGAGAAATATTAAGCAAATAACTGGAATACTTATCTCTGCATTTCAGTTCTAGAAGTTGAGCATTTTATATGATATTTGTTCATGATTATATAAATGAAGCTGAATGAGTTTCCTCAAATTTGCATTTTGTGTTCAGAAAACAGGCTTTGCCAATATTTGTATGTTCTAGTTCCTATGGATTAAAAAATGGGGAAAGAGACAGTAAACACTCAGTCCACGTAATTTCCTTTTTCACAAGGGCTTTTCACTATTTAACTTTAACCCCACCTAATTTGGGGGGGACTTTTATTATTATTATTCCCATTTCACAAGTAAGGAGACTGAGGCTTCTCCAGTTATCTGCTCAGCTCTGGATGGAACTCAGAATTCCTTCTGGCCCTGGATTTTACACTCAAATGTGAGAAGCCTATGGTATCCCTTTGAGGGCAGAAAACACATCATGCTTGATTTTAAATCCCTAAAAATTTCTAGTAAAACATCTGGAAAGCCATTTAGTAGATCTTGACAAAAACACTTTAAATTTAATTTTATTGGTTGCATTTGCAGAAAGGAAGCAAGAAACACACCATTTGTGGATTGAAATGTTTTTGCATCTCTCTTTGAAGAGGGACCCTGAAGTTCACCAAAAAATCATGAACCTTCTTCCATAATGTACAGCTGTTGCTGATAGTGACTGCCCAGTCAATGACTTCACTTCCTAGGCATCTTTCCTAAGGCCATATGACTAGTTCTTGACAATGGAATGAGATTAGGAGTTATGTGTGTCATGACTCGGGTGAGGTGGATCAGAAGCAAGTGTATCTTTTTTACCTTCAATTTCCCCATTTACTGAATGCAGAGGATCCTGAGGTCCTAGGAGATGATGGAGCAGCAAAGTGGCTAGAACCCAGAATCCTGAACCACAAGGGAAAGCAAAGCTTCAAGACAGTGAACAGTTACATGAGTGAGAAAACCAATTTCACTGGGTTAATCGGCTGAAATGTAGGGTTTTGTATACTACTGCAGCCATTATTACAGTAATCAATGTATTTCATTTCCTCTCTTAGATGGTAATTTTTCATCTTGGATGATGATTTTTTGAGGGTAGTTTCCATGTTTAGGAAAGCATGGATTATATAGAGTTATAAGAGCTGAATTTTTGACTCTCAAATTTTGAGGAGCTTGGTGGGTTTTTTCTCCACTTTGCTTTTTTTCAAGGAGAATATTGATTACATTGGGTGTACTATTTGAAATACATTTCAGATTATTGGTAAAAAACCAGGCTATGTTGTCAGTTAGATCTAGATCCAATCCCAGGCTCTTCCATTACTAAAATGTGTGCACACACTCAAACTGCTGAGCTTTTCTTCTCCTCTGCAAAAGGAGTGTTAAAAATCCCCATACTCTAAGATTATTATGCAGATTAGAATTAATATTTGTAAGTTTCTAGTGCAATGCTTGGTTCATAGCTAGCATTAGCAGCTGGTGGTAGACTTTCAAAAGCATTTGCTGCTACTTCCCAGGGGAGGATTATATTCTACTGTCTCAGTGTCATTAGGTTTGGTCATGTGAATTGTTTTGGTCAATGAAGTGTAAGTAGAAAAGATTTGTCACTTGCAAATTGAAACCTAATCTCTTTTCTTTCTGACATGACGACTGGCAATATTTTAGCTAGAAATTGCTCCATTATTCTGGATCCTAAAATGAAATAGCTTCAAGTGAAACCACAGGTGCCCCATAATGGGGCAAATGGCAAACTTTTGTTGTTGTTAAGACATGGAGTTTGGGGGCCCATTTGTTCCTGTGGCACAATCCAGCTTTTCTGACCAATACATCAAATACATATTTTTCTCAGTCAGGGAATATGATAAAATCCTTCAAATTGTCTAACTCTCCACCAGGAACTGGGGTGTTTAGCCTTTTCTCTATGCTCCCCCTCCCCCCGCCTTTGCCTCCTGTGAATGACACCTAATAAAAACAGCATCGTCTCTGCTCTTGCTTCCTTTTCAGGAGAGACTGTAAAACTTACAGAGCATTAACTATTTTCTGATGGTAATTGAAAGGAATTTTTTTAAAAACTGTAAGTAAAGTTGGGATCTGATTTTCATGTCCTCTGAAAGTTCAGATTTAAGAAATAGAAATCAGGCTTTATATAAATTCAACTTACACCATTTTATTAGAGTATATAACTTCCATGAGCACAAAATGAAAGCTTAGGTAGGAGCTTTATACTTTAGAGTGAAGCAAAGTTAGTATCTGGAGGAGTCGTGTGGGGGCAACACAGATGACTCAGAATTCCTAGCAGGCCTGTGGAGTAACAGAATGTGATAGAGAATTGACAACTGTCTAGAATAATTCTAATTTTACCAGACAAACGGCAGAAGCCTGGGGTAAAAAACAGTGTCTTTAATTATCTTCTTTCATGAATTATGTCAATGGGAAATATTTGGCTGGATTTCTACTTCAGAGCAAGCAAGATAACAAAATCAGTGACACTGAGATTTTGTCAGTCAATTATTCTAACTTTCCATTATTATTAGTTTTTTTGGAAAGTGCCACAGTACACCTAGCAATTTGCTGCTCCAAAGTCCTAATAACCCAGAGTTTGCAGATGGATAAAGCAATGTTTTCATGCTGATTTTACTATAATCACAGCAAAACACAAAAGATAAATTCATTGATTTCCAAGTATGTGGGCAACGCATGCTTCAGGTTACGTTCCTACTTTGTTGGACGTGCTTTGCAAAACCAAAGAGCTACTTCTAAACTATAAGTTGTGGAAGTCTCCCTCCCCTCCCTGCCACAGTAGCTAAGATTCTTTTAAATGATCATAACTTTGTAATGATCATACCTTTATGCAGAGGCTGGCCTGGGTAAGGGTGAAGGAAGGGGCAGGACAGGGGGCGGGCAGAGCCTTTATGAAAATAGGAAACAAGCACTTTACAAAAATAATAAAAGCTCTGCCCTATATTGCCTTCCTTATGTTTTGTACAGTTTTCCTTGTCATACTCTGTCTCCTAATGTATTTTTATTAGAGGTTTAACATGCCAATCTATTCTCTCTAAAATATTGTTTAAAGGTACACATTGGAGAATGTAGATTTCCCTATTTTTATTTAAATGTGCTTTATCATTTCCTAAACGTTTACACATTAGCATTGCTCTTTATTCCCAAAGCAACATGGAGTTGAATTCAGATTGATGCTTCATCTCATCGTGCAGAAAGAACTGGGGCTTAGAAAAGACATGACGGAAGGGACAGTGGAGCTCAGGCCACCACACCCACATCCCATACCACATGGGAAATGCCATTCCCTGCCTATGAACTGATACCCAGAGCCTGACAACAACTTTAACCCTCTAGTAACTGATATTTCCTAAAAAAAGCAAGTTATCAGTTAAAACAGTGCCATTTAAATTAAACCATTATTTAACTAATATTCACGTAATCAAGAGACTCTTAAAGCACACATTTAACATTGATCGCCTTTGGCACATATTTCAAAGGTCTTTTTAGCATGACGAGGAACAAATTCTCAGTTGCAGGTCTTATAAAACTGTACTCTGGAATGTTTCTTAAAACGCAAATTCAGTTATATTGCAGCTGCATAGTAGAAAGCTTTGTGAAACTCTGACGTTCTGGCTAAAGAACTATTAATCTCCATTTGAATGGTGATTTCTGATTTTGACATGTAAAAATTATGTTCATCATATTTTTAACCATTCTAAAAGATAAAAAATCTAGGTGGTTTAGCCATGTTATTTAATTTTTAATTTTCACAAAACTCACTGTAAAATGCATAAGCCATTTTATTATAAAGAGCACCTTTCTCTTCAATGTCATGTTATTAAATTTTTTTTCCCACGGTACCTTCTCACAGGCTAGTTCTCTAAAGAAAAGCAAGCAAGCAAACAAACAAACAAACAACTCTCACTGGTTTTCATATGAGGACCCAGGGTTCTGTCTTCTAGATTAATGGAGTTTGATTCCAATCTGGCACTTTACAAATAAAGAGTCTTCAGCCCAGAATTAAAAGGAAGGTTTTACTTCTGGTGTTGTTATCTTCACTAGAGAGTCAACTGTAGTCTGTATTTTATAGAGGTAAAACTAGAAGAAAAGTAATATATAACTATACCTACAGCTATACCTATACCTCTATCTATATTTATTTAGAGTTTTTTATAACATTGCTAAAAAGAGAAATTATTACCTCTGCTATGAATTAAATTGTCTACGCCCCTCCCCCCAAATCATATGTTGAAGACCTAACCCCCAATATGACTGTATCTCGAGATAGGGCTTTGAAAATATAATTAAGTTTAAGTAAGATTATAAGGGTGGGGCCCTAATCCTATAGGACTGTGGTCTCATAAAAAGAGGAAACTCTCTCTCTCTCTGTCTCTCTTTTTCTCTCTCCCTTCCTTCCTCCCTCTCCACTCCCCACCATGCCAGTCAACAAACACCTTGATCTTGTACTTCCAGCCCTCTATAACTGTGAGAACATAAATTTCTCTTATTTGAGCCACCTAGCCTGTGGTATTTTCTATGGCAGCCCAAATAGACTAATACAATCCCTACTGTAAACATTAAGGCTCTGAAACTCAGACGAGCTTGTATAAGTCTGTATACTAGAACCTGGAAAACCTGAAGGTCAAACCTGAGTTGTCAACCTCTGACACTCTGATATTCATGGGTTTTCCATCAGACTCCAGCATCTTCCTTTGCTTCAAGAGTATTTCTTGAATACATTTTTAAAATCAATGTGTGTTTTTAAAAGCTCAGCGTACAGCTCTGATCCATGGTTGGGTTATAATGAATTAGAGTTTATTTTGACCATAATCCCAAAGCCAATTATTCTTCAGTATGTCTATTCAGGTATTTTTCTTTTACAAGTAACTGTCTTTACTAAACTTTATGCAGCTCCCCAGGGCAACACTGCATTGCCAAGCTATTTCTCAGGACTGTGCCTGACACCCCAAGCTTAGTGTCTGAAGCAAACTTAATGAGATCATTTTACAGTCTCTCTTCTCGGTCCTGATGAAAATATTAAATCCAGGGACCAAGACTGAATGCATTGAATACCATTGATTTTTCTTGCATTCTGAAGTTAAAAATAGCCACACTCTCAGTAGAACATTCCAGTCAACAATATATCAACTAATCCGTGTATTATGGGGGCCACAATTCCACAGCTTACTGATTAAGCATGTCATAAGGCCAACATTAAAAGCCTTGCAGTGGAAAAAGGTGAACATCTATATGGCTTTCCTTGACACTCCAAATCTGTTCATTTACAATGGAAATAAATGAGGTTGTGCTGTTTGAAAAATCATTGTGTTAGTTCTCATCAGGTTCTCTCAAGAATATGAGTAAATGGATGTTTTAATTAATTTCCTATGAGTGCACCATGTACAGAGGAGGAGTAATTCTCTGCACAAGCAAATCCCACTGGAGACTCGGTCTCCCAGCAACAAGCTGTTCTAAAGCATACCCAAGTTCTGTGGATTGAACATCACTGGAACTTAATCCCCACTGTGACAGTGTTAAGAGGATGGGAAATCCTATTGAAGTAATCAAAAAGTGGGGCCTTTAACAGGCGATTAGATTGTGAAGACCATGCCCTAGTGAATGGATTAATCCATTGATGGTTTAATCTGTGGTAATGGGTGTGGTTCTCATGGCTTTAAAAGAAGAGTAAGTGGGGAGTTAGCTCTCTCCTTTGCTCCTGCCATTTCTCCATGACACTCTTCATTGCTGTAAAGAGTAACCACTCACCAACAAAGTCCTAACCAGCTGTGTTCTTTGGACTTAACTGTAAGTAATAAATACGTTTCTGTACAAATTACCCAGTTTCAGGTATTTCTATTATAGGCAACAGAAATGGATTAATACACTAAGTGTCACAATAACAGTAGAATACTTTAGCCTAAGCAATACAAGCCTGGAGGTACTTTCCTGCATGATTTATTATAACCTTCGTTCACCTTTTATTTCCTTGTTTTTCCCTTTTTGAAATGTTATTAAACAAATCATTAACCAAATTCTGTCTTTAATGTCTCTAGCCTTTTAGTATCAACCTGTCAAATACATTCCTACCATTGAACAAATATCTCATTCTTATGTATTACAAAAACCTTTTTCCTTCTCATCTTTGTAAGAGGCATTTGAATTTCTGGTTTTCTGGTTAACTTTCCATTTTTGAAATGTTTCAGAATACCATTAAAAGACTTAGGGTCCTAGGTGTTTTTTATTATTTATTTATTTAATTGCTAATTAATTAATTAATTTAATCCTCTGTTATTTCTTAGCTGCTTCCTTCTTGAGGCTCCCGGATTGGTTCATGTTCCTTTTGTTTCATCACACCAACTAGAACTTAATTAACTACTTCCTGATTGATACAACATAATAAAATAGAGTGAAAAAGCTAGTTTCTGTAGTGCCTTAAAACAAAAATTTCCTTCATGTCTTCTATGGTTGTAGTACCACAGATTCTATATCATGTTAAAAAAAAAAAAAAAAAAACAATTATCTGGCAGGCAGTAAGATTCTCTTGAATAGGGGAAAACCTAACAGAGCAAAACAAAACAAAAATACATCAAAAGTTTAGCCATAAAAGGATGTTTTCCAACTTGTTGAAGAAGTGGGGAGAAAAAGATCAGGGGTCCCCCCCTAAATGGCTACCATTCTGATTCCAAATGCTACAGTTATTTTCACCCCCATGGGTGGTCCTTTCTCTTAAGACCTTGTTGCAGGTTGTGTACATTTCTCGTTCCCTCTCAGGATAGAAATGCCTAAAAGAAGGCAGGACAGAGAATGTAATCATAATAAGCAATATGGCTTTCAGTAGAGGTTTCTGAGCTTTCTAGCTTGATCGTACGGTTTGCAGGTTCAATCTGAATCCCTTATTCATTTCTGAAGCAGAGCTTTTTGTTACTTTGTTCAGCATTCTGGATGATGATGTCATACAGAGTAAGAGAA
The DNA here is from genome assembly GCF_027409185.1 of Cynocephalus volans. Lineage (NCBI taxonomy): Eukaryota > Metazoa > Chordata > Mammalia > Dermoptera > Cynocephalidae > Cynocephalus > Cynocephalus volans. The sequence goes on from NC_084468.1 coordinate 18,603,505, forward strand.
CAGGATTTCAGAGTTCGGTAACTTGGGCTTGAGTCCCAACATTTCTACTTATGTTGCTTAGTTTTCTAATTTTAAAGTGAAAGAAGGAGGGTCCATTTATTATTTCATTATTTTCACAAGTACATAATGGCTAAAACTACAACTTTTTTGGATGGAGATGATCATGGAGGCCTCTTATTTCTCTTGGAGGCTGTTTAGCTAGTCCTCTGAGCCTGTGTGTGAGCTTCTGTGATTCAAAGGCAACAGCTGTTTGGACCATTCTCACTGACTCCTTGTCCTTTAGATTATCTCATCCTGCTGCCACACTCTACCTCCCCCCAAAACAAAAACAAAAATGAAAGATGAGGAAAAATAGAAAATACCTAAAGATAAGGAACGTGTGATAGAACATAATACACAATGATGACAAACCAAAAACAATTTACTGAGCACTGGCCATGTGTTTAAAGCACTTCTGTGGAAGCAGAAGTGCTTTACATAGCTCCTATTCTCAAAAAGCAAGACTCACAGGAAACGAGTTATGCATGTTAAAGAAGATATATGATTGAGTATGGACAGTGTGGTCAAGGCTAGAAAGTTGTAGGTTTTAAGAGGAAAGGACCCCATGAAGGAAGGATGTCTTCAAGAGGGAAGACAGAGCTTGTACAGGTTTGCAAGTTTAAGGTTGGTCTTTAAAACACACACAGACACACACACACATACACTTGTGTACGAGAGTACTTCTAAAAGTTCATAAAAAGATTCATATTTTTTTCTATTGTTCCATGAACTTTTTAAAGTACCCTTGTATGTGTAATTTCAATAGCATCATCATACAAAATTAAAATCATAAAAAATAAAAAAGCACTAAATGGGGTGATGATTCACTCAGAGTAAAACATAGTTTCATATATGTTTGTAGGAAAAAGAAAACAGTAAAAATAAACTAAGTATTCAATGTAATAATGTAAAGAAAATATTTACAAAATAAAGAAAATAAGAAAATAAGAAATCATAATAAAATAGAAAATAAACTGAGAAATGTTGAGCAACTTAAAAAGCCAGTTATTTGAAATTATCAATAACAATAACATAAAAACCCAGATCAATAATATTAAGAACATTAGAAATAAGAATAATATTAGGAATTAGAATAGGAATGAGAAACCTATATACATAATACTAGGAATTTTTTCTTTGTACAGAATTTGGACACACACAAAAGAGATTTTATAATAATATACAAATTTTCAATGATTAAAGTTGAAAATGTAGATAAAATGAGTGATTTTATAGGAAAATTTAAATCAATAAAATTGACTAAGAAATTTAGAAAACCCACATAGGTTAAATCTACATAAGGTACTGTAATAGTAGTCATATATTCACATCCTATTGCATTCTAAAAACGTCATGTAAAGTGGTTTCATGTGGAAGTAAAATCAAATTTACAAAAATCAGATATTTCCTAAATTATTTAAACAAATAGAAAGTTATTTAACACATAGAAAAATGTACAAATTCCCAATTTACTTAATCCTAAAAACTAAGGCTAATTTTTATACCAAAAAAAAAAAAAACAGGAATAATTAAAACAAAAAACAATAAAAAAATTATAAACAGAAATCTTTGTCTATAGATTAAAAATCCTAGATAAGATGGAAAAAAATATAAGTAAGCTTATAAGAAATCTTCCTTAACTTGATAAAGAGTAATTAAAAGAACCTCATCAAAACACCATCCTTTATAATGATGGTTCACTAGAAGCAGTCAGTTCCACTACAGTGACTGGAATACTTGCTTGTATCAAGCAAAGCAAATGAAAAAATTAGAACTAAAGAGAAAGGGGAATAAGATGGTAAGACACAAAATCACGCAAAAGCTATACATTTGTAAGCCTCAGCAATAACCATCTGAGAAAATACAAAAAACATCCAGTTTTAAATAACAACAAAAATCTATAAAACATACAGGAATAAGCCAAATTAAAATAAAGACACATATGAGTATATAGAAAACTGTAAAACATAAATGGAGAACATAAAAGAAGACCTAAATAAGTGTAAAGACATAAATATTCCCAACTGGGTATATTTAATATCGGAGGGATATGTGTTACCTTTTTATCCAAGGAATTTATACGTTTCTTAAATCCCAAACAAAACCCCAAGGGATTTGTTCTATTGCACACAGCAAGCCATTTAAAAACAGGGCTGATAGAATAAAGGTAGAGAGAAAAGCAAGAGAAACTAAACACAATAATGAGAAGAGAGCTGTGTTACCAAACATCAAAGTAATATTTACGGTACTTGGGTACTGGTTTTTCCTGGCCCAACCTGGTACATACAGCAAGGTAAAAGTGACCTCTTTCTTCCCCAGTCTCTTATTGTTTCTACCACAATTTTCTACTGATGTAGAAAATTCAATCATAGACAAGCCTAGAGAATTCTGAACTAGAAAAACCGGAATTTGGAAAATCAAAATTACTGTAGGAAGTACAAATTACACAATAAATGGCACAAGAAAAAATGGCTATTCAAATGAAATTTTAAAAATTAGCTCCTGTAGTGAGGTTAAGGGATTTGGGAGACTGATCAAGGAGAAAGATATGACCACAAGGTGGTAGTAGCACATGCGAGCTGTACTTGGGCAGCACTTTTTGGCTTTGACAGGTGTGCAAGACGGGGGAAATCCCTCACAGCATGAGAACTTTCAGAGGCAATGGTGCAGGGGTCACTATCAAAAATGGACAGGAGGGTGGGGAACTCCTGGAGGAGAGGGAAATCCGGGACGGGGCTTACCTGAATAGACGTAGTTGGGAGTCTCTCTAGTCTACTGGTCAAAGAACTCTGAAGGGCAGTCATGAATTGCAATCTTTTACAGCCCTGGGTTCTATCTTATCTAGGTCTGGTAGATGTTGGCTTCAGTTTTGTGGGATATCAAAATAGGCAGGCTCTAAATGGCTAAAAATCTGTTTATTGTGACTATGTTTAAAACAATTAGCTTTTGAGCTAATGAGTCCCAGCCTACTGGGATGAAGTGAACGAGGTAGGACCAATATACAGGGGCCATCTTTGGCTCATTTATGTGACAGATCCTTACCTCACTTTATTTGCATTTATTTATGCATACGTCTCAGATGGATTAGAGCTAAATGTGAAAAAATGTTAGAAATATATGAAATAAATTTATATTAGGGTCAATAAAGCCTAAACCTAAAAGTCATATATTAAGAAAAAAAGATTGAATCTGACTATACAAAATGTTTTAAGTTTGCTATGGTAATTCATAATAAGAACTGTTTTTTACATGGTATTTATAATAATGCTTATGTATATTGACATGTAATTCTCACTCTAACTTATGTACTAGGTACTGTTATTCCTTTTCACAATTACATAACTAATTCCATGACCCACCCACACTAAAGTGATAAGCAGGCCTGCTATATGGAGTTGTGTAGGTTATACACTACACAGCTTGACTTGGGGAGGGGGTTCACAATCTTATAGACTTTGATGTGAGTTGCACCCTGTAGGGTAGTATTGCACATCAGCTGTACAACTGAACTCAGCAGCTTTCTAGAGTTCCTAAACTCATTCAGGTCTTCACCACCTCCATACCTAATACACTGCAGCCCCTGCAGAAAAGCCCTAACCATCTACCTCATGAATATGTGCTTCGCATTCAAGACTCAATCCAAAGACCACTTTCTCTAAAAAGTCTTACCTGGCACACACAACAAGGTAAAAGTGACCTCTTTCTTCTCCAGTCTCTTTTTATTTTCTACCACTAACTACGTTCACCACAACTTTAACACTTCATCTTGCTTATTTATTTACTCAGCTGTCTCCTTCACCAGATTACAGGCTGCCTGAGGGCAGGAACTGTTTTTATTCATCTTTGCATAAATGGCATAGGTCTCACACATAGTATTAATAAATATTTGTTGAAAAAATAACAAGGTCCAGAGAGATATTCTACTGGATGGCAATCTGCAAGATACTGATTTTCTTCGCTCACACTTGGTGATATTATAAAACACTGACTTGAGGGCATAAAAGAATAGAATGCATTCACAGTTGTCTCATCACACATTAATTAGGAAGGAGGCAGTTTTCAGCTATAAAATCTTTACAGTTCGCACAACACCATCAGCTCATACTATTAACCATTATAGATAAATACTGCAGCATTAAGTTCTGCGGCAGTGCTAATAAAAGCATTGGAGAGTAATATAATTATCTCACTGTGGTTTTTTAAATTATTAAATGCAATGCTCCATTTAAAGCCATTCAATTACTCCTCACTGCCTGATGTCCAAAATTCTTAACATGGCCTAGAATGTTCTTTATAACCTGGCTTGTGTCTGTCTCTCCAAACTGATCTCCCGCCAGCTCCTTCTACTCCCCACTCCCATCCGTGCCATACCACATGTGTCCTAAGTTCAGACAACACTCTGTAACTTGAAGTTACAACTTCCAATGGCCCTAATCCAATCTCAATTCTTTAAATCATCTCTTAACTTCATGCTTTGGCATATCCCATCACCTCAACTTCGAATATCCTTCTTTCTTTTGCAGGACTTCAAGCTGTTGCTTACAATTCAATTCTCAGCTTACAAACCCCATCATGCCCTCTGTGAACCCTCCTCCCACAGCTCCAGCAGAGTCATGGGCTTCTTGCCAGCAACTTTTATGGTCCTCGGTGCACAACTTGTATCCATGACTTTAACATAATATCTGTACTTGTTTGTCACATTTCCCATCTATCTTTCACCTCTCTGAAAAAAAAGATTGAGTTTTACTTATTCCTGGAACCCTAATTTCCAAGATAAGTAGGGACAGAAGTCATGGAATATACACTTAACCAGTGAGGGATGACAGAGCAAAGTCTGGTTCAGTCCCGTCTCCAATCACTGGTTCTGTGAAAAGTTCCTCTTGGGAAAAATTCGCTGCTGCCTTCCACAGTGGGGCTAGGCCTGGGACTGGGGTTTCACCCTCTGATATTTTTCCAGCTGCTATAGGAAGGAAGTTCATGAGAATTCTAGGAAGATCAACTCTTATTTTCTCCATGGCTATTCCTCACAGAGCCGACCAACTCAGGGCAGCTTTCTGGAATCAGAGCAGCAGAAATAAACTACATCATTAACTGCTGTTTTATTTGCTCTGATGCTTTTTGATCATTACAAAGACTCTACTGGATGGTACTGCAGTGTGATGACAAGATCGATATATGTATCCCTCTTTTTCCCCCCCAGTAAATTATTCATTTCTTATCACAGTGCTGAGGGTGGGAGCTGCAGGCTATATAGAATCTCAGAAGTATGCTTTGGGTGTGGATTAGGACACAGACTTAATCATTCCACAACTCAAAAGCAGCTTCCAAGATAAAGCTGAACTTATAAATATGCGAAATACTCTGAACATAGGAGATAAGAAATAAGTAATGTATTTTAGGTGGTTTCAGTGTTTTATCTCTCTATCCCCCACGATCAAAGGAAATAGAAGGATTCATCTGAAGAACCATCAGTGGAACTGTGAGTTTTGCTTATTATCGGATTGTATGCAATTCTAACTCTACCTAATTTATTGGCTGAATACTAAAAAATATGAAGAGGAAATAGAAAAGGCCTTTTTTTCTTTCCTAAAATCTTTGCTTTGCTTTGGACAATACTTCTCAACTGTGTCAGCCAAACTCTCATTCTAAATATTCTCCCCAAACATTATTTTCCTTACTTTGTATCATTTCCTATCAACTATATAATTTTTTTAAGTTTTTTTAAAAAAAATTTTAGGACAGCTTTATATTCATACAACAATTGAAAGAATAGTACAGAGAGTTCCCATATATGCCATAAACAGTTCCCTCTATTATAACTATGGCCCATTTTTTACAAAACTGCTACATATTTATTAAATAAAGTCAATACATTATTCAGATTTCTTTACTTTTTCTAAAAAGCCCTTTTCTGTCCCCGGATCTCAACCAGGATACCACATTTACATTTAGTTATCATGTCTTCTTAGGCTTCTCTTGGCTGTGACAGTTTCCAAGACTTTCTTTGTTTTTGATACCTTGTACGTTTTGAGGAGGAGTATTGGTTAGGTATTTTGCACAATGTCACTTAGTTGGGGTTTGTCATATATTTTTCTCATATTAGACTAGAGCTGTATGATTGAAGAGGAAGACTGCAGAGGTAAGTGCCATTTCATCACATCATATGAAGGGCACATACTGTCAGCATGACTTGTCACTGTAGATGTTGACTTTGATCACCTGTCTGAGGTAGTGTTTGTCAGGTTTCTCCACTGCAATGTTACTCTCCCCCACCCCCTTCCACACTGTACTCTTTGGAAGGAAATCATTATGTACAGCATGCACTTATGGATTGAAGAGTTATGCTCCATCTCTGTGAGGACAGAAAATTTACAAAATCAGAAAATCTAGAGAAATTATTTGGAATTTTACTGCAGAGATTTGTCTATTGTTCCCAATTAATCTATTTATTCAATAATTTATTTATTTCATACAATACCACATAATTTATTCTTTTGCTCAAATCATTCCAGGTTTGACCATTGGGAGCTCATTCATTTGGCTCTTGTGTCCCTTTGATATCATAATAAGTTTTTGTAAATTTTTTTTTGTTTGCTCTTGTTTTTGTTATTTTTGGCATTTTCTTACTTTCTGGAACTACAAAATGATCCAGGTTCATCTTGTATGTGTTCTGCCCCAGTCCTAGAATCAACCTTTCTCCAAAGAGCACTGGTTCTTTTTATTGAAAAATGTTATTAGAAACCAAAATCAGTACACTAAATGTGTTCATTGTTACTGGAGTGTACTTGCTTCTAGTCCCTTTTAGCTGACAAAGCAAGAAACTATATGTCTGCATGCTAACACATTCACACACGCACACATATGCATACACATTCACTCATATCTATGGATATTGCTACATGTAACTATCTGTATCTATATTAAGGTAAATGTGAGTTCATTGATATGTCTGACTCTAATCCATTAGCATCATTCTATCCTCTTCCCTTTGCTAATCTATAACTTCCCACTACAATGGTGAGAAACATGGCTCCCCATCCACCATCCATTTATTTGTCTGACAATATACATGCATAGCAACATCAGAATGACTAACAGTATCCCCATAAGCGACAACGCACTTATTTTTCGAATTACTCTTCTCAAACTATTTTCCAAAGTTTTATTTCCAAGTTTGGATTTTCTTGAACCTGGAAGAAATGTTGTGCAAAAAAGAGGAGAGAGAATGTCAAGACAAGTTAAATGAAGAAAAACCAAACGATATGGATATGGCAAAGACTGTACATTAAGGCAGGTGTAGATTCAGGAAACCTGATAAAGAACATGGAAGAAGGTACTTGAATTAAGATTATTTTGATAAAGTAAATATAAATAAAACCAATATATCACAGTCACATGGGGAGCAGGAATTAAGATATATACAAAAAGCATGAATGTTGCTAGAGGGCAAATAAATTTATACCAGGAGAACAGATTTACAAAAGCAGAGAAAAATAAAATTCCTCATGATCAGTTGAATAGGAAGGGGCCAGGCAATCTATTGAATGTAAAAAAGGGGCCAAAGGGTTAGGATCTTTGAATCCAAATGTCTGTGGCAAGGAAAAATTTGATGATATCTGGATACAGGATATTGTCAGTACTTTACCTCCATGTAAAGGGATTTCACATGAGTTCTGTAAAGAAAGGTCTACGTATGGATGAATTAAAGCTTATAAAAAAAGAAATTAGGAACATTTGGCTAAAATTAAGCATTAAAGAAAGTCTTTCAGCACCCAGCACAAAGCTGTCTGCCCCAAGAATCCTTCTCAAATAGTCTTCCAGATAGGGACTGGCATCTATATCTCACAATAGAGTGCTTATATTATAGTTTTCATCAAATGTTGTAATTATTTGCTTCTATATTTGGGAGCTAGAGAGTGAGGTCTACAGGCTCAAGGATCATGACTTAGTTCCTTCTGATCACCAGTGCCTAGCACTGTGTTTGGCAATGAGCAGTAACTCAGTACACGTTTACTGAATAACTAGAACAAAGGAAAAGAGAGAATCCCAGACACTGAGTGCTTATGAATAAAGAGTTAAAAAAAATACTTCCTTCAACACTAAATCTAAAATAAAAATTTAAATCAATGCCCTTCCAGTTGATTAAGAAGCTGAGCCCATGGCATGTTGATTTTTCCAATGACTTTTTTTTAAGCCCTTATTGCTGAAATCATAGATAATTCAGTGATCTTTCTACAATGACTAAAACCTATGATGAAAATGAATTACATGAGGGCATTTCATTAATTCTATTATTCTGAGTCCCATTAATGAATAGCTTGCCAGAATCTCCGAACTTTATTTTTCAGGGTGGTATAGCTAAGGAATTATACTATTAAGCATTTCAATTTTACTCTAATTTCTGCATGATGCATAGGGAATACATTAAACTGCATTATTCTTTTCAGTAGACAATTCCATCTTTGGAAATTGCTTTGGTGTTGCAAAGGACTGGAGGGTAGATATTCTGAGTTTGTCCTCTAATTAAAAGATGTCACTAGTTAGTTTTCCATACACTCAGAACACAAAATTTTCTTTATCACTGAGAATATTTATTTCAAAACTGTTCATAGGATGATCTGAACCGTATAAACTCTGAGATTTTGACACATCCTTTAAGACTGGGATAAAGAAAAAATAAGATATCTCAAAGTTCTTTGATTTGGAGAAAAAGTGAACTTTGATAACTTTAGTGAGACTTTCAATTTTTTTGGCTGATTGCAGCTTATTTTCAAATAGTTAATTAGCTTTTGCATAATCCTATAGAACATTTTTGAGGTTGTAGAGTATGTGGAAAACGTTCTTAATTTTATATAGATAAACAATGTCCTTAAAAGGGAACTTGTGAAGTATATCCATTCTCATAAACTTACAGGTTGATAATATTGGGAAATTCATTCCCTGGGCTTCTGACAGCTCATCTGTAAAAATGGGCTAGAATTAACTTGATTACATCATTTATCTGAAATAATATAGATCTGAATAGCAGTTGGGATCTCTTCTAGCACTTTAATTTGATAGGGAGAAATCAGCTAATGCAACAGATTTATTTATTTTCATGAAGCACAGAAATCTTTGTTGCTTACCTTCTCCCTATCCCACTCCAACCTCACCCCCAAAACGCCCATGCATAAAGACTTTTCTCTCTTAACACGGGACTTAAAAATACTTTCAATGCAGTAAGACTGAAAGGAAAACAAAAACAAAACAAAACAATTACAAATGTAGTCTTGAAACCATTAGAAACGTGAATCAGCCAGTATTCATGTTATACTCATATATCTCATTTAGGAAACTGGATTTCTAACAATTAAATCGAATTCACTTGAAAAATCATTCTGAGAAACCATAAATTGTGCAGAAGTTCACATTTTCCATTTAATATCTGAAAAGCTCTTTGTAATACAATGTTTTTACTTAACCAAACACATTTTTTTCTAGCCTAGACCAAAAATAAATGCTCAGTTTATAGCTTGCTGCATACAGAGTAAACTGGTATTTATCATGAGCTTCCCATATCCTACATGCTTTAAATATACATTTAGGATGAAAGAGAAGTAGAGTGAGTGTGTGACAGTGTGGTCTGAGTGGGTGGCAAGGTTGCTCAATGTGGATTTATGAGAAAAGGCCCCTCTGAGGAGGTAACCACTGAGTTGAGACCTAAGGTTCTACAGGAAGATTATTCAAAGGAAAAAGGACAGCAGGTGCAAAGGCTTGAAAATGGAGAAGAAAACCTCCCTACCACTCTCCAATTTAATGTAAAGAGAGACATAAAATAAAAAGCACAATTATAGGAAGGAAAATCTGAATACAGGTAGGATATGACAGGTGCAGCAGAGATGGTCTAACTGTTGATCAAGCTCATCTGTTCTTCCTCCCGGGAACAGGTCAAGACAACACGTTGAAGGCACCTTGTGCATAAATGATGACCACTGGACTCTGCTGGAAGTGATGGAAGCTATGTCTGGACCATAAAGACTTCCCAGCATGCTCCTTCATGCTATTGCATGATGCAACTTTGGCAGCAACTTTGGCAGCAACTTTGGAAGCCATTGCTGAAGATTGCAGAGCCATAAGATAAAAAGAAACTGGGTCCCTGAAGTGCCATTTGAAATAGAGCACTATGCTTATCAGAAACACCCACCGGGAGGCCTGGAAATAAACTTCTGTTCTGACAAGCCAGCTACATTTTAGAGTTTTCTTATTATATCAATGTTGGCCTTACCTAACATGCTAAGATTCATTTTGCTATAGGTTTGGGTGCTGTTCTAACCAACATATACAGAGTTAAACTACCAACAACTTAAAAATTAGAAACCTAGAGAAGAATATTAATTGCAAAGCAATATCTTATTCAATGAAAAGAGTAAAGTGATATACTTTGGGAGAATCACAGAATCACAGACTCACTAGATAAAAGTTCATGTTTTCCAACCCTATGGTACACAATCTCAGAAGCAGCCACTTTACCTCTAAGGATTCTATTGTATTCATGACAACTAATTGTAATTTTGAACATGACTGTCTTGATAGAAAGCTTGTTTTATGGTGTAAATCCAATTATAATTTTTATCTTATATGGATGGCCATATTAAACAAAAAGGACTGAACTGCAAATATCAGTAAATAAAATATATCTGTTGATATGTCATTTTATTAACTCCTTTCTCAGGGATTTCCTTGAACTGGTATGCAAATATCATTATTGGTGATACATTACTGCCAAGGTTTCTTTTTTTCTGTTAATTAACAGAATTAAGTGAATACATATATAACTAGTGGGCTGAATGGTCTTAACTTTTTGAGGTAGAGCAGGAAATAAACTTATTTTTCTTTAACTGCTGCTTTTTAAATGTTTTGTACAATATCTCTTCCTCATCTCTGGATAATCTCTTGTGACAATCTCAAACTATAGAACCAATAATGTTTTAAGTAAGAGTCCTTATACTTTAAGTTTCAATTTCCTGTATAAAGCGGTTCAATACAGTGTAATATACATTTCCTTTGCCAATGCAAACTTCATCCCTGCAGCCCCCAGGCCTTATTCCAGTCTTACGGAGCTACACTGGAGTGGGGCAAATCACTCTCTTTAATGCTCTTTCCTTTTACCTTTTCATCCTATTCACTTTGCTGCTTCAGATTTCTCCAAAGTCTGGGCAAGAGAGGGGCTGATGACAAAATAAATAGGCAACAAGTGTTTTAGTTATATGGCACTGCTTATATAACTGCTTTCTCTTGGCTATACATTTCCCCTTTGGGTCAGGAATCCAAATGCTGGCTGTCCATTGGGATCTGAATGCAGTCCTCACTGGGTCACCTGCAGGGCACTCTTCTCTGACATGGGTGGAACACCAGCTGACTTCTAGTCACAGCTCTTGTACCTCTTGTCCATTCAAGTCACCCAACAGCCTCTAAACATTGGGGTCTCTTTGCCTGGTGGACAGTCCTCTTAGTTGAGGTCCTCCTGGATGGGCTGGACTATCTTCTAAAGTATCTACTAGACCAATGAAAAATTAGTACATCCTTGCCACACCAAATGCAGGAACACCAGCTACTACATTCCCTCTCTGACCTGCTCTCCCATGACAAGAAGCTCTAGACAGCAACCTTCCTTAAGAATTCTCCAGGGAGAATGCAGGACCAGTCTATGCTTAGTTGGATACATTCCACAAATTCTTATGGATATTTTTAAGATTCTACTAAAAACTATATCCTTATAGTCTATTCTAGTACACCACCTTAGACCTTGAATTTCTGCTACTCAGAAAGTTTCTGGTAGGACAACAATAGTGCTGTCTGTCCATCTAGCAAATGACTTGGTATCATTGAGATGATCTCTTGAAAACCTCATTTTTCACTTTCATGGACAACACCCTTCCCATTTACAGAGCATACGAGAAAAGCCAAGAGTCAGCCTCAGTAAACCTATGACATCAATCTTTCCATCCCTCAAAGACTTTTGGCTTCTGTTTAATAGGGTGGATGACAGTTCAAAAGATCACTTATGTGGCCTCTTAGCAAGTTCTAGAGGGATTTTGTCAGCTCCAGGGCTGCTCTTTGGAGCTCTAATGTAAAGATAACAGAAAAAGTTTTATTTTCCACCCTATTAAATATTTAAAGAGAAAATTTATTACATGTACTGTATAAAGAATTTTACAACCATCATCTCCTTTAATTCTCATAAAAATTTTATGAATTTTTTTCTGATTACTTTCCAATTTCAGATATAATGAGATAGCAACTCAGCATATTGGCCAAAGTCATCAAACAAGTTGTAAGTGAACGTGCTGGGACCCTGACCCAGAGCTGGGCAATGCTATTCTTTCAACTGGTCCAATGTTATAAGATCCATGAGCAGACAAATAAGAGACAAAATTGCCTTTAATTAACATGAGTGTGAGCCTTAGGAAGCCAGAAAAATTAACTTAAAACCTATTATAAGGGATTGATTTTAAAAATTAATTATCTTCTAAACACCAATGACAACCACGTGGAAAATACAATGGGGAAAAAAGATCTAATACAAAACTGCACCACCGCCAATATTAACAACAAATTTAAAACAACAAATTAAAAACAAATATTTAAAATATTTAGAAATAGCCTTAACTAGAAATCTGAAAATCTTATATAAAAAACCCTGTAAAAGTTGAGTAAGACACCGAAAATGAATAAAGGGGCATGCTATATAATTATTTGGGAAATGTGAATATGGCAAAGTTAACAAATCTTTCCAAATTAATTTATGGGCTTAACAGAATACAAAATTAAAATATCTCAAGGGAATATGATTTTGAATCTTGCACAATAACACTCTGGAAGAACAGGTGAGCAGGTAGGTAAAATAAAATAAAAAAGATAACAAAAGAAAGACATGGAAAGAAGATACTATTAGAGCAAGTTATAAATGTTCAAAAGATTAAAAAACAGAGTGTGTGTGTGCTGGTTATGGATGGATTGACTCTGAGCCCCATATCTATCTTTCTTTGTTGCTCTGTGAAAATGGAGCTGGTCCCTTTAAATAGAGTTCAACAAAGCTTTGTCAGTAAGGGGTGCTGGATATGCATGACAGGAGGAAATGTTTTCCTTCCTGGTTCTAGTGTGTGTGCTTGACAGGATTTCTCTATCATTGCACTCCTGTAGTGCAGAGTGGCCAGCAGCTCCCTGAGCACCTGTCCTGGGCAGCTTGGTAGTCCAGTGCCTCTGGTGAGATACCTCCTCAGGAAATGCTTGCCCTAGAATCATTACCATGTCTTCACCAACAAGGTCTGGATCTCAACACATGGAGTAGGGAGTATATTAGTCCATTTCCTTTCACTGGTAACAGAATATCTAAATTTATAAGAACATGAATTTATTTCTTACAGTTTGAGAGGCTGGGAAGTTCAACATCCTGGGGGCACATCTGGTGAGGACCTTCTTCTTGGTGGGGGCTCCCTACAGAGTCCCATGGCAAGTAATATATCACATGGTGAGAATGGCAAAAGTGCTTTCACGTGATCTCCTTATAAAGCCATCAGTCTATACCAAAGATAAATCATTAAACCATTCACCCATTGCTCAATTCATGGATTAACTCATTCATCAGGGCACAGTCTGCAGGATCCAATTACCTCTTAAAGGCCCTACCTTTCGAATACAGTAATCCAATTTCCCACCCTCTTAACACTGTTACCATGGTAATCAAGTTTCTAACGCTTCAGCTTTTGGAGGACACATTCAACTCATGGGGGGATCAATTAACAGGGGTCCCAAAGCAACTGGGGTTTTTGTGGAAGGAAAGAGGGGCAATAGTTTAAAAGCAACAATGAAGGTAAAGGGAGACACTCACCCCACCTACTGGTTCTGCAGTATGATTTATGGAGAGAGGTGAAGAACAACACCATTCAACAAGACTGAAGGGGAAGCTGGAAGGAACATTAAAGCTATGGACTTGAGGGATTCTGCCAAGGAGGAACCCTAAGATCCTGTGAACACAGTGGAAGGCTTTGGAGGTTGGCGGAGGGCAGGAGATTGGATCAAATTAGAATGCGGAAAAAACTTTGGGATAAAACTCCATATGATGATGTCTGATGGGGAGCTTTAGGGTTTTGTGGTGAGTAGTACGAGTGGTGACATTGTTAAACCCTTCTCTTTGTCTTCTGGTACAGACTGGGTCCCTACACAATACAGAACTCAACTTATCCTTTGCACTCTCTCCCTGTAAAGAAACCTTATTCTCTGCTTGTTCTGATTTGATCACACTAGAGGTTGCTTACACAAGTTGACTTAATTTATTTCCCATTTTTTCCATAAGAGAAAGTGCGAGCTACACTGAGTTAGAAGAAAGATATTTGACACACTAGCTGGGGGAAGGCTAGTGAACAGACACAATTTGGTGACATGTAAATTAAAAAGCCCCTTGATGGACAGTATTATTATTATTATTATTATTGTTATTATTATTATTACTATTTCTTAGTCTCTTGTTACAGCAATTTAAAGGCACAGCCTGTTGACACCAAATCCATTTTAGTGTAATGACTTGCGATTTAGCTTGCCAGAAATAACTGTGCAGATGAGAGACCACAGAGATGGGCTAGTAAAGTGAATCACACACTCATTTTCACAATGAAGCACAAAGCATATTAAATTACAAGCACAGTGACTCTGATTCACAAGCACACAGACACGAAAACCTAGCTGGCAAACTCATAGGCAGGACAAGGGCTAATGAATTTTCTCTTTTGCTTATGCAATAAAATCACAGTCCTCAATGGCGACTGGCTTCCTTAAAACAAAATATTTATTAAAATCTCTTCCACATTTGCCATTTAAAAATCTTGAAAAGTACTACATATGAATTGATAACAATTCAAACTTAATGGAACAACGTGATAGCATAAATAATAGACTTTAAGATCAAACATTGTTGGTGAAAAAAAAAACTGAAAGAAAATACTTTATCTTTTCTCCCCACAGAACTCATTTAAGATTATATCTTTGGCAAATATGTCAAACTTAAGTTTAAATAAAGTGGGAAATAATTTGCATATTGTGTAAGAAATCTTATGTTTTTGAGTATATAAAGGGATTCTACAAGTATGCAGACAGTATGATGGAGCTCATATTTCATTTTCAGAAAGCTTGTTAAAATCAACAATTATACAGTCACTTTGAAATAAAACATTATAATGTATAGGCACTTTGATTTCCGAGTTAACAAATGTAACCATTATTTCAAAAGCTGATTTATCTTCAAAGTAATATCTTAAGCTGTTTCTTGATGTTTTATTACCATCTCTCTCTCTCTCTCTCTCACTTTCTCTATCTAAAACACACACATACATGCACACACACAAGAAGATGAATATTCACAAAGCAGGTTTTATCCTCAACATTATGGAAAATGAGGTATGCAGGAACACAGACTAAAAATCTGCAAATGGAACTTCTTAAAATGTATTTGAGATAATCATGAATTCAACTTCATGTACAAAGTCAATAATATCAGGATTCCTTTCAATAATATCATGAACTCCAACAAGTAAGAAGCAAACCAAAAGGGCTCAAACAACTGCAATAGCAGGTAAAGCCAACTAAACATTATTAAAGCCTTTAATCTCCATAATACCCGTGTTTCTAAAAAGCTTGTCTTTGTGCTCGTCTTGGAAATGCTTGCTTCTATGAAACCATAAAGAAACTACTGAGACAATTTCACTTAACTTTTAACTTTCATTACCTTAAAATACGGTGTGGGTAGGAGAGAGAACTGGTTTGAGAAACAAGTGGCCTGGATTATAGTGTCTGAACTGTACCACTCATTAGTTTATGTGACCTTCAGCAACTTCATAAAAACTCTGAGCCTTAGTTACTTTTTCTATAAAATGTTAAAAATTATTTCTGCCCCAGAAGGATTGAATTAGACAAAATATATGAAATGCGATTCAAACATGACTTTTTGGTTACTAAAGAGTGCATGCTAATATAAGGTCATTGTCTTATTAAAGATTTGCAAGTTTAAAACAATAGAAAATCTTGCATTGAGATATAGAAAATAAATCTAAGAAATAAAGAAAATAGTTTTTTTTTTAAATTTCAAACTCAACAGTTGAATTACTATAATAAATCCTCTGTAAATGCCTGTAAGTCTTCCTTCATCTGAACACACACACACACACACACACACACACACACACACACACACACACACACACACACACACACAGCCATTGCCCTAACTTGAGCAATTCATGGGTTAAGGAACCTGCAAACAAATAACTTTTTATAACTTTGCACATGTCTGAACCAAGTTACAGAAATCACATTTGGAAAGAGACACAATACTATAACCTTACCTTTAATCTGCCTTCTTGGTTTTATTTGAATGAAAACAGTCACAACAGCATCCACCATCTTCTCATTCATCTCTAAGATGACTCAAAATCTCCTACGAACCTGATATATTAAATGTTTCTCAATTTCTCATACAGAAAAAAGGGGGAAAAAAAACAATCGGGCAAAATGAACAAAAGGTTTTGCCCCTCTCACAGGTTTTCAGCAGTCCTTCAGTCCTGGATGGCAATGGTCTTCAACTCTGCTGCAATTACATGCTGTACTCTTCGAATTTCACATTTAGGAAATGCAGAAATGAGCTTTATGGGAGAGGCAGTCTGCGTACAATACCCTGTAGACCTGTCTATAGTCTATGAACATCAAGATTAAATAAGCTTAAATACATCTATCAGCCCTGCCCAAGTATTTGCAGTATACCGTCTTACTTACATATTTGGTTCAAATTTTCTCTTACTAAAAATAACTCTCTGTCTCTAACTGTCTCTGTTTCTGTCTCTCTGTCTCTGTCTCTCTGTCTCACTGTGTGTGTGTCACATTGTCTCTCTAGATGCATAGGTACATACATAGATACATAGATACATAGATACATAGACAAATGAGAGAGAATTTTATATTACACGCACACACAGGCACACACACACTATAGCCTAAGGCAGATGGCTTGCTAAAGAATATAACCCTATAATTATGATATCTACCCTATTCCCTCGGTGTTCCCAAACTAAGCTTTGAAATTATGAAAGCAGTATAGATGAGACATTTGCTTTATGAAAATTATAACATCTTAATAGCCCAAATCCCTTTACTATGAAAATGAAGTTGAAAACAGGGCACATTCAGCCCTATTTCAAGATTTGATACATGCTCAAAATAGAAATAGGAAAATGGAAATTAATATTTGCTCCTAATTAACAGCCTGGTCTAAAATGAGAAAATTGGCATGGGGGAAGTCCTCTTTCTATGAAAGAATTACTAACCAGACAGAATAGGTTAGATCTCAACTAAATGAATTGAAACTGCAGTTACCGTAAAAGAGAAATTGTCACACAATACTTAGCTACTGTCAATCTTTTCCCATAAGAATATACAAATGCCAGGATCTCAGTTTTCGAGTGGGCAGAGATTTTTTTTTTTTCATAATTTAAAACTTATTTTACTCAGATCTTCAGATTTAACCAAGCTTTCTTCGTAAACGTTCCCTGAACTCACAATACTCTTTCCTTCTGTGAAACTTTGATTAAGTTCTCTTTTATTTAAATGTTGTTACTCTTTTTGCTAGTCTTCTCTCTTTTTGAAATAAATTATGAAATCAGAAATGTGAATTTTACCTTAATAAGAGAATCATTTTTCTTATTAAAAAAAACTTGAAAGTTGGAATAATTTAGACTAAAAGGTACAAATTTGATCACATTTCACCACACCATGCAGGATCACTAACACTTAGCTTGCCCTATGGGGTTCTTAGGGTCTCCATGTAAAATCCCATAATTCCTATTTCATTCTAATTTTTTGTAAGAAATTTATACCCATAGTTTGTGGAATCTATGTTTACCAGTTCTTTTCGGTAAATATCTTCTTTTTATTATTGAAAGTGATTTTACCTTTACTTCTACCAGTTGTCTCAATAAGGCAGGCATGAAATTAATGTGGTCTGGAGAACTTGGACTTACGTAATATGATAAAATTCCAGCCTGCTGTCTTAACCTGGGTTGAATTTAACATTTAAAAATGTATACTTCTCTATTTTGTTTCTTCAAATAATATTATATTTGATGGAAAAAAATTAAGGCAAAATGAAGACTGAGCTGTTAATTTTATACCTGTTATCTTAAGAAGAGACTTGCTATGCATTTTCTTGCTTTAAACACTCTCTTCTAGCCAAATTCTCTTAAACTTACCTTTCTAGGTACACAGAGCAGTCATATCAATTAAGTCTTGGAGGGTGGGGGAAGGTGCAGAGAGGCATTAAAAACAAACAAACAAACAAGCTTCTTAAACAACCTGTATGTAGTTCCTAGAGGTAAATATGCAAACAAAACTGTAATCATACATGTCAATCATCTTAATAAATTATGAATTATTTAAAAGCAATTATTCTTGTAATAAGAAACTGTACACTGAAAATATCAGGCATTCAGAATGGATCCATCTACTTATTGGTCAAACTGAAAAATTAGATGAACTGCTGACTTCAAATCATGTTTCAAAAAAAAAAATTTTTTTTTCTTTCCAGAATAGGTAGTAAGTGGATGGAATTTTTCCATGGAAAGCCTTTTTTTTTTAGTTTTGTAGCAAGAAAGTGACTTAGGGAAGAATTTGCCAGAATGGTCACACAACAAGTCAGCAGAGCAATGGTTCAGCATTAATTTCCAAGAATGCTGAGGCAAGGTAAATCAGACTGAATGAACAGCATTAGTTGACCTATGCTTCAAATTTCATGACAGCAGTATCTTAAGTGTTGGTGTTTGCTAAGAAAGAAACTACATTAGAAATAGCTCTCAGCTTTTGATTTCTGTAAAAGTAATGATTTATCCGCACAGAACATTCATGGATATTCTATTATATAGACTATTCTAAAACACAATCTGATCCTGAGCTTATCAAATTTTACAGCACATTAAAATCATCATCTAGGAAGTTTGTTAAAAATGCTGATTCGCATATCCCAACCCCATGACTCCTATTCCCTAAACCTATAGGGCTCAAAGATCTGTATTTTAAACATTACCTGGGTGATTTCAATCCACCCACCATCACATATTGTACACGTTTTTACCTAGCCTGGGCCGAGAACGCTGTGATGACAGACAGGTAGAACTGAAGATAGTCTCTGTGTTGCTTATCTAGGTTAGGGCCTTTCTTTAGGGAGGCTAATTTACCTATTACCCAGTTTAAGGAAAAGTTTATGCTGCATCTTTCTAGTTCCTCAAGTTGAAAATAAAATGATATTGGAGGTCTCACACAGGGTATTGTTAGGTGATATTTTAGACACAAACTGAGGTCCTTTTAAAAAGTTACAAACAAGACCAAAGTGTGATTATTTTTCAGTTAGTCTGGAAAAACAAACAAACAAACAAAAAAAAAAAAACATATATATGCATTTGCCCATTTTACCAAATTTGCTGTTCATTTTAGTTAAAATCAATGGACCAGTTTGTCACAATCTCAAAAATCCTCATAGAAAATCTACCACCCTTGGAGTGAGGTAGCCAGTAAAACTTTCTTTAATAGTCACTATAGTAACAACTAATAAAAAGAGCATCCAAAGTTTCTACTTTAAAAATAATTGTGCTCTAGACCTTTAAATGACCTGATTGATTTAGCTCCAAGGTGTTGATAATCATGAAGCCTAATCTACAGGGCTCCGGGCAGTTCTCAAAGTCTGTCACAATTCATTTAATCTCCACGAGGCTCACAGACTATTCTAAAGTTTGAGAGACATGTTCTTGAACTAGTTCTGTGAACTGTAATTTCATAGATTTTTTTCCCCATAGGATTTATCTCATCAAATAAAATTGCAATATTACAGAAAAAAAAAATGGATCAAACCAGATTCAGAACTTATTATTACATGTACACAATAATTTTCTCCTACACTGATAGGTTCTCAAGATGGCAAATTTCTGAGTTCATTCTGGGGGTATGACTGTCCGATTAGACTAACCACCTTACATCTCCCATAACTTTAAACTCAAGCAATATGGTACTGTTTCTAGTTTTCTGCGTGTGTCATACTATTTCATAACTACCTAAATTTTGCCAAACTGTCCCCTTTGCGTGGGACCCCTAGAATCCCTCTCTTTTCTGCCTGATAATCCTATTTTCCTCCAAAAGTTCTCCTTAAATGTCCTCTCCTCTGAGCACCTTCCTTCTCTGCACTTGATCTATATTATTTGTTTATGGATCCGATTCTCCTCCAACTCTGAGCACCCAAAAGACAAATCCTGTGCCTTATCCGGGTATCCTCACTGTGTTTCTCAATTGATAGATGCTAAAAACAGATATGGCTAACCTGAAACATAGTACTTAAAAATGACCAAATAAAATCCATTTGAATTATATTAATAAGAATTCAATAATTAAAAATTTAGCAACAAGGTGTGACTATTGTGTGGACATGCTTAAAGTAGGTTCCTTATGGCTTGTGTGGTTTTTATTTTTCACCCACTTTTTCTCTTCAGGAGGAAATGTGGACTCCAGAGCCAGACTTGTTTAAATCTTGACTCAGCCTCTTCATAGCCATGTGACCTTGGACAAGGCATTCAGCTCTCTGGGCCTCACTCTGTTTTATGTGAAATGATTATATCAACAGCATTTGCCTCATAGGATTTTCATAGGTATTAAGAGAGTAAATGCATGCAGAGTTCTTAAAACAATGCCTGGCACCTAGAGAACTCTCAATACAGGCACTTTAACAGTTAATAAATCTACTAACATTATTAATTACCTATGTATGGTCAGAAATACACATACAAAGAAAATGTGGATAGATTTATTCCTGTTGTCTCTACTCATGATCCAACAAGTTTTTTTGAATAAATTCAGATGGTTTCCATTAACTTCTTTACACCCACACTTTTACCAGAGGAACTACCTAGGTAAAACTACATAATTATTTAATTAGCACTGTCCCATAGAAATATAATGCGAGCTACATACATAATTTTAAATTTTCTAATAGCCACATTAAAAATTTTTAAAAATCAGGTAAAATAAATTTTAATCATATATTTTCTTTAACTAAACATATTCAAATATCATCATCTCAAACTGCAATCAATATAAAAACTATTGTGATCTAGTGTGCATTTACATTTACAGCAAATCTCAATTAGGATGTGCCATATTTCAAGCTCACACTGGGTGCAAATGGTCAGTGGCCTATGTGTTGGACAATGTCTTCACAAGGCTATGACATCTCAACTCAATAACATGCAATGTTTAGATTTGTCACTGGGTGGTGCTGGAGCCAAATACTGCTCCTTAAATGGAGTAAAATTTCTTAAAACAGTGAAGTTGTATCTTACAGTACAATGTGCCTTTGGCTATGTTGATTCTAAATTCTACAAAGACACAGTAAAAATTATCATCCTATTATAATAAACCAGAAACACTAAAAAGCAAGCAAGTCCCAGTTCTTCCCTAACAGATATTCTGAAGTTTGCCAGGACAATTCGACGCGCAAGTCCATGAGGTTTTAAAATCTCTGAAAAACTACTTTATATAATGTGCTTAATTTCACCAGATCAGTTGCATCTAATGAACTCTTTTTTTATTCCCTAAAAGTTTAGTGTCTAAATCACTTTTTTAGAACTATAGTTTCATTAGCCAAATTTCTCTTTTCAGTTATAATCTTGAATGACATTTAACACAGCATCTGAGCACTATGACATCTCTTCTGAAGGTTAGAATAGATGACATTTATTTTGACTGAGAAAAAACTTAGATTAGAAATAATAAGATATTTTCACTTGAAGATGCAGCACTTAAAAGATACACGTATTAGTTTCTCATGAATTACAAAATAAATCATTCTCAAGGGAACCATTGTTTAAAGCTAATTTCTAACTTCATTCCTTTAACCAATTCAGAATTCTCTCATTCTTCATCTACTCTGCTGTTTTTTGCTTCTCAGCCCAAAACACATGCACAAATAACTTAAGGTTCCAGGCTCATCAGAAACACCATCATACTTAACTGTGTTACAGAGATCATACACCCTTAATCAGGAATGGGCCCTTTTCCACCAGTTCTGAGGATTGCATTGTTGTACAGGCTGCTAGCTGCCTACCTAGTAATTCTTCCCATATTCCTTGTTTTTTTTTTTTTTTTTTTTTTTTTTTTTTTTTTGTCTTTGTGTGACCAGTAAGGGGATCGCAACCCTTGTGAGCACACCGGCCATCCCTATATAGGATCCGAACCCGCAGCGGGAGCGCCGCAGCACTCCCAGCCCTGCACTCTCCCCAGTGCGCCACGGGGTCGGCCCCCATATTCCTTGTTAAATAGAATTCAGATTTTGCTTAGAATAGCCACACAACTGATTAAATATTCATCTTCCCAATGTTGGTTGAAGCTAGGAGTAGCCATATGACATACTGTAAGCTTTAGGATATGAAAGAAAGTTTGCCAGGGAATTTTGAGGAAGTGTTTGCTCTCTTTGTAAGGGACAGAGAGGGCTGGAACCAGTCTTCTCCACTTCCCCTGCCATGACCATGGATAATGGAGCTGATGCCGATGTCTGCTGCCATGAGGTAAGGAGCATGGGAATGAAAACTATGGTCAGTGGAGCAGACAGATCCCGGGTCTCTAGCAGCATTGCTGTGCGCTGATCCAACACTAGAAAATCACCTTCCTCCAAACATTTTACATAAACACATTAACTCATTAATTTATGCCACTCTTAGTTGAGCTAAAGACATTCCTAATAAATATACCTTCCTGCTTCTCACCCCCAACCCCCTTTCCTTCTCCCCACTCAGTATGTACCTGTGTGTCCTCTTCTCAGAGCTAATCTCACACTTATTTCCCCCTCATAGGTCAGAATTCATGGAGGAGAGCTAGAAAAGTTCATCCCAGCTAATAAGCATATTTCATGTTGTTGTAATATCATAAATATGACTCGAATTAATTTAAAGGTGAAACTTCTATGAAGACTAGGAAGGAATAGAAATAGAGAGTGATGTTTAACAGCATTTAAGTAGCTCTTTACATTTTACAAAGACCTTGGCAAACACTCTCATTCGTGTGGAACAGCTTGCAGAGTAGGTATGATTAATATGCCCCATGTATACAAGTGTGGAAATTGAGCCTTAGGAAGACTAAGTTACTCCCCAAGGTCACACACCCATTATGATATAAACTTACTCCTGGAGACTTGGTATGACACTACCATAACTTTCTAATATCATAATTTCTACTTAATCCCATTGCCAGGTGGGATGATAATCAATATTAACATTTATCATTCAGGTACTCCATGCTAAAGGTATCTGCTGGATAAAGAGTGTTGTATTCATGACTTAATTTAAACCTCACAGCAATCCTATGGCCTGGTACCATGATTATCCCCATTATAGATGAGGAAAGCAAGTCACTGTCCGGGGACAATCTACCACCCTCACCCTCTCATCAAACTGTTTCTGCCATAGCACCTTCTTGGCACATCTGCTCCTAGGATGCTGGACATTTGTCTTTAAGCCAAATCCAGACTTTTAAACTAGACTTTCCCTACCTTCTGCTTCTTGTTTGTCTGTTTCCATTGCCACTGGACTGTAAATCTCACCTGTATTTAAGAATGGCAACCATCTTTCTCACATCATGAAAAGATTCAGCATTAAACGATTTGTTGTTATTTTCCCATTGGTGTTAGTAAATTTTGGCACTTCAAAGAACTCCTTGGATTCCTGACTTTTAAATTGGCTTACAGATTTCTTTTACCTCCAAGAAGGAGGCTTAATTTAAAATGTACTTGATAAAAAAGTATGCATTTCAAAGGTAAGCAAATATATTTTCATGTGGTTTAAAACAAGGCCTTTGTACTTAACCTACTGATACCACCAATATCAAATTACTCTTAAAAATAAATTCATACATATTTAGATAATAGGTGTTTCCATTTGGATGTTGATATTTAAATGGAACAGCATGGGTTTGATTTTATCCAAATCCTGCCATTTACTAGTTATGACCGTGAAAAGTTGCTTCTACTCTCTAAGCCTCAGTTTCCTCATCCGTAATGTGGAGCTAATGTGTTGACCTCCCACTTTTATTTAGAGTTTTGAATAAACTAACGGATGCAAATTGTCTGGCATATGTCTGTACATAGTGTGCATTCAACAAATATAATTCACACTCTTCCCTCCTTAAATCTCCTAAACTAACGTGGTTGTTTTAATCTTGTTTCCCAGGTTTGTCAAGCTTTGAACAGATAAAGGTATTTCTAGGCCCCTGATACTAGGAAACAGAATATTAAAGAAACAATAAATAAAAGTCATTTTTAGGATATAGTGATCACTTTTATGACCTGAAGAAATAGTAGAGGCTGCAGATTATAATGCCATTTTGTATGCTCTTTGAAGCAAGATTTTATTTATTTGCATTCAATTTTTATGCTCTGATGTTTGCCCTCATTCTTGGACGTTACTACTAGGAATGCTTAAAAATAGATAAGTACCAATATTTTATTATATATACATTTATACACATATATGTTCATATATAATGCAATATGTATTATATATTATATGTGTAGGTTTAGTATATGTTTAGATACAAAATACCATTGTGTTTTACAATTGCCTACAGTATTTAGTACAGTAACATGCTGTACAGGTTTGCAGCCTAGAAGTCTAGGTGTGTAGTAGCCTATACTATCCAGGTTTGTGTAAATACACTTCTACGATGTTCGTACAATGACAAAATTACCTAACAACGCACTTCTCAGAACATATCCCTGTTGTTAGGCAACATATAACTGCATTTTGAAACAACATTGATTAAATTATAGAGAAAGGATCTGTTTGCTAATAATGTCTCGTAATTTCTATAAATTTCAATTACTTTCAACCAAAGATGTCAAGCAATCACTCTCATTGCAAGGATAACAGAAGCTCATGGCATCTGCACAGGAGCCAACGCACTTACTGGAGGATGAGATTTCAGACTCTCAAAAAAGAAGTGTCAGAATTTACTTTTCTGCAAATAATTGCAACTGTGGTTTTGGAATCTGCCCCTTACAGTCCCATGAAATCTTGTGCATAACTCTCTCAAGTCTGCTTTATATTCTAGTGTTCATTGTTTATATCTTTCTTTATCACTAGAAAGTGTCCCTATTGAAACTCAGAGACAATGCTTAATTTGGTTTTGTGTTAGTAATATATAGCATAATGCCTGACACAGGTTAGTAGCTACTTAATAAATTACAGTGGAAGGAGGAAAAGAAAAAAAGGAAGGATGGAGGGAAGGATAAAAACAAGGAAGGGAAGGTGAGAAGGAGGGAGAAAAGAAAGGAAGGAAGGAAGGAAGGAAGGAAGGAAGGAAGGAAGGAAGGAAGGAAGGAAGGAAGGAAGGAAGGAAGGAAGGAAGGAAGGCAGTCTCCTTTGTACAAATAGAAATGAAAGCTCCTATTTATTACACTACACCAGGCTGCCTCTCTTAAATGACCACATTTTGAATTGAACTCATTACCTAAGTAATCTATAAATTAATCCTATTAATAATAGTACCATTGCTCCTTAAACTGCAATGACTTCACTTATCATCAACCTTTGTCTGGAAGTGTTTTATTTTGAGATAGGAGGTGCTGAGTTTCCATGGGTTCAGTTTTCAGGATGCACCTCTGAGTTTCAAATCACTCTCCAAAGTCTCAGGCCTCTCCTTGAGGTCCTCCCCTACAGGAGAGTAACTGTTGCTTATTGCACCTTTTTCATACCAACACAAGGAGATTGAGACTACAACAGGGAGACTCACGCAAATCCAGAGGCTGAGAATGCTCAGTAAACTGGAGTTTATGAGGTGATAAAAAGCACTGAATATTGTTGAATGTGTTCAGTGCATGCTATAGAATCTGACCAATAACCATGCCCTAAAGAGAGACCAATTTAGCATATGCAAACCTGTTACATAACCCGATACATAACTGGAACCACCCCTTAGTTGAATATTCATTACATAGCATGAATATGTATTAGATAAATTGTAAAAGTAGAATCCTGGCAGAAGACAGGATTGCCTACTTCTGGGGCCAATGTGCACTTCCCCAGCGAGGTGTGCATGCTTTACTTTAGTGCTAAACTTACTTCTAATGGGTAGCTGCTCACTCTCTTGAGCCAGCCTACACTTTGTACTAAACTCAAGTGTGTATTTCTTACTTTTGTATTAAACTTGGTGCAGGCCCTGCTCAGTCTCTGGAGCTAGGCCACACTTTCTCTGGAAAGTCTGAGTTCCTTACTTTGCTACATTAAACCTGCTTTCACTTCTACTGTGCCTCTGCTCTTGAATTCTTCCCTGTAGTGGAGCCAAGAACCTGCTAGAGGACAGGGTGGGTTGAGTCCGGCTATCAGGCCTCCCCAGACCCTGACCTCCAGTATCAATTTCAATGTTAGTTGTTTTGCTAATTGAGTTTGAGACATTGTAAATGACAACTGCTCCTTGGTAAGAAGATGACAAAAATATCTAAGATGCTAATTTTTATTTTCTTTCCCCACAGTGTGGCAGCAGAGACTTAAAAAGTTGGAAGAGCCACCCGTGGAGGGAAATTCATTTAAAGAATCTGATTTAGAGAGACCCAGGCCCAGGGCACAGAGATGCTCTCGACAGGGTTACACATGAGGATCAAAAGGCAATAGATTTATCTGTGCTAAAAACTCTCTGATAAAAGGAAATATTGGTTAATGAGCTTATGTTTGCTGTAAGTTCCCTCTCAGCTTTTAATATGCAAAACCTGTTATAAATGTTAATATTTTTCTTGGGATGAATAAAGGTAAGTATAATAGACTGATTTATGTGATATAAATCTATGGATGAATGTCCAGTTAATTGTAACAAACCTTTATTGTTTTGTTTTTTTTTTTTTTTTTTGACTGGTAAGGGGATCGCAACCCTCGGCACGGTGTAGTCTGCACCACGCTCAGCCAGTGAGCGCACTGGCCATCCCCATATTCTCCTGAGTGAGCCACAGGGCTGGCCCTGTAACAAACCTTTATTAATCAATGAAAACAATCTCTCTTTCTGGTAGGTCTGTGAAATGAAAATAGAAGCATCCTATATGATTGTTACAAAAAGTGGATGACATAATGCATGAGGAAGTGCATGCAGCACGTGGGGAGTGAGCATTAGATTAAAGCTATTACATTATCACCACTTCTCCCCCTGCTACCATCATCATTCCACCTCACTACTGTGATACTGTTCTGTTCCAGGCAGAGAAACACAAGTCATTAGAAAAACTCAAATGACTAAGAGGACAGCCCGACTGTAAAGAGTTTATTCTCTGGCAGTAGAGATAAACATGTAATTAAATAACCACAGTAGTAGTGACAAATCCATCTAGCTCCACAAGCAGTTTGGACACTGAGGACTGAAACTACTTACCTCCCATCCCCAGCATACTGTCTACAGTAGCAGGACTTTACTGCTCTGTTCTCTTCATTGGCCTTTACCTTTACTGTTGCAGGAGACTCTTGTCTAAGGAAATAACTTGATGGTTCATTAAAGACACTTCCTGAAAGTTCTGTCAACTCTTCACTAGGAAGCATCAACAAACTCATCTTTGCTTTATCAACAGCTTGTGTTGGTGATATCTGGGGAACTTGCTTGGGACAGATAAGTACTACAACACAGCATATATAAAATGATGGCAGGAAATAATTTTCTATGGAATGTCCTTATTTTCCCATATAGAGAGGTATTTTTATATTTTGTGTCTTCCTCATTAGAATAGATATCTCCTACTCAAAATCACCACTTTGGGTTGAATGTCCCCCCAAAACTTAGTCCCTACTGTGACAGTGTAAAGAGGGTGGGAAGTCCTATTGTGGTAATTGATAGGTAGGGCCTCGAAAAGGTGATAAGATTGTAGGACCAGGCCATAGTAAATGCATTAATAATGGTGGTCAGGGGTGTGGTTCTGAGAGCTTTCAAAGAAGAGCACGTGAGAAGTTCTCTCTTGTGTTCTGCTGTTTTCTGCCATGTGAGCCCCCTGCATTTCTGTAAAGCCACCACCAAAGAGAACCCTCACTAGAGGTGCTCCTGGACTATGGACTTCCCAGTCTCTGAAACTATAAGCAATAAATTTTGTTTTCTTAAAAATCACCCAGTTCCAATTATTGTATTATAAACAACAGAAATGGACTAATACAACCACATTGAAGACATTAGTATGAATATAATTCTGTAGTCTACTTTGTTATTTCAAAGTAATCAACCACATACTAATTAAATAAATTGTTGTATAAATATACTTAGTAGTTGATAGTTATTTCTTTAAAGAGCTATTTATTTTAAAAAGAGACATTCAAGCACTTAGAGATTTAAGATGAGAAAATCAGATCCAGAGATTTTCTGTGCTATATCGAATGCCATATAGCTACTAGGAGAAAGATCAGGGATACACTTCTTTTTTGTAAAAAGTAATGTAGTATAATGCATTTTTTCTCAAATTTAAGTAATGTACAGACCCATTTTAAGAAAAAAAAATCACGGGGCCCATATAATACACTTATGAGTCCTTTATCACTGGTATAATGAAAAACATGGGTTTGAATCCTAGGTCTTTCTCTTACTATCTGAAGAATTTTGTTCAATTTATTAAACAATCTTGAGCATATTTCTTTATTTGCCAATACTATTTTTCCAATGATTTTGATGTCAGAGGTAGGGTATGGGGGTCCTAATAGTCGGCATTGACCTGCTCTATCCTCTTACCAGGTTCCTGATTCTGCTGCATGAAAGAATTCAAGGGCAGAGTCACAAGGGAAAGTGAGAACAAGTTTAATGTAACAGATAGGAAATAAAGGTTCCACAGAGAGGGCAGCATAGCTCCAGAGACTGAGCAGGGCCCACACCAAGTTTAACACACAAGCAAGAAATACATAAAATTCAGTACAGAATGCAGGCTGGCTCAAGAGAGCAAGAAGCCACTTGCTGAAAGCAGGTTCAATACAAAGTAGAGTATACACACCTCAGCCATCCAAGTACAGGTTGCCTCCAGGAAAGTGAGCAACAACCCACCTTCTGCTGGGATTTGGCTTTTACAGTTTCTCTAAGGAATATTCAGTTAAGGGGGGGTGGGGGGTTTCAATTATGTAGCATTTAGTCTTGCGCATGCTCAGTTAGTCTCTTCCTGGACCATGTTCATTGATCATACCCTATTGCACGCACCAGACATATTCAAGAATGTTCTGTGTTCTCTAGCACCTCTAGTAGGATGCCCTTCAACCACCAGGGTTACATAACTTGTCTCTACTGAGCATGCCCAGCCATTGGATTTGCATAAGCCAGCCCCTTGTGGTCTCATTTTCCCTGAGTTGGTGCTGAAATAGGTCGAACTAGCAATAGTACTTTTCCTCTAGGGGAAAGCTAAAAGGGGGTGGGGGGGCTAAAACCTTGGGGACTGGCTTGTAACCCAGAGTTGTGTCCTGTAACCCAAGCCCAGGGAAACTCAGCATGTCCTATATCAATTTGCTGTGAGAGTTGTATAGTAAAACATAAGCAAATCACTTAGCCTTTACATGGCATGTACTAAATGTTCAATACATATTTCATCATCTTCATCATAATCACTCTCTGTTAACTACACTTTCAACTTTGCTACTTTATAGTTTTTAGTTAGGTATCATTTATAGAACTGCAAAAAGAATAAAAAGAACCCATATCTTTTTCCTATTTCCAGGTCTTTCAGAAAGAGTGGCAGAGTGGACTAAAGGACTCTATCTGTAAGATCTACAGGTGGGAGAAAGGTTTAGGAGAGATTGGTTTACTAATAAGTTTAATAGAGGTGTAAGAATGGCACCTCATAAACAAGAAAACAGCATAAAATTGTAAACAGATCTGAATCTGGTTTTCCTTCATGAAATAGATGTAGGTCCTTTCAATAAAACTATAAATTACAGTGGATGATAAAGACCTTGAGAACAGTGAGGATACTAGTCTTAGGTTGTCATTCATTATTTCTAACGTGGGACTGTCATACCTTTTAAGAAACTAGAAAAATATTAACTGCAAGATGCACCCTGACCCTTTGGAGACAATGCAGTTTCACTGATATAATCTCAGAAACAAACTATTTGGGTCATTTGTTTGTTCTGATATTGTTTCTAAGAGGTATTTATGCCTTCAAAAATGACAGGAACGTGATGTCTTCCATTATATTTCCCAAGGTAAAAACATTTCCAGTTCAGCAGAGAAAAGCATGTTGTTACTACCTCAAGGCAATTGGATCGCTACAAGTGTAATGTTTTTCTACACAGTACATAGAGGAAAGGGGCAGATATTTTAGAAAAGACATCAGCAGATTATTGACATCCACACAATAAAATATAATCACTTCAAGCAGAGTATATGTTTCCACAGAGAACACACAGCCTAAGAAGACAATCCTAATGGGAAAAATAGTAACTAAATGATTATGGCTCTTATTTCCTCAAAAGCATTAAAATTACATTTATGGATAAGCAAACCCAATCAGCACAGGGTCACTGGAGGGTTACAGAAGGGACAACACACAAAGAAAGAGAAAAAGAAATATCAGAATAAAGGGAAGAATAGATATAGGAAGAGACCATTAAATTACAGCTGGAAAAAAGAAGTGACTATCTCTTTATCACAACCTTTTCATTTATTTATTCTCAACTATCCACCCTTATCTCCCACAGGAAGAAGGGTGGTAAAAAATTGGCTGACCGCACTCCTTCCCACGGGCAGCACCACTGTCTAAGACTGACTATCCATCCTTTGGGGGGAGATGTGTGCCTAAAAGAAAACCTTTTACTAATTTTTCACTCCTTTACTAATTCATTCATTCACTCATTCATTCATTCTCACCTCTATTGTATACATGACCTATGAGATCTGTTTGATTTAGCCACTATCCATTTTCCAGTATTACCTAGCACAATTTGTTCTTTACATTCCAGCTACCCTGAATTTCTTTTAGTGGCTTGAATATTTCCCTCCTTTTGTCTAAAAACTATTGCTGCATTCTTTGCCAAGCTAGTTTCCACTTGTCCTTCAGGTCCATGCTTAAACATCACTTTCCTAGAGAAAATGTCAGTAAGCCCCCGACTAAGTTTGGTCTCAGTGATGGGTAGAACTGGAAGAACTCTCCACTTCTCTAGTATCATACCATCATACTCATAGCTCATGTAATGGGTCTCTCCCTCAATGGTCTATGTCTGTCCTCTTCACCAGTGTGTTATCATCTTCTTGCAGAATAATTGCAGAAAGTAGTTGCTCAATTCATGATTGCTGAGTGAGAGAAATCAAAAAACTGATGAATAAATTTTAAAAATCTAGCAAAAAAACCTACAATGAGCTCTAACCTTGAGCAAAGTGCTGTGTTAAGTAAGGAACCAGGTGAGGGAGGGATACAGAAACCTTCCTAAATTTCTTCAGAAAAATTAGCCATTTGTCTCTTTTGTTGCCCTAAACAATGATAAGTGTATCTCGTACGTGATGTTGAGAGGGTCTCTTCTTGTAGCCCAAAGCTGAGTTAAAGTGGTAAGTCACTGAACTCTAACAAGTCACCAAACTCTAATGAGTCACCTCTAATTGAGGTCAGACACCATCACGCGTGCATCGCAAAAGGACAGATTAAGTCCCATTAGCAGCAATCCCTCTTTCCCTTTTACCTACTGAAAATTGATGAGAGGACTTGTGGAGAAAGACAGGGGGGACAAGGGTGGTAGAAGTTCTGCCCTCTTCTCATTTATGCCCCCAAACTAAATTGGTTGATGATATCCATGAGTCATTAGTCAATATCTGGGGCACCTAGAGGAAGGAAAGGCTTGCATCTATTTCTTCTTCTGTAGGCTGCTTTGCTGAACAACACTCAGGTCCAACTTAATACAGCCAGAAAATCTACGCAGAGCCCTGTAAAGCTGTCTGGGAAAACCTGAAGTCTAGGAACATGCATGATAGAGACTGATTCCTGGTTGTATTCTGGAGAATACAGAAGACTGGAGAATTGGCACAGCAGCCTGTGTGTGCAGAGAATGTGGTATAGTGTGCCTGGGAAAAATGCGTGCAGCTTATCGGACACTCAGAAGATGTCAGAGAAGATCTCCATGCCTCTTTGTGAAGGACAATGGAGATTCTGGGGCTGCCTGAACAGCTGAAAAGACCAACATTAATAAAGGGGCTGAAGATCCTCAATGAAGGCAGGACTACAGTGAAGTGGAATAGCAACTCCCAGGAAAAGCATGAGCACGTGTGCAAAACCCCCTGTAAATAACCAGAGCCTTTCCCTTTAACCATCTCCTTGGGGTGATGTTATATTTAAATCATAAGTACTCACACTTGGGAAGGAATCATCTATTTTTCTTCCTCCTCTCTCTGTTCCACATACCAGAGGAGGTAGATCATAAGTGAAAGGGGAATGGGGTTTTGAACCCAAAATGTGATTGGGAGTTTGAGTACTAACTTAATATTTAAAATTGATCAGAAAGTTCTAGAATATTCCCAAAATATTGGTGGGGGGAGAAGGGTGGGGCAGCGGGGGTGGGGAAGGAGACATAATAAAAACGGAGGCAGTTATTCAAAGAAATAAAACCATTTTGTGCTTATTCTCCAATGAATTGAGATTTTTCAATAAACCAGTTATGTTTCTATTTATTGCTGATTTTTATCTTGCCTAGTATGAGTTGTTACATAACCACCCTCCTTTAGGGGTCAAAGATTTTGTCTTACTAATTTCTGTAAAGGAAATCCTGTTGCTGACATACTGATTGATATTTAGCAAGTACTCAAAGGACACTATGCATGTAAATTAAAATCTCCCTTACTTTACAGAAGGTTGAGGAAGCACCCAATGATGGTAATGCAATGCCACCTCTATTGTACCTTCACTTTACACTTAACCTCTCCGCATGCACCGTCTTCTGTGAGGCTTGGCAGAAGACTCAAACTAAGAGACTTCTAATAACAACTACAACCACTTATTGTGGGGGCTTCTACGTGCATATGTTATCCTATTTATTCCACACCAAATCCTATAGCTGGACATTATTATTCCCATTTCATACATAGAACAAGTAAAGCTTTGAGAAGTTAGGAGCCTGCCTCAAGGTCATGAAGCTAGTAAGGTATGAACATGGGATTTCTCACCCTAGGTCTTTTTTATTCCAAATCTGTACCTAGTCCATTCTCCCATATGTTTCACGCAGTGCTTAATCCTTGATTTTTGAATAAGATCAAATATAGCACACCCGCTGCCTCCACCAAACATTCATTGACCATCCATGGGACCAATCAAGTGCCCTGGGCAAGTTCATAGTTAAGTGTGAGCACTTATGACGCAAATCCAACATTACTCTCAGGAGTTAAAGGAAAATGCTATCTCCCCTTTATGCTATCTTTTTCTCAGCAGTCAGCTCTAATTCATCTACGATGAACCTTTGCATTTTCTTTACAGTAGGAGGATACCCTATCCCTCCCTCATCATCCAGGAAATACATATAGGCTGAACAGCAACCCTCTGGTGGGACACACAGCGAGGGGCTGGGGGCAGTGGGTGAGGGTGAGCAGAGGGGCAGAGAGGAGAGAAATCAGTTATTAAACCCTGAGGCTCTTGTTTCCATTGAGCTCTTATCCGCTCCACTCAGCAAAGCCTGAGAATATAGAAAGGAACTGAGAAGTTAAGCCCTCGCTAGGGAGGGTAGAGAGTATCACTGTATTGCAGGGCAGGAAGTGTAGTGGCCTTTAGTCTGAATCAGGAATGGGGCACTATTAGGCTTGTATCTGAAATTACACTACAGGATTCCCTCTAAGTTGTCCCTGTGGTCTGAGCAGACCAGCCAATTCTAAATGTAGACCACGTAGGATGTGACCTAATTGCCAAGGTATATTTGGGGACACTAAAACAGATACTTAACAACTCCCTGATTTGCCTGTAGGCCAAGAAGAGAGAATTTGAACCCCGACCCAAATCATGTTTAGATTTAATAGCAGCTAAGAGTTACTGTGTTTCTCTTATGGACCATGCCATATTCTAAGCACTTTAGTTAATTCATTTAATTCTCACAAGCCTATGAAGAAGTACCATTACTATATCCATTTAACCCACTGAGCAAACCGAAAAACAAGGAGCTTGAGTAACTTGCCCAAGATCATCATTACGGGCTGAATGTTTGTTTATGTGTCCACCAAATTCACATGCTGAAATCTTAGCCTTCAGTGTGCTGATACTAGGAGGTGAGGCCTTTGGGAGGTGATTAGGTCATGAGAGTGAAGCCCTCATGAATGGGATTAGTGCCCTAAAGACCCCAGAGAACTCTATGGCTCTTTCAGCTATGTGAGGATACCTCAAGAAGTCAGTAGTCTACAGCCCAGAAGAGAGCCCTCACCAGATCCCCTACCATGCTGGCAGCCTGATCCAAGACTTTCAGCCTCCAGAACTGTAAGAAATAAATGTCTTCTAAACCACCCGGTCTATGGTATTTTTTTTTACAGCAACCCAAACTACCAAAGACAACCTTACAACTAGGAATTAGTGCAACTGAGATTTGAACACAGGCACCTGGAGCTCCCACTCCTAACTACTATATTATAATACAGAGAAAATGTCTCTGCTTTCACAGGCCCTACTTAAAATTTATAGAATATCTATCTTTTCTGGGGATGTCTATTAATAGGTGAACTCAGCACTTGGTTTGATGTCTTAGCACAATGCTTGGCACTCAGTAAATAACGTGTTAAGAAGCCAACAGAGGAAATTTTGAAAGGCAATTTGTTCCTCCTTTTACCATTAATTTAGATAGCTACTTTTAAATGAAAAATGCCATCTGCCCACCTGAGAAAATAATTTAGGCAAAAATTTCTACCAGTTTTGTTTCAGTACACTTTATCCTAAATGTGATATTTATAGAGTATTTCCATTTGGATAAGAAAGATTCCAGGATTGACTCTTGTAAGGTAAAAATGTATGCTCTTGAGGCATACAAAGATACTGGAGCATTCTTAATTTATTCCATTATCTTTTAATTAAATGGCCCTCTATTATCGTTTTGTGCAGTGGAATTGTGAACTTGTTGGAGCGTAGAATTTGGCATTGAGTACTTTGGTCAAAATCACTGTATCTTCTTCAATTGTTTGTCCTTCAGAGCTTTATCTCTTTTGTGCCTTTAATTACCACTTTCAAGTGTACCCAGCTGTGAAACACAGCACTTTTTCAAAAATCTAGCACCAAATAGAGGCATCCAATAGCACCCAATATATTATTGATGAATACTCTAAGCAAGAAACTTAAGAGATTCACTTTTCTGAGTATTATCTTAATGCCAAGCACTAAGCACTGTTCTATGGAATTCAACATAGATTATCTCATTTTATTGCATACATTATTTTACAACTGCCTGCACGTGCAACATGGGAATTTACAATAGTCTCTCTAATTACCACAGATGATTATTGAAAGGATTTAATGAATAAACTTTTTGAACAGATTTAGGACATAGCAAAGTCCATGCAGTGTCAGCTCTTGCTTTTTTTTCTGTGAGAGCTGTACATGGAGGTCTCACAAGGATATCAAAACTAACGTTTATTTTATTTTGTTTTTCAACGCATTCTCTGCATATAATATTGATTGATTGATTGATTGATTGATTTAATTTTAAATTTTATTTTACTTTGTCAATACACAATGTGGTTGATTATTGTGGCCCATTACCGAAACCTCCCTCCCTCATCCCTCTCCCCGCTCCCTCCCAACAATGTCCTTTCTGTTCGCTTGTCATATCAACTTCAAGGAATTGTAATTGTTATGTCTTCTTCCTTACCCCCCTAGTTATTTGTGTATTTATTTATTTATTTTTAGCTCCCACAAATAAGTGAGAACATGTGGTATTTCTCTTTCTGTGTCTGACTTGTTTCACTCACTTAACATAATTCTCTCTAGGTCCATCCATGTCATTGCAAATGGCAGTATTTCATTCTTTTTTATAGCTGAGTAGTATTCCATTCTGTAGACATACCACATTTTCCGTATCCACTCATCCACTGATGGATATTTGGGCTGGTTCCAACTCTTGGCTATTGTAAAGAGTGCTGTGATGAACATTGGGAAACAGGTATACCTTCGACTTGATGATTTCCATTCCTCTGGGTATATTCCCAGCAGTGGGATAGCTGGGTCATATGGTAGATCTATCTGCAATTGTTTGAGGAACCTCCGTACGATTTTCCACAGAGGCTGCACCACTTTGCAGTCCACCAACAATGTATGAAAGTTCCTTTTTCTCCACAAGCTCTCCAGCATTTATCATTCACAGTCTTTTGGATATTAGCCATCCTAACTGGGGTGAGATGGTATCTCAGTGTGGTTTTGATTTGCATTTCCCAAATGCTGAGTGATGTTGAGCATTTTTTCATGTGTCTGTTGGCCATTCATATATAATCCTTTGAGAAATGCCTATTTAGCTCTTTTGCCCATTTTTTAATTGGGTTACTTGTGTTTTGTTGTAAAGTTGTTTGAGTTCCTTGTATATTCTGGAGGTTAATCCTTTGTCAGATATATATTTTGCAAATATTTTCTCCCACTCTGTTGGTTGTCTTTTAACTGTGTTGTTTCTTTTGCTGTGCAGAAGCTTTTTAGTTTGATATAATCCCATTTATTTATTTTTCTTTTGGTTGCCTGTGGTTTTGGCATCAAAGTCATGAAGTCTGTGCCCAATCCTACTTCCTGAAGTGTTTCTTCAATGTATTCTTTAAGAAGTTTTGTTGTTTTAGGGTGTATATTCAATTCTTTAATCCATTTTGAGTTGATTTTAGTATATGGTGAGAGGTATGGGTCTAGTTTCATTCTCCTGCATATGGATATCCAGTTATCCCAGCACCATTTGCTGAAGGGGCAGTCTCTTCCTCAGTGTATAGGCTTGGTGCTTTTGTCAAAGATCAGATGGCGGTAGGTGTGTGGGTTGATTTCTGGATTTTCTATTCTATTCCATTGATCAGTGTGTCTGTTTTATGCCAGTATCATGCTGTTTTGGTTATTATAGCTTTGTAGTA
The DNA here is from genome assembly GCF_027409185.1 of Cynocephalus volans. NCBI lineage: Eukaryota > Metazoa > Chordata > Mammalia > Dermoptera > Cynocephalidae > Cynocephalus > Cynocephalus volans. Next base: position 18,640,636 of record NC_084468.1, read on the forward strand.
TTTTTTAGAGTCAGTTATGCCTCCAGGTTTATTTATTTATTTATTTATTTATTGCTCAGAATTGCTCTGCTATGCATGGTCTTTTGTTATTCCGTATAAGTACCTGGATAGTTTTTGGTTTTTTTTTTTCTTTCCATTTTTGAGCCTAAACCTCTACAAAAAAAAAAACTCTTGGAGTTGATAAATGATTTCAGCAAAGTTTCAGGATACAAAATCAACACACAAAAATCAGTAGCATTTCTATTCTCCAATAATGAACATGCAGAAAGAGAAATCAAGAAAGCTTGCACATTTATAATAGCCACCAAAAATAAAATAAAATACTTAGGAATACATTTAACCAAGGATGTGAAAAATCTCTATAAAGAGAACTACAAACCACTGCTGAGAGAAATTAAAGAAGACCCAAGAAAATGGAAAGATATCCCATGCTCTTGGATTGGAAGAATCAACATTGTAAAAATGTCCATACCACCCAAAGTGATCTACAAATTCAATGCAATCCCTATCAAAATTCCAATGACATTTTTCTCAAAACTAACATTTAAAACTGAACTCATCCTGTACCCCAAGATTATTGGCCATACTTCCCACTCCCCTCTTCCCTAACTTATGAAAGACATTATCATCCTCTACCTCATATCAAAAATCTAGATATAGAGTTGTCATCTAATTCTTCTTTTCTTGACTCACTCAATCAGCAAGTCTCAGAGGGCCCATCTCTAAAACGTATCTCGACTCTACTCACTGTTAGTCCAAAGCACCATCACCTCCTCTCTGGAGTACTGAAATACTTCCCTAAGTGTTCTCTACAGTTTGATACTTAATCATCTCTCACCTTTCCCTTTGTAGCAACCAGACTAATTCCTACCCATGAAGTGCATGAAAGTTGTTTCAATGATGTGCCTTTTTCAGAGGCTCCAGAACAACCTAGAAATCATGTGTGTACTGCAAAAAATAACACTTGCTTGTGCAGAACATTATAATAAAAAACTGCAGGCCATTTAAGTAGCTCTTAGAAGTCCGCTGTCTTTTAAGACATTGTATCAAATTATCTACCTCCTTTAGATAATAGGGAAATGTAGGACACTTCTGAGAGATATTTTAAACAGTAATTACTTCAACCTGTGTCATAGTTACTGCTGCATTAATAAAGGCAAATGAGTTGACAGGTGGTTGTACAATATAAGACTATTTTAATATAATATTCATTAGGATATTTTACTTCTGTCTATGCATTATCATGCCCCAAGCCAATTGATGAAGAGGTGCATCTAACTCTTCAGAGACTCCAGGAAAGAAATAACGGTAGGCAACACATACTGTTGTACAATAGGTTCTTAAATAAATAAATATAAAACAAAATACATTTTCACCTGTCACAATATATTGTTTGTTATGACTAATTCTTTGTACCCAAAGCAGTGAAACAACAACAACAACGAAAATAAAGCAAAGAAAATGCAAACTAGCTCTCAAATGCTCCCACCCTACCCTATCCATCTGTAGCATGTGACGTGGGGTTGGATTTACCCCTTTTAGTTATGACCTGTTTAACCTTAGGTTAAACTCTCCACCCTTCTAATGTTTGAAATCATTATCTGTAAAGTGGAGATGAAAAATCATAATGCCTACTTCACTAGGTTAATTGGATTAAATGAGTTAATATTTGTAAAGCACTTAGAACATTGCTAGCACACAGTAAAAGATATGATTTTTTATCTTTTTATACTTGTTGCTCTGGTATAAATGTTTGTGTCCCCCACAAATTCATGTGTTGAATCCTAACCCCTCAGGTGATTGTATCAGGAGGTGGGTTTTGGGGAGGCGATGAGATCACAAGAGTGGAGCCCTCATGATTGGGATTAGTGCTCTTATAAAAGAGACCAGCCTCAGAGAGCTAGCTAGCTCCTTTGTCCATAAGAGATCATATCAAGAGGACGTCCTCACCACACACTGAGTCCATCTTGATCTCGGACTTTCCAGCCTCCAGAACTATGAGAAACACATTTCTGTTGCCTATAAGCAACCTAGTTTATGGTACTTTGTTATAGCCTCCAGAATGAACTAAGACATTAGTAGTCTTATTTATTTTTTTATGTGTCAGTGCCTCTGTGCTAGAGGTGATTAATTCTATGGGATTGTTTTGTTTTGTTTCTGTTTTGTTTGTTTCTTTTTGTTTTTAACCACTGTGAGATGAACATGTATTGATATGGGTAACTTGAAATGTTTTAGTCATAAATAATATTCACTAATCTTTCTCTTCTTGACACCTAAAATTATTCTTTTATTGACATATATTGGATCACGTATTCCTTCCTAAAACCTTAACATGGATTTAGAACAGCATTCAAATTGTATAATGTTTCTGTCATGTTTCCTTGCCAACATGATGTTCCCTTCCTGTGAAGAGACTCAGGTTTGATGTGAGTCTGAGCCTTCCCTTCTCCTTCATCTGCTCCACCCTCGAGAAGGTAGAGATATGTAGTCGTATATATTACAAGTGGAAGTGTGGGAAGAATGAGTTGTCACGCTCTGCTGTGCTTAGTCCTCTTCTCCCTTGCCCCCTTGAGGTACAGCTGCCTTGGTTCAGCCTTTCTTATGAATAGGTGGGCAGCGTCTATCCTTCCTGGGTGCAGAGTGTGAGACCACTTGGCTCTCACACTAAGCAGCTGTTTTCCTTCCATCCTTACCCCAGCATTTCCCCACTTTGTCCAGAATCAGAAAGGAATGAGGTGTTACTTATTGGGTGGGACCCTGGATTCCAAAAAAATCCGTATGACTATAAAATGCCAGATCTTGCACTTGATTTTTCCCCAATCTTTGTCTTCTGCTCCCTTCTGAATTATGCTTCAGCCACTGTGATCTTTTTTTTAGATCTCCTTCTTCCAATTCTTTAAACATATCAAGTTTTCTTGCTGTCTGGCTTTTATACCTGCTATTCCTTTGCCTTCTCACTCTTCATATACTTAACACTTTTCCATTCTTTAGGTTTCATTTTACGTAACAGCTCTTCAGAGAAACCTTCTCAGTAAGCCTCCTGTTCTTCTCTTTCATAGCATCTAATCTTTTACTCCAGTTACTTATTTCTTTTGAACTGCTTGCTGTCTGTCTCCAGACTGTAAGCTCCAAAAAACCAAAGAATGCTTAAACACTGATTTGCTGGCATCATGTACAGTGCCTAACACACCAGGAAGTCAATGAAGGTTGTTGAATCCATGAATGACTTTTGTCTTAATTGAATTGAATAAACATGGATTCATCTGGTAATATGTACAAAGAAGGCATTTTACCAAGTTAGTTTTGTGCACCTGCACTCTGGAAGACTGTTTTCCAATATAGCCAGTAGGAGTCCAGCTTAAACCCATCAGTCATCTTCTCCTTCCCCTAGTTTTGGGAAACTCCATGCTCCAGTTGACAAATAACAACCAGCAAAGAGAACTTTGATAAGGAATCACGTATGAAAAAAAGAGCAATTTAGCACAAAAACATCTCCAAAGGAGATTTCTATGTCAGATTTTCTAACCACATGTAAATCACCTACAGTATATGGGAAAATGCTGATATCATTACATTTAATTTGCTTTGTATATCTTGTTTTTTCAATGATATGGAAAGATTCTGGGAGGAAAAGGACCTAATTTCATCTCTGTATTCTTTAAAGTGCTTAATGCTAGTTAGACACTTTATAGGTACTCCAGAAATTCATATTGAATTGGCTGTTGAGTACTGTGAAGTGAAATTAGTATGTTCTAATACATACGACCTCTAATGTGAAAAAATACTAGAGATGGTTACATTTTTAACTTCAGATAAAATACCCAACCACTTCCCCAACCTCCATAAAGATAGAAAAATTAAAGATGCTTTATGAAATAACCAGTATCTTAGGTGGTTTACTCATTGGTATAGAGACACTTAATTTCACAGAACCTGTAAGGTCATTTTTTTTTTTCTTTCAACAAAAGAAGACAACAGCTTTTATGTTATAAATGGGATAGTAATTACTATTGTGAAAAGCATTCTCTTAGAGGTATAGGAAGAAGTCATAGACCATGATTCTTTGCTTCTTTAAGAGATGAAAGCTTTATATACAATTGAATTAATAGCAATTCAATTCCCAAGTTATTATAACATTTTAATAAATCAGCAGTAATTATTTTCTACCTAATCTTTATAAACATTAGTAATCAGGTATGGATCATTGTTGTTTTGAATACTAAATTTTATTAAGCTCATAAATTACATTATGACATGCAATTTTTATATTACTAAATCAATAAATTGGCCAGATTTTTTTTCACTGGCAGTTTCTTGGATGGATGGATGGATATGAATGTAGGGAAGGAAGGATACACAGACAAACATATAAATAAGCAACTAATAACATTCTCATCTGTATGCAACAAAATTGAATATATGTTCATTTTCTTGATTTGAACATTTTAAGTTCATTTTGACAGTCATGTATCATCTATTATGCTAGGCACCATGATACATGGGACACAAATATGAACAAGACTTCTGTGTGATCTAGGGGCTCATATTCTAGCAAAACGGAGATCATATTTACAGAGGATAAGTTTAACTACAGTCTTTCCACAAACAAACATTAACAATTTTCAAAGAAATATTACTAAGGGATACACAGAGGACTCCAAGCTATCTACTCTTCTACTCATCCAAGCAACTCACTCTTCTACTGTCATGAGTTTCAGTGAAAAGACTGAGAATTTGGGGGAGATGCTTTTCCCTTCTTAGAAATAGCCCACCAGAAATCACGAAAGGGTTCTTTCTGATAGTACTTTCAGGGGACAGGGATGTCCCCTATACTTAGGCTGCCAATGTAGCTTTAAGTTTTCCTACATGCATCTGTATAGTGAAGGGGACAGATTTTGGGGTGCAACATTGTGAACACCTGAGTTGGGATGCCACTCTATTGAGGGTTGTGGTATTCAGGTAATACCTAGGTTGCAGTTCCTTTCAAGAGTAGAGTATCCATCCATGGTTAGAAATAAAAATACATTTCCCAAGGTAATGATGAACAAGTTTACATTGGTATATTGAGCATACTAAAAATAAATGCAAAACTTAGCAGGACTTCCTAAGATATCCCCTTAGTTATTTCAATATCATTCTACGCATCTCCTCACCCTGCCTAATATTTTTATAAAACAACCCCCCCCCAAAAAAAAAGGAAGATAAAAAGTTCCACATTTCCTACTATATTGAGTCATGGAGTCCATAGCATATATCACACCTGTGTTCACAGAGGATGGCACAGCCTAAAGGAAAGGGTGTGGACTTGATAGCAGGAAGAACTTGGCTCAAACCCTGGCCCTGACATTTCAAGCAGGGTTACCCTAGATGCAGTTTTTTAATGATCAGTTTTAAAATAAGTATAAAACCTATCTCTCAGGATTATTATGAATGTGAAATATGTGATAAATGTAAAGGGCCAACACAGTAGCTGACACATAGTAGGTACTCCAACAACGCTAAATTACTTTCACATCATATCAGTTTTAGAGGCAAAATTTAATGGATAAAATAGAAATCATCCTTAATGCTTTAAAAAAACTGTCAGATTTAAAAACCAAATTTGTATAATCACAAAATGGAAAAGTAGGACAATCACATGAAATATTGTATAATTAGACTTCTCAAATTCAGCCTGCGTTTCTCTCTAATTAGTCAAAATCAGTGAGATGACATTGCATCTCTTAACCCCTGTACTGCAGGGTCTGGTCATCACCTGCTTCCATTTTTGTTTGCTGTTCACTGAAGGTATCCTCCTAGGTACAAGTCCCGTCAATAGGGCTAACACATTGCCCAAATAAAAACTTTTATTTATTTTACTTCCTGAAGCAATGTCCATGAGGCCAGCCTTAATCAACTCTTCATTTTAATACATCATCAAAGATTAATTTTATAAATGATTAGTGAAAGTACTTAATTGAATGGCACTCTCTGCTGCCTCCACCTTGTATAGGTCATTGCTCTCATTGATTCCGGCTGATGGTCTTTAGATGAAACAGTCAGCTACTGTAATTCAGGTCTTCATTTCAGAGAATTGAGAATTGCCTGTGCCTCAAATAAAATAATCTGAATTTTGTTCCTTTTGGGGGGGAAGAGGGTGATTATTGTACAATATTTGATCACTCAGAATCTATGTTTGCTTTCTTCCATAGAAATGGAAACTCGATTTGGGGGCTGTGGTAAATATGCCAATGGCAGTGCTCTTCCAAGTGGTCATGTGGCACTGATCTGTCCAACGAAAAGTAGAAGACTGGTTAGGATTTCTGCAAAAGCTGTGCTGTCCTTTTATAGACTTTGACCCTTCCTCCGTATTGCTTCTGTTCCCTCCTGCTGCCTAGAACACAGAAGGAAGGGTACAGGGCAGCAGCTATTTTGGGATTATGAGGATGAAAACTAGGGAGGCTGAGGCAGAATAAAGGCTGGTTCAGAGGTTACTAAAACAGGCAGTAGGCCAGATTTGGCCTACCATCACTGTTTGCTGACTCTCACTATAGACAAATTCATTAGGTTCAGCTCAGAGCTGGTCCTGTCTGAAGAGAAATGATCATCAAAAACAGTGCAAATGTCAAGGAGGGAAAAGGGTGCGAAATACACCAAGAACACCTGTGTCCCTAGCTCACCCAGGGATGGACACAGAGCTGCAAGAATAGTACACATTTGAGACAGTGATTAAAGCACACTTCTTCAGGTTAAGATCAGTTCAGGAACTGGAAAAGTCCATACCATTGCTGAGACAGCTCAGTTACATGATGAGAGGGATGAGTCAAAGCCAGGACTAATGGAATGTGCCATAAAATTTTCTAGGAATCAATCTTCCTAGTCTTCTCATCTCCTATTTTTCCTCAAAGACGGTTTATTATAATGAAAAATTCTCAAACCTTCTTCCAGCCTTGTTAACACTTTTTAATATCACCCAGGTCAGTAGTAAATCCTTAAAGTCCTTTGCAGAGTGCCAAGTGGAAAGAGTTGGGAACAATTGTCAAGAGACACATTATCATCCATGTTATGGTCTCTCATGCACAATCCCAGGTGTTATAAGATAAAATGTAAGAGTTACTGCTTTGTGAATCTGAGGATGCCTGGTCCTTTGAAACATTAAATGCATCATGGCATGTCTTAGAAACTTTAAGCTTTGATCATGCTCATTGAGCAGGGATGACTGAATGTTTAATCAATCTAATCAGTTGAAATTCACAGTTGGCAGGAAACTCCAAAGTCTTTTCATTTTGTCATCATTCCACTGTGTAATAACTAATAGCTAGCACATATTGATCCCTTACTAGGTCTTAGGTACCATTCAGTGCACTGTCTCCAGTCAACAGTTGAACTCATTTAATCCACCCAACTTAATATAAGGTGTCATTACTTTGTATATTTCTCAGTCTTTTTTTGTTTGTTTGTTTTAGTGGCTGGCTGGTGTGGGGATCCGAACCCATGACCTTGGTATTATAAGGCTGCACTCTAACTGACTGAGCTAACCGGCCAGCCACTTTGTACATTTTTCAGAGTTTAATGTGGCAAAGTACACATTTCTTAACCTTTTTAAGACTCAGTCTGAATGAAGCACTAAAATATTTCAACAGATATTCTGAAATTGGTATTTTTCTCATTATAATTTTTGGTGGGAAAAAATGTGCTGGCAAATACATAATGTAACTTGGGCTGTAATGTTATATTGCCCTAGCTATGGTTCTGAGCCCTACACAAACCTGAAATTGACAGTGAATGATTATCAAAACCATGGCTACATTATTCTTTGAAACATTTTATTTAAAATTGTTTGGTTTCTAATTATTTTTAACATTTCTATTCTTTAAATATTTGCTTTTCTTTGTATAATGTGTCAGCACTAAGAGTTAGGTAACTACAGTCTGTATGAATACAGTACAAGTCATCACAATAATTTTTAAGATGCCAGCAACAATTTTGTTGACTACTCAGTAAGTAATTGTTGATATTATTGTCAATATTACAATCGATTAATGCATAGGGGAGGGAGTACATGAATCATGAGATCTCCCATCTCTTTGTAAATGTCTTAAAAGCTGCATAGGACTCATTGTCCTATGAGAACACTGGATAAAGTCTTATCAAAAGCTTCTAAGGTTATTAAAGTACCACAATAAAATGAGTAAATTAATTTATTTATTTATCATTCAATAATAAACAAAGTAGTTCTGATAATATTTAAGGACCAGGCTAAACAAGACAAATACTAAGTCCTGCCTTTCTTGGCACTTGCATATCAGCAAACAGTTGTGTCCATGGGAGGTAAACTGAAGATGACAGTATGGGTCACCAGAGGTAAGCAAAGGCATGAGCTACATTCACAGCTAAGACACTGGGCTATTTGGGCTGGGTATAAGCAAAGGCCTCAGTGGTGGTTTCCTAGAGGCTGCAACACAGATGTATATTCAGGTCCAAAATTCACAGTTTATAACTGGAATCCATGAAAACTGTGAGTTGAGAGTGCAGGTCAAAGCCTGTGTCTCTCAGCCATAATAAAAACTGTGACCACTTGCAGAAGAAAAAGCCTGGTCATTTGGTTTTGATGGAGTCCAAAGTCTTAACCTGCTCCTTCAGCTTGCTATTCTAGGCTTTCAAGTGAACTGCAGCCAGCTTATCTTGTGTCATATAGAATTAGAAAGCAAAGATGATTCCTGCTGGGTATAAAGAGAGGAAATTGGAACGTGATTTTGAAAACTGCAGTTTCTTTAACTTATTATTTACTATAAGGTCAGGAGATGGCAGGAATCTTGAATCTGAAAACAAAAATGATATCAATGGGGTTAAAAAACCAAAAAGACAGTTATTGCATGGGGGTAAAATTATTATCTGTCTCCTCCCTGTATTTAAAATATATTATTTTATTCTATTTTAGGTATTAAATACATATAGTAGTTAATAGTCAGCAATAATATGTACAATTCATGGTATAAGAAATCTCTGTTCTTTCAAGACTTGATGTAGAAAATCATTATATGAGGTAAGTCAGGGATGATGTGGGTAGGAAATTGAGGGTGCATTGCTATATTCAGCAACCATCATAGTGTTTGGTGCATGGTAAATATTTTCTGAATATTTTCAGAAAATCATTTCCAATGTGTTTATATATTTTGAGTCTCTGCATGCTCAACCGCTATATGAAGTCACTGTGATAAAGAGGAATATGTATAATAAACACATGTACAAAGAGACAGATGCAAATTTAGACAGAAACACACACACACACACACACACACACACACACTCAATCAGGTTTCCTCCACTGCAAAAAAAAAGTTTTTAAAAATTTTTTTTAAAAACCAATCACAAAACTATATTTCTTTGCTGTGAACCCTAAAGTACTAGGTGGGTTTTAGTACCACTGCATTTTAAAAACAATTTCATGTATGCAATCATCTCATTTTGTGGTAAAGTCCACAAACATTTCTAATGATGTGAATTTTTTCTATGTTTAAGAGTTCATACATTTCTATAATAATAATATACTACTTAAAAAAAAAAAAAACACCAATTCATTTCAAAATGCACAGGGAGGCATTCACTCTATTGCTGAAGAGCCAGAGTGGAAGCACGGGGTGCAGGGAAATCTTAGGAATATAAGCTGGGACACCGCACAGATCAGCACCGCTCTGCTCTCACAAGTCAGCAGATACTTTCCCTTTAAGTTTTAAAAATGTTTCTCCCATTGCTGACGAGCGGTCCGTGACACTAATCCTGCTGACTAATTGAAACATTTTCTAAATTATATGGATCTCTGGAGAAGATGTTTTCTACTTAACCTTGACATTTGTTATCCACGATTTAAAAATCAGCTTTTATTTCTTTTCCAAATTGTATCTCAAGGTTGTTAGATTTCCCATTGAAAGCTAATGGATTAAAGGGAAAAAATGTATTCTTTTCTACACATCAGTCAGAACCAACAATAATATTGTTTCTACCTATACTTGTATAGTACCTTCTTCCAAAGGAGATTAAAATCCCTCTTAGACAACTAATTATTAATGTGTAAAAATCTGTGAATCAGGGAGGTGGTAAGACTTTAAAATATCAAAACACTCTTTACAATAGCCAAGAGTTGGAACCAGCCCAAATGCCCATCATCAGATGAGTGGATACGGAAAATGTGGTACATCTACACAATGGAATACTACTCAGCTATAAAAACGAATGAAATACTGCCATTTGCAACAACATGGATGGACCTTGAGAGAATTATATTAAGTGAAACAAGTCAGGCACAGAAAGAGAAATACCACATGTTCTCACTTATTGGAGGGAGCTAAACATTAATATATAAATTCACACACACACATACACACACACACACACAAATCGGGGGGGGGAGGGAAGAAGATATAACAACCACAATTACTTGAAGTTGATACAACAAGCAAACAGAAAGGACATTGTTGGGGGGGAGGGGGGGGAGGGAGAAGGGAGGGAGGTTTTGGTGATGGGGAGCATTAATCAGCTACAATGTATATCGACAAAATAAAATTTAAAAAAAAAAAAAAAAAAAAATATCAAAACAGAAGCCATGGAGGGGTGGAATATCATGAATATGTGCTTTCACATTTAATCTGATTGCCAGTATTTTCTCTTTTTTTCTTTTTATAAAAATAAATTTTATTGTGTATATTTAAGGTATACAACATGATATTATGGGATACATATAGATAATGAAAAGTTTGCTGTAGTGAAGTTAACATGTCCATCATTTTACATTTACCCATTTTTTGTTTGTTTTGTTTTTGTAGCAAGAACAGCGGAAATTTCATTTAGCACGAATTCCAAATACAGGACAATATCATTTCCTATAGTTTTCATGCTGTACATTAGATTTCTGGACTTGTTCATCCTACATAGCTGCACATATCTGCAACTTTTTATCCTCTGACTCATATCTCCCCATTTCCTTTCCTGGCCCTGGTAACCACTGTTTTGTTCTCTCTCTGGGTATATTGGAATTTTTTTTTTTTTTTTTAGATTCCACATATAAGTGAGATCATTCATATATATATATATATATTTTTTTTCCTGCATCTGGCTTATTTCACTTCTCCTGAGTACTTGTAGCAGACACCGGGATGTCCTGCCCAGACCTCCTTCACGGGCTAGTGCGCTCGTTCTCTGGTTCAGTGTTGCCTCTTAACAAGTAGCTGTGTATCTCTCCTGAGAACTGCCCTCAGTTAGAAATGTCCTACCGGGTGGCTTGTACTTAATGACTAAATGATATGGGGTACAAATGGCCGGCTGCCTTGCCCCAAAGTAAGGCAACTCTGGTATGCCATTCACACACTGGAACTTTCCACAAGATCAGGCTGAGGATAAACGTCAGCTGAACTGACAACTTTGCCTAGCTCTGTCCTACTTTTCTTCTCTCACTTCCTTGTGTGATCATCTGCACACACTCACAATGAGCCATTTGCACAGAATCTACATCTCAGTCCCTGATGCTATGGAACCTGCCCAAAACAGACAGTTCCCATGCACATATTTGAATTTAAACCAAAATCATTAGTACAGTACTTACAATGGCTTCAAAGCCTAGTTTAGAGGCATTTCACATTGTCGTGTGACTAAATCTTCACAACAGTCATGCAATGTGTGTTATTCCATGTTGACTGATGGTCCCGAGACAGAGGGGTTTCTTGGGATGTAGGACTTTCAGTGCTAAAATTAGGAAAGTTACAAGAAAACCAGGACAAACTGGTCACTCTGTCTTGTACACTCTAACTCCCCTTTACTGATGATCTGAAACTAGCCAGGGTGTATAACTTGTACAAAGTCTCAAAGCAGCATAGGAGAGACCCAGGATGCAAATGCAAGTATGTCTGACTCCAAAGTTTATGCTATCCCACAACACCAGGTGGCTGTCTCATGTTTGCACAATTCATTCCTGTGCTGTTTGCTGTCCAAAGTTTTCCTTTTTTATTAAAGTATTACTAACTGAACTGAAAGAAAATTGCTTGTTTGCTTGATGAACTGACTGATTTTTAAAGAATAAAAGAGTCAAACATTAGATGACATCAAAATGTCATCCAGAACCAGTAGCTTTTCTAGCTGGCTAACTGGATTAATTGTCCTCCTCCATTTTAGACCATCTCCATCTGTTATATCCAAGCATAAGTTTAATATATCATGGGAAAGATGTCATGATCAATAATGACTTTTTGGAGAACAACCATGTTGATTTTAAACTTACTGAATTCGATTTGGGGGTTTAGTAGGAATGAATATTTTTTAAAAAGCAGAAAAATCTCTTAATAAGTGCCTCATTTATTACTGTTAGCCAGATATTTCATTTAACCCTTCTCAGTGAATCCTATAAAACCCATTTACTGAGAAATTGAGGCTGCACAGAAAAATGTAATATCAAAGAACTGAAATCTGGATCAATTTCTTCAAATCACTTTTGGAAGTTACAAGAGAGAAAAAAGAGAAAAAAGCAAGTGCTATTGAGAGCCACTGAGTTTTGGAAAGTCATGGGAGCAGACACATCAGACACAGGATGGATAATTCCTGTAGGAAGTTTAATGGAAACAAAAAAGACCAAAGCTCCTTAAATGATGTTAACAGTAGTGTAGTAACTATCAATAGTGTAGTACTTAAGAGTATGATCTTTGGGTCTAGACTGCTGAGTTTGAATTACAGCTTCTGCCACACACTAAATATGTAACTCTGGCTAAGTTATTTACCATCTCTGTACCTCAGTTTCCACATCTACAAAATGGGAATAGGACCTACTTCATAGAATCTGTGATAATTTAATGACTAAATGCATCTAAAGCACTTAGCACAATACTGAGCATACAATAGGCATGCATAAAATGTTAGCTGTAATTATTTCTGTGAAAACAAATAGATTGCTGTGGAACATATGGAGAGATCTACATTGCCTTTAGAAACACCAAAGTGCATTGGAATGTGAAATGAGTAACATCTTGTTTTTTTAAATAATTGATAGTGTTAATACAATGTTTATCATATGCTAAGGGCTTTACATCTATTTTATTTTCTTTAATTTTAACAAGATTTTGATACATAAACTGATATCCCCATTTTATAGGTAAGGATATAAAGATACAGTAAATTTTAATAACTTGCCTGAGTTCACAGCTACTGTAATCAAGCCAATATTGAAAACCAGATTATCTGACATTAAGTCCACAGTCCTGATAACTACATTGTGATGCTTTTTTAGGAAATAATGTGAGACAGGTATAGAATGGTGAATTGTAACTGCAGCTGCCCTTTGCATTTTCAGCACTACAATGCCTCATAAAGAATACTGACTGTTAAGGAGTGACTGCTAAATGACGGCGTAAAGTGCGCATTTTCCTAGAGGACATTCCCTGAGAGGCAACAGCTGACAAGAACCATGGGGTCAACGGTGCAGTTCCCCATCTGAAACCTCAGTTAGCCCAAGGCAGGCAGGGGATGGTGCTGAAGCTGCAGAAGTTTCGTGAAGTAATTCTGGTCAGAGTGAGGTCTTCATCTTCATGGCTCTAAAACATGATTCTGTCAGTTCAACCAGAGTTGATCAAGGTCAAAACTCTTACACATTCAATGCTATCTCATTTCTCTCCACTTCATTCCAAGCCATTTCACTCCATTCTGTCCATTCCTTCCCACTCTATTCACTCTTTCCTTTCCATCCCTTTCCATTCCATTCCATTCTTTTCCATTTCAATTCCACTGCTGTCCACTCCATTTTACTTCACTCCACTGCACTCCATTCCAGTGCATTCCACTCAAACTCGTTGACTACTTATTCCAAGCTATTCTCTAAGTAAGAAGCAGCTGCTGCTACAAAGATGTATCAAATTAGGCTTTGCTCTCAAGGAGCTCTCAGACTGACCAAGCACCATTCAATAGATAGGTTTAAAGAACCAAAACCTAATTTAGTAATTCACAACATACTTCTATTTGAGAAATGGTATACATTGTAAAATAATTTGAATACTCCTGGCTCTAAAACCAGATTTTGTCACAGGGTTTTTTCTGCGTCAGTTGACAAGTCCACTCAGAAGATTCATTCTTGGGGACTTAATGAGGGTAAAATAGGACATTATTCAAGGTATGTTTCCAGTGAACCAGGAAAATTAGAAAGGTATGTTTCACTATGCCAAGGATATTTCCAACTAAGACTCAGTGTCTACCATCTCAAATCAGAGTTCCATTTTCCCCTGAAGGTGTTAAACTACTGCTACAGATTTTTTTATGCATTACATTTTCCTGTGATTTTTATCAATCCTTTCTTTCTGTAAAGTATCATTACCTCACTAACAAGGACAAATGGGCCACAGACACCCTAATATTATTTGTAGCATTCTAGACTCAATTATTTTTCTAAAACATGCTGGTTTATTTCTATAGAGATTTGAGAAGCCCACTGGTTTCATTAATCCTACATTTAAAAAACATACTTCTATTTGAATTGACTGGACAAACAAAATTTGCTCAACATTTTATGTAGGCCCTTATTTGAGGCATATATTCTAACCTTGGGGTCCTTTACTATTCTGACTACATGTTTTATTTGCTTCTATTCTAGAGTTGTGCAAAGATGGACATGTGGATTATCCAAATCAGCAATCCCTAGGGTGCTTTTTAAATGTTAGTTTCTGGGTTCTATCCCATTCCTAAGGATTTGAATCTTTGGGGCAGGAACCCCAGAGTCTCAATATAACCTCCCTCAGTGAATCTGTATTAGTCTGCTTCTGTTGCTTATAACAAAATACATGGAACTGAGTGATTTATAAAGAAAATGAAATTTATTTCTTACAATTTCTGAGGCTGGGAAGTCCAAACCCCATCTGGTGGTGGCAACAGTGATCCAGGGGTCTCTCATTGCAAGATGGTGGAAGCAGCGAGAGCAGAGACAGAGGAAGACAGACTCTCCTCTTCTTTTAAAGCCCTCAGAACCATGCCCCTGACAACCGTTTTTAATCCATTCATTACTGTACAGTCCTACAATCCAATCAGCTCTTCAAGGTTCCACCTTTCAATTAGCATAGTAGGATTCCTACCCTCTTAACAGTCACAGTGGGGGCTAAGTTTCTAATACATAAAACTTGGGGGACACAATTCAAGCTTCAGTGAGTTTGGGGGAGACATACTTCAATCCACTATAGCATCTCACCCTCTATCCTCTGCAACCCAAGGAATAGTGACTAGGTCTAGTGAGGATGTTATGGGCACTCCTTTACTTGCCTGAGAGTGGTTTCCAGGCACTCTCACCCTAACAAGTTCTCACACAAACCAGGAGAGCAAGGAAGGCTCCACTGGGGAGGTTTCATTGGCTTATGAATGCCTTATTTAATTCCAGAAAGACAACAAGAAAAAAACTGGGCCAACAGAGCACAAATGTCAACATCCATGGGCCTATCCAGTGCCCTACTGAGGCTGGTAATAGAGATGATGCAAGGCAAGTAAGATATCAAGTTAACATGCTCTGCAGATTCTGACATCAGAAAGGAAGGTTGTCTTTCAGTGTTGCATAGCTGCATTCACTAATTTTGTTTTCCTAGTAATGTTTGGTTTATTTTACTTTGTATTTTAATTTTTTTTTTCTTTTCTTTTTTTTTATGTGACCGGTAAGGGGATTGCAACCCTCAGCTTGGTGTCGCCCGCACCGCACTCAGCCAGTGAGCGCACCGGCCATCCCTATATAGGATCCGAACCTGTGGCGGGAGCGCCGCTGCGCTCCCAGCTCCACTGCGCTCCCAGCTCCGCACTCTCCCGAGTGAGCCACGAGGCCGGCCCTGTATTTTAATTTTTCACTCAACAAGTAGCAATAAGTAATCAAACAGTGAAAGAAACACTGTACACCTACTATGTTACATATATTACCTCATTTAATATGCATGATGCTTTGAGAAGAGGATATGGTTATCTCTTTATTAAAAAAAAGAAAGCAAAAAGTGAATAAGTTATATATCCAAAATTAATAAATCCCAGTACTAGTTGTTGAGCCCTGTTTCACCCAAAGCAAAAATCTATGGTTTTTTTCCTTCTACACTATGCTATTTCTAAAGAAGGCCAAAATACTTTCTTTTCCTCAAATACTTACCACTTAAAGAAAACAATGAAGAAATCACACTGAGGTCATACAGTGACGAGAGAGAATTTCTATAAAGCCACACAGCAGTCTCATTTCCTTGTGATTACTCTGTATATTTGTTCAATGAAGAATCAGGGTCTGTGTTAGGTACCACTCATTGAAGATTAAATTAGCACAGATATTCCAGGTAATCATTTCTTTCTCAAACTCTATGGGAGATTAACGTTTTGGCTAATGTAAAGATGACTCAAACCTTTCCTCGTCATTTTCAAACCTGTATTTTGTACATCAAAGTTCATTGAAAAGTCTACTGTTGAAGGGTGCTTTTAATGTGATGTCTACCAGCAGCTTATGGATGGTAGTGGTGAGTAATGTGGTCATACTTCAACATGGCATGCCATTCAGTACCGTTTATGCATTAAAGTTCCTGGTACCAAATGAGCAGTGGGATACTTTTAAACTCTTTTATCCTAAAGTACAGGAGCTTATCCACTGTGTATGTGTGTGTGTGCACACGTGTGTGCTGTGCAGCTCTTGGCATACTGCAGAAACAAACAAACAAACAAAAAAACCCTTCCATACCAGCTTGAATAGTGTTCCCTAAAAGTTCATGTTCATGCAAAACCTGTGAATATGATCTTATTTGGAAATAGGGTCTTTGCAGATATAACCAAGTTAAGATGACATCATACTGGATTAGAGAGGGCCCTAAATGTGATATGACTTATGTTCTTGTAGTCCTTATAAGAAAAGGGAAATTTGGACATGGAGACACAGACACACAAGGGAGAAAGCCATGGTGGAGGCAGAGATTGAATGATACTTTTATAAGACAAAGAATGCCAAGGATTGCCAGCAGCCACCAGAAGCTAAGGAGGCAAAGAAAGATTCTTCCGTAGAAGAATCAGAGGTAATATGGTTGCCAATACCTTGATCTTGGCCTTTTAGTCTTCAGAACTGTGAGACAATAAAGTTCAGTTGTTTCAAGCCATCTGGTTTGTGATACTTTGCTAAGGCCACCCTACAAAATTAATACCCAGCCATGAATATCTACCTTCCACATGCAAGGTGCCATGCTCAGTGCTGAGAATACAAAATAGTGGAGGTATAAGCTCGGCATCTGAGACCCACGTCAGTGCCTGTAGATGCAGAGGTGGAAGGCAATGGAGTGCCCACTTCCTCGTAGCTCTAGCCTATCGCTTCTCTTCCAAAGAGCCAGCCCCATCATTTCTCTTCCTCCTCTTCCTCACTATCCCTTGGCTCACAAACTGCAGCATATACAGCGTGGCTCTTAGTGTTTCTTTCTCTCCCCAATATTTTATGCTTCATACTTGTGTTTTCCCTGTGATCTAATAAAACAGCAGATGGTAGGAAGACACGCTCCACATAGATCACTTATTATATGATGGTTTTACTACAACTTGTGTCCCAGCATCTGAGCTGAGTGCAATCGCACTCAATGTTCTATAATGTGGGTTCATCCCCTGTATGGATGTAGCAGGACTAAAAACACAAAACTGTTATCACAAAACTCTTATGGACATTGTAAAACGAATAGCTCTTAAAATCCATCTGATGCATAAAGACAGCATTTGAACTGCAAAATGTGAACCCCATAAATGCAATGGGGTCTCTCATGTTCTCTAGTTCAGCTCTTTCCATTACATCATCTAAAGTGTCTTCTTCCAAACTCTGGGACAACCTTTTATAGGAGTGAAAATTCCTATTTAAAAGAAACAACAGAAAGTGCAAAGGAAGGAAGGAAGAAGGGGTGGCAAAAAGAAGAGGAGAGGGAAACAAATGATGAGAAAATTTGTGAATTTGGGGATTTTTCACATTCTTAACATTGGTTTCCTTGGTACTATAAATTGTTTTTTTTAATTATCCATAATGCTCAATGGCTTTGTTTGCAGATATTTATCAGACTATACAAAAAGTGGAAAGACCACTGAAACATTCACATCCAGATTGAGCTGATAGTCATCGAGTTCCTATTCCATTTCATAGCTTGTAGCAGACACATTTTTATATGCTTTGTAAGAATTCTGTCAGTTGTCTTGTCCATTTACACATGATAAAATTGAGGCACACAAAGCTTCAATAACTTGTCTATATCCACAAACTATTATACCGAATAGAGACGATAGGCCTTGAATTTAATTAGGTCTTCAGAATTGAAAACCTAAATGCTCTTTCCACTAAATTATGGGGACTCCCTAAATATATTTTTGTACAAATCCTAGAGCACATGTCATCATTGGAGAAATCTTTTTCTGCTTTTATAAAACAGGCACATGGCCAAATAATTAAGGTAAGAAGTCCTACATTTTAGAGTAGAAAGTCATACTGTCACCTGAAAACCTTTAAAAACAAAAATAGACAACCTTGCACATACACAGCATTTAAGCAGCAGTTTTCCAACAATGAGCCACAGCTAAAATTGTGAGCACTGATGCTTCAGCATCCAGGCTCACATCACATGACTATGCACAACAGAGAGGCTGCTCTCTCATTAGGGATAATCAGAAGTCTAAGATGATGGGAAAAAGTTGTAGCGTCTCTCAGAGGCCCTTCTGATATAAATTTGATGTAAATCAAAGTATTAACCATCAAAAAAGAAGCTTTTGAACACAGGGAAAAAACTTGGAGAGCCTGGGCAATAACAGGTTGACAACAACAGACCGGCCTATCCCAAAGACTGCTCCATGGAAATCTTGTGTGTCTATGTCTTAAGGAGCTAGTTTTGCATAGCCAACCTCCCCTCTACACACACACACACACACACACACACACACACACACACACACACACACAAAATGACTGTGGTCAAGTAAACTTCAGAAATTGCTTTCTCCATCACTTTCTATAAAATTCATGATGTGTTTTAGCATGTTAAAGGCCCTGAAAACCTCTACATTAAAGGAATGAAGGGTTTCCAAAGGTAATTTAGCCATAGATTTCTGTCTGATTGTTTAAATTTAACACAATTAGCCTCTCTGGTCGAAGAGAGACACATTTGGGTAACACTGATCTAAGATTAAACCATCTAATAATGAAGAACATTGGAAGGCCTGGCCCCTAAGGGCAAGCAAAGCTTAAAGCAATAATTCTCAAATATATCAAGGAAATGTCTCTACATTCTAGAACCACCAACCTTCAAAGGACAAAATTATTTCCATATCCACATGTACTTTGTTAAAGTACATATTAACAGAGTACATACCAAAATGTACTCTGTTAAAGGAACAGGGAAGGATTTCAAGTAAGGCTGCCCCTAATTTGTGTTAAATTATGAACTTCATGAAGGCAAAAATGACATTTCCTTCCTAACCCCTGTGTCCCAGGATCTGGACAATTTCTGACACATGGGAGGCTCCCAATCTGAGTGGTTGAATGAATGAATGAGTGAATACATAAATAAAACTTTGCAATTACGTTGTGCAGTTGATTCTCACTATTCGCAGATTCTATTTATACGAATTTGCCTACTTGCTCAAATTTATTGGCTACCTTAAAATCAATGTCTACAGGGCTATCGTAAGCATTGGGAGGACATGGAAATGCACAACTGGCAAAATTTTAAGTTATGCATGTTCCCAGCTGAGGTCTGGCCAGGTGGCAGACACTTTGCCTACCTATTTCAGCTCCACACTGTAAACAAGTGTCCTTTTCACAGTATATAGTGCCATATTTTTCACTATTTTTTGCTTTTTAAAAATTTCACTGTGTAAAATGGTCCCCAAGCATATGCTCACGTTCAGCCTAATATCCCTAAGCACAAGAAGCTGTGATGTTCCTTACGGAGAAAACAAGCATGTTAGATAAGCTTCTATCAGGCAAGAGTGATTCTGCTACCACCCGATGGGCTGTTGGCTGTGAGTTCAAGGTTAATGAATCAACAGTAGTACATAATGTTAAATAAGGTCTGAAGGTATCTTTAAACAGAATCACATACAAAATAAGGGTACGTATTCATCAGTTAATGAAAATAATGTGACCAGAGGCATGCAGGAATCTAACCTAACCTTGTATTTCCTCTAGGAGCAATGCATCAGTATTCACTAATTCAGTGTTCAAAATGGCTTCATAGAACATAACTACCATAAATAATGGAATTGACTGTACTTTGTCCTGCAACTCATAGTGGCTGCTTCTTCTTTTTTTTGCCCCTTTTTAATTTAATTTTATTTTACTTATTCATTTATTTATTTTTTAGATTATTGGTTATGAATATTCATGAGATACAGAGCTGATTGTCAACCCTCACGCCCAAGACGCGAGGGTCAGATTCACACTGGCAGCATGCCTATTACCACAAATTGCATTTGTACCCCATGTCCCCCACCCAATTATCCCCAACCTCCCTCTCCCTTCCCCCGCCCATTCCAATTTGTACTCCAAGGTATGTTCTCTCTCTCTGTAAGTCCAATGCACCATTGTGGTCTTTCTTTCCTTCCTTCTTTCTATCTTAGCTCCCCCATATGAGTGAGTACATGCAGTAATTATCCCTCTGTGCTTTGTTTATTTCACTCAGCATAAGTTTCTTCAGACTCATCCATGTTGTTGCAAATGGAAGAATTTTATTCTTTTTTATGGCAGAGTAGTATTCCATGGTGTATATATACCACGGTTTCCTTATCCAATCATCCATCAATGGACATTTAGCTTGGTTCCATGTCTTGGCTGCTGTAAACAGAGCTGTGATGAACATGGGAGTGCAGGTATCCCTTCGACATGATGATTTACATTCCTCTGGGTATATACCCAGAAGTGGGATCTTAAAGGTTCAAGCCAACTCCCGTAGAAAGAAAAAATAGCTTCACTTTGTTTAATCCACTATTTACCAAATATTTTTGACTATGGATCTAACTTTTGAAGAATATGTATTATCGCTTCAGAGGACACAAGTGTTCAATGAACAAAGTTGGGAAGCCCTGCTATAGGTACTAAGAGGTCTTTGCAGTCCTTCTGTTGAGGTCATATGACCTATTATTTACAGTATTTTAGAGCATCACTTATGACCATACGTCAAGAGATTAAAGGACTCCAGTTCGAGACTCTGAGACAGTTCCACTCTACTTGGCCATCAGTATCAACCAGACTCAGTGCTACAGTCTAGAGAATTCCCTTCCTGTGCTCTGATTAGTTGTGCTTTAGCCTTAGTCCACTTTTGGGGGGTTTCGATGCTGATAACCTTCATCTTACCCCTTTCCTACATAGGCTTTCCTTCCTCTGAGGGAAGGTCTATTCTACTCCTGGCACTCAGGCTCTACCTGTAACCTGCTTGTAGGGAGGGTAGTAGTGGCAGTGGGAGGGAGTTCACTACAAAAAGAAAACCGAAGGGTAACATTTAACCAGTGCTACACTCACCTGCAGAGTCAAATTTACAATGGAGCTAACGAAGTATAGGCTTCAAGCCCCTCCCTCATACAGTCCACCACACCCACCAGTGCAACTACTACCCAATGTGCTGACATACCTTGCATCATGATTCAAAGGTGACTCAAAGGTGAAATGAACATCACTGGCAGTCCCCAACCCTGGAAGAATATGGATAATGGATGGACTGCCCATCACAAAGCCTTGCAACTTGCAACTTGGGTCAAAGATATTTAAAGGCCTCAAAAATATTTATCTAAAGACTTGCATTAAAAACTCAAATAAAAACGCACTTGCAAAATGTTTACTCAAAAGCTTGAGAAAGCTCAAATATGCCACGTTAATTGCAATTGTAGAACATTTTAATAAAACAGCAAGGAATCATAACTCTAATGGATGTATATGAATTACTTTTATTGCCATTTTAAAAATGACTTAAAAATATGACAAAATTTAGATTAAAAATACTACAATGTGAAACAAAAATGATGAAAATAAAGTGAAATTATTAACTTAGAAATTATGTTGATATGAAGCAAATAGTAATAATACACACACACACACACACACACACACACACACACACACACAAAATAGAACTCACCAAAAGAAGTAATCATTAGTAGAAGAGAGAAATTTTAACTAGAAATGATAGGTTTTTGGGTTGATAATGCAAATAATGAAGAAGAATAAGTAATGGATCAAATGAATACATTGGAAAAAAATTTGAATTCATGTTGAAGTGACACAAAATGCTAGTATTGATGAAAATAACATACTAAAATGAGAACATCATTGATGAACTGTTTAACGAATACTGTCAATTCAATGATGATTCAAATTAGTTAATGCTCATCCAAGCTTGAAATAACATGAAATCTTGCAACGTAGTTTACAAAAAATAATCAATAGACATTTTCCCAAATTTGACAACAATCCTAAAAATTTACATAACATTATAATGAGTTATAAAGTGAAAGGAAATTTTCCTGATTACAATATAAAAATAATTTTTTGTCAACTCTGCTGTAAGCTTGAATTATTCTTCTATTCCCTCTATAAAAATACTGCAAAATCATCAAACACTATGTGAGGAAGAATTACAATATTACATGAATACATAAGGCAGTTACTATATTTTAAAATCTTACTATTTTGATGGTTTCATATGTATATAATTTGTCAGCTTTCAAAAATTTATAATTTCAAAATTTTAATTTCTAATCCTGATTAAATGTTCACTTTTACATTGTTTTGTAATCAATCATGTATTTTATTCTTAAAGGGAATCCTGAACTGTATAATCTCCAGACCCCACAAAACCTAAATCTGCTTCTGCACAGTAATGAGATTGAATAATTTAAGTAAACTCCAGGCCGATTCAAAAATAGAGATCTAGAAAAGTTTATGTAATTCAATTTGTCAAAGCTAACGAGTCAACTCTGACAGCTAAAGAGGGTACCACTGACCTGGAGTTGGCCTGTGAGATACACACACACGCACACATGCACATGCTCACATAAAAGTTTTAAGACATTGTATTCATTTTATATTGCCACATAACAAATTACCAAACATTAAGCAGCTTAAAACAATATGTATTTATTATCTTATAGGCCTGTAGGTTAGAAGTCTGGGCAGACTCCACTTGGTTCTCTGCAGAGAATCTCACAAGGCTGAAATTCCAGTATAGCTGGCTGGGCTCTTATCTGCAAGTTCTGAGAACTAATCCATTTCCAAGTTCATTCAGGTTGCTGGTAGAAGCCAGTTTCCTGCAGTTGTAGGTCTGAGGTCCACATCACTGTGCTGGCTGTCAAGCAGTTTGCTGCCTCTCTGCAACTAGAGGCTGCCCTGCATCCCTTCTCACACAGACCCCCATCCTCAAACCATCAAGTGCATCATTAGATCTTTTCATGCTTGAAATATCTCTGGCTTGTTCTTCCACCGGTTGGAGAAAGTTCTACACTTTCCAGGAATCACATGATTGGATTAAACTCTCCCAGAAAATCTCCCTATTTTAAGGTCAACCATGACATATGACATATAACATAATCACAGGAATCATACTTTATCATATTCCCAGGTTCTACCCACATTCGGTATGCAAGCATGAGGGGTTCCTGGGGGCCCTTCTTAGAATTCTGCCTAGCACACAGACATTCTACTGGCGTTACATGGTTTCATTTTGAACATGTAGTTTATGTCAAAGGCAAGTAAAGTTGTTCACAGGGGGATTGAACCCTGGTCCATGTAAAGCTAAGGCAATAAGTCAGATAAAGCAAGAGACAAAGACAGATATGATCCCACAGAGCAGAAGAGAGAGAAAGAAACAGAAAGGGACTTATATGACCCTGAAGATGGCATATAATCTTTTTCTTCTCTGATTTGCTAACATATGCTCTGCAGGAGAAGACATAAAATATTCTAAAATGTTTGTTTTTCCTAAAAGTTATTTGCATCTCCTAATTGGTATGTTATTACATAATTAAACTCTGGTACCAAAGCTGAAGGTTTGAGCCATTCTTACGTCTTCCTTCCCTGTTAGGTTGTTTATGCTGTGGAATATCTGAGTCTATAATTAAATTATTGTCTCAAACAAATTCGCCATATCCATGCATACATTAACATATCATTATCAGTGTGGAGAAACATAGACGTGTGGCATAGAATGTCAAGGCAAATGGGGCTCACAGATCCAGGTTGGCTTTTCTGATAACTGGCCTCAGTTCTGGAGATGGGAAGCAACAAAGATAATAACTCTAGTAAAAAGGGAAGACTTACCCTACCTGAAATAAGGGAAGGTATGATCGTTGAAAATATTATTTAGCAAGTATTTACTCCAATCCCCTTTCTTCTCTACCACTAAAAAAATATATTTCCTCACCCCACTGATATTGGGCTTGGTCATGTGACTTGCTTTGGGCAACAGAATGTTACTGAATGTGATATAAAAAAAGGGCCTTAAATGTTTTTGCCAGGTTTAGCTTAACTCTTGTGTTCCAATGACCCACTATGATAAAACTTTGCCCCCTCAGACTGGGCACTAGAATAAATACATGTGGAGCAGAAGTGACAAAACCTGTTGTTCAGCTGACCCTCCCTGCCAAACCTAGTCTAGATCACCTGAGCCAGAGTTACTGCAGACCTGTGAGCATGAGGATAAATACTTGCAGTTGTAAGCCCACTAAGTTTGGGGATAGTTTGTTACAGAGCATTGTTGCAGCAATAACTGACTAATACAAATGAGAAAGGAAGAAAAAAAAAAATTTGAGATACCTAGGGTTGCCGAGTATGGTGGTGGGGAGAGGGAAGCGAGGGATGCTGGGGATTAATTCAGAGGGGGACACAGGGAAAAATTGCAATTTGAGGTAATGTGCATGCTGATAGTATTGATCTGGCCATCACATCTTGGGCACAAGTGGTAATGGTCAGCTTTGTATCCCATTAATATGCCTAACCAATATAATTAAAAACAAAAAAAAACAAAACAAAGTATTATTGGAGAGCAAAGCAAAAGAAAAGAAAAGAATTACGAATAAAAAATTAAAAAAACAAATCTGATTCAGCTAAATATATACATATTTCTACTATATCTATATATTCATAAATTGTATCTATATCTCTCACACATGCATAGTTGTGCAAGTAGTGTTTTCTCAGTGATGTATCATACTTTTAAATTGCTCCCTTTGGCAGAAAGTTTCATGTTAATATTTATATTTAAGAGGCTATTACGTATAATATTGCTCACAATGAAATGTATGTAACAACGGTTCAGCTGGAAGCATTATTTCTCTTCATAGGGCTATCAGCTACTGTAGCCTCCTGGTTACTGAGAATTTTACAGGGTTAATATAACTGTATAAACTTAAGCATATGCAGAAAACTCTATTATAGAAGGCTGTAACCTTCTAAATGATCCCAAATATATAGTACATCATATTTTGTGAGTTTTTATTTTTCATTTTTGTAAATAAGAAAAAATTCTTGCAGATTATATCAAGGTCACAACTGTCTCTTTGCATCAGTGTAGCATCCAAAGAAAAAGGAATACTGGGGTAGGAAGAAAACTTCAAATTCACTATTGAAATAAATTTAAACGATTGGGAAGCTGGTAGCAAAGCCTTCTATTTCAACAGCTGTAAAAACACATTACTGTCTATAAAGATTTCTAAGCATAAGATTTCTTATTCTCATTACGAAATCAAAAAAATTGAGTAGCAATTCTCTACAAAATCTAATTGAATAATCAATATATAAAGAGCTAAAAATGTCTATCTTCTTACAAACTTTTTTGTTAAAAAAAAATGGGATGGTTTAAAACTACCAAGGTCACCACAGCCACTTTCAGGGGCAGAAAGGGGAGGGTGGGAGTAATAAATAAATCTCCCATACAGGCTTTCAGATGCACATGTGGCTAAAACTAGAAAACCATCTCTTACTTATAAAAGTATTTTTTAAGTATTTTGTTTTTTTAAAAAAACAGTTTTAATCCATATCCTAGATTCAAATTTTTTTTTTTTTTTTTTCAATTTATAGCAGGGTTTCTCAACCTTGGCATTCTTTGCATGTTGGGTTTGAAAATTCTTTGCCGTGGGGTCTCACCCTCTTATTTTTAAAAGTTTCACAGAGTCCCTGCCCTTTACCTACTAGGTACCAGAAGCAGCCCTTTAACCTGGAGGTGTGACAACCCAAAACACCTCCAGACATGGCCAAATGTCCCCTGGGGGCAAAAGCACCCCCAGATGAGAACCAATGAGCTGGAGAAATACTGTACAATACTCTTTTCCAATACTAGGTTAATCACAAACATGGAAAGAGACCACAATCATATGACGTTTACTACTTGCTGGATGCACAGTAACCCATTTTAATCTCAGAAAAGTTAAGTGACATATGTTATTCTTAATTGGTGAGAAAACTGAATCATAGAGAAGGCAGCGACTTGCTCAGATAGTAAGCATGGCCTGGATTTAAACAAAGAGCAATGGAGTTTATCGGGGAAAAGTTCTAAATGAAATGAGCTTCAGGACATCAGGATTATAGAGAGACCTCGGATGCATGGGCAGCATCTCCTATGGAGCTCTCTGATCATCTGTTAAATCTGGGAACTGAGCTAGATGACCTCAGAGGTCCCTTCCACTGCTAAACATCTGTGGGTCTTTAAATCATAGGCAAATCTACCTGGCTGAACTTATTTCAAGGGCAGCATGAGAGCACATATCAGACAACATCCAGGTACAGCAGCCCAGTTCCTAATGGCAGCCATCCACCTTCATTGATTTAAATTCACACTGTTTTAGTACATATGTCACCTTAGACCTGTCTGTATGAGAAAATTCTGCTGGGAAGAGAGGCTGCTAGCAAAATAGTCTTGCTAATTTCTCCATCACAAGGTCTTCAAGGTCAGAGCCAATCATAGATATGGCTGGAGAACACCCGTAAGTTCTCCCTTCTCTAGCGAGTGAGAGAAAGGAGTTAATTGCTGCCTAGATGACCTTGAAGATTCATACTGGAAGTAAGTGCTGGAAAACTTGATCAAAGTGTTAATTAAATTAATCATAAACACTGGAAGAGGAAGGCAGTTTCCTCACCTAAGATGACTACTGTAACCTCCATGTTCACAACAAATTAGATTGCAGTGCATGAGAATATGGTAAGTTTCATATTATAACCTCATTGACAATTTACTGTCACTAATCTGTCTCTAGTTTCTTTCCTCCCTCAATGAATCATTTCAGCTGCTACTAAAACCAGCTTTCTGTTACTGTTACTGCTCATTTCACACAATTCCTTCAAGCTTGTCAACATCGTCTATTTCTGATGGGTCAAAATTCTTAATCACTGGACCTCCCTACCCATAGACATGACCCAGACTTGTACTCTTATAAATTCCAATGAAAAAAATAGAACTGTATATTGTTACCTGCAGATAATCTATTGCAGAACAGGTTCTCTAAACAGGGAAACTATTTCCTGCATTTATTGGTTATGATTTTTGACAGAAGAAATTCTGCATAAATACATAATACACATAAATTTTTTAATTTCAAAAAATAAAATACAGTTCTCAATATTTCTGAGCACGGTGCCAAAGCCAGGAACCATACAGTACCATGTCTAGTCCCAAAGATGCCTTCCTCTCTCTCCCTCCATACCCGGACATATATGCTTTAGAGAGTCACTTATGGTCACTCACTGCATATAGATAGTTTTGTAAGCCAATTACATTCTTGAAGATTTAGAAAACCAGATACAAAAATAATGCAAACATGAGCAATAGTTTTTATCATATATATACATACATATACATATAGAGAGAAAAAGATATAGATATATACTAGTGTAGATATATATTGCTGCATATAAAAACAAAATGATTAATTGTTATACAAAACTGAAAATAAATACTCTTTCACTTCTTCATTTCAAACACCAAAAATTTTCCTACAAGGGTATGATGATATTTGGAAAACATATAAACACACTTAGATTATTCGAGAGGAATACATTGAAGCAAATAACAGAGTTGACAAAAAATATCTAACTGGAATTCTTTTGTTACACCAGTTTTCAGGGATAAATTTTCCCATATGAAATAATTGTAATTTCTACCTATATTAAATCCATAGCCAGACACATAGCTCCTTGCCATTACGATATGAGGAACTTTCTCTACTGAATTATTAAAGAATCTTTGAAACTGGCTACAGTTCATAGAAATGTGACAGTGCAATGTGTCTTAGTGCTGTGAACTGTTACCAAAAGACTAAACATCCTTGACAGACTGATAAAAAATTAATTATTTTCTTTCCAATGGAAAGAATGCAACTCTGCCAAAACCTGTTAAATGTGGAGCTTTTGGAGTTCTCTAATTTCTTCTGTCTTGGAGAGGGCACATGAGAATTTCTCATGAGTATTAAATAGCATATATCAAATATCCAGCCTTGCTCGGCACACACTAGTTCTTTACAACTTGGTTCCTAGAATTTTTGTTTTCTTTCCCTCCAAATGCCAATGCATCTTTAAAGAACAGAGGTAGCAGTGCAAAGTGGAAAAATGGAAGAAACACTGGATTTTGAGAAAGGATACCAGTAAGAGATATTTACTTCATATGTAATTAAAATGCTCAGATACTCCGGGTGAGTTATTTCTCCAGCTGAACCTCTATTTCCTCATATGTAAAAGTGGCTCAATCCAGTTCAGTTCTATCTACTCACTAGGTTATTGTGAAGATTGAAAAGACAAAGGAGAGCCTTTTTTTTTAAGCCTGTACATTACAAAATATAGGTTTTCTTATTTTTAACAGTTAGTAGGTATAGAATTAATGTAGTAAAATTTTATTAATGAATGCTGTGATTGGAAAAGGTCAATTCAATATTTGTTTCCCTAAATTCCATTAGTTAAAAAAAAATCAAGCTGCTAATCTTACCATTTACTGATGACTCCTTCTCTTCAACCCACAAGCACAATATCTTGGAATAAAACTGCTGATTAGTAAAGATGGTGCTAGATACAACAGAAATAAAGGTAATCGACTATTTTGCAAATAATAATAATAATAAAGACAATAGTCTTTTTCCTTTAAAATTAACTTAGTGCATTGAGGTAGTTTACTCATCTTGCATTAGAGGAACTATATGAAGTATCTGAAAATGAATCATTTCAAGACGGAATGAGCAGAGAGTGCAGAGAGCACTTTGCTATTTCCTCTTGTTATTACAAAGCATAATAAATCCTACCTATGGAATATTTCTCATCTGTACCCTCATCAGATACAACCATGCAGTTTGAAAGTCTCTAGGACTGAGAACACTTTTTTTTTAAAGCGGAGTAGAGGTTGAAGAGGATATGGAGGATAGAGCGTTATCTGTACTTGCCACAGTACAGCATCTTTTTTTAATATCTAGTTTTTCATTCTTCTTTTGGCAGACTGACCTTTCTTTAGAGTAGCTTATCTCGCCGTGGAACACTATTTCTGGATCTCCTGGGATTCACAAAGCTATGAAGAAAGAGAGTCACAGAATACAGGGGATGAGGGAGAAAAACATACAAGCAAAAGTTTCTGCTAAGTTACAAGAGGATGTGGAAGAAGCACTGAAACTCCAAAGGCTGTTTTAGAACTTCCTCCTTCATATCCTACTCAGCTGTCTTGAGAAAAGAAAGCGGTAGGAAGCTCAGCCTCTTGGGGAACAAGCCCTAGGTGGTGATGATGGGTGGGGGATCTCTCTTAAAAGGGTGGAGAAAGCACTGATTAAAAAGGCCTGACAATGCAGCATAGTTGTAGAATTCCAGGAACTATCATCTGAAAGTTCAAAAGAGTTGGAATAACTCGTGGTGAGCACAGGCTTGTGTAGTCCGAAAGTTATGCATTGTGGAAAGATCAGGAGGGTTCAAGTCAACCAGAGCAGACTTCAAATTGTCATCCATCTCTCTCCAGCTTTGTGTTAACCTTCACTTTGTTAAACTGAAGCCAGCAATTGCAGCCTGCAGAGTGTTGAGAGGATTGAATGAGATAATGTGTATAAAAATGCCTATTGTAACATTTGCTTATTTTACATCTTTGTGGAGGTTTCCCCCCCTCCCTCTCTACTACAAATGCCAATGCTAGAAGACTGAGATGGGCCTCACCTGTCTGGAGGCCTTTGAAGATACACCTGTCCCACCTGAGACCCTCTATTCTACTTGATGAGGCACTTTAGTGGCTGTGTGATCACAAGGCATGTCACTGAAATTTTTCTGTGTTTTAATCAATTGTAAAATAGGATTATAGTAATTTACCATCTCATGTAGTTGTTAGGGGAATTAAAGGAGAAAAGGGAAGCAAATTTATTTATGTGTTAATATTAGCCATCGTTATTTTTAACATCATCATTAGCACAGGACAAGAGAGTCAGAATCTCTATCTTCTACCTTTCTCTTCTCTTTTAAAGACACTTGTCATTGGATTGCGGCACCCCCCCCCCCAACCAGGATCATTTCATCCTAAAATCCTTACCTTGAAGGACATTTTTCCAATTAGTATCACATTCATAGTTTCCCTGGCATTAGGAGATAGACATATCTTTTGGGGGGTGCCATAGTTCGACCCCCTGGGGAGTTGTAAGTTAAGCACAGAAATTGACATATTATGCAGTACCAAGTAGTGATATGTGCTCTAAAGAAACTCTAAAGCCATATAAGGGGATAAGGATGACTAGAAGATGCTCTTTGGAGAGAGCAGTCAGTAAAGTCCTCCTGAGGAGGTGACATCTAAGCCAAGACTTGAATGAGCCATGGGAGAGTGAGATATGCAAACAAGGGAACATGTGTTGGGAACTACTGGATGGGAGTTTGTAGAGGGAGCTGCAAATGCAAAGAGGTAAAACAGGAAAATCAAGAAAACCAGGGCCTGGAAGACCAGCAGGGAAGCAGCCAGCACTAGGGAAAGAGCTGGGGCTGAGCAAGTCACCAATGAGGATTTTGCACTTTATTCCAAGTTCGATGGGGAGTCAAGGCTGGGCTGAGAGCAGCAGTGTCATACTCAGCATTAAGGCAGACATTCTATTTCAGAGCATGCCACAGACACAGATCTAAAGATTTAAATGTTACTATAATATTCTCAAATAATTGGCACTAATAATGAGACAAAACTCCAAAAGCAATCCTTTGCCAATATTAGAATGAAATTCAGTGCTTCCTACTGTTTCTTTTTGTCATCTTGTGCTTCACTGAACATGTCATGCGTTTGCATGAACGATCCCTTCTGCCTGCATGCCCTTCCCGGTGTGCCTCCTCCCTTTGCTGTCCTTTGTCTCCAGTGTGTGTCAACTCCCCAGATATGGTCAGTCACCCTTCCTCAGTGCTCCAGGGCACTTACTCCCCTGAGCACATACTTCATTGCCCAGTCGCCATCTGTTTACAAGCCTGCCCCCTCATCACTGTGCAGTTCTTTATGGTCATGTCTACGTCTTATTCATCTTTGTAGACTCAAAAGCGAGCACATTGCATACCAGGTGCTGGATAAATGTTTGTTGAATGTGTGAGTGAATCCTGGCCCTATTTAATTTGATTTTGCCTGTGTGTATTTATTCCCCATTCTTCTATTTAACTAAACATGGGCTTTCTTCTGTCATTTAATGATGGTCTGTATGAGATAAGCATTAGGACAAAATGACCATTGAAACATTTTTCTAACAGTTCACTACAACTACCGCAATTTATTGGCCTGTCGTCCTTGGCATGCAAATGCCTCAAGAAGCATACGAGTGATAGGTGCTGTCCCAGTGTGAAGATTGGAATAACAGAGGCAGAGCAAGCTACGTTTACCTGTCCAAGGCCACTCATCAAATCAATGCCACAGAGTAGCTGAATCTATGTTTCAGAGAGCAGCTTTCTTCCACACCTGTGAGTTCACTGAGCTATGCTGTATTTGTCATGCACATGAGTTCTGAAAAATCAATGAAATCTGTGAACCATATCACAAAAATAGAAAGCAGTGAAAAGAGTGGGCTCTGCACCCTTCAATTATTCCAGCATGAATGGACTCAACAGCTGTGCTCTTCAGCAATACTTGCAGGGCAATGGGGTCTTTGGAAACATTTGTTTTCTTGATGCATCAAATTCTCCTGTTTGGACTTTTCCTAATAGAAACCTCAAAATTCAGAATGTGAAGCAGCGTTAAAGCATGATAGTCCTGGCCATAAGAAGACAGTTAAAATGGGTTTATCCTAGGAAATGAAAAAGAAAAAAAAGACACTTGAGCCATTTTAACATTGGTGGGGATAAGAAACATTTCAGACAGACTTCTTTGCCATGCTTGAAAAAATACCTTCCTTCAAATAAATATTAAATACGTCATTATCCGGGGCATCTAAACAGAGAGTTCTTGTTATACTTTTATACAAAGATAGGATCAATAACCAACGTCCCCAGTTATTCCACATGGTTGTCAAAGCTCATATCTCAACCCCTGGACTCCGGTCCAGTTAGCTGGAAGCACACTGTGCCAGATGTGTCTGTAGACACAGCTGTGTGCTGTAAAAAATGCTTTCTTAGTTAAACCTGGAATGATTTTAGATCTCAAATACCTAAAAGGGGAAATGTATCTTTTGGTTTGTTGTATCTCAATATACTATTAAGGTACATCAATTTTACTTGATAAATTTGAAAAGCCAACAGACTTTAAGGAGAGAGAAACATACATGTGTTTTATAATTGGGTTTAAGTGGATTTTGAGAGCAGTGGAGAATGTTCATTGATCATTGGTGTTCAAGTTGGAAGAGCCTTCAAGGGATAAGTACAATGATGATTGCCATCATGATGATGTTGATATGACAACAATTCTTTTTTACATAGTTCTTTTATTGTATGGTGTGTTTTATCAACAAATATGTTACGTACATTGTTCAGTTATCACTACATCAAACTTAGAGATTAGGACAATCCAGTGTAGAGGCTTTAAATGACTTGCCCCAATTTCCACATTTGATATTTGTCAGAGGTGGGACACAAACTCAAGGCTTCTGTCTCCTTGGTTTACAAAGGAATAAAAAGCCAAGCTTCCTAAAAGTGGTTAGCCTCCTCAAAGATGGGATGGTGCATTTTCTTTTTCCCAGGCAATTTCAGAAAAGACTGGTCATTACTGCTTTCTAAAACTTCAGTTACCTTGAAATAACTCTATGGAGCAGTTATTGCAAAGGGTCTTCTATGAAATACTAAGTCCAAATACTTCAGTAGACACTACTGAAAACTACATACAGATTTTTTCTAAGACAATGCTAGGTTAAACTAAGTTAAACATATTTCTTGAACTGCAGGACTTACCACCACTAACTCAAATATAAACATGTGCACTGCATATCTTCCAGTAATGGATGGAGAGGCAGCACTTCCTAAATATTTCAACCATATGACTGCTTTTATTATTTTTACCCTAGATAATTATTCAGAAATGCCTTGCTCATGGAAATTTTAGTGCCTAATGGAGATAGATTTTCTTATAGTTAATGTACATCACTAGTTGATTATACTGTGACAACACTGATGTAATTACTTTTGCTACTTTTTCACCATGGATATTACTAGAATCATATTGTTTCATACTTATTATTAAGATGGCCAAAATGACCAGGAGAGTAAAATGCACTATTGAGAAAAAATCAAAATAAAAATGAAAATTACCACCACTTATATTTAGTCTTTAATACGGCTATAGAAAAATGTTTGTCCTGTATAAATATGAACCTATGTCTTCAGTGATATTTCAAGTGGTAATTTTATAAAAAATCCTCCTCTGCTAAGCTCCCTGATAATCAATGTTTTACATCTCAAAAATCTGAAAACTAGAGAATTAAATGTGTTTTGATGTCATAGAATGGAGAGTAGGAAACTGGTCCCAAGTGGACTCAAATCCACCCCTTAGGTCCCATTAGCACCACTCTGTGGACCACAGCACTACTTGGTAGTTCTCATAGAGCATCCTTTTGAGAGATAGCCACACATCCTAGCTATCTTCCTTCTGTTTTCCAATACTGAATCCAATGTCACATGTTTCCCAAATGACTAAAATTAACATGCTTAGGCCATTGGGATTTCAGGTTCCTTCCTTCATGGGTTTTGTAACTATAGAAAAACAAGGTACAAAGGAAGGAGTGGGGATTCTGCTACTCAAGCAGTCAGGTACCAGAGCAACCATGGAAAAGTACACATGGGACACATGGATAAAGGGAGATGGGAAGAAATGCTGAAGTTAATGCTGAGGTTTCTGGCTGAGAGTCTGAATAGAAGCTACTATGACGGGGAGGTGGCGCTGATGCTTTTTGATTTTAAAAGATAGTGAGAGAGGTGTGCTGTGGCCATAAGTGCCTGTGACCAGAGACTTCCCATACACCAGAGAGCACACTGTATGCAAAGTCTGTTCTACAAACCAGCTTAGGTGTGAATTTTGCAAGCATTGTGCCTGCATTTTTCAGGATTTAAATATAATAAACTGATACAAACCTTACATTGCTAGTCTCATTAGGAAGTCCTGCTTTCTTAGATGACATTAACAACAATAAAAAAAATCCAGGCAAAAAGGCTAGGGACATCAAGGCTATCTATTTAGACACCACAACCAAAAGTGATTGCTAAAGAAAAAACAATTATTTCTTTCCTGTTTAAAGCCATGGTGTTATAATAAATTAACTGGAACATGAAGCAAAGATTATGCAGATATTGCTTTGCTGGATGTTTCAATGCTGAGGCTGTGGTGATGAAAAAGAGGCAAGAAGCTTGTCAGTGGGGGTAGCAGTTCTTATTTTGATTGGCAGTTTATTCTCTGATGGCATGACTTCCTATAGCTTTGTTATTTTGCGCAATGTATTTCATTGAGTCAATAAAATTAGATTGAACCTACAATGCATAAAGATCTTTCTCTGTACCTTTTTATCTAGAGAATAAGAACATAAAGTTTGGAATTGATGGGGACCTTAATTTGCACACAAGCTTGGCCATCTACTTTGACCATGACAATCAAATTTTCTAAGCCACTGTTTTCTCACCTGTAAAACTGGGATATCTTAACAGTTACCCAAATAGGTTTACTTATGACTGAATGGAATGAACACAGGGTTCTAGAATGGTACACAGCACATAACTGCCAGCAAATAAATGGTTAAAAATAATTACAATAATAATGATCACCTATTTAGAAGGCTAGAAGGGAACTAGAGATTCATTCAATTCAAATCTTCCACAATTTTAAGGAGGAGACTGAGATGCTCAGTCTAAACAGTTTCAAACTGCTTTTATTCATTTGACAATGTATTGTAGGCCCATCATTTGTCAAGCTCTGTGAAGGGTGCTGGCAAGTAAAAGTGTATGCGTTCTCCATGAGTGTATGTACCCTACTTATTCATACCCAGATTTATTCAAAAAAGCTAGATATGGCATCTCTCCCTTAGAGGAGTTCAGAGTGTACAGAGGAAGGATGTACATCATCAATCTCACGTTGGAATGTGAGGCTCAATGGAGTATCGATGCAAGAACAGAAGAAACAATGACCCTACCAGGAAAGTCACCTCACAGAAAAGGTGGAGCCTGATCGGGTCTTAAAGGAAGAAAAGGAGTAATGTCAACCATACCCTTATAGAGCAGGCAAAGAGTGTCAACCCTATTTTACTAATGAGAAAGCCAAGAACTTGAAAAAAATATATACCATTAGTCCATGGTTCCATGACCTACTAGGGGCAAAGGTTGGATGAAACTTAGGTCCTGTGACCCCCATATCTAGCATGACTTCCACTCCTTCAGCCATTCTCCTATACAAGTAAGATCTAATTTTGCAGAAAGAGACAAATTTCAGCAGTTTAGTTCCACCAGGGATAACTTTTAACATAATTTCTTCATTTTTCATGGAATTATTTCCTTTTACTCGATTTATGCCCTTGTTGCTCTGTTTCATTTTACATTGACTTTTCCCTTCTGGGTACTATGATGCTCCTTTGAGAATATTTTTTTCTCTTTTTGTGTATACCAATTTGATCTTCTCCCCTGGGGAAATAACTTATGCATATTCAAAATATAAGCAATTAAGGTAAATACAAATGGACCTCCAATAATACTTCACCTGGGGTCTAAATGGAACTTTGTTTCACTTGGTGTAGTCTGATGCATGATGTCCTAACCTTAAGGTCATGTTTACATTGAGCCATTCCAACTGTGAATGAACTCTGCATATGATTTTCAGAGTATTGGACCTTTTTGTTTTCCATAACTCTAATTAAAGGCCCTTGCAGCAAACAGACCATAGCTGAATTTGCAATTGGGCTTTATTAAAATTTAAAGTATATCCATAAATACATAAGCGCTTATTATAGATCAAAGTTCTAACAATTAAATATTCACAAATACAGCTCACTTTACAAAACTACAGACTCAAAATTACCTAAGCCAAATAACCTTAGTACTTACTACCAAATAACAAACTCAGGAAATATAGCTCTTATTCATGGGAAACTAATGTTAATGTCTACCAATGGCAAGATACAACTAATATTTTATTTAATGCATCATCAAGTATACCATTTTGAGTTTATTTTCTTCACTGATTGACTTGATTTTCATCCTTTGAAGAGGTTAATAAGTTAATAAATTTGAGCATATTTCATGATTATTCATGAAGGATGGCAAGACTTAATTTCTGCAACCCTTTAGGAAGGTTCAGCCACCATGTACAATACCACATGCTGTTGTGCAATGTTTAGATCAATGCCTCCCCACGTGAACAATTAGACCTTGTTTTTATTGATACTAAATAGATTATATACAAAATGAAGAGGAAAATAAAATCAATGCTGGGAAAAAACAAACAAACAAACAAAAAACCCAAGTAATACAATTAGAGCCACATTTTGATTTGTCTTGGAAAGATTTTTTGCTATTAAAGTTACTGGGTTATTAAATTGCATGGGGAAAAATAATAGATCTCATTACATGAAGTGTTCTACTTTGCCACAGCTGGAGTCTGGATTGCACACTTATTAGTTACATGCACTGGAGCAAGTTGAGAAAATTCAGATTAGTAATGAAATAACCTTTCCCATTAGGGGAGCTTCAATGTCCTCGGGACCTTTTGGGGATATTAGTGAGTATATAAAGAAGAGTGAAATATCTGCCACCCATTGTCAAATGTGGACAATAAGCTCTAGAAAAAGATAATTTCATTTAGTATCTTTCCAAATACAAAGGAAAGAAAGAAGGAGTTAAAGGGAGAATCCATTAAAGTCTAAAATTAGAAGGCATAGAACCACAAATTCTTTAGACACCATTAAGGCAGGAAAGTCTTGACTGGTCATTTACTAAGAACAAAGACTTTACGAAACTTCTGAATTTTTATTATTGTTCCCATATCCCTCAGCAATGATTTCAGGAACAACATGCAGGACTTGTCTTTTTAATTTTGTTTATTTAAACCCTGTCGAACAGCCACAGTTCCGTGGGTTTTCCTCATTTTGGAAAGTGGGCTGGTTTGATGCTGTGAGACTGTGAATGTAACTTTCTCCATCTTGAAGCCTTTGTCTTGCTGTGTCCTTTGTATGAAACCTGCCCACAGAAGTTATACAGTAACTAGGGGTAAGGTAGTTAGCACAATAGGTAGAAACTGTTGCTAATTACAAAGGACTTACTGATTAAGTACTGGTATAGCAACAGCCGGTCTGGCCACCTGTATCACAAGACCATCAAAGATAATAATCATTGACATAAGAAATTTGCAGTTAGTGACTTTAGTTTGCTTCTTAGTTATTGCTTTTTGGTTTTTTCCAATTGTGAACTGGCTATATGAACTTGGGCACGATCAAGAGGTGGTGCAGAGAAACCGTGAGTATGCCTCTGGCTTGTCGCCCACCCAATCCATCATCCTTTAAGTTACCTTCTTAATTAAAATGACTTTGCCTTGCTGCATGTAGGTGACTACTCCATCTGTTGGTCTTAAGATACCTTCTCAGTTTGCCTTTGCTGCGCCTTCAGACAGATGCACACCAGGTCTTCTATGTGTTCCAGCAAACATGAAGATATCATTATTACTTGCATTTAGTTCATTATTAAAATAAAATTACATATGCTGAAAAACTTAAACATATTTCTATACGAGAACAAAGCAAAATCCACACATAAAAATTGTTAAATTTATAATTAACATGATAAAAATCTAGTATTAAATTTTGAAAAAATAAAAAAAAAAACAAAAATCAGACCAAAAAAGTTAAAGAAGCAAATGTTAAGGTAATTGCATTATTTACTATCATTACTAAGAAAAGAATGATAAATGCCATCAATTGAGCACTTACTATTTGCTAGGAACTGTATTAAATGTTTCACATACATTTCATCATTTAATCTTTTATGTTCATCTGCCTCAAATCACTTTTTTTTTTTTTTTCAAAACAGAACCCATCCTTACTTTTTGGATTATCGCTTTGTCTCCAATATTGTTTATTTATGAGGAAGACCCTATCCCCTGGCTTGAGGACCAAACATATGACTGAGAGCTGGTTAATGAGAGCGCTATGACAACGATTAGCTCAGGATATGATTACAGCCTGGCCAGTGTGACAGCATCCTAGGAATTTTCCTTAAACTATCCAATTTTGAGAAAAATCCTCTGCTTATCTGCTGTGGATCTATGACTAGCAAAATCTCTCCCTTCTTTTCTATTTCCCCATATGCTGTCTCCTGCCCTTTTTAGTTATACCAGTAACAAGTTAATTCACCATGAAAAAATTGTGCAGTCATTTTTGTACACAACATATATAAACTGCAGCTTTAATAAGCTTCTTTTTGAAAGTTGTTGAACCCTGACATACAGTAAGACTGCTGAAGTGTTATTGAAGCATATAAGCAATTCTAAAAGAGTCAGAATGAATGATTAGAATTTAAGTAGCTATCATTAACATTTAATTTACAGAGGTGGATAAGCCATTCACCACTGATAATAAAGGGCCATTACCAAGAATGCACATATGTGAACATTACATGCAAATGGCTCCTCCACTTCTCCTTGGATAGCTTGTAGGAATCACTTTTAACTAAAAGAGTCTTGATTGCTTACCCCCAATAAACATTCATGCCTAAATGGCTGCAATAAAGTGAGATTTAATATTTGGGAATTTCTTGATGACTTGATGACTTTTAACACAGAACCGTATCAGAACCAAGTAAAGAATTACATTCTTACTGTGCATCAAGTAAAAATGAGAAAATTTTTCCTAACCAACATAAAAAGAAAGTAAAAAACTAATGTAGTATATTTTATATGCACCAACAAGAATAATAACAGCAACAAACCCCTCTTCAATAAGTATTTTATGTTGTAAACTTGGAGAATATGCACACACAGGAATATAAGATTGCATCAACAAATTTCAGATTTTAACTCAGTATAAAAAATGTTGTGATCTAAAAATTATTTCAAGTGCAAGGTACCAAAGTGAACAAAAATACTTTCACATTTATATTCCACCTTTCAACACTTGCGCAAATACACAGAACCCAAAATATCTTTTGCAATTATCTTAATTACTGTTACCTTTGATTTATCTTACAAGGGTAATGCATTTGAAATTGTAATTTCTCATTAATGTCAGCTAAATTTTACTGGATTATAACACATTACTTCTTTGTTGGTTGGTCTGATGTTCTAAATGTTTGATTCAATGAATAAAGGTGCTATAATAACTAGTTTTCACTTAAAAGGATCAGTTTCTAAAGGACCATAACTTTGCAATGCTAATAGCTATTAGATTTTTAAAAGATAGATGTATTTTCCCGTACATATTTGTATATACTGGTAGAAGAAATTGATATATAAAAAATAGAGCTTCACAAAAGATGGCTTCCCCCAGCTTACTGTTTTGTACTTTCTGGGTGTTTGAAGAATTCTTTCAGAAGTATGATAATGGAACATGCATTCAAAACAGGATCTGGAAAATCACATTTTTATATAATGTCTGTAACTACCTTGCTGTGTGAATTTTGGCCTGTTGTTCAACTCTGTGTCCAAATTGGGAGATATCTCTGTCTCTTCTATATCTCTAAATTGGGAGTGCCATTACTGGTATTACAGATCTCCCTGCAATTAATGGGAGAACCAAATGAGATAATAAATATAAAAAGCAATGAAAATTACAAAATGCCGAACTAATGAATGGGTGGCTCTGTTCATCACTCATCCATCCAATACTTAATGAGCAAGTACTCGATATAGAGATGATTCAGAAGAAGGACACAAACTTGACAATACGAGAGACACATAAAATTTGCTAAGTGTTATAAGAAAAATTTAGTTCAAATTCTGTGAGAATTCAGAGGAGGGGAAAGATGATTTTGAGCACGAGAGAGGATAAGGAAGAGAAGGTAGAAGGGAACCTATTTGCACTGGATCTTTGAAAATACTAAGACCTGGATGGCAGATGAGAAGACATTTGTCAGATGGGGAGGAGGTCATGGGCTTGAAGGGATAGGATTATCTATTGCCTGTTTTGACCACACAACATGCATTTCACTTCTTTGGTTAACTGAGAGGATTACCTAAAATTTTTGAAAGAAGAGAAGGGAAAGGAGAGAAGAAAACAGGGTAATTATATACTTTTTATTAAGCAATTAATATATCTAAAACAGTGTGTTTTTTATATATTATCTCAGTTTTGTAATATAAGTATCACGGCTGTTATATCCATTGTTGGAAAAGAAAATTGAAATTACACCAAGAATTCCCTGACTCCAGGGCTCTCCAGGACATCCTGCCCAGTATGCACTTTTGTAAGATAGATTGTGATTCATTTTATTTTCATACCTTAACATTTTTACTTCTTCAGGGGATTTAATTGGGAATCAAGGTTTAGAAATGAGCACGCATGTGCACCTATCCAGCCCAGGATCATAAGTAATTTGGGGGTCCTCCATTTGCTCTTTACATTCAGCTTCTTGCCCATTTCCACATCTGTCCATGACTTTATAAGTGAGGCACCAGTGAATTCCTTAAGAGTGTAAGCTTTAATTCAGACAAATACAGAGAATCATCATAATCCCCTTACTAGCTGTGTGACCTGAGGCAAGTTGCATAAGATGAAGACAACAATCCTGTCTTGATTATCTCAGATTGCCATAACAAAATGTCATAGACTGAAAGGCTTAAACAACAGATATTTATTTCTCATAGTTCTATAGTCTGAGAAGTTCAAGATCAAAGTGCCAGCAGATTCGGTTCGGGTGAGGGCACTCTTCCACTTGAAGATGGCTGGCTTTTCCCTGTATCCTCACACGGAAGAGAAAAAGTGAGCTCTGGTCTCTCTTCCATTTCTTACAAGGACACTATCACTTCATCTAAACCTAATTAATTTACAAAGGCCCCACCTCCAAATGCCATCACATTCAATCACATGGGGGGTTAGGTTTTCAATGTATAAATTTTGGGACACAATTCACTCCATAGCAAATACTATAGAGTAGTTTGAAGTTTTCATAAATATGAGTATGACAATGTGAACTGCTTAGCCTAGAGCTTGGCATAAGTGTACAGTAAAATGGCAGCTATTTGTGTCATGTGGCTATTCATGTTTTACATCCACATAGTTCCATCTCCTATAAAGCAAGTGATTAGCAATGACTGTCCTTACAGTTTCATAGTTAGTCAATAATCATTTACTCTTTTGGTGCTGGAAAGGAGAAAGAATATTTTAAAAATTAATAAAATAATGTTCTTATCCTTGAAAAGCTCACAGAATAGTGAGAAGACAGAACTATAGAGACATTACTGAAATATAAAATTAGAAGACAGCATGGGGAGAACTGGTGACTAATTCTGCCTCAGCCAGTCAAGGAAAGGTTCAAAGAGGAATGACATTTCAAATGACTTTGGATATCCAAACGGAATTTCTCTACCAGATAGCACAAAGGGGGAAGGATGCTCTAGGTAGAGAGATTAGTATCTGACAAGCAAGGAAGGGTTAGCAAGGAGGGGAACTAAAAGACATTAGAGCTGTGGAAGCAGCAGTCACATGCAGGGATGGGTAAAGAAACGAGACAGCAAAGACAGATGACATCTGGATTGTGAGAGGCCTCCTATGTCAAAATAAAGACACTGGGAAGAGTCAAAAGCATTTTTAACATAATGTTGGTGATAGTGTGAAGGATGAGTTGGTCTGGGGAGAGACTGTAGCAAAAAAAGACCAGTGTCTTTTAGGACACCAGTGTCACAGTTTCTAGATAAAAGACGATTTATAGATTTCTCTCTGGTGCCCTACTTTCAGATGGATTAAGAGATTTACATCTGATGAGGGGTTGAAGCATTCCTGTTGAAAACAGACAGGCAGATATTAGTTGCTGGGGTACAGTCAGACTTTCTGACACCAACTTGAGGAACCCACAAAGACAGCTTTGCAGACATGTAGCACAGGAAGACAAATTGCAAAAGATAACACATAAAAATATCTCCATACTGTATAATGTCATATTTGTGCAAATCACTAAACAACTGTCAGGCTCAGCAACAACCTCATTAATACCATGATGACTATCAGCACAGGAAACTGGCATTCCCTTTTATAATTTTAAAAAGTCAAATTAACAAAATTCAGTCATGGAAAACAAACATTTATTAACTGTCTCCTATAATCACTGGACAGAGACAGCTAATTGCCCATATACTATCTATTCTTCTACTTTAAGAACAAAACCATGATTTCATTAAGGCTAGCAAGGTGCCCAACTATTATGTGTGTGTGCGCATGGGTATGTGCATGTGTGTGTGTGTTTCCATTCTCTTATGAACTAGGAATGGCCAATGAGACATAAATGGAAGTCATTTGGTAGGATATCTGGGAAACTTTTTATAGGGAGTTAGACTTATGTGGAAGAAAACCCTTTTGCCCTCCCCTCATTTCTCATTCTTTCTTCTTGGATGTATTTGTAAAGCCCAGAACTCAAAAATGGAAATAAGCACTAATCTTTGTAGAGTAAACAAAACAAACAAAAACAACAACCAAACAAACCTTAGTATACATAATAAAATATAATACTGATTTGTATAAGCTAATATTATTTGGATTTTCTGATGCATACGAAGAAACCTAATTAATATGTGGTGTAGGCAGCCATATGCTTAGAGCTAAAAAAAAAAAGGCAAAGAGAAGCAAAATATACAAACGGTGTGGGAGATCATAGCATTGGGAACATAACTCTAAAAACAGTAATTCTAATTCCCCCCTGAAATAGTCTAATATGAACTAAAAACTGGTTGAGGAAAGAAGTTACTTTTGCAGTCATGACAATACTGCATCACAAGTTGTCACATCAACTTGACTGATCAGTCATGGGGTATCTTAAAGCCCTGTATTTTTCTAGGTACCAGAGGGAAGAAACACATGACTCCAGTATCCAGAGAGTTTACAGAGTAGAAGGGGAGTCAGACCAGTGCTTGGTAATAAATAACACATATTATAGACATAGCAAGTGCTATGCAGCTTTTAGTTCAATGAATGCTCTCCCATGATAAGTTGCTTTGGGAAAAGAGACATGAGTGTGAGACAACATTGCAATATTTTCAAA
Source organism: Cynocephalus volans (assembly GCF_027409185.1). Classification (NCBI taxonomy): domain Eukaryota; kingdom Metazoa; phylum Chordata; class Mammalia; order Dermoptera; family Cynocephalidae; genus Cynocephalus; species Cynocephalus volans. The sequence goes on from NC_084468.1 coordinate 18,684,194, forward strand.
CCCAGGTTCCTGCGGGGAGGGGGGGATATAATTCAATTGGTATTGTAATATGGTAGACTTGTGTGAATTTAGTAATCAGTTAAACTTTTTAGAAGTAAGTTTATGATGTGTTGAACCGTGGCCCCCAAAATTCATATGTAAAAATTCCTAAACCCCAGTCCCACAGACTGCCACCTTATTTGAAAATAGGGTTGTTACAGATATAATTAGTTAAGAAGAGGTCATACTGTAGTAGAGTCGGCCCCTAATCCAATACGGAGGATATCCTTATAAAAAGAGGAAATTTGGACATAGACTCACACACAAGAACAACACTATGTGAAGATGAACAGAACGGTCTGGGTGATGCATCTACAAGCCAAAGAATGCCAAAAATTGCCAGCACACCATCAGAAGCCGGGGAAGAAGCATGGAAAAGACCTATCCTCTTATCCTGCCAGCCCTCAGAGGAACCAACCCTGCTGACAGTTTGATCTCAGACTTCCAGCCTCCAAAACTGTGTGACAATGAATTGCTGTTGTCTGAGCCACTCAGTTTGCAGTATTTTGTTACGGCAGCCTTAGCAAACTGAGACAGACTTTAACGGAATCAATGAGATTGTGAAGACATTTTTGAAACATATGCACTAAAAGTCTGCTATTCTCAACAACACAGTAAGCCCAGCTTTTGCTGAATATTTCAACATAAGGACACTTGAGAGAAAAGTGGGGGGGGGGGCTTTGCTTCTTGAGGAGGAAACAGCCCTCTTCAAAAACTGCTTACAATGAGTGCTAGTGAAGAAACTGAAAAGTACAGAAGTTTCAAAATGTGCTAGTAGAGTATTATGAATTTGGGGATTCGTGAAGTTGTAGGGATACGTTTTCAAAGACTGAGAAAGGGCTTCTGTACTAAACGAAAGTGTAACATACAATAAATGATGCAAAACCAGCACCACGAGAAGTTAAAGGAGAAAATGACACATTGTGGGATCAGGAAAGGAGGCAGAGTTTGAGAAGAACCCTGAAAGATGTTCTATCAATCAGGGTCCAGTCAGGAAAATGGAAACCGTGATACGTGTCTCAGACAGAGTAGCTTTAATACTGGGTTTAACATGGGTCACTCAGGTGATGAAAGGCTGAAGATGATGGGGATGCTGATGTCATCTGGAAGTCGAAGGCACTGGAAGCAGCTACCATCCCCCAGACTGGCAGAAAAAAGAGAGAACGAGAGAATCTAAAAGGACAGGCTCCCTGCTGTTGGTGCTCAGATCTCTTAGGGCAGCAGGACCATAGTCTGGCAGGTACCAGACCACTGAGGGGCCTGGGTGTTTTCTTAGATCACCCAGTGGGGCACTGCAGGGTGTTGGGGGAACTGGGCTGTGGTTATCCACTGCTCCTCTGGCTTCAGGTGGAGAGAAGTCAAAGCCAGAAGCATCAACAAGAGTTGGAGGCTGGAGCCACAGTGGTCTGCCTGTCATGGAGAAGGACACACAACCTGGAAGCCAGAAAAGGATCCTTCTCCCAGCCTGCCTCCTTTCAGTCCCCTGCCAGTGTTTTCTTCTGCCAAAATCTACCCAGAAATTGGCTGGCAATGGAGTCTGGAAAATGTAGTTTTGGGAATCTTAATCCCAGCTTCTCAGAAAAGAGAGTGGGGATGGGGTGAGGCTTGGAGCTCAGAACCAACAGGTAAAAGAGGCAGAGATTAAAGGTTTTGATGAAAGGAAATAGCATAAGGTCTGGGAATAAGCAAAAATCTGGAATTTATGGGAAACGTATAGGAAAATCAGGCAACAATGTTGTCCAAAATGGATCTAGATGCTAGAGACGTTAAGGTGAACAAAATAGATGATAGTTCTTTGTGGTCTGATTAATTTAACCTGAGCATCAGGTGTGTAAAAAGAGAGGGCAGAAGCCTAGAGTGGTATTCTGGTTAGCTTGGGGCACCAATGAGGGGAAGTAAGTATAACTCAATAAACCATGGCTAATCTTCAGTGGTTTTTGAAAACAGATCTGAATACATGTCAGTGGGTTAGGAACATGAACATAGAGGCCTTCATAAAATAGATTCACTTTTCCTAATAGTCAGAATTATTACTTTATTGTTATCATCTATATCATTGTCATAATCATCATAATCACTATATTGTTTATCCAGCACTCACTATGTGGCTGGAACTGTGCACTTTCCTTACATCACATCAAAACCTCCAAACGACACTATGAAGTGCATATTATCATCCCTGTTTTCGATGGGAAGAGACTAAAGATCGGATTTAAACCCAAATTCCTTTCCCTTTGCATTACACTCTTCTACATCTTAGAAAGTCATCAGACCCACACATTCTTTCAAAATATTCTCATCCGCAAGGTCAGCTCAAGACTCAAGTACCACCTGGCAGCTTGATCCATCCCCCTAAATTCTTAGCTCATTTATAATCCCCTCTGAGTATTACTTCTCCTGCTTCTACTTTTTTTAGATGTGTCACAGTCCTCTGAGATGACAGGCTGAAGGATGGTGATGAGGATGTGGTAGTATAAGGTCTATAAACAGGAGGGGCTGCCAGGAGTGGACATGAAGGGGCTCACAGGGGATGCTCTGGGGAAGAGCAGTCCCAGCTGTTTTAACATATGCGTGGAACACTGGTGTGTCTGCACACCCTTGCAGAACCGATCACAGTTACTTAGAAGAAAGGACAGTCCAACTCGGAAATGCAAATATATAGGCTGTAGCTGCTCTGTTCCCTAAGCCTTAATAGTTAGTCTCTTTGTCTTACGCACATAAACAAAACCTCCACTTAAATAGGCAGTAGACAAAACCTCTGCTTAAATAAGCAGCAGGTGCGCTAGTTTTTTCTTGCCAAGGTATTATGCAAATATGAAGCTGAGCTGATCCATTGGTTTCACTGCCGAGTGTGGAAGGAGGAAGGGAGATGGAGGAGGCAGGTTAAATAAAAGCTCATCTGACTTGCAGAAGGGCCACTTTTGCTCAACGTTGGAAAGTGCCCAGGGATATATGAGATGTAACTACACTGAAACAAAATCCAGAGCTTTTGAACTCTGGAATGTTTAAGATTTAATGGGTAGTATCCACACAAATGTAAAATGACTGAGAAAAGTAAGCAATTGTAATAATGCTAATAACATTATTACAATCCAGCACTTTGCTGAGTGTTTTTCTTTTTTAACACCTAATTATCTAATCAAACATAGGACATGTGTGTGTACTATTTTACTGATAGAGAAACTGAGTTTTACAGATGTAAAATAACTTTCCTAAAATATAGATATTAGAGATATAGAAAGATGTTATAGATATAGAAAATAAGAAGTTGAAACCATCTGAATCTAGAACTCCCTAAGTTAGTGATTACTATAGTAAACTGTACCTATACCTCTCATCTTGATTGCTGGAGATTCTTCTATTTGAAACAGCTGGATCACCTAAGAGCACATACTTGTACACTAAAGTACCTATATCTATTTCTGAAGGGGCCTGCTACTTGTCAAAAATTCTGGCAAATACGTGTTTGGGCTGTGTAGCGTGATATGACCAGTTCGAATTGTTTATTTTAACAAAGTGTGCTATCTATTTTTGTCCATTTTTAAATACATCAGGAGAATTTAATTTGTTCAGCCTGATAAGTTTAAGTTATATTTACCATGTTCTCTTGTATTTATTTTCAAACTCTAGGGGAAAAAATTTAAAACACAACCCCAGGGCATGCCATTTTGAAATTTTTATAAGTTATTAAGTAGATAAGCCAATAAAAATCACACACTAAAAAACAGAAAACACTTTGGTCAAAATGGGTCTCAATGTCTTAATATATGCACCCTGATTCATGTGCTCACTTAATTTCTCACCATCTTCCTTTAACCCCCACTCCGTGCATATTTTATATCACAACAGTACTGAGAAACGCAGGGAACCACCATGAACGCCAGTGCTTCTGTGCCGTTATGCATTCTGTTCTCTCATTCCCTTTCCCTCTTTCCTAGTGGTTCTCCACAATTCAGTTTGGTCTCCAATTCTTTACTAAACCTTCCCTGACTGCACCAGCTGGGTTAGACGTCCCTTTCTGCTGTTCCTAGAGCATCCTGGCCACGTTGTTATTATCACCACGGTTTAGTTGTGGTAATACTAGTAGAGAAGGTCATGGAGTTAGTAGTAATAGTACTAGCAACCAGGGGTAGCAGGAGCAGGGATACTAACACCTGACCTTGCATTACCAGAAGCAGCAGCAACTGCCATGTACTGAGGACCTGCTATGTGTCAGGCAAAGCACCAGGAGATTTAAATATATTAAATCTAATCCACTGAAGTCCCATGAGCTAGTACGAATTTATTATCCCTACTTTACAACTAAAAGGAAGTGAGTTTCTTTTAATTTTCCCTTGATCAGTGGTTATTCCTCCCTTACCATTTCTTGTTTTCTGTTTTCATGATCCCCCTCTTTTCTCTCAAGTGATCTATATCTTTCTTTATTTTCCCCCAAAGAATTATCTTTTTTACCTATGTTAGTTCTACTGTTTTTCAGGTTTGTAAATCATTTATTTCTGTTTTTTTTTAAATTAATTCCATCCTTTTTTCTTAAGTTAGGTTTGTTTCTTTTTTAAAGTCTGAGCCTAGATACTTAATTCATTTAATTTTTTCCACTACAATAATTAAAATACGTAAGCCAATGAATCTCCCAGTGATCAGTGCCTTTGCTGTGTCCCGTACTATCTAAATCCATGTTTTGTCAATTCTGAGACACACTTTTTAAAGCCATTTCAACTTGCAACACGTGTTAAAATCAAGAGGTATCTTCATCTAAGGGTGAATGACATGCATCTAACAGTACACTAAGCTCTATTTTGATCAGTTTGCAGTGGTCACTAGCCAGGCTGCAGCTCTGACCTCACTGCTGATGTTGGAGCCTGCACAGACTGGGACACTGTTGCTCCTACTGGCTTCCCTTCAGACAAGTCATGTGCATTATTGGTGCCGAAGAGCTTAGTTTAATTGCTATTACAAATATCTTTATTTTGCTATTTCAAAATAGTCTGTGGATACTTTTTGAGAACATCAAGAAAGCACTGCTATCAAAACTTTCAAAATGGTTGTCAGGGGCTTGGAAGAAAATTCTGGAGATCATACTGGAGTACTCACTTAAGTAATCCTGCGTTATTAATACACTTGGCAACACAATGGAAGGCAAGTGCTAAGGAATAAAGAAGAGTTGAGTCATGGTTTATTGGCAGAAACTTTCTTCTTAGAAACATAAAATTTCCACACATCTTCAACGGGTGATGTCTTAGATTAAGTAAAAACTTATTATATATTGTCTCTAAAATTATCGTGTGCTCGAAATTTGCAATTTTGTTTTCATTTCCATTTTGATCTATGTGTCTGTAAGAAAGAATTTTTAAAACTCCGGGTTATAACGGAATCTTGCTTTTCAGTTTCATTTTTAATTTCCAGCTTTATTACATAGATATCAAAGAAGGTCATATATATTTATATATTTAAATAATCTATTGAGATTTTTTTGTCTTCTAATATATGGCCAGTTCTGTCAATATTTTATGGGAACTTGAAATGAAGCCATTTCCCCTCTCTAGAATGAATGGAGTACTTACACACTTTTAGAAGATATTTGGTAGCCTTTCATTTAAGTGGGATTATGAATAAAATAACATACTGTAATCCTAGTAGAAGTAAAAAAAGTAGAGAAAGAAGAAACAAGATTTGAAGGAGACTGATTGTCTTTAGTAATTGAAAGTGAATACTCAAACCAAGAGTGTAAGGTAGAATATGTACCGGAGGGCCGGCCCTGTGGCTCACTCGGGAGAGTGCGGCGCTGGTAGCGCAGAGGCCACAGGTTCGGATTCTACATAGTGATGGCCAGTGCGCTCACTGGCTGAGCATGGTGCAGACAGCACCATGCCGAGGGTTGCAATCCCCTTACTGGTCAAAAAAGAAGGAAAAAAAAAAAAAGACTATATACCGGAGGAGCTGAATAAAGTCAAGCATGATAAAACTAGATTTCAGAGTGGAATCAGAAAGTGTCTTTAGAACAGAATAGAGCCTTGCGTCCAGTCAATCTACTCTAGCCTTCCTGTGTTTGTCAGCATTTCCAATATTTCTGCCCTTAATTTTTGCGATTTCTGAGCATCTGAGAATTATCTTTACTATAACTAACCTAGCAAGTCTCTTAAAATCTATTTCACATCAATACACTCTTCACATGACATTGCTTTAAGTGACAATGCCCTTGAACTAATGGAATGATACAATGTTTGTATGCCATTAAATACAACTATTAAAAAGGTTTCTCTAAATATCTTTGAGAATAATCTCACTTATCCTTTGTGTACAAAACTGCATACTCAGTAAACACTTATACTTAGTCTGGCACCTGTGGTAGAGGAGCTGGAATGGCCTTCAAGCTGACCGCAGGGAGGTGAGTCATGGAGGTGATAGTTTGGCAGCCATGAAGCTTAAACTAGGAGCCACCTGAAATAAGTAGAAATAAGTATGTGAGAGGCTAGGGGTGTAACACTTGAATTAAGAGTCTGAGATGATTTAGAGGTCTGGGGCAAAAATCATCTATTCTGTTTTGGATTAAGGTCAATACTTTCTACATTGGGAGTTGTATTTTTAAGAACCTAAGAAGGAAAATGTTTCTTCTGCCCAAGGAACAATCTGGCTATTGAAAGAGAATAATGTCTTTTTTTTATTTATTTATTTATTTATTTATCTATCTATCTATTTATTTATTTATTTATTTATTTATTTATTTATTTATTTATTTATTTATTTATTTTTTAATAAATTTTATTTTGTCGATATACATTGTGGCTGATTATTGCTCCCCATCACCAAAACCTCCCTCCCTACTCCCTCCCCCCCTCCCCCCCAACAATGTCCTTTCTGTTTGCTTGTCATATCAACTTCAAATAATTGTGGTTGTTATATCTTCTTCCCCCACCCCCGGTTTCTGTGCGTGTGTGTGTGTGTGTGTGTGTCTGTGTGTGTGTGTGTGTGTGTGTGTGAATTTATATATTAATTTTTAGCTCCCACCAATAAGTGAGAACATGTGGTATTTCTCTTTCTGTGCCTGACTTGTTTCACTTAATATAATTCTCTCAAGGTCCATCCATGTTGTTGCAAATGGCAGTATTTCATTCATTTTTATAGCTGAGTAGTATTCCATTGTGTAGATGTACCACATTTTCCGTATCCATTCATCCGATGATGGGCATTTGGGCTGGTTCCAACTCTTGGCTATTGTAAAGAGGGCTGCGATGAACATTGGGAAACAGGTATACCTTCGACTTGATGATTTCCATTCTTCTGGGTATATTCCCAACAGTGGGATAGCTGGGTCGTATGGTAGATCTATCTGCAATTGTTTGAGGAACCTCCATACCATTTTCCATAGAGGCTGCACCATTTTGCAGTCCCACCAACAATGTATGAGAGTTCCTTTTTCCCCGCAGCCTCGCCAGCATTTATCGTTCATAGTCTTTTGGATTTTAGCCATCCTAACTGGGGTTAGATGGTATCTCAATGTGGTTTTGATTTGCATTTCCCGGATGCTGAGTGATGTTGAGCATTTTTTCATATGTCTGTTGGCCATTTGTATATCTTCCTTAGAGAAATGCCTACTTAGCTCTTTTGCCCATTTTTTAATTGGGTTGCTTGTTTTCTTCTTGTACAGTTGTTTGAGTTCCTTATATATTCTGGATATTAATCCTTTGTCAGATGTATATTTTGCAAATATTTTCTCCCACTCTGTTGGTTGTCTTTTAACTCTTTTAATTGTTTCTTTTGCTGTGCAGAAGCTTTTTAGTTTGATATAATCCCATTTGTTTATTTTTCCTTTGGTTGCCCGTGCTTTTGGGGTCGTATTCATGAAGTCTGTGCCCAGTCCTATTTCCTGAAGTGTTTCTCCTATGTTTTCTTTAAGAAGTTTTATTGTTTCAGGGTGTATATTTAAATCCTTAATCCATTTTGAGTTGATTTTAGTATACGGCGAGAGGTATGGATCAAGTTTCATTCTCCTGCATATCGATATCCAGTTGTCCCAGCACCATTTGCTGAAGAGGTAGTCCCTTCGCCACTGAATAGGCTTGATGCCTTTGTCAAAGATCAGCTGACAGTAAGTGTGTGGGTTGATTTCTGGATTCTCTATTCTATTCCATTGGTCAGTGTGTCTGTTTTTATGCCAGTACCATACTGTTTTGGTTATTATAGCTTTGTAGTATAGCTTAAAGTCAGGTAGTGTTATGCCTCCAGCTTTATTTTTTTTGCTCAGCATTGCTTTGGCTATGCGTGGTCTTTTATTGTTCCATATAAATGTCTGGATAGTTTTTTTCCATTTCTGAGAAAAATGTCTTTGGAATTTTGATGGGGATTGCATTGAATTTGTATATCACTTTGGGTAGTATGGACATTTTCACTATGTTGATTCTTCCAATCCAAGAGCATGGGATATCTTTCCATCTTCTTGTATCCTCTCTAATTTCTCTCAGCAGTGGTTTGTAGTTCTCATTATAGAGATTTTTCACCTCCTTGGTTAACTCAATTCCTAAGTATTTTATTTTTTTGGTGGCTATTGTAAATGGGCAGGCTTTCTTGATTTCTCTTTCTGCATGTTCACTATTGGAGAAAAGAAATGCTACTGATTTTTGAGTGTTGATTTTGTATCCTGCTACTGTGCTGAAATCATTTATCAATTCTAGCAGTTTTTTTGTAGAGGTTTTAGGCTGTTCGATATATAGGATCATGTCATCTGCAAACAGGGACAGTTTGACTTCATCTTTTCCAATCTGGATGCCCTTTATTTCCTTCTCTTCTCTGATTGCTCTGGCTAGTACTTCCAACACGATGTTGAATAGGAGTGGTGAGAGTGGGCATCCTTGTCTAGTTCCTGTTCTTAAAGGAAAAGCTTTCAGCTTTTCCCCATTCAGGATGATATTGGCTGTGGGTTTGGCATATATGGCTTTAATTATGTTGAGATACTTTCCCTCTATACCTAACTTATAGAGGGTCTTTGTCATGAATGAGTGCTGAACTTTATCAAATGCTTTTTCAGCATCTATAGAGATGATCATATGGTCCTTGTGTTTGAGTTTATTAATATGGTGTATCACATTTATTGATTTATGTATGTTGAACCAACCTTGCATCCCTGGGATGAATCCCACTTGATCGTGATGAATAATTTTTCGTATGTGTTGCTGTATTCTGTTTGCTAGTAATTTAGTGAGGATTTTTGCATCTATATTCATCAGGGATATTGGCCTGTAGTTTTCTTTTTTGGTTATATCTTTACCTGGTTTTGGTATCAGGATGATGTTTGCTTCGTAGAATGAGTTTGGGAGATTTGCGTCCGTTTCAATCTTTTGGAATAGTTTGTAAAGAATCGGTGTCAATTCCTGTTTGAATGTTTGGTAAAATTCTGCTGTGAATCCATCTGGTCCTGGGCTTTTCTTTGTTGGGAGCCTTCTGATAACAGCTTCAATCTCCTTTATTGTTATTGGTCTGTTCAAATTTTCTACGTCTTCACGGTTCAGTTTTGGGAGCTTGTGTGTGTCCAGAAATTTATCCATTTCCTCCAGATTTTCAAATTTGTTGGCGTATAGTTGTTTATAGTAGTCTCGAATGATTCCTTGTATTTCAGATGAATCAGTTGTAATATCGCCTTTTTCATTTCTAATTTTTGTTATTTGAGTCTTCTCTCTTCTTTTTTTTGTTAGCCATGCTAATGGTTTGTCAATTTTATTTATCTTTTCAAAAAACCAACTTTTTGATTCGTTGATCTTTTGAATTGTTTTTTGGTTTTCAATTTCATTCAGTTCTGCTCTGATCTTAATGATTTCTTTCCGTCTGCTAACTTTAGGTTTGGATTGTTCTTGTTTTTCTAGTTCTTTAAGGTGAAGTGTTAGGTTGTTCACTTGCCATCTTTCTATTCTTCTGAAGTGAGTGTTTAATGCAATAAATTTTCCCCTCAATACTGCTTTTGCAGTATCCCACAGGTTTTGGTATGATGTATCATTGTTTTCATTAGTTTCAATAAATTTTTTGATTTCCTGCTTGATTTCTTCTTGGACCCATATGTCATTAAGTAGAATGCTGTTTAATTTCCATGTGTTTGTATAGTTTCCAGAGTTTTGTTTGTTATTAATTTCTAGTTTTAATCCATTGTGGTCTGAGAAGATACATGGGATAATTCCAATTTTTTTGAATTTATTGAGACTTGATTTGTGACCTAATATGTGATCTATCCTGGAGAATGATCCATGTGCTGATGAGAAGAATGAATATTCTGAGGTTGTTGGGTGGAATGTTCTGTAGATATCTGCCAATTCCAATTGGTCTAGAGTCTTGTTTAGATCTTGTGTTTCTCTACTGATTCTTTGCCTAGATGATCTGTCTAATATTGACAGTGGGGTGTTCAGGTCCCCTGCTATTATGGTATTAGTGTCTATTTCCTTCTTTAGTTCTAATAGAGTTTGTTTTATAAATCTGGCTGCTCCAACATTGGGTGCATACATATTTATGATTGTTATGTCTTCTTGATGGATCAGTCCTTTTATCATTAAGTAGTGTCCCTCATTGTCTCTTTTTATGGTTTTTAGTTTAAAGTCTATTTTGTCAGATATAAGAATAGCTACTCCAGCTCGTTTTTCTTTTCTGTTTGCATGGTAAATCTTTTTCCATCCTTTCACTCTTAGTCTGTGTGAATCTTTATGGGTGAGGTGGGTCTCTTGTAGACAGCATATAGTTGGGTCCTGCTTTTTGATCCAGTCAGCCAGTCTGTGTCTTTTAATTGGGGAATTTAAGCCTTTTACATTAAGAGTTGTTATTGAAAGGTGTTGATTTATTCCTAGCATTTTATTGGTTGTTTGGTTGTCTTAAGTGTCTTTTGTTCCTTGCTTTCTGATTTACTGTTTGTTTTCTGTGTTTGTTGGTTCCTTAGGTTGTAGATAGTGTTTTTGTTAGCTTGTTTTCTCTTCATGAATGCCATTTTTATTATACTAGCGGGTTTAGATTTTTCTTGGGTTTTTATGGCAGTGGTAGTTATTTTTCCAAACCCAGTACTCCCTTGAGGATTTCTTGTAAGGGTGGTCTTGTGGTAGTGAACTCCCGCAGTTTTTGTTTGTCTGAGAAATATACTATTTGCCCCTCATTTCGGAAGGATAGCCTTGCAGGGTAGAGTATTCTTGGCTGGCAATCTTTGTCTTTTAGTATTTTGAATATATCATCCCATTCCTTTCTTGCTTTTAGGGTTTGTGATGAAAAGTCTGATGTTAACCTGATTGGGGCTCCCTTATAGGTGATTTGATGCTTCTCTCTTGCAGCTTTTAAGATTCTCTCTTTGTCTCTGAGTTTTGCCAATTTGACTATGACATGTCTTGGAGAAGGCCTTCTTGGGTTGAATACGTTTGGAGATCGTTGAGCTTCCTGGATCTGAAGATCTGTGATTTTTCCTATACCTGGGAAGTTTTCTGCCACTATTTTGTTGAATATGTTTTCAAGGGAATCTCCATTTTCCTCCCCTTCTGGAATACCCATGACTCGGATATTTGATCGCTTATGGTTGTCTGATATCTCTCTCAGATTTTCTTCAATGTCCTTGATTCTTTTTTCTTTCTTTTTGTCTGCTTGTGTTATTTCAAACAGCCCATCTTCAAGTTCAGAGGTTCTCTCTTCAACTTCGACAAGCCTGCTGGTTAAACTCTCCGTTGTGTTTTTTATTTCGTTGAATAACTTCTTCAGTTCAGCAAGTTCTGCTACATTTTTTTTCAGGACATTGATTTCCTTGTACATTTCCTCTTTCAGATCCTGTATACTTTTCCTCATTTCATCATGATGTCTAGCTGAGTTTTCTTGTATCTCATTCAGTTTCTTTAGAATTATCACTCGAAATTCCTTGTCAGTCATTTCAAGGGCTTCTTGTTCTATAGGATCTAGAGTTTGAGATTTATTAACTTTTGGTGGTGTACTTTCTTGATTTTTTGTATTTCTGGTATCTTTTTTTTGGTGTTTATTCATTGTGGCCGGGGGTTTCACAGTCCACCGGTTTGAGACTAATGACTAACTAGGATGTTGCTGTGGCTGCCAATTTGGTATGGCTCCCGCCGTGACTGCTCAGTTGGCCTCTAGTGTCTTGTGTGTGTGGTTGCCTCGGGTCTTGGGCTTCTCCGGGGAGCCACCTTTCTGGTCAGCTTGGACTCTGCTGGGCTGGTGGGTCACGTACCACAGGGTGTGTGATCTCTGTTGAGCTTTCACTTCCTGTGCAGGACTTCTCCCTGTTCCGTGTGCTCTGGCCCAGGCTGTTAGATCCTGCAGTAGCGACCCCACCGGGTGTGTGGTTTTTGTCGAGTCTCCGCCTCCCTGGCCCCACGTCTCCCCACTCTGTGCGCACTGTGCTGGGCTGGGGCGTGTCTTCTGCACCCCTCGTCTAACAGCTGGGCCTTCAAGACCCTGCTCGGTACCGCCTCGCCCAGGAAGTCTACCAGGTTTCTGCTAGGCACAGACGACCGGTCTCTCTGGGTGCCTTTGTGGCACTATGTAGATCTTTCTTGGGTCTTGTTCACCTTTGTATCCCCCCAGTATAAACCGAGTCTAGCGCCCACCTGCAGCCTGGTCTGCGGCAGGTTCAAGCGGACCTGGGAACTCTCCTACCACACTATTCCCAACCAGAAATTCGTTAGGCTTTTTTCCAAACTGGTGGCCGCACAGATGGTATCTGCCTCCCAGTAACAGGGAGTTTACCTGGGGCCGGAGTCCAGGGTATGGTGGAGTGACAGTCGGCCGGCCCGTACTTCCTTGCCCTCCCGAAACTGGCCCGGGACGCCCTCCGCCACCAGCCCCGCCAGAGAACCGCGGAGGGAGTGGGAGCCAAGGCCGGTCTGCAAGCTCCGGAAAGCCTGGCGCCAGGCCAGCAAGTGGGAGGGCTCAGTGATGGCCGAGCAGGGCGGAGCTGCCCGCACCTGGGAAAATGGAGGCAGCACCGGCGGTGAGTGGGCTGGTGGTGCAGGCGGGGGCCGCTTGGGCATCCACCCCCCGAACAGAGCTGTGCCAGGGATCACTCACAGTGCTGTGCCAGGTTGGGCGCTCGCTCTCTGTCTCTGGTTTGCCGCCTTTCCCAGTTCTCGGCTGCTGCCGCCTCGGGCTGTTCAGTCGCGGCGTGGCTCGGGCGCTCCCAGGAATCTTCTTTAATGCCGGCCTGAAACCTCGAATCCTGAATAGGGCAGCTGGCCGCCTTCAGTGCGGCCCCAGCCTCCGGGATCCTGGCTGCATCCACAGCAGCCCTGGCGCCATGTTCCCTGTTTCGAGACTCGCTTTTGCAGCTAAGAAACAATTCTTTTCCTGCTCCACACTTTAAAGCTGTTGTCTGTAAATGAGGCAGCCTCTCCTGCCGGGGGCAAAGTGGCGGTCACCCCCCACGACCGGTCAGCAGCAGTGGTCCTCCCTTAAGAGATGGCGAGAGGAAGGACCACAAGTTTTCCGGCTGCCTGAGTCCCAGTGGCCGCCTTTTCCACCTCAGCTACTCCGCGCCAGCCGCCGCAGCCGCCGCCATCTTGAAAAGCCAAGAAGAGAATAATGTCTAATACCTTGCTCCTTCCCCTGTCCTCCTCCTCCTTTTCCTGTAGCTTACTTCTTACTAGTTATTCAGGTATAAGTTAAGTTTTCTAGCATTTACACAATTTAACTGTCATCTCCACAAGGGATTATATTCAAACCATCTCTGAATTTGAATTTATTGTACTATCCTGACACTCATTGTCAAATATTTAAAGCACATTTTATATTACATTCCTCATGCTATAGTTTATAACAATCCAAATTTACTTCAGTAGTTAATTATGGAATAGGTAGATATGGTTTTGGTAGTATGAAAAGTGTCACACATTATATGATTTTTAAAGAAAGAATAATTAAATGCCAACTTTCAACGGGCTCATAAAAATCTCCTGCATGTGATCAGTGCAGATGCCCATGAAAATGGTAATGAAAGCCGCTTACTGAAGATGGCAAAGCCACAAGGTAGAAGAAGCCATGAGCTACCACTTGAAGGAGAGTTGTTCGGTCAGGTATTTTTATTTTTGCCTACAGATGAGCAAGAAAATGAACTTCTTTTTGGTTAGACAAATGAGAATTTTGAGTTTTTAACTCCCAGGAATTAGCCTATTGTGTTGTTAGGGATCTCCTGTTGCTGAAAAAAAATCCAAATTCTTTGAAAATATTGGATACCAAAGTCAAAACATTACACCTGGCTTGCAAACTGACTAAAAACAAAAGTCCTAAAATAGCTTAATGCACTCAGAATTATTTGAAATGTTGCCCAAATAGTCATCTGAACATATATTTTAGAAGTGAGTTATAAGGCCCTAATTAGTAATTTATAAAAAATTAAAAATGTTTAAAAGACTTCAAAGTTATTTATTTAATTTTGATTGTTCCTATATTGAATTATTACTTTCTTTAATAACATATTTTTCCTGTAAACCCTGAACTCATGAGATTTGAAGTGCTATAACTATAATTATCTTACATTAATATGCTAATGTCTTCACAGATTATACTCAATTGATATACTTAAAGTTTTGATCACTGTAGAATTAATTAGGTTAATTAAAATACTATTGTATTTTATTTTTACTTTATGGTTGCTCCATTATCACATAATGATTTTCACAATAGTAATAGAATTTACTGTATATTGAGCATATTTTTTTCCCTAAAACGTCAGTTTTATGGTTAACTTTATTAAAAAATCAATCAGATGCATACCCACTGTGGTTTTGCATATATTTTCTTTAGCTTAATGAACATGAGTACTATCCCATAAACTAACACCAACTTATCCTTCCAGCTACAACCAGTGTCACACTGGTTGTACACTAACAAATCCCTTTTGCTAAAAGGAGTTTATTTGTTGTGCCTTGAATGTGTGATGCTACGTGCTACCCTGAGACTACAGTCCAACGGTTTGGAATGTCTGGAAAACCCTTGACTCTAACAGGGAGGGCAACAGCAATCTTCCTCATTTGTCAGCTTCTAAAGAAGGTGCAGATTGCAAGAGTCTTCATGATCTTGCCTTGAGTAACTCTTCCACCTCCTACTACTTTTAGAATAGCAATTCCATAAATACACTATACAGTGGTCCCCCCACTTATCTGCAGTTTTGCTTTCCATAGTTTCAGTTACCCACAGTTAACTATGGTCCGAAAATATGAAATGGTAAATTCCAGAAATAAGCAATTCATAAGTTTTAAATTATGTGCCATTCTGAGTGGCTGATGAAATCTCTCACTATCCTGCTCCATCCTGCCTGGGACATGAATCATCCCTCTGTCCAGTGCATCCATACTGCAGATGCCACCCTGCCCTTTAGTCACTTTATGGCCATCTCTGTTATCAGATCAACTGTCAGGGTATGGCAGAACTTGTGTTCATGTAACCCTATTCTACTTCATAATAGCCCCCAAAATGCAAATGTAGTGATGTTAGCATTTCACACATGTCAAAGAAAAGCTGTAAAGTGCTATCTTTAAGAGAAAAAGTAAAAGTTCTTGATTCAATGAGGAGAAAAAAAAAAATTAAATGCCAAGCATACTAAGATCTATGCTAAGAACAAATTTTCTATCTGTGCAAATTGCTAAGGAGGAAAAAGAAATCCATACTACTTTTGCTGTCACACCTCAAACTGCAAAAGTTATCACCACCGTGCCTGACAACTTTTATTACAGTGTACTGTTATAATTCTATTTTATTATTAGTTATTATTGTTAATATCATACTGTACCTAATTTATTAATTAAACTGTATCATAGATATGTATGTATAGGAAAAAACATAGTATACGAATATGTAGGATTCGGTGCTATCGGAGGATTCAGGCATCCCCTGGGGTCATGGAAGGTATTCCCCAAGGGTAAGATGGACTCCTCTATTCTCTGGTGCCTCTGTGCCTTTGCACACACTGCTTTCTCTGCCATAGTGGCCATTCCTTGCCGTGACAGCATCTACTTAGATCCTTTCCATCTTTGGAAACTGTTCAGAAGATACCTTGAGTGAAAGAAGCCATCACTCTTTCCTTGGTATTATCTCTTTTGCTTGTACCATTTACTAGAGACCACTCAATGTGAGACACCAAACTAAACTCATGTATATTCCTGAAAATTCTTCCAGAAAACCCATAAATTTAGCATTGTTATCCACATTTTAGAGGCAAGAAAAGTTAAGCTATTTCTTCTTACTAGCTAATGTGTAGCTTCTTAGAATTCATGCTAGCTAAACATCAGTTTCTCCTGGATTCCACCCAAGACTCAGCTTCTAAAACCCAGTCTTCATATGCCTCAGCATATAAGCAAGCAAGCAAATATTTGCTTGTTTCCATGTATATATGACAGTACATCAGAATCAACAGGGGAAAGAAAGAAAATGAGAGAGGCAGAGACAGAAAGTAAGAAAGAAAGAGAATGCAAAAGGATCTGAATATGGCATATTTTCCAACCCACCATTCTACTCAATAGATGAATGACTAAGACCGAGCATGAGAGTGAAGTAAATCTTCTGGTCACCCATGTCATCTCAACTTCTGGGACCTCACGGAATATGAGCATCTTTCAGTCCTGAGTACAATTCTAGTCTTTAATCACGTGTAATTTTTCTGCCTCTTGGCACCTGAGGCCAAGCCAGTGAATTCACCTTGTACTCAAATGGTGATTTTTTTTCTGAGCATGGAAATAACACATCCCATATTTGACTAATTCAGAGGCAATATCACACTCTCTTCAAGTATGTTTGCCTTGCAATCTGGCTTTAGCACCCTAATGTTTTGCATTTTTCAGGTGCTTAACAAATATTTGTGCAATGACAAACTGAGTCAATAAATGCCTGCTGCTGTTCATCAACATTGTTTCTGCTCATAGAAACCTACATTCTTTAGCGTTTCTTTCTTCTCCAACTGAAACAGTCCTACATCTGAGAGTCGAAGGGATCTGCTAATTTAAGTGTGCTTCATGTAAAGTATCTTTTATGGAGGGACAGCCCAAGAAGCCTGAAAACCCACTTCTCTGCTTTGCTGCTTATGATGGCTTCTGTAGCCACAACATAAGCCAACGTCACATGAAGCACCAAGCCAGAACACAGTGTTTTGTATTTCCTGATAATGCAGAAAAAACACACTTAAAGCCATGGTGCTGTCTGAACATAACACAAGTGCAAGATGAATCTACAAGCTCATCCAAAAGAAAGAAAACTATTGTGGAAGAAAGTTGACAACATTAAATTTTGTTCATCCCAGAAGAATATATTAAAAATATCATTTGCATTCTTTGCATGTCTTACTCCTAATCAGATTTCCTTGTGCCATGTTAAATACTGAACTAATCTTACTTACTTATATCTTGTTTGTAAACTACTTGTTATTCAAACTATTTATTTCTATTTTAGTTGAATTATGTATATCTATACATATACTTGTTTATCCTTCCGTGGATTATTTTTTACTATAATCCCACATTCAAAATTCTGTCTGTGGCTACCCACTAGGAACAACTACCCTCAATCACCTTGCTTTTGATTGCTGAAAAACCTTATACTAAATTGAGGACAAACTCTGTTGATACTCTCTATATTCTCAGAGTTGATGGATAATTCAATACATGCTGAGTACAATCACATTCTAGTTATTATTCTCCATAAACTGCCTTTCAGCATAGAGATAAAAACTTAATTTAACTAAATGTTTCCATTTATCTTGACTCATGTAGCAGAACAAGAATATAAAAGAGTGAAAATTGCTTGCAAAAAATAGTTACTTAGCTAACTTCAACACTATCCAATAAAGATCATCGTTTCTGAGAGAGGAACTCTTAGATAAGTTGAGATCTGTTGTGTTATACAACAAGAATTATCAATGGACCCAACTACAGCTAAATTTATCACTTGCAATTGTAACAAGTGCCCACATCCATGTTGTAATAGAATACCTTTACTTGTATGGGAAAATAGGCAACATCTATTTATCACTGAATTTTATCTTGGAAACTTAAAAGTACAGGAGTTATCAATATATGAGCTCACGTGCTTGGAAAGAATGAAGAATTAATCTTTCTGGAATCATGACTTTGAGCCAGGGACTCTTTTAGGCCTTATTTATCTTCGTTAATACCCATTGTACCATCTTTGTGTATTTCTGCTTTATGTTGTACACAGACACTTCATCTCAAAAAATTTAAACACCTTGTCTAAAGTTACACCATTAATATGTGGCAAAAACTACAATTTAACTCTATATATGTCTCTTTTTTGTTCTAAAACCAGCCTTCTTGTATAATAAAGTTTTGTTCAAGATATTAAAAAAAAATTCTGGTGTAGAATAAAGAATCAATCCCTTGATGGGATTGCTCAATTTTAGCAAAAAATTATTTTTTAACAGGCAAACTAATAAATAGTGTTGCGTTAAAACTGTATTTGCCATGGGGTGGTATAAATAGATACTCTCCTCTATGTGATTATGTAAAACGTTTCATGCAAAGTAAACGAATGCATTCTCTCAAACTCCTCATTTTACAATTGCCAAATACATATTTAAAGCATACCATTACATCAAAGACAGTAAATTCCCAGTCTTTCTTCTCTGTCCACTAGAAAATCAACTAGGCTGCTTTGTCACCAAGAACCGTATACACTGTCACCAGGAGCCATCAAAGATCTGGTATACGGAATTTGGATTTCTTTTTCTGAGCATCACGGTGAAGAATGAGAGAGAAAAGGTAAGCTGATAACATGGGTGCCTTTGTAAGGATATTTCAGCCCATTCAAAGAACAAATGACCAGATTCAATGGGTGTGCTGAGCATTTATCCACAAGATCTGACACTCAATTTGAACTAAATTTATAAAGTGTAGTGTGCATTCAATTTATTTTACCTTCTGCATTTCACTCGGACACTCTACATGATGATATTAAGTATAGACCTGCAGAGAAAATAAAATCTGTTTAAGTCAAACACCATTACATTTCTAAACAAAATGAAAACAAGCACCTTGGTAGAGAAATGGCATAACAACAGACCTGCAGGAGGTCTGTTATTTTCAAGGTAATTGATAACGTGAGTAATTCACAATTCTACATTCAAAATGTCTTTCTTGTTAGGAAAATTCCATGGCCTCTCTCCTGAGAAATATGGAAGGTACTGTAGATATCTCTTTGGATACAAGTTATTGATCCATAGCAAAATGAACTTACTGATCCTAGCACTAAAAAAGCCACCATATTATTTTGGTGGGGAGAGAGGAGTAGGAATGTTATGGATGAGAGTTTGGGCTGTAGTCATACAAATCTGGGTTCAAATTTTGACTTTGCCACTTACAAACATGTGAACTTGGGAAAAGTATTTTCAAAGCCTTAGTTCCTTCATCTATAAAATGAGGACAATAAATAGTACCTATTACATATACATAGTTGTTAAAAGGCTTAATTGAGAAAATGTACCCAAAGCTAAGTTTTACATAGGGCATTCTCAGAGAAACTGTTCAATAAATACTGCCTGTCAGTATTATTTACATTATTACAGCTTGGTTCAGTCCCTCATTATCTCTCACTTAGAAAACTGCCTCCTTCAATCTGTCCATCCTAAACACTTGGTCAAAATTAGGGGATTATGTCATTCTCTTGTTTATTAATCTCTTGCAAATATCCACTATTTACACATGATTTTTACAAATTCTAGGTCATAATCCATTAATGGGTCATGAGACCAATTTAATGACGAGTCAGGATCAGACTTAAAAATAAAAGAATAAATGGAATTGAATGGAATGGAATAGAGTAGAATGGAATAGAATAGGATAGAAAAAATAGAACAGAATAGACACTATCAGAGCACATCACATATAGTATGGTAAATATTATTTTCAAAACCTTGATTACAATTAGTGTGTATGTGTATGTATGCATATGCTGGATTGTAATGTAAAATAAATTTTCTTACTAGGAAATATTCAGAAACATCTGAGAAATACTGCACAGGAGGATGCCTAAATCCCGATGCCCTACTATCGTTTGGCCACTAGCCCCAAGCACTCTGTTCACGACCCAGTGAATGGAAAGTGAACTCACACATTTCACCTCCCTTTCACTTTTGAGGTGAGGCAAGTAGTTTACCATGATGGGAAGTGGAGCACAATAGCGCTCTGATTTTATAACTTCTTGATTTTATTTCCTAAACTTGCTGGCTCATTAATGGAAAGGCATGTAATTTAGACTTCAAATGGTAATAGTCCCTCATCTGTGCCCTGACTATTCCATCCCCACAGAGAAATAAATATAATCTTAGCATTACTGAATGTACTATGCACCAGGAATGGCACCAGAAATAGGAGTTTAAAATTTTCTGTGACCTGGAATTTTTGTGTGAATATTAGAATAATGGTTTTTCTTTTTATTGGATGAAATTGTTTCTCTACAGAAATGTATTTCTAAAGAAGGGTAATTCCAATACAAATCCATACATCCAATTTATAAGTAAACCATATACACTTGATACAAAACATGAAAACAGGACTTCTGGAGTAAAAATATAATCCCCTGAGATAATTGAAAAGTCTCCATTTTACCTTTAAATAGTCTCTCAAGCATGATGAGAGTAATCTTTGGGGAAGGATGAGAAAAAAGAGGGTCAAATATGCTAAATTTAATTTGTGCACCCCACCCCAGATCACAGTATTCTTAGTTTCAAAGATCCCCATGGTCTCTCTCTGTAATTTCAGAGAAATCAGGATAACTTTGAGAATTACACACACCACTAGGAATGCTTCTAAATTAGGCTCTTAACTAAAAATCTGCAACTTCCTTAATCCTAACTGGTGAGAGAGATCTCTAAGTGCAAAACCAGACTCACATGCATGCCTGTGGTGTTTTCTTTTTCTCTTTTTTTTTTTTTTGTCTTTTTCGTGACCGGCACTCAGCCAGTGAGTGCACCGGCCATTCCTATATAGGATCCGAACCCGCGCCGGCGGGAGCGTCGCCGCGCTCCCAGCGCCGCACTCTCCCGAGTGCGCCACGGGCTCGGCCCTTCTTTTTCTCTTTGAAGATGCTCTTCTTTGAAGAAAAACTGCTCTCAGAAAAAACCAAAAGTGAATCTGAATGCATTTTCATCATCTTTAAAAACAGAGTTTACAAATAAAACCTTGTGAACAATTTGTAAACATGTTGTAAGACTATCCAGCAGAGTGAAGAGCCAAGAATTTGAGAGTCTGATCAATGTAAAGTGAAGCAGTCTGAGTTCAAATGCCAGCTCTTCTGTAGTTTTGTAACATGGGAAAATTATTTAGGTTTTCTGTGCCTCAGTATCTTCATCAGTAAAATGAGGATAATAATATCTCCTCTGTAGGGTAGAAGTGATGCTTAAATAAGGCAATATATATGATACAGTTACTCCAGGATGTGACATACAATAACTGCTAAATAAATGTTAGCTATCAAGGGTGAATAATCATAAACAAGTCATAGGAACTAGCTACATAGTACAATGCTAGGATTATATATTTTGCCTTAAACAAATAAGAACATTTTAACACTAGCACTTAAAATTATGATGTATTATTTTAATGCAATTCTAATATAAATGTATGCTTAAGAGATACATTTTTTATGGCTGAAATACTGAACAAAGTCCATTAGAAAAAATACTTTATTTTACCCAATTCTTCTGAGTTCCAAGCAGGGAAGAAATGAGGAAGAAACAGAATGAGTGGAAGATCTGACTTGATGAACTCGAGAAAAATGGAGATTCTTTACACATAGTGAGAGTTAAAAGTGGTTTATTGAATGAGGACTCCATGTAAATATTTGATTATAAGATTATTTTTGTGAGTTAAATTTCTATTCTGTTCCTTCATGTATCATTTACAAACATGAAACACATCTCACTCATCCTTGTGGGTCTCTACAATGATTGGTAGATAGCTGGCACTCAATAGACTTATAGTGAATGATACTAATATAAGTTTATATAAATGAGTAAATAAAGGTTTACCGCTCAGCAATCTGCCTCGCCCATGGTTAGCTACGGACAAAGTTTTGAGGTCACCTGCCTTTACATGGGCAGTTGTGGCGGAAGTCATTACCCTCATTTTTATTTTCTTTCTCCCATTATCACTTAGTCTTCAGTGAGAATAAATGAGTGTATTTTTCCTCCTAAGGTGCATACATTTTTAGGTATAGATCTTAGGTCTAAAAGGTTTGTTTTAAAAAATAAATAAATAAAATTAATTTTAAAATATGTAATCAGTTTTTAAATTTGTTTAATTCATAAAGGCTACTCATATCAACCCAAATTATACCACAAAAGTTACCCATACTATTCTAGTCACAAGGAATTTACATTACATAACAGAATCTTCTTTCACAAAACTTAAATCTGAATTCAAATCAATTCACACACAGTAAGAGATTTTTTAAAAAATAAAAAGGCATATAATTAACTGACAATCTGGATAGTTTAGACAGTAAATTGGCCAGATTAATAATAAATACCACTGATTGAGCACCTACCATTATTACTAATCCCCAAAATAACTAATTAGCAGGCATGATCCCCCATTTAGAGAAAGCAAGGCTGCAACTTAGAGAAAGACTTGCTCACTCAACTAGCCAGGGGCAAATTCTAGATTCAATCCTAGGCGTGTCAGCCTTCAAAGTTTGATTTCTTTCCACTGCACTTCACTGTCAGAATAAAAAGTTGAAAGGAACACAAGGAAAAAAAGAAAAGAAAAGAAAAATTGATAGCGACGAGAGAGGTGCAAATTTGAAGGTAAGGTGAAGTAACGAATTGAAAAAGTTTGAAATTTTGTAGAGCAGCAAGATCTATTACCTTCTCCAAGCAAGCCTGACCAATTTCTATGACTGACTGAGTTTTATTTTATCTCTCTCTTTTTTTTTTTTGTAGAAGAAAACAAACCAGGCTGGGGAAGACAAGTGGCCGAAGGGCAAAAATACAAGTTTAACAAAAAGCTTAACATAGCGTATGTATCCTTACACTTTGCTTAGGACTTGGCAAATAGAGGTGTTTCATAAGCATTTCTGGGACGCACAACAGTAATAGCTAATACACACTGAATGCTTGTTATGTCCCAGATATTGGGATCTGTATTCTGCATGCATTACCTGACACATTTCTCATGACAAAGCTGAGATAGGTGCTATTTTCATCTGCATTCTCTGCATAAGGAAACTGCCACTCAACGAGCTCATACAGAATGCCCACATCCCAAGTCGCTGGAGACCTGGCTTGATCTAGGCCCTTTGGTTTCAGATCCCCAGACCCTACCCACTGGGCTTCCGTGAGTAAACAGAATAATGAGGGCTTTCTTAGCTTATTCCAATTACTTACAAAACAAATTTGTGCTCTAAAAGTTCATTATCAAGACCTACATTGCTTTTATAAAATAAAATGAATACCACTTATACAACTGTAATGAAGTGAAAACAAAGGAAAGGAATTACAAAACATTTCACTGTATGACTTAGAATGAGAACTACTGATCCTGGCAGAACTGAAGCGTCCTCTCCGCTCTTTAAACACTTAGCTAATAAATTGTCAGGATAAGTGGGAAATATGCTTGAAAACTTAGTACACATGTATTACAGGAAGCATTTCCCACAGAAACAATTATATTTGAACACATAATAAAATATTAGTGTAAAAAGCCCATTATGCCAGAAATTAGAAAAGGGAAGACCTTCCAAAAAGCTTAATTTATTGACTATCATTTTCATAAAATGAGAGTGTTGGAAGGAAAACAAAACTTTGTGATAATGGGATAGAGACATATAGTTAAGAAATATGGGTAGTGATTATCAGTTTCAATGACTGCAATGGACCATAATTATGATTAAGCTGAACATAGGCCATAATTAGGATTAAGTTAAAAAATTACCATTGAATACTCATTGATAAAATTAACATTTACTTAAAAAGGGGATCTTCAGACTTTCAGTGGAGAAGAGAAACTGTTTTTTATGAATAATAATGGCACTGATTAAGGATGATGCACACGTGTAACACTGTACTAGGCATTCATCCACACTGTGTCATTTAATTATCTCAGCAATGAGTTAAGCATCAATGTCTCCATTATATAAAGGAAGGGACAAAGACAGGGAAATTAAGAACTTGATTTATTCTAGCAGCATCCTGTAGTTTTCATTTATAGCATGTTTCCGATGGTTAATACTTATTTGTTTAATTGTGTGAGTTTTTATTCAATTTTATACTGTATGTTCCATGAGAAGAGGGATCATGGATTATATTTATCTCCATACGTGCAATGCCTGGATCCTTGAAGGTGCTCAGAAAATATGAGTTGACTAAATTAATGAGTAAAACAAGTGAAGCTGGAGTTTCAGAATCCACACCCATAACCATCCCACACAAATGCCTCCTCCCACGTCTCACTTGGGTGGGTGTAAAGGGGATGGGTGGTAGGAGCATAGGAGTAGCAGTGAGATCCCGAACTGATATGAACAGATGAGAAAAATCCAAAGAAAGTGATAGGCTCTGGATTAAACAACACCAAAATGAAAAGCTTCAAGATTCAAGATCTGTCCTTTGAGGCTACTCAACTTACTGAAGACTCTTGACAAAGAATATAGAGGAGCCACACAATTGCTAAGATGGTGTCCAAAGCATGAGTCACTTGGCAAAATTTCTTGGTAGTTGAAGAGAAAAGCTATTTAGCTTTATGTCCATTTATAAAAATATGGTTCTTCTGATATTAAAATAACTCTTGGTTCTTCTTTAATATGGGGAAAAACTTGTAGCCATCATTTGTGTGTGTGTGTTTTTCAGAACTCAGACTATTTCTTAATTTGGAATAAGCTATCAAGTCTCAGCCTCATGATTTTAAAATAGTAGTTCCCACAAGGGATGTTCACCATCATTATTTACAACAGAAAGTAAAAGCTGTAGTCTTATTCCACTAGTCAGGAGTCAAATGGTGCTCACTTATCAACGAAACTATCCTTGTTCTCAGGAAGGTTGAATTTACTACCCACCAAGGACTACTTTGCATCTGCTTTGAGAAATTAAGGCATTTGCTCCAAGTAAAGATGGTACACCATGCTTGCTTGTCTATGTGCGACGCAGACTGCTAAATTTTAGAAGAAGCCCTGGGTTTATTATCTGAAGACAGATGGGCTTAAAACCTTGCACTATTGGTTATGAGTGACCTTGTGGTGCCACATAATGACCTTCAGTTTTCTCATGTCAAAAATGGAATGATAATGCCTGATCTGTGTCATGGGACTACCAGAGGGAACATAAATGAAGTTAAGGATGTGAGAACACTACAAATACCACAAAGTACACTTTTTAACACCAACCAGTCACTCTATCTTTGCATCATTCCATCTCGTTGCTGCATTCATGTGTCAATTTTGAGGGTTCAAAGACACTTCCATGTCTTCAGTTATGTCAGCAGACCCAGCTAAGTAACTGGAGAATTAGATACTGGGAAGTGTTGTCTTCTCTGCAAATAACAGCAAAACCCAGAACAGTAATAATGACTACCAAGTCAAAAAGATCATGAAAAAATTTGTATTATCTTTTAATTCTGTTTTTTCACAACTTTTTGAAGTATTCTCTAATTGAGTGCTTATACTATGCCAGGCAGTTTTCTAAACCATTACAGATAACCTGCACTGAGGCAACCTCATCCTGATGTTGCTTCAGGTCCAGGATTAACTAGCATAGGAATGATCAAGAGCACCACTGTGTTTGGCATGATCATGGCCACAGGAACTGGGTCTCCAGGTGTCACTAATTGGGGGAAGTATACAAAACAATAAGTGTCAGGCTGGGAGGGAATCTCAGCAAACTATTAACATACACCTTGCCTGAGGAATGTTCATCTAACCCAATTAAATGTTTACGTGATTAATATTTGAACACATCCAAGTATGGGGAACTTAATACATTATGAATCAGTTACATTCCATTTTTGTTTGTTTGACTATTAAAATGTCTTTTTTGGTATTGTTTTGAAATCTAGCTGCCTGTTGCTTCTATCTTTTGATTTTGTTTTTCTTTTATGAGGTCAAAGGTATCTGTATAAGTCAAATAACTATTCCGTGAGACATATTTAAGGACAACTTTCATATCTCAGCTAAGAGTTATTTTTCTCATTAAAAGAAACAAACAAATAAACAAAATAACTACCAACATTATTTCTCTTATAAGATATAAAAAAAGATGTAAAATAAATTTTACGTAAATAATTGCCAGACTCTACCAATGAAATAAAAACTATATATTTTACCTCTATTTTACTTTCAGGAAACCTGCAACCTTCCGTATATATTACTCTCCTAGTAGCCACATTTATTGGCCATGTCTATCTTCCATGCTATGGGTGGCAGGAAATTACCATATCAAAGGTAATTATGGTGAAGAAAGTTTCAACAAATTTTTAAATCCTAATAATTTTTCCCCAGTCTGCTCTCCTTCCCTCATCATGGCAACCCTTAAAACAAAAAGAAAAGTCTAAAGATATTGATGTTGATTAGGACTGCTTGCTTCCTCTTCCTTCTATGATATTTCATGGGTTATAACATCATCCCAGAGAGGGCAGGATTGGGACCCTAAATGTCCAAGCCTTATATCAGGCACTGAACTATCTAGCTTTCAAATATCATATGCAGGATACTTTTACTTTTTATATCTTTACTTATAGGGAGCTATGATCCTAAACCCAGCCAAAGGGGCCCAGACCTTAGCAGAGGTACTCTAAAGCAATTAGCTGGTAATGAAGAAAAACAACAAAAATATATTATACAATATTTCACCATACACCATACACACACACGTGCATGCACACACAGGGGTATTTTTAAAAGTCCGTGGAAAAATAGAATTGAAAGATAATATGAATCTTTCCATGATCTTTTTTGAGATACCCGTGTGTGTGTGTGTGTGTGTGTGTGTGTGTGTGTGTGTGTGTGTGTGTGTGTGTGTGTGTGTGTGTGTGTGTGTGACTCAGGGTTAGGAGGAAAGGACAGAATGGTAAGGGTTCCAGAGAAGGTAAGAACTGAGCTGAATCTTGAAGGACAAAAAAGCACATGAAGCATACTACTACAATCTAACTGGAGAAGCAAGAAATAAAATATTAATGAAAAGGGCTGAATTGAATAATCAGATTGTAAATACTGTAAGAAAGAGAGATAAGTAAGAAGAAGCTACATGTAAGAAATAGCTGTTTATCTGTGTTTTGAACTATGTATGTTTTGAGTAGTCAAAGGACAGAATGCAAATTATATTTTTAACTCTCTCCTGTAATTTCTACTTACCTTCCTTCATGATACTCTTAACAAGTAAGTAATTATTTATTAAATATTTGTATTCCCCTCTAACCTGTACATTTCATGAAGGCAGGGCTAGGTATGTTTTATCCTCATTGCATCACTGCCATCACTAACATAATGCTTGTCACAGTGCATATCTAGTCAATATTTGTTAAATGGCTGAAGGATTAACTTAATAAATTGATTTCCTAAAGATGCTAAAAAGCGTAAGATATTTTATTAAGAGTAATGCTTTGGAGAAGTGATAATACTACGTAAGTTAAAAATAAAATTTGCGAGAAACAACAGGAATCAAAAAAGGATAAATCAGAGGGTGGGAAGAGATTAACGTTTGCAGATCGAGCCAAATTTAGAGCTGCTACTGTCAAGAGATTTTGAGTATAAAAGTGATATGGCCATAAAAAAATTATATATATATATATATATGCTGGCTGGTTAGCTCGATTGGTTAGTGTGTGGTGCCTATAACACCAAGGTCCAGGGTTCCATCCCTGTACTGGTCAGCCACCAAAAAATAAAAAGTAAAAAAAAAAAAAATGTTGGAAAGTGATCTGATGAGAAAGATGTATTAAGAAATTAGTTGGGTTCCCTGTGCCAAATAAATCAGAGGGGAGTGACTGGAGTCAGGTGAATAGCTAGACAGCTGGTGTCTCATTCATTCTAATTGGAAAGTGATCAAGCCCTATTCTGAAGAGTTTGGGAACAGGGGTGGGGTGGAGATAGGAATGGAATGGCTACCAAGAAACCAGTTGTTTGGGAATAGGATGGTACAGATTCAATCTGGTAAGCAGGAACAGCTATAATTTACTGGGCCCTGTGCAAAAACAAAACTACAGTTTTCTTTGTTTAAAAAGTATGAATGGTTTCAAGACAGCGAGAGCAGAACATTGAAGTAAGAGTGAAGCCCTTCAAAGCACGGGGCACTGTGCAATCATGGAGGCTGGGCACCCATGACGCCGCCCTGTTGACAAGCATCCCGCATTAAGAAAGGAAGAGAAGAAAAAAAGAAAGGGCGGGCAGGAGGGGGGAAGCTTAGGGATTTTATGCGAACATTTACTCAAGTTGTGTAACATAGATACATATACATCTAAAATAACCTTATATTGTATGGTCTGTCATATCTTTCAAGTTTCACTAATATATAATCCCAGTAGATTATTACTTTCTTCAATGCATTACAGATGTTATTGGTTTTGTTGAGAAGGGAACTTACACGACATGCTTGGACTAGCATATCAATAAAGATACCCTTATAGAGAAAATTGGAGTCCATTCTCTCCCCCCAATAAGGTCATATAATTTTTAAGCTAAATAAATAGAAAGGTGTTCAATAAAAAAAAAATCATACTATCCCATTGAATATTGCTCAGCTCAGAACCGCTGTGCCAATGTACTTAGAAATAGGTACTATAGTTAAAGAAAAATCACAAGACTACTAAAGCTTGTCAAGAGGAGGAGGCTAATCTAGATAGTTAGACGTTTGGAAAATATCACATAAAGAAGAGCTAAAAAGAACTGACATGGCTGAACAAAGGAAAAAAGAGTCCACCCGGAACAAATAATTCTTGCATTTAGTTAAAGATTTCTCAGAAGACAAAACGTCCTTTGAGCTACTTTAAGAGGTGTCGTGAAAACCAAAGAGAGATGTTATGGGATAGAAAACGTTTTCAGCATGAGGGGGAAATAAAAGGCCAATTCATAGAGACTTTTCTCACCAATATAGAGAAAACATGTGAAAGACTTTGAAATAGACCCCCAAATCACTGGCTATTATGTCTAGAACACTCTTTTGTGTATCTTAACCTTTCACTGTCTTTGAGTTATAACTGTAAATTATAGGAACTGAAAATCTCTTGGATAATACATTCTTGTCCATGGAAATGCGAGTTCAGTTTTGTCCAATTAGTTACTGCAATGTGACTCTTTTTGCATATACTTGTAAATTCATTTTAACATTCTAGATTTGCATATATGTGTGGTTCCTTGAATGTTCCTTTGAGCCAGTTGTAATATCTCACGGGTTTCCTCATTAATTACGGAGTTAAATAAAATCTTTAAGATGTGCATTTGTTTTATATTTGTATAAGAGTCCTCATTTACAAATCAAGTCTCAACAAATTCAAAAAAATTGGAATTATCCCATGTATTTTCTCAGACCATAATGGATTAAAACTAGAAATCAATAACAAATGAAATTCTGGGAACTATACAAACACATGGAAATTAAACAGCATTCTACATAATGACATATGGGTCCAAGAAGAAATCAAGCAGGAAATCAAAAAATTTATTGAAACTAATGAAAATAATAATACATCATACCAAAACCTGTGGGATACTGCAAAAGCAGTATTAAGGGGGAAATTGATTGTATTAAATGCTCACCTCAGAAGAATGGAAAGATGGCAAGTGAACAACCTAACGCTTCACCTTAAAGAACTTGAAAAACAAGAACGATCCAAACCTAAAGTTAGCAGACGGAAAGAAATCATTAAGATCAGAGCAGAACTGAATGAAATTGAAACCCAAAAAACAATACAAAAGATCAATGAATCAAAAAGTTGGTGTTTTGAAAAGATAAATAAAATTGACAAACCTTTAGCATGGCTAACAAAAAAAAGAAGAGAGAAGATTCAAATAACAAAAATTAGAAATGAAAAAGGTGATATTACAACTGATTCATTCATCTGAAATACAAGGAATCATTCGAGACTACTATAAACAACTATATGCCAACAAGTTTGAAAATCTGGAGGAAATGGATAAATCTCTGGACACACACAAGCTCCCAAAACTGAGCCATGAAGATGTAGAAAATTTGAACAGACCAATAACAATAAAGAAGACTGAAGCTCTTATCAGAAAGCTCCCAACAAAGAAAAGCACAGGACCAGATGGATTCACAGCAGATTTTACCAAACATTCAAAGAGGAATTGACACCGATTCTTTACAAACTATTCCAAAAGATTGAAACAGACGCAAATCTCCCAAACTCATTCTATGAAGCAAACATCATCCTGATACCAAAACCAGGTAAAGATATAACCAAAAAAGAAAACTACAGGCCCATATCCTTGATGAATATAGATGCAAAAATCTTCAATAAAATACTAGCAAACAGAATACAGCAAAACGTATGTAAAATTATTCACCACAATCAAGTGGGATTCATTCCAGGGATGCAAGGTTGGTTCAAAATACGCAAATCAATAAATGTGATACACCATATTAATAAACTCAAACACAAGGACCATATGATCATCTCTATGGATGCTGAAAAAGCATTTGATAAAGTTCAGCACTCATTCATGACAAAGACCCTCTATAAGTTAGGTATAGAGGGAAAGTATCTCAACATAATTAAAGCCATATATGATAAACCCATTGCCAATATCATCCTGAATGGGGAAAAGCTGAAAGCTTTTCCTTTAAGAACAGGAACTAGACAAGGATGCCCACTCTCACCACTCCTATTCAACATAGTGTTGGAAGTACTAGCCAGAGCAATCAGAGAAGAGAAGGAAATAAAGGGCATCCAGATTGGAAAAGATGAAGTCAAACTGTCCCTGCTTGCAGATGACATGATCCTATATATTGAACAGCCTAAATCCTCTACAAAAAAACTGTTGGAATTGATAAATGATTTCAGCACAGTAGCAGGATACAAAATCAACACACAAAAATCAGTAGCATTTCTATTCTCCCATAGTGAACATGCAGAAAGAGAAATCAAGAAAGCCTGCCCATTTACAATAGGCACCAAAAAAATAAAATACTTAGGAATTGAGTTAACCAAGGAGGTGAAAAATCTCTATAATGAGAACTACAAACCACTGCTGAGAGAAATTAGAGAGGATATGAGAAGATAGAAAGATATCCCATGCTCTTGGATTGGAAGAATCAATATAGTGAAAATGTCCATACTACCCAAAGTGATATACAAATTTAATGCAATCCCCATCAAAATTCCAATTACATTTTTCTCAGAAATGGAAAGGACTATCCAGACATTTATATTGAATAACAAAAGACCACGCATAGCCAAAGCAACGCTGAGCAAAAAAAATAAAGCTGGAGGCATAACACTAACTGACTTTAAACTGTACTACAAAGCTATAATAACCAAAACAGTATGGTACTGGCATAAAAACAGACAAACTGATCAAAGGGATAGAATAGAGAAACCAGAAATCAACCCACACACCTACAGCCATCTGATCTTTGACAAAGGCACCAAGCCCATACACTGGGGAAGAGACTGCCTCTTTAGCAAATGGTGCTGGGATAACTGGATATCAATATGCAGGAGAATGAAACTAGACAAATACCTTTCACCATACACTAAAGTCAACTCAAAATGGATTAAAGAATTAAATATACACCCTGAAACAATAAAACTTCTTAAAGAAAACGTAGGAGAGACACTTCAGGAAATAGGACTGGGCACAGACTTCATGAATACGACCCCAAAAGCACGGGCAACCAAAGGAAAAATAAACAAATGGGATTATATCAAACTAAAAAGCTTCTGCACAGCAAAAGAAACAATTAACAGAATTAAAAGACAACCAACAGAGTGGGAGAAAATATTTGCAAAATATACATCTGACAAAGGATTAATATCCAGAATATACAGGAACTCAAACAACTTTACAAGAAGAAAACAAGCAACCCAATTAAAAAATAGGCAAAAGAGCTAAGTAGGCATTTCTCTAAGGAATATATACAAATGGCCAACAGACATATGAAAAAATGCTCAACATCACTCAGCATCCGGGAAATGCAAATCCAAACCACACTGAGATACCATATCACCCAAGTTAGGATGGCTAAAATCCAAAAGACTCTGAACGATAAATGCTGGCAAGGTTGTGGAGAAAAGGGAACTCTCATACATTGTTGGTGGGACTGCAAAAGGGTGCAGCCTCTATGGAAAATGGTATGGAGGTTCCTCAAACAATTGCAGATAGATCTACCATATGACCCAGCTATGCCACTGCTGGGTATATACCCAGAGGAATGGAAATCATCAAGTCGAAGGTATACCTGTTCCCCAATGTTCATCACGGCACTCTTTACAATAGCCAAGAGTTGGAACCAGCCCAAATGTCCATCATCGGATGAGTGGATACAGAAAATGTGGTACATCTACACAATGCAATACTACTCAGCTATAAAAACGAATGAAATACTGCCATTTGCAACAATATGAATGGACCTAGAGAGAATTATATTAAGTGAAACAAGTCAGGCACAGAAAGAGAAATACCACATGTTCTCACTTATTGGTGGGAGCTAAAAATAAATAAATAAATTCACACACACACACACACACACACACACACACACACACACACAAACCGAGGTGGGAGGGGGGGAAGAAGACATAACAACTACAATTCCTTGAAGTTGGTATGACAAGCAAACAGAAAGGATATTGTTAGGTGTGGGGGGAGAGGGAGGAGGAAGGGAGGTTTCGGTAATGGGCAACAATAATCAACCACATTGTATATCGACAAAATAAAATTAAGAAAAAAAATTAAATTAAATCAAATTAAATCTCTAAATATAACCATTAAGAAAGAGTTATAAAAGGGATAGGGATATAAAAATAATAATAATAAAAAAATAAGAGTCCTCATTTTACGTTAAAAAAAAAAAACTATTCTTTACTACCTACAACAGTGCAATTAAAGCCAATCACTGTAACAGAAACATTCTGAAAGACATTCCCAAATTTGCAGCAGATTAGACTAGAATACACTCCAAAGCACCTTCCAACTGTGATAATGTCCAATAAATGAAGAAAGGGAATTGACAAAAACGTATATTGTTTAAGTTGAGTGACTTGATGAATGAAGACACCACTTAAAACCAGCACAAATAGGGAGTCCTACAGTGCAGGTGTGAAAGTTATCTAATAAGTGAATTCAGACTTACTGAGTTTAAAGTGATAGAGATAGTCATGGAAAAAATGTACGGGAGTCACAGGATTGGGGTTAAATTCTGGATGAGGAAATAAGACTAGATATCTGACTTAGTATTCATTGACATAGAAGGAAGTATTGAAACTGTGCCCATGAGGATCATGCCAAGAAATAGGAGGAAAACAAACAGCAAAGGAATAAAGTTCTTATTTGTGAAATTCCCAGAATGGGGCTACTGTTACAGAAGAGAAAAGTATTTACTTTTTGACATGAGTTTCTATCTTGGTAACTAGGAATCATAAACAAGTTTATTTTTTTTCTCTTTATGAACGCAAGAGAACAAAAAATATGTATAGGACATCTTGCTTGGTTATTTTAAGTATCCCACCATAAAAGGTGTTGACTTTTCTTTTAATTTCTCATTTTATTCTCACAAGTTTTCCTTAGACAAACAGGAGATAATAATTGATTGGTTGGAGTTTTAAGAGTCCCAGATAGTATTTTTAGGATTCACAGTCTCTATTGGGCATAGAGGAAACTTAAACAGGTATTTTGGCTTCTTCTTCTCAATGGAGCTCTCAATAATTTTGTTCATTGTCATTTGTATTCTATAAATTCCTGAATCCAACCTCATGCTTGTATTGAACTTCATTACAAGGCTCTTGCTTATAACAGAGCCATATCTCCAATCTTCTCTCTCTTTGAAAAAGGTGTAAGTGTAATTCTTCTAGCAAAACAAACATTCAGCCCCAATTAATAATTTGTATTTATGTATAGAAATTCAGAAGGAGCTAAGGTGTCATAGAAGGAAGTTACTGAGAGAGCTGTCTAACACATAAAAGAAACCTTTTGGTGTTTGAAGTGGGGAAGGAAGAAACAGTCCATGATTAGGGTACCCCTTAGTTTATCTTCAAAGACTGAATCTCATGGTTGCATGGTTGCACTGAAATGGGATGAACAGAAAGGAAAAACCCATGAATTTATTGAAATTTCCATATTATAATCTGCCAAGAGTTTTTAATATGCCAAGATGTTTGATCAATAATATCTAATAGTTTTCTAACTCCTTTTTATTGGCCCCACACCAATGATGCATTGCAATTTAAATATATTTTTGTTTACTTGTTTGTTTTTAGAAAGTGAAAGAAATATGTCTGACTACTTCATTGGTACCCAGGCAAGGCACAGAGTGTTTGTGTACATATACAGGACTGCAACATCAAGAATGAAATTTTTAACTTATGCTGTCACTTCTGGTCTGAATTGCCCACACTGGTTAACCTTACTCTAAGACAGCAGAAATTTAAAATGTGATCCATTTATTACCTACCAAAGTAAAAAAAACAGAGTGGGAGCCTGTAGGTGGTTTTGTGGTCTGGGCACTCTGCTCTTCTGATGACAACCTGCCAATGTTCTGTTCCTTCCTCATCCTGAATTAGAATTCTCAAATTCAGAGGTTGCTGTCTATACCATGCTTCCCACTGTGGTCTCCAGGCCTGGCAGAAACAGGGCTAACCTCACCCTCATAAAGTGATGCATTACATTCCCCAGCTGTTATCTATTAGCACTACAGATTTTGCATCAATCTTTATGTCAGGTCATGTTTCCTTACTCTCCAGCCACACTGCAACATACTCAAACCAGCTGGTGAGAGTTTCCAAACCTCAGTTAACAGAACAGTTTCTTGACACATCAAGACATACACACTCCCTTAAGTGGAACTATGCTAGGATCTGATGCAGAGCAATCTGTCCAAATCTCTAGATTTAAAAAAACGTGGTTCCATGGAGGCATTAATGCCATGTCAACAAAAGGGGAAAATGTACAACAAATTTTCTTATTGAGGGAGCTGTTCTCCTGAGCTGAAGAATCTTTGTTTTCAGTGGTCTAAAGGTAAAAGAGGAATTATTTGTGTTCAAAAATACTTTTAAAAGCCTACCACCTAGCAATTATATTTTGAGGCGTACAAGTATGTACTGTGAGTATAGGAAATGAGGCTTGTGGATCAGCTGAAAGGGAAACGACACAGGTCATCTGAAAGACATGGTACCAAATGTCTCACAATCTAAAGTGACTCATCATCAGAAACAATGTGTAGAAAAAGAGGCAGTTATACGATTTGCTCCATAAGCAAAACTGCTCTGTGCTTTACGCATGCTATCTCATGGAATGCTCAGAGCTACAGCACATGTTGGGATAGTATTATACTATTTCAAGATGCAGAAATAAACATTTCAACATTTTTGAAATGAGCTATCAGCCAAGGTGGCAAGATATTTCAATCAGCAACAAAAACAACCAACAACTAATAAGGAAGGAGAGCGTAATAGTTGTGAGCAAAGGCTTTGGGTTAGAAAACATCTGCTTAATTACCTCATGATCATGAGCCAGTCTTAACCTTCATGAAAACAATAACACTATCAGCCTGCAGGGCTGGTGGGTAGACTATGTAAGATGCAAAATGCTCAGCACAATACTTGGCACAGAATGAGATTTCAGCAATTGTGAATCAGCATTAGAAATTATAATGCAGAGGAGAGAAGAATGTAGAAGGAAGGGAAAGAGGCAAAGTAAAATTCAATGACTAAATAAATAAGAAACTGACTCAATGAATCAGAATGAAGCAGAATATGGATAAGTACTTAGTTTGACTCAGGAAGGAAACTAATGCTGTCCAAGCATAAAAATACTTAAAATAAATCACAAGAAATCACAAGAAATGGGGAAAAAAATCAATAGAGGTGTCTGAATAAAAATTTAAAATTTCTGCACATAAGAACAAACCATGAAGATAATTAAAAGGCAAGTCAATTGCAATTATTGGTACCAGTTATTTGAAGTGGAAAGGAGAGAAATCAGAAAAAGAGGGTGTATCATTTCTCCTCGCATTGTGCTGTGCATTTGTTTTGGTCTTCCTACTACCTACTGTAAATTTATTTATTTTTTTGTTGTGGTGGTGATAAATAAAAATAGTATATATTTATGGCTCACAATATAATGTTTTGATATATGCATATATGTTTAGTATTTAAATGGAAATTGGGACTGCATTCACACCTCTGTAATGTATAATTACAGAACATCTTAAGGATGCAAATATTAGAGAATATTAACTATGTTTTTAAGCTTGACTGGATATTGGTAAAGAAACAAACTATTTCAGGTGGGCCCAATGCTGAGTGGTTTCCTAGAGTTGAACGCATCACATTATGACACCCCTTTACTGCAAGGAACCCTGTAAGTTCCTGGACCTGATCCATGCATATTGCACAGAATTCCTTGTTCGTGAGCCCATGCTGGGCTTTGTGAGATCCCAGTAAGGTCTTATATTTGTAGTTCTTCTTCCTCCTTCTTTTCTATTCAAAAGTTGGTTGGCCACTTCTCAGGAATGTTATGAAAGACATCCCTGCACTTAATGAAGATTTGGGCTTGAAAACACCTTAATGCCATAGGTCTATGATTATACCTGGTCTCGTTTTATCTCACTCAAAGGTGGTGGTGCATTAAAACACAAATGCAGAAATCCAAATGTGCCTAGGGTAAGACAGTATTTATAACAAGTGGACTGCTTTCACTGCTACACTGAAATACACTAACACATTAAAATTTTTCAATGCATTTTTGCCTATACTATACTTGTGCTTTTTAAACTAACTTTCTAAATTTACAGTTTGATATGCCTGACGGTTTCTCCTAAATGGTAAACAATTTATAGTTTTCTGGTCCCTTGCTGGAATTATTTTCGTACCCAGGTCCTCATTACTTTCCCATTTCAAAATTTGTTTTTGTTTCCCTAGCTCTGACTTATAAAGCAAGCTCTCATTCTGGAAAGGTTTACCGTTTTAAAAATGTAGATGCCAGTGCCTGCTTAATTTAGCAGATTTTGTTACCAATAACATTCAGGCTTAAGAATTTTGCAGACTGTGAGCTATGGGGCTTCCATG
Organism: Cynocephalus volans; assembly: GCF_027409185.1. NCBI lineage: Eukaryota > Metazoa > Chordata > Mammalia > Dermoptera > Cynocephalidae > Cynocephalus > Cynocephalus volans. The sequence goes on from NC_084468.1 coordinate 18,721,417, forward strand.
GCAGCACACCTCTCAGCTTGTAATCTACTAGGACAGTTTCAGGATAAGGATGACATGATCATGAAGCTACCATGTGACTGATGTGTTTCCTAGAGCTCTGCTGTCCAGTGATAAGACATCATCTTGATCTTGAATGGAAGCATAAATCATAGTTGCAAGAAGTTGCTGGATAATGTAATGATTACCTGATAACCATCAAAATCAATTGGTAAAATTAACAGTAAATATTCAAAAATTTGGACTAGTATCATAGGTAGGAAGCCTACAAGTTATTGGTGCACAATGTTGGATGGTACTATTATTATCCCCTGTGGAGCTTTTAAAACAATAACAATGTCCTGGTCACAAATCAATTCTAACGAGTGGCCAGTACAGAGAATCACTAACTTTATACCTGAAAGAAAAACTGCCAATTTGAAGAGATAAATGCTATATGTTCTTAAAACTCCAAGTTGGTCACCATTCACAAATTTTCAATTGAAAGGAAGTTGCAACAGAAATGCACATAAGTGCAATCCTTTTATGTAGTATCACTCTGTCAATACTTCATTTCCTGCTGAGTATTCCATTTAACTGGCACTTAAGAAAGAAGCTCACTCCCCTCTTTCCTTCAAGTCACATGGCAGGGGGATATGAAACCCTTGGGGAATTCAGATGGGTTGAGTCCTGGTTGAGTTTAGGGAAGGATGAGAGGGTGCTTCTCGGCTTCCTTCTTCCTCAGAGTAACAATAAATGCTTTCATCTAAAAGTCCTTTCCCTACTCTCAATTTCCCCTTGGCGTACCTTGTCACTGGAGCCTCATTGACTCAGAATAATTTGCTACACCCTGTTCTGTTAATGAGTTGGCTGCTACCATGATAAGCTTTGCATAAATACCTATTGAAATAAGCACTGTCTCCCTCATCCCCAGCCAGGCTGGTTGCCTCCCAGCCAAGAGAACATCCTGGAGGAAACTGCCCAGACTGAGTGTCTTCTGCAAGAGTTCAAGTTAATAAAGTTTCAAACTAATGACATTTTTTCACAAACAGTATCAAGAACTATGGCATTAACAGGTCTCATATTCTACTAATGAAACACTCATTAGCTCTCTCCTTCAGTGCTTATCACATCTAAGACTACTTCACTGACAGGGCAACCAGAATAAAGTCATAGTCTAAATGCAGAAAAATATTTCTCTTTCTGGTGAAGCATAAATTAGAGTCTACTTTTTCTGGTCTACAGTAAATATGTCTTTTATTCACATATGTGTTAACTGTTCAGATTTCTTTTAAGAAGTTAGTTCTCCTCAAAAATAGAGACAAGTTGAAATGTGATCTTTCAACTGTGTTTTATCAGATTATGTCTTTAGTTGCACACCACAGAAACGGACCAGCTACTTTAAATAGAAAAAAAATTGATAGCGTGGATTTTGTAAAGTACAATGGCTTCATGGGAAGGCCAGGCTTATAAACAGAAGTTAGGAGTCAAGGCAGTTCTGAGTGAGAGTCTAAGTAGTATAAGTCTTTCGATAAAGTTATCAGAATGCTGCAGCTGAAATCAATGAGTTCCATATATTTTTTTCCTCTCACTTCTTCATGACAAATTGACTGCAGTAGTTCTAATTTTATATTCTGCCAGCTTCTAGTTCATCCGAAAAGAAAGCCTGCTCTTTCCCTTATAACATCAATGTAACATTCATGGGGCACCATTGGCTGCAAGAACAAGGTGACAATCACTGAAGTAGTCACTGTGACCAAAGGACTTAATGCTGATTGGCCAGGCCTCAGTTTTTTGCTCACTTCTGGAATAAGGGAAGGGACAGAATCAATTTCATCTAAAACTCAGAGTATGAAAATTGAGAAGAGATAGTTCCACTGAAAAAGCTGTCAGAGTACTATCACAAGAGAACAAAGAGGTCACAAAAACCCAAAACAAATGTGTACTGTCCCATAAAATAGTCTTTACAAGGGTTTAGAGGTAGAAATTAAAAGATAATGAAAGGCAAATAGGCATATGAAAAGTTGTTCAACATCATATGTCATTAAGGAACTGCAAATTAAAACCAAAACGACATACACTACACACCAATTAGAATGGCCAAAATCCAAAACACTGACAACACCAAATGCTGGTGAGGATGTGGAGAAACAGGAACTCTCATTTATTGCTGGTGGGAATGCAAAATAATACAGCCACTTGAAAAGACAGTTTAGAAGTTTATTGCAAAACTAAGCATCCTCTTAATATATGATCCAGAGATTTGGCAACATATGTCCACACAAAAACCTGCTCAGGGATGTTTATATTATAGCAGCTTTATTTATAATTTCCAAAACTTGGAAGCAACCAAATGTCTTTCAGTCTGTGAATGGATAAATAAACTGTGCTATATCCAGACTAAAATATCTTCAGCCCTGAAAAGAAATGAGTATTGAGCCTTGAAAAAACATGGAAGAACCCAAAAGGCATATTACTAAGTGAAAGAAGCCAATCTGAAAATGCCATATACTCTGTGATCCTAACTATACAACCTTCTAAAAAGGCAGAAATGATGGACACAGGAAAAATATCAGTGTTGCCAGGGGTTCGCAGTGTGGGAGAGAAGAACAGGTAGAGCACATGGGATTTTTAGGGCATCTACTACTAATCTCTCTGATGTTACAATGCTGGATACATATCATTACATATTTGTCAAAACCCATAGAATGTAGAACACCAGGAGAGAACCCTAATGTAAAATATGAACTTTGGGTGAAAATTATGTGTCAATGCAGATTCTTCCTTTGTAACCAATGTGCCTCTGTGGTGTGGGATGTTGATGACAGTGAAGGTTGTGCATGTGTGGTGGTGTATGCGAATTCTCTGTACCTTCTGCTCAATTTTTCTGTGAACCTAAAACTCCTCTAAAAGATAGTTTATTAAAAAAAAAAAAATGAAGGTGCAAGAAACCAATACTCTCTCCCATTCTTGATTTTCTTCTTGGCTTTCTCATTAGCACTAAGGTCCCTGGTACATCATAAAGAGCCCAGGCTTTGGCGTTAATTCTGGGTGTTCATTCTGTCAGCCACATTTTCTTAGCTGTATCACCTTGGGCAAAATGTTTAACCTCCACAATCTGAGTTAAAGTGGGATAACTTGTGTAAACCACATAGTTAAGCAACAGTAATCATAACAAACAATTATTGAACATCTACTACGTGCCAGGAACTAAAATAAGCACTTGCATAATAAATAATTTAATTTTCATTTAACCCTTGATGTTGGCACTACTGTTTCCCCCCTTCTAGAGATAAATTGAGACAGAAAGAGGTTAAGCAGGTTGCACAAAAGTCAAAATATGAACTCAGATAATAGCACTCTAGAAGCTTTGCTTTCACCAATATGCTAAATTGACCATTTATATCATGCCCATACAGTTTAGGGTTTAAAAGTATTAATTTTCTTTTCTCCCTCCATCCGCTCATGAGTTCACATTTTACCACTTGAATTATAGGTGTTCCACCAACTTTATGGTATTTTTTTCAACTTTACGAATAAATAAGTGGAGGCAAAGTAGGGTAGTATTAGGAATCCTAAATTCCAAATAACGTTGTTTTGATTGGGATGTAACTTTGAACATATTTTTGTTTTTGAGGAAGGAAATGTGTAACTCAGCTAATGAATCTTCGATTGATATTGGACTGGCATTTCAGTTCCTACTTAATTCTTCCTATCTCTGTCTCTCTACTCACTTTCCCTCTCAGAAGAAGGGAAGGGTAAAATAATGCCTAATTTAGGCTTTTGTTATGAGACAATTTTAGGCTTTGAAGGGTAATCCACTTATGGAACAAAAAGAGTCCTAAGTGAAATTGAATAAGAACAGAGAGAGTAATAACACTTAACGCTAATCTGAAAGTAATGAATATTCGGAGGAGGAACTTCAGCTTCAATTACAGGAAAAAAAAAATACCAGTCCTCTTCTCTTCCTTTCATAGATGCATTTTGGTTCATGCAACAGATTTATTCCTTAATAAAGTATATAAAATATTGTTTAACAACATTCAATCCCTGAGTTTTCTGTTTAGGTAAGGTATATCCATTTTTAAAAGTTTTTTATTATTATTTATTTTATTTTATTTTTATTTTTTTAGATTCTAGGATGCTATTGTGGAGCAGTTGGGAGGGAGGCAGAGAGGGGAAAGGGGAAGGAAATGTGATGGAAGAAGGAGGAAGGAAGAGGGGCAGGATTGAGGCCTGTGGAACACCCCCCCACATTCCCACAAGGGAAACTGGGGGCCTTCCAGCATTGGCTTGGTCATTGCCAGGCTGGGTGCCAATGTCAGGGGGGTGTGGCAAAAGCCCTCACCTCCCACCACCCCAGCTCAGGAACCCAGAGTCCTTTTTGCTGCAGCTCAGTGGTCGTCTCTGGGCTGGTTGCTCATGTTGGGGAGTGTGGCCAAGGCTCTCAGCCCCCAACTGCTCTGGCTCAGGAGAGCCCAGAGCGCTTCCTGCAGCAGTTCGGTGGTCATTGCTGGGCTGGTTGCTTGTCTGGGGGTGCATGCCCAAGGCCTTCTGATTAGCTCAGTTGGTTAGAGCACAGCCTTGTAACTCCAAGATCATGGGTTTGGATCCCTATACTGGCCAGCCACCAAAGACAAGTAAATCCATTTTTTAAAGCAGTTATTTTGTAATGCCCAGGGTTTTTTTTCTGTTTTTGTTTTTGTTGTTTTATTTTGTTTTTCAGTTTTCCAGCTGTTGCATGTACCTTCTTTCACCTGCTGGGTCCTCAAAGATATAGTATGCCTCCTTCATTCCTACATTCCTTCCTTCCTTCCTTCCTTTCTTTCACAAACATTTATTGAGCACCTACTGTGAATACTATTTAGGCATTGTGGGAGACAGAGAGATGAATAAGATATGGGTCTTAAAAAATCAGAAATAGCGTTAAACACAGTTAACATAAGGGAGTTTACTCATTGGAGAAATGATATTGACTGATGTGTTCACTGAATATTCATAAGCCATCTCCCACACCGTCTAGCCATGCAATTAATTCTGGCCACCAAGCTATAAGTGGAAGTAAGGCATGTCATTTCCAGGCCAAAGTATTTAATTGCTGATGCAAGACTTTCCAGAAAATTCTCCTCAAGGTGACTGAAGAAGCCACATGTTTTAGATTGTTCTGTTTCAAAATTGGAGAGACATCATCATTTTGGATTAACAGGAGATTATGTGAAATTCAGATCCCCCTTCACCAGCAAAGGATATAGCAATGAATGAGAAATGGACCTTTGTTGCTTCAGGGTAATTTTGGAGTGTAGCACCACCTATTCCATTTTGACTAATACGTTCATAACATGGGTTAGGAAACTCAGGAAATAATAAGAACATTTATGTAGATCTTACTATGAGCCCAGATATATGTTATAGATTTAAGGCATATCACCTTAGGTCATCCTCAGAACAATCCAATGAAGTAGGTATTATTATTATTTCCATCTTACAGATGAGTAAACTGAGGCATAGACAGGTAAACAACTTTTCCACAAATATATAACTAAAAACATCGAAGCTGGGAATTAAGCCTCAGCTATCTGGATCCAGGGTTCCTGGACTTAACAATAGTATAAAATAAAAAATTTTAAAAATATGTACAATTGCTCAATTGCACTATCTTGAGGTTTCAATTCAGAATGTTAGTATTACTTGCTCCCTGGAAAAATATTTATTGAGAACCTTCTGTGTGTTGACTGCAGTGCTCAGTGATGAGTCACAATTTTTTCCCAGGTAATAGATACCAGAATCCTCAGGAGTCCATGGAAAATGGGACAGAGCAGCTGCAGGGGCCACTTGAAATCTCCTGCTTTCCAAAGCAACTGTGCTGAGGCAGGGAGGAGGTACTTCAGATGGCCAGCTCAATAAATCTCCATATGCAAACTTTTTATGAGAAGACAGCTAGAGCTGGCACTAGTGACACCTTACACCATGCCTGATTCTCCTAATTGTCCATCTCTCATTCTGCACTCATCATTTAACACCATAGTCTACATCTCATAGGGTTTCAAACGAATATAGGCTAGTTTTGCCATAATGCAAATAGGCTTATAATTATACTAATTCAATTAATAATTAAATTTTGCCATTTTACACTAAAATTTTCCAAGTATTTGGATTAATTCCAATAGGAAAATATTTAAGTAAACCATAATTGTGCTTCAAAAGCAATTTTATTAATGCTTCTTGTAATATATGAATACATAGAGTTATATATTACAAGAAGTCTATTGACTCTGTAAACGGTGACAATTAAAATTGCATTTTTATTTCTGCTGTTCCTTTTAGGACTTGCCTTGTGTGTTGTGTAATAAAGATCGTCTCTTTTAGACATTACAACTGATAACAACAGAAATACAAAGAATCATTTGAAACTATTATAAACAACTATACACCAACAAATTTGAAAACCTGGAGGAAATGGATAAATTTCTGGACACATACAAACTACCAAGACTGAACCAAGGGAAAATAGAAAACCTATAAAGACCAATAACAGGCAATGAGATTGAATCAGTAATCAGCAAGCTCTCAACAAAGAAAAGCCCAGGATAAGATAACCTTGCTGCCAAATTCTACAAAAACCTAAAGAGGAATTAACACCAATTCTCTTCAAACTATTCCAAAAAAATTGAAACAGAGGCCATTCTCCCAAACTCATTCTATGAGGCCAGCATTATCCCGATACCAAAATCAGACAAAGATAAAACAACAAAAAAAAGAAAACCACAGGCCAATATCCCTGATGAACATAAACACAAAAATCCTCAACATAATATGAGCAAATAGAATACAGCAGCACATCAAAAAATTATACACAATGATCAAGTGGGATTCATCCCAGGGATGGAAGGATGGCTCAACATAGACAAGTCAATAAATGTGATACACCACATCAACAAAATCAAGGACAAAAACCATATGATTATCTCAATAGACACAGAAAAAGCATTTGACAAAAGCCAATATCCCTTCGTGACAAAGATTCTCAGTAAATTAGGTAAAGAAGGAAAATACCTCAAAACAATAAAAGCCATATATGACAAACCCACCGCCAATATCAACAGGAACAAGACAAGGATGCTAACTCTCAACACTGCTATTTAACGTAGTATTGGAAATACTAGCCAGAGCAATTAAACAACAGGAAGAAATGAAGGGCATCTTGATCAGAAAAGACGAAGTCAAATTGTCCCTGCTTGCAAATGACATTATCTTATACATAGAGAAACCTAAGAACTACCAAAAAACTCTTAGAGCTGATAAACGATTTCAGTAAAGTTGCAGGATACAAAATCAACATGCAAAAATCAGTAGTGTTTTATACTCCAACAACAAATTAGCAGAAAAGAACTCAAGAAAGCTAGCCCATTTACGGTAGTCACCCAAAAATAAATAAATAAATAAAATGCCTAGGAATAAATTTAACCAAGGAGGTGAAACTACAAATTACTGTTGAAAGAAAACACAAGAAATGAAAAGTCAATCATGCTCTTGGATTGGAAGAATTAACATTGTGAAAATGTTCATACTACCCAAAGCAGTCTACAGATTCAATGCAATCCCATCAAAATACCAATGTCATTCTTTATAGAAATAGAAAAACAATCCTAGCATTCATATGGAATAATGAAAGACCCCAAGTAGACAAAGTAATCTTGAACAAAAAATAAATAAATAAAGCTGGCAGCATAACACTACCTGACTCCAAATTAAACCACAAAGCTATAGCAACCAAGACAGCATCGTACTGGCACAAAAATAGACACTTGGACCAATGGAACAGAATAGAGAACCCAGAAACAAACCCACATATTTACAGCCAACTGATACTTGACAAGGGCAACAGGAGCATACATTAGGAAAGGACTGCCTCTTCAATAAATGGTGCTGGGAAAACTGGACATCCATACTTAGAAGAATGAACCATACCTCTCACAATATAAGAGAAGCAACTGAAAATGCATTAAAGATCCAAATATAAGACATGAAACTATAAAACTTCTAAAAAAAGTAAATGGGAAGCATTTCAGGAAATAGGAAAGGGCAAAGGCTTTATGAATATGACCCCAATAGAATAGGCATCAAAAGGAAAAATAAAGGAAAAACAAACAAATGGGATTATATCAAACTAAAAAGCTTGGGAACAGCAAAAGAAACAATTAACAGAGCAAAAAGACAACCTGCAGAGCGGGAGAAAATATTTGCAAACTATACATCCAACGAAAGATTAATAACCAGAATTTAAAAGGAACTCAAACAACTTTAAAGTAAAAAAACAAATAACTTGATTAAAAAATGGACAAAGGAGCTGAACAGGCATTTCTCAAAGGAAGATATACAAATGGCCAACAGACACAGGAAAAAATGTTCAACATCACTCAGTATCAGGGAAATGCAAATCAAAACCACACTGAGAAACCATCTCACCCCAGTTAGACTGGCTATTATCCGAAAGAAGGAGAATGACAAAAGCTAGGAAGAAGTGGAAAAAGGGAAACCCTCCTACTATTTGATGGGACAGTAAATTGTTAGAGCCATTATGGGAAATGGTATGGAGGTTCCTCAAACAACCACAGATAGAACTGCCATACGATCCAGCAATCCCACTGCTGGGTATATACCCAAAGGAATGGAAATCATCATGTCAAAGGGATACCTGCACTCCCATGCTTATTGCAGTTCTATTTATAATACCCAAGAATTGGAACCAACCTAAATTAGATGACTGAATAAGGAAAATGTGGTATATTTACACAGTGGAATACTACTCTGCCATAAAAAAAGAATGAAACTGCCATCATAGCAACATGGATGAACTTAATATCATGTTAAGTGAAATAAACCAGACACAGAAAGAGAAATACTGCATGTCGTCACTCATAAGTGAGAGCTAAAAAAATTAAACAAATAAATCAAGAAAGAAAGAAAGATACAGCAATCATAATAGTACATTGAATTTTCAAAAGGAGAGAACAGAACTGAGGTTACCAGAGGTGTGGGGTGGGAGGGGTAAGAGAGTTATGGATGAAGAGCCAGTGAAAACAATATCATTGTATAATATTGAATATACTAATTACCCTAATTTGAGCATCACATATTCCACATATGTATTATTATGTAACTCTGTACCCCACAGATATGTATAATCAATTATGTTTCAATTAAAGCTAAATAAACATATGCTTTAATCAAAAGGGGAGAAAAAAAAGAAAGATTGTCTCCTTTAACTTGTGATCATGGTATCTCCCCTGCCAGGTAAGTATGTCTCCTTTAACTTGGAACATAGGAAAAGTCATAGCCATATCACATCTTATAAGCAGTGTTTTCAAACTCCCCCCAGCCCCATCTACCTCTCTGGGAAAAAAACAACAAAAGCAAAAAAAGAACAAAAAACAAAGCTTGCCTTTATCTAGCTTTGAGACAGAGAAGAAGGAAGAAGCTTTTATTATTGCTGCTCTTTATAACCCTGAATTACTCTGCTCGAATGATGGGGCCTGAGGAGGGCATGATCTCCTATTTTCTTAGCACAAACCACATCTTTCCCCTCCATAAAACCTTACTGGAGATCACACTAAAGAGCCACTGGAGGCACCAATTGTGGAGCTAGAAACTGGGAAAGGAGCAGGATATTGTGAAGAAGACATGGAGATGACGAGTCCAGACAGAAGACTTAGGAGTAGGAAAGAGCGGCTGAGGAGATGGAGAGACATTGGGGGATGGGTTACTGGTGACAGGGAGCCTGTGGGACAGGGGCTGAGAAGTTCGAGGAGAAAAGTGTCTAAAGGGGTTTCATCGAGTGATACACAATGTGGGGATGTGAGTGTGAAGCCATCCCACCGACGATGTTCCTACCTGCACCCTAACTTTCACGAAATATTACTCATAAATCCTTCACGTGACTTTCTAGAAAGAAGCGTCTGCTTCGAGGATAAAAGCCAGGCTTCCCTCAGAAAGCTGAGGTGAGGCTCATACATGGGAGCTAAGAAAAGCGAGCTCATAGAAGGAAAAAGCAGAACTGAGGCCGGGAAGAACAGGTAGAAGTGCTGGAGGCTGGAAAGAGCGTGGATGGGAGGATAGGAGAGGCTGGTGAACAGGTACACAATGACAGCTCGGCAGGAAGACCAGCTTCTAGTGTTCTACAGTCCTGCTAGGGGTCCGTACTTAATAGTAATTCATTGCATATTCTCAAATGCCTAGAAGAGAGGAATTCAAACATTCTCATCACAAAGAAATGAAAGATGTTCGTGGTGAGGGATAGGCTAATTACCCTAATTTGATTGTCATGCATTTGTATACAAGTGTCAAGATATCACTCTGTACCCCATAAATATATACAATTGTTACATGGCAACTAAAAAATAAAGCAAAATAAATAAAATAATCTTTGCATCCAAAAAGGAAAAAAAAGAGAAAGCAAGCTGAGGTGAGGGCCAGATCAACGAACACTGCCATCAAAGGGCACCACCTTTCAGTCCGTAGACTTTCTCGATGTATGAAAAAGTTTTCTCTTGATTGGTCCCTTCATTATCCACCTCTCTTGGGGCACTTTTTGGGTCTGCTCTAATTATCTAATAAGAATTAACTTTCTCCTGGTAGATGGGGGGTGACCAAAAATTAAGGGGTTCAGGGAATTTTCTAGAAAATAAAAATACTCCTGTGCTGCTTTTATTGTTTCAACAGCAAAACACCCAGACATTGCAGGCCTTTATATATTGTGTCTTTCAGGAGAAATAAAATAAATTAAATTCCCTGTGGTAAATATAAAAATAAAAAAGAAGATTTATTTGATTTATAGGAAAACACATATTTAGCTAAAAAAAGGAAGGAAGAAGACAACCAGAGAAGAAAAAAGAAAAATAGTGCTTCTTAACTCAGCACAGTGATAAATCATTATAAACTGTTGATTCAGTGGGGAGACTAAATAATTTCTGTACGTCTGAACATTTAGAAAGCTGTAAAATTACTAGTTAGTAAGCCATAGGCTATTCTGGATTAATGCAGCACCTGCTACCATTAAATGAAAGGAAATGAAGAAGAGACAGATGTTATGTTTTGTCCATAAACTATATTCCAAGCACTTTGTACATGCAAAGATTTTGTAAGACTGGTATCATTATGCTTATTTTAGCATTGAGGATAATTGAGTCTTGGAGAAATGAATCAGCTTGCCCGAGGTACACAGAAGACATAACATTTTTAAGTCCATTGAAGAGTTACTGAACTCTTAGTCTATGCCAGGCTATACAAGATTAGAGGCAGAAACTCTTTTCTGTAAAGTGCCAGATAATAAATATTTCATGCTTTGCAAGTCATACTGTCTCTGCTGCAATACTCAACTCCCCAGCTCTAGTGCAAAAGCAGCCATAAGAGCTATGTAAGAGAAGAGAATGGCTGTGTGCCAATAAAGCTTTATTTACAAAACCAGGCAGATTTGGCCTAGGGTGTGCTAACCGCTATGATTAATGATGGGGGTACTCACAATGGTGAGAAAGTCACCTCATTAACACATTGCAGAACCTCCCTAATTCTAAAGAAACTGTTTTATCTGCTTTATTTAGACAATACCTCCCCCTGCAAAAAGACAGATCTGAGATTATTTTTTTAGTTAAAAATGTTTAACTAAACAATTAGATATTTGCAAGAACTGTGCCCTAGTTCTTTTTCATTCATACACCCGTAGGACCTACTAACTCATCCAATTTATGGATTTTCACTTTGTCTCTATTTCTTTCTAAAGTTTCCAGTTCCAAGCGCAAATATCCTCCTAGCTGATTTCCTGTTAAACAGAGCTGCATTATGACTCCTGGGAGGCACATTAAGTTAGGGTTATTAGACTTGTCTTCAGGGGACAGTCATCTCAGAACATATCAGAATTTATGGAGTTGATGTACTTGATTGACTGCATCATCCCTGCAGACCTATGCCTGGATTATTGTTTCACTGTCAACATTCTTCTCATCTTGATTTCCAAGTCCTTGTAATATAATTGCCTCCTCTTTTCACTTAGCTCCTGTGTGGGTATAGGAGCCCTTCAGGGAATATTCTAGTACCTTCTATGTCCTGCTTTGAATACTCAACCCCTGTTCGCATGTTAGAACAAATAATATATCTTGAAATTAAGACACATTTTTGAAAATTGTTTTTCAGTTGTGTATAACTTTTTGATTATTTATACTCTCCCGTCCTAACAAGGGAATCAATAGTCAAGAGGATTTTTAAATAATGTTTCTATTATAAAAATGATGATTTATTTTTATGGTATTGTAATTTTAGAAATTTCTTAAAGGAATTATTTTCCAATTTCACAATTTGCCCCAACCAAAAATGCAAATAGTAACAATAATAACAAAGAAGAAATGATAATAGCTACCATGCATTAAGTACATAATAGGTCCCACAGACTGTGTTGAGTACCATAAATATAGCGATTTTTTCATATGCAAACATAAAATCACAAGAAAGCTCAAGAGCAAAAGACAACCACAATAAGCAGCATGAGTGGCAGTGCTGTGAGTAGGCAAGCCTGTCCTTAGTTGCTGCTTCTACAAAATGATATCTAAGGTTCGGCTTTTACTAGTGCAGTTCTGTTTTGTAGGTGTGAGTTCAGTCATTGTTCTGAGCAGGACTTCTCTGGCAGGTTGACTGCTGTGTTAACTTACCTTGTTTACCTACCAGAGATGAATTGTTCCAAGTGCTAGGAGACTTGACTTTAAGAAGTCAGGAATTTGAGCTAACCTATAAATACCAGGGGCAGACTCAAAGAAGGTTCTAGGGAATAATAAATATTTGACTTGATTACAAAGGAAATAAAGCCCCATTCTGAGAAATTTTGATTCAGTAGATCTGGGAAGGATTCAGAAATAGGCATAATTGTTAACATAAATTCCTACTGGTTCTGTTGCAGGCGGTCCTCAGATCACATTTTAAGACACACTGTTCTAAATAGAACTGTCTTGAACTGCCCTTTTCTTCACTCCTTTACTCCCTCTGCTCACTATGCCCTCCTTGATGGTCCACTGGGAAGGCTTGGCCTGCCAAGCTGAAGTATTGCTGCCTCCCTAAAGCGGATAAACAGTACAAAAGCTTTCAGGCTGAGGCAAGATGTTGACAATATCAACTTGTTTTGTACCTAGACTCTTGATTAAGAACAATCTAAGTAAGTTTGAACCAGTGCTGCCCAAACTTTCTTAATTATTGACTTTGTAGGCTCATCTTACTTTTCAGTCATTCCTAGATTCTTGGCCCAGTGCTGGCAAACACTCATGCTCTGTATGTCTTCATATTATTTTTGTTTCCTCCATGGTTGTGAGCCATTCCTCCGACTTTAGTACCTGGATAGACATCCTCCATGCTCCATTCCATTTCTGCCATGAGTACCTGTGTGCAAGCTCCTTCCTACAGCTAAAAACTCCTGGAAGTCCAGCCTTGCATATGTCTCCTTGTTCATCTACTGGCTAATGAACATATCCCTTGGAAATCCCACAGAGATCCCAAATTCCATATCGCTACTACAAACCTGATCCCCTTTTTGAGTTTTTCATCTTATTGAATTGTTTCATCACTCATTCAATCAATAATGTTAAATAAACAAACAAAACAAAACAAAAAACTGGATGTCATCCTAAATTCCTTACTTTTTCTTATGTTTTGGTATCCAGTCAGTCACCAAACTACTTTGATTCCATATTATTTTAAAACCACCCCTCTACTTTATGCTTACTCACGTCCCTTCCTTTAGTTCCTGAACATTTCCCATAGTCACCAGTGTCATATGGTTCTCTCTGGTCTTCCTGGCTCCAATCCCCCTCTTCTCAATTTCTTCACAGTGCTGTAAGCTGAACAATTTTATAAAACCCAAATCTGATCACACTGTGCTCTCCTTTTCTCCTTAAAACACTTTAATGTTTTCACATTGCCAATGAATAAATTTCAATACCCATACCATTAAAAAATGCATTTATAGCCTGGACTCTGCCAATGTATCCAAACTAATCTCCATCTTATTCCTTATATATACTTAAAATTTAAAAAATCAAGCTATAGTAAGTACTCACAGTGTCTCCAATGAGCCATTATGCTTCTGGCCTCTTCAACCCCAACTCAAATTCCCATCAAGTTTGTCCTGCACATCTGCAAGAGACTTCTCTTACTTCCATCTCATCCCTTCAACATATTCTTCACTCAACCCCCAAAGTGAATTTTATAAACATAATCGGATCACACCAATCCTCTAGCTGACTTTCCAAAAGCTTCATTCTGCATTTTATTAAAAACCATATTCCATCCCTTGGTCTATAAAGCCCTACATGATCTGACTCCAGTCTACTCCTTGCCTTCCTCTCTTTCCATTCTGCCATTCATTCTAATAACTCCAACCAAACCGACCTTCGCTCTGTTCCTCACATGAGCCAACCTCATTTCCATTTCAGGGACATTGTACTTGGAACCTTCCTCTCCTCCGTGCCCATGCATGTTCTCAACCCTCACCATCCCTGCCTGCAGTGCCCATGCACAGCTGGTCTCCACTTCTTATTCAAGTCTCAATTGTCACCTCATCAGAGGAGCCAGATTAGCTTTTTTCTTGATCAATCTATCAAATGCGAGATGTCTTCCCAGTATCTCCCCATTACTTTACTATGTTTTATTTGCTTGATAGCATTTCACATTATGCAAAATCACCCTTAATTAATTAGTTTATGAATATACTTATGCTCCTCCCCCACTCAGTTGTAAGCTCGCCATTTCCTGGCACTGAGCATTTGTTGAATGTCTCAATGGCTTTGTATATGTTGTTCCTTCTGCTGGGAATATGGTTCTCTAACCCTGGCCACTGATTATTTGCTAGGGCCCTGAACACTCTTCATCCCTAGTTTCAAACAGCTCTTTTGCTGGCAAGTCTTCCTTTCACCCCCAACAGCGTTGATCACACCCAGATTTGCTTTGCTCCAGGCCTCTGTTATAGCATCAAACTGTTTTATAATTATTTGTTTGTATTCCTTTCTCCCTAATTAGACCTCCATGGAGTAGAGGCTGAATGTTATTCATCTCAGTATTTTCTGCACATAGTAGTTCCAAAGGCACAGTAGATACTCAATAAGCATAACTCAAGTGAATAAATGTGCTGCTGACTATACCAGAGAGTAGATAAGATGTGAGGACTCTGATGGTCAGAGTGATATAGTCCTGAGACTAATAAATAAGCTGAATTAAAGTCTCTCTCTGTATGTCTACTTTTCATATACAGAGCAATATGCACATATATGTAAAATATAGACAATTATCCAATACCATCAACCAAAGAAATTATGTATAAATTGATAATAAAATATTATTCAGAATATATTTCAAATGCATTAAATTATTTTTTGCTGATGCTAGAATAGGCTATAGGTATATATACTCATTTTGTTGTTTATATATGTCTATACTTATCTAAATTGATAGGTTTTATATAAAAAAGGATTAAGAATCAATTAAAGTATAATGGTTAGTCCAGAGGGAGTACTTTAAAAGGCTTCTTAATTGAATAAATAAATGAAAGATTCTGTGGGTAACTAATCACTAAATTTGAATTTTTCCATTTATACTTTTGTGAAACCCATTAATGAATAAAAAATAATGCCCATGTTTATGTACTTTCCTATAAATGTTAAGTGTACACTTTGGTCTACATATCTATTCAGTTTCAATTATCTATTCTTTTTTGGCAGTTGTATTCAATATATTTATTTTGGGGAAAAAACAACTTTAACAATCCTTAAGAGACTCATGATCATTTCTCTCCTCCGCTGGTACTGCCAAAGAGCTTTAAACATCCTTTATCACTCCTTCATTATATGGATGAATAAGCTCATTTGGGCATTTATATACTAACTTCACAGTTTTTCTAGTTTTCTAAATTTTGTGTTTTGAATCATCCTACTATGTCAGTAAAATGACTTTGGAGTGAAGTTGTATTTGTGAGTCAAAGCCGTATGAGATAACTAAAATTAATTTAGATTTTTCAAATATCTGTAAGACTGTGTGGGAAAGAAGAAAGAAAGGAAGGAAGGAAGGGAGAGAGGGAAGGAACAAAGAAAGAATGCAAGACCACAAATGCAAAGAAAGAAGAAAATGCAAAATCCAATCAAGTGTTTTACCTGGATAAGAGCTAACGACAATGAGAAAATTACATTACCTTAACTAAGAGGCCAAGTTCTTTTTAAAATTTTGAAGCCCAGGACATCTGCAGCTCCAGGTACCCTAGCAGCTGAGCTAAAATCACCGGTCCCAACTTCAGTTATTTGGGAAGGCAACTACCTGAGTGGCCATGCATCTTCCAATCCTAAGAGAATTAGAATTAAGTAGCAATAGTTGAAAATAACCCCAGTTAGCAAGACTAGTAATGGTCTCCCTGATTAGGAATGTATTTTTCAATCCCAGAGAAGACAGAAAATCACAAATAAAAAAATTCAACAATATGAAAATTATGGTGTGTAAAATTATAGAACTGATTTCTGATGTCTAAAAATTTGCTCATTTAGGCAATTTATGTCCCAGAGATACTTAAACAAATCTAGTCTATTGGAGTTATAGTCTTTTACTATAGTTTAAATGTTAAATTAACTAACTGATATAGATTTGTGATTTTAAGTTGCAATTTTAGTAGACATGTACAGTAATGAGAAATCTAAGATAATTTTTTGTTTGTTGATTATAAATACTTAGTTTTTAGTTTTAAAATAATTATTTAGTGCATAGAGAGTTTGGTTAAGCCATAGAGTTACCTCAAAATGAAACAAATATACTAGATTTATGACTATATATCTTCTATGAATGCACATAATTAGAGCTAGTGAAATATTATTATCTATTGTTGCAATATGGATGTGGAGTCCTTCTTTGCTTCAAGACAAATAACTTGCTCAGAAACTTTAGAGTGCCAGCTGGATATTTATTCTTAGCTGTATACATATCAAATATATATATCTTTGCTCTATCTCTACACACACACACACACACACACACACACACACACACACGAATGAGTTATTTGCTTTCACTCTCTTCATTTATAGGCAAAGAAACTGGAGAAACAGGAGTAAAGGAGTTTAAGTAACCTGTCCGTATTAGTCTGTTTCCTGTCACTTATAACAGAATATCTGAAATTGGGTAATTTATAAGAAAATAAAATTTATTTCTTACATTTTTGGAGGCTGAGAAGTCCAAGGTTCGGGGAACACATCTGGTGAGGGTCTTCTTCTTGATGGGGACTCTACAGAGTCTTGTGGCAATGCAGGGTATCACATAATGAGGGTTGAATGAGAGCATTTTTATGTGCTGTCCTTATAAAGCCACCAGTCCACACCCATAGTAACTCATTAATCCTTTTACCCATTGATGGATTAATCCACTTATGAGGGCCGGGTTCTCATGATCCAATCACCTCCTAAAGGCCCCACCTTTCAACACTGCCACATTGGGGATCAATCTTCTACATGAACTTTGGAAGGGACAAACATGTAGACCATAGCACTGCCCATCTTTGCACATCTAATAATTTGGGGAACCAGAATTTTTACTTTGGATGGTGTGATTTCAGTGTTAAAGGCTTAAACATTGCAATCCACCAGTAAAAGGTAATACCGCCTCTATCTCATTTATTTTTTATTTTTATTTTTATTTTTTTATGTTTAATGAGAGTTTAATATTTATAAATCTATAAATATGATTTATCCCACTAACAGATTAAATAATTATTATTATTATTTTTTTAAGTTTTATTTTGTCGATATACATTGTGGCTGATTATTGCTCCCCATCACCAAAACCTCCCTCCCTTCTCCCTCCCCCCCCAACAATGTCCTTTCTGTTTGCTTGTCGTATCAACTTCAAGTAGTTGTGGTTGTTATATCTTCCTCCCCCCCTCCCCGGTTTGTTTGTTTTGTGTGTGTGTGTGTGTATTTATATATTAATTTTTAGCTCCCACCAATAAGTGAGAACATGTGGTATTTCTCTTTCTGTGCCTGACTTGTTTCGCTTAATATAATTCTCTCTAGGTCCATCCATGTTGTTGCAAATGGCAGCATTTCATTCGTTTTTATAGCTGAGTAGTATTCCATTGTGTAGATGTACCACATTTTCTGTATCCACTCATCTGATGATGGACATTTGGGCTGGTTCCAACTCTTGGCTATTGTAAAGAGTGTTGCGATGAACATTGGGGAACTGGTATACCTTCGACTTGATGATTTCCATTCCTCTGGGTATATTACCAACAGTGGGATAGCTGGGTCGTATGGTAGATCTATCTGCAATTGTTTGAGGAACCTCCATACCATTTTCCATAGAGGCTGCACCCTTTTGCAGTCCCACCAACAATGTATGAGAGTTCCTTTTTCTCCACAACCTCGCCAGCATTTATCGTTCAGAGTCTTTTGGATTTTAGCCATCCTAACTGGGGTTAGATGGTATCTCAGTGTGGTTTTGATTTGCATTTCCCGGATGCTGAGTGATGTTGAGCATTTTTTCATATGTCTGTTGGCCATTTGTATATCTTCCATAGAGAAATGCCTACTTAGCTCTTTTGCCCATGTTTTAATTGGGTTGCTTGTTTTCTTCTTGTAAAGTTGTTTGAGTTCCTTATATATTCTGGATATTACTCCTTTGTCAGATGTATATTTTGCAAATATTTTCTCCCACTCTGTTGGTTGTCTTTTAACTCTGTTAATTGTTTCTTTTACTGTGCAGAAGCTTTTTAGTTTGATATAATCCCATTTGTTTATTTTTCCTTTGGTTCCCCATGCTTTTGGGGTCGTATTCATGAAGTCTGTGCCCAGTCCTATTTCCTGAAGTGTTTCTCCTATGTTTTCTTTAAGAAGTTTTATTGTTTCAGGCTGTATATTTAAATCCTTAATCCATTTTGAGTTGATTTTAGTATACGGTGAGAGGTATGGATCTAGTTTCATTCTCCTGCATATTGATATCCAGTTATCCCAGCACCATTTGCTGAAGAGGCAGTCCCTTCCCCAGTGAATAGGCTCGGTGCCTTTGTCAAAGATCAGATGGCAGTAAGTGTGTGCGTTGATTTCTGGATTCTCTATTCTATTCCATTGATCAGTGTGTCTGTTTTTATGCCAGTACCATACTGTTTTGGTTATTATAGCTTTGTAGTATAGCTTAAAGTCAGGTAGTGTTATGCCTCCAGCTTTATTTTTTTTGCTCAGCATTGCTTTGGCTATGCGTGGTCTTTTATTGTAACATATAAATGACTGGAGAGTTTTTTCCATTTCTGAGAAAAATGTCTTTGGAATTTTGATGGGGATTGCATTGAATTTGTATATCACTTTGGGTAGTATGGACATTTTCACTATGTTGATTCTTCCAATCCAAGAGCATGGGATATCTTTCCATCTTCTTGTATCCTCTCTAATTTCTCTCAGCAGTGGTTTGTAGTTCTCATTATAGAGATTTTTCACCTCCTTGGTTAACTCAATTCCTAAGTATTTTATTTTTTTGGTGGCTATTGTAAATGGGCAGGCTTTCTTGATTTCTCGTTCTGCATGTTCACTATTGGAGAAAAGAAATGCTACTGATTTTTGTGTGTTGATTTTGTATCCTGCTACTGTGCTGAAATCATTTATCAATTCCAACAGGTTTTTTGTAGAGGTTTTAGGCTGTTCGATATATAGGATCATGTCATCTGCAAGCAGGGACAGTTTGACTTCATCTTTTCCAATCTGGATGCCCTTTATTTCCTTCTCTTCTCTGATTGCTCTGGCTAGTACTTCCAACACTATGTTGAATAGGAGTGGTGAGAGTGGGCATCCTTGTCTAGTTCCTGTTCTTAAAGGAAAAGCTTTCAGCTTTTCCCCATTCAGGATGATATTGGCAGTGGGTTTGGCATATTTGGCTTTAATTATGTTGAGATATTTTCCCTGTATACCTAACTTATAGAGTGTCTTTGTCATGAATGAGTGCTGAACTTTATCAAATGCTTTTTCCGCATCTATAGAGATGATCATATGGTCCTTGTGTTTGAGTTTATTAATATGGTGTATCACATTTATTGATTTGCGTATGTTGAACCAACCTTGCATCCCTGGGATGAATCCCACTTGATCGTGATGAATAATTTTATGTATGTGTTGCTGTATTCTGTTTGCTAGTATTTTAGTGAGGATTTTTGCATCTATATTCATCAAGGATATCGGCCTGTAGTTTTCTTTTTTGGTTATATCTTTACCTGGTTTTGGTATCAGGATGATGTTTGCTTCATAGAATGAGTTTGGGAGATTTGTGTCCGTTTCAATCTTTTGGAATAGTTTGTAAAGAATCGGTGTCAATTTCTCTTTGAATGTTTGGTAAAATTCTGCTGTGAATCCATTTGGTCCTGGGCTTTTCTTTGTTGGGAGCCTTCTGATAACAGCTTCAATCTCCTTTATTGTTATTGGTCTGTTCAAATTTTCTACGTCTTCACGGTTCAGTTTTGGGAGCTTGTGTGTGTCCAGAAATTTATCCATTTCCTCCAGATTTTCAAACTTGTTGGCATATAGTTGTTTATAGTAGTCTCGAATGATTCCTTGTATTTCAGATGAATCAGTTGTAATATCGCCTTTTTCATTTCTAATTTTTGTTATTTGAGTCTTCTCTCTTCTTTTTTTTGTTAGCCATGCTAATGGTTTGTCAATTTTATTTATCTTTTCAAAAAACCAACTTTTTGATTCGTTGATCTTTTGAATTGTTTTTTGGGTTTCAATTTCATTCAGTTCTGCTCTGATCTTAATGATTTCTTTCCGTCTGCTAACTTTAGGTTTGGATTGTTCTTGTTTTTCTAGTTCTTTAAGGTGAAGTGTTAGGTTGTTCACTTGCCATCTTTCCATTCTTCTGAAGTGAGCGTTTAATGCGATAAATTTCCCCCTTAATACCGCTTTTGCAGTATCCCACAGGTTTTGGTATGATGTATCATTGTTTTCATTAGTTTCAATAAATTTTTTGATTTCCTGCTTGATTTCTTCTTGGACCCATATGTCATTAAGTAGAATGCTGTTTAAATTCCATGTGTTTGTATAGTTTCCAGAGTTTCATTTGTTATTAATTTCTAGTTTTAATCCATTGTGGTCTGAGAAGATACATGGGATAATTCCAATTTTTTTGAATTTATTGAGACTTGATTTGTGACCTAATATGTGATCTATCCTGGAGAATGATCCATGTGCTGCTGAGGAGAATGAATATTCTGAGGTTGTTGGGTGGAATGTTCTGTAGATATCTGCCAATTCCAATTGGTCTAGAGTCTTGTTTAGATCTTGTGTTTCTCTGCTGATTCTTTGCCTAGATGATCTGTCTAATATTGACAGTGGGGTGTTCAGGTCTCCTGCTATTATGGTATTAGTGTCTATTTCCTTCTTTAGGTCTAATAGCATTTGTTTTATAAATCTGGCTGCTCCAACATTGGGCGCGTACATATTTATGATTGTTATGTCTTCTTGATGGATCAGTCCTTTTATCATTAAGTAGTGTCCCTCATTGTCTCTTTTTATGGTTTTTAGTTTAAAGTCTATTTTGTCAGATATAAGAATAGCTACTCCAGCTCGTTTTTCTTTTCTGTTTGCATGGTAATCTTTTTCCATCCTTTCACTCTTAGTCTGTATGAATCTTTATGGGTGAGGTGGGTCTCTTGTAGGCAGCATATAGTTGGGTCCTCCTTTTTGATCCAGTCAGCCAGTCTGTGTCTTTTGATTGGGGAATTTAAGCCTTTTACATTGAGTTGTTATTGAAAGGTGTTGATTTATTCCTAGCATTTTATTGGTTGTTTGGTTGTCTTAGGTATCTCATTTAACACAGCAGATTTTTTTACTCAAATGTCAGATATAAATGCAACCTTAACATATCAAATAAAATTGTATGTCCCTTTGCTATTGGAAAATTTTTTGAGTGAATAATAACTCTCACTAATTTTTTATTTCCACCCAGAATTTCAAAGACTGGCTATGTTTAAAATAAGTCCAACATAAACATGAACTACCTCTGAAAATATAAAATGGATGCTGTCTCATGAAATTAGGATGAGTTTTGACATCCCTTTTCAGCATGCTACATTTAGACAAATTCAACCAATTCTTTTGAAAGTCACCATGGGACAGAGAGATTGAAAGACAAACTCAGAAAAGTAACGGAGCTGAGAGAAAACAGCTTTCGCTTTGATCTATTATTTCAAAAGGCTCAAAGTGTTCTCAATTACTTGACTCTAGGTCTCCAATTGTATTAGAACATTTCCAGTGAAAATGGACAGTTAGCTTAGTCAATGTGTTGATCCTTTAGCATTTTCTGAATTCTAAAGGATGCTGGGGCATTTCTGGGGGCAGAATAATAAGCCTTATCTGTGAGCTTTTTGGTGAGATGGTAACTGGAAAGCGAGTGTGGTCCTGATTAAAATGAGAAAAACTATCTGCCTGGGGCTCAGAAGCTCAGAGACCAGGCATGACATAAACATGAACACTAGCCCCTCCAAGGGACAATGCCATCTGGTTCACTGCAAACACATGTGTCAGAAATAACAGGCTCCTAAGATCCTCAGTTGCTCTTTTGGTCTGGGCTGTGTTTAGAGCAGCACATTGGTAAAGGCTAACAATACATCTCTCAGAGGTAAGTAAGCTTTCCTCAGGGGCTACAGGTTCCTCCCCAAACTAAACGAGGCAGGCGAATTTTTAAAAATGAGTCCTTGCTGACGATCTTTGGATGATTTGGTCCCATGCCCTACTCTGTCATGGTAAGTGTTAAAAAACTTCAATATGCCAAGACTTAAAACATTCCATTTTTAATATTCCATTTAAAATTTGTATTTTATTGACTAAAAACCAAATTAGTTTTTACCCAGAAACAAAGACAGTTGTCCATTTCCTGCCCACCATTATAAAATGGAGTTGGGAGAGCTAATGGCTATGAATGCATGGAAGTCAAGGGAGTCCCTTCCCGGCCAGATGAAGCCACCCCTCTGTTGTCTGAGAAATGCTGGCCAAGGGGTTTTCTGCCTTGGGCTATCTTCTCTTTGGACAGGAAACTATGTAGAAAGGATGAAAAATGTCTTAAGCATTAAAACTAGTGCTTTGGAAAAGCTTATGAGAGAGTTAAAACCATGCATGAATAGCCAGAGAGTATTATTTGGAGGGTGGATCGAGGTGGTGGCCATCCAGATATGAAAATTCAGAGAAAGGATGCTCCTTTCTCTGTGGCAACTTCATACTTTCTAAATAGCGATAATTTGATCAGGGAGTCCAGGTGGTGGTGGCCAGCAAGACGTTAATCTTGAGACTCTATATCTATGGCAGACATGATGGTTTTAACATAGCCTTGAGAGCCTTAAGACAGATGGAGCTGCAAGGAGTTCTCTTTCTCAGGAAGACTTCTTGACTTGAGAACAATAGTTAGCAGATATGTTAGTTTTCTATTGCTGCTATGCCAAATTACTACAAACTTAGTGGCTTCCAACAATACAAATGTATTACCTTGTAGCTCTATAGGTCAGAAGTCTGACATGGGCCTCACTGGACTGAAATCAAGGTGTCAGCAGGACTGTGTTGCTTTCAGGAGGCTCTAGGGGAAATTCTGTTTCTTTGCACTTTCTAGGGTTTAGCGTCTTCCTGTATTCTTTGGCTTGTGAATCCCTTTCATCTTAAAAGCCAGCACTGGGAATTGAGTCGTCTTCTATCTGTTAGGACCTTGTGATTACACTGGGCCCACACAGATAAATTGGGAAAATCTCCCTATCTTAAGGTCAGCTAATTAGCCACGTTAATTCTTTTCTGCCATGTAGCATACTATATACACAGGGTCTGGAGAATAGGATGTGGACATCTTGGGGTGACTTTATTCTGTCCACCACAGCAGTTGTGAGAAACATGGTCTCTGGAGATATATTGTCTAAATTCAATCCAAGTGCCACCACATACTAGTTGTGCAACTACGGGTTAATGATATAGTCTCTCCATGCCTCAGTTTCCTCATTTGTAAAAGGCAGCTAATAGCACCTATCTCGGAGGGTTCTTGTAAGGACTAAATGAGTTTAGTTTTATGAAATGTGTTTAGAATAGCACAAAATAAATGTTCAAAGTTAACAATTCTGATGTCCATTTACTTTTCCAAGATAAAAAGCAAAATCATTAAATACATGGTGAATGCCTAAAGCCTTTCAACTTAGAAAAATTTGATCACAGGTAGAAAGGATGTGATTTAATGCCAGGCTCTCCCAAGACATTGACTCACTCTGCAAATCCCCATGCATGGTGTGCTTCTCACATATAAGCAGAGTGTCTGTATGCAGCTCTGCTGGTGTTCTTAATCCTTCTGCTTTACTGAAGGCTGGCCCTCAGCTGCCTGCAGGGGCCACCCAAGCCACCCATAGGGGTCTTCATCATGGACTTTATTATGGACTCTTCCCTTTCTGTCCCTGTAGTGGCTTTCTAATTAGTTGTTATTACAAATTACCATAAGCTTAGCAGCCTAAAAAAACATAAATGTATTTTCTCACATTTTCCACAGGTCAGAGGTCCAGGGGGTTCTGCTGAGTCTCTATGTAGACTCTCACAAGGCTGAAATCACAATGTTGGCAGGGCTTCATTTCTTTCTAGAGACTATAGGGGGAAAATTCTTTTTCTTGCTTGTTCAGGCTGTTGGCTGAGTTCAGTTCCTTGTAGTTGTAGGACTGAGGTCCCTATTTCCTGCTGACTATCATCTGAGAGCCATTTTCAGACTTTAGAAATTGCCTGCATTCCTTGGCTTGTGGTCCCATCTTCCATCTTCAAAGGTAGCACCAGCAAGTGAGTCCTTCTCATGCCATACACCTCTAACGGACTCTTCTGCCTTCCTCTTCTACTTTTAAAGATTCACATACTTATACTGGGGACATCAGGGTAATCCAGGATAATCTCCCGACATCAAGGTTCATAACCTTAATCACACCTACAAGGTCCTTGTTTGTCATGTAATGTAATATACTCGCAGGATCCAGAGATTGAGGGGTGTGCATCCTTGGGGGGGCATTATTTAGTCAAGCACTACCCTTTCCCCCACCCATCTAGTTCATTAGGTCTGCATGTGTTTGAACCCCTGGTTCTTATTCATTCCCACAAATCCCCTGGCTCTCAATAAAAATCAAAGCATATGGTTGGGTATCTCTTTTAGCATCCCTAAAGAGTCTGTGACAGCTAGGATGTACTCCAAGAATGTAGCAGTTGAAGACAGGTCATGGCAGAGTATGCAGACTGGGGGTAGGTGGTGCTTTCTGACAGCCAAGTGCAGCCTCCTCACTGAACAGCCAAAAGCCATCATTTCATCCATATTAAGAAACACACAAAGTACTGGGAGAATTCAAGAAAAAACTTAGATGAGATTATGCTTTTGAGCTTTGAAGTTATGCAAGGAGTTTAATAGGAAGAAAGGGGATGGGTAGGAGAAATAATTTTAAGTAAACAGAAAAGGAAATACATGGCTATGAATGCTGAGAAAAATTAATTGAGTAAAAATGTGTGTGTGTATGTTTAAATAAGGAATATCAATATTTTAAGTGGGTCAGCCTCAATAGAGTGAAATAAATCTAAGGGTATCTCTTTGATCTTGCCTGTAGAGTTACAGGTAGTCCTCGCCTTCCCCAGTAAAAGCACTAAATTAGTTGAAACTCACGCATCTTGAAAAATTCCTCACTTTGCACAAGTTTTAATTAATATGGCTCTGTGTAAAACAAGGACTATTTGTAAGTCTATTTCCAATCAAAAATGCGGATAACTGACCACAGAGCATAGTCATTAATTCACTGTACTCTGAAGATAGGAACACTTGAAAGGACTAAATTTGGAAGTGATCTTTACAAATTAGAGTCACAAGTAATCAAAATGAAGATTGTGTTTCTTAACAAGATATCCTCACCATAAAATAGAGAAAAGAGAAGAACACTGTCTACTTGAATTACAGACACTGACTAGTTAGATATAAGAATAGGAGAAAAATAATCTGTGGGTTGCATTGGACTACAAACTGAAGCAAGAACAATGAGGAACACATAGCAAGCACCCTACTATGTGCCAATAATGCGTTAATGTAACTACTCTTGTGGTTATCACATTTAATACCCAAATCTCTGTAAAGTAGATTTTATTATGCCTATTGTATATATGAAGAAATTGAGATTCAGAGAGTTAGATAAATATCTTAGTGTTGCTGGAGGTGGGCTTTGAACCCAATACCATTTGAGCTAAAAGATTATCCCATTTCTACTATTTCTTGTGCCATGCCAAGAATATTGTCATGCATAGTATGTGATGTTCAGGGACCAGGCAGAAACTGTTACACCTGTGGATAAAATATATTCCAATAGATATCACCACTGCAATGGATCTCCTTTAGATTACAAAATCATCTCAACTATAAACTTCTTTTCAGTGGCACATTATGATGGGTCATACCCTTAGGGCAACGCATAAGTTTTTGGTGAGTGGAGTTCCCTCTTAATACTGCAGATACAAGGAGGGTAAAAGTGTGTGAGAAGAAAATTAGTAAAGGATATTTGTACAAGCAGAGAAATAAATTTAAAGAATGTATTAGACCCACTGGAGGTTTTGTCCAAAAGAGTGCACAGAGGCAAAAGCATGTGAATTAGTGTGCTGTTGCTGCTGAAACAAAGTATCATACACCAAGTGGCTTACAAAACAGAAATTGATCTTCTCCAACTCTGGAGGCTAGAAGTCCAAGATAAAGGCATCAGTAGGGTTGGTTACTTCTGAGGATTACAAGAAAGAACTTGTTCTATACCTCTCTCCTTGGCTTGCAGATGGCCATCTCTTTCTATGACTTCACATTCTTCCCTTGCTGTACATGTCTACGTCCAAATTTCATTTTCTTATGAGGACACCAGTGATACTGACTTTGGATCCACCCTAATTACTTTATTTAACTTAACGCTGTGAAGATCCTGCCTCCAAATATGGACACACTCTAAGGTACTGGGGGTTAGGACTTCAACATATGACATACTTTTTTGGAGGGGTGGCACAATTCAGCCCATAACACAGAGGAAAAAACAATCAAAATTTACATTAAGGGTTTTAGCCCTATGTAATCAAATATATATATTAGAGTACATAAAAATACCAATAGGAACATAAAGTCATTTACATAAATGAGCACTTAAGGAATTAATAGTGTCCTTGTCTTGTCTTATTTAACACTGTTGATGAAGACTAATATCAACTCTATCTGTTCACCTGGTTTAAGCTTTTTTTATTTATACTAATAGGTGATTTAACTCATTTCGTAGCCCCAAGAGCAGCTATATAGAAATACCATACATTTTTGGGGAAAATAACATTCTTCAATATCACTGGGTTTTTGCTGGGCCACTTAGTGTCTAGAGATATAGTTAGGGAAGGAAGTGGGGGAGATTAAAAAACGTAAGAATCTAATGTCAACAAGCATTTCACGTAAGATAAATATCAGTACCACTGTTTGCTTTTTTAGAAAAATAAACTTAGAGAAACTACACATTTTGCCTATTCTCAATGGTTTAATGGTTTAATGGTTTCTTCCCTTAGTTATTAGATAGACTTTAGAACAGCCAATAGTGCATTTGAGTAGTGACACTGTTGCCTTTTTAATAACATTGCCTCAAAATGTAGGATACAGGCCTCAAAATATAGGATACAGAGTTAGAAGCAAACATTCCACTTTCATCCTATTTATTTTTTGAAAGAAAAATGATTGATTTTTTAAAATTAGAAAGTTTTTCTGTTTTGTTTTGTTTTAGGCTGAAATTGGTTGTCAGGACTGAGCTTCTTTGAAATATTATGTGCACTGAACAAATGGAAATAGGTTGTATTCCATAGCATGTTCCCCAAATGAAAAAGAAACAAAGTTTTTATACAGAAAACTAACACATTGATAACACTGCAATGATTTGGTCTGAACCCTCAAGTCACTGAATGATGGACTTTCAAAGGTGGAGGCTGACTTTTGGGGTTGTCTGAAGTGGACACTTTAATTAAAGAGATGGAAACAATTAGGTCATATCAGCATATTTTACATTGGCATCTAATACGCTCTGGCTATTTAATAAAAAGCTTAGTATCATGTTTGACAGATCAATTATTCATCAAACAGATGGGGCTTAAATGGATGTGCAAAAGCAAAGCTTATTAACTCAGCAAAATCTTCAATAGCACTGTCACTTTTTATCAAAGCCAATAGCTTCAAGCAGAGCAGCCTGATAGAGAAAAAAGTAATCACAACACAACATGCTAAGTGCAAATCATAAGAAGCACTATCTAAAGGGTATCATGGAAACACAGAGGAGGAGCATCTTGACTTGGGGATATCAGGAAAGTCCTTCTCCCAGCAGAAGTGATATTGTTCTTAGGCTTAAGAGAGGTCAGGTGAAGAACACACATGTGGCTGTTCAAAGAAATTTAGAGAGGAAAAGGCACAGCTTAGTGTTCCCAGCCCTTGTTTTCATCAGTCTAATCTTGAGTGCCTGCCAGGGTACTTTACCAGCTTGTCAAAGGAGGGGCAACTAATATTTCTTCCTCAATCCAGTATAGCCATTATGGTAGGCCATTGCTGTTATGGCCCACCTGTGAGTCATCTTACCTACACCCATGTCCTTGGACAGCCTACTGCCCCACTGAATAGGGCTTACATGTGCTAACCAATAGGACATTGGAGAAATGACCACAGGTAACATCAGAGGCTAGGTCACCAACAACATCGCAGTTCCCATGAGTAATGTTCAGCCACCATGCCTGAAGACACTTGAGCAGCCCTGTGGAGAGGGCACCATAGAGAGGCATTGCACCAGCACCAATTTACTGGCCGTGTGGATTAGCTACCTTGATTGCAGGTGCTCCAGACCCTGGCAAGCCTTTAGATGAATGCAACCTCATAGGAGTCACCAGGCCAGAAGAACACAGCTAAGATCCCAAATTTCTGACCCATACAGGCTATGAGATTAAAAATACCTATTGGTGTCTTAAGCCACTAAATTTTCAGGTAATTTATTTTGTGGCAATAGATACACTGCTGTACTAACTAACACATTGATAAACTCTAACTCTGAAATAATCTCTTGCAACTCCTTAATGTTGCTCATGTACTACCATTAAATATGACCTGGGTGTTTTCATAAATATAGGCAATAAGAAATGTTCTATGTATATATTTACATTCGTCTGTAAAAGAATGGTTATATGGGGAATCAATTCTTCCATTTCTAAATGGATCCAGGTCAGGCCCATCAACACTTTCGTTTCTCCTGCTGGTCAGAGAAAATTAATTCAGCCTTGAGCTGAGTAGAATAAACACAAACTGAAAAGCTTATTAGAGTGGGACTTCGTATTCATGCAGACATGAGGGATGCAATTGTTTAGGCATATGATATGCAACCTGCCAGGGTATACAACTGTGCCAGAAAGGCATGTTCTGGTCAAACAAGCTCTACAGCTTAATAGTTTTTCTAGAGCTGGCAGAAAATAGATGCACACCTACCTTCATTAGACTATTTCCCCCCTCCCAGCTGGTAAGATAAAAGAAAAGCAACAGCAACAATAATAACAAAAGAATACTTGAACAGTAAACAATACATATGAAATATAAATCTCTTACATGCATGCATTATTAAAACCCATCAAAAAAGCTAACAAGTTAGGAATCAATTTTAGGACCCATGGGTATATTCTGGGAAAGGAGTCAATAAGTGAGAAGCAAACTCCATGGAGTGATCCTAAAGGAACACAAAGTTGATTTTACTCCATATGTAACACACTCTGAAGCCACCCCCCAGCTGTCACACAAGTTCATCTGCACACCGGCATGGTTGCTGGACGTAGAGGATTAGACTGTCTCTGAGTGTGGCCACGCCCACGGGATGGGCTTGCCTGGTTAAAAACTAGAGGCTAAGAGTAGTAGAGACAGAAATACGGAATGAAAGAACGAGGGAGGCAGGGAAAATCTTCAAAAAATACAGTCATAGAAGAGGAAAAGGAAATAAAAGGAAAAGAGAAAAGATTAATGATCAGAGCAAAATAAAGCATAAGTAATAACCTTAAAAACAGACATCATGTGAAAGCAACTAACCTAAATACTAAACAATGAATCAAACAAAAACCAAGGACAATGAATTGGGAGAAGACATAAAGTACATCTCCAAAGAGGAAGATATTCCTATCCCCTACCCTCAATCCACTACCATATTTTAGATGACAGTAATTCTATTCTTATGAGGACAAGACTCTAGGAATCATAATTTACCCTTCTTTTTCTCTTACGTCCTACTTTCAGTGCACCAAGAAATCTTGTTGGCTTTTTCTATAAATCCAACTACTTTTACCCCCTCCCCTGCCACTATCTTGGTCTGAGCAATCATTGTCTCTTGCCTGGATGAGACAGCCTATGAATTAGTCCTCTGGCTTCTATATTTGCCCTTTATGTTTTATTCTGAACACAGAAACACGTGATTATTTTAAAAAGTGGGTCAGACCATGTCATGCCTCTGCTTTAACCTCCAGTGGCTCCCCTTTCATTTAGCACAAAACCATGCAAGGACTGGCAAGTTCAGGTTCCCCAGTTTCTGCCCTAATTTCAACTCCTTCTACACTCCCGCTTTCTCCCTCATCATGACCTCTGGCTGTTCCTCCAACAGACCAGGCATGTTCCAGCCTAAAGGCTTTGCACTTGGGTCTTCTGGCTCCCTGGAATCCTCTTCCCCCAGTATATGTACAAGGCTAACACCTCCACCCTCTTCAAATTTTGGCTCAAATATCACTTTTATTGGGACACGCTTTTTACTACTGCCTCCTTCAATTCTCCCCCTCCCGTCCAACTTAACTTTGCAGTACTGATACTCTTTATTCCCATCTAATATCTTTTCCAAACTCCTCCTTCTGGAGAATGTAAACCCCATCGGTGCAGAAACCTTAGTCTGCATTGTTTACTGACGTATTTCAAGTGTCTACAACACTTCTTGAATCCATCCTTGAGGGCCTGTATTAATTAGTTTTGGAGGGCTGCCATAATAAATTTCCACAAACCAGGTGGCTTAAAGCAACAGAAATTTACTGTCTCCTAGTTCTAGAGGTTAGATGTCTAAAATCAAGTTGTCAGCAGGGCCACCCTCCCTCTGACGCCTGTAGGAGAGAATCCTTCCTTGCCTCTTCCCAGCCTCTGGTTCTTGGGGCTCCTTTGCTTTGAATCTCTGCCTCCGTCATCACATGGAGTTCTCCCTGCCTGTCTCTGTCTGTGTTTCTTCTTCTCTTCTTATAAGGACACGAGTCGTATTGAATTAAGGGCTCACCCTAGTTCACTATGACCTCATCTTAACTTAATACATGAGTTACGTCTAATTAACTAGTTAAGTAATGACCCTATTTACAAATTAGATCACAGTCTGAGGTACTGCAGTCAGGACTCCAACGTATCTTTTAGAGGGACAAACTTCACGCCGTAACAATGCCCAAAATATTTATTTAAAGGAATCAATGAGGATGTGAAAGTGACACAGGTTCTTAAAAATACTCTTTGGCTGAAGATGATGTACGTGGGAGGTTCCCTGCTATAGTTGAAGCACAACAGAATGAATAGACCCATTGATAAAACAAAGGTTGCCGCCTGGATAGCTACTTTCGAGTTTATAAGCTCATAAGAATTTTTACCAAAAGCCTTTTTTAAAAATCAATATAAAAAGGTTGCGCATTGAGCCTTCTTTTAACATGTTTTTACATTATAATACAGCCAAGGTGATTTTTAATGTTAATGTCAATAAATGATAGGAATGTAAAACTAAACATTGAATATGCTATTTTGAAACTCAACACCAGCACCCCCTATTCCCTCGGCTATAAAAATCACAATGAGGTGAGCCATTGTTCCAGAAAATAAGATGGCAACAAAAGTGAATTTAAACATTATGTCAATGAGGGAGAACACCAACATGTTATTATAAATATGACAATTATTGCTGGATTTTTCATTGGCAGACATATGCTTTCCTTTAATTTCCCTAATGTGCTATAGCTTTATTTCTAAATCACATGTCACCATAATTTCCTTTTGAAATTTTAAGTAAAAAATCATAAAAGCATCATAAATAAACAAATTATAGAATAATTATTCTGCTTCAGAGCGCACGATGATTTTTTTTGCTTTTCACTTTAATGGTTTCTATTCCTCCTTAATCCAATATTTATATTTATGACAAGCACCAGTTTTCAATCAAGAGGCAAGCTTCTGTGAAGCTAGAGTTAGGGAATGTTTTATTCCATTCTCTACTGTCTGAGGAAACACGTGGAGAAACTGATCTCCTCCTCCTGATAGATCTGGGCTTTTCCAAACCTTTCCACGCAAGAAGAGGAGCTTCCCACCTGGAATTCGGAGCATTTGTTTTAACCCCTGTCTTTGAAATCAGCAGAGTCTTACAGGGAATCTAAAGATTATTTTGTTCCTTCAGACCTCTGTGAGTTCAAATTACCAGACAGGTACTAAGAAGATACTTTAAAAACAAAAAGTTTTACAGAGGCTAAAATATTAGTGACAGAAGGGACTTCCAAAGAAATGCCTTGTCCAGAATTTTCCAGATCATGGTGGGTTGTGTACCACTGGTGGCTCATAAGATATTTTAGGTAGTGACACACTATTTCACAGTAGATTTTAATAGGAATGTATTTGTTTTACATGGGCATCAATTCTGTTTGCTGCTGTAAGCCAAACACTCAGATTTAGTTTGTAGTGCTTCTAGCTTGGGTGGAGAATTTCATCAAATTCATTAGAAATGTAGCAAATAGAAGTAGCTCTCGAAGCCTGTGATTTCACAGATGCTACTGTTTAGGATGATACTCCATTTAAAGAAGAAGTTGATTGAGTTAAAGCCCATTTAAAGGAATCCAGTGTTTGAAATTGGTACTTAAGTCACACACACACACACACACACACACACACACACATACAGATGGTACCAAAAATCATGAAAATTTAGGAAACACTGATTGATCAGGAAAGCACAGTAGAGAAAGAGGTCAAGTGACATCCAGTTCAAGAGCCACCTCTCCAGTTGGAGAGTCAGTCATTCTTTCCTTGGTTTTTGCATTCTTTCTCCCTATCTCTCTTTCTCTGCATGTGTGTGTATGTGTCTGTGTGTGTGTATATATATATATACATATATATATACATATATATACATATATATATACATGTATATATATACATATATATATATACATATATATATACATATATATATGTGTGTGTGTGTGTTCTATATGATAATGATATGTTTACTTGTTTGTTTACTCTACCAAACTGAATTACCTGATGACCTCAGGACCTCACTTTATCTATCTCTGTGTAAACACCAACTATACGCTGCCTGGCACATAGTCGGAGCTCAATACATGTTTGCTGAACAACTAAACAAGTAACAGCAGATATGAGACTCAGTCTTTATGTCTCTGACTCAGTCTTAAGCTTCTTTCAGATTTAGTCTAGAACAATTTCCATGGTATCATGCATCCAACATTTAATGCTAAGATATTCATTTCCAAAATCAGAAATTTAAAGAAAAAATAATGAACTCCACATTTTAAAAAACAAGAAGTGTAGAAACAGCTTTTTTAAAAATTAGTGCTTGATTAAGCAGATATTAAACATGGTGGTATCACTGCTTTAGGGCAAGTAGGAAAAATGATAATGAGTATTTATTATTTACATATGCTTTGATCATATCGTAGTTGTTACCTGTATTGCATACTTCAGAAGACATGTAATCAGACACTTCAAATTCTTTTTTTTTTTTTTTTTTTTTTTTTTTCAATTTTACAAGTTTTTTTTTTTTTTTTTTTTAATTTTATTTTGTCGATATACATTGTAGCTGATTAATGCTCCCCATCACCAAAACCTCCCTCCCTTCTCCCTCCCCCCTCCCCCCCAACAATGTCCTTTCTGTTTGCTTGTTGTATCAACTTCAAATAATTGTTGTTGTTATATCTTCTTCCCCCCCCCCCCGGTTTGTGTGTGTGTGTGTGTATGTGTGTGTGTGTGAATTTATATATTAATTTTTAGCTCCCTCCAATAAGTGAGAACATGTGGTATTTCTCTTTCTGTGCCTGACTTGTTTCACTTAATATAATTCTCTCAAGGTCCATCCATGTTGTTGCAAATGGCAGTATTTCATTCGTTTTTATAGCTGAGTAGTATTCCATTGTGTAGATGTACCACATTTTCCGTATCCACTCATCTGATGATGGGCATTTGGGCTGGTTCCAACTCTTGGCTATTGTAAAGAGTGCTGCGATGAACATTGGGGAACAGGTATACCTTCGACTTGATGATTTCCATTCCTCTGGGTATATTCCCAGCAGTGGGATGGCTGGGTCGTATGGTAGATCTATTTGCAATTGTTTAAGGAACCTCCATACCATTTTCCATAGAGGCTGCACCATTTTGCAGTCCCACCAACAATGTATGAGAGTTCCTTTTTCTCCGCAGCCTCGCCAGCATTTATCGTTCATAGTCTTTTGGATTTTAGCCATCCTAACTGGGGTTAGATGGTATCTCAGTGTGGTTTTTATTTGCATTTCCCGGATGCTGAGTGAGACACTTCAAATTCTGATTGCAGCTTTGTTTATTATTTCTGTCTGGATTTGTTCAAATCATTAACACCGTTTGAGCCCAGGAGAGAAAAAGTAACACCCCAGGTAACTTGTGCCTGAAATAAGCCAAGTAAGGCATGGATCTCAAGGTCAGACTCCCTTAGTTGATTGCATTCATCAAATATAGATTTACTAACAAATTTCTCACTTGTAATCTATTCAGTAATTAAGTACCTACGATGAGCCAGGACTTTAGCTGGTATGAAGGATACTAAAATGAGTACCTCCTAGCCACTGTCTTCAAGCTTTTCACAGTCTGACAGAGGAAGCAGAAAATGTGAAGTGCTGCAATAGACAGACACATTCTAATACTTTGAGTTGAGAATGATCAATTTGGTCTTGAAAAGATTGCACAGAATTAGGAGACGGTGCCTAAGAAAGATTACAACTTCAGGGCCAGAAGGGAGTTCAAATTAGGATGTGTGTTACTTTGGACTTTTAATTTCAGTTCTCTTAGATTCGGTCTTGTCAACTGTAAAATGGGCACAATAATACCTACTTCACAAAGTGAACTGATGTTAAGAGCATAGTACTCAATGTTTTGTGGAGGAAATAAAGGTAGGTATCATGTATCAGGCATTCTAGGCCCAGGGGGCAGCATGGCTGGACACATAAATAATTAATTCTGGAGATCCAGGAAGGGAATTGCCAGTATGAACTGGAAAACGATTTTTAAAGATATGTTAAAGAGAGCAGAGACCAAAAAATAGAGATCATAAGCAGATAAAGGGCAGGTAAATGAAAAATTCGGTAGGCAGTAGTGAACATTCTTAGGGCTTTTACCCTAAAGCTGTTTAAGGCTGTCCTCAAATCCTATCACTTGAATAGAAAAAATAGAACAAAAATCATTTTAAATGTTGATGGCAAATGGTTATAAAGATTTGCCTGATAAACCAGCCTTAGCCAGGTGTTCCAGCTAGTGACAGTCTATTTTATAACATACTCTATATCCCAGGAGGGAACAGAGGAGAAGCCCTTACGCTTCTTGCTCTAGTTCCTACACCTGTTGCCTAAGTACTTGGCCATGTACTGGGCTCAATCATCTAGTCCATAGGGTCCAGATTTACCATTCTGATGCCTTGTCTCTCCGGGCTGGCTTCTGACCTCAACCACCAATCCTCTCTATCCCTCCCTGACGTTCTCCGGCTCTGGGCCTGGTTGCTGATTGTTGCTTTCCTGCGACTCTGATTCCAGTGGTTTAACTAATAACCTCCCTGCTTTTCCCAGCTTATGCAGACAGTCAGGCTCTAAACAGGAAATCTTACCAAAACTCACAGTATTAAACCAACAACACAGATAAATGCCTACAGAAGATGTGAAGTGGGCCAAGAAAAAAGTAATAAATAAAAAGCTTTGTGAATTGTGGCAAACAGTGGGGATGCTTCAACCAAAGGTATTCAAATTCAGTTTTAAAAAGCAAAACACTATTCCACCCAAATAATATATGTCCTCAAGCCCAGGGAGTTCAGTCTGCAACCCCTTGATAAACATTTAATGCTGCCCAGATCTCTCCAGTTGAACCTGTAGCTACCTTAGATCCTGGAGGGTGCTTTTCTTAGGAAAATATGTTGTAATTTTGCCATTTTAATACTTCTTTTAATAGACAAAAAGGCCAGAGACAGTTTTCACAACAGACTACATGGCCTATGCAAGTTTTCTTAGGATCCAACACATTTGGGCACAAAGGCTTGAAGCTGGTTCATTAGGGCTACATTATGTAATGGAAATTGATATTTGATTCACCCACAGGCAGTACCCAGAAATGTTCTGAGGTTGGGGCCAGTACCTTCCACTTATTGGACAAGCAGGCGGAAAAAGTAGTTAGAATGACCTAAGAGGGCATAAACTCCCTACAAGAACAGCAAAAGGCACACATCTAAGTAGAATCTAAAGGGATCCTTATCCTACTCAAGGGCTGCCATTGGCAACCGGCACCCCAAGGACTTGGAGGATAGGGAACCTTTCCCCAAAACTCTGAGTGCTGGTGAAACTCCTATCTCTCTGACACTGTCTTCATGCAGGAAAAGTTCTTGTATCCTTTACTTATATTAAAAATTGTCCTTAGCTAGGTTGGTAGCTTTCTGTCAATCATTGTCACCCAGGTAGTAACTGTCAGGTAATTATTCACAGATGTACAAATGGTGTATAATGAAAAACTGCTTGCTACTCATCTTTTAACGACTTTAACAAAAGTGCTCCTCATTTTATCTCTTAGGTAAGAAAAAAGACAATTTATGAATATGTTAATTGAGACCGTAATTGGCTGATATGTATAATCAGTTCTTCCATGTGTTTCTCAACATTTTGCCCACATATCCTGCAATCCCACCCCAATTAAAAAAACAAGTTTATTAAATATATGTGTTCTTCCCTAGCAAAATCTCTGAGTCCCCAGAGTGCTATAGACAGGGAAAAACAACGCTGCTTTTCCAGCTGTTAGCAAGGGCTACGCCTTTGAGTCATTATGCAGAGTTCTTTATTAAATCAAAACATGTATTCATAATATCTGTTATTTTAACATGTTTATTTATATCCTTGGAGTATAACTCCTGCATATAAAGACATATTTTAATAGCTGAAATATTATTATGAAACTACCT
Organism: Cynocephalus volans; assembly: GCF_027409185.1. Classification (NCBI taxonomy): domain Eukaryota; kingdom Metazoa; phylum Chordata; class Mammalia; order Dermoptera; family Cynocephalidae; genus Cynocephalus; species Cynocephalus volans. Next base: position 18,758,693 of record NC_084468.1, read on the forward strand.
AATTCTCCATTTTTATAATTTTTAAGGTACCAGCCAAATCCTGAACAGAAGGCATCAACTTAAAAAAGCAGTTTGAAAATCATTTGTGTCAAGGAAGGAGTGACCTGGATTTCACAACTCAAGACTTGATGAGTTACACCTGAATTTTCAGGATAGGTTCTACTTAGAAAAATCAATTTCTGAAGATGACTTGAATTTTACATTTCTGCTATTCTTACTCAGAACCTAATAACTGAGAAAACAGTCAAATAAAATAGGTAAAAATATTTAATCATTCATGTTTTTCATAAATATTTAATATTAGATATGATAGGGTTTACGACTTAAATAGGATTAAGGAAGTTGGAACTTAGACAAATGCAATACTAGCAGCAAATGATTACTTAAGTTTTATGCAATATTACTGTTTCCAATAGATTTGCAGCTAGATTTTTCCATGAACTTAATTTGAAATCACAAAATCGTAAATATTCTAAATTAGACAGTGTAGGTCCTTGTTTTAAAGATTAGTGAAACAGATTTATAAATTTTGAGTGGCTCATAGACAGTGAACTATATAACACATTGAGTCAAATCTCACTACTGAACAAGTATGAATTGATCAGATGTGAGTGGCATCATGCTACTTGCTAGAAAGAGTCCTAAACAGAAGATGTGCATTATGTGAAAGGAGCCTTATTCATCTTGGCATTCATGTTGGTATCCTACAAAGCTTAGCTCAATATTTTATGAATGGTAAGAACTTAACAAATGTTAAATGGAATGGTTTCTCTAATACAATCCATATCTCTTTCTTTCTCCCTGCATCAGCACGCACATGTGTTCATGCACACACATAACACACACACACACACACACACACAAAAAAAAAAAAAAAAAAAAAACATATTCTTAATTCTTTAGTATATTATGGTTCTCAAACTTTAGCTTTTAGTTTTGCATTAGCATCACCTGGGAGTTGAAATTCTGCCACCCCACTACCATCGAAATTCTTTCCGATTGGTCTAGAGAAGCATAGGAATCTGCAGCCTACAGACCACCCTTGAGAAATAATGCCTTGGAGTTACCAACAGTTCTTTCTTGTTGGAGCAGGGTTCAGAACAACCCAGAGTATTTATTGAGACAAAGGGGAATTTGAAAAAGGGCCCTCCTCTCTGCTCTATCCCAGTGAGGGTGGAGTCGGGGAAGGCTATGTATGTATGCATACAAGCCTAGAATCTGGGCAGAAATAATGTGTCTCCTAGATCCTTCACTCTAGGCAGCAGAAAACCCTTTCTCCATTTCCGCCCGTCTCTGTCTAGGAGGCGATGTGCTACAGTGCATAGGGCCTACGACTTCAGATCAGACACCCTTAGGGAACTTCAAATTCTGCCTCCAATAGTTACCAACAGTGAATATGAGCAAGAGGTCAGCTTTCTTATGTATAAAATGAAGAGGACAGTAATTAGCTCACAGGGCTTTTGTGGGAATAGAGCAAATTCTTTTTCCCACTGCCTTTTACAGGAGATGTTCCATAGTAGTAACTATTATTTTTTTTTCCATTTACAGACACTGTTAAAGAAATAAGATACCATATTACTAACCACAAATACTTGTACACTTGGTAAAAATACAACTGACTTTGAAAAATATGTGGGTGTGGGGCCGACCCCGTGGCGCACTCGGGAGAGTGCGGGGCTGGGAGCGCAGAGACACTCCCACCGCGGGTTCGGATCCTATATAGGAGTGGCTGATGCGCTCACTGGCTGAGTACCGGTCACGACAAAGACAAAAAAAATAAAAATAAAAATATGTGGGTATGAAATAGATGACCTTTAACATCCATTCTTAACCTGGGATTGGATGATTCTGTGATTCACATCGAAGTATCTACCAATCTATAATGTACTTCAGGCTTTTGCTAAATGTTGTCAATTGAAAGTAGATATCTGGCATATCTAAATAGTTATCACATTTCATATTTTAATAAATATAAAACTTGACTCTCAAAATATCAGTGCCAAAATCGTTGGAAATAATATCCATTTTTCACTGGAGTCTTAGAAAGTAATGAATAGCTCTGCCCAACATAAATGGGAAATTATAAAATTTGAAAATGGGCAATATGTTTCAACAATTGAGGAGAAACAATAAAGGAGAAGATTCTGATGCTGTAAATTGAATGTCAGCTTTTTCACATTCTTCCCACCTAACATGCTCTTTTATAGACTTCAAATAGTCTAACATGCCAATGACTGAGTACAACTTAAATATACTAAAATTGACTAATACTAGAGCTCCCCTTCTGCTAGCTCCAAAGTTGCCTAACTTTGTGACAAAGTAACTGACAGAATGTGGCAATTAAGCCACGCTCACATTAGACAGGGCTCAATCTATTGTTTTTAACCAAAATGATTTGAGTTTCCAAATTATTAACCAGCAAACTGACAGTGTTTTCGGGAACAAATTTAATTTTTAAATAAATGATCATTGCTTTGTTGGTTCTCCTTTGTTAAGCACTAGAATAATAATGATGATGACTATGAGGATAATAAAATAATAATATATATTAAATGCTTAATTATATTAAACATTTTATTTATTATGTTTAATATATATTAAACGATCCCTATAATACTACTTAACTGTTCTAAGCCTCCATTTCTGCATCTGTAAAGTGAAGACATCAATGCTATCCACCTCCATAGGATGTGTTGGATGTTAAATATGTTAATTAGTATGCCAAGCTTGGCACTTAGTAGGTGCTATCAGTATGTCTGTTATTACTAGCATCCCGTTAATACATTCTAGGGCAGTGGGTGTGTTGTTACTGCAGTTGGGGAGCTGTGGAAGCTAAAGCTTGGCAAGATTAATAACTCTCCCAAGTCCATCAGTGGAACCTGTATTTAAATCTCAGTTCTCTGACTCCAAGTATTCTTTCGCTAACTCAGAGCCCTCTTCATGGAAAATGAAGACAGCTGGCTGAGCCACCGCACTTGCAGCATGTGCTATCCGTGACCTTGTCAAAGCAGTAGAGCCTGAACAACAGCCAGGCCTGCCCTTCTCATTAAGTCACTTTAAGAAAGAAGTAATTTTGACATGGCTTTTAGCAAAGTGTACTTAAAGCAAACCCCTCAGGCTTTCCAATGACTAAATGATAGAGAAAATAATGGACATAATCAATATCTGAAATTGAAAAATTTCTATCTCTGTGACACAGCAAATCATTACAATATTTAAATACCGATTTATAAAGCTGGCTGGGCGAGTCCATCTTAGCCTCTCTCTGGAATGAATATTTGGTTGGTTAGGCCAGCAAAAGCCTTTGACCCACAAATGAGGGGCTATGGCTACCAGTTCTAATAAACAAAAATACAGGCGGCCTGGTTAAATTTCAATTTCAGATAAACAACCAGTACTTTTTTAGTATAAGTATGTTGCAAATGTAGCATGGGGAATATTTATACTAAAAACATTATTTTCTATTTATCTGATATTCAAATTAAACTGGTGTCCTGGATTTTACCAGGCAACCCTAACAGAGGCCTACTTTAGAAAGTTCTTTTCCAAAGCTGAACCTAAGGGAGGAAATTGTTATGGATTGACTGTTTATATCCCCCCCAAATTCAAATGTTGAAGCTCTAACCCCTAATGTATTTGGAGATGAAGACTTTGGGAGGTAATTAGGGTTAGATGAGGTCATGAGGGTGTGATCCTTGTGATGGGATTAGTGCCCTTAGAAGAGAAACCAGACAGCTCGCTTTTACTGTCCCCTAGTGTGCACAAGAAGAGGTCATGTGAGCACATAGCAAGGCATTGGCCACCTGCAAGATGAAAGAGGCTTCAAAGTAAAACCTACCTTGCTGGTACCTTGGTGGACTTCCCAGCCTCTAGAATTGTCAGAAATAAACTTCTGTTGCTTAAGCCATCCAGTCTATGGTGTTTTGTTATGGCAACCCAAGCAGACTAAGAGAGGACTATTGAGCACTTTGAGTTGGAGCAGCAGCAGCTACTCCATCTCACTCGAAGCCTCACCAGTGGTGGTACCAAGCTGTGCACATAACCCTGCTCTGCCTAAATTTCTTGGATCACACAATGTCTAATCCCTAAAGAAACTAATGTGTGAGTAAGGGGAGACATACGTGTTCCCTCTCCCTGCCCAACTACAGACAACTCTTTCTAGATAGTTGGCTACATTCAGCTTCCATATTTTTGCTGTGCATTTCTAAAACTGAGTTCCATTTTACTTTTCCGCAGTCTATAATTTTCCAGGTTGTTGTACAACTATTGTACAACTGTCTTACTTACAAAGTAACTGACAGAATGTGGCAATTATCTTCATTTTTAAATCTCACGAATAATGTACTCAGCTACGTAAAGCCCTTACCTATTCACTTTCAACTCCTTTCCCTTTTGCCCCTTCAATGCTGTTTACACCTGACAGTGTGCTTAGTGGATTCAGGACAGACTGAAAGCAATTACCCCAGGCTTATGTGTGACTGAATGCTGAATTCTGATTTTCTTTTCTACTCAGGAAATATTTGTTATAGAACTGTTGAAAAACTCAGCCTAGATTTCCAAATTCTTTGACAGATTTCATGTGTACCCTCCAAAATCTCCACCTTTCCAATTACTTTAGGACACACATACAGATCTAAACCTTTTCAGATTTCTAAACTTCAATCACTACTGGACAGTGCAGCTCTTGATTATACACTAAGGTTTTCGTTTTTCTTCCATTCCTGACCCATGTTTTGCCCATCTCACATACACACATGCACGCATATACACACAAACTCTCACTTATTGTTAATTCGTCTTTAAACATAGCTAGCACAGTGTTAAATGTGTAGCACTTTCTCAATCATCAGATGTTGATTATTTTTTGACAACATTAATTTGAGTTATGTGCAATTATTTCTAATTTTTCAAATTATTTCTGAGTTTTACCCTATTACTAATCTAAGAGGCAAACAAGAGAAAGAATCTGCCTAAAAGAAATACATTGATCTCAAGGAATTTCCCATAAGGAACTTGCAAAAAAATAATAATAAAAAAGAATTGTGGTTTATGAAATTTACTTTAGGCCTTCTGTATGTTGATCTTTTCACTCCGAAGCTGATTTCATGTTGCCCTTGAGCTTGTAAGTACAGGATAATTTGCTTGCTTGGATTGTCGCTAAGTCTAAAAAGTGTTAGTCATTAATAAAACCTTTTCGGAGAGCATGGTAATAACTTAGGAAAGGTACAGTTATATAGTGAAAGTTGAGAGGAAATGATTCTTGAGAGGAAAAGCTTTCAGAATTATGCAAAGAATGAAATTTACTCAACTTTTTAAAGTTCCAAAGGGGGAGAATATGTATGCAGTAATGCTTGTTTAACTGACTTGTGCTGAGCATGTCTGCCCAAAATAGATATATTTTACATAAGAATGCTCTATATTGGCTTATTATAAGTTACATGAGCCTGGTTTCCTCTGTAAGTGTTGCTTACCTTCCTTCATTTCAAATTCATTATTGAATTCACGGCTCTTCTGTGCTTTTTTAGAAAAAGATATTCCCCCAATGGACGTGTTTTATGTCCTTTCAGCCTGCTTTGTCACCTCCTCTGAAATTCTATATTCTGACTATTAACATAATTTAATGAGCTGAGAGTAGGTGTATTCCTTGTCTGTGATTACCCAGCACCCTGTGCATTCCTCGATCCTCCTAAATTGCAATCTTTGTTCTGCATGGCTATATCCCCTTGCTAAACCAGGAGCTCCTCAGAAGCAAGGCCTGGCCATGATCCTCCATGCCAGGAGTCCTAGCAGGTAGGGGAAAAGGATACACGTTTGATATACAAACAAAGAAATACACAGAAACTTTAAAACAAGCCTGATGATCCCAGGCACTCAAAATACTAGAGATGAAGTAGTAAAGTGAGAGCATAATAGACTTCGCAGACAGCTTTCCCGGGCTTAAATTCCCATTGAGAAATTCCTTTCATCTGAAGGAATATCACTTTGAAAAGTTCTGTCATTCTGAAATCCTTTTTGAGGCTAACCATAGTTACATCTATCCTTTTAACTAATATTCACTATGATTCTGGGTTTTTCCATACTTTCTATGGCACTAGAACAGAAACAAATATATCCCTACCAACATAATGAGTCCCACAAGCGAAAGAGATCTAGGTAAATTGAAAATTCTGCTATACTTAACAGATCACCATTGAACTTGATATTGTAACAATTATACACACTTACATTTGATTAGCATTTGGGAGTTTAGTACCTTTTCCTATAAACTACCTTATTTAAAATGGCGCACAGTTTTTCTAATTATACTAGTCAATACTTATATAATTACATAAATAATCACATAAATCTGTGATTTGGGGGGAAATCTGAAGTATAGAAGCATATACATTAAAAAGGTAAAGTTCCAATTGACTGGAAATAATAAAATTTCATTTCCTCAGTGCCTCTCCAAGGTGTTATGAGGGTCATAGGTCAGAAAACTAAGCAAGCCAGGAGAAGCAAGCTGACAGATGCTAGAGGGATTTATCAGGAGGGTAGGTCACCAGAGTAGTCCAAAAGAATAGCCTAGGCTGGAAATAGAGAATCTATTTTAAAGACATATTGTGTCAATAGTTGTGACAATGAGACTTGAGAGTTTAAGCACCCCAAAGAATAATAAATCAATGACCAGCTCCATCAGATGTAACTGATTGTATTGCATCACTGAGGCTAATGTACAAGAAAATTATCTGGGGGAATTAACTTGCCTAGTTTCATGGCTCCTTAAGGAAGCAATAATACTAACTACTCTCGAAGTAACAAGAAGGCTGTCAGCTGTAGGCACTTTAATGTGAAGTGTTCTTATTTGATTCCTGCTAGAGTCCAATTCCCTGCTAGTATTCTCAGCCTAAATATCTCACAGATCACTAAAGGGTTTGTTATCATATCTAAATTAGCAGAAAATGCTATGATGTCCCTTTATTAGACATTAAAACTACATGTGAATGGTGACAGCATGAAGATAACCTTAAAAATAGTCCCTTAAGTTTGGAAACAAGCAGATACCTACAGAGAATTTGTTTCTGGCACTGTGCACACTATATACTCCTGAGCAGTTGCTACATGAGAATAACTAATGTTTTGATGTCAACAGAACATATTTACTTTTTAAAAGCTTTAAAAATCACCTCCTCTTCTCCATAATCACCATATTCATCTTCATATCCTCCAAATGTTCACCATAATTTATATTGATTACTTTCTGTGCTCATGCACTGGGTTATTTCTTCATCCTCTGACTCTGTTGGTTAGTTTCAGATCATCAGGGTCTGGGCTCGTGGCCATCAATTCCTTACTGCCATCTCTCAAACCTCCCTCTTCATTGCAGACATAATTATTAAAAACAAAGACACAAGCAAATAGGACTCTGAACTATTCTTCTTTAAAATATTTCAAGTATGCCCTCTTCATCCAATAAACACAGTTGCTTCCTTACCAAGCTCCATATACTTGCAAGAAAGAGCCCAAACTTTCTGGCATAGCATGAAAGGTGTTTCTGGTTTTTACCTAATGAATAACATCTTCTACTATTCTCCTCATCCCTTTCAGAAATAACACATCCCCTGCAGTGTCCTGAGCACAATGTGCTATTTCACATTCCCACGTTTTCTCACATGCAGGGTGCTCACTCTGAAAGAGCTTCAATCTCTCGTTCACCTGGCAACTTTCTAGTCGGTCTTCCAAGCATGCCACGTTACCTGTGACACTTGCTTTGCTACCTTCAGGAAGGTACATGCACTACTTCTGTATCTTATTAATTCTTCCCTTGTGTTCGCATCACAAGTTATGTATTCATTTGCTACATGTTTATTTTCCTACCAAAACATCTGATTCTTGAAGGCATGCATTTCGTCATATTTATTCTTCTCCCTAGAACGTAGTTTAAAATCGGCCTAATAGTAAACAATAAGTATTTCTGTATTGAATAAATGTACTTAAGAGAAAATACCAATTCAAATATTAAGCCATGTTTTTATTTGAATTACCGATATTTTTAACAACAGAAAATTTTCAATACATGCCTGATCATGCCATATCCTCAGATTGTTATAATATACTTCAATTTTATATAGCAGAATCCTCCGATTCACTATTATTATACCTCTAGGGACATTATTGCCTAATTCTCTATTTAAATAGCAACACATTACTGAAAGTTGTAAAGTAGTCATAAACACATTAGCTAAAGATGACCTATTGAACAGGCACTTTGCAAATAAATTATCTTCTTAGATGTAAAGGGTAAATCAATAGTAAATGAGCATTGAAAATACAAACTTGAACATTATACCCATACTACAATTGGAAAGCTCGATGTAGTTCATGCTATAAACACTTCATAAAATGACTGTTTCTATCCCTTTAATATGAATATCTCAAACAGTTTCCATAAATTCTACTCTATACAAAACACTTTTTTATAATCTCTCAAAAATACCTCTCCATCTGGGTCAGCCCTGCCTTTCCTCAGGTCAATTCTATCAGTATGTGTGCATCTTCAGGACAAATTGCATTAACATTTAATTTAGAAAAAACTCCTCCAAAGTTTCTAACTTTGAGCAAGAATTCTATTGGACAGCTCATCTTAAGTAAAAATTGATTTTCCTCAGACACAGTTTCCCTTAAGGGTTATATATTCTAACAGCCTCTCTATATTTTCGTCCTGTCACAAGGAAATTCTCTTAAGTTTTAATGATTTCAGGACATGGATCATTTTACCTTCCTTTCCCATCCTTTCTTATATTCTTGGTTGGCTATGTCACAGTGAGGACTCTTTGAACATAATGGATTCCACGCTTCTTGATGTTTTGTGTTATTGTTACACTTTGGTTACCTACTAGCCTACATTTTCAACTCTACAAATGCCTTTCTTATCACAGACTTTTAACTTTTCTCTTTGTAATGACCTCCTCTTTGTTTTTCATGCAATTGCTCTCTCTGAAACTAAATGGGATCCATTCAATAAATATCTACCCAAAGGCTTACAGTGTGCCTGGCATCATGCCAAACGCAAAACATACAAGGTAGAGTAAGGCAGAGATCCTGTCCTCATGGGGCTAATAGGAGCTAAGAGCTAATGAAGGAAGCAGATAAGAAAATTCACCACTACATGAGAATCAAATAAGTGCTACAGGAAGGGTATCTAGAGAAGGTGATGGAGGTCTAAGAGCAAGGAAATATCAGTTAGATACTCTGGTACCATACTTCAAGAACTTCCAATCAAGTGTTTCCTTGAAAGCACTAACTAAAACCTGTTCCATCCTTCTTCATGCCCCCCTAGAGTTCTCAAAACCTTTACTGCTCATCACACACTTATCACTTTATATTGTGGTTATTTTTATTACAAATTTTATATCTATTTCTAAATGTTGAGAAATAAGTATGTGTAAAGTTAGTAACAAGGCTGGCTCTGTTTACTACTACAGGTCATCCTACATTAATGAATGTATTAGGTCAGCATTTTTCAAACATTTGAACCTCAGGATCCCCATTGCCTCTCAAAAATTATGGAGGACTCCAGAGAACTTTTAATTATGTGGGTTTTATCTGTTGATATTTAGCATATTAGAGTTTAAACTGAGAAATTTCTAAAATATTTATTCACTTCAAAATAATAATAAAGCTATTATATGTTCACATGAATATTTTTTTGTAAAAGTAATTATATTTTCCAAAATTAAACAAAAATAGTGAGGAGAGTGGTATCATTCCACATTTCGGCAAGCATCTTTAATATTAGGCTTAACAGAAGATAACTGGATTATTTTATCTGCTTCTGCATTTAGTCTGTTATGATATCATACATCACAGAGTTTGTAGAATGTGGAAATAAAAAGGGAAAATGTCATCTTAATGTTACTGTGAAAATAGATTTTATTTCTTGAATCACCTGAAAGCATTTCAGAGTATCCCTCCCTCCACCAGTATCACTGATTTAATTACATTTTAAGAATCACTGCACTGCATTTCTGACAATCAAATCTCTAATTTTATTCACTTAGAATTTCAAAATTCTTATGAAAGCTATGGATTCTTTTCTTCAAAAAATATATATATATACATAATTACACATTTTACACCTAATTTCAGTGTTTTCATGAAGCATATAAATCTCATTCAGTGGAAGTCAAAAATATTCTCTGTAGATCTCATGTCTTTTTTCCTTGTATCTCCTTCTGTACTGAGAACCACACACCTTATACTTTATATGATTTAGATAAATATACAATAGAGACAAAAAACATTAGAAGTGAAAGGATCCTTAGGTTCCATACTGTGAAAATTTCTCATTTTTTCATTTAGATTGTGCAAACCTGGGGAAAGTAAGTGACTACCCCAAGGTAACAATGAACGTGATAAAGAAACACTGTAGAAATTAAAATACAGTCTGCAAAGTTATGGTACATCATCCATCCACGTGAGAGGTATTTAAAAGCTTTAAGTGAAATAAAGTTATAACTGCCTTCTAAGAGACCTAAAAGACAAATCAATTTTTAGAGTTTTAGACCTTAAGGAGGCAAAGAGGTCATGTATTTAAACTATGTCATTTGTAAAAGAAAGCTACAGGGTCTCACAAGGATTAAATTACTTTTCTAAATTTGAAAAATAGTAAAGACCTCATTTGCCAACTCTGAACTGAACATAACCACTATATAATATTTTCTTTTAAATAACTCACATTTTTATAGTAAAGTAACAATTCCCATTCTGAAGCAAATTAATAAGAACAGCAACTGGTGTACTGTATCCAAAACTAAAAACAAAAACTTCAGAACACACCTCAATAATGCAGGTCACAAAGCTTTATCCACTTTATTCAGCTTCTCTAAACCTAAAAACTAAGAGAGCCAAGACTGGGAAAATTAGTCCAAATTCCATCGTCTTTTGTCAAAACACACACATAAAAAGTTATTTTTAAATGAATTGTTATGGCAAACTGAAACCTTGACCCAATAAGGCAGCCATGAAATCCAGTGTCTTTCCATACTTCCTTGAAAACTACTCAAATCACTGAAACAGGTTTTCTGCTCTTGGGGATTGAGCAGATAAATGGCACATCTTTCTAATGGCAATTTTCGACATTCCTATTAAAGTTCTGTGTTAAGTTCCCAGATACATCAAATCCATCCATTGTTTTCCATCCTTAAAGACAGCTGGGAGTTCTGGAGAAGAATGGAGGCTGCAAAGAAATTAATCATTGCAATGTGCTTCTTTGAACACATAAGGCTGTTGGTTAATTGGGTTTTAAAAGAATCTGATATAAATTTGAACTTGAATTCAAAGTCCTTGACAGAACTATTGCCAAGAAATGAAAAAGTGATATTTTCTTAAAACTATTACGTGAAAACCTTAAACGTCTTATCTACAGGGATTTAATATTGTTCCTATTTGAAAAGCTGCAAAGACCCAGGCAACACTAGAGAATGAGTACTTTTTGTTGTACATTGTACTTGGACACCTGGTGTGGGATCCTCATTTTGTCCTGCTGTGTGGCAGACAATGAAATGTAATATTGACATTCTCTCTGTAACCCTTCAGGGTCTACTAAAGAATTCCCTCTGCAGAGGTAGACAGCGTTCACCTAAGAACCCCAAACAGATGTATAACCTCAGCCAAGTCCTTAGATCGGACTGACTTTTTCTCCCAGCAGAGTCTGCATAGCAAAGAGAAAATAATTGGTTTCTTCATGACAGGCAAATAAGAAATAATACAGTGGAAACCATTATACATGCGCCCAAAGCAAAAGCTACAAATTTTTTAACACAAAGCAATAGCAACCCAACAATTTGATAGAACTGTGAATTCATGCCATTGATTCATGGCATCATTTTACTAAAAACACAATGGTAGGTCACTGTCTTTATTTACTATATATAGTGACTGACACTTGGGAGCATTTAATAAGAGCTGTTTTATTGTTGTTTTGTATTGTTACTATGAGTTTTAGTGAAGAGGGGAGTAAATTAGTGTATATTGATCAACTACTAAATGTCTAACAATTGGCACTTTATATTCATTTTTAATTCTCAAAATAGTTTTCCAGGTCGGGTTAATTACCTTCATTTTAAAGATGAGGAAATGGATGTAAGAGTAAATACTTTAGGTAAGGTTACTCATCCAGTTAGTAATTGCTAGAACTGGGATTCAAACAGCACAAATAATTGCTCAGTGGGTTTATGACATGACAAGCGCTGTGCTGAGCAACTTATATGGATGGTCTCATTAAATCTTCCCCATAACTCTACAAAATAGGTCCTGATATTTTACTCACTTAGAAAGACAAGAAAACAAAAATTTGCAGTTGTTAAGGAATTTGCCTAATCGCACAGATAGTAAGTAGCTGAACAATCAGCTGCGACTGATGCCAGAACTCCAATTTTTTAAACTACCATTCCATAATGCCTGCTAATTTTAATGCCCATGCTTTTTCCTTTACACAAATCAGGCAGCAGAGGAGGAGAAAAATTCACACTCTTCATTTTCCTTGTTTCTTCTCATCCAAGTCCCACAACAGCAAGACAATATAAAACACCAATACTTTCGGGGGTTCAAAAGATGTTAATGTAGCTTAACCGAACAAAAAGGTCCATTTAATTACCAAAGGAAATGCTTTCTAGCAGAATAAAAGAGCTTAATAGAGAGCAGAACTGTTTTCATCCTGACTAACACCCCCATAATAAATTCTCCAATCAGGGTCAAATCAAGACCAATGATAATTCACCACCGACCCAAGAGACAGTCAGCACGGAGTCACAGGCAATTTAAAAGTACTCCACATGTCCCCTGGATTCTGTTCTGTTTCAGATGGCATTCAGTGCACAGTCCAGGTTCAAAGATTTTTTTTTTTTCCCTGTGTGTACTTGACACAAGATGTCTGGTCTATTTTTTCAGACATCCTCTGGAAATACAACATAAAATTGTGTAACAATGAAAAAGAATGTCTGGCAACATTCTGCCATGTCTAATGTGCCCATATTTTTGTTGCCGTAGTGAGAGCTCTACCTTTACCAGGCAAACTGCAGCACGATCCTAGCAACCTCCCTTGTAAATACAAGCACAGGACCAAATAACTGACATTCCTTGAGCACCAGAGATTTTAATTTCTAAACTCTGGTTTTTGGAAACTCTTCTGTAGCTCATTGTAATTGAGGCTCTGACAGCCAAACAAATCTGCTTCAAGGAATGTTGCACATTTCATAAAAATGCTCTGTTTAGACACACATATTTCCCCCTAATATAGCCCAGGATGCCTGATTGTGTGAACATGTGAGACAGAATTTCACCTGTGAGACTCTTTTTTGGCACAAAGAAAATAAGTCACTTGTGATAATCTAGCAAAACTAGATCTTATGAATTATACATGTGAGTTCTAATAACATTTAAAAAAAAAAAAAACCTAAGTTCACTAGATGTACTTGTTAATTGTGAGTGAAAGATTATCTTTTTTAAAAAAAGAAAAAATAATTAAATGAAAATTTGTCAGCCATTAGTATAAATTATGCTGCTGATTAATTGAGCTTTGAAAGAATGTGATGTAAATTTGGATGTGAAATTAAAGTCTTTGACAGAACTATTGCCAAGAAATGAGAAAGTAAGAAGACTTGGACATTCAAGATTTTACAGGACATGAAATGATTGTTTAAAATCTTCCATCAACCGCATTTGCTTCTATTTTCCTACATGGCCAATCAAATGAAGGCAGCAGGAAATGCAATCCATTAGACTTAATCACATAAAGTTCAAATCACATTTAACTACTCAATTGAAGAAAAATACCAGCAAAACTAATTACAAAGCTACAAAACAGCAACGATAAAATTGAGGCACAACAATAGGACAGAAAACTCCTAAGAAACTGAGAATCAACAAATCTATGTAATTGTTAGTGAAAAGAGACAATCTATGTCATTAAATAATTTGAGCAGGGGGAATTAATTACCTCTTTATCGAATGTTTTTTACGTTGTATCAGAGTTAAAAACTGTAGAGTTCCCCTTCATTAACTAGGAAAAAATTTATTTGATGAAACATCGATTTGACAAGAATATTGATAAATTGCAAATAAAGTTTCTTCCTGTTTGAAAGATAGTATAAATACATTCTAGGATATTTTCTAACAAATTTGAGAACTGAAAGTATTTTAGAATTTGTACATAGATGGAGAAATTCCTGTTTCATTTCTTAGCCTATAGGTTCTTTGAAGATGAAGAAGTGTATCTTATTCAAATTTGGGAATTCTTCTGGTTGCTGAGAATATCTTTTACACTTGTATATTCTAGAACCAGGGAAAAAACACAGGATAGGTTTGGGGACCCACTGGACCCACTGTGAGATAGATCAAAGCTAAAACTTCACTGACCACTTTTTTCAGTGCTCTACTCTGACTAGTGGACCACAGTAATATTTGGGGTCTCCTGGGATTAATGCTAGTTTAGAGCCAGTGGCCAATAGTCCCCGAAAGGTCTGATTATCTTCTTTTCCCCAATACAAACTTACCCTGGCAAAAGGCCATATCCTGGTTGGAGAAGGGTGGGAAAAAGATGAACATTGTAAAATTTTGGTAGTGTAGCAGTTCCTTCCTCAAGGGGTCCTGGCCCCACCTTCATTCAAGGGGTTCTGGGTCTGTAAACTGCCTCAAGTCTGGGAACTGACTGGGGTACCGTGACGCTCTGTTTTTATGATTCAGGTTAGACATTTGTTCACTTGACCTGGGAATCTCCCCTGGCCTTGTACAGATCAAATAAGAATTGCATAGGTTTCCCATCTGTTTAACTTCTAGGAACTCCATAATCAACTAGTCAATGCCATAGGCGTGCCTGAGCCAGACTATTCTGATTGCTGCTTTGCCTCTGCCTTCCCTTATGGTAACCATGGCCACCTCACTTTGGGCAGTTGAGTGCTGTCACTTGGTCCCTGCCACCCTGGGATCCAATTACTCTAATTGCATATAAGTTTCCTAGTTCCGTGGTGGCAGTTCCCACTGTATTTTCTGGCCTACAGAGAGGAGCAATCACAGGGTTCTTCAGGGATGCTGGGGCACCCCTCACAAACTTATTTCTAGTAGTTGTGATGAAAGGTGTGACTTCTGGGTCATCCCAGGGTGAGTGATACATTTCAAGTGACAAATCGACTCTAACTTTCCAATCTCCCCTAAGCCTTTGCATTCCCTTCCTCTGCAGTACATGAAAGCAGGTCTAGCATTGAAATGCTGATGTGCCCAAAACAAAGTTAGTTAGAACCAAGGCAGAGCCCAACAGCACCTGGGCTGGGATCGGCAGACCTATTCTGGCTATGATCTTGTGTGGGACAGTGTCCAGTCCAAGATCTCAGATCTGCCTTTCACCCCTGTTTTATTCTTAGAGATTCCTGAACAAAGCCCTGAACCTGAACTCTGCAGGTTCTGCCTGGGACACCCTGCTCACATGGGAATTCAGCATCTCTATCAGAAACAGAAACTGTCTCCTCCTGCCATGGGTAGCAAAGACCACAACTATCGAGTCATTTTGTCACTAAATACTAAAATAAGATCAGAAGACTCTGTGATTAATTCAGATAATTTGATCACACATTTTGCATTAAAACATCTGTGTGGCTTCACTCTCGATGGCCAAACTACTTCAAATGTCCTTTCTTATTCGTTCTATGAAGTTTTTTCTCATTTCTATAGCCATACCACATAATCTCTCATTTGCATCCTAAAGAACAGTTTTCATACTACTAACTTTCTATCACCCTAATCCTTAATTGTCTGGATTTTTGTATCAAGATGGTAATCTCAGCCAGAGTAAAGACTACACTGTAATCCCCTTCTTGGCCTTGTACTTACTAGAGTCCAAATACACAATAGACTCTTAAATATTGACCCTCCTGAATTGAAATCCAATTTGGTTGAGTTGTCAATGTAGTTCCCACTGCCTAGAATAGCATCTTACCCAATAAAATGTCTTTCTTGCTATCCTATTAAATGTGCTCTCCTATTACAGCTAAGCCCAACTCCTCCCTGGCCCTGTCCACCTCTGCATTAATGACTCAATGTTGTTGCCCCGGTGTAGCATGCCATATTTTTGAAGTTCTAGAGTAGAGATATTGAATGTGTATATGAATTACTCTTTTAAATAATCCTCAACCAGAAATTTAGATTTCTAATCAGATGTTCTTTTTTCTACAAGATTTTAATAAAATAAATAGTTTAAAAACATTTTGTATTGATATTTTCAGTTCAACAGCCAGTGAGGAACCCAGGTGTATATCTGGGCCCAGCAACATGACAAATACAAGAGCATGGGACATGAGAATCTGATATGTGCTATACACTGAGGCATCTCTCACTCCCTTGGCACTACATATGAAGTTATTTAATACACGTCACTGATTATAACTATGACAAATCAATCACCATTCTATCACCCATTGCATTAAATATGAACAACCTTATTTTCTCATTGAATAGCAAATTGGGGAATCATTAGTTAGAAAGTAGAGTCAAAAAGAAGAAAGTAAGGTTAGATTCACAATTTTATTTGCCCTCAACTTCTCATTCCCTTTTGTTTAGAATCAAAAGAGCTAGAAAGTTTCGAGGGGGAAAATAACACTACTTTTTCTTGGTCTTTTATAATTGAAAGTGTGAAAAATGGTGATTTGAGGGTGCTCCAGAATCCTAAAGGATTCTAAAACAAAGATTAATTTTTGCTTTTTAAAATATACACTTAATACTAAATCTATCTTTCAATCTAATTCTCTTTGAATTGTTATTTATTTTGTATCTTAATTGTATCTTAGTTAACCATTGTAATATTTATTAACCAGAGAACATAATATGTACACACACACACAGTTTTTTTGGAAGAATAGAAATATAAATAAATGTTTCCAGAATTTTCTAAGGAAACTACTTCCAATAATTTATTTTTCTAATAATAAAATTCTCAAAATTATTTTTTTAAATGTTCAACCTATTTCTTCTATTCTGGTCCAAATATGTGACCAATAAAAATGCCTGAGTTGGGGGGAGAGGTGGGCACTTTCCATGGACCCTTCCTCTGTACCTACCACAGACAAAAACCCTCATCTTATTCCATCTTCTCAAAAAGATCTAAACCTATAGATTTTAAGAAGTCAACAGCTGACTGAAAAACTCATGAAGAAAGAAAAACTGAATTCACATCACACATCACAGGAAAGAACAACGGGTTAATTAGTCAGATTCCTCTTTGAGATCTGGGTTCTCTAGTGCTCAGTGTCCCTTAGCTTCTTTCTTGCTACGGATCACTCTTCCTATCTTTCCCTACACAGAGTGTAGCCTCTAAAAATCACTATATTGTTCTCAACATTTCAGCTCTGGCCCTCTGTTTGTGTAGCCCACTCAGCTACATCAAGATTCACAGAATAAAATAATCTCTTGGGCCTCAAGCCTGCCCCTTGGGTGGTATCCTGCCGAACCAATAAGTAATATAAAATAAAGAGTGGATACATTGGTCTTCTTCATCCTGCAAAATGAAGTAAACCACACAAAAATACAGTCTAAATAATTCATTTTTAAGCAATACTGTTCTTTTTTTTTTTTTTTTTTGTCGTTTTTTCGTGACTGGCACTCAGCCAGTGAGTGCACTGGTCAGTCCTATATATAGGATCCGAACCCGCGGCGGGAGCGTTGCCGCGCTCCCAGCGCAGCACTCTACCAAGTGCGCCACGGGCTCGGCCCATAAGCAATACTGTTCTTAATTCATTAGGCTGTAATGTCATTTTTTTGTATGTACCTAGTGTCATAATTTATTATTTAAAGTGAGAATTTAAATATGCAAATAGGGATAAGATCTTGTACGTGTATGATACATTTAGGGGAGCAGAGATGCTGAAAGGGTGTGAAACTTTAGTAATTCTACTTTTGTAAATTATGGGGAGAAACAGCTTACAGACATGGTTATATCTTACCTAAAATGGAAAGAATTATCAGATGTGCCTTCCATGTTCTCAGGCTATGAAGCATAAATGTGTTTAGCCAGTAGTTTACAACAATTCCAAACATGAAAGACAGCAATTAGAGACAGATCTGATAGAAAGCTGAATAATTATTGCCAACATTTTTATTTACACATAGACCATTTCAAAAAGAAATCAGGGTAATTAAGCATTGCGTTAACTCTGCAGTGGCAAACTAAGGTCATCTAGAGAGTAAAAATTCTGTCAAATTTATCACATTTATTTTCTGTATACGTCATTGAGTAAAGACCCTGCACATCATAGAAAGTCAAATATTTATTCATTTGATTATGATGTGATGTAAATTCCCTTGTGTTTGCTCTGTGATATATACTTTCTTCCTCCTGGTTGAGCATTTTACAGAATATTACTTTGGTTATAATTAATATACTCTAGCTTTTGTTCAGTATTGATTCTGTAATGGCTTAACATTTTCAACCATTTAAACACAAGATAAAGAAGGACAGGAGTTTGAAGTACCCCCTGACTTTATGGCTTACATTTAAGGCTGAAGCACTTTTGCTTCTAGGTGACCAGATACCTTAAGTTATATTTATTTTTGATTGGCCATTAAGTATATCGGATAAATCATTGTCAAAAATGTATTGGAATGGCCTGGAGGAAAAGCATCAAAAAAAAAAAAAAAAAGATCATAAAAAGAGTATTAGTACCATAGCCATGCATATGGTGCTAATTTTTACAATCATTCTTACATTTATTACATTTTAAGTATAAGGGATGAAGAATTCCCAACACTGGAGCCAGTATTTCATTGAACTGACATTCAACAAAAATGTGCTAAGTGTCTACTAACATTCAATGCATTACACTATACACTGAGAATAGAAGGAAGAGGTGAAAATGAGAAAGAAATAGAACATAGTATGATAACTGAAAAATAAGTATGTTTGAAGTAAGCATCTCTTTGGGTGGTAAAGGGATCATAGAAAGAATGGCATATCTTATGTGGTAGTTAACTGTTCCCCTACATCCAGGATGTTTTCAAGCATATGCTATAAGATTATTTCATTATCTGTAATGAAAAAGGGAGCTCCTATATTATGTAGGCCTTAAAAAATCCCTCTAGGCTAAGAATTTGTGATTATTGGTTATTTATGTCTTGCTCCTTTGATCCTTTTCACAGACCCTTTTGCAAATGCCTGTGTTTCTCTGTATTTAAAATAAAGATAGCACCTTCTAACTTATACCCTTGTGATGTGACATTTTTCTTCAACTGCACTCTGTGAATTTTTTATATACAAGTCTAAACTACGGAGCTGAATCAATTGTGGGGAATGTGCTGAACGTCCATCCATGAAAGGAAGCAAGATTAATGACCTCTAAATGTGAATGGGCAAAAGCAATTTACAGAGTGAGTGAGGGTCATATTTTATCACAGGCAGGTGGCTTATTCCAACTTTGCAAACAGTTACCAAAAATGCACACGACCACAAATCTTTAGTCATTCCATCCACATGTGAAACCACTGTGTGTTCTGGACAAATGATGCCTACTACATTTTAACCCCGAACTCAATCTTCATATGTTAATGAAGATTAAAATAGATTGCTAGAGGACTTCTTGAAGCAGAAACAAAGAGAAAAAGCATTTTCCTTCCCAACCCACTCCACAGGATCCATACATCACCCAGAAAGACAAAAAGCATCAAATTGTGTTTCTCACCATGTGAAAAACCCTTAGTGCATGGTCTACTAATCTGGGGTTTTTAAAAATTTCTTTCACCTTGGAATTTGTTGAACTGTGACTTCTAATCAGTGTATAATATGGTATTTGTTTTTATCTTTCTGGTAGTCACAGTAGAGTGTGTTAGAAGGTATGTGATATGGGAGGACACTAGTAAAATCTTTCTAGCACAAATCTTAAAATAACAAAAAATATAATCGCTTATTTCTATGATATTGGTTCCCTATTCCTCATCTTGTTGTTTATGCCTCCAGTATAGTCTGGGCAAGGTCTAATACTCTAGTACTCATTAAATGACCTGGGCAAGTTACTACACTTCTGTATAATTGAAGTCAGGACAGAAGAGTTAGACATTTGGAACCAAAGCCAAGTATATTAGCTATCTATTGCTGCATAGCGAATGGCCTAAAACTTAGTATCTTAAAACAATATGAATTTATCATCTCTTGGTTTCCAGTTTACATGGGTCTGGAGTCTGGGCACTAAATAACTAGGTTCTCTGCTCATGGTCTCACAAGGCCAAAATTATGGTGTCAGCTAGGTTCCTCTCTCATCTGGAGCTTGGAGTCTTCTTGCAAGCTCATGTAGTTATAGCAGAGTCTAATTCCTTGAAGTTGTAAGACTGAGATCCCTATTTCTTTGCTAGCTGTCAGCATGGAGACACTCTTAGGTCCATGAGGTCACCCATGGTTCCTTGCCATGTGGCCTCCTCCAGCTTTGAAAACCAGCAATGGAGAATCTCCCCCCTGCTGAATCCCTTTCACACTGCAAATCTATGTCTCCGGGAAGAGCCTTGACCTTCTAAGGGCTAACCTGATTAGGTCATGCCCACTGAACATAATCTCCTTTCTTTAAGTTAACTGTGCCAAATAGCGAAACCTAATTATGAGCATGGTATCCTGACATGGCATCACAATCACAGGTCCCTCTCACAGTCAAGGGGAGGAAGTTCTACAGGACTGTGAGTCATTGAGGGTCATTGTAAGATCTGTCTGCTACATAATTATTGAAGAGAGTGTCATGAAACCAAGGCCCAAGCCAAGGTAAGCAAGCTGTTATCTCCAGGAGGGCTGGCCAGAAAAGGAAAGAGCATCTCTGGAAGTCTGGATGTTCACATGAATGATGACTGAATCCTGGTTAAGACTAGGGATAAAGAGAATAGTTTAGCCAAAGAATGACATAGTGAAAAGTACTCTATTTCACAACAGTTAAAGAAATGTGAATATTTGGTTAACTGCAATTTACTCTTTCCTAAGGGAAAAGATTCTAATGCAGTGTCCTGTGCAATTAGGTGACCAAGCTGACACCTGCCGATCCTGGGTAAGATCAACTTTTAAAACATGATGAATGCTGAATGAGCCAAAAGGGTTCTATACCACTCATAACAGCCAAAGAAACTTCTGGATTGCTTTTGCAAAGGCAAAACGACAAAACAAACAAAAACAAGCCTTCTTTAGTACAGGATGCGGATTAAGAGGGTTCTGATAGCAGACTGTCTGGGGTCAAATCCCAGCTCTGTAACTTGCTAAGTATTTGACCTTGGGCAAACCATTTAATTTCATTTTGGCTCACTTACTTGGTTATAAAGGGGATACAAAGCCATCAGGCTGAATATTGTTTCTATATAATTTAGAAAAATGCCTGACATAGTTAATATGCAATGCAAATTAATCATTATTATTACTACTAGTTGTTCATATTCCTCCTAATACTATCAGAACTAAAGTTTGTGTGTCTTAGCCATCCCACTGACATCTCAAAACTGCAACGAGCATATCTCCATCATAGCATGTGGGAATTAGTTGTCTGCCCATCCATCTCATCTTCTGAATGGTAAGTATCCTAAGGCAACAGTGTTGTGCTCCTCATTGATTGGTACCTCTAAGACCATAGCAGACACTTCATAAATATGAGTTGGCTGACTATCACACCAGCTCTAACAGGAAATCATCCTTGCAGTGAGTTTCCAGTTGTGGCAGACACTCAGCTGCTTACCTAATTGACTTCCGCACCTCTTACTAACAGAACCTGCTTTTAGTTCAGGACAACAATGTGCCCAGCGCACTGTCCCACCACCCCTTTTGGTACAGTTCTGATCAGAAGGTATAAGGAGAAATACCTGGGACTTTCCTGTCTGGAATGGGGATGTGGTATCGGAGGAAGAACAACCACTTAATGACCTTGAGGCACAAACTAGAAGAGCAAAGACAAAAGCTAAAGATGTCAGGTGGAAAGACATAAAGAGCTTGGGGCTTTGAGGACTTGATAATCTGCCAAGCCAATGACGTAAAGGCTACTCCTGTATTTCCTGATATGTGAAATGAATTCCTACCTGATTGAGCTGCAATCATCAGATTTCTATATAATGTGGCTAGGCACAAGTTTTAATTGATACATCAGTTTATTCAGCATTGAAGGCCAAAGATCACCAAAGAGCTTGTGGAATACAGTTAATCCATATTAATGCCACTGGATGATATGTAATGGGGCATAGAGCCACTGTTCAAGTAACTTGAGTGGGGGTGAGGGAAACAAACAAGGAGAATAATGCCTAAGGATGTGCTTAAGTATGACTTCAAGGAATGTGATGCAACCATCCATTGCTGGGCAACAGAGAGAGGTTTCAATTTAGCATCTCATTTTACATATGATTCAATCAGCCTGCTAGTAGGGGAAGGGAACCACAAACAGAAAACATGTAAATGTGGCTACAAACCTGAAAGCACCAAGAGGAAGAGAGATTCTACAAATTCATCACACATTGGCTTTCTCAGACAAATACACACACATGCTTGTGTATTTCAATGCATTTGTACAAACAGATTAACCTAAGTATTTATCAATTGAAATTCAGATCATCATTGTTGTTAACACAGACCTGGGGCAGATTACCTGGGTTAAAATTCCACCTCTGCAGTTTGGTAGTCTAACCTAGGGCCCAGGGTTTCCTAAATGTCCCCACTAAAAGGTCCAAAACAGGAAGCGAACTGTTGAGAACGCTTTGTTCTGAGTTTCTGTTGTTGCAGGAGGTGGAAGGAAGTCATGAAACATGAAATACTCGACTGCCCTCAAAATATATTGGCTGAAACTGAAATGTGGGACTCAGAGACAAACTTGGGTACATCTACGTCCATGGAGGATCCAGGATCTCCACATTTATCTCTCCCTGTTTTATGGCAAGGGACAGCCATAACAGGAAGTCTCAATTAACCACCTGTGGACTGTAACCTGTACAAGCCAAGAGCTCAAGGTTTAGCCCATTTGACAACTTCCTGAGGTCCCACTGTTGCCCAAGGGCCACATTCAGTCTTGGTCCAAATGCAAACTTGGCTTCAGAACTGACCAATGAGCTATGTCCCACAGTCAACCAATCCAAATTGAACAAGCTTATAGCCTTCATTTCCATGAGAGGACCTCAATGAGAACTTGCATGGGAAGTTAGGCAGGAACTTTGACTATGTAAGACAACCCCTTTCCCTTGTTTGCATAGACACTGCTTTAGGAGTGATCCCTACTCTTCCTCTTACTTGGAAGTAATAAGCTTTTTCCTCCTACCCTGTTCCCAGTCGGCTCTCCAGGGGGTGGACTCCTGTTGTCTGGTAACACTAGCAGCATGTTCTAGTCTTTGGGCTTCACTTTTCTCACCTGCAAAATGGGTATAACAGAAACTACCTCACAGGATTATTATAAGGATGAGTTAATGAACATGAAATACACAGGACAGGGCTTGGCACAATCATGTATATGTTAGCTAACATTTTTGGAATGCCATAGAAGTAAATATGCTCTCAATTGTGCGTGTCCATAATAGTGGATATATATCAAAACATATATATACACATTCATCTAACGATCCATCTATCCATATAGATAAATAGAAAACCCATTGTCCTGATACATGTAATACTAGTTTACATTTGTAGATCCTTATGAATTTTTAAAAGTACCAGCAGCATCAACAGCAGCCACCACTTATTGAATATTTACTAGGTTTCAGGGATTGTGCTTAATGCTTTACTTGCTTTATCTCATTTAATCCTCACACCATCATAAAAATGTAGGAAGTATTATTGTAAACCTCATAAAGGATTAGTAACTTGCCAGAAGTAACAAAACAAGTAGGCAGAGGAACTGGAATTAGAATCCAAATCCAAATCTCTCACTCTCCAGTCTGAATTTTTATGCTTGGTGCTATTATTTTTATTTTTTACACTTAGATGACATGCCACACCTGAAAAGATTTTTTAAAATGTTCCTTTAGGAGACTCAAGGAAATTTCTATTAATTCTAGAAAATACTCTTGAGCTAGTGACTACAAGCAAATTTCTTATCTGCCATTAACCTCTTCTGTTTATATCCTAAAATGACAGTGTTTGGAAAAGTCATAGAACAATGAATAGGTAGTTTTATAATGTAAAATCTGAAGTATTTGCTCAGTCAAATGCTGGATAAACCAACACCGTCTGCCCATTCACACAGGAAACAGTCAATTTATAGTCAGAGGGTGCAGAATGAAATGTAATAAACTTCTCTAGTATGCATCTAGTATCCAAGCAGCCCACAGCATCATATAGTTGGTTGCCTTGTTTGACATCTGCCGAGAATTTCCTTTTGTAATTGTCAATTTAATTGCCTTAGTCGTGTGCCTAGCGCAAAGACACTTAGTCAAGAGGGTGCAATCTGAAATCTATTCCACACTCCACTCACTCTGGCAGGTGCTGGGGACACAGCTGCATCAGCTGAGGGAAAGTGTGTCATCTTTCTAGTTAGCACTAAAGGCTGATCGTGCTAACAAACACCTTGAGGCCAGGGATGTGCCATCTTGTTCACCATCACCCAAGTACCTAGGTGAACACTGGGCTCATGGTAAGTGCTAAATAAAAGCTTGATTGAAAAACTGAATGTCTCCTCTGCAAAAGGAGGAAGGGAAAATTGATCCTCACTCTTCTCTCCTTTCCTGCACTTTGTATAGTTCAGGGCTGATGTCACTTCCTAGGATGTCCTCACTTGCAATATCTATGCAATGTCAGTGAAATGGAAGACCTGAGGCCTAATGTACTATTCCATCCAGAAAGCTACAAGTGCATGTGAGCAGCATAGCAAATAACAAGATTAGGCCCCCAGTGAGCTCTCTTTTGCATAATAAAATTCCACATGTTAAAATGCAGATTTATTTTAAGCCCTGGAAGTGCTGACCATATGCCTCAGTGGCTGAGGAGATGGCTACTTAATAGATAATCTGCAATGCAAGCCAAGGAACTAATCATGGCCATCTGATCATCATGCCCCATCAGAAGCCAGAAATGAGGAGCCAGGGAACAAAGCCAGAAACTGTCTACAGACACATTTCACAAGCAGGGAGAGACCAGGAGCCCAACGAAATAGGGATGGTAAAATGAACATCTCCCTGCCCTAGAAAATTAACAAAATAATAATAACATGGCTGCATTATAGTGTGCTTGCTATGAAACATGTGCTCCACTAAACATGCCACCACTGCAACCTCATTTAATCCCCTCTCATTGGGGAAGCTGATGACGATATTGATACCCATGAAGGCAGTATATTTTTAAAAATCTTAGTTGTTTGCAGAGCCAAAGCTTTTGACCATTATTCTACAGAACATGGTGCCTCGTATATGCTAAATAAATGCTTGTTTATTGAATGACCATATAACACAGAGAAATCAAGCATCTGTTATTAAGTAAATTTAACAGATCATGATGCATAACTCTTAGCCCCAAGTGTGGTCTTTCATATATCAGTTATTATGAATGGGATAGCTCTACAATATCTTGTGCATTTCCCTGCCATTGGACTAGTTGACAGAGGACTATTTGTCTTTAATTAATGACTGAAAGTGACAAGATATATACTGCGTGTCTTTGAACTCCTTAATCTCTGTATTAGCTTGCTAGTGCTGCTGTAACAAAGTACCACAAAAAATGTATTTTTCTTACAGTTCTGGAGGCACAAATTCCAAGATCAAGGCATCAACAGGGCTGGTTCCTCTGTGAGCTGTGAGGAAGCATCTATTCTGTGCCTCTCCCCTAGCTTCTGCTGGATTGTGGGCAACCTCTGGCATTCTTTAGCTCATAGAAGCATCACCCCCCATCCCTGCCTTAATCTTCTCATGACATTCTTCCTGCGTGAGTCTGTGTTCAAAGTTCCCCTTTTTATAAGTACACCAGTCATCTTGAATTAGGGGCTTATCTATTCAGTATGACCTCATCTGAGCTAATTATATCTTCAATGATCCTATTTCCAAACAAGGTTGCATTCTGAAATACTAGAGTTCATGAATTTTGGAGGATACAATTCAACCCATAACAGTTTCTCTCTTTTGGGGGGTATAACTTGACAATCAGCAGTTAAGTTTGCATTGAAACTGACAGTAAATTTTTGAAAGCAGTGACAGGTACAATTGGTAACCAATGTATAGAGCTTGTCCAGTGAATCTTCATCCTCATTACTTTTTCTGGAAAACCGCACATGGCATAAAACACATTCCTTTGGCCCACACAGCTTTGTTGAGCCTGGTATCAATGTGCACATCTGGAGCACCCATTTCCATCATGTCAAATTTTCAGATCTCTTTGAGTGGCCCAAGCGACGCACATACTGAAGCACACTCCATGGACATGCCTGTGAATGTTGATGGTGTGTGTTCACCCCCTCTTTGATGGCTGAATGCACTTCTTTTTGCCACCTTTCTTTACAGGGGCCATCCTACCAGGTCTGGGTTGGAAAGGTAACATGGTAGTCTCTCACATCTATGCCTTTGCAGAAGCTGTTCTCCACTTAGGACACTGCCCCCATCACTGTCCCTTTCCCTGACCCCCCATGCTCCTTTCAATCAATTAATTAACTGCTCAGGTCACTGCTATGATTTCCTCTCCTTCAGGAAGCCTTCTCTGACCCAGATCAATAAATGTCAGCGAGCATTTTGAATAATAATGATATGAATACTAGCAGATGAATATTAATCACACCAAGCAGACATATGGCAATGTTAAAAAGACTTTTCAACCCTGCTCTGTGATTATTTGCTTCTTAAATTGTCTTACAGTATTTCTATCATTTTTTTTTAATTAAAGAAAACTAAGGCTGTGCCTGGGCATTAGTGTATTACCTCTGTTGACTTATTATTTTCTGGTGCATACCTTGTTGTGATAACATATCTACAGATCTGGGGTCTTTTAGATTCCCCTTTCCACATTCTACACTTTGTGACTGATCTCAGGCCAGGCAAATCATTTCTAATCCTCATTTCTTCTTCTCTAAAATCAGCACGATTCTCAGGCTGCAGAGTTCATGTGAGGATTAGAGATACACCTAGGATAGTATTGAATCAGGATAGGTATTAAGGTATTCATTATTTGATAATTGTAATAATTAGGATTATCATTATTTAGAAAATTAGTATCATTAATGTTTCTTCAATGTATCTGTAGGACCTTTCTGTAAAACTAGAGTAACTAGACTTTGAATGAAACTCTTTTTCTGAGTCAGTATGTGAAGTTTCATGCAGAGGCCCCTGAAATCTATTTGATGTTCAGTGAATCTGTAGCCGAGTGTTATTAGTGTTTCATCAAATAGTTTAAACAAAATTTTATTTAAGACATACAAGCATACGGATAAACATTGAAAGCAAGGAAAATTCTACAACACCAGATAAATTTTCCAGAGGAGACACTTAAAAACCTCATTAAATACACTACTTATTTCTATGGGAAGTAAGTTGAATGCTTATTTAATTTGCAGAACCCACCACTTTGTCTTATATAATGCAATCTGTGCTATATTATACCCAGGGAAACATAATAAAGCTCCAATCTATAAAGAGAGTATCACATAATACATGTCCTTTAATACAATATACAGGATTTGGGGTTGGGGTTAAAAATAGGGGGTACACAGCAGTGTGTTATGAGCATGAGATTGTGGGCCACAATTCCCACACTGAAGTCCCTCTGTGACCTCTGTCTCCCTTGTGAAATGACATAGTTGCTCTAAATCTTCTCTTCAGTGTTAGGAATTTAATGATTCCATAAGTCCTCTCTAATAAGAGGTTCATAAAGTGGTAGAATTTCAAAACTCAGTTTGCAAATGTATCCTATAAACAAAACTGAATTAGCAAATAGACCAGTTCAAAGTCTCTCTGAACAACATGCATAACAAAATAGTACACTGATTATTAGATTAGCTTCAAGAATTTCACCCGAAAATTTGTTGAGGCAAATTTAGCTCTAGCTGCTTTGCACTCAATTGGGTAGTTTAACACAAGGAAGAGTGAGTCCGAGAAATGGAATTAAACTCATATCCCCAAATTTTTCATTTATAGTGAAAAAAGTAACCAAGGTACTATAAAAAAAAATGTTTTAGATGCTCTATTTTAATGTGGATGTAAGTAAAAAAGGAAATTAATGAACTTGACATTTTAGCATGAACTACTGACATATATTGCAATTTATTTCTTTAGTTTTAAATAAAACTTAAATAGTTTTAAAATGCTGCTGACAATGTTAAGTCAAATTGAAGATTCTTTGAAGCTTGAACATCGCATCAATGGGCACACTAGAAGGTCATTATATTATTATTTGTTACAGATAAGAATTTAGATTTTATTTTTAAAAAAATCTACCACTGGGTCTTTTTTTTACTATATATATTTAAGTTGTACAATGTGATGTTTTGATATATGTATTCATAGTGAAATGATGACCGCAGTCAAGCAAATTAACATCCATCCCTTTACACCATTACCTTTTGTGTGTGTGTGACAGGAGCAAACTTGCAATTATGTAGGATGAATAAATCTAGAGATCTAATGTACAGTAAACCCTCCATATGCATGGGTACTGCACCTGTGAATTCAATCACAGATAGAAAATATTCAGGAAAAAAAACAATAAAAAATATTAAAAATGCAGGATAGCAACTATTTACATAGCGCTTATATTGTATTATAAGTAATCTGGAGATTATTTAAAGTACATGGAGGATGTGCTTAAGTTATATGCAAATACTACATAATTTTAAATCAGGGACTTGAGCATCTGTAGATTTGGGTAACCAAGAGGGTCCTGGTACCAATCCTCCACAGATACCAAGGGATGATTGTACAACAGAAGGACTATAGTTAATAATATACTGTGTGCTGAAAATTTGCTGAGCGAACAGATGTTTGGTGCTTTCACCATGTGGGTCTTTCAGAAATGCATTTAATTGACTTGATAACTAAAGAAATATTATAAAACAGAGTTGTCTAAAAAGTAATCCTCATGAATAAGAAATATAATAACACATTTATATTCCAAGATATGATGATACCTCATCTTCATGAGTCGACAATGCAATTGAGAACAGGACATGGCTATTCAGAAAATTATAATCAGAAATCTTTATCAATAAACATTTTTGGGTATCATTAGAATAGTGAATGACTGATGGACTGATTCATTCATTCATGCATTCATTGATTCATTCAACCAACACCTTTGTTGAGAGCATACTATATGCCTGATATAAAGACATATATCGCAGGTTAAACTTGTGGGAATGCTAAGATCTTGCATCTTTGGAGCAACAGCTATTTTATCCCACTCTAACTCAGCACAGTCATTTGCATGCAATTGGCACTCAAACACTGGTTAGGGAGGAAATAAGAGACTTGTGGAAAATGAAAATGTTTACATGCATTTTGTGGTGCTATATTTTCTTTAAAAACTGGTAATTTGTGCAAACATGGCATTTTAGTACACACATTTGGCTTACCAGAGCATGTCATTGCCTAACCATGTGAGATAGAAGATAATACAAGACTCTCTTATTTTATTAGTCTGTTTCTGTTACTTATAAAAAAATACCTGGAACTGGGTACTCTGTAAGAAAATTAAATTTATTGTTTACAGCTTTGGAGTCTTGGAAGTCCAAAGTCAAGGGAACACATCTGTTGAAGGCCTCATTGACGGTGACAGTGACACGGGGATCTCATATGGCCGAGTGGTGGAGCAGAGAGAGAACTTGTGTGATCTCCTTTTAAAGCCCTCAGAACCAGCCCCACGACCACCATTACACCATCAAATGGATTAATCTATTCACTATGGTAGGTTCTCACAATCTAATCACTTCTTCAAGGCCCCACCTTTCAACTACTATACTAGGATTTCCCACCCTCAACAGTTACAGTAGGGATTAAGTTTTGGGGAGACATTCAATCCAAGGCACTTATATATATTTTAATTTAGATATATTGCTAAAAATAATTTTAAAAAATATTTAAAACCTGACTCCTGGCTGAAATTTGATTCAAAATACTTTTAACCATCACTTTTTTAAATTCATTTTTAGAATCTCACTAAGAACCTCTCTTCTTGGATGGAGCTAACAGATGAATCTTCTTCAAGTATAATTTTGATCATGCATTTTTGGAATAATACATTTAGTGGTAAACTTATTAGTTTCTAAATAAAACAAGAACCCCCCATTGCCTGGTATTCAAACTCATTCCATTTCTATCTCCATTTCTTCTTCTCAGCATTAGCTTTCATTATTTTAACACCTCAAATTTTCTAAGCCACTGTTTACTTACTATCTGAATATCTGGATAACTGCTACATTTTAGATAATTTTGAATTTCAGGAAAATGAAAACTGTGTGGCACAAAGTGGGTACTCAGTAAATCACAATTACTCATTACTGTTGTTGTTATTGTTGAGACCCCGCGGTAGCAAGGTCATGGTTACCATTACAGATGAAAACATGGTTTCAAATCCTAAATGTTACTTGCTAGTTCTTTGTTTTCAGGTAGGTTAATTCATCTCCTTGGACTCTCATTCCTTTATTTGTAAAGTGGTGATAACAAATGATTGCCTGATAAGAGGCTAGACTTAGATTAAGTAATCGATGAGAGTACTATTGTTAAAAACACCAACAAGAGTTTGCTTACTTTCTCTTTTGTTCCATATGTACCCTATATTCTGGCTACAAGCTAATTGCCATTGGTTTACTATGTATGCCCTTTCCCACCACCAAACCTTTTCTCAGGTGGGTCCCTCAATTCAGAATGCACTTCTGTATCCAATTTATCAGTACTTTACCCATCGTATAAGCCTCAGCTCTAATGTTTCCCTTATTAAACATCCTAGGATTTTTCCACTAGTAAATATCCTCATTATCCCCTGTATCCTCCTGTATCTTTCCAAATATAATATTTGTATATTTCCTCCTTATTTATAAACACTTCTCACTTCCCTTCTCTAGACTGTAAGCTATGAAGGGCAGGGATGGATACTTCATCCTCCTTCACGTTTTTTAAGCAACCTGTCCCAGCGCCTTGCACATAAGAAACATTCACTAAATTTTGGTTAAGTTAACTATATTATAGTTTTTTCTGTATACTTTATACTCTAGTTTATTTAACTCCTTACTTCCCATCTAAAGTAATTTCTACCTTTAGGAATATTTCACATCAAATGAATACATAACATATTTTACTTTCTATTCATCTATTCAAACATCTTTTCAGATTTTCCCTGAAAATGTAAGATCGTGGGTAGTCACAGAGGACAGCTGGAGAAGACTAGCGTAAGTGTAGGTCAGGGGAGTTTCAATAGTGGACTGTCAGGTCCTATTTCTGGCATTTGAAAAAGAACTCCACAGAAGGAATGAGAAACTTAGCACTGCGGACTTGGACTTGGA
Organism: Cynocephalus volans; assembly: GCF_027409185.1. Taxonomy (NCBI): domain Eukaryota; kingdom Metazoa; phylum Chordata; class Mammalia; order Dermoptera; family Cynocephalidae; genus Cynocephalus; species Cynocephalus volans. The sequence continues at coordinate 18,790,117 of NC_084468.1, forward strand.
GGTCAGAATTGGCTCAAGGGATTTGGGGTTCTCCATTAAGAACTCTAACTTGTTAAATCCGTTTTTAAACAGAGGTCCAATGATCTATTCTCGAAATTTAGATTCATTTTCCCATGGCTGTTGTATCATGAAACCATAACGACGATACATGTCATTATTCTCTTTTATGTAGCTATCTCACTTTTATATATCTCATCTGGATATCAACCCAATACTCTGAGATAGCTGTTATTAAATCCATCTTTTCTATGAGGACCCTCTGGCCCAGAATGGCTAACACACCTACACTTTAGAAGATTCCAGACAAACATCTATGCTCCTGGCTCCAATCTCTACCTTTCTTGTAGGCCACACTATTCAAAAGGTTCTTTTATTGCTTCATTTTCCAACTGGCATCCCTGAGATATTGACAGGCAAATGATGAAAGAAAAAAATAAAATAGCAGTGTCAAAAGGCAAAGAAAAACTCCCAATTTCAGTTTAATTAAAGAACTAAGTCTTTATTTCTCAAGGGGGAAAAGAAATGGCTTTGATCTGGACCGAGTAAGGGCAGCTTTCCAGCTGTGAGGCAGAATTGTGTTGCAGACAGGGGTTATATAATACAACCCAGGTGATCTGTAGGCACTTCAAAACCACATCTGTCCAAAGTTTCTTTTCAGAAGGGTGTTAGGCATCCTCTCAGCACGTGGACAGAGGGCTATTCACCTGTTAGCAGCCTCTGCGAGGGTATTCTAAACACCCAGTCTCCTTCATCCTGAAGCTTAAAGGAATAGAAAGCAGAGTTGGGAATGTCCTGGGATATCTCAGACTTCGTAGGCCTATCGAGCTTGGGAAGATACTGACCTTTGTTTTTTTTTTTCTTAAAACCTTTTCCAGTAATGGAAAGTACACCTTCTTTTCATTTCTAACAGTCATTTATTTTTGTCCATTAAAAAGTTCTAGTCAGTTTACTCTCTGAATACATGTTTCTCTGGTTCTGATTCACAGTAATGATTCCTCCCTACCCATCAACACCATGATAGAAAATAAAAATTGCTCACTGGCCTGAAAGATGGGCTACCATACATCTGCCTGCAAAGTCATTTGTTAACAGCACTGGGATTGTGTCTTTTGTTAGAAATGTAGGTTATGTAATCCACCCAGAATAATGATAATAGCACAAAAGCAACATTACTTAGCACCCTATTTCTTTCTACTTAAGCCTCCTACGTAACATTATCTTCATGTAATTTTGGTTTGTGGCCTAAAATAATCACTTCTATACAGAAATGATTGTAACAGATTTGCAGTACTATGTGTTCGCTCTTAAAAACCAGCAATCCCATAAACAGAACTAAGAGAAGTACTAAAATATTAACCAATGAAAAGATTCAGTCTGGTATTGCACACATAACACATTTGTTATATCAGAAAAAAGGAGAAGAAATTGGAGACAGGTTATAGCAACATCCTTCAGTGTTTACTATTTCCCAATAAACATTAAACAATGTTTCTAACAATTTGATGGAAGGGCTACTGTACAAAGAAAATCAAGCACAAAGTAAATATATTCACATTGATAATTTCAGCTTAAATGAAAAAGAAGAAACATTGACTTTTTTTTTTTTTCAGTAGCTATTTACCCAGAAAAGTTTTCAGAACACTTTAATTTGGAGCAGACAAATGTGAGAAGGTTAAGACTTCAGAGTGAGGGCTATCTGAGACTATCAGGGAAATGATAAAGTGATTCTCTCAGACAAGATGTATAAAATAATTGTAATTCAGTTTTTAAACTGTAACGTAGCCCTTGTCAATAGTGGTTTCTAATTTAGTTACATTCTTGATCCTTTTGAGAAAAGAAGTGATACATGGTTAACATTAAACTGTGCACCAAGGTGACTACAACCTTCTAATTTTAAAAAAACCTTTTTCCCAAAGTGTATAGATTGATTTTGGAGGACAGTCTCCTGACTTTGACAAGCCAATGTTGGTCTACAATGAGGGGGTAGGGAAGAGATGTAAGCTTTTGGGAACACTGCGATGGCAGATGCTCCCTGAGTGTCCAGAGGTCAGCTGTGACTGTGCAAAGGCTACTTTACTACTGTACCTGCTTTCTGCATACCTTCAGCAGCATAGGATCAGTTTCATAAGTGTTGCTAGTTGATGCACACAGGCCTTGAAACTGTGATCATGACCTTGCTTGTGCTAAGGCCGAATATCTTTGAGTTGAGTGTAATACTCTCCCTAACTTTGTACTTAAGCAAAGAAAAAAGGTAGAAAACAGAGTGCATTTCTTCCCCTAACATATTTAAGCCAGATAAACATTACTGCTTGCCTTCTTATGATTTGAAGATTGGAAATGGCTTATGGTGAGTAAAAAACCATCAGAATGTGAAATAGAATGGAATGCAATGCAATGGAAATAGCACAGTAAAATCACTGAAAGCAAAGACTGGTCAGACACCTCAGTTCATCTTCTAGCTTTGTTATTTACTATCTGGGTGGCTTTGGGCAGATTACTTAATCCCCTGTGTCTCAACTGCTTCCCAAGATACACTCAAGAGACTAAAAAATGACATCTGTAAGTCCTGTTACTTTATTTGATCATGCGATCTATGGATTATTTTTTTTAATGCATACTGTGAAGATTTTGTACATTGCACAACTTTATTGCACTGTTTTTGTGTTAAAAATTTATTTTTTACATATTTAATTTTAAAATTATCACAATAATTTTTGTGACCTTATCTGGCACTTCTTTAGTTTTTAATACTCCAAGAGCCAGAAAATAATGAACAAGTCTTGGCTTTCCAGAACTTGAGAGATCCTGACTTTAACTCGCAGATGCTTAATTTGTCTGTAGCATGAGCTGGCTATTAATAGCTGCCATATAGTATCTTTTGGTGAAGATTAAATAAAATAGGATATGCAGAGAACCAGCACAGTGCCTGATATATAGTGGGCCCTCAATAAATCACTACTGTTATTTTTCAGAAGGAATAATTGCTCTTCTTATGTTTTACCATTGGTCCTATGATTGGTCAGCATACTCCCAGAATTCAGGAAAGAGGTGGGGAGTGAAAATTTTATAATTTCTGTGTATTTTCTCCACTTAAAGGTCCTTTCTAGGTAAGACGGAGGAAGATTTGCTTTCATGAATCTTCCTTTCTATTTAATAGTTAGGGATAGTGGACAGAGAAGCCATAAAAGACAGGAATGGACGTTTAAAGACTAAATGCATAGGAATGGAAATATTGTAGTAAGTGGTACATTGTTACAAAACCTAACTTTTAAATGTATATAATTGCAAACTTGAAAAGAAGTCCAGAAAAGCTGAGGAATGGTCACAACTGCCCTCTTCCACCCCATTTTATGTAAATCTACACATATTTGTACATGCTTATCAACACAAATGACAAAGAAGTAAGTCATGGGTCTAAAAACTGCAGATACAGAAATTTACAACAAATTATCCACATGACTAGTAGGCATCTAGCCAGACAGCCCTTCCTACAAAGGAGTTTCTTTTAGGGTCATTGTGGTGGGCTATCTGTAATGGGCAAGGACGTAAATAAATCATAAGGGCTTATCAGACATTTAGTAAAGCTTGTGCGAGGACTGCAACCTACACTGGATGAAGAAGCCCTTCTTATCAAAGTCTTTATTTCCCACTAACAGGGTCATCTGCAGCCAACTCTATGTACCTTGAAGGCTTCACCCTTCCCCTGACCATACATGGAGTCCCTCTTGGCCTTTTGTCTTTTTTAATTATTGTAGACCTAGGAGGGTGGAAATGAATTTTAATAGCAACCTTAGTAAAACAATACAAGAAATGATAGATTTATTAGCATCAAAACAATAATTGACTAAAGCCTATTTATTTTCTTTGGCTGCCATTTTGCTGCAAGCAGTTTTCCTGACTGTGGTTATACTCCTGTTGCTCCTGTCTATGGAAGAATTTTACTTTCCTTCCAACATTTTATTGGTGCCAAAATAAGATATTACCTGGAAGGGAATGCATAAAAGTAAAATTGGAATATCTCAGCTTTGTTACTTTTTTAAAGATGAGAACATAATGCATTACTTTGATTCTCTGAATCAAAGGAACAGCTTGATGATAAGATAGATGGTATTTTGTTCATAATGACCTTTGTTTTCTTTGTCAGCAGTTGAGCTGGGCCTTTACCTCATTAGAGCCTTCCCAAATGCATCATTGCAACAGATCATCTCTCCCCATTACTGTATCCATTATCTATAGAGCAAGTTCATCCAATTTCCCCAGCAGTTTATGAAGGAAAAAAAAAAAAAAAAAAAACAAATAAAAAAGGCCTACTTTCCCATATATCACAGTGATTTATGCGGATGTTAGAGCTCATGATTTTGTATTTTCTCTGGCCCTTCTATTTGCTTAATATATAAAGTAGGAAAGTTAATATTCTTCTGAAAAACTCTGCTCTGGTCTCTACTGATTTGAACATAAAGTTCAAAAGGAGATGGTATCTTATAAAGACTCTAAGCTTATTGCATTAAATTGATAATACAAATCTCTGTGTTTCACATGGTACTTACTCAGAGAAGTTTTATAGACATTAAATGAAAATGCCAAAGCTGCCTTTTAGATAAAAAGCAATAATGGAAACCTCTCTGGACGTTCCTGCAGGTCTTGTTAAAGGATATGCTTCAGCTAGTGGTGGTGAATAAGGGGTAGAAAGAGCCACATTGAGTGGGTTTTTCTCTTTCTTACCTTTTTTCAATTCCAGAACTTTCTAAACCCCACTAACCTGGAAGAAATAAACAGAGAAGAAAGGAACATGACAAGAAGAAAGAGAATAAATAGACAACCACTCAAAAATGTAAAAAAACACACACACAAAAACAAACAAAAAAAAACCCCCACACACAAAAAAGAATACCAACATCATCATCATCATCTCAGGAATTCTGGAAGAGAAACTAGATGACTGTATCATTAGAAAATCCAGTTACATCCCCCAGACAGACATATCTCCTAGACAGACATACCTCCCCAGACAGATGTACCCCACAGACAGATGTATCCCCCAGATAGACATACCCCCCAGACAGACCTATCCCAAGAAAACTATTGAAGAGCAAAGAGACAAAGCCAGCCTCAGCCTCCAACAATTTTGTACATGGGATAAAGAGATGATAGGACTTGAAAGAGAAAAGCTGCAGAAAGATATCTTGATTCTATATAAATTAATAAAATTCCTGCTTACCTCACCTTACCATTCTAATTTTTCTTTTCCCACTTATCTATGGAAATAATATATATTTCTCTGTGGACCCAACAACCTCTATTCTTGATTTTGCATGTTCATTCATTCAAAAAACCAACTACTGAAAATCTATATGCTCTGCTAAGATTAAAGACATTACACATGAGCAATGTAATTGCTAACCTTGTTGGGCTCACAGTCTTGGGCTTGGGGTATGTGAGAAAGGATGCTGGAGCCAGGAATAGAAAACTACAATGGGGCTATAATAGAAGTTTACACAGGATACTGTGTGATTCCATTCACAAACAAATTGCCCAGACCTGATTTTATGTTTTCATAATAAAATTTCAAATCTATGATAATTGCTTATGTGAACAGATAAGTCTTTTTCCACAAAAAAGATAAGACAATGATTACCATTTCTTTATTGCACAAATTGGTAGTTTCCATAGTGGGATAGGGGACAAAGCGTAGAGAGAAAATATTATAAAAGACTATGAATCATGGTTTTATTTATTTACTTTTTGAGAGAATTAAGTTGAGCTAAAAATTAGTTAGCACATCGCTGGAATATCACTAAAGCACAGAGGTACCTGATGGAAAATGGGAAAGTCCTATGACAGCACAGGCTGTGCTGTAAGTCACCATTGTAGAGTAGTACACAGCATGCTGCAACATCTTCTAGTTTGTGTGTGCCTGGTGAAGTTGATTTACAGATCACACAACTTAGCATTACCTCACTCCAACTACCTCTCACAAAAGAGGCAACAGAAATAAATGTTTTGTAAAAAGAAACCTTGAATTGCAAACAATACGAGTAATGCACACCCAGTACAATAACATGGCAGAAGTGACCCCTCTACTCCTCAGCAAGACTTCAGTTTCAGGCACAGGACAGGTTAACAAAACAATGATATATTCAGATCAGGCACAGGGGGCCACAAAATGTGAAATTATCAAGCCGCTCTCTGATATCAGAGTTGCATTCTGTATCTTAAAAATAAACTTCACCCAAAATGTATTATGTGGGCTCTTAATAACTGCTTTATGAGGCATAGGTGAGAGGGAAAATGCATACTATGATTTAATAAACATTAGGTTAAGATGCTTCTTGTATTTTGATGTCCATATCTACATTATATCTTTTTCAACTATTAAAAAAAAGCAAAAAGCAAGCATAAAACTGAACTTAGAATTAAGTTCTGAACTGAAGTATAGACATAAACCAAAGTTAGAATGTGCAGTACTTGTCATTTTTTGTGTCTGGTTCACTTCACTTAACATAATGACCTTCAGTTTCATCCACGTTGCTGTAAGTGATAGGATTTCATTCTTTTTTATGGCTGAGTAGTATTCCATTGTGTAAAATATACCACATTTTCTTTATCCATTCATCTGTCATTGATTCCATACACTTAGGTTGATTCCATGTCTTGGCTATTGTGAATAGTATTGCAATAAACATAGGGGTATAGATATCTCCTTGACGTACTGATTTCATTTCCTGTGGATACATCCCCTCGTAGTGAAATTGCTGGATCATATGGGAGAGGAGGGTCGAGAGAGGTGGGTCAGTGGGTACAAAGTCACAGTGAGACTGGAGGAATAAGTTCTTATGTTTCAAGACACAGTGGGGTGACTCTGGTCAACAATAATATATTGTGTATTTCAATATAGCAAGGAAAGAGGATTTTGAATGTTCTTGCCACTAAGAAATGATAAATATCCAATTTCCCTGATTTGACTGTTACACATGTGTGCATGTATTGAAACATCACCCTGTACCCTATAAATATGTACAATTATTATGTGTCAATTAGAATAGAGAAAAGAAATAAACCAAAATTAGAATCGAGATTTTCAAAAATAATTAAGTATATACAAGAATTCTTCCAAAAATTCGTGGAAAAATAGAATTAAAAGACAATAGAAATCTTTCCATGAATTTTTTGAAGACTCTTTGTATAATCACATTGCTCTCACTAAAATTAATATAAATATTCTACTATTATTATTATATACAAGAAGGTATAACAATATGCAATATATACATATTATTCTAATATTTTACTGAGAGCCAAAAAGGTTTGAGTTTAGCTGATTAATAAAAATATTTAAATATTTATTTTGTATCCATCTCAACATTTTAAAATTCAGCTTTTGTATGTCTTATAATCTACACAATATTTTAGCACAGTAGTTAGGTTTTATGCACAATTAGTTAATTAATTAAGAAAGTGTTCTCTATCTATACCTATATTAACTTTTTAACTTGTAGGGCAGATAATCCAAAGTATGATGACACCTATCATTGCCAGGGAACCACTTCAGACAGAAAGCAATGCACGTTATACTATTTCTATATGTGAATAGAAGAATGGGCCTGGAAAAACATAATCATAAGCAATTTATTTGTAAATAAATACAAATAATTTTGTGGTTACAGTCATTTTGTCAAAACATATCTAAAATTAACCAAAGGACAATGAAACTAAGGAACATACTGCATATCAACCTAAGCAGTGCTAGCTAGTTCTAAAATATTCAGTGGTAGAAAACATAATTATCTTCATTTAAGATTTGCTGCCAAGTTGAACAAGACACACATCCGAAATGGGACAAGAAAGCAGTACATCAAACATATTTCCTAATGCAGAAATATATCATTGCCATTAAATTTAGAGAATACAAACAGATTTCACACGTTAACCTCATCTGGTAAGATGGCAAGTAGGCAGAGTCTAAAAGATATATCAGTGAAAAGGTTTTTAAAAATTTTAGAAAATTGTTATGTTTTCCTCTGGTGTCATCATTCTCTTTCTTTGAATAAAAAAGAAATAAAAATGAGCTATTCAGTGTGGTTTTGTTTCTACTCTGTTTCTACAAGTCATATCCACCATAAGTGTGACGAAGCACCATAAGTGTCCAACAGACTTTGATTTTATTTTTATTGCATGCCTCATAAAACTGATTTAGAAGGCTAAAAATGTGTCACTAAAATATTGAATTATAAACAGTCAGAGCATATTGAATTCCCAAAGTCTAACAAGAATCGTTGGCTATAAAAGCAAACTAATATTCTTCAAGTGTAGACAGCCACATTTAAAAAAACTCTTAGAGGAATCTAGAAGATTCTAAACTGCATAACTGATACCATGCAATTTTTTCAGAGTTAATCATCTTTTTCTGGAAGACTCCTCCTTCTGCATGGATGCCTGGCATAATTCCCATCACAAAGAGATTTTGCTCTCCTTTAGAGTGATAACGGAGGCCCAGTAAAGTTGCAGAAAATGCCTGCCCATTGGCATGTTTAGAGTTCTGATTTTCTACAGGAACATCCTTTCCGCATTCTCTCTGCCTCACAGAATCTTCATCACATTTCAACTGTCAGCACAATCTAGTTCTTCTCCTGGCTATATACTTCATCATTTTCCTCTTGCTGTTAATGAATCTGTATGATTGATAGATCCCCTTCTTCTTCAAAAGCGGGGATGTTATGATGCTTTGAGCCGTGCAGCAGAGTTCCAGCCTGAAACCTAGGCTGCAATGCACACACCAGAGGAAAACTAAATCCCGACAGCTTGCGAAAATAAACTTTCATTTTAAATGGCTTGGGATTACCAGGAAAAATAGTTAGATACCCATGAGGTTGAATTACACCTCAGTAAGGCCTCTTACTTAAAGCTCCAACTTTAAGTAAACACATCCCCCTAGAACCCAGTTCTCAACCTTGAAGTAAAAGAAATAAATGCTTGCAAATGTATCCTGCAGGAGACCCCTGCAGCAAAGCCACACACTTCACAGACCCTCTCTTAGAGCCCGATTGATGCTTATTTAATATACAAAGCTGGAATTTTTTATTAAGACAGATCTGATAAGATACTGGCTCTGTAACACACCTGCAAAATGATTGTGCAAAAATTCCCTGCTCTCTTGTCAAGTTTGGTTTCCTCCTCTGTGACAAGGTAACAACACCCATTCCTAGAATCGTTTGAGGCTTTCACAGAGGTAATAAACTTCCGATTGTAATTTACTTATCACTCAAAACAGAGGAAACAAAGGTTCAGTGTATAACAGATATGGGTTTTATTTTCATTGGTCAAGCATATTTGTTGGTAGGCATGTTTGTTTTTAATCTGCTCCGTCTAGTTCATATATCATGAAAGGATCACAAGATTCCTTATAGAGGATAGAGGGAGAGGTGAGTGACTTTGGGGATAATAACAATGTCCTAGTTATATATTGCTATGTAAGAAAGTACCCTTAAGTTTAGTGGATTATAAACAGCAAACATTTATCTCACAGTTCCTGTGGGTCAGGACTTTGTGAATGGCTTAGCTGGGTAGTTCCAGTCTAGGGTCTCTCATGAGGCTGCAGTCAAGACAGAGGCCAGAGCTGCATTTATCTGAAGGCTCCACAGGGCTGGAAGGTCTGCTTCCAAGATGGCTCATTCCATGACCTTCGGCAGGAGGCCTCACTTCCTCACCATGTGAGTTTCTCCATAGAGGGACTAGTGACATGGCCAACTGGCTTCCTCCAAGCGAGTAATCCAACAGAGAGAGAGAAAGAGTGACCAGATGAAAGCTGCAGAACCTCTTATAACCTAAAGTTGTAAGTGACACACCATCATGTCTGCTATAGTCTACTGGTCACACAGGTCCGGTTAGATGCAACCTGGTGTAATGTAGGAGGGAACTACATGAGGATGTGAACGCCACTAGGAGGGGTCATTGGAGGCCACTAGCATTTACACACATCTTTCAAGTTGTAAAGTGCTATTCACAAATAAAACAACTTTATGAAGCAAGAAACCAGAGCACTTAAATTACCTATCTGCAGACACAATTATTAAGAGATATACTCAAAATGACTCAAAAGTGTATGTTATTACACATTATTCTCTTTACAGCCTTTGGTTCTCTTAGGTGATCAAGATATACTGAAGTTTGACTCTGATTCTATTTTAATCTTGATTAAGTTATGATAGGTATAGCATTGATTATTAAAACAAAAACATATATAAAATACAATGCTTAATTATAATGGCAGAAAGTTAGTTTAAATAGATTATAATAAGAAGGGAAATTGTATTTTAAAATGGAATATTTTTTAAAAGTTTGCTGCTTAACATAACATTATTTGGCCTTATTCCAAATTCTTTCCAAAAATTGAACATTTTTAAAAAATAAATATGAAAATAAGTGGGAGAGAAGTGTTACCCAATTTGCTACCTGTAAAGATATCATTCTAAGTTTGAATCAACCATACTAATGTACTGTGTATACTTGAACTAGCTAATAGTGGTGGGTACTGATCTATGCTCCTACATTATTCCAAGTAAGTAGTCAACTTTAAGCAGTTTTTTTAACAGCTGATTTCAGCATAAGAATTAAACACTAATCACTACCTGGCCCATTATTTCTATTTGACTGAGTTGTAGTCAATGTTACTAAAGAACTAGTAAAAATCTACTTGGCAGTTAACTGACAAATTATCATACATGTTTCTATATAAGATTCTAAGAACCCCCAACTCATTTTAAGACTTAAAGAAACCAGCAAATATTCTCACACCTTGTAGGAAGTGTTTAAAAACAGAAATGAAGATAAACAATGTCTTATCAGCAGCCATAATCTTTTAAACACTTAAGCATTAAAAATTCTAACAACAAATCGGATTTAGAATGGAGAATATTACTGACTTGTCAGCAGAGTTAAAGTAATCCTTACAGCTCTTGGCTATATATTGAGTTTGATCCAAGTCTAAATCTTTTCTTAGAGCAACAACCAGAAATTGGCTGCAATGGAAGAGTACAGATCAGGCAAGATGTGTGTGTGTGTGTGTGTGTGTGTCTGTGTGTGTGTGTGTGTGTGTGTGTGTGTGTTCATATGTGCACATTTGTGTACAGCTAAATTAATACGTATGCTTCTCTGTGAAAGTAACTTTGAAGGGGTAATAGTGATGATTATTGGGGCAATTTAGCCCATAATGGTTGTGATGAGTGTGTAATGTTCCTTAATTGTTTTGAACATTATTTCTGGAAGACAGCAGCATTTTCACTTTTGCACATTAGCTTGGTAAGTGTGCATTGCAGTATACTTAGCGGTTCCCAGTTGTAATCTCATGCGTTGTACCTTTGAGAAATGAAGCTCAGATTGAGTGTCCTTACTCGACAAATTAAGAACTTGTCTCCTTGTTCTTATTCCAGGCATTTTTACCCTATGTTGTACCACTTTCATCTCCGGATACAACAGCTTTGGCAGTGCCTAGAGAAGTATTTCCGAACCTCTGTCGTCTGTGGATCCCACTCATGATTTTGCAGTGTCTATGTTCCACTTAGATCTCCTTCATGAAATTTTTCCATATCTGAGTAAGCTCTGGACTGATGTTTTTAAAATAAGTCAGTTTTAGTTAAATAAATGTATTTTTAAGTAAAATATTTAACTGTCATAAAATGAAAATTACTATTCTGTCATAAGTAGAAGCAGTACATAAAAATACCACATAAACAAAATCTGGGTATTTTCTCAAAATTTATGTTTATCCCTTTTCTTTGCTGAAGACTGAGCCTCATATCTGTTCTCTCGTGAAAAATGGAAAGTCACAGGTTTTTAAGTGATGGTAAAGACATATTTGCAATAACTTGAGTATGTCCATTGATACTATCAAAAGACTGAAAGAAAACATAAAAGGAACTACTTCCTTACTATGTGACCCAACTACTTTCTAATGCCACATCTGAGTGTTGTGCAAAATCAGCTTACTTCTGCAATTGTATGCATCATACACTTGGAGAACTTGTGGTCTAGACTCTAGCAGAAAGAGAATGGGATTCTAGCCTGAGAATGAGTTCTAGCCTGAAAATGGGGGTCTAGCCCGAGCATAGCCACTGAACTTTTAGGTAAATCTGGTCTGACAACAAACACTCACTGAGGTAGCCACACTGAGCATAAGGGCACTCAATGAACTTGGCCTCCTGGGGCCTCAAGTTCTTCTGCAAAACGGCAGGAATAAAGTGAAGCATCACTGTGGCCCATTTCTGGACTGTGGCTTTCTTTACCCACTGTTCTCATTATCAACATTCGTGAAATTTTTGTATTTTACTTCTCACAGTTAGCAAACTTTTGAAGCACACTAAGAACTGCCACTCCTCTTAAATAAAGATAAATTTAAAAACATAACATAAATGCTATCATCTTCCTAACTTGATTACCTCAATATCAACTTAAGAGTGACACTTCCAAAGTCAAATGATAATTGAGATAAGTTCATCCTCAAAGCTTGTCCAGAGAGGACTCTTGCCTTGGAAATCCTAGTGAGGATACTCAATCACCTCTCCATTCTTGATAGATAATTATTATTTTTAAATGAACAGAAGATCCTCCTCTCCTCATTGCAGCAGAGCTATTTCACACTTCTTTAAACTAGTCCAAATTCAGGTTATACTCTTTCATATATGAATAAATCAGCTTAGTGTTTGAGATCTGTTTTGTGTTATATATAACTCTTTTTTAGACTAGATTTATAAAATTTCAGTCCATTCTATTCTTCCTATATTTGGAGTGTTTTATATTTCAGTCTTATTTATTATAGCTTCTTTAAAAATACGGAACTCAATAAAGTTGGAAAAGATATGCTACGAAGCAAATTTGTATAACTCGACATAATCTGAGTAATGCTGAGTATTTCATTAAATATACCAGATAAGATTGTATAATTGACATTGCAATCACACTTTATAAAATAAAGGGTATTTTTAAGGAAAAGCAAAGTTCTTTGCAAGATCTATGACTGAGATGAATTAAGTGTCTTTTCACCCATCAATCTTCCAAAGGACGTACTGTGGGAAAAAACATGGTACACAAATATCTTAGCAAAGAGAGTGGATTTTTATAGAAATACTTTAAAACTAAGATGGAGGATATAGATTATGAAAGTAGCCCACAGAATAAATCAGAAATGCCAAGTTAAACATTTTGGTCTTTATCAAATACATGCTAATTAAATGAGCTGGAAATCCATATTGGGAGTCCCTCAGGCTATTTATGAATTACTGATGGTGTTCCTTTAGAGATGATATTTTCAATATTACACATCCAAAGTCCTAAATTGTAAAAGGCATCTGGCCTGATTCACTTGGAGAACTCTATTTTAATTCAAAGGGTATATAATTAGAATACTAGTATTCTAGCACTTCAAGATATTTTTAAAGTTGTTTGAAAACTGCAATATTATCACAGAAGCTTCCTCACTGGCACAGAAAATAAAGAAGTTGCTCAGTTTCTTCAGGATGCCCTTGAATCTACCTTTTCATTGCTCCCTTCTCTTCATTTGCAGGCTGTCCGTACCTCTTGACGTTATCATTGCAATCAGGGCCCTGTGTCCATCTGCTGCCAATTGGTCTTCCTAAAGCATCATCACAATGGTGCACACCTCTGCTCAAAGGCCTGCAGGGCATCCTGTTTCACTGCAATGCATTCAAATGCCACAACCTCTCCTTAATCCATACTGCCTATCATTTCCCACACTCTGCTTCACTGGCAATACTGTCCAGCTCCCTCTACAGCCTCGACGGCTACTTCCTCAGTCAGAGCCACCTTTTTTCCACCTGTTTCTATCCTTGACCCTCTCAAGTAGGGGTAAGAGAACTTACTCCGTAAAGGATCAGCTAGTAAATACTGCACACTTTGCAGGCCAAAGAGTCCTGCTGCAACAACTGAACTCTGCCATTAGAACACAAGAGCAGCCATAGGCAATATTTAAATGAATGAGCAGGGGCTGTGTTCCACTAAAAGTTTATATTTGGGACATTAAATTTCAATTTTGTCTATCGTTCAAGAGTCATGAAATAGTATTCTTCTCTTGATGTTTTTTCAATCATTTAATAATGTAGAGGCAATTCTTAGTTAATGGACCAGGCAAAAACGGGCAACGGCTAGATATCATCCCTGGACTATAGTTTTCTGACCTCTGCTGTACAATTTAATTGTAACTCCCTTGCTCCAAATCCTGCAGTGGCTCCCCATTTCACTCAGAATGCCCACTCGGGTCCAGTAAGGTCTCGGATAATCTGGTTCCCCTTGGCCTCTCTTCCTTCATCTCCAATTGCTCTCTTTGGTTTTCCTCTGCTCCTGCTAACTGACCTGCTTTCTGTTTCTTGAACAAACCAAACACAAGCCTGCCTTGGGACCATGTACTGGTCTCTCTGCTTGAAATCTGTTCACCCATTTATTTTCCTGGCTCTGTCACTTGCTTGAGGATGTTGATCAAACTCTCTCAGAGTTTATCCTGACTACTCTATTTAAATTGTAACTATCCTGTTATGGACTGAATTGTGTCCCTTCCTAAATCCACATATGGAGGTTAGGAGGTTAGATAAAGTCTTGAAAGAGGTGATTCAATTAAAATGTAGACTTTAGGGTAAGCCCTAATCCAATTTGACTAGTATTCTTTTCAGAAGAAGATACGGGTACCCACAGGGAGTCACTGGGTGAGCGTGTACACAGCAAAGGCCACGTGAAGACACAATGAAAAGACGGCCACCTACAAGCCAAGGAAAGAGGCCTCAGAAGAAATCAAACCTGCCAACACCTGGATTTTGGACTTTAAGCTTCCCGAACTAAGAGAAAAAAAATTTATGTTGTTTAAGCCACCCAGTCTGTGATATTTTGTTATGGCAATACTAGCAAACTAATACACACCCTAACTTCTACGGCTTTCTCAAACCCGTGTACCCTGTTATACTTTTTTTTTTTTTTTTTTTTTTTGTCGTTTTTTCGTGACCGGCACTCAGCCAGTGAGTGCACCGGCCAGTCCTATATAGGATCCGAACCCGCGGCGGGAGCGTCGCCGTGCTCCCAGCGCAGCACTCTACCAAGTGCGCCACGGGCTCAGCCCCCCTGTTATACTTTTACACAGAGTACTTATCACCCACTGACATATAATTTACTCCACTTAGTATTTTCATTATCTGTGTCCCTACTATAAAAGAGAAATGATCTTTTGTTTATGGACATACTCCAGGTTCCCAGAATAGTGTCTAGCAAAGGGTAGGCACTTAATAAATATCTGCTGGATAAATGAAAGCTAGCAATGCATTTATATTGTATTTCTCCTGCTTCTGTTTCTTTGCTTTTCTCGGGAGCTCCAATTGCCAACTCAGCCTCCCCAAAGCCATGGCCGGTAAAACCCAGCTCAAACATTGCCACCACTAAAAATGTCTCTCTTGCCACCAACACTAAGAGGTCTCCCTCTCTGCATTCTATTAATACATTATCTGTACATTTCTCATGGCCCTTAACACATATTCAAGTCTATATTAAGGTTTTATACTTATTTTAACTTCTCTACTAAATGTCAAGTTCTTTTATGGGATAGCCTTTGCCTCATGAATCTTAAATTCCTCATTGTACCTTCTGAGTGTGCCACACATAGTAGGGATATGATAAACATTTGCTGAACTTATGAAGATAATTATAATAAAAACAGCTGTTCTTGAACAATTGCATGCGTCAAGCCCTATCTTAAGTCTTCATGTCATTTGCACGATTATCAAAAACCTTGTGAGGGTGGAACTATCATTATTTCCATTTTATTGATGAAGTCACTGAGCCTAAGAAAAGTAACGTAACCTGCCTAAGGTCATACAGCTAATAATTGGCTAAGCCAGATTTCAAACACAGGTCTATCAATCTACAGAGTTCAGAACCTATAGTATACTTTCTCGCCAGTAAAAAGAAAAAAAAATGCTTACTTTGAAATAAAAGTATCATTATCATATTAAATGGAACAAAACAATGTATCATGCACTTAAATTTTTATCTATTTTATAAGCTTGAGTGGATGACTTCACATTTCCAATGACTGCTTTTCCTTTTCTGAGCTCTGAGAGTGTAGTCTTGGTGCATTCTTCAAATTTATATACTTACTCTGAAATTTTCAAAATTCATAACAAAATCTTTCTCCAGATACTATTTTATTAGTAAGACTTGAAGTTTTAAAACATAAAATAATAAAATGTATTTTAAAATTTTGGCTTTCCTAGAGATAGAATTTTAAAATCTATGCACACCTCCCATCTACTTATAATATTTCATTAAAAGAATTTAAGGAATCAGCAGGTTGTTAATATTGACTTCTGAAGTAACTATTAATTTCTACTTTTTTTTTTTTTTTAGTTCTATTTTACTTTATATCTTAGGGAAAAACCAGGATGAATATAGCTATTAACCTTGTCCTTTGGTGAAGAAAAAAAAAAAAAAACTTAATTACTAATTAAAAAAAAATTTAAGGACTTTAGACTCAAAAACTTTTAGCAAAAATATCCATATTGCACATATTGGAGCAACATATAAGTTACCTGGCATTATTTTTGATAGGAAAGTATTAAAGCATAATTAAGTAAAACCTTTTAAGTATATGAATTTTAAATTTCACTATTTTTGAAGGAGGCATTTGAGTCAGATATTCTACCTAATTTTGAACATTTTTAAGCTGATACAAAGTTAACACACATTGATCTTTTCTGAGGACTTCAAACAATTGGATAATGTTAGTTACACTACTTTGCATTGTATTTATCTGTATCTGAAACAGGGCAGAGAACTATTTTGATGACTACTGATTCCAGCTACTGCCTTTAAAAATGCTGGCTTAAAACAATACTTGGTGGCAGCTTGAATTGAGATCGCTTAATTTTTCCGATGAGGCAACTGACATGATGGGAAGAATATAAACTTGCCCAAGGTCACCTGCTGAGATGTAATTGTGCTAAGATTTAAGTTCAGGACTCTTAGCTACCAACTACAGGTATTTCTTCCAGACCAAGCAACCATCTGAAGCACGTATCACAACATAAGGTTGTGAGAACAATGTGCTTCTGGAATGGTAGAGTATTGACAAATTACTGTTATGACCTTGGTAAAAATCACTTGAGTAACTCAGCCTCATTCGTCTCTTCTGAAAATAAAGTCAGACCAAATGATTTTTAAGCTCCATTGAGATTTGACCTGTCTATGATCCAGTATTATATTCCAACACAAACAACTATTTATATAAGTAACATGATATGCAAAATGCTGTCTTTATTGTTGTCATTGTGTTGAACACTTACACTACTTTGAGTCTGAACAAGCTTTTTAACCTTCAGAGTTCAGGGACTGTGCTTTTCCTTGGAAATAGGCTATGAGGCCATCATTGGAAGGTACATTTGCATGTATTTGGGTACATGCCCAGAAGCTGGCCGTATAGTTTCCCTTGGGAAACTTTACTAGACACAGCATAAAACTAATCTTTAAGGTTCTAAAAGCTTTTATAGAACTGCCTTCATAGCTCTTTGAAGCCTTTTAATGTTAGTTTGGATCAGAGAATGATAAGATGGTCAGGAAACTATTTTACGTAGTTCCCATAATCAAATAGGCTCTGGATATCTAAACATATTATAGAAAAGGAACATGACTGATCTGGCAGGCTTTATGCTTCTTATCCTAACCTGATGACCTTGCAAAACAGAAATCTTCCCATCGTTGGAGGTGGTAATACTGAGCCAATGGAATTTGCAACTTTCTCAAAGAGAAGAAAACTGTAGGTAGAAAACAGATCAAATCAAAGTCTGGTAATATTTTTTTTTGATAAATTTCTAAAATTACAGTATATCCAAGGTGGTATCTTTTTCTCTCCAGCAATTTTACCATAGTAGAAGATTGAAAGAACCTATAAATTTCTGATCTTCATTTATTAGTTTCTATTATATAGATAGAGATATAAATATCTACTTTATTATTTTACAAGCATTAAAATTCAATAAATATAAACATATGTTCATTGTATAAAAAGGAGAAAATACAAATACATAAGCATTTATACATAAATCACCCATGAGATACATGACTTTTGAAACAAATGAGGAAGTATACAGCACCTACCCCACTTAAAAATGTGTAGATACACCTCCTCTGTGTAGAATAAGAGATAATTCAGACTTCCCAGGTTCTGGATTATCTATAACAATTTCTATAACAGTAAGAGGTACTAGGCCGAGATAAGAAAACAGCAGAACCACAGCAGAGATTAGAATGAGTAACTGAAGTGGCCAAGATGAGAAGAATTGATATAAGCAAACAGTCACAATCCTACCAACCTTGTGGAAAATACGCAGAGAAACAGGCAGGAGAAGGTGTAGCTTCATCCCCTAAAAAGCACTGGTGTTCAATTTAGTCATATATCCAATGACTATAGAACATTTACTATCTGCTAGGCATGGTCTAGGCCCTGGATTACAATAACGAGCAAAACAAACATGACCCTTAAAAAAGAATTTACATTCCACTTTTATAGATACTTCTGAATAATTTATTTTTAATAATGGTAATCTCTCTGAAGAATGCCACCATATAGCCCAGTCTGGGTTTATGTCTGCTTTCCTGCTGTGATTATTAACATTGACTTTTACTCTCAAAAGTGTCCCAGTTTTGGTTATCCTATCTGTAAAAGAAATTTCAAAAAAGTGGTATTAAAGAAAGTTATTATGAGAGGGGCTTTTTTGAGTTGCATGGTCAGAATATGGCTCACTAGATGATACTTGAATTGAGAATTAAAGCCATCCCACAGCTCTTCAGGGTGTGTTTGAGTTTGAGAAAGGAGAACTACATGGTGAAACAAAGAATGTAAATTGGATTCTGACAAATTTATTTTTGTGCCTTAGCCGCAGTGTATCCTAGATATGCCACCTTGATCTAGGTTCCCTGTAAGATACTCAGTGGTATAGCTTAAGTCCTATAATGTGATTCAGAAAGGTACACACGAAATTACATGGATAAAGAAACTGATATTTATTTATGATATTCTCCCATAACACCATAAAAAATTAATGTATTTTTCAGAGCAACTACCATGTAGTAAGCACTGTGTTAGCATGGAGCTGGAGAATTAAGTATTATTTCTGTCTTTTAGAAGATTCTAATCTTCTTGAGATATGACTTGAACACCTGAATCTGTTCAATAATACAGAGTTGATGAGTAATTAAGCTTAGAACAATATGGGATAGATAACTTGAAGTACAAGAGCTCTAAAAGAAATTAAATCAACGCACATCACAGAGTGAAGCAGGGATCCAAGGGGGAAGAAAAATGGGATCTGAATAGGTGTTTAACTGATGAAATGTGACAATGACTGCCTAACCTCTCAAAAAGCCACAGAAGTATTGCTCCAGGCAGAAAATAGGACCCCCCTCTGGTGGCGTGGCCAATAGTTTCTGCAGCAATCTGGTTTGTGGGCAATCTAGATTTTTAGCAAAACTTCTTTTTCTTACAAATAATCCCACTGATCTTTTCTCTCCCCAGGCACTTTCTCGCCTTCCTTGTTTGACTCCTCTCTCACCAACCTCTCTCTCTCTAATTTCTTCAGAGGAGCATATTTAGGGACTCATTGTCTCTCCTAAGTGTCTCATTGAACTTGCTTCTCCTTGGCTAAAACCACAAAAGGTAACTCCAGTTTGCTTTTTGAAATCAGCACGTGTTGGTTGGTTGAGTTAACTGTCCTGTACTTACTCACTGTATGAGCAGGTTAATGTGGGGCAATTGGGAATCATGAAGAAATAGCTGACAAAACCACAAGACTCAGCTCTTAGCAAGCATTTAATAGATGTTGGTTGAATGAATAAGTTGCAATTATAGTTTATTGAAAACTCATAAAACGAAAGGCAAATGAGTTTAAAAGTTGCAGTCATTTATATAGGTTGCTTTCTATTTATTCCTAATTACCAAGAAGCAGAATAATGATTGGGTATCCAGTTATCTTTGGTGAAAATTCAATTTGAATACAACACGTAGAATATCCTGTAGATACCAGAGCAGTAATAGTGACAAAAGTTACCATTTGTTGCATGCTTGCCAGTAATAGAAATATTTGTAAGAATATACCCATTTTGCAGGTGACACAATCCAGCTTAGAGCAACTGGGTAATTTCACAACTGTGGGGTTAGGTATAAAGCTGGAATTTCAGCACAAGTCTGCCAACTCTCCCTTTATGCATGCTGTTGCCCTCCAAAAGCACAACTGGGGGCTGAGCAGAGACAGCAGCTCTCCTGGGACACATTCTTAGAATATGACTTCTCTTTTTCACTTTAATGAGATATATTTATATTATGGTCATTAAGACTATGATAAAAAGTCGTTAGAAGAAAGCAAAACAGAGCCACATAGTGAGCCAGACATGAGATATATAAAGGGTGTCAAATGATGGAATGCTGTTAAAAGCTTCCTCTCCTAACCTAAACTTGGCACAGTCCCCCTGTCCCCACCCTGGCCACCAATTCAGCGCTGCTGTCTGACTCATTCTCTCTGCAGTTGGAAAATAATGATTAGTTGGCCATCCTTAGCTATTATTATATGTTGATCTGCTGCAGAGTCCTACCCATCCTCCTTTAAAAACGAAAAGTGAACATTAGCCCCAAATAAAGAACATCTTGAGACATCCTGATGTTACTGTGGTACCTCTGTGAGGCAGAATACACGGATAATGTTAGGCATAGAGCCGTACTTTGCAGCTTTGCAGGTGCTTGAGAAAAAGTTGTTGGTTTGTGAACTGTTTGGCAAATACTGCAAAAAAAAAAACAAAAAAAACTAGATCAATGCCAGTTTCTGTCATAGCCAATTGGACTTGGTTTTCTTCTACAATTAATGGTAGCTCCTCAGATCTTAGCCTCTCAACCCACAAATGTATCCCAGTGCTAGAAAAATGATCTTAGACAGAAAATATACTTTATAAAGAAAATCCATCAACATGCCCAGCAAACAAAACTATAACCATATCTTACTGGGTTGTAATACCAATTGTTATAATAACAATCATCACATTATTTTCATGTTTCATTGAATCTGGCTGATTACAACAACATCCTCTCCGAAAACAGAGCCAGTTGCTTGTAGGTATTGGTTTTACTTCTAAAATTTAAGAAACATACAGAGGAATTTGGGAAAGAAGCTTCGCAATAAAAGATAAACAGTGTGAGTAGAAGGTACCACGTGGGAGCACGATAGAACCTTATGAGTCACTCAGGAATATGACTGGCTGCTTCGTGCCACTTTCAATATCTTTTGAGGGGAAGCAACATGACCACTGTTCGTAATTTTAAACAAAGAAAACCCATTCAATGGTAATATCAGTGGTTAGTGAATATAAAAATCAATACCACCATCAACATATTTCTCCTGCCTAGAGTACCTTTTCCGCTGGCCTCTAGGATGGGGTCAGCCAATGGGAGCAATAGTAGAAAATCTGAAGGTAGGAGGAAAAAGAGATGAGAATTTTATCTCCCTGAGCTCCCTGTGACTTGGCTTTGTCCCTGTACTGAAGGCCACCTCTCTTGTCTAGTAGCCCTCTACACAGTTTTCCTCTCCAGGCTCCAAAAATTGTTCCTGTCCCCTGCCACTTCAGTAGTCTACTGTTACCAGCTTCATAGTACTCATGACCTCTTGTTGATTCCATCACACCCTGCCCATGTGCAGAGTCCCGTTATTATTTTTTTTTCCTGAGTGCAAGATCTGTTTCCTGTCAAAAACATAATTCATACATATCACAATCAATGTATAATATCCTCAATACTCTTTGTCCTGTACTGTGAATACTTCTTCAAGTACTTAAGTGAGGCACTGACGTGTAATTGCTGAAGCTCTAAGGGGCCAATGCGGATCTTTCCATGAATATTAGCTCTTCTCTTTAGAACACAAGCAACATATTAAGTTAGTCAATCAGTCAACAAATGAGTTTTAAGAACATACCATACTAAAGATTATGAGATTAGACTACTTACCACTGTACTTTGAAATTCTCACAATGACACAGTCCTCTTCTCTTTGGAAAAGGAGATTCTTTAAGCCCTACAGGCTTACCTAATTTACTAATTAAGTGGAAAAGAATATAAATACAATGCGATAAAACTTTAGCATGCAGATTTCCTTCTGAAATTAAAGGGGCAACCAGTAACCTGCACGTATACATGTTTCGTCCATTGAAATCAGGGATCCTCTAATCAGATTTGGCAGAAATAGCAGAATGTGGGTGTATTAAGAAAGATCCCAAATCCCCCTAAATATCCATTTACTCCTGATTAAAAAGTTAAACAAGACAAAATAATTCTTCTCATAAGTTTAAAATGTAAATTTTGCTGGGGAAAGTAACTGAATGCCATCTAGTCATTGGCAGTCAAATATAAACATGATCTTTCTGTGCTTTCTTCTTAACTTGAGAGTGGGTTTCAATAGAAGAAAAAGCACAGGAAAACAGTATAACATGTTGACATTTTATGTGCATTTAAATAATGCAAATTTTACCTAATATTATAAGAAACAGAGTCTTATTTTACCAGCAAAATTTGAAAGAATGAATTAAAAGAAATAAAAAAGAATAAGAATAGGCTAAGTAAATATAAACTATGTATTCAACTGCCACATGTCAGGGCCACATGAACTGGGAAATAGAAATTTCTGTCATTTTTTGCCAGGATTAAACTTGAATTTTGTTAATGTTTTATTACATGAGGTCTTCAGGAAAACATTCTATGTGTGACATGTGTCTGCCCTGTGTGCAGAGTGGCTGGGCTTGACAGGAGAGGATGTCAAGGCAGGGGCAGGAGGGGAGGAATTGGAAATATGATCCTGTGATCTATAATCACAAAGGAAAGAAAAAGAAAAGGCATATGCCAAGAATCAGGCTTTGTTAATTCTCTGATTTTGTTTATTTCCTCTTCACCCTTTTAAAATGCAATATAAAAGTATTTAAATCTTTACATGACTAGCCTTGTGATGGCTTGACCCACAGTAATTTCAATGATGTCAAGTTATGACTGAAAACCACTCAGTGGAATCATATAAAACAAATGTGCTCTCTCTTTCCCTTTTTCTCACTCTCTTTTTAATCTAAAGTTCTCTACTTGATGGAATGATGAAATCTTACCACATGCTTTTAACAGTAGAATTTCACTAAACTTGAAATACTTTAACTCACTAGTTAAATATCAATTCAACGCTTAACGTAATTTTTTGGCTTAAATTGCTTTTGCTTCCCTTAGGTAGAACGTTGAACTTTGCCACACATATAGCTTACAGTTTTGAAGCCTGAAACAGAGCTCCAGGCAAGATCCACCTCAGGTGTACGGTTGGGGAATTCTTGCTAATAGGAAAATATGTTCAGGTCTTGATTTTTTGAGAAAGCAACGTCCAGAATATTGAAAAAATGTCAAAACAACCTTCAAATAAGTACCATAAAACTTTCCAATACTAAACGTCACACATAAAGAAGAAACGTCAAAAGTTAATATCTGCAGTATCATGAACCCTTTCTTAATGGGTCACCATTCATGTCATAGGATGTTGAAAGGGTTCCTATGATACTCAAACTGCCCTTGATAGAAGTATCGTACACCAGAACAATCCTCAAAATCCACGTCCATTTATTTAGATGTACAAGAATATAATGGGTAGCATGAGCTCCATCTCAACTGAATATAATATTACGTGTTAATACAATATAATAAAATCAAGAGGCAGGTTTCAAAATGAGAAGGAATTAGGATAATTGCTATAATAAACATCACTGCACTGAATTGGAAAGCATTAACCTGCAATATTTGCATATAGATTTCTGTGATTTATTATACATAACAAAAACTCTTTCAAAATGCTTCTATTTTTATGATAAGTAAAGCCAATGCATGTGTTTATAAAATCCACTCTTAAAGAAATGATTTGCCATAATAAAAATATGTAAAAAGTTTATGACAAAATATATGTATCTTATTTTCATCGGGCAAATCTTTACCATTGAATTCTCACTTTCCAACGTAAAGATTATTTTAGAAAAATCACTAATTAAATAATTTATTCATAAGCAATCCTAGGCACTGCCAAAACTTACATAAAAAGCTCCCCAAAAAGGAAATTGCTCTTCTCTAACTTGTGATAATACTGATAAGACACATGAAAGGAAAATTTTTGTTCATAAAAATTTCTTTGCACTTCAAATTTTCTGTTTGTATAAAGGCATGGGTCATTTTGGTATCAAATGAGAAGCAACTGCCAAAAATACAAATTATGTATTACAGAATTAACCCATTTTAAATGTAAAACAAAATTGTTTCTGCAGATAACACCACTGATTGAAAAACCAATGATAAAGGGCTTGTTGGTAAAAAGAAAAAAAAAATCATTCAAGGCATATTTGTATTGTTTCAAATTTTTGATAAATACAAAGACATATGCTGATTTTTCAGTATACAATTAGTGACTGCTTGCATATCCAACCTTAAAGCAAATTTTTTAAACTAATTCAACTCTGCTTCCTACTTATTCATTAATTACTAAGGGACTTGAAAGTGTTCTAATGAATTTTACATTAGATTCTAGAATATGAACAGTGCATATTATCACAGTATCTAGTAAATGCATGAATTGGCTTTTCTGAGTAGGATTTTGAGAAGTGGTAAAGAGTCTGTCTGGATTTCACATTTAGTATTAGAGACTGAGACAAAGAATTATTATAAGAAACAAGTTAATGTAATCACACTTTTCAGATCACAAATCTATCCTACACTTTATGATAATCTGATGGTGCTAGTTCTCAAAAGTTCAAAGACAATACGCTTATATTTTTTCTCTTCTCACTCAAAAAGAAAAAAACGATCCCACCAATATTGATTTGCAAATATGCTTTGAATAAAGCTTAAAATGTTGCTACTATACTAGCTTCCCATAAATTTCATACTATAAAGTGCCAGCCAGTGGTTAGACAACCACTATATTCTGGATTTAACACTTATGGTTTACAACTTCACAACCATTTATCATCTTCATAGGATTCTTTGAAATTAAAAGTTTCAGAAAACTATTCTATGAATGGAGTGAGTGAAAAGGGCAGAACACTGCATCTAAATCCAGTCAGAAATGGGTAGAACCTTAAAACTGCCTTATCAAAAAGGAAAATACAGACAACCACAGAAACCTCATGGTTTCTTTTATAAAATATTTCTCTGATTTCATAGCAAGGTAAAAGATCACATACTGAGCATTGTTACATGAGAGATAGTATCATAAATTTCACACCATCCCGTCCTGAATGTTTAAAGCGAATGAACAGGTAATGTCAAAGTCATGTTGATGGGATTAAGTAATTGTAACATAAAGATAAAGTCTGGATGCGAAACACGACAGAGCTCCACGTTAGCAAAAGTCAGGTATAGACCCTCAATAATAATAATTGCTTAAAGATTAGCATCTGGATATAAACAAGATATCAACATCAGGACACTAACAATCCTCTTAGTATCTAGTAATATTTAATAATGCTATCTGAAATCACTTGATTGGTATTCTCTTAAAATTGTTTTCCCTTATCACATTGTCCATATAACTGCCTATGCAGTTTTAATAACCATAAAGACTTTAGCTCCCTAAATGTTCAAATTTAACTCTCAAACTCACATCATAGCATATACGTTTCTTTACTAACTCTTCTTTCTCATTATTTAGATTAAGCAAGACATATATAAGTTAGTATCTGAAAAAATAACGCTAGCAATAGTTCTTCATGGTCAGAATCAAAGTGTAATATTGTATTAACCAAGCTTTGTCTCTCAGAAGTTTGATGGTACACTAAAAATATCTATTATCAGTGTCAAGTAATTTGGGTCCCACCTGTCACTAACTTAATGACAGCATTGCCTAGGAATTTCATGGTTTGTAAAACTACTGGTTTAGCCTCATAATTTTGGAACTTCTTAAAAATAATTTCTTGCTATCAACACTTAGATTTAAATAGAGTTTCTATTTCAATCGTGCAAATTTTTAAACATTGAAATCCACTGCAATGAAACAAATATCAAACCTTTCATGGACATTTTACTCTTCAGCTGTTTTCACATTTTGCCCACATTTTGCAAGGAACTCAGAAATCCAAAAGAAATGTTCTTAACACTTTCACTGCTAAGCTCTATGATAAAATACTGGAAATAATCTATGGATTATAATGATCAAAGAGTTCTAGAGAATCTCTAAATACCTGCAGGAAGGACAGCTATGTGCTTTTCCAGTAAACTGCAGCAAGCAGGAGAGGAAAAATCCCCTTGCACGATCATGCATTTTTTAAAAAAATCTTTCTACTCTGCAGACACTGCTTCCTTAAATTCAGGCACATTTAACAACAACCCTGCCATGAAGACATAAGAGACACATCCATGGAATCCAGTTCTACCCCCAAATTAGAGCTGCACTGCACACATTTTTAGAAACGTGAATCTCAGCAAACACTCACAATTGCATTTTATTCAACAACATTAAAAATAATCACAACAAAGAAATTGTGAACCTTTCCTGCTCCGTTTTAACTTCGTTACCATGCTCTACCAGCCTCTATTTAAAAAAAAAAAAAAAAAAGCCATTACCTGTATGAAGAGAACCTGTTAACAGTCTGAGAAGGTACTGGGCAAATTTCAGTATTTCACGTTTACACCGCTTTCTACAGCCACTCATCTTAAGAAACAAGGTATTCCTCTGAGGAGAGCCAGAAGTCTTTGCCAATAAAAAATAAATAAATTTTTTTTTTTTTAAAAAAAACAGTCTCTGAGGGGAAACTTCTGTCTCAGTTTATGTCACAGGCTGCCTTACAACTCCTGTGGAATTGGCTGTTACTGGCTGAATGTGAAATTCCTTTAAAAAGCTAGAGAAGCCGGATACAGACACAACAGTCACAGGGTGGTGAGAAAGCGCTGCTTCTCAGTATGGTCACCAAGTTCTTCTGTGGCCACAGAGAGGCTGTCGATTCACACTTGTAGTAGCCCAGCTATGGTTCAGCTCGGTATCCACTCTCCAGGCACAATTGCAAACTCACAGACCATTCAGAGGAGGCGGGGCCTGCGATGCCAGCTCATCAATGAATCAGCATGTAAGCAGGTGAGAAGACAGATGACAGGTCACTGGGTCTGAAACCCTTTGGATACCAGAAAAGACCCTGCTAATGCAATCAAGCCTGCTGGGGAGGAATCTCAGGATCTGAGGCAAAAATGATTCCCAAATAAAAGAGGGGATTGGAAATAGGAAAGCATGCTGCTCAAGGTCAGACATCACACAATTTCCTGACACAGTGTTAATCAGACTCAGAAAGCCTAATGGGGGAAAGCTCATTTGAGACGCTGACCCTGATCCTAAACAGAGTTGAAAATTTACCACCAAAGGAAAGTGAGGCTGTTTTGGCACAGGTAGATATATTCCACTTCATGGGCTCAGAGGTGGAAAACAAGCCGATACCTAAAATCAGCTATGTTTTCTGAACTGTCCAGGCTCAGGTATTTGGAAATTAGGAAAAATCACTGACTTCTTTAAAACCTGGTAGGATGGAACCCACAGCTCTTAAGCCCTATCCTTTGCCTTCAGGCAACAGAGCTCCAAAACAAATTTGCTGCATTATCCTAAGAGAAAGAGCTGCCTCAGTTTCTTTGTATTTCTTAAAGATAAATTCAACTTGCTAGCTCTCTACCAATTGACTTCTTGAAGTTAATAGTGAGAACAATTGCAAGGTTTTGCAATTTTCACAAAGTAATTTGCTCTTAAGACAGTGTTATACAGGAAGCTGCTATGAAAGCCAGAAAACTAAAGGATTGCCTTCTGTGAAGGTGCAGTTTTTCTGAATTCTTCACTGCATTGGGCAATTTCTAGGATTTGTATACACTGTTAATTTATACTCCTAGGGTTTTTATTAGTTTGTTTGTTTTTGCTTGTTCCCTATAAATATAATCTCTGTGAGATTTGGCACATATGCGATGCACATCCTCCATATTTCAAATACCTAAACAGGTCTTTTTTTTTTTTTTTTTTTTTTCTTCTGACAGTTAACAATTGTAGTTGGAACTAATATTTCCTGACAATACTACACATGAAATGATGTTCTTGTACAAAAAAGAAGAAAGCACTCCTGGAATCATAGAATTAAATACATTTAGTGGTCACTCATTCCCTTCCATAACTCTTTCACATTCCTATCCATCTCAATGATATAACCATTTAAATGGGACAATGAAGCATGCTTTCCAGGAATTTTCAGAATGTTAGTTGAAAGCATTTAAGATAAAAATAGATTCATACACAAAGGTTAGCAACACACATTTTAAAGTTCTTGCTGCCACACATTTGCCATAAGTGATGGCATCACTGGCTAAGTTTGAAACAGGCAGAAGAAATATACTATTGAAGTTCCATAGTTGGTCTAGTTATTTTAAAGCCTCATTTCCTTATTTACAAAATCGGGATAGAATACATACTATATTTGTTTGTAGGAGAGTAAAGTAAGATAGGGTATGGACAACATTAATCACAGCACTTTCATTCATTCAGCAATTATAGATTGAGCATCTGCTATGTTCCAGACATGGTTCCATGTGCTGGTGAAGGCTTTGTTCTTCTGGAGCTCACACCTGAGCATAAAAAACCCAGCAAATTAACAAAGAATAAATAACATATCACATATGAATGAGTGTTATGGAGAAAATTTAAACCAGATTGACAGAATAGAACATGAATAGATCAGTAGTCAAGGAAAACATCTTTAGAAAAAGAAGTTAAGCTGAGATATAAGTTACAAGGAGCCAACCACAAGACGGTTTGGGAAAAGAGCATATCAGAAAGAGGGAACAGCTCGTGCAAAGACCCCAAGCCAGGAATGAGCTTGGCAGCCTCAAGGATCAGAAGGAAAGGTGTAGCTGCTGAAGTATACTAAGCCAGGGAGGACTTCTAGGAGATATTTTCACAGAAAAAGACACAGCATACAGGGCCTTGCAACAAGGGTAAGAAATTTGGATCCTAGTCTGCCTGCTGGAAAGCCATTCTGAGGAATAGGGGACTTGTGTGATCTGCCTTTTATGGAAAGGATGAACTGTTAGACAGCAAGGGTGAAAGAAGGGACACCTGTGAGGAGGTATCACAGTGCTTCAGGTGAGAAATGATGGTGGCACGGCCTGGAGTAGAAATAGAGGTGGTTAGTTTCTTGATGTATTTGGAAACAGAATTAGTACAATTTGGTAAACTGAATAGGGACTTGAGGGAAAGAGAAGAATAAAGAATGACTTGGTCTGGGACTTGAAAAACTGAATGGATAAATTTAATGAGTTGATGAAATAGAATTATGGTGGGATTGCTGGATCAATGGTAATCCCATTTTCAGTTTTTTGAGAAACCTCCATACTGTTTTCCAAAATGGCTGTACTAATTTACGATCCCACCAACAGTACACTGGGATACTCCTTTTTCCCCATTCTCACCAACACTTGTTATCTTTTGCTTTTTGATAATAGCCATTGTAACTAGTGTGAGGTGGTAGTTCATGGTGATTTTAATTCGCATTTCCCTGATGATTAATGATGTTGAGCACTTTTCATAAATCTGATGGCCATCTGTATGTCATCTTTTCAGAAATGTCTTTTCAAGTCCTCATACATTTTTTAATTGGGTTATTGGTTTTCTTGCTATTGAGTTGTTTGAATTTCTTACATATTTTGGATATTAGCCCCTTATCAGATGTGTATAGTTTGCAAATATTTTTGCCCAGTTTTCAGGTTGTCTCTTCGCTTTGTTAATTGTTCTCTTTGCCATGCAGAAACTTTGTAGTTTGGTGAGATCTCATTTGTCTATTTTTGCTTTTGTTGCATATGCTTTTAGGGTCCTATACAAGAAATCGTTGCCCAGACCAACGTCCTGGAGATTTTCCCTTATGTTTTCTCCTAATAATTTTATATTTCTAGGTCTTACAATTATTTCTTTAATCCATTTGGAGTTGACTTTTTGTTTATGGTATGAGATAATGGTCCAACTTCATTCTTCTGCATGTAGATAACCAGTTTTCCAAACACCATTTGTTGAAGAGACTGTCCTTTCTCCATTGTGTGTTCTTGGCATCATTATTGAAACCACTTCTGAGTAAATATCCAAAGGAATTGAAAACAATATGTTGAAGAGATATCTGCAATCCCATGTTCATTTCAGCATGATTCACAATAGCCAAGATATAAAGGTAACTTAAGTGTCCATCAACAAATGAATGGGTAAAAAAAATTTGATATATATACACAATGGAATACTATACAACCTTAAAAAATAAGGACACTCTGTTATTTGTGACAACATGGATAAACCCAAAAAACTTTGTGCTAAGTGAAGGTCAGGCACAGAAAGACAAATACTGCATGATCTCACTGTAAGTGTAATCTAAAAAGTCAAATTCAGGGCTGGCCTCATGGCTCACTCGGGAGAGTGCGGCTCTGGTAGCGCCTGAAGCCACGGGTTCGGATCCTATATAGGGATGGCTGGTGCACTCACTGGCTGAGCATGGTGCGGATGACACCAAGCCAAGGGTTACGATCCCCTTACCAGTCAAAAAATAAATAAATATATATATTTTTTTTTAAATCAAATCATAGAAGCAGAGAGTAGAAAGTAGAATGGTGGTTACCAAAGGCTGGAAGAAGGGATGCAGATGAGAAAAAGAGAGATGTAGGTCAAAGAGTACAAGTTTAGTTAAGCAGGAGAAATATGTTTTATTGATATATTGCACAGCATGATGGCCATAGCAAATAATAATATATTGTATATTTCAAAGTTGCTAAAAGAGTAGATTTTAAACATTCTCACCCTAAAAAAACTAGCAGGTGAGGTGATAGATAATTTATTTAGCTTGATTTAATCTTTCTATAATTTATACATATATCAAAATATCACATTGTACCCCCTAAATATATATATATATATATATATATATATATATATATATATATATATATATATATAATTATTTCTCCTCAATTAAAATTTTAAAAATAAAAAATACTATGGGTAGTTTGCCTAGGTTAAGAAAATCAAAAGCTCTACTTTGGACATATTATAATAGAGATACCTATAATGTATTCAAAACTTAAGAGGGATATTTTAATTAATTTATTCATTTAAAATATTTCTTAAAATGGAAGCGATCTCTATAAAACCTGCAGATGTCAAAAGGATAATAGCAGACGTATTAATCAGCTAAGGCTGCTACAACAAAAATACCATTGACTGAGTGGCTTAAACAACAGATATTTATTTCTTACAGTTCTGAGACTGGGAAGTCCAAGATCAAAATGCCAGCATACTCAGATCTTAGTGAGGGCCCTCCTCCTGGCTTATAGAATGCTGCCTTCTTGTTGTGTCCTCACATGGAGGAGAGAGCAAGCAAGTATGGTCTCTTCCTATAAGGGCACTAATCCCCTCATGAGGACCCTACCCTCACAAACTAATTATCTCAAAAAGCTCTACCTCCAAATATGATCACATTGGGGTTTAGGACTTCACATATGAATTTGGGGGATGGGAGGACACAAATATTTAATCCATAACATGGCAATACTACAAACCACGCTACAACATATTTGACGACTTAGATGAAATGGACTGATTCTTAAAATATATACAAACTAAAATAATGCACCAAATAGGAAATAGACAATTGAAATAGCTTTATAACTGTTAGGTAAATTTAATTTACAATTTAAAAAGTCCCCACAAAAGAAATCTTTGGGCCACATGATTTTACTGGAGAATTCTACCAAATGTGTAAAGTAGAATTAACACCAATCCTTCATAATGTCTTCCAGAAGACAGAAAGGAGTAATACTTTCTAACTCATTTATGAATCTAGTCGTAGCCTGAAAGGGATGCAAGCCTGGTTCAATATTCAAAAATTAATTAAAGTAATCCCATATTGTGAGGCTAAAGAAAAAGAAAACACGATCATATCAAATGATGAAAAAAACTTTTTTGACAGAATTCGTCAGTAACCATTCATAATTTTAATAAATCTCAGAGAAATAGGAATAGAGGAAAACTTCTTCAACTTGATTAAGAAATCTACAAAAAACTACTAGTAACCTTATATTTAATGATGAAAGACTGAATGTTTTCATCCTAAGACAAGTGCTTCAACCATTGTATTCAACATAGCGCTGAAAAAATTAGCTAGTACAACAAGGTGAGACAAGGAAATTAAACACACATAGATTGTAAGGAAAAAAAAATAAAACCATTGTGTTTGCTGCTAATATGATTCTCTATGTAGAAAATTCCAACAAATCTATTAAAAAAACTTCTAGAATTAATTAGTCAGTTCATAAATTTCACAGGATACTATCTAAATAATTGATTGTACTACTTGAAAATCTGTTATGCCTAGCAATGAACATGTGGACACTGAAATTTAAAACACAATTTATAATCACTCAAAAAAAAATACTTAGGTATAAATCTAACAAAACATATCTAAGACGTGTGCTGAAAATTATAAAAACTCTGATGAAAGAAATACAAAGCTTTAAATAAATGAAGAGACATACTGTCTTCATGTATTAGAAGACTCAACATAATAAAGATATCAATTCTCCCCAAATTGATATACAGGTTTAATAACAATTACATTGAAAATTTCAAGAAGATTTTTTTGTATACAGACAATATTATTCTAAAATTTAAAAGGTACAAAGGAACTAGAGCAGCTAACACCATGTAGAAAAGAAGAATAAGTCATGAAATCAGGTAGAAGGACTTCAAGACTCATATAACTACAATTGTCAGGACTGTGTGGTATTTGTGAAGAGATGGACACATAGTTCAATGGAACAGAATAGAAAACCCCAAAATAGATCCACACAGTTATGCCAACTGATTTTTGACAAAGATACAAAAGCTATTCAATGGAGGAAAAATAGCCTTTCCACAAGTGATACTGTAGCAATTGGACCTCCATACATAAAAAACTAAATCTTGACCAAGTCTTACACCTGATGTAATTATTAGTTTGAAATGAGTCACAGAGTTAAATGGAAAATACAAAACTATAAAAGTTTTAGGGAAAAAAAAAATAGAAAAAATCTTCAGGATCTAGGGCTAGGCAAAGAATTCTTAAAATTGACACCAAAACATTCCCCATAAGAGGAGAAATCAATAAATTGTATGTCACATCAATACTTTCATTCATCAAAGACCCTGTAAAAAGATTTTCATCTTTTCAGACAAGCTACAGAGTGGGAAGAAATATTTTCAAATCACATACCTGTCAAAAGACTAGTATCTAGTACATATAAAGAACATTCAAAACTCAACTGTAAAAAAACCAAACACAATCCAATTAACACATGAGCAAAAAACATAAGACATTTCACCAAAAAGGATATACAGATGGCAAATGAGCACATGAAACGTTGTTCAACATTGCTGGTCATTATTGAAATACAAAGTAAAACTACAAGGTACTACTACACATCTATCAAAATGGCTAAAAAAAAAAAAAAAGAACAGAAAAAAACATAGTAGTAAAGGTTGATGAGGATGCAGAGAAACTGAAATCATTCATTCATTGCTGGTGAAAATGTAAATTGGTCCAGCCACTCTGGAAAACAGTCTGGTAGTGTCTTAAAATTCTGAACACTACAGCAATTGTACTCCTGAGCAGTTAACCCAAAGAATTAATTTATTTCCACACGAAAACTACTCTCAAGCTCATAGCATTTTTACTTGGAACAGCCCAAACTTGGAAATAAGTTGGATGCCCTTCAGTGGGTAAAAGGCTAAAGAAACTGTGGAACCTCCCTACCCTAGACTACTACACAGCAATGAGAGGAAATGAACAGTTAGTAGACACAACTTGGAGCAACCTCAAGGAATTATGTTGAGTGAAAAAAACCAATCTCAAAGGTTACATACTACATGACTTCATTCATGTAACATTATCCAAATGACAAAATTTTTTAAATGAAGAACAGGTTAGTAAATACCAAAGATTAAGAAAAGGGTGGGGGCAGTGGGAAGGGGATCTAGCTACACAAGTGCAACACATGGACCTTGCAGTCATGGAAATGTTCTGCATCATTTCTGCATCAATGTCAACATCCTAGTTGTGACATCGTATGAATGTTATAGTTTTATAAGATGCTGCCATTGCAGAAAACTGGGTAAACTGTACGTGGGATGTTTCTGTATCATTTTCTTACAATTGCATGTTAATCTACAATTATCCTGACATAAAAAGCTTAATTAAAAATGGCATAAATAAAAACGTTAAAAATACATTTTGAATACCTACTATGTGTTAACTGTTTTAGGTACTGAATCTACACAAGGGAACCAAACAGGCAAAATCAGTGTCTCATGGAGCTTACATTATAATGGGGGAAAGGAGAAGGGACAATAGAAGGGGGTAAGGAACACCGAATATGCTGAATGGAGGAAGGGGATGGCAGTACAAGTAAAATGGGGCAATTACAAAGTCCTCGTGAGCAGGTGACACTTGAGTAAAGATTTGTAGGAGGTGCAGGAGTGAATCATGTGGATACCTAGAGTATACATATAGGTACTTTCTCTGCATATGGAACTTTCTGCAGCCTCTGGATGGCATCTGGACAGTCCGCCAATATTCCTTAAAATCATTTTGTTTGAAAACCTCAAAATCAGCCCTGTGGTAAAGGCTCATTTTTCACATTAAAGCCAAAACCACCAGTATGTTCAATCTTTTCTCTAGAGAAAGCAATTGCTAATCACCAATTGTGTTGGATGTTTGCAAGGAACCCATTGCCTGTATGTATGTCTTAATAGGGGATTGTGAAGTTAAAATAGTGTTGTTTAATGTTATCCTTAGGAAAACACAAAACATAGTTAGGAAGATAAATATAAAATGTCACAGAGTATTAGAAAATAAAAAAGAAAAATGCCCTTTTAATTATCAGCTAATTTGTATAAAATATAATGACTACCTGCAATAAAATAAATAATCAAGGGTTGCATGTTCAATAGTAACAGAAGCTCTTGATGTTTCAGAGACGCTTGAACAAAGCTACTGTCATGCACAGAGAAATGTGAATGAACTTTACATGAGGGCTCAAGGGTTTTCTAGATGAAACCAGTTAGCACTTTTGGCAAATGATACAGAGGCTACGAAACTTCTTTACAGTAAATTTACAGCTAAATTTAATTTAAAGATAAACTGGCTCATCATGAGATAAGAACAAAAAGTTCAAGAAACTTCTGGTCTTGTTAAGTAAGTTACAAAGGGATGTAAAAGTGTAGGTTCATTTCAAGATGTATTTTTCCTAATTGCATTTTTGGATGAAATGATTTTTTTTATTCTGACCAGCTCTTTCAGAGAAGGCCAAGTCCAAGTAAAGTAAATCTTAAATGCACTTGGGTGACCCTTATTGCTCTTTAGAATGGAAAAATAAATATGACTGATTGATTAAGGGAAGAAGGTTGGCTTCCCTTTTAGAAACAAAGAGCTTAGTGATTCCCAAGAAGACTCTTGTCACAATGGAGTTTTCTCTCAAAGACTGCTCCTCTCAATACATCTTTGTGAATTCTGTGTATCTCAGTGGGAATAGATGTTGTTATGCTTTCCAAATTGTCACAGGTTGCAAAATTAAACATGTGCAGCATAAAAATAGCACACCATGGGGCTGCAAAGAAAAGCAGAGCAGAGCCTTGCGGCAAAGTCACAGGTTTTGAAAGTGGGTCTCGATAAAATATCAGACTAGCTAGTGTCCATCAGAGAGGAATGACCAAATGCCAGGCCTATTATTATTCCAGAAACATCACCATTTACCTACTTCTATGAAAAAAGAGCATGCCAACACACGATTAACGATTAACATTTGCATCAACTTTGGTGAGAGCTTCCTGAGTACAAAGCAAGTCAATATCAAGTCAATATCAAACACACTGGCACTAGAAGTCCCCATTAGTGTACCTAGGTCTAAATCAACCCCAAAACATCTAATGAACATTCTAGATAATGCCTAGATGATGATATTGTTGTGTGTTTTTCTACCATAATTTAATGTCACACAATAGAGACTAAACCATTGATAGACATGAAAATTTCATTTCACCTTGGTATTAAGAAGGTGAGATAAAATGGACAGCTATTTCCATGTAAATATATTCCCAGGAGTATCTATTTAATACAAATTATGAGATTTAAAATACAAAATAAAAAACCTGGAGAGCTGAAGTGAAATTTGTTCTAGAAAATGAAGCTGAGCTATTTTGTTTAGTTTTGTTTTTCAGAGGGAGGGCCACAGTTTGTCATACATGAACATACAGGGGTAAGTAAAAAGTGTATTTACCTACACTATAAAACAGTGTATATTTTGGACAAACAGTCCATTGGATAGTTGCACTAGCCAGGGCTGAAGCTCCACGGGTGAGACTCCACCCACTTAGAGCTCTGTCTAAAGGTCTTGTTATTACTGCCATGGGAGAGCGGAGCAGGTATGTTTAGCTGATGAAGAGCTTTAAGCATCAGAGACTGATGCATGTGCTGTACTTAAAAGATAATAACAAGACATTGGAGAGACCTACCTGGCAGAGATATGGCTGGCATCGTGGGCATGGAAACGGGTTGCCTGGTCAGCATGCAGGACTTTGAAGGAGGGGAGGCTGAGGGGTCAGCAGGAGGATGGGCGCTATGTTCCCAGTCACAGATTTACACCCAGATTATAAAAAAAGAGGATCAGACTTGTCCCAGAGTCATTCCACAAAATTAGGCTGAAAGCAATATCCTAAAGAAATACAGTATACTTCAGTTTTTTCTTTTTTCTTTTTGGTGACTGGCTGGTACTGGAATCTGAATCCTTGACTTTGGTGTTATAACACAACACGTTAACCGACTGAGCTAACCCGCCAGTCCCAGTTTATTTTCTTCATGAGAGATTTTCTTTTCCACTTTCTGATAGGCCATATAAAGAACTGGAGTTCTAATTTAACACTGGAATTAAATATCAAATTATTTACCTTTAGTCAGATGCATTTTACCCAGCTATTAAGCAACGATGCATTCCCCTGCCTGAGAAAACACGTGTGGTTACTGGGAATATTAAAACAATATTCTACAATTTTCTACAATTACGTAACAATTAAAGTGCTCATATATCCTTGTAAATATTTTTTTCTTTATTGAGATCCCTGTAGTTTATCCACCCAATTTTAGTCACATTCCTACCCAGTTTTTCTCAAACTATGACATTTGGCCTATTTGCATCAGAACCACCTGTTTAGAATGCCTGTTTAAAATGTAGAATTCTTTGATCCCACCTTCAATATACAGACACAGAATTCCTGAGTACAGGGATGAAAGTCTTAGAAATGTAGTTTATCCCGAGTTCCCCCCAAAACAGAATTTGGATAATCAAAGTGACCTAAGCCAATAATTATCTTGGAATGAAAAGGTAAGAAAAATCAAATTGCAAACTGAAGATGATAAAATTATGGCTCTATAAACATCCCAATAACTCACCAGATATTTCTGCCTAAAGCCACCTACAGTCACTGAGAGGCTGGGATGTGGTCTTGGTAATGCATTCCCAGCCTTCCATCTCTAAACAAATCACAAGTGAGTCAAGGAAGCCTCACTGTCAGTTGTATCAAAGGCAATCAATAGGCAGCTTTAAAACAATCAGGGTGCTCACTTGGCTTTAACAGAAGTCATCAACTGCAAGCAATCCTGTGGTGTCCGTTTGAATCTAATGGACTCACACAGGATGACGCTGCCTTTTCACAATATTTTATTAGAATCACAGGTGTATTTAAAAACAATTAAACCACATGCATGATTTAAATTTTAGGACCCAGTACACCATTCTCTTCCATTCCTCTATTAATATTTTTGGAGATTAGTCCTTTTTTTCTCAATTCTGTTATATACACTATTTGACTAATGTAAATGTAAGTTGAAATCCAACCAAAACTATTTTCGTTTGTTTGCTCTTTAAGGCAGAGGCACAGAACTTTCTGCCTCATTCTCTTGTGAGGTGAGGCCTCAGGAAAGACAATTTTGAGCCTGAGGTAACTAAGTGAAGGGCAGTAGCTTAATAAAAAAGATTTTTAAAAAGCAATAAATTTATTGACCTTTTCCCAACCCTCACCCAACATGTATAGATGATGAATTGATTCAGTAAATTTTTATTAAGTTTCTATTTACCAGGCAGTGGTTGGGAACTAAGTTTCAGATGATGTTATGATACAAACTGCACATTTAGAAATGCCAATTTAGCATCCAGAAGAAAGGTCAATGTTGAAGGTCACGTGTCCATGTCGAAATCATCCACACAGAAGTGCAGTTAAAGCTGACTGTGGATGGAATCCCTGAAGGAGACAGAAGTGCCCTACAAGGCTATCGTCATATCGTCTCCATTATAAATGGCATCGCCCTATTTTTTATTTGAGATCAAGCTGCCTTACACTATTTATTTGTCATAAAACACATACCTGTTTCTTAAAAAGAGTAGATGTACATGAAAAACAAATTAAAAAGGAGATTTTATATTTTAATAGCAAATAAACAAAAAAATCCCCAAAGAACCACTCTAAAGATTATGAGAAATATGAGGGATGTATTAAAACTGAAGTATCCTAGATTTTTGTTCAATAGAAAGGACTTTGTTGCTTAAATAAATAGCTAGAAATATTAGATGTGGTGGCATTAGATAATCACAGAAACATATTTATGTGGTGATATCATGTCTAGCACCAAGTTATAATTCTCTTTAATGTGAACAACCCCTTGCGTGCTAAGGTTTCCACTGATGCTTTTATAACTATGCTAATGGCCATAGGCCAAATGCCAAAAAAGCAGCACATCTCCTACTTTAGCAGGTAATAATTATCTACATCATATTATGATAACTGCCAGGGCTGCCAGCACATGCAACTTGCAGATTAAATTGGGGAGGATAGCACACACTGGCATGCCATTATGGAAAACAAAGCAATAGAGCAGCAACAAAACATAACTTGCCCCTCTCTCCAAACCATATATTCTTGTTTTGACTTACATAAAGCAAAATATTAGATTATGCAGAAAGTAAAGACCTCTTTTGGACTTCATCTGACAATGCTAAATTCAATTTTGACTAGGTGAAGAAAAAGAAGGGCTCCGAGTCCTCTGTGCCTCTTGGATGTCCTTGATGCGCCCTAAGAATTCATCTCTAAACAGCAGTCTGAGCATGATCGCATTGCACACACTCCCCTGGAACTTGCTGCCGTGCCCCCTTTCCATCAGAGCAGCGTGATTAAATATTCAGGACCCTGCCACGATGGTGCATAGCAAACTAACGAAGGGCACTAACCTTCTCTGGGAAAATCAGTCACAGAACAAATGTGTGACAACGGGTGACTCTATGTGCTGTAACCGAAAACCACCTAATGTAGTTTTCATGTTACATACTCTCCAGGACTCACTGCAGATGTTTTACTAAAAGCATTTTTAAATGCCCACAGCACATTTATATGCAGATCCATCCATGGCTAACCCTCTGCTCCATGTGAAATTTGGAGCCAACACGTGCCAGGAATGGGACGTAGAGGCATGAGCACTGTACTAAGAGGCAGGCTATTTCTGGCTCTCTCAAGGACTAAAATTGGGCAGGTTGCTTTGAGTCCCAATTTCCTGATGTGTAAAATGAGGGCATTATATTAAATAACATTTGACTTCACTTCCAACTCAAAAAAAACCAAAAATCTATAGATGGAGTTCTAAATATTTTTTAAAATAGCCACATAGTGTCTCCTAAAATGGATATACTTCGGTTTATTCACCTTTACCCTACAAATAGACATTCAGGATGTTTTCAATTGTTCCACTACTACAATACTGCGACAAAGAGTCCTGAATTCATATCCATACTATATGAAGCTGTTATGGCTTTATGTCAGTGTCATTAACTTAGAAGCATGTTACTACATATTGTTATGTAAAAGAGAAAGTTAAAAAAATATGTATATAATACAATCCTATTTTTATGAAATAAAGTTACTTTCTCTACAGGTGTATATTTTATTTGTGAAAAACTGTAACCTCACTCACTTGGAAGAAAAAAACAGATGACATAAGAAACAAGAGACTGCAACAATATAGAAGTTCCCATGACATAGCGCTAATACTTAGAATATAATACTATAAAATTTAAGAAAAAAAAATGTTAATATACATTTGTAAAAAGAAATATAGATTAATGAAAATTTTCATTAAATGGTGAAAAACACAGCGATTGTTTTCTTTTTTTAAAAATTCCTTCTGTTGTTTCTTTTTTTATTATTATTTTATTTTATTTTATCAATACACAATGGACGTAAGGGCAAGGTTTCCACTTAGAAATCTGAAAAATATCTGGCCATGGTAGCCATTAGCCAAATTAGTCTTTATTCTCCTCTTTTTTATTTTGAAGCATTCTTTCCTCAGGAGGTAAGGTTGAATGGGCATTTGCCCTATCGTTGTACAACTTAGAGTGAAGATTACTGACCAAGACCATCGGAGCCTCTCATGCTGGCTTTTTCAATGACTGTCCATGATTTTGGCCAAGTCATTTACAATTTCTAAGCCTCAATTCTCCCACGTTTAAAGGGAACTAATAATATCCACCTAATGAGCCTACCCAATACAATTCTAACAAATAGGAAAGTATTGGTATACAGGAAGACATTTCATCAATGGAAGCTGTTGCTCCTACTGTTGTTACTAGATCCAAATTGAAAAGGAAATCTTTCTAAAGCAAATGTCAAAGAGATTCAGGAGGGAGCATCTAAAGTCCCTGTAAGTACCCAGGAGATTATTCTTCAACTCTGCTGTGATTATTATTTGGATAAAGGAATTAGCACCATTTTAATTAATTAACCATTTTATAGGCATTATAAGAATATGTCCACAGTCTTCCTTTTATAGTGTAAACACCGGCTTCATAGTCAATGGGAAAAAACTACCCAAATGCCCATTTTTCACAGTAGAAGATCATGGACAGACCCATGGATAAACCTCAATCACTCCAACAATTACGAAATTGAGTAAAAATGGTATATGTCTGAATTTTCTGACAATAGGGAGCGAAAGTATATGGAAATAATACTTGACTCTATATTAGATATATTGAGAGTAAATAATTTGTGTGGTCAGCTTTTTTCCCCCTAGAAACCTGAGGAATAAATTTAACTTATACTTTAAAAATATAGTGTAGTCCAGTGCTTTGCATTGTTTTTGACGATTTTATGAAAATTATCAAGTTTCTCTTGATTAATTGATTGAAGTCAGTAACAGCTGTACTTGCACTGGCTCCTGGTGGTAACTGTTCATTCATAGGGGCTGAGAATACTTCATGTCCCCCTTCCTGGACATACCGACTGCTTTTCAATCTCCCCTGACATTTATCTGCTCGCCAACCTCCCATGTTCTTCGTGAGAAGGTCACAACAATGATCCCTTCTTTATTACTGGAAATCTAGGACATGAACAGGGAAGGAAACAGAGAAGAAGAGGGGGAGGAAGGAAAATGGGACAAGAGTCAGACACAGGGAGGAAGATAGAGGAAGGAGACAAGGATGAACGGGAAAAGGAGGAAGGAAAAGGAAGGGAGAGAGGGAGGGAAGGAAGGTGAGAAAGGGATGAGGGGAGAAAGGAAGGGAGGGGAAGAAAAGAGAACACGGATCGGTAGCATTGGACATGTTGATAAGCAAGTTTCTGAGACATCTCTTCCAAACCTCTCCACTTCCTCACGTGTTCAGCACATTCGCTCTGAGATAAAGGGGAAGCCAGGCTGACCTGCAGCTTTTAAAGTTGCCTACGAATGCGTATTATACAGCATCTTTTAATAATCAGCCTTTTTGAAGTATTGCATTTTATAGTACCAAGTTACTGTATACTGATGTATACACCTTGTTTATCTGTTACCAAACTATTTATTTATTTATTTGCAGATAAATGAGGGGATAGCATCCTCCTTAGTGAACAGGAACAAAATCCCTTCTACATCATTTTTGCTCTTTTGTCTTACTTTGGTGGTGTATCTTTGCCGTTTCTGCTACAAGACAAATTATTTTCAACTCAGTTTAACAAATGTGGATTGGATTTCTTATGATTTTCCTTATATTAAGCCCAAGAAATAGAAGAATTACATCTGCTTTAAAAATTATGTGAGACTGCAAATGTTGGGGGAGAGCTGCATCAGTCAAAAAAGTATTAAGTGGAAAAAAGTTATTTTATAAAACTTAATTTGATTCCCTCTTGAAAATATCTGCAGTTTTCATAAAATGGTTTTCATTTTTTTCGTCATGATTCTGGTATCTTAATTGCAAAACATTTCACTTGACTCTTACAATTATTCATTCACTTATTCACTCAAACATTTATTAAGGAAGGAGCTGTAAAATCAGGTTACTTTGATACAACTTCTCTGATTTAAGATCAACCTTAAATGGAAACACCTGGGATCTATCTAATTGGAGGGAATGTATTGGTCCATTTCTGTTGCTTGTAACAAAATACGTAGAACTGGGTGATTTATAAGAAAACAAAAATTATTGCTTATGTTTCTGAGGCTGAGAAGTCCAAAGTCCAAGGAACACATCTGGTGGTGGTGACAGTGACCCCTCACATTACATGATGGTAGAAGCAGAGAGAGACCAACCTCCTCATTCACTCTCCTTTTAAAGCCCTGCAAACCATGCCCCTGACCACCATTTTTAATCCATTTACTACGGTATGGTCCTACAAATCTAATCACTTCTCCAAGGCCCCACCTTTCAATTACCATAATAGAATTTCCCACCTTCAACAATTACAGTGAGGATTAAGTTTTGAGGGAAACATCCAACCCAAGGCAGGGAATTATTGTGAAAGATTTATTAACACCTCTATGTGAAAAGCCTCTTCTATAATTTCAACTTTATGGGGAGCAGCTAAGGCTAAAAATAAACCAAATCATAGCCAAACAGTTGTCTAGGAGATCTCAAGTCCT
This sequence comes from Cynocephalus volans, assembly GCF_027409185.1. Taxonomy (NCBI): domain Eukaryota; kingdom Metazoa; phylum Chordata; class Mammalia; order Dermoptera; family Cynocephalidae; genus Cynocephalus; species Cynocephalus volans. The sequence goes on from NC_084468.1 coordinate 18,833,170, forward strand.
TAGCCAAGTGACTCAGTCCATGTTTGGGACCTATGAAATAGTCTTTAGTTTCTTTCTTTCTTTATTTTATTTTATTTTATTTTATTGTCTTTTTTGTGACCAGCTGCACCGTGCTCAGCCAGTGAGCACACCAGCCTTCCCTATATAGGATCCGAACCTGCGGCTGGAGTGCTGCTGCGCTCCCAGCGCTGCACTCTCCCGAGTGCGCCATGGGGTCGGCATAGTCTTTAGTTTCTGGTTCCTTGAAACTATAATAAGGAGTTATTAGATAAAGTTAGGCAGTTTAATTATAAGAGGGTCTGATGAAACTGTTTACCCCAAGAAGTGATTTAGTGGGAATCGCATCTTCTGCCTTTCAGTCCAGTCTGATTAACTCATTACAATTTTTTCACCTCCAATGCTGGTCATCACCCATTTCTGAGATGCTAAAATGGCTTTGTTGCTAGGAGCAAAGGCTGTGACGAGATATTGCTGTCACTCAGTTACTATGGCCATGTCTCCTTCTGGAATGACTGACTATTGTGAGCTCAGTATTAAGTAATTTAGAAATATCTTCTAAGAAGCCACTTCTCTCCAAGCCCAGATAGAAGGAGTAAATCAAGGAGTAAAGGAGTAAATCTTGTACTGGGTCAGCTTGCCCACTCTCCTTCCAAAGGTGAAACTACCACATTGGGGTTTCCTCATTTATCTCTCTCCTGTTTGGCAGGCTACAGGGATCTTACAAATCCCACTTTCCTCTCTTAATACTCATAGTTGTCCTAAGCCAATATTTCTCAGTCTTGGCACTATTTGGGGACAAATAATTTTTTTTGTTTTGGAGGGTTGCCCTGTGTATTATAGGATATTTATCTGCATCCTTGGCCTTTACCTACGAAATGTCAGGACTCCCCCAGTTGTAGCAATGAAAAATGTTGCCAGACATTTCCTAATGTCCCCTTGGAGAAATATCACCCCAGGAAGAGAACCACTGCTATGGGTCAAATGTGTCCCCCAAAAGTTCATGTATTTGAAACTTGACAATCATTGTAACAGTGCTAAGAGGGTGGGAAATCCAATTATGGTATTTGAAAAGTCCTGCCTTTAAGAGATGATTAAATTCTGAGGACTGTGACCTTGTGAATGGATTGATACATTCATGGAGTAATGGACATAGTTCTGATGGCTTTATAGGAAAAGTAACTGAGAAGGTTAGCTCTCTTATTCAGCTCATTCTCTCCATGTGACACCCTGGTTGCCACGGGACTCTGTAGAGTTCCCACCAAGATAAAGGCCCTCACCATTTGAGTTCCTGGACTCTGAACTTCTCAGCCTTCAAAACTGTAAGAAATAAGTTCTGTTTTTTAATAAATTACCTTGTTTCAGGTATTTTGTTATAAGCAACAGAAAAGGACTAATATAACCACTGTTCTAAGCCCATGAACTTGATTAATGAGAATGCTACAGATTCTTGCTTCAAGCCCTAGTGACTTAGATTTTACATGTGATTTTGACAATATTATCTGCATAAATCACTATATATTAACTACATAACTCCCTAGAATACACTGGATTATAAGCAATAAATCAAGTACACTGAGGATTTAGTGTTGAACATCTTATGACCCTCTAGGAAAGCTGAGCCCTTGTCTTTGTTAGAATTAGGCTATGCCAGCATGAGTGGGACTATATTTCTCCAATAGAAAACCCACCTTGCAAATTTACGGTCATCTACTCTCAATTAGAAGCCTAATGCTGGGCAAAGAGGCAACAGCCACCAGTTCCTAATTTTGCTCTTGCTTGCTTATTTCTCTGTATTGGGATGAACTAATTACACGTGGCACAAATTAGTCCGTTTAACCTTACTCTTTTCCTCCTAAGTTTTCAGACTTCAAGGCTCTCTATCACTTTCCATTTACACTGAACCTTATTTCTGCTTAATAGTTCCTTCTTTAATATAGTTCCCACTCCAAATTCTGCTTTATACTCTGAATCTATGATTATTAATTTGCTCCATTGTCTTTCAGTGTGTCACCAGCTCAGACCTATGGCTCCTATTTGGGCTCAATTCTATAGTCTCCTCGTCCTGGCATATTCTTGACTCCTCTGTTCTAAATCTGCTCATATCATGGCATGATAGAGACAATTAGGATAAAGAAGTAAGAAAAGGCACCTTAACAGTGGGGCAAAAAGAGAAAATCAGGCACACATTCTCAGAAATATCGCTGCTGACTTCATAACTTCTGAGAACACTGCAGGGTCACAATACAATATGATAGTTGCTGTTTGTAGTAATGACTTTGCGTGTTCAGTAAATGAGTATGCAGAAGGGAAGAAAGAGGGTACCATGTTTAGAAATAGTTATATCTCATCTGGTAAATATAAAAGTTATAACATTTGAAGGGATAAGCTTTAATTACCTGCAAAATACATTTATTTAAAATACCACGTTACCTCAGTATTTATTAGCCAATTTGTATTTATGCCTATTAGGTTGAATCATATGAAACTATTATTTTTTACAGGCAAATATTGACAATTACCTATTCAACCAAAGTAATACTAAGAAGTTCCTAAATGTAAGAAAAGACTCAATACTAACCAGTGATGCCTCCTTCAAAAAGCAAGCATGTTAAAATTTCATTAAAAACCTCATTTCTATTTTTCTAATATTTCATGAATTCCTTCTTCATACATGGATAGCATTATGATTACAGGAACCCAGGAACATTAACTCTAAGTGATAAACTAAAACAGTGCAAGGAATCACCCTACAAGACAAGGCTATATAACGAATGGATAAATAAGAGAACTAGGTGATTATTTTATTGAGCAAACCTTTTTGCAAAGGACCCTCTCTGAACCCTCAAATTTCTCTTTTTCCAAGGTTAGTGCATTTTGATTGCAGAAGTCAACACCTATGTTTTCCAGATCCTAATCTCTTGCAGCATAATCAATGATGGGCATTTCATTTCTCATTTTTAATATGACAGCACTCAACAGTGAGAAGCTAACAAACAAACCAAACCAATAAGAAACTAATAAGAAGATACATGTCTTCAATACATGAGATGGAATATAAGAATGTCAGAGAGGATAGGAAAAGGAAACAGAGAGAAACCTAATTATATTACACACCCAGGAACTCTGAAATGAACTCTTTTCATCTCAGAGGAACATAAAGAACTATAAAGGAGTCAATCTAAATTTATTATCTGCCTGCTGCTGCTTCAGCTGCTACTAACAGACGCTCCATAGAGGACCTATGAGGAGAAAAGCTTTCTTATGCGATCTCCTGGTAGGAACCTGGAGTGATGGTGCTGAGTATGAATGTAAATGTGAATATATGGTACTTCATTGGGGCCAAGTTTTATGTTACCAGCTTAATGGAGCTAGGTAAGGTAAAAGGTCAACAAACACTTGCTGAATAATAAATAAGTGAATCCGTGGTATGGCATGGTACAGACTGGTGTTGGACCAGGACCTCTCATCAGCAATGCTGAGAAACAACCTTTGTGTCAGGAAAAAGAAGAAACAATAGTGGGAGGGCCAGTTCCTTGGTACTTTTTCTACATCTGTTAGCATCAATTTATTGATTAACTGGTGATGAAAGATACTTTCCAATCTTTAAGTTGCCACTTAAACATGTTTCCACATCTGTTTTATGCTCAAGAAATGTACATTAGGCCAGCTGAATTTAGTACCACATGAAGGATTTTCCATAATACATACAATACATATTTCTTCAATTTCCCCATGTAAAATATAAATAGAAAAGAAACAGATGAAGAGAACAAAGGAAAATATTTAAACTTCCAAAGACAAATGGAGCCTCACAGCAGATAGATGTCAGGAAAATTCAAGCTAGACTCTACCTTCTTGATTTTCATATTTAAATGCTAGAAAGTTTCTTACTGTTGATTTTTAATTTTAATTTTTAATTTATAAATTTATTTTTTTTTTTAGTTTGGAACATGGACCCATGTTTACCAAGCTGTTCTCACAGATTTAAATGGCCATGCTTCACATTAAAAGGAAATGACTCAAAACCATTTTGTAACACTAGAGCCTTAATTCAGAGTTTGGTTAAACTGTTCTGTGATCTGACTCCAATGTATATGCACAAAATACTTCTTCAGTGAAGCCAGTACAGTACAATAACTTAAAGTACAGACAACAGTGCCAGATCGTCTGGGTTTGCATCTTGATTCTGCCTTTACTAGCTGGGTAACATTGGCCAAACTACTAAACTTCCCTTTTCCAAGATTCCAATAACAAACAAATTTTAAAAATAAAAGAAAATAAAAAGAAACTCTAAGTAGTGACTAGGCATCAAGGAAAAAGGAGACATTAGACTAGGCACCACCTTTAGTGGTATACACGCACTCTTCAAAATTCAATGTCAGTCATAATTAACAGTTTCCATTTTTTAATCAGTTAATGGAAAGCATAAATCAGTCACTCCATTTTTGCATGTAAGTAATTTCTGGGCGCACGTACATACCAGAGTTGAAATTCTTCGTCAACTGACTAAAAACATCACACAAAAATTCACCCACCTTCTCATTATCAAACACTTTTTGGTTTTCATCATTACAGTGTTGAACTCCAACCTGCAGATAATACTCTGACACATGCAATAACATTTCTGCTGCCACGTCAATAAAGCAGGGTTGTAAACTCAGCACTTATTATTCACATGGTCTACACAACTCTTTCCTTCTTCCATAATAATAAGCCAACATAAAGTCATCCTCATGACCATATTAAACTTAATTTCCTCCAAATTACATGCCATATTCATCGGACGTGACTGTGCATTTAGACACTACTTATCTGTTGAGGGGCTCTAAGCACTTCCTATCTGTTTTATTTATGCATATTCATCACTGGTGTGAAGAGAGACAGATTCTCTTATTCTAAAAGTATCCATTTTTTGATTTGCACTAAAAACGTAGAGTCCTTAAGATCATAAATGTCATATCAATCAAACCGCTATTCCATTGAGCTCATTATTCAGTCTTTCACAGTACAAACAAGAGCTATTTCATGGAAAACCATTCATTTATTCAATCTACTGCTAGGTGCTGAAGAAAGCTGTAAAAATGAATTTAAGCTAGCTCTGCACTTTAGGTTCTCATATCCCAGCTGGGAAGAGAGATATGGAAACAAGGCCAGTGCATAGCAGGGCTGCTATATCCACACTTTGGGCATGTGAGGCAGGAGGACAGGGAGGATGGAAAATGTGTTCAGGGTAGGCCTTACTACAAGAATTTGCAATGAGTTTTAGGAAATGAGTAGGTTTTTTGCCAGTGGCTAGGAGAGAAAACAAGGTAGTCCCACATTCTAAAGACAGAAGGAGCAGAACCTGAACAGCATTGAGGCGTGAATGAGCCTGGAGAGGGAAGGAAACTGTCAGACAAGGGCTCCCTCCCCGGCCAAAGCTTTCCTTATTTTCAGTTAGCATATTCAGATTTGGGAGCAACCAGTAGAATTTTCAATTGAGAATAAAGAGATCACAACTCTATTCAAATTATAAATGCGATTTTGGCAAGATTGTATGGTTGCTGCCAGGCTGTTTCCCCAATTCTAGAGTGAATGGATGGGCATCTGACTATCTTTCCAGTAGCTGCCCATGTGGCCTATTAAAGCTCTGTGAAGTGTTGCTAAAATGTGCTATTGTTGCCATTTTACTGTGCGTATTACAGTTTGCTCATTGCACATCCTATGGTAATATTTTTGCACTGCTCTATGATTTAACATAATTATAATGGTTGTGACTATATACACATTGGCAGTGTAGTATATCCAATATTCAAGAGAGTAGGTCATAAAAGGATTTCCAGTGTTAGTGGTGTTTTCAGACAAAAAGAAATTCCACAAGGATTCTTACTATCTACTTATCTATCTACCTATCTACCTACGTACCTATTTATTTTCCATATATATCTATACAATAAAGGTAAACAATATAGGAAGACCTAATGAGTCATTTGCTGCCTTAGTGCCCAACCCATTTATTTTCCATGTTACAAGATTTCATGTAGATGGTATAAGTTCTCCAGGCATGTTGACTCAGACCTCATTAAAAACAAAACAACAACAATAAAATAAAATTTAGGTGCTGCAAAAATTCATCTATTTCCCACATCTAAAGATCCTTCTCTGAGTTGACAGGATCTCCAGGGATCAAATTAGAGAAGAGCTGCTAGACAAGGTTGTGTTAATATTCACTGCTGCTTCTCCTTTCATTTGTCCTAACCTCACCTTTGATAAGTTTTTAAATCCACGACTAGTTAGGTCAGATGTCAGGCTTTCACCTAGTGTATTTATGCATTGTCTCCTTCCAGTAATGCAATAACCTACCTGAAATGCTGTAAAGAAGAAATACTGAGGTTAGCATAGCTCGTGGAGAAGTGGTTTGTTGGGAAATGAAGGCAATGAGATTGAAAAAGAACTCACAACTCATGGCTCAGGAAAAAAGTTTGGTGTCATGTGGGAGGTCAGTTATACATGGTTAGAGAATTTTGATGTGTTAACTATTGGCCATACACATAATCTACCCTGAAAAGTAAGTACAATGTTTCTTTCCTAACATTACAGCAGCTCAAAAGTGGAGAAACTTTAATATAATGGATTCCTCGGGGAAATTATTTGATGAGTCTGGACTACGAAAAACACAATGCTTTCCTTGAGTTTTGGAGGGGGGAGCTTTTTTGTTTATTTTTTTAAAGGTCCTTTTCTATCTGTGAGGGTGTTAAGGCCTATTGGGTCACAATCATATTGTGATCTTTAGGAAAAGAGTCCAGGACATTGTTCAACAAATTTTACATGCAGATCTTACAGCAGAGGAGGAGGAACCATGGTGAAACCTGAATAGAATCCAGGGCGGATCATTAGGATAGGAGAACGCCTTACGGGTTACAGAGAAGGCTCTGAGGAGGTCATTATTGCAATAGAAGCTACATGGATGACGGTAAATGGTAAAGGATTTGAGGATTCGGGACCTGTGCATCTCTTTCTCTTTGATCAGACATAACTGAATAGACTATCAAAGATCCCGGATAATATGAAACATCCGAGGAGGTGTTCCTACGAGCTGATGAGACACAGAAGTAAGAGAATGAGCTATAAAGTCATGTAAACCAGTTTGAATTCCAGCTTCCCAGTTTACTAGTTTTCCACCCTCAAAATATTTTCTTGGTCTTTCTCAGTCTCAGGATTATCTACAAACCCTAAAGTTTTGTGAAAATGTTATAAATAATGCATGTGAGATACTTGGCATAAGCTTGACATTCAACATGTATGAATTATTATTACATAAACAGCATCTAAGAATTTAGGTGAATTTTAACTCTAAAATAACATGCTATATTTCTTTATATTTCTTTGTAGTGCTTTTCCTACATAAACTCTGAGGGCCTTTTTATGACCTCAGTATGTTTGAATCTTTAGACTGCTAGGAAATATATACTGTATTTACTTTTGTTGTCCTAAGAACTACTAGATTATTGGATTTAGCATACAAGTTTATGCTCATTTAGTATATATATGCAACTTACACATAACTTTTCAGGGTATTGTTACTCCAGACTGAAGAAATGATGGAAACTCAGAGATAGGCATTAAATATCTGCTGCTCAATGACAAATAGTATAGCTAGCAGGCCCTGTTTAAGAGATTCAAGGATCATGAGGCAGAGCCCGCTGTATAAAAGACCTCAGCAGCTAGTGTTGAACGTCAGCCATGGTGGAACAAGAAGTCAGAAGAGGGTCTTCGAATTTCTGGCCTGATGTCCTTTTCTCTATGTTATCTTTTGAGCATTCTCTACTCAGTCTTTACTCCTTCCTTTCTGGAGTGGCTTTTGAGCTTCACAGAAGTTCCTGTGAGATGTCAAAATATTTGCAACACTGTATTTACTTAGCCTAATTCCGTGTTTAAGCTTGGTAAATCTTGGATATCATTTGTTTGACATCTCTACCTGTGCTATCCTGTGATTCCTAATATTATTGTTAAGGGATCACAGGTTTGTTTTGAACCAATAATCCTTCATCAAAACACAAATTCCGAAAATCAGACTTCTTAGTAAATATTTTAAAACTATGTATATATTAAAAAACTCCAGCTCCCTTTTCTTCTAGACTTCCTGTCACAACCTTCACACCATTTATGAATAATAATCTGGGGCTGGTGCTTTGAAGTATAACTGAAAAATTGGATACCTCAGAGTTACACTTAGAAGTCATCCATAAAATAGCCTTTGTGAAAAGGCAAGACAAAACATGTTACTCAGGCAGCAAAACGAAGTCAGGCAACTACTAGTGGATCACGTGAAGAGACAGGAGGCATATGAAGATGCGTTTGGTATCTATGACGTGTGTCACTCTAGCAGAGTGACAGACTTAAGCCTGCAACTACTGAGAGATGTGGAGGATTAACACTTTGCAGCAAGGCCCAGTAATCTTTGCATTAGTGTATCTGAAGCAAATGACCTTATCATTTTGGTATTTTATCTCATCTTCTCTGTAAGTTAAAGTAGAGGACACCAAAACAACTTTCTTTTGCAATGTTTTTCTTCTTCAATAAGGGTCTTAAAACTGTTCAATATCAATCATTAAATTCTGACAAACACTGTGTTTCTATTAACTGTGTTTTCATTAACATGTCGTTGATTTCCAGGTACTAGCAAAGCACGCAGCACATTGCAGGTACATAACAAATGATATGAAATTGATATACTAATTAATTAATGAATCAGGGCTCTTCTATACTAAAAGAGAGATGGTACATTTAAGGGAAGAAAATAAATTCCAACTGCCTATTTTGGGAAAGAATAAAATGAAAGAAAATCTATCACTGACTTGTATCACTTTGGCAACATGTTTTCTTAATCTACAGCAAACAAATGCTATGTAGGTTAAAAGTATACATATGGGTGGAAACAGCTCAATTCCTATCAAGTTCATTTGCATAAAATCTGCAAACTACATACTAGGAAGTCTATGGATAGCAATGTTATGCTCATAACTTCATTAATTTTGATGCTTAGCTCCAAAGCAGCTAGGACATCAGTATATTGTTAGCCTAGAGAGATGTTTACTTCTCCTTTCAGACTTCACATGGATAAACAACAGAACGGTATCACTGAAATGACTTGCTTCTGGGGCAAGCGATAAAGCAGTTGTTCCTTCAGTAGCCAGCTTCAAAGCCTTTATATTTTCTCAGAGAAGCATGTATTATGCTTACTAATAAGCGGCCAAAACAAGCAGCATATGAAACACGGAACGTGTAAGTGTCTAGGCATAAAGATGAATCTCATGTGGCAGAGGAGTGTGAGTACTATTTTTGCCAGATTATGGAATAGCCTAGAGCACTGGTTAGGAAAATCATCACAAGACAGAAATTTGTAAACCAGAAATGTGTCCAAATGGTCCTTGGGAATACTGACATTTAAAGCCGGTAATGTTTGAGTCCTGCTTCTGGGAAATGTTTGCTAAGACCTTACAATTAGATTCCATGCCCCTGAAATGAGCACCCTTAGCTCTCCATGCTTTCACTAGCACTGTAATTTTTTGTTGAATTGTCTTTTTCCCTCCTTGAATGCTGGCTCACTGGAAAATTAACATGTTCCTCATGATTCACAGGGAGGCTAGCACAGTGCCTGACACAAAGCAGATGAGCAATATATTTCTTCAATCAATGAATCAATCCTGATTTGTTTCGATCATCCATAAGAACATTGCTATTAAATTCTGTTTTCTTCCTGTAAATTTGGGAAAGTCTGTTCTTTCATTATCTGGAAGTAAAATCTAATTCTCCCTTGCCACAGTCTCAATCTATGTAGGGAAGGGGAATCTATTATTATGTTTGATACTACACAATACAAAAACTATGTAAATCCAATAACTTATTTCTGAAATACGTTGGTCAATACCTTCAAATGTTGAAACACATACGATGGGTCACATGCCCTATTGTCTAAATGTATTCCTCCAAAATCAATGTCAGAATCTAATGCCCAATGTGATAGTATTAAGAGGCGAACCTTTAGGAGGTAATTAGATCATGAGGGCTCTTCCCTCATAAATGGGAATAGTCCCCTTATCAAAAGCTAGAGGGAGTCTGTCTGTCCCTCTTCTGATCGTCTGCCACGTGAGGACACAGAAAGAGGGCACCAACCTGGAAGCAGAGAGCAAGCCATCCCCAGACACAGAATACCCTGATGTTGTATATTCCACCCTCCAGAAATATGAGAAATAAATTTCTGTTATTTATAAATTACCCAGTCTGTGATATTTTTGTTATATCAGCAGGAATGGTCCAAGACAACATCCTATATTTAAAATTGTCATTTCCTTTATTCAGCTTGTTTTGCAGAATGGCGGTCTACAAAGCCACGTCCCAAAGGTAACTAATAAAGAGGCCAGACATTGTCTGCACACTTTTTCACTTGCCATCTATGATACTACATGCTGCTGCTCTTGCTGCTACTCTCAGTCTTCTGCATTCCTGTCTTTCAAATTCCAGTCTCAGATCTCCTTTCTTCTCTATACTTACTTTTCAGGTAATTTCATCCTAGTAAACATTGACAATTTCCAAATATAAATCACCAGCCTGAGCTTCTTTACTGAACTCTAAACTCATATATCAACATAGCCAATTTTATGTGTAAGGGGCATCTTAAAGTAACCAAGACCAAACTCCAAATCTCCCCTTGCCTCAAACCTGTTTCACACAAAGTCTTTCTTATATCTCACATTAAAACAAAACAAAACCAAGCCCTTTCCCTCCCATCCCACATCCAATATGTCAGGAAATGGTGCTGGCTCAGTGTTCAACATTGCAGCAACTTCATTCCCCTGCCACCCCACAACCTCGGTCCCAGCTGCCATGGTTTACTACCTACTCATTGCAGTAGCCTCTTAACTGGTGTATCTGCTTCAACCCTTGCTGCTTACAGTTTATTCTTACAACAGCCAGAGTTATTCTTTTACAACACAATTCAGATCATGCCACACCTCTGCTAAGTCTCTCTGATGACTACCCATTGCATTCAGAAAAAAAGGCATTCAAACCACCCACACCATTTGTCTCCCCAATTCCTCTCTGACCTCACCTTGACTACTGTTCCCTTGTTTACTCTGGTTCGCAGAGATATGATGCTCCTTTAAGAGATCCAACATGCACTTCCTCAAGGATTTTGCCCTTGTGGTTCCCTGTGCACAGAATCCCTTCTTAAGGATGTCTTTATGTCTCACTGTCTTACCTCCCTCCAATCTCAGCTCAAGAGCCAACTTTTCAACAGTCTTTCCCAGACCACCCTATTAAAAATGAAATTCCTCACACAGCGCACTTCCTTTCCCTTTCTGTGCTTTATTTTATTCCAAAGCTTATTGTAGTATGACACCACACACACACACACACACACACACACACACACACACACACACACTCACTCACTCACTCACGCTCACATACTTGCTTGTTTCTTGCGGTGTTTTGTTTGTGATCTGTCCTTCTCCTCTAGAACCTAAGCTCCATGATGCACAGACCTTTATCTGTGTGCTTATATCTACGTGCTGAGCATGCCTACAGTGCCTAACCCATAGATAAATATTATTTTAATAAACAAATAATTGTAAACATATATCTGAATAGGAATCACTTGGGATCTCGGTTGCCTTTTGCTTAGCCACTTACTTTCAACCAACGACATCTTAATAGACACACAATCTTTTTGTTTCATTATTAGAGACATTTTTGCATTTAATTTTCCAGGCTTAACATACAAAAAAGAACAAGGAATACACCAATGACTACTTAGAAGATGCTGCTATAAATCTGCTGCTCCCAGTACTAACCAAGGAATAGAATTTGTTGGAAGCCTATTATTATTCCACGAGCAATTCTTTCAGGCAAAACGCAAGACTTCTGTGACAAGAATTTCACCATGTCCCCTCACATTAATGCAGATAAAGATTTTTGTTATGTCCTACAGAGTCACAGTACAGCTTTAGATAAATACATTAATAAATTAGTTATTTTAATGAATAAGTAAATAAAATAAATATTAATACTGCTGTGAATAAAGGGAATTGGGGGAATTTTTATGTTTTTTTTAATTGTAACACATTTATACATTTCTGTGGCGTACAGAGCTGAATATCAATACCTGTATGTAATATGTGATGCTCACATCAGGATAATTAGTATATTCCACATTATACAATGTAATCATTTTTTGCAGTCCTTTACCAATTCCTACCTTCTCTCTCTTCCCCCTCCCGCTTCCCACCTCTGGTAACTCAGTTAAGAGAAGAATTTTTAAAGCAAAGTTGTGGGTACGGCTCATTCCAGTGAAGGTTTCCTGGAAGTATACAGAGAAAGCACAAGTCTTTGAAAACTGATCTTAATCAAGAAACTATATAAATTGACAGTAGCTTTATTTATAAATAAAATGTATATTTCATACACTAATAGTTTTCTGCTTTCACGTGAATCTTTTATAAAACATAAACATATATGCATACTGTATGGCACATTGTAAAAGTTAAGTCTCGTTTGAAAATTGTTTAATGTAAAAAGTTTAATAAATCATAAGCAGATACAATATAAGGTGCAATGATACCGATTGCTTTAGAAAACGCTCCCTGGAGCAGACGTTGCTAGCTCGTTTCCCATCTCAAAGGAATTGCTCCTGTTCATTACCTGATGCCCAATGTCCTGCAAACAGTCATTTTATGTTTTTGCTTGTTTATTACTTGTTTCAGGTGGGAGGTAAATCTGGTCCTTGTTACCTCATCCTTGCAGAAAGCAGATGGCAAAAATATTCAGTTTTATAATGTGGGCATAAGATTATTGGGAATTAAATAAAATAAAATAAGCACCTGATTCAAGATCACCTAGTGATTACATTGAGGAAAGGGGATTCAGAACTGAGTCCCAGATCTTAAATACTGTAATACTCCATTTCTTCTTGACTCTTCATTAACATTTACCACCTAGTATTGCAAATTGTCAAACTGAAATCTTATTCTCTAGACTGTGACCTCCTTGAAGGAAACAGCTGTGCTTCGCTTTGAGTCCATGTAGCGCAGCATCGGCACACAGCTGACACCCCACAAGTGCTCAGGAATGAATGAATACAGGTAAATGAGCTGGTTCACGTACAGCACTAAGTCACGCCAGTGACAGCAAGACAGGGTATTTATCAGTGTGTGAAGTCCTTGCAAAGAAAGCTATGTGACCTGGAGATATTAAGATACCATAACAAAAAGTTTCATGAGGGGGAAAAAAATTAAACAAAAACATTATGGTGACCATATGGGCAAAGGAGATAGAAGAGTCACAGAACTGCCCGATAATTTTGTTTAGTTACCTGCTCAGCTGAAATTTTATTTTTATTCTGATTTGCTCTGAAATGAGCGTCTGTTCAGGATCACAAACTTGTAAGGTGGAAGGGATCACAGAGGTCACTTGGGTCTTCTTCCTGTGCAGTTTAAGAACCCTTTCTGATGACAGACATTATCAATGAATGTATCAAATGACAGGGGCCCAATATTGGTGAGAGAGCCTGTCCCATTGTCAGACAACATTAATTGGTAGAAATCTTCTTTCTAGTATTGTCCAGCTTCTTCACATGTTAAGAGAATGTACACACACACGCACATGCACACACACACACATGCACAGAACTATATACAAAACACTCAGCAGATTTCTGTCATGATGTTTAGACATACTGAAATACATTCTCAGCATGGCAGAGGACAAGAGAAAAAGGAAGTGAAGGAGAGGAGGTGAAAAGGTCTGAGAGTAAAATGTTTATATGAAGTGCAGTTTATCGCCGACCATGTTGTGTTTTATATGGGCTAGAAAGAGCTAAGAATATATGGCAAAAACAATGTTCCACAAATGCCATACTTATTCTCACCTCCATGTTATTCTTAAATTAAGACATTTTTGATCACTACTCCCAGTACCTCACCTCTGATATCCTAAAGTCTTAAAATCTAAACTTTAACCCATCTTCAAAATCTAACCAAAAATTGCACTATTAGGCCTTTAAGAGAACAAGTCTCTCTTTTTTTCCATGCACTAAAAGTGTCCAAAGGACCAGACAATCTTGCTGGATAGATACGAACTTCCACAAAAACAATCAGAGGAGCTAAGAGGATCTGCACTTCAGAGGAAAGGAGACCTCAGAACTCAATGAGAGACTCCAGAACGAGGCATTGACCAGTATTCCTTATATCTTACGTAAGTTCCAGTTATTCTAATAATTCTGTGTGTGTGTGTGTGTGTGTATACACACTGTATATTTAGTTGAATAACCTTGATTGTATAACCTTGGCTTAGTTCTTAGATATACCCTAAGTTGGTCACTAACTTCTTTTGTTTAAATATGTAAAATGGGTGTAATATACCAGGAAATGAGATTGCTTGGAAAATCTACTAGTAAAAATAATTATTCTACTTTGATTCAGTTCCATTTATAAATTAGACTATGCTAGAAGATGTTTTCAGTGCCACATTCTAGGATAAAATGATGTATAATTAGGAAAGTAATATAGAACTTATCAAAACAATAGCTCCAGATCTTAAATATGAGATACTTCAAGACATACTAAATGATGGCCCCATCTCTCTTGCATTACTAAATTCAATCTCAGAGAAGTGAGAAAAAAGAGAAATGATATTAATTGTCACCTGTTGTATTCTTTCTGGCTATTCTACAGCTCTGCATTTTTATTTAACCCTCAGAATAACTCTAAAGTATTTAATCTTGCTCAAAGTCAACCCAGCTGTTTAACAGCAGGAAAAGGTCTTACCCAGAGCTGCACCTAAAGCCAGAGCTCAGTGTCATCCTACCACTCGAGGACGCCTCTAGAGCTTATTCCTAAAGCAAAGCCCCTGCCTCTACTTGCTTCATCACACTCCTGCATTGATCCGAGCACTTGAGTTCTTGCTTCAGCAGTTACTGCCTAGATATATTTGTCACTCAAGGTGGAAACAGTGGAAGGAGGACACCAGTGTTGAAAAGTGACAGCTTGTCCACTGATGTCTGCTCAGACTCTGAAATATCATCAGGGCCCACACCATATAAAGTAAAATTAGAGAAATAAAGTTGATACCTACTCCTATGCCAAACACACAATTCTACACAATTTCATTTAACCAAAATTACTCAAAACTGTATTGATATTAACGACAACAAAAATGATTAACTTTTAACAACTGTGCCTACCCCAATGAGGAAGGTAAGATCTCAGCCCTGCATGGGTGAAGTAGGTTTTCCTCGGGCACTCTTATCCCTAGAGACAATGGCAGCTCCTGATACCTGCTATTGTCTATATGCTTTATAGTTCTTTTATTTTTTACAAGCCAATCCGAATTTTTACTTCCATCCCTTGTTGTAATTATTAATCTCGCATATTAAACTTCCCCTGTTCAAACTACTGTGTAATCTGTCTACTGATGGGACCTTGACTGATATACATCTTGAAATGAATTTAAGAAACAGTAGATTTTATAAAGATACAAACATAGATATATATAGAGAGATATAAGTATATTACTGGAGGATTTTTCAGAGGCTCTAAAGTATATTAAGATGTCTGAACTTTAAAAGAAGAATATATTGAATATAGGGTTTCACAAACTTGTATTAATACACACACACACACACACACACACACACACACACACGCACACACCATGGTACAAGCTTAGCATTCTATGGGGCTTCAATGGAGACACAAATGTTTTTACCCACATAGCTGAATTGTACCTGGTGGGATTCTGAATACAATGCATGTATAATATTTGCAAGTCAATATATTTTGTTTGTTCTTTTGATAAAAGGAGTTATGGAGTAATTTTTTTGAATACTTTCCTGTCCTTAAGTACCTGAGTGAGACAACACCTGGTCATGAATAACCACATCTTGCTACAATAGGTAGAGCAGGGATTCTCAGAGGGACGAAGAGAGGTCAACTCCCCCAGGGGTTGTAATAGTGTCTTGAAGAAGGGATGAAAAAAGCTTCCCCACTTTGACAGATTCTATTTCATATTTACCCATTTAATAGTTCCTGATTCAGAGTGTTTGGATTTTCCCATAAACGTGTATAACATCCATAGAGAGTTACAGACAAAGTCAGATTTTTGACTCTTTGCAGCTTGAGACAGTATCATTTAGGAAAAGACCTTGAAGAGGCCTTTGCTTTTAGAAATATATGACTTAAGTAATAAGTGTCAGACACTATCAGAATCTGGGTCTGTGACATGCTGCAGGACAGGGCGCTGGTAGAAGCCATTATTACCTTTTATGTACATTTGCCAAAATGTTGTTAAGGAAATGTAATTACCAGTGGGGAGGCTCATTTATCCAAATTATTCTGGGCTACCAAAGAAACCTGACATGTAAACAATTTAGATAAGGATTCTAATAATCTAGGTACACCAAGTGTCTGCAATTTATCACGTGGTGCACTCTTATTCTTAGTCTGTTGTCCTTGAAGTGCTATTTCAGCTAACTGTACATTGGTAAATCAACTATAAACCATAGCTAGATACTGAGTTTTAATACACCTAAAAAAAGAAAAAAAAAAAAAACAGTACAATGAGATTTGCACCTACTAATTTCAAAGGAGAATGCAGTGGCATTCTTATAATAAAGATCTAGCTAACTCATTAAAAGAGAAAATACAGAAGATGTAAAGGAAGCTTCAGAAATAATTTTGGATTTATTATACTGGTATTTGGGTTAGAAGTAAAACAGTCAATTCAAACTCTTAAATAATTTGACTCACTATGATATGACCATAGTCACTTTGTTATGTGAAAGGGATACACATTTAACTTGAAATATTCCTAGAGAAATGTGCATTCACCCAGAGGAGCAAAGCCAGGCTTTAAGAGATTTTTTTTTTTTTTTTTTTTTTTTTTGTGTGACCGGTAAGGGGATCACAACCCTTGGCTTGGTGTCATCTGCACCGTGCTCAACCAGTGAGCACACTGGCCATCCCTATATAGGATCCGAACCGGTGGCAGGAGCGCCGCTGCGTTCCCAGAGCGGCACTCTCCCGAGTGAGCCACGGGGTCGGCCCTTTAAGAGATTTTTTTAACAGTTGAGTATTTACATGTAAGGTGAGACTCACATAACAGCAATTACCTGGAGTGGCTCTTTCTTTAGGAAATGAAATGTCTTGGCCCCTGCAAATAAAGATCAGTGCAAAAAGAAACCACTAATCTGCTTATTTCATGAAAAATATGTTTCATCGATTCATTAGCTCAATTGGTATTTGCTGTTTCTTCAGTGTTCCAAACACCATGTTGAGCACTGAGGAATTCAGCAGTGCGACTGTGTCCTCTTCTTTGAGGAGCTCATTGTCCACTACACAAGGCAGATGTGTAAATGAACAATAAAATAAGCTTTTATAAGAGCCATAACAGTGACAAATACAGAGTGTTGTCAGACTGCAGAGAAAAAGAAGACACCAGTGTGGTACGGGAGCCAGCTTGTAATTAGATGTGAGAGCCAATTGCTGAATTTTCAGGAATTTTGTAAGCCAGTCACTGAACACAGCCATTATTACAAATTAAATTAGACAAAGTTACAATTAAATGAGTTAGATTTAAAACAAATGCTATAAATATTTGAAACCCCATCACGTCCTAATTCTCTTACTACATTCTATTATCTATGCACTCGATGTTATTTAATTCTATTGTATGAGGGTTCTTCAGAAAGTTCATGGAAAAATAGTTTTTTGAGGTACCCTCATACCTATATGGTGGATGTGCTACTGTGTATCTGTTACCAACTCTATCTGTTATCAACTATGCTATCCTGTTGGTAGTTTGAAATATGCCTGGGGGTAATATTTACACCAGGGCATTCAGCAGAGGCTTCACAACAGGGTTTCTTTTTTCATTTTTCTACAGAAAGCCTGTTGCTATATACATACATACATACATATGTATATATATATGATATATATATATATCAGCATGCTCCTAGGAATATCTAACCTTGATCTCTACCTACTCATGGTCAAGGAAAGCTTCCTGGAAGAAGGGAAAGTAAGGATAAGTAAAATGTGTCAGACAAAGAATGAGGACTCACCTGCATGAATAGAAGTCTAAACATCTTTGAAGTTATCCTAGTTTATCTCATCATATCTCCTCCAAATCTAATCATCTGCTGTCATAGTAATTAGAGCTGCTCACTGATATTCTACATTTGACTTTCAGAGCCCCTATAGGGCTGCACTTTTCAGCCCCCTGGAAGTCGGGCTTGGCCATGTGACTTGATTTTGCCAAGTGACTTGAATTTGCCAAGAAAACGTGAGCAGAAGTAAATGGGTCATTTCCAGGTTGAGGCTTTTAGTGACTGTGTGATGTGCCATGTTCTTTTAACCTTGTGTTGTAATCACAGTGAACCTGCTAGGATATTTCCCAAACAGGTTTCCTGGCATCAGTACGCTCAGTCCTAGGGCCTTTATGCTATGATCCCATTCCTCCTTTTGACAAACTCAAGCTCATACATCAGATACCAATTCTTATGTCGCTTTATAAGTGAGCCTTCAAGCAAAATCAGTTACTTCTTCCCATCTCTGTATTTTCAGTGGTAGGAATGATCCCATGGTACTATAAACAACTCTGTGTATCTCTCCATCCAGACATGGCTTTCTGGAATCTATTTTTGTATTGCAGGGGCTTGACATGTGGTGCTCATTAAAAGCTTGCACTCAACATATATGGGTAACTAATCTTTGATTTACCAAGCATGGTTAGCTAGAGAAGAAGTTTGCCTTTGGATTTTTTGACTCTGATTTTAATTAAGATTGTGTCTTAAACTCCTGCAAGAGCTAGAAAAGAAAGTTCTAATCATTTACTCCAATCCTTTCACTTGAGGGATAGAAACCAAGGCCCACAGATGTTTGGTGACCTGCTGCCTACTCAGTGACTGAGTCAGAAATAAAACACCAGGTCTGCTCACCCTCAGGCCTTGTCATTTACCTATCTGGAATGCCATGTTGTACGAACGGTGCTATCCTAATGTTCACTAATCAAAAGTTCACATTCTCATGATTCAGGCCAAACCATGCCTGAGAAACACAGTCATTCTTTTTTCACTATTTTTCAATTTGCTCTTATAGGCCATGTTTACATACATTGTTCTTACCGCTTCTATATTCTCTCTATACATATTTTTTAATTTTGCCCCAAATATTTCTCCAAGTGTCATCCAATGAAATGGTAAAATAATTTAAGGTAAATTTGAGAATTTTTGAACTGGGAGAGACCAGAAAAATCATCCAGTGTAAACTTTCTATTTGACAGATATTTTTAAAATGAAATCCTAAAATGTAACATGATTTAATAAAGTCCATCCAGCTATGCCATGGCCAAAGCAAGAACAGAGTCCTAAGTCCTAGGCCAGGGTTCTTCTTCCTCCATAATGCAGGATTTTATTTTGCTATTAACCTTGGCTATTGATGCCTTACAGCTCTGGCCCCATTACTCTTGCTGAAATTAAATAATACATAAATAAATTTCCTCATATGCTTTTTTATTTAAATACTAATAAAAAAAGAAATGAAAAAATGTTCTGTAAAACCTAAAACTTAAGTGTATAAAAGGTTTGAAAAAGGTTTAAAAGTCAAAGTAAACAAGCTTCTTAATATTTTAACAGGCACATATAAGAATATTAATAAGAAGCAATTAAAGAAATATAAAAAGCAGAGAGAAAGAACATACACTATGTTACTTGAAATCTGTTTGTGTTTTTATTTTTCCTTCTATGGTCTACTAATAAGACTTTAAAAGAAAATCTCACGCTATTATGATGTTTATTCAGATGAAGCATGAAAGACAAAGAAATGAATACTAAATGAAATTAAACGACCTGATCATCCATTCAAGACAATTGGAGAAGGGATTTGAGTAAATGTCAGTATTATTTACATGTTAGAAATAAATGGAAAACTGCTGACTTAATAATTTAAGCCAGAACAAAAGAAATCTCAGGCTTCTAAAAAGAGTCCCTCAAACAAAATCTTTAATCCTAAAGAGCATCACTAGATGGATTTAAGAGATTTGCTCTGGCTTTGTGCTACATTAATGTTTGAGCAATTAAGAAGGTATTTTATCCTTATATGTGCCCTGCTTTTTACAGTATCTCTGGCCAAATTAGTTTAAGCTTTTACAATGTTGTATCTAATTTTCACTTGTTTAACTCCACCCATTCTTTATGGCAGTTAAATCCAATATACCAGTCATGACATTTCTCCAAATTCCATCCTCCCTTTCATATGGCCATTCCCCCGTCCGCCCGTCGTTATCAATTTTCAGGACATTTGTCACCTAGGTTGCTTATCTGGGATATTAATCTGTAGTCAACAGCATTATCTGTGTGGACATAGATGAAGATCTGTCAGTAATTAAAAAGGGAAGAATGAAAGAGTTTGAAAAATATAAATATTATGTTACCTTTTGGTTATTGAATGACATTATTAAAAGGTGCAAATAAATTAATTCAGCTTTAATTAAAATCACAGCAAAATCACAGCCAGGCGTTTCATTGACAAACAATTGTAGGGTAAAAGACTGTTGATCCAGCTACCTTAGACAATACAGAGTGCTAAATTAGTCATTACACATTTCTGAAAGAGAACGAAAGGTAAAAATAAATACATAAATTTATCATAAAATTCCAGTTCAACCTTATCATAAAAAAGTTGAATCTCTAAGTCTGTTTAGTACACTTAGAAAAGTTTTTCTATAATATTCAGAGGGTTGTTTTAATAGCTACCATCCAAGAATTTTAAGACCATATATCTTTGTTATAGAAAGACGTACTACAGTTAATGTTGGTTGTAAAGAAGCGTGCCGTTTCACATTACATTAAATATTGTGTTTATCATAAGAGAACCAATTTTCTCACCAACTTGCAATAATTATCCTTTGATAATAATCTCATTCATCACAGTCTGATTAATATCTAGCACATGTCATGTGTGTATTCTCTTAATATTTTATGGAATGATGGAATTAAGAAATTAAAGGGGTTAAGGAGATTGTCAAAGACAATGACTAGTAAGTGGGAGAGCAAGGATTTAAATCCATGTTAGTCTGGATCAAAAATATTCTTAATCAATTTACTAGTTCTCTCCTGGCTTTGCAGTGTGCTTTTCACTTGTTCTTGATTCCACAAAATGTTAATTTGCTCTGAAATGTATTTTAAATATATATTCCCATAAGAAAATGTATATAGCTGCCTTTAAAGTAAAATTTAAACCCTACATCTATCTTCAAGTTCTGAAAATTGAATCAATGTTTCAAAAAAAAACCTGTTTTCAAGCTTACAGCTCTTATATTGTTTCACTTCTTTTTTAAAAAAAATAATTTAGGCAGAATTATTTAAAGAAAAGTTGGAAATGACTATTCTCCAAAAAAGTATCAGAAAAAAATTCTATAAAGAAATTTGTTTAACAAAGATATATGACAGCTTATAATTGTTTCAAATGAATTTCTATGTCATAAAAGAACTATTATTTTCATGAAATAAATGAATTATATACGCATAGAAAACTCCCTAGCTACTTATACCATTATAATATGGGGAGAAAATAATACTTGTTAAAATACGGTTGTGTCCAAGCATATTTTCCTGGTTGTCTTGAATAGCTCCTTTGAAGTCAATCCTTTATATCACAGCCAATTTTCTGTTTCTCTCATTAAAATCTAAGTACCATTATGCAAAAGGAGAAAAAAATAAAACTCTCAAACAAAAGTATCCAATGGTTGATTCATAGCAAAACCGAAAATTATATCTACAAGGAAGCAGAAATTTCTGATTTAATTTGCTTTCATATTCATTCGATCATTAAAGCAATTGGTTTTAATCTCTGTATATGGGCTTAGCCCAAAAGTGTTTAAAAAATATGGATGACATTTGCATACACTTAGTAACCACAGTCAACCAAATTTTCAACTACTCAGAATACATATGTATACATCTGTATACATACACAAGGATAATATGTATACATATATATATACACACACACACAAACACATTTATACATACAGATGGTTCCCGAATTGCTGTGGTTCTACTTAAGATTTTTTGACTTTACAATGGTGCAAAAGCAATACACATTCAGTAGAAACCGTGCTCTGAGTACTCATACAACCATTCTGTTTTTCACTTTCAGTATGGTAGTCAATAAACTACATAAGATATTCAACATTTTATTATAAAACAGACTCTGTCTTAGATGATTTTCCCCAACTGTAGACTAATGTAAGTGTCTGAGCACAGTTAAGGTAGGCTACACTAAACTATGGTGTTCCTTCTTGTTCACACAAGTGGCACCATTCTGTAATGTTGACCTGTAATGTTGCCAATCCCAATTTTACTCTTTCCACTTTTATGCAGAAGGTGCTTTAATTCACCAGGAAGAAAGCCGGGGCAAGCAGGCCTCCAGCCATGGCAGGCAATATTCCAGGTTTCTATGAAATAAATCACCACAGGAAAAGACAGATGAGCTGGAGAAGGAAGCAGATACGCTGGACACTCAAATAGAGTGTAAGTTCTCACCAGGAAATGACCTGACCTCTAGGGGCACACTGTGTATTCCAGAAATGCAACACGTGTCCTCCTTCCATTTCATCTACTGAAGAATCCTTCATCACTGGGATGGGCTAGATGATTCCAACTGAGATTTGAAAACAGTGAGATCCAGTAGAATCCAACATTATCTGGACTTTAAGCCTCAATACCGCTTGCTACAAAAGCCCAAAAACTGTGTCTGAAGCCAATTGTCTTAGTGTTAAACAGATGATTTTATAAAAACAATAAAGCAAAGACAGGTGCAGATTTTTGGTAAGAGGCAAAGTGGAGTTAAAGGATAAAATCAACTCCTAACTGTTGACATCAATGTAATTGAAATGCACATTAGAGAAATTAATGTTTCTTCTCCATAAATAAAAGACTCAAGTGCCATATTGAAATTACATTATTGTACCAAATGAAAAAGGTATTGAATAGAAGGCAGATTTCTTTGCAGGTTGTGCAAAACTGACAGTTCTAATTTGTTTTTTGTTGTCCAACCAAGCACTGTACAGAGAGAGGGTGCTGAAGACTAAGGACCTCCCTTGCTAGGACAGTCCTCTGTTGCAAATGAATGTTGCAAACAGTCAGGGCTGACTGCCCCCAAGCATTAAAAACAAGCAATTGATTCCACACAGACTGATTCTGTATTTGCCCAGCAACCTTCCTAAACGTGATCTAGTTCCCTATGTGGATTTTCTACTATAATTAAAGAAGACAGGTAGATGGAAACCTCTGATCTACATGACAATTATATTTCTCATTGTAAAGTAGGAAGTAGGTATTTCACTTCATCTTCCTCAGTCTCTTGTGAGTTTTCCAAATATGAGTCAGTATCTCAAGTTCCAATTACCTACAACGCTGAAAAGGTAAAATTAACAAGACGTGTGAAAGTTAGGGCCAAACACACTAGTAAATTTTCCAGGTTAATGGTGTGTTTATATAAGTTCTCAAAGCATTGGAGGAGACACAAAGAATTTCAAGACTTAGTCCTTCCCGTCAAGACATTTTCAAGCCAGATGAGGAGGTAAGTTATATACAAGCAGGGAGATAGAAAAAGATATGAAGGCAATTTCAGGGCCAACAGGATAGTCAGATTTGTAAGTTATATAAATATATTAAGAGAATAAACAAACACCTACAGTAAAAAGATTTGAAATATATATCTGCGTAGTGGAATACATATATGCCTTTACTATATTTATATTTCCTACAATAACCATGTATTTACTTTTACAATAAAAAACATTTAAAGTGTTTTCTGTAGAGTGTGATGGTTTACCATGGGCCAGGGCAGGAAGGGAAGTTCTACATTAGGATTTACTTTGGGCCATTAGAGATGTAATCAGTAGTCACCAATCACCATCAAAAGTACTTACATTACTTTCCTGTGATACTATGACAAATTACCACAAACTTGGTGGCTATAAACAACCCAAATTTGTTATCTTACAGTTCTGGAGGTCAGAAGTCCAAAATAGGTCTCACTGGGATAAAATCAAGGTCTTAGCAGGGCTGCATTCCTTCCAGAGGATCTAGGGGAAAATCTGTTTTCTTGTCTTTTGTAGCTTCTAGAGGCTCCCCACATTCCTTGACTTATGGTCCCTTTCCATCCTCAAAACCAACAATGGCTGGAGTTCTTCTCACACTACATCACAATGGGGGAGTTCTTCTCAGATTACATTACTCTGACTTTGACACTCTGGTCCTCCTTTTCCACTAATAAGGAATTTTGTGATTACACTGGATTCACCCAGACAATCCAGGAAAATATTCCTCTCTCAGGATCTTTAACTTAATTAGACTTTCTTTTTTTCTCCCTATCTCATTTTTTTAGAAATTTATAATTCAATTTGAGTAATCTAAGAAAATTAGCTATATCAGATTTATACTTCACCACCAAGATAACAAGAGAACAGATACAGAGGCTATTTTGTGCAAAAAGTGCAGCTTTCTTCATACTACAGTAGCATTCCAGATAAGAAATTAAGCCCTTTGACCATAATTAATGGAATGATGAAACTAGGAGTGCATACAGCCATGGGAATTGACATTATGAAATTATACTTTGCCTGATTACCCCAGGGGTTAAATCTAACTAAAACTATACTGGAAATAAATCCAGGGGAACAGAAAATCTAATGATAACCTTCCTGGCAATCAAATATTGGAGAAGAATTCTATTAGTCAACCATCAACCTCAATTGCTATTAATGAGACACCACTGGAACCTCAAACAATGTGAGGTTAAGGGCTGACTTTTATCATAAACATTTTGCAGACCTATTCATACCGAAGTTGTTGGCAACACCTGGAAAATCTAACAATGACTACGATATACAAAGCCAGAGCTTAGTCTTTAATCATGATTCACCTACTGCCTGTTACAACCCCTTGATGAACAATGGCTCATCTTCCAAAACTTACTAAGGTCACTTCCCCAGGAAGCCCCCTTTCCTTGTGTGCCTTCCCTCATTTCAAATAACACCGACCCTTGCCTTCTTTCAGATTCCACTGGACATGCTTCTATTGTGGCCTTGTGACTTCCTTCTTTGCATGTCTGCTTTCCTGTACTGACCCACTAATACCCAGAGGACAGGTTGTGTTTGACTCATTTTCATTAATCTTAAAGATAACCATGAAACCGAGGAGAAGTTTACAGTCTGATATGGCTCTACTACTTGTTGCTTCCCTGTGCCTTTCCCTAGAACCCCCAATTCAGCAACTAGAGAGGAAATGCCTGTGCCAGCAGGCAACCTCTGGGACCCTGCTCAAGAACAACAGCCAGGGCCTGTGCTGACTGGTCAGTGTGCATGCTCTACAAACTTGGGCTGTATTCCCAAATTCCACGATAGTGCCTGCCTTGAATGGGTTCTCAGTGAATATTTGTTGAGTGATCGCATCTTATCAACATACTGCATATGTTGATAAACTTTGCTAATAAAACATTTGAAAAGTAAAGGAAGTACACTCTCCACCACTTCAGAGAAAGACATTGAAATCTTGATTTAAAATAGTTTTGCAGACTATATTTTCTATGAATTTGCACTGACATAAAGTGGTTCAACTCAGGAGAGATTCCAGAATAGTCAGATAATTTTATCTCACAAGCTAAGTCATTTTATATTTTAAAATGAGCACAACCAACAAAGAAATGACAAATGGTGCCTTGTAGAGATGGCATTTTTGATTGTCCTGAGAGCAAAATTAAATGAAATAGCGTAGAGTTGTAGAAAAGAGGAATTTCTAAATAAGTTCTAGAAAGTTCTTCAAAGAAACAAAAAGTAAGAGCTTTTAATGAAATAATCCATAAAAGAAGACTTTAAATGTTTTCTTTTGCACAAGAATCACAAGTGAAAACAAAGAAAAATAGAGAGGAATGTTTCATTTTGCATGACAACAAGTCCTTCATTTGAAATAAGATTCCCTTAGAATTTTAAAGACATTTAACAGATTTAAGAGAGCGGTAGCTATTCTCTACTTTTAGGTTCTTTGTCTTTATAACTGTTGATATTCATGAAATTGAAGATTTTAAAAATGAGATTATTGTTCCATTTTGAAAACCCACATTTGATAATTTGACAATGGAGATTTTCAAAAGAAAGTAATAGGCATTGAAAATAACTTACCTTAAATGGGTCATTGCAAATAAAAATGATTGGGTATTGATCAGGGCATAGAATCTTAAAGAAAGCTTTATTCTGCAAATTTGAAATTCACCTACTTTTGGGAGTCTACATTCTCAAACTTGGAAAATAGTTATATTCTACAGGTCAACATCAAACCACAGAAAAACTAACAAAAAATAGACTGACAATGTATCAAACCTCAAGGGAGAGGAACATTCTAAGCTTTGAAGTACTAGGAAAAAACACAAAGGAAAAGATGAAAAATTGTGGAAAATAGTAAACATACACAAGCTGTAATCTAAAAAAAATTGAAAATATGAAAAAAAAATAATCATTTGGCAACAAACTCAAGAAGGAAATGATAAGTATATAAAAAGAGCTTGTGCAAATTACTAAGAAAATCTCTAAGACCCTAATAAATAAATTGTCAAGAGACATTGCATTAGTCTTCTAACGCTGCCATAACACAGTACAACCAACTGGATGGCTTAAACAACAGAGGTTTATTTACTCACATTTCTGGAGGCTAGAAGATCAAGGGGTTGGAAGCCTTGGTTGCTTTGAAGGCCTCTCTCCTTTACTAGCAGGTGAACACCTTCAGGTTATGTGTTCGCTTGGTCCTCCCTCAGTCTTTGTGCACGTCTGTGTCTTAATTTCCTCTTCTTATAAGGACACCAGTCATATTGGATGAGGGCTGCCCCATATGACCTCATTTTATCTTAATTACCTCTTTAAAGGCCCTATCTCCAAATACAGTGACATTCTGAAGTACTGGAGATTAGAACTTCAACATATAAATTAGTGGTGGTGGGGAGGAAGACACAATTCAGCCCATAACAGACATAAACATTTAATAAAAGAAATACTATCTAAAAATGCACACAAAAATGTTACCCTTGCTGATAAGAAATGCTAATTAAACATAAAAAAATGATTCTATTTTTCATTTATTAAAGTAATAATGATTGAAAAAGAATTTTAATGCTATTAGCATTTTAATGTTGGCAAGGTCACAGTTCAATGAGAACTTGAATACTACCAGCAGAAGTGTAAACTCTCAAACCATTTGGGAAACAAACTTTCGATGTAGATGAAGATTATAAAAAGTATTAAAATCTCAATATAAATCAATATAATCAAGAAAAAATAATACAAATATATCTAGATATCAGCCTGTTCACTTCTGGGGAGAGCTCTGTACTGAAATAGTGTATCCAACTAAGTATTATATATAATATAAAAAAAAAAAAATTAAACCAGTGGAAATGCCCACAAAGGGGAAACTCTTACGTAAATTCTACAATTCACAAGCTGTTATGCAGCCATTAAAATTATGTTTATAAAGATTATAAAAAACAATTTTATTTTAAAAAATAAAGCAGGATGTGAAGCTATATATTAAAAAGATGTGCAAAATAAAAGGAGGCAGGAAATATACCTACAGTAATTATTTTAAGATAACAGAACTGTTTTTGTTTTTCTTAGTGGTATTACAAATTTTAAATTTCCAAAAAGCAACATGTACTAATTGCCATAATTAAAAATAATCATTTCAACTTAAATAAAACTGAATTGAATGTGCAAAATTCTACTAAGAAAAAATTATAAATTCAATCTACAATTGAGATTTAGTCTCAATTCTACTAAGCATAGGTTAAAATTTCAGTTTCTGACTTCAATGTCTTGTTTTATCTTGCCACCCTTGTTTTAACCAACTGTTATGTTGATATGATAAATATCTTCACTCAAAACCTACCTCCAACCTCAACCCCATTCTGCCCCAGTCACTGTAAACATAATAAAAATGAAAAGAGTTCACTGTTGGAGTTGGAGGTCCCTATTATAAAAATTTTGAGAATCATTATTTGATCAAGCTCACCTTCCAGGGAGCACTGCTGAGCTCATTCCCCATTCAGCTGCCTACCAGAGAATATCCACTGTATAGGCCTGAAGGTCAGAGGCACATCTCGCAAATTCTGTAGACATGTCCACAACACTAGACACTACCTGACTGTTGTCTCTCTCTATGACTGCGAGAAAGATATACAGCAAGGTGTGGCAAGTTCAAACGTATAGATACCAACACTTAGGAAGTGCAGGGTATATGTAGACTGCACTATCAGACCTGGTGAAATGGTGTATTTTACTCTTTGGCAAAATACAGAGACTCAAAATACACGCAATCCTGGAGTTTGTGAAGAGCACCAAATTGTAAACTTTGGACAATCAATTGTCCATCTGTAATATCAGGACTCACACTATGCTCATTAACTTAATAATGTTAGCCAGCACTCCAATTTTCCTACTAGACTAGAAATAAGAAACATAGTTGTAACAGGTTGAATAGCATCCCTCATCCCCCCAATTCACATGCACCTGGAACTTCAGAAAGTGACTTATTTGGAAATAGGGTCTTTGCAGATGTAATTAAGGTAAGGATCAAGGTGAGATACTGGATCAAGGGTGGCCCGAAATCCAATGAGCACGTCTTTAGAAGAAACAGAAAAGAACACACAGACACACAGGGAAAAAGCCATGTGAAGTTGGAGGCAGAGATGGGGGTGATGCTGCCACAAGCCAAGGAATACCAGTAGCCACCAGAAGCTGAAAGTGGCAAGGAAGGATTCTCCCCTAGAGCTTTCAGAGAGACCTTGACCCTGCCAACATTTTGATTTTGGATTTCTGGCCTCCAGAACTATGAGAGAATAAGTTTCTATTGTATTAAGTCACCCAGTTTATGGTAATCTGTTACAGTTGCCCTAAGAAATTAATACAATGGTTTACAAAGATAATAATGCCACAGTTCACAAAAACTATTCCTTAAATACTGGACATGGAATGGTGTGGCAGAGAGAGCACAGAAAGAGTTGGAGTCAAGAGCTTGGGAATGTACCTTTAGGCGCACCAGTGAGCCTCTCCAAATATCCATTTAACCATCTCCAGAAGATTGACATGATTATCCTAGCAATCACACAGGGTTGTTGACAAGATTAAGGGAGATGATCTATGTAATAAGCACTTGATAAGCTGTAAGACAGAGAGAAATGCTGATTTTTTATTGCTGTTAATTGTTTAGCATAAGCATCAATTTTGCACTAAATAGTTATTTATGAAATAGGAAAATAGAAAATAGGAAAGAAATTTATACAGGTACACGTTTGATTTGTCTTTCAGTTCTTTCTCTATTATAGAATCTTTTTTGCCTAAAAGGTGGGTTTATATTCTTAAGACTGACTTTAGACCATGATGTGAGTCATTTATCACATAGACAGGTGAATTATTAAGGATGTTTCAAAAGGGCAGTAACCCGGAGCTCAGTTATTTTTAGGATTGTTGTGCTATCATTAATAATCATTTGCTGTACTTTTAGTCATCTGAACTAAGAAAATAAATAGATAACTCTGGCCATGGTAAGACAGCGTTAGTGGTACTGACTGAAAAAAGTAAGAAGTTAGGAACAAAGAATCCTGCCATACATGTCCAGATCCCTCGTTTTTATGGCATTTTCCATCTTATTATTTGAGAAAAGTGACAGATTAATGACATCAAAGACAAGAAAACCAACTGCAATTTTGCAGATGATAACCACAGTACAACACTGTTTTTAAAAAATTCAAGACTGTAATAACCACTAGAATAAACTACTCAATTCTTAAAGTAACAGTTTAGGTGTGCCATTCAGCAGATAAAATTTATAACTCTTGATTGTAGATATTTTATGCAATAAAAATATTATGGAGGCAAATGTTTTCAAAGACTACCTCTCAGAATTGATGGTATTGAAACATGTTTTCAAAATTAAACAGAAGATGTGATCAAGCCTCCTGCTGTTCATGCTTTCTTCCCCATCAGAGCACACAGCAAGACCCATTCCTCTGTGCTCATCTCAACAGGTAATCAATGACAAACCCAAGGTGCTCCAATCCAAAGTTACCAAATGATTTCTCCAAAACTCAGCTCCTCTAGAACATTTTGTCAGGATTGGGTCATGAGCTCTTGTGCTCATTGCTGTCTTTCAGTGGAAGTTCACCTTGATGGCTGCCATTGCTCTCCAGTCTTCTTCCATGTTCAAATGGGGGACCAATGTGGCATGTGCTGACCCCTCACTGCTCTAAATTAACTACCTCTCCACAGTCAGCACCACTCCCACACATGCAAGTGGTGATTAGGATGGGAAAGAACTTGGCCACCCCCAGATTTTCTCTTTATCCCCATTTATTAGTTCAGACCCTCACCCAATCTTGGAGGGACCATTGCAATTTTCACCTAATGAGACACTTTGCCATTTGACTTCTGCTTACTTCTGCATCCACATCAACCCCCACTCCCTTTCACACATGCTATGCTGGCGTCACACTGACAGCCAGACCCTCTTGCCCTTATGGACCTCTGGGTAAAAGGAACAGTAGGGCATAATTTCTTGGAACACATATGTCCAAGATCCTTGCCCAAATGCCCCTCTCACTGAAATTCCTGCTCTTCTCTTTGCCTCCTTCGATTCTAACTCTCATCACTTCATATTCCATACTTAAGGTCGAAGTTTCTAAGTCCCAGTCTGGGGCTGGGACTATATCTTCCACCCTGATACCACCTTCTAAGCATAAAACCAGCACAAAGAAAGTGTCTGAAATCATTTTTAATAAAACAATGGAATTAAAACTTGAATTAATTTTCTATTCCATAACATTCAATGAGTTGTTTAAACTTTTTATTCTTCATTGTATATCAGATATAACTTTGTTGCCTAAAACAGAATTAAGTATGAAATGATATACTGTATATGAATACATTTCATAAACTCTAAAGTACCTTATAAATAAAAGGGTTATGATCATCATTTTCACCTAAAGAAATTCTGTTCACTCAGCACAGCACATCTGATTTATTGACACCATACAGAAGGAGACACTCACAAGTCACCTCCCAGGGTATTTTCCATAGTTTGAGGTCTCAGACATACTCTAGGACTGCATGATGCAATCCAATCAAGGAATGAGGAAGGCAAGAAGCAAAATAAAGAGGTGTGATGCCAACATGAAGGAAAATGTTCATAATGATTTCAGGCTTTTCATCACCATGCTCAGGGCTGAGACCCACATTTCCAGTTCTCTCTGACGTCCCTCCTTTCCTCTAGGTCTGATTCCATGCTGGGAATCAGGGCACAGTGGTTGAGGTCGATAATGGTTTGACTATCAAAAATGTGAAGCATGAGCATCCTTTGAGAAAGGGGGTTAATTACAAATACATTCCGAAAGTAAATGCTACCATGTATTCAGCATTTACTCGAACAAAATATTAAGTAATCTATTTTATGTTTTATATACATTGTTCTCCTCTAAGCCTGTGCTCCTGTAAGATGCAAGAATTATTCTTAACCCCGGGGTTGTCCTAAGAGGCTCATAATCTACTGCCCTTTCAAACTATATTTTCCAAATGCCCAACATTGATATGAAGTAGAAACTGTGGCTTATATAGAGGAAGGACAGAGAGGACTGACCACTGATATTACACTCCACTTTTTTTCTATGGCCTCAAACAATTTAGCCCTGACCCTGAACTTCCAACCCCAACAGGCAACATAAAAGTCCTACAGGTAAGTGGCTTCAGCTCACCTCCTAGTTATATAGAACTGCAGTAACCTATTATTACTTAAGACTGCCACCTCACAGGAACTAGGAAGTCCTATCCTCTACCCCAGTGTAAGTCACAGAGAGCACTTTCCTGGATGGCAGTTCTGGAGAACACAGTGAATTTCATTTTCCTCATGACACTACTGCTGCCTGGTTGATTACCCAGGACTTGCAAGAATGAATAGAACCTGATCTAATGGACCCTCTACTGCAGGGTCGGGAGAAGTGAGTGGAGACACCTTGAGGATGCTGTCCAGCCAAATCCAGAGTGTAAAACCTCATACAGAACATGCATCCTATTTCTCATGCAAATCAGTGGCCTGAAGAAAAAGAAAATGGAGCAAGTGTTATACATTAAAAGAGACTTGGAAAACATTACAGCCAAATACCATATAAGGACATTGTATCCTCATGCAAACATACTATTGAAAGAATTCTTGAGGAAACTGAGGAAACGTAAGTATGGATATGTGGACTGAGTACTAAACTGTATTAAAGAATTATTATTGAGTGTGTTAGGTGTGATAATGGCATGGGAATTGTGCATAAACATGTTCTTATCAATTAAGAATGCATACTCAAAAATTTGCAGAAAATAAGCATTATCTCTAGCAATTGTTTTTAAAACATGCCCCCCCCTTGAGTAAATTAATACATAGGACAAGAGACTGGCAAAGTGTCAATAATTGTTGAACCTGGGTAAAAGGTGCATGAGCTTTACTATAGTTCTCAGTTCACTTGTGTTTGAAAGGTTTTCATAATAAACACTTTAAGAAAAGTAGATGCATTGATCCTTTTTATCTCAAAAAGAGACATTTGTACCTGTCAGTAATATATCCAAGTTTTATGAATGTAACTGGAATATCCAGATCTATTTAAATACATATGAAATCACAATTGGGTTGAAGATATGGTGAAAAAAAGCAAGAAGAGCCAGGAGACTAAGGAGGCTTAGGAAGAATGAACATAACATCTGATGGAACAATCAATAATTATGTGCACAGCCACCGTATAAAAGTTAATGAACTCCAAGCAAGAAAAGTTCAAGTAAAAGGTGGCAAAAGTACTAATGGAAAATAACTCTCTTTCTACTGTTCTGCAGGTGGCACAGTTCCCTTCATCCTTTAAGACCCATAAAAATTTGCAGATCTGCGCTGCCTTTGCCAGCTCCCCAAGGCTGTTATCTGCTCCCTCATCTGAGATTCCATAAAGCTTTATTCAGACTTTTCTGTGTTTGGGTCTCCCCCCCCCCACTTTATAAGGGAAGGAATATTGACTAGCATAAGCCTTGGAGTGTGGTACATATACATGCTTAAGAAATATTGATGGAAGGGATGGATGCACAGGTAATAGAGAAGGAAGAAAGGGAGGGAGAGAAGAAAGAAAGATGTTCTATTCCTTCCTAAAAAGAATAATCACCAGGGTCAGAGGATGGGGACTCATATTTATGAGCAAACTTCATTTAAATATTCCCAAATCAATTAGAATCAGATGCTAATTTTCCTTAGTAGCCTACTAGCAGGAATTTGTTTTGTTTTGTCTTGTTTTAGCTAGACTAAATCCACACATTATCTTTGTGCAAGCAATTCATCAAATATGCCAAGCTGGAAACAGTTGAGATTTTTTATCTCTTGCTGAGAAAAGAAAGCTTTCATTGAGCTATCACATGCATGGTTATTTTTATTTGACTCTCAGCTGAAATACCCCTGCTGAAGAGCATATTGAATACTTTATTGACCATAAAATGTGCTGCTGCAATTAAAAGTTTTTTATTTTTTCAAAGCATTTTGCCTTTCTGGAGGCATTTGGAAGCTCATTCCTGTTTATCAGTTTCTCAAGGATGTTTCTGATTTAGCAAAACTGAGTTGGAAATTTAGTTAAATATCTGGCATCTTCAAGTGAGCATTTCCAAGATCTGCAATTAAGCAGAGTAAAGTGTTGTGAGGCTCCTGACACATAACCTACAAAGATTTTTCACACTAGCTGAGACCCTGGAAAAAATGTTCACTAAGTAAATCAGGAGTAAATCCACTTGAGACTGCCTTATAAATCATTCAGCTTTGTCATACCATTTCTAGGTGTGCTGAGTACTTCAAGTTATTTTAGAAGCAATCACCTCGATTTGGTGTTACCAAATAAAACAGCATAGGCCTCATGGCAGACACCATGTTTAAACAGTAGCAGGTTTCAGATCTTGTGCCTGAGGCTGAGTTCGGAACTAGGAACTGAAGACACAAAAAACTCTAACCTGCAAGTCAAAGGGCTGGACCTACACATTCACCAGTCATATTAGTGAATGAATGAATGAATGAATGGTCTCCAAGGAATATGCTTCAGTTATTTCCAGTAAGCTAACAGCAAATCAGAATCAAATGCTTGAGTTGCAACAGGACTGGTAGCTCGTGCAGTTTAAATCCCCCACCATATGCTTCCCTCTATGTGCCCCTGCCTCCACACCAGATTATAGGGGAGCCTGGACTTGTCATCAGGTCTCAGGACCGAACCTGTGCTATTTTCATCAGACTACACAGCTACTTTCACGGAAACTTCTTACTGAAGCATCATGCCTTTTAGGAAACTATAGTCAAGTGCATGCCTCAAAGCCTTCTAGGTCTAGATCTCTGAGGACACTCTGATGAGGTGGTGCAGGCGACTGCTACCACAGAGCTTCCTGTTCCATTCCACTCTCAGCTTATTCCCTGCATCTTCCCTGCCATCTCCATCAGGAAATAGGCAGAGACTCCGAGAGCTAGAGCTTACTTGTGCTGAGAATCTACCAGACACTGTGTGTGCTGGTGATACAGCAATGAACCAAACAGAAATGTCCCCTCCTCTCAGGGAGCACACATTCTGGTAATTCAGAATGAGCCTGCGGTCAGGGCTTGCATCTTCCCAGAGCAGGCATCTTACAAAGCATTCTCCATGCAGTTTATTTGGTTTCCTGCGGTTGTTTCTTTCTTAATTCTCTCAATAACATTTCTTCCAGGTTTCTGCTCAACTGTCACCTTCTAAGGGAAGCTTCTCATAGTCACCTGCTAAAAATAATTGCTCCCCCACACACCATCATTCCTCTACCCCCACTTCTCTCTATCAACTCTGACCCTGCTTTATATTTCTACAGATCCTTTACCATTATCTGACATAAGTCTATTTGTTAGTTTATAATCTGTCTTCCCTCGCCAGAATATAAACTGTTTCAGGGCAGGCAATTTAAGTTAATTTCACTGCTAAATACCTGGCACATTAAAAGGGTTAAATTAATATTTGTTGGATGAATGAATGCATGAATAACCATGACCAACATTATTCCAGTTTTACAGATGGGGAAACTGACACTGGGAGGATAAAAAATTTGCTCAACGTCACTCAACTGATCAGCAATGAAGCCAGGGCTCAGACCAGGTGTTTCAGAAGAGAAAGCCTGGCCTTTTGATCATTACTCTAAATTGCCCCATTTCACATAAACTATTATTTAACACGCCTAGTAGTTGAGGCTTCCTAGGATGGGATGAAGACACTAAAGAGAAGAAAGGCCACTGAACAATATGTAGAGAAAGGCAGCAAAAGAGCTGCAAGTGTAATCCCGAAAAACTTCAGAATAAAACTTAGGACAGGATCACCTTGTATAGAGTCAACATAAAAATAACAGCTACTGAGGAAAAGTGGAAAGAAGAAAAGCTTTAGAGTCCAGCCCTGATGTTAATCCTGTCTCTGCCACTAATCATCTGTTCACTTTCTCAACTTCAGTTTTCATATCTGTAAAGTGGGGGTGATGCCTACCCATGAAGGTTGTTGGTAGAAGGAAATGAGATAACGAATGTAAAGTTTCTGGCACAAATTTAAGTTGAATGCAACAGAGGTTTATTTAGTCCCATTTCTCTAATAAGTCCTAAGCAAATAGACAAACTTAGGTTTCGGTTATTCATCTATTAATAAAAAAGGATTGGTGCTGAGCATCTCAAAGGAACAGAGAGCTTTTCTCCTGAGCAGCTGACACTGAAGGACAAGAGGCTGGTGGCAATCAGGAGCAGCAGTCCCTAATCTCAGGGAAGTTGCTCTAAATTTGTTTATTTGCTACTGATCAGACTAATCAATTGGTCAGGCTGGGGGAGGAGG
The DNA here is from genome assembly GCF_027409185.1 of Cynocephalus volans. Classification (NCBI taxonomy): domain Eukaryota; kingdom Metazoa; phylum Chordata; class Mammalia; order Dermoptera; family Cynocephalidae; genus Cynocephalus; species Cynocephalus volans. Next base: position 18,869,142 of record NC_084468.1, read on the forward strand.
CGTCGCAGCATCTATATATTTATTTAGACATAATGCATGAACTTCCTAAGCACTGTTAGGGAAGCCACCCACTGGTCAAATATCTGGTTGAAAAATTTGGACTTAATAAAAAATCTTTAATAAAAATATTGGTAACGTTCCATACATATTTATAAAAAACTCTGCATTTGAATTTGTATTAATATGATTCTCAAAACATTTTTACTGACATTCTAGCTCTGAGGTAGTCTTAGAAATTCAGTTTCTCACAATTTCTATAGTTGCTGATAGAGTAGTAATGGTCTTTTGTTATGTTATGGTTGAACTGATATGATAAAATTGCATTTTTCTCTTACGTTTCATTAGAAGCTATAAATGGCTCTATCACCTCTGAAACAGCACAGGGAACACAACACATTTTTTTATTTTATGAGCCTGTTTCTCTTTTTAGAATCAAACTATTTGCCTAAAAAGCATAAAAATTTTAGTCTCCCTTAAAGGAATACCAACTAACCATTTTACAGTTAAAACAAAGGATTTTCACTTCTCTGTTTCTTTCCCCATTCCTATAGAAATGCAGAAGCAATTCCTCTTTGTCCTATTTGGTCAGTTTGGAATCTTTAGATTGTTCCTTTCAGTGTTTGTTTGTTTGATTGTGTGCTGTTTAGTACTTCCAGGTAGGGAATTGCTATGGGTCAAATGTGTCCCCCTGAAGTTCATGATTTGGAAACAATCCCCATCGTAACACTATGTAAAGGGTAGGAAATCCTATTATGGTATTGGAAAGGTTGGGCTTTTAAGAGGTGATTAGATTGTGAGGACTGTGCCCTTGAGAATGGATTGATCCATTCATGGAGTAATGAGCATGGTTCTGATGGCTTTAAAAGGAGAGGAAGTGAGAGGTCAGTCTCCCTTGCTCAGCCCATTCTCAACATGTGATACCCTGTGCAGCTGTGGAGGGTCACCAACAAGAAAAAGTCTCTCACCAGATGTGTTCCCTGGACTTTGGACTCCTCAGCCTCTGAAATTGTAAAAAATAAATTTTATTTCTTTACAAATTACCCGGTTTCAGGTATACTGTTATAAGTAACAGAAACAGACTAATACTGTAACATTTAAAAAAGTTGAACTAAGTATTATAAGAAATACCTTTCCATTGCTACCCCTCTCTTAAATGGAAGAAGTCCAACTGCATGTTTATTACCTGAGTAACTATGTGCCACTGAAGTCTGGTTTGGTATTTCTGAGTTACTCCTGAAATTATTCTTTATTTTGAAAGCAAATCAATGAAAACTCCAGAAATTTGTCAACTGACATTTAGGGATATTGAAAAGCAAATATAAAAACTCATTTTGAGAGAAAGGAAGTAATAATAAAATCAGCCAGCACATTTCTTTATATAGGTTAGATCTCTGCCAAAAAAGAGAATAAAGTCATGTATAGATTTGTACTGCACAACTATCAAGACTCTACATTCAAATATTATGTGCCCCTAGAGAGCACTTAATCACAGTATTTGTCTTGACATAACTCTTCTTGTCTCTGCACAGTTTGAAAATGATTGTTGGGAAATGCATGGCTGGTGATACTATTTCTCTTTAGCAGAGAAAGCTTAGCTATCTTATTACAGAATGAGCAGAAGACTTGCAATCAGCAGTCCTGGGTCTGAATTCTGGCTTCACCAATTGCCAACAATACAAATATCACTTATTTGAACTTCTTTTTTTCCCCTTGTAAAGTGGTACTAGTGATGCTTGCCATACAATCAATGGCCTGTTACCAAATGTCATCATAACCAATAAAAAAAAAGGTCACTTGAATTTGAATCTTGTCTGCAAAATTAACAGTGAAGCCACATAAATGACTTCTTGGGAAAACCAACCAAAGGGTAGTCCAGAAATTTTGTAGTCACAGGTGAATTCAGTAGTGGGTCTACAAGTGTGGTCTCTGCAGATGGAAAGATGTGGGTCAGCTTGTGAGTCAAATATTAGGTACTTGTCCTTATGCAAGTAGTTTGACCTCAGTATGCCTTATTTCCCTCATCTGCAGAATGGCATGATAATAGAACCAACTTCCTAGTTTTATTTTAAGAAATAATTTCATAAAATATCTTCTTACCACATAGCAAGGCACATAGGGAGCCAGTCAATAAAAATGATTGATTTTTTAATAAAAATGAACAAAATTCATCCATTCAATAAGAATTTTAGCATGTGCATTATGTCCCAGATGCTGTCCTTGGTACTGGGGATACAGTGGTAAATAAAACCAGTAACTTCCCTGTTCTCATGAAACGCTTTCTGGTAAGGAACAGACTGGATAATGCCCGTAGTGATAAATTTTTTGAAGACAGTAAAATAAAGTAATGTGACTAGTGAGTATGTGAAGACATATGTGTGTGGTTACATGGGAGAGTGTATTTTGGGGAGGGACTTTAAAAATAGGCTGATCACACCCTGTCTTTCTGAGCAAGTAAGGTTTGAGCTTTGACCTAGATGAGCATAAGGAGCCAACTGTATGCCATGAAGACAGTCTGCAGGCATTTGGCACACGCTTATTCAAGATGTGTTTTCAGACTTTCTACAATCTGTCCTTTCTGTGCACCTGGAGTCCAGATTCCAACACATGCACTTTGCTCACTGTGTTTAACCAAAGGGACATGCACAGATGTACGGTGTCCTTGGAATTAGAGGTTCCCAGCTATGAGAATTAGTAGCTGGGTGATAGTGGACTCAATACTTAGGCACCCTCAGCCTCACTTATCTCATCTACAAAACAGCCCTGAAAGACAGCTATTTATGGAATGTTTCTGGCATAGTGAGTATGGAAGAGAATCTTCATGTGGTGATTATGGTCACTATTAGAGGAATATTCTGGTTAAGAGCTCTGCTGCCTACTAGTAATGTGACCTTTGGTAAGTCATGTGACTTCTCTGTGCCTCAGTTTCCTAACTTGTGAGATAGAGATGATAATAATAATAATAAAACCCATTTATTAAGCTTGTGTGGAAAATTAACAGAGCTGTATAAACCACTTTGAGTGGGTGCTGGTACAGAGCAAAACTCAGTAAGAGTTTGTTATCAGTATCAGTCTTGACACTGACATTGGCCATAATAAAATAGTCCAGAGGCTCATGTGAAAGAAAGGACTATTGACTTAGAAAATATGAATATGAATTCAATTGTTTCCATGCAAAATTTCCATAACACTCAGAACGATCATGCACACCATTCTTCCATCTTATTCTGAAGATTTTGAAACATTGATTAAATTTCTCAACCCAATGATGTGGTAGGAATCCTTGCTTTGGATAGTTTTGCCCATTTTAATAATCTTTTAATTTACATGTTTCTCTAAGATTGAGTCCGATTAGCATGACACTGCTCTCCAGTCAACACTGGCTATATTTCATGTGTCATTTACAAATCACAAAAGTAATTTTAACACATTCCCAACTGAAAATAAAAAGAAAGGGTTTGACTGATTATTCTTGCTTTTATGATAGCAGGATATACCAATCTTTGCACAATCGTGGAATCTTAAATTTATAAGATCATCTGAGATGGTTTTGGCCAAGGACAATAATTGTGCTACTTTTTACAGACATAGTAATTGATCAGGACATTTTTTATGCCTGACCTGACCTTGAATATAGCTTTAACACCGAGGTGAGGAAGAGGAGACCTACTGACCTGGTCTCAGCCTCCCACTTCAGAGCCGACTTCGGAGCAGTCTAAAGTCCTCATAGGTGAACTTATTTTTGAAATGACAACCTACATTTCCAAATCCTCATGCCCATGTTCTTGCCCCACTCCTTGTGACCTGCTATTAAATGCCTGTCTGAAAACGGCTGTGGATCCAGGAGGGATGGAATTACAACATGGCTTAGTATCCTCTTGTTTCATCTCTGCTTGAGTTTACTGTACTGCCCCTCCCGTTTCCTGCTCTTGATTTCTTTGCTGTCCTTTCTAACTATTTTCGCTGACATAAATATTCTGCTACATCCAACCAGAAAAAGAAAGGACTAAGACTAATGGTCTTGAACTATTCTATTCACAGCCTCCTCCAAGCAGCGATACTGAGAATAAATATAAATATTGATGTCCTCACCCGTAATGTTGCTGTGCATCTCAATTACTCATGGTTTTCCCCACTAAAAACTTCACTCACTTGCTACCTGCTTCCCTTTAAGCCTCCTTTCTTAATATTTAACTGCCAGAGCCCAAACTTAACCAAAATCAGCGACTAGAATCTAATGGTTCACTGAAGAATTGTTATGATCTTTCATGGTCTCCTGATGCTAATAATGAGGCACCCAAAATAAAAAATCCTGGTAGTAACTGTGCTAACAAACTGGGTGAGAACACTCAATACCACACCCACACATGCATGCTACTAGTTATTAACAACGGAAAAATTGGTTTAAATTCAATCTTCATTTAGATTCCTGCTTTCATTAAAGTAACATTCTAAATTTGTTAAATAAAATAGGAAAATGATGTGGGTTTGCAGATTGACTGTGTTCTGCTCACAATGCAGCAGAGAGAAAAAGGAGAGAATTAAGAAGCATGGGGCCTTCATTCCAGGTCCTTTCTGCATCAACCTCCCAGACCCATGACTATTTCCTCACCTGTAAAATGAGTACATTGAGCTTAAATGATCTCCAAGTTTCATTTGAGTTTTAAACAGCTAACTGAAATCTTTCTAATTCTTTATTGCCCTGTAAAACAAATAAGTGGCTCAATGTGAGCCACAAAATGGTCATGAAGCCCATTCCCACTGTGTTCCACAGATGCTCTCAATGCATTCTATGACAAGACCAGCAGGAAATGACCAAAAGTTATCTTAATAATGTAGGACTGTGTTCATTTATTCATTTAACAGATATTCATTGACCAACTATTAAATGGCAAGTGACTATGAATATGTATCTATGAGTCTGATATTTTTGTTCTTATAGGAAAGAAATGATAAATCTCAAAAAATTGAATAGCTCTCTGTGCTTGCCATATACCAAAATCATCTCAAAATGGATTAAAGACTGAAATATAAGACCTAAAACTATAAAACTCCTAAAAGAAAACATAAGGGGAGTACTTCAGGATGTAGGACTGGGCAAAGACTTTTGAATATGAAGCCAAAAGCACAGGAAACAAAAGGAAAAATAAACAAATGAGATTATATCAAACAAAAGCTTTTGCACAGCAAAAGAAACAATGAACAGAGTAAGAAGACAACCTACAGAGTGGGGGAATATAATTGCAAAAAACGCATCTGACAAAGGATTAATATCCAGAACATATAACAACTTAACAGTAAAAAAAACAAATAACCCTATTAAAACATGGGCAAAGGACAGCCCAGAGACAACCACTGAGCCACCATGGGAAGCTCCTCGGGCTCTCGTGAGCTGGGGTGGTGAGGGGCAGAGGGCCTCAGCCACACACCCCTGACACGTGCAACCTGCCCAGCAATGACCACCAAGCTGCAGCAAGAAGGGCCTCAGGTTCCTAAGCAGGGGTAGTGGGAGGTGAGGGCTTTTGCCACATCCTCCTGACATCTGCACCCAGCCCAGCAATGACCGAGCCACCACTGGAAGCCTACCAGTCTCCCCTGTGGGAATGAGGGGAGTGTCACAGGCCTCAATCCCACCCCCCTCCTTCCTCTTTCCCCCATCATATTTCCTTCCCCTTTCCCTTCTCCCTTTCCCTCCCAACTGCTCCACAACAACATCCTAGAATGTAAAAAAAAATTAATAAAATTACATTTTCTTCAAAAAAAAAATAGGCAAAGGAGCTGACTAGGCATTTCTCAAAGGAAGATATACAAATGGCCAACAGACACATGAAAAACTGCTCAACATCACTCAGAAGCAGGGAAATGCAAATCAAAACTACACTGAGATATCATCTTATCCCAGTTAGACTGGATATTATCAGAAAGACAGAAAATAACAAATGCTGGTAAAGACTCAAAGAAAGGGGAACCGTCCTACGCTGTTGGTGGGACAGTGAATTGGTACAGCCATTATGGAAAAAGGTATGGAGGTTCCTCAAACAACTACAGGTAGAATGGCCATGTGATCCAGCAATTCCACTGCTGGGTATACACAAAGAAATGGAAATCATCATGCCAAAGGGATATCTGCTCTCCCATGTTTATTGCAGCTCTGTTTACAATAGCCAAGACTCGGAGCCAACCTAAATGTCCATCGTTGGATAATTGATTAAGGAAAACAATATATACACAATGGAATGCTAGTCTCCATAAAGAAGAATGAAATTCTGCCATTTGCAGCAGCATGGATGAACTTAGAGAAAATCATGTTAAGTGAGATAAGAAAAGCACAGAGAGGGAAATACCACATTTCCTCACTCATAATTGGGTGCTAAAAAATGAACAAATAAATGGGGGTGGGGGGGAAGAAAGAAAGATACAACTATCACAATAATACATTAAACTTTCAAAAGGAGAGAACAGAACTGAGGTTATCAGAGGTGGGAAAGGGGGAGGGGGAGGAACAGTAATGGAGGAATTGGTGAAGGGCCATGAGAAGTGATCACATTGCATAATGTTGAATATACTAATTATCCTGATTGGAGCGTCAGATATTGCACAAAAATTATGATATTCAACTCTGAACCCCACAGAAATGTACAATCAACTATGCTACAATAAAAAAAATAGGCTTAAGGAAAGTATTTGATGATATAATTTTAAATTTTAAAAAAATCATAAATCTCCATATGGAATATCATGCCCTACATGAAATGTGGAAATGTCAGAGCAACACTGTCTAACAGAAAGATAATATGCAATTTTAAGTTTTCTACTACCCACATTTTAAAAAGTAAAAAAAAAAAATTAAATTTAACTTCATAATGTATTTTATTTAACCCAGTATACACAAAATATTACTTCAACATGCAGTCAACATGAAAAAATTATTAATAAAATATTTACATTTTTTTGTACTAAGCATTTGGAAATCTGCTGTTTATTTTACATTTACAGCACTTCTCATTTTGGACCATCTACATTTCCAGTGCTCATTAGCCTCGCATAGCCTGTGACTACCCTTTTGGACAGCACAGCATTGGAGTGAAACAGAGAATATTAAAAACTTTCCTTTCATAGTATGTTTTTCTCCTTGAGTATTTTGTGTATGTGTGTGTTCCCCAAACTCTCTTATCTATTTACTCAGTAAGCAGTACCTAAATCTAGATAAAGAAATAAATATTTTTATTTATTTTATATTATGATCTTTATAATTAGTTGCTTATTTTAATGCACTGTTTTCCTTATTGTATATTCCCTCCAGTGCCTAGTACAGTACTAGACTCAATAAATCTGGGTTGGTATCAACTTATAAAATACTAACAAAAATTAATTTTGAACAGAACTGGCTGCTCTTAGTTAGAGGAGTCTCAGGACAAAGCCAAGTATACTGTTCTTCAACGACAAACATAAACAAACAAATAAGGACACCATTTTTACATTATTCTGAAGAATTAAAGCCAACCATAATAAACAAAGATAGATTATACCAGCCAACATTTAAACATTTTATTAGTGCTTCATAAGCAGGGGCAATGAGATTCTTAAACCATTAATCAAAACCCTCTTCCAGTCTTCTTAGAATGAATTTTCACACAAAGTAAGTGTATTTGCAAGAGTGAAAAAGGGAGAGAAAAATCTCAGAAGGTTAGCAGGGGATGTAGAGAGAGATGGAATTGGAAGGGAAGGATTCATATGATAATCTGAGAAGTGATCCTACTTTCAATGTCTACCATCTGGGATCACTGGATATAAGTGTTCCTGTCTAGGACAGTGCTTGGTACACAGTGAATGCTCAATAATCGCTTCTAAAACGAACGGGAAAACGCACAATTGATCTAATTTCCTTGTCAGGACTCTCAGTAATGCATCCCTAACAACAAGCACAGGTTCACTGCACAACAATTCTTGAATCATGGTTGAGTTCACACAAACGAAATGAGAACATTGCCCAAATTATATCTTTCTGATATCATTTTAACTATGGTTGTTGACTGTGTGTCATAATAAACAAAGCCCATGGCTATGTATTCCTCTAACACAGTAGCACATGCCATTTGATGCATATTATACACAAGGTGCTGATGCTTATGCTTAGACAGAGAGACAGAATGAACTGCAAGGTCAGCCTAGTTGTAACCAACAAATACAATTGGCTTTGCTCTATTCCCACAATGAAAGTTTAATAATTCTTTTTTTTTTTTTTTTACTGAGTAAAAACAATAAATTTTGAACATTTTTCCATTGGTTACTAAAAATAACAGTCCCTTCAGGGGTGTGGAGCAAAAGCTTTAGCTAGTAATAAAGAGTAATTCACCATTCTGGAGTGTCTTTTGGGAGCCAGGACATTAGCTGGCAGTGGTAAGTGCAGAACAGCTTGGGTCTGTCCCCTGAGCTGGTTAATCTTAGGCGAGTTATTTCTCTTCGCTGAGTCTCAATTTTCTCAGGAAAAGGGAATAATGAAAACCAAACTTTCACAGTTACTCTAAGGATTAAATAATATAAGTAGAGTGCTTCTTCCATGGTAGATGCTAAACTTTTCATTTCAGCTTTGGTATATACATCTCTCTTTCATTGAAAAATTAAGGTGCACAAGGAAGAAAAACAATTGCTGATTTATCTCAAATTGTAAGAATTCTCGAATTTGCTTTTTATGGTTTGAAGAAAGACTCCTGAGCCAACACACAGAATTTGGAAGCAGCCCGTGAGTTAATAGATTTGCTAGGAAATGGCTCGAGTGCCAGGAACTCCAGATAAGAGGAAAATTTATGCAATTAGATCATTTGGTCAAAATGCAATTATGCATTTCGTAATGAACAGTATGATTCTGTAGGTAAAGCCAGGATAATAGAGGGAAAGCAGTAAGACAAGATTTGATTTATTAAACAGGCTTCACAGACCTGCAGAAATGAAAATCATATAAGTATGATATGCAGGCATTTTCCATAATGGCTGGAGTTAACAAGTAAATTATTTCAGACAATTGTGTGGAGAACAGAGAGGGTGCAGACTGGCAATTCTAGGAAGATGGCTATAATATCAGCCATGGAGACACACTTTGAAGTTCAGGAGAAGATAAAAGGCGAAGATGTCAACAGTGGCAATACTCAGTGAGTGCCAATTAATGTGCAAAGTTTGCAACTAGGAAGAGGAACACGAAAAATCCAATGAGAAAGCTCATAAATGAGTTAGTCTGATTTGGAGAGAAAGTGGGAGAAGTAAGAACCTTGGGCTATATCATGACACTAAGGCCTTTGTTTTCAGCAAATTATTTATATAAAAATGAAATAAAGTGTCATAGTGGCTCCCCATAGTTGGCGATGATGAATTACGTCCAGTCAGGATCAGAACCCCAAATACATAAGCCACTAACAACTAATACCTTGGCCCCCAGAAGACACTAGAGGATGGTGACTTCACTCTTTAACAGCAGCTCAGGCATTTGTTCCACACCCCTGGAGGGACTGGGCCATATGGGAGGCTTCGAAAACTCTCCTGCCCTTTCCATCCAAGTCTCAGACGAGAGGAAGACTAAGGGAACTGCTACAGTGTCCTCTTTTCTTTATCTGCTGCACCTCATGCTTCTTAGGACCGGGAAGTACCCCAGACCTCCTCTAAATCCCAGCTTAGCTGGAAGGAAAACATGACACACGCAGGTATTGAAGACAGTCTGGGGAAGAAGAGAGTTTGCCCTGGCAGTCCCGTTCATAACTCCTTTGCTCCTCTCATTGAAAGCTTTGCATGAAGCATCAACTCTACCAGACCAATAGCAAGTGTGTCAAGTTGGGATGGAGCCTAGTGTTTCCCCCCAGCGTTAAGTGGAGCTACTCTCAGTGAGTGTACACTATTGCTATGACAGCCAAATAATAGCCATATTGGTAGGAATTTAAGATGGCATGTGACTGTTTTTGTGGTTGTTTTTCTATCAAGAGAATCACATCTTTTTTTGTCTTATAGAGTCACTTGAGTGGCCTTATTAATTATGCAAACAGATACCCACTGCTCTGGGAGAAGGCAATAATAAATGAGAGTGTGTGCGCGCACACGTGTGTGTACACGTGCTTGTGTGTGTTGCTTGGAAAAACTGTTTCATCTCTTTGTTATACAAACACGGTCCCTGTGGAGAAAGTGGGCAAATCTCTGACTGTTAGAAAGGAGTTACTCCCGGGAGGGACGTGGATTCAGGAAGGTGAGCCAGGCTCAGAGATGGCCTCAGTGGTCTTTGAGGAGGGCTCACGTTCTTCAGCACAGCATGTGGTCGAAGCTGGAAGTCCCTCAGGAACCACAGACCTTAACACCCGGCTGTGGGGAAAGAGACTGAAGATGAGCATGTGAAGACAGACCTACAGACAGCTGGAATCCTAGAACCCAAGCACTGAGGTGCAAGTGCAGGGAGCTGGTTAGGAAAACGCACAAAGTATCCAAGTGGCTGTAGAGTCGTCTGCAACAGCGACACCATGTGGTCATGATGTGTCATAGCAGCAGTGGACTAGGGTTATACTTTTCTCTCCACTTGGTTTTTCACATGGGACTAGCTCTCTCTGGGTGAGGGTTCCTGGATTACACAGGAATGACGGAGGAGGTGGAACGGTAGGAAACCTCAGGCATCCTCCTGCTAATGGGGCAGGTGAAGGTCTGAACAATACGTTTTCTTAACAAATGAGAGACGGTGGTCATGGGGTTCTGCCTGATTTATACAGGGACATGGGCCATCCCAATTTCCATAATATGAAAGCACTGTGATTGACATGCATCAATCTCATTTAATGTCTCCATAATAACCCTCGAAGCAACCTTTGTTGCACCATTTTACACAAGGAAAATTGAGGACTAGAAAATTTGAATAGTTTGCCCAAAAGTCACTTAGATTGTAAAAGGTGGCTGGAATTCAAGTGCAAATTCATTTGAATTCAAAATCCTGGGCTTCCAATCCATGTCCTCCTCCCCCTCCCTACAGTCTGAAAATAAATGTTCTTCAGGCTTTCCTTTACCACTATCACTGTTAGTCTACAATTCATTTGCCCAATTGGTCAATCTAAAATTCTCTAATAACAATTACTGCCTTGCATAGTTTCTCATAGTTCAGAAAGTTCATATAAAAAGTTTCCTTTTCAATCTTCCTACAACCTAATAAGGTAGGTAAATTAAAGATGATTGTGATCTCATTTTATAAGTGAGGAACGGAGAGAGAGTAAAGCTTCCTGACTTGCCCTAAGTCAAAGACCTGGCAGGGGCTCCACATAACGTACTCAATCCGAACTCTGATATCTTTTTAAAGAAATCCTGTTTTCATTTCTTGTTACATTAACTAGTGGAGTAGTGGACTTGGACTTAGAAAGTGTGGGCTTTATTTATTCATCCATTCACTTATGTAAATAAAAATTCATTTATTGTCTACAGGGCACTATTCTAGGTAACTGAGATGCAGCGTGATCAAAACAAAGACAGTACCCTCTTGGCAACTGCATTCTAGAGAAGAGGAAAGAAAATGCACGATGAAACAATGTATTTTGGATCAAGTGTCAAGTTGCAATTTTTGCAACAAAGAAAAGGAAAGCCAGCCAGGTAGGTAAATGGATAGAGACCACAAGAAAGGGAGTCAGGGAATCTCTCTGTAGAGTAACACCTGAGAAGAGGCGAGGGAGAGGACCAGAGAGAAGACTCCAAGTGTTAAAGCTCTAGAAGGGAATTAGCTTTAGGAAAGAGCATGGAGGCCAATGGGATTGGAGCCCAGAGAGCAAGGGCAGGAATGCTAAGAGATGACACTGGAGGGGGTCACAGCCAGATCACGCAGGGCTTAATCTGCCCTGAGAAAGTTGCAGTGTTAGTCCAAGACTGATGGGAATCAGTCCCCCTGAGGGTTTGGAATAGGGGTGTAGCAAACTTACATTTTAAAGGATACTGCCAAGGCTCTGTGGGCTTGGGAGGCAGTGTCAGAAAGAAAGCAAAGAGATGGAGGGGGAGGCAACAGAGGTAGCGATTCAGGTGGGAGAGGTCGATAGCAGGTGGGAGAGGTCGACTGCTCAGAACAGAGTGGTGGCTGCAGCTGGCTTTATCTGCAACTGTGCAATTCTTATAAGTTCTGTGACACTGAGTTTAATTAACCCTTTGGTCTTAGCTTATTTTTTTATTTCAAAATACATCATTAAAACTTTACAAGTCTGTGAAGAAAGCAAACTTACAAAAAATTGTATATCCTGAAATATATGAATCATGGAATAATTGTTTTTCCCCTGCCATAGAGAAAATGTATACAGTGGGAGCCTAAGAAGAACAGAATTTGAAAACTGACCACTGCAGAAGACAAAATCTTCCAAGAATTTGCTCCTATAACACGTCGTCCCTTAAAGGAAAATTAAGAGACATGGATATCAATCTCAGTTACAACACCACCGAGAGTGCCTAGAAACCTCCAAGCAATAAATGTTTGGGCGCCTAATCATAAGCACATAAGCACTGACTGAATTAAAATTGGATTGCAAAATAATAATAATTTTACTCTAAAGTGTATGTGTGTGTTATGCAGTATTCCCTAAAAGACTGAGTTTTTAAAAAACAGTTTTTATGAGCTTCTAAATTTATGATTTGTAATTAAAAATAATACATATAATTAGATTGACTATGCAGCATTTTATAGAGCTTTTAAAACCTAAAATTTTGTATTTGGTATGCATTTTTAATACAAAAATAACTATTCTATCTTGATGACTAATGATAATGAAAAAAGCATTTAGCATGTAAAATTTAGATTTTGCTTTCTTTCTAAGCAATACTAGGAATTCCTGCAGGGGTGTTCTGTTGTATTCTTTTGATCTGTGAGTACATTTGAATTTAAAGTTACATTCTGAAACACTGTTTATTTGTTACTGCCACCTTCTGGTAAGCACCAAAATTTATTTTTATAAATGAGAAATCAATACACATCCACTCTTTGCTTGGTTTACTTTATATATTTTCACATATATATGAAAAAAAATTAATAGATTTTAGAAAAAAATTCTGCATATTTGAAATTACTTAGTAACTATTTTTCATGGTAAAATTTACATATACAGTCATTAAAATATGAAAAAAAAAAGAATAAGGTAATAATAATTCCTGCATTCCCACATCCCAAAGATAATCTTTGGTATACTGGCTTCAAAAACATACAATCTTGTCCTATGGTGTTTTTCACCTAAAATATATTGTCAAAATTTATGGCATTTAATAATCTTTTAGTGGCTATGTTACATTTAATCATACAATATATCAATTGATTTTTTTTTTCACATTTGGGGTTTTTTAACTTTTTTTTTGGTATAACAAGATTCTGGCTTAAAAACTTTGGACTCATCTCTCAGTTTATTATATAGAAGACGACCAGAAATAGAGCTCCTCCGTCAAAGGATAAAAAAGTGAAAAGACTTTTCATGTATATGGCCAAGTTCACCTCCAGAGCCTACACCAATTCACACTCCTATAAAAATGCTACTCTCTCCACACTCTCATCAACACCTGTTTTTATATGCTTCTTAAAACTACTCCAATAGTATCATGAAGGAAAATGGGATGCTGTTATCATTTATATTTTATTAATAGTGAACATTTTCTTTTCATATGTTTACTGCCCATTTCTATTTGTGCATTTCTAAAATGCTTTATGTTCCTTTGCCAGGTTTTCTATTTTAGTGTTTGTATCATAATAAAAAAGGAGGTTAACCTTTCTCATATATGTTCCAAATATTTTCCCCCATCACATATTATTTCATTTTATTTCTGGTATTTTTTAACAGCAGACATTTTCAATTTTGATTCAGTCAAATCTATCAGTGTTTTCTTTCATGTTTTTTGCCTGTGTTTTTCTGCTTAGAAATTACTTCCCTGCTCTTAGAATTAGTCATTATTTTATTTTGAAGAAAACTGTTCACATTTCCTTTTTCACGCAAGAACATTTCACCTTGATATTTTTCGTGTGGATTTTCATCAAGTTACCTGGCATGAGAAGGAAGGTTGTTCTATAAATCAAATGCAAGTTTCTATTATTGTGAGGTTAATAAAATAAGTATAAGCATCGACAGGTTGACCAGTTGCCAATCAATTAAAATCAGCATTTGCTTTAACATGGATCTTGTATTATGGAGTGTTTTCACACTGATAATACAGTTAACTAGAAAGTGCAGTGAATAGGCCTGGGTGTCACAAAGTGACACTCTAGCAACTCTGTGACCAACAGAAGATTGTCTGGCTTACCTCTTCCTGATTCTCCTTTTCTTCTGGTATAAAAATGAAATTCAAGTTAATGTCCTCAAGGATGTTTTCACTCTCTAACTTACCATAAATTTATATTTTTCAGATACACTTGGATAATATCTCACCCAGTTCAATAACACTAATCAATAATCAATAATCAATTACCACTATAATAGTACACAAGGATCACTAAAGTACCCTCATACTCCATAAAGCATACCATTTTGAGAAAATACAACTAAAAATGGGAAATTTTTAGACTAAATGTAATACGACAATAAATAAACGGTGCTATTTCTACAGTAAGATATAATGGTGAATAATTTACATCACCAAACACACCATTGAATGAGACTGAAATATCTGTCCCTTCTGATCACATTTACATGTATACAGAACCTCACAATCTTACACACATCAAGACTCATATTATGAACTCTGCCACTGGTGAACAATTGATAACTTATAGGCAAGGAAAGATACACTCTGCCACTCGACTGTCTTAATGAGCCCATTACAAACATAAAACTTTATTTGCTTCTATTTTTTAATATTTCAGTTGTTCTTGAATAATGTTATCACAAATTTATACTTGCTATGATTTTCCTCTCTCATATACCCATTAACAAAAGTTGAAATTTTACTCTAAATTCCCAAACCAAGGAAACATTTGCCTATAAAATTCTGCAAACTTAGAGTATAATCATCTAAACAACCTTAGACTATAAACTCTAATTCAGGAGGGAGATAGGATAGTTTGATTATTATGAATCACTAAGTAAGGACATAGCCCTTCAAAGACAAATACAGGACAACTATTCTGGTGAGAGTGAAGTTTCAAGGCAAGGAAAAAAGGCATCATGTTCACTGTCTTATGATCAAAAGGAAGCCACATGGAAACTCCTCAAAGGTAAATATGTTTTCTTGTTCGTTTGTTTGTTCGTTTTCCTTGAAATTAAAGTCTAAAAAAAATTGTGCTCCTGTGTTGCTTTACAGAAGAGACACTGCATACTGTAACACAAAATACTACAAAGAACATTTTTCACAGCAAATGCAGAAGCATATTTCACATAACTCTAGAAGTATCCTTTGCTAAAAAATTAAGATATAATGTAAAAATAAGATTATTGGAGTAGCCAAGTTAATAGGATCCAAATATACTTCAATGTAATAATAATAATAAACTAAATTTATTGAGCTCTCTCTCTGTGCCAGCTACTCTGTCACCAGACTACCTCTATGAAAATTCCAACTCAGCCACTTACTGACTGTGCGACCTTGGGCCAATTTTGCAGCTTTCTTTGTAAAATGGGGAAAGTACTAATAGTACCCACTTCATAGGGCCATTGTGAGAATTAAAATTATGGGTGTGGTGTGTGACTGTGTGTGTGTGTGTGTGTGTGTGTGTGTGTGTGTGTCTATGTCTGGGGTCACAAAACACAGCAGCAAGGACGGTCACCCTATTAGCATTTGAAAAATATAAAAACATTGTTAAGGACAAATTTTCCTGCTACAGTGACTGGAAAACCTAAAGTTAAGAACAGCATGGTGATTACAGTTAATAATAATGTGTTGTATACTTGAAAATTTCTAAGAGATTAGAAGTTAAATATTTTCACCACAATAAAAGATTAGTATATAAGGTGATGGATATGTTAATTAGTTTCATTTAATCATTTCACAATGTATACATACATCAAAATATCTTGTTGTACACCATAAATATATACAATTTAATTTGTCCATTTGTCCATAAGTTTTCTGATGAAGAAAAACTAAGAGAATTTGCCAGTAGAAGACCTAAACTAAAAGAACACCTAAATGAAGTTATCTATCTAACAGAAATGATGAACAAAGGAATCTTAGAGCATCAGGAAGGAAGAAAGAAAAATGAAAGAGTAAAAATATGGGTAAATGAAATAGACATTTCTTCTCCTCTTGAGGTTTTAAATCATGTTTGATAGCTGAAGTAAACATTATAATATTACCTGATGTGGTTCTCAATGTATATAAAGGAAATATTTAAGACAATTACAAAGGATATGTAGATGATGGACAGTAAAGGAGTTTAAAGGATGTAAAAGGATGTATCACCTCACTTTAATTGGTAAAATGTTTACACTGGTAGACTTTGTCAAGTTATGCACATTAGAGTATAATTTAATAGCTAGAGCAACCACTAAAAAAAACTACAGAAAAGCAGTAGATGCATGCATTGAAACAACAAATTATACCCCACAAAGTAAATATAAATAAAATTGGGAAAGAAAAACTATAGAAAAAGATATCCACAAAAAATACAACAGAAAAATCAAAATGGAATTCCAAAAAATGTCAAGTAACACAAAAGAAGGCAGAAAAAAGAAAACAAGGTAATAAAAAACAGAGAGAAAAAAGAAAATGACAAACTTAAGCCCTAACATACCAATGATTACATTAAATGTAAATGGTCTAAATATACTAAGTAAGAGAAAGAAACTGTCAGAGTGGATTAAAAAACATGACAACTACTGGTTATCTACAAGGAACTCACTTCAAATACAATGCTATAGGTAAGTTGAAAGTAAAAAGATCAAAATAGATACACCATACAAACAATAATCAAAAGGAAGAAGGAATTACTATATTAATATACGAAAACTAAACATATACTTATCATATCAGCAATCATACTCCTAGGCATTTACTCAGATAAATGAAAATTTATGTTAACATCAAAACCTGTACATAATTGCTGATAGTAGTTTTATTTGTAATAGCCAAAAAACTTGTAAACAACCAAAATATCCTACAATAGGTAAATAATTAAACAAACTATGATATATCCTTACCATGGAATACCATTCAGCAATAAAAAAGAACAAACAATTGATACAAGTTACAACTTGGATGTATCTCAGGGGTACTATGCAGACTGAAAAAAGCCTATTTCAATACTATATGATTTCATTTATGTAAAATCCTTGAAATGACAAAACCATAGAGAGAGACAACAGATTAGTGGCTGCCAAGAGTGAGGGATGATGCATGAAAGAAAAATAGATGTGACTATTAACGGGCAGCACTAAGGAAATTTTTGTTGAGATAGCATACTTAGGTATCTTGATTGTGGAGGTGAATTAAATCTACAAATGTGGCAAAATGACATAGAAGTGTATGTACACATTATAGCTATTTCAGTTTCTTGGTTTTGAGATTGTGCAATAGTTACATATGTAACAATTGGAGAAAACTGAGTTAAAAGTACACTGGACCTCTCAGTATTATTTTGCAACTTCCTGTTAATTTATAATTAATTCAAATAAATAGTTAAACAAATAAAGCAAAAATAAATAAATAAATAAAACTAAAACTTTAAAAAAGAGGCAGAAGGGGATCTCAGAAATAAGAAATGAAACACAAGAAAGACCTAAACGGAAAGTTGAGGAGAAACACAACAGTCCTACATGTGGATAAATGTGGATCAGAGCAGAGAGAAGGCTCAGAAGAAATGTCCTCATGATGACAATGATTAAATGCCTGAAGTGTTTGATCATATTAAAAGTACGGTTAGAGGCGGCAGCGGCCGAGAACTGGGAAAGGCGGCAAACCAGAGACAGAGAGCGAGCACCCGACCTGGCACAGCACTGTGAGTGATCCCTGGCACAGCTCTGTTCGGGGGGTGGATGCCCACGCGGCTCCCGCCTGCACCACCAGGCCACTCACCACCCGGTGCTGCCTCCATTTTCCCAGGTGCGGGCAGCTCCGCCCTGCTCGGCCATCACTGAGCCCTCCCACTTGCTTGGCCTGGTGCCGGGCTTTCCGGAGCCTGCGGAATGGCCTCCGCTCCAACTCCCTCCACGGTTTTCTGGCGGGGCTGGTGGCGGGGGGTGTTCTGGGCCAGTGTCGGGAGGGCAAGGAAGTACGGGCGGGCCGACTGTCACTCCACCATACCCTGGACTCCGGCCCCAGGTAAACTCCCTGTTACTGGGAGGCAGATACCATCTCTGCGGCCACCAGTTTGGAAAAAAGCCTAATGAATTTCTAGTTGGGAATAGTGTGGTAGGAGAGTTCCCAGGTCCGCTTGAACCGGCCGGAGACCAGGCTGCAGGTGGGCGCTAGACTCGGTTTATACGGGGGGATACAAAGGTGAACAAGACCTGAGAAAGAGCTACATAGTGCTACAAAGGCACCCAGAGAGACCGGTCGTCTGTGCCCAGCAGAAACCTGGTAGACATCCTGGGCGAGGCAGTGCCGAGCAGGGTCTTGAAGGCCCAGCTGATAGACGAGGGGTGCAGAAGACACGCCCCAGCCCAGCACAGTGCACACAGAGTGGGGAGACGTGCGGCCAGGGAGGCGGAGACTCGACAGAAACCACACACCCTGTGGGGTCGCCACTGCACGATCTAACAGCCTGGGCCAGAGCACACGGAACAGGGAGAAGTCCTGCACAGGAAGTGAAAGCTCAACAGAGATCACACACCCTGTGGTACGTGATCTACCAGGCCAGCAGAGTCCAAGCTGACCAGAAAGGTGGCTCCCCGGAGAAGCCCAAGACCCGAGGCAACCACACACACAAGGCACTAGAGGCCAACTGAGCAGTCACGGAGGGAGCCATACGAAATTGGCAACCACAGCAACATCCTAGTTAGTCATTAGTCTCAAACCGGTGAACTGTGAAACCCCTGGCCACAATGAATAAACACCAAAAAAAGATACCAGAAATACAAAAAATCAAGAAAGTACACCACCAAAAGTTAATAAATCTCAAACTCTAGATCCTATAGAACAAGAAGCCCTTGAAATGACTGACAAGGAATTTCGAGTGATAATTCTAAGGAAACTGAATGAGATACAAGAAAACTCAGCTAGACATCATGATGAAATGAGGAAAAGTATACAGGATCTGAAAGAGGAAATGTACAAGGAAATCAATGTCCTGAAAAAAAATGTAGCAGAACTTGCTGAACTGAAGAAGTTATTCAACGAAATAAAAAACACAACGGAGAGTTTAACCAGCAGGCTTGTCGAAGTTGAAGAGAGAACCTCTGAACCTAAAGATGGGCTGTTTGAAATAACACAAGCAGACAAAAAGAAAGAAAAAAGAATCAAGGACATTGAAGAAAATCTGAGAGAGATATCAGACAACCATAAGCGATCAAATATCCGAGTAATGGGTATTCCAGAAGGGGAGGAAAATGGAGATTCCATTGAAAACATATTCAACAAAATAGTGGCAGAAAACTTCCCAGGTATAGGAAAAATCACAGATCTTCAGATCCAGGAAGCTCAACGATCTCCAAATGTATTCAACCCAAAAAGACCTTCGCCAAGACATGTCATAGTCAAATTGGCAAAACTCAGAGATAAAGAGAGAATCTTAAAAGCTGCAAGAGAGAAGCGTCAAATCACCTATAAGGGATCCCCAATCAGGTTAACATCAGACTTTTCATCACAAACTGTAAAAGCTAGAAAGGAATGGGATGATATTTTCAAAATACTAAAAGACAAAGATTGCCAGCCAAGAATACTCTACCCTGCAAGGCTATCCTTCCGAAATGAGGGGCAAATAGTATATTTCTCAGACAAACAAAAACTGCGGGAGTTCACTACCACAAGACCACCCTTACAAGAAATCCTCAAGGGAGTACTGGGTTTGGTTCCTGAAAAATAACTACCACTGCCATAAAAACCCAAGAAAAATCTGAACCCGCTAGTATAATAAAAATGGCATTCATGAAGAGAAAACAAGCTAACAAAAACACTATCGACAACCTAAGGAACCAACAAACACAGAAAACAAACAGTAAATCAGAAAGCAAGGAACAAAAGACACCTAAGACAACCAAACAACCAATAAAATGCTAGGAATAAATCAACACCTTTAAATAACAACTCTTAATGTAAAAGGCTTAAATTCCCCAATTAAAAGACACAGACTGGCTGACTGGATCAAAAAGCAGGACCCAACTATATGCTGCCTACAAGAGACCCACCTCACCCATAAAGATTCACACAGACTAAGAGTGAAAGGATGGAAAAAGATTTACCATGCAAACAGAAAAGAAAAACGAGCTAGAGTAGCTATTCTTATATCTGACAAAATAGACTTTAAACTAAAAACCATAAAAAGAGACAATGAGGGACACTACTTAATGATAAAAGGACTGATCCATCAAGAACACATAACAATCATAAATATGTATGCACCCAATTTTGGAGCAGCCAGATTTATAAAACAAACTCTATTAGACCTAAAGAAGGAAATAGACACTAATACCATAATAGCAGGGGACCTGAACACCCCACTGTCAATATTAGACAGATCATCTAGGCAAAGAATCAGTAGAGAAACACAAGATCTAAACAAGACTCTAGACCAATTGGAATTGGCAGATATCTACAGAACATTCCACCCAACAACCTCAGAATATTCATTCTTCTCATCAGCACATGGATCATTCTCCAGGATAGATCACATATTAGGTCACAAATCAAGTCTCAATAAATTCAAAAAAATTGCAATTATCCCATGTATCTTCTCAGACCACAATGGATTAAAACTAGAAATTAATGACAAAAGAAACTCTGGAAACTATACAAACACATGGAAATTAAACAGTATTCTACTTAATGACATATGGGTCCAAGAAGAAATCAAGCAGGAAATCAAAAAATTTATTGAAACTAATGAAAACAATGATACATCATACCAAAACCTGTGGGATACTGCAAAAGCAGTATTGAGGGGAAAATTTATTGCATTAAACGCTCACTTCAGAAGAATAGAATGATGGCAAGTGAACAACCTAACACTTCACCTTAAAGAACTAGAAAAACAAGAACAATCCAAACCTAAAGTTAGCAGACGGAAAGAAATCATTAAGATCAGAGCAGAACTGAATGAAATTGAAAACCAAAAAACAATTCAAAAGATCAACGAATCAAAAAGTTGGTTTTTTGAAAAGATAAATAAAATTGACAAACCATTAGCATGGCTAACAAAAAAAGAAGACAGAAGACTCAAATAACAAAAATTAGAAATGAAAAAGGCGATATTACAACTGATTCATCTGAAATACAAGGAATCATTCGAGACTACTATAAACAACTATCCGCCAACAAATTTGAAAATCTGGAGGAAATGGATAAATTTCTGGACACACACAAGCTCCCAAAACTGAACCGTGAAGACGTAGAAAATTTGAACAGACCAATAACAATAAAGGAGATTGAAGCTGTTATCAGAAGGCTCCCAACAAAGAAAAGCCCAGGACCAGATGGATTCACAGCAGAATTTTACCAAACATTCAAACAGGAATTGACACCGATTCTTTACAAACTATTCCAAAAGATTGAAACGGACGCAAATCTCCCAAACTCATTCTATGAAGCAAACATCATCCTGATACCAAAACCAGGTAAAGATATAACCAAAAAAGAAAACTACAGGCCAATATCCTTGATGAATATAGATGCAAAAATCCTCACTAAATTACTAGCAAACAGAATACAGCAACACATACGTAAAATTATACATCACGATCAAGTGGGATTCACCCAGGGATGCAAGGTTGGTTCAACATACGCAAATCAATAAATGTGATACACCATATTAATAAACTCAAACACAAGGACCATATGATCATCTCTATAGATGCTGAAAAAGCATTTGATAAAGTTCAGCACTCATTCATGACAAAGACCCTCTATAAGTTAGGTATAGAGGGAAAGTATCTCAACATAATTAAAGCCATATATGCCAAACCCACAGCCAATATCATCCTGAATGGGGAAAAGCTGAAAGCTTTTCCTTTAAGAACAGGAACTAGACAAGGATGCCCACTCTCACCACTCTTATTCAACATAGTGTTGGAAGTACTAGCTAGAGCAATCAGAGAAGAGAAGGAAATAAAGGGCATCCAGATTGGAAAAGATGAAGTCAAACTGTCCCTGTTTGCAGATGACATGATCCTATATATCGAACAGCCTAAAACCTCTACAAAAAAACTGCTGGAATTGATAAATGATTTCAGCACAGTAGCAGGATACAAAATCAACACACAAAAATCAGTAGCATTTCTTTTCTCCAATAGTGAACATGCAGAAAGAGAAGTCAAGAAAGCCTGCCCAATTACAATAGCCACCAAAAATATAAAATACTTAGGAATTGAGTTAACCAAGGAGGTGAAAAATCTCTATAATGAGAACTACAAAACACTGCTGAGAGAAATGAGAGAGGATACAAGAAGATGGAAAGATATCCCATGCTCTTGGATTGGAAGAATCAACATAGTGAAAATGTCCATACTACCCAAAGTGATATACAAATTCAATGCAATCCCCATCAAAATTCCAAAGACATTTTTCTCAGAAATGGAAAAAACTATCCAGACATTTATATGGAACAATAAAAGACCACGCATAGCCAAAGCAATGCTGAGCAAAAAAAATAAAGCTGGAGCCATAACACTACCTGACTTTAAGCTATACTACAAAGCTATAATAACCAAAACAGTATGGTACTGGCATAAAAACAGACACACTGACCAATGGAATAGAATAGAGAATCCAGAAATCAACCCACACACTTACTGTCAGCTGATCTTTGACAAAGGCAACAAGCCTATTCAGTGGTGAAGGGACTGCCTCTTCAGCAAATGGTGCTGGGATAACTGGATATCCATATGCAGGAGAATGAAACTAGATCCATACCTCTCGCCGTATACTAAAATCAACTCGAAATGGATTAAGGATTTAAATATACACCCTGAAACAATAAAACTTCTTAAAGAAAACATAGGAGAAACACTTCAGGAAATAGGACTGGGCACAGACTTCATGAATACGACCCCAAAAGCACGGGCAACCAAAGGAAAAATAAACAAATGGGATTATATCAAACTAAAAAGCTTCTGCACAGCAAAAGAAACAATTAAAAGGTTAAAAGACAACCAACAGAGTGGGAGAAAATATTTGCAAAATATATATCTGACAAAGGATTAATATCCAGAATATATAAGGAACTCAAACAACTGTACAAGAAGAAAACAAGCAACCCGATTAAAAAATGGGCAAAAGAGCTAAGTAGGCATTTCTCTAAGGAAGATATACAAATGGCCAACAGACATATGAAAAAATGCTCAACATCACTCAGCATCCGGGAAATGCAAATCAAAACCACATTGAGATACCATCTAACCCCAGTTAGGATGGCTAAAATCCAAAAGACTATGAACGATAAATGCTGGCGAGGCTGCAGAGAAAAAGGAACTCTCATACATTGTTGGTGGGACTGCAAAATGGTGCAGCCTCTATGGAAAATGGTATGGAGGTTCCTCAAACAATTGCAGATAGATCTACCATACGACCCAGCTATCCCACTGTTGGGTATATACCCAGAGGAATGGAAATCATCAAGTCGAAGGTATACCTGTTTCCCAATGTTTATCGCAGCACTCTTTACAATAGCCAAGAGTTGGAACCAGCCCAAATGCCCATCATCGGATGAGTGGATACGGAAAATGTGGTACATCTACACAATGGAATACTACTCAGCTATAAAAACGAATGAAATACTGCCATTTGCAACAACATGGATGGACCTTGAGAGAATTATATTAAGTGAAACAAGTCAGGCACAGAAAGAGAAATACCACATGTTCTCACTTATTAGTGGGAGCTAAAAATTAATATATAAATTCACACACACACACACACAAACCAGGGGTGGGGGAAGAAGATATAACAACCACAATTATTTGAAGTTGATACGACAAGGAAACAGAAAGGACATTGTTGGGGGGGAGGGGGGGAGGGAGAAGGGAGGGAGGTTTTGGTGATGGGGAGCAATAATCAGCCACAATGTATATTGACAAAATAAAATTAAAAAAAAAAAAAACAGCAATAAAAACACTGAGAGATAAAAAAAAAAAAAGTACGGTTAGAAAACTGGGGGAGAATTTAGGGATAAATTAGTCATAAATATATATATATATATATATATATAACTAAGGCAAACCAAAAAGGAGACATTATTTCCAGGGGGGAAAAAAAGAACAGGATGTGAAAGAAAGAAAATGTGAACATAATGATGCAGATCTTCTGACATTAGTATTTATAGCCATAATAATATATAAACACTGAAGATGATTTACCCAAAGCAATCATATAATTATATTAGAAAGATGAGAACATGACAAATGTGCTTACTGGAAGACTGGATAGAGCTTCATTCCAATCTTCCATTACTGTAAGTCAACAGATACAGTCCAAAACTGAGAGATCAGGAAGTAAAAGAATAACTATATTATTTGACCAAAAAACAATAATTACAGTTGAAAGAATTGAGGGAAAGGGCTTATCTCTTTCATAATAAACAGTGTAAAAATATTTACTTAATCAAAGCTATATATACATATATAAAATACACACTATGACTGCAACAAATTCTGTGCCCTTCCATTGCATGTGTAACAGCAACTCGAAGACCTTTCAAATGATGAAGCAAAAACTTTCACGCCTAAGTATTCTTAAACCTAGAGAAAACATTTTGATTTTGAAAAAAAGTTGATATTTTAAATAAAAACAGAGTTATAAAAAAATTATACAAGTCAGTGGTTTTATCTTTAACTTCATATTCTAAGAGGTCAACCTGCCAAACACAGAAACATTTCTACAAGGATGTCTTCTTGAAACTAGTCATAATGACATATTTCAAATCTGGAAAAAAAAAATCAACAGACATCAAAAACCTCAAGTCTAACCATAAAGCCAAACACTTTATACCCAAAGGTAATATTTTCATTTGGAGCCATCTGATGAAAATCCAACTAGGTTAAGTAGGAAAGCAGAATTTATCAGCGAAGAGTACAACGCCCAGCTCCTTCACACAGCATTTTTATTTATCATATCATGATCATGTCCTCAATGTAGTTTCTTTCTACTCTTTACCAGAGTAAATTCGATCACACTGTCTTTGGTTCAATGTTGAGTTGACATCAATTTAATATTTCCAAAACCTTCATGACCAAGTGTTATTTCTTGTATTCAAATGGCCTTTTAGCTAAATTAGATGACATAAAGCAGAAATGAAATTGTTTTTGTACTATGAAGATACGTTACTGACTGCTCCCACTCTCACCTTTCCCTCCCAGACAATAGTGGTTTAAACTATATATGTGTACAGCAGTGGAGATGGGTTAGTTTGGTTCATCTAGACTAGTAGTTTTCAACCCTTACTGTGCATCAGAATCACCTGGGGAGATTTAAAAAAAAAAAAAAAAAGCCATAGATGTTATCACCCATTTAAAGTATCAATTCAATGGATTTAAATGTCTGTGCAGTCACCAACGCAATTAAAGAACATTTTCCTCACTCCAAACCTCCCCCCGCAAAAAAAACATGCCCATTAGTTATCATCCCCAGTCCTCCCTTTCCCCAGCTCTAAGTAACCACTAATCTACCTTCCGTCCCTATGGATTTGCCTCTTCTGGACATTTCATATAAACAGAATCATCCAAGAAGTCACCTTTTGTGTCTAGCTTCTTTTACTTAACAGAAGTTTCATCCATGTTGAACTATGAATCAGCACTTCATTCTCTTTATTGCAAACAATATTCCATTCTATGGATACACCACATTTTATTTATCCATTCATCAGTTGCCAGACATTTGGATTGTTTCTACTTATTGGCTATTGCGAATAATTCTGGACAACCATTCATGTACATGTTTTTGTGTGGATATATATTTTCATTTCTCTCGAACTGGAATCTCTGGGTCGTATGGTAACTTTGTGCGTAACCTTTTGAGTAACTGCCAATCTGCTTTCCAATGAAGCTACATCATTTTACACACCCAACAGCAGTGTACAACACTTCCAATTTCTCTCCATTCTCACCAATACTTGTTATGATATGACCTGTCATTTTATTATAGCCATACTAGTGTGTGCTCCCAGACAGTTTAGTTCAATTGATACAGCTGTTGTACCTAGGCAGTACGTTTATTTGTTTTTATATCTCCAGGTTGAGATTGGAAGTCTAGCCGCTATCTAGCCTCTATCAGATAGTGCCTCATGTGACAAGCAATGACTATCTAAGAATAACAGTTATATCTCTAGCCTTGAACTTGGAAAGCCATATCTGCCAAGTGGAGACAAATTAAACAAGCCAGTGACCAAGTGAGGGGTGTGTGTGTGTGTGTGTGTGTGTGTGTGTGCGTGCACGCGTGTGTACATGTGTATGATGTCCAAATTTCTTTGCTTGCTACAGAAGACTTCAGCCTCATTTTCCACTACTCTCAACTCATCACCAGAGCTCAAACATTGCCAAATGACTAAATGTCATCCCAATCTGGAAATGCTTATCAAAGCCACCTTATAGATGTACAAATTAGTTCCTCTTACTGAACTGTACTCTCTTCTACCACTTCCAATCCAGTTTGTTTTACAAACTTCAACTGAAACACCTTCTCTTCAATGAAGCTGGTCTTTTCCAACCAGAGTTAAATGGTTTCTCATTTATTCCCCCTTGGGGGAACTATATATGTTCCATATATTATGCTAAGTGCTCTACACTTTTTTTGTCATTTACTTCTCACAGCAACACTAGGGAGAAGGCATTATTATCCTAGTTTTACAGATAAGATGTCGAGTCTCTAAATGGTTAATTTGCTCATGGTCCTTGCACATGGCAGAGCCAAGATTTGCTCCCAAGATAATTTGGTTCCCAAATTACCGATATTCTCATTAAATTCTCTTGCTTTCCCATTAACACTTCACACACAGCTGAAACTATACTGGGAAGATCTTTCACTTTAAAAACCTAAAAAAACAAAAATCTGCTTTTCCCTTTCCATCATTAGTTGTTAATTTTTTTTCTTCATGTGTTTATTCATTCAACATTGGATTTTGTACTAAGCACCATGCTAAGCACTGATATACAATTGCATGTCTGTCTTCCTGGAGCTGATACTCTGGCAGGGGAAGAAGATATTAATCCAATAATCCCAAATACAAATGCATAATTATATATTCTGATAAGATGATGCACAATGACAATAGAATATACAAGGTTCTAATTTTGATAGACATTTACCTGTACACCATCATTTTGGGAGGAAACTGTCCCTTCTCCACTCCGTGATGTTCTGGGAAAGGCACCCCAATCATCCTATCCCAAATCTGGCCAAAGGGTTGGCATCCTGACTCAGCCTACCTATACCTACTACGTGACCACAGTCAGTAGACAAATGATGGGCATAATACCTGACCCAGACAGACCATTGTCTTTCCCTGGTCTACTAGCCAGGGCAGGTTAGGTTATGTCATGGTTACGACCAACCAGAAAATCTCATAAACCTAAAATAAGAAATTGTAGTTTTCCCTCACCTGACATTTTCATCATGAGTCAACACATCAAGGTCATTCAGGGACTCTGAGGACAGAGGTTCCATCTGGCGTATGCTTCCCTGACCCCTGCATGATCAGGGAAGAAAAGAGCAAGTTGATCCATGCATTGTTTCTTCAATCTGCTTCCCAGAGTAGACACAATTTACTTTTCTGGCCAAAGAAAATTATATGCCATGGCTGCATTTAAAAGGGAGGCTATAAAAATTCCTCTTGTAGGTAGAGACACCACATTTTTCCAGAGCTCCCATTTTCCTTTCAGTTTGCTAAATTGAGATGATATAAGCCCAGAATTGCCTGTAGTCACACTGTACTTCCTTTTATCACATGGAGTAATCCATCTGCAGAGGGAGGTAATGAATCGAAACCAAAAAAGCAAAGATAAGGGGTTCAGTTCACAGGAGCCACAGGAGCCCCCAAGGCAAGCTGTAGCCCTTGAATTTATTGTTGTAAGAGACAATATGTCTTTTGTCCTTTTTCATTTCATTTTTTTAGTTAAACCAGTTAGAACTGGATTTCTATGACTTGTAATCAACAGTGCCCAGACTAAATTTGTCTGAAGCGTCAGAATATGACATGCTATGAGATATCAAAGGTAGTAGCAAATAATAAAGTGGCTTATGTGTCTTAAACTTAAATCAAACTTGATCATTTTAATTTCCACACCCGAACAAAAGAATTACTGCATAAGTTCATATGAGGATTAAAAAAAGTTCACATACTAAACAATGCAAGTCACCATCTACTTCCTAGCAGGTATTCATTAAAATTTCAGTCTCAGTTCCTGCTTTCTTTCCCTTACTCCTTCCCTCCTGCCTCTTTCAAGGCTAAAAAACATGCCATATTTCTTCTTCATGTTGCTATCACCCTATAAATGTTTACTGGGTTTAATAAACACCTATGGAATCATCAAATGAATGAGCGGTGATCAGGACAGAGTGGGCTAAGAGCAGAAGTATCCTAAGCACAAGAAAAATCCGAGGGAAGTGAAGTCTTGTCTTCTACCCCTGAGATTAGAGCCACAAGCAGTCAGGGTACATCATACACTAAGGCCTTTTCAGCATTCACTGAACTGGGAATAAGATACTCCTACCCCATGCTTCAGCTCTGTACCAACTCACTTGATCATAACAACATACATTGATGATTTCCTATATCTCCATATATACTTCTCCATTTGTCCAGGGATATTACATCACTCAGGCCAAAAGTAGAATAGAGCACAGGTTCAGGGAATCTAGTATTAATTTTAATGCATCATTCTCTTTTTTTTTTTTTTTTTTTTTTTAGCTTTACAAACTAACTGCCGTGTATGCTACCCAGTTCAGAGCAGGAGCTGAGCCAGCTGTTATCAGATCCATTTGTAAGTGCCCTGAGAGGATTCAATTCCGGCAAAAAGTGTCAGAAAACAACAAATCTCCATTAATTTCAAAAAGGCCAAAGTAGTCATATATCTGTTGGCTGAATCAAAGTGTAAAACAAGGAGGGGGCCCCTAATTTATGTGTGTGTTTGTTTATTTATACAAGGATCCTTCAAAGTTCATGGAAAGATTCATGTTCCCTTTCAAATATATTTTCCCATGAACTTTTTGGCGTACACTCATATGCTTGTTTGTTGATTTATTTAGTGAAAGGTTATAGGAAAAAAGTAATTAATAGGCTTATTCTATAACATTTCAGTTTGCACACCGAATAGGGTTGAATAATTCTAGTAATAAATGGTTATATTTTTATAGCACTTTGCAAAGTTGCAAAGCTTTTGCAAGCAACTCTTTCATTTCTTGTAGGAAAGCTGTTTTTTGAGTATTTTTTGTTTTGTTTTGTTATTTTCTTTTTTGGTGGCTGACTGGTTCAGGGTTCCAAACCCAAGACCTTGGTGTTACAAGTCTGTGCTCTAACCATCTGAGCTTAACCGGCCAGACCTCAAAAAGTTACAAAGAGGATAGAACAAGTAGGATCACTAATTTACACATGAGAAAACTAAGACCTGTATTTGTTAAGTGAGTTGTTCAGTATAGAAAGTGACTCTCCTGAGCCTGGAACCCAGGTCTCTGACTTGGTCATGACCACGTGATATAGTCCATACTCTATAGACAGTGGAGCCAGACTGGGCTGGACCCTCAGCTCCACTACTCATGAGTCAGGGATCTGGGCTAACCCATTTCACACCTCTGTGCTTCAAGTTCCTCATCTGTAAAATCAGGGTCTGATTTTACAGTGTCTCCCTGTAAGCATTGAAAGAGCAATACTTACAATAGCGTCTGGAACACAGTAAGCTCTGAATAAGTACTTGCTCTGTTATACCCGCCTACTACTCTTTGCACTACATCATAGGACCTCATGAGCAAGGCAATTTATTTTTCAAGTCCTTTGTAGGGTCAAGAAAAAGATAAGCCCAGATTTGAATAGTATCCCTGATACTTATTGTCATGTAAATTTGAACAGTTAAGCTCATGAAGCCCATTGCCTCAACAATAAAACAGAAATAATAATCATCACTACATATAGATGCTATTTCTATGAAAAAAGGTAATGCCATAAATCGTTTAGTGTGGAAGGTAGCACAGTATATGGTGGAAGCATGTTATAAATGGGGGTTACCATTCCCTAACACATACAAGCAGTATTTCTGTAGCTGAAGCTCTCACCTGCCATTACAGGTCCTCTAACCTCCTGCAGTGTTGGCCCTCAATGATTTCTTAGAAAGCCCAAGAGGTATTTGATATGGCAAGTTCTCTG
Organism: Cynocephalus volans; assembly: GCF_027409185.1. NCBI lineage: Eukaryota > Metazoa > Chordata > Mammalia > Dermoptera > Cynocephalidae > Cynocephalus > Cynocephalus volans. Next base: position 18,899,539 of record NC_084468.1, read on the forward strand.
AGCAACCGCATAGCTTCTGCCTCAGTCTTTCTTCCTCTCCAGTGGCTGCCCTTTGGATAAGGAAGGAGCTCAGTGACAGAGTCCTCATGGGGCAGGGGGATAAAATGGGGGATGGAACATTTTATTGGGTATTCAGTGTGTGTTGAACCAATCATGACCACAAAACACCAACAAAAAAAGGAAGCTTCTGATGATAATAACACAAATACTAATTCTACTACTAATAATATGAATGCCACTGGGGACATTTCTTGAATGTCTACTAATGCCATGATCTGTTCTGAGAGAATAAGAACTTTACAATGTAAATACTTGTGTCGTTTCCATGAAATGAGATGGGGAAGGTTAATTAGCTTGCCCAGACTGGGGAGTAACAGTGTTGAAATCTGAACCTAAAAAACCCGATCCCAGCAACTGCAAACATAATCATTAACATCAGCTTCCGCCCTACCACTAACACTTGGAATCTCACATTTTATACGAGAACTGCATCTCTGTACCACAAGGGTGAGGCCTCAGCAAATTAGATTCCAAGATGCCATGCTTTGCTGAGGCGATTTATTCGTAGGTTCTAGAAACTTAAACCACTCGGAGCCTGTATTTGCAGTGGCTGATATTCCAAAGCATTTATGAAAGAAACAGGCGAAATTATCAAAGGTAGGATTTTCAGAGTTTATAACATCCACCTTCCACAGAAAATAACCAAAGGTAAACCTGAGAAGCCCTAGGAAACTCTGAAAGATGCATCTTTTAAAGTGACAGAGAAGAGATGAGTCATGACTAGACGTCCTGGTGGAAGAATATCACGGCTGTCAAGCACTACACCCAGATGTCAGGAGGAAGCAATGCTGCTCTTGACAGTCCTCTGAGCTGGGAAACAGACTTCCACACCACTCTTCAACCTGTTCATTTTTGTATTTTATTCTAGAATAAATGAACCACTGCAAAAGATAGGGAGTGCTATGGGTCAAATGTGTTCCCTGAAAGTTCATGTGTTGGAAACTTGATTTCCATTGTTACAGTGTGAAGAAGGAGGGAAATCCAATTATGGCATTTGAAAGGTGGTGCCTTTGAGAGGAGATTAGATTGTGAGGACTGTGCCCTCATGAGTGGATTGATCCATTCACGGAGTAATGGGCATGGTTCTGATGGCTTTATAAGGAGACCAAGTGAGAAGGTGGCTCTCTCTTGCTCAGCCCATTCTTGCCATGTGATGACCTGAGTCGTCATAGAGAATCGCCACCAAGAAGGTCCTCACCAGATGTGTTCCCTGGACTTTGGACTTCCCAGCCCACAAACTATGAGAAATAAATTTCATTTCTTTATGCATTACCCTGTTTCAGGTATTCTGTTATAAGCAACAGAAATGGACTAAGAAAGGGAGGAATTCACCCATCAACTCTGCCGGGGGAAACTTCCCCCAGACCATCTGGCTCTTGCTCTAGGTGGGAGCAAATGAATAAAAAAGAAAAACAATCTATAATTTGAAGGCAGAAGCTCTGACAGATTTCCCACAAGAAAATTAAAGGGGAGTCCCAGACATCAACAGCAGGCCTTGCCAATTCTATTTCAATCAGGAGACATTCACCTTTTGAAAAGTAAACCTCACTGGACATTTTAAAATTTTGGAGCTAAAGAAGAAAAAATATCCATATTATTTTTCACAGGTAAATTTTGTATCATTCAAGAGCAATGCTATTAGGGATAATTAAGCAATTAAAATAAACAAAGAGTTGGAAATTTTATGAGAAATGGAGAATAACATAAAACCAGGATTAAGGACTTCCTTACTTTAAGGATACATTAATATTTAACTGAATGACAAGGTAGATAGTGCACAAGTTTCAGCACATCAATCAAAAATTCATCAGTAATGTGCTAATCAGTTACTCTAAGCTCTGTACTATGAATCATGAGAAATACAAAGAGGTTTCATCCCCATCTCCCAACCTTGAAATGATAGCCTAGTTACAAGATGGAACGAGATGCATGCATTCTCTGCATCAAGCCTGTCACCAGACATCTGGGATCCAAGGGGGCAAACACAGTTTCCATCTTCAAGGAATTCACAGTTGATCTGATCTGGAGAAAAATTCCTACAAATACTGTTTTAGTTTTTAAAAAAGCATTAATACAGAATACTACAAAAATAGTCCCTACTCATTGAGTGTCTCCCAGGACCTGCCATATTTACAACAACCTAGGAAAGTGGATATGATCATGTCACTGTCATTGTAAAAACAGTCTAGCTGAGGTTCAGGAAGGTTATGTGCCTTGTCTCCAGCCACACAGCAGGTATTACCACCCAGATCCATCTGATTCCAAAGTTCAGGGCTTTCCTTACACTCTCAGGATTTCCTGCCACCCCCACAGAGTAATCACAGACAATGCCAGCCACTGATAATGGAAATGACTGACTGTACTGGAGGAATCAGAGAAGGTTTCATAGAGAAAGTGACACAAGGAGGAAACAAATAGTAAAACAATGAAATGTAGTGCAACCGAAGAGAAATTTGAAAAAATCCATCTTGGCTTGTTTACACTTTCACTTACTTTGCTAATGATTGTATCTTTTCAACTTAATTTAAAAAGTAAGTAAATTACATTTGCCAAATTTCATCTCAGCTGTCAATCTATCTCAGGAAAGCATTGGAAACCTGTTTCGCCCGTCTTCTGTAAATACACCACTAGATGGCGATAGCTGCACAGTCATTCTGAGGACAGAAGGCAAAATGGTCATTTCAGCAGGTTTGCTTCACAAAAAATATTCTTTCAAAAATATAAATTTCTATATTATTATTATGTGCAGCAAGTGGGTCACAGAGAGATGGAGGTCTAAGACTACGTAATGTCTTTGCTATATCTATGTTGAGAACAGGATGTGCCTTTCATAGCTCACATCTTCACAACTTAAAATGTTCTGTATGCAGTATACAGTTTCCTAAAAAACTCATAAACAAAGAGGTTTATTTTCTCTGTGTAAAATCGCTGCTTTTATGCACAAAAGAAAGCATTATGTTTGTGCTTTCTTTTCTATTATTTTTAAATTTTTATTTATTTTTATTTTTTAGGCAGCTGTCCGGTTAGGGGATCTGAACCCTTGACCTTGGTGTTTTAACACTGTGCTCTCACCAGTTGAGGTAACTGGCAAGCCCTCATTTTTTTTTTTTTCGTTTAAATTAAGGACGAGGCAGAATCACTTCATAGGAGCCTTGTGTCATTCCTTCTAATTAAATAAATACGATTTCTAAGGCAACCCACCCAAATTTGGCTTTTCAATAATTACTTGTGAAAATCAACATCAGATTCAGTTTCCGTTGAGTTTAAAGTAAAGTGATTTGAACGGGAGTCCAGAACTGAAATTTGGTTTCTTTCTGTTTTCCGTCTCGATATCCATTTGACACCAGGAAAAGCATGGAAATGTTATTTTGGTTATGAAACCACCACGAAATGCCAATGCAGCCTGTTGTTTATGGGAAGGGCTCCGGGCAAAGCCATCGTGTGGACGGACAAATGAAAGGAGCCTGGGAAGAAACACACACACCCGGTGTGCAGGTTAAGTTCTAGACATGGGAACAGGAGATGAGAGGCTGGAATGGAAAGTGAAAATGCCCCAGAGTGAGCACTGGGTTCACCTTCATCAACACCAGAATAAGAGAGGAATTTGGGAAGTTTTAGGAGCGGAATTTAACTTACCAAAACCTCACATTGTGATCATTTATGTTCCACTGCTCAACTTTGAATTTTAAAAAAAATCTGATTCCCAGGGCAAGTTTTAAATTATGTTTTCATTTGAATATGAGATAGAAAACACATTAAGAAAAAAAGTACTTTTAATCACCAGAAGAGGGCTCTATCCTCAAACCTAAAAATTCCACGCTCCTCTGATCAAGCACCTTTGCCATCCTGAATGATGCTTCAGCAAAATCCAGTTTAATCATTGCATGGAAATCTTAACAAGAACCTTAACTGTATCTGTAAAGGGTGGAATAACTGCTTTGCAGGGTGTCATTATTTACAATACTAAGAGTAGCCATTATTTACCTAAGTTAATGACAACAGAAGCTAAAAGGATGCCATACTGTTAGCATCACGATCCTCATGATTTATAACTTCAATGCTTAGCTCTTTGCATCTCTCAACTGAAATGTGAGGTTCCTTTATTTGCTTCCTCCACAAAAATCTCTACTTTGCAATGCATCATTTGACGAGGACTGCTGTTTTTCTTGATGTCTTAGTCAGTTTGGACTGCTATAACAGAATCCCATTCACTAGGTCGTTTATAAACAAGAGAAATTTCGTTCTGGCAGTTCTGGAGGCTGGAAGTCTGAGATCAGGGTGCTAGCATGATTGGGTCCTGGTGAGAGCCCTCTTCCAGACTGCAGACTACTGATATCTCATTGTGTCCACACATGGCAAAAGGAGCAAGGCAGCTCACTGGGGCCTCTTTTATACAAGCACTAATCCCATTCATGAGGTCTCCACCCTCAGGACCTAGCAAACTAATACTGTTCTCAAGGGAAAAATTCCCTGAGAAACCACTCTGTGCAATTCCTATGATGTGAAATGATGCTAATATAGAACCTCAGTTTTCAGGCATGGGAAACTTTTTAAATAAATAGGTTACTCAGGATTTGATCTCAATAAAAGAAAAGCCCAAATGAGCTTTAAATACTCTGTCCACTTACATTGTTTAAGGTTGTTTTGGGTGCCATTTATATGTGTATATCCAGTACATTTTTCTGTTGCTTTCTGCCTCAGTTTCCCTTAAATATAGGTTAGTAAAAAGAGACACAAGCATAACTTATACAATCTCAGATAAATTCTCAGATAAAGAGAGTGTAATATAATCTTTTTTAAAAAAACATTTACACCCTAATAAACAGGGAGATCTCTGTGATGTTGTTCTTATTTTAAGGCAAGTTTTGTTCTTTAATCCCATTTCTCATGGGATGTTAAGGAACTTGGTTCATACAGCAGGTAACATATTCCTTGCCAGTTTTTCTCTTTTTCCCAAGTATCTGTAGCACAGGTTCTCTGCAACCTTCCACTCTCTAAACTCCTTCCCCAGGCCAGCTTTCTTCACTCTCTTTCAGTCCCGCCTTCCCCATCTCTTCCAACTCTTCACGGTGCTGATTGGTGTGACCTCTCCCAGTGAGGTCTTCCCTACTCCAGATGTCAGGCTTGGTCCTTCTCTGTCTGTTCTGTGGCATCACAAAATCCAGAACTCTGTGGTCCTATGGACGCACTTCCTCCTGCATAATTGTATGAGAGAAAGATGTTTGAAACGAACTAGGTAAATTACGTATCTGGGGAATTCACTCTTAAAGATAATGAGCAATTTTCTAAAAAGCCTTTCACCCAAATCTTATGACAGGAAGTGACCCTATCCAAGCCATCAACTATATGTGTGTGCTACTCTTATTGTTTATGTAAACATGCTTATGTTATTTGGTAACAAAGAATAGATATTGTGGATTGGGAATTTTAGTTTTTATGTCTGAATAATAAACATTCAGCAGGTGAATATGAGATCAGTACATTTATCAATGTTTTAATTCTGTGGTTGGCAAGTGGCAAGACTACATATTCTGGAAAAGCTCAAAATTTGCAGACATCTCACCCTTTAGGTGATTCAGTGTTCTACTGTAAATAATAGGCATAAAGAGAAAGTTTTTCTCAATAGTTGACAACTTTCATGCTTCCTTTAGATTTAACTTTTTTTGACACTGGCAAGCAAAGGGCTCCATTTTTATTTTGCATAAATGTGTTTAGTGTTTTCTACCATCACTGGTCACAGAAGCCACTCAGTCTTCCCATCTTCTCCACAGTGTCCTTTGATCAACTCAACCCAGAGTTATATTCTGTTCCATCTTTGCCTGCCTCATTCATTCTTTTTCTCAAAAAAAATTTTTTTCATTTTACTGTCTGTTTGTGTTTCTTATACAATATTTATGTCTCATGCCTATATTTCTTCTAACGTAGTCTTAGGTCCTGCTTGAGCTTTCCACATTTAAATGCTCACAGCATTCCATTGTTAAATTTGGATCTCTGGGCCACCCTGTGGCTCACTCGGGAGAGTGCGGTGCTGATAACACCAAGGCCATGGGTTTGGATCCCATATAGGGATGGCCGGTTGGCTCATTGGGTGATCGTGGTGTTGACAACACCAAGCCAAGGGTTAAGATCCCCTTACTGGTAATCTTTATATGGGATAAAAATAAATAAATAAATAAATAAATAAATAATAATAATAATAAATTTGGATCTCATTTTATTTAGTTTTTTACTGGGTTATCTTCTTGTCACTATGAGTATTTATCCCATGTACAGTGTTTTACCTGGTCTTCAAATACTACACCAAGAGAAATAGGTAATAGTGAGACAGGTGAGTGTTGATTTCTGATTCTTAGAACTGCACTGCTCTGAAGAAACCAATTCACAATGAATGGCTCGGTAGGGCAGCTGCTGGTTCTACACAACGCATACTCTGGTAGGAGTCCCACATCATTCCTAATATCAGTATGTGCACGAGACCAGTGGAGATGAAGAAATAGAGTAAGAACAAAGGCAACTCCATGATAGAGAGTAGAATTTTAGGATGTAAGGATATAAAGCTTACTATAAAAGGAATATTTATAGATTCTCCCAACCTAGTACACCATAAAAGTATCTTGTAGTTGCAATTCTCCTTCTTTCTTTCTCTCCCTTTAAGATGTTTCACGTGAATATATAAAATATGAATTTATATCTGTCTACCTTTACACATATACACACACAACATCTAATTCTAGGAGATTAAGCACAGACTTACAAGTAAACATATCAGACATATGTATACATGGATTTGGGCATGTGTGTAGTATACACTGAAGATTAGAAATAAAGTCCAAAGAGTTATATTTTAAGATATTTATCCAAACAGTGAGAGAAAAAATAAATATTCTTAAGCTTTTTGGAGGCAATGTAGTTTGAAGTTGAAGAAAATCTACTTTCAATGGCCACCAAAATGTTATGGCTTATGCTAAATTTCAGCTTCATGTTTGTAAGTTCCCTGAATCTCTCGTATTTTTAAATGCTTAGATGCATAGGAAATAAACAAAATCAGGATGGACAAAAGCTATGCTGCTTCAGAATAATCATTTCTTTAGGAGGTTAGAGATACAAACATATTTGACTTAGTTATTTAGCCTATCAATATTTTTCATTCAATTGTAATAAAATTCTGTTCCCATCTTTGACTACATTATAAAAAAAAATTAATGAGTTGACTGTGAGCTGACATTTTTTCTAGAAGAGAGACTGATTTTATGTAACAGTCCACCAAGAAAATAAAAACCTCTATAATTTCAACTGTTATATTCTTAAAGTCACGAACCTAACAAGAATAGCTCATTTAGTACTGTAATAATATACTATCAGTAATAATAATAATAATAGGTGATATTTACAAATCTTTTACTAGGCACTGTGCTACATGCTTTCCCAGAATGATTTTCTTTAGTGGTCATTAGATTAAGAGGAAGGCTCCATTACTGTCCCTCTTCTACTGATGGAGTAACTAAGATTTAAAGAGGTGAAGTTACTTGGTCAAGGTCTTATTTCCAGTAAATAGCAGAGCCAGGAATTGAATGTAGGTTTGAGTAACTCCAAACATCCTGCCCTTAAACTTTTTCTAGATTGCAAAAGGGACTCCTCCTAGTACCAATAATGCTTACTTCGTCTGTTTTTATAATCTTTGACCTTAATATTGGTTAAGAGTACTGCTCCTAAAGTTGGAGGAAAATGAAGCAGTGTTTAACAAATTAGCACAACAGCACCCACATAAATATCAATGTATCCTAACTATCAAACTGCTTAGTTATCTCCTAGTAAACAAGTGGGTCTTGACTTTAGCTTGTTAAAAAATATGAGGGTACTTCAAAAATTTCCTGAAAAGATTCATATTATCTTTTAACTCTATTTTCCCTTGAACTTTTGAAGTATCTTATAGGACAGTAAATGTTTATTGGCTAAACAAGTGCAAGGTTAGAGGACTGGATAGGTATAAAGCACAGTTCAACGATTCCATGTTCAGGCCCTTAAAACAGCACTGAAGAAAGGCTTCTGAACTCTGAAATTCTGACCATGATTCGTATGTCATATATCAACCATAAAGCAGAAGTGAGTTCCCTCCCCTACCTCTCCTTAGAACAGGGGTCACCAAAATACAGTCCATGGAATAAATTTGACATGCTGCCTCTTTTTGCAAATGAATTTTATTGCAATGTAGCCACACCCATTTATTTATGTATCATCTATGGCTGCTCTCATCCTACAATGACAGACTTGAATAGTTGTGACAGAAAATATATGACCACAAAGTCTAAAATATTTATCATCGAGTCCACTGCAGAGAAAGTTTGCTGACTCCTGGCTTGTATTACGTTGCACAAATAGATATCTACCAGAGATTAAACCTACTTCTAAGCCATATGCACAGGGACACAGGACTTCTGCAAAGACACAATCCATTTTTTCTTTTGTTGCTTTATTCAATTTCTTTTCTTTACTGAATGTTGTAACAGCACTATCTATTAGTTTCTTTATTAAAACACACACACACACACATGTCCTGAACACTGGACCTGAGAACACAGAAATGAATAAGACAGAGTATATGTCATCAAGAAACTTCCTATGATGGAAGACAAACATTTGCACATAATTAAAATGCAATGCTAAGTGCTAATAAACATTAGAATAAATTTCTAAGGGAACTTGTGCCAGGGTTGGAGAATCCTGTCCCAAAGTCTAAGAAGTCATTTACCGTTTGACAAGATTTCCTTTATCAGTGAAGAAAAATAGACTCAATACACTGTTAATTTGAGAGTCTGGTAGCAAAAGCCTTAGATCATGTCATTGCCAAGACATTGGTGATCTAAGATTACAAGAAAAAGAAACTTCAAAACAGTATTTTTCTAAGGTCTTTATATCTTGTTTTATATGATGGGAAATTTTGCATGCTTGCTACTTTGTGATATTTATAGAAGAGCAAGCTTCTTCTCAGTGCTCCAGATGAGAAAGAAGTTGTAATTAGATAGCAATTTGTCAATCATCTAGGTGTTCAATATACTAAGGAAGTAGGTTGCCTCATCCCAGGGAAGCAGTGACCCAGTCTTGATCTCGGACTTTGACCATACACCAATTTCTCTCTGACTTCACCTCCTAAAACAGGTATCAGCAAACTACAGTGCATGGCCTAATTTAGCCTGTGGACTGATTTTGTGTGGGCAATGAGCTAAGAATGGCTTTGACATTTTAAAAAAATGTTAAAAAAAAAAAAATAGTATGTGATAGAGACTGTATGTCCATGCCTACAGTATTTACAGAAAATGTTGCTAACCCTTGCCCAAGATGCGGAGGATCTAAACCATTCAGTCTTTTGAAATCATTAAGGGAAAACAACTGATAAAAAATGACAGAGAAACCAATGCAAGTAATAACTAATAATATTATTTGTTAGGTAGATAACAAAAAATGGAAGTTTGTTGAAAATCCCTTTTGACTTTTATTTAACTCTTGCAATTCAAATTCTTCTATTCATTGCCTCATGAAAATGAATAATTATTTAACTTAGGACTTAGCAAAAAATGGAAACGTCTCCTCTCTTTTTAAATACTAACACTCCTGTTTAAATAGGCATTTATTAGACTTTCTTACTCTATTCTTCATATCTCTTAACATACCTTTCATATTTTCCATTCTGCTGTGCCCCTGTGCTATGGTCTACATAATTTCCCCAGTTTTTATCATCCAATTTGTTAATACTCTGTTTACCTATATCTAATTTGCAGTTTAAACCTATCTTTACACTATTAATTTCAATTGTTATACATTTTACTTCTAGAATTTTATTTTTTCATTCATTCAAAAAATATTTATTGAAAATCTCCTAAATACCAGGTACTATTCTAGGCACCAGAAATAAAGTAGTGAAGAAAAGACAAAATGTACTGCCCTCATGAAACTTGTATTTCGGTGGGGGTAATATGCAAATGCACATGCAAAATATATACCAGATGGTAACTGTTGTCCACAAAAATAAGAGAGAGGAGAGGAGAGAGTGCTGTAGGGGGTGAGCCTCACTGCACTTGAAGCCTAGCTTGAATTAGGGATGACCTAGAACATCTGAGTTGCTGTAGGCCTGGCTTAAGCGTGATGAAGACCATGATGAGATTAGAGTGGGGAGTCAGGAAGCAGATGACAGTGCCAGAGGGAGCAATGGTGGGGGGTCTTGCCAGGAGCACATAGAGGACTGGAGTGTTCCAATCACACCTTCCAATAATAGCCAAGGAAGCAGCAGTCTTATCTAGAACCCACAAGGCTAAGGAGCTCCCTCTTATCTTTAATGATGATTCTGCTTCTGTAAGCACCTTGGGAACACCTTTAAAACAAATTTTAGGCTAGATATTTTTTGGAACCTACAGTTTGTTTAAATTTGAACTGTTAAATCATGGTAGAGCTGGATTATGATTACAAATTCCAAAGGGAAATTTTATTTTTTCCCTCTATTCATTGCCAAGTTTTGAGACAGACAATTATCCTCACTGCCCATTTTGTGCACATTTAGGGTCCCAGCTTTATGAAGGGGTGTCTATCTTCTATCTAGGCTCGACCCTACACATTGTTTCCTTTCCTCTGTGCCTCTGGGTCAATAGACATCAGAACAGAATTTCACAAATCAGTGAGCAGAATATATCATGAGACAGATCATAGATCTAATATAACATTCTTACATCTCTGGATTTCTGCTTCTTTTTCACTTTTGGCCTCTAAGGGTCTCCCTAGAATTCTTGCCAGATCAGCAATATGCTATATTTGAAAAGGTGCTTTACATATAGAAATAGTAGGTAACTCTAGTATTTTTAATTGTTTTGTGGTAGTCTGTCTTGTTTTCTTCCTCCACTCAGTTTGGATAAGGAGTCTTCTTAAAGATAATCTATACATAGAGCACAAATTTTTGACAGCTGAATTTATAAAAAGATCTGAAACTTCCTCTAGCCTCCTAAATAGAAATGAATTCCCTTAAAAATGTCCATTCTACTAACTTGTTAATAAAATTAAGTCCTCAGTGATCAAATTAATCAAATCAGGTTAGTACTACATTAATTTGAGATCACTAGGAATTTTGGTTATGTTGTGAGGTTCTGACGCTGGCAGTTTTCCTTGTTGATTTTACTGTTTTAATTAAAATATTAAGAGATGCTGAAGACTTGCTGCAATTCACTCTTTTATATGTATATTTATGGTTATTAAACTGGGGTTAATAATGTTGCAAAAGGGCCTTTTCCACCATTTCCTTTCTTTCTCTAGCCAAAGTAAGGATTACTTGAACGAACCAGATCAGATTAATTCGTTTTGTGAAGTTACCACATTTCTTAAAACACACACACACACACACACACACACACACACACACACACACACACAAATAAAACAGTGACCCCAAGGCAAAATATCTTCAAATAAAACAGAAGTTTAAAGTCAAAGTAAATAAATTATTTGCCTTGAGACAACAGCCCTCTCCCCAAACATCCACGTTCTCTGTTTTCAATGAATGGTTTTTATATTCATCACTGTTCACATGATGATCTGAAAATAAATGAGTAGGGAAATAATAAAACAGGGCCTAGAGGAATTGAAGGAAAAATTCAATACTCTTTACTTTAATATAGAATTCCTCAGACAAACTCTTTCCCGAAATAAATTGCTGATAGAGCACAATATAATACACTGCCCAAACATGACATGCAATATTGTGACGGGAACATAAACCCTCCCCAAGTGCCTGAGGTGATCAAGCTTCTAAAACGGAGTCTAATAATAACATTTGCCAATGTTTCTCATGAGAAATCCTCTCCTGCCCTCTTTAGTCAACTGGGACAAACACTTCCATTGCGTTCATTCTCTAAGTCAGGGACTTTGCAAGGCGCTGGGTAAGATTAATTGAGGACATCTTCTCACAAAAATCCAGTGAGGTGTTTGGCCCATTTTACAGGAAACTGAGGTTTGGAGACATTTAATTGTTCTCCTCAGATGACTTAACTTGTACATGGGAGAGACCATATTCTAACCAGGTTATCACAGCTTTATGTCCAAAGCACGTTTTTTTATTTTAACCATTATATCAGCAATAGATGGTATTTTGACAAGTAATTTTTTTTTTTTTTGTAATTTATGAGAAAATAAATATATGTAGTCAGGGGAAGAAAAAGAAACCTGTCAGGCACATAAATGTGCAGTAGCATGTTAAGACCCAACTGAACTTAAAAACCACTGATCTATGAAACCATCAAACACCTACTGTTCCCAAAGAGTTGCTTTGTGCCTGGGGTAAGAGCAGGAAGAAACAGGAAGTTAGAAGGGTGGTTACAGAAACTGTGTGGTGGTCTGGTCTGAGCAACCACGAAGAGATTTGGGACTAAAGCCATGCTAGTTTGGGACACAAGTGATGAAGACACGACAAAGCTGTGGGGGAGAACGAGGTGATGTTCGTCGCACATGCCTGAATAGTGCTCGCCTGGAAGGTGGCGGTAAGGGACACAGGGGGTTGATTTGCAGCTGCCTGACACCAGGGCACAGGACTGGGCTGAGAAGCGGTGCTGTCTTAGGGACTGCTCTGAGGGGACACCTCCACACAAACCGAAGTCATCAAGAAAAAAAAAAAATGAAAGGAAAAGGACAGAGAACATAAATAGAATTCAAATCACTAAAAAATAAGTTATTATTATTATTTTAGGTGGCAGGTCCGGAAGTTTTTCATGGGAGAAAGAATGTTTAGTAAAAGTGACAATATTGTTCTAATTTTTCTTAATCCCAGGCTACACAGACTGAGGGACATCTGTTTGCCTTACAAATCAAAACAATATTGGTCCACTGTATAAATAATGCTCAAATCTGTTACCCTCTTCAATAATAAAGAAATATTTTCATTTTTAGTGTTTTAATTTTTAGTATGACTAATGTTTATTATTTCTGATGTTTAGTATTTAGTATAGCTTTACATGCCTTATCGCATTTAGTAATCCTGAAATCCTTGGGCAGGCAGTGATATTATCCTCATCTGACAAGAAATCAAACCTCACAGTATCTGTTCTACTCATTCCCCAACATTGCTCACCAATTTGGGGGGCGCCTCTTTTGGTTTTGGTTTTGTTTTCCTGAATAAAGGTTGGTACCTAGGCGCTAACCAGGATATGTATTTTTGATTGCCATATTGCAGATAAGATAACAAAGGCAGAAAAGGAGAAAAGATTATTTAAAGATATGTACATAAAAATAGAAATAGAGCTGAGACTGAAACCAGGTTTCCTGACTCCTGGGCAAGCATACTCTACATTGTATAACAAATTACTCATTCTTATTGTCTTCAGCTTCTAGCAGAAACATGGGGATTAATCACTCTCTGAATAAATGTTTTTGAATAAAGATAATGGTTAAGTGGATGGATAGAAGAATGGCCCATTAATTTAAAAAAAAAAAAAAAATAGAGACCCAGTTCTAATAAAATCTAAGAAAAGAGAGGATTTTCATACATATAATCAAATTTCCTAAACCTCATTCTCCTATTTCCAACATCTTTCCCCCATCTCCACTCCTAGAAAACACCCTTCCTGTTCAGGAAAATCTGCAAGAGTCAGCTTGCTTGATTGTGGAATTTAATAAAAGGCTTTTAAAATGACCAGCTAGTACAACAACATGATGCTCTATTTTAAGTCTCTGCTTTCTTTATTCTAATCCCTGGACTTAGCTCCATATCTTCCCTTGTAGTTTATTTTATAACCAAAGATTGAGGGTAAAAGCAAGAAGACTTGTTTCCGAAGACAGACAATGTGAGTTTTAGCTCCAATGTTTAGCAGTTTCATGAATTAATGAAGTCAGTACACGTTGCATTCACCAAGCCAGTGAATGACACTACATCTCCTTAGCTGCCTAAGCCAGAACACCTTCCACCCCTCACATCACCCTGGCCCTAATCCACGACACAGTCGTACTTAGTTTAACAATAAAATATGTCCAAAAAGAGTCCACATCTTTCCACGTCCACTTCCTCTGCTGTCATCCAAGTTTTCATCATTTCTTATCTAAATAAGCCTTCAAATCAGTCTCTTCCATTCACTGTGGATCCTCACCAATATGTTCTTCACAAAACATCCAAAAGTCTTCGTAGAATGCACTGTGATGTGGTAACACCATTATGCCCTTTAAAACCCATGAATGGTTTTCTTCCACTCTTTGGAAAGCAGACTACAATTTGCAACACTAAGAACCTCTAAAACCCTATGTCACCTGTCCCCACCCCCTCCCTGCCCTCTAATTGGTAAATTATCTTATTAATGCCTCTGATCAGAATAAGAGCTCTGTGAGAGCTGAGACAATATCTGTTTTGCCTCCATCACTCAGTACTTGCTCTCAGCCAGAGACCACCAGGAAGAGACAGACAATCAGACAGAGCCAGGCCTGTTGGCTCATTGCAACGAGGCAGACGGCCACCCTGTGCAGCTGGGAGGGGTCTCGGCAGAGGCTATTAGAGGGGACGGTGATAGGATTTGGACTTGTGTTAGGTGATTTTGTAGAAGATTCAGGGAAATGTGATTTTGCTGTGGACTGGGGACCACGGATTGGATTTTGCTGTTGGGTCCTGAAAAGCAGGGTCAATTCTATGATTGAGTATCTTAATAGTTTTTATTTAGGAAGCAAGAAGGACAATGTGAAGCAAAAGCTGTCATTGGTGAAGAAGCAGATGGCACTCATGTCAGCTGCGTGACAGGCACGCTGGGTCATTTGTACGGTTTGGTCTGTGCTCTTATTCTGTCTGTGATCAGACACAATTAGAGAGTGGTCTTGTTTTTGTCTCACGCCATCATGATCACACAGTGACCTTGTGTGATGCAGGTGTTCTGTGAAACTGCCTACAGTCAGTGGACAAACACTGTGACTTGAATCCAGGCCAGCTCAGCTGACAACAGTAGGAGGCTGTTTCTTTTTCCCCCTCACTAACAACTAATCCTATAACTTGGATGTATAAGTCCCTTAACAAATAATTTATGAAGAAGTGAATTTCACCTCTCTGAGCTTCAGCTGCCTCATGTTTTGGGGAATCATATCTTACCTAGCCCCAAATAGACCAGCAAATTACTTTAGGCCCCAGCCACTTTAAAAATCTGTAATTCTAAAATTTTTTTAGTTGATTTTCATATCCATGTAACTGCATAAATAAATAATCACCCAAGTTTTGTCAAAAGGAAGCTAAATTGTAGAATTTTATGACTTGATAAAGACTGTATTATCGGTCACCATACCAGCACTGACTTTCCTAAACGTATAATTTCATTCTTTCCTGTTCTACCCCCATTCTACCCACAAATAAACAGCATATCAAAACCTGAAATGTAGAAAGCTAAGAAATTTTCACCTGACAACAGAGGAATGAATGTAATTTCCTGAAGAAGAAAAAGAGCACAAATTAAAAATATTTCTTCACTGATTTAAGAGGTAGAGATTAAAATCTCACTTTGAAGATTCACCCCCTCCCCAGTACAGGGGGCTGACAACGCAGAGGGTACACACAGCCTTCTGAATATCCACATGTGGAAACGGTTGCTTCCCTCTATAAATCTACACAGAATCATCAAACACTACATTTACAATGAGTGAATTTTATATGTAAATTATACCTCAATAAAGCTGTTAAAAAACAGAAGTTGGTGGAACTATATCTAGATTTGTGATTCACCTAACAAGGATCCAAGGGGTTTTACCCTATATCCTGCAGCCTCACTCATTAAAAAAAAAACTTTATTTGTAACATGTCTATACTATCTGTCACTGGGAAGCTTCCTGCTCTGTAGAGGACATATTAAGAAAAATGAAAGCAAAAAATCTCACCCTTCCGGCCACACCCTCCTTGAGCCCTGACCAGTCCACAAGTACATCCCACTCCAACCTCAAGACTGAATTTGGCATCTGACCAACCTGGGCTTGAATTCCAACTCTAGCTTTTGCTAGCTGAGCTAATGATTCGCCTTCTCTAACCATCTCTTAATAAAATGAAGGCTATAACTCTCCCTCCTAGGGATGTTCTGAGCTTATGCGCAATACATACGGGGCAGCATCTATCAAGCATTCAATAACTGAGAGCAGAGGTACTAAGAATTGAGCATGAAAAAAAAATTAGTGTTAAGAATGTAGGTTATTAAAGGAGAGGCTTTTCCTTTCAGAAATTTTTCTTGTGGACTGATATATCAACTGTACCTTTGTTTTCTTCTAACACATTGAAGAGAAGACAAGTGACAGAGCTGGCCAAGAGCAAAGCACGGTAGTGAGGGTTTCCCCCTACCTTCCTTTCCTCTGTTTAAATGAACCTCTTCCAAATGAAGCTGTAACAGGGACTTCAGGTCACTGTTTTCTAAGGTAGAGCCCCACAAAAGTGGAGGTGGCACCACTTCTGTTATGTCTTCTGGTTTGTCACTTACAATTTTGTATGTATTTGAATTATTTCAATAGTGACCTGTAGTTACTATATTAATGTTACTTATATACTCAGTACAGAAAAGTGAGAAAACTATAGTTAAAATTTGCCCCCAGCACCAACACCAATTGCTTTTATGTAGAATAATTTCTTTACAACATACACAATTGATAGAGATGATTGCTTAATATTCATCGTAGTTACATTCTTTCAATAAATATGTGCAAACTACCTGTTACATGTCAGCACTGGGATATAACTGTGAATAAATGAACAATGGCACCTTCCCTCTTAAAGTTCATGACCTATTGGGTCAGACATTAAACAAGTAACTATTTTTTTTAGATAAACAGAATTGAAAGATGAAAAAGAAAACACATGGGAAGTATTAAATATACACAGGTAAGGTATTTTTCCGTGGAGTGGAATAGGAGTCTATGGACATTAAAAGCCCAACTCTGACCTGGAACTGATAATTTACATATTTACATGAAAGTCAGTGCTACCTGATAGCATGTGTGTGGGTACATGACCATGTAATCTGTGAGTCACTGAGAAGGATGAGGTGTCACTAATTCTAGTGCACCTTGCCATGCATATCAATAAATCGTATTAAGATTATATATATAATTAATTAATAAAAGTTGATGGCTACTAATCAATTCATCAACAAGTTATTCTTTCAAGTTCTAAAAATACATGGGAGGTTCCCAGAAAACATGTTAATAAACTGTGACTCCAGGTTCATAAGAACATTAAACGTGTCGTGTCATTACTGTATTAGCGCCAATGTTCCTCCATTGGCCAATCGAGCTTAAATTTCTCCATTACTCAGTGGTCCACTTAATGGGAAAAATATTCTGACCTTTCTAATCCTCATTACACATAAAACTAATTGCATTCATGAGCTGCTCATTGAAATGAAAATTGGCTTTTGGTGTACCCTTAATCAAGGGCAAATATAGCAAATTGGAGCTTTGCCTCAACACTGCTTTTGCAAACTAAGTTATTTACATGCAGAAATTTACATAAAGCTTAGGAGTAAAACTGGAGGAATAAAATATTATATTGCCCTGAAGACTAGGTTTAGATTGAATACAACAAAAGGGTGGAGGAAGGGCAAATTTGCTAGCTCTCTTTTGAGCTCGGGCACCCATCTTTTCCTGCCCTTGGACGTCAGAGCTCCTATTCTCATTCATCCAGACTCTAGGAAATAGGACAGCAACTCAACTCCCACCCACACTTCAAGTCTCATGCCTTTGAGCTGAATTACAGCAGCAGTTTTTCAGGTTTTCCAGCTTACAGATGGCAAATTGCAAAATTCTTAGCCTCTATAATTATGTGAGCTAATTCCCTACCCACCTACCTACCTAGCTAACTAACCAACTAACTAAATAAATAAGTAAAGCAAGCCCATTGGTTCTGTTTCTCTGGAAAACCCTGACTAATACAACTGGATTTACTTGACACATTTTGAATTTAGGGCTCTGATCTTCCCAGTCTTCATCATGCATGCTTCAGCAGTCATCTAGTGTATCACATGATACAAGAAACTCATGGTGTTATTTTGCTAAATAACACTATGCGATAAATAAATAAATAATACCCTAAGAGATTTATAGCGTCTACAGTTTACTTATTTATTTAAACCACAGGAAGTTAAATTCCTACTTAGTTATTTAACTTTACACGTGAAGTATCACTCTGAGTGCTACTCTAATGATCTCCACCTTCAGCCATGAATTTATTGAATTTGTAGAGCATCTCTGATGGGTCAGACATAGGCCTTTAGGATTCACAAGGGGATAAATGAGACTCAGGCCCCACCTGCTTGGAGCTGACATCCCAGAGAGAAGTGAGGTATCAATCAAATCATCACGCAGACCATGTAACTGCCTACTATGCTTAGAACATGTGTCATTTTTTAAGGTAAGGTGTACGACAGCAACACTTTACAATTGAACACTCCAGCACCTTCATTCAGACAGCTCACCGGGAAAGACGAGGGTTATGAAACCAAGTGGACAATGACGTTAGGAAGTCTGACCATGAGGGAATGGCACCACTGGAGACTGCAGAACCTTTTAGGAAAAAAGGATGAAGATAATAAGAGAGAAAACAACATTCATTTAACACTAAATGTACAGCACATGTCTACATATGTGATCTCATGTCACCCTATCAAGCACATAAACACAGACTCCTCAATTTCATAAGTAAGAAAAGCAATGCACAGAAAGATTAAATTGCACAAAATTACAAAGCTAGCAAATCCCACAGCAGGAATTAGAACTCCAAGAACTGCTGTCTGTCCTCTAAGTCTTTAGCAACACCTTCCTACTCCCAACCTTCCCATGTTCTCTTCACTCAAACGTCATGCAAATCAGAGAGAATTTTCCTTGGTGCCTACAAATTTTTGACAAGAAGGAAGAACTATTATGAAGATGACTGGCCAATAGCTGGGCTGCTGTATTCCCAGAAGTACCAAGCAGTTAGAAACCCTTGACTGAGTAAGAGCCTGGATGAGGTGAACAAATTCAGAAAGCTACGATCATGGCAAAATGGGGAAGGAAAATGATCAGGTTTTGCCATATTCCAATATCAATCATTGAGTTAAAGTTAAAATATGTGTTGTAGCCCCAATATATTCCATTCCCACTTTACTCTTAAGGTATGAGACAGGGTAGAATAGGAATGAGGCAGTGCTAGCACCCCTTGTATTAAACACAGAGAGATATTTGTCACATGCTTAACGGTGCCCTGTGGCTAGAAAACATGTGAACAAAAGAAACACAGAATGGGAGAATGGGGGATTCACAAATGAATAGCAACAAGTTTCGGACTGATAATATTTTAAAAACCTGAGATCCAATGTGCCACTCAAACCTACTTAGAAGAGCTGCCTCATATTCCAAAGTTAGAGAATGAGAGATAAGAGTAAAACCCAGCATCTGTTTATTGCACAAATTCTCTCATCCACTTCTGGCCATGGGTTACACGGTACTGTATAAAGATTTGGGTGAAATAGTGAATTTTTTAGACTTTAATTAAACTACAGTTCATGTCTAAGAGAACATTTCAAACTAATAAAATGAAATGAATAATATAATGCTGTCCAAGTGTTTTCAATAAAACCTTTCCTCTTACAATCCCACTTTAGAACTTGTACAAACACACCTACAGCAAAACTCAGGAGAAGTGGGCAGGATCCACTGGGCCTTCCACTCATGATTGATGGGAACGACTTGTATTTGGCCACTGAATTTCAGAAAGGAGCTGCAGAAAAAAAAGAGGTAAAATAGCCCTAGGGACAGATATGAATAGCATTTCTTTTTTCTTCTCCTTCCTGTAACACCAAATAAATGCAGTATGCATGATTTGACCCAGAAAATGAGTGTATGACATGACTAGATAAGGGTACAGCAAGCATAACTCTTGACAGAATTTAAACTTGACCCATTGCAGTGTTCCAAGAAAGCTGAAAAATGTGTTTCAACCAATGCAAAGCAAAGCCATGGTTGCAAAAGGAGGCAAAATGGCAATTGTAGAGATTGTCCTGAAATTCTTAATATCCACAAATATTCTTATTGGTTGATAAGAGTGATGCCAATTTTTCAGTTAAGTAATCATCACAGAATAAAATTAGACTGAAATGTTTATTACAAGCAGTGGCGTGCTGATTAAACGTACACTATTTGTCTCAGTAAACTAAATACCCCTAGGAATCCCACATATCAGACACACTGGTATATTCACAATAACAAAATATGGACATTCTTGGTAGCTATACTTAGCACAGATATTATGCAGTTCTGACTAACTCAAAATACTTTTTATTCATTTTTGTTTTCTCAGGAAAATGAAAACTAATGCATCCAGTGCTATAGAAAAAGTCTACTCTATTTTAGATTATTCTCATCCTTTGTTATGTAATTTTCCCCGCCAAGATACTGTCCTCTGAGCGTTCAGGAAAATAAGCATTGTATTAATAACAAATACTGCTTTTCATGATACTCTCCCAAACAGACGTAATGTTGGAATCAAGGCACAGCTAACGAAAGCGATACCCCAGATATTGCAGGAGATGCAAGCAAATAAATGCAAGATTTCAGTACTTCAGGGACTCACATCCTAGCTCAGGAAACAAGAGAGACAATGAAAAATTAAACAACATTGTAAGACAACACCAGGAGTTGACAGTTGTCAAAAGGTTGGGCTAGTTATTAAACACCAGGATCCATAAGAGTTGTTTGGGAAAACATTGTATTCATCCATGCAAGACACTGTAGTGAAATGAATCTCAATCCACAAACCCAGATTGCAAAACAACATTAATTTATTTGTTTTCTCAGATCAATTTAATTCAACTGGGTGCTAACATCACATCATGTGATGAAAGTCAACCACACGACCATACAAAGGTCGTATAAAGATCCCAGGCTCTTACACAGTGCTAAAGAATTGGGAACCCTCTCCCCTTTTCAATAAGACCATTGGTCCAAATCATTAGTTAACCCACTGTCTCAGCCAGTATAAGCCCCTTCTCAGCAAGCTCTGATGCTTCTGTGTCATGCTTGGGATATAGGATTCCTATGCCTGGGTCCAGGCTTTCACATCAAACTTGGGATAAAGGATACCTGTGCCAAGTTCCAGCCATCTGTGTCATGCTTGAGATAAGATCCTCTGCCTATGTCCATCCAGCCTCCCTAGGTGCCCCAAGAGGCTACATCTTCTGATGTTTA
Organism: Cynocephalus volans; assembly: GCF_027409185.1. Classification (NCBI taxonomy): domain Eukaryota; kingdom Metazoa; phylum Chordata; class Mammalia; order Dermoptera; family Cynocephalidae; genus Cynocephalus; species Cynocephalus volans. The sequence continues at coordinate 18,920,794 of NC_084468.1, forward strand.
ACCACTTTTCCAAACATTGCCATAATCAGCAAAGGATCCTCATGCTAATAAAACCCTAAAAAACCTCTGAAACCTCCCAATCTGGAAGGGAAAAACATTCCTCTCATTTCTCTCTACTTTCCTCTTTTAGAACTAGTCACATCACCTCTGCAACAAATCCAGGCCCTTACAGAAGAAACCAAGAGTTTCTAGAATCAAGCAGCTTCTATTTTCTGTCCTGCAAAATATGTGCTAAGAACATAGCCACTTGAGTGAAATGGGGGGGAAGGCACTGTAAGAAGAACAAATAGTGTTAACGACACAAGTTTAAGGTTACCACAAATTTTCCAGCTACCAAAAAAAGAAAAAATTAACAGAGAAAAATTTAATATTTTTCTAAGGTCTAGACAAATATATGAGTGAGATAGAATCTCTCCTCCCTCAAGAAGAAGTTGTTATCATCTTAGAGAAAAACCTTAAAGAAATCTGCCCAATCATCACAAACTTTGAGGCTTAACACAAATATAGCAAATTGGAGGACAAAGATCTAGTTATAATTGGTACCAAACCACAAACAAACATACGTAAGAGTACACAGAAGAGAAACAAGCAAGCTAATATTTTCTTGTGTTGCATGTGAAAACCTTTTAAAACAAATGAGCTACATTCCAAAAATGTCAAAAATATGACTGTAGAGTATGCTTTCCCACATCAAATGCAGTAAAGTATAATTGGAGGCAGGAAGTGCCTCCTTCAGACCTCTGGACTCTTGTGATTTATCCTTCACTCGATGAGCAATTACTACAGAGACAGAGAAACTCCCTAAAACAGTTTCATGAATCACTTTTGCCAGTTTCTGTATAAAGGAAGAATCATTCATGTCCTAGATCTGAGCCACCCCTGAATTAAATATACTACTAAAAGTACTTGTAAAAATTTACCGTGTGTCTCCCATGGGCCAGATATCGAGCTATGTGCTTTATATGTATCATTTCACTTAATAACCAGAGAAAGTCTGCCATGCCAGTATTTTATCATCATTTTAGAGGTGAAGAAATCAAGCCTCTGAGATTATAAATCAGGTTTTCACTGCTAGTGACTAGGAATGATAGGATTATAATCCTTTTGAGTCTAATCTTTTCCAATCTAAGATGCTATGAAATGCCATTGATCCTTAAGCAAAACAATACTGAAAGAGAAATAGTAATTTAAAAGTGCAAAAGGCTAAAGAGGGACATTTTTGGACTCACACATCTCTAAGGACAGGAGGGCACTGAAGCTCCATTTACCCAAACATCAAAAGGCTGATTCCTACCTTCAGACTAAGAGTACATGTAACGTTTCCTCCAGGCATATTATGTCCTTGATGATGGTCTCAGTGTTCAGTCTCTTTGGATAGAATGTCCTGCTACAGTAGACACAGTTAAAATTGACATGAACCTTGTTGCCATAAACTGAGGAGTGACCCTTGGCTCTACCAAATCTTACCTGTGCAACTTTGGCCATGTCCCATGCTCTTTCTTAAATCCACTTTTCACCAACTTTATAGAGTTTGGGGAATCAGATAATGTAAGCAAAAGTACTAGATAAACCATAAGACATTACACACATTACACCTGTTATTAATTCATTTAACATTTATAAAAAATGCTATGAGCATAGTATGCATGGGTTAAGAATGTGGACTCTAGAACTATCTGCCTGGATGAATATCATCTCAGCCACCAACTAGCCAGATGATCCTGTACAAGTTACATTATTGATCTGTGCCCCAGTCTCCTTAGCTGTGAAGTGAGGGACAGGAGTAGATTTTTGTGAGAATCAAATGTCCTAATGCAAAATGGAGATAATAATGCAAAATGAGGATAACAATAAGGATTACCGTTAAGAATAAATATAGTAATACGCATAAAACTCTCATAATGCTATGATGAGGTAGATATCATTGTCAGGTAGTATCAGTCATTACCACCATCATTACCAGCACCATTATCACTAAAGATCACTAAAAGTTCCAATAACTCTATAAGTGGTAGAGCTCCCAGAGCTTTCCAACAAGATAAAAGGTAAAAAAAAAAAAAAAAAATACAAAAGCACCCTCATGCTTTAATATTTATAACATAATTATTTTCTGTGGATGTGTAAACTGACATCTACAAGTACAGTACTTCCTTCCCAAGACAGAAAGAAAAAACTGCTATGTTTTGCTATCATTAGATAAAAGTTGGATGTAAATTATAAAATTTGTTTATAAAATCAGTCTCCATTCTCATGAAATTACTGCCTGTGAAAATATTATTATAGAATACTTTTAAAATGAGAAACAGAGTTCATGAAGTCTCTTATTCAATCTCTCCAAGCCAAAACATTATCTTTCCACCCATTAAAGAGCTTTGGGCCATCTGTCCCATCTAGGGCTACCAGCTGGTATAATCTCCAGAAATATTCCTCAATTTTAGGTACTAATTAGGTTTTTCCATATAAACAACTTGTAGATTAACTGTATTTACCAATAAGAAAAATTAAATCCAATTTTATATTTATGACAGGTGACTTGATTTCAATAATGAGGATAAATCTCACAGGCAGGACCTTCGGGAGGGTTGAAATGTTTCTATTGCTAAATTTATTGCTGGTGGCAACAATGGAATATTTTTGGTCTCATCCAAAATCAAACCCAGAATTATGATCTCATTTAAAAAAGCAATTGTAACAGAACCAACTGCGGGTTCAGAAGAAGTTACAATGACATCGCTTAATGAATGGACATTACCAAAACGCACCCTAACAAAACACATCCTCTCTCCAAGATACAATTAACTGTTTGTAACTAATATGGAACATAACTCTGAATATCCATGGACATTTGATTAAACTTTAGGAATTCAACAACTAAGCTGTCACAACTTATCTTTGTAAAGCACACAGTCAAAATAATAATAATAATAAAAGAGGGAATTAGAACATAAAAAGGTGAAAAAAATCGCATCAAAGTAAATGGCCATAGAAAGAAATGACTCAAGATCATGAGGACGACTTCAAAAGCTGAGCCAAACTTTATAATTTTAGAGATCTTTAGAGTCCAATGCATCTGCTCCGCGGCACTCTGCTCCACCCTATTTCTCAGTAAGCAGTACCATCTTTGTTCTCCCCATAACCCTTAAACTGGGAAGTTCCTTCTGTTACCTCATCTGCCTGTCATCCTCTTGGCGAGCATTTTTTGTAGGACCTGCATCTGCCCATTTGCTCTCCACATCCTATCCTGGTAATTATTAGTTGACCTCAGAGATTTCATTAAGAGCACTCTGTGCCTGGCTCTCAAATCAAGAAGCAAGAGAGCCTGATGGTTTAAAGCTGCCTAATCTGGAATCAGATTTTCTGGGTTCAGATCTTGATTCTATCACTACCAACTTGACCTGGGGCAACTTGCTTGGCCTCACTGCCCTCAGTTTCCTTACGTGTAAAGTGAGAATAATGATAAAAGCATCTAACCTTAGAAAGTGGTTGTGAGAATTAATTAATTAATTGATGCATGTAAGTCTCTATTTGAACATTCATGGAGAAATCTAGAAATCTGAGCAAGAATTTTGCATGGATAAGCAATAGTTTGGAGACTGGTCATGATGGAACCACATGGTAGGTGGTCCCTATTATTATGAAAGGGTGAGATATGTCTTTTGTAATGTTGGAAAGCTGTTTGCACTAATATTAGGCAAGTTTTAAACCCTGCAAGGGCTTCCCACGCATCTAGAATAAAGTCCAAGCCTCTTTGAATGTTCTTAAGCATCATCTGTCACCATTCTCTCCCTTACTTGTGGGTCTCCAGCTACAGTGATTTTCTTTCAGTTCATGGAAACAGGCAGGTCCCCTCCTGTCCCGACCAGCACACACAGTTCACAACACTCTACATTACACACAAGGTGCAAGCCAAATTTCTTCAGTCTTCACCTTGAATCTCACTTCCTCGGAGCTGTCTTGCGTGACCAGTCAATACAGAATAGCTCCCTCTTTATTCTTCCTTCCAGTACCTTATTTTCCTTCATCCGTAATTTGATATTTGTTTGTTAACCTGTTTATTTTCTGTCTCCTGCAATAGACATTAAGTTTGATGAGTGCCAGAACTACACTTTCATTTCCCAATATTTACCCAGCATCTTGTGTTGTGGTGGCTAGGTACTTAACAAATATTTAGTGAACAAAGAAAAGAAACAGAATCTCAGATGCCTACATAATTAATTGTGTTGGAGGAAATAATGTAATAATTTTTATTTTAAAGAAAGGAATTTTAAACTAACCTATATCTGTGATTGCTTCTATGTGTGCTGGGAGGAGGGGTTAATTTTCAAAATACCACATAAAATTATCAAATTTATCTTTTGTTCGAACTTAGATCTGAGAGATATTTACATATTATTAGAGAGAAAACTATGAGGCAGTCATTTTTGATATGCAATACGAAATTTCCTTATGTTTAGAAACAGTGAACTAAGATTTAATCTTAAATTTCATTACATTTAGAGGCTTAAAATACTGGAGCACTGCCCAGAAGGAAAGTGGCAAGATATTTAGGACTGACGTAGCTATCTAAATTCCCTTTGGGTAATTTTTAAAAAGCCTTTTCATTAAAAATAATGAATTGCTTTACTCTATCAGTTTGAATGGATTAGGAAGTTTAAAAAATAAAATAAAGAAGGCAGGTATGCTAAGAAAATAGCAGATGAGCATATAAAATTAGATATCACTTTGGACTTATCTTTTCTATTGTGCAAGATCACACCAAATGTCTGCAGAATAAGCAATATGCAGCAAAAGAAATCATTTTAAATTACACTACGTTGTAAGACATCCACATATGTGCACCCATACACACATACATGAAGTATTATGACCTTGATTTCCTACATATGTTGATGCACATGCATAACTGGTTTATCTTCAGCCAGTCTACACTTTTTGGAAATGGGCCAAATGGATCTATACAGATTTGGATATACATGTAAAACCATTAGAATTATGGCCACTGAATTCAGCCGATCAAGACTCACAAATCACTATGGGTGGCAACTAATTCTGCTATCTTTATCTGTCATTTTAATTCATAAAGTCAAGTTGCAACCTTAACCTAATGCAATTTTAGAACTGGAATGGGCTTTAGAAAGGTTTGGATGATTTGTTTATTGTGCTATGTTGGTAATTTAACATTTGCATCGTAATTGGATTTCTCTAAGTACACTGACATTTCAGTTGGCTTGAATGATCATTAAAGTTTTTTTTTTTCTTTAATCTAAATTTGGGTTCTGCTTAGAGAGCTTCTCATAGTCAAACAAACCCATCAGAAAACAGCTGATTTCCACAACAGTGCCATTCTACTTTGAGACACTCAGGTTGCAAAATCATTGTCACTATTAACAAAACATTATGCAACAGATAATTGAACATTGTTATCACTGGTAACTGAACATCAGGTGTATTAATCTTTGGAAAGATGCTAAAATGTATTTTCAGCTGTGTTATGTAATTCATAGTGAGGGCCTCATTGCTATTTGAAGGAAAAACAGTCTTAATTAATGTCTCCTAATCATAAAATGCAGACATCAGTGCTAGCAATTGTCAATTTAGGAAAACTTAACTATTCATTAATTTCTGTGCAGCATGGATGGAAGCCACTGCTATTCAGATAGTTAGATACTCCAGGCAGATAGCCTGGCCTTTCAGCAGTTGTCTTGTGTATGAAGCAAGAGTTTAATGGAAAAAGCAAAGGCCCCTTTCAACTCTAATCTCTGACTCTAAGTAAGATATAAGCATCCTCCTGAAGGTGTCATTGAGGCCTGAATGATTCCCATGAACTATACTTTTAAGACCATTAAATTTTCCATCAGATAATATTAAAGATACTGGGGAAAAGAGCCATTCCTTTTAAAAAGAAATATCTTTTATTTTTAAAACAATTTACTTCCAGTTGAAATTGAGTAGGAAGATTTCTTTAAATAGTGGCTGGAGCTTAATATTATATTGAATTTTAAAATTATTCAGAGAAATTAGCAAACATGAGAATAAATATTACAAAACATTTTAATGGTCTAAATAAACTCTTAAATGTAGAGTGAAATATGTGGCTATATAAATGGGAATATCTTCATTTCAGGACTTCTTGTGAATTATTACAGCCGTACTACTACCTAGCACATAATAGGTTTTCAATAATGAGGTAAATAAATGAATGAATGAGCAAATAAGTACTTGAAGTCTCAGCAGATACTCACATTGTTTTATATTTTGTAGTAAACCTCTTATTTAAAACATTTAAATTTAAAATTTTAAACTTTATTCATTAAGCCTCTTATTATAAAGTGTCAAACTGAGACAATTTTACTTGAATAACCAAGACTGTAATTTCTCCCTTGGACCACACATCTTTCTTACTTCACATCTTTACATCAATTTTACTGAATGAAGTACATTTGACATAGGTATCTAGAAATAAAAGGTAATTCAAAATGAAGTTCCGAAGTTAATGCTCACAAAATAAAACACAGGCACAAAGAAGAGCTGTACAACTTACTCTGGAAGCAAGATCTACAATCCATGAAATAAAGTAGGCATTAACTCTGCATCAGGATTATACATGAATTTACCAGGATATCTACCTGGTATCTAAGCATGTGATTTACCAAGGAACATAATAACATACTGATATTATCTCCACATAATATACAACAAATAATATTTTCAATTTTCATTATGCTTGCAGAAAATAAAATGGAAAAGAATATACTGGGAATCTGTGATTAGATGATAATAAAACTGTTTAATTAGTCATCTCCAGAGACAGAGCAGTTCTCCAGAAGTTTTCTTGGGATTTCCTCTAAGTAATGGCAAGGAAGAGACCTTCTTTCCTCTGGGATTTATTAAGGACAAATCCAGAGTCTCAACCTGACAATCAAACAAGTGATATATTCACAGGGTACTAAGCCCAACATGCGTCCAGGACTCCTCAATACAGTAATGTTATCCACAGACAAATGTAACTCCCTATTATTTTGCATCTAAATTTATCTTTTATTATTTTCTACCATCCATTCATCTAGTGTCTTGCTCCAAGGTAAATTTTTAGTTTTCATAGTGTTTCAATGAGGGAATTATAAAATGGTGGAGATTATTTGCCTACCAGATGGTTTACCTGTTTTAAACAGATATAAATCAAATTTACAAGGGACAATATGAGATAATTACCAGAACAAAATATATGATTAAAACATTAGACTCTAATTGTCTCCACATAAGTAAAATATTTGGCCAAAGGGTTAAACTTGAATATAATTTTCCTGATTAATTATTTAGAAATAGCACACATATCTATTGGAATAAAAATATCTAATTTTCTATTTCTCTATTTCATCTGCTCCCCTTTTATGAAATCCACAATGTTCAAAATTGACGAGAAAGATCTTTTTAGACAAAGGATCTGACTTCATAGAAAACATTATCAATTATAAGAATACTTTGCATTTCTACAATATATACTTTAAGAAACATTTTTAAATATTATTTAAGTTTACTCACATGAAAGAAAATTTATCACAAGGTTAAACAGGAGTTTTAACTTGAGTTAATGCTACAGGTTAAAAAAACTATGTATTCTATGATTCAATTTTTTCAGATAAAACTTGAAATGTCAAAGAAATGCAAGATTTCAATAGATCACCTCATTCTTCTTGCTCAAACATAAAGGAGCATACCATTTCTGTTCTGCCTTCTGAAAGATATCTTCCTTCTAGATCTCTTACATCACAATACATTGGTAAGTTTAAAAAAAAACTTTTTTGGACTCCTCCCCAAATTTACTGAATCAGAATGGAATAGAGGAAGGATTCTGCACATCAATGGGCATATAACGTGTTTCTTACACTACCACATAGCAGTGAGAACTACTATTTAGCTTAGAATTCAGATTAATAAGTTAGAAAAGTACTCAATTAATGACTGATCTTTGAAATTTCATCCTATCTTCAGATTCTGATTGTAAAGGATGATTTTTAGGAACCGCTTTCAGTAAATTACAAAAAAATGACCACCAATTCTTCCCATTCCTATATGAACACCCCTCTACAATGCAATTTTGCAACTCCTTTCATTGAGTGAAATGTATATCTCTAACTTTTGGTATCTGATTTTGGTCATGTGACATATTTTGGCCAATGGGACACTAGCAAATATGACGAAAACAGAGACCTGATAAGTGCTTGTGCAATGGGATTTGTCCTTCCTTGCTACTTTTCAAATGCACCTACCATGTGAGGAAGCCTGGGCCAGCCTGGAAGATGCTAGAGCCTGGAAGATGCTAGAGACATAGGGCCCAGCTGCCCCATCATTGCAACCAACAGCCAGAGCTGTGAGAAAGGACATCCTGTACCAACCTGCCACCAGCTAATCTGCTAGCTGACTGCAGCTGTGAAAGTGAGCCCTGGAGACACCTGGAGAAGAACTGTTCTACTGTGCCCAGCCAAAATTGCCAACCCATAGAACTGCAAGTTAATAAGTGATGGCTGTTTAAGCCACTGATATTATGGATGTTTTGTTTTATTCCAAAGCTAACTGATACACTTTTACAAAAAAAAAAAAAAAAAAAAGAGGATGAAGTTTATAACATTAATATTGGTAGTGCTCAAGCTTTACCGCACTGTTGCATTTTTCACATTTTTCATTTCAGGACTTGATATAAGTGGTAAACATATCTTAATAAGGCCAGACACATTCAAGAAGTTTCATCCTTTTGTGGGAGCTAAAAATAAATAAATAAACATACAAACAAATAACAGGGGGGAGAAGACACAACAATTATAACAATTCCTTGAACTTATTAAGACAAGTGAACAGATATAATGTGGGGCAGGAGGGAGAGAGGGAGGGGGGAAAGAAGAATGGGTAAAGGGTCATGAAAATCAACTACAATGTATATTGAGAAGTTAAAATAAAAAAAAAAAAAAAAGAAGTTTTATCCTACCAAACCAACTGCCACTGAGAGATGTAACCCTTTTAGGAAGAAAAAAATTTAAATTGAAGAAAATACTTTCTTAAAAAAAAAAAAATTAAAAAACACCACTGCTATTAAAAAAAAAATCTGTGACATTTAGTTGTGACTTTTACAAAGAAATTCACTTGCACTATTGAAAATCTAAGTTTACCATGGTAACTTCTTCCTCACACATCAATTTTATGCTCAAGATATTTGTAAAAGATGACATGAACTATACTGAGTATGAAGTTCTCATCATGATGTTTGTGTAAGATATCTTAAAATTACCATCTTCAGTCTGCTTGCATATAAAGATTTCATTTACGCTTATAATAAATTATTAGAACAATATCCCAGGATTGAAGTTAATGATATGAGGTTTATGAATATGCTTTAAAAACTGTCAAGGACTATAAAATATGGCATATGATTATTACAACAACAAAGATATTATATTGAGGAGACTTTTATTGTCTAATCTTATTCACTGATTTATTTTACATAGAGCACCTACTACATGCCAGGCACATTGTTAACCACTAGAGACATTGAAGTTAATAAAATAAACAGCCCCTGGCTCCCATGGAAGCTACATGTTAGCAGGAAGAACAAAGTAATTTCCAGTGTTTATAAGTTCTGTGAAGAAAACAAAACAGGAAAATGTGAAAGAGGATGGCAGATAATTTAGAATGGAGAATCAGAATTGAGGACACCTTATGGAGGGACATTTAAGACGAGACCTGAACAAAATGAAGAAGTCAGTCATGCAAATTTTAAGAAGCCTAATATTTCAAGAAGGGAGGCTAGCAAGCTCAAAGAAACTAAAATGCAAATGGAATTGGCCTTTTCAGATTTCCAAGGAAGGTTATCATGGTTCATAGCTGGTAAGAGAAATGCTAGGAGATAAGGTTGCAAAGATGTGTAGTGGGCAGAGTACGTAGAGTCTTACAAGCCATTAGAGTTATTTGGATCTTATTCTAAAGGACTGTGTATATTAGTAGAAGTCTACATAAGTCATTTTTGACAGGATTGGATGGGGATTTTGTCTTCCTATTCAACTTTGAAAATCTACCATATGCCTAAAAGAAGCATGAATTGTTAACTAAAGCAATACACTGATTTCAAAATTGACTAAGAGTAAGAATCCAGAAATATTTGGAAAAATAGAATTCTATTGCCATAAAAGGCAATATTCATCTCAGTTAAAACCATTTTAACATTTCCTAGACTCTTCCCACCCAGATCTCTTGATCTTAGTGTAATAGTGTATCAATGGAACAGCAACAACACCAATAATAAAGTATAGAATTAGTCAATGAAGTATTTTTTTAAGAACTTACTCAAACCAGTCTAGGAGAAAAGATAGCAGATCTAATTGAAATCAAGAGAATGGTCACTGAAATAGGACTGTTTTAGTAAATAAGTGTTCAGGCATATTAAAGATATGATCACACATGAAAAAAACTGAGGACAAATAAAAATTGGCAAATAATCAAAAGTTCAATTAGTCTACTAAACACCAAAGAATTGCAAATTGAAGAAAACTCTTCGCTAAAAATAACAAATATATTTTATTTCCTCTAAGTTAACTGTACAAACTAGATCATCTACACATGAGAACTTAGTGAACAAGTAGAAATGGTCATGTTTTAACAGAAAAGAGTTGTAGAGTTTGAGATTTAAAGTAAATACTGAAAACCTAAAAATAATGGCATAAGGAAGCTTGAAAGAATTAGACGAGGCTGTTTTGCACAATAGATAAAAATGCTTAAAATATATATAATCAAATAATATAGGAAATAAATTTTCATGAAAATAAATTTGAATAAATTGTATGTAGTGTTACTGCTTCTTTGCATGTAATATTGGTAGTGTAGTAGATCTCCTCATAAAAGTAAACTTAAAACTATATCTTAAAATAATAATTCAATTGGTTGATAACATGAATGTGTATAAGCAATAAATTATAAAACACAAAATAAATTCCATCTGTGTTCAAATATTTCACACTAAATAGACATTCAACCATAGAATCTACAGTATGTTGTAAAAGAAATATGGTTACAGTTTGTGTATCTCAAATCCCTTCTTAGTAAAAAATTCATAAAACTATGACTCCCATAATCAACTAGTGAGACAGAAATAAGAAAGAAGCAATATAAGAGACTTAGGAACAAAGCAAAAGAAATGGAATAAAAAATACTTCTTGGGAAACTTCAATGTCTTGCAGTACAGAAGAAACAAGCCCAATGCCTAGCAAAATACTGAAAACATTTCTCTAATGCACTGAGGTGAAACAAAAGGAAGAATTTCAGAGAGGCCCAAAACTAAGTGAGAACAGAAACTAGTAGATAATCAGGCACCAAAGTTTGCTCACATCCTCAGGGTTTCTGCCAAATTCTGGAAAACTTAAGATTCTTTTTAGAAAGATATCCAGAGCACAGAGGACAGGAAACCTCTGCATAAATATAGAACCACAAGTTGAAAAAGAAACAATCTTGCCACAAAAAAGAGAATAACGTGCAAATTTGATTGTTTTAAATTTGGCACTTGGTTAAGGGAAAATAAATAAGTAAACTTTCCTGAGAATTTGTAACCACAAGCTGTGGAATTCATGTGAATTCAGAGTCTAAAAATATACTTCTGTGTCATAAGAAACAGCAAGCCAAAGATTTAATTTAAAGTGTCCCAGGTGTGTTGGTGTTTCCTGATGTCTGAAATAATAAGTAAAAGCTTTCCCTAGAGGAAACTCGTTGCAGTCCAGGTCTCAAAGAATTATCATATATAAAGTTTTAGGAAAAATGAGCAGCTTTAAGTTATAAACAAGAAAAAAGGTACCGTTAATGAGTATCAGGAAAAAAAAGACTGTAGAATCCATAAATAATTAATCTATTGGAACTATCTCCATAATATAATAAAATACATATGTGAAAAGTATCAAAAAAATGTAAAAATTTTAAATATGAATTAAAAGTAAAGGATAATAAAAATAGGTGAATACATTTTAAAAATCTAGTGGAACTTCTTAAAATAACATATAAAAATAATTGAAATTAATAATAAAGTTATCAAACAAACTGGACACATGATACTAGAATTGGTAAACTGGAAAGAAGATTCAAAGAATTCATCCTAATTGAAGCACAGAACAACAGAGATATCAAAAATATAAAAGAAGTTAAGATACACTGAGGTAGTGTAAGAAGGTCTAACAAACACATAACTGCATTTTCAGGTGAAGGTAATGGAGAGAATGGAGAAGTAATAATATTCAAAGATATAATAACAGGATTTTCCAAAATGGTTGAAAGGCATTAATCCTAAATTTAAATATGTGTGTGTGTGGGGGGGTGTACTTAAAACAATATAAATAAAAAGAATTCCATTCCTAGATATATGATACTGAATCTAAGAATACCAAAGACAATGACAAAATCTTAAAGGAGAGAAAAAAAAAAAAGAAAAGAAAAGAAAGAGCAGACAACTTAGGGATGAACAGCAATTAAAATGATGGCTGACTTTTAAATAATAGTAAAAGCAGCTAAAAAATCATGTCACCAAGTGCTAAGAAAAAAATTGAGAGACCAAAATAGAATCATATATCCATTTCTACAAGTATTGCTTGAAGCCAAAATTGAATCAATGAAACTTCAGACAAAAGTCAAAATAGAGAATTTACCACAGACACACACTATCTAAAACAATCACAAATATACTTAAGGCTAAAAGAAAATGATCCCAGTTGGGAGCTGTGAGATGCATAAGAATTGGTGAGAAATATGTTGGTTAATATTTTGGTAATGCTGCAAAATACATATGGGGTGAGGGGAAGCAAGATGAAATTAAAATACAGGGAAAAAACAGCACTGAAATTGTAAGGGGGTGATGGCCATCAAATTGTCCTTAAATTCTGGTGTAGTTTAAAAAGATGGGTACACTTATTTATTAATCTTAGATATTATTAATTATGAATGGTAAAATGCAAATGGAGAGTTAACTTCCAAATGGGTAGAGAAAACAAAATGGAATTTCAAAAGGTTTTTAAATCTAAAAGAAAGCAAGAAGTTAAAAAAATAAAATAAAAAATAAGGTCTATAAAAACACACAAATAATAAGGAAACAAACCCAAATATTCTAGGAAAGTAAATACAAATTGAAAAACAAAAGTTCCAGCTATATGCTGCTTACACAAGACACATCTAAAACATACCAAACACTGAATGGTTGAAAGTAAAGATTTAGAAAAAAATATATAATAAGCAATGTACAAACCATAAGAAAATTGATATATCTATATTACTATTAAACAAAACAGACTTTAAGAGACAGCACTGCCAGCTATGTAATGATAAAATATTACATTTAAGAGAAAAATATAACAATTCTGAACACATGCACCCTAATGACACCACCCATAATATACTAAAAAAAAAAAATTGATGAAATTACATGGTAACATTGAGAAAGTCTATGGTGCCTTAGAAATTTATAGATTATGCAGACAGAAATTGCCATAAAAAATTTAAATAACACAATGAACAAGCTTGCTCTAATATACGTAAATTGAACAACATATCTAACATATAGAGAATACATTTACATAGAATATTTACACATACACGAGCAACAGAATTCTCCATAAGTTTTGAAGAATTGGTATCATAGAGTATATACTATATTCTCTAATTATATATTAATTAAATTAGAAATTAATAACAAAACTAACTGAAAAACTACACATACGAGGGTACTTCAGAAAGTTCATGTAAAAATAGAATGAAAAGATAATATGAATCTTTCCATGAACTTTCTGAAGTGCTCTCATGATTGGAAATTTGAAAACATGCTACCAAGTCACTCATTGGTCCAAGAAAAGAATTATTAGAAAATTAGATGATATTTAAAACTTAAAACTATGTATCAAAAACTTGGGGGATGCAGCTAACATACATAGCATGTACAGGAAGGTTAGGAAAAGTTCAAAATTAATAAGCCCAGCATCAACTAAAGAAGTTAGGACAAGAACAACAAAGCTTAATGAAAATAAGAGGGAGAAAAGAGAAGCAAAGAATAGAGAGTAGAAATTAACAAAATTGAGGGGTTTTTATTTGAAGTGACATCACCAAGTTGACAGAGTCAGAGATACCAGTTTTTATCCCCCATAAAACAGCAAATATAAATAGCTATACCCACACTAAAATAGCCCTGGGAAATCTCAAGAGCCTATTTAAGAATAGGCAGCAACACAGTGGAGTAAAGAAAAAAAAAACTGCACAGAAGAGATCACTGGTGAGACTGGCATGCCTGAGACGCATGGAGACAGCCAGGAATAAAGAAAAGAAGAAAGGTGAACGCTATCTGGATCAGACATGCAGTGGAAGCCACCGCGGTCCCCAGTGGCCCACTCTGCAGGGGACACTGGCATCTTTTGCCATTGAGTTACTCCCACTGGGGAACCCAAAGAGGGAGACACAGAGGCACAATCTCCTCCTGAAGAAGCAGCTGCTTTTGTGCCACCCTGAGACTGGAGCCACCACCTCTCCCAACCCCTCACATGCCCCTGACCCCCAAGCCGTGGCTGCTCCACAAGTGCCCACACTCCAGAGCCCAGTTCGGTGGCTGCACTGAATCAACGGCACATTAAAGAGGGTAACTCACCACAATCAAGTGAGATTTATCACTTCAATGCAAGAATAGTTCAACATACGCAAATCAATAAATGTGGTACACCACGTTGACAGCATAAAGGATAAAAATCATGTAATTATTTCAACAGATGTAGAAAAAGCATTTTATAAAATGCAACATCCTTTCATAATAAAAAGTCTTCAACAAATTAGGTATAGAAATAATAAAAGCCACATATGAGAAGCCCACAGCTAACATCATGCTCAACACTATGAAAAGTTGAAAGCTTTTCCTTTAAGATCAGGAACAAGACAAGGACATTCACTCTTGCTACTTCTATTCAATTTTTATAAAGGCGTGTTAATTAGTGTATTGTGGCATGGGCACAAGAGTGGATAGAATGACAAGCCCACAGACAGATCCAGCACTACATGGAAAAAGGCTAGGTTTTGTAGACTAGAGGAGAAAGAATGGTCCTGAGGCAACTGATTATCTGCATGAGAAAAAAATGAGTGTGAAACCCCTTCACAACCCAAAACAATTCCAGGTGAATTAAATTCTTAAATGTGAAAAGCAAAATCTCAAAACTTTAAGAAAAAAATAAAGAAAAATATCACTATTGACCTTACAGTAGGGTAAGTTTTTTTTTTTTTAAAGACACAAAAGTGTAAAGTATAAAAGACAATGAAAATTCTCATATATAAATTTAAAGAAAAGGGAAAAAACAAACCAGAAATGGGTTTGACCATTTACACTAATATTCTACTAGTTGACAAACTTCAGTAACTAGTAAATGAAAAACTCCATAGAAAATTTTAATGGCCTATAAAAAATAAAAAGATGGTCAACCTCATTAGTACTTTGATATATATGAGTTAACTATGAAATACCATGGCACAACTACTAATTGCCTCAAAAAGTTTAAAGTTGTCCAATACTAATCAATCAATCCAAGCCTTCAAAAGAGAGTTTAAATGTTCTCATCTCAAAGAAATAATAAGTTTTTGTGATGATGAATTTGCTAACTACCTTGATTTGATCAGTATGCATTGTAAACATGCACTGAAATATAATTCTGTACCCCATAAAGATGTACCATTAGTATGCTTCAATTAAATTAAAATAGAAATTTAAAAAAATAATTATCAGAGGGAAAAGGCAAAATGGTACAACAACTTTGAAAAACATTTTAGCTCTCAATGTTAAGTTAAACATTTTCATATTGTATAACCCAGCAGCACTTCTCTAAAGAAACACTTCTGTATATGCATCAGGGAACATGTAGAAGAATGATCTTTATTGTTTATAATAGAAAAACACCAGAAGCAAACAAATAATCAAAATACAATGGATAAATCAAATGAGGCATATTTATTCAATTCAATACATTTAACACTAAAAATGAATGAAGCACAGATAATAGCTACAGCATGAATTAACCTCAAAAGCATAGTTAGCAAACAGTCACACACAAAAAGTACATCCAGCATGACTCAACTTTATACAGTTCAACTATAAGCAAAACTAAAAATGTATGGCTTACAGGTATAGACACAGGTGGTAAAACTATAAGGAAAGAGCACTAAGGGATTAACTGGTTGTGGAATCAGTGAGGGGCACACAAAGGGCCCCTCAATTACCTGCAGTGTTCTACTTTTTGAGCTGAGAAGTGGGTGCAAGGGTTTTCATTTCCACAAATCTTTCAGATATGCATCATTTATATCTTACATATTCCATAATAAAATTTTTCAAGTTACAGAGAGATATAAATATGAAGGACTCGGCTGCACTTCTCGATGACATGCCCTTTCTTCTTTAGACACCCTGGGAAAACTCAATGATTGCACATCAACAGCTTTTGCCTGCAAGTAGGAAGAGGAGAAAGGAGATAATTGCCTCACCGCTATCTGTGATTGGGAAGCTACAGCCTGCTGAGAGAACCCAGGAGCGATGCCAGGAGATGTCCTATTTTTCCAAGTTTTAACCCAAGAAAATGGTGTTTATACTTTCTTCATTCTATTCTACTTCAATGTACATTTCCAGAAAAAAAAAAAACAAAAAAAACCCATGTTTTGAAAAAAATCACAAACATGGCTGTGGCAAATTTGCAGTTAACTCGATCTCTAATATCACAATGTTTTAACATGGTGCTTTACAGACATCGAAAAAGGAGCTGGTCCCTAAAGGAAATGGGTAATGTAATGAGAAGAAAATGGAAATTCCCTTGTCACTCTCATAAAAGCAAAGTAGCTTCTTCCCAGAAGACGCCACCAAATGTCTCCTGGGTTACAACTGGTTTTCCTAAAACCAGTGCTATGTTAGAGAGACTGGGATATACTGATAGGCTTAATTGAGGAGCTAGATGGACTTAACTTTCTCCCAAGGTGCAGAGATGGGAAGGTGTGGAAGCCCGAACAAAAGCTGGGATAAAATTACCAAGAGGAAGAGGCAGAGATACTGAACAGAAAAAAACTGACGTCTATCCTCAACTAACTTTGAGGGTTTTCATAGGTTTTCCCTTCCTCCCTCATACTTAACAGGCATAATTAAATAATTATATTATAATACGTCCATGGAAGCTGTCCAAAATGAGTTAGCTTCCAAAATTTAAATTCCTTTAATTGGGATGGCTCAAAGACAGAAAGAAAATTTTATAAATTGGATTTTTGGGCCCTGAATAATCCAAAGTTGATTATCTGCCATTTCTAGTGAAAAGGCTTTTCTTAGAAATCCCATCAATATTTCTGCTAAAATTATGTCTTAAATTCTTTTGGGCAGCACTGGGCCAATTATCTCTAGGAGCATTTTTCCTCCTGTGCCTGTCATTTTGTGGAATTACATTAAATTTTGTTAAAAGTATTCCATAAATAATGAATTATAACAAAAATAATGTATTACTCACTTAAAAGCCATAAAATATTAAACACAAAATTTAAGAACAAAAAAAGTAATTTCTGATTCACATCCTTTATACCAGATAATAAGCTTGCACCTTCTGCTATACTGCGGAAAAGAAAATATTCCAGCTGATTATTTCCTTTCAAGCTCCAAAGGGCAAAAAGAGGAAGGAAACTGTTTTTATCCTCAACCCCCCTGGACCATCAGTAACTAAGAGGAACCCATGAAAGTGATATAAATAAAAGTCAGAAGACCAGGGTGCCAGATCTTCTGCCAAGCTAATTATTTCCATAGTTTGAAAAAATCACCCACACTCTTGTACTGTAAAAGCAGGGCTACTGCGATGGATGTTTCCTAAGACCCCTTCCCAGACTGGTAGTTCCTGGGGCTACATTACTCGCCCACTGGGAGAATGACAAGAGGTCATGGTCTCATGGAGAACCTTCCCCTCTCAGACAAGGAAAAGAGAAATTCCTTCTCTGTAATCTGGTTTCCTATCAGTATATCATCACTTATCATCATTGGTATATCATCATTATATATCCATCTTTCCCTTTGGCCGGTGTAAAAAGTTATACATTTATATCTGTGGGGAGGTAAATACAGTTTGGGGCTCAGGATCCTTAGGCTAAAAAGAAAAAAAACAAAACAAAACAAAAAAAACCTCTGTACTTTCTCAATGGACTACTAACTTCTCTTCCCATATTACACTTGATCAATTAAAGTAATGAACAAAACTGCTCTTGAATATCTCATTTCCTTATTACTCATAATAGTTGTATGATATTTACTATTGTACATGGATTTCTATGTATGTCCCTCACTCAAATAGTTCAGTTACATAAAATACAGTAAGCTAAAAAAAAGTTAATTTTCAAGGACAAAGTTTAGTTCCTTCAATTACATTAAAATTATCCTTTACAAGGCAAAATGCCTCTAACAATTTTGATGAAGATAAAATGAATATAAAATGCTCTATTTCTTTGACATTCATATTCTCTCAACCCTGAGTTTTATTATATTTAAAAGTTACAGTAGTCCCCTTATCCACGGGGGATATATTCCAACACTCCCAGAGGATGCCTGAAACCTTGGATAGTATTGAACCCTCTAGATACTATTTTTTTCCTATATGTACATACCTATGATAAAGTTTTATTTATAAATCAGGCACAGTAAGAGATTAACAACAATAACTCATTCTAAAATAGGACAATTTTAACAGTATGCCAGCATCACTACTCTTGTGCTTTCAGGCCATTATTAAGTATAACAGGGATGGCATGAACACAAGAACTACAATATTGATCTGATAACGGAGGCAGCTGCAGGTGAGAGTGTCTACAGCGTAGATGTGCTGGACAGAAGGTGACTCGAGACCTAGGCAGGATGGAGCAGGACAGCATGAGATGTCATCACGGCTACTCAGAACATTGCATAATTTAAAACTTATAAATTGTTCATTTCTGGAGTTTTTTATTTAATAGTTTTAGACTGCAATTGGCCATGGGTAACTGAAACTAGGCAGGGCGGGGGCTGAGGGGGTGCATGTGGAATGCGAATAAGGAAAAGGCTGGTAAGTGGGGACTCCTGTATGCAGCATATAAAAGTGTATAGATATCCTAGTATCTACATTCACATGGAAAATGTAATTGGATAAGTAATAAATCAACATTAAACTTTTAATAAATAACATTATATTTTGTTGAATTTTAAGCTATTATTTAAATTTAACAATAATTTGTATTAAATTTCATATTATGCAACCATAAACCAGATCATTAAAATCCAAAGCTACATGTCTCTAAGCCTTCTAGAGGATCTTGAAAAAAAAAAAAAAAGCCAAGGAAGTATTTGAAGAATACATTGCAATATTTGTGAGGTCACACTTCCTCCATCTTTCCTACAAAAGAGAAGAGGAACAGCCACACTTTTTGGGAGAATGTCAATCGATGCTGAGCACAAAATCAAGTTTGGCATGGGAAAAGAAGAGTAGGTATAGGACAGAGAGCTGGTCTATGGGTTATTATGTAACTAAGATATCTTGAATCTCCATCTCAAATAATGTGCAAACTTTCCTTGCATACTTTTTCCAGGTACTGTCCTGGAGATCACGACTCTTGTGATCTCCAGGACAGTACCTTGATCAAGAGCTTGTTTACCAAGAACACTTCATGGCTTTTGTGGAAGCTTCCTCTATTATGGCTATTCCTCACTGCACACTGGCTCTTCACCATTTTTAAGCACCATGATGCAGGGTCATTAGGCACAGCAGATGCACAGGGAACGTTCAGGGTAATGTAGAGGAGTTAGGGCACCAAAAGCACAGGTAACAACTTAAAATAGAACAGTAGATACAACTGCTAAAACTGCATCAACCTCCCCACCATGAGGAACTTCATTCTGGCGATGGCCTTCCGTGAAGGCTGAGCATTCCACCACATTAGTGGAACACCTCCCATTTCTACTTTTTCACTTACACAGCTTTGCACAAGCTTCTCTCTTGATTTCTGAATGCCTTTCATTTTATATGCAGAAGAGTTATCTCCATGTTGTGTTCTGCTCTTAATAAACTACTGAACATTCTGGATTTTTTTGTTTTGTCTTGTTTTATTGAAATGTAATTGATTATACATAGTTGTGGGGTACAGAGCTGAATATCAATACTTGTGTACAATGTATGATGATCAAATCAGGATAATTAGCATGTTCATCATTGAAAAATGTAATCACTTCTTCGGGTTGAGGACATTCGACTCTTCTAGCCATTTGATAGCATGTAGTGAATTAATGTTAATCATAGATACCTACCTTGACTGTACATCAATAGAGATTATTTTTCCTAACTAGCTGTCATGTCTGTTAACCGATTTATCACTATCCCCTACCCCTACCCCACATCTAATAACGACAGTTCTACTCTCTGCTTCTGAAAGTTCAACTTATTATGATTATTGTTTCTTTCTTTCTTCCTCTCTTTCTTTCCTTCTTTCTTTATTATTTTTTTTTCTTTTCAGTTTCTACTTAAAACATATGGTATTTCTCTTTCTGTGCCTCACTTATTTCACTTAAATAATTTTCTCCAAGCTCATCCATGGTACTGAAAATGGCAGAATTTCATTCTTTTTTGAACAAGAAGAGGGTGATGTTGAAGGAGGTACAGAGGGGTTAAGAACTCATGTTTCAAATCCAAGTGGCTCCCTATGGTACACATCTATGTTTTTCTTTGACCAACTTAGATCCCCCTTATTCTTATAATAGCACCCAAATTTTGCTTTCCCACACTGAATATGTCGGTGAGGTTGTAAGAGTTTTTTCTTTCTCAGGCCAAGAAATGAGATCACTTTGAAATTATATTCTCTTAATACCTTTTCACCAGAGTGAGATCTTGAGCAGTGTTAAATATTGAACCGAGTGAAACAAAGACCTAAAATAGCCAGCATTCACTCCCCTGATGGCATCCTGAAGACACTATACGTTAGTTCTGTATACCCAGATCTTCACTGAGGCTCTGGTTCATTTCCAAAGCCAGTGTCTGAGAATGTTCAATACCGGGAGCTGCCCTGTCACCTCAATAAATTCCTTTATTGCTGATGTTAAGCACCACCAGTTTCTATCGCTGGCAATCAAATTAAACTAACTGATATCATTGATATTTTTCTAACAGAGATTTATCTGCTCTGAAATTAGGTGTTACCACCTAGTACATAAAAGAAACCATTATCAATTGCCTTTTATGTATTTTACAAATACTTGTTTCACAATATTTACTTTTTAAATAACCATAAAAATTATTTTTTCTGCTGAAGCTTTCCTTGAAAACTATTAGGAAGAGCACTAAGTGATGCCTTTTCTTAAATTACTATAATGTTCATGAACTAAGGCAGTGATCATCGACATTGTTAAAGTTGGAACATTCCATCATTTTACTTTTTTAGATTATTGTATTTAAAAAGGTTCATACAGATCATTTAATCCAAACTCATCAAACCAAAAGGAATTCTTTGCATACTATCCCTAACAAATGGTAAATTGGTCTCTTTTTAAGCACCTGTTAGCAGGAAGCTATTAGTTTCTGTGATCAACCCATTATATTTACAAGGGACCTTATCATGAGAACACGCTTCCTTATGCTGCAATAGAATGTGATCTGCCACCTTATTCTTCTTCCCCATGCTTTCTCTCCCCTTCACGCATATCCAGAAACTTCTGCCTATAGATTCTATCTCTGCATAAGTGATGACTTACCATTTGACTACCCTTCAAAGATTTCAAGATGGCTATCCAATTTCATGGAGCATGTCCTGTGTTCCTAAAAGTATTCCATGTGTGTATGATTGATCCATATGAAATCCACAGGTCAGAACAGTTGTTTTGAAATTTTCTGAAGTTTTCTTAAAGTAAATGGAAATCCATGTTGTCAAAAATCCAGGAATGAGGTTTTTAAAAATAGGCTTTGAAATAAAGTAAGGATTAGCTGCACATAAAATACAAGTATTACGGTGGTTCCTTTAAAAGAATCAGTTCTTAAGAGTTAGTGCACTTATGGTTATCTGAAGACTAAGTTACAACTTCTAGTTTCCAAAAAAGTTGTTTTACCCAGCATCAGATTAAAGATGGCTCCCTTCAGTAGCAAAATCTATGCTGAAGACCACTGGAAACGCTTTTCTTTTTTGGGAATCCCTTTCTCAGGAATTAACTGCAATCTCAAAAAAACATATATCTTGGCAGAATCTGTGTGTACTGAGAAAGTAAAAAGCTTTGAAGTTTTGATGAAATTAATTATTCATCAATAAAATTACTTATCTGATAATTCAAACCCACAAATAATTGTTTATGTTTTGATAACCTTCAAAGTAATAACTATAATATGCAGAAACCCGAGTCAGAGTTAAGTAAGAATTTTTTAAAATACCTACCAGGTACGTGATCTGACAAGAGGCATCTTATACATTATCTTATTACAAATTTGACTCATGTTTTTATGTGCAAATATGAGGGCACTTCCAAAATTTCATGGGAACACTTGTATTATTTTTTCGTTCTGTTTTTCCGGGAAATTTTGAAGTACCCTTGCACTTTACACTAGATTTTCAGTGCTCCATAGAGATGCTTTTACTTTTCTAAACATTTTATATAGAAATTTTCATATGGCACACATGTTCACCTAACACATATTTCTAAGAAGTAATATTTGTCTTTAAATAGGAGTTATTACTTCAAGTATACGTCTCCTAGTATTGAGGTAACATTATACAATGATTGTGAGCACAGGGTTGAGAGTAAAATGATTTAGGCTTCAATCTAGGCTATGCCATTTCTACTCCTTTCTGTACCTCAGTTTCCTCATCTAGGGGTGAAGATAGCCATCTCACCAACATTGTACGAATGTTGTGAAGATTTAAAGACAATTTATTGTAAAGTAATTAGAACAGTCTCTGGCAAATAATAAGTGGTGAATAAAAATTCATTTTTCATACCCATATCTCAAAAGTAAAATCCTTTTTTTACCCCAAAAAATGATTTTTCTGCTTTTATATCATTTTAAAGTAGATGTTACTCGAATTCTCATGAAAGGAAGGTAAAAGCCCCCAAATCCTACAGAGTATGTTCTTTAATATATCAGATGGTCAGACAATCAGACCTATTAATTTTATAAAATATTTTCTATCTTGTCAATTAGCATCTTTTGAAAATAAAATTAACATTAATAATAGCTATTGCTATTAATCGTGAGAATACAAAAAATAGTATGCAACTACTAATAGTAGCTACCATTTCTTGAACACCTTATATATTACAGAGACCTTGTCAAAGACTTTATATTTTATCTCCTTTAATCTTCCCATCAGCACTGTGAGACTGATATTTCCATCTCCACTTTGCAGATGAGGAAACCAAGGGTCAGACAACACAGCTTGATGGGGTTCAGAACACACTACCCCAAAATATGGCACCTTGGCAGGTGAGAAAACAGCAGGTTATAAAACCTGGGAAGGATTTTTCTGACCTTCCCCTGACGTAGTTCATGAGATCCTCATTCGAGAGGCGCCCTCTCTATACCCAAAGGAAAGGAACATCCCTCTCTCTGAAGGTACAGTGGCATATGGAAGAATCTGGACCAACAGGCTTTGCTAAATTTCCCCCAGTTTCTTACCATTAGATGGTGCCCCCTCTGTTCAATCATTTTTCTCCACAACTATCACCTCTTTATCTAACCTAGCATAAAACATTCACAGGTTCTCCTATTTCTTTGGGTCTTCATTTCCTTATCATGAAAAGCTTATACTAAATAAATTTAAATAAATTTGTATGCTTTTCTCTTACTAATCTGTCTTTTGTTATAGGGGCCTCAGACATGAACCTAAGAGGGGAAGAAAATAAATTTTTCATCCCCCACCACTAATGAGCAAAAGAGCCTTGATTTGAATCTGATCATTTAATGTCAAAACTCATGTTTCTCACTAAAAGGTATGAATCCAAACTACATAATAGTTTGAACTTCATTACAGATGCACCAACATGTTTTGATGATATGAATCTACCAACAAATTATCTCCAAGATTAGCTTCCAAATAATACTTTTTCCAAATAAATAATTCTGTTTACAAGATGGAAATGCATATTGGTTGTTTACCTTGACTATGTACTTATTACCTGCATTTTAAATTGACTGTCTATCCAGGGAATTTTATGTATGTAATAGATATGTCTATTAATACCTAAATCCTACTACCTAGATCCTTGGGTATTACTTTTGCTATATTTTTCACAAAATAAAAAAAATTATGCATATTTCTGAATATAAAATTACTTATGTGGTGTTCAAGTGAGAATTTCAAGAAGTTGCTTCACATAGTAGGTGAAAGCGGTTTATTAGGAAAGCATTTGATTAAAATGTTTATTGTGTCAGGATAAGGTCACTTATAATTGAATCAAGTCTGAAGTTTTCTGTACTCATTCATTTATTTGGCCTTGAAAAAATAACACAGTCTTGAGTAACAACCTAAGAGTAAAGATAGCATAACACAACAATATTTTATGTATGAGGCAGCCAGATTTCAACCCTTTTCCTGTTTAGAACAGCTAGAAATTGAACTTTAAAAAATAGTCTCTAAGAGCAAGCATCAATAAAAGTAACCAAGATAAGCAGACATGCGCAGGTTGAATATCTTTCTTTGAAGTCACTGATATCATGGGAGAAAGAATGTTTTTACAGCCTGATAAAACCAAATCAAGAAGTGTAGAAGTGTTATAGAAAAGATAGTTAAAAGGTTAAAAAAAACAGGGGCGGGATGGGGGGTCAGAGAAGAAGAGACCAGCCAAGAGCTAAAACACCCAATGACATGAGCAGTACGGACGCTTTTAAGCATGTCACAAAAGCAGCAAAATGCAGACCAACTTGACATGACTAACAGAAATAGCTGGAAAGAGAGAGAAAGAATAAAACAATTATAGCATATGCAACTACAGCTCCTCAATGAATGGACAGGGTAGTCTCCAACACCTCGATAACCTCACATGGCCTGACTATATTTTATTTAATACTTTGGTGAAAACGTACGAACAAGTCGTAACACTGCACAGTGCCCATGCATAGACATTCAGGAAGTACCTGAATTAACTAACGAGACCTTTAATTCAATTCCATTACATTTTCTAATCACCTATCCTACATTTGCTAATTGTCTATCCTGTACCCCTAAGCTTAGTAACTACAGGGAACCGTCCGAAAATAAAAGATTTCTCTGCACAGAGAGCTTGCAATGCATTCACTCATTCACTCTACATGCATGTGATTAAATATTTACTTGTTAAAGGCAATGGAAAATAAAGATGAATGAGTCAAGAGTTATGCCTTGAAGAAATTCACAGTATTTTACAGGAATATAAGAAAACAGAAAAAAAAAAGATTGAGAGATAATTACATGGGTACACAGACAAATTTATTATCGTTCTCCAGCCTGCACAATTAGATATACATTTTGTATATACTACAATGCTTCATATGTTTTTAAAGAAATGAAATACATGAGTAGAACTTATGAATGTGGAGATAAGAAACAATGAACTGGTTGGTAATTATAAGCAGACACACAGCAGAAGCACAACAATTTTGACAGTAAACTTCAAGATAAGGAGTTACTTGGCCTTTTTTGAGTATTCTTTTCTTTGCCTACCATATGTCCACACCATTCTAACTGCAATTTCTATATTACAGTACAATGGAGCACAAAGAGCATCATTTTTCTGCTAGCAAACATGTATTTTTTTTATCCTGCTTGCTTTTCCAAGTCCAAGAATGAAAGAAATCCAAGAATTGCTACATTTCAAGAATTGACAGACATTTTAAGAAAACCTCATCCCCAAACCTAAATGGTTTCTTTTTTTATCTTTATGAGACTACATATTTCAAATGGACAAAATATTCATAAAGTCTTTCTATTACTAAATAAAACGTGTGTGTTTTATATTATACTAAAATTGATAGCCCACTACATCACTGGTGATAGAGGGTTGTATAAACTTGCCCCCAAAAAGCAAAACAAAACAAAACAAAAAATTTCAAAAACAGCTCTGAATATTTTGATACAACTTCAGCTTATGTCCAGGAAGCAATATAAAACAATGGCCAGGATGGTTAAAATACTCTCTCTCTCTCTCTCTCTCTCTCTCTCTCTCTCTCTCTTTCCATTTTTCTGTTTTTAGGCACTAATTCTGCTTCCTTAGAATGAACATTTCACGTGCTTCCCAGTATCATAGCTTTATTATCCCAAGACAGGGTCTGCAGACTGTTTTTGTAAAGGCCCAGCAAGCATGTTAGGTTTTATGGGCCATGCAGTCTCTATGACAATTAATCTGCTGGCATTGCACAAAAGCAGTCATAGGTGATATATAAATTAGTATGGCTGTGCTCCAATAAAACTTTATTTATGGACACTGATTTTTACAAGTCATTGAACATTACTCTTCTTGTGATTTTTTCCAATGATTTAAAAATATAAAAAGCATTCTTAATACACAGGCCTTGCAAGAACAGGTGGTGGGCCAGATTTGGCCCAGTTGCCTTAGGACAGGGCATAAGCATGATTCTAAGACAATTAGTTTTTCTAAAAGCATAAGAACAGATTTTTTTTAAAGTGCTTACCTATTTTTTGCATTTGTTTGCATGGTGCTGTAGGAAGTTACATAGGAACTTGACACATTTTTAGTGCCAAAACTTATTTTTATGTCAGCCTATATTAGGGGTGCAGGGTTAGAGAGTTAACCCTTTCAATGCCACATATATCTTGGCACCAGATTCACTGACTGTAATTCAGACTTGGCAATCCTTGCAAGATAGACTTAGGTTCATTGACATAAAGAAGTCTAGAGATGAGACTGGATGGTGGTTAGAGACAACTTTTTGCAAATATCTGATAATACTTCCACAGCTTCTCCAGGACAGTGTTTTTTGTCTTCTTGCATTATGATAACACATCTGACAGCAATTGTCTCAGTACCTGGCTTGGTTAAGTGTTCTGGCTCACAAAATATTTTAGTTTTCAGTAAGTATCTGTTCAGAGATTCCTCCCTACTGTGATTTCTCCCTCAATAACAGTAATATAAAATGTGCTCTAGTACCTGTATACCAAGTTACCTCAAGTTGTTTTTGATTTTGTGTTTATTGCTGAAAAAGATTTGATCAGGTAACCAGCTGCTCATACTGAGACAATGTCATATTATATGTATGCTTCAATATTATGGTCATTCATTTTAATTTTTCTATTTATACTTTCTTACACATTCATAGATCTATAGTTTCTTTTTAAGCTCTAGTAGTAATTTCTATTCTTTTTCATGACACTGGGATAAAATTTGAGATACTATTTTCATGCACATACCAACATTAATATGCTAATTTGTAGCAATTCCATTCTTGCCAAGAATTTGCACATTCAAGAGAGATAAATTATATATATGGGTACTTTCATAGAAAGATTCGTATCTTTTAATACTATTTTTCCACAAACTTTTTGAAGCACCTTCATAGATAGACAGATAAGAGATAGAGGTATATGAAGATAAAGTGTGTATATATATATATGTAGATGCACGCACACACACATATATATATTGTATATACATGCACACATATATGGTGGGGGGGACATACACAAAGACCAAGAACAGAATTCATAGAGTATAGCTAGACTACCCCAGCTCTGCCTCTTCCTATCTCTGTGACCTCGGACAAGTCATTTAACCTCTCAATGCTTTAGTTTCTTCACCATAAAATGGAGATAATAACGGCATGTACTTTGTAGGATTTTTGTGAGGAATAAATGACTAATTCATGCACATTCTTAGAAGAATGCCTGATAGCACAGTACGCATTCAGTAAGTAGTGGTGATTAGTATTGTATACCAGTTCCGTGTATTTGTATGTGGCCAAATCTCAACTCATACTAGCTTGAGGATGTATTTGTCACCCAAGTGGGAAGTCCAAGGATTCAGCTGATTCTTTCTTCCCTAGGTTCAATCAGTGGGCCCAGGGCTCTGCTGTCCTGAGTTTCCATAAGGCTTCCTCCAGGAGGCAGATGAAATGGCTACTGGCAACCCTAGGCCACATGTCCCTGAGCAATACTCATGGAAAGCAATGGGTTTTTTCACCTACTCTGGCAGAAAGCAAACAAGGAGAACACTGGCCCAGTGAGGCACCTGCACCAATCCCTGTTGTCTAAGGGTGGAGGAAGGGAGATAGGCCACCCTACTGAGTGTATTCACAACTAAGAAGATGAGTAGGGAAAGAACCACAAACAACCACTGTTACTCACAGCTCTCTTTACAGACAGCACCTTTCATATCTGCTGCAGGTGAGTCAGTTTGGCTTCCTGCCTCTATTGCAAAGACAAAAGGTCCTGAATTTTCAGCTTATCACCCTCTGTAACCACCCAAGTGTGATAACAGAAATATTACCTTTTCTGCCATACTTTTCTATAATAAACGCACCCTGATTAACTCAGGTTGGTAAAATGCAGCAGTCGAAATACACTCAGTGCTGTACTCTTTACATGTACTTATCCGCCCTGGGCATTTTAAATTAAAAAGACCAGACTAGCCCAGAGGCAAATTCATCTTACAGCAAACGTACTTCAACATCACACAATGCATTCTTGCAGTCCCTAGTGAAAAGGAACTGGATGGAGCCAGACACACTTTTCTTGTTTCAACTCCACCATTTATTCTAGAAAGTAGTTTAGACACTCGGTTTCCATATTTCTAAAAGATTGAAATATCCACTTAACCTACTACACAGAACTGTTGTGAGGATTAAATGAAACATCACATGTAGAAGTACTTAGTAAATATGATGAAAAGAATTATCAATATTATCTTTAATAATTAAACTGCTCTTTGTTCCCTAATTCCTCTCTTAAGCACAGAAATGACTTCTTTCCTTAGTCTTTTTTGCTCTCAGAATTGCTGTCACTTGACACTCTGTTGCCACTCCTTATACAAAGTATGTCACCTCCTTTCATGTTTTCTGATACTGCCTTCTACTCACTTTCTCTAGTTGTCACATCCATCTCTATTTTTCTCTGTCTCTCTTGGGCTTTCTTGTCTCCTTTGTTCAGTTTTATTTGTTTAATTGGTCATTATCCCTTCTAGCAATGGAAACAATCAAGGCCTAGCTTTTTCACTTGCAGTGGAACCACCTGCAGCATCCTGGTTGGAATATTCAGATCTTGACTTGACCTTGGCTAGTTGACTTGATTCTGTCTATACAGAATCACTGCAGAGGCACTTTCTATGTTTTACTCCTGAGTTTGGCACCATTCTGAAGGTTTAACACCATGGGACGTCTCACTCCAGATAATTAAAAAGGTTGAACTTCCCAGCAGCTCAGATATTTGAGTAGCCTCTCAAGTTCCACTTAATGAATTAATTCTCTGTGCTTTTTGAAAAATGAAGCACTCACCCTACACAGAAATCCCATAGTGCTACCTGCCTTCAGTAAAAGAACTGAACGCACGTGGGTGTTTGCAAAGATTTGTTTGGACTGACCTTGGAACCATAAATAAGAGGCAGCATCTTCAAGCAGGTGACGGGACACATAGTTTGGTAATCAGACAGTGCTGAGTTCAATTCCAGCTTCATCACTCACCAGCTGTGTCACCTCCAGCAAGTTATGTGTATTTTGAGGGTCAGATTACTTATTCATAAAATGGACATATTAACATCTTTCTTACAGGAATTTATAAAGACAAAAAGTATACAAGAAGCAGAATTGATCGTCAACCTTGCTATCATTTTTGATTATAAAAGAACTCTAAAAATTGCTCTAAAATATTCATAAGGGCCTGATTCCTTCAACAGAAGTTCCTAATCATCTTTGCAGGTAAATGTCATGTGCTGGATTTCAGATGGTACTCACCACATGATCACCCTTATTCAATTCTATCCTTAAAATCTCTCTGGTGAATATCAGTAAAATCCAGAACATGCAGTCAGGTGTAGCTGGGAAAATATTCTCATGCAACAAGAATCTCAGGGTGATAAGAACACATGTGGGTTCTTAAATGTGAAAGCTTTCTAAGAAGGTAATGCCACAAGAAAAAGATTACTTTGTGAAGCGTACATATGTTTTTCTCAAAAAAAAAAAAAAGGTAATTGAAAAAGCTGATAAGCACGTACAAATCCTTTGTTGTGTTTTTACACTCTGTTAGAATCATCCCTTTTGGAAGAAACAAAATAAAGGACTAGCTCAACCTACCTGCCTGTCTTAGTTCATTTGTAATAAAAATATTCATTTCTAATGATTGTAATATTTTATGAAATACAACAGGATTAATTCTTTTGTACAATCCTGACTCTGTTCTGTATTCTAATCTACCCTACTCACTTAGCTGTGCAAAAAGAATGTGAGATTGCTTATGGCAGTATCAGTTATGCACATCTTGGAAAAGGACACTGCAAAGAGAGAACATTAAGGTGGATCACTGTGTTAGCGCATAATTTCTGCAATAAATGACATTTTCTTTCTGTCATAAGACTGCATCTTTGCAATTTGCCTGCAAATCAGTCTGGTCATCAGAGAAGAAACTCACATCAAAACAAAACAATTATTGAAATTGTGTCTCATAGAGTCTGATCAGCAGCAAAAATCAGCTCTGATCAGTGTACACTCACACCATCCCAGCAGAAGAAATCAATCAGAAACATTGATCACCATGTTTTATTTTGCTGTCAGAAAGAGAGAGAGTAATCAGTATCATGCTTGGCAGTACATATACAAAATGACAGCAATGCTTACCTGAATTTATGTCCAATGCAGATCATTATTAAAATTATTTTAATAGTATAAAGAAGAACATTAAATGCAAAAAATCCCGAGCAGTAGACACTAATCTTCTAAAATCTTTATGCATAGCAAGCAAATTCAGTAGTTCCCAAATCTATAGTACTGAATCTATCACATATTATCACAATTATGATGAGTTATGTGTGTGCATGTGAGTGTGTGTATGGGTGTGTGTGTGTGTGTGTGTGTGTGTGTGTGTGTGTGTGTGTGTTCTGGGAGAGGAGGAGGGTATAGCAAGACATGTTTTCCCATTCACTACACAAATAAGAGTTAGGCAGAGAGGGGATAAGCAATTTAAACTTAACTCTAATGACAAAGTTCATTGGCAGCAAAGTGGGTTTAGAATTCACATATTCTGAATCGTAATATAGTACAGCTACATCACATTTAAAATGGCAAAAATAGTAAATTCAAGAGACAGAAACTGAAACAGAGTCATTTTCTGAGATAGACAACAAAACCTACAAGCTTCATATATCTTCAACACCCAAATATAAACATTATTTTAAGGGCATATTAGAAATTCTTGTATTTGGTAGCAACTATTTAGGACTTAAAAAATAATATCATCCCAGCCAATAATACAAGGGGTCTTGAAAAAGTTAATGGAAAGATTAGTATTAATTTTTAATTATATTTCTATGTGAACTTATATTTTACTCTAATATAGTTGATTATACATATCTGTGTGGTACAGAGTTGAATATCATTACCTGTGATGCTCAAATAAGGATAATTAGTATATTCAATATACACTATACAATGTAATGGTTTTGTGTGGGCCTTTA
Organism: Cynocephalus volans; assembly: GCF_027409185.1. NCBI lineage: Eukaryota > Metazoa > Chordata > Mammalia > Dermoptera > Cynocephalidae > Cynocephalus > Cynocephalus volans. Next base: position 18,952,448 of record NC_084468.1, read on the forward strand.
ATTAGTATATTCAATTAATTAGTATAGTCAATGTATATTATACAATGTAATGGTTTTTCATGACCCTTTGCCAATTCCTCCTTTACCCTCTACCCCTTTCCCCTTTCCCACCTCTGGCAACCTCAGTTCTGTTCTCCATGAACTCTTGAAGCACTCTCGTATACTCCAAAGCTCTCAAGCAGGGGTCATATCCTAGCAACTGACTGACACTATTGACAACATTTTTAATTGGTTACCAATCTGGGTGATATTGCGGCCTTGTAGGGTTTATTTAATTTTGATTCAATGATCTTTTTATTGTAAACTTTTAAAATAATAAAAAATAAGACTCTTTCATTTCAGTTGATCCAGACAAGACAATCTTGAGACTGGGGGTGGTCCGATTTACCTCAGTTCATTGATTCTAAGGTAGGCATGCTCTGGCACTCAAGATTTTTAGGCCAAACACTACATATTCTTTTATTAATTGTGCACCCAACGTTTTCTCAAGATTCAAAACTAACTGATGTGCATGCACAAGAGAAAAAGACAAATTACCTGGTCATCATGAAGCTTATAGTCTTACACAGAACATAACCACACACACACACACACACACACACGCACACGCACACACACACGTGCGCGCACGCACACACACGTGTCCCATTGAGAGTGCTGTGAAAGAACAGATAGCCTAGCTGTGCTGAAGGAAGGAGTGATATCTAAATTTAGAAAGAAAAAAATAAAAGTAGAAATAAGAGTGAAATGTGTTGAACTTTTTAAATTGTAATCCTACCCAAAGAGAAAGAAGGGAGCCACGGCAATAAGTGCAGGGAGAGAGAAGAGGAGAGGTGGGCTAAGCCAGGGCTGAGAGTTCCACAGGAAGGTGTTCACATTGTAGTTACACAGATGAGGAAACCGAAGCTCAGAAAGGATTCCTGAAAATCACACTCACAATTCAAAACTCAGGTTTGTGTGATTCCAAAGCCCATATTTTTACCCCAAGGTGAAAGGGAACCCTAAGACAGCCCCTTCTATGTTGAACAAAGGGTGCTAGTTTCTGGGCAACACTGCACAGAATATCTCCAACCACATTGTGAAAGAGCTATACTCACCATGTAGACTAACAATGCAAAATTGCCAACTTGAACCTCCATGGCTTATTTTTCTCTTAATTGTCAGATAGATGCACGTGTGAAGGAGGAGAGAAACACTGACCAGGGTATCAAGATACCAGAAACTTTTGGAAAAGCCAAAGAGACCACGGCCCTGAATTTCCATTGCATAGCAATAAACAGAGCCACATGTGCATTTGGTCGGTTTATCTACCTTGATGGCATCATTTAATATGAAAGCCCATGCGATGGCCTATTTCTCTTCTCGAAAGAGAGGCCTACTTTGAAAAATAAAGAGAACATGAAACAGAAGGGGGTACCTCTTTCTGCCAGGGATGCTTCTTTCAGCATCAGAAAGATGCTGATGATAACAATATGAATCCCAGCTAACAGCTGCTGAGCATTAGCTATAAACATTGTCTTAAATATTTTACTGCCATTACTTTACTTAAACTTCACAGGGAGAAGGAAGTATAGAATAGTGATTAGGATGGTGGGCCTGGGAGTAAACCCATTTATATTCAAATCCAAGCTGCATGTAAATGTTTAAAAGGCAAGTGGAGTTATATATAAAGGGGAAGTATACACTCATTTCTAACACGTTTCTCTCCCTCCTCTTCCAGCTGCACAAATTTTGGAGCATTCAGCCAGCTTTGTGTATTTGTTTTCTAGACTAAAATTGATCAGATTAGGAGGGCCTTGTAATCCTTGTGATGGTATTTGGAAATTGCAACGATAACTCATTAGTTTTAAATTAGTAGGAGTTGGTGTTTTTGCTGGTGTGATGGAAACTAGGGTAAAGAGGCAGATTTCTTTGTGTACAAGACCAATGATAACACTGATACAAAATTTCATTCTGAATAAATTTTCCTTTTTCCTAATAATATCAGCATGTAAAGCAACAGGTTTATGAAACAATAATCACATCTTTCCTTTCCATAAGTATTTCTAAAATATGAAGAGCAAGTGCTCTTGTACATAAATACCAAGAGCTTGGGTAAAGGGTTCTAAATCCCATAGACCACATTGGTTTATCTGCCCCCAATGTCTCTCTTCCTCTCCTGTCAATCCTGGAAGGTATCCCCATTGTGGGATCCAGTCCTGCAATGATTGAGTTACCACTGAAGAATTTGAAGTATTTATTCTTCTATTCTTTGGCTGTTTTCCTCTTAGGCATATGGTAGTTGTGATTTCTAATACCTGATACGGAGTTTCTCAGTCAATGCTTGATACCATTCTATGAATTTTTTAAATTGTGTTTTGTTTTTCATGTTCCACAAAAATGCTTCTAAGTTGTTTTCCTTCCTTAATGTAAGACAACATATGGTTTACAAAGTATTTTTTTCCTTCTAAAAAAAAAAAAATCCAAAAACGACCACTCTAGCCTCAGGCCCTGTTAGATGGGAAAGATGTGCTCATAAATGTTAGCTTTTATTAGTATAAAACACAGAAAGTAGACATTATTATAGATTTTAAAGATGAGGAAACTGAATCTTGGCAAGGTTTAAGTAACTTGCCCAAAGCCATCAAATGGGCTAATTCCACAGATTTAAGACCAAACTAATTGAGCTGTGAGCTGAGTCTTGACTGTGTCTGTCATTTTAAATTTTGTAATATAATGAAGAAAAAAGTGGCCAAGTATAACAAAACAGCATCTATTTTTATATTCAGGATCATCTGCTATTCCCCTATATATCATAGTATGTTATTTATTATTTATATAGTATGTTATATATTTATATATTTTATTTATACCATATTATTTATATACTATTTATATTATATTACATTATATTATATTTATGTTCAGTATGCAGTGATAGTGCTTTATGCTCAAATAAAAGCATTAGGCATTTTAAATTAATAATCAGGTCTTACCTTCATGAGTTGGAGGGAAAATGGTACCAGGAACTCATTCCTTAATGATTTCATTCCACAAATATGCATTCAACATCACTAGGCAATGACATGGAGGCAGTGGAAATTTACAGCTAACGAAGTAAAATAAAAAATATAAGAGGTCCCTGTCTTCTGGGAGACAACTTTCTGGTGGGAATGAAACATGTGATCAAATCATAGCAACCCAATAAGGTCACTGCCAAGGTGAATGTGTGAGGCCCTCTATATTAGTCTGTTTCTATTACTTATAGCAGAATACCTGAAACTGGGTAATTTATAAAGAAACAAAATTTATTTCTTACAGTTTCAGAGGCTGCAAAATCCAAAGTCCATGGAACACATCTGTTGAGGACTTTCTTTTTGGTGGTGACTCTATAGCAACGCAGGGTGTCACATGACAAGAGTGGGCTGAGCAAGAGAGAGCTAATCTTCTCACTCATTCTCCTTATAGAGCCATCAGAACCACACCCATTACTCCTTGAATAGATTAACCCATTCAAGAGGGCATAGTCTCATAAACTAATCACCTCTTAAAGGGCCTACCTTTCGAATACCATAATTGGATTTCTTATCCTCTTAACACTATGACAATGGAGATCTAGTTTCTAATACATGAACTTTTGAGGGACACATTTAACCAATAGCACCCTCTGAGGAAGCTCTCTAGGGAGTCGGCCCTGGGAAGGCTTCCAGACTGTAAAGCATTGGTTGATTCAACCAGTGTTTACTGGGTACCTGTTATAAACCTTGCCTTTGTTGAGGTCCTGGAAGTAAATACTGAGAACAAAGCATGGTCCCTGCCTTCCATTAGGCAACTCACAATCTCTGCAAACCTAGGGAAAGAGCTGTTCAGCTACTATTTAGGGAAGATTCTGGAAGCCCTGAGAATGTTTACTTCTCACTCTCTTCTCTCATTCACATTTAATTTAGTTAGAAATAGTCAAAATTGAACTTCGGCAGAGCAAAGCAACAAAACAACCTGGGAAACTAACTCTATTTGTTAATAGGGTAGATTTAGGTCAATGTTTTCTAGCACAGTAAACATAAGCCTAAATGCTCCCTAATTAGAGATACAGAGGAGTCAGCAGAGAACACCAAGTTCCTCTTAAAGTCCTGCAGGCCGAGCCCTGCACTCTCAATGCTCAGAGTGAATCTCATCAGTAATTCAGCATCATACCTGAAGCATTTAAGCTCACTCTGTATGCAGCTGATTTCTAGATGTACTTTTCTGCATTTTCCATTTATACCTTTAATTAGAATTCTGGAAGTTTTATTGGATACCTTTGCTTTAGCCCACTTAGTACATGATTCCAAAATTTTTCACCTGTCTCACTAAAATAACGAAGAATCACAATTTCCTTAGTGTAACAATTCCCCTCTAAAGCCAAAGGAAATCAGGACACTGTTACTTAAGTGATTACTAATTTGGAGAAAGCTTTTAAATATACAATTGCAAATCCTTCCTTGAAGGACATTTTGCTATCAGATTTATGCCTAGCTGAATTAGAAAAAAACATTCTTTCAAGAGCGGTAAGAAGATTGACCAGGTTTCCTTGTGTTCTCTACATTTGAAGAAATTGAGCCACTTCAGTCTATGTCACTTAAATTCTGAGTCTTGATTGCCCAATGTGTAAAACAGTTCAGCTGCGTCCCAGCCTCCCAGGGTTGAAGTGGAGAAAAGTAACATAAGACAGCATTTGGAAAAGCACAAGAAAAAAAATACAAATCCTTATGATATCACTTTAAATTTTTAGGTCCCTAATATTTTGCTGCCAGTCACTTTTGAAGCAGAGGGACACAGTGAGTTTATCACTAACTGGCTGATTGGCTGATTATCACTAATTGGCTGAATAAGTCATGTAATACTTTCAGAGCTTGTTTCTCCCTATTTATAAGGGAACCTGACTATTCTAAGTTTCTTTTTATTGATAAGAATCAGTATGATCATCTAATAATTAATTAACATTTGCTGAGCACTTAATGTGCTCAACAGAGTATTAATCATGGGGTCTCATGGTAGAAAAAGGTAGGAAAAGTTATCTTAGTCTATTTGTCTCCTATAACAAATAACATAAACTGAGTAGCTTATAAACAACAATCTATTCCTCACAGTTCTGGAGGTTGGGAAGTTCAACACGAAGGCACCAGCAGATTCAATGTCTGGTGAGGACCCACTTACTGGTTTATGGAATTGTATCTTCTCACTGTGACCTTACATGGTAGAACTGGCAACGGAGCTCTCTGGGGCCTCTTTGATAAGGGAACTAATCCAATCCAATGAAGGCAGAGCCCTCAGGTCCTAATCACCTCTCAACAGCACCACTTCTTAAGACCATCACATTGGGGATTAGGTTCAAAATATAAATTTTGGTGGTACACAATCATTCTGATCATAGCAAAAGTCAAACATCAAAATCTGACCAAAAAGTCAAGACAACATTACGAATCAACCAGGCAATAAGTGCAAAGCAATATCTGAGAAAAGATATCAGTCTGGGAATCAGTAAGAAAACAGGATTAGGCATGAAGATAACAGACCTTCAAGATAAGAACTAGCTGTGCAGCCACAGGCAAGTCACTTAACCTCTCTGGATCTCAGTTTCCTCATCTACAAAATGAACAGTTTGGGGTCATGTGATCTCCATAGTCCTTTCTGTAGCAACTAATGTAGTCACTGAATGCTACTTTGTGCAAGGCCTCAAGAAGATTTTAAAAACCCATATGACTTAGTTAGGGGAATAAGTCCAGTGACCACACAGCCTGAGCTGTTCAGGACAGACCTCATTTACGCCTGTTCCTCAGTAATTATTAACAGCACCAGCAGCTCTCTCCCTTCCCCAGCTTCACTCTCTAAAGTGTTCTGATTTAGATGACTACCTACAATCATCATTCTAGTAATCGGGCATACACACACAAGCTGATAAGGCAAGATGATAAAATGGTAAGTGCCAAGGAAGACATAAACATGACAGCTCTTGGACCTCAGAAGTGGAAGAATTAGCAATTCTTCAAGTCTCCTTGATTAGCTAAGGCTTCATGGAGGAGTTGGGATGGGATTTAAACCTAGATGAGATAGCAAAGCAGAGAGGATTCAGCACAACTTATGTAATTGTGTTGAACTTCAAAATATTTAACTTCATCATCCCCAAATCTATATTGGCTTTCTCCTTTTATTAAGTATTTTTTACCTGAATTGCTTAAATGGCCCTCAATGGACAGGTCAAGAATGACAAAGGTCTTGCCTATCTTGTGAGGATCTGGTAAATCCCTGCGTATGAGATGTCAAGAATCTTCTGGGCTCTATCCTTGCCCCACCATTCTTTTCACTTTACGTTTTCTTTTAGGGAAAAGTCAGTCATCTCTAACCTTTGCTGGAATTGACTCTCAAGCCATATTTTAAGCAATTATGTTGAGACATAACATTTTTTTTGGAAATCAGGCTCCTTGCCAAGAACTAGATACTGTCACTTGGATATCTATCCATCCCAAGGGCCCTGAAGTGCAATCTCGCTAACAAACTACTTGTTCTATCCTATTGCTCTTAGTTATTTAAATGTTCGTCTGCCTTGAGAGCTTGGACTATCCCTTAATTAACATTGGATCATCAGGGCCTTCTCTTGTAACTGGACATTGCCCAATAAATACTACAGAATTGACATGACTGTCGGTTTTTATTTCCTGTTCTAACATTTGCCCCCTGCCAACTCTTCTTATTTTTGTCTTCGAATAGAGACAATAGATACCCCCAGGATTTCAAAGGTAATTTAAACTTCATCTTGAAGCAACAGAATATTCTCTCTACTTGGAGCTCAACAGAGAGCTGTCAGGTGTTCAATTTTCAAGTATCAAGCTAACTCAGAATGTAGAGAATCACAGCTGCACCCCCCCCTTTCCCATTTTTCTAGCATCATAGTCTACAAAAGAGTTTTTAGTTTCTAACTTTGCCTCTCTCATTTTTCTCTCCTGCCAGTGACTACATACTGACCTCTGTTAGCTTTTCCTCCATCTGTTTTACAAAATCACTCCGGCATTCTATTTTCATCTTTGCTTTTCAGTGTCTAAACCACTGAAGCCATGACCTTTCAAGCAAATGTAGCAAGGGTATAAGCACATCCTCTGATTGAAAAATCAAAACCGATCCCATACATGGTATAATTAATCTGTGGGCGTGGGAGTGGTGTCTGCACTTGCGGAAGACAGATAATTGGATTTCAGATTACTGTTAAAAATATGCACATTCCACCTGAGCCCCAGCAGTTTCTTTTCCTTGAGACCCCAGAGAAACTTGAAACTTCAGTTCTTCTCTAGGCTCTTATCCATGCATAATTTGGCTCCTAGGCCTTGCCTGTTCTATGTCCTGAAGGTCTCTAGACCACCCTTTTTTATTTCTCCAGAACTCTTTGCACAGCTCCAGTAGTGGACACCAGTATAATTGATCTGGCCAGTCAGTCCTTCACCATCTTCCTCCCTCCAATCTTGGCTCTCTTCCTTTCATCTAGTTGGACTTTCCCTTCACACATTGTCATTGAGATCACCTAGCCCACATAATTTCTTTGTTTCATTTTATTTTCCAATTGACATACAATAATAGTACATATTTATGAGGTACCATGTGATGTTTCAAAACATGTGTACATGTATAATGATCAAATCAGGGAAATTAGCCCATAACCTCAAACATTTATTATTTCTTTGTGTTGAAAACATTCAAAATCCTCTCTCCTAGTTATTTTGAAATATACAATACATTATTGTATATTATTGCACCCTACTGTGCAATAGAACACCAGAACTTATTTCCCCTATCTAACTGTAAATAAATTACCAACATTGAAAAATCAGGAGATTTCCATTAAAATGAGATTTCTGACCTAACAGATCTGGGCTATCATTCCAGCATGGCCACAATCTGCTGGAGCTGAGTGGCAGCTACCCCATCAGGAAAGGACAGGAGGTGTCCCTTCTGTCATATTCAGTCTTGCCCACTCACTATTATTCTGGTGTCATCTCAGATGGGCCATTTATCACGGTGCTCATATATCACCAGAGGAGCTCACTAGTTAACAGCCTGGCTGGTTCCTGGGGACAGTGTATATTTGTGTCTCCTGCACAATGTATTTTATCAGATGAAGCCAGAATAATAATTAGCAAACACATAAAACTACATTTGAGGGGTGATCTCAAACAGTTATTTAATCTATGTGAGGGTTCTGAGGAAGGAAATAAAATAGTGAGTGGCTCTCTTTATAAATATTTTAGTTAACATCAAGATTTGTCATGGTCTCACTCCTATAATCAGATATTTGGAGTGGAAAGAGAGAACAAAGAAGAAAAATAACTAGGAAAAACTTTAACTTCTTGATAGCTCTGAGAAACACTTTTCTTGTCATTTTCCAGACTGATTACTAGCACAAGAAAAAAAATGAAAGTGTCTCAGATTTCTCTGGAATGGAATTTAACTTAAAACTCTACTGGCCCAATTTCTGCCTCATTTCATTCCCTAACTCTTCATAGAATTTAAATAGAAATTATGGTTATATAACAAAGGATTCAACTTCAAAGTCTGGCTATAATATGAAAATAAAAATTATTTTTAGAAGCATATATATATGTATAATATATATAGTTTATACTAAAGTGGCATTAAAATAAAGTTAAACGCAGGTTGGCTTGCTATCAGTACTGATTGTGTGTACTTTTGCTATTAACATTCTTTTAATTAACATTCTTTTAAAGCAAATTTTTAATACAGCTTCAAAATTTTCCTCATAAAGCAAAATTAATACGTTTTCCTTCTGGTAATGCTGTTCAGAAAATCCTACTGATAATGATTTTAAGAGGACATATTTGCCTAAAGTTATCGTGGCTGGTAACTGAATTCACAGTATTCCAAGCCATACTCTTATAAAGAATTAATTGTTTGTAATTATTAGGCCCTCAATTTAGAAAATACTGGAAATATACGAAAACAAATATTATAGTATAATAAACTGTACAGAAATTGAGGAGGAGAGACAGGATTACATAGGCTTATCCAGTTTTCAAATCTCAAAGCAACATCAGACACAAGGAAGGTACTAGAAATCACCACTTTTGGGTAAGGGAATCTTATCAGATATACTGTACACACACAAAAAAAGACTACGTGTGAGTAACAAACTTTGGCCAAATATAAATAAACAATCTTCTGACAAATTGCTACCAAAATAGTCATCTCTATGCACACTTGGAAAACGACAGGAAATTTCCAGATGTTTTTTTGTGTAAGCAAGCACGTTGATGAAGAGAGACAGACATTTAACGCACTTTCACTGCTTGCCTGCTGTCCCTTAGAGAACCATTCCCCTCCCCCCCATTTAATTGCTCTTTAAAGGCTGTTCCACTAACCACTTTATAAGAACACACTCTCATTTACCTGAGGAATCATCTCAAGACTAACTCCTGCAACTAGAGTATACAGCTATCAGTTTGTATCTGAAGGGAGTTTAAGAAATTGATTCAAAAGAGTTGCATCAAACATCATCAAAAAGAAAATTCATGTGTTTAAGATCAAGAGATAGCTTTATCAAGAATTTAAAGGGGTATAATATGTTTCAAATTTGAGATAACTATCATTTTAAATAAGTATTTGAATTTGTCCTATTCTTTGCTGGAAGAGTATAATTATTTTATCTTACCTAAGAATGCTTAAAGATAAGTTTGGAACTTGAACAATGGAATTTGAATTATACCAGGATCTCTTAGCCACTTTTAAGATAATTGGCTTACCAAATAGACTCTCAGATTTCTACTGACAATAAAAAAAAATAGTCATATAAAATCTCTTGTTCTTAAACGAAGTTTAGACCCCATATCTTGACATGCCTGCCCACATACACAACTGAAATCACATACATACCTTATGTGGATATATAGACATAAACATAGACATAGATAGGCTCTCATAATCTGTTCGTGTCACTGTCTACAAATCATCATTCTTTTATTTGGCTAAATCTTGAAACTGATTAATTTATTCCCCATATAGAGAATTCTGATTTTTCTTGCCCCCAAAATTGCCTGTTCCTCCCACCCAGCCAACTGCCACTTCATTCTACAACTTTCAGTGTTACAAATGACAACTAAATTTTCCAGCTCAGAACAAACTGTTCAGTATTATCAAAATTGGGGCATATGTTAGATGCACATAGATATTAAAGATTGAGTATTTTTGTCATTGATAAGTCCTAGAATCTATCTTGTCTCCTCAAGAGTTACACATGTTCATTTTAGCAATGCTTCTCATAATTCAAATATTACCAAATATAACTTATTTCCTTAATTTTTTTTTTCAAGTATACCTATATAATGGACTTTAACTGAACAAAAGTCACTGGCTCCAAGGGATATCAGATTCTGGTAAATTTATATAATAATTCAATTTTGAAAGTCTAATGAAGGTTTGGAGTCATCTCTCGTTTCTGCAATAGTCATCCCTGAGCACATTTGACAAAGGACAAGAAATTTCCAGATTTTTTGTCAAGCTGGCACAATGGTCAAAGGAGACAGACATCTGACTCATTTTCACCACTGACCTTCTGTCCCTTTGAGAACCATTCCTCTCCCCAATTTAATGGCCTTTAAAGTACCAATTATCACTGCAAATACAATCCATTAGCAAATTTTCTTGATTTAACCTTTAAAATATGCCCAGGATCTACTTGTACCACCTGCACTGCTATTATCCAGTCCAAAGACTTCATCTCCCACCTGGACTCTTACAGTGGTCTCCAACTTGTGTTCCTTCTTCCATTCCTGATTGACAAACAATAGGCCAAATGATCTTTTAAAAATATGGGTCAGAAGCCAGTCCCCCCAGCACATCCTCAGCTGCCGAGGAGTCAACAGCTTCAGCTCTGGCTCTGTGCTCTTTGGCTGTCCCAATCCCCAGCAGCTATCACAGGAGAGGCAAGACAGCCAACTAGACACATCTGACACTAGACCCCACCCCCCAAAAAAAAGATGCCAAGAAAACAAATATAGTTTGACCAGAATGACTAAAGTAATACACTGCAGAGTACCAGGAGAGTCACAAAATCCTCATGAAGTAAAGAAGATGGGAATATCACCATAGACATCAGAGCAAGGCATCTAGCCTCTGCCTGCCACAAGGACCACCTCTGAGTCAGTTGGAGAGAAGAGCTAACAAGATCTGTTGAACCAGTGTACACCTGCTCCCAGAACAACAGTGTACCAGGCAGGGGCTTTGACTCTCCAAGGCAGGCCTCTACAGATCTGCTGGGCTTGGATGCACATTTGCAGGCTTGTGCCAGGCTCAACAGCTGAGGTAGCGGTCATCTGCAAAGCTGCTAGGCCCTGCAGCACTTGTGTACCTCTACTCCTTAATCAACAGTGGATTGGGTAGCAGCTTTTCCTTCCCACTGCATGCCTCTAGATAGCCACTGGGTCCTGAGGCATCCATGCAGGCTTGCTCCAGGCTAAACAACTGATCCAGCAGCCCTTTGTAGAGTTGCCAGGCCAGCTGCACTAGTGTACATCTGCTCACTGACTGACAGTGGATTGGGCAGGGGCTTTGACCTTACAAAGCAGACCTCTGCAGAACTGATAGACCCACAGCCACAACAACTCTGCCCAGTGTCACACACTTAAACAAGAAACTGCTGAGGGACTGACCACCTAGGCCACAAAGGCATCCACAGACAACTTCAAGATTGAATATAGTTGAAGAAGTCACATGAAGACTGCACTACCTCATTCACCCATAATCAAACATAAAATGCCCAACCCAACTGTCAATATAGAGCACTTCTACAGGAAGCAGTTTCTTCCTTCAAAAACTACTCCACAAATTAAAAGCAGCAACTATATCACCAGATACCCAGACATCAATGCAGAAATATGATAAGCATGAAAAAATAGGGAAACATGACACCCAAAAATGAAGACAATAATTTTCCAATACCAGACCCCAAACAACAGGAAACTGGTTAAATGGATGAGGAGGAATTTCAAACAGAAATATTAAGGAAATGAAAAATGATGCAAAAAAATATAGAAATCACAATAAAGTCAGCAAAACAATCTAGGACATGAATGAGAAATTCAACAATGAAATAGAAATCATAAAAAAGAACCAAGCAGAAATCCTGGAACTGAAGAATTTATTCAATGAAATTAAAAATACAACTGTGAGCTTTAGCAACACAGTAAAACAAGTGGAAGAAAGAATTTCAAAACTTGAAAATGGGATTTTTGAATTAACCCAGTTGGAACAAAAAGAAAAAGAATTTTAAAAAAGAAGGATGCCTATGAGATCTACTAGACAAGCTTAAGCATACAAACATCCCTATTATGGGTGTACGTGAAGGGGAAGAGTAAGGAAAAGCCATTGAAAGCTTATTTAATAAAACAATAGCTGAAATCATCCCAAGTATTGGGAGAGATATGGTCTCCCAGACCCAAGAAGGTTAAAGATACCCAAACAGATTTGTCCCAAGAAGATCCTCTTCGAGACACATTATAGTCAAATTGTCAGAAGTCAAAAACAAAAAATAATTCTAAAAATGGCAGGTGGAAAGCATCAAGTCACCTATAAGGGAATTCCAGTCAGACTAACAGCAGACTACTCAAGAGAAACCATACAGGCCAGGAGAAAGTGGAATGATATATTCAAGCATTAAAAGAAAAAAATTGCCAGCCGAGAATACTATACTCAGCAAAGCCATCATTCAGAAATGAAAGAGAAATAGTGTCTTTCTTAGACAAAAAAACAACTGCAGGAATTCACCACCACAAGAATAAATAAATAAACAAATTCAGAGGTATAACACTACCTGACTTCAAATTATACTACAAATCTATAGTAACCAAAACAGCAACGTCCTGGCATAAAAACAGACACTTGGACCATTGGAATAGAATAGAGAACCCAGAAATCAACCCACATACTTACAGCCAACTGATCTTTGACAAAGGTGCTAAATACACATATTGGGGAAAGGAGAGCCTCTTCAATTAATGGTGCTGGGGAAACTGGATATTCATGTGTAGAAAAATGAAACCAAACCCCAAATCTCACCATCTACAAAAATCAATTCAAAATGGATTAAAGACTTAAATGTTAGACCTGAAACTATAAAACTTCTAAAAGAAAAAACTCTCCAGGACATAGGACTAAACAAAGATTTTATGAATAAGACCTCAAAAGCAACGACAACAAAAGTAAAAATAGCCATATGCTATTGCCTTAAACTAAAAAGCTTCTGAACAGCAAAAGAAGCAATCAACAGAGTGAAGAGTCAACCATCAGAATGGGAAAAAATATTTGGCATCTATTCATCTGACAAGGGATTAATATCCAGAATACATAACAAACTTAAATAACTCAACAGCAAAACAACAAATAATCTGATTAAAAAATGGACAAATGACTGGAATAGATATTTCTCTAAAGAAGACATACAAATGGCCAATAGTATATGATATAATGTTCAGCATCACTAATCATCAGGTAAATGCAAATCAAAATCACACTGAGATATCATCTCACCCCAGTTAGATTGGTTATTATCAAAAAGACAGAAAATAATAAATGCTGGCAAAGATGTGGAGAAAGGGGAACTCTTGTACATTATTAGTTGGACTGTACATTAGTAGAGCCATTATGGAAAACAGTATGAAGCTTTCTCAAACATGTAAAGATAGAACTAACATATGACCCAGCAATCCCACTACTGGCTATATACCCAAAGGAATGGCAATCATCATGTCAGAGGGATATCTGCACTCCCATGTTTATCACAGCTGTGTTCACAATAGCCAAGATATGGAATCAACTTAAACGTCCATCAACAGATGATTAGATAAAGAAAATGTAGTACATATACACAATGGAATACACTACTCAGCCATAAAAAAGAATGAAATTCTGCCATTTGTAGCAACATGGATGAGCTTGGAGAAAATTGTGTTAGGTGAAATAATCCAGGCACAGAAAGATAAATATATACAAGTCATATGTGGGAGCTAAAAAAGAGAACAAAACAAGACAAATAAATAATAATAATAATAAATTGAACTGTTAAAAGGAGAACGAAGAACTGTGGTTATTAGAAGCAGGAAGGGCAAGAGGGGAGGGCAGATAATGAAAATGGACACAAAATTATAGCTAGACAGGAAAAATAAGTCCTATTGGTGTACAGTAGACCCAGGAATCTATAATTAACAATAATTTACTATAATTAATAATGATTAACAACCATGTTACCAAATGACCAGAAGAGAGTAAATCAAATGTTTACATCACAAAGAAATGATTAAGTTTTGCAATGATGGATATGCTAACTACCCTGAATAGATCATCACGCTTAGATTTATTGAAATATAACTCTGTAACCTATAAATATGGATAATCAATATGTTTCAATGAAAATGTATACAAATAAATAAATAAATATATAGGTCAGATCATGTCACTTTTCTGCTCAAGTACCCTCTTCTCACTTCTCATCTCACTCAGAATAAAACCCCATCTTAACCATGATCTGGCTCATGGTCTACCTCTTTTCTCCTCTCGTCTCACTACTCCCTGCCTTCCACTCTAACCTCATGGGTTAGGAACATCCTGCTGCTCCTTGACTTTGACCAGGCACAATCCCACCTCTGAGCTCTACTCATATGTTCTTCCTCTGCTGTGAAGTCTCCCTCCCCAGAAGTTGCCTCAATTGCACCCTCACATCATTCAGGCCCAAAGGTCACCTCTTTTGCATAGCCTATCTGACCACCTAATCCAAATTAGCACTTCCACTGTGGCCCTCTGAATTAATGCTGCTTTATTTTGCTTCTTAGAAAGAGCTCAGTATCCGTAGTAGTTAGCATGGCTAGTGTCCATATGTAGGGGACAGAGACAGAAGAGAGACTATTGCGAGGACCTCATCAATTCATTCAACAAATATTTACTGAGTATTCCTTCATGCCAGACACAGTCTTAGATGCTGACAATATAACTAAGGATAAAATAAAATCAAAATCTCTACCATAACGGAATGTAAATTCTAATCCATATATGTGGCTAATAAATCACAGATTGAATCCTTTTTCTGCAAACAGTTTATATCAGAACCTGATGGAAAAACTATTTTAAATATTCTTAGGTGCAGTAGATAGCAACAGCATTCCGCTTCCTGCCTGCAGGAATGGGCATGTGACATAAATCTAAACAGTCAAATATGCACTATTCCTTCTCTATTTTTGTCCAGAAGGGGGTGGGTCTGTTACCTACACAAGGACAATCAGTGCTCTACCCTTATTTCTGATATATAGATGGGGAGGTCCCTCTTGCTCCTTTCTGAACGAGAAAGAAAGGAATGAGATAAACTCAAGACTACTAGAATCCTTCTTACCCAATATATAGAGAGTACAACAAGGCCAGTTCCAAAGCGAAGTAGCAGTATGCAAGGTTGAGAGCAGGAAACAGCAAGAAGGAAAAAAGAGAGAAGGAATCTTCCCTTCATGATCTTGTTTTACTCCTAGTCCCAACCATATCTGAAACCATACCCCCATTTTCACTTCTTCTTACTAGCTGTGAAGTTGAAATTGATCTCTGAGCTATCTGACTAAAGCTGGCCTATGAACACATTTACAAAACAAAGGGAATATTTATCACACATGCAGAGTCTAACATATCTCAGTTTTGCTTGACAAGTGCAAATACTAAGTACACTACAATTATATTTTGTTTTAAATGTAAAAGCAAGTCTTGGATTTTGCTGTAATATACTAATAAAAACTTGAAGTAATTTTTTCCACAACTATAAATGTAATAATTCTGTGAAACTTTGACTAATAGTGACTTCATTACATGATTCACATTAGATCAATATTTACATACCCCATAGACTCACACTGTCAGCATATAATAACCCAAGAATGGTTTACAGTCTTCAGCATACTTTCTCATTATGAGGTATGGTTAACCATTGAATTCCATTTATGCTGAATTTTACTTGACTTTTATGGCTAATACTGCAATCTATTCTACACGAAACGAACATGTTCTCATACTTTTGTAAGCAAGGGACACTCGACATGTAATACAGAATTACATTATTTATTATCAAAGATTTTCAACACCATCATTCCATTTCATTTTTGGCATACAGCGATGCAAACATGCTTCTCCATAACAAAGCAGGTTCTCTAGGACAACTTTATTTTTGCATATATGCTTTAAGAAGGCTACCTTGGACGTGATAATGTCCCATATGAACAAGCAGGAGAAGATGTTGTTTATGTCTTATATTAACATTGTCAGACTAGAAATCCCAGGATATCTCTAGCTACTAAATGTCTGTCACACAGGTTCATGGCTGGAATGCCAGAAAATAGAAGAATTAGAAACAGTGATATGTTTTTCAATAAATGAGGGACTAGGAATGCTTCCTTCTTTTTTCTCATACGTCTTTTTTTATTCATATCTCTGATGTTGGGAAAAGGGTGACCTGGCTAAAATTCAGATTTTTCAAAAAGAAGGAGCTCCTAGAAACCCTAAGGCTGAGCACCAAGTCCTTACAGCAAAGATCCAAGAAGACAGGTTGATGAAAGCAATGTTAAACTTCCAGGGAGAGAAGAGAGAAAGGGAAGCTAGTAGACATAAACTCAGGAAGTTGGATTCTCTACTAGATGTTTGCAGAGGCAGTGAGCACCTCAGTTCACACCTTCCACATGCTGGTGATTTGGGCATTTACACGGTGATGCTGAAAGAAACAAACTAGATGATTGAAACAAAGTTGAAAAGAAAAATTACCACTTGGAAGTGGAACCCCCATGTGTTATCCAAGGAGCTATAAAAGGAAAAGGAAAATGCTTCTCTCTTTCTCTCCCCTTTTTCTGCAGTCTCAAGAATTTGATCAACAAAAACAAAGAAAAGAAAGAAGGAAGGGAAGATAGAAGGGAGAAAGAAAAGGAAAAGGGAAAGAAAAAGAAAGGAAAAGAGAGAAAAGGAAAACCCAAGGAAAACCAGCAACCTCAAAGTCATAATGATGTATTGATTTCTGAATTTCACATCAAAATATGACAAATAAGACCGTTTTAAAACAACTAGAAAGGTTTCAATCACGCACTCACCAAAAAATATTATCAAGCACCTCTCTTTAAAGTGACTTTGACAAACTTAATAAAAAATACATCTCTACGTAAAAATAAATGCCATGAAACTGAAAGAGTTGTTTCTGAAATGGTTGTCACAGCTGGGCTGTGGTTTTAAATAAAGCTTGCAGAGAGTTACATTCCTAAAGCTTGGTAATTGAAATAATTTGCTTTTCTACATGTATAAATATACAGTTAATCAACAGCTTGAAATGAAATTAGTACAAATACCATGAACTGAGACTTTGTTTGCAAATCATCTCAAGACTCAAGACTCGGGCAATTCACAGCAAGTCTTCATTAGCACAACTAATTGAAATTGATATGTAAAATTGCCTTCTCCTTAACTCTCTAAGGGGGACTGGGGTCAAGCCCTGTGTGGTTTATTCAGAGGAAGAAGCAGGCAGCAGCTCCACTGCCATAAATAAGCCCATTGTCGTTGGCCATAATAGCAGCAGGGAGCTGCTGCTCCATCCACAGTACAGACACCCCCAAACGAGGCACATCTGGCCCTGGGAAGTAGAAGGAACTAGGAAAGTCACTAATCTCTGTTTTAGGAACACACACTTGAAAAATAAGAATGGCCACATGTATAATGCGTACAAGATACCTAGAAGGAGGGCTCACAGATATATCAAAGAAAAAGAAGATACAGAGTATGTCGTCCCTATCCATATACAACAACAATTGCAACAAAACTCTTTTGTCCAGAAATACAGGTCAAATTGTATTTCTGTTTCAGAAAAAAAGAGTGCAATTCCCAATCTAATTCCAGTCCTATTCAAAATAAATTCCGTGAGCTCAGCCTGGAATTCTTTATTACAGTGCTTTCAACTTTATTATAGTGTTAACTTGTATCAGAATTATTTAAGCATGTGTCTTTCTTCCTCATTAGATTATATTAAATATTATAATCTAAACCATAGTCTGTCCTGACATATTGCAAATAATACATGTGCGATAACTTGTTGAATTACATGTAATAAATCCAGTGCTACAAATCAGAGGAGGGGTTCATTTAAATACCTCACCCAACGTGGAAGTAGAAATGGGTCTCACCATTCATAAAAAATTTTACCAGGGGTGGGAGCTGTGGAGAGCAGCTATACCAATTTCCCTCTCATGAATTCTTGATATAAATTCGTAGAATCAGAGTTAATTTGCAAATTCGCCACCAGTGCGTCCTCTGTCTCTAGAATCTGAAACGTGCACCATATCACTGGAACACAGCTTCTACAGCAGACCAATACTGCTTGTCAGTTGTTCACAACAGATTATGACACTGTTAGGTCAGGAATGACCGCTCCAGGGCAAGAGGGCTAATGAGCTGGCAGCTGAGCTTGCTCAAAGCAGAGAAGGCAAAAGCATTGGAGAGTCCCACTGCACCGGCCACAACCCGCCCCAAATCTCCCACACACAAAAAAATGGCTCTCAGCAAATCGACTGAATATGTGTGAATTCCCTAAATGGCAGAAACCATAGTTATACGAATCACTCAAATTTGATGACATAGTCATTCTAAAATGAATCTTCTTATCCAAATTAATCTTCTTAATTTTTTAGAACCATGTTTTCTTCCCAGTGAGTCAAGCAAAGAGAAGCATTTGATCTTCTAATTTACAGAGATGGCCTACATTTTTAAGTGCTCCAGTGGTCTTAAGAATCCTTCCAGGTCATTCTCCCTAATTAGTTCACCCTCTATTTTTGCCAATTACCTTAGCTTTTTAAATCACCTTTCGCTGTTGATAGAATATAAGCATGACAAAACTGTATCTAGCCAAACACGTTTTCCTACCTAAAAGTTTTGAATTTTTCCAGGGATAATCAGAAGGGAAGAAAGAGTGAGTCTTTTCATTCTCTGAATTCCTACGTATAGGATTTCCATGTGTATTCAGCAACTCAAGTCATTCCTGGCCACCATTGACAAAGAAGCATAGGTGTTTTCTTAAAAGTTTAGGGCTTGAAAATAATAAAGTGGAATTATCAGAAACTGTACTACTTCCAATAACCAAAAGTTATTTTATCAAGAGGCCATAAACGCTTAGAGTAGAATCTGATTGCCTGAGTTTTCGTCCTAACTCTGCTACCGACCACAGCTCTGACACCTTGGTTAAAAGGACACTCACTTCTACATGCTCCATCAGTAAAATGGAAATAAGAACAGTAGTAACCTCAGAGCGTCACTGTGAAGACTAGATAGTTGACACTAAGGCACTTGAAACACATTGGCACCAAGTAAGGCTTGTATGCACACAGTAAGTGCTAATCATTATTACAGAATCTATTTCCTCAAGGAAACACAAATGCACTGAGATCCTTAAAAAGAGGTAACTGACTGTTGATTTGGAGATAATGAGAATCCATCCTGAAAAACACTGTAGGGAGGATAGTTTAAAAAATGGTTACAAAGGCCGTTGGTATAGAGCATGGGGCAACCTCATACCATACCCCTATAGGCAGGAATAAGTACAGGACTGACAGGAGAGACTCCATTTTGTTGTGTGCACCAAGAACCCAGCAGTAGTCTATGTGCTAGAAATGCAGCAGAGACCTCAGGGGTGACAGACCACGTCCTGTTCCAGGAAACACCAGTGAGGGGGAATTAAAGATAGTACCCAGGTTGTTTAACCCCCGTGTGTAAGCATTCTTCTACAGGCCCCAAGAGAAAGAACCATGAGGCCCCCACCTGCTGAGGCTGAAAATAGAACACCTGTGACCTACGGACAAAGACCCCAATCGTGAAACTGGAGATCTCACCCTTTTTCCCAAGCCCTCTACCCAGCTCTTTTGCCTTTAAAAATCCCAAGCACTGAACACTCGGGGAGCAATGCTCTTCATATCGACTCCCTTGTGCTCAAGCTACCTTTCCATAAGCTTAGCTTTCCCACTCTCATTACAGGTCCAGGGTCCATTTCTATGACATTGACTCACAAGAACCTGGCATGCTAGGTCCGGTAACACCTAGAACATGTTGCCATAAAGGAAAATGATCAAAGCCAGTTGGGACCCATCTTTGTTTGCCCAGATCTTTATACAACAGGTTGACAGCAAGAAGTGTTTATAAAACAGGTTGACATCAAAAGGATTATTTGTTAAATGTTGTTACTGGGAGAACAAGTGAAAGTTCCAAAATTAATTTGAATAAAAGCAAGACTTTACTTTCTCAGAGCACTATAAACCCTAGATTTAGTGTCCCCACATAGTCCAGCCTTCTGGAGTCACAGTTTTCTTAAATATCCAAGTAACCTGACTTCAGTCCCTTGTTTGTTTGGGAGAACTGCTGCTATTATTTCTGAGCATTCCTGGGAGAGAGTCTATATTTTCTTGTCAACTTCTTCCTCAAGTTTCCCCTCCCAGCTAGATCCTCATTGACCCTGTACACCACTCCACGTGCATACTGTAACCACTCTGTGCCTTCATCCTCCAGAGCACAGCCTCCACCCAAGGGTCCATGGAAGATTGGGAATGACTGGGGGTAGAATCTGAAACAAAAAAAAAAAAACCAATCCAAGCTGTAGTCTTTGACACATTCAAGTTTCTGGTCCTTCCCTCCATCCAGTCCATCCAAGGGTGTTTTTGTGGGTTTTGTTTGTTTGTTTGTTTTGTTTTGTTTTGTTTTTCTCTCTTACTAATCATTCTCCTCCTAGGTCTTAGCCAGCTACCTGGTCCATCTTTCTTCTAATAACCCTTGTAGGCCCCTATTTTCTCCCAAATTCCAGGACCCCAAACTTTTCTTGAACTGCCAGGGGTCAACATGACAATGACTCCTTGTCATTTTATCATGCAAAACAATTTAGTTCTTTCTCTCCCATTCTCTCCCTTTTAGACTAGCCCTTAGGGCTTGCTCTTGTGTAATCTGAGGCCCTTGAAGGTACTTCCACAAATAAAACAACAGAGCTCTCCATGAACTAATTGCTATAGGGCAGGTACTACAAAGTCAAACAAAAGCCTACGAGGCCTGTTGTAACCTAGGGTCCAGGGTCTCCTAAATGCCCAGGCACTTACCTACACTAAAAAATCCAAAACAGGAAGTGAGAACCCTTTGTTCTGGGTTTCTGTTGCTGCAGGAGGTGGCAGGAAGTCATGAACCATGCAATACTCGACTGTCCTCAGATGTACCAGCTGAAATGAAATAGGCCCCAGAGATGAACTGGCCTCATTTTAATCCTAAGATCTCCTCCCAAGGAGGAACCAGGACTTCCACACCTACCTGTCTCTGTTTTATGTCAAGGGTCAGCCATGACAGGAAGTCTCCAATCGCCACCTATGGACTGTAACCTGTACTAGCACAGGGCTCAAGCTTTAGCGCGTGTTACAACTTCCTGAGGTCCTGCTGCCCAAAGGCCACATTCCTTCCTGGGTCCAAATGCAAATTTGGCTTCAGAATTGCCCAATGAACAATGTCCCACCATCAACCAATCCAAATTGAACAAGCTTGAATCCTTCATTTGCATGAGAAGAGCTCAATGAGAACTTAGACTGAAGTTAGACAGGAACTTTGGCTACATAAGATGACCCTTTCCCTTCTCCAGGGAGACACTACTTTGGAACAATCCCCAGTATTCTCCTTACATGCAAGTAATAAAGCCTTTTCCTCCTACCCTGGTTTTAGTGGTTTTGCACTCTCTCAAAGACGGGCCCCCTAGTTCAGTAACACTATGTGTAGATCTCTCTCTCTCTCATTCTCTCATTCTCTCTCTCTCTCTCTCCCTCTCCCTCCCTCTCCCCCCACACACCCCCTTCAACAGATGAATAGATAGATGGATAGGTAGACAGAGCTGTCTCTATACAGATATAGATATATTGCAACACACACATTTACACACATGCAGCATAATACCTGGTTTAAGGCAACAGGGAGTATTCAAGAGAGAACAAGCAGTCTAAAAATATTTAAGTCAAAAATATAAAATGCCTGGATATACATTCAGAGCAAGTATATGGACTTTTCAGTCAGCCAAATCTGAGCTCACATCCCAGGCCTGCCAGCTACAGCTACGTGTCCTCGGACAAGTTAAGATCCTGGAGAACTTTCTGAAACTCATTTCCTCATCTGGAAGAGGAAAACACATTTCACGTTTGTTGCAGGATTAAATGAGATGATGCACATAAAGAAATTAGTATACTACATGGATCACAATAAGCATTAGTAAAAATAAATAAATACATAAATAATAGCTAACAAGATTTTTAAAAAGAAGAAAAAACTGAATACGAGAAAAGAAAAAAGAATAGACAACAAAACATATGGGTCACAAAAATTCTTTCCTTGACCCTATTAGACTAGTCCTTGGCTATGTCCTTCAAGAGCTCAGCTTTAGCAAGAGTCCTCTGAAGTTGGTTTAACCAGAATCTACCACTCTCAATATCTGATCACCCCCAAAATCTGATCAAATTCTTTTTCCTCCACCATTCCTCAGGTGATCTCTGATCACACCAGCCTGCCTTCAGCAAGAATCCTGTTATGTTCATTTTAGCCAGAATCTCCCCTTACCCCTGAGGTTTCCTCTTAGGAATTTTCCATTCACTGACCCCTTTTCTACACTCTGCCCCTTGATTTTCTTTCTTTTCTTTTCCTTTCTTTCTTTCTTTCTTTCTTTCTTTCTTTCTTTCTTTCTTTCTTTCTTTCTTTCTTTCTTTCTTTCTTTCTTTCTTTTTCTTTCTTATTTTATTTTTTAGTTTTATTTTCCAACAACCTCCTTTCTGTTCACTTGTCATATCAACTTCAAGGAATTGTAACTGTTGTATCTTCTTCCCTCCCCTCTCCCCCAGTTTATTGGTGTATTTATTTATTTTTAGCTCCCACAAATAAGTGAGAACCTGTGATATTTCTCTTTTTGTGCCTGACTCATTTTACTTAATATAATTCTCTCCAGGTCCATCCATGTTGTTGCAAATGGCAGTATTTCATTCTTTTTTATAGCAGACTAGTATTCCATTGTGTAGATGTACCACATTTTCAGTATCCACTCACCTGATGATGGACATTTGGGCTGGTTCCAACTCTTAGCTATTATAAATAGTGCTGCAATGAACACTGGAGGACATGTATACCTTTGACTTGGTGATTTCCATTCCTCTGGGTATATTCTCAGCAGTGGGATAGCTGGGTCGTATGGTAGATCTATCTGCAATTGTTTGAGGAACCTCCATACCATTTTCCATACAGGCTGCACCATTTTGCAGTCCCACCAACAATGTATGAGAGTTCCTTTTCTCCGCAACCTTGCCTCTTGGCTTTAAATCCCCGCTTTTCCTTGTTGTATTTGGAATTGAGCCCAATCTCTCTCTCCTGCTGCAAAACCCCGCTGCAGTAGTCCCTGCACCTATTGTGGTAGTTCTGAATAAAGTCTGTCTTTCCATTTCAACAAGTGTCTAAATACTGTTTTCTTTAATGTGGAGAAGGAGAAAAAGCCATGAGAAATGGTAATGCCTTGTCCCCTAGCAGAAGGGAGGGTTCGTGTGTTCAGTCAACTACAGCCCCTTCCCTGGGAATCGCTGCAGCTCCCAGGGCAGGGGACAGCCACAGGACCCAGCAGATCCTGCCTACGTGGGGTTGATATTCAGTTAGGATCCATGATGTAATACCAGAAATTAAAATATTTCTGAACTGCTTCGTAGCCACAGTCTTGGCACCCCAAGATTAGAATCCGTTCCAGCCCAGCTACCTAATTCCTTCCCGTGGGACCCCTGGGACCTTCCCATGATTTGGTGGTAACTAAAATGAAGGCCTGGCATTCATCATTCATGTTCCAGTGCTATGGGCCAGCACCTCTGTGTCTATTCCATCTACTGTTTCTGCCTCTGCCCTGCCGATCACTGAATATTTTGATTATCCTCTCTAAAGGTAGGAGTGACCCACAGGTTAAAGAGAAGCAGCAGGCATTTCAACCATTGCAGGTATGAATACAGCATGCTCTTGCTTCATTCCAGGTCAAGGTATAGAATAGAAAAGCAAAGCCGAAAGATCCAAAAATGAGATTTTTTTTTTAAAATGCTTTAGAACACATGAAGAAGAGGGAGAGAAAGGGAGAGAAGGAAATTCAGAAACCATTTGATGAAAGTTACCTTAAGAAGAAACAGATAATGATTCAATTATTGTGAATTCATTCTCTCTCTCTGTCCCAAAGAACATGTATATAACCATAATACCTCATGATTTAATTCATTTCACCAAAATGGGTGCACCTGAGGGGATATTGTATGGGGGAAACATCTGTCAAGAATTGTTAAAACTCTTCTGAGGTTGTAAAGCTTCATTATTTCTAAGGGACAAACACATCATCACTTTTTTCTATAAAGTCAGAATAGAACACATTCAAGTCACTGTCACAGACAGAAAACATCTCCTTATTCTCTACAATTGTTTCTTAGATTCCACTTGGAAGTGGGCTGGAGCTTAAAACCTAACCATCCATGATTTTGAATATGCTCCATTAGCTTCAACATATATATATATATATATATAGCCTCATATCTGTGGCCATCATAGACACTGTTCACAATTACAGAACTCTTTTCTGATGAGCACTAGGTAGGCCTGAGAATCTGTCTCAGGAGAACAATGCAAAGACAGTGTTATCTGTCCACTAGAACTAAAAGAAATGAAAATAATTTAGCCTCTTAGAGCTAACTAATGTATCTCTAATACCTACAACAGTGCCTGTCACAAAACAATCACTGAGAAAATGCTGGGTGAATGATTCACTGAATTGACTTTTGAAAGACTGAATTATTACTATTGCACAACACTATAAGACAAAGCATTTAGGACAATCAACTTGAACATACAGCCTTGCCAACCACAACAAAATTATAAATAAAATCCTATGGAATCCCTGGTGAAAGCATTCCTGTCACAAAATAAGTCCTGAAGTGAATTCTATAAACAGATCAATAGAAAGTTTCAAATGAATAGGTCTGGTAGGAGTAATCAATGACAGCTGAGAGAAAGATTTAGCAGGCTCCCAGACAACAGAGAGCATTTATCTTTGAACAGATTACCTTGCCATTTAAGGATAGGGAAAAAAGCAAGGCTAAGACCTATTGTCAGGTTAGTTGAAATTTCTACCTCCCCATGCATTAGTTCAGTCTGTGCACATAAGGTTATTTGCTTGTTAAGCTCTCTCTACATGTCCTGAAGACTTGCAAGGCAAAAATTCCAGGCTCTTGCCAACTACATAATGAATACAGGAACAACAAAGGGTAGCACCTTTATCTCCGGTGGGCCTCCGACCATATCATCTGGTGGAATTGTTACAGCTGAATGCTTACATCACACTGAATGCTAACATTACATTGAATATACGTGTGTGTCTAAAGCAGGAATTATTTATAAGACCCAGCTTTCACTGTCAGAGCTGCTTCCTAAGTATGCTAATCCTTATGGAACCCTACTTCTCTGAATTTGTAAATGCATCTTCTAATATTTTACTGACCAGTCTCTGCTGGCCTCTTCATATCCAGTCTCTATCCTTCTACATCATGCTCCACAAAGTTGCTATATAGACTGCTTTACCCGCAATCTGAGCTCTTGGGCTTCCAGCTGGTTTGGGGGATTTGATGGAGACAGATTAGGATATGCATTTACTGGGCTCCCTCCCACAGAGGGAGGGAGAGTGGCTGTGTGCCCTAGATGGGGCTAAAATTTTTATCAGGTGCTCTCCTACAGTGATAGCCACACTCTCTCCAGGTTCTAGAAATGGCTTTCTCCCCTCTCTGGTCTGTGGGGAAGTAATGGCTCAATGTTTGCTTCTCCTGGGTGCTATACCATCTTGTGTTGGTTCTCTTAACCTTATCCACATATTCGTGAATAATCATTTCATTTAAACTCTCTTCAATTACCCTATTTCATGCTAGGATTACAACTGATATAAATATATAATCACAACATTTAGCATTTTGTTTTTACTGCATCTCAAATTTCTCATTTGATTCCTATTTAATTTAATTCGATTCCTATTTAATTCCTATTTAATTTCTAACTTAATTTTATTTCCCCGAGACAACAAGTGTGCTAAATCCTCTGGGCTCATGAAAAGAGTTAAATAGAGTTTAGAAACTGACATGGTTCTTGCACTCTCATTGCTAGGAAGAGGGCATATTTGAGCAGTGTTCTGGCAACAAACAGCAAAAACTAAAATTTGTTGAGGGCTTACTAAGTGCCAGACAACTGTGACAGGCATTTTCCATATAGCCTTTTAATTCCCATAACTACCTTTCAAGTTATATTTTATTATTTTCATTTATAAGACAGGAAATTTGGGGCATAACAAGGTCACACGACTAGTAAGTAGTAGAGCCAGGATGCACACTTGGGTCTTGACTCCTGAGTTCGTGCTCTTTACGACTATTTGACATCTTAACTCACAATGGAAGTGGGCGACTAGGTTCCAATTAGTCAATCACTGCCAATGGAACTGCCTCTCATTAGATATTGTCACCAGCAGCCAATAGGGACTGAGGATTTGATCAGTTCTGGAATTCAATTCAGACAAATAAATGTGCAAAAATAGTGTTTTTGTAGTTTTTTTTTTTCCTCACCTGTTTAATCACAAAACGTTTTTCAACCTTATTCTATGGTGATTTAGGCATGTTGCACTTAGCATTCCATATCTGTGTGTTGTATTAAACATTCCTATGCCAGTAAAAGTGAATATTATTTTCATGGTGTCTAGTATGTTGTAAGCACTTAATAAATATTTTAATAAATTAAGTCATTAAAGAAGACTTTTTGTCACAGGAAATCAATGCCTGTATTCAGCACTTACAGAAAGAACATTTTAACATTCACAACCAAATAAGAGTTTTGATTATTTGAGGCTGAAAAGGGAAACAAAGCAAATTTTCAGATGAGCGCAATTGCACTGTAGTGATTACACAAGTCTGATTTCATTATAGTAAATGCTAATTTAATGTCAGATTCATTTTTCTAACTGGCACTAACAATGTTTTTATTTCACATGCAATATGAAAAGCATATTAGATCACAGGATTTTGGAAGAAATTACAAGTTTATTCACTTAGGGGCGTTTCAGGATAAGTAAAGGACATTCAAATTATGATTTAGAAAGAAAAAGGAGGTTTTGGAGAGGTTAAATTAAGTTCTTAACAGGTTTTGAACCACAGAACAATGCATTTAAACAAATAAAGGAAAATACACAGGATTATAGAAGCACACTAATTATATTGGGAAAAGGTACCAAAATATTACAAGAATAATTTTCTGATTTAGTGATGCACCTCATTATAAAAATATTAACTATCATTATGTATGAGTGCCTGATAACCACTGTAACCTTCAACTATATCTATAACAAATGCAATGTGATATTATTATTATTATTATTATTATTATTATTATATCTGTGATTTCATTGGTGACAGAGATGCACATAATTTCTGTGCTTTGTTGCTTACACCCGTAACTTTCACTTAGCTAGAAGTTAGTAAAATAAAGATGGAATTTTCATTTCTATGTAAATTCACTGAACTCCTGAATTTAGTTGGTGAGTCCCAGGTAAAGAAAACCTGAGACAGAAGAAGCATTGTAGGTAGAGTATTAAAAGAGGGAACACAGTAACCAGAAAGAGAGGAGGGAAGAAAAGCCTTCCTTTCTCCAAGACTAAATGGAGAGAAAATGAGAGCTGTTCAAGTAGAATTAATTTCAGAGCCAAATATACTCTTGCGCCACAGAACAAAATAAAGTGCTATTAAAAAAAAAAAAGTTAAAATAGATTTCAAGCAGACTGCCTCATGAAAGTCTTTGAAAAAGGAATGTACTGGATTTTGAAGTGATTGACAGGATGGAGCCTCTTTTAAAATTTCTAATGTATATTTTATCATAAAAATGACTGAACATTCAAAGGAAGAAAATGGTAGGACTATTCATTTATTTGATATACATGATAAAAGCAAATATATTCTGGGTTATTTATGTTAGCACACTCCCCAATTTGTAATGATATAACAGGCCATGTGCAGACCAGCCCATTTGTTAGTGGACAGTCTCAAAAAGGCACCACTCAATTGCCTGGATTTCAATCAAAAAGATTAAAGATCAGTGAAAACACATTGACTAAGATCACTATCAGCAAATTCAAAAATAGGTCCATTAAAACCAAATACTGAGTTACCATTCTCATTAAATGTGTAACGCAGTACTAAAATTGGTCATCCAGGGTCACCCTAGAATTTGTCATAAATTTAGAGGGAATATAGAAGATATTTCCTAAAAAGGGCAGATGGTTGCCTTGGTACCCAGTACTTTGTGTCTTAAGCCTACACTCTTAATTTCCCTCTTTTCAACTGTCATATTAAATATTGGGGTTCTTGACTTTTCCTACCATTCTTCTTTGTTATCTGGAAATTACCCTCTTCCTGCTTACCTGGTTTTTAACCACTGCATACTCTGACTTAAAGTACTATGTGCAATTTTAATCTAGATTACTAATCTCAGTGCAGATCCCCTTTTCTTCCTGGGTTGCCAGATCTTCTCTAGGCCTGGTTCTGTTTCTGATCTATCTCCTTTTACACAAATAGCTCTAAGGCAGTAAATCTTAGTCCAGCAAAGAGATGAAAGGACAACAAATTTATCTCCCAGTCACTCAGTCTCACAGTAGACACTGAAGAATGTTCTGGGGTTGTGGAAATAGAGCCAGTGCCTCCTCAGAACAATTCACATGGGCTGGGAGAGGGTAGAGACACCTTCCAAGGATGGGAGGGTAAAAACCTCACAGGGATACAAGGCCTAGAGAAGCTTGTCTCTATCTGGAAGGTTGCTATGTCCTCCGCTCAAAGCTTTCTGCATGTAGACTAGTGATTGCACCTTCTGCTCATGTTAATTAAGCTTGTGTCAATTCCCACCATTAGTCTACATCTTTTCGTCTATCACCATCACTCTTGTAAAAAGCATATAACTTCTCTGTAGATTTGTGTTCCCTTTTGCCCAGCTAAACCAAGCAATGCCCAAGATGGCAATGAGCAATGCTCTGAACAGTTTAACAAATTCACAATTTTAAAGCTAATGCCACTCTTAAGGTAATTTCTATGTTTAGATCAATTATTTTATTTTATTTTTATTCTGGACAATGTGAAGACAAACATGAAGACTCATAGAAAATACAATAAAATCTGGTCAGACAAGCCCAATGGACCTACTACCCCACCTGGGTCTCAGTGCCCTCATTTCTACAAAGGGACAGTAGTTACTGTTAGCATGGAGTGAGGCGAATACAAAGTAGTGAGCTGAGCACTAATTAGCAGTTCCTTAAGTGGGAATTCCTGGACACACACTGGTCCATTCTTATGCTTTCACATATCTATGATAAAATTAAAAGAAAAATATAATGATTGTTTCAGAAGGCAAAATGTATCCAATTAAAATACCATCTTTTATTCTCAGATTATTATGTGCTGCCTACATTTTGGGGTAGAGCTCTTTCTTTTATAAAAATCACTGTGACTATAGTCAGTAGGTTTTTTTTTCCCCCTGATGTCCTTCATTTTGCAAAATGAAAATATGACCCTATGCTATGCCATGACACTCCACTTTTTTAAAAAAATTGCACACCCCAGGAAGTAGAGAAGTCTGAAATGGTAAAATAGTTTCTGAGCATAGTTGAACTCTGAATAGGTTTAGAAGCCCAGAGGTATCACGTTGATGCCAAGCAAACCCCTCACATTGGAAATGTTTTGGCAGCCCTACTCTTCCCTGTCCCATAGCTGCTGCCCTTGTCAGAGGCCACCGACCTGTGAGTCGCTGCTTTGGGATCAGGGCTTGATCTGACTAGCCTCCCCTTCCCGTCCAGGCAGCCTTGCTGTGGGCTGAAGAGTTCGTGGACTCCTGCACTCAGCCTTCTGGACTGGCTTTCTTCAATATGGTAGATCAACTTCATCCGTTTTTGTTTGTTTGTTTGTTTCCCTGAATATAAAATTATGTCATGCACATTGTAAAGATTTAGAAAACACAGAAAAGATTAAGTAAAGAAAACAAAATTTATCTGTAACCCCACCATTAAAGACAAGTGGTGTTGCCCTTTCAGTTTTATTTTCTTGCCTTTGATAATTCATATATTCTTTTTCTTTTTTGGCACAATTTGGGTCATACTCTATGTATAGTTGACTGTCTTGCTTTTTTGTTGTTGTTGTTGTTGTTTTTGTGGCTGACCGGCATGGGGATCCGAACCCATAACCTTGGTGTTATAAGGCTGAGCTCCATCCAACTGAGCCAACAGGCCAGCCTATCTTGCTTTTTTAAGGGGTATGACCTAGAGAGACTTGGCTTGTGCTATTAAGTATTTTCTGAAATTACTGTATTTAATGACAACAAAATATTTCACCTTATAATATTTTTTTTATTTAAAAACTGCCTAATGGAAACCTTTGCTTATAAATCTTGGTGAGAAAATACAAATATCCCTGCAAGCAAATTAGTAGAATTATTGAGTCAAAAGGCACGGAATTTGGAAGATGTTCCATGTAGACAAATTACTTTAGTTTTCCTAATTTATACTCTTACCATCAATATAAGAACACCAGTATCTCCCATATCGGTACCTATTCTTAACCATAGTTAATTTGAAAATTCAAAGGCCAGCATCTAGTTATTTTTATTTCCTCGTCTTTAAAACCTAAAATCATGCCTTTCTCTTGGTCATTGCTCTACAGGATGTCAAGTTTTCTTAACGTAGTATCATTATTCTGTCCATTTCTAAGGGAAAAAGGAGAAGAGACTACACTAATTTTAACTGAAAACATACTATATACAGCATCTATAAAACTTTATCCCAATCTTGTAGTTACTCTCATAATTATTTTGTTGGGCAACGTAACAATGACTCTGTGGCTTTAACATCTTACTCCTTAAGAGGATTTACCAAAGGTACAAGTAAACCAGAAGCAGCAAAAATAAAGACGAAACCCTTACTAACAAGTAGTTTCTTATTTATTCCTTTCCCAAGGATTCCTGCTTCTTGGTGTGGGAAGAATTATCTGATGTTAATTTGTTACATTGTAATTTTTTTTAGGAACATGGTTAATTTTTAAACACTTATAGTGGGTTAAGTATTTTTAAAAGTCTCAAAGTTCTTAATTTCCTACATTTGAAATTCCTTTATTTCACGCTAGAGAAAACAGACTGCTTCTTTTGACTAAGATTTTTCTTGCAAATATGTTTGCCATTTGTTTTTCACCAAAGACATTATTCAAAAAGAAATTCTTAAATCAAAATAACGCAAAAGAATAAAAGTGTTGTCATAATTGGGTAAATATGGAGCAGCCAACCGTTTTTTTTTTTTTTTTTTTTTCTAATGTTAATATGTTTAATTGTATTTAAGGTTCTGGAGCTATCCATGAAGGCTGTGAAGGAAAATGGTATCCTAGGCAAAAATAGTAAATACTATTTTCAATTAAAGAATTAATGATGAGAACTTAAAACAGTAATCTCAAACCCATTCAGGAAAATATCCTACTATGAATAGGCTATCATCCTTGGGTTTGCAAGGGCTTTTGACCTGATCTAATAGTTCTAGCTAGAACAGCATTTAATCTAATCATTAGATTAAATAGTACTTATTTAGTGAACTAAATTGAAACTAAATTTTTATTTTGTTTACTAAATAAAAATGTAAGCTCATTTATATATCTATAATTTTCTAATCATGTTTTTGGGTGAGTCGCCCACTGTTAATGACAGTTTCCTCAAAACATCATCATACAACTTTAAAATCTTTGAGTGGGCTAAGTTGCCTTGGTCCAAACTTGGCTCAATATCTTTCTGCTGTCTCATATAAAACAAACAATAGCAGGTACTCATATAAATCTCAGAACCTGCCATTTTCATTGGCTACAAACTGGTATCCCATGAAGACATGAAAGTCTGTGTGTAGCATGGAAGAGGTCATTTTCACACCAGCTCATACGAATCAAGGCTGATTCCCATCAGAAGAAATTTGAGTCTACTAATATACTAAAACTTAATAAGCAGAAATTATACCTACTACTTTCATAGCTGTGTCTTTTTTCATATGATAGTGAGTGCTATTAAGTACAGTACATACCTGAGATGTTACCTTCTCTTTCCAGAATTGTTACATAATTTAATAGACAGCAGGGGTAAGATGCATAAAATAAAAAAAGCACTACACTATAAATTTAACAACACTGACTTATTTAATTTCACTCTGCCTAATGAAGTGAGTATTACGGTCCCACGATTATTGGTGGGAAAATTGAAGCTCAGAAAAATAATGAATTTGCTCAAGGTCATACAGCATTCAAATCCAGTAGACAAGGCTTGAAAAGCTACTCAAGAAGATACAAAGTATTCTGAAGACAGTCAAAGGAGTAGTTTTAACAAAAACATGAAGAGGTTTGCAAATTTTGTGTTTTGAGACTTAGCTGACCTTTATGAATGTCTCTGAGGCAAAGTTCAAAGTTAAGGAACGTGTGGATTTCAAGGAGAAGAAAAGGAGAGGAGCTTTTGGAATCTGGATGTGGAGATAAAAGTGCATGGGCAGAAGAAATGCCTGCAGAAGAAGAAAGGGACTCATGTAGAAGATCAGGCAGGATTAAAATAGAAACTGAGAAACTGTGCCAACAGGCAGCCTAGAGCACTCCCCTTCAAATGGCTCAGCCCCTGACTTCTGCAGGCAAAGAGCAGAGGGAGTTTGAACTAGTGTGGACTTTGGGAAGCTTTAACTTTTATTTAAATGCATGGAGAACTCACAACCAAAAATAGAATAGGAAACCTCATCTGT
This sequence comes from Cynocephalus volans, assembly GCF_027409185.1. NCBI lineage: Eukaryota > Metazoa > Chordata > Mammalia > Dermoptera > Cynocephalidae > Cynocephalus > Cynocephalus volans. Next base: position 18,985,347 of record NC_084468.1, read on the forward strand.
GACTGGTTTTCCCTAAGGAAGGGTTCAAGACTTCTTACCAGCAATAACCAGATGCTGCACATGTGAGCTTCTGAGGTCCTACACTTCCCTGGCACAATAAACCGAGCATTAAAGAGCTTAACAAAACTTTTTAATACTTCATTTTTTACCCTGAAATTCATTTAAATTCAAAGTAGTTACGGTCTTGAAATAAAATAAAAATATACTTACACAGACTTTATCTTCTATGCTCTCTAGGTCAAAGGAGTAACATTTTAAGACCAATAAGTGGGTGTCAAAGAGAGACAAATAAGCTCTTAAAAGACAATTTAAATGGACAAAACTACAAAATGTTTTTAAAGGTGGGAGGAATTAGACTAGACTGATAAAGGTTAGACTAGACAGATAAGATTTTAAAAACATGAGAGCTAAAATATAAAAAAGAGTTGAGCTTTTAGAAGTAGAGAGTAGAATTGAGATTATTAGAGCCTGGGAAGGGGAGATAGGGAGAGGTTGGTTAACAGATACAAAATTACAGCTGAACAGGAAAAATAAATTCTAGTGGTGCACAGAGTGCTAGTCATCTATAATTAAAAATAATTTATTGTATGTTCTCAAATGGCTAGAAAAGCTCAAATGTTCTCATCACAAAGATATGATAAATTTTTGTGATGATGAATATAATAATTATCCTGATTTGATCATCACACATTATATACATGTATTGAAATATAACTCTGCACCCCATAAATATGTACAATCAATACATGTAGATTAAAAAAAATAATTCATTGAAATATTTTTTTAGAAAACCTACATACACAAAGCCATGTGTGATGGGACATTGTTCTTCTGTTTGATCTAAAACCAAAGAACTTACTTTTTTTCCAACAACTATTCTGGCAGGCAAATAATCACAGTTAACTTTGTATGTATTTCCATTACATAAGTTGTCATTGTATAGTGTCATTGACTGTCTACATTTTGTATCCTTTTTGGACCACAAGCTCATTAAAAATAGGGTGCAGTTATTTTCATGTTTTTTTTTTTTTTTATCTTTGCATTTGTAGCTAACAAAATTTCTGGCACATAGTAAGCACTCAATACCTGATTGATTAAACAATCTTCCAACAGACTGACCAATGAATGAAGTCAATGGAGGGCAAATGGTAACCAAGTGAATGGCTAAATAGATGCTCCTTTGGTGGAATAAGCTGCACAGGTATTAAATATTTCCACTGCTAGAGATATTCAAGAGCAGGTCACATCATCACTTGCTGGGAATATAGTAGGAGGAATTCAAACATCGGTCAGTGATACATTAAGCTTGCTCTGTAGGCTTCTGCCTAGACAAGAGCCTTTTATTCTATTTACTATTTATGTCATGAAAGGATGTAGCCTATCTGTGGGAGATGTAGGAAGAAGTATTTTAGGATGACAATAAGACCTATAGCAATAATAGACATTTTTTTCCTGAGCACAAGTACTTTCATTTGCTGATAGCATGCTGGCCAGTTCTTGACAACAAGCCACTGTGCATCATTATTCTCCATTTCAAAAGAAGCTGGTGGTGAATAGTGGATGTAGGAAGGCTGTACTCAGAGGGTTTCTAAGTTTTGAATGCTGCAGTGCCCATTAGCCCTGAGAGGAGCACTTTGAGAGAAGACAGCACAGTGGAGCTGTTTTCACTGGAGGAGACCCCTTGGCTTCCAGCCCCACAGTCAAGGGCATGGTCTCTGCACAGGAGTTCCCCAAGACTACCAGATGGATGAAGCCCATTACCTCTAGAAAACTCAGAAGGAAACAAATATGATTTGTTTTTTAATAATTCCTCAAAGGAACTCCATTTTGGGCTCCACCTTTTGCTATTTAGAATAGGCAAATAAGCAAGAAGAAAAAGAGAGAAAGGGAGAGAAGAGGGAAAGAGAGAAGAAGAAAGGAACCAATCCAGCAGGAGAACTAAAGTGGGTGACCTAAAATAAAGGCTTAGAGCACTGTCTGCAGGATGTGCTTCTAAGGACAATGAGGAGGAAAGAAACTCCAGCTTCATCTCCTGCTACTGTCTCCCTTTCTCACTACTTTCTAGTTGCACTGCCTTTCTTCCAGATTCTGAAAGGCGATGATGTCACTACAGCCACCTCCTCCCCTCTTGCTGGAACTCTCTCCCACCATATCTTCAGTGCACAGGTGTCCATCTCAGAGATTCTCTGCTAACCAAGGAATCGTAGCCTCCCACCACTACCATTATTTTCTAACTTGGCTTTTTGATTGGGTCCTCCAAGATACTTATCACAATGGGCAATCATTTAATCTGCTTGCTTTTTTTTTTTTTTGTCTACTTTGTCCATTAAAAATATAAGCTCCATAAGAGCAAGCACAGTTTTGAGTCGTTCACTACCGCATCTCCAGCACCTTCTACAATTCCTGGCACATAACTAGAGTTCAATAAATGAATATAGAAGAAAAAAAAAAAAAAAAGGAAGAGAAGCAGGAGCAGAGGAAGAACTTCTTGGAGCATCTATATTATTTTATAAAAAGTCTTCCCTAATTCCATTCAATATTCATTTATTGAGCAGCTACTACTGATCACCGGAAGCTACTACTGCATTCTGTAGAACTGAGAACCATTCTCTCCATGAAAAAAAGCTCACGAAAAATATAGATACCATATTTAGTAAATGGTAATATTTTGCTTCATTGCTATTGCAGAATCTTAAAAACAAACAAAAACAAACAAACAGAAAACAGCTATAGCTCATTTTTGATACCTGATCCACAACTCTTTTTCCTGCAGCCTAAGAACTACAGGAAATAGCAATGAATCACTTTCCCACAAACTTTTATTTCTTATTTTCCTGCCACTGGTTCCATTCACCCACCTCAAGAGTGTTACATCAATCAAACTTTTATAACCAAATCTCATTAACAAATGTGAAACTCCCTTCCCACAAAACAACCCTAATTTAGCACAAACTTTAAATTTCCAAGGAAATTTGAACATGCTCTGCTTTAAATGTCAGGACTGGATATTCAGACGGAATAATTAAGGGGGTGGAGACATTTCCTTCCAATAAAAAATGCTAGTCTGTGCAAAATACTAAGAATATTGCTCTTTAAATATGCCTGCCTCCATCCGTTACTAATGGGCATCTGACAATCACATAAAGCATGCCTCTTGTCCTAACTGCCAAGAAGATGGGAACATTTGTACTATCTGAAGGATGGATGTCACCTCTTAAAAGGGAGGCCTATTGACTTGTACCTCTTAATACACCTGAAGTTTTCAGTTATCATTATTCATTTTCAAGTAATCTAGAATCTCCTTCCAATGTGCATGAGGCCAGTGTACTCTTTTTTCTTACTAGTATATAATATATAATATTTATTGTAGAGGTGAGCAGATTTTTAGAGTATACAATCCTATATTGTTTAAGAATGAATCAATTTCACACAGTTTTACAAACAGTTGGGAAATTCTATTGAAACATATTATGGTTTTCCAGGTACAATGGTGAGACCTGGATCATTGTGACTGAAAAGCTTTGTTGTACACTGATGTACACAGTGTAATTTTCCAATTCACTGGGGATGAAATTAAGCTCTAAGGATGCCAATAGCTTTAACGATGCCAAAAATCAAACAGAAAGCAGATCTTCAGAAATAATTTTATCTCAACTCAAAAATTTATATTACACCCCAGTTTTTTTCCAAGGCTATTTTCTGAAAGTCCTTCTCCGTTAGTTATTAAAATGTAATGTCCCTCTTCAATACCTGTTCCTAATGCATTCTTACAAAAGGAGTAAGCTATGGGGTTTCTACCAGTACCAGAGAGAGAGAAACAGCTCTCACATGGGATGGAAGACAGGGTCTAACTGAAGCTTAGATCAAAACTGTGAATCCTGAATCAGTGAATCAAAAGATTTTCTACATTAAAAAGTTTATCATGGTTTTGTATCTTAGCAGGAGATGCTGTATTTATTAACTTCAAATGTCTCCAAAGACTTAATTTAAAGATCAGTGATACTCGAATTGAGGCGAGTACACCTCTGTAAACAACTGTGGCAATCAATTAGGGAACAAAAAGAAAAATGAATTTAGCTATGTCCGCGTCCCCTGTTCATTTTTCACTTTTCTACATCTTCACTACGTCCATTATATTAGGAACAACACGTATAATTAACACTTTTGCTTTATAGGGTGAGTGCTCAAAGGATTACAGCTTGGAGATGTACAGTCAAAAACGTCTGGAGACCATTGAAAAGACCAGATGAAGTTATACAATAGAAAGACATCCTGAAAGCCCAGGCCTTAATAAAAAATGTACTAAGTAGCGAGCTGTTAACATGAGTGCCAGCTACACGACAAAGCCAAAGCAAAACATTTTTTAAAAAAGAGAAAACTAAACTTCTTGTGTCAAGTACAGACTCTAGAGACAAAATAAATAGGAAATGCTGTTTTTCAGAGTAGATGATGATTGTCTGGTGTCTTAGTTTGGGCTGCTATAACAAAAATACCATAGACTAGATGACTTCAATTTATTTCTCACAGTCCTGGAGGCTGGAAGTCTAAGATCAGAGTTGGGTTCTGCTGAGGGCCCTCTTCCTGGTTTCCCGATGGCCATCTTCTAATTGTACCTTCATGCGGTGAGGAGCAGAGAGAGCTAGCCAGGGGCCTCCTCTTATAAGGGCACAAATATCATTCATAAGGACTTCGTCCTCATGACCTAATCACCTCCCTAAGGATCCTCCACCTCCTAATACCATCTCACTGGGGGTTAGATTTCAACCTATGAATTTTGAGCAGGCACAGACATTTATTCCATATTACCTGGGGACAGAGAATTTTACTTTACAATATGTCACAAAAATATTTTAAATGATGAATTGCCCCCTCCCCTCATTTACCTTGCTAAATTGTTTTAAGCATATAGACTTATGAAGAAAATGAATAGTCTCTCTTTAGCGATTACCACGCTTAAGGAAATTATGCTAAACTCATTTGCATGTAGATGATTCAGCTCTTTGAATGACTTCCTTAACTTCAGCTCTATGAATAACTTACATAATAGAAATGCTTAAAAGAGGTTGTAACCACCCTTGATATACCCTTGATATATTCTAATCCATAAAGAAAATATTCCTGATGATTCAAACCAGTTGATTTTGTGGAAAATTTATTGAGCCTATAGAGGAGTCTTCGTAATTTTTGAATTTCAAATGTAAACTTTGAATGATTAAAAAAAAAAAAACCTCCTGTTCAAACTCCTTACCTAGTGTTTTATCATTAGTTCAATTATGATACTTCATATTTATACAGCACTATGTGCCAGGTACTATTCTGACTCTTGCTCGTTATTTCATTTTACTATCATAACAACTCTATGATTTATATATTATTACATATGATTATCATTGCTGCTTTACAGAGAAGAATACTAGGGCACAGAGAAATTAAATGACTTAGCCCTAGGTCTCACAGATAGTCGTGGAGCTGTGATTCAGACCCACATGGCCTGGCTCCACAATCTTTGCTCTCAACAACACTGCACTAAACCGACTCTGAGTACGGATAAATAAGAAAAGTTCAACATTCTGACTCATACACAGAATAAATTAAAGAAAAGACAGGGAAATCTGGTGTGGGCCAGAATAATTACTTACGAATTTGCTCTGTGGAATTTTATGCAAAGTGTGTTGGATAATTTTTAACTTTTAACAAAACAACAACAGAAATTGAATTACTGACCAAATACTTACTCTCTTTGCCTAGACTCATAGGAGTTAGTTGCAATAAAGATGAGTGAAAGCTTCAGGTTCTTACTTCCCTAATAACTTTGCAACCAAAGCCTTGCAAGTATAAGGAGAAGGAGACAAAAGGAAATTAGAAAGATGTACATGCCTTTCTGAAAGGGCTGTGGCACAAAATGGTGAGTAAGGCCACTCTCCTCAACTGTTTGCTTCTGCCCTTTGGAATAATCATGACGGAGTTAATTATATACGCTTCCCTTTGAGATATTTGTGTTTTGTATACTCTACTTCACTGCACTCACCATACTGTTATAACTATCCAGAACCTTCTAATGAGCTCCTGCTCCAGCTTAGAACTGGCCTACAGCTGCTCTCCCTGTGGCTCAAATAACTGATCCCTGCTTTGCCTCCAATCTCTGACATGAAACTTCTACGTCTCTGTGAGTATTTCTGGTCTTTGGGGCTTTGGCTTCATGCCCAATTTTGTTATTTCTTCCCAATCAAATGGATCACCTGTCCAGTTTTACTTTCACTACTAATAGCTACCTGCAGGTATCATGCTAGGTTCTCGACACTCATTTACTACAAATGCTGATCAACCATGCAAGGTAAGAACTTTTATCCCTACTATCCTAATGTACAGGGAAGGCCAGAGAAGGATTCTCTTGGGAAGTGGCATTTGAAATGGGAGTTTAAGTACAAAGAGAGTTTCAACTTGTGTAGATCAGAGACAAAACTATTTCAGGCAGAAGTTTCAGAATACGCGAAGGTTTTCCAGTAATCAAAAACCTGGTACTGACAACAAGTTAGTGTGACTGCGGGATATACTGTAGGAGGAATAGAGTGGCAGGGTGGCTCAGAGTGGGGCCATGTAGCCAGGTAGGTCTGAACAATGCCAAATTCATGGTATATTTCCTCCACTAAACTATGTAGTGTACTCAGTAATGGCGTGGACTATGTTTCCATTGTTTTATTCATGTGGGATTCCAGAGCCTAGCCTATTTGTTGACCCTTAGTGTTCCTCTGAATATTGGTTTGGAAATTGCTGGTGGTACTGATGATGGAATTGTTGGTAGTACTGGTGGTGGAATTGTTGGTGGGATTTCTAGTGGCACTGATGGTAGCATTGCGGTCGTATTAGTATTCATTATAGTAGAAGCACAGTGAATGTCTATTGATGATTGCCTCCTACATGAAGGCCTGATCCCTGTGCAGTATGTTAGAATTCATATCATTTACAGGCAAATTAAGAGCTAACGTTGAAGCCTAGACTAGGAGGTGAAAACCAATTAAAATGGGCCAGCTGGTTTTATCAACATGCTTGAACAGAAGGAGACCTGAAGATTCAGAAAATGCTGAATTTAAATAACTTATACTCCTTAATGACTACATCCCCAACATAATTCTTTCTGCACTTCTAAAATGTGCTCTGACTCTTGTATAAATACAGCCTAACCCTACCTGAATCCCCTGGATGTGATGCTGTCACCTGGGAATGTTCTCCATATGTGTCACAGATTTGGAGATCTTAAAGACTGATGTTATACTTCTGTGAGCAACTTGGTATTCATCTAGAAGGGCAAAGGGGCCAGAGAAAATATCTTCTTTCATGACAATGTTATCCACCAGCCCACAGGACTTAGATAAATCACAAGTTACCTTAAAAATTGACAAGCTACCCTCATACCAGATCCTACTACAGGGATGAATAAGACATAGTCCTTGACCTTTAGCAGCTATCGAATGATATCATTTATTCAGCACCAGATACTTGTATTAGGCTCATAATACCTATTATATTACTTAATCTAGTGGAAATGTTATTGTTCCAATTTTATACATGAGGAAACTGAGGCCTAGAAAAGTAACTGCCTTTCTCATTGGGAAATCCATGCACTTGCCATTAATTAACCTTACCTCCCTCCTCATTCCTTGCATAAGGACACTAGGAAATATTTAATTAGTACTCAGTGGCATCAATGAACCTAAAGCTAAGGATTTAGGGTCCGTGACTGAGAAGTCCATAGGGAAGGTCAATGGGTCTTTAGAATCCACAGGAAAGAACTTAGGGACTATGAAACACTGGAATCAGTGGGGGGCCAAGGGCCTTGCCCCACCCCCCAACATTTGCAACCAGCCCAGCTACAACCAGCAAGCTGCAGTAAGAAGGGCCCCAGGTTCCCAAGCTGGAGTGGTGGGAGGCAAGGGCTGACACCCCCCTGACATCTTCACCCATCCCAGCAATGACCAAGCCACCACTGGACGCCCCTCCAGTGTTCCCTGTGGGAATGGAAGAGTACCACAGTCCCGAGTCCTGCCCCTCCTCCGTCCTCCTTCCACCCTATTTCCTTCCCCTTTCCCTTCTTCCCCTCCTTGCCAACTGCTCTGCAACATCATAGAATGTAAAAAAATAATAATGTTAATGAAAAAAAAAATACACAGGAAAGAGCTCAGGGGCTATGAAATACCAGAAGGGTAGACACTGATGATGCAGCCTGAGGTATATTGCACACACACGCTCTGAGCAGGTTGCTCAACTCTGACCAGTGTGCTGTGGTAGAATCAGGCCAGGGCCTAGAGAGGGTGCTAGACCTACCTAAGAACACAATGTCAAACAGTGGCCCATTAACCCCAATGAGTAACTGATTAACTGATCTTTTTTGCGATTTCCTCATAAAATTGTGTCCAAAGGAATTTAAAGCAAAAGTATACATCAAAATAAGAGAAAACCCTTTCCTTAGCTCCACCAATAATTCCCTTATGCTTAGCTCACTGATTTCCAAAATTCTACAATCAGAAATTTGTCCCTTGAAATCAAGGTACTATCCTTTGAAATAAAATAGGAATTACTAGACATGGCATACCTCAGAGCAAATTAATTTGCTTTTTTTTTTTTTCCAGAGTGGTTTTGATTAATGAAGTTAAGAGTTGCGGTAAGAATTACAATAAAGAAGGGAAAGGCTAGAGTGATTTCTGTCAACTTACAATTTAAAAATTACAATTTGAAAGTCTCTGGATTTACCTAGGTACATATGAAGGGCTTCAAAAAGTTCATGGAAGGATTCATAGTAACTTTTAATTTGATTTTTTTCACCAACTTTTTGAACTAGCCTCCTACCTAATAGAAATATGTACATGTTTGCCAAAGATGCATACTAGAATGTTGAGACAGTGCAGTTGTCAAATAGCTAAAAACTGAAACAACCAAAATTTCTACCACTACTAGAATGGCTAAAATAGCTGTTGTATATTCATAGAAAGAAATACTATAAGCAATGAGGGTAAAGTAACTTTTGTTACTTGAAACAACATGGATGAATCTCACAGATGTAATGATCAGTGAAAAAAGCCATACACAAAAGAGTTCATATTGGGGGATTCTATTTATCTTATTACAAAAAACAGGTGAATCTAAGCTATCCTGTTATAAGTTGGGACGGTGATTCTAACGGGACAGTTAGTAACTGGTGGGGGGCAGAGAGGTGTTCGTGGTACTGGTTACATGGTGTGTTCAGTTTGTGAAAATTCTTTGGGCTGTACATAAACGACATGGCCATTTTTTTGTATCTATATTATGGCTTAAAAAAAAAAAGCCAAAAGGAGAAAAAAAAAGGTCAGTGATTTTGCCTCAAAAATCTACCTTTAAAAGTTAAGTCCCTAACAAGATATACAAACTTAGTTGATCACTTAACCTCTCAATGTCTTAAGTTCTTTGTCTATAAAATACAATAGATGCCTATCAAACCTGATTAAATAAGATTATAAATTGTGATATGCTATGTAAATTATAAAATCCTCCACAACTGTGAATTACTTAGAGCAGTGGTTTGCAATCCTAGCTGTGAATCAGATTCAACTAAGATTAACAAGGACAACTAAATACTCTATTCTCACCACCCTAGAGATTTTTATTCACTAGGTGTGGAAATGAGCCAGTGCATACCTATTTTCAAAAGTTCCGCGGGTGGGACCATTGGTTTTAAAAATATTTGCTTATTTCAAAAGTTAATATGCCATTTCAGGTTTGTTTCTGGGATCTGTTTAATTCATTTACATTTTGCCAACCACAAGTTATGGACACAATTTTCAGGAAATCTAATGAAGCTAAAATAACAAATACCTGAAGAGTGAGCAAGGGCCTTGATGAGCAAAAAGGTTTCTCATATTCAACCAGGCATCGTGATGCAAAATGTTTTTTTTATTTGTGAAAAACTCACAAATGAATTATAACAGCAGAACATCTTCATAGTAATATCCAAAACCTGAATATATGCCATTGCAAATCTATGCCAGGAATCTTGATCCAATTTATGCTTCAGTTTTGTTTTTCCTCCACTTATGAAATGAACATCAGATGTCAGAACAGTTTTTGATAACATTTCTTTTGACGTCTTTTTTGTGTTTTTAATAGTATGTTGTTTCAACAAGGCTCTTTAGACTTATAAAATTGCTAGACTTCAAGAAGTACGTCAATTCCCACCAATGAGTAAAATGCCTAAAATCAGAATGGTTTGAAGTTTTTCTTTGAATCCCTATGATATTCAAATTACTTCATTTATTTTCCCCTAATTTCTAATTATCTCCGTAGACAAATTCATTACACACAAGAAAGGCTTCATAGCAAAGCAATCCAACATTTGCTGGTTACTTGTATATATATATGTTCCCCCAACAGTAGACACAATAAATAATTGTTAAATTTAGCAGATCAGTCATTTTGACACTCGATCATTTTTTACAGCCAAAGATAAGAAACTACATTTTATGTGGTCTAGTTGTTAAAATGCTGTTAAACCAATGACTCCTCCTGAAATCTACAAAGCTATATTTGCATGAGATTTTTATAGGCCAATATATAGTGTTGTAGTGGATCACATCTAGATTGAAATTTTAGTGCTGCTGTGTGCATATTAAGTGTTGCCTTTATATCCCATTTTAGGATCCTTGTTAGTATTATTTATAGCCTAGAAAAGAATCTATTCTAGTAGCATTCTGTACTTTTATCATATATATGTATATCTAGAAGAATCTGTCACCTAGATAATTTGAATTAATTTTTTAAAAAATTAAATCATGAAAAGCCACCTATTAATGCAATCTCTTCTCAAATTTTTCTTAGAAAGTTGCTTAAATGTAATTAGGTATAGTTCATCAATTCCACTTCTCTTGAAAAATAAAGCACCCCAAACATAACAGGTACATCATTTATGACTAAGACTATCTGAAGGAAAACAGAAATTACAAAGAAGAAACTGAGGAGCAATATCAGGATAATATGGAATTTTCCATTTTTAGCAGATTGTGTCATCAAGGACATAATGCAGAGAATTATAGAATATTCAACAGCAAACATTAAAAATTCATATTCTGATTAGTATGGTTTTATCATTTATAAATAATTTAAATAAAAGTTTGGTACTGTTTCATTATTTGACATTGCTAAGGTATGAGCTCTTCCAACCAGGGCTGATTTTTTTTAATTCCATTTTTAAAAACAAATCTTAACTTTATCCCCTTACACAGCATAGCAGTAAAAGTCTTTTACAACTTAGTACAGAGAAAATGCTGAGTTAAATACCCTGATGCCTTAGTATTCCACATATTTCCTTACTGTACTCTTTGAAGCCATCTGAAGGTCGACTGTGGCTTGTTTCTGCAGCTGCCTCTCACTGTCCTCTGACCTTCTAACCCACATTTCTTATCACTTCTCTTCTCCTCCTGCCATTTTCACCTTACTTCCCAAGTTAGTCAAGGGCTTCCCATCCACTGTGGGGCTGCTGCATTTTTTCCCCCAATCATATATTAGAACATGACTGGGTTGGAGAAGTTCACAAAACATCTTTTTTTTTTTTTTTTTTTTTTTATTTTGTCGATATACATTGTGGCTGATTATTTCTCCCCATCACCAGAACCTCCCTCCCTTCTCCCTCCCCCCCTCCCCCCCAACAATGTCCTTTCTGTTTGCTTGTCGTATCAACTTCAAGTAATTGTGGTTGTTATATCTTCTTCCCCCCCCCCCGTATTGTGTGTGTGTGTGTGTGTGAATTTATATATTAATTTTTAGCTCCCACCAATAAGTGAGAACATGTGGTATTTCTCTTTCTGTGCCTGACTTGTTTCACTTAATATAATTCTCTCAAGGTCCATCCATGTTGTTGCAAATGGCAGTATTTCATTCGTTTTTATAGCTGAGTAGTATTCCATTGTGTAGATGTACCACATTTTCCGTATCCACTCATCACAAAACATCTTTGATATGGAGTCTTGCTAAATCGAATAGACCCTGGATTTTTTTGTTGTGGTGGTGGTGGTGGTGGTGGTGGTGATAGTATAATCTTGATTGAGCAAAGATCTAGAAAGATGAGGTTAGTTTTGACCAAAATGAGACAGAGAACTGATTTCAGCATTTCTTTTTTCTCTAGGTATGTGATAAGGACAGAAGATAAAACTCTTTCAAATGGCAGTTGGAATACAGATTTAACAGTGCTATCAACAAAAGAACCATTTCATCGGCATAATGCAGTGACTGAAAGCATGAGCCACCAAGAGTTACACTATCAAAATCCAAACCCCAGCTCCACCACTTACTAGCTGTGTAAACAGGGTAACCTCTCCGTGCCTCGTGATTAGGAATGATAATAAATCCTATTTCACAAGATCACTGTAAGAATTAAATAAGTTCATACACTTAAGGCACTTACAATAGGGCCTCGCGGATTACACGTGCTCAAATATTGCATTGTTATTAATGTCTTTCAGGTTTCATTAGGTGAATGAGAAGTAGGTAACCAGAGTCATGATAGTGAGAATCGCTATAAAAGGAAAGTGATCACACTACACTTCTTGTGAACAAAAAGAAGCTAATTAGAAAGTGACCCATAACATCCACCTTCAGATTAGAAATCAGAAAAGATCTTTCCCCTGTACTTCTCGAATTGGTGGCCATCCAACACAGCTCAGATTTATTTATTTATATCTCCCTTCCCTCTATCAAGGTGCCCTAACTTTGCTCAGTGCTGCTAAATTCTAGGGTGCCCTCTCTGAATAATCCCAGCATCCCTAAAGAAATAGACAGAGGACAGTTGAGAAGCCGTCCAGTCTGTGCTGATGAAGTCTTGTTAACTCCACCAACAATCCAGGGCTTCAGGTGTCTTAAAATAAATCTGTTTGCACTAATCTACGCTAAACCTTTTCCATACATAATCTCACTTCCTGTTTACAACTCTTCTACACAACAGAGATTATCATTTTCTCCATTTTACATATGAGAGTTAACGACTCATATTTGCACTTAAAATGAGGATAAAAAATTGTTCAGACAGATATAATCACTACCTTCCAAGAATTTACATTCTCATGGAGAGGACAGACATTTAAACCCATAAAAAAAAATTATTCACTTACAATTGTGATGCATAGTTGAAGGAGCACTTCAAGGTGCTATCAGTTCATATCTCATGGGACCTGGTTTTAGGGATCCAGAGAAGAACAAAGCATATGTAAACACATAGGTGGTGGCCGGTGAGGGGTCCAGGGAAAAGACCTGTGTTGGCAATGAGCTTGGGGTATGAGATAGCACAGTCCATTATAAGATATGAAAGAAGACCTGGCTTGTTAGAAGTCAGAGAGAGAGGAGGCAAGTGTACAGAGGATAACATGAGGATGGTTGGGACCAAGTCATGAAGATCCTCATGACTATGTTTAATATTTTGGCTTGATTTACAGAAAAACGGAGATCCACAGAAAGGTTTCAATCATGGAAATGATATGCTCGTATTTGTTTATTCCCTGGCTACTGGTATAGATCGGATTGTGCCTTAACTCTTTAGCCTCTCTTCTGTGATATTTTTAGGTAAAGCTTTATATGAAAGATTCTTAAATCTATGGTTTACTTTTAAAATAATGGAACAATATGTCTTTCAGCTGCATCTCATTTTTCAGAGGATATTTGCAACCCTCAAGAAAAGACAACTACAGTCACTTGCTACAGAAATAAGGATTTGGGAATAAGAAGTTTTTTTTTTTTTCTTTGCCAATATTCCAATATTTCAAAAATTTTGATAAGACAGCAAAAGAATAGCATACCTTTAAAAGCAAGGTTCTAATTTACATACCAGCTAATTAGCCATGAGATCTTCAACTTCACTTTCTTCTAGCCCAAGTGTCAAAGTTTTTTTTTTCTTTGCTCTAGAAATCCTCAAAGAGTAAATGGATTTATATAACACAAAGAAGTTCTTAAAACTTTATCTTAGTCATAACTCAGTGTTATTTTAATTCATTTAAAAATAAGTGCTAGGCGACATGCTGCAGTGTGAAATATGAAGGTGAAAAAGACATAGTTTCTATATTTTAGAGTTTGGAGGGCAAGAAAATTAAAAAACAAAAAGAGGAAATAAACTGTGAAAGGACCTTAGAATAAAAAATCTGAAGGATTTCCAATAATCAAGCTCAAACACTCAAAATGTTTTTTAGATCAGGAACATATATTTTATAGTTATTTTGTCCCATTAACTACAACATAGGGTAATCAATATTTGATTATTGATCCTTTGATTGTTTTCCTAATAGCAACACCTTTTTGAAATGATGGGAAGATCTCAATAAGATACTTCAAAATGAAAACATACCAATAATTTTTATCATTTCTGTAAATTTGGTTCAGGTAATTAGGGAATTTGCTCATAGGTCATGAAGATAAATAAGACTAAAACATAATTAGAAAATTTTGAGGTACCTCAATTTAAAAGATAAAAGCAATACTGTAAATAGTAAGAGTGGACTTGCTTATGAGGCTGAGAGGAGCCTATTGAGAGCAGGAGACCTTCCCTGCTTTGATTGGCTGATTCATTTTCTCAGTGAGTAATCCTTACCTTTGCCTTTACTTTAACCAAATAAGAGGTCCCTCTTGCCTGCCTCCCTTAAAGAAGAAAGCAGTGCCTACCAATAAAGCTGAAATGGACTTGACACTCTGCACCAAAACTGTCATAACTTGTGAGAAGAGTCACAAAGAGACTGAGAGCCAGGAATTTTTCACATTTGATAGATTGACTGCATTTTACTACTTATAAGTCACTTTTCAAGCTTTCTTATAACTATATTTTCTGCATACTACACGTGTGATAGTTTGCATCTTAAGTTTTGATTCCTGATGCCATGTTCAGTCCCCAGGAAGAGGGCCAACACTGTCATGCTAGCAACAATTTATTCCTTTTGGATATTCCCCTGCTGTGTTTCTCATTGAAACTACACCTTTTTTCCTGCCATATTTCTGTTTTATGTGTTATTCATTGCACATACTCAATTGCATGTACTCTGATCAGTTAGCAAATGGTTCAGATTCAGATCAACTTCAAAAAAATATTGAGTTTTCTGTGCACCATTCAAAAAGTCTGCATATATGTCACTTTAATGCCTGCATAATAGTCCATCCTTATGAATGTACCACTATTAAATACCTCATTTCTTTAGTGTTCAGCATTTAAGTTATGCCCATACCTTTGCTATAATAGATAATGCTGCAATGAACATCATTTTCCATAAATCTTCATCTGCATTTCATGCTACTCTTAAGATAGAATCCCAGAAGGGAGATTTAAAGATCAGGAATACTTTCAAAGTTATTGAGATATACTGCCAAGTACTTTCATCGGAAGTTGTAAAAGTTTTCATCTGGAAATTGCTTATGATAAAATGTTACTTAAAATGCTCAGGATAAAATTTAACATACAGGAACCTGTGGGTTACAAAATGGGGGGTGGGGGTGGTCTGGCTGGGGTAGGACTATTACTTCCATTGTTTAGAATTGCTTGAGTACGGTAGTAATAAAAAGCAGACCCACTTTTAGTTAGTTTTATTATTGTTATTAAATTCTCTATAGACAATGCACCCCCTCATGCCTACGCCCTAGGTGGGCCACTGCTCATAATTATGTAAATTTATGTACATAAAGAAAGAGGAATATATCAAATTGTGACATGGGCAATGTTCAGGTTTTTTATTCAACAATATTTATTGTGCACTTTTTGGCACACTACATAACGAGCCAGAGATAGAATGTTAAATAAGACAGAGTTCACACTCTCAAGAGGTAAAGTGGGGGCTGGTATTTTGAGTGACTTTTTGGTCTCTTCTACATACTCGCAGAGCCCAAATTTGTAAAAGTGAACAAACTACTTTAATTACCAAGATATTGATAACATATTCATTATAGAAGTTGAAACCGATGAAATGAAATCTATCGCTACTCATGCTTTACCCTTGCAAACTTGATCCCCTACTCCATCAACAATCCCTTGTTTTCATACAAGAGGTTATTTGAAGCATTCAAAGAGAGACAATATTAAAAACACAAATGGGAGAATGTAGACTGACAAATCCTGGAAAGTTTCTATGCTCCCCCAAGCCCACTGATCTGCCCCAAAACACACTCCAAACATCTTATGGAATGACTCAGATACAACTAACCACAGATACTTTACAAACATAATAGAACCACAATAGCAAGAGGCTTTTGAGGATGTTAAAATTCATGTCTGGGTCATGGCTAGATCACCAGATATATTACTTGAAACTGTTGAAGTGTTTGAAGAACATGGGCTCTCAGAGGAACCTGGGGAAGAGATGGGAAGAGAATTCTCTGGGAAACTTAGGCAGAGCAAAGGAATTAGCAGATATGTGACCATTCTGGTGGCTATTAAGATCTAGGCTGAACCTTCATGAACACAGGGCATTTCCCTCATGGCACAAACACTTTGCTGGTGCATGCAGCTAAGTTATAAGCATAAAGTGATCGAGCATGTATAATTGAATGATATAGTTGAGGCTTAGAGGGATTAGGGGAAGGTTAATAAAGTCTAATAAAGCAAGCAAACCAAGTAAATAAATACATATTTTCAAATTTGTCACAAAAGCACAGGGTGGTCTGAGAGAGGAAGATAAGGAACTCCTGTGTAAGATGGGGTACTCACAGAAAGCTTTTCTGGAAAAGAGACATTCCACCTGAGTGCCAGAGAATAAGGAGCTAGTCATTACAGAGTGAAGGGAAGAGATTTCGGGTCAAGGAAGTGGCAAGCAAGAAGCTCTAAAGCAGAACTGGTAGCATACGAAGCTCTCAGAGACCAGTTGCTATAATGAGGTGAACGAGTGGGAGAACGGTGTGAGATGAAGTTGGAAAGGTGGGCAGGCACTCAGTTACCCAGTAGAGAGCTATCTGGAGACCAGTCGATGCAGTGATGTGAATGAGGCTTAGAGAGATTTGGGGAAGGTTAGATAGGAAGGGATTTAATAGAAGTAGGACTGCTGTAGGGCTCCCTGGTTAGCTCACTTGGTTAGAACACAGTTCTATAACACCAAGGTCAATAGTTTGGATCCCCATACCAGCCAGCCACCAAAAAAAACAAAAACAAAACAAAAAAAAAAACAAGAAATAGGACTGCTGTAAATTCAGCCACGTATGTGAAGCCACGATTGTCCCTTGGAGGGAAAGGACCCAGAGAGGTGCCTTCACATGGAAGCCATAAACATCATTATTGTGTGCATCCTCCTATGTTCCAGGTAGCAGGAACTGGGGGGTGGGAACCCATTGTTCCTCCTGTCCATCATGTCCAATGGCTAAGCAAAATGGCAGAGCATGGTCACCAAGTAAATCAGGGTGATAACTTTTCATTCAGGTCCTACTTGGTCACGTAGCCACTAGTGCTAACAAACAACACCCTTTATAAAGGAGAAAAGTAAAATTACATTCAGTGTCTCTAATCTCTGATTGCATCTGTAATGCACAGTATGTTTAAATCTGCTAGAACCAGAGAATGATGGTTCATTTCTTTATTCCCTCCGAAGCCAACTACCTCTCAACTCAAGATTGTTTTTGATACAAGTAACGCAGGTCATAGAAGAAACAATTCATTTTCCATCAGATAGACTAAGTCTAGGGATAAGAAAATAATAAATAACTGAAATTCAAGTTCATCTCAAGCAAAAAGAAACTATGATGATATGATACAATATTAATAACCATATGGAAAAACCACTTTCATTGATACACTAATCCTGCTACAAATAAGACTAGTATAGAAATAATCGAATGTTACCACTTCAATATTAATTGGTCTTTCAAAGCTCAAATGGAAATGGCTATTAAGAGTAAGTTTAAGAAGACTGCAGGCACTGATTTTTTTTAATAGTGCCATGAAAAGGGGAAAAAATAAGTGTTAAGAGGCTTAAGGACATTATTAAACTCATTTGTTGTTCTTTTTTTAATGCAGAGTAAATTATGGAAACCTTACAAAATCAACATAGGAAAAGATAATAGGCCATAAGAAAATATGCAATTTATTTTTAAATGGTAGAAGAACTATTCAATCATAAATGGCAGACCCATTAGGAAGTTATATAGATGCTTCCCCTTTGAGTAATATAAATTCTGTATCACCCTAAAATCTATGCCCCAACAGTTTTATTCATTATCATAAATTTCAGAAGTCTCATTCTTTCACAATACATTTCAAACAAAGACATTTTATTTTCATTTGAACTATTAAACAATTTTATAGTTTCATCTCTTCAAAATATATTCTGCAGTTTGTTAAAAATAAATGTGATTTGCCTTGTGGTTAACAAAACAGAGAATGACTTAACTCCAGACATTGCTTTGCTGGCATTTCTATCTTGTGTTTAAAGGAATTACAGTTTGTGGGACTGGACATGGAAAAGGCCATGAATAGCCCACAATGTCAGACATCTTGTATACTCGTTGAAATAATTCTGTCATAAGGACAATGCATTAAAAATAAACAGAAAAAAATAATCTTCAATCCTTTCCCTAACTTCACCTCTTGCCAAGAGAACAGAATCATGCTCTAACAATCAAATGGGTTCTAGAGTCAGACATACCTGGATTCAAATTCTTATTCCTCCATTTACCAAAACTATGCACTTGAAAAAATTATTAAACCACTTCTGGGCTTCAGCTTTTTACTCTGGAAAATAGACACCTGTAAGAACTATTTACAATGTATGTAATAGGTTACACACATTGGTTACATACAGTGGTTAGCATTTATTAAATGCCCCATAAATATTAACTTTGCTTTCCTTAGAAATCAGCTGGCATACATTTTCAAAATCTGGCTCACTGAACCCATGTCTCCCTAAATATCTTTCCGAATTTTAGCAATCTACTACAAAAGTTAAGGGTCAAAATGGTGGAATCAGTCTGAATTATCCTGGACAGAGGACATACACTTTCTATGCCAGTTTCTTCATCAAGAAAATGGGAAGAGTAACAGCCTATTCAGTTGGATTAGAGCAGGATTTCTTAGCCTCAGCACTTAGATATTTTGGACCAGATTATTCTTTGCTGTGGGGGCTGTTCTAAGAATTCTAGGATGATTAGCAGTATGATGCCATGAGGAGCTCTACCGCATCTTATAACAACAAAAAAATGCCTCCAGAAATTGCCAATGTCCTCTGGGAAACAAACTCACCCCCCATTGAGAGTCACTGGGTTAGAATAAATACAGTTAAGTAACTGACAAGTCACTGGGTTAGAATAAATACAGTTAGGTAACTGACAAGTTTACTTAATATAGTATCTAGAACACAATAATGCTCAGATGTTAGTTATTAATTTTTATTTAGGACTTCTCTGATCATTATTTTATTTCTTTAACCTTAAGCATACACATTGATCACAATGAAGAAACTGTTCAAAGAGAAGACAGATTACACAGTAGCCCCCAAAGCTGCAAAAAATGAAATGATTATATGGGATTCCTTTCATGCAAATACTCATTTGGACGTTGGGTGTAAGGTGACCCTGGCACCCCCTGTCTGAACCCCTTCAAGGGACCATCCTGTCTTCCCTGATTGTATTAAAGCAAGGTTACATCACTCTACCCAGGAAGCAGAAACCCAGGAACGGGGGTAACTCTCAACCCTGCATTAAGTTGATGCCAGTCTTAGGCTCTATGCGAGGCTGAGGCAGGCTTGCACCTGATTGTCACTCCTTCAGGCTCTTTCTTTCAAAAATCCTTCTGCCACATCTACCATGTCAGCAGCAGTTTGCACATCTATAAATACTTCAAAGGTGCAGCTGTCACAATAAATGATTTCACCATTTGGGATGGTGATAGTAGATTCTTGAAAGACTTCCCAGAAAATGAGAAATGTATTGGAACAATAGAACTTACTTTTACATATGGCTACATCAGACTCACTATTTGGTATTAGGATTGGGCTTGATAGTGAGCCATCAGAAATGCCCCAGTAGGTCCCACTGACCTGCCACATAGTGGACTCCTGTGCACAGACCACAGGACTGTTAATTTCAGCAGCACCTCAACCTGCAGTCAGATCCAGCCCCTCACCTCACCTGTTTCATAAATAAAGTGTTATTGAAACACAGCTACGTTGATTTGTTTCTGTGTCATCTACCGTTGTTTCAAGGTACAGTGACAGAGCTGAGTAGTTGTAACAGGACTGCATGGCCCACAAATCCTAAAATATTTAGTATCTAGCTGTGGTAATTTGATGACTCTCAAAGGACATAGCCATGCCCTAACCTGTGAATGCTACCTTACCTAAAAAAAGGGTCTTCACAGATGTAATTAAGTTAAGGATCTTGAGATACAGTTATCCTGGTTTATCTGGGTGGTTCTTCAATGCCATCACAAGCGCCCTTATATGAGAGAGGCAGAGAAAGTTTAGACACACAGAGGAGAAGGTGATGCGAAGACAGAGGCAGGGATTGGAATGATGCGGCTGCAAGCCAGGGAATGTCAAGGCATGCCGGCAGCCTCCAGAATCTGGACGAGGCCAGGACGGATTCTCCCCCAGAGCCTCAGCGGGAGAAGGGCCCTGCCAACAACTTGATTTTGGACTTCCGGCTTCCAGAACTGTGAGAGAACAAATTTCTGTTTGTTTGAAGTCACCAAGTTTGGAGTAATTTAATACAGCAGTCCCAAGAAAGGCCTTTTACAGAAAAAGTTTGCTGACTCTTGGCATAGACTTTGATGTAACTAGAGCCTTCTGGAATTGGGCAATGTGACGGCACTGGAGCCCCAAGCTAAAATCCTGAAGGTCAGGGTGGTTGCCCTCAAACAATCAAAACTTGTACCAGCCAATGTTCCTGGTATTTTTCAAATGTTTTTGGAAAGTTAAAAAACTGCATTGCCTAAGTATTGTGACAACGCTTATGTATTGTATTATTTTATTTTATATATATGTGTGTGTGTGTGTGTGTGTGTGTATATATGTACTAGAGACACAAAATAATATATATTAGACACAAAAACAATAAATAATAAGGAATGTGTATATTTTGTATAGACATATATATGTGTATATACATGTATTTACCTCCCAACTTACAGACGACAATCCTTACACAGACTGTTAAAGCTATCTGCATACCCTTCCCTGATATCAGTTTACCTCTGTTTACATTTATCAATAATGTATGTATCCAAAACAACAAAATAGCATTTCTTGGAGTATGTTACATTTAATGGAAAAGGTATACTTTTATGTTTTCTTCTAAAACTTGCTTTTCTCACTCCACATGCCATTTCTAAGATTTATCCACTTAGATACATGCTTGCAATGTTTGAATATATCACAATTTCTTTACCTATTCTTCTATTGGTAGACACTTTAAGTATTTCTCAATTTTCATTATGATAAACTATACCATTATGAACTTTCTTATGCATGTCTCTTGACACAATTGTGAAAGGAACTCCATGATTTTTACTTAGGAATGTACTTTATGGACATGTGTGTCTTCAGCTTTACTTTACGATGCCAAATTTCCTTTAAAAGGGATTTAATAATTTACATTGAAATCAGTAGTGTTTATGTCTTCCTATTTCCCCAATTCTCACCAACTCTTGAGAGAAACAGGCTAATTCCATGTATGTGTGACATAATATTTGCTAATTCCATGTGTATAAGTGTGCATTTTTTCTTCAGTGTAAAGCTGTCCTTAGTAGACAATAATAATGTTTTTAAATGTTAACTCCCCAGCCTCATATTCACAGTGGAAATAAGAAAGTAAGTTTGTCATAATAAAAACAAAGACAAAAATGATTTGAAAAAAGAAAGAAAAAAGTAATTGTGTGTGATTTTAGGTCAATCATTTCAACTCTTATGCAAAAGTTGTCTTGCCCATTACACAGAAAGTTAAATTACACTCTCTGTGGCCCCTTTGTGCTTCCAAAGTCTCTGCCAGTATTAAGAAATAAATAGAATCCCAAGCAAGGCTGGCAATTCTATTACTTTAATGCCTCTTTTCTTCAGAATATATGAACACCTGCACAAAACAGTCATGTGTCCCTTGGGTGATTTTCCACTGAATGTGCCTATAACATCTCTATAAAGTAGGGACTATTCCACTTCTCCCATCATTCACTCAGCTCCAGACACCCTGGTCTTCTTTCTTTCCCACCTGTCTGGGCCTAGCTAATGCTTACCTCCTTCAGGTCTTGGCTCAAGTGTCAGCTCTTGAAGGAGTCCTGTCCCAAACTCCCCATCGAGGTCAAATTCCCCTGTGATGGCTTCCTACGCAACACACCTATGCTTTTAGTAAAGAAAAGCCCATCATGATGCAATAAACAAGGTTCATCATGCAGTCATATAAAATGTAGGTTCACATTAGTATAAAGTTAATGAAAAAAAAAATACTTTTCAGTGTCTCTCTGCTGTCACAAAGGCAGAAAAACAAACACAGTTAAAGGCACATGGTCCACAATGGACTGAACTGAGAGTCGCAAACAGTCAAGAAATGGCCACTTCCTAATGAGCTTCCCTCAAGAAATTAAGAACTGAGAATTGAGACCAGAGAATAAAGATCGGGCTAAGCATCAAAGTAAATTGTGTTACAACTGGTCCCATGTTATCACTGAGGTTTGTATCGTGGGTGTGTTTTCTTGAGTTTTATTCCACAGAGGCTCTATTTTACGTGTTATTAGATTGATGTCCATCCATCCCCCCCACCTGGACCTTCAACTTCATGCGGGCAGGATTCTGTGTAATGCAGAGTAAATGTTCCATAATTGCTGGTTGAAAGGATATGAAAAGAAAAAAAGAAGCATATAATCATTTAATGACTGGGGGAAAAAAAGAGAATAAGACACTGACACATGAAATGATATCTCATTCAATTTAGCATATGCTCCAGAGTCCTCCCTAAACCCAGCAGGGGACTGACTGGTCCCTGATCCGCAACCCCTCTCCAATCTCATGTTAATTTGCCCCTCACTTGCCATCCTCCA
Organism: Cynocephalus volans; assembly: GCF_027409185.1. NCBI lineage: Eukaryota > Metazoa > Chordata > Mammalia > Dermoptera > Cynocephalidae > Cynocephalus > Cynocephalus volans. Next base: position 19,008,343 of record NC_084468.1, read on the forward strand.
GCCAAATAAATTCTCTAAGTTCCTCATTCTCCCCAAATTTCTCCCACTGCCCAGAATTTTCTTCCCCTCCTTCTGTACTTAACTTGTATCTCCTCACCTTTCCCACCTTTCCCACCTTCTCAGAGAATCCCTTTCTGAGCAACCTAGCTAATGTCACATCTACTCCAGCCTCAAACCCAGTTACTTTCCGCTGCTCATTCATTTCACAGCTCTCATTCTAGACTGAAAACCTGCTGTTTCTTAATTTCCTTTCTGTTTACTCATGTATTGACTCTTCTCTCTATGCAAACTACATGAAGCCTTAATTTTTTGTATTCTCAACTCTTATCACAGTGTCTGGCCCACAAGAGCTACTCAATAAATATTTGGTTAATAAACAAATGAAGGTGTCTCCACTGTGAACGCATAGTTACTTGGGCAGGGAGAGAGCACAGGACCTATAGGAAAACTTAGAGGTACTACAGCGTTCCCCTCCAATAGCATGCTCAGAAGCTGACCCACCCTACCCAGAAGAAGGAATTGAAGGATAACATGGGTGTCTAATCTTCTCTTCCAGCAGCAGAGCAGACAGCTCTAGTCACCAGGATCAATGCAAATGTGTTGTCTATAAGGCCAAAATTGCATCCATTTATTATCAAACTAAAACTCCAAAAAAATAATTTTTCAAGAACACAATACACAAGCAATGCACATGAAAGTGTTTTATTTCAAGTGGCTTTAAATGATCTCTCATGGAATTATGGGTCTCTTCAAGATTATCCAAAAATAAAGCCAAAGCAGACTGGATGCTTCTAGTTTCCTGGTTTCATCATAGAATTAAATATAAGGTCTCATTCAGGAGGAGTTTGTGAAGCCCCAGAGATTCCTCCAGAATGCATACCAAAATTACATATTTTAGTTCTAAAAACAACTGTGATTAAGCATAACATCTACAGATGCCTGCTCTTCAGTAAAGCTGCAATTTGGGAAAAAATCAAAGCCATAAGGAACTAAATTATGTGAAGGAGGCTTTTCATTACTCTCTAATCTAGCTCACTCTGAAATAAGAAGCATGTGAAATTTGATTATTTGGCCAGTTACAGCTTCTGTATTTAATTTACTTTTCCTCAGAAGATTAAAAAAGTCATATGAACTACCATTACATGTAGATTTAAACTTGAATTTGTTTTCTTTTAAGCTTTTGTTAAGTGATTAGTATTTTTAAAGAGCAGAGACCCTTCATTTACCATGATTTACCCTAGCTCAGTCCATAAGATGCCTTCATTAAAGACTAGCTGAAATCTGTTTTCCTTTTTCTTAAAATAGCTATTCCAAGTAAAAGTGAAAAGCAACCTTATTATTTATTGACTGTTTTTGTTTGTTTGTTTGTTTTATTTTTGGTGAATACAATGAGTTGATAGACTCAACTAAGCAAAGAACTAATTTTTTTTTAAGAAAAGAATGAATTTTGGCAATTTTAGTATCTTCAAACTGAAAAGTCATCCTGTAAAAAAGGAGCTCAAAATTTAGTCTCTGCTAAGATGTTGTCCCTTTTTAAATTAAGATTTAAATTAAAGAAGGCTTATAAAAAGTCCGCTAGCCCCTAACATCTACTTCAAACACTCCTGTTCTTGCCAATTAGACAAGATACAAGTTTTCTGTACATAGGGTGGCAGCTATCTGTGCAATCTAAAAAAGTTTTAATGACTTAAAGAAAAAAAAAGTGGTTATCAGATTCTTTCATTCTAGCTGACTAGCACTTCCTAACATCTATGCCCATGCAATAAAACCACCTGAACTTTAAAGAGAAAAAGAGAATGGTTTTGTTTTACAGCTCCCATCCTAAGATGCACCTAGTTGACTTTTTGAGACAGGCTTTCTGAAAATTTTCATAAATCCTGAAAGCCAGTAAGAGTATGTGCACACACACACATGCATGCACACGCACATGCACACACACATATATGCACATCTTGAATGGGGGATTTGTGACACAATTGTACCTGCCAGACCCCTGCCTATCATCATCAGCAATAAGTGGGCTCCCTTTAAATTCAGCCATTACTGTTTTTATGGTTCCCAGCTCAGTCAATGTCTAGCAGTCCTCCTCAGTACAGAACAGGATTCTTCATCATTATTCCCTGTTTGGTCCAGATGCCATATCTTTTTTTAGTTTTTGCTCTTCTACATAAAGATTTTCTTTACTTCTGCAGATGCACACTTTCCTCTCAAAAATTCTACAACCTCTGCAAGACCCCAACTCACCAATGTTCTTGAACTAAGAAATTGCCTAAATAATAAGGTAGTGACATTTATCTCTTCTCCATCAAGCAATTGATTTGTGCTATAACCACAATTGCAACATTACTTATTAAGAACATTGCTGGCATTTAAATAGGCTCATGTTTTTTTTTAATATATAATATACTAAGTCCCTACTATGTGCTTGATATTTTTATGGGCATTGGGGACACAGAGATGATTTTGATATTGTCCCTGCAGCTAAGGAGTTTATTATTTACTCAGGACAATGGAGAATTAAATTTATGTTTATGGTAGTGTGAGAGACATTCCATTTATCCATTTACTCTGGAAATATTTGAGCATCTCCTCTTTACTTGTCACTGTACTAAGTGGCAGGGATACAATGGTGAAGAAACCAGATCTAGCTTTTGTCCACATGTTTATGGAGGTTATAATCTAGTGCAGGAAACAGACAATAAGCACCCAAGTAAGCACAATTTTAAAAGTCAATTAGGTGTCAGAGCTGTAAAAGAAAGAACGCAGATAAAAGAATACAATATACTGGGAGGGGTAGGGCTCTACATAGAGGTGGGCTCATTGAAGACCTCTCTGAGAAAGAGAAAGTGGGGTCAAAGCTGCTGCTGGAAGCATAGAAGGAGCTGGCCAAAACAAGACCAGCCACATGCAGGTCAAGGGAGCTGCATGTGCAAAGGTCCTGAGGCTGAAAGGAGCCTGGTACAGCCAAGGATGAGAAAAGCCAGCACGATTAAAGCTTAGCAGAGAATGCAAAGAGTGAAGTAGAATGCAAGGTGAAGTAGAGAGGTGGAATTGATATAGGAGGTGCTCAGTTTCCCTGGATTCAGGTAGGGGCATGCCTCTGGGTTTCCAGCCACTCTCAGGGATTTCAGGCCCCCTCCTCTAGGCTCTCCCCCAGAGGAAAGTTACCGTTGCAATTTAGACCTATTTCTGCCACTGAAAAGGGGAAATTGAGACCACAGAGGGCTGGCTTATGCAAATCTAGTGGCTGGGCATGCTCAATAGAGAACACAAAATATTCTGAATATGCCTGGTGCATGCGATGGGGTCTAACCAATGAACATGCTCCAGGAAGGGACTGATCAAGCATGTGCAAAACTAAATGTTACATAACTGGGAACTATAACCTTAACTGAATATTTATTAGATGGAGAAACTATAAACAAATCCCAGCAGAAGGTGGGTGGTTGCTCACTCTCCTGGAGCCAGCCTGCACTCTGCCTGTGGAGTGCATATTTCTTTCTTTTAGTATCAAACTTACTTTTAGCAAGCAGCTGCTCACTCTCTTGAGCCAGCCTGCATTCTGTACTGAGCTTTAAGTATGTGTTTCTTGCTTTTTTGTTAAACTTGGTGTGGGCTCTGCTCAGTCTCTGGAGCTATACTACACTCTCTCCGTGGAACCTGTATTTCTTATCTATTATATTAAACTTATTCTCACTTTCTACTGTGACTCTGCCCTTGAATTCTTTCCTGTGGCGGCATCAATAACCTGGTAAGAGGACTGGGTGGGTTGAGGCCGACTATAGGGACCCCAGAGCCTACCTCCAATATCAGACAGACAGATCATTTATATTATTGCTTTGTATATCATATACATTACATTATATTATGCAGTATGTTATATATCATTATATGAAATAAATATATTGTGGCATGATATATGTTCCCTTCATTATGATAAGAAACCACTGACTTCTTTTAAGCTGTAGACTTCGTTATATATATATATATATATATATATATATATATATATATATATATATATTTCTTAATTCCCCTCTGAACATCATGCAGAGAATAGATTGGAGAAAACAGGAGCTGAGGCTATGGCAGTAGTCCAGGAGACAACAGTGACTTAGACTATTCACTCATTTAGCAAAAAAGGTACGGAGCAATGCTGTGGTTTGAATGTATCCCCTGCAAATTCAGGTGTTGAAACTTAATGGCCAATGTAATAGTACTGGATAGTATTAGAGGCAGGCATTTAAGAGGTGATTGTAAAAGAGGCTTTCCTCTTTTATATAGGCTTCCCTCAAGAGTTTGGTTCTCTTGCTTTATCCCATGTGAGGACTCAGTGTTCCTCCACTCCAGAGGATAAAGCAACAGGTGGCATTTTAAAAGTAGAGAGAGCAGACCCTCACCAGTGGATGCTTTGAACTTGGACTTCCCAACCTCCAGAACTATGAGGAATAAATTTCTGTGCTTATGTAGTCTTAGGTATTTTGTTATAGCAGCACAAATGGACTGAAACAAGCTATTTATTGTGCCAAGCACCATTTCCAGGGGTTCAGCACTGAATAAAGCAAAGCCCTTGCTGTCAAAGAGCCATCATTCTAGTGAGAAAAACAAAATGCCATAGAAGTAACTAGATAAACATTACATGTTATGTGTAATATAGGGGCTACAAAGAAAAATAAGGCAGGGTAAGGAAGTACAGTGGTTAGGAGTGTTGATGGGGTCATGCTCAGAGTGTAACAGAGGCTCAGAGAGATGTCTAAATCAGCCTGGGTTGAAGCATGAGTAGCATTAGCCAAATAACATAAGGACAGGAAGATGGGTGGTGGGAGGTTGGAACGTGGATGTAGGAGAATGTGTAAAGAACTGGATCCTGAGGGCCTGAGTGAAGTGTTCAGCATGGAGAGCCAAGAAAGACAAGACTGGAGGCCAGGGCTTGGAACAGAGGACTATGCAAAGCTAAGAATTTGGGACTTTATCCAAAAGCTATGGAAAGGGCTAGAACTATGATGCACTCAGTGCTGTGCAAGGTGGTTAGGAGGGAGGCCAGCCTGGAGATAGGAGGTCCACTAGCAAACGCTGGGCATAATCCAAGAATAAGATGATACTGCTTGTGAAAATGGTGGAAAAAAGGGTGGACCTGGAAGACATCAAGGATGCAGAATGGACAGAACTTGGTCACTGCTTGGATGTGTGCATAAGGATGGGTGGTGAAAGGGAGACTAGTCCAGTCTGCCACACGTGAGGCGCACAATCCTTTACAATCTGCCCTTTCTATACTCTCTGACCTCACCTGTTCCAATGTTCCCACACACAGTGGCATCACCAACTTGCTATCAGCCCTTAAATATGCCAAGCTCCTTCCCAGCTCATGGTTTCTGCACCAGGAGCTTCCTCTGCCTGGAATGCTCTCCCCCTATGTCTCTGCAGGGCTGTCCCTTGTCCTCAGTCAGGCCTCTCTTCTTAAGTCGTCTCCCTAGAGGCTCCCCATCCTCAGCCAATCTTGATTCCACATATTCATCCACTCCTCTCTCTCAAATCACCTTACTTTTAAATTACATATGTGTTAATTTGTTTATTCACACTCCTGTTTACATGTTTATTTATTTATATGGGTAGGGTGTTAACTGAGCTCACAACAGCAGTGGCCTCATCTGCAAGGTTCACCCCTCTGTCTCCAGCTCCTTAAGAATGCTCAATAAATGTTTTTTGAATGAATGGATGAATGAGTAGAGAAAACGGGTAACAAATTAGGTACAGAGCTTGAAGCTTAGTAGTAAAGCTGCCAAAAAATAAAAGGTTCTTGTTTTGGAAGATACACAAATAGAAAAAATGATTGAAAGGTATACATTTGAAAACAATCAGCAGGAGAAAAATAAGCACACTTGAATCATGACTTCTATTAAACTGTTTACGTTAGACCAGTGATCAGCAAACTTTCTCTGTAAAGGGCCAGAGACCTTTGCAGCTACTCAGCCCTGCCCTTGTAAGACGAAAGCAGCTGTAGAGGGACAATACACAAACAAATGGGTGTGGCTGTGTCCCAGGAAAATTTTATTTACAAAAACAGGCCAAAATTGGCCAGGGAGGCATAGTTTGTTCACTTCTGCTTTAGACTAATACAATAAAACTATGAAGAAATAACCCACAATTCAAACATATAAGGAAGAGGAACTAACCTTTATAGAGAATCTACTATGTGCTAGACTTAGCACAAGATGCTTTGCATATATTTTGCATACATATTTCATCCCATCTTTTAACAACTCCAGTAAATAAGCATCATCACACCGTTTTAACAGAAATTAGGAATGCAAAGAGGAGAAATAACACCCAGGTCATGTAGTTAAGGAGCCAGAGTTTAAATCCAGGAGGTCCTTCTGCCTACAACAAGGCTTCTTGATAATTTATCTTTTTATCAATTCTCCCCTTAAAGCTACAAACTACCTTCCCATCCCTTTTTGGCAAAGGGTATAAATATTTGTCTACATGACATAAATACATTCATTTCAATTCCATAAACGCTTACCAAGTACATACTATGTGTCAGGCATTGTGATAGGCGCAGGAAATTCAAACTTTATAGACCATCTCTTTCTATGATTTGTCTAAATTGTAGCTTGTTAATACCAGATACTGAATTTCAAAGCCTATCATTTGGCATTCATTTATTATGTTCTGTTTTATTTTGCTAGACTTACTAATGCTGCTTTTCACTATATTAATGATGTCTCTTCTGTGGTCCTGTCTGCCCTTTGTAAACAACCACAGGTGTGGATTTTGTTTTGTCTGTGTGCAAAGTCTGCTGTTGTCTGTCTCCCTGCTGAGAAGGTTCCCCATTAGACTGCTGTCCACAGAGCCGGCTGCAGTTATATACTGCTAATCCCCAGCCACACTCCTTCCCATTACCAGTTGTTTCAGATGGTATGATTCACTGTGTCCTTGAAGCATCGCTTCCATATGTTTGGGTCAAAACACCCTCCTATCCTCACAGGGCCAACATAATAACCAGAGTGCTATTTCTGTAAGTATTTTTTAGACAGATTTAAGAGTAAAGATGTGAATATATACCACTTGAGTCTAATTTTGAAATAATCCACTTCTCTCCAATATTGTCTTGTGAGACTTCCAGTTAAACCAATAAAAATCTCCTGTATTTCTTATCTAGTTATTAAAACTAGATCTCAGAAAAAATGCTACGATCATGCTTCCCCCCCCCCCCGTGACCTTCTATGCAACAACACCAATATTGGAGAAAAAAAATGAGGAAAAGGAAAAGGTCCTGATGTCATAAACAACCTCAGACTGCCTTTCCCATTAACCACTTTGTTTACATACTCAGCAGCCCATACTTATCCAATTTAAGGTATAGATTCATTTAGCAGAGATTCTCCATGATTACATGCCTCCCTAAACTCATTAGTTTTAACAGAAGCAATCACTATTTCACATCATCAGTGTACTGTCCACCAATATCCTATTCTATCTATTAAAAAAAGTCATATAAAAAATATTTTGTCTGTTATTTTCAAAGAACCACTACCTTTCAGCACTTAGCATCGATTGCAGTGCTGGAAATCAAAGTGAATGCTCTTCAGGGGTCAAATACAACCCAAATGACATATGTGTTACCCAGCTTGCCTTGGCCAGAATTCTGTCTCGAGCAGAACTGGGACCAATCAGGAGTCAGGACTTCCCTTCATGTTATCAATAACAAAGCGTCTCCCTCTGTTTCACCTAAATACTGCACACTCTCTTTCTTACATTCCAAATTGTTTTTGCATCATCTCCTCCTCCACCTCTCTCTGCTACCGACTCAAGCCTTTGATAATTGTCAAATACATGGATGCGACAGATGCTTTATGTGGCTTCTTTCCTTCAGGTTTGCTCCCCTGTGCTACATCCTCTACCTGCCTATACAGTGATCGTGGCATTGATGATAATCCTAATTACTGTTTACTGAGCACAGTAATTTCTATGCATTACTCATTTAATTCAAAGACACACACATACACATACACACACACCTCAAACCATCACCACCATTTTTTAAAAGAGGAAACCAAGGCTTAGAGAAGTTAGGAAGTTAACCAAGTCCAAAGAGTTACTCTGGGGTACAGCAAGGATTCAAACCCAGGCTTCTCTAACACATATGTGACCTTGTTGTGTCAGTCCACCCAAAATTCCTATTCCATAGATGCAACACCTGCTTGGTATAGTTTAGGTCAGATTCCAGCTTTCACCAGGGGAAATAAAGCAGCTTGATGGACAGTTTTATTAGCACTATGTTTAATAAGAGAAGGGTAGATCCTCCAATAAAATGAATGAAGGTTGCAACTACAAGGAGAATGAAATGGGTAGTGGGTTGGCAAAACCAAGAGGCCTATGATAGTTTTTTTTTAATAGTCAACTATAAAACCCTCACACAGAAATGACCTCAAATTCTCTTATTAGACAGATACAGCAGGCACTATCCCTTGCAGGTGAGAATATCACTAACTTGATAAAGAATGTGTTTCTTAGAAAAAGGGTGCTATGAGTACAGACCCTAAAATGTAGATTAGCTGAGTAGAGTAGGTTCGTTCAGGACTTTGACATCCTCATCAGGTAACGGAAAAATATTTGGCCAAATTGTTAACTGATTTACCTAGGCTTACAAGCCTTATGTCCACCAAGGCGGCAGTGTTAGGGAAAGTCCATACGTTGGCTACATCTTGCAGCCTTCAAAAATGTCCTACAAGAGAAATGAACCTATATTAAGAATAGCAGAACTGAAAATAAGGAATATATAGCTACGATAAAGAAAGCACTCTGAATGCTGGGAGTCCCATGACTTGCAGTCTTGCTAGATGGGAGAAGTATATTTTTGTATCTCACATTATGTGGGAGATTTAGGGAAACTGGAGCTCAGAAGGAGGTTGGACTGATAAGATTTGGGAGCTAGTCCTTTCCCATGAGCTTTATATTAAGATGCTCCACCAGCAAAGATAAAAATAATAGTGGTGCTTTTCATTTAAAACAAGTTTCAAATTTTCTTAGAGAAAGGCCATTAAGCTAAAAGACAAAGAACTTTTGGCTTTAAGACCATGTCTAGGCAACATCATTGACATGATATTTGGGGCACAGAATTTTCAGGAAAAAAAAAATAGACTGGAAGTCTACCACTAAGTATTTGAGGAAAAGATATCTCCACGGAAACTCCAAAACTAGCCACCCATCCCTATGCCAGTCCTGTGATCCTGCAACTCCATTTACCTGGACCTGTGCTGTTATGTCTGTACAGTCTCAGGAAGGGCATCCTTACCTACACTTGACCTCAGCTGGGACACGGAAAAATACAAAGAATATCTTATAAGACAGGATAGAGACTAAAGGAGATGGTGGACAAAAGAGATCCTTCCAGAAAGCAGATCACGTAGACTGCCCAACGATGCACTAAAGAACTTAGTCCACTATCACAGCAGAGAGTTTTCTTAACAGATCCATCCCATCTAGTAAGATGTGTGCTGTAGACTGCAGACTAAGGTGGTTTCCCTTTCTGTCTTTTTCTAAGGGAAAAGCTAATCTCAGTTAAGAGTTCTATATTCAGAATATTGGGAGCCTATTAACTTTTAACTAAATTGACCAATTATGAAAATCTATATTCAGATGTGATTGAGATGACCATCAATCACCCAGATACCCTGGATTAGAAGACTGAGAAACAACTGGATAAAACTTGAGGTGGTCACTCATAGGGGAGGGTGAGTACATTCCAAGTAGCTCGAACAATGTTAAATGTATATTTGGGGAGAAGTTTTTATGTGGATGTGGGAAAGATGAATGGATGAACCATGGTCTTCAGTATCAGTAGCCTACCCAACAGCCATTTACTTTTTTTCTTGTTAACAGAAATATGATTATGTTCAAGGTGGCAATATGCCCAGCTCCCAGGACAAATTATGATTAGTTTATCTAGATAAATCATGGCACTCCCATAGTTCTTTGCCAAATACTCACTTTCCCAATCATCTTTGCAGCATCAGGTAGCCAAGAGAGACCTAAGGAGGTGGGGGAGGTTTTATACTATGATAAAAGAAAATATTTTCCTTTCTTTTGTACTTGGAAAAATGTGGAAATCATTTTGTGACCTTGAGGCAACATATGCAAGGACTTAAAATAAACTCACATGCTGGGGGTGGTAGAAGAGAAAGATGAAAGAATCTAGACCAGATTTCTTAAGTAAACAAGTAAGTGAACTCTATAATTGATGTCATAATTGGGATTTCTGTTACAGTTAAAAACAGGTCTAATTCATAAACAAATGCATAAACTGTGAGTAGGATATAGGAGAAGAATGCATATTTGAAAAATAGAGGGAAATGATAAATAACAATTCTCACTGGATCCTGACTTCTTCTAAGATTATCTACACCTTCATTTAAACTGTAATTTTCATAAAGTATTATCTTTTCTTTAACTTGATTCTGAAGGTACGTAGTACGTGGAACTATTAACGAATATACCAAAGGCCAAAACCATACCAAAGTAAATAAAACACTTTAAAGGTACTAAATGTAATTGAGCATTTGTTGAAAAGTTGTCAGTGGACTTGCAGATACACTGAGATGCCAATAGAAACTTACAGTTATAAACTTGTCAAAAAATGTCATACTTCTTCTTTTATTTGCTTCAGAGCAGCTTCCTAGAGGCTGTCTAATTCTACCCCATCCTGTAGAGTCTGTCACACTTCAACAGCACCCGAAGAGTTGTCCCTCTAATCAGTAGACTTTTAATTTTAAGGCCAGCTTTAGAAGATATTTTTCTTTAAGTGCTTTAGTTGCTCTTGTTTAGCCTCACTGATTTTTTTTCAATTTTATTTCATTTACTCTGCTTAATATTATACTTATTCATTTTTATTCAACAGGTTATTTGTTACTTCTTAACCAATTCACTCTCACTAGCATTCAATGAGTTACCACTCTCACCTTCTCGGTTTCCATGACACCATGCTCTCCTGATTTTTCTCCTCCATTTCTGACCTTTCAATCCTGGTGCTTTTTACTGGGTCCTTCTTTGCTCTATTTGTAAATGTTAAGGAGTCCCAAGACATAGTGCTTGCCTCCTTCTCTTTCCTATGTGTGATCTTGCCATTAGTAATCTCTTTCTGTCCTAATTTTAAATAAAATATGTATTACAAGAATCAAACATTTGCATCTTCAGCTCTAATCTCTACCCTAAAATCTGTTATCTAATGTATACAACTGCCTACTTGAAATCTCCACTTGGATATCTAACAGATACCTTAACCCTATCACATACAAAACTGAACTCCTGGTTTTTCAGTCCTTTTCCAATCTTCCTCCTTCAGTTTCCCCCATATCAGTAAACAACACTACTGCCCATGCAGGGGCTCAAGCCAAATGCCTGGAAGTCATCCTTGTCTCCTCTCTGTCCTTCATTCTCCACATCCAACTCATCTGCAAGTCTAGTTACTCTGCCTTCACAATAGATCTTGAATCCATATCTACTTCCCTCCGTTAACATTCCAAACCCAACTCAGCCATCAACACCTCCTGCCAGGATACCACCATAGGTATCCATTTCCCATATGTTAGCCAGAGTGGTCTTTTTTAATATGTAAATTATTACCATCACTCCTCTGCATAAAAACCTCAGAATAGTGTCCTATCACATTTAGAGTCAAATTCAAATGCCTTTTTCCAACCTGCAGGGTCTTCCCTGTGCGAACTGGTTCCCACCTACCTCTGTGACACATTTCAATTCTCTCCACCTCACTCTGTACACCCTGGCTTTCTTTCTGACCCTCATACAATCCCAATTTATTCTGTTTTAGGGTCTTTGCATGAGCTCTCTTCTGTCTGGAAAATGTTTCCCCCGGAACATCATGTAGATGACTTTTTCTTATGACTCAGGCCTCTGCCCATAGGTCAACTCTTCAGAGAATCCTTCTCTGGCCAATAAGCCTCAAGTAGCCACTCTACCGCTCTTGGTCCATCATGCTGTTTTCCTTCCTTCTCAGCAAGTACTGCTATCTGATATTTTCTTACCTATTTATTATCTGTCTTCCTCCAAAAGAATCTATACTTATTGAGAGCAGGGACCTTGCCTTTCTCACTTTCTCACTTTCTCACTGCTGTATGTTCAATAAATATTTGGTGAATCGGTGCATAAGTTTATTGGATTCCTAGGCACTAGAGAAACTCCTCTTAAAATTCCATTAGCTCTCTTGCCTCAGAAAAAGGTGCTTTCTTTTATATTCTTCGTGGTTTTAAGATTAATCAGGAAATACATTTTGGGGCCAACTCTCCATTCAATCAAGAAATATTTACTGTGCCAAACATTTTGCTATACAAAGAAAAATGAGACAGGAGATTCATTATCTAGAGGTAGAGAATGGCATGAAAATGAATAAGTATAATATAAATTGAGATCAAACTACGAAGGGACCTACTAACATTGCCTTGTGCCAAAGGGGCCAAGAGTGGAAAGAAACAAAATCAGTGATGATAGCAGAGGGAAGAAGACATTTGCTATATAGCAATGAGTCACGGGTTGATTTCTATAATTAAAAAGAGGAAAAGATTGCATTTGTTTTATTTCTCAACTTTATATAATGACGCCCCCATACATGACAATGACAGAATGAGGGATTTGTGTGTGTGTGTATGTGATAATGTTATTACAACCTGAAAGTCAAGTTTTGCTAAATTCAAGGACACTACCTCCAACTTTTTTGTGTGATTCAATCATGCACAATTCTATATCATCATCATGCAAGGTGACAGATTTTACAGAACTGCAATGAAACAGATGCTCTTCCAACTTCCCTCCCTCTCACACCCGCCACCCTACTCTCTGTCAGCCCCCACTGTACCCACTGCCTATGGGCCCACAGTTCCCCATCACTCTCCTATCTCTGATACAAAGGAAATCTACTAATTCTCTACCAACATACTGGCCTGCTCACTGGCCTTCAAATGTGCCTCACTCAATCTTACTTTCTCAATCTACCTACCCACTTGAAATACCTTTTCTTCTTGTTTTTATTATGCAGATGCTGCCAATTCTTCAAGGTCACCCAGCTCCCATGAAGTCTTCCCTCCAGCCACTTTAGCACACTGTGAGCTCATCCTCCTCTGACCACCTAGAGCATTCACTGCCTCTGCTGGCTATTTGGAGCCTTTTACGAACCTGGAATTGTTGTTCCAACTTTCATGTATCTGAGTCTTACCAACTTCCTAACCAGATTTTAAATTTTATAATACAGATCTGTTTTCCATTTCTTGTCTACCCATACCCATAGACAACAGTGCTATCACCAGAAGAAATAACCAGTTTCCAAATCTCAGCATTTTACCTGCAAGCAAACATTTATTCCCATGGCGTTACAGGAGAGAGTCAGGCATAGCATAAGCCAACGACTGGGTCCTCCACTCTGCAATGCATTTTCTTCCACAGTTAGTCCAACAATTGTAGATGTCAGTATGTCACATATCAAGAAATTAGTAAATGTGAATATTCTGTGAGGTAAATCAGTGTTTCATGTTGAATAAAGAAAATAAATTTCTCTGACTGATATTTACATAGATGCAAATGGTTTTTCTAGACAAGGAGGACAATTTCTATTCATTAATGCATTTCTGTACATTTCAGTCACATGGTTTTTGGGTAAGGCCTCTGGATTAGAAACAACAACAAAGTAGCTTTTTCTTTTATCTGTGGGAAACAGTATGCCATCATCTCTGTCAATTTCAGAAAGGTAGATGTTGACTCCACATATTTAGATTTGGGGTAGATCTGCTGTAATTTCAAATAATTTTCTCAACACTCACAACAGAGCTCTTCAGGATGCTGCGTTAAGGTCCCTTCTCTACTCCTATAACCCTCTCCTCTTTCCTTCTCTATCACTCCTCTATAATCTGGTTCCCTCCTCCCCCAGTTAAATTTTGTAACATGAATCTGATCATGCTGCTCCACTGGTAGCTTCTGTTGCGCTCAAGCTAATGTCCTGAGTCCTTCAGATGTTGTCAATAACCTCTAGGACACATTTTTCTAACCTCCCCTGCATCGTCTCTCACCCCTCTTCTTTCTCTCTCCACTCCAGCCACATTGGATATCTTTCTCCTCCTCAAAGACGTCTTTTTGTTCCCAGCCTCTAGCACTTTGCTCATGAGATTCCAACTGCATAAAATTCCTTTTCCTTCATCTTCTATAGACTGCCTGACTCTCACTTCTCCTTCCAATTAGATGTTTCTTCTTCAGGAAGTTCTCTAGGAAAGTTTCGTTTCCCCTGCATAGTCTCTAATGACAATCATAAACTTTCTTTGCTAATACTCATGAAAATAATTTGTTTTAATACCTACAGACCCTCTACATTTAAAGGTACCATAAGAGAGATTGTGTCTGTCCTGGTGATTGTTGCATCCTAGCAAATTGCATAGTGTTTGGCATAGCTCATGCTCAAGAGATCTGTTGAATTAATAAATGATAATGGGGTCCTGGAGGTAGAAGACCTATGTTAGAGTCCCATTTTTGCTTACCTTGACTTTGGTCAAATCACTTCTTCTGTCTGATTCTCAATTTCCTAATCTTTAAAAAGGACATTATCACCACCTACCTCTAAGATATTAAAAGAATCACATGATATATGGTCAGCCAAAGAGTTTGTAAGATGGAAAAGATTTACACAAATTAGTTATTATTTTTGATTGAATAAAGGTAGTCATAAGGCTCCTTGAGCTATACAGAGCCAATACTTATTGGGCAGTTGCTGCAGCTAAAAGCTTTACATGTATTATCTCACATAATTGTTACTTTTACAACACTCCTAGAGTGTCGGTATTATTATTATTACCTACTTTACAGGTGAGGTGAGTAAGTGATAGAGCTGGAATTCAGATCTCTCCAGTTTCACTCCAAGACTCAAATAGGACCACAACAACCTGCCTCCCATCACCATAGATTTCAACTCTATTTCTTAGAAAAAAAGAGTTTAGTTTTCATAGGAGACAAACTGTACCTCTGCCAAGAGTCCAACTGTAGATGCTAAAAACAAGGTGGTTTGCTATGTGAATAACTGAGAAGAACCCAACACTTTAGAACACCCTCCTAACCACCATAAGAGTATTTGTTAAGCAGCCACTGTGGGTCAGTCACCAAGATAAACACTTTACAGTTGCCAATCCTAAATTTCTCAGTAACCATCATTTTAACAGCAAGGAAAGTGGGACTTGGGAAGAATAAATCAATCTGCATTCCTATAACCTTAGCTCAAAGGCCAGGGTTTAACTCACCTATATTTAACTCCAAAGATGTGCTCTTTAGATGACTAAGCTTAACGACTGTCTCTAAGAGCCTATACTGAGAGGCATTATAAAAACATTTATCTTTAAGAAAAACATAAATCCGTTATAAAAATATATAAGTATGCTGTTTACATTATTATAGAATATGAAATAATCAGATAATCATATGAACATATATAAATACACTGCTACTATAATGAATGACCTCAAACTTAGAGACTAAAAACCACACAAATTTATTACCTTATAGTTTTGTAGGTCAGAAGGCTGACACTGGACTAAGATCATGGTATGGGCAAGACTGGGTTCCTTTCTGAAGGCTCTAAGAAAAACCTGTTGGTCTTTTCCAGCTTCTAAAGTCACCCACATTCCTTGGCCCCTGGTCCCCTTCTTATATCTTGAAAGCCAACAACTTTGCATCTCTGTAAGCATTCTTCTTTAGTGACATCTCCCTCCGACCAGAGCAGGAAAGAATCTGCACCTTTAAGGATCTATATGATTAGATTGGGCTCCCCTAATCATTCAGGATAATCTCTCTATATCAAGGTCGTTAACTTCATCACATCCACAAAGTCCCTTTGGCCATATAAGGTTACCTATTCACAGGTTCCAGGGATAAAGGATGTGGACATCTTTGGGGCCCTTTATTCTGCCTACCATACCAAAGCAACAGATCTGCCAGGGGAACACTCCACCTCACCTTCTAAAACTCAGGAGCAATACTCAGTAACTTTCAAAGATCAGGGACTGAATGGAACTACCTAAACAGAGCAGACGAGGCCTAGGAATTAGGAAGAGAGCCAAAGGGGGAGCTCCTGGAGACCTGTATCCCAAGCCCTGGCCTCAGTAATGGCCATAACCCAGCTTAGAGCTGGGGCATCCCAACAATATTTCAAGATAGAGTATTTACAATGCTGCAGCTAAAGAAGGAGCTACAGGTAATCAATTTATTTATTTATTTTTATGTTTAATACTGAACTCACATTACCTTGCTTTGAATTAATATGGGAGAAATATTAATCTTCTGTACAAACTTGGAAGGTACCAGTGAAGAGTAGAAAGAACAAAGGCTTTGGAGTCAGAAGGACATGGACTTAATCATCTATATCTCTGACACTTGCTGTGTGACCTGGAGCAGGCTGCTTGACCTTTCTGAGCCTCAGTCTCTACATCTGCAGAATGACGATAATTCTTACCAGCAGAATGTAGATGTGAGGATCTAAAGCATTTATACTTGTACACTCTAATATAGGGCCCGACACCTACTAGGGCAAAATAAATTTTGAGCCAGCTCCAAGTAGTCTGCCCACATAGGTTGCAAGTATAATGAATGTAGCAAAAATATGATCTTCATTTTTGGATCCTTTTTCTCTTCACCCACTCAGTATGTGGAAGAGTGCCTAGTCCAGATTAGACATCCAGTATATACTAGTTGAACCATACTGAAGTCTCCTTTTCCCTTTGGATCTGCAGGAAAAATCTCTGGTTTGAATCAGTGATGAATTAAACCATCAGCTTGGACTTGCAAGACCTAGTTCCCTGAAACACCCTCTGAAGCCCTTGGGCACTGCTGGACGACTTCATAAGACTCATACATATACTGTGAAATTTTAACAAATGGTCTTGCACATAAGCCATGCTGGATTATTAACTCACAAAATAGATTAAACTACTTAAAACAGCCCAATTCATCACATCCAGCACAAAAATATCTTTAATAAGAGCCCAGATGACAACTACATAAATGCTTTCCAGAAATCTTAAGACTGATTTAAATCATGAAACACTCTCTAATCAAACAAGCCACCATTTCCCCCTAATGCCAAAGGAACGCATAAATGAGGAAAGAAGAGTTTATGGCAAACAAATCAATATTTTAGAAGCTAGTTTCTAGTTCTGATTATTCATAAACCCAAAAGGAAAAGAGCCTAAAGTGGATGGCTTTTGTAGAAATAGTAACTATTTGGGATAATCTTCCCCCAAATAAGCTAAAGGTTATAAATCTACACCACTCTTCTCAAACCCTTATCTGCTCCCCTCTCCAAAAATGATGCTCCCTTCTATTCAAAGAACATAAAAGCTGTCCAGTATGAAGTCCTCCCAAAATCTAATTCCTTCCCTGCTGTCTCAACGAAGAGCCTCACTCCCCCATACTCCTTCCTAAGACCACCCTGTCTACCCGCCCACTTATTAACTTAGTTAATACATATTTAGGCACCGGGAATACTAACTGAACCATCTCCACCCCCAGAACAAATCAGTCCTTTAGGAGAGACATACATAGCAATAAAATATTGCGCAAATACTGTTCAGCACTTAGGAAGAGTAAACTCCATCCACCCATATAGCTAGGTCTCAAAAACATAATGCTAAGTGAAAAGGTCTTACAATATGCCATTTCTGTAGATTTAAAAACACACACATGAAACATATTACATACTGTTTATGCATACCTACATGTGCAGATGAAAGAATATTAAAGTGAATTGAAAGACCTCGTGCCAAATTTCTGGTACGTAATGGTTATAACTACAGGGAAGAAGAGATTGAAATGGGAATGTTCAAGGTAGCAATACAGATGTCAACTTTATTGCTAATAAAGTTTGCTTTACTTCTTTTCTGTAAAAAAAGGCTGGAAAAATTGCTTTATTTCTTTTCTGTAAAAAAGGCTGGAAGCAAATATTCTCAAAAATTGTTAAGTAGCAAATTTGAAGAGGAAATCCCCAGGTGTTTATTATTCTCTATACTTTTCTGTATTTTTGTAAATAGTTAAAATTTAAATAGTCAGGTGCCCTGTGGCACCATAAATGCTCTAAATGGCATATACAAGGTACAATGGTGACACAAAAGAAAAGTGACTCTCTCTCCTGTGCTTTCAGGCCATTGTTCTTGACTGCCCAACCAGTGCTCTAAGGAGAACAGTGCTCACAAACATGCCCAAATTTCCCATTTCACAGAGTGAATACTCCAGCAGTTACTACCTCAAAAACTACTCCATCTACCCGTTTCCTTCACAGCTAAACTTCCTAGAAGAGATGTCTATACCTGCTCTCCTTCATTCCTCACTCACACCCAAACCCATTGCAATCTGGCTTCTGCCCCACTTAAATTGCTTCAACTTCCTAACTGCCAAATCCTTTCAGCTCTCATTTTACTTAACCATGCAAAGCACTTAAGATAATGACCAAGTACCGGAAAAGTTCCTTTCCCTTGGAGGCCACAGTACTTCTCTCAGCTGTCATTCCTTTTGCTTCCCTGTGTGTTCCATCTGACTCCTCTGCTGGTGCCTTCTCCGTGCACCAATTATTTCAGTCTGCCTCCTCTATCGTCCATTCTAAGCTCTGTTCTCTCCCTAAGTGACCTCCTCTGTTCTCATTGCTTTACCTGCAACTCACTGGCTCTTAAATTGGTATTTCTAGCCCCAGCTGGGTATCCTCTACATTGTCTGCCAGTGTCTCAACCTCAATATCTCCTAAAGCACCATATCCTTGGAGGGATTCTCACTGAAGATCGAAGCTAGACATGTGTACATCCTCTCTACTCCTACTTGTCTCCTTTTTCTCATACTTAATGTCATCTTGATTGTACCTGCTACTGTATCTTTTGAACCTACCACCTCTTCTCTCCCCATCACACTGCTTTAATTCAGGTCTCTCATCCCATACTGTCTGCACTACTTTTCCAACTAGTCTCCCTGACATTTATGGAACCACTTCCATCATTTCCTTCTAAACACAAATAATTGTCATTCTCCTGCTTAGCACCATTTAATAGCTTGCAGATTTCAGTTTAAACTCCTCAACCATAAATGCAAGGGTCTGAAACAATCTACCACCATCTACCCTTCCAGTCTTGCTTTAGATACATCTTTCCATGCTGCCAATATTCAGTCCACATGGACTGATGGCTTGGGTTTTCACACAAATCTGAGCCTTTTCATAGGCTGTTCTTACTACCTCTAAATACTTTTCTCTCTCCTCCACTTGCTAAATCTCAGTATGTTTTCTAAAACCCAGTTGAGATGCAAGGTTTCCTTTACTTCCCTAGGCAGGTAGTTATTTCTGCACCTTTGCTCCTACAGGACTTTGCACGTGCCTCCAGTTTGGGACTTAAGTCATACCAGTCTGGGAGTTCCTTGTTCACATGCCCATCTCTCCCAATGGACTATAAGCAGGAGCTAGATTTTTGTGACAGTTTATTCGTTTGACAAATATTTGACGGTCTGCTATTGGCAGGCCCTATCCTAGGCTCATGGGATATGCAATAAACAAAACAGACCATCTGTACACTCATGAAGTCAAAATTCCAGAGGGTTGAATTGTGATCAGTAAATATGAGTCATGATTTGAAGGTGCTGTTTAAATCATTAGTATGCCATCATGAAGTCAGAGAGTTAACACATATAACTGTGGTGGCTTTTGCATGTCATTGTGACTCACCATTTTTAACTAGGGCTCATCTTTCACTTTTTTGCACCAGGCACACAAATATGCACATACTGTAGGAGCTTTAAGTAATTGAAGCTCGGCCTTTTCAGATAAAAATTATCCCTTCTATGGAGGCCTACTGCCAAGAGAAGACACATAACTGCATGCTATAGTTGGCTAGACAATCCTGACTAAGGTTTCTCACAAATCATCAGGCGTCAGACCCACACCGCATGGATTCAAGAAACAGAAATAACAACAGATGAGCTCTCTTCAGTTGAGTCAGAAAACGTCCATATTTTAGTGCTGGTAACCTATTCTGTATGCCCTTTTAAATTTATTAGGCACAGTACATGTGTGTCTTATGTAATCTTTGAGTATGTGTAGACAGAGATTGAGGCACACACGTCATGCATGAAACAGTGAGAAACTCAGAATGCAGAAAGAGAATACAGAAACAAAATTGAACAATGCAAAGTTTGTACAATGTGGAAAAGTTCTCAGTTGGGATGGGAACAGCTCCAACTAGCCTGAAGAACTGAGAAAGAATGAATAGTTAACAAGAGTACTGCAAAATAGCATTATCACTGTAACCCTTGATATGTGTGTAAGTGAGCACATAATTATACAGATGGAAGGTACCTGTTGATAAAATTGCACATTGCTGTAGTTGTCCCTCACTGCTTTGTTCTAGGCTTTGGAGTCTAGTGTACCAGACTTTTCTTTTTATACTAGTAAAGGATAAAGAGAAATACCTGCAGAAGAGGTTCCTAGTATCGCTTTACCTGTGTCCTCACAGAGATCAAGATTTTTGGGTCAGACCACTGAGCGTGTCTTACTTATAAGGTTAGATACAAGGATGAGGTAGACCAGACTAGAGGCCTCTGACGCCAGATGTGGTATCCACTGGGTGTGTACACCGGGGTACAGGAATAAAACATTCCTATCTCTATCACATCTGCTATTATCTAAGAAGAGATAAGTTCGGTTAAGCTTTACTAATAATTAGCATACATATTTAAGTACATGTATATAATTTATGAAGAAATCTATACAAATGAAGGTGCATGCCCAGAGTTTTTACAGATAGTGGTATATGATCAAAATACTTTGGAGACTGCTGACCCAGACATCATAGGATTAGAAATGAGTTCTAAATAACAGTCCAAAGTCAAATTTCAGAGGCTAGGCAAAGCAGAAAAGGTAAATTTTATAAAAACAACAAAAAACAGAACACAAAGAGAGGATGAGTAAATCATTCCAGATCCCACAAAAGCAGGCAGTACAGAGACATGGTCCACGGCGAGCTTACCACTGGGATAACTGCCTGATGCTTTTTGCTGATGTAGGGAACAAGGCCGGATGATGTGATGTGGCTATTTGGTTATCTCCTTCCCCCACTTGTAGCCTCTGATCACTTCCTGTTGCCCTTAGGAAATCCTTAATATAACTCAGACTCTCAACTATCTCGACCCCTATCTGTCTGCCTTTCCAGCATTATTTTTTGTCACTATCTTTTTTTTTTTTTTTCAGTTTCTTTAGTTCTTCAAGCATGTTCTCTGCTCTTGCTCCCATCTAAGTATAATCCAAATGTCAACTTTATTTCTACTTCCTTTAAGAGTTGTTTCCCGACCCCTAAAACATATTAAGTTTTTTCCTGTATGTTCCTATAGAATCCTATGCTCACTGTTCTGATATTCTCAGTGAACTCCCAATGTATTGTTCAAGGTCCTTCCTCCTCATCAGCCATCTGTGAGGACAGAGAATGTATCTGTATCCCCCAAGCACCCAGCACCACATTTGATTTATACTAAGTGCTAAATAAATGTGTTGTTTGGAGGGAAGTTGAATGAAATGTGTCCTGAGACTCAGAGACAGAGAAGTTTGTCTCTGAACTCCCTAAGTGCTTACTCAATCCATTTGATGATGGCAGAAATATGAGGCATACCTAGTTGTTAAAGAAATGTTTGACTGCTTTTTTATCAGTACATTTAAAGGCTCTTCATTATCCATTGGTTAACAATATTTAAGTGTCCCCATGAGTCTTGGAAGTGTGCACAATTTCTTCACTGTGGGTTGGCAGACACCAAACAATTAATTAAAACTGCATTCATTAAGGAACAGTATTATAAGGATTCATGACTTATTCTGGCAGGATAGAGGATGGCTGGAGTTCATTGCTTGCAGTTATATTACATAATCTACATTGGTTAATCTCAGCCAGATTGCCTGTGCTCATTGTTTGGGGGGTTGGGGACTATGGAGATGCAGATGTATGATCAGGCAGGAGAGAGAGGGGAGGTAGGGCAGCTATGCAGATGGAATGCTCCAGATCCAAATCACAGCACTGCACAGGATGAGATACATTCTTCAGAAGCTTACCTGTGCACTGCACTTCCAATGCCCAGGCTGCCCCAGACCCTGACCTGGCACTAGTTTGCCCACACTGGTCATTTCCATCAGCCCTTCAACTAAAGCTTACAGGGGGTGGGGTGGGGGGAGTGTGGGGCTGCAGGTTACTTTCATAGTCATTCAAACCCCTCAGCATCAATGGTTCTTTCTCCTAACCCACAAAGCTGGGTATCAAGGCTCCCTCTTCCCATGCAAGATCACTTAGATTGGGCACTGGCTTTGGATCTCTATCCTGGATGCGATATAAAAATCCACAGTGAGTTTTCTTTAGGTCATTTGCTCAGTAACTCCACACACCCCCTAACTGGACCATAAGCACTAAGTCTGCTCACACACACACACACACACACACACACACACAGAGAGAGAGAGAGAGAGAGAGAGAGAGAGAAAGGCATCCACATACAACAGAACCAGCCCTTCCTACCTAAAGCCTGGACCCCTTTGTTGGCTTCTCAACTGACTTTCCACCCAAAGACTTCCCGTTCTTCAATCTTTCCTTTATACCAGAACAAGAGGACTCTTCCTAAGGAATCATTTTTATTATGTCATCATCTTTCCCAGGAATCTTGAATGTTTGCCCCCTGGATAAAATCCACATTTCTTAGACTCTCCCCAACCTCACATCTCAGCCTCAGCACTTGTCAGACCACTATCCACTCCATCCAAACCACTTTCCCACAAATTCATTCATGCCACACAACAAAATGCTTCCTCTCAATGTCTCTAAACCCCATTGTTGGTTCAAAGCCCAGCTCCTCCAAAGGGTCTTCCCCAACAGGTCACCCTGGGATGACATTCTCTTCCCTTCTGCACTAGAAGACCACATTGTGCCCCTCTGGAAAACTCCCTCACTCCACAATCCATCCCATGTTCCCAATCTCTCCCCTTTTCTGACTTCCCATCCTCATGGTTAAAAGACTTTTTCTCAGACAAATAATTATTAAAATGACCACAACTCACATTTCTCAGCCCTAACTATTCATCAGGCAGTGTGATGAGCACTTTATATATGTTAATTTAGTTAATCCTCAATGGAACCAGTAAAAATAACTTCTCTTCATTGATTCACCACTAAACATACATTTGAGTACATTTTAGTAGGGAAGATAGACATGAAGCTTGGGGGACAC
Source organism: Cynocephalus volans (assembly GCF_027409185.1). Classification (NCBI taxonomy): domain Eukaryota; kingdom Metazoa; phylum Chordata; class Mammalia; order Dermoptera; family Cynocephalidae; genus Cynocephalus; species Cynocephalus volans. The sequence continues at coordinate 19,031,617 of NC_084468.1, forward strand.
ATAGCAAGGACAGTGAAGGGACCCCACCGAATTTGGTCACCTCCTGTGGCCCTCCCTGGGATGACCTGGGAAGGAGCTCCCGGAAATGAGAGGTGAGACTTTGGTCTGAGGCAGTGTCCTCAGGTCACAGAGCAGAGGAGACCCAGGAGTGTGTCAAGAGTCAAGGTCTGCAGGGAACAGACCGACCAGGAGGACAGGAACCCTGTGAGGCCCTAGAGCATCACTTAAAGAGAAGACCTGGAAAGTCACGATGCCTCAGGTCAGCAGAGTCAGCTCTGCAAGCTTGAGGAAGGCCTTTAGGCCCAAAGAGAGGCACTGGGCCTGGTGGGTGCACAGGTTCCCACTGCTGAGAAGGAGGAGGCGGCCACCCACACCACGTCCTCCTCTCCTCTGATCCCAGGCACTCTGGAGGAGATGTCTGCTGCTGGGATGCCGAGTACTCCCCAGAGTCCTGAGAGTGCCTCCTCCTCCCCCACTGCCATCACCTCCACCCTGTGGAACCAATCCATTGAAGGCTCCAATCCTTCTCCAGGAAGAGAAGGGGACAAGCACCTCACAGGACTCAGAAGACCCTGAGTCCTTGATGTCTGATGTGGTTCATTTCCTATTCCTCAAGTATCGAATGAAGGATCCAATCACAAAGGAAGAAATGCTGAATGGTGTCCTCAAAAATGACAAGGACCAATTCCCTGCCATCTTCAGCAAAGTCTCTGAATGCACACAGCTGGTCTTTGGCATTTGCATGAAGAAAGCAGACACCACTCGCCACTCCTTATGTCCTTGTCACCACCCTGGACCTCACCTACGATGGGATGCAGAGTGATGGCCACAGTATGCCCAAGACTGGCCTTGTGATCACCATCCTGGGTGTGATCTTCATGGAGGGCAACTGTACCTCTGAGGAGCTCATGTGGAAAGCACAGAGTGTGATGAGGGTGTGTGCATGAGGTAGCCCTTCATCTATGGGGAGCCCAGGAAGCTCATCACCAAAGATGGGGTGCACCAAAAGTACCTGGAGTACTGACAGGTGCCCAACAGTGATCCTGCATGCTAAGAGTTCCTGTGAGGCCCATATGCCCGCACTGAAACCAGAAAGATGAAGGTCCTGCAGTATTTGGCCAAGGTCAATGGGAGAGATCCCAGATCCTTCCCATTCCTGTATCAAGAGGCTTTGAGAGGTGAGGAAGAGGAAGCCAGAGCAGGAGTTATACCAGGGCCAGGGCCTGTCCCAGGGCTACCTCCAGCAGCTTCTGACCCATGTGAGATGAGGCTCCTTCTGCAGTCTGTTGGAAGAGAGCGGTTCTAAGGGCGTTCTAAGTAGTGGAAGGCCACGGTGGGTTGAGGGAAACATAGTGTTTAACATTTTTATATTCCTGTTCTATGCAGATGAATTGGAAATTCACCTTTGTTTTCTTATGGAATTTTTCAAATGTTCCTCTTAATGTAAAGTTTAATTAGCTTCAGAATCAAATGACACTTTTATTGCTGTTTATAGAGTTTAGGAGTAAGAGTTCTGCTACTTGCTCAATCAAATTGGGAAACGTGTTTTATTTTGTGATCCAGAACAAGATAACATTGCAGTGAAATAGGTATTTCCTTGGAAATGTGAGAGAACTTAGCAGTGAAATAAGTGGCATAAAGAAATAGAGAAATTGGAAAACAGTTAATACTTGCCTTCCCTTATCCCTCTTAGTCTTCCCTGTAAAATTAACAAATACATGTGTATATCTGGATTGCATGGCTTCTTTGAGAATGCAGGAGAAATTAAATAAATAAAAAAATAAGGAAGATAGTGGAAAATAAACAAATATACACAAAATAAATAAATACTTGTGTGTGTGTACCTATATATATACATAAACAGTATACAAGGGTACTTCAAAAAGTTAGTGGAAAAACAGAATGAAAACATAATATGAATCTTTCCATGATCCTTTTGAAGTATCCTCAAAAATATAAATAGTATTATAGTATAATAGTATTGTTTGTGTATATATATATATATATATATATATATATATATATATATATGTATATATATATATTTTTTTTTTCTTTTAAAAAGTATATAAAAGCTATGAAGGAAAGTAAAGCAGGGTAAAGGGATAGAGAGATACAGTGTGGATTGCTACATTAGATGAAGTCATCGAAAAAGTAATATTTTAAAGCAAACCTGAACAAAGTAAGGAAACAAGCCAACAAAGTATATGGGGCAAGAATGGTCCAGACACCCATAAAGAAACTAAGTCACAGAGAGGCCATGTGGCTTCCCACAGTCACACAGCAGACACACCATTTGAATTCTAGTTCTGACTCCAGAGTCTTATCCTTAGTCACTATTCTTCACCTTCCACTAATGTCCTGCAGCAGTCCACTCTATTAACCATCTCTGAATTTTTGAAACTCTTTTATTCACCATTAGTTGACAAGCATGGGCTTTCCAAGTGCCAGGCGCTGACCTCCATAACATCTGCCTTTCCAATTATTCTCCAGCTCGAGCACGTTTCCCCGGTTTCACATCCATCGGCCACCCTGCATGGTTCTGACTCTACACTCTATCCCTTATCCAGTCCCATGACCTCAACTACCATTATCTTCTCTGTAACTGGTTCCCAAATTGGGGTTCCCAGTTTAGTGTGATAGCCAGCTTCTTGGAAGCAAGACTGTGCCATGTGAAGCTGGATGCTTAATAAATGTGTGCTTCTCTGAAACAAATTAAACTTGTACTTCACATTTCCAACTGCCTTTGGGACAGTTTGACCTGGATATCTTCCAGTACCTCAAAATCAATATTTCTAAATATGAACACATTATCTTTCCTCCAAAACCTGTTCCTCCTCCTGCTGTTTCCCTTGCTTCTCCTCATGGCATCCCAGGGTACCACAGTCACTGGCCTCCCCAGCTTTCTCCTCTCCAGCCACCTCACCTTTCCAGTCCCACGGCCTTTACGCTCGTTCACACTTTTTTCCCCCTTTTCCTAGACTAATGCAACAGCTTCCTAATGACATCCCTGTCTATGGTGCATCCAACACAGCTACACAAAATCAACACTTCTTATTCTGTCACTCCTTGTGACATTAAACTGGCTCCCCATTGTCCATGGAGTCAAATCAGTCTTATGTTCCAACCCATACAGCCCAATACCCACCAGACATCCTCTCCACTTTGACAGCACAGTTCCAAAATTGATCTCATTTTCCTTCAACTAAACCTCCTTCTGTATTTTCCATCTTGGTAAGTTTATGTCACCCACCAGTTACCCAAGCCAGATATCTAGAAGCTATCCCAGGCTCCTCCTTCTCTCCCAATCCCAATGACAACCTGTCATTTGACAACCCATGAAATCCTGCTGGCCTCGTCCTTTATTTATCTCATGTGTACTCTCTACTCTCCACCACATGACCAATGCCTTTCTGTGTCCCTCACTATGTCTCACCTGCAGTTACTACCACGGCAGGTCTCCTTGCTTTCTGTTTCACCCCCTTTCTGTCCATTTGCCACATCACTGCAGTTATCTTCCCAATGTGCAAATGTGATCATGCTCTGCCCTCGATTGACATTTGTCAGTAGTCCCCCATTGCCTTCACACCCTGATCTCAACTGCTTTCCAGGTTCCCATCTGTTCCTTCCAGCGCACACCTTCACTGCTCCACACACACTCTTCCCTAATTGTACCACATGTTCTCTCAGCCCAGCCTCAGACCCACAGCTCACCCTGCCTGAACATCCATCATCCCACCTGCCTTCTTTCTATGGAAAACTCATTCTCGTCCACTAGTCCCATCTAGTCCAGGCAGCTTTCTTTGACCCTGTTCAGCCTGCATGATGTGACTTTTACCTATTTCCAAACACTGTGCTTTGGGTTATTGTAGGACTTTTCAGGCTCTAAGTCCTGTCTCACATGTCCCTCTCTTTAACTAGATTCAGCATTCCCCAATGGGATATTCTTCATCTCTGCATTCTAGTACTTAGAACAATACTTGGAAAATAGATGTTTAATATATGTTTTATGAAAAAATAAATTGGCTCACATTTGACAAAGCCCCCTCTTATATGGGGGAGTAGCAATGTTATGTAGTCTACAGGTTAATGTTGTTTTTCTACATAAGGTTTGTTTTGTGTTATATGCGGCCCTGCAAAACCAATATCACTTAGTGATGAACCATGTGATACGGCAGGTCTACTCTGTGATCCTTCAGCTTAGTATTTCACAGAACCCAGGACCTGCAGCTACCGATATCCTTCATCAAGGACATACGATGGGGTCCTAGGAAGGTATTTAGCATGTGTCTTTGAGCATGAGATAAATTGACATGCTCTATGCAATTAATGCACAATTTAGGTCAAGTAGAATTCTGGGGTAGAAAAAAAAGATGCAATTTAAAGGTTTAATTCTTATACCCTAAACAATTAACAAACCTTTTTGTATTTTGAAATATTTACTAGCACAGTGTCTCTCATACAGTAGGTGATTGATAAATGTGTTTTAAATGAATGAATATTGAATAACATTCTCAAAAATATTTCTAAAACTATCAGAACACAAAATTGCCTTAAGGCTAGAGTTATAAATGTCACTGTTTGAGATCTGAAATTCTATTCCAATGATATTTATGAAAAGCCACCATCTCATGCTCTGGGATCCAAAGATAAACAGAACTGTGTTTTAAATTGCAATGTAGCTAATGATTTATTTCTATAGTTCAACCTTCCCAGTGTAGTGTTTGCAGATTTTTCATTGCCATTGTTTATTCTGAGATGTGAACACAATTGTGAAAATGTTAGTTTTTCTAAATGACTAATTTTCATTTAGAAGCTACATCCACAACTTTAATTTAACTAGGAGGGCTTATACAGTTTCATGGCAAATCCTATATTTAAATCCTGTCGGGAGGACTAGCATTTATTACCTTTCAGCTTTGCAGTTTAGATGTGTGGCCTTTTAAAAAAAAAAAAAAAAACTATCTTACAACAGCTTCATTAAAAATAGGGTTTATTCTACAAGCCCACAGCAAGAGAATTCCCTCACTCCTTGTCTCCGACTATTGTTGGGTTTTGCAGATTCTACCTTCCTTTTCCCATATATTTCAATACCTGGTTCTACTTTTGCATTGTTTTATACTTGTCTCCCAAGATCTCCGTCCCCACAGCCTTCAAATTAATGTAATACACCTGTGTTTCTGAGTCTGCGCCAGCTCTTTCAGAGATCACAACTTCAGTGGGACATTACTATGAAACTGGACCATGAAAGAAAAAAGGAACGGATGACAGATTGCAGTAATCCTGCGCATCACAGTGGGAAGAACTCGGCCTCAAATTAAAGGGAATTTGTGGAAATAAATGATATGGGAAGAATGATTTAAGAATTCTTGGAAAACACGTGAGAAAAGTTTAGCAGAAATTGTTTTTCACACGTGCTTGCAATATTAGATCAGGTATAATAAAATCCTGATGATAAATGATTGATTTCACAAAATGAAGTTTAAAAAGTAGAGTGATATTCCATTTAATTTTAAAATCCCTGCACTAATTTGAAATGCCTCTGCCTTTACTGGAACATTATTGAACCTGGCAATAAGAGAGCTGAGCATTTTCAATTCCTTTATGACTATCTTTAAACAGAAGTTATTACTGATTTTGTACTCCCTGAGCTTCGAAATTATATTTGTTTTATGAAAAAAAGTGCATTTCTTCACAGACTCCCAGTATCATAGGAGGTTTTAAGAAAATCTTTAAAATGGCTTAGATAATGTCACAATGCCTTTAAGTGGTTGACAGAAAGACCCATATTACAATTTAAAAAATAGATAGAAGGCAGGAGGAAATTGTACAACAAAGCAAGCATTATAGAATTTCAAGCCCAGTTCTTTTGATAGCTTTGTTCTGTAAGACCCTAAAGAGAAAAAGGTCAAATTCAATATCACTGTGTGCTTCCACTCAGAGAGGAATAGCACTTACGTACCATCTGGAAGTAATCTTATTTTTAAACACCCATCTCACTTCATCTTTAACTCCATTATGGGAATAGGTATTTTAAAATATACATGTTTAGTCATCGCTTTTCTCTGCTACTTGACTATAAATACCTAGTGCATATTCAGTAGCGATCGCTTAAATAAACAGTAAGCTCTCTGCAGGCAGACTCTGTCGCAGTCATCCTAACACCAAGTAGTTTCCTTGTAAGTATTGGCTAATTAATCTCATTTCATCATTACAGGATCCTGTCACTGTATGAGAAGAGGAAATGATTACCACCACTGTAAAGAGGAAAGAAGCAGCAGCAATGTTATACTCAATGGCTATTTTATATGCTCTCACCCTTTTAAATTAAACTAAAAATTCTTCTAAATTAAACTCTCCAAATCAAACTTGTTCTAAGGACTCCACATATCTGACAGGGTTATTTAAGAAATGTCTGTTAGTTAGTTCTATTTTTTTTTTTTTCCAAATCTCCTGTAGACACAATAACAAGAATAAGATCTGAGGATCAGTTTCTACTGCAATGGAATGGAATGGGTTGGAATAGAAGAGTAACTCCAGCTCTAGGTACAACCACAACATGAGACACTTTCATTCATTCGACATATCTCTGGAGTGCTTACCATAAGCAAAACATGGATAAAAGGGAAGGGCTATACCATTATTTAAAAGTACTTTCTTATGCTACCCCGATAAAAATTCATTAAAGTACAAAACATTACAACCCAAGATAAAGCCCCTGACAGAATATTCATTCTGAAGTGTAGTTCAGTTTAATATTTACAGGTGCTGTATTCACCCAATATTATTATGAAACTCATAAACACATTTGGAAGTCATGTCTTCTCTTGTAAAAACAAAGTAATCAGATTTGAGGACATTCTTGGGGACACCTTAGCATCTGTAACATAATGTGCAGGCAGTACTACAAAGAAGACATTCAGGGGGGTGGGGGGAATTGTCATTAGACTGCAGTAGTTACTATATCAGTCAAATCTAATTTTGATTCCCATTTGGACTGCAGATAATGTCATTTCTTAAATCAACTGCTTCACTCAAAGGATCCATCAAAATATTAAGAAACGTTGACATCTAGAGATAAAAGCCTATTTCCCTCCAAAATCTTTTTAAAGTAAAAACCTATAAAAATGCCAGTTCTAATTCCTTAAAGACTTTTTATTCACTATTCATGAGCAGATGCCACCTGAATACAATACGGGACACTTCCCAAAGCCAATCCAAATTTCGGGTAACCAGAAAGTTACCAACTATTGCTATAAAATATTTTGACTAATAATTTTTGCCTCAATAAATAATTGAGGTGGAATATGCAGGGGAGAGAAGTTTCTAAAAGGTCAATAATACACACGAAGGGTATTTAAACTGACAACCTATTTCCAGGGAGAGAGCCATTCAACCACACTGGCTGTGCTCGCTCAGGAAGAAAAATCAGCCCTGAACATGGGCATGAAGGCTCAGTGCTCAACATGGAAAATTCTCTATTTATATCCCTGTTGAAATTTTTCCTGACATTGTCGGATTGTGCGGAGAACGTTTTATGTTTAACACTTGGGAGTTTCTCCTTTTTCATATTTCTAGTGCTATGTGCATACATATGCATACAGAGAAGCCTATAGTGAAAAGGCCAGGCAGGAAGAAGGGACACAGGCACAGAAGTGAAGGCAAAGGAACTGAACTTCATCACATCTCAGCCGTGCCACCGTTCCCACGTCCTGCCCAACTCTGCCTGATTCTCACCAGGAAGTCTGATATGAAAGAAAATGCACTTAAGGAGATGGATGCATATGCAACGAAGGATGTCTGTTTTTAAAAAATTTCCCGTTCCCTTGGACAGCCATTGCTATAGTAGAAGGATCTGTCATCTGATAAGGATAATAATGATGGTAGATGTGATAGTATAGACATTTAAATGCTGGGCTGGGAAATGTTAAAAAGGTCCATTCTCAGTAACATGGACTCAGAATAGTATCGTCAATCACAATCATGTTTCAGAGTAAATATTTCACTAATCTTTCCACTGTTTTATTTGGAGGAAGGGGTAGAAGCCAGGAGAGGTAATAATCACTCACTGGGTGCCCCTTGGACTACTGATCTTGGAGGTGATAGATCTGGAAGGTATTAAGAATGAGGGAGAAACACAGCAAAGATATCCAAAGATAGCATTGACTATTGCTCTAAATATACAGAAAACACCAGACGCCTGTTAACCCCTTCTTCATAAGCAACGTGCACTCTCATAGCCACGGTATTATCCAAGAGCACACAGTTCAGAGGAGCATTATCTTGTGGTCCACTGAATGAAAAAGACAGGAACCAAAAAAGAATGTACGTCCAGCAGATGGCTTAACAAGCAATCAAATGTGAGTAGTAATGTTTGGTCTTTGATGTGTCTACCATACAGTAACATGATTTAAATTGAATAAACATGTTTAGTACCTACTGCTCTGTGAAGCATTGTGCAAGTACTTACTCAGGGTATAAAAATGAATAATTCATGCATGGCACTTGCCATCAAGGAGTTACAATGCGATAGCTGCAAATGAAGCAAACATGCCTAGTTTATTCTGCCTTGTCTTTTAGATCTAGACCAAAATAAAAGGAAAATGACCTACGAAAAATCAAAGAATAATTCTTTGGGATGGGGCAAGGAGAAGTTATTAAGGCTGCAAGAGAAAGACATTACATTTGAGGTGGGTTTTGATGGATGAGCAGATTTTCTTTGGGCAACACTAGGGCAGAAAGTTAATTCTAAGCAGTGAGTGAAACATGAGATAGGTGATTAGAAAACAGTCTGGTTTAGCTAGACCAAGGTGTAGACCTAGAAGTGTCATGGAAGACAATGTTGTGAAGGACTATCTCCATATCGTAGGAGGGAGCCTTGAATATCAAGCCAAGGAAATAGTATTTTTAGTTCTATAAGTAATAAAAAGGCATTAAAAGATTTTGTGCAGGAGCATATGACTCAAATCATGTTTTAGTAGATTTAGTTGGTTTTGAGTGGGGAATGGCAATCAGTGCAAATTGGATACAACCATCATAGCCTGGAAATGATGTTCAGAACACAACCTTGGGTGACAGCAATGAGAATTGAAGGAAGAGACAGACATAAAAGTCAGAAGAGAATCAGGAAGCCTAGATGACTGATTTGATGTGGGAGATGAAAGTACCATAGAGAAGGAGATGCTTTGGATTTTTTTTTAACCTATGTATCTCAAAAAACGATGCCACCGTTTACAAAATTTGAACTACAATAAATTGTTTTTAGAAGACAGAACATGTCTTTTCTGACATACTGACTAAGATGCTGATAAAAAAAAACTTGCTTATGGATCCAATCAGCAGATCATGAAAAATGTCCATTTAGTACTTTGAAAAAGGATTGAGCCAGACTATAGACTAAGAAGACCCCACATCAATCTTGATTTTCCTTAGCTTGATATGCAAGGCTTCCAAAATATGGTGACAGTCCTTCATCACAACATTATCTTCCATGACTCTTCTAGGTCTACATCTTGGTCTAGCTAAACTGGACTGTCCCACGGTCCCCAAATATATCTCATATTTTACCCACCACTTAGAATTAACTTCCTGCTCTAATGTTGCTCAATGAATCAAAACCACAGGTCAATTAGGAAGAAAGAATAGAGTTAGAAGATAATTAAAAGAGAACCTTAGGAAAAGTTGCACAAAATGGGCAAAAAAAGGAAAAGAAGGAAATAAGAGTTAAAAAAGGAGATCTGAGGGAAGAAGAATAACTCAGTGCTATAGAAGGCAAAGGAGATTTCATTCATTCAATAGCTCCTGTTGAGCAAATATTACGTTAGACTTTGTAGTATGTACTAGGGGTAAAGTGTTGGACAGGACTGAATAGCCCTGCTCTCGGAGAGTACACAGTCTTCTAAGGAATGTTGGTAAACATCAGGAAGCATTGCAGTGAGTTCAGGAGTATGAGAATTGGGAAAAAGCATTAGGACCTTTAACCAAATGAACAGTTTTGAAAAATAAATGTGTGATTGAAAGCCCGAAGGGTGAATAAACTCATAGCAATAAGTTGTATAACCTTAAAACATTTTTAAGAATAATAAAGTCCTCTTGAACAAATAAAACACATATTCTCTTTTTTATGTACACACACCCACCTTAATCTGCTTTAAGTACTCCCTTAGAAAGAAGGTTATTAAGTGAACAAGGGACATTCTACTATGAAATATTAAAAACAATACTATCCACATGTTCTGAAAAAACAGTGGAGACAAAGAAAACAAATCAAAGGACAAAAAAGAGGAGGAAGGACCATATATTTTAAGCCCAGAAATATATCTTTAAAAGAACCAACAACTATCCGGACTACAGTTCTGTAGAAATCTTACACATACTCTATATTGCACAGCTCATTAATTTTCAAACCATCCATAGCCTTATTTTATGAAAGAGCATATAAGCACTGGCCAGAAAAGAAGTGCAGTGTGAAGGGAGGAAGACAGGATAGCTGAATTGTGTAATTCACCATATCATTTGTTTAGTACCCTCTTCCATTCTTTGACATAAAGAAAATAGAATAATGCCTTCTGTGATGAAAAGCTATTCCTGGGTTCAGAATAAATGGATTTTTCAATTTTCCTTTGTGGAATTACTAATATGAGTTTGCCTTATCCTTAATAAACACAAAACTTAAGCCTAAGCCACAATACATCCAACAAATGACAATTCAAAATTGAAGAGATTTTTCACTCTACTATTGAAACATACATTTTCCTCCCTACTTTTAGTTGTAGATTACATCACATAATATCTGCCATCCCTAAGTTATATGGTACAAGTTAAGGCCACCAGTGAATAATTTTGTAGGCTTTTTCCCTTTGACCTTATTTCTGATTCTCTCTTTTATTTATTTATTTTTTTCCTTGAGGGAACAGCCTACATCATTCTGTTTGTTTGTTTGTTGGTTTGTTTGTTTTGTTTTATTTTACTTCTCAATATACATTGTAGTTTACTCTTTTAAATATATAGTTGAATTATCATTTTCCCTCTATCTCGCCACTGGTAGAGGGATTATGTTTGACTTTATAGCAGGGAGCAAAATCATGGAAATAGACAATGAAATGTAAAATATATTCTGGCCAGGCTTTGAGTTTCATTTGGAAGCTGATGGGAGGCAGGGTAAAAGTGAGTGCTTTAATTCATAAGAAACCTTTTCTGCCTGTATGTCTTATTTACAACTTATCCCTTTTCTGTACTCTGTAGTATTAACAGTGTCAATTACAGTGATTTAGATGGTGCTGATTGGTTAGCATATTAAATGCTTTTACTTGTTGAAAAGAGAACAAGAAATAAACTTTTTGGCTATATTCTTATAAAGTTTTACCAACGCATTTTGACTCTGTTCCCAGCATTACCCTGTGCTTCTTATCCCATGTGGTTTCTCTACTGCCTCTCAGCAAATCATTTTTCATGGTGTTCTGTCTCTAAGTCTTCATAAAACACACACATACACTTTTTAAATTCCTGATTTCTCCCTCATCTTTGTACAATCCTTTCAGTTGATTCTTCAGTTAAATTTTGTTTAAATCCCAACGAAATTATTTTATAATCCTAGAGGTATATGTTCCAAGGAAAACCATCACGGTACCCGATCGTTTGGAAGTTGTGCAAATGTCCCACTTACTAGAAAGGGAACAAGAGGTCCCTTTAAGACAAGAACTGAAGGTAGACTTCAAACCTTTAAAAATAACAATCATCCTTTCTTATCTCGAGATTAGTAAAGATCACCCTACATCTGAAAACAAATAACCAAAGTTCTAAAGCATATGTTTGGTGAAAATAATATAGACTATATATTTGGAGGACCATTACCTAATATTAACTTTAAGACAAAAACAAGAAGAATAAAAAAACAGATGCTCCAAACTATTTTTTTCTTGATTCTTCTCATCCTATGACAAATCAACTCTAAAAACCTGTGAATAGAAGTACAATTTAAGAAACAGGTGTCAAATCAATTCTAGGCAGAAAACTGTTCACTTTTGGCTTCCCCTGAGCCAGCACATAAATCCACATCTGTCTATTGTCCAAACAAACAATGAAAAAATAATTCTAAAGATGGTACTAAACATTTTTTAAAAAATTATTTTAAATGTATCGCATTCCCCAGATGTGATTTTGTCTTTGTTTCTCATTGATAGAGATTATGGCCACCTATGGCATTGTGAATAGACTGGACATGCTGATTCAGTCCCCGTATGGCTGATGAATGAGTAGGCACAGCCAAAAAGCTGTTATCACTGAGGAGCTGAACAATGCAAGCCACCCAGTTCCCGAGACTGATGTTCCTGCAGCCTGCTCTAGCTTTGAGTTCCTACTGCTGCCTTATGCATAATCTTTCCTAACAGGACAGCTAGCTCTCTGTTCTTATAAAGACTGCAAAGACATAGACTCTATGAACTCAACTCATGACCCAACAACTACTCGGCCCTCTCCACATAAAACGCCATCCTGGAAAAATTCAATCTCTTAAAGATTATTAGTTTCCCTCCTAAGATACATCCTAGATATACTTGGTTCATAATGAGTGGGCAGATACTGCCATGAGTGAAACCAGATCTAAGCATCGTTACAAGTCAAAGTTGGGGCTTTTGAGGTTATGGCTATACTATTTTCTCTAGCCTATAAGGGACCCAAACCTTTCTCTTTAAAAGTCCACATTCAAATGAGACTAGTGTCCTCAAAGTTACAATGATTTTTCACTATTGGGAGGAAGGAAAGAAAGGGAAGAGTGTCTGTTTCTCATGTCTATCAATTCAACTGATAGACTCACGTTGTTGAAATGACTCCATTTGCCTGAGTATTAAAAGGGTAGAAAGTAGAACCTCCTCTTTTTCCTTGCAATTTTACAGCCCTCAAGTCCAAGTTTTTCATCCTGTAAACCAAACTATGCTGTATCCATGCGTGACTCCTTAGCTTATGTAATCTGGGAAATGTCCAGCTCTTTATCACTTTCATGGTCCCCCAAGCCACCATCAATCTATTTATGGCTTCTCTAAAAAACTCTGTCCTACCTCATCAAAGCTACCTGCAATCGAACTGTTGCATCTCAAGACGCTCTGTGGGAGAGCATCGTCTCTTGTTTCGCTGTGGATCCCACCAAACTCAGCAGAACATCTTTCCCTGCTTTCGCAGAACGCATGTTTCTCTGAAAGCCAAGCTCCTTGCACACTGTCCGGTACCTTTCCAAGGCTGTACTGTGTGCAAATTATTTCCAAGTGTCACCGTGGACCATTTTCTCTGAACACACTAAACTGAAACTAGCAATAAAACAAGACATATGCTCCTGCTGAAGGATCCGACACGAACAAGAATCCGCCTGTGTATTACCAGGGGACAAAAATAGAGTTTTAACGAAGAAATGCTTGGGAGCATAAAGGAAACGTGGAGGAAGAGAATCAATACTGTTTCAGCTCTTTTCTCCCCAGGTGTTAGGGAAAGGGAGTATTCGGTGTGGAGTCATCTGGCAGATACATAAACAACCTCGGAAATTTTCAGAGAAGGCAAAAGTACGCACAGGATCGCTGGGGACCCTGCCACCGGCGAGTGCCAAACACACTTCAAACATCTTTTCTTCCCCGACCTGGATCTCGCATGCACCCCTCTCTCTTTCGCACCCCCATTCCCGCCGCTCCCACCTCCCCTCCCCAGTCCCGCCTGGGGGACCGTCTCTCATGCAGCGAAGGCAACAAGCGTTCCCAGCGAGGAAGGAGCAGCCCGTGTCCGCTTGCGAGGGAAGGAAGGTGGAGGCGCGGCGCCCGCTCGCATGCCCACTGCATCCTACCGCCTGTGGAGCTCGCCTCCTCCAGCTGAGCCGAGATGCTTTCCACCCTTCTCACATTCATTTTGGGGGGCGCAGGGTGCAGGAGCGAGACTAGGGAGTCAACTGGCCCACGGGCGTCCGTCGATGGGTCTGCTCCGGAGCGCAGCGCCGCTCGGCCCCGGGCGTCCGCGGCGCTGGGAGCGAGAGAAGCGGCGGCGGCGGCGGCGGCGGCGGCAGCGGACAGGGCGCGCGGAGCCGGCTGCAGGTGCAGGTGCAGGCGCAGGCCGGCGGGGGGCGCCGGGGGCGCTGGGCGACGCTGGGCGCCGGGGGCGGCGACGGCGGCGGGAAGCGGGCGTGCAGTGCAGCGAGCCTCCGTGCGAGGCGCCGCCTCTGCCACCTGCTGCCGAGCCGCCGTGTGGGGGGAGCGTAGGGGGTTAGGGCGGTGCTTCTGGTGACCGAGCAGGGAGACCTGAGACCTTAGGCGACTTAGGGCTGCGCAGAGCACCTCTGAGAGTTGCCAGCCGGTTATCAGTGGGCGCCCCCGGGACCCCCGGCTTGCTGGGCGCAGCGCCTGGCTCCTGGTTCTGGGAAGGGGCTCGAAGGCACCGCGCCTTCCCCAAGAACACCCTGCCGGATCCCCCAGGGGCTCGAACTCGGACGGCTGGACTCGAGATACTGCTGCACAAAGTTAGGCTGAGTTCGAAGGACGCCAGAAGGGAAGCGCAAGGAGATGCCCTTCTCCAGACCGGGCAGAGCGCCAGGAACTCCTAGACAGGAAACTTTCCCAATTGAAGCTAGAACCAGTCATGCGACTTGGCTAGGCGTTGGGGAAATACTGGCTGTAGACACCAAGGTGAGCAGGGCAGGTTCAAGAAGGACACCTTGGAGAGAGGGGTGAGTAGACAGGAGGCATTTCCGACAGGCATCCAGAGGGACGGTTTCATCTGAGGGCTCCCAGCAGCTCTTCCAGGAGGCATCCCTCGCTCACTGCCCCCAGGCTGTGGGCTTTCATCACCCAGAGTCATTCGCCCTTTTAAGCAAAGCAAGGCAGGGAGTGGTTGGGAAGATAAAGACAAACCAATAGACCAGTGGTGGCCATGGTAACTGAGAACTCAGAATTAAAATGCAGATTTCTGTGCCCCCAAGAGTCAAGTGCATGAAGCCTCTTTTGAGAAGAAAGGTCAAGTTGCCCAGTTCTCTGGGAAAACTGAATTAAAATTCTCTCCCACTCTCAACTGCATGGTCAATCGCTCGTGACTTGGGTGGCAGCCATTTCTAAGTGCTTGTGAAACCATTCACTCTCCCTGTGGCTACCTGGTCGTACACACTGTCACCGAGGGAACTCTTGCCCCTTTCTCCAAGTAGATCTCAACTGACTTCTTCTTGTCCTCTTCCCACCCCTAATGCCACGAGTGACTCACTTGGTCCTTTGAGCCTGTATGAGGGGGGGTCTTCAAAAAATTCATGGAAAGATTTGTAGTATCTTTTAATTCTACTTTTCCACAGACTTGTTGAAGTATCCTTGCATTTGCACGTTTTGGGGGGTGCCTCTCACTCTCTTTTTAGTTCGTTGTTAAGGAGATAGATGCTGACACTTCCATTGTCTGGGTTCAAATCCTAGTTCCATTACTTACTAATCGTGCAACTTGATACAAATTATTTACATCAAGTGCAACAGTGCCTATCTTATTGGTTTATTGTGAGAACGGAGGAAATCAATAGATGTAAAGTGTGTAGGGCAGTGCCTGGCACACAGTCATCATTACATAAGTATAAGCTACTCTTATTCTCGCAATTGAGAACTATACTGTATTGACAACATAATTATCAAAGGTCCTTGCATATAGTTGATCTTCACTAAACATTTTTTTCCTTCAACAAATATCTAGTAACTGCTAAGTACAAGGAATAGTTTCAGGCACTGGGATACCACCATAAACACAACAAAGTCCCTCTGCTAGTGGCTTACCTTCTAGAAGGCAGGGACACTGACAATAAATCAAGGCTGTAGGAGTGATCTGCTGGAGGGAGGTCAATTTCATGTAGGAGATCGGGGAAGGTCTCATGAAAGAGGCAACATTTAAGCAGAATCCTGATGAAAGTGAAAGAGCCAGCGATGAGCATCTTAAGGGAAAAAGAACTTTCAGGCAGAGGAAAGAGCACAAGCAAAATCAGGAATGACGTGTTTGTGGAGCAACCAGGAGGCCGGAATACATGGAGGGAGGGGGAGAGGAACAGGAGAAAGGGTCAGAGAGTATCGGGTCATGTGCAGTCTCAGCACTCACTGAATTTAGTCTATGTACTTTTACAGCCAATGTGTTCTCCACACTTACAGCCTTCCTCTTAACAAGTCTGCTCTCCATCCATTCTATCAGATTTAGCCATGTACTCCCAAGTCATGTGCAGCCCTCTCTCTCCCGTATGATTCTCAGAGCAAGCTTCCAACTTACTTGCCAACTACTTCTTTCTGTAATTCTGTAGCAACTGTTTCCAAAAACCACTCTTGCAACTTGTACTCTGTACAGGATCACTAACACCTGTCCAGCTCTAAAGTCCATCATTTTCTAACTGATGACTTCTAAAGCTACGTTAGTGTGTTGAATTGGGTCCAACAGCCTGGGTTGGAATCCCAGATCCAACTGTGAACTGGCTGTGTGTCCCTGACTTAATCTCCCTCAGTTTTCTCTTTCTACAAAGCAGAAAATAATGGTGTCTACTTCAGTTAACTGTTGGGAAAGATTACATGAGGCAGCATATGTAAAGTGTTTAGAATGGTTCCTGGCACATGGTAAGAGCTCAGTAAGAGCCATCATCATGATAGTTAATTGTCACAATCATCATCATCATATTTTATCATGATAAACTCAAAGAAAAACAGTAACAACTATGTTCAAGACAGGTCTTCTGGTCCATCCAACTTTCCTTCACAGTGTGGAAAGTAACATACAACTCCTTTTCCATCTAAAAAATATGGAACACATTTTGTTGAGCCTACCACTTCTGAAATCTTATCCAATGAATATCTGTCTATTTTGGTCCTACTAAGTGTTTATCCCTGGACTAGCTGTAAAGAAGGCAAGGCCATGTAAAGTGGACCCTGTGCTGGAGAAGGATGCAATATATTAAGTTTCTGAAATATTTCTGTGGGTTCTTGGCTTCTATGAAATTCATCTCCAGACCTTTTTATGTGGATCCCTAGTCACTGCCAAATATCACAGGGAAAATTATTTCTTTGCTGCTGCTTTTACTGTCATCTATGACATTTGGGACTTCAGGTCCAGAGTGACTCTGCCTTGCTTTTTTCACCTACTTATTGGCTTATTAACAGTTGTAGAGAAAGAGTCATAAGTCACAGCAAGCTGTTCCAGCCCCTTGTTCATCCTTCAAAGATGTAACCCTCTTCCCAACCACCTAAGACATACGTGCACAGAGATTTCCCTCTTCTATGACTAACCCTAGATTACTCTTTATGTAACATGGATGCATATTGCTTCCTCAAGGAATCCTATTAAAAATCAGGTGCAGAAGTAGTGGACTCATTATGTGTCGCCCATTTAATCACAGATTTTATAAAAAATTTGTCACTTAATCTTTACAAAACACTACCAGGTAAGCACTGTTATTATCTCTATTTAGCTAGTGAAGAAATTAAGGCTCAGAGAGGTGAACTGGTTTGCCAATTTTATACCAATAGGAATCAGTATATCTGAAAATTGAACCCGAAAGTCTGACTCAGGAGCACCCAAACTTAATTACTATACTTTTCTCTCACCCTGGACTAGGATTTACATGCTCTGGACTCTGACGATCCCCAGCTCTAAGTCCTCCAGAAGGTAACCTATCATTTCTGTTTCAGTTTCTCATCTTTAAAAAGGGGAATTTCTGCTTCACAAGGTCATTGTCAGGATCAAGTCAGGTAATGAAAATGAAAGCTATATATAAACCTTGAAAGTTGTAGAAGCATCCAGGATTACTTTTATTATTGTCCTGATCTTTTATTACGTACCACTTTTATTGCCTGGTCTTTTCTGAAAGCCCCTTACATTTCAGCATGGTTCTCCCTTGCTCACCAGGACTTAAACAATAATGGTAAAACTTTTAGAATTTAATATTTATTGAGCGCTTACTATGCACCATGCACTGTGAAAAAAAAACTCTACATCATTATGTCACTGAATACTAAGAATGATCGCTGTATAGAGCTATTTTTACCCTGATTTTAAAGTGTGACAAATTCAGAGAGCTCAAGCAGCCCAAGGTCAGCCAGCTGTGAAGAAGTGCAGCTGAGGTTTGAACCCACATTTACCTGAATACAGAACTGGAGCTTTCAATTTCTTTCTGATGGTTCTCAAACTTTAGCATACAAAAGAATCACCTAAACATTTGCTTTAAAACTCCTCCGCTCCAGCCTCGACAATGGATTCACTGAGTTTGGAGAACAGGGCTTATCTTTTAATTAATAGACTTTATCTTTTAGAGCAGTTTTAGATTTTCAGAAAAATTGAACAGATAGTACACAGAGATCCCATGTACCGTCTTCTCAGCACCCCACTCCACTTTTCCCTGTTATTAACAATCATGCATTAGTGTAGTACATTTGTTACAAATGACAGGCCAATAATGCATTACTTTTAACTAAAGTCCATAGATGAGATAGGACTGGTGACCTCAGAAGAAGAGGAAGAGAGATCGCTCAGAAGAAAGGTCACGTGAGTACAATGAGGCTGTTTGCAAGCAAGGAAGGGAGCCCTCAGCAGAAACAGAACCAACCAACACCTTGATTTTGACCTTCCAGCCTCCAGAACTCTGAAAAAGTAAATTTCTGTTTTGTAAACCACACAGCCTGTAGTATTTTGTTACGGCAACCCAAGCAGGCTAATATGCACACCTCAAGACCATGCTTTGAGATATCACTACTCTGCACCAGAAGTAAGAAACTGTGGTCTGCAATCCAGCAACACCTGCATCGCCTGGGAGCTTGTCAGAAATTCAGAATCTGGGGCTCTGCCTTAACCTCCTGAATTGGTATCCTCAGTTTAACAACATTCTCAGATGGTTCCAGGTGTGCAGATTAAAACTTGAGAAGGGCTGTTCAACATGATGCAGTGCCGTGTTTGTCTCAGGCTCCCTTGGAGCTACACAGAGCTCCCTGGGCATGAGAAGAGGCTAATGTTATAATCACAGTCAATCCACTGCACGTTATTCTTGTGAGACAATCCTGTTTCACTTTTGTGCCAGCCCCTGCTCAAAAGGACAGAATGTTTAACACCTCATTAGGTTTCTAGCAGCAAATATCCATGACCTTGATCATCCAACTACACCTGCAAATTTCTTTGTGATTCTCATCCCTCAGTATAATAATAATCAGATAAAATAATCTACTTTGAGATCCTCACATTAAAAGGAATATCAGTATGCCATAATGAGACAAAATTGAGAAACACATTTTAGGACATTAAGGTTAATTTGGACCTTCCTGTAGGAACTTTATATTCAGTACTTGATTTGATCCTTACAACTCTGAAAGGTAGACAGGTCAGATTTTATTATCCCCCATTTTGCAGATGAGGAAACTGAAGGCCATGGAGATTAAGTGATTTACTCAAATTTTCACAAGGCACATGGGATACAACCAGGTCACAAACCTTCATCATCTGACATCTTTCAGCACTTAGTTCTATAAGCCTTGCCAAGTTTATATAAGCTGGAGTGCTGCCAAATGAATTGTAATTCTCTAAGCACCAAAATTCAGATTTGCCTTGCAATTTCATCTTGTAGGATAAGTCCATATTATAAATGTGAAGTTATTATCTCACTTTGCTGCATTTCTCCCAACTTGTGGACTTCAGGAAATCCCCTGGCTACATTCTCTGTGTTGCAGGAGAGGTGATTAAGGGATTTGCTTCAGAATGGAGATTTCATTTAACTAACCAGAGAGCTCTGTGAAAAATTAAAGCTAATACCATTAGTGAAGTTAATGCTGAAAAGGTTTTACCTAAATTCCATATCTGTAGGTTCTATATTTGAACCATAAGTTCTAATTGGTAGATGGGCTTATTAAATTCCAAATTAGTTTATACTTTTTATCCTTGTATATTCTTTAATTGCTCATTGTACTGCATGAAGACTAAAACTAGATCCTTGGGGAAAATCTGCTAGTTTACGTATTAGCAGTTTGAATGAAACTCTCCAAAAATGATTTCACTGTAACAAATTGAGTCTGTTTTCAGAGTGTTCTTTTTAACCAAAAATTAGACATAGCTGAAAACTGTTCTAAAGTACTTGTTTTCTTCAAATATCTGATTCAAAAATCAAGTCCTCAAAAAAAAAGAACAAACAGAAGAAATATACTTTTCTTTATATGTATGTGGTTCAAAGTACTATATTACATTGCTGATAAAGAAGTTTTTTATTTTGGTATGTTTAAATTTTTTTATTAAGTTAGCACTATACAGAAAATATGTTCAATTTATTTTGTTGTAGATGCATTAGTAAAATTAAAGATTTTTAGACAAATTAGAAGTGGTGTAGAGAGACCAAGAACCTATTTCTTCAGATTAATGTAAACAAACAAACAAAAAATGCTATAGTCTGAGCTTGGACAATCCAAAACTAGGTTTGACAATCTGTCAGACTTGAACAGTGAAGTGGCCACATAAACACTTATCAAATAGGTGAAGAACTTGATGCTCAAGTTCAGGTGTTAGTTAAGAACCTGTCAACAAACAAACAAAATGAAAGAAAAAAAAGATTGAGACCTGCAAAGTCTCAATGCCATTGGATTTTCAAAAGTCCAGAATCTTCTAGATGGGTAATGTTCACAGATGGTATCAAAGAATGCAAACCTAAGTACATGGGGATGTTGAGTGCTTATAGAAAAGGCACTTTTGGATGAAATGAGTTTGGAGAAGTGCATTGAAAGGTACGTTCATAATCATGGGAGCAAACTCACTTGTCAGTGAGAATTCAGGGATGATGGTGGTGGAGGGAAAAGGGGTAAAGAGATAAGATGATACTGTGTGTGGATAACAAGGTCATCTGACATGACAAGTATTTATGTTTTATTTCCTTTACTGATTTTTGGCAAGTAACTATATTTTATCCACAGTGATTAGAACAGCTTCCAAAATATTCTCTTCCACTCATTCCTACATAAGCAAAGATAAGTAAGACAAAATTTACAAATTATTTGAAAGACCCTTATTACTCCTCCTTAAAAATAAAAATACCTGGCTGAGTAAAACAGCATGACTGCATAAGTAGCAATAAGGCTATACCGAGAAAATGATGGTAGTAGATCAACTTCTCTATTATCAGCTCAAACATTCCCAGTAGATAAAAGTTTAGTACAATAAAATATTATGGAGGGTCATACTGATGGAAATATACAAGTCAATAGGCATGTTTGTGAATCTCTAAAGCCAGACTTCTTCATCTACAAGCAGGAGCTATGCTTATCAACAAAATCACAAGAATCTTTAATTACTCATTCAATGTGTATCAAGCCAGGAACTGTAGGGAAAATATGCTAGAGGAAAATAAGGAAGTCCTGCCTTCAAGGAGCTGGCAATCTAGTGATGGATCCACACAAGTACATGAGCAACTATGGGAGAAAGAGTGGATGCTTACATCAGCACTCGCTACACACTTTGTAGGAGTTAACTTACCTTAATCTTCACAACCCCATAAGAGTGTTTATCAGTTAGTATTGCCATCAAGGGTCTCGCAGTTAGTATTGCCCCAAACTTAGAGGCTTAACAGAATCATTTATTTCACTGGCAATTCTGTGGTCTGCCAATTTAAGCTGTGTTCAGCAGGGCTCACTCATGCATCTGTGGTCAGTCGTAGTGATATGGTCACCTCATATGTCATGCAAGTGGTTAGAGTAATGCAGACAACGAGACATGGTCATCAACTAGCACACTAACCTGTACTTTTTCATTTGATGATGGGTGCAGAGTTCTTAATGGCAGCAAGAAAGAGTAGGTGCCGTTGTACTTTTCAAGCCTCTGCTTGGGACACATTTGCTACTGTCCCATTGGTTAGAGCAAGTCACAAGTCCAGTCCAGTTTCAAGAGGGGAAGAAAGAGTCTAATTTTGATGGGGGAAATTACAAAGTCATATTGCAAAAGAGTATGCTATGGTCTGAATGTTTTTGTCCCCCCCAAATTCATATGTTGAAATCCTAACCCCCAAGATGATGGTATTAAAAGGTAGGGCCTTTCACAGCTGATTAAATCATGAGGGCAGAGCCCTCATGAATGGGATTAGTGTTCTTATAAAAAAGACTTCAGTGAGCTAGGTCATCCTTCTATTATGTAAGGACACAGCAAGTGGGCACCATCTGTGAACCAGGAAATAGGTCCTCACCAGACACCGAATCTGCCTGTGCCTTGATCCTGGACTTCTTAGTCTCCAGAACTGTGAGAAATAAGTTTCTGTTTTTTATAAACTACCCACTTTGTGGTATTTTGTTACAGCAGTCTGAAAGAATGGAGACAGGGTAGATAAAGGGAAGGAAAGAATTTGTGACCATTTCTTCAATCTACTCTAGGGAGATCTACTAGTATTTCTGTGAGGCACAGAGAGGTTAAAAGTCAGTCCCAAACTTATTGAGGTACAAAGTGACAGAGCCAAAATTCAAAACAGTCATTCTGGCTCCATAGCCAATAAGCTTATGCACTACACTATATTACAAATGCCACAAAGGGCTGATCCGTGTGCTGTGGGAACACTGAGGAAGAGTCCCTAACTCAATCTTGGGTATTATGGAGGCTTTCGTAGATGAGCTAACAGCAATTCCAAATCCTAATGGACAAGGATGAATCCACCACTGGAGGAGGAGGAAAGGACAAGAACATTGCCTATAAAAGAGACCACATATGCAAAGTACCAGAGGTTGAGAAAGTTTATGGTACATTCAGAGAACTGCAAGTAGTTCCCTGGGCTGAAGCACTGAGAGCCAAGTTTTGTGGCAGGAGAGGTGAACTTCGGCCAGATTATTAGGGTTTTAAAACTAAGTCATGGGTTTAGGCTTTAATCAGAGACGTGAGTAACCTATTGAAAGTTTTCAGTCCAGGGAATAATAAGTTCAGATTCTGGATTTAGATTCATGACTGTGCAGCCATGAAGAGAAAGGAATAGAATCAGGCAACGTTGCAAGCAAGGAAGTTGTTTGCAAGGGTCTCGCAGTGACTAAAAAATAAAGTATGATGATCTGAACTAAGGTAGAGGCAGTGGAAATGAGGAAAAGATACACTGAAAAGATATTTAGAAGACGGGACACAATAACTAGTAAATGTGGTGATGATGAGTCAGGCTGATGCCAACATTCTGGCTAAGATGCTGCTTAGATATGGTACCCTTCCTGTACTGGGAAGGTCATAGGATAAAGACTTTTTAGAGAAGAAAGTGATGTCTTCCCACTTGAATGAAGAAGGTCATATAGCCAACTGTGAGACAGAAATGAGCCTGGAGTTCCAGCAAGAGACTGGTTTGGAGAAATAGATGTGAAAGTCACAAGTATATAGAACAGAGTGTCCAGGGAGAATATATGGAATAAGGTCAATAGTGTACTGTATTTATTAGACATTCGTTCTACACCAGGAACAATTTTTAAACACTTAACATTATTTAACTAGTTTACTTCTCACAACAATCCTATGAAGTAATACTGTTATTAAACCCATTTTACAGATGAGGAAATTATGGAGCACAGTTAGAAATGGTAGAGCCAACATTCAAATCTGGATTATCTGGTTCCAGAAGCCATGCTGCTAATCATGATGTTACACTGTTCCTCTGAACAGAATGAGCAAAATTTCTAGTGCAGGATATGCACAACAAAATACTAACCCTGGCTTAACATGGTAACTGAGGTGCAAATCATCTAATACTGAAAAATGTAGGTTTGTGTTTAATGTGTGGTTGTGTCATTGTGAGTTAGATGAGAAAAAATATACATCTCAATCATTATGCACACTTACAAAAACAGCACACTACTAAAGATAGTGAAAATTATATTATATCAACTGATAATATACTAAACTGAAAAAAAAGTCCAAAATAATCACAAGGTGGTGGGCAGGAGCACTTTCTAAACCCGCTCCACCCCACTCCACCCCGTCACTCATCCTGCAGAAGATAATCACGTTAGTTTGTCCCATGGAAGAACTGGTACTGGGCACAGGATTGTAACCAATTTTTAAATGAAATTGATCAGAATTCTGGCTAGTCCTGTGCCGTTAAAAATGAAGAAAAGAGAATTTTCCAAGGATGCAGAATCTACAGTAACAAGAGAAAACAAGATGTCAGGTACATAAGTCCTGAAATAACAATTATATTTAGGAACAATGAGATCACTGGTGACCTTCTTACAGGGCTTAACAAGAAACACCTCGTTCATATAGTTAAGATAGCTCTTTGAAAACTAACGTAATTGTATTTTGCAGGCTAAAGTTGTGCATAGTTTGTGTTTCCAGATAATAATAAGAACTTTCATTTTTTGAGCACCTATCATATGCCAACTTCTGTCACTGGAACTTTTTATTAAGTCTAACAACTACCTACAAGGTAGTGGGTTTTCTTTCCTTTTGACAAGCAAAGACACCCAGATTTAGAGCAGTTATCTGAGATCACAAGTCAGACTCACCAAGTTCACACACTTTGTGTTTTTCACTACACTCCCTCTTGTGTTCCTATGACGAAAGTAGGCAGGAATGTCATAAATCGTATCAGTTAGTTCAAGGATCTCATTTTAATCAATTGTTCCAAATGTGTCTGCTTTCACAATTCTTGCTGGTGTTTCTAATGCATAGAAATTTAAGCATCCTCTGGCTTTGCTTGTGGAGATATAACTAATAAAATGGTCAAAAACTGAAGATAGGATGAAGAGAAATGGTGCTGATGTTTTCTTTCTTTTGCCCAAAGAAGGAATGGCTGGGTGGAGGGTGGGCAGTGCCTCTTGCCTGCAGTTTCCATGCCAGGGCACAGTTACTAAAACCAGTATTTTACTACAAGGCCAGTTCAACCATCCAAATCCGGGCTCTCATCTAAAACTACTCAGAGGGGCAAGTTTATTTACACAGCTAAATCAAGAACCAAGAAAACCCTTCAAAGAGGCATTCTGACATGGATGTTGGCAAATGGAGTCTGGAGTTTTTTTTTTTTACCTCAAGATCATTTTTATTCTGACATCAATGCCTTTTATCCAGGTCCTGTCCCTGACAATTTGGGCATTTTTATGGCATTCAAATAGGAGGAGGTTTGTAATGAGTAGTAGAAAACCCATTATGTGGAGCATTCCTTCCTGAACAATGGGACTTTTTATACTATGTAGACATTGTAAAGCCATGTTTGGAGAGAAATAATGAGTTTCTTTCTCATACTGAGAGATAAGCTTAAAAATCATTATTCATTGAAAACTTACATCACAGGCACTTTAGAAAACATATATGTGTACTATATATTATCTCCCTTAATACTTATATGAGGAAGGGGCTGCCATATTCCCACTTTACAGAAGAAAGATTGAGGCAAAGAGGAAGAATCTTACCAACTAGTTCCACTGGGTGGGTGATTATCTGAAACTACAAGATAAGTAGATATACAGAATTAAGCCCAATAAGTAAAATCCAAAAATCTAGCAAGGTAAAAATAATCAGTGTGTGGAAGGAAAAGGCTGCTGGGACCTGAAAACAAACTTGCATGGGAAGCAATAAAAACTGGGCCAACAGGAAAACTCACTCTGGCTCTACCATTAGAAGAGGTGGGTCTTCACATTTGCCAATTATGTAAACAATTAACTCTGAGCTGGTGTGTAACTTTTTTTTACCTCTAGTTTTCTCATCTGTAGTGTTGGAGCAGCAAGAAGGGGGAATTAAGTGTGATGGTGTGTGGAAAAGCCCATAGTAATTTGCACATTATTTTATGTTTGATCTTACAACAATTCAGCATGATCCATCTGTCCAATGAATTAAAGTAGGTCTCATCAAAAGAATAATGATAATGAGACAATTCTTGATGCTGGGTGAGCATGAGAACGTTATTTTTTTAATTAATAGAAATCTAGCTAATGGCACATCATCATGGATCAATAACCAAGCAGATGGTAAAAGTAAAATACAATCATTATTTTTTTTGGTAATTAACTGAATGAAATGGTTTTAGAATGTTAGAAATGAGTGAAAACCATGTTTTGGGTTAAAGGACGTTGTCTGATAATGAGTGGTAGTGCACAAAATTTACTAGAGACAAAAAGTACAATGTCAGCGTTCCAACATGTAAAGGTATTAAATGAATAGGAGGTTCCTGATTGCCCAGTCCAAAGGAGACAGGTGCACCTTCCCCTTGGCTTCATTTATTTCTCTCAAAGTGCTTTGTTCCTTTCTTATCCAGGATTTGCCACAAATTGTAAATGCATATCATTGTGTATTTAGTTGTTTAATGACCATCTTCCAACACACATGCACACACACACTGTAGTCTCTGGGAGGACTGGAATCACACTTGGTTTTTTGACAGATGGATATCCAATGCCAACCTCAATGCCTAGGACAAAATAAGCACTCAATAAAAATCTGTTGAATGAAAGAATGAATGATTCTTTTGTTTCTGGGTTATCATTTCTGCTACACCTCAAGACACAATGCATAGACAAGAACGTGTTAGAATGTTCACACAGTGAAAGCACAATACTTTACAAGCATTACCTGGAGCACTACTGATGCTGACCTGCACACTACTGTGCAGTGAAGTGGGTAGGGAGGGGGCTTGTGGAGTGCTGACTTCCAGGAGCTACTCAGGGAAGGGAAAGAAGCATTATCAGAGTGACCAAACCCCAGTGACCCAGTTGAGACATGCTCAGTTCAACGTCCAAGTGCAGGTGCCTCTCCCCCAACACTCCACTATGTTTCAGGGTTCCTTTTGGTCTCACTTTTGGGGATACTGCAAACTGTCCTCTCTGAGCAGCCATTGATGGCCATTCTCTCTCCTGAGTTTACTAACCAGTTGACTGATAAAGATAAAGGTCCTATTCACAAGAAGCCCAGATTGATAAATGGCAAGGATCCTGGGTGAAGTTATGAAGGTGAGAACTATGATCAATCTGGCCTTGAACTCATGAGCAGTGTCCCTAACACCTGTCCTCTTACTACACCTGACACATGCTGGTCACTACCTTCCCACTGCTTTCTGGGCCTCTCGTAACTCAAATACTCCCTCTAAAATCCCTCCCTCCCAGTTTTCTACCCAGGGTACTTCTTATATCTCACCCCTTAGTATCTCCGTGTCTGTAACATTGAAATTTTATGGAGAAGGTTCTGATCACACATTGCTCCAATTACCATCAGCAGCAAGAAAATCACATCCCTGTTCCTCAAGACAAGAGGAGGTTCTGTCTTCCAAATACTGTCAGCATTCTCTGAAATTTGATCATGATGAAAATGTTTGCTTTATCTTCAAGAAAATTCAGTGCTGTCATCTTTATTCCAATAAGCCAAATGACTGCTTATGATGCTCACAGAAAAATGCTGCCAATTCTAATGTGTTTCCCACGTTTTCATCTATCACTTGGAAGAGAGAATAATTACTAGAACTATCACCAAAAGGTATAAAGAAACCAGATATCCTCAGGGCTGAAGGTAAATAATAGGTATTTCTTGTGGGCATGTTTATCTCAGGAATTCTTGAAAAAAGAGGAAAAAAGAGCAACTAACACTCACATGATTATTTACCAAATTTTACTATTTACCAAACATAAGTAAGAGAACCTTGTTCAGATAGCTTCTTGATGGGGGGGGGGGATCAACTTATTGTTCACCTGGTGTTAAAGTATCAATCCATTCTAAAGACTCTTACTGGCTTGCCAAGTGCTACCTCGAGACCCAGCCTCCTGGGTCCCATTAGACACTATGATGTGGATTTTCTAACATCCTTCTTGGGGACCAGAGCTGAAGCTCTGGTTTCTGAGGAGAAAGCGTGTCTCAGCCTAGTTTTTCTCCTTTCTTCACTGGTTCTGCACTGAGGTTCAGCGTGCCTTGTGGATAAGTTCATCTGAGTTATGACCACTAGTTTAAAAGCCTAGGAAATGTCATGAAAAAACAAAGAAAACAAAAGAAGTTATCAATCTAGGTGATAAAATTTCAAGAGGTCAAAACTTAGTTAGAACTTCAAAATAGAAGCCTTGGTAAATTTTTAGTTCTTGCTCTTATAAAAAGCAAATCAATCTCATTGGTTTATATACCCAGGAAAATATGTATCTTTACATATACACATGTATATCTCAAGTATTAAAGCAATTGCCTTCATTAACATTCATTTGCTCTGATATGTCTGATACATATACTTTTAATTTTATTCACAATACTGTTTTTCTTCTCAGAAGACTATTTATTTATAGTTAAGAAATTATCATAAGAAATTTTACATTTCAGCAAATAAAACTGTAGAGGTAGAAAAAAACAAACAGGAGCTAAGAGTTTAGACATTAGCCCTAGAGGGCTCTTGCCTTATGTCACTATTTGGCTTGTTGGTAAGATGGCAAATGAAGACCGCTACAGCAATGATAATACTTCAAACAAAGATTAGTCACCTGAGGCAGCAGAAAGCACTCCCTCCTGCCACGTGATGACTGCAAAGGCAGGCTGAAAATAGGCTGACACAAACAGGAACGTTGAAGATTAACTTTAGATCCTGACATTCCTATCTGAACAATCTCGAGCTAAACTCTCCCTCTTTATGTCAAGGAACGCACACTCTCTAGGCATTTTGGTTAGCAGTCTCTCCACCCACCATCCAGATTCTCTTTTTCTGGGGTATGTTTAGATGTTGGATGGAATCACATGGTTTTCTCCAGAAATCATCCTCAGCTACATCTAGTTATTTTAAATCATTTTCCAACAGCAGATGCTGCAGAGAACTCTCAGAGTGTGTTAAATCTGCACTGACCAGTTCCTCCCACTCTTCACCTTTTCCACCCTGAAGCTAAAACTTGGCCAAGGAAGCCGAGCACCAGGGAGACTAGTGACGTGAAGCAAAACCAGCTCCCACACTGTGTGCATAATCTAACTCATCGCATCCAGTCTGTAAGGCAGGAAGGGAAAAGAGTCACAGAAGCATTTTGAGGTCTTGGGGTAGATCTGAGATATTCAGAAGCTGCACAGAGCTTCTCGGTGATCCTGTAAAAGTTGTCTGTGGGTGGTGGTATTTGGGGATCCTTCCTACCAACAGCCTACAGAGGCATGAGTGTCGGGACACAAGTAACAGCCTCGCCCAGAGAGCAGATGCTGATGCCTTTGCTTCCCCGGCCACTCTGGCACTCTGCATAAATCAAGTCCTTAATAAATAGCTCCTGAAAGTCAAAGCTTTTCCACAATCAAAATAGCTTATCCATTTATCACTTTACTCTTTCTTTGAAAATAGAATTGATAATCTTATTCTTTTTGCAAGATCTTTGAGAGCATCGGGTTCAGTTAGCTCCTTTGATAGACAAGGTGCCAACATTACAAAGACTTTAAACAACTCAACCAAGAATGCCCAGTTAGTTCCAGTTGCAGCCCAGACTATCAGGGCCTGTGTGTACTTGACCCTCTTTGCCTCCTCATGCTTTGTGCACCATGCCCCTGTCATAGTCCTGCTCAGTGGCCTTCTTTCCAATCTTAGGACCTTCCACATGACTCTCTCTGCCAGGAATGTTCTGCTGCCCCCTTCGAAGTTGTTTCTTCCCATCTTTCAGTTTCCATCACAAATATTTCTTCCTCAGAAAGTTCCTGGAGAGTTCTGGTCAAGATGGCGGAATAGACGGTCCCCACCATCACTCTCTCCCACAAATCAACCAATTTACAACTATAAAAATGTAACATCAGCGAAGCTGGGGCTGCTGGAGCTCAGAGGAAGAGGGGGAGAGACCTATGGAGTTCATGAAGGAGGGAGAAGCCATGACGAGAGTAAAAAAAACTGCTCAGAGGGTTTTGGGCCGCAGCTGCTTTAAGGCTCAAGCTGTTGAGCGCACAGAGCAGGAGCTGGCAGAAGCCACAGCTGTGCCTTCAGATGGAGTTACTTGGAGGTGGCAGGGGAGAAGAGGACTTTGGTGGCCCGCAGGAGAGCAAGACCACTAATAGGGTTCCCATGGACCCACGCAGGAGTGAGGAGCCAGAACAGCTGAAAAAAGGAGCCATTCAGAGGCTGAGTCATCACAAGGGACCGGCACAGGGCCCATCCCATGGGAAGTGTTTGCAGCATGGGCAGTGGGGGAGACAGGCCCACTGGGAGAACACTGGGACACAGCAAGGACAGCCAATCCATTCCCCAATCAGCACAGGACCACTCAAAGGAGACTGGTCAGGAATGTAGAATTGCATGGGGTTCAGTTTGATGAAAAAACTCAGGCCCAGATCAGAGTTTCTGCACAACCCAGGTGCACTGGGTCTCTGGAGAGCCAGAAGTACCTATAAGGACAACCATTAAACCCTGAGCTGCACAAAAGCCTTCCCTAGGGAAACAGCAGCGAAGCAGCAATTTAGCTCATCCACGCAGCTCAAGTACTGGTTCCCACAGGAAGTTCTCCCATCTTAGAAGTAAGCAAAGGACAAAAAATTAGTTTCAGCCCAGGCACACCACCAGCATGTTAAGGCCTGCCTCGGAACCAGAGACTCGGAGCCAGAGACCAGACCCCACTCCCACATCCAGGCACACCGCACCAGC
The DNA here is from genome assembly GCF_027409185.1 of Cynocephalus volans. NCBI lineage: Eukaryota > Metazoa > Chordata > Mammalia > Dermoptera > Cynocephalidae > Cynocephalus > Cynocephalus volans. The sequence continues at coordinate 19,062,122 of NC_084468.1, forward strand.
ACCTTGGGGCCCACCCAGTGACCTGAGGCATGGAGCTGAGGAGCGTACCCTCCTCCCACAACCAGGCATACCACACCAGCACCTCAGGTCTTGCCCGGGGACCCAAGGTATGGTGCTGGGGACTAGAGCCCCCTACCACAACCAGGCACACCATGCTAGTGCCTCATAGCCTACCCAGTGACCTGAGGCATGGAGTCTGGGGCTGGACCCACCTCCCACAACCAGGCACACCATGCCAGTGCTTCAGGGCCCACCCAGGGACCTGAGACATGGAGCTGGGGAGTGTACCCCCCTCCCACAATGAGGCACACCATGCCAGCACCTTGGGGCCAACTTGGGTACCCAAGGCAGGGAGAAGGGGACTGGACCACCCTCCCACAACCAGGCACACCACACCAGCACCTCAGGGCCTGCCCAAGACCCAAGACATGGAGCGGGGACCAGACACACCCCACAACCAGCCACACCACCAGCACCAAAGAGCATGCCAAAAACATCATCTCCATATGGGTGGCCCACCACAGCCACCACAATAACCATGGCTGCTGTAAAAGCGGCTAGACACCGCAACCACCACACAGATGGTCTGCCAGCCACTGAAGTACATTGACACAAGATTGGCTCTCTCCACAAAGCCCATTTCAGAGTGACAGAAGAAGCATCTGCTCTATGATAATATTGGGGGACCTGATCACACCTCTCAGCATTGGACAGATCATCTAGGCAACAAATCAACAGAGTAACCATTATTCTTTTAGAAGGAGAGAAGAAATCTAGGGCAATTAGAGGAGGGAGGGTGGAGCGAGAGAGGGATGGGGAGAAATTAGACAAGGGGCATAAAGAATAATTATGATTTGTAATAATACATATGCTAGTAATATTGATTTGATCAACATATCTCAATGTTGAACCCCCAAAATATGTATAATCAATTTTGATTCAATAAAAATAAAGAAAGAAAGAAAAAATAAAAAATAAAAAAAGTTTAAAAAAGAAAATAGAAATAAATTTCCACCTGGAAAAGCTAAAAAAAAAAAAAAAAAAAAAGTTCCTGGACTACCCAGGCTAAGGTATCTATCCCCTAATCTTTGGTTTCTTTATCTCTTTCAAAGTGCCTTATCCCTTTCTTTCCCACAATCTACCACAAATTGTAAGTGCATATTTTTGGGTGTATTTACTTGTTTAATAATCATTCCCAACACACACACACACACACACACACACACACACACACACACACACACACACACACACACACACACACACACACACACACCTATAGTTTCCAGGAGGACTAGATCATGCTTTTTTTTTTTTCACCAACAGATATCTGGTGCCAGGCTCAGTGCCTACCACAAAATAACTACTCAATAAAAATTGGCTAATAAAAGGATGAGTGGGTCTTGTTTTGTGGATTATCCTTTCTGCTACCAAAATATATGCACAGTTGTCTTCCTTCAATAACAAGATAACTGATGGCGCAGTCAGCTGATTTTTCTGGATCATGTTGGTATTTCACAGGGCATGGGTTAGGCTGAAGTTTCCATTTGTAAGTAAAACAGCTGATCATCAAAGGAATGAGTCAGAGATAAAGACATCCAGGAATCAAAATGCCAATGCATTGCATCTGTCACCTGGAATGACACTTCCTCCAAGTGAAACAGAGCTCCCTACACCCTCATAAACGTACACTATCTTCTTTTGTAGAATTGCTTGCTTAACCTAAGTAACTCCATTTTGCCCCGTCTGACCTGCAGACTACCCCCACTTCTGCATGAGAAACCTCTGACCTTCTCATAGAAACAAAAACAAGTATATAGAAACAGAAGCTACACACGGTGAATAAACTTCTCTTTTCTGCACGAGTGGCGTGTTAGTGCATTTCTTATGGTACGGTGCCTCACAACACAAGGAGGGAAACGAGAGTGCAAAAGTGTTGAAATAATGCCAATGATCATTTGAATATACACTCTGGAAAACAGCAGGAGACAAAACTTGGTATTAGCAAATATGACAAGTTTACAGTTCAGATCACACCTCAAAACCTAATAATCTACTTTCAGTGCACCAAATGAGGTAACTTACATTTTGCCACTCTCAATAGTGTCTTCTCTTTTGTGTATTGTCATTTTATTATTCATTCATCAAAAAAGCTTGTCAAAGACTCCCTCGTGCCTTCAGGATAAAGCCCACCCTCCTCCAAAGGACGTGCATGGCCTTCCATAATCTATCCCCTGCCTGTTCTCTTGGAGTCACACTCTAACACTCACCTACATGCCCCTGTGCTCTAAACATACAGAAATACTATGGTTCTCACCAGCCATGGTCTCCCATCACCCAGTGCTCTTGTGTGTGTCATCCACTCCTCAAGAGGACTAGTTTCCTCCTTGGCAACTTGTTCAATTTAGTTCTGTATTCATTTTCTATGGCTGTTATAACAAATTACCACAAAGCAATGGCTTAAACCAGTACAAATGTATTATCTTGTATACTTCTGGAAGTGAGGGTCTGAAATGGGTTTCACTGGGCTTAAATAAAGGTGTCAGCAGAGCTGCATTCCTTTATGAAGGTTCTGGGGAAGAATCCATTTTCTTCCCTTTTCCAGCTTGTAGAGGCTGCCTGCATGACTTAGCTTGTGGCCTCTCCTATTTTCAAAGTTTGCAATGGCCAGTTGAGTCTTTCTCACACTGCATCACTTTGACATTGACCATTCTGCCTCCCTAGTGCACATTTAAGGATCTTTGTGATGACACTGGACCCACTTGGATAATTCAGCACAATCTCCCTATTTTAATGTCAACTGATTGACAACCTTAATTCCATCTGCAATTTTAATTCTCCATTGTCTTATAAAGAGCATATTTACAGATTATAGAGATTAAGACATGGATATCTTTGGGGGACCATTATTCTGCCTACCGCAAGTTCCAAAAACACCTGAACTTCCATATCCTATTTGGTTCCATCGCCCTTGTGAGTGACAGAGTTAAGTGTTCCTTGTCTCATAGCTCCAATGTATTCTGATAAAATAGGGCTTATTATTTTGTATTAAAATTACTGATTGATATGTATATCTTTATTATATTATTTTAGGATTGAATCCTAAATAAAAATAGAATTCTTAAATGAGCCAGTAAGTGTGCTATGTATTTTACACCATTTGATTTTTACAACAGTGCTATGAGATAGAAATTACATCCATTAAACAGATTGACAAACTCAGTGCTACAATGATTAAGTTCACCCAAAGTCAGGCACTTCTTACAAGTCAGAGCTAAGATCTGAATCCGTGTCTGTCTGATTTCCATAATGGTCAATTTACTGCTAAACCACATTGTCTCAATTGAGGTCCCCTGGAATTCACACTGAGGACCAGACAGACAATAGATTTTCATCAAAAATTCATTGAATTTTGTTTATTAAATAATCTTTTTCCTCATTGCTATCTCACTCTCCATCTTGATCACAAAATTAATATCTTAATTAAATTTCATTTTTTTTATTCTGCTCTTTATCTCAAAGACAGGATTTTTACCAAAATTGAAGGTTTCTTCTTAACTGTCAGAATGACTAAATATTGTTTTAATTCTTTAATTGACACAGATTATTATTATCCAAAGACAATGAAAACTACTTAATTAAACTGTATCTTTTTTTGAAATGTCAGTCATCCCAAGCTTATAACCTACCCCTCTGAAGAAAAAGCTTGAAATCAGTAACTCCAAGATTTCATCAGGTCTGAAATGGAGGTCAAGCATCTCTCTATGTAAAAATCTCCCCACTGAGTATGTTCATGAGCTGAGTTTGGGGATATTGAGTAATATTCTTTAGTCTACATTGCCTTATTTTGGGATCCTCATAAAAAATTTCTCTGCGCATTATGGAAATTCAAGAATGCTTCCTGATGAATGAGTTAAGTTCTGTAACTTCACTGATAGCTTTCAATGTTGTAAATAAATATGTGTAAGAAGGAATTTAACTGTGATGAAGAAAATTCTTAGATTGTCTTGAGAATTTGTCTAAGGCATGCCTTTTCAGTAATGAAATGCCCCCATTATACCCCAACACTTTTTCTTTCATAACAATAACACATAAAATCAAATAAATCAATGTTCCTTGTCTACTAATGCATATAATTTCTTTTGGGGGTTCACATAGAACTGTCACCTTTACTAAAGACCAATTAGACAGGAAAAACAAATCTGTTTACCAGCACACAGGCTGACCCATATACCTCCTCAGCTGAAAAAGTATATATGAAGTCTATCATATTTTAAGTGCATTAAGACGTAGAAAATTTTTTTCTCCCTCTTCCCTGGTTGTTTGAGGTGACATCTGTGGCATGCAACAGATATTTTGTAACAAGCATCTGTGATGCACACTTAATTAGGAACTGCCTCTGATAGGCACCAATCCAGAGAAGCATTGTTTATCTTTTTTGTGTACTTTGGACCTAGAAAAACACATGCTTCTATGACCACAGAGGTAGAGAAAAGTGGGCAAGGCAAAGCATGCACTCTCCCTAACATTTCTTTCCAGAATTCACGTATCTCCTCTGCTAATGTCTCACTGGCCAAAGCAAGTCACATGGCAACAAAGAGCAGAGTGGACACCTGCAGAGGGAAGAGTGCCAGCAAAGTCTCAGAAGCCAGAGAGAAAACGATTTGCTCAGGTTAGTGGAGTTGGTTTAGTAAGGGTTAACCACTGAGTATCAGGAATGAGAATTAAATGACAAGAGGTGACGCTAAAGGCAGTAACCTGGGACACAAAAAGCTTATAAAATCAATCAAGGAGTTTGAATTTTATCTTGAAGGCAATGAAGAAGCAGATGTGGGTTTAAATAGGAAAGTGTCATGACCCAATTTGAATTTTAGAGTGATAACTGGCTACAGCATAAAGACTTTATTTTTGTGCACCTTGAGTTACTAGGACAATGTCCACGTGGAGATACCCAAGAAACAGTTGTATACACAGGACTGGAAGAAATCACTAGTATATAGACTTTAGAAGTTCCAAATGTGTCACCTTGGATCAGATGTGGCCCATAGACCTGACTTGCTTTGCCTTCAAGGATGTGAAAAAATTAAATTTAAAGGTCTTTGATGAGGCATGTGCTCTTCAGTTGGCCATAATCTGCACCATTACTTGTTTTACACCTTTCCAAATTGCACCTTTTGTTAACTAGCTGGCTCTTGAAGGCATTTGAGTTTGTGGCTTCTGATGTATTTAGGGTTGCCAAATAAAATATCTGACATCCGATTAGAGTTTAGCAACTTTTTAAGTATGTCTTGTATTTTTATTTGCTAAATTTGCCAATACTAGGTATGGCTGGTAATCTAAGCCATAGGAATGGATAGCATTAGCAAAGGTAGTGTACAGAATAAGAAGCAAAGCAGGGTCTAGACAGTGCTGGACACACAGAAGACAGTCAATATTTAACATTAATGAATAGGGTTGAGGGCAAAAGCAGAGAATCATAATATTTAAAGAACATTTATGAGAAAGGAGACAGAAAACAGGATAGAAGTAGAAAGAAATTCAAGAGTGCAGAGTGAGGGAGAGCAAAGGCAAAGAGTGCCTCAGCGAGGACGACAATGTCACTTGCTACAGGGATATCAAGGAAGGTGAGAACTGAAATATTTCCACTGATTTGTGACAAGGACATTATTGGTATCCTAGAAAAACATTTTAATGGAATAGCAGGGGCAAAATCAGTTGCCTTAAAGTAAGGAGAAGAAGAAGAGAAGATAGGGACAGAAAATATAACTCTTCAAAGAACATTGGCTGTGTTGGCAGTGAAAGAAAGAGCTATTGCTGAAAATAAACATGTAGTCCAGAAAACTTTGCCTTGCTTTTATGGAGGAGACTTGACCAGTTTAAACACTCAATGAAAGGAAAAAATAAATCTATTTACCAACATATAGGCTGATCTAGAGGAAACCAGCATAAAAAGAATAAGTTAAAGATGTGACAGAAGCAATAATGTAGTCATTTTCTTAAAGAGACAGACCAATATATGATCCATAGCACCCTAAAGAGATTTGTCCTAGAATAAGAGCATCTATACAGCAGGAAGGGTGAAAAGCTGATGGGTGTTCATGCAGTGTGGTTTTGGTAGTAAGAGTTTGAGGGGATTTCTATACAAAGGCTTCTACTTTTTTCCTGCAAAGTAGGAGATCTTCTATTGGGGTATGGCAAGAGCTAGGAAATGACAGTCATAAGGAAGAGGGTTCTGATAATCTATAGAAGGTTTAAATGGCAATGTGCATTTTAGGAAAGAGAGCTGGATTGGGCAATACACAAAGAAAACTGAGTAGAGTTGAGAGGTCTGTTGGATTAGAGATGACATTCTTCTGCAGAGTGCCTGCCGGGGTCCTTGCATTTTGCAGGGCTGTTGGCTTCTTCCTCCCTGGGAACTCAAGACTTTCCCTAGAGTCTTGCTTCAACATGAAAGAATCTGGATCCACATGCTACACCCCTGCATTAACTCTAGAATATTAAGCAACCAGGTGGTACTGGTAGAAATTAGCAGCCGAAGAAGCGAAGAAGGGAATAAAAGAAGGGATAGATATGAACCTTGACCCATTCTTCCCTATGTTTATCTCCTTAACACCTTTCAAAGATAATGCATTGTGTTTAATCAGTTTTTTAAATATTTTCTATCTCTGACTCTTTTTTTTTAGAACATTTAATAAAATATTTAGTCCTTGTTAATTTGAAGAAAAATTTGCTGCTTAATAAAACAACCTGCACTGGCTAAATATTTCAGTCGGTTAGAGCATGATGCTGATAACACCAAGGTCAAGGGTTTGGATCCCTGTACCAGCCAGTGGCCAATATATAAATAAAACCTAAATTTCACATACTCCGTATCTTTAGATGATACTACATTCATTTATTCATTTTTCAAAAATAATTTTGAATGCCTTCATACACCAAATTCTCATGTTGATAGAGTACCTGCTCTCAGAAAGTTAAAACAAATCCAATTACTTAAAAGTCATTTACATTTCAGGAAAACCGAATACATAAAATGTGACTTTAAAATTCAACACAAAAGCCAAAATACAAAAACTAAATAAATTAGGTAATGACTAGTTTCCTTATAAATACGTTCACCATAGGGTTCTTGAAACAGCAAGCTCTCCTGGAGTATTTAAAATATAATTTGATTTAAAGACCCTCAGTGTAGGCACAACCCTTTAGGAAAACATTCATTACATTGAGTGAGATGCATGTGTACCTGCCAAGTCACCTCTGTGATTCATAGAGAAATTTTTGTGCATTCATTATAATCCACTTTTCTTATAGTCCTTCCTTCAAGGGCATTGGTGACTATAAGGGAAAATTGCATGGGTGCTTAATTGGAGAATATATCAAAGTTGGTAAATTCTCTCTCACATTCAACTTTCCCCTTATTCGTCTTTTATTTATTCTGTCAAAAGCTGCCTTAGTGACATGTTTTATTTGATGCTTATATTGTGGCTGAGGAGTGATATTGACCATGAAGAAATATCAGCAAAACCTTAACCTCTAAGAAGGTAGGAACTTTGTCTCTCTTGCTCAACATTTTGTCTTATATTTAAAGCCTAGAAACACAGAGTTCGTATTATGCTCCAAGTAGTGTTCTGAAACACTTACACATATGAATTTGTTTAACCTATTAAAGAAAAAAATTATTTAATGATACTTGTTAAAGCATGGTAAGGAAGAATTTACTCAGGACAATTATGATAGTTATAGGGACCACTGCCATGGGGTCTGCAGTGTGGGAGAAAGATTAGGACCAACTCCAAACACAGCATGGGCAAGTGGGAATTTATGGCCAAGGAAGAGGGTGGAGGTCAGTGGATAATAAACTACTAAGAAGAAACATTGGGAGCATGGGGGATTCTGGCTAAACCGACCCAACAAAATTCTTGCTGAAGACAGACCAAGGTGATCAGACATCATCTAGGAAATGGTGGAAAATAAGGAACTTGATCAGATACCAAGGGTGGGGGCTTCTTGCTAAACTAACTTAGCAGGATCCTTTGCTAAAACTGGACTTTACGAGGAAGTGCACAGATGGGCCTAGGAGGATGTTCAGAGACCAGACTAAAGTTTAGCCAAGCAAAGAACCTTTGTTGAAGTTCTGTAGCAGCCCTATGAAATAGGTGCAATTACAGTTTTACAAGTGAGAAAACTGAAGACTAAAGTCACAGAGCTAATGAACAAAACTGTTTAGATTTGATCACAGGCAGTCTACTACAGATCCCGTGCCTGTAGCCACTATGCTGGGCCGCGGCCTCTTACTTTCATGTCACCATTGTATTTTCAGCACCAAGCACAGTGCCTAGCATTTGGTGATGCTCAGTGACACACACACACACACACACACACACACACACACACACACACACACACACGTTTGCATGATAGAGGAAAATAATGGGTTACACATTAGATCTTTTCACTAGATCACCAGTTCTCTAAGATAAACATTTTACCTACATCATACCCCCAGAATAAAGGATCTAATTTCAGAACCTACTCAGGGATTCCTTTCATTGAACAAATAATTATTAAGTGCCTACCCTAATAAATGAACTGATGACATATCAGCTGACTTACCAACTACTGTAGGGTGAAATCTCCTTACTGAGATTAGCAGGATGTGGCTCTGGGCTAGGTGTGTTAGTTGCCAATACCAGCCATTATTTACCTCCAGTAGCACAATAGTCTCTTTCTAAGTATCTACTAGAATATTCTGAGACTGGATTAAACTAAAAGCAGCCAACCTAACCATGTACAATGCCTCAGCTACATATCTGCACCTTTTCAATGATTACTGTCAACTACTAAAAGCTTGGAACACCATCTGAATATTATTACTGCTTCTCGTGAATGAAGAGGCATTTTCATCTAGAGATCAAGTACCACGAAACTGCTACAAAACAATTTGAATCAGAAGGTACCAGGAGATATAAAAAGACGCACAAAGAAAGGAGTATAAAGGTAGAGGTAGTAATTGCTTTCTCTGCAAGGAGAGACAAATCAAGACAGTTTCTGTTTTAACAATTTTTGTAGAGGGGAGTATTTCCATGACAACTGAGTACTTAGTTATTCTAATTGCGGAAGAAACAAAGCATCTAAAAAGTCAGGAAATATGTTCCAGGCACACAGAATAAATCCCAGCTAAACTAGGAACATTGATGTTTCATTAAAAGCAGTGAAAATTCACCACCAGGCTTTTTAGTTTAACTCAGTATAAATATAAGTGACTATATTTCTTGAGATTCTCTAGATCATTTCAGATGAGATGTTAGCTCCTAAAATTGGCTTGCGGTACTCATAATTCTACACAGCCATAACCTTTGAATCCTGACCTTAATGACTGAAGATTAAAATTGAAGAAAATAGGGAATGCCTTCGAACTGAATCTGATGGGAATGTGACTATCACAGAATTTAAATTTAGTGCTAATCGAATAGTCTAATTTATCACAATAGTAACCTCCCTTTTTATATGCACAAAAGATATAAATAAAATCCTATTTCAGTTTATTGTAAGATTAGTTTGAGAAATAGCATATATTAGTTAATGTAATCTGAGGAGTAGTAAGCTGACCTAATTAAAAAATCTGGTCTAAGTTTAACCAAAACATACAAAATGACGACGTTTAAGTGCAAGATTATTCTGATCCAAATGGACCATTTTCCCTTTGAGGAATTCTATTAAGTGCTGCAGATCACTGACTCAAAATATGGACTGCCTTTCTCAATCTCTTGAAACATACTTCTGACCCTTTCAGGCATTCTCCACTGAAAGTTGAGAGTGTATGCTGCTGGCAAACAGCTCATACAAGTGAAGTGGTGATGGATGCATGTCCATTAGAGGTAGAAGACTTTGGTTCAAACCCTGTTTCAGTCATTTCCTAGCTATTGATCTTGGAGAAACCATTTAACACTGACCCTCAGCTTTCCCCTCTGTTTAAAAGGAATAAGAACTTATCCATTTAAGATGTTCACACAACACATTTTATTGTGCACCAGGCGAGAGAATACACACTAGAAATAAAAATCAGTTGCTGTCACTGTTTCTGAGAAATAGTTTAGTAAAGGAGACGATTAAATTATATGTACTTGATAGATTACATGATGGATTCTATTATCAAAATATAAGCAAAATAGTAGTTGAGCTAAAAGAATGGGGGATAACTCTTCTTGAGGAAGATGGACACAATTATTCAGAGTTAATGATGCTTGAACTGTTTTACAAAATGGTATGCTGAATGCAGAAAAGTACAAAAGACAAGGAAAGAAGGAATCTGGGATGAATGTGTGCTCAGGTGTCAAGGCCTGAAGGAGAATGATTCAAAGTTCAGCGAGGCTGGTGCATGCAGGTAGGGGAGAGGATAAGAACAAGGAAAAACAGGCATGGGCCACATTTCAGGTGCTTAATATGCCATGTTAAGAAACTGGAATTTTTCCAGAGGAGAATGGGGAAGTGAGAAAAGTGATGGTGACCAGAAATAACACAATCAGACTTTTTTCTTATTTAAAAATAACATAGGCTTTTGCCACACCACTTAATCCAAAACAGGAACTGATTCAACTAGTCCTAGTCCTTTTCTCAAAATCCCCATGATGAATTCAGAAGTTAGTTGCAAGTTAGGTGATCAACTCATCCCCTGCGACATTCTCAGTTTTAGAATTAAAATCCTGCTTCCTGGGAATCTTCTCAGTCTTAGTCAAACTGCGATTGCCCAGAACTTTCAAATTTTAGCAGTGAAAGTCTTGTGTCCCAAGATTCCCTCTTCCCGAATCCTGGGCAAACTGGGATGGTTAATCACCCTAGTTCTAGTTGCAAGACTGATGGTAAAAGTGATGGGAGCAGACAGGTCCTGACCACAGTTATATGTGTGAGTTAAGCTGCTCACAACTGTGTGCACTAATGGTTCTTTCCACAGTCCTGGAAAACTGAAGGTGAATACACATACACCTAATGAAGAAAAGCATGTAACAATATTTAAAAATTAACATTATTATATACTTCAGAATAAGTCCTCTGATCTATTCATCCCCTTATTCCCAAATAATCTCACCAAAGATAAAAGGTAGTCTTTTAGCCTCAGCAAGAGAGAATGTTTTCTCTTGCACTCTACTCCAAAAGTTAGACAGCAGTTGAGGTCCTAGTGGTTGAATGTGCCTCGACCACATAAGGACACAGGGTGGTATGTAAAAGTTTCAGCCTTAATGGCTTTGCTTGCTCTTAGCATGAGGATAATTGAATCCTCTTAGCCTGAGCAGACATGGTGGAGTAGGCAAAAGCCAAGTGCTGAGAGCAAGGAGAGAAAGGTGGAAAAGGAAGAAAGGAGGAGAACAGGTGTCAGTGGACTCACATGTCCATCCCTGATGGATTCAGAAAGAGAGACAAACACGTACAAACAGTGAGGATAGGTTTCATACCATCCTCTGAATTCCAAATAAAATTAGCTTCTTTCTGGCAATGTACATGTGCCTTTCCAGTCATTGCAGGGCACAGGGCAGAGCTTTACACAGAACTTTAGATCACAATCAGTGTGTGTATCACTCAGAATTTGGAATGATGATAGATCTTTGGGCCCTCACAGGTAGTTGTCTTAGTCTCCTTGTGCTGCTATGATAAAGTTCCTTAGACTGGAAAATAAACAAACAACAGAAATTTATTGCCCTCAGTTCTGGAGGCTGGAAAGTTCAAAATCAAGCTGCCAGCAGATTCAGTGTCTGGTGAGGGCTCACTCTCTGCTTCAAACATGGTGCTGTTTTGCTGTGTCCTCTCACAGTGGAAAGGGCAAATACCTCCTTCAGCGTCTTTTAAAAGGGCACTAATCCCATTCATGAGGGCTCCACCCTCACAACCTAATCATCTCCCAAAGGCACCACCTGGTAATATTATTGCACTGGAGATTAGGTATCAACATGTAAATTGTGGAAGGAAACAAATATTTAGACTGTAACAGTAATTTTACACTAAAACATCAAAAAACTTAAGTACAATGTAGTTTCTCCATAAAGATGTTCCAGCAGCATAAACCACCAAAGCAGATTATAAATAGACCCTGGTGTGTTTGCAATGTTCAAGGAGAATGAAAAATATGGAATAGATAATCTATTTGTTTGGGGTGCTTATATAACACATCACCTCCAAAGAAGAACCAAAAACACTTTCATGCCATCAAGTTGAGTATAGTTGCCAACTTGGGTGTTCAAGTTACTGCCTTAATTAAATAAATAAATAAACAGAACAATGATCTAAAAGCTAATATTGAAATTTCTAAAGCATTTCTTTTTTAATTGTTTCCTGGGGAATTTGTTTTACTTTAGAGGCATATAGCTGTTCTGTAGGCTAAACTGAGAGGCAGAATATGCCAGAGATTTTTTTTGTCCTAAAACTTTGTTGGCATATTTTGTTTTGTAGAATACTATTACCCTTTACATTTTGGTTACTTAAGTGTTCTACTAATTCATAATGAACATATTTGTGTATGTAAAGGTTTTAAATTATTCACATAAAAATAATCTATATTAGGAATAAGATAATTACGTTTAAAAAGCACAAAACAGAAAGAGCTATTAAATATTATTATACAACAAATGTAATAAGCAGCAAAAAGATGGTATAATGTATGACCATAATAATATTATAGTTGGTGTTAAAGTTGTGACAAGAATTAACAGTACTAAGCAAATTCAAAAATAATAAAAAAGAACTATGTATAAAACTATGTATAAAATATATTAAATACATAAATTTAATATAAAAAAAAATCCTAAATAGCCACAAAAATAATTCCAACCCCTGATCATACATCCAGAGAATTTGTGCAAAATGTATTTTTCTGTGGAATGAACAAATTAGGATAGTAATATAGTATGGCCATTTTATTTAATTGTAGTTTTAAAATATAATTTGTCACCTGATATGACAGCAAGAGGTGAGATCAGAAACTCTCTGGACCCTGGAGTCTCATGAGATGTAATAGGTTCACGGTGTAATGTTTTTTGAGGAATACCTACTAACATCTAAAAAGTTATTTGTGTAGCACGGAATGCAGTTTGGAAAATTTTGGTTAAATTATGACAAGAATCTATAAACTGTACCTTGAAAATAAAATTTAGAATACAAGGCCAACTTTACAAATGTTTTTGTCTCACTAAATGAGTAAACATCTAATCAATTTAATGCCTACTTATTTGTCTAAATGATGCATAGATTGATATTTAAATTATTTGGAAAATGACTTACGTGTGGATATTCACATAATATTTCAACTTGGATTTATCATAAGAAGCTGCCCTAATCTCCATGGAGGGTGTTAGAAGATCCTGGTATGTGTCCAAGTAGGGGAGGGGACACCCAGCTTTGGCAGGAGCCACTCTGCCTAACGTTGCAACTTCCGCACTATGAGTCCAGACCCTTTCTCTCTTAGTTTCCGAATGGATTTAAAACGTGATGGGACCCACAGCCAATTTAATCTCTATTTTCCAGACAAATAAGTGTTGTGGTCATTCAAGACGTTGAGTTTGAAGACAGGCGGAGACATATTACAACCTTTGACTTGTTAACACAGTATCAAATGGAAGAAGGGCTAGACAGATTCTATTTTTCCAGAATCAGAAGTCAGATAAATGAGTGGTGGCTCAATTGAAGGGTGACCAAATTTACTCAGCATAGGCAAGAATTCTCGCAAAGAGACTAATGAGAAGGTGACCCTGGTGCCAGGGACACCACCTGTCACTGAAAGTTTGCACAAAGAGGGTCCATAAAAATATCCGAATCTCTATGGTCCTAAATTTTAAAAACGCTTAATCTGAAGCAATTTGATCCCTTCCAGGAGTATTAAGGTGACACACCACACAGGTATATGTGCTTAGAGGTCACGTGTGCCTGATATGAATTACAAGAGGAAAAAGAACCATTACCTGCAAAGACTAATATTGCACATTTGAAGCCACACCCTCAGCTTTGTTTTACCTAATAATATTCAGGCCACCTTTTCTCACAATTAGATTACTAATCCAAATAATTTGCCTTTGGGTCACTATAATTTGCTTACCTGGATCTATGCATTCTTGTTGGGCTTTATGCTAACACTCTGTCCAAAAATTATTATTGCCATATGCTGTTTCTCAGCAACTACCATATTGTTCTCCAGCTGGGGTGTTGTTACATTTCTGGATGAAGAGCAGTGGTTCCTATTTTACATTTAAACATAATTATGCTTCTGACAACTGAAGCCAAATGAGGTCACATTACGTAAAAGGGTACTTGTAGACTGTTGGACAGTTATTTGCCTGCCTAAGAAGTCCAGAATATTAATCTTGAGATGATGGAGAATGTGGTCTCTGAATACATTTGCAAGTAATGCTGAATTAAAATAGGGCTAGATCAAATTTCTTGTCCGTGTCAGTGGAAGCCTGTTCTCCATGTCTGGCGTGATCAAAGGTGGAGATAATTAAAGACACTTTCCTCTCTTTCTCCACATATGTAGTACGACACATGTCCCTGAAGGGATAGTATACTTCTATAATAATAACAACAACAACAAAAATAGCCAGTACTTACTGTGTGACAGACACTGTATAGAGCACTTTTGTCTGTTCAGACATTCATTCTACAAACAGTTTTTGATCACCTCATCTGTGCCTGACAACGTTCTGGGCACTGGAGATACGATGGTGAATAGGACAAAAATAAGTATTGCCCCTTCATGGAGCAAATGTACTGTGGGGAAAATAGGAAATAAAGCAGTAATCAAAGGAATAAACAATGTGAGGCTGTGAAAAGCACTACAAATAAGGTAAGCTGGACACTGCAGAAAGAAAATATAAGAAGGGAAGTAGCTGGTCAGGAGAGGCCTTCCAAGGTCATGGCTTGTAGGAGGAAGAGACAGCTGTAGCTTCCAGACTTAGAGAAGAGCAAATGGGAAGGTCTGGAGCAGCAAAGATGATTGGAAGGCTCTACATGCAACGTTCCACCACGTATTCCCCAAGCAATCTTAAGATGCGAGCATTATCGGTCTCATTGAGCAAATGAGAAAACTAATGTAACTTGCCCAACTTCACACAAGACAAGAAGTGGTAAGGCTAGTATTTTCACTCTCACCCAATTAGAGAATGCTTTTGTTCCTTTTTATATTCCTTTTTTAATTTAATAGAAGCATACTACATATATTGTGCTAGTACTGTCTCTTTATTCACTTGACAATGTATCCTAAGCATCTCCACAAATGACAGTAGTTAAACTCTAGCCTCTTCTTCCCTAATTTCTTCATGAATGTATACACCCATATATTAGTTTGCTAAGGCTGCCATAAAAATGTACTTCAAACTGGGAGGCTTAAGCCACAGGAATGTATTGTCTTACAGAAATGGAGGCTTGAGTCTAAAACCCAGGCCTATTAGTCTGTTTCTGTTGCTCTAAACAAGATACCTGGAACTGGATAATTTGTGAGAAAGCAAAATTTATTGCTTACAGTTTTGGAGGCTGGGAATTCCACAGTGAGGAGACTCCACAGCAATGCAGGGTGTCATATGACGAGAATGGCGGAGCAGAGAGAGAGCTAATTCCTCATTTCTTCCTCCTTTTGAAACTCTCTGACTACACACCCTCAACCACCATCAAACCATCAGATGGATTAATCCATTCGCTAGGTCATGGTCCTCACAATCTAATCACCTCTTCAAGGCCCCCCATTTCCATTACCACAATAGGATTTCTCACCCTCAACAGTTAAAGTGGAGAATAAGCCTCAGTGAGTTTGAGGAGGCATTCCACCCTAGCCCTCCAACACTCATGTCCGTTTTTCATACAAATACATTCATTTCATTCCCTAAGTCTTGTTTCAGCTCCAAGTCCAAAGTCTCAAGTTCCCATCTGTGAAATCAAAACAAGTTATCTACTTCTAAGATTCAATGGTGGGACAAGCAAAGGGTACATATTCCCACTCAAAAAAAATAAAAAGAGAAATAAACCAAAAGAAAGGTGGAACAGGTCCTAAACAAGTCCAGAACCCAACAGGGCAGGCATTAAAATCTCACAGCTGGTGAATCAGGTACCTTCACTCCATGTTTGTTGTCTTCTGCATGCTGGTGAGGGGGTTGGATCCCCAAGTCCTTGGGTTGTGCTTCTATGGTTTTCCTGGTCTCGGTTGATGCTTCAGCTGTTACAGGCTGGCGTTGCATGCTGGTAGCTCCACAGTTCTAGGGACTTCCCATGATGGTCCTGCTCCCACGGCTCCACTAGACATGGAGGTGATGGGGTTTCTCTGCTCCAACTCTAACTCCATATTTTCACTTGGCATTGCTCTAGTGAAGCCCATCTGTGGTTACTCTGCCCCTGTAATACATCTCTTCCTGGGTCCTCAGTCTTTTCCATACATTGTTTGAAATCAGGGTGGAGGCTCCCAAGCCTCCACAGCCCTGGCATTTTGCAAGCCTGTAGAACTAACATCATGTGGACGCCGCTAAGGCTTCCAGCTTCTATTTTCCAAAGCTGCAGGTCCAGCCACACCTGGGGCCATTTTAGCCACAGCTGGAGCAGCTGAAGCAGCTGGGGTGCTGGTGCAGGGAGCAGCATACCAAAGTGGCCCTGGGCAGGATGCCTCTGGCCTGCCTGTCCCCCAAGACCATTCTGTCTCCCTAGGCCTCTGGAAAGGGGCAGTCTCCAAAATCTCTGAAATGCCTTTAAGGTCTTTTTGTCCCTTCTCATGATGATCCCTTTCTTCTGCACTAATCTCCTCAGTGAAAATTCTCCTTAGCTACACCCTTAGTTTCCTCTGTTGAACTGACTTTCTCACTCTTTATGTGGCCAAACTACGAATTTTCAAATTTTTTGCCTTCTGCTTTCTTTTGACTTCTAAACTCTGGCTTTATGTTATGCCTTTTCTGCCATAACTCAGCATAGGCTGTTGCAAGTAACCATGCAGCTTCCTGAATGCTTTGCTGCTTAGAAATTTCTTCTGCTAAATACCCTGGGTCAGCACCTTGAAGATCCACATTCCATAAAACTTTTGGGCATTAACAGAATGCAGCCAAGTTCCTTCCAGTTCATAGCAAGGGTGATCTTTGCCCCACTTTCCAATAAGTCCCTTCTCATTTACCTCTGAGATCTTCTCAGAATGGCCTTAATTGTCCATATGTCTATCAGCATTCTGCTCATCACCATTTCAACAGTCTCTAAGTAGTTCCAAACTTTCCCTCATCTTTTTGTCTTCTTCTGAGTCCTCCAAACTCTTCCAACCTTTGCCCAACACCCAGGTCCAAAGCCACTTCCACATTTTCAAACAATTGTTATAAGCAACACCCCACTTTACTGGTATCAAATTTCTATATTAGTCTGTTTCTGTTACTTATAACAAAATACCCAAAACTGGGTAATTTGTAAGCAAACAAAATTTATTGCTTATAGTTTTGGAGGCTGGGAAGTCCAAAGTCCAGGGAACACATCTGGTATGGTGACTCTACAGCAATGCAGGGTGTCACATGGCAAGAATGGTGGAGCCGAGACTATGGCATGGTCCTCACTATATAATCACCTTTTCAAGGCCTCACTTTTCTATTACCATAACAGGATTTCCCACCCTCAACAGCTGCAGTGGGGATTAAGCCTCAGTGAATTTGGGAGGATATTCAGTCTACAACACAAAGTGATGGCAGTGATGGTTTCTTCTGAGGGCTGCTAGGGAAGGCCTTGTTTCACTCTCTTCTAACTTCTGGTAGCCTCAGGCATATCATGGCTTGTAGATGGCTGTCTTCTCCCTGTATCTGTTCACATCTTCTTCCTTCTATGTGTATCTGTCTCTCTGTCCGTATTTCCCCTTTTTATAAGGACACCAGTTCTATTGGATTAGAGCTCACCCTAGTCACCTCATTTTAACTTGATAACTCCTTTAAAGATCCTCTCTACAAATAAGATCACATTCTGAGGTAGTAGGGGAACTCCAATACATCATTTTCGGAGGATAGTTCATCCCACAACAACTCCTACATATTATTTTACATAAATGGGGTTATTTTACATGGTGTGGTGCTTTTGCTATTTCTGCTTTGTTTATGTGTATCTAGTGTGATCTTTTACCTCTTTTTATATTTCCTCCTCCTACTGTACTCTCCACTGTGTACACCATAATCATTGCTCTATGGTTAGCCAAGTTAAGCCTTGGATTATAATTTTCTCACTTATCTACACACACGCACACACATACACACACAAACAAATATACATGTACAGAGTTTTTGTGCAATTATTTGCTTTATAAAATATGGATTTACATTATAAAAACTACTCTTCATCTTATCTTTCTCACTTGACAATACCAGTTATAGAAAGTTAATTGGGATAACTTGATCATTTCTTTTAAGAGCACTATAATGTTCTATAATGTATATGTACTATCTTAGTCAGATCTGGCTGCTATAACAAAGTACCATGGACTGGGTGGCTAAAAAACAACAGTAATTTATTTCTCACAGTTATGGAGTCTGCAGGTCTGAGATCAGGGTGCCAGCATTGTCTGCTTCTGATGAGGTCCTTTTCTAAGTTGCAGAGAGCAGACTTTTTTCTGTGCATCCCACGGTGGAAAGAGGGCAAGAGTGCTCTCTGGGGTCCCTTTTATAAGGGCACTAATCCTCCACCTGGGGGCTCCACCTTCATGACCCCCACCTCCTAATACCATTCTCTTGAGGTTTAGGCTTTCAATATATGAATTTGGCAGGGACACATACAAGTTGTTCACATGTACCAATCATCCTACAATTCTAGATGTGTTAGGCTTTCTCAAGCACACTGCAATTCTGTTCCTCTCATTCAGAGGTCTACATGGTTTATTGCCCCCTAAGAGATAAACAGTCTGAATGTGATGCTATGTGAGAGCCTAGGAATCCTGTGCAGTCCATCCTCAGGAATGAGCCAACCCTGTTTTCAATCATGCTAAACACAACAATGCATGTTTATATGTAGCTGTTAAATGAAGAGCTTTAGGAATCAGGCTTTCTCCACATCTAACCAGTTCATTAAACCATTCAAAGCTAGAGATTTAGTCTTCATCTTAGTGATTCTCAGTTTTCTCATCTTGAAAACAGAGATAATGATTGTATCTACCTCCTAGGGTTGTTAGAAGGACTGATTTCAGGAAGACTTTTCTGAAGTCAGCAGGGTGAGTTAATAGTAAGCATTCAGTAAATATGATGTGTTTTATTACTGTTATTCATGCTTTCTCTTTCTTATTTTGATCAGTTTTATAAACCCCATCAACTATTTATGATTCTTTAGTGATGTTAGTTAAGTGCACAGCTTTATAGTTTCCTCATTACCCATGGTGCCAGCATCTTAGCTGCACTGCCGAATTTTACCACTAAGAAGTTTCTTGTGAGAAGGAGAGAAGTTGGAAAAATAGAAGAGTGGACAATTACACAAGATTCTCTAATACCAAATGTCCATTAACACATGGATAAAACTTTATGGTTGAATATACGGGAAAAATAATTGAAATATTTAATGATGATCAAAATGTGACTCTTAGATAATTATATTGTTTCTTTTCTGAGATATGTTATTGTAAATATATCAATGAGAAAATATCAAGGAATAAAACAAAGAACTCTAGAACTTAAAAAAAATGTAATTGCCAGGTAAGAGAACAGCAGTGAAGAAATTTACTGTGTAGTTTGCCATGAGGGAAAAACTAGAGTTTTAAGAATTAAACAGGAATTTTCATAGTGATTATGTTAATGAAGCACTGAGAGCATGTGTTTGGATATCACAGAATAAGTCTGTAAGTCTGAAATAGTTGGCTCAGCAATTTCTATCATTCATGGGTCAAAAAAGAGTCTTCAGTTTGGTATAATAAGAGTCTGGTATACTGGGCCACTTAAAGTTCATAGCAATTTATTAGTTTAGCTGGTTATGGTCAGCTGTGATAAAATAAAATATTCCATTTTAATATCACATTAGTAAGTGTTCCTGTAAATTGAAGATATTCTTTTTTCTTTTTCAGAAGAAACAGACTCCAATTTTTAAATGCTCATTGTATCTTATTAATGTGCCATCTCTATGTTTAGATCAATGATAAAAAGCCTAAAATGTTTTAGAATAAAGTTTAAAAATGACTCAAATTCAAATGTACATTTGCGATTTTTCATATCTCCAAGTTATTTCAAGTAGAACTGATTTATATACTAGATTTACATTCTAATATTCATATTTATAATCTAATATTCTAGATTTATATTCTAATATTCTAGATTCATATTCTAATATTCTAAACTATAACAGGTATTGGGAAAGGTGATCAAAAATTGCTTTCAATAATGTTTTTGACACTTCTGAAAAGAAATGCCACCTAAAAACTAAAAAAAATAGAAGTTATAAAGCAATGCAGTTCAGTGTCCCAACAGGCAGTAGGCTAGGGTAACTTCCTGTGACGAGCTTAGTCAAAAAGAGTGGGTGTAAAATGTGATGTCTGTGAGTAGGAAAATTATTTCAAATATAAAAGTTCAAGTTTTACAAGCTAAATGGCTTGTAAAAACCTGCAGAGAATTACACGGGTGAGGAATAATCTCCATCCGGTGAAGCAGTGAAACTTCATAACAGAAGCAACTTCTGTATATTTAAAAATATTACCGGCAATGATAACACTGCCTTAAACCTACATTGTAGTACTTTTCATTCAATAAATCTCTGTCAGTCTTTGTGTCTCACTAACCAAGCATGGGCTCTCACGGGCATAACATCTTTTCCTTAGCTGACTTAGGATGCCCAATGCCAGCTTAACTAAAGGAGTCATTTCCTGCAGGCCTTAGGATAGTAATAATATCTTTTAAAAAATCATGAAGCGTATTCACAAATTTCAGAAACAGAAACATGAGCTTACGTTTTTCTAGTCTTCATTTAGAAATAGGACTTTTTAATATTTCATTCTCATCTGTATTATGCCAAGATTATACCTATGAATGTACAATGACAGTAGAACCAAAATATCAGTAGCTGAATATCCCTTGCATTGTCTTTCAGTCTGTAATATTTCCTGGAGGACACAGTCAGCAGAAGCATCTCCATACCTTGTCATGGATCGTCTCAATAAATGAGAGTGGTAAGTGCCAATTTGCTTAAGTGGCTCTTATGAGAAAGAAAGCCACAGCAGAAGAGGGATTGCAATAGGCAACTCTTTAATGTATCATTCACAACGAGAAATCACTTTTTTGGCTGGTGTTGCCATATTTGAGTGTATCTTACTGATTGGAAAAAGACGGGTCTAGATTTTTTATGAGGCATTTACACGGCTAAAGAATTGCCTGCAAGATTGTTACTGTCAGACTGTTTCCGAGAGCATGACCAGGTCTCCCTGAAAGCACAAATGGAGCCTGTTCTTCAGCACGTGTTGGGCTAAAGGGGCTTGTCAATAAAACCTCAAACCACAGTCTATGGGGAAAAATAACATTATTCTGATTTCAACAAAATTAAGGAGTTTAGTGAAGGAGTTAATGGGTGACAGAAAAGGGGGCAATATTTGCAAAGTATTAAACTGAGATTTCAATATTTAGAACCTGCAGGGAATTCCTACAATCAACTGGAAATGGGCAAAGGAAATACATAGGCAGTTTACAGAAAAAGAAACCAAAAATCCTCAAAAGGATTCAAAAGGATGTTCAAAATTGGAATCAGAAAAAGGCAAATAAAGACACTGATGTGATATCACATTCTATCTCTTAAACTGGCAACAATTAGGAAGTAGGATATTGCCCATGCCTCATGAACTGCTAACGAGAGTTATGACTGGTGTAGGCATTCTAGAAAGCAATTTGGCACTACTTGGTCTAATTTTACACACACACTCACACACTAACGTGTCCCTGTCTAAATCTGTGATTTACTGTGCTAAATCTTCATCATATCTTCGTGGTCTAAACTAAGGCAAACAAAATGATATCCCCTAAACACAGTGTAGTGGCAAACTATTTTACTTCTCCAACCCCAGCAATTTAGAAGGCAGTGTGTTTGTGCATGAATATCAGGAGTGTGTGTGTGTGTGTGTGTGTGTTTGTGTGTGTGTGCGTGCGCGCCCGTGTGTATGCATGGAAAGTCTATGTGGATACAGTTAGGGTGGAAATCAAGTAATACCAAGGTTTTATTTTAAATGCATTTGCATATTTTCAGGGAATGTATGCATTCTTCACTTGAAACAACCCCTGCCCCTCCTTTTATTTTCATGCAAAGCTTCGCCCTTTCTAACACCTGTCTGGCCCCTAAAAGCATTTTACTTCATACCCCTGCTATGCTGTCCTGCTCAGCATTATTCTCCCAGAAACCTTGAGAACATTGAAAAACTTGAGGGGAAGCCATTGAGAAAGGCATGGTCTTGAGCATACAGGACAAAAGGACAGCTATCAGCCTCTGTTCTGTCCATCTAAAGAGAAAGATGCAACCTGTTTTTTTGAAGGAGCTCTAATTTTACACATTACACATTGCAGAAGCAAGCATATGTAAAATGTTTTTTTTTTACAATATTTTACTTGCTTGAAGAGCAGGCAAAAAAAGCAAAAGAGGAGAAGGACAGAACTTAAGATTTCTCTTTTTTTGTTTCACTTTGAGCCATTTACAAAATGACACATCACAAGAAGATGGGAGCCAGTTTTCAAATTTGGATGCTTCAGTCAGCTATCCATACACAATACTTGGAAAGCCAGCAGCCCCTTCTTGCCAGCTTTCATGGGTTTAGTCTGCTAATGAAGGCTTTCCAAATGGACAGATGTACGAATACTGTTTCATGGGCCAGATACTAAAATCAAAACTGTCTGCAAAATTCAAAAGCAATGAATTTGTGTTGCAAAGGCCAATTGGGGTGGGAGGGAGGGAGAGTATGCAGCCATGGAAGATTACTGCACACTGGCACCTGTTTCTCTGCAAATGCAGAAGCAGCTATTTTGTCAGCAGAGACCCTATGAATCTGTACTTTATGTTTTATACTACCTTATTTCTCCTTAGTAATAAGTTTACACCTAGGTAGTGTAGTTTTAAGTGTTAGGCAAATTTACTTCAGAAGAATTAAATTCAGTATTATCATTTTCCTACTAGTGTCCAGTTCTTAAACTTATCACTAAAGGGATAGGAGAAATTAGGAAAGGATTCATGATAAAACAACCACAATTTCAGAATTTCAGTCAGAGGAGAGCTTTTAAAGAATATACTGAACTAGATAAATGATAATCTTTAAAACACATTATTGCCTTTAAAATCACCTTTTTTTCTGTTAAGATGTTTATGTCCACTCACTCAACCAACCTTTATTAAGTGCCTACTGTGTGGCATGCACTGTGCTAAGTGGTGTGTGTGTGTGTGTGTTTGTGTGAGATCACAATTTTTTTTTTTTGTCCTTTTTGTGACCGGTAAGGGGATCGCAACCCTTGGCTTGGTGTCGTCCGCACCGCACTCAGCCAGTGAGCGCACCGGCCATCCCTATGTAGGATCCGAACCTGCGCAGCGGGAGCGCCACTGCGCTCCCAGCGCCACACTCTCCCGAGTGCGCCACGCAGTTAGCCCAAGATCACATTTAATCTACCACAACCTATAAGGGATTTTTAATACATCTTAAGCAAAAGCACTTATACTTAAAAATCATTTCCACTATCTCATTCTTTTTTAACCCATCAGTCATAATTTATCTAGAACTAACTACACACAGAAAAGAATCATATGTTCTCACATACACATACAGACACACACACGCGCACACACACACACACACACACACACACACACACACACACACACACACACACACACAATGTACAAGAGTGTTCATAGCAGCATTGTTCATAATGGCCCAGTCTGTAAGCTACTCAAATGTTCATTAACATTAGAATAAGTTATGGTTTAGTCAGATAATGACATACTACACAACAATGAAAATGAGTAGACCACAAGTATCTACAATACATGGATGAATACCTTAGTCTGTTCGGACTGCTATAACAAAAAACCATAAACCAGGTGATTTGTAAACAACAGAAATTTATTTCTCACAGTTCTGGAGGCTAGAAAGTCCACTATTAAAATACCAGCCGATTCAGTGTCTGGCAAGGGTCCTCTTTCTAGCTCACAGATAGCAACTTCCAGCTGTGTCCTCACGTCTGGAAGATGTGAGAGAGCTCTTTCAGGCCTCTTTTTTAAAGGCGCTAATCTCTCCCAAAGGCCTCACCACCCAATGCTATCATCTTGTGGGGCAAGATTTCAGTACATGAATATGCAGGCGACACAAACATTTAGACCATAGCAATGACTCTCATAGAAATCATGTTGAGTGGGAAAAAACCAAACATGAAAGGTATGTGCCATGTAATTCCATTTATACAAAGTTCAAATACCAGCAAAATTAATCAAAGCAGGTAAAAGTCAGGATAGTGATTACCCTTGGGGGAATTCACAGTGTCCGGGAGGAGCAGTACAAGGAAGGAATCTGGGGTGCTGGCTATGCTCTGATTATTTATCTGGGTGCTGGCGACATGGGTGTTCACTTTGAGAAAATCTGAGCTATACTTTTATCTGTGCATTTTATACTTCAGTAAAAAGTTTGTGTACATAAAAAGAAGTAGCCACATATATAAAATTATTGATGAGAAGTATTTGCTGAATAGTATTCAGTTAAAAACCTAAAAATCTTACTCTTTGAATACAACATAATAAATATATTACCGTGTTCTGGTAGAGAACAAAGAAAGTGATAAGAATATGTTAAGAATATGTTGGAGTTAACAGGAGTAGTATTTATTTTTGAACTTCTCTAGATGTTGGTAAAAAAACAGTTTATAATTACGTTTAAAAAGATAAAAGTTATGTTCTGTACAAAATTCCTCCAACTGGCTTGTTCACCACAAACCTCTCCAAAACTCACAGTGTCTGGTAGCACAATTGTGCCCTAACTGTTCCATAAGCCAGTATTTCTTTATAGCTGTGCAATTACAATTCTATCATACATATTGTTTCCAGATCATATACAATATCAGGAATGTTCCCTGCTCAGGAACTTCAGGTAAGAGTGATGTCTCAGGCCCAAGTGTTGGGGGTCAATGACTCCTTCTCCAGCACTAAGTGTGAAAACAGAAGAATGGCCACACGCATGCACACATTAACACACAATTGAACAGTTTTTACTACTCTGGAGTGACGTGGGACTTTTGCAGGAGAAGCAAAATCTATAATCAGATCGGGGAAGTTTTTGTCATCTATCTTTTTCAAAGAGAGGTGCATCATCCAATTTCAAACTCTAAGCTGAAAATGAAAAGTACTGCCCTTTTAAATTCCAGATATAAGGACACAGAGCAATAATCTGAACACCAGGTGGCAATTTGGTATCATAATTGTAATGCATAAGAGCAGTAGGTAAGTTCTCCAGTTTCCACTAGAAATGAATATTCATGGGCATACAAAGGTATGCCGGAGAGAAGATCTTATTTTACACCCTCTTTTTATTTTCTATCTCTTCTTCTAATTCATTTTCAGAAAAAACGAGAGTTCCAGCAGACTGAAATTGAGTTAGGATGTCATCCTAGATATAGGAACCTACCGATGTCATATGATGTTCCTTTTCTTCTTTCTTTTGTTCTATGTGTACCCAGTCATAAATTCTATACATGAAGATACTTCCAATAAATTTACTCCCATCCTATTCCAATCATTCCAATCATGCCCTGCTGCCCTATTTGGCCCCTTTTCCATCAGGGTAGCAAGTAAAAGAAACCCAACAAACTAGTTTAAGCAAAACTGCAGAATGAATTGATGAAATATAGAGATGTCCCATGGAAAGCAAGGGCAAGAAGTCCATCTCAA
The DNA here is from genome assembly GCF_027409185.1 of Cynocephalus volans. Taxonomy (NCBI): domain Eukaryota; kingdom Metazoa; phylum Chordata; class Mammalia; order Dermoptera; family Cynocephalidae; genus Cynocephalus; species Cynocephalus volans. The sequence goes on from NC_084468.1 coordinate 19,087,970, forward strand.
TCTTAAGAAAAAGTGGAGCCAGTTACAGGGACTCTCAGCCAAGAGCCTAATCTTCCTAACCCCATAGGGTCACCACCATCTCTGCTTCATATTTGCAGCTAGCTGGCTGCAAGCCCTGCATCCCAGTTGTACATTAATGTTAAAGTTGATCTTATTGGTCCTATGTGGTTCTAGGGTCTTGAGGTTGTGGAAGATGTCTTCTTGCCAAAAAAAAAAAAAAAAAGAAAGAAAGAAAAAAAAACACAACAAGATCTAAGATCATGAACTTTTAATGTTTTAAAATGTTAATCCAGGAACCTTACCCTAAAACACCCTTCTAATTCCCAAGGAAAAGGAAAGACAAAAGCCACACTAGGCCCTATAAAATTCTCTTACAAATATCCCAGACAGTGTGACCGTCATGGGCATGGCTGGCATCCTGAATATAATGACAGTAGAATCAGTACTGAGAACAACCATCACACTGAAATTGCGACAATGGTGGGGGAGGGATAGAGGGGGGTTTTAGGGAGTTATAGGATGGGTAAAGGGCATAAAGAAAAATTACAGTTTGTAATAATGAATATGCTAATAATAAAAAAATTAAAATTAAAAAAATCTAGCAGCCAAAAAAAAAAAGAAAAAAAGAGTGTAATGTCATAAAATCGCTATTTATCTAAGAAAATAAATAAATTTTATCAAGTTACTGTCTCCTCTAACCCTTCTGATCGCCCCTAGAATGAATTCCAAACTGCTGCCACTGTTCTTTATGTGCCTCAAACATGCCAAGATCTTTCCCACCTTAAGAGCTCTGCCTTGGCTGCTCATATGCCTTGAGATATCTCCCCACCCCTTTTTCTTCAAGTGGCTGGCTCCTTCTCATCCTCAGTCTCATTTCAAAGATCACTTTAGATACATCTTCACTGGCCACCTTATTCATAATATTTTCTTACAAAGTTACTCTCTGATTTCATCCCTCTCTTCATTACCACTTATCTCAACCTGAAATTGTCTTGCTTTTTATAATTTTCTTTTTTAAAATTTTCTGTCTCCTTATACTGGTATATCTACAATCGCAAGTAAATTTCCTATTCGTTCAGTGCTTTTTCCTCCTCACTAAAGAGTGCCTGCCATAGTAGGCAGAAAATAAATAGATAAAATAAACAAATAAATGTAAAATGCCCATTAAAATTGTTCTATTCTGAAATGCAAAATTAAATCTACTTTAGTTTGAAGTAACAGCCTTTGAGATCCTGGCTTTAATATGCTCCTTCACTGTTCACACTGATGAGTGTTAGCAGAGTGGAGGGGAGCACTTTACCCCACTTTCACATAAGAAGACAAAAAGAAATTCAGTTAAATGTTGCAACATCTGTAGAAAACTGTTGGGCGATTCATTAAAAAGCTAAAAATAGAATCATAAGTTGAGTCAGCAATTCCATTCCTAAGTACCCAAAAGAATTGCAAACAGGGACTCAAACATATATTTATGTGCCAGTGTTCATTAGATCGTTATTCACAATAGCCAAAAGGTAGAAACAAACCAAATGTTCTTCAACAGATGAATGGATAACAAAATGTTCTACATACATACAAGAGAATATTAGCTATTAAAAGGAATAAAGTTCTGATACATGGTACAACATGCATGAACCTTGAGAAATGAAATAAGCCAGATACAAAAGGACAAATATTATGATTCCATTTACATGAAATATCTAGAGTAGGAAAATTAATAGAAAGTGAATTGGAGGTTACCAGAGGCTAGGAGTTTTTGCTTAATGATTACAAAGTCTCCACATGTCCCAAATCATGACTGGGAGAAATATTTGTGAAAGACATAAGTGATAAAGGACTAGTACCCAAATATACAAAGAATTCATAAAACTCAATAAGAAAACAGCCCAATTATAAAATGGTAAAATATGTCAAATAAGCATAAGAAAATATGATTAACATCATATGTCATTAGAAAATTGCAAATTAAAACAACTACGTACCTATTAGAATGGCTAAAATCCAAAACACTGACACAAAATGCTGGCAAAAAAAAGCACCAACAGAGACTCTCACTCATTGCTGGTGGGAATGCAAAATGGTACAGCCACCTTGGAAGGCAGTTTAGCAGTTTCTTACAAAACTAAATATGTGCTTACCATGTAATCCAGCAAACACTCTCCTTGATATTTATCCAAATGAGCTGAAAAACGAGCACAGAGATGTTTATGGCAGCTTTATTCATAATTGTCAAAACGTAAAAGCAACCAAGATGTTCTCCAATAGGTGAATAAATACAGTGTGGTACATCCATGCAATAGAATACTATTCAGCAATATAAAGAAATGGGCTAATAAAAAGAAATGAACCTAACAAATACATACAGAACATTTCATCTTACAGCAGCAGAATACACATTCTTCTTCCAAGTGTACACAGAACAATCTCCAGGGTAGATCATATGCTGAGACATACAACAAGTCTTAATAAATTTACAAAGAATGAAATTGTATCAAGCATCTTTCTGAGCACAATGGTATGAAAATAGAAATCGATAACAGGAGTTAAACAAGAAAATTTATAAATATGTGGAAATTATACAACATGCTCCTGAACAACCAATGGGTCAAAGAAGAAATGAAATAAAAAATATCTTGAAAAAACCAAAAATGGAAATGCAACATACCAAAACTTATGAGATGCAGAAAAGCAGATCAAAGAGGGAAGTTTAGAGCAATAAATGCCTATATAAATAAAAAAAGAAAGATTTCAAATAAACAACCTAACATTATACCTCAAGGAGCTAAAGAAAGAAAAAGCAGAACCCAAAGTTAGTAGAAGGAAGGAAATAACAAATATTAGAGCAGAAATAAATGAAATAGACTAGAAAATCAATTTTAAAAATCTACAAAATTTAGTTGGGTTTCTTGAAAAGACAAACAAGTGACTAACGTTTAGTTAGAAAAAAAGAGAGAAGACTCAAACATAATCAGAAATGAAAGAGGAGACATTATAGCTGACACCACAGAAATACAAAGGATCATAAAAGACAACCGATAAATTATATAACCTAATAAATTATACAACCTAAAAGCGATGAATAAATTCTTAGAAACTTACAACCTATCAAAACTGAATCATGAAGAAATCAAAAACTTGAACAGACCAATAATAAGTAAGGAGACTGAAGCAGTAATCAAAATCACCTATAAAAGAAAAGCCCAGGACCTGATGCCTTCATGGATGAATTTAAAGAAGAATTAATACCAAAACTTCTTAAACTCTTCTAAAAAATTAAATTGAAGAGAACACTCAAAATTTATCTTATGAGGCTGGCTTTATGCTGCTCTTAAAGCCAGATAAGGGCACTACAAGAAAAAAAGATATAGGCCAATATCCCTAATGAATATAGATGCAAAAATCCTCAACAAATACTAGCAAACCGAATTCAATGGCACATTTAAAAAATTATACACCATGATTAAGAGAGATTTATTCCTAAGATGCAAGAATGATTCAACATACACAAATCAATAAATATGATATACCACATTAACAGAATGTGAGAGAAAATTTACATGATACTTCAATAGATGCAGAAAAAACATCTGATAAAAGTCAACATTCTTTTATAAGAATTCTCAACAAATTAGGTATAGAAGAAAGGTTCCTTAACATAATAAAGGCCATTTATAACAAGCCTGCATCTAACACTAACATCATAATTAATGGTGAAAAGCTGAAAGCTTACTCTTGCCACTTCTATTCAACATAGTACTAGAAGCCCTAACCAGAGCAATTAGTCAAAAAACAGAAATAAAAGTCATCCAAATGGGTTAAGAAGTAAAACTGTTTGCAGATGGCACAACCTTATATATAGAAAATTCTAAAGATTCCACCAAAACCTGTTAGAATTAATAAATATATTCAGTAAAGTTGCAGGATACAAAATCAACACACAAAAATCAGTTGCATTTCTATACAGTAACAATGAACTATCCAAAAAAGAAAGAAGAAGAAAACAATCCCATTTACAATAGTATCAATGAGAATAAATTTAACCAAAGAAGTGAAATATTTATACATTGAAGCTATAAAACATTGATAAGAGAAGTTGATGAAAACAAAATAAACGTAAAAATATCCTGTGTTCATGGTTAAGAAGAATTAATTTTGTCTCAATGTCCATACTACTCAAAGTGGACTACAGATTTAATGCAATCCCTATCAAAATTCTAATGACATATTTCACAGAAATAGAAAAAAAATCTTAAAATTTATATGGAACCATAAAATACATCTGAATAGCTAAAGCAACCTTGAGTAAGAAGAACAAAGTTGGAAGCATCACACTTCCTGATTCTAAATTATGTTACAAAGCAATAGTAAGCAAAACGATATGGTAGTGGCATAAAAAGACACAGAAATGAGAGCCCAAAAATAAACCCATAAATAAATCATCAACTAATCTTCAATAAGGATGCCATGAATACACAATGGAGAAATATAGTTTTTTCAATAATTGCTGCTGGAAAAACTGGATATCTATATGTGAAAAAAAATAAAAGGATCCTTATCTTACATTGTACACCAAATATCAAATTGGATTAAAGACTTAAACACGAGATCTAAAACAATAAAACTCCTAGAAGAAAACATGGGGGAAAACTCCACAACACTGATCTTGGCAATGATATTTTTATATAACACCAAAAGCACAGACAAGAAAACAAAAATAAACAAGGGGGACTACATCAAACCAAAAAGTTTCTACAAAGCAAAGGAAACAATCAACAAAATAAATAGGTGACCTATGGAATGGGAGGCAATATTTGCAAACCATGTATCTGATAGCTGGTTAATACCCAAAATATTTAAGAAACTCATATAATTCAATAGCAAAAAAAAAAAAACACACACAAAAATGATTTCTAAAAATGGACAAAGGGCTGAATAGGCATGTTTCCAATTGAAGACATACAAATGACCAATGGTTATATGAAAAATGCTCAACATCAGTAATCATCAGGAAAATGCAAATCAAAACCACAATGAGATATTATCTCACACCTCTTAGGATGCCTATTATCAAAAAGTCAAAAGATAACAAATGTTGGCAAGGACATGAAGAAAAGGAAACACTTATATGCTGTTGGTGGAAATGTAAATTAATGCAGACATTATGGAAAATAGAATGCAGGTTCCTCAAAGAATTAAAAATAAAACTACCATATGATCCACCAATCCCACAGTGTATACCTAAAGGAAATGAAATCAGTATCTCAAAAAGATATCTGCATTCCCAGGTCCACTGCAGCATTATCGTAATGGCCAGGAGATGAAAACTACCTAAGTGTCATCAGCAGATGAATGGATAAAGAAAACGTGATGTATATATACATTTATACACAAATATACACATACATATATACACACGTACATATATGTAATACATTAATATACATTATTCAGCCTTAAAAAAGAAGGACATCCTGCCATTTGGGACAGCATGGATGAACCTGAAGGATATTATGCTAAGTGAAATAAGCCAGATACGAAATGACAAATACTGCATGATCTATGTGGAATCAAAAAATGTCAAAGCACTGTCTGATTAGCTCAGTTGGTTGGAGTGTGGTGTTATAACACCAAAGGGGAAAAAAAAGTCAAATCCATACAAACAGAGATTAGAAGGTTTATTACCAGGGGTCGGTTGTGATGGAAATGGCGAGATCTCAGAGGGTGCAAATTTCAATGAAAAGATATTTGAATAGTTTCTGAAGACCTAATGTACAGCATAGTGGCTATAGTTAATAGTAATATATTGTGTACTTGAAATTTGCTAAGAGTAGATCTTAAATATTCTCACCACACACACACACACAAAGATAACAATAGGGGGTGATAGATAAGTTAATTAGCTTGATTGTGGTGTGCATTTCACAATGCATATGTATATCAAAGAATCACATTATATACCTTATATATATACAACTTCCATTTGTCAATTATACCTCAATGAAGCTGGAGATTTTTGCAATGAAAATACTTATTTAGGAAAAAAAAGACATCAGCTATAAAGCCACAAAAAGACATGGAGGAAACTTGAAAGCTTATCACTACATTAACAAAGCCAATGTGAAAGTCTACTTACTATAGATTCCAATTATATGACATTCTGGAAAAAGCAAAACTATGAAAACAATAAAAAGACCAGTGGTTCCCAGGACTTTGGGGGGAAGGAGGGGTGAATAGAACAAAAGGGAATTTTAGGGCAGTGAGACTATCCTGTGTGATACATAACCTTATGTATTTGTCAAAACTCATAGACTGTACAGCACCGAGAGTGACACCTAGTTTAATCATGGACTTGGGTGATAATGATGTGTTAATGTTAGTTCATCGATCATAACAAATGTACCACTCTGATGCAGAGTGTGAATAGGGGAGGGTGTTGAAGGAGGGAGTAGAAAAGGGAACTCTCTGAACTTACAATTTGATTTTGCTGTAGCCCTAAAACTGCTTTTAAAAAGAAGGTCTATTAAAATAATTAATCAACTGTTTTTTTACAAAAAGAAAGTTTTGGGAACATTGTGAATGCAATTAGTAACATTCAATTGTACACTTAGAAGTGGATACAATGGCAAATTCAGCACCACTGGGTGGATTTGCAGCATCCAGAGCTTTGGGAGTCAGCACCTTGGACAGGGGAAGAGCTCCTCATGCCATGTGAAGATGCTCAGTGAATACCAGACTTTAGCAATGAAGGCACAAAGTCACAGAACATGAATAGGCTATTTGAACAAATGAGATGACCCTGTGGATGTCCAGGAATATCTGGAAAAGACATTAGGGAGAGCTGGTGCTGCAATTCTGATTATGACTATTAATATGACTTAATTTATTCCCTTATGGAGAGGAGGCCTGGAGAAATGTGAGTTACAGAAACAGGACAGAATGCAAAAGCCATAGAATATCTTTCTTCCTAATTCCAAAGACTACTTGATTCCCTTACTTTGGTTAAGGGCCCTACTATTTCTTCAGTCCTTCAAATTCAAAACTGTGGACAAAATCTGGATTCTACCTTTCCTCACTCCTCTCATATTCCTTATTTGGTTGCCCATATGTTCTTTAGTTTGCCATAAAATGTCATTTAAAACTTCTGATGTGTGTGGTTCAAGGTTCAAGGGGGTTTCAAGTCTAAATTCAATCATTCATTCTATTCCCTTCCATTCCAGAGTTCTACAAGTAAATGGAGACCAAAATACCTGATTTCTCAATGCTAAAGCTGAATTTTAGGATGCTACCTAAGCCAAAATGAGATTTTCTACTCTTTTCTGCCTTAATTAAAGGTTTATACAGTTAGTTTCAGCATAAGATGCTGGGGCTGAAGGTGCTGGAGTGAAGAACCTGAGTAGGCTTAGCAGAGGAATAAGTGAGGAAACGAGTAGAAAGACCAGAAATGTGTATTCCAATAGGGCTCCCCACCCACACAGGAATAGGGACAAAGGGAGGAAAAGGTAAGAAACACTGTATGATTTTTAAATAAGGGGAATAATTTTCTGGCCTAGTTAACAACCTGACCCTCAAGGCAACTCCAAGACATAAACTTTGCAGAGATTTTTGATCATGGCACAATTACTGAAAGAAGTACATACTTTTAAGGACATTTATTTGAAAAAGCAGTTTTATTACTTTAGAGCAGTGTTTCTCAAAGTGTGATCCCTGGACCAACAGTATGAGAATCACTTGGGAACTTGTTAAAAATGTAAATTATCAGGCCTATCTCTGCCCCTACTAAATTAGAAACTATGTATTTTAATAGACATTCTAGGTAATTCTGATGAATGCTGAGGTTGAAAACTATTGCTTTAGAGCCACACATTTTTCTGCAGGATCTTTCTGAGTTGTGTAAATCAACTAATCTATGAGGGTACTTCAAAAGGTTTGTAGAAAAATGAAACCGAAAGATAATACCAATCTTTCCATGAACTTTTTGAACGACCCTTGTATTTCAGCAAAGCTGGTTTTAAAATGAAAGTTAGATGGCTCCTTGTACTAAACTTTTTTTTTTTAAGTATTCAAAGCAATCCTTTTTAATGGGAAAAAACATTAATTACCATCCTATAGAAACAGCTGTCTGTCTCTCACAGAGCCTTCTGTTTAGAAAAGTAAAATTCCATAATAGAACAAGTGCATTGTTTATTCAGAAATGAGTATGGAACCATTTGCTGGTTCATTTCTACATAAATTACATTTGTGTATAATATTAATCAATCAACAGCATTAAATATTTCACTTTCTTGGGAACACTAGAGAAAACCACTCCATCAAAGAAAAAAGTTAGGTAAGGGCAGGAAGATTGGAAAATTACACAGTACTCAAACTGGTGAAAATTCTAAGTTTTTTAACATGGAAAGAGATATATGAGTCAATATGATGCTAGGCACTCACGGGCATATTTTATTGAGCTACTTAATAGGCAGAGTTTCCACCTAAACCTGAGATATTAGATTTCATAAATTAAGTGGATTAGGACTTAAAACATGTCCCTCTTTGCATTGTGACCTAGTTCATTTTTATTTACTTCCTCTCATTTTTAAGACATAATCTATCACAACTGCTCTGTATTTCTAGGGAACTATGCATTAATAGTTAAAAACTGGTGTCTTTTAAATTTCACATTAAAGTTTAGAGCATGTTTCAGTGTTGCTTGCAGAAATAAACCATATCCTTACTGCATTTATATATTTATGTGCCTTTCATTCAAAACTATTTTTACAATTTGATACATATACAACTGTACATCTACTCAATCTCATTACATTGAAACATGACAATTGGAAAGAGACACATATTGCTAAGAGCTAATTTAAGGTACCCGGAAGGATCTGGGTTTAATACTAACTGATAATTTGGGAGCTGTGACCTTAGTCATTTTACCTAATGTTTCTGGGTCCAAGGTTCTCATCTACAAAGTGAAAATAAAAATTGTACAAAACTCATAGGACTATTATAGAGTCTGCCAGAAGGCTAATTGTTCTTTATGTAACCCGTTTCAATGACACCTCTCTCTCCATGTACAAAACAGTCACTAAATCCTTGATGTGGGTAAATATCCTTTGAAATCAGTGAAGGAAATGGGCTTTTCATATGTTTACTCTATGAGCAAAGGAAGTACCAGCAGTGTAGAAACAGAGAGAAGCATGGGGGTGTCATCTGCAGGAAATCCCAGAAAACATTGGGACGCTGTATCTGCTGTAACAGGCCATGTACATTATGCTTGAAAACAACTTTAACAAAGTTTCCGAGGATATTGGGAAGCCCCAACTGCCATCTAAGTTATAACTAGTGAATAAATTGTAGTCTCTGTCTTCTTGAGTATTAATACCTAATTCTAGCTCCCTTACCTCATCACTGCAGCCAAGTTAAGAACCACAGAGGCAGAGTTATAGAACTCTCTGGTCTGGGCTCTGCATTCGTACTAGGGCGGGACAGGGCTGAGCTGTCAGGAGTATGCCAAGGGCTCCAGCTGTGGGGGACGCTGTACAGGCTGGTGATGAAAGAGGGTTGGACATCCCCATGTCACGTTTGTCCAATGCTGAATCTAATGACACTAGTCCAGGATTCAACCACCTCTAACAGATCTCTCTTTCAATAACCAAATGCCTCCTGGACTCAAATTCAGAAACTCGGCACAGCCACATCTGGCCCTTACAGGTCAAAAATAAATGAGTTCAAATGAATGCAGGAAGGCTATAGCTCAGAATAATAACAATAATAATGATAATGATAACAGCAAAAATACTTCTTAAATTCCTTCTGAGCAGCTATCACTTTTACTTTGGGGAACATAGCCAAGTCTAGTTTTTTAAAGAATGGATTTTCCAACAAAAAAATTATTGGACTTTTATAGATTAGGAACATCTGATATCCCTATGAGAGCACATTTCTCTGCTTATGATGTCTGTACTTTTAAATATAAACACAAATGCATAAATATATATATATATTTAAATATGGAGAGGTAGATACACACATACATATGTAAATAGGTAGTCATTATTCCATTTCACTTTATAGCACAGCTTGAGGGATTAGTGTTTTGAGACTAGAGTCAATTACAATAGTAAATAAATGGACCTAAAAGACACGTGGGTTTGATAGTGAAATTGTTTGGCAGATAAAAGCCATTACCTTTTTTGATTCTTTGCTATGATGGCTGTTCAGACTTAATGTAAAGAAAGTATGTAAGTCACAAAACAACTCTTAAAATCATTTTATGCATTTTAATTCAATGATGGGCTTTAGACAAGAAACACTTATTAATAAAAAAGGAAGGAATTACATTATGACAAAAGGTGACTTTATATGATGGTTTTCAGGAGGTCTTTTATGCTGAGAAACATGTTGCTCCTCAGTCATCGTAAGAATCAGCAGACGCATCATGAGTAGGATGCGGTAAAGAGTGTCAAAACCCAAATGAAATACTGAGAAAAACATTTGCAACGCGGATGACAATAGGATCATTCCATTACTATTTAAGGAACTCTTTTAAAACGAAAAAGGCAAATGACTCAGTGGTAAAATGGACAAAGGACAAGAATAAAGAATTCAGTGTTGATGGGAGGAGGAGGAAAGGGAGGGGGAAAAGGGGGAATCGGTAAAGGGACATAAAAATCAACTACATTGTACATTGATAAATTAAAAAATAAAAAAATAAAGAGTTCACAAAAAATGCAATAGTTTATTAACAGACATAATAAAATAAATCCAAATTAAAACAATAGTAAGGTACCACTTGAAAGCAAGTGAGCTGAGATGCCAGGTACCATTCAAGCTTTATTAAAGGAAAAGAATCTGCTAGGCTGCGCCCAAAATGACGGGCAGGCCAGAGATGCCCTCAAAATGGGGGACAGCAGCAACAATGGGATTGCTAGAGTTTGTATTAGCTGTTGGGCATGAAATGTACGGGGGGAGGAACCATTAGGTTGATGTAACTGGGTGGAGAACCGCAGAAGCCGGAAAGTTGTTTCTGTTTAAGTTAAGAGGCTTCTCGTAAAGGGAAGGGGCGGGGGGCTTGGTGCTGGAGTGGAAGCCGAGGCCAGTGGCTATTTTGTGCTTATTGTGTGCACAGTGGCGCCAGTCACGTCCAAAATCCATCACCACTTTTCTTTTATCCTGTTGGCAAAGATCAAAAAGTGTTAGCCAGCACGTGGTAAAATATGCACTATGCTGCATGACTAAAGAGAGGTGTGTAAATTATACAAAAGTTTGCCAATACCATCAAAATTAATATGCATATAAACTATGACCTAAAAATTCTACTTCTAGAAATTTATCCTACAGTTTTATACACAAACATGCTGTCGAGCTAGGGCTAGGATCTGGAGCTCACAGACCCCTCGAGTCTGTTCACAAACCCTTCACACGCAGGTCTATGAGCTAGGTAACTGGCAAAAAGGTCCTTGTAGCCTTGGTTGAAGAAGTAATAGTCTTTATTCAGCACACACACACACATCTAGGAGCTAAGCAGTACAAAGGAGAAACTCAGAAACTCAACTGCTACCAGCAAGGTCCAAAGAGAAACTGAAACTGAGCAGCTGCCAGCAGAGTAAACATGCTCTATTGTTAGACACAACTCTCTGCAGCCAGCCTGCCTCACAAAACTGCAGAACACACAATAGCTACAAAACTGAAAAGATACATGGGTGCACATGCGCGCTAACTCCACCCACACAACTTGTTTACAAGAAATGTTGAGGGAACCTGACTAAATTATCCTATTTTCCCACATATGCACAAATGAATTTTTAAAAAGTCCTTCCCAGCATTGTTACTTAAAATTAAAATGATCAAAAATAATCTGAATGTCCAGTAAACACTGATCCAATACAAAAAAGACTGATCTAGTCAAGGGTGGTCTATAGTGCAGTTGACTACTATGTAGACACAAGGCAGCATGATATGCTGAAACAGAATTCTAACCTGAATAAATATCAAAGTGATGTGTTAATATACTAAAATATACCTTAAAATTTATTAAAATCAGTGTGTAGCATCACTAGTAGTAAGATATATCTGCAACATGTATCTCTGATATAATTCAAACATGGGATTTTTGACAAAAATATGCAATCTAATCATGAGTAATCAATGAATTCAAATTGGAGGCATTCTTCAAAATAACTGATTAGAACTCATCAAAAATATCAAGGTAATGAAAGACAAGGAAAAACTGAGGAACTATCTCAGACTGGAGAAGACTAACACACAACTAAAAGCACCATAGACCAAAAACATTCCCAGACTGGAGGAGGCTATGAAGACACAACAACTAATTTCCATCCTGGAACAACAACAAAAAAAGACACTGGGGGCAGAGGATTAGTGAAATTTAAATGTTATATCTTTTAGTTATTATTATTGATCTGACAATTTTTTGGTTGTGATAATTGTACCATTGTTCTGCAAGTTGTTAGCAAGAGAGGAAATAAGTGACAGATACATGCAAACTGTACTATTTTACAACTTTTGAGTGTACTGAAAATTATTTTAAAATAAAATATTTTTAAAATCATCACATGTACTATATATGCTTTTATAGTCAGAGAATATTTCTGTAGGCACAATAAACTTTTGATGGTGATATCCTCTGGGAAGTGAACAGGGGATCTGGGGACTCTGGGAAAAAATAGATATCTTCTTCTCATTGCATCTTTTTCTTGGTTTTTTGTTGCTGTTGTTGTTGTTTCAACCAGGTGCTTATATAAAATTTAGTAAGTTAAAAGTAAAGAAGCAATAATTTAGTCTATCATCAATATTGCCTTCATAATTTTTTTAACTTATTAAAAATCAGCTTTGATAATATTTTAAGGTTGATCATCAATGATTATTGCAATGCCTCTGTAAAAACTATTAAAATGAAAATACATGTTAACTATTGTTCTGATAGATATATTGTGGGAAAAAAAACCTTAAAAATTATATTGTATATTGTATAAATAAAATTTTAAAATATGAAGAAAAATATGAAACCACTGATTTTTTTTAGCATTTTGAATGAAACCTGAAACCAATTTTTAAGATACAACTTGGTTACTGGTAGACAAGAAGAGTAAGTCCTGGTGTTCTAGGCTGACTCAAGCTAATATTATATTCTATATTTCTAAATAGGTAGAAAAGAGAATTTTGACCATAATCACCACAAAGAAAAGATAAATACTTAGATGATGAATAAGCTATCTATCTATCCTAAGTGAATCATTCATTCTACAGTATGTGTATGTACTGAAAGAATACAGCATACCCCCCAAACATGTGCAATTGAGAGTAAATTTTAAGAGTAGATACAACTTTGGCAATGCAGTGAATTCTACTCATTCAAGCTGAGGCAACTGTTCTTTTGAGCAACTTTTGATATTAGTTCTCTAACTATGAGCATGAAATCAAAGTATGCAAGATATGAAAACTCATGCCTCGCTGAGGACCTGAAACCATGGTACTTGAAGCTTTCACTTCTGAATTATCTTCCTACTGTAGAATCTAGTGCAATTCCCTGGCACAAATGTTTGTTGAATAAATATATTAATGTAATAATATTCTGTACATTTAAAATATTTGTCTATTTTTAATCATCCAGTTTCAACACAGCCAATCTGTACATAGCAATATATAAATTTGCACAGCAGAGAAAACTCTACAAAGACAATTTCTGTAATTGAAAAGTTTAGTAGGAAGATATAAAACAAAGCAGAGATCTTCATTTGACTGCATACTCCTCCTGTACTCATTAAGATGTTTAGGGCTGACATAGACCGAAGAATACAATGGGTACTGCTAAGTGTTTTTGTCTTTATTAGCATGTGTAATGCTTCCATTTGCTGAAAATGTGGTTAATCTGCATTGCACAAAGAGTCTTCTTTTCAAAAATATGTTATCATTACTTTTTCCAACACTAAAAAGATAGTGATGTTTTGTCTAGTGAATCATAAGCTGTTCCAAGTAGTGTTCTCCTTGAGCAATTGATTTTCTGAAAAATAAGTTTTCAAGATGCATTTTGTTTTGTGCATAAAACAAAATCCGGAAGTGTTTTTGTATTCTAGGTCACTTGTTGAATGGAGCTGAATCATTACTTAATGATAAAAGAACAAATGAAGGAAAGAATACCACCACACTTTAGTCATGCTAGTCAATTATCTATGTTCTCCAGCAATCACTGGGAAAGCATCTTTATCGTCGTGAGAAACGAAACCTTGCTAGCTCTCTCCACAGCATAAGAATCGCTAAAGATCTATTAGAAGCTTTTGTAATTTGGGTGCTAAGAAACCAGAGTGAACAACACAGGTTCAATTAAATTTTTTCCTAGTCATGAAGTCATCTGCAAAAGTCAGTTTTGCTCATGACTCCCTTTCTCCAGCCTTACTTTTTATTGTATTCTGGTTGGATATGAAACATATGATAATTTCTTTTATTTTTGAGCATGACGTTTTTTAAAGTGATCAGAAATAGATGCTGAAGTGCTTTCAAAGCAAAAATGCTCTTGACAAAGTCAGAAAAATTATTCTTGCTATAACATGCCTGTTTCAAATGTTAAAAGTAACTTTGTATTCACTCCTGAAGATTACTGGGTCCACAGGTAGAAATGTGGCTGTGACATGTTATAATCCAGAGGTTTATGGCCTATAAGAATAAAAAGATGAAACTCCCTATTAACTCTTTGTGGAGAGTTCTCTTTCTGTATACGTGTTTCTCCTATACTTGCTGCAAATTTTAAGGAAAAAATCAACATTGGGTTTCCTTTACGTAGCCATTTGGGAATAAACAATTATTTTTATGATTTGAGATTTTATGTTTCAACTGCATACCTTAAATTATAGGTGAGAAACAGGTGTGAAAAAATCTCCCTATTCTGATGTAGGATCTTTTTTTTTTTTTTCCTTTGAGCCTGAAAAGACCTTATGTTTCTTGAGTGTAGGGTTCTGTCTAAAACCCTTCCCAAATGACCTCATCCATAACTGTGGGTTCAAATACCATCTAGAAGCTGACGACTCTCATTTTTCTATTCATACTGCAAACTATTTTACCACTCTCCAAACTTTCATTTCCAATTCCTTGTTACACATCTCCACCTGAGTGTAATTTGTTTAAAAGGAATTAATATTTCTTTTAACCTCACTGTGTACCAAGAGTTATGCCAGTTTCTATACAGCTTTATATAACTGACCTTATTAATCCTGGGTTATATGCTGTCTGAAGGCAGACAATGCTATATTTCCAATGCTACATACCACACCTACTATGTCGCTTGTCCAAACATTTGTAGAATAAAGGAATTAATCCTAACAACAAATTCATGCGTTTCCAAAGTTAAGCCAACTGTGAGGTTAAGGACATGGTCCCTCAGACTTCCAAGCCTGCTTGACATTTCTAACTCCAACTAGAAGGAGTTATGGTCTACCTACAAAGTTAGGGGGAAAGTCCACACAAGACCACCATCACTTCTGACACCAACTCCAAGTTCAGGAACTCAAACCAACCTTAGATTTGATAATTCACTAGAAATTTCCACTGAACTCACTGAAAGCTATTATACTCACAGATATGGTTTATTAAGGGAAAAAATACAAATTAGAATGACCCAAAAGAAACGCTTAGCATGGAGTCTAGGAAATTTCCAAACGTGAAGAGTTTATTGTCCTCAGGACACTTTACCCTCCTTCCATTGATTCATGACAAATATGCATGAGTGTCAACAATCTAGGAAGCTCACCTGAGCCTCAGTGGCCAGAGGTTTTACTGGGACTTCATTAGGAAGACATAATTGATTGACTGATATACCATCTGGTGTTGCTTGGGAAATTCCAAGGATTTAGAGGTTACCTTCCAGGAGCCAGGGACAAAGGCCAGACCTCTCCTTGGGCAAGAGCCAATTCTTTACTACACAGTGATTAAATCAATTTCATAGATTGAATAAAAATATTGTATACAATAGTTGGGAGAACTAGAGTTGGGACACAGGACTACTTGTTTCTAAAGTCCATGTTCTTTTGAAGATATCTTCAATCTAAAATGCAAATTCCCTCCCTATCTCGCTAACTAGTTTCACCTCACGTATTTTTATCTTGGTTAATATCACCTTCATATATTAATTTCTCAATGTACAAATATTGTCTTGTCCTCCACTCCTACCTCTATCTCACTTCCACAATCCAATTAGTTGCCAATCATATCAATTCTCTTTGTTTCAGAAATGCCTCTCAAGTCTGTCTCTCTTCACTCTTTACTAATAATATTAGTTCTAATTTACAACATTTCCGTCTTAAAATAGTATGATGTTGCTTTAACTAGTCTTCTCTCTGCATTATCCACCCACACCCACTATTTTTCATTTGTTCATCAGATTGTCCTACAAAAAATGCCAATTTATTCACATTATACTTAAAAGTTTGCATGAATTCCCTGCGTGATGCTTGTACACAAAATTTAAACTCTTCAGTATGGCTCACTTGGCCTGGAACAATCTAAGCCTAAAGTGTATTCCAACCACTCCCAACACTATCTTCTACATATCCTATGATATTTCCCCTACGGACTTTAATTATCCCATGAGCATCATAGGACCTATCACAAATCCATGTTTCTCTCATTATTTTTTGCAAGAATTTTCCTTGTCTCCTTCTTCACCAGTCACTATTCTTTTAATTAAGATCTAGCTTACATGTTACTTCATTTGTGATGCTTTCATTCACTTTTCCCAGCAAAATAATTTGCTTCTTCTTCAGAGTTGCCACCGTTCATTGTTCCTGTTTCTGTAGATAGCGTCCAACATACTGTATTTTAATTTATTGATTGAAACATGTCTTTAGCTATATTTTATATATTTTTTGATAGCAGAAACTCTATTTAGCTAGTGACTAGAAACCTTCTTACACTTACTTAGCAGGTGATCATAATACAGTTTCTGAATGAACATAAGTCCTTAGGATAAGGCACTTTGTCATGTTCACTGTTTTATCTGTCATGGCTACCACGTAGTAAGTGCTAAATAAATCCTTGTTTAAAAACTAAACTTAATAAACAAATAATGAGTAAGTGAGGGAAAGAACAACTGATCTCTGGAAAAATCATCTAATTTGTAATTGAATCACCCAGTTCATTGGATTTAATAACCTTAATTCTATTTTTTTAGGATAAGTGATGAAAATAGCTACCTTAAAATAAAGCAAAAGCAGGTATTTAAAGTCAATCAACTTTCCTGGAGATAATTCCATGAGTTTTAATAAAGTTATATTTAATTCATTTCAGTGTAATAAATATTTATCTGGGGCATATAACATGTCCAGAATCTTTTTGTAGGTACTAAGTAGATTTCAAAGATAAATAGCATAAGAGTCTCCCTTAAGGAAGTTCAGAGCACAGTAGTGATGGCACAACTAGAGACCATACAGTGTGAAATTATACCACAAGACATGTTCAAAATAGTGTCAGGACTCAGAGTAGAAGTGATCAAATTTGTTGTTAGGATCAGCCAATGCTTTATGCCTTGGGAAGGCTAAGACCACATTGAAAAAGGAAGAGCTGAGAGAAAGGAGCACTGTTAATGAAGACATTGCCACATATAGAGGCAGGGAGCTTAGGAGGACAAGTAGCCAGTTTGATGGTAACATTGTGTTTTGGCCCATTTCTGTTGCTTATAACAGAACACCTGAAACTGGGTAATTTTTAAAGAAAAAATGTATTTCTTAAAGTTCAGAGGCTGGGAAGTTCACAGTCCAGGAACACATCTGGTGAAAACCTTCTTCTTATGGGAACTGTCTTCTTAGTGGAGAACAGGGTGTCACGTGGCAAGAATGGGCTGAGCAAGAGGGAGACTTAACCTTCTCACTAATTCTCCTTATAAAGCCATCAGAACCATATCCATTATACTCCATGAATGGATGAAACCTCTCAGAAGGTCCGTCTTCACAATCTAATCACCTCTTAAAGACCACACCTTTCAAAGACCGTAATGGAATTTCCCACCCTCTTAACATTGTTGCAATGAAGATCAAGCTTCAATGAGTTTTGGGGGGACGTTCAATCCACAGCACATTGGATATGGATATGTAAAGCAATGTTTCTCAAAGCGTAGTTCATGAGACCTCTGGGAGTTCCTGAGACTCTCCCTTTCAGAAAATTCATGAGGTGAAACCATTCTCATAAAAATAGAAAGACAATATTGTGTTTGCATTGTGTTTGCATTTTTACTGATGGTACAAAAGCAATGGTGAGTAAAATTGCTGGTTCCTTAGCAGAAACTATGGCCACATCAACAAACTATATTAGCTAGTAACTGTATTCTTCATTGCCATACACTCAAAGAAAAAAATGAATAAATAAAAGACTCAGTTTTAGTTAAGAATGTCCCTGAAGAAACAGTAAAAAAGTCTAATTTTATTAAATCCTGGTCCTTGAGTACATCTTTTAATCTTCTGTTTGACAAAATTGGAAATATGCATTAAATATTTCTGTCTATGAAAGTAAAACAGTTATCTCAAGCAAAAGTACTTCTGTGGTTGGTCGAGCTATGAGCTGAAGTAGCTGCCTTTTTTTTTTTTTTCATAGAGCAACATTTTTACTTTAAAAAAATGACGGACGAACTATTATTATTCAGACTTTTCAGTGTCTGGCAGACATTTCTCAGCATGAATGAAGTGAGCCTCCTTCCTCAAAGAAAACAACTGACAATAAATGTTGACGATGATAAAACTTGAGCTTTCAAATGAAAATTAGGATTTTTGAAACTGGTGCCTAACACCATGAGCTCAACTGCTTTCCAATATTTTCTGATGAAAATGGTTCTTATATTAATAAATGCAATTTTTAAAAATATTATACAGTGAAACATGTCAGAATTTGGAAGATCTATATAACTCAGAGAACTGATATTTTTCAAATGACCAATGTGTAATGTTAGGTAATCATCCATACATAAAAAGTCCATTCAAAATGCAAAATAGATCCATGGACTTTAATGTAACAGAGTAAGAAGAGGTAATCTATATGTTTTCCTACTGCATATTTAAACTAACATTTAAGAAAATACTACTTGTCATGTTTTGGTATAACATCAAAAATAATATCCACCATTTTCTCAAAGGCCTATTAAAATGTTCTCCACTTTTTAAACTATATATCCCTGTAAGACCGAATTTTCTTTATAAACTTGAACCAAAGTAACATATTGCAATAGATTGAATGCATAAGATGTAAGAATCCAGCTGGATTCTGTTAAATCAGACATTAAAATTTTGCAAAAAATGTAAATTTGCAAAAAAATTTTGCAATAAATTTGCAAAAAATGTAAACAATGCCATTATTCTCATTAATTTTTTTGAAAATACAGCTATTTTTATTAAGATGTGTAATTTATGCTAAAACATTAAAGTTTTATAAAACTAGTTAATAAATCAAGGTTTAAATTTTTTCTCAGTTTTAATCTCTAATAGGTTAAATATTGATCGATATAATTGACTACACAAGCTCTTTGGAATCCTCAGTGATTTTTAATGGAGTACAAGGGTCTGAGACAAAAAAAGTTTCAGAAGTGTTGAAATAAAGGAATGCTGTAAAGAAATGCCACAAACATTATCAATTTATTTTATATATAGAATACTTGCCATATGCTGGACACTATGACAGATTCTGTGTTTATAGCAGGAAAATAAAATGCAGACCCATATCTCTGCCCTCATAAATTTCACGGTCTAATGAGATATGAAGACAATAAGCCACCACAAAATTGAGTCTCCAGTTACTACTGATTTTCATAATGCAAAAATTTGAATAACATCCAGATAAGAAGAGAGTGAGAAAAACACTATGCACAAATACTTCTAGAAAGCAAAAGGAAATTGCATAAATTGTGGGGTTTTTTTTCATTTATTCATTTTTTCAAGAAATATATTCAAAGTACTTTAATTTTAAATTCTTTTGCATTTTTATGCATTGATTTTCTTTTACTTATTATAAGTGACCCATAATTACTTATTTAAAGTAATACAGTTATTACTTTCAAATTGGAGTTGTTCATTTATATTTAATGCATTATTGATAGAATTGATTTTAAATTTACTATCATATGATTTGCTTTCTCTTTGTTCCACTTGCTCTTCCTTCCTTTTTTGTGTGTGTGGTTTTTTTTTTTTTTGGCTTCCACTTGAATTTATTATATTTATTATTTTTCCCCTGCCTATTAGCTTGATTTTCATACTTGTGTTCTATCCTTTAGTGATAAGTCTAGATCAGGATTTCTTAATCTTAGCACTATTGGCAATTTAGACTAGATAATCCATTGTTATGAGAGAAACTTTCCTAGGCATTGTAAGATTTTAGTAGTATTCTTTGGCTTCTACTCTTTAGAAACCAGTCATATCCCCCCAGAATGACTCCAGGAGGTGAAAATCACCTTTGGTTAAGAACCAGTGCCCTAGACTCATCAAATTTTAATGTGAGGGTTCGTTTGTTTGTTCGTTTGTTTTGGACATGCTAAGGCCTTCCAACACCTCCTCTCAACTGTTGCAACATACTTGTTGCTATTTTAATTCTCTATGTATTTCAACTCCCTTAAGATATTCTATTGTTTTACATCATTACTATTTACTTAAACTTATCCACGTTTGCTTTCACATTGCATTTTATATCCTCCTGCAACCCGAAGCTTCTAACTATCATTTTTATTTTGCTAGCAAAATATTTGTATTTTCTGTGGGGTCATATACTGGTAATAAATTCTCCCAGTTTTTGTTTGTCTGAAAATTTCCATATTTCACTATTATCTTTATAGAATATTTCCACCTAGTATAGAATTTTTAAGTTATTTTTCTTCAGGTTGAAATTTCATTTTATTTGCTTTCTTTATCCATTATTCCTGTTGAGAAATCGGCTGTTATTCTAATTGTTGCTCTTAGAAGGCAACACTGTTTTTTCCAAATGCTTTCAAGATTTTCTAATTTCTTTGGTTTTCAGCCGTTTGACTGTGATGTGCCTTAGTGTGGTTTTCTTTGTATTTATCTGGCTTAAGATTCCTCATACTTCTTGAAACTGTGGCTTTAAATCTTTTGTCAGTTTGGAAAATATCTCAGCCATTTCCTTTTCAAATATTGCTCAGCCTCATTATCTTGCCCCTCTCCTTCTGAGACTCCAGTTACATTACTTATTTTGATCTTTAATCACACTGTCTTGTTCCTCATATGCCTTTGTGATTTTGTTTAGGTTCCAAATACTGCACATAAAAAATTGTAGAGATCATCTGAAGCCTTAGATAATGTTATCTTTTTCAACATTTGGGCTAAGTAATTCTTCACTACCTTGGTAATTTTCTGATTTTATCAATTTATTGGCACAATTATTCTTTTCAAATTATCTAGGATAAGAGACCAATTTTTTTTTAATCCTTTGTACATGATGTATGGTTCACTTATGCATTATTCGGATGCAGCTCATGGGCATTTGTGACTCATTCTGCAAGTTCAAGAATACCCAAACTGGTTTATACCATGTTAAATAAGATTAATTCTCTGAACTTGCACTTGGGTATTGTAAAATTATCTAATTACTATTTGGTTTTCTGCATATCTCTAGTAGTCCAGGCACCACACTTAGTGGCACTTCTATAGACCACACTTAGAGACACACTATTCCAAGAGAGAGTAAGGAAATCCTTTAGTTAAAGAGATCTAAAATAGGCAAGATCCAATTTGTTTTGAGAAAAAAAAAAAGTCTGTTTCAAACTAAATTAACACAACTTAAATAAATGGGTTAATATTTCAATGCTTTTTCTATAAAAAGATTTAGCAAACATTTGCACAACTATCCCAGTGTTGCAGAGGGGACACTCCAATTTGAAGATTATTTAAAGCCAACTGGACAACTGCCATTTCCATATGTACTAAAACCTCATTAATTCAGACAAGATCAGGTACATTCGGGGTGGTATGGCCATAGACTAAAACCTCATTAATTCAAAATCTGTGATAATCTGTCCAAGTAAATTAATAGTGTAAGAAGAATTGCAGTAAAGTATTTAAAACCAATTAAAGAGCTACATTTTTAATCATTCTCAAATACTTTAGAAGTATCTTTTGTAGAAATAAAGAATATGCTAATCACAAACTCTTTCCATGTATTCTTTACAGCAATTAGCCTCAAAGAAGTGGAAGCAATGCCTAGTGAATTTGTTCTGTTAAATTCATTAAAAAGAAACAATTTTTAAAAATGTTTCTACTAATTTAGTCAAAATTTCCATCTCCCAATAAGTTCAAATTAGTAGCTTTAGCTATAATATCACTATATAAAATATAAAGCTTTTTAATATAGTGTATGGCACATCTGTACTTTAGTTTGATCAGCATGAATTCTTCCTTTTTTGTCATACAAAGCCGAATTCTTAGGACTTTCTCTAAGTCCAAGTAATTTAGGTGGTATGGACCTCACTACTGACTTTTATGAGGCTTTAAAAAACCTCACTTTAATTTTTCCAATTAAAAAATTGGCCAAAAAAAAAAAAAGTGTAGGATCTGTTGTCTCACTGGTCTCTAGCTGTGTTACTGGGGTGTGGACATTATGATCCTCTCTGTAGATATATTGCTGGCATTTGCTGAAGTTCGTATAACTCCTCATTGTTTTTGCTCAGCTTAATTCGATCCTGGGGATCTCTGCTGACAATTCAGCCTCATCTTCATTCTCATCGGTGCTGCAGACTCCCACGGACCAGCAACAACCACCTACCTGCTATTTTGACTCAGACTCAGGTAGTTCACCTACAGTTTTGGCTTTTATTAAAGGGTCAACCCTTCTGTTAAGTTTGACCCAGTCATACTCTCAGCAGCCTCAACGTGAGCCTTAGGAGAGCCTGGGAGAACTTCAGAGTTCTTCCATGATCTGAGAGCACTAGATCATCTCTTTCAGTCTATGCCCCCATGCAGTTCCCTCAGGTTACTGAAAGGGGATCCTAAGATTCATCTCCCAAAGTTCCTATCCGGAGGTAGGGCAAATTCCCACTGTGATCAGCTCTACCCACATCTTCTCTAACCTGCCTCCCCATCTAAGACTTCAGCCCCAAAATGGGGAGACTAAAATACAAGTGGCACAACTGTTCTTTCAATTTTGTCTCCATCTCTCTACATTCCCGCAGGGAGGCAAAAGACTGGTTTTCCTCTTCTTTCTACATGGCCAGGAGAATTTCCTACATCACAACTTCTTTTTAGACCTACTCTCTAAATTTAAATTGACATAATTATTAGGGAACGTAATTGAAAGAACACTTCAAAACATATTTCTTTGATTTATATTTTATTAAGCAGGTGCTGCTAGAACCTGGTTGCTGAGAGTTCGGGGTTTTGGAGCTAAACTACCTGGGATCAAATCTCTCTGATCCCCTTCTTAGCTGTGAGACTTTGGACAAGTTCCTAACCTCTACACATCTTAGTTTTCTCATGTGTAAGATGAACATAGTTATAGTATCTACCCCATGGGGTTGTTGTAAGCATTAAATGAGTTTGTTTAGGTAAAGTTTTTGAAAATGAGTTGACTACCTTGTAAACACCCCTTTACTGCTATATGATGACTGCCTAGAGTATATAGATCTGCCTCCAAATTAAGACAAAGGAGCAAATTAATAGTTCAAAGTGACAAATAATATCGCAGGCATTATTTCTGCCATTGGGTCATACAAGTTGTTATTGGAATTTGAGAGAGGCTGAGTTACTTGCTTTTTTAGTTCCCCCCCACCCCAACCCCCCCAGTTTTTGACCTTCCCCGCTCACTGGCTCTTGAAATGAAGCTGCAGTAAGCTTTGTCATTTGCTCTGACTCAATGTGGGATAATTGTTATTTAAATAGAACTGTAGGTGTGTGTTGAGAGATGCTAGGTGAAGCAACAAGGAAGCAAAAGAGAACAAATAACCCTTCCCTTGAATTGTTTACTGTTCTATTATGAGAGACATAGAAAAAGCAGACTAGAAATGAGTCAGTTCCAAGAGGTAAGTGGCCATTTACAATTACACTGAGCAGGTGCAGTTCCATCCAAAACAGGATTTGTCAATTAAATCTGAGACTAGATGATGGTATATTGAGTTTTCTATTCCCACTGCCTCCATCTAAATAAACAATACAGGACTCAACTAAGTGATACTCCAGTGGTAGATGAAAGCAATATGGATCTCTGGGTACCTAGTTTAATTTCAGAACCAGGGAATAATGTAGAAAGTCCCCAAGAGAATAAAGCTCAGAGCTTATGAAAGATGTGTGCTTCATGAGACTCCTCTGTTGAATAGGAGCAGTCATATAACCCAGCCTGGCACAAGACATGTGAGCAGATCTGCCTTGGCCTTTTGTGAGCATCGCTCAGAGGATAAATTAAAGGAGCAACTTTGCATAGTCTGTTTCCATCTCTTTGTCTCATGCTCTTCAGAGCAACTCTCAAGGATGACCCTCAGTACAGAATTTTATAAAGATCAGATATTTTCTTTTCTTTCCTATTTAGATAAGCTTGGGTCTAGTTCCCTATGAAAGAATAAAAATAAGTTATTAGGTTAGTCCACTTTTTAGATGCCATGACAATGCACTTTCCTCTAGTAAATATTGCAGGTTCGTTACAGTGCCAAGGAATCAGATAAAACAAAACACAACAAAAGCCAAACAACTATATATCAGTGAATTAACCCAGGATACAACACCATAACTATCTCCGTTTTACAGATGATGAAACTTGGGTGAAAAATAGGCTACTGGAAAATAAAGAGCCTATATTTAAATTAGTTAGAAGCGGTATTTTCATTAAAATTCAACATTTTTTTCATCAGATACAAAACAAAATAGAGAAGAGGTATTCAGGAAGCAAAATTATTTATTGGATTATACACTTTAAGATCTTCTTTCTGTTATTTCCTATTGCTATGATGTTTCTGGAAGACGCTTGCCTTTTCTGGAGAGTTATTCAGTGTATGCTGATTTAAGTTGTTTACAATTCTGATTACTTGTCATAGCATCTTTTTAAAGTAGTTTTATTCATATGGGTCATTACACAACTGAGATAAAAAAGGAAAATGGTCTGCTGGTCTGTCATAACAATAAAGGAAGATTTGAATTAGATGTGTGGCAAAATGCTTAGAAATTTGGTTGGAAAATCAGTTTAATTCACTTTGCCTATTAATAAAAAGAAATAGTTTTTGAAAATGAATAGCTCAGAGCCACAGAAAATAGAAAAAGAGTTGATATTTGGTTTGATTTTCTTGATGAAGCAATAACCATATGTGCAGCCAAGAGGAAGAACTATTAAAAATAAAGAAAAAATAAACTGCCTGATTGACTTAAGGGGAGATTCATTCAGATGCAGGGAAAAGAGAATAGATGTGATGGACAGGCCAACTAAAAAATCATTAGTTTCATAAGCCGGGATTAGAACTGCTGGAAGAGGAAACTGTCTTCCTAACCACAAAATTGGAAAAGGCATTGGTTTTGGTACTGATTAGGGGTTTCTCTTCCTACTCGCAATATTTCCAAGAGAACGAAAGCTCCTTCTCAATAAAATGGAATCAGGAGTAAGTCAGTTGTAGAAGAAGATTTCATACACAAAAGAGGTTTTAATCTTACTTTCAGTCAAACAAATGGGTTCAGAATGTTTAATTGTTTCTATTTTACTTAGACGCTTGTTACTCATGGAATCCATGGGTAATTATACTCCCTTCCTGAATGCACACCTTCTAAAATTCAGTTGAATTAAAAAGTACATTTTGGGGCATTTTTTATGTTCCAGATACTCATATGATAAGAGATATAAAGATGAACAGGACTTTTTTCCAGCCTTCAGTATAATTTCCTCATGTTGACTCTCACTCCTTCCTTAAATTCCATATCAATTTCAATATTTTTCATAAAGCCCTTTAAACTATTCCATCATGAACTTCCCATTTGAAATCCTGCTTGACCGTGTAGTTTAGCACTCATTTTTTCATTGATTTTTTTTTTCAGATTCATATTGTTATTCATTTATTCAGTACATAGTGATTATCTAATATCTACTTCTGTGTTTTCAGAACTGGAGACACAACAGTGAAAAAGACAGCCATGGATGCTACTATCAAGGTGCTTGCATTCTAGTATTGGAAGGCAGACAGTAAGTAAGGAAACAAATAAGAAAATTCAGACTAATGATAGGAACTATGAAACGAAGTCATGGGATTAGTGCTGGGTAGGGGAGATAGTTTAAATAAAGATAGCTAATGTTCATATAGCACTAATTATAAGTCAATCACAATTGTTCTTTTATAAAGACACTGGATTTAGGGTACACGCTAATCCAGAATGATCTCGAGATTCTTATCTTAATTACATTTGCAGATACTCTTTTTCCAAATAAGGCCATATTCCAGGTTCTAGGTGGTCAGTATCTTTTGTTGGGGGGCACCATTCAACCCACTACAAGTCTTAAACCAAGTTTCTGAGGTAGGTATCACTGTCATCCTCTTATAAATGTAGACACTCAAGTACAGAAAGAGTAAGGAATTGTGGTCACTTAGCTGGCATGCAGTAGAGTTGAGGTTTGAACTGAGATGCTGGCTTCATCATCAGCATGTTTAACCACTATTCTACATGATGTCAGGTCAGGACTCTCTGTGGAGAAAGAGTTTATTTGGAGACCAAATGACAAAAGTGTGTTCAGGTGGGAGGAACTATAACCATAACTACATTAGTTCTGACTTCTCAATCAGAAGGTATTAAAGTTCCAAACACGGCCCCCAAATTCTTAGATGCTCCTACCATTAAGATTTGGGGATCTATGCTCCTCCCCTTTAATCTGAGAGGGCTTGTGACTGCAATAAACTAACTCAGTTCAGGGGAATTGACACTGGCTGCCATGCTGTGACAGAACTAAGCCACATGGAAAGATCATTTGTGCACACTCCAGCCAGCGACAGTGCCTTCAAGTCCTCCTAGCCCAGGTGCCAGATACGTGAGTGAACAAGCCTTCAGATGATCTCAGTCCCCACCTCTGCAGTCACCTCCAGCTTGTGCATCTCCCAGATAGGCCAAGATGTTACTCAAAACAGACAAGCCACAGTGCTGTGTCATGTCAAAATTCTTGGCCCATGGAATCTTTGAGCCTAATAAAATGATTGTTGTTTCATGGCACTAAATTTGAGGTGGTTTGCTATATAGCAATTAGTTACCAAACATAGCCATGCCTAAATCATGTCTCCCAGGGATAAAAACAGAATAGGTATCATGGAGAAAAAAGCGAAAATGGGTTTTTATCAGCAGTTGGGCAGAAGACGAGAAGTCATGCCAGCTATTTTAAGCAGGATGAGAATTAAGATAGTAAATTAAATGCTTAAAAACTTTTGGAAGGACTTGGGGAGAAAAGGCCAAAAGACTCATTTCTGATTTTCAGGAACTCAGGAAGGGCAGACAAGCAGGGAAGCTGACGTGGATGGACTCCGTGGCCCTCAGCACAGAAGCAGGTGTTTTGCAGGGGTTCATCAGGAAGCCACTGCAAATTTCATGTCTCCTGTTTGCCAGGAGCTGCTGCCAGAGGATAATGATTTATCTTTTCCTTTCACCTTCCAGATCTTGGATGAGTGTCAGTCACTGGCCAAATCTGTTCTATAAACCAGATCCTGCATGTGACGAGGGGCTACATGGGTAGGAATGGTGCTGAGATTCAACAACATCTGGCGTTGTCTGTCCCTTTGGATATTCAACATTCAGACAAAAACTTACACAGATATTTAAACTGGAGAATAATGAGACAGCATCATTCTTCTGCTGAATGTGATCCAACTATCCCTCACACAAATCATGACATGCTCATCCTCTCCAAAATCCAGGAAACCCGAAGTCTTATCAGTAATTGAATCCATCTCTGGATGATGTGCATTCCTCTTTTAGTTCAGTTACATTCCCATCCTGTAATTTAAAGACTAAATTATACGGTGTCCACTACCAACACTTTTAGAATAAAAAGGAGAAAAGAAAGAAATTGGTAAATGTATACATAACAATGCAAGAAAGACAACGTGCAGAGCTACTATGGTCCTCAATTCTGTAACTGGTTGTTCCAAGCTGCCTATGCTCTTAGCCAAAATTTCAGCTGATAATGGCTCTTTACTTAAAAGAATAGTCCAAACTTTCATTCCCAACAGTCTGAAACATTAGCTGTCTTGATTATACTGAGTTGTTTTAGTCTTCCATCAACTTTGGCCTCTAGGTATGGAAGTACTAAGAGGGGGGTACATAAAATTCCTTGGATTTCAACTCCTCCCACCTCATTGTGTCCTCCATAAACAGGATCAATCACCTTAGACAATAAAGTAACTCCCATTTTTAACTGTTAGTTCACTGGCATAAAGAACCTAAATGACTAGCTGTCATTCACAATTTTTAGTCAATGTAACCCTGTTGTATAGCTGGTGGACACCTTCTCCTTTAAGAACTAAGACCTCCAAACCAGCAGATCAAAGCATTGTAGAGATAGAAAGCACAACTTTACAAGTAGACCATTAGAAATAATAATGAGTAAGAACCATTTTCTTTCTGCCCTTTTAGTTCCAAGACCTATATATTCTGACTCTGAGAGCTGTAAATTGGTCAGAAACTCTAAGAATATATCTCACTGGATAGGGAAACTTTCCAGGTCTGCAAGGTGTTGTCAGCCATTTCAATAAGCCATTCTACCAGTCAATCTGCTTGGTTGCTTCTGGGTATTGGGTGAATGCCAAGGATGTGAACCAGTGAATTCCAAAGTTTCGAGCCAATGCCTTGATTCTTAAGCTATAAAACAAAAGTAATGTTGTATGGGACATCACGATAGTGAGTGAGGCATTCAGCATACCCAGGGACAGACCTAGTGGCAGATGCATTGTGAGCAGGGAAGGCAAATCCATATTCAGAGTGTCTTTTCAGTGAAAACAAATGCTACCACCCAGGCGGTTGGTTATTTACTTGGGGGACCATGCCGTACTGAGGACTCAGCATTGTCCACTGTTTACAGGAAGGGGACTCGGGAGCAGTCACAAATAAATAGTTCTTGGTAGAGGTTCTTTGAGACCATGTGAAATCTCCATCCTTACTGCCATGACAACTTTGTTCATTAGCCTGTTGAGCAAGTGTATTACAGGCACACATTTCTTCACAAGAACTCCTTGTTACTATACTACCCATATGGTCTTTCCAAATCCCTGATAATCCAAGCAAATCATTATCTGACTCCTGCTGAAATAAGTGTCATGGATCATTATTTTGGTCATCTCTGCTTCTAGGCAGGTTGAACAATTACATGCATTGCTCAAAGCTCTGACTACTGTCCTTCAGGGCCTAATGAGAGTTTATTATAATGGTTCCAGCACAGCATGCAGACACATTTTTTTTAAAAAAGAAAAAACACTAATTTTTTTTCACCTGCTATGCTGAATAAATTATGGGAAGTGAAACTTACGATAGTCAGTCAGGATAAGTAATTCTGGATGCTGTAACAATCTCATTGGCTTTTCACAACAAAAGCTTATTACTTACTCTAGAGTCCAACAGTGTATGAGAGAGAGAGAGATAGAGAGAGAGAGAGAGATTGTGTGTGTGTGTGTGTGTGTGTGTGTGTGTGTTGGGGAGTGAGAGAGTAGGCTATGCTCAATACAGCCAATCAGAGACACAGAACCCTTCATCTTGTGACACCAGCAACTTCTACATGTAACCTCCGAGGTCTCCATGGAAGGAGAAGAGGGGGTTCCCATCATGACTTTTATGGGGAATTATAGAATTTTTATTAGAGTTTTACATGTGGGAAATTCTTTGCAAACAATGGCTACACTAATTTTTCACATCTCTCTGTACCCCCCTTTGCAATGGGGTTTTGAAGCTTTTCCCATCAAAAAGTGATTCTCTTATCCCCTGATTCTTTAATTTGGCCATGTGATCTTCTTTGGCCATTGGCATAATACAAATGTGATACAAACAGAAGCTTGAAAAGTGCTTGTACATTGGGGCTCGATCTCTCTTGTTGTCAGAGACTCTGAAACCACCACGTGAAGAAGACCAGGTTACCCCACTAGAGAGACCATATGGAGAGAGTCCCAGTCATACCATTTCTCCCAGCTGAGGCCCAAACATGAAAGTGATAACACCCTAGTCTGTGCAGCCCCAGTCTAGTTACACATTTACCTTCAGAGATCATTCCAGCTGACCCAAATCTGAAGATCTGAGCAGACTTGAAGAATCATCACCAAATAAAATGGTTGTGTTGCTTGAAACCATGAAGTCTGGAGTGATTTGTTATACACTGAAAGCTAACTGATAAAGGGCCAGATTGAGAGGAGGCTCACTTCTTCCCACATTCCATTAGTCAGGAGTCAGTCATATGTCCCAACCTCACTTCAAGAGAGCTAGGTGATGTAATTTAACAATAAGATCAGGAAGGAAAACATAGATTTGATAAACACATAGCAATTGTTCTCCACCTTTATGCCCTTTTGACCGCCAATTATTTGTTAAACTGTTCCCCTTACACATAAAGCACATCTATCACTTTCCCAAGGAAGCAACCCGAAGTTCTACTTCATCCCTGCAACTAGCTTTCTTTGTTCTGACAACCTATGTATCAAAAAGAAAAGTTATCTTTCCTGCCCCCTTCACAGACACATTCAGAATACTGCAATGGAGAAGGCACAGATGACTTCAGTGACTTGCTGGAACTGGCTTGTACCTGCTCAGCATGTGAGAACTGACAGTGGACATATTTTCTCAACTCCATATTCAATGGCATCAGGTTGGTAACTTGAAATCAGCCACAGTAGGAGAATTCACTCCACAGAAATGGGCAAAGGTTATAAAACAGGGCTTTTTTATTTGGACAGCCAGTTTGTCAACATGCTACTGGATGACTGCAATAAATATCACATGAGGAAAAGGAAAGAATGGAAAAAGCCAGGCAGTCATTGGTCCATAGAAATAACTAAATCAGTTGACACGGACAGTGTAATGTCCTTCCATCATGTAGGTGTGAAGATTTCCTTGATCAGTCCCTGATCCTGGTCTCTGGGACTAATTACCTTACTCTGTGTTTCTGAATATGTCTGCCTTCCTAGAAATTCTCTTTTGTCTTTTATCATCCTTGACCACATCTTAAGTGAGTGCTATGGTTTGATTGTTTGCTCCTCCAAAACTCATGTTGAAATTGAATTGCCCTTGTAACAGTACTAAGACGTGGGGCCTTGAAGAAGAGATTAGGTCATGAAGGCTGCCCCTTCATGGGTGGGATTGGTGCCCTTTTAAAAGGATGAGTGTAGCCCCCTCTTGCTCTCCCTCCTGCTCTTGCCTTCTGCCATGTGATGATGTAACAAGAAAGTCCTCACCAGATGCCAGCAACTTAATATTAGACTTCCCAGCCTCCAGAGCTGTGAGAAATAAATTTCTATCATTTGTAAATTACCCAGTCTATGCTATTCTGTTATAGAAACACAATACGGACTGAGACAGTGAGTATTATGAGGTATGCTTGGGGGGTTGGGGGGCTGCACATCTTTCTCAGCCTGCTTCCTCTTGGAGCAAGCTACATGCCCCAAAAGCTGTTTTACCACGCAAACAAATTTTTAGTCTAGAATTGTGGAAGTTTTTAGAAATAAAATTTTTTCAAGACCTTAGTAGACTTCCAATCTATTTTTATGTGCTAATAAAACCAAAGGCTCTTTTCTAAACATAGCTCTCAAATCTTTTTTGTTTGCATTGTCACTCTGTTTTCTCTCTTAATGGAATAACTTCAACCTTGAGGCTATCAGGCTAAAATGGACCAGACCCTTAGCCTGTTCTTTCCACCAAGGCTGGATATTCATGGAATTTTATTACTCAGAGTATTTCTCTATTGTGTCGTCTACTCTATGTGGTATAAAAGCAATTGGTTTTTCCAACTTTTCAAGACTTTGTATTTCTGGATTCTTTTCATACCTTTTCATTTCTCCTTGTAAAGTAGACAATTCTCACCTCTAATAACTTATATTCTAAAACTTTAGTTCCTTTCAAATACTTTTCCTAGCACTGCTGGCACAGAAAGCAAATTATCTGTCTTCCATCTATTATACAACACAGTTTTACCAAAGGTTTTGCCACTGTATAACATGGGTCATCACTTTTTCAACCTCTGCCATGAGTGTCTTTGTCACTTGGTGCCTGATCAGCAAATCAAAGACACTTATTTCAATTTTTTGTTATGCCAACATTCTATTTCTGGTGTCAATTTCTCTACTAGTCAGGGGAAATAACACTAGCTGCTAAAATATCTAACTCCCAAACCTCAGTGGCTTAACACTGTAAAGTTTTTTATATAATCATTCACTGTCCAATGAGGATGCAACAGGGCTCTGATTCATAACACCACTCAGAGACTCAAGATCTTTCCATTTCATGGTGTCACCATTCAGCCTATGAACAACCAGGTTCACCACGAGGGGAGAAAGAGAATAAAGAATTACACATGGGAGATTTTTATGGGCCAGGCCTGGAAATAGGATATGTCACTTTTCTGCTTCATTCCACTGGCCAAAATTCAGTCAGAGAGCCAAATCTAACAGATGGAGACTGGCAGATGCAGTTTATCTGCCTGCCCAGAAGGAAAAAGAAACAGGCACAATCGACATATAGCATTGCCTCTGATTTGAAGTCAGACTATTGGTAATCTCAGCTCTACTATTTACAAGCTCTGTGGCTCTCCGAAGGTGTTTCATTATCTGTCAAATGGTGATATTTATAACACAAAATTACTTTCTTTTGGAGAATTCTAAACCCAAACTATTAATCACATATGGGTAACATAACGATATTTTCAGAACAGTAAGATGTGGTAGAGATTATTTTTCCTTTTCTTCCTTGCAATTAAGAAGGGGTCTGTATCTTAACTCTGACCAATGGAATATGAGAAGTAAAGTTTGTCAGTGTTGAATGGAGACAATGAAAATGCTTGTGCTCCCCAACCCCTCAGATCTTTTGACCTTTGAATCCAGTTATTATGCCAATAAAAGACGGGAGCATGCCTTTCACTTTGGGTTCCTGGGTAATTTTATAAATTAATATGGGCATAAAGTACTGTGCCAACCCACACTGGACATGCACTATAACCAAGAAACAAACATTTGATAGGTTAAACAACTGAATTGATTGGTTAACAAAACCTTACGGTTCTCAACCAGGGTTGGTATTGCTTCCCAGGGGGCATTCAGCAGTGTCTGCAAATGTTTTTGGCTAACACAACTGAAGGGATGCTACTGGCATTTCGTGGGTGGAGACCAGGTGTGACACTGAATATCCTACAATGCACAGGACAGACCCCAAAACAAAGAATTATCTGGCCCCGGTGTCAGTGATGCTGAGATTGAGAAGCTATGACAATCTGCCCTGACTAAAAAACAGTATCTCAAAAATGTTTCCTGCAATCCTTCTTGGGAAGCTACTGAAGAATGTCTGCCATCAAATAAAGACATAAATCAGAAAGTGGAATTCGGAAACCAAAGGGACCCACCCAGAAGAGAGGGAGTTCTCAGGTGGAGGTGATGGCACACTGTGAGGTGCAGCAGGCCCACCAATGAGCCGGTGGAAAGTGAGGAGAGGACAAAGGGTGGTGGGAATGAGTCCCTCTGGACAAAACAATATGCTGCTTGATGAGTATAAGTATATTACAGCAACTTTTGGGTTCTGTTCGAAAGTTTGTGAGTTAATTAGCTGTCGATACAAAGAAAACTAAGTCCAATCATGTGCCACATAATGACTTTTCAGTCAATGTGCCACATACACAACAGTAGTCCCTTAAGATTATAATGGCTATACCATATATCTGGGTGTGTAGTAGTTTATGACATCTAGGTTTGTGTAACAACACTCTGCGATGTTTGCACAACATGGCAAAATCGCCGAAGGATGCATTTCTCAGAATGTGTCCCTGTCATTAAGCGACGCATTTCTGTAATTAAAAAGTGAGGTAATTATCTACTCCAAGCAGAAATGTACAAGATGATACGTGGTAAAATACAGTTACACTTTGAATTCCATTTAAATTTTATAGTAATAAAACAAGGATATTGATAGAACCAAAAGGCATAATAGATCTGTACTGCCAGGCTGGGGAAATGGAAAATATACACAGGAGTATGTGTATGTGGTGGGGTGGGGGGGGGGGAGAAAAGGTGTTAAACAGTTAAATCAATCCTCATCTTCTCTCATAGAAGTTAATGGATAATACTTAAAATGGAAAAATCAAGAAATAGTAACGTAAGCATATTGCTTAGATATATGAGGGTACATGCCAAAAGAACAGCTAAAAATAAGTTAAAATTGATTGCTTCTGTAGATGTGGAAATTGGAAGTTGAGAGTAACTGGGTGAGGACACTTGTTTTCCATTATAAGCTTAACAGTACCGCTTAACTTTTGAAACCAGGAACATACGTTACTTTTGGCACAAGCAAAATAGTTTTTACAAAAGTGAATGCAAAATCAATCAATTTTCAGGCATTAAAATGATACAATCCATAGGAAAATCTTTTGTGATGGGCAAAGTGCTGTGTGAATGCTAGACATAATATTCATTATTGCTCATAATTGATGCCATGGGTACAGCTGTGTATCTGCTCATTAGCTAGTCATCTGCAGCAACATGACTGCAGGGACCAAGTGCCCCCATCATTACCCAATTACTTATCAAGAAAGAAGAGATGGTTCCTGCCAATCATTCAACAACCCTCACTCACTACCTACTTTGTGGTAGGCATGAACACTGACCTCAGCATCCATGTAGCCCGTAGGACTGCAGGTCCCTGACCATGAGATCTGACCTGTGATTTAGGACATTTTCTGGCCAAGAGCTCTTCTGAATTGAGCCCACTTCTTAAAATCCATTTTATTGGGAGCCTGCTAGAATTTATATAGACAAAAGATTACCAGATTCCTCTCCTACCACCCCAAGCCTCCTGCCAGCCCTCCACCTTTCCAAAATATGAGTTAATGGCATTTTTTGTTTATACTTCTATTGGGCACTTACTTTATTCTTCCATATATTATAGTCAGATCTGTGGGCATCTTTCACTGTCCTCTCTAGAGCTGGAAATATGTTTAGTTCATATTGCAACACAACATAGCAGTTAAAAACACTGGAAAGAGAGTATGTGAGTTTGAATCACAGTGATGTTACTTTCTAGGGCTAAGTGGGAAAGTTACTTAATTTCTCTGTGCTTCATTTTCTTTATCTATAAAATGGGGAAAATAAGAGAACCTAACCTCACAAGCTCAATATAAGGATAAAAAGAGTTAATAAATGTAACATTAAAAAGTGTTTCTGGCACAAGGTAAAGCTATGATTACTATTAATATTATGATTACTGTTATGGCATACAGTAAAACTACATAATTGTTAGCTATGTTGTTTATGTTAGTATCATTATTATTAGTGCTTGATCAGCACTAAGTATATAACAGACAGTGAAGAATGTTCATAAACATGATTGAATTACATAATACCCTCACAGAGATCTGAATCAACTTCTAACTGCCCCCATTCCTGCCATATGAGTCATAAAAAGAAAATGCAGTTTAAAAAATGCAATCAGTGTACTCTCAAGGAAAAGACAGCTTAATTCTCTCAGTGTTTCTCAACAAAGCATTCAACAGATGTGCCTCTGGAAATTTCTAAAAAGACCCAACCCAAAGAATCTACACACTCTGGGGCAACCACACTGACCTTCTTTCAAAATTTTAGACAAGCTGAGCTATGTAGGCCTCAGGGACTTCAGCCTTGAATCAGGCACAGCCAGGCCCTTCCACTCACATGTAGCCTGGCTAACTTCTGTCAACTAAGAAACTTAAATGTCTCTTCCTTAGAGGATTCAGCATTTTAATTATGCAGCCTTTCTCACAACACCCAATTACTTTTATTTTCATAACATTCATCCACTTCTGTAATTAAAAATATATTTGCAAGCATATGCCTGATGACTGTCTGTTACACATCAGCTCTCTGAGGCTGGAAACTGAACTGCTTTCTCTCCACTCTACATGGCGTACCTAGTTCAGTTCTGGGTACATTATTACAGAGTTTACAAAAAGAGACATTTTTTTTTCAAATGAAGAAGTTACAGTCAGTTTCATAGGTGATTTGTGAGCCAGGCTTATATAATTTTTAATGTCATAATTTTTCTAGAACAATATGAGAATGAATAATATTTTCTTTGCACTGATTAAAATGTGTTAGAATTTTAGTTTTCAATTCAGTTGGAACTATATGATTTTACAAATACTGAATTGAGATTACCGAATCTTAAATATTTCACCAGCGTACTTGGATATATCCTAGAAAGCATATGACAAATATTTTTCTTATTTCGTGTGTAAGCAATGGGTTTAAAAAAATCAAAAGAGTTCGACTTCTTTAGATTCCACAAACATGTGAGATCATGCAGTGTTTGTCTTTCTGTTTCTGGCTTATTTCACTTAGCATGATGTCCTCAAGGCTCATAGAAACAGAGAGTATAATGGCGGTTGCCAGGGACTGGAACAGGCGGAAATGTGGAGAATTTCAGTCAAAGGGTATAAAGTTTCATTATAAAATGAATACGTTCTGGATACAATGCACAGGGTGGTGACAATAGTTAATGATAATGTATTGTACATTCGAAACTTGCTAAGAAAGAAGCTCTTAAGAGTTCTCACACACACACACAGAGGTAATATGTGAGATGAATATGTTAATTATCTTATTTATGGTAATCATTTCACAACATATACATATATCAAAACAACACATTGTACACCTTATATATATACAATTAAAAAATGCAAAAGTGCTCAAAGAACAATGGCAATTTTCACTCTCTACATTTCTAAACTAAAGATGACTCATGTCCAGTTATGTCTGTACAACATCATATTTAAAGTAAAATAATTATTGATAATTTATGATAATTATTATAAAATAATAATATTATTAAAAATAATAAAAATAATTTATAATAATATTATAAAATTAATAATAATAATATAATATAAAATTATAATAATATAATTAGTATAAAATAATAATTATCATAAAATAATTTATGATAATTATTTATCATAAATACCTATATTCTTTAATAGCTTATGATGGTCAAACCACTGAGTGAAAATTGAAAAGCTTGGTCAACTATCACTTAAACAGATGTTTGTTTCTAATAGTGTTCAAAATTGAGATGCTTCAAGACAGCCTAATAGTTGATATTCGAAAGGAAACAAGGCCATGACTCTGCACACCCCAAACACACACACACACACACACACACACACACACACACACACACAGTCGTTGCTTTTTAACTGAGTAACATAGTCATTCGAATGCTTTGGTGTCCCGAAAGACGCAGACCTTTTTTTTTTTTAAACGAGTACATCATTCACTGTTTACTCTATCAACTTTATATTTTAAGACAACCTTTAAAAACTGATGCCTGGATTGATTAGTATGTTCTCAGAAGAATGGGAGCATCTTTTCATAGAATGAGTTGAGCACAAATGAAGTATTTGACAAGAAATTGTGGTTTGATTGTTACATTTGTCTACCTGTGGGCACAAGGTGGGTGTGGACTTTATTATGTGATATCTTTTGGCTGCCAGGTAAGAGCAACCCAGCCAGAGTAGTTGCATCTAAGGTGCAAACACAAAACTACAAGGAGGTAGTGGGCAGAACGCAGGAATCTCTCTCATCTGGGGAGAAAATGGGGACCAATGTATCCATGTGCTAAAACTGGAAGAACCGGAGTTTAATTTCATTATTCACTACATGTGCACAATAGTATTCATTACTCAAAAAAATATAAAAGTATTTAAAGGTAAGGAAAATCCATTGTATTAATATACTTGCATTATTTAATTATTCTGGTCAATACATTTGCTATAGGAAATTTCTTAGATGCATAAAATTACAAATAATAAATAAAAATCATCATCAAATCTCACCAACCAAAGGGTACTTTGTATATTTTATTATATTTATGTTCATATATATTCATTCATTCAACAAATACTTACTCTGGGCCTACTATTATTAGCAATGCTCTAATTCTTGGGATGTCTAGTGACCAAAAAAATAAAGTAAAATCTCTTATCTCATAGAAGTAACATTCTTGTGACAGTGGGGATGGGGCAGGGTAGTGAGCAGGCAAGGAGAGAGAAGTGATGAGAAAAAAAAAAACAACGTAATATTATGGACCAAAATTAAGGCTGTTGAAGCAGAAATAATTTTATAAACATTTATCAAGAGCCAAATAGTATCAACCTGGATAATGCAAACCAACAAAGTTGGGAAGTGCTTCGAAATCTATTACAATCTGAAAGATTTTATAGAAAAGTTTGGAAAACGAGGGAGGCTACCCATACCACAGTTGTCCCATTTTCATGGGTGGGTAAAATACAGAAGTTATAACCACTGGTTAGAGATTATAGCACATAAGCAAAAAATGTCTGTGTGTGGGACAAGTGTCTACGTGTAAGAAGGTGCTTTGGCTAATCTTTTTTTCTTTAATTCAAAATAGTTTAACATTTATTTGTACATATTTGTGAGGTACAATGTGTTGTTTCAATACATGCATGTGCTGCACAATGACTCACTTAGGGGAGATAGCATAAAGATAACCTGGAGGCTTACTCGGAGTTGGCAAGCTATACATTAATTGGTACATCAACAATTTTAATAACTTACATGAATTCTTTGTTTAAGAACAGGATGTTTCACCCAAGGCATGAGGCCCTCTTCAAGGCAATTAATTTTTTTATAGAACTGCTTTTGTAGCTGAATCAGTTACAAGTCATCAGTACGTACATATATCATACAGTATATTAGGTGATATTATTACATTATGAGGAGCTATAATAAGTAAAACCTGCTGTGGTCTATTTACGTAGTGCCAAGGAGCAAATAGAAATAATATTGTCAAACTGGTGTCGGTTTCTGTAGGAGTTGTTCACAGAAGATCCTTCAGGTCCAAACTAAGGAAGAAAACATAATTTATATCTACTGCCAGGCTCACCCTAATCTTTTGTGGACCTAAGGTAAGGGTAACCTGGAGACCTCATATGCCATACATCTAAATTCAAAAAGTATAAATCAATCCAAAAAATTTTAATAAAGTATGTCCTACCTTCCTATTTTATATTGACAAATATATAACCTGGATGGAACCCTTAAAGTTCTGTTCCAGAACAGGAGTGGGCCAGGCCCTGATCCATATCTGCCTCCTTCTCGTTCCAGCCTCTAGTTCTGTCCAGTATTGTGAGGGACTTCAAAAGCAAACGTGCAGACACACGAGCCCTCCTGTTCATGGTCTGTCCACACAGCCACCCTTGACTATGCAAACAGCCACCCCTTGGCCAAGGCTCAGGCCTCTCAGTGCTCACACAGCGATCCCACCCATCCTGAGAGAAGAGGCCCACGTAGGCCCTGGAACCCTAGAAGAGCTTGACAAACATCCCTTGGGGTTAAAAGCTCATAAAAATTATAAAAGGAGACCAAGTGAGAGCTCACCAGAGATCTGCTTTAGGGAAAATCTGTAAGGGACCACAAATGGGAGTGTAGACTTTTCTTTCTTCACAGCATTTCTCACACCAAATGTGTGGGGGGTTGTCCACACCAAGCAATTCTTCAATTCTTAGACTGGGGGTCTAAGAATTCAATTCAATTCTAACATTACTCAGAGTTAGCAAAGACCCCATGGGTTAAGAGTTCAGTCCCAAAAACCTGCCTCAACTTCAGGGGCCAGCTGTAAATGGGATGACTACAATGCCCTCATTTCTGCCCTAGCTGACTACAAATTCAGGGGCTCCCATGACTGCCCCCACAAGGTTAGATAATTTTCTGGAATGACTCCCAGAACTCAGAAAAGCACTTTACTTACTATTACCAGTTTATTACAAAGGATACAATGCAGGAACAGCCAAATGGAAGAGAAGTATTGAGTGGGGGAAGGTGGGATGTACAAAGCTTCCATGCCCTTCCAGCACCTCAAAGTATTCACAAACCTGGAAACTCTCCAAACCCTGTCTTTTAAGGGGTTTTATGGAGGTTTATTAGTAGGCATACTTGATTAAATCACTGACTGATTGAACTCAATCTCCAGCTCCTCTCCTGGGGGTGGGAGGTGGGATGAAAGTTCCAACCCTCTTGTTATGGCTTGGTTTTTCTGGGGACCCGCCCTCATCTTGAAGCTACCTAGGGGTCCCCAGCCACCAGTCATCTCATTTGTATGCAAAAAATACTCATCATTTTGGAGACTCCTAGGGTTTTAGGAGCTTTGTGCCAGAAACTGGAAAATAAATAAAACATATTTGTTTTTTATTATATCATGGGGAGGTACTCTGAGAAGAACAATATGCATCCATATTTGAGAGAATGAGCCAATTCTAACCTCTCCCAAATCCAAAAAAGCCAGTGACAGATGGTGATCACCCAGCTGCATGAGGCTATGACTATTCTCTACTGATCCCCTCTCTCTCTGGTCGTACCTTGAAGGGTCAGGAGCCTAGTACCGAGAAGGCAACAGTGTAATCAAAGATGGTCAAGAAGCCAACTACACTTTTCTGCCGCCATGAGGCTTCTGGATCTAAAGCTGGTAGGAGGTAAGTAGCTCTGCCTCTGTTACCAGATCAGAGTTCTGATTATTACACTGTTGACTAGACAATGTAATTACTGAAATTAGACAGTTCTTAGAATAAAGGAGAATGAAAAAGCTATGGTACAAAACAAAGTTTTTATCCAAGGGCAGGAAAAGAAATAGCCCGTAGAGCAATATGAAGAAGCAATGAGAGAAGGAATAAAATTGTTTTGTCTGCATCTTATCACATTCACCTGAGTCAATAAAAAGTTTACATTACCATCATGTAGTTCAACTTTGTTTCTTCACTGTGATTCTGTACACTGAGCCACATGGGGACCCAAGATTTACTTGTGCTCTATTCTTTTTAGTGTTGACCCATTAAGAAACTCTGTTGAATAGTGGTTTTCTTCTTTGAAAAAGATAAGTTTGAAAAATAATTTTAGAACAATGAATTGTTCTTTAACAGCACTGACAAAATTCTCTCTGGGATGAATATTATCTCCTGACAGCTTTCCCATAAGTGAATATCCTTAATTATACATCAAATTTACATAAAGAATATTCTTGGCACTGAGTTCCATGTAATGCTTCCCTTCGAGACATGGTCATTGGGAAGTTTGACTGATTACAGTTCATGGCCTTGGGCCATGGCCCATTTCTTGGAGTGATCAGTGCGTTGAGCAGTTTCCAAGAGGCAACTGTAGGAATAAATCAACTCTTGATGTCATTCAGGTTTGTCTCCTACTGTTTAGTTTATTGATCTTTCCACCTTCCCACTTGAGCAAGAGCCTTTTGAAAGATGAAAATGTTAGCAGTTACAACAGGATTTTTGAAGTTCCTTTCGGATATCCTACCTCCAGTTCTGGGGGAATCTCGTCATCTCTTTCCTATTTACTC
Organism: Cynocephalus volans; assembly: GCF_027409185.1. Lineage (NCBI taxonomy): Eukaryota > Metazoa > Chordata > Mammalia > Dermoptera > Cynocephalidae > Cynocephalus > Cynocephalus volans. Next base: position 19,129,474 of record NC_084468.1, read on the forward strand.
TTTGTTGCTACTTAGTCACTTTCTCCTGATGAGTCACTCTTCAAAAAGTGCAGCTCTCCATGATTGACTGGGACTGTCGGAAATAGGTCACCTTGCTTTTGAGTACCATTTTTTAAACAAAATATTTCAGGAATTTGGGCTTTGCTTGCAGAAAATTAAAATTCATTCTGTTAAGTGTATCTTCTTCCTCCGACAGCTCATCAATTAGTGAGTCTGTAGGATCTTGGACAGTTTCAATCAACCCTTCCATGGAGAGACTGCCTTTACCTTGAAGTTGACCTCTAAGGCCCAGCTCCTTCTGTTATTCTGTTTCCCATATATCACTTTTCACTGTCTCCTGGGTTCCTAATTGAGAACACCTCTATATGCGCATATTCCTTGGGAATTTTCAGGAGACGATTATCCCTAATGCCATACTCAAATAGTGTTTTTCTCTTCTCCCTACACACTTCTCTCCTCCTTTAACTAAAGGAAGGTCCTTATAGTTGTCTTCATTCTTTCTTACTCTCTGCCTCTTTCTAATGTGTTCATAAATCTTTACACTATGTGTATATATATATATATATATATATATATATCTTGCCCTAAACAAGTAAAATATAAGGAGAAAGTTTTCTTGCTTAGCAAGAGACAAGAATATGTGTCATGCTTTAGGATTTAGTATGGATCCAAGGTAGGTCTCAAGTGGGATTAAAGTATATCTGAGGATCTTCAAGTGAGCAAAACTGTAAACTCCACGGGCATAGGAATCTCATCTGTTCTGTTTATCATTTATCCCCAACATCTATTATAGTGTTTGCTATATAATATTCATACAATAACTATGTGTGGAATGAATGTGTGAATGAAAGATAGAAAGAAGGGAAGTATCTAAGAAGAAAAAAAATCTATTTGGGGCTAAAAAAAAGGAAATACTTAAGTTGATGCGTAGGGAGAGGTCAAGATAGGAAGACAGCATAGAGCGTGGTATTGGAACCAGACATAAGACTATTAGAAGTTTATATGTGACACCTCCAAGGACTCCCAGGGGGAAAAAAAAAAAAAACTGGGTTTGAATTTGAAAAAAAAAAACTGTAATTCTTTTATTTTGTAGAAAAGAATGAGTCAATAAAATTTGTTTTATCACTATCAATGTGATATTATTATTATCATTAATAAGTTTATTCAGTAGTTGTTTTCTAATGGCTACTCATGGCCCAGGCACTGTGCTAAGTGATGGAAATACAATCTTAGCAGAACACAATCTTCCAGAAGGGCCTGTGCATGAGAAAACAGGTCATTATAATTTATAATATTCATGATATGATTTTTGCTGACTGCAAAGTACTGGGGTAGCCCATAAGAGAGGCACATGCTTGAGAGATATTTGAAAATTCACGTTATACAAAGTTTGAAGACAAGATTCAGAAATCAAGAATTTGGGTAAAGGCCAAGCCTCTGGCCGCTGAGTCCATGTCTGAAGTTTCCTTTTTTGAATATAAAAGAATCCCAAAGGCAAGATTAATTCCTTAAATGCACTATGTGACCTAAACATTTATAAGGCATCTCTCCTTCTTTACTAAAATGCTCTTCAAATTTTAAGTCCCAATTGGAAGCCCACTTACTGCAGTAAATTGAATATAGCACTGAACTTCCTTTTCTCAAAAATAGCTCATTTATTATATCATAAGCTGGAACGACAGGGGATGAGTTAAGCAAATACCAACTACAATTAACCTTTACCTGAGGCGCATATATATACATATATATAGACACACACACATATATATTTGTAAATATATTCCATAGAACTGATTATCAAGATCAAACAACATAACACTTTTGAGCCAAAATATGACTGTGATCAAAACAGAGAAACCTCTCACCCCAGAAGTGCTGAAATCAGAGTAAAACCATTGCAAACATAGTCCCCTCTATATTGGAGAGCATGTTCATCATTCTTGCTGAGCACGTGACAGCTGCCAAACAGAATGTTAAATATTTAACAGGAGTTAACATTTCTACAAGTCACTTGTCAAATAATAAGATTGTTAAGACATCCAGTCAGTGTACAAAAAGAGCATGTTTCATTTTTAATACTTGATTTGTTCAATCATGAATACCCAGAATAGTAGCAGACAAAACAGTGAGCACTTTGGTGCAGAGATAATAATTAAAAGAAATCTAATTACATTAAGTGTTCAGAGAAACATCAATGGAAGGAGGCTCACATAATTTGCACATAATGTTATTGTTTCAGATTAAGCAGTTACTATAAAATAATGACATCTAATGAAATATGGGAAATGTAGAGACTCTATGAGATTCATAAAGGAACTTCACCAAACCATTTATTTTACCACTTAATAACCCACAGACCACAGCTAAGTTTCTGATGGGTATAGCTAATTAAGGTTCAGAAGAAACAGACCTAGGATCAAAGAAGCTACCTAAATTTGCTTAAGTCAAGGTTATCCATTCTCTCATTTCAACTGAGCATTAAGATAAACATGGACCCATACGCCTAGAATCATCAGTGTCTTATGACTATCTAATAAAAATGCTTTATATTAGGCTAGAGATTTGTACTAAATAAAAGAGAGTTAAAGAAAATTTAAAACCTATTTTTATTTACCAATGGGAGAACAGAGAGACTTGTTTCAACTCAGGCTTTACAGAGGAGGTGATACTTAAACTTAACCTTGTAGAAAGAAAGTAAGCCACAGATGCCAGGTACCGTTCAAGCTTTATTAAAGGAAAAGAATCTGCTGAGTTGCACTCAAAGTGACAGGTAGCCCAGGTCTTCCCTCAAAATGGAAGGAAGTACCAGGCGCGGGGGTGGTAGAGCTTATATAGGGTGCCAAGGGCTGGCTGATACCATCAGGGAGGGGCATTATGCTAATGTGGAAACTATGCACCAGGGTGGAGAACTGCACCCTTGCAGAAGCAAAAGTGTTACTGTTTAAGTCACGAGGCTTCTGGTAAAGGTAAGGGGGGAGGGGTTTGGTGCTGGAGTGGAAGACAAGACTGGTGGCTATTTTGTGCTTATTGTGTGCACAATGGTGCTGGTCATGTCCAAGATACATCACTTGTGAGGCAGAGAATGTGGGGAAGGACAGTCCGGGAAGAGAGAAGAGCCTGAGTTCAGAATAGAAAGAATAGCACAATGGTGAAGAGCAGAAGCTCAGGAGAGAGACGACTCAGGTTTGAATCCCAGCCTTTTCACTATCTGTGCAACCTTGGCCACCTCACCTCATCTCTCTGCATCTCAGTTTTCTGGAAAATGGGGATAGTAGTAGCAAACTGGGATAAAGTCATTCTGAGGATTGAAGGAGTTGCTATAATGGTGCTGGGGTACAGGGTAAATGCTGTACAGGGGTTGATTCTTATTGTCTGTCATTGGGACTAGAAAAATTTCTTCCTTGCAGCCTTTCCCATCAATTTCCTAATTTCTTAAATCATCCTGGGAATCTAAGTTTCTGGAAAGTCAGAGATTATTTATTACAAATTGAGTGGCCTTAGCCAAAAGATTTGAAGAACCAGTATGAGGAATAAAGTGATTAAAACAGATTAGAAGTTGCCTGTGAATTAGAAGAGGATGACATCCAAGGTAAAGTATGGTGATTGAGAAAAATGTGTTTAATCCTAATGAATCCAATCATCAATTTTGTCAAATATCTACAAAGACTGTTTTACAGTATGTTGAAACACAGTCTGGAAAACATAGGTGGTTAAGACTGGAAAAATTCTTTTTTCTCTCAGCCAAGTGGTATACATTTTTCCCCCAGTGTTTTCCAGGATTGGGTGAAGGGATGTCTCAAGCATCCAAAACAGATGTGAATGTGATCAGATTTCCATGCCACTATGTGTTATTGAGTGTTCATTTCTGGCTTTGGTCATTAGCACAGTCCCCAATTTCTGCAGCATGATTAGGATGACAGTTTCTACTCCCAGAGCCAGTTTTCAGGACACATATTGTACTGCAGCAGCTCTGATCTCTCGAGAAAAGGAAGTACTCACCAAACCCCAGGCTGACCTTGCTGGAGCAAGGAGGCTGCTCTGCACAAGCTCACTGAGGAGGCATCAGCCTCAATGTGCACATCCAGGACTTGCTCAGAAGTTGGTTTCTGTATCACCACCCAACTCACAGAGCACCTGACCAATCAAAGGAGGTGCAAGCAGACAACCTCTTGTGCTCTAAAGGAATATGTTATTCTTGATCTACTCTCTAAAATGCATAGTTGAATTTATTAACTAAAATTCACATTCAGAGTTGTAATCTCAAATATTTGAAAAAGCCAAACAAGCAACATAAATATATTAAAAGGTGAGGAGTAAATACTGTTACACTTTTCGCTGTGTAACAGAGATGCAAAATAGATTACTCAAAGCAACATGAATGCAATGAGAAGCCTGAAGGAACTGCCCCTCAGCAACTCCTCTGTTAGAAGGAGAAATGGGGTACAGCCCCAATTCAAAGTTAGCTTCTGTTTTTATTGTAAAGACAAGGAAGTTTCACAAGAAAAATCAGTTGATTCAATCATTTCAAAAGGACACAAAGACATGGGTAACGTGACAAAAGTTATCTATAGCTAAGGATAGCTTAAACAACAGAAGTAACATCGTTAAAACTAATGGTGTGATATTCCAAAGTATAATTAATGAAATATTAAGCTAATTACACTGTGATCATTATCTTCAACTTAAGATATAACTATTTCTATAACAACTAAAACAATCACTACATTCCTATGATTCTATCTATCTGTGATGGTATCTTAAGTTTCTATTAACAAAAAGTTTTCCCTTCAGCAAACATTTCTCACATATTTTCCTACAGTAATTCTTTAAAATCTCTTAACAAGATTGGTATGTCAACCACCTGTTAACTCTAAACCATCAAAGTATACAATCCCACACCTAAACAGTGATTAGAGTTGATTCCATGGGCTTTTGGCTGCTAGCTGTAGGTTGTTGCCTCCTAGCTAAGGACTTTTGTCCCATAAGTTTGTTAGCTAAAAACCATATACTAAGAATCAACTGAGAATCAACATTTACTTGATTAGAATTGATTCGATGGGCTTTTTGCCTGCTAGCTGTAGGCCATTGTCTCCTAGCTAAGGACTTTTGTCCCGTAAGTTTTTCAGCTAACGAGCCCTGCCTAAAAATCAAATGAGAATCAAGATTTCGAATGCTCTACAAAACCCTAGGTGCTCACCTGATTGAGTTGCAGCCAAGCATCTGCCTAGTTAAATTGTGTTTCAAAATACTGTGCAGATGAAATGAAGTGTGCAAGCCAAGAAATACATCTGGCTCTCAGGCCATCTATTTTTAATTCTTGTAATGTTTTCCACCTTCACTTTGTTTTTCTTTTCTCAATAGTTTTATTCAATGATCTCTTGCTTGATTCTCCCCCCGAACCTCCACTTGCCTTCCCTGATTGACCAGAAGCCAATCGTGTGCCTTCTGCAGGAGTGGGATGATGGTGACTCTGACCGCTATTGGGGACAGAGAGTAAGCTATAGTAAGGAAAGCACTGAGCTGGAGTTTGGAAGAGCTCCAACCAGCTGTGTACCTTGAGCAAGTCACTTGATCCCATTTTATCCTCCATTTCATCATCTGTAAAATGGGAATGATATTATGGCTCCTGATTCCCACAAAGGATTTTTGCATGAGTAATAAAAAGTAGTGAGAATGTTTTAATTATCATATTCATGCTCAAGGGGAGAGAGAAGAGTAGGCTCTATTTACTGAATAAACATCCACAACTGCAGCTATAATACAGAGGCAGGTTTAAAGCAATCTTTTTATATCCCAGAGGACCTGGTGAATTACCCTTATATATTCTCTCGTCCAACAACAATGCTCCAGTTTCACAAACTCTAGATTAATAACAACTATAGGATCTAGTCAGATTCATCCAACTTTTAACTGAAGCTGGCAGGGAGGAAAGTAATATTTTCTTTATTCCAAACACACATACATCTCCAAGAATATTACTGGTTTGTTTTTTCATCAGTGTTGGGAAATTTAAAAATGTGTTTAGTTAACAACTATCTCCTTGGCTTTTCCAAACACACTGCTTTACAGACACTTTATTTTTAGATCTTTTGGTTTTCTTTTACCCACTGTGGAATCCTACATTTATTTATACTGGATATATTCTTAGCAGATGTTGCCCACTGTTGAGATCTACAATTTAAGCAAAGTTGAAGAGAGTACATTTAATGATATTTTTAAGCAGCTATAACTTTCTCCTCCGCTAATAAACAAAAAAACACAGAAGTCACATATCTGTCATATAGGAAGCTAGTATTTAAGATGCAGTGAGAGCACTGAACATCTCTTTTATCAGTGTGGGCCCATAATGAAAGGCTGGCATTGGGTCATAATATATTTCTACTATAAAGATGTATATCAACCTTGTCAATCTCCTGCAGTAAGAAAAACTAGTTTTCAGGTATCTTGTCATAGGGTCATAAACTTGGATGACACCTAAATCAATCATTCTGCTTTCAGATGTGACTATGCCTTAGCCATCAAGGTTCACTGGTCTAATCAACTTAGAGATAGTTAAGAATCAGTGGGGCCACCTATGAGCCAGAGATTTTGTAGGGTACTTTCACAAAATGACTGTGAAACGTTAATGGCCTCAATTTTTCACATTTTCCTTCATCCAGGCATTTTGGTAGTTGACTTCTACACTGACTGGCTTGCCACCTGACTTGCTTTAGACAATGGGACATTTACAAGTGATACAGGCAGAATCTTGAAAAAGTACTTTGTGCTTCTGTTCCTGTCTCGCACCCCTGGTTTTTCCTTAAAAATGAGCCTGGACTAGCCTGTGGAAGATGAGACCACATGGAGCAAAGCTAAATCATTTCAGAATAGACCTTTCTAATCCAGTCAGCCCCCAATAAAACCATGGGCTACCAGAAGATGCCTAAGTAAGCCTAACCCATATGAGCTGGGCCTGATCCAGACCTGTAGACTGTGAGAAATAACAAATTACTGTGTTAAGCCCCTGTGGTACTTTTTGGAGGTTTGAGGGTGGATGGAAGAGGTGGTTATGCAATCATAGCCATTACGATGAACCTGTTTAATTTCTTAGAGACAACATATGAATTCTATAACCTTCATTAGAAGACTATTCCAATATTTAAACTTCTGTGCTGTTGAGTTCTTTCCTATCAAAACCTTGATCTTTAATTTGAGTGTCTTCTTCTGTCCTTAGTAAAGATATGAATCAGTGTTTACCTTAAAGAAGTCTTTCAGCAGCCAAAGCCATGATTTAGAAAAGACAATAAGGTTACTTTAATATTGAGCTATACCTGGAACTCCTCTTCTCTGGGATAGATTATTTTTAGCTTTTTAACCTTCCTTTATATTTCACTTTATTTTTAAATTTCTTTACAAACTCTTCATTCTTTTTTGTTTCTCTCTGCAAAAAGTAATTTCATTTCTCCTTATCAGTCTTCATTAAAACCAAATAAAAAACAAAAGAAGCTTTTAACAAGATGCCTAATGGTTTAGATTAGATTGTATTTGACATATCCTGTACAAAACTTTATGACTCAGTCTACTTTGTGTTGCTATAACAGACTGGATAATTTATAAAGAGCAGAGATTTATTTTTTACAGTTCTGGAGGCTGGGAAGTCCACAGTTGTGCTCTGTCAGCCCATAGTTGAAGGTGGAAAGGCAAAACAGCATGCTTGGGAGAGGGACCAGAAAGAGGCTGAACTCATCCTTTTCTCAGGAACCCAGTCCCAATATAACTAGCCCACTCCTGTGACAACAGCACTAATTCATTCACTATGGCAGAGCCCTCATAACTCAATCACCTTTTAAAGGTCCCATCTCTTAACACTGTTTCTTTGCGGATTAAGTTTCCAACACATAAACTTTGGGGGACACATTCAAATCATAGCACTTCATAATCTATTCATTGGAAAAACTCAGAAGATTTCCTCATCAAATGTGTAAAGTTAAGAGTGGTGGCTTCTATGTTGGTTATAGACTCAAGATTCAAACATATATATATTTTTTAAAGCCAGAAAAACATGCATGTGATTTTTCTTTCAGGCCAAGGGAAAAAAAAAATTATAAATATAACAGACAGGAGAAGAAGCTTGTAACTCATTCTTATTTCTTCTAGCTTGGTAGGTATAATTAAATCATGCTCCAGAGATATTATGTCAATTTACACTTTTACTAATGGTATATGAATATCGTCTTTCCCACCCTCTCAAAAAACAAAAAATCCAGAGTATTTAAAATTTAAGTGTATCTTTTTATAATACCTATTAGCAGTGTTATGTATTTTATATTCTTTGATGTAACAAGTCTTTATACCAATGAAATTATTATGAGCCCATCCAATAAATTTAGCTATAACACTATTACAATACCATTAAGCTCATAATAAATTGGAAAGAATCTAAATATTTAACAACTGGTGCTTGGTTGAGTTAATTGTATTAAATTCTAATATATCTGCATAATAAAATATTATATGGCCTTCTTTAGTAGGAATATTATTGATAAGGGAAAATTACAATAAAAATAATTCAGGTTTAAAACATGTAAATTATTTCATTTTAGTAAAATAAAATATATATGAAAAAAATCTAGAAATGTATGTGTTAAAATACTGTGTAGATATAAGGGAATTTGAATTTTTTGTTTCGGGGTTTTTTTTTTTTTTGCTTATCTGTGTTGTCTAAATACTTGACAATAAACACGACCTATTTTTTAATTAGAAAAAACAAGTTAATTGCTAAGTGAAGAATGGGAAAACAATCTGACAGCAGTTCATGAAAAAAGGTTCTAGAAATTGTAGTTGATTGTACACTTAATTTTCATTTTGACAACAATTATTTATTATGTATCTTCTATATTCCATATGACAGAGGGGTGCAGCAGAGGATAAAAGAGTCTCTTGCCTCATAGTCTATATATTTTGTGAAGGAGACATTACACCCATAAAATAATTACATATCAACTGAAGATAGTGTGAAGAAAAAAATAATATAGCCATGTAAAGGGAGACAGAGTGAAAGGAAAACTGCCCGAGTGGGGATAATTGAGGAGGTGACATTCAAACAGAATGAAGTGAGGAGAGAACCACATAAATATCTGAGAAAAGAGCTTTCCTGACAGAGAAGAGCCAGTGCAAAGGCCCTGAGGCAACAGTGTTCTTTATTAGAAATTATCAATATGACCACCAGATAAAAACAAAGGATAGTTTATATTTTAGTAATAGAATGATAAGGAATTAATATTATCATACAATTTCTACTGGTCAAATTCCCATTAGAATGCTGTGTTTGATTCAGTTCTTGGTATCGCATTTTAAAGAGAAACATTGACTAATTGGAGTAAGTCAGGAAGAATGTGTTCAGGAAAATCAGGGGTCTGCAAACAGTGTCACTGAAAGAACAGCAGGAAATCTAGTTGCTTAATTGAGGAAAAGGAAGACCTGACATAGACATGAGAGGGCTGTCACTTAATTATGATAAACATTCTGTTTTGCTTCAGAAAGCAAATCCAGAATAAAAACAGAGAAGACCTTAACCAAATATAAAAAAGCAGATCCTAATAATTGTACCTCTTCTGAAAATGAATATTAGTAGTGAGTCCTCATCCCAAAGCTAGTCAGGTGTTGAGCACCTTGTCATGGGATTCTGTGAAAATAGTCCCTTCCATCAATAGCATCCAGATTGTCACTCTATTTTGCAGATGACACAGCAGTTTGTCTGGGATAAGAACTTACCCAGGTATGGAATCACCCCTAATGGATACCATTCTGGTGGGTACCATTATCAGACTTTTTACTTGTGGAATTCATGGAACACTGCAGCTGAAATACCATGGGCCATTCAGGAGAAAACACCTTCATTTATTGAATCCTAGAACATCAGTGGAACAGGCCTGAGACATCTTGTAGGCAAGGGCCATTCATGGCTGGGGGTGGTGGAGGTGGGTGGCAACTGCCCTCTCAGCACGTGTGAAGTGTGGAGATGGAGACATCTGGCTTCTAATTCAGTAGCAGATTGGGTTATTTAACAAATGCTTAAGTGAGCAAATGATGGTTCTATTTTGATAGGTGTTAATCAAAGCTATTGTCACAGAAGCAGAGTCCTTTGCTACAATCTGTTCGTTGATAAATGTGCAAAATACATCATGGGGACCTTTCTTCTAATATTAACATTGTCTGGAGTATGAAGTGTGAATGAAAGGTATAAGAGAATGATTTTTTAAAAATATTTCAATAAACATATCACATCTACACACTTCAATAGGAAATGTTACTTTATTATTATTTTCCAAGTAATATGGAGAACTTGTATCCTGGCAGAAGGTTCTCCATTTAGAACTTGCCAAACTATATTCCCATTATTGTGTCCCCGTCACCTTGCCCAGAGTATGAATAAGTCCTCAATAAGTGATTGTAGAATAAAGAAATGATTGAGAAAATTACTGTACTTAACAGACCGTACATCATCCCAATGACATTGAGATTGCTCAGAACATTTTGGAACTCTGCTTTGGAATTAACTCCAGTATTTTTGTTTAAACTTTCTCTAGTGATTACAAACTTTTATTCTTGAATGCCCTATTTGCAAATAGCCATACAGAGATGGTCAAGTTGGTAACAGGACTTTAAAATAAAATAATAAAGTGAATTTAAAATAATGGGTATGTGATTCCTTTGTACCTTTTGGAATAGCAGGGAAGGAGCATCTATCCTTGAAATACATCACACTAGAGCCTTTACCTCATCCCCACTGCCACTGCTCTGGTGCTACTCTCTTCACCTCCCACTGGAAATATTGCAATATCCCCTTTAAAAATCCTGTTTCTAGTCTTTTCTTCTTCCATCCCATATGTTCAGAGCAAAATTGTTCATGCTCTGGCTTGACATTCACTAGTTGTATAAGCGAAAACAACTTGTTCGACCTTTCTTAACCTCAGTTTTGCAACCTGTAAAATGGAGCCAGTATTAGAAGCACCAACTTAATGTAATTTCATGAAGATTAGCTGAAGGCATACCGGAAATGCTCTAATGCTGGTCATTAGCATTGTGTCATTTCTTTGCTTACATTTTTTGAGCAGGTTCCTTATCTGTGCTTAAAATTTAAACATAAATTGACTTGAGCTTTGGGACTCATGAACTTGAGCCTGAGTTCTGCATCCACTTTGTCTCATTTCTTCATCTTGCTACCATTTCTTCTCACCCCACAAATTCTGACACAGAAGATCACTCATCTCCCTGTTCCTTCATAAGCTGCTCCAATGCTTGCTGACTTTGTTTCCTTTTCCTGCAATTCTGCCTCCGGGAATGCCCTTACCCCATCTCTTTATCTGATAACTGTCTGCTTATCCATCCAATATCAACTCAAACACCATGACCTCCTGGCATCTCCATTTTATGTTAGTTACTTATTTACACGTTGCTTGCCTCCCTGGACTGTGAGCTGCTCAGGCAGTCATAGATCTTGTTTCCCTCTGTCTCCACAGTGCTTAGCTCACTCCCTGGAAATAATAGGCTTGCTGAACAAATTTAAAGATTATTCCAAAAGAATGAGCTATAGAACTCATTTCTGCAATGGCACGTTCTAGATCCTAGGGTCTATTTAGTCTCCAGGGCTGACTGTCTTTTTAAAAGAGAAGATGCTGAGGATCCTAGATGACGTGTGTTAGACTAGTACACATCACTAGTTGGTGACATGTAAGATTCAGACTTTTAAGTTTACTCTAGTTAGGAAATCAGACCACCTATAAACTTGTTGAGTTTGGAAGTGGATGAGCATAGAGATGAATGAATGAATGGTTGTGCTCTTGCTCTGTCATGGGCCCTGTCATAGGGGACGGCCTTGACTTGTTAGCATGTGTGTATCCCTACCTGCCTACGAGCACCGTGAGTACTGAGATGGTCTTACCTATCTAGCATAGATAGCACAGTTAACATATAGTAGGTGCTTAACGCATGCATACTCGATTGGATTGAAAGATGAACGATAAATTTCTGGAGTGAGGAAACAGGAAAAAGACATCTAAATTGTGAGATGTACATGAACACTGGAGACTACCTTTCAGACTGAAGGCTGATAAGCATAGTTGATAGACTTGGCAACAGTGACAGGGCTGAGTAATCCTCTTTTCTTGGCATCATGAGAATGCTGGCTAAAGTACTGAGCAATGTTCATCAGGTCTTCACTGTGATCCTTCTGCTATGGAATATTTCTATTCCAAAACAGATCCTGAAGTTTCTCTCATTACTACCCAATAACATGTTAGGGGAACTCTTCTGCCTTTTTCTCAGCCCACCTGCTTCTACACCAGTAAAAATTACTATAATTTGGGAAATCATCATTCTAGTGACTAAATCAGAGATTTAGGTTTCACATTTATGAGCCAATCCTGGTGGATTGGTTGTGGAAGCTAGCACTGTGTTGAGAAGGCTTCTGAGGCTTTACGTAGGTTCAGTGAGTGGTAATGGTAAAGGGAACCATTATCAATTATGAGAGAAAAAGGGGTGGCCTTGTATTTACAATTCTTGGGATAAGTAATCCAGGCAAATAGATTGGCAGGAAATAATGGAATTAAAGAAATCATTTTCAGTCACTTTTAATTATAATAACAAACAAGTTCAATATTTCTAGCAACAGTTAGTTGGACAACAGATACAGGATGGAAAGTCTAGACCATGCACTTTTATGAGGAAGGGGAGAAAATGAATTAATATTTTTATAACTACATGTGTTAGGAATTGTCCTAGGTGCTATAAAGTAAATATTTTTATTCCTGTTTAAACAACAAAGAAAGTGAGGCTAAAGGAGAATAAGAAACTTGCCCAACTTCCCACAGCTGTAAGTGGACTATGGTTAGGAATTGGTCAAGGTCTGTTGATAATAAAATGACTGTGCTTCTTGCATTATGCCATGTTGGATCTCAACACACATACATACACACATACACATGCATAATAAGCACACAAACATACACTATATGTACTTATATACAAATATATGGATGTGTATACGACAAACACGTGCATAAGAAACACACACACTGTATGTACTTATATACAAATATACAGATTGTATATGCATATACAGTGCAAACTTCACATACCAAGAACATGATTTTGAAAAATCAAGAAGTAAATAACAAAGATCTCACAGACAGTGACTCAGCATTCTAAAGCTCCTTCTTTTACCATCGGATTCCTTTGGTCTTAGTTCAGATCCTATTGACTCTTAATTCATATGCCATCTTCATAACTTGCTCACTTGACCTTTCCTAAATATAGAAAACTAGCTAGAGCATTTTACACAGACAATAAAAAAGTAGAACTGATAGACATTCAGCAAAGAAGACAGAAGAAAAGCATGCCATCATAAAGCCTTTTAAATAATTATGACCATCAGAATAATGATTAGTTATTGAGGAAAAATTAACTTGTAATCAGCACAGTCTACATTTGATACATTTTTAAAAGATTTCCATGAAGTATCATTAATTTTTTTAAGTTTAAGCTACAGCGTATTCCTCAATTACCTAGAAAATTGATTTATGCAGAATTTATCTGTTGTGTTGCTAGGTCAAGCACAGAATTTAAATGAGGTACTATTCTGTAAAACATTTGTAGATTTTTTTCTAGTGATAAAATACAAGCATTTTAAAAACCCAACAAAATGTAAAGAAGCTTTTTGGGGTTGGGAGCTTGGCCCAGTATTAAAGGTTGCTGTTTTCAAGATGGCTTTTATTTCCATCATTCATAATGAAATACAACACTTAAGCCTGCAAATAGCCAGTATAACAGCCAGTTCCATAAACTCTCTCACTTTGGATCTGGAGAGAAAGGAAAAGCTTCCTTTTTGTCCTACTAACAGCTTAACATTGTAAATGAGCTTGAATGTCTCTGTCACTTCTGTTTGGTAAATGGCGGGGTTCCCATGGACCTATAGTGTCAAGAATCATCTCAACAGGGACAAGGTTAGTAAGTAATGAGGGTTATAATCTCAAGGGATGGGAAAGGTAGATCCTGGAAAGAAGAAGAACTCTGCCCAAAGTCATGCCATTAGGAACAAACCATATGTCTTCTTTTCAATTTGTGGATCTATTTTGTCTCTATCCTGTCTCTTTTGTTCACCTTGTCACCCTTAGAGCCACAATGAATAATCTAAAAATGGAGAAATCCTAAGACTCTGTACCATAGAAGTCAAAACCAAACCACAAACTGGGTAATTTTGAGATTTATAAAAGAAAGAACAAAATGACTCACTGCTAATTGCATAATTAAAAGATGATTTCAGAAAGAAAGCACTCACAAGCCTGCAGCTGATTTATTCTCTCTCCACTGAGGTGCCTCAGTTTCCCCTATGTGACTGAGAACAGCCTGCCTCAACAAGGCACAACATGAAAATTAAGAATGACAAGCTTCTTCCCACTTCCTATATAGATACAAATACCCTCAAAGAGTTACTCTCCTGTTATTTTTCTCCCTTCTATTCCAGGTGGTCTGCCTCACACTTGCCAAATATAATGCATGGCATCATTGACAGTGATGACCACTTGCATACGTTGTTAACTTTCTCTGATCATATTGTATCCCTCCTTCTGGGTCCTAAAAAAATGACCTGTTAGTCTGTTTCCTTATCCTTAGCCTGTCTCTTAGTCTATTTTTTGAGTAAAGGATGAAATTACCTACAGAAGGATGCCCAGCATGAGCAGGAAAATGACTAATCCGGTCAAGTAACCTGTCCCCTGCAAAATTACCAAGCCTTGCCAAATGTATATAGACATTCATTCCTAAAATACCACAGCAAAAATTAGGGGCTTTTCTCACTCTGGTGTCTGAAATGATTCCATGTTTTCTTGATTAGGGTATCTAAGCTTTCAGTCCAAGTGGATAGATTTTAAAGTCTAAAGAGCACCCTCATATTATATGCTAGTTTTTATTTATATGTTTATTTCTCTGATGGGGGAATATATAGCTTTCCTGAGCATTTTGGGGGTCTATCCATGATCCTTCAAGTTTTTATTTATTCATTTATTAATTTAACTAATAGTAAGTACTTTCAATATACTATACTATGGTATCATAGTCATAGGCGTATAGTAAGAAAAAAATCAGACATACTCATTGACCTCACAGAACTTAGAGATCAGCAGAGAAAGAAGACATTTAAACAGAAAGACTTTAAGTAAGGAAGGCATTTAATAGTGTCATCATTCAATAATGGTGACAAGAAACTACAGCGTACTTTGATCACATGCAACAGGGGGAACATTTTGAGAGATAAGTTCACATTACCAGCCAGACTGGCAGTAGAAAAAATCTGAAAATCTGAAAATTGCATAGGTTTATCAGCCTCAATCTGCAATGGCTCAGTAATGGTGCATATCAAACTACCACAAAACTCAACAGCTTACAACAATACATTTATTTCTCACTCATGCCTCTGCCAGTGAGCTGAGCTGGTCCCACCTCAGTCTGGGAATCTGCAGGTCAACTGGAATGACTAAGTTCAGGGTACAGGGAACACTTCCTATAATACATTCTTCTCAAGTCAACAGCAGGAGCACAGGAGGATCAGATCCCTGCATTGCAGACTTCCAACGCCTGTTTGTATCACATCCACTAACATCCCATCAGCCAAAGCAAGTCACATGGCCAAGCCCAAATTCAAAGTTTGGGGAAACACATTCCACCCACCGTGCAGTCAAAGGTAGTTAGGTACCATACTGCTATCAAACAAGGGTGAGAGAAGAATGGGTACCAATAATTCAATCTACAATATTTAGTTTGGAAAATCTTTATTGTACAACTTACCTACTGTATTATTGCAATTAAACAGGAGTTAACACTCTTAGGGATAAACATGTATGAAGCATGATTTTTGGTTTCAAGGAATTTAAGTTCCTCAGGGAGATACAATGTACATAGGGTAGAGTGGGAAGGACCAGCTCTTATGATGGTCAGGTCCTCTGGATTCACAAAGATATTCTCAGCTGTCACATTTTTATGAATATATTTGTGCTCCTGGAGGAACTCCAGGGCATTCATCTGGGGAAGAAGAAAGCAAGCATCTTTTTCATCAAGGTGGAAAGAGATGAGGGCACTAGAACACAAATACAGAGCTACACAGAATTATTACTTCCAGAGGTTGGTGCTGTGGGAAGTTCATGTAGAATACATCTTAACCTTGAAGGTTTGCTTCTTGCTAAACATATGAAGATGGGAGCAAAGGCATTCAAAATCTCCTGCTGTCTAACCAAATTCCTTTTACCCAGAATATGGAATAGGGAAAAAAAAAAGTCCCACCTCACCTGAAGAAAATATTTCCCATTTAGTTAGAGAAAGTCAAAACAAATGCACGACTCTCCAGCAGCGTGTAAATGCAGGCAGCTCCATAGTCTCTTGTCCCTCATGAGGGATTCTGTGTTTTCCTAATTGGGTCTTTATTAGCTGCTGTGGAATTGGAAGAAGCTTGTTCCAGGTTCTCAGCTATGAGGTCCTTTAGGGTAGGACTGTGTTTTACTAAGTCTTACCTCACTATCAACACTAATCTTAATTTTTACAAAATTGGTGTAAATAAAAAGGGTTTCCTTACATGAAGTGAATGTGGGAGGACATTACAGTCCTAGAGAGGGAAGTAGGCTTTTAGGGTTTAAGCAGCTTTGGGAAGTAGGCTTTTAGGGTTATGAATAGAAGAGCGGAAAAAAACCAACTTTTAAAATTGTTCTATGACTTCATTCTAATAAGGATTTGAATGAACAGGTGTTTGTTGGGTACATAGTATGTGCCAGACACTGTGCTAAGAACTTTACATAACTTACCTCATTTGGTCTTCAAGATTCCTTGATATTTATTATCCCCTACCATAAATAAAGAAACTGAATATGAAAAAACATTCAAGAAAAGTGAATTTCTGATCTCTGGATAAAGATATTTAGAGATGATTCTGACCCTCTGTACAGGCCTGGTTACCCATAAAGAATGGCCATAGTTTTCCATTCCAGGGGGAAATCTTCATGCTCACTTTTGCTCTTTTCTGAAACTCTACTATAACAACAGCAAAGAAAAAAAGGTAAAATAAAATAATACCTAATCTTCTACAGATGAGAAGAGCAGGCACAAAAAAAGACCAAGGAAAGACACAATACACTTCCCAAAGGCCCAAGAATTGGCAATATCAATTACCTCTAAAAATGGGGGCGAATTGTAGGATGAAAAGAAGAGGATTGGTTAAAATATGTTTTAAAAACAATCAGATCTTCGGATTTCTTTTTCTAATCTGGGCTTCTAGATGTCTTCCCTTCCTCGACCTCAGCAAAGTCTGGAGATTTATTTTTTGTCAAGATGAAAATACAAAGGATCTCTGGACCAGGACACACCAGACAGAAGTGAGGTCAGAGGTACCACAGTGAAAATGTGGTCCCTCTGAGGGTTGTGTGAACCCTCAGGGTTGTGTGAACTTGTCCACACACGGCGGATGCTGGAACCTTTTGTCTGCTTCTCCACTCAACTCCCAGGATGCTGGCAGTCAGGCCTTCACCTTCCACATAAAATTTTGGTGAATGTGGCTTTGGGGAATCCAATCAGCCCAGAAGGAAAGAATAACGTTATTAGAACCAAGAACCAAGAAGAGAACATAAAGAAACAAACAGCAACAATCAGAGAGAAAAATAAGCTCTTAGAAATTAAAAATATGATAATTTCAATAAAAAACTTAATAAAAGTTTTCAAATATAAAGTTGAGAGACTTTCCCAGAGACCAAGCAAAATGAAAAGATAGAAAGTTAGAGGACTAGTTTAGGTCATCCAATGTCTAAATAACAAGAGTTCCAGAAAGAGAGAAGAGAGAAAATGGAGGAAAAAACTTATCAAAATATTAATAAAAATAATAATTAAAGAATATTTCCTAGAACTGAAGAAAATGCTTGGGTTTCTATGCCAAAGGAGCCTATTAGTTCTCAGAACAATGGATTAAGGAGAGACCCACACCAAAGCGCAAGCACAACATTATGACATTTCAGACCACCTGGGACAAAGAGAAAATCCTATGAGATTCTGGAGAAAATAAGCAGGTTACCAAAATAATAATAACAATAATCAGAAATTAGGAGACTTTGATTTCTCAGAGGTAATACTTTGAAAGAACTTAAGAAATATTTTCAAATTCTGGATGATAATTATTTTCAACCTAGAATATAATTGAACCAAACATTCAACCAAGTGTGAGATTAATATAAAAACACTTTGTGATATTAATGCTCTTAAAAAGTTACCTCTCATGTACTCTCTCTAAAGAGAATGATGAAAGATGTGGGGTATTGGAAACAGGAGATCCAAACAGAAGGGAAGCTAAAGGAATCTGCAGAATGAAGATGAAATGTGATTCCAGGATAACAGCTATAAATTAGGCATGGAAATTAAAATAGATTGAATTGTGTCCCCCAAGTATTATGTATTGAAGGTTAATCCCCATTGTAACTGTTGAGAGTAGAAATCCTATTGTGGTAATTAAAAGGTGGGGCCTTGAAGAGGTGATTACATTCTGAGAACCATGCCCTAACAAATGGATTAATAAGGTTAGTCATGGATATAGTTCTGAAGGCTTTAAAAGGAGAAAATGTGAGAGTCTCTCTCTCCCTCTCTCTCTCTCTCTCTCTCTCTCTCTCTCTCTCTGCTTCCACCATTTTGTAATGTGATACCCTGTGTCACTGAAGCCACCACCAAGGAATACCCTCACCAGATGTATTCTCTGGACTTTGGATGTCCCAGTCTCTGAAACTGTAAGCAGTAAACTTTGTTTTCTTACAAACCATCCAGTTCCAGGTATTGTGTTACAAGCAACAGAAACAGACCAATACAGAAAATTGGTACCAGGAGTGGGGTGTTGTTTATAACAAATACTTTATAATATGGAGGCAGCTTTGGAACTGGATGTTGAGGAGAGCCTGGAAGAATTTGAAGGAGCAAGCTAGAAAAAGTCTAGCTACTGGAGGGAGTTTAGAAGACAAGAAAACCAGGGAAAGTTTGGAACTTCTTAAGGACTGGTTAAATGGTGGTGACCAGAATGCTTATGAAAATATAAAGACCATTCTAAGGAGGTCTCATATAGAAATGAAAAGTAGCTTATTGGAAACTGGAGCAAAGATCACTCTTGCTATGAATTGGAAAGGAACTTGGCTACATTCTGTTCAAGCCCAAAAGTTTTATGGAATGTGGAACTTCAAGGTACTGACTTGGGATATTGGGAGAAGAAATTTCTAAGCAGCAAAACATTCAAGAAGTTGCATGGCTACTTGCAACAACCTATGCTAAGTTATGGTGGAAAAGGCATGGCATAAAATCAGAATTTAAAAGGGAAGTGGAGCATAAAGATTTAGAAAATTTATAGCCTGACCAAGTGGTAAAGAAGAAGAGAGCATTTTCATGAGAAAAATTCAGTAGTGCAGCCCAGCAACTGTTTGCTAAGGAGATCAGTACAGAAGAAAGGGATTTTCCAGAGAAGGGGAGAAAAAAAAAAGACTTTGAAGGCATTCCAGAGATCTTCAAAGCTGTGTATTCCATTACAGGCCCACAGTTATAGACAGACAGAATGGTCTCAGGGAATAGGCCCAAGACACCCTTCATGGGCTCTCTACCCAGGGCCACCTCAGGAAGCTGCTTCCAGAAACAGCATTCCAGCTGCTTTGGCTGTTCCAGTTGGGTTGAATTGGCCCCAGCTGTGGCTGGATCTGCAGGTTTGAAAGATACAAGCTGGAAGCCTTGGCAGAGTCCATGTGATGTTAAATTTACAGGCTCACAGAATGCCAGAGCTGTGGAGGCTTGGTAGACTCCAACCTTTACGTCAAAGGATGTATAGAAAAACCTGAAGGCCCAGGAAGAGACAGGAGTAGAGTCACTGCATAGATTCTTCACTAGAGCAATGCCAAGAGGAAATGTGGGGTCAGAGTTGCAGGAGAAAAACCCCACCAAGGCAATGCCTAGTGGGGCTGTGGGAACAGGACCGCTATGTAGACCTCAGAATTGTGGAGCTACCAGCATGCAATTCCAGCCTGCAAGAACTGAAGCATGGCTTCAGACCAGGAAAGCCATAGAAGCAGAGCTACCTGAGGACTTAGGTACCTAATCACCATCCCAGCATGCAGAGGACATTGAACATTGAGTCAAGGTATATGATTCACCAACTGTAAGATTTGATGTCCACCCTGCTGGGTTTCAGACTTGTTGGGGGCCTGTTACACCTTTCTTTTGGCCTATTTCTCCCTTTTTGAATGGGAAAATATACCCTATGTTTGTCCCCCATTGAATCTTGGAAGTAGATAACTTGTTTTGATTTCACAGATGTGACTTTGTACTTTTGAGCTGGGACAAGTTAAGCCTTTGGGGATGGAATGTATTTACCTGTGAGAAGAGCATAAACTTTGGGGGCTAGGGGCAGAATAATATGGATTGAATTATGTCCCCCAAGTTTTATGTATTGAAGCTTAATCCCCATTTTAACTGTTGAGGGTTGAAACTCTATTATGGTAATTGAAAGGTGGGGCATTTAAGAGGTGATTATGTTCTCAGGACCATGCTCTAATAAATGGATTAATAAGGGTGTTGGGGTGTGGTTCTGAGGGCTTTAAAAGGAGAGCACTTGAGAGTCTCTCTCTGTTTCCACCATCTTGCAATGAGATAGCCTGTGTCACTGAAACCATTACAAAGAAAGGCCCTTACCAGATGTATTCCCTGGATTTTGGACTTCCCTGTCTCTGAAACTGTAAGCTATAAACTTCATTTTCTTACAAATCACTCAGTTCCAGGTATTGTGTTATAAGCAACAAAAATGGACTAGGACAGAAAGTGACTAGTTCGTAGTGAAGTAGTTCCAAAATTTCCAGCAAAGACTTTTTTCAGAATGATGAAATCAACAGACCATGTGGTATATCTGAATATCTTGAGAGGAAATTCAGACTACTTTGAAAATTTTAGGTTCGTTACCCAAATGAAAAAGTGAGACAAGTATTAATTACAGTAGAAAAATTTTACAGAAAAAGAAAAACAGTCCTACACTATTATGTCTCAGTTCTGAAAACTTAAAGATAATATTTACATATTACCTGCACATGCAGACAAATCTTTAAAAGTCTTAATGTGTTAATTCACTTGTTTCCTTAAAAAATTGTGAGGTGGGTACTATTATTTCCTCATTTTACATGTAAGGAAACCGAAGCGCATACAACTTGGTGATTTATTCAAGGTCTCACAGCTAGTAACTGATAAAAGTGAATTTTAAACCCACATGATTTGGCCCCAGATTCCATGCTCTTGAACTCCATGTGCGCTGCCTCTTACCATAGTAATGCAATTACTAAACATTGATATAACCAAAATTATAGGTTATTGTATTGGGAGGATGGGGGGTAGAAAGGGTATGAGTGTGTGGTGAGAGGCAATGAGGAGAAAAAGAGTGTGGAAAATTCACCTTCCAAAGTGGGAAGTCAATAAATGGTGCCCAAAACTGGGAAGAAAAATAAATGAAAACATAATTCAACATGTTATTTAGAGCCTTGGATGGTAAAATGATCAGCTTAAAGAGGAAATGATTGCTATGACAAATAAATAAAGTAGGTTGTAAGAAGCTATTGTTGTTTATAACCAATTTTGTAGAACTTGTTGAGTCTCCAAACGCCAGACATTTTTAACTTTGATAAAAATAAAAAGTAGAGGAAGGAAAAAGTGAATGGCAGAGCCATGCTGTCTCCTGTCGGTGGGAAGTTCTCAAGCTGGGGACTGTCAATTTCCTTGGGAATGACACTGTAACTGATATAATGTGGTGTACAGAGCTCCAGCCTGTTCTTGTCAACTAACTAGCTCATATGACCTTGGTCACAACATCTCTCTTTCCTCCCTTGGTCTCAGTTTTATCACCCGCACAGGGGGCATTGAACTAGAAAATTTCTTGATTCTTTTCATAGCATCTTTTTGATGAGATCCAATACAGAAAGGAAGGGAGGCCACACTGAGGAGGTC
Source organism: Cynocephalus volans (assembly GCF_027409185.1). NCBI lineage: Eukaryota > Metazoa > Chordata > Mammalia > Dermoptera > Cynocephalidae > Cynocephalus > Cynocephalus volans. Next base: position 19,151,494 of record NC_084468.1, read on the forward strand.
AAAGGCCAGTGTGATAGAAGAACCCTGAGGCAAAGGTGGGAAACTGCAGTAATTCCCCCGTAATCTATCCATCCCTCTGTCTCTCCGTCTGCCTGTCTGCCTCTTTTCCTAACCTCTGTTGCTGGGATCCTAATGATTTTTTGGTCCTCTAAGGCTGTACTCTTGCTAGTACCACGTTTGTGCCAACCCCTCAGAGACCCTGGATTTTACCCAACCTGGTTAGGCACTTTAATTCAGTGGTTGTTAGCACTGTTGAATCAAAAACACAACTAAGAATCTGACGATGCCTGTGGACCCTTTGAAGAAAAATAATCACATATACTCAAAATTCTGCTTTCAAAGACCTCTTGAAGCCCATCACTAAATTCTATAATAGAAGCTCAGAGATTGAGGGGCTGTTAACAATTAGTCCTCAATTTAAATAGCAATTTTTAATTTACAAAGCAATTTCACATATATTATCACAATAGGGTTTCTCTCCAAGTAGAATGCAGAAAATCATCCCTATGATAGTTTAGCTTTATCATTGTGTTGGGCACTCTCACTCATAGATGTTATTTTTTATCACAACAGTCTGAGCAAGTTTCTCATTACTCCCATTTTTGAGATGAGAAAAGTTGGGTTCAGACAAAAACATTAAATATGATAGAGTGAATGATGAATTATTGTAATAAACAGATATAAAAGAGATGGTTCTAACAAATTCAAGTCTGTTGCTTTTCCAGATCACAGTCCGAGGTGAGAAGGCAGACCCTGCTTGAGGAAGATATTTCTCTATCCAGGTTACTTACCATCTTGCCACCCAACATGTGGTTTTTAAGGTAGTTCCAGTCACTGATGTTTCCAGGCAGTGAAAGGGAAAAGAGACAGATGTCTAGAGCAAGTATCTTTTAGGTGGGTGAAATGGAAGTTGAACACAGTTACTTCTGTTTACCATTGGTAAGTGTTATGGGCAGAATTGTGTTCCCCCAAAATTTTTGTGTTGAAGTACTAACCCCCAGTACCTCATAATGTGATTGCATTTGGAGAGTAATTAAATTAAAATGAAGTCATCTGGGTGGGCTCTAATCCAACATGACTGGTGTTCTTATAAAAGGAAATCTGGGTACAGATATACACAGAGGGAAGACCATATGAAAGACACAGGGAGGAGAAGATGGCCATCGTCAAGCCCCAGAGAGATGCCTCAAAATAAACTACTCCTGCTGACACCTCGATCTTGGGTTCTAGCATCCATAATTATAAGAAAAGAAATTTCTGTTTAAGACATCCAGTGTGTGGTACTTTGCTGTGACATCCCTAGCAAACTCATGTAGTGAGAACTTGGCCACGTGGCGTTTCCTAATGAGGCAGGCAGCTGTGTGCCCAGGGAGAAAAGGAAAACAGATAACGGGGCAAACAAGGGTCTCTATCCACAAAGTAGAAATAATTTTGAAAAATTATAAAGAGCTAATTGAAAAAAAAAGATGTTTAGGAATCTTAAAATCATCGTATGCAAATAGGTTTCTTTTATGCTTCTGTGAATGATAAATTTGCTGTGGGGTGATAAATTTTGCCAGTCCAACAGATCCCCCAGCTGCTATAAAATAGTCCTAAAATGATATCTCTGTATAAGGGTAAATTCTATTTTATGTTTGGCAGTTTTCCTCTGAACTGTGCTTTTCCCTTTATGCCATGGTTAGAATCCTTTTCAAGTTTATTGCTGCTGTGATCTTCTGTGTGCTTCTATTTTAAGAAAAGACAGAATGAACTCTTAAGGTACCACTCCAAAAAAAAAAAAAAATGAATGGATTAAATACTGTAGTCAATATTAAGCCTGGAATTAGAGAATTTTTGTAATATTTGGAATTGGGAAAAGAAAAAGAAGACTCTGGAGAATATGAGAGATAATACTTAATTTTCAAAACAGGTATCAGAGTAGATCCAAACATTGCTATGTGTGGTTAACATTCTGTGTCTTTATGAACATAAACTAGCTTTTATAGATCTCCCGGGAGAGATCAAAACACAGAGGAACCTTTTTCAACATGACTGGAACAACTGGAATGATGAAATTATGCTGCTAAATTATGTACTGCATCGTCCTTCTTGCTGTATTATCTAAGACACTGTTCTCCAACTTGATACCTACAAGAATTCCAGCAGTTAACATACAAGAATAAAACGGGCTCCATTTTAGGTGAAAATTTGTACTTTCATTTATTCAGTAAGTATTCATTACTTAGTATGTTCCATTCCCTCTGCTAGGTACTGAAGATGAAAACCCTATCTCCATGGAGTTTACAAATGATAAGGCAAGGCACTAAATAAATCAAGATATGGTGTCAGGTCAGTTACATATGTTTAATAAAAGCATAATAAGGAAATAATTTTGACCACTGTGGGGGCTGTTTATATAGGAGTTTAGGGAAGGCCTCCCTGAGGAGATGACATTTGAGCAGATAGAAGAATGACATGCAGGAGGAAGGTTTGCAAATTTCCAGAAGAACAAGATTCCAGGGAGGGGGGACAATAAGCACCAAGGCTCTGAAGAGGGGGCATCCTGGACAGGCTGAAAGAGCAGTAAGGAGTCAAAGGGAAAAAAAAGAGTGATAGGAGTTGACATTGGAAGAAGTAGGCAGGGCAAGTCTCTCCAAGCTCTGAGGTGTGTTAGAGGCTTTGATTTTATTTAGCATAAGACTGAAAGCCTTTGGAGGGTTTTTAGTTCAGGGAGAGACGTGATCAGATTTATCTTTTAATTTTGGTTTTAATGCAAGAAGAGAGACCAGGGAGGAGCACACTGCAGGAGTCCATTGACAATGCTGACTAGGATGAGCGTGGTAAAGATGGAACAAAAAGAGGATTTGTGGTATATGTTGAAGGTAGACTCAGGGATTGCAGAAATGATGGACGAGGAGTGTGAGAAGAAAAGTGCCAGGGAGGACTCCAGTCTTTGGGGCATGAGCAACTGGATAAATGCTGGTGTCTTTTAGCTAGAATGGGCAGCACAGATAGTGGCAAGTCAGAGTGTGCATTCATCTGAAGGGGGCAGCTGCTTTACTCAGCTCAGAAAGATGAAAGCTATTTTCTCTATTACATATGATAAGTATCCTTGTTTCAAAGGCATTTTACAGTTCAATTCTTCTCTTCCCACATAATAAGCTTCAATATGGTGCTAGTAAGACCACAAACTTATTTGATAAAAATGTCACAGTCAAATGTTAATCACTGGTGTCACATTTGATTGACTGAAAAGGAGCGAGTTTTTCTCTCTACTGTTCACATTAGACAGATGAAGAATAACTATGTCTAGAGTATAGGTGCCCTTATCCTCTCAGTCTCCCACCTCATTTTCTCAAATCTGCTCTGGATGCCCTAATCCCTTCTGCTGATGTCACTCTGTAGCTTTGATTCTTGGCTGTACACCCAGAAGAGAACTGATAGATCATCTTGTCTTTTCTTCTGTTGCCTGTGCCCATAGAAGTCTCTGGAAAAACGCTTTGGGGTGGGAGTGGGAGCTGTGATACCAGGCATATTACAATTGTTCTTGGTGGAATCTAACTATGCAGGAGGGGATGCATTGGTCAAAAATTTCCCTCTCTCCAAACCCAACCTCTCCACTTTTTTTTTTTTTTCTGGAACCGGCTTAATGGTACATTTTGTTTATTTCTAAATTTCAGCTAGAAATTGACAGCATAGCTTCAGAGATAGTACTCATGCAGATATAAATCCTGAGCTCAATAAATTAATAGCATATTTTTTGAAACAATTACAATTTTGCTAAGTTTATCTTGTTGGAAGCATAAGATGTTGTCAAACTTCTAGAGGATTGGAAACTACTTGACTAATTTTGAGTAAGTCATGGTACTGAGAGCGAAGCTTGTCCACTTCCTTATTTCTTTCACTGAAATGATAATTAAAGCATCTCTACTCTTAAGTGATTAAACCCCTGCCGATCTTAGAGGATGTTTTTGAAATAAAATCAACTAAAAGAAAATGTATGGCTGTTGACTGAACCCTTTGAGATTAGTCTACACAACTTTGCCAACCTACTTAAATATAAGTGAATACACAAAAGAGATATTCAAAACTCTATTTAAATAAAAAACCCAAATTGTGAGTTGTAAGTCTGATCATATTAATATTACTAAATTGATTTTTCTTCTTCACAAAGCTTAATTTACATGGCCCAATTCCAGTGAGCATCCCAATTTATGGTTCAAATTGATTTTATTTAATTACAGTCATTAAGGGGACCACAAATTTACCATTAATCATTGATAATATTCAATCAGCTTTCAACGTGACTTATGTTTTCTCACCACTTGCTATATTACAATCTGCCAAACAGGCTTCTTGGCATGCAATGGAACATTTATCCGTAAATAGTTGGAGAGTTCAGTTCAAATTGTATTGAGTACATATTGATTACACTTTCTAATACTTTTTCTCTTAGAGATCCAAAGTTTCATTAACCACAGATGTGTTTCAATCTCTGATTCTTGAAGATGAAAGCCTTTTGTTGGTGCTGTAGTGACAGAATGGTAAATTCTACAAATGACCCCCAAACCAGTTTCTTTGTTTGAATGTTCTCTTTGTTTGCCTGCAGATCATGGATATGGAGGCATAATCACAAAACCAAAAGGTATAACTTCTGCTCTTCCACCTTTTCAACAGCTTTGTATACATCTAATTCTTGGTTTCCTTTCCTGGGCTTCCCACTAAATTGCAGGATGCTCATGCTGTTTTCTCACCCTAACATGTCCTTCACTTCTGCATAGCAAACTCATATTCTTTTCCTTTGAGATTCAGCCCTTATACTTCTCTATGATATACTTTCCTTAGACCCTTCAGCCACCTACCCTATATAGGATTTATCTTGTCATTATCTGATATTATCACTTATAAGATTTTAATGTAGCTTTTTGTTTGTAAGTTTGTTCCCTTAACAATCTGTAAGGGGTACCAAGTCAAAGAAAACATCCTGTTCATGTTTGTATTTCCAGTGACATCAGTCCAGTCAAGTCACATAAAATGGAGCCGGGAGGCCATGACACTTTGAGTTTTAGGCATGTCTTAAAGGAAAACACCCTGAAACTTTTGCACTCAGCCATATTACAAAAGTTGCAACTTCCTGGATAAACAGTTGCCATGAATCTGCTGACTGTTACTTTTTATTACCTTCTGCCAAACTGAAAGGTCCCCGACCAAAGCCTGCCTCAAGGAAATGTTATGACAAGTCCCTCATAAACAAAGCTTTTTGATGCGTGTTAACACCAAACAAACTTTTGTAACCACCCTCTTTTTTTGCTGGCATTTTTCTTTAAAAGTTTCCTGATTTTCTTTGGCCCTCCAGCATGTTTCGAGACTTCTTGAGCCTGTGTGTCTCCCAGACTGCAGTCCTAACAAGCTCTCCAATAAGCCCTTTTGTTTTATATCTCAACCAAGTGGTAATTTACTTTGGTTGACACCAGCACCTAAAAAAGTACCTGGTTTATAATATGTACACAAAGGGTAGCAGAATATGCCACCCCCAAATATGCCAATTTGACCTAACAATTATTTTGAGCTGAATACATTTGAGGAAAAACAGATACGAGAAAAGTTTTCTGCCCATTTCCTAAAAGTGAGACATAAATTTGTAAAGTGGTTTCCCCTCCTGTCTTTACCAGGAAGGACAGAAATTAATCACTGGAGACCACTCTAGACCCTTATCAGCCCAGAGACAGCACCAAAGGCATCTACATAACAAACTTTATTAACTAGCCCTTATCTTCTGCTAGTTCTTCCATATATTTGCCTTGCCACGAGAAACCCCTAGAAACTCAAAGTCCTTTTCCTTTGTCTTTTCATGTCTCTAAAAATGTGTTGTTCTTTTGTTATTGTGTTATGTAAGCCCAAGTTCTAACCACCTCTTTGAGTGACACATTATTGGATGCTCCCACAGACATGCGTGATACACATGTTAATAACTCCTGTTTGTTTTTCACTTGTTAATCTGTTTTTCGTCTATCTAATTTGCAGGGCCCCAGCCAGAGAACTTAAGTAGAGGAAAACATAACTTCGTTCCTCTCCTGCATACCCAATAGTTATTTATTAATTTGAATTTAAAGTTTATAAGTTTTCCCTCTTACTTACCTTTGTACCTTCCACAATGTCTGACACTCAAACAGTCAATAAAACATTTGTTATACTGAATTATTAAATTACCATGATCACTCTCCTCTCTGTCAGAATCATTCAAATTCATTCAACATCTGAAGGTTAGAGAATCAGTATTAATGTGAGCTGGATTTTGAAGTTGGCAAGGCCATTCTGAGGCAAGGGAATAGCACATGCAAAGATGGGGTGTGAGGATATGCTTTGCATTCAAGATTCAAGAACTGCAGTTTTGTGGTACCACTAGCATGCCGAAAGCAAGGTAAGGAGGGGTATAAAGACAGAATTTGCTCCCCAGTCCTGAGCCACATACATTCACCATTAGCAATGCCATGCACAATGGCTCCAATTGTGCTGATAATTGTTTTTCCCAGTGATCGAGTGATAGGTTCGAGTCACTGTGAAAGTTATTTCTTCACCAGGATGGCTGCCAGAATAATCTGAGTACCTCTTCTTTCATGCACGCTGTTAGGTGACATCTAATGCATAAAAAGAGGTCCCATAAGTTAGATATAGTCCACTAATGCCCAAGAATCTTTATTCGTTAACATTGTTAGCATTATATTTAAGGCCAATTTCTCAAACAGGTAGACATTGTTTGCCAAAGGGAACACAAATCTATAGGAAAGACATAAAACATCTTCCTGGAACATCCATGACACTTAGCACTAAGAAATTTTAAATATAATTTTTATATTCAAACAAATAATTACATTTGGAGTTAGATGCTAAACTAGATGATTTTTAAAGACAAGACATGAGATCTTAGGCAATTTCTTTCTCATTTCTCCCCATATGCACAGAAAATAGGGGTCAGTAATTCCCTTTGGGGATGTTCAAAGATAGATTTAGCTCTTTTGTTTCATGTATTGAGAGAAAAAGCTTCACCAAGGAGCCTGACCCTTTGGACCACTGTTTATTACAAAAAAAAAAAAAAAAAAAAAAAAAAACAAAGGCAGTAGTACATTTCCTACCTACCTCACTGAGCTGTTGTAAAATAATATGTGAAGCAGATGTAGAAAATAATTAAGAATATGGACTCTGAGCCCTGACAAGTGGAATTTAAATCCCAGCTCTGTCACTTTCTAGCTGTGCACCTTTGGGAAAGTTCATCTTTATTGGCCTCAGGTTTTTCATTATAAAAAGGGGGATGTTTACAAATAATATCACCTACTTCATTAGGTCGTTAAGGGAACTGTATGATTAGATGCAAATAAAAGTTCTTAGAACACCACTTGTCACATGATTGCCATTTTTTGGTATCATTATAAGATAGTGCCATTTTGAGTGACATCTTTCCAGTAATAATGTTAATATCAAGTGTGTGTGAAGTGCTTCTTATAAGCTAGACATCTTATATCTATTATCTCATGTGAAATAACCCTAGGTAATAGGTGCTATTATTATTAATAATTAGGAAATAAGAAATTGGAAACACAATAGGAATTAAAGCTTGCTCTAGGCCAAAAAACTAGTAAGCAGTGGATGTGGAACTTAAAGTCTGGATTCTGACTTTGGAATCTGTACTGTCACCTGGTTGTGATATTCGCGTCATCTTCAGAACAAGGACAAATGGGCAGTGACGGGGAAATGAAAGATCACATTTATATCAAGCACCGTATGTATGTCAGACACCAATCTGGGCTATCACATATCCCATCCCATTTAACTCTTATAATAACCATGTAACGTTGGGATTCTTATGTCTATTTTTTTAGAAATGAGGCAATAGGAAGCAATAGGACTAAGATTTCAACCCATGTCCATTTACCTCTAAAGCCCTTGCTTTTTCTGCCACTATGGTCCCATTAATTATAGTTCATGAGGTCAAGAAGGTAGCTCATCAGAGAATCTGCAAATTTCAGCTATCTGCCTCACACAGACCCCCAGCAAGTAACCCCAGAGTGGGAAGGGGTGAAAAAACCACACTGTAGAAATTGCAGATGGAGAAGAAGCCAAAAGATGCTATTAGAAAATGCCTTGTTTTGACTTTTAAAAAAAGTTATTGGGACTTAATGATTGGCAGTTTTTAAGAGCACATCTTATATATAAAGTTACACCCTTTATTGCATAGCTCAGTGGAGAATGGTAGTGACTTGTTATTGTCACTGCTGTTGAGTTAAATATGACCCAGTGCTGTAAATATGCTCTACAGTTACACTTAATGTCTGACTAATCATTTGCTTATGTTTGTTGAATCAAACAAAACTGGGCTAAAATCATTCCGCTGTCTTCTTTCAAGCTGTTAGCATGGTTTATCCTGATAATAAAAGGAGATGAATGGACAGAGGCAACAGAATTCTGATTCTTCTCTCTGTAGCAAACAGCACACAGTAAACCTTCAAAGGCCTGGGGGATCAATTACTTTCATTGTCAATGAGAACACAATAAGTGACCTGGTCAAGGTAAGAGAGGCCAGCAAATGGCCTCTCTCCTGACAGTCTCTCTATTTCAAGGGAGTGGATGAGGTTGCTTCTATTTATAAACTCATCTGAAAATGCATGAGCTTTGCAAGGTCTTTTTTTTTCTCTGTGGCTACATCTTGAAAGAGCATAAATTAGAATAACAACATCAAATAATCTAATACCTCTGGAGTCAACAAAAGCAATTTGTGTAAACATGAATTTACCAGCAAGCAGTAAAGAAAGGCATGTAGAGGAGACAATGAGGCATGTTTATTTTGAAGGGGGTGAAGACACTTTGGCTAAGCAGAAATCTCTAAATGGGTAGTTGATAGGTGAGAGGGTGAGGCTGCTGGGGGAGGAGCATGGACTTTGAATTCAGGGGAACACCCACTAATTGTGCCGCCTTGTAAAAACTAGTAACGTTTTAAATTTTTATTTTTATTATTTATAAAATTAGGATAATATCTTGCAGGATTGTTGTGAAGACGAAATTAACATGTCTGGACACTTAGCACAATGTCTATCCAATAGTAGATGCTCAATGAATAGTAGATGCTGTGTAGTGGAATGAATTATGTCCCTTCAAAGCTCATGGAAGCTTGAATTATGTCCCCCAAGTTTTATGTATTAGAAACTTAGCCCCCACTGTGACTGTTAAGAGGGTGGGAAATCCTATTATGGCAATTAAGCCTTGAAAAGGTGATTGGATTGTAGGACCATGAGGTACTGAATGGATTAAAAATGGTGGTCTGGGGCATGTTTCTGAGGGCTTTAAAAGAAGAGGAGAGTCGGTCTCTCTTTCTTGCTGTACTCTCTGCTTCCACCATCTTGCAATGTAAGACCCCTGGGCCACTGTTGCCACCACCAGATGGACTTTGGGCTTCCCAGGCTCAGAAACTGTAAGCAATAAATTTTCTTTCTAAATTACTCAGTTCCAGGTATTTCGTTATAAGCAACAGAAATAGACTACATGCTGGCATTATCATCACCACCCCATCACCTCCATCACCCTAATCACCAAAATTATATGCAAAAGATCAGGAACAACTTTCACCCAAGTCTGGTTGTATTAGGTCTGAATCTGTAACATAGACTAGTTGTTTTCAATGATTTTTAGAACTTGATTCTTTTAAAAATAAAATCTTACGAAAAACCTCCAAATATAAACCATGCGACCTTGCTTTAGAGATTGGGCATTGAAAGTTTATAATCAGAAAAGGACAGGAGAGCAGACTTTTGTAGGGATTCTGATCCAGCACTCCCCACTTCTCTTCACATGAAAGCAGATTTGGATTTCCCAGGCTCTTAAAATCCACACAGACTAAAGACCATCCTAGGTCACCCTGTAAATAGCAATTCCACTTTAGCTGCAGCACAGGCCTATCTTGGGAGCAACTAAGTCTCATCTCAAATTTAGACAGGAGGAAACAGGGGAATGCAAATAAATCCCCTCCCCACTACCCCCACTCTCCCACCACAGCTCAGCAGGGCATGATGTGCTTTTCTTCTAAATCCCAAGAACAAAATAAAATAAAATAAAATAAAAACAAAAACAGTCAGTGCTAACAGAAGGGAAATAATTAATATTGGGTAAAATTAAGAGCTAGCTTATAGATTTTAATTATAGAATGTTCCCATCTCCTAATTGACTGTTACCACACTTTTAAATTAAGCCTGATAATAGAGGGGCACTCACCATGTGCCAAGCATGGTCGTCAGTGCATTGCATATATTATCATATATACGGCTCACAACAACCCCATGAGGTAAGTGCTATATGTGCATTCCCATTTTTCAGAAAAAGCACAGAGAGACTTCGTAATTCACCCAAGGTTACACAGCCAGAAGGCAGCAGAATCAATATCTGAACTGAGGCTGTTGGGTTGTAAAGTCAGCACTCTTTGTCTATACTGGTTGCCTCTCAGAAAGAGAAAACTCGATGGTAGTATTAAAACTCTGTGGACATCCTGTGAATCGTCTTCACGTAGAGTGGACCTGATTTTGTCTTGTATTAGTTCAATATTACTCAATTAGGCAAAATTCCTTGAGATATTTTAAAATCATAGACAATGGTTTCTCTCTACTCCCACGCCATTCTCTGACCATTCTATTCAAAGATACATGACTACAGATCTGTGAGATAACCTACCACTGTTTCAAAAGTGCTCTGTTGGTTAAAAATACATTGGGAATTGTGTTTGATTTAGGAAAAAGCAACTTTGATAATCAGTTTTGGAGATGCTCTAAAACTGCAAGGCATCTATCATTTCAACAAGAAGCCTCACGGTTTTAATTAGCTATTGATTACAGAAGAAAGTAATATGAGCTAGTCAGATACACTGAGAAAAGTGTTTAGAAATTCTACGTTGTCAATTAAGCAACTGCTTTCTCATCAGAAGGTACTTAGTTCTTAGGTCATTGGAGGGAGAGAGAAAAGGAAAAATTGAATTATCTTTGTTCGTTTTTCCTTTTGTTATGACCTAGAAATAGATATATGCAGGGATAGGATGGAGGAAAAGAACAGATTGGAATTTGGAACTACCTTTTCAGTGGGAGATGAATGGGGGCCAAAGGAGGAAGGATGCCTGCTGACAACTGTCATTTCTGCAGACTTACTGGACCAAAATGATGTCTAATGTTGGAAAGAAAAATCAAGTGTCTAGATTTTTAACACAGCTGCAGAATTCTTGTTTTGCTGAATTTTGTAAAAGTTAGAGCTAGTTTAAAGAAAGAAGATGATAGAGCCAGCCAAGGACTCAAGAACAGATGAGGGTGTCAGGTTTTGGGGTTTAGCTGTCCCCTGACTGGAGGAACTGAGAAAGCTTGCAGCAGCAGAGCCTTGGAGAAATGTTAAGTACGAGTACATTTTCAGCCCAAGATTAAATTTGGCTATGTTGAAAACAGTTCAGTCACAGACGTGATGTTGATGGGGGAAACAGGAGGGGAGAAGGAATTGGTAAAGGGACATGAAAATCAACTACTTTGTATATTGATAAATTAAAATAATAAATAAATAAATAAACAATAATAATAATAATAATAATAAAGAAGTTCCGTTAGCCTAATGTTCTTATTTGTACCTAGGCAACAGCATTGTTTTTTGAATGCTTATTTGAAGAATATTTAACTACTTTATATTGAGTCTGAATTTTTAAGTTCATTCAAGTGTGTGGAAGGGTTGACCCAGAGCAACCTTTAATAATTCAAAAGTTCTATCAGGAGATTTAAGACTTAGAGGAATGGAAAGAAGTAGCCAATTGTGTTGGACAATTCCAAGTCTGTTTTCAAGAAAGAAACTGTCATAGTGCTGTGGATACAGCTTTATTACCAAAAAGTACAAAATGAAAAATAAAAAATAGAGAGGCAGAACAAAAAATAAGAAATTTTCTCAACAAGAAAAATTTTTTTAATATAGTTGAGCAGTATGCAAAGTGAAAAATGAAACAAAGACAGAGAACTTGCTGATCTTTTACATCCTATTTTCAAACTTATCTATTCTTATGATTCAGAGAGAAGGGGAGATCACATCACATGGCATGAAGAAGAGAGAAGTCAGGATCGAGCATAAACCAGAAATAGCAAAGGAGACCTCCAATTTAGGTTTTTGGTTTCTAATATGGTGTATAAATTTTCATCAAAGAACATGCAGACAATATCAGATCAAACTAAATACTCTTTAATCCCCATTATTTCATTCCATTTCTTCACACGGGATCTAGTGCCAAACCATCTTCTCATTTTTACTTTTGAACATTCCCTGGCTTGACCATAGTACAGGTGTTCATTCCCTTTGAATCCTAAGCCATCTGTCTTTGAACATATTGGCTGCTGACAACCCAAAGCCCAGTTCCTGTGGGCTTTGAGGAGTTTAGCAGAACTGGGCAGAGAGAGATCTCTTCGAGATGAGTCAAAGAGCGGAGGAGATGTGATCAGCATTTGGGGAGAGGACATAGTGCTGGCAGATATACTAGCATGGTATAGCATTGTAGGAACAACTAGCTAGAGGATTGAAAAAATAGAACAACAATCCCATTACTCACCTATGGTGTAAGACCAATTCCAAATCTTATAATTCACTCTCCCTAAAATCTCCAGCACATTTAACTACATGTAAAGAATTAGAGAAAGCATAGATCAGCATTAAACATAATGACTCTGCCACTTTCCTACTGTTAATTCTAGTTCTTACCACCCCAACTCTCTCTCCTTCCCATCTTGCAAACTCCCTATCCAGCAGTGCTAACCCATGATATCAAAACAACAACAACCGAAGATTATTACCCTAAGGACTCGAGTATTACATAAGCATGCGAAAGAAATTAGCTACTGCATATTGAATCTATGTGCAATCTCCTGAACTATCACAGGTAATATTTTTGAAATCATTTCCTAAGTAAGTTCCACCCTAAATCAGTGTTGTGAAGAATATTTAACTACTTTATACTGAGTCTGAATTTTTAAGTGCATAAGACACTTTAAAAATCCATAAGACATGAACCTCTGCACTACAGGAGCCACAGTCTATATTTTCTTCATATTCCAAGGGACTAGCATAGTGCCTACTTACATTCACTCAGCATTCATTCATTGAGCAAATTTTTTTTGTGGTACTAAATATTGTATGTGGTATCAAGGGTAGAAGTGGTGAATGAGGTAGAAAAAGTTCTGCTTTCCTGCTGCTTACAGTCTAGTTTCTATAGCAGATGTTCAGACATGCAATAAATGCTTTTGGTATAAACAGATGGTTGGAAAACAAAAGAATGGACAAATGATTAGATAAGTTTGTATGGGGAAAAGATAATCTAAACTTGAATACAGAGTTAACTTTGGCCTGATTTCCACCAGCCCTGGTCATGGAACTCATAAAATGAAGAGGGAAAATAAGAAATATGTCTGTGTGTGTGCGTAGTATTTCATTCCTAAGAATGGTTGAAAAGATAAAATAGTTTCTAAGCATTAATGCCATTAAATAGTGGTCACCCAGGTAATTTATTATAAATCAGCATGTTCCAAAAAATACTTCACAGAATCTAATTCTGAATATTATTTGATATTGTGCCAAAATAGATTTGTGAGATGAAATAAGGTGGAGAGACTTTTTTTTTTTTTGGTAGGTTTTAACAGAGCTCTTAGCATGATAGCATGTGGTATGGTTCCCTAGAAGAATATCTTTTTTTCCAACTTAGTTTAATAGAAAATTCATTTTTGAGGACACCTTCAGAGCATGCCCCAGTAAAGTTTTTCTATGTAATTCTCCGTCACTAAATCTGTTTCTTGCGAACCCAGTCTAAGACAATGAGCATTATTTCAACAGACCTGTAAATACTCAGATGAACTTTTGAGTCTTTTGAACTTTTGAACTCTTTGGCTTCTGTGTGACCAAAAGTATGTTTTTTCCCCACTGGACCTGAAACTTTTCATTCATAGATTACTGAGTCTCAATCAATGTTGCAAGTATATGAGAACCCCCTCATTTGGAACACCTCTGAAAACCTTTCTAAATGTTTCGGTCTACACAATTCATTTGTGAGATAACCATGTGCAGCATGTGCCATCATTTCTACTATGGCAATGAGTTTGATCTAAATTCAAAATCAAGTTTCTCCCATGTACTCAAGTCATCAGTAACAGAGCTTAGTTTTAGGCCAATTTTGTCTGACTTTAATGTCGATCCTCTGTCTACTGTGTCTTACCCCAAAACTAGTAATGAATCTGTGAATAATGGAAGAAACCACATGCCAGTCTTTTAATTTCAATAAATTGTGTTTTGTTGAAGTAGATCTGGTGTGAACAACAAGCTTTCTAAGAGAAATGGTCCTGACTTTAAGCAAACCTGACATGTAATAGAATAAGTCTGCACACATATACACGCATGCACACACACACACACACACACACACACAATTATATTTAAACAGCTGAGGGCAACTTGGAGATACCCTGGCAAATCCCCTCAGTTTTATTACTGAAGAAATTGAGGTCCAGAGTAGAAGAGTAATTTACCTAAAATCCCATAGATAGAGGTAGGATTCAATCTGGGTCTCTGACTTTCAAAATCTAAACTTAAAATAAGTCAGCCTGACATTTAGACACATGGTGGAGAAGGAAGAGTGGCTATGAACTTTACCAAAAAACCCAAAAATTGTGTATAAAATCACAATAGAATTGCTTTAGACAGCCACATGTCTCATTCGACTTCTAAAAACTAAATTAAGCACACCTTTTCAGTGATGTAGCACATGCATAAAGCTAGGAATACATGCAATAGGATGTATAAAAACTGCCTGTCATTGTTATCCCACACAGTGAGCACTGTGATTTAATAAATAACCAGTAAGAAATTCAATCAACCATCCAGCAGTCTAAAAATCTACAATTCTAAGGAAGATTTGATAATGAAATATGGACTGAAACAAAACAAAACACACACACAAACACACACACAGCAGATTGCCATCACACTAATAATTTCATCAGAAAGTGGTTTTTATAAACATATTTTTCTGTGCTCATCTTTTTATAGATTCAATCAGCACTACCTTCACAGAAATCATGCACAGAGATTCCATGGCAACCGCCACATTCTGCATAGACACACACACAAAATCAACATGTTTAAATAATTGTAACTCACATCCCCTTAAGTCAATTAGATTTGGATTTCAGATATAAAAATAGCTACAATTATTTCTTTGCCAAATAGGGACTATGTTATTAATGTTTTAGGTGGTCATAAACTGTATGACACTGAAAAGTGCAAAAGAAAAACCCCAAAAGGAGGAATAAACAGTTCAATACAAGTCTAGATCCACTCGTCACCATCTAATTCTTCTGGGTTCTTTTTGTAAGTGAATCTCACCTCAGTCAAGTGTTACTCAAATGCGGCCATTATTGCCAATAAAACAGAATTGGTGGAACATGGGATCAGTACTTTTCTATCCAGAAAGCAAATATCTTTTAAATTTTCAACCTTTTTGTCTACCTAAAATAATATGGCCTGGAAAACCAATTTCAGAAGACTGATTTCTTGATTTGAGTAATTGTTCAAGAGTCCTGTTCCCAAGGTAACCTTGGTTTTCCTTCTTGAGCACCTGAGGGACATGAATATGAATTAAGTCTAAGGCTATATCCATGAAATGTCAGCCATTTAAATAGAGAAAAAAATTCTAGGCACTATTTTAGGGAAAAGGGCTACAAAAAAAAAATTATATGCAGTTTATGGTAGTATTTTGTCAAGTTTTATAATGCTGACCAGTTGCAATAGAATGAACCCCAGTGCTCATCCAAAATGTAGATTTCTGGGCCTCACTCCAGTCCCACTGAAACAGAATCTATAGCATTCTACTACTCATGAATCAAGGGGTCCTTTGGAAAAACACCAAAGGAGTGAGCCCAGATGGGAAATGTAGATGACTCAGCAACCACTAAGAGCTGATATGAACTTGGAAAGAAGAGTGAGATCTGGAAGTTTTCTAAGTTTAACGGCAACGTGCAGTTGTTAAAACTTGGTTATATAGTTCCTGATATGGACATGGGGAACATGGAAATGCTTCGTTTTAAAGACTAAAGACAATAATCCGGGAGTGTAAGCTGAGGAAAAAGGTATAAAACAGTCACTCAGGAGATGCAATTGTGCTTCTGCTTGCTAACTTCCCGATTACCACCGGGATCATAGTGCCTTACCAATAAGAACCGTAACAGTGAAAGAAACACCAGTAATTATAACCTATTTTTATAACTCTTTACAGTTTGCAAAACTTATTTTATAATGCTCATGGAAATGGGCATAAATTGGTTAAGACGCAAAATCATAGAAAGTCAGGAAGACAGTTTTATCTTGTTTTGCTGAACTTGACAGGTTCTGTGAGATCCCAAGGTCTCCACATCCTTGAATAGTGATTGATTCATACAGGTGCTTAATCAATATATGTTGAATGATTAATAAATGAGTGAACAATATAGAAGATCACTAAAGAGGAAGTAACTTGGAGAGAAATGAGAGGAAGGTACTTTCTTAGATAATATCTGACAGTATACTCTTCCCTGTCTATAAAATTCAAACCTCTAAATAAAACCTAGTATATTGAGTGGAAAGAGAGCAGACACTCCTGGCCAGCTCCAAGGTTTGATGACTACTTTTTCAAATGGAGAGCCACAGCTACTGCAGTGAATATGTTGACAACAGAGTAATTCAATACCAAATAGCAAAAGAATTAGCTAGAGTTGTAGAAATTTAATTGTTGGCCCTTAAAATGTAAACATTGGGCCCCTGCAGTCAGAGAGACTGCTATAAGGAACCGATGAGTCCGATGTGAGTTGATATGACACAGCCTAGGACACTAAAGAGTGTAGAGATATTTCCTTTGACCACTGATGTTTAAGAATTTCACCAATGTTTTAACAGAGAAGGATTTGTTTTCAACACCAGAATTACATTCTGACTATATCTGCATTTTGTGTAGTTTGGGGGTTTGTGTATGTGAGTGTGTGTGTGAGAAAGAGTCTTCAATGCTATTTGGCTGATCCATTTTTAGTCATTACAAAATTTACTCCCAATATTGTTGAAGCTAAATCTATGAATCCAAGCAGGAGGTTCTGGGTTAATAAGGCATAGAGTATGTGAGCAGGTCTCTCTTCCCACCTTCCTGACACACAGACACTAAAAGGATTATATATTACTTACACGGTTATCTTTTTTCAATGTCACAGGACCTCTATAAGGTTAACTAGTGCAGGCTTCAGTATTTTCATCTTACAAAAGAAGCAACTGAGATACACAAATACAGAAAGTTCATGAAATTGATAAAGGCTAGAGCAAGGAGTTAATCCTAGGTCTTCAGATTCAAAAATTACTATTTAAAAAGTGAAGAAGGGGGTAATAGAATAAGATTAGCTATTTAAATATAAAATTATGTTGCGTTCTTACCATAAAAAAGTTTTTTAAAATATTAAAAGATAGGTAGTCTTAGTGCTGAAAGGGATCTTACAATAAATTGATTAAATTTTAAAGCTGAGTATCATAACCTGTCTGAGGTTGCAAAAACATTGAATCTTGGTTTCTGAACACTGGCGTTCTCTCTTTAACACTGCATCCTACTTCAACCTCAATTCTCTAAAAACCTGAGGACACTTACATAAGCCGGCTCTTTATGTCTCACATCTTTTTTCAGAGGCAGTAGAGGAGGAAGACAGCAACATATGTCGACCCTATAGATGAAACAGGTCAACACTTTTCCCTGCAAAGCCCTTGTTAATACCAGCTTTAGGAAGAATACCCTAAAAAGCAGTTACGTGTGGAGGTGTCTGAAGGCGAGGGCTTATTATCAATTGAAGATCACAGATCACAATTCAAAAAAATCTAAGAACAGTTAAAATACGCAGAATAAACTGCCAGTACAGAGAATAAACAAGGGGATTATAATGAGACAATAGTAACCATGAACTGCATCTTAAATCAATGATCAGGCTTATAGCATAAGAAATGAGTTTCAAATGTAAGATGTTTATTGATCCAAGTAATTGAAGCATCATGGACTATATTGTTACTGATTTCAGTAATCTGGTAGGTTTTTCCAATTAGATGAATATATACCAGGATAACAGTATAGTATGGTAATATATTTGTGTGAAATTAAACTACTGTTTTTGTTCAAAAACAGGACTTATAAATTCATTGTGTTTGATTTTGTAAAACATAATGAGTAAAATGGATTACTGCATTTTTCCCTTTATGTCCTCAGAATGAAAGTCCTATGTTGTTATAAATATTTATTAAATATTCATGTTATCTTAAGTAGTCATGATATGTAATGTTTTAGCAATTGACTCATTCACCTCTTTCTTTATATGTCTTGACCAGTACCTAATGTTAATGCCTAAATGCATTGGCAAAGGTATCTACTCAGCCATTTTTCAGAGACATAATGTCAGAAATAGTATTATTATAGAAGCTTTAACTTCTATTATTATAGAAATTTCATTTATCTTTGAATAAATCTGGTATCTCTCTTTAGAAAAAAAATTTTTTTTTTTTGCTCATTTATCTATTAAAAAGATTTTGGAAATAACTTGCACATGTTTAAGTTGACAACTAAAATTTCATTTTTAGTTTATAACCAATTACAAAAGATATAATTTCTAGCAAATTACAAGTAATGACACTTTTTAATTAAACTGTCAGATTACTCCAAAGTATTATAAACACACAGCAAGTTGGAAATCATGATTACTTAATAAATAAAAGCACGCTCTTCCTTTCCATTCAAAACTTTCCCATCATTCTTTGTTCCCTTTAAACTCATATTTTCTTTCCATCTCAATTTCCCAGCAGGATTTTATCCTAAAAAATGAAGAAAAAAAAAAAAGACATTCTGTGCATGAAAGCCTTTAATGATCATTGAATCATCTACTTCAGTGCAACAAAAATATGCATGTAAACTGAAAGGTAAATTTTTTAAACATCTAGTGACCATAAGGCTCTAAGTACTAAAAATGCATTCTGAATTGAATTATGATTATAGATATTATAGGGCTCGACTTTTTAAAAAAGCACAAATAATTATTAATACAAGAAGTAAAATGTTATTAGTAATAATCTCTTAAATGAATGGGCCTGGGGCTTTCCCCCTATATTGTTCATATGCCCGACCATGAATGCTACTCATTACTATTGCTATAAATATCATTCTATAATAAGACAAAATTCATCACTAATTTTTTTCCTTGTTTTCATTCTTGACAGATTTAAGCTCAGAGGAAACAGAGGAAAATTTGTTCACCTAAATAGGTGAATGAGAACGGAAGGAGTTTGACTTTAGCGGGTCACTTAATTCTTTAAGTCCTTCCATGGATTTGCCAAAAATATCTCAAAGCAAAATTATTTTTAGTGACCTATCAGCCAACTAGTCAATTAGATACTCCTTCATTAATATTGAACTGAAAACTGTCTGTCTTGCAAAAGTAGATTTTTACCCAAGCATTAAATTAATTCTCTTTTCAACAATGCCACCAACGTTTCCACAAATCTCTTTGTATGGGGGTAGAGTAAGGTCTCCACCCCATGGCAATGCACAGGAGAAAGAATCTACATGACTGAAAGCCAGGATTTTTTTTTGTAAAGTGAGAAAAGGCACATTATGAAAGGAAGTCAGATCCTCAGAACCAGGCTCATTCTTTTCCAGATCAAATTGGGGGATAAAAAAAAATACATGCAGAAATTGAAAATCTGGAAATTAATTCCTTTAAAACTATCCATTTATCAGGTACTCTAGAAAAATTTTGTGTGTCCCTAGGGATATGAATATGCCTGGATAATTTTAAATTATGCTAGACACAGAGAATTTCCACCAAGACAGTGAACAGAAGACTATGACAGTAGAGAAAGATTTTCATGAAGTGTTATCATATTGAATATATCTCCTCAAATTATGGAAATAGTTCCCAAGGTGTCTTCAAAGAAAAACTACTCATTTGAGCTATTCCATAAAAAGTGGCTTCAAATGCTCCATTACATTTGGAAAGTATTGCATAGTACATCCCCTTTGGGAAGGATTATAATCCAAATTAGCACCGTTGAAGCCCTGAGAAGTCTTGCAGTCATGAATATAATTTAACTTTATTTAACTCAGTTTCACTAATACATTTGCCCATGTACCTCTTTTTTATTATTGTGTTCCTGAGCACACTTTCAGAATTACTGAGCTATTGTTTTACTGAATGAAAAGGTTGTGTCATATTTTCACTAGTAAAATCCCTACAGTAACAAAGTCCTTGGTAGTCATCTAATAAGTACTGGTTAACTGCTTTATGGAATCATATGTAAAGGGAACTAGGCTGACAAGAAAGAAAAACTAAAAAGAAATTGATCAGCAAGAATCGTATCATAAAGTAAATCTTTAAACAAAACCCATTGAACTTACCAAATAGGAGCAGGTATAATACTGAAAACAAGAACCAAAGCTATCGGGAGTCATCTAAACCTCACCGGATTGCTTCCCCTAGGGACCCCTGGCTTGGAGGGAGGGGTACATCGCATAAGAGCTCTCAATGTGCAATCACTGCCACAAGACCACAGAAAATCAAGCCTCCCAACAGCAGCGACAGACACCTAATCCTGTCATCACAAACAATCATTGAAGATCCTTCACTTAGGAGGAAAAGAAAAGCCATTGCCTTTATTTTCATAGAACGTGAATCTAAGAGCATATCTGGCCCTTCTTTGGTGGTCGCTCTACAATCAGGAAACAGCAGAGGTAAAGTGCTTCATAAATACCTACATCAGTTATGGTGCGCCAAAAAGTAAGCTGCCCTGGGAGCCCAAACGCCTGAGTTTCGTCTCTGTCTTTTCCATTTACCAGCCAGATAAACTTGAGTGTTTTGTCAGCTTCCCTGAGTCCCTGTTTCCCATCTGTCAAAACCTTACCAACTTAAACATGTTCATGAATTATATGATCCCTTCTTAACTGGTGAGGACACTACGTACTTTAAAAAAAAGAGTATTTCAACATTTTCTTGCCTTAGACGTAAGAAAGCAATGTCTCTGTAAATATTTTCTTTAGTGATTTAGTTGCCTCACTGGTTGTGACATCCTTCAGAGCACTACTCAATCAGAATTCTTCTGGAGAAAAAAAAAAATATATGACCCTTTCAGCAATAAAAAGATGGTGAGAACCTCATTGGAGAAAGAAACAAGGCCAACCTTTGTAGTGTTTTATGGTCTGCAATATCTTTGAAGAAGTGTCACATATTCCAATGTTCATTATCACAAGTTGTTTCAGCCACGTGGACAGATTTTAGGAATTAAGAAAATTTGGGTTTTTTTTTAAAAATTTAAATATCTGTTTGGGCATATTTTATTACTTATATCAAAAATCTTATGCAACTGGAAAAAAGGATTTTAGTATTAGCATTTATGAACAATTACATAATCAGAATTAATAGAGAAAATTATGCTTTTAATTCTCAATGGATGAAGAATGATTTTAATTAACACAGTAAATGTGCTTCTTCCCCACCTTTCTCTAACACGGATGACAGAGAAAGAAGATGGAATTAGGTCACTGCCTCTTGGCGACAGCACTGTACCAAGTGACACAATGAAATAAGCTTGTTTTACAAGGTGAATAAGAGCAATTTTTCTGGGTTGTTTTTGTACTTATTTGATGGCTTTCTATTGCTATTTTATTTGTTCTCCTCCCAATGACTTAAGTTATTTGTGTGCAATAGTTATAATTGCAAATGAAGGACTTATACCAGTGGAGGGTTTCATCTTTCAGCACATGTTCACATCAAGTAAAATGCTCTCACGTAACATATTCCAGGGAAAAAAAGTTCTTTCTGTGTTGTGTTTTTACTTATTACACTATCTCAGATCATCTCAAAGCAGTATCCCAAACCTCACTTAATGTCACTTTTCATATAATTTTAAAACTCTGCAGTCTGACATTCAGTAATAAGCACAGAATAAGATATCAATGACAAAAACCATCTTGCCCAGGACTTGTAGCTCACCTAAATCATCTTATTGAAAGGGCCATGGAGTTGAAAGGATACAGTGATTACATGGTGGACCCTGAGCTGCAAACAGCAAACTCCCCAAGGATTCATAGGTCTTCATTCAAAAGAGTAAACTGGAAGATGGGGCTGGACACTGTGTGTTTTTAAAAAGGTTTCTAAGTCTTTATCCAAATAAGAATAGATCCTCATAAAAATAAGAATAGAATACAATGGACAAAGAACACTGTTACCTAATCAAGCATATCATGCCTAGCAAGAATTAATGTCATTTGTACCAAGAATATTGAGAGTATAATGTACCAAGAGTACAATACCATAACATTATAGTGTCATGTCAAACCATATTAAATGTTTTTGTAGGTCAGAAGTGGCAAAATTTCAGTAATGTAAAATACTTCAACCTAATAACTGAGAAAAGCATAATTTATAAAAGCAAGAGTTTGACAATGCTTATTGTATTTTTTTAATTTAATTTAATTTAATTTTACTTCTCAAAATACATTGTACTTGATTTTCATGCCCCTTTACCTGTTCCTCTCACTCTGGGTAATATGGACATTTTCACAATGTTAATTCTTCCAGTAAAAGAGCATGAGATATCTTTCCATCTTCTTGTGTCCTCTTTAATTTCTTTCAACAGTTGTTTGTAGTTCTCTTTGTAAAGATTTTTCACATCCTTGGTCAGCTTTATTCCTAAATATTTTATTTTTTTGGTGGCTGTTATAAATGGGCTAGCTTTCTGGATTTCTTTTTCTGCATGTTCACTGGTGGAGTGTAGAAATGCTACTCATTTTTGTGTATTGATTTTGTCACCTGCAACTTTGCTGAAATCATTTATCAACTCTAGGAGTTTTTTTATAGATGCTTTAGGCTGTTCAATGTATAGGATCATATCATCTGCAAAAAGGGACAGATTGACTTCATCCTTTCCAGTCTGGATGCCTTTTATTTCCTTCTCTTCTCTGATTGTTCTGGCTAGTACTTCAAACACTAAGTTGAATAGGAGTGGTGAGAGTGGGCATCCTTGTCTAGTTCTTGTTCTTAAAGGAAAAGCTTTCAGCTTTTCCCCATTCAGGATGATATTGACACTGGGCTTATGGTACCTGGCTTTAATTATGTTGAGATACTTTCCATCTATGCCTAACTTGTAGAGAGTCTTTATCATGAAAGGATGTAGAATTTTGTCAAGTGCTTTTTCAGCATCAATAGAGATGATCATGTGGTTTTTGTCTTTGCTTTTATTAACGTGGTGTATCACATTTATTGATTTGCATATGTTGAACCAACCTTGCATCCCTGGGATGAATCCCACTTCATCATGCTGTATAATTTTCTGTATGTGTTCATGTATTCTGTTAGCTAGTATTTTACTGAGGATTTTTGCATCTATATTCATCAAGGATATTGGCCTGTAGTTTTCTAATTTTGATGTATCTTTGTCTGGTTTTGGTATCAGGGTGATATTTGCCTCATAGAATGAGTTTGGGAGAATGGCCTCTGTTTCAATCTTTCAGAACAGTTTGTAGAGAATTGGTATCAGTTCCTCTTTGAATATTTGGTAGAACTCTGCAGTGAACCTGTCTGGTCCTGCTTTTTTCTTTGTTTGGAGCCTTCTGAGAACAGCTTCAATCTCTTTTATTGCTATTGGTTTGTTCAGATATTCTATGTCTTCTTGGCTTGGTTTTGGTAATTTTTATGTATCCAGAAATTTATCCATTTCCTCCAGATTTTCAAATTTTTTGGAATATAGATGTTTATAGTAGTTTCTGATGATTCCTTGTATTTCTGAGGTCTCAGTTGTAATATAACCTTTTTCATTTCTAATTTTTGTTATTTGGGTCTTCTCTCTTCTTTTCTTAGTCTTTGCTAAAGTTTGTTGATTTTATTAATCTATTCAAAGAATAAACTTTTTGTTTCATTTATCTTTTGTATTGTTTTTTGTGTTTCTCTTTTATTTACTTCTGCTTGGATCTTAATTATTTCTTTCCATCTACTAACTTTAGGTTTGGATTATTTTTGTTTTTCTAGTTCTTTAAGGTGAAGTGTTAGGTTATTTATTTGCTATCTTCCCATTCTTTTGAAGCAACATTTAATACAACAAATTTCCCCCTTAAAACTGCTTTTGCAGTATCTCACAGATTTTGGTATGATGTGTCATTATTTTCATTAATTTCAAGAAATTTTTTGATTTCCTGTTTAATTTCTTCTTAGACCCACATGTCATTAAGTAGAATGTTGTTTAATTTCCATGAGTTTGCATAGTTTTCAGAGTTTCATTTATTATTGATTTCTAATTGTAATCCATTGTGATTAGAAAAAATACATGGAATAAGTCATTTTTTAAAAATTTGTTAAGATTTGCTTTGTGACCTAATATGTGGTCTATCATGGAGAATGTTCCATGTGCTGATGAGAAGAATGAATATTCTGAGTTTGTTGGGTGGAATGTTCTGTAGATATCTGCCAAATACAATTGTTCTAAAGTATTGTTTAGATCTAATGTTTCACTCTTGATTTTTTGCCTAGATGATCTGTCCTATGATGAGAGTGGGGTTTTCAGGTCCCTTGCTATTATGGTGTTAGTGTCTATTTCTTTCTTTAGATCTAATAGTGTTTGCTTTGTAAATCCGGCTGCTCTGACATTAGGTGCATATATATTTATGATTGTTATGTCTTTTATCATTATATATTGGCCATCTTTATCTCTTTTAATGGTTTTTGGTTTAAAGTCTATATTATCTAATATAAGAATAACTTCTCCTATTATATATCTTTTTGCATCCTTTCACTCTTAGTCATGTGTGTCTTTACAGGTCAAGTGAGTCTCTTGGAGATAGCATATTGCTGGGTCCATCTTTTTAATGCAGTCAGTCAGTCAGTGTCTTTTGAATGGAGAATTTAGTCCTTTTCCATTCAGAGTAATTATTTAAAGGTGTTGATTTTCTCCTAGCATTATAGTGGTATTTGTTTAGATTTCTTAAGTATCTTTTGTTCCTTTCTTTCAAATTTTCTGTTTGTCGTCTGTATTTGTTGGTTTCTTGGGGTGATAGATAAACTATTTTTTTCTCTTTTGTTAGCATTTTTGTTTTGCTGGTAGGTATTGTTCTTTCTTGTGTATTCATGGCAATGATGCTTGTTTTTTGGTATCAAACCCAGTACTTCCTTGAGAATTTCTTGTAGTGCTGGTCGTTTGGAAGTGAACTCCTGCAGTTTTTGTTTGTTAAAGAAACATACCATTTGTTCTTCATTTCGGAAAGATAGCCTTGCTAGGTAAACTGTTCCTGGCTGACAATTTTTATCCTTTAGTGTTTTGAATATATCATCCCATTTGTTTCTGGCTTTTAGAGTTTCTGATGAAAAGTCTGATGTTATTCTGATTGGGGCTCCCTTATAGGTGACTTGCCACTTCTCTCTTGCAGCTTTTAAAATTCTCTCTCTGACTTTGAATTTTGTCCATTTGGTTATCACATGTCTTGGAGAGGACTTTTTGGGTTGAATGTGTTTGGTGATCTTTGGGCTTCCTTAATCTGGGGATCTGTGACTATCCCTATACCTGGGAAGTTTTCTGCTATTATCTCATTGAATATGTTTTTATGCCATTTCCTTTTTCCTCCCTTTCTGGAATACCCATGATTCAGATATTTGAGCACTTAAGTTTGTCAGTTCTCTCTCTTAGATTATCTTCAATGTTTTTGATTCTTTTTTCTTTTTTCTGGTCCGCCTGTGATAATTCAAACAGGCTATCTTTGAGGTCAGAAATTCTCTCTTCTGCTTGTTCAAGTCTGCTGGTTAAACTCTCTTGTGTTTTTTATTTTGCTGAATGAATCTTCCAGCTCCACAAGCTCAGCTACATTCTTTTTCAAGGCATTGATTTCTTTTTACATTTCTTCTTTCAGATCCTGTATGTTTTTTTCTCATTTCATTGTGTTGTTTTACTGAGTTTTCTTGTATCTCATCTAGTTTCGTTAGAATAGTTACTCTAAATTCCTTGTCTGTCATATCAAAGACTTCCTGTTCTATAGGGTCTAGCACTTGAAAGTTATTAATTTCCTTTGGTGGCGATGTACTTTCTTCAGTTTTCATATTTCTGGTTTCTTTCCTTTGATGTTTTGTCACTGTGGCTGGGGGTATCACAGTCCACTTGTTTCACCCTGATATCTGGCTTGGATCCAGAAGGGACTGCCACTTGTGGGCAGCAGAAACTAGCCTGGACGAGAAGTTACACCCCACCTGCCTTCACCAGCTGATCTGGCTTGGAGCGTGGGAGCCCAGAGCCTCTCAAGTCACTCATGGAGACAGACGGCCTGTGCCAGAAGTCCCACCCCAGCCCTGCCTGCCTTCTCCAGCTGGCTGGCTCAGGGTGTGTGGGCCCAGAAGCTCTAAAGTCTCTCTGTGGAACGGGGAGCAACCTGAACTGGGGTCCCATGGCAGGCAACTCCTATACACTCCAGCACAGATTTGGGGCCCTCTGTCACTGTTCCACAAAAGCTGCAAATTGGTCACTCTGTGGGAGAGAGTGACATCAGGAACCAACTACTCTGCCATCTTGACTGGAACTCGACAATGCTTATTGTATTAATCCAGGTTCTTCCAAGAAATAGAACCAATAGGATATATATAAATGTATAAGAGAAGATTTATTATGGAAATTGGCTCAGGCAGTTATGGAGTCTGAGAAGTTCCACAGTACACTGTCTGCAAACTAGAGAACCAGAAAAGCTGGTGGTATAATTTGGTCTGAGTCCAATAGCCTGAGAACAAGGGGAACAATGACCAATGGAAGGAGCAGATGGATATCCCAGCTCAAGAACAGACACATAACTTGCCCTTCCTCTGTCTTTTTTTTTTTTTTTCTGTTGGGCTCTCAACAGGATGAAAGATGCCCACCACACTGGTGAGTGGATGTTCTTTACTCACTCTACTAATTCAAATGCTAATCTCTTTTGGAAACTGCTTCAGAGACACACACAGAAATAATGTTTTACCAGCTATCTGGGCATCTCTTAGCCCAGTCAAGTTAACATATATAATTAACCATCACATTTATTTAGCATTAATTCTGGAAGAAGATACACCAATTTTATATTACTACAGTGTTACAAAAAAAATCCTTTTCCTTTCTCTATTTTTAGGGATTAAAATAACTTCTACTTAACATAATTTAAAAGTTAGGCTTTAGGGTCAGGTGACCTGTATCCTAATGCCAACTCCACCACTTACTGAGAGTGGGATTGAAGGCAGGTGACTACACTTCTCTACCCCAGCTTCTTTTCACCTAAAACAAGCAGATAATAAAATTCCTTCCTTCTTAGGGTTGTTTTAAGGACAATATAAGATGATGCATATAAAGTACGCACATACACCTATAGTTCTATCAGCTCTTTGAATAAGTGAAGCAGCTTTCATCCCTTAGTCCCTGCTATGTGCAATCAGCCACCTCCTGGTTGTTCTTTCTTACCTGGCCTCAACCTCATGGTTGATCATCTGAACCACGGGCTCATTAGCACACTCAAGCCCATTATTATATTACGTTCCAGTAAAATCCCAGTGTTGGATCAATGTTAAAATCCATCCACATTCTTGGCTTCTAAGATTCTGCAGCTGAATGTTGAAGAAAATCACACAGTTATGCACATTGATGCTACTACAGTCTATTGACTCAAGCGTTTCCTGAGACCTCAAACCTGCTCAATGAGATTTCTTAATATCCTCAGCCAATGCTTCTTCAACAAGTTTTTCAAATTGTCTCCTCATTTTTTAAAGTTCTTGATATAGACTGAATGTTCGTGCCCCTCCCCCATCCCAATTCATATATTGAAACCTAATCCCCAATGTGATAGTGATGTTATGAGGTAGGGCTTTCAGAAGGTAATTAGGTCATGAGAATAGAGCTCTCATACATGGAATTAGGGCCCTTATCAAAGATGCTCCAGCGAGCTCCCCCTTTGTACCACGTAAAGACACTGCCCCAAAATGATCATCCATGAACCAGGGAGCAGGCCTTCACCAGACACCAAATTTGCCAGTACCTTTATCTTTGACTTCCCAGCCTCCAATAATGTGAGAAATAAATCTCTGTTGTTTTTAAGCCACTCAGCATATGGGTGGTTTATGGTATTTTTTATAGCAACCTAATGGGCCAAGATAGTTCTGTTCAAATATTGCCTTCTCCAGGGAGATTTCCTTGCTCTCTCCACACTGTGAGATGCTTTGAAAGATTGATCGCATCATAGCTTGTGCATAGTTGCTCATAATGGCCAACTCAAAGATAGTTCTACAGATAATATTTGTTTCATGTGTGAATGACTAGACATTGCTTTCACTTGCCTAGCCCTGTGGCATCATTATAATCTGTTCTGCGGTCTGCCCTCCTCTTGTGCCTCCCCTTCTTGAGTCAGGATTATATCTTATTCATCTTCATATCTCTAGCACTACCTCCAAAGTGCACACTGGATGCTGAGTCATGTTTCTTGACTACATTTATCAATTAATAAATGAATTGGAATGTTGGCTAAAACAACCAGTTTATTCATTCAGCAATTATTTATGAAGTACTGTTTAGGCACCTCTGCTATGATGGGTACTGGGAATACAAAGATTAAAAGACCCAATTATCCTCCCTATGGAGCGTGCTGACTACCTAGGCAGGAGATATACAAACATTCACTTGTATGATTCAGTAATTGCTCTGGGGAAAGTTTGTATGAAGTAATGTAGAGGCACAGAGAACAAGGCTCCTCAAGTGTTAGAATCAGCTAGAAAGGCTTCTCTAAAGTGTTTGAACTGATGCTTCATGTATTTCTCTATTTGTGACTACCTGTTCACCAGACGAACTTGAAAGTCTTCATTTGGTCTGCAGAATTAATTTACTCTATTAGAAGAGTTCTTTGTTTGCAAGTTAAATGTGACTAGCTAACCAAGGAGAGAGAACAGGTCTGTACTGGCTTGAGTCCCTTGTCCAGAGGAAGGCAGAGCACTTTGTTTGACAGTTCTTTATGAAAATTGTATGCACTGTGGGAGAAGTTTGCAAAGTAAAGTGGAGGTGCTGTTATCAGAAAAAGGGAAAATAGATGCTGAGAATGCAAAGTAATTGATGGACAAACTCTTCAGTGGATGTGACTGGCTTGGTTTTCAGGCCAGATATGTTTTCTAACATGAATTATTCAAATGTGCTTCCTGGTTATATCCATTTGGAATCTTTCAGTTGCAAGGAAGAGAAACCTGGCTCACAGTGGCTTCAACAGATAGGGGTGTATTTTTCTCACTAAATAAGAATTCTGGAAGATGCTAGTCCAGGGCTGGTGCAAAATCTACCTACATCTTAGGGCAGTTCATCTCAAGGGTGGCTCAAGGTCTGCTGGCATTAGCCCACGAACTTATTGTTACTGGTCTGTGAGGATGTTATGGATTGAATTGTGTCTTCCCCAAATTTGTATGTTGAAGTCCTAACACCCCCAGTATGAATGTATTTGGAGACAGGGCCTAAATAGGTAATCAGGGTTAAATATGGCCAGTATGACTAGTATTTTTATAAAAAGAAGAGACACCAAGGATGCACACACAAGGGGAAAAGGCCAAATGAGGACACAGAGAAAAGGTGGCCATCTGGAAGCAAAGCAGAGGGACCTCGGGAAACCCAACCAGCCAACACTTTGATCTTGGACTTCCAGACTCCAGAATTGTGAGAAATAAATTTCTGTTGTTTAAGCCACCCAGTCTATGGTATCTCGTTATGACAGCCCTAGCAAACTAATACAGATGAGATAAGCATAGAAAATCAGAGTAAGCATTTGGAAACTTGGATAATAATTTGACAGAATTATTTTATGCCTGATGGATCTAATAATAAAATATTTGGACTTGTATTTTGCATGTCTTTTTCATTTCATTTTTCTGTTTATGAGTTTTTCTTGTCTTTTAATAAGTCTACAATAGACTGGAAATATTTCTTTAGGTTATCTTCAACCAAAGTTAGTGAGAGAAGCACTGCCTTAGAGGATCCAGGCTCTTTCTATATTTCTTTTGGCTTTTGTTTTTAGATGAGCAACCTTAGGATCTCAAGACAGCTGCTGTATTTCCAAGTTTCATATTTTCATTCCAAGCAGAAATAAGAAAAGATAAGGGTGAAAGGCAATGAGGGTGCATGTTGAAACTATTATGCATTTTAATCAAAAAAGTGGTAGCTTCTTGGAAAGCTCATGCTACAGACTACTGCTTTCACCTGTGTCTTACCTTGTTCTTGCTGCTGTAACAAAATATCTAAGACTGGGTAGTTCACAAATAATAGAAGTTTATTTCTCACAGTTCTGGAGGATGGGAAGTTCAAGATCAAGTCACTGACAGATTCAATGTCTCATAAGGGCTTGCTCGCTTCTTCCAGGTTGGAGCCTTGCTGCTATACCCTCACATGGTAGAAGGGCAGAAAGGGTGTAAACCCACTCCTTTTGAACCCTTTTATAAGGACACTAATCCCATTTATGAGGGTGGAGCCCACATGACTTAATCACCCCAAAGGGCTCATCTCTTAATCCCATCACCTTGAGGGTTAAGTTCCAACATATAAATTATGGAGGAAAACCAACATTCAGTCTTTAGCAATCTATTAGCCAGAACTGTGACAATAGCTATCCTTATGAGAGGATGACCAGGGAGAAGGGAGTTAAAGATAGTAGTTGAGTCAGCTAGACAATAGTGAATACCAAACCAGTTTTACATCAATCTTTTGAGAACTTAGTTAGTGCAAGTCAGTTTCCTAGATCCCAGTCTTCTCTAGATATATGACAATAGATAATTGATAGATAGATCACACCTCCCTATGGTAATTCCACCAAGATAAGGCTCAATCAGAAGTCCATGCATCCCAGTCCCAGTAGCAATCAATCAGCCTCTCTTTTTAATTGTTTAAACTCACATTGGCTCAGTCTGATAAATATATTTACATACACCACACACATACATATACACACATATATATACAGACACACGAGGCACTGTACTTTTGAGAAGTGATTGTTCTTAGCTGTACCAGAGACAAATCCCATGAAAATAAATTTAGGTCATTAATTGAAAGAATAAACTTCCAAGAACCATCCCATATGAGTCTTCATATGAATTCAAATTCTTCAGTAACTAAGCATTTGTGTAGCACTTTCTACCTGCTAAGAGCTTTTGGTTTAGCATTCATTTTATAGTGTTATTGGCTCTATTTGATAGATGAGAGAACCAATACAGAATATCCAGGAAGAAAAAAAAAAAAAAACGATATCAGGCATCCACACAGCCTGTGCTAGAGTCCAGGTCTCACTGTCTCCTGACTCTCCATCCTAGGACCAATCTCCAGGATCCAAGATGGGGCCACTGATGTCCCAAAGTAACTCTTCGCTCCAGCTCTGCTGGTCTCCCTGTTTCCTGCTCAACACTAAATAGTTACCTTTCTACAGATATTCAAATGCTATACTATTTTTTTATTATAAATATTCATGAGATACAAAGCTAAATGTCAGCCCTTGTGCCCATGATGTGAGGGCCAGATTCATACTGTCAGCATACCCATTACCAGAAATTGCTTTTGTACCCTGTGTCCCCCACCCAATTATCCTCAAACCTCCCTCCCCCTCCCCCATTCCCCCCCACTCCACTTTGTAGCCCAAGGAATGTTCTCTTCCTCTGTAAGATCAACACACTACTGTGGTCTTTCTTTCCTTCCTTCTTTCTCTCTTAGTTCCCACATATGAGTGGGTACATGCAGTATTTATCCCTCTGTGCTTTGCTTATTTAACTCAACATGAATTTCTCCTGGTTCATCCATGTTATTGCAAATGGGAATATTTAGTTGTTTTTTATGGCAGAGTACTATTCCATGGAGTACATATACCATAGTTTCCTTATCTAATCATCCGTCAATGGACATTTAGGTTGGTTCCATGTCTTGGCTATTGTAAACAGAGCTGCAATAAACATGGGAGTGCAGGTATCCCTTCACCATGATGATTTCCATTCCTCTGGGTATATACCCAGAAGTGGGGTTGCTGGATCATATGGAAGCTCTATCTGTAGTCGTTTGAGAAAACGCCATACTGCTTTCCATAGTGTTTGTACTAATTTACAGTCCCACCAACAGTGCAGTAGTGTTCTCTTCTCTCCACACCCTCGCCAGCATTTGTTATTCACTGTCTTCTTGATTATAGCCAGTCTAACTGGGGTGAGGTGGTATCCCAATGTAGTTTTAATTTGCATTTCCCTGATGACTAGTGATGCTGAGCATTTTTTCATGTACCTGTTGGCCATTTGTATGTCTTCCTTTGAAAAATGTCTTTTCAGCTCCTTTGCCCATTTTTTAATTGGGTTATTTGGTTTTTTACTGTATGATTGCTTGAGTTCCTGTATATTATGGATATTAATCCCTTGTTGGAGGCATAGTTAGCAAAACTTTTCTCCCACTCTGTAGGTTGTCTTTCACTCTGTTGATTGTTTCCTTTGCTATGCAGAAGCTTTTTAGTCTGATATAGTCCCATTTGTTTATTTTTTCTTTTGCTGCTTGTGCTTTCTGGCTCATGTTCATAAAGCCTGTGCCCAGACCTAGTTGCTGAAGTGGCTAAACTACTTTCCCTTCAAGGTAAGTACTATACTCTGATTGTGTCTTCATTCTTTCACTCATTTCACAAATGGGGACACAATAGAAAACAAAACAGACATAGAATTTAGTGGGAAACCAACATCTACCTCAGTGATTAATTTTTTGCCTAGGCTGAGGTCTCTCTTTCTGGAGTCTCTGTACTATTTCACCAGCCATTATGCTACCTTTCTCTACCATGAGACACTATATAAAAAAGCTATCTCTGAGGATGGGAACAAGACCATTCATGAAGACAACACAGAGAACAGCGAGCAGATTGTGCCTGTTATAGAATCTCTTTACTAGCCATCCTGAGCCCAATATGGCAAATCTTGTTGCTTCCTCCTAGTAAAAGTATGCATTAGAGTGTCCAACATCAATGTAGCAGACTTTCTTGTTTTTGGCTCATTTTTAAATGGATTTAATTACTGTTTAGGTGATGTAATACTCTCAAACCTACACATTTTGTTTTCTGGCTCTTTCAAATGCTATCTTATTGTCGACTGTCCAATCCTTTGTGCCAATAATTGCTGTGTTGATAGAACATAATTGAGATGTGCTCACCCAGTTTGTCCCTTCAACTATCTGTATATTAAAATAAAACAAAATAAATCAAGCCGGTGTCTGGTATGTTCAGATGGAATCTCTGGCCTGAATCAGAGGAAATAAGACATGTATCAGGCAGGCACTCCTTTGTAATAGAGTGAGCTCTAAACAGTACATTTGAATCCTGCCTGAACAAATTTCTCAGTTGTGGATTTAATAGTTAAATCCTTAATCTAACTGTTCCTCAATGTTCTCCTATACTTTATGATCTCTAGGATCCCTTCTACTCTGTGGTTTATAAAAGAGGTTGGAAATTGGTAGTCCATTAACTCAATTTGAACATATCTTTATGAACTTTCATGTTTTTCATGCAAAATACTATTAAGTTAGTTGCAAACATTTAAAAATTGGGAGACCTTTCTCAATAATATGGGGTTCCACTTTCTCATGAAAAAAAAATTAAAAATCCATCAACATTAGGCTCATGTTTCCGATATTCAGTTCCTTCGGATGGGACCTGCACTCTCCAGGTCATAATAGTTTCCACTGTTCCATATTCTCTCACGACTTATGTTATCTGTGTGTCCCCTACTGTCATTTAATTTTACACTGTCAACTGTCAGGTCTTTATATTTGTAATTCCTTCATCATGGAAGAACATACTTCCAGGTATTCACCTAATCCTACTTTATTTTCTTCTTCACAGTTATCATTACCTGAAATTAAATTTTCTATTTGTTTGTTTATATGTTTGTTATTTATC
Source organism: Cynocephalus volans (assembly GCF_027409185.1). NCBI lineage: Eukaryota > Metazoa > Chordata > Mammalia > Dermoptera > Cynocephalidae > Cynocephalus > Cynocephalus volans. Next base: position 19,185,476 of record NC_084468.1, read on the forward strand.
TCCCTACTAGGATAGAAGCTTTTAAAAGGAAGGGACTTTATTTTGTTCATCCAGGTATTTACAGCCCATAAAATAATGTTTGGCATATGATAGGAACCAAATAACTGTCTATCCACTGATTTGTTGTTGACTGTTTATCCCTGCCCTTCTGGAATTCATATTCCTCTATCTGTCAACCAAAGTACTTTCAGGAACCACTTTATAATGAGAAAAATCAAAATATAAGCCATCGCTATGAATATATTTAAAAATAAATGGTGTTGCCTTTCTCTCAATTATTAAAGAAACATAAGATCATTGGAGAACAATTAGAAAATATGCAAATAAAAAAATCACTTATAAATCAACTGAATACCTACTCCAAAATGTCAACTTTCCATTTCAGTATTACTTTCAGGAATTACATGTTTATACTATATGTGTTTATACATTTTTAGCATTCTCAGAGAGAACCATTCTCTCCTGTTCTATAGCCACTCATATAATGAGAAATCTCCCCAGACCCCCTTCTTCTCAGAGAAGCACTGGGGGAAGTAGCCTCTGCCACTTCTATGCCCGGACTTGTCCCCCCCATGGGAGGAGGAAGGATTCATCTTGTTGCTGAGATAATGACAGCCCAATACCCACTCTGTCATGTCTCTCCATGGGGCAAGAATCATGTACTTAAAGGTTTCTGTTGAGGTCCCTTACCCTTGGTCCTCCTACGCAACGGGACCGTGGCAGTGTGGTCTTCCACTCATGGTCCTCCTATGGAATCCCGAAGTCTACAGTTATGAGATGATCTGGGAGACCCTGCTTGTACTGACTTCTCCAGCTTGGCTTTATCAAAAATAAAGTAATATTGTCATATTACCTTTTACATCTCACCTGGCTACTTGACCATTTCTCTATAGGTCCAGAATGTGGAAGAAAGGGTGGTGAGTGCACTTGCTGAAAATCCTACTAATGCTAAATATTCAGTTCCATGACCTAATTTTCCCTTTGATGCTTGTTTCTTTACTTTTTGGATGCAGCCACCACATTTGAGATGTTTCACTTCATGACAAGCTGGTTGCTCCACAGATGAAGGTTGCCCCCACCTTTAGCAGCAGATGTTGGGACACCTGCTTCGTGGGGGATGCCAAGTGTCTTGATGGCTCAGTAGCGGGAGCAATACTGTGTACAAAGAGGATATGGTGTTCTTTGCTTTCTTCCTCATTGCACTCACATGGTCAACCCAATTTAATCCATTTGAAGATTAATAGTCCCTCACAAAATATGTTTGAGCACCGATCCTATGGCTATGTAGTCATTTTTAATGTTGCTTTTTTTAATTCCAGGTTTTTGCTAATCTTCTTGCAAGTACAATCTTACTATTGCATTTATTTTTGTTTCTGTCCAAGGATTTGTTTGCAATTTAGACCTGGAGCACAAACATTATTGATTCATCATTATTATCCGTTCTTCTCTTCTTCCCACAACAGGTGTTCTAAATCGAAATAATCTGAGGATAAGAAACTTAATTGTGCATGGTCTCAGAGTGCCTCACAAAGGCCAGCTGGAGCCATGGGCTGCCTCTTCCTGGCCATGATGGGAAACAAGTGAATAACAAAAGAAAAGGCAAAGGCAGGAGACTATGGAAATGAGTCAAACCACATATACAGGACTTTTAAAAAAATTGTTGAGCATATACATAATGATCTCTGCTAATAAATTCAACAATGCATTGAAATGAATGACTATGCATATTTGTTAATGGGAGCCGGGGAAGGGGAGACAAGGGCAGTTAAAGCCAATGTAGACTCATGAAGCAGAAAACCTTAATAGATCAAAAACGATGAACCACATTTAGAAAGGTGGTTGGAGATTTTCCTCCAGAAACGTGGTAAGTTTATGTGATGAGTTCTTCCAAATATCTAAGGAACAATAACCTCAATGCTGTGTAAATTATTCCACAGTATAAACACAGTTGGAAAGATTCCATACTGATTTTCATAAGGACAGTGCAACACTGATATGAAAACTTGGAAAATAAACACTTATGACAAAATTAATAATGAAATGCTAACAAATAAAAAATGCTAATAATGTTTACTGAAAAAGAGTTCATCCAAGGGGTTCGAATCAAACTAGGGAGAACATCATCTCAATAGATGCCAAAAAGTTATTTTCAAAAATTTGTCATGCACCTATAATTTAAAAATTGAAAAAAAAAAAAAACCTTTGTCAACAATTTTCAAAAGCTTATTTACTAATGTGATGAAAAGTGCCTATCCCAAGTGCTGAATCACTAAAGATATTGCCATTAGATCAGGAATAAGATAAATATGCTTATTACCATTAATATTATTTATTATAAGTCCAGACGTTTTAGCACTGCATTAAGATATATTAGAAAATGAATTATACAATTGAAAAGGTGTAAACAAAATTGTTATTTTCATATGTGATTTGTCTACTTCAAAAATCCAAGATAATCAACTTAAGTATCATAGAAATATGTCACTAAAAACAAATTTGAGTGACATGACTTGATTGAAATAAATATATAAAATCCATTTTTATAAATATATAAATCCCAGCCCCGTGGCACACTCAGGAGAGTGCAGCGCTTGGGAGCTCAGTGGCGCTCCCGCCTCGGGTTCGGATCCTATATAGGGATGGCCAGTGCGCTCACTGGCTGAGCGCGGTGCGGACGACACCAAGCCAAGGGTTGCAATCCCCTTACCGGTCACAAAAAGACAAAAAAATAATAATAATAAAAATAAAAAATAAACTAAAATAAAATCCAGTGGCTCCACTCCCATCAGAATAACTGAAATAAAAAACTGACCATACCAAGTTTGACCACAATAGAAGGCTTTCTTAGGGTTCTCATGGAAAACATGGCAGAAAACACATGTTAGAACCAAAACAGCTTTGAATGACAGAATGAGTAGTTTTAACTTTATTCTTTACGTAATAAAGAGTCAATGTAGGTTTTTAATCATGGAAATGATTTGGCAAAAGTGTTGGTTAAGAAGATGAACCTCATGTTCATAAATTGAGGAGAAGACATAGAATAGAAAAGATTAAACAACATATTTAGCAAAAATTATATGCAATATGTGCTTCATTATGTGTATATGTGTGTGTATATATGTGTATGTACATACATACACACATACGCATATGTACATATACATGAATATGTATGTAATACAAACATAATATATATAGCAAACACATACTGATGGAGTTTGAATGTGTTGTCCCGCTAAAACTCATGTTGAAATCTGATCCCCAATGCGGCAGTGTTGGGAGCTGGCAGTGTTGGGAGCTGTCTGAGTCACGAGTGCAGATCCCTCATGAATGGTTTAATGCTCTCTCTGGGGGTAGGGGTAGTGAGTGAGTTCTCGCTCTATTAGTCCCATGAGAGCTGCTTGTTTAAAGGACCCTGGCACCTCCCCCCTCTCTGTCTCCTGATTCCTCTTGCTATGTGATCTTTTTGCACCCACTGGCTGCCTGCTGTTTTCTGCCATGAGTAGAAGCAGCCTGAGGCCTGTGCCAGGTGCAGCTGTCCCAGAATTGTGAGCCAAATAAACCTCCGTTCTTTATAAATTACCCAGTTTCAGGTATTCTGTTATAGCAATGCAAAAACGGACTAATACACATACATAATTCTAAATCACAAGGAAATGAGCAATGAAACATGTTAAGGATTGTCTGTTTCAATGTTTGGACCATAATAGGTATTCAATAAATGTATGAATCATTCATCCACAAAGTCAAAGAATATTAATGTCCAAACCAAAAGATTATTGCAGACTCTTTTCAGCCGGAGATAGTAAGGCATCTTTTATAAATTCTCCAAATTCATATAATCCATTTTATCCCCAGATAAAAATGGGAGTTTTAAGAATCACTGAAAACTAGTAGAGTCATCTAGGTAACCCATTAAGTAAAATACATGAAAATCAAATTCTGATTATAAGTACTTCCTTTACTGTCAGCCTTTTGAAAAGAGGCAACAGAAAGAGCATAAAAGTTTCCACTTAACAAGCAGATCAAAAAGAACAGATGACTCAATTCTGATATATCTAAGTATCTACTTATGATTTGTCGCCTTTCTTTTGAGCTTCTGATTATTTTTAGAATCTTCTTTCAACAATGGCCAAATGAGTTCAAAATACTAAGAATTTAGGTGAGATCTACCCAACTTCAATTATTTGAGTATTTTTTTAGATGAAAAAATGTTTTAAGGGTTTCCGAATGACTCAGAAAATTAGATAAAAATAAGGACTCATCTGCACTGTCTACTGAACCATACCTGCCAAAACCTTTAGATAAAGGCCAATATTTACTACTTTATGTATATTTGATGTTCAGAGTAGCTATTTTATTTATTTATTTATTTATTTATTTTTCTCATATGGCCTTTTATTGAATCTTCTGTCATCTTGGGCACGTGACACTACTTATTTGTGACAATTCCTACCTCATTTCACCAACCTTTTCTTCCCATAACTCCTGCAAGCCTTTGCTCAAATCTAGCATTCTCAATGAAGTCTACCCCATCTTCCTTTTTCTTTTCCTTTTTTTATTTTATTTTATTTTATTTTGTCAATATACAATGTGGTTGTTTATTGTGGCCCATTACTGAAACCTCACTCCCTCTCCCCTGTCCCCTCTCCCTTCCAATGAGTTCATATCTGTTCACTTGTCATATCAACTTCAAGGAACTGTAATTGTTGTGTCTTCTTTCCTCCTCCTTCCAGATTATTTGTGTATTTATTTATTTATTTTTAGCTCCCACCAATAAGTGAGAACATGTGATATTTCTCTTTCTGTGCCTGTCTTGTTTCACTTAATATAATTCTCTCTAGGTCCATCCATGGTGCTGAAAATGGCAGGATTTCATTCTTTTTTATAGCAGAGTAGTATTCCATTGTGTAGATATACCAGAGTAGCTATTTTAAAAGAATACGTCTTTGTAAAATGGCCATGTTAACAAATCACCAAAACATGAGTATGATCAGTGGAAAATGTCAATTAACCATCCGGATGTGTTGCTTGATTTACAATAAATGTGGCTGATTCTATTGCTTTTACTCAGGCAATATTGCATCTTGTTAAATAATGGTACTCCCAGGGTGAAATACCAAAAAGACAGTGTCTGCTGGATTCCAAAGCTTCTGTTGAAAGGAGGAAAAGTTTTCCCTAGATCCTAAGAAAAAAAGTTGACTTATCTGATGTTTCCTTTCATCAGAATTCTTTGTTAATAAATGATAAAATGTAGCGTAAACATTTTTGAATTTAAAAAACCCAGCTATTCAATCAAATGACTATTTTATTTATGCAGAATTTTTATAATCATAGGGTATTAGACAGGAACATGAGAGACCATTAAATTGTTCTTAACTAAAATCAAAATAAGCTATGGACTTAAGTCCATGGTAGAGTAATAGGAACTGGTCTTACCATACTAACTTAAACAATTTTTTTTTTTAAGTAGAGAAAATATTTGTAATAGGCAGCACAGGAGAATAGTCTCTGAGGGAAAGAAACAGATTATTTCCCAAAGAAAATTTCCAGGTCACAGAGCAAGGAAGGGAAATCTAAATAAACCTAATGGCCTCCTTGAATAGAATTTTTAGAGTACAGTACTAAGGGGAAGGAACTGGGACAGAGAGAGAAAGGAGAGAGAGTTGCAGAGCTCAATGGAAAGTTCTACTCAAATCTTTGTCTGAGTACTGACTACTGAATGTGTGTGACAAACTACTAAAACTGGGAGGAAAAACAATAGAAAAGAAGCAGGTGAACAATCAATCTCCAGAACTTACCATGGTCAGAAATAGTATGTGTTTATACAAACCAGAAGGGAAAGATCTTCAAACACATGAATTATTGAGGAGGAAGCTGAGAAGAGAAATGCACTAGAAGTTGGGCCAAATTCGCCCTAAACTAAAAGCTACTCTGAACTCACCTAAGAAAGCTGGAAAAAAAGAATCATAGGATCAAACTGTACAAGGAATGTAACTGTGTCCTAGAGCAAAACCAAAAAGTGTTTAAGGAAATACGAAAACAAAAACAAATCTAACATTACAATCTAAGTGTCTGGAATCCATCCAAAAATTACCACATATGCAAAAATGCAGGAAAGTAGAATCAATAATAAGGAAAAAAAGTCAAAAGAAATAGCCCCAAAGTTAAAAAGATAATATAATTAATAAATAAGGAAATAAAAGCATTACATTAATACTCCAAGAGGAAAGCATGAACATAATGAAGAAATAAATAAAGGTATAAAATGATCCAAATCAAACTTACATTTCAAACTTCTTTTATCAAGAAATGAAAATTACAGTGCCTGAAATAAAAAATAAACTTATGGGATTACAGCACATTAGATACTGTAGAAGAAAAGACTGGTAAACTTGAAGATATAGCAAGAAAAACTATTTTTTAAAATCCATAAGAAAAAAACACAAAAAATCAACAAAACATGAGTGAGATGTGGGACAACATCAACTGTTGAGGTAGCAGAGGGAGGAGAAAGATGTAAGGATAGAAAAATCACTTAAAAAAATAACTCTAAAAGTTTTCTGAATTTGATGAAAACTATAAGCACACAAATTCAAGAAGTTTAATGAGCCCCAAGCACAAGGAATCTGAAAATAACTATGTAAGATGCATGATAATCAAATTGCTAAAAACCAATAATAGAGAGAAAATATTAAAAATCAGCCAGAAAAGATACATTATGATGAGAAGACCAGAAAAAAGAATATACATAGGCTTATCCTCAGAAATAATGCAAGCCAGAAGACAGTGGAGTGACATAGCAGAGATAAAAAGAAAAAGAAAAAAAAGTCATTATAAAATTGTACACCCATGACTGCATCTTTTTTTAAAATGAAGGCAAAATAAAGACTTCTTAAGACAAAAAACACTGAGAGAATTTATCACTGCTAAGACAGAATTACAAACAATTTCAAAGGAAGTTCTAGTAAAACAAAAGTGAAAGGAGAAAATTTGGATCTTCATAAAGAAATGAAGAAAACCAGAAATTGTTAATATGCTGGTAAATACATAATCTATCTTATTTTGAAAATCTCTTTATTGACATAATCATGTGGTTTTTGTCCTTTATTTTGTTGATGTGATGTACCACATTTATTGACTTGCTTATGTTGAACCATCCTTGCATCCCTGGGATGAATCCCACTTGATTATGGTGTATAATTTTTTTTGATGTGTTGCTGTTCTCTATTTGCTAATATCTTATTGGGGATTTTTGCATCTATGTTCAACAAAGATAGTGGCCTATTGTTTTCTTTTTTTGTTGTATCTTTGCCTGGTTTTGGTATCAGAGTGATGCTGACCTCATAGAATGAGTTTGGGAGAATGGCCACTGTTTCAATGTTTTGAAAAGGTTAGAAAAGAATTGATAGTAATTCTCCTTTAAAGATTCAGTAGAATTCAGCAGTAAAGTCATCTGGTCCTGGGGTTTTTCTTGTTGGGAGACTGCTGACTACTGTTTCAATCTCATTGCTTGTTATTGGTCTGCTCATATTTCCTATGTTCTCTTGGTTCAGTCTTGGTAATTTGTATGTGTCCAGAAATTTGTCCATTTCCTCCAGTTTTTCAAATGTGTGGGCATATAGTTGTTTATAATAGTTGTTAGGGTTCTCATGGAAAACATGGCAGAAAACATAGTTTAGAACAAAAACAGCTTTGAATAACAGAATGAGTAGTTTTAACTTTATTCTTTATGTAATAAAGAGTCAATGTAGGTTTTAAGTCATGGAAATGACTAAAATGATTCTCTGTATTTCTAACGAGTCTTTGCTTTTCTGTGGTATCAGTTGTAATGTCTACTTTTTCATTTCTAATTTTTGTTATTTGAGTCTTTTCTGTACTCTTTTTAGTTAGGCTAGCTAATGGTTTGTCTATTCTGTTTATCATCTCAAAAAACCAAATTTTTATTTCATTGATCCTTTGTATCACTTTGGGGGTTTCTATAAAAACATTTAACAAAATTCAACATCCCTTCATGATAAAGACTCTCAGCAAATTAGATACAGAAGGAAAGTATCTCAACACAATTAAAGCCATGTACAACAAATCCACTAACAATATCATCATAAATGGGGAAAAGTTGAAAGCCTCTCCCGTAAGAATGAGAACAAGATAAGGATGCTCACTCTCACTGCTCCTATTTAACATAGCATTAGAAGTACTTGCCAGAGCAATCAGGCAAGAGAAAGAAATAAAGAGCATCCAGATTGCAAAAGATGAAGTCAAATTGTCCCTGTTTGCAGTTTACATGATCCTATATACATAAAATCCTAAAATCTCTACAAAAATACCTCTTAGAGTTGATAAACAATTTCAGTAAAGTTGCAGGATACAAAATCAACACACAAAAAGCAGTAGTATTTTATACTCCAACAATGAACTAGCAGAAAAAGAAATCAGGAAAGCAAGCCCATTATTAATAGTCATCAAAGAAATAAAATACCTAATAAAGTTAAAGAAAGATCAATGAGAACTACAAGTCACTGTTGAAAGAAATTAAAGAGGATACAAAATGATGGAAAGACATCCTATACTCTTGGATTGGAAAAATTAACATTGTGAAAATGACCATACTACCCAAAGTGATCTACAGATTCAATGCAATTCCCATCAAAATACCAATGACATTCTTCACAGAAATAGAAAAAACTATTCTAACATCCATGTGGAACAACAAAAGACCTCAAATAGCCAAAGCAATTCTGGGCAAAATAAATAAATAAATAAAGGTGGAGGCATAACACTACCTGACTTCAAATTATACTACAAAGCTATAGTAACCAAAACAGCATGGTACTGGCATAAAACAGACATACTGACTAATGGAACAGAATAGAGAACCCAGAAATCAACTCACATACTTCCAGCCAACTGAACTTCAACAAAGGCACCAAGAAAATACATTTGGGAAAAGACTGCTTCTTCAATAAAAGGTGCTGGGAAAACTGGACATCCACGTGTAGAAAAATAAAACTAGACCCATGTCTCTCACCATGTACCAAAATCAACTCAAAATGGATTAAGGACTAAAACATACATCCCGAAACTACAAAATTCTTACAAGAAAACATATGGGAAACACTTCAGGAAGTAAGACTGGGCAAAAACTTTATGAATATGACCCCAAAAGCACAGGCAACGGAAAGAGAAATAAAAAAAAAGTTAAACAAGTTAACAATAGAAAAAGAAGAAAAAAGAAACCACAAATAACCTTATTAAAAAATGGGCAGAGGAGATGAATAGGTATTTCTCAAAGTAAGATATACAAATGGCCAACAGACACATGAAAAAATGCTCAACATCACTCAGCATCAGGGAAATGCAAATCAAAACCACACTGATATATCATCTCACCTCAGTTACACTGTCTATTATCAAAAAGACAGAGAACAAGAAATACTGGCTATGATACAAAGAAAGGGGAAGACTTCTACACTGTAAATTGGTGTGGGCAGTATGGAGAAACATATGGAGATTCATCGAACAACTACAGATGGAACTGCCATGAGATCCTGCAATCCCACCACTGGGTATATACCCAAAGGAATAGAAATCCTCGTGTTGAAGGACACCTGTACACCCATATTTATTACAGCTCTATTTACAATGGCCAAAAGTTGGAACCAACCTAAATGTCTTTCGTTGGATGACTGGATAAGGAAATGCGGTGTATTTACACAGCAGAACACTACTCTGCCATAACAAAATAATGAAATACTGCAATTCACAGCAACATGGATGAACTTAGAGAAAATGTTAAGTGAAATAAGCCAGGCACAGAAAGAGAAAGACCCACATGTCCTCACTTATAAGTGGGAGATAGATAGATGAAAGAAAGGAGAGAGAGAGAGACAATCACAATATGTTGAACTTTCAGAAGAAAGGAACAGAACTGAAGTTACCCGAGATTTGAAAGGGGGAATGGGATGGGCATAAGAGAAGAATTGGCAAAGGGTCATGAAAATTGATTACATTGCATAATGTTGAATATACTAATTATCTCGATTTGAACATCATATATTGCACACAGGTATTGATTTTCAATGCTATACCCCACAGATATGTACAACCAAACTATATCCTAATAAAAATAAGTTAAAAAAATAAAAATAAAGAAAAAACTCTCTTCAAAATAAAATTGACTATTTAAGAAAATAATTTATTTTGGAGTTTGTTATATACATAGAAACAAAATATGTGACAACAATAGCACAAAGTTCAAGATGGTAGAAGCAGAAATATAATATTAGAATGTTCTTATGCTATGTATGAGACAGCAAAACATTATTTTAAGGTAGATAATGATATGTTAAATATGTATACAGTAAACCCTAGAACAACTGCTAAAACAAAACAAATAACAAAAAAGCCTAAGGTGGTATAACTAATAAACAAAATAAGTGGATAAAATTGAATCATAAAATCATTGAATTAATACAAATAGGAGTTGTATTAATTTTCTATCTCTAGATCACAAATTAACCTCAAACTTATCAATGTACACAACTAACATTTATCATCTTACATAGTTTCTGAGGGTCATGAATTCACAAATGCCATAGCTGGGTGGTTCTGGCTTAGGGTCTCTCATGAGGTTGCAATCAAAAACATAATTAGTTGGAAATTCAAAAACCCTCACTCAATAATTGATAAAACTAGTAGATATCAAATTAGTAAGGACATAGATGACTTGACAAACAATATGAACCAACTTAACATAATTAACATTTATAGAACATTTTACCCCAAATAGCAGATTATACATTCTTTGTAAGTGACATGAAATGTTTACCAAGATTAACAATATTTTTTGTCATAAAACATTTCTCAAAAAATTTAAAGTACATATGTTACCACAATGGATTTAAGTTAGAAATCAATAACAGTAAAATATCTGGAAGATCCCTAAATATTTGGAAACTAAACAACAAATTTCTAAATAATTCATGGATTAAAAAAGAAATACAAAGGAAATTTTTAAAATATTTTAAACTGAATAAAATGAAAATGTGACATATCAAAATGTGTGAGATGTAATTTAAGTAGTGTGTTGAGAGATATGTATAGAAATACATGCATGTACACTTGAAAGTAGCAAGTTTACAATTAATTTTCAAACTACCACTTTAAGGAACTAGAAAAAGAATAGCCAATTATGCTCAAAGTAAGAAAATAAAAAGAAATAATAAAAATAAAAGAAGGAGTCAATGAAATAGAAAATACACTATAAAAAATAAAACCAAAACCAGATTCTTTAAGAAGATCAGAAACACTGAAAAGCCCACAGCAAGACTCATCAAGATAAGAAGAAAGAAAATACAAGTTACCAATGTCAAGTATAAGAGAGGGAACATCACCACAGAATCTAGCAAGATTTTTTAAGTTATAAAGAAATATTAGAAATAGCATGTAGTAATAAATTTAACAAATCAGATGAAATGGACAAATTCCACAAAATAAAAACTAACAATATTCATACTGAATTATATACATATTGAATTTATATTGATTTATATTCAATATGTAATTATATATTGAATATAAAATTTGTAATTTACTATATTGAGTCAACAAAAGAAATACTACATAATCATCTCAGTAGATGCACAAATGGCATTTAACAAGATGTGACATTCATTCATGATAATAATGCTTAGCAAACTAGTAATAAATGAATTTTCCTCAAACAAATAAAGAAAATCTACATTAAACCTACAGTTACCAGGAGACATAATGGTGGAAGACTGAATGCTTTCCCTCTAAGACTGGGAATAAGACAAGGATTCCCATTTATACCACTTCTATTCAGTTTTTTTCTGCAGGTCCTCACCAGTGCAATAATGCAAGAAAAATAAATAAAAGACATGCAGATTTAAAAGGAAGAAATAAAACCGTCTTTATTCACAGATAACGTGATTGTCAGGTAAAAAATTCTAAGGAATTCATATCAAAGTGACAAAAAGTAATGAATGAATTTAGCAAAATTTCAGGATATATAGTTAATATATAAAATCAGTTGTTTTTCTATATACCAACAGCAAACAATTGGAAATTGTAATAAACTAATATTACTTACAATAGCATCATAAACTAGGAAATACTTAGAATAAATTTTCCAAAAAATGTGCACAACCTATTAACTGCAAACAAAACATTATTGAGAAAAACTAAAGATTTAAATAAATGTACATTAAAAGACTTAAAACTGTTAGGGTGTCTCTACTCAAGTTGATCTACAGATACAACAGAACTCCCATCAAAATCCCAACAGTTTGATTCTAAAATTTATATGTGTTATGGATTGAATTGTGTCCCCACACAAGTTTAATGTGTTGGAAGCTTGGTCCCCATTGTGACAGTGTTAAGACGGTGGGAAGTCCTATTATGATAATTGAAAGGTGGTGCCTTGAAGAAGTGATCAGACTGTAGGACCACGCCATAGTGAATGGATTAAAAATGGTGGTCAGGGGTGTGGTTCTGAGGGCTTTAAAAAAAGAGTACATGAGAATCTCTCTCTCTCTCTCTCTCTCTCTCTCTCTCTCTCTCTTGCTCTCGCTCTCACTCTTTCGCTCTCTCTGCTGTGCCATTTTCTGCCAATTGAGACCCCTGCATTGCTGTAAAGCCCCCACCAAAGAAGACCCTCACCTGTGTTCCCTGGACTTTGGACTTCCCAGATGCTGAAACTATAAGCAGCAAATATTGTCTCTTTATAAATTACCCAGTACAGGTTTTGTTATAAGAAACAGAAGTAAACCAATACAATGTGGAACTGCAAACAAGCTCTAGAATAGCTAAACAATTTTGAAAGAAAACAAAGTTGAATGACTTTACCTGATTTCAAGACTTATTATATAGCTAGAATGATCTACACAGTTTATTGCTGTAAAGATAGACATATAAGTCAATGAAACACAACTGAGTCCAGAAATGGACCCACATTTATGTGGCTAATTGATATTTGACAAATGTTCCAAGGCATTTCTATTGGGGGATGGAGGGTAATTATCTTTTCAACAAATGGTATGAAATAATTATAAGCAAAAAACAAAAATTTTGACCCTTGACTCTTATCACACATCATAAAAATTAACTGGAAATGGATAATAAATCTAGATGTAAAAACTAAAACTATAAAACTTCTAGAAGAAAATCTTAGTGACCATGCATTAGGACACAAAACCTGCAAACTTTAAAAGAAAAAAAAATCAATAATTTAGACTTCAACAAAATTAAAAATTTTGCTTTTCAAGTGAAAATAAAAGGCTAAAGCACATACTGGAAGAAAATATTTGCAAAACGATATCTGACAAAGAATTTGTATCAGGAATACACAAAGAACTTCCACAACTTAATAAAAATGAAGACAAACCAATTATCTTATTTAATTTATTCTTTAATTCTAACAACAACCCCATGAAGGGGGTATCATTAGTCCCATTTTTTTGATAATGAAATTATTGTTGAAAAAATATTCTAAGTTGAAGTAACACAGTAACTGACAAAAGAAAAACTCAAGCCTTGTTCTTCCAGATTCCACAGCTCATGTTTCCACTGACCATATCACCAAAGTGCTACTTTTCAGAAAACTATAGCAATCAGATTACATAGAATCCTTTATAAAAGGAATTAGCATAATTTAGCCTCAGTATCCCCCAACACACACACACGCACACACACACACACACACACCTCTTCCTTAATTTTCAAACATTTCCTTGGAGGAGTTGTGCTTATACAGATCTCAGTAAGAAGAATCTGTTTAAGATCCTTCAAGTTTCTTCAATGGCTAACTTGAGGAAAGCTATTTTATGCTATTTCCCAGTGCCAAATGAAAATGCAACACCTAACGGGTACAAAACTCTGCTATCTACCCTAAATGAATTATTGTGCAGTATATGCATGTATTGAAACAACACACTGTACCCCACAAAAATGTACAAGTGAATGTTAAAATAAATAAAAATTAAAAATTTCAGAACAGGAAAAGCAGACCATTCAACCAAGCGTAGTGCTTTCTAAAAGCAGGTCCCCTTGCAATTGCACAGATCACACTCTAAGGAAGTTGGCCCTGTGTGTGCTTATGTCTATGAAAATTAGCACTTGCTAATGACCGATGGAATGTTACTGTAGGCTACATTTTGTTCCTCCTATGAGATTAGGAGTCCACTGAGGGTTTGGGGGTTGCAATTGGGTTTGCTACTAATTAAGAAATTGGCAAAGCAACAGTCAGGCAGACAGAGATTAGAATTATAAATTATAACCTTTATCAGAGACAAAGTTGATATTGAAAAGCCACAGGGTACAGAGAAAGGATTAGATTCCCTTGCTAATGGTAGTACACTCTAGAGGCAAGCATACTTCACCGACAGAACTAGAAAACCGAAACTGCTCACAGAGGAAGGGCTTTTACTCCCAAAATTAGAGAAAGGACAAGATAGGATACATCCTCTCTGTCAGAGGTCAGTTTATAAAACAGAAGGGAGAGGGCTACACTGTGCTCAAAACTTTTTTCCCTACACTCACCAGTCACAAGGGCCCCTCATCCATCCTGGGGAAAGGACAGAGAAGGATGGGGTCTCTGCAAATAGAAACATGAAACAAGGTGGAGGGGAGTCCCGCCCTCTTCCAACAGAGGGCAGCATTTACACCTTACACTTTTTCCTATCTCCAGTACCAGTGTCCAGCTCAAAACGTATTTATCAATAAAGTTGTCAGCCGTCAGGGCGATGGCCTCTCAAGAGAGACCAGCTTTTAGAATCATGCCTCAGTTCTGCTCTGATCCTAACTGTATGCCCTTAGGCAAGTAATTGAGCCTCTTTGATTTCATCAACTGTAAAATCCAGGTGGTAAATAACTAGCCTACAGGAGTCTCATCAAGGTTGAATGTCTGCCCAGCCCTTATCCCAGTGCTGGTGGGAGGCAGGGAGGCATTCAAGACTGTGAGCAACCTTCTTCTATCTCCCTAATAAAGCCTGCTTTCAGGGGGAAAAAAAAATCTGGTACACATTGTCATTTATGTTTCCACCAATGAGTTTTTCTCTCCCAGGGCTATGTTTCTGTTTAAGCCCTTTCCCTCAGTGTAATGAAAGGCTAATTCAGTCAGCTGTGGTTGGGGAGCCAAAAGAAAAACGGGGGGAGGGGGGGACATTTAGGAAGAGGGCACCATTCTGGAAATCAGGGCCTCTCTGTTGTCATTAGTTTTAATATCTCCCCTTCCATGTTTAATCTTTTTTTCTGAAGAATTTTCACAGGAACATATGGCCCTTAAATGGCAAGAGGGACTGAAGGATAACAGAAAACTGGAAAAGAAATAAAGATCCGTGCCCTGATTGCCTTGCAAATGATATAGGAATCAAGATCTGTGACTCTGCCCTGCAATGTTTAGAAAATTGAAACCTACCATGCTTGCTTTTAATTGCTCCTTAATGCCATACAGAATTACAAGACATTAAATCACTATAGAAGAGGGCATGCAGAATTCCTGCATCCAGTAAAGTTACCTTTGGCTTTTTAAGTTAGCTATTAGGCAGCCTGAATGCTAGAAGATGCCACAATTATTTGTTTTGTTGAAAGCACTCTGGAAAATATTCCCGAGGAGTTATACCCCACCCACAGTTAGATGTCATCAGAAAAATAAATGACCAAAAATATCTGTGCTACTTTGCCTGAGTTGCATAGTATAGATCAACTTAATCATAAGGAAATTGGTGTTACAGAAATTGGAGATGCAAATGGGACTTTGAGACCTGTATAGGAGCAACTTGTGCTTGTATAGTGGAAATAACAGCCTTTGGAAACAGGCAGAACTGAAATTTGAATCTCAATTGTGTTTCCTTTTTGAGAGACCTTTCATGAATATTCTTTTCATTAAGTAGAACTAACAACACCGACCTAGTTTATGGCTTTTGTATGGATTGAGTGAGCTGCTTAATGGGAGGTGGTATAGCAGAATAAAGGGACCAGGATTCCAAGCTAGATTGCCTGGTTTTAAATTTTGTTTTGCAGGATGACCAGCAGTGTAACCTCACTTACTGTGTCCTTTAGTTTCCTCATTCATAAATAGAACTATTAACATTACCGATTCTATAGAGTTGTTATGCAAATTAAATAAGCTAACATACATACAGCGTGTGGCCCTTAGGTAGGATTTAATAATTATTAACTGTTACATAAAATGCCTGCCACTGGCGGGGGGGGGGGGGGGGGGGTGCAGGAGGGTGATTCCTTCCCCATCCGTTCCCTGTTATCTCACCCATCCAGGCAAAGGTTTTGCAGAAGTATACATAATTTGAGAAGCTCTAAAAGAACTTTTCCTCCTAAACCATTTCTCTAACAGTCTAAAACAATCATTATTTTGGTTGAAGGCACTGAATCCTCTATTACAAAAGAAATAACATAATCTAGAAAGATTACAATATTATTCCTACGTTATGTTAAAACATTATCAACTTCTGTAGATTAATTTCACCAATAGCATTTTGACTGCTCAAAAAGTCTGAAAATTGAGATAGGAAATTGGATAGGCAAGTTTTAAGAAGATAATTGGAAAAGACAGATACATGGATTTGTTAGGAGAAATCTGACTTGGAATTGACAGGGGAGTAGGAACCCATGCACTGTTATGGATAAGTGGGGAGATGTCAAATACATGTGGGATTTAATTTTGTACACTTTGACCAACATCTCCCCAATTTTCTCACCCCCCAATAGGTTGACTCCATATCTTGGCTGTTGAGAGTAATGCTGCAATGAACACAGGGGTACAGGTATCTCTTTCATGTACTGATTTCACTTCCTTTGGATATGTACCCAGAAATGTAATTGCTAAATCATAAGTTAGTTCTATTTTTAATTTTTTGAGCAACTTCCACACTGTTTTCCATAGTGGCTGTACAGTTTATATCTCCAACGAAAGCATACAAGGGCTCCCTTTTCTCCACATTCTTGTCAATACTTATCTTTTATCATTTTTGTTAATTGGCATTCTGACAGGTGAGAGGTGATATCTCATTGTGGTCTTGATTTGCATTTTTCTGATCATTAGTGAGTGATGTTGAGCATAAGAATAATTATTGCGAGACACCATTCTAAGCAATTTACATTTACTAATTTCCTTATTCTTGTGAGGTACTATTCCCATTTTGTGGTAGAGAAAATTAAGGCAAAGAGTAATTAAACTTGTCCAATTCACATGGGCAGTAAATGAATGAGCTGGACTTGCAAACCAGGCATTCTGGCCCCAGTGTCTTCACCTTTTACCAATATGTTACACTATTTCTTCACTAACACACACCAAAACAAGTTACAGCCCATTTTCTTCCATATTATTCATACCGTTCCTCTTTCTTATGCTTTGAGATACATTTTAGTTAGGTCTAATCTTTTGTAAAAACACTGGTACAGCAACCATCTCTTCCATGGTCATAGCATTGAATGTATTAACCATGAGCAGTTTGCACAGGACTCTAACACATCCAGTTAAAAAATGGAAAGAGAGCTCAACACTGAGTACTTTCATCTAACTTCTAATTTATATGCTTGATTTTTTTCTAACTAAGTTGATTCATTTTTCAACATAGTTTTTCAAATGGTTGGCTGTGTTGGTGCTGAATTACTTCATCTTTGCTTGAGACCACACGCACAGCTCCTGCCTGACAACAGCCTCTTTGGGTCCTAATCAACATGAGGTTTTGATTATCCCATTCCTAAGTAATCTACTCCTTATATATCACTGAAAGCGACATTACAATGAGTTTGTCAATTCAAGCAATACAAGTAGGAAAAAAAAAAATGTATGCTAGCCTATCTGGAGAATTTTGTGTTTTTCAAGTAACCTGTTTTCTTAATTAATCTTAAGTATTGTCTGATGTTGATTAAATTTTCATAGAGCAAAAAAGAAATAGCATAGGATTTATTTGATGTCTGAAGTCACACAATAAAAGCAGGTCAAATAAAGGCTAATAATATTAGCTAATATTTATTCAGTACTTATTATAGGTCAGGAACTGAGCAGGTAGATACTTTATAAGCACTATCTTATTAAATTGTCTTCCCAACCTTAAGAGGAGATACTATTTAGATAACTAATTTAGGGGAAATATTGGCCTAGAACTATTGCTTAGAATATACAATATTACTTAGAAATAGTGGTGGGAAACTGAGGCTTAGTGTAATTAAATTACTTCCCCAACATCAGATGTGCATGGTGTACATGGTGGTACCAGAATCTATACCAGGTGTGCTTGGCTTCAGACAGAAAGTTCTTAGATTTACTTTATGCTGTCTCTCTAATTGTTTATAGTATAGTTATGAGGATATTTCATCACCCACATTCTGCCTCAGTGACTCAGTGTGCTTCTCTGATTGAGAATCAGTTATGATAATTACAAATCTTAGTTACTCCCTTAAGAGACCAAGGAAAAAATCATGAAGTAATCTGTGATGCTCACGCAAGCTCTGCCAAGGTGGGGAGCATATCTCCCTAGGGTATCTCCTCTGTGCATCAGTCATGCTGTTTCCTCACCTTCCCTTGTCCACATATCAAACATGTATTTACTTTTCAAGATTAAGTTTAAAGTAACCAAGAACTTCTATGATGTTTTTCATAATCCCCCATTTCTTCCCTTGTAGTAGAAATTGCTCAATTTTTCTTGTGAACTCAGGTATATGCATATATTATGAATCCTATGTACATATATGAGGGTACTTCAAAAAGTTCATGGAAAATAGAATTGGAAAATAATATGAATCTTCCCATGAACTTTTTGAAGTACCCTCACATTGTGAGCCTGAGGTATCCAGGCCAATCTCGGCACTAATAGCTTTTTATTATGCTTCTTTGTTTACCTATCTTCCTCTGCTTCTAGACAACATATTCCCAGAGGGAAGTTATCATATCTCATTCATCATTGTGTTTCCAGATTATTAATGTGTTGCTGTTTGTTCAATCAATCTATCAGTCTATAAAACTTTACAGGGAAAATAGACTGCAATAATGACACATGGGTGCTTTGGCTCTGGAAGAGTAGATTCAGTGTGTTGCTGCATGTAACTGCTAGTATGATAGTCCTGCTGTTGGAAAAATAAAAGACCTGTTCTTTATTGAGTTTTCTAAAATCAACTTTTTTATTTCATTAAAAATGCATGCCTATTTTCGAGAATTTAGAAATACAAATAGACAAAAGGAGAGTATATGTTATCCATAATTACAGCCAGAGATAATTACCATGAACATATTTATGTTTGCCTTGTAGAACTCTTCTATGAAAATATTTCTGTGCCTTATTCACATGTATAACCCATTTCCAACATATATTTTCTAAATCTAGAAACTGGAGAGCTGAAAAATATATTCCTGGCCACATGGGCTCTGCACGTGAGTTAGATTTCACATGATATGTGGAAGGTGGAAGAGAGGAAACTGAGGTGATGGTGACACGTGGAGAGACTAATGGCAGGAGTGCTTGATTCTTTGGGGACAGTGATCATGGAGGTTCTAGAATCTGGCCCATGCAAATGTAGACATAGAGTAGAGAGCAGTGGTATGGTGGAGTTCCTGCTACAACAGTCCTGTGGTATCAATGTAAGTTTCCTTTGGTTATGAGGCATCTGCATTTTGATCCCTATAATCTCCAGCACCATCTCCCACAGAAAACAATTCTGAGATCTATTTATTTGTAATAAGATAACCTGTAAAAAAAAAAAATTCTATTAAACTACCAAGAGTGAATCGCATTGTTTCTAACTAAATATCCTGGCAATTATTTAACATAAGAGTCATAGGTAACACACAGTCAAGGAAATGGGGACCTCAGATTGATAGTGACGTAATTAAATTTGAAGACAGTGAATATCTATTGTCATTGCAGAATGCAACATTGGTCACCCATTGCACACAGTGGCAAAATAGCCATGAGGAATGATCATTTGTGGTTTCCTCTATTGCAGTGTCTATTGAAGGCAAGGCTTAGGCACAGGGACTGCTGAGTGACACCATCGTAAAATGTGTGGAATAGGCTGGTGACTCCCAACTGCACAGGAGAATTTTAAAAATTTAAATCACAAACTCATGTTTTTTCATTCTTAAGATGCACTCAGGGAACCAGGGAGTCTTTATATCTGTCCTAATAGTACCTTAACTCTTACTGCTGCTGGGTCGATAGAGCCTATCATCAGGCCAAAAATTTGATTGTCCAGATTATCGAAATTCTCAGCCTTGCCAGGCCTCTTCTGTGACAATTAGGGTATTGATTGCGAAAGAAGGAGGATCTGAAAATTAGAACAAGAACATTGGTAATGATTTGGATAACTTTGTGTATTTTAAACCACCAAAATTCCACTGAACCTCCCTTCCTAGTGGAAACATCTCCTTCTCTCCTAATGGAGCTGATTCTTGTAATTAACTCTTGTCCAATATCCACTGACTCTCATTCCCTCTATGCCTAAATTTAGAGACAGATTTCAACATTGCTGGGGGTGAGGAGTGAGGTATTACAAAGCTAGACCTGAGAGGGGAAGGTTTGCACACCAAAATAATGCAAGGTTTTACTGAGGGGTATCAAGAAAAAGACTGGAGGATTATGTACAGCCAGATTATAAGGGAGGTAGAGTAGGGAATTTAGACTGGGCTTTGTTTATTGATATGAATACTTCTTCCCAAAATTTTGGATTCAGTGTGCTGGGTGGAGCAGCTTTGTTTGCTTTGTTGCTTGCTGGCGAAAATCTATATTCAACTGTGGACTACACTAAATGAAATCAAGACACCAGAATTCTCTGTGATAATGTAAAATATGTGTGTGTGTATGTATACATATATAATGTAAAATACAAAATATGTAAAAAATGTAAAATGTATATATAGAGAGACTTAAAGACACTGGATTTGTCCAGTGAATCTATCATGTGTGAGCCACTTACCCACTCTGATATCCCACACGTGGTCCAAGAGAATATTCTCTTTACCAAAACGTAGGGAAATACATTGGTGAGCAGTACACCATCCTCTGTGCAAAGTGGATATACTTCAGATAAAGGTAAGAAGCACTGCCATTGAATTGGCACCCTTATTACAATGAAAATGATGGGATCTCCTGGTGGCACTTAACCACCAGAGACAACGTGGGACAGTATGCAACAGTTTGCAGCGGTGCTCAGTGTAAAACATGATAGCTTGACCAGCAGGGATCTTTGGATAACACAGTGTCTATCATCAGGTATACAGTATTCCCAGGAGTTGTACAACAAAGTAGTCTCATTCCTAGAAGTGATATATATGCTTGCACACTAAGATTTTAGTTCAACTATATGACAAAAGCAAACAAACAAAACTCTAGTATATAAACAGAGGTTAGGGCTCCTCACTTGTCTAGTTCATGACACCATATTCTCTCCAAATTCAAAAAAAAGCAGTTGCACTTCGTACTTTCTAGCCTTTAAAAAAGGGCAATATTTGGTTGTCTTCTTTCAATTTTGGAAACATCATGTGGATGTACTGCTTCCATTTACTGAGTTACCCACATGGCTTCCATGCTCAAGAGGGGATTGTGAACTCCTATTCAAGCAGGTTTGCAACATAGCTCCTGTGACTTAGTAGATCCAGTGGTGCCTAAAATGTCTGTGGCTGACAAGGATGCTCTCTGGAGCTTGTGAACTCTGTGGGTCTGAGAGAAGATTTATGCACATTTTGGCAGGTAATGGTTCTTCTTTTGAGAAATAGCTCTTGGCTTGCTATAGGAGCTTTGTAGAGAGTGAACATCTCACCATAAAAGAATAGGCAACAACCTGAGCAATCCATCACTAATTGTTTTAGCTTGATGAAAGACCATAAAGTCAGGTGTGCCCAGCAGCATCCATGATGAAGTGGCAGCTGAATATACAAGATAAAGTACAAGCAGATCCTCGGAGGCCACAGGTAATTTCCTGACATGGCTCTGATTCCCAGTGTGCCTGCCTCTAAGGTACAATCATGTCTTCTTCAGTCCAACGTTCTTGTGAAGACTTCCTAATGACCAACTGACTAACGAAAAAATTGACTTGCAGGAGGTTTTAGATAATATGTTGAGCTGAAAGTGAAATGCTGTGGCATTATAGCCTCATTCATTTGAAGCCTTAAAGGACAGTTAAGAAGGAAAGAAATGGTCATAGTCAGTAAAACTACAAGCAGTACATCTCATGGTGCCCTGTTCATGGAAGAGTGAAGGCCTGAGATGAGTCTACAATTCATAGTAACAGCTGAGTGAATTGGCTGGGAGCAGAGTCTTAGAAAAACCAAGATTTGAGGTTTGATAATAAGATTTGGAAAAGAAATTTGCAGATGAACCACTAGTAATAAGTTCAGAGTACAAGAATAAGCATGGCCATATAAGTGTTTGCTACAGGGCTCCCACTGTGGGAGAGGAGAGAGGAGGAAATGCTTACAGATAAGGTTTTTAAAAAGTCCTCTTTTATAGATGTCATTTAACCTCTTTCCATAGTCACGGCAGTGATTGCTCAAAGAATTTATGAACAAAGTGGCCCGAGTGGCAAGAATGGAAAATGTCCATGTGTAGAATGTGAACTCCTCACCACATCTGGTCTAACCATTGAGAGCTCATTCTCACCTGTCAACAACGATCACTTCTAAACCTGACATTGTATCACCTCCTAGGATGGTGAGCCTGCCACATGGTAGTTGAGTGAGAGTATGGGAAATGCAGATTGGCTTTCACTTAGTCACACTTCTGTTAGCAACATCTTTGGATTTACTAAAAAAAAAAAAAAAAAAAAAAAAAGCAAACCTTAAAGAATGATGTAATGATGTATGAGTTCACCCATAACTAAGGGTGAACGTGGGCATGGCACCTTGCACTGTTACATCTACTGACCTATTTACCAAAAATACATAATCTTTCTCCCTCTCTCTCTCTCTATATATATATATACATATGCATGGGCTCTAGGACTCTGGGTTCTGCTTATTTATAGGTCTGAGCTGAAGAAAGTAATTCTTCCATTACATTAAAGTTAGGACTGCCATATGGTCATTTTGGGATCCTTATGTTACTAGATAGAGAGGGTCATTAACCATAATTATCAATGTAAAATTGATGCTTCATATTGAGGGCAAGGAGGAACAATCTAAGACCAGTGAGGATCATTTTAAGTACCTTCTAGTGTTTCCAAATCCAATGTAAAATGTTTATGTAAGACTATAGCAATCCCCCACAGGAAAGTCCATCAAAGGCTCACATACCTTAAGCTTCACTCATCCCACCAGGTGAAAAACCACAACCAGCCAAGGTGTTTGTAGAGAAAAATGAAACATGAAATGCATAGTATCGGAAGGGAGTTATGAACACCAATAGGCACATTACCAACTGCAGAACTGAGTTTCTTCTTGGCTTCCTATTTTTGGAGTATGTTGGTGTTGGTTCAATTTACTACTTAGTCCACAAGTGATTTAATAACAAGGCAGAACTGTGATTCAGCTAAGGTAACAAAGAGCACTACCTACAGTTGGATGTTATGACTAACAGGATTTTGTATCTCCCTCTGGGGAACATGCAATGATTGCAATTTTGTTTCTGTAAAGAATGATTCGATATGTTAAGTGAGAACACATTGTGCTACTATAGATTTTTTGTAACTTTGCATGTAGAAAACAAGGTGTACAGTCAAATAACTCAAAGGGTTGAACTGTGGCAGATGAATCAGATCAACCCACTCTCCCCTCACTCCCATTCCCATTTAAGATTGTACCATATCTTCCTGTTCTTTGGAAACCAGAAAACTCGTATTTCCCAGTTCCTTTGCAGTGAGGGTTCCACACATGATCTGTATTCCACTCAACAGGTGGAACAAATCATGGAAGAGGAAAGAGAGCAACATGAGATGGCAGCCTCACATAGGGAAATTGCATCTTCTTGCAACCGTAGTGGTGGAGACACCTGGTCTCTGGCATAGCTTTGATGAAGGTTCTACCCTGGCATCATTAAGTGCCAAGCAGCAGATGGCAGCCGCAGTGGAACTTCTCCTAGAACAATCTCATGGTGTGGCTGGGTGATTCTCTTTCTGTTTTGTTCCTGACTGTGTGGTATGCAAGCGTAATTCCCTGACCTTCCTGAGTCTTCCGTATGCTACTTACTAAATATGCTTTAATAAATCCCCACCTAGACTCTTTCTGTCGTTTGTAATCCTGGCCACTAAACTACTTTTTACATAAAGAGATTGTTTTATATTTATAAACTTTACATTCTTTGTTTAAGAATATGTCACAAACAGAATTATATAAATAAATAATTTTTGTCTTTTCTTTTTTTGAAAAATGTTGAGATGAATTTTCATACAGTAAAATGCTCAAACCTTGGCTGAATGGTTCTGTGAGTTTTAACAAATGCCCAGCACTGTGTAACCCTCACCCCTATCCAGATGTAGAATATTTCTATCACCCCAGGAGGTTGCTTTGTGCCCCTTCAGAGTAAATCTTCCCCCTCCAGAGGATACTCCACTTTTTATTTCTACTGCAGTGATCACTTTTGCCTCTTCTAAAGCTTCTCATAGATAGAATTATGCACCTCTGTTTCCTATCATTTAGCATAACGTTTTTTAGATTCATCCATGTTATTGTGTGTATTGGTAGATTACTCAGTTGTATTGATGAATTGCATGAATATGCCACAATTTTCTGGTCCATTCTCTTCTTGATGGACATTGGGTTTCCATTTCTTGGCTATTATGAATAAAGATGCTATAAACATCTTTGTACAGGTTTTTTCTTATTGACACAGGTTTTCATTTTTTCTGCTACATACCTAGGAGTGGAATTGCTGGGACATAGAGTAGGTGAATGATTAAGCTGAGAACAAACTTCCTGAGTGTTTTTCAAGTTGGTTATACAATTTTACAGTTCTGGTTCCACCATATCCTTACCAACATTGGTACTTTCAGTGTTTTTTATTTTAACCTTTCTACAAGGAGCATAGTGCTATTTCACTGTGATTTTAATTTGTATTTCCCTGATGTTTACAATGTTGATGGCATTTTCATGTGCATAATTGTCCATTTGTATATGTCCCTTTGAGGACAGTCTTTACAAGTATTTTGTGTATATTTAAATTGGGTTGTTTATAGATTTTTTTATAATCTGAACACAAGTCCTTTGTCATATATGTGTGTTGCAAATATTTTCTCCCTGTCAGTGGGGTGCACATTCATATTATTAATGGTGTGTTTTGATGAGCTGAAGTTTTAAATTTTTATGAAGTTTAGTTTACCATTTTTTTCTTTCATACTTTCATACTTCTATATTTTTTGTGCCTGTCTAAAAGTGCTTTGCTTACCCAGAGGTCACAAGTATATTCTCCCAGTTTTTCTTAGAAGTTTAATAGTTTTAGCTTTTATAATTACATATATGATTCCAATTGTATTAATCTTTGTATAATATGTGAGGTAGGAGCATCATTTGTGAACAGCCCAACTTTTTCCATTGAGTAGCTTTGGCATCTTTGTAGTAAATCAAGTGACCCTGTGTATGAGGGTCACTTTATTTCTGGCCTTTATTGCTTTTCATTGATCATTTTTGTCTTCATGCATGCCAGTACCACACATTTTAGATTACTAGAACTTTATAGTAAGTCTGAAAGTTAGTGAATCATCAATTTTTTTTCAAAATTGTCTCGTTTATTCTATGTCTTCTGTGCTTCCATATAATTTCTTAGAATCACCTTGTCAATTGCTACCGAAAATCTTGCTGAGATTTTCACTGAGATGTCATTGAATTTACTACACTCAATTGCATAAACATTTTGGGAATAATGACACTTTAACACTACTGAGTTTTCCAGTCCATTATTAGAAAACAATTTGTTTGCTCAGAATTATCTTGTAGTTACAGTTCCGAAGTGTTGCACATATGTCACTACATTTATTTATAAGTATTTTATGTTTTTATATTATTTCAAATTTTATTTTCCAATTATTTATTGGTAATAAATAGAAACACCATTAATTTTTGAATTGTGTGACATTGCTAAATTCACTTATTTTTGGTGGTTTATTTGTAGATTCCTTAGGATTTTCTACATAGAAAACCAAGTTAGCTGAGGACAGAGGCAATTTTATTTTTCCCTTTTTAGTCTGTATATATTTGAGGTCATTTTGTTGCCTTCACTGGCTAGGATTTGAAGTACAATGTTGAATAGAACTGGTGAGACTGGATGTTCTTGCCTCCTTCTGGGGTGGAGGAGAAAGGAGTTTAAGGTTTTACCACTAAGTATTATGTTAGTCCAGACATTTTTGAAGATGCTGTTTATCACACTGAGGAAGTTCCTAGTTTGCTGACCGATTGTTATCAAACTTCGTCAAATATTTTCCTGCATGTATTAAGATGATCTTATGGTTTTCTCCTTTATTCCGTTAATTGGGTAAATTATGCTAACTGATGTTTGAATATTGAAATAATCTTACATTCTTGGAATAAACTCCACTTTTTCATGCCATATTATGCTTTTTACGTATTGCTGGCTTCACCTGCTACTGTTCTGTCCATGTTCATGAGGGATGTTGCTATCTCATAAACGTAGACATTCTTGTAGTGTCTACTCAGGTCGATGTTGCCTTATTATTTTCTTGAAGTGTTTGTGGGAGGTTGATATTATTTCCTCACATGTTTGGTGAAATTCATCAATATAGCTATCTGGATATGGTGGTTTCTTTCTGAGAAATATTTAAATTACAAACTAATTTTTTTTAAAGATAAGGAATTATTCAATTTTTTCCCTTTTGTGTCTGTTTTAAAAATGTGTGCCTCTCAAGAAGTTAATTTAATTTATCTATTATTTATTTACTTTTATTTTATTAATATTATTTTTTTACATTCTATGATGTTGTTGCAGAGCAGTTGGGAGAGAGGGGGAGAGGGGAAAAGGAAAGGAAATGGGATGGAAGAAGGAGGAAGGGGAAGGGGTGGGGTTGAGGCCCATAGCACCCCCTCATTCCCACAGAGGAGACCAGGGGGCTTCCAGCAGTGGCTTGGTCTTTGCCAGGCTGTGTGCAGATGTCAGGGAGGTGTGGTAAAAGCCCTCGCCTCCAAATATCCCAGCTCAGGAACCTGGGGCCCTTCTTGTGGCTTGGTGGGTCATAGCTAGGCTGGCTGTGGTTGTGGGGGGGGGGGCATGGCCAAGGCCTCAGCACCCACACCATCCTGCTTGGGAGAGCCCAGGTCACTTCCTGCAGTGGCTCAGTGGTCCTCACTAGGCTGGTTGCATGTGTTGGGGGACATGGCTGAGGCCCCTGGCCCTCCCACTTTTCTGGCTTGGTAGCCCAGGGAACTTCTGGTCCTTCTAAGCATTATAGGTGTTCTTTGGTGAAATGAGACCTTTACTAGTTAATATCAAACTTTGTCTCTGGTTGTGGGTACTTTGGTTTTTCTTTCAGTTCTGTGTTGGATTATTTGCTGTTCCCACCACCTAAACTCTATGCTGGAACTAAGTTGTTGTCCTTTGCTTACTTCTAAAATGGAGGAACTTCCTGTGGGGACCAGTACATGAGCCCTGTGGTTGAACTAAATTGCAGTTTTGCTGCTGATTCCCTAGGGAAGGCTTTTTGTGCAGCTCAGGTTTTAATGTTTGACTATACAGGTACTTCCAGATCTAGAAAAATCTGACACACCTGGGTTGTGATTGGGGGGCAGATCAGCTGTCCTTGCTGTGCCCCAGTGTTACACCAGTGGGCCCATCTCCCCCACCGCCCTTTCTGCAAACACTTGCCATGGGATGGGCTGTGCTCTGATCCATTGTGATGACTCACTGGCCTCTGAGTGGCTCCATTTTCTCGATTGTTGTGGCTCCTTGCTCCTATGTGGGTCCACGGGAACCCCATTAGTGGTCTTGCTGGCCTGGGTGCCACTATGACCCTCTTCTCCCCTGCTGCCTCCAAGAAACTTCATCCAAAGGGTACAGCTGCGGCTTTTGCCAGATCCTGCTCCATGTGCTCAGCAGCTCCAGCGTGGAAGTGTCCAGGATTTGAAACGGTTGGAGCGGTTCTTTCTCTCATCATGGCTTCTCCCACTTTCATGCACTCCGCAGGCCTCTCCTCCTCTTCCCCTGAGCTCCAGCAGCCCCAGCTTGGCTATCACTGCTTTTTTATAGTTGTAAATTGGTTGATTTGTGGGAGAGAGTGACGCTGGGGACCATCTATTCTGCCATCTTGACCAGAGCCAGTTTATTTCATTTCAATAACCAAATTTATTGCCACAATTTTAATTATAATATTCTCTTATCCTTTAAATGTCTGTAGAATTTGTAGGGATGTCCATTCTTATTCATATTAATAACTGTGTGTCTTTTTTCATTAATTCAGCTAGGGGGTTATTTATTTTATTAAACTTTTCAAAGAAAAAGCTTTGAATTTTTTACCTCCATTTTTATTCATTTTTAAATATCTCTCTGAATCTATAGTCATATTCATTGTCCTGAAGTCTACTTTTTCTGATAGTAATATAATCACTCCAAGTATCTTATGAGTAGTGCTTGCATGGTGCTACCTTTTTGTACCCTTTTACTTTTAGCCAATCTGTGTCACATGTTTAAAATGCATCTCTTATAATAGCGTATAATTAGATTTTGCTTAAAATTCCATATTGTCAGTATCTGTCAATTAATTGGAGTGTTTGCTCCATTTAAACTTAATGTAATTATTTAAATGGTTGAGTTTTATGCTACCATTTTGCTATTAGTTTCCTATTTGTCCCATCTGTTCTTTGATCATTTTTTTTCCCTGCCTTTACTTGGATGAGTCAGTCTTATTTTAAAAAGTATTTATTTTTATCTCAACTATTAGCTTTGTTGTTGTATTTCTTATTTTTTCTTGTTGATGTTGTTTATTATTGCCCTAGGGATCATAACATACATTTTTAATTTATCAGAATCTGATTTAATAAAATAATATTTTGAAAGGAATGTTATGCTACTTTCTGTGTAATATAAAATCCTTATGAAGTATACTTCCTTTTACTCGCTTTTCTTTCTTGGTAAATTGTGATAGTTTTTACTACTACATTTGCTATAATCTTCAATATCTATTGTTATTAATTTGCTTTAAAAAATAAAGTGGCTCTTAAACTAAGAGAAAAAAAAGGACAGTCTGATATGTTTATCCACACATTTGCTATTTCTGGTGCTATTTCTTTTGTATTTATTTCCATGAGTTTCCATCTAGTATTATTTCCCTTTAGCACAAAAATGTTCTTTGACATTTATCATGTGCTAGTCTGTGTTGATGAAATCACTTGATTTGTGGGGTTTTTGAAAATACTTTTTATATTATCTTATTTTTTGAATGATGTTAGGAAAATAAACCAGGCATTTAGTATATAGCAAGATATGAATTGAAAAAGGAATTGGAAAGTGTTACAAGAGTATATGAGAAGAGCATCACCCAGTCTAGAAGGAGTTGGGAAAGGTTTATGGTATAAATCATATCTAAATTAATATCTGAAAGATGAAAAGAGTTAGACCAATTGATGAATGAAAGGAGCAGAGAGATCAGTTTGGATCTTTTCAAGCAAAGGGAAATATACTTTACTTAACCACAATTCTGTAGAGTGTTCAGATTGTTTTCTTTATCCTCCTTTTTTTAATTTTAATCATCTATTTACGGTTACGACCTGCAGTGAGCATCTTTGAACATTTCATCTGTATGTACTTGCATGATTTACTCATAATAAAACTCCTAGAATTAAACGTTTGAGGTGAAAACTATGTACTTTTTTTTATCTTTTGATGCATACCAAATGGTGAAATTCCCCCCAGAATGGTTTTATCAGTTTACATTTCCACCAGTATCCTATAAGAGTAGTAGACTTTTGTATTAGTCTGTTTTGTGTTGCTTTAACAGAATACCTGAGACTGGGTGATTTATAAAGAAAATGAAATTTATCACTTACAGTTTCTGAGGCTGGGAAGTCCAAAGTCCATCTGGTGGTGGTGACAGTGACCCAGGGGTCTCACATTGCAAGATGGTGGAAGCAGAGAGAGCAGAGAGAGAGAAAGACAGACTCTCCTCTTCTTTTAAAGCCCTCAGAACCATGCCTCTGACCACCATTTTTAATTTATTCATTACTGTGTGGTCCTACAACCCAATCACCTCTTCAAGGCCCCACCTTACAATACCATAATAGGAGTTCCCACCCTATTAACAGTCAGAGTGGGAGCTAAATTTCTAATACATAAAACTTGGGGGATACAATTCAAGCTTCATTGAGTTTTGGGGAGACATAATTCAATCCAGTACATTCTGCCCCTCACCCCCCAAAACTCATGTCCTTTTCACATGCAAATACATTCATTTCAGGATGGAAGCACTCCACCAATCCTCTGTTCACTAATATATAATGGTACTGCAAAAAGTTCATGGAAAAATACTTTTTGAGGTACTCTTGTAGATCAAGCATCTGTTAGTCTTTGGCGTGGAGTAGGTACTCAATAAACATTTCATTGAATACATTAAATTATTTATTTCAATAAATGTATGAGATAGGAATTCTCTTACACTAAGAGGATAATTAACTATGTAATCTACTTTCAGCCAAGTTATTGGCAAAGTAAAGATCCAAACACAGATTTGAGGTCAGACCTTTAATCTTGGCTCCCAGTCTATTATGCATCTTCATTGTACCATCCTGTGACCTTGCTGAGGACAGGAACGGTATGTATCCTATATATTTTTATATTGCCTCCATCATGCACATATTACTTTACCCATAGTAAGTGCTCAATAAACATTTATGCAATTGTCCCTGACCAACTTTTCCCAAACAACACGGCCTTTTTTGCTACAGTGGTCTTCCTACACTGGCCCTTATAACACTTGCCATAAGAACATATCATGCTAACCTAGAAGAAGCTCTAGAAGTGATCTGAGTAACTATGGCCCAGAGGGTCCAGTGGCCTGCCCAAGCCTACGCAGCTACCTAAAGAGAATGTCAGGAGGAAGACCCAAACTCTGCAGTCATTCATCCTTTTGTGATTTTAATTTTTAAATATGAACATAATTAGAGTGCAAGTTTTTGAAGGCAGAGATTGTGTTTGTCTCCTGTATGTCTTGTAGAGGATGTATCCCAACAGTAGGTACACCAGGGGTATTCAATAAACACTTGCTTATGTCCAACAAGGCCCAAGCTGGACTGGTACAAGCAGCAGAATCAATACAGTTCACCTGGATGATCGAGCAGAGATAATGAGGGGAAGTACGAAATCAAAACAGCCCTA
Organism: Cynocephalus volans; assembly: GCF_027409185.1. Taxonomy (NCBI): domain Eukaryota; kingdom Metazoa; phylum Chordata; class Mammalia; order Dermoptera; family Cynocephalidae; genus Cynocephalus; species Cynocephalus volans. Next base: position 19,216,759 of record NC_084468.1, read on the forward strand.
CTAAAACAGCTAATAAGCAATCAATTGCAGCTCTAAAAATGATCATAATTTCTAAGATAGAGTTGAGAATTAAATAAAATTTGGAAGATTTTGAATCAATATTCTCCATGGTTTTCATTTTAATTTAACAAGGAACAACAACAACAACAACAACAAAAAAAAAAACCCAGCAAGCCTTGAGCAAGACTAATAGACTGCTCTTTGATCAATTCCTTCCTTGTCCCAGTTGTAAAAACAAAACCATAAGTTGTGCTAATCCTTATTTTGGTTAAAAGATTTTCAGGAGCATGGTTGGATGGTGACAGACCAAGTAATCATGGACTCATCATCTCACAAAGCCCAGAATGACAGCGTTGCTGCCATTCTTCTTTCCAGGGAATTGTCAAAAATAACTATGGCTCTCCCAGAATCAAATTGAAGTCCTATTAAATAATATAATATTTTCATTTGTGTTCAGATAACTTTTCCTCCATTTCTGCCAGCAGCTTGAGAATGATAGCATAAATTCTCATGACAGATAAACAAGACATGGCCCAATGTTAGGCAACTTTTTAGCTTAATTTTTCTTTCTAATGGATGATTTTTGACTTCTCTGAAACTAGTAAATCTGCTTTGTGCCAATGTTAAACTCAGTGGCCTTTCTGATGACACCTGCAGTCATATGCAGATAGATGCCCTTCTACTATGAAAATGTTACACAATTCTGCATCATGAGCAAGCAAATCAACTTAAATCTAAAAGAGGGAACATAGAAAAAAGGCATGAAAGGAGAAGCTGAGAGAACCTGAACTCTTCTCAGCCCTACCATTCCTTCAAGTTGGCAAGTCTTTGCGAGGGGGAACCATTTTATATGAATTAAAGCCATGAGTGACCTTCAAATGCCAAGGACATCTGTGTGTGTTTTAAACTAATAAGAAAATTTGTATTTGTACATAAGACTCATAAACTTCTTTCCATCATTCATTATTATTTTTTTTTAATGTATATTATGTGCCAATTCTGTATAAGACCCTGTGCAAAGTTTGAAGGACACAGAGTGATACAAAAGACCAAGCTGGGTCCCTCCTCTCAGAGACTGTGTTAGTTGGGGGCCTCAGATACACAGAACCAATGGGAAATACGTATAAACACCCGCCTATCTATATGATTATCTATCTATATATAGAGAGAAATTTGAATGAGATTTATTTAAAGGAATTGGCTCTTTTGATTTGTGGGGGATTGGTAAAACCAAACTTCACAGGGCAGGCTGAAAACTCTTGGGCAGGAAGTCATGTTTCAGTCTTGAGGTGAAACTTTATCTTCCACAGAGAAACCTCAGTTTTACTCTTAAGGCCTTTCAAGTGATTGGATTCTGCCCATTCACATTATTGAGGGTAATCTCCTTTACCTATAGTCAACTATTGTAGATGTTAGCCACATCTACAAAATACCTTCACAGCACCACCTAGATTAGTTAGTGTTCAATTAAATAACTGAGTGCTAGAGCCTAACCAAGTTGACACATAAGACTAACCATCACAGGGAATTTAAAGTTTATTGAGAGAGTTAAATATTGAACAGATAATTATACAACATTATATAAATCATCCTGTAGTATGAGGTGTACAGGGAGTTAGGCTAGGCTAGGGGCCAAAATGCTTTGCTGCAGAATTCCTATTAAATCAGAGACGTAATAGTGAGCAGCAGTTTGACCAGACCAGAAGGAAAAGAATTACATTTCATGCATTATATATATGCTTAAATAAAAGCCCTGAGTTGAGAAGGAACCTGGCACATTTGAGAATAGAAAAGAGGCCAGGGCAGCTGGAGTCTAATAAGCTTTGTACCCAAATGTCTTTAGCGGACAAAGCAGATTTTCAGCACAGAACTAAAAGCTTTGGTTTCTATCAGATCTAGGCACCTAGCACAGACATGGTTACGATATCTTTGGGGGAAATATAATTTTTCTTATTCTATCAGTCCTGTGATTAAAGTCTTCTCTTGGTCTCCTGTTATCATAGGTCTCTGAAGTTTTTTAGGATCAGGCCCTGCCTAATTGTCTTGATAGCAATTCCTACCTCTTTCTTTCCTACTACCATGATCCCACCTTAGTTCTCATACTTGCTAATGCTAGTCCAGTCTCAGGGCTTTTGAACTGGCTCTTTCCTATGCACTTAGCACCATTCCCCAAGATTTTACACAGGACGATCCTTCTCAACTTTCAGATCTCAGCTCAAAAATCTCATCCCTCTCCTTCCCATTTTCTTCCTAGCAGTTCAGCACTACCTGAATCTCTCATGTGTTTGTTTCTTGCCTCATTTTCTATCTCCACTCACTAGCTTAAAAGTTCCATCAGAGCAGAGACTTTGATATGAAGTATTTAATGCATATTTATTAAAAATACTTAATACTTCTAATAAATAATCTTTGAGCTTAATTTATCTCTAGAATGGGACTAAGTGCATGTTTTGTCTGTCAACAGGATCACCAGGTTATGTGATGGAACATGTATTTAACACACTTGAAAACTGTAGAGGGCTACAAAAGTGATTCTCTTTGATACAATCAGAGATGTAACTTTTTCTGGTTAACCTTGTAACTTTTTTGTATTTTTGTTCTTTGCTTGGCTTCTTTTTCAAGAACTTCGTGCCTTCGATATAGCAAAAGAGCTAGAAAGGGGCCATGATTTCAACTGTGTACCAGACAAGCATTGTAAGGTAGAACAAGATAAAATAAAGCTGCTGTAAGATGGCCTGTTTGCATAGCAGCAGAACGATTCTAGAATTATGCCCATTTGTCAGTGGAAGAGAAATGTCTCAAGCCTATATTAGGGTGGGTAAGTAAGAAGTACCCAAATTTTAGAGTAAGACGGAGACTGGTTCAAACCTTGGCTACTTGTTCATTATTTGAAAAATGGGTTGATAAAACAAAAAAGAGTTGTCATGAGGATTAACTGAGATACATGGAAGCCAAGTATTCTGAGTCTAGTACATAGTAGATGATAAAAAAAAAAAATTATTATTGCTGCCACAGTATATTTAAAGGGTGAGCACAGCATTTTTATACTATTTCATCCGTGCTGACAGACTGGATGATCAATTGATGTTACACTAGAGGAGGTCTGGGAAAGAACCACTGAGTTGCAGGAACTGACATAACGAGGACTGGGTAAGGATTTTTAGTCTTCGAATGAAAGCATTTCAGGAGCTCCCAGACTCAGTAGCTTTGGGCAATAGCTCCAGAACTCAGGATTCCTCTATATTTCTTGATTTTTTTTTTTTTTTATCCTGGTAGAGAAGGCATTAGCATAGCCAAATGTGGAGCCTGAGCTAAGAGTTGTCCAGCCAAGAATGATAATATCTACTTGCTGTAGGAAAAACAGCAGCAAAAACAAACCAATACAAACCAATGTGTCCTTTTTCTTGAAGATGTCAGAGCCTGTCTAATGGGTGTCCGTATGGCTGCTGTAATAAATGCCACAGCACTTTCAAGGCATTTACCTTCACTTGATAAAAAGTTGATTCCTTGGTTCCTCCTCTTGAAATCTGCCTTTTTAAGATGTCTAGGCTATATGCACAACCCCAAAACCAGGACACCCTGAAAAAGAGAGGAGTTTAGCTTGAATCTCTCCCCTTCTGCAGAGCCTCACTTGGCGCCCTCTCAGGGAGATCAGCCCAGCTCCGCTTGCCCCTACTCTTAGAACTGACTGATGCCCAGTTGAGAATAGAAAAACCAGAGTTTTGTGATTCAGCAACAACTATTTTGCCTGTTTGTTTGTGTGGTTGGTTAGCTATTAGTATACCATCATGTGTAAGGTGATTATTTTTAAAATAAGGCAATATTCCTTATAGTAGAAAGCTATGGCATCTTCCTAAATGTTTGAAATTATTGGACAGGCCAGCTTCAGTGACATTGAGTTCAATCGAGTGTTTTCTATACACTGGAACTGCTCTAGGAGCTGAGGATACAACAAGATAAAAGATATAGTTCCTGCTCTTAGATAGTCCTGCCTTTTAGGGGTGACAGACCATAAAGCAGGCAATTTTGTAATAGTGTGAGTGGTTAGAACACGGAGTGATAGGAACAAACAGGAGCATATCTAACTCGGATCAGGGGCTGGGGAGAGGAGGTTTATGGAAGGCTTCCTGAAACAATGCGGAAATCCAACACAGGATATAAAAAACCCTTCTCAGTGTACAATGTCTGAGGGCACGTGGAAATAAGACTGGGAGACAGAGACACCAGTGTAGAACTAGAAGCATTCTCTGAGTCATCGGGTCACATGAAGAAAAGTGTGAGCTTAAACCAGGTTCACTTAGATAAGAGGTGACTTCTCATGGGTTTTTCCATCTGCTTTGATTTTGAGGACAGTGTGATCAAAAGAAGGGACTGATAGAATGACAGTGCATGGGAGGTCATATCACCTGAGATGGCAGAATCAGCACTTGAAATCCAGTGCCTGCGGGGAACAGGCTGTGGGGATTTTGCAACAGACATCAGCAGAATCACCAAATGCCTGGAACAAAATCATGTTTCCAAGACTTAAAGAGCCAGAGGAAGTGCTCGAGGCCATATGCCACCAAACCTTCAAGCATCTGCAGCAGGTCTTTAAATCACACTCTGCATCTGACTCAGAAGATATAAAGACGGGAAGACTTTTACGAGACTTTAGTTAAAAAGAAATTGAATTGCAGAAAGCAGTCCAGTATTGCTAGGTCGAATATTGCTTCTTTCTTGCTTTAGATTATTATTTTGTTATATGTTATTTCCTTAACCAGAATACACTTATTAGTGTTTGGCAGCTTGTTTCAGTGAAAAATACTTTGTTTAGAAAAGGAAAATCATCATGGGAAGGTCTCCATTGGCTCTGTGCCTGAGGAGACCCACCCTTTCAGAGGCTCGGGGGAATCATGATCAGCACTGGGACCATCTAGTTGTAATTACTCGGATCTGCAGAGGTGATGCCACATTGAGTGATTTCAAGGCTTTAGATATAAACCAAATGTCAGTGGGAATCTTTGGTCTAGAGAAAGAAGAGCAGCACAAAATGTAGTAAAGGGAATTCTTTATATACATATATTGATAAACATATACAGATACATGTTTATACACATATATACACAGATGGCCACACACACATGCGTGTTGTATATGATTTTCTATATCAACTTGACTACTTTCTCCCTGAAACTTTTAGCAAGGTGGGCAAAGGACATGCTTCTGAGCAAGTCTCTTTCTTTAAAAAAATTTGACACCTTTGACTGATAAGAATAGTAAACAATTAGTCATGAATCAAAAATCTCAGAACGCTCTCCCAATTTTTTTCCTCTTACTATCTTGACTGATTCTTAAGAGATTCAGGATTCATTTGTAGTCCAAGGCAACATCTTTGGAAGTATAAAAATCCATCAACTGGTTTTGGGGGCGTTTATCCCCTAAGCTTTTTGTTGGTATTTTCTTCTCTTTTAGCATTGTATGGTGATGGTATTTGGAAGTGTACAAACTGGTAATTAGAACAACAAACTACCAAGTAACTAAATCACTGCAGCAAGCCAGACTTGCTGTCTTATACAAAAGTAATCACACCACCTTCAGTCTTTCATCTAGTCTTTATGGGAAATAAATAAAGAATATTAGACTTGTCATATAATTTTAAGAAATTAAAAATAATAAGATTTAACTACAAAGGGTCTTGCTTTCTTCTTAGGTTTTCCTGGTTCATAGGTTATACTTTTTGTCTTACTTCTTTCCCATTTCCTACATGCATGCTTATGAGCTTCTTACTAATACAGTTTAATGTTCAACAATTGAGCAAAACATAACTTGAGTGGGAATTGCTATTACCATCCAATATTCATTTACAGAATGTTTTCCATTATCTTGCTATTCCCCTCATGTACAGAGTTGATAATGTAGTATAAAATTTGCAATCGTAAGTGGCCATGGTGAATACTACATTTGAAACTCAATAGGCTATTACTGTGAAAATTTGCATATGGCAATCTGACCTACCAAGGTTTCTGATGGTCTTAAAGTACAGAGAATATAGTTTTAAAACCATGATTTCACATATTTCAAGACATATCCCCACACCTTCCTCTCCCACCAATTTTTAGAATTGGCTTTGTGATGAGACAACAGGGCAACAGTATTCTAAGCAAAGAAGCTCATTACAAAGTCTCACATATTCAGAGCATCATGGTTCCCCCACTTAGAGGTGAGAACAGCTCTTTGAGCTCTACCGCATTGAATAAACATCCCTAACTAGAGCTAGACTACTTAAAATTCTGTAAAGTACCATTTTAATATATTTATAGAAGAAAACTTTAAAAGTATTCAAACTTTGGGTTTTAAGTGCTTCTTTCCACTAGAAAGAAGAATCAGAGTAAAAATCAATTTAGAACCAAGGGAGGAAAACCAAAAATAAGACCTGGGCTACTCTCTGTGCCATCCCAGAGCTTCCCACTGGCTAAGCCACCTTGCTTCAAGCATTGCCCTCTGGAATTAGATTGAAAAGGCAGCCATATGAATTGTCTTCTGTAGAATTTATAGTTATCAAGAAATGTCAGCTCACTACCAGGCTCAAATTATCATGGTAGAAAAGCAAAGTTCTGCAGAGATTTTCCTGCAAAAAAAAGAAATAGTGGCCTCATATCTATCCTGAAAACTCTGCCTCTTTTATTTAAGGTAGGAAACATTTGCCGAGCACATACTCTGTGCTAGACTCAGTAGGAAACAGAAGAATGATGCCTGGATCCTTGACTCCCGCCACTGCACATCCTGCCTTTGACCTTAAACACTCTTTACTTTCATAGTAAAATTTGAAACACACACACTCAATATACACACAAATCCATCTGTGTCATCTTTCCCTACCTCTAGCCAAGACAAGTAGTACATATAGAATACTCTTTCTTGGCTTTTTTCCAGGAAACAGACAGAAGCTTAAGATATGGATTTAAACACTTGAATAGGTTCAGCATGAAACAATAACCAAAAGAAACCGAGGATTTTTTTAAAAAGCTTATAAGATTATAAAATCTCAGTGTTAGAGGGAAATTAGGAGTTAGTTAATAACCACATATCTAATAAGATAGAAGGCATGCCTTAATCAAAACGCATCAGATCATAAGCACACTAAGAACTACTTAGAGAGTAGAACTGTGGTTACTAGAGGCTGGGAAGGGAGGAGAGAGGGAAGATCGCAAGAAGTTGGTTAACAGACACAAAAATTATAGCTAGATAGGAAAAATAAATTCTAGTGGTGTACAGTAGTGCTAGGCATCTATAATTAACAATGATTTATCTTATGTTCTCAAATGGGTAGAAGAGAGATCAAATGTTCTTATCACAAAGAAACAATATGTTTTTGTGCTGATGAATTTGCTAACTACCCTGATTTGATCACTACACATTGTATACATGTATTAAAATATAACTCTGTATCCCATAAATATGTACAATCAATACACTTCAATTAAAAAATACTCAAAAAAAAGAACCCCTACTTCTAGACAACTATAACAAAACATATTCATCAGCTACTAGTTAATTAAATGAAAATCAAATAAAAATATACTTTGCTGACAGAAGGCTGGAATCCTTGGCAGTGATTAACTGTATCGATTGGGGTACTTTTCATTACATTCTCCTGAGAAGGAATGATCATGTTTGGGTGATAGAGACGAAGTACACAGATACGTGGATATTTGTGGGGGGAAGAAATCATGTGCCAGCACCTCTTCACTACCACTAGGCCAGCCTGTCCTAAATTTCTGAGATTCAAAATACAAGTAGATTTATGTTCCTTGGGATTCCTGTTCCTCAAATTTCCTGCTTCTAATGATTTCTGAATATCTACCTTGTACCCCCTCCTCAGCAACTCCTGTCCTTTTGATTTTCACCATGATTCTATCACTTTGTCCCACACTGAAAAATGCCCAGATTCCTTCATTCTCCCAAAATAGACACTATCACAGTGCTTCTGAATGTAGCAGAGTTTTGATAAAAGCTTGGGATAACAGATAAAGCAAGGCTGAATGATGGCAAAGGTAAATTTAAATATTAGACTTTACTGTCCTAAAACTTCTCATCCATTCCCACCATGGAGAAATTTCTGTTGGTCATGCCCTTCTGTAGGATCCCATCTCTTGAAACCAATTTTCTCAAGCTCCTCTGCTAATTCCCATATCTTTCCTCCTTTCCACTCCTTCCAAGATTCACATCCTTCCACCTCCCCCTGCTATAAATCTGCTGGGAGCAACAACAGATTTTCTGAGACGTGGTTCTGTTGATCATAACTTTCAGATCCCAATAGTGGAAACCACCAGTATGGTGTCTGTCATAATAAAAGCGAAGTTATCCTTCCTAACAGGAATTCAACTTTCTCTAAGGTCAAGAGACTCATATCACTGCCTTCTTTTCATAACAATGTATTTTCCCTTCTTTTATTCTTCCATCTATTCATTCCATAGAGTTATTCAGTACCTACTATGTAAGCCATTATGGTAGGTTTTGAGAAATATGAAAATTGATATAAATAAATAACTCAGTCAAATATCAGAAATTTTTCTTATCTCTAAAATGGTTGTAAACATTCCAATGAGTGGCTCCATTAATATAGTCTTCTTATTTTGAATAATGACAAATTGGAAACTGATTATTTGAATTTAACTGGCTCATTTTCAAACTAATGAATCCTTTGCCTTCAGCAAGCTGTTTTAAAACCTACTGGAATGTTAGGCACAGCTTTAACAAATCTGAAAAATATTACCCCGTCATAACATATGCTCATATCTAAGAGAGAATACAATCCTATTTCTTAAATTTAGCACAATCAGAACAATAAAGTTTTCTGGCCATGTTCTTCTGTTTTATAGGGAACTTCATTACAGTCTCAATTCAAGTAATCTAATTTTGAAGTTTTTGATATCGGTTCCAAACACCCTTTAGAAAGTAGGTACATGGTAAGGAACCCGAAGAACCAATATAGTATGTTACTTCCAAGGCATTAAATATGTAATGCTTAATTATTTCTACTTGAAGGTGTAACAGTGAGCTTCTGTTTTGGTAAATGTATCATGCCAAATGTGCTCTTCATGATAATTACAACCCAAGTGGCTTCTTTAGTGGAACAACATAACAGCTCTCTCAGGTCGGTGTGTATGTTACTCAGGACCCAAGTGAGGAAGAAGTGGGAGGTCTTGTGTCAGCTGAGTCAGAGCGAATACCACAGCCTGGGAAAATTATACTTTGTCGTAATGATATCTGAACTGAAATTTCCAGGTGTCCATGCTAAGTAGAGTGAGTCATTACTTGGGCAGTACATTCAGAAGGTCCTAAATACCCATTCCTAAGTGCAATATAAAACTTACCTCATTTCCAGAAATGGCCAGGTTTTATGTCATTCTATCATCTTCCACTTCTTTCTAGCATGTCAGGTTAATCTCCTCACAGAAGGTGTTCTCACTCTTGGAATGATTTTGTATTGTTGTTCCAAAGAGAGCAGGAAAAAGAAAAGCATTTGAATGTAAAATTCTACTTTGGAAATGATTGCAAGAGGGAAAACGGTATGTAATAGCAAAAAAGTCTTGGCTCAGGCCCCTTAGAGCAATAACTCTTTCCGACTCATTTTCCCTGATTGGCTTTCTCTCAAAATGAAATCAAGAGTAGTACATCTCTAAATTTAGCAACCCTCCAAGTTCTGACATGCATCAGTCTGGGATTTGGGGAGCAGAACCGGTCTTAGCAAACTGTATTGCAGGGGAAATTCTGCTTGGGGTGGGTTCATCTCCCTGCTCCTGGTTTCCCTCATCATCTCTTCTTCCCTTGAAGGCCATTTCCTAAAAGCCATCAAGAGCCAAAAGAAATCTAGTGGATTTTTCAGACACCTGATGTTTTATATGAGGACCAGATATATCATATCTAGGAGAACATAGTTGTTACTATACATAGGACAGCCACATCTGGAAGAACCACACAGTGATTTTGCAATATGTTTTTTTCTACTTCTTCCTTCTACACCCTTTTTCTCTATTTATATTTCCTTTACCAGTGACTATTTCAGTTGAACATAGAAATCCAACTTTTTTCATTAGTGAGCGCCTACTACATGCCAGACCCGATGTTTCTACATACTGCATTTCATTTAATCTCTATAATAACTCAACAAGGCAGGTGTTGTTATGACTTTTTTATAAATAAGGAAATTGAAGTGCAGAGAGATTAAGTAAATTTTGACTTAGGAGCTAGGCCGTGTTGTTTCTAACTTAAAAACAAGTCTTTTTTTTAATTAATTTAATTTTTTTAATTAAAAAAATTCTTATTTTAACATTTACTTATATATTTTTGTGGGGTACAATATATTGTTTCAATACATGTATATACTGTACAATGATTTACTTAGGGTAGATAGCATGGTTTTGTAACTTTTCGTCCATCACTTCTTCCCACCCCCAGGCAGAGGGGACTGACCGCAGCTCCTGCCTAGCGCCCAGGCATGCGCTGCTTCTTGCCTGCTTCCAGGCAGAGGGGGATGCCCTCTGTGCCTCCCCAGTCTTTCTGACTCCAGACTATGCTCTTTCCCATACATCAGTTCACCTCTGTTATAGGATGAATTGTGTACCCCCTTTCCCAAATTCATATGCTGAAATCCTAACACCCAGTGCCTCAGAATGTGATCTTATTTGGACATAGGGTCTTTACTGAGGTAAAACTAAAATAAGTTGATTGGATGGGCCCTAATAAAAGGGTTAATTTGAACACAGAGACATACAGAGAGGGAAGATAATATAAACAAACAGGGGGAGAAGACAGCCATCTATAAGTCAACGAGAGAGACGTGGAACAGATCCTTTCTTTACCCTCACAAGGACCCAGCCTTGCCGACACCTTGATTTTGAACTTCTAACTTCCAGAAGTCTGTGCAATACTTTTTTGTTGTTCAGCCACCCAGTTTGTTACTTTGTTACACATGCTCTAGCAAAATAATACAGCCTCTCCTCCAGCTCTGGAAACTACTTAGGACAGACAAAAGGAACCACAAGTCCCCATGTTACTATGAGCATCACCAGAACTCAGATCACCTTCTCTTCATATTTACTAGGATCCTTAAACCAGACTTGGTATTTCTTAGACCACACAACTCATTTTAATCCCGTCAATGTTTTATAACCATAAACTTCTGCAATCCTTTCTTGCTTTTAAACCAACCATTTCCAGAGTCGGCCAGTGGCTCACTTGGGAGAGCGTGGTGCTGACAACACCAAGTCAAGGGTTAAGATCCCCTTACCAGTCATCTTAAATTAAAAATAATAATAATAATAATAATAATAATAATAAACCGACCATTTCCAGTCATGTATCATCAATTCTTATTTTACAAAAGAGAAAGAGTACTCAGAGCAAAAATCAAACCAAATGCTCTACTATTCCACTTTGTGAAAAATTCCCACTCAAGACTTGCCTATAGATCATGATAGTAAATTACATTACTGTAAAAACAAACCCAAAGAAAGAGAATAGTGGTCTGTTGGGGAAAAGAAAAACAAAACAAAACAAAACAAAAAACTGGGATTTTGATTTAAACAGTACTTAGTCTAAAACTGAGTTTGCATGTCCATACTACCCAAAGTGATTTACAGATTCAATGCAATCCACATCAAAATACCAATGACATTCTTCACAGAAATAGAAAAAACAATCTTAACATTCAAATGGAACAACAAGAAACCCCGAATAGCCAAAGCAATACTGAACAACAAAAAAGTAAAGCCAGAGGCATAACACTAACTAACTTCAAATTACACAACAAAGCTATAGTAACCAAAACAACATGCTTATGTTTTACTGCATAAAAACAGACACTCAGACCAATGGAACAGAACAAAGAGCCCAAATACTTACAGCCAACTGATCTTCAACAAAATAAACCAGACCATGAGTTGGGAAAAAGACTGCCTCTTCAATAAATGGTGCTGGGAAAACTGAACATCTACAAGTAGAAGGATGAAATGAGACCCATACCTCTAACCATATACCAAAATCAACTCAAAACGAATTAAAGACTTAAATATAAGAATTGAAATTATAAAATTCCTAGAAGAAAACACAGGGGAAACACTTCAGGAAGTACGACTGGGCAAAGACTTTATGAATAAGACCCCAAAAGCACAGCAAAAGAAAAAATAAAAAAGGGAATATATTAAATTAAAATACTTCTGCACAGCAAAAGAAACAATTAACAGAGTGAAAAGACAACCTATAGAATGTGAGAAAATATTTGCAAACTATGCCTCTGACAAGGGATTAATGTCCAGAATATACCAAGAACTCAAACAACTTAACAGTAAAAAAATAAATAAATAAATAACCCAATTAAAAAATGGGTAAAGGAACTGAATAGACATTTCTCAAAGGAAGATATACAAATGGCCAACAGACACATAAAAAAGTGCTCAACATCACTAATCATCAGGGAAATGCAAATCAAACCACATTGAGATATCATTTCATCCCAGTTAGAGTGGCCACTATCAAAAAGACAGAATAACAAATGCTGGTGAGGATACAGAGACAGGGGAATCCTCCTACACTGTTGTTGGAACTGTAAATTAGTGCAGCCATCATGGAAAAAGTATGGAGGTTTCTCAAACAGCTACAGATAGAACTGCCATATGATCCAGCAATCCCACCGCTGGGTATATACCCAAAGGAATGGAAATCATTATGTTGAGGGGATACCTGCACTACCATGTTTATTGCAGCTCTATTTACAATAGTCAAGAGTTGGAACCAACCTAAATGTCCATCAACAGATGACTAGATAAGGAAAATGTGGTATATATACAAAATGGGGTACTACTCTGCCATAAAAAGGAATGAAATTCTGCCATTTGCAGCAACATGGATAAACTCACAGAAAATCATGTTAAGTGAAAGAAGGTGGGCACAAAAAGAAAATACCACGTGTCCTCACTCATAAGTGGGAGCTAAAAAAGTAAACAAAAAAGAAACAAAGAAAGATACAATAATCACAATAATTCATTGAACTTTCAAAAGGAGAAAACAGAACTGAGGCCACCAGAGGTGGAAAATGAGGGGAGGGGTAAGGGAAAGATTGGTAAAGGCCCAAAATAATGATTACATTGTGTAATGTTGACTATACTAATTATCCTGATTGGAGCATCACATATTGCACATAGGTATGGACTCTCAACTCTGTATCCCACAGATATGTACAATCAACTATGTTTCAATGTTTTTTTTTTTTTTTAATTTTCAGAAATAAATAAATAAATAAAATTGAGTTTGCCAGCTTTTGGCTTGGGAACTTGGGCATATGAGTCAATCTTCCTGAATCTCTGCAACACACGGTCCTTTTCTTATCTGTAAAATAAGACTAGAATTTTCTTTATTATCTATAATGGAGGTTAAATATATATTAAATATATAGATAGACAGACAGGTAGACAGACAGAGAGATAAACAGAGAGAAAGACAGATAGGGTCTCTAATATGCCCTTTCTTTTTCTTTCTTTCTTCTCTTTCTCCAATTTGCATTCCCTCTGCCTGAAAATGTATATCTTCTAAGTAACCCAGATCCTGATAAATTGAAATGCTCTTGTGTCTTCTCTCAGTGAAGAGATGAAATAGCAGCCATGACAGATATGAGCAACGCAGTTGAATTATTTGTGAATATTTTGCTCCTCAGAGAGACCGTCTTGGAAGAGACCATGAGTGCAAAATTAAAGCTGAATTTTACCATAAGTTAGAACCCATTAATCTAACATAATTCCTCTCCCCTCTATCCCACCCCTACTTTTACTTATTGATTAAATGGGGGTGGGGGGAGAATCTGTTGTACAAAAAAACAGAATCACGATAAATGCTGCTGAGTTAACAAGTTCCCAGGAGCATCACACCAAGCTGGGCATGAAAGATGAGAAATAAGAGAATGCTATCAGTTAAGGCCTTGAGATAACCTTCATTTGGGATACTTTATTATCTTTGGTCACCCTGCTGTGCTTTCTAGAGTGTCTGCAGCATGATAATAAATTTGGCAACACAACCACTAGCAAAAGTCTATAATGTAAAATCTACCTACCCTGGTAAGTGTCATAGTTTCCAAAGCCTGCTTTGAAAGACTATTTCAGTGAAATAGAATGTGTCTGAGCATTGAATCATGATTAAGATAAAAACATTCAACTTCTGTGGGATCTTCTTGTTTGATTAACTGTGTTTAAGATTTGAGGCATAAAAACTCTGACAATTAGATTTTGGTTTGGGAGCATGCAAGAGCTAAGAGATTGTCTTGATCTTTGTGAATTTGGCTCAGTGGACAGCACTGTCATTTCAGTTTCCTTTGAAATAAGTGTAACATTTGTTGTCGGCATCAACGACTCAAACATAAACCACTGTGACCCTTTTAAGAAGTGGGATTCAAAGTGGTCAAATTTCATTTTTTTTTTTTATCATATATATTTTTTCAAAGTTAATTATCCTATCTCTACAGGACCAGATGAATGAGAAGTCAGTATATCTCTCACCGACTTTCCTCCCTTCCCTGAACTTTCTTAGATTAAAAGTTGCTTAGGTTAAAAAGGCCTGCCCTCAAAAATGTCTTTACTGAGGGAAAACTGGGTAAGTTGCTGAGTCCACTATAAGGCTCCACGTTCTGTTGTCATCTCTTGTTTTGCTGTGATGAGGCTACTCAAAATCTGCACAGCCCAGTGCTGTCTGTCTCCACTCTTGTGATGGGGTGTGGGGTGATATCTCAAGGTTTAGTAGGGGAGAAAACAAAGCCTCTTGCACTCAGTGTTAAGCTCAGTCAGGGGCATTTCATGCCACCTTGAGCTAGAACACCTGATGCTGTATCTTTTTAACACCTGCTGCTACTGCAGATCACTGTGTGGGCTCCTCGGGTTTCTGAAAAGACAATCTCATTTCTTCAACACTCATATGCTCAGCCAGTGCTGTTCAAGGCTTGGGCTTCCCAAGGTCAAGGGTTTAAGATGCACTCATGCATTTAATTGTTTTTCATTGAGCATTGTCTTCATCAGTTCAAGCTGCTTTAATGAAATATCACAGACTTCGTGACTTATAAAGAACAGAAATTTATTCCTCAGTTCTAAAGGCTGAAGTTGGAGATCACCATGCTAGCTTGCTTGGGTTCTGGTGAAGATTCTCTCCTGGGCTGACAAAGGCCAACTTCTCATTGTGTGCTCACATGGTGAAAAGAGGGTGAGAGAGCTCTCTGGCATTCCTTATATAATGACACTAACCCCCTTCATGAAGGCTTTACTCTCCTGACCTAATTATTTGCCAAATGCCCCACCTCCTTAACTTTCCGGAAATATATACCATCATATTGGGAGTTAGGATTTCAACAGTGAATTTGGGGAAGACACAAATATTCAGTCCATTGCAAGCATCAACCATAAGCAAAATTCTGTTCCAGCTGTTGAGAATCATTTATGAACAAGATACAACCATTCTGCCCTCTTGGAGTTTACATTATTCCAAAGCATGCCAATTACCCCAGGATGACCGATTTCAACTACATGCTGAGCTAGGACCAGTGTTCCCACCCCCAACTCCGAACAATCTAAGCCAAGGCAATAACTTAAGGCAGCCAGTCTAGTTTTCTTTTCCTTCTTGTATGATGAGTTTTTCTCTAAAGACCTCTGGTGTCTTTTTCTGCTAGCAAAACTCCATTAGTGACCAGATTTCCTGGATTCAAATCCTAAATCCATGTCTACCAGCACTTTGGATTTAGACAAGTTACTTAAATTCTCTGTGCCTCAGTTTCCTCATTCTATAAAATGGAGATAATAATAGTGCTTACCTCATAGAGTTCTTATGACAGTGCTTGTTTCATAGAAAGTTTGAACATATAATTATTGATTAAACAAAATTAAAATGAAGCTTTATGTGTTAGTCCCTATGTACTTGTCATTACATGTATTAAATCATTTAATTTTCAAAACACCCAATGAGATAAATTCCCACATGAGAGATGAGGAAACAGGCCTGGAAACAGGCCTAGAAACTCTAAATAACTTGCAAAATTCACACAATTGTTAGGTTCTTGGTTGTTAGGTTGCAACCCCAGGATTCAAATGCAGGCATTCTAGATCCAGAACAAGAGTTTCTTGAAACATGAATATTTCTAGAGGAAAGGTTCAAGAACTTGACATATTTTTCCTAGAGTTAACTGGGCTCTTATGCAAATTTCCCAGACAGCCACGACACAAACACAAGGAAGATCTTTTCCAATGTTACCCACTGGTGATTTCTAATTGGCAGTTTCTCTTACTGAACAAGTTTGTAATTACCCCTTCCCCAGACAGTCACTGGTGAGCAGAATTCTGAGATGCCCCCCAAGATTGCCACACCCTTGCATTACCTGTGTAATCAATCCCTTCATGTTCCCTGATTGTAATCAGGACTGGTGAATATGATGGGATATCATTCCCGTGATGATGTTATGTCTTATGGCAGAAAGTACTTTGCAGATGCAATTAAAATCCCTAATCCATTGACTTTGAGCTAATCAAAAGTGAGATATCCTTAGTGGATTTGACTCAATCAGGTGAGGCCTCAAAAGAGGTCAGAATTATGCAAAGTGAGGGAAATTCTGCTGTCCTTAAAGGAACAAATTTCTCTGCTGTGAAGAGGGCAACATGGCTAGGAGCAGGCAGGCTCCAGGAGCTGAAAATAGCCCTGAGTTGATAGCAAAATAGTGGAAACTTCACTTCCACAACCACAAAGAACTAAGTTTTTCCAGGAACAAACGAACTTGGAAGGGGACCCTCAAGCCCAGATGCGAACATAGTCCTGGCTTTCTGAGTCACTGAGCAGAGAAACCGGTCCAGTCTGGCTCAGCCTTCTGACCTACAAAAACTGTGAGATAAGAAATGGGCATTCTTTCACGGTAATTTGTTATGGAGCGATGGAAAACAAATACACCCCTAATTGTGTTATATATTCACATAGATAAGAGAGATTCAGTGTGCTAATTCAGATATATCCAAGGATTTTCCAAGCTACATGATAACATAGATGTCACCTGTCTCAGTCTCTTTGTTAATCAATTGAAGAACCTAAACTAGATGGAAAAAGTGCTTTACAAAATCAATACTAGAATTTGGGTTACTCAAGTCCAATTTTATTCTATCTCATGTCTAATGTAGAACACACCAAATCGAGAGCTGCGATTTGGACCCAGGAACTTTCATTTCTTCATTCAATGTTCTCATCCATAGAACATGAAATCTTTTCCTGCTGAATTGCTTCCAGGGATTAAAAAATGTAAATTTGGATAAAGAAAGGTGTGGAAGAATCCGTATGGACAGGCTGGTGGAATGGCTCAGTGACTTCCTGTGTTCAAAGGTCCCACAAGTCCAAGCCACAGGACAGACAGGCGATTGTTAGTTTTTCTATGGGAGTTGGATTTAGATTATACCCTGGAACACCTGCAGCTAACATCCCAAGTCCATTCATACGTTCACTAGAGTGAGAGATGAAAAGTTAGGGCACATAAAGTATGCTTTCTAGTAACTTGGCTTTCAAATAAATAAGATTAGTATTCCCAGCCCCTATTTTATATTGAGGTTCATACTGTGGAGGTTACTGGCATGGGCTTTGGAGCTAGACTTGAGTTTGAATCTTGGGTCCACCACCTTGTATGTGTATAACCTTTACCCCACTTACCTATTTCAGTTTTCTCATCTGTAAAATTGAGATAACGATCGTAACTATCTCATTGGGTCTTGTGTGCATTAATTGAATTAATGTACATCCTTAGAACAATATCTGAAGCACAGTCTGCACTCACAAATGCTACCTAAGATTTCTGATGTTTCAGCCCCTAAATACCTGATTTGAAAACCAAATATTTAGGCATATCAATTTGCCAGGTGCTTCTGTTGTGATGTTGGCTTATAAACTCAATCATGGTATGCATGTCTTTCAGTTACACTCCACTTTCAATTTAAAAAGAAGCATGATGCTCCACAAGTGCCAGCGTTGCTTAATTAAGACAAAAAAATAAATAAAAGAATAAATTGTGCTTGAGCAAAACAAGTCAGTGATTTCAGATGGCACTCAAAGAATATTAATACACAATCTTATGCCAACAGTTTTAGCATCTTATTTTCCTTGTGAAAGAGCATTAGTGCATTGCCCTATGTTTTATAAAGTGTTGGGGGAAGATGATGCTAAGATAATCAACACAAGAATCACTCATCCTTTTCCCCCAAACTGTGTGTTCTACAAGTTCTCTAAAATTAGACTGATAAGACGCTTGACTTTCTGGAAACACAAAAATCTACCTATATGAACTAAATGAATATGTGATGGTTTGTTCATGGAACCACAAGACTACCTGGGGAGATATTCAAAATATTTAACTTCCAAGATAGTACAAGCTCTTCTTGTAAAGACTTACCAGTGCCTACTGGTAAAATACCAACCCCATCTGTCAGCAGAGCAAAGCCCTCTACTCAAATCTGAGCTCAACTATAGTGGCTAGGGTTTGATGGGGAATCGGGGTTAGATTTATGCTAAAGTATGGAAGACCTACCTGTAAACACATGGACTGGGATGCAGAATGAGGAATGCAGATGCAATTCCCAGGAAAAGGGATTTTAACAAGAAATACTATAAATAGCTATTATGAGGTAGTTTGTTAAATTCCAAATTTGAAGTCTGAATGATGGTTTTAAATGGCCCTAAATCCTTTTGCATATTTAGGCTGGGCCTATGAGCCCATTTCCATATAGACATGTCCATTCTGCACCTGAGCCACTATAAAACACGAATGTCAGATGGGCTTAAGTCATCAGAATATATTACCCACAGAGAACCACTGGCTCCCTACTATCACAGTTTGTGATTTCCTGCTCTGTGGGTAGCAAGTTATACAGAGGAAGTGGCACTGTGCTATTTGTCAAAGGAAACAATGCCTGCTTAGAACCAGCAATTATCCAACGATGTCCTACCTATCCTGAAATCGACATGTGTACTGTCTACACAGAATGAGCTCATCGGTGACTTAGGTTTAGGACGAGCTCAAGTTATTTGTGAGTTATAAAGTCTGATGTGTATGCTAATAGGCAGAACATAAGGCAATGTTTCAATTCCACTGTTGCCAAATTCCTGGCTATGACTCAGAGGGACCTCATTGGGTTAGGAAAGTACACTAGTTAGAAGTAGACTGTAGTTATAGAATTATTACAGGAGAAACAAGGAAGACATTTCGATCTGTATTATCAAAATATTAGATGCCATCTCAACATTCTTTTGTCAAGAATGATTGGCTTTGCCAATAATGGCACCTTGGTTTTAGTTAGTTTGATACAAATTTTATGTTACAAAGATTATGTGCTCCTAATTTAGGCATGTAGCTCATACCCATATATTAGAGCTAAACTGAAAACTAGACATTTCTAATCTTTGGCCTTGTAGCATACATTTTTTAAAAAGCTGGCCTCCGTATAATGGTTCTTATAAAGAAGCTGCTTGTTATGAAGGTGTAAGTATCAGTTTGTGGGAAGTCATTCCTGAGGGAAAAAATTAAAGCCTTGCCCACAGGCTGCAGGAAATAGCATCAGGGTTTTGAATGATCTGGCAAAACCCAGAGGAACACTGGAAACATTTGCTGTTCCATTCTGATCAAGCAGCAGCAAAATGAGTCTTCACCTCACACCTCGGAGTTTCAGAATTCTTATTTGCTCATATTAGAATTTAAGATCCATGGAGATAAAGACTTTAACTTGTTCATTGATAATATTCCCGTTGCTTAAAATAGGGGCTGGCATATAGGAAACAATCGATAACACTGAACTTTGCTTTGTGCTAGACACTTTTAAAGGCAAGTTACAAGTATTAACTCTTTTAATTCTTTCAACCACCCCATAAGTAGATCCTAGTATTATTCTCATTTTACAGACACGGAAGCTGAAACACAGACCATTTTAATACATGTCCAACATAAGGCAGCTGGAAAGTAATGAAAGCCAGGACTTCTATCCAACCATGCTGGCCCCAGACCTTTTCCTCTAACCACTGCATTCTGATTGAATAAATCAGAGAAAAAGGATTCATTGAAAAACATCGGCATTTAAAATAATTCTATGTAGAATCTGAGCAGAATTAACAACAAAGTTGCTTCAACCTTGTCTTTAAAATGGAAGAAGCTAGGCAGAGAGCATCAAGGTTTACCAACAGTATCATCAAAATCACCCCAGTGCTCTAATAGCACTTCCAGTCCTGACAGCAAGCTAGCTACTTAACTCCCCACTACCTCACATTGCTTCAAATGGATTGTTATTCACGTGCTGCAAGACAGAAACGGTACTGGACTCAGGTCCCAGGAGATAACAATAACTACCTTTTATTAAACATGTCCTTTATGCTAACCCTGAGTGAAACACTGTTTGGTCACCTATTAACACTGTAATAATAATTATATAATTATATAATTAATAGTTATTATAATATTTTGTTATCCAGTCTATCCAGGCTTTCTCAAGGTGGCTGTAAGTAAAATGTATATAAAGCGACCAGATTAGTCACTTTAAACATTTATGGTTTCTCTCCCACGCCACTATCCCACATATTCTACAAAATAAAACCAATATGAATTACAAAGCCCAAAATTTAAATAAAATCTTCAATTAAAATGGACTTTTTGTTGACTTCCTTATTGCAAAACTGTGATTAAATTTACTAATATAGGGCTTTGCCCATTTTCTTTGCCCATTTTTTTCTAAGACAGGCCCCACCTTCCTTAGTCAGCTCAGGCTACTGTAACAAAAATACCATAAACTGAGTAGCTTAAACAACAGACATTTATTTCTCACAGTTCCGAAGACTGGAAAGTCCAAGATCAAGGAACCAGCAGATCCGATTCTTGCTGAGGGCTCTCTTCCTGGCTGGCAGACACTGCCTACTCCCTGTGCTCTCTCACAAGGTTGTGCCAGAAAAAGGAAGCTCTGATGTCTCTTCCTCTTTTTATAAGGACACTAGTCCCATCATGGGGCCCCTACTCTCATCTCATCTAAACTAATTACCTCCCAAAGGCCCCACCTCCTAATAGCATCACATTGGGGGGGTTAGGGCTTCAACCTGTGTATTTAGGGTAGAGACCGTTCAAACATTTAGTTCATAACACCACCTTTGCTGATGCTCTGAGCACAAGCCTAATTTGACTATTTGATGATCCCACTTGGAGACGGTGTTATAAACTGTGAAAATCACTCTTCCCAGCTAGCTCATAACTGCTCAAAAGATCCCCACTATCGCATCCTCCTACCTCTGTGCAAAGTTGACGCTTAGACATCTCCTGTCCAAGGAAGCTTTCCCTGATTCACTAAGACTGGATTAGGTACCTCTCCTGTGTGCTCCCATAGCTGTCTGTCCTTATTCCTGCCATAGCCCATTCCAGATTTTGGACATATGAAATACAGAGCAATAAAAGGGGAGAATGTTTCCTACTAATTCACTCTCTGAGTTTGACTGAAGAATTGGATCAGATTCAGTCTTCTGAAATCCAGAAAAAGAAAAAAAAAAAAAAAAGAGTCCAAAAGCCTCTGCCTACATTCCCTCTGTCTCCACCTGGGTGGCCAGCCAGCACTGCTGTTATAACGACCTTCACAGGAGTTTGTGGACTTCCCCTCCAGGGAATGTACTCAAAAAAGGAACTCAGCGGGCAATGTTTGTTTAACAGCCTGGCTATCCGGAATTCATGTAGAAATCAATGACAAGCAAGCGAGCTTTAGGGATGAAATCTCACTAAAAAGACTACATGCGCCAAGAGACAATTTAATTTCCAGGGTAGAAGTGTAGGCTGAGAAGGTACATAGGCAGGAAAAACTCCCAAGGTGCTCTAAAACTGATGCTGACTAAATGGGAGATCTATTGTTTTTAAACCACTACAAAAATGGAGAAGAGGAAAAATCATTACCAGGACCTGCCGATGACCACATCTGATGCTGAGTCCCTGACCCAGGCTGAAAGTGAAATTCTAGAGAGTGAAGGGGAAAAGATAGATGGTCATGTTTATGTAAACCTTTTCCCTAAGAGCTTTACTGGTACACAGTGGGAAGGCGGAAAACAGACACAGGAAGGAAAAAGGAGCAATACACAGGAATTGGATAATGAGGACTTCTGGGGTCTCTATCTATTGATATGACCCATCATATCTATTGATGTGACCCAGTGAGCATACAAAAGCCTGCGATCTCCAGGATGTGCGGGGCAGAGGAGCACAGGAAGCAGAAAAAATAAGACGAGGCATTTTAGGATTTATAAAATATAAGTCCTGGCAATTTACTGTTATTGTTTATCAATGCATAATTCTAAGAGTTAAAGAATACAACTAGGTTTAAAAGGGAAAAAAAGTCGTCCCCTTTTCTGTCTCTTTTTACTCTCATTTCCTAATCTCCAGAGTCATCACTTTCAACTCTTTAGTTGTTTCTTACAGTATTTGCCACCTGTATTAGTCAGGGTCCTCCAGAGAAACAGAACCAATAGAGATTTATTATGGGAATTGTCTCACACAACTATGAGGCCAAGAATCCCACAATACGCCATGTGGAGGTTGGGGGTAGAGAGAGGTGGGGGGTAGAGAGAGGTGGGGGGTAGAGAGAGGTGGGGGGTGGAGAAAGGTGGGGGTAGAGAGAGGTGGGTGGTGGAGAAAGGTGGGGGTAGAGAGAGATGGGGGGTAGAGAGAGGTGGGGGTAGAGAGAGGTGGGGGGGTAGAGAGAGGTGGGGGGTAGAGAGAGGTGGGGGGGTAGAGAGAGGTGGGGGTAGAGAGAGGTGGGGGTAGAGAGAGGTGTGGGGGTAGAGAGAGGTGGGGGGTAGAGAGAGGTGGGGGAGGTAGAGAGAGGTGGGGAGTAGAGAGAGGTGGGGGTAGAGAGAGGTGGGGGGGTAGAGAGAGGTGGGGGGGTAGAGAGAGGTGGGGGGTAGAGAGAGGTGGGGGGTAGAGAGAGGTGGGGGGTAGAGAGAGGTGGGGGAGGTAGAGAGAGGTGGGGAGTAGAGAGAGGTGGGGGTAGAGAGAGGTGGGGGGGTAGAGAGAGGTGGGGGGGTAGAGAGAGGTGGGGGGTAGAGAGAGGTGGGGGGTAGAGAGAGGTGGGGGTAGAGAGAGGTGGGGGGGAGAGAGAGGTGGGGGGGAGAGAGAGGTGGGGGGGAGAGAGAGGTGGGGGGGAGAGAGAGGTGGGCTACCACTGCTACAAATCCTGGATTCTGAAGACTGGAGTTCCAGGAGCTTCAACGTCCAGGGGCTGGAGAAGACAAATATCCCACCTCAAGGTGGAATTCCTTCCTTCACCTTTTTGTTCTATTTAGGCCCTGAACTGACTGGATGATGGTTACGCACGTAGATGAGGGCAGATCTTCTGTACTAAGTCTACTAATTCAAATGATAATCTCTTCTGGAAAGATCCTCATATATACAGCCAGAAATAATGTTTTACCAGCTATCTGGGCATCCCTTAGCCCAGTCAAGTTGGCATATAAAATAAATGAAAACAACTTTATTTCAAAATAATGTATCTATTTTGCTCTTTCTTGATTTAGCAGTTATGGACTTTATCTAATTGTCACCTACTGAGGAAGTCAAGGGTTTTGTTTGCTCAGTGTTCTCTGTGCTAATCATTGCTGCATCCTCAAACTCATCAGCACAGTGCACAACACATTCCAATAAGGTCAAACACATCCAGTAGTTTATTTACTTTTTCCTTGGAGACCTCGCTCAGGGAGCCCTCTTCACCTGTACCAGTGTGGACTGGGTTCCCCTTGGCTGGCTAAAGACAGGCACAATGGGACTTCTCCCCTTTTTAACATCTTTCCACTCTAGGGGACCCTCTGTGTGCTGGACTTCCTGCTTTACTGTTTATTCTCTTCTCTGCCCATCTGTCCAAGGGAGAGACCATGGACAATGAATCCGTTCACATCCTTCATGTCTGAAAATATTGTTATTTCTCCCACAGACTTGATTTAGAATTTGGTTGAGAATGTAATTCCAGTTAGAATTCATTTTCCTCAGGACTGTGGAGCATTTCTCGATTGTCTCCTAACTGCCAGGGTTGCTACTGAGAAGCTTGGAGCTATTATATTCCCCACTCATATGTCACCTGCTAGTTTTTTTTTTTTTTTTCTTCTTACCTGGAAGCTTTAGAATTCTCTCTTTAGTGCTAACATTCTGCATTTTCTTGATGATAGGCCTTGAAGTGGGTCTTTTTTCTTCATTCTGCTAGGCAAGAAGCAGGCCCTTTTAATCTGGAAATTTATAGTCTTCAATTAAGGGAATTATTTGTTCTCCAGGGTAATGATTGGAAAATATTTTAAAAATCTATATCCCACTTGCAATCTTTTCATAACCTCATCTCAGAGGTGGCATCTCATCTATTGGCCTTATTTTATTAGTTAGAGGCCAGTCAGTATAATCCAAACCACTCTGGAGGGGAGGGGACTACACAGCATGTAGGTTTGAGAAGGGGGTCAGTGAGACTATCTTAGAGGCTGCTGAGCACACCTTGCTTAAAAACAGATGAAAGTCAGAAGCTCTTAACTTCATCCGTTTCTCATAAAAGTGAACTGCGTTCCCTGGGGCAATGCCAAGCCTCGGATCCAATGTAAACAATTTTCCTGAGGGTCTCCTATATGAAGGAGGAATTTCGGTGGGGGGGGGGAATATTTGGCTTTGTTTTCTATTTAGAAAATTCTATATTAGTTTTTTGGCAGAGAATAGTTAAAAGAATGCATGCATAAATATGGTGAAAATTTATACAGTTTACTGTAAAAGAGACTTCTTTTCCCAGAATAACTACAGTAATTCTATGAGATAACCTTAGACTACTTAGGGTATTAATAAGAAAAACCACTAATAGGAAATTAAGGTAAAAATTAGGGTAATTAATCATTCAATTAATTTGAACAAAATATTCATTTGTCTTCCCAATTAAGCTATGTAAGGACAAAAGATTACTTTCTCAAATTATACAAATCAATGTATTAAAATTTCCCTTCACTTTACCAACAGACATTCATTTTAATAAAAGTGATTACTCGAACTCAAACTCCCTTCTCAAAGAAAAGCCCTAAAATCCAGATAATTAAAACTGGGGTTTTTAAAGCTGTTTTCATAACTCCATCACTTCCAGTGGGAAGAAAAAAAATCAGATACATTTATTATGTATTTAACACAATCTAGCTGGTTAATTGAGTTTTTCTCACTTTTTGAATTAATTGTTGCAACTACAGCACAACCAGCTTTTTTCTCCACATTTCCTATATGACAGACTAATTATTAAAAGTTCCCAAACTCTGGGCATGATGTATTTTGAAGCTTGGATTCGAATGGATAATTGAACAGCTGTTCTCATCACCAGCTGTGTGAGTGTGTGTGTGTGTTTTATAAATGTGCTGCACTTTAGTAGTCTTATAAAAGATATTGTAAGTTGGCATTGATTGTTACATGTGATATGTGAGCTATTTTGAACTCAGTCAAAGGTAAGCAAATGTGACATTTATTTAAGTGAGTTACAAATTGGTTGGGCATTGTATGACACTTTCTCCCTTAGTGCCAATAGACCTGTTCCCATTATCAAATTCCACTTAAACTCAAATCTGAAAAAAATTGACCAGTCCTGGAAGCAGTTCCATGGTACAAAGTTTGTTGACCATGCTATTAAATCCAACTTTTCTTATGTTCTGATGGAGTACCTCATTATTTATTGGAGCATTTTCAAACCAATGCTAAAATATTATTCCAAAATATATATTAGTTAGATATATATGGAATTACTTAAAAGAATAAAATTTGTATGTTTAAAAGGACAGGCATTTTTTCAATATCCTACTGTGTGTCTACCACTGTACTAGGCACAATGGGAGAGAGAGGCATGGTGGAAGTTATAATCCAAAAATTCACTATTGAAGCAAAACACATACAAGAGAATTTCACAATAATATAAGCTATTCAATGTCTATTCACCCCACACATATTCCTGTAGACTATGAAACCTTGGAAATATAATTCATGTCCTGTTCAGTATATCACCAGTGCCTAACACAGTACCTGGAACTTAATAGGTGTTTAGGGACTGACAAATGACTTAATAAGGAATTAACAAATAAACCAGATAAATAGTATGGAATGCTGTACAGGTTAAGTGGAGGAATATAGTTCTATGGCCTAGTGAGATAAAGCAACTATTTATGTAAGAGAGGAGGTTTACTCAAGTCTAGGAGAATTAGGAAAATTTTGGTTGGATAAAAAGAAGACAGGAATACCATTAGCTGAGATTACTGCTTGAGAAAATATTCATTACTGACTTGGTCAAAGAGACATGAAGTTCTCGTCTTTCACTGTTCTGTGATCTTACCGCTTCTCTTATAACAGACACAAAGAGGTGGTGTAGTACAATGGTTAAGGGCATGGAATCTGAAGCCAAATTGCTTGGGCTGGGTTGAAATCCTGCTTTTCTGTCCCCTAGCTGTGTGAGTGTAACCAACTTATTTAATTTCTCTATCTCAATTTTGTCATCTGTGTACTGGGAATACTAATGGAACTTACCTAGCAGGTTGCTGTTAGGACTGAACGGCATAGCACATGAAAGGGTTTGCAGCAGTGCTTGGCACACAGTAGTAGTGAATAGATGGTGGCTATTTTTGGCAGAAGCATCCAACTCCCCACCAACATCTGTGCACTTCCTTCCAACATTTCCATAAGTGTTGTGACTTAAAGGGGCTGCATAGTCAAAAACATTTTCTAGCCTTCCTGCATCTAGATGTAGCCAAGGGACTAGTTCTCACTCACGGCACGTGAGCAGAAGTGATGCTGTCCCTTCCAAGACAGGGCATAAAAAAAGCCCACGTATCTTCTCCAGGCCCTCTTTTGTTTCTTCTTCTCCCAGCTGATTGGACCCAGCCATACAAGTAATTAAACTATGTAATTCATTAAGCAATTAAAATGTGCATTATGCAATGAGACCAAGAATAATTTACCACTGATAAGGATTAGTGAAAACCCATCTTATCATTATAATTAGAAAAACTAAACCTATACTTTCAAGGAATAATTTCTATAGTTCATTAACATAATTAGGGAAACTTTGCTGAGTTTCCATCAGGATTTCCTTCAGCTGGAAACAGCCAATGGAATAAAGCTTAGGTATCTTTTGGCTTTGCTTTCTTCCTGAGCAAGATGGGACACCAAAGCCACAGTGTTTATTTGTGTGCCAGGGGAAGTCTTGAAGTCCACACAACTAGAGAAATACATTTGGGGATCATAACGTCAAGGCAGCAAGAATCACAAATATTTTTCATTAAAAGGGAAATTGTTTTGAAAAGATTGTAACTTTACCAAAACAAGATTGCATTTTTCCTGACCAAAACACCAAATTCTGAAGCATCCTCAAAGAAATCGTATCACTTTGCCAAGTAAAAAACATCTCTCATGACTGGAAATATATTAGAGAATCCATGTGTGTTAGTTTGCTAAGGCTGCCATAATAAAGTACCATAGTCTGGACGGCTTAAGCCACAGAAATTAATTTTCTCTCAATTTTGGAGGGCTGGGAGTACAAGATTAAGGTGTTGGTTGGATTGGTTTCCTCTAAGGCCTCTCTCCTTGGTTTATAGATGGCTGTCTTCTCCCTGTATCCTGACATGGTCTTTCTTTTACATATATCTGTGTCTTAATCTCCTTTTCTTATAAGATCATCGGTTGTATTGGATTAGGACTCACCCTAATGACGTCATTTTAATTTAATTGCCTCATTAAAGACCCTATCTCCAACTACACTCACATTCTGATGTACTAGAGATTAGGAATTCAACAGGTGAATTCTGAAGGGACACCATTCAGCCCATAATACTAGGTGACCTAGAAATGGCCAAATTCAAAAAATTGATGTACTGACTGTATTAATAATAGTATCTTTTCCAAAACTGCTGGAATCCTTCCTTATATGTTTCAGATAGTGGTGCACCTTATCGTTCTTTTTCAACATTTACTCCATGGAACTATCTCTCAGTGGTGCCAATATCTAAATTTATTTTCCAGCTAACATATCGATTTTTTTTAAGTCTTTTTAAGCCCCTTTTGAAAACTATGGGTTCAATTGACAACCTCAAAAGAGTGAAATTTATTTTCCAGGCAAACCTTTGCACAAAAATTCATGGTACGCTCTACAGATGTTGTACCTGTCATACTTGACAATACTAATATTTTTCTGCTTGAGTACGGGAAGTTCTACATGTCATGAGGTTTTCTTGCTTTGTCCTGAATTCACAGACAGCCAGTAGTTCTAGAAATGTTGTCTTGTCTACTGCCTTGAATGTGGGCTCTTTCATCTGAGCAATCTTTTGAATCACAGCCTCTTCAAATGGTTTTGGGTAGAAGTTGAGGCAAAATACAAAGATGTCTTCTGCATAGATGTTCCCTGGCTTACAAGAAGATTAGTCTTGAAGGGATGATTGAAATTCAGGCAGGAGTTGCATGTTTTTGTAAGAAAAGTAAATCAAATTCTCGGAACAGTATGAAAGAGTGGAGTCCATTTATTTCTTGGCTCAGTTAGAAGCTATTTGGGCACTTAAGAATGAGATAAATCATTTAATTGGAAGTTCTGCAATCACCTTTATGGATGCTGCTCCTGGACAAGTGTGTATACCATTGGCCAACTTGCCACATTGAAAGAGATTAGAGTCAGAAATGTGTGAAAAACTTCCAGTGCTAAAGAAAGTATTTCAGCAGGCTGCAGTTGAAAGTAATAAAATCGAGTCAGCCTGTCAGAAGTTTGCAGGAACCCAGAAATACTACAAAAGTCTGCTGAAAATTACTTCTGCTGAAATGGAAAAGATTCGTAACTCTTTTCTTACAAACATAGGTAGGATCAATGAGGAAACTTCCAAAAAGATACCTTCATTGATTTGAAGACAAGGGAAAAGAAATCATGAGTTCAACCTCAAAAGAAAGAATCTTAGAAATACTTGGCATTTTATGAAACAAAATAGCCTATAACAAAGATTATAATGAGAATGAATACTCAGTTTACCTTTTAGAGCTTTGTAAGCCTGGGGATTCAGCACTTATTCTAATGAAAATAAGAGTGAAAAGCAAATAGATATCAAAAATGACATACTGCCACTTCAACAAGCCCTCTGCAATCTTACCGCCTCATTAAAAACAAGCTAAATGAAACTGATATTAGCACAATTTAGATCTCTTTTAATTTTTTCCCAGAAAGTTGTCATAACTACTGTAAGAAAAAAATGAGAGTGAAAGAATTATAATTCTTAAAAAAAAAAATTATTTCTATTCTTCATTAGGAAATAATATCCCAATCAATTACTTTCATTGTACTACAAGTTTTGTTTTACGGAGCAGAAGAACTATGTCCTAATCAAACTGGCAAATATACCTATCTGGACTTCAGAGTAGTATGGGCCAGTGGCTGCTATGTGTCTTCCATTTTCTCCTTTTGGAATTAGAGTATTTATTATAATTATTCTATCATCATTGTATATTAGATGTATCAGAGACAGATAACTTGCTTATTTAGTTCACTAGGTTTTTCCACTCAAGAGGATTTATGGCCAAAGAACCAAATCCAAGAAGCCTCATTCATTCTTAGACCTGATTTAGATGATGACCTGGAAACTTAGATGCATGCCCTAGTGGACAAGACTTCAAGAGGGTTTGGAGAGGGCAAGAGCATATTTTGTAAGTGGAGGGATAAAAAATAATTTATGCCCTGAGGGGAAAATAGGGTGATTTTTAAAACACAGCAAAATTTGTTGACCTTCCTTGCCACAGAGAGAAACCATGCCTGGTTCTCTTGGGACATTCACTCTGGGTAAAGCCACCTATGGTGTCAGATGCCAATTACTCTGACTGCCTGTAGAGGCCAAAAGTAGGCATTCAGCAGCACAGCCCTCCTGAGTTCCCAGCCAACAGCCAGGAAAAATGACCGCTTATACAAGCCATCTTGAAAGTCCAGACCTGCCGAGCATTCCTATGTCTGACATCTGACTCCAACTGCATGCAAAACTCCAAGTAAAAATGGACCGGCTGAGCCCTTCTCAAATTCCTGACTCACAAAATCACGGACAAAATAAAATGACTATTTCAAGTCACTTAGCTTTGGGGTAATTTAAACAAAGTTTTAGTAACTGGAACAGCAAATAACAGAAACTGACTCTGGCTAATCTGTTGGAGTGAGCAGGACTGAAGCCATGTTGGGACATAAAACTGCATTGGCTGTAGGCAAATTCTAAAAAGACAGTTTTTTTCTTGGCGTGCATTTCTCTGAATTCCCTCTTTTCCCAAGGTAATTTGATATTTTGAACCTTGGTTATGGGGCATGATGACATTATTTCCATGAATGTAAAGTTGCCTTCCAGCCAGCTTGAAGCTGTAGACTTGCATGTACTACCCAGACCCTGAGATAGCAGCAAAGATGGGAACAGAAACCAGATGGAGTCTTGGTGAAACTCTGCACCTGAGACCTTGCATGAAGCCCTTGCTGCTCACGTGCCCCTCCCTCCTGCTTTTGATTCCCCGTGTTCCATTCCCTCATCCCCTTTCTTTAAAAACCCCTCAGTAAATCTGAGTCTTTGCCATGGCTTTAGTCTGGCCATCCTCATTCAGGTTTACTGGAGAGATGGGTTAGCCTAACATCTCTCCTCAGGTCACTGGTATTCTTGAATAAAAGCTGACTTCCATTTTCTCCAACATTTGACTTTTGAGTGGTTTTCTTTTGTCTGGGGGCAGGTAGCCTGATCTATGAGTTGGGTAACAATTTGGGGGAGCCTCAGCCAGGAGCTGAGTGGCCCCTGTCACAATTTAAAAAGAAAGATAAATTTACTGGGGAAATAAATGTGGCTTACGGTGCCAAATGGGCAGAAACTATCCATATCCATGGATGCAGATGCCAGAAACTACTCAACAATCTCATCTGAGTTCTTCGACTGGAATAAATAATGACAAAAAAAAAAAATGTTTTCCTCATTTTTGCCTCACTCAACTCAAGGCTCAAAGCTTGCAATTGGCCTAGTGTTTGGACACTGCCAGCAATTTGGACAAGGAAAAGCACAGCATTTTGATTTGTAATCCCAATGTCTGTTACTTGTTGCCATTATAATGCCATGTAATCAACGACAATGGTGTACAGCTATAAGCATTTGTTATACATGCATCTAGGTTTGCTCGGGGTCATCTGCTCACCTTAGCTGAGATTGTTCACATATCTAGGCATCAGCTTGTGGTCACACGACCTACCATGACCTCAACTTTACGTGGCACCACTTGACGTGTTTCTCATCATCCATCAAGTTAGCCTGACCACATTCTCCTGGTGAAAACAGAGACACAAGAGAAAGGGGGGAATTCCCAAGGTCTCTTGAGGCTGAGGCCGGGAACTGGCACACTTCACCCCTACCTCATTCCCAGAGGCAAACTCAGACTGAAAGGGTGAAGAATATACACTCAGTTGCTTCTGTGAGAGCAACTGTCAAGTCACATGGCAAAAGGCATGGATACATGGAGGGGGAAAATGCCAAAACCATCAACACAACGTCCCCACTCACCAAGGCTGCACACAGTGTGGGAAAGGAATTTACCAATAGGACTCCAAAATGCCAAAAAAGGTACAAAAAATATTGTGCCTATGTGTGAGTGTTTTTAGGCATAGTTTTTAGTAGAGGGTCTAAAGTTTACAGCTCTGCATTTAGAAAATTGTCTTTCATCATCCCTCCAATCCTGGTGGTGCCATTGCTGAACTCTGCCGTGTGATGACCAGTAGCATGGCCATGCTTGCTGACAGAAAATAGCAGCCATGGAAAGATGGCCTCTGCCTCACTCCCACCTTCCAAATCTGAAGTGAGTGCATCATACTGGTGAACCCTGATTGCAAAGGAGCCTACGGTTCTTCTTTTACCTTTCCAACCTCTGCTGTAGACCAAGGTACACAACCCACCACGGTCACCATGCTCATTATATCAGGTTTTCCCAAGAGAAGGGGAGCAAGGTGGAGCCTTATATTCCTTGAGGTGAAGATTGCGGAAGCTGTGCAGACAAGGGCAGGGTGACATTTCCTAAGACAAGAGGATGGCTTTCTATAGGTCCAACATAGCAACACCACCACCACCTTGGAAAAAAGTCAGAACACACATTGAGGACTCACTCCATCTCTGAGTGATGTTAAGCATATTTAACCTCACAAAAATACTAGTACTAACCTAAAAGACATTGGTGAGAAATTAATGAGGTGATGGATAGAAAAGCAATTATTGAAATAATGACAAAGTTATTGAATTCCATTCAGGACTGATCTGAATTTCCAAGGACAGGGAATGTGCCCTGTTCTTTATCATTCCTATCTGTGGTGGGTGGTCCAGAAACCATGTCAAAACATGTTTATAAGTTGTACCAACCAAAAGGTACAATTCTAATGTGAATGACAATGTATGGAAATCTGGGGATTGAGCAAGGGGAAGAAAGGAAAGGAAAATAAATTCTTTTATGAAAATCATAACATAGGAGATATCTATTTTGCCTCTGTGGAGATCTAAACTTCATCTTAGCTAGAGAAACATTTATAGGTATTCAGTAGTCCTTCCAGCGAAGAATTCTAAAGAAACAGATTTCTGGCTTCTAAAATTAAATCACTATTCAAAACACTTAGGCTTCTTACTCTACATCTATGCATTCACTTATTTCATAAATTTCTGAACCTCATCTTCATAAATGACAACCATAGTGCCCTTAGAATTAACAGGATAAGCATCTTGTCAGTGGGTTCGTTTGCTGCTTTAAATGCTGTTGTTTTATTGAAATATGTAAGTTATCAAAGAAACTTACAACAGTCAAGGCCATTTCCCCATTGTTATTATTATTTTTTTTTCCTAGAATTAGACAATGTGCCAAATACAGGACAGTAAGTGGAATGAAGCAAACATTTCCTGAACCTCTACTATATCAGACACTCTGTTAAGTACTAAGCATAAGTTATCCTCTCAACAGACCCGGGCCAGAGCCGAGCTATCACAGTTAACAATTGTCATGCATCCCTTTGGAACTGCACTGTTCTCCTTTCTAAAAAATTAAAGCTCCTGAACAATTCCATGGGGCTATTGAGATAATATGTACAGAAGTAAAATATGAAAAGCGTAAAGCACTCAGTAAATTGAGAGATTATTATTACTGAGCAATCTGTAGATTTTTAATTATTGAAATAATCAGTATATTAAAACTATAAGACAAAAATATTTTTAATACAAATTTAAATATCCAAAAATGACCTTCAGTTTGATGAATTTTCCAAAATTTAGCATGGGAAATATCAATCTGTCAGAATATTACAAAAGCAAAGCGAATTAGTATGACAAAGAGTAAAATCAAGAATTAGAAACATTTCTAGAATTTATACTGAAGTCCAATACTCATTCTACAAATGTCTTTTAAAATTAGCAACAGTTTCAAAGAGTATCTTTAAAAGTAAAGGATTCTTCATAATAACTTTCTTGGAAATTTTTATTTTTCATAAGCTGATAAAGACTCATATCAGACACACAAAATATCTCTAGGAAAAGAAAATCAAATTACATGCATTATAAACTTCCAACTTGCAGAAGGCAAAATCAAACCTGACTTTTCTACAAAAACTACAAATCATAGAGTTGAATTTGGAATTACCAAAGTTTTGACTGTAGTGTCTCCTTAAAGAAAAAAAAAATCCAGCACTCACTCACAACAAATGATTTTACAAAAATATGACTTGTCAAGCTCTGAAAAACAGACTCCAATTAATTATATACAACAAATCTTCCTAGGTTAGTATGCTTACATAGAAAATAATATTACTTACATTGTCTGAGGTAGGTGCTATTTTAGATGCAAAAGCAATTACTTTAAGTTGGAAGAGAAACAGATGAAGAAGCTTGTTTATAGCTCTAATAACCAACTGTGGTGGGAAAACAAATGACTATTTTGTTCGGAACTTCCAACCATGGTCTAGACTATCAGAAAGAAAAACTAAACTTCAGAATAAGTGTTATTAAAGAGTTAACTTCATTCTGTTTTATTTTTATTTTGTAATAAATTATAATTCCATATAATTTGCCTATCCTCATCCTCTTAAAATCTTCCATTACTGATTCAATCATTCGGGATTTTTCTCCCCCTAGAATGTTTGTGAAGTAGAATGTATTCTTCATAGGTCTCCCCTTTCTTTCTGTCACTGTGTTTAGAGACTCTTTCACCACAATAAAAATAAAAATAAACACAGAGATACCACAAAACTTCAAAATTGACCAAAGTTCTCAGTAAAAATAGTCTCTGTTCTTCAAGACCTGACTCCATGCTAATACTACTTTAAACACCACCTAATTCTTTCCTTTCCTTTGATTTCTCAGGCAGAAATTCACCAACTTCATTCTTCTTTCAACTCAATAACTCTATGAGAAGGTTTACTATCATCTGCCCATTTGTCCCCAGATCCATCCCTCACCCTTTCCCTCTTCTCTGAATCACACGGGTGGCGATCCCTGGGAACCACGTTTTGAGGCTTCCTTGACACCAGCCTTCAGTTGGGAAGCACAGAAGACTGAAGGACAGGAAGATGAGAAAGCTAGTGTATCTCTTCCCTCTCCCTTTGCTGTAGCATTGTCTCTGCAGAGGTTGAATCTGCTCTCTGGCCCCAGTTCCATGGGCCCAGTTTCCACTGAAAAGGTCTTTGTGGTTCCTGCTTCCACTGGTGGCTTCTCTCTTCATCCCTCCAACTTGAAGTTTCCCACAGTTTCAAGTCCTGAGGTTCCTTCATCTTTTGGTTGTTCTTCACGATACTTTTATAACTACCTGCAATAGATTCCTTTTATTAAACTACCTAGCATGGGTTCTTCTGGCAGACAGAATTCTCCCTGATAAAAAAGGATATGCTGATTATTCTTTCTTCAGACTCGAACAGGGCTACTAAACTACATGATATCAATGTTTTTCATATCTCGGCTTCTGTTCTAGAACTATTGCAATTATTGGCAAAATCCTAAGAAATACAAGTCAATGAAAGTGTTAGTTCCAGGAAGATTAGAAGACCCCCTAATGCAGCTTTGAATTTCCCTCTGGGCAATGCTGGTATCAAAGAATGGCTTGGTTAACCACGTTCTCCGCAAGCATCTCGCTCTGCAATATGTACAATTTGATTCTCTTAATTTTATGTAAATGATATGAAAAAGAAGTTCCAAGATTTACCTTCATGCCTAGAATGGAAGAGGGCTGTCCTTGTATTATTTCTATGTATCAACCCTGGAGAAACCACCACATGCAAACAATGAGCAAGGTGAGCATGTCATTACTTAAGGAACTTTTGATTTATCCTTTCCCCCAAATCTGGTTCTTCTGGAGCCTCCCAATCAAAGTCAACAGCAATGTGATTCTATTATTTCCTCAGCTCCAAATTCCTAGAGGCATCCTTACCACTCTCCTTCTATCACACCTTACATCTAATCTATCAGCAAATCCTATCAATAAGACCTCTCAACACCCCAGTTTAGTCCAAGCCACCATCATCTCCTGGCTGAACTATTGCAATAGACCCCAAACTGATCTCTCTGCTTCTGTTCTTACACTCCTATGATCTCTTCTCAACATAGCAGCTAGAGAGACCCATTAAAAATATCAACTTTATTGTTTTATTCTTCTGCCTGACACCACCAAATAGCTCCCAACTGAGTCAGGGAAAAATCAAAGTCTTTATTATAAGATCTGTAATTAATCTGGCCTCCTCCTCTCCTTTCTGTTCTTATTTCCTACCACTCTCCCTCTTTCTAATTCCATTACAGTGGCACAGGCATCTTCATTGATTCTCAAACATGCAAGCAAGCTCTTGTCTCCTATAATCATCATGAGAATACTACAGAAGTCAGTAAAAGATAGAGATTAAAACATGTAATTATTCACTAGACCATGAAAGTTAGATGAGGGAAAATTTCCAAGTGTCC
Source organism: Cynocephalus volans (assembly GCF_027409185.1). Lineage (NCBI taxonomy): Eukaryota > Metazoa > Chordata > Mammalia > Dermoptera > Cynocephalidae > Cynocephalus > Cynocephalus volans. Next base: position 19,252,747 of record NC_084468.1, read on the forward strand.
TTGACAACTCTCTTCTCAGCCTTGGATAAATTCAAATACCTATAAAAAGTACTTCCAGTATTTCACATTTTCCATAAGCTTTGCCTCCTGTTGCCTAGTTGGGATCCTAGTGCTCCATCTCAGCCTCTCAAAGTTTTATCTCTTATTCAGTCTTTACACTCACCCCAGCTTGCGTATGACTTTCTGTCTGCCTGTCTGTCTTAATCCCAGTTTGACCCCTAGATGCCACCTTTCATGCTTTCTTTCACTCGATAATTGGTGTCCTAAGGGCAGGGCACATACACATCAACACGCCAAATTCCAGCCCTGCAAGAACCAGACTTTAAATAATAGTCTAGGCCCACACCTTCTGAACAGAGGTAAGAATAAGAATGAAGAACGTGCCATTGAATAGACAATCGAAGAAAGAAGAATATCAATACAGACCTAAATTCTTTCTGAAGTGCAGGATGGTTTTGTGAAATATCTAAGGACCTAGTTTGTGTTAAACTTCATGAAGACACAGAATTATATGCCCCTAATCCATGCATTTTAAGAGCTTTGGAAACCATTTCCTAAAGTCATTGAGATTAGGGAATATTTTGAACCCTCTGGGCTGAAAGGAAAAATAGAGAAAGCAGGAAAATCATAATAATAGCGAAGTATTTCTTATCTGCAAGACACAGGAACTTAACGTGGAGGAAAATGAATGACATTTCTTTGTGAAATCTGACTCATAGGAAAGAGATACACAAAAGGCCAGGTGAAGATCTTTTCCTTTCCTTCTCTCCTAGATTCTTAGTAAGGAGGCCAAAACAGGGGTGTGGACCTCTCTCTCTCTCTCTCTCTCTCTCTCTCTCTCTCTCTCTCTCTCTGACAGAAGCTGCACTGGTCCTTGTTGAATTGGGTCACAATACAAAGTCTGGGTTTTCCTCCTCATGTAACATAAACAACAAGACACTATATCTCAGAGAAGAAGGTTAAGATGGTCAGATAAGGGAAAGGGAGTCAGGAATTCACTCCACTAATTATCACAGCAAATAGAAGCCTGGATGGAATCTCCATGTTTAGCATAAGTGAGGAGAAGGAAGGAAGGAAGGAAGGAAGGAAGGAAGGAAGGAAGGAAGGAAGGAAGGAAGGAAGGAAGGAGGAAGGAAGGAGGAAGGAAGGAAGGAAGGAAGGAAGGAAGGAAGGAAGGAAGGAAGGAAGGAAGGAAGGAAGGAAGGAAGGAAGGAAGGAAGGAGGAAGGAAGGAAGGAAGGAAGGAAGGAAGGAAGGAAGGAAGGAAGGAAGGAAGGAAGGAAGGAAGGAAGGAAGGAGGAAGGAAGGAAGGAAGGAAGGAAGGAAGGAAGGAAGGAAGGAAGGAAGGAAGGAAGGAAGGAAAAAGCAGAGATAAAGAAAGGAAGAAATTAAGAGAAGAGAGAGACTGAAGAAAGAAAAAAGAAATGATGAAGGGAGACTGAGGACGAAGAATGCATTAAAGATTTGGGAGTCCTAACTTTCTGTGCCATGAAACCTCTGGAAGCCTATGGGAATTTTCTTAGAATAATATTTTTAAATGCAGAAAATGACATACATAAGATTGAAAAGCAAACCAATGATATTGTAAATACAGTTGTCAAAATATTAAAACAACCAACTTGTGATACAAGAATATATATGCCTCTATATTATTCCCTTAAATAACAATGTAGAATGGTAGCTCTGAAAACTGCCATAGTTTCAAAGTAGTGAGGAGTATAAAACATATTTTAAGATATCAGCAACTACTGTAATACAAAAGTATCTGTGATTTCTATTGGTGACGAGGTCACAGGTAGTGTTAATACCACTGAAGGATATTGCCTAAATTCATAATTGAAAGACCTGCTACATTTCAGTTAGAGATTAATTAAAGATGATGTAATTTTCTTCCCATCCAAGTTCATAGAACCTTAGAATTATATCCATGAATCCCTTGGGAGATCCATAGACCCCATAATCAGAGCCCTTGTAAAAATATACATGTAAATTTCCTGAGTGCCTTGCACTGAGACCAGCTGGAGAGAATGCAAATGAAGGCTTTTGCTCAAAAACTTTCCATTATATTATTGCATCCATAAAAATGTCCAATATTCAAAAACTTTACACTTTATAAAAAGAAAAGAAAACACAGTTTTGTTACTTGAAGAACAACTCAGTTCGGTAAATTTGAGGATTGTTACTATGAAACAAAGTCATGGGTTTCATTACATGACAATTTTTGTCCTTGTTGCTTTCGGTGGCTTTTGTTTTTCTTTTTTGTTTGTTTGTGTGCTATAATCTGTAGAATGGGACAAGATACCTACCTCACCAGGGTTGTTGTTCCTGGTACAAAACGGGTGAATTCTCAAAAAAAGTCAGTTTCCTTCTCTTTGCATTCCTTGAATACTGGTGAGACCTCTGGACCAGTCTATGCCCCTAGACAAAATCTATGCCCCTAGTCTCAGGGGATGAAAATGTGAGAATCAATTGAAGCAGATCCATCTTCAGAACTTAAAAAATTAATAAAGCCTAAGGTTTTAGCAATCTCAGCACTGGGCATTTAATTCCTAAATACTGACATTTTATCTTTTTGTACAAGTGAGTTTTTACGGGGTTCATCTTTTTCTGAATAGAAAAATGTTTAGATTTTTTGTATGAATTACTTATATCCAAAGAGATTTTTTAAATGCTGACAAGAGATTCTAGAAACACTTAAATTCTAAGGCTGAACCAGTTCCAGTATTCATTAAAATAATGGTAGGAGGAGATGGGCTAAAAGGACTGCTTTCTTCTGTCTGAAATTGTATACAAGCCTTTTAAAGTTAGGAATGGGGAATAAACTCAGGGGCTCAAGGATAATTCTCAATTTGGTAAGGGAATTTCCCTGAGGCAGGAGACAGTAGCCTGGTGTATACTAATGGATTTTTTGAAAGTAGTTATATCATTGTGGTTGGAGAATGATTTCAAAGCTTAGCAACATGTGAAATTAATTTTTGATTTTTTTGCCCTAGGTTCCTCTTTAAATCTTTATCCTATGACTTTTTAAAAAGTATCTGTGCTTTTCTTTTGTTGGTAACATATTGCTCTTCTTTCCAAATATTTGTTGTTTGTTCGTTCATATTTAAATTTACTCTTCCAAATATTTATCGAGTCTCAAATGTCAGATGTTGTGCTAGAAACTTGGAATAGAAAATGGAATAGAAGATGGCCTTTTTTGTCAACGGACTTGATAGGGCAGATAGCACACATCAAGAGTAATTGTGACAGAGCAGCATAGTGCTGTTACAGGAACACTGGCTACAGACTGCAATGTCAGCCCATGGAGGAGGCATGAGGCTCTACTTAAGAGGCAGGAAATTTCTTCCATAGGAGGAGATACTTAAGATGAGACATGACTGATTAGTAGATGTTCACCAGGCACAAAGATTGGAAGGGAAACAACCAGGGAAAGTCAAAGAGATCTCACAGTGAGGTCTTGGGGGCCCTGTATTGAGTTCAGGAGGGCTGGTGCAGTGTCAGGGTATCTGGTGCTGCCCAAGAGGGGTCTTCTTAGTCGGAGAGGAGGCAGATGCTGGGGCCATGTGCACTGAGGAGAGATGTTCTTGCTAAAAACCTATGCATGGCAGAGTTCATTTCTGGCTTCGTGGACAGTAGGTAACTATAAGATAGACCACTGGTACCATCATTCCATAAGATAGAACACCAACCACAAGCTACAGAAAACAATTAGAACATTACTCCCAAATCGAATCAATTTGGATCCAATTGATCCAAAACAGTGCAACAAATAATCCAGAACTGAAAAGGAGCCATAGGCTGCCCAGGGTAGCATCTCAGTTAAGAGCTTCTAAGGGAGGGGGTTCAAATCCCGACTCTTTGCAGCTCTGGGGCCATGTGAAATTTATTCAGTGGTTCTGACCCTCAATTTCCTCATCTGCAGAATGAGGATGATGATAATAGTGGTGACCTCATAAGGAATCTTGGGAGACCTAAATAAGAAATGCTTAGCACAGTGAATAAACATCCAATAAACATTATGATGATTGTTTTTATTAATATCTGTCCCAGAAGTCGCAAATCACTCAAGAAAAGGCAGAATTAAAGGAAGCTGACGTTATAATATGACACTCAGTACCAATCACATTCTGAAGCTATCAATGAAGAAAACCTAGACAAAGCATTTTAATTCACACACACACGCACACACACGCACGCACACACACATGCACACACACACACACGCACACACACACAAACATCCCCCAAAACAAACTTCTGAGTAGCAAAATGAGGTAAATCCACCCCATCATGAACTGGCTAAATAGTTTATTTTCATAAATTTTCACAGATTTATGTTAACAATTTATTAGATATCTTCAGTATTTCTGTTAAGACAAAACAAAAAATAAGTTATAATTGTTTAGATCTCTCAAATATTTAGTAGCTTCAGTTCATCAAGTTCATCTTAGTCTGTTTTTATTGCCACAATTTTATTTTCCTCTCCTTCCATAAAACATATCCAAGAAATGCATTTCCCAAAGTAATTTTGTTACTGGAAGAATATTCATTAAAGTGTTTGTGAAGTTTTGTGTTTTTATATAATTTGCACTTTGTTCAACAGCTTTTGGAACAGAAGTTCCTCTAATTTCCAAGTAGTAAACACTCTAAAAACCCACTCCCCACCTTTACTTCTTATAGATTAGTTACGCTTTTTCACGGGTGAGAGGTCTGTTGTAACTCCAAACCCAACTATAGATCCAATACACTGAGAAGCTGCTCCCAACGCCAGCTTCTTGAGGAGGGCTGCATCTCCTCCCTGCTCCCCACCATCTGCTTAATTCTAGGCGATGAGATAGACCTGGAAGAATCTTCAGACACGCCTTTGATCAAAAAATGGGGAAATCAGGGTGCAGCCAGGTGAAGTGACTGCCTGAGAATGCGCAACTTCTCAGGCGGCCAGAACAAATCCCAGAGACCTGCTCTCTGCACTGTATAACTCGGTGTCACCAACACCTTTTCCCCAACAATAAAGCAAAAGCACCCCTATTTATATTTCCTTTCACATCACTTCCTTATAGACAAACACTAAAGGTAGGGCTGTTTCTCCCAAGATCAAAAAGACAGCCTTACATGGGGTTGGGAAAGAACTTGGGTGGTGGAAGGGTAGACATGGCCTGCTGTGATTGGCCAGCATTAGGGGAAAGTTAAGGCGTGCTTGAGAGCCCAGGCTCTACAATCTGCCATCCACCTGCAATTCCCTAACTGACCCGGTCCTCTGCTTAGAGGAGGAGAGTGACACTGCATTCCCGATAGGAATGCTGTATGGTTTTAATACAATATTGCATGTGAAACACTTATCCCAAGAGCTGACATGAGCGTTATCAACTCTACCTGATGAATGGTTGCTGGTGGCAGTACTGGTAGGAGCAATAGTAGAATAATCTTCAAACAATAAATTTTGTATTATATAAATGAATGTATAAAAACATACATCTTATCTATAGATAAACAAGTACATGTAACAGATGATACACACTTCTAAAGCACACTGTTAAGAACATTAACTGTTCAGCCGGGCTGCTCATCTCTGCCCAGCTCTCCCGCTATGCCGGAGCCTGAGACAAGCATAGCTCCGAAACGCTGTGCTCGGTTTTTTCATCTGTAAAATAAAATGATGATGATTGTTGTAGTTTCCTCATAGAATTGTTGTGAATATTTCATGAGTGAATATATATATAGATAGATATATATAGAGATATATAGATATAGATAAAGATATACATATAGATATAGGCCTCTCTCTATATATATAGAAAGTTCTTAGAAGAGTCTCCAGGATCTAGTAAGCATGTAATTAACACTATTATTATCTTTTTCTCCTTTTCTCTCCCCAAAGCTACTATAAGTATATTTTGGGAACGACAGTCTTTGATCCATCTTATTCTTCAGCAGCTAGGCCAGAAATAAGCCTCATCATAGATGTTGTCACATTTAATGAGTGAATGAACATGCAAAGAATAAGCTAAGAAAACCAGTAGGTTGACAGAGAAGAGGAGAAAGGGGAGGAGAAGAAAAAACAAGATTTGGATTAAGAAAAATGGGTTTTCTAGGCCAACCAATTCTGACAGGAAGATACTATGGATGAAAAATCACCAGGAGAGAACATGCTTCAGACTGATCGTGGCCTGTAGCATCGTGTGTGTGTGTGTGTGTGTGTGTGTGTGTGTGTGTGTGTGTGTGTGTGTGTGTGTGTGTGTGTGTGTGTGTGTGTCTGGATCCCAGCTTGAGATCAGAAAGAACACCTGGAAGAGATGGAGCTTTTGACACATTATCCCTTCACCCTGAAAATGGAAATTGAGGAGTGACCATCACCTGGGGACAAATGAGATCATTCCTGTGAAAGCGTTCTGAGCACTTTGCGAGGAAGGGGTTCTCATCTTGTGAAATCTTGTTTTTGCTTCCTGTTAAAAAATATTCTTTGCGAAGTTCTTTTCTGCTGATTTAGGATTAAAATTAGGATGGATGGACTCATGAGAAAAAGCATAGAATAAACCCTTAGGGAAACACGGAAGAAACTAAAACCTTGTTTAAATAGAATTAAAAAGCTAGTGCCTAAAATCAACTTATTTACAGTGTCTCCCCTCTTCCAGATATGGTTTCTCTTACCCAGCCCCCATTTCATCCTCTGTGTTTAGCCAGAGTGTTGTGTTTTTCCCTAAATTCAAAATCTGGGCATGTCGCTTTCCTTTTTAAAACCCTTCGCTGGCTGTTTATTGGATTTTACACTGACAGTTGGCCCAAACTACTCAGTCCAACATCCTTTTCTCTCAACACTCTTGTCTCTAGCTCTGAGCTATATGCTTACTCAACTACTTACAACTTTCATGAAGGACACCCTCCAGGTTTCTCAGATTTGGAAAATAAAAAAAAATAGAAAATGCCCAGTCAAATCTGAATTTCACATAAACAACAAATACCCTTTTAGTGTAAGTATGCCCGTGCAATATTTGGGACACACACAAATTTAAAAACTATCAGTTGTTTATGTAAAGTTCAAATATAACTAGGCATCCTGTATTTTATCTAGCAACCTTATCTTCTACCCACAGCTCACCCTTCAGGGTACACCTTAAATAAACACAGCTTTCTTCCTAATAAACCCACCGAAGTCTGGGATATGTGGTTTCCCCAGTGGACCTACTCATCCTTCTATGTCTACCTTTTTATAGTGCTTACTACACTATTTGCAATAATCTGTCTACTTTACAAAAAATATGGCTAGAGCTACAGCAGGCCATTGTGTGACCTAAATGGGAAGGATAAAAGAATAGCTGAGTCTTAGCCCTGACACCACTGAATCTTTCAACCAATTTCGGCAACCACCTACTTCCAGAGCTCTTGAAATGTGACAAAAGTAAACCGTTATTTATTATATGCACCCTAGTTTGGTTTTCTATTACTTTCAGACAGATGTATTTCTACTTAATACACACACACATATATCCACACACACAGAGGCACACATTGGCACAGAAAACAGGTACCGAAGTATAGTCACCCAAGTGTTAACAGTCATCATCTCTTTCCCAAGTGTTTGATGGTCTCTTCTTTGTACATTTCTGTGCTGCCTTATTATTATCACAGTCATAAATAACTATGAACACTTATTTTCATTTCAGGAAGAGAGGCAACAAATTTTAATTGTTTGGGCACTATCTGTTGACATGCTCACAAAAACAGCTAACATATTTCCAAAAATTCAATGCCTGTGTTGGAAAAATAAATAAATAAATGAGTAAAGCAGAGTTGGTCAGCTAGCTCACTCTGTAGAGTGTCGTGCTGATAATAAATACCAAGGTCAAGGGTTCGGATCCCTGTACTGGCAAGCCACCAAAAAAAAATAAAAAGGTAAATTTAAAGGTCTGGTGTTGAGGGAAGAGGAGGAAGCAGACAGAATGGCCCATCACTTGGGCACTGAACTGACATAGTAAGAGCAGTTCTGGACTGGCTGGTCAGTGCAGTTGGTTAGAGCATAGTGCTGGTAACACCAAGGTCCAAGGTTCGATCCCTGTACTGACAGCTGCCAAAAAAAAAAAAAGAGCAGTTCTGCTAGGAGCCTCCTTCCTCAGACTTCTTACAAGAAAGTCAAAATCCCCTCACATGTATCCATCTCCATTTCTATTATTTTGCTAGAAGACACTTGGAGCTTGTTTTGTGGGCTGTTCTTTGCATATTAGCATCTATTATGAATTAAATTGTGCCCCCGAAGAGATATGTAAAAGTACCAATCCCAAGTACCTCACAATATAACCTTATTTGCAAATAGAGTCACTGCAGATATATGATTTAAGCTAAGATGAGGTCACACTGAAGTAGGGTGGACCCCCAACCCTGTATGACTAGTGTCCTTATAAGACAGCCTTGTGAAGACATGAAAACACAGAAAGAGAATGCCAGTTAACAAAGAGGCAGAAATTGGAGTTATACATCCACAAGCCAAAGAATGCCAAAGATGATTCACAAATCACCAGAAGCTAGGAAGAGACAAGGATTCCTCTGCAGGTGTCACAGGGAGCATGACCCGGCTGGCACCTTAATTTCAGAGTTCCAGCCTGCAGAACTCTGCGACAATAAATTTCTGTTATTTAAGCTACCCTGTTTGTGGCTCTGCTGTGGTAGTCCTAGGAAACTACACAGCATCTTTTTGTCGCTACTGTTCTTTCCCAAAGATAAAAACAATTGCTAAGCAACTTTTCAAAACATTCAAATATCCAGTTTCTCCCTGGCCACAAAAAATGTTTGCATTGTGTAACGATTAAAAATAATAATAATTAAATATCCAGAAACATTTCATTTTCCAAACAATCTTACAAAATAGGTTAAAGAGGACATATATTTTTAAAAGGGAATATTGAGGTACAAAAAGCCTCTTGACAACCTCGACTATCTCTCCGATTACCCGATCTGTGCATCTACATCGCAGCACTATTTGTATCTTTTTTATCTGTTTACAAATTTCTGTCTCACATAGGTTCTCTGAGGAAAGAGTTTCTTAGTTTATGGCCAAATCTCTAGTACCAAGAACAGCATTTAGCCCTTGGTTCTCAACTCATTTATCAAATGAATGACTGGAAGGATTTGTCCAAGAAAGAAGGGAAGACAGCAAGCTCACATCTGTTAAACACTTACTCTATACAGGGCATTTTCTTTCTGTACTTCTCAAATTTTTTTCTCCTATGGATCAGGAAAGAATGTGTTACCCATAACTAACATATGAAGAATCAGTGCTCAATGGGTGTACATGGCTGGGCAATAATTACATAGCCAATAAATGTCAAAACAAGTCAATCTTCATCAAGAACTGGTGCATTCTCAAAAATTTTTCATGGGATTGCAAAATGTACAACCTCCATAGAGTAGAATTTGGCAATATCTACCAAAATGACTTATACATTTACTATTCGCCTCTGAACCCCATTTCTAGAAATATATCCCATATATACACAAGCAAATAGGAAAACAGGAAGGCAGAGGGCTATTTATTACAGCACTTTATAATAACGAAAGATGGGGAAAAACCTAAGTGTCCAACCAAAGGAGACAGGTTGAATAAATTTACTATGAATAAATCATGGAATATTGTGTAGCTATAAAAAGAAAGAAGAAAGATCTCTATATACTGTCAAGAACTGATCTCCAGAATATTTTAAGCAAAAAAAGCAGTGTAAATGATATGATAAAAGGCTGATTTTTATTTAGTTAAGGAAAGACGATGAGTATATGCATATACACATGTGTATATTTGTTTATATTTGTAAAATATAAAATTGATGGATGTTTTTGAAAACTAATTGATTATACATATTTGTGGGGTACAGTTGAATATCAATACTTGCATACAATGTGTAGTGATAAAACTGATGGATTTAAAACTAAGGAGTAATCAAAAGGCTACCTATAGAAGAAAGACAACATAGGTAGGGAAAGGCATAAGGAGCTAAAATTCTCAGAATGTCCCTATTTTTTAACTTAGAATCATGTAAGCACTTACACATTTAAAAACAAAATTAAAACAAAAATAATAACCCCCCCAAAATAAAAAATAATAATAAATTTAACTGTATATAAAATTGGTGGCATAACCACTCAGTAGGGACTATTTTAATACTTTGAGTCAGTATTTTGACTTACTTTCCTAAAGGAATAAATTGTAAAAATAACAACTACAAAAAAAAAAATGCAAAGAAATCTTAAACCAAATTCATCAATCTTATTATTAGTAATAATATCTGCATTGGTAGGTAATAAATGAAACCAGTAATAAACCATATTAATATTGTTAGAAACCAAAATTTTTAACAAAGACATTCAAGTATAGAAATCAAAGTGGTCAAGCACAAACCATGTATTGTAATAAGAGATTCTTGGCGAAATAGACAAGGCACCATCTAGGTATAAATTGTACGAGATAAACCTTGGATAATTTGTAGTGCCATAAAGTAAGAACAGTATTGTAGACTAATGAGGTCTTGACCAAAAAGACACAAGGATCCAATTTGAAGGGGTTCCATTGACCACAAATGTGACCATTTAGGCATCGAAAAGAAATGAATGACATATTGTGGTTGAAACATAAATATATGACAACCCACAAGTTCATAATAATATTTTGTAAAAGCCTCATTGTTTATCTTGAATAATAGCAAATCAACATTCTCATTACTCTGAAAACTGATAAATAAAAAGTTCTTCTTTAGAGAAGAATTTCATCTAATAAGTGAAGGAGTGACAGAAAAATCACCATTTTGTAATCACTGATGACAATAATAGATCTAAGCAGCAATCATCAACAGCTGCTGAAATCATTGAGTGAAAGATCGGTGGAACTCTACAATGAATAAATCAGGCTGACAATACCTGCAGTCACTTGTATTAGTTTTCCACTGCTACGGTAACAAATACCATTCACTTAGCAGCTTAAGTTAAAGCAACGCAAAAGTATTACCTCACAGTTGTGTAGGTGAAAAGTCCAGGTTGGTGGGACTGGGTTCTCTGCTCCAGATTTTAGAAGGCCAAAATCAAGGTGTCAGAGGGCCTGGGCTCTTAGGAAGAGGCTCTGGGAAAGAATCTGCTTCCAAGCTCATCCAGGTTGTTAGCAGTATAAAGTTCCTTGTAATGATAGGACTGAGTTCCTGTTTCCTTGCTGGCTGTCAGCTGGGTACTGCCCTAAACTCCTAGAGGCTTGTCACAGGTTCTTGCACATGGACCCCTGCAACAGCTCATCGAGTCTTTCCCTTGCTTGCAATCTCTCTGACTTTCCCTCTTACTGTATTTCTCATCTTCTTCTGACTTCTTCTTGGAAAGGTTCTCTGTCTTTAAGTGTTCATGAGATTCAATGAAATCCACCTGGTTAACCCTGGTTAATCTCCCTATTTTAAGGTCTATAACCTTAATTACAGCTACAAAGTCCCTTTTGCCACATAGCATAACATATTCACAGGTTTGGGATCAGGGTATGGACATTTTTAAAGAGTGGGGTCATTATTCAGACTTCCACACCACTGAGGGATTTTAACCATTAAAATAACTGGCCATTACATATCCCCTGATGCAATGATGTAGGTTGTACACAGTGCCACCTTTGAATTATTCTCGCCTCATCCTTGACAAAATAATATAATCAAGCCTCTAGACCTACTTACCAGTTTTACAATAAGGAGGATAAACAAACATGTTTTTAAATGCTACATGTACAACCAGTCAAATCCAGTATATAAGAAATTCTACAGAGCAAACAATATAGGGTCCTCAACAAATACATAGCAGAGGGGGAAAAAAAGGAGAGGAAAAGGTGGACGGTTATTAAAGATTAAAGAGATTTACAAGACATTTTAATAAAATACATGAGTAGACATTTTTATTTGATCAACCCAAATATAAAAATACATTTCTGAAAAAAACTGGGAAAACTTGAATGTACATTGATTTTAAATGGCAATAAAGAATGATTATTAACTTATTTTAATATCACAGGTTTTTGTGTGTGACATTGTGGGTTTTTTTTAAAGGGAGGTTCACCATGCTATTCACTTTACTTTTGTGTATGTTTGAAATTTTTGATAATAAAATGTCAAAAAAGAGGCTCCTTTCACTATATTTTGTCACCTCCCAAAGTGACATATATGACTAGATTTCTACAGAAGAAAAACCACATCAAATCCTTTGGCCCAGCCTACATAATGGACCTCAAATACAACCATATCTCACTACCTGCACCACCAGCTTGTACATCCTAAATCACTGCAAGAGTCATCTACTGATCTCTCTGTTTCTACCTTTACTCTTCATTGTCTATTTTACATATAACAGCTGGAGTGATCTTTCTAAAGCACAAGTCATGTATTAGTCCGTTTTGTGTTGCTTTAACAGAATACCTGAGACTGAGTAATTTATAAAGAAAACTAAATTTATTGCTTACAGTTTCTCAGGCTGGGAAGTCCAAAGTCCATCTGGTGGTGGTAACAGTGATCCAGGGGTCTCACATTGCAAGATGGTGGAAGCAGAGAGAACAGAGAGAGAGGAAGACAGACTCCCCTCTTTTTTTAAAGCCCTCAGAACCACATCCCTGTCTACCATTTTTAATCCATCCATTACAGCATGGTGCTATGATCCAATCACCTCTTCAAGGCTCCACCTTTCAATTACCATAATAGGATTTCCCACCCTCTTAACAGCCAAGGCGGGGGCTAAGTTTCTAATACATAAAACGTGGGGTACACAATTCAAGTTTCAGGAAGTTTGGGGGGAAATAATTCAATCCACTACAAGCCATACCACACGTGCCTCTGTTCAAGCCCTCCAGTGGATTTCCATTGCATATCAAAATCCAAAGTTTTACCAAATTTATGAGGCCCCATGTAATATAGTCTCCAATTTGCTCTCCACCTTATTTCTTATATACCATTCCTCCTTTCCTAGTCAATCCTCTCCAACCACCCTGGCCTCCTAGTTGTTTCCTTAAATAAGTACATGTCTGCCTCAGGGCTTTTGCACATACTATTTATTTCATCTTCCAAGAGCTTTTTTCCCTCAAATTCTCAGATCTTGTTCTCCCACATCCTTCAAAACTTATCTCTAATTTTAACCCCTCAGAGAAGTTTTTCTTTGATCATTCTCTCAAAAAGAGCACCAAGTACTTCTCTTAATCCCTTTATCCTGCTTGATTCTATATCATAGTGATCACCATTTATGTGATATCATCTCTATTATGTGGCTTTCTCACATGTTAATATAAACCTCATGAAGGCAAAAACTATATTTTGTTCAGGACGCTATCACTGACATCTAGGGTAGAGACTGGCTCTCAAATATTTATTCTTTAAATGAATATTGATTGCATGAGAATTAGAATACATCTCCTCATTCCAAGCCACAGTACTAGGTATTTTTTTTTTCTTCTTCAATTCTTTAGTCTTTCCATTAGCTAATATTAAAGGAAACTAGCAAATTCTAGGTGTCTACAAAGCAATGACTATAATAGTAAGGCACATATAACTTCCAAAGGGAACTTAAGAGCTTTTCAGAAGTATAAAACCAGAGAAAAAATTCATCACCTGGGAAATTCTCAAAAGTTGACTTTCTCATGGATGTGTTCTAGAATTCTTCAGCAAAAGCAGAAAGCTGCAGAAATTGAAGATTTCTTTCTTGATTGTGAGGCCAAGCACCCAAACTTCACTTTGATTAGCTAGAGCATTATAGTAAAATAAAATTTCAAGTTTTAATCATTTAGAGGACCATTGCTTTCTCGCCTTAGTTCATAACTTTATGCAAAGCTCTGGCTTACCTTAAAATGCACAGTCTGCCCTGGGCTCAGTTTTCACCAGCATCTCCCTGAGCTTTGGATTCTTGCTGTGTATTTTATCTTTGTACAAGTCATCTGTTTATTTTTATCCATAGTCTTGTTATCCAGCTTTTACCTTTTAGCAGACATTTTAAGGTAAACCTGAAATTAAGCTGTACATTGGCAGAGAATTTGGCAGACATGAGATATAAATAACTGTATCCCAGATTTTTTTAAATGCTCTCATGTTTACTTCTCTTCAGGCTGAAGAATGTAGAGCATATATACTCTAGTGGTAATATATATACTTCATTAATTTAGTGTGGTACATTACTTGTGATCATTGAATGCCAAGGACACACCTAAAATAAGTCATACGTCAAAGCAAAGGTTGCTAGAGAAATAGCAGGTTTTCAGAGATACTAGTAAGAAATAATGTTTCTACAAACCTGTAAGGTTTACAAAGTACTTTCTTTCTAATCTATTATTTAATTTTTCCCTCAGAACAACCTTACAAGAAAAATTATCACTCTCATTTTATAGATGAAAAGAGCAGAGTTTAAAAAAGAAGTGACTTACTTAAGCTGAAACAGATTCTATGTGGCTTAATATTATAGAAAAATAATTTCTGCTCAGCAGCTTTTTGTGTCCCATTCAGCTCTCATTCCATGTCTTTTCAATGGGATTTTGCCCTAACCTCCATTCTACCCAACCCCAGGGGTTAAGGGAACATGGCTTTGGCCAGACAGAGAGTCCTCCATTCTCCTGTTCACAGCGATTAGTTTGCAGGCTCAAATTTGATGGATCACATGGAAATATGCTCTTTTCCCTGTGATCACAAGCTTTAGGGACAAACTAAGCTGAAGCTATTCCTGGCAAATTTCGACAGTATCTTCAAGATGAAAACAAAGCCAAACAACAGTAGCAAAGTTAGTGAGAAAGAGACTGAAGTCAGTAAAAAATTTCACTTAAAGCTACAGCTGGATTTCTGGCCATTTTACTTAGACTATACTCAATACCTGGACCCCCAATAGCTAAGTCTCTCCCTCTTTTCACCATGCAATTCTACATATCCAAGCAGTCCTAGCCCACTAGGATCAGAAGAGTCCCTGCCACAAGTTTTTTGTTACCCAAGGGTTCTACCTTTTATACTGTGGTGTCACCAATAGCTGGTTTGAGGCATGCTTCATCCTTTACCAGCTCTATGGTCTTGCAAAATTACTCAACCCAAGACCCAAAAGTGTCATCACTATAATGGAAATGACAACAGGATCTAGCTCATAAAGTTGTTTCTGCCTGTCAAACACTTAACTAGTGCATGGTAAATGCCCAGTAAATTCTATCTTCCATTATTATTATTCACTACTGGATGAGAGGACTTTGAACAAGACAAGGCAGACAAATGTGAACTTTTAGCGCACTATCTACCAACATGCAAAATAATGCAGTCGAGTGTACAGCTGACCTTTAGCAGAGTGTGCTGCATAGATGCCCATGAAATGGGAAGGCGGGGGGGGGGAGATAGGAGAGAGCCAGGAATTCTGGTTTTATTGGAAAGCCCATTCAGCGTTTCTGATATTAACAACTTCTTGTGCTGCAGATACAAGATTTAAATTAAATGAGAGATAAGGGAGAGAAAATTAATATTTGCTGAGTGTCTGCCAAGTATCAAGCTTGTCCTAGGCACTACCATAAACAACACTTCACTTAATCCCCATAAGCACCATGTGAGGAGATCACTTTATAGATCAGAAAACTGAAGTTCTGAATGTGATGCATGAAAATACACCGCTAGTAAGTAGAGCTAGAATTGAAAAGCAACCATATCTGGCTTCAGGTCCATGCTGTCCTTAACTCTGTGCCACCCATCACAATGGATCAGTAGAACAACTCCCAGGTTTTAGGAAAGCACCTCAGTTCCTCCACAGATGTGGAGAGATAAACATTCCTCCCAGACCATGAATTCCTACAGGTAAGCCTAATGTCCCACCCCTAAGAGAAGGCTCGTCTTAAATTGCTGAGCCAAGAGACTCTTTTGCCAGTTATATCTCTCAAGCAAGACATTCCATCATCTCCTCTTCAATTCTTTCCCTATTCTGAACCTCCATCAAACTGCACCATTGTCTATCAGAGCTGAGATAAGAGTTACCATCAAAATTTCTAGATTGTATTCCCAAACCTTTCACTTATTAGTTGTGTGATTAAGAATTTTCTCTACCTTTATCTATAAAATAGAAATAATAATACTTGTATACGTACATTAATTGAAGTAATATTTCTAAAAGAACCCATGAGAGAACCAACCATAAAACAGAAGGAAAACTGCTTGCAAGCATGTTTACATGTTTTGCTCCATTGTGTTAATAGTCGTCTCCTCATTGTTAATGAAAGAAAGGACGAGGGGGTGTTAATTTCCCTCATAATTCCAATGTCAATACCTAGGGAAGCAATCTGTACCTCTTTATTGATTCCAATGCCTGGCCCCATGCCATATGCACTAGAATCCCTAGATTTATGGACCTTTCACTAAACCCTAAAACACCACTTCTTTCCACTTCCTTGGTCTCCAACACCAGCTTCTTAAGACTGGGGTAGCAGTTATAAATGAGGCTTTGTAACGACGTAAAAATAACTGCACAGCATCCACAAAGAGACTCTTCATCAGTTTCTGCATTTTCTGCCACACTTCCACTGTGCAGAAATGACCGTGTCAACAAGCAATCTCTGTTAGTGAAAGGCTGCCGATGTGATAAAGTGCACAGTATTTTTAGAACCTGTCTTGTTCAAACTGCAAGATATCTTCAGATGTTCATGTAATTCATAGCTGTCTTAGAAGGGACTATATCATCAAGTAGCATTTACTCTTATCATAGCTCCACTCCAAACATTCAGCTCTTTGCCATGTAAGAGAGTCTCAGCCTTAGCTATTCTCCAACACTGTAAAATTGAAACTGCCAAGTTTCCCTGTTTACTAAATTCTGCAGGGCATTGATTTTTGGTGCATGTCACAAAAAATAAAATAAAAGTAAAAGTAAAACCAAAAACAAGTTAGGTGATCAAATAAATTTTTTAAATGTTGCATGTTTTGGGCTGGCCTCGTGGCTCACTTGGGAGAGTGCGGCGCTGGGAGTGCCGAGGCCATGGGTTCAGATCCTATATAGGGATGGCCGGTGCACTCACTGGCTGAGTGTGGTGCGGATCGCACCATGCCAAGGGTTGCGATCCCCTTACTGGTCAAAAAAAAAAAAAAAATGTTGCATGTTTAAGAACCTTCTTTGAGAGTCTCAATGTTCACTTGCATATTTGTAATTCAGAATACACCTGCATTAAAGGATTCTTTTAACTTCATTGACCATAACTCTTTCATTTGTGGACCTTGTGTAGATAATACTAAAGAATTATTGTTAACTTCGTTAGGCTTAATAATTTCTATGGTGGATGCTGTGATGAGCCACCTTGATCCCCCTTCAGAAATGAAAAGATTACTCCCACTGTGGCTGATAGTACTGCCAGCTAGCAGCCACCTGCTACAGGCTTCTCTAGAAAGTGTCCTCACATATCCTCAGCTGAAGAGAGATGCCTCCCCCAAGGTTATACCAACTTCCCACGGACAACCCAATCAATATGGGAGTATTATGAGAGTATAAAGGCCCAGCCTTCTCCCCCAGACTCTGGACAAGTTAGAGGTGCTCAGCTTTGTACCTGTCCATGGGTGTCAGCAGAGTCCTTTATAGGGCTTGCCTAGCAGCCCAACTCCTCTCTCTACCCAATCTCGCTTCCTTTCCTTCCATCCTGCAGGAGCTGATCCTACAACCACTCCTAATAAACTTCCTGCCTGTGACTCTGCATCTCAGTTTGCTTCCCAGAGAAACCAACCTGCAGCAACTTGGCAGAGGTGGGGAGGAATAGATGAAGAAAGACTGGCAAGATGTTAACAGTGGTTAAGACTGAGCAACGAGCACATGGAGGTTCATATTTGACATTATTCATTCATGTGTGTTCGAAATTCTCCATTATGAAATGTTTTGAAAATAATATTTCCCAAAACTTCCAGAGAATCTTCTTTTCAAGTAATACTATTATCATCTTGGGAAAAATTTGATGCTCCTTTGGTCCTAACTAGATCCTAAATGAACCAGGGAAAGTTTCCCCAGTCACTTCCTATGGCACAGAATAATTCCACTCACTCTGGCTCTGAGTTTTTCAGATGGGCCTCATTAATGCTAATGAAAATGTCACAGATGCTAATGAACAGCCAGGCTGCTTTAACTCTACAGACAACCAGCCCTGGTAGCTGCAGAGGCATGGAAATCAATTGTTGCCTGATGGTAGACCTACCCCTTAGAGGTAACCTAAATGTACAGAGCTTGCTGGACTGTGAAAATTCCCCAAAATGTAGGAGAGGGAATAGAATGATGTTGAAAACACCAGGAAAACAGACCAAGATAGCAGAGCCAATTAACCATCCATGCTGCCACTAGGATAGTTGGAAACCAAGAGCTGTAATTACTTCTCATCTGGAACATTAGCCTGCCCTGAAATCTTCAGAAATGCCCTGCGGACAGCTGGAGGGGACTTTGTAAATAAGACAAGAAGCATGGTTCTTTTCCTCTCAGACCCGAATAGCTCAGGATGGATCCGTCAGCAACTCAGAAATGGAGGCATAACACTATTAATAATGGAAGGCAATCAGTTTGCTACCTGGGCCTTTCCCCTTTAATTAAGGCTCCCTTCCTTTGAGTAGCCCAAAGCGTTCGGCTCCCGTTCATCAAGCCACCTGATCTGCCTTCCCCTTCGCCTTCCCCATTTCCTCCCAGAGGAGTCTTTTAAGCTTCAACACATCAGGAGACCTGCACTGAACTGAATTTGCATCTCTAACTGAATCTATTTTGAAGTTTCCTTTGTGAACCTGATGGGTATCTCCAGTCACTTTCTCATGTTCAAGGACTGATTGTGTCTCCTCTGAAGACCCCGGGGTGGGCCGTTTCTCCCCCAGGGTTTCTGTTGGACACAGGCAGACACTCTCCACCGTGGGAACAGTCTGGCATGGCAGCGTTTGGTAAAACTTTTACCTTCATCCTTCAGGGTTAAGAGAAAACTGGTTTCTCCAGAACCTTCTTTTCTCCTCATTTTCACAGACAAGGCCCCCCCACTCAAGAGTACCGTTGGGCCAAGAGCTGTGAAGTCTCTCCCTTGTCCCAATTGCTTTCCTGACTTATCAAATCCCTGTGATGAAGCTTCTTCCTTCCTTGACTTCTCGAGCCTCCACTCCCCCCACCCCTACACTCCAGCCACATTGGTGTCACTTCAGGCCCTAAATCTGCCAAGCTCATCACCTTCCTTCTTAGAGACTTGGCGCTTGTGTTTCCTTTTCCCCTAAATGCTCTTCTGGGGTTGGCGCCTTCTCATCCCTCACATCTCAGCCTGAATGTCACCTCCTCTGAGAGCCCTCTTCTGACCACTCAAACCGAAGTGGCTGCCAGGTCACTTGGAACTGCATCACCTGGCTTTAATTGTCTGCACAGCACTCATGTTTTTATTTATTTCCTGCCTCCTTCACCACCAACCAATGTGGCAGCTTCACAGGACAAGACACCTTATTCTTCTTGCTCTCTGCTTGCCCACGGTACCTGCAACTGTGGCTGGCATATGCTGGGTACCTAATACATATTTGTGGAATTAACTAATGATTTGTTCATTGCATCCTTGTAATAACCCTGAAGGAATACAGTAATATTCCCCTTAGACAAAGGAGTTAGGAGAGGTTTAGAAGTTAAAGAACATGCCTAAGATCACCCATGTCTAGTACGGAAAAATTTCAGGATCCCATTTGATGGCTAACTCTACCCCACTGACAATCAGGTTTGCAGGAACTTGGGTGGGATGTGTGAATGTGTTGATGTGTGTCTGCACCAACTATGAATGTAATTTTGCTTTGTACCTGGAACATGTGACCTACAAGGCATCGTAGAGACCATTTAATTTGGGGCTACTCATACTAGGGAGTAACCCAACCCACAAAGGGAGAGTGACTGGTAAAAGGCAAGCATGCAATGGCCGAGGCAAATCTTAAACTGAGCTCCTCTGGTTCCCCATTCATGCCACGAGCCACCATATATGGTTATACCCTGCCCAGACGTGCTGGGAGGGTAGGAGGGCAGGACTCAACTCCCCAGCTCTCCAACCCATGTGCCCACATGTACTTGCACATACCTGCTTAGAGGGGGCGTCATTTTCCATTTCACACATTATTAAACTGCCTGCCAGGCCTTCATTTACTTCTTCCTTAGAGAACTCTGATGTCCAGAAATACACTGTTTCCAGCCTCGTGGGCACCAGAAGTATTCCGAAGACTAGCTGGAGATGCTGAAAAGTTATTCAACGCAGAGGGATGAATACCGACCAGGTAGTTACTGACTCATCACTTCTCTTCCTAATTAATAGATGAATGTAAATATGAAACAGTGTGAGGAAGCACAAATCCAGGAGCAGAAAAGAGGAAATACTGTTATACAGAAGGTGCTTGAGTTTATGCCTCTTCCGTGTCCAGCATTTTTCTCTCTTTCTCTCTCTCCCATAGAATACTCTTGCCCAAAAATAAAATCCCACTTGGGAATCCTCAATATCTGATGAATAAGAAAATAATGGGCATAAGCCAGGAATCTTCCCACTCTAAGGATGCTAGGAAAAAAGGCTAGAAGAAAATGTCCAACATGATTAGATGGTTTATCTTTGAATGGTGGGCCTAGTGGGTGAATTTATTTTCTCTCTTCATTGTTTCTATAATGATTTTCTATAGGAAGCACATATTACTCTTATAGTGGAGGAGGGGGGAAAAACCCTGCATTTTTTTTTTTTTTTTTTTTTTTTTTTTTTTTTTTAACCCTGCATTTTTGAAAGGAAATTGAAACAGGAAGGTATAACTGTGGGCAACCGCTCCCAGTCAGGTTTTGGAGCCGCATGCAGAGTTGGCTTCAACAAGCTGAGCAGGAAAAGGTACTACAATTTAAAGCTTTTGCCATTCAAAGCAGGAATAAGACTGTGAGTCCTTCCCTTGTGACAGCAGGAAGACAGCAGGACCTGGAACTGGGAGGAAAAAACAGCCAGACCCAAAAGAGGGAATTCTTTTTATAAGCACCTTTGATTTGGATTGCAGTCACATTGCTCTGTTTCAAAAGAAGTGTCACTGGGATCTGCCTCAATGCCCTCTGGCAGGTGGCCAGGACCAGCAGGCCTCTTGTACACCTCTTGGTTCTGTTTGTTTCCTTTGTGCTAGACTTTGCCTGTCTCCTATAAAATAGCAGGGGAAGGTGCTCGGGAAGAGTTCAGAGATAAACCCTGAAGAAAATAGTGTGTCAAAATGAAATTATAAAGCCTAGAAAAACCCAGGGAAGGGAGGAGAGAAAATGTTCTCCTGTACCTAAAGAAATGGGAAAGCAATAGTCTGAGGAAAGAAAAAGCAACTCTTTTGTGATTTTATTTCTAAACTTTTCCTCCACCTGCTCCCTGCTGTCACCACCCCCTCAGAATGTCCAAAGGCAAAATTCCTTGCACTGAGCTATGCCCAGAACTGGCTCCACATTCTCCTGAGCCCCCAAGGTACCTAGAGAAGGGTGGGGGAATGTCAGCCAGCTTGGATTTTATGCCGCTGCAATCCAGTTTCAGACTCCGGGACTTTCCTGGGGCATCTAGTAACAGAGAAAGCTGTAGACATGTTTAAGAAAGCATGCCAAGGGCTTTACTGGAGAAGCAAGTCCAAGACCAGAATTTGCAATAAAAACACGAGCCCAAAGCTAGAAATAAGGAGCCGGGAGAAAGAAAATGGAGAAATTTAGAACTTTTCCTTGAATGCACTTGTACAGAGCTGCCTCTAAATGGGCACTGGTGCGTGATGTGTAAGTGGCTTTGCCAGAGTTAAAATCTTGGTCCAGGAACTGATTCTGAGTTGGCTACTTTAGCAGGATAGTCTAAGTTAGCTTTGTAAACCTCAGCGAGAGGACTCTGTAAGAGGAGATGACAGCCAGAACCAAGAGAACGCAAAGGTTTAAGAGACTCATTTATTCATTTCCTTCAACAAGTTTTATAGGTGACCTTGGCACGTTGACTTGGGTCAAGCACTGGGAATAAAATGAAGTTCAAAAACAGATGTTTGGAGCCAGCCTGTGGCTCACTCAGGAGAGTGTGGTGCTGATAACAGCAAGGACAGGGATTCGGATCCTGTATAGGGATGGCTGGTTAGCTCACTGGGTTAGCATGGTGCTGACAACACCAAGTCAAGGATTAAGATCCTCTTATCGGTCATCTTTTAAAAACAAAACAAAACAGATGTTTGTCCACCTCCCCCCACACACACCCCTACATTCACTAATCAGGAAGACAGACATTAATCATATACAAATTATGTATAAATAAGTCAAAATGAAGACTACTGTAAGCGATATGAAGCACTGGGGCTTTAGAAGGCTAATATATTAAGACCATCTCCTTTCTATCTGAGTTCAGATATGACCCCAATCAAGGTCAGCAGCAGAAGAGAAATGTCTGCTATCTATGGAAGCTCTCTATAGAACTCACAACCAAGTCAAATTCTTACCATTTCACTAATTGTGTGAAATCCCTTTCAAACTCATCTCTAGACCTTTCCTCAAGAAAAAAGTGCAAGACTACATGTGGTCCTATCTCTAATTACTCTTTACTTCACTAGTAGATGTTTTCTCTCATTGTAGTGCTCTTATAATAAAGTGATAGCTCTAAGACCAGGGCACTGGTGATGGCATAAGCACAGGGAGGCTTTGGCAAAGCCCTGCAACTCACTTCGGTCCTATTCTTTCTGTGCTCCCAGCTACTCTTGCCTGTGTAGTTAAAAGTATGCAAACTAGTCCTCAGTCAGCCTAGCCTGTTTTATATCTCTCTGTTTTAGTCCATTTTGTTTTGCTATAACAGAAATACCTGAGACTGGGTAATTTATAAGGAAAAGAGGTTTATTTGGCTTACAATTCTGGGACAGCCGCATCTGGCATGGGCCTCAGGCTGCTTCTACACATGGCAGAAAGTGGCAGGCAGCCAGTGGGTACAAGCAGATCACATGGCAAGAGGAAGCAATAGAGAGAGAGAAGGTGCCAAGGTCTTTTTAAGCAACGAGCTCTCGTAGGAACTAATAGAGTGAGAACTCACTCATTAATCCCCCCTCCCCCAGGGAGAGCATTAATCCATTCATGAGGGATCTGCCCCCATGACTCAATCAGTTTCTAATACTGCCACATTGGAGATCAAATTTCCACATGAGTTTTGGAGGGGACAACACATCCAAACTCCATCACTATCCCTCCATGAAGGCCAATCTGAACATTTTCCCCTAAAATGTTTCAAATGCATTTCTTTCATGCTTTTCCCCTTTCCTATATATTAGCGTTACTTTGAGCAAGTCATCCCCCTCATGACAAATAGCTGGTGTTAATAAGAAGGGTACCTCACCTGTGCACTGCCAACATCCAAAAGACTTTCACCTCGTGATCCCTTGCCACCTGCTCCCTGCCCTGTGCTTCATCTTGTCCCTACTGCCCACTTGTCTGGCTTCAGATTCACCCACCAGATCATCATATGGGATTTTGCTCCTGTGTAAATAGTCCAGCCATGTTGTTTTTCTGCCCAGGGGACTATAAAGACAGTTGGTCTGTAGGGTTAATATTTGTTGCAAGATTAATAAAGAAAAGGAAATGTTGCAAGAGGGAGGCAAAGATGCCTAGTTTTTAAGTGAGAGATGTGTGAGCTTTCAAGCCATCTGGGCTCTGTAATGCCCTAATGGATAAGACCTTATCTCCTTGCAATCCCCAGAACATGTTATCACCTCTGGGCTCTTGCAGTTCATTCTGCCTAGATTGCTTCTCCCTCAGGTATCTGCCTGGCTTACGAATCATTCTTTCATGTCTTTATTCAAATATCACCTTCTCAGTGAGATGGCCTCTGATGACTCCATCTAAAATATAAAATTTCTTTCCCACTGCTTTTCATCACCCTTCTCTCCTTTACTTTATTCCTTAGCATTCATCACTATTTGTCATAGTATATATTTTATTAATACTTATTGATCTTCCTTATCTGACTATCTCCCCTCTGAAATGTAAGCCCCAGGAGCAAAGGGATTTTGCCTCTTTTTTTTTTTTTTTTTTTTTTTTGCTACTTCTTTCCTTTTCCAGAACCTAAAATAGAGCCTGGCAGATGTTAGGTACTCAATACATATTTGTTGAATGAATGAATAAATAAGCCGATAATAAGAAGTTGAGGCAGAAAGCAAATATCTACTAATCTAAGAATGTGTCTTAACTTGGGTTGCTATGACAAAATACTGTAAACTCGGGGGCTTAAAAAACAGACATTTATTTCTCACAGGTCAGAGACTTGGAAGTCTACATTCAAGGTGACTACAGATTGGGTTCCTGGTGAGGGCTCTCTTCCTGGCTCTCAAACAGCTGCCTTCTCACTGTGTCCTCACATGGCCTTTCCTCAGTGCTGGCTCCTTGAGAGAGAGAGAGGTCTCTCAGTCTTCCTCTTCTGATGAATGCACTAATCCCACCATGAGGGTCCCACCTTTATGACCTAATCTACACTTAATTACCTCCCAAAGGTCTCACCTCCAAACAACATCACATTAGGGATTAAGACTTCAATATGAATTTTGAAAGGACACAAACATTCAGCCCATAGTAGAATATAAGTTTCATGGGAGCAGGGAGTTTTGCCTCTTTTTTTCACTGATACTGTCCTAACTTCTGAAACAGTGCCCAGCATACAGTAGTCACTCAGGAAATATTTGTTAAATAAGAACAGAAGAAATTGTAATTTAACTGCTGAGCTAAAATTTAATGAACACCATCAAATTACAGAAGTGGCATTAATATATATGCTCAGATTTCTACTCTCCAAACATTATAGAATCATTTATCAAGACTATTAGTTAAGCTGTTGGTTTTGTGCTAGTGATAGAGTCCCAAGTAAATTATGGTTTAAGTTGGAGAACCACACACCATAAACTAGATAGATGTTTATTCCTCTCTCACATAACGGTCCAACCCTGCATGGCAGTTCTATTCTGCCAAGTCTTCAGAGGCCTGGATCATTAAGGTGTGGTCTTTGTCTCTGGTCCAAGATACTTCATTTCGTTATCTGCAAAACAGACAAGTGGAGGGGGAAAAGAGAAGAAAATGCCATTCCCCTCCCCTTACAGGGCATAGCTAGAAGATACACTTCCCACCTTCCCACCTTCACCTCATACACATCCCATTGGCTAGAACCAAATCACATCATCACAACTCACTGTAAGTTAGAGTGGAAAATACAGTCACTATTCTAGGTAGCTATAAATCTGGACTTCTAATGTTATAGAAGAAGAGGTGAACAGATCTGGGAGAGAGATAGCAGTCTATGCCATAGCATATATTTTAAAATAACCATTTAGAATTACTATTGACTTTGTCTAAATAATTGCTGAATTATTATCTGGGTAATACATGCACAGAGGGTCGTTATACTATTTTCTCTACCTATGTTCATGTTTGAAAATTTCATAGTAAAGAGTTCTAAAATAATTAATTGCATAAGCATATATTACAGGATTTCTTGGTGTTTGAGTTAAGAAGTAGGATTTAGCATGGTTCAGTACATCATTGAAGGATGGAAAGAGGTTGGGGGATTTATAGGATTTTGAAAGACTGTGGAGGAGTTGGACAGCCTATGTAGTTCTGAACAGGATTCATCTGAGCCAGCTGCCCAAACAAAAGCAGAAACAAAAATATACTGACCTGACAATTCTTTGAAATTTCTGTTTCTATGTTATTCTAGTGGCTCCAAAGAGGACATGAATATTTGGAGAGAGGATCCTGTTTCTGAGAGATGATGGTTGATTCAGGTTATTCCAGGCAATGCCTCGTCCCATCCCACCTGTGCTCTGGGGGTCTGCCATCAAATGTCTGTCATTCCTCCCAGTTCTGCTCTGGTTATTCTTTTTAAAGAACATGATGCATAACTTAGTGCATCCAGAATTTGATTTTATAATTATTCCTTTCCTCTTGCAATTTTTAAACTCATCCCTAAACATGAAGTGCCTGGCTCACAAGTGGTATCTGCCATCTTGCAAATGAGACAGCATTCAGTACTTTAAAGCCTTATCAGAGCAACACTTCTCAGAGACTGACTCATTAGCTCGAGGCTAATCCAAACTCTCCTACTCATCAGTTTTGGAATATTGGAAACTTGAGGAAACTGAGGCCCATTTCCTTCACTTATGCGATGAGGATAATCATAGTCATCCAAAACCAGCCTGTCATCAAGGATGCATCAAGACGTAACTGAAAGTGATCTCCAAATATAAACACAAGGTGTTTTTCAAGTTCTTAGTCCTCCTTAACCTTAATCTTCTTAGGGACTTAAGAACAATTTTTCCCTAAGTTCTATAAAGTTTCCTTTGGTGATAAAATGAGGGATGCATTCAGAGTTTGACACCGTGTTTTCTGACTCTGCACCTACCCACCATTAAAGGACCTCCAGTTCCCCTTCCAATCCCTACAAACTCCTAGGTGTTCTCAGAGGAGCTCTGAGTGCTCACCATTTTAGCCCTTTCAGATACGAGGTGGCGTTTACCACCATTATTCTGGCTCTTTTCTTCTCTAATCATCCTCAAGGCCTCAGAAGCTCAGAAAGCTGTCACTCCAATTAAGGACACCTCTCTACAAGAACTACAGCTACCAAAGACAAACTCAGAAGATGCTGCTAATTTATATTTTCTGCTCTTCCCTTTTGTTCCTGCTTTCACCTTCTTATCATCAGTTCAGCTATTTTTTGTTTGTTTGTTTAGAAATTAATCCCTATTTTTTTCTTTTGATCTAGAATATGTTATTATCCCTGGATATCAGTCTTAGCTAAGGGTGCTGTCCATTGTCACCTCATAATAAAGTGAAGACATGCTTTTATTATCTTTGGATTTTGTATTAGTCCATTTCTGCTGCTTATAACAGAAATACCTGAAACTGGGTGATTTGTAAAGAAACAATATTTATTGCTTATGGTTTGGGTGGCTAGGAAGTCCAAAGTCTAGGGAACATATCTGGTGAGGGCCTTGTTGGTGGTGAAGCTGTTCAGTAATGCATGGTGTCACATGGCAGATGGCTTAGAGAGAGAGAGAGAGAGAGAGAGAGAGAGAGCTTCTCACAAGCTCTCCTTTTAAAGCCATCAGAACCATGCCCTTGACCACCATTAAACCATCAATGAATTAATCCATTCACTAGGGTATGGTCCTCGCAATCTAATGACCTCTTCAAGGCCCCACCTGTCCATTACCATAATAAGATTCCCCACCCGCTTAACACTGTCACAGTGGATCAAGCTTCAATGAGTTTAGGGGATATTTGATCCACAACAGAGTTACACTCTGCTCTGTGGGTCCTGGCACTGGGCTGCAGGGATGCCCACTTCTTAGTGAGATTGATGAGCTGGCTCTTTTGGCTCCCTCTTGTAGCCCTTTCTTCAGAACACTCAGACATCAGTCCATGGCACTGGGCCAGAAGAGAATTTGAGAAAAGGATGTTATACCCCCCAGATCTCCTTCCTCTCTGATTCTGGGGCATTATTCTTAAAATTAAGCTAGTATTTCTCATTTCTTCCTTTCCTCATCATAATTCTACATAGGAAGGTGCTAATAGACTCACCCCATCACTTCTCTGTCCCCAGGTGCTTATAAATTCTAAGAGGGACATGGCTCTGGTCAAATCTAAAACAGCTACCACAATTCTTGACAGGTTTCTGTGCTGTGGACTGAATGTTTATGTCCCCCCCTTCAAATTCATGTGTTCAAATCCTAATTCACAATGTGATGATATTAGAAGGTGGGAATGAAGGGTGTTTGAGAGGTAAGTACGTCATAAGGGTGGATTCCTTATGAATGGGATTAGTGCCCTTATAAGAAGAGACATAAGAGCTTGCCCTCACTCCCTCTGCTCTCTGCCATGTGAGGATAAAAGAAGAAAATTGCCATCTGTAAACCAGAAGTGGGCCCTCACCAAACATCAGATCTGCCAGCACCTTGATCTTGGACTTCTGAGCCTCCAGGACTGTGAGAAATAAATGTCTATTGTTTAAGCTACCCAGTCTACAGTATTTTTGTTAAAACAGTTTGAACTGAATAAGATATCCAGTCTCCGCAGGTCACAATCTCTTCTCATATCAAAATCAATCTACCACATATCAAAAATGAAATATTATGGATTAATGACTCAGTTCAACTACTCAGGTTACCTGAGTTTATCATTTGCCTATATTTATGGATTATCTCTGGAGACAGAGAGCACATTACTGGGATTTGGGAGTACAGTGCAGGTACAATGAACTCTGAACTTGAGAAATTCACCATATCATGATCTTTCATATGAGAGAAAATAAAAATATTGTCATTAGCTGTATGCTCTTCTTTCTTAGATTTCTTGCTTCTTCTCTTCTTGGTTCTCTGTCTTATTTCTGGATCTTAATAAACTCAAAATAGATTGTTTACTGCTTAAGATTTCTTTGTTTTACGCCTTGAGCTATACCAAGGAAAAAACCAGTCAATCAAATATACCAAATCTTCTATAAAAAGAGAGAAAAATATTCAAGATGTTTCACATATAACACTATTCTAATTTTAATCTCGTTTTCCAGAAATTAAAGACTTGGGTCTAAATTTAGCTGGGTCCGACCTGCTTCACCTAGACTCACTTACCATTAACAATGAGAAAGAATTTTAAAATTGCTCAATTCCTGTCAGATCAGAAAAGCATTTCCTTAATCCTTCACACCAAGAGCAGTTTCATTATAGTTTCAAAGTTAACATAGACAATTCAGCTTGAAACATTATGTTTTTAAGAAAATTTAGTTTTAAAAGAAATGAAAATTAAGCAACTTGATAAAATTATGTTTATGAACTACTCATTTATTTTAATAAAATGCAAAGAGACAGTACATTCATCTCATGGATTTGTCCGGAAAAAAATTATGCCTATTTCTTTAAAGAGACTTGGGAAAGCAGGTGGCCAGGAAGAAGTCTTTATTAACTTGAAGACCTCTCGACCCCGAGTCATTAGCCTTTCATTTTTTCTCTGGAGGAGAAAAGGGTTAATTTACATTATTTCCATTTTTTCCATAAAGGATGGGCTCTAGGTTCTGAATTGCTGAGCTTAGTGCCAAGGCTGCACAAAATAATGAGGCCATATTACAGATCCTTTCATCAGAACCTCAAAAGGCTGCATACCCATTAAAATACCACTCTAACCCTCCTGTGCAGATAAGTATGAGGTTTGATGTGAGAGTAAGAAACAAATCTCTCCACAAGCACCTTTTTTTTCCCCACTTATTTTACTTTGTCTTTAATTTCTCTGCAATCTATTCAGTACTACAAATTTAACATTAAGGGGGATGGACACTCAGGTACTTAGCAGCTCTTGCTATGCTACTCCAAGTAGAGAGAGCAGCTGCCACCCCACCAAAAGGAATCATGGCAAAGCCCCCATGAGCAACTCGGACTGAACCCCTGCAAGGTTCAATAGACCGAAAACTTGGTCCTTTTGCAGCTGTATTTTACTCAGAGCAATTTGGCATAAGTGAATCCTCATCCATTGAGGAGAAGGACTGGGCACAGGAAATGGAGTAAATTCAATCAGAACCACGGCTGATGACTCAGGGTACTTTTGAGAAACCGAACATTAAGGTAATGAGACTACATTGACAAGAGTTGACTCCCAAGAAGAGATCTGAGTTAGAAAAACATTACTAGAAATAAGTATAGCCTCCCAAAGTGACCATAAAACGGATAACAGATATTGGATGTATGTTACAATGCTCTTCTTCTTTTGTCTTTCTGATTTTTAATCATAATTCCATATTTGAAACCAGAAAGAGAGCTTTTCTGAGGTTGGTAACTAGGAATCTCTAGGCCCAATTTCATTCTAAACCTAATGTGTCAGGTCATATGCAGTACGAATCTTAATCCTAAATGTATTTCCCTATTCCTCTTTCCTCAATTATTCATTCTAGTCTTTACTATTATGTTCATGTTTGCCTTGAATAATTTTGGAATGAAGGAAGATAGTGTACACTTAAAGAGAAAGAATACAAATGAGTAAGTAGATGAGACAGGCCCCGCGAAAGAGGTGGGACTACAAAGAGTCATGAGACACTATCCCTGTTCTTGAGGAAATCTTAGACCAATGAGAGAAAAACAGAAATGTAGAAACATATCATTCCACTATAATATGCCAAGTGCTAAAGGGAGATTTGTCCTGGGTGCCATGAGAGCTCAGAGTTGTGGTACTTAGTGCCTCCAGGGGGTTCAAGATACCACCTCTTGGAAGAGATAATGTCTAAGCTAACTCTTAAAAATCACAAGTAGGAGAGAAGCACTTCTGCGATGGCAGAGTAAGAACTTCCAAAAATTTACTCCTGCATAAAAGCAATAAGAAAAGTGGCAAAATATTGTTAAAAGCCATTTTTTTGGAATGCTGGAAATTAACTAAGGGCTTTCAACAATCTAAGTAGTGGTCATTAAAAAAAAAAACACAGCTGAATCTCAGTAAGAACAGTGAACTTTGTTTGCTTTAACTTACTCCATACCCACCCCCATCTCCCTAGTTCTGTAATAGCTTTGAAAATCAGCAGGCTTACTACCATGATAACTGTGAAAAACACAGCCTGGAAGATGCTGGAATGGACAAAATGGGTTTGGAGCACTGCAAAAAGCCCTGTCCCTAGAGAATTGCCATTATTTGACCTCTCCAGCAGTTCCTCATTAAAGGCCCATTCATAGGGTTGCCTTCAGGTGACCCAACTCAGAGGTCAGTCAGTAGGAAACTCCTAACCATAGCAGCAATTGTTTAACATCACAGCTGTGTTAGGTGGGAATACAAGTTGAGAAAATAAGAGCCTTCTCAAAAACTTAACAGGAAGATCTGGAGAATGTGATGTCTATAAAGAGCTTTGAAAAACTCCGATATATTTCTTTGGAACTAGAAGGTCATGAACATGCCCCCAAAAGACCTAAGAAGACCCTAAGCTCTCCCCTCTGGCTAACCTTGAGGATCTCTGCAAGTAGGAAGGGAAGGCTAAGTGAAGTTGTAAATTCCCAGTGTTGAAGGCTTGTCTCAACAAACCACAGAGTCCCTCTGCAAAGTGTGGGAGACTTATTGCTCAAGGCATTTAAGGAAATCTCTATTCAAGTATTAGTTGACCACTAAGCTAACTGAGCAGAGACTTTAGTGACCACACACAACAAAAATACAGACATTATGAAGTTAGTTCAGAAAAGTCATTAAACAAACAAATGACAATAAACAGCGAAAACGACACTCTAGGTAAGGGGAGCAGATCTGATTTCCAGAACTGCCATGAATGAGAAGACTTTAAAAAGTGTATAGTAAAAAAAAACCACAAGGGAATTAAAGTGAAACACTAGAAAATATCTATTTAACACAAAAGAAGAGAGTAATAGAAGAATGAAGAAGCAAAATATAAATCATATTGAAACAAAATAGTAAAATGGCAGATCTAAGTCCTACCTTATTGGTAACTACATTAAATTTAAATAGAATTGATATGGATTGGGTCCCTTAAGTTTTATGTAATATTAGTTTGATACAGTGATTGTTAAGAGGGTGAGAAATCCTATTATGGTAATTGCAAGGTGGAGCCTTGAAGAGGTGATTAGATTGTAGGAACATGGTGACTGGATTAAAAATGGTGGTCAGGAGTGTAGTTCTGAGGGATTTAAAAGGAGAATGGATGAGGAACTATTGCTGTCTCTGCTTCACCATTTCTGCCATGTGAGACCACTGGGTCACTGTCCCCACCACCAAGGCCCTCACCAGATGTGTTCCCTGGACTTTGGACTTCCCAGCCTTTGAAATTGTAAGTAATAAATTCCATTCTCTTACAAATTACCCAGTTCCATGTATTTTGTTATAAGCAACAGAAATGGACTAATACAAGAATAAACACTCAAAAGTAGAGTTTGGCAAAATGGATACAAAAACATGATCCACTGTTGGCTGTCTACAAGAGACACACTTTAGGTTCAAAGACACAACTAGGTTGAAAGTAAAGTAATACTATGCAAACAATAACCCAAAGAGAGCTGGAGTGGCTATACTAATATGAGACAAAATCGGCTTTAAGATAAAAATTGCCTCTAGACACAAAGAAGAACATTTTATGAGAAAAGTGTCACTGAATCAAGAAGCTATAACAATTATAAACATATGTGCACCTAACAAAAAAAGACCTAACTACATAAAGCAAAGTCTTATAAAATTAAAGGGAGAAATAGACAACTCAACAATAAAACGTGGAGGTTTTAATATTAAACACTAGGCAGATTATCAACTAGGGTATAGAAAACTTGAACAATAACTATAAACCAACTAGACATAGAAGACGCTTACTGAGCAATTCACCCAACCACAGCAGAAGGTTCTACGTGCACTTAAGAAGAATATGTCTTCTGCTGTGGTTGGGTGAATTGCTCAATAAGTGTCTTCTACATCTAGTTGGTTATAGAATATTCTCCACGACAAAACTTATGTTAGGCCATAAAACAAACCTTAACCGTACTGAAATCATACAAAGTATTGTTTTACTATAATGGAGTGAATTTAGAAATCAATAATTGAAGGAAATTTGAGAAATTCACAAATACGTGGAAATTAAAAAACACACTCTTAAATAACCAATTGGCCAAAGAAGAAATCACGAGGGAAATTAGAAAACACTTTGAGAGGAATAAAAACAAACACAATATACCAAAACTTATGGGATTCAGCTAAAATAGTGCTTAGAAGGAAATTTATACCTGTAAACATCTGTATTAAAAAAGAAAAAAGATTTTAGACTAATGACCTAACATTCCACCTTAACAAACAAGAAAAAAACAGCACACTAAATTCAAAGCACGAAGAATAAAGAAAAAAATAAAGATTAGAGAGAAAATAACTAGAGAGAAATAGAACAATCAGAGAGAATACAAAAAATAATAAGAGAGAAATAGAGAATAGGAAAACAATAGAGAAAATTAACAAATCCAAAAGTTGGTTCTTTGAAAAGACCAGTAAAATTGACAAAACTTTAGTTAGACTGATCAAGGGAAAAAAATAGAGAAGACTCAAAATACAGAAATCAGGAATGAAAGAGGAAACTTCACTACCAACCTTACAGAAATAAAAAAAAAATTGTAAGAGACTATTGTGAACAACTGTATCCAACACAGTAGATAACCTGGTTAAAATAAACAAATTTCTAGGAAGACATAAACTACTAAAGCTGACTCAAGAAGAAATGGAAAATGTAATTCAGATTCGAGAAAGTAAATAGACAATACATTGAATGGGAGAAAAAATCTGCAAATTTTATGTCTGATATGACACTTATATTTAGAATATATAAGGAACTCTTAAAACTCAACAATAAAAAGTCAAATAACTCAATTTAAAAATGGACAAATCAGTTGAATAGCTATTTCTTCAAAGAAGATATACAAATGGCCAATAAGCACATCAAAATGCTCAACATTACTATTAATTAGGTGAATGTGAATCAAAATTAAAATGAGACATCACTTCACTTTCATTAGGATGGCTAAAATAAAAGACAGACAATAACAAAAGTATTGACCAGGATATGGAGAAACTGGAATCCTGGTATGAATGCAAAATGGTAGAACCACTGAGGAAAACAGTTTGGCAGTTTCATAAGAAGTTAAACACAGAGGTACCATGTGATCTAAAATATCCTCTCCCAGGTATGTAAGAGAAATGAAAATGTACACCCCCATAAAAAATATATGAACATTTATGGCAGCATGATTTATAATAGCCAAAAACTTAAAACCACTTAAATAAGACTTCTATCAAGATGGCAGAATAGACAGTCCTTAGCATCACCCTCTCCCACAATCAACCAATTCACAACTATTAAAAAGCAACAACCGCCAAGCTGGGGCCTCTAGACCTCAGAGGAAGAGGAGGAAAGACCTACAGACTTCATGAAGGCAGGAGAAGCCACAATAAAAGAAAGAAAGGACGACTCCAACTGTTTCAAGCCCCAGCTGCTTCAAGTCTGGCCCTGGTGAGCACATGGAGCAAGAGCTGGCAAAAGCTGCTGTTGTGCCGTTCATATGAAGTTGCTTGAAGGTGGGAGGGGAGAAGAGGGCCTTGGTGGCCCCTAGGCCAGTAAGACCACTAACAGGGTTCCCGTGGACCCATACAGGAATGAATGGCCAGAGACAACTGAGAAAAGGAGCCACTCAGAGGCCAGTGAGTCACTGCAAGGGACTGGTACATGGCCCGTCCCATGGGAATTGTTTAGACTGCAGGTGGTGGGGGTGACTGGCCAACCAGGGGAACACTGGGGCACAGCATGGACAGCTGATCTTCCCCCAGATCAGCACAGGACCACTCAGTGGAGACTGGCCAGGAATATAGAACTGCAGGGTGTGCAGTTTGCTGAAAAAACTCTGACCCAGACCAGAGTTTCCATACAACCTTGATGTACTGCACCTCACAAGACCTAGAAGTGCTTACAAGATGAACAATTAAACCTGAGCTGCACAAAAAGCCTTCCCCAGAGAATCAGCAGCAAAGCAGCAATTTAGCTCAACCACAGGGTTCAAGTGCTGGTCCCCACAGGAAGTTCCCTCAGAAGTAAGCAAAGGCCAACAAATAAGTTCCAGTGCAGAGATTAAGGGGTAGGAGTAGCAAATAATCCAACACAGACCTGAAAGAAAAAAGAAAAACTCCACAGATCAGAGACAAAGTTCTGATATTAACCAGTAAAGGTCTAACACCACCAAAGAACAGCTATAAAACCTAGAAGGACCGGAAGCCCTCCAGGCTCCCAAGCTAGGGGTGGGGGGAGGGCCAAGGCCCTCATCCACGTCCCCCAATGTCCTCATCCAGCCCAGCAACAACCACCAGGCCACCATTGGAAGCTCCCCAGCTCCCAAGTCAGGGCAGTGGGGAACCAAAAGCCTCAGCCACGCCCCGTGATGTCTGCATTTAGCCCAGAGATGACCACCAAGCTGCCACCAGAAGTACTCTGGGCTCCCAAGCAGGCATGGTAAGGGACCAAAGGCCTCAGCCATGCCCCCCTGACATCTACATCCAGCCCAATGATGACCACCGAGCCACTGCTGGAAGCACCCCAGGCTTCTGGGGTCGAGGAGGGTCAAGGAGGGCCAAGGGCCTTAGCCACACATCCCTGACGTCTGCATCCGGCCCAGCCATGACTACCAAGCTGCCTCTGGAAGCCCCCTGGGTTTCCCTGCTGGAATGAGAGGGATGTCATGGCCTTGACCATGCCCCCTCCCTCCTGTTTTCTCCTCCTCCTCCCCCCACCTGCTCCACAACAACACCTTAGAATTTAAAAGTTAAAAACATAATAATAAAAAAATTAAAACCACTTAAATGTCAATCAACTGATAAATGGATAAACAAAATGTTGAACATCCATACAATGAAATACTTTTTGACAATAAAAAGGGATGAAGTACAGGTACATGGTACATAGATGAACCTTGAAAATATTTTGCTACACTACATGAAAGAAGCCAGTCACAAAAGACCCCATGTATGATTGCATTTACATGAAATGTCCAGAACAGACCAATCTACAGAGACAGGCCTGGGAGAGAGGGAAATGGGATGATGAGAAATAGGGTTTCTTTGGGGGGTGATAAAAATGTCCTAAAATTAGACAGGGGCAATACTTGCACAACTCTGTGAACATACTAAAAACCTTGGACTGTACCCTTTAACAGGATGAATTTTTTGGTATGTGAATTTTATCTCAATAAAGCTGTTCTTTAAAAAAAAATGCACTGGGCTAGATTTGGCCCATAAGCCATAGTTTACCAACCCCTATCTTAGAATGATGCCTACGATATAATAAGTACAATATGAACATTTGTTCAATGAATAAATACAGTATGTTTTGCCTTTAGAAAACACAAGGAAGGGTTAGTCAGGCAAAGAGGGAGGTCGTGGCATTTCATGTAATTGAAAGGGTATAAATGAAGGCATGGAGGTCAAAATTTGTAGTATGAATGGAGAACTACTCATGGTTCAGTGTGGACGGACCATCAAATGTAAGGTAAGCAGTGTCAGAAAAAGAGAGGAGAGAGAGTGGGAACCACATGATGAAAGGCCCTGAAGCACGCAAGGAGTAAAGTGAGGATGCCATTGCAATGGTGATGAGGAGGTGGTGACGATGATGATAGGACGCAGTAGTAAGGACAAGGACTTATAGACAGCGACCAGAGGATGGAAGGGCAATGACAAGGACTGATTGATAGATAATAATGGTAGGATGCAGTAGTAAGGACAAGGATTTATAGACAATGATAATCGGATGTAACAGAGAAATGGACTTAATAGATGTAGGAGCCATAAAGGGTTAGATTTGTGGATGGATTAAATATGAAGAGTAAAGAGAGACAGGCCTCTAGAGAATCCAGGATAACTCCTATTTTGATTAGAACCTTTGTTCCTTCTTCGCTCCATCTCACAGAAGAAAAAAAACCAAAGCTTCATATATAAAATAAAAGGTGTACACATACACCCCAGTGCATACTAAGTGTAGAATAAAATAAGAATATTCACATAAATAAAAAAAATCTGCATCAAAGGTATTATGGGCAGGAGGTGGAAAGACTGGGTTATTGCATGACCTTGACTTTATATACCCTGAGATTGTAAGTATCACCATGCCTTTGGCTAGATTGCATTCACTCTTGAAGAGACGAAGAAACACACACACACACACACACACACACACACACACACACACACACGACGAGCTCAAAGTCCAAGTTCTTACTTTATGCCTATCAAGTGTCCATAGGGCTACACAAACCTTCTAGTCTTCAGGCAAGTTCTTGTTCCCTGCAGATATTTCAGCAATGCTGAGCTGACCTTCAAAAGAAAAGCCTAGAAAGTGGTCCATAGAAAGCAATATTAGGAAACTATGTAAATTCACAAGTGTTTTTGTATGTGTCTCAAGAAAGCCTTATTTATTCGGAAATTCTAGCTAATTTAATGTATTAATATAATTATACACGATTTTGCAATGACCACAGCAGTGATCTATTTGCAGTTCTGTTTTTCAATAAAATTTGATTATATGCAAAAAGAAAACTGGTGGGATGAAGTATTATCAGGAAAATTATTGATAGGTCTTGGTTTTGTTGTTAATTTTAATTATTCTAATTAATCTGGCTCCTCTAGACTTGTCTTCTGGTTTTGCCATTAATTGGTGGCTTGACCTTAAGTAAGCCATTCTTTTTTTTAACCTATCAAATGAAGGAGATGAACCTTCTAAGATTCCTTTCAGGTCCAACAATATTTGTGTTTCTGAAATAGGAATTAAAATTTAGTCATAATCTCATTACATGTTAAATTCCCTTGCCACACCATACTAACTACAGTAACCAAATTGCTAATAAACTCAAAACAGCAGAGAAAATGTTTCGGTTTATTTCAGGGAGGGAGTTAAATGGAGAGTTACTATCTCAGTGATTAAATGTGGATTTCACAATTGCCTATTTGTTTATTATTGTCAAGTGGTTCAAGGTAAAGTGCCCAGTTGTAGCCAAATTGCATTAAAAACCACTTTTGGAATTTGGGCGGGTTTAAAAAATAGTTAGGTTTTCAGCTTTTAAACTGTATGCTTCAGAGGTTTTCACAGAATAACTAAGAAATGTGTTTTCAAACAAAAGTGGGTAATTTATTCTTATAGATTTAAAACAGCTCTGAATATATCTTATAGCGCTGTATAGCTAATGGAGATGTATGTCATGTTTTAAAAGGGTCTCCTAAATTATAAAATCCTGTTCCTGAATTTCACCTACCACACAATAAATATTCTGCAATAGATGTATAACAAATGTTAGTTATCTCCATTAAGTTATTCTGTTGAAGGTTATACTCTCATTACTATACGAATACATTTAAACAATGACCCATTTGCAAATAGGTATGTCCATAACTACAAGAATAGATAGTAACAATATTGCATTTCCTCTGACTTCAGCCAAGCATAAATGAGACAAATGAGTTTATTACTCCATTTTGGTGCTCAGCTAAAATTGGAGATTTAAATTTGAATAGTTCTAAATGGCTCTCTGCACTCAGGTAGCACTCCTTTGACCATCTGCCAATGTGCACGTTTCCTAATATAGAACACTGCTCCTGCTGGCAAACTCATTTCCTCAATTTTCTAGAAGCTACAGAAAAGCTCAGCAGACATAGTCTGTGCTCTTCCCTTAAAAATGGTAAACACCTCAAACAATGAAAATCATCCATTTCCTTGAAAAATTAAAATGCAATTTGGTATACATACTTTCTCTGGGCCGAGCCTTCCTTTAGTAACATGCTCAGTGGTTGACTATTTATTTGAATCATTTAGGAGCTACTTGAAGACAGATGAGTTTAAATCACATCTTTAAGTAAAGCAAAATAGATTCAGACTTTCACAAACATCTGTTAATTTTTCATACGCACTATATCCATTAAGATAATTCACCTTGTGGAATAATTCACAAGAAGAAACTCCCTGAACAACATGAAAGAAGGGAAAATTCAGTTATGCAAATAATTTCCATTTAAACTGAGCTCAGTGAACAACAGAAAGGGTAAGTGATCCAAACTAGATGCTAATGACCTTCACACACACAGAGCTCTAGGAAAGACAAGGCCAATAAGGTCAGATTTTCTTCAAGATTCTAGAATCATAGTGTCCTTGAGGGTGGAAGCCCTGTCAGGCCATCCATATAATGGAGAACCATTCTGGGCTTCTAGAACTTTCTCCATTTGAATTTACCTAATGGGCAGCTGTTTTTCTCCACTGCTGTATTAGGATGATTTGGAATAATGAAACAATACTGGATGATCTTTATCAAATTATTCAACTCGGACCAAATTAAAAATTGGCTGCGATTATCTTGCAACTGCAATTATCATGCAACTGCGGCTAAAACCTGCATTGGTCCTTGGGAACTGAGGGGGAGATACTGGTCACTGCTACTTGGCAGTAGCCTCAAGAACCCCCGGGTTAGAAAGGAATCACTCCTGACCTGTAATATCTGAGATTCTATTGATTGTGATCAAGAAGTTGAATTCTACAGCTGAAAACTGATAACAGGAATCATACTGGTGTTTGGGACATCTGAAAGGTTCTGGTGTACTTAGAGAAGCAAATTCTGGCACAGAAGATTCATTCAGATATCCCAAAGACTGGTTTTAATGCATTTACAAAAAAACAAAACAACAGCAAAAAACATTTCCACCATTCCCTTACTTTCTCATGAGCTTTCTATTTAGTTTTTACATATTGAGGACTTCTGAGACACACAGTATATTAAACAGTTATATAATTTCCTTTAATATTCTCCCATGTTCATCACAGCTCTGTTTTCAATGGCCAAGACATGGAAACAACCTAAATGTCCATCGATGGGTGACTGGATAAGGAAACTGTTGTATATATACACCGTGGAATACTACTCTGCCATAATAAACAATGACATACTCCCACTTACAACTACATGGATGAACCTGAAGAAACTGACGT
Organism: Cynocephalus volans; assembly: GCF_027409185.1. Lineage (NCBI taxonomy): Eukaryota > Metazoa > Chordata > Mammalia > Dermoptera > Cynocephalidae > Cynocephalus > Cynocephalus volans. Next base: position 19,292,200 of record NC_084468.1, read on the forward strand.
TGAGTGAAATAAGCAAAGCACAGAGGGATAAATACCACATGTAGTCACTCATATGTGGGAGCTAAGAGAGAAAGGAAGGAAGGAAAGAAAGACCATGGTAGTGCATTGGTCTTACAGAGGGAGGGAACATTCTTAGGGCTGCAAAGTGAAGATGGAGGGGAACAGCAAGGGGGAGGGAGGTTGGGGGATAATTGGGTGAGGTATATGGGGTACAAAAGTAATTTCCAGTAATGGGTATGCCCCCAGTATGAATCTGGCCCTCACATCATGAGCACAAGGGGTGACAATTAGCTTTGTATCTCATGGATATTCATAATAATAAATAAATAAATTCAGAACATTATAAAATAAGAAATATTATATTCATTCTACATTTGAGTAATATTAGGCTCCATGAGTTTAAGTTACTTATACCAAAACAAGGATTGGGATTTGAATGCAGGTCTGAATGACTCCCAAAGTCCATGATGGCTCCAATATGCCTCTCCACCCTCTACACAGAAAGAAAGAATTATGATCACCTTGACATCCAAGGCCATAAGTTTCTTTCCTTCACTCCTGGTGTCTTAGTCAGTTCTAGTTCCTTTAACAAAGTACCATAATCTGGGCAGCTTATAAACAACAAAAATTTATTTCTCATAGTTGTGGAGGCTGTAAGCCTGAGATCAGGGTACCAGAATGGTCAGGTTCCGGTGAGGGCCCTCATCTGGGTTGCTCTCTGCCAATGTCTCATTGCCTTCTCACATGGTAGAAAAAGAGCTCGCCAGCTCTCTGGCCTCTTCTAATTAGGGCACTAATCCCATTCGTGAGGGCTTCACCTTTATAACCTAATTGCCTCCCAAATTCTCCATCTGCAAGTACAATTACATTGGGAATTAGATTTCAATATATGAATTGAGGGGCAGGGGGACACGAACATTCAGTTCAGAGTATTGGAGCTAGGACCTGAACCCCAGTCAAATGACTTCCAAAGTCCATGATAATTCTAACATTCTACTTTATTCTATGCCTAGAAAGAAAGAGTTATGATCACACTGACTCCCAAGGGCATAAGGTTCCTTCCTACACCCCTAGGTTTAGTCTGAAGTGTCAGTCTAGAGTTTAAAACACACAGGCCTTAACCCTCCCATAAAGAATTCTGATTCAGTGGGTCTGCAAGCCAGGCAGGTGTAGTTTTCAAAAGTTCCTCAATTGATTCTGATGCATGCTTTCATCAAGAACCACTGATTATATACTTAGTGATCCCATAACATGGGAGTCCAATATACATTCTTAGATGCTCTTGAGATCTACAAGAAGTTTTTATTGCTGTGTCCTTGTTTCAATAATAATTTTTAAAAATTATTCTAATTTCCTTGAACTTTTTAAGACAAGTGAACAGATATGCTGTAGTGAGGAGGGGAGAGAGGGTGGGGGGAAGAGGAATGGGTAAAGGGTCATGAAAATCAACTACAATGTATATTGAGAAGTTACAATAAAAAGAAAATTACTGTAATTTGAATCTAGATAATCAAGTCCTGCCAACTGATTTTACACCTTTCTATTTGTTTCAGCTTTGCATTGTAGTCATTATTTATTCCTTCAACAAATATGTATGTTTCTAATATATGTCATGCAATATGCACTGAAAGATAATAAGCACATTTCCTCACTTGCAAAATAGTGTTAAAAATAGTGACTACCTTACACAGTTGCTGTGAAACACAAGAAATAATATATATAAAATGCTTAGATCAGGGCCTAGCAGGTAGTAAATACTCAGCAAATGCTCGATATGGTTTTTATTATTATCTCTTATTTTTTAAGTAAATAAAAAAGTTTAATTTCATGTAGGGCTAAGTGCTGTGAACAAAAATAAAGCAGGGTAAATTAATAGATAAACAAACAAAAATAAATCAGTTGATGGGGGGTAAGAGGAAGGCACTAATTGGTGGTCCAGGAGACCCACTCTGTAAAAGTCATATTTAATCAGAGGCTTGAATGAAGAGGTAGTGCAAGCCACATGACAATGGTGGGAAAGAACAGTCCAGGCCAAGGAAAGAATCAGTGCACACATTCTTAGGCAGAAAAAAGATATTCATAATTATTTAGTTATTTATCTACAAGAGATCATATAAGGAACAGAATGTAACTTTTATTGGAATGTCTCTCAATGGAATGTCTTTTAATGGAATGTCTACCAAAAGGCCAAATCTTGTTATGGGCTGAACTGTGTCCCTGCCCCGCAAATTTATAAGTTGAAATTATATTTGGAGACTGAGTCATCAAAGAGGTAATTAAGGTAAAATGAGGTCATTAGGAGGAGTGGACGAAGGCCCTAATCCAGTATGACTGGAAACTTGGACACAGACATATACAGAGTGAAAAACGTTGTGAAGACGCAGGGGACAGGGAGATGACAGCCATTCACAAACCAAGGAAAGAGACCTGGAACAGATCCTTCCCTCAAGGCCCTCAAAAAATAAATAAATAAATAAAACACTGCCAAAACCTTGATCTTGAATTCTAGCCTCCAGAACTATGAGAAAATATATTTCTGTTCTTTAAGCCACCCACCCAGTCTATGGTACTTGGAATGGCAACCTTAGCAAATTGATACAAACTTTATTCTCAAGAATAAGAAGGACTTTCCCCCTTCAGATGGGTCTATTTATTATTCAAATTTAAAAGTTCATTCCTAAAAGATTTTGCTCTGTTTAAAAGAGTAGTAAGCACTAATTCAGATTAGATCCCCCAGGACTTTTGCCAAGTGGGTTGGTCAGATAAGAAGTCTAGAAGAAAACTAGTTCCCTAGGAGGTATCTGGATCTGTTGGAGGCTCAGCTGACATCTTTGGAAGAATCCTGATCAATGCAGGATTGCTACAATTACTTATGAATGTATCACAGGAATTAAGATTCTGAGGAAAGAGTACGGAGCAATCCTCTATTAAGCTACTAAGCACTGCGTAGTGGATGAATTATGTCCCCCCCAAACTCACTGAAGCTTGAATTGTGTCCCTCGAGTTTTATGTATTAGAAACTCGGCCTCCACTGTGACTGCTAAGAGGGTGGGAAATCCTATTATGGTAATTGAAAGGTGGAGCCTTGAAGAGGGGATTGCATTGTAGGACCGTGCCCAGGGCAATATTAATGATTAAAAATGGTGGTCGGGGGCGTGATTCTGAGGGGTTCAAAAGAAGAGGAGAGTCTGTCTTGCTCTCTCCCTCTCTCTGTCTCTGTCAAGATGCTTCCACCATCTTGCAATGTGAGACCTCTAGGTCACTGTCACCATCACCAGGTGTGTTCCTTGAACTTGGACTTCCCAGTCTCAGAAATTGTAAGCAATAAATTTCATTTTCTTACAGATTACCCAGTTTCATGTATTTTGTTATAAGCAACAGAAACAGACTAATACAAACTGTAATTTCACTTACCATCATGAGTCCCAAGTCTTCTGGTTGGAGGACAACACGCTCGAAGTTAGACCATGTCTAAGCCTAACCCCCAGGCTGTGTGCTCAATGGGAGCTGCTCAAAAATCAGCATGCAAGAATAAGAGGTACCAGCATTACAACAAGGAATAGCTTGGTGACTAGGCTGGTATTATACCCTTGGAAGTACCTGGCCAGCAAGAGAGAGCTGAGGTTGAGAAAACTGAGCCACACGTTCATCAGCACTGGAGGGACAAAAGCAGGAAGAGGGGTAAGACTGGACCATGGAGAGGTCAGCAGAGGGAAGTGAGCACCGAAGCTGGACTAAAGCCTCCATCACGGAGGATCCTGCATGAATATGTCTTTAAAGGATGAGCATGTGCTCTCTGTTGAGTACAGGATGGATGCTTAAAGGGTGGCACTACTTTTGAAAATCAAAACATTGTAGGGCAAAGATTTGATTGCAATTTAATGGAAGTAGTACCCAAGCAACTAGAAAACAAAAGAACATTTTCACCAAGGATAAGATGCTCCAGGAGGCAATGTTGCCATGGCATTTCGAAGTGCTCACAGCACCAGAGATCTTGGCTGTAAATTGAAATGGTGCCATGATCAGGTAGCATTCAAATTCTGGCATGCTGTGATTAAGTAATTATTTGAACCAATGGTTTTAAGTTTCTCTACACAAAAGCCAGCACCTCTCTTCAAATCCTGCCACATTCACTGTATTTAGCTCTTGCTTAAAATTTCCTAGTAGAAAGGCTAAATATCCAGTTTCCTTTACTTGTTAATAAATAATAATAATATAATGATATAAGCTAAAATACTGGAAGTTACTAAAATACAGTCAAACCATCTTAGAGTCAGTTACACATAATTAAATAATAATAAATTCAGATCCAGACATGGGCTATAAAGAAGAAAAATTGGTTAAATGGATAGAAAATGACTGAGGGGTTGTCTATTTGCTTGTATGAGGCAAGGACATCTGAGTAGAGATCAGAATGATGAAAAGAGGCAGCCATGATAAGATCCAAAAAAAGAAATTATTCTAACCAGAAGTAATAGCAAGTGCAAAGGCCCTGAAGTGGAAATAAACTTAACATGATTTTGAGGGGCAGTAAGAAGAGAGGTAGGAATAAAATTTAGTGTGTGAGGGGTCAAGTGGGAGACAAGAGGTAGGACAGTCAGGCAGGGGACAGATTATATAAGACTCTGTGGGGTGAAGTCAGGAATCTGGATTTTATTCTAGCAGCGATCGGAGACTGACAAAGACCTTTCAGCAGGAGGGTGATGTTTTCTGATTTATCTTTCCAAAAGATCCCACTAGCTTCTCTAAGTAGACTGCAAAGGAAAGAGCAAGACCAGCTTGGAGGCATTACCAAACCAAATGATGACGATGGCTTGAATTACATTTTGGTAAGTGTGATGGGAAGAAAAGTTGCTGATGGATTGACTGACGGATGTGAGGAAAAGATGAATCATAGAAGAGTCAAAGAAGAATTTTAAGTATAGAGCCTGAGGACACAGTGATGACGTTTATTGAGATGGGAAATTTTGAGGAAGGATAGATATGGGAGGGGCTGCTCAGAATTCTGTTCTGTTCACATTAATTTTGAGATAGCAATTAGGGTCTCTACATTGAGATATCAAGTAAACAGTTGAATATATGAAACTTGTGCTCAGGTGAGAGTTTGGGGATAAACTATAGATTTGGGTTGCACTAATATAAATAAGGTACACTTTAGAGTTATAGATGTGACTGAGATCTATAGCTGAGAGAAGCTCTGGGTCCCTCTGACATTCTGAGATCTGATGAAGGGATAAAGCCAGCAAGGGAGAGAAGAAACAGGAATGTGCTAGGGAGAAAACCAAAGCGAAGGGCATGGTCAACCATCACAAATGCTGCTAGGCATTCAAATTAAATAAAAACAGAGAAATGACCATTGGGTTTGGGATTAATGGGAGAGGGGAAAAGTGGAAACTTTGAGAGAAGATTCTTTCACCAAGTTGTGCTTTGAAAAGGAAGCAGAGAAATAGGCTGGTGGAGCCTCTGAGGCCAAGGGAAAGTTATTTTCATAGTAGGGCAATATTAATGAATATACAGCAAGCCAATAGGAATAGTCCAATGGAGAGAATTTGATTGATTGTATTAATTAAGCTAGGCTAAGTTATTCTGCAGGAAGGAATAAAAAACAAAATCTCATTCTAACACAATAAAATTTTATTGCTCACTCTCGACCATAGTCCTGGTGGAAGGGATTCCGGGGGTGAACATACATTTCTCTGTTCTGGTTTTTGCAGTCAGTCAACAAGGATCCTTCCATATAAACACGAAGCCTCTAAGTTCCTTTAAGGAGGAGAGAGACATGCAGGTTTACGCAGAGGATTTGATGGCTGGGTCTGGAAGTGGTGCTCATCGCTTCCACCCACACTCCATTGGACAGACCCCAGTCATACAGCTCCACTAATACAATGGAGGAGTGGGCAATATGGTTTTCTAGTGCATACAGCAGGGAAATGAATTGCATTTGATAAATACCTATCACTGCCGCTGCAACCATCCCTACTTCTCATCACCAAATATGCATTTCAATCTTTCTCCCACACCTAGAGCATGCTCCCACCTTCCCCAAGGTGGCAACCAAAAGATCCAATCTGCATTGGAATAAACTCAAAGCCCAGGATTCCTGGGTGACCATTTACACCTGGAGGAGGCACCTCATGCTGCAACAATCTACGAACTAAAAAGGTAAGTTATCTTTCTCCACTTCTGCATTCAATGTGCAATAGTGGGACAGGGACAGAATAACCATAAACACAAGTCCACTCAGAAAAAGAAAAAGTGGGAGATGCTTACTAGATCTTGGTCTGTAGCAACTCTGAAATTCCACTGGGCCTACATTGCAAAGGTTTTCTACCATGCAAGGGGTGAAAGCTCCTTGAATTGACCCCAATTCTGCTCTTTGGAAGAGAAACTCACTTGCTCTTTGTTTTTCTGATCATGGGCTTTATTCGGGGACATTTTTTTTTTTTTTTTGGTTTCTTATCCATGCTGGCCACATCTAATGTGAGTGTTGAGGGAGAGCGTGCCCTCCTTGAGAGCTGCACAGCTCACACAGCCCGCTTTCTGCATGAGAGTTGTTTTTAAGATTCACTGAACAGTCATAGGCTTTTTTTAGATAAGGCTCTAGTATTTTTGGGCAGCAAACTCCCTCAAATGATTAGTATGCTTAGGATTTATGTGCTTCTAGTTATGTCTTTGTGCTGTTAACTATATTCAAAGTTCTTTTATCAATTTGGTTACCAGATCTCTTTATTTCTTTACTTCCTCACTCCCATGCCTGCCTCTCTCAACCTAATGTAGCTACCTTGAGCTTGGCTACCAGGCTTGAGTAAAAAGGTCACTTCTTTGCCTCAAAGTTGATCTCTGCTTCAAAGCTAAGTCACTGCATTCAACTAAGTCTCACTGGGTCTTAATCTCTCAGAGCCCTTCTAAATGTCATCTCTTTCTTGGGCTCTGGAAGCAGTTGACTTTTCTAACCATTCAGGACCTTGACTTTCTAGACCTTTTTCCTTTTCATCTTTGCTTATAAACTGTCCAATTCTCCCCTAAACTCATCTTTCATACTGTACTTCGTTGATATTAAAATGCACATTTATTTCTCATGTTAATATCTTTGAGACTGGCCTGCATTTCACAATTGATGCAATAAAAAAGCATAATGGCAAAGCTTAATTGACTTTTTTCTGCCTTTCTTAGTGGTCCATAAAATAAATGTGTGTCTTACAATGTATAACATATCATAGTCTATAAACTATAGAAATACCTTTCAAAATGTAATAATAGCAACCACTTTAAATTTAACATTGTTGTTTAATCTCTTCCTCTAGAAATGTAAGCTCAGTAGGCATGTAGCCTTCCAAGTGACCACAGAGATCAGTTTTACCAGACTTTTTTATTTATTTTTTTTACTATATACATGGACCTCAAGCCATTTAGATTTCTATTCTTGTTTTCTCACAACCTGCCACCCAACTGCTAAGCAAATATCATGGTACCACACCCTAATCTGGCACAGCGATTTTCTCTGCCACCTCTGAGAAGAAGCTATCCACACGCTTGCACAGTTTGGTTTGGCCTTTTGTTTCTGCTCTACCATGAGAGCAACACGTCTCAAGGAGAATTTGATCCTCCAGTCGCGGTCTCAAGATAAGATACATGGAACAGAGCTGAGCAGATGTGAAAAATCATAAATCCAAAAGATATAAGTCCTAGATGATTTTTTAAAACATTCCAGGAACTAATAATCCTCATCTTATGCAAACTGCTTCATAGACTGTATATAAAAAGGAAAGCTACAAACTCATTATATGAGGCTAGTGTAACATTGACATCAAAACTAGATAAGAATAGCACAAGAAAAAATATTTAAGCCAATCTCACTTATGTAAAAATGCAGATGCAAAATATTAATCACATTCTAATAAAATAAATTTAGTAGTTTGTTGAAAGAAAAATGCACCACAACTAAGATGAATTAATCCCAGGAAAGCAAAGATAATTCTACAGCAGAAAATCTATTAATATAATCACTAGAATAACATATTAAAAGAAAAAACATAGAGTTATCTCAACAAAATACAGAAAAATCATCTTACAGAAATAATTTTATGATAAAAATCTCTCAGCCAACTAAGAAGAAAAAAATTTTTTTAAATTAATGTCATATGTCAAAAAATCACACTATATTTTTTCTTAATGTGATCAAACATTAGAAAAATTTCCCAGAACAAAAGTACAAGTTTACAACTAAGACTGTTTATATTCAGCAACGGGCAAGGTGCCAGCCAAGATAAAGAAATAAGATATAAGAATTGAAAAGTAATAGAAAAATGTAACTGTAGGACTTCCTCAATAATCTACCAACAAACTAGTAGAGCAACGAAGATAGAGCTGCAAGGTTTCTGATGCAACATCAGCAAGAATAAAATGAACAGCCTTCCTTACACTGTTAATAGCCAATTAGAAAATATCATAGAAAATATTCCATTTATAATATCAATAAAAAATTGTCTGCAGGAATAAATGTAACAAAAGATTTTCAAGACCTTGACAAAGAAAACTATCAACCATTACTAAAGGGGAAAAAATTCAAAGAAGAGGCTGCTCTAAATAACTAATATACCATGTTCATGATTAGGAGGAATTAATGTCTTAAAATGTCAATTTTCACCTAAATTGTCTTTAAATTGAATGCAATGCAGTTTCAATCAAATGTTCACAGAGCTTTGTTTCGCTGCTTTATACCATCCTGTTTTTCTATCAACAGTCTAGCAAACTAAGTGTAAATTTTATGTGGACGATAGATTTTTGAAGAAAGTAAGAAAATTGTTCTATCTGATATCAAGGATCACTACTAAGTTATAGTAATTGAGAAAGTCTAGTATCAGCACAGGCTCAGACAGAGAGGCCAATGGAATAAAACAGAGAGCAAAGAAACAAACCCTTGCCTCTATGACAACCAGAGACAACGTATTAGTTTTCCATTGCTGCTATAACAAATTACCACAAACCGGATGGCTTAAACCACACAAATTTATTATCTTTACATCTCTACAGGTTAGAATTCCACAAGGGTCTAAATGGATTAAAATAAGCGTGTTTATTTTTGGCATCTCTAAGGGTGAATCGGTTCTTGGTCTTTTCCCACTTCTAGTAGTCAGTCACATTCTTTGATGGCTTTTTTTCTTTGATGGCTTTGATGTTTCTTTTCTCTGATCATTTGTCTGTGGCCACATGTCCTTTTAACTCTTTTCTCCTGCATTCCTCTTCCTTTTAAGGATCCTTGTGATTACACTGGAGCTACCTGGGTAATCCAGGATAATCCCTTTGTCTTAAAGACACTGATGAGCAACCCTAATTCCATCTGCAACATTAATTCCCCTTTGCCATGTAACTTAACATATTCACACGTTCTGGGGATTAGGCTATGGACATCTTTGGGAAGCCATTACTCTGCCTCCCCTAGACAATATGAAAAATCAGTGGGCACCAGATACATCTAGGTTTTGTGAAGCTGAACTTTATATAATTTAGAAAAAAAAATAGAAAAATATTTTTAAAAATTTTACAGAAATATAGGACTATGTGACTACATTGCTAAATCTGTTTCTGGGGTATAGAAGGATCCTGTGCAAGTGACATTCTCTGAAGCTTATATTTCAGTAGCTTTCTAGTAATTGTACTCCTCAGCGAAAAAGACACTCTCTAAAATATGCTAGCTGGGATCATTTGTTAACTATATGAACAAAGATAAAAATAAATTTCTGCATCATTTCTACAAAAAAAAATTCAGTAGATTAAAAACATACATATAAAAACAAAGCTTCAAAACATTTAGATGAAAAATAGGAAAATATTTTTGTAGCCTTGGGATGGAGAAGAATTTTGTTAAAAAAAATCCTAAAGGAAAAAAATTGAAATTTTAACTACATTAAAATTTAAATCGTTTATGAAAATTTTAAATTCTGCTGTTTGCCTTTGACTCCATCCAGCTGTGTCTGTATTCAGCCTAGATGCCCCTAGTCTGACCTCTCTGTGGATGCTGCTGGAATGAGAGAATGTTATATGCTCTCCTCCTAGAAGTAATAACTTCAAGATTCACTATAACACAAAGGCTGATGGCCCGTTGCATAGGAGAGGGACACCATTCACTCCCGTGCAACACCACACAGCATCTTTCCTGATAAAAGAAACTCAAAGTCTCACTGCATAATCATTTAATCTCCAGGATTACTGGACAGTCCCTGCTCCGTGAAGCATATTATCCACAAAGAAGTTGCTTCCGCTAGTCGTATAATTATCCTAACCTTGTGTTGTGTGCCTTCCAGAAGAAAAAGGCTGGGATAAGTGTTGGAAAGCAGATGTATTTAGAATAGGAGGGGAAAATGAGTGTGGGAGAAAAGATGTCCACTGTCCATCTTTCCCATCAGGCTGCTCTGACACTAAATGAAGAGTTTTCAATGATCACTGTATGTTCGAAGTTTAAGCTCCTGTTTATAAACAAATTGATTTGAAATATAAAAATAGTGTACAAAGATTCATACATTTAAAATCCACTACAAATTCCTGGAGCTGGATTTAGTCTGTTTGTGGAGGCTCCTGGGTGTTTATGTTTAACCAGGTCCCATTTCTTCATCTTTGGGTCCTCTTCTGCTACAAGTAGGAGAGCTTCGCTAAGATAGTCTTAGCCACCTTTTTCGCATTGCTGTGCTATTCTAAACCCTGAGGCTGTGCAGAGGAAAAGCAGCAAGGACTGGTCCTCAACAGTCCTTTAACTGCCATTGCTTCCAAGTGTCAGGGCGAGCAGGGAGCCCGTGTGCTGTCACAGATGCTCTTCTTCAAAGAAATAGTGTATCTGTGCCTGAAACATCTCCTACTCTCAGCCAATTCCTTTGGCAGCTTGCACAAGTGCTGCTGTCACTTGAATTTCTCTGACAGAAGCAAGGAAAGGGCCAAGAAGGTTTCCCTGACTCAGTGTGCTTGCACAAACACTGCCACTTCTGCATGCTTCCTCCACTGGCTCTGAGAGCTGTTCCGGCCACCAGAGCCAGTCCCAATTTTTTCAGTGCTAGTTAGGATGTTTTTGTCATTTCTTTAGTTATCACAACGTGAGGAAGAAGTAGGAGGTTAAGGAAAAAAGTACTTGCATTAAGTATATTCTACTACATTTTATTTTCTCTAAGACTGTTTTCTTTCTAGGTTCAAGAGGCCAGAGCTAAAACCAAAACCAGAGAGAATGGGTCTGGATCCCTGCAGCAGTAGTCCCTACCATGCTCTTTTCAGGCCAATCACTCTGCACTGAGAACAACTCTCTCAATTCTCTCCATGTTCCCCTCTGTGTCATGTATAAATCCCAGATCACCACTTTATTCATCCAATAAATACACTTTAAGCATCTGCCAGGCTCTGCACTAGCTTTTAGGGATATAAAAATGAATGGAATATAGTTTCCTGCTCAGTGAGAGCCTTGGATTCATAAGAACAGTGTAGAACCAGTAACAAGTTCAGTACTAGGAAGGCTGTGTGGGGGAGCACAGAGATGGAGCATCTGGACCAGTCTGGAGAAATTTTAAAAGGCTCCTAGAGAAAATGACCCCTCATCTGGGTCTCAAATGAATAGGAGGAATCCAGCTAAGAGGGGAAGAGGGACAGGGACAGTTCAGCCAGAGGGAATAATACATCCTTATGCAGGATTTCTCAGCCTTGGTACTGCTGATATTTTGGGCCAGATAATTCTTTGCTGGGGGGAAGGGAGTTGTCCTGTGCATTGTAAAATGTTTAGCAACATCCCTGGTCCTTGTTCACTAGATGACAGTGCATCCCTTCCCCCATTTGTGTCGACCATGAATGTCTCTAGACATTTTCAGCTTTTATTCATGGATGACAAAATCACCCCCAGTTGAGAACCACCGCACTAAGCATTCAAGGAAGAACTCAAAGCATGTTGGCTATCTAAAGCATAAAAGGTGAGACAGAGAGCAACCAGTATTGGAGATGGAGAAGTAAACAGAAGCCAGGTTTTGAAAGCCTTCCATGCCTTTCAGCTCTAGGAAAATTACTTAAGCTAAAAAGAGTGTTTCTTCTTGCCACAAATGGAACTAACAATACTTTTCCCAGAGGACCATGGTGAGAGCTAAATCAGACCACAATGGTAAAGAACTTACCACAGTGCTGTCACATGCAAAAAGGATGCTCCCTCTCTCTCCAGCTCAGTCCCATTGTCCAGAATAGGAGTTAGGGTGACACACTGAAGGGCAGTTAGAGGCTGGAGTGAGGGGCAGGCGGGACCTGTAAGGAGGGAGCAATTAAGCCACGGGCAGAACAGACAACTGGATGCTGGACCAGCACCTACCTGGCCAGCAGAAGCTTTAAGTCTCCACCCCCAGGACTCTGCCTTAACCACTCATGAGCTTATCTTTCCGGAACACCTGGCTCACATGTGTTAGCCAGGCGTATTTCTTTATTTAATATTTATCTCAATCCAGCAAACAGCTACAGTGTTCCTTATATGAACCTGCCAGGCCATGGAAAATAGGGAATAGACATGCTGATAAACAGAACCTCTGGGCTTCGGGACTTCCATATCAAGTGGGGGAAAATAGCACATCCTGCTCTTTCTGTCAGCAAAATCTTCCTCTCTCCCAGCCAACAAGTTCAGGGCTCAGCTCAGGCATCATTTCCTCTCTGATGTATGTCCAGTGGCTCCCCCATCCGATAAAAGCTTGAGCTCCCTTTCTGTATGTGACGCACAACATTTAAATACACCCCCATCATAGCCCTTAGTAGGTTGTATTGCAACTGATTTGTCAGTTCATTTGTACACTAGTCAATGACTTTAACCAACTTGAAGGCAACCATCCTATATTTCTCGAATATTGGTTGAATTGATGTTCAAAGACACAGAATAAAGCATTTCGAGTGCCTGTTGAATGTAAGCAAGCAGAGATTTTAAAAATGGGGCATCCTCACCCTCCCTACATATCGATGCTTGCACATGACTGCATTCTAGCTAGCATACAACTCGTTTTCAGTTCTTTGTCTCAGATTTTTTAACCACCTGTGTTAGTTTCCTAGGGCTGCCATAACGCACCATAAAATTATGACAGACTTGGTGACACAAAACAACAGAAATTTATTCTATCACAGTTCTGGAGGCTGAAAGTCTGAAGTTAGTATCATAGGGCTGAGATCAAGGTGTTGGCAGAACTGTGACCTCTCCAGAGTCTCTAGAGGAGATTCCATTCCTGGCCTCTTCCACTTCTGGTGGCTGCTGGCACTTCTGGGCATGTGGCTGCATGACTCCGATCCCTGCCTCTGAGATCGCATTGCCTCCTGCTCTTCTCTGTGTCTCACTTCTGTGTTTGTTTTTTTTTTTTTTTTGTAATGACACTTGCCATTAGATTTAGGGCTCAGATAATTTAGTATGATCGCTTCATCTCAAAATCCCTAACCTGACTACATTTGCAAAGACCCTCTTCCCAAATAAGGTCACATTCACAGATTCTGGGATTAGAGACGGACGTATTTTTTTGGAAGCCACAACTCATCCCACTACACCACTGCTCACCCGTCTCACCATGAGGCACCATTTAGAAATCCAACTGGCTGTGGCCATTTTCTACATCCTTATAGCCCATTGGAATTCAGCTTCATATAGACAGAATGAATAGATAACAGGTTCTCTTGAGCTTCATATAGTTATAATATATAATGTGTGCTCCTTCTAAGAGTTTTTCTTTCCTCCAACATGTTGTAACAGAAAGACCGCCGTGCTTAGAGTTAAGCATGTGAGAATGGAGTCCTGGGTTTGCACCAGGACTAAAACACGTCAACTACAGTTTCTCTATTTTTAAACCCTTGGACAAGTTCATGGGTTTCTTTACCTCCTTACCCATTTCTTCTCTTATTCAGTCATTATAAGAAGCCTGCAATGTAGGAACCATTCCAATACTGATTCTTAGAATTCAGGAAACTGCAGTTTAATATGATTAAACAATTTGCCCATGATCAGAAAGCAGATAGGAAAAAGATAAAGATAAAAAATAGTCTACAAAGATAAGACATGGCCTTTACTTGAACTCAGTTTTGTTAGACTCCAAAATCTCTCCTTTCCATGCTATGCATCTACTCAATCATTTCTGGGATATAAAGCGCACTATTTTATCTTGCATTACTCTAATATAAGACTTCATCAGAGATCCACACTCAAAATAGTCCATACGCGCGCGCGCGCGCGCACACACACACACACACACACACACACACACATTCTCTATTCACAAAAGATTCTATGAAAAATTAAAAATCAGTTTTCATCTGCTTGACACTTAAGCACTGACAGGGCCCTAAGCAGAGGCCCACGTCAGCGTTCTTCAGAGGCTTTGCAATATCTGACAACTGCTTACAGCTAAACAACCCTGCTGTCAAGAAGGCCAGGTTTGGCATAAAAGTTTCTTCAAAGGAAAAATCTCTTCTCCTAGAAGAGGTTGCCAACCCAATCTCAACAAGACAGTGACCCCATTAGGACTACCTTCTTGTCAGTGCTGGCTTTTATCCTGATTTCTTGGCTTGGCAAACAAATAGCCAATCTAGTTGAAGTCCAAAGCTGCAGTGAGAGAAGAAAGACAATAGTAATAAAAATGGTAAAGTGAAGAGAAAGCTGCCCTCATCTGGTGAACAGCTATTCCTCCATGAACACACTTCTTTTGAAATTTTAGCCCTCCATATGATATTTGCAAAGCAATAATTTATCTTATTTTTTTAAATTGCAGACCCATGTAAATGCCAATAAGAGATTCCGATTAGGAGGAGTTCATTAGTACTATTCTGTATTCAAAAAGTCCCAACTCCTAGCAACAAGGTCTAATATCATACTAGGCCTAACATCTCAGAGGATTAGAAAGTCAGAATATTAGGGGGTGGGAAGAGTAGAGAGATGAAACCTTGAGCTCCCCCTAGAGGCTGGAGTGCTGACCCCTCACACCAGGACTCACAGATGGAGAACCCCCAAATTAGGCAGACTGGAAGTCATTCTGGAGAAAGGCTTATACTGATGGCTCAGGCTGACGGCAGGGTTTATGAGCTCTCAGGAGGAAGCTTGTGACCATCCTAAGGCAAAGCTAATCTCTCTCTGAGAAATGACAGGTCACACCTTTAATTTTCTTAAAAGGCTGATGAGGCCAAGGTCATGGGACCAATCTGCATATAGAACTTAAGTTAAGTTCTGACATTGCCCATGGCCACGGGTGCACCCTTAGTCCCCCAGGCCAAGCAACTAAAATCACTCAGCCTCATGGTCACAATGGTCAGCTTCTAATAAACTCTATAGTTTACTTATGTGCTCTATTTCTTTTTGTTTGTTTTCCATCTCCCCTGCTAGAATGTAAAATCCATGAGGTCTGGGATCTTTGCTGGTTTCTTGTCAGAATTCAAGCACCTAAAACAGTATCCATCCGGCACATTGTGAGCTCTCAATAAATATTTAATGAATGAATGGATGCAAACATCAGCACAGAATGCCAAATGCAGAAGATACTGACTTAGAGAAATGGTGACTTAAAAATAGAATTGTGATCGGAAGATATTTTTTTTCATTTTATTGGGGTAAAATATCTTTTATTTATATATTGTCACAGAAATGACTGTCAATAAATATAGAGAACCATATTAAATATAGGGGGCAGAAAAAATCAGGAAAATATTTCCCATCAAGGCCAAGGTGCACCCTACTTTTAAAGATTGCTTATTTAGAACCCATGCCCTGGAGTCCATTTCCAAAGGATCAAGTCCTGACTCCACCACTTTCTTGACCTTGTGCACATTACCAAAACTCTCTGGGCCTCAGTATCCTATTTATAGAATGGGGATAATAATAACATCACGTTTAAGTAAGATAATCTATTGGAAAGCTTAGTACTGTGTCTGGCATACAATAAGTGATGTTATTTTTATATCTTTAAACTAAATTCTAAAATACTTTTAATTCGTCTTGACCTGGTAGCTTTCAGCCAATAGAACATAACCATGTATATATCAACCAGTAAAACCAACTACAAACTCCTACTCATGTTCATAACAATTTCGCAGGACCTTTCTAAATGATAGCCAACCAGTTCTGAATCTGTCCCACCAGGGTCCCAGTTCATAAATCTAATTTCTTATTGATGTTCATGTTCTATCCATTACCACTTATTTTCTTTGATGTTATACAAGATATTTACTCATTCATTCATTCACTCACTCAATGTTTACTGAGCATTGTTTTATATATTTATGCACTGACATTAGTGCCAGGATAAAAAATTTAATATACAAAAACAAAATACTGCTGTGTAAATTATCCCTAAGACTTGCAATATATTCAATAACATTAATACGTTTTCTAACACACTCAATAATAACTAGGAGTTTGTATATCTTGCTACCTAGGAATCACAGTAATAAACTACCAAAGCAAAATGCAGATACACTAATTCAGATCAATAGAGCTTAATGTTGCTGCAAACTTATTAAATGCCATGCCACTGCTGCCTTTCTCATGAAGAAAGAATTGCCTAAAGAATACAAATATATTTCCAAAATGAAAAATTGTATATAAGGCCAAACCTAACTGAGAGATATATCATTACTTTTACAATTCAGATTTTCAAATACATAAACGGGACAATAAATTTTGAGGGAAGCTATTCAACATTCAGTGGATTCAGTTTTTACTCCCTGCATTCACCATTAGCAGCAGTATCATCAACATGAATTCAAAGAATTGAGCTCTATTTTGATGTTTGGGAAAATCCAATTTTAGAAACATAAAAATGAATTATTCTTTCCCTTTACCATTACCAAATATATATATGTATATCTTTGATTTGATATGATCAAATTATAATCCTTTGTTTTGCCATTACTCTTGCTCCTCTCAAATTGGATTTTTCTAAAGGACTTGTTTTTTGTGAAATGCTAGGCAAGGTACACAGAGAGCTTTAGAAGTGCTGTTCCTTTCCATGCTCTGATGATGTACGGTTGCATGGACAAGATTGCAGTAGCAAATGACTTGAATCTGCAGGCTTGGAAATAAAGGCATTTAATTATAGTTTTAGTTCAGAGTTTGAATTTCTTGGGGCACATCCAAGGTTTCTGCCTCAGTGTCAGCATCTATGAAATAGGTAAAGCACAATTCTTCACCTACCTTCTCACAGGAAAATTATTACCCACATCAATTCCTATTCAGGCGCTCTGGCTCCAGCAAGGCCAGTTATTTGGGAATAAGAATGTTTAGAATAGAGTTTGAGGTCTGGAGGTAAAATTTGCCACATTAAACCATCACGATTATTAAATATAGAGAAAAGGAAATAGAATTAAGACAAGTAACATGGGCACTATTCATTGAGTACATTGCAAATGCCAGACATTCTGCAGGTTGCTCTGCATGCAGTACTGTGAATCCTCACCACTGTCTTATAAAGTAAGCATTGTTATTCCAACATTTTAAAACAGATGAGCTAACAGAGGTTTACAGCAGTCAAATAACTTGGCCACATTCCCACATATAACAAGTAGCAGAACCTGGGATTAAATCCAGCTTCACCTCTGGTTCTCACAAACAAGCTATAGCTACGTAATTGTCATGAGATTTTAGAACTTGGGGGAAAGAGGTGAACTTTCATGCACATTACAGGTGTCCAAACATCTCAAGTGATAAGGGTGTGTGTGTCTGTCTGTCTGCCTGTCTGTAAAACACTAGCTCACATGCTCCTTCCTTTTCCTTTATTACTCTTTTCCTGAATCACAGTAAATATTTAGCCACCTTTGGGCCCTTCCATAAAATATGGGGTTTAGTCCACTGGTCTTGGTGTGTTGCTCCTAGTGGCAGCTCCTGTTGTCTGTTAAACAGGGATTATCATTACCCTTCTATGTCACACTTCCAGAGTCTCTGGTAGCCAAAACCTTCCAAAAGCAATGGAAATCACCATTTTTGAGGCACTTGCATCCATATTTGACTATTTGTACTTCTCGTAAGAACTTCACCTTGGAGAATAAGCAATCCAGCTCCTGGGCCACCGGCTCTTCCTCCCAACACTGCACACTTTCCTAGCTCTGTGCCTTTGCCCATGTTGTTTTCTCTACCTGGAATGTCCTCCTTCCCTTCCCTGTCAGGTGAAATTGTATCACTTGTGTTCATTCTTCATGGCCAAGGTCAAATACCACAGCCTCTAGGAAGCTTTCTCTAAACTATCAGCTAAAATTAACCTCTCTTTGTGTTCCTATTAATATTTTAATATAAATATTTAGCATCTATTTGAGGAGAATCAGTTGTGTCCATATCCCTCTTGTACCTCATCCCTGAATTCCTGCACCTAACACAGAGATTGGCACTTAAAGCAATTTAATAAGCATTTGTTGGACTGCATTGGCAAATGACCCCATATTTGCAAATTTTTAGAGACTGGAGGAATGATCATATACTGAAAAGGATACCTTGAGAAGTTAAGACTGAATTAAATTTAAGCTTCAACTTCTACGTATGGATTTTCTGGAGATACAATTCTGAAAAGATTGAAGAAGGTGAGATGAAGACAAGTTGGGGGTAGAGTGGGCAGGAGGAGCCAAGGTAAAAATATACAAATCCCATGCATGCAATTTAAGTTTTCTTTGCATCAAGATTTTTACCTGCAGCCTTGTACAATAATAACATATACATGTGTAGAATGCGGGGAAGTTCACAAAATGTTTATTAAGAGATTCATTGGCAGTGAGGAGTATGACTTCCCTGTGAAAACAGTGAACTTGAGTCTCAGAAAACTGATCAAAGATCACATGTTGAAGATCATATAATTATTTAGTTAGAGGCTGAACCAAAACTTAGAACCTAGGTGTTTATTTTACTCTCTCTATTCTTGGCCTTACAGTACATACTCTTAAGTGTCCCTCCACAACTTTCAGTTGGCAGTTAGCCACCGCACTCACTTCTCCTTCATTGTTCCTTTTTATCACTTTTTCCAATTTCCTTCCCTTTTCTCCCTGAAATCCCCACACAGACCTTTTTAGATTGTCACTTCATGAGGAAAGAGCTCTGTAAACAATGCCAGGTGCTCTGCCTTGCTTTAATTCATGACACCCTGAGTCTATGGCAGGAAAGTGACTATTGGCAGCAAATTGGTCTTTTCAGATACACCTGTTCATACAGAGAACAGTCTCCTGGGAGAATCATCCTAAAATATTGACTGTTCTACTTTCAGTGCTCTCCAAGGTACTGCCATTTAATGCACTTGAAAAAGAAAAAGAATTTGACAAAACGTTCTGCTTCTTAATAGTATTTCATGTCTACTGCTCTATAGCTCCACAAATTTCAAGTCATCAAAAACACATCTAGCATCTAACATGAATCATCCCCTGTTCTGAACACTGAAGATTCTCTGGGTTACATGAGATACAGTCCCTGCCACCATTGCGGTCTTAGGAACAGTCAGTTGTACGATGGAGGGTGAAGTTACACGCACAAACTGAGCAGAATGGTACCACTGCCACTCTACAGTTTCTTTCAGCCCCTTCAAAGCCTCTAACCTGTTCCACCACCCTCTTCCTCTTCTTATGCAACATCTCCTTCTAGTGTCTGAAATCATTCAAACCTTCACTCTCCCCAAGTCTCTTACCCCAACACCTCAGCATTCACGCTCAAACAAAATCTTGTCTCTTACCTCTCAGAAAAGTTCAAGGAGCTCCTCAACTTTTCGAGTATCGCCACCCCGTCCACGGAGCCAGCACAGGCTTATCTCCATCTTCCTCCCTTCACCCTCTGCTGTCCCGTCTCAGTGGAAGCAGTATCTCTCCTCCTCTGGCATCCCATCTCCTCTCGCTTCTCCGGGACCCCACATCATCAGATAGCCTCCACCTGCTCTGTCTACGCAACATTGTCCACCATCCCTGGTTCTTTGCTCTTAGCAGACAAACAGATCCAAGTCTGTCTCATCCTCCTTGTAGCCAAGGCAGAAGCCTAATAGTCATCATTGACTTTTTACCTCTGCTATCAGTCGCCACACCATGGATTCGAACTCCTAAAGACCTCTTTCATCTGTCCGCCTGACAGAACTCGTTGCCCCTGCCTCAGTTCAAGCCCACATCCTTTCTTACAATGGTCATTCCAGCAGCCTCCTGACTAGTCCTCTCTGGCTTTATTTTGACTTCTCTCTAATTCAACAGCCATCATGCTTCCAGAGAGCTTTCTAAAATCTAAAACTAATTAAGCTACTATTCTGCTCAACATCTTTTCATGGCTCCCTCTTGGCTATAGAACAAAATTAGACTGCTCTACATAATGTGCAAGATTTCTTCGCATCTGCATCCCACCTATCTGGCCAGCCATCCTGCCTCTCCTACTTGGTCCTCCAGCCTTCTCAAACCCCTTTGTTTCCTCCTACACCTCGGTCCTTTTGTTCATGCTCCCCTCTCTGCCTAAAATGCATCACCCTCCCACATTCTAGCCTTGACATGTTCTCTTCCTTCAAGAACCTTCAAGAAGATCTCCCCAACTTCCGTTATGTCCTTCCTATGTCTTCAAACACATTCTGACAGGTGGTCAGTAACATCAAATATCCAGAGAAACCAGAAAATTAATTTCACCTGTTAAAGTACTGTTTGTTTTAAGGACTTTATCTAAACTAATTAGTCCATGTGGTATTTGGGGCCCTGCTTCTTTGAACATCTCACATTAAATTATTATAATCTCCATTCATTTTCTTTTTAATATGAAATTCCTGTTAGTATAAAACCTAATTTTCATATCAGGAAGGGTTGCTCTGGAAATTCCAGTGGCAAAACACAGCAGATGCAGATAGCTCTGGGAAAAGGGCAAAGACAGTTAATCATGAGTCCTTACTTTCCAGCAAGTAAAGCCAGATGTTACACTAGAAGAAGATCAGTGGCAGGCAAACCACAAATAAATTTTCACATAGGCCACATCAGGTATCAGAAGCTTGACAGAGGTTGGGGTTCTGGTCAAGATGGAGGAGTAGGTGATTCCTAGCATCACTCTCCCCCACAACTCAACCAATTTTCAACTATTAAAAAGCAATGAAAGGAGACCTGAGAGCCATGCTGGAACAGGCAGGAGCCATGCACTGTGGGACCCCCAGCCCAGGCCAGTGCCCACTGACCAGAGAGGCCTGAGAGCTGCTGGGCCCACACACCCTGAGTCAACTGTGCCAGAACAGGCAGGTGCCATGGGACCTCCAGCCCAGGTCAACCCCTGCCATTTAGAGAGGCCCAAGAGCCACCAGGTCCACACACACCAAGTCAGCCATGCCAGAAAAGGCAGGTGCTGTGAGACTCCCAGCCCAGGCCAGTGCCCACCACCCAGAGAGGCTGAGAGCCACCAGGCCCACATGCCCTGAGTCAGCTGTGCGAGAATAGGCAGATGCTGTGGGACCTCCAGCCCAGGCTAGTCTCTGCTGCCCATAATTGGCAGTCCCTTCAGGATAAAGGACAGACAAGAGTAGAACAAGTGGACCATGATACCCCCTGCCACAATGACTAACCACCAAAGGAAAGACACCAGAAATATGAAAAATCAAGAAAGTACTTCACCACCAAAGGAAAATAATAACTCTCAGGCTCTAGATCCTATAGAAAAGGAAGTCCTTGAAATGATTGACAAGGAATTTCGAGCAACGATTCTAAGGAAAATAAATGAGATACAAGAAAACTCAGTTAGACAACACAATGAAATATGAAAAAAAATATACAGAACCTGAAAGAAGAAATGTACAAGGAAACCAATGCCCTGAAAAAGAATGTAGCAGAGCTTGTGGAACTGAAGTATTCATTCAACAAAATAAAAAACACAATGGAGAGTCTAACCAGCAGACTAGAACAAACAGAAGAGAGAATTTCTGACCTTGAAAACAGGCTGTTTGAATTAACACAGGTGGACCAGAAAAAAGAACTTAAAAAAAATTGAAGAAAATCTAAAAGAGATAACAGACAACCTTAAGTGCTCAAATAACTGAATCATGGGTATTCCAGAAGGAGAGGAAAAAGGAAATGGCATTGAAAACATATTCAATGAAATAATCGCAGATAACTTCCCAGGTACAGGGAAAGTCACAGATCTTCAGACTTAGGCAGCCCAAAGATCCCTAACATATTCAACCCAAAAAGATCCTCTCCAAGACGTGTTATAGTCAAACTGGCAAAACTCAAAGACAAAGAGAGAATCTTAAAAGCTTCAAGAGAGAAGCTGCAAGTCTACTATAAGGGAGCCCCAATCAGAATAACATCAGACTTTTCATTAGAAACCCTAAAAGCCAGAAAAGAATGGGATAATATATTCAAAATACTAAAGGAAAAAAATTGCCAGGCAAGAATACTTTACCCAGCAAGGCTATCCTTCTGAAATGAAGGACAAATAGTATATTTCTTAAACAAAAATTGCAGGAGTTCACTACCACAAAGCCACCCTTACAAGAAATTCTCAAGGGAATACAGGGTTTGATACCTGAAAAAAAACTGTCACTGCTCTGAATACTCAAGAAAGAACAAAAACTACTAGTAAAACAAAAAAGCAAACAATAAAGAGAAAAAATAGTTTATCTATCACCCCAAGAAACCAACAAACACAGAAGACAAACAGAAAAGTAGAAAGAAAGGAACAAAAGAAACTTAAGACATCTAAACAAAAATCAATAAAATCCTAGGAGTAAATCAACACCTTTCAATAATAATTCTAAATGTAAAAGGATTAAATTCCCCACTCAAAAGACACAGACTGATTGACTGGATTAAAAAGATGGACCCAACAATATGCTGTCTCCAAGAGACTCACTTGACCTGTAAAGACAAACAGAGACTAAAAGTGAAAGGATGCAAAAAGATATATCATGCAAGTAGAAATGAAAAACAAGCTGGAGTAGCTATTCTTATATCAGATAAAATAGGCTTTAGAGCAAAAACTATTAAAAGAGATAAAGATGGCCAATATATAATGATAAAAGGATCTATCCATCAAGAAGACATAACAATCATAAATATATACACAGCTAATGTTGCAGTAGCCAGATTTACAAAGCAAACACTATTAGATCTAAAGAAAGAAATAGACACTAACTCCACAATAGTGAGGGACTTGAAAACCACACCCTCATCATTAGACAGCTCATCTAGGCAAAAAATCAACGGAGAAACACAAGATCTAAACAATACTTTAGACCAACTGGATTTGGTAGATATCTACAGAACATTCCACCCAACGACCTCAGAATATTCATTCTTCTCATCAGCACATGAAACATTCTCCAGGATAGACCACATGTTAGGTCACAAAGCAAGTCTTAAGAAATTCAAAAAATTGGAATTATTCCATGTATTTTTTCTGATCACAATGGATTAAAATTAGAAATCAATAAGAAATGAAACTCCAAAAACTATACAAATTCATGGAAATTAAACAACATTCTACTTAATGACATGTGGGTTCAAGAAGAAATTAAACAGGAAATCAAAAAATTTCTTAAAACTAATGAAAATAATGACACATCATACCAAAACCTGTGGGATACTGCAAAAGCAGTTTTAAGGGGGAAATTTATTGCATTAAATGCTTACTTCAGAAGAACGGAAAGATGGCAAATAAATAACCTAACTTCACCTTAAAGATCCAGAAAAACAAGAACAATCCAAACCTAAAGTTAGTAGATGGAAAGAAATAATTAAGATCAGAGCAGAAGTAAATGAAATAGAAACACGAAAAACAATACAAAAGATCAATGAAACAAAAAGTTTGTTCTTTGAAAAGATTAAGAAAATCAACAACCCTTTAGCAAGACTAAGAAGAGAGAAGACCCAAATAAAAAAAAAATTAGAAGCAAAAAAGGTGATATTACAACTGAAACCTCAGAAATACAAGGAATCATTAGAGACTACTATAGACATCTATATGCCAACAAATTTGAAAATCTGGAGGAAATGGATAAGTTTCTGCATGCATACAAGCTACCAAAACTGAGGCAAGAAGATATAGAAAATCTGAACAGACCAATAACAATAAAAGAGATTGAAGCTATTATAAGAAGGCTCCCAACAAAGAAAAGCCCAGGACCAGACAGGTTCACTGCAGAGTTCTACTAAATCTTCAAAGAGGAACAAATACCAATGCTCTACTAACTGTTCCAAAAGTTTGAAACAGAGGCTGTTCTTCCAAACTCATTCTATGAGGCAAATATCACCCTGATACCAAAACCAGACAATGATACATCAAAATTAGAAAACTACAGGCCAATATCCTTGATGAATATAGATGCAAAAATCCTCAATAAAATGCTAGCTAACAGAATACACAAACACATACAGAAAATTATACAGCATGATGAAGTGGGATTCATCCCAGGGATGCAAGGTTGGCTCAACATATGCAAGTCAATAAATGTGATACACCACATTAATAAAAACAAAGACAAAAACCACATGATCATCTCTATTGATGCTGAAAAAGCACTTGACAAAATTCAACATCCCTTCATGATAAAGACTCTCCACAAGTTAGGCATAGATGGAAAGTATCTCAACATAATTAAAGTCATATACCATAAGCCCAGTGTCTATATCATCCTGAATGGGGAAAAGCTGAAAGCTTTTCCTTTAAGAACAAGAACTAGACAAGGATGCCCATCTCCCCACTCCTATTCAACATAGTGTTGGAAGTACTAGCCACAACAATAAGAGAAGAGAAGGAAATAAATGGCATCCAGATTGGAAATGATGAAGTCAAGCTGTCCCTTTTTGCAGATGATATGATCCTATATATGAACAGCCTAATGCTTCTATTAAAAAAACTCCTAGAGCTGATAAATGGTTTCAGCAAAGTTGCAGGGTACAAATCAACACACAAAAACTGGTAGCATTTCTATACTCCAACAGTGAACATGCAGAAAAAGAAATTGAGAAAGCTAGCACATTTACAATAGCCATCAAAAAAATTAAATATTTAGGAATAAAGCTGACCAAGGATGTGAAAAATCTCTATGAAGAGGACTACAAACCACTGTTGAGAGAAATTAAAGAGGACCCAAGAAGATGGAAAGATAACCCATGCTCTTGGATTGGAAGAATTAACATTGTGAAAATGTCCATAATACCCAAATTAATCTACAGATTCAATGCAATCCCCATCAAAATTCCAATGACATTTTCCTCTGAGATGGAAAAAGCTATCCAGACATTTATATGGAACAACAAAAGAACATGCATAGCCAAAGCAATCCTGAGCAAAAAAAAATAAAGCTGGTGGCATAACACTATGTGACTTTAAACTATGTTACAATGCTATAATAACCAAAACAGCATGGTACTGGCATAAAAACAGACACATGGATCAATGGAACAGAATAGAGAACCCAGAAATTAACCCATATGCTTACAGTCATCTGACTTTTCACAAAGGCAGCAAGTCTACATACTGGGCAAGAGACTGCCTTTTCAACAAATGGTGCTGGGAAAACTGGATAATCATATGTAGCAAAATGAAACTAGACCTGTATGTTTCACCATATACCAAAATCAACTCAAGATAGATTCAAGGATTAAATATACACTCTGAAACAATAAAACTCCTTGAAGAAAACATAGGGGAAACACTCCAGGAAATAGGAGTGGGTACAGAATTCATGAATAAGACCCAAAAAGCACAGGCAAACAAAGGAAAAATAAACAAATGGGATTATATCAAACTAAAAAGCTTCTGTACAGCAAAGGAAATAATCAACAGAGTAAAAAAAAAACAACCACCAGAGTGGGGGAAAATATTTCCAAAATATACATCTGACAAAGGATTAATATCCGGAATATACAAGGAACTCAAACAAATTTACAACCAAAAAACAAATAACCCAATTAAAAAATGGACAAAGGAGCTGAACAGACATTTCTCAAAGGAAGATATACAAATGGCCAACGAATACATGAAAAAGTGCTCAATATCACTCAACATCCAGGAAATGCAAATCAAAACCACATTGAGATACCTTCTCACTCCAGTTAGGATAGCTAACATCCAAAAGACTGAGAATGGTAAGTGCTGGAGAGGTTGTGGAGAAAAAGGAACTCTCCTACATTATTGGTGGGACTGAAAAATGGTGCATCCTTTATGGAAAATGGTATGGAGGTTCCTCAAACAATTACAGATAGATCTTCCATATGACCCAGCGATCCCACTGCTGGGAATGTACCAAGAGGAATGGAAATCATCATGCCAAAGGGATACCTGTACTCCAATGTTTATTACAGCTCTACATACAATAGCCAAGAGCTGGAATCAGCACAAATGTCCATCATCTGATGAGGGGATAAGGAAACTGTGGTATATCTACACAATGGAATACTACTGTGCTATTAAAAAGAACCAAATAGTACCATTCGCCACGACATGTATGGACTTAGAGAAAATTATATTAAGTGAAACAAGTCAGGCACAGAAAGAGAAATACCACGTGATCTCACTTATTTGTGGAACCAAAAATTAATAAACACACAAACAAATAAAGGGTGGGGGGAAGAATACAGAATAACCACAAAAATTCCTTGAACTATTTAAGCCAAGTGCACAGATACGATGGGGGTGGGGTGGAGAGGAATGGGTAAAGGGGCATGAAAATCAAGTACAATGTATTTTGAGAAGTAAAATTAAATTAAATTTTAAAAAATTAAAAAATTAAAAATAAAAATAGAAAAAAAGGTTTTTTTAAAGAGAGAAAGAACCTTGACAGAGGTTGGGATTCTTTAATTTGTGGCAGAAAACATACACCTGTTTTCCATCAGACATTAATAAAGACATAACAGCCCTTTGTCTGGATCATAAAAAAACATACTATCATATATAATTGGTCCACTGGTTGCTCCCATTCTAAGGACAGATTCTGATTGCTCTAGAGACAAGCTTACAATGGTGGAACTGCATAGTGGTTAAGCTTGTGGCCTTGGGATCTGTTTGTCTGGGTTTCAACCCTTGCTCAGCCACTGACTGGCTGTGCAACATGAGCATGTTCTTCACCCATCAGTACCTCTGTCTGCTCATCTTTAAGAGAGGAATAATATGGGCAATAGTAAGATTTCCTTCATTGAGATGTGGCAAGGATTAAATAGCCTATGCAAAATCTCTGGTACATGTTGAATGCCCAATTGGTGGCATTAATAGTTTGCTCATTGCTAAGTGACAAAATCTAACAGAACCTATTATGAGGAAAATGATTTTATTTTACAAGTTTTATTCATGTTTCACCCCTTTCCTAAACTTTACCTCTAACCATTATTGTTTTGGAAGCACCATAGAGCTTCATTTGGTGGCCTTGCTTAAAAAAGAGTTTTGACTGATGTAGCCAATTTTATCAACAAAATCTTTTTTTCTAATCTCAAAGTTTTTTCAAAATATTTTTTATTTCAAGAGAGAGATCTCAAGTCCCTGTCTACATTTTTTCAGAAAAGATCCCAGCCCAATACCAGGTTAATTCTGTCAGCTTTCCTATTGGAAGCTGGCCAGTTAAGAATCACACATGTTTCATGCCATCACGCTGGGCACTTAGGTCATGGAGGAATTCCTTTACAAAAATTATTGTTGCCCAGCCTGTGAATACTGGTACATAACCAGCCAGAAGTAGAGGTCAGCAAAACTTACCTTGGTGCTTACTTTAAAAACTTGATTGTGATCCTTGGTACCTGAAGGACAATTTTAAGTTTATTAAAACTGCATAAGGTATTTCAAAATAACAGGGAAAAAACTATTCTAGTATTTATTTTTATCTGTCACTTTAACAAAAAAAAAGAAAAAGAAAAAGAAGGACTATTTCAACCTTTTATTTGTTTTGTAAAATTTTATTTTTTACTTCTTTACATATTGATACTAAGAAGTCTATTACTAATTAAATTATATGGATGAATACAGTATGAGCTATAGGGATACACACACATACACACATACACACACAGTAGTTGGAATGGGATGAAATTAAAAGGAAATATTTTCTACGTTCTTTTTGCAAATTTTTTTATTTTTATTTTTTATTGAATCATAATTGATTATACATATTTTGGGGATTCAATGTTGACATATGTGTATCAAATCAATATTACTAGTATATATATATATATATATATATATATATATATATATATATATATATATATATATATATATATATATAGTTACAAATTGAACTTACTCTTTATGCCCCTTGTCCAATCTCTCCCCATCCCCTTCGCCTTCACCCGTCCCACCACTGATAACCCTAGATTTCTTCTCTCCCTCTGAAAAAGTAATGCTTACTCTGTTGATTTGTTGCCTAGATGATCTGTCTAATGCTGAGAGGTGTGTTCAGGTCCCCCAATATTATCATAGAGCAGATGCTTCTTCTGTCACTCTGGAATGGGCTTTGTGGTAAATTGTTAGATATGTGAGACATCCTCTTCTTTTCTTTGGTCTCTGCTGGTGACTCTCCTTGTGTCAATGCACTAGAGTGGCTGGCGGACCATCTGTCTGATGGTTGTGATATCTAACCACTTTTGCAGCAGTCGTGATTATTGTGGTGGCTGTGGTGGGCTACTCACATGGAGGTGATGTTTTTGGCATGCTCCTTGGCACTGGTGGTGTGCCTGGTTGGTCAGGGGGGTCCAATCCTGGCTCGATGCCCCAGACTCCCAGGTGGGGCCCTGAGGTGCTGGCAGGGTGCCTGGTTGTGGGTGGGGGGTCTGGTCCCCACCTCAATGCCCTAGGCCTCAGGCAGGGCCCCAAGGTGCTGGCAGTGTGCCTGGGCTAGAACTAATTTTTTGTCCTTTACTTACTTCTAAAATGGGGGGCTTCCTGTGAGAACCAGTACTTGAGCTGTGTGGTTGAGCTAAATTGCTGCATTACTGCTGTTTCCCTAGGGAAGGCAGTTCAGGGTTTAATGGTTGACCTTATAGATGCTTTTCACTCTCCAGAGTCCTGGTACACCTGGGTTGTGTAGAAACTCTGATCTGGGCCTGAGTCTTTACATCAAACTGTACCCCATGCAATTCTGTATTCCTGACCAGTCTCCTCTGAGTGGTCCTACGCTGATTAGGACAGATCAGCTGACCTTGCTGTGTCCCAGTGTTCCCCCTGTGGGCCTGTCTCAACCACTGCCCATGCTCTAAACACTTCCCATGGGATGGACCCTGCACCAGTCCCTTGGGATGACTCACTGGCCTCTGAATGGCTCCTTTTTTCAGTTGTTCTTGCTCCTCGCTCCTGCATGGGTTCACGGGAACCCTATTAGTGGTCTTGCTATCCTGGGGGCCCACCAAGGCCCTCTTCTCCCCTGCTTCCTCCAAGCAGCTCTATCTGAAGGGTACAACTGCAGCTTCTGCTGGTTCCTGCTCCATGCACTCAGCAGCTCCAGCCTTTAAACAGTCGTGGCCCAAAACACTCCAAGTTTTTTCTTACTCTCATCGTGGCTTCTCCCACCTTCATGAACTCCATAGGTCTCTCCTCTTCCCCTGAGCTCTAGCAGCCCCAGCTTGGATGTTGTTACATTTTTATAGTTGTAAATTGGTAGATAGGTGAGAGAGAGTGATGCTGGGGACTGTCTATTCCACCATCTTGACTGGAACTCTTTTTGCAAATTTTTGAATGGTTTTTAAACATGTGTGGTCCATTCTGTTACACTGTGATTTTTATCTTCTGTTTTTCTATTTTTCTCAAATTTGTTTCACTACATTCTTTCAGGAATGAGTAGCTTATGAGTTCATGAATTAAAATAAAATTATCAAGAGGGTGAGCAATTACTCATGTAGAAAACAGGCACTGAGTTCAATGCTGCACATGCACAGTTAACACTACTGTAAGGGAAAACTACCATTATCTCCATTTTACAGACACAAATGAAAAAGACAGCTAGAAATGGGCACTTTTCACTTCAAGGGGCTGCCTCATTCCATAACATTCTTGTCTCTAAATATCACAATATCCACTCTGACTTCTTTTTCTCTTAACATTTATTTTCTTTTCTCTTTATGGGTTTGACTGTCTTTCTCTGAGACTTTCTGAGAGTCTTCAGGTCTATATGTATCTAGGCATGGGGATCAGGAAGCCTTCATGGAACTTCTACTTAGGCATGACAGATATTAAAGAAACACATCAAACACAATGCCATTTTATTACATTTGTAACAAATGCTAGAGCAGAATATAGAGTGTAAAGTGAGAACCTAACATGGGGACCTAATCACATAAATACTGATTCCTCAAATACTTATTAAGGTTTTAAAAAATGCTAAGCTCTGAGAAAGATGGAGAGGCAGAAAATAATTACATCCGTCTCCTTTCAGAACTCATGTGTTTATGAGAGAGACAAGATCTCGGCACAGAAAACAAGGCACGACAGTATATTGTCAAAAAAGAAAATGGATGCAGACTTCAGCCTTCAGGGAAGACTTCACTGAGATGAAGTTAGAAAAGTGACTTGAAGGAAAAATAAACTTGGATAAAAAGAGAGGAAGCCATCCAGGGTGAAAATGACAGAGGACCACCTGAAAAGGTTGGACAGGACAGCAAAGAGACAGGGTTACCTAGTTTATAAGGTGGGGCCTTATAGGCTAAGGTAAGTTATTAAGAATTGTTTTGATAGATATTGTGAAACTCTTCATGACATATGAAGAGTTTTTGGATGCTTTTCTAATCATGCTCATGCTGGAAATACTACTTTCGAAATGTGTCTGGATTTGAAGGGCAAAGAAACAAGAGGCAGAGATACAGGAGAGACATTACTGGCTTTATTTAGGTGTGATAATGTCTGTGTAAATGTATACCCAATGGGACCAAATGAAGAGATGAATCCAGGATATAATTCATAGTCTGCATGACAGGTGGAAGGGATGAGGGCATGATGGGAGGGAACACAGAGGAGGGAAAGGGGGAGAGAAGGAGTGAAGGACAGACACAAGTGGATCCCAGAGGCAGTCTCATTAAGTTAGGGTTTGTTGAACTTTATTTGGTGGTAAAACTTTTGCATGGAAATATCTTATGATCATTTAAAACCATGGGCCTGGTGCTAGAGTGAGCAGGCTAGCCAGGGAATCGAGGTGCCACTGGAACAGAAGTGCTTGTACAAGCTACCATATGAAAAGCAATGAGCTCATGGATGCAGGCGGTACAGGGACAAACCCAAATCCCAGAAGCCAAAAAAGCTAGCAATAACTCATTATCTCCTAGAAATAGAAAAATAGAATAATTAAACTTCAAATGATAAGAATGTCAATGCCATTGACACCAGAACATTGCTATGATTATAAATTTCTTGGCAAAAGATAAATGCTAATTTGAAAAAAAAAAAGCTCTTCATTAAATCACCCACATTCTAATTTTTTAGTATTCTAGAAAGGTTGACACTGTTGGCTTTGAAGAGGCTAGATTCCATAATTACCTGACAAATTCTTGCAATTCCTGGAAAAATGGTAAACTCTTCATAAAGACAAGGAGAAGATGGAAGCTGATTTATTTCCAATACTTTCATAAATCACAAGAGGACTTGAAAGATTCAATTAAGAGCACAAATGGTTCCCAGAAAATTCAGTAAAGGTAGCTTTTTTTTGCAGATTCTTGTCACTTTTAGCTTAAAGTCCCCATAATCAAAGATAATTAAGTGAGCTTTTATTTCTGAGACTCCTGCAAACAATTTGTGATCTTGTTATGAGTACGTTCCTTATGTACCTACATATTTGCCAGTGAACTCTCATGACCTCTCTTCTCAATTGCAAAAAAAAAAAACTGAAAAAAACACAAAAGCATTTAAATTATAAACTGCAATTTTGTGTTTTACAAAATACCAGACGATGAAGAAATAACTGGAAAGATATAATCTCTGTGATTACTTCTGAATGTAGACACCACTTCTGTCTGACACTCAAAACTTTTTAGAAATCAAAACATGTCCCAAGTGTTAGTGCTTAGTCTTAGTCTGGCTGCATTGAGTGAAGCATATTTCCAGCCATGACATACCTGCTTATCAGGAAGTTATTCCCAGGCGGATATTAGCCATGGTATTGCTAGTTCATTATCTTTAAATTTCTCTCTCACTAGGCAATTTTGGGACAAACAACAGCTTATAGTTTTAAATTCTCACTCCACCCTCTTAGTCTGACAAGCCCTTACTTTATTCTAATGTCATGTTCCCTCTGAAATCATTCATTTATCTATTTAACAAATATCTAATTATATGTGCTGGGTGGATAAATAGAAACAAGACAGAAGCTTACGTCTGAGTGTGTGTGTGTGTGTGTGTGTGTGTCTGTGTGTGTGTCTGTGTCTGTGTGTGTTTGCGCGCGCGTCTGTGTGTGCAGGCAAGAGTGAAGAGGAATTGGGAGAAGAAAAGATAAACAGATGAGAGCAAGACAATTTCAGACACTGTTAAGTGCTATAAAGAATAAAAAAGAGAGTGAGTTGTTAGAGGCTGAGGAGATAACTTCTGAACTGAGATGTACAAGAGAAGAAGGGGCCACCATGGGCACACCTGGGGAAAGAGAGCTTTATTCAGAAAGCTTGAGGTCAAAGCATGCTGGGCATATTTAAAAACAAAAAGAAGATTTACACACCGCCATAGTGTACACACAGCTGCATTAAAATAACTCATAGCAACTACGATGGTGCAGTAATTGTACATCTCACAGCTACTACAAAGTGGAAGTGAGAGGAAAAGGGAAGAAGATGAGGAAGGAAAGGAAGGCCTGGGACACATAATCACCTGGGCCTCAAAGGTCTTAGTCGGGTATTGGATTTAATTTAAAGTGTGACAGGAAGCCACTGAGGGGCTTTAAACAATAGAATCACATGATTTGATTAATATTTTTACACGATCATATTACTAGTGTGGAGAATGCATTGTAGAATGAGAAAAATGGAAACAGTGAGACTAAGAAGTAGACTAGTGTAGACTAGTTATAGAACTAGACTAGTTCTTCAGGGGAATTGGAGCAGGAATTCAAGAGATCCCTCCCTAACTCTCTGTCCTAAACTGTTCCAGCCTCCTTCACACCTTCAACTCACCTCCGCTGCCTTGCGTACCATGTTTTATTGTAACCTGCATGTTGAATAGATTTCAAGTCCCTGGAGAGTAAGGATCTTGTTTTATTTATATTATATCTCAAATACTACCAAAGTGTCTGGGACATAGTAGGTACTCAAAATACTTATTCAATATGTGCATGAATTGAAGTAAAATGTTTCAAGTAGAATTGCTTGTATTTTTGGAAAAGTAGTGTTTTGTATAATTGAGTATATTCTTCTAGCTTGATTTCTGAAATATTTTATTCGTGCTGGAAGTTAGATGCCTTATACAATAATAAGAGCTATGATTGCAATTTAGGTGTGTCCTAATTAAAAGAAATCTTTACTTATGTGTAAGACAGATTG
Source organism: Cynocephalus volans (assembly GCF_027409185.1). Classification (NCBI taxonomy): domain Eukaryota; kingdom Metazoa; phylum Chordata; class Mammalia; order Dermoptera; family Cynocephalidae; genus Cynocephalus; species Cynocephalus volans. The sequence continues at coordinate 19,325,578 of NC_084468.1, forward strand.
TACTTTATATAGAGAAGCAGCCCAATAAGTTGCTTATGCACAGGAAATCTTTGGACCCCCTCTAAGGCTTAGGTTAGTCCCTCTGAACTTAGTAGGGTTTCAGTATATACAGTCATCCCTCCGTATCCACAAGGGATTGGTTTCAGGACCCCCACCCCACCCCTGGCCCCACCAGCAGGATACCAGAATCCAGGATGGTATTTGTGTATAACCTATGCACATTCTCCCATATATTTTAAATCAATCTATACTAACTTAATACCTAATACAATGTAAATGCTATGTAAATAGTTGTTATACTGCATTGTTTTCTTTATTTGCATTATTTTTTATTGTTGAGATTTTTTTTTTCCGAATATTTTCTATCCTTGGTTGGTTGAATCTGCAAAACTGGAACCCACGGGTATGTACGGCCGACTGTATTTATTCAATAAATTAAATTGAAATTGATAGAATATTTTACCTAATTGACTTCATTGTTCTATACGAATTACATATGAGCAGAGTACTTTAGAACAAACTATTAAAATCTTAGGAAGATCAAAATTTAATAGCCTGGGAGAAAGAGCCATTGATGTTTAAAGACCCCAGTAAATAATCAGCTATTTTTTCATGTGAATTGGCCACTAGAGATTATACTTTCTGGGACTGCACAGTATTTGCTATTTTAGTATGATATTCACTTCATATAACTTACCGTTTTTGTTGTTGTTGCTTCACTATCTCTTACACAGAAAAATCAAATGTTTAAACCACAAAATCCCAGGTGATTCATTCGACAGGTATAAAAAGTAATATGATACTTGAATAAAACCTTGTCAGTTTTTGATTAATGGGGGGAGAAGATCTTACATAGCATGCAACCTTGATTTTTTTTTCCTTTTCTAAGCCACGCTGTTCTGTAAAACCCCCACCTACACAATCACTACTAAAAAAGCACAGAAAGAAGTAATTCTCTGATTGCAGCAGAGAACACAATGGAAAAAGTGCTTCGGTGTCAACATTGCAGTAGCTAATAGACAAGAAACTATAGAAATACAGCCCTAAGGTAGAGAAATAGGGCTGATAAGAACTCTGTGGTTTACAGTTGGAAACTTGAACAAATGCACGCTGTGGATTCTATGCTTCCTGCCTATAAGGATTTGGCCAATCTCTCATGGATTAGGGTCGGACACAGAAAAGCATAACCAAAACAACAACAACAACAAATAGAATTACGTGACACTTTAGTAAAGATGTTCTCTGTGACACACACATCTCCATAAGCTTTATATTTTTATTAATTTCCATGATCATCTCATAAGGTAGGTTTGTTATCCCCACATTTAGCTGAAGAAACTGCAATTCAAAAATGATTGAGAAACTTATTCAAAATTATTTCTAGTAAGACACAGGCCAGAATCCAAACCCAAATAATCTGGATCCAAAGACACCACCCTGTATCCAAATACTTTCTGGTTGTATATATCTGGATCCAAACACTTTTCATGCACAACACACATATCTGGATCCAAATAGATTCACCCTTAGTGAATGATGCAGAACCGGATGGCATCAGGAAGCCTAGTCAAGAATCAGAATCACATCTGCTCAATCTGTTTAGCACATCTGTTAAAGGTTTTACCAGTTCCTAGGGTGAAAGAACTGGATTTAACACAAAAGGGATACCATATTGAGAATAAGCATTTGGTAGCATACTCATTATATTTCATTTGTTTGTTTAGTAAATACTGCTTCTAAGTGTAGGTTTAGTTCTTCTCAAGTAATGTTTACTGTCCATAATGTACTAAGTAAACCACCACTTTGAGTATTGTTGAGAAATACACCTGAAATGAACAATCCATCTGATCAGGGCAGTCAGGACTTTCATTTCCGGAGGGGCAAACCAGGTAAGTAGAACCACTCAAGAAGCTGTTGCCTAAACAAGATCCGTAGCTACCTGAATGTGCCACACAATATGGTAGGATAAAATTATCTTCCCTCATTTCCTCCCCCAAAATAAAACCTTAAATATCTTCAGCATTTATCATCAATGTGCACATGTTCCCACCAAAACAATTTCTGCAGAATTGCATTCTGTTATCATATTTGCAACCCACTTTTCAAACACTGTTTGGTTGTGAGCTATGTAAACATTATAAAGTCCAGCATTTATCCTAGCTCAACTACAACACTTTTATGGGTCCTTCTAGCCCTCATAATGTATGACCATAAATTACCAATTCTTCACTCATTAACTTTCTAGGTACTCTGGAGTATATGAGAAGTTTTTCTTACAGAGTTACAATCATGTTAGTAAATAAAGACTAATTTAAAAATTTTTTAAAGTATGAAGAAAAACTATGCTATTCGATAATAATATAATGGAATATAGGAGTTTCAAGAAGGGAGGAAAGGAGCTGGAATTATCAGGGAAGAAAGAATTTGTAAAAGCAATAAAAGTCAACTTGCCTGTGGAAAAAATGTGTAGGGATTAGTGGTGTTACAGGATATTAATATTTATGAAGCAGCTACTATGAACTCAACATTATTCTTGGTACTTCATATAATTTCTCTTAATCAAATCTCAAAAAGTAGTTATTTTCATTCCATTTTACAGATGGAATGATAATAACTACTTGGCCAATTATCATATGACAAATAAGAGGCAGAGACTTACGTTTTGACTCAGATCTGAATATCTCAAAATCCTCTGTCATTTCTATTATGCCAGAACAGAACCATTATACTGTGGCCAGGATTATAACCTGAGTGAACAATACTTAAGATTCTGTTTGTTCTCAGGTTGCCAGTCTTTGCAATGTGCCCTTTGCCAGGAAAAGTCTTCTGCCTACTTTCTCTTAGTTAATTTCTAACCTGTCCTTCAAGTTTCAGTTTAAACATCAACAATCAATTTATCAAGGAGTGAACAGAACAATAGAGACTGACAAGTTCTTCCAAAGGAGATTAAACCCCCTCTCATAGCCATCTGTACCTTCCTAACTCTGTTAGCTTGAGCTAAAGGATCTGACCTTGGATTTAGTGGTCTCTGAGATCTACCTGTTGTCTTACCCCTTAGCTTTTCATGTGGGTACCAAAAGGCCATGTGAAAAAGTAGGCTTGGGGGAGAAGGCAGTATCCTAAATCTGATTTGGGTATAGGGCTGTCTCACATTGTCTACCAGAGATCTCAACAGGAGGTTTGAAGAAAAGGTTTGGGGCCACAGACTTGCTAAGTTGCCTCTTTAGAGCCACCTCTTAACTTCTTTGGGGCATGTAGAACTCTTTTACATACAAATGACTTAACTCTCTGCCACTTAATATTTTAGCCTGCAGGAAGAGAGCCTCCCTGTGCAGTTATGTACCCTTCCTTCTCTGCTTGCAGATTGGCTAGCTCTGGCTTCAGTTCATCTTTTTCAAAGGACTTTACTGAAAAAAGCAACAAGAAATTGAAATTTTACATATACATACATATATACATACAATTAGTATTTGCCTATTACAAATAAAATTTTAAAAAGAAAAAATTAAAAACTATCAGAAACCAACAGCAACAACAAAAAAGCAACAAGAACACACAACCACATTCTCAAAATTTTCCTTTCCCCAAACCAACAGGTTTAGTCAGCATATGGTCAACTTTCAAAGGTATCACAAGTGAAAGTGTAACCATTTTGCTACAGCGTACATAACATGAGTTGCCAGCTTTCCAACCTGCACATCTGTGTTTCTGCTGGTCACTGCCTAAATGCTAAGCCAATATCACATTTTTAGGCTCTGTTAAGTCCAGGAATCCAATTCAAAGTGTGGAATTCTGAATAAGGTGAGCTGGTAGTTTGACTGTAGTCACAGAGATTTAAAATATCAGTTCCCTAAACAAAATATCACTTTATTTTTATTTCTCACATAAAATCCCTATGTTTCTGCTCTGCTAGATTATCAGAGGACAAGGCTCCTCTCAGCTTGCTTTTCTACCATCTCTATTACACTGTCCTTTGTACATGGTCTGAAATGGTTCATTACCATGTCCACATTCTTAGCAGCGGAAGTTACACCATCTTTTTTTTTTTTTATAGACTCTAGTGTTTACAGCAGTTTTAGGCTTATAAACAAATTATGCAGAAAGTACAGAAAGTTCTTTTATTCATATCTTATTAGCCAGAACATAGTCACTTGCTCACATCCAGCTATAACAGAAACTGAGAAATAGAGTTACCATTCCTAGTGGCTTTTTTCCTACAATTTAAAAAAAATCAAGGTTTTATCACAAAGGAGAGAACGGACATTGGGAGAAAACTAGGAATCTATCACAATAACTATGTCACAATTGTCATCATACATTAATTTGTGTGATTATTATACAATGTCTCTCTTTTCCACTATATTTTGAACTCCATTAGGGCAGAGGTTATATCTATTTTTGTTTATTGAAAAATCCCCAGCACCAAGCACAGTGCCTGGCATGTAAGAGAGATTTTTAAAAACATGTTGAATAAATGAATAAAAGGACAGAGTAGATTTGGGAAATATTAAAGAAAATTTGCTTATCTAAATCAAAAATACTAGAAGACAAAAAAATGAGGCTAGATATTTGAGAGCTCTCTCTAAATATCAGATGTAGAACTTAGCCTTTATTCTTTTTTTCTAACCTCTTCTGTGGAACATCAGTGTCTTATGAGGTTAAATATATATTCCAAGAGTAAAAGTTTTTTGTGGTCAAGTAATATAGGAAACACTGTATACTATAGGCCTATTTTGTGATTCATTTTATATGTATAATAATTCTAAAACACTGACAGATCCTGCAGTAATAAATCCAATTAACTCACCGTTTTTCAAAACTATTGGATCACAATTCCCTTTTTGAAAGAAACATCACTTGGCATCCGGTGGAACACAGAGCACACACTTTGGGAAATCGTGCATTAGGAAAAACTATAGAATGCTTTAGAATAGGGAGAGTTCGTTGTCAAAATGGTATTTGTTGGAAGGTTAATCTAGTAGCAGGAAAGCCTGTAGGGAAGATGACATGGGTAAAGAGTTCTGAAAAGACTAATCAGTGTTTTTATAATGTTTATATTTTGAAAAAAAAGGTAGTAGTTACTTGGATTTCTCCGTACCAAGATAATGAAAGCTACAGTAGAAAAAATTAAGAATGACCTCATATTTATTGTTGTTTCAATTAATTACGTTTTCAGCACACTCATTTCTTCCTTCAGAATCTTACCAAATAACATTTGAATTTCCCTCAAATCTTTAGCAGATCACCTTAAAAAACTGTTTGCTAATTCTCTGTAATACTCTACCATAGGAATAAATGATTAGCCAAAATATATACCATATACTGAAACTTACCAAATTATAAAACTGTCACCTTCATGTATATAATGAGATGCACCATTAAATGTTGTTTTCTCTTTGTATTTATTTTCAGGTTCCGATCTGCCACAGCTAAGAATATGCACTTTATTTTTGCTTTATATCCATATCATGTCTTTAATTCCCTGATCTAAACTAAATAACATTTTCCTTTCTCTTTTCATTTCCTTAATCTTTGCTTTAAAAAAAAAACTATTCTAACCTAAATTTTATTTTCTTTACTTCATTTATCCATACACCACACAATAATCTATCTATTCAAAGATTCCACTATGTGTAACACACCTCCTCAGTTTATCTACTTAAACATCTGATCAATTTTATAATGTTCTTTAACTCGTATGTGAGTGGGGGGTGGGGAAAAGTATTATGGAAATTAGCCAAACCAAATCTCTTACCTCAAATCTCATTTTCAAGTGTTTATGCAAAATACTTTTTAAGAATAATGAAAACTACTACTGAGCATGTTTTTTCATGATTTTCAAGTTTTCTCCTATCAAAAATACTTTCCTACATTTAATATATTTTCCCCAAATTGCCTTAGATCATGTGGGAGATCAGAATATGCTGCCCCAAAATATGCCTTTTTTGCATAAGGATTGTTGAGCTGAGGACAATTAAGAAGAAACAGCTGCAGGAAAGCTCTGCTCTCCCTCTCTTTGCCTCTTAGGAAGGACATAGATTTACAAAGACAAAAAAAGTTCTCTGCTGGAAAGAACAAAGGCTAACCAATGAAGACAACTTTAGACCCTTATCAGCCTGTAGAGGCACCAGAGGAATCTGCATTAACAAGCTTTGCAAACTATCCTTTATCTGCCATTTATTCCTCTTCCCAGAAGTTGCCTACCCTACAGACTCAAAGCCGTTTTCCTTTGTCTTGCCATTTCACTAAAATTTCACTATTCTTTGTTGAAGATGCTATATAAACTGGAATTCAAAGCTACCTTTTTGGGAATTATTCCCTGGGTTTCTCCTATGCATCTATGAAACATACATGTTAATAAACTTCTGTTCGTTTTCCTCTGCCCATTCATCAGTCTTTTGTTACAAGGGTCCATTCCAACCAGGAACTCATGAGGGTTGAGGAAGAAATTATTTTGCCTTCTCTACAATTGCAAATCCAAAGTTCTGTTTCTGCTAACAATTCACAACCACCCCTGCCAAATGAGACTGTGAAACGTCTTCTTCATGCCTGAGTGCTGGCCTGGGCCCTGGTGTTCACTGCTTCCACCCTGGCTCTTACAGTAGCCCTCAAGCCGTCCAGTTAACCTGTACTAGAAGGCTGGAGTTTAAAACACAAATTAGTTCAAACTCTAACTTTTCACTTGGCTCTCAGGAGTGACCTTGGGCATTTATGAATGTGTACGTGTGAGTGTGTGTGCATTCCTCTGTTATTCTAATGAAAAGTGATAAATTTCCCCATATATGGTATGTATGTATACAGGTATATATATGTGTATGTATTTTCTGACACAGAGCAGAAACTTAAATACCATTTGATAGAATGACTAAATCTCTTTTCCCCACCAAAGTAATAGACTATTTTTATAGCACTTTTAGGTTTACAGAAAAATTAAACAGAAAGTACAGAGAGCTCTAATATTCCCAACTTCCCCCTTCCCCAACACACACACACAGTTTCTCTCTTTATTAATACCTTGCATGAGTGTGGCACATTTGTTACAATTACAAACCAATATTGATACAGGAGTATTATCATTAACTGAATTTTACATTAGGGTTCTGTCAGTTCGAGGGTTTTACCAAATGCATGATGTCGTGTATTTGTCACCACAATATCAAACAGAATAGTTTCACCGCCCTAAAAATCCTCTGTGCTCCACCTATTCATCTCTCTCCCTCCCTTCGCCCCTGAAACCCTGGCAACTACTGATTTTTTTTTTTATTACCTCAAACATTTGTATTTTCTTTGTGTTGGGAACATTCAAAATCCTCTCTTCTAGCTAACTGAAAGTATACAATAAATTGTTATGTACAGTCACCCTAGAGGGCCATAGAACACCAGATCTTAATTATCTCTTAATTACAGCCTAGATGCCAAAGGAAACTTCCACTTCTTTCGGTCATTGTGGGTTGACTTTTCTTTTTAATAGCTAAATGATAGATAGATGGTAGATGAATTAAATACATAGATAGAGGGGTGTGTGTGTGTGTGTGTGCGTGTGTGTGTGTGTGTGTTTCTGCTCTTATAGACTCTAAACTTGTGTTTGGGTCATCCTGAATGAAAATCTATTTTGGTGCTGATGAGGCTCCTGAGAGTGTTTCTTTTCTCACCTCTCGCTGCCTTTGAGCCCTTTACTCCTGCCTGTTTGCTTTCACTTCAAAGCAGTAGCTGCAGCAGCAGCTCCTCTGGAAATCTCGGCCTGCTGTTTCAGGGACTCATTTATCCTCTCTTCTGCTTTCCACCCCAGCTGCTCCCCACACCTCGTGCTCCCTGACTCCCTTTGCCATCACAGCTGTCTTCCAGAAGGCCATGCTGGGCTGCTAGGTTCACTGAAGGGCGCCTTCAGCTTGGTGACTGCACAGATAGCAATCCACAAATGCCAACTTGCAGGTGAGAGTTCTATCCCCGGCCTGTCCTGTTCCGCCCTTCCCACTGCCAGGAGCGAGCCATGGCTTCCAGAGAACCAACAAGCGGAGGTCCTCATGCTATGAGACTGGGGGTTCTGGAGTAAGGAAGGGAAAATGCCATGAAAAAGACAACTTAAGGCCCCACACCCTATAGTCGATTTCCAGGTGAAGGAGACAGTTCAGAAGTTCTCTGCTCCTCCCTGATGTCATGTTACTTGATATTATGTCAGTTAGAGACTTATTTGTGTTAGCAAGCACCTTAGTGAGAACTCGACTAGATTGGTTTCTTCTAACACACAGCTATTCTCATCTTCATGGAGCCATGGAATATTGTTTAAGAGGGAGGAGAAGAAAACAACTGGGGGGCTTTGGGGTATTCAAAGAAGTTGTAGGAGTCCTGGGTAAGACTAACACAGTACCTGACAGGGACATGGGAAATAGGAACCGGGCGATTTTAGTCTCGGTGAGAAGGTTCTAAGAATGAGGAAGGGTATTGAGAGAGGGGATTGTATCCCCCAAATGAAATAAACCTCATTTCTCATTACTTCTATTCACATTCTCCTTTTCTCACTCCACTCAGGCCACTCGGGTCTCCCTGTCACTTCTCCACTGTTCCAAGCATGCCACTTGCTTCTCCAACATGGTACATCCTCACCTTTTCAGGTCTTTACTCACATGCCACCTGTCATGGGGCCTTCCCTACCCCACCCCCACCTCCGAAAATTCCCTAAGCCCTTTTCCTAACTGGCTTTTCCTCTTTATCACTTGTTGTCATCTAACATACATGTGACACATTTTGCTTACTTATTTTCTGTCCCCTCCCCTGGAGTGGGGATTTTGGTCTGTTTTGTTCACCCCTGTAGCTCCAGAGCCTAGAGAAGTGCCTGGGCCACAGCAGACTGTCACAAAGTATTTGTTGATAGAATGCAAGAATGTTGAATCAATGACAGCCTGGCCACTGATAGAACCCCCTTTCACGATTTGACCTATTTCCTCTCGCTTCAGACAGTGTGGTTCGACTTTTCTTTTTTCTATGTTTGTCAAAAGCAAAAGTAAAAATTCTGTTCATCTATTATAAAAACAAAAGGAGGTCAGTTACTTTCATGAGAATCTCAGAGCTATAATACATGAAAGTAAGGGCTTGTCCAGTTGGGCATGTGATAGATTCCACAAACTAGCAAGGATGAGGTGTTAAAGTCACCCCAGGAACTAAATCCCCTTAAAGTCATTTTAGACAGCAAAGGAGGCCTGGTGCTGCTTGTTGTTCCTGCAATATTAGTTAATATCAGAAGCGGGCACAAGAGAGAATAGAAAATTTGGCTCACCATGGTGCTGGTTTGCAACGCTATTGTGCAGTAGGATCCTCTGTGCAACTTCTGCACCTGGATTTTATCTATAGGGATTCTGATTTCTTCCTTTGAAGAATGATTAGAAAGATTTCGGTAGCCAGACAGAATTGCGATCCACTGGTTTTGGAAAACAATGCATCACTGTTCATTCCTTTGCCTGCAGTTCCTCTCCAATATCTCTTTAGCTTAAAGGCAGCATAATTTCCAGGTGTATATGTATGTGTTTATGTGTAGGTGTGCCAGGCATATGAAGCACAACCTGCAACTATTGCAGTGCAATTGCCAAGGATAAATGTCAGACTTTTCAAAATGTTGGCTTAGGGTGGGCCAAGTGCCCAGGAAAGTGGGTGGGCTTGGAAAACTACAGAACATTTATAACATTCCTTTTATATGAAAAGACATTTTGTCACAAAATAATTTTTGAAATAAAATTGGTTTATAATTTGCGAATTGCTTATAAAATTAGAGATTTAAATTTTTAAGCACAAGTTAAATCACAGCTCAGACTGGCAAAGACATTTTCTGACTGGCCTAATAGACAACTTATGAGCTGTTTACATTGGTTTGATTGAAATATGAGAAGATGTAGCAAATATTAAAATTAAAGTTTAGATAAATTAAATTTAGCAGTTTAATTGAGCAAGGAACGACGTTCAAATCAGACAGCAGTCAGAACCAGAAGAGGTTTAGAAAGGTCCCCTTCACAATGTGGGCGGGCAGCATTTATGGATAAAAAATGGAGGTAAGGTACAGAAGCAGCTTTCTTGACTACAGCGTGGTATCGGCCTTATTTGTACATGGTCTGAACAGTTGGCTGCCTGTGATTGGCTGAGACTCGGCTATTTGTTACAAAAGCATACTCCCAAGTTAGGCTTTCAGTTAGTTTACCTACTAAGATAGGTGGCAGTTCCTTATGTAAGGACTCAAAACACAGAGGCATCCTCAGGCCAAATTTAGTTTAATTTAACACCAGCTGCTTATGTTTCCCATTTATCATTTAAGAATGACAAAGGCCAAAGACTGGGGCTAATGTCTGACATGAAAACTCTAACACACCACGGTGGTGATTTTAGAAACTATACTTCTAAAAGTTTTGCAAATTGTTGCCCCTTCTAGTTACTTATGTGTGTATGGGTATTTCTCTTCTATGCTTTCAATTTCTTTTCTGGCTTCAAATGTGATATCCTGTGAATCTGCGCATCTCATCTACATGTACATTTCTGAAGAAACTCCATGCTAAGAAACTCTATGAATGCCTATTCCTTAAAAACAAACAAATAAATAAAAATTTTAACAAACAGATTAAGGGAGGAAAACTTAAGCAATTTTAGATGTCATTAGACACTCAAATGTGATTTGAATAGAATATATGTGAGTTAGGAGTTCAGAAGTAGGTCTGTCCAGGAGATATTACCATATGCTACAGGTTAAATGTATCCCTTTAAAGTTTGTATATTGGAAACTTTAACCCCACTGTAACAGTGTTAAGAGGGTGGGAAATCCAATCATGGTCTTTGAAAGGTGGAGTCTTTGAGAGGTGATTGGATCATGAGGACTTGTACCCTCATGAATGGATTAATCCATTTATGAAGTATTGAGTTATCATAGACATGGTTCTGATGGCTTTATAAAGAAGAGTGAATGGGAAGGTTAGCTGACTTGCTCTTGCAATTCTCTCTCCAGGTGATACCCTGCACCACCACAGGACCCTGTAGAGACTTCCCACCCAGAAGAAGGCCCTCACCAGGTGCACCCTCTGGACCACGGACTTCCCAACTTCCAAAACCGTAAGAAATAAATTTCATCTCTTTGTAAACTACCCAGTTTTAGGTATTCTGTTATAAGCAACAGAAATTAACTAATGCACCATATAAACGTAAAAGACTAGAAGAAATCACAAGAACAGAGTAGAGGAAAACAAGGTCCAAGAATTAACCTTGGTCTACCCCAACATTAAGAAGCCACAGAGATGCAGAGGAAGTGAACAGAGATTGAAAAGAGCAGCCAGTGAAGGTGAATTAAAACTAGGAGGCTACAGTGTCATAGAGGTCAAGTGCATACAGCGTTTGGAAGAAGTAATCTACTTTATCAAATACCAATGACAGGGTAAGTTAGAGAAGGCCTGAGAATAGCCATTGGATTAGCAACGTGAAAGTCATTAATTACCTTGGGAAAAAGAGTGAAGGACTGTGGGTTCAAGAGACAAAGAAACATAACCACTGTTTCATTTTCTATAAATATTTGACTTTTTCTGGGAAAAGTTAGTTATTTTTCAAAAAGAGACAAAGAAAAAGGTAATTGGAGACAACAAGAATAGACGTATTTTTCAAAGAGTTTTGCTCTTAAGGATGATAACAAAATGGAATGGGAGCTGAAAGTAAATGTGTAATCAATAGAGGGTTATTCTTAAGACGTGAAAACTTTTTGAGTTGGAAATATTCAGGAATGAAGGAAAAATGAATGACTCCCAAGAGGAAGAAGATAATTGCAATATGCTTGAATAGGTGAGAAAAGATAGAATCTGGTTCTGAAGTGCCAAGAAACACACATATTTCATACACAATAACAGGACCAAATGCAATGGATAGGGGCACAGGTGAATGTGGACTATTATTTGGTTTTGTAAATTGATCGTGTATTCAACAACACTGCTGCAAGATCTTATTGGTAATAATAATTTGACTATTGGTTTTCTTGTAGTTCTTGTTAGTTTATATGGATACTCATATCTGCAAAGGACAGGTTTGTGTCTTGTCTTTCTTTCCAATTAATATTCCTCTGTGGTAGTCATCAGTACTATCCACCAATATTTCTGTATCTTCCACCTTCTGGGTCCATATTAGGATCTGACCTTGTGGCTCTCCTGTTCTCGGGTGGGGCCATATGACTATTCCTGGCCAATTGAGTTTTGAGCCCAAGTGACACATATCACTTTTGAATCAGAGCACTTAGCTGTGGATGCCAGACTTTTCCAAGCTGTCATTTTCCCTTAGATACAATGCTTGGCAGTGTTTAAGATGGTGGCTACTCCATCAGCCTGCATCTCTGAGTCATAATGAGCCCAACCCTTCTGCCAACCTATGTAGATCATTTAGCATGAACAAGAAATACACTCCTGTGATTTTTAAACAACTAAAATGTTTGGGTTTTATGAACTGCAGAATAACCTAGCTCATATAATTAATATGCCTCTTATTTGTTTTTCTTATCTGGTTGCATTGGTCAGGGGCTCCAGTATCATGATGTAGAATAATGGTGGGAGTGGAGAACCTTGTATTATTAAATGGCATTAAGTATTGTTTTTTGTAGGCCTTTATCAAGATAAGTAATTTTGCATTTATTTCTAGCTGTTCAGGAATTTTCATCATAAATAGGAATTGTCTGCTCATATGGTTTGAATGTGTCCCCCACGTGTTCATATATTAGAAACTTAATCCCCACTGTGACAGTGTTAAGAGGGAGGGAGATCTTATAGCAGCTTGGCTCTCTCTTGCTCAAGCCATTCACCATGTGACACCCTGTGTTGCTGTGAAGAGTCATCACCCACCAAGCAGGTCCCCACCAGATGTATTCCCTGGACTTTGGACTTCCCAGCCTCCAAAACTGTAAGTAATAAATTTTATTTATTTATAAACTATCCAATTTGGGGTATTTTGTTATAAGGTACAAAAAGGAACTAATGTAGATGCTATCAAATGCATTTTCTGTATCTATCCAGTTAACATGATCTTTCTCCTTTAATTCATTAGTGAAGTAAATTTCTCTTATTAAGCCATATTTGAATTCTTCAGATAAACTCTTACTTAATCATGACATGTTACATTGTTGGACCTAATTTTTTTTACTTGCATTTTAGCACTTAAATTTGTAAGTGGGAAAGGCCTGTAATTTTATTTCTCATATTTTTATTTTTGAAGATAAGACTTTTCTAGCCAGATAAAATGAATTAGACAGATGCCTCTCTGTTGGGAGAGGGAATGGAATTATAAGGGTGGAGATTAATGGTTCCTTGATAGTTTGATAGCACTCAAAAGAAACACTGTCTTAATTATTTTAATATTTTAAAATTAATTAATTTAACTTTTGATTAATGTTCTCTATTATTTTTACTGAATTTAAATGATTTCTGCATATATCTTTATTATTGTGGATCAGGTGAATTAAGCATTAAGAACAATGCCTGGGTCAATAAATAAAATAAGAAAATTTTTGTCTTAATTTCTTTTCCCTTCTTTATTTCTTTACTGGACTTAACTCTTTTGTATATTGTTAAATTTTTTAGTTGAACAATTAACTCATTTGGCTTCAGTTTTTATTGTGGTAAATGTTTTTAAAGCTATAAAGTTTCCACTGGATACTACCTTAGCAATATTCTATAAATTTTGTCATATATCAGTTCTAATAATTTCATAATTTTATCATTATTTGCTCTTTACCCAAAGGTTAGTTAACAGTATGATTTTTGGTTTCCAAACATATACCCGTTTTTTGTTACCAAGTTCAAAGTTGAATTATTTTGTGTGATTCTGATTCTTTCATTTATTGAAACTTCTTTGTTGTGTAGCATTTGTACATTTTTGTGCATGTTTTATAGGCACTCAACAATAATAAAAAATTTCTGTGTATATGTTTTATTTCTATTTCTGTATATATCGATGATTCTGGATACAATAATTACGTTATTCAAATCTTCTATTTTGCTTAATTTCTGTCTCTTTGATCAATAAGTTTCTAAGAAACATGCTAAAATACTACTCCATTGCCTTCTTATATGTATGCATATTATGTAGTGTTGCTATTGGATTCAGTCCATTTGTCTTCTTCTGATGTTAAATGTTCCCAAACTAAGCTCAATGTCAGCACCATTTAAACATTATCTCACAAACCCTGGCCAAGGCTAAGTTGGATCTGTGGGGTTAGGGCCTCACAATGGTTCAGGTATAAGTAACAAGCCACTATGGGAAAAAAAAGACACAAATTACAAAGCTTCCCTAACCTCTTTCCCATGAATATTAATTACCTTGTACTCTTCCTTAGGTTAGGTTCTCAATTAAATTTCAATACACAGAGGAAGTCCTAAAAGATGCTTAAATGAAGTACTGTATAAATTCTCTAGTACCTACTCACTTCTGTAGCATCTCCGGATTTGAGTTCAGGTTAGGAAGCCAGCAGTGTCACTACTTTGCCAATGAAAACACTCACCAAGTATTTGTTACTTATCACCTGTTTTAGTGGAAGAGTTGTCTTTATTGAAATACCATCTTATGAACTGAATGTTTGTGTCCTCTCCAAATTTATATGTTGAAATCCTAACCCTCAATGTGACGGTATCAGGAGGTAGGGCCTTTGGAGGTGATTATGTCATGAGAGTGGAGTCTTCATAAAAGGAATTAATGCCCTTATAAGAAGAGACATGAGAGTTTGCTCACTCTCAGTCTGCTCTCTGCCATTTGATGAAATAGCAAGAAGACTGCCATCCGCAGACTAGGAAGTGAGCCCTCACCACATACTAGGTCTTCTGGTGCTCTAATCTCAGACTTCCAGTCTCCAAAACTGTGAGCAATAAATGTTTGTTGTTTAAACCACCCAGTCTATGGTAATTTGTTTTTGCAGCTCAAACTGACTGAGACACACCATCACATTTCTCTACTCTGGGGCTTTGCTCCATTAATAAGCCTCCTTTTTTTCTTTGAATCTTAATTCTCTCTATTGGCCTTATCTCTTCAGCCTGGGAATATGTTCATATCTTTCCATCCACGTTTTTTTCTCTTCTTTCCCTCACTTTGAGATCTTACTAAATTATTTTTTAATGACTGTTCCATCACATCACCCATGATACTTTGAACTTGGGCTGGAGCCACGAGATGGAGCAAAAAAAAAAAAAAACAAAGGTGGCAATGAGATACTATGATAGTGCAGGCAAAAATGGAAGGGAGTTTGGACTGATATGATGGAAATGAGACTAGAGGAAAGCTCTGGGAGGCAGGAGAAAGGGTTAGAGCTCAGAGGATGGATAAAACATTGTTAAATATTCATTTTAGAAAGTAAGAAAGGGAGTGCCTAAAGAAAGTAAATAGGATTGTCTAGCAGTGTCATTATCCACTTGAGTCTGATGGTCATGAATTTCTAGATAAGTCAGTCTGCCCAATTGTGTGGTTTCCTCGAGCAAATCTCAGCTGCCTGGGTATGATCAGTCATGAAAATAGTAAATGATTTGGGAATCCACGATTTGCTATTCATCTCTGCTAGATTAATCTTCTTAAATTGGCATTGGATTTACCTTACTTCTCTGCAAAAATAGATGCAGTGGGTATCTATCATTGCCTACATAATAACATCTAAATATTTCTTTGCCTGGCATTCAAGGTCTGTCTGTAATCGGGCCAAAATCAAAAGTTTCAGCTTTATTCTATCACATTTTCTTCGTGTCATGGTCAACCATTTGTCATTCTTACAACATATTTTATTTTGCCTTATATGCTTTGTTACCGCCTTTCCATATACTGAAAAGAACTTTTACTTTTCCCTAATCCTCCTCCAGCCTTACCTCTCAAAATTATCCTTAAAATCCAACGCTAATCCCCACTTCTCTATGAAGCCCTCCTTATTTGCCCAAGAGATTTTAGCACTTTCATATGATGCCTTTATTCCAGTTGTCTGTGTGCTTGATTTGGTTTAATCAATATATCACATGAAAATATAGGGGCAAGAGTTCCATTTTTTGTTTTCTTTTCTCCCAGAGTCCATCGTCCTCCCTTCCTCCAGCAACTGCATTTAGATTTTGCTTTGGGAAACCTCCTCTCCTGTACTTTAAGCCACATGATTTGGGGAGAGACACCTTTCTGGTGCATTGGATGCCCAAGTGACCCAGGCATGTGCCCCAGGCTGACACACAATAGCGGGCTCTAAGGCAAACATGGCATTAGAATCAGTGAGCATCAGTCCTGGAACTGTTATCATGTATTAGTCCACTTTGTTTTTCTATAACAGAAATACCTGAGACTGGGTGATTTATAAAGAACAGAGATTTATTTGGCTCATGATGCTGGGACAGCTGCATCTCGTGCGGGCCTCAGGCTGCTTCTGCTCATGGTAGAAAGTGGCAGGCAGCCAGTGGGTGCAAGCAGATCACATGGCGAGAGGAAGCAAGAGAGAGGAAGCAAGAGAGAGAGAGAAGGTGCCAGGGTCCTTTAAACAACCAGCTCTCACAGGAACTAACAGAGCAAGATCTCACTCAGGCCTCCCTTCCCCAGGGAGAGCATTAATCCATTCATGAGGGATCTGCCCCCATGACTCGATCAGCTCCCAACACAGCCATATTGGGGATCAGATTTCCACATGAGTTTTGGCGGGGACAATACATCTAAACTCTATCATATAAGAAACATAGGGTAGGAGAAGCTCCTTGCTGGTGATGATCAACTGGCAAAATATAATTCTGAAACTGCTAGGAGATCCACATGAAGACCTGGATGAGAATTAAGCCAGGAAAAGAAGTAAGAAAACCCAGGATAATTAAGGAGAAATATTCTTGCTATCATCTGAGTCCTGGTATACAGCCATGGCAGAAGATAAACTCCAGAGCTTTTCAGTTATATTATCAATAAATCCCCTTCTTTGTTTATGTAAGAGTTTGATTTTTGAATCCTTAAAGTCCCATCACCTCGATGAATAGCCACCCACAACATTCTCTCCCACCTTCTGAGCCATCTACTATGCATAGCACTAATTCAACATTTAGGACAAAGTGACTCATATGGTTATTTCTATGATTATGTACATTTCTTGCCTCTTCATCTAAAAGTAGTTTATTTAGGGCAGTTAACTGTAGACCCCGAAGCCAGATTTCCTAGGGTTTGAATCCTTGCTGTACCACTTACCTGCTGAGCAACCTAGAGCAAAGTACACCACCTGTTTGTGCTTCTGATTCATCATCATACAATGGGAACCATAATGATCACATCTCATAGAGTAACTGTAAAGAGTTAATATACGAGGGTACTCCAAAAAGTTCATGGAAAAGTAGAATTAAAAGATCATATTAATCTTTCCATGAACTTTTCAAAGACCTCTCCTACGTAAAGCCCTTGGAAAAGTATCTGGCACATAATATACACCATACAAGTAAGTCCAAGGTAAATGTGAGCTATTTTTATTACTATTACCATCACAATGATGACTATTATCATTATTATTATTTGTAACCCCACTGCCTACTGCACTGCCCCTCAATTATAAAGAGTGAATCATTCTTAACTACTGTATAAGAGGATTTTAATACAGTACTTGTTTGTCTCATCCTGCAGCTTTAACAGGGGCCAAACTACCAAGGCATCATGAGGCAGCCCCTGTCAGCTCAGCTCAGAATACTGTAAAAGTTTCAAATCTTCCTGCCTCATTCCTGCTTCTTCCTTCCCCTTCCCTTTCATTCCCACCATTAATCAATTCCTGCTCTTTTGTCCTTATCTCTCATGCCCAGCATCCAATGGCTCTAGAGCTTGATGATAGATCTTAATCTCAGCATTGCTCCTTGGTTGGTCATTGCTGGGTATTCGTCTTCTGTCTTTCATCTGTTTTTCCATCTTACAGTAGCATCCTGAATTACTACACCCCGTCCTTCTGTATTGGGAGACTGGCTAACACCTTGCCAAAAGACAAAATACAACAAATTTAGTTATAGATCTCATTGGCTTTTACTTGTAATTCATAAATTGGGGCAGCCTCTATTCTGTAAAATAGGATGAGGGCTCCCCCAGGCAATGGCAAAGCAGTGGGTTTTGTAAGGTGGAAACCAGGAAACAGAACAATTGAAAACAAAACTAATTAGTTAACGTCAGGTTACTTCAAGTTACTTATTTTTTGTAAGGGTTAAAGCAGAAGAGACTTTCTTATTACATTGACTCAGGTGGACTGGAATCTCCTGTTTTTAGGGGGAAAATGGTCTGTTTGGGTATCAATCTGCTTCCTTGAAGCTTCAGTTTGATTACGTGGCATTTAGCATGTGACTCTACCGTAGTTTGGTCTTGTCTGTTTGGACCCAGTGCAGAAGCTCAGTCCAAAACAATGTCCTTCCACGAATTTGTTAAAGAATCTAAGATCATCCACCCTACCGTGTGGCATTAGAACATACTCTAATCAGGATGCAAAATGTAACCTCTAACACAAGCAGTATCCAGTTATATATATTTCAAAAGGGTTAAGAATAAATATATATCTTTTCTTCAAATAAAATTTTCCCTCATCTGTTTTCCTTATAAATTCAAGGAGGATTTCTAGATTAGATAGCCTCATTCCATGTACATAGTAGTCAGTCACAGAAGTAGAATGAGGATGCTGATGGGGTCCCATTAATTGCTTACAATCTAAGGAAAGTGGCTAGAGGGAAGAGGAGCCAATTTGTTTGCAAGTCATGAGGACGATTGAGCTTTCTTCAAAAATACAGGATATATTTATGGTCTAGTCGTCTGTGAAAGTTCACCACCATCACCAGTCTCAATACAGAAGTAACACCACCATTCAGAATGTTACCTGAAGCAAAGTGGAGGGTAAAGTTAGCAAAAAGCACAAAACCCACAAAAACATCTATGATTTAAATATGAGATGTTTCCAATGTGCTAAATTTGGAATGATTTGTTTACCCATGGTCCTGCTGGAGGCAATAAAATGCTTAGCTTAGGAAATGAAGAAAAGAAACATACCCATGTTTTGCTCACAGTATTGGGAGAAATAGAATTATCTGAACCATGTGAATTCAAGATGTACCAAATTTACAAATTCACATTTACTGTATTTTGAATACAATTAAGGAACTTAGAATTTCAAACTCCTAGAAATTTGATAGTGGCATTTTTAAGGCAATTTCTAGTTTTCATACAACGAACATAAGCTGTGCTTTTATGTATGAACATACTCAGCAGAAAACTTCTCTGTATGGCTTGCTATAGAAATTATTACAGGTCAAATCATATGTCATGAAAAGTCATATAATAACAGAGAGCATTCAAACATGACACTGCATATAAGTATGAAGGCACACACACCATGTTAAATATTGAAAAAAAACTAATATTTATATGAGGGGAAAAAATGAACTCGCCCTGTAGACTTAGGTGAATAATTTTTTTTAGGTCCGTTTCCTCAAAAGCAGACTCTGAGATGAGGATTCATAGGTAAGTGATTTATCATGTAAATTCTCATTAGCAAAACCAATAAAAGGGTAAAAGAAGCAGAACGGTGAAGGGGAGGAAGGCAATAGGAGTATGATCTCAAGCAAAATCCCACACAGGGTAACTTCAGCCTGATCCCACAGGGGGAACTCTGGAGAGTCCTAATCTGAGCTCTGAGCTGTCCTAATCCGAGTCAAGGGAGCTGGGCTTTCAAACTCCCACACCAGCTACTGGCAAAGGGTCACACCAGGAAGACATTAATTCCCATGTGTTCAAAGAAGACTCCAGTAGGTTGAAGGAAGTCCTCTGAAAAATTGCTACAGTGTATGAATAATGGGAACAAAAGCATATCAAAGTCTGGGGACACAACAGGAACAGTAAAAAGGAATATTACTCAATCTGGATAGAGCACAGACATTATGTTCTAAGGGGTTCTTTAATGATGTTCATTTATTGATCTAAGTAATGCCCTATACCAGTATTATTACCATTTTATGTTAAATACTGGATAAACATACTTGCACAATTCAAATACAGAGTATCTTCTCAATATGAATGGATAAGTTTAATTTGCCTATATTAATCAATTCAAACCAACAAGTCTTTATTCTTTGACCCATCATTTTAATTATCCAATCATTCAAAAGCATTCATTGATCAACCGCTGTGGAGAGTCTATTTAATACTATAGTTAATAGCTTTGGAGTCACAAAGAACTTGTTTTGTATCCTGACTCCACTGGTTAACACCTACATGATTTAGAGCAAATAACTGAGTTCTGTAAGTCCCTGTTTACACATATATAAAATGGGGACAATCATTTTATAAGGATTAAATAAGACTTTGCATTGTGTACATACTAAGTGCTCCATAAATGTTAGTTAATATATTAGCAATGAATATGATGATGATGATGTGCAAGGCAAGGTGATAACTTCTATGTATTAAATAATGTGCTTGAAAGGGAAACAAGATTGGCTCTTGCTTCAAAGAGCTTAGTATCTTAGAAGTCAACACATGAGTAAATATTTGGCATAGAAAAGAAAAATAAGTAATGTAAGAGAACAATATATGATTGCTGCTGAATGGGATACATAAAAAATATATAGTTATTCTACCACTTATCTCTCTTCCCCAGTAATATAGTCTCCATACTGACACTGTAGTTTTTTTTATAAAACATCGCTCTAATAGTGACACTCTTCTGTCTCTAAATTGTCAAGGGGGGGGGTTACTTACATAAAAAAGTCCAGGGTCCATACCACTTTCCCATGATCTACACATCCCCCATACCCCACAAGCTACTATAGTTCACATCTTTTACTCCATCCCAGTGGATATTTTACCAGACCTATCCAGAATATGTGATATTTTCCTACTTCTGGGTCAGTGCTCAAGTATTTCCATCCACATGCAATATCTTTTGTCCACTTTTTACTGTTGAAATTTCTCCATCCTTAGATGTCCATCCCAAGTGTCACCTCCTGTATGAAACCTCCCCATCTCCTTCATTCAAATGACCTCTCCCTGTCCATGTTCCTATAGTACATGTTATATTCCTTGTTTTATACTTCATTGGGTACAAGACATGTAGAGGGAAAATGGCTGGGGGGAAGTTTGTGCACTGAGACTGGGTCAGCTACTCAACAGTGTCTGTCAAAATGGTGGTCTTTTCATTAGACTGTAATTTTCTTGAGGCCAAGAATGATCTTTAAGATATCAGAAAGAAGTTATAAAAGAAGGAAGAAAATTAGCATATTGCAATATTATAGAAATTAATGGAGGAGAATTTCAAAAACTAAATAGGGGAATTGGTGTCACATATTTCTGAGAAGTCAAAAGAAATAATAAATGAAAGACTTGTACAGGTAAAGTCATTGGTAATTTTAGAAAATGCAATTTTCCCTGTGGTACATATACACAATAGCATACCACTCAGCCATTAAAAAAAGAGTGAAATTCTGCCATTGGCAGCAGCACGGATGATCTGGGAGAAAATTACATTAAATGAAATAAGCCAGGCACAGAAAGAGAAATACTGCATGTCCTCACTCATAAGTGGGAGGTAAAAAAATAAATGAGAGTGAGAGAGAGAATAACAATAATATGTTGAACTTCCAGAAGGCGAGAACAGAACTGTGGTTACTAGAGGTGGGATAGTGGGAAGGGAGTTAGCCAGAAATTGGTTAATGGACACAAAGAATGACTATGTTTTGTCCTAATGAATATGCTAATTATCCTGATTTGATCATCACACATTGTACACAATTATTGATATTCAACTCTGTCCCCCACATATACGTATAATCAATTACATTTCAATTAAAGAAAGAAAACACAATTTTCCAAATATACCATACTTATGTACTGTATCTACCTAGATAAAGAAGATAATAAATAGTGAAAATATAAAACTAGCAGGAGTATGCATGCTAGTCACTCGAAGTTCAAATAAAACTTATGAGACATGGTGGCTGGTGGTGAGAGGTTGAGAAGGTTTATGTCATGAGAAAGTAATTTTCAAGATCTTTTAAAAGGCTGTTTTGTTCAAGGATAAAAGGAAATGATTCATTTAAGAGGGAGATATTTAAAATGCTAGAGAGAAGAATTATTTGAAGAGAAACTGATTTATTTTTAACTGTACTCAAAACTGATTACTCTACAATTAATCAACATGGTTGTGTAATTTCTATAATTCTACCATATGGAAATTAAAGCCATCCAAATACCAGCTTGACATTTTTTGCTGTTTGGCATTTTTCTATTATGGAGGTAGAGTCATGTATTTGAGTTGCAATAGCAATTGTCTGTCCACTGCCTCATTCTTAGGCAAATTCCCAGCTGGTTCTGTATAACCTCTGGAAGGTTGAGATTCTCCCTTCAAGCTGTCACCCCCACCCAAGATGATCAGATTCCCCACCTCCACTAGGGGAAGTCTTCAGGTGTCAGCACGGCTGGACAGCAGCTTGTCTGTTCGCGGGAGATGAGTTGGCAGGCGTCCACACTGCAGAGCGTGCTTATCAATGTCATTTCTGTTAAAGAGCTCTTCCTTTCCTTTTCACTTTGTTGATTCCTAGTGTCATCTAAGTCATTGGTTTCTTTAAATATTTTTTTCAGTATTGGTGTGGGCTGAGGGGAGGAAAAAGAACCCTCAAGATAGTAGTGAGATCAAAATGATCTTCATGGTCATAATGGTAACTTTACTGAGAGCTTACTGTGTGGCAGACGCTGGTGTCAGCCTTTCAACATATACCTTATGTAATCATCACAGGAGGCCGACAAGAGAGGAGCCATTATTTTTGCCATTTTACAGATGAGAAAACTGCAGCACAGAGACGTCTGGTGCCCCGGCAAGCTCGCGTGTGTCTATATAAACAAAGCTTGAATCGCAGCTTCTCTGAGTCTGGGCAGAACATCATCCTGGAACCGAGAGAGGGTGGGAGGCCTCTAAGGAGCTGCCATGAGGCCATCTCCCATGCTCCTCTCACCTCTCTGAAAGGGTGTCATGAGAGTGTCTCGTGCTGCCTGGGTTCTGAGGAAGTCTCTGCCCCACCCCACTCCTCAGGATAGAGCTGCGGAAAATAAAACCACTCAGCTGGACTCTCACAATTGGTGTTGAAGTCATTTCTGCCTTTTGTTTCTGTGGTCATCCTTCTTGTTGTGGGACAAGGACCCAGGAGCTGGGCACTTTGGCTTATTCTTCTTTTTGCTATGTAAATAATAAACAATCCAAATCTAAAAGTGACTCATTGAATCTTTTTCAGTAGAACAGTCAGGCCTTGGAGTTGTCTTATCTTGTAAGTGTGAGTGAGCTGGACAGTTTATGGAAGCTTCTCATTTTTAAAATAAATGAATTTACCCAACTCTGATTCTTCCTATGTTTTTCTTTTTCTTTTTTTTTTTTTTTTTTTTTTTTGCAGGTGGCCAGTACAGGATACCTAACCCTTGACCTTGATGTTAAAAGGCTGCGCTCAAACCAACTGAGCTAACCGGCCAGGCTATCCTGATTTTTCTGTTCCTCAGAATTTCTTGAAGAATATCCATAACTGTTTGATGGTTTAATTTGCAATTTCTCTTAGTACCCGGGTTGTAGGACACTGCAGCCAAGAGCTCATAATGTACAGCAGCCGATCATTGCTTGATGCTTTCTTATAATCTTTCCATTCATTTGAACTTCATTTCCCTCTAATCCAAGTTCATTCCAAATTTTATAGCCCCTGTTGCCTGTGCAACCTTCACCTACCATCATTCGACTACATGAGTATTTTAACTGTAGGATTTCCCAGCCTGTCTCTGCTGGATAACTGTTTTATAATGAGGTATGCATTCATTCATTCATTCAGACACTTACCAAGCAGCCTACAAAGGGCACTAAGACACTAAGTAAAGGATTAACAGTTATCCAAGGTCCTTAATATGTGTCAGTCCCTTACGTATGAACTCTTTGATTCTTCACAACACCCTTTTATTGTGTCCACTTCATAGATGCTCCAAAAGGCTAAAGAAGTTTTAGTTAATACAAGATGGACAAGGCATCATCTCAATGCATCAGAAGCTCTCAGTCCAGTCATCTCTGAGCCTATGAAGCCTAGGTCATTGGTCTCGACAACTTAACTGATATACTAATGAAGAGCTTCTTGAATGTGGGGCTAACCAGAAGCAGACCAGATAAAGATACAAACTGTGGGGAAACAGGTAGAGAAGAAAGAATATAGAAGCAAGGAATGAAAAACGTATCAATGAACAACAGGCATCATCCTTTTCTAGAGCTTCAGTTGTGTGCTCCAAAAAGATATGTTAAAGTCCTAAGCACTGGTACGTGTGAATGTTACCAAATTTAGAAATGTAAAAGAGTCTTTGCAGATGTTATGAAGATAAAAAGAGGTCAAAATCAAGTAGGGTAGTCCCTAATCCAATATGACTGGTGTTCTTATAAAAAGAGAAAGCAGAGACGTAGGAAAAAGAATGCCATGTGAAGACAGACACACGGAGAAAACAGCCATATGATGACGAAGGCGGAGATTGGAGTTATGCTGCCACCAACCAAAGAATGTCTGGGGCTACCAGAAGTTGGTAGAGACAGGAAAGGATTCTTCCTGGAGCCTTCAGAGAGAGAGTACTACCCTAACAATAATTTGATTTTGGACTTCTAGCCTCCAAGACTGTGAGAATAAATTTCTGTTGCTTTAAGCCACCTAATTTGTGGCACTTTGTTATGGCAGCAAGAGGAAATGAATACATCCTTCAAGGCCAATTTAAATGCCACATTCTTGGTGAATATATTACTGGATGGACCCTTCTCAACTCAGAATTAATTACCCCATCTGTGGCAGACCCATAGAACTTGCTTTACACTTGATTCGACTTGTCTATCTTAGAGTATGCACATTTATCCACTAACTTGAAAATTCCTTTGTCTTGGGCCTACACTGCGCATTGCCTTATACCTAGCAGTAACTCACTGAACATTCCTTGATTGGAATTATTGACCTGGATTATCCCAGAGAATATAAAGAGTAGAATTTATGGACTAAACAGTTGTATGCAAATTTTTAAAAAAATAGCTTAAGTTTAGCTCAGTCTTTCTTAAGTTGCTATTTTATGAAATAAATTTCTGTACACCACCAAGATGAAACTTAATGTAGTAGGAGCGTATTGGCACAAGCTTTCCTCATACTGAAGAATTACAAGAAATACGAGGATTCCATTAATCCAGACGTGATTCCCTTAAGAACAGTTTTTCTGTTTTGTGAAAATAGGACAGAAAACATTGTAGTTTTTAAACTAATTATTTTGTATATCATTGCTGGTTAGTAAGTACTAGCTTACGGCTTGGATAGCAAAACTTTGTAAGGAAAGATATAATGGAAGCAAATAAGTTAACTTTCTGTTGACGACTATAGTAGTTAATGGCTGTTTTTCACACCTCATCAAGCAGCCCTCTACCTTCAAGGTCATGTTTATACCCCCTCCCTGTGCCACCTGAATGTGCCCAGCATAAAAAATGATTTCAGTGTGATCCTGTGAAACAACTGGATGTCCTCTGAAGCCATGTAGAAGTAACTCTTGCATAAATTTTTTTTTTTTTTTTTTGCTTCATGATACATTGCTCATTTCCCTGTAAAATTAAATTAGTCATTATTTATACTACTCTTATTGAAATTGCCATTTGGGGGCACTATAATTATGAACCTCCTTTCTCTTTCATTAAAATATTAACTCCCTAAAGACAAGAACCATATTTTATAACTTTGTGTTCAAGGTAGGCTCATGTCTGGTACATTTTAGGTCCTCAATCAATACTGGTTGAATTGAATTTAGAATATGGTAAACTGAAAATTTATAAGTATTTTCCAAAGGAAGAGAAAATGTGAATAAAAAATTGTAGGAACTATAATTACAGCGTGAGTGGATTTTTTTTTTTTTTTACAAGTTTACTGCAGCTCTCCAGATGGGTTACAGAACTGTGCAAAGAGTCTACACAAAAACGCCTACTATAATTTCCCAATTTGTTTAGCTAAAGACACAGGACTAAAAGAAATAAATGTTCTAACCTGAAGAGGAACAAATGTACCCAGATTGACCTTTCACTTGTTGCTACTGCAACACTGCCTCGGAGTATAGGCTAAGTGGGTATACCAGAGAGAAAAGCACAATGGCTCGAACAAGGCAGAAGTTAACTATTCTCTCGTGTAACGGTCCGGAGGTGACAGGTGGTCCAGGGTGGGTAAGAAGCTATGGGATGATATGGGGATTCCAGGTCATTCTGTCTTGGAGTTTTGCCATCACCTAGGGTGTTGTCCTCATCTATATGCTCAAAACTGGCTCACCACTACCATGTCGTCATTCCAATTCAAGGTAAGAAGGAAAAGGACATGTTTTAAAGAATGTGTCTGCCCAATCAGGGAAGAGTTGAAAATACAGCTAAATATTTACTGATGCCTCAAGTCTTATTTTCAAAGCTTAAACCATGATTCTGAAAAAACTTATACTAACAATGTAATCATTGCATTTAAGAAAAGGTTTACAAATATTAGAGTGTCTTGTTTCTTAAACCAAGTTTTCAATGAGCACAGCCTTAAATTCACCTAGGGGGCAAAAAGGCCTGGATGTTTCAAAGTAAGACCTCTGTCCACATCTTTCTATTGTCTAAGTAACCCACATGCCCACACTCACTCTCCTTCATGAATACTTGTGTTGGTTGGCTTTTGCTATATAACAAACCACTCTAAAGTGTAATAGCTTATTCTTGTTTTTCATGATCCTCTGGGTTTGCTGGGTGGTAGTTCCTCTGTCCTATGCTAGCACTGTTGGGGCTAGGTGGTCTAGGATGGCCTCACTCGTATATCCTGTGGTTGGCAGACTGGTTAGTGTGACAGGGGCCAAAGTTTGGATAGCTGGACTCTGGTCCACATGCTGTCTCATCCATCATATACTAGGTCCATGCTTCTCTCTACAGTGGTCCAGGGATCCAAAGAGAAGCAAGAGAGAGCAAACTCCAATGAACAAGTGTATCAGTCCATTTCTGTTGCTTATAACAAAATACCTGGAACTGGGTAATTTATAAGAAAAACAATTTATTGCTTACATTTTCAGAGGCCAGTAAGTCCAACATCCTGAGAACACATCTGGTGAGGGTCTTTTTGGTAATGGCTTTACAGCAATGCAGGGGTCTCCCATGGCCGAGAAGGGCAGAGCAGAGAGAGAGAGAAAGCTCCTTGTGTGCTCTTCTTTATAAGCCCTCAGAACCATGCCCATGACCACCATTAAACCATCAACTTAATCACCTCTTCAAGGGTCCACCTTTCAATTACCATAATAGGACTTCCCACCCTCTTAACAGTCACAGTGGGGACCAAACCTCCAACACATTAAACTTTGGGAGGACAGAATTCAATCCACTGCATTCTGCCCCTGGCCCCCCAAAATTCATGTCCTTTTCACATACAAATACATTCATTTTATCCCCAAAGTCTTGACTTGTTTCAATTCAAAAGTCGAAAGATCAAAGTCCCATCTGTGAAATCAAAACAAGTTATCCACTGCCAAGATACAATTGTGGGACAAACGTAGGGCACATATTCCCATTCCAAAAGGGAGAAATAAGCCAAAAGAAAGGGATAACAGGTCCTAAACAGGCCCAAAACCCAGTAAGGCAGGTATCAAATCTTACAGCTGGTGAATCATGAACCTTGACTCCATATGTGACATCCTCTGCATGCTGGTGTGGGGGTTAGGTCCCCAAGTCCTTAGGCAATTCTGCTTCTATAGTTGTCTTGGTCTGAGGCCATGCTTCAGCTCTCACAGGCTGGGGTTGCATGCTGGTAGTTCCACAGTTCTGGGGTCTACATGATGGTCCCACTCTCACAGATCCACTAGACATGGTGCTGTGGAGGGTTTTCTGCTGCATCTCCAACCCCATGTTTCCGCTCAGCATTCCCCTATTGAAGGCTGTCTGCAGTGACTCTGCCCCTGTGACAGATGTCTTCCTGGGCCCCAGGATTTTCCATACATCCTTTGAAATTGGGCTAGAGGCTCCCAAGCTTTCACAGCTCTGGCATTCTGCAAGCCTACAGACTTAACACTATGTGGATGCTGCCATGGCTTCCAGCTTGTAGCTTCCAAAGTTGCAGGTCCAGCCACGCCTGAGGCCAATTTAGGCACAGTTTTGACCAGCCAAAGCAGCCAGGGTGTTGGGGCAAGAAATAGCTTTCCGAGGTGGCCTTGGGCACCTCAGGACTGTTCCCTGAGACCATTCTGTCTCCCTAGGCCTCTGGGCCTGTAATGGAATATGCAGCCTCCAAGATCTCTTTTCCCTTCTCTTGATAATCCCTTTCTTTTGTACTAATGTCCTTAGCAAACAGTCGCTGGGCTACACCACTGAATTGTTTTCCTGAAAATGTTCTCTGCTTCTCTACCACATGTCCAGGCTGCAAATTTTCCAAATCTTTATGCTCTGCTTTCCTTTTAGTTATAAATTCTGGCTTTATGCCATGCCTTTGCCACCCTAACTCAGCATACACTGTTGCAAGTAGCCATGTAGCTTCTGGAATGCTTTGCTGTTTAGAAATTTCTTCTGCCAAATACCCTAATTCAGCATTGTTAAGATCCACATTTCATAAAACTTTTGGGCATGAACAGAATGCAGCCAAGTTCCTTGCCAGTTCATAGAAAGAGTGATCTTTGCCCCTGTTTCCAATAAATTTCTTTTTACTGCTATCTGAGTCCTCCTTAGAATGGTCTTTACAGTCCATATTTCCATTAGCGTTCTGGTCACCACCATTTAACCTGTCTCTAAAACATTCTAATCTTTCCCTGGTTTTCTTGTCTTCTAGCCTTTCACCATCAGCTAGACTTTTTCTAGCTTGCTCCTTCAAATTCTTCCAGCCTCTCTTAAACATCTATTTCAAAGCCACTTCCACATTTTCAAGTATTTGTTATAAGGAACACCCCACTTCTCTGGTATCAGTTTACTGTATTAGTCTGTTTTTGTTGCTTATAACAAAAATCCTGGAATTGGACCCTTTATAAGAAAACAAAATGTACTTCTTAAAGTTTCAGAGGCTGGTGAGTCCAAAGTCCAGGGAACACATCTGGTGAGGGTCTTCTTTGGTGGTGGCTTTACAGCAATGCAGGGGTCTCACATGGCAGAGAACGGTGGAGCAGAGAGAGAGAGCTCCTCGTGTGCTCTCCTTTTAACGCCCTCAGAACCATGCCCATGACCACCATTAAACTATCAGCTTAATCACTTCTTCAAGGCTTCAGCTTTCAATTACCATAATAGGATTTCCCACCCTCCCAACACTGTCACAGTGGGGACCAATCCTCCAACACATTAAACTTTGGGGGGGCCACAATTCAATCCACTGCAACAAGTAACTTTCAAACCTTTGCTTATGTCACTTTTGCTAATGTCCCATTGGCCAAAGCAAGTCACAGGATTAAGCTTAAATTCAAACAGTACAGAAGAAGACTCCATCTTTTGATGGAAAAGGCTTCAAAGTATTATGACTATTCTTTTCAATCTCTGACTGTCTACCCCTAGCCACAATCACTTTAAATCTTCCCAAATATAAGATATGCAAACCCACATCACATCACCCCCAGAAGTCTCATCCAATTATGACATCAGGCTCAAAGCCCTTGACTCATGATCTTTATCAGGTCTAGATGTGGACGAGTCGACTTGGATGCAGATCAACAGGAGCAGCTCTTCTTGATCCCGAAACCTGATGACTGAGAAGATGAGTTATCTACCTCCCTTCAACATACGTGGGTCAGACAAAAACAGGTTAACAACAAAGACACTTCCATTCAAAAAGAGAAAAAGAAGAAGGCAAACAGCAGTCATCGATATGTATCAATTCTGAAACCCAGCCAAGCATCCGTTGGGAGCAGGAAATACTCCTTGACTGAGGCCCAGTTCTCCTGCCTGGGAGCACTTCCTTTCTGTTGCACCCTCACAGCAATCCCTCTGCAATGTCCTTCCTTTTCCATAGAAAATGTGCCATGTTTACAGCTGACTGTGTTTCTCAGACTACCTCCTGAGCACAGAAAGTTGGGATTTCTGAGGACTTAATTCACTTTCAACTGTGTCTGCCCCTTTTAATCCAAGCTGGCAGTACTTGTGCTAGCATACTTTTATTTAAACTTTTGTGAGTGTCCTACAAAAATTATCTGGGTTCACACCATAGGCCAAAAGTCACATCTATATTTCAGACAGGCCTCTCTGCGTTGGGTCACATGTCAAGTAATTGAGCAATTGGAGAGTGCTAAATCTGACTCAGCTAATCTCGTTTCTGTTTCTGATTCTGATTGTTCCTGGATGATCGCGTCCATACTAGTAGCAGCAGTATAGAAGTTGGGTTTTAATATAATCAGTTCATTAAAGAATTTCCATTAAGTATGAAGTGTCAGGAGTAAGTACGACAAGAAATATTGAATCTGGTACACTTATTAGCCTTTTGGTTAGTTTTTAGTTTTTTTTTGCATCTGTAGCACTATGAAATCCTTTAACTCTAAAGATTCTTCTTGCTTCATCCCAAAACTCTGGCTTTTTATATATTTACTTAAAAAGGGCTCAATATTGTCAAAATCTGTGAAAATGGAATTTCTGTAAAAAAGATGAAAGAAAACCAAATCTCTAGCAAGCTTTCTTTGATTTACCTAAATG
Organism: Cynocephalus volans; assembly: GCF_027409185.1. Taxonomy (NCBI): domain Eukaryota; kingdom Metazoa; phylum Chordata; class Mammalia; order Dermoptera; family Cynocephalidae; genus Cynocephalus; species Cynocephalus volans. The sequence goes on from NC_084468.1 coordinate 19,356,215, forward strand.
AATAAATAATTCTAAATTAATGCCCCCTCAGGACTCTTTAAATAAGGCTAAAGAAAGGAGAGAGAAGAAATTCATATTATTTCATATCAGAAAAATTGATCCAGAAAAATAAGGGTTTACCATAAAAGCCACGTAAACTAAGAATTAATGGTTCCTCAAAATATAATCAAATTCGGTCTTTAGAAAATGATGAAAATCAATGACATTACTATAAGGTTTATGGAAAATTTTAAAAAAGGTTTTGCCAAATTTAGAAGAGAATGACATTGTATAGATCCTCAACAATAATGCTTCCTTGACTGATCTAATGGTGCTAACTATATGGTTTTTGTTTTGTTAATGGGAACATTCTAAATAGCTGCTAAAGCCTCTAATTCTACCTTAAGATCTGTAGATTGATAACGATTAGCTCTGATTTGAAACACTGATAAAATTTCAATTTTCTTAATAGCAAACACATTTGAGCAAACGGTTTTATATACCTTGGTTATCTCTGAAGGGAATTAATAAACCATGTTATAAGTTGTTTTAACATCAAATGGAGGGGGAATTCACTTCCAGCTGTGATAGAGTAACTGAAATCAGACTTGTCCACCCATCATAAGAAACTAGAAAAATAGATTAAATATGTGAAATAACTGTTTTGGGACACTGGAGAACGTATATCAAAAAACTCTGATCCCTAAGAGAAGAGAAACAATCAACATGGGCAATAAAGTCACCCTGGCTTTCCACCTGCTGGCACTTCATGAACCATGCTGAAAGAGAGAACCTAAGCAGAGTATAGGAGGGTCACTAAGTTCGTGAAGAGAAGATTGGAATTCAGGGAAGCTCATGTGGTTGGAATTTGTAGGAAAAAATAGAAATGAGGGATCTACGCAAGGAAAGAGCTCCAGAAATCTGATTCTATAACTGAAAACTAAGTTGTGCATGTACAGGTGAAATTCCACAAAGTCAGGAAAGAACAACTGGGAAATACAAAAAACACTCAATTGATCAAAAAAGAGGCAAGAATAAGGGAAAACAAAGAGATGGGGCAACAGAAAACAAACAGTAAGATGGAAGATTGTAACCCAACTATGCTGATAATATTAAATATAAACACAGGCATACCTAGGAGGTATTCTGGGCTGGGTTCCAGATCATTTCAATAAAGTGAATATTGCAATAAGCCCCAATGCATATAAAAGTTACGTTTACACTATTCTGTAGTCTATTAAGTGTGCAGTGGCATTAAGTATACAAAAGCAATGTGTATATCTTAATTAAAAAATTACTTTGTTGTTAAAAAATGCTAACAATCATGTGAGCCTTTAGCAAGCTGTAGTCTTTTTTCTGGTGAAGGGTCTTGCCTTGATGTTGATGGCTGCTAACTGGTCAGGCTGGTGACTGCTGAAGGTTGGGTGGGTGTGGCAATTTCTTAAAATAAGACAACAATGAAGTTTGCTGCATCGATTGACTCTTCTCTTCACGAAATATTTCTCTGTAGCATGTGATGACGTTTGAAAACACTTTACCGACAGCTAAACTTCTTTCAGAACTGGAGTCAGTCAGTCCTCTGAAACCCAGCCACTGCTTTATTAACTAAGTTACTGATAACAGTTAGTTATTCTAAGACCTTTGTTGTCATTTCACCAGTATTTACTGCATCTTAACCAGAAGTAGATTCTATCACAAGAAACCACTTTCTTTGCTCATTTATAAGAAGCAACTTCTTATCTGTTGAAGTATAATTATACGATTGCAGCAATTTGGTCATATCTTCAGGCTCCACTTCTCATTCTAGTTCTCCTGCTATTTCCACCACATCTGCAGTTACTTCCTCCACTGGAGCGTGAACCCCTCAAAGTCATCCATGAGGGTTGGAATCAACTTCTTAACTACTTAACTACAAGTAGCCTACTAATAGACCACTCTTAGCACTCATGACATACCTAACCAAAAATTTTCCAATATATTTGTAGGAAAAAAATCAGTACATAAGTGGACCCACTCAGTTCAAATACATGTTGTTCAAGGGACAGCAGAATTTTGAAAGAAATCCTTTTTTTCTGAGCAGTAGGTTCCAACAATGGTTTTCAAATAATCAATAAACCATGTTGTAAACTGATGTGCTGTCATCCAGGCTCTCTTGTTTCATTTATAGGGCACAGGCAGAGTAGAGTTAGCATAATTCTTAAGGGCCCTAGGATTTGCAGAATGGTGACTGAGCACTGGCTTTAAGTTCAAGTCACCAGCTGCGTTAGCAAGAGAGTCAGCTTGTTCTTTGAAGCTTTGGAGCCAGGCATTGACTTCTCCTCTGTAGCTATGAAAGTTTTAGCTGGCATTTTCTTCCAATAGAAGGCTGTATCTACATGGAAGATCTGTTGCTTAGTGTAGCAACCTCCACCAACATCTGGCTAGATCTTTTGAAAACTTGCTGCAGCTTCTACAACACTTCTTGCTTCTCCTTGCACTTTTATGTTATGGAGGTGGTTTCTTTCCTTAAATCTCATGAAACAACCTCTGCTGGCTTCAACCTCTGCAGCTTTCTCACCTCTCTCAGCCTTCATAATATTAAAAAAAGTTAGGGCCTTGCTCTGAACTAGGCTTTGGCTTAAGGAAAGTTTGTGGCTGGTTTGATCTTCTGTCCAGACCAGTAAAACTTTTTCCATACCAGCAATAAGTCTGTGTCACTTTCTTATCATTTGTTTGTTCACTGGAGTCTCACTTTTAATTTTCTTCAAGAATTTTTCCTTTGCATTCACAACCTGCTGAACTGGCCCAAGACACCTAGCTTTCAGTCTGTCTCAGTTTTCTACTTGCCTTCTTCAACTAAGCTTAATCATTTTTAGCTTCTGATTTAAAGTGAGAACCTTCCATTTACTCAAACATTAAGAGGCCATTGTAGGGTTATTAATTGGCCTAATTTCAATATTGTTGAGTCTCAGGGAATAGGGCAGCTCAAAGAGAGGGAAAGAAAAGGGGAAAGAGCTGATCGGTGGAGCACTCAAAATGCACACAACATTTATTCATTAAATTTACCATCTTATATGGGTGCAGTTGGCGCCTCAAAACAATTACAGTACTAACACCAAAGATCATGGATCACAGATCACCATAATAGATATAATAATAATAAAATAAAGTTAGAGATATTGTGATAATTATAGATGTAACACAGAGACATGAAGTGAGCACATGCTGTTGGAAAAATGGCATCAGTAGACGTGCTCAATGCAGGGTTACCACAAACCTTCAATGTTTAAAAAACTCAAAATCTGCAAAGCACAATAAAGTGAAGAGTAATGAAACAAGGTATGCTTGTAATCTAAACATTCCAACTACAAGACAGAGATAGTCAGATTGGATTTTAAAAAGTAATATTCAACTATATGTTACATATAAGAAATGTATTCTAAATACACAGACAGAAATAGGTTGAAATGAGAAGAGCAAAAGAGATGTATTATGGAAAAACTTAATCATAAAGCTGGAGAGACTATATTAATAGAAATGAAAATAAGCTTTGGGACAAGAAATATTACCAAGGATAAAGACAAATATTTTTAATAATAAAATTATCATTCATAGCAGACATAACAGTCCTAAGTTTGCATGCATCTAATTGCAGAGCTTCAAATACATAAAAAATATAATGATAGGGCAGAAAAGATAAGTAGACAGATCCAAAATTATTGTTGGAGTTTTCAGTACCCCTCTCTTAGCAACTGAGAGAACAAGTAGATAAAAAACAACAATAATGTAGACATTTTGAACACCACCACTAATCTAACCTTTTGTATTTATAGAACACTACATCCATCAACAGTAGAATGCACATTCTTTACACACGCTCAAAAACATTCAACAAGATAGATCATACGCTCAGCATAAAACAAGTCCCAAATTTGACAGGATTAAAGACATACAAAGTATATTTTCTGATGGCAAAGGAATTAAATTAGGGATCAATAACAATAAATATATCTACAAAATCTTCCAACACACTTCTAAGCAACACATGAGTCAAAGAAGAAATGACAGAAAAAAATTTTAAATATTTCAAAATGACTATAATTTTTTTTTAAAAGTTTAAATGTTGGGGATACAGCCAGTGAAGAATTTTGAAGAAAACTTATAGCTCTAAATGCTTACACTAAGAAAGAAATAAGGTCTAATATCAATAAACAAAGTAAGAATAGAAGGAAATAGCCTCAACTTGATTTACAAAAAAACCATACCTAACTTGTATTTAATGGTGAAAGACTAAATGTTTTTCCTCTAAGATTAAAAATGAGGCAAGAAAAAGAAAACAACTACAGATTAGAAAGAATGATTTAAAACTGCCATCATTTGTAGGCATCAAGATCATATACACAGAAAATCCTAAAGATCTACAAGAAAATTAAAATTGTTAAGTAAATTTAGCATATTTGCAGGGACAGTCAATTTACATAAATCTATTGTTTTCCTATATACTATTAATGAACAATTAGAAACTCACTTTTCTCTCCTGTGAATCCTATTTTGCTTTGTTTCATTCCAAATTCCCAACTGTTAATTTGTTATCCAGCTTTCTCTCTTAATTTATTTAAAATGAAACCTTCAGTTAATCATAGCTCAGAAATCTACAGCAGATTGCAAGAATAGCCCCAAAATCTTCTCATCCTTTATGCACACTCCTTTAAAATGTGACATTAGGGCTGGCCAGTTAGCTCAGCTGGTTAGAGAGCCACACTGGAACACCAAGGTTGAGGGTTTGGATCCTCACAAAGGCAACCACCAAAAAGTAATAAAGAAAGAAAGCAATGTAACGTTTACAGCTTTTTTCATCAAGAGGTGGAGTCTATTCTCGAGTTTGGGTTCAGCCAAGAGACTTACTTTAGCTGATGGGACATTAGTAAATGTGTCAGAAGCAAAGGCTTGAAAAGCGCTTGTGCACTGGACTTTGCTCTGTTTTGATGCTCTTTGGAACACTGAGACCATTTAAAAAATTTCAGTGCTAGTCTACTGATAAGAGTAGACACATCACAAAGATATCTCAGCTAAAGCCCCCCTAGACTATCCAGCCACAACCAAGATGTCAGCTGACAACAGAGATAAGGTGTATTAGTCTGCTTGCTATTGCTCATAACAGAATACCCGAAACTGGATCATTTATAAAGAAATGAAATTTATTTCTTACAGTTTTGAGGTTAGGAAGTACAAGGCCCAGGGGACACATCTGGTGAGGGCCTTCTTCTTGGTAGGGACTCTGTATAGACGCCCGTGGCAATGCAGAGTATCACACGGTGAGAACGGCAAGAGTGCTTTCATGTGCTCTGCTTTCAAAACCACCAGTCTATGCCCATAATAACCCATTAACCCATTAACACATTACTCCAAGAATGGATTAATCCATTCACGAGGGCTTACTCCTCATGACTCAATTACCTCTTAAATGCCCCACCATTCAAATGTCATAAGTGGGTTTCCCACCTCAACAACACTGTTACAATTGGGTTCAAGTTTCCAACACATGAACTTTTGGGGTTCACATTCAACACATAGCATAAGCCAAGCTGTCTCAGATCAGAAAAAAAATGCCCACCCAAACCACAGAATTGGGAGAAATTCTTATTTTAAGCTGCTAAATTTTGGGGTGGTTTAACACATGGTAATAGCTAACTGAAACATGTTACTTCTTGCTGTGGATTGAATATGCCCCCAAAACTCATTGAAGTTTGATTCCCATTGCAAGAGTGTTGAGAGTGGGAAATCCATCTATGGTATCTGAAAGGTTGGGCCTTTAAGAGGTGATTGGATCATGAGGACAAGCTCTCTGAATGGATTTATCCATTTGTGGAGTAATAGGCTAATGGTTTAGTGGGTGTCACAGGAGGGGCTCTGGTGGCTTTATAAGGAGAGAAAGTGAGCATGTTAGAGAGCTCCAGCCATTCTCACCATGTGATTCGCTTGTGTCATCAGGGGACCCTGTAGATAGTTCCCACCCAGAAGAAGGCCCTCACCAGGTGTGCCCTCAGGACCTTGAACTCCTCAGCCTCCAAAACTGTAAGTAATAAACCTCTTTTCTCTATAAATTACCCAGTTTCAGGTATTTGGTTATAAGCAACAGAAACAAACTTTATGTACGTGTGCTTTCATTTCATTACTAAAAGCAAATCACATGCCCATAACTCACTTCAACTTACACTGTACCCAGCAGGTTTGGGAAATGAGATACTAATAAATAATAATAATGTGTGCCTCAATGGCTGGGTTGTAAATCATCTCTATTTCTTAGAAATATATGAGGGTACTTCAAAAAGTTCATGGAAAGATTTGTATTATCTTTCAGCTCTATTTTTCCATGAACCTTTTGAGGTACCCTCATATATGGATACATTTAAAAGTAAAAATCACATGGTGTCTAATTTAAAATAATCTTCATAGGATAGGAGGAAAGATGGGAGGAAGAAAGGAGGGAAGAAAAAGAGGAAAGAAAGAAGGGAGGGAGGGAACAGAACAAGGAAGCAGGACACAATGCTGATAATTGCTAAATACAGGGTATAGAGAGAGTATAGAAAATACTATAGACTGGGTGGCTTAAAAAACAGAAATTTATTTTCTTACAGTTCTTCAGGCTTGAAGTCTGAGATCAGGGTGCTAGTATGGTTAGGTTCTGATGAGGGCTCTCTTCCTGGCTTGCAGGTGGCCGCCTTCTTGCTGTATGCTAACATGGCCTTTCCTCTGTGCACGCACATTGAAGAGACAGAGATTTCTCTCTCTTCCTCGTTTTGTAAGGCCATCAATCCTATTGTATCAGGACCCCATCCTAATAAACTCAATTAACTTTATTTACCTCCTAAAAGCCCTACCTCCAAATACAGTCAACATATGAATTTGGGGGGTGGGGGGTGGGGGCACCATTTAGTCCACAGCAGAAGGGAATTCATTACACTATTGTTTCTAATATTTTTACATGTCTGAAAACATTCATAAAATTTAAAAAGTATAATAGTATTTTGTCTTCTACTGTCTGTTTATACATCATCAAGACACAAAAAAATGCTCCCTAGAAGAAAATTCTGGAAGGTTCTATGGTGCCTTTGTACCATTAAAAAATCTTGATGAAGTCTAGCTCAAGATAATAAAGCTGTGAGTTTGCTTTAACATTAACTCTTCTACTCTCTTCCAGTAGTTCCAACTACTACAGTTCAAAGCCTATGATAGAAATGGGTTGTTATCCAGCTTCCCCATTTTTACACCTTATTTCCTCCATCTATCTAAAGCTGGCTTTAGCCTCTATAGAGACTGACATGTTGGGGAAAGGGGCAAGAAAATTTTTACTTGAATTCGAACTGTCATAGGATGGCCTTGAACTTTTGGGGACCCACTTTGCTGCAGTTCCCTTGATGTAGACAGTGCACATGGTCAGTTGGAATTCCTTCCTGAACAACGGAAAGTCAGTGGCAAGCCTCCAGCCTCTTCCAACTGAGACTCCCTTGCTCCTACAGAGGGCATTATCCGATAAGCCTCACAAAAAAAAAACTTGCCAACTTTCTCTCCTGTGAGATCAATTTCTGGTCCATGGAAAATCCTCGACCATCTTTCTCCCCACATTCTGTGCTTAATGGTTTACATCATAGCAGTAGCCCTCTCTGAGCTCCTTCACCAAAGCATCAGCCTGTGTATTAGTTGTCTATTACTTCAGTAACAAATTACCCTAAATGTATCATTTTGTAGCTCCAGAGATCAGATGTCCAAAATCAGTTTAACTGGGCTAAAAACAAGGTGTCGGTGTGGCTATGCTGCTTCTGATGGCTCTGAAGAAAGGGGGAAAGCCCATTTCCTACCTTTTCCAGCTTCTAGAGGCTCCTGCATTCCTTGATTGGTACCACATCACTCTGATCTCTGCTTCCATCACATCTCTGATTCTGATTCTCCTCCTTCCCTTTCAAAAGGACTCTTGTGATTACATCAGGCCCACCTGAATTAACCAGATTACTATCCCTGTCTCAAGATCCTTAACTGAATAGCATTTGCAAAGTCCTGTTTACCATGTGAGGTAATATATTCACTGGTTCCATGGATTAGGTTGTAAACATCTTTTCAGGACTACAGTTCTGACTATCACGTCCTGTCTCCCTTCGCATTTCTCGGGGGCAGGGGTGAGCAGTACCCCAATTCACTGTGCCTCGATTTCAAAGAACACGTAGCAGCCCTTCCAGATCTCCTCATGGAAATCTTTCCGCCAAGCTTAAGGTAGAGAAGGCAGCACTCTCTCTCCACTCCTCCACGGATGGCAAGGGCTCCCCCAGAGATCGCATTTATCCAGAGGTCCAGTGTACCTGACCTCTTTTATCCTTGTTCTATTGGATGGAGCTAGGGTTGTCGAATAGTTTCCTTTATATTTCTTTCATAAGATTTGCATGCAACACTTTCACTCCATTTTGTATCCTGATATTCATCAAATTGGCACCTCAGTTGACACTGAGGCAGAGAGAGTTCCATTCTAACATCCTGCGCATAACTGCTTCTCTAGAGTAGAAATATGAAATTATAAATGGATCTTCATGAATTGCTAAATCCTTAAAGCATGTCTTTTATGTAATGACAGAATGTATTTGATGAGGCAAAAGGAATTTCAATATTCAAAGTTGAATATTAAATGAATAACATTCTATAGAACACAAAACTATTTTTAGAATAGTTTTGCTTCTGAATAGCTTTTCGGTTATACTGTTCTTTCATGAATTAAGAACTATCACTCAACCAATCTCTTGTTCATATAAAAAAATAATTTTAGCTGGAGAGTAAACCTCACCTGCATAATATTAAATGTAGGTATGTGAGATTGGCATACTCTATTTTGCCTAAAAATGTATTTCTTTATTCTTAAGCCCCTCTCTCTAGTGGTATGTTTAAAATCATTTTTAAATCCACAAAATTATGATGCAATAAATTATACTGACATTATTAGTCATTTTTCTCAAATGACAAGAATAAATTAAGTGTTTATCCAAAAAAGCAATTGCAACATTTGTCAGATCTGAAGTATTTCTTCTATCTTACATCGAAATTAGACATCTCTAAGAACATGCAAAAAATGAAAAGGTGTATTAGTTTGAATTATTCTTGGATGTAACAAAAATCAATTTTAGCTTCAACCAAAAAAAGAGGGGGATCCAATGACAGAGCATAGGTCGCAGAATCCACAGGTAGACAATGCAGCTATACTTTAGGAACTTTTTTAAACCTAAGCAGTAAAAAGCCCTTGGGACTCTTTTATGTCTCTTATTCCCTCTGGTTTTCTGCATCAATTTATCTGGAAGAATATGTCACTGCCAAACAATCCCAAGTTTCAAAATTATCAATTCCGTCACTAGAAAGAACTTCTTAGTTCAATTTCCCAGAGAAGAGACTGCCTGCCCTGGCTTGGGCCATGTACCCACTCTTGGAATAATTAATCATGGCCAGGTGATCACATCACAAGATGGTTACTCTTGCTGTATCCGTGTACAGGAGGGGTAAGATAAAGGGGTACAAGAGAGACTACTACTGCAGGCCATTCCAAAGAAGTATTTGGATAGAGCATTGCTGAATACCTAAGAGACTGTTCAAAACTGGGCACGTAAATCCCACAGGTCATTGAAAGTGTATGTTTTCAAGGTTGTATATTTGCTTTTTCTATCCCTAAAAGTGACATCCAGCAGGGCAATTTTTTTTAAAGTTTGTTTTATTTTTAACTAACGCATAATAATTATACATATTTATGGGGTATACTGTGATACATGTATACATTGTGTAATAATCAAATCAGAGTAATTAGCAAATCCATCACCTCATTTATCATTTCTTTATGGTGAGAACATTCAAATTCCTCTCTTCTAGCTATTTTGAAATATACATTACTGTTAACTATAGTCACCATACTGCACCACAGAACACCAGAACTTATTTCTCCTATCTAACTGTAACTTTATACCCTTTGACCAACCCCTCCCCTTTCCTTCTCCCTGGTAACCTCTATTCTAATCTCTACTTCGATGAGATCAATGTTTTTAGATTCTACATATGAATCCTTCTGTGTCTGGCTTATATCGTTTAACAAAATGTCCTCCAAGTTCATCCATGTTGTCACAAATGACAGAATTTCATTCTTTTTTTTATGCCTGAATAGTGTCCCATTGTGTATTTATACCACATTTTCTTTATGCATTCATCAACTTAGGTTGATTCCATATCTTGGCTATTGTGAATAGTACTACAATAAACATGAGAGTGCAGATATCTCTTCGACATACTAATTTTATTTCTTTTGTACATATATCCAGTAGTATGACTGCTAAATCAAGACAACTTTTTTGTTATCTCTGGTTGGGGATAACCACAAAACGTTACAGATAATAAAAAGTTAACACCAAACCCAAGTGGTTATACATTTGCAGAGGATACAAACCAGAACCCGGACCATGTGATATGAGTTGAATGTATGTCCCCTCCAAAGCTCATGTGCAAGATCGACCCCCTGTGTGGCAGTGTTGAAAGGTGGAGCCTTTAAGAGGTGACTGGATCATGAGGACTACACTCTCATAAATGGATTAATCCACTCATGGTATAATGAGTTAATGGTTATGGGTTATCATGGGTGTGGACTGGTGGCTTTATGAGAGCAAGTGAGCAGGTTAACAAGCACTGTCACCCAGCCCTCATCATGTGATACCCTCCATCACCACAGGACCCTGTAGAGTCCCTGTCAAGTAGAAGGCCCTCACCAGATATGCCCCCTGGACCTTGGACTTCCTGGTCTGTAAAACTATAAGAAGTAAACTTCATTTCATTATAAATTACCCAGTTTCACATATTCTGTTATGAGCAACAGAAAATGAATACACCATGACTGATAAATTTCCCTGTTTTCTATCCCTAAAGATGGGTGGATTTCTTCTTGTGGATGTAGTTCTCTGAGGGACTCAGCTTTATTTGATCTTCTTGGTTGTAACCCTCTGCCTCTCAAGGCACCTTCTATCCTGACAAGGCCTTTAGTCAACAAAACCAGCAAAATCTTCCAGGCCTACCATGGCATCAGCTTGCTAACTGAAACCTGAAGTCAGTAAAATGTATGGAAATTTCATATAAACACTATTTATCGAACACAGTTTGTACTCAATGTTAGAAACTTTAAATTGTAATAAAAAAATTATTTATCTGATTCAAATCATTTCCTCTTTTACACTTTCCTTTTGTTGTTGATTATAAAAATTCTAAGGTTATAGGGTTTTCTTCAGCTTTTCATAAAGCTAAACTATTTCAGGGAATATTCTACGTGAGATGATCTAAATCACACGTCTTCAAAAACACAGTTAGAATTGTTCTAAAGTGAGATATTCCCTTAATGTTTTGCCTACCCTAAGGCAGATGTACATTATGCAATGTATCCTCAAATAGGAGCACATTCAGGAATATCTACAGCATGGAATTCACCTCAGAAATTTCTAATGGCATGGACTAAAAAGAAAAACAATCAAAATGAGGGATTATGAAATTTAAGCAGGTAACGGAATCTTTGGTGGAAGGGTAAAAATAGAAATCATGAATAAACTTTAAAAAAATGTTTCTCTTTGAACTTTAAGGTAATTAGAAATAGCCCATTATTTTATTTAAAAATAAACAAGAAAGTAAACAAGATAAAGGTATTTATAAATATAGTTCACAAAGTTTAGATGCTATTCAAGAGTGGGGATAAATCTTATGGTCTCCATTACTTTAAAGCAATATTCAGAAGAAAACATATAGCTTCTAAATGTATATTTTAGAAAAAGAAAAAGGTTAAAAACCTATTTTAAGAATGGGGGTGTGTGTAAACTCCAAAAACATGAAAAGAAGAAATAATAGAGTAAAAGGCATGACAGTGGAAAGCAAAACAGTAGAGAAAAGTAGAAAGAAATACAGTAGAGAAAACCAACAATGCCAGAGCTGGTTTTCTGAAAAGGCTAATAAAGTGAGAGACCCCTAACAATACTGACTTTTTAAAATGGAAAAAGATGAAAAAAAAATGGAGAAAAGATGAAATGGCATTATTAGGAATGAAAAAAGAGACATTAGTACACACCTATAAAGAATGAGAGGATGTTATGAAGACCTTTATGACAATAAATTCATCAGCTTGGATAAAACAGATTCCTTAAGAAAAATAATACAATTTGCCACAAGTGAACAAGGAGATCCAGAAAATCTTTAATAGTCCAATATCTCTCAGAAAATTGAATCTTTAAGTGAAAATTACCCATAAAAGAAAACTTGAGGTCCAGAAGACTTCACTTGAAAACTCTTTCAAATACTTAAAGAAGATATAAAACTAATCTTATAACAACTCCTTCCAAGAATAAAGAATGACTAAAATATCACAATTCATTTTATGGGGCCAGTATAATACTTATCTAAAACCTAATAAGAACATTAAAAGGAGGGAAAATTATAGACCAATTTCTCCCACAAATATAGATGCAAAATCCAAAAAATACTCAAGCAAATCAAAATCAGTGATATATATATATATATATATATATAAAGGATAATACGTTATGACCAAATAATATTTATTCCAGGAATGCAAGGTTGGTTTAACATTCAAATTTCACTCAGTGTGTTTGACCACAGTAATAAGATAAAGGAGAAAACCATTTAAACATTTCAAAAAATATAGAAAAGGCACTTGATGAAATCCAAGTTCCATTCATGGTAAAAACTCAGAAAACTGGGTATAAGAAAACTTTCTTAATATCATAAAATGTATGTATAAAACACCTAAATATTAAAAGGAGAAATAGTAGATGACACGATGAAAAAATCCTTGACAAAATATAAGTGCAAAACAAACAAAAAAAGCTAACAGCACATTAAAAGAATCATACTCCAAAACCAAGTGGAATTTATTCCTGGAATGCAAAGATAGTTCAACACATGTAAATCATTGTAATACACCACATTAACAGAATAAAATAAATAAAAAGGTCTGGTCATTTCAACTGATACAGAAAAAGCATTTGACAAAATTCAGCATGACAAAAACTCTTAACAAAATAGGAATAGAAGGAAAGGACCTCTGTATAAAAAAGGCCACATATGAAAAGCCCACAGCTAATATCAGTTTATAAAAAACTGGAAACTCTTTCTCTAAGATCAGGAACAAGACAAAGATGCCTGTTTTTACCACTTCTACTCAACATTGTACTGGAAGTCTTAGCCAGAGCAATTAGGCAAGGAAAAGAAATAAAAGACATATAAATTGGAAAGAAAGAAGTAAAATTATCTCTGTTCAAAGATGACATGATCTTATATAGAAAAAAACCGTAAAGCTTACACATACATACACACACACTTATTAGAATAAATGAATTCAGCAAAGCTGCAGGATACAAAATCAACATGCAAAAATCAGTTGTATTTCTATACACTAACTATAACTAATGAACAATCTGAAAATAAAACTTAAAAATAATGCCATTTACAATAGCATCAAAAAGAATAAAATACTTAGAAATAAACTTAACCAAGGAAATGAAAGGTTTCTACACAGAAAACTATAAGACACTGATGAAAGAAATGAAAGACATCACAAATAAATGGAAAAACATCTCCTGTTCATGAATTGGAAGGCTTAATATTGTTAAGATGTCAATATTACATGAAGTGATCCACAAACTGAATGTAATTCCTATCAAATCCCAACAGGATTTTTTGCAGAAAATAGAAAAATCTATCTTAAAATTCATATGGAATCTCAAGTAACCCAAAATAGTCAAAGCAATGATTATTGGCTGAATTGTGACTCCCCCAAAATTCATACTTTGAATCTCTAAATCCTAGTACCTACCTCAGAATGGAATTATATTTGGAGATAGGACCTTTAAAGAGATTAAGTTAAAATGATGTCTTTAGGGTGAGCCCTAATCCAATCTAACTGGTGTCCTTATAACAAAGGGAAATTTGGACACAGAAAGAGACATCAGGGATGTCAGTGCACAGAGGAAAAGGCCATGTAAAGCCACGACAAGAACATGGCCATCTGCAAGCCTAAGAGAGAGGTCCAGGGAGAAAATAAGCCTGCTGACACCTTGATATTTTGTCTTCTGGTCTCCAGAACTGAGAAATAAATGTTAATTGTTTGAGCCACCCAGTCTGTGGTATTTTGTTATAGCAGCCTAGCAAACTAATACAGCAGTCTTGATAAAGAACAAAGTTGGAGATCTTGTTTCCTTATTTCAAAAATTACAGTGCTACAGTAATCAAAAGTGTTGGACTGACATAAAGAAAGACATAGGACCTTGCTTCTTTATCTCACTCAAATCACAAAAATTAATCCATGTGGATCACAGACCTAAATGTGAGTGCTAAAACAATCAAGTTTCTAGAAGAAAATACAAAGGATGTAAGTATCTTCATAACCTTGTGGTAGGCAATGACTTCTTAAACAGAAGACAAAAACCACTAACCATAAAGTAAAACATCAAGAAGCTGAACTTTATTAAAATTAAGAATTTTTATTTAACAAAGACATTAAGAGATTAAAAAGGTAAGCCAGAGACTGGGAGAAATATTTTAAATAGATGTATCTGACAAAGGTCTTGTTTAAGAAAAAAACACTGACAACCTAATTTTTAAAACAAGTAAAAGTCATGAACAGGCACCTAACTAAAGAAAATATCCAAATGGCCAATAAGCATAAAAAAGGTTCACAATATCATTAGCCATCAGGGAAATGCAAATTAAAATCAATAAGATATCACTCTACCTCTACCAGAGGGTGTGGAGTAGCTAGAGCTCTCATACATTGCCAGTGGGAGTATATATCTAAAAGGGATGAGTCCCTATGTCTATCAACAAATAAGTATATGAATGTTCAATATAGAAAGATGGAAATTATGACATATTCTGCCAATAAAAAATATTCATATACAGCAATAGAAAATAAATTCTTGCTACATGCAACATGTATAAATCTCACAATGTCAAACAAAAGAAACCAAACACAATAAGTATACGTAGGCAATATTCTATACCCTGATCCAGGTGATACTTAAATGTTTACATATGTGACAGTTCCACAAGCTTTACATGTAATATTTGTGCATTTTACTGTACATTAAATAAAAACAATTTTAAAACAGCTCCAAAGCAATCCACTTTTCATGGATTGAATGAATTATAGGTCCAGTGTTTTGGCATTATTATGAACAAGTCAAACCTTTAGGAAATCAGCTTTCCAATACAATTGTTTTTAATATGAATATTACGAATATAGGAATAGTGGATTGAATGTCCCTCCCAAACTCATTGAAGCTGGAGTTGTGCTCCCCAAGTTTTATATATTAGAAACTTGGCCCCTGCTGTGACTATTAAGAGGGTGGGAAATCCTATTATGGTAATTGAAAGGTGGGGCCTTGAAGAGGTGATTAGATTGTAGGACCATGTCGTAGTGAATGGATTAATCATAGTGGTCAGGGGCATAGTTCTGAGGGCTTTAAAAGGAGAGTCTGTCTCTCTCTCTCTCTGCTCCACTATTTTCACAATGTGATAGTCTGCCGTCACTGTCACCACTACCAAGGCTCTCACCAGATGTCATTGCTGGACTCTGGAATTTCCAGCCTCAGAAACTGTAAGCAACAAATTTCATTTTCTTTATAAATCACCCAGTTCTGTGTATTTTGTTAAAAGCAACAGAAATGGACTAACACAATAGGCCATTAGAATAGACACTAATTTTTAATGTACTTACTGAGTTTTTTGCAAAAACACATCTAAAATGTTGACTGTATTGGTCAGAGTTTTCCAGAGAAATAGGAGATAGATACAGATATAGAAGATACTTCTTAAGAAATTAGCTCACATGATTAGGAAGGCTGAGAAGTCCCACAATCTGCCATCTGCAAGCTGGAAACCCAGAAAAGCTGGTGGTGGAGTTCTGAAAACTGGAGGGCTAAAGACTGATGTTCTAGCTCAAGCAGTGAACCAGAAAGACTGAATTCTCCCTTCCTCCACCTTTTTGTTCTGTTCAGGGCCTCAACAGATTGGATGATGTCCAGCCACATTGGAGAGGACAATCTGCTTTACTAAGTCTACTGATTCAAATGCTACTGTCATCTGAAACACTCTCACAGTCACTACAAGAAATATTTAATTTGGGAACTCTGTATCTCCAAGTTGACACATAAAATTAATCATCATAAATATAACCTTTGTCAACTTGGCAGTCATATCCATCTTCTTAAACCATAATCTCCAAATAAAGACAATAACAAGGTCATAATTCTACCTAAAGATACATCGATCCTGCATACAATCAAAAATGCACTAAACCCTTCTGCAGAAAATGAGGTAAAACTTAAAACTATGCTTTAAAACTACAACGTAAAATTAGCAATACTTAAATACTATAACATAGTCAGTATATCTCATATTACATAAGGAAATGAGAGAAATTAAAGATCCTTGCTATACATGTGCACACGCACACAAATGTATTCATAACAAAATTGAGGAAGTACTCGTGATAATTACAGTCTTCATCTCTGTAACTGGTCACGTGGCTGCTGATGTATTTATAACTACCTTCTTCCACTACCCATTCTGTGTTCCCTGGGCCTTCAGCAAGCATCTCAACTCATAGTGGTTCATTACGTGGAGGGGTAACCCAAACCTTCATTACCTGGTGGGGTAACCCAAACCTATAACCACTCCAGTCCTGCTGGAGTGGGTTGTTACAGTTTCCAGTTATCACAGAGCATGGTAATACTGAGATACCCTAAGGGACTGCCAGAATTCCGGACATATTCTTCCTTACCTCCACTGGGTAGTAATAGTCCTCTCTCTCCTTGGTAGTCAGGACCACTCACTTTGGCAAGCATAGTAACTTCCTTCTTTACCTGTTGATTCAGAAGCATAAGGTGCCCGAAGTAGCTGGGTGGCTGTCTTCACTTCCAGTTCAATACAATCACTGCTGTGTCTCCTGGTGCAAGCACTCCTCCCTCTGGAAGTTAGACACTCTAGGCCAGCAGAGCATAAGGTCACAAGAACAGGAAGCAAGAATTTTGCTAGTGGGTCACTAGGGGTAACAGTGGCTAGTATCACTCCCATTTGGAGGGTAAAGAATCAAACCAAAGATTATTTTCAAGGCTTAAGGTCTAATGGAATTTGCTGTGTTGGGTTTTCGACTTCCTTGAGACCTGTCATCCTTTGCTCCTATTTCTCTTTTTTGGAATGGGAATGTCTATCCTATGCCTGTCCCACCACTATATTTTGGAAGCACACAATTTGTTTCACAGGGTCACAAGGAAAATTCTACCTGAGGATAAGTTATTCCTTGAGTTTCACCCATACCTACACAATATTTAGATGAGATCTTAGACGTTGGACTTCAGAGTTGGTGTGAGAACAAATTAAGACTTTTGGGGTTGGCATGGAATGAACATATATTGCATATGAGAAGGGCATGAGTTTGGGGGAAACAAAAGCAGAACACTACGGACCGAATGTTCGTTCCCCTCCCCCCTTCAAAATTTGTACGTTGAAGACCTAGTCCCCAATGTGGTTGTATTTGCAGGTGGGGCCTTTGGTAATTAGGTCATGAGGGTGGAGCCCTTGTGAATGGGATTAATGCCCTTGTAAAAAGAGATACAGGAGAGAGGATCTCTCTCTCCACAACGTGAAGACACAGCAAGAAGGAAGCTTCTACCAGCCAGAAAGATGGCCCTCACCAGAACCCAACCACGAGGGCACCCCAATCTTTCATTTCCAGCCTCCAGAACTGTGAAAAATAAATTGCCCAGTCTATGGTAATTTGTTGTAGCAGCCCAAGGTGACTAAGACATTGAATTTGCAAACTGATTTGAAATCTAATATTTCTGTTTGGAACCCACAATGGATCAGTGCTTAAAAGTAAAATTTTTATTTTATTTTTTTAAAGATGACCGGTAAGGGCATCTTAACCCTTGACTTGGTGTTGTCAGCACCATGCTCACCCAGTGAGCTAACCGGCCATCCCTATATGGGATCCGAACCTGTGGCCTTGGTGTTATCAGCACCACACTCTCCCGAGTGAGCCACAGGCCGGCCCCCAAAGTAAAATTTTTAAAGTGTCGTGAAAGACTGAGTAGGATTAAAGCTCACTGCTGTACATACCAGGAATCTACCCCTGTGGCAGTCTGCTCATTCATTCATCAAACCATCTTCTTCCTGGACACACAGCTAGACTACATTTACTAACCTCCTTTACAGTTAGGTGTGGCCACAACTGTGTTCGGGCCAATGGACCGTGGGTAGAAATGACATGTGCCATCTCCAGGCCTGATCCGTAAAACCCTCCCATGTGCTATCCTCCCTTCTCTGAGAAATTACCTAGAGGAGGATAAAGCCACAACACGGCAAACGCCTGGGTGAGAAGAACTGCCAGGTTGGTAACACACATGCTGGACTATTACTTCAGTGAGAAACTGTTGAGCCCCTAAAATGTCACATTTTTTAAAGCAGCAGTTTACTGATAGTCAACATGTCTAAAAACAAAAAACTGAGCAGTAAAAATTGTCAGTCATGACTGACCACTAAATTAACATTTTTACTCGGTTTTATAAAAGAATGGACATTGCCAAAACACCTTATTTAGTATGAGAGCCCACTGCGTTCTTAAGGAAAGTGTTCTTTAATATAATCTTCAACCTGACTTAGTACTCATGACCTGCCCAGCTTTGCAAGCAATCATGTCTTGCAAATATACTTCCTCATTTGAATAATCTAAATTGATCTGTAAAAGCTGGGTACACCTTCATCAGTATTATATGCCAAGACAGAGTGAACAGAATGACTGCAAAACTGAAGATGTGATTAGCTGGATTCTTTACATTGTTGGAATAAGCCGGATAGGACTGCATCTGAAGACTACTTTTAAAATATTTTGAACTTTGTGAAGATACCTGGAATACTCTGATAAAGGTCTTCATCAGTATCTTCTCAAACCAGATGACAATATCAGAAAATGGATTACACATATTCACATACACTCTCTTCTACCATTTTATAAATATGACACAATTAGAAAGTCAATATGTGTTTCAAACAGCATAAAACAAAAGTTTGTTCAACAAAAGTCTAACAGAGTTTTGGCCAGGAATTAGTTCTAAGCATTCAATTCTAGGTAGCAGTCTTTCACTGACTACATAACTAGGGGCTTCTTAATACTACTGTATTAATAGTCCTGTAAGTTCACACTCAGCATCCACCTCTGAGCCACTGGCATCCCCAGTGAAAGAACGATGACAAACAGGTTTGCCCAAAGGCTGCCTAAGGCTTCATCTCATACAGAGCTAGGCACACAAGA
This sequence comes from Cynocephalus volans, assembly GCF_027409185.1. Classification (NCBI taxonomy): domain Eukaryota; kingdom Metazoa; phylum Chordata; class Mammalia; order Dermoptera; family Cynocephalidae; genus Cynocephalus; species Cynocephalus volans. Next base: position 19,375,551 of record NC_084468.1, read on the forward strand.
AAGGCAGAAAAACCAGGATTAATCAGCCTACAGCAACTAAGTTAACATACACTGCACAATTATGTGTTTATTAACAGATGCCTCCTATATCCCAGTATCTCCACTGGCTAGGAGACTCTAATGGCCAATAAAAGACATAGGTGTAGTTTAGAGGCCCCTAGGTAAGTCAGAAAGAGTCCAAACAGTTAATACCAAAACTAAAAAAAGAAAAGAATCTTCTTATTAATTGCAATCTCACCTTTGTCTAAGAAAGAGCAACATGTAGTCAGATTATGAGTACCGACAGACTGCAATTACAAATTTCTCCTCGAGGAGTTTGCTTTGTTTATACAAATAAATCGATACGATTTATTACTACTTATATTTCAGTGAAAAAAAATGAGTTGACTCACATGACAGCATTAATATAAATGTTAAGGAAAATATAGCAAAATTAGCAAAAGTAATAGGATGACTCAAATTTGGAAAACATCATAAGTAATTATCAGTAATCAAATCAGCTCTTAGATAAAAGCATTGGAGTAAATATTAAAATAATTAAACGATTCTTGGAATCTGAAAAGAAAAACAGAATTAACGTTTGTTTTAAATTTTAGATTGATATTGTATGTATCACTTTCCTTAATGATTTAGTTCAATTCCTGCATCAGATGTTTTCAGCTACATTTCTTTATTTCCTCATTTTTTATGTTCTCAACCAACTTCAGTTTGGGCATTCTGAACTCAATGCCTGTAACATAGGTCTGTTTTAACATTGTTATTTCTCCATAATGAGCCCAATCTATAAATCCCAATCAGTATATATACACAAATTGCTATCTTCATATATTATTTATATAAACATATTGAACATGGATATTGCTACATGCATATCTTAAATATCCTGAGATTTGGAAATCAGTTGCCACCTACTAATGACCTGAAATATTAATATACATCTACATTAGTATATAAATCTAGTCATAAAAATATTCATATACAATCCTAATTTCTAATTATTACCTAAAAGATAGGTTAGCCTATAAATCAAATTATGTAAATGCATACATCTAATATGTATATTATATACTTTATATGGCATAATCAAAAGCTAACTTTTCATGGAATAAAAGAATAAATCATGTGTGTTTCCTTAAGCAGCATATAACAAATTATACCTCATTATAAAACTAAAACTCAAAATTAGGATGAAAATGGAGTTTGTTGAAATTATAGACAATAAACACTATAGAAGCAATGTGCCAACCATGGTGGCCTCAGCATCAGGAAGCACAGTCTTAGTCCCGGATATGGTAGAACCTGACAGTGTATCCAGCAAGTCAGAAATTCTTTGGATCTCAGTTGCCAAGTTTTTTAAATGAGGAGAATGAACACACTGATCTCTAAGAAAACTGAAACATCTGTTAACAGTTTACAATTCTACAAAAAAGAGAGAAATTTCAGGCAGTGACAAGCCATAAATTATAAATGACAAAAGAGGGAGGGAGGCAAAGTATTATTCACGTCCTATATACAAACATCAATTTTATTCAATCAAATACTAAGTAAGAATGCATAAAATCATCGCTCACCACTTTCAATGCTAGGAGTAACAAAATCTCCCTGGACATTTTTATTTTCTTCAAGTATCTGTTGTCTTTTCTGGTCCTTCCCAACCCCAACCCCATGTTCTTTGTTACCTTAGTAAAGTCATGTTTAAATTAATAAATGCTTATTGAATGGTGAATATTTCTAGGAAAAGAAATTCCCCATTTCCTGTAGAGAGGTAGAAAAAAGAAGAGCAGCAAAGTTGTCTCCCTGTGTAGAGGTGACCAACAAATCAGAGAAACAGGCTAAACACTAGAAAATATTGCAAAATAGTGAGAAGTATTGCTAAATTACAAAGCAAAATAAAAAACAGTAATAAAGAAGTAAGAATTATTCACTTGATTTCTTATTAGCTTCTCTTTGTCATTTCCAAACACCATCCTGCATATAATATATCAATTTACCAGGAGATGCTGGGCCAAGAAGTTTATTAAATGTACAAATGGCAAATCTATCCACTGGTCACCAAAAAGAATGTCTCTAAAACTAACACCTTAAAAAAAGGCTTAAAAGTTTTATTATTTTAAAGCAAAATAATGTTTCTAACGTAGTAACCTAATAAAAAGTGGACGTTTAAGCTACAATGGTGAATGCATGGTGTCTCTGAGAATTGCTCTCTGTGAGGAAGCAGTTATTAATCTCTCAGATTTTGAAGTTTATCGAGTTAAGCTGCTTGACTCTTTTAGCATTTCTTGAATACTGTATGTACTTTTGAATCTGATCTGATTCAGACCTTCAGATTCTGCTGAAAATAGATCTAAGCTGTGCCAATTTTTCAGGCATTGCCTTGCATGTGAGAGGGAACTGAGAACACCAGTGAGATTCAGCACTGGAGATGGGTAAGGGCTACAGCACACCAACAACCAGTGATAACTTGTAGGTCAGAACTGTTTTTGCCCTTGGAGTGGAATTTAATGATCGTGACTTTAGCATGAACCTAAGGAACCGTATCTGTTTAAATACAAAATAAAAGCCAACATAAGAGCCAATAGTGAAGAATCCAGAATGAGTATATGTGATATGACAGCTCTTCATTTATATTCAAGAATAACATTATGTGCAGGAACCACCTCCCCCACCAAAATAAGAAAATTAAACCCAAATATAAACCACTGAAAAGCCACAAAGTGTTGAAAACAGTATTAACAGTATCAAAGTAATATGGCAAAAGTAATGCAATTTAGGAAAAGTGTTTTTAGGCATTCCCATTTTCAAAAACATCCTGTGAGATCTTTTTAAAAACCTTTAGTGTTTAAAAATATATTTATAAAATACATCAATCCAAAACTCATTTTGTACGGTTAACCATGTAATATATCTGAGAACTGATTTATGTATAATCTTCATTAAATATCTCAATGAATAAACTTCATTATTGTAAAACACAGAAATAAAAGATTGACACAATGACAAACACCTATTTATTGTATTCAATACAAACCTGAAATGTTAAGTAGATATTACAGATTCCAAAAAATTACACTTCAGATTCCCAAAATATTCTGTGGTGCTTTGACAACTAAAACAATGCATTATAGTGTTTTGGTTTTGTTTATTTTTTTAATTCCTAAAAAAAAAAAAAAAATGCAATAATTTGGGTATATAAAAATCCAAAACTTAGTTTATTCAAAATTCTTTTGAATCCCTAATGTGGCTGTAAACAGTTTGTTTTCAAATGTTCATAGCTTAAAGGAATGTGAATATCACAGTTTACGTGAACATCTACCTAGGAAGTCCACCCAACACTACACAGTAGTCTCGTGTTTCCATAATCCAGTCCTAACATTGCCAGTGCTATCCGTACCAAGCAAGGGTCCTTCCTGCCCACTGCTTTTAATTGGTCCATTCTGAATGTCCAAGTTGAGGCCATAAGATTTCTGTTGACTTTCAAGTTCAACTACAGTTGGCTTCCTTAATCCATCTTTTTTACTACTAGTCGAAACAGGCTTTTCAAAATTTCTGCTGCTTTTGGGAAGTGTGCTACAAGCATCACTGCTGTCTTGTTGGGGGGGGTTGTACTGTCTCTCTCTGTAGGCTAAATACGCTCTTCGGCTCCTCGCATGCCCTTCATTACTGCCCGACCGACTTTTAGGTAAGCCATTCTGCACACTTCCTTCCACACTGGTTGGGACATCATAGGCATATTCTCTTAGGACCGTGAGTCTGCTGGCCCGGTGTCCTTTACTTCGGTTTTTATGATGGCGACTTGGGTGCACATTTGTTCGAAACTGAACTTCTAAAGGCGCCACATGCATTTTAATGTCATTGTCCATCGAATGTTCTGTTAGACTATTATCAAGCTGAGGTGTGGAGTTCAAAGGTAAAGAATTAGTATGGCACTGAGCTGCAGCAGCCTGCAAGTTGGTTAATTTGCAGCCCTGGGAGGAATTTTTGAAGCTTGAGACACTTTTGTTTGTGCATGAAGACTCTGCACTGCTGTTGGTGCACTTTGGGGCCTCTCCATTCGTCCCACTCGAGTTGGGAGGCTGGACATTGACTTGCACCGAATATGAGCTCCGTCCAGGGCAACATGTCATGATCCACGCAAGTCTGACATCCTCCCTATTAACACAATGGTGAACCATGATGAATGCACTGAAGCTTAAACACGTGGCTCCAAAAAAGAAGCTAAAAACCAAGTCCAAAGGGTAATACAAAGAGACAGCCAAGGCCCCAAACATCCACAAAGCAACATACAGGAGCAGAGTGAGGCTGGCCCCCAAAAGTTGAGAACGAAAAGTATGTTCATTTTCCAATGCAGACGTAGAAATCAGAGACAAAGACATTGAGTCCTGATGATTTATTTCACCATTTTCATTGGCTGCCAATCTCTGTTGCTCCTCAGTGGGCTCCTTAAGCTCATATTTGCGCTCAGGGTGTCTTTTCAACTGAATAAATATGCTTAAAAAGTACATACAGTTTACAAAAGTGATGAAGCTGGCAGGCCCATAGAAGGCTCCCAAGGAGGGTTCCCACGCCATCCAGCAACTAGGAAAGACAATGGTAAATCAGATCAGATGCTACATATTATAACAAATTATGTAAGAGACTGCAATAAATGATAGTGCCTAGAAAATACTCAAAAGAGAAGCAACTCGATCAGGTACACAGAGAATACGAAATACTCACTAGGGTGCATTTGGCCGACTGCCGTAATTCTTGATGTTTGCTGCTGCTGTTATGCCACAAACTATGAGGGGGATACCACCACCAATCAGGTAAAACCTAGATGGAGGAATAATGGCAATAACCGCTCTTTAATCATTTTTTAAGGTGAATTTATCACAGTATCTCTGTACTTCAAGTCATTCCTTGAAGATTATCCTTCTTATTCCAATAATAAGTTGAGAGTTCACTTCCGGAGACTGCTATATTTAGCGACAACCTGTTTTTGCTTTGTTTTCTCGATTTCTCTTTTTAAAGCACAAGGTCTAAGAAGTTTCCAAGCTGAGGAAAGCTGATCTGCTTCTGCCACCCTGTGGTCAGGCACAGTAACACGCAGCTACTGCAGGCAGGAACTCTGCTTACGTATTTTTTTTTTTAGAGGGAACAGCTGGTGAACAGAGTATGGACTTTAAGATCTCACTGTGCCAGAGTACAGACAAAAAAATGAAATGACTTATTAATCATTGATTAATGTTCAGCTAAGCCTGCATGTTCCAGAACCTACAGGGCTATGCATCTTCTCCCCATCAATGGAGATTGAGGCACATCCCAGCAGCTACAGAGTGCAGGGGCCCTCCCTGACCCCTTTCCACGGAGCAGCTGGGGAGAGCCACGGAAATGATGTGCAGGAAGAACTGAGTGAGACAGAGAGGTGACTCGTCCTGAGAAGAAACACTTTGTGGCTGGAGCATCTCTGAACGCTCTGATCTCTCTGAAAAGAACTTTCTGCCCTGGCCGGATACTCCTGGGTACAGTCAAAATCTTAATTCTGCATTTGCCCCTTCCTGAGACACAGCCCCAAGTCTTGAATTGGCTGGATAAAGGCAATATTTGTGACACATCTTCCCTTATTGTTTCTTCTTCATACCCAGTTACTAAAATCGTTTAATATATTAGTATTGCTGAAAAGACAGCTAATTACCCTATAAAACTACAGCCCTGTCTTCTACTACCCAAGTTAGAGGAAAGCCAACATATGTGGCCCTCCCTTTCTCCCTGCTATACTAATCACATGTGCATCTTACCTCAAAAGACAGCATCATTTCCAAAGTTAATCTTGGGCTCTATCATCTTCTCTGTATCCCCCCCCCCCAATTTCCTATTATCAATTTAACCCTTATTTTGCAGCTTTAAATTTTTCTTCTCCACGGCTTATTTTCAGCCTTTACACATATGTTCAAGTTTCCCCATCTTCTAAAACTTTCCTTGAACTACACCTTTCTCTCTCCCTCTAGCGACAAACTCCTGGGCACAATGGCACCAGCACTTGCTTTGCCTTGGTCACCTGATGATGGGGTGATTCTGCCCCCACAGTGATGCTGTGGCTGCCCTCTTTCCACGTACCTGGCAGCTGTGCTGCTCGGGCTTCCTTAAGCTAAGGGACCAAGGGGAAGGAGGGCACCGGCCCTAGAAGGTGTACCTTGCACTGTCTACAGCAAAAGGGTACTGTGGGTCATTGGGGACTGAATAAGGTTTACAGCCAAAGCTGCCTTTTCCTTAACCCTTTGTTTTTTCTCAGAGCCAGATAGGAAGGACCAGCTGCTTCAGGATAGGATTCCCAAATCGCTCAGCCAAAGACCATCTCTCATTTCTTTTAACACAAGCGACAGATGTACCAAATCTCATCCTACAATGTCACTCTGCAGCCGAGCACTCCTGCTGCCCTTACCATCCATAGAACTACCCTGTCTCCTCCTGCAAACTGCAAACTAAACTCAGTCATCAATGACAGATTTTTCTACTCATCCAGCATGATAATCCATTCATAATTTTTTTTTTATTGTAATGGGTAGGAAGGACATAACTCCAAATCTGTTTTGTCTTTTGTAGAGAATAAGTAAAATGATACATACTTGTATAGATTAAAATGACACAGGACCTCAAGGAAATACAAACAGTTAACATTTTCTTAGAGCCTATTATACGGCCAGTACCATCTTAAGTGCTTGCACATTAATGCATTTATTCCTTACAACAACTCCGTGAAGGAGAATCACCCCACTCTAGAGATGAGCTAAGAAGTCACAGACAGGTGAAGAACTTGACCAAGGACTCACAGCTGGAAGGATGCATAATTCCTATTAAAAATAGGCAGCCCAGCTTACTACTCCAATCTTTTACTTTCCAAATTTTATTCAGCAATTTTTTATAATAATTTATGATTATGCTTCAACTAAGGCAAACAAAATATTTAATTAACATTTAAGATAATAAAACAAATAAAGATATTAGGTACCTGAGCATCGGTCTTGGTGGAGGCGGTGGTTCATCAGGATCCTGGCATCTTTTAGCTTTTTTAGTGACTTGTTTATAGATATTTCGAGCTGTCACTCCTACCCATAGTACTGTAGCAAGGGTAGAATAATGAAGAATTATCCCAACCTACAAAGAAGATTGAAGAGTATATAAACTATAAGAAAAATAATGTTCCACTAAGGCTTATCAAAAGATTGATAAATAATTTTCAAAAGTCTGATCCAAAAGTAGTTACGGAGACAGATTCTAACGATCAACACCTTTACCTGCTAATGAAACAAAGCACTCTAAGAGACATCTTAATAGAGGATTACATTCTTCCAATGCACAAACCAACAGATGGATCTAGGAAGCCCACAGACTACCACTTATGCCCAGGATGACCCTTACTACATCATAGAACTGGCTCCTAGACAACATTAAACCAAAGGCGTGTTTTTCATAGACACAATGTTATAAATTAGAGTTTGGTTTCTAATGCCCATTTGAAGGAGGAACAGAGAGGGTGAGGGTAACTAGAGGCTAAAATCCAAACCTGACAGAGAAAGAGTTTTAGATAAGGGACCTGAGTTCTAATTCAGAGCTTTTATATACTGTAGTAGCAAGAGAGCAATATAATATATTGATGGTTAAGAGGGTGAACTTGAGAATCAAATTTTGCCTGGTTTAAAAACTGCTATCTACCTCTTACCTGCTGTGTGACCTGAGCAAAGTCACATAACATCTCAAGTACTTATTTGGGAACCAAAAATACTATGAAAATACTGAGGTTAAACAGGATTAAAAAAGAGCATTTAGAGGCCAGCCCCGTGGCTCACTCTGGAGAGTACGGTGCTGGTAGCACCAAGGCTGCAGGTTCGGATCCTATATAGGAGTGGCCGGTGCGCTCACTGGCTGAGCATGGTGCAGACAGCACTGTGCAAAGGGTTGCGATCCCCTTACCAGTCAAAAAAAAAAAAAAAAAAAGAGCATTTAGTACACTGCCTAGCACATGATAAGTAATTAGTAAAAATATCTGTATTATTACTATTAATTACTAGAAGTGTGGTTTTGAGGAAATAATGTGACTGTTCTGAAAATAAGTTTCCTCAATTTAATAGTGAGAGGATTATCAATAGCCACCTCTATGGGTTACAGGGATTGAATGGGCACAACACCTGGACTGTAACTGGTGCTCAATGGAAGATAATTACAATATATGTAACTGATGACACTAATCAAGTGCCTTCCTAGAGGGATGATGGGGCATGTTTATCATATGACTTGAGTTTGAAGCAACTCCAGTTAAGAGGAAAGTCTAGATAAAGGTATAAAACAGAGGTTTAAAACTTATTTTAAGAAAAATAAATGCCATGTGTCACTGGCACATCAAAGACATAATCCAGCTTTCTTAACTAATTACTTGCTACCTTTTTTATTATTTCTTCTTAAGCATTTTTGTAACTGGAAGTCTTCAGTATCCTTAAGAGTGAACACTTTTCTGTAAATTTAGAAATGACAGAAAACACATCAAAACCTAAAGATGGATGTTTATCCCCTTAGAAAACTCTTCATCTTATACCTCCTATGTCAAAAATACTTTTAACCTACCCAAGTTTAGTAACTGGGTATGAAGAAGAAACAATAAGGAAAGATGTTTCGCAAATACTGCCTTTATCCAGCCAGTTCAAGACTTGGGGCTGTGCCTCAGGAAGGGGCAAATGCAGAATTAAGATTCTGACTGTACCCAGGGGTATCCAGCCAGGGCAGAAAGTTTTTTTCAGAGAGAACAGAGCGTTCAGAGATGCTCCAGCCACAAAGTAATATTCTATTAATAAAAAATTCTAAGAAAAAATGTTTCATTCTAAAGAGATGGCTCTCCAATCTCGAGAACATCAAGCGGATAAACTAGGGCAATAATAGAGACATGTATACACCGTCCAGAGTTTATTTTCACGAGAACCAATCTGCAGCTAAAACTTGGTGACATGAAAGCCTAAGTTTTATTTTGCAGGAGGAAAAATCAGGGTAGTTGCTGGTCCAGGGTAAACATTGCAGTGATTCTGGAGGTGCTAGGAGTGTGGATCCAGCTTGGACAAACTAGAGAAGTCAGAAGTTATCTTCAGAAGAAGAAGAAAAGTGGCTCCTTGGCTCCTGTTAGTTTTGCTGACTGCACTGCAAAAGCAAAATTTATAGGCAGAAGTGAAACAGAAAGCATAAAATAACCCTCTGAGCTATCTGAAGTCTGTAAGTAAAAACAGTATAAATGAATTTGGTGCACAGAAACCAATAAATTCAAGACAAATCAGCGATTTTGACTCAAAATAGTAGGCTCCCCTACTGCTGGAGCTGTCTCTGACACAAAGGTCAAAAAAATGAGATAGAGCTTTAAAATACATAAATTAAAAATATAGGTTAAGTATTTTTGACATAGGAGGTGTAAGATGAAGAGTTTTCTAAGGGGAAAAACATCTATCTTTAGGTTTTGATATGTTTTCTATGGCATTTCTAAATTTACAGAAAAGTGTCCACTCTTGAGGATACTGAAGACTTCCAGTTCAATGATTATTACCAATAGTGGAATTTTAGGAGTCTGATGACACCTGGTAACAGAGTCACGTAAACAAATCACTAAATATTCCACAAGAACGAGAAAAAAGAAGGAATTAAGATCTAGTGCAGAAGGTTTTCCTGTCTTTTGGAATGTGGTACTTCAGACTATATTCTGCATCTAACACTTTGTACATGAAAGACAACCTCACTGTCACATTTTCTTCCAAATAAGTCAGATTCAGATAGACATTTTGTAAGCAGTTTTGAAGTAAGGAATCTAATTCATAGGGCATGTAAATGATTAATTAAATGCAATAGATTATTACTTGAGAAAGCCACCCTACCTCAGGACACCAATTTCCAAAGCTGCAAAATGGGTGTAAAATAATTATCCTAAAGAATTACACTTTAAATGTGTCACACAATTATAAACTGTCACATATTGCAGAGTATTTTAACCACCAATAAACCTAAGACAGTACAGTGTATATAGCAACTGTGCAAGAAATGGTCTTTATGATGAACACAATCATATATAAATATAATCATGTGCCACACAATGCCATTTCAGTCAATGATAGACCATATTTATTACGGCGGTTCCTTAAGATTATAATGCAACTGAAAAATTCCTATTGCCTAGTGATGTAGTAGCCATTGTAATATGTGTTAGCACGTGTTTGTGGTGATGCTGGTGTAAACACACCTATTGTGCTGCCAGTCATATAAAAGTATGACCTAGGTACATAGTAGGCTATCCCATCTTTCTTTACCATGCTTTCTACGGCCTTCAACGCTTTTTTTGCAAAAGGAGCTGAAGGAGAACTAAGAAGCTGAGTGACACAATAGAAGTGGCCATTGACTCAAAGCTGGAAGGGATCTGTGTTCTGGTTCATGACATGCTGCCAATAGCTTAATCATTAATTTTCTGGTCCTTGGTTTCCTTTGTTAGGCAGTGAAGGGATTCGGCTGGATCTTATTTAAGTTACCCTGTTGCTCCATCACTCCATGATTTAATGAAATATAGTGCCAGCTGCCCTTCTCAAGCGTCCTTTTATGTCTGCTACTAGAGGACTGCTGCTGTGGTCCAGGAGAGACCTTTGGGTAAATCCAATCAGTGAAGAGCATTCTACTTGCCAACTATTGCAAATGTGTTATCTTAACTTTCATATTAATCCTAGAAGTACTTTTTCTTCATACATTTTCTAAACACATAAATGGAGTCACAGAATTGAAATAACTTGCCCCAGATCACTAGAGTTATTAGGTGGTGAGGCATTATCCAAATGCTGGTCTGTTTGACTCTGGGTGCCCGTCAGTCTCCACTACTGTGCTTTACACTCTAGAATGGGTCAGCACTGAATCATAGAATGGGCAAGGGCACTGGAAACCAGCAGACTTGAGTTCGGATCATAGCCTGCTACTGACCATGTGACCTCTGGTAGATGATTTAACTTCTTTCAGACTCAGTCTCCATGTCCACATCTCAAAGTTAATAATACTGACCGAATGGTTAAACTAGGAGGAAAAAGTGAAAACCACATTAAAAATATACATTTTGGGACATACAGCAGGCATTCAATAGTGGAAGCCGTTATTTTAATTTTTATATGCAGTCATGCGCCACTTAATGGCAGGGATACACTCTGAGAAATGCATTCTTAGGCAGTTTCATCATTTTGCAAACATAATAGAGTGTACTTACGCAAACCTAGATGGTATAGTCCACTACACACCTAAGCTATATGGTATTGCCAATTGCTCCTATGTGAGTAATGCACCACAATGTTAAGATGGCCGCGACCTCACTAGGCAACAGGAATTTTTCAGCTCCATTATAATTTTATGGGACCACTGTCAGATATGCGGTCCGTCATTGAACCAAATGTCATTATGTGGTGCATACTATATTCATATATGATTGTATTCATCATAAAGATCATTTTTGCACAGTTGCTATCCACACTATACTATCTTCAGTTTAATTGTGGTTACTGGTGTTTAAAAAGTCTCCAGTATGTGACAATTTGTAATTGTGTGACACACATATAAAGTAGAACTCTTTAGGATAATTATTTTATACCCATTTTGCAGCTTTGGAAATTGGTGTTCTGAAGTAAGGTGATTTTCTTAAGAAATAACCTATTGCATTTAATTAATTATTTACATGCCCTAAGGTATCACCTGGAACTTAGAAACCAGAGTCAGAAGTGTTTGGCTGGTGGTGTCTTTAATAACCTTAACCAATCACTGTGTGGGGAAAACTACTTGTATATTATAAGAGGAAAACAACTTTGATATTATTAGAACCTACTCTTGCTGTTTGTAAAATATGAGCATTCTAAACAGGAAATAACAAAGACAAAACTACACAGATTATATCCATATACAAAACTACACATAAAAACACACCCAAGAGAGTTCAGTTTTAGAGACGGAAGGACCTTAATGATCATTTCATTTAGCTAGCCTGACCCATTATTTTATAAAAGAAACATTAAGTCCCTACTAGGTTAACTGACTAGTAATACAAGCTGTAATGGCAGATACAGAATTACAATCTACTGTTACCTGGAATCCCAGGCCAATCCTTTCAGTGTTCTACCACCACCACTCAGCTGGCTGTTAACTGACTTAAGTATTATAATGGCAAAGTAAAACAAGTAATCTGAGTCAGAAATACGAGAATGGTGTTATGTCTTTCTTAGCAGAAAGAAAGAACATTGTAAAAGCAGAAGAAACAACATGTGAAAACATCTGAGGATGTGCCTTTCCCCTTTCTTTTTTATACCTTTCTCTAATGGACATCTGTTCTAGAAAGTCCCAAAATTCAGTGTAATTCTTCTTCTTTTCCTTTTACAAATGGTATAAAATACCATTCAGGACAATGAAAGGCAGTCATCTTTACAACGGCCTCTTTTTATTCATTTCCTTAGTCAAATAAATAAATGTGTCTGCTTCATGAAATCAATCAACACTTTTAGATAAAACTGAGACCATTACTACCAATGTGTGCTCAGTACTCTCCAAACAGTCTATGCTTAAAAGGGCTCTAGGTTTGAATGCTTTCTGCTGTTTGCAAACAGAGGCTTCTTTTCATTCACTCACCCAATAAATATTGCTGAGCACCTACTACGGGTCAGGTCCCGTGATGGTGCTCAGATAAACACTGGTGCATCAAATTGATATAATTCTTGCCCCTGTAGAGCTTTGAATCCAGGCAGAGCTTAAGAGTCCAGAGACAGTAAATAGTAAATTGTAAAGTTTTGTAGGCACCATGAGATTTTACTAAGGACCACAGAATAACAGTGGGATGTGAGGGACAGTACCTCTGAAACAGTAACAGTAAACTGAGACCTGCAAGGTCAGTGGAAGCCAGCCATGCGAGGAATGCAGAAGCACTGTCTTCTGTACACGCATGGCGCCCATCCGAGACCTGTTGCCTGTCTTCTAAACTGCAAACAAAGCTCTTTTTCAAATGTATAGTAATGGCCTAAAACAGAGAAATACACTCCAAAGCTGAGAGATAATTTTATCAATAACATTAATAGTAGCCCAATTAATAGGTAACATTTATTGAGCACTTACTGTATACCTAGTATTCTTGAGCCCTTTCAGTCACTTAATCCTCTCAGCAATTCTTATACATACACACACTTTAAATTGGATCTCAGGTAACTAACATTGGATTAATCCTAAGGTTTATGTCTCACGACACATTCTAATAACTGTGGTGAGCATAAACTGCCTTATTTAATTAATTAGTTATTGTTAATAATATAATAAGCATCTAAGAATCTACCAGCAAGACAAAAGGTAAGACCTTGACAATAACCAGCATCTAACTACGACATCATCACCCAAGGTAATTGTCACCCTACGTTCTATGTTCATCACCCCCTTGATTTCCTCTTTATATGGTTTTATTGCAGCTACCTATTTTTGTTAAGTGTGATATTTACTTTAGTTATTTTTATCTTTATAAAAAAAAGATACCAGGGTGAATATAATTTATGGGACTTACTTTTTTCACGACTCATTCGTGTTCATTCTGCATTGCTATAATTCATTAGTTTTGACTTTTGTATAGTACCTCAGTTTATTCATTCCCTCCCTTGTGATGGGCATTTGGGTTGCTTCCAGGTTTTTGCTACTGTGTATAGTGCTGCTATGAATACTCATATCCACGTGCACATTCACACGCACACGGCAAGGCTACTCTCTGAGCCCAGGGGTGGAACTGCTGGGTTTCAGGGTATATCGATGTTTTTAATTCGAGAAGGTAAAGCCTCCCACTTACACACACCCACTTATATTCCTACAAACAATGTATAAAAAACCCTGTGGATCCGTATGTTTGTCAATACTTGTCATTGTCAGGCTTGATTTTTTCCTGACAGAAAAGACATTAAATGGTAAATAAGTGTCTTCATCTGCATCTCCACCAATGATGTGAAACACCTCTGCACATGTATTACTCTTCTAAGAATGGCCATCCATTCTCCTACCACTTTTTCCACTGGGTTGTTTGTGGCCTTCTCATTGATTATAGTTACCAATATATTTTTTATCCTCATGCTCTGACCATTGTAGGCAAGATAAATAGCTTTTTCCAATTTGTAACTTGTCTTTTCACTTACTTTAAAAACTCTTAATAATAAAAGTTCTTATTTTTAGTCAAATTTCTCCCTTTTTTAAATGAATGCCTTTCGCTGTCTTAAGAAATCCTTTCTTATCCCAAGGTTTATGGCATCTTCTAATAAGAATTTTAACATTTTGGTTCAGACATGTGAGATGTTAATCCACCCAGAGTTGACTTATTTCTAAACAGATTGCTCCCTGCTCCATTTCCTGAATGGTGGTCTCTCTTGACCAACTGATGAGGCCTCTCACCTCTGTCATGTACCAAGGTTCCGCAGGGGTCACTTCTGGACTCTCTACTGTGTTGATCAATCCACCTGTCCCTACAGTGAATGCCATGTGTCTTAATCGCCATAACCCCATAAGCCCTGATGACTAGTAAAACAGTCTTCGGGCTCTGCTTCTCTTTTTCGAACGTGTCTTGGCTTTCTTTGGCCCTTTACTTTCACATACATTTTTTGAATTTTAACTTCTCAATATAAATTGTAGTTGATTTTTGTGACCCTTTACCCATTCCTCTAACCCTCTCTCTCTCCTCCCTCCCCGCCCCCAACACCATATCTGTTCACTTGTCTTAACGAGTTCAAGGAATTGTTGTGATTGTTGGGTTTTCTCCCCCCCTCCGTTTGTGTGTTTGTTTATTTATTTGTAGCTCCCTTGAATAGCTGAGAACATGTGGTATTTCTCTTTCTGTGCCTGACTTGTTTCACTTAACATAATTTTCTCTAAGTCTATCTATGCTGTTGTGAATGGTATCTAATTCTTTTTTATAGCAGAGTAGTAGATATACCACATTTTCCGTATCCACTCATCTGATGATGGACATGTGGGCTGGTTCCAACTCTTGGCTATTGTAAGTAGTGCTGCAATAAACATTAGAGTGCAGGTATCCCTTCGGTATGATGATTTCCATTCCTCTGGGTATATTTCCAGCAGTGGGATAGCTGGGTCATACGGTAGATCTATCTGTAATTGTTTGAGGAACCTCCATACTGTTTTCCATAAAGGCTGCACCATTTTGCAGTCCCACCAACAGTGTATGAGAGTTTCTTTTTCTCCATAACCTCTCCAGCACTTACCATTCTCAGTCTTTTGGATATCAGCCATCCTGACTAGAGTGAGATGGTTTGTCAAAGTGTTTTGATTTGCATTTCCCGGATGCTGAGTGATTTAAAAATCATCTTACCGAGTTTTGTGAAAAATTCTCTTCTTACCTAAGATTAATTTAGAAGGAACTACCACATTTCTGATATTAAGTCTTCCCCTCCTTGGACCTAGTATATCTTTCCATTTATTTAGGTCTTCTTTAATACATATTTTAATTTTACCTATAAATCTTGAACAGCTTTTATTATTCCTAGGTACTTGATAGTCTTTGATACTAAATAAATGATATTTTTCTCACTAATTATGTTTTCTCACAGTTGCATTTCTGCATACTAGTAGTTTTGTACATTAAATTTACATTCACTCTTTGCTAAACCTCCCTATTATTTCTAATAATATATGTGTAAAGAACTTTAGTTTTTATATAAACAGTTATATCATCCAACATCTCAATGATCATTTCCAATTTACAGGTGAGGTAACTGAGATGCAAAGATTAAATATTAAAATCGGGATCGCAAAGAGAGATTTTCACTCCCATGTTCACTGCAGCATTATTCACAATAGCCAAGAGATGGAAACAACCTATACATCCAAATAGATAAAGAAAATGTGATAGAATACATAAAATGGAACATTATTTAGCCATAAAAAGAAGGAAATCCTATCATATTCTACAACATGGATGAACCTTGAGGACATCATGCTAAATGAAATAAGCCTGTCTGAGGCAGATAAATACTGCATGATTCCACTTATATGGGTCTCTAAAGAAGTCAAACTCATGGAAGCAGAGTGTAGAATGGTGGTTGTAAGGAACTAGGGAGAGAAGGGAATGGAGAGCTGTCGTTCAATCGGCATAGAGTATCAGTCATACAAGATGAAAAGTTCTAGCTATGTGCTGTACAGCACAGTCCTTATAGTTAGCAATACTGTACCATACAATGAAAAATTTGTTAAGAGGGTAAATCACAAGTTAGATGTTTTTTACCACAATTTGAAAAGAAAATAATAAAGGTTAAGTAAATTGCCCATAAAAACACACCTAGTAAATGGCAGAACGAAATCTGATATCCAGGCAATCTCAACTCTTAATTACTATGCAATACTTCTTGTGATCTAGCACATGTAAGACAATATACAAATACAGAACATAATTTTACCTATTTCCTATTCATATAGTGCAGAATTTTCTTTTTTAATAATTATTGTGCAAGAATACTGTTCTCTAAGGTTACATATGTAATAATTTATTTAAAAATAAGTTGAACATTTAATTCTTAATCTTTATCAAAGCTAATACGTTTCTTATTTTTACATCTTACAGTTAAATTTTTTCTAATTCCTACTGTTTTCACCAATGGATGAAGTAATTTTTAAAATCCTAGTGTCAGAAAATGTCATTTCTCTTTCAGCCAAAGTTTTATACATTTTTTAAATTAGATGTTAGGCATTATAACAGACATAACAAGTGACATTAAAGTCCCAATAATAAAGAAATGAGCTGTTTAAGTTTATATTCACTTGTAAAATGATAATTCAAAACTTGAGGTATACTGGTACATTGTTTGAGTGAGAGACATGTTTAACTTTAATTAAAGAAAATGCTTTAAAGAAACAGTTTCCTTGTATAGTTCATGAAACATATAAAATTATTTTCTGATACCAGTATTTTTTTTCCATTTCAATGTTTCATTCTGACTTACTGCTTGGCAGACGCTGGCATTTCTGGTTTGGGTTATTCCTCCCACGAAGACCACACAGGTCAGAACAATATGAAAGCATAAGTTCACGAGCATGTGCCAGCTCTTCAGACTGATTCTGATCAAACTACAAAAAACGTACATATTTTCAATATTCAGTCTAGTGCATTTGAAGTAAAACACCATGATGTGCATCTATAATTCAATTCCAACTGCATTGAAGACCAAATGCACATGTTTCACATTTAACCATGTTACTTAACAAACATATACTATCAGTCATACACACACTAACAGGACTTGAGAAATTTAACTCAATACAGTTTCTTAACACTTAATTTTATGCATTAAAAAAGTCAAGTCAATTATAGAACCACTGTACCCATTAAAAGCTAAACAAATTCTCCATAATAAAAAACATGCAGGCTTTTGCTACTCTGATGTCTTAAGATGACTAATTTACTACTTGGCTACCTAGAGATTTCTGCAGTGTGCCACTGAGTCTTTTTCCGGATCTACTAGGATAACATAGTCTAAACACCCAGGACGTTTCTTCCTGGCCTTTAATAACAAAACACTGATGTCTTTCTTTTTTTTTAACATCAAAATCTCCTTTTGTTTCTTAACTAAATGTCAAGACATGTCATATATGTCCAGCTTAAAGAGGAAAACACATTCTAGCAAAACCTTTTGTAAAGTGAATTTCTGCTTAGCAAATCCTTTTGGTTCATTATTTTCTACCATAAAATTAAGTTTCTCCAATTAACAAAAACCATATCCCGTGCTTAAATGTCATAAAGTTCTTTAAAATGCCATCTGTAAAATAAAGAACGCCACAACAGGCAAAAAGTCATAAAATAAAAGTAGTAACACAGTGGTAACACTGCGTAACACAGTAGTAGTAACACAGTAGTAGTTCGATACCTGAAATATTCTTTTCCAGATACAAACCCAGCAAACTGACTAGGCACTGTAAGAGATGAATTTACCATCTCATGCACTAATTAATTATGTCTCTAATAGCATAAAATGAAGAAGCCTTGTATGCGGTCTAAAGTAATCATCCGTCCTTTGGAAAGACAGCATGGTATCAAACTCAGTGTTACCCTAATTAAATGTGAAATAAAGTCCTTCAAATCCCAGTGCACAGATCCGTACTTGCCGAGTTTTCTTTCTCACCTGTGATGGTATATATAACTGACGATGACAGCTGAAAGGCACAAGAGCAGAATGACGGCGGTGGTGTAAACCACAGGGTGCAAGAGACTGGCTGCCTGGGCATATAGTTCAGACCCTGTCAAATCCTGAGGGGAGAAAGAAAGAATCAGGTAGTGCACTTTTCTGGACATTTAACTATTGAGATTTTCTTGAGTGACTAAAACACACCAACAAACAAAAACGCTGGCCCTTAGATCTCTTCACTTTATTCAAGGACTAATATCTCGTGCTATTTTCCTCACTCACTTCTTTGCCTCCCTGACTTCCCTTGTGTTAACTACTTGTGGCATGTTGTTGTTCTGCCCTGGACCATCTGCTTTGTAAATCTGAATACTGACTCGCACTGAGGGTAATGGAGACAGAACAGCAGCCCACATGCAGGTGGTTCACAAGGGGCAACCATAGACTCCATCCTTTTTAATGCCCTTTCAGCCCACTCATCATTCTGCATATTCACCAGCTGATAGGACACAGCAGAGAGCAGTAAGTATCTCCAAGTCAGCAAAGACTCAGTAGACCTCTCTAACCATCGGTGTTCGAGTTCAACTCCAAGTTCCACAAACACAAATGGGCCAAACACTCTAAGGCACCAGAGATGGAATGGTAAGATGTGGTTCCTGCCCTTGAAGAGCTGAAAGTCACTGGGGAGAGAGATGTACAATCAGATCACAATGATGCTGGAAGAAGATAAGTGCAGCACAGTCAAGGGAGAAAAGAGGAAGAGCCCTGTAAGAGCTCTGAAATCCATGAACAATAACAGCAGGTCACTTACAGAGCATTTACCAAAATCCAGGCATTGCCTGCGTTCAGCACTTTACAAAGAGTAACCCTGTGAGGCAGGTATATTATTAATTCCATTTAATAGCCTGAAAAACTGAGGCACAGAGACGCTGAGTGCATGCAGATTGGATCCAAAGGAATGTAGCTGCCAAGACTGCTCCCAACCGCAATGCAGACGCTGCCTCTCTAACATGAAAACAATGGACATCTTAAAGCTACCTTTCTTACAAAGGATCAAAGCAAGCTGGGAAGACAATTCTATCCAGGTGACAGCCCCAGGCCAGAAAACTGGGGTTTTAGGTACGCCAGATCCCTTCACCAAATTCTCTTACGGCACTGACTCTTAAAACTAAAAAAATGACTGCTATACGTAGGAAGGAGCTCACAGTGAATGTATCTCTAAGCAGAAAGCTCTTGAGATAATATCTGAAATAAGAAAAGCTCAGTGAAGAGGGGAAGTAAACAGGTGACAGACAAGGAATGGAGGATGGCCTCAACACTGTAGGAAGGGAATGGGCAAATATCACCAGGGAAGAATCAGAAGTTAACAACATGCAATTGTAGACCTAAAAAGATCATATTGGAACACCTCAACAAACCCTTCAACTTAACAAAATATAAATCGTTATTGACAAAAATCTAACAAACATCACAATAAGTGGGAAGCTGGACCAAGAACACAAGAAACAATTCCAGCCAGAGTGCTCCACTACACTGTGATGAGCCTCCAACCTGTAATGCATCATCTACTCGACAAGTATTAATTGGGTACCCCCCAGGGCCAGGCACTAAGGTAAGCACCAGATATGCAGGAACAGGCAGAAGACAGTCCCAGCTTAGTCTGTAAACCAAGTACACAAAAGGGAAAAACAAAAGAAAAGCCTATCGTGATCCATTCTGTATAATTTGCCCTTGTAGGAGGGCCACAACACTAGCCTATGGTACATGGCCTCCAGGTATCCACATTAGTTAAAATCCAGAACATTAGTGGAAAAACTCAAAGAATGTCAGGCAATGAAAACCACCTGGAGTCTAGTAAAAGTAGACACATTTGCCCTCAACTTTTATGAAAAGCTACCACTCAGTGCCAAATTAATAATTGAGGACAAACGATCAATATCTAGGATTTAGCCTCTAAATTCCTCTTATGCACTGCCTGCTTTAGATTCCTGTTGGGAATTCCTGTAGGGAATGTTCAGTAATGTTCACTGCTATTTACTAGCTGTACAATTTCCATCTCGAGGGGCTTGGGGAAGGGGTGAAAGTATCTTCCACAATCCTTGGCAGAGATTAACAAAACGTGGGGAGCTGGATATTATCTAATAAAACATCAAAGCACCAATTTAGTTCTCAAAGTATATTGTACATTATATTCGAGCTGAAAAGAAACAGTACTTTTTAAAAGCCAAATGAAGGGGACATAGAATGAGGAAGAAACTGGAAGTTAAAACAGAGGGCAGTAATAACCCTGGTAATTCCAAGCAATGACTGAAGAAAGGAACAAGTCCCTCAGTCACTGGTAACAGAGGGCACTGCTTCCACAGGCGCATTTCTGACCTGCACAAATGCAATGAGATCCCCTGCTGAGAAATTAACCTAGGGAAAGTAATAAAGGGCCAGATAGTAAATATTTTAGGCTTTGTAAGCCAAGAGGCAAATCAAAGCTATTATGCACGTACTTATTAACCATTTAAAATATAACCATTAAAAAATTAAAAACCACTCTTAGCTTTTCGGCTTTCAAAAGAAAAGAACAAAAAAACATTATAGCTGGCTGGACTGGGCAATATGAGAGAATATAAGACTATTTAAGCCAATCGAGAAGATGAGGACTTTAGGCTAACAAGTTAAAGATCTACAATGAGAGAGATCAAGCAGAAATATGAATCAAATTATTTTCAATTACAGAAGTAAACAAATATAGGCTTTATAATAATACAACAAAAACATTACTAAACACACCATACAAACACATGGTACCAGGAAGTACCCATGAGTAGGAAAAAGTAAAACTGTCATTCACATTTGCAATATGATGATACATAAAACAGGAGAGGTCTCTGCCCTCTGGTACTTACACTACCACAGTCCATCACTAAATGCTGGCCTTAGTCACTCTTCTATATGGCACAAAGTTTAAGAAAATAACTATGCTAGGAAGCGAAAAATAAAGCTCTCTACACAGGTTACTGCACCAATGTAGAGAAAATTAGAACACCTTAAAAGTGTTAAAAATCACAAAGATTATCATTATTAAGGACCCAAATAAAACACAAAGAAGAGTTTTTGAAACTGTATTTACTTGATAGAGATTTATATATTTACAAGAATTACTACAAGCCTTAGAATTACTAAATATAAAAATCGATGGAAGTTTTAAATTACTGATTATCATCATATCAATAATAAGAATAATTAAAATCAGCAATTATCTAAATTCACCAGGATCTGAACAATGGAAGGAAATCCAAAGAAAATGACTCAAGGTACCCTCTTTGTCCGAGTACAAGGAATTATAATAAGAATTTCCAATAAGATAAAATTAAAAACTAAATTTGAAATCAGAAATGTAAAAAGAAAAAAAAAAGGATGACTTTTATGTTGCTTTCTTCCTCCACAAGGAACAAAGAAAAATAATTTAAAGATTTTGCTCCCCCTACCTCACATCATACACAAAAATCAATTCTAGGCAAATCATGGACCATATGTGAAAAGTAAGCACATCTTGAAGAAAACAAAGAAGATCTTCATAATCTTGGGGCAGGCAAAGATTTCTTAAGTAGGACATAAAAAGCACTAACTAAAACAGATAAATAATTAAATACGAAATTGGACTTCAGAAAAATCAGGAAACTCTGTTCATAAAAAGACAACATTAAGAGGAAAAGAAAAAAAGTTGCAAACTAGGAGAAGCTATTTGCAACATATATAGCCACCGAAGAGCTCCTGTTAAGAACTCATATCAAGAATTCCTATAAATCAATGAGAAAACAGACAACTGTGTGTGTGTTTGGGGAGGGGAGACAACTTGAACAGGAACTTCACCAAAGGAAGTAAAAACTGCCAATAAGAAAATAAAGAGGTGCTAAATGTCAACAGTCACCAGAGAAATGCAAATTAAAACCACAATGATATATCACAAGACTACCACAAAAAAAATTAAAATTAAAGACTGACAATATCAAGGATGCAAGGAATGTGGAGCAACTGGAATGCTCATTAACAGTGACACCATACACCAATACAACCACTTTGGTCAATTCTGTGGCATTACCTACTAAAGCTAAACATAGCCTGCAACCCAGCAATTTCTTTCTTCAGTGTGTATGTCCATCAAAAACCATACATGTGAATACTCAGCTTTTTCTTGATAGCCAAAACCTAGAAACAAGCCAAATGTCCATCAACAATAACATGAACAAACTTTAATATGTACATACAATGGATTACCACGCAGCCATGGAAAAGAATAAACTGTTGCCACATGCAAAAAAATAAATAAATAAATCTCACCAATATGACAGGAAAGAAACCAGACACAAAAGAGTACATAATGCACAATTCCAATCACATCAAGTTTAAGAACAGGAAGAACTTTTCTACAGTGAGGGACATCAGAAAGATGGATATCTCATGACATGGTTGCAGAAATTGACTAGAAAGAAACACAAGAGCTACCAAGTGCTCAAGTACAAATCTTGATCTTGAAGATAGTTATGTGTGTCTTTCATGTGTTGCGCTGCAACCGCTCCACTTGCTATAGCAATTGCTAGGGTGAAAGGAGGCCACACAAAATGGCAGCTGTTTAAGTTTCCCACCCGCATGGTCCATACAAGAAGGCACCTCGAGGAAGCAAAGGGGGAGTGTCACTTTTAGCTCCGCAAAAATTTGTATTGGTAGTTGCGCTTTTCCACGCTTGTGATTAGTGCATGATCAGTAGGCTAAGCATAGGAAAGTAAGGCGCATGCACATGTGACCTTTCCAGTGATTGGCTGTCAGTGTGGAAATCCCCGCTTGCTTAGATATAAATACAAGTGCTTAAGAGACAATAAACGGAACTGCTTGATGGAACCCCCGCCACGTCTGAGTGTTCCTTTGCGGGCTAAATAGGCGGGCAGTGCACTCACCCACCTTCGGGGATCCTTCTTCCGCACCGCAGAGGGCAACTTATATGGTCCTGCCTGGGGGGCATAGGGAATCTGCCGGGGATCACTCCATAGCCATGGCCAGGGAAATCTGGAGCCCAGGCCTGGCTGACCGAGAGAGCACCCCTGGAGCAGTTGCAGCCCAACATTCATGTACAAAAATATCATCAAATCATACACTTAAGATTCGTATACTTTATTCAATAACTCAACTTAATGAAAAAGGAAAAAGAGTTGGTCTGAAATCCCACTTCGGAAAATTTATCCTGCAGATACCCTATTAAATATGCAAAATGATACTGTACAAGCAAACTAGTGGAAACAAACACAATGAAAAAATCTAAATAAATTATGATAGGGGCATAAAATAATATTCAGAGGTAAAAAGGAATAAAGAAGCTCTTGTATATCAATATGAGAAGATCTGAGAAAGGAGATTTAGCACAGTGATTAACAACACAGATTCTGGAACCAGACTGCCTGAATTCAAATCCCAATTCCAATACTAACTACCTTTGTGGCATGGCACTTAATCTCTCTGTGTCTCATAGTTTTCCCATCTGTAAACTGCGGGATGATGATAATAGCCCTATACCTCATGACATTGTTATGGGAACCAAATAAATTAATGCATGTAAAGACATCAGAAGAGTGCCTGATACGTAAGTGCTTAATAAACATTAGCCACAATCATCACCATCAGCATCCCCACCACCATCTTCCTTTTTAAGATATACCATTCCATTGCGGAAAAAAGCATAGTTCAGAACAATACATGGAGCATGCAACCCTTCTGTAAAAACAGGAGAAAATAACATTTCTTCAATACATATGAAAGTTTCTTCAATATTATGCAAGAAACTGATAACTGCAGTTTCCTAAGACTGTGATGGGAGGAGGGACAGAAGTTCAAGTTTTCATCATACATCCTTAAAGTGTAGAAATAATTAAAACATTTGATCCATGTGAATGTAGCACCTATTTAAAAACTATTTAAACAGAAACATCACTAGCATTCACATTCAGTTATAGAGTAAATAAAACTGAAGTTTGCTTTCATTCAGCAAGTTTTACATAAACAAATTTAAAAGCATCACTAGAGAGAAAAATGATCATTCTCTAGCTTCACATTTTTGGGTGAATACAATAAAAAAAGCAGAATCATTTTCACTATTATTACCAATTAAAGTACTAAGTACTACATAGCTAGATCCAGACTCTAATCATTACCCTACTTTCTATTCAGTTTTCTTTTCTCCTACTGACCCCAGTTCCTACGAATCTTCCTGCTCCAACTGGCTATATCTGATCAGATCATTCAATTTCTGCTTAACTTTTCTCTGACTCACACTGAGACCTTAGGACATAACTTGTTATAGCAGGATGTACCTTGAACCAACTGTGGTATCTATTTCAGACTTATAAACAAAGATATTCTTCATGTCTCATTTTTTTAATAAAAAATACTTTAAAGCCAGAACAGGAAAAGTTTTATGGACTATTTCCCAAGACAGAAATTTAGACTTGCTATATAAAATGATATATTAAGATGGTAATCAAGAAAAACAGAATTTTATCATTCAAAAAAAGTTTAGTGTAAGAAAAAAAAATGTTCATCCAATTTCAAAATTTATTTTGTCTATCTTAGACATAACTTTAATTACTTCAGAGTGGGTAAAATTTCAGTAGCTTCACCTTTAAGTTTAATTAGCAACTCTAAAATTCCCATATACTAACTTTATTATAATTTTGTCAACAATTTCAGATACATTTTACTTTGCTGCCTCTAGGTGGCACAGTTACATCTAAGAAAAGAGAAAGAACACAACAAATGGAAAAAAAAATCTTAGTATTTATTGTATTTTAGCTTTAAAGAATTGTGTTTTACATTTTTTAAAAGATTAAAAGTCTGAAAGATAAAAGAATAGCTTATTCCTTCTAGAAAAGGATTATAATAATTTAAATAGTTTAGAAGCACAGTTAGGAAGTTCAAAAATAGATGCTTTAAACTGCTATTAGATTAAATAAAAATAAAAGTTTCATATGGTTCAGTAACATAGTGAAGTTTATTAAATGCATTTTTTGTGTGTTTTGTGCTTCATTTATTTTGCTCAACTTTTTCTAGTTATTATATAAGTTTCAGACAATGTTATATTTCTATTATTTCTCCTTCAGTACATCATAACTTCGGATTATTTTATACTCAAAACCTGAATGGTCAAACACTTTTAAACTGAAAGAGAAAAATCCTTCATACAATTATACTTCACGCTTTAATTTAAAAAGAGACTATAAAATAATAAAATATGAACTTACAAAAATTAGACTCAGACTTATAGAAATCAGACATCTTCCATTTGTGAAGACAATTATAAACTACCGACGTGAACTTTATGTCCAAACTGATAAAGGACTTGTCAGCTGGGACAAATAACATACATATTCGTGTACGTTACTTGCAGTTGTACAAAATGTCTAATGATGTCACTGAAAAGATAATCCTTATGACCTGCTAAATAATCTATTCATTTCTCCGTCTGCTCCACTGGTGCACAGAGTAAGGTATAGGAAGTTAAGAAGAAAGGAAAACGAGCTGAGGAAAATTTATTATAATTCAGGTTTGCTTCAAGATCATTCCTAGTAGAAAATGCTATCCTGTTTTTTAAGAAAAGTTCACAAAATGTAAAATATGTCTGTTTCAAGACTACTTAGTACTTTGATAAAATAATGCCCAGATAACAGATTCACAACTGGAATCAGAAATAAGAAAATAGAAGTCCTCACACCCAGGCTAACTTCAAACCATTTCTGGGAAATATATTTTAGACTCATCAGTAATATCTTTCACTATACTCTAAATGTACTCCATGATGTTTAGTACCTAATAATAATTATATAACATAAAATAACAACTAGCATGGTTAATTTCATAATTATCTACTCAGAAACCAGATTCACTTAAATATCTCATTAATTAAAAAGACCTGTCCTTGAACATAAATAAATACCAAAAAGATGAACAGCTATTAACACTGGTGAATAACAGAAAACAACATTAGATTGATCGGCATTGAAACTGAAAAGACACTCTTTGTGTCAATCCTGTTGCTTGCAATGACAAAACTGAAAGTATCACCATTAATTCTAAATTCAAAGAGAATCTAATAATTATGACATATAGCAGGAAAAGGCACTAGATGGCAAAGTGGGAAAATCTCCCTTCACTATTCACTGTGTATTGTTGGACAAATAAATCACTCTTTCTGGGGCGAGAGAGTTTGTATAAATCCAAGATCTCTCCCACTTTTTAGGTCAAAGTCTCGTTGAACTGATTCACTTTTAAGGTTTACTGAAAATTTCTATACTACAAATTGAATACCATACATTTCACTTGGTAGTAATTCAACTTCTCTTTAAAATCAGAATTACACAAAACACCACCTCTTACACAACTAAAGGGAGCAACTGATGTTAAAAGTTAAAAAATTCTTCGTTTCAGCTTAATTATGCATAGCGAAAAATTAAAATAGTGTTTACGCATAAAGTTAACAACTGCCATACCATTAAAACCGCATAGTTACTGAGGGAGTAGCACTGAATCGTGGTGACATTTTCATCTGAGTAGAGTATATGGCATCCATCTGACTTCCAGCCTCCTTGTCCATTCAGCAAATCGAAATCCCACTGGGCTGCGACTGCATCTGCTCCATGTGCAATTCGACGCAGTGACACATTAACAGGGATATGGTGAGTATCTACATTCACACCATCTGGAGAAAATGGGAAATAAGAATATTTCTAAAACAAACTTCATACACAACAGCTTATACACTAATGGGTACTCTGCAAGATCTTTTCTCGCGAGTGACTCATTAAAACAAGAACGAACAAAAACAAGCATTTTTTGAAACAGTCAACTATAAAGTCACATTAGCCAGTGACTACAGATTAACATATGCCACATACACACCTATTTTGGTGAGAATCACGGGGGTAACCACTGTACGCCGTTTTCCATCATCAGCCAAATTTGTAGAATTTCCAGTGGCTGGAAAAAGCTTTCCATTGCGGAATGCAATGAGTTGAAGCTTATAGAGAGAGTCATCAGTTGGTCTTACTTCTCTTTTTTGCTTTGATGAGAAAAGGGAAGGAGGAAGCTGAATAGAAGCCTCCACAATAGTATTCTGAAAATGTGTATATACATAAAAAAAAAAAAGAAACCAAAGAAAGGCTGCTATATTAGTAGGTAGAAACCAGAAAAAATATTCCAGCTATTTATAAAAGTTTTCTAATTATATGTTGAGTAAATTTTTTAGAAGTGTATATACAAAATTTAATAGTTAAAACAATTTATCAGTCAAGGAAAATGTCTGAACACCATGACAGCATAGACCAAAAGAAGTATAAAATAAAGAGAAATGAAATGCAAACTATTTTTCAAAGAGTTCAAGAAGTAAACAAAGAGATTATTTCAAATTACAGTTTTCCCATGATAAACTATACTGCTGAAGTAGACAGCATTAAACAGATCAAGGATCTCAGTGATCACTCTTCACATCAATTTTACAATGACAAAATATGGTAAGCAAGCCCAAATATAGCATATCACAAATACGAGTATAATTAATTTGGGCTTATGGAACTTTAAGGTGATTTATGACAGATGCAAGCAGTCAAACAACAAAAGAATGAAATTATACAAACATACCAGAAGTTTAGATTCAGCACACTCTTATTTTAGCAGAAATTTTTTTTAAGACTAAGAAACACATGTTTAGGAAAACCTAACAAATAGAAACAACTGAAAATGTTGATTGATCACTGAATGCTTTTCAGATTTCCTTATTGGGGATTTTTAAACTATAAATTATTCAGCATTCAATAAAAACAATCTGTACGCCAAGGGTAGGAAAATAGTTAACTATCCTTAAAAAATCCCTATTTTAAGAATTTATTACAAAGTCTTTTTCTTGGTCACCAACCTCTCCCCCTCTAATCCAACGTTCACATTGCCAACAGAATTTCCTCTTAAGAAACTAATCAGATCATTTAATATGATCAGTTTAAATAATACCTTGGTTCTGCAATGTTTAGAGAAATCCTAAGTACGCCAAATAATGTGACCAAATCTATTTCTCAAATTTGTCTCCTAACACTCCTACACCACGACTCATACCCAGGCCACCCTGAGCTAGCTTACAGTGTTAGAGTCCTCCCATGTTCTCTTCATGCCACTGTGCTCACTGCTATTGAAATGCTATACTGAAATGCTCAGCTATTCTTTTGGCTGGCAAACTCTAGAATGTATCCAACTTTATTTTAGCAAGGTAGTACCGCTGGCAATGGAAAGAATGAATCAGAATGAGAAAGGTTAGCAGCCAGGAAAAAGACGCTACACTGAGTCCTTAAAGTAGGGCTCTTGTGGATGAATAATCACATCTCCTCAGTATACTGGTTTTGCAGCTAGATGCTCCCTCTTCTGGATTCACAGCACTCAGCACACATCTCTGTCATGCAAACACCTGCAGCCTCACAGTGTGACTGTCTGTTTTCCTAACCAAAGTGTGAGGATTTGGGGGTACAATTTCATTTTTTGGGGGGGAGGGGATCTTTTATGTTAACAGTTCCTGGCACTTATATTTAATAAAAAGAGCTCACTATGACATTATCAAAGTCTGTATGGAACGTATATATATACAAGAAAAGGTATTTTAGCAAATGATTGACTTTAGATTTAACTGCTGTGCTTAAAACAACATCAGGACACAGCAGGTACCCATAAATATCTGTTCCATATAAATATTTAGAAGTCTGAGTATTACTTTTAAACTGAAGATGCCAAGAAAATATTTAGTAGAAATATTTCATGTACGAAAATGCATAAAAATGTTTCCGCTGCTCTCGCTTACAAATATAACCTGATGTGGAAACAAAATTTATTATAAATTCATTTGCTAATCTGGTAAATTTCTATTAAGTATATAAACTTTTCTTATGTACATAATGATGCATGTAAAGAGGAAAATCATAAACAGATTGATTGATTAAAAGTTTCAAACTCTGATAAAGTGTTTTAAAACTTAAGTACTATAAAACTCATAAAATAATCATGTTGTAAACACAAAATGACTTGAAAACAAAGCTTAGTTCTCTGGGAAGGTATTAGTAATGATAAATCAAATTGATTTTTAAAAAGTCACACCTGACATTTTTTAAAAGAGAGCTAAAAAAGGAAATAACATCTATACTTTCCAGAAGTCCAAAAAGGTCTTCTACCTAAGTTTAAATTTGTAAAACCAATCAAAAACAACAGTGAACAAAAAAACCCAGGTGTATGGACACATCACTAAAAGACCAGAGCTACATACTCATGGCTGTTTCACACTTAACGGCGTCTAAAATATCTTTCAAAGTTCAATAGAGAATATTATTAAATATTATCTAAGGATAATTATAGATTCCATGGAATGAAGCAAGAGAGGCTTAGGGGTTTTGGTAAGGCACACTTCAGCTATGTCAATAATGTTTAGATTTTTATAGTAAGAATGTAATCCCCGTATATTTAATTTCTTTAAAAGAAATGTTGGTCATTATTTATGAAAAGTTTGTACATCTACTGAAAAAAATCACTGAAGAGTACTTTTTAAGTTTGTTACATTTATCATGATTATACCTTTTGCTATTTGGCCTGAAGGCAGGGAACCCAAAGTGTATAATTTCATTTAACCATATATTTATTTAAAAATGTATGGATTACGGCAATGTAAATAAATATAAACACATGAATATAGCTAATATTTTGGAAAAATCTCTCTAAAGATTCTTTAGGAAATACATGTTTTTGGTTTCTAATATTTATTACCAAAAGATCATGCGGCCACAGGGAGAACATGGGACGTGAAACAAGGAAGCAAGGTCCACAGCCCAGCCTCACCGTGCCCCAGTCTCACCATTTAGTAGCTGGTTAACACCGCACGATTTTGTTTAACCTGAATCTCATCTGCAAACGCAGCTAATGATCTTTTTAACAAACGGTTGTGAGGACCAGATGGGATCATGACCATGACAAGCAAAAAAAGCTATGGGACTGTGGGTGGTATTTTTATTATCATTATTGCAGGAGCGTGGAAGATGGTTATATGGGGCCTGGGGAGAGAAAATATCTTAAAGTAAATGACTTACCAACAATCATCTAGAACCTTTTGTTTCAACTTCTAAAATTCAGTTTTGGTAATAATTTTAATACTAAAAATTGATGAAATATGAACACATGAAATAAATGTTATCTTAGAGCTCTTATTATTTTATTTGCTAAGTTCATGTATATTTTTCACTATTTACAATGATAGTAAGGTAAAATCACTGAGGTAAAAACACTAAAATCAAACCGAATCAAAGAGCCATCCAATTCAAAACAATAAAATACTAATTTGTCCGTGTTTTCTTGACTTTCTACTTACTCAACTTTAAACATATAGATATTATGATATATCAATTATTTTGTTGTGTATAGTTATTGACTGTGTACGACCTTTTCATTATCTCACTGCTGAAGATTAACAGGAATTACGCTTGCCTTTAAAATTAATTTTTTAACTAACTTTGCTAAATAAGTTTGGCTGCTAATTTTATTCAATAACACTTACTGGATGTTTAGTTACTCTGTGTTTGGTACTGTGCAGAGCCTGGAGATACACAATAAAATAAGCTGGCCCCCGCCCTCAAAAATCCATTATCTAACAGGAAGAGACGACAACAGCAACAGCAAAACAATAATAGTAAGAGTTAATATTTACTTTATTCTGTGCCAGGCACTGTTGTGAATGTCTACATATTTACCTCATTTAATCCTCTCCATTTCATGATCCCCATAAACAGATGAGGAACTGACATTCTGAGAGGTTAAGGTACTAGCCCAATTTGCACAGCTGTTAAGCAGGGGAGCAGAACATGCACCCAAGGCTGCAGAGAGACTGCATGCTTGGTCACCATATCACACGGCCTCTCACTGTAACTCAACTCACCATTATATCACTTTATAATTATTCTGTGTAATTAAAATTTTTAATTCAAGGGATTAAAAAATGCACAGAATGCATACAAACTGCCCTAGGATAAAGTTTAAAATGTAAAGAAAGTTCTCTGTGAAAGTGCTAAAGCGTAAGTACACTTTGTGCTGTTAATACCACAATTTCTAATCAATTTTGTGTCACGAAGCACATGTTCCTTTTTCATTCAGTTTAATCATGTCCATCTATGAAGCATGAATAAGTGTGTAATGTGTCCTTGCTCTCTGGCCACAGGATGATCTTAAAAGGAAAGAAGAGTGTGAAACTGATAAACCTAAGAACGTTCATTTAAAGCTTCCTATTTTAGCAGGTACAAACTCTCCTTACCCAGAGGGGTAGGTTGTGAAATTGATGAAATGCTGGGTTCCATCATTTTTAATCCCTTTCTACCCAGTATGATCACTGAACTCAGAAGCATTCAACCATTTTAAATGCTCCTCAGAAAACATGCCTTTCTCTCATGGACTTATGTATGTGGCTGTTTCTATGCCTTTTGTGGTATGTTTTTACCAACAAAAGACAACAAAAAACGCTGAGCAAGTCTACAGTAGCATGGCTTGGCACATCAAGTACTCTCACAGGAACAAGAGTAACAGATAGATTGTGCCCACTTTCCTCCGGGTACAGGTATCAAGTAAATATATTATCATCAGACATTTTGACCTAGTTGAGATTGTCTTGGGCAGTTAGGATATTTCTAAATTTAGCAAATTGGCTCTCTTTGTGGAGATCAACAGGGTAAAGTATAACAAAATATACTCATTCCTTCATCATTCACTCAACATTTATTGCACGCTTACAGTGTACCAGTACACTTAATACCTGTTTGATCAATTATTATGCGGTCATTAAAATGACTAGAATACTATTTGTAAGATCAGTCAGGGACAAGCCAGAAACAAAGTACTGTGCGATTAAAAACGACAGAGAACACTATAGCACATGTGTACACAAAGCTAAATGAAAAAAACGCAGTTCCATGGGGATGTTAGAATTGTGTACCCACTGTTTGCTTCCATGTAGTTAAGTGAAACACATCTAAACTCCCAATTTTAAAAACCAATACAAATGAAAAAAATAAAGTCAATAAAATATAAAAATCAATACAAATGCTTTAATTTTACTTGCTCCAATAAAACACGTATTTGTTTGAAGATATATCACATAGTTACATTTCTTTGTCAAAAATCTTGATATACAGCTGGCCTAATTAAATGCCAGGCCTCAGGACTGACTTCTCCACTAAGAACAGTAAGCACAAAGCCAATGCCCACAATATTTTAAGGGACCCATGACAATATTTGAATGTCTTAAAATCAAGATCAAAAAAAAAAAAAAGAAAACTGAACTTTTAGGTCAACGGAAATGTTTTAATATATAATATTAATATATTTGTCTTTATATCACTGCAGTCATAAAGTGTAATTTTTCATATTTTTATGGGAAGAAAGGGTACCAAAAGGCAAAAATGCCTTAAGCCTGGTCTGAATTCCCAAAACATTAGCAACAACAGTAACAATACCCTCCCCTGCCCCCCAAAAAACCTTTTAACTAGGTTATTTTGCAAAGCAAAACATTTTGAGCATTCTAATCTAACATATGATTACAGAATGTAACATACCTTTAATGCCAGGCTTGAAAATGTATTTGACACATTGCACTTAAAGCTCAGTTGCTTGTCTAGGTTTCCATCTGGATCTCGCCTGCCATAATCTGAAAGTCCTGTACGGTCAGAGGCTGCCACTTTCTGGAACACGGTACAGGTCATCCCAGTGAAGCCAGTAGCCTTGATGACATAAGCTTCCAGAGCAATATTGGGGGAATACTTAAAAAGTCAACCAAACAGGAGTTATGAAAGATTTATAATACAGGGGAAAATCACTTACAAAGACTTTTCAAACATAAACACTATACATAAGCCACACCAGAAAGCCCAGGTTCTTACCAAACAAAAACAGTGTATAGATAACTGGAAGAACAAAAAAGGATGCTTGAATGAAAAGGATGTCCTAAAATGGAAGGAAGACTGATGCAGAGGAAAAGATGTCATGAAGTATGGAAGATCAGGTATAAATTAGAAGTCGACTAAAAGTAATCTGAAGAGGACCTTGCAGGAAACTGCAAGCTAAAAATGGAAATTTCTTATTTAAAAAAAAATCAGAAAAATCAGTGGACCTTCTTAATAATCCTCCTATAGGAGTAATGAAAAGTCACCTTGTTTAACACTTCAGGCAGAGTCAATTTTTCCTTTGACAGGGAGATCAAGTTAACGCTTTACATTAAGGTTCACCAATAAAACTTTATAAAGAATCACTCTAAAGCTGTTTCTTCAGAAAAGGAAAAGAGACATTAGTTCAAGTAGTAAGAAATAAACAGATTTAAAAAACAAATTAGGTCAGAAATCGCCTGAAAAAGCTGGTACCTGCCTCAGGATTTTTAAGGAATTCAAAAGTGAGCTGAACTTCGGGGATCTGCCAAAACATACACCTGTCAGTACAGAGACCAGGCCTGCATGCTGGAGGACCACCAGCGTCACTCCAATCCACCAGAACCACGCCAAAGAGGGCATAAGAAGTGACAAGCTGATGGGCTGCACCTTCATATCCAGCAAGGGGACAGGACTCACAGTAAATTCTAAGGACAACATGGTGTCTCTTTCCTTCCTTTAAAGATGATTAAGTATATGCCTACCCTATAAGCAAGGTACTATTCTTATTACCATATACAAACAACATCCTCTTCCTTTTTTTTCTTTTTTTTTAAAGGCATGGGACTTTGGTGCAAGATGCCGAATATCTATTAGGGAGAATAAGATACAAATTAAAAAATATGAAAAGTAAGGTGAAATTTGGCAAGTACCATAAATATGGTAGAAACTAACTAGTGGTTCTCAAACTTTTCAAGAGTAAGGAATCTTTGCCTCACAGATTACACATTGTGAAAAGTCTTACTAATCAAATTGTATTTGTTAATTAATAACGTATATCCCATTTTTTTTAACTGGTCAAAGCCACATATACACAACCACTAGAGCTTCTGGTAAGTGCCCAAAATCATGACCAACACATGAAATCTCCATGAAAATAAAGAAACCTGTCCTTTCGAGGCAACCTCTAAGGCGTGTCATCTTTACTTATTATAAGTAGATGCATAATCTACTGAAACCTTTCTTTACATGTTGAAATGGCACAAAAATACACCCCATGGCCTTTATTATACTCTTGGGTTCTCAGAAGAACCGATGAGGTTCAGAGGAAGAAAGATCTTCCCGCTGAGTAATCAGTAAGACTACAGGATGGGACTTTTAAAATGAGTCTAAATGGCTGGGGAGGACCAAGTGTGGCCATAAAAATGACAAGCTGGTCTCAAGTAAGGTCATGTATCTGCGAGGGAAATTACCCAGAACTATGTTGTAAAGACAGTAGCCATTCTAAGCCTCTGCTTTATTTATTCTTCAAAAAAGTAATCCTACAGTTAACTGAGCAAAAGAAGCAAAACAAAAAATCGTCAAAAAAGGTCTCAGAAATCAACAGAAAAATAGTCATCTTCAGTTGTATGAAATTATAGGAGGAAGTGTAGAATATTCTAACTCTGCAAACTCACTAAAATAATTAGGAAATGAAGATCATGGACAAGATCAAAATATGACTGCTAAAGGAATAACACATTATTTACCACATTTACCAAATTTTTGGAATGAAAAGTAAGCAGTACACCAAGATATTTACAAAAGTTCAATTTAGCACAAATCAAATTTAATACTATTTAATTGAGTGATTATTATTTATTAATAACTCATTATCCCAAGAGTGGGATTGACTGAAAATGCCAATAGCTTTGCGAGTGTTGGAGGGCATCCCAGTTCTCTTTTGAGATTGAAACCTGGGCATGCAATCAACCACTCTGCAAACATCCTTCAGGCACAGAACAGAACATTAGCCCGAACATTACCATGTGCCAGCAGGGTCATACTAGTGTTATTTTTGTTGCAGAAACAGTTTCAGAGGATTAGATGATGATAATCATTCAAATTACAAATTAAGACAGTATTCTCCAATTATCAAGAAAACACATTACTCAAAAGCAAAATTAACTTTTAAAATGTTTTAGAAAGAGAAATTCTGTAATAATCAGCAGTAACAGAAAATACCCAGGAAGAGACCTATCTCTTGGGTTATAGTAGCTTTAAATATTTTTTGTTCCTTAGAAGCCTGTGATCATGTCACACGTACCGTTGAATAAACATGAGCTCCACTGGCTAGCCGGTACGTAGCGATGCGCTGCAGACACTGGACGACCCTACTGCAGGCTTTAGCCTCCCTCTGTGCCAGCCACAGGACACGCTCATCAGCCAACATGATGTTACTTGCAATGTCAACCATCACATCGCCTAGCTAGCAGGAGGCAGAAGAGAAAAAGAAAGTTCTTTAAGACCAATAGAGGCTGTTTTATAGAATCAAACGCCTCATGAGACAATGAGATTGGCCTTTAGCCTAATTTTTCCCACGGAAACTCAACAGACACTTTCCTTGTTTCTCACTGAAACATCTTCAGATATGAACAGCACATTCGATTACGGCCATTTGGTAATATTTTGCTCAAAACAGTGTACTTAAGTAGCTACCATATAACTGATGAAAAGACTGCTGTGCAATATCTCAGAGAGAAAGGCAA
The DNA here is from genome assembly GCF_027409185.1 of Cynocephalus volans. NCBI lineage: Eukaryota > Metazoa > Chordata > Mammalia > Dermoptera > Cynocephalidae > Cynocephalus > Cynocephalus volans. The sequence continues at coordinate 19,411,428 of NC_084468.1, forward strand.
TTAGATTAATTAAGAAGAAGGAAAAGATATCAACTCTTCATCTAGAAAATGATTTATAAATACTTCATTTTGTGCAAGCATTGGCTTAAATCAAACTCTGTTATTACTAAGAAATACACACTGCCTACCTCTTCAGTCTCCTGCCATGTTCAAAATTCTAGGCATGTCCAGCTACTGCGAGTTTCCCATGTATGCTGTGTGATCTCACACCTCTGTACCTTTGTGCAGGTGGTTTCCTCTACCCTGAATGAAGTCCCTCCCTTCTTCTCAACTCAATGAATGCTTTAAGACCCAGTGCCATGGAACAAAGGATCCTAAAAGGTGCTCGATTTTCCCCTCCTTGTTTTGTTTCTTTTACTGGATAGTTCTTACGAGCTCACTTGCTAACTTACAGATGTAAACATCATCAGGCAATGCCAGGGAAAAGTCATTTGACTACTCTTTACTGTGACCTGTACGTCCCACCTCACAGAAACACACTGAATAGACCAGGGCTCACGAGACAGACTGGTGTCGAGGGGGTTTTGTAGGGAGCAAAATGTTCATGAGAGGAAGATCTCTGGCAGAAACAACAAAAACATTCCAGAGAAAGGATCAGAGGATTTACAAGCAGGCTGGTCCTCTAATCAAGAAGTAAGCATCAAAGGTGTTAAGCCCCAATGCCAAGCCAGAAAGCCAAGGCTGTTTCAGCAGATGTCTTTTGATCATCCCAGAAGATCCCAGTTCAGATTTTTAATGCCATTCTGCACCCAACACACTTCACAGAATGGATAAATACAAGGGCTGAGATGGGTATGGAAAACGTCTAGTCCATCCTGCCCGTGGTTCACTTTACAAAGAAGACAGGTCTGTGGAAATCCACCAGACCCCAACCCCAGAACCTCGGGGTGAAGCAAGTGCAATAAGCACATGGTGAAGAACAGGACTTCAAATGCCTACCACAACTACCTGAGCAAGATGCTTCACCTCCACTTCCTTCATTCATAAGTGGAGGTAATAACAATAGTCCCATTTTTTTGAGTATTGTGAAAATTAAGTTCCAATAATAAAGGTAACGTTCCTGAAGACGCAACCATGCTTGGCATGTGGTTCAAAAATATGTTGACTTTTCTTGTTATTTTTTAGCTCCTTTTTTAAAAAAATTTTTTTTTTTAACCATTTCAATCCTAAAGTAGGCCTCTGTTTTAAGATAATGGGCTCTAGAAGAAGTGGTAAAAGGGTGTATTTTGTAAATCTGTGTTCACATATAAACAGAACCAATGCATCCATCAAAACTGCCTATTCATCCTCTGTAAAGCAGCCCCTCCAACTTGATCCAACTAAAAAAAGATTTCTAGGTCAAGGGTTTGGATCCCCTTATCAGCCAGCTGCCCTCCCTCCAAAAGAATACATTTTTTAAAAAAAGTTTCCTGATTTTATACTGTCCTTACCACAGTCTATTACAATCATTTCCTTATTTTATTTCCAATGTAAACATCTTGAGGGCAGGAAAAACACAATGTCTTACCTATCTTTCCACCCTTATTCATCAGTATAAGACCTGGTATAGAAGCCAACAGCTGCCAATGTTCATTTAAAATGCTCATTATTATTGTACATTTACAATGTCCATTAACTAAATATTTATTGCAGGCCAAAGTGAGGCAGACACTCTCCTAAGCAATGGACACACAGCAGGAAAAGAAATATACAAGCTCCAGCTTACAGTCTAGTGAAGAAAATACAAAACAAGCAAGTAAATCTACTTTAAAAAGAAATGTAGATTGTGATAACTGCTATGAAGGAAATAAGCAGAGTAATATATGATGGAGACTAATAAAATTTAATCCAAACACCCTATTTTAATGGACTCACAAATTCTCAAGGAGTATTTCACCAAACCCAAGATACTAACAAGAGCAACTGACAGAGAATTAAGAAAAGCCCATAATCACCCTTTGTAGAATCTTTAGTCGGTTCATTTTATACAACTTATGGGAATATTAGCATTCTAGTACATTTTCTTACTAACAAACAGGTATGGGGGTGAATGTCATTCTACCAGAAACCTCTATTTCTGGAGTTATGAAGAAGGGTAGTGAGTCTTGATATGTCAATTACTGAATCTGTCAACCAGCCATTTACACAGAGGCTGGACTAAGTTCCAACTCCTGATGGCAATTCAAAATAGCTAGAATAATTTGGTTAAGTTTTTGTCTATTATTCTGACTTACTGTTTTTTCAAGTTTCTATACAAAAATGAAACAGATAAAAGAGATGACACGGTCAGATACCTTCTACGACAGAAATAAAATTTTTATTGGCTGCCAAAAATTAAGAGAAAATACACAGTTTCTGATTCTACTCTAAGGTGCTACTGAAATATATGGGAAATTTACAGATTATCAGGGTTGTAACTAAACTTCCTGTTTAATTTTTTTTGAAGTTTTAAACATATGGACTTTATGAAGATCTGGCAGGAGACCTGCAGATATATCATCTCTCTTGCAAAATTATGATTATTACAAGATCAAAGAACTAGTGCTATGCCCGACTAAATAATGCCAGTAAAGGGATGTCACTTGTGCTAATAACTGCAAAAAGAAGAAATACCTCTAAGAAGGCATAGAGCTGACAAAAGTGATTGCCTTCACTGACAGCAAACTATTTTTCTCATTATTTCACTCCAAATGGCTAAGAACTGAGGAAAGGGATTTGTTACCAAAATACCCTCTAAAGCAGATAATCACAAAATGCTATGTTTCTGTAGCTTGGTTACGCAAGTAGTTCTTAATCTGTCACAATGGCAAAAAAAAAAAAAAATAGGACAAAAAGAGATGACAATGCACGAAAAATTACATTGGATTAAAAAAGTATTCCTGAAATGTGACACGCAAAGATAGTTTAAATACTGCAACCAGCCTTAGAAAGCATTTTTCCTTGGCTTCATTCCCTGAAGGCCATTCCAGCCACAAAAAGGTCAGAAGGAACAAGGCACCTCCTCTGGCACCTGTCACACTGAACTATGAGGACAAATGAAAACACACGCGAATGCACTTTATCAAAAAACAGTAAAGAAGTGAAAATGCCACATTAATAACAATAAAAGTATTCAAAGTCACATGTTGTAAGAGACAGAACATTTCATGTTCTTCATTATATATGTGGTTTGAAATTTTGATCAAAATTAGATCAAAATTATCTGTAAATTAGATGAATTTCTGAAATGTTATCATATTAAATATAAGATAATACATAAAGTAAACTTGATGATATTGAGGTTTTTTTTTTTTTTTTAAAAAAGATGACCAGTAAGGGGATCTTAACCCTTGGCTTGGTGTTGTCGGCACCACGCTCAGCCAGTGAGCAAACCGGCCATCCCTATATAGGATCCGAACCCGTGGCCTTGGTGTTATCAGCACCGCTCTCTCCCAAGTGAGCCACGGGCTGGCCCAATATTGAGTTTTAACGTAGTAGAAGCATAGTGCTTAACAATGAAGACAGAATATTTATGTGCCTTGAGTTAAATACTCCTGGGTTAAGATTTCAAGTCTGTCACTTACAAGTTAGATGTCCCTGAGCAAATTAGTTAGCCTCTCTGACTCAGTTTGCTCATGTGTAAAAGGAGATCAAGAACCCTTTAAGAAGTTCTCAGAACATCTCATCCTGTGGTATATTAAGAAAAAACAAACAAACAGAAGACAAATATCTCCACACACCCAACAGAAATATAAATTAAGCAGTTCACACAGTTTTTGAGAAAAGCCAAGCAGTCTAGGCCCCTCTCCGTATCTCCATTTTCAAGCACAGAGTAGCAAGAGACACTTTGGTCAATTCCAATAACTAGAAAAGCAAGAATCACAGACATAGCAACAAACTGGGCAAATGTTTTGGGACAGCAGACATGGAGGTAGAAACAGAGGAATGAACATGTGGCCCAAACTTGACACCACCATCACCATCACCATCACCATCACCACAGCAGCTGATATTATGCTTACTTAGATTCAAGCAGTCTTCACAATTTCCTCCTAGTTAATAATTGCATACAATACTGAGATCATACCTTTCACCAATATGCTATTACCCTGATTACTTTTAATGAAGGAATTGCTCTGTTCTGACAGTCAAGTCTTAACATGTATGCATGTCACTCTTTACTAGCATCAGTGTCCCAAATGTCATGGGACCCCACTGTAGGCTTCTCAGAAGCTTACTCAGTTAAGCACCCAATCTTCAATAAGAGGTCTAATTGTGAACCTCATCAGGACCTACGACAAAGATTCAAGCTCGGATTTTATTGCAGTACAGGAGTAAAGAGGACGAGGATGAGGAAGGGGGATGAGGAAACTGAGGAAATGGCGGGAAGGGAAGAGGGAGAAGAGGTTGAGAATAATGTGCATGGAATAAATACAGTACTGCATTTACTCCCCATTTTCTTACAGAAAGAATTTGAGTTTAAGTTACCCCCCAAAAAGAATTATTTTTTAATTAATAAAATAAAGAGGGAAAATACAGACTTAAGAAAAAGAGACACAGACAAGTTAAAAATAGATGTCAATGGCAGAGATGCTATGACTGGGGAAAAACTGATTCTTGATGTGTTTCTAGTCAAGGCAACAAAGACAATTTCACAATTATAAGCACAAGGGAGAACATTTCCTCAAGGCAGATAGAGTTGCTTTTATAACAAATTCCTAGAACAGGTGAGAAACACTATTGAAGACAGGCAGCACTGAATGGGAGACATCTCAGCCACACCTGCACAACAAAGGAAAAGTTTAACTCCCATCCCCAAGGAAAGCAGTTTTGTTTTTTGTTTTTTCCTGATTACAAAAATGTATGTGCATTTCCCTTTCTGGAAGTATGGAGCACTGAGTACTATGGATGACTCTACTGAAAAAAAGTGAAAATACTGAAGGAAGTAAGTTATCCTTGTAAATATGCCACTGAGCGGTAAGAAAGTAAAGACTTCAGAGGCTAACAGCGACATGACAGCAGCAATCCAAAGAGCTTGGAGGTTGCACTCTGATGACCAGCAGCTATGTTCTGACTTAGACACAGGTCTAACAAGAGAAGACCACCTAAGATAAAGCTATAACCCAAAGGGAAACAACAACTCCAAAGTCAGGCTCCACCAGCAATAACAGCCTCACAGTTGGGGAGAGCTAAGAAACGTGCCTGTCTTGACATAGACACGAGGTAGAAGAAGGTAAAATAATTTCTTCTCTGATAATTTGTAAACACAAGTCAACCTTCAGTAAGGACTGAGGTCAGACTTCACACTAGTTTTTGTGGTCTGAAAAACCTCAAGCTAAGAATTAATTTCAAAGTGAGTCCCCTAACTTGGTACTGGGCCTGGGCACTTGGCAGAAGCAAACAAATGTTACATTTAATGATATGTTAGATCGTTCTCATTAATGCCCCTTATCACCAACATTTATCAAGTGTTCTGGAGGCCCTCACCAATGTATTACCAGAAGAAAAATAAAAATAAAGGGATACATTTTACATAGAAACAGATGTGTGTGTGTGCGCACGCGCGCTTGCGTGCACACGCGCCAGCCATCCCTATATAGGATCCGAACCCGCGGCCTCGGCGCTCCCAGCGTCGCTGTGCTCCCAGCGCCGCACTCTCCCGAGTGAGCCACGGGGTTGGCCCCAGATAAACCAATTATTATCTGCTGGTAACATAAACTGTCTCTTTAGAAAATCCCAGATAACCAACTGCAAAATGATGTGAATGAACTCAGTCAGATAACCAGATACAAGGTCCACATTTTTAAGAAATCATAATCAAAGAAAATTCAACAGAGACTACATATGTGATGGTATTAAGGACTTATAGCTAATTCTGCAATTTTAAAAGTTCCCTTTATTTTAGAAAAATTATGGATGAAATATGACATCTAGAATTTGCTTTTAAGTGTTCCAGCATTGAGAAAAAAAAAAAGAAAGAAAGAGAGAGAGAGAGACATGATAAAGAAAATAAATGAGTAGGGTAGATGAAACAAGGTGAGAGGTGTAATTAAGTATTAATGGTAATATTCTTTCTTCTATACTTTTTAAATTTTTCAATATAATAGTTCTTTAGAAGTTAGACCCCCCCCCCAAATTTTTTTTTCAATAAAGCAATATAAGGATGAAAATGAAGATACTACAGTTGTTCTCAAAGTCTATGTCAAAGACTGGCTATCCCAGCACCACCTGGAATTGACTAGAAATGCAAATTCTCGGAACCTGCCTCAGATCTACCAAGTCAGAAATATGGAGGTTGGGAGCCTCAGAGCACTATCTCTGTGTTTAACAAACGCTCCAGGTGATTCTGATGCTCGCTAAACCTTGAGAAACAATGTTCTAGAAAGGATCACAAAGCCAGACACTGGGTCCTTATAAAGCTTAATAATACAGAAATGTCGGGCAAGTAAGATCAAGAAAAAAGAGAAAACAGTAGGAATACTGAAAATAAAAAAGAATCATGACCGTCAATACAGAAGTGATTATGCTTTAAAATAAATGAATGAAACTATAAATTTTTTAAAAATATGTACATAAAATGTACTAAATAAACTTAGTAGTAAAGATGCATAAAGTGCATGTCTCACTCACATATTTAAAACTAGAGCACAATAAAAGAACTATAAAGCATAACCAAATCTAATCTTCATATACTTTCTCATCTTCTGAAATGGATATATATTGTTTTCAAAAGAAAAATCACTCTAGTAAATATGAAACAGACACTTACACTGCCTGACAGACAACCTTCAGCTAGTTTTAAAAGACTCCACTAAATATATAGTTTAGATCTGGCAGTTTGATAGCTTTTAGTACCTAACCTGAGATAACAGAGCAGTGGCTTGTGTTAGCTATACCCAATCACAGATTAAAAAGCAATTGCCTTACAATATTTTAGTTATGAAATTATCCCCACAGAATAACTTTTTGGACATATTACAAAAATCAATTTAACTAATTATCTGTCCATCTAAGCTATACACATTTTAGGATACCTTAGCATAATTTCATGCTGTGGTAATTAACTTAAAATGAAGCCCTTAACTCTCATAATTTCTTTTTACTATACTAATAAACAATGAAAACTATGGCTTGAGGTTTAAGTTTCCAAAAGACCGTATAGAATGTCAGTCACTGCACCACAGCTAATAAAACATTTATACATCAATTATTCAATCCTGACTATTTTCACTCTGTTTCACCTATTTGTACTTAATGCGTTGCTGTCGCTTGTTTCCAAAGATAATCATAGCTTTCCATCTTATGTTAACCAGTGAACGTGATAGCAATCTCCTTCCAACTAAATTTTTAGATAACTAAAGCACTTGTGATTTTTTTTTCAAAAGGACCTTTTTCCTAGCTTTTGTGATGTAAGAATGTTAAATTTCACAACCGTATAAAACTATATTCAAACTTTGCTACTATTTTGCAAAACAGTTTTACCTGTATTTCCTCACTTGTGCATACAAACTCTGCAAGTTAAACAGGGCAAATATCATCTCCATTTTAAAAGCAAAGAAAGGGCCCATGATGAATTAATAACTCATGAAACCACGTCTACTTCCAGTTCGACAAAATGCTTTCACCGAAAAATGTAACGCAGCAGACAGTTCGTTCTACAAACTGGCAAACAGTTAAATGTACACGGCTGAGCACCACACTCCTCTTCCCAAGATGGGAGATGAACAAAGCTTCCTCACATCAAAACAAGTCAGCATGAGAATAGGTTATCTTATTTATATTATACTTCTGCAAAATATTTTCCAATGCCCACATTCCAAATGTCATTACAATTATTCTAGTAACTCAAAACATCCTACTTCCAGAAATGACTACTACTCATACAGGCAGCTCACTTGTAATTATAAGCACCAACACAGAGCAATACTATCACAGAGTCCAAATTCAAACAGCTTCTCCCAGTGCTAGAACAATTTGTCACAGGGAAGTGTGCTGAGGCCCAGGGACACAATTCAGTAGAGGACAGTTCTTTAGAAAATCATGGTCTCTGAAGTTCGGATAATAACACTGAAATGTTTTCTCATCTTCAAGCAAAGTGGCCTGTTTTCCTGAGCTCCATTTATATACATGTATCTATTTTACTTCCTTAAATAACTACATCCTACCAAGTACAGTGCCTAACCTACTAGGGCCACAGTTCCAAGACATATTACCAAAATGCAAGATACTAATAGATATTCTACCAAAAAAAAAAAAAAATTCCTTCGTTAAATCGCTTAAAGAACCAAGGCATAGTATTTACCTCTAAGCAATATTAATGAATCTAAGATGTCCTACATAAAGAAATACGTAGACTTTATTCAGCCCAGTGTTTTCCCCACAGTTGTGTACAGAGTACTTTTAGAATAGCACAACGGGGCAACACTGTACTAGAAAGTAAATGTGATATTGTAGAAAACTCCTCTGGATTAGAGCCAGGGCTCTTCGGTTTTTTTCAGCCCTGCCTTAACCTAAATACATAACCTTGTAAAATCACTTAATTTTCACTGGGCAAATTCTAGATGTCATATTTCATCCATAATTTTTATAAAATAAAAGAAACTTTAAAATTTGCCACTAAATTACCAGAATTAGCTATAACGCCTTCAGTTTATAACCTGATCTAGGTTCCTTCTACCTCTAAAATTCATTTGTGTATATGATTATATCACAAAAGAAACAGTACATATAAAGTTATCACATAGCTAGAAACCTAACGCTTAAGAATACATTAATTGTGCCTCTTAAAAACCATTCAAAACATCATTTATTTCCTGTTCATTCATTCTGCAAATTGTGGTTGTCCATTTTTTCCCCTAAAGGACAGCATGTGGACAAGCATACCACAGCTTTAATGTGGCCCTGTTAAAATGAACCCCTTTAAAAAATTAATCACACTTTTATAACTTTATATTCTAATCATTTGGAACTTTTAAGAAAGCTGCTAAAACAGCCTCTCATCTCTCCCGGACATTACAAAAGCAATTAAGCAAAGTACACAGAAGGAAGACGGGAAGAGAGAAGTTCCAGCAGGTGCAAGCTGAGCAGCCCCGGCTAAGCCCCAGTGTGGAAGCACAAGGTGCGTCCTCACCGGCCACCTCTGCCGTATCACAGTACCTTCATTTCCTAGAACTGACAGTTCACCCCTACTCCGCCCAACAACAAACAGGTCACTATAATACTTGGGGCATACGTTTCTCAACAATTTTGGAAATTTAGAAGTGTATTTAGTTCAAAAATAGCAAACATAAACAGGCTTTAAAAATACAGATTCAACTCTATCCCATGGCCATTTGCTAACTCTGTACGCTACAAATCTGAACTTAGGAAAAATACCTCTTTTGATTTTTCTTCTTTGGTAAATCTTCCAAATTTTTCTATCATTTCAGCCACAAATATAACATCCATTTTGTCAGAAAAGTTGGCTGCTTCCACGGTGTAAGCCAGTAATTGTCGCGCTGTTGCCACAGCATTTGTAAGATTGAGGGGCATCTACGTTAAAAAGGCAAAAGAAAAGCACAGCAAATGATGACTGAAAACTGACATGTTAACTTTGTATTTCAAAACATGGCAACGAATTCAAAAACTCTACTATTTACTCGACGGCTTCTTAAAATGCTTTTCAAACCCAAGAAGCCTGGAATTTTGATGGAAACTAACCTGCGGGAAACTGTTTTAACCCTATAATAAAACACAATACATAAGAATACACCAGGTAAATAAGCTGCACCATCTCCTCTTCTGTGCTTATCCATATTCTACACATACCTCGATCTCAATTGCTTGGCAAAGCCTCTCCTGAGTATTCCAGCTGGAAGGATTGATACCTCCCCTGGAACTCCTACAGCACAAGAGTAGAAACCACTTATTTCACAGCTATCTTTATTGCAATGCACCGCCAGTAATGCTTTACATGTTTACTTATTGCCTTAAACACTGACAGAGCACCAACCCCTGCAGAAAGGGTATACTAAGTGCTAAAGAGCAAAAGAAAAGATACAACGCAGAAGCCGTCTTCCAGCTGCTTATAGTCTGGTAAGGTTTAAAAAGCACAGAAGCAAAGATAATAAAACGCACTTGAACAGTACAAGTATTCTAACAGATTGTCTTTAATTTTTTTGTCTGTTTTCTTTCATTCCAGCTTTATTTTAAGGACTCTACACTAAAACCTTCCTCCCTCCTCACTGTTTCTCCCATCTTTCACCAGCATTAAGTGGGACGTAGGCTAAGCCACCATAGCCTTTTCTATCATCCCAGAAATCAGGAGCAGAATTTCATGTCATATCCACCAGTATTTTGCCCACCAAGAGTGATTTTGTTAAACTTGGAAACTGAGATGGTCGTAAGTTTATATTGCCACTACTCAAATTTATGTCCAGAGAACTTTCCCTTTATCCCAACATGTAACTAGAGAGAGAAAAACTGTGAGATCAGATGAGATCAGGTACTTAGTTAAGAGGTTTACCAAAATTTCACAGTTAATTTATTATTCCTATACCAGCTTTCATAGTTCTCTATAAACCTCCACTACTGCAGGACAATGCTTTCTCAAAGGCTTGATCCCTATTAACACTTTTACAATAAGCACTGAACCTGGCTCCAACGTCTTTGAATAGGTGTTTTTTGGCAAGCAAGTATAAAAATCTGATTCTGGTGAGGAGCAGTGAGCCAGGACCCAGGATTCTCCCAGTCCCTGGTATCTCAGAGCTCTGTCAAGACTATTCTTGCTGGCTTTCCAGCTTGGCAACACAAGCAGTGGTTGCTTGTGGGGATGAAGCCCTAACAGATCTTAAGGAATCACTTTTGACAAAGGTATTATAAAAGGAACCCAAGAGGTGGCTTTCCATGTGGACTTGAAGGATGGCTGGGATTTTGTTTGGTGGATACAGATAATAAAGACATTTAAACAAAGGCACAAAGTCAGGCAGTAACTAGAAAGAAAGGAGGACACCCAAGATGAGACCTGATACCAAAAACGGATAAAACAATTAAAGTAAAAACACCAAATCCTTACACTTTGCCTAGTATTAAAAAAAAAACAAAAAAAAAAGAAAAACTCATGTATTTGGTTTGAATATCATGTTTTATTCACAACCTAACAAAACTTGAAGATTTTCTAGTTACCTGATTAAACATATAAAGAACTCTAGTGACGTCATTTGCATACTGGCATCGAGAATAATCATCATCTGCCCAAAAGCCACCTCGATCACATCTCCGCCACGCCTTTCTCTCATCCTGTGGGTTTCCAGGATATATCCCACTGCCGTGGGTGTTCCGAGTACACTGCAGGTACGCAGTAATGCCTGCCAACGTTCTGGGCCATCTAGAGAGATGAAGACAAAATAGTGTAAGAAAACCTACGTGACAGAAGTAAATTAAACACAGCAACAGCAGAGGAAAACTCAAGGATTAGGACATGTCCTGTCACCACATACCTGTTGACACAGATCATCCTACTGTATGGAGAGAAAACTTTGTTATCTGAGCTCTATTTCTCCAACTGAGAATGAAACTGAACATATTTAATGTAAGTTACAGCAGACGCATAATACAGGAACTGCTAAACCAAAATAGAATTCATTACCAAAATCTGCATAAGTAGATCGAGCAACACTAAACTAAATATTATTAACACAGGAGGAATTTTATTGCATAATCTTAAGGGGTGTCAAAACATAAATAATTCATTAAGCAGTTAAACATTTAGTTTTTCTTCTATTTTTATAAATATAAAACACTCAAAAACTATGAGTAAAACAAAAAATCCACCATAAACAGAAACCTCATATAATTACTTACTAAAAGGTGTTGAATGTAACAAAACTAACAAATGCTGTCTATTTCACTTCTAACTATGCAATATATATCTTATAGATAAGTTGTTATCAACAGAAAAGACCAATCCATTTGGAATAATAAATGCTAATTTCCATATACTTACATCAAAGAGAATTTTGTTTTTTAAACAATCAAACAAAAAGCGATGACAAACTAGCTGACCTAAAGATGTTACTATTGTTTCTTAACCTGGGATTTGAAAGATTAACACCAAAGGATTTTCTCACTCTGAAAACACTGGGATTACAGCCAGGGCGTAGCAACAGTACCCATCAGAGACAGTGCAAACAGGGTATTAACAATCTTTACGCTGCTTTAAAGAGCAACATATTTCCCTTTTGATATATCAACTATAAATTTGTTATTAAAATCCCTGAATATAAAGAATATCAAGTAAATAATATGTTTAAAGATGTTTAAAGTAACTTTGAAAATAAGGAGAGTCTACAATAAAATTTGTTACCTCTCACAAATTCTAAACTTCCTACTAAAAAAAAAATTTAACTCATTCTGCTTATCTTAACCCAGAGTTCAACAAACCCACCTGGGATTCCAATGACTCCCCAAGTTTCAGGATACCCAGTGACTTTAATTTCCCCAAGTCCTTAAGTGCCAGAAGAACTGAACAGTGGAAGAAAATTAGATATGCATTTCTCCTAATTATGCTATCTCCTCAACCATCAATACTTAAAAGTGACTTAGCAATACAAAACCTCACAAAATTTATCCATGAAAAAGCCCTTGAAAAAACAGGAAATACCATTATCCTGTCTGAATTGTGTACTATTTTAGCAGAATATACAAAATGTTTCCCAAAAGTCATGGTTCTTCACTTACACAATGAAACCATTTGTTAAAAAAAATTCTACTTTCAGAAAGTCTTAAATCAACAGGTCTGAGATAAAGTTCAGGTACTTTTTTTTTTTTTTTAATCTCCATAAATGATTCTGAAATCATCGTTCTAAAGGCTAGTTCTTAGATAGCCATGTAAGGATGCATATATATAAACATACACACTTCTGAAATTTCGTTACTGAGAATAGGAAACCAATTATGTGCCTACGAGAATAAAAAGATTTGGGGCAAATCGACCTCTTCCAGTACTTCCCATGTCACTGACCTGAAGTCACCTTTATTGTTTACCACTCGCTCCGGTGGACAGTACTGTGCAGAGCTTTCTAACACCACAATATCCACAGTTCTCGTATTGTTCCCGCGTTTGGTCTGAACATGACAGCCCCAATTTCCAGTAGATCCAGCCTGAATATTAGAAATGGTTAGGGCACTGCATGAAGAAAGATTTTAAAAAGAAAGAAAATATGATTAGGCAAAAAGGGAGATGATATGGGCTTCAATCACTCATTTAGCAAACATGTCTGAATGTACATTGTGGGCCAAGCACAGGCTGGCTCAAAATAAATAAGAAAATGACCCCTCCCTTTAGTCCTTCAGTAGCAAGTCAAGACAAGCGAGGAAAAGGGATCCTTAAAATACAATGATAAGAACAACAAGAGAAGAATGAATGAAGTGCCATGGCACATAATGCGTGAGAACTCTCCTTCCAGAAACAGGGAGAGCAGAGCAGCATAGGGAACAGGAATGGCAGGCCCCAAGGCATAAACATCACAGCACATTCTCTTGCAAAACCTGGATAAGTGTCCAGGACACATCTACCTTTTCATGGATGCTGAGGAAAATATTCAAGCATGAAGAAAGGAGAATACTATTATGAAGTATGTAATTAAGAAAATACTTAAGGTAAAATATTTTGTGAAAGAAGGGATATACTAGAAACAGCCCGTTAAATCTCTAAAAAGATTTAGTAAATAATCAATGCTTTCACAAAAGGAGTTTCCATGTAAAGGTATATTTCACTTTATAAAACAGCTGTATTTTTAAGTAGTTGTCAGTAAATCCAATTTTCAACATGAAATCATAATTCTCTAATGTAAAACCTATTAATTATAGATCAAATATCAGAACCTTCAATTAACCTCAATTACCCCCACATGATTCACTATGCTTGGCTGTTATGTAGACGCAAATGATAAAAAATAATTAGACGTAATGCATGTGTCATTTTAATTAACTTATAAAATTATGTCTTGAAGTTAATACACATTTGTCTGGCCTCTTAAATCATTGATGGCTACAACGAATGTTCTAATAAAGACTTTGAGGCACTTTTACATTATGAATCATTAAAGGAAATATTATCTTTACTAAGGTAGGAAACTAAATATACTGGAATATTTTGAAGATAGAGTGACACAAAAAAGTTTCACATTAAATTTAAATAACAAAAATAGTTTGTCAAACAGTCTACTTTGTAAGGCTCTGCTGAACTAGGAAGAAGTACATAAACAATTCTGGCAATAAAAATCACTCCTCAATCCAGAGGTTCCCAACTCAGTCCAAAGAGCCTTTATTGACTGCGTAATTTTTTCACAGTGCCCCCCAAAAATAGCTGTAGGGGAAAACCGTATATCTATCCCCTAATAATTAGTAGCCATTTGAAAAAAATCACACACAGAAATTTGAAGTAAAATTTATTTCATTCTTAAAAATAACCACAACTTCCTAATGGGATGTAGGTACCTGCTGGGTACTACAAAATTATCCAAACCTCAGGTTCAGATCAGACAGTAACATTCATTTCTTATTCCACAATGATTTCCGCATGGTACTAGCTTTATGCCATAGTATTTGCCCAAAACCCAGCATCCCAATCTACAGTACCAACAATGGAATCAATGCTTATAGTTTTCTTAGAAGATGAAATTGAAGTTACTTCTTTCTTTTTAAATGTCCAAGACTTCTGGAAATTTTAATACGGAGACTGCTTTTAGACACTGAGAGTATTGCTAAAAGGGATTCAGAAAAAATCCTAAATAAAGTCTGCAAAATATATTAGACCATAGTTTCCCATGGTTTGTGGTGTCAACATTAGATCATGACACCTGGAGCTAGTAGCTGTGCAGTGTCCAACAAGTGTCGAGTATCACTATGCTTCTCTCAAAAACTTAAAAGCATACCCTACAGCATTTCTGTGAATTCACTGTAGTGCCCCCGTGCACTTCAGCACCCCTCTCAGGAACTATGGTCTAACATATTTTTCAAATATCTTTCTGAAAAGCTTTCAGCAATATGTTCAATGCCTAAGAGCAATCGCTGCAATAAAACTTCCAGGAATCCTCAGCAGCTTTAGAGATTTAAGGAGATAGACGTAGCTTCAATTTCATCTTCTAAGAAAACTAAAACCACTGATTCTTACTAATGAAGGATAAATGACCTGAGGAAATCAATGACAAATCAATAAGAATCTCAAGTTAACCAATTCAATAACCACAAATTTTCCTTCTTCTACGATGTCTTTATTTTTGTGGGGCTAACTCTGGGTAAAGGACCTCTCAATCTTCATATAAGAGTTTCACTTTAGTCAAATGTTTCTGCCAACAAAAATGTCAGGCTAAGTTGCTACCCTTTGAATTAATTTTTTGTACCGCTATAAAGAATTTAGATTAAGTGTAAGCTGCAGAAATAGATTTATAAAGTAAATCTACTTTCTTTACAGTGACACAATTTAGAGTTCTAAATCAATCAAAGTTCTTTTATATAGGAAAAGGTTCGGTTCTACTCTTGTACTATATGTCAATTATTATCTACTTACACAATAAACTGCTTAAAAGTATACAATTTCATGAGTTTTGACATATGTATACACCTATGAAATTATCACTACAGTAAAAATAATGTAACAATGAATATATCTGCTAATAAGGGAATTCTGTTTCTGGTAATGGTCAAGCAGCTCATATTAAACCACCCTTCCTGCAATTATCAATTATAAACTCTCGACAAATTATAAAGTGACAACTATCTGAACACATGAAGAGAGATCAAAAGCAGGCAGAAACTAAAGAGGAGTCGATACCAGCAAGATGGAATTGGCACTGGGGAGTAGCTAGGAAAAAATTTCAGTGGCTTTTGCTGAAGGGCAGGCCCCACTCAAAGAGAACTCACAATCTCATTGCCTTGAAAAGTCAGAGGACAGAGGCTAGAAGAAGACTGGCTGAAAGCTTAAACTTCTATGAATAAAATTCACCTTTTTCTCTTAGAAACCCCTGAACTACACATACAGGTAGGGTAAACGACAAGATTTCAGCTGCTGCCTACCAGAGGAGACAGAGCTAGGAGTTTGAGTTTAGCCAAGCTAACTTCCTGACCAAAGAAAACTCAGCTCCTCTAGGGGAATACAATAAAACCCAGAGGTAGGGGTCAGCAAACTTTTTCTTCAAGGGCCAGACAGTAAATATTCTAGGTTTTGCTGGCTAAGAAGCAACACTGAGGATATTACATAGGTACTTAAATAACCATGTGAAATGTAACCTTTTAAAGACGTAAAAAACATTCTTAGTTCATGGGCTTAGTGAGACAGATTTGGCCCAAAGGTTGTATTTTATCAACCTCTCCTCTACAGCAAATCATTCACAATGCCCAGTATATATAATCCAAAATTACTAGACATATAAATATTTTTTAAAAATAGAAAAATATAAACCATATTCAAAAGAAAAGCAGTCAGTGTCAATGACCCCAAGATGACCCAGATGTTGAAATAAGCAGGCAAGGAAGAATTTAAAAGCATCTACTCTAAATATGTAGAAGACATAAATAAAAATGCACTTCTAATAAACAGACAAGAAATCTCAAGAGAGAAACAGAATAAAACAGAACATTTGGCCCCAGAAGTTCTCAGACTTGAATCTCAACTCAAAGAACCCTTAGGTTCTCGGGAGTTTTTTCATGTCACCCTAGTGAGTTTGCTGTGGTGCCGTGGCAGAGAGTTTGGAAACTACAGCTCTATACTAATAAAAATTCAAGCCAAGTTGGTCTAGGTAGACACATAGGAAGGAAAGAAAGGAGGGAGGGAGAAATTCAATAACTACAGGTAAAGATTTTACCAAAATAAAATATCTGGTGAGTGATAATATCATATATATTTTTAGCCTATTTTTTACACTTTATAGAGTTTATTCAAATTAATTCATATGGTTCTCACACCAAACATGGGGTTGACAGTTCAGATGTTATATTCTCCTATACCAGCGGGTAGGGAGTGGAAGTACCTTAATATGTTGCATTAATCATGAGACAAAACAAAAAATTAAGTGATTCCTAAATATGAAAATATGAGCTTAACAGCAGGAAATGGTTAGAAATTAGATTTGGCACTAAAAATTTACATTTTTCCTCCTAAAACTTGAACCAAAAAGTCTCAAACTTTTAAAGTTTTTCCCTTTTATGTTACTTTTAGAAGATAAATAACAATCAAGAAAAGGAAACACCAGATGTTTGCATTTTTAAATGCTAGAAGATAAAGTATTAATTCAAATTCTAACTAAACATGCAATTCCAAAAGGATAAAATCCACATAGACAATTCATCTAAAAAAGTTTACCTTGCAATCAATGAACAGTTGTGAATCATGTTCTTTTCAACAAAGATACCCTGTGATTCATCAGTTTCAACTATTCTCCCATCCTGATACCATAACACTTGCATGTCCTGGTCAATATACGAAGCCATGCACTGGAAGGGAAGGCTGTCTCCTTCAAACACAACTTGACGATGAGATGGAGTCATGTAGAAAGATGGTAATTCAAGGGGAGGATCTAGAAGCAGTAACACAAAGAACCAGTAAGCAAATACGGTACTATATTCACATAGAAATGCTTTGTAAAATTATAAAAATAAAACAAATATTCCTCAGTAATCAGCATTCTAGTGCTAATACCAACAAGAATGCTACTGAGTTAAATGGTCACAGATATAAACAAAATTAAGTAAAATTAAAATGAAACCATTTCATACCCAGTTCTGACATTTAGAATTGTTCCTTTATGATGGTATCACAAGAATATCAGGTGATCAGATGCAAAATAAAAGAATAAGCTCTAAAAGGATACTTAAATTTAGAGAATGAAGATGGTGATAAGAATACGCTGATATTTGTAATTTTAGAATGCATTGTGGAGATTGTATTACCTTTGATTAAAAACACTGGTTTCTGGTTGTAAAAGTAATACATATTCATTGTAGAAAATTTTGAACATTTAAAGAAAAAAAAAGAAAAAATCTTTTAAGATCCCATATACTGTAATCATTTTTTAAAAAATGATATATTTGCTTCCAGTCAGAAAAACAAAAGGAAGAGACTTTAAATACATGTGCAACATATACACAAATACCATCAGTTCATTAAAAGCCTTTAAAATATTTAGTCCCTTTACCTACCACAACAATTCTACTTTTAGCAGTACACTTAAAAAAAAAAAAAAAAAAAGAGCAAAAATATATACAAAGAAATTAATCACTGTATTGTTTATGGAGTGAGAAATGATTAACAAGCTAAATATGCAGTAAAAAGAAAGTTGTTAAATTATGGCTACATCTATACAATGGACTGATATACATCTATTTTATACGATAAGGAAATAAGTTTATGTTATTTCAACTTAAAAAAGGTTACAGAGTATTACCAAGCATAATATTTTTGTTAAAATATAGGAAAAGGGTACAGAAGATGACACACCAAGGTCTTAACATGAACTATCTTTCAGAAAATGTTAATATGGGCTTTCTTTGCTTCTTTTAATTTTTTTGTCTCCTTTCATAAATCTTAATTTTCAACAACAATGATAATAAAGGGAAAAAAACTAATAATAGGATTGTTTATTTCCAAACACAAATACTAAACTGCATTCTCTATTGTTTTAAGAACTATTTTTGGTTTATGCAGGTGGGGGGGCTGTCATTTAATACATGGCAAATGTGTTCTTTTCCTGTCTTCAGATAATTTTTCAAAATCATGATTTTCAATAGTTGCAAAATACTTCATTGAATAGATGTGTCACAAGTAATTAAAACAATTCCCAGTTCCCACTTTTTGAGAATTTAGTATATATTTATACCTAGTCTGAAGATTTACACACATAGCTGATTATTTCCTAAGAATTAACTCCAAGATGCAGAATTACTGGATCTAACTGTAACAATCTCTTAAGAACACTGACACACAATGCTGAACTTCAATTCATACTCCCCCCCAACAATGTGTGCATCCTGAGATTTTATTATCATCAACAAATTCCTGATTTGCCAACTGACAGAAAATCAGAAGATCTATGCTATTGTTTGGTTTTCCTAAAGAAAGCTGTTCGAACCTAAGAACAGCTACCTTAAAGACCATTCAAAAAAATAATGCTTTTTAACCCAGCTGGCATCACTGTTGGCCTAAACTAAATATTTTCAAATCAACGAAGATTAATGGCTGTAAACAGTTCTGTCCAAGTGTAAAAAGAATTTCACAGTTTGTAAAGAAAAACATGGTAGCAAGTCAAAATATGGTGAATACTTTCTCAGTTTTGATTTCTCCCTTACCGCATGTCAACAGCTCCTGCTTCACACCTGTGACTGGCTGGGCCTGCAGTGACTTAGGATAAACACACCTGGTGTCCCGTACAGTGATGTTCCTCTCCTTTACCCAGCGATGCATCCACAGTATGTTACAATCACACAGAAGATACTCAGTCTGAAATTCTCTGTAACATACAAATACAAATTAGAGATTATAGCAAATAAAAGTAAACAGCACTTTTGCTTTATATTGATTTACGCTTTTTTTTTTTTTTTTTTTTGGTCTTTTTGTGACAGGCCACACCGCGCTCAGCCAGTGAGCACACCGGCCATCCTTCTGTAGGATCCGAACCCGCGGCGGGAGCACTGCTGCGCTCCCAGCGCCGCACTCTCCCGAGTGCGCCACGGGGTCGGCTCTGATTTACGCTTTTGATGGCAAGCACAATGCTGATCTCCCTTACAATGCTTGTGGCATATGCCATCAACTGGTCATGGTTCTCCTTCCCAGTGACCTATCTTGTCACTCCAACATTGTTCCTCACTGATCCTGGGACTCTGTTTTCAATCCAAGTGGGTATGCATACAAAAACTATCTGTTGGATATCCCTCTTCTATGCAACAAGCTCCTCAATCCCAGGGTTCTGGAATACCAAATCCCCAATCTTTTCACCTATCAAGCTTCTACCCATTTATCTTACAGCGTGTTGCATTAATGTTGGATCCTGAAGCATTCCACAATTTTTCAGCATCACTGCCACGTTCTTGGCCTAAATGCCTATAAACTCTCCTGTTGATTTTGGCCATGAAATAGTAACATAAAGCAATATAGGAGGGGCTGGCTCGTTAGCTCAGATGGTTACAGCACAGCCTTATAATCCCAAGGTCACAGGCTTGGGTCCCCATACTGGCCAGCCACCAAAAAATAAAGTTAAATTGAAAAAAAAAAAGCAATATGGGAATGTTTTGCATGATTATTTGTGTATGCCTGTACGCAAATAACCCTGAGCTTACTAGACTGTAAGCTCCTCAAGGGTGGGGACTATTTCTGAAACTTTTCTGCTATGTGCCAAGTGACACCATAGGTATTTAATAGAGACTCAAAACACATCAAAAATATAAAGATAAGAATACCTCACACTTGATATGAAAGAAAACAGAGAATTGTACTTATCTGATGCAAAAAGCTTTATAATTTAGTACACGGATGTAAGAAAAAAAGAAAAGATATACAGACCTTGGATATAAACACAATAATCTCTTGAATACTCTTTTTTACTAAGCACTGAATTCATATGCCACACATTATGCAGAGTCCGGCTAATAAAAATAAATACAAGATACTGTCCCTTGTCAACAGGTAGGACATTATATAATAGGGGAAACAAAACATACTAAAATAAGATGCAACATGTTCCATAAAAAAATTTAAAAAGTGCAAAGAGCAAATATAAGCATATATTTCTAACACAGTGAGTTTGTTAGCACAGGGTTCACCTCAGTTTTGGCAAGAAAAAAAGAAAGAAAAAAAAAGGGAGGAAATGAGATGGGATACAACAGAGAGAAAATAAATTTAAAAAACAATACCAGAAGGATGACCTCATTGACTTCTAATTCCTATGCACCACCTTCTGGTCAGTTCCTAACACTACCGGGTAAAAACACTGGCAATTGTTCCCATTTCTTTGGATGAAAATACTTCCCACATTCCTGCTATCCAGGGCCTCAAAAGCCAGATTCTCCTTTGCTATCTTTTTTATTTCCTAATCTTTGCAAAAATGGCTGACTTGAGCTCTCTAAATACACCAAAAGGAAATGTTTCCATTCAAAAGCAGCCTTCTGGGTAAGAACTGTAGTGGCACCAAAAAGAGAGACCAGATGCAGTCTGATCCAAAGGTACTCTCAAAAAACATATATATGCCCGCCTTGAGAACGAGGGGCTAGATGAGTGCCTAACCTATTAGCTATACCCCAATGAAAACTTCTAAATGAGATTTAATGATAGGTTTATAGAAGGAAAAGAGAGGAAAGGAGGGAGGGTAGAAGCCAGCACCCACTGAAGAGAGGCATGTGGTAGAGAAGAAATTTTTGCCTAACAAAAGACACTCAATCCCATACTTTACATGCAATTTGAAAAACATTATATTTAACTGTAATTCCAATAGACATTAGTGTATCTTACAGTTTGAGATATCTTAAGGTTTATTTGGAAATACAGTTACCTCCTAAAGTAACTCTTGTGCAAACTCTGTTAACAAAATTGTGATTAGGGGGAAAAAAAAAATCAACCAATTTTAAATCTATAGAGAACTGTATAACCTACACTGACTTCATAAAGCAGGCAATCTAAATAAATATCCCTAGAAACACAAGTAATAAGCTGTGAATTCAGTTTGTAACAGAGATTACAAGATAAAATTAAATCCCTAAAGTACAAAATATTCTTAACTACAAATTCTACATAAGGAGGGATATTTTATACTTTGAGGATTTAATTAGACAAACAAAACATTTTCTGATTTGAAAACAAAGTTGCCTTGGATTGACTGTCCCAAAACTTAATACCTACTGTAACTGTTGAGGGTGGGAAATCCTATTACGGTAATTGATTTTTTTTTTCTTTCTTTTTTTTTTTAAAGATGATCGGTAAGGGGATCTTAACCCTTGACTTGGTGTTGTCAGCACCATGCTCACCCAGTGAGCTAACTGGCCATCCCTATAGGGGTTCCGAACCCATAGCCTTGGTAATTGAAAGGTGGAACCTTGAAGAGGTGATTAAGTTGATGGTTTAACGGTCGTAGGAGTGGTTCTGAGGGCTTTAAAAGGAGAGCCTGTGAGAGTCTCTCTCTCCCTGCTCCACCATTTTCTGCCATGTGAGTGAGACTCCTGCGTTGCTGTAAAGCCACCACCAAAGAATAGCCTCCCCAGATGTGTTCCCTGGACTCTGGACTTACCAGCCTCTGAAACTATAAGCAATAAATTTCATTTTCTTACAAATTACCCAAATTCCATGTATTTGTTATAAGCAATAGAACTGGACTAACAAAAAAGTCAAAGAGAAACAATTACCAATTTATTTCCTCTAAATATATATTAATATGGCATAGTAGTCTAAGGAGAAAATGGTTGCCCAACCCTGCCATGCATTATCAAGGCTCACTGTATGTTTTTCAATGTGAATGCAAGGTCTCAAGTAAGATTCTAATTTTTGCAGATTGGCAAGATTTTCCTCATAAAGTCTCTTAAACAATATACTAAATGTTTTTAATTTTCAAAAACAGATATGTTTATCAAAACACAAGAAAAAATTCTTACTTACAAAGACCGTAATGAACCAAGATAATCAAAAGTTCCTTGAGATAATGAAGAAAACAAATTCCCTGAAAGGTTTCTGAAAAAAAAGAAACAATTTCATTTTTAAAAATACTTAGAATTACATATCATTTTTTACTATTTTGTGTTTTCCAAAGCATACTATAATCATTAAATAAAGAAGGAGCAACTGGTAAATATTTCTTCCAAGGTTGAAGAAAAAAATTATTCTTAACCTGGTACAAAGGAGTAAAATTATTAAAAATATATCAATGTTAAATAAGGATTTTTCTATTAAATATCAGGGGAACCTAAAAGGTTCCTTACTGAATTCCCACTAGAATTACTCTTCATGTGTTCACTAAGTATCATTAAAGAAAGCAACAAATAAAAATTAAAGAAATAACAAATAAGAATTAAAATTTTAAAAAATAAGAAAAGGAAAAGAATGACCTCAGTGATCAGCAGCAGCAACATAATGTAACTGAGGAAAAAACATTAGCAGAGTGGAATAAGTCCAGGGTTTAACATGAAAGATTTGGGATATAATTACTTAGGCTCTGTAGTTTCCCCTTTTATCAGATGACTTTAATAAATAACCTAAATCTTGTGGCATTTTGTCAATTAAATTCAGAACACCCTATGTTCTAATCTGAGTAGTTGGTTAAACCCATAGTGATTTGACCAAAGTATTTCTTCCACACTTGACTATGAGCTCCAGGGTGGGGGGTAGGGGAGGGTCCTGTATATCTAATTTACTGGAGTACCTCTGGCAGCTAATTACATGCTGGGGTACAGAAGGTGCTCAGTAATGGTCGCTGGTCATTCAGGATATACACCCCGCCATCAGGAGGCCTCTGATTCAAAAACAGGACTGAGGGCTCTGGGAAAATGGCAGCATGACCCAATCACTCCAAGATCTGTTCTATGTCAATTTAGACCAAGAGTTCTCAACAAATGACATGGGGGGTGGGGGGGACAGCAGAGGATGGAACAGAAGTCTGGAGACTTGCAACAAGGCCGACTTCTCCTCCAGAATCTGGGCTGAATTCTTCAAGTATGGGACAGAGTGCCAACTAGGCAGATGGACCCTTCAGTGAGGAAAGGGAATTGAATTGATCTGGGGAGGTCAGCTGTTCCTGGGATACACACAGCAATGTTTTCCTGGATGGAAAGATGTGATATCACACAATTGCCAATCCTGTGCAAATTAATATACATACAACGAACTTCAGTATGAACAATGCTGAATTGGTTTTTATATGTTTTAGGAATTTTTTGAAATAGAAAGGATGGATAAAATTATTCTGATCCTCATAGAAATGTCTAGGAACTTAAAGAATAAACAACAAAGGATATTTACAAATTAAAAGAACACTGAAAGAGATGCCCTTTTCATTTGTTTGACCAGACTGGATACCAAATGTGGATTTTGAAAAGGGTACACTGATAGGAATGTAAATCACCATAACATTTTATGAAAATAACCTAGATGCAATTAAAATGAATAACTGTACTTTTATGAAGCTATCTCATATGAAATTATATGATCCGGGATTGTTTAAAATAACGCAGAGTGTAAGACAAAAGATGGTAGGTATAATAAAATCAATAGCTATGAGTTGCTAATGTTGAAACTGGGGCAATGAGTATATGGAGATTCCTTATATAATTATCTCTAATTTTTCTTAGATGTTTGCCAAGATTCCATAATCGTAAAATGGAAATAAAAATCTATATTGAAAATATAGGACTTAAGAATATAAACAAAAGAATTGTATCTAATAGTGACCACTGAATTCTCACATGTGAACTGTTAGATATATTTCCTTGGAAATCACAGAAGAAGGAACCACACTGGAAAAGAACATGCCATCCTCTCAGTAAATCCCAACACACACCGATTTTTCCTCAAGTGTTGGAACAGACTCTTATTTGTTTGGCTGAACACTAAGTGAAGTAATTAGCTTGGATTTGGGGGCCATAAAAAATTGTGCATATTTTAAAAAACATCGAATCATACTCCAGCTGAGATGCTCACACAAAAAAAAACAGAAGGGAACTGAGAATGACAATGACCATGGCAAAGTCCCTGCTCCCTGAATGTAGCGGCAGGTGAATTATCCACCTGCACCCAGCCCCACTCTTACGTTGCTGTTTCTCATTCTCAATTTTTCTTTCTTTACTTATTTCTTCCTAAACAGAAATATCCAAATTCATTAAGCTGCATACATATGATGCATTATCTGTGCATATACAGGGGTGTTTAACAGGGCAGAGTTGTTTAAGGTAATCACTTGGATCCTCAAGGAGGAATGATTGACTAAATTAAAATCTGTTCTCTACCTGGAATATTCTGTAGCCATTAACAAGTATGAACTAAATCAATATGTACTCTCTTGAAAAGATGTTAGTAATACGTTAGTAAAATCTTTTTTAAAAGTAGTTACCAAATATAGTGCATTTTTAAAGATCTGAATGCATGCCTATACATTTCTGGGGGTAACAGAAAACATAAAAATATATACACCAGATCCTTAATTTAGGCTATCTCAGGGTGACATGACCGAAGCTATGAAGGGAGACTTAACTTTTCCCACATGTGTTTTTATTACTCAATAATATCCGTAATGTTTTGTATAAAGCAAATTCTTTATACAAACTTTTTACATACATGTAAGTTTTTCTACAAAGGAAATTGTAAAAGGGAACTTCTTATAAATATCACGCATATATTTCTGAAGGAGAAATATTAAAGGCATAATTCTTAGGGCAAAAAATATAGATATTAAATTAATCATAATTAATTTTTTTAAAAAAGAAAAGTTTTTGGTTTGCTGATCTTTCTCTGCAAATTAATTTCCTAAGTGAACTACAGAGACTTAACATAGTCCATTATCAACTCCCAAATTTTGATCTACCAGTTATTTCCACTACTACTGTGGGATGGGGAGGGAGGCTTTAGGTGTATGGCTGTACCTCTCTGGGACAGTTCAAGAGAACCTCTCCTCCATCAGCAATGGCAGAGAGCAATATACAGAATTAATCAATTTTATACCCCTAACCCACCCATGTCCACTGAGGCCTCTGACATATTTAAAGAAAGGTTTTTTTGAATTCTGAACCTAGATCTCCAAAGCCAAGACTTGTTTCAAAATGATGAGAAGTAGGCTGTCTGTCAAGGTCTCATCAAGACCCTGAGGAGCCTCAGAGTTCAGCCTCGTTGGCTAAGAGGCCCTGTCAGTCTGAGGTCCCAGGTTCCAGGGCAACCCAGAGAGTTCAGCTGAAGAGTTGGCAGATGAAATAGCCACAACAGTGAACCACTCAAGACTCACTTCTTTCATATGCTTTCTCTTTGGGGTGGGAATCAGTAAGAGGAAGCTCTCTGATTCCTAATCTAAGAAATGTCCTACATGCTCCATTACTTATCAGATTCTCTTTCCACTTGTTGGATTGAGAAAATGTTATTCTCCACATCTGAAATTTTACAACCAGTGTATGGCCTGGCTCACAGAGCTCAGAAACCTGGGTAATGAAGCAGCCCATACAAATCATTTCTTCCAAAGTTTCCTGATTCATAGCTCTAGACTGATGTCAATCCAAATTATGATAAGCAAGTCCACTGAAATATATTCCTGAAAGTTAAGAAGCAACCTCAATTATGGTTTTTTCTTTAAAGAGTATTTAAAGGATATAAGCCAGGTATACTTCTACATATGCCACTGACTTTCATTTAAAAGAGCCGCAGTAATCTATTATCACATGGGCTACAAAATCATCTCGATCAAATCTCAAAGTAGGCAGCTCGACAGTGTTATTTTTATGGTTTAATGATTCACCCAGATAAATGTTAATTGCATTCCATGACCTCTACATTCTCACAACAGGTATTAGGTAACTGGTAAAAATGTAACAGATGATCCAAGTTCTAGAACTTCCAGAAACCTTAGCTTTTGAAGCAGGAAGCAAAGGAAACATTAAGAAAATAGTAACCTGCCCTAACATAATCTCTGTACCACCCAGCCTTTTTTCTAATTACACCCAAACAGAACTTTACCTTAAAAACAAAATCAAAATATATTTGATGGCTTATACAAAGTTCTTCCACATTTATATTATACATAAATCATAATAGACATAAATAGTCACAGATAATTTAAATTTTAATTAATACATATAACTTTGAGGCACTATTAATCCTACTCTATAGATGAAAAACAGAAAAGCTCAGAAAAGTTAAACAACTCACCCAAAAGTCACATGGTCACATGGTCAAAGGCATGATTCAAATGGTTATTTTACTCCGAGTCCATGGCCTTCCTCTTCAGAAACTGCTCCTGCCCTTATTTCCACCTCCCTGCATCACTGGTTCAGCTTTCTTTGCTTTCTAACTGTCCAAATATTTGCAAATCTTCTGGACCATCAGCTCACACTTTACCTTTTCCAAGAAATTTTCCCAGACTAGCAAAGCTTTCAATCAAACCTCTCAATAAGAACATGTTCTCTGCTGCATGTACTACTGTGTATGTGTACGAGGTATGTGTACACGTGTGTGTTGTGGTAATATCATATTCTGAGGACATTATATCTCCATGATAAAAATTGTGAGTTCCTTGTCCCTTACTGCTTCTATAACCCCTAGAGTTGTTACTTTAATATTAAACATATCATATAGGTGTTCATAAATATTTAGGTACTGGTTCAAATGCTTCCTTATACTTCAATAGGAAAAAAGAGACGTACTTACAGCCTAACCAGATTGGTGAGTCCTCGAAATATGTCTGCATTCAGACATCCAATTCGATTATTTGTCAGGTCCCTGAAGAGAAGGGGGAAAAATGTCTTCTATTAGTTTTCCTGGTTAATGCACATCTCATGCATTCAGTATTTAAGAACAGCACTCAGGTATCATATAAGACTTTTCAGCATCTTTGAGACATTCATCCATCTCAAGTTAGATAACGATAGCACTGAGAGAAAAAAATGATCCTTGCTTTCACTTCTGGCACATACAGACTAAATGCTGCTTAATTATAGTACTCTCTATATTTCAAGCATTTACTTCTGCAAAATTACTCAAGATAAAACTGGACTAGTAAAAATGAGACTCAATTGATCTGTCTGTGATACAATTCCTCAGATGACCTACACAGATAATTATGCCAGGGCAGTTGGAGAACTAAGCCCAATCCCAGCCAGCAAATAAAAGACAATGGTTAAAAGGGTAAATAATCAAAATGATGGAACTTTTATTTCCTCAAGAACATTTAAAACTTAATGCTTTCTAACTTCATTCTTTAAATACTTAGAAGTTTTGACTGTAATGAAAAAACAACTAAGTTAGCTTGTACTTCACAAATCTATTTTAACCTCCAAGCCAAATTACTTTTTCTTTATTTTTTAGGTTAAAAGCTAGCATTTATTTAGAATGAGAAATAAAACCACGACAAATTACAGATACTAAAAATTTGACAAATACTACAAATATTACAAAACACAGAAAAACAAGATAATATTTTTAATGATTAATTGCACTATACACCTCCAGAAGCAACTTTTCCCTACACCTTTTTTGACTGCATACTTTTTAATTTTAACTTATTTATTATTAGCATATTCATTCTTACAAATCGTGATATTTCTTTATGCCCTTAGCCTGACCTATCACTTCCCCCAACCCCCTCCCTCCCCCCACCTCTAGCATCCTTAGGTTTGTTCTCTCCTTCTGAAAGTTCAACTTATTGTCCAAGCCACATTACTTTAACAATATCTAGGTAATGGTCCAATTATTTTTTCAGTCACTCCTAACTTTTATTTCCTATCATACGTCACTTTCTAAACAGTTTTTTTCTCCTCAATCTATGAAACTTTTACCCATGTATAATTTTTAGTTCATATTTTGTTCTCTCTCCTTACTTATTTAGCTTTATACCAAGGATGCAATTTTATTTTTACATTTAATCAGAGATCTGCATTGGTTAAAAAGTGAAAACTTTATGTTGGAAGATAATAAGCTGACAATTTCTGTACCTTTCAACCAGGATGTCTTTCATTATTCCTCATCAGTGAACTAAGTAAACTCTATGCAAGAAAACCCTAAAACAATAAATCTTAACTTTTATTAGTTGTTAGATTTATAATAATTCATCCTGCTTTGAATGTCAATAAAATAATTAGAACAAGTTCTCTAAACCAAACTTCCAAAAATATTTTTCCATTTTCTTCAATGTCCACATTATTCTCTGTCGTAGAGAAGTACACATTCTTTGAGTGACATTTTGAGTTATTCCTTAGAAAAGCGATTTGCACCATCCATTTCCAAACAAAAACTGGTAAACTCCAAACTGTATACGTGGGTAATGGCAGAAAATGTATTAGCCTAACTAGAAATGATAAGGACATAGCATTTGAATCAGGTACCTATTCATTTAGTTTTTCCCTTAGCTATTTTAAAAGCTACCTTCAGTAATCCTGATGGTTCAATAATTTCATAGCTCAACCTTCCCTCTATTACGGCAACTTTTGATAAAAGAATCTTAAGCAATACAAATCTTTACCTGTGCCTGTTGTTCTGCAGCTCCAGTTCCTTGAAATATTAAAGCTAAGTGTTTAATTGTGTGGGATTTTTTAAAAAATTTTTAATTCCAGCTGATTTTCCTTTTATTTCTGGGTTTTACTGTTTAAGAAAATTAGGCATCTATTGTAAATTGTTGCTTAAACAAGTATGTCTGGGCTGTCTTCATTATCTTGTCTCAATTCTGAGCTTTTAATGGTATAATTACCATTGATTCTTCAGGAAACAATGTTATAGCTATACCTACTTAAAATAGTATTTAGATATTGATAAAGGATTTTCATTTGGATTGAGAATTGGCTTGAACTTGTAGATAAAGCAAAAGAGAAACTGAATGGGTCTAGGTTTCACCTACTTCTGATAGTTTATTCTTCAGAAAGCCACTCAATCCTGATTCAAATTATCTATAAATTAAACACAAAGGCATGATACACTTACAAAAACACTTCACATGCGTCTGTCAAATGAGATACACAACTGAAACGAATGATTTAAGGCTCCATAAGAAAAAGTGCCTATGTCTGTAAGCAACTAGCAAACATTACAACTACAGAATATCTTTATACCCCATTGAGTTTATATATAGTATAGGACTCCTTCGGGTTGCCACTTGTGTACCGTAAGTTCAATTACAAGTCAGCTGTTTGGAATTAATAATGTATTTTCTAGCAGGAAGAACATTATAAATAGCAATTACCTTCCTAGGCAAGAACACAAGAGACTACTTACTGTGTAATGCAATGAAAAAATGCTAAGGCAATGCCTGGTACAATAACAGTAATTAAATTAAATGCTACTGAATAAGAACTTTTTAAAATTTACTTTGGATGGCAGTACTTGAGAAATTATTTACTGAAGGATAAAGAACTAGATGGAGAACCTAAGGTATTCCACAGTACTTTTAAAACACCCGGATGAAACTGCTTTTTATCAGCACCGCACTCTACCGAGTGAGCCACGGGCCGGCCCATTTGAAATTGCTTTTTATTAACAGGTTTCTTTCAACCTGTATCTCAGCATAGAGATATCAGCATTAATCTTTTCATTACCCATGGATACAGTGATGTGGATCACGGAGGGAGGGAATAAGTGGTCCTGTCTTACAGTATGACGCTGACATCACACTCTTCTCCTTGGAAAAAAAGACTGGGTGGAAAATATTCTAGAAGTTCTTAAACTTTAGCATTGGGATCACTGGGTGGGATGGTTAACACCAAGACCGTCCATCCCCACCCCAGAGTTTCTGACACGGGAGGTCTAGCCCCTACACTTGTGCTTCCTACTTGAGGACCCACTTTCCTAGGTGGAAGCAGCACAAAGTGACTTCTCTATTATAAATCAAGCTCACCTGCTGCTGTCCCTCCTCTCCCTAGTGACTGTTTCTGGAGGTGCAACTCACTCGTGGCCGTGCTCCACACCTCCTGCCTGCATCTGTATGGCTGAGTCCTAACAACTTCCAAGACTCTTAGTGGCTACCCTCTAACTACTGCTTCATCTCTCTGTAACCAGATTGCAATCCCATATCTGGGCTCTTGGTCGCTGTATATGAGTCCACAGACTGCAAACCCCTCAAAGAGTTCCTGAGTTACTGTGTATCTCGGGAACATGGCTCACTGTTGGGCACGCAGGATGAACTCCATGCATTTCTGTTGAACTGAATGGATGCTGACCTCTGTCTTACCACTCTGACTATGTTGCTACACCTGGTTGATCCCACTCTTGCTGAACTCTACTCCTCGTTTGATTCACTGAAACTCTGATGCCCACCCTCCTCCAGCTCTTACCGTCTTTACGTGGAACTCCAATCTCCACTAACACCACTGACCCCTAGACCAGTTTTTCTGACTTGCTTCACTGAAAAACCTTAACTGGAAAGTAACAAATGAAGAGTGAGTGGAAAAGAAGAAAACTGATGAATAACAAGATATCCTCCAGACATCCCCAGGCATCTACTGAATGCAGGCAAAGACTGAAATGCAATGAACCACTCACCCCCAACAAAAACTACGGTAATAAAATTCCCTACGACAGACTCTGACTAAAATTTTAAATAATTTTACAAGAAGAAGCGAGACCCCTTTTACTCCTATTATTAATCCTTTAACTCCTATTATTAATAATTATTGCTCCTATAGAATTCTGAACTGTAAGACCACCCAAGAAAAAGAAATGGGAGAACTACAGATGACACATTTTGGATGAAAGATAATTTTACTTACAAAAGTAATAATTTAAGAAAACCTGCAGAAATAGCATAGCCAACTCTTACAATTGGATCTGACAATAAAAAGGAATAGGTTTTCAATGATGGAATAATAGACACAAGATGTCAAAAACATTAGGATGGAAAGTCAGTGTCAACATTTAAGTCATGGCATAATTAAACTAAGAGCAACCACAGGCAGTTTTACCTCTATAGATAATATGGAAAACCAGTTGAGACATAAAAAATACCCAAGCACCTCTGAGGTAAAAATAAATAAAACTTAAAGAAATAAATAATAAGAACCCAAAAAGAAGAGACAGGGGCCAGCCCAAAAGATGACTGTATGAAAAATGAAAGGGAGGAGCAGGTCTCCCTCCATCATATCTTTTGTCCCTGGTTTCTCTGCACTTAAGTGGTTTCTCCTTATTGCCATCAGAAATATTCTGAAACATAAATAAGATCATGTCAACTCCATATTCAAAAAGTTCTGGTAGTCCCCTACTATCTAAAGAATAGATTCACAATTCTTTAACACAGCAGGAGGTCATATCTCCAGCTCCATCTCCTAACATTTTTCCCCCCTTTCTACTTTATGTTCTGCCCAAAGAACTAGACTACTGTCCCAAAAGACACGTTCTTTCATCCCCATGCCCACTCTGCTTACAATGCCTTTTCTGTTATTCGTCAATACATATTCATCCCTGAGGAGCATGTTTAAATCTAAATGCAGTGGCAGGCCATTCCCCTCTCAGGTGGTCCCTCCTTTTCCTGGCAGACTATTATTATTTTACTTGGCAGAGCACATGTACGCATGTTAGAATGCATTTTCATTAACTACTGAAGGGTAGCAGAACATACCCCCCCAAAATATGCCACTTGGGCATAAGGATTATTTTGAGCTGAAAGCAACTGAGAAGAAACAGACACACAAAAAGCTCTCTGCCTACCCCCATTTGTCTAAAAGCAGAATTTAAATTTACAAAGGTGTCTCACCTCCCCTCTCCACCAGGAAGGACAAAAGTTCCTCCCTGGAGAGGACTTTAGATGCTTATCAGCCTAGAGAGGGCCACACATTACTAATTAAACTTTATCTACCACTAGTTTTCTATATATTTGCCTTCCCACAATTTGCTACCCCTAGAGACTCAAGGTCCTTTTCCTCTGTCTTGTCACTTCTCTAAAAATGTATTGCTCCTTGCTGAAAATGCTATACAAGCTGGACTTGTAAGCCACCTATTTGAGTTATTCTTTCCCTGAGTTTTCTCCCATGCATATATGAAATACATATAATAATAAATTTGTTTGTTTTTCTCTTGTCTTTTGTTACAGGGGTCCCAGCTGAGAACTTAGAAGAACAGAGGGAAAATTATTTTTCCTGCCTTACACTATCTATCTACTTCCCTCACAAGAGTCCGTGAGCTCTTCCAGAGAAGTCAGAGTGTGGCAAGTAGCCAGAGCTCAATGTCTTTAGAAGGAATAAAGGACGGTGAGACAGTCCTCATGGCTTGAATGTACAGTCACTTCTCAGGTGTGAGCCTGCTTATACATCAGTTGTGAAAAGAGCACAATGAGGGGGATAGGGGAGTCGTTTAGCTTCAGAAGTAATAAAAACTGGTCTTTAGGTTTTGGAATAATAATGCAACCATTTGATCGACTCAGACTGGGTCTATTTTTAACCATGGCTTAAAGATTCTTGCAGATTTTGGCTTGGCTGCATCTGCAAGTCATGTAGTCTGGGCTTGCACTGTAGAAGAAGCTTTGACCTACAAGTAACACCTGGAACCAAAATCCCCCACCCCGTGCCACCCCCAACCAAGCAGTACAGGACATGACCATAACCCGAAACATCTGAGCTCTTTCAGAAGTGAGAGGTCCCTTGTCCAGACACTGCTGGTGCTAAAGAACACCAATCAAAATGTGCCCCACCAGTGCTTTTGCATACCAACCTGTTCCCCTAACCCATAAAAGTTTAACTCAACCCCAGACTGGGGAGACAGATCTGAGCACAGACTCATCTCCTTTCTGGTCGGCCATGCAATAAAGCTCTTTCTTCTCACAATAGCCAGAGTCACAAGAGTTTGGCTTTCTGTACACGTGGGGCAGCAAGCCCATTGCTCAGTAACAATTATACACAGATAAAATACACATGAAAATGATAAGACTTTAAATCATTAATAGAAAGGTGCCTCAATTTATCTGGCATTTACAACAGATACAATTTGAACAGATTCATAACTTGAAAATCATCTATAAATTACATTAGCTGGCAAAGACAAGGCTGTAATGATTTTATTAGCATAAGAGAAGCAAAACCATCTACCACCAATCAAATTACTGTACAAATTAACCACCTGCTAAACTACTTAACATTATATACTCTCTCTGTGTCTATCTGGTATCTGGCTAGGGGGGCCTCTAAAAATTATTAAATATCCATTCTTTTTTTATCATGCCAAAGTAAGTTAACAGCGACTTATAAAAGGAACACTTCAAACTCATTAAGTGAGTAATCCAAATACTTACAATCTTTTTAGTGACGACAGTCCCCAAAAGGCACCTGGATCTATACTACTAATAAGATTGTTTCGGAGGTCCCTGTTAAAAATAAAATAAAAGTTACTCACACATTAACACTGTGACAAATATTTAGGCACACTACTTACCTGCTATACAGAAAGCAACAATAAAAATGGAAGAAACTGAAGCAAAGGTTAATCCAAGATCACCCCAGCAGTAAATGGCAGAGCTAGAATTCCAATTTGAGAAATCTGGCTCCAAAAGCTTTTGTTTTGGTCAATATAAGGATAAGAGTACATGTCATAAAAGATACTAATATGGTTCAAATTCAAAGTTATCACTGAACTACGATCACATACATTATTTCCACAACTTCTTCCTTGGTATGCCATACTTTAGTTATCAAAGTAAATCAGTGATTATATTTGTGACAAACATCATTAAATCGTATGTTTTTTAAAATCACCTTTGAAAATACACTCTTAAAAATTTGTGTCATTTAATTTTACGTATTTCTTTTCTCCCTGGGCTTCTATGGCTAGGTTTTCTATAAAGTGAAGACATAAAACAAATATGCGATAAATCACAACATATAGCTCAAAGCAAGGCTGCACAAACCCCACACCACGTGGCAGCTGAGAGCAGTCACGATTTATCCTCATTCTTCTCAAGCAGAGGGGGGACTTCCACTACATTACCACTGGGGGGCAGCAGTGAGTGTCACAGCCACATCTCTCGACCAACACGGTTTGAGGCCACAGGCCTAAGGCTACTGCTCCCCTCTCAGTGTCTGGGCTCAGCTGGGACTCTCAAGTCACCCCACACAAAAGTTTGCCTAGACCTCTGCAAAGAGCTGACAGATACCGTCCATTTCCCGAGACCACATTCCTGCCAGGGGTTGGCCCACACTTCAGCTTTGCCAAATACCCTGAAGCAGGCCTGTTTGACAAGACCCACTCATAACCTTCCCAGTGAAGTCAAAGAGTGGACTTTGGTCATCTCTCAGGAAACCTGAGGCCAGACTGTGAACAGAACTCTCCAGCTTTTCTTCTCCTAAGAGTCTGTTAAATAAAATTAAAGGGGACCATTGTTTCTGGATTAAGTTCCCACACTCGGCCCCAAAAGACCAGACTAAAAATCAAAATGGAGTCACTCCTGCCAAGTTCCACATCACCATGTCTAAACCAAGTTGTGGTCTGGACCTCTGAGAAATCAGGAGAGAGAGACAATGACCAATTTCCCAAACAGGCCGGTTTAAAACTTCAATAGGCATGATAATCAAGCTCCTTCTGCTTTAATCCTTACACAAAAAATGATAGCCTAAAGTAACCTGACATTAAATAAACAGTTATTTTTCTATTGTTCTGTCTCCCTGTCCCCACCTTACAAGGAAAGTAACTTTGAAAGGACCCATCTGCTTTTTGTTCTTTGTTTCTGCTTTCTTCAGCCTTTTGCCTCCAAAATCACCTTCCTCTGCTCAGCTCGTTGGAACACTTATTTTACTCTATGGAATGAAGTGCTGCCTGATTCTAGAACTGCAATAAAGCCAACTGAGATCTTTAACTAAATTTGCTGTCATTCTGTCCCTTGACAAGTCTTTATTCAACAGTGGCAATCCTGCCCCTTCCTTGCACAACCACGTTTGAGCTGCCCCCACCACTCTTTGTAATCACAGGTGGCTTAGGGATGGCACACCAGAGGTGAAACAATACAGAAGCACAGAGGAGTGCTTGATATAAGTCCAGATAGTGGGTGCCTCATGGGCTCCTTCGTTCCTTACTTTACTTTAGATTTAAAAGGCCTTCTTGGAAATCGATATGGGACCACCGGGGCCACCTGTTCGCACAACACTGAGGTGGCCTATGTCTTGGGGATCTTTAAAACTATCACGGGCACTCTACCCATTCTTGGGCAGTCTAAACTACTTAGAGAACAATCTTCAGCCTGCCTTCTCAAACCCCTCCGACTCAGAAAGCACAGGCATCCCTTCTCTACTGTGCTTAAGAAAAGGACTCCTCCAAGGAAGTCTTACTTACTGCAATGAGCACGGATCCATGTTTCCTTCCACCCAATTAGAGGCACATTCAATTTTACTGTCCCACTAGCTAATGAAAACTGCTGAATTGCCTGATTTGTAACATGTTAGTTTTTTTCTAATAACTTATCCTAACTACCAATATAGCAAAAGGCACAACATTGGGATTGGTTTCTGGACAGGTTTCCTCCAAATTTCACAAAAACCTCATCACCAACAGTGATGGTCATGCATTTACAGTAACCCTAAATTCTTAATATGTCATTGTCACCGTGGCTTCCCACACTATCCATGCTGTTTTAATACATGGTGATAGAGATTGCTTAGAAATTCTCAAGAACACTTCACTGAAGTTCACCTGTGAATCCTGTGAACATCGTGGCCTCCAGCAAACCCTAGCCTGCCTTTCTCATGTCTCACCCCCAGTCGAACACACCAGGTGCTCCTCAGCGGCTAGGGTTAGGGCTGCAAGTCCACCACCTCCCCCACAATCAGAGCCAGGTTTTTCTAAATAAAACTGAACCACCGCCATCCTCCCATACTTCAGAATACTTTACTTGGAAAAAAAGGAAATCATTATCGAACATAGGTATAAAATCCGTGCTCCAGTTACCATGACTATATAAATATTTCATTGATCAGAATTCAGATAATTTTATATTTCCCTAGAAGAAAACAGATTTGTCAACAGTGGTAGCTACCCTAATTCTTTTGGTTTTTGAACCCTAGCCTCTAAGACATTTTCTAACTAAAAATAGAAGTGTCACAAAATGTATTTGGACAGTAATAAAAATCTTAGAATATTCAGGTAAACTCACAAATCCTCCCCTTCTCTCTGGACTCCAACCAGCTTTTAAGCTCCTCTTTTAACTATGATATAAAGACGGTCTTTGGTATAACAATTTCAACAGAAGGAGAAAAATCGTGCAGAGGACAAGTTCCCTGCTATGAAGGCTGCAGCCCCAGCGCCCTTATCCCCTGGCACCTGCCTCAGGGGCCCAAACCGCTGCTGTAGCAAATAGTGACAATGTGGCAGTTGTCCACGTTTGCTGTCCCACTACACACAACTCTCCTTGTGTGGCTTTCTCTTGGCCAGCTCCTAAGAGTCAATCTGTGAAGGTCAGAGACCAAAGGTGTGAATGGCCCTGGGAAGAGCCCTCACCCCACGAGGGAAGGAAGTAGGAGAACAGCCCTGCTTCCAGGACACGAGAGGTCTGGGGTGTGCTCCCCTCACTTGTTTCCAGCAGTCCCAAGTCCCAGATGCCAGCAGCAGGCACTGCTCACTAAGGGGCTACAACGTGGGCGATATGCCCTTGCGTCTCATCCTCCTGCTCCCAAAAACCAGAGCTTTCTGGGACACCTGGATGCAAACCTCTCAGAACCAGCTTTGGGAAAACACAGGTTAAGATACAGACCTGGCCATGTGAATTTCCCAGTACCCAGGCCAAGGATTAACAACCAGTACAGAGACCTAAGGAGACTGCCTACTACATTTTGAGAACAAATAGAAAGGGTAGACCAGAAGCCATTCAAAAATTTCAGGGTGGGTGAAGGTAGAAAAGGACAGCAACTACCAAAGATTCCAGAATGCAACAGTGACAACACTAATGAGTGCTATCAATTACTTAATGTTTACTGACTGTGCTAAGCACAGGTATTTTTGTCTTTGTTTTGTTTTGCAGCCATTTCCCTTGCTTTAGGGGAAGCACCCCTATTTCTCCACATGGTATGGATAATACCCCCAAACTTCCAACATCATTCCTCCACGTGTGATACTTGATCAACCCTGGCCCTAGTAAATGGCATGATAACATGACCTTGATCTAACTAAACCTAGGACTTTGGGAGGAGGAGGGGCAGAAGCACAGCCATACCACTGGGTTTGATTAGAGGTCAAGATGTGAGCCTGGAGCTGTTACTGGGGGATCCTCTTGCTACAGTGACAGGAGGGTCTGTCTAATGAAGCCAACAGACAGGAAAAGAGAATAAGTGGTGAGTCCCTGGATCCAGCCAAGCCTGAAATTCACCTGTAACTCTGCACTCCCCAGTTACACAAATCACTAAATCCAGTGAAATTGGTGTCTGCCACTTACCATCACATTAAGACCTCACAATCACCCTAGGAGACAGTGTCATTGTTTCAGATGAGGAAATGCATATGCAGAAGGATTAAGAAGGTTGGTCAAATTCCTGAAATTAATAAGTGGTCAGGAGGTAAAGCACATCTTTCAGACTGATACAACAGTAAAGGAACCAAGTACATTTATACCTAGAGGCACAGGGAGATAAATAAAGCAAACATGCAAAAAGTGTCCAAGATGAAATCAAGGTGCTGAAGGTAATATTCCTTCAATTTCTCTGTATGTTTGAAAAACTAAGTTGAGAAGACATGATCATACATGGTATTTTCCAGCCTTCCAACTACGCCCCAAAGTCATCCTCTCCTCCACACCGCCACTACTTAGCCCAGGTCGCATACCACAGTTCTAGCTGTGTCCTCACTTCTCCGTTTAAAGTAATCCTTCTGCACACAAACCTGATCATGTCTCTATTCTGGTTAAAACCTCCAGAAGCTCCACAGTCCCGGCAGAAGAAGTTCAGACTCTTCTCCCTGCCCCAGCTCTCACCTCCCCATGCTGCCCCCATGCCTTCCCTGAACACTCACTCGCTCACTCCATCTCCCTTCTCTTCGTATACACTAGGCATATTTCAAGATGCTTCTAGAACGGGTCATCTCTTCTCACCTCCAGGCCTTTGAACATGGGTTTCCCTGTCCTTAACACACATCTCAAACTCCCACATCATTCCGTCTCCTCAGCCCATCCCTCTTCCTCCAGAAAATCCCTGTGAATAACAGCGCCCAGGGCCTTCCCTGTCAGGGCTCTCACCGCACCGTACTCTGGCTGCTTACACTGTCTTCATCGAGAGACCCGAAGTTCCACGAGAGCAGGGTCTGTTCTGCTCAGTGAGAGGGAAAGGCTCAATACACAGTGGAGTGAATGGAGGAATAAATGCATGAAAACATAAACCAAGACTGAGAGATGGAACTGCACTAACTAACCTTTACTAGAAAAACATTTTTAGTAAATTATGGTTAGTTACGAGATCATTAGAATATTCATAAAGTCAGACAACGTAGAGAATGCCGCATCTCATTCATAACCATTTACAGTTCTCAATAAAGGTAGGTCATAATGCCTGCAACTGACCTTCAAATAATTCAGCAAATGTGTGTTTGTGTAGGTATATCCTAATATAGTGAAAAAACTAATGGCAAGTTATTAATAATTATCGAATCGTTGAGTGTGGGTAAGTAAATTGGTGATATGGGAGATTATGGTATTGTCCTTTCAATCCTTCTGTATATTTGAAATTTTCCATAATAAAATTTATTTTCTGTCCCCAACTTTTTAAGTCGCAGGAAGTACCATTAATCATCAGGCCCCACTTATTAGCTCCTATCTCCCCAACTAATCCCAACCCTACACCTCAAGAAGATAATATTATAAGAAAATTCAATCCACGTTTTGGACTTGTTTTGCACAAGCTAAAAAAAACTCTGCAAATGGAAATATATAATGTCAGTTCCATTTTTGAAAAACATAAGTTTCCCTTTCCAGGTTTTAAACAGCATCTACAACAGGAAGTGATTTAGCTAAAGCAGCACATAAATTTGTAGTCAGTGATAAACTGCATGTGTTTCTACAAAATACATCTCATGAATAACTGAGTACTGTAATGTGATTTAAAGATACACTTCTTTAATAATAAAAACTTCTTGACATATTATATAATATTTAATAATAGCCATATTAATCAGGCATTGCCAAAAGATATTTATAGCCAGATTCTCTCATTTAACTTCCCTTTCTCCCCAGCCCCACCAACCCACAGATTCCCTAGTAAACACAAGTCTAACTTTAGGACATATACTTAAATCTGGATATGTTGGATCATTAAAACATAAATGAAAAGAAGCACAAGAACTGCTTAAACAAAATTAAAGAAATATTTTAGCAGTTCTTAGCAAAAGAAACAACTCCTTTAGGAAAGAATACAGCAAATAGATAAGATGCCTTTAACTGCACATATCAGAACCCTCAACTACAAACAGCTCCCACAATCAAGAAAATAATTCTCTGGCATTACAGGAAATTAAGAAGCAGGACAGCCTCTGTGGTCAGTTCCCTCTACGTCTCAGATCCACCATCCTCAGAATGTAAATGTGCCTTCAGGCTAGGCCTCCGTCACCATATGGTATCCCAGGTCTGAAATCACCTCCAAGCACAAGTCATGAAAAAAACAGACTTTCTTCTTGCATCCCCTTGGGAGCTAGAAAATCTTTCTCCAAGGCCCCACAGCAGGCTGCCCGTCATCTCTTACGGGCTCAGACAAAGACTGTCAATAGCTGGAAAGAGATGCTCGATTACCTGGTAGCCTAGACCCAGCTCTTGGGATGGGATTTACATTGGGGAAGTCAAACACACTGACCAGTGGGTAATCCTAGCGTCAGAGGGAGGCATGTCACTGAATACCAATAATCAAACACATGACATAATACTAGAATGACAATATTATGAAATGAAAGGGGGGGGATGAAAGAAGGAGGGATATAGACAAGTGGATGAAAAAAATGGATGAATGACGGATATGTCTTAATTCTAAAAACAGTCTCAAAAGTCTAAGAAACACATTCACCAAAAAATGGAGAAAA
Source organism: Cynocephalus volans (assembly GCF_027409185.1). NCBI lineage: Eukaryota > Metazoa > Chordata > Mammalia > Dermoptera > Cynocephalidae > Cynocephalus > Cynocephalus volans. The sequence continues at coordinate 19,452,040 of NC_084468.1, forward strand.
AGTTGCAGGAAGTATATATTTTAGACAATTTTATCTTTTAAAGACAATATGTTTTACCAACTAGGCCAAGGGAGACCACTAAGATGCAAGTTTAGCCATTTAACAGCCCAAAACATCATTTACCTGGATAAAACAAATAAAAGGCCCCCTGGTCGAGCTGACAGCAGGTTCCGCTCTCCGTGCTCCCTGCCCTACCTCTGGTCTGTGGTCTCTCCTCAGGGAGGCTTCCCTGCACACCCTATGTAAAGCTGAGTGCACCCTCGGCCCACACTCCCCTCCTGCTTGGTTTTCCTCCACGGCACTGATCACAATCTACCTGCCTCTATGTTTTCCTTAATTATTTCACGTATTGTCCATTTCCTCTATTGCCAGACTGTAAGCTACATGTTTTCCTCAACATTCAGAAGAACAAATTGGCAAGCCTAAAGAAAAAGGATCTATTCTAGATGAAGTCTGCAGGAGTGTGTACACTCAGGGCTGTTTTGTTCTCTAACACACTCACTATATCTAAGAGACAGAGAGAGAATGAATTCTCTTACAAAGTCTACTCTTCAACTCAAAGGAACTGCCAAGGATGGCTGGGCCCCCCAAGTTCCTCAATCTCTGAGGCATGTTTGCTAGTTCAACCCAGCCAGGTCTCTCTTTTCTCCCTACCCTACCCTACTAAACCGCACCCCTTTTCTGCATGGCTTGGCTGCAGTAATTTTAACATCGCAGGCTTGAAGTTTTGACCCTGGTTTGAGTAATTCCTTGTTCTACCACTGCTAGCCTGTTCTGCCATATTTTCAAGTTGTTTGGTTAATTTCTCCTTGTTTTCAGAAGTGTCCAAACAAGCCAAGTCTGGATTGCAAACATTTGATCTGGCTGGTTGTAAGTGGAATTCTCCCAGACAATGATGTAAATGTGAGTGGATTTACGTGGGAGGTGATCCCAGGATGCAGCAATAGTGCAGGGTGGCGGGGGAGCGAGACAAGAAAGAGACTAAAAGGTAGGCTGTGGAGGAGGTTACCACTGTGATCAACTAAGACCAATCCCCTGGGCACTTGGGAGGACAATGGAGAGCACACCTCAGGGCGCCTGGTTGATGGTGGCAGGGGCAGGGCGGGGGGGGGGGGGGGGTGTTGACTTCCAAGGCACTACCAAAGCCAAAAAAGTGCTCAGGCTTCCGTTTAGAAGACTTAGGAAGGGACACACAGGAAAGGTGAGTGCTCCTCTGGAAGACTGAGGAGAACCATCGGGGCTCATCCCCACAAAGGAAGGCTCTGTCAGTGTGGTGCTTCCTCCTGACTCTTTGCCCCTCTCTCTGTCCCTCCAGGGCCAGAATAGCAAATCCAGCCACATCAGCACTTTTTCTCTGTCTGAAGCAGGCTGCTCTCCCACAGAGACAGTGCAGAGGCAGGTCCCACCTGGGCACACACAGCCTCCGTCACACTGTGGTTGTGAGGCCAAGACTCGGGTCTGGATTCCCAAGTGTACATAACAAATGCTGAGCTGAGGTCTGCTCATGATATTCTCCAACAACGGAGGCCCAGAGTCGACACCCGGGTTTTACACTGAAGCCCCCGCTAACAAAACAGTCTCTCAGTCTCCTGTGTGTGTGTGTGTGTGTGTGTGTCTGTGTGTGTGTGTGTGTGTCTGTGTGTGTGTCTGTGTGTGTGTGTGTGTGTGTGTCTGCGTGTGTCTGCGTGTGTCTGTGTGTGTGTGTGTATCTACACATCTACCTGTGATCCCTTAAAAGAGAGAGGTGGTATTCTGGGATTCAAGTTTAAACAAGCCCCTGGCTAAAAATAATCATAGCATCTTAACAGCACCCAAATTGGCAACCTGATTTGTTTCTAACATGTACAGAGATTTATTATCAACAAATGGCTGAAAATAAGGTCAAAGACAAAAAATAAATATAAAAAGGACAGTAATTCATACCACAGCATAGAACATCAGCTATGCTATCTACACTTTTTATGGTGTCCATGAATAGCCACATCAATCCTAGGTACCAAAAATAAAATGTGTTTCTAAACAACAGATGCTATTTATAACCTAGGAATGCCTGTCATCCTTCCTTTTGGAAAGGAAAGACCACACTGATTCCGTCAATTAACAAATAAGCAACTACTAAATTCCTGACACTACACTATATGCTAAGGATATCTGTCAACTACAATAACCTTTCTTTGCAAGGAAGAGAAAACCTAATGGTAATATAGTGCCCCCCACACTCTAACAATCCAGAGGCAGTCATGCAGTGTCCTCCCAGACTTCCCCACTGCTTATGTGACAATCCCCACTCCACCTTCAGAGTTGGCTCTGGCTCAAGCTAGTTGCAGGATGGTTTCTGTACCAGAGGTAAAATCACCTTCTCCAGTGACAGTGAGGAAATTCCTCTCTCCAATCCATCACCTTCTCCAGTGACAGTGAGGAAATTCCTCTCTCCAATCCCCAAGCACATCTCAACTCAATCAAATCGGGTCAAATGCTCATTCCTGAGCCAACAACTCTGGAATGTGTATAAAGGACTATCCTTAGCATAGTCAGGTCTGGAGCTGAGGGTGCAGCCAGCATCCTCTGAAGCGCATGAACTATGTGAAATATGACAGGAATACTTGAATAAAAACAGCTGGGGGGGGGGAACCTGGGAATTAAATACTGCTGTGCCAAGAATGGTTTAAAATATTTGTGTTTTTCTGTATATATACATACATATATGTACAAGTATATGTGCATATATTATGTGTATGTACACACATGTAAATAGGAATGTGTGTGCTACATATGTATATGTGTGTATGTAAGTACATATATATAACCTAACTTAAAAGACATTTATCAAATGAAAAGAACCTATGGCAAACAGTTGTGTCTGTCTAAAAAAATAAAATAAAAATAATGAAAAGAACAGAGACATACAAAGATACTTCAAAAAGTCATGGAAAGATTCATATTATGTTCTAATTATATTTTTCCACAAACTTTTTGAATTACTCTCTTATACAAAAGGATGAAGAACTCTAGACAGTATATGCTTAACTAACACATCAGTAACCTAAGCAATGAAACCCTGTGGGAGTTCAATTGCAGGAGAAGCCCCCTAGGTCAAATGGTCAAGGAAAGACCACGAAGAGAAATAGGGAAGTTGAATTAAGAAAAATGTGGACAGTTTGTTGTTCCACAGAAATGGAGATATTTGTCCATAGTGTAGCTCTCTTATGTAATATGAAATTTTATCCTAAATGCATAAGTAACAGGGGAATTTGAAACATGATCCTGGAATAGCAGTCAGAATATAACCAAATGAAATATCCACCGTCTAAAATCTACCAAAGCAAAAACAGAGTGCTACTTGTAACACACTGACTCATAAACAAAACTAGATCTAATTGCTAAGCAAAAGAAAAATTCCCACATTCAAAGATATGAATAGAATAAAATATCCAAGTTTATCCAAAAGTTTCCCTCTCAACATTTTTTTTTCATATTCTACTCGACTATCTTATAAGGCATACACATATCATGACATAGAATCTCAAAACAACAATCTATACTTTAAGCCAGTGGTCAGCAAACTACGGTCCACAGCTTGTTTTGTAAATAAAGTTGTACTGGAAGATGTCTACATCGATTTGTTTATTATTCTTAAGTTGTTTTTTTTTTTTTAGGTACTTATACTGTGTGTTTATTTTTCAATTCAATTTTATTCATATTTATTTTTGTGGGGTACAGAGAGTTGTTTCAATACATGCACATACTGTACAGTGATTCACTTAAGGTAGTTACTTTTGTCCCCATTAGTTCACTCCTAATTTTCCCCCGCATCCCCACCCCTCCCAGCCACTGGTAACCATTATTCTACTCTCTACTTCTTTTTTATTTTAAACCCACAAAGATCAACATCCTTACTGCAGAAAGAACTGTTAAAAATGAATCAAGAAAATCTAAGTAGAAGTTTGGTGAAGGATATGAGCAGATAATTACATACCCCAAAGAAACACGTGCAGTTAATAAGTACAGTTCAGGATGTGGTTGAAGAGGAGGGTGGGGCTGGCCCGGCCCCATCTCAGGATCCCGAGACCCATTGCTGGTTTGGCTGGGGGCAGGGTCTTGTATTCCTAAGTATTGTCTTATGCAATACTTATGTATTGACTTATCTAAGGCTGGGCTTTCACATTTCAGTGGCAGGGTTGCATTACTGTGACAGAGGCCTATGGTCCACAAAGCCTAAATTACTTACTATCTGGCCCCTTACAGAATTTAAATAATTACTTGTTTTTTAAAATTCAACTCTTGAAATTTTTCATAATAAAATGTTGGGAAAACTATTTTTATTGTAAATACTTGGGAGTTTACTAATAGGTTTACAATATAAATGCATTAAATAAAATAAAAAGAAATGACAATGAAAGAATACTCACAATCTTTCAAGAAGATTTAATCCAGAAAATGAGCCATTCTTCAGCTCGGATATTTTATTATTACTCAGAATCCTAAAAATAAGAGGATAAAAATGTGAGTTGCCTAATATACAACATCGACATCAAAGTAATTTAGATCGTTATGTTTAAACCTATGAGGAGTTCTAATTTACTAGCCAGAATTTTTGAGATGACTGATACAAAGGAGTGTCTTCCCCTTTCTTTGAGAAACCACCTAAAAGAGCTCACTCATATACCTCGTTGTATATTAAATTGTTCCTGTCACACTTAACCAAAAACTTTAAAATAAAGAGAGAGAAAAGTCAACATGTCATAACTTAAAGTTCAATATAAGGATAAAGAATGCCATGTACACATATAATCAATCAGCTTACGTAAGTTGAATACTTAATTTAAACATGGAAACAACAGAAAAATGCATAACATGTGATCTCTAAAATACTGACCTTACAAAGAAATAAAATATCTTTTAAATATCATTTCAATAATGCTTAATATTATCTGTAATTTAACAATACACAAATTTACTGTATATGTGTGTGAAAATCTGTTTTGCACCTACAGACAGACACAGGCAGCTGTATCATAATACTGTATCTCACATATTAGGACAATGTTCATTATAAAATGAACTGAAAACAAAAACTGATTAAAATAAGTCACAGTCAAGCCAACCCCCACGGCAGGACTTACGTGAGAAGAGACTATGTGCACATAGTCCTGCTCTGCAAATTTATGCAGCTTTCGTAATCTGAAAATAGTTTCTATGAATAACGTGAAAATGCTAAGCTACCTGATTGGGGGAGTGAGAATATCGAGGTAAAGAAAACGAGAAAACCAAGGCACAGAAGACTCAAGTAATAAATAGCCCAAGATGACATGGCAAATGGCAGGGCCAGATTTTGAACTTGAGCAGTTTCTATTCCAAATCCCATGTTCTTCGACATACACCAACGGTGATCAAGAGGTACACTACTGACACTTTGGGCAGAAAATTCTCCCTCACACACAGCACTGCCTAACTTTCAGGGCACCCTTCACAGTGGGTACAAACAACCTGAGTTGGTTCTCCTTGAGACAGTGCAACACAGCAATTTTGTGTATATGCAAACGTTAACAGGTCATAAGATTTTAGGTATTTATTTTATTTGGCTAAAAAAAAAAATAGCTCATTTTCTTTAAAGCAAACAAAAATAGCCACCTGACACTTTATTTTCTTTTGATATAACTAGAATTTAATAAAAAATAAAAATAAAAAAACCTGCTCATGCAGATTAACATATCAGAGCCTTTTTTGTGGGATGATGAGGAATTCCTAAAGTCAAGCATACCTGGGTTTAGACTTCAACACTATCACTTTCAAGTTATATTGATCTTAGGTAAGTCACACCACCTCTCTGTAACAGAGTTCCCTCATTCATAAAAGGGGAAGAATAATATCTCCTTCATAAACACTAGAAGGAAATTAGGAAAAGCATGGCACACTCAATGAGTATCCATCAAGTTCCAGATTTTGCTTCCTTGGTTAAGACACAAGTCCTCCCTCATTTCAATGTTTCTGAAGTTAAGGTGGACATTGCAATCAAAGTATATTACTGTGTAGTATTCTGTCCTTCCCCAAAGCTAAAGGAAGGAAAAATCTTCAATCACTGGGACCAATAAAACATGGAGATCTAAAACATTCCAGTTAAAATACAAAACCATTGTGTCTAATCAAACTTGCAAAGTTTTTAAAAGGAAGGTAGTCGGCACATGCAAAAGCAAACAGATGGGCCGACCCCGTGGCTCACTCGGGAGAGTGCGGCGCTGGGAGCGCAGCGACGCTCCCGCCGCGGGTTCGGATCCTATATAGGAATGGCCGGTGCGCTCACTGGCCGAGTGCCGATCACGAAAAAGACAAAAAGAAAAAAAAAAAAAAAAAAAGCAAACAGACTCGCACACAGCCACAAAGGTCACTTCTGGAACAATATTTCTCCAGCAGTCTGGCAGGGTATATAAGCAGTCTGGCAGGGTATATATACCAAGAGCCTCCAACCCTTGCTATCCTACACAGGCATCAATCCCAAGCTAACAGTTACCAAGTCTGACAAAAAGTATATTTGACTACATTACTTCAGCATGATTTACAACAGACAAAAATTAGAAACTATCAAAGAGGTCACTTATAAGAGGAAGAGTTAAATTATGGTACATCCAAACAACAAAATTTTATGCATCCACTAAAAATGATTATTTCAAAGGAAACTGGATGAAGAGGAAAATGCTTACAATCAGTTTAAAAGCAAACAACAAAACTGATACCACTGATTGAAAAGAATCTATGTGTAGACAAAGGAAAAAAAAAGACTAGGAAGAAAATACATCAAAATGATTACTATCTTAGTGATGAAGTTTTTATTAATTTCTCTTTTATTGTTTATAACTTTGCAGTATCTTTCGAAATATTTAGATTAAGACTTTTTAAAAATTTTTTTCTCCTGATGATAAACATAAGATTCTTAATAACTAATACAGCTTGAATTAATTTTGAGTATAATTGTATCTTAGAAATAAAAACTGAAGGAATACTTTATGCTCTGAGATTAAAGAGTCACACTTATTTATTTATATTCGAAAAATGTTTATAGAGTGGCAGATGTTGGCAGGTTAATAGGCACTAAAACCAGCGCAAATAACAGTAGTGCTGATATCCAGAGTCCAGGGTTTTCATCAAGACCCCAGCAGGAATAAATGATTCAGTGTGTGACAGTCACTTCACTGTTCTAGGTAGAATCCAACTTCATCTATAACAAAGAAAAAAATTATACTAGAATGATTACCAAGATCCCTTCTAGCTAATTTTAAATTTTATTCATGTTTTAATGAACAAAAATGCCAAACTTTATGTTGACTTAAAATTTATAACCAACAAACTAAAAATAAGAAAACAAAGGAAAACTACACAAACTACTAAATTCACTGACATTAGTATCCTGTTTCTGAGTGAAGAATGAAACCCAAATATGGAAGTATCTTGTAAAAAACTGCCAGGGTGCTAACTGAATTACACCCACTGAAATTCAGTATTGCTTCAGCAAAAGGACTATCATTTGCTCCGTCATAAAGGCTTTAGTACAATAAATGATAGATTTTATTGAGGAGAGTAAAAAGGAAGACATTTCATCACACTTAAAAAGTTATAACTGTAACCTTAGAAATATAGTTTACAACCCCAAGTTAATATATTCAGTCTACACATTACTTGATGTGTTTAAGGATTTTGTGCAAAAAAAAAACAGGATCGGTATGAATAAATCTACTCTGCAGACAGCTTTTATATTCCATTTTGAAACAGGAGACTGTGGAACTAGCAAATGCATAATATCATGTATCATTATATACCTAAAACCCATTCATAATCGATATTTTTGCTGACATCTTTGAAATTTCAAACTGTCTAGGAGGTAACTAAATGAAAAATATAAAACTTGACCAAAGTTATAAAGTTTATATATACCCATTTCTGTCCTATACTAATGATGTTAACACCACATGATCTATAGACAATGCTTAGGAATGCTATTCCGGGCTCACACCTTAAATTTAAAGTGTTTGAATTTAAACACTGTAAGGGAGAGTTTAATGTCCACTGCTATCATGTAACACAGTACCAAGTGAGTTTGGTATAGCATTCATGCTGAAATATGAAAAAAGGAGTATGACTTAAATGTAGACATGTTTTTTACAATATCAAAAGTTTATGGAGAAGAAGAAATAAAAATTAAGTATTAGAAGTTCTCAGTTGCTTACTATTACAAATCCCAGAATGGAATGAATCATTGAAAGCTATTAACAGCACCCACACCTTATATGGCAAAAGACACAAAATAATTTTCTCTTTGAGAAGAATTTAAAAACATATTTCAAAAGCATTAAATATTCAAATCAAACATTAGAAATATAATTCTTGGCATCAGCTACTGGAGGGAAAAATCAGCTAAATATTCAAACAAGATTACTGTAGTGGGTTGAATTGTTGTAGTGGGTTGAAAGACACGTCTACCTGTAACCTGTGAATATGATCTTATCTACAAAAAAATGTAATTAAGTTAAGGATCTAGAGACAAAATCACCCTGGATTAGGGTGGACCCTAAATCCAATGGCAAGTGTCCCTAGAAGAGAAAAAGACAAAGGAAAAGGCCACATAAAGACAAAGGCAGACATGGGCCTGAGAAAGGAAAAAGAAGGAAAAGGAAAGGAAGGCAGATTTAGAAGCCATAATAGCTAAGGAATTTCCAGAACTAAGTAAAGAAAGGAATAGAACATTTTAAAACATAGTACATTTCTAAAATTTCTATTTGATTTTTTAAAATCCATAAATGACTCTAAGAGGTAACAAATATTTACAACTCCTATCAAAGGCAAAGGACTAATTTCCCAAATATATAAAGAGCTTTTTAAAAAAAATTAAGGAAAAACAACTCACCTATAGAAAAACTGACAAAGGCCCTGAACAAATAGGTCAATGAAAGTAAACACCAGTGGACCACGAATTTTATGTATCCACTAAAAATGATTATTTCAAAGGAATTTGATGAAGAGAAAAATGCTTACAATCAGTTTAAAAGCAAACAACAAAACCGATGCCAATGACTGAAAAGATCTATGTGCACAGCTCCATCATCAGAGAAACATAAATTAAAGGAAGATACCTTACATTGCTCAGAGTGGGAAAAACGTGTGAGAACACATTTCATATTCTAAGGGAAGCAGCCACTTACATTTTGCTATAAATCATTACAATCACTAAGGAAGGCAAAAGTACACATGCCCATATAATGTTAGACCCATTAATTCCTCTTCTGCAAATTTATCCTAACGACATACTTGCACGTGGGCAAAATATATTCCATGTTGTATATTATATAATTGTATATATTTACATAACAAAAGTATTCATTGCACTGTTGTTTGTAAAAAAGATAATAACTGGATATTTAGGTTGGTTCCAACAACAGGGGATTTTATGGGATTGTTTTGTCCATCTACAAAATGAGATACAATGAAGGAGGAGGCTGCAGGAGGCAGGGAAAGAAAGCTCTTCAGGTGTTCACAAAGAAAGATCAAGGCATTCGTTCACCTACTAAGAGTTTCCATCCCTTGACATTTCTGATTTGCTCAAATAGTACAAATTGTAGTAATACAAACTGATACTGTTAGATTTATAATGAATAATGATGTGTGTTATTGCCAAATAGCTCTCTATTAAGGGCAAGAAAAGTAGAAAAGTAGGCTAGATTTTGAGCCAGGTGAATCACTAACTTCAACTGGTATACATCCTACACCTTTAGGTCCACTTGTGATAAGCTACATTCAGAAATATTAACTCAAAAATGAATTTTTAGTGCTTTGCTTTATTTATCCCACTAAAAGTGGTGACTCCCAACATTCTTCAGAGTTCTAGCCCAGGGCCGAGCCAAACCCAAGCAGCAATCCGTTATCTTTAAAGACCGTGACTGCTAAGAAGGGCTTTTACATTTTTAAAGGAGTGGGGAAAAAAATCACACAAAAATTACACGAAATGCAATGTCTTTAAATAAAGCACTGTTGGAACACAATCGTGCCCATTTGTTTCATACTGTCTACAGTGGCTTTTAGCTACGACAGCAGCCACTCCTGCCTGTAAAGCCTAAAGTATTTACTAACTGGTCTTTTACAGAAAAAGCTTGCCAACTCCCATTTTACTCTGTCCCAGCTTATTTTCTGTTTTTACATAAATGCAAACAAGTACTAATTCCTAACTTAATTCTTCCTAGCAAGTAAGAATAAGAAAGTATCTACAGAATTTCAAAACTTCTGATTAATATGAATAATCTTTATTTTAAAATTACATGTAGTTCCACATGGCACTGGCAATTACATTCTGTCATAAGTATATTAGTTACTTTGTTCATCGATGTGTCCTCCTCTTGAATGGATGCATTCATTCATTCTTTCATTAATTTTTGTAGAGAAAAATTTGTTTTGTCCTTACTCTACTTATTTTAAAAGCATTTTCATTATCTGAAAGTACCCGTTCAGGAACTTGTATATTTACCAAGTCTCCTACGGCAAGGCAAATTCCATAAAGTATAGAGCTCTTTTCCAATTTGACGATTACTGCGTCCCCACAAAAAGAACATAAAGGTGAACAGTGAGTGATCATATTGTGCAGCTGTTCTTCTTTATGTGAATATTCTCACTCACTCTTCACAAGAACCCTACCACATAGGTATTATCGTTTTCTCCTAAACAATAACAAAAAAATTGCAAGACAAAAGAAGTTAGGTAACTTGCTCAGGCTCACACTCAGACTAAATGGCAGAGTCAAGATTCCAACAATGTCTGGTCTGAGTGACTGCTTTTCAGAAGAGTCCATGCTGCAGGAGAGCATTAGCTGGCGGGCCAGCCCCAAGCTGCAAGTGTCTGGAGGATCTACCTCCCTTTGCAATTTTCAAGCAGAGACCACACACTCTGCAGGCAGTACCCAGCCAAGGACTGAGCACAGCAGTGGTAACAGGGCTCTCCATGTCTACCCAGTGCAGTCTCCCTGTGGGTGAGCTGAGTGACAAGAGATTCTGCTGGGGTGGCCAAGCCTTTTCGCAAAGCTGCATCAAAGTCTGAGTTCTCTCCTCCCCATCGTCCTTCCAGCCCCTCTCCTTTCACAGATGCTAGTTCGGCATCCCCATCTGAAGGCTTCCCACGCCTACTTCTGTGTCCTCTCCCTTTATTTTCCACAGTCATTTCCCCCAGTAAGGATCTTGTACTTCTAGCTCCACCCTGGCAAGTGCTTCCAGACAACCCAACTGACAAGATGCTCATGATATCTGCTCAATAAATGAATGAAAAAAATAAATGGCTGGGTTTAAGTTTCCATGTTCAAAGATCCTTCCCTGAGGACATAATGATACAGCATCTACAATTTACCGGCATCCGGTGGTACAGATGAAAAGCATAAATCTCAGTCCCACTCTCATTCCTTCTTCTATGTGAGGCTATGGGATTTTTTTTTTTTTAGAAATCAAAAATTCTACCGGAATACGTCTTGTTTTCTTTCTTCTTTTAATATTGCCATAAAAGTTTCCTAAAATACTTTTTCCACATGTTAACCCTTCTAAAATTAGGACCATCTTAAAACTGATATCAAAAGAAATTTCCAGCTGTCAGGAAAAGGAAGAAGTTATGAATTTATCAGTAGTTGTCATTGTTGGCACCCACACAATGAATTTTAAGTTAAGTCTGGTCAGAATCCTTAATCATGACTTTTTATACATTAGGGTTTCACTATGGTACAGCACTTAAAAAAAAAAAGAATCCCAAAACTTGTGCAATAGAAGATTTCCTATTATCATAATTAAAGGCAGAAAAATGTTAAATCTCTCAGAATACAAACAAAAGCTTAACATTCTTCACAGATATCCAAATTATCACAGCTGAAGTGGTAAAAAAAAAAAAAAAAGTCAAGGTCACTTTTATTAAAAGTTCTGTGGAATTATGATGTATGCAGTATGCTCTGAAATGATTTAAAATATATTATGTACATATAGAAAAAACTGATAAAGGGGTAAAATGTCAGTAATAGGAAAATCAGGTAAATCTGAGTAAAAAATATACAAGGGTTCTATCCATTATTCTTTTTCTTTTAATTTTGCAAAAGTTATGTTTTAACTCAACTTTACATTTGAAATTATTTTCAAATAAACAATGTAAAAAGCTTTGTGTTAAGATACCATGGAGAACATGAATGGTTAAGCAATTCAGAAGAACTCTAAATGAAGGGGCTTGGGGTGGACACAGGCACGGGGAAGTGGCATTGCACGGTGTGGGAAAAAGAAGTCTATACTCGTAGAGAAACTAGCTCTCAAGAGGAATTCACGTCTCCCCGATCCCTTGCTGAAAAGTTGTTTGAAAATAGGCATCCAACCCTTGATGGCAAAGGAGGCCTTATCCTTCTCCATCTGTTCTATAGTTGGATACTCCGTCTCTTAGATCATCTTCTACATTTCTTAATTCTGCTTCATACTTCGCATCTTACTCCTTTTGCTTTGAATCTTGGAATAAATCCTCTGCTCAATTTTCCAGATCACTGATTGTCTAAGTCATGAGTTGTTTTCATTTTCCTGCTCTTCGGCACATCTAGTGTCCCCCAAGACCCCCAATCAGCACTTTTTAACATTATGACCCCTTTCTCTACCTTTCCCATGAACTGCTTTTGCTTTATGGATCTGCTATTCTCTGGGGTCTGAGACTATGAATTAGAATTTCCCTGTATTAACTTCGCCCCACTCATTCTGCTGAGCTGATGCAGTGCCCTCCCGTTCTCTTGAGTTCTCAAATGTCTGGTGAGCCTTCTTGGGTGCTTGCTCATATTTACAAATTTGGGGCTGGACTGGTCAGTATTAGTTGCTGCAGTTTCTTTAGCACACATGAAAATAATGGCGAATGGACAGAGTAAAACTGCCTTTATTTCAAGGTTCAGAAGTCTCATATCCTTGGAGATGCACACACAAAAGACACCTGGGGCCTCCATGACTGCTCCTTCCTGCTATAGTCACCCACCGCATTCTGCCCTGGCAAATCTCCCAGTTTATTTAAAACTGGGCTAAACAGCTTTTTTGCAAAGGCAAACGACCACCAACCCCTCTGGGAGCAGGACTAGAACAGCTGTTCCAAGGTTATTAATTCCTGGCCGACCACTCTCATTACCTACTTTTGTCACCACTCCCTATAGTCTCAATTCTTGGGAATTTTCCAGGATGTTGTTAAGAAAATCCATTTTTCTAGTTATTCCTACTTTTGTCTCTGTTGGGTTGTATGTTCCTCTGCTGTGGAGTTTCACTATTAATCTGATCCCATCCGCTTTATTTATTCCTTAATGCTTCTGGGCCACTGTAGCCCCTTTCTCATTTTTCAGCCCCATTACTTGTCTAGTCATATTTTTATGTTTCTTCTCTCATTTTCAATAGAATTTTGAAAAAGGAGAAAAAGCAAACAAATGTCATTCAATATATATTCACTTAGGGTGTCATAAAGGGGTCATTTCCTAAAAGTAGAGGTCTCATTTCTCTAAGTCTTCTCCTGATGCTTAATTAGGGGGAAGGCACAGTTTCTAGCTCATTTCTTCCCCTTCATGCTGAGAGGCTAACAATTCCCTTTACAAATTTGCAAAAACCCACAGAAAAATCTCAACAGCCTTCCACTTAGAAGAATTATTACTTTAAATCACAAGGTTGCCTGTTAAAACAGGAATGCCTCATGCCTCACGTGTTGACCAAAGTTAAAGTCTCAGGTCTCATGTAAAACAGTCAGGTGTCTCATTCTTTAAGTGCATCGTCATCCTGGTCTAGCAATCAACCACCAAACACAAAGAAAGGGGGTCAAATGCGGCAGACCTGCTGGGGAGGGAAATGTAGTTCTGTCCCCTGCCTGGCAGCTCTAACCAATTTTTTGTTTGGGGTCACTTTTCTAGTCTCTGTCCTCCCCCAATAATTACTGAGCACATAATACCGTGACAGAGGGCAGAACTCTGGGATACAAATTACCTGACTGAATCTTAACACCAGGACAAGTTCCTTAACCTCTCAGTTGTTTAATGTCTCATCTGTAAATCGTCCCGGGCATTTCTAAGAGAAAATGCTCTTAGGATGCTTTTGTGAATATATATATAAATGTGTGGTGAAGCTCTTAAAGCAGGCCCGGATGACTGCTTCATAAGATTCAAGCAAATAGACAACATCACAACCAGAAAATGGTAAAGTTGATACTAGTTTTCATTCAGCAGTACCTGCGGGTTGATTACCAACCAGGCTGGGCTCATCGGTCGCCGCTATGCATTAAATTAGTCCCTCAAAAGTTCAAATATTGAAAACTTGACCCCCACTGTAACAGTGTTAAGAGGATTGAAAATCCAATTATGATATTTGAAAGGTGGGACCTTTAAGAGGTGATTAGATTGTAAGGACTGTGCCCTTGTGAATAGATCAATTCATAGAGTAATGCGCATGGTTCTGATGGCTTTAAAACGATGGCAACTGAAGACTAGCTCTGCCAGGCACACTGTCAGTGGGGCCAGCGCCTCAGGGCCTGCCTGGGGACCTGAGGCATGGAGCTGAGGACCCGACCCCACCTCCCACAGCCAGGCACACTGCCAGTGCCTTGGGGCCCAACCAGGGACCCGAGGCATTGAGCTGGGGACCAGATCCCCTTCCCACAACCAGGCACACTGCCAGCACCAAGGAGCATGCCAAAAACATCACCTCCATGTGAGTGGCCCACCACAGTAACCACGGCTGTCACGAAAGTGGCTAGCCATCACAACCACCACACAGATGGTCCGCCAGCCACTCGAGTGCATTGACACAAGGAGAGTCACCAGCAGAGACCAAAGAAAAGAAGAGGATGTCTCTCTCCACAAAGCCCATTCCAGAGTGACAGAAGAAGCATCTGCTCTACGATAATATTGGGGGACTTGAACACACCTCTCAGCATTGGACAGATAACCTAGGCAACAAATCAACAGAGTAAACATTACTTTTTCAGGAGAGAAGAAATCTAGGGTTATCAGAGGTGGGAGGGGGGAGGGAGAGGGGAATAGGGAGAGATTGGACAAGGGGCATAAAGAATAAATACAATTTGTAACAATATATATACTAGTAATATTGATTTGATCAACATATGTCAACACTGAACCCCCAAAATATGTATAATTACGATTCAATAAAAATTTTAAAATAAAAATTAATAATAATAATTATAAATTTTCTATAGAGATTACATGTTGAAATGACAGTATTTTGGATATAGTGACAAATAAAATATATCACTAAAATGTAAACAATAAACAAATTAATTAATTTAATTAAATAAATAAAAGGAAGGCAACTGAAGGCTAGTTCTGTTGCTCAGCCCATTCTCACTATGTGACACCCTTGTCATCACAGGACCCTGTAGAGACTTCCCACACAGAGGAAGGCCTTCACCCAAGTAAGTGTTCTTTGGACTTTGAACTTCCCAGCCTCCAAAACTGTAAGAAATAAATTTCATTTCTTTGTAAATTACCCAGTTTCAGGTATTATAAGTGACAGAAATTAATACCGTTGTCTTCTGACAAGGTCAACAGTATCTGTCCTATCACGCCAGTCTCTCCAAACTGTTACACCACTGAGATTCAGGAACCTCTTTCTAATGTTTTTTTTACTAATATGTTAAAATAAATGAAACTAGATCAAATGCATAACTTCCTAAATACTGCTTAAAACAAGTATTTTAAAATGAGCAAAGTTAAAATTGAGAGAATACTTTATAAACATTTTGCAAGTGATATCCAATGACAAACAAGGGTGATGACACACACATCTGAAGTCTGGAATCACTACCATTTTCACAAACAAAAGAGCCACAGAATAGAATGAGAGTTGGAAAAAAGGGCCTCTTAAAGAGCTTTCTGACCAAAGGTACATTTAGAAAGCACTACCTGCTAAATTGCCCCATTCTAAGTTGAAGATACTTACTCAAACCTGTTTGGTTGCACATGTCTCAAATTTATCTAACCAAGAAACTCTCTTAAGTGATAACAATTCAACAGCCTACCAAACCTACTGTGCAGAAAGCTGAATTACAGCTGTCAGCTGCCTGGAAAGCAAAAGGTAAAAGCAGAGCCTGGGATCAGGAAGGCTAGATCTGAATCCAGTACTGCCATGTGACACTAGTACAGACTGCCAAGTGATCCCTTCTCTGACCTTCAGCATCAGAATCCATAAAAGAGGATAATAATCGTGCTGATCTGTTCAGAGCAGGGGTCAGCAAACTACAGCCTGCAAAATGTTTTCTTAACTAAAGTTTTATAGGAACACAGCCATGTTCACTCATTTATGAATTGTCTTATGGCTGCTTTCACATATACAGATCTGAGTAGTTGCAACAGAGACTGTATGACCTGCACACCTAAAATATTTACTGTGTGGGTCTTTACAGAAACAGCTTGCCAACCCCTGGTGCATAGCAATGGTTCTCTACTCTGGCTGCACATTAAAATCATGCATGGAGCTTTAAAATCAAAATACCAAAGCCTAGGTACTTCCTATGTCATTAAGCTCAAAATCTTACAGTGTGGGAATCTGACATGATTTAACTCTCAGGTGGGCTTTGCTAGTGACTACATTGTTAGCCGTCAGGGGCTAGGATCACCACATGTGCATAAGACAAAAAAGAAAAAAGAAAAGAAAATGTCCAGTTTGAAGAAAGACTTGTAACAAAAAGACAATGTGCCAGGCAAACTGATAAAAAAAGATAGGCATCTGGGCATATTCTAGTAAGATTTTTGAATTCAATAATAAAAAAAATGATCCACTAAGTTTTCAAACAGACATGAAAACATGTGGGTATTTTTATTACTCTCTTCTACAGATTTGGAGAATTGGGAGAGTTCAGCATACTTAGTCTGACTTCTTGAAGCTGTTCACAGCTTCCAACTGTACTTCCAACTTTAATGTCTGCAAGGTGAACAATTACTTTAAATGAGACAGCAAGTCATATTTCCTATGGTCTTAGTCTTTTTAAACACATTAAGACTCGTTTTATGGCCAAAAAAAACGTTTTCTTAATATAAATGATCTCTATGACAATTTCATTTTAAAGAATTAAATTCAGATTTTAAAAAAAGGCAAAGTAGGCCAATACGAAAACTTTGGAAAGCACAGAAATTAAAAACAAAACACATGGTGATTTAAAGAAAAGGAAAAAAAAGAAAATGAGACAGCAAGTCAAAGATATCAATGGTAACATACTACTATAGGGTCTAATATAATTTATAGTCAAACAGACACTTAAGAGTTAAAAGGAGGTGCCATTAATTATTATACTAGGACAAGAAGCATCACCTGGGTATATGGTCACCCTTAACTTTTCAAATGGTTCATTAAATAACCTTTCAAGTTCCCAGGCATTTTTATCAAGAACTCAACATTTTAAAATAAATAAAGGCCGGGAGTTTTTTCTTATTATTTGAAATTCTTTATTTAGCAATTTCATAAACAAAAAGGAAATAACCTATTTTTCTGCTTTATCATTAAACACAGTTACATGAAATGATTTAGAAACTGGTTTAGAAAAACTAAAGAGTTTTTAATGCCGTAATAGATATCTTTCAAAAATGCCTAAAAATGAAGAACTGTTTATTAAATAATACTGCATCTTATCTTATGAACACATTAGTTTCATGAGAAAAGGAAGCCCATTTTTCAGGCTGTCTGTACATCATAAAGAACACTGGACACTTCATTATTTATGAATATAATAGAAGCAAGTTCACTTGGCATTTTAATCAAATGGAGAGCTTTCTTCCACTGGGAACATACTGAGGTTCTTCTAGAATTTTGAGTCTGATTTTTCAGTTGAGTTCCTGATGATAGACCTATTACTCATTAATTCAGAATATATACACATGTGATCAACTACTGTGTGCTGGGAGTGACACTGTAAAAAAAAAAAAAAAAGTAGGAATTTAAAGGGCAGAAAAGGAAGGGGGAAATCTTTCTAAATAGAAATAACCTCACTAAGGTCTGTATTCGTTTTCTACTAATGCATAACAAGTTACCACAAATTTAGCAGCATAAATCTGCTAAAAAAAAAAACCCACCCAGGTATTAGCTCACAGTCCTGGAGGTCAGAAATCCAGGTACAGAGGAAGTAGGTCCACTGGTCAGGTGGAAGCAGCCACGGAGCACCTGGCCATCAGGAGTGAGGCTGCTCCTAAGTTCATGAATGGGACGGAGGAAAGAGGGAGAAAACAACAGGCAGACAAGACACTTGGTGTCCAGCTGAAAACACCCAGCAAGAAGCCTGGGAAACTATGTAAGCTGAATTAGACAAGCCCTTTCTGCCTGTAGCCAGTACTCTCAGAGCAATAAGCACAGGTCTACATATCAATCGTAAACTCTTTTTAAATGTGAAGCTGGTAAAATTCACAAGAGGAGTTCTAAAACTCTACAGCAAAGGTCAACAAACTTTTTCCGTTAAGTGCCACACAGTAAATATTTCAGGCTTTGAGAGCCAGAGGCAAGATCCAGGATAGTATGTAGGTATGTACGGAACGAGAGAAGAAAAATATCCACAATTTCTTTATTGACAAAACTCAAAATATAATAATTGAGTATCATGTTTTTTGTAATGCTCAGCAAAGATGCTCTCCTTGTCCGAACTTGAGTCAGGTTCCTCCAAGCTCTGTTCTCCACAAGGACTGACCTTGGGCTTTGGTGTTCGTCCTTATGGAGTCCAGCTTTTAAAAGTCAGAATCCTGCTAAGCCAGTTTAGAGAGAATCCTCCCACTCTCAATATCTGACCACTCCCAATATCTGATCAAATTCCTTATCCCCCAGAATTCCCCAGGTGATAACTGATCACCCTGGCCTGCCTTTAATAAGAATCCTGTCAGGTCAATTTAACAAAAATCTCCCTATCCTTGACGTCTCTTCTCTTAGTAATTTTCCCTCCACTGACCCTCCAACCTCCTTGGCTATACACCCCTACTCGTTCTTATTGAATCTGGAGTTGATCTGGTCTCTCTCCCCTAATTGCAATAGTCTTGACATCTGTATCTCAATAGGCTTGAATAAAGTCTTCCTTACTGTTTTAACAAGTGTCAGAATAATTTTTTCTTTAACATAATGGTCAACTAATGAGAAGAATGGATTTGTTTTGGATGGGGGGAGATAACATTTCACTTAACTAGGGTTCCCAATCATCAAACCAATTGCAAATGTAAAAAGCCATCCTTAGCTCACAAGCTGTACAAAAATAGGCAGGGCTGTAGTTTGTTGACCCTTGCACTTGAGCATGTACACCTTGGAGGAAGTAAAATTGCTAAGACACCCTAATACACACATTCCCTCCATCACACTTTCCATGCTATAGCTTTGCAGTACCACGGGAAAATGCATTTGGTTTCTGGGGAAGAAAAACAGGAATGCAGATTTAGCCTCACATATAATAGTAAATTAAGGGAAAAAGGTACCCCATTCAGTCATTCTGTTCCCTCTTGTTTTCTTGAGACTAGTTGCATTAGAAAATGGCAAACAATGAAAATAGGCAGATCTGAAGCAACAGAAACCTATCAGGTTTTATAACTCTAAGCCCAGTTGGAGCTTTGATGAAATTTAGCACAGTGGTTTTTAAACTTAACTGCAACCTACAGTTTTCATCAAATAACTCAATATACTGGATCTTACTCATTCATGTATTCAGTTAAAAAGATTAACTGAGTGCCTTCTTGTGCGTGATATGATAGCATTCGAGGAGATAGGAAACACAACAACAAAACAAAAATCCCTGCCCTCAAGGAGTTTACACACTGGTGGGTAAGAGGAGACAAAATAAATAAGCAAAATATGGAAAATGTTAGCTGGTGAAAAGTTCTATTGAGAAAGAAATAAAAGAAACAGGGATACGGAGGTGTAATTGAGATCGAATTACCCTTTAGATAGTGTGGGAAATGACATTCTTCACTGAAAAGATGGGTTCTTTCTAAATGATTTTTATTACACGAGCAGTGGATGTGCACTGTAAAGAATCAGAAAACAAAGATTAGCAAAAATGAGAAAATAAAAGTATATTGCCAGCATCCAGGGAAGACCATTTTAATACTTTAAAAAAGCTCGTTCCCGACACTATCATCCACATATATTTATAACTTTGTATTTTGTATACACAAAATGAGATCATACTGTAAATAACACTATTACCAGTTGTTTTCAGCTATAGATTCTCCACCTTTCCATTTTGGTATATTTTCTTCTCTTCTAATAACCCAGCCACAATCAAATTTCTAAGTATCTCAAAAAGATCCTTTACAGGTGGTTGGTCCAAACCAGTTTCCAAGACCACACATGTATCCTGATTATGTCCCTTGCAACACAATGAATGACACAGTCCAGCCCTCCCCCCTCCTTTTTGGATGAAAAATATATAATGAATGATCTGAGTGATTCTTTTTGGTGCTATTTCTATAGTTTCACCATCCATCCCCACCCCCAATTCCTGCAGACTGGCATTAGATCCAAAGTGGGTATTCCCAATCTCTTCATGCCCTGGACTTGTTCGGCTGTCTGGTGAAGGATTAGACCTCTCCAAAAACATGAGACCTAGCAATCTGTTTTAACAAACCCTCCAAAGGATTCTGATGTGCACTCAAATTTGAAAACCTCTTGAATAACATGTGCTATATCCTACAATAAAGAAAACTACTACACATATTACTCTAAAAAAAACTACGATACAAATGAACGATTGAGTAAAGTTTAAAAATATTTTCTGTTATTTTCGTTAGAACACTAAAAAACTAAAGTTATACAGTCAAAATACTAAACTCTAAATAAATTGTCACCGTGTGGGTGTTTCATTTGCAACTTAAAGGACTGTTTTTAGTTATTTTTTAACTAGATAATGTATTTATATGGGTCAAAGGTGAAAACAATATAGAATGGGAACCAACTCATTATTTTGAAAATTAATAAAAAAGAAAAACAATCAAAGACTTATCTTGCCCTTTGGGACAAAGTGACCTCAAGGAAGCCAAGTAATTGATCTGAGGAAAATTTCTTTTATAGAAGAATTGGAGCTAATAAACAAATAAAGAATGATAAAATTAAAGTGTCACCACTTTGCAAACATTAATAATATAACTATAGGCAATGATACCAAAGGCTGCTAAATAACTCAAAAATGATGATATTATGTACCCCATAATGTAAGTCTACCCATCACCTATGAAGTATTCTTGCCAGAGTCACACTTGAATATGAGAAGCAAAAAATGGTACCTCAAAATTTTAATTTGCATTTCTCATAAAGAATGTGTGTTCCCTTCCTGTGAAGGTCTGGAAATACCTTTTGACCACATGCTGGTTATGAGGATGGGTTCTGGAGTCAGACTGCTTTGGCTCAAAACCTGGTTCCATCATTTACTGACTGGGTGACCCCAGGGAACTTATTGAGCTTCTATGCCTCACTTCCTCTTGCACAAAACAGGGATCATAATAATGACCTCATTAGGCAACTGTGAAAGTAACTAACAACACACTTAAAACAGATACTACAGAATCTGGCACACTCAGCAAACATTACCTATTATCACTGGACCTGTCTTTTCTTACTAATTTATAGGTGTTCTTAATATACAAGAACCAGCATTTCTCCCTAATACAGTCCCCCAAAGATCCTTAGGCAGCTGGTCCAAATGGTGGGAGTCACTCTCTATTAGAATATACTTTTTAGAATATACTTGGAGAGCACATTTTGGAAACTATGACTTAAGAATGAAGTCAATATTTTTGACAAGGACAGAGCTTACTACTAGGTATATTATATAAATAGTTTTACTACTAAGTATGGTATATAAATAGTTGTACTGGTAAGAAATCTCTAGACCTTTAGTAAATTTAGGTGGCTGTGTCACTCTTTTAGAAACTCTATCTCAAACAGTGAAGAACCCTGATATGTACAAAAGGCTAGCATGAGCCCAAAACTGCAAAACCAAAGAAACAATGAACACCATAATTAACAGAGTTCTGGGCTTCCAGCGCCATTGGGAAATAATGGCATGACCATCGCCTCCCCATACTGAGCCCATCAGATCCTTACTCAGTCTTGGTACTTTCCTGATAAGCTCACACAGCACTCCCGACAGCAAAGTGTCTTCCAAATCACTGGGGCAAGAAATCCATCTGCCCCATTGATTCTGTTGCAGAAACCATATCAAAGGCAACTATGACCCAAATGTGCTTTTGTAACTGGAGGGTTCATGACCAAGAACTGGCCTGCACATTTAGAAAGAGGGTCAATAGGGAACTGCTGTGAAACAGAATCAGCCAGAATGCTGGCATCGAAGGATTTCACAACAAAAATGTGGTCATAAAGGCAAAGCAGTAAAAGGTAGGGGAGAATGCAGGCAAGAAAAATCCTGTGACGTAGAATCTGCAGGGTGTCCATAAAGTCTGGAAACAAATGAAAAAAAGTGCACATTCACACACATGTGAATGGGTGTCTATGTGTCTACACTGTCATCAAGAATATGTTCACTGTATTTAAGAAAAAAAAACTATGTTTCTGAAATTTATCAACACCCTGCAGATTCATCTGGTACTCAGAAATTCAGACAAGCAGGCTGGTCTACTAATGGTGCTGGGGTTTAAAAATGTATATTTTCAAACAGGGAAATGCAAAGAGACAACCAGAGTTCACAGGCTAAAAGAGCTCCTCAAGTGTTCAGGTGCCAAGCATTCAGGAACTCGGGGACAAGAAAGAAACTCAGTTAACACAATGAGAGCACAAGGTCCCAATGTTGGATTAGCCCTAGGGAAGGAGGGCAGGTCTCAGCTGGTAAGTGAGGGGCAATTAGCAGTGAGAAAAGGCTCAGGAACCAGGCAGACCAGACGCTAATGAGGAGCAGCCCCAACCCTCCTCCACCTCCCCCCTCCCCCCAAGAAAACAGCCCCTGCCCTCCCTATTATAATGCAACATAATGATGCAATGAAGCCATTCTAACAAAACGACTGGAGCTTCATTAAAAGTGCATGTAACTTCTGTGGCTTTTTGAAAATATTTTAGCAATCTTGTCAGCTTTGGTTTGATGTGTAGATTATGTAAAACCACAGAATTTTTGCAGTTAAAAGCCCTTTAAAGGTAATCTAGTTCAAAACCTCGATTTACTAATCAGGAAAGTGAAGGGCAGAAATGTGATCTGCTAAGGGTCACAATTCTATTTGGTAGCAAAGCCAATGTCAGTCCCTATGCCCATTCAGTCTCATATTATTTCCTCTGTATCCTCCTTGCTGGCATCTTTATTAAATGAGGAGGTACGACGGCTGTCTGCTCACCCAGCACAGCATGACATATAGACTGAACCTTTCCTAAAACAGAGCTAGAGCGTTATCAATTCCTTTCACTTCAGATGGAGACCTACCAAAAATGCAACTACCCTCCCTACAATGTTCCTTTTCCTTTCATCTTAACGTGGCTGCTATGTTAGAAATAGGGGCATTTATTTATTCCAGGGTAAAATGTTCAATGTCAAGAATGCAGATAAGCAAAGAAGGACTGATTGTGTAATAACTGGTCATACGAATCTAAGTATAACTGCTCCTAGTCATTTCTACAACCACTTGTTGATAGCAAAATGTTAAAACCCTTTCCTTCAACAGTTAATTACTTGGACATAATATGGACTAGGTGAAAATTCTCAGTCAGTTTTCCCATCAGTCAGCCACCTCCAAAGAAACAGATCAATGCAAACAAGTCTTCCGTGTCAAATGTTCTACGAAGGCTCACCACCAACCCTACCATCAAAGACAGCATCTAAGTTGCCTCTGACTTTCACAGATTTATCAATAGTTAGAAGTGCAGACCTAGAGTCACAAAACTATGAAACTTGAGAAGATCAATATACCTGCCCACACTTCAGTTGGCACACCTATAAAAGGTGGTCAATACCAACTTCATAAAACTATTTTGACAATTAAGTGAGATGTTGTCCATGAAGTATTCGGCATAGTATCGAGAACATGATAAAAATCCAAATGTTGGTTGTTATTAGAACTTTTAAATCAGTTAAGGATGTTTATTTATAAAGTTCTGAATATCAAAAAGTTCTATGACATTTCTCTAGTCATGGCAGTTCAAGATAATTACCAAACCAGTGTTAGGAGAAAGTCAAATCAGCATCAGAAAAAAACTGTTCCTACCTCTGTTGTGATGGTTAATTTTACGTGTCAACATGATTGGGCTCAAGGATGCCCAGACAGCTGGTAAAGCATTATTTCTGGGTGTGCCTGTGAGGGTGTTTCCAAAAGAGAATAGCATCGAATTGGTGAACTGAGTAAAGAAGGTGGCCTTCCTCACTGTGGGCAGGCACCACCTAATCCATTGAGGGCCTGCACAGGACACAAAGGTGGCACGGAAGGGCAGATCTGCTCTCTGCTAGAGCTGAGACATCCATCTTCTCCTGCCCTCCAACATCTGTGCTCCTGGTTCTCAGGCATTCAGACCCAGAATGGGACTCATACCATCCCACCCACCTGATTCTGATTCTCAGACCTTGGGACCTGGACTGAGTAACACAACTGGCTTTCCTGGTTCTCCACCTTGCAGATAATGGGACGTCCTTATCTCTATAACCATGTGAGCCAATTCCTATAATAGATGCCCTCTTTTATCTATCTGTCCTATTGATTCTGTATCTCTAGAGAACCCTAATACACCTGTATATTAGGTAACTTAACTGTGGTTACCTCAAAACTCTAAACATCAGGTATATCAAATTAATTTTATCAGAAGGCTAAGGAAGTGTTTTCCGAAAGCCCATTCTCTTGAAAGAGAATAATAAGAAGAAGGCCAGGATGTTAACATCCCAACAGAAAGAGAAATGCATCACTGGAAAATAAACTCTGGGTCAGAATAAAAAACAACCATTAAGGCTTACATACTTTCACAGCCTAGCAAAACATCACAAGTTAAAGAGCAAGAACAAACCTGAGTGAGCCACGTGATGCTCACCTCCCCAAACTATTTTTCCAGCCATGAAAGGAGCCTGTTATTCATTGACTGCAAGTCTTGGGGAATCGCCACACTTTCCTTTCCATCTTAAAGCTGCCACCACTTGTTCTCACTCTGGACAAACTGAGTATAAAAGGTCTCCCTAATTTCCCTTCTCATGCTTGCTGTGTACGATAACAACAAAACACTTCCAATTTAAAAGGTTTTAAAATCCTAAAACGGTAAAAGATGGGAAAACTAGCACAAGAAACTGAGAGCATTACAAAGCTTAAAAAAGAAAAGAAAACAAGAGAAAGAAAAGTCTTACAAATATCTCAGTCTGCAAGCTAAGGTGATAGACAAGTTTTTCAACTTTATCCCTGAGGGAAGAACTCAAATACGATTTTTTTCCCCAACAAACAGCCCTGAAAAATCAAATCCTAGTACAACAGTTTGCTAGGGTTCTTCAAGTAGGCAATAATCTCAAGCAGACAATTTCTATTTCTCATAGGTTCAGACTGGATGACGCCCATTCCCAAGAGCCTCACCTCAAAAAGCACACCATCCCCCAGGAGGCCCTGCCCTTCCTGGGTCTATCTCGGTAGAAAAACCATGCAACCAAGCCAGCCAGGTCCTACTAAGAGTTTGCTAGCCCAAATCATGTGAACAGGAAAGAATGGCTTAAGTAGTAAACACAGTTGCCAAGATGCAATAATTAGTGAGTGTGAAAACAGATAAATGAATAGATACATAGGCAACTAGAATAAGAAGAATCATGTAGCGATGAATAAAAAAATGTTCTAATCTAGGAAGATTTCAGCAAGGGCACAGGGCAGAAACTAGACAGCAAGGGGTTAAAACTGAAATAAGAGGGAAAGAAATGAAGATGATGGATTCCAGCTACTTTTCAAGAAGCTTAACTGTGAAGGAAAGAGAGTGGTCACTCCATCATGGTGCTACAAGGGGGCATTTGGGGAGGGGAGTTTTTTAACAGAGCAGAAAAGGACATGATTATGTATGCCAAGGAGAAATATCACAAACTAGGGGAGAAGTTTAAAACAGAGGAAAGATAAGCAATGTTGTCTCAAGAGATGGGAGGGAATCAGATCAAGAAATGAAAAAGACAGTAGGTAAGAGACACTTCTTCTCACTATCAGACGAAGAGTGGGAGTTTAAGCATTGACCTTGTATGTTGGATATTCTGCTTTGAACAGTGTCGAGTTTATCCATGATAGATTCATCCCTCATAGAAATAATGCAAGATTCTTCCTAGCCCTACTTGAGAAAAAGAATACTAGGAAAAATGGGACTTCTTCATACAAAGATTTACGGAGTGCTCCCGTGCTAGACGCTGGGGATACAGAGATAAATATGACTGTCAGGAGTCCACAATCTGGTAAGAGAACAAGGAATGTAAATAAATCATTCCAAAACTGTATGCTAGCTTCTACAATTCAAGCAAACACAAGACAGGACAAGGAACGGAAGAGCCAGTCCAGCACTGTCCACTACGGTAGACTGCAAGTTCTACGTTGTTGGAAAGACTTTAGAATTCTCAGTCTTGGCCATAAAGGGAGAGTTTACACTTGGTCTTGTTTCAAACAAACAAACAAAAGGCAGGTTTAAAAAAAAAAAAAAAAAAAAAGACAAATCTAACACTCATAGAAAGGACACCTGTCTTAAATACTGCCCTGGAGATGAATGTACCACCAGTCAATTTCTCTTTGGCTTTTTCATGAGAAACGAGTCAGGAAGAATTGCACAATAAAACAAAGAATGCTTTTAAGTTTTATCTGGATGGGAAATGAGTCAACTTAATTAAACTTAGATTTAAGCAGGCTTAAAGACAGAAAATTTTGACACCTGAGTTAAAGAACCTGCATAAAATTACACCTCGAAGGCTGCTCTAAATCTCCCTCAATTAAATCTAAAGAGGGTTCGGATTGAAGTGTCATCCCCAGGACAATCTACAAGCTGCTTTCTATCCCATCCACAATAGCAGGCCATCACAGGAGTGCCTGTTAAATGCTTGTCACTGTCCTAAGTGCTCTACAGATGCAGGAGGGAGTAAAACAAAGTCTGCAACCCTGCAATGGAACTGACATTCCAGATGAAGCCCAGTCACATACTTGGAATGATGTATTCCAAATGAGAAATGTCTTCATATCCGGAGTGAATTTAATTCACAAACATTTACCAATCACATACGGTGCATTAATGCCCTGTGCTTAGAGAGGGGGAAGAGATGGAAGATGGGACTGGTACTGGGGGGCTTAGATAATCTCAGGGTCCTCTACTTCTTCCTTACCCCAATCGGGAGCATGTTTATTCCTCTAGTGGAGAGACATCTTGGCCTGCAAGTACAATTCTCGAACAGGTGCGGGGCAGCCTTTTTACATATAGGAGAAGCTAGCAATCTTGCCAAAAGATTTTCTCACACCTATGGTGGCACTGCCATCAGGCAGAATCATAAAAAGCCTTAATAAAAACTCTAATCAGGAGACTGTGAGGGTGATAGACAATTCAGCCTTCTTCGTGTGAAATATATAATTCTACAGATCTGCCCCCTCCCCGCAATGGTGATTACTGAGGAATAAAAGAATGCAAATGTGCACATCAATTCAAACACTATGAAATTTAAACTTAAGAAGGCGAAATATGAGAAGGAAAAAAAGACAAAAGATGTAAACTATTTATTTTGTTTAAGAATCAAGAATGTCTGTCATCTGCATTGATAAAGAGCTAAAAGCAACTAACAAATATCTGATACCTGAGTTGATTCAGATTCATAGCCTAGCAACAAAGTTATGTGTCCTGACAGAGGAAATCTCCTGTCATGGTCTCTCCAAAAGGCCTGTCCACAGCAGGCTCTCAAATATTAACTGGACAAATCCTTGCCGCAATTAGATCCTTTCATTTCATTCATTTAGCTCCACAACACACCTCTAAACCTTATTGTCCTTATGCCCATGACTTGATATTAAATCCAACTTCAACACAACACTCTCTGCTCTGTAAATAGCCATTTTTCTTGGCTCCTCTGAACAAGGCCCTATCCCTAAGCGCTCAGCTATGTGTCCCAGAAACGTCTCTTGATTTTTATCATCTTTGCTCCACTTGGAACGGCTCCTCCAGCCCTTCCGGCCCTTCCATGTGAGGCAGCTGCCCTCCTTTGCTCCTCTGCTTTCTTCTACTTTCTTTTGTTGCAGCGGATGACAGCCAGTGACTGTGGTTAACCCTTCAGGTCACTGGGCTACTAAACAACAGGTTCTCAGCCCAGAAGACATCCGAATCACCTGCAGGGCTCTGAAAAAGCCAGCGTACAAGCCCCATCTCCAAACAATTAAATCAGAACACAGGGTCTGTCATCCAGGCTTTGGAACTTTTAATGCTCCCTGGTGATTCTAATATAAGGCTGAAAATCTCAACAGAAACCTCACCTACCAGGTTACAGGAAGGTGCAGATACCTGCTCCCCTTACCTAAGGGCTGGATAGATGCAGGACTCGGGCAGTGGGCTGCAGCCTGGAGCTCTTTCACCCTTTCACTATAGTGTGTCCCACAGACATCATCACTGTCTGTGTGTGGCATGATGTGAAACATCTTGGAAAAGACTGTCATAAATACTGGAAGTGACTATGTGCTACAAGAGGTCTGAGACGTTCTGGGTTGGGGAAAGGTGTGCGCAGCAGAGGGACATGAGAAGGAAATCAATGATGGTCACAGAACAGAAAGGTCCATCAGTTCCTTTAAGCAAGGTCATTCCTAAAGCAGTCTTGCAAATTTCCCTTTAGAAACTTCCAAGGCCTATCAAATTTCTAAAAATCCACAAGTTACCCCCCTGCTTTCTCCTGCTGTCTTAGTAGAGTGGATAAGTATCACAGTAGAGTGGAAGAAAATACAGGTTAAATCACATCAAAAAGAGCTGATGGTCACATCCAACCAGATATTGGACAGGTATTGCACAGGTAGAAGGCAAGAGGTAGACCTCCAGAAAGACATATGAGACTAGGATAAAAGTGGTCTAATAAGCAAAAATAAAAAATAAAAATAAAGTCAAGCCCAGAGATAAGAAGTCACATAAATCCACCTAAGCCCATTACAAGCAGGGTAGGAAGTGAATGAATTGCTGAATGAATGCAAAAACAGGCACTTTAAAAGGCTAGAATATGAATTACCAAGAATGCCACTAAAGAAGAATAAGTATCAAAAGTAAACCCTGGTCTTTGGACAGCCCCATCTATATGTGGGAAGGCAATGGGTGCTTGCAGCCTGAAGACAAATACAAAAAAAAGACCAGGTTGCTGGGGAAGGGGTGGATGGGAAGGGGGAAGGTTCTGGATTATTTTTATACCAACCCCTCAAACTTTCCATTTGTTCCCTTCAGACCCTGAACAGGAAGGATCTGAGAACAAGAAAGGCTTCATTTGGTAAAAAGCAAAGCCTAGTGTCTGCAATGTGCTCAGCATGTTACTCAAGGTGCCAAGACAGATGTGTGCCTTCTGGGAGGCACCTACTACATTTCCGTCCCACCCCACAGCGAACACAGAGGTAGATTCCCTTACTAGACACTCAAAATGTCTGAACAGTGTAGTCAAGAAGGAAAATACCAACCTTGGGAGGAAGTGTTTACTTTTTTAAAGCTCCCTTTTCAGGGTAAAATTGTCTGCACTTGAACATTAATGCAAGCTAAACCATACATAAAACATTAACATTATATTAGGTTTCTAAATAAATTTAATCAGGCAACAATTAAAAACCTGCTGAGGAAGGTCACATCTATAGTTTCTTAATCACTGTACAAACTGAGTCAATAAGCTACTAAAAGTGAAAGAATTCTGTATGCTAAGTCTTGTCTGTTTATGAGAAAAGTGTTGACACAATAATAAATTAGTTATGTTTGCTGGACTTAAGAGTCCTCCATAGGATCAAGCCAATACAGAAAACAATGGCTTTCAGAGAAGCGGCTGAAATGGAATTTTTTAAAAGTTATTGAACATTCTTATGAGAAATTTTATCCTGTGTCATTTTCTGAGTTACTTTCAAGAGTTTTTAATTCTGTCTTTTACCTACTTTTAAAACCATCTTTACAGGCTCCTGGGAACAAAAGCTAGGACTGCAATGGGACAAACCTCTCCAAACGTTCCGGTGTTTGTTTGTTTGTGGAGTTGGTATACTGCCAAACCCACCAGCTTCTCTCGTGTACTGCTGATGCTGGAGGACTCCAAGCAGGCAAGAAGCAACAGGATTGGGTCATGCAAAACCTTGTCATCATATCAGAAAAAGACTCATTCATGAAGCAAATGCCTAAGTCTACCCCAAACTCTGAAATATTTCTGAACAATATTCCTGGTAGAAATTCAGGCCACTCCCCAACACACTGTTTATGAGTGTACTTGCCACACTCATTCAATCAAGTAGATCAAATGTAAGTGTAGCCAGATTTCATATACCCATTCTTGAATCAGTGTTCCTAAGACTATGAAATGCTGACCCAAACTAAATAAATAAATGTTCTCATTTGCTATAATAGGGTCGAAATTTGAATTCACATCCCTCTTCCATCCCCCACTTTTCCTGATTTTCCACCATCCAGTTGTATCTTTGTTAGCATTATTCTCGCTGAGAAAGAATGATCATGTACCCACCCATGCTCCAGGCACTGTGCTAAAATAGGTCTGAGTCCTACCCTTCAAGGGTACATGCATGATGAGAGCTACATCTGGTATTCCAGAAAGATAACACAAATGCACAGATAATTAGAGCTACCTGGGTTCAGAGAAGTGAGGGATCAAAACACTACAACAGTGAGTGCAGAGTTCATAGCAGTTGAGCTGGATTGTACAAGGGCAGGAATTCCCAGGCAAAGGTGACAGTCTTAGCCAAGGCACACAGGAAGCAAAGTACAAAAGTCTGCTCAGGGGACAAGGAGAGGCACAGTTGGTTCAGCAGAGAATTCATATAAGACTGATCCTTCAAAGAAAGCATCACGTCTCCTTATTTTATCCCTGAACCCCAGCGCTCAGCTCTGTTCCTACAACATAACAGTGCTTCAACCAACGTCCATGGGGAGAAAAATAATTTGTGCTACATACTTGGAAATCAGACATATGTAAGACCTTGATCCAAAGATAACAACCTTCCCCTTGACCCAGCAGCTCTCCTGGTAGAAATTCAAGCCACAGCAGGTTACTGGTCTACCCATTAAAATCACTTTGCTCCTCTCTCCCTGGGCCTCACTCACCTGGCAAAGAAACAACCTGGCTATACCCAAAGAGTCTCACATATAGGCTGAATGCATCTGGAGAAAAACAACTGTGCTGGCCATCATCTCCCTTTGAATCTGACCACAAGGCAAAGATGGACAAGGCTCCACCCTGCTGATTTCACTGCGAATATGTTCACTTTCCAAAAGGACCCTTTCACGCCTCTTTCACCTCCTCATCCCACCTTTCTCCCTCATCCTGCCTCTATATGTTTTCTTTTATGTATATTTTATGCATATTTTCTCTATGAAAATAGAACCAACGGGATGAGAACCTCCTCTTCTTCCCTCCTGCACCCCACTGCCCTGCCTGCCTGTATGCCCAAGCTCCACCGACCCTCCAATCACTGTGTGGGCATGGAAATTCCCTGCTGCCAGCAAAAGCCAAACCCTCCACCTGTGCTCCAGCTTCATCCCATCTCACCTTCCACCATCCATTTCTCCCTGTCTTGGATATTCCCCACCCTACTCAGATGTGTTCTAATATTCCCTGGCTTTAGGAGAAAACTTCTATCTATCAACACTGCATCTTGTTGGTCCCCTCCATCCCAAACTCCTTCCTCATCCAGTTGTTTCCACAGACTTCTATGACCATATTCTCCCCGTTGTTCCCCCAGCCTCAGCAGATGCTCCTTGTCAATCTCTGTTTCAGGCTCCCCCATACTCCAGCATGGTTTTGCTTGGATCCCTTCCTCTTCCCATGTGCAACTGTCCCCTAACTGACCCCAACCAGGCCTGTCTGAAATACCATGTACAAGCCAAGGGTCCTTAAAACTGTCTCTCCATTATTCACCCAACACAGTCTCTCCACTTCAGCTGGGCCAGTCAGTCATCACCCCCTACCCTTATTCCAGAATGCCTTCTCCTCCCAACTCAATCCAAGTGTGTCCCCCCACTTCAAGTCCTGACTTCTTCAGGAAAATCAAAAATCTTCCAATGACTCCACAGTCACAGTGATCACTCCCCTCCTTCAGGCTTCCTAAAGCACTGAAGCAGTCTGCAGTAAAGGATTTATTACTTAATTCTTTAATTATTCCCTTAATATCTACTTCCTACTGCGCAAATCCTTTCTCCCCAACTAGCTTTAAGTTACTGAATACTACAAGCATTCCTTTTCTTCTACCTGGTTCTGAGCCATATTGGTGATATCCAAATAATTATCAGGTCTTATAGCAAACAGAACATCTTATAAAGTAAAAACCAAAACTCATACTCTACTTTAATTTGTTAAACAGTCTGAGAAAAACCTGGACTTCATCCCTAAGTTTCTTGACTAATTACAAATAATTTTTTAAAACTTTTTCTTTGTCTAGAATAACCATGTAGCATCATGAAGAAAATACATTTGGAAAAGCAGTGCTAAATTTGTAAAACTTTCGAACAATGAAGTGCTCGGAATTTTTGAAACTTAAAATATTAAGCAACATGTCATATAAAGTATATGAATAATTTATATTTTTAACAAACACATAAAACTTTGGCTTAATTTGTGTGTTAAAATAGTAAGTGCAATTTGATCTTTCAATGAAAAGTCTACATGAGATACTAGGAACAAGTGTGGTCAAGCCAGGGATTTCTGCCAGACCTCTCTTGATAAACATAGCTGTGGAAATGAGTGTTGTTCACCATATGTAACAGCTGAAGAGTCTGGGCTTTAGGCTACCATTTCATCCGCTAAACAGAAATAGCCTTATTTTTCATTAAGGAAAAAAAAAATTCTATCCTATCCCTGCCATCCTCCCATCCCCCCAATCAATTAATTTTCTTCTGTGCAGCCACATCACAACTCAGCTGAAAATGCTTATCCACACCTAAGCATAAAAGGCAAACCAAGGAGCCTGTCCATCCTTGACTTGGCCCCTCCATCGTCCCATCTGACCACTCTGGGCACTGGACACTTGCCCTTGACTTCCAGCAACACCAACTGCATGGCATCAAAAGCGGACATTGCTCTCTCCAAGCCGATGGGCGTGCTGGGATCCCCCACCTCCAACCTCATATGCCCCATTTTGTCCCCTCACCATTTTCTTCACAATTATCCATCCTTCGGAATTGGGTCAGGATCCTCAGATCCACAATCCCACCTGTTACCCTCTTCTGGGTTTCTTTTGCTACATGTGCAAATATACCCAGTATTAGAGCACTTGTCATACTGTTCTGAGATTCATTCATTAATTTTTTTTCCCAAATACCTGTAAGTTCTTGGAGAAGAAAGACCATGTTCTTATTTCTATTCTATAGTGAGTTGCACAGTGTCCCTCAAAAAGACAGGTCCAAGTCCTAACCCCAGTACCTTTGACTGTGACCTTATTTGGAAACAGGGTTTTTGCAGATGTAATTAAGTTACCGATCTTGAGATCATTCTGGACTTAGAACCTAAAGTATGACTGGTGTATTTATAAGAGAAAAGAGAGGTTTTTGAGACACAGAGACACACAAGAAGGCCGTGTGAAGACAGATGCAGAGACTACACCAGAAGCTGAAAGAAACAAGAAATCTCCCCAAAATTCTTCACAGGGAGCACGGCCCCTGCTGACACCTTGATTTCAGACTTGTGGCCTACAAAAATGTAAAAGCCACCAAGTCTGTGGTCATCTACAGCAGCCCTAGGAAATTAACAGACAGTCCAAACCTCAACATGCTACGTACTGCCTATGAGCCACTCAACAAAAACTGCTGAGCTAAGAAGAAAGATAAAGAAAGAAAAGGTGGAAAAATGGGACATTAGCATCTGAACTGCAAGGCGGGAATCTGGAACATGGACCCAGAAGCTAATTAACTATGGGTACTTAGGCAAGTCACTTATCCACAATGACAGCCTGATCATTTGCCTACTAAAATAAGGAAACTGGTCCATAAGAACCTCTACTAGGCCTAATATACCTAGAACCCACTTCATCCATAACATCAGCTTTAATTGATCCTTAAATAAATTACAACTTCTTCCCATTCACTAAATATATTTATAAATTTTATTTTCATCTAAAGAGCTTTCAGGTGTAAACAAATTCAGTTAAAATGACAGTTCAAAGGCATTTACATTTTAATCAGCTCAAGAAAAATGTAATAGTTTGATAACACACGGAATAGTGATTTTCTACATTCTAACGTATTTTTTTTCTGTAAAGCAAAATCAACAATTTACAAACAATTGGTCTAGTACAGGTGAAATTGCTGACGTTTCAGAATAACTGGACTTAAACATGAATCAACTGAAGTCACACTCAGTGACCCAGAACCGAATTATAACGTCACTGCATGATGACTAATTTTTGCAGAGCATCAAGGGGCACCTCCAACACTGGGGTTTTCTCCACTTGGCTCAGACTGTAATTAAGGTCCCAAACCCAAAATTTTCACTTCAAAGAATCTGGGCTAAGAAATAAACACAACTGCTGCCACCACCAAATGGTAAAGTGTTGGTAAAGAAGTCAAACAAAACAAAAACTTCTCTGCCTCCATAAACAGAAAAGCACACACATATGTACAGTTTTCCTGTGTTAAATGCTCCCTAACTCAAAAAATGGAAATGAAGAATAAACAAAAGTGCTAACAATGATATTTATACCTCTCTTACCAGTATATCCTCCTGCTGAATTTGGGTTAAATGCAAAACCGTGTTTTAAGTTTTTTCATATGTCATGCTGCGGCCCTTGTCTTCATGTTTTTATAGTGGCAGCCTTGATTCTTTTTTAGGAAACCAACCAAAACAACACAGACGAACACGGAACCGAGGGACTCATATTCCACTTTGACAAAATATTCACTAGAAACACTTAGACTTAAACTTTTCCAAACCAATTCATCGTTAAGAAAACAAAACCAACAGTCCCTGGGGCCAACTGTTCAGCTAGAATTGGCAGAACTAATCTTGCAAAACTGGACCCTGAATCCTAGCGCAAAGTTAGTTACCAATTTTTTTCCTTCCAGGTGCAAACTCAGTCCGAAAATCAAAAGTCGATGGAGTTGGAAGGCTCTACAAATCCAATTTTCAATTCCGAAGTTCTTGCTTTTAAGTATAAGCTTTCACAGACATGAAAACAGGACTGCAAGACAGATGCCCAACTTCATCCCAAATGTTTCTAACGAGAATAACAACTCTATCTTACAAGGTGCTCTTTAATTGTAATAAAAACTAACATGGTAAAAGGCAAGAGAACAGTCTTGGGGTTTCAGAATCATACACAAGACCGTTCCGAGTCCTTGTGTTCTGCAAATTCTACCATTTAAGCGTAACTTAATTTGCAACAGAAGCAAATTAACAGAAGGACTGGCGCTTCTAATCGAGCATCGTGTTTTCTGGAAGTCCAAGCCCAGGATGAATGAGCTTTCGCTCCGCCGACTGCATGCTGACTTCCATCCTCACGTGGCACGGCGCAGCCACCGAAGCGCAGCGCCCGGGAACCCAAAAACTTTGCAAACTATCGGAGCCGGGAGGCAGCTCGCAGGCAGCCTCGCCCGCCTTCCCCCGGAGGGCACCCTGGCCCAGCACCACCCTCTGCCTGCAGCTTCATTCACACAAAGGCGCGTGGGTGCCGGCAGGGACTCCTCTCCAGAGTGACGCACACAGACGCGGGCAGACGAGAAAGCGCCACGGCGGAGGTGGGGGAGGCCCGCGGGCTACTCACAGGGTGACCGTGCGGTTGGGCAGCGTGTCCGGGGGCAGGACCTGCGCGAGCTCCAGGCTGCTGCACACCACCTTGCCCTCAGCGGCGCCCGCCGTCCTGCCGGCCCCTCGGGGGCGCCCGTCGTGCTTGCAGCCCGGGGGCAGTGCCGCGGCACCGCCGCCGCCTCCTCCCAACAGCGCGAGCAGCGCCAGCGGCAGCAGCAGCGGCGGCGGCGGCGCGGGGCCCCGCCGGCGCCCGGGAGGCTCCATGCTGCGGGCCGAGGCCTGCGGACCGAGCGGCGGCGCACCGGCCTAGCGGGCGGCCCCGGCGTCCGGGTGGGCAGGGGCGCGGCGCGGGCCGGGCGGCGCCCGGAGCCTCATGGCGGCCAGAGGACGGGCCCTCCTCGGCGCCGACATGCTCCTTTGTCCGCTGCGGCCGCGTCGGCCTCGGGGGAGCCGCGGGGTCACGGCCGCACGGGTCCCAGCGCCGCTCCACGGCCCGGCGGGAGCACCGCCTCCTCCTCCCCCTTCGCCGCAGCCGCCGCCGCCGCCTTCCCCGGCCCGGGCCGCGGCGGCTCCTCCCCTCCCCCGTCCCCTCCTCCCCACGTCCCCCCGCCTCCTCTGCTGTCCCCTGGCCCGCTGCCGCCCGCAGCTCCGGGGCGGAGACGGGCGCTCCCCGGACCTGAGGGCTCTGACCCCCGACCCGGTGCACCCCTGGCCCCAGCCTCCGGGCAGGAGTTGTGAGGAGCCCGCGCGAGGATGGCAACTCTTGGAGAAGGTGGAAGAAAGTTCTAGTCCCAATTCCATCCGCGATGGCTACTCTCCCGCAGGTTTCCAGTCCCCGCCGCCGCCCTCCAGACAAAGCCGCCCTGTGCGCCCCTGGGGGCCGACCATCCCGCCCGAGGAGCCCCGGCCCGGAGGATGGAGTGAGGGACAACGACTAGGCTAATTTCCTTGACCGACCACCTCAGGAAGAAAGTGCCCCAAGCCAAGTATTTTGTAAAAGGAATCGCTTTTCCGGCTCACTGGGGTGGTCTCTTTTATTCCCAGAACACCAGAGCCAGGAGACAGGTTCCTCTCCAATAAAGTGAACTCCGAGGTTCATTCTGGCCTTCAGCAACAACAGCTAAGGTCCCTGCGAAGGGTGCATCTTGCAGCCCTTTGCGAGAAATGGCTCACGTCCAGAAATACCTCAGATGTTAACCGGTTAGAGCCATATAGTAAGCAAACCAACAAGAAACTCCAGCTGAATGCATTATTCCAGCTAAGGCCCCCATCTCTGCCCCAACATTTGCAAACGCAGAGCCCACCTAACCTAGGTTTAAAAATTTACAAAGAATACATCAAGCTATTCTCCTACCTTGAGAAGTACACCTTCAAAACAACCTCGAAAGCCAGGTTTGTATGCAGAATTCTCAGATACCTTGGGAGTTCCACCCTGAAAAATAGCAGGTAGCACAGAGTGAGACCTGAGCCGTTGGCCTATGTATCCCAAACCCTTTGCCCTCCAAAATGCAGATCCCATGGCAGGATTTTTTTCTTGCCAGGGTCAGAGCACTGTACTGCCTAAGGACCCTGAAAAGTTTATCTTAGGGACCAATTCCCGGGAATATGTTTATCTGGATAGAACTCTCTGGATAGTAAGTAAATGGTCTCCATTTACCATATACTACAGAGTTAAATTTGAAAAGCAGTTCATTTGACCAACATTTTTTTAGATTAAACTATGTAAACCCAACAGGGTCCAGTGCTGTCTAATAATACATTATGTGATAATAGAATTGTTCTGGATCTATGTGTTCAATATGGTGGTCATGTGTAAGTATAGCTACTGAAATGCAGCTAGTGTGGGGTAAGAACTGATTTTTTTTTTCTTTTTTTAATTTTAATTAATTTAAATTTGAATTTTAAATGCCTAATGACTACCGTGTTGATATTGAACAGCACAGATCCAGACACTATGATGGATAGAAAAAATGGGAGATGATCACCACCATTAAGTAGCTTTAAATCTATAAACAACCGTAGAAAGTAAACTGGGGCCTCTGGGTTAAAGTGGGTGAAATTGGTCACATTTCTCTAGAATTTATTTGAAAATTATTATTCCCTAACAAAATTATTATTATCATCATCTGTTTTCTTTATAAAGATAAAAGCTTCTTACTGCAGCCATATGGAAGTTTTTTAAAAATCATATTACTATTGATATAATCATAAATTGCCGTGTGAACAGAGTATGTAAACATTGTGAAACCTTTAGTTGCAGTAAATGTGCATGTCTATTTTGAAATTTGTTTACCACAAGTGCTAGCATCAATTCGGTACATATCTTCTTTTTACTTCATCATAGTTGAGAAAGTTATATGAACTACAGAATTATCAGAAAAAAAAGATATTCCAAGTGGTACCAAAGAGAAATGTGGAAGAAATGTTTTATTATAGGTTAATTTCAGCCATTCTTGCACGGAAAGCACTCATAGCATCTTTGAAAACAAAGATCATTATAGATCACAAGCAATAGTATATTAAAGCTGGAAAGGGCTTTAGAAAGTATTTCTCAACATTGTCGTCCTTTGACTGCACAGAATTCTCACTCATTACTCTGGACCAGTGTGGGTTCATGTGGACATGACAAGTAGGCCTTTCCACGCTTTCAGAGATCCCAGAGGATGACACTGTCTGAAAGTTACCATCCTTTACCCCTCAGTCACACCAAAATCTAAGCTTGAATTGAGGTACCCAGACGTAACAGCCTCTAGCCAGACAGGGCTGTCTACCCTCAGGCCTCAAGAACTTCACGCCCTTTGAAGTTGTGTGACTTCATAGGTCCTTTCAAAGTTCTCACTGTGTTTGTGATGGTCCCACTTTAGGATGTCCTGTAGAAATCACTGGTTAACCATACTCGTATACACATAGTCCAGGAAAACTGTATTACATCAACTGTTGATTTAACGATAGTAGATGGACCACATTCCAGTGCTTCTATGCTGCAAATCCTGTCTTGCTGTTATGGAAGGCTTGTAGGAGATACCAGAGAAACACACAAAGATGCTTTGTTTTTCTTCTTAATAGAGAAATGGTATGAACTCTGTGTGTAATATGTATGTGCATAAATATATATATTTATATACGTAATAAGTTTATATGTGTAAACATACGTTTTATATATAATATATATGTGTGTGTACCTATATTTATTGTTAACAATTTATTTTACATGCCCTTCTTCTCTATCAGACTTTGAGCTTCTGGAAGCTTTTCTTGACCCCCTTGTTAAATCACTACCTCTCTATTGCATTAAACTAGAATCTAGACTAACTATTTAGACAGAATCTGAATAATCTTCACAGCTTGTCCAAATCCAAACATAGCTTTCTTTTTTATTAATTTGTTTATAGTTTTATGTCCTTAGACTCTCCCAATATAATATCAGCTCTATGACACTCTGTCTTATTTACTTTTTATGGCACTGTTAGTTGCTGCCAAAGAGCCGTTCTCAAATTTTTCCTCCCTTGAGCTAAATAATCACTTTCCCAGCCTCCTTTGCAATGATTGGTAGCCATGTGACCTAGTTACTGCCAAGAAGAATCAAAAGTTGTGCCATCCAATATGGTAGCCAATAGATACACACACATGGGCATATAAATTTATAGTAAATAAAATTAAATTAAGCTAAAAATTCAGTTCCTTAGTCAGTCTAGCTACAATTCAAGTGCTCATTAGCTACACATAGTAGGTATTTACCATTTTGGACAGCACAAACAATGGAATGGTGCCAACATCGTAGGAAGTTCTATTGGTAAACACCAATCTAAAGGGAAGTCTGCTGAGAAGACTCAGGATGGTGTGTGTGTGATAAGAAGGGGCTTATGAAAGAAGATCTCTCTCTCTTGTCACCCCCATTATTCTTGCTTTGGATGTGATCCTGTGAGGAAGTGATACCTGGAGCTAAAGTAGGTATTTTATAACCACAAGCCAAAAAGCCTGAAGGAAAATTCCAAAAAAATAGGAAGAAATGGAAGGACTGTGTCTTAGTCCATTTTCTGCTGCTATAACAGAATGCCTGAGACTAGGTATTTATAAAGAACAGAAATTTATTTCTTACAGTTCTGGATGCTGGGAAGTCCAAGATCAAGGGGTACCGTCCAGTGAGGGTCTTCTTGCTCTGTCATAACATGGCAGAAGGTATCACATGGCAGAAGAGAGTAAGAGAGGGCCAAACTCCCTTTTATAAGGAACCCACTCCCACAACAATGATATTAATCTATTAATGTCATGAATAAGACCTCATGAGCTTTGGGGGACACATTCAAACCACTGCAGACAGAAACTGTTTGGGTCACTGTTTGGTCACTTGGTTGAGTTGCCAACCAAGCTGCTGGACTTATTTTTATCAATAATGAATATTCTCTGATTTAAGCCACTGTTGTTGTGGTTATCTAGTGCCTAGAACAGTGCCTGGCAAATAGAAGGAACTCAAAAGCATTTGTTGATTCACATAGTTTAAATCTTATTCATTTTTTGTGTTCTACACATCTAACACAATTCTTCATCTATGTTAACTAGTGAATAAAACTTTTGGTGAATTAAATATTTTGTATAACTGAGTGTAAACTCACAGCTAAAGTCAACTTACTTGAGATAATTGACTAAAGTTTAGTCTTCTACAATCAAAAGGAAATATGTAATGTCATGATCATATGAATAGCAATTTTTAGCATTTGAAATGCCTCAGTGACATCTCTATAAGCCCTGTTGATACTGTTTATTGTTGCATCATTTAATTTTAATTTATTAATTATGACAGCTGTAGTTTATATTTTTAGTTATTACATAGCATGTGCTAGAACGTATGCTTGATCATTATCCAGGACCCAGATAGAAACAGCAGTAGTATCTCAAATATCCCCCTCGCCTCTTCAGACAGCACTGGCTCCTGTTCCGGCTTGCTAGCTACTGGAAATAGTGACCTTCAGGAAGTCACTGTATCTCATTTTTCAAAATGAGAGTTTTAACTGGAACCAGTTTTAAAGTGCTATGATTTTATCCTGGGGAACCATGATTTTTTTTTTTTTTTTTTACTACTGCAGACAGACTATTATTAGAACATAGCCCTATGACAGATACATCTTTAGATAATCAAATACCTTTTGAGATAATATATACTTTACCTACTCCACTGTGATTATGTAGTCCCTCCTTATCTGCAGTTTCACTTTGCACCATTTCAGTTACCCACAGTCAACCATGGTCCAAAAATATTCAGATATTTTGAGAAAGAGAGAGACCACATTCTCATAATTATTATTATAGTATATTGCTATAATTATTCTATTTTGCTATTGTTGTTGATCTCTTACTGTGCCTAATTTATAAATTAAACTTTGAAATTTATATGTGTGTATGTATTTAAAAAAACAGTTTGTTACTATCCACGGTTTCAGGCATCCAAGGGGGTCTTGGAATGTATCCCCCAAGGATAAGGAGACTACTGTTCCATCAATTGTAAACATAAGCAAGAAATATGAGGCAGAAATTGACCAGCAGAGCCATGCAGGGAATTACCTTGATGCAATGGTAGCCTCCAAGTATACAACCAGGCAAATGAGCACAGATGTCATGGGACAGGAAGACTCACAGTTCAAATTAAGATGCTCAAATCACACAGTTTATTACATCAGTTTAAAACACACAATGAGAAGCAGGGGAAAGATACTGGATAGGTTAGCCTACAAAGGATAGAGTACAAACAGATGAAAAATAATACCATCAGAATAATGGGTCACACAATGTTCATACAATCTGGATTAGTTCACTTCTTTATCTCTTTCTTCCAACTCAGCCACATCAGTCTCCCCCACCGATGATGTGGTTACAAGGACCAGAGCTGAGGTATGAGACCAAGGTAACCCAACAGATATAAGATACCTGGAGCGCTATTGGAGAGATGCAGGACAATAATGCCTGGATGCAATTATAACTTGCCAAATAGCCCAATAAACAGCTATTCACTTTATCTGTGCTTCTTGGACAGAGGACATGTGGGGCCAGATTGGATATCACCAAGGATGGCTGAGTTTTTAATCCAATAAATATTGAGTGCCTCTTATACCTCATGTATATTTAGTAAATCATGAATATCTGGTACATACATTTCTATGTATAAGTAATTTTCTCATTTGTTCTATCAGTTTTATCTGTCATTTTATAACATTTATCTATACAGATAAAATGTAAGTACCACACATGTACTGTACTTACTTTTTCTACGTCTGCCATATCTCACAAGCTATTTGCTTCTATACTTAGTACTATCTGTCCTCTCTGTTTCTCTCCCTCTCTTATTTTCTACAGTAGAATTAAATTTTCTTAAATAATACTGAAAATATATTACAAGGCAAAAGAAAAAACTAACTTTGGGGGAAATTTAGAAATATAGTCCACACCAGAAATGTAGCTAGTTTCCCCACACAGCAAATTTTCTGAGTATTTATCTCCCAAATATATCATAATCTGTCTTGTTATATCAGCTATCTGGTATTAACACTTTTAGTCCTGTGACCACCTACAATGATTAACATCTATCAGCCAACTAATAACTCCTAATGATAGGCTTAGTAGTAGATTTGCCAATCATGAAATTTCCATCTAAATCTTTTTTTTTGGAATAGTAGCTTTCTTCTTTCTTAGTGTCAGTTAACATATCAAAATCCATTTGTTCACCCGAGCAGACTGATAACATATACTTAAAATTATACCTTTCTCAAGAAAGTAATTACTACATTGACTCAACCTCTGAACCAGTATGTTGATAACACATGAAACCTCCTGTTATTTGGACTTCTATAATGTATGTATTTTTAACACCCTCTTATATCACTTAGAAGCCTCAAACATTATTACCTCATAGATAATCTGGTGGTATAAATTAGTCAGACTTTAAAATTTTTAATTCAGATATATTTATTATTCCACTTATACAAA
This sequence comes from Cynocephalus volans, assembly GCF_027409185.1. Classification (NCBI taxonomy): domain Eukaryota; kingdom Metazoa; phylum Chordata; class Mammalia; order Dermoptera; family Cynocephalidae; genus Cynocephalus; species Cynocephalus volans. The sequence goes on from NC_084468.1 coordinate 19,494,865, forward strand.
TATTTTTAGCATTTTGGGTAATAGGATTGTTTTAGCTTATATTTCAATAAATCAAAATGCTATATTATGTTTGCATAAGTCCAAGAATGCTAAAATATAGAGGAAAGTGCTAAAGCGTAGAGGAAAAATCATTGACTTTGAAGTCAGAAGATTTGAATTACTATTGACTCTATCTTTTTGCTGGCTTACCTTGTTCAGATTACATAACTTTTTGGTGTCTTGTTTTCTTCATTTGTCATGAGATTTGATTCAAATTTAATTTAATTTAATTTAATTAATTTAACATTGAAAGCAGTTAGCACATGATCACATGACTTACACATAATAGGTGCCTAATAAAGGTTAATTGAGAGGAGGCAGGGCAAGATGGTGAACTGGAGGTGCACAGGGCAAGTTCCTCCCACAGAAAAGGACCAGAACAACTAACACACAGCTAAATATTGACAGGAGCATTGGTGGAAGAGTGTAGGAGTGCAGCAGAAGACTGGCGAGATTCCTGTGAAGCACAAAAGCCCAGAATGGTGGTTTAGAGAGGAGAGGCACAGGGCCTCAGCTGCCATGTCTCTGAAATTGGGATTGGTGCAGGAAGAATTTTCCCTTGGAACAAAAAGGTAGGCAGAGGACCCACACGAACCCCCAACCTCACCACAGAGGCCCATGGATATTTTGGCAGGACAAGCCCAGAGCCAAGTGTTGGGAGCAGTCTAGAATACACACACTGCATGGCCCTAGAACACTACAAACAGCACAAACTGTGCACTTCCCACTCCCCAACTTTGGGACCCAAGCTAATAGAGGACAGCACTATATTGAAACCAGAGCTGTTGTAGGAACACACTCTGCCCTGGGGCCAGTAGCTATGGTGCTTCCCCAGCCTTAAAGCTCTGCCCTCATCCCAGCACACTTATAGGCTGCAATGCCCTGATCCCAGCAGCTTGAAGCCTGGGCTTATGGTGACTGACTCTAGTTCTGCAGTCTGAGAAGTCATTCCAAGTCCTGCTAAACTGATGTACCCCCACATCCCCAGCCAGAGATCAGACAGGCAGACCCTCCTTAAGCAGACCACCCCCATTCTTCTCCCTACTTCCCAGCCCCATTAGCTGACTGAGTTGTGTGTACCTGAGCCCCTAACCCAGAAAAACATCTCATGGGTCTCTACCCTAGTGAATATGACCTTGGGCTGGTGGAAATAAAGTGCATCCACCCCTCCCTGAGAGGTGGCCAAGCAGGTTCTGTCCTGAACAGTCCCACCTAGTAGCCTTGAAAACATTCTCAGAAGGGGCTGCTCAGGCCTTCATTGCAGGCCTGCCTAGCAGCCCTTCCCACTGCTCAAAAGCAGCTGGACAGGCCACTTCACTACAGGCATGACTGGATGAGATAAACATCAAATTATCAACAAAGAGATAAATATCACTTTTAAAAATTAAGCAGAACTCTTGGAATTGAAGAATTCATGGAATTAAATTAAAAATATATATATATCTGAGAGTTTCAAGAACAGACTAGATAAAGCAGAAGAAAGAATTTCTTTTTTTTTTTTTATTTAAAGATGACTGGTAAGGTGATCTTAACCTTTGACTTGGTGTTGTCAGCACCATGCTCTCCCAAGTGAGCTAACTGGCCATCACTATATAGGGATCTAAACTCATGGCCTTAGTGCTAATAACACCACACTCTCCCAAGTGAGCCATGAGCCAGCCCCTAGAAGAAAGAATTTCTGATCTTGAAGACAATAGTTTTTAAATATATCAGGAAGACAAACAAAAAGAAAAAAGAATAAAAAAGAATGAACATTACTTGCAAGATCTATGGGACACTATTAAGCAAAAACATATTCAAACTATGGGCTTTCCAGAAGGAGAAGAAAACAAACAAACAAACAAAAGATATTTAAAACCCATTTAAAGAAGTAATAGCTAAAAATATCCCTAGACTTGGGAAAGATGTGAACATCCAGATCCAGAAAGCTTAAAGGTACCCAAATAGATTTAACCCAGATACGTCATCTCCAGAACACATTGTAGTCAAACTATCCAAAGTTAAACACATAGAGAGAATTCTTAAAACAGTAAGAGAAAAACATTGAGTCACCGATAAGTGAATCCCTATTAGACCCACAGCACACTTTTCAACAGAAACTCTAAAGGCCAAGAGCGAATGAAATGATATATTCAGAGTACTGAAAGAAAAAAACTTCTAACCAAGAATATTATACCCAGCAATGCCATCATTCAGAAATGAAGGAGAAATAAAGTCTTTCTCAGACAAGCAGAAATTAAGGAAATTCGTCACCACCAGACAAGCCCTACATGAAATGCTTAGAGGAATCCTATATCTAGAAATAAAAGACAATAACAACCATCATGAAAATACCTGAGAATGTAAAACTTACTGGTAGAATAGATACACAAATTAGAAAGAGAAAGGAATCAAACCTTACCAATACAGAAAACCACCAAATTGCAAGGATAAACATGAAGAGAAGAGGAAAGGAACAAAGGATACAGAAAACAATCAAAAAACAACCAACAAAATGACAGGAGTAAGATCTCACATATAAATAATAATCTTGAAAGTAAATGGATTAAATGCTCCAATTAAAAGACAGACTGGCTGAATGGATTTTTAAAATGACCTATTCATATTATGCCTACAAGAAACATACCTTACCTACAAAGACACACATACACTGAAAGTGAAGGGAAGGAAAAAGATATCCCATGCAAATGGAAAACAAAAGTGAGCAGGAGTACCTATACTTACATCGGATAATACAGGCTTTAAATCAAAATCTGTACTAAGAGACAAAGAAGGGTACTATATAACGATAAAGGAATCAATACAGCAAGAGGATAAAACAATTATAAATATATATGCACCCAACAACAGAGCACCCAGATACATAAAGCAAATTTTATCAGATTTAAAGGGAGGGAAAGACACTAACACAATAATAATTAGGGACTTTAACACCAACTCTCAGTACTGTACAGGTCAGCAAGATAGAAAAACAAGGAAACATTGGATTTAAATAATGCAATAGACCAGATGGATCTAACAGACATATACAAAGCATTCCATCCAATAGCTGCCGAATACAGGTTCTTTTCATCAGCACAAGGAACATTTTCTAGGGCTAACCATATATTAAGCCACAAAATAAGTCTCAACAAGTTCAAAAACACTAAAATCATATCAAGTCTTTTTTTCTGACCATAATGGAATAAAGCTAAATATCAATAGCAAGAGGAACTTGCAAAATTATTCAAATATATGGAAATTAAACAAAATGCTCTTGAATGACTAATAGGTCAAAGAAGAGATTAAGAAGGAAACCAAAAAATTTCTTGAAACTAATGAAGACAGAAAAACATGCCAAAACCTATGGGATACAGCCAAGGTGGTATTAAAACTTTATAACAATACATGTCTACATCAAAAAAATAGAAAGGTTTCAAATAAACAGCCCAATAATGCACCTCAAGGAACTAGAAAAGCAAAAACAAAGTAAACTAAGTAGAAGAAAAGAAATAATAAAAACCAGAGCAGAAATTAATGAAATTGAGTCTAAAAATGAAATTAAAAAAAAAATAAATGAAACAAAAAGCGGGTTCTTTAAAAAGATAAACAAAATTGACAAACTATTAACAAACCATTACACATCAACAACAAGCTAGCAAAAAAAAGAAATTAAGGGCTGGCCCGTGGCTCACTTGGGAGAGTGTGGTGCTGATAATACCAAGTCAAGGGTTAAGTTCCCTTCACTGGTCATCTTTAAAAAAGAAAGAAAGAAAGAAAAAGAAATTAAGAGAGCTATCTCATTTACAACAACAACAACAACAACAACAACAAACAAAAGAAAATACCTAGGAATAAATTTAACCAAAGAGGTAAAAGATCTCTACAAGAAAACTATGAAATACTGATTAAAGAAATTAAAGACAACACACAAAAAAATGGAAAGACATCCCATGTTTATATATTAGAAGAATTAATATTGTCTAAATGACCATACTATCTGCTGTGAATCAAATTGTGTCCCCCAAAATCCATGTATTAGAAACTTAACCTCCACTGTGACAGTATGAAGAGAGTGGGAAATCCTATTAAGTGACTGAAGAGGTGACTGGCTGTAGTGAATGGTTAAATGTTGATGGTTCTGGGGGCTTTAAAAGGAGAGCATACGAGGAGCTGTCTCTCTCTCTGCTGTGCCATTCTGCCATGTGAGACCCCTGTGTCACTGTCACCACGAACGAGGCCTTCACCAGATGTGTTCCTTGGATTTTGGACTTCCCAGCTTCCAAAACTGTAAGCAATAAATTTCATTTTCCTACAAATTATACAGTTTCAGGTACTTTGTTATAAGCAACAGAAGTGGACTCATTCACTAGCCAAAGCAATCTACAGATTCAATGCAATCCCCATCAGACTATCAATGATGTACTTCACAGAAATAGAAAGAACTATTCAAAAATTTATATGGAATAACAAGAGACCCTGAACAGCCAAAGCAATCCTGAGCAATAAGAACAAAACAGAGGGTATTATACTCCCTGACTTCAAAATATACTACCAAATGATAGTAATCAAAACAGCATGGTACTGGCACGAAAACAGACACATAGACCAATGGAACAGAATAGAGAATTCAGACATAAATCCACATACCTACAGCCAACTGATTTTTGATGAAAGAGCCAAGAGCATACATTGGAAAAAGGACAGTATCTCCAATAAATGGTGCTGGGGAAATTGGGGATCCATATATAAAAGAATAAAACTAGAGCCCTATCTCTCACCATATACCAAAATCAACTCAAAATGACTTCAAAATGGATTAAAGACTTAAGTGTAAGACCCAAAGTTACAAAACTAGAAGAAAACATAGGAGAAACACCTCAGGACATAGGTCTGTGCAAAAATTTTATGAATAATACTTCAGAAGCACAAGGGGAACAAACAAAATTAACAAATGGGATTATATCAAACTAAAAAGCTTGTGCACAGCAAAGGAAACAATCAATAGAGTAAAAAGGCAACCTGCAGAATGGGTGAAAATATTTGCAAACTATGCATCTGACAAAGGATTAATTTCCAGAATATATAAATAAATAGCTCAACAGTAAAAAAAAAAAAACCCAAAAATAATAATCCAATTAAAAAATGGGCAAAGGATCTGAATTTTTCAAAAGAAAACATACGAACTCAAACAACTTAACAGTAAAAAAACAAGTACCCTGATTTAAAAATGGGCAAAAGAGTTAAATAGGCATTTCTCGAAGGAAGATATACAAACTGCCAACAGACACATGAAAAAATGTTCAACATCACTCAGCATTAGGGAAATGTAAATCAAAACCACACCGAGACATCACCTCACCCCAGTTAGAATGTCATTGAAAAGACAGAAAGTAACACACGCTGGTGAGAATGTGGAGAAAGGGAAACTTATACATTGTTGGTGAGAATGTAAATTAGTATGGCCACTATGGAAAACAGTATGAAGATTTCTCAAACAACTACAGATAAAACTACCATATGATCCAGTAATCCCACTACTAGGTATATATCCAAAGGAATGGAATTCAGCAAGTCAAAGAAACCTGCACTCCCATGTTTACCACGCTTTTATTGCATAGTCAAGAGTTGGAACCAACCTCAACGTCCATTGATGAGTGATTGGATAAAGAAAATGTGGTATATATACACAGTGGAATACCCCTCAGACCTAAAAAAAAAAAATGAAATTCTGCCATTTGCAGCAACATAGATGAGCTTGTAGAAAATTAGTCAAGGAAAATAAGCCAGGCACACAGAGAGAAATACCGCATGTCCTTATAGGAGGAAGCTAAAAAATTGACCTCATAGAAGTGGAGAGTAGAATAGTTGTTACTGGAGACTGGTGGGAGGCAGGGAAATAGGGGGATGGGGAGAGGGTGGTCAGTGGATACCAAATATTAGAGAGAGAGAAAGAAGGAGATTTAGGGTTATATAGTAATATAGGGAGACTACAGTTAACAATAAAGTACTGTGTATCTTTGAATAGCTAGTCATGATGATGTTGAATGTTCCTCGCACAAAGAAGTGACAAATGTTTGAAGGGATGGATATACTAAGCACCCTGATATGATCATTGCACACAGTATGAATGTACCCAAATATCATATTGTACTCCATAAATATGTATAATTATCATGGGCCAATTAAGAAAAATAAGAGAGAAAAAAGAGAGAAATAGAGAAGTTACCACAGGTGGGGAAAGGGAGGGGAGAAGTGGGGCCAGGGAAAGTTTGGTAGACTGGTACAAAGTTACAAAGTTACAGTTAGCTAGGAAGAATAAGTTCTGGTGCTCCAGGGTGACAGTAGCTAACAATATTGTATCATATATTTTAAGGTAGCAAGAGAAGAGGATCTTGAATTTTAAAACCACAAGAACTGATAAATATTTATATGATACATATGCTAACTATTCTGATTAGATCATTATGCAATATATGCATATATTGAAACAACAAATTGTACCCCATAAACATGTACAATGAAAAAATAAAATAAAGATAAAGTTTTAAAAAGGTTAGTTGAATCTAAACATAGCTCATTGCCTAATATTCCAAATGAAGAAGCTGAAACCTAGAGAGATTAAATGAGTGTGTCTAAGGTCATTTCCTTCGTTCATGTAAAAGACTGAATCAGAAAGCAGGGGAAACATTGCAGGTGTAATTTCTTTCCCTTTTAAACCTGTAATCAGACTTTCTCATAAACCTGGTCAAGCATTGTAATTTAAATGTCACTCATTAAATATCTGTTTTCCCACCAGCAAAACTGAGGGATAATAATTGTCCCCTACATTCTAGTAATATTAGCAAGATAAAGAAGTGGAAGAAATCATTGGGAAAAACATTGTATGTAATCATAACAAATCATTGTAAACATTATAAATTACAAAACATTTTATCTTTAATAACACTACATTACAATTACATATATCAGTTATTTTCATTTCTGGATCTCTAAATTCCTCCAAAATAAGAGCTGTGAACATTCTTAGGCAATAATTTTACCAGCAAGGCAAATGGAGAATTGAGACAATCACACAGAAAATTCAGAAGGCAAGCCCATATTCTCCATGTTGCCTGACTTTTACAGACCTATTTGTCCAGTTAATTACCTCAGTTGTCTTCATCCCTTTGAAAGTGAATACGCATCACTATACAGATTAATATATGTACATTCTATGTTCAGTTCACTATAACTGAGATGTTTCTGAGTGTGCATTGCATGAGAGGGGAAAGCTTTTGTCTTGTTTATTACTATATCTCCAACACTTTGAACAGTGCCTGGCATACAATATGCACTCCATAAATATTTATTGAATAATAAATAAGTGAATAAACAAAAGAATGCATAATATTCTCCATTCATTAATTTGTCTTTTCATGACTACCAAATAACCACAACTTAATTCCTATATGGTAATTGAAGCAAAACTTTTTTTATAAACTCAACTCTCAGCTCAGATGTCTGTGCGTTGACATTTCTCATATGAGAACACTCCAGAAAGTTCATGGAAAAATGAATTAAAGGATAATATGAATCTTTCCATGAGCTTTTTGAGGATTTTTTTTTTTTTTTTGGCATCTGGCCAGTATGGGGATCTGAACCCTTGACCTTGGGGTTACCAGCACCGCATTCTCCCAAGTGAGTTAACTGGCCAGCCCCTCCACGAACTTTTTGAAGTACCCTTGTACTTGAACTTACTCCTTAAAACGATTTGAATGTTCAAGGCTATCACTGATAGATTATAAAGGCAAAGTCCCAGCAGTCTGATTCTATAGCCAGTCTTGATCAGGAAAATTACTCATCTATTTGAAGGCTGTTTGGCTGTAAAAGCCCAGTATATTAAATTCTAAATCAACTTAATTAGCTTCTCTAATCTTCATTAAATAAAGCTCTGTCCCTTCTTATGGAAATATATAATAAAAACCTCTCTGGCAAGTAATATGGCAGCATGTAGTCTACAGTCAAGCAGGAGATTCTGCCTAGAACCCCGTCCAACGTTCTGACTCACCTTTGCTTGAGCCTCTCAAGGATTATTGTTGGCTTAGTCAGCTAAGAATAATTTCTGCTTTTATTCTTCTTTTCTTCATGTATCCACACCTTTTTCCTCCTCCCTGCAATAGAACTCTGAAAGGAGAAAAAGTCGAGTCAGGCATTCTTAGGTCCTTCACCATTACACCATGAAATAGTATCAAAACTACTCCAATATTAGTTAAAACTATTCCAGATAAAAGTGACAGAAACAGAACTCCAACTAGTTTAAACACAAAAAGGAAAAAATTGGTTCATGTATATAAGAAATTGCTTCAGGTATAGCTGGATCCAGAGGTGAACAAATGTCCCCAGGTCTTTCCATCTTTTAGCTCTTTGATGGCTTTGTTTTTAGGCAAACCACTCACCCTGTAGTTGGAAGGCCACTGGCAGCTCTACCCTTATGGCATCCTCACATTGTAAAATCCCAGTAACAAATAAAATAGAAATGAAAACATGCCCAGGGAGGGATATGATTGGCCTGTCATTGACCACACATTCTTGAAGAGTGCAGGTGGGGGAAATAAAGTCAAATGACTGTCCTGGTCTGGGTTGAAAACATACCTCCTGGAACAGGGGTAAAGTAGGGTGAGTTCCCAAAATAGATACCTGATGGCAAAACAAAGACAAAACTGCCCATTATGCTATCCTGACCCCCAATGGTATATTACATAGACAAAATGATAGGAAGGAAAAGTAACAAAACATTAATCATGCTTATTTCTGTATGGCAGACTTATAAGTGAATTTTAATTTCTTCCTTATATTTGTCTTAATATTTTTTGTTATTTGCCATTTTTAGAATGTACATGAATTGCTAATGTAATTTATTAAATTTAAGTACTATTTTAAAATTTCTTTTTTTAATTGAACAAATGAGTGGATATTATTACTCAGAGTCTACTGTGTGCAAACCACTCTTCTGAATGTTAAGGACAAATCAAATGAATAAATAGGCTTGGTCACCACCTTCAAGGTATTTGTGGGCAGACGCAGAGGACAAACACACACTGATTTAATTAGTGTTTTCTTTCAATTTTTGGCATCAGTAGGCAGCAAATGACCTCTGACTGTATATTTGCTCCAGAAAGAATCTCTTGAAGGAAGCCTCATAATTATATAAGTGTAAAAAATAGAAAGCAAGATGGTACCCATTGCCCTGGGGAGTTTTTGTTTTTGCTTTTGTTTTGTAATGGGTTGACCAAAACTGCTCTTTTTAAGTCTGATGTATCCAATGTAGATCAGGTCACTGGGGAGAAAAGGTGAGTAAATTTGCATAGGGACAAAAGAGATGCTTGGGAGCAAATGGATGGAGACTCTGAAGACCTCTGAGGCTCAATAGCTTTATGTCTCTGATGATCTTAAGTGGTCTTCAGGTAGATATATTGCGAGTGAGTAACATTTCAGCTGAACTCTAGGAGAGGGAACAGTTTGTGGAAGGTTCTTGCAGCTGAAAAGAAAATAGAACATTTGGGAAAATGAGAAAAGACCAGGACACTGAAACGGAGGGACTGAAACAGCCAGGAAGAGTGCCATCCAGTGGGGCTGGTGATATGGAAAAAGGTGAGTTCCAGCAGCGATGGGGCTTTGTTAATTAAGAATGTGGTTTTTCACTTTAATAACAGTTGGAAGCCATTGTGGGGCTTAAAGCAGAAGGAAGATGCAATAGAAGTTGCATTTTTATATACTTCTTTTAGCTCCTGCATTGAGATTGGAGGGAAATGGGGGAGTGCACAGGAATGGATTCTGGGAAACAATTAGGAGTCTGTAGCCACAGATCAGAGATTTAGATAGCTTAAACTAGGATGGTGGGAATGGAAATGAAAAGAAGTGGGTATATTTGAATAATACAGTATTTAAGAAACGACAAGACTCATTTTCATGGTTGCTTGGATGGAGGACATGAGAGAGAGGGAGGTGTTAGAAATGACTCCCAGGTTTTTGGTTTCCTGAGTGGGTGAAGAGCTGTTCATCAAGACAGGAAGGCCTGGAGGAAGACCAGTTTGCATTGGAGCACCATGAGCACTGCTGGAAGATGTTCAATCTGAGGTCCATTTTAAACATTCAAGTGGCAGTGATGAATAGGCAATATTATAAATAGTCTGGAGTTTTTAGCAAGGGCTGGAAATTATAATTTTTTTAGTCAAAACAGAAAAATTTTATTTGAAGCTATAGGTGTGGATGAGGATGTAACCTAGGGTCCAAGGTCTCCTAAATGCCCACGTGCTCGCTGTTGCTGAAAAGTTAAAAAAAAAAAAAAAGTGGACTGCTCAGAACCCTTTGTTCTGCATTTCTGTTTTTGCTGGAGGTGGCAGAAAGTTGTGAACCATGAAATACTAGACTGCCATCAAAATATACTGGCTGAAACTGAAATATGGGCCTCAGAGGTAAACTTTGGTGAATATCCACCCAAGGAGGAGCTGGGATCTCCACACCTACTTATCCCTGTTTCATGTCATGGGTCAATCAAGACAGGAAGTCTCAATTTGCCACCTATGGACTGTAACCTGTACTAGCTGAGGGCTCAAGGTTTAGCCCATGTAACAATTTCCTGAGGTCCTTGTTATTAGGTCGTATGAGAACGCTTTCAGCCATGCCCCATCATGGCACTGGCTAACCTTCTCTTTCGCCTTCTCATTCCTGCCGGCGCGAATCGCAGGCCAATCAGCACAGGCTCCCTGCTCCTGGACTCTTAGCAACGCAATCCATCCAATCTCCAAATGCCCCGGGTCCTCAGCAAACCTATCAGCTCTCTTCTAACCCTATAAAAGCAGATGTGCCTGCAGAATAAAAACACCTTCTCCAGCGAGCTGCCTTGCGTTTGTGTCTCATCCTTTAACTGGTGCTGAATTTTATTCCTTTCACTTGTAAGAAAATAATCTAAGTGGTTCATTTTCAGAAATGACTTATCTGAGGGTGTTTTATTGAGATGGTAATTAGTTCCTAGCGCCTTTTGTTTTCTTCATTTTCCTGGAGCATCTCTAAACAGATAAGGCTCTCTTTGAGATGGTAATTAGTTACTAGCACCCCTTGTTTTCTTCATTCCCTGGTGTTTCTCCCTTCACAGGGCTTAGGCAGGCCTTTTTTGCAGGCTTGTCCTGAGCCCCCAGACAAAAGAATTCCTTGCAAGGGGGTAATAAATTTTAGCCATCGTTCAGGAAGATTGTGCACCTCGTAGTACTCAGCCAATGAGGAGGCAGGGGCAGGGACTTACGTATTAGGAAATAAATTGCCTGCTACAGCTCTTTTCCATGTGCCTGCCCTTCAGACACCCAAACCTTATGAAGCCATAATTAAAGTCTCGCTTCACTGTATTTCATGTCTCCGTGTCCATCCTTTGGCATTGGATGGGTGAGGGCATTTCTCACAGTCCTGCTGCCCAAAGGGGACATTGCTTTCCAGGTCTAAATGCAAATTGAGCTTCAGAACTGACCAATGAACTATGTCCCACAGTCATCCTATCCAAATTGGACAAGCTTCTATCCTTCATTTACATGAGAGGACCTCAGTGAGAACTTGGGTGAGAAGATAAGCAGGAATTTTGGCTGTATAAGACATCGCTTTGGGAGTCATCCCCAGTGTTCTCTCTGAGTCTTCTGATGAAGACTCTTCCTCCTAGCCTGGTCTTGGCGGTTTTGCACTCTTCGAGGGATGGACACTGTTGTCTGATAACAAGATTTCCTAAGTAGAAAAATTAGAGTGAGAAAGGAAAAAGGACTAGCTAGCATCTATCCTAAAAAAAATCAACTTTTAAATGTTGGGAGAGGAGAAGGAGTTGGCAGAGGGAAAGAGTAACGAGAGAATGTAGCCCGCCCCACTTTTTGTGAATTGCTTCTGAGTCTAACTAGTAAGTATGGGAATTCCAGCTGAATCCTCTTCAGCTATTGCAGGAGTCAAGAGAGAGCAGTTATTTTCTGTGTCTCTGCTCAGTTCTTAGGAGAAAGCTAAAAATTCCTTGCAAGTACCTAAGGAGGTACTTCTTAGGATTTTATTGTCATCAACTCATAATGCAAGGATAACTTATCAATCAACCCTTGAATCTAGATTCGCTTTTGCTGATTTGTGTCTCTTAAACATCTAGCCTAATTCTTTACCAAATCTCTAGCAAAATTTTAATTTTGGGGCAAAAACAAGTGAAAGAATTAGGATTGACTTTCACAGGGAGTTTTTTCTTTGTTTCCAGCACGCTAGAGTGAAAACAGCCTAAACTGGTATGTACTGGTATGTCTCTTTGTTCTAACTTACCAGAGTTAGATGTTTTACAGAGTGAATGCTTCACTGCCTCCCTGTCCGCCCTGGATGACCTTCCAATGAAACTTGTCCTGCTAAGGGAACAAAAAGTCTCCTCCCAGTGGAACCAAAAGAAAAGAACTAGGAAATGTGGACCACAATCTGAAGTAAAGGGTGCCTTATATGGGTGCAGGATGGACTCGAAAGGGAGAAAGACTGGAATTTTCCCAAGCCTAACCAAAGTCCACCAACTCAAAATTTCCTTGCTCACTGACCCCTTGTTTTCCTTACTCGCTGACTCCTTAAAAACGTGCTCAAATCCTAGATCAGGGAGACAGATTTGAACATTGTCTCCTATCTCCCTCAATGCTAGTGGACCTTGCAATAAAGCCTTCCTTTTCTCAAAAACCAGGGCCATAACATTGGCTTCTATGTGGGTCAGGCACTGCTCAGTATCAAAAGGAGAGGTCAGTAAACTTTTTCTGTAAAGGGCCAGTGGTAAATATGTTATCCTTTGCTGGCTATAGGGTCTCAGTTGCAACTGCTATGGCAAAAGCAGTGATAGACAATAAATAAATAAATAAATGTAACTGTGTTTCAATTAAGTCTTATTTATGGATGCTGAAATTGGAGTTTCATAATTTTTATGTGCAATTATAATTTCAAATAATTTTCATGTTATTCTTGTTTTGATTTCTACCCCATCCATTTTAAAATGCAAAAACCATTGCAATTGTAAGCTTCACAAAAACAGATGGTGGGCTGACATGTGCTCTCGATGAGAACTATCATGGCAGGTCTTCACTTGAGTGGTCACCACTGGTTTCCCTCCCCCAATAAGTCATTCAGAAAATTCAATTCCAGTTGTTGAAAATAAAAATGTTAAACCTTATGGACAAAAACCTCTGGAAAATATTGGAGCCCAGTTCCTCCAACATTCTTATTTCAGGCAATCTAAATAGCCTAAAAGTATCCTTGCACCATCCAGGGATAGCCACTTGCTTGAGACTGATAAGACATTGTACGGAAAGTAAAGAAAAATGGTCAGGGCCCCTCAGATGTTCAGACTCTTGCCATGCATTTGATGTAAATATGCACGTACACCCAGTTGTTCCTTGGCTATTGTCTGATGTAGATGTGCGTGGGCACCTAGTTGTCCTGGGTTATCAGACTTAAATATAAAGGATGAGCAGCTCTGGTCCACAGCGCCCCCTGCCCTCTCCCCCCGAGATGACCCCAGGGGTGGGCAATGGGGAGGCCACTACTGCTGCTGGAGGCTGTTGCTACAAGCTGTTGCTGCAAGCTGTTGCTGCCAGTGCCCCTGGGATGCCCCAAGAAGCCACTGCCACCACTGCTGCTACTGCTGCTGTAAGCTGCTGCTGCTGCTGCTGCTGCTGAGGAAGCTGAGAACTGAGCTCATGTCATCTGCCAATGGCTCCTGGGATCTTTCCCAATTACCTAGCATGGACCTGCGTGTGAGGGGTCTGGTGACCCAGTCTGTACAATGGGTTTGAAGAGTCTGAGCCCTAGCCCTGACAATACAAATGGAAACTTAGTATAACAAAAATAATGAAATGTTTTGGCTTTAATTATGAAATACCTAGCCATACAATTAATGTAGCTATTGCCCTAACCCTACAACTGGCATGGTCGTGTACCTTTACAGTTTCCCAACTACAGATTCTCACAACTCAAGCTATGGTTGAATCAGAACTTTTACCAGTAAAGGTGGCTGTCAATCAATGTGCTGCAAAAAGCACAGAGCTATGATTGTTGCAACACATGTTAGAAATGTAATTGTTAGCACTTAGAGCCATTTTGAAACGGAATCTAACCCAAGAAGTTCTTTTTGTATCAGCCTGCAAAATCAATATGAATTCTTGAAATGTATTTTGAATGCTAAGGAGCTCTTAGCCTGAAATGATCTTGGGCCAATAATGTCTAGCAGGCTAGAATGTGGTACAACTTTTTTTTTTTTACAGTTTTTTCATTCCCTGTATTTGTTCCATGCTACCTGACATACATTTAAACAATGAGGTCATGTGAATTCCTCCTGATAGTTTTACACCCAAGATGATCTAATGACCCTCCTTTCAGAAAAGTGATCAATTTCTCCATAAAAACATGTCCTTTATGTATAACCAACTCATTGTGATGACTTGAAATCAAGTCTTTGCTCATTTCATCTTCTGACTCCTTACGTAATTTTAAATACAGACTGAAACAGGATGTTCTACAAAGGTAATTCTGTAATATGATCAGCTGAAAGACAAACATTTAGAGGCCCTCAGACTTTGGGCACTGTATTAGTCAGCTCAGGCTGCCATAAGAAAACACCATAAACTGGGTGGCTTAAACAACATGAAATTTATTTTTTCACAGTTCTGGAGGTGGGAAAGTCCAAGATCAAGGTGCTAGCCAATTCAGTTTCTGGTGAAGACTTCTTTCTGCCTTCCTGCTGTGTCCTCACATGGCTGGGAGGTGGACAGAGGGAGCTGGACAGAAATTGGGGGAATAAAGGAAGAATGAAAGAGAGAGAGAGGGAGAAAGAGGGAAAGGAGAGAGAGAGCTCACTGGTATCTCTTCTTATAAAGACATGCAACATTTTGGATCAGGGCTCCACCCTTATGACCTCATTTAACCTTAATTACCTTTGTAAAGGTCTTATCTTCCAAAACAGTCACATTAGGGGTTAGAGCTACAACATATGAATTTGGGGGAAATATAATTCAGTCTATCGCAGGTGCCATAAAAATCTGTAATTTTTAGGTTTTCCAAGAAAAATTCTCAAAATCGAACCTCAGACTAGTAGCCAGACTCCTGAAGCTAAAGAAAACTCCTTGGCTGACAAATATGTTAATACAGCTGCTTCCCAAGAAAGCTGTTCTTCAACCACCACATACTTTCCCTAGCTCAACCTCCTTTAGAGACATAGGGACTGAGGAAAGGATGACAGTGTTGAATGTCTGGTGACATAATCAGTATAAAGATATATTCTTATATATTATGTTCTGCCCTGTCATAGCAACCTGTGCTTTTCCTTCACTACAGGACCTGAGGTTAAATCTACCCAAGTGGCTGAACTTATAGCCTTTCCCTGAACTTGCGTTCTAGCACAAAGTAAGAGAGCTGGTGTTTACACTGGTAGCAGATATGCTCTGAAGTTGTATATGAGTTTGATATGCTGTGAAAACAAAGAAGATTCATGACAGCTGCAGGGACACCCATCAAAAGTAGAACCCAAGTCGTTAACCTACTGGAGGACTTACTGCTGCTAAAGGTATTAGCTATCCTCAAAATTGCACCTCAGGCTAGTAGCTGGACTCCTGAAGTTAAAGCAAATTCCTTGACTGACAAATAGGTTCAGATAACTGATTCCCAAGAAATCTCTTTCTCAACCACCAGACTTTTCCTTGCTAACCCTCCTTTAAGGACAGAAACTCTGCTTAAGGAATTTGTCATAACAATTGCTAGCACCTGAGGCTGAAAAAGCTAATTGGATACAGGCTGGATTTCTATCCACTCAGATGGGCTTTAGAGACATCCAGACGGCTTCTTCTTCTCTCCTCATCCCTTGCTGGAAGTTTAGTCCACAGCCACTGTAAGATTATACATAACGGCAAAGAAAATATTCAAGGTCTCCCCCACAAACATTGGTGGGAGTGCCTCAAACCCTTACACTGAGATTTCCTCAATTTGTGCCATCTAACAGAAACACAATCCTGATAAAACTGTGAAGATAAGGATGCGAGCCAGCTTTCTTGGGGGCATTTTCTCCACTGGCAAATGTATTTTATTCAGAACTTGAAGTTTCATTCATAGGAATATGTTCTAACCACAGTCAGTGCATTTTCAGGATGGCTAGAAGCTTTTCTTTGCAGACAGGCTACTGCCACCACTGTAGCAAAGAGTCACCACTCAGGTGATCTCTTCGTTTCTCTCTAGCACTAAAGGCACTCAATTTACCAGTAAAGTTAATCGAGATATCAACATGTACTTCCACTTACAAAAATTGCACTGTTCATATCACTCTCAATTGTTTGGAAAAAATAGAATGGGCCAAAGAGCCAAACCAGCAGATTCTCTGAGGAACTTAGATTGTCTTAACTCAAAGCCATGCCTTTTGCCCTGAGGATCCTTCATTCCTCTCTTTCTAGTCAACGTTCATTATCCCCTTATGAAATATTACTGGCAGGCCAATGAGGATTCCCTACCCTTTCTGATCTTAAGAGATGCTAATCTCATTCAATCCAATATATTTATTAAGTCCACTACTACTTTTATCACCAGCAGGTCAGTTATGCCTTTCCCCCAGACATCCCGCCATGGCCCTGGAATCAGTTTCAGGTTGGAGATCTAGTCTTCTGGTAAAAAAAAAAAAAAAATTCTGAAACAAGGTTGAAACGACCTAACTTTGTCCTCCTAACCACCAATACTACTGCAAAACTACAAGGAGTACAACCTTGGATAGCTTTAAAAACCAAGATTAAAGTTGAATTAACAATGGTATAGATTTGTACATTTCCCATTATCTTCTTTCCAGATGTAGTTACTGAAGGACAAGCTTATGATTGTCTTGAACAAGAAGGCAGGGAGGAGGAGTGACAAGGCTCAGTGGATAATTTTATGTGTCAATGTGACTGGCGTAAGGAATGCCCAGATAGCTGGTAAAACATTATTTCTGGAAGAGATTAGCATTTGAATCAGTAGATTAAGTAAAGAAGATCACCCTTACCAACATGAGTAGACATTATTCAATCCATTGATGGCTCCAATAGAGCAAAAAGACAGAAGGACAAATATCCTCTCTTGGCTTGAGCTGGGCCATTCATCTTCTCCTGTTCTCAAACATCAGGATTCCTGGTTCTCAGGTTTTGGTTTTGGACTGGAACTTCACTGCAGTATCGTCTTTAGGTGGCAGAGGAAATTAATGAGAAATCTCTAAGAACAAGACCAAGGTCTTTGAGGTCTGACCATCTCTCCTCATCAGATATTCTTTCTGAATTGGCACTTTCTAAACTGAAACACTAACGACCTAAGGAAAGCTTGTAATTTTATCTTTGCTTCACAGGAGAAACATACATTGCATGAGCCTTCTCTTGAGTAGGGTGAACGCTGCTCATATTGATATGACGGCTTAAGAAACTGAAACTGGAAATTTGACTATTTGATTTTTTCTGCTACTTATATAACTAACATATCAACATAATTTAAGATCTCCCAAAATATATCTGTAGTTCATCCTCTGTTGATACCAGAAATATAGTGTAGAAATATGGATTTAAGGCTAAGAAGTACAAGCACAAAACTCTAAGTCTTCTAAACTGCTACTCTGAGGGAGGATGTTTGATAGTATTAATATCCCCGAAACATTTCAGAAATGGTGCATAACACAGAGGAAGAAGAAAACTTTCTGGATTCCGAGTAATTAGGAACAAGTTTTATGTGGAAAGAGTAGATAAAAGACCTTCCCTGTTACTACAGATGATGGTGTGTCTGCATTAACAATCTAAACTTTGAATAATTACAGATGCAGATACTCAACATTCTCTGCAAAGGCTGGAAGTCCTCTGCAGCTGGTAACAAGCCTGTGACTAAGGATGTTGAGAATGAAGTAGGGCCACACCTCAGGAGATACGAGATAGAAGACTGGCAGAACTCCAAAATGAAGAAGTGGAAAGATACCTAATGAATCATATTCAGAGAGTCTACTAGCATCTTAACTACAAACTTGGCAGACTAATCACTATATAGACTACATTTTATTAAAAACATATATATATATACACACAGATATCTATAAATACGTGCATATATCTTGTCTATATTATATAGCATATTTATATAATATAGACAAGATAGCTTATCTGAAGACAACTTTTCCGATTTGAAGATGAAAATTGAGAACTAAAACTACCATCCCTCACTGACAACTTGGTCTTTGAGGAATGAAATGTCTACTCTCCTCACTTGCTACCTTGGGTTGAATGTCCCC
This sequence comes from Cynocephalus volans, assembly GCF_027409185.1. Classification (NCBI taxonomy): domain Eukaryota; kingdom Metazoa; phylum Chordata; class Mammalia; order Dermoptera; family Cynocephalidae; genus Cynocephalus; species Cynocephalus volans. The sequence continues at coordinate 19,513,178 of NC_084468.1, forward strand.
CCAAAACTTGACCCCCTCTGTGTGAATGTTAAGAGGGTGGGTAATTGAAAGGTGGGGCCTTGAAGAGGTGATTGGGTTACCATGCCCTAGTGAATGGATTAAAAATGGTGGTCAGGGGCATGGTTCTGAGGGCTTCAAAGGAGAGTGCAGGAGGAGCTGTCTCCCTGCTCTCTCTGCTTCACCATTTTTCACAGTGTGATACCCTGCGTCACTGTTGCCACCACCCAGACACTCATCCGATGTGTTCCCTGCACTGTGGACTTGCCAGCCTCTGAAACTGTAAGCAATAAATTTTGTTTTCTTTATAAATCCCTCAGTTTCAGGTATTTATGTTATAAACAACATAAATGGACTAATACACTCTCCTGCAGCTCTTCTACCTTAACATGACTTTACTATTTCATTGTCTTCATTGGTGTAACTTCCCCCAAATACTCATCAATTCTTCAACGGAAAGCATCAGCAGATGATTTGCCCCCTATGGTACTTGAGGTGTCTTGCCTTGCTGTTTTCACCAATCCTGGGCTGTTGTAACCTTACACAATTCTAATCAACCCTCCTTGCACTGGAAGACCCTTCAACAAACTTCTGATTCTCAATTAATGTTGACTTTGTCACCCTACTGAGACATTACTAAAGCTATGCTGAAGTGTTATTCTCCCCTAGTATGATAAGCAATATATTTAGCTTTGTCTTATTAACAGGTTGTGTTTAATGAGATTTGAGGAACTGGCTTTCTACAAGGTCTTTTTTAGTTGTTTTGCATAGAGCAAAATTACACTTCTGGCTTTCAAGAGCATTTATAAATGGCCAATTTGCATGAACCAAACCTGCCCTAATAAGTTTTCCGGTTGGCAGAAAAGTGACCAGAATGCATGTGTCCTTCCAACAAGCTAGCTCCAAAAGAAGAGAGAAAAGAATCTGAGCTGGACAGGGCTACTTTCTACTCCCATGCTAAAGTAAATAAGAGGAGAGGAAAGACGGGATAAGAATGTTATATAACAGAAGTCTGTCTCCGAGGGAATAGAGAGGTAGAAAAAAGGAAGATTTCCCATAATATTAAGTCTCCTATGTGCCAGGAATGGTGCAAGGTGCTTTACTTTGATTAGCCCACAAGATCTTTACAACAGCCTTTCGAGGTAGTCTTGTAAGTAAATGAGACTCAGAGAGAGAGAGTGACATGTCTTCCCCAAGGTCACTCAGGAAGAAAAGCGGTAGATCCAGGACTCAAATCTATGTTCAGTTCTCTGCCTCAAAATCTCAGGGAGCTCTTTCTACCAAACCCACTCCCTCTGAAAATAAAACAAACAACAAACCAAATGCAAACCAATGACAGTGCAAATTAGTTCAATTGAGACTTTGTGTTTATAAGCCCTTATTGATGCATAACTATTACTACATTATTTTCTAGATGTTCAAAATGTATTTGTTAATAAATCCACTCTTGGATTTTGCTTGAAATCTATGCCTGACACTTAAAAAAATCATAAATTTCCCATTTTTTTAAAAAACAAAGCAATATAGAGCTACTTTCAATTTTCACCATTCTTCATACCAAATAATAATGCCAAGATTCCATCTACAAATTCCTTCAGCTTCTCAGGATGTAATTTGCTCAGAAACTTAAATTCACTTAAAGTGGCTATGTGCCCTTTTTGTATCTTCTCAATTATCTTGGGCTAAAATTCCTTTTTAAAAAAAATTAGACCTCTGCAACTCGAAGGAGACCAAATAGAAATATTTTAGTGTTCTGTCATCTTTCAACATTATATTCCTTAAACAGTGGGCCCATCCCATCATTTTTATCTTACTCCAATCAATTGGAAAATCCCTTTCTGTCATCTTTAATGTTTTTAAATATCCTAATTCACTCAGCTTTTTTCTTTTTTAACCTTTCTGACTTTTTGTTGTTGTTGTTGTTGAATCATAATTGATTTACATATTTTTGGGATTCAATGTTGACATATGCTTATCAAATCAATATTACTAGCATATGTATTGTTACAAATCATAATTCTTTATGCCCCTTGTCCAGTCTCTCCCCATCCCCCGCCCCTTCCCCCGTCTCACCACTGATAACCCTAGAGTTCTTCTCTCCTTCTGAAAGAGTAATGGTTACTCTGTTGATTTGTTGCCTAGATGATCTGTTCAATGCTCAAAGTTGTGTCCAGTTTCCCCAATATTATCATAGAGCAGCTGTTGCTTCTGTCACTCTGGAATGGGCTTTGTGGAGAGAGACATCCTCTTCTTTTCTTTGGTCTCTGCTGGTGACTCCCTATGTCAATGCACTCCAGGGGCTGGTGGACCGTCTGTGTGGTGTTTGTGACATCTAGCCACTTTTGCAGCAGCCTTGGTTACTGTGGTGGCTGTGGTGGGCTGCCCACATGGAGGTGATGTTTTTGGCATGCTCCTTGGTGCTGGTGGTGTGCCTGGTTGTGGGTGAGTTTCCAGTCCCTGACTCCATGCCCCGGGCCCCTGGGCAGGGCCCTGAGGTGCTGGCTGAGTGCATGGTTGTGGGTGGGTGGGGGGTCCAGTCTCCTGTTCCATGCCTCAGGTCCCCTGGTGGGCATGAGGCACTGGTGGTGTGCCTGGGCCGGAAATAATGCTTACTTCTAAAATAGGGGAACTTCCTGTGGGAACCAGTACTTGAGCTGTGTGGTTGAGCTAAATTGCTGCTTTGCTGCTGTTTCCTTAGGGAAGACTTTTTGTGCAGCTCAGGGTTTAATGGTTGACCTTATAGGTATTTCTGACTCTCCAGAGACCCAGTGCACCTGGGTTGTGTTGAAACTCTGATCTGGGCCCAAATCTTTTTGTCAAACTGCACCTCATGCAATTCTGCATTCCTGACCAGTCTCCTCTGAGTGGTCCTGTGCTGACTGGGTGATGGATCGGCTGGCCTTGCTGTGTCCCATTGTTCTCCCGGTGGGCCCGTCTCTGCCACTGCCCATGCTCCAAACACTTCCCATGGGACAGGCCTTGCACTGGTCCCTTGCGCTAACTCACCAGCCTCTGAATGGCTCCCCTTTTTCAGCTGTTCTGGCTCCTCTCTTCTGAGTGGGTCCACAGAAACCCTATTAGTGGTCTTGCTGTTCTGGGTTCACCAAGGCCCTCTTCTCCCCTGCCGCCTCCAAGCAACTCCATCTGAAGGGCACAGCTGTGGCTTCTGCTGGCTCCTGCTCCTCAGTAGTTCCAGCCTTAAAGCGGCTGCGGCCCAAAATGCTCCGAGCAGTTTTTTCTTTCTCTCCTCATGGCTTCTCCCCCTTCCTGAACTCTGTAGGCCTTTCCTCCTCTTCTCCTGAGCTCCAGCGACCCCAGCTTGGCTGTGTTACATTTTTATAGTTGTAAATTGGTTGATATGTGGGAGAAAATGATGCAGGGGACTGTCAATTCTGCCATCTTGACTGGAACCGCCACCTTTCTGACTATTCTAAGAGGTTCTTTTTACTCCCTTACATTCACCTTTCAGTCTTAAAACATTACATCATAGGATTGTCACAATGGTAATTCCACATAGGGCCATATATCTTACCCTTATATCTGTTTTCGATATATGGTATTTGTATTCAAGGGCAATTTGAATCAAATTGTTAGGTTCCAAAAAAAAAAAAATGAATAAGATTTTCTGACATTTTGATAAAATGCTATATCCCCTGAAATAGCCATACCTTTGGAAGTTCTATTAAAACAACCAACAAGGTTGCCTTGCATGATTTCTTTTTATGCTCTTAATTCTGTTGCTTTTCCAACTGCTACAAATTCTTTTAATGTTAGATCTGTTGTTTTGCTAGATAATGCTAGTTTTAGCACAGAGTAGTTATCAAAATTTTGGTGCATGTTAGGAAATTTGGTTTGGATTGCCCTTCAAATACAAAATTGATGCCAGTGACCTGCTATTAGTAGGACAGGAAATTTGAATTATTTCCCCTGTGTTAGTGATGGATTGTGCTGCCTGGGCCACTGGCACTCCCTTTTGCATTACCCATTGTGACTAATCACAGGCATTTGCAAGATGATTAGCCAAGGTTAGGGGTACAGTCTGTGATTATGAAACAGACTTTTTTTTCTTTATGTGAAAAATGACTGGTTTATAATAGCATTAAATTATAATTTTGCTTCATATCCTAACGAATGGTAGGCTGTTAAGAGCAACTCATATTCCTATGGCTATTTATGTGATGTTTGCTACATAGCTCCTGAGCAGAGCCCTGTTCCCTCTTCATTTTTCTCCCGTTAAATGTTTACAACTGTCAAATGTAACAATTCTGCTGCTAAAGAACCAGTAGTTCATTCATTTACTTGACAGATGTTTATGGAGTGTTTACTATGTGTTAAGATCTGGTTTAGACTTGGTTATATCCATTCCTTCCTTCCTAGAGTTTTATTTTGGTAGGAGGAGGAGGACAGTACACCAGCATGCAAGTACAGGCACAGGACAGACATGATAAACAGGGAGAAAAATAAAGTGGGGAAGGAAAAGAGAAAGTGCCAGGGAGGAAATTGTTGATATGTTATAAGGTGATTGGGGAAGTCTCTGCCGAAATGTCTTCGTATCTCACTGATACAGAGGTATCGGAGCAGATACTAAAAGGCATGCAAGACAAACCATATGAATAGCTGGAGAAAAGTATTCCAAACAGAAGAAAGGGCAAGTCCAAAGATTCTGAATAAGAAAGCATGCTTGCATGTTCAAGTGCAGCCAAGAGGCCAGTGTGAAGCAAAGACACCAAAGAAAAAGACTCATAGGAGATAAAGAACTGATAGGGGACCTGATCAGGTATGATCACATTGGCTATTTGTAGGATTTGGGCTTTTACTCCAAGTGAGATTGGAAGTCATCGATGGTTTTAGGTAGAGGAGTGGCTTGATCTGTCTTTTACAGCAGTCATTTTTGTTGTTATTTAAGATTAGACTTTAGCAAGATGTATTAGTTATCTATTGCTATGTAACAGCTTGAAAATTTAGTGACTTAAAACAGCACACATTTGTTATCACAAACTTTATATGAATCAGGAATTGATATGGCTTAGCTGGGTCCTCTGCTTAAGGGTCCTCACAAAGCTGCAATCAAGGAGTTAGTTGGCTGGGGCCTCAGTAATCTCAAGGTTCAAACTCAGTTCCTGTTGGCTGATGTCAAAAGGCCATCCTCAGTTCTTTACAGGGTAGTCTTCTCCATCAGAACAAGCAAGGATGAAGAGCTAGAGAGAGAAATCTCAGCAAGATAAAAGTCTTTTATAACTTAGTCATGGAAGTAACATCCCATCACTTTTACTGCATTTGATTCTTAAATAAATAAATAAATAGACTGTGGTGCACAATGGAATATTATTCAGCCCCCAAAATAATAAGATCATGCCATTTGCCACAGGATGGATACAACTGGAGGATATTATGCTAAGTCAAATAAGCCAAGACACAGAAAAAAAAATGCTGCATGATTTCACTTATGTGTGGAATCTAAAAGAAAAAAAAAACTTAAGTACTCAGAGAGAGAATAAAACAGTGGTTACCAGGGGCAGAAGAGGAGGAAGAGGAAATGCAGAGATGTTCACCAAAGGATACAATATTGCAGCTACATAGGATGAATAAGTCTAGAAATCTAATGTACAATATGAGGACCGTAGTTAATAATGTCGTATTCAGGATTCTTGCCGAAAGAGTAGATTTTAGGTGCTCGTGCCACACCAAAAAAAGTGACTATGTGAGATGATGGATATGTTAATTTGCTTGACTCTAGTAATCTTTTCACCGTGTATATGTATATCAAAACACCATGTTCTACACCTTAAATATACACAATAAAAAAATGAGTCCAGTCCACACTGAAGAGGAGGGGACTACGTCAAGGCATGGCCATCAGAAGGCAGTATCACTGGGAGCCATGTCACAAACAGTCCACCACAGGAGGCAGGGATAGACACCAGGAGATCATTTGGGATGTTACTGGTGTATTGTTAAAGCTATTGATATTTCTGTGGTTATCAGTGTGTGCAGTGCTACTATCTAAGTGGTTCCGAAAGCCTTGCTTTCTATGCAGATTCTGGGTATATTTTGAAGTTTAATAATATTTAGTCGGGCATTGGATAAAGAGTGTGAGAGAAAGATTAGAGTCAAGGGTGACTTTATGGTTTTTGGTATGCTCTGCTGGAAGGAAGGGATTGCCATTTTCTGAAACAGGAAAGATTCTTGGAAGAGAATATTGCATTGGGTTAGGGAGAAATTAGGAGTTAGGTTTTGAACCTGTTGACTTTGAAAAGCCTTTTTGGCATCCAAATGGAGGAGTTCATTTGGTAGTTGGATATTCAAGTCCGGGCTCAGGGAAAAGGTTTGAGTTATAAATAAAAAAATTGACAATTATTGCTATTTCCATTGTATTTAAAGCCAGGGTGCTAGATTGAATCATGAAGTGAGAGTTTATGCCAGAAGTTCTAGAGACTGTGCTAAACTTGGAAAGGGCACCTTTGTGAGATAATTATCGATGAAGAAGACCAGTTAACACTATACTTATCTCTGGAGTTGCTATGGTCTGAATGTTTGTGTCCCCCTATAATTCATATGTTGAAATTCTAACTCCCAAAGTGATAGTATTAAGAGGTAAGGCCTTTGGGAGATGATTGGGTTATGAGAGTGGAGCCCTCATGAATGGGATTAGTGCCCTTATAAAAGAAGCCTGTGGAGTTTGTTTGCTCTTCTGCCATGTGAAGAGTCAAGAAGTTTTCATCTACGAGAAAGTCGGCCCTCACTAAATACCAAATCTGCTGACACCTTGATCTTGGACTTGCCAGCCTCCAAAACTGTGAGAAATAGATTTCTGTTGTTTATAGCTACCCAGTTTATGGTATTTTGTTATGGCAGCCAGAACAGACTAAGACAGCAGCAACTTTTTGTCCCCAGCATGGACAGTTTTTTACATTATGCAGATCTGTTTAGTTTCTTATAGTCCTGAACTTCCAGAACAAGATTTTGGATTCACCTACAAAAGAATAAGTCCTCGGATGACTTTGGCCAACCCAGCTCTTCCCCCTCTTGCTTGTAATTCTTGGGCAGAATGTATCCAGAATACAACATCCTGAGATAAGGAAGAAATGTCCAGAATGATCTGAGCTATGTCCTCATTCTTCCCAGAACAGGATGTTCTGCAGCACTTGTGCTCAGTGATGCAAGTGTTGCCCAGGGTATGAAACCCAGAGCAGAGTGCTTTCAGAGTTCCTCAGCTGTGGTGCAAAGTGAGATATACACAGACAGGGCTCCATCCACCCTGAGGAGCTTTCTTCAACCTTGGGAGACTGTCTTGCTATAGATCCTAGGCTTCTGTTTATAATTGTGCCTACCTGTGAGGAATAAATTTGCTTTGCCTAATGTTGTATAAGTGCTCTGTCTCACTGGACTTCTGCTCTAGTAGCAGGGTTTATGGAAAATCTCTTACCAGACCTAGGAAATTTTGCACCATTTTTCCATTTTTCTAGTCACAGTTTACCCAAACTGAGAGTCTAGGCGGCTCAAAGACAAAAGCAAGACTATATTAATATAAAGTGGAAGTTTTGAAATTACAGATCTTCCTTAAAAGGACTTAAGAGATAGTTAATTTTTTAAGGCAAGGCTCAAGGTCATTTAATATAGGTTCAGTTCCTGGAATACTTTTTTCTTGCTTCTTCTTCTCTCTTTCACTACTTTTACTTCAAAAGTAATTGACATGCTGACAAGTTCCAAAAATGTTCAGACTCTCTTTTTCAAGTTTCTGATCCACATTTTAACTGTTCCCTGGGCATCTTCATCTGGTATCCTACAGAGACTGGAACTGAATTCATGCTCATTTCTAAGAACCTGTTCTGTCACTTTTAGTTCATGGGCTTATCAAATTCATGTGGTCTTCTATGTCAAAAACTTAGAAGGCATCCCAGGATTTTCTCTCTTATACTCTGAATAATAACAATAATAAAACTAATAATATGAAGGAGATTTATGAATATTATATCTAATTATTATAATAACCCGGTTGGGTAGGTATGGTTATTTTTATCTTATTAATAAAAAGAATAAAACAAGTTGCTTAAGATTAAAAAGCAAATTCATGGCAAAACCTAGAGTCAAGCCAGCTCTTCCAGGATGCAAATCCAGTGTTCCTTTTACTCTTCCATGTTGCTTCTCCAATCACCCACCAAGTCTTGTTAGTTCTATAGTCAGAAGCATCTCAGTATTCTAATCTCTCCTTTCTCAGTGTTTTGCCAAAGACTTAATCTAGAACTTGATTACCTCTCGCCTGGACTACTACAAGCTTGTCCTATCTGTGTCCATCCTTATTGCAGTTTATATCATATAAAGGGTCATACCAGAGTCATCCTTCCAAAAAACAAACCCAATTGTACCATTCCCTTTCCTAAATAGTTTATTGATTCTTATTACATGCAAAATCAAAGCTCAAATCTTAATTTAACGTTTTATTTTGACATTTAAGGTTCTTTTCAGATTCTACCCTACTTCTGGGTTCAGAAATCCCCATGTATTCTCTATCCTAGAAATTCCAAATTTCCCTTTTTCTTTGTCTGTGTTTGACCTATTTCCTAGAATGCCATGCCCTCTCCCCTCTAACTATAAAAGTCTCACCCATACTTGAAGATCTAGTTCAAATGTTACCTCCTCTGTGCAGGTTTTATAAATTTAGGTAAAGCTAGTCTCTCCATCTCCCGGTTTCTCAGAACTAATTTCTGCTTACATTTCTTCCTCTAACAGTAGACCATGAGATCCTTAAACAGAGACTGTCCTTATCTTTGTATTCCCAGTACTAACCACATTAAGACATTCTATAAATATTTATTTTTACAAATAAAATTATTTATATATCTAATTCAGATATTTAAAAATGTACAGATAAATTGTTGGTATGTAATAGGGGGCTACCTCTTGACTGAATTTTATAGATACCAGTAAGGATATTATTTGTCATCTGTGTTAATGCACACCTTAGGTATATTTTGAAATTTTTTTATAAGATGGAAATCCTTTCTGCTCTTCTCAGTATGAACGCATTAGATAGACTGAATAAGAGTAATTCAATTAAGTTGCATATTTTATACCAATGACATGCTGTCAGTCTTAACTAACCGGAAGAAATAGCTAGTAAATTCATTTGTTAAAAGCCAGATGAGATGTATAGAAAGTACTCAATGTTTAGGGCAGGCTAATAAAGATGTTATGAAGGTCTTGAGGCTGTTCGTTTATTTTTTCTTGCCTTTAACATACTGCAAATGTATCACCTGTGTAGAGGAGGAAAACAAAGTCTTTTCCTTTTATCTTTCTAGGTTCTCAGCTGGGGCACCTGTTACAAAACACAGATTAACAAGCGAAAAATCAACAGAAGTTTTTTTAACATGTATATCTCATATGGGCACGGGAGAAATTCAAGGATGAGTAAACTGAAATAGATGACTAGAAACTGGGCTTAAATACCATCTTCAGGTAAAACAAAGAAAGAAGGGTGCGGGGGAGGCAAATTATGGGAAGGTGATCAGGAAAGGTATAGTAAACGAGAGTAAGGTTTGTTATGCAAATTTAAATCAGTGCCTTCTGATAAGGGTTAAGAGTCTCTTGAGATTTAGAGTCATCCTCTCTTCAGGTACAGAGAGAGAGGCACCTTTAGAAGTGGAGAGTTTCTTTATAAATGTAAATTTCTCTTACAAAATTTCTCTTATTCTGTTTTCAGGGCTTTACCTATGTATGGTGTTTCTCAAAATAATCAGCTCAAAATAATCTTTATGCCAAAAAGGCATATTTGGAGTGGCATGTTCTGGTTTCCTACAGTCATATTTTGGTTGGAGTATTCTGGATGCCTACACTTGCTTCTTGTTTTCTTCAAGTCTGTACAGATGTTAATCTGCATCTAACTGACACTGCTGTCTATTGAGTGTTTTAAATCATCTCATCACCAGCTTTTTAGGAATGGCAACAAATAAGATATTTTTGCTGTTGCTGTAATCTTGTTTAGGTTAATTTATTCACTAATACTTTAAATTTTCAAAGGATTTTTTTTTTTTCTGTTTTCTAGAAGATGATTATATTGATGATGGGTTTAACAATTTGCTGCTGGCAAAGAGATTTTCCTTAAAAAGTGTTTTTATGTACACGTACATGGCCTTAAAACAGTGGTTTTACAAAAAAGATTTGTATTAATTAAGAAAGCCAGGAGTAGTAGAAAAATTTTTGATTTGTATGTTACATTGTTCTTTTTAAAATTACTTTATTTTTTAAATTGACAAAATTGTCTGTAGTTACTGTGTACGACATGATGTTTCAAAGTATATACACATTGTGTAATAACTAAATTAGCTAATTAACATATGCATTACCTCACATTGTTATCATTTTTGTGGTCAGAAGACTTCCACTCTTTCAGCAATTTTTAAGAATACAATATATTGTTATTGATTATGGTCAACGATTTCATACAATAGATCTCTTGAACTCATTCCTCCAGTCTAACTAAAATTTTGTATTCTTTGACCAATATCTACACAACCCACACCCCCAACCACCTCAACTCCTGTAAACGCTCATTTTACTTTCTTGTTCTATGTGATCAACGTTTTTAGATTTCAAATATGAATGAGATTATGCAGTATTTGTCCTTCTGTGTCTGTTTGATTTCACTTAACGTAATGTTCTCCAGGTTCACACACGTTGCAAATGCATGATTTTCTGTTAGTGTATTGTATGTTGACTTTGTATCCTGCAACTGATTCTCTTATTAGTTCTAACAGTTTTTTGGTGGCATCTTTAGGGTTTTCTCTTTATAAGATCATGTCATCTGCAAACATGGACAATTTGAGTTCCTCCTTTCTGATTTGGATGCTTTTTATTTTTTCTTTTACCACATTGCTATCGCTAGGACTTCCAGTACTAATGTTGAATAGAAGTGGTGAGAATGGGCATTCTTGTCTTGTTCTAGATCATGGATAAAAAGCTTTCAACTTTTCCCTGTTGAGTATGGTGTTAGCTGTGGGTTTGCCAAAAATGGCCTATATTGTGTTGAAGTACTTTCCTCCTAAACCTAATTTGTTGAGGATTTTTATCATGAAAGGATGTTGAATTTTGTCTGCTGCTTTTTTCTGGATTTATTGAATTGATCATATGGTTTCTGTCCTTCATTCTATTATTGTGATGTTTTACATTTATTCATTTGCACACATTGTTCCATTTTTGCATCCCTAGGATGCATCCCACTTGATCATGGTGAATGATCTTTTTAATGTGCTGTTAAATTCAGTTTGATACTATTTTGTTCGGGATTTTTAAAAATCTGTGTTCATCAGGAATGTTGAAATATCAATAGTTTGTTTTTTTTGTTTTGTTTTGTTTTTTGTTGCTGTTGTTTTGTTTTTGTAGTGTACTTGTCTGGCTTTGGTATCAGGGTAATTCTGGCTTCATAAAATGAGTTTGAAAGTATTCCTTCCTCTCCAATTTTTTGGAAGAGCTGAGAAAAGTTGGTATTAGTTTTTCTTTAAATGTTTGGTAGAATTCAGCCAGGAAGCCATCAGGTATGGGCTTTTCTTTGATGGGTGACATTTTATTACTGATTCAATCTTCTTATTTATTATTGGTTTGTTCAGATTTTCTATTTCTTCATAATTGAATTTTGGTAGATTGTATGTGTCTAGGAATTTATCCATTTCTTGTAGATTATCCAATTTGTTGGCATATAATTTTTCATAATAGTCCTCATAATCTTTTGTATTTGTGACTCGTCGCTCGTAATGTCTCCTGTTTTATTCCAGATTTTATTTATTTGAGTCTTCTCTTTTCTCTTAGTCTAGCTAAATGTTTGTCAATTTTGTTTATATTTTCAAAAAAACAACTCAGTTTTGTTGATCTTTTCTATTGTTTTTCTAGTCTCATTTGTTTCTACTGTGATCTTTATTATTTTCTTCCTTTTATTAATTTTGGGCTTAGTTTTCTTCTTTTTCTAGTTCCTTGAGGTACAGTGTTAAATTGTTTATTTGAGTTATTTCTTCTTCTTTTTCTTCTTTTTTTAAAAAATGTAGATTTATCACTATAAACTTCCCTCTTTAAACTGTTTTTGCTGTAGCACATAAATTTTTGTATGTTGTGTTTATATTTATGGTCAACTCAAGAAATTTTTAAATTTCCCTTTTAATTTCTTCATTGACCTATTGGTTATTGTAGGGAAGTTCAAACTTTTTCTCTGTCACTTTGCCTCACTCAGGGTGATGGAGATGCAAGGGATTACTCAAAGCCCATTTCTTCTGAGCAGTGAGAAGCCCTGAGGGGTTAATTTTTCAGGAACCCTCAAGAGAGAGGCATTCTTCCTTGGAAAAATAACACCAGGCTGGGGTCTTCACCCAGTATCTATTTTCCAGGACAGGAGGTTATGGAAAAGGAACATAGGTGGAGTTATGGCTAAGTATAGTTTAACAATAGAAGCTGATAACATCAGTAAAATAACAAAGTGATGTTCCATAATGTAATTTGCAAAAGGTTAAGTTGATCCACCAACAAAAGCTTGTTCTTAGCAAATATTGTCTTTTCCTATAGCAGTTTCCTCAGCATCTTTACATAACAATAAAGCAACTTTCTTAACATATCAGTCAGTAGGTTAACCTGCTCCAAGGGCATCTGTCCTTGAGCCAGCAACTTTGCTGTGTTACAATTCTTTATCTACAACAGAGACTTTAGCCTGGGGAAAGTTTCCTGTCTTTTGCAAGCTTAAAATTTCTGTGTGTAATTTTAAAAGTTAGGCTAAACCTAAAACCACAGGGCTTTGTAGGCTAGCCCCTGTGAAATACATTTGCTTTATAAATGTTAGTATACTCCACATTCTCTGAAGGTTTGATAATTGAGTCTACTGAAATAAACAGACAATAGACAGATTAACAGGAGAAAAGGCACACGCATTTATTAACATGCACATGTATAGGGGAGCCACACAAAGTATGAAACTCAAAGAAGGGTTAGATGGCTGAAGCTTAAAAACCCTCTTCATAGGGGAGAGGGAAGTGGGAGATGTAAGAACTTCTAGAAGAAGAGTAAATAATTTTTAGGGAAGATGAATGGCCCAAAGAACAGACAATAGCCTGGGACAAGTTCCTCTGTGTTCTGGGGGAAGCGATGACAAGTTATGGGAAGATGAGAGGTGGAACTGCACTGTGAACAACAGTTGTATGATGCTGCAGATAAAGTCTCTCAGGTTACAGGTCTCGGAATAACTGAAAAGTCTGTCCAAGGAGGTGTGGTAGAAGCAAGAGGCTAAAACTGGAGAAAGCACCAACTCTTCCTGTTTCATTTTCCCACATAGAGTGGTGCACTGGTCCAGGGGCAGGCAGATCAGCAGAGATGTGGGTTCCTCTCACAGCTAAGGGAAGAACAATCAGAAGATTCTAGCATTTTTACGAACCTTGGTGTCAGGGTGAGGGTGGGGGGAAGGACTAGGAGTGGGAAGATACTGGGTACTGGGTCAGAGTGGGGAAAGTGTCTTTAAGGTTTCCTTTTTTTCCCACCATAAGGAGGGCTCAGCAGAGGTGCCTGAAAGGACCTTTGCCCAAAGCCTCAGGTAAAGAGTCTTAAGAATAAATGTACAGGGAATAGGATTGTAAATATGCAAAGAACGTGATCAGCTAGAAAAGTCTGAGTCCTTGACTGCAACTCCCTTCAGAGAGAGACTGCAAAGTCCTGGCTGTGCACCAAGTTGGCTGTGGTAGGCAGTTTTCCCCATGTGAGGCCTGCAAGGTATAAAGCCTTTGTAACTGACTATGGTCAGGTCTGAATAATCACACTCCAGTTTTAACTAAGAGCTGGACTCCTCAAGAGGAAAGCCAGATTCCTTTTTAAACTCTAAAACCCTGAGAATTTTCATGATCACTTTTTAATGTTGTACAAGTGCCTGATCTATCACATGAATCAATGTTACATTCCGTATTGTTTGAAAATATTCAATGCACTTTTCCTTGTTGAAAGTTTTTGAGTTCAAAGACTTTTAAGTGGGATACAATTTACATGGCAAAGTAAAAATCAGCAGGCAGTGCTTAAGAAGAAATCAGCTGTTCTATATTCAACACAACTTGGTGTCACATATTCTAAAACTAAAAATTTCAAAGACTAAGGAGATCTCTAATAATGTGCTCCCTGGACAACCATGTGACTTACTTACAGATGATCAATATTTTGTTTCTGGGGATAAATAATGTAAACCCATGACAGCTGGCATGATAAGGAAGCCCCTCTGCCTTAACCTCTACAGAGAAAGTAGCTGTAAAGTGACCAGTAGGTGACTGTGGTTACCAGTTAAGTTTTGTTCTCTGTTTCTGCTTTCTTCAGCCCTTTTTCTGCTTATAAAACCAAACTCCTCTGCTCAGCTCATTGGAACACTCAGAATGAGCTATCACCCAATTCTAGAATTGCAAATAAGAGCCAGTTCAGACCTTTAAACTAAATTTGTTGTAATTTCATCTTCTGACACTACATAGTGAGCCCACGGTCTCTTTATACAATAATCTGGTCTACTTTTGGTGAAATATAGAGCAACCCAGACCTGAGAATAGCAACAATTAAGCCATAGGACACAGAACGATACTGGGTATGATACTGTGGTGTGATACTGAGAGTCTCTGTATGACACTAAACTAGAATAGAATTTAAACAGTTTTAAAAACAACTCTATTTTTTTTCCCAATTTTTTCCCCCTATAATCTGTGTTATTGAATCTCACCAATTTTAAATTCATGTGATAAATTTAACTATGTGCCTCTTAAAACAAACTATAGGCCAATTAATTGATTAAAAAAAAATTTGGCCTGAAATGAGAACTATAAAAGGAAAGAAAAAGTTACCCTTTAGAATCTTGCTTAATAGTAAAAGCCGTGATTTTAGCATGGAGATAATGGTGGGTGGGGGAAGGAGAGAGCTGGATTAAACGAACAACCCCCCTCTTCTTGGTTGATTTTGAAACACATTTATTTCCCACAATGACTATTCTAAATTGGAAGATTTTAAAAATAAATGCTTTAGATTTCAAAATCTGATTTTAAAACTTGGGAAATTCATCAGTTCTGCAGTAGTTAAGTGCAGTTTTAAAACGTGTTGTATATTCGGGGCATTATATATACAAAGCCATGAAGTATTTAAAAATTTTGCCCTAAAATTTTAAAAACTAAAACTTTATGTAAAATGTTTTGAGCAGGACTAAGGTAATCTGGAAAATTTAAGAATGTAAAAGGGAGTGTCTTCTTAATGTTTCTTGGTTATTTGTATTAGATTTCTACAGCTGCCATAACACAATACCACCAAGTGGGTGGTTTAAACAACAGAATTCATTTTCTTGCAGTTCTGGAGGCTGGAAGTTCAAGCTGAAGATGTTGGTGGGTTTGGTTTCTTCTGAGCCTCTCTCCTGGGCTTGCAGATGATCGCCTTCTCCCTGTGTCCTCACATGCCCTATCTTCTCTGAGCATGCATTCCTGACATCTCTTTTGTTTGTCCAAATTTCCTCTTCTTATGAGGACACCTGTCAGATTGGATTACAGCCCACCCTATTGGCCTCATTTAACCTTGATTACCTTTTTAAAGGCCCCATCTTCAAATATAGCCACATTCTGAAGTACTGGGAGTTAGGGATTCAACATATAAATTTTTCGAGTAGGGGTACAATTTAGCTCACAGCAGTATGATATAAATATGTAATATCTCACGTAACTTCCAGTTTTTAAAAGTTTAATTGTATTATACTTTCATATACTCTGGTTAATATTTTATCACATTCTTTATTGGAAAGTATGAATTTGTATAACAAACATTAAAATAATAGGTATTTGTATATATTCAGTGGCTTCTCAGTTCTGTATTTGGTTTATTTGTAATTAAAATAAGGATACAGATTATATAAATTAAGTTTTACATTCTGATCCAGCGTCAAGCAATATTTTAGACAAAGTCTCAATGGTCCATATTCATTTACATAAATTATTCTCTGTTAATCATATGCAATTATAAGCAAGGTAATAATGATCACTCATTAGGAACATTTGAAGATTTTAACTGGTTATATTAGTTATCGTTGCATAACAAATTACACCAAATCTTAACGTTAAAGACAACAAACATTTGTTATTTCAGAGTTTCTGAGAGTTGACAACCTGGGAGTAGTTTAGCTGGGTGGTTTTGGAGTTTCTCATTAAACTTCAGTCTAGATGTCAGCCAGATGTAGTCATCAGCAGGTCTGATGGAGGCCGGAGGATCTACTTCCAAATAGCTCACTCAAGAACCTGTTGGCTGGATTCTGGATGCCTTGCTCTTCACTGGCTGGTGGCAGGAGGTCTCAGTTCCTGGCCATGTGAACCTCTCCCCAGAGCTGCTGAGTGTCATCTCAACATGTCATTTGAGAGCAAGTGGTCCAAGACAGAGCAGGCAGAAAGCCACAATGCCTTTTGTGACCTAGTCTTGGAAGTCACTCAGCATTCTTTTCTCCATATACTATTTGCTAGGAGAGTCATTAAGTCCAGGCTTACTTACAGGGAAAGGAATTAAGCTCCAACTTTGAAAGGAGAGAGAATCAATGACTTTGTGGACATATTTTGAAGCTACCACACTGTTTTTTGGTCAAGACAATACTAACTGGGAGGATGTCTTAGTACATTCAGGCTGCTATCACAAAATAACATTGACTGGGTAGCTTAAAAACAACAGAAATTTATTTATCACATTCCTGGAGCTGGTAAGTCCAAGATCAAGGTGCTGACAGATTTGGTGTCTGGTGAGGGCCCACTTCCTGGTTCATAGATGACATCATCTCACAGTGTCCTCGTATGATTGAAGGGCCAGGAGGAGTCTCTTTGGGGCCCCTTTTATAAGGGGCCCTAATCCCATTATTAGGGTTCTGCCCTCATAACCTAACCCCAAAGGCCCCACCTCCAAATACTATCAGCGTGGGGGTTAGAATTTCAACATGAATTTTTGGAGCGGGGGACACAAGCATTCAGACCACAGCAGAAGATCACTTGGATTTGTATACTGGAAACCTAGATATGACAATCCAGAGGATGAGATTTAACATGATAAGGTAGTGTTATATATTATAAAATTAAAAAGATTTTGTATCCCCTGAAAGAGTACTGTTAAATCAATGTTAGTGGCAGATCAATTAACTAGGATGGTTACCATCAACCCCAAGATTTAAAACATGGTCTGGAAAGATTTAAAATTATGTATTAAAACATATAAAAAAAATCAAAGCCATGTGTTAGTATTTTGGGGCTTAGAAAGTAGCTGCATATATGTCGGGGTGCGGGGGAGTCGGCGCCTGCGCTGGTGCCCCAACAACTAGCTAAACCGCGCTTGGCTCAAGGGAACGAAGCCGAAGATGACTCCCTGCCTCCTCCTCCCCGTGCAAGAGGGAGCGGGGTGGGAGAGCCCAGGAGATAAGTAAGTGCAGCCCCCGGCCCCAACCCAGCTTGCAAAGGGACACTCAGACGTGGTGGGGGTTCTGTCAAGCAGTTCCGTTTATTCAACTCAAAGCCTACATATTTATGCATAAGTGGGCTAAATGGGAGGGGGATTCTGGCGGGGGTCTCCACCTAACAAGCCAATCACCCTATAGCTCTTGCATGCATGCATGGCTCCTGCCTATGCTTATAGTAAAGATCATGAAGTGTCCACGAGCCCGGAAGGCTCTCTGCACCAATGATGTTAAGCCCCGTAAATGGGGTGGGGTTTTACCCGACACCATAGTCACTCCCCCTTTACATCCTCCAGGTGCCATCCTGAGCATGTGTGAAGAACAAAGAAGGGAACAAGCAGTCGTCATTAGGTGTAGCAACCACCTGTGCCAGGAAGGTAGCTGCCGTCCAACACATATATTTGAAATTTCATATACTGTAATGCCATCATAGTGACCTATTATTTTAACAGCCTTTTAACAATAATTTGAAATATGAATTTAGGAAATAAATTTAGATATGATTTTTAGGTAAAATCGCACAAGTAATTCTCAGTAATAAAACACTATGCTAGAACTAATGTTCATTGTATTTAAAAGTTTAGTTTACTGGATTTATAAGAGTTATTTAGCACTTGGATTCTTTTCCCTTAAATCAAGCAGCTGAAGTTTTTCAAAAGCAAACATATAAGGTAAGGCATTTGCTAAACTCTTTTTATCCTAGAATTCCTACTCTTAACACTGGCAACCCTATTTCATTCCTCAGGCCCTAACTAAATAACACCTAAAACGGGCAGTCATATGTAAAAAACTGCCTGGGCATCAGAGCCCTGCTTCTTGCACCTTTCAAACCTTTGGCTACTTGCACATGATCTTTACATGGCCTCTTAGATCCTCGTTCCTGTCCTAGTCCAGACGTCCAAGTCAGTGGCACACATGGGCAAAAGTGAGACAGGAGAAGAAGAAAGTTATTGGTTTAAGCCTGACTGAATTTTCTAATGTAGCAGCATCTCCCTGTCCGTGCTGCTCCACATTAGCTGCATGTAATTGAGAGATGCCAGGCCAAGTCTGCAGAAGCCATTGGGAAGGCAGGACTCTTCATCCACCTGCAGACTGCCCTGATGGCACACCGTAGTAGTTCAGATTCTTTCATGTCCTAGTTACAGCAAATACCTTACTGTAGTGAAAAGGAGGAGGAGGAGGAAAAGGCGAAAGAGCATAAGGGGGAGGATGGAGCGGAGGGGGAAGAAGGGGAGGGATGGAAGTGGAGACGGAGAAGGTTCCAGGAATACTTGCTGTGGAATTTCTCCTAATGTAGTCTAAGACCAAGGTTCTTAGTTTTGGGGCAAATTTTCTATAGCTATGTATAAGCTTGAAAGACAGATTTCAGTTATGTATCTCATATCACCCCCAGAACTCTGAAAAGGTAGAAATGAAAAAACTATGCTATTATGAAAGGACTATGTACCTGTCAGTGGTTAAAAATATTCCCCCCAAAGTTATCAGGTTCTAGTGTTGGGGTCCTGTAAATATTACCTGATGTGTCAAAGTCTTCATAGATGTGATTATGCTAAGATCTTGAGATGGGGAGATAATCCTGGATTATCCAGGGGGACCCGAAATGCAATCACATGTATTCTTATAAGATGGAGGAAGAAGGTTTTCTAAGACACAGAGAAGCCTGTGTGAAGACAGAGCAGAAATAGATTTGAAGGTGCTGGCCTTGAAGATTGGAGTGACACACCACAAGCCCAGGCACACTGGCGGCTACCAGAAACTGGAAGAGATGGGAATGAATTCTCCTCTGCAAGGTCCAGAGTGAGCTGGCTCTTCTGACACTTTGGTTTAAGCTCAGGGAAACTGACTTCTGACTCTGACCTCCAGAACTGTGAGAGAATCAATTTCTGTTGTTTGAAGCCGCTGCTTGTGCTAATTTGTTACAGCAACAATAAGAAAGTTATACAGTACCTTTGCAAGAAAACAGGCTGTAAGAGGCTGGAAGTACTTCCAAGTAACATGGTGAACACGGGAGCTGTGATTCAAAAGACTAGGGGCACAGACCCTATGAAGTCATCACCAGATGGGCCTTCAGGGTTCCAGCTCATATTCCCACTGTTTCCCTCCAGCTTCTGGCAGACAGGTTGCTATCATCATCGTCAAAAATGGCAGACCATTACAAGTTCACTTTCAGCATGAGTGTGGGTTGGCCAACAGTGGATTTCATATCAACATGTCTCTGCAGCCAGGGTCTATGCAAAGGAACTCCAGAGAAATACAATAATGTGTCACTTAATGAAGGGGATACATTCTGAGAAATGCATCTTAGGTGATTTTGTTGTTGTGCAAGCACCACAGAGTGTACTTACACAATCCTGGATGGTATAGCCTACTTCATACCTAGGGTATATGGTTTACCCATTACAATTTAGGGGACCACCATAATATACTTGGTCTATTGTTGACTGAAACATTGTCATGTGGTGCATAACTGTACCTTCCATGAACCCAGCTGTCTGGGCCTATGGATCCCCATAGCTATCTGGTGCAGCAGATCATTCCCTTAGATACACACATCTCACTGAAAGTCTGCCCTGCATAATGAGCCAGAGACCCACGGACAATGGGGCAAATTACGTTACAACCACCATCCACACTAGGTACAAATCAAATATGACTTTCAAGATCTCCAAATTAGAAGAGAATAGACCTGCCCCTAACATTTTTGGGCCCTGGAGCAAAAATAAAAATGGAAGCCTATTTACCAGAAGTCTAAATGCTCGACGATTATAGATCAAGCTATATATAAAAGATGTACTGTTATGTAAGAGATATGCTAATTGCCTACCTTGAAAAATACATCTTTACAATAAGAAACATAAAAATGTGTGTAAAACTATGCTTTTTATATAATTGGTGAAAAATATTGACGATAACTCAATTTAATTATTGTATACATCTGGGTGTTCTCTTAATGAAACAGTAATATTTGGATGTGATAAAATAAAAATTCATAAATTTTTTTGTATGTATTTTATAAAATTTACTTTTCTTGCTTCCATTTCAGCAATATCAATAATTATTTTACAATCAGTTATACTTTATTGACAGCAATTATCTAAAAGAATAAAAGTTTCTATTGTATTCTAAGTGAATAAATTTCAATATATTTTCATTACAATACAAGACAAATATAAAATATCCAAAAATTAAAATTATTTTTAAGGAGTTATTTTTCTTCTGGGTTATTCAAAATACAAATACAAATTTATATTTTCAAAAGTTTTAAAAAATTTATTTTTGGGCTGGCTCGTGGCTCCCTTGGGAGAGTGTGGTGCTGATAACACCAAGGCCACGGGTTCGGATCCCTAAATAGGGATGGTCGGTTGGCTCACTTGGCAGAGTGTGGTGCTGACAACACCAAGTCAAGGGTTAAGATCTCCTTACCAGTCATCTTTAAAAAAAAAGTTATTTTTATTCTAGATTATTTGAAATACAAATATGAATAATCATGGACATGAAATTTGAACTCAGAATTATTAAAGCAGAAATGTATTTATTTATGAAAATATTTAATTAAATTATATTAAATACATTTACAAAAATAAAACTATTCACATTCCTTGTATTCTTTGTCCATCAAATTGCTAATGTAAAGGTTGTCATCAAGCTTTCCATATATTATGTCTAAAATAACATAGTACAAATTTGAGAGTAATATAATTACTATTACAAAATATTCACCAGCTGCCATGTGCAATATTGCAAATATCATGCTAATTAATTCATCAGTACCTCCTGAACTACATATTGACCTACTGATAGTAAATGATACTTACACAAGCATCTCTGGCATTCATGTTACCTGAAAGGAAGGATCTGGCAGATTAATTTGTTAATTTTCTTAAAGTGTTTCCACTGTTCAAATTCTTCCTGTACTCTGAAGCATTGCCAGTCTTCAACATCATCAGCCTTACAATCCCAAATTTTTACTCCCATCCCTACCACAAGGACATAAGGGAAGAGATGTGGAAAAGCAATTTTCTAGGTCCTGAATAGTGTTATTCATAAGAGAGGGAGTGTAGCACCTAGAAGCTGTGAGCCTCTGATCCTAAGTAACACAGGAGCCCAAGTGCTCTTTAATTACATTTGAGTGTTCAGGGTGTTTTTTTGATTGTTAGTGGTCTTCCAAAATGTGGAGCCTAGGGAAAAGAGGTCTTACTGCCAGGTCTAAGGGGAGTACTGGAAGGGATATGTTTTCACCTCTCTGTAGCACAGCAGCTCCATCCTTGAAGAAAGAGGGTATCATGTGGTTATACAAAATTTCAGGCCTGCTTGTCAACACAGGATAAATAACCTCAGAAATACTATATACACTAGAAAACCACTGTAGAATTCAGAGCTATCTTTTCCTTGCTTGTATTTGTAGTTTGCTGCTACCTACAGAAAGTGTTCTCTCCCACTGCCTCGCACCATGTCCAGTTCCCTCAAGTCACACAAGTTTATTTGAAGATCACTGCAGTTTACCACATTAATAGAATAAAGGGCAAAAACCATATATAATTGTCTCACTGGATGCAAATTGATAAAATTCAGTGCCAATTCATGATGAAAACTCTCTGCAAACCAGGAATACAAGGGAACAGTAAACATTTATTATCTCACAATTTCTGGGCTCAGGAATCCGGGTATGGCTTAACTGGATACCTCTGGCTCAAGGTCCCTTGTGAGTTTGTAGTCAGGCTCTTAGCTGGGGCTACACTCAGTCTCTCTGAAGATTCAACTGGCAGAGAACACACTTCCAAGTTCATTCACATGGCTGTTGGCAGGTTCATATGTTTAAGGTTAATTAAATAGAAATTTAATGTCTCACAGTTCTGGAGGTCAGAAGTCTGAGATAAAGGCATTGACAAGTTTGGTTCTTTCCGGGGGCTGTGAGGAAGATTCAGCTCCCTGCCATCCCTAACTTCTGGGGGTTCATTGGCCATCTTTGTGTTCCTTGGCTTGTAGACCCATCATCCCAATACCTACCTACATCTTCACATGGCATTCTCTCTGTGTGCATGTCTTGTGTCCAAATTTCCACTGTTTGTAAGGATGATAGTCATACTGAATTAGGGTCTCCCCTAATGACTTTATGTTAACTTGATTACCACCATAAAGACTCTATCTCCAAATCAGGTCACATTCTGAGATCCTCAAGTGTTAGACCACAACATATGAATTCAGCCCATAACAGCTGCCTTCTGAGAAGTGAATTGTCGTCTAAAGTCTCCAGGTAAAAGAAGCCTTAAAAGAGGACTTAAAACAACAAACTTGAAAATGACATCTCCACATTTGCTGTATTTAATTCTTATTTATGAAATAAAGTGAGAAGATGACTAATTCTTGTTTATTTGTATTTCCTTGTTTAATGCTAGAAACATTCTAGATTAGAACTACCAACCATATATTCTAAAACCCATTGTTTCCTGCCATGACAGATAGTTCTATGAAGGAAAAGCCTATAATGGAATTCTAGGATGTCAGGTATAGTAGCTGTACTTTAAGTAAACTTTTATGGCATTGGGAGAGAAAGAAAGAAAAGGAGAAAAAGGAAGTAAAATAAAGTGAAAAAGTAAGAGAGACAGAGAAAAAAGTAAGAGCAGCAAAGTTGAGAAAGAAAAGGAAGAGACAGTAAATCTGATAGATTAATTCCTCACTGGTGATACGACTGTCAGAGACAAATGATATAGAATTACCATAGATTTTAAAGTTAGATTCAAACAAAACTCTGATAAGCCTGTGTTCTGCATGGATAACACTTTTAAGAAGATATGATTTTGTTTGCCTATTTTAGGTTTTAGGTTGCTGTCAGAAGGAATTCAATTCCTTTGCATCTATTTTCAAAATTTACATATTCAACTATGTTGATGCTTACCTAAATGTTTTATCTTCTCCTCCCATTAAACAAATCACATTTGAGCTTTGCAAGTAGAAATCCAAGTTCAGCAACAAAAACATATGCTAAGTAAATACCAAATAATTATTAGACAATTTGCTTGGAAATTTAAAAAACTGGGGTGGTAACTTAATATTCTAATTATGAGCAATTACATAACTGAGAACATTTTATTGTTCCAATCTTGAATATGTAAACTAATTATATGAACTAATCTGCTAAATAAGATTAATTGTGAATTACAGAATGTTAATATAAATGGTTGTCCAAAGCCTGACATTCTCCAGAGTCGATTTCTTTACACAACTCTTTTAAGAAAAGAAAATGTGTAAATTTACTGAAGTTTAGAATTATTGTTACTACCTACTTGGATTGACTTTGAAATAAGGTATCCCTAAGCTTTGCTTTAATAGATGCATTGAATTGTTTTTTTCTTGTCTTTCTTGGGTAATTGGCATTACCTGGTCATAATAGAAAATCAGACATTTATTTAAAAGAAAATCTTTATTAAATATGACGTTTTCAGAAGTTCACAAAGATCAGAGAGCTAAACTCAGCCTGTAGGGCATGCACATTGTGGAAATGTATAAATGACTAATTTGCAAAACAATAGGTAAATCTAAGATATGTATGATACATTCATTTAAAAAATTATAAACAAAGGTTGTTCTTGAAAATATCCCTCATTCCTTACAGATTTTCAGAAAATAAAATTTGAAGAGTTCAGGGCAATAACTCAGGGTAATAATAGATTTATGAATCTTACTATAGTTACTAAAGCTTACAATGTGACTTGAGTTTTCAGTTCAATAAATCTTATAGACAACAAAATTAGTATTTTTTTTTGTAGGCGTGAAAGAGTGTCCAGTTAGAAATTAGTGTTTCTTGCTGTAGGATGAAAGATGAAGACATATGATATTAGATATGTATTAGCTGATTATTTTTCATCTTTTAAAAAAATATAATGATGTAAGCAGCATGCTTTTCCAAGTTATAGGTTTCTGAAGGACCCCCCAACCCATTTTAAGTTATTAGTGCATTACACATATATCGTATGCTTATGATCTTATCTTTTATATAACTAGAATAAACTATTCTAGCATTCACACCTGAGTTAGAGCTTTGTTTTTTGGTGTGTTTTCCACTAACTTGGAAATTTGTTTTTACCTGAGTGTTTTACTCTGAAATTATGAACCCAGCTTTCTGAGTTTAGAATTTCATCTGAGGATTTAGGAAATTTTATGAACTGAATTGTGTCCCCTCAAAATTTATCTGTTGAAGGCCTAACCCCCAATGAGTCTGTATTTAAAGTTATGGCCATTAGAAGGATAATTAAGGTTAAATGAGGCCACAAGACTGGGATTCCAATCCAATGTGACTGGTATCCATATAGAGATACCACAGGTGTGTGTATACACAGAGAAAAAGCCATGTGTAAACACAGTAAAAAGGCAGCCATCTGCAAACCAAGAAGAGAGGCATCAGGAGAAACTCAACTTGCCAACATTTTGATCTTGAATTTCCAGCCTCCAGAACTGTGAGAAAATAAATTTCTGTTGTTTAGATACCCAAGCAATGGTACTTTGTTATGGCAGCATTAGCAAACTAATACAGAGACATCTGCATAAAGTGACTATAATGTTGTTGTTAGAACCGTGAATTCTAGATATCTATTTTCTGGGTTCAAATTCCAACTTCACTCGTTACTAGTTCTGTGAACTTGGGCAATTTACTTAACCTGTTTATGCATCTCCTTTGTGTTCTAGAAAGTGAATACCTATCTCATATAAAGTTGTTTAAGGATATGAATATGTTATTATACATAAAGGGGTTAGAATCGTGGCTGACACATAGTAAGACCCATGCAAGCATTAGCTATTTTACTTCTCCTTCTCTTTATTCTCCCCCTCCTCTTCTTCTTTCTCTTACTTCTTTTTGGAAGGAACAGAAACTTACACAAATAAGCTCAGATAAAAGCAGGATGTGTAAAAACACATCCCATGGATTAAAAAAAGTTGATCATTGTAGTAGGAAGAGACTCTAAGGAAAATTATCATTCACCAAAGGTGAGCATAAAAGCTAAAAAAATCAGTCAACAGTAACAAAAGCAGATATGACAAGAATGATCAAAGTAGCAGATAAGTACATTAAAAAACTAATATAACTGTGTTTAAGTATTTAAAAGAAAATATGAGCATAATGAGAAAAAATGAAAGATTTAAAAATAGAAAATTTAGAGATGAAAAACAAAATCTCTGGAATAAAAATTAGCAAAACCTGCAGAAATAAAGATCAGTAAACTTAAGTATATCAATAGGAGATAAATAAACACAGAGAGGAAAAAGTAAGCTGAAAAAAAAAAGTCTCACTAGCCAGTGAAAGAATGTCAAGCAGTCCAATTTACATTAATTGGAATCTTATAAGGAAGGGGTTGACAAAAAACATATTTGAAGGAATAATGGCTAAAATATTCCAAATATGATAAATAATATTAACACATAACTGTAAAAAAAATCAGAAATACCTGAGTTGGAAAACAGGTTAGTGTGGGAAAGATATTTGGTGTCAGAAGTGTTGTGCATAAAAATAGTCCATACATTATATATTCTCTGACCACAATAAAATTAAATTAGAAGCCAATAATAGAAGAATAATAGAAGACATCTGGAAAATCCTTAAATATATGGGAATTCAGCCCAATGAGTCAAAGAATAAATCACAAGATAAATTAGAAAATATTTTGAAAGGAATGAAAAAAAAAAGGGTGCTGACATTTGTGGGATATAATTAATACAGTACTCAAACTGACATGTACAGCTATTAGGAAAGCACAAAGTTTTAAAATCAATGGTCTAAGCATTCACCCAATAACCTAGAAAGAGAAGAACAAATTAAACTGAAAGGAGAAAAAAAGAAATTCTAAAGGTTAAAAATTAATTAAAAAAATTAAAACCCAGTGAAGCCAAAAGTTGGTTTTTTTGGGGGAAAAAAAACCAAACTAATAAAATTGATAAACCAGGCACGAGTGGTGTCAATTTGCTTTGTATGCCATGAATATTCATAACCAATAAAAACAAAACAAAACATTAAAAAAATAAAATAAAATTCTAATAATAGTCTCTCAACATCCTCTTCCCTTCCTTTTCTTGCTCTTTCTTTCTGTGTTTTTCTTTTCTCAGCAAGCTTTTTGAAGAAATTAAAGTTACTCTATATAACTTAAAAGCATATTCCAATTAATAGGTGGAAGAAGTGGCAAGTGACAACTTTTTCAGAAAATAGATATACAAGATTAACAATAACTACAAAAAAAAAGAAAAAGAGAGACAACACAAAATACCAGTATAAGAACACAGACATTGAAACATTAATAATAAACATAAAGAAATAAACATGAAGACATAAAGGAATGTTATAAATAATTTTATGCCAATGTATTGAACGACCAAGGCAAAACGAATGAATTCCTTGAACACATATTTCCAAAACTGATTCAAGAAGATATAGAACACTTGGATGAGCCTATATCAATTAAATAAATTGAATTTATAATTAAATACCTTTCCACAAGGAAATCTCCAGACCCAGATTCCTTCACTGCTCACTTCCATCAACCATTTAAGGGAAAAATAATTCCAATTACACACAAAACTTTTCAGGGCAGAGGAGGAAGGAATACTTAATAACTCATTTTATAAAATCAGCATTAGCATGGCACCAGAACTACACAAAGAGATTACAAGAAAAAAAAAATTAAATGCTAATATCCCTCTTGAGCAAAGACAGAAAAATCCTCAAAATATTAGTGAATTGAATCCAGTAACCTATAAAAGTGTGATATAACACGACCCAAGAATGCATGGTTGATTTAATGTTAACATTTAAAAAGATAACAATGCAATTTATCGTATTAATAAAATAAAAAAACTACCTAATACTGCATAAAACTGCATGTTGAAAAAAACATTTGACAAAATTTATGCCATTTCATGACTAAAAAAAAAAAATTAGCAAATTTGGAACTGAAGTGAGCTTCAATCTGACAGAAGGCATCTACAAAAAAAACCCTATTGACATCACGTACCCAAAATCTTAAGACTGGAAATAAGATGAGAATATTAACTCAACATTATACTGTAAGTATTAGCTTGTGACATACGAGGGTACTTCAAAAAATTTGTGGAGAAATGGAATTAAAAGATAATACATATCTTTCCATGAACTTTTTATTTTTACTTTTTGGCAGCTGGTTGGTAAGGGGATCTGAACTGTTGACCTTGGTATTATAACACCGCACTCTAATCAACTGAGCTAACTGCCCTCCATGAACTTTTTAAGACCCTTCATAGGGTAAGAAAAATAAATATATAAGAGAAACATAAATCAGAAAAGAAGTATAATCTTCATCATAATCATATAGGTGATAAGTTGGAGGTACAAAGTCCTAAGGAATCTACCAAAAAGCTTCTAGAACAAATAAGTGAGTTCAGTAAATTCTCAGGATACAAGTTAATCTACAAAAACCAGTTGTATCTTTATAACGGTGAAGAACAGTTGGAAATTACAATTAAAAATATCATTTACAAAGTCATCCAAAATCATGTAATATTTAGGGATAAGTTTTACAAGTGAGTTTGGCAAGTTGGAAAGATATAAGGTCAAGACACACAAAAAAATCCATTGTATTTTTAAATACTAACAATGAACAAATGAAAATAGAAAATTAAAAGCTATCATTTTGAAAAGCATCCTGAAACATAAAACACTTAGGCATAAATTTAGTAAAACGCATGTAAGAGCTGCACAACAGAAAATCACAAAACACTGCCAAGGGGTATTAAGGAAGATCTAAATAAATGGAGACAGATAAGATAGTTGTAATTTGGAAGGGATAAGATAAGATAGAATTTGGAATATTATTAAAATGACAATTCTCTCTAAATTGACCCCTAATTTCAGTGCAATCACAGTAAAAATCTCAGGACACTTTTTTGTAGAAATGCGCAAGTTGATACTAAAGTGTATATAGAAAAGAAAAAAGTTAGAATAGCCAAAAAAATCTTGAAAAATGTTGCAGGACTTACATTATTTGATGCCGAGATTTGTTATAATGCTACAATAATTCAGACAGTAGTGTGGTAGTGGCTTTAGGATATAAAAATATATTAACAGAATAGAATAGAGAGGTCAGAAATACGTCCACACACATATGAGGGTGTTTCTGAAAGCTCCTGAAAAGATTTATATTATCTTTTAATTCTATTGTTTCCACATACTTATTGAAGTACTCTTGTATATAGTCAATCAATTCTGAACAAGTTGCCAAGTAATTATGGAGGAAAAATAGTGTTCTCAACAAATGGTACTAGAATAATTGTATATCCATCAGGAAAAAAATAAAACCCAATCTTTATCTCACACCATACACAAAAACCTACTTGAAACATAAAGCATAAAGCTATTGATATAACTATAAATGAATCATTAAATATAAATTATAAAACTAAAATGATAGGAAGAAAACTTTCTGGTCTTGGGATAGGCAAAATATTTTAGGTAGGCCACAAAAATCATAAACAATAGAAGAAAAAATACCTGGTACAATGGGCTTCATAACAATTTTTGCTCTTTGAAAGATATTGTTAAGAAAATAAAAAGGTGAGCCATGGACTGAGAGAAAATATTCCCAGTGCCTATATCTGATACAGGAAGGATGTGTGTCCAGAATACATGAAGAGCTGTTACAATTCAATAAGATGAAAAATAAGAGATGCCCAATAAGGAATGGGCAAAAAATTTGAATAGACACTTTACAAAAGAAGATAGGACAGGGTCAATAAGCCAATGAAAAGATCCTCAAAACTGTTAGTTAGCAGGGAAATGAAAATTAAGACCACAATGAGAGACCACCACACACCATTAGAATGGGTAACAATAAATAGACTAATGATATAAATGTAGACAAGAATGTGGAATAACTGTAACTCTCATACATGTTAGAGGAGACACAAAATGATGCACTTTGAAAACCTGCCAATCTTAAAAGTTAAATATGTATTTACCATATGATCCAGCAATTTCACTCCTAGTTATCAACCCATGAGAAATGAAAAATTTATATCTACACAAAGACTTGTTCATGGATGTTCGTAGCTGTGTTATTTATAGTAGCTAAAACTAGAAACAATCCAAATATTCATCAACATGTGAATGAACAATTTTTTTTATATATATCCATACATAAAGAGAAAGACTGTGCTAAAAACTCAACAGTAACATGCTGAGCAAGAGATGCCAGATAAGAATACAAGTTATCATTCCAATATATGAATCTCTAAACAAGGCATAAATCTGCAGAGACGGAAAGAGGTCACTGGTTGCTTGAGGTCCCGGACAGATATTGAGGATTGATAGGGAAGGGTCACAAGGGATCTTTTGGGGACAGTGGAAATGTTCTGTATCTTGATTGTGTAGGTGGTTAGATGAAAGTATACATTTATATCATTGGTCAAACTCATTTAAATGTACACTTAAAAAAGTGCATTTTAGGGAGATGATGAGCTGTTTCAAGATGAAGCTGAGTATCTCCTTCCCAGCCACTGGCTGCCAGAAACTCGTCAAAGTGGACAATGAACACAAACTTCATACTTTTTACGAGCAGCGTATGGCCACAGAAGTTGCTGCTGATGCTCTGGGTGAAGAATGGAAGGGTTATGTGGTCCAAATCAGTGGTGGGAATGACAAACAAGGTTTCCCCATGAAGCAGGATGTCTTGACCCATGGCCGTGACTGCCTGCTGCTGAGTAGGGGGCATTCCTGTTACAGGCCCAGGAGAACTGGAGAATGGAAGCACAAATCTGTTCAGGGTTGCATTGTGGATGCCAATCTGAGTGTTCCCAGCTTGGTCATTGTTAAATAAAAAAGGAGAGAAGAATGTTCCTGGACTACGGATACCACGGTGCCTTGTCACCTGGGGCCCAAAAGAGCTAGTGGAATCTGCAAACTTTTCAATCTCTCTACAGAAGATGATGTCTGTCAATACATTGTAAGAAAGCTGTAAACAAAGAAGGTAAGAAACCTAGGACCAAAGCATCCAAGATTCAGTGTCTTGCTACTCCACATGTCCTGTAACAAAAACATCGGTGTATTGCTCTGAAGAAACAGTGCACTAAGAAAAATAAGGAAGAGGCCGTAGAATATGCTAAACTTTTGGCCAAGGAAATGCAGGAGGCCAAGGAAAAATGCCAGGAACAGATTGTCAAGAGACATAGGCTGTCCTCTCTGAGAGCTTCTACTACTAACTCTGAGTCCAGTCAAAAATAAGATTTTTAAAGAGCAACAAATAAATAAGATCAGACCTCAAAAAAAAAGTGCATTTTATTCTAGGCAAATTGTTTCTTAATAAAGGTGCTTTAAAAATGCTGTAAAGCTGAAGAATTAGTTGGGAATCTCTGTACTATTAGAGTAAATTTGTCTGTCAATGCAGGGAATTCAGAGCAGAGAATATGTGGAGAGGACCCCAAAGTGCATGGAGAGAGTATGGGAGCTCCATTCTGGGTGGGAGTCTGACAGCTGGGAACAGTAGCCCCAGCATCTGGCTGCTAAGACCCAGATCCAAGCTAACCCCAATGGAATGGAAAAGTATTTCCTAAACAAAGCCTGGAGAGGGCTTCTCCACAGAAGCTTTGAGGAGTTTTGGGATTTATTGTCCCTTATTTTTTGTCCTCTGCATCTGAAATCACTTTTGCTTCTCCCTCAGCCCTTTCTGTTGATTTCTAATTGGCCTACAGTACAATTAATGAGTGAAAGGGAACATGTATCTTCAACTGTACTAGATATTGTCAAATTATTTTTCAAAGTAATTAAATAAATTGTATACTCAAGTAATAGAACACAACAGAACAGAAGACAAACCAGTGCTACATGTCAATGTTGGTCCATGTAGTATTAATATTCATTTTCACTGTGGATTATCTAAAAAAAATTAATGACAAATGGAAAAAGCAGCTTTCTGAATTTATTTTAAGTTTTAAACATTAAAACATTAAATATACTATCATATATTATTTATGTATACAAACATATGTAGTAAAGGAGAAAATCATTCATGGAATTGACAAATACTAATTTGAAGATTGGTTAACTCTATGGAGTGGAGGTAGAAAACAGGAGGGTATACACAAGAATACCTGGATTTTCATTATATTAATGTCTATAATTTTTGCAAGGATGATACATTTCATCACAAAATGTGTAAAATACCAGCTGTGTACTGTTTTTCACAAGACTTCTGGCACAAAATGTGTGGGGGTGTTTTTCCCATACCCACCAATTCTACCACTCTCTGGACACCAACAGGCTGTACTACAGCTCAATTCAATTCTGACACTAACTACCTGAAGTTAACACAGACCCCACAGGTTAAGGGCTCAGCCCCACAAGACAGATGCAAATCACAAACTATAAATTAGGGATTCTCCCTACCCCCTTCTTGGGTTTGATAATTTGCTAGAAGGGCTCACAGAACTCAGAGAGACACTTTTCTTACTATTACTAGTTTGTTATAAAGGATATTATAAAGAATACAAATAAACAGCCAAAA
Source organism: Cynocephalus volans (assembly GCF_027409185.1). Lineage (NCBI taxonomy): Eukaryota > Metazoa > Chordata > Mammalia > Dermoptera > Cynocephalidae > Cynocephalus > Cynocephalus volans. Next base: position 19,545,146 of record NC_084468.1, read on the forward strand.
AAAGTGGTACATAGGGCGTGGTCCAGAAGGGTTCCTAGTGTAGAAACTTTTATCCCTGTAAGTTGGGGTTTATCACCCTCCTGGCACATGGATGTGTTCCCTAACCCAAAAGCTCCTCATCTAAACTCTGTTGTTTAGGGTTTTTTATGGAGGTTTCACCACATAGGCATGATTGATTATTAACTCAATCTCCAGCCTCTTTCCTCTCCCTGGAGCTGAAAATTCTAGGCTTCTAATAAAGGTTTGGTCTTTCTGGCTACCAGTCTCCCTCCTGAAGCTATCTACAGTTCATCAAGGATTTCTTCACTGGAACAAAAGACAGTCCTATCATTCATGAAATTCCAAGGGATTTAGGAGCTCTGTGTCAGGAACTGGAGATGAAGACCAAATACGTATTTGTATTTGTATAAGAATACATATATGTATAACCCAAAGTCACAGTTGTTTGTTATATTGATATCTATAATTTTTGTAAAGATAATATATTTCATAACAAAGTAGAGAAAATTAAAAAAGTAGCAGGGATTGTTTTAATTCATCATAATGACACATGATTCCATTTGAACAGTAATTAAAAACTGTGGCACCAGTAGCCTGTTTCCTAGAACAGGCAGAGTAGTGGCAGAATTGCAGCAGGTGGAAGTACTGCAGGGTTAAATTTTTTCCTACATGTATACTCCAGCTGATAGCATACAGTGATAATGTATAACATACATTATTGAATAATTAGATATTCCCAAGTCCTTTTATGTTATTGTTTCCTCTATCTTAAATTCTTTGTTCATATCTATTTCATCATTTTTACAATCTCTTATTCTTTGCCCATGTTTGTGATTTTCTTTTTCTGTAAACATATAAGATTCTCACTATATATTCTTTATCTTTTAATTTAATCATATGAAGATTTCAGAGGTTTAATGGTGCTGTTTTTGTTTCTGATGACTCTTGATTCTGGTGCTTCTAATAGGGAGCATATGTAAATGGGACTTTATCAAGTGCTGTGCTGATAAACTAGCTCCACTTAAGAAAGCCCATTTAAGAAAGTCCAAATTGTGGTGTTTGCTAATTTCCGTGGTGTAAATGCTCCTACAACAGCCAATTTCAAACTGCCAGTTTGACATGACTGAATGTGATATTGGGAAGAGATGAGCAAAACTGGCTCTCTCAAGCAAGTCTGAACAAGTCAGCTTCAGCCCAACACTGCCTTTATCTGTAGACACCCCACTAGGTTGAAATTGACAGTCCATTCCTTAGAAGCAATTTGCTTTTGTTTCTGTTAAGTAACGGGAACTGTTCCCGATCCCTCAATCCATTTGAGAACTGCTTCTTTTTTTGTTGTTCTATTTTTATCTTTTTAAAATTGACAAATAATAATTATATTTATTCAGGAGGTACAATGTGATGTTTTGATATATGTATACATTAGGGGAGGACTGTTTTTGTTAACAGATTTTCAGAGATGTCCTTTATAGTCATTCCATCACTTAAGGCCAAATATAGTTTACCAGTTATATCCTTTTGCAGGGCTGATATTTTTCTAGCCCTACTCTCTTTCAGGTCAGGATGCACCCTTTAGGCTCTTGGCTTTATTCAGTATCTCCATTTTGATTCCCTACTTTGTGAAGGCCTAAGACTTTCTCTCAGCTATTAAAATCCAAATCCCTTGCTTTTTGGAGGTCAGCCAATGCCTTTGGGGCAACTGCCAGCTTTAGTGCCTGCTAAGTCTAGATTCATTCTGGGATCCTTCACTTCTGAATACTTTCTTATCCTCTTGTGAGCTTAGCTATGCATTAAAATAATTTTGTAAAAATTTTTATCCGGTATTTTAAAGTGTTTTGTAATAGGAGGGTTTTCAGGATATACAGACTGCAATATTGCTGGAAGCAGAGTTCATAAACTCTTATCTCCTCTTTCTGGTTATCTATCTCTATGTAACAAATATTCCAAACTCAGGGTTTGTAAAAACAATCGATTTACTATGCTCATGATCTGTGGGTTAAGAATTTGGAAAGGGCTTGGCTGAGTGATTCTTCTTCTCTATATGGTATCAACGGGGCTCACTTGGTGTTGTTCAGCTAGAGGCTTGCCTGGTTTGAAGGGTCCAGGAGGATATCTCTCACAGGTTTGGTGCCATGGTGGGGACAGCTGGAAATGTGAGCTCAGTTGATTTATTCTGTCTCTCCATGTGCTCTCAAATCCTATCTTCATGATCTCTCCAGTAGAGCCATCAGATTTCTTGCATGGTTGCTCAGGGTTTTAAGAATGAGTGTTCCAAGAGACAGGAAATGGAAGCTGGTATTTTCTAGGTCTGGAGATCAGCACATTGTCACTTCTGTCATATTCTACTGAGCCCAGATTCAAGGGGAGGAGGCAATTTAGAAATAATCTAGTCTTAACATTTTCCCTTGAAAGATAAAGAAAACAGGACCTAGGGAGATCAAAGAAATTTCTATGGTCACACTATGGCTAGTGTCATGTTTTGGACCCTGTAGAGAATGGTCCAGTTTCTGCAAATGAAATTGTCCAACTGGGATAGACCCAGGAAATCACAGCTACAGATGCTGGTAGGAAATTCATAAGGGGGGACAGAACATGGCACTCAGAAAATAAGCCAGCAGATAACAGGTGGTGGTTTTACACAGCAGTTGGTATGAGGTTCACTATATAATAAGTAGGTGTTCTAATAAAGAAATTAAAAATAGGTGATATTCAGAAATCCGACAGGCAATTAAATGAACAGACATTTGTGTAACACTATATACAAAAAACTAAGGCACTGGCAAAACCAGGGTAAATGCAATGCAGTTTCTGGCCCTATAGAGATCAGTTTTAGAAGTACTGGAGTATTGGGATATTTTCTAAGGTGAGGACTTGCTGCAAGGCCCAAGGCTGAGATCTTGTCTGATCAGAGTGAAGGTTGTGTCACAGATGTTAGAAATGAAGCATGAGCCCATGTTCTGGAACTGAATAGATGAACATAAAGATAAGGATGCTGAGTTCTGGAGTTTGTGGCTGAAGGTCTTTAAATCTTTCAGATTTCTTTCAGAAATTCACCCAAGTAGAAATGAAGGAATTAGAAACTTAACTCGTTTGTTCTTGAAAAGACAGAAGAAGACTAGAGAAAGTAACCCATAAGTACTGATGAGCTGCAAAAGGTAACCAAACAAGTAGGCAAAAAACTTAAGTTGAAACAGCCAACAAATTGGTGATTCTTAATTTTAGTATATATTGTAAATAGCAAAATTGCCCTCTGTATTTCAGAGGTTATAAAGTTAAAAGAGGCTAGGCAGCTAACAAAAATTAGGATGCACCCTTTTAAGGACTGGATTGTGTCCCCTCCAAATTCTTATGTTGAAGCTCTAATCCCCAATGTGACTGTATTTGGAAATAGTGTTTTTAGGAGGTAAGTAAGGTTAAAAGAAGTCATAAGGATGGGACCCTAATCTGATAGGACTAGTGGCCTTATAAGAATGGGAAGAGAGAGAGAGAAGACTCTCTCTCTCTGTGCATGTACAGAAGAAAGGCTGTGTGAATGAAGACAAGGTGAGAAGGCAGCAGTCTGCAAATTAGGAAGGGAGCCCTCAACCAGAAACCAAAGTTGCTAGCACCTTGAATATGGACTTCTAGCCTCCAGAATTGTGAGAAAATAAATGTCTCTTGCTTAAGCTACCAAGTCAGTGGTATTTTGTTATGGCAGCCTAAGCAGACTAATACACAGACCAACAGGGCAAGCAGTAGGAAATACAACTGGGAGTAGTAAAAATAGCCATGAGGTAGATCATGAAAGCCTCTTCCAAAAGGAGCAGCTGCTCTGAGCCCCAGTGAATTGAGGCTGTTCCTCATGGGAGGGAGTAGGGAAAGGTATATAAAAAATGTGGTGGTCGAATATTGACAGCTTCTTCTAAGTTAGGCAGAGCTCTTAAAGATTGTCCTCAAACTAATCTCCAGGATCTCCACTTTTTTTAGGCCCAATGATTCTTTTTTCTTTTTTTTTTGGATTTTTTGTGACCGGCCACACCGCGCTCATCTCTCAGTGCTGCACTCTCCCGAGTGCGCCACGGGGTCGGCCCAGGCCCAATGATTCTTAAAAGCGGATGGTGTGGATATTCATGAAGTCCAGGGCTAGGGGTTGAGACAGTAGTAATCTTTCAAATTTGCAGACTAGCCAGGGCAGAGGGTGATCATGGCTCTTAGTGTGTCCACCACACCTTTTTCTTCCTCTTAACCTGCTAGAATTGATCACCTTTGTAGCCCTGGTCTCAAAGCTCTGATCTCTTAGTGGACGTCTCTGCTCCAAGGCTGCTGCTCTAGAATTCCTAGCTCAAACCAACTTAAAAATATTGTGCGGGCTTGAATAGAAATTTCTCTAGATAAGATGTACAAATGTCCAAAGAGCACATGAAAAGATGCTCTACAATACTAATCATTAGGGCAATGTAAATCAGCATCACAATGAGATATCACCTAATAGCCACTATGATGGCTACTATAAAAAAAACAGTGCTAGTGAGGATGTGGAGAAATTGGAACCCTGGTGCACTGTTGGTGGGAATGTAAAATGGTGCACCTGCTATGGAAAACAGTCTGACAGTTACCCCCAAAATCAAACCTAGAATTACCATATGATCTAACAATTCCATTTCTGGGTATATATACAAAAAGATTGATATCAGGGTCTCAAAGAGATATTCTTACATCTATGTTCATAGACGTGTTACTCATAATAGCCCAAGGTGGAAGCAACCCAAGTCTGCATCGGCACATAAAATGAATACACAAAATGTGGTATACAGACACAATGGAACACTATTCAGTCTTAAAACGGAAGGAAATTCTGACACATGCTACTACATGCACAAAACTTGAGGACATTATGCTAAGTGAAATAAGCCAGTCACAAAAAGACAAATCCTGCATGATTCCATTTATGTGAGGTACCTAGGGTAGTCAAATTCATGGAGACAAAACCAGAAGAGTGGTTGCCAGGGTATGGGGAAAGAGTGGAAGGGGGGAGTTGTGTAACGAGTGCAGAGTTTCAGTTTTGCAAGAGGAAAAGAATTCTAGATGGATGGTGGGGGTGGCTGCACAACAATGTGAATGTACTTAATACCACTGAGCTGTACACATAAAAATGGTTAAGACGGTAAATTATATGCTATGTGCATTTTATCACAATTAAAAAAATACTGTGTGGACTAACCCCATGTGAACCAAACACTTTGATGAACTGGAACAGCTAAAGAGCTGCCAATTTACAACCTTAATCATTTAGTAATAGCTGGAATAGCCATGTGGGACCAATAGCAATAAACGAACTCAGTACTATAATGTTAGCAGTTATAAATAAACTCAGCAGTATGATTTAAAAAAAATTTTTTTTGGCTATTACTCAGGCAGGAAAGTAGTTAAAATTACTTCCCATTAAGGTTCAATTTTGCAATTTTATTTGGATTTTATGATGCAAACTTTGGTCTAACAATTGATAATGTGGTTTATTAAATTGGTAAGGAAAAGGCCAGTTAATTGGGTTGGTTGGAACATGGCTGTATAACACCAAGGTCAAGGGTTTGGTTCCCCATACCAGCCAGCCACCAAAAAAACAAAGCAAAAAAAGACAAAGAACTTGTTCATCAAAGGGAGCAAAACGAATTTTAAAGCTTTAAGACCAAGGTGGGAATTCATAGAGTTAAAAATGAATTGAATATGTGAAAATATGTAGGTTTCTACTGGTAGAAAACAAACAAAAAAATAGAAAAAATAATGGGTTTATTCAGCTAGTCATTATATATGTGTATTTATACATATATTTATATCTTGTATTTGTATAGATCATTATATACGGTCTCTCATAATCACTATAGGTAGAAACTTAGTGGTAAAATAAAACCATCAGGGCCGGCTTGTGGCTCACTCCGGAGAGTGCGGTGCTGATAAAATAAAACCATTGTACATGAAAAATTTGGAGAATGAGCTGAGGTTTCCCATTATCTTTTAGTGGACTATTGGAGAGGAACTTCTTTCCTCTTAGCAACAATCTCCAAGAAAAAGGGAGTGGTTAAAACCCTCTACTTTTACAGAGTTTTCTAGCATAGCGGTTTGAATGCCAATACCCTCAAAATAAAAATGAATTAGGGCTAGGGTTAAAACAGTCAAACCAAACTGTCCATCAGATAAGTATTTATATATATCCACATAAAATGAGGTATTCTGAGGGAACCTGGAACAATTTAATTTGACTGCAAATGCTTACAGAAAAGCAGTCTAAAAACAAAAGAAACTGCCTAAACATTCAAAGCTTGGCAGCTTTTCTGTTTGAATTAAATTTTAAATTATTTCAGAACTATTTTCTTACATTACTGGTAAGAAAACAAATAAGTAATTAACTTATTTCATCAGGAGTCAAGATTTTTTGTGTAAGAAAAAGGAGATGTAATTAGGAAATCAATACTTTAAATAGGAATGCTACACCATCAAAAGTGAATTGGAAAGATTACCACGAATTCATGCCATTCCATGAGGGGAATTTTGGGGGACATCATTTTTAGCTCTGTTTACTTGCACAGCCTAGGATCAAGGTCGTTCTAGGATGTGCTCTAGTGCCCAGGAATACAGGATCTCTTAGAAAATGTTTGAGTCGATGTGTGCTCCTGAAAGGTACAAAGGTACAAGGTGAGATTGGAGCACCTAGTTGTGCCAGGAAGCAAGGAAGCTTTTGAAGATTAATGGTGTTATGTCAAAAGACCACAAGAACCAATTTAAGGTGTACTTGAGACAATCTGAACACCAGAAGGAGGATGGTACTTCTGGTCAACTGACACACTGTAAATCTGAAAAACTAGTAGTGCATAATAATGTACAAAAGAGAAAAGCAAACCGAGCTGAGTCTTGTTATTCAATCATGTCAATGTCATTGACTAATTTATTGTATTGCTAAAGAGTTTAGAAACACAAAGTTTAAATACTTCAGTTCAATTTATTTTCTGACTCAAAGGGAATAGGAGTAGAATGATACCATAAGTTGTGACCTTAAATCACACATGAAATAATCATATTAAATTATGTATACATATTAGTATATATATTAATATAAGTTATTAGTAATACACAATGTTAATGATATAATATAGCTAGTACAGTATATTAGCATTTTAAAGAGTTTTATAGTTCTAAAAACGAAAAAAGTTCGAGTCATGAGAGCCGAAGGATTTAAAGTTATGTTTCTCAGGATACCATTACGTGTGAAGGTCTCTAGAGTTGGCAGGAGAAAGACATTTATATAACTTGAAGTCTATCAACTTGAATGAAAGAACTGTTACTAGGCTGAAGAATTAAATCATATAGATAACTTGAATCCATGGAAGTGAGCTAACCTATCCTCTTAGAGTTATGAAACAATTGAGGTAACAAAAATTGGGTTCAGCAGGTCACATCAGAGTAACAACAATATCCTGCTGCTGTAAATCTCTCTCAGTAATGTCAACTAACAGGTATGGTAATGGTTTTCATTATATAAGTTAACGTTTTTTTCAACCTGAGACAATTTAGAACTAAGTACATAAATGGTAAGAAAACCAGACCATTAGAATTAGTATTTTTATGTTAAAATGGAAGCTTTGCCTCTCTGATACTGTATATGCTAATAATAAATGGAGTGACAGTCTTTTAACTAATTTGAAATGGCTATTTAAGTAATATATTTAGACATGACTTTAGGAAATAATCAGATACAGTGATATCTCCCCTAAGAAAACATTAGGATTACATTACTTATAAGCGTTGTTTGTTGAATTTCTAAATATTATTTAATACTCAGCAAAGTCTATTTCTTGAATTAGCCAATTGTAGTATTTAAAAGGGAACTGTTTGGGGGATCCAGCTGCTAAATGTTCTCCCATCACTGAATATTATTCCTTCATACATATCATCACTGCTATTTTGTCCCCTAACAAAATTTCTGGGTCATATGGTAGTTCTATTTTAATTTTTTGAGGAAACTCCATACTGTTTTCCATACTTGCTGCACCATTTTACATCCCACCAACAGTGCACAAGGGTTCCAATTTCTGTTTCCTTGCCAAAACTTAGTTTCTATTCTTTTGATAGTGGCCCTCCTAATGTATTTGAGGTAGTAACTCATTTTGATTTTGATTTGCCCACAAGGTATTTTTGTGTGTGTGAAATGGAAGGCAGAAGTCACGTGGAAGTCATATCTCTCTATACTCTGAAGGCCAGTGCAGGTAGGGTTGCCAATAAAATATAGAATCCTAATTACGTTTGAATTTAAGATACAATTTTTTTTTTTTTTAAGCATAGGTATGTTCCAATACTGCATGAGACATATTTATTTTTATATTAAAAGAATATTTGTATGCAATATTTGGGACACATTTATACTTAAAAATTATTTGCCGTTTATCTGAAATTTAAGTTTTGATAGGCACTCTAATTTTTATTTGCTAAATCTGGCAACACTGCGGGCAGGACACCAGGCGCTGCTGTCGCTCACCCGCGTTGCAGTGGATACGCTGGTTCTCCCTTTAGCGTGGGGAAGCAGCCAGATCTGCAGCTCCCGCAGCAACTGCCCTATCCTCCAGCTACAGCAGTCCTTCAGCGTCTCCGACTCCTGGGCCAGCTGTGTGTTTATCTCCATGATGGAGGGAGCCGCTTATCCAGCAGAACACCCCTTTCATTAATGCAGGAGGCTTGGAGACAATGAGAGACCAACGTGGGTTCCAGAACATTCTGGTAGATTCTGCTCAGCCTTGCAGATTCCAATTTGCCTTTGTTTTTCTACTTCACGTTCATCTCTTCTTCCAGATGGCCGACTGCGCTGACTTTGGGCTACAGCAGAACAGCAGCCTCATCTCAATGATTGAATCAGCTCTCACAACTGTATAAAACCAAATAAATCATATTACATGTACAAGGACACCTCAAAAAGTTCGTGGAAATATTTGTATTATCTTTCAATTATATTTTTCCACAAACTTTATGAAGTACCTTCATATATAATTATATATTATACGTAATTTATATATAATTATATATAATCATATTTTATTTTATGTAGGTGAGTGTGTATGTGTGTGTGCGTTTGTGTGTGTGTGTGTGTGTACTCTCCCTCCCCCACTAATTCTGCTTCTTTGGATGAATCCTGAATGATACAGGCTGGAATGAGTTTATATCCATTTTTAGACAAGGACACTGGATCTCAAAGATATTAAGTGACTTGTCCAAGGTTATATAAATAGCAAGTGTCCGAAAAAGTGCAATATTTGATCCTAGTCTATCTACCTCCAAAAGCCATGGTCAGATTAATCTGTCTCAGAGAATACAATGGGGGGACCACATGTATGTAGAATATTAATTGATTGATGAGTGTCACATTCAAAACAAGCAAGGTAATTAATCTAATTCAGCACCAGTGATTAGATCTCATTAATACAATATTTAGCAAGTGAGCATCTAATTCCTTTTAAGAGACATAGATAAATTGGAGAAATTTTTAGAAGACCAACCAACCAGAGAGGGATTTAGGAAGAGAAAATATTAATAAAATAATGCCGGCAATGAAGTGTATAGTAAAGAATAGGAGTCTTTGTTAGAACACAAGGGATACAGCACAGTTCACAGAACGGGGCAGAGAAAAATTTAAAAGCCCAGGGCACTAACAAAAGATTTTTAAGAGGAACAAATCCCTTACACCTCATCTACCATTCTGGAAAACTGCAAAATGTGCATACAATTCTCAAACTACCAGTTAAATACTTAAGTATCTCAAATTATTCCAAACAAATGAAACTACCCAGCCCAAAGGCCTGGCACTCACCACTTACTCCTACATATCATCAGTCCTAAGATGTGCTTCTACTTTTTCATGTTTTGACATCTCTGAAATTAGGATGCATCTTTTTTGAAGTCTGAATGTTTTTCTTCTTAGTGGTATGTAAAATAATGGTGCATATTATAATCAGCAGTGTTTTATGACTTGGGGCAAATTAATTAATCTCTCTGTGCCTCAATTTTCTCACCTCTAAAGTGGGATAATAATAATACCTTTCATATAAGGCTGTTGTGAGAAGTAAATGAGAAAAACATATGATATGTTTAGAGCAGGGTGGTAGTTACCTATTGGCACAAGGATGCTGCATGACAGGCCATAGCAAAACTTGGTGGCTTAAGACAATAACCCTTTATTATTTCAGTTTGGTGGTTCTGCTGAACAGAGCTAGGCTACATGGGGCTCACCCATGCATCTATGGCCAGCTGCAAGGCAGCTAGGAAGCTGTGCTTATCCTGGCTGACTCCGGTGTCTGGAAGCTGTGAATAGGACAACTCTCTGCTTCATGTGGTGTTCATCAGCTGGCAGGCTACCCTGGGCTTGTTCTCCTGGTAGTGGCAGAACTCCAAAAGCAAGCATGGAGGCCTAGTACCCCACTATACCCCTTGTATCCTATTGGCCAAAGCACACCACAGGCCAGCCCAGATTCAAAGGGTGGGGAGAGAGACTCCACCTTATAATAGGAGGAACTGCAAAGGGCATGGATATGGCGTTGGAAAATTAGAGATGTTTTTATAACCACTGTACCACAAACAGTGCCTGGCACATAATGAGTGCTCAGTAAATCTTATCTGCCATTATCATCACCATCATTAATGAAGTCACTCAGGAATTATAAATTGAGCCAAGCTGGTTTAGCCAAATTGGTTGAAGGAAGGAGTGTAATTTTACTGTGGGCATGAGGGGTGCTGGGTGCAGCCAGAGCATCTGATGTGCACGCCAGAATCTCACAAGCATTAAGTCTTGGAATATAAAAGATGGAAAGATGTTCAAGTCCCACTACTCTTACTCTGTTACCTTATTGGAGAGAAAAATGAGTTCAAGGGAGGTGAAATGGACTTGCTCAAAGCTGCATAGCAGAAGACCTTGGATGTCCAATTCCCACGCCAATGCTCTTTCTGCCACAAGATGCTGCTTTCCTCCCAAGTATGACTGTGAGGGAAAAAAGATTCTATTTCCTATTAAATCCATAGCAAAATAAAACCTCAGATGAATGCAATGTGTAGGAAAATCAGCTCTTAAGTATATAATTATAAATACATGTTTGTTCATTGTGCCACTTTATTATTTTTAATTTATTTTTTTCTTTGTACATGTTTATGGGGTACGGTTTGTTGTTTCAGTACATGCATATATTGTATAATGATCCAATCAGAATTGTTAGCATATCTATCACCTAAACATTTAAAATTTCTTCATTGTGCCATTTAAAAATGTAAGCTTTTAGCCTATTGGAACTTCTGTGTTCTTTTTAATGATGTCTAAATATTGTATAATATCAAAATAATTCTCAACTTTAAGGACAACCATCTATTTCCCATTTCAAATATGTATACAATAGATAGATTTTTTTAGAGGACTTCAATAAGAATAGGTGGCAGATAAAATTCAGATACAAGTTTTAAGGTGCAGGCAAGGATAAATTTCTGTTGGTCTAGAATTAGAGAAACAGTGAAAATGAACCGTTTTGGATTTAAATACTTAGTAAAGCTGATTTACTATTTCAAAGGACAAGGTCTGTAAGAGACTTAGTAGAATTATGGGGCATCAAACACACTCTAAAAATATTTTTTATTTAAAAATAAGTTGGCCTGAAATTCACTAATCAAAGGTAACATTCAAATGCTCAGCAAAGTGCATTTATTATTTTGTCTCCTAATGAGAACCACACACGTATTTTCTATTTGTATGACTGTCTATATGCTATTTACTGACATATACTGTATTTTATATTAATTTGTATGACTGTGTATATACTATTTACTCATATATACTCGTGTACACATATCTATTAGAGTACAACGGAAAGAGTGCTGGATTTGGACTCTGGAGAATTGGATGTGAATTTGGCAGTTACACACCCTGGGTAGCCACATGAATTCCTTGCATAAGGAAGGGTTATATTTTAAACATTTAAAGATAAGGAAGGGTTATAACCCTTGCATATAAAGATAAGGAATGGTTATAACCCTTGCATATATATATTTAAAGATAAGGAAATGTTATAACCCTTGCATATAAGGGTTATATTTTAAAGATTTCTGTGAAGTTGCTGTGTAGATAGAGACAAACAGAAATTCCTTGTCTCTCTATAAAATACCTTACTTCTTTTTAAAATTGTGATAACATACACATAAAACTTACCATCTTAGCCATTTTTAAGTGTACTGTTCAGTGGTGTTAAGTACATTCACGTTGCTGTGCTACGATCACCACCATCAATTCACAGAAGTCTTTTCATCTTGCAAAACTGAAACTCTGTACCCCTTAAGCACTCAATAACTGTATTCTTCACCCATTAAACATTGAATGACTCTCCATTCCCCTCTCCCACAGCCGCTGCCAACCATCATTCTACTTTCTGTCTCTGAATTTGACTACTCTCGGCACCTCGTATCATTGGAATCATACAGTATTTCTCTTTTAGTGACTGGCTTATTTCACTTAGCATAATGTCCTAAAGATTCATCCATGTTGTACCATGTGTCAGGATTTCCTTTCTTTTTAAGGCTGGATAATATTCCATTCTACGTATGTACCATATTTTGCTTATCCATTCATCCACTGATGAACACCTGGGTGGCTTCCATCTTTTGGCTGTTGTGAATAATGCTGCTATAAACATTGGTGAGTTGCACAAACTATTTTTATCTGTGACATATTAAAAGTATACAAGTTGACATCACTCTCAATCAATGCTATGGTCTGAATGTTGTGTTCTCTTAAAATTCATATGTTGAAGTCCTAATTCCCAAGGTTATAGTATTAGGAGGTGAGGGCTTGGGGAGGTGATTAGGTCATGAAGGCAGAGACTTCATGAATGGGATTAGCACCTTTAGAAAAGAGGGCCAAGGATGTCATCTGCATGAAGCCACCATCTATGAACCAGAAAGCAGGCCCTCACCAGACACCAAATCTGCTGGTGCCTTGATCTTGGACTTCCTAGTCACCAGAACTGTGATAAATAAATTTCTGTCATATATAAGCTACCCAGTTTTTGGTATTGTTTTTTTTTTGTTTTTTTTTTAACAGTAGCCAGAATGGACTAAGACAGTCAACATAACTATTTTTCAATTTATTGTGACAAAACTTCCAATTCATTTTAGTGAATCTAGAGGGGCTTAGACATCTCTGAAATTAAACCCTATCCATTGTGGATATCATAATTCTTTATAGGCTGTAAGCTCGGGTATAAAAAATACACATTTTTAAAGGGAAAAATAACTATGTGTGAATGCTATTCTGAACCACCACCTTCCATGACAAAAACTTCATGTAGTTCCCATTGTTGCGAGTAACAGATTAATTCACTCTCTCAGCATCTGCCTTGTCCCAATGAAATGTTCTTCCTGGTTGGATGTCCCCTCTCATACACTCTTCTGATCCCCTCACGATCATGAGACTGTTCTGGACATTTATTTTTTTTTCCCTGCTCTCTAGAGCTGAAGAAAGCACGGAGGGTTGACTCAGGTCCTCTGCCTGGACACACCCTGCCACTGTTCAATGCCTTGATGCTGCTTGGAGGCATTGATACTGCTGCTGGTTGTCATGGTGACATCTTTGTAAGACTAGCCGACAATTGGCTTTCATTGGCTGAGGTGCCTCTGCCCTTGGATCCTACCTTAACCTGCCTGTGGTTTCCACCGCACCCACCTTCTGCCTCCCCCCACTGACCTCCCACCTTCTTAGAATTGCATACCAGCAGTTGACGCTGGTATTTTCTTTTCTCTAAAGAAAACTTTCATCTAGTTATCTAGATTGTATTCTCGTTGCTCAGATATTTATTCCTCATTCCAGTGTTTGGACATATAATTTGTGACTCAATTCCTTTGGAGGCTGGCTTTGCATGAATAAAACCAAACCTTTGGATTATGCATACACACACAAATACATCCACACACATACACATGAGGGTACTTCAAAAAGTTCATGGAAAAGTTGGATTAAAACATAAAATGAATCCTTCCATGAAATTTTGAAGATCCTTCATGCGTCTGCATGTGTTTGTATATAGAGAGTGGGAGAGAAGAAAGAAGAGAGAAGAAAAAAAATAGTGATATTTATAAATTAAAATAATTTAATTTCACATGTACTGTTTAAGATCTAAGGTTTAGGAAGAAATTTTGGAAGTCCAGAGCCAGGAAAACTCTTTGTTCGCTACATTCCATGTAATCCCTTCCCTGAGCAATGCATATGGCTGACTGCACAGGGATGAGGTTAAAGTGAAAAGGGAAGACAGATGCTAGGTTTTCACTCAGGCCAGGATGACCTACAGTAACCTTTGACTTGTAGGACTGGGACTTGACTGGAGAGGAGTGACTGGCTTTCAGCACTTGGGTACAGCAATGGTCTCCTCAATGCAACGAGGAAGTAAGTAGGAAGGAGAGCCATGGAGAGGTGGGGGAGAGACAGAAAGGAGGAGGTTCAGCCTGCATTGACACCTGCTATGTCCAGGCACACTGAATACATTATCTGATTAATCTTCACAATTACACCAGGCAGTAAGGATGCTGATTTATAATTTCAAAATAAAGAAAAAGAGGACCTTGGGTTAGAATCTTAAAACCCTAATCAAGCATACTATCTTTTATTAATAGCAGGCAATTCCAACACAAGGTTATTCAGGAATAAACCATGAAAAGCAGATGCTCCTGATTCTTTAAAATGTATTTATTGCTTTAACATATTTGTATCTCTGTTTACCCAGGGGATAAACAAAGTATAGGAAGGGGGTAGGGTTGAAAGACTTGCAACCTTGTTGTAGGGCCTTGGGTTCTCTGGTGTTGACTGGAGAAACAGCTGCTCACTGTGGGTGAGTTAGAGACCAGAGCCTGGATTCTTGGTCCCAGCTCTTGCCCCTGTATTCAGAGTGAACTCCCATCTGCCCCCTCTCTCTCCAGCTTCTTAGTTCACTGGATCGCCTGCCTTGCTGGGTGGTTCTTAAGGAGGCAATTATTTCCTGATCATTAGCAACTAATGTATGCTTGATAGTTTTAGCTAATATTGTGGGACTTTTTTTGGTCATCATATAAGGCAAATTACAGTAATGAACTTAGAATATTTATACATAAAACATATATATATATGTATATTCTTACTAGTGCAAATAGCCTCCTACTTTATAATTTTGCATGCAATTTATACTTGTAAAAAATCTTTTCACAGCACCGTTGGAAAAGAAGTGAAGTTGTGGTTGTATTAAAACTGTGGGAGGAGTGAGGAGAAGAAGAGGAGCAATTAAAAATCAAAGGTCACCAGCTGCTTAGTGGGAGAATCTTGGCCTGTTTGTCCATACTTGTTGAGCTCTTTTACCTGCCCATAATCCTGCCCACTGTGCCAATTGTTGAGCTAGGGCTGGGTCTGGAGCTCACAGACCGACCCCTCAAGCCCGTTCACAGACTGGGTCACAAACCCTTCACATTCCAGGCTCGTCCCCAGACCCCTTACATGCCAGGCTGGGTGACCAGTCTCCTTCACACAGGTCTATGAGTTAGGTAACCGGCAAACAGGTCTTTGGAAGCTGTAGGTTGGAGAGCATGGCCGCACATGGTGGACCCCCGAGGCAGTCAACGCCAGCCAAGGTCATGGCACCACACATGAACACTAACTACCCCCCGCAATTTGCTTACAAAGAATGCTGCACCACCCCCAACCTGACCTAAGGTGAGGGTACCTGATTAAATTAGCCTATTTTCCCAACAATACTGTTGCCAAAGACCATGTGTTATGACATCATTCCTGTAAGTTATTATTATTATTATTATTTGGCAGATGGCTAGTACAGGGATTGAATCCTGGGCCTTGGTGTTATTAGCACCACCCTCTAAAAAACTTAGCTAACTGGCCAGACTTGTCCTGTACATATCTAAGAGACTATATGGTGGTCCAGGGGCCCTGGAGCAAACTACTTGATCAGAATTTCTTTATTGGTATAAAGTATTTAATGCAGAGTATTTAGCACGAAGGATTGTTGTAAAATTAAATAATACAACCTGTGTAAAGTGCTAAAACAGTGCATGGTTTGATGAAGGAGAATAAGAAAGTAACGGGCATGGATCCTGCAGGCATATTGTCTGGATTCAAATTCGGACATACTGTTTACCACCTGGACAGACACCTAACATTTCAGGAATGTGTAGGGATGAAATGGGTTAATTTACGTAAAATGCTTGACAAAGTGCCTCCCATGTAGTAAGTATCCAATAAATGTGAGCTATTAATATCCATACCGTTAGCATCATAATCTTTCTTCGGGATGCTTTGGATTTTTTAGCACCTGTAATCTCTATCACATCATCTACATGCCTTTCATTAGGTTCTGCTACCAGAAAGTCATGTAACCTGTCCTGTAGAAAGAGAATATAGAATTAGGGAATAAAATATAATTAGAAGAATTCTTAGCATCTTCATGTTCATTTCTCTTTATTTATTTCATTAACTACGATTAAAAACATCTTATTCACCAGTCTTTTAGTCTTAAACTTAGCCTTTTGCATTTGGTAAATGTTATTTCTAGTAGATATTTGCATCATTTTATTAGTTTTTCCTATTTAATTTATTAATAATCTTCATGAAATTAGTTCATTTCATAAAGTGCTTTCCAGAGTTTTATTAGTCAATTTTTTTTTGTTTGTTTGCTTCTGATAGTAGCTTTTTCATCCTTGGAGAAAGTTTCCCACACTATTAATGAGAGTATAAATTGATCTTCTAATCTTCCCAGATGCCTAGAAACAAGTTTTTTGTAGAAGGATAGCATTTATAGAAACTTTCTCAATTTTGCCAGTCAGACACCTTGAAGAAATCAATTAGTAGGCAAATTATTAACTAATTGAGCATTTAGAGTGTTCTTACTTTTGAAAAATCAATTAGGCCTTTGCCCTTAGTTTTCAAGCATTACTTCACTATTAATTGTTTTAAACAGCAGTTCATCAGCAATAGATCCAGATCAGCTGACAGTTGTTTTTTGTTTATATTCTGTGCTTAATTGATTAATACAATGAACTGAAAACCTTTAACATCATTGATCATGTCACAGAATGCTGAGTAATTGGCTGGCAAAATGTGATTTTTTAAAATTAATGATTCAGTGGTTCAAAGGTTCAATTTGGCAGCAAATTGCAGTCAGCAAAAAAAAAAAAAAAAAGATTTTCAGTATTTCTTCAACATGGATGATTTGAATGATAGTCCCACCTCATTCTGGGAGCCAATATTATTTTTTTGTCTTCATTAGTGATAATTTCTTTTTCTATATAAAGCACAGAAGGTTACATTTATTATTTTAATGACATTATTTTATTACCAGTGGGTAAACATGGCTTTCAATTGAAATTTTGAAGAGATTGCATTGTTGTTAAACCGTTGTCAAAGGTACAAAAAGAAGATAAATGTATAGGATGCAATTCCATGCTTTAATCCTGAAATGGGGGCAGTGGTGGACAGCAGGAACAACGGGTTTGAGGTCTGAGCTCAGCAACCTGCTCTTCTAGGAAGCCTCTCCTGAATCTAATCTCTGCAAGCTCTGGGTTCCTTTTCTCTGCACCCATATTTCTATAGATGCAGCTCTTTTCCTACAGTTGTCATACTACTGCGCTTATTTGAATGCTGTCTTGCCAATGACACTAAACTCTCAGATGTTGTGGACTTACCTAAGTGCTTTCGTATCTTTGGTACTAAGCCTGGTTTTGTGCCATAATTAATGCTGAATAAATATTGGTAGACCAAATGAAAGGAAAAAACTACACACACATTTATATACTTTCATTCTTTTGGGGAAATATATTTTAGTTATATACATATTAATTTATTATCACCATTATCATAATATATGTCAATATCTATCCATCTATCCATCTATCTTTCCTTGATAATTAAAAACAAGGTCCCTAAATTTCCAAGCTGTCTCTGATAATTATTAGGCAAATTTCTCTCTTTTTTTCTCTCAGCAAGACCTGAAACTTCAGCCAGGGTCTTAGGTCAACTGCTGAAAACCATTTTAATCCATGCCTCTGTGTTTTCAAATGCTTTCTGAGCTAAAATTTTAAGCCAGTGTTCTCCAAAGAGTCTTTGGTACAAAAAAGTCTCTCAAGATACTACTAATGCAAAGGTGATCCATAGTTAAATAAATTTGGTGAAACAGAAAATCCGTCCCTTTGGGGAATGCACAATATGCATTAGTGCATTAAAATTTCTGAGAAGTCTAATCGCGAATTTATAGATCCCAATTTTTGACCCTGAAACTCCTTTTTGTAGAGTCTTCACTAACAAATCTGGGAACTAACGGTCTATACCACCTACTTTGAGAAATGCCGCTCTAACAATAAATAGGTGATTTTTGGTGTGCTTCTCGTATGGGAAAAAGGTGGTGAGAAAAATCAGAATTTCAGACTACTCACAGGCATTCTATTCCATTAGTGTGGCAACTCTAATCGTTTCATTTTCCATACATTTGTTGTTTTCTTTTCTAATAATAATTGTTTATTGCAGAAAACTTGGAAAACAGATAAAATTATTTTTTGTTTTATTTTGCTGTTGTTCTTGTTTTTATTTTGCCTAAATAATTTTCCTCTGCCCCCAACCCCTTATCCTTTTTACAAACTAATTTTGCCAGTATTACATTTCTTATATTCATTCATTTATTTATTTTAAATTGAAGTGTATTGATTATACGTATTTGTGGGGTACAGAGTTGAGTATCAATACCTGTATACAATGTGTGATGATCAAATCAGGGCAATGAGCATATTCACTGTTAAAAAACACTTAACCATTTGTTTGTGATGGGGACATTCTATCTCCTCTCTTCTAGCCATTTGATGACATGCAGTAAATTAACGTTAATTGTAGACGCCCAGCTCGACTTTACACCAGTAGAACTTATTTTTTCTGTTTAGCTGTTCTGTGTCAATTAACCAACCTCTCGCTACTCCCCCACCCGCTTTCGCCTTAGTAATCACAGCTGTGCTCTCTCTTTCTGAATGTTCAACTTATTTTCTTCCTTCTTTCCTTTCTTCTGCCTTCCTTCTCTCTCTTTCCTTCCTTCCTTCTTTCTTTCTCTTTCTTTTCCTCCCTTCCTACCTCCCGTCCTTCCTTCCTTCTTCTCACTTGTAAGTCAGAACATGCAATAGATATTTCTATTTCTGTGCCTGGCTTAATTCATTTAACATATTCTTCTCCAAGCTCATACATCCTGCTGTGAATAGCAGAATTTCATTCTTTTTTTTTTAATGGCTGAGTAGTATTCCATTGTGTGTGTGTGTGTGTGTGTGTGTGTGTGTGTGTATATACACATACACATACACAGACACCACTTTTTTCTCTTCTAGTCATCCATTGATGGACATTTGGGTTGGTTCCATATCTTGGCTATTGTGAGTAGAGCTGTGATAAACATGGGAGTGCAGGTATCCTTTTGAAATGATGATTTCCATTCCTTTGGGAATATACCCAGTAGTAGGATTGCTAAATTGTATGGTAGTTCCATCTGCAGTTGTTTGAGAGAACTCCATACTGTTCTCCATAATGGTTATACTAACTTGCAGTCTCACCAACAGTGTAGAAGAGTTTCCCTTTCTCTGCATGCTTGTCAGCATTTGTTATTTTCTGTCTTTTTGATAGTAGCCAGTCTAACTGGATGGAGTGAGATGGCATCTCAATGTGGTTTTGATTTGCATTTCTCTGATGATTAGTCATGTTGAACACTTTTTCATATACCTGTTGGCCATTCATATGTCTTCTTTTGAAAAATGTTTATTTGGCTCCTCTGTCCATTTTTTAATTGGATTTTTTTTTTTACTATTAAATTGTTTGAGTTCTTTGCATATTCTATATATTAATCCCTTGTTGGATGCATAGTTTGCACATATTTTCTCCCGTTCTGTAGGTTGTCTTTGGACTGTATTGATTGTTTCCATTGCTGTGCAGAAGCTTTTGAGTTTGATATAGTCCTATTTGTTTATTTTTTCTTTTGCTGTCTGTGCTTTTGAGGTCTTATTCATAAAGGCTTTGCCCAGTCCTATATCCTGAAGTGTTTTGTCTGTGTTTTCTTCTAGGAATTTTATAGTTTCAGATACTAAATTTAAGTCTTCAATCCATTTTGAGTTTATTTTGGTACATGGCAAGAGATAGGGGTCTAGATTCCTTCTTCTGCACATGGATGTCCAGTTTCCCAGTACCATTTATCGAAGAGGCTGTCCTTTCCCAGTGTATGTGTTTGGCCCCTTTGTTGAAGATCAGTTGGCTGTAAATAAGTAGAATAATTTCTGGGTTCTCTGTTCTGTTTCATTGGTCCATGTGTGTGTGTTTATGCCAGTACCATGTGGTTTTGGTTATTATAGCTTTGTAGTGAATTTTAAGTCAGGTAGTGTAATGCCTCCAGCTTTTTTTTTTTTTTTTTTTTTTTTTGCTCAGGACTGCTTTGGCTATTCTGGGTCTTTTGCTGTTCCATGTGAATGTTAGGATCTTTTTTTTCTGTTTCTGTGAAGAATGTCAGTGGTATTTTGATGGATTGCTTTGACTTTGTAGATTGCTTTGGGTAGTACAAACATTTTCAGAATGTTAATTCTTCCAATCCAAAAGCATAGAATGTCTTTCCATCTTTTTGTGTCCTCTTTAATTTCTTCCATCAGTGTTTTGTAGTTTTCATTGTAGAAATATTTCACCTCCTTGGTTAAATTTATTCCTAGGTATTTTATTTTATTTTATTTTTTATTGTAAATGGACTTGCTTTCTTGATTTCTTTTTCTGCTAGTTCACTGTTGTTGTATTGAAATGCTACAGATTTTTGTATATTGATTTTGTATCCTGCAACTTTACTGAATCTGTTTATCAGCTCAACAGTTTTTTGGTGGAATATAGGGTTTTTCTCTATATGAGATTATGTCATCTGCAAACAGGGACAGTTCAACTTCTTCTTTTCCAATTTGGATGCCCTTTATTTCATTCTCTTCTCTGATTGCTCTGGCTAGAACTTCCAATACTATGTTAAATAGGAGTGGTGAGAGTGAGCACCCTTGTCTTGTTCTTGTTCTTAAGGGAAAAGCTTTCAACTTTTCCCCATTCAGGATAACATTAGCTGTGGGTTTGTCATATATGATTTTTCATATATGGCTTTTCTTCATTGGGAGATTGATGATTATTGATCCAATCATGTTGCTTGTTATTGGTCTCTTCAGGTTTTCAATTTCTTCTTGGTTTAGTCTTGGTAGGTTGTGTGTGTTGAGAAATTTATCAGTTTCTCTAGATTTTCAAATATGTTGTGTATAGTTTTTATAACAGTCTCTAATGATCTTCGTATTTCTGTGGTATCAGTTGTAATGTCTCCTTTTTCATTTCTGATTTTTGTTATTTAGGTCTTCTCTCTCCTTTTCTTAGTCTAGCTAATGGCTTGTCAATTTTGTTTATTTTTTCAGAAATCAATTTTTTGTTTTGTTAATCTTTTGTATCTTTTTTTCGGTCTCTATTTTGCTTAGTTCTGCTTTAATCTTTATTATTTCTTTCCATCTACTAATTTTGGAATTGAATTGCTGTTGTTTTTCTAGTTCTGTAGGGTGTAATGTTAAGCCATTTATTTGAAGACTTTCTATTCTTTTGATGTAAGCACTTATTGCAATAAACTTCCCCCTTGGCACTGTTTCTGCAGTATCCCATAGGTTTTGGTATGATGTACTTTTATTTTTATTTGTTTCAAGAAATTTTTGGATTTCATGTTTAATTTCTTTTTTGACCCATAGGTTGTTCAGAAGCATGGTGTTTCATTTCCATATATTTTCTATAGTCTCCAAAGTTTCGCTAGTTTTTGATTTTAGTTTTATTCCATTGAAAAGATACTTAAAATGATTTCAATTTTTAAAAATTTGTTAAAAATTGGCTTGTGGCCTGACATGTGGTCTATACTGGCGAATATTCCTTGTGCTGATGAGAAGAATGTATATTCTGTAGTTGTTGGATGAAATGTTCTATAGATGTCTGTCAAGTCAAACTGATCTAAAGTATAGTTTGAATTCAAAGTTTCTCTCATGATTTGTTGTAGAGATTATCTGTCCAATGGTGAGATAAAATTAAAAAGAAAAATGTCTTTATGACTTTTGTTTAAAGAGCTCCAAAATAAGTTTGGAAAACATGGGGTTAAACAAAATTAAATAGGCTGCTTTATGTTTTCTCAGAGCCTTCACGTAATCAATAATGTACTATTTGACTCGCCAATGGAATTACAGTATACTTCTTTCCCCAGTTTTAAACCACAAATCCCTGTTATTTCTAGGTGTTTTGAGGACTAATGTTTGTTGGAACTTCCTATGGATAATGAGAAGCCATTTGGAAGGCCTTCAGTGACTGCTGCCCAGTGTCCCTTACTGCATGGCACAAGCAAGAACTCAGGATGGTCAAAGTCCCCTAGGGTTACGAATCTGAGACACTTGAAACCCATCTTTCAGCACCCTCATAACTTGTCACAGCTGTCTTCATTCAAGGTCTGGTTGGCTCAGGGCACAGGACCCAGGTGGATCATAGCTAGAAATAATATACATAAAATTAATATGCATTTGGGAAACAATTGCTCAGGCAAACCAAAACACACAGATAATAGATTCTGTCCGAAGCTTCATTTTCCAAACTGAAGAACAATACTATGCGTATTAACCTAGGTGAATGTCTAAACAGATTCTTGGCAGCCTGTGATTAGATAAAGGAGCTCATGCATCCTGAATGCAATTTACATAGTGAAAATTAAGCACCGTGACAAAGGGACAAAAATGAGGTGCATGAAAGTTCAACCAATTGTTACTTTCAAATTTTCTTTCTCATTTTCTTAATTTCAAGTAACTTTGAAGTTTAAACATAATTTCATTTTCTTTCCAAAATGGTCAAGTCTGAGTTTTAACTTAATTGTTCAGTGTTCAGGAGGCCATGGTAGTGGATGCTGTTTCTTAGAAACAAAATTGAAGAATCTATAAAGAAATTTGAATTATGTAACTTTCTTATGTTCTCATTAATTCGTGGTTGAGAAAAAATGGTGGTTCGATGTTATTATTGCTTGTAGATGCAGCAACTGCTGATAAAATAAAAGAGTCCTTAAAAAAATGTTTGCAAGTGTTGAAGATATTTCATATTTAAAGTAGAGAAACTTGATTTCAAAACACATTTAGTGTATAATTGTAAATTTAAAAGTACATAAGTAGTAAAATTTAAAGGAATTATGGAAAAATGATGATAAATATTTGAGATAACTTGCATATTATATGCTTGGGAGTAAGGTATGAATTTTTCATTAATATTTTTAATTGAGAAATCATAATTGTATACATTTATGTGCTACAATGTGATGCTTTGATACATGTATATAATGTGAAATGATTAAATCAAGCAAGATAACCTATTTATCACTTCATTTGTTCATATTTTTTGTGGGGAGACATTTGAAATTAGTTCTCTTAGTTATTTTGAAATATACAATACATTATTATTGTCTATAGTCACCCTGCTATGCTATAGATCTCAAAACTTATCCCTCCTGTCTATCTGAAACATTGTACCCTTTGACCGACAGCTTCTCATTTTCTCCCCTATCTCCTCAAGCCTTTAGTAACCATCATTCTACTCTCTACTTCTGTGAGATCAACTTTTTAAATTCCATATACAAGTGAGATCTTGTGGTATTTTTCTTTTGGTGCTTGGCTTATTTCACTTAGCATAAGGACCTCCAGGTTCCTCCATGTTGCAAATGACAGAATTTTCTTCCTTTTTAAGGCTGACTAGTATTCTATTATGTATATTTATCATACCTTCTTCGTCCAATCATGTGTTAATGGACACTTAGGTTGATTTCATATCTTGGCTGCTGTGAATAATGCTGAAACAACATGGGAGTGCAAATATCCCTTCAACATATTGATTTAAATTCCTTTGGATATATATCTGGAGGTGGAATTACTGGATCATGTGGTCATTCTATTTTTAGTTTTCTGAAGAACTTTAATGCTGTTTTGCATAATGACTGTACTAATTTACATCCCCACCAACAATGTACAAGAGTTCCCTTTTCTCTGTATCCTTGCCAACACTTGCTGTGTTTTGTGTTTTCGATAAAAGTCATTCTGACAGATGTGAGGTGATATTTTACTGTGGTTTTAATTTGCGTTTCTCTAATGATCAGTGATGTTGAACACTTTTTCATGTATCTGTTGACCATTTGTATATCTTCTTTTGAGAAATGTCTGCTCAGGTTCTTTGCCCATTTTTGAATCAGGTTATTTGTTTTCTTGCTATTGAGTTATTTGAGTTCCTCATATATTTTAAATATTAACCCCTTATCAGATGTATGGTTTGCAAATAATTTTTCCCATTCTCTGAGTTTTCTCTTCACATTTTTAACTAAGGTATGAGTTTGAAAAAAAAAAAAAGACACTTATAGTTAGGATGATAAAAAAAGTAATTTTTTTGAAATCTTGTTTTGAAATAGGAGCCATCGTTTGCTGAGCACCCACTGTACATCAGGCATTATGTAAACATTTCATGTGGATTATTTTATTGAGATCTGTCATCAACCCAGAAAGAAGTATGTTTTCCTCATTTTATTTTAAACTTGAAAAATGAGATAAAGTATGTATATATAGCATAGTAAAGAGATTAGTATATAAACCAGTAACTGGTTCTCATCTATTTTGCAATAAAATGATCATAATGTTACTGTATCACACGGTATTCTGCTCTTGCCATCAGAGTGAATCAGGATATTATATCTGATTCTCTTCAAGGAAGAATTTTCCTCGACACTAATGTCATTCAGGAAGTTTAATTTTTCATTTCTTAAAAAAGATGCGCTTTATCACTTAGAATTCCTCTCATTATGTCATCAGTAAAGAGCTGGATAAATTAAGACATTTTTATCTTGTAAAATTATAATTATTATAATCATAATAATTTTTTCCATCTTTTACTTAATGCAGCCAGAGTAAATGAAGTTGAACAGCATTACGTGTATTCACGTGTATAAAAGTGCTGTCAAGAATGGTACCTTCTGGGAACATAAATTGTCACCTGGAGGATGAAACAAACAAGGTGGGACAGCCTCCACCTGTAATCGCAGTGGACAATGGGGAAGAGTAAGGATATTTTGTTTTCTCTTTCAAATTCTTAAATAAGAAAACAAAACAAGGTAGAAACTAACACAAGGATGAAAATCAAGAACTCGTTATGCGATTGTGTTTAATATATTATGTCTTTATATCACTGTAATTTTTTAGGGATTTTTTTTTTCATAGAAGAGGAACCAAAAACGTGTGTGTGTGTGTGTGTGTGTGTGTGTGTGTGTACAACTAAGCATGAAACTAAGTACATAAAAGAACTAGAATATAATTATAGATGCCCTTCTCTTTAAAACTCACATTTTATTTTCACTTTTATGCAGGCGAGGTTTAAAAACACAAAAGGCATTCAATTCAGAATTACGATATTCACAGAAATTGTAGCATAATTCTATCTCACATTTATTCATATTTTTATAAAACATATGGCCATTTCCAAAACCTCTGGGTGTAATAACATATTTTAAAATACCAGCACAATTACCAGCTGAAAAAGAGCACTAACTAGGTATTTTCCCCAAAGAAAACTATTTCACACACCTACTCGGAGTTTTAAGCCAGGAATTTAATATTCCAAATACATAAAAGAATGAGTTATCATTTCTTTGGGAGTTGTAACTTTGGATTTCAGACTTCTGTCCATTTAATATTTCAAGCATGGCACTGCATTTATCTAATTTTGGGGTGGGTATTGAATATATGAGCTTTGATGATAAACTGGCTCCCTTCCTTTCAAGGAAAACCTTGAAATCAACACAGAATTGCATACCTATTTTAAATATGTTAGGCTCTTTGCATACAAATGAAGCATTACTAAACAATTCCAATTGTGTGTTTTAGAGAATCAGCACAGTTCAATGTTTCCCTAATTCTCTGCGTCTGGGGAACATAAATAATCATTTTAATTCTCTGGTAGACCCTGAATTGCATAGTAAATTTTATCAATCCTGGGAAAGCTCCATTTTTTAAAAACTCACATATTCCTTTTTTAGGAAGAATCTGAGATATGAATGAACTCAAAATGGTATTTAAAGTTTTGACTAAAATTAACTTTAGTACTTAAAATAATTTTTACCATTTTAAAGGAAAAGCTCTGGAGGGCATTTGAAAAAAAGGATTATGTTAAAGAAGAGAAAGGCAGAGAGAAAGAATGAGATAATTAGCAGGATATACTAGAGAAGAATAACTAAATGGAAATATACAGATCTGCCTGAGCCCAGAGCAGTCAGAATAATATTAATCAAATCTTACTGACTCTTAATTGGGATAATGAGAACACATTCTTAGCCTGTTTGATCATGTTGGTATTTTAATTAAACTTTCTTGGATCTCAGAGAAAACAATAGTTTTTTTGTTGGAATTCCTTTTGTTCAATTGTTACCAAAAATACTTTTGAAGGTAGTAACCGAGTAGTATAATTGGGGTCTTTTGTATAGTAACAAGGTAGAACATGTTGCCATAGATTGGAAACTTTGGCTTTTCAAAAAGTTGTCTATAAATCTTCAGCGACAAGAAACCTGAACAATGCAATGTGGATTTAATTAGAACAAACTTCCCACATTTTCGGAGATAATGTTATGGTTATTCTTCTATAGCATGTACCTAATAGAACAGTTCTGGTCTAGTGGAATAAAGATTTTCAAAAAATAAATAGCTGTCAATTTAATATATACTTACACAGCATGCTAGGTGCCAAGGCAATGTTCTTAGTGTGTGAGAAATATTAACTCATTTAATCTTCATAAGCACCTTCTAGTGTATGTACCATTTTTATTCCCATTTTAATGAAGAGGACACAGAGGCACACGGAGAGGTTAAATAATTTGTCCCAGATTGTATAGCTAACTAGCTGAAGAGCCAGGCTTTAAAGTAGGTAATCTGATTTCAGAGTCTGTGTGCTTAACTCTGACAACCATGACTCCTAACACTCTTTAAAATGCCTTTTTCATGCTCGGCAGTCTGATTTGCTGGTGTACATATATCATCTCATTTCGTCCTCACAATAGCTCTACAAACTAAGTGTTATTATCATCATCTTATAGATGGGGACAATGAGGCACAAGGAAATTAAATAACTTGATCAAGTTTAAACTAGCAGGAGGAAAAATATAAACCTGTTTCTATCTGACTCTAAAGTGTGTGCTTTTTCCGACCTTTTTCCAATATGCTAAAGGAGCTTTTAAAGACTCAGGTATTTAATTTACTACCTTCCATGTCTAATAAAATTAAGATATTGTACCAGATAAATCAAAATTTACCTAATCTTGGAAGGTCATTCACTCCTGCATTAAATATTTACTGAATATCATACTTGGCTTTTATAGGGCCAGAACCTTATATAACTTCAGAGATATTCTTTAGGATAAAAAATACAAATTTATGCATGTAAAATTAGATACATAGGTAGCTATTCATTGTGAATGAGGAAAAAAAGATAACGAAGTATGACACCATCACACCCAAATGCTGTCTACGGCCCTGGCCTTTGTGTTATCGTGCTGAGTGAGTTTGCACAACGGGTGAAATTTCTCTCACTGGAAAGTTAGCAGCAGTTTACTTGTAGGTGGACGTGATGTATGACCCCGGGAACACATTGCTAGAACCTTCCCAGGCTTAGACCTGTGCAAGTGAGGGGTTGTGAAGTAGCTTCATTAGCTTTGCAGTAAATCCAGATTCGCAGCAAATCTTCTGGCAGGCACCCACTCCATTCTAGGCAATGTTCTGACACACAAGAAAAGGTAACTTTGCCAGGTCAAAGCCATATGAAGCCTGCAGAATAAATATGTGGGTACAGTGAGGTAGGAATGTAGGTAGCAGGAGGGAGAACACTCTGTTCTTCACTTTTGGTCAGAGTAAACCAATCTGGAAAAATTGGAGAAAATCCATAATGATTTACACCTAAAAGTGAGAAAGTAAATCTTAAGTCCCCCCCCCCCCCCAGTTATAAAGAGCATTGGTAGGTAGAAGCCCTGCCTAAGAATTTGGTGTAGTCCAAGATAGAAGACAAAACAAATTTCCAAGCTTCTCTTGAGGCTTCCTGTGATTATGAATAATGAGCAAGGGTAGAGGGGAAGTCATTGTAAAGTCCCCAAGTTCTTATGCTTGGGAGAACCCTGATGCATTTGGGGTGGAGAAGGAATAGGAAGCAATGGGAGCTGAAAGTCTCCAGTTGCCAATGAAGAAAAGTTTACCTTCATTCTGTGCTGGGGAACTTTTAGAGATTCACTTGCTCCATAAGTAATTCTCAATATGTAACAATTTGTTTATTTACTTGCCTTATGGAGTACAGAAGGTCATAAAGAGAAGGAAAAAATTGAAAAGTCTCCCTCTCCCCAGCCACATTCTGTCTCCTCTTAACAAATATCTGCATTGGCCACAGAAGACCAGAGGAAGAATGAAGAGGTGTTTTCTCACTTCATGCTGGTCTAGAGCCATGAAAAGAGAGCGAGACCTTTCATGTCAAAGTGTACAGTAGGTTGTTCCACAAGTTCCCTACTGCGAGAGTCTTTGGGTTCCTGGAGTAGGTCTCTGGGTTCCTGGAGTACAGGAGCATTTACCTTTTCTTCCCTTATATGTGCAGAGCCTGGGGCACAAGTACAAATGGAGACCAAATACCATTTGTCTGATTATTTGAAAGTTATAAATCAAATAACAAATCATTAAATAAAATATGTGGTAATTTCCTACCTTGAAAAAAATGCATCTTTGTAGTGACAAAAAGGAAAAATATGTGTAACGTGATGAATTTCTGGTGATTGAAGGTTGGCAAAATGTGTCAAAGGTGACTACTTTTATTATTTTTGCAAATGGCTAGATGTTCTGTGGGTGGATCAAAGATTTATGGACACGTAACTTGTAAATTATATATTTATTTCATAAAATTTATTTTTCTTGCCTGCATTTCAGCAAAATCACATTTATATTGTTGTGATCAAAATTTCACATTATTTGTGTTCTCTTGGCAGTAATGATCTAAAGGAGCGATGGCAAACATCTCAAAGAAGCAGATATTAAATATTTTACATTTTTCTAGCTATCTGGTCTCTGTTGCAACTGCTCTAACTGCCATTAGGTGCTAAAGTAGCCATAGACAATATATAAACAGATGGGTGTGAGTATGTTCCAATAAAACTTTATTTATACATGCCATAGTTTGTTGATCTTAATCTAAAAAATTTAAAAATAAAATGAAAATCATTTTAGTAAAATATTAAATACATTTTATCAAATATGTAAAGTAAAACAAAAATTAAAAGAAAAAGTTTTTCTACATGTAAGGTTATCCTCTAAAATATTAAAATTATTAAAATTAAATGGAAAAAATCAAATTATATTTATTAAGTTATAAACAATGGTATCAAATTTATAAACAAATTTATTTAAATAAAGCTAAAGTTTTAATCTTTAAAAATTTTATTGAACTTTATTAAATGTTTTTAAAATGTATTTTTTAATTGACATGTATTTTTATTTAATTTTTTAATTTTTAATTTGTTTTTTAAAGATGACCAATAAGGGGATCTTATCCCTTGACTTGGCATTGTAAGCACCACGCTCTCCCAAGTGAGCTAACCAGCCATCCTTATATAGGGATCTGAACCTTTGGTCTTGGTGTTATCAGCACCACACTCTCCCAAGTGAGCCACGGGCCAGCCCTTATTTTTTAATATTTTAATTGGAACATATTTATGGGGTACAGAGTTATATTTCAATACATGTATACAATGTGTAGTGATCAAATCAGGATAGTCAGCAAATTCATCTTGCAAAAATTTATTGTTTCTTTGTAATGAAACATTTAAGCTCTTCTTGTCTAGCCATTTGAGAACATACAATAAATTATTGTTAGTTGTAGATGCCTAGCACTGCTGTATACCAGTAGGACTTATTTTTTCTACCTAGCTGTGAATTTGTATTTGTTAACCAACCTCTACTTTGTGTCTAGTTTCTTTTACTCAATGTAATGTTTTTAGGAGGATTAATCCATATATTTTGTGTAGTTTGTAGTTGTTCTTATTGCTGTGTAGAGTTCCCGTTGCTCCTCATCTTTGTTGGAACATGGAATTTCAATCTTTTTTATTTTGGCCATTCTCCTGGGTGTGAAATAGTATTTTATTTTGATTTCAATCTTCCTTTCCATGGTGACTATGGACATTGAGCACCTTATCATATGCTTTTTGGCCATTTGTATATCTTCTTTTGTTCATGTTTTTTTCTCATTTAAAAAAAATTAGGTTATTTGTCTTTTATTATTGGTTTGTAGGAATTCTTTATGTATTTCAGATACAAGTCCTTTGTTTAATATATGTATTATGTATATTCTCTCTCATGTGTGACATACCTTTTCTCTTAATAATATCATATGATAAACAGAACTCTAAAATTTTTGATCATCCTTATGTTCTTTTAAACATTGATGTGAGGCTAAGTTTATGCTAATAGTTCTCTGGAAAGCACTAGGCCCAAGTTAGAGATCCTTGTTGCCCAAGTCTAAACCTGTACTGGCTCCTTTATTTATTGACAGTTCTCCAAGGAGACTCATTATACTGATGGAAATTTTCCAAATCCTTTTTCTTGCAGATAAGTGCTCTTCACACTAATTCTAAAGGGCCATGTATTATTTGGTTTACCAGAATATGAGTGGGAAAGAAGATAACTTGCTGTGATATCTTCTCATTGACATCACATACAAGGGTACTTCAAAAAGTTCGTGGAAGTATTTGTATTATCATTTAATTCCATTTTTCCAAGAACTTTTTGAAATACTCTCTTAAAGGGGTGATACAAGTTGCTTCAAGTCTTGTACCTGGAGTATTATTTCTTTAGCAAGAATCTGCAATACGTTTTGATCCCCCAAATCTGAGAATTTCTTTCTTAGTTTTCTCTGGAGCTGTTTTCTCCAGAAGGCTCAGTCTTGAATCTAAGAGACAGGCCAAAGTAATCTGAAATAGATACTTCTCTGTCCTCTTCAACACCTTTTATCCAGAGTATATGAGCTCCATTCTCTAGCATGTTCTTTTTTTAGTTTTGGCTAAAGAACATGCTAGAGGATTTGGCTCATGTGTTCAGGATATAGTGGCCACAGTTTCTTTGGACAGACCTAGACATATCTGTGATCCAAAGCTGGGACCAGTTTTATATTTAAGGTCATTAGTATGAGTTGTGAAAATGAAAAGAAAGAATTAAACCAACTAGAATGACAAATCCTTGTAACCTTCTACCACTTGTTTTCACACTCTCATCTCACTGGATTTTTCCTCTTTGCTAAACATGCTATCTTTTCTTCCATCTCAAGACGTTTGCATGTTTTTTCTCCTTTCCTAAAAAATTTCCCCTTGTTTCTTTACTTGACTAGCTAGAACTGTTTTATAAATTCCAAACAATTGCCTTTGATATTCATTTTAATTATGTAAAATTGACATTGCAAGATGATAATATGGTTTATAAGTGGTATTTTATTCAGATTTCATCATACTGTCCAGTAACAGTAAGGACCTCTTTACTTGTCTAGCTCCCCTGAGAAATTACTGGAGCCTAGATATTGTGTTTTGTTCCTTAATAAACCCCAGTACCCAGAGCCTTGTTGTGATTGAACAAAGACTCCGAATTAAAATTCCACCATGACAATGGCATCCCTGCAGCAGGAAAATATAGCTGCACAGTCATCTGAAATCTCATGCTTGGTTGTAGAGCTCACCCTTCCACTGAAATTCAGAATTAGCATAGACTGAGGCTCTAAAATAATCCTTCCTTTTTCCATCTCTCAGAATACCTGAGAGTCTCAGTATCTTTTCCATTCCTTAGGGATTTAGGACACTGCTCTGTTGGAGATAAACACTTAGCAATTGTACAAGATGTCTAGGAGAGTTCATATTATAACCTACTGATGAGAAAAGGGGAAGGAGGAGGGAAACTGATATTAATAGAGCCCCTAGTATTGCCAGCCACTATCTAGCAGCTTTTTAAAACTAATTTCATTCATGAGAGCTGATAGGACATTAAGTTTTGATGAGTAGAAAAGAAGTAGGAAAATGAATAATAAAAGTACTGATTAAAAGTGTACATTCTGGAGTCAGAAGATGGGGGTTCAAATCTTTGCCTCACAACTTGTAAGCTGTATGATCATAGGCAATCTGCTTAAAAACTCTCTAAGCCTCAGTTTTCTCATCTGTAAAATGGAGATGTTAATCATATTAGTCTGTTTGGGCCTCTATAACAAAAAAACCATAGACGGGGCAGCTTATAAACAATTGAAATTTCTTTCTCACACTTCTGGAGGCTGAGAAGTCCAAGGTCAAGGCACTGGCAGATTTGGTGTCTGGTGAAAGCCTGCTTTCTGGTTCATAGATGGCACCTGCTCACTGTGTCCTCACATGGTGGAGGAAGGCAAACAAATTCCCTTGAGCCTCTTGCCCAGGGGCACTAATCCCAGTCAAAAGGGCTCTACGTTCATGACGTAATTACCTCCCCAAAGTATCTACTTCCTAATACCATCACCTTGTGGGATAGAATTTCATCATATAAGAATTTTAAGGGAACACAAACATGCAGATCATAGCAATAATAGTATGTATATTATAGGGTTGTTGATGCGTGATGTGTGATTTAAAAGCTTTATAGGACACTAGGAATAGTTCCTCGTGCATAAGAAATGTTCGATAGCATTAGCTGTCATTGTTAATATTGATATTGATGTTAATATTGAGAATAAGACCTTTGGGGCATGAAAACTCTAGAATTTAGATGGTATGAATGCTGGAAAGTAGAAGGGAGAGTTGGCAAGATCGAAGTCTCTTGAATAATATCAACATCCCCCAAACACTATCAGTGTGTTTGTTTTGAGGGGAGTTGAAGAGGGCAGAGAAGACTGGACATGATCTGAAGTTAGAGGAAGGGAGGGGTAGAATAAAGGAAGTAACTTATCTCATGTCTATGGTGTCTGGTTCTCTGATCCCTGATAATATGTAACACCTCAGTATCTTTGACTTGCAGTTCTCAGAGCATGAGCAGAAGTGTAGGCATTCTGCAACACGGAGCAGAATTATGCAACTTTATCAAGACGATAAGGTGGAAAAAGGACTCCTTTCACACAAACTAGAAGAGGCAATGGTAAAACTTCCTTAGCAAAGCTAATGGCCTGTTGCTGCTCCTTTAAACATCTTAGATATTTGGGAAAAAGGAACACATGCATGTAAGCTCCCACATGTATTAAAGGAAATTCCATTCCATTAGCTATGTTTTCTAGCATTTATCTCTCATTTCACTCCAGATTCCTTTATTCTCATGGCTACGCTTTCCAGTGACCAATTAATATTTTCTCTGTTAAATGTTTCTTTTTAAGGGTATTCTATCTTTGATGTTAAGCTCAACGTTCTCCTAACTTCTGAGAGAATATGAGATACATAAAAGTAAAGAACTGGGGAGAAAAATATGTGTTACCTTCCTGGATCCTGAAATATCAGCTCCAACTAGTTGGATTTAAACACTTGTAATTATTTCTGGCTTATTCATGACAGTACTCTCATGAAGTCAGTTAGGATTTTAATGTATGTTCATACAGGGTAAAATAGAAAGGACAAAATTTGGAATCCTCATTCATGCATCGTTTTACTTTGAGAATGATGAACTTTTAGCAAAGTTCAGTGTTCCCCAAGGAAATTTAAATAACAAATATAAAAAGGGACCTGAAAGGACAAAGCATAAAGTCTTGTGCTATGCTTTTTAAAATTAGAGCAAGTTGAAGGGAAACAGTGTGATATAATACACCTAGAACTTAAAATAACTTATGGTTTTGTTAATTTTGGAGCTTGAGCTTGGTTATCATCACACTTAAGCTTCTAATTCAGAAAAAAAATGTTAAAATAATTTCCAAAATAATTGTGAGATTTTCTGTTCTTCTCTTTTTGAAAGTGCATTTATAGTTTCGCTTGCTTTCCTCTGCAAAGCGTACACCGGTAGCTACTATTCTAGGCTGTGTATTGAAGATTTTGAATAAGATGTATAACTTAGTTCTGTGAGGCTCATTGTCAGAATTTTACCAGGTTTCATCATTAGAGACAATAACAGTTCTACCTAGTCTGCTACTTTATGGATTGCAAACATGGTGACATTCATTATGTCATTTAATGATATAGTACAGAAGTTATATCATAACTACTTTGTAAAAACCTAAGCTCTTCCTTGCTTTTCATTAATATACATCTGGAATTAATTTCTCAGTTTTTGCATACAAGTCTGAACGTAGAAAACTGTGGATTTAGATACATTTGCCATCCTGTGAGACAATCAGAACATATCCCAATGATCTGGGCACAGATCATCCAGGTCTTCCAGAACACATCTTATCATTATTTGCATCTCATCAGAGACTTCTGACACTTACTTACAGGTGTTCTCAGAGGATTCACAGATAAAATTCCTACAATATTGACTTGAATAAGGTGAGTCACACATATGATCTGGCAGCTGTTAGGCTGTTTGAACACTTTAAAAATTTATTCCAGGTGTTTAAATATTTCCAAACCAAAAAGGAAAAAAAAAAACCCTAGGCCTTCTTATCTTTTCTTTCATTCCTTTGACTTTCCATTCTGTGGGCCCAAATTGAATTCTGTTTTTACATCTTTAATGATACAAGCATTCAGGGTACAATGAAAAATAAAGGCCTTGTCACTTCATAATATGTTTGGAATTGTGCATAATTATGTTTAGTTGATTATTTGGCTATAGTAATCGCAGGACCATAGAGTGACTAAAATTAGAAGTGGAAAAGACCTATTGGGTATCATTACCTTTCTTCCTGTCAAGGCAAGATTATTTCCTGAAATGTGCGTGTGTCTTAAAATGATCTCTCAACTACATAAATGTGCAATTTGATAAGCGTGTTTTTAGATAGAAACAATAGAATGTTGAGGAAAAGGACGGACAAATAACCACAGTAGTAACAGCAGCAGTGGTAGTAAGTATGTATGGAACACTATCTATATGCCAAGTGCTGTAATTTACATTATCTCCCATAAAAGCATCATTCCAATAATATCCAGATATTATTATCCCCAATTTTATACACAAGGAAATGGAGTGTGGACAAGGGTAAGTGCTTTGTTCGAGATCCTACAGACTGAAGCTCTGGTGTCCCTACCACCAAGCCCTCTGCTTTCCCCTGGCCGTGGAAATGAGAGGAATCGACTGTCCTCGGCTGCAATAGTTGCTGAGCAGCGTCACAAACTCATGCAGAACAGAACGTGAGAAAGGAGAGTGAGGTCTACGTGAAAGACTGAAACCAAAATTGCACCCACATGGGCGAATGCTGTGGGTTTATGTGGAAGGCATTGGCAAGTCCCCTCTCGAAAAGTAGAGTCCATAAGGGCATCTGGAGGAGTGGGGCAGAGATGTGAAGCCATCAACAACTTAATTCTTCCCTCTTTCCAGAGTCAAAAGTGTGGGTGTGAGGAGGAGGGACAGCCCAGGTGTGCAGGCAGCAACCCCCGGCCGTCGGTGTGAAGCACCCTTGCTCCACTCACAGGCTTAGGCTGGGCCCGGCTCACCCGGGCAGCAGAGCGGACTGTGGAGAGGTGCTGCCTGGCCTCACTGCTTGGAGGCTTCACTGCGTCACCGGGAATGATGATTCCGAGACGACCACTGAAGGTCAGGTGAATTTTGAAGCCCTGTAAGGAATTTTGTGCAAAGGTAGTTATGCAGATTATTTATCTTGTTTAAGTCAACGTAATTTTGACATCAGGTGCCTAGCCCTGTCCTCATGAAAAATCCAATCTCCTACCTTTAGTAGACCTAGGGAGGAGGAGCTCCTGCCCTGGGCCCTGGGCTTTAGAAAGACCTCCTCTGATCCTCCTCTGCTGTGTCTGAATAACAGGGTCTGAATAACTTACTGACATGGGGAAGCTGGAGGCAGCCATGAAGTGTCTGGGGCTGAGGAGATTTCTTCACCTGGATTCCATGTTCTCCCTTTCTGGGCATGTTCCATACATCTAGGACTTCAGAGTTGCCAGCTGTGGTTTTCAGGGATTGGTAGGACTCTCCTCTAGGTCATTCTGCCTGATGGTGGACTGTGTGGCCAGTGCATGTTGTGAAAATAAAGACCGACCAAATGAGAAAAGCGGAAGTTATTTATTCAGAGTTTGCTATAGCAAGAGAGTCAGCTACCATCACTTGTGTTTTGGCAGAGACTCAAAGGCAGTCAGGGAAGAGAGAAAGCTTTATACTCAAAAAAAAAAAGAAGGCTCCAGCCATGCTCTGTTGGAGGTTATTGGCACAGGGAACCTGGACATGGGCAACCTGGAAGGGGGCATCCTATGGGACTGGGTTAACACATTTGGCTTTCTCTGATTGGTCCTGAGTTGGAAGCAGGGACAAAAATTAGAAAAGCTGTCAGTTATTAATCAAGTCCTGGACATTTTGGGATGATTGTTACAGGAGTTATTGTTTGACTTCCTGGATTTTCACTAGAGATAGTGATCTGGCTTCCTGCAAGTCTGGCTTATAGCAGGCTGGCTTCCTGGGCTACTTATCGTACACAAGGGGATTGGTTTTCTGGGAAGGTTGCTTAAGTGGTGGCCAAAGTTCTACTGTTGTATATGGTTTGGCCATTGTCCTTTGTGTCTTCAGCCTCTAGGTGTTTAGCTCTATGAGGGAGGCAAGAGATGGGCGTTTATGGTGGTCTTGCTAGAGCTTGAATGTGTGGGCTCTGGTATCCACACAGATTAGCATGAAGCCCTTTTTGTATGGGATGGAGCAAGAGGTGGAAATAAAATGGGAGCATGTCACAGTTGGGGACTGGATTCCAGGGACGGCAATCCCACATTTTCACATCCTGGAACAAAATTCTAAGAAGTCTTAGACTTCTAAATTTGCACATGGCCTTCCAGTTATTACAAGGCAACAATTTTTTTCCCCCAGGGTGAAAGAGCAGAACATATTTTATTTTATTATTTTATTTATTTATTTTTGTGGCCAGCCATTTTGGCAATCTAAACCCTGGACCTGGCTTTATCAGCACCACGCTCTAACCAAGTGAGCTGACCGGCCAGCCTTATTTTACTTAAGAGTTTATTAACGTGATTTATGTCTTCTGATATCTAGCCAAATTGTATGTCATTCTCCATTTGCACTATTGTCCCTTCACTCTGCCAATGTGGGGAACAGGCATGTGCATACGTCTCCGGTCTTAGGTAAAAATCAGGATACTGGGGCAGACTCTCCATTTATCAGTGTCTGATCTCACTTGTCATACCTGGACACAACTGTCTGAATCAGAATGGTCCCTTCAGGTCAGGGCTAACTACAAATTCGTGAGGTCTGGTGCAAGATGAAAAAAAAAATTACAAATTAAAAAAAAAAAGGCACCATGTTCCGTCACCCACCACTCCATAAATTTGTTTATCAATATAGTCTGAACATAAACTTGCTATATTGTTTTCTTTAGTTTGTATTAACATTTTATTATGAAATCAGTTTGCATCTCTTTTCCCTCTTTTCTGTCATTCCCTCCTTTCTTCTCTCTCTTCCTTTCCCTCACTTCTTTTCCCCCTTACTTGTTTCTCTACAATTATTTGTTTCTTATTTCTTTATTAAGGCTCTTGATTTCAAACATGAGGAAACCACCAGACAAGTTGAAATTGAAAGATGTTCAATGAAACAACTGGTCTAGGCTTTAAAAATGCCAATGTCATGAGTGACAAAAACTGTGAATCTTTCTTAGATTAAAGGAGATTAAAGAGACATGACAAATGTAATGTGTAGCTTTTGATCGGATCACACTTCAGGGGGAAAATAGCTATAAAGGAAATTATAAGGACTTGGAGAAATCTGAATAAAAATACAGCATCAACATTAAAAAAAAAAGGAAAAGAAAATGAAAGGCGCCTTGTTGAAAAATCTGGAAAAAAGTGTTAAAGATGGTTAAATATAAAGTTTTTTGCTTTCTTCTAGAGGCTTTCATTTGAAACTTCATGGTGTTTTTTTATTTGCCATTTCATGTTATCCTAAGTAAGTAAAAAGGTTAAAATTTTAAATTACTAGCACAGATTTTACCTTTTGTTTTTATATTATGCAATGCCAATTTTAAATGCAACTATAACAGCATTTAACTTACATGTGGAATCACCAAAATTACATAGTTTGTATTTTATATCTCACACATGTATACCAACAAAAGGAGTTGGACAATGAGAGGAAGAACATAATTGATCCCTCAAGATAATTCTGGCAGAGAGTTCAGTTTATGAGTCCGGTGAGACGCCCACATAGACTTCTACCATTAACTATGGAAGATTTTGCAGGATGCAGGAAACCCCACTGGAACAGATAGTTCTAAAATTAGGAAATTGGGGCCATCTGCTAGTTAATTTTTTTTTTTTTTAACCCATGGGATGGTGAACACTGAGGTAACTTGGAATGAATATAAAATGAAAAACTGGGATAATAATTACTTCTTTATATTTCTTTATATATTCATCACCAAGTTGTGCATAATAAATGCCACAATTCAGTCTTGCTCACTTTTTTTATATGCCTTGTGAATCTCTCTCTTTAATTTTTAGATAGCTTTATTGAGGTATAATTTATATACCATAAAACTCACCTATTATAACTATACAATTCAGTGATTTCTAGTAAATTTAAATACTTGTGCAGCCAACGCCACAATGCAGCTTTTGAACCTTCTCATCACCCCTTATAGTTCCCTTGTGTCTATTTGCAGAGAATAATTGTCCCAACCCCAGCCTCAGGCAACCATTGATCTGTTGTCTGTCTCTAAAAATTTACCTTTCTGGAAATTACAAGTAAATAATACAATATTTGTAGTCACTTGTGACTGGCTTTTTAAACTAAACATAATGTTTTTCAGGTTCATCCATGTTGTAGTATGTAAAAATAATCCATTCCTTTTTATGATTGACGAGTATTCCATTGTATGAAAATGTCATATTTTGTTAATTCATTAGTAGATATTTGGGTTGTTTCCAGTTTTTGTCTATTTTAAATAATATTGCTATCGTCATTCACATCTTTGTGTGGACATAAGTTTTCATTTCTCTCACATAAATACCCAGGAATGAAATTGCTGGGTTGTGTGGTAAGTTTATGTTTAAGTTTCTAAGAAATTGCCATATTGTTTTCCAAAGTTTCAAGTTCTTCTCCCATCAGCAAAGACAAGAGATCCAGTTTTGGATCTCTTGATCCAAAGGAAAAACAAACAAATGGGATTATATCAAACTAAAAAGGTTCTGCACAGCAAAAGAAACAATTAACAGAGCAAAAAGACAACCAACAGAGTGGGAGAAAATACTTGCAAAATAAATATCTGACAAAGGATTAATGTCCAGAATACATAAGGAACTCAAACAGCTTAACAGCAAAAAAACAAGTAACCCAAATAAAAAAATGGGCAAAGGAGCTGAATAGGCATTTCTCAAAGGAAGATACATGAATGGCCAACAGACACATGAAAAAATGTTCAACATCACTCATCATTCAGGAAATGCAAATCAAAACCACTTTGAGATATCATCTCACTCCAGTTAGGATGGCTAATATCCAAAATACTGAGAATAATAAATGCTGGTAAGGATGCAGAGAAAAGGGAACCCTCCTACACTGATGGTGGGACTGCAAAATGCTGCAGCCTTTATGGAAAATGGTATGGAGGTTCCTCAAGCAATTACAGATAGATCTTCCATATGATCTAGCTATCCCACTGTTGGGTGTATACCCAAAGGAATGGAAATCATGAAGTTAAAGGGATACCTGCACTCCCATGTTTGTTGCAGTTCTATTTACAGTAGACAAGCTGTAGACAACACTACTTACAGTGGAACCAGCCTAAATGCCCATCATCAGATGAGTGGGTAAGGAAAATGTGATATATCTTCACAACGGAATACTACTCTGCTGTAAAAAAAGAATGAAATACTACCATGCTCAGCAACATGGATGGACTTAGAGAAAATTATCTTAAGTGAAATAAGTCAGGCACAGAAAGAGAAACACCACATGTTCTCACTTATATGTGGGCACTAATAAAAATAAATAAATAAATATACAAACAAATAAATGGGGAGAGAAAAAAAAAGACACACCAATCATAATAATTCCTTGAACTTGTTAAGGTAAGTGAACAGATATGATGCTGGTGAGGGCAGAGGGGGGAGGGGGGGAAAGGAGGAATTGGTAAAAGGACATGAAAATCAACTACATTTTATATTGATAAATTAAGAAATTTAAAATAAATAAATTAAAAAAATTAATAAATAAAATTGCCAGTAAATCTGAAATAAAAAAACCCCAAAATACAAAAGATAGGTTAACAAGAGAAAAGCATAACAAATATATTTATTCATAAATAAATTATAAATATATTTTACATGGCATGGGAGCCTTCAGAAATAGACCTAAAGACCCAGGGAGACTGAATAGTTTTATGGATAGTTGTGTATAAGTGTGATTGGAGGATAAAAAAGGTATAACCTAATGATGATAAACTTGGGGGAACTTAGCAAGGCATATTTTTTCATATTCTTGTTGGCCTCCAGGTATAGGGCAGGACTCTCTGAAATGAGAGTCTTATGATGCACTTTCAAGGGAGAAAGGTGGCTTCAGAGGAGAAAGGTGGAAGAACGTCATTCAGTTTTAAAAGTGATGCACGGAAGAGCTGACTAAAAGCTCTGGGTAAGACTGGAGCTTCTTAGGTAAGGGGCTTCACTGTGGTGTGATGTGAGTGGGCTGTTTCATTGAGTAACCCCCAAATAGATAATATTGATCTTTTCTTCTATTTTCAATTTCCATATAAAAGGATTTTCCAATCTCCAGCCAGAAGGCAGTTCTGGAAACCACAAGAAGAAAGGGGCTGTACCATAAATACATTTCTATGTAGTTTCCCTTTTCATGCTGTACCTCCTTCTTAATTAAGCCTCACGTTCCTGAGTACTGTCTCTGAAATTTCTTCATAGAATAAGCAGCCACTCTTTGGTTGCAGGAAGAGGATAATTTCTTGTACTGCTTACTAGGTTCAAACAAGAGGTGTGCTGGAGCCAGCTTGAACCAGCTCCCTAGCAGACGTGCTCATGTCTTCCCAATTCTACTTTCAGTAGGGTTATATTGGTAGTTTGACATTAGGCATGGTGGAAGTATTTACACCATGGAAATGGGCAAGCGGCGCTCTTTAATGGGGGTGGGGTGACGTAGGGAGCTGGTTACCAGCACAGTATTAGATCTTGCTGTTTATGAGATACATTTTTCAGTAAATTCTCCAGTTTCCAGCCCCACCTACATTCCCATTTAAAAATTTTGTAATTCCAAGGAGTAAATCAGCTTGTTTCTGGGCTGTTTCCTACTGGCAGTTTTTGGCAGGTTTTGTTTTTCTCTGTTTTACTAAATCTGTTACTGCTTGTCAATTTGGTTTTCATCTTCTCAAAATGTGTTGTTGTTGTCTCTTTTCTCGTTCTCTTTGAACTTATCAATTTATACTCACATTGTTATTTTAATAGAGTATTAGAAATCAGCATGGATTGAACACAAAATAAATGAGTATTCATTTCAGCATTTAAAATTTTAAGAACGCTTTAGTTTTAAAAAGTTCTCTTAGACTCTATGTACATTAAAATACATGCAAATGCCACGCCCCATCTTTTTGCTCCTTCAGTTCTACCCTGTAGATATTAAAAAATGGGTTTAAAAATAGCCATTTTGTGTATTACTGAAGAATACCATGAGGATTGATGTAATAAAGTGAGCTTCTCATGTGTAGAAGAACAAAACATAACACGCTGACTGATAAAATGTACTCTGAGATTAAATGTTAACTCTCTCTGGTATTTTCTTGTTATTGCTTCTGTGGTATTCTTAATGTATCTACAATAATTCGTCATGATTTTAGAAGTAAGAAAAAAGTAAAAGTTATGTTAAATTGAATAAAAATCACAAACATATATATATAAAGATAAAAAGATACCCAAAAGTACTAGGATAGAATTATTTCAGAATTCTTGGGAGTGTACTGTGTTGAGAAAGGCAGACGTAGCATTAGAACATAACCTAATTCTAATGGCTAATTCCAAGGCACGTTGAGTATTTCTGGCATATCCTCTCTTTCTTCAAACATATCTGCTCTTTGGGGTTTGTAAAAGTAGAATATTATTACATGGATTGTGGTGGAAAGTGGCAAATTGCAAAGTGATGTCACTTTCAGTTTCACATTTCTCTGTGTAAATCAAGCAAGACTTGCTCTGCCTCACCAGTGAGATATTCTATAAAGGTTGAGCACACACATGTGTACAGTAACACGAAAGCTTTCCATTTGTCATTATAAACTTTTAGGGCGGCA
Source organism: Cynocephalus volans (assembly GCF_027409185.1). Taxonomy (NCBI): domain Eukaryota; kingdom Metazoa; phylum Chordata; class Mammalia; order Dermoptera; family Cynocephalidae; genus Cynocephalus; species Cynocephalus volans. The sequence continues at coordinate 19,587,624 of NC_084468.1, forward strand.
ATACCATTCCTCTTCTTTTTGGTGAACATGTGGGCTTTTGAAATTCAGGGCCTTTTTTCCCACCCTAAAAAAAATTAGGGAGAAGAAAAAATGAAAAAAACCTCTTGTTTCCTGAGAATTCCAATATCCTAGCCCTTGTCTCTCCCAGGGTGCTCAAGGTTTTAATTGAAGTTGACTGGTCTAGGCATTCCCTACTGGCTACAGTTCTGCCAGTGGACAACCTGACAGCTTTCTCTTTACTCGTTAGTGTTAGGAGCTCCAAATTACAGTATGTTTGGACTAACCAGCAAATGAGTGGCCAGGGTCCATTTTGAGTGACAGCTTTCAAATTTTGCCAAACATATAAAACAAAGACATAAAAGCAGGTAGGATTTGCAGAGGTCAAAGAATATGGATCTGTATGTCAGCTGATCCCAGAGAACTCATCTCTTAGATCCCCCAGGGGACTAGTCACTGACATTCTTTCTTGGCTACATTCCTGAGGCCAAATGCCAGACCATCAACTACTAGGGAGCCTTGACAGGAAGAGAAGGGTGTTTAGAAGAAACCAACAGTCTGCCAAGGCCTGCACAAGCAAGAAGCTTGAGGTATGGTCAGACTGTTGTTTAAAAGGAGTTAATCTCTTGTTGAATAAGAAGTAGTTGGGATGGTTACTTTGGTTTCAGTAAATCTCTAGGGAGAGAGTAAATCACAGGATCTCAAGGGGTGAGACTAGGCTAAATTCCATGTGCTAAGAATAGGATCTAAGCCCTTAGTGACCCAGAGGAGAAGGCCGGGAGACTTGTGTGATTAAAGGACCTTCAGGCTTTCCACAGAAACATGAGGCTTATTAGAATCGCAGCTGACATGGGTGTGCTTGGCCTTGAGCAGGCCGACAGTGCACACTTGTCTTGTGATTGCTATCATGGAAGGTGCTGCCAGTATAAAGGCTTTGTGCTGTGCCAGGGAGCAGCCGTCTTCCACCACTTTGATACCTCAGGGGTCTCTTTAATGGCTTCCAATCTTAATCTTTCCTTTGTCCTCTGAGCTTTTAATATTTTCTCAAAAGTCAATCTTAATCGAACTGCTTAATCAGGCTAGCTTCTCTTCTTTGAAATTACTTCCCTTCGACAATATCTTCATAGCAACTAAGGCATCCATGCAGAAAATTAGAAATGCACTGCCCGCTCCCCTCACATTCTCGTGCCCACACAGGCAGCCGGGCAGGGTCAGCAGGTACTGTTGGCTGGAGCTCAGGGATTTAGAGAAGCTGGGGGTGCCTTCAAGAGAGAAGAAATCTTTTTACAGTCATTGCACCATTTTTGGAATATATCTCCTCATCCTCTTCCTTCCTCATCCTTTTTCTTCCTCCTCCTCCTTCCAAATATTTAATAAGAAGCTACTAGGTCAGAGACTCTGTGCTAAGTGTTAGGATAAGTTATACACATTACAGCAATACACTGCTTCTGTTCTAAGGAAATACCCAAACTGGTTGGGGAGCTGCTAAGACATAGCAAGTAAACATTCAGGATTTGGAGTCAGAAAAACTGAGTTCCAGTTCTGCTCTTCTACTACCTGGCTGTAAGTCTTTGAGCAAATGATACGTCCTTACCACAACTCTATTTTCTCATCTATAAGGTCGGATCAGTAATAATAATAATACCTTTCTTATATAGTCATTGTAGAGGAGTAAATGACAGAACAATGTCTGATGCATATTAAGCATTTTAAACGATTGGCTGTTTTTAGGGGAGATAAGATAAAGATACAAGTAATTTAAATAGTTAGTATGAAGTTAGCGTAATACCATGAAAAATAAAATAACTGCAAAGAATCAGTTATTTAATTATTTAAGAAACTTTTAAGGAAGGCACATGGTAGTATGAATCATTTGAAATGGATACCTCTTACATTTCTTAAAATTTAAAACTAAATTAAGTGTTCTAAAACCTCTTCCAATGAGACTCAAAAAGAATATGGTTCTTTATTTCCCTTTGTTGACATCAAAACTTGCTGTCATCCTTAATACTACACATTTGAAGTCAGTGAACAGAACAGCATCTAAGATGCTGGGAAAGACATGAGAATATGCAGAAAGTGAAACATCTCAGAGAGGCGACCTTGGTAGGCTGTCAGGAGCACACATGAGATAAGCAAGAAGCAGCAGGAGACGGCCCATTGAAAATGCCCTTCCTGTAAATCTGGGTGTTGAAATTGTGTACAGGATTTTCCAATGCACAGGACACGAGAGAATCAGAAGAATTAAGGGTCACAGAGAAAAACAATGGCCCAGAATAAAAAGATACTGTGTTTTCAACCTCAAGCTGAGAACCAACAGGTTCTAATTCCACTCCATAACTCTTTTTCCCTCTTTATTTAATTTAAAAATATTTGTTCTTCATACTATGTGTTTTTTGGAGGAAAGGAACATGCCTCATACTTCATTTCTCCATTGAATCCAGGAAGGTGTTGAGCACCTTAGGGTCCTGGAAAGAATCTTAGATCATAGCCCAAAACTCTTGCTTTACAGATGCCAAACATTAGACCCTCAGCTAATGTCTGTTGGTTGATTGTAGGCATTGAGAAGAGTATTTAGGAAAAAGAATCTCTAAAAGAATGTAAGATCTAGCATTCTTTGTTTTGACACATAGGGAGCCTCCTGATAGATGATTTGGCCTCTTGAAGGTAGATGATCTAATTGCATAAAAATAAATTTTGACTAGTGGCCCAAGTATATTTTTCAGAACATTTTTCAAAAAGATGGAATTATTTTACCTGTATCCTGGGGTTCAATTCAGAAAGACTTAGAGTAATAGTGAAATACATTTTCACCATTATATGAATGACTAAATTCTGTATATATATATATCTGTATGTGTATATATATATCACACACACACATATATACACACATATATGTAGTCATTCATGATGATTATTTGTCAGGCACAGTTGTAAATGTTTCCTGTGAATGAAATAATTTAATTGTAATAACTCTCCAGAGTAGGTACCATCTCCATTTTATAGATAAGGAAATTGAGGCATAGCTTGCCCCCAAATATTTGCAGCTATTAAGTGACAGAGGCTGGATTCAAAATCAAGGAGAAGGGTACATGCTTGTAACCTTGTAACCACTACACTTTCTGTTTTTTTTTTGTTTGTTTGTTTGTTTTTTTCAAAAGCAAGAGTCTTTTTGCAGAGATGGTTATGTTAAAAGAAACATTTGAGACAAAATAAATTCTACAAAGTTTATTTGAGCACTAAAGGATTCATGAATCAAGCAACTCCCCAAACTTGAAGAGGTTCAGAGAGCTCCACTTCAGCAGCATTAGGAATGGGCTTTTACAAGCTGCATATAGAAGCAAAGTAAAGGGATTACTTGATTAGCTGGTAATTGGATTTTAGAGCTAAAACAATCATATCAAGTCAATAGTCAATAGTTATTGAAATTTGCCTAGTGCTTTATAGTCTACTCACTTCTTCATTCAAGAAACATTTATTTAGCATCTTCTATGTTCTATAATTAGTTACTGGCATTATAAATAAATAATAACTGTCATATTTTGAGAAGTTCCTATGCCATAGACTTTTTTTCTGAGCTTTTTATTTATACTCATTGGATCTACAACAACCCTCCCATATAGCTAATATTACCTGTAAATTACAGGTAGTGAAATTGAGGCATAAAGAAATGAATTATCTTGCTTAATGTCCCACATGTCCCACAGTTGGGAAACAACAGAGCTGACTCAAACTCAGGTGTTGATCCAGACTCTAAGATGCCACACTCCCCAGGGTGTGCGTTGCAGGGGTTCATGGTCAAGAGCAAACATTGATATAAAAGCAACTTACATCAATGATATATGATGATAGGAGCTAACATAGATCTATGCAAAAATATTTATGGCTCATTTATTCCCTGACTGTGTCATGTACTTTATTTGCAACGTGCGAATTCTCATGATTTTGAAAGCTGTTGTAGTTCTTTTCCAACATTACGTTCTCAATGCTCTCTCTCTCTCTCTCTCTCTGTTTTTGGTGGAGGAAACTGAAGTCTAGAGTAGGATTCAAATACAGGTTGTCATGCGTTAAAAACGATATCTTCTTCTACTGTTTCTTGAAGTGCTCAAAATCTGTTAGGTGCTATGAGATGGTAGGAAAAATTTACCTTACCTACCTGGGGGAGTTCTGGCTGACAAAGGAGCACTCGGACTGAGGCTTGCTGGATTAGAAGTTTGCTAAGTAAATTAGAGAATGGAGGATGTCTTAGATTGTAGAGACAGCATGTGCAGACACACCTGGGAGAGAAAAGCAGAGTTGATTTGGGGATGAACGACTCGATTACTATGGTTGCTGACATGTAGTGGCATGTAAGATGAGCTTTGATTTCCCATGGCATTATAAATAAAGCACTAGTCCAGAGAAGGAAGAAAATAATGCTGACTCTAGGGAAATTAGAAAGGATCTCTTAGAAATGATATTTGACCCTTGAAGGGTAGTAAGAATTGGACAGAAGGAGATGGAGAGGGAAAAGCATTCCACATGGCAGGAATAGCATTAGAAAAGGAATAAATAAATATTCAGTCAGTGAACAAGAATCATGAAGAATTGTTCAGTTTGACCAGACTTGGGTAAATAAAACTGGGAAAGATGCTTTGCCAGTTCCAGGAAAGCCTTAACTTTCAGGCTAAGGAATTTTATTTTACTTAAGAAATCACTGACAGAGAGACGTGATCAAAACTGTGCTTTAAGAATCTGTAAGTTAAAATATTTGCAAAGCATACTTCTGACAAGGGATTAATTCAGAATAGACAAGTAACTCAAACAACTAACAGCAAAAAATTCCAAATGATTGAAAAATGGGCAAAGGAGCTAAATAGACATTTCTCAAAGGAAGATATATAAATGGCCAACAGGTACATGAAAAATGCTCACCATCAGTAATCATCAGGAAAATGCAAATCAAAACCACATTGAGATGTCATCTAACTCCAGTTAGTCTGGCTATTATCAAAAAGACAGAAAATGACAGATGCTGGCAAAGATGCGGAGAAAAGTAGGAATCCTCCTACATTGTTTGTGGGACTTTAAATTAGTACAGCCATTACGGAAAACAGTATGGAGGTTTCCATTCATTAGTGGGAGCTAAAAAATCAATCAATCAATCAATCAATAAAGAAATAATAATCACAGTACTATGTTGAACTTTCAGAAGGAGAGAGCAAAACTGTAGTTACTAGAGTGGGAAAAGGGGAGGTGGAGGGAAGTCAGTGAGAAATTGGTTAATGGACCCGAAGGATGATTATGTATTGTAATGACGAATATCCTAATTATCCTGAACTGATCATCACGTATTTTACACAAGTATTGATAGTGAACTCTGTACCCTACAAATATGTATAATCAATTATGTTTCAATTTAAAAAAAGCTTTTTTATTAATTTTTTTTAATGTTGGAAGTTGATATACAATTAATTCACAAAAGACTTTAATAAAAAGTATTGTCAGATTAATTTTGTTCAAAATAAAGACTAAGACAAATAATAAAATTTACTTTTGTATCACATGGTTTATTCTGCAAGAGGTTGCAAGTAAGGATTCATTTGATTCTTAAGCAATCATGGAATCAGACAGATGAGAAACATCAAGAAACATGGATTTTTGGAGATGTTACTAAGCCCATTCTGTTCTTTCATGATTGTTCAGGTCTGACTCCAGGCTTGCAATTTTCCGAGTATCCTTAAGTTAGGGCCTGGCCTGTCATGTTTCTTTGTTTTCTTCTTTAGAGCATTTTGTTCTTATTCTCACAAAGAAAATGATAGAAGTCTGAGATGTCTGATTTAGCATGAATAATAATAGTTAAGATAAATGATGATTATATATCAGGCACAGTTCTAAGTGCTCTGTGAATGAAATAATTTAATTCTAACAACTCTCTGAATAGATATCATCTCCATTTTACAGATAAAAACGTTCAGTTGTAGTTGGCCCCCAAGTACCCACAGCTATTGAGTGACAGAGTCCAGATTTGAATTCATGGAGTAGGGCACATACTTCTAACCTTGTAACCACTACACTTTACTCGTATTTCTCAAGATCAAGAGTCTCTGGGGGGAGTTAGTTATGTAAAAAACAAAACAAAACAAAACAAACCCCTTTAAACAAAATAAATTCAATAGAGTTTATTTAAGCATTAAATGAATCAGGTAGCACTGAAAACTGTAAGAGGTTGAGAGCTCTGCTTTGTCAGTGTCAGGAGTGGGCTTTCATAGGCTGAACATGGAAGCAAAGTAGAGAAATTACCGGATTGGCTACAGCTAGGTGTTTGCCTTATTTGGGTATGAGAGGTTACTTAGTGGTTTTTGATTGGTGAAGCTTAAATTTTGTTTTACTGTTTACATTAAATTGTTTACATAGGAACCCAAGGCACTGGAGTTATGTCAGCCTAATAGCTTCCTTATTAATTATTCTTAGAATTTATGTAAGTGAAAAATAAGTGGCATTTTCAGACAACAGAATTATTTCTGGGCTTGACTGAATATCCATAATAATATTGTATAATAGCAGTTGCAATGCAAATCTATACAGTGACTTATTTGAAAGTAATAATTCAAATTTACAGGTTCTGCAATGGTTGTCAAGATGATATTTGTAGCATTCTAATCCTTTTATAAGCACACCCTCCAGCTGACCTAAGATTGTGCATGTTCAGAGCCAGTAAGTAGAAGGCAATGAATTCTGGAAGTGACTTCCATTGTTCTTAGCAAATGTCAGAAAGCATCTTAAATTTCTCATTTGTAAAATAAGGAAAGCAGAAATAAACTCTAAGAAGCTTTCTGATTTTAAATAAGAATGACCACTGTCCTCCTTTTGTTTGCTTTTTTTTTTTACATCATTACATCAAAAGAGATATCCAATGCTGTGGGTCAGATGTATCTCCCAAAAGTGTATGTATTGGAAACATGACCTCCATTGTAACAGAGTTAAGAGGGTGGGAAGTCCAATTGTGGTATTTGAAAGGTGGGGTCTTTGTGAGGTGATTGGATCTCAAGGACTGTACCCTCATGACTGGATTGATCCATTCATGGAGTAATGGGCTTGCTTCTGATGGCTTTATAAGGGGGACAAGTGAGAAGGTTAGCTCTCTCTTGGTTGTGCCATCTTCTCTCACAATGTGGTACTCTGAGTTGCTGTAGAGTCACCACCCAGAAGAAGACCCTCACCAGATACATTCTCTGGAATTTGGATTAATAGATTTTGGACGTGACTGGCTCCATTGTGCACACAATAAGCACAAAATAGCTGCCGGCCTCATCTTGCACTTCAGCATCAAGCCCCTTCCCCCTTCCCTTTACGAGAAGCCTCCTGACTTAAACAGAAACAACTTTCCGGGCTTCTGCATTGGCGCAGTTCTCCACCCAGTTACATCAACCTAATGGTCCCCGCTCCCCGTACATTTCATGCCCAACAGCTAATAAAGACTCTCACAATCCCATCGTAGCTGCTGCCTTCCATTTTGAGGGCAGCCCCGGGCTGTCTCCCACTTTGGGCACAGCCCGGCCGATTCTTTTCCTTTAATAAAGCTTGAATGGTACCTGGCGTCTCTGTTCACTTTCTTTCATGGATGTCCCAGCCTCTGAAACTGTAAGAAATAAATTTAATTCCTCTATAAGTTACCCGGTTTTAGGTATTCTGTTATAAGCAACAGAAATGGACTAGTACACTGAAGTGATTGACACTTGCCATAGGAATCAGATCCAGCTTGTTGAACCATTTTCCTGAAGTGACTTGTAAATCATCAGCAGGTCACAAATTGCGAGGTCTTAGAGTCTGGGCTGGTCCACCAACAGAAAATTAAATTTTACTGATGCCACAAGTGGGTGATAGATGCCACAAGTGATCTATTTTACAGGTTTTAAAGAGATTAAGGAAGACATCAAGATGAGAAAGAGAATGACCAAGATGAGTTATGGAAAATGGATTTGAACAGACGTGATGGAAATAAAGAAAGCTTGGAAAAGCAGCAGTTCTTTCTTTCCTTCCTTCCTTCCTTCCTTCCTTCCTTCCTTCCTTCCTTCCTTCCTTCCTTCCTTCCTTCCTTCCTTCCTTCCTTCCTTCCTTCTTTCTTTCTTTCTTTCTTTCTTTCTTTCTTTCTTTCTTTCTTTCTTTCTTTCTTTCTCTTTCTTTTCTTTTTTTCTGCTCTCTTTCTCTCTCTCTCCTTTTCCCTTTCCTTCCCTTCCCCATCTCTTTCTTTCTCTCTTTCTTCCTTTTTTTCTTTCACATTAGCCAAAACTGATCCCTTTCCCTTTAATCCTTCCTTCCCTTTTTGCCTGACTTAATCAATGAGAATCACAGGAATGCAAGGCCAGCTTCCTTGTAGATGTCAAGATAGTTAAGACAGGGTCCAAGAACTCAGAAAGCTTACAATCAACCAATGGAAAGAGACTGCCAGCCTCTGTTATACAAAGGAAGCAGTCTGTAGGAGGTAGAGCTGTTTCAATAAATGTGTGAATAGGCCAAGAAGTCAGTAGACAAAGATGGTTTCTGTTACAGCGGGTGTCCAAAACAAGGAGAGAATGGTACTCTCGGGTTTTCATCTTCAGTGACTTCCACACAGTAAAACAGCAACAGTTCCCACATCCCAAATGATTTTCCTTTCACTTTTGAACATAAATAGACAATCTCACTCCGTGGGCTAAGCCTCCTCCTTCTCAGCCACTACTTACTTAGAAAAGTCTGAGTTTTGCCTAAATGAAAAATGGTGATTTAAAAAAAAAATCAGTTTCACAAAAAGGTAGAATGGATGAGGCCTCAAGGTTTGTCCTCTTGCAAAGCATTGAAAAGCCAAAATCTTCACACCCTCTTCACACACTGAAGATTAGCTTTGAGTGTTTAGTAGTTTAAAGCACAGTCACGATTTGGGGCAAAACCAATAAGTTTTGTTCTCAAATAAATTCCCATTCCACTCCTTATTAGTTTGGAATTGAGCAAGTTGCTTAAACTTGATGACTTTCCATTTCTAAATCTTTATAAAGAGAATGAGACTTCCTGGCCTTTGGGATCATTGTAAAGAGGAACACTTGGCAAAGTGGATAGGATAATGACTAGTCGACAGTTGATTTTCTTCCCCTCCCTTACAAATACCTAGTTTCACTGTGCAGAATGGGAAAAGCTATAAGACAAGCTCAAGTAGTTAAACCTGAGGCGTAGGCCTCAGCATTGTGAATCCAAGTCCCACGCATATTGTTATGGAACAAGCCCAAGCGCTAGAGCTGATGTGATCTGGCTTAGAGAAGTATAACTTTTCTCCTGCCTGCTGTTGGGGCTGAGAACATGCAACCCCAAAGTGTGGTGCTTTGGCATGCTATGGACTCTGAACTGACAGGGATTGGAAAGGCCCCAGAATCAAAGTCTTTCTGAGCTTCTCCTGTTTTCCTGCCTCTATCCCTATAAAGTGATTCACAGAAACTGTAATTCCTCTCCCCCAAGGTTGGTCATAGAAACTAGAACTCCTTTTCCCCAAAGCAAGCCATAATACTAGAAAAGTCACTCTTCCCCCTCTCCCATTTCAGAGGGTTCCTGCCCCATAACCAGAGGAAGGAATAAAACACACAAAGACCAAGAAGAATCTGACAGACAGGTCTTGCTTGGTTTTCTCCCTCGGATTATCACCATTCAATCATACCCTTAAGTCGAGTCACATTCCTACATAGCTGTCCATTCTTCATCGAATCTAAGCATAAAAATAGTCAGCTTATCCTCAGTCTTTGTGTAAAACTTTAAATGCATTCGTTATCCTTTCTTTTGTTAACCCATCTTTTGTTATGAGTGTTGGCTGTTACCTTCACGATGGGGGAGAAAAGGTATGACACGTTTCTGTTCCTACCCTGTCAAAGGTAAGCCAGTCTTCCGAAAGGGTAATTCTAATCTATATAAATTAACCCAAGTAAATTCTTTGTCTCCTTTTTTTAAGATTATTTAAATCATGGGAAAACTTTTAAAGAAGCATTTTGATAGTTTTGGGGTTTTTTTGGTTTGTTTTTTGTCTTCTTTTAAAAGTATTGTGCTGATGCAATGAAATGGAATACAAGAATTCTGGTTATATGTTGACCCTGGCAAGAGATATTTGCCCAAAATATGCTGATCATTTGAAATCCCCCTCTTGGTTTGGAGACTTCATTTGCTGTTTTCTAGTCAATATGCTACCAATTATTTTCGGGTGTGCCACGGTATCATGGGTTTCCTTCTTTCTAGTGGTTGTTAAACCCAGCGGCTAGCATGTATCAACACATATTTCCAGATTTGTTACTTTCTGCCATCTTCACTTTTAAACCAGGGAGAGAGAAAAAGTGTAGAGGGGATTTTTTTTTTTTTTTTTTTTTTTAAATACAGAGTAAAGAGTCTTTGGCCAGGAATGGAATTCTTGTAATCCTCTTGGTTACTGTTGGAAATATGCCTGTTGGTAAGTGGAACTACCTACCAAGTGAAGATACATATGTGCCTGTAAGAAAAAATATAGAATTCTCTGATATCCTAGCAAGCTAAAATATCAAAGAAAATTTGGGAAAAGCTCTTCTGGTATAGGGGCTGTAAGGTAGAAAAGTGTTCTGCCTTCTAGAATAATAATGGGCTATCTTCAAGTGGAATGAAAATGCTGGAAAGAAAGACAGGACTTGGAATGGAAACACGGGGACTTGCGTTCTGGCTTTGCTAACTTATAACAGCGCTCCAGGCAATTCTCTGGCTCTACTTCTTCCTGCATAAATGTTGCGCCTTACTAAATGACCCTTAATATCATTTCCATCTCAAAAGACTCTATGAGCCTAACTGAGGATTCCTCTCCAAACTCCATGAATAGGGCCTTTATAGCTCGATGTTTTATGATTCTGAATGAAGGTCTTACTTCCACTTGACCACTGTAGAAAGGGAGGAAAGAGTTCTGGAAAGGGACCATGGGTAGTTAATTGCTACACCATATGGCACAAAGAACAGCTGTACCACAAGCATTTCTGATTCCTAAAAAAATATGCTGAAGTAGACAAAGACGAAATAGTAGAAAGGCGAGACCCGCTGGAATGTTAACTTTATTTAGCCCCAAATGACTGGCTTCCTGTTGTGACATTATTACTCAATGCATCTATGTTGACATTCAGAACAGTTGTTGCAAGTGCTCAAGAGAGAACAGTGGGCCTGTGTAACTCTGCTTTTCCTCTCTCTTCTAGCTGGGTGGAGAGGAATGCACACGTAACCTGCTTTGAAGAACACTAGTGATTCGAATCAGGGTCTGTTGATGGTTAGTAGACTTTATCTACTTCTCCTGTGGTCTCATTTTAAGAAAAGTGCTTTCCTCCTTATGACATATAATGTATCCTTATTGTAGAACATTTGTAAAAACACAATTAGAAACGAAGATAAATATCATGATAACCTCAACACCAAAACATAAGCACATTTTGGAAATACATCTCATAGGAAATAGATCAGTAAGAAGTCAAAGGGGATGGGCAGGAGGAAATACATATGAAACTCGAGACCCGGAGAAGCGACCTTTGCTACATGCACACGTTCTTCATGCTGCACCACACTTTCCAGGGGCTCAGCTAAACATTTCAGGAGAGTGAAAGCATCGCTGACATTTAAAAGCTGAAGTATGGACTTGGGATAAGGCAGTGTTGTTCTCTGTTTCTGAGGGAAGAAAAGAATCACAGTGTACACCAGGAAAATAATTTTGGAAACTCAGTAAATTGTGAAGGTGAAGCTGAGCCAGCTTGTGGTGAAAGGCACAAAGGACGTATTGTTCGCTCCCCATAAATGATTTCCCATATGTGAAGTGGGGCCAATCCTAGCAGGTGACTTCAGAGACATGGAAACATTTAACCGCGTATGAGTAAGTCTTGCAAACACGTTTTTTTAAAAATGCAAAATATAACCTTTCAAATAAAATTCGTGCCTGTCACACTTAGAGACTGAAAGCTCAAAAAGCAGGACTTGTTTAGACCTACCACAAAGGCTAAGGATCTGTGGTTTTACTGGATTTCTCATCCCAAGAAAATATTTACACTTGGAGGAGATGATGTGTTCTTAACTATAAAAGTCATATACAGCATATTTGTGAAGAATATTGCAAACAAAAATGTTTTTCCTTAGCCTGACAAAATTGACAGTTCTGCTTAAGGAATTAAAAAAAAATAGGTAAAATAATCATAGTTCTTTTAAATATGTGAAGCTTTTTATTCTTAGTGGAGATGTATACGGGTGATTGCCATGGAGGGATAAGAGCTTTGGTGAGTGTCCTGTTTTCTACTGCCACAAAATTCCAGTCACTAAAATTTTTGGACACTTAGATCTATATAAATTACAGGAAGAGAAAAGAGCACCACAAGAGAGAGAGAGAGAAAAAAAAAAAAGATTAGCAGAGACATAGTTCAGTAGATCAGAGGCAAAATGGAATAAATTAATATTGTAGGGAACTATAGATTATTTGGGGGAGTTTAACAATGTTTGTCATTTAATCATTGACAATCCAATTATTTAAAAAAAAGCAATTATTGATTTAGAGGTCAATTTGTTTTTTGGGGAAAAAAACAATCCAAACTAAATATTAGCCTTAGGCATTAGCCATTATTCCAAAAAATAAAGTCCTTACTTCCAGTGGAAGCCTCAAGGCTTCTAAATAACAGAGGCAGAAATAAAACAAAAGCTGCATGCAAGCTGGGGAAAGTGATTCACAAATGGATGTGGCAATGCTGGCTGGACTTCTGTCTTTCCAAAAGTAATCTCTGAGTGCACTGAAAGTGCACCAGCCTTCATCCTTAGTGTTCTCTATCTCTGCTTTCATACTTATAGTTTCCAATTTCCTCTCTAAAGAACCTAAGGAGGGCTCCACAGAAAAATCACATAAAGAACTTCTCACACTGTACTGTAGGACTGAAATTTAATTGTAGCAATTATAGTGGAGGGGAGGCAAAACTTCACCTCTACCCTCTTAGGGTTCTGACTGAGCCTTAAAAATTAAATTGACAATAGATTAACAGGAGAAAAGCATATAAAGTTTTACATGCACATGGGAGTCCCCATAGGAAAACGGAGACCTAAAGAAGTGGCAAAACCTAAGGGCTTATTTAGTAGACTGAACAAAGAGTGGCAAATGTGAGGAAAAGTAACTGAAATGTAGGGGACAACCAAAGAAAGAAAAGAGGTTTTTGTTTTTTGAAAAAAAAATTTTTTTTTTTCAAGATATGGAACCAACCTAAATGTCCACTGATGGAAGACTAGATGAAGAAAATGTGGTGTATCTACACAATGGAACACTACTCAGCCATAAAAAAGGATAAAATTCTGCTATTTGCAGCAACATGGATGAGTTTGGGGAAAATTATGTTAAGTGAATTAAGCCAGACACAGAAAGAGAAATACCACATGTCCTCACTCATAAGTGGGAGCTAAGAAAGAAAGAATTACAATAATACATTTAACTTACCGAAGGAGAGAACAGATCTATGGTTACTAGAGGTGGAAAAGGGGGAGAGGGAGGGGGAAAGGGAGAAATTGGGTAATGGACACAAAGAATAATTGCGATTTGTAATGATGAACATGCTAACGATACTGATTTGATCATCACATACTGTACACAAATACTGATAGTCAACTCTGTAAATATGTATAATCCATTATGTTTCATTAAAAAAAATAAAATAAAGATAATTTTTTTTTAGTTTTGCATGTGTTTTTTAAAATTATTTTTTAATTACACACGATAATTGTATATATTTATGGGATTATTTTAACAAGGTCTCTTTGTACAGATTTTTCTCAATCTTGAGTCCCTCTCTCTTGTGACAAGAATATTTCTTCTTTCCTGGTTTTGGAAGGGCATCTTTCACATGGGAGTTTTTCTTTTTCTTTTTCTTTCTTTCTTTCTTTTTTTTGTTTTTTTTTAAAGATGACCGGTAAGGGGATCTTAACTCTTGACTTGGTGTTGTCAGCACCACGCTCTCTCAACTGAGCCACGGGCCGGCCCCTACACGTGGGAGTTTTTCTACTGTCTCTGGTAATAAGAATGTTTCTTTTTTCCCGGTGCGGGGGGACAGATGGTCCCTTTTGTTGCTGTTTTTTAAGTGCCTCAGGCCAGTAGGACAGAAGTTTTCTTTCTTTCTTTTTTTTTTTTGTCTTTTTCATGACCAGTACTCAGCCAGTGAGTGCACCGGCCATTCCTATATAGGATCTGAATCCGCGGCGGGAGCGTCGCCACGCTCCCAGCGCCGCACTCTCCTGAGTGCGCCACCGGCTCGGCCCAGGACAGAAGTTTTCTGCTTGAGTTCTATGAGGAGTGTTCTTAGGGTAACCACCTTCAAAAATGGTTCTCACCCTAGTTCACATCCCTTGTTTCTTGGTTTGAAACTTCTCCAGTTTCTTCCCATTTTTGCATGATCTTCAGTTCCTTCAAAAAGTTGTTTTGGTGTTATGTTTAGAGTTTGAAAATGAAATTGGCCCAAAGGTAAGTTTGGTACAACCTACTCTGCCATTATCAGAGCTAGAACTTCTGTTTTTATCACAGTTTTGATGATATTTTGGTTGGTTTTGTTTATGTATATAATGTCTGTCTCTTCAATGAAACTCTAATCACATGAGGTGAATATTATAAAAAGAAGTTTTCAGAATAATCTTCATTTGTCACAAGCTCCCTCCTACTGACCTTAACTGTCACAGCATATTTTATGACCTCACCTTGATTTCAGGAAGGAGAATAATATAATGCTCATCCTATACGAATTTTGATTTTTGTATGTGAAGATTACAATGCAAGAAATCATTAGTCAAAATGTTTCCATATAAAACCCACACACAAAATGAAAATATAATAATCTTTTATAATCAGTTAAAATGGACAGATTATATTGCAGCTCTAAATATTATGAATAGAAACATTTAATTAGGGACTGATATTTCACTATATACCATTGTGCAGTGCAAGGGACCCCATGTGAAGGGAATGTGGGGCCAGTACAATGTTACCTGCTGGAAGACGGGCTGACTGCAGAGGCTGAGAGATGTCCCACACCATCACTGCACCAAACTGGGGGATGGAGCTTTATGCTAGCTACACTAAGATTTGGAAGCTTCCAGCTTTTTGATGGAATCCTCTTAAGAGCACCTTTGTTCTCTGCTCTCTGAGCCTAAATCCCAAATTCAGCAAGTGCTCTCAGAGGATTCTGTCCCCCATTGACGACCTCATGGGCACAGCAGAGCCAGGCAGCGTCCTGTAGTTTTCAGTACACTCTTCATCTCTCTCTCCCCATCTCTCTTCTCTGCTTTGAATCTATAAGGCCTTGGGAGGAGGACTGAGAACAAAACACTTAGGAAAACTATAGAGAACTCTCTACTTACTCTTAGATTCTTCCCCGAATAACCTGGAGTAAAAACGGGATGCCATTAAAACAAAGTTGGGGAATTTCTCTTAGTAGATGGGAAGAGGGTTTAAATACAGACCATATGTTCAGGGACTAACTGGGTTTGCCTGGTTCACCATTATCTTCCTACGATTTAGCACAGTGCCTGACTCACAGTAAATATTCCATATACATTTAGCGTATGAACTGATGAATTTAGAAAAAAAAGAGAAGACCAAATGAGCTTTTAATTGTTATCTTGCCTGATTAAGGCAACCCCTACTTTCAGAGATGATAAGAATTGATGGAGAAGACAGACAACTAAACAAATTTTAGAACAAAGTGCTGTGAGTGTTATGCTAAAGGGCATATAAGGGACAATGAGAGCCTTGGGCAGGGGGATCTAATTTGTCCTGAGGAATGTGTCCTTAAGAAAGTAACCTTACACTGGTCAATGGAAGATAAGTGAGAGTTAGCCAAGATAAGAGAGAAAAAAGTTCTAGGCCGAAGAAACATCATTTGGGAGGAATCAATGTTTAGAAAGAGCATGGAGCATGGTAGATTGGAAAAGCTAAAAAAAGTTAAAGAGCTTTTAAGATGAACACTGGTTTGAATGTGAATAAAGGAGAGACAGGAATCAGACCATGCAGGCTTTGCAGATATCAAGAAGTGTGAATTTCAGGGGCAGGGGCAATCATTGAATAATTTGTGGTTCAGAAAGTGGCTCAGGCTGCAGTACAGTATGATGGATGGAATGAAACGAAGTTGGGAAACCACTTGGAATTACCAGGCTGGAGAGGATTTCTATTGACTTTGCATAGAGAAGAGGCCACAGGGATGCAGGTAAATTGACATATGTAAGATACACCAAAGAATTAGAGTTGACAGTGTTTGGAGGTGGGCTGCATGTGAAAGGAAGTCAGAGGAGGATAGGAGAAGGGTTCAGATGGTATCCAGGCTACACCGCAGCCTTTGGTCAGTTTTCTAGACTAAAAGTTCTGGGTAGTTTCTTCTAGATCTTAAGCTAATTGGCTGTGCTTGCTTTCCAATCTAGTTGATCTAAAATAATTTTATTATCACTAAAATTGTTCTTTTTCTCTCTGGTGGTACATTTTATTTGGTCAATTCCTCTCTTTTATGCTCCCTTTCCGGATTGTGGGCCTCCAAGACATCACTTTATTTACTGTGGGAAGAAAACGTGTTTAAAGTTCCAAACCCAATACCTGAAGTGACATTAATAATCAAAGATGTTCTCCAGTGCACAAACACTCCTGGGATTTAGGTGGATTAACTACAGTCTATTCCCGAGGCATATGGCACACCGGTATGCTGCCAGAAACATTGTAGAAATAAAACCCCTTCATTGTCTGCAGCAAAGCCTTTGAACTTGGGTATCTCTATTCTTGCTGGTATTTAATACCAGGGCTGGAACTGAGGGCCAGCACCCCTTAAATTTTGCCCTTCAGGTACCTGACTTGCCTCACCAGAATCTCAGCTCAGTTTACCACTTTTCCAGATACCCTGTAGGAAGACAAGTGGGGTCAGATTGTATGGGGTGGGGTGGGGTGTTCTTCGGAGGGTGATCCGAGTGGCTAACTCCAAGTTTGTTAGAATAACATATCTCGGGAATCTGAACCACACTGATGAGGCAGAGTCACTGGCAGCTCCACTGTGAATAATGTCCTGAAATGTGCTACTGCTAGAACTCGATACCACAGCTGTGGGTATTTGTTGGAAAGCTCCCCAAAGGAACTCCAAGGGCTCTGCCTCCTCTGACTGCCTTTTATTCTTACGGCGCTAAGCTCAGTAGCTTGGAGTGGTACAGAGTGGTTTTTGTGACTATTTGTATGTCACTGTTAGCATCAGCCTGTCAACACCTTAAAGGGCAGAGTATTTTTTGTTTGTTTTGAAAATTACTCAATAATAAATCCTTAATTATATAGCAGTATGGTTTTTTGAAAGGTTGAGTGATGCACTGCCGTTGTTTTGTATCTCTTTTATGCTCAATCTTATGGGGTGGATGGCCATCAATAAACAAATGCAAATAGTGGGATTGAAGCCCACTTGAGACTGCCATTAATTATCTCACATGTCTCTTCATTTCCAGGCTGACGATATGAGCCAGGATTGAAGACAGGAAAAATATCCAGTAAAGGTGTTTAAGTTTCTTTATTTGGAGAGAATTAATGATACATAGACACATATATAAACCATACACACATAAACACATACACACATCTACTTTCATGTCTCTACTCATTTGTACATGACTACATCTACATAAGAACATATGTACTGTAAATATCTCATACACACATACACACATATGCATTCACACACACACACACACACACACACACACACACACACACACGTGAATTTGAATTTTTTGGTTGCAAGTAACAGGAAACCCAACTTGAAGAGGCCTAAAGCATAAAGGGAATTCATTGGTTCACAAAAGGTTTATTTTCCTCCGTCTTTCCTCTATGTCCTAAGGCTGGTCCTCTTTATGTTTATAAAATGCTGCCAAAAACTTCCACCTTGAGGTGTAGCAGGAAGAGTATGTCTTTTTAGGTCACTTCTGTGAAAGTGTGAGAAAACTTTTTCTCAAAAACCCTAATGGACTTTTTCTTACTTCTCATTGTTTGAATTGGGTTTCAAGCCCGTCTCTAATCTAATCCCTGGAACTAATGAGATGAAATATGAAGATAGCCTTAAATTAATTCCTGAAGTTGGTGGGTTATTGGGTGGGGCCCAGTGTCAGGTTTTCCAGAAGCATTTAGGCTGCAAAGGGCAAAGGCAGATGCCTGAAGGAAAATCAGATTCTGTTACCAAGAGGTAAATTGGCTGAATCCTGGGTGGCCAGATTAATACATGTCTCTGTCCCCTGGCTGCCACACATGTACACACACACATCATGGTTGTCAGAATGTTCACAAATCAAAGTTTTCCCTTATTATAGATTTACTTTCTGCCCTTCATGTTTTGACATATTTTAAGAAACTGAAAGCACTGTTATAACTAATTAATTTTTGCATTTTCATGCATGAGAAGCTGGTGTTACCACATTGAGTTAATGTGATTCCAGCCTAAAGCAATAAAATTGATGTTTTGTATAGCCAGGAAGGCCTCGTAGGAAGTAAACATAAAATTGCAATTAGAATTATTGAAATATTAAAAATAACTTGCAGGAGTCAGGGGCCCTGTTTGGGAAGCACTTTTGTAAAATGTGCCATTTTAGGTCAAAATTTGACTAGATCTTTCCTGGCCAATTCAGGATGAATCAAGATGAATAATCCATGGCACAAACAACTACAGGTAGCTTTGCCCTTTGTTATGCCTCACCCCCCTCTCTACGCTCCTTCACTTTCCCTTTGACTTCCTTTCTTCTCCAGCGATAAGATATCAGTAAAGAGGCTGCCTTGCTGGAAGACAGTGCTTTGAAGTCATTAAACTGCTCTCCTGGGCTTTTTATTTAAAGCATAGCTGTTATTCAGAGTGTGTTTATCAGAAACTCCAATCTCAGTGGTTTAGCAAAATAAATAAAAGTTTATTTCTCATTCATACCACAGTGCAATGAGGGCTGCTGCAGGGCTGGTGGGTTCTGAGCTCCATGCAGTGATACAGGGAATGAGGCTCTTTCCATCTAGGAGTTCTTAGGGCCTCGAAATTTCCCAGTGGAGCCTGTATATCCAGCCGGTGGATGACAGAAGAATGAAGACACATGGATGAAACGTGAATGACTGTATAGGCAGATTTTAGTGAGTCAGCCTGGAAGTGGCCCATATTACTTCTGCCCAGTTCCACTGACCAGGTCAAAGTCATATGGCCACACCAATTTGCAAGGGAGCTGACAAACGTAGTCTGACAGTGTGCCAGATGGAAAAGGAAACAGAATTGGCTATCACACACAGGTATCTTTGCTATAGACAGACAAAGGCTCATTGAAAACCTTACTATTTTACCTAACACAGGTCCATATGAACATTTTGAATGCCAGAGTTTTTAAATCTCAGCCATTCAAATTGGGAGGGTCAAGGTCATGATTAATAGAGCTGAATCCTCATTAAAGAACAGTTTGTTTTGTAGTTAACGAGGAAACACATTTCTGCAAGATTTTTCCCCTTATAGGACACTGCATTTGTAGTCTCTTTGCACACTCAGGACTTCTAGAAAGAGCACACTTGTAGGCAAAAACATAATGCAAGCAACTTATATTATTTGGCTTCAGCTTGGGAAGTAGACAGAGGGTGATGGCTCTCATGAATAGCAGGGCTTGTGCTGTTCTTAAGCAGCACCTTCGCAAGGTGGCAGGACCTCAGAGAGATTACTGTGTGGCTGTAATGAAGGTAGTTGAACATAAAACCTCAGATTTATACCCTTGGAAAAGAATTCCTGTGCTTAAAAGGCAGAATTAGTGGACTTGAACGGGCTATAGTAGGTTTAGAGTTTGGCGAACTTGGCATTAACCAGTGTGGACCCAAGTTGGAAGGTGAGGAAATAGGGACAGCAGGCATTTTTTTTTTTGTATTTGGCCTTCACAAGCCCTAAATTTTCTTGCATGGCCCTAAAATGGAGTGGAGAGGACCCAAATAACAAAAAATTAAATTACCAGCCAATTTTCCTGAATGGGGCCATGAAATGAAAATTCTTTTTGTATGAAGAAAATAAAGAAAAGCAGTAATTCTTTCTCACCTGATATTGCAGCTGCAAATTCATGTCTTAGAGTCATAAGGGCCTTCATGCAGGGAACATCAGGGAAAAGAGCTCTCTGAAAGGGGAGGAGGATTCTGAGGACTTGTGGACAGCAATGGAAGGCCCTGGAAGAGGGAGAGAGAGGGTACCAGGAGAGCTATGCTTCTTAAAGTGTGGTCTGCAAACTCCTCGTGGTCCATAAGGGTCATAAGACCGTTTGGGGGATCCACAATGTCAAAACTGTTTTCATAATGATACTAAGACATTTGCCTTTTCCAGTCTCATCTCTTGTCTTCTATGAGTGCACAGTGGAGTTTTCCAGAAGCAACAAATCAAATATGACGCAGGTATGAGCATCCACCTGGCTTCTATTAAACCAGGCACAGAAGAGATTAGCAAAAATGCAATCAATGCCACTTTTCTCACTAAATATTTTTTTGAATTATAAGTATGTGTGTGTTTTATAAAAGCATGTTAACATGCTTTTCATTGCCATTTTAAATAAAGTCAACAATAAATATTTTTAAAAATTCTCAGGTTTAATTTCTAATATTGATAAATCTAATGCACATTAAGAAAAAATAAGTAATTTAGGAGCCTTAATGATTTTCAAGAATGCAAAGAGGTCCTGACACCAAAAAATTCGGGAAAACTGTATTACAGAATCCAATCAAAGTTGAGAAAAATTAAATTCTGCCATTTGTGGACATCTAGCTGCAGAGTGTAGATTGCTTTTGCTGGAGAGCATCTTTAGAAGGGTAGTAGCAATTAGTTAGGAGCTACTGGAATCGACAGCTATTGGTGAAATAACTAAATTTTAATACCACTTCCTACAGCAACTTGTAAACCTAAAAAAATTGCAATACTGCCATCTAGTGTTTCATAATGAAATTTTAATATATATATATTTCATTCAATTTACAGTGATTGCTTAAGAACCGAATGACTATAGGGGCTAGATTTAATAATTTGTGTTGTATTTTTGATGTTTATTTTACCAAACATGTACTTTAAATATTGTAAATGGCTTCCCTCACTTCCTTCTATATTTGACTGCTTCTTTCTCCTTAGGGTTAGGATAACTGGAGAGGGTAGGATTTCAACCTAGTTATACCTCATTCGAAACCTTGTGTTCCTGTCATGGTACAGCACAGGAGGATTTAGTTCAGTTTTGAGGAAACTGAACTTTCCTCACTTTGATTATGTCCAACTCCTCTCTCCACAGGCATTTTTTATTTTTTAAATAAACTTTTTATTTTGGATCCATTTTAGATTTACGGAAAAGTTACAAAGATAGTGCAGAGAGTTCTCAGGGTCCCCTCACCATTTCCCCCACTGTCAACATTCCACATTACTAAGGCATGTACCCACGGGGTGCCTGCCACAGTGGTTTTAAGCCCAAGATCATGACTGTGAAATTTCCGAAATAGAAACCTGGGGAACCATAAGAGTGGGCTGGGGAAAAAAACAGGTTAGACAGGTATAGAAAAGATAAGGACTTGGTTTATCACACTTCTCAATAGCCACACTGGAAGCTGGAAAACGATGAACTGTTTTCAAAATCCTGAGTGAAATTTATTTCCATCATAAAATCTTGTACTAAAAAAACTGCATATCAAGTCTGATGTTAGACTAAAGATAATCTTGGAACCACAGGGTCTGAGAATATTTATCTCCTATGCCCCCTCTATCAGAAAGTTATTTGAGAATTTGCTCCTCTAAAAGGGGAGAAGAAACAAAGAGGGAGAGAGACCAGGGGAGAGGTGCAGGGACTTCTCTGAATGATGTGGAAGTGATGGTGGATGCTGATAGCTTTGTTGTGGTCTAAAAAGTATACAGTGCGGAATGAAGCAAGAAAACAGAGTTGTCTGAGCGACTCAGAGATTTATACTTCTGTAAGAGTGTTTGGGTACGAATCAGTGACAGATATAGAGAAAATTAAATATATATAAAGAGCGGGCAATTCATTAACCCCAGAAAAAGTAAAAAGTTGCACATAAGCAAGGCATACTACGTGGCTCAGCTTTGAACCATAAATAGTATAATAATGTAAGTATCAAAATTATTTAAACAGAAAAAGCAATCTTATCATGTTGGATAAATGAGGGAAGGTAGGGGAGAGGGAAAAAGAGAGAAGGTGAGAGAGAGGTGAGAGAGAGAGAGAATGTTAGATTCTTTATCCCTATATTCAGAGGTCAATAGTTATCTATTATTTGAAAAATAATTAAGAAGCAGTACTATCAGCTTATTACTGAAACAACATAGGAATAAATACCAGAAGACATGGTTGAAATGGTTATTTCTAGGGAGAAGGGATCAGTAATTGATAACAATTGGTTAATGGAAAATTCTAGTAGGATAATATGACTTTTTAAAACAAGGTCCATGTTTTACATTAACAAGGAAAAGATAAGGTGCATGGGTGCCCTGACGAAGCAGTGACCTTGGTCAGCAGCCAGGCTAATTCGACTCTTAAAAATCAGGAGTGCTGGGAGAAGAAAATATAATTGCTTGCTCTGTAAAAGTGTCTTTGATTCTCATCAAGGCTGTGGCCAGTCACGTGGGATGCTTTAATCACTTCTCTTTTTGTTTGCACATGGGGAGACACCATCGGGGTGAGAGTTTACTTACTGTTTGCACAGTTGCTCGGCTCCTCTGGCTAAAGGGTGCTGGGCTCCTGTTAGCTGAAGGTTCTAGCTGTCCTCCTCTGAAATCATGGCTTTCCCTGCAGGCTTTGGATGGGGGGCAGCCACAGCAGCTTATCAAGTGGAAGGTAGGAGAAGCTCCCTCCCTTTCACCAGGGCTGGAATGGATTACCTCTGGTGGGTTCTGTATGTCTGGGAAAAAGGTGCGGTAAGGAGGCAAAAAAAAAAAAAAAGGCAGGAAAGGATTGAAGAGTCCAGATTGATATGAAATGAGACTGTGTCCCTTTTCAAACAGAAGAGGCTCACATTCCTTTGTCTCTTTCCTTAGGCACAAGGGGTGCTGGGCTGAGAAGGCAGAGACCAAGCCATAGCTACATTTTTGCTCAGTCCAAGCTTTTCTGAGCGTCAGTTTACACTGGACCAGCTGGTTTCGTAATTGATGTCTTGAACACATTTGCTCCAAAGCTCCCTAAAAAAAGAGAACAATTTCTCCTATTGGCTGGAAAAATATTGGGTAAATTCCTTCAAGGAGCCCTTCATTAGTTGGGAAGAGCACCCTGTTCTATTCCTCGTTGGCACAAAGTAAGGCTGAATCTCACATGTCGCCCTCTTTTCTCGGGCATATGGGAAGTAGAGGGGAGCAACTATAAGATGGTAGAGAGCACCCAGGACGGACTTGAGGTCTCAGTTCCAGCCTTCATCCTGTCATGCAGGAGCACATGAATCCGTTATTCTTCCTGAGTCTCAGTTTCTTCCTCTGTAAAACAGGAAGATTAGATTCACTTTTTTAAAAAAGCTCTATTTACAATAGCCAAAAGCTGGAACCAACCTAAATGTCCATTGTCAGATGACTGGATAAGGAAAATATGGTATATTTACACAATGGAATACTACTCAGCCATAAAAAAGGGTGAAATTCTGCCATTTGCAGCAATGTGGATGAAACTTAGAGAAAATTATGTTAAGTGAAATAAGCCAGGCACGGAAAGAGAAATACATGTCCTCACTCATAAATGGGAGCTAAAAAATAAATAAATAAATAAATAAAGATAGAACAATCAATAATATGTTGAAATTTCAAAAGGTGGGAAGGGGGGTAGGGAATGAATTGTAAAGGGCCATGAAAATCGATTACACTGTATGAAGTTGAATACGCTAATTGTCCTGATTTGAACATTTTACATGCAGGTATCGATATTCAATGCCGTACCCCACAGATATGTACAACCATTTATCAATATAAAAAAAATATTGTTTTTTTCCTCTAAGGAATTAAGCATTGTTAATATCTACCGAGGGGAAAATGTATTTATTTGGTCAAATAAGTCTGTGAAATCCTGGCTTAAAAAAAAGCTATGCAAGTTTCTTGTACTAGTTTCCTGGGGCAACTGTAATAAATTACCACAAACTGTGAAGCTTAAACAACAGAAATTTATTCTCTACACTTCTGGAGGCCAGAACTAGCTATTTGAAGATGTAATTAGCTTAGTTAAGATGAGATCATTCTATAGCAGGGCAGGCCCTTAGTCCAATATGACTGGTGTCCTTATAAGAAGAAAAATTTGTACACAGAGAAACATGAGGTGAACACCATGGGGCAAGAAAGGCAGAGACTGGAGTGGGGCAGCTATGAGCCAAGGAACTCCAAAGACTGACAGCCACCACCAGAAGCCAGGAAGAGGCAGTGAAGGATTCTACCTGAAGTCTCAGAGGAAGCATGGCCCTGTGCACACCTTGCATTTGGACTTCTAACCTTTAGAACTGTGAGAGAATAAATTCCTGTCGTTTAAGCCACCCATTTTGTGGCACCTTGTGACAGCACCCCTAGAAAACTAATGAGCCAACCAAAACAAGTAAATCAATCAATGAGATAATTACTACTTACGGTAAATACTGCCGTGACAATCGGATGCCATGGTAAAGGGTCATGTAAAAGTGGCTACTTTAGGTTGGGTGGTCAAGGAGGAGCTCTGTGAATTAGTGTCATTTCATCTAAAACCATGCAGAAGACATCTCCTATGGGGGTCTATGTACACTATTATGCATATATGCTCTGCAATACAAGAACATTTTAAATGAATGTCTGGGAATGTCTTGGTTAGCAGGGATTTCATGCCATTTTCCTCACTATATGGTCTCTTCTTTCATCTTCTCCCAAATCATCTCCACTTGGTCAGGGAAGGGAACTGCATAAGCTGGCCCTCTAGGAGTGAAAATAAGAGACACAATCTTAGCTAGTTCCCTTCTCAGAAAAGAGGTTAGACAGATTGGGGGTGAAAGGGGTGGTGGCAGAGCACTGGAACAGAGTGAGTAGAATCAGGCTCTAGAAGCAGCAGAGCATGGAGATTTATAAAGAGGGTCTCTGAAGCCAGACTCCTTAGATTTGGAGTTCATCTCTACTTTTTTACTGGCTTTGTGACTTCGGGCAAGTTCACTGAACTTCTTGGTGCCTCCTCATCTGTGAGACGGGGATTATATGGTATCTACTGTATAGCATAGCTATAGCTATGAGGTTTAAATAAGATGATGCAGTTAAGTGCTAGGTGCTTAGTAAGTGTTCAGTGTGGGGTATTCATATTGAAGGGTCACAAAAGTATTACTGAGAATGATTCACTATAGAACTCTACAGTTGAGAGAACTCTACACTTGATATAAATACACAGTCACTCATACAAGACAATGCAGTGGGTTTCAGTTACCGACTTTCAGTTTTTGCTCATTTAGGACCTAGAGGTTACCTTAACTCGCACATTCTTAGTTCCTCTCTTTACATGATCTCAGTGTTGTTACACCTCTTCTGTCTGCCAGGAGGCAGTTTGTCCCATGCTTTTCTGCACTGGGCTGGCTTCTGCCTTATTGTAAGGTCTTTATTTGTGGCCTCTAACCTGCTATTAAGTCTCCATCAACAGCTTTTAGGGTAGAGAACTTGATCTAACTTGCTCTGCCAAGAGCGTCAGCCTCCTATCTCTGTGAACTCACAGGCTGACTTTCCTGTTTGTTTTGTGCTGTGATGGAATCCCAGCTTGAGCGATATTAGCCGAGTGACTTTGAGCAAATAACTTATCGAAGCTTCAATTTCCTTTGTTTGTAAAA
The DNA here is from genome assembly GCF_027409185.1 of Cynocephalus volans. Classification (NCBI taxonomy): domain Eukaryota; kingdom Metazoa; phylum Chordata; class Mammalia; order Dermoptera; family Cynocephalidae; genus Cynocephalus; species Cynocephalus volans. Next base: position 19,613,425 of record NC_084468.1, read on the forward strand.
TTAGGAAAATGGTTGTGCTCACTTTGTAGATTTGTTCTGGGGATTTAAGAGGTTAGCATATGTAACTAGAACACAGGAGTGCCTGGCACACAGGGCTCACTAAATACTAATGCTAATACTAGTACTAATGTTAATACTAATTCCAATACTGTCATTATTTTTCATTCTCCTGGCTGCATCCTCTCCCACTCTGTACTGATGAGGAGAGTTACATCGTCTGCTCCATTTAGTGGGAATGGTCAATTTTTGTTTTGATTCAAATTAGAATATACCTCCTCCTTGCTCCTTCTTGACCAGTTTTGCTAGTAGCTGCTGGGAGAGTTACTGTTTAACCATCCCTTCCACCTTTGCCTGGATCGTAGTGCAGGAAGTCAGCATGCAGCTGCCTCAATTGGTACAGCCTGGGACTTAAAAGCTCTGTCACTTTCTGATTTTGATAATCTTTAAACTTTTGTACTGCCCTGGCCTTTGAAAGTCTATAGAACATTTGAAACTAACAAACGCCCAGCAGAACTGAAGACTGAGTATGAATTTTATTTGCAAAGAAACAAATGTTTTGGTGCTTTGTTATACGACATTACCATGTATCTCTTTCCACTAATTCTCAAAACACCATTGTCTGGGTTGGTACATTTGTTTTCAGATACTCTCTGGAGAGCCCTGAGGGATACCTAGCTTACCATCCCCCGGCCCCCCAACTCCTGCACAAAAAATAAAGATATTTTGGCTGTTACTTAGAATAAAAGGCACTGTCAAGGTCTTTGCAGTGGGGCCTACTGAGAGGAGCAGGGACTGGGCCTCCTGATCACTAGGCCGCCTAATATTTTGACTACTTGGTTTCATATTTCGCCAGACCCATGGCCCTTCCTATCTCTTCTGCCTCCTCTCTAGCTACTTCACTGTTTATGGTTTTAAGGAAGAGTTTAATGTTTATTCCATAAGATCTGGCTGCATGGTGCCTTGAGCCTTTTGGAGGAAAGCACAATATATATCTAATAAATAAATAATGAATAAGTCTTACAAGCAGGAGGAAAATTATGTGCTTTAGGTGAGTTGTAAAGAACATTGTAAAACCTATAAATGTATTTGTTAGACTAAGAGGCAAAGAAGAAAATGCGTTAATCATCGTACATACAGAAGTGAGTCTCACGTAGTGTTTTTAAGTACAGAAAAATTCCGCTGAATTTTTAACCGTTTGTGAAGCTGAGTCTGTCCCCTGTTTTTGACTGGAGGGAATGTGAGACAAATAGTGGCATTCTGTTTACTTTCTTGGTACGCCATGGAGGAGCTATGAAAATGACATTTAGGACCCAATTCTACAGCTATTATGAGCTTATAACTCTCAATGATTTCGGGGAAGACTCTTAAGGGGTGAACACGCTCTGCAAAATCCCACAAATCCTCAGCAAAGTCTAATACTATGTGGATGTTTCCTGCTGGGATCTGAGCTTGTGGTTCCTAAATAGGCAAAGCCCTCAGTTTTATGAAGGCCATTATGAACCCTTACTGCTGCAGTGGATACTAACATAATGTTTGATTTTGACTTAACTTTGACATTGGTTTTATGCTGGCAGAAATTGCCCCAGATTTTGGCTATCTCTGTTTGCCTTAGTGTGACAAGGTGGAATCCTATAGTTATGACACTTGGGGTTGTTTTGGCATTAAAAGAGCAGAAGAATGAACAAGATAGCTGTATTAGTTGGTTTTATGTTGAGTTTATGGTGATTCTGTACAGGCTGTTTCCTCTTTGGTCCTTTTTTTAAAACTCAGCCGGTGCACACAAACCTGAGCTAGAGGCGCGCTTTATCTACCTGCTGTAGATATCAGCACAAGCCCCACATTTCTCTAAACCACTTCCCGTTTGCTTTCTCCACTCAACCAATTTCAGCTGTGTGTCTTGGTCCAGGTTTCTGCTGAACCCTGTGGATTAAACATTTTAGTTTGGGACTTGCTCTCGTGGCTGCTCTTGGTACTCTTCTAAAACAGAGCTAGCAAGATAGATCTGATCCTTGTCTGGAAGGAGGAGTGGGGACAGACTTAATGCGTGGTAGTTTATTTCTTGGCGTATAAAAAAAAGGCAGAATGGAAGTGAGCATTTACCCATGAAATTTATCATAGCTTAAAAGCTCATATGTCAGAAACTACATATTTCTTTCTCCCAGTTTTGAATTTGAGATTCACAAAAATCTTGGTAATTGCTTTTTTTTTTTTATTGTATCATGAAATTAATGATGTGGGTATCATTAAAAGAGTATAAGCTTAGACAGAGACGACATTCAAATATTCATCAACTGATACACTACCCAGACTCACCAGTCATATGCCAGCTGTAAACAACAGGTATAGACTAGACCAGCTCTTTCACTGACCAATCAGTGGACTCCAGCCATAAATAACCAGTGTGTGCGAGACTAGCATGTTTACGGACCATCAAGAGTGGATGTCACCAATAAACAACTGATATGGACCAGTCTGGTACTTGCATTGACCAATCAGAGTGGATGCCAGCCATAAACAACCATTGGGGTCACATTTATATGTATTGATTGAATTTCAGCCTTGGGCTTAGGAGTGGGACAAATCTGTAATATATCAGACTCTATCTGTGAGCTACTGGAGAGTTGAATCACTTAACTTTTCTAAGCCTCAGATATCTGACCTGCAAAATTCCTAATGCTGATCTCTCTCTCTTTTTTTTTTTTTTTTTGGAAGTTTTATTGGTTGAATATTACAGACCTTTTTCATACATTTTGTGCTTCTTTGGATCTGGGTTAACTATCTCAATTTTTTCTTCCAAATTACTATACTTCAGCTGTGTTTGGACTTTGACTTCATTTATTCTAATTTTCAACCTCTCTATTAAATATTTAGTTGTGGCAATCATTTATAATTCTTAGAAATGAATTCTTTAATTGATTCTTTTTCAGAAAGCCATGTTTTTATTTTCTGTGTTGTCACCCCTCAAATCTCTTTAAGAATGCAAATTTTAAAAATTAAGTACTTGATCCAGCAACTCCACTTCTGGATATTTACCCAAAAGATATGAAACCAGTGTGTTGAAGAGATGTCTGCACTCCTAAGTTCACTGCAGTGCTATTCACAATAGCCAAGTTATGGAATCAACCTGAGTGTCCATCAACAGACGAGTGGATAAAGAAACTGTGGTATACATACATAATAGAATACTGTTCAGCCTTAAAAAAGAAGAAAATTCTGTCATATGTGATAACATGGTTGAAATCGGAGAACATTATGCTACGTGAAGTAAGCCAGGCACAGAAATATAAATACTGCATGTTCTCATATGTGGAATCTAAAACAATCAAACTCACAGAAGCAGAGAGTAGAATGGTGGTTACAGAGGCTGAGGGCTGGAGGTGGGGGAAAGGGGAGATGACAGTGAAAGGGTACAAAAGCTCAGTTACACAGGACCGATTTTTTTTTTTGAGATCTATTACATAGCATGGTGAATATAGTTAATGATAGAGTATTGTACATTTCAAAATTGCTAAGAGAATAAATTTCAAAATTTTATTTTTATTTAAAAAATTTTTTCTCACCACAAAAAAGTCAAATACGCAAGGTGATGGATATGTTAATTACCTTGATTGAATTATTCCAAGTTGTATTCATCAATTGAAACACCACTTGGTATCACATAAATATACACAACTATAAATTGTCAATGTATAATAGAAATTTAATAAACTAGGTTCTCTCTCTCTTTTTTGTATCATCTTTGAGGTCTTTGGGCTATTTGTTTATTTTGGCTCTTATCTTTCATACGACTTCTTTTTGTCAAATGCCTGATGATCCTTGGGTGCCGGTTTATGTTTATATATTGAGAGAATATGTTGATTAATGTCAGTAACTGATCTAGGCTTCCTTTTCAGTTCGAGGCTTCTATGAACTGAAACAGGGGAGCCCGTGTAAGAAACAGAATTCTGTGTAAGTCTGTGGGATCAGTCAATAACTGAATCCTCATAAAGGACTATGTGTGTGAGGGGACACAGCCAAGATTTAGACCTTGATAACTGCCAGATAACAGGGACTTTAAGGACTGCTGTGTTTGTTTTTTATTTTCTGTTTCCTGTCTCCCTCCCTTTCAAGTGTGTGTTTAGATCAAAAGTTTGTTTTACTTTTCTTGGCTTTCTCAGAACCCATGGTGGAAGTCCCCCCCCCCCCCCCAGTCACATCTCTTATTTTTATGAAGCATTTCTTGGGACTTCAAGGTGAAATAAAGGCAGCACCAACTGCGCTGTCTATGGGGAGGAACCAGTTAGCCCAGCAATAAGGTATATAATCCTTTAATTAGTTACCATGAGGATTGCTCTGAGGCCTGGTCTGCTCTCTGCATCGGTTGACTCAAAGATTCTCTAGGGGAACACCTCTTAATCCTTCCCAGCAATCTTCAGGGTGTGAGTTTATGTTGTAATTATTTGCCTTAGTTTTTCAACAAATCAGTCCTATTTTCTTTCTGTTTTCCAAAAATACTTCAGTAAATGTGGTATCCTATTGGGATCCTTTTTGGTTTTCAGCTAGGGTGTAGATTCCTTCTTTTATTTACTGTCATTTCAATGGGATTGTGAGAGGCACAGGAATTACGTATGTATACTCTGTTCCCCATCTTGAACTGAAAGTCTTTATTTATGTTAATTAAATAAATTCCTTCTATTTCTGAACACATGATTCTTCATGTACCAGGTTTTCCAGTACCTCAGCTGGCTTCGTGGGCAGTGCTGAAAGGTAGCTGAAGCCATCACTATTGGTATATGTGGGTTATTTATTGATAAGGGTTTGTCTCCCTGCTTGTGCATTGTTTTGCATCAGTGTATTAGGGTTCTCCAGAGAGACAGAACCAACAGGATATGTATACAGATACAATGAGAGGAGATTTATTAGGGAAATTGAACCACTTGATTTTGGAGCCTGAGGAGTCCCACAAAAGGCCATCTACAAGCTGGAGACCCTGGGTTACTAGTAGCGTGGCTCAATCCAAGTCCTAAAGCCTCAGAACCAGGGAAGACAATGGTGTAATTCTCAGTCCAAGGCTGAAACCCTGAATCACAGAGAGTCAAAAGGCTGGGGAACCTAGAGTTCCAATGTCCGAGGACAGGAGTGTATCCCAGCTCCAGGAGATAGATGGACACATTCGCCTTTCCTCTGTTTTTCTCTCTCCAGGTCTCCAGCAGATTGGATGGTGCCTGCCCATATTGAGAGCGGGTGTCAGACTATGACAAGGGCTACTGCAAGGCTAATGTCGTGAATCCTGCTCACTGTGCCAATCGTCTAGCTCTTAGTCCTGTTCGTGATGCCAGTTTTAAAGCTAGGTGACCATGCCAGTTGCCGGGCTCTTTTACCTGCTGGTAATCCTGCACTGACTGGGCCGATGGTTGAGCTAGGGCTGAGTCCGGAGCTCCCAGACCCCTCAAGCCGATTCACAGACTGGGTCACAAACCCTTCACATGCCAGGCTGGGTCACCAGTACCCTTGACGCAGGTCTATAAGCTAGGTAACTGGCCATATGGTCCATGGAAGCTGCAGGTCTGGAAAAAAATGGCCACGCAGGGCGAGCACCCAAAGCAGTAAAACACCAGCCAAAACGGTGCCACTGTGCAGGCGCACTTACTCTACCCACACACACACACAATGTTTATGGAACTGCCCCTATCCAGCCCTGAGGCAAGGGGGGCCTGACCAGATTGTTCCATTTTCCCAACAGCGGGTCTTCTGCACATAGTCCACTCAGGCTCACACACTAATCTCTTCTGGAAACACTCTTACAGACTCACCCCAAAGTAATGTTTTACCAGGTTACTAGGTATTGCTTAATCCTTAAGGAATTAACTGTTACAACTGGCAAAGTTCTGAATAGAGTGGATGCTTATCACATATATTTTGAAATTTTTTTTTTTGTATTATGAAAGTAATAAAGATAATTGTAGAACATTTAAAAGATACAAACAAGCAAAAAACAAAATGACAAATCAGCTAGAGAGGTATTTTAAAATTTTGAGTAGGTAGTTTCAGTCTTTTTCTATACATTCACAGACTTACGTGCACATGAACACTTTTTTCACCGATAAGAATGTTCCATGGATGGTTCTTGCTTTTTTAAGACACTTACACATATTTTGATAAGCAATAACACATCTATGCATCTTTTCTCCTATTCCTGTGCCCTCTCTCTCTTATCTATCTTTCTACACACACTCATGTGTTGAGCTAGGGCTGGGTCTGGAGCTCACAGACCCCTCAAGCCTGTTGTCCAGACTGGGTCACAAACCCTTCACACGCAGGTCTATGAGCTAGGTAAATGGAAAAAAGTTGTCCTTGGAGCCTTGGTTGAAGAAAGAGTAGTCTTTATTTCTGCACACACATGTCTAGGAGCTAGGCAGTCCAAAGAGTAACTCAAAACTCAACTACCAGCAAAGTCCAAAGAAAAACTGAACAGCTGCCAGCAAAGTAAACATGCTCTATTTTTAGACACGAGCTCTCTGCCCGGGGTGTGGACTCTCTTGAGCGCATGCTGGGCAAGCACTATAAGCATTCACTACATCTTCCCATTTTATAGGCAAGGCCCATCTTTAAGCCACCATCCACATGGTTTTACTGTCAGCAGTTCAGGGCAGCTGCTCCACACAACTCTCTGAAGAACAAACACACTAGCAACAAAACTAAAAAGATACATCGGCGTGCATGCGCACTAACTCCACCTACTCACACAATTTGTTTACAAAGAATGTGCTGCACCACACCCAACTGGACCTGAGAGAGGGGGCCTGATTAAACTATTCTATTTTCCCAACAACATGGATGTTACCCAGAGAGCTAACTGTGAGTCAATATATTCTACCTTGAGAAACAAGAAAAAATAGCCATTTCTCAATAAGATGCTTAGAGTATGGGTTCTATATATTGGCCCACGTATTTGTACGTAAATTTTTTATTACCTCTAAATTAATCAGTTAAGATAAACATTTGTTTGTTTGAATGAATATATGCCAGCATCATACTGGGAAAAAAAAAAAAAGTTATAGTTGTGCTGTTTCTTCCTGGGCCTGTCCATCTGGTAGGGGTTGCTTTCCAGCTAAGTTCACTGGTGCACCAGGTTAAGTGATTCTTTAAAAATTATCAGACCATCACACAAGTGCTCAAGACAGGAATATGGGGTTCATGCTACACCCTTCCTCTTACTCTTTTTAAAATTTAACCGTTTTTTTTATTCTATTTTCTCTAACTCTCTTGATTATACCCCTCTTTTTCATTACTACTACTTTTTCTTTAGTTTTGGAACATACCATCTCTTGTCTTCTTAAAGTCTGTTTCTCTCTTCATTCTCCTGCAATCTGTCCTGCACATTGCTTCTAGCATGTGGTCTTTTACAATCATGACCACATTATTACATTTCTTGAGAGAGAGCATGAGCTCTGAAATAAAAGAGTACGTTTGAACCCTGTCTCCACCACATATCGATTGAATGATTTTGATGTATCTAAGCTTTGCAGGCCTCAGTTTCCTGAATGGGAGGAGTAATAGTGCCTAACTCGAGGTTGTGTAAATATAAAATATGTTTATGAATATCAAATACTTAGAACAGTTCTGGGCAGACTGTTAAAAGTTCAGTAAATTTTAATAATTATTAAAAAAATTTTAATGTCTTCTTACCCTCTACAGGATAATTTCTGAACTTCTTAAATGGCAGAAAAAACTCTTTGTAATTTTATCTCTTACTATATCCCCAGATATTGCTTCTTTTCTATGTGTATCTTACTCTTTGACCAAAATGAAGCACATGCAATTCTTTAAATGTGCTGTGACTTTCGTGCCTCTGTATCTTGGCACACTCTGTTTCCTTTGCTTGAATGCACATCTTACTATTGGCATGAGCAGAGACCAACAGAGAACAAAGATCCAGGCTTCCTAACTTCAGGGCTGGAGCTTTTTCTACTTCAACATACTGCCTCTTTCATTTTTAATCCTCTTTGCTACTCTTCCAAGTGTGTGACTGTGAGCTTGGTAGTGGTAGTAAAGGCCTGGGTGTCTGGTGGGGCAAAGGGCACACTCAAAAGAGGTTTTTAACACATATGAACAATCTGTTCTTATATTAACTATTTGGAACAAAATGAATAATATAACTTTTATCTAGGGGCTTTTGAACATAACCCCATTTTTCTAAAAATGACTAATATCATAAGAGCTGTTGATATGAATATTGTAGCTGATTGTTTGTAGTTTGGATAGCAAGTGTGGTTGCCGTTGGCAGCAGCTGGGGCCCTGTTGTTTTCCTTCCACTACACAACGTGGCCCTTTTCCTTGAGGTGTCCTAAACCAGCTGAGCATATCTATATTGCCTTTAGATCTTTCTCAAGGTGCCTGCTCTTCCTTTCATGAGTGTGGATAATCAGAATATGATTGTAAAGTATGCCCAGGCCAACTAAAAGGGCTTTTAAAATTGTCTGCTGTTTTAGATTATCCAGGCCACTGAGCCCCCTTCCTTAGCATGGATAATTGAGAGTGGACTGGGCTGAAGAATGTTAAGCAGAACCAATTGACAACATAAATGAGATTTTAAAAATACTTTACATTTTAATAATAGACAAAAAAGTAGCTTTTTTTTTTTTTTTTTTTTAGTCTGACAGGGTTTATTTTATATTTTGAAATTGTAAATTTATTTGGTTTTAATTTGCTTCAAAATAGGAAAATATTTCCTCTAATGCACCTAACCCATTTAAAGCCTGTTTAAAATGTATACTAATTACAATATGCACTTACAGGAGTTAGGGGAGAAATTGAAAATATAGACAAGAGGTTGGACAGTTTTAGATTCAATGTCAAATCTTCTTATAACCATGTTTATGTTTCAAGTAGCTAACAAAAAATGGGTGGGAGCCACTTTAAATTCTGAAAATCTTTCCCTTGATAGTGGAGGCTAAAATTCTTTGCCCCTAATGAGCAACTATCATTTGGAGAAGGACTTTTTTGAATGTATGCATAGGACTAACAGGATTCTGATTCCTGGGAATATCCGATCTCTTTCATTTCTCATTTTCACCCTCTTGTCTTTCCCCATGCACCTCTGAATGCAGGTGTGAATGTATTTGCATGCCGCTTGACTGAGAATTTAGAGGACATTTTCCTAACAGAACAATGTTGTAAACAAAAGTAGATGCCACTGAATACCCTTCAGGTGTGTAATGAGATAAATAGATTTGGGGGGTTGGCCTGGGAATTTGGAACAAAATGTAAGAGGCAATGTTGAGTTTCTGGGCAGGTGACTCATAAACAAGGTTTTTGAAACATTACCTATTTTTACATTGGGAATTGCCAAGCAAAGGCTTAAAATCTCCCAGAACACCTATGAATAATCATTTAAATATAGGCTTTGAGACTTGGGGAACAAAGTGTATTACTTGCTCTAAAGACAATAATCTTTGGAGTCATTGTAGTCCGTCATACAAATGCATACTGGGGGATCTCTGAAAAAGCAACATTTTCTCTTGATGGTTCATTACTTCATATAGCTTATAAATTATCACCCAGGACTAGATTGCAGGCACAGGTTAGGGATGTATATCAGCCACTCTGTAACAGAGTGTGGGAGACTAAGGCCCTTTCTCAGGGTGAAATACTACAAAGGGGCTTTGCTCATTGCCTACTATGTTTGTGTGAAGAGCAGAATTTGGTGATGGAGGTGATGGGGACTATAGTGTATCCTTTGGTTCCTCCTAGTTCTGGCACACATAAATTCTTGTCACCCGACTGGTTTGATGGAGAACTGAGGGGTTCTCAGCATAGATGTTATGCAGCAGAATATCTTTCTAGGATCATTTTAGTACTCTCTCCATGGCTCAAATAAAGACAACATACAACCATACCAATAGTATGATATGGTTGGTTTGCTGTCAGGTAATGACTCTTCTTTTGGTTGGAGAGAAATCATGCAAGAAGATCCAGAAAAGGTATGTTCCCGTATTGTACTTGGAGACCTGGTTTCCCTGGTATGAAGGGAATAATTGAATTAAATTTAATGGATATTTATTTGAATTACTGCAATGTAGATATAATTAGTTCATCCCAATTAGACATTTACCTACTGTGGGTACTAGAGCCTGGGGTTGTAAAGGTAAATGAAATGATCACTTGAATCCAACACTCTAGTGGGGGAGAGAGGCGTGTGTGTGACTACGATGTGATGTGACTATGCTAACAGTAGAACAAACAAGATGCTGCTGAAGCAAAGGTGGGAGAGGTAGTGAGACAAGAGTAAAGCATGTGTGGAAGATTGTATGGGGTATCTAAGCTAGGTTTTAAGGAGAAATGTTTTCTGTGTTTTATTTTTGTGGAGTGACACAGGAATGGAACATTAGTAGAGGAAACATTTTGAGCCAGGGCACAAAAGTATGAATACTTAACGTTGTATTTGGGTAATGGTGTAGTTATGTCCAGTTCAATAGTTAAATGGTTGATAATTCTAATACTTTCACATGTGTTAGAATTAGCCTGGCATAGGCTATATTTTCTGACAACAGGGTGAATGGCAAGACTTGAAGCTAGAAAGATAGAATAGGCCTATGTTGTGATGCACATAAACTACCAGGCTAAGGGGTTGGTGTTAAGACCATGTGCATGAGGTATTTGGTAGCCACAAACTATTCTTAAGCAAAAGGAGTAATACAATCAGGTCTGTATATTAGGAAGAGTTTTGACTGCAGTGCAGAAAATGAACTGAAGGAAGGAGATGTGGACGCTTGGGAACCGTTGTCAGGCTATTGCAGTAGACGAGGCAGATGATGATGAAAACCTGAGTTTGGGTGGGAGGGACAGAGTGGAGAAAAAAAGAGTAAGGAGACATCATTGAGGGAGAACCTAAAGGATATGTTCATGTATAAAATGTAGGACATGAAGGAAACAGGAAGAAGACGAAGGTGATTCTCGTGATTATAGTTTAGGTGACTGGCTGGCTGTTGATGCTGTGAATGGAAGTAAAACACACTAGAGAAGGAGCAGGGTTATAGGTTGTGGGGTAGAATGTGTGGTAGAAATATAACAGGTTCAATGTGGGTTTGAGACTCCCTTAGGGTATTTACAGGAAATGTCTGGGAGGCAACTGCAAATTCATATCTCCATTTCAGGTTGGATTTGCTGTTAGCCACTAATGTATAGCTGATGGTTGAAGCCATAACGAACGAGCACATTTGAAATAGGTTATAGAGGGAAGTAAGAGGAGGAGCAAAGATTGCAAGTCTGGGTCAAGTTCTGCAGAAGAGCTCAAAAGACTCAGAAGCAGCCCACATACTTCTGACACTCTTACAGAACCTTAAAATGACTAGAAAGAACTTTTAAAACCTTCTGGTGCAGTGGCCTTTAAATGTGTTTTAATGCAGCAGAACCAAGTTTTCAAGAAAACCTAACTCAGAACTCTAATAAATGAAAGATACAGATGGAGCGTCTCTGGTTGAAGAAAAGGGGTGGGAGGACGTGTGCTACCCACTCAGCATTCCCTTCTTCATTGCTCCTTCCCCACATGGCAGCTCTTGACTTCTCTCCAGGGAACGTGGTTTTTAAAACATCCATACACTTCCCTTATTTTATAGGAGCTGGAGAGATTGATTGACATGATCAATGTCGCACAACTCATTAGTGACGGGAAGAGAACATGTTGATGTGATAAGCTCCAAAAGAGACAATAAAGCAATGAAAGGCGGTGTGAAACTCATAGCCAAAATGAGTGGTGCAGACAGTATGTAGTTTCAAGGGACAGAGTTAACATTCTGAGTTGTGATATTCAGGAAAGGAGTTGCAGAGGTGGTAGATTTTAAGAAGTTAAGAAAACATTTGGAAATTCAGTTTCTTGCCCATTTAAAAGTCAGAGCTACAGGTTTGTACTGGATTGTAGAAAGAGGATCTTTCCAATGTCCACAAAATTGAGGCAGTTGTCACATATGTTGTGTCACAACTACGACTCAGACTCCATCTAGTAACAGTAGAAGTTTAATGGTTGGACACACTGATGATTCAGACTGAAGCAATAGCAGTGGCTTTCTTTTCCTTTGCCTTCTTTGGGAAGGCACCTCGTTTTGGAGGTGGTGTCCTGGTAACACATCCTAAAGTCATTTTTGCAAAGCAAGTATACTCCTTTTATTATAATGTATATTTATTTAAGAAGTCTTTTCTGAGGGTTGCTAATGGACATTCCTTTATGCTGCCAATTGGTATACAGTAGAACCCATTTGTAGCTACCACAATCAGTGCTTCAGTGAGAAGTCCAAGAAACTCTACATTCAGAGAGTTACTTTGAGACACTGGCAGAAATCTGCCAAGACTGAAGACTGACTCAAGGATTCCTGGGGGACCTTGAGGAAAATCAATTAGTTTCTGAGTCAAAGAACCTCAAATTATTCTAAATGGCATTGCTATCATCGGACAGTTCTGTTCTTGAATTTAGTAAGCTGCTACAAGTTCCAAGCCAACGTTATTTCTTAGAAAGATCCTTATGGGATGTAAATCTTTTTAAGTGCATTTCATTGTACCAATTGTTTCATTTAGAAAAAGCCCATTGGTTTGTTGTTAAGTGGTCTATTTAATAGTGTTAGTAAATTCTAAGATCAGAGACTGGGTATTGTTATTCTACACATTATAATGATCCCAATTGTCCAAGTTACTTGGCCTTGGCTCATTTGCTTGACCTTTGTTTGTTTTAATGGCCTGGAAAAATTCATGTAAACTACACAGAGCTGATGTAGTGGCTCTTGACATATGAGATACAAATCTGGAAAACACTTGATTAGAATAAGTTAACTAATCATATTTGAATGATTGGATCAGGTCTACACAACCAAAGTGAAGTGGATAACTGCAAATTTTAGAGGAATCACAAAGTTAAAGTAAAAATTCAATTTCTTACAAAAAATGGCTTACCTTATTACTTCTATTATTTTGAGTTAACTATAACCATATAGTAACTATCCAGAAAAATAACTGAAAGATTCTAATGCAAAATATTAATACAGAGAGGTAATATAAAGTAGTGGTTACTGACACCAGTGCTGTGTACTCTACTGGCATGGGAAAAACAAACATTCAATTTGAATTATTATACTCGCAAGCCAAGTGATCTGATTTTTGTTGCTTAACATTTTTAAGACTTACTTCCCTCAGGTGAGTAACACCTACCTTTTAGAATTTATTGGGAGTACGACATGAAAAAATTTAGACAAACTCTTAGCCCAGGGCTTGGCATTATTTAAAAGAACTCAAAAAATGTTAATCAGTATCACCATAATTTTTATCACCACCACCATCATCATCATCATCAGCAGAAGCACCACCATCAACATCACCATCGTCATCTTTGCCATTATCATCATCATTGCCATCAGGTGATATGTTAGTCAGAGTCCTCTAAGAAGCACATGACAAGATGATATTGAATAAGGTAGAAGTTTATTAGAGGAAATGCCCATGAATGAATATGGAAAGAGAGCCTGGAGAGCCTTGGATGCATGCATGTCTCATGAGAGAAGGAAGAAAGGAAGTTTGGTGAATGGTTTATGATGGATCTTGGATGTGACCAGTGCCACTGTGCACACAATAAGCACAAAATAGCCGCCAATAGCTGCTGACCTTGTCTAGCACTCCAGCAACAAACCCCTCCCCGCTTCCCTTTAGGAAAAGCTTCCTGACTTAAACAGAAACCCTTTTGCTTCTGCAAGGGCACAATTCTCCACCCTGGTCATATAGTTTCCACATTAGCATAATGCCCCTCCCTGATGGTATCAGCCAGCCCTTGGCACCCTATATAAGCTCTACCACCCCCACACTGGTGCTATCCCCCATTTTGAGGGCAGCCCTGGGCTGCCTGTCACTTTGAGCGTAGTCTGGCAGATTCTTTTCCTTTAATAAAGCTTGAACGGTACCCAGCATCTCGGCTTACTTTCTTTCAGTTTATACTGCCGTATAGTTCAAGGGAAGTTCAGCAAGGTCATTGGCAAATTCTTGATCCAAAGTCAACTGTCAGAGGAGTACCACATCTCCTAGGAACAGGCCTGCCTTAGTAGGCTTGCCACACTCAGCACTGGCTAAGGCCAACTCAGGGAAGTGTGACCTCAGTGAAAATGCTTGATGGATTTCAGGGTTCAGTCACTGGGGTCCTCAGCCAATTACACTTGCTAAGGTTGGAGGTCTGCAAAGTGTATTTTCACACTGTCACAGACAGAATTGTGGGTGATTTTTAAAAGAAACTTCCCTTTTTTTGTATTTTATTAATTTTCTATATTTAACCTGCATTATTTAACATTTTGGGGAACAAATAAAATAAGTAATTGAAATATTTCCTTTTGCTTGGATAAATGAACTGTTTGAGTCCCAAATCTCACTTTGCTTGAATATTCTGGTACAGTTGTGCTATTATTTCAACTGTACCTTCCCATGAAAGGTTTACTTTTCTCCTCCAACTTTAATTTCTATTTAGAAACCTGATTTGATTAGAATGTGAAAGTTTAAGTGTTTGTCACAGGATTCAATTAAAATAGGTCATTCTTGGGGCTCTGAAAATGGTAACTGGCCTTGGGCAAATTGGAACACAAGTTATAAAATTCAACTGGATGCATCACAACATTTAACATCTTTAAGGAAGACGTTTTGCCTAATAGATTCAATTTAGAAATATTTAGTGTAGGTCATCAGTTTAAGCACCTGAAAAAATGTGTTTGTTTCTCCCTTTAGTTATAAGTAGGATTAAGACACCTGGACTCTAATCTATAAAATAAACAATTTGTGGTGGGACCTTGAAGAAAGTCAATTAATTTCTGTGACTTTACCAGCAGGTTAAAAAGGAGATTGTAATATTGGTGAATAATGTGCTTCTAGATGTTTGCATAAAAGATGCTTTGTCATTGTAAAGTATTATTGAATATTTATGGTCTACCAGACTGAGCCAAATGGCCCAGAGGAAAAAACAGTCAGATTTATGTAAACCTTGTTCAGTGTCCCAGATACTTCAGGATGGGTGCTCTCTATATGAACGAATAAATAAATGGTATCAACATTATTTTAAATTTTGAAGGTACATCAGTATTATCTGGGGTGTTAGCCAATGTGCCTGACCTATGACATTGAAATGAAATGTCTGCTCCAGGTGACTACTTCAATCTCATAAATATTTTTAAAGCAAGAGGCATTGATGGCAAGTGATGTTTTCTTAGAGTTTTGTGTCTGCAAATAAAGGTAATTATATCTTTACCTAAAACCTACAAGATACGTTTGTCTCTCATCACAGGATGGCTCTGAGAATTCCCAGACGGAAATTGCATATTTTATACTTATTTTCCCCTTTCTTTTAAAAAAATGTTCTACTCTCTCTCTGCAAAGTCGTTTTCTATCACTTTATTGTAAGAAATCTGAGACTCAAAGAAATAATAATAAAAAAATTAGCCATAAACACTGCCCAAGGACTTAATGGATCTCACTGAGCTACACAATGCAGATGTATTGGAACATAAATATGTGATAGGAGATAAGAGGCACAGAAGAAATTTGCTTGGGTTGGGTCATTGCTTAATCTAAATAGGTTCAGCGAAAGAATTCATGAAACGTGACAGTGGGCCAAGAGGAACTTGCTGTGACATTTCAGATTCCCCTACCTCTTCTAATTAACCATTTCAAGTATAACAAAACTTTAGCACAAACAGATCTTGTAAGACCAATCTATACCCAGTTCAGATCTGTCTGTGGGGGATGGATGGTTCTGTTCTTCTCAAGCAATGGTCTGTGACTCAATGATACCTCAAGTTGGAATTTTAAATTCTATGATACATTGATTCTGAAACAGTATTTTTCTAAAAGTCAAAACTATACCAGAGCTGCCTATGACATAGCCTGTCATTAAATGCATTTGTATATACTGCATGGATCTAAATATACAGTCAAGCTAATGAGATATTTGCAAACATAAAAATCACATATAGAAAAAGCTTGCCATCATGATAATGATGGGAGTAAATAACAACAACAATAATGGCTGCTGCTTTTTAAAACAGCTATTATTTGCCAGTCACTGTGCCAGACAGTTTACACATGTCCTTACAAAAATCTTGCAAGGTGGATATAATTATTCCCTTTTTATAGAGGAGGACACAGACTCAAAAAGTTGCTCAAGGAAAACTAGTACCAAAAACCAAAACAAAAACAAAAACCCACATTCCTGCTTAGGCAGGTCAGGAGTTCTTGCTTCATCTCTTGGTAGCTTCAGAATTCTTTAGGATCCTAATATCTGTTTATGAACCATCTCTCGTTGTGCCAGCTTCTTTAAGCCTACCTATCCCCAGCCCTCTCACTTCTCTTGGAAAATGGGAACTAGGATTTAAACCCCAGAGTTATGTCTCAGTATCTGGAGCATGGTAGTGCTTCATAAATATTTGTTGAAATAATAAAAGAAAGATCCAGCTACCTCTGAAGCTTATGATTTTTATTAGCCAAAAAAGATATCATTAGCCCATTTTCATGAATGCCAAATTTATGTAGGTATTCTAGACAACATACATCAAAATGAAATTATTTAGGACAAGTCATTTGTATTTAAGTAACAAACAGAATCAATGTACCCTGCCCAATTCGCAGAATAGATTCAGAGAGTCAATTTTTGTGCTTAATTGTGTTGAACAATGAAAGTCTGTGATTTGTGATTGATAAGAAAATAGTGAAAATTGATTTAATGCTTGTAAAATTTTCAGGTTGATTTGCTTTTGGAATCAGGCCACTCAAATTCCTAGAAGTTGAGGTTTCTTGGGGTATTTTATATTTCACATGATGTTACCAAGAAGTTATAGATCAGTAGGACTTTGTAGTAGGACTTTCATAGTAGGACTTTGTAGTAGGACATCAGTAGGACTTTCATACAGCAGAGGGAGAAACAAGTTAAAGGATTTCAGTGCTGCAAAGGGTGCTTCTTCTTGGCAATGGAGGTTTGAATGTAGGGCACCTTTTGCATTTTAAGCACTGGAGTTCAATCGATTGTCCCATAGTTACATAATAAGAGAATTTTATTTATTTATTTATTTTTAAGAAGACAAAAAAAAAAGTCCTCTAAGAAAAATACTTGATGCCCTTGGGGACAGTTTTTACAGTGCATTTTGTCCAAGAGCCATTTCCTCCTGCTCTAAAGCTCCGGAACAGGATGAATGTCCTTCTCAAGGTGCTGAGAGGCCAGAGTCATGACTGAATAAAAGTGTCAAAGCATCAGAGGAACCATGGATTTGTGTGGTCAGCATTCAGTGGGAACAGCCAATGGGTCTAGGTGGTCACTGGCTTGGAGACTCACTGCAGCTAGGCCATCAGGTAGTCCAGAAAAAGAGACCAGGATTGAAGTCCTCATCGAGGCCAGCTGGACAAGAGTAGGTTCTTAAGGGCTAATTACTCTGAGATCTGTTCTTAGTGAGACAGCCCATGAGAAAGTATAGCCAAGAGTAGTAGGTACAAAAACCATTCATCAGTAAGAACGATTATTATATACTCCCTCCCAGCAAGTCACTTTTAAATGTATTAAGTACAATAATGAATTATATAAATTTTCTCAACAACTCTGCCAAATAGGAAGATCAGGAGTTATTTTCATTCTCATTTTACAGATGAGGAAACTGAGGCACAGACAGATTGAATGAATTCCCCAAGGTCGTAGAGATACTAAGCTGTAGAGATAAATTAATATATAGATAATATTAATTGAAAGGCCACAGACTGGTAGTCAAGAGCACAGGCTTTGTTTGGTCACATCTGACTTACAGTTTTAGTTCCATCTTGCTAGCTCTTTGACCTTCTCCAAATCCTTGAACTCAAGGAAACCTCAGGTTTCTCATATTTAAATGGAAGTAAGGTAACATCAATAGTTATAAAGCCTGTAAAGTGCTTAGTTAAGTGCCTACCCCATTATAAGGGCTCAATAAATGATAGCTACTATTATTATCATTTTTTTCCACTATACCATTCCACCCTTCCAAATGGGGCTCAGATTAGCATAGTGGCAGTCAATAGCTGAAGCTAGCACAGGGTAATGAAATGCTCTAATGGATAGAAGAGTAGAGGTTTTCTTGCAAAGACAGAGAAGGGTGTCTTTTGCTAGATAGTGTGATTTGATGCTTAAATGGCTGAATGCAAGAGACTTAATTGAAAGATAAAAGAATAGTTGCAGTGGAATAGCAGAGGCAAAAGCAGTTAAGACAAAAAGCCGCATATATTAAACAGGACTTTAGTAAATGAAGCGAGTTTGAGAAGTTTTCGTAGCTAAAGACATTATGATCATCAGAAAACAAACGATGAGATACATGTAGGGTTGAAGTCCAGAAGGTCGTGTCCCAGAACCAAGACTGAAATATTTCCTATCACTACTTGTTCCTGTAAGAATTTATCGCTTCTCTGAATTATCAGATCAGTAGTTAAATTATAATCACATTCTGTTATATATTATACTGGTACAGTCAACAAGTCGGACTCTCAGGGCACACTCATAAAAGTAAATATTTTTGTTTCTCAGTGTCCCTTTGCACTTGCTTAGTGAGGATAGTCCTTTCCTTCCCTTTGGAAGAAAATACAAGTGGGCTCTATTTTTCTGGTTGCTTTAAGTTCTATTGTGTACTGTATATTTTCTATTTGCCTACCCAGATCTGCTCTCCTCCTTTCCCTGCTCCAGGCCCTGGGAGGTCAACCTGTGTGGATGGCACCCATAGGTTCCACTGTCCTTTAGCTTCTCTTTGGACCTGGTCAGTGGGAAGCATTAGCAAGAGATAGGAGGGTAGAGTGGGAGGAGAGAGAAGCCAAAGTCCTTATTCTTTTGGTTTCCTGCCTGCTGGATGGAGGTGGGTTGGCTATGTCCCTCTGCTAAAGGCCTCTTCTCCTGGGCAGCCCCTGGCAAACCACTAGTCTCTGCAGGTTTTGGAAACCAATTCTTCCCCTACCCTCTTCATGGGCAGTAATGACTTCCTGCTGTTGCAAGCCCTGAGGTACTGCACCATTCCCAAACCCTGATCACACCATGGTAAAAAGTCTTTTTTATTATAATCTTCTCAATTACCCAGTTTGAGTGCCATCTGTTTCCTGCTGGGACCCTGGATGATAACATATGGCCACTTGAAGTTGCAGAATAGTCTCATTTTGGTATTTAGAATAATCAAACCATGAAATGGTTAAAACTCCAAATTGAATTTAGGGCTAGATCTTTCTTAGCTTTGTTGGAGGAGGGGGTGAAGTCATCTTTCTTTCCCTGCTCCTCTTATTTTCACTTGTTTGCTACAGTTTCTGGGTTTTTGACCTGGCTGAAGGCAAGGTAAGAAAAAGGAAAGTTCATAAGGTGCTGTACACTCTCTGATTGTGGCAGATATTGAGAGCTGATTCTTTCTCTTATGGACATTCTTGTGGCCCATTGCTGGGGAGCTAGTATCTTAGATACAGGTGATGCTGTGTCCTTTAGTCATCATTTTCCGTGGTGTATAAGAATCCAGCCATTTATCTCAGCTTCCATCTGTTGAAGTCCGTAGTGGGTTGAACAGTGGCCCCTAAGGATATGTCCAAGTCCTAACCCCAGGTACCTGTGAATGTGACCTTATTTGGAAATAGGTTTTTTTGCAGATATAATTAAGAGTCTTGAGATAAAGTCATCCTGCATTTAGACTGGGTCCTAAATATAATGATGAGTGCCCTTATAAGGGACAGAAAAGGAGAAGATACAGAGACACACAAAGGGAAAGGACTCATGAAGATTGAGGCAGAGCTTGGATTACTGTGTCTCCCAGACAAGAAATGCCAAGGGTTGCAGGCAGCCAACAGAAGCTAGGAGAGAGGCCTGGAATAAATTCTCACTTCAGTGACTCCAGAAGGAATCAATTCTGCCGACACCATGATTTAGGACTTCTGGGCTCTAGAATTGTAAGAGAATAAATTTCTGTTGTTTTAAGCCCCCCAAGTGTGTAGTCATTTGTTAGAGCAGGCTTAGGAAACTAATACAGAATCTATTCACCCTTTTGGACATTGCTGGGCAGGTGCTACAGCATCACCATGCTCTGTCCCTCACCTGTGCCATCTCGTCTGTGGGAAACACAAGCACGTCCTTTTCTAAGTGGCCTCTGGGCCTGCAGGTGTACCCCACACCAGCTGCAGCATTCCTTTGCTGCTTCTTCCTTTCCTTTTTTTGCTTCTTTCCTCTTCTTCTCCTCTTGGGTTCTAGATTCACTTAGTAGAAGTAAAGACTCCGATTCAACATATCCCTTTAACCAAAGGGGACACACGCCAGGGCCTCTGAGTGGTTCATTTGAGTGCTGTATTAGTCTGCCAGAGATGTCATAGCAAGATACCACAGACTGGGAGGCTCAGGCAACAGAAATTTATTTTCTCACAATCATAGAGACTAGATGTCCAAGATCAAGGTGCCAACAGAATTGGTTTCTGGTGAGGACTCTCTTCATAGCTTGCAGATTTCCACCTTCTCTCTGTCCTCACATGGCCTTTTCTCTAGGCCTGTATCCCTGACGTCTCTTCCTCTTCTTATAAGGACACTGGCCATATTTGACTAGGGCCTAATGGCCTCATTTTAACTTAATTACCTCTTTAAAAGCCTATCTCCAAATATATACCATATTCTAAGGTATTGGGGGTTAGGACGTCAACATATGAATTTTGGAGGAACACTATTCAGTCTGTAACAAGTGTGCTCTTCTATGTCAAGCTGAAAAGTGGGCAGTCATCCTTTCCACTTCTTTGAGGGCTCATATCACACAGACAGTTCTCTTCAAGAAAAATGCCTCTTGAAAATCCTCACTAATCTCCAGCCTCTTGACACACTGATATCCTTGATGTAGGTGAAAGAGACAGGAGTTGTGACCCTTGTTTTGGGATAATGCCTTTGAGTGTTTGCAGCTTGGCTTGACAACCAAACACTATTTTTACTTTGGTGCTATAGTTGACATTCCCTTTCATCATCTGTTACATGTGTGTCATATTAGTTTTGTCCATGTTTTCAGATTAACTATTCAGTTTTCTTTAATATTATCCACCTTGGTGTTGGTTTTATTGATGACAATTCAATTTTCAAAAACTCATCTTAGAGTTCCATTAAGTACTGTTAAGTAGAAGTATAGCAAAGAGGGAAGGAAAGAAAGAAAGAAAAAAAAAAAGAAAGAATTAATGAGTAAATTTATTCAGCCATCTGGTCTATACATCTCTGAGTTTGTTAGACTTCCAATTATTTATGTAACTCCTGAATTCAATAAATATCTATTTCACTTTGATTAATTGTAACGATAACTTTTTTTAAGAGAGAAAGTTGTCAGCCAAGTTTGGTTATTACTCTGTCTACAAAGGGAATGAATATGTGTGTGTGTGTTTCCTGGGTAAATGGAAAGGGGAAAGGCAGATATTAAATGAATGGTCCATCAAATTATTGCTTTAAATATTTGTGAGGAGTTTGGGCAGTTATATCTCATAAATTGACAACGTAGAATTGTCTCATTTCCCAGATGGTCACCTGTAGCTTGAAGAAATGGTTGCACTTAGTGACAAAACTGAATTCCAAGTCTTTCCGTCTGTTATGTTCCCTAGCAAGATGAAAGCAACAATGACTGAGCTTGAGTCTTTCAGCCTGGGAATGTAATTTACTTCTCAAGTCCTAAAGATACCGGTCTTAGGAGGACTGGGGAACTTAATTTCTTAGCAGAGAAATCTTGAGGAGGAATGCCATTTGTCTAGCATCATTCCTGGTTGTGAAGACTCTTTAAATGCTGAGCAGATTATAGAGTTGTGCTGTGTCATGTCTACGTGGATAAAGTGAGCTAACAGAAGCAGTGTAATGCATAGCCAAACTCTATATTCCAAAGTAAAATTTTCTAAACATCTGTCTAGTAAACTCTCCAATTTAGGAAAAATCCATTTTAAAGCATTTAGCTGCATTAAAGATGTTTGTTTTCAGGTTTTTGTTTCTTCTTTAGACAATGTTAGTAACATATTTTTCCTTATTATTAATTATGCTTTTGTTTTCTGTTTATTCTAAGATTTCATTAGTATTTAAAAAAATTCCAAGCAAATAGATTGGAGAAGGCAGGGTGCAGGCTTATTTTGTTGTTGTTGTTAATCCCCCATCCCCTCACTCTTTCTTTCTCTTCTGTCTTCTTTTTTGTCTAGTTCTCAGAAAATGTAGCCTGCATGAATTCTAATATTTGTGAATACTTCAAGGATGTTTGAAAATAATTTTTTGTTATTGAGTACCAATTTCTGTCTCTTTGACTGTTTCACATGTCTGTGTATCATCTGTGTGTGCATATGTATACATACACACATACATGCACATACACATTTACGTGTATAGACATATATAGATGTATGTGTATGTGCCACAGAGGCTAAACTTTTTTCTTTGTCAGCTTCTGAGAGTGTTTCGCTGTGTTAGTGGAGTTTTCAATATATTCCTGCATTTATAGCAGTTTTTTCCTCATATATTTCAAAACTCTATTGTTAGAGTTTATAAGCATAAAAGTTTATGATTATTCTATCGTTTTGGTGGGCTGTAACATAATATGAATATATTAGTCACATTTAATACTTTGTATTTATTTCTAAATAATATTAATATTGCAAAATATATTTTTGTTAGTATTTACATGGTAAATATTTTTTCCTCTTAACCTTTACCTTTGTTCAATAGGAAGACTTCATGAATTTATAATTTTTGTCATTACATATGTTTCGACTTTTTTCTGCCATATTGTTATTTTATATTTTCTCATGCTATCGTTTCCTTTTGTTTTTTTCACCATTTCTTCTGCCTTTCCCCCCCACCTCATTGTATTTTCCTTTACTCTTTTTTCCATCCAGTGCTGTGTTTCCCAGTGAAGGTGCTCTTGGCATGTGACCTGGCCATTTCTTGTTGTGTTGGCTGTTCTGCGCTTGGCAGTCCTCATTGTTGGCCAAGCCACTAAATACAGTAGGTCTCCAGTCCCTGGGATAACTGAAAGTGCATTTGCACATGTCTACGTGACTCTTGGGAGTGTCATTCCACTCTGAACTGCAAACCAGTGCTCTCTACTTTGGCACCTAGGTCTACAGTTTCTCTTGTGGGTATGTTCATTTTTCTAATTTAATTTTTATTTTTATCTTCATAATATGTGTGCATTGTTTAAAAACTAAAATCATACCGTGAGAGTGACACCACCCAACAACACACGTTTTTTATGTTACTCTTCTCTGCTTCTTATTTATGTTCTCCAAGGCCAACCTTTTTGAGTCTTTTCACTATCTTTTTCTAATATTTACTTCTGTGTTTCCAAATAGCATGCATATACAGCTATTATTTGATTTTCTAGTTGAAAATATAACATTGACTTCCTGCGATGTAAGATGATTTTGTTGTTTGTTTCAGTCTGTTGATGGCATAATACAAAGCAAACTTTCTCTTCTCCATTTTTCTAATTTAGTTATTAAACAAATTTTGTTTAAATTGTTACTCAGTTTTTACATCTTTTTTTAAAATGTAAATATTGTTTACAACTGAGCCATAAATGTCCTATGATTACATTTCTTTTTTCATACAGTTTTTGTTTTTCCCGAGAGTTAATACGTATCTTTGCTGTTGTTGCTGGCGTCCTTTTTTTGTGATCCTTTCACTAATTTATTCCCACATAGTCTGCCGGTAATGTAAATTGCTTCTCAGTATATCCAAACACATCAGATACTTTATCAGTTTCTTCCCCCCCGCCCTTTTTTGAGACATCTCTTCTGGAACCTTCCATCTCCTGTGACATGACAGTGAAATGGGTTTCCATGTGGTATGGTATGGCAGTTTCCCTTGTGACTTCAGGTGCCTTTGTCCTTTCTGGATTAGCTTAGGGCATAGAG
Organism: Cynocephalus volans; assembly: GCF_027409185.1. NCBI lineage: Eukaryota > Metazoa > Chordata > Mammalia > Dermoptera > Cynocephalidae > Cynocephalus > Cynocephalus volans. The sequence continues at coordinate 19,637,299 of NC_084468.1, forward strand.
TGCAGCTTCTAGATCAAGTAATCTTTGCTCACCACAACCTCAAAGTTTCCCATCGAGTAGTTATGCCTAACACACTCAATTAATGTTAGTTGTAAAAATACACAAATGTTTTCTTCTGAAAGTACACCAGATCATAACTTATACTGGCAATTACTCGAATTTTTAGCCACATTTTATCTTTCAAATAAAGAATTTGCAATAATTTACAAGCATGAAGATAACTTCTGCATATCTCTGTGAAGCAATGAGACAGTAAACATCAATATTCCTATTTTATGTGAAGCATACCGCACAAAAAGCATTTTACTCGGCACATACTATTTCCATACACCGTTCTTACTACTGGAGAGACACAGATAAGTCAGCAAAACATGCACCCTGCCTTGACAGAGCTCAAAGTAAGGGAGGCCAAAGATATTTTTGAAAAACGACTTTAGCACTGCATGCTATTTGTACAGTGCATGCTTAGAGGAGGCTGTAATAGTGGTGGGGAGGCAGAAATGCTCTCAAAAAGAGGCGATGTCATTTTGGGTCTTGAACAAAGAATATGCTTGTACAGACAGACACACATGTACACGTATACACGCCCCCTTTATTTATTTATTTTTTACTTGTCATGATTTCCTTCATTCAGAGGACTGAGGTGTCTAGATCTGTGACCTCTCAAAGGACATTGTCAAGGTCATAGTAAAAGTGATGACACCGTTTGTAATGATATCTTCTAAATCAGGAAACTAAGGGCCTCACAGATCAAGTTATATAAGACAAGACACTGATTCTTAATCACAGGCAAGTATGCAAATATTTATAGTTAGAGTGTTTTCTACCTGTGCACTCTGGTAACAAGAGCAGGCCATAGAGGGAAGGGAAATAACCAAATAGCACTGGTTATGTTTTGTGTAGATGTAGTTAGTGCTTATTGCATTGAGCCCAGAGGAGGAGAAAAGAACTAATACTTGTTGAGCACATACTACCTGCCATGCACACTGCTAAGTATTTTGTTTTGGCTCATTTGTTTTTTACTAGAACCCTAGATATTATCCTCCCACTTTACATACAAAGACATCTCATGAATAGTACATGAATAGTAATAAGTAGGGATAGGACATATATTTATCTATGCCTGGCTCTAGAGCCTCTGCTTTTCCCATAATACTTTGCAATCTTGAAAGTCTGATATTTATGTTTGTAGGTAATATTAATATTTTACGTTTCTGTGGGAATCCCATCTATGTCTTAATAGGGTGGGAATTTCAGAGACAATTTTATTTCCTTCCAAATCACTAAAAAAATAAAATGCAAGATTTTATAATTTCTTGCCAAACATATTGTAATACTGCTAATTGGAGTTTGGGCCCCTAGTGCCTTCTTTCTGTAATCACCTAGACCACTGCCATTGAATTATACATTTGCTTTTCCCCTCATTGAGCCCATTGTGAGAACTCTTACTCATCTTTGAACCCCTGCCTTAAAATGTTTTCCCTTGGGCAAGTTTACCTGACTCCCAGTGACAGAATTACCTCTTGAGTGCTCGTTTGCTGATTTTCCTGCAGTATTTCTACTAGGTCCTAATACAACTCTTATCCTAATGTAGCCTAAGATTTCATTTGTATAGTATTAACTAGGTTGTGAGTTCTTCGAAAAAAGTGAATATGCAATAATTATTTGTGAAAAGTATAAACATTGAATGAAACATTAATTTGCAAAGAAAGATTTCATTTTATTCAAGACTCACTTAAGCTGTAGTAGACTTCAAGGAGTTTAATTTGTTGGTGGGTAGAAATGGTGTATTATGTTTTGATAGTCACATTTATCAGCTAAGTGATCTTGGGAAAATTATTCAATCTTTATATGTCTTAGTTTCCTTTCATATTTATTTGGAATTATAATCATGCGTCTTCTAAGGGTTATTATGAGGGCAAAAAAAACGATGGTTGAAGTAAGCTGTTGGTATAGAATTGACAGAGAGCTAATGCTCAGTAAATGGCCTTTACTATGAACAATGAAATGCATTATAAAATTAGTTTTGTTAGACTTACAATAGGTTAAATAATATTTATAGTTTATGTGTATAATACCAAAAATGATATCTACATACTCACCACATTTCCAGAACCCCTTTCAATATCATCTCTCTAAGCTTCTGCCCAGAGTTATCCACTAAAATGAATTTGCATTTATCAATTCCTTGCTTTTCTTTATAGCTTTACCACATGAGAATGTATCACTAAACAATTTATTATTTAGTTCGACATGTTTTGGATATTACATAAATGGAAATAAATCGCATATTTTTTGCAACTTACTGTCTTCCTCTTAATATTATATTTGGGAGATTCATGTGTGTTGGTCTGTATAGATGTAGTTCATTCATTTTCATTCCTTTGATGACTGGCTTTTGCTTTTGCTGTTTGTTTGTTTTTGTTGTTGTTGTTGTTGGCTGTCTGGTAGGGGGATCTGAACCCTTGATCTTTGGTGTTATCAGCACCACGCTCTAATGAAGTGAGCTAATCAGCCAGCTCAGATTCGTTCTCCTTCCTGTATAGTCTTTCATTGGATACATATTCTATAGTTTATTTTATTGGTCTGACAAAGGAAATTTGGGTTGTTCCCAGTGTTTTTTTTTCTTGCTGTTTTGCTGTTGCATTCATGATTGTAGATGTCTCCTGGTCCACATTTGTAGAAACAGCCTACATGGTAGTACGTGAACTACTGGTTTGGTATACGTGCTTCCTCATTTTTCCTAGATGTTTCCATATTGTCCTCCCTCCAGCACTGTTATGTTTCCCTGCTGAACAACAATCTCTCCAGTGCTTGATATTGCCCAACTTTTAGATGTGTGCCAACTGTGTGGGTTCAGAATAGTATCTCATTGTGGTTTTCATTTGCATTTCCCAGATTTTCAACACTCTTGCATTTTAAAAAAATGTTTACTAGCCACATGTTTTCCCTTCTGTGAAAGAACTGTTGGCCTTTTTAATGGAAATATCCAAATACAATTGTGGGTTTGTCAATTTCTTGCAGTTTTATCAGTTTTTGTTTCATGTATTTTGAAATTCTTCTATTAGGTGCATAAACATTTAGGATTGTTAGGCTACTACTCCTATGTGAGTTTTGAATCCTGTTACCTCTATTCCTTTTGGTGATTCTCTCCTCAAACTCAGGAAGTTTCTTCACATGAGTGCCTGGATCAGGATTCTGCTGCACACTCAAGCATGACCTTCTATAATTCTTGGAGTTCTTTCTCTTTGGAACTCTTTCTTTGGTACTCTGCCCTGAGAATTCTAGCCATCTTGGTATCCCTGGATTCGCAGGTTTGTCTCCTCAATCAAAAAGTTTGCCAGGCTCTGTTTGGGTTCTCCCTCTCTGTGTGGTGGCCCAAACTCTGCAAGGTAATGAGATGGGACGATCGCAGGGCTCATCTCATCTGTTTCCTATCTCTCAGTGATCACGGTTCTTTGCCTGATGCCCAATGTTTTAAATTTCATTTTGTCATACATTTTGTTTGTTTTTTCAGTTGTTTTAGGTGAAAGGGTAAATCTAGTCCATGTTGCTACATTGTGGCTGGAAGAAAAAATTCTGGTCTTTTGCATTGATTTTTAGGAGTTCTTTATATGTTCTGGGCAAACACTTTTTATTAGTCATATATGTTGCAAATATATTCTCTTATTTCATGGCCTGTATTTTAATTTCCTTAATGATTTCTTTTTATAAATATAATTTCTTAATGTAGTTGAATTTCTGAGCCCTCCCACTTTATGATCTAAGCTTTTTGTATCTTTTAAAGATACTGTCTAACCTGAGATATAAAAATGTTCTAGTTGTTTCCTGAAAGTTTTATAATTTTCCTATTTAAATTCAAGTATTTAAGCCACCTGTTTTTTGTGTGTAGTGAAGTGGCATCCAATTACATTTTAAAAAATATGAACCAATTGCCCCAGCACTATTCACTGAAAAATGCCTCTTTTCTTCGCTATCCGAAACACCACCTCTTTTGTACAGTATACTGAATTTCCACCTATGCATGGCATTATTCTGGGATCTCTATAAAGGCCATTACTTTGTTTATGTAGTTCTGTGTCAAAGCCATGCTATTCTATTTATTAAAATTTTATTCTAGGTTTTAATATCTATTAACTTCTATATCATATTTCTTTTCAGAGGTTTTAGATATTCTTGGCCCTTTTTTATTTCATAAAAAATTTAGAATCAAGTTATCAAAGTCTCTTAAAAAATTGTTAGGATTGTTTGGATTTGCAAATAATCTACATATCAATTACAGGACATTTGGCATTTTGTTAACATTGACTCTTTCTATTCATAAACATGGTATTTCTTCATGTATTTAAATATTATTGAAAGAAAATTTTATCTTTTCTTATCTTTCAAGAAAATTAAAAATGTTTTATACTAAGTTCTTAAGCTGTACCTATTCTATATACTTTTAGGTCTTTTGCTGTTGATACAATAAATGTTATATTTTATAACTGTTACTGTGTTTAGGATGCATTGTCTTTTATGTATTAATTTTGTATTAAACAAATTTGCTAAGCTAAACTCTTATTCTTATAATTTATCCGTATATTTTGGGAGTTTTTACATAGGCAATCTTACTGTTAATAAATGATAGTTTTATTTTTTCCTCTCTAGAACTTATACTAATTATTTACTTAGTTATTATTTCAGTGTAGTCCTAACTAGCAACTCTTATATACCATTGAATACAATTATAGCAGACATCCTTGACTTTTTCCTGATCCTAAAAAAGGTGCTTTTTAGTGCACAGTTGTGTGTTTTTTAAAATTAGTTGCTATGATAAAGAGATTATTTCTGTTTCCAATTTTCTATCACTTTTATTCATGAATGCATATATAATATTAACTTTTGCAGGTATTAGATGACCCCATGGATTTTTATCCTTCAATTGGTGTTAAATTACCTGATAAACCAGACTTGAATGCATGGACTATAACTCAGATTTGTAAAAACATTTTTGTCATACTTGTACATTCAATAACCCTTTGTTTTATTTAACACTTTTGCAACTATGTTTGTAAGTGAGATTGGCTTATAATTTTTCCTTTTTTATAGTGTCATTTTCTGTTTTGGGTATCAAGGTTATACTATCCACATAAAATGATTAGAGAAATTATTTTTAAAAAAAATTTTCTGGAAGAATTTGTGCAAAAGTAAAAGTTTTTGTTTGTTCTGTTTTTTAAATGTTTGATAGAACTCAGTTGTAAAATGAACTGGCATTACACTTTCTTTGTGGAAGATTTTACTACTGATAATAAGCACTTATTTAATTTATTAAATAGTTAAAAAAAAACTTGCAAGTTTTTCATTTCTCCTTCAGCCAGTCTTGATAAGTTTTAATTTTGTAGAATTAATCATTCTCACCTAACTTTTCAATTGTTTTTAATAAAGTTTTAAAAGTAATATGCTTGTCATTTATCTCCATAGATTCTGTAGCTATGTTCCTTTTGACATTTCTAACATTTATTTTTGCCTTCTCTCATTTTAAAAAATTCATGTCATGGTGTTTTTTTTCCATTTTATTAGACTTTTGTAAAAATCACTTTTGCCTCTTTAGCCTTCTCTGTCCTGGTTTGTTTCCTATTTTATTATTTCTGATCTTACCTTTTTTTTTTTTTTGTTTCCTCCTTCTATTTATTAATTTTTCTTTCTGTTTTCCTTCCCCTCCTCCTCCTCTGTTTTCTATTCCTCTTCCTCCTCCTCTTTTAAGTGATTTTGGCTTTTGCTCTGAGGCTTGCATCTTTTCTCATGCTTAAATTAAGTACCACTTAAACGAAATGACACAATGTTTTAATATTCTTTTGTTATTTAGTTTTTTACTATCTTCTGGTGGCCACTATCATTTATTTCTTTTTCTTTTGCTCTTAAGCTCTTCGTATTTCTGAACTTTTGGACTTTTTCCAAATGATCTTTGATTATTGAATTCTAACTAAATTGATCAGAGACTTTCAACTGTATTTCTCCAAACTTTTGAAACTTATGTAGACTTTATTTATGGAACAATTTGTGTACAACTTTCATAATTTTTTTTGTCTGCTTGCAAAGAATGTATATTCTTTAATCATAGTGTTCATTATTTTCAATGTCATATATATCAGTCAGATCAAACTTGTTATTATCTGACTCCCTTGTTCTCTCTCTTTTCAGTTGTTGAGAGAGGTTAGTTAAATTTTCTCATTATGGAGGTGAATTTGTCAACTTTCTTTTTAAGTTGTGTCAGTTTTTCTTCACATACTTTGAAGCCATACTCATAGGTACATGTACATTTAAAACAGTTTTATCATTATGTAATAACCCATGTTATGTCTAGGAATGCTTTTTTTCATGAAGCCTTTCTTTGCTGTGTTTTTGTTTTTCTTTATTTTTGGTGGAGGAAGGTAGGTGATCTTTTTCCATATTTTGACTTTCAATTTTTCTATATCCCTGTGTTTTAGGTGCTAGTAAACAATATATCACTGGATTTTAAAAATGTAGTCTGACAATCTTTGTCCTTTAACTGAGGGGTTTCATCCAATGACTTATATTGTTAGAAGTTATCATTTTTATCTTGTCCTAACATCTGATTTTTAAATTCTGCTTACTACCTATGTATTTATTATTAAAAAATTATTTTTCTTGCCCTCTTTTTGATTTATTTAGTTTTCCCCATCTGGCATAATAGTTATGAACAAGGGATCTGGGATCCAACTGTCTGAGTCAGAATCTCAGCTATAGTATCTTCTAATCTGGTCAAGTAATTTAACCTCTTTGTTTCTATTTCTTTTTCTAAAAATGGGGATAATAATGGCAGTCACTTCATAGTATTGCAAGGAGTTAATATACATAAAATGCTAGAATAGAGCCTGGCACAGAATGTGTTAGATGTGTTAGAATCTTCTTTAGAACTATGTTTCATTTTTAAAGGTGCTTACCCTAGAAATTTTAAACTGAATACGAAATGTAATGAAGTAATTTGCTAATATCTTTACCCCCTTTTTAACCATATGAAAACCCAAGAACACTTTAATTCTCTGTTTCCCACCTTTTGGCTTGTATGTTTTCTGGTCCAGCAGTTTAGTTCCATCTAATTGTTATTCTTTTTAATTCTCACAAAATAGAAATTTCATTCCTGTTTTGTATGTTAACAGTTAGTTTAGATTATCTACACATTTACTACAGTCTTTTTTTTTTATTATTTTGTCTTTTAAATGTTGAACTTCATATTTTTTCTTTTAAATTCATTGTTATGCTAACTAAAGTCAATATAATACAATAATTTAAAGAATCAAAACAAGACTGTTCCTAAACCAACAGTCTCTTGCCATCTTTCATGTCCCTCTCACTAGAGGAAAACTCTTTTAATTTTTTCGGTACATTCTTGTAGGGCAGGTCTAGTGTTGATGAATTCCCTTAGCTTTTGTTTGTCTGGGAAAGGTTTTATTTCTCCCTCACATTTGAAAGTTAGTTTTGCCAGACACAGAATTCTCGGCTCACAGTCTTCTTCCCTCAGCACTTTGAATATATCCCTCTTCTGGACTGTAGCATTTCTACTGAGAAATCCTTTGAGAGATATGTAAGGATTCAATCCATTGAATGTTACGTGTTTCTTTTCTCCCGCTACTTTCAGTATTCTTTGTCTTTGGTTTTTAATAATTGGATCATGATGTCCTCCTTGGATTGAATTTGACTGGTGACTTCTGAGCTTCCTATATCTGGATGCTGTCATCTTTCTCTGTACTTGGGATATTTTCAGTCGTTATTTCCTTAAATATGCTTTCTAGGTCTCTTCCTATTTCTTCTCCTTCAGCTGTGCCAGTTATGTAGAGGCTATTTTGCTTGAGGGACTCCCATATTTGCTGTATTTCTGTTTCATTTTTTCTTATTCTTTTTTCTTTTTGCTCCTCTGATGGGATAATTTCATGTGTTTTATCTTTGATCTCACTGATTCTTTCCTCTGTTTGATTAAGTCTGCCGTTGGAGCTTTCTGTTGAGTTTTTCAGTTCAGATAATGTATTCCTTATTTCTAGAATTTCCATTTGCTTTTTAAAATTGATTCTATTCCTTTGTAAAGTTTCTCACTATGCTCCTGAATTTTTTTCTAGATATCATTTAATTTTCTATATGTATTTTCTTGTGACTCCTTGAACATCCTCAAGGGAATTATTATGAATTCTCTGTCAGACATTTCATAATTGCAGTTTCTCTGTGTCCATTGCTTGTGCTTTGTTTATTTACTTTGGTAGTGACATATCTCTCTATTCTTTCTCAATCTTTGTGTCTTTGTATTGATGCCTGGGCATTTGAAGAGACTGCTACCTATTCTAGGTTTTGTAGGTGGTTATCAGAGCTTTGTCGCTGGTCTGTGTGTATTATTATTATTATTATTTTCCTGCTCTGTGGTGGATTATTAGCTACCACTCCCACTTAGACTCTGCACAAAAACTAATGTGCTGCTGTGTGGTTAGTTCCCAAGTTCAGGGAAGTTCTTGTGGGGACCCAACCTTGAGCTCTGTGCTTGAGCTAAGTTGCTGCTTTGGGGCTGATTCCCTGGGGAAGGCTTTTTGTGCAGATCAATCACTTCCGGGTCTGGGCTATGTGGAAATTCAGGCCCAGGACTGAGTCTTTCCTGCAGATTGCATCCCCTGCAGTTCTAATGTCCTGACCAATTTCCACTAAGACCAGCTGCCCTCACTGTACCCAGTGTTCCCCTGGTGGGCCAGACTTTCCCCTGCAACTGCTTCCTGTGGGGCAGGACATGTATGCAACCCTCATGGTAACTCACCGGCCTCTGGGTGGCTCCTTTCTCCATTCAGCTGTGGTTGCTTGCTGCTATGCAGGCCCAGGAGAATCCTGCCAGTGATATTTATGACCTGAGGTCTGGTATGGTACATTCTGAAGCCCTCCTCTCCCCTGCAGACTCCAAGCAGGATAATGTGAAGGGTGCAGCTGAGGCTTTTACCAGTTTTGATCTGTATGCAGTAGCCACTCTCTGTCCCCTACCAGCATGGCTCAGAAGCAAACAGGTTGGCTCGGAACTGGCCAGGGCTTAGAATGATAGGTGTCATCCCTACACCCTCTCACCACGGACTCTCATGCCTTCATGAACTCTGTGGGTCTCTCCTCCTCTTCCCCAAGCTGCAGCTGTCCCCGGTTGGCAGTCTTTGCTTTTTAGTAGTTGTGAATTGGTTACTTGTGGTGAATAATTATGCTAGGAAATGTCTTTTCCACCACCTTGATTGAACCTGCCCTCTGAGTTCACTCTTCTGGCATTGACTTCTATATTTTAAACAATATGCTCATATTACTAGTTTTCCATTGCAGGTATTATCTCTTGACTTCTCACTGCCGAAAGATGAGGATTTACTCTTTTGTTAACTTCCTATTCCTCCACTCTCACTATGCCTATGCAAAATTTTAATATCATAACCCTTCCCAAATAATCATACTGTAATTGTACTTAGATCACTAGTCAGCATTCACCTTATTGCAAATATTAAAAATTTATTTACACCTGAACTATGCAGTGTACTATCATTATCTTTCTTTTCCAAGCCAACATTTTCCCCTAGAGTTACTAGCTGACTTTGATTTTTTCATTTTATTTTCTGTGTATTTACTGCTAATTAAATATACTTCTTATTTGTGTAAACTTCCTCTCATTCAAACATACTAGATAGTCCTTAATGATGTATCGTTTCATGTGATTATCATTACCAGTAATTAGGAAAATGCAAGTCAAAACCTCAATAGGATACTACCTCATGCCTAATATGATGGCTACTATATATATATATATATATATATATATATATATATATATATAGCTAAAAACATATAATATGGTAGTTACTATGTATACATATATATAAAAACACATATATATAAAAAACAAAAAAAAAAAAACCCAGAAAATAATAAGTGTTGGCAAGGATGTGGAGAAATAGGAATACTTGTGCTCTGTTGGGAATGTAAAATGGTGTCACCACTGTGGAAAATGTTATGGAGGTTCCTTAAAAAATTATAAGTAGAATTACCATATAATCCAGCAATTCTGCTTCTGGGTGTATACCTGAAAGAACTAAAAGCAGAGTCTTGAGGAGATATTTATACAGCATTATTCACAATAACCTGAAAGTAACCCATGGGTCCACTGATGGATGAATGGATAAACAAAATGTGGTATATTCATATAATGGAATATTATTCAGCCTGAAAAATTCTCACATATGCTACAGCATGAATGAAACTTGACAACATTATGCTAAATAAAAAAATCCAGTTACAAAAAGACAAACACTGAATGAGCGTACTTCAAAAAGTTCATGGAAAGATTTATATTATTTTTCAATTTTATTTTTCCACAAACTTTTTGAAGTATCCTCATATAATTCCACTTGCATAAAGTACCTACAGTAGGTATTCATAAAGACAGAAAATAGAATGATGGTTGCCAGGGTCTGGGGGAAGGAGGAATGAGGAGTCATTATTTAACTGTTAAAAAGTTTCAGTTTTTAACATAAAAAGAGTTCTGAAAATGGACTGTGTTGATGGTTGCATAACAATATAATGTTACAGAACTATACAGTTAAAGGTGGTTAAGATAGTAAATTTTATCTTCTGTGTATTGCCACAATTAGAAAAATATTCTGATCAGTAAAGATGATCACTGAAATGTTTACAGATTAAATGAGTGAGCTTGCGTGGGGTATAGATGTAACAAGATTAGCAAAATGCTGAAAAATGCAGAAGCTGAGCAATGAGTACATGTGGCTTTACTGTACTAGTATACTTTTGTGTGTGTCAAAAGTGCCATAATAAATTTTTTAAAGTAAAAATATGTAATAATTTTATGTGTCAACTTAACTGGGCTACATGATGCCCAGATAGCTGGTAAAAAATTATTTCCAGGTGTGTCTTTGAGGGTGTTTCTGGAAGAGATTAGCACTTGAATTGGTAGACTGAGTAAAGAAAACCACTCTCACCAATGTGGACTGGCATCTTCCAATCTGTTGAAGGCCCTAACAGAACAAAAAGGTGAGGATGGGCAAATTTTCTCTGTTTGAGCTGTGACATCCATTTTCTCCTGCCTCAGACATTCATGCTCCTGGTTCACAGCCCTTCAGTCTCAGACTGAATTACACCGCCAGCTTACCCACTTTTCTGGTTCTTCGGATTGCAGATGACATATTGTGGGACTTCTTGGCCTCCATAATTGCATGAGCCAATTCCTATAATAAACAAACAAACAAACAAATAAATAAATATTACATTGGTTTTGTTTCTCTGAAGAACCCTGTCTAATGCAACAAGATTCTATTTGTGTAATCTTGAAAAAAATACTTCTGACAGCCTGTTACATGCTCAAATGGACTGTTTACTTCCTGTCTGCTGCATAGCTAGCATCCTGGAAGTTTCTCTTCGCCATTATCCTGGTGTATTACTTTGCCAGGGTTACCATAACAAAATATCATGGACTGGGTGGGTTAAATGACAGACTTTTTTTTTCCTCACAGTTCTGTAGAAATTAAGCCTAAGATCAAGGTATCAGCAGAGCTGGTTTCTCCTGAGGCTCCTCTCCTTAACTCACAGGTGGCCACCTTCTTGCTGGGGCCTCACATGGCCTTTTCTCTGTGCACATACATCTCTGATATCTTTCTCTCTCTTCTGAAAAGGACATCCGTCATAGTGGAGTAGGGCTTCACCCTTATGACCTCATTTAACCATAATTATCTCTTTAAAGCCTTTATCCCCAAATACAGTTACATGGGGTCAGGGCTTCAACCTATGAATTTTGAGGTCCATAATACCCAGAGATTTCTTTTTTAAATTTCCTCTGCTGGATTTTTCATTTCCAGATCCTATATCTTTATCTTTCTTGGTTTACATCATTATTTTCATGAAATGTATCCTCCAGTAACATCCCAAAAGAGGAAAATTTTTGAGAGCTGTTTCTGTAAGTACCTTTTTCTGTTCTCACACTTAATGTCTTGAGGGCTAGATTATGGTTACAAATATTAAGAAGTAGTTTCACCCTTTCACCCAAATTTGAGTCAAGCTAATTTCTTTGTTCTATCTTTCTGTGGGTGGGGTTTGTCTCTTGCTTATTCTTGCACAGGATATGGAGTCCCTATATTGCCAGCTTAATGTGAGCTTCTCATTTATGCTTCCTTTCCATCTTTGGGGAGCCTTATGCTTTGTCTACTTTTCACCCCTCTCCCACAAGGCCACGAAAATGGAAGCTCAGATCATCTGGACTTGGCAGATGCTCCCAGAACAAAAGCCTGCTTTACTGCTCACTCATGCCTCTGAATTACCTTTCTCATTTTGTTTTTGGGTTACTTAACTTCCTGCCAGATTAGTGATGCATTTAAAAATATATATTTTTAAATATTTTACCTAGCAATTATAGCTGTTTGGAGGATGGCTCAGAGTATGTGGTCCACCTGGAAATGGTAGTCTTATTCATCAAAAAGAATAAAATGAACAGTGTACTTTTAGAATGTGTGCATAATTGTAACTGGAGAAAATTCCTAACAAGCAAATGAACTATTAATATTCATTCAGCAAGATTTATGTTAAAGTACTAGTTAGTACTTCAACATATTTATATAACATATAAGTATGTTTATGGTAAAATACTGGTTAGTACTTTAACATAAATACAATTTAAATCAACTACAGGATTTAAATCAAATTTTAGTTATAACTGTTAATTTTCAATTAAAAGCTTAGTTTCACATAGAAACAATGTTGTGTAAATATGATTTGTCTAGCCAGGATACATAAGGAATGAGCTACTCACATAAGTACATTTTCCTGCTAACTGACATTTATCTCTTTAAATTGTCAAAAATTTTTAAGTCACATTAGATGGATTGTTTTTCAAAATATATAAATTCTATTTTGCATTTCTTAGCTTTCATCAATTGAGCAACATGGGCATCAGTTGACTTTTTCTTCATCTCTCAGAGTCAATATTACTAAGAGCAGCATGTTCCAGCAGAAGGACTTGAACTTCCAAGATCTGAATATGAATCCTGGCACTCAATAGTGTAATCATAGATGAGCTACTTATGAGTGATGTGCTGAAGGCAGCTTGTGTTGGCTCATGAAAGCCTATTAAGTTTTCAGCAATTTTGTGAGCTGATTCTTAAGCACAGGCATCGTCAAAGATTAAACTTATAAACTTATAAGTAAATAATTTATATCAAAAACAAAGTTAATAAATACTCAAAATCATAACTTCCTAACTAACTATTTTACTAAGTCTTACTACTATCTATGCCCTGGAGGTTATTTAGATTTCTTGTATCTGTATAGGAGAAATACTATGTAGTGGTGTGCTACTGTTCATCTTTTCCCAACTTTGCCTTCAGTGATATCACACTGATTGGTTGAAATTGGCCATGGTAGGGGTATTTACACCACAGGAACTGGCAAGTGCTATATGTCAGTATTTGATTTATTATTGTATTAATCTATTTCTGTTGCTTATAATAAAATATCTGGAACTGGGTAATTTATAGAGAAAATGAAATCTGTTGCTCACTATTTTAGAGGCTGGGAAGTCCAAAGTCCATGGAACACATGTGGAGAGGGTCTTCTTTGGTGGTGGCTTTACAGCAATGTGGGCATCTCACATGGCACAAAATGGCAGAACAGAGAGAGACCAACCTCTCATGTGCTCTTCTTTTGAAGCCCTCAGAAATACACCCCTGACCACCATTTTTAATCCATTCACTACTGCATGGTCCTCCAATCTAATCACCTCTTCATGGCCCCACCTCTCAATTACCATAATAGGATTTCCCACCCTCAACATTTACAGTGGAGATTTAACCTGAATGAGGTTGGGGGGCATCCAATCTACAACAATTATTTTGTTGGTTGTCTAGACCTAAAAAAGTGATGGGAAATGTTAATAATCCACATTAGACTTAAAGGTATGTCATGGCTGTAGCTATTACACTGTGAGTAGCACCAAAAATTAAGGAAATATTCCTCAAGTGTTTGAAAACTGTTACACTATTCAGCAAAGAAGCAGCTCATGCTACTGATGAACAAGTGAAATTCTGGCACATCTTTGTTGTTTTCCTTTCATTCTGCTTTTTAATTTAAGTAAAAACATCAACCAACTCTCATGTGAGCACTACACATGTTTGTGAGTTTGTAACTGTAGGTTGGCTATCGACAAGAAGAAGAGTTCAGCAAAAATCAGAAAGAACATTCTGTGAGAATCAGTTGCCCATACGGAATTTACAGTAAAGAGCAATGCATATTTCTTATTATTTTTAAATTGTGTATTGCACATTCTTTACATCAGAAAAATTGATAGTAAGCATATATATATAAGTCTGTATACTTTTTTACATATTGCCAGTTAAATATTTACCAGTACCACAGTGCTTAAGCTCTCTGAGATTAAGCTTCTTCATTTTTTAAATCAATTATTCAAAACTATGAGCACCATACTTGAAAAAATTGTTTTTGTGTTTGTATCTATTTCATTCTAAGATTGAATATCAGTATTCTTTTACTGCCATTCCTTAAAACCCCATGTACAGACATGACTTGAGAGCCATTGGAATGTATAAAACCATTTGACTCTATAATTGCATGGCTCCAGAGTAAAATACATTTTAATATTCATGACTTCTTTACATAGATATTTAGTATCCTACCTTGATATTGACAGTTAGTTTTGCTTTTGTCATAGTGCTTCCTTTTTGCAGCCTCTCATCTCCTCATGGTCCCTTCCCATAAGTTCTTTTTTTTTAAAGATGACCAGTAAGGGGAATCTTAACCCTTGGCTTGGTGTTGTCAGCACCACGCTCAACCAGTGAGCCAACCGGCCATCCCTATATAGGATCCGAACCCGGGGCCTTGGTGTTATCAGCACCTTACTCTCCTGAGTGAGCCACGGGCCGGCCCTTCCCCATAACTTCTTATTGCCCATGTTGTCCTTTTGTTGGACTGGAGACTATACCTAATCCTTTCAGAACTATGCACAAAATACGAGGAATGAAACATAAGAAGTTCAATTGAAGGCCCCTTCTACCTCTCACTGATTCTATTTCTTCATCTTTCTCCTCAAAGGTAACCACGGGCCTGACTCTATTGTTCCCAGGTATATTGCTATACTTTGACCTCACATGTGTATGTTCAGAAAATATATGGATTATTTTACATATTTTTTAAAATGCTGTATAAGTTCTTTTATTTTAAAATTAAGAGACTTTATATTTTAGACCTTGTTATGGGTTAAATGTGTCCCCCAAAAGTTCATGTATTGGAAATTTGATCCCCATTTCAACAGTGTTAAGAGGGTGGGAAATCAGACTATGGTAGTAGGGAATGAAAGGTGGGGCCTTTAAGATGTGATTTGATAGTGACAACTGTGCCCTTGTGAGTGGATTAATCCAGTCATAGATCAATGGGTTGTTATGATTGAGGGAAGAGTGGTGGCTTTATAAGGAGAGCACATGAAAGAGCTCATCCTGTCCTCACCATGTGGTTGCCTGAATCACCACAGGACTCTGTACAGAGCACCCACCAAGAAGACCCTCACCAAATGTGCCCCCTGGACCATGGACTTCCCAACCTCCAAAACTGTAAAAATAATTTACCCAGTTTTAGGTATTCTGTTATAAGAAACAGAAAATGGATGACTACAAACCAGTGTTAGGTTTACAGAAAAAATGAGCAGAAAGAGACTTCCTCTGATTCTAGCCCACGATTGGATAAACACCCTTCCCTGTTTTTGTACAGGCAAGGCCTTTACATTGCTCTTTTGCAATGGCCTATTAGCTAAGCTCCCCGAGGACATGTGGCACAACATAGTCCACCCTGATATCCTTTGTGCTTAGCATAATGGCTGACACATAACATTTGTTGAATTAATGGAGGTATGAATGAATGAATTTCAGATAACAGTATCATGTCAACAATGGCAGAACCTAGTGCCCTACAAACAAAAATGGACTGGATCATCACAGGCACCACTGTCAGAGAACAGGAGAATAAGGTTTAAGTGTGGAGGTCCACGCACAGGGTCCCCAGACTCCATCACACGCAGGACAAGGTGTGTCGATCATGGCCAGGGGGAATGTTCACAACGAGGAGATGTTTTCAACTCAGACATTCATAAGCTGGAGCCTGCCTCTGTTTACCAGCTGGGAGATTTTCAGATAATGAACCATGAAATCCTGCTATGCAGCAGCACTATGCAATAATTTTTCATTTGCCACCAGTCAGCTTCAGGGATCAAGGACAGCTAAACACATAACCCACTCATGCATGTTATTTTAAAGGCGTATTTTAAAGTTATAAATATGGTACATTGAGTTAATGAGGTATGTTCTTTTGGTGACAAATATTTACATTCCACATATGCCTCTTGATGTCAAGAGTGTAACCGTTTCATTTTCTTCTTTTTCTCAGGAGGCTGGGATGCAGATGGAAAAGGCCCTTCTGTCTGGGACACATTCACCCATCAGGGAGGAGAGAGAGTTTTCAAAAACCAGACTGGCGATGTAGCTTGTGGCAGCTACACTCTGTGGGAGGAAGATTTGAAATGTATCAAACAGCTTGGATTGACTCATTACCGCTTCTCTCTTTCCTGGTCACGTCTGTTACCTGATGGGACGACAGGTTTCATCAACCAGAAAGGCAAGTGTTTCTTAAAAATAGAAGGTTGCAGCTTTAATTCAAGGTTATTGCTGCAGTCTGGCATAATTAATCCACTATGCTATTCTGCAGCATAGCTTTGAAATTGCAAGTTTTTAGAGTGATTATAGGATAAAATTTTTTGAGATGGGTTTGCATTAGCTTTCTCAGTAATATTTTGGTTTTCCTTGACTGCCAACATCTTTGTTGGGGAGAGGAGGGAAAGTGGCAGGAGGGAGGTTGAAGTAAGTGCTTTATTTATGTAAGATGTTACCTGACTATTAACCAGAAGGTGAATTTCTAAAAGTTGTATTCAACTATTTTCAGTTGTGTGCCCCGGTGATGAGTTATGAAAAGTTAGAAAGAACTTGAGATGACTTTGAACATTTCAATTGGGGCTGAATTAATGGAGCTGATTAACTAGCCTAGGGATTAGCACCAAGGCCCTTGGAATCCACTTACTTGAGATTAAATGCCATTTATATCACTTAGCTATCTGTATAAGCATCATTTAGGCTCACAGTGCCTCAGTTTCCCCACAAGTAGAAAGAAGTGCTATAATAATTCCTACTTCAGAGAGTTGTTGGAAGGTTAAATGAAATGATCTTTGTAAAGTACTTAACTCAGTAGCTGACATATCATAAGCATTCAGTAAATACTAGCTATTATTCCTATCTTGCCTTGTGATTAAAAGGACCACTCACTGCCCTTTTGAAGGCCTGTTATTTATAAGACATTTTCCCTAATCCTCCCACTCAGTAAGAAAGGTATAATGATCATATTTTAAAGAAGTGAATGTCCAAATAGACATATTTGGTAAACAGTAGATCTGGCATTTAAATTTAAGGCCCGATTAGCTCTTTCCACATAACAGGGTTAGAATGACCTAAATGATAAATCTGACCTGCTGCCTGTTTTTGTAAATAAAGTTTTATTGGGACAAAGCCATGCCCATTCATTGCATATCATCTATGGTTGCTTTCTCACTATAATTAAAGAATTGGGTAGTAGTTGTGGTAGAGACCACATGGCCTGCAAAGCCTAAAATATTTACTATCTGGTTTTATACAGGAAAAGTTTGCCAAACCCTGTACTACAACATACGGCTTCTTAATATAGATTATTATTACTTTGTCTTGGAAAAGATTTCATGATACTCATAGGCACAGGAGTAGGAGGAGGCAAATGGGGTGCCTCGGGTGTAAAATTTAAGGAGGGTCTCTGAAATGCAGCACAGGCACGTGCATGACCTGAGAGTCAGGCACCTGCTTGCCTCACCACACTTGCCACCTCAAGAAGCTTCGTTGATACAAAGGGGTTCTTTTCAAGTAAATTATCTGATTTCCTACATAGAACAAACTGTGATAAAAAAATCCTAGGTGGGCTTGTGTACTTGCAATGCTCATTTTATGTAAGTTGGAATAATCTCCGCCCTGTGAAATGGAATTGCAACTCATGGACTCACATGTAGCATTGAACTTCATGTAGCCTCCCTCGAATAGGGACAATGTGAGATTAGCAGGCCCATTGCTTGAGTCTAAAGACATTAGCCCATAACTAATTACTCTTGGTTGAATGTCTACTTTCCTGACATCACTGGCCAGTTTTATTTTTTGACTTAGAACAGGAAGTAATTTGTTGTTCAGTTTAAAAGTGAACTCATAATTTTCCACTTTCCTCATCCAACATCTACACTCTCCCTTCTCTCTGGCACTATCATGCCCCAAGGTCTAAAAACTGAAAGTAATCCTTGAATCCTCTCTTTGCTTCCTACATCTAACTGGCTGACAAATATGGTACATTCTACTTATGCCTTTTTAACCCTTGATGGGTCTACCTACTTTACGTCTCTCTCTGTCCTTCTCTCCCTCCTAAAAATGCCACCACCACTATTTTTCTAAAGCTTGGACCAAATCATAGGCTTGGATTATCTTATCCTGCTAAAAACAAAGCAAGATTTAAAAAAAAAAAAGGAAAATTTAGTCCTCCCAAGCCTAGACAAACAGTCTACACTCCTTCATGTATTATTCTATTTGACTTAATCTTAATCTACTTCTGAAGCTGGTAGGCTGAAATTCCCCCATACACATGACCCATGCAGTTTCTCCATTCAGTCTTCTAAGCACATAGCCCACTACTTATTAAACATACTATGCAATTTTCCATTTTTGTAGGAATTTGAGTAAGTACTTTCTCCTACCTGAAATGGCTTTTCCTTAACCCCCATTTACACCTGCTGAAGGCCTATCCTCCTGTTCAGGCCTAGCACAAATGTTCCCTCTTCATTAAAGTCTCCCTATATTCCAAGCTGGAATAAATCTTTTTTTTTTTATTCCCATAGCACCTTGCAAAGCTCTCAGGGTATTTTTCACATTTTTCATCGTTACTGTTATTACATCCCCCATTAGATTGTGAGCACCTTGAATTTAATCTATTCAACTGAAGTGAACTGAGTGCATGCTGCGCGTCAGGGACTGAGCTAAGTGCATGTACCACAGATATAAGAGAACCCCTCGAATTGCTTACAGTGTAATGGGCAGATGATTCTGCTTTGTTTACCCTTATAATCTAGTCCAATAACTTTCAGGGAGGAATTCTGAAAACATTTATTGAATTTAATTGAGTTAGCTCGATAACCATCATAAAAATCACTCCAAGGATAGGAATGTTTGCCTTTTATTTAGCATGTGCTGCTCATGGTGCCAAGCATTGCAC
Organism: Cynocephalus volans; assembly: GCF_027409185.1. Classification (NCBI taxonomy): domain Eukaryota; kingdom Metazoa; phylum Chordata; class Mammalia; order Dermoptera; family Cynocephalidae; genus Cynocephalus; species Cynocephalus volans. The sequence continues at coordinate 19,656,694 of NC_084468.1, forward strand.
TTGCTTTTAACGGCCTTATGAGTAAGGGGCTCTCTCAACAGAGGGAATAATGGTAATCTGAGAAGTAAGGCTGGGTGCAAATTTGCCAAGATAGATTTAGTTAGGGCTGAGTTCAACCTAGGCCTGTCTGATGTCAAAAACCTAATGTCCAGCCTAGAGCTAATTTATAACCTCCCCAAACCACCTGAACTCTCTGTGCTGTGGTGTCCCTGTTGGTAAAACAAAGTGGCGTCTCTGTATCACTAAAACTCTTTCCAATGGTTCTAGGAGGATGGAGTTTCACTTGGATGGTAAGCAACAGAAAAATTAAAATAAAACAAAACAAAACAAAATCCACAACCCACCAACTTGTAATATAGACCTATAGTCTCTTATTTTAAATTCTAAAATCTAAAAGGCTCTGACTATTGAATCTTCATCAAACTAAATAGGCAGCAAAAGCTGACCTGAATTGATGTAAAAAATTTTTAAATAATCTTGGTTTATTCTGCTTGGTGAGAATATTTATATATTTTACTCCAGAAATATTAAGAGGTACTGACCCAAACCCACTGGCAGTGTTAACTTAGCATTTTATATGTTCTGTTTCCTCTCTAAACCCCCCAAATTCTTAACACATTTGTCCCCAAGATTTTCAGATAGTGGATTATGTATCTGTACTGGTATGTCAACATATCAAGCTTTTTAAAATCAACTGTAGACCAGAAATTCAAGAGCAGGAAAGCAGAAAAACCGCCTGGTGGAGGTGGTGGTGCTGGAGATGTTGGAGCCACTTGAACAACGTGGGGGGATCACTCATGCAAATCTCACAGGGGGATCACGTGCCCGCAGCACTGAGCTTTTTGTGTTTGGCCTCAGCTTTTGTAAAGCTATCCCTGGTTAATATTTTAGACTTTTCCCTGAACAAGAGGGCATTGGAGGTGCTTCCAGGAAGCAGAATTTCAATAAGCAGCTGCTCACTCTTGTTCAGTGATCTGTTGAAGCAGTGGAACTGTTTTAACTCAGAAAGGCTAGCATTTGTTTTTTTTTTTTTTTCCACTTACACATTTTCTCAAAGGGCATGTAAGGAATTAGAGAACCCCTGCCACTATCCTTTTTGAGGGACCCCCTTTTTGTGTGTGTTTGACTACCCATTTTAAAGTTTGAATATGGGACATTTGTAAACTCGTACAATTCTATGTCCCCAAACTGAAAGAATATTTACAAAGTGGAATTGTTACACAGCCTTTCTCTTTCAAATGTCAGGTTTTCAAAGTTTAACAAGAAGAGATTGAAGTGGCAACTGAAATCACATATTTCTGTATTTCTTAACTGTTCAAGTGCATTTTCATATCTGCCACAAATGTAAGTTTCAGGTGATTAGTAGGAGACACAAGTATTGGAAATTTAAAAAAAAGACAATATTTTTGTTCATTTTAAGATTTAAAATATAAGTACACTTAGCAGGAATTATTTAAAGAAATTAACTAAACAAACATTAATCTTATATTCTATGTTGGGCACTTTGGTAAGTTGAATAATGCCCACTCCGCAAAGTCCTTGTCTTAACTCAGATATTATGGATATCTTGGCTTATGTGGTAAAAGGGACTTTACTGATCTGATTAAGAATCTTGAAATGAAGAGATTATCCTGGATCATTTTAGTGGTCCCAGTGTAATCACATGGGTCTTTATAAGAGAGAGTCATGAGATCAGAGTCAGAGAGAGGAGGTGTAAGGACTGACGCAGAGGTCAGAGAGGAGAGATGAAGATGAAGATGGAGAAAAGGGTCATGGGGGAAGGAATGCAGGTGGACTGTACAACCTGGAGAGGGCAAGGAGATGGATTCTTCTTGAGAGCCTCCAGAAGGAATGCAACCCTGCTTTTTTTTTTAATTTCAGCATAGTGAGAACTATTTTGAACATCTGACTCCCAGAAGTGTAAGATAATAAATTTGTGTTGGTTTCCACCACTGAGTTTGCGGTATTTTGTTACAGCAGCAATAGGAAACTAATACAGACAGTGTGACAAGAGAATACAGGGCAGTTAAAAAACTTGGTGGTGTGAATCTAGAGAGGAGTGGACCAAAGAGTTGCAGGCACATGCTCAAAATGAATCCTGTGTTATGTTTTTTACTAGAGGCATCACCTTTGCAAATTCCGGCCACATCCTCTTCTAGGGGAATTTACTCCTTTCTTTGTTCTGTTTAATCCTCTTCCACTTCTGGCCATGTCTGACAAGATGAACGAAAGACTTCTGTCCCTGTGATATATAACTGTGTGACCTCACTGGAAAAGATGAGCTTGCCCGATTGTTTTCCTCTCTCCAGGATGTTTGTAATTGAGGTACTGAGAGGCTGAGTTCGTCGGGGCTCTGAGGTAGCTTTGGTAGATGGGATGGCCATTTTGAGACCATGGAAAATTGCATGAGTGAAGAAAACTGGTTCTGAAAGAAGGAGAGGAATAGAGTAGATGTGTTGAGAGAAGCTGGGATGGGAGAGACGAGTTTTCCTTGAGAAGCAAAGATTTTACCAGCTCCTTTGAGTTTTAGCTGCAGTTATTTTTCTGTCATTGGATATTTCATATCTCTTTGTCATTTTAAATCATGCCCACTGCACCCCACACCTACCACCCAATTGCCCCCAATGCCATCTGTATTAGTTCATTTCTGTTGCTTATATATGAATACCTGAAACTGGGAATTTTTTTAAAAAATAAAATTTATTTCTTACAGTTTCAGAGGCTGGGAAGTACAAAGTCCAGGGAACACATCAGGTGAGAGCCTTCTGTAACAATGCAGGTGTCACATGGTGACTGGCATGAGCAAGAGAGAGCTAGCCTGCTCACTTACTCTCCATTTAAAGTCATCAGAACCATGCCCACGACCACTTACTTAATCATCAATGGATTAATCCATTCACGAGAGTACAGTCATCACAATCTAATCACCTCTGAAAGTTCCCATCATTCAATTACCATAATAGGATTTGCCACCCTCTTAACATTGTCACAGTGAGGATTAAATTTCCAAAATATGGAACTTTGGGGGGGCATATTTAGCTCATAGTACCATCTTTATATTTTAGTTAATCTAAGTTAATTTTTCCTATATTCAAATAACTCTTAACTCAAAATACTTCCTATTGTCAAAGACCACGTAAACAGAAATAGGCTTAATTAAAACAGAGAAGATGGTATTGACGATGAAAGAAGGCTATAGAAGTTTTAATCCTTGAAATAATCCATCTTGTCCTAAATGTCCAGAAGCAAAACAGGGTCTAAATGATCTCTCAAAGTTTCAGGATTCCTAGATTGTTAACAGATGATCATTTAAAAATATACACTTATTCAGAGAGTTAGTTATCACTGATTGTACAAATCAAATGAACAAAGCTAAATAACCCCTTAAGAATTTGCTCTCATTTGATACAACACTCATGAGGTAGCACTATTAACACTCCTCTTTTACAGAAGAGGAAATTTGGGTGTAGAGAGGCCAAGTGACTTGCCCGTGATCTTTTAACTGAGTTATTTGGGTCTGGGGCTCTGCTCTTAAAGATCCCACTCCATTGCCTCATGGAAAAATTTCAAATAAACTATACAAGCCAGAAGCACTCAACTGTGAGATATCAAATATTAATTATGCAATGCTCTGTTGCTCTGCCATGCTGATGAGCGAGGAAAAAAATTTTATACTTAAAATTTATTTGTCTTCAATTCAACTGATGATGATCATGTTTTTGAATTACATTGATTGGCCATCATTAATGACTTCTCCAAAAAAAAAAAAAAAAAAAAAATCTGATGCTGTGATTCTGAAGTCTGAATCCATGATTATTAAAGTTAGTAAAACAGAGTCACATGTTTCTGGTTGGGAGCATTAGTAAATATGAGAAGTGGCATGTCGTGCTGGGAATGGCTCAGTCTGTAGTGAGACAGACTGGGATTAAATGTTGGCTACGCCATTTGACAACATTGAGACTCTCTGAATCTCAGTTGTCTCATGTGTTTAATGGGAATAAAAATGTCCATCTTTCTGGGCTTAGTGCTAGAATTAAGCAAAATGTGTGCTATGTGGTAGATATTTATGAGTTAAATAAAGAAAGCAATTATGTTTATGTTCAAAGCCAGTGGGAAGCATTGTCTATGAAAACCTTCACACATACCAATACCAAGATTATTTCATCATACCACCTTTGACTATTTCATTTACAAATGAGGAAATGCGTGCTTGTAGGGGCCCAGAGGTGGGATGATTGAATGCTCTTTTATTGAGAGACGAAAAGAAAGTTTCATAAATTTTGGTGAGTGTATTAGTTTTCTGTTGATACCACCACAAATTATCACAAATTTAGCTGCTTTAAACAACACCTTAGGGTTTTGTATGTCAGAAGTCTGGCACAGATCTCCCTGAGGCTGAAGAAAGTTGATGTCAGTGTACCTTATTCCTGAAAGATCTGTAGGAGACTCTGTTTCTTGGCTCGGTCAGGTTGTTGGCAGAGTTCAGTTCTCTGTGACTGTAGAACTGAGTTCCTCGTTTCCTTGCTGGCCAACGGCCGACCATTCTCAGCTTCTGGAGACAACCTGCGCTCCTTGGCTCTCTTGTCTCTTCTTCCTTTTCAAAGCCAACAATGGCAGTTGAGTCTCTCTAAAGCTGCCAACTCTCCACCTCTTCCTCTGTTGTTCAATCTTTCTGACCCACTCTGCTGCCTTACTCTTCCACTTCTAAGGACTTGTGTAGTTCTGTCGGGTCCACCTGAACAGTCTACAGAAATCTTTCTCTCTCAAGATCTTTCCCCTAATCATATATGCAAAGTCCCTTTTGCCAGGTAAGGTAACATGTTCACCCATTCCACGCATTAGGACATGGACATGTTTGGGAGGGGGAGGAATTATTCTGCCTACCAAGTGAGAAATAGCATGCAAATGTGTTTTTCAAATATGGAGTTATTATGCACTATTCACCTTATGTTGCAGTTTGCAAAATAAATGAGCTGATGTTAAAAATACCCACTAATATGGACAGATAGACAACACATGCTTGTGCGTAATTTGGCTTCTACTTAGCCAGTTTACTTCCCACCGTTCTCATTCCTTTTCTAATAAGCTATCCACCGTCCTTAAACTGAACGTTCAGTTCCCAGAAAGAATCAGACTTTTCTAAGGGAATGAATATACAAACAATGGCCAGGTCATACAAGGGTACTACAAAAAGTTCATGGGAAGATATGTGTTGTCTTTTTATTCTATTTTTCCACTAACTTTTTGAAGTACCCCTGTAGGTGACAATAAAACTCAGACCCACATAAGAAGTCCAGGAGGCCAAATCACAGTCTCTGCAGCAATCAGCCCAGAATAGTCAGGACTTGGTCAATACCTGCCAGCTTCTCTATATTTTGTTCCTCCTGTTTCCTACTTCCAACTCAGGACCATCCAGAGAAAGCCAAATGTGTTAAACCAGTGACATAATATGTGCCCTTCTAGTTTGCCGTTGTCCAGCTTCCCTGTGGCAATAACCTCCAACGGAGCATACCTGAAGCCTTCTTCTTCTTCTTCTTTTTTTTTTTTTGGACTATAAAGCTTTCTCTCTTCCCTGGCTGCCTTTGAGTATTTGTCAAACACAAGTGATGGTGGCTAACTCCCTTGCCATAGCAAACTCTGAATAAATAGCCTGTTTTGCTGATTTGGGTGGTCTTTATTCCAACCACCTCCTTTGGTCCTTTGCACATTTGTTTCCCCTTTTCCTCTTCCTGGATTGCTCTTTCCTCCTCGCCTTATGTAGGTAATTTATATTCATCTTTTAAGCAGCAGCTTAGACATCACTAATAACAATAATAACAATAATAATTATTATTAGAAAGATGGCTAACCTGTACTGAACCTTTACCATATGCCAAGAACTGTTCCAACTAAGCATGTTCATTTAGTGACTCATTAAGCTCCAACAACAACTTACTGAAGTAGGTTTCTATTATTATCTGCATTTCATAGTGGGGGAAAAATAATTCAGAGAGATCAGTAACTTGCCGAAGGTCATGAGGCTAGTAGGTGAAGGAGTGGGGATAGAATTTAAATAGCCTGGCACTATAGTTCATTCTTAAAACCATTATGCTGTGTTGCTTCCAGAATATATTTTCCAATGCTCCGAGTATGGGGTGGGTACCTCTGGTCATATGCTTAAATCGCTCTGTACTTTATTTTTACTGGTAGTAAGGTAATTGCTGTAATTGTTCATGAATTTATCTGTAGCCCCTCCTAATAAGCTCCCTGAGGACAAGGGTGGTATTTACCTTGCTTATTTATGTTTGTATGTCCAGCATATAGTAGTTTCTCTATCAATGTATATTTAAGGAATGAACACATAAATAATTGAAGGAATAAAACACATGCAAAAGTCTAAATTATTATTTTTTTAGAATTGGAGGGTACTAAGTTAAAGAGAGAGAGAGAGAGAGAGAGAGAGAGGGAGAGAGAGAGAGAAAGGGACCTTTCCTGGCACGTTTTCATTGCAACACAATTCTACACATGACTTTATGATCTTTATCCAGAAAACAACCTCTTCAAATAGGACAGCTTCTCTTTTCCAAGCTTAGGTGCCATCCCTACTCTTAAACATACAACCACATGAAGTACGGGCACCACCTTCTCCTCAGAAAGTCTCTTCCAAGAGTAATCATTAGGCTGGACTCAATATCATCTCAGCATTGGTTTCTGAGGCAGGCATCTTCACCTTAATAACATTCTTCTGAACTCTGTAGCAATCCTAAAAGCTCTTTCTTATACAAATGAAATTCTTGAAGAATCAGCTGAGAGCCAGGGGTGGCTATGTATTCCCTTGGACTATGTCAGAATTTTAGGAAAAAAAAAAACCCAGCTGGGTACTCCTAATGTCCCAAGCCTCTGGCCATTTCCTCTCGTAGCCCACATCCTGGGACAGATGCTGAGCTCTTGTTTATGCTCAGGGGGTTTCCTTTCCTAGACTTGTGAGGCTAATAGGTATGGAAAAGCATTAAGGCAGTCATCTGGATCTGTTCCTTTACTTTATATTTAATACTGTTGAAATCTATTAATTCATTCAACAAATACTTATTACTTACCAAATTTCTGGTACTGTTCCAGGATTTGGGGATACAGAGGTGAACTAGGTAGACAAGACCCCTGCTATCATGGGGCTTGTATTCAATTGAGGTTAAGAGACAAAAATGAGCATACAAACAAATGAATGAAATCATTTCAATAAATGTGAATGTAACACAAAGTTAGGTGATAATGATTTGCCCAAATGCATCCATTTCACAATGTGTATCTTCCAATTATGTCACCCATCACTCTCTCACACTCTGATCAAAGAGTCTTCTTTGGAATTCTTTATGTTTCCTACCAGCTTTTCATTAATTACATCTAGGAAGCAATAACCATTATTTTTCAATAAAAAGTCTATTAGGAAATTATTATCGATCATTTCCCTTTTAAAGTTTATTGACAACATACTAAAAATAATTTTTCTTTTCTTTCTTCTTTTTTCTCCTAGGAATTGACTATTACAACAAGATCATTGACGACTTGTTAACAAATGGGGTTATGCCCATAGTGACGCTCTACCACTTTGATTTGCCTCAGGCTTTAGAAGACCAGGGAGGTTGGTTGTCAGAGGCAATCATTGAAACCTTTGACAAATATGCTCGGTTTTGCTTCAGTACTTTTGGTGATCGGGTCAAGCAGTGGATCACCATCAATGAGGCTAATATATTTGCCCTGATGGCATATGAATTGGGTATATTTCCTCCTGGTATACCTCACTTTGGAACTGGAGGTTATCAGGCAGCTCATAATTTAATTAAGGCTCATGCCAGATCCTGGCACAGCTATGATTCCTTATTCCGAAAAGAGCAGAAGGGCATGGTGTCCCTATCACTTTTTGCTAGCTGGGTGGAACCAGCAGATCCCAATTCAGTGTCTGACCAGGAAGCTGCTAAAAGAGCCATGGCTTTCCATTTAGATTTCTTTGCTAAGCCCATATTCATTGATGGTGATTATCCCGAAGTCGTCAAGTCCCAGATCGCCTCCATGAGTAAAAAGCAAGGCTATCCATCATCAAGGCTTCCAGAATTCACAGAAGAAGAGAAGAAAATGATCAAAGGCACTGCCGATTTCTTTGCTCTGCAATATTATACCAGTCGCTTAGTCAAGTACCAGGAGAACGAGAAAGGAGAACCGAGTTTTTTACAGGATGTGGAGATTGACTTTTTTCCAGATCCATCTTGGAAAAATATAGATTGGGTCTACGTGGTGCCATGGGGAATACGTAAGTTACTGAAATATATTAAGGTAAATACATGATTTGCTTGTGTCCATATACACCCAAATATGTGAAGGTGGCAAGAGAGATAAATGTACATGCGAATATGTACCTGAAAAAGAATGAATTTCAGTAATAGCATATACATTTGTTAGCTTGGGAGGAACAGATTATGATTTTAGTTGATGAGGGGTAATTAGCTGTGAAAGGGCTTTAAAACCAGTGGTCAAAAGATTTGTTGTTAAAGTTGGTTGGGGCTATAGGTGTAGCTTAAATATGTATTTTTGGGCTGTTGTCATGACTGTGATTATTAAAAGGCATTTTAAAGATTGAGATAGCTTTCGTGGGTCTTAGCTGTGCTGGATGGCGTCCAGGTAGCTGAAATTAAAATTTCAAGTTACTGGTTTTCAGGACCCCTCCTGTGGGAGATCGAGAAAGTAGCCACTGGTGGGACCAAGGGGTTAAGGAGCAGTGACAATCAGCAGATGCTGATGGAGGAAAAATATTTCTCTTCTCATTAGAATAAGAGTAATTTTACTGTCTTCACAGACATTTGCACAGTTTTGTTTTTCCATAGTTAGTCATAAAAGGTGAGTATGTAGAAAATTAAGTTAATAGGGTCAGCACAATTTGATGAAAACTAGTTTTGGGGTTGTAGCTTAGAGAAGATAGTGGGTATTGCACCTGATTTTATGAGCGCTTTTAAAAAAAAACATCTGTTTGAAATAGAACTTCTGCTCTCTTGTTCTAGGATACGTATAATAACCCTGTAATTTACATCACCGAGAATGGGTTTCCTCAGCGTGACCCCCCGTCTCTTGATGACACTCAGCGCTGGGAGTATTTCAGACAGACGTTTCAGGAACTGTTCAAAGGTACCATTTGAAATGATGAAAGATCAATTGTGCAAACTTAATACAATTTTCCCATGAGCCGATTTGCATTCCAGCAAAGACCAATGATTTTTGAAAGCTGAAATTCATGTAAATCAGTGAAAACCATGTAATTAAGAGAAGGGAGAAAAAGTATTTAGGAAAGAGAAGGTGAGGATTTTGGCTTAGCTTCAACCTCCTAAAATCGAATCAAGTAAAAGCGACTGTCTTCAGCATTTTGTGACTCCTGGGCGAAGGTGACAAGAACAGAAGGAGTGGTGGCTGTTGGGAGAGAACATTAATTATTACAAAAAGATTAGCACTGATCAACTATAGCATGCTTATTTGCATATTTTAATATCCTAGCTATGAAGAAAGGAATTGACAGGATATTTAAAGGACCAAAATTAAGCATTTGTGCAATAAACTTCAAAATGGCACAAGTCTTCTGTCAATGTATATTTCATTTAAGCTGTGACCAAGCAGCACAATTAGAAAAAGGTTTTGTCGTGTAGAAAATGTGAATTGTGTTTCAAGACAGTATTATTCTGGTGACTGTTTTCCCTCCAGGGAACTCTTTTCTATCTTTAAAAACAAATATGAAGGAATAATCTTTAAGTGGTAACACATAATTCTAGACCACTGAGCCTGTCTCTCCCCCTGCCTCCCACACTTTAGCTAACTCTTGGAAGATTGTTTGTTGCTTTCTAAACCTAATTCCTCCTCCCTATAAAGAAACCATATCTTAGCAACCAATTCCAATGCAACATGAAAATTTCCTTTTTTTTTTTTTGCCACGATAGCTACACTTATCTCTTGTCATTCATTATTGAAAGGTTCTGGAATTATTCTTTTCCAGATTATTCAGTATTATACTAAAAACAGCTGGAAGGAATTCTGGAAAGTGATGCAAAGTGGTCTCTTTTCAAAACCTGTAGTATTTTGACTGTACCCCTTACTCAGGCCTGGAGTGTACGGGCAGAAAGCAACTGGATTCCTACAATTTGGCCCAAGTGAAAGAATTTTTTTGTATTACACACAAAAGATATTCTTCTGGGTGGGAATTCACCTTCTGATAACAGACGGAAATCTTTAGTTTTCTGAAATTCCTCCCCACTTCTGCCTGTAAATGGGTCCTGTTCATATTTAATCCATTGATGTTCCCAGATTTCATCCTGAATGAAGGTAGGCTAGTTACTATCAAGCAGATTTATGGATGGATACAAGGAGCACAAATGACTTGCCTAAAATTGTTCTGTGTATTTTTGGGAAAAGACAGAAAAATAGACATGGGCTTTTTTCATTCCCAGCTTGATGCTTTGTTTAGTACTAATCATATAAGGGTGTTTCACTGTTTTTTAGAATAGTTTCAAGTACTTTATGTATGCCCTGCAAGTAGAATAAAATACTGCCCCATGCCAATAGATAATCAATTGGTTCAGATGCAGGCACATGATATGAGCTGGGCCAATCCCAGTTCTTTCCTAAGATTTAGAACCCAGACCAATCAGTTTGTGTTTTAGACTGTGTTGGGGGATATGTAACTGTGTGGGCCATGGTGGCTTTGTTTTACTATGTAAGCATAGGAGCACTGCTCCCAAGCATCGAGGGAAGAGGAGATCAGAAATAGGGAAAACTACTGGATGGCACTTGAGCCTCTGATTCCAGTTTTCCCTGAGATCCGGCTGCATGTATGTCATTGAGAGGAATTACTTTTAGGTATAATAAAGTGCTCTTTCTGCTTAACCTTATTCTAATAATGAGTCATTACTCCTGCTTTACAGATGAGGAAACTGAGTTTCAAAGAGGCTAAGTTATTTGCTCAAGATCCCAGAGTTCTGAGTAATATTTTATGGAACAAGGCAGAATGTATGTATGTATTATTATTAGTAGTAATTGTTTTGGTGTTAGACATGATGTGTGAGTTCAGGACTTTCTGAGTCATCTGTTTGCCCCACCACATAGCACCCTTTCCTTACATTTCGTACTCTGGGCTTGCATATATTCTTTGAAAGTGCTTCATGCTGTCTGAAAGAGCCAACAGGTCTATGACCTTGGACAAAGCTCAGACACTCCATATACTACTTCTCATCAGAACAGAGCTGAACTTACTAATCAATTTCCTGAGACTCCTCCGAGGTACCGCTGATGATCTTGGTTGGCAAGAACTTACTAGTAAGAAGCACTCTGTGAGTAATTAAAAATAATAGCAGGCCAAGGAAGACATTTGTGGGAAGCTCTGCAAGTGAGAGCCCACCAAAACCCAGGGAGTCAGATGGATGATGGCTTTGTGATTACCATGAACAAAGCCTTCCTCCGACATCATGCATACTGACAGGCACATAATGACACTATTGTTGGATCAATGGTGTCCGCCTAGAGGTCTTACTGATCTCTTCAGGTGAAGTCCCACAGCAATTAATAGAGCAGTAAAAAGTAAGCTAATGTTTCTGTTTCCTTTTGGGAAAGAAGAAAAAAAAAAAAGAGAGAGAGGGAAAAAGCCATTTTAAGAAAAAAGAAATTAGTACATTTTTAATTGTTGCATTGTTTAATTGTATTTAAGTAACTTTAAATAGATTATATTTTAATTAATGTGGATACAAATAAGAGTAAAGCAACACCAAAAACTTAAAATAACATAAACCTAGGCTTGCATTCCAGGTGTGCAAATTATTTAATGAGGGGATTTTGGCAAATTGCTCGATCTATCCAGCCCTTGGTTTGTTTACCTATAAAATGGGGATAACACTTTCCTTGTCAAGGTTGTTACAAAGATTTCATTTAACGAGCTATTGCATAAAAATCCACTAGCAATTCCCTGGCACATAGTAGGTCCATAAACAATGATAGTTAATAATTATCACAAAATGTGCACCCGTAAAAATATACTTAAAACCTCTAAGTTATGTCCTTGATATTTTAAAAAATGCCATTCCAAGACTTATTTTCTATTCTTTGTTCCCCCCTCTAAGTTATAGCAGAACATTTGCCCACGTCTGCATGTTTCTCTGTCATTCTTTTTAAGGGAACTTCGGATGTGTGTTGTTAGCACTGGCTATTTCCAGTCTGAATTGTGTGGAGGAGAAAGCAGCAACTCCATTCATTACTTCCATCTGAGAGGTTACCAGATTAGGTGAAAAGTCAAATCATTGACAGCAGAAACAACTGTCAAGCAACTGGGAATTGCTTTGCCACATGAATTTTTGTGTAAATTTGGCATTCAGTGATCTTCAAATAGTTAAGCTTTCCTCACATCACATGAATCTTTATTACATTCATAAAATTTACACCTGTCCTTGATCCTCCAGAGCCAGTGGGCAAGTTTGAGATCATACAGAAATGCACATAAAGGAATTAATTCCTTTATAAATGTTTCTATGGAGGTGAGGGAGTGTGTGGAGCCATGGGAGGCTGCTGCCAGTAGGCGGCGCTCCACTCACGGTCTCAATTCTCCCAACAGCGGATTTGCTCCCGTGTGCGCGCCCTGTTCCTCCCACAGCCAGCATGTGTCTGCCTTTACCTTGGCTCATGACCATTCCCGAGCTCAATAGTTTTGGGAAAATTTCTAAGCAGGCAATGGTTCAGTCATCTATTTTCTAAAATGGGGATAATAAAAACATCTATCTTCTAAAGGGTGATGAAGAATGAATAAGATAACACTTATAATGCCTAAACAGAGCCTGGCACATAACTGATGATTCTGTAAATGACAGCTAATTTTTGGGGGGGCTGTGAATTCCACGAGGGCTGGAGCTGTGTCTTTTTCATAATTATATCTTTAACCCCAAGCACCATGCCTGTTATATAGTAAAGTTCTACACTTGTTCGTTGGATTTGGTTGTGTCTATCACGGAACGGTTAGTCCATAAGTAATGAGAAATAAATGATTAAATGATAGGGAACTCTATTTTTTTTTTCCCCATAAGGAAAAAAAAAAAAAAAAAAAAAAGTGCAGCCTTCTGGAAAGTTTCGGAGCCAGCCCAACTTTCCAGTGAGATCCATGCCTGAGTTAGCACAGTGGTAGATGATTGCAGAGAAGGTTTGTTAATGACCAGCTTTAGGCTTTTAATGACAAATCCCCTCAGCAAGATGTCATTGAAGTTATTGAAGACTTCACTGGAAGTGTTGAAGCTGATACATTGTAATAAGAAGGTTATAAATCTTGCAGCTTGGATATACCACCAAGATGAGATGCTGAGCACAGAGTCACCCTGCTGTTGTCTGTCAGCATTCTTGCTCCTGCTTCCTCTTCTCCTTCCCATGGAGAGTCGGTAAAGGAGAAAAACATCCATTTCCCAAAGTACTGCAGACCTGGCAGCCACCTGCCTATGCCAATTTCAGATCACAGAGGCCCATTTAACTGGACAAAATGTGTTAAGCACCTGCGTTTTCCTAAATGTGCATAAAAAATTCCTTAGAGTTAAAGAAAGCTCTCAAAGGTTAATGCGCTGACCTTTTAGAAACACTAACCAGTTAAACATTCACTGGAAGCGCAGAACAGACCAAAATTCCTGAATGTAGGTTCCCACTTTGCATCTATTGTTTCACTGCTTCTCAGAGAAGACTTTTGTTACCTTGTCCCCTATGAAGCAGTCCCTCTCACAGCTCACAAAGAACCTATGTGGAATATGTTTGTTTGGCTTTGTGTGTGTAGGGGTGGAATGTTGGATTGACTTGGTCCTGCTAGCAAGGCTGCTCCTGACTACACTGGATGGCTGCTAGCAAAGAGGAGGCAGGTCAGAACAGAGAAGGAAGAATGAGATTCGAAAGCTGTGCCCAAGAATTGTCGGTGGGGGCTGGTGTACATACTCGTGGGATTTTTTTTTGATAAGCTACTTCATCAGACTTGCCCAGGTGAGGCACACATTTGTGTGATCAGAGACATACACCACTTAGCAGGCACATCCACTTAGAAACATAGAACCTGATGTACCTGCTTCATGGGAACAGGTTTCATGGAGTTGCCTGTGTGAGAAGCATACCACTCACACTTTAGAGAATCTGCACCGGTGCTTTTGGATTGGAAACCATTTGTTCTAGTCCGTTTTGTGTTGCTATAGCAGAAATACCTGAGACTGGGTAATTTATAAAGAAGAGAGGCTTATTTAGCTTACGATTCTGGGACAGCTGCATCTGGCACGGGCCTCAGGCTGCTTCTACTCATGGCAGAAAGTGGCAGGCAGCTGGCAGGTACAAGCAGATCACATGGCAAGAGGAAGCAAGAGAGAGAGGAGATGCTACAGTCCTATAAACAACCAGCTCTCGCAGGAACTAAGAGAGCGAGAACTCACTCATTAATTCCCCCTCCCCCAGGGAGAGCATTAATCCATTCATGAGGGATCCACCCCCATGACTCAATCAGTTTCCAACACTGCCACATTGGGGATCAAATTTCCACATGAGTTTTAGAGGGGACAACACATCCAAACTCCATCACCATTCTTTATTTTATGTCTGTAGCATTCTAATACCTATGCTGTGTTGCAACTGATTGACATCCCCTTGGACTTTTAAATTTGGTTTCAACAGCTTTGAGGTGATAATTACTTAAGGTCTCCCACTACCCGAGTCCCAGCGAATTTTAAGAATATTATAAAGCCTTTAAAAAAAATTTTAGATTCAGATGATTCCAAACTGACTTTCCATTTTTTTTTTAAATGACAATCTGATCAGTAGTTCTTGTGTGAGGTAGCAGCAAACAGAAACTTATTTTTATAAATGTAAAAGAGACCTGCAACTAAAGCAATGGAAGTATAGTATCTGAAGAAAATCTACCTTTCCAATATATGGTGTAGACTGAATGGAACCTAGAAAAAGGGGGAAAGAAGAGGAAGGATTTGATAATTATTTTTAAAATGTGTTCCAAGAGAGAGATATGCTGGAATATTCAGGTGACAGCAACTGAGACTGAGGGAAGGTGACTTTCTCAGGTTTTCCCCAGGGTATGGATGAAGTGGTCCTTAAGCATCTGTCTATGTTAGCTCTTATTTCCAAATCTCCCAAATAACCTGGTTACTATCTGACCTCTTTGTTATCTTGGAAGTGATGAAGCATTGCTTTGGAACGAGGCTGGTAAATTTCATCTTAGTATGATTGGCAGAAGTTGCCTGGATATCTATGTTAAGAAGGATTCTGTTGGACTGCTGTGAGCTCATGGAAAGAAAGGAGAGAATTGGGCCAGGTGTTAACTATCAATGCTCAGAAAACATAACATGAGTTTTCCAGGGCTTGAAAAGGAATATTCCCCACTAAAATTAATGCATTGACATTATGATTTGTAAATGAAGATCTTGCACGTTCATCATAGGGGATTATGTCTGGGTGCAGTAGAAAAATGAATTTCTGGATTTGCAGTACTGAGTATTAGACCTGAAGCAGTGTTGATCTCACCAGTTCTAGAGCTTTCCTGTGTTCTTATCATACCTTTTTATAATGTCAGTATTTCTCAGGCTGTTGAATCACCCTACAGTGACATAAATACTGTTTCTGCCAACTTTCACAGACTTGTAATTGTGTTAATTACAGGTTTTGCATCCTATCTTATTTTTCAGTAGTGAGCCTGACACTGTGCAGGAGAAAAATCGCAATATTATGAATAAAAACATTAAAAATTGGTGCCATAACTGCTGCATGGTACAGTGCCTGCTTAACTGCAGCCTTGTCACAATTCAATACTTGTTGTGTTAGACAACTGAATAGGTGGAACCTGAGAGACACTTTGATTCTTGAAGACAATACCCATTATAATCCTTGAAAGGAAGGAGGAAAACCATTTTCAGAAAAAAGTGGAAGTTATTAAAAGGTGTAAGCACTCATAGGCAGAAGCAGTGTGCATAAAGAATTTATTCACCGTTTTTTTAAAGACAAAATTCTGACTGGAATAAAAGTTTGGAGTTCTGCACTATATACTTAGCATTCAGTAAGTGCTCAGTAAATGTTTAATGAGTGACAAGAAGATTGAGTCTAGATTAGCAGGAAAACTGAATTACTTCTGGGAATTTCAATGAAATATTAGGTTTATACCACCATTGTGCTTTTCTGATTTTTAAAGAAGTGGTGGATTGTTTTTACTATTATGAGAACACTTTCATGCATTGGTATTATGCATGGGTGCTAACTTTATGCTTTTAATATTAAACTTCGGTTTGTGGTGACAATAATTTAGATAAATGCTAGCGTTTTTAAGCTCTCTTTGTAAATGTTCTTAACCTCTCTGTGCCTCAGTTTCTTTATTTGCAAAATAAAAGGGTTGAACTAGCTGATATTTTGGGATCCTGCCAACATAAGAATTATGTGACGTTCTAAATTTTCTTTCCAGAGAGGTATGTCATGGATCACATTTTATAACTCTAGGCTGTAAATTAAATGTAAGAAATTATAATTAATGGTCTTAAAAAAACCTCTCTTCATTTTCTTTTATCGAGCTACTTAATTCAAAATTTAACACCTTTCTTATATGGACATAAAATTAGACCTTGCTCCTCAATGCACTATTTCTATTGATATTGATTCAGGTTCCAGGTAACATTTTCTTGACCTTCAATCTGAGTGTTTCCTCTTCTATTCGCTCATATTTGAAGATGGAACTCACTTTTCTTCCCTAGAGAAAGTTCTGCCTCAGAGTTCATTGAGTCAGAAGGACACATCAGATTCAAATTTAACAAAGTCACTGCAGAGAACATAAAATCTCAGAGTGGAAATTGGATGAACAAATCAGTTCAAAGAATCAGTGTAAAAACCCTAGCTGAACAACTCCACAGCAGTTACAATCACCAGGACTGAAATCACCTTTCAAAACACTGTCATGGCAAATGCCACCTAATCTATCAAGTTTTAGGACAGTTAAGTATGATTTTTCAAAGTTTATCATGAACACATAATTTGTTAGGCAGTGCAGTAATTTTAACCTACCTTAAATTTAACTTGAGTATGAAAGTTTTGTCTCTGGGTGAGATCCTAAGTTCGGAGGAGGAATCAAGCTGTAGTTTTTTCAGAATTAGTGTCCCACCTTACTTCTGTGTGGAGACGTGGTGGACGTCTGTTTTTCTATTCTGACTTTTGAGCAAAGAGCTTATTCCAATCAGGGCTGCTTTTACCCCAAGTTACTGTTTAGGTAGCATTTTCTTCAATACAATAAACATATCAGCCTGGTGTTGGAAATGAAAATAGTCTCTTTTGGAATAGAAAGTAATTCTTAAGGCTTATCTGGAAATGCTCTGTGCAGAGGTGGGGGAGGGAGGCCCATCTCTTTGAATAGGGTCGTCTCATCAACAGAAGTCTCTGGTATGTGAATGAGATTTTCTAAAGAAACAGTATCATGGACTGAGATTATTTTGTGTCTTTCTAAAGTTTGGCCAGATTTTCCCCCTTGTTTGTGAAAGTCTAGTATAGAAATCACTGCCTGCTTTAGAGACAAGTGAAACCATTATGGGTGGAGGAAGAAAAGGCGTCTGAACTCTGAAGAATTTTGATTGGTGCTGGTGAGTGAAGATGAATCAGATGCCACAAATATTTCAGATGAAAATATTAATGATCTGGGCACTGAAAAGTGGACACTGGGAGCAGGATAGGAGGAAGAATGTATTACATCGGCTTATGAAATAACCTTTTTTTCTTTCCCAACAAGCGAACTTATTTTAGTAGATTTACACCCAGCTCACAGTTTTAATAATTGTAAATGACCATGTTCTTTTATGAAGCATAGTCAAGTCAAATATGTTTCATATTTAAAAATGAGTGGAGTAATACAAAAATTAGATCATTGCATAAAATATGAATAAATGAGTCTATTTTAAGTGTTACGTTTATTCGTAGATCATTTTTCTTATGTGGCTGAAGCTATGCTGACTTTATCTCTTAAAACATTTTTCTTCCAAAAAAACTCAGAATATGTTCTTGATCCGTTGAATGAGCAGTTGGCCTTTTGTTTAAAAAAAACTCGAAACGTATTTCATGGCCACATTTTGCTGCCCTCATGAATATGTGGTGGCAATGTCAAGAGTGGCTCAGAAAAATCCTTTAACACTCCTAGAAAAACAAACGGCGTGATCTTATGTGTAAGTTTAGTACAGACAAGCAGAAAATTTTATAAATACTTTCACACTAGAAGTATTTGCTTGTTTGACATAGGAAAAGAGCATATTCGTTAAAGACAGATCTGTGTTCAAAACCTGGCTCTGACCTTCTTTCATGCTGTGAATCTTGGGTAGTTATTCTACATCCATGGATACCAGTTCATCATCTCTGAAAATTTATTTTTGGTGATAATTAACAAAATACTTCATATCCTAGAGAAATGCTTAGCATGTAAATCCTCAAAATGATAACTATTGCAGTGAATTCTTTGTTACCCAGCATCTATTAACCAGGATTTTAGAAAAACTGTGACTTCCTGCACAGTCATCAAGCACTGATAATTTATGCTTCTCTTGATGACCCTGAAATGCATTCTGAATAATTAGAGAAAGATTAAATTATAATCAGTTCAGTTTCAGTGTTAAGTGTATTTTAATTTATTCTCATTCTTTCAAAATTTATAATCCTTCTGCATGTGGTAACAATTAACAAAAAATATTTGATTAGCTGCAGATCTACTTTCCTGACTATCTGACTAACATGGAGTTTACTGTATATTGTTGGAACCCAAACTCTGACCTACAGATGAACTGGCCATTCACTGGATGGATTCACTTCATGCTGATCTTACATCACTCTCACAGCCGAAGTGTTGACTTATTGCCTGTTGGAAATTCTAGAATTAATCTTTAAATATCCTTGAACAACAGTCTTAGAGTCTATTCAAGGCACTCTTGGCATATTATTTTGATCACAAGGTCCTAGTGCTGGTCATCCCTTCCGATTTGGTGCAGATGAGTAACTAAATCTTCTAGCCTTAAGGCTGTCTGCTTCTTTTGCTGGACACATCAACTGACCCTAGGAATCAATCTGTCTTGGTGTTTCATCAACCTTTATTCTTATCTATTCATGTTTTAGACTTGTTTTAACTAGGCTTTTTAGGCTATGTAAACTTCCTGATGAAAACTTCACCATGCATTTTAGCATTTTTGTGGTTCTTTGAACTTTCCACATTTTTTCTCGTCTATCTCCCTGTGCCTACCAATGTCATATGCTGCTTTAAAAGGTGGCTTAACACAGGTTTTGTGTTAATAAATAGAGTCTCTTAAAAAATTTACTAATATTATTGATCCTTTGTGATCTCAATTATCATGGTACATTTTCAGGCAAGCTGATTGATTTTCATGGTTCAATTGTCCAGCATAGGACATAGTATTCATCAGTCCCCTTTTGTCTCCCTCATTTAGTCTTCCTTTAATCTCTGCCCCACCCTGAAATCTCTCTTTGCAGCCTGACAGTCTTCTCTTCCATAACACCCTTTGCATCCCAACTGACATCTCCAGTACTTACTCAGTGAAGTAAGCAGAGGCCGATTGTTTCCTTCAAAGGAGGAACAAGACTAAGGAGAAAAATAGCTGATGAAGTGTTAATTTTGCATTCCCAGCCTAGACAACTCTTGGTGCTAGTGTGAAGGGCAGGATTAGTTAGGGTGCACCTGTCAAACTGTAGAAGCCTTCCTTGCTGATGTTGGGGTGGGTGCCTAGTGAGGATAGGGAGCTTGGTGCTTAGCCAGGAAGGAGCAATCAGCACTCTGCCTACACTAGACTTGTGATTCCTCTGAGATGAAACCCACTGGGTAGCTGTAGTTCAGTTGTTCAGGTAAGCTACCTGTTACCGCTACTGTGTGTAATTTTTCCCCAAAGTGATTTTTCTTATTATATAGACATGTATTAAAAGTCAGCAACTCAATGGTGTAGCTATCATTGTTACTCTAGCTATAAGCACACCTATATCTCTTCACTGCAAACATGTTTCACATTTGACAAACCATATTTACATTATAGGGCTATTTTGAATCTCTTGGGAACCATGGATTTTGAACTTTGATATATTCAAATGGCCAATTGCAGTGCTTTATGGAATAGGCTTTTTTAACAAAATGTGATATTTTCATAAGTACAGCGTAAGATCACCTCGCAGAACAAATGAATTTATGTTAATATAAAATGTGAAAATTTGAGAACATTCACAAAATTGAAGTTAACATCTACACTAGCTTTCTGTACCAATTCATTATTAGTCATGGAAATGCCATATTTAATATGTGTATTAGGCATTTTTACATTTCTAATGCTGGGTTCTTTTAAAAATATGTGTAAATACATTCATCCTAAGTAACTTAATGCTTTCCTTTTTCCTTTTAAGTAAGGGAGTTTCTTTTTCTTTTTTTTAAAAAAATCTTTTCTATGGAAAAAATCTTAGTTTCTTTTTAAAAATATTTTTTGATTAACACAAATACTGTTAAATCTTCGGTATTCAGAATACTGGTGGGGAGAACAGTTAAGAAATGCCAGTTTGAATTTGTTGAGAGGGATTAATTTTTGTCAGTTGTTGAAGATGGGCCATTTGATTACATTCAGATTCTTGTTAAAAAGAAATACAAAGAACAAGGTAGTAAACCAGGACCAGGAAGGGAGAAGGGAGAACACAAATGTCCTAACAGTAGTTAGTGTCATAAAGCTTGAAAACTGGTCATGCATGTCAAAAGGGATTCACCATTGGTTACATCAGGAGTTCTCAAATTGTGCTCTTGGAGCCTTGAGTTCCACGGAGATACCTTTGGGGACTCTGTTAGGTTGCACAGAGATTGGTGAGAGAGCAGGGCTCCAGGGCACCTCAGCTTTTATGGCTGCATATATTAAGAATCCACAAAAATTTTCATTTGAAAGAAAGACTCTATTGCTAAAAAAAGAAAAATTGGAAAACCACTGAGTAACAAGGATCTCATTATCAGAGGGGAAGAAGCATAGTAACTCCTTTGGGGAAATAAAACTTAACTTCCTTTTTCCTTCACTTAAAAAAAAAATGAGTTATTTCAAATATACAGAAAAATACAAGTACCCATTTAACAGTGACCTAGATTTAACAAATGCTGATATTTTGCCATACATACTTTACATTAAAAAAGACATAAAGCATTAATGACCCAGATGAAGCCACTTTGTACCCTTCCCAAATCTCTTTTTCTTCCTCCCTTGCTTAAGGTAACCCTGATCTTGAAGCTGATGTGTATCTACCTGTGTCCTAAATACACATTAGATAAATGGTGCCATGTTCACATATCGGTTTCCAACATTTTGTTCTTTGAGATTTATCCATATTGATAGTTTTAGCTCTAACTCATTCTTTTTAACAGATCTATAGCATTTCTGATGTGTGAACAGACCACATTTATTTATCCATTCTCCTGCTGATGGGTATTTGAGGTCTTCCCATTTTTTTTTTCTACTTTTGCAAATAGTGCTTCACTGAATATCCTTGAGTAGCACATAAGCTTAAAAGGCATTTCTTACATGGGAGTCCATGAAACAGCCCTACTGCTAGCCCACATGGTATCTTTGTACTATTTAAAATGAAGCTCCCTTTCCTCTAAACACTTTATGTTTTCCAGAAGATGGTTGCAAAGACTATTCACATCTACAAAGGAGGTGCAAAGCAAAACTAACAGAATATAAGCTGTAGTCTTGTATGTAGGGGATTCTATAGTGTAAAACCCTGTAGGATATAAAGAGCTTGAGTGAATTTGTGTGCTTAATAGGTTAGAAACTAAAAAGATTTGTGTTTAGTCCTTCCATTAGGCAAGGGTTGGGGAAATTGAAATTTCTTTAGAGATAATTCTCGAATGTTGCAAATGGAGAACTCAAGAGGTTGTATAATGCTTTTTTGATTTTTTGCAGGTTATAGGACCAGTGGCAGGGCCGAGTGATGTGTGTGTGTGTTGGCGGGGGGCTATCCGTCAGTTCTCCCCTTTCGAGAATACTGCCCTCAGGCCCCTTCTGTAGACATGTATATAGTGGAGGTTTCTATGAGGCTTCATCTGCTAACACAACAGTATGTTACCAAGGAAGGCCAGTTGTCTAGGGAAGGCATATATGCACTTGCTCTGGGAAAGGAAGCTTGAATTGTATCCGGCTGAGGTAGCAAGCTGAGAGCCTCCCACAAGAAGGTACAAGTCCTAACACACTGAAATGTGTTCATCTAAGTTCCTTTTGTCCTCACTAGGTGGCTTTCCCTGGGGAGGGAAACAGCCCCACAGCAGACAGTCTTCTCTATTCTTTATGGAAGTTTAACAAGGGAAAAATTCTGTCCTACTTTGGAAATCTTGAAATCATACTACTTGGTTTGCAAAGTCCCTATAATTAGAAGTTATACAAGACAGTCTAATAAGTACTCTGTGGGTGCCTAAAGTTTCTTCCTTCTTGACTATGTCCCACACAACATTTTAATCAATGATTTTGGCGAAGAGTTGAGGGGATGCATTTCAAATTTGCAGATGACAAAATTGTACATGTCAGAAAGCTCATTAGGACAGAGAACTAAAACATGCTTGCTGCTCCTTTTACTATGGTTTGTTCATTGTCATCAAACATATCTTAGTTTAAATTTCACCTTCTCACAGAGGCCTTTCCAGAAAATCTATGTATAGCCTCCACTTCCAATAATTTCTATCCATTTTCTTTATCCAGAATTGCATTTCTTATGTGTTTACTGGGTCCCTGCCTTATCTCCAAGATTATAAACTCTGGGAGAGAAGAAGTCTTACTTCCCCATCCATTTGTGGAACTCCAGAATGTGGAATAGTTCCTGGCAGATCATAGGAACATAATACATTTCTGTTGATTTTATGAAAATAGTGGAATCACTGAAGGATTTTGGGCAAGGAAGTGACAGGATTAGATTCCTGGTTTAGAAATGAAATTTGGGAAGAGTCAAGACTAGAAACCTGGTAGAGGTTGTTGAATATGCTTTATGGAAGCAAACATATGTGTTACAGTCATTGAAAAGTTTGCCTAAATTAAGATGTAATAGCATCACTCAGTTTATGTCTGGAATATTATCTTTCATTCTGGGAATCACTGAGCATTGATGATAATATTCACAATCTAAATTGTACCCAGAAGACAATGTCTAGGATGATCTTGTATAGAGAGAAGCCTGTTGCTTTTGGTTAAAATTCTTTCAGACCTGTCAGTTAGAAGGCTAAAAAGACTCATTTTGTGGTGTTGTAGAAGACAGAACTCAGGCCAGTGGGGCCCCATTATACAAAGGCAGGTTTCAGTTCAACCTAAGATGAAGCTTCTAACAGTTAGAGGGGCTGAGAAAGGGAATGAGTGTCCTCGGGAGACCATTAGATACTTGTGAATAGATGGCATGGAAGCAGATGCCAACTCCCATCTGTCAAAGATGCTGTTGAGAGGCTGTCTGCACCATGTGCGAGGGTCGTTTCACAAGTGTGTGCAATCACCTAATATTTCTTGATTACCTACAGTGTACTTGCTGCCACGGGGTATGCAAAAATATATCAACGCTTTACCTTTTCTGGAAGATGATTGCAAAGGTACACCTGCTGTCTTTACACGATCATCTTTCAACCCTAGATTCTGTGAATCTCAGGGAATTTTAGCTGAAGCCCTGATGAAATCCTCACACATTCCACATTGGAGCAGTCTGAAGTAATGAGGTCTCACAATGCTGCCAACTTACTTGTAATACTAAACCTTGTGCCCATCAGGAAGAATATGCTGCAGAACACTGCTTCATAGCTGAGTCCTACTTTGTTCCCCTATGGAAGCTCTGGCTTGGCCTTTGTGATATGAAAAATTACAGAATCTAACAAGAAGTTTTTTCTCTTTGTTTCACTTCTCTTCTGGTCTTGAAAGCCAATATGACTTCTGAGCTTAACACGATGTGTGTTGGCTTTTTTAAATCAATCTTTGTCGAGATAAATATTTCTGCATTAGAATTGAATTTCTGTAATTCGCATTGATAACAAAAGCATGGATTATAAAGTCGAGATGTTACAGAATTATAAGGCAGCACACTTACTTCTTCAAAGTCAAGTCTGCCTCAATCAATTGCAAAGTTTTTGACTTGGAGACATCCTTCAATACAGTAGAGAACATTAATAAATAAATAAAATTTTTGTATGGAATAGTTTTTGGGTTGTATATGGACATCATATTATGAACCTAACATTTGGTCTGAACTGCCTGGCCTGTGCCAAAGACATGACCTTGGCAGCCACATAGAAATGGCCTCTCTTTCACATGCTTCAAAAACAATTGTGCTAGAATCCCAGTAATATATGTTATGCTTCCTGCAGCCCACTTATCCAAATGCTATTACAGTGACCTGAAGTCCTAGGCTATTAAACATAACATTGGAAGCCACTTTGTCCCGGAAAAGACAACAGCCTCAGATGTTAAATGTTTGCATTCATTATTATATTAATAAATATATAAAATATTTGAGTGGTCTTTAAAAAATTCCTTTGCAATGCAGTTTGAGGACCAAGTTATTTCTTCTATTGACCAAAGTTTCTTTATGTATGGCTACTTTTTATTTGTTGGTCCTGAAATTAATCCAGTTTAAAATTATGCTCTGCAAATATAGTTCAGATTATTCTTCTCTGAGGAAAAAATATGGAATAAAGGGAGTCTTTGATGGAGACAATTTTCCCAAGCCATTGCTTTGGAGTCACCAAGGGTGATTGGCCAGCAAGGACCAAAGTGTCCATTTACTATGGCATGGAGGTATTTTAGAAGAACCCAATCGAGGCCACCAGAGGTGGGAAAGGGGAGGGGGGAGTAGGTGAGAGATTGGTAAAGGGCCACAAAAAATGATTACATTGTATGATGTTGAATATGCTAATTATTCTGATTTGAGCATCACATATTACACACAGGTATTGATATTCAGCGCTGTACTCCACAGATATGTACCAGCAATTATATTTCAATAAAACAATATAAACAATTAATGCGGTTAGAATTGCTGATTTATTGATTAATGTGTAACTTCCTGGTTCTGAATAAGCCATTTACATATTGTTAAGAATAGCTGAAGCATGAAGCTTCTGCTTCTGGTTGCACTTGGACACTTTTGATTCCTGCGTTGTAATCAATATCCAATGATTGTGATTTTTGTGTTCTGTGAGAAAAGGACAACAGTACTTGGAACTTTCCCCCTCCCTTTTGAAACTCCCTGCTGAAATGTGAATGCCTTTGCTTGTAGTAGACTTTGGAGCACTTTCCAACTTTTTGGCTTGTGCTTACTGGACTATTCCTCAAGCATGGCTTTCAATAAACATTCATAAAATTTAAAAATAAATAACTAAAGTAAAAGACTCTTAGATGAAAAAGGAATAACATTGGCAAATTAAAAATACTGAAATGGAAGTTTGCACTTTCTGACTGGGGAGAAAACGCTTCCCCTACATCGTTCCTTTTTATGTTCTATTTTCTTCTCTATGTAGAACAAAGATTTGGAGCACAGATTCATGAATTCAGCTGCATACTGGAATCATCATATTTAGAAATACTGGCACTGGGTTCCATCCCCAGAGATTCTAACTTTAATGTCTGGGGTGTGGACTGTGCATCGGGGATTTACAAGTTCCTCAGGAGGTTCTAATGTGCAGATAATGCTGAAGATCACTGATTTGAAGGCTTTGATGATCTTCTAATAGTAAAGAAAAATCTAAATCTTCAGTGTTGTTATTTGTGGAGTATCATTTGCATGGAACATAGACTGCCTGTGTATCTGAGAGTTGAAAAGGACTCTAAAGTTTCTAAGAGATACTAAACATGCTAGATAACCTTTCTGAAAGGGACTTCGGGAAGAGGGTTGTTTTTTTCACCCCACAGGTATTTTCAGAGCATTTCTGAAATGCATTGTCTGAGAGTGGGTTTCTGTTGATCTTGCACATGAATAGCAACTTGTATGTGTGTACAATTCTTCATCATCTCCTCCTCCTCCTCATCAAAGAAAGGCAAAATGATTTAAATATAAGAGAAAAAAAAAAACCTACGTGGAGAACAGATTTAGGAAATCCAGTACTCTATTTGTAAAAATATACTCCTCTGCTTCTCTTTTCTTCTAATTAGGGGTTTGTTCCATTTTCTTCTGGACATTAGTGTTGCGGAAGAGAAGTATGTAGATAGACCAATTTTGGGGTTTTTTTTGTGAGTGATCAAGCATCTGCATGGATGCTTATAAGGATATTTGTTTATCCTTGAAATACATATAAATGATTCCTGTCTTTTTATTATTGTAGCCTGACAGCCATTTGCAACAATAGTCTCAGGTTTTTTGTAAACTCAGGAAAAATTTATGCTATTATATCTTTAATAATTAAGTCTGCCTTATGTGTATCGTGACTGTCAACTGAGAGTCTAATTTTTACATATAGAGTATTGGATATTCTGTACCTGTTCTGCATGTCTTTTCTCTCTCTCTCTCTCTCTCTCTCTCTCTCTCTCTCTCTCTCTCTCTCTCACACACACACACACACACACACACACACACACACACACACACACACACACACACACTTTTTTGCCTTTTTGTGAGATTTGGACAGATTTCTAACCATGTCTTTCACTTCACTAATTTGCTTTTCAGCCATGCTCAATTTTCTGATCTATATTACCATGGTGCTTTTTAGTTCAGCAATGTATTTTCTTCATGTGTTCTTTCCTGATCTTATGATTGCTTACTCTAGTTTCATACACACAATAAGTGCTCACAAAATTTTAACATGAAAGGAAAAAAAATTTCTAAATATAAATACTTTTCTTGCACTAGGTCTCTTTTGGAGTGAAGCATTTTCTATAATTTTTAGGAGTAGCTCTCTTCTTATACAAGGCAGTATCTTTTTAAGGGTCTGACCGTTTTTCTCCTCATTTGGGTGGAATCCAGGCTGTGGTCTTCCTGCTGGTGGTGTCCACCGTCCACGTGGGTGTTTTCTACTTTCTGTCTATACTGATTTAGCCTTTGTTCTTCCTTTAATCTGGTGCCATCTGCTCTCCCTCTCCAGCAGACAAACCAGACACCTGACGTTTTTTTGGCAAATGGAGCAAATCCTTTATGGTTTCCAGAGTTAATGTAGGTTTTACTTATTTTATATTTTGAAATGTTCCATAGGAATATGGAAATTGGGAGAAGTAGATGCTTATGTTCACACTAATGGATTATCTAAAAACATAATAAATCTTTGGAGAATATTTTTTTGACCCAGATTTTATTTATGTTCTTACGATACAGTTCTAGAATACATATAGTTCTAGAACACGTATATATTTCTTCAAGTGGATTTCTAGAAATTAATTTTTTCTCTTAATACTAATTAGGATACCCATTTTGCCACATCTCCACCAATACTGAGTGTTCTCTTTAAAACACACATGTACACATAACACAACACACCCTTTGCTAACCTGATATTGTTGTGAGGCCCCCTCCCACAAGAAATGCACTTACATGCCACTCGTGCAGAAAAGGGCACTTTATTCACTCCAGCTGGCCAGCATCCATCTCCCAAGGTGCAACCAAGGAAGAGCGGCATTGGGCTTTGGTCTTGTAGGGTTTTTAAAGACAAAAACTACATTCCGTTGTCAGACAGGTTTGTCCAGGTGCACAGAGAAAGCTAGGGGACTAGGTCACAGAGGCTGAGAATGAGCCATTCAAGCAGTCAAGCATAAAAGTTTTCATTGTGTATGGTTTCTGTTCCCATGTAATAATTTACTGTGTATGGCTACTGTTTTTGTGTAATTGTTTTTAGTTTCTATGAGAAGGTCAGTGGTTTCTCATGCAGAAGAGGGAGTAGTCTGGCGCACTTGGGAGAGTGCGGTGCTGGGAGCGCAGCGACGCTCCTGCCGCGGGTTCGGATCCTGTATAGGAATGGCTGGTGCACTCACTGGTTGAGTGCCGGTCACGAAAAAGACAAAAAAAAAAAAGAAGGGGGAGTAGTCTGCAGGTCAGATAGGGGCAAAATGGAGTTACTTAGGTTAAGCAAGCAATTCTACAGAAGCAGACAGCATAGTTATGAGGGAGTAGGGAGCTCTATTTCAATATGATACATATATTTGAGTGTATATTTTTGTTGTTTTCATTTATACTTAATTGTGGAGAAAATGAAATATTTTATTTATTTATTAGCTATTTGAATTTCTTCTGTGAGGTGTCTATGTCCTTTGAACATTCTATTGTGGTTTTTGTGTTTAGCATGTGTGTTAAGAAAACAACCATTATAATAAATAAATACCATTTTCCCTAGCAATTTCCAGGAAGTTATTTAGAGACAGTGATGATTCTAATGTATGGGGGCAAAGTCTACAATTTTAATTATGTTTTTAAACATTGAATTCATTCACTGTAAACTTGGATGCAGTTTTACACATTTTTTAAAGCTTAAAATAAGATTTGAAGATATCGTTATATAAATGGCACCATATGAAGGCATCCAAAAGTGGATGGAGTGAGGGAGATGGGCTCTGAGTTCTGCCCCCTGGACCATAACACTCTCACGGTTCCATGAACATAATTTAAAAAGCATAGTTGAGAGCGTTTCCTTTTCTGTTCATGCTAATCAAACACTTTCGTGTCATTTCACTGTAACTTTTTTGCCTTCAATATCAGAAAATCAAGCGGCATACCCCATAGTTGCCTCCTACTACAGACATACATACATTATGGATACCTATTGTTAATTTAGTGATGATGATGAAGAAAAATATACTGCTTGTTACAACCTAAGGCAAACCAAAGTTGTTAACTATGATTCCTTAAATCTAGGCCAGATTTTACTTTAATCTCACAGGCATATCCCAAATAGAAAGCAAACATAAATACGTTGTATTATCTTTTCCTGGCTGTGTATGATTTATGTCCTCTCTGGTTGAAAATACGTTAAAATATGTTCATATGATTCTGCAATTGTGTTCAGTTGAAGGTGTGATATTACAAGCCAGAACTTAGAGCAGGAAAGACTATGAAAATTAAAGTTTCTGTTAATAAGCAAGATACTTTTTTAGTTGTCACCGATCTTTTTAGTCAACAATCAAGATAGATCAGTATGAAAGATATATATAATTTTCAGTTCTCTAAAAAATGACAATTTTCCAAACCTGGTTTTTATTTTCTTTGCTTATTTTATGAGATGGTTCTACTTTTTTTTTGATACACCCTCTCATTTTCCTCATTTGCCTTTCTGTGTTCACTGCTCTTCTTTTACCGGTAATTCTCTTTCGACTTCAAAATGGGCAAACTGTAAGGCTTAAGGCTCCATTCAGCCTGGCTTGGAATAGCTTTGTATAAATAAGAGAATTGTGTTATATGCTATTCAGTCTTAAGGAATAAAAATTATTCTCACTTTAGCAAAAAGAAGCATCACCATGTTTTAAAATTATAGGCATTTAGAGCTGGAAAGAGCCATGGAAATCATGAGTGCATCCTTCTTGTTTCATGGATTAAAAGCGTTCATGCAATCATCCTGTCATAGGTAAACTGCTTCATGTGTCCTGCCCACCTTATTTCCTCAGATCGAGTTGAGCCAGAGTTAGATTAAAGCATAGTGGTTAAGAGCACACGTTTGAAGTTAGAAACAG
The DNA here is from genome assembly GCF_027409185.1 of Cynocephalus volans. Classification (NCBI taxonomy): domain Eukaryota; kingdom Metazoa; phylum Chordata; class Mammalia; order Dermoptera; family Cynocephalidae; genus Cynocephalus; species Cynocephalus volans. The sequence continues at coordinate 19,686,366 of NC_084468.1, forward strand.
GTATGGGTTCAAACCACTCCTTTACCTTTCATCTCTTAGATCTCAGGCAAGTCACTTCACTTTACCAAAATTCAGCTTTTTCATCTATAAAACAGGGCTAATCAAGTCTACCACATTATGTCATTATGAGGATTGAATTATGCCATGTTTGTAGATATCTTTCAGTGCCTGGTACAAAGTAACTGTTCAAGAAATAGAACTTGCTTTTACTGACTTTCTTTTACCTGTCCATCTCCCTTTCTAGATTGTGAGTTCTCAAAGCCATTGTATCTCCTTTTCTGTATGCCCGATGCCTTGGCATGGCATCTCATTCAATGGCAGCTCCAAGCTTCCAATTACTTAAGCCCAAAATATTGGAGTCATTTTTGCCTCCTTTCTTTATTTTGTACCCTCTCAGAAAATTAATCTATAAACTTCTAGGTTCAAGCCACCATTATCTTTTCCTGGGTTCATGGTATAGGTTCTTAACTGGTCTCCCATTTCTTCATTTTATGGCAGCCAGAGTTATCCTCTTAAAACATAGGCCGTATCATAGAAATATTCTGCTTAGAATTCTTTAGAGGCTCTCTATCTCACATGGAGTAATAGTCAAAATCTTTAAGTGACTGCTGTGATCCTACACGGTCCCCTTCTTATTCACACTCTTGGACCTCATCTCCTTTTGGTCTCTCTCCCTCACTTCACTCCAGCCACACTTGCCTTCCTGCTGTTCTTCCTCAGCCCTCCAGGCACACAACTGCCTGAATGAGGATTAGAGTCATATTTTTTTCTTTTAAAAAACATATAGTCTGTGCATTACAAATTAGTTCCTACAAGCCATCATATTTTTTTTATCAGTGGGTATTTTATACTCTGTCTACTGCTTTCATATATGAGGGCAGGGAACTTCAAACAGACAAACAAACAAACAAGAAAAAACTAGCATATATAATTAGACTGATTAGTAACAAGTAAAAAACCAAAGGAAGATAACTTTAGGAATCTAAATTGGGCTAGGAAATCAATCAATATCTCACAAGAAAGATGGCAGAGTACTGGTGCTGAGTTCACAGGATCACTGTCCTGGTTAGACTCTTTATTCTTTAGATTTTCCTGTCTCTAGCCAACATGTTTTTCACTCCTATTTTATTGTCAATAGTTTCTCTCTCCAGTCTGATATCTTATCTGTTCTAATTTCATGGCTTTTCATCTTGCTAAAATTTTAGTTAGTTAGCTTATCCCAGATGTGATACAGGCAGCCCCTTACCAGACTCTCCAGGCTACATGACCCCTACAGGTTTCTTTTTTTTTTTTTCAATCATTGTAACAAAGTGCATTGTAAATATCTGCGGGGTACAGAGTTAAACAACAACATCCACTTGCAATGTGTGATGCTCACATCAGAATAATTATTATATTCAATAATATACACTGTCATTGCTATTCATGACCCCTTACCTATTCCTCCCTCCCCGCTCCCTTCCCACTCTGCATGTTTTCTGCTTGAGCAACTCTGCATGAGTACACCAGAATACTAGTCTAGCACAATTCCTGTGATTGAGCATTATGCTTACTGATGAGTCACCCACCAGCCAGGATGAAAAGGAAAATACTATGGGCTGGTAATTGATGTCAGCCAGTGAAAGGATGTATACCAGTTCTTCTACAGGTAATAACAGTAATAATCTTCTGATATCAAAATAAATAACACTTGATTGTCTATGCCTATATCAGCAACTTATTGTGAGACATGTAAAAATGAGAACTCATATCGAGGTAACAACTTATTAAGATTTTCCTTGATCTATATTGAAATTTTATATGAAGTCTTGAGATTACTACAGTAAGGAAATGGAGGACCTATAAGAGCAATTGTAATTTCTTTAAAAGTAATCAGAGAATTTTATCTTTGCAATGCAATAAGGGTGGAGGGAGACTATAGACTGGGATTGACTATGTTTTGAAATTTAATTTATTTTTTTATTTTTATTTTTATTTTTTAAAATTTATCAATATATGATGCAGTTGATTTTCGTGTCCCTGTCCCTTTACCAATTCCTCCTTTTCTCCCTTCCCTCTTTCCTCCTCCACCATCAACCTCGTATCTGTTCACTTACCTTAACAAGTTCAAGGACTTATTGTGATTGTTGTGTCTTCCCTCCGCTCCCTGCCATTTGTTTGTTTGTATATTTACTTATTTATTTTTATTAGCAGCCACATACAAGTGAGAATATGCAGTGTAAGAGTAACTGTGAATGCAAAAAAATGTTATAGAAACATGAGTTTTTGTATCACATGGGTGAAAATTTTGATGGTCTTAGGGCACCATTTAGGACACAGTGGAAAGACTTAGACTTACACCAAAAATCCTGGTTCTATATTTTTTCCCAAAACATTTGACCATAAACACATCATTTGAGACACTTTGTTATCACCTGTGAAATGGGTGATCACTACTCAAATTCTGTGTGATTTTTGACTTTTGGCTACTTTGAATGAAGAAGTCACAATATTTCAACATACAGAAGCTTCTCCTATACTACTAACTGGCATGAAGGCTGATCCTTTGCAATGAAATTGACCTTGATGATGCGCACTGCTATTCTAGTTTGGAGGGCGTGATACCTACAGAGTCCAGTAAGACAGTTGGACACTGCCCTTTGGGAGACATTATAATGGCTGGCCATAGTCATGCTCCTCAGCTTTGTTTGTTCAGAAACTAGAGCTGTCAGCATTCTTAGAGCAGATCAGTTTCTCGTGGAATTAGACTCATATCTAGCAACTTGTAAGACACTTATATGTAAATGTAAATGTTAAATTATTAATGTATGGTTTGAAATACAACTGTCAAGAGCATAGGATGTTTATGTCAATTAGGTGAGTGTTCTCTTTCTGGAAGAAATCTACAACTGAAACAGAAGTAAGGCTTAAAGAGTGGCCAGATGGTCCTGGTAAGGTAAGGACTAACAGCATTGCAATCTTGCAGCCTGATGCACCCAACTCTAGTAGAATGTTTATTCCTACTTAGGGGACAATATATTGTACTAGTTGCCCAAGGCATCCAGTCGCAGGATGTGCTGGATTCACATTGACAAATTGCCCAATTTCCTGTTTTCCTGGCTGAACTTCTCTTTTCTCTTGCTATATCCTGTCTTTTGGTGTAGCCAGAACTTCATTTTGGCTCTGGTCAGCCCTCTCCTGAACTGGGAGGAACTGGGCTGCTCCAAAGGATTTCTGCATGCATTTGCTCTCACACATTTGTATGTGGTGATGCTATTCTAATTCACGGAGTTCTGGCCTTTTGTTCTCCTTGTATTCCACCCACATCATACTGCCTGGTTCTCCCTACTGTATATTTTGGCAGTAACAAAAGGGATTCTCTCCAGGATCTGCATTCCCAAGGCATGAGATATCTCCAGTCCTAAATGCTGGGGGAGGGGACAGGGCAATTAGATGGAAGGGAATTAGGGGAAGGCTGAGGGGAGTAGCTACTTCCAAAGGCAGGTACTTTGTCTTTGCTTTGTCCTTGCTGGGCTCAGGCCCTGGAGGGTGGATGTTTGGTATTTAGTATCACTCACAGTAGTCTGGGACTCTCTTTTTGCAGACCTTGAATATTTTCCCCCTGCAGGGAAAAGTGAATTCTCAAGAGTGAAATGAATTATCTACTTGGCTAATTAGCTGGGACATAACAAAATTCTCAGGAGGTTCATCCCATCTGAGAATTGCTGTAATGTATGCTTGTTTTTGCAGAGTCTATCGCTTCTCATTTTCCAGCTTGCCCATCCTAGAAGGCAAACTTGTCAAGTAGGCAAAACCTCTTTCTCTTTCCTGCATCTTTTTGCTTTCCTCCCCTTTCTGAGCCTCATGACTTCTGGTGCTCACGGGTGACCTAAGGCACTCAGTCCTTGAATTTTCCTGCTCTACCAATTACCCGATTCAGGAGATAAAAGGTCCCCCAGTATCTCCCCCAGACTAACATTCTATGCACTCTGTTTTTCTCAGGTGCCACAATTAGCAACCAACAAATAGAACAATATCTTGATAAACTATCAAAAATTTAAAATGGTTTTATACCCTACCCTTTTCTAGTGGACATATGTTACCTCTTCTCACATCACCCCACATATTCTTTGAGCAATTCATTTTGTCCCCATTTCAGCCTAGTTTTAGTAAGAATAGTTCCACCCTTAGCTTCAGAGAAAAGCCTTAAGTAACTCAAGTCAATCAGAGAATATAATTCCTGAGACACTCTGATCAGATCATGAAGGGGATATAACCTACTCAGAGATCAAGAGATGCAAGAAGATATTTGTTGGTGTTTCTACAAAGATGCTTTTCCTCTCTTCCGTGGGAGCTATTAAAGGATACTGATGGAGTTTGGATGGATTGCCCTCTCAGAACTCATAGAAATTTGATCTCCAATGTGGCAGTTTGGGGTCATGGGGGCGGATTCCCTCATGGATGGGTTAATGCTCTCCCTAGGTGGAGGGATTAATGAGTGAGTTCTTGCTCTGTTAGTTCCCATGAGAGCTGGTTGTTTAAAGGGCCATGGCACTCCCTCTCTCTCTTGCTTCCTCTCGCCATGTGATCTGCGTGTACCCACCGGCTGCCTGCCACTTTCTGCTATGAGTAGAAGCAACCTGAGGCCCATGCCAGATGCAGCTGTCCCAGAATTGTAAGCCAAATAAACCTCTTTTTCCTTATAGATTACCCAGTCTCAGGTAATTCTACTATAGCAACACAAAATGGACTAATACAGATACCCTTGGTCTTTCTCATTTGGTGTGAAAAAGGGAAGTCTGAAACTCTGGCAGCTGTGCTGCATTCACAAGGGGAGAACCTGGAGCTTTGGGGTGGCACTGAAGGAATCCTGAAATGGAAGCAGACATTATGGAATTCAGAACAGACAAATAGAGAAAAACTTGGTCTATGGTGAGACCATCTGAGCTGCTGGATCAAACCTTACCTTAAGCTACTATGTCTCTTGACTTTTAACTACCTGGGCCTATCAGCTTTCTTTATTGTTTAGGCCTAAGCCTAAACAATAAAGAACTTCTGGTTGTCTCAAAAGAAGTTCTAGAAGGTTCTCTGTTGTAATTTTAAAAGACTTATTGAAATATAGTAAAGCCACAACTCAAAAGAATTTATCCTTAATGATGTAATTGTATACATTGTAGCAGACTTTATAGCATCCCTAAGCTCATAAGATGTAGACCACATATAAGGTTAGCCCTAACTACAAAGAATAAATCCTATAAAACATATTTCCATAAGACCCTATGTACAAGAATACACCTGAACTCTACTAATTTCTGTCTTTGTGATGGCCATAAATCATTCAGCAGCCTTACCTCTGAACATATCCTAGATTCATAATTCTGTAATCCGCATGTTATTATCCACAGCCAGGCTGTTTGCAATAGCATGGAGTAGTACAGATATCACAGATTTTGGAGAGAAGATTCCAACTTTCTTACTTGTTGTGTTTCCTAATCTCTCTTAAAAGGCAGTTCCCACATTTGTATAAAGAGAACTATGTAATTAAGTGAAATAGAGTACAGTATTCACCATAACCAAGATATAGAATCAAACTAAGTGTCCACCAGCAAATGAATGGATAAAGAAATTGTGGTATGACTACACAATCAAATAGTATTTGGCCTTAAAAGAGAAGGAAATCCTGTCATTTGCAACAACATGGATAAATCTGGAGGACATTATGTTAAATGAAATAAGCTAAGCACAGAAAGACATGATGTCACTTACATATAGAATCTAAAAAAGTTGAACTCATAGAAGCAGATAGTAGAGTGGTGGTTACCAGGGACTGGGAGGCTGGGATAGGTTGAGAGATGTTGGTCAAGGATACAACATTGAAGTTAGACGAGAGTAGTCAGTTCAAGTGATGTATTGTACAACATGGTGACTATAGTTATTAACAATGTATTATATACTTGAAAATTGCTTGTAGAGTAGATTTTAAGTATTCTCTCACCACAAATTATGTGAGGTAATGCGTATGTTACTTACCTGGATTTTGTCATTCCACGATATATACGTATATTGAAACATCATATTGTGTACAATAACTAGGTTTTATTTTTATTTGTCAATTTAAAAAAGTGTACAAAAGGTACATGACATGGGCTATACTTATGCCTTGTGTTTACTCAGAAAGTTGCATTTCCTTCTCTCCTTCAAAACAGGTAGAGACAGTTTAGTGGAGTAGTTAAGAACATGGACTTACAGTAACAATGCCTGGGTTCAAATCCTGGTCCTTCCACTTTTGGGCTTAGTGAGCAAGGGCAAGGTGATTTAACCGTCTGTCCATCAGTTTCCTCATCTGCAATATGAAGATAAGAATAGCACTAGAGGACCAGAAATGCTGGGAGCCGAGGGTACGACGGTAGTGGAGGTGAGGAGCTAGTTGCAACACATGTCGCATTTAGTAGGAGTCTTTTGAGAATTGACTTGAAGGAGATGAGAGTGAAAACAGTGTAGACATTCAGGAAAAAGCTTCCTGGCAAAGAAAAAAACCAGGATCTGGCCTGGCATTGCCCAGAGACAGGAAGGGGCCACTGTGGCTGGAGTGGAACAGGCGAGTGGGAGCAGAGTAATGAGGAGAGAAGGTGCTGGAGCTGCTAGCAACTCCTTCTTGGCCCATGGCATGTGTCTCTTTGGGGCAAGTGGCGGATATGGCCTATTTTACAGTTATTAAGTCCCCAAGTGCATTATTCAACCTCTGTCTAAACCCTATATCTATAATAAGTTTATTCTTCTAGTAATTGTGTTTCAAAAGCTTCATAACTTAGTTGTTTTGAAGAAGGAAACAGAACCCAAGCTCCATTATTTCTAGCACAGAGACTTTGGATAAATAGCCTAACTTCTTTAAGACTTCATTTCCCCATTTTAAATGAGGATTGATATATACAGAGAATGCAAATTTGTGGTTGCTAGGGGCTGGGTGGAGGGAAGAATGGGGAATAACTGCTAATGGGTAAGGCATTTCCTTCTGGGGTAATGAAAACATTTGGGAGCTAGATAAAGACAGTTCTTGTCCAAGATCGTAAATGTCCTAAATGCTTGTTCACTTTGAAATGGTTAATTTTGTTATGTGAATCTCATGTCAGAAAGAAATGGGGATGATAACAGCACATACTTCATAGGGTTATAGTGAGAATTATGGAAGTTAACTATGTAGCATGTGGCTAATACTGAGCATGTGGTAACCAATCAGACTTAGTCTCCTCTTCCACCTCTGCTTTTCTTCTCCTGTATCGCCATTGTTGTGGTCATTGTCATAGCCATTCTAGAACCAGTTTCTTCTCAGATGAAAAGGCTAACCTGAATCCACTGTCACTTGAAGAGAACTATTGGGAGACAAGGCTGGAAGATTTGATTGGGACTATCCAGAGTGTGTATAGTAGACAGCAAAGAGCCACTGAAGATGCTTGGGCTGGAGAGTGAAGGAAATCAGACTGTGCTTTGAACCAGTTAGGCTGAGAGCCATGTGTATGGTGGTCTGAAGGGGAAAAGGCTGAGAGAGGGGGACACAGCAGGTTATTCACAACAAGGTCTTTAGTTTCACTTCACTTTCTGATTTCCTCCTCAATTACCTTAGATTTGGCTGGCTACATAGCAAACACTTAATAAATACTTGTAGATTAGTTATTTTACACTTGTTTAATGCCTTCCTTTGAAGTACTTCCAGTTGAGATTACTTCCACAAATCACATAATGCAAGATAAAATACCCTATATATCTGTCAGTTTTCTCTAAGACTGTTTTCTAAGCATTATATGTGCTCGGTTCATGGACTGGGCGTTCAGTTGTTGGGAAAATAGAAATCACCCTATTAGTCATGCCTCTGTAAATTTCACATTTTATATTCCAAGTTTTGTGGTGGGCAATATTTAAAGCTTTATTTTCTTTTTGCTGGCTATTGTATCACTACAGCTATATATTGCTTGTGGATATTTTGTGATTTCAGATCTAAGGAAAATGATGATGTTCCATTTTTTATCACTTCGAGGGGAGCACAGAAAACCTTAAAGTGAGAAACACAGCTTAATTAGCACGTTGGTGATTTATATTACCCAGTGTGAAATCTCCACTGATACTAAAGGACAGATCAAAACAAAAGGCATCTTTTGGATTTTTAATTCTTTTTTTTTTTTTTATTGCTGTTACTCAAAATTCACAACCTTATTTCCATGTCTCTAATCTGCAAAACCCAAAATGTAACACTATTGTCTCAAAGTTACTGCATTTCATAGTATCAGGAAAAGGAACACAACTGCTTATCGATTAATCTCCCAGGACAAATGTCCTCTGTACCATTTTATGTGCAGGTTTATTCCTTGATTTATGCAATGCAAAAGCTATTAAACATCACAGGATTTTGAAACTTGAAGGGACTACTGAAATTTTTTAATTGTACCTTTACTATGTATTGAGGAAATCCTAATAAAAATGTTTAGAAAAATTTTACACCAATTTACATTTTATTCAGCACATTATGTACAAATATTATAAAATATTTGGATAGCTGTATATTAAACTGAATAACTATTCAACCTACAGATTGTGTGTATCAGGTATATCTCTTTTAATTACAAAAAGCTTATTAGAAAATTGTTTAAGAAAAAATAATTTATTTGCTCCAGTGATTAAATGGTCCAAGGGTAGTTCTTCAAATTAGTAGAACTCAGAGGCTTGAAGGGATTTAATTCTCCATTGCTTGGCTCTGCTTTTCTGTGGATTTTTTTCAACTCCCAGGCTCTGTCCTGGGTGTTTGCTAGCTGATCCAAGCTTACATACTCACATACCCAGCCAATGTTTGGCTTAGCTCTGGCTAGATAACTTGAATCAGGAGTTCATTCTTGACCAATCGCTGTGACTTTGGTTTTGGAAAATAGTAATTGACCAGAAATAGGTGTTGTGTCCACATCTGGATTCAGAAGAGGGGCCAGTCCCATCCAAAACATGTGCACTATGTGGCCACTATGGTTTCTCAGAAAACTTGGAGAAGTTCACAAGTGGATTCCAGGATACATTGTAGTAATGACCAGATAGTTGGTAGGAGATGTTAGGACGGACCCTCCCCCAAAGACCGTAAGTCTATAGATTAGAAACACTGTCTATATTCCAACTCTTTCATGAGAATACAATCTCAGAAAAATAAATTGACCTGTCTATGGAATTATAGTTAAAAGGTAGAGGTGAATTAACACCATTCTAATGTTCCTCCAACAGATCAGGATATTTCTTAGGTTAAACATCTACATGATTAAAAATATATCCTCTCTCTTTCTTTTTTTTCTGGCAAGATGGCTGACTAGTGGTGGCCAGTCCTTGCCTCTAATGCAAAAAATGTCCAAAGCAATAAATAGTCACCAGAAGAGTAGAGTGTCTGGGACAAAACAACAGAATCCAGCTAACCAGTGAGGAAAATCCCCCAAGAACTGGAAACTAGAGGCAGCAACCTAGAAGCACAGGAAAAACTCCTGACCAGGACTGGAATGTCCTGGCCTGGAGACTTGAGAAACCCTGCAGGACAAGATAGGTGGGAGAGGGCTGGCAGCTAGCATTCTTACCTTAGACACCTGCAAACAAAGCTGCAGGGTAACTGCATAGCCCTTGTGGGCAGTGAGCCCAATTTGTGGAGTGGCTAAGAGCCCTCATATTTGTATTTTCCCAGAGGGGACCTACATGTGGAGTCATGCTCTCCCCACCACTGGTTGTGGGCTGCTGCTGCACATCACCATTTTGGGATAGGAGCCAGGAGAGCTCAGAGTCCTGCTGATCCAGTGTCCCCACACACCCCAGTGGAGAATGTGGGGGGAGCATGCCAGCTGCCTAGATACACACTCTTCTTCTTCCCAGGAGTGGAGCTCTTCTTGACATAGGGGAAATATCCATGCCAGCAGAGACTGGGGAGAATGTGCCAGTCATCTGTATCTGTGCCCTCCTTCTCTTGGGAGCTCAGAGCCCCACCGTACTCAATATCCTGTAACCCCTCCAGTGGACAGTGAGAAGGGGCTGTATTGGTTCCTTGCATTAGTTGCCTGAATCCATACCCTCCTAAACACAGAGCCCAGAGGTCTTTCTGATGCATCCAGCTCACCAGAACCAGTGTGCTAGGGGTGTACAAGCTGACTAAATCCACATTGCCTTTGCTGGGAGCCCAGTGTCCCTTATGACACAGCAGCCACCCACACCAGTGGAGAAGGTGTGCAGAGGGAGATGACATTTACTACTGTGCCCACACAGAAACAAACCTACATAGCCCAACCTGACTAACAATATAGAACACTTCTACAGGTAAGCATCTCTCCCCTCGAAAACCACTCCAAAAAATAAAAGAAGTGAGTATGCCACCAGATGTTCAGACATCAATGGAGAGATGTGAGAAGTATGAAAAAGTGGGGAAACACGACAACCCAAAAAGAAGACTGCAATTCTCCAATACCAGACCCCAAACAATAGGAAAATATTGAATTGCCTGAAGAGAAATCCCAAATGCCAATATTAAAAAAAACCTAACATGGGACTTCTGGTCAAGATGGCGGAACGGACAGTCCCCAGCATCACATGCTCCCACAAATCAACTAATTTACAACTATGAAAAAGCAATGACAGCAAAGCTGGGGCTGCTGGAGCTCAGGGGAAGAGGAGGAGAGACCTACGGAGTGCATGAAGTTCAGAGAAGCCACAACGAGAGAAAGAAAAAAACCTTCTCTACTGTTTCAAGCCCCAGCTGCTTCCAGGCTGGAGCTGCTGAGCATACGGAGCAGGAGCCGGCAAAAGCCCCAGCTGTGCCCTTTGGATGAAGTTGCATGAAGGAGGCAGAGGAAAAGAAGGTCTTGGTGGCTTCCAAGACCACTAATAGGATTCCTGTGGACCCACATAGGAGCAAGGAGCCACAACAACTGAAAAAAAGGAGCCACTCAGAGGCCAGTGAGTCATCGCAAGGGACTGGCGTACAGCCTGCCCCATGGGAAGTGTTTGCAGCATGGGTGGTTGGGGAGACGGGCCCACTGGGAGAACACTGGGACACAGCAAGGACAGCTGATCTGCCCCCCAGTCAATGTAGGACCACTCAGAGGAGACTGGTCAGTTATATAGAATTGCACGGGGAGCAGTTTGATGAAAAGAAACCAGACCAGTGTTTCTACACAACCCAGGTGCATTGGATTTCACTAAACCCAGAAGTCCTATAAAGTTAACCATTAAATCCTGAGCTACACAAAAAGCCTTTCCCAGGGAATCAACAGAAAAGCAGCGATTCAAATGCTGGTCCCCCACAGGAAGTTTGCCCACATTAGAAGTAAGCAAAGGACAACAAATTAGTTCCAGTGCAGAGTTTAAGTGGTGGGAATAGCAAATAATCCAACACAGAACTGAAAGAAAAAACAGTGTACCCACAACCAGAGTCAAAGTTTGATATTAACTAGTAAAGGTCTCATTTCACCGAAGAATACCTATAACACCTAGAAGGACCAGAAATCCCCTGAGCCACCAAGCCAGAAAGGGGAGACAGCCAGGCACACCACCAGTGCCATGCTCCCCCCGCCAAGGTGCTGACATATGGAGCCAGGCACTGGACCCTCTGCCCACAACCAGGCACACTGCCATCACCACCACCAACTAGGTAAGGAGCATGCCAAAAACATCACCTCAACATGGGTGGCCCACCACAGCTGCCACAATAACTACGGCTGCCATGGAAGTGGCTAGACACCACAATCACTGTGCAGATGGTCGGCCAGCCACTGGAGTGCATTGACACAAGCAGAGTAACCAGCAGAGACCAAAGTAAAGAAGAGGATGTTTCTCTCCACAAAGCTCATTCCAGAGTGACAGAAGAAGCATCTGCTCTATGATAATATTGTGGGAACTGAACACACCTCTCAGCACTGGACAGCTCATCTAGGCAACGAATCAACAGAGTAACCATTACTCTTTCAGAAGGAGAGAACAAATCTAGAATGATCAGTGGTGGGAGAGGGGAGGGAGAGGGGGTGGGGAGAGATTGGACAAGAGGTATAAAGAATAAGTACGATTTATAACAATGTATATGCTAGTAATATATGATGAGTTGAGTAACATATGTCAAAGTTGAACCCTGAAAATATGTATAATCAATTATTATTTGATTAAAATAAAAAAAAATACACTAAGCTTCTGTGGGTTTAAGCTGATTATGAGAACTGTAATACACAGAACTAGAGAGAAGACATTCATGCTTTGCTCTGCAAATGTCAGAATACATCTGGAGTACAGATTTTGGATAAAATCCTTTAAAAGGAATCGAATAAAAAATCTATAACATTTGATGAAGAGAAGAAATTCAAATCCTGTCTTATGGGTAATGGAACTAAGGGTACTATATCTAGAAAAAAGGAGATCTGAGGGACATCTTGGGCAAAACCAAGAGATGAAAGCTACTCAATAGCAATCGCAATAATAAGAATAATAATACAGGGTTGTTTTGAGGATTAAATGGGTTTATGCATATGAAGTTCTTAGAATAGTATGTATCACTTAATAAATGCTTGATAAACAAACAGAAAAAAAAAAAACCCAAACAAACAAACAAAAAACTAACATGATGGATGAACTCAACAGTAATAGAAACAATAAAAAAGAACCAAGCATAAATCCTGGAACTGAAGAATTCATTCAATGACAAAACAAACAAACAAACAAAAAACAATACAGCTGACACCGTAAGAAGCAGGCAAGAGCTTAGAACAAGTGGAAGAATTTCTGAACTAGAAGACAGGATTTATGAATTAACACAGTTGCACCAAAAAACAAACAAACAAACAAACAAAAAACCCCCCAAAAAAACAGAAAGAAAAAAGAATTTTAAAAAATGAAGAAAAGCTATGAAATATTTCAGATAGTCTTAAGTATACAGGCATCCATATTAAGGGTGTACTAATATCAGGAAGGGGAAGAGAAAGGAAAAGGCATTGAAAGCCTGTTTAATGAAATAATAGCCCAAAACTTCCCATGTAGTGGGCAAGATATGGTCCCTCAGATCCAAGAAGCTCAAAGATCCCCAAACAGATTCAACCTAGAAAGTACCACCCCAAGACATATTGTCAAGTTATCAAAAGTGAAAGACTAAGAAAGAATTCTAAAAACATCAAGAGAAAAGTGTCAAATCACCTATAAGGGGATTCCTACCAGCCTAGCAGAAGACTTCTCAACAGAAATCTTACAGGCCAGGAGAGAATGGGATGACAAATTCAAAGTGCTAAAAGAAAAAAACCAACAACCAAGAATACTATATCCAGCCAAGCTTTCCTTTATTTATCTATTTATGATTAAAATTTTTTAAATTTTCTGTTTTTTTAATTGAATCATAGTTGATAGTACATATCTCTGGGGTACAGAGTTAAATATAACCACCTGTTTACAATACGTGATGCTCAAATCGGGATAATTAGTATATTCAACACTACACAAAGTAATCATTTTTCATGGTCCTTTACCAGTTTCTCCTTTACACCCCTCTCCCTCTCCCTTTCCCACCTCTGTAACATCAGTTCTGTTCTCTCCTTTTGAAAGTTCAATGTATTCTTGTGATTGTTATATCTTCCTTCCTTTCTTTTATTTATTTGTTTGTTTGTTTATTTTTTAGCTCCCACTTACGAGTGAGCATATGTGGTATTCCTCTTTCTGTGCCTGGCATATTCACTTAACATAATTTTCTCTAAGTGTATCTATGTTGCTGTGAATGGCAGTATATCATTCTTTTTTATGGCAGAGTAGTATTCCCTTGTGAAAATATACCACAGTTTCCTTAACCAATCATCTGTTGATGGACATTTACATTGGTTCTAACCCTTGGTTATTGGAAATAGAGCTGTGATAAACTTGGGAGTGCAGGTATCCCTTTGACATGATGAGTTCCATTCCTCTGGGTATATACCAAGCAGTGGAATTACTGGATCATATGGCAGTTCTAACTGTAGTTGTTTGACGAACCTCCACACCATTTTTTGTAATGGCTGCACCAAATTTACAGTCCGACTAACAGTGTAGGAGGGTTCATTCCCCTTTCTCCTCATCCTCACTAGCATTTTGTCTTTTTGACAAAAGCCAGTCTAACTGGGGTGAGATGGTATCTCAGTGTGGTATTGGTTTGCATTTCCCTGATGCTGAGTGATACTGAGCATTTTTTCACGTGTCTGTTGACCATTTGTATACTTTCCTTTGAGAAATGCCTGTTCAGCTCTTTATCCATTTTTTTGTGTTATTTGTTTTTCTACTGTTGTTTGAGTTCCTTGTATATTCTGAATACTAATCCCTTGTCAGATGCACAGTTTGCAAATATTTTAAATATTTTCTCCCATTCTGTAAGTTGTCTTTTTGCTCTGTTTATTTTTTCTTTTGCTGTGGAGAAGCTTTTTAGTTTGATATAATCCCATTTGTTTATTTTTCCTTTTCTTGCCTGTGCTTTTGGGGTCATACTGATAAAAATCTTTGCCCAGTCACACTTCCTTAAGTGTTTCCCCTATGTTTTCTTTTAAGAGTTTTATACTTTCCGGTCTTGTATTTAAGTCTTTAATCTACATTGAGTTAATTTTGGTATATGGCAAGAGGCATGGGTCTAGTTTCATTCTTCTATTTATGGATGTCCAGTTTTCCTAGCACCATTTGCTGAAGAAACAGTCATTCCTCTGATATATGTTCTTGGTGCCTTTGTTGAAGACCAGTTGGCTGTAAGTATGGGCATGATTCCTGGTTCTCTATTCTGTTCCATTGGTCTGAGTGTCTGCTTTAATGCCAGTACCATGTTGTTTTGGTTACTATACCTTTGGAGTATAATTGGAAGTCAGTTAGTGTTATTCCTCCACCTTTATTTTTTTTTTGCTCAGGGTTGGTTTGGCCATTTGGGGTCTTTTGTTGTTTTATATGAATGTTAGAATTGTTTTTTCTATGTTTGCGAAGAGTGTTATTGGTATTTTGATGGGGATTACATTCAATTTTTAGATCACTTTGAGTAGTATGGACATTTTCACAATGTTGATTCTTCCAATCAAAGAGCATGGAATGTCTTTCCATCATTTTGTGTCCTTTTAAATTTCCTTCAGCACTGATTTGTAGTTCTTATTGTAGAGATCTTTAGTTAAATTTATTCTTAGGTATTTTATTGTTTTGGTGCCTATTATAAATGGGCTTGCTTTCTTGATTTGTTCCTCTGCTAGATCATAGTTGGAGTATAAAAATGTTGCTGATTTTTGTATCCTGCAACATTACTGAAATTGTCAGTCAGCTCTAAGAGGTTTTTGGTAGAGTCCTTAGGTTTTTTTAAATATAAGATCATGTCATCTGTAAATAGGGACAGTTTGACTTCAGCTTTTCCAATCTGGATGCCTTTTATTTCTTTCTCTTGCCTGATTACTTTGGCTAGTACTTATAATACTATGTTGAATAGGAGTGGTGAGAGTGGGCATCCTTGTTTTCTTCCTGTTCTTCAGGGAAGGCTTTCAGCTTTTCTCCATTCAGGGTGATATTGGTGGTGGGTTTGTCATATATGGCTTTTATTGTGCTGAGTTATCTTCCTTCTATACTTAATTTGCTGAGAGTCTTTCTAATAAAAGGATGTTGAATTTTGTCAAAATCTATTGAGATAATTGTTTTTTCTACATCCATGTAGATAATTGTATGGTGTTTGTCCTTTATTTTGTTGATGTGGTGTGTCACATTTATTGACTTGCATATGTTGGACCATCCTCACATACTTTGGAGGAATCCCACTTGATCATGGTGTATAATTTTTTTTTGATGTGTCACTGTATTCTGTTTGCTAATATTTTGTTGAGGACTTTTACACCTATGTTTATCAAAGATATTGGCGTGTAGTTTTCTTTTCTTGTAGTAGCTTTGTTTGGTTTTAGTATCATAGTGATACTGGCCTCATAGTAGGAGTTCATATGAATGGCCTCTGTTTCAATTTTTTAGAATAGTTTGAAGAAAACTGATATTAATTCATCCTTAAAGGTTTGGTAGAATTCAGCAGTAAAGCCATCTGATCCTGGGCTTTTCTTTGTTTGGAGACTGTTGATTACTGCTTCAATTTACTTTGTTATTGGTCTGTTCATATTTTCTATGTCTTCTTTGTTTAGTCTTGGTAGTTTACATGTGCCCAGAAATATGTCCATTTCCTCCAGTTTTTCAAATTTGTTGGTGTATAGTTGTTTATAATAGCCTCTGATAATTCTTTGTATTTCTGTGGTTTTGGTTGTAATGTCTCTTCTTTCATTTGTGATTTTTGTTGTTTGGGTCTTCTCTCTTCTTTTTTTAGTTGGCCTAGCTAATGACTTGTCTATTTTGTTTATCTTCTCAGAAAACCAACTTTTTGTTTTGTTGATCTTTTGTATCATTTTTTGGATCTCTATTCATTTAGTTCTGCTCTGATCTTAATTATTCCTTTCCATCTTCTAACTTTGTGATTGGATTGCTCTTGTTTTTGTAGTTCTTTGAGGTGTAGTTTTAGGTTGTTTATTAGAAATCTTTCTATTCTATTGACGTAAGCATGTATTACAATAAATTTCCCTCTTAGGACTACTTTGGCTGTATCCCACAGGTTTTGGTATGATGTATCTTTATTTTCATTAGTTTTAAGAATTTTTTTGATTTCCTGTTTAATTTTCTCTTGGACCCATAGGTCATTCAGGAACATGTTGTTTAATTTCCATGTATTTGTATAGTTTCCAGATTTTTTCTTTTTATTAACTTCTAGTTTTAATACATTGTGGTCTGAGAAGATACTTGAAATGATTTCACTTTTTAAAATTTTGTTGAGGTTTGACTGGTAACCTAACATGTGGTCTGTTCTGGAGAATGTTCCTTGTGCTGATAAAAAGAATGTATATTCTGTAGTTGGTGAATGAAAAGTTCTGTAGATATCTGCCAAGTCCAGTTGTTCTAGAGTGTAGTTTAAATCCTGTGTTTCTCTGTTGATTTGTTGCCTATATGCTCTGTTCAGTTCTAAGAGAGGTGTGCTCAGGTCCCCAACTAGCATCATATTGGGAGTCTATCTCTTTTTTTATGTCCAATAGTGTTTGCTTTATATACCAGGATACTCCAGTGTTGGGAGCATGTATATTTATGAACCTAATGTCTTCTTTCTGGATAGATACCTTTATTATTATACTTTGTCTTGTTTTAAAAATGACTTTTGGTTTAAAGTCTATTTTATCTGATATAAGAATAGCTATTCCTTCTTGGTTTTGGTTTGCATTTGCATGGTATATCTTTTTCTTCCCTTCACTTTTAGTTGGTCTCTTGTAGACAGCATGTAGTTGGGTCTAATTTTTTAATCCATTAAGTCAATCTGTGTCTTTTGAGTGGGGAATTTGATCCATTTACATTTAGGGTGGTTATTGAAAGATATTATCTTACTTCTGACATTTAATTGCTTTTCTTATGGTTGATTTAAATATCTTTTTTCCTTTCTTTCCCTTTTGTTGTTTGTCCTCAGTGTTCATTGGTTTTTGAGGTGGTATGTTATAGTTTCTTTCTCTTTCTTGTTTGCATATCTGTTCTACCAGTGGGCTCTTTTCTTTCATATGTATTAATGGTGGTGATTATCTTTTTGGGGGTTTCAGGTACAGGACTCCATTAAGGATTTCTTTTAGAGCTGGTTGTGTTGTAGTGAACTCCCATAGCTTTAGTTTCTCTGGAAATACACTATTTCCTCTTTATTTTTGAAGGATATCCTTACTGGGTATAGTATTCTTGGCTGGCAATTGTTTTCTTTTAGTACTTTCAATATTTCATCCCATTCTCTTCTGGCATGTAGGGTTTCTGCTGAGAAGTCTGCTGTTAGTCTAGTGGAGACTCCCTTATAGGTGACTTGATGCTTTTCTCTTGCTGTTTTTAGGACTGTCTTTGACTTTTGACAATTTGACTACAATGTGTCTCAGAGAGGACCTTTTTGGATCTAAGCTGTCTGGGGATCTTTGAGCCTCTTGGATCTCAAAGTCTGTATTTCTACCAATACCTGGGAAGTTTTCAACTATTGTTTCATTGAATATGTTTTCAATTCCTTTCTTTTCTCTTCCCCTTCCAGAACACCCACGATTTGGATGTTTGTGCACTTAAGGTGGTCTGCTAACTCTCTTAGGTTTTCTTCATTTAAAAATTTTTTTCTTCTTTTTGTTTGCCTGGGTTATTTCAAAAAGACTGTCTTCAACATCACAAATGCTTTCTTCTGTTTGCTCTAGCTTGCTGCTTATACTCTCCTTTGTAGTTTTTATTTCATTGAATGAATCTTTCAGCTCCAGGAGTTCTGCTACATTCTTATTTTTAAATGATATTTGTCTGTCTGCAAATTTCCTCCTTCATGTTCTTCATTGATTTTCTCATTTCATTTTGATGTCTAACTGAATTTTCTTGCATCTCACTGAGTTTCTTTAAGATCATTACTTGGAATTCCCTTTCAGACATGTCAAGGGTTCTTGTTGTATGGGGTCTGGCATTTGAGAATTATAGCATTCCTTTGGCAGTGTCATATTTCTTGTTTTTTCATGCTTTTAGCACTCCTGTTTTGATACCTAGTCATCTGGTGGTTGCTTCTTCTATTACTCTGGGTTGGCTTTTGAGGAGAGAGACTCCCTCCTGTAGATTTGTGATATATTGCCTATTGTGTGGGATGTTTTGGTTTGGGTTCTAGGTAAGCTCAGTAGTTCTGGTAGACTCAGTATTTCTGGGGGATACTGGCAGCTATGTCTGTTGCTGGGGCTACATGCTTAGCTGGACCCATGCATGTGGGTGGGGGCCATGTGGGTAGCTGGGGTGGCTGGGGATGTGCAGGTGGTTGGATGGCTGGACCCATGTGTGTAGATGAGGCCACATGGGTGGCTGTGGTATCTGGGACCATGCAGGCAGCTGGATTTCTGGGGCCATGTGGGCTGTCAGGATAGCTGGGACCATGCAGGCATCTTCACGGCTGGGCCCATGTAAGTGAGTGAGGTCATGCAGGTGGCCAGATGGCAGGGTCCATGCAGGCAGGTGGGGCTGCAAGGGTGGCTGGGCAATGGGGGTAATGTGGGTGCGTGGGGTCACACAGGTGGCTGGGCAGGCAGCTGGAAAACTAGAGCTGTGCATATGGCTGGAAGGCTGGTTGGAACCCTGCAGGCACTTGGTGCTGCACAGGCAATGTGGGTCTCATGGTGGGGTACACTATGCAGGTAAACTCCTCTGAGCTCTTTAGTTTGCTTCCCTTCACTTACTGGCTGTCACTCTTCTGTGTGGCAGGTTCCTAAAGGCCTTCCTCTTATGGGTGGTCATGGGAAAGCCCTTTTCACACTTGCCCTACATGGCAAGTTGGCCTTGGACACCAGGCTCAGTCTTGACCTCTTTCTGCCAGCTTTGGCCCACACTGTGGGCAGGCCACCCACCCCATGCATGGCTCTTTGCTGCAAGTATCCTCTCACTCATTGAATGGCCCTTTTAGGGGTGCTTAAATCCATCCATCTACTGACATCTGGTCAACCCACAGGAAACCCCTACATCCTTGTTGTGATAAACTGTGGGTGTGCAGGCTGCCACCATAACACTGCCTGTTTTTTTCTGCTAGCCTTCTCTTGCTCTTTATCCTACTTCTTTGCAGTATTGATCACTCTGAGGATCCCACTGGTCAGCCCTTCAGAAAAGAAATGATCACCAGTCCCTGACTTAGTAGAGGTGAGACAATCATTTGGGTCCCCTCAATGTTGTAGAAGTGGGTGGTGGAGTTCAAGAAGAAAGTATGCTTACTGCTCTCAAAGCTATAATAAGATGATCTCTCTACCCTCCTGATTCTAGTAATATCTACTGCGTTGGGTAAAGGTGGTAGTAATGATCATGGTGGTGGGTGATGAACTGAGGTCGTGAATGAAGTAAGCTCTGTGGAGAAGTAGGTGTATTTGACTGCTGGCAGTATTACAAACTTAGGTGGTGAGGTAGTCAGTACCTTTTTGGTCTTAACTATAACTGCTGCAAAAATAGGATTCCACCTTGCACCTGACTCCATCCTGCCATATAAGCCCTCCAAAGGATGAAGTGAGCAGGCCTAAACTTTCTGAAGGTTGATGACAGTTTTGTCAAATAAACTTTTTAAGACTTCTCTCTCTTCCTGCCAAGTTTTACGTTTAGAATCTCACCCATTTGTCAATCTTTCCCCAACCATGGTATTTTAGGTGATATGTCTCTTTCTAATTTATAAATATCAGTTTGTGCCTATAAACTATGTGCCAAGTGCTGTTCTAGGTTCTGGGGATTCAAATAAAAACAACAGCAATAGGGACCATCTATTGGACTTTTCTGCCAAGCCTTGTACCAGTGTTATGTGCATATTATTACTGATTCTTAAAGCAACACTGCAAGATGGGTATTATTTTTCATATAATAATAA
Source organism: Cynocephalus volans (assembly GCF_027409185.1). Classification (NCBI taxonomy): domain Eukaryota; kingdom Metazoa; phylum Chordata; class Mammalia; order Dermoptera; family Cynocephalidae; genus Cynocephalus; species Cynocephalus volans. Next base: position 19,706,764 of record NC_084468.1, read on the forward strand.
TGTAAAAATGAAGCATAGGGAAGTTTAATAACTTTCTGAAGATTTTACGTCTAACAAATTTGGGAGTCAGAACCTGTATCTGATGCTGAAGTAAACTATGTTAATTATAGCATTTCTTTAAAAATAGGAATGAAGACATAGTGCTTGCCTTCAAAAAGCTTACCACTTAGTAAATTTATTAGCAAGTACCCAATCAATAGTAAAATAAACCTGACTGATACTGTAATCATTACAGAGGAAATGAAAGGTTAAGAGATTCTAGTTCAGTTACCAAGGGCAATTTTCCAGAGGAGGTCTCAAATGAGAGTGTTTATCCTACCCTTGGTTTCCTTGATGCAGAGCTGGAGAACAGGACTCAGTACGTGTGATAGGTAGGTTGGGTGTGTAGATGCAAGCTGAAAATGAACTGCTGCTTCACTACAGCCCAACTTAGGGGTGGTCCTAAAAGATATTATGGGAAATAGAGCAATCCTTCCAATTGGCAGAGGTTTGGGTGGGGCGCTCTTTCATCTACTTTGTGTGGAAAGAGAAGTGACCTGAAATAAGAGTATATACTGGCTCATGAGCAGGAACAAGGGCTTGAATGGTTTGTCAGGCATCTGGAATGAGAAGGCTTGGCTTCTCCCTGAAGTACATCAGCCTTCGCCCTGAAGAGTTTTGTCTCGAGGTGGTCTTAGACTCAACTTTCTTTCCTTGTTGCTATTTCAAGGATCATCATGCAACTTTAGTATCCGAGTCTCAAGATAACCCCATTGGTAGGTCATGGCTGACTTGCTGCCATTTTTTCTACCAACTGTTCCACTTCTGATTCTGTTTCTATGGCCTTAGATATTAGCATCTTGGACTCAGATCTGGTGTATTCCGACTCATGCCCTGAGAACTCTCACTGTGGCCACTGTAGTTTCTGTAACCACCTCTCTCAGACCAGTTCTCTCTCTCTCTCTCTCTGTGTGTGTGTGTGTGTGTGTGTGTGTGTGTGTGTGTGTGTGTATGATCTTGGATTTCCTTGGAAACTAGCAATGCAATATGTGTCCAAGAGTTTATCACTTCTGGGTTAATTGTTGGGGTGTGAGAAGTTTCCTCAAAATCCCACCACATTCTCTCTTGAACCCATTCTATTATGGCCTTTGTTCCCACCACGTCAATGAAAAGCTCTTGCAAGAATATCAATGACTTCTATTTGCCCAATAAAATGGTAATTCCTGAGTCCTCACTGTACTTTACCTATAGGTAGAAATTGACACAGTTGATCCCCTTTTTCTCAAAATACTTTCTTCCTGTACTCCAAAGCATGATTCATTATTGCTTAGTTTTTCTCTCATCTCACTGGTAGTTTCTTCTTAGCTTCTTGGTAGTATCTTCCTCATCTTCCTGACCTCTAAACATTGCAGCACACCAGAACCCAGTCTCCAGAAATATATTCTAACCATTCTCACTCCCTAGATGATCTCATTCAGTGTCATGGCTTTAAATAACTTTCTAACAACTGACGATTCCCATTTATATGACTGCACTGTATACCCTTCCTTGAACTCCAGACTTGCTAGTTCAACTGTCTGCCTAACATCTCTACTTGGATTCCTAACAGACATCCCAAAGTTTAACATGTTCCCAAGGAATTTTAATAATTGTCTCACATCCTTCTCTGCCCCCATAAGTGATCATTGTACTTGCTCAGGCTAAGAATCTTGGAGACATCATTGACTCTTCACTTTCTATCATATTTCACATCAATTCCTCCAAAATATGTCCAGAATCGCTACAATGTCCATCACTACTACTACATTTAAGTCCATTTCACCATCATTTCTTGTTTGCGCTATTGCAATAGCCTCCTGTGTAATCCACCTGCTCTATACTTGCTTTCTAGCAGTCCATTCTTCACATGTCAGCCAAGTCAGATTATGTGTTTTCTGTTCTCAAAACATCCTAATGGCATTTCTTCTCATTCAGAATAAGATCTAAAGTCCTTGCTGTGGCCTGCAAGCCCCTTACCTAGTCTAGTCTCCACTTCTCTCTCCCTCCCGCTCTACCACTGTTTTCTCTGCTCATTCAAATCTAGTCCCACCTTCTTGTTGCTCCTTGTTCATGTCACAACTGCTTTCACCCAAGAGCCTTTGTGCTTGCTGTTCCCTCTGCCTGGAACATTCTTATTGTATATGTTCAGGATTTGCTCCTTTTCTTTTGTAACTCTCATTTCAAATGACACCATATCAGTGTGGCCTTCCTTGACCATTCTATATAAAATAGCATCTTCTGATAATCTCAAAGCTTACCCTGATTTCTGTTTCTTTATATCATCTATCGCTACCTGAAATATACATATCTGTATTTGTTTATTAACAGTTCCCTCCCAGGAGCTTTCTCTGCTTGGATCATTGCTTTACCCCTGCAGCCAGGTCAGTGCCTGACACTTGGTAGCTTTTGGTAAATATTTGCTGACTTAATAAGTGAATGACAGATGAGTGAATTAAGGATGTCTATGGTAAAATTATGACAACCCAAAGAAACTTATCCTGGTGTTTCAGTTGACTGGTTTTAACTAAATGCAAATTTCAAATCCCCAGCAGAAAAGCCAACCATTCTCTTAATTTTGACACCATAGTTTTGACTGTTTCCATTTTTGTAAGGAATAACCAGGGAGCTGCACAAATGCTGCCATGCCCCGTGGGCATTTGGCACTGTAGATTCATTTCTTTGTTGCCAATGGGACTGTTTTTGCATTCCACGTTTTTACTCCCACACTTGCTGGTAATGGAAGCTACAAGACCAGACTAGGTAACCAGTAAGTTCCCTTTTTGCTCTAAAATGCACACTGTTGCATTTCTTTTCCTTCCCCTCCACTCAGCGCACTTTCGCACAGACATTGTTCCTTTTCGCCTCATCTGTATTGTTCAGCTGCTCATAACTTGCAGATGAGGCTATTGTGGTACATGATTTGGAAGACTGATCTCGACTATCTTTCAAATGTGAGTTAATGGTGGCTGTAGAGGCCACTAATTTAGGAATATGATTCAGGTAGTGTGCATCAGGCACTTATTGTTCAGATTAAGGCTCTACTGGAGGCTATCAGTTTTCATCTGTACAGCTGTGTGGAGTTTAGGGCTCCGAAGGCCCTTAGAAATGGCTTCTCTCCCTTTAGTCAAGGAGCTTTGCCGAGGTGATTTTGCAATTAGTCTCTGAAGCTGTTCACAGGAAACAAGGGGACAGGGCTTTTTCTATAAACATGTCTCACCAGAATTTTCAGATTCTCATTTCTTGGCATAAGATTTTAGTTCCACTTTTGCCTAAAATCAATACGGTCAAATTTGTCTGGGTCTAGTAGGATTATTTGTGTGTGTGTGTGTGTGTGTGTGTGTGTGTGTGTGTGTGTGTGTGTGTGTGTGTGTATTGATTTGCTTTTGTTTTTTTCCCCCCTTTTAATTCATGTTGGGTTGGGAGAAAAAGGATTTTATGGTTAGATTGACAGAATGTTTGTATTGAGTACATTCCCAGCAAAGCAAAGCAAACAAAATAAAAGCCCTACCTTGGAGGGAGAAAGTTTATTTAGAACTGGAATTAACCTGTCTTGAACATGATAAATACCATACTTTTCAAAGGTTTGTTATAGAATTGATTTCTCTACATATGTTCCTGGTGGTTTAATTTGATTGGCATAGCAAAATATTGCTATTTGATGTGGAAGAAGTTATTTTTAATGTATAGGAGTATAGGTGTAAATTTTGTTTGTGTTAATAATGTTGAATAAACTGCATTTATGTATTGGGTTTATTTCTGGCTACTGTGCTACTACGTAATTTGATTGTTCAGTTTTCAGACAGGGATTTAAGTCTCTGTGCAGCTGGGAATTAGCTAGTCACATTGTATTTGCTTTTGCTTGTGTAATCAGGAAAAGGACCAAACTAAAGAAGAACAGCTAATTCAAGGTTTTCTTATCTTTTTTAAAGTACAAAAATATTTCCATGGAAACTTGATCGTGAGTAATTTAACTCTTTCCCTAAGTCTGTTTGAATGACAGGTCTGAAGGTATACAGTTCTAACTTTTCCATTTAACAGCTACATATGCTAAAAAAAGATTTGACATATTTTAATTTTTTCCTTTAAACAAATCAACCTATTTTAATTTTTTTAGAAGAGATTAAATAGCAATAATTGGCTTCTATCACATTATAAAGTTATTATTTTCAATATCTATCTTGACAACTGTAATTTTCAATCAATGATCATCAAGTACTCAAACTCATAAAATGGTTACGGGGTAATGTTTCAATAGTACTAAATGTACAGTATGCATGCATACTAAAATAGACATATTTTTGTAGACAATAAAATTATTTGATCAAGTTTTCACAGCTTCAATGACAATTACAGTTAATTCAGGCAGAATTTCAATTTATTTTCCTGACTCTGTTCTACTACTTAGGCTAACTCCTTAATTCCAGTGGAATTAAGAGCATGAAGGCTTTAGGATTTATATACTTTAATCTGGTGATTAAGCCCTTATGAAATAAACTAACTGTGGCTTCAGGAGTAGTATAAACTGTTGGCTTGGCTTATTTTGTTACTATTTTGTTGTATAGGTCCTTTATGATTAAGTGGATGTGTCCCCCCAAAAATCCACATGTTGGAACCTAGGACCCAATGTGAAAGTATTAAAAAGGGGGCCTGTAGGAGATGATTGAGTCATGAGGACCCTCCCCTCATGAATGGGATTACAAATCTGATAAAAGGGCTGGAGGGAACTAGTTAGGCTTTTTTTGCCCTTCCTTTCTTCCACCATGTCAGGATACAGCAAGAAGGGCCTCACCAGTCACCAACTGACGGAGCCCTATACTTGGACTTCCCAGCATCCAGCATGATAAGAATCAATTCATTCTTTATAAATTACCCAGTCTCAGGTATTTTCTTATAGCAGCACAAATGGACTAAGACAAGGTATGATTCAATACTCAGATATGTCTAATTTGACATTAAAACATGACTAGAACTTAAAATGCCTGGAATTGTGCAATCTCAAAGAATTAAGGATTCCTAGGTGGTAAAGCTAACTCGCCAATATTCAGTCCAATTGATTTTCATCAGGAATGATAGAAATTCACTCAAGAACATCAATCACCAACCAAAATCTGTTGAATGCTTGGATGGTACTGGAGGGCATGGAACCTGTCTTCAAGGAGAATAAAGTAAAATTGATTAGATAGTTATAACTAATACTTACCTAATGCTTAGGTATGTAAAAAGTTGCTTAGCTACATAGTAATATGAACTAATAATAAGTATAACTTAACTTCCAGTTGAGGGATATAATAGACACCACAGATGCCCTGAGTAAATTTATTTATTTAAACACAAGTAATCAAACCTGAGTACATTTATTCTCCCTCCCCCCACTTTTTATATATCACATTCCTTGGATTAAGATTGCATAAATAAGCAAGGCCAGTAAATAATACCAGTTAACATTTATTAAATGGTTCCTGTACATTGGGCACAGGTCTATACCTCATTTTAGACCCCCAAATCCCATGAAATGGGTTGTATTATACCCATTTCACAGATGAGGAAACAGGCTAGAATAACTGCTGAAGGCCATACAGCTGGAAGTACCACAGCTGGGATTTGCAGCTGGGCAGCCAGACTTAGAGCTTGTGATCTGTGCCACTATGTTGTCCTGCTTCTTCAGTATGCCCGATCCAGTGGTGTGCCAGAGAGAGAGAAATTTGGCACAGAGAACTAGCTTCTTGCTGCAAGTTTACTTTTACAGGGCTCCAATTAGTACACTGAAAGAGCTCATTTACTAAACGGGCTCTGAGTAATTGGCTAATGGGCTCGGGGTGAGTAGTGTCCTCTGGAGGGCTGTTGCCACAGGCTGACACATGGGGCAGTCCAGCCTGCAGTTGTTTATCCTGATCCAGGTTCATGCAGCCCAGCACACTCATGCTGCTGAAAAATGATTCCCAATTTAAAACTCACACTGGATGAACAGAGCCTGGCTGTAGCTTTCATAACAACACTAGGAGCCCAGTAAGGAGGTCCTGGATGTACTTGTGTGTAAGCACTCAAGTTGGGGGTGGGATGGAGGAAACTGGTTCTCACTTTTTACAGATGGGTTAAAATAGCAGGTCCTGTGTCTAGATTTTTCCTCCGTCTATAGGCTCCGTATCCCATGAGGAACACACCGGTGGGTCGAGTCACTGAGGCGTATCACTATGTCGTTCTATTTTTCCGGATCCTGGAAAATAGGATTCCTAGGTCCTCCACACAGGAGAAACTGCAGCATGTAGATTATTTGTCTGGCTGACATAGCTTATTGCTGGCACCTCCCTGTGCCTGTTTACTTCAGCTCTGAAATGGGGCTAGAAAGAACCTTATAGGGCGAGCATTAAATGAGTTGATGAAAATAAGGTACTTAGAAGAGTGGCTGGGCCACAATAAGTGTTCAACACATGTTAGCTATCATCGTTATTATTTTTCTATTATTATTTGTATCAGATCATGTAGTGGGAAAAAAATGGGATTTGGAAAGCATTCAAGTTCTGTTTCTTCCCGCTGTTGCTTTTGGCGGTATGGACAAGTCACTTCCTCTGGTGGCTCAGCATTCTCATTCCAGGTGAGGAAAACACCAACTTCAAAGGCTTGTTTAAAGGAATAATGAAATAATTAATATCTGCTAATTTAATTTATAAACTGTAAAGCCTTATCTTTATTATCATCATTAATTCCCTAAACCTGGTCCTTCTATTGAATTCTCTTTTTTATTAACCCAATTGACACAACTGCAAAACTGGGAGTCATCTTAAACTCTTCTTCCCAATTAGTTGGACCTTAAGATTTGATATTATATCTGGTATCTCTCCCCTGCCTCCTATCTCACTGAAACTTCCTTAATATAAGTCTTTAGCAGTGTTCTAACTGGCCTCCTGGCCTCCAGTCTCCAGTCTGCTGGTAGAATGATTATTCTAAAGTAAAAATTCAATCTTCTTGTTCCTCTACTTAAAACTCCCTGGTGGTTTTTCATTGCCTTCAGCATAAAATTCCAATTTCTTAGCATGGCAAGTAAGGCCTTCCATGACATGGCTTTTAAACCCTTCCCCAGGGTATCTCTCACCCTTTTGCCTTTATCGATGCCTTGTGTCACACCAAGTTAGATGTGGTTACCAGAATATATCTGTGATGGTAAATTTTATGTATCAACTTGACTAGGCCATGGCATGCCCAGATCTTTGATTAAACATTATTCTGGGTATGTCTGTGAGGGCGTTTCTGGATGAGATTGACATTTAAATTGTGGACTGAGCAAAGCAGATCGTCTCCCTAATGTGGGTGGGCCTCATCCAGTCTGTTGAAGACACAAATAGATCAAAAAGGCTGAATAAGGGAGAATTCACTCTTTCTGCCTGACTCTGAGTGGGGACATTTGTCTTCTTCTGCTTTTGGACTTGTACTGGAATTATATCACTGGCTTCCTGGTCTCCAGCTTGACGACTGCAGATTTTGAAATTCCTCAACCTGTGGAATCACATGAGCCAATTCTTTATAATAAATCTTTCTCTCTCTCTCACATATATATGTTATGTTTTTATAATAAATAAATATATCATATGTAATATATGGATAAAATGCATATATATATATATAAAACAGGTTCTGTTTCTCTGGAGAACTCTGGGTAATACAGTGTCCTTATTTCTTTCATATGCTTTCTGGCCTTTTCCTTCTCATTATCTCCCTGCCCTTCAAGATTACTCTAGCAACACCTACTCTAAAGAAGCCTATCTGGCATCCCCTTCTGCATCCCCCTGGTGCTCCTCACTGAGTTGAGATTTTTTTCTCTCTACTCTCATGGCAGCCAGTATTTACTCCGATCACATTGTATCACAGCCACTCTTTTATGTTTCTGTTTCTTCATGGAGAAGCCCTTGAGGATTGGGATCTCATCCTACTCGTTTCTGTATTCCTAGTGGCTTGGAACAAAAACAATAAGTATTGATTGAATGAAAGAATAAACATCATACTTACAATAAAATGATGTAGTTGTTCTTCAAGAATTATCTCTAAATTTGATTTACTCCAGTCTACAAGAGCAGACCATACTTGAGATTAATTGCCCAAAGTGGGGCCTTGGGCAAATGACACAGCCTCCCTGTGCCTCAGTTTTCTCATCTTGTAAAATGGGAGTAATAGTAGTATCTACCTTATAGCATTGTTGGAAGGAACAAATAAAATATGCATATAAAACTCAAAACAGTACTTGGCATCCTGTAAACACTCAGTAAATGTGAGTTTCTACTATCTTATTAAATCAAAAATGGGAGTAAATTTACCCTATTCTTTTTTTTTAAAGTAGTTTTATTTTTTATTTATTTATTTATTTATTTTTGTCTTTTTTGTGACCGACCACACCTCGCTCAGCCAGTGAGTGCACCAGCCATCCCTATATAGGATCCGAACCCGCGGCAGGAGCGCTACTGCGCTCCCAGCGCCACACTCTCCTGAGTGCGCCACGGGGTCGGCCCTACCCTATTCTTTATTAAAGAAAGCCACTCTTGAAGGTGATCAATAAATTGTTGGTGGGAGAGGGGGTCTGTATGTTTCTTTGACCTCAATGAAGTAGCTCATAATAGAGTAGATTTATTAAAATCCAAACAAAGCCAATATTTATTAAGTAAAACAATAGAGTTCAAAGACTTATAGAGTCCTGGCATTAGCCACAGAAAAACAAAACTATGTTGATTCCAAACTCTCTTTGTCTGATGGTTTTCTCTGCCCTGCAGTTCACAGTAAGATAAAAAGTTTCCAATTCCCATGCACATTCTCTAATCTTTCTCCCTTTCTGCTGAGTCCTCTTAGGGACATTTTTGTCTTTTTAATACTCAAAGCTGGAAAGGAATAACTAACATATGAAAGACAATGAGGTCAAATAAAACGAAACTTGTTGGCATGCCAGTCAGTCACATGCTCAGTGCAAGGCACCTGTCCAGAGTTCCTATGTCACCTCATCTGCCATGGCCACCTGCTGTGCTGTGATCAGCGGTCTTTTAAAGCATAAGTAAAAATGAGAAAATATGGCTATTCTTTACCTCCTAAGCAGGGGTGTGAACCCCAATGAAGAATAATCAGGGAAAGAACAAGATAGGGTCTTAGAAGGAGCATGGGCTTTGGAACCAGGCAGCAGGATTTCAACTCTTTCTCTGTCACCTGTTTTCTTAATCACTTTGACCACATTTACTTTTTCTAAACTTCATTTTCTATGTCCATATAATGGACATAACAGCATCAATCTTTAAGGGTTATTGTGAGCAATATGTTTTTTTAGTAATAAACAATAGCTTTGGTTTTTTTTTCCCCCAATATGCAAGGAAAGTATCAGGCACCACCTTTGGTAATCCCATGATGTTCTCCTCGAGGCCTGAAAGACAATAACTTGGCCACATATTTGTTGAGAGCCTGGGGATAAAGCAGTTTAGAGATATTGTTGATTGTGTAAGCAGATATTCCTTCCTTCCTTCCTTCTCTCCTTTTATTTTCTTCCTTCCTTCCTTCTGTGCCCTCAATGCCCTTGCCAAATAGCAATGCTTAGTCAAAGAAGCTCATCTTCTTGCACATTACTGATGACTTTATCTGCACCTCTTTTATATGTCTCTAGGTTTACCATATAATTTCCTAGTTAAAAACTTCGTTTCTTTTATCACTCTTTTGTCTTATAGTCTTCATTTAGAAGGCCTAGTATAATATAATTCTTCCACAATACAATTCAAAGACTCTTTTCATGTTGAACAGCAGGTTTGAGGGGACTAAGACAGATATTAGCAGACAAGACTCATCTTCTCTGTCACTCTGCGTAATTACTGTAAGCCATCTTACATAAAATCCATTCCTAAAATCCTCAGAGGGACCACTCTGTACTTTTTGGGGGGCAGAGAAATAAAAGGTTCCAAATTTCACATAGAGTTTTAGTTTGGGAAGAACCCTAGAGAGATTATAGAGTCAATGGGCCTGTAATGATCATCTATTCCAAACCGGTCATTTAATCATGTGAACAATCTCAGACATACATGCCTTGTTCATGCATAAGCTAGTCAGAAGGAGAGATGTAAAAAGGACTTGGGGCCTCACAGTGTATCTCACTGCTCGGGGCCTTGAGAGAGGCCAGTGAAAACGGCACATCATCATAGTTCCAACCCTGCTATGGCTCATACTCTTCCTTTTGTGACTAGCTAGTGAACTCTTATTTATCTTTCAAGTTTCTATTCAAATGCCTGTTCCTCTGGAAAGCTGTCCCTGAATTTCCCAGGAGGGTTAAGTTATCCCCTCCTTTGTTCCTCCGTGTCTTTTATAGCCCACGTCCCTCTGTGTTCCCAATGCAGTTCTTTTTGGGTCTCTCCTTCCAATGAGACCATTAACTCCTGAGAACAGAAACTGTGTGCTATTTATCTCTAAATCACCAAACAGCCTGGAGTCCAGCACATAATAACTACTCAGTGTGTATTTGTTGAGTGAATAATGAACAAACTATGCTTCTCAAATGTTTGGACCAGATGTGGAGTCACAGGGCACACGTGTGAGGGGAAGCTGTTCATACCCGCTTTGCCCCTGGTATTGCTGATGAATGATGCCCAGCCTAAATCGATGTCAAATGCTCTCCTATCTTTGCCAGGCTGCATGATTGAATCACTTCTTTTCAGTCAGACTGGAGTGTTTTGTATGCTATAATGGAGTCCCCAAAGTTTAGGAGGAGAGATATTTCATAGCCCTCACTCTGAGGTCTATAAGGAGTTTTATTTTCTGAGTAAGTATTGATCACACCTTACAAAATACTGCAAACCCATTTAATTAAAAATAATGAGACCAGTCATTGGTGGGCAGTGCATGGCTAAGTACAAGAGAGAAGACAAATTCTTCAGGTGCCTGTGATTTTATAATTGTGCTTGCTTGGGAAGCTTATTAAAGCCTTGCAGGTGTGATGTTTCATCACAGGGTAGTGAACCTTTGAAAGATATGCATAATAAACAGAGTTTGAAATATGTTTTTATTCCAGGCCATATGGTCCTGTCTGGAGCTTTCCTGGATCTTTAGGTCAGTTCATTGTTGAAAGATGGGCTTGCAAGGACCCACCTCTCGGAGCAGCTGTCAGAGCCCTATCAGAACAAATCTGCTTTTGCATGATTATTTATTTTATGTAGCTCTCTGAAATGTGCTGAGCAAAGTCTCTTCCCCGAACAGCTTGTGGCCATATCACCAAGCAGTGTCCTTCCTTGTCCTTAAAAAGCAGACTAGCGAGACTTGTACATTAGGCCAGGACAGGCAGTCTGGGTGAGGTGTGCCCACCTGGGCTTGAACTTGGTGCCAACAACATGAAAACTTACAAGGTAGCATTTTAAAGAGGTGCCATTGTTCCTCTTTGTCTCCGTTACTCACTTTCCCATATCTCTCAACTCCAGGCAGTTACAGCGGCTGCTATACTTAGGCACTTGCAGTGTTTTTATGGCGGTAGTGTGGTGAGAGTCATACTAACGCTTGCTGGCTCTCCCTTTGTCATAAATGAAAGGTGGTACTGACTCCTCTGAGAATGGCTTTTTAAGGAGCATTTAATATAATTTATTCAGAGTTTATTTTATATGTGTAGGAATACCAGTAATTGATAAGAGACTTGGTCCTGGAGTCAAGAGATCACAAGAACATGTTCCAGTTTCCAGCATACGAAATGGGCAGTGAGTTGATTAGACTGGAAGAAGATTAAGTCTCACATCTTTTTATGTTTAATTTGGAAAAGTTGAAGTTGGAATTGAATTTAGTCATCTTGATCAAGAAAATAATCTTGCCTTCTCATGGACTGCCTCTTCTCTGTTTTCATATTGCTGACAGTACATTCAGTTTTATCTTTTTGTAGCCTTTCACTCAGTTAGGCAATGTTTATTGAGCACTGTTCTTCCCCAGCCACTGGGCTAAGTGTCGAGAATGCAAGAGTCACATGCTTCCTGCCCTCCTGAAGCTTAGAGTCTGGAGTAGAAGACAGACTGGAAACAAATGGTTAATTACACATCTCACACATGTTATGAAAGGGAAGTTGAGGGTGTTGAACAAATGCATATAGCAGGCAAATCTGTGGGCTTTGCTCTTCTACTTGCCTACTGGAAGCTTAAGGGCAAGGTCTACGTTAGACTTTTTTCTTTCCCTGTATAAGAGTCATCCTGCCTAAAACTATAACTTGTATATAGTAGCGTAATAAAATATCTGTGGATGTAAGGGAGGAGTGGAAGAAAAGAATTAAGAAGGAAGTGTTAATATTAGACCACTCATTCCAGATACAGTTTGACAAATAACAATTCGAACACCCTAAATCAGTTTTAGGATAAAACTACACATTTTTCTTTTGCTCCCCCGTATTCATCATTGCCAGTTTTTATTCACTCATGATGCCTAGTTTTTCATGTTTAGAGCCATAGAACTTAGTACCCATCTTTTCACCTGAGTATAGGAATATGTGACTTTGATAGTTCTGTCTGGAGCACCAGATGCTTTCCTTGGGAGCTATTCTTAGGTGGTTGTAGCTGGTAAAGATGGGATATTTCCACATGTAAGTAGATCAGTATTCTTACAATGTAAAAAATAATAGTCATTTCAAAGTGTGTATCTCAGGCTAGGGATAAGATCGTATGACGGAAGGTGTTTTCTCCTAAGGAGCTCCAGGGACCAAGGAGTCACCATTCAAGTTTAGTGCTTTGCCCTGGAGAGTGCAGCGATTATTGTTTCTGAGCACCTAGAGCTTTTAGAATTAACAGATCAAGGGGAAAACACTCAGAAAGGCAGCAAAGGGCCAATAGAGGGTTTTGTGAGAAACATTGGGAGTCAGAGGTGGAACGGTTGAAGCAGCAACTGAGACAGTGGGGAAGCTTTTGAGGAATGTCATAGAGTGGGAGGCCAGTGGCAATGATGGGGGAATATGTGGTCTAAGTGGGTGAAGAGTTGGAATAGCCAGGTTGGGATTGGAAGTAGAGGCTGGTTACTATGGGAAACAGGGACCACCAGCTGTGCTACAGTAGAGATCCAGGTGCTGGGTGGAGACCTGAAGCCAATGGCCACTGAAGGCCTGGTTGTTATGAGTGTAAGACACAGATGGGAATAGTGAGACTGGAGTCCTGTTATGAGCCTATTAGCATGATCCCAGCCATTCTCCCTCCTTCCCTCTTCTTCCTCCCATCTCTCTTTGCCTCCTCTCCCTTGTTCCTTCAACAAGTACTTATCTAGTAAAAGTACTAAATAATAGTACTAAATAATAAGTACATCTATTATGTACTTCATCTATTATGTGCTAAGTACTGTTCTCAGGGTGAGACATATTGAAGAGAATAGACAGATATTGTCGCTTTTTCTCATGGGTGATAGACAATAAAAAATAAGTAAATACATGAACAAGACATTTTCATTTAATGATAAGGGCCACAAAGAAAGTAGTACTGGATTATATGAAAGAGAATGGGGTGATTGAAAATAGAACTTTAAATTGGAGCATAATAAAAGGAGCATAATTTGAGGAGCCAGAAGGTGTAGACCTAGAGGACTGACCTAGGATAGGAAAGTTAGTGTAAAGGGCATAAGATGGACAGGAGCTCAGCACATTCCAAGAAGAAAAATAATCCCAATGTGCCTGGAAAATGGCAAGTAGAAGACAGGAAGAGGTAGGAGAGTGAGGCAGAGGCCTGGTCACGTAGGGTCTTAGTGTCATAGAAGGATTTTTGTTTTTAAGGGACTGATGTTCTAGGTGCTTCTCCCACCTGCACACACTCATGTTCTCCATGTAGTCTGGCAATGTGCATCCCACAGTGACTTTGACTCTTGCATGTCGCTTATGGTCCTTGTGTTTAAGATTTGCAATCCTTCTATGTTATCTTGATGAGATGATCATGGGCTTTGGTTCAGACAGCCATAAGTTTCATTCCCAAATTCTCCCCTTTGAGATGTGTAACTTTTGTAAAATTACATCTACAGAAAGTGTCCCCTGTGATTTTATCAGGTCAAGGATGTGGGACATTTCTGGCCCCTTTTCTCAGTCTTCCTTTCCAGCTTATCATTTTTGTTTTTTAGCTTATTCATTTTTAATTGACATGTATTGATTATACATATTTATGGGGTACAGAGTTATGTTTTATACACACACACACACATGTGTGATGGTCAAATCAGGGTAGTTAGCATATTCATCATCACAAAAATTTATTTCTTCTTTGTGATGAGAGCATTTACGTTCCTCTCTTCAGCCATTTGAAAACATACAATAAATTCTTGATAACTATACATGCCTAACACTACTGTACAACACTAGAACTTATTTTTCCTATCTAGCTATAATTTTGTATTAGTTAACCAACCTTGGCTTATCTTTAAATGTTCGAATGCTGTAAAACTTGCACAAAAGTCTTGTTTTTTTATCCTCTAATTTCTATTTCAACAGCCACGATTTCAATTATCATCTCTGCATGACGACTCCAAAATTTGCATCCCCATCTTAGACTACTTTGAGCTCTTTATCTGTCTCTCCAACTACCTGATCAACTCTGTCTGGAGATCAAAAAAGGCACTTTAAAATCATCATAACCAAAGCTTAATTCATTATCTTCCTGCCACTCCTCAAAACTTGTCCATGTCCAGTAACCCTAACTCAGAGATTGACAACGTTACCCATTAAATTGTGCTGACTTTGTTTTCTTACCTCCTTCACCACTGATGGCCCAGTGAATTGTTAAATTTTGTTGATTTTACCCGAGTATCTGTAGAATTCATCTGGCTCACCTACCTATGTCACCCCAGACCAAGCTCCCACCATCTCTCTCATGATTTTCTGCAATCACTCCTAAATGCTCTCTCTGATTCTATTTCTGCTACACTCAAATCTATTCTCCACAGAGGTCACAGTAATCTTTTAAAAAGGCAAATTAGCTAAAGCCACTCCCCTGCTTGAGTTCCTGTCTCAAGTCTCCTGCTTACTTGATGAATGCATTTTGCAAAGTTTACCTAATCTGCCTGTGAGTTGATTCCCTTGTCTGTGAAATGGGGACAGTGATAATACTAACTCATAGGGTGATTGTGAAGATCAAATGAATTAACACATAATGAAACCCTTGAAGTGGTACCTAAATGCTAGCTAATATGTTGCTCTTTCTCACGGTTTTCATTTCTTTCTTTTCATACTGCTTTTCATTGACTGTGATTAAATGCTCACAGGGTCTAATTTGATTAAGATATGCCTTCCCCATAAACTGTAATCTTTATGAAAAAAGGAGCTGTTTATTTTGCTTATCATTATACCCCCAGTTCCTAAGACAGCATGTATTTGTTGCCATAGGATCCCGGAAGCCTTCAGTGAGGCCAACCCCACTTCCCTGCACACTAACGCAGGAGGCTTCCCCGTCCCTGGCCTTCCTGGCCATATCACCCTCCGCTCCCTGTTTTTACTGACTATTGCATGACCCACAACTGACCCAGTCCCACTGAGCACAAACCCTATCCCAGATGCTGCGCTTTCCCTCCATGCCCTGATTTCTCTGGTTCTCAGCACTGAGCATTTTGTGCTGACTTGACACCTTCTGAAAGCCGTTTGAAGCCAGATGGGAGGAAGAGAGAAAACAGATTTCATTCATTGCTCTCCCAGACTCTAAGAAAAATAAAAACAATAGCAAAAGCGAAGTAGTGTGTATTGAATGTTTACTACACACTAACCATTATTTATGGAGCTTAATAGGTATTAATTTATTTAATACTCAATTTAATACATAAAGCTATGAAGATACTATTAGCCCCATTTTACAGAAGAAGAAAGTGAATACCACAGGGAAAGAAAGAAAGGCAGGAAGGTAGAGAGAATGGGAGAGAAAAGGGGAAGGAAGGCTGCTGTTCTGGTAGAAGAGAGCTTCCCTTGCTGAGAAGAACTTTGGTTCCCATGAGAAGAACTTCTCTACTGGAGCAGAAGTAACTGTAAAAACGATATCGATGGAGAAATTATAGAACATGACATAGAACGTGTACCTATCCTCAGATCAGCTTTACAATTTAGATACTTTTATATGGCCCCTTTCAACTGCTGGCTATTTGCAGCTTTTCCTCTCCAAAGTCTAATGTAAGTAGTAGATATAATACAGATAATAATGAAATCTGTGCAGTTCATTTCTGGTTAATTGGCATTTTCCTATAAAATATTTAAAAATTAGCTTTTGGTTTTCAAAGACTCTCTTTTCAGAGTGTCATAGTTTTTGCATCTGGGAGTTCCCATCTACAGGTAGGGCCTCCTGTGTAGGGATTACTTGAACATTGTCATATATGCTGTCCAGCCCATGATATTCAGCTGGAGTTGGGAGGGCTTATTGTATATTTTCTATGTTTACATCTTCCTGATGTTATTTTTTCTAAAGAAAGGGGAAAATAGCCAGTGTGCCGGTTCTTTTGCGGAAACTATTATCCAGCTAAACTGTCCTGCAATTGTAATGCTCTCGTGCATTTTAACTAAATTCAGAGAAACAGCTTTTCAAAGTTAGTGTGGGGGGCAATTGCCAGAAAAACAGCTTCAAACTGTGTCCTCAGAATTCTTTTTCTCTCCAGCTTTGACAGGCCTTGAGAGAGATTCTCATAAGTCCTCAGCAAGATCAGGTGGGTGGTTTGGGACTAGGAGCCCAGTTGGCAACCAGTCTAAAAGGGCATGATACATTAGTTTCCTGAGGCTGCTATAACAAATGACCACACACTTGGTGGCTTAAAGCTACAGACATGGATTGTCTCACAGTTGTGGAGGCCAGAAGTCTGAAATTGAGGTGTCAGCAGGATGGGTTCCTTCTGGAGACTCTGCAGGAGAATTTATTCCATGCCCTTCTACGGGCTTCTGGAGGCGGTGGGCAATCCTTGGTGTTCCTTGGCTTATAGATATATCACTCCAATCTCTGCCTCTGTCTTTTCATCACCTTCTTCTCTGTGTGCCTTCTCCCTTTCTCTTCTCTTCTGACACTTGTCATTGAATTTAGAGCTTACCGTTATCCAAGATGATCTTATCTTGAGATCCTTAACTGAAATACATTTGCAAAGATGCTTCTGGCAAATGAGTCCACATTCACAGTTTGGATGAACATATCTTTTGGGGGCCACCCTTTAACCCACTAAACGTGGTGAGTCAAGAAAATTTCTCCTGACCCCTAAGGATTGAGCTAGACTTCAACTGAGCAGTGGGCTGAAAGGGTTTTCTGACACTATTGTGCATACAGCATCCTGGTAGCCTTCTGGTGTCATACATTTCTGAATGGTGGTATGGCCCAGCTTATACATAGCTGTGTCTGTCAGCACTGAGCTATCTCTGGCTATGACTACTAGGGAGAGGGGCAGAGAGATTCTCCAACATATTGTTAAGCCTCAAGAGGGGTTCCTCTGGAGCTTAAAACTGTATTTAAAAACTTGTAGCGGACTGTCAGAGCTTATACTAGGCTATGAGTCTCAAACTTGATTAGGTATAAAAATCACTTGGGGAGTTTATTAAACCAGAAGTTCTCAGGTCCCAAACTGTAACCAGTTTCCTAGGGCTGCCATAACAAAATACCACAGACTGGGTGGCTTAAACAACAGAAATTTATTGTTTCCCAGTTCTGGAGGCTGGAAGTCCAAGATCAAGGTGTTGGCTGGTTTGGCTTCTCCTAATGCATCTCTCTTTGGTTTGCTGATGGCTACTTTCTCAATGTCTCCTTTCATGGTCTTTCCTTTGTGTGTGCACATTCCTGGTGTCCCTCCCTCCTCTTACAAGTATATTTTTACCTTGGATTCTGCATTCTCCTAAGGGATGGGCAGAGAGGAAAACAACAGAAACCCAGCATAGGCTGAGTATTTTACTGGGGTCCATGTTATTTTATTTAATCTTTACAGCAGCCCTAAAAGTACATAGCAGTGTTTTTCCATTGTACCCATGAGAAATGAGAGGCCCCTTTCAGCAAGTAACTGGTGCATCTGAGATTAAAAGCCACATCTGTAGAGGTTCACATCGGTTTTTATAGGTTCCTAAACCTTGAAGATATTTCAAGTTTGTCTCTATGCTTTAAACACAGTGAACATGGTTACTGTATAGTCTGTGTGACAATTCTGATAACTGAGAGCTTTGTAAGTTGTTTTCTGTTTTCTGCTGATTCTGATAATTTCTTTTTTTTTTAACATCATCATTTTTCCAGTCGGTCTCATTGTATTTGATTATGTGCTGATGATCATACTTAAAAATATTTGTAATAATAATTGGAGGTTTTGAATAGGTACCTCCCTTCAAAAAGAATTTGAATGTGCATCTGCCAGGCACTTGGGGGTACTACAGTCTGAGATCACCTCAATCTAAGATCCAGAAAAGACTTTGCTGAACCATCAGATGACTCCAAGATTTTCCAATGACTAGTTTGCTTCTGGGACACTCTCACCATTACTGAGGGTTGGGTCTTTTGGGGTCTTAGTTTTCTGTGTGTAGGTATCATACTAGACTTCCCATCCAGTGTGATCCATTTGATACCTAACTTCATCCCAGAAAAAAGAAAAAGGTTCAGATTTCCTAAGATTGGAAAATTCCATTAGGCTAATATAGCTACCATATCTACCAATCTCAATTTCTACTTTTAAATTTGACCTGGTAATTCCCTTGTAAATTTTCAGCTTTCCATTGGTTTGAAGATTTACTTTAAAAATTGTGTCCTGCATCTTCTACTTGTTTTCTTTAGGAGGGTTTGCAGAAATCACGTAGCCTGCCATTAGCTGAACACAGAAATCTAAAGGCCTACATATTTTCTTCCCACTCACTCCTGGAGTTTTATCTCTCGGGTTTTTTTTTTTTTTTTTTTTTCTGTGAGGCTGCCATCCTTCCACTGGTTGTTGTCATGGCAGCTTGGGTCTGTGGATTAGTGATTTGTCTGATAACTTGATGGTTTTGCCACATTCATGGGTATCTTATATAAGTCCTAGACAATCCTGAAAATTAAGGCTATCTCTGTTTATAAATTGCCAGGTAATAAATCCCACCGATGCTGAACTCCCAATTTCTAGACGTTTGTAATGTGACAAATACAGGCATAATTTTGGTGTTTCGGAAACCAGTAACTTGAGAAGATTCTGCCCAGTCCCATGAAATAATAAGTTTCTATAATAAGTGTGTATGTGTCTCTGTGTGTGTATGATTGTGCACGTGTGTGTGTCTAGCGTGTGACTTTGCCCAAAGAGTGGTTTGGCCTTTGCTCTCAATGTCCAGGAGGTAATCTATATCATACTTGATAAAAATGTCTTTGTTTAGGGTCAGGGGTTAGACACAACAGAAAGACCAACCTTGTGACTTGGAGTGGAGGCTTTGGGTCACCTGGTATCAGTTCACCAGGAAACCAAGTTCATCCACATGGGAAATCAATCAATCAATAATGACTATATAATGAAGCCTCCTATAAAAACTGCACAAGGAAGCTCAGGTGTGCTTCCCTGGTAAACCATAACCATGAATATGACAGCTTTTAGTGAGTTCTGTTAGTCCTAGCAAATTACCCAAATTAAGGTGGTTTTGAGAACCTCTTGAACTTGCAGTGGGTGTATGAAGTGAGGGCAGTCTTATGATTGGTTGGCAGTCCTTAACCTTTTCAGTTTGGCTAACTCTGGGTAGTGTGAGTGTGAGTGTGTGTGTGTGTGTGTGTTTGTGTGTGTGTGTATGTGTGTGTGTGTGTATGTGTGTGTGTGTGTTTATGCCTGTATGCATGTGTGTGTGTGTACTACACCAGCATGGGGTTTTTATAATTAGAACAGCCTGACCCAAACTGTACCATGTTAGCAAGGCTTAGATATTTTTCTCCTTGCATCATTGCATCCAACCTGCTAAGTGTGAGACCCTTTCCACTGGCTTTTCAGTCCAAGACCAAACTCTGATTCTGTGATGGGTGACATTTTTATTCTAGCATGCTTCGTACCCATCCAATGTTCCTGCCAGTCTGTGTTTACTTTGCTTCCAACTCTGGTTACAGAAAGAAAGTGAACTCATAGAAGTGTTTTCTTCCCTGTCAAGATGTGGGACCTCATAAATCATGGTGACGAGAAATGGGATGATGGTCTCTTTACATTCTTGAAGAGATGGGAAGAGGAGAGGCGTGTAAGCTCCAGTGTAGTTTTGTAATTTTTCCCAGTGGTGGCGTGGTGAGAAGGATTCCAGCAGGCTAGCTCCTCAGCCATAACTAGGTAATTCTCTACTTGAATGTTCCTGCAATGAAAATGCAGAGGCATCCACCAGTGTCACTCAGGCAGTTTAGTGCCTGCTGCGGAACTCCTGGCAGTTAACAATGAAATTGTCAAGATTTCCTTTTTCTTCCTTTCCAAGCAGGCAGGGTATCGTTTTCTCCCCCTGGTTTAGCACATGAATCAATCCTTCTATGCATGATCAGTGGGATTGTGTGTGTTCTCAGAAACTGTCTGGCTTTATACCTGGCAGTCTTTCTTGCTGGACAGGAGTTCTGCAAATAAGAAAGGAAATACGCAGATTCTCACATGTCCCCAGATTGAATTACAAGGCAGAGAAGATTGTTGTTTCCTGGTCTGGTATTTGGCTTTAGTTGTTTTGATTCTTAGAGATATGATATCTAGTACTTAAATTAAATTTTAAAAAAGAGATTACTTAAAAAATGATATTTTCCAGATTATGGGTGACATAGAGGACAAATGTGGACAAGTAGGAAAAGAAGGAATATCTAGTAAATACTTTTATTCCTGCAAAGCTTAATGTGTGTGAATGCTACATTTTTCATTTTCCAACAATACTGTATCTAAAAAGATCCAGTCCAGCTTGGCTTAATTCCTGTTTCAAGGCCATTTGTAAGGCACTCTCTAAGCAAAACACTTTGCATGACTTCATGCACAAATGTGAAGGGATTGTGTGTCAATTAACCTGTCAAGCACCTTTTGTCTATGGAATATCTGCAGCCAAAAAAAAAAAAAAATTCCAAGAAAGTCTGGAGACTAACACAGGTGTAGTAGAATATGGTACAGTATTTTTGAGACACCTGAAAGATACAGGTTGATTCCAAGGAAAAAATTAAAGGGCAGGTCTTGCTTTGCTGAATAAATATTCAGCAAATATTTAGCTAGAGGAGTTATTTTGGTTGAAAGTAATCCCCAGTACAGTTAAAATGATTTATTATATGAATGCTCATTTTCACCCAGTTTATTTAGGAATATGTCTATCTTGTAAATCAAACCTGCCTTTTCATGTAATTTCCACACGGAAACACAGATATTAGCGCATCCCATAGATTGGATTTACTTATTCTGGTTTTAAAAAAGAACATGCTCAATGCAAAGATTCACACAACCCTAGAGTTTTACCAAACTAAAAATACTAATAAAAAGTGAGCTCAATTCCCTGAATAAAATAGTGGAAATTAGTGTAAAACTATTTAGAGAATTCTCCATACCTTGGCATCTTAACATGGAGTCCATGAATGGGCTTTGGGGCACTCACAAATGAAATTATATAGAATATTCTGTTTGTACATATGCATACTTTTTGGAGAGATGATCCATTGTTTTGGCTCTGAAAGGGCTTAAGGACCATTCTGAGCTTAGACATGAGGCAGAGGGGATATGCTATAGACTGAATATCATGTTCTTCCCAAATTCGTGTTGATATCCTAGCTCCCAATATGATGATATTAGGAAGTGGGGATTTGGGGGGGTGATTAGGTCATGAATGGGTTTAGTGTCCATATGAAAGGAGACATGAGAGAGCTTCCTCACCCCTTCTGCCATATGATGACATGGTGAGAAGATGGTCTTGTGTAAACACAGGATGTGGTTTCTTACAAGACATTGAATCTGCCACCATCTTGATCTTAGACTTCCCACTCTCCAGAAATGTGAGAAATAAATTCCTATTGTTTATAAGCCACACAGTCTATGGTATTCTTTTATAGTCACCCAGTTGGATTGAGACAGGATGCTATAGCACTTTTGTGCCTACTCATTCTATGACTCATTCATGACTAGAGCTGTGTTCTGACTATCTTTATTTTGGAGGTTCTTTTTCCAGAATTGTAAGACATGTCTTAGTTTGGACATAGGGACACAAGGTAAGTGTTGGAGCTTCCCCAGGCATGCTATTGTCACCTATTCCAATTTACTAATGAACTTTCTGGACTATCTTGAAGCTGTGTTTAGAAGCTGGACAGAGTCTACTAAACACACTTTTGGGTACTAGGGAGGAACTCTGTGTGTATATGTGTCTTTGTGCCTGAAAAGTGGTAAGTATTAGAAAAATGCTCAAAAAATAATGAATAAATAAAACAAATATCAAAATGAATGAATAACCAAATAATTAAAATAATATATAACTTAACTTCTTCAATGAAGCCCTTGGTTAGTTCAAGCAGGAAACTGAAAAAGGAAAGTTTTTAAAAATTGACAAATAAAAATTATATATATTTATTGTGTAAAACATGATGCTTTGATATATGTACACATTGTGGAATGGCTAAACCAAGCTAATTAACATATGTATTACCTCACATACTTATAATTTTTTTTGTGTGAAAAGGGTATAGAGAGCAGGTTTTGTCTGTTCCTACTGTGATCCCCTGCAGAGGAGGAGAAAGAGACCTATACTGCTCATCAGTGATTTTGTCTGTGTTCTCATAAAACCTTCCCAGAAATGGTAATTTTTTCTTTCTTAAAACATTTCAGCTATACAACTTGACAAAGTCAATCTTCAGGGATATTGTGCATGGTCTCTTCTGGATAACTTTGAGTGGAACAGCGGATACAGTAGCCGGTTTGGTCTTTTCCATGTTGACTTTGAAGACCCAGCTAGACCCCGAGTCCCTTATACATCAGCCAAGGAGTATGCCAAGATCATCCAGAACAATGGGCTAGAAGGAAATCCTTAAGAAAGATGGCTGGGAAGTGTCACCTGGAGAAGAGTCCTCTGCTTCTGGAAAGAAAACCAACTTCAAGTTGCCTCTGTAATCAACAGCTCATACCAGTGGATCTGTGATTAAGAAGTGTGGCTGTGTAATGCCTGGGGATGTATTAATTATAGCCTTGACTTTAATGGTATTTTGATCCATAAGGTTTGGAAAAAGTAGAATAGAAAATCAATGAAATTGATTTTTATATTAAAAAATCAGGTAGACTTGGAAACTTTAAATCTTTACAAATTTTTCTAGAAAAAAATAATGCAAAGATTATAAAGATAAGATGCTCATGATTAACAACTGTAACAGAAGACCACTTATTATAAGAATACTTGTTTATGAGCTTACTTATTCTGGTTACATGAGCGACTTTTGCTTAGTAGATTCAATACCGTGTGATACATAATTTTTCTACTGTTTAGCTTTAAAAAGTCCAAGTTAAAGGTTAATTATATTACATAGTTATGCATTCTTTTCAACAAAGGAATTAATTGATAACCTGTATTATAAAATGTATTTGTTAATATATTTGGCACATATCTTTATCTGTACTTGAACAAGCACATTTTTCGCTTGCCTCATGAACTTTTGGATAATAATAAAATAATAAAATAAATTAGACTTTGAATGATACAAAAGGTATTTGAGTATTAATGTTTGGCAAAAAAGAGATTCCTATTGTAGAATGACACCTGATTAAAAAAGCAAAGTAATAAGCAGGGCATGGCTTCTACTTCTGGGTATTTAGAAAAAAAATTAGATACTTAGAACTTCATGAAATAAATACATGACTTGAATGACCAACATGAGCGTGAGCAAGGGTGAGGTGAAGAATCATTACATTTGTAGCTGAAATGTCTGAGATGTATATGGGGTTGATTGGAGTTGGGAATTTTACTGAGCTTCCTCAGTAGGGGTCAGTAGTAGATGCAGGGCTCCCTCTGGTCTCCATGCCTTCTCTCCAACCAATCTATTGCATATGTGAAGTTTGGACCCTCACGTCCGTATTTCAGTAATATTTACTAAACACCCATTTGTGTATAAGCCTTGAAGCTAAGAGGTAAGTATTTTCATCCCCATTTTGCAGACTGAGAAACTGAGTCTGTACTGTTGTGTATCTTTCTCAAGTCGCATTAGTACTTGTTAACTGGACCTGGCACTTCCTTGGTATCAGCCCTATTCTCTGTCCAGCACACTGTAGGTTGGGGTGCCATGAAAGTCTTATGCATTTTTTGAAGAGAGGAAAAAGAAACAATGTTGTGGAGCCATCTTAAAAGAAGAGGAAGTGGGGAAGGTAGTTTTCTGTATTCTCACTCTGCTTCCCTAACGAAACAGAGCATACTTTTGGGCTTTTGGCCATGAGCAGATGCTATGTCACTTTTTCTTTTATAAACTGTGGTCAATTTCTGGATCATTTTCATGTTCATAATCAGGGAATTATTTACAGCAGAAACCACATTCTCAGTAACTTTGGACAGAGTGAGAAAGAAATGGTCGTAGTAGTTCAATAAACGTGGATGCACTGGGGAAAATTATATTAAGATTAAAATGGTATACACAGGAAATTCTATTACATCTTTACCACTGGTTTGTTATTTTTATTGTTCAATGAGACATTATCTCACAATTTGTGTTCATTTAAGAAGCACATTTCCAAATCTTATTTCATTCCTCTCCTATCCAGCCTGTCTTTTTCATTTTTACCATGTATCTTATTTACAATTTATGTGCCCTCTTATATTATTTTGCAAGACAACTGAGTTTTCCTTTTAATTAGGATGTTGCTTTGAATATTACCTATCCTACAGGGCATATTTACAAGTTTTACAACAGTACAAATGAGCACTGTATTTTCGTTACCAAAACCAGAAAATTAATATAATGCTGTAAATGAAACGATCTGTCACGTTCTGTCTACCAGGTGAAATAAATATTCTAGCTGGAGCGCCTAAGGTTTCTCACAGTTCTTTGGCCTTCTGCAGTTCTCTGCTGGGTTTCAAAAGCCAGTTCTTTGTCCCAGAGATGGATCATACAAAGGGTGCTTCTCTATGCCATGAGGTTAAAGGTGATGGGGGTAAAGATAATCCACCATCCAAAAACCTAACAGACCCTGCAGCATTTCAATTAATGTTATTTTCAAAGTGCTTGTATTAGCATTTGAGAACAGGATTGATTGGCTTTTGCTTGTTGAGAAACCAGAACTTGAATTCTTTAAATAGAAAAACGGGCTCGTAAAGCACGTTTTATGTCTTTTTTTTTTTAATCTAAAGGGAAACTTGGATATTACAATGATGGAGTGGATCTACTTGTATGTCTTTATCTCTTTATTCCTTGCCTTTTTTTTTTTTTATAAGAGTGTGTACGCATCTTATTTACATTCTGGGGATTACTTTTAAGAGAATTATTATTATTATTATTTTGGTTGTTTTTATTTTAGGGCAAGTCATTTCTGAATTGCTAAAAACAAACATAAAATAACAGTACCCTATTTTCATTTTTGATGTTTAGGGCTTTAGTTTTATAACTCCTGAGAATGCTAGAAGGAACTGTCCACCTAAGCCCTTTATTGAATGAGAAGATATGAGTTGTCATTAAAAGAAACCCTGTAAACTAAGAAGCTGGCAACCTTCGTATTTGGCAGTGGAGGTTTCTGTGTTCTGGGAATTTGGATTTGGGCTATAGCTTTTAATTATTTTTATGAACAAAGGAATAATGAATACAGTTGTAATATACTGAAAAATGTCTCCAACACTGACTAACCAAAAAGTAGATTTATATGATAATTCTTAAACACCAGTTCTATTACTCAGTGCTAGGCAGAAAGAAAATAGAATACTGAGGCTTATTACTGAGAGAGCAGAATATAAATCAAAGCTGGTGGAATTAACACTGTTTAATTACCAGCAATACACCTCACCTGGAGAACACATATTCATCACTGATCACAATATTTTAGGTTCTAGTTGTCCTGGGAGGGATAAAGTACAGAGAACAAAGCATGATGAGCTTTAAAAAATGAAATTAGAAGAAATTTTGATATAGAGACACTTTATGATGTCCTTCAGAAATTGGGTTATGGCAGTGAGAAGGGAAAATAAAACGTATAACTGCAGCGGTAGGTGAGATGGGAGGTACAGTTGTAGTGCCGTGGTAGGGTCTTGAAGAAGAGTAATTCCCCACTGTGAGAACTGAGGAGTGTTTGTTGAAGAGAGTAGGTAGGGCCTATTGTCCCAGGCTTTCCCAGTGTTTGTATTATGTGATCTTGCCTGAGTGGCTGTTAGTACCTGTGTATTAGTCCATTTCTATTACTAATAACAAAATACACAGAACTGGGTAATTTATAAAGAAAACAAAATTTATTGCTTACAGTTTCTGATGCTGGGAAGTCCAAAGTCCAAGGAACACATCTGGTGGTGGTGACTGTAATTCAACGGTCTCACATTGCAAAGATGTTAGAAGCAGAGAGACAGACTCTCCTTTTAAAGCACTCAGAACCACACCCTTGACCACCATTTTTAATCCATTCACTATGGCATAGTCCTACAATCCAATCACATCTTCCAGCCTCCACCTTTCAATTATCATAATAGGATTTCACACCCTTTTAACAGTCACAGTGGGGATGAAGTTTCTAAATACATAAAACTTGGGGGAAACAATTCAAGGCTTAATGAGTTTTGGAGGGACATAATTCAATCCACTACATTCTGCCCCCTCCCCCAATTCATGTCTTTTCATATGCAAATAAATACATTCATTTCATCCCCAAAGTCTTAACTTGGTTCAACTCAAGAGTCCAAAGTTCAAAGTCCCATCTGTGATATCAATATAAATTATCTACTTCCAAGATACAATGGTGGGACAAACATAGGGTACATATTCCCATTCCAAAAGGGAGAAATAGGCCAAAAGAAAGGGATAACATATCCCAAACAGGTCCAAAACCCAGCAGCGAAGGCATTAAATCTCAAAGATGGTTAATCACGTACCTTGACTCCATGTTCAATTCCCTCTGCATGCTGTTGTGGGGCTTGGGCCCCCAAGTCCTTGAGCAGCTCTGACTTTCCTGGTGTCAGGCCACACTTTAGCTCTCCTACGCTGTCATTCCACTCTGGTAGCTCACAAGTCTAGGGTCTCCATGGCGATCCTGTTCTCACAGCTCCACTAGGCATGGCGCTGTTGGGATTTCTCTGCTGCAACTCCAACCCATTTCAGCCTGGCATTGCTCTGGTGAAGGTTGCCTGTGGTGAATCCACACCTGTGACAGATCTCTTCCTGGGTCCCCAGGCTCTTCCATACATCCTTTGAAATCTGGATGGAGGCTCCCAAACATTCACAGCTCTGGCATTCTGTGAGTCTTGCAGACCTAACACCATGTGGATGCTGCCAAGGCTTCCAGCTTGTATTTTTCAAATTTGTAGGTCCAGCCACATCTGGGGCCAGTTTAGCTATGGCTGTAGCAGCCAAAACAGTGGGGGTGCTGGTGATAGAAGCGGCTTCCCGAGGTGGCCCTGAGCAGTTAGCCCATGGAGGTTGTTCTCCAAGATCATTTTGTCTCCCTAGGCCTTTAGGCCTGATATGGAAGGTGTTGCCCCAGAAGTTTCTGCAATGTCTTCAGGGCCTTTCCTCCTTTTCTTGATTATCCCCTGTTTTGTGTTAATCTTCTTAGTACTATTGAATTTTTCTTCTGAAAATGCAATCTGCTTCTCTACCACATAGCTGGGCTGCGAATTTTCCAAATCATTACACTCTGCTTCCCTTTTAAATCCTGGCTTTATGTCATGCCTTTGCTGCCATAACTCAGAAAGACTGTTACAAGCAGCCATGCAGCTTCTTTAATGCTTTGCTGCTTAGAAATTTCTTCCACCAAATACTCTGGATCAAAACTCCAAAGTTCCAACTTCCACAAAGTCCAAAAGAAATGCAGTCAAATTTTTTTGCCAGTTCACAGCAAGGGAGATCTTTCTGCCAGTTTCTAATAAACTCCATCTTATTTCTATCTGAGACCTCCTTAAAATGGTCTTTACAGTCCATATTTCTATCAGCATTTTGCTCGCCACCATTTAACCAATCTCTAAAACCTTCCCTGATTTTCTTGTCTTCTAAACTTTCACCAGCATCTAGGCTTTTTCTAGCCTATGCCGCCAAATTCCTCCAGCCTCTCCTCAACACCTGGTTCCAAAGTCGTTTCCACATTTTCAAGTATCTGTTATAAGCAACACCCCACTCTTAGTACCAATTTTCTAAAGTAGTCCATTTCTATTGCTTATAACAGAATACATGGAACTGGGTAATTTATAAAGAAAACAAAATTTATTGCTTACTGTTTCTGAAGCTGGGAAATCCAAAGTCCAGGGGACACATCCAGTGGTGGCAACAGTGACCCAGGGGTCTCACATTGCAAGATGGTGGAAGCAGAGAGAGAGAGGGAGACAGAGAGAGAGAGACAGACTCTCCTCTTCTGTTAAAGCCCTCAGAACCATGCCCCTGACCACCATTTTAATCCATTCTCTACTGTACATTCCTACGATCCAATCACCTCTTCAAGTCTCCACCTTTCAATTACCATAATAGGATTTCCCACCTTCTTAACAGTCACAGTGGGGGCTGAGTTTCTAACACATAAAACTTGGGGGACACAATTCAAGCTTAAATGAATTTTGAGGGGGCATGATTCAATCCACTATGATCTGGTACCAGGCAAAATAGTGTCATCATTAAGAGTGCAGGCTCTAGACCAGTTCACCTGGATTTAAATCCTGGTTCTAATGTTAGCTAGCCAAGTGACATTAAGCAACTTACTAAAGTTTCCTGTGCCTCAGTTTCCCCATCTGTATAATGGGGATAGCCTTTCTCACAAAGCTGTTAGGATTGTTAAGTAAGCTGATATAATGTGTTTAGAGCAGTTCCTGGAACATAGTAACAGCACAGTTAGTGTGAACCATTATTTTTAACTCTGAAACTTGTCCGCACTGATAAGCAATTTGTCAGTTACAGTTCAGGTTTTCCTACTCTGGGACTACCTCAGGTTTCCACAGAGGTTTCTGTTCGTGGCATGTGCTCTGATAAGTTGAGATTTACTGTTTTGTCTGTCTGTCTGTCCAGTTTCTTCAGCGGTGGCTTTTTTCTATGATCTTAATTCTCTGATGGACCTAAGAAGACATATTAATTTTCAGCTTGTTTGGCTTTTTTTTTTTCTTGTCATTAGGACAGGAGTGATGACTTCCAAACTCTTAAATGCTGGACCAGACTCTGGAAGACACAATTACTTTTATTATCATTAGAGTTGAGGGTGTCCAACAGCTGAATCAGTACATACTTATTAAACTAAACTGTGCAATACTTTGTAGAGATGCAATACTGCAGACAAGACCATATCCTCTCCGAAGAGTCCCATGGACTGGTTGGGGAACTAGGATAGAGACATGAAATGATAACAAATGATGCCAGGTGAATTTCTCAGAGAGTGAGAGCTGTATATGTGAGCTCTCTCTCTGTTAGCTGGGGTGCACAGGGATGGGAAGGGAAAGGAAGGGCAAGAGAAGACACTACAATATAAAAAATAACAGTAATAATAGAATAATAAAAAATAAGTAAAAATATGGAAGTAAAAAGGATAAATCCTGTGGGATGTGGGGGGCAGTACCAAGATCAGTTCACTGTAGGGAAGAGAATGGGCAGACTGGGACTACAATGTGGGGCATCTCTGATGTTCTTTCAAAGAAACCTTGGTTTTCTCATAGAGAGAAGGTGAAAGTTTCAGAACAGGATGATAATGATTTAAAAGTAACATTTTGAAGGACAGCAAAGGAGGTGATATGTCAAAACCAGATAAAAAGCTTCTTCTGACAGATTATAGTTGATATGTTAAAGGCCCTATTTGTGGTGGCAAGTGCATATATGAAAAGTTAATGTAAAGTTATAATTAATGTATGAAAAGCACATGGGAACTTAAACGCAATGCTGTTTTGGATCAGATCCTGGAACAGGAGGAAGAACATTATTAGAAAAACTGGGAAATCCAAATAAAGTCCATAGTTTGATTAATAGCAATTTACCAATGTAAACTTCTTAGCTCTGATTAATATCCCATGGTTACCTATGGTGTTTCCATTAGGGGAAGCTGGGTGCAGAATATATAAAACTCTCTGTATTCTCTGTGCAACTCCTCTGCAAATCTAAAATTATTTCAAAATAAAAAGTTTAAAAAGTGTACATGCGAAGAGTTAATAATACATCCAGAGAAAATGTTACATATAGGTACATATTACAGTCTACATATTCAAAGATAAAAGAGAGGAAAGAAATAACCACTGCGAATGCCTTGATATTTCCTCTCACTGTCTCTGGATTGTGGTATTATAGCTTCTTTATAACTTGTTCCCACATTTTCCACTCTTGTCCTCTTTTATTACTAGAAAAGCATTTTTTAAAATACAAACTTCAGTGGTCAAGGTGATTCCTTGGATGTTTGGATAGCAGAGATGAATAAGTAAGCAATGGCTCTGTAGGGAAACAAAAGTACAATTGATAGAAATTGACTAGCTTACACATCACTCCATCTAGGTGCCCATCATGGCAACAAATATGTTTACATTCTTGTTACAGTTTTGAAATATTTAAAAATTACTTGCTTCCTCTACTCTATAACCACTAGTTTATATCTCTGTCACACATTTTCTTTTTCTTTGACCAACATCTTCCCAATCCCTCCCTAGCCCTTGGTAACCACCATCTTACTTTCTTTTTTGTTGTTGTTGTTGTTGTCTTGGTAAGGGGATTGCAACCCTTGGCATGGTGTCACTCGCACTGCGCTCAGCCAGTGAGTGCACCGGCCATTCCTATGTAGGATCCGAACCCGCAGCGGGAGCGCCGCTGCACTCTCCCGAGTGCGCCACGGGGCCGGCCCTTACTTTCTAATCTATGAGGTCAACTTGCTTAGATTCCACATATAAGTGAGATCATGTGGTATTTGTTTTTCTGGTCCTGGCTTATTTCACTTAGCATAATGTCCTTTAGGCTCATCCATGTTGTCACAAATGACAGGATTTATTTATTTTTTTAAGGCTGAATAGTATTCCATTGTGTATTTACGCCACATTTTCTCTATCCATTCATCCATTGATGGACAGTTAGGTTGATTCTGTATCTTGGCTATTGTGAATAATGCTGCCTGGATTATTTTGAAAAGATAATCTTCAAGATCAGAAATGTTTGTATCTGCTTGTTCAAGCCTGTTGTTTAAGCTATCAGTTGTGTTTTTTATTTTGTTGACTGAATATTTCAGTTCCATAAGGTATGCTGCATTCTTTTCCAATGTATTAATCTCTTTGTAAATTTTCTCCTTCATATCCTGGACTTTTTTTTTTTTTTCTCATTTCGTTATGTTGTCTTCTTGTATCTCAGTGAGTTTCCCTAAGATTGTTGCTCAGAATTCCTTTCCCTAGGATAGTTCCTCAGAAGGAACTATGTATAGGGTCTTGTATTTGGGAATTACTGTATTCTTTTGGTGGTGTCATATTTTCTTGGGTGTTCATGTTTCTAGTATCTCTATGTTGATGTCTAGTTATCTGGTAGAGCAGCTGCTTTTTCTATTGCTCTGGAGTGGGTTTTGAGGAGAGAGATGTCTTCTTTTATTTCCAGTCTCCACTAGTGATTCTCCTTGTGTCAATGCAGTCAAGTGTCTGGTGGGCCACCTGCAAAGTGGCTGTGGCTACTGCTGTGGCATTGAGCCACTTTTGCAGCAGCCATGGCTGTGGTGGTCGCAGTAGTGTGCCACCTGCATGGAAGTAGTGTTTTTGGTGTGCTCCTTGCCTGATTCTGGCTGAGAAATGCTGCCTTTGGCTCCTACTTAGCACCCCAGGTATGCTCTGCTTCCTGCCTGCTTCTGGGTAGAGGGGGCTGCCCTCAGCTCCTGCCTAGGACCCTGGGAATGCTCTGCTTCTTGCTTGCTTCTGGGCAGAAGGTGTTGCCCGTGGCTCCTGCCTAGGACCCCACCCAGTTATTTTCAGTGGGCTGCCCTGATGCACAATTTAGCCACACTGCAACCTTAGAGCATGGATGCTCTATGTCTTTGAAACTTCAGCCAATTTTCCATATCTTATAACTAGTCATCTTACAGAGTAGCAGATGTTTTATCCTTTCCTAAGACTACAATTTCCCATGCCAAACATTATTTTCTTTCTTATATGCTCACCCAGGCCATTTTTTAAAAAAAATCCTGTCTTCTAACGGACTTGATACTCTTCCCAGCAATGACATTGGCCAAACCAAAATTATTCCCATGATTAAAGTTTTGCATTTCCAGTCATCTGTTGAACAGATATGATGGTTAAGCTTGTGGACAGTATCACATAAGCCAGGGTTGATGGCAGCCTCACATTTTATGGAACATGTGATCTTCAGCAATTTGATTTTCCTTTTTTTTGATTTACATTTTCTCCATCTGTAAAGTGAGAATTAAAATCAAATGAACTATTTTGTAGGACTGTAGTGAGAATTAAATGAGATGATAGATATGATAACTTAGAACATTTTCTATTACGTGATCATTACAATGCTCATTAAGTGGTACCTATTCTTATTTTCTATTAACTTTAGCGTTAAGATCAAACTTAGTAAAATAATTTAGACAATCAACTCTTGCTACACACCTGCCTTATTCCTTATTCCATCTATCTGCACTACAGCAATTGTTTTTTGTGAAGGGCATCCACTGGTGGCTCCAAGAAAGCAGCTCATCCTTCTTGCAGTGGAAGTATATCCTTCCCTGTGTAGAGTTCAAACCCACTGCTCAGTTTCTCTATTACTTTCTCAGTCCTCCTTGCCCAGGTGATGGTGGGCTACTTTCTAGAAGAGTGACCACCTCCCAAAGCTATTGCCTGTTGAGTGATGACTTACCAACTGTCCTGCATCAAATATAATTCTGTGGTGGCCTCCGTATGCTTTTTGTGGGTTCAGATTCTATGTCATGCAGAACCAAAAACATTTTATTTAAAATACCACTAGTATAACAACAGAAGATTGGTGGAGAAATCACAGTGTTTTCTATTCTTCTGAAAACATTTCTCTTTTTGCCTCCCTGTAAACTATACCACATAGTCCTTATTATTATTGCAAGATGAAACTAATGAAAAGTTTGGCTAAGAATAAGCATTATTTTTCTTCCCCTGTGTTTCATTTTTTTTTTCAGTAGAATGCATCCCTGAAAACCTTCCAGATTCTCTACCTTCTGATCATACTATTATAATTCTGCCCAATGGCAAATTTCTCCTTATTGACTCTAAATTACATTTAATCCTGTTAGGATCACTTTTTATTGAAAGGCATGCATTGTTATGGCATTGACAGGAATCCAGAAGCTGAGATGCCCAGCCAGAGGAAAATAAAATCTTGGAGCTTTCTAATGATTGTCATTTTCATGCTGGGCCCAGCTGTGTAGCCTCTTGAAGGATGTAGAGGATTGGGGTGTTAAGTGCAGATTATGGTGGGCTCCCAGGCAGTGTGGGGAGCTCTCCACCACAAGAAAATAATCTTTTGAGCCCAGTGGACTAAGAACCAAAGGCCATTTTGAGCTAAGACAGTATAATTCTATTAGTGAATAGCCCTTGCAGGGGGAAATTGCCTCTGTTAAAATCTGTGCACAAATTAAAATAACAGGGCTAAGGGGGGAAATATCTCTATAAAAGGCTTTATGACTCCAGTGGATAATAGTATCCTTGTCACATTAGGATCTGGGAACCCAAAGATATGGGATATTGGAGGTTTTTTTTTTTCTTTCTTCTTTCTTCCTTTTTTTTTAGCACAGCATATAGGCTGTCTTTTCTCATCTTTAGTCTGTGCAAACAATCTGTTCTTGAGTGCTTATTTGATTAATTTGAATGCTGTGCCAAAACATTCTATTGTTTCTCTTTAAGTAAAAGTAGAAGATAAGGTCTGCATGTCATTGCTGTGTATTGACACCACATAAGATTGACGTCATGTAAAAGCTCCATTTTGGCTAAATGTATTGAATATGATAGTTCCCTGTAATTTGCATGGAATTTTGTGGCCACGAGTCCTGTTGATATTGCTGTTTTGATATGGTGTGTAAAATTTATTTAAATGTGTACTTGTATTTAAAAATAGATTCATTAGAAAAGGGTAAATAGAAAAAAAAGCTGTTAGCACAAATGTTCATTTTCTAGGGTGAAAGAATTCAGAAGTCCCAAGGACAGTAACCGTTGAACAGCTAATGCCACACATCACAGCTCTGCCTGCAAGGTGAGCCCTCCTCATTTTGGATGGCAGCTGCACATTTCAAGCTTATGCTATGTTTCCCTAATTACATGATGAGGACAATGTGAGCAATGGGCTGTCATGTTTTTGAAAATTGTGCCATGTAAGTAAATAAAGATGGTTTATAATTCTATAAAAGGATAATGACAACATTTATTCTAGAATTAAGCAATAATGAAACAGACGATTCTTTGAGCTCTAGCTGCGGACTAGGGAATTTCTTATCAGTACATCTTACTCCTAACCTACAGCAAAATTAAGATAGTAACCAACTGGTTTTATTTCCTCCTGCCCTTTTCCCTGCCTCCTTCCTTGCCTTCTGCTCCCCTGTCTTCTTTCATTCCTCTCCTTCCCATCACTTTATCTTTTCCTCATTCTCTTTCTCTCTCACTCCATCCACTCACTCACTCTTTTAGTCCCTATTCAAACACTTATTAAGAACTCATTTTGGCTCAGGCATTGTGCTGGCACTGGGACTACACTGTGACCAAGACAGAAATAGCTTTGGTCCTCATGAAACTCACAATTTTATGTGGCAACAGAGCTGGATTACCCAATAGGAAGACCAAGACCATGCTTAGCGCACTAGCAAAGGAGGAGTCACCCCCCACCCCTGGTCTTTTAAATATTAAGCTTAAGGATATCATCAAGATGGCTGATTGGAAGCTCTTAGCACTCCTCTGCATCAACATGCACACACAAAACCCAAGCAGTGAGTAAACAGCCACATTTCAAGTAATATAACAAAAGGAGAGCACTGGAGAACAGAAAAGAAGCATTAAAAATCCTGTAGAGCATATGTCTTGGATTGAATGTCCCCCTGAAACTTAATCCCCCTATAACTGTTGAGGGCAAGAACTCCTATTATGATAATCGAAAGGTGGGGCCTTGAAGGGGTGATTAAATTGATTGTTTAACAGTGGTCATGAGCATGGTTCTGAGGGCTTTGAAAAGAGAGCACACGAGGAGCTCTCTTTCTCTGCTCCACCATTTTCTGTCACGTGAGACCCCTGCATTGCTGTAAAGCCATGACCAAAGAAGACCCTCACCAGATACGTTGCCTGGACTTTGGGACTCCCAGCCTTTGAAAGTGTAAGCAATAAATCTCATTTTTTAATAAACTGCCCAGTTCCAGATATTTTGTTATAAGCAGCAGAAATGGACATATATTAAGCAATTATCTTTGTTTTTGTTTCTCTTATTCTTTGTCATGTACCATAAGACTTATTGAGTTGATATGAACATTCAAATATTGTTAAATTTATACCATAGTATTTGCATTGAAGTCATGGGATATCAGGAGAAAGGTAAATGTCATCTAAAGACTTTACCTCCTCTTCTGGCAAAGGGATTAATGCATTTTTGGTTGTTTTAAGGATAGTTGCATCATGTTAGGCAAAATTATGATGTTATTATCCCATTTGAAGATTAAGTGTGAATTAAGGAGACAATTATAGACAGCAAGTTGACAAAGGGTGGACTTGTGAAGGTTAATTCTAGGTGTCAACCTGATTATATTAAGGAATGTCAAGAAACCTGGTAAAGCTGTCTTTTTAGGTGTGAGCATGAGGGTGTTTCCAGAAGAGATTATCAGGTCTGCAGCCTGAGTGGACTCAGTGGGAAAGATCCACCCTCAATATGGGTGGGAGCCATCCAATCTGCTGGGGGCCCAGAGAGAACAAAAAACAGAGAAAAAGGCAAATTGCTCTCTACCTGCTGGAGCTGGGATACACTCTTCTCTTCCATCTGTGGACATCAGAAAAGCATGAGACTCTTCAGCTTTTGGGTTTCAGGTCTTACACCAAAGACACCATCGGTTTCCCTGGTTTTGAGGTCTTCAGACTTGGACTGAGACATGCTACTGGCATCCAGGTTGCAGATGGCCTGTCTTGGGACTTCTCTTCACAATTATGTGCGCTAATTTCACTAATAAATCCTCTCTCATATATTTATAGCATCTCATATTGATATCATCTCTCTGGGGAACCCTGACTAATGCAGCACAGAAACCCAGGATGGTCACACAGAGAAGGGAAGGAACCACCCTGCCCCTGCCACTCCATCCCCATGGTTTGGATAAGCAAGAGGACCTCAGCGGGTCCCATTGTCACCATGGACACCTGCAGTCTTACTGGAGACTCCTGAAGTCCTCACAGGCTCTGAGCCCAGCTGAGGAGCTCCCTGGAGTCCACACACATAGCTACCTCCAGAGAAAGAGCCAATGCTGTGTCCTGTCTCCTCATGGCCTGTGCTCTGTGCCATCTAGTACTTTGTGCCATCTTGGAGCTGGAGCCATTGCTAGAGTGTCCTGATCCTGAGGCAAGTAGCCATTGCCTCCCTTCATCCCTGAGGCTTGGCTGCCACTGCACCATGCCTGCCCACTGGCACCCCATCCATGACCAGAATTGCTGCTGCGATCTACCACCTAGGGCTAAGCTACTGCAGAGTTGGTCCATCCCAGCCACTGATGCACCCTCCCTTTAGGGCAGAGCTGAAGTGGTGCCCTGCCCCTGGGAATTTGGAGCCTCAAACTAACAGCAAAGTCATGCCCACAATGCTGCAGCCAAGGCAGCTCCCCATCTGTATTCATCTGTTTTGTGTTGCTATAACAGAATACCTGAGATTGGGTAATTTGTGAAGGACAGAGTTTTATTTGGCTTACAGTTCTGGGACAGTTACATCTGGCATGGGCCTCAGGCTGCTTCTACTCATGGCATAAGGTAGCAGGCAGCCAGCACATACAAACAAATCACATGATAAAAGGAAGTGAGAGAGAGTAGAGAGAGACGGACTCTCTTCTCTCTTCTTTTAAAGCCCTCAGGACCATGCCCTGACCACCATTTTTAATCCATTCATATGGCATGGTCCTACAATCTAATTATCCCTTTGGGGCTCCATCTTTGAATTACCAGAAGTTAAGTTGTTATCAGTTTAACATTGTAGATTATAACTATAAAATATTTTCTGCAAACCTCATGGTAAACACAAAACAAAAGACTACAGCAGATAAACAAACAGTTTTTAAAAAAGGAATTAAAGCTTAGCACTGTAGAAAATTACCAAATCACAAAGGTAGACAACAAGAGAGGAAGTAAGAATCAAAGGAGCTACACACACATACAAAAAAAATAAAACAAATAACAACATGGCAATATTAAGTCCTCACCTATCAGTAATAATCTTGAATGTAAATTGATTAAATTGTTCAATCAAAAGACATATAGTGGCTGAATGGATAATAAAACAAGAGCCAACTACATGCTGCCTGCAAGAGACCCACTTAAGGTATAAGGAAACACAGGCTAAAAGTGAAAGGATGGAAGAAGATATTCTATGTAAATGGTAATCAAAAGAAAGCAGGAGTGGCTATACTTAGATATAATAAAGTACACTTTAAGTAAAATACTGTTGAGATAGACAAAGAAGGTCATTATTCAATGACAAATGAGTCAATCCATCAAAAGGACAAAACCATTTTAAATATATATGCACCCAATATTGGAGTATCTAAATACATAAAGCAAATATTAATGGACATAAAGAGAGAAATAGTTAGCAACACAATAATAATGGTGACTTCAATACCCCATTTTCAACAATGGATATGTCAACCAGAAGAAAATTAATAAGAAAGTATTAGACTTGAGTTGCATTTTTGAATAAATGGAACTAACAGAGACATATATAGAACTTTCGATCCAACTGCATCAGTATGCACATTGTTCTCCAGCACACACGAAACATTCTCCAGGAGAGATCATATGTTAGGCCACAAAACAAGTCTTAACAAATTTAAGAAGATTAAAATTATATCTAGCACTATTTCAGACTACAATGGTATAAAACTAGAAATCGGTAGCTGGAGGAATCTTGGAAAATTCACAAGTATGTTGCAATTAAATAACATGCTTCTGAAGAACAAGTGGGTCAAAGAAGAAATCAAAAGGGAAATTAGAAAATATATTGAGACAAATGATAATGGTAAAATAGCATACGAAAACCTATGGGATGTAGTGAAAGCAGTTCTAAGAGGAGAGTTTATACCGATAAATGCCTCCATAAAAAAAGAAAGATCCCAAATAAATAGTCAATATTATGTCTCAAGAAAATTGAAAAAGAAGAACAAACTAAGCCTGAAATTAGCTAGATATTGGAAACAATAAAAATCAGAACAGAAATAAATCAAATAGAGAATGGAAAGGTTATAAAATGAACCAATAGAACCAAGAGTTGTCATTTTGAAAAAAAATAAACAAAACGGACAAACTCCTAGCAAGTCTAAGAAAAAAAAGAGAGAAGAGTCAAATAAGTAAAATAAAAAATAAAAGTGAAGAATTGACAACATCACCTCAGAAATAAAAGGATGATAAGGGACTATTATAAACAATTACATGCCCCCAAATTGGATAACTTAGAGAAAACTGATAAATCTCTAGAAAAATACAATCTACCAAGCTTGAGTCAGGAATAAATAAAAAGCCTGAACAAACCAATAACAAAGATATTGAAGACGTAATCAAAAGCCTCCCAACAAAGAAAATCTCAGGAACAGGTGTCTTCATGGCTGAATTCTACCAAACATTCAAAGAAGAATTAATAATAACACTTATTAAACTCTTCCAAAAAATAGCTAGAAGGAATACTTCCAAAAACATTTTATAAGACCAGCATTGCCTAGACACTTAAGTAAGACAAAGGATCACAAGAAAAGAAACTAAAGGTCAATTTATCTTATAAACATTGATACATTTTTTTCAATAAAACATCAGCAAACTGAATCCAACAATACATCAAAAGATTATACAACATGACCTAATGGATTTATATCTGGCATGCAAGACTGGTTTAACATACCTAAGTCAATCAATGTGATACATCACATTAAAAGAATAGAAGATAAAAAACACATGATCATCTCAATTGATGTAGAAAAAGCATTTGACAAAGTCCAATGTATTTTCTTGATAAAAACTCTTCAACAGATTAGGTGTAGAAGAAAAGTTCCTCAACATAATAAGTGCCATTTATGAAAAATCCACAGCTAATTTTATAATCAGTAAGGAAAAACTGAAAGATAAGATCTGGTACAAAACAAGGATGCTCACTCTCACTCCTTCTATTCAACATAGTACTGGAAGTACTAGCAAAAACAATCAGACAAAAAAAGGAAATAAAAGTTATCCAAATTAGAAAGGAAGAAGTAAAATAAACTCGTTGTAGATAACATGATCCTATATGTAAAAAAACCCAAATATTCCACAAAAAACTGTTAGAACTAATAAATACATTCAGTATATTTGAAGGATATGAAATCAACATACAAAAATCAGAAGCATTTTTATGCACAAATAATGATCTAACTGAAAAAGGAATTGAAAAAAAAAACAATTCAACTTATGATAGCACCAAAAAAATACCTAGGAATGAATTTAACAAAGGAGGTAAAAGGTATAAACACTGAAAACTACAAAACATTGATAAAAGAAATTGAAAACACAAATAAATGGAATGATATCCCTTGCTCATAGATTGGAAGAATCAATATTGTTAAAATGTCTGTATTACTGAAAGAAATATACTGATTCCATACAATCCCTATCGAAATCCCTTTTCAATGGCTTTCTTCACAGAAATAGAAAAAAAAAAAAATCCAAAAATTTGTATAGAAGCGTAGAAGACCCGGAAGAGCGAAAACAATAACTGGAAACAAAAACAAAGTTAGAGGTATCACCTTTCCTGATTTAAAATGATATTACAAATCTACAGTAATCAAAACAGTATAGTACTGGCATAAAAACAGACACCTAGAGGAGTGGAATGGAATTAAGAGCCCAGCAATAAATTAGGACATATATGTCAACTAATTTTTGACAAAGGCACCAAGAATACACAGTGGGGAAAAGTTAGACTTTTCAATAAATGATGCTGGGAAAACACATTTTCCACAGGTAAAAGAATGAAATTGAACCCTTATCTTACACCACTCACAAAAATCAACTCAAAATGGGTAAAAAAAACATAAATATGAGACCAGAAACTATAAAGTTCCTGGAAGATAACA
The DNA here is from genome assembly GCF_027409185.1 of Cynocephalus volans. Classification (NCBI taxonomy): domain Eukaryota; kingdom Metazoa; phylum Chordata; class Mammalia; order Dermoptera; family Cynocephalidae; genus Cynocephalus; species Cynocephalus volans. The sequence goes on from NC_084468.1 coordinate 19,747,039, forward strand.
GAGTAAAAAGTTCTGGATATTGATCTTGGCAATTATTTTTTGTATATCACAGCAAAAGCTCAGGAAACAAGTGCAGATATAAATAAATGGGACCACATCAAACTATAAAGCTTCTGTGCAGCAAATGAAACAATCAACAAAATGAAGTAGCCTTTGGATTGGTAAAAAAAATTTGCAAACCATATATCTGATAAGGGCTTAAAATCTAAAATTTATGAAGAACTTAATAATGGAAAAACAAATAACTCTCTTAGATGGTCAGATTTGTACCTCATGAATATTCATAACCAAAAATTTTTTAAAAAGGGCAAAAGACCCGAATATACATTTTTCCAAAGAAGACATAAAAATGGGCAACAGGTATGTGAAAAGATGCTCAGCATTGTTAATCATCAGGGAAATGCACATCAAAACCACTATGAGATACCACCTCATACCCATGATAATGGCCATTACTGAAAAGTCAAAAGATAGCTAATGTTGGCAAGGGTGTGGAGAACATGGTTCTGTTGATGGAATGGGCATATAACAAAAGGAAATAAAATCACCACCTCCTAAAAATATCTGTATTCCCATATTCATTGCAGCATCATTTATAATAGCTAAGATACGGAAAAAAACCTAAGTGTCTATCAACAGATGAATGGATAAAGGTACATATATACAATGGAATATGCAGCCCTAAAAAAGAATGAGATCTTGTTATTTGCCACAACACGAATGAGCCTGGAGGACATTACACTAAGTGAAATAAGGCAGACACAGAAAGAAAAACATTGCATGATCTCACTTATATGTGGAATTAAAAAAAAAATTGAAATACACAGAGATAGAGAACAAAACAGTGGTTACTAAGGGTGGAAGTGGAGGGGAGGAAATGGGGAAACTAGGTCAAAATAAAGAAAGTAGGTCAAAGTATCCAAAGTAGCAGATATGTAGAATGAACAAGTCTACAGATCTAATGTACAACATGAAGACTATAAGTAATAAAATTGTACTGCATATGAGGTTCATGCTAAATAACATAAGTTTTAGTTGCTCTTGTCACAATTTTTTTCCAAAGTGTGTAGCTGTGTGAGATGATGGATATATTAATTTGTTTCACTATAGTTACTTTTTTGTTATCTATATCTATCTTGTAACATGATGCTGTATACCTCAATGATACACAATAAAATTCATTTAAAAAATAAAAAATAGGGCCGACCCCGTGGTGCACTTGGGAGAGTGCGGGGCTGGGAGCGCAGTAGCGCTCCCGCCGGTTCGGATCCTATGTAGGGATGGCTGGTGCGCTCACTGGCTGAGCGCGGTGCGGCCGGTCACAAAAAAGACAAAATAAAATTAAAAAAATAAAAATAAATAAATAAATAAAAATAAAATAAAAAATAAGTTTTGTACATGATAATTGGATAACCCTATCAAAGTATTCATGATTGGTAAAATCAAAACCTTATTGGATTTCTTAAACATTTTAAAGTTTTGATTTTTTAAAAAAATTTTCAACATCCATCTAATGTTGGAGGAGACACCATTATCTTGTCAGAGCTTAGGGCATCTGAAGTCTTAATAGAGAACATGTGGGGAACAAGTAATTAAACAGTGACATTGGAACAAGTAATTAAAGTGTGATGAGAAATGTAAAGGAGAAACGTAGAGTGCTATGGAGCATGTGACGGGGACCCTAATCTCTCTTCTCTTTTCTGTATGAACTCCAAGACATGCACATTTTAAACTATGATTGAAGAAAGCCCTTGAAAGAGGTGGTGTTTACAATGCCTGGAGAGAGGGAAGTAATCACTCTTTCTGGTTACTCACGCTGGACAAAAACACTGTTTTGGGCAGACAGAAAGAAATGAAAACCCCTGAGAAAGGACTTAAACAGGATAAAGATTATTTAACTCAAACAAAATTGAATAGTTGGATGATCTTGATTTCAAGAAACAAAAATCATTTCCTTTATCTTCAAATGGTAGTAATGTAGGCAAGGAAGCTTCAGGTAATAGTCTCTACATCCATGTGTATGGATAACTTTTAAAACATTTTGCTTCTCATGGCTTTGAGGTCTTCTGGAGGATTGATATAGGGACTATTTCTGGGATGGCTTTATGGTACCATAAGTAGGAATATATGAATATTGGATGGTCCCTAGAAAGTTTGATATAAAATTATAAGTCAATCATAGCATTATCTAGGCTACTATGATTAGCATATGCCAGTGGTTCTCAACTTTAGTGAGCATTGGAGTCACCTGGAGGACTTGTTAAAAATGGGTCACTGGCCTCACCCTAAAGTTCCTAATTCAGGAGCTCTGGCATGAGCCCCGAGGATTCACATTTCTAATCAGTTTCCAGATGCTGCTGCTGTTGCCCACGTTGAGAATCCTCGGTGTATGCCAATGAGTTAACTAATCTTAATGATGGGAGGCAGAAAGAGTATTGACCTAAGAATCAGAAGACCTGAGTAGAACTTCCAACTCCACTGTTTAAATGCCTTGATAAACTTGTCATTGAATTTCTCCAAATGTCTTCCCTCAACTGTAGAATGCATGCTCTTACAATAACATTGTCACAAGGATCAAATTATACAATATGTCTGAAAACATTTTATAAACTGTAAAAAAATAATCTGAGATTAAAAACCTTTTCTTAAGCTCCCATCATGGTCATATATCTACAGATAGTGTGTCAAATGAACTGTTGCCCAAAGATTGGGAAAAGTGTCCCAGAAGGTTGCAAGAGCAAATCTCTGACCTCTATCAGTGAGGACTATTGATATGCCACAAATCAGACACTACTGAAAAATTTGGTTATGACCAATTCTGTGGTGCTTCTGGAAGTTCCTGTCATTGTTACGTTTGGCAACCTGTCAATTTTTTGGAAATCAGAGCTGCCAGTTTTCTGTCTGATCTAGTTCTGGGTAAATGGAGGAGCCTCTGGGCTACGTGTGGTTGAACCTTCTTCAAGAGTGATAGTGTCAAGAAATAATGGTATTGTTTAAGTATTAAATGCTTTAAAAACAAAAACAAAAAACAAGTAACAAGCTATTTCAGCTGTGTAAAGCAATTCATTCTTGTGGCTGAGCTTTAACAATCCCAATTGTCATTTTTATTTTTTGTCATATTTACCCATTGTGTATTTGCTTTTTTCAAATTTATTAAGGATTTTAAAAAATTAAATATTAAACTAAAAACCTTTCAATTCCCATAATCTAAAAATGAGGACCTGTATTTTATTGACTGTCATCTACCTAGTGCACTTTATCTTTAGTCTCAGCTGGAACTGAGCTGCTCCAAAAGAGATACACGATCTGCGACCTGGTGAAAATCTGAACATAGATGTGTCCTTGTAGAAAATCTGTGAGATGAACTGGGAGAACAGCAAAATTGAGAACTCCTTCCATGAAGTATCCAGAAATCTTTTATTTGGCCATTAAACTGTTCATAGAACTTATCATTTCAAGTGCTGATAGAAAATCATTGAGAAAGGTCTCTCATGTCCAGCAATGACAAAGAAAACGTCCCTGCACATCAGTTGTCCTGGTGGTGATTGCTCTGAGCCCTGGGTACATGCCAAGTAGCTTGCCAGGTAGCTCTCAAGGTTTTACTTGAAATATAGTTTTTCCTAAAGCTTTGGGGGTACATGTTTACTTGTGTTGTAGTAATTATGGCTAGATTTCCCATAGGAGGCCAAAATGTTGTTCTATAGCATTCCTTGTTCGACCACTCTCCAGTTCTTTGATCTTGAGAAAATAACCTTTCAGAGCCTCAGTTTCCTCCTTTACAAAATTAGCTTAAAAATATTTTCTTCCTCACATATATGGAAAGACTACATGAGAGAATGTCTGTTAATTCCAACAAGATTGAATGTTCCTTTAGAGAAGGGAGCAAGGTCTTTATTCATTTATTTAAAAATCTTGTACTGAGCACCTGCTATGTGCTTGATGCTGGGGTATCTGCCTTCAGTATGTTATTCCATCTGATTGTGATTAGCTCCATGCTCAGCATGCAGTTAACACTTATATATACTTGCTGAATTAACTGAATGAAAATTTTTATTCGCTTTCTTTAAAAAAGTGGTAGTGAGGGTCAACTCCTTTGTTTAACTTTCATGCCTCTTTAAAACATTTCCTTTAATGTGGATACTCTACTATTGAAAAGATGGAATGATAAAACTTCTTCCCAGGTCTTCCATGTCATAGTATTTCCTGGGGATATTCAGGATTAAAACTTGACATGAGAAAAGTTTTACTTTATAAATACTGAAACATATGCAAAGGACCATGACAATGTTACTATCATAGTTTGTATTTTTAAAGTTTGGATCTAATTTTTGATTTAGGCATTTTGTCCCCAGTGAAATATTATATGTTATAATGTAGCAGCTAATAAGATCTGATACAGTGACTTTAAATTGAATTTCATTAAAAAATAAGAGCATAAAATGTCTTCTTAATAGTCTTAATTAGGGAAAATGGAAGATCATAGTATTTCTATATTAATGCACTAACTTCGATAATTGGGATAACATGAAGTGCTTAGTGAGAAAAATAGGAAGTCTGGAAGCCAAAGGAAAAATAACCCACTATTTTCCAGTTCCTAGTATTTTTGTTTCTGGACTGAGGCTCACCGATGTCAGGCATAACAACTTGAGGTAATTATTCTTTTTCATGTGTACAAGTCGGTATTGTCCTACTGCAGCCCCTATTTTGTAGTGACTGCTTCCCTGGGAAAGGCATTGTTCTGACTCTTACTGTTTCATAACAACCACCACTTGTCCTCCTGATTAGGGCATTGTATGAGAACAGTGCATTCATCACAGGGTTCTCACTAATCGCTCTCCTTTCATCCAGTGCCTCCCAGTTTCTCAGAGAGCTCTGCCTTTGCATTTTTAATTGAATGCTCCTAAAAGTTGATATTCATGTATTCTGCTTGCCTGAAATCTCTGTTCATACCTCAATATGAAGGTCTTATCTTTCTCTTTTATATTTCAGTCTGGTTGGGGAGTGAAATTAAGCTTCATTCCCTAATTGGGCACCACATGGGGCATCTGCAGGATGATAACTGTACCAGAACTCAATAGCTACCCAGCAGTCTGAAACAGAAGGTCGCCATTTTGTAAAACCAGAGAAAATGCTACTGGGCATTTTGTAGAATTGTCAATCAGGATAGAATGGACACTAATTGCTTCTCCCACAGCTGTTAACATTTCTCTTCAGCAGCCAAGCAACCCTTAAGACAGGAACAAACTCTTTAAGACATCTGAAAATTCTCTACAAACTTAAGTACAGGCTTCCAAGGTAACATCTGTGATAAGTTATCTATTGATTAACATAAATGTAGAGCTAACGCATCTGAACCAAACAAAATATTTTAGACAGAGAGATCTGATTCTATTGAAAGGATATAGCAGTATATGAAGTTGTCCTATGTTTACAGTTTTAGGGAGCATTTTTGTTGTTATGATATTATACGTTGCTCTATAACAGTGTTCTCCAAAGTAAATATGGGCACATTCAGCGATGCACAAACCAATTCAGCAGGATTTGGGAACAAGTTATTAAAACTTCTCTCTGCATTTACTTTTTTCTAAAAATTAAGTAAAGATACAAGAAACATATACAAGTCAATAGAAAAAAAAATAGTCTAAATTTAAAAATGGGCAAAAGACTTGAATAGACATTTTTTCAAAGAAATTCAAATGACCAACAGGTATGTGAAAAAAAAATTACTCAACATCACTAATCATTAGGGCAGTGCAAATTAGGACGACAGAAAGATATCACCTTACACTTGTTAGAATGGCTGTTATCAAAATGACAAAAGACAAGAAGCATTGGCAAGGATATGGAGAAGAAGGTACCCTTGTACACTGTTGGTGAGAATGTAAATTAGTATAGCCATATAGAAAACAGTATGGGAATTCCTAAAAAATTAAAAATAGAACTACTATGGGATCCAGCAATCCCACTTCTGGGTATATAACCACAGGAAACAAAATCAGTAGCTAGAGGAGATACACGTACTTCCATGTTTATTGCAGCATTATTCAAAATAGCCAAGACATGGAAACAACAAGTGTCCACTGACAGATTAATGGATAAAGAAATTGTGGTACATATAACATGGAATATTATTCAGCCATGAAAAACATGAAAATCCTGCCATTTGCAATAACACAGCTGAAACTTGTGGGCATTATGCTGAGTGAAATAAGTTAGATGGAGAAAGATAAATATGGTAGGATCTCATTTATATGTGGAATCTAAAAAGTCAAATTCAGAAACAGAGGAGAATGGTGGCCAGAAGCTGTGACTATAGTTAACAAGAGTGTAGTATGTGCTTGAAATCTTCTGACAGAGTAGATCTTAAATGATCTCATCACACATGCAAAAAATGGTAACTGGGTGAAGTAATAGGTGTGTTAACTAACTTGATTTTGGTAATCATTTCACAATATATATATGGATCAAGTCATCATGTTGTACACTTTATACAATTTTATTTGTCAATCATACCTCAATGAAGCTGGAAAAAATAAAGATTAAGAAAAAATGAAAGCTTTACTAATATTTAAAGTAAACCTTTGAAGTAGTACATGTTTATATTTCGTAAGTAAATATACATATATTGAGAATGCAAGCTCAACAATTTTTACTAATGTGTGTATTAGTTGTCTACTGCTGTGTAACCATTCCCCCTCCATCCCCCCAATAATAGCTTAAAACAGCAAACATTTATTATCTCACAGTTCCTACGGGTCAAGAATCTTGGTGTGTGTTTAGCTGACTGCCACTTGCTCAGGGTCTCTAATGAAACTGAAATATAGCTGTTGGCCAAAGCTGTGGTCATGTTGACGGCTCAACTGGGGCAGGATCTGTTTCAAGCTCACTCTCCTGGTTGTTGACAGGATTCAGTTCCTTGCAGCCTGTTTGAGGGCTTCAGTTCCTCCTTGGATGTCTGTTGAAGGTCTCTTGACTTTCTCTGATTTTTTATAGGGCAGCTCACAATATGGCATCTGGCTTCCCTCAGAGTGGATGAAAGAAGAGAGAGAGCATCCAAGTCAGAAGCCAAAGTCTAGAACCTACTCTTAGAAGAGACATTACATCATTTTTACCACATCCTATTCAGCAGAACTGAATAGAAGCAAATCTGTAGAATGGAATGGAATGGAATGGAATGGAATGGAATGGAATAGAATAGAATAGAATAGAATAGAATAGAATAGAATAGAAAAGTGAGCCACTAAACTGAGCCCATGCTCAAGGGGAGTGAATGATTTAAAGGCATGAATTCAGGGATGCAGAGGTTTTCTGGGAGTATCATATAAGCTGCTTATCATGGAGTACTTGATCAAAAAGTCTTGGAGAACACTTCTCTAGAGCACAAATTGGCAAACTCTTCTGCAAAGGTTCAGATTATAAATATTTTAGGCTTGGTCTCTGTTGAACATCTTCCTTCTCCTCCTTTTATTTAGAACAAATAAAAAATAGAAAAATTATTCTTAGCTTGAGGGACATACAAAAATAGGCCTTTGGTCAGATTTTACCTGTAGACAATAGTTTACCAACACCTATTCTAGTGGCCTGTGAGGCAGATTTTGGCTCAAAATCAAATAGAAAAAAGAAAAAGAGAAAAAGAAAAGAAAAAAACCCTAAAAAATAACAACAACAAAAACTCTAACAATTAAGGTTATCCAATGAACAGAATCAGTTTGCCCCAAAATAGGGTGATTTCCTTATTCATAGAATTATTTAAGCAGAGTTATAAAATTCTCTCACACTGGTTGAAGGATGTTTGGGATTGAAGGATAAAGCAAGGAATCTTAACAGTGTCTGAACAATGAGTTTCAGAAGATGTGACTCAATGAAAGTATCTCCTGAATGAATAAGGTTGGAAATCATTTACTATATCTGATTTTGAGATGAACAGAAAGTACTCAGCTATCAAAGTCTCTGAGAAATAAGGAAACTTGTTTGATTTTGTTTTCCCCAAACTGATTTGGCTGAGGAATCTGCCATCTCGTTTTGCTTTAGTAACACCCCTTACCTTTATTCCATTGAACAAGCTTAGGAAACACTAGATTAACTGACATATAAGATCTCTTCCAAATTTTAGAGTTCATAATTCTAGACATGTAAGATGTTATTTGGTTCTCTTAGGTAATATTTTAATTTATGTCTATCTACCTAAAATGCTTAGTTCATTTTAAAAAAAGTTTTCCAAGGATGTGTATTAGGCCAGTTCTTCTTGCTAGGCATGAAAAGGTCAAAATGATATAGGTCCTGTCTGCCAAAGTGTATTCGTTTCTTCTAGGCTCACAGTGCATTTTGTACAGTAGGTATTTAGGAAAGGTTTATTGAGTGAATGAAGACTGAAAAAACAGAGTCCTTTGAACTATTTGGGACTACGCACACAGCGGGAACTAAAAATATAGACGTACTGTATCAATGAATTCTGAATGAAAAGTAACCATGCAATCAATTATTCCAGTGTTGCCATAGATCTGGACATTTGTTCCTGAGCAATCCGACTAAGTTTATCACCATGATAAATTAAGAAAATTAAACTAAACTAGTGCTTCTGAAATTCAGATTTATTTTAGAGTCTGCCACTTTAAAACTAACCTTTGTGGATTCAAGTTGATGTCTTTCCACTAGATGATTTGATATGACTGTGGCTTTCATCTTTGTATAATAGAGTATTATCTGGTTACAACACATAATTCAATTAACATTATCCTTTAAATTTCTCCATCCTTTGTTGAAATGCTTAAATTTATTCCTCTTTTATCCTTGCGTCTCCTTTTTCAATCTTGGAAACTACTGTCATTAATCTGTATCTTTTGAGGTTATCATTTCACTGTAGCTGGGAACCATTTCACTTTTATCAGCATCCACCGTGCAGCATCCGGGCGGTTCTTCTCTGTACTGTGTATTGCCATCAATATTCTATCCTTATATATTTTTAATCTCAGCGAAGAATGTTGTATCATCTTCATTTCTGGTCAGATAAAATAAATGTCCCATTGGATATGTAAATGATCCTGTAAGCCAGATGAATTCAGGAGGTTTTGCTTTCAGTGTTGAAAAATGACCTTTATCCTTAAATCAGACAGTAAGGAAACAAACGAAATGTTATAGGCTGGCGTGTTTTTCAATGTATTTTTTTACCTCCCCATGAAAGAAAAAAATTACATCTGCAACTTAGGATTTGTTCTGGAAATGAGGTCTTTTCATTTATTCACAAAAAAGGAAAATCAGGAACACTTAGGGAAGCTTTCCTTCTTTGTCTCTCTCTCCAGCTGTCGGGTTGTAACAGTGCTGGCCTCTGCTTGCCTGGGCTGGAAGCAAGTAGATGCTCACCAGAACACCCCAGGAAATCAAATTCCAGAATATTTTACCTAAAAAGAATCAAAGATGATAGCTGTTCCAACCCTTTGTTTTTATAGTTGAGAACACTGGGGCTGAAGGAGATTGAGTGAATTATTAAAGGCCACATAGCTCTCAGTACTGTGTTAGAGGGTGGGTTTCCTGACTCCCGACTCAGTGCTCTTTTGGCTTTATCATGTCATGGTGCCTTCTCTTCAAGTTTTACTGAATAGTTAAGTGAGGACTTTATGAACAGATCACAGTACTTAATAACAAATGCCCAGTGAGACTCCCAGTAGAAAGATCAAAGCAAAGACCTTAAAATAATGAAATAAATAGAATTTTGGCTCACAAAACCATGCTAAAGTCATACTCATTTTAATTGCATTTTAGAAAGGCATTTAAGATATTTCGAAATATTTTAAGAAACAAAAACAAGTGATATGCATTTAGATATATCTGAATGATACCTTTTTGTTATCTTTAAATTTATTTATTAGAGATCTGTTAGAATTCAGATAATTAATGGAATATATAGCAAATCTATGAGGATCAACAATAAAAGAAATCAATAGAGGCACTCTGATATTGAGAAGCAAATTGTAACAAAAAATTCAGATGATAACAAATGCGGTAACTCTCGTTATGGTTAAGTGTTCATGGAAACTTAATCCTCTGTTGATGATTTTATACGTCTGATGATTGTAAGAATTCTCTGCAGCTAGCTTCTGGACTTTTACATTTGAAAACCTGTTTGTACCCTCATACCTACATACTTCTAGTCATAGGTGCCTTAGCTCATATAACCATATGACTTCTGCCTGGCACCGTTCCTGTCATGATGTCAGATTAGTCAGTATTGGAGGTGGTAGGAGTTCCTTCAAGTCATCCCAACATCCAGGCATCTATCAATAACTTAGCTACAAATAGAAGTGACTGTGAACAGAACCATATAAATCTATCCCCCTAAACTCAGACTAAATGTGTCCCCAAACACCTTCCCCATTTCTAAAGAAAAGCAGAGACCCAGTGAAGATAAATTATGTGGCTGTGTTCATCAGCCAGTTAGTAGCAGGGCGGGGACTAGAAATCACATCTCTGGCTCCTAGTCAGGTGGCCTTTTCCCCTCCTTCTTTTCTGGGTGCCAGGGCTTTTGCTGGGTTTCCCAATGCACTTTCCTTTGACCAATGAGAGAAAGAGACCTTAGGGCTCTTCCCAGTTGTCCAAATGGGTGATTGTCCTGACAACAGTGTTTCCTAACAACAATTTTTTCATCATACTCTGTAGAATGAAGATTTTCAAAGGATTCCCATAACGTGGAAGGTAAAGTTGAAGGAAGGTCCCTTAATACTGAGATTTTAGTTTTTCGCGGTCCAGATCCTGCCTGGCTCACCACTCTTCTCTTTTACCTTTCTGTTAGGAATTTTTGCATTTCTCCAAGTTCCTTCTCTGTTTTTATAACTGTGTTTCCCTGTGTGGAGTACCCTTCTGCTTCTTTTCTTCCTGGCTAATTATTTCTAGGTTTAGCTTGGGATATAGATGAAAAAGTTGTATATCCTTAGAATTTTCCAGTTTCCAACAGTCCCTGAAACAAGTTGCATGCAGCACCATGTGCCTACAAAATTACCTTAAAGAACAGCAAATGATTACACTAAAATATCACCCTTTAGCTCTAAGAGGAGACTGTACAAATATTCAAGAGATGGCTTGTAGTTAGTAAGCAATACAGTGCAATCCAGCTCTTGTTTTTAAATGTTATGCCCAGAAGAGATCTTTGAAATTTTATAAACAGATGGATTCTTTTTGCTTGATTCACTAATGTTTTACAATTAACTAATTAACAGGTTTATTGCCAAAATTAGCAATAAAAAGTGTTCAGGAGCTTCGACCAAAGCAGTCTTTTGCAATTACATAGATACCAAAACAATCTGCATGATAGTTTGAGGCTAAATGTTGCTCAAATCAAAATTTCACCTGCTGTTTTCAAATAAAAGTTGACAAATATGAAAATGAACCCTGTAGATTTCCACACTCTTTTCACATACATGAGCCTCCTCCTTTAATAATAATTACAGGTAGCACAAGCTATAGTTAAAAGACCTAAATGTACCCAGATTGCTTTCAAGTGTGCAAAATTGCTTAGCAAACACAGTTCTGTGGGACCATCAGGAACCACTTTTATGTAAAGTCCATCTGCTGTTCTCTAGCTGGCAGGACCAGAAATGACCTGTTCAACCCTGTTTCCTGCTGCTCCCTACCAAGGGTTCCTCAGTCTCCTGTCTTGGGAGTCCTCGTCAGACTGCTCCTCTGATGCTACCCTCATTCCTCTCCAACACATTCCACGCTTGTGCTATAGTCAAATCCTTGTAGTTCCTATAACATGCCACATTCTGTATCGTGCTTTGGCATAAGCTATGTTTCTTCCTGGAGTCCCTTAGTGTCCTGCAGGATTTAGTCTGGTCATTACCTCTTTTGGGTTGTATTCCCTGATCAACCCCCCCCCACTCCTGCCTCCAGAAGGTAGAATTAGGTTTAGGAGAAGAATTAGGTTCTCCTTCACTGAACTGCAAGCACTTTCAGTGAAGAAACTTGATTTTGACATATTTTTAAAAAATTTCCTTTTAAAAAAATTATAAATACTAGTTGGAAGGAAGGAAGGAAGGAAAAGAGAAAGCCATTCTTTCACTTACTGCTGTACCCTCAGTTCAGACTGTTCCCTCTGCCTGGAATCCTTGAGTCCATATTTCTCAGTTCATTTCTCAGAACCTACATGGAAGTTTCAGTTTGTACTAAACCACTTACTCCTACTTTTTCTTAAGCCTTGTTTTAGCCTCTTATTTTTTTCTGGCATGAAAAATCTGCTTCATCAATTCAGTTACAAGCTCCTTGAGCTAGAAGGTGTCAGAAACGGAACTTCAGCGCTCAAAGGGGCTTAGAGAAATACGACCCATTCTAACCCCCTTCCTAATGTGAGAATCTTATTGGCCACAATTCTGGCACTTCTGATAATTCTCTTGAACCTTCTTAGGTGTCTAGCCCTTGATAAGCACTCTCAGTGAATAATTAATCAATTAAACATTCCTGTGCTTAATAAGATTAAATACTATTCTTATGACATTATTGATTTATTAAATTATTTACGTTTGTATTTATAATCAGCCAAATCCCAAAAACGATAAGCAATTGGATACAAATTGATTATGATCTCTTTACCTTGTGGTGTGGCCTGAGCAGTAAATTAAAGTCCAGCATGTGTGCCTTTTTAAAAATTAAGTTTAAAGATGCAGGCGCAGTTCAGATGACACTTCCCTCCTGATTCTCCACCATGAGGTAGATGTTCCTCATCTGTATTTCCAAAGCACCACTATGCATATCTTTGTCATACTTAACACTTCGTATAGCAGTTATCTGTCCCCTGATTTTACATGCCTCCCTCTGTAGGCTATAAGAACCTGGAATGCAGTGACAGTGTCTCCTTCAACTTGGTGTGGACACAAACACAGAACCTAGGACATGATACTCCTCTCCCAACCCATCCTCCATAATGCTTCAGGAGCTGTCCTCTTTGTAGAAACACATGTGCATCCAACACTTTCCTGCAGAAAAACCTGTGAAGCCTCTGTATCTTCTGTAGGAGAAAGTGCAAGCTCTTCAGTTTGGAGGCGATGTTTTTCATAATACGGCCCAAGCTACCTCCTGGCTTCATCTCGACCCTCATTGCAAGCAGTCTGAACCTTTCAAGACTTACAAGTTCATTACCCATGTGTTACCTTACACTTTGGATAGAAAAAAAAAATCTTCCTCTTCATTCATCCCTGCTAGCTGAATATTTCTCCACTTGGGAATGTCCATCCTTCCTTCCAAGATTCAGCTCAAATATTACCTATTCCTTGGTATTCCAAAAGCACTTTGACTACCACAGTCATCATTCAGCTAAAATTGCAGCAAGAACCTACTATGAGACAGAGACCTGGGAGCCAAGGAATCACTATGTGAGCACTGATCTCTTTACCTGTCCGCTTCACTCACCCAGCTAGGCAGGAATCTTGATCATCTAATTCTTGTATTTCTCTCCAACAAAGTGTCTGGCCAATTATGATAGTTTGGATGAATACATTCTTCGACATTCCTTGCTTGTTGATTGTCATCGACCTAATGGCAATATGAACAGCTAGCCATTTTACATATCACTTATGAAAATGCAAAGGACTACAGGTAAAACTTCTACAGGTGACATTTTTCAGAACTCTACATTAGAAAACTCTGTAATAATTCTAGAAGCTAAAGATATCTTTTTGCTAGCATCTTTCTAATTCGTTCTTGTAGAATTTCATTCTTTTGCTTTTGCACTTTCCTGTAGTTTATTTTTGCATTAACATTGTCTTTGACATTGTATTAGACATAATGCTTTAATTTTTTCACATAATGTATGGAGAATTAGGTATACAACTTCTCTACTGATAATGGTAATACTGATAACGGCAGTTTTAATGCTCAAACTCTGTGCATATTTTATTAAAATGTGCATCATTATTTTATCCTAGTATCTTCAGGGAGCTAAGCAGACACTGTTCAAGCAACTTTAGAAGAGATACAAGCTTTATTAACTACCCTCTTTTTCGTTAAACAATAACCTGTTACTGTGCTTTTTATGGAGAAAAAAATGCTGTATGGAAAGAGTTATAGCCCATAAAGAATGAAATTCAGTATGCATACGAGTACTAGTGCAGTTAACACACACACTGTCTTAACAATGCAAGCATCTCTGTCAGCAAACCCACATACAAGATCCAGAGCAGTTTTCAAGAAATCAAACCAGGAGCATCAAGTTCTCTCCTCTTCTCTCCCCTCCTCAGGGGAAGCACATCCGAATAGATGCATATACACAGAGTAGAACCACTCTTAACTGATCTCTACTTAATCAAATTGCTGGATTAATGTTTTTTTTGGATTGATTGAGGTACTGCATTAATTGACACTCTCCATTCCTTCACTAAAATATATGTGCCGACAACCCACACTGAGTAACGCTCGTGGCATTTTGAATACTCAGGGCTAGTAGGTCATGTTGGTAAAGTCGGTTTTCTTGTATATTTATGTTTTGATGAAGTACATCATGCATACAAAATATATTTAGAAATTTGTGATTTCTACAAAGATAATAATAAAATAAACATCTGGGTACCCACCACCCAGCTTAAAAATGGCAACCTGTGAGCCCCTCTCTCACTGCATCCCTCTGCCTGTCTCTCCTTCCCCTGTGCTCTCCCCAGGGTAACCACTACCCCGAGTTGTCTCTAAATTACTCTTTAAATTTTCTTTATGGTTTTATATGTACATATAAAAATGTATATTGCTTCATTTTGTTTCTTTCTGTTCTCTCTGTAAGTAAAATTATACACACACACACACACACGCTTCTGTGATACTTATTTGACTAAATATTTTCTTTTTCTTGTTATTTATTTATATATTTGGATGTTATGTGCTCAATGTATTTCTTTTTATTACCCTACACCTTTAATAGACTTATTTAACAGCAAGAGCATGATCATTCTCCCAGGTATTCAAGGACCTTAAATACTTTAACTTTGATATTGCAATTTAAATATTGCAATTTAAATTTTGTTATTCTGTATTTCAATTCTCTTTTTCCCCCCCTCTGACAATTGAAAATTCTTATAATTATTTTGAATAGTCAACATTGATTAAATGTTGACTATACATTTACCAGTTTTTTTCTCACTATTTTATCTCAGATGTTCTATCTGTGATCATTTTCCTTCTGTTTAAAGAATACCCTATAGAATGTTCTCTAGGGAGAGTCAATGAGTGCTAGGTTGAGCTTCACATATATTATTTGTCTGCAAATGTCTTTATCTTCTTTCTAGAATGATAGTTCAACTTTTTTTATTACATTAAAGGTATTATTCCATTATTATTTGGCTTTCATTGTTGCTGCTGTTAAATCATCGATAAGTCTAATTTCCATACCTTTCTGGGTAATGTGTCTTTTAAGTACTCTTTTTTCTTTGGTGTTCTTCAGTATTGTTGTTATTATCGAAGTGTGGATTTCTTTTTATTTACTCTCTTTGAAATTTGTTGCAATTTCTAGTTCTGAGAATTGGTGTCTTTAAGCAGTCCTAGGAAATTCTCAACAATTCTGTCTTTAAACATTACCTTTTCCCTATTTTCTATTATCTCTGTGGCAGAGGAAGTGTTTAGACATTTCAGGCACAGTGTAAGATGAGCTTTTTCACCCTCTCTTTCAACTAGGTTGGGAACTATGTGACTGAGTTATAGACAAGGTAATGTGGGTGGAAGAAAGGAAGAAATGCTAATTAATCTATAGAAATATTATGCTGATTAAATAAATGAGTCAGAGAGTTTTTGTTTATTATAAAATAATGATCAGAAGTCTAAATGAAGATGAGTTTTTAAAAATAAAATAGCATTAAACTAAACCTAGGAAAAACAACAGTAAAAGATTTGGAAAAATATATAAGAATCTAGAAAGATTCTGTACTCAGATTACGTGCAACTATTTTAAGCGTTTACTCCACTTTAAAGAAACTAAAATGGAAATGGATGCTGCATTATAGGTGTGGTTTATTTAAGAAAGAGGGCAAGAAGCTGACTTGGGGAACTTTGCTTGGAGAGAAGGCAGTGGATTCACATCCAAAGATTGGTAAATGAAAATATCTTAGGTATGTACTTATCTTTTTTATGATTCCTCAGTATAATACACTTTTCAATAAACCAGTCCTGATGTGGAATAAAAGAGAGCATCTAGTAATCATAAGCCCATGTATACATATTAGTTAATTGGTATTAGACTATGTGTATAGCATACTCTTTTGGAAGTGTTTGTTTTGTTATAGTTTTGGATATAAGAGAGGGGTTACATCTCAGCATTGCACAGCAAACAACTTTTAGGTCAATGTATTACATTGTTCATTCTTGAAAAAGTTATTGTGACAATTTTTCTTTAATCAGCCACCCCACCCCCCTCTTTTTTTGGTTCCCATTTCTTACCTTCTCCATAGTTTCTATTTTCTAGAGTCTTTCCTCCATTTTTTGGGACTCTGGCCTTGGATGTATCCCAAATGTGATACTGACTTATTTTACTTAAGAAAGGCAGTTCTCACTCTTGGTGGGAGTTTTGTCTTTCTTTGACTTAAAAAGTATTATTTTTTTTCTTTATAACTTTTATTGATTATCTATTTCGTGCCATTATAATTTGCTAGTCTTTTTCATACATTACCTTATTTAAAGTTTCATAAGAACCCTGTCAGGAAGACATTTTAATTTTCATTTCACAGAAAAGAAAATAGAAGTCCAGAAAATTTGACTTGTCCAAGACTATAAGTTAGAAGTGGTTGAATTTAGTCTTGAGACCAGAATTGCCTGATTTCTACACTGAGGATTTCCTGTTATAATATCACACTGCCATCTAGCTTCTGTGGTATCATGTGACCATAATTCAGTCATGTCCAGCTCTAAACAGCCAGCATTGTCTAATTTCCTTCAAAGCCAAATTAAATGCAGGCCAAACAATCTAATTTTTCTAACTTACTTGGGTGGTGGCGGGTGGTTTGGACTAGCTTTTTCACTTTCCAGTCAAATCAAACCTAATGAAGCTTCCTCTATAATTTTTTCTCTAGGATGACTTTAGTTCAGACATTCAGTTCAATTTTCAGCATTATCACTAGAGTATTACCTCCAAAATGACAGTTTTGTGTGTTTTTTGTCTGTGGATCTGCAGTATCTCGCAATGTGCCTAGCATGTTGTAGGCATACATATCCATCAAGCTGAAAAGTTCCCTTCTCCTCGTTCCAACTCAGAACTGCCCTTAGACTTCTCCAACCTTCATTTACTCTAACGGCCATCTCCTAGGGTGACTTGGTGCACGTTGTAGGGTATATCTGACTCAGAGTCTCAAGAAATTTTAAAAAGTATTACTCTTCAATAAGAGACAATTGCTAACACAGGAAACAGTACAAATAATAGAATAAATGGTAAAAAATAAAAGCAAATTAAAATAAAAATTATATCTGACCTCCCAAATTATCAAGAATAGAAATGAAAATAATACTCAGTGCTGGAAAAGGTGCAATGAATAGATCAAGCTCATGGGGGATATTAAAAAGGTTATGGAAAGATTGCGTTATCTTTTAATTCTATTTTTCCATGAACTTTTTGAAGTACCCCTGTATATTGCTACTGGGACTATAAAGTGACTTTCTTCCAAATAATTTGTCAATGTAATCAAAAACTTTAAAAATATTCTTATCATGTGAAGATGATCATCATAGCTTTATTTGTAAGATTAGAAATTATAAACCACCTGAACGTCCAGAAACATTATAATATTTTTACACAGCCTATAGTAATTCATATCAGTAGAAATACTATACAGACATCAAAATTATATTTACGGTGATTTATAATAATGTACAAAATTGAATTTTTCTTAGGCGGTTTCCCATGAAGCAGCATCTGAGATGAAGGCTTGTGTGCAGGTCGTCTCTTCAGGATGGCATTCCACGGAGCAGGTGTGCAGAACATTGGGCAGTGACACAGAGCCGATACAAGGTTGTGTTTTCGTGTCATCAATGGCTGGCTGTAACACAATCCCATCAGGAACCGTGGAGGAGACTGCTCAGAATTGTCTTCCTCAGTCATGAAAGGGGACAGCATCTATCTGCTGGACCCTGCCTCTTCTGGTCAAGAGTAGTCTCATGGGCACGAGTCCAGGTTGTGCATAGCATTCCCATGAGTGTCCCTATTTGTGGCATCAGAGAAGGCTGCAGGCTGGAAGCAAAAGTCTGTGTGAAGCACTCTCCAGCAGTGCCTGCATGAAGCCCATCAATGCCCACACGGAATTCGCCGCTCCTGCAGGGCTTAAAGTTAGCGGAGAGGTTGAGGAGTTTGCAGAGTGAGATACACTCCACTAACGTCAAGATGCACTCTTTCTACTGTTATAAAGTTGTGAAAGAAAAATAAGAGCTAGAGTTATGTGCTCAATTGGATCTCAATTAATTTATGCATTCAAAAATCTACTTAGTGGTGAATATGTCCCAAATGCTGTGAAATCAATGAATGTAACAAAACTCTTCCTTTTGGGACCATACTCTCTAGGGCAGGAGGAGGGTTTGGGGTGGGCTGGGGAAGGCTGTGGTGACAGACAAAACACAAGTAAATAAGCAAAGAAATTAAGGTTTGTGATTAGGGCTAAGCTAGAAATGAAGAGGTATAAAATGACTCATCAATGCTTAGGAAAAACATTTGTTAAAAAATACACCAAAATGTACCAGTGGTGGTTTCCGGTTGGTAGAGCTTATACAATGACATTTCTGTATTTTTCAAATTTTCTATAACAGACATAAATTTCTCTTCCTAAGGGAAAAAGAGTGAAATTATTATTAAAAATTATTAAAAGCAAAGTCATTCTTCATTACCCAGGTGGCCCCTGGAAATGACTCTATAGCTCACTCTCACTCTGTATGTGTTCTTTCTTCTGTGTGGCTTTAAACTTTGGAGTCTTTCCCCACTTGTTTTGCACAGACTTTAAAAAATTCCAGGTAGGTGAAGGATGTAAGGGTCTGTGTGTGTGTACATGGACATGTGCGTGAATGGGTGAATCAAAAGAAAATCCCTGAAAACAGGGACATTTCCAGTGTTGCTGTGCCCTTGACAAGAACTTGGTGAGCTAGTGCTCCTGAAATCGAACTCACCCGTTTGCTATGTGCTAACAAGGCCGGCGATCCATAAAGTTGATTCTTTTTCGGGTTTTGGTGTCTGAGAGCTTAAATGAAAGGTTTGAGAGTAAAGTCTAGTACTGTATGCAGCATAGCCAGCAATTGTTTGAATTCAGCATAAATTCTGGACAGAGTTATGTTTTCAGTTTTCAAGGTGCCTACTTAGCCCTGTGATTGGCAACTCAACATTGCTTTCCTGTTCCCTGTTGCAAGGTATTGCCAGAAACACAAATCTATAAGGGACTCTGCCGCTTACCATCTGCTTCCTACTCAGGGTCTCCAAATGGCCCCAAAAGGTGGTGGCCGTTTGCAGTGCTTGGACTTCTGAATTGCATTAAGTACCAGTCCGAGTTTTCTATGTGGCTGACCTCTAAAGGATGGCAGAGGAGACCAGTGCAGACATCAAGTGCCCAGCAAAGGAACCTTCC
Source organism: Cynocephalus volans (assembly GCF_027409185.1). Classification (NCBI taxonomy): domain Eukaryota; kingdom Metazoa; phylum Chordata; class Mammalia; order Dermoptera; family Cynocephalidae; genus Cynocephalus; species Cynocephalus volans. The sequence continues at coordinate 19,766,595 of NC_084468.1, forward strand.
GGGACAATAGTTGCTCCCATCCCGGATGCCAGTGTGACCAATTCAGCAACTGTGTCTTTCCCAGGAATAAAATGAATATTGTCAGTGAAGCTAGAATCATGAAGTGAAGATGCGAGAATCAGTGAGAAGGAAGATGCTGACCTTGGAGAGGTTTGAGAATGCCTTAGGAATAGCTATCCGGAACATAATTAAAGGCATTTTAACATCATAAGCCTTGAAGAATGCAAACCATCACCGCTGCACACTGGGGAGTAAAAGATATTGCTTTTATAGCTGCAGAGCTTATGGTCAGGAGTGATATGAAATATTAGAAATGTGACAGTTGTATAATAATTTTATTCTTGCTCATGGTGATAATTTCCATTTGCAGCTTTTTACCTTTGAATGTCTTGAATTGCATGAAGCCTTTCTCACTCCATCCCTGCCCTGTAACATGAGAGACTGTGGTTTTAATCTGAGGAATTACAGTAAATACTACAGAAACAAGCGAACAGATAATGGTGTTTATGGTGCTTGTTATTTGAAGAATTAAAAGTTCTGAGTGAATTTGTCTCAGTTAATAAAAGTAATAGAGCCCTGAGTAAAATATTGTCTCTTCTTTCTTTTTATATTGTTATTATCTCTTCTTATATCCTGTTCCCTCTTAGTTGCTTTCTATTTTGGTTGTGAGAGGGGGAGGTAGAATCCTATCTGTCACATAATTTTCTGCGGTTTTTTTTTTTTCGTGTCTATATTCTTCTCCCAAATACATATGTTTTCTTTATACTGAGTAGCCCAAATTAGAATTAGAACTAGAGGTCATCTGGTTTAAATATTTCAATTTCTCACAGGAGGTAACGTGAAATCACAAGTCTCAGTAGGAGCAAAAGTATGACTAAAGTCTAGTCCCAACACTACAAAAACAATAGTCAACTGTCACTGAGCATTTGCTGGGTGACAGGCAAAGGCTCTAAGCACTTTACATGCATTAACTCTTTTAACCCTCAAAGTGTCTATATGAGATAGGTCCTGCTATTCTTGTCACCTCCATTTTACAAAAGAGTAAATTGAGGCACAGAAAGGCTAAGTAACTTTCTCAAAGTTATACACTCCATCTGAACAAGCCAGGCTATTGGACCTGAACCTACATATCTTGCTGTATATGATATTTGCCGTTTTCTTTTCTGTCCCTTCTTTTCCCAGATACTTCCTAGGAAAGAAAATGTCAGAATTAATGTAGAATCTCACGCACATGTATGTGATATGGTCTTACTTTGGTTTATTAACTGGTTCTCTGTCCAGGACTAACAATGCTATTTAGCACCAGGCTTGGTTTTTGGGGGATCTGGGGGCGTGGATAACAGAAGCAGTTGTTGCAGTTCTTACCTTTGAAAAGACTAACATTTAATTGTGGAGTCAAAGCAATTAAAATAAAATCAGATCAAAATTTACTGAGTACTTATTATGTGGAGTACAAGGTACAGAATATTCTTTAACTTATGATTAAGTCAGAATCCAAAAGGTTGGTCATTATTTGTTTAGCACACCTGAAATAGTCCCCAAGCAATCTTGTGAGCCTATTTATGTAAAGTTCAGTTTTGTAAAAGAACTGTGACTATTTGACATTTCTGATTTTATCAACCCTCAAACATTTTTCCCAAATATGCTTTCATTTTGATTTGTTCTAAATCTCAAATAAGTTGTAATATGATACTGCTTCAGACACTCAATTGATTAATAAAAGACTTGATGGCTACGTCTCAGGGACCATACCCAACCATCTGTTGATGGCTGATGGATCGCTTCACTTGTGGTGAGCAACTCTGTGTCTACAGAAGTTTGTAAATTGAATGTTCGTAAGTGAGAATATTTCTGGATTATATATTATGAGTGTTGCAAAGATTACAAAAGTATTCAAAGCAGGGTTGCTGTCTTCAAGGAATAATGAATCCAGGTAAGAAGACAAGGCGTCATAACATTTCTAAGGTTACCCTTCTGTTTATTCTAAGAATTTACACAAGGGTATCCTAGTCCATTTTATGTTGCTATAATGATACCACAGACTCAGTAGTTTATAAAGGAAAGAATTTTATTTTTTACTGTTCTGGAGGCTGGGAAGTCCAAGGTTGAGGGGCCCCATCTGGTAAGGGCCTTCTTGCTGTGTCATAACGTGGTGGAGGCATCACATGGCAGGAGAACAAGAAGATGTCAGCTCGAGTCTCTCTTTCTCTTCCTGTAAAGCCACTAGTCCCATCATGGGGGCCCCACCCTGATGACCTTATCTAACCCTAATTGTCTAAAGGCTCTACCTCCAAATACCATCAACATATTAATTTTAGTCAAATTTCCCACTCTTAATACTGTCACAATGGCAATCAAATGTCAAAGCATGAATTTTGGGATAAACATATTCAGACCATAGGAAAGGGTTAGATTACTTTCTAATCAGTTTAAATATTTAGGATCTGTCAAGAGATGTGCTGGTAAATGAGTGGCATAGATGTGTGCCATGTGATCCAAATGCAAAGAGTGATCCGGACACATGTCAAGCAGGAGAATGGGTTTGAGCTGAACCCTAAATGATGGGTAAATTTGTCAAGGTGGACAGGGGTGAGGAAATACATCAACCATTATTTAATGTTAAAATTGATTATCAAGTAAACCATAGCAGGATGAAACTTTACTTCTCTTTCACTACCCATCCCTTTTGTACTTGCTGCTGAGGAAGCAGGTGCTCATATGACTAGTCAGATCCCAAAGTGCTCCTTGGGGCCACCCTGTCGTCACAGGCACAGATAAAGTTCTTAAAGGTGGTCATGGTGAGTGCACCTCTTCCTTGTGATTTCTCTTCCTATAATAAGCAGAACTAGATATGGTCTACCAACTTAGAGAATCCCAGTTCTTTATTGTCTAAGTTTCTCTTAGCACATGGCTGGGTAGGTAACTCAGGCCAGGGCCTGCTCTTCATATTTACCCTTCATTTGTTTTCTCTCTTTATTCTTATTTATTTCTCTCCTCTGTACCCTCCCCTCTTTCTTCCATCCCACCCCCTCGCCCCCCACACTCCCACAGATTTGACTGTCTATAATTGTCTCAAAATTTAGATGTATAAAAAGAGGGAGGGAGTTTAAGTCCCAGTTTAGATCTCCAGACAAAAGCAAACTTGCTCTGATCCTGACATGTGAACAGAGTAAAATAGTATGAGAAACTTGTGCTGCTATTAATTTAGTGGCTCTTCTATTGTAAACATCCTGCTTCTGTATTTTCTATGTATCTTTTCTGGGAAACTTATGGGGAGATGAGGATATTTGTCAGGGTAATATTTGAGAATTCTTAAGTCCTTGGCTATCAAACATTTGCCCTCATTCCCTAACATTAATATAAAGGTTTATTCTAGAAGAAGGTGCCTTAAATTTATCTCTGATATACTAGTAGGTATAGAAATATCAGGTGGCTTGAGTACAGCAGTTTGGGGTGGTCTTAAGATAGTCGTCATTTTCTTTACATTTTATCTCTGGTATACTTGGTAATTCATCGCTATGTGGTCAAGATGAGATTCTCCTAATAGTTCTGTCTCTGTCAAGTCACTTGGCTGGTGTGTGTGTATGTGCGTGTGCGTGTGTGTGTATGTGCACTCACATGTACAAACGTCATGCTTGTCAACATGGTAATGTCACTTTGATTTATCTGACATGTAATTATTGTATAACTTTGCCTCTGTGATCTAAGTTTTAAAGGAATCCTCCTTTAGGCCAATTTCATACTTGCAAAGACAAAATTTTGTAATTTAAAGTTGGAAAAGCAGATGCCAACCAAACAACATCTAGACCAGTGTTTCTCAAATTGTGGTATGTGGTCTACCTACATCAGAACTACCTAGGGCACATATTAATAATGCAGATTTATTTACTTTAACTCAGATCTATTAAATACACATTTTAGCACACGGAACAAGACTATATTTTTAAAATGCTTCTTACATGATTCCTTTCACTACCCAAATTTCAGGACAAATGATTCTACCCTATGTTTGTGTTGAGTCTATACATCTAGAAGTGTAGATGGACCTGTATTAGTTAGTTTTGTGTTGCTATAACAAAATACCCAAAATACCCAAGACTGGGTACTTTATAAAGAACAGAGGTTTATTTGTCTCATGATTCTGGGACAGCTGCATCTGGTGTGGACCTCGGGCTGCTTCTACTCATGGCAGAAAATGACAGGCAGCTGGTGGGTACAAGCAAATCACATGGCGAGAGGAAGTGAAGAGAGAGAGAGAGAGACATTGGGAGTCAGATTTCCATGAGTTTTGGAGGGACAACATGTCTGAACACTAGCAGTAGCCAAGTCTTGAGATCCTGCACAATTGATTAAACCACAGACCACCCTTGGCCATGTTGTGTGATGTGCAATCTGTCTAGTCTCATTGGATGATTCTTTCAATAAATTTCTTCATTGCAGGAATAATCACTTCTACTATATCTGTATAGTCTGACCATTTGCTTGAAAGTGACAGAATGTATTGGTAATAGTTTTAATAAAGTTTCCAAACATTAATTCCTTAAATTCAGCAGATTTAAAGGCAAGCCCACAGTCAAAAGTGGAAAATATAACAATTTATGTATTACAATTGACTGGCAGAGTGCATAACTGCTGCAGCAAGTATTTAAATATATTAAAAGAACTTTGAGACATTTTGATAAGTGCTGGAATGGTCCTGGTAAATTGTTCTAAATTCTTGAACAATGTGTTTCATTTCTTAAAGAGTAGTTGCTTCATTTGGCAGGAGAATGCCAGATATGTTTTAGTTTTCCATTGTGTTTTCTTTCACCATTAGCATAGCTAAAAAAGCTAAGCCAACACTTTATGTAGTTTGGCCAGAATGATAAGATATCTGCTCTCTGTAATGCTGATTCTTGAGCCTATTGATAATTGATTCACAATGCCTTTTATCATCCAGCTTTATTTTTATTTGTACTAAAATGCAGTGCTTTGGGAAGGTAACAAGCAGATAACCAGCAATTTTCTGAAACCATGCTTTATTAAATGATATCAAGTACTCAACACAGAACCTGACACATAGTAGCACCAAAATAAATAGTAGTTACAACTATTTTTTGCTGAAAATTAATTGGCCCTACCCTACTTTCTCTGCAATACAGGGTGACAATTCAACAAGAAGTAGGGGATAAACACATTTAGAGGAGAACGTCAGCACTATCCTGACCACATGAAAATTACAGAAAGTGAAGGAGGGTTCCTGAAAAGACTGATGCTTAATGAACAGCATCACCAGCCTACTTCTTTCTTTTCTGTACAGCCCAGCTTCCAAAGCTTACCGAGGCTCAAGATGCCAGTTCCTTGTTTGCCTCACCTACCTTGCTGCGAGGGCATTGGTAATATGTTCAATCCTGACCAACGGGACCTAAGACCAAATCTGTTGAGGGTGCTTGTCAAAGACTCTTCACCCCGATAGAAAAGAAAGACAAACAAGGAACACACCTTTCCCCATTTTTCCTGCTTTAAATATTTGTGTGTGTGAGGATGCAATGCCTGGAGTTATGGCAGTCATCTTTAGACCACGAGGATAGGTCCAAGAGCATCACAGAGAAGCTGACACAGAGCCTTGACATTGCTAAGCCACTGAATGAACCCTGGATCCACCCGGACTCCTTTTTATTTGAGACAAACCAACCTTTACCTCAAAGTCTATTTTTGAGTTATTCTGTTTCTCGAAACCAAAGCATTCTACACAATATACCTTTATAACTGTTATGTATTCCTTTTGGAATGTAAGCTCCATGAGGGGAGGGATGAAGTCCAGTTCATTCCAAATTACAATGACTTCAACGTGATGGAAGTTCATTTCTCTCTTAAGAATTGAGTCTGAGCTGCTGCGATCTCGCCACGTGAACAGGCTCTATTTGTCATGTTGTTGTGCAGTGGTGTTTTCCTCATCTCTAAAGTCCATGATGGCTCCCACCATGTCTGCATCCCAGCCAGCAGAAAGGAGGAAAGGGAGAGAGGAAAGAAGTCACCATCTTTTAAAGGAATCACCCAGAAATTGCACACATCACTTGGCTTAACATCCACTGGTCAAAACTTAGGCACCTGGCTACAGGGTCAAGAATAGCCAGGAAATAAATTTTTATTCTGCACAGCCAGGGTATCCAGCTAAAATTTCCATTACTATCTTTGAAAGAAAAAGTGAATATTGGGGAGCAAATAACAGTTTCTGCCATAGCATTATTAATGAGAATACTAAGTATAAATAAGATGTGTAAATAGATTGGAAAACAAAAAAAGCAAGTACTTGTTTTATGCAAGCACTCCACTAAGCTCTTTTAGAAAATTACCTCACTCGTTCCTCATAATAACCTTACAACTTAGATGGCATTATCATCTCCACTTTGCAGATGTGGACAATGAAGCTAAAAGAGTTTAAGCAAGTTACCCAAGGTCATAGATTGAATAACTGATGGGATTTATAATTAAATCAAAGTCCATGCTCCCAGGAGCTTTACCCTTTAAGATCTATATGGCTCACCACAACCTGTCCCCACCCCCAACTGCCTCATCCCAATCTTACATTCTGTGTTATGTTTAATCCCTCTTCAAACTTTGCTGTGAATTCCAAGGGCTTACAATTTTTTTTTTATTGTTTACCTCTCTCATTACATTCCAGTTTTTTGTCTCTCTAAAGTTTTATTCTCTATTCTGTGTCTTTATAGTACCAGCATCAAAATAGTACAATCCTTTTTCTCTCTTTGATTACCCACCATTGCCAACTATTAAATAATCCTGTCTCCACTCCAAACTGACCCGTCTCTACTCCTCTTTGTAATGCTAGGGCTGGGATTCTGCCACTGAGCTACGATGTGCTTGGTTTCTCTGGGGCTGGGTTTTGGGCCACTCCCCTGGGTTTCAGGCCACTCATAAGGGTCTCGAACCACTCCCCTAGGACTCGAGCCCCTCCTCTGAGTCCAGAGCAACTATTGCTATTGCACCTATTTTCAGCACCAAAATGTGGAGATTGAGACTGCAGTAGGCAGGCTTATGTAATTCCAGTGGCTGAGCATGCTCAGTAGAAAGGAGTTTATCCTATAAATGACCTTCCACTGCAGATGATAGAGAGCACCTAACACGTTTTAAGTGTATTTGGTGGAATTTGACCAATGAGCATGCTCCAAAAAGACCAGCTGAGTATATGTAAGGCTATGTTACATAATCTGTTACATAACTTGGAACCACCCCCTTAGTTAATATTCATTAGATAGCAAGAATATGTATTAGATAGCCAAACTATTAAAGCAGAATCTAGGAAGAAAGCAGGGAGGTTGCTCATTCTTTCTGGAGCCAGCCCACACTTCACCTGTGAGGTGTGTATGCCTTACTTTTTTGTGTTGAACCTGCGTTTAGTGGGCTGTTGCTCACTCTCACGAGCCAGCCTGCACTTTGTCTGTGAAGCACTTTTACTTACTTTTTACCTTACTTTTGTACTGAACTTGCCGCGGCTGCTGCTCACTCTGTTCTACTCCAGCTCTGCTCTTGAACTCTTTCCTGTGGTAGACTCAAGAACCTGGTAGAGAATGGGGTGGGTTGACATCAGCTTTCTGACCTCCTGCCAGGAGGAGGTGCTAGAGGGAGACTGTGAGCAGGGCTGGAAGGAGAGAGGGGACCTGCTCCTTCCTGTTTGTTCCTGTTGGCTTTGTTCAACTTCCAGTTCCTGTCAGTGTCACTCGGGGAGGCTTCTTCACTCTAGCAGCTGAATGCAAGTTGAAGCTTTTCCCACACTTGGAGTGGGATCAGTCTCATCACATACCCTCATAAACACCAGTTACAGCCAAGTAGCACTTGATTCTTAACACTGCCTCCTCAAAAATCTGAGTTTTAGCCTTACCAGATTGTTCTCTGCTCTGTTTGAATGATGCCAACTTTTTCCCTTAGTTTTCCTGTTGCTAGGAATGGTAGCTACTCAGTGTAGTTGCTATTCCATAATACTTTACAGTAGTCAAGTTACACTAAATCTCTCCCTACTCTCAAGTCCTTTAGAAGTCAGAGGAGTCTATAGTCAGTTCTGGTTTAACTTTCTTCCTACTCAATTATGTGTTGACTTGGTTTTATTTTTTTGGGTAATTCTGTGTTTCCATTCCTAGAGAAATCAAGAAACTGCATACACAGTATAGGTAACCCTTGATTGAGGGCAAGATCCCATTTCTGCATCTCTTCCTCCTCCACACAGAGGTGGGCATAGCCTGGAGGACACTGTAGGGAGCTGATAAACACTTACATACATTTCTTATCACCCCAAAGCTCATTTGGTTCTCAATTGAGTGAGCTGAGATCTTGCTTGTGTTCTGGTAAGCTCAGAAAACCTTCAAACCTGAAAATGCATTTATTCTCAACTATCTCCTTGATGAAGGAAAAGGGCACTTATAACTCTGCCCACTTAACAGAAGGGAAAACCAAGGTAGAGCAAGGAATTGGCCAAGCGTTCAAATTACACTGCAGAAGAGACAAGAAACAATTGGATTCTTGGACTACTTTCTCCTTAGCTCCCCGACATGGGAGGATAAAACTGACCCTTTGAGGGCAGGTTTCTTTCTCCTCTCTGACCTCCCACACTGTCAAGTACAACCCTTCATTTTCCTGGCCTGCTATTCTGGCACCTTCCACAGGCATAACATTCACTTCAGAGAAGGAAAATAAAAGTAAGATCAAAGGCTTGTATAATTTCACTTCTCAGGGGGAGAGAAAAACCTCTTCTAGTAGCCTGCTTCCCAGGAGTTATCCAAATCACCCTGCTTTCCAGGAGTTATCCAAATCACCCTGCCTCTATTGTCGACAGGGTGTTGGAAGCAGGGAAGAGGACTTGGTATTTCTTTCTGCAGTCACTAATGATACCAGGGGTGGCTTAGGCAGCCAAGAGAAATAACCACTTGGAGGCACTGAGAGGTGAGAATGAGCCATGGGACTCCCACAAAAGGAATGAGGCAGCCACTGAATTCCTTGCAGGTTACAGAGAATTGGAGCCCTATATTTATTTGGTTTAAAGTACTTGTGAGGATGTTGCTATCTGAACTGCTATTTCTGAGCCTTGTACCAGGTAATGTTGCCTTGCTGATGTCTGGCACTGTGGATACCCGTGGCTGTGTAATTGACTGATTGTATTTCCAAGCCTAGTATTTAAGTCAAGCTATTTTTTAAATTTTATTGTGTGTTTTGACAATGGCAGGCCTTGCCACGGGAGGGGCTAGTTGATATGATAAGTTGCTTTGCAGACTGAGTGATATTTAATATTTTGAGTGACTGCATCTTGTCGAAGCTACTGGGCTCTTCAAGGACATGCTATACATGTTTAAAAGGGGATGGCTGGGGCTTCCACAACATAATCGACTGTGAAATAAGCCCCCTTGGAAAGGACAATTACTTCTGGGGCCTCAAATGCAAGTCAAGTCTCCCGTGACAGTCAGAGGGGAGGGTCCTGCTCGGTTTTAGTCAGGAGTGAAAATGTCTGTTGCTTTACTGCTCAGCATGAGCTAGAGTCTGCATTCCTAACTCACTACCCAGCACTATAGAGATGTAGGCACAGCCCAGGTACTCAACCAACAATAATAGCTCATTGTATGAGTAGCTGTTATGAATGATCTATCCAACCATCCCAGCATTAATTACTCAAAAAACAGTTACTGAGAGCCTACTATACGCCAGGGAAACACATAGGTACTAGGAACAAAGAGATACAAGGTATGCTCTTTAAGAGCACAGAGTTAAGTAGAAAATGAGAGGGAGAGAGAGAAAGAACTAATATTTATTAAGACTACACTATATGTCAGAAATTATATATCTTTTGAATCTCCCAACCACTTTAAGAAATAAGTGTCATGTCCATTTTACAGAAGATGAAGCTGAGATTTGGAGCAGTTAATAACTAGCTCAGGGTCACACAGCTGGTGAGGAGTAGCACTGGGATTCAGCTCAGGGTGAATGTATCTGTCCTTGATGGCCTAATGGTGCATTGGACAGAAGCTTAGCTAGGATATAGCCATGAAGTGATTGAGACTGTTCTCTCACAATCACAAATCTTGAAAGTCTCACGACTAATGCAGCCATTTTATTTTTTCTTTTTTAATGGAGAAACTTTTTTCCTTTCCTAAACTAATCAGGGATTTTAAAAGCTGCTTGGGAGGTTTTAGTGAAAGGTACACCCTGAAGTCACATCAAATTAAATGAGCAATTACAACAAAAATTTGCCAATACTCAAAGCCAAGGCACCATACTGAACAAATCCTATAGAAATGTAAACCATGGCTTGACCTAAAACAGCAGCTGATATTTGAAATGCCAAATTAATTCAAGAATTCCCATGGATGGCTTCAGGATTCAGCAAGGCACAGTGTACAATGACAACTGTAGGCAGTCCTTCTGAGCTGAGGGATGCTTTTTCCTTATCAGTGTTTCATTGTTCCTTACTGATAAATGCCCTTATCAATCACAGAGCAGTTTTCTTAAAATAAACACACACATTCACATACACACACACTTCAAAGCAGGAAAAATATTAAAAAACATATTTTTGTCACCAATAAAATCTGATTAATATTTAGTTTACAATATAAATTAAGTGTTTATTTGCTTATGTTGGTTTCTCTGTTTCTGTATACTGTTTAATTCATCCTGCATATGGCTACCAGGTAAAATTTCCCAAACCATCACTTCTAGCATTCTCACCTTAATACTGTAATAGGTTTTCTGGATATTGTGGTTTGAATCACTTAAACAACTCCTACCTTCCTTCTACATGGAGAGGTTGAAAAGCTAAAAACTACATTAAAAATACATTTCCCAGAATCTTTTTTCTGAGGGCTCTGGATTTGAATTAGTTTCCACCAATGATTTACTTTGTGCAATGTTTGGAAAGTGCCAGTGAAGTGGAGGCTGTTTTCCTGCTCTTCTTGGGCAAGGGCATGAATAGGTAGGTGTTTCTGCAGGAGAATTCATTGCTCACCCTCAGTTTCCTGGACATCTACGGGCAGTTATGGTCGAATAGCAGAGGCCATAGCAGCTTCTTGATCCTGGCAGAGTTCTGATTCTCTCAGATACAGTAGCTCTCCTGGTGTCTCAGTTCTATGTTGATCTAGGAGATGCTGCTGGAGGACCAAACTAAATCCTGCTCTTCCAGAAGCTCCAAGAATCTTATAATTTTCCAATTCCTATGTTAAATCCCTTCCTAACTAAAATACATGGGATGGTCTCTCTTTCTAGATTGAACTGATATTGAAGTTTGGAAAGGCAGGTAGGGATTACTTGCTTGGGGCCCCCATATGGCTCCAGCTAATTTTTTTTTATCTTAACCTCAAATTTGCCAGTTTCTATTTATTTCCTTAATAATCACCTACTTCCATTCTTTTGCTCATTTCGTTTTCTCTGCTAGGAATGTCTTTTGATTCTTTCTTCAAGTCTCAGTTCAAATGTCACTTACCTGAAGAGTTCTTTCCCATAGATTTAGGGGAAAGTGAGATCTTGGTATCCTAGGTATATTTATTCTTTGGGCTTTGATTATATAGTGGTCCAGGGATATGGAGATAAAAGACAGCCCCTAGTTTTGAGGGGCTTTCAGTCCAGTGTGCAAAATAAATGAGTAATTATACAAACTCAGAAACATACAATTATGCTAACATTCATATAGCTCTAAGAGGTTGGCATAGTGTTGGTATTAATAATTGTCTGCTAATGTGGTGCGATACGACATATGTGAGTGAAATTGTATGCAGTGAAACTCACATGGCAGTACTGCACTTGATGCCATGAAAGAAAAACTGTCAGTTCCACTTTATAGATTCAAAGTCTGCATTTCATTTCACCAGCTCTGGAATAATGATTTGCCTTCTGCTTTGATCCCTGAAACCTACTACGATTTCTTATGGAAAGAGAATATTCTGATTCTTTCCTTTCTACGTAAAATTAAACATTCCTTGAATTAATTTCTTTTAGACAACATCTCACAAAGCTCCGTTTGAGTATTTTTTAAAATGTACCTGGTTAATTCCAGGATTAGAATCCCCCAGCTAAGAAAGAAAAAATGTTAATAAGTTGGGATTATTACTTACTATCTCTGTTTTGTAAAATTACATGTATATTCACAAAAAGTTTAAGTTGAAGTTTTATTGAAAGAAAAAGGAAAACAACAAAAGACAGATTTTTAAAATTCCTCATCTTGCCTGTCTAGGAACGTGGCTACCTGCCAGACCGAGCAACTGTCACACACACACACACACACACAATTCAAAGTGACTTACCGTTTGATTTCTTTAGAGCTTCCACCTGTGCTCAATTAAGGACCTGCAGAACTTGAAACCTGCTTTCCTTGACTCATTTTCTTTGTTTCTTCTTGGGCAACCTAGTAATTGCCTGGCAAATGGAATGCCCATGCAGTATCCATTGTATGTGGCAACTGCTCCACAATTGCCCCCACTGCTCCCAGTTGTAATAGTTTAGCTCCCAGTTCTAACAATTTAACTCTTCCTTTCCTGATAGCAATGCAGGCTTATTCTCTGGATTCGCTTTTCTCTAGTTCTTCCAACTTGACAATGCCCCTGGGGCCACCAGATGGTTCCAGCTTAATTTTTGGTTTTCATGTCAAGCTTATCCCACCTTATCCCAGCTCCCTATGGTCCTATTCCCGGCATTTTTGATTTTGCTCTCTTGCCAAGGTACATCTTTGAACTAAAAACTGGTCATTGCTCTCCTGTAGCAAGACAGCAGGACAGTCCAAAGCAGAATCTTTTTTTTTTTTTTTGGTGTCCCCCAAAGAGCTATGTTGAAGTCCTGACCCCTGGTACTTCTCAACAAGGCCACTGCACCAGCCTCCTGTGGGCCTGTTCCTGCTCTTGCCATACCAGTCTGTTTTCAAAGCAGCAAGCCTGAGCATTTAAACGTGTAAATGATGCAACAACAGTTTCTAAAGGCTTCCGTTGCACACAAGAGAATATTTACCTTGAACTGCAAGGTCCTGCAAGCCTTCTGACTTCATCTCAGGTCTCTCTTACCTCTGTTCACTATGTTCCAGCCACTCTGTTTTCTTTCTTCCCTTGAATATATCAAGACCATTCCCACTACCGGCCTTTGCACTAGCTCTTTCCTATGCCTAAGCATTCAGGTAGCAACTTAGATATTTCCTCTTTAAAAAGACCTTCTCTGAATAACCTACCTAAAGTAGCAGAGTCATCCAAGTCTCTCTCTACTCTGTTTACTTGGTTTTATTTTCATTGTGTTGTGAGGCACCCACAAGAAATGCACTTACACGCCACTCGTGCAGAAAAGCGCAGTTTATTCACTCCTGTTGGCCAGCGACCATCTCCCAAGGAGCAACTGAGGAAGAGCGGCCTCGGGCCTTGGTCTTGTGGGGTTTTTAAAGGCAAAAACTACATCCCGTTGGCACACGGGTTTGTCCAGGTGCACAAAGCAAGCTAGGGGGCTAGGTCACAGAAGCCAAGAAATGAGCCGTTAGAGCAATCGAGCATACAAGTTTTCAGTGTGTATGTTCCCATGTAATAGTTCATTGTGTATGGTTCCTGTTCTCATGTAATAGTTTACTGTGTATGGCTCCTGTTTCTATGCAACGGTTTTTGTTTCTATGAGAAGGTCAATGGTTTCTCATGCAGAAGTTGGGGGGGGTAGTCTGCAGGTCAGATGGGGTAAAATGGCGTTACTTAGGTTAAGCAAGCAATTCTACAGAAGCAGATAGCATACGTTATGAGGGTATAGGGAGCTCTATTTCAATTATAAAAATTGGTACTATTTCAAATCACCTCATTTATAATTTATTATTTTGTTTATGGCCTGTCTCACTTACAAGTCTCTAACATTCTTGAGGGCAAAAACCCCATCTCTGTTTTTCTTTGCTATATTTCTAGCATATAATGCAGGGCCTAACAGACAGTAAATGCTCAGTAAAGATTGGCTGAATGAACATCAACTTAATAAGTCTTAATAGCAAAGTTTTCCAGAGCTTACTATATGTGTTAGGTACTGATCTGAACCTTACATGAATTATCTCATTGACCCAATGAGCTGGAAATGATTCTTAAACACCATGTTGGAGATAAGACACTGAGGCTGAAAGAGATCAGAGGACATGCTCAAGATCACATAGCTCTTGTGTACCAGAGGCAGGACTTGAACCAGGTCTGTGGATGACAAGCTTGTTGTCTTGCACCAATGCTTCCTGCTAAAGAATAATGCATGAACATTAGTGGCTTCTTTCATAGCCGTCGATGACCATTTCAGAAAGCAAAGGATAAGTATTAAGGCAATGAGCTTTTTTTTTTAAAGGGAACTGACCAGCTCAGTCCTCAGATCCAGGCCCGTAGTTTAGCACATGGAGTCAGAAAAATGGTCCTATTCTTGGCAGTCCCATTTATTTTAGGGCTTCATTCTGGCATCATTTACTTCATTGCTTTATGAATGAGGGGGGGGGGGACACAATCCAGACAAATCAACGGATCCCCTGACAGTAGAGGATTCTTAGAAACAAAGGGGTTGTGGCAGAGCGTTGGTTGATGCTTCCCCTCCTCCTCATATGCCTCTCATTAATTTCCACTCCTGCATTAGCAAAGCTGGCTGGGACACAGGCTCCATTTAGCAAAACGATGAAACACAAACGTTTATTGAGACTGTGCTTCGAATCAACAGGGTTTTCCTCGGATTGAGTTACCGCCAATTATCCTCCATGCAATTACGGCCATCCCAGAAGCAAGCAGATGGGGAAGAGTTTTGTTTTCAAATGGAGGAGAAACCAATACGTAGGAAGAAAAGGCAGCTTGTTCATTTGAACAGACTCCAGGTGGCTGGTCGCCAAAAGGCAAAGAGCTGGGGAGCCAGGCCCGGCCCTGGATCGGTCTGACTGCCTACAGACCAGAGGAACCACCAAGACAGCAGGGGTCTGCCTCCACTCATCCTGCCTGCCGTCGGCCAGGTTGGCTGTGAGAGGAGGCCCAGGGAGAGACTGTCCACAAAGGCCCTCGTAGGTCAGGCTCCTGGCCTTGACGCCACTGGAACATCAAGTCCTGCTACTTTGTTGTTGTTCAGCAGTGACATGTTGGTGTGTTTTATTAGAGAAGAAAATTCAAGACAAGGCATGCAAAAGCTCAAACCATATGGCAAATCTCCTTGGATGGCTTTGATCATTTGGAGTTGCACAAAACCTAAAAGATAATTTTCCCTTTTCCAGGGATTAGATTGTCCCAAACTTCTTGCTGGACTCTGCCTCCGGAGGCTACCATTCACAAGAGAGCAGAGAATACAGTTGAATGATTACCATAATTATTTCTGTCTGGGTTTTTATTTATAATCATACTGTGTACCTAGGGCTCCATCAAAAACAGCCCATAATGCTAGTTTCAGCAGCATCAATGCTTAGAGGGGATTTGTTCCCCTTTTGACAAGAAGGGGACATTATCAGATTGAAATAAATCCAAGGCACATGGAGTGTGAAAATAATATTTACATTTAGTCAGTAAATTAATTGAGGTAAGAAAGGTATAATTAAAAGAGGAAAATTTCCATGCGAAAATCAGCCCAACTCATAAAGCCAAATAAAGGTGTTTGAATTTTAGTTTATCACCCAAGTAGCAAATAATAATCTGCATTCCTGTTTCAAAAAGAGTAGCCATTTGCCCTAGATACATAAGTGGAAAAATGTTTTCTGACTTCAGTTTTGGTCTCTGTCCAGTCACATATACCTGTCTGATTTTGGTCAAATCACTCATATTCTCTGAGACTTGGTTTCTTCCTCCTGATTAAGGTAGCACTCACAAATCCTGGGATAAATTTCACTAAAGACTCCTGAAGCATGCATTTTGGGTTAGAGAAAAAAAAAAAAAAAAGCTTTGATAAATTTTGGACTTCTTAAGGGACTGATTCACTTTGTGTACCTAAAGGAGATTGCCAGAGAACATGTTGATGATTTCAAAAATGATCACAATTGCATACCTCTTATCTGAGTGGGTATTGTGGGGATAAACTGAGATATGCAAAACAGAATCTGGCCATATAACAATATGTACAAGATAGATGGTGTCTATTTTGATTGTAAGGAGAAAAAAGCCCAGGAAACCTCTTAAAAGCAAGAAACAATTTTAGAGGTGCTGCAGAAGACAAAGATATTGTTCATCATTTAATAGGTGATCTGCCCCATGGAATAAAGCTGCAGGGCCACATTTGTCTTGCTTAATAATGTCAGTGGAATGAGGAGGTTTAGCTGTAATAACAGTAATAACTGTGTCAATGTAACTGCTAGGGAAGAATCTCCATCTGCAGCCTCATAATATATGACCTTTGTTATGCCTCTACCTGTTGATTTTTTCAAGGCAAAATTGGCTTGTCTGTTCTGTTCAGGGAAATGTCTCAAATAGTCCATTTTCCCTGGATAAATCAAGATCTTGGGGGTGGTGATTTAATCTCACAAATATCCTTCTGGACTTGATTAAAATTGCAGAGAAAGAAAGTCAGACATTAACAAATACATAGTTCCTTTGATACTGAATTAGGTGGGTTTAAAGCTGGACATTTTCATTCGCTTTTCTTTTCTTCTATCACTTCCCTTTCTTTCCCCCATAAAACAAATACTGACTCTTGCATTTTCTTCCTATGGTGATTTCCATGACCTCCCTTGATAGGTTTAATCCTTCTGTACTCTTGGAGTGTGTTTTTCTTATTACACTTGTCATACCATTTTGCAGTACATTTGTTAACCCTCCTTGTCTCTGTCACTGATCTGTGAGATCTCTGAAGGAAGAGACTAGGTCTTGTTCATCTCTGAATCTCTAGTACCTAATGTGGAGCTTGATTGTGCATAATACTTTTTAAAAGTGCAATCAAATAATCAAATATTCTGCTAATGCATTTTTTCTGAAATGTTTTCACATTATATGCATTCTTTTTGTTCTCCCAACCAACTAGTGCAGTGGTCACTAGAGGTAATATAGCAGCAGAAGAAACAGATTAAGTGAGGTAGGTCTGTTGGAGGTTGGTATAATTGCTTAAGATTTCTTAACTAATTAGTAGTGAACACAGGCTGGAAGCTCTTGTTTTCTAATTGCTAGCCTTGATTTTGGGCCAACCCAAGTGGGAGTAGTAACCTCCTGGGGTATGTGTAGAAACAGAGACCTTTGTCATTATTCATCTACTGTGCCCAGGCTCATACATCACTTTATTTTTTCCTATCCCTTCTCCTATTTTTCTTTTACCATTCCATCTTTTCCTCTACTAACTTTATTTATTTATTTACTTCTTCCATTTTGTTTCTTTTACCACACTTTCTTTTGTCCACTTTTTCTCTTTTTCCCCCCATTTGAGGCCTTAAGTCTGTCAGTGACACATCTGGAAACCTATAGCTCAGCTTTAACAATGTCAAGAATTTCCAGGCAGGCCTCATCTACATGATTGATACTTACCCCTCAGAAAGTTCTTGGGAAGGCTAAACAATGCCTGTTTGGGGCTACCAGAGAATCATATCTGGATAACTTGTAAACACTTGATAAATTTACTAATTATATTTTGCCCTATCTTCAATTGTCTTCCCCCTCCTTCAGCATCTACCTTATTCCAGTGTGACCTTCAAAGCTCAATTGAAGTCTCTCCTACACAATTTTACTCCAGAGTCCTTCTAGAGGGCTCAATGTCCTCTGAAATTATAGCATCACCTATCCATACCCCTTGCTAATCATACGCCACCATGTAGAATCCGTTATATTGTCATTTTCATTTTTGTATATATTTGCCCTGTTTCCTCAGCTACATAAACACAAGATATGTTGAAAATCTACAATGTGCAGTGATCCATGCAATGCTCTGTGGGGTCCCTGACCTCAAAGAGCTAAAGACCCTGGAGTAACTTTTGATTATGTTCGTATTTGTGTAGTGCTTTCTAATGGCTTTCCTATGCATTTGCCTCATTTCCTTCTCCACCGGTATGTTTCCTTACTCTACAAGGTGGGCAGGGCAAAGTTCAATATTCCCATTTTATAGATAAGCAGGCTGATAATCAGAGATGTGAAGTAAGTTGTTCTAGGTCACATGGTAACCAAAGTGTATTGTTGCTGATGATGACGATGACAACAAACATGACAGCTATGATGACTATGACACATTACTTGCAGGGAGATATTTGTTCACACCCAGATGTTTTTCTGCATTCTTTTAATCAATAAATTTCCCAGGGAAAAACCTGGAAAAGGTCTTCTCTATTTCAAGTTAGCCACTAGCCAGTGTGTTGGTTCAAGTTTCTCATTACCACCCTGAAATGACAGTGAAAATTCCAACAAGGGGATCTGCCAAAGATTCCAGCCAAAATCTGACAGTAACTATTTAAAAATCCAATTCTGGTGCTGATTTTAGCCATTGAATAACTGTAACATCATGGGTACGGTACGGAGAGAAAGAGAGTGGGCAGCAGGAAACATAGCAGGAAACAGTTTGATGTAAAATGTGTGCATCTGATGCCTTCGGATGTCCCTTTTTGAGCTCAGATTGATGGAACTTCCTCTATCTCAGCCTTCAGAGTTTTGTACTCTCCCAATATCAGACATTTAAACCTTTGTTCCAATTTAGGTCAAAATCACTCAAGCAGAACCATGAGTTAATGTGTAAAATTTCCCCTAGGGTATCCTTCATTTTGGAATAAAAGGCTTAGTTCCTTCTTAAAAGAATTTCAGGCACTAGTGAGCAGGCTTGAGAGGTCTTGGGGGGGTGGGGTTAGCAAGAAGAACTTTCCAAGTATTATTCCAAGAAAATATCATGCATATCAATGGAATATACTCCTCTTTGTCTTTTTTTGGTTTCAATGTTTGTAATATTCTCTATTATTCAACCATCTGTCTCTTAGTCTGGCATTTGTAAAGAGGGTGGAATAGGACTTTGTTCTTCTAGGTCTTTTAGTCCTTAAGTTATAGGACTCTGGGATTCCCTTTTTGTTATTATCTACTCGCTGTTTTTTCCAACCCCCCAACACCATTGTATTTATGTTATTATTATTTTTAAATTATTACATAGCAGGGCTTTTTTTTTTTTTAAGAAAGAACAAAATTTTTCTCTCCCTGTCCACTCATTTCTTCTTATTTCCATTCCTTGCATCTTCTGTTGACCATGTTTTAAACTATCAATTTTAAGCAATAGTTATTGCTAATTCCCCATATATACAACCCTGGAAAGGTAAGAAATTTGCTTGCTATCCATTCTCTCTGCATTCTACTTCCCAGTTTTTTAATTAGTAAGATATTAATCCTCAGTTTGTCTATGGATTACCCTTGTAACTTTAAATAACACACTTAAACTTCTATTTCTTGGTCCATCAACTCTAGTAAGACAATGTATTAGTCCATTTTCTGTTGCTTATAACAGAATACCTGAAACTGGGTAATATATAAAGAAAAGAGGTTTATTTCTTACAGTGTTGGAGGGTGGTGAGTCTTTATTTTGGTAGGGACTCTCTACCAGCAGCGCAGGTGTCACATGGTAGAATGATAGAAACTCTTTAATGTGCTCACTCGGTCCCCTTATGAAACCACAAGAGCCACTCCCATGACAATCCACTAAACTGTCAACCCATTACTCCACAAATGGATTAATCCATTCATGGGGGCATAGTCATCATGATCCAATCACCTCTCGAAAACCCCACCTTTCAACACTGCCATAGTCTGATTTCCTACCCTCTTAACACTGTTACAATGTGAATCCAGCTTCAATGAGTTTTGGGGAGACAGTCAACCCACAGCAGATGAGAACTCTTG
Organism: Cynocephalus volans; assembly: GCF_027409185.1. Lineage (NCBI taxonomy): Eukaryota > Metazoa > Chordata > Mammalia > Dermoptera > Cynocephalidae > Cynocephalus > Cynocephalus volans. The sequence goes on from NC_084468.1 coordinate 19,786,367, forward strand.
TTTTTGTTTTTGAAACCATAGGTAAAAATTTATTTCTGCTGGAGTCATCTTAGTAAAAGACCAAGGCTAGTTTTTGAACTGTAAATCAACACATGTAGGAAAACTACCTGTCACCAGGTTGACAATAAAACTTTGGGACAAACACATAGAAAACCAATATCATAGAAGGTTTAGTAAAGTTAAAACTGATAAACTCAGGGCAAAAAAGAAACAACACGATAAACAGTACTTGGGAAAATTGCTCACTTAATAAAGAAACACTGTCTGACAATTAGCTGAATTAGCACCTCTATTGATTCTTGGAAGTATTTTCTCCCATTTAACCTACTCAGATCAATTAGCTTGGCATCTGCCTCCAACTTCATATATCAATATAACTGTTTTCTCCCCAACTAACTGCTACTTAGGAGATAATGGGAGGGGTGGACCATTTTACAAGACAATAACACGGCTCCTAGAGAAATAAATCAAGAGACTGAAGGAATAAGATTTATTTCCAAAGAAAGTGGTATATCCCTCCCACAGTGCCTAATACACTGATGGTTAAACAATTAAGGTTATTTTTAGATACAAAGTTAATTACTTTGAAAAGTCAGTGTTATTGCCATTGACAAATACTACCCTTAAACTCCCAGAAATAACAAAGCAGTCACTCAGAACAGCTAAAATGGCAACATTTGACATTTGTTATTGCAGGAATTATGGTCTTCCTGCAAAGTTACCTGATCTTTCTCATCTTAATTGAACCTTATCAGGGCAGGCTTTGGAAGTTATCTGGAGGTGGAGACTGAGAACCCCACTATTTTCCTTGTTAGGCCCAGTGAATGTTCCCCAAATGACTGGTCATCTCGATTAGCTGTCAAGTACCTTTCTCTCAATTGTTTAATCCCTTGATTTTAAATTGTATTTAGGAGGTAAGCAGGCCCCAAATGTCAAAAGAAAGCCATCACAGTGGCCAATGAGTGAACTGAAACTTGGTTTGCTTTCTGCAAAATTTAGATCCCTGTTAGAAGCAGGGATTGAGAACATAAGGGAGGTAGATGAGGGTATGAATTGTACAATGTAAGATTTAGGTGGCAATTAAATATAATGTCCTCAAATAATATTTAATGATAATGACAATGCTGGCTATATATGTATAATTAGGTGTAAAAAGTCAGGAAGCAAAACTACTCTGGGAACCTAATTTTATTTAAAATAGCTGCATATGGATTATCATTGATAAAAGACTTGAAAGAAATATTATCTCAGGTTGGTGGGTTTATGGATGGCTTTTATTTTTTCTTTATACTTTCCTGCATTTTCTAAATATTCATTTAACGCATATATATTTTATAGTCTGAAGAAATAAACTATTTTAAATAGTTAGAGGGACACTAAAGGGTTAGAAATTCAAGGTTCCAGACCCTTCTGCACCTACCCTTTTTCTACCTATTGTTTCATGACCGACCACAGGCAGGGAGCCTGATATCTCCACAGCTTTCTTCTTTTTGTCATTAAAAAAGGCCAATACCTACTTCTTTGCTAAAGAAGGACATAAAAAAGGATAACAGAATGATTCCTGCTAGGGTTGGAATGTGTCTCCTTCAAAATTTAGGTGTTGCCAAAACAACAGTATTAAGAGGTGGGACCTTTAAGAGGCTGTTTGGCCATGAGAACTCTTCCCTTTATTAATGGGATTAAGGCTCTTATAAAAGGACTTTTTTTGGACTTCCCTGCCTTCAGACTGTGAGATATAAATTCCTGTTCTTTATGAATTACCCAGTCTCAGGTATTTTGTTATAGCAGCACAAAATGGACTAAGACAATGCCTATAAAATCTTTCATCTCTCTAGAGAATAAAATGTGTATATTGTGTTTTCTAAATGATTGTGGGTCATTTAGAGGCCCAAGCAGAAGACAGATGGAACATCCACAAAGGATCAAAGAACATTTAATGAAGGGGCTATTTACAAAGGTGGGGGCAGGCTTAAGAGAAACCAGCAAGGATGGTGGCACTGGGCTGAATTGCAGGAGAGGGTCCAGTGCAGTAGTCACAATCTTTGGTGTGACAGGCATACAATGGAAAACTCTCAAAGTAATAAAATGTATTGAACTATCGATAGACTCAACAACATTCTTAAATCTCCAAATAATCATGTTGAATAAAAAGCGTTCATCCTCTGTGATTTCATTTATATTAAATTCTAATCGAGGTAAAACTAATCTATGATGACAGAAATCAGTTCAGTTATTGCCTGGGTCTGGGAAGGTGGGGACTGATCACAAGGGGAAACTAGGTAACAATTTGTGGTGATAGAATGTTTATTTCTTCATCGTGGTGGTGGTTACACAGGTATATACATTTGTCAAAACTCATTGAATAGTACAAGTAAAAGAGATTTTACTGCATTCAAATAAAGCGATTTTAAAACAAAAAATCCTAAAGCCACCTCTAACAAGTGGGAATGAAATGCCAGTCTCCCTTTCCTCCTACTCTGATTTGGGGGCTGTGTCTCATGGCTACTCCACCCAGAAGCCACAGGACAAGGGTATCTGTCTGAGGCAGGCTTTTTGGGTCAGCCTTGCAACAGCAGAGTAGAGAGTGGAGCAGGAGGAAAACATCCAGTACAGAATGTTTCCATGCAATGTGAGGCTGTTAAAGAGCCACTGGAGAGAAAAATATTAGGTGGGAAAGTACCTCTTGGTTAAACGATCTACAAGTGGGACAGTTGGCAACACAGGGCAAATTGATTAAGGAACCCTGTCTACAGTAGGGAAGTACAATGTGATATTGCAGAAAAGTGATCTTTCATGCATCTCTCTCTGTCCTCTCACCACATATAGAAGGAAAAACCCAGATACTGCAGTTCGAACCTACTTTCCCAAGTGGTGATATGCTCAGCTGCAGAACCTTCTGCCCTAGTCCACAGGGACAGGCTGAGCCTGGCCATGCCTGTCTTTCTGGATGTCATCATCAAAGGTTAGGGTCTACTTCACACAGCCTGGTGTCCCACAGTGGCTCATTAGGTATCTGCAATCCCTTTATATGCATTTATTTAATATTTTATTTGCCTGCTGCCACAAAGTTAGAGGAATTTATATTTGAATTCAATAGATGACTGAAATGTAACATCGTATATAATCTTTAGTGCCAAATAACAACGACATTTTTTTAAAAAAAGCTATGGCACATGCCCAATTTTAGGGAGATAAAAAGGAAAACATAATTTTAGCATCTTTGGAAAGATTCAGTTTAATCAGAATACTTATGCACTTCTATAAAATAGTGGTGCATATGTTGATGCAATTGGAAAATACAGGACTTCCTTACTTTTTATTAAATGGCATCAGATTGTTGTTGTTGTTACTGTTTTTTAGGCTTTAGTTTAATTAGTTGTTCAATTATCTTTTTTCTGTTAGGCTAGTGCTTCTCAGTACTTTCGGTTTGTCTGACTGTGCAACTGTTTGAGACTAATCTAGAGAGGACTGAAAAATTAGATTTCCACCTTTGTTAGAATTGTGTGTAAACTAAAGGCAAATGGTCACCAACAGACAAAAAGATACATGCATTGATGAATGAACTTTGTAACACTCATTTTGCCTTTTACTAGACTTTTTACAACAGGTTTTCAGATCAGCTCTAGATTTTTAAAACCTCTTTGGATTATATATTTCTATATTTTCATTTAATTCCATACCATTTCTCAGGTTTACAAGTTTCTCATGTCTATCGTCTATGTTATGAGATAATGTTTTAAGTTTACTTTTCTCAAACTTTAAGTGATTCCTGCTTCCTTATGTGTTTGAGGGATATGGGGAGAGAATCTATATATAGGTTCATCTGGCTTGACACTCTTTTAAAAATAATTATCAGATTTTTATTAAGTTGTCTTTCTCCCAGAATTTTATACAGCCAACATGACTGATGCAGAGACACCCATGATAGAAAGACTGGTGTGTGCCCTTTAGATTGGAGCTCCATTTTCGGGTCAGACACTGTATCACATTCATTTTCTGACACAGAGTGTCAGAAAAGAAAGTTGTTATTTGAATAAGGAATCACCGATTAACTGATTTCTATACTTAACGTTCCTACAGTTTCAGATTGCAGAATAAAGTAAAAGAAATTGTGTGTCTAAGTCTTTGAATTTGTATGTCTTAACTGTCAGTAAAGAGTCACAGGATATTTATTTGGTTACACCAAGAATCTTTATTGAGCAACTACTAAGTGCTCTAAATCAGTTATCTATTGATGTGCAACAAATTATCCCTAAACCTAGTGGCTTAAGACAACACATGTTCATTATCTCAGAGTTTCTGTGGGTTAGCAATTTAGGAATGCATTAACTGAGTGCCCTTGACTCAGTGTCTCTCACATGACTGTAGTTAAGGTATCCTTCAGGGCCACAGTCATCTCAAGGATTAACTGGAGGATGATCACTTTCAAGTTCATTCTCATGGCTGTTGGAAAGTATGAGAATATCCACTTCCAAGCTCATTCACAACAGTGGAAAGGCCTCAGGTTCTAGCTGGGTATTGGTTGGTGACATTAGTCACATGCCATGTTGCCATGTTTGTCTCTTCTTTGAACTACCCAACATGGCAGCTTGCTTCCTGCAGAGTGAGTACTGAGAGAGAGAGAGAGAGAGAAGAGAGAGAGAGAGAGACTCTTAACTTGCTGACCTTGATTTTTTGGAAACAGTGGTGACATTTCCTTAGATGTGGAAGACTGAGACCAAAATCTGTATTAGTTTTCTAGAGCCACCTTAACAAAGTACCACAGAATAGGTGGCTCGAAAAAACATTCATTTATTCTCTTACAGTTCTGGAGGCTAGAAGTTTTAGATTACTATATCTGTCAGCAGGATTGATTTCTTCTGAGGGCTATGGGGAAGAATCTATTCCCTGCCTGCTTTGGTTTGAATGTGTCCTTTCCAAAGTTCAGGTGCTGCCAATGTGATAGCATTAATAGGTGGGGCCTTTAAGAAGTGATTAGAACATGAGGGCTCCTCAGTTATGAATGGGATTAAGACCCTTCTCACACTCTTCAGTCACTTGCCCCTTCTGCCTTTCACCATGTAAGAATACAGTGTCCTCCCATCTAGAGTCACAATCAACTGAATCTGCTCTTGCCTTGACCTTAGATTTCTCAGCATCCAGACTTGTATGAAATAAATTTCTGTTCCTTACAAATTACCCAGTCTTGGGTGTTCTGTTAGAGCAGCACAAATGGACTGAGACAGAAATTGGTACCAGAGGAGTGGGGTGTTACTATAAAAAATACTTGAAAATGTGGAAGTGGATTTGGAACTTGGTAATGGTTAGAGGCTGGAGCAGTTTTAAACTGAATGCTGAAAAAAAAGCATGTATTTGTGTGAATAGAGCATTAAGGGTGATTCTGGAGAGGACTTAAAAGAAGACAAGAGCTGTAGGGTAAAGCTTCAGTCTTCTTAGTGACTACCTAAGGGATTGTGACCAGAATGCTTAGAGAAATATAAATAGTAAAGACAATTCTGATGAGGTCTGAGATGGAAATGAGGAACAAGGTGTTGGAAATTGAAGGAAAAGTCCATCCTTGTTTGAAATTGGCAAAAAACAAACAAACAAAAACTTGACTAAATTATGTCCATGTCCTAGGACTTTGTGGCACGCAGAAATTAAGGCCAATGAGCCAAGATATTTGGTGGAAGAAATCTTTAAGCTGAAACATGCTGAAGAAGCTGCATGGCTTCTCTTAACTGCTAATAGTAAATTGTGAGAAGAGAGAAACAATTTAAAGATGGAATTTATAATCAAAAGGGAAGCAGAAAGGAAAGATTTGGAAAATTCTCATCCTGGACATGTAAAAAATAAAAATGTGTGTTTAGAAGAGAAAATCAAGGGTGTGTCCAAGTAACTCTTTGATAAGGAGATTAGTATGGATAGAAGGAAGCTAGGTGCTATTCATAAAGAAAATGGAAGAATGACTCTGAGGGCATTTCAGAAATCCTTAAGGCTGCCATGCCCATCACAGGGCAAGAGTACCAAGGCACTGAGGGGAGAACAGTTTTAAGGAGGAGACCAGGGTACCTGTGCAATCTCAGGACTCCTTGTCTAGGGTTGTCTCAAGAATATGCTCCTCATATTCTGGCAGGACATTCCTCAGCTGTTCCAGCTGTAACACAGGCCAGCCCAGGTACAGCTTAGACCACCACTCTGGAAGTCATAAGCCATAAGTTTTGGTGGCATCCTTGTGGTGCTAATTCTACAGACTTGCAGAGTACAAGAGCAGTGGAGGCATGACTGCCTCTATCTAGATTTCAAAGGATGTCTCAGACAGCCTGAGAACCCAACCAGAAACTTCACACAGGGATGAGTTTGTAGCAGAGAGCCTCCACTATGGAAATACTTATTGAAGCCATTAGGGGCAGGGCTGTCCCCAGACCCCAGACCCATAGAGCTGCCAGCATGCAATGCCTGCCTGGGAGAGCTGCAGACACCCTATAGCACATGAGAACTGTGCCCAGCAAAGCCATGGGGATGGGGTCAGTCTCCTGGAGCCTTGTCCAGCCCCCACTGCAGTGTGTCTAGAAGGTGGCACATGGAGTCAGGGAGCTTTGTTCTCAGGCCCCAGGATTTTGTGTTGCTTGCCTTGTCAGGTTTCGGACTTACTTGGGACTTGTTACTCTTTTCTTCTTTCTTATTTCTCCCTTTTGGAATTGATATGTATGTCCTATACTTGTTTTACCATTGTATTTTGGAAGCACATGACTTGTCTGATTTCACTGGCTCACATCTAGAGGAAAATTTGTCTCTGGAAAAATCATGCCTTGAGTTTCACCCATTTCTGATTTAGAAAAGACTCTGGATTTCAGATTTTTGAGTTAATGCTGGAATAGGTTAGAACTTTGGGGCTACTGAAATGAAATGGATATGTTTTGCATATGATAGGACATGAATTTTGAGGGGCCGGGAGCAAATGTTATGGTTTGAATGTGCCTTCACTAAAATTCAGGTGATGCCAATGTGATAGTCTTAAGAGGTGGGACCTTTAAGAAGTGATCAGGCCATGAGGGCTCCTCCCTTGTGAACGGGATTAAGACCCTTATAAGAGGCTACATGCAGTATTTAGTCACTTGCCCCTTTTTCCTCCACCATGTGAGGACACAGCATTCCTCCCTTTGGGAGGAGCAGTCCTCACCAGACAACTGAATTTGCTGGCTCCTTGATCTTGGACTTCCCAGTCTCCAGAATTGTGACAAATAAGTTTCTGTTCCTTATTAACTACCCAGTCTCAGGTATTCTGTTACAGCAGTACAAACAGACTAAGGTGATGCCTCTCCCCTAGCTTGTAGTGGCTTGCTGGCAATCCTTGGCATTCCCTGGCTTGTAGATGTGACGTCCCTTCTCTGCCTTCATGTCCACATGGCATTCTCCCTATGTAAGCAAGTTGTGGGGCAGGGAGGGGAACTCACATCTTCTCCTTTGACCATGTTAAATAAGTTTTGACTGTTAGGCTTCAAGAAATAATGTCAGTTATTTTAGGAGAGCAGAGAAGGAAGAAGAAAATCACAGCTGGGAAGGTTTCATGGAGAAGGACCTAAAAGATGGATAGAGTTTGGTGACATTAAATTTCAGGCTTCTCTGGAACTCCCAAGCCATTTGGATAAGTAAACGGATAACAAAACGTATTATAATCACAGATAAGCATCTAGTGTTTTTCCCTTCACAGAGGGAAAGCTCACTAGGAATTATTAAAGCCCTGTTCTGATCAGTAACTTCGGCCACTTCTAGATGGAGCTGACAGTTCTCCAGCAGGGAACACTGACTTAGGAATATCCCTTGCTTCAGTAAATGCATCTCTCTTTGAGTCTCTGTTAAGAAGGTAGGTCTCGAGAATAACCAGAAAAATTCCTTGACCTATTTAAGTCAAGTAAACAGATACGATGTTGGGGGGAGGGGGGTAGAGATGAACAGGTAAAGGGGCATGAAAATCAACTACAATGTATTTTGAGAAGTAAAATTTTTTAAAAAATTAAAATAAAATTCTTAAAAAAAGGTAGGTCTCTACTGCTATTGGTTTAGTCTTGTCTATGCCCAGGAATATGACATGAAGATAATGGGGAAAACAAAATCATTGAATTAGGAATGACTCTTACCTCTATCCCGGCATGATTGGATGTGATTTTAGAGATCTACTGAAAATTCTAGTCTGGTCTTGTCTCTTCTTGATTAAAGACCTTTAATTGCTTGCTCCGCATTGCTTTTAGATAAAAGGTTCTAATCCCAAGCTTTGCCTAGAAAAGCTCAGATGTGCTGGCCTGACCTACGCCTCTCTCTTCTCATTCCAGCCTCCGGCCTTCCTTTATTTCCCACCCACTTTCTAACAGGACTTGCTCTCTTTCGCTTCAGGGACTTTGCACCACAAGCGCCGATCTTGGTATTCTATTCATTCTTCACATAACTGAAGTGCTTAAACTTTTAGGGGCTGTCATTTGACACTCCCTACTTCCCTGCTTTTTTTTTTTTTTTTTTTTGCATTAACTTTCAAAGAAGTAGGTGGGTTTTGATAGAAAGCGGTTCATTTGTAACCCAGGCGATTTTAGGATATTCCCTGCATCACCACTAGGGGGAGGGCTGCCCAAGTTTTATGCTTCAGAGCTTTGGTTACAGCTTGCTTGATGGAATGGAGCCCAGGAGAGAAAGCTAAGGGCAGATGCCCAGCTGCAGTGGAGAAGCGGGAGGTGAAGATAGCATTAGTGCTGGAGCATGAAACAAAAAATAGAACAACGCAGGATGAAAATCAGAGAGGACGGTCGTTGGTGCTTTCAATTGCTGAGGGGATGTGACACTAGTTTAAAAATTAATAGTGAATGCACTCGAGAGAAGAAAGTGTCTTTGCAGAGGGTGCTGCTAGATAGAAGCTTTGATGGATGGGGGTTCTTTACTGACTATTCTTTGTTGCTCCCACTGTTGGAAAATTGAAGGTAATCAAGCTTAAGACTCAAATGGAAATTTTACAGGACATTTTTGATAGGTAATCTGCAGATTTGAGAGATATGTATACACACACACACACATATATATATAATTCTTTTTCTTTTTTTGCTCACCACAGTAAAAGCTTGGGCTGTAGTTCTGGAATGTCTGAGTTTGACTCCCAGCTCTATCATCTGTTAGTGGGGTTAACTTGGACAAGTTGTATTTCTTCTCTGTGCTTGGTTTCCTCATCTGTAAATTGGGAATAATATTAGTCCTCAGAGGATTACTGAGGAATAATAACAGCTAAAACAGTATCATGTGTATTACATGTGAGACGCTATTCTAAGTTCTTTATGTCTGAATACTTTAGTTCTCAGAGCAACCTTATGACACAGATATAGTTACTATTATCATTTCTATTTTACAGTTGAGGAAAATGGGGCATAGAGGAGTTTAGAAATTTGTCTAAAATCACACAGCTAGAAGTGACAGAGTCAGTATTTGAACCCATCGGGAGCTTGAAACAGTGCCTGGCTTAAATTAGGCACTCAACAATGTTAGACATTATTCTGCAATTTACTGAGAAGCCCCCGACTAGCTGTATTGGAGGTTCTATTCTGTGTAGAGCAAGGCATCTATTTTTCCATAGTCTGATTTTGTGTATGATTGTGGAGGGAGGAGAAGAGGGCAGCAGGGAGGAAACTCCCCAGTGCTTGATGAGTGCAGCTTCATCACTGTTTGATTTGTGAGAGGATTCTGGGCTGCTCAGGACATGAGCAGCATTATTTCAGAGTCCGTTTGTGTGGCCAGCCTGGGAGGAGTGGAGCTTCTCATTTCTGCGTAAAACATGGCATGGTAGCTTCATCATGCTGTTCTGGCACCCCTGCCCTTCAGCTCAAATTGGGGGAGGACCCAAATTTGGGCCCCCGGTGAGCATCGTTGTTCTCACTAAGGACCCTGGAGGCAGTGAGAGTGGGAGGAGACAATGTGAAGAAGCTTCTAGAAGAATAGGATATCAACCTGTGGGCTGAAATGAAACAAGAAAACCCTTTACTAGGACATATTACACACCCTGAGTACCTCTAGGAACAAACGAAAGAGAATTTAGAGGAGGAAACCTCTAAAGACTGTTAACATGCAGGTGAGATCAACAGGCATCCAAGAGTGATTACTTTTTAAAGGAACACGTTCAAGCTTAGTCTGCTAGGCCTGGGGTATTAGGAGAAATATAGATCTATTTCCTTTTAATTAAATCATTCCCTCTGTTTTATGGAAGGGATAAGCCTGATGTATTGTATAGCATTTATTCCCTGGGACATCTATCCCACGCCCCTCAGAAATCTGCATCCTCGCACCAAAGTTTGATTGATGTGAGAGGTACAAGCTACAGACAGGCACCAAGTTACAATTCAAGTTGAATTTATGGCTCAGTCTTGATACAAAATGGTAGTGAACACAAGTTTTCAAAACATATTAGGAGAGTACACAATGTCACTCCACAGGATTTGCTATATGAATAGAGAACACAGAAATAAGTGTTATTAAAAACCAGTATTTTTATTACCTAACTGAGTGATGTGTTCACCACATAGAAGCAGAAGTGGATGATTAAAACTTGTATGTATCCGCAGTATGGGTATCTGTTTAAGCACCTAGAGGGCAGGTCCCTATCTGCTTAACTGTTTTTATACAATGCCCCGAGCCCTGGTGGGTGTAGATGGATGCTCCACTGGTGTTCTTTGAAGATAATGATGCCAGTGATTTCTTTCTGTTCACTTACCAGAGAGCACCTTTGGAAAATATGTCTAACTCTGCTAAGAACGAATGTCTCTATGAGATGGGAAAAATTGAAATTCCTCTGCTAGAGATATGGATCAGAAGGATAGACAATCAGCCTCAGAGGTTAGAAGGATGTTAGCCTGTACTGTGGTTGCTACAAATTAACATTATTTCTGTCAAATTTATTATAGTCTGGTCAAGGTTAATAAATTTGTAGTTAATTTTTCATTGGCATACTAGAGATGTAGAGCAATAAACAATCACTTTTGCCACCTTCTTTAATAGATATAATAACAGTAATTGATTCTATTATGGGACAAATAATGATTGAGGGATTGTATAAAACACAGCGAGAGTGAGTTTCTTCTACAGGGAGTTCGTAAATATTCTCTTAGATTGAGAAGATTTTGCTTGGTTTTTTGTTTGTTTTTATTGAAACATAGTGAACGTACATATCTGTGGGGTACAGAGTTGCATATCAATACCTGTGTGAGAAGACTTTCGTTGTGAAAGCATTTTCAAATAATCACCCTTCTCTGATGCTATTGAGGGTAAACAAACTGGAAATGACGTTCCAAATTTGAAAAGCTTTATTACAGGCATACTGTTTTAGTCTGTTTTATTGCTATAACAGAATACCCGAGACTGGGTAATTTATAAAGAACAGAGGTTTATTTGGCTTATGATTCTGGGACAGCTGCATCTGGCAAGGGCCTCAGGCTGTTTCTATTCATGGCGGAAAAGTGGCAGCAGCCGGCGGGTACAAGCAGATCAACTGGTGAGAGGAAGCAAGAGAGAGAGAGAGGAGGTGCCAGGGTCCTGTAAACAACAAGCTCTGGCAGGAACTAATAGGGTGAGAACTCACTCATTAATCCCCCCTTCCCCAGGGAGAGCATTAATCCATTCATGAGGGATCTGCCCCCATGACTCAATCAGTTTCCAGCACTGCCACATTGGGGATCAAATTTCCATATGAGTTTTGGAGGAGACAACACATCCAAACTCCATCACATACAGAGAATGATTAGTAAGGTTGGATCAGAAATGGTTTGAGAGTTTCACTGGACTTTGCATGCTTTCCCAGAGCGATTTTTAAAATGATAAAACCCAGTTCTTAAGTATAACGATAGTAACTCACCTATCTAGGACTTAGATCTGGGGAAGTAGACAGGTGCAGCTGAGGAATCAGCTGAACAACTGGTATCCGCACTGGACTGAATGTTTGTGTCCCCCCAAAATTCATATGTTAAATCCCAACCCCAAGGGAATGTGTTAGGAGGCGGGGGCCTCAGGATGTGAATGGGATTAGTGCCCTTATAAAAGGGGATAGAGAGCCTGCTCCTCCCTTCTGCCACATGGGGACACAGCAAGAAGACAGTCATCTATGAACCAGGAACAGCCCCCCCCCCCCCACGAAATCTGCTGGCACATTGATCTTTGACTTCCAGCTCCCAGGACTACGAGAAATAAATTTCTCCTCTTTATAAGCCACCCAGCATCTGGTATTTTGTTATAGCAGCTTGAACAGACTAAAACAGTATCTGTCTTTGTCATTATAAGTTGCACAACACTAGGCAGACTGGGCTTGTAGCTCTGAAACTAAGCATTTATTCTTCCATTGGATGCTGGAAGCTCAAGCATGGGGGAAAAGGCATGCTGTTCTCTTCTGTGCTGAAGTTTGAGCCAAGTAAAGCTTGATCATGGGGAGAACGCGTAGTTTAAAACACAGTGAAGAGATGTAGACAGGCAGATTTTTTTAAAAAGTAATAATGAGATTTCAGTACAAAATGTTCAGTATTGCTTTGCTTTCCCTGAATTTACTTGTCCATAATGGAGACTTGTTTTCAAAAGTAGAGTTTGAGCTATTTATTAAGGACAAATAAGTTTGTAGTAGAGAATAATATGTAACAAAATACTGAATCTAGACCTTACTGGCTAAATAGCTAAGTGAAAAGCAAAGTATAAAGCAAGTCAAAATGTCTTTGGGATAGAATTTCCTTTTTTGTAAAATGTAGACAGCTGGACTAGATGTTCTCCAAGGTGTTGTTTAATAGTGAATTCTAAGATTTATAATGTGATGTATACATACATATATATGTGTGTGTGTGTGTATATTTGTCAGTTTAGAACCCAACAGACATGCTATGATGACTCTGCTTCACTTAGACACCTGACATTCCTCAGCTGTAACTCACAAGAAGCCCTGATCCACTCATTAATATATAAGAGGAGCAGTTCCAAAAGAGGAAAACACCAGACCTTAATTCTCAGCTGAAAGTGCAAATACAACAAACATCACAGACAGAGACAATTACAGTTAAGATGCTTAAAAAGCAAACAAACCAAACAGTTAAACACAGTCTATTAATGCACAGAGCTAGACATTGCTGGGGGGAAAACATTACCTTAGCATATACAAGCTGGCATCTTAAAAATGGTAGGAGAGAGGAGAAAATAAAAGAAAAGGAGACAGAAAGGAAGGAAGGATAGGGTGGGAAGAAGGGGGAAAAAGAGGAAAGGGAAGAAGAGGGGAGGAAATAAAGCCGAGAAGGGAAGGAAGGAGCAGACAGACTGCTGTGGTAAGATAATGGCTTTTGGAATCAATGGATTTGACTCTCAGCTCTGTGTTATACTAATTATGTGACTTTAGGAAGTTACTTAGTGTCTCTGAGCCTCAATTTTGTCATCCATAAAATATGGCTAATAAAACTTTGTGTCTCGGTTTCCTTACCAGACAGCCTAACTCAGTACGATGCAGTGAGATGACATTGATAGGACAGTTCCCTCAGCGTCAGTCAAATCTCTATGAAATTTGGCTGTTATTATTACAGTTATCACTGCTGCTGCTGTTGGTGTGAGAATTAAATGATAAAATGCATCTAAAAATCTTTAAAACAATCCCTGACGCCTGGTAAGCAGTAAATGATAGAAAGAAAAATATAATTAACATTTACTGACCATGTATTAATAATGGCCTGTATTTTTCGAGCGTGATGTTGTCACCAACACAACCTGACTTCCAGTTTACAGGTGAAAAAAACTAAGGTGTAGAAGTTAGTTGGCCCACAAACATGCTCCTGGAAAGGCGTGTTCAAAGATATTATTCGATCTAGCTAGACAAGTCTATGGTCTTTCTCCTGCAACATGACCAGGCACCAACTTTGGCTTTTTAATATTTAATAGTATATTCATTTATTCTTTACTATAAATTCTGTTAATATTTATTGTTTACAATAAATATTGTTCTGATTTTCATTTATAGAATGTCCCAGAAAGATGATGTAGACCCAGATTTCTCAGATTCCAAAGCCTACTCTCTTTCCACAAGAAGAACACATGGATGAGTACAAAGATTCTTCAGAAAGTTTGTGAAAAAGTGAATTAAAAGAGAATGACAATCTTTCCATGAATATTTTGAAGACTGCTTGTATTTTGTAAGCTGTTAAGTGTATAACCTCTGTAGACCAGCATTTTTCAATGAAAATATAATGTGAACCAAAAATATGAGCCAAGTATGTGATTTAAAATTTTCTAGTAGCTACAGTTAAAAAAGTGAAAAGAAACTAGTGAAATTAGCTTTAATAACATATTTTATTCAACCCTATATATCCAAAATATTTGAACTTAAATATGTAATTAATATAAAAATGACTAAAGAAGGGTTTTTACATTCTTTATTTTCTTGTGCTTTAGTCTTTGAAATCCCATATGTATGTTATCTGAACTAGACACATTTCAAGTGTATACAACCCACATATGTCCAGTGGCTACCACGTTGAATCATGTATCTTCAGACAATTGCTTTGTCACTGTGAATGATTCTCCAAACCACGGAAGGCACTGAAGTTGGTAGTCGCAGCAGGATTGTCACAATATAACAAAAAGAAAAAATGTGATCAAAGATTTTATAAATTAATCATGTCAATGAAATTTTGAACTGCACTAGCTGATTCTATAAAGCAAAAAATAGCTTATTTTGCCCTTAAGGAAAAAAAAAATCTCATTCACTCAGAACAGGAACTTGGTTCTGTTTCCCTCTTTTACAAGCAAATTAAAAAAATTAAAAAGGTAGTTTGGATTTCATGTGGAACAGAAGGAAATATTTAGAATTCATTTACTAGATATTTAGGGAATACAAAATAGGGAGATGGGAGGGTGAGAATTGTGGCGACGTCATCAAAGCCTTTTATCAGCAAAGCTGCCATTTTATAGGGACGTAATCTAACAGGCACTACGCTCAGTTTGCTTTGGTTGAGAGCTTCCACTTGCAAGGTGATGTTACGAACTCTACTCAGAAACTCATGGAAAAAGGCGAAGGACTATATCACATGCTTCTGCTTCTTTTATTTACTTACTCACATGCACCAGATGTCAGAACTCTTAAATTTGGAGACTTTTAAGTTCCATGATGAACTCCATAATAGTTGCTTGACGGAAAGGACCAAAGGGTTTCAAGAAAATGCTAAACCCCTGACATTCACAAGCCACAGTTACGTAATACTTCATTGGAATACTTCCTAGCTCCAGAGAGCAGCAGTGATCTAAGAGTTTCCTCCCCAAACCTGGACCTTAATCAGCTCCATTTGTATGTTGGTAGCTCCATCTATCAAAATACACCTTAGTGCCAAGGCTGTATGTAATGCTTTTCGATGTATCCACATTTAAATTTTGCTTCCTCATTTTTCATCCCTTATTTGATTTTTTCATCTACACCATAGCTTCATCAAACTCTATTTTTATTATAATTCTAGAACAATTAGAAATATTAGTAATTAAATTGGAAAAATCTGCCTGTATAAAGTTGAGTAAGAACATTTCAATTCTATCAGTATGAGTGTGAATTATTTTAGGCAAGCTGTCATTTAGGCTTTCTAAAGTGGGTTTTGTTCTTGCAGTCAAGAACATTGCTTAGTGCAGAATTAATTAATCATTATAAATATAAAACCTGCAGTATCAGCTTCTGTGTTTAGAAAGGTTTCAAGAGGCAAGGTTGAAAGAGTCAGTAGGCTGCTGAAGGTAATCTTATCATGTGTGCCCGCCCCCAATCTGATAAAAGGACAATTAAACTATGTACTTCATCTTTGTACCGGCCCTTATTTCAAGTATTAGTTCAAAAACTGGAAGTGCCTACTTTTTACAGCACAAAAGTTTTTTTTTTTTCTTTCAAAGTATCATTAAAAGAGATTTTTAAAAGCAAGACTGATTTAAAAAATGGCTAAAAATTGAAATTTAGTTTGACTGGAGGAAGATTCCCAAACAAAACAAAACAGCAATTTCATTCTCATAGCACTATGCTGAGTAGAAAACACGTCTTCTGTAGGCTCTAAGTTTTTCCAAATTCCCAATGGCTACTTAAGAAATGTTTGACATAATGACGATCATAAATGTATTCCTCACATTAAGGCTCATAGTCATTCGGCTACAAGAGAAAAAGTTCACTTGCTCCTTTGCCTTTCCTACTATTTTGTAATAATGGCTCTAAAATGACATTTCATTGTCCTGCTCTACAATGGACACTAATGCTAAAGTCAATTAAGTTATACTGGAATACATTGACCAAAACATGGAGATCAGATCTATGTGGGTAAAGAAACCAATTGACATAGTAATCTAGGTAATGATAACATTAACTAACATTTAATAAACCAACTATATGAGAGCCACTCTAAGTGCTTAATGTAATTGCCTTGGATAAGCATTTTATACAGAATAGTCTCATTTAAATCTTACCACTCAGAGGCAAAGAGTGCCCCTGCCTCCAATATAGAAAAATTTACCTAGTTTTTTGTATTACTAATATCTCAAAATTTAAAAAGTATTTGTTTATTTAAAAGTATATATTGAAAATTGGTTCACTGTAAGGCACTCTCCTAAGAATAAGACAAAATATACTGCTTCTAAAAATTTAATGTGTATTCAAACCACTGGATCATCTTGTCATACTGTAGACTTTGATTCGGCAGGTCTGCGTGGGCCTGAGATTCAGCATTTCTAACAAGCTCTCTGGTGATGCCCATGCTGTTGGCTTGAGGACCACACCTTGAGAACAAGAACAAAGTCTATACCAAGAGCAATTTTGAAGGGATAAGGTCCAAAGGACCATGCCATGATTGTTCTGAGGAGCTAACTCATAACTGCAGCTTTGGGAAATAGGCTTGGTTTTGTCAAAAGAGTTGGACCTTGAATAATGGGCAAAAGTAAGTGTGTTAGGCGGTTGCTTAGTATATTCTTGCTGGTTAATAAGTTGATGGAAAAGATGTTGAACCTGTTCTAAAGCATGCTGGGATATTTACAAGGCATTTGGTTCTCTCAGAAGAGAATCAATTGGAATTTATGTTTTATTGGTGTTCACATCCGCGTTTGGCATGCTCTTCCAATCATTCCTTCTTAAGTAACTGATGCATCTGCCTACATCTGGGCAGGTGGCGGATGAAAAGTATATACAGCCTGTGCAACACAGAACATTAATTATGCAAGCACCCCCCCCATTTTTTAGTTTATTTTAAAACATATCATTTTATGATTTGTATCACTATAATTATGTTTCTAATGTTTTTTTTAATTGATTTTGAATCTACTTAAAGAAACCTATTTTTAAAGTACATATCAACTGCTGCCATTCAGAAGTCATACTAGGCTGGCACACTGTGAGTCATTGGAGCACAATTTGAATACATTTCGGTATGATCAGCTGGGAGGATTTGTGAATGTCCAATATTTAATATTCTTTTAGAAAAATCGCCTTGATGTGTTTCAAGACTATGTCTATGCCCTAATGATATCAGTACCCATTTTTATTAGAGAGAGTTCTATGGTCTTTTGGGTTAAATGTGTTAGTTCTGGTTTTAGGAAAGAGACATTCTTCCAGGATGAAGTGTACCTTTGTCCATGTACTGTGTCTGAAAATTATGATTTTTTTTCACCAGAGTCACATGTGTTCTTATCTCCTGAGGACAGTTTCAGGTCATTAAGTTTTTTCCTAGTCATGGATCAGTGACATTACTCACAAACCTAAATGTTTTAACGTTTTCTCCTTGGCCATTGAATAAACCCTACAATCAAGGTTCCTCATAGTATGGCCTAAACCCAAACGGAAGTCTACCTGTAGTAGTTGCTATCTATTCCTTCTCCCCACCCCACATACAGTACACTCATTGATATTGCTCTTGTTCTTTTTGCCTAGAATAAGCCCTTTAAGAGTACGACTTGAAGACACTTTGGAAGACCAGTCTAGAGCCAAATTGAAGCCATGTGGTGATTGGGAAGAGAAGGGATGACTTTCAGAGCCTGTAGACTAGCTGCATGGAAAAAGCATGGAAAAAGCAGTAGCCCCTCCACAGTTCTCTTATCGACCCTGTGCACAGGCAGTTCAGAAGAGATGGAGAGTCCCAGAATTTGAGGCAGCAAATGTAACATCAATTCTTTGTTCATATAACTAACAATAAAAGGCTCAAACCTCAAGTGTCAGTGGTCTGTAGCCTGCTGGAACTTTCTACCCTTTACATTATAAAGTCCTGGTCTCAAGTAATGTCTAAGAAGCACAAAAAAAAGGTGATTATTTCATTTATGTATTTACCAGTGTTAAAAAAGTTAACATACTGAAGCTCTGCCCATTTTGAGATGAACATTAACTGTTATGAAGAAGTCTCCTCTCCTTATAACTAATCCCTGCCTCAACTGAGCCTGTTAGGTCAGTCATCCGCAGAAGCCCATACAGCTCAAAGCTTCCCAAAACTGCACAGCCCCAAACAGCCACACACCTGCAGAAGCTCTATTTGTTCTCCTGGTCCTCACTGCCACCAATGAAAGCCAATGCTTCCAGGAGCCTGGCTATACTGAGAGAGAAAATGATTTTCCCCTCTGTTTCCAAAGATTGATTTTACATATGAGGAGTCAAGCCTGTCTGTTAGAGGTCATGGAAGCTGTAACTTCTAGAGAAAACAGGCTTAAACATATAACCTAGGAGAAGTTTTTGCTATCCAGGAAGGAAAAAAAAAAAAAAGCCTTCTGGGCTCTAGGATTGTTCAATCAAAGAGAGGAAAGAGAAAGAGGAAGCAATACATGTAGGGGGCAGCCTCATAGGGTCCCTCAAATTTGAGTGAAGTCTGGAGACAGACATTTAGAATTTCCAGGTTGTTGGAAAATTCAAAGAAGGCTGGATGAGTGGAAAGGGTGTGGGCTGGGGATGAGCCACAGGGTGGGCAGTCTGTGGACACAAAAAAGTAGCATTTTAGACGTGAACCTTTAAATTGTTTCTGCTAGGTATAAAGAGCAGTAGATTAGCTGCCCCCAATTCTGTTTCCTCCCCCTCCCCTCTCCTCCTCCCCTTTCCTCTTTCTCCTTCTTCTCACTTTCTTTCCATTTTGGGGGAACTATAACAGAGAGGGTCAATGATAGTACTCTGGAAGAGCCAACCTCTTGGTTTTATGTGGCTTGTTCACAGAGGTGAGAGTCATTCATTTCCCACATCTCATCGCATGTTTCACTTTGTCTCTCAACTTATACATTATGGAAATTGTGACAATGGTTTTATATTTTAGATGCCTGGACACTGGCTTCGACCATGGAAGAGTAGTGAGTTTTATTCATAAACAGATAAAGATTAATGGTGCTCTTGATCCATTGCAAAAGCTTCTTTAAATAATGCAGGAGAAAGATTCATGAGATCATCACAAATCCAAAGACTAGGAATTTACCAAAGATGGCTTGTGTCTGAAATTCCTTCCTGCAGAAATTGGATGATCATGGAATGAATGCAAAGACCCGAGAGAGCAGAAAAACAAAATTCAAGATGTTTTTGATGAACATAAGACCAGAACTCAGGAAATGGGTTTAGCTCTGGAAACAGGAGAGAGAAACTTGAGGTAGGATCAAAAAGGGAAGAAAGTAGAGATAACATCTGAGAAGAGCTCTCTGATCACAGAGTTTAGAAGGAAAAGGGGTGCCCCATGGTCTGGCTGCTCTTAAAAATGTCATTAGGAAAAGAATGCGGAAGAGTTCGAGATTTCTAAATTTTAACTTGACTTCCAGATCTCATTTTTGTCTGGGTAGGAGCATAGAACATATTTTATGTCACAGTTTGTTAACTTGTTGTATAGCTTTTGAGTGTTTGGACAATGGTATGAGGGGCTCCATGAGCACTTTTGCTCAAGACCTATAGTTGATAGGGATAGACCTTTTCTTAAGCATCAAAATTAAAAGTAACCAGCTTACTATCTCAGCACTATCACTTCTCCTTCAATTTAATATCACTGAGTCTGGACTACACCCAGTGCTGGGTCAGAGGAGTGTAACTTTGATTTTGGGACTGGGATTGGCATGTTCTCTAAATTGTGTGGAGGTGTTGCTGTGATAATCTGTGTATCCTATTGATTCTTCAGACATCTGAGAGAAAAGGGTTCAAAGGAAACCTTGTATTAAACTAATTCTTTGTATTGAACTAATTTCTGAAGGAATCGTTTCCATTCCAGGGCACTCAGCTCCTGTAGGAAAGCATCCAAGATGTGTCTGATTGAGAAGCAAAGATGAGAAACTGGAAAAGATGAATTAGGAACCTGAAGTCATAATTCTAATATTTCATATTTTGGGGGGCTGTGATGTCATTGGACACTAACTTAAAAGGGCATGAGGATTTAATCTTTCAATTTTAATTTTTGTCTAGGAATATAAAGATTTAATTGTTTAAGTTTAAATCTGGGGCATTTTTAGGTACTGATGTTATATTGTTTTAGTACCTTTGTGTAATACAGGTTGTGTCATGAGTTGAACACATAGACTTTGTGATGTATCAGATTGTGTCCCCCCAAAATATATGTTGAAGGTCTAACTCCCAGTACCTCAGGATGTGACCTTATTTGGAAATAGGGTCACTGCAGATGTAATTAATTAAGCTATGAAGAGGTCATACTGCAGTAGGGTTGGTACTTACTCCAGTATTATTGGTATCTTTATAAGAAGAAGAAAAACAGACTACAGAAGAGATCACCATGTAAAGACATAGACACACGAAGGAAGAAGACAGCTGTGAGGTGACGGAGACAGATTGGAGTGATGCATTATAAGCCAAGGAACTCCGAGGATTGCCAGCAAACACCAGAAGTTAGAAGAGGCGAGAAAGGATTCTACTCTACAGATTTCAGAGGGAACATGGCCCTGCTGACACCTTGATTTTGGACCTCTATACTCCAGAACTGAGACAACAAATTTCTCCCAGTTTGTGGGAATTTGTTATGGCAGCCCCAGGAAACTAATAAATTTGGTGTAACTCTGGTAAGACATGCAGGATAATTTACTGGGAAAAATTTGGGGTGGGAAATAAACTAGGAAATGAATTTGCCACCTTGGGTAGAACTTGGCCTTGGCATTTAGTTAATTTTCTGCTTTGATCCATTTCAGAGACTTTTTGTTGTTGTTGTTAGGGTATACTATTTGCACAGTGGCTGTATATATCCAGATATTTTATTTAAAACATTAACAAATTCTTCTGTCCTTGGGAGGAAAAAATCCTGAAAAAATTCTGAAACAGAGAGTTTTAGTGGAAAAAGAATAAGGAAAGGAGTAGTATGTTCTTTGGCACCTCTTTAACAAGCTCATTAGTAAAATCCCAGTGTTGGGGCTTGTCACCAATGAATGAAGAGCTGCAGGAGAATATATCTTTCTCAGCATGAATAAAAAGAAATGAGTCAATGGGTAATACTTCGTTCATTTTCCTAATCATTTGCATGAAATTTGGTCCAAATCTTCATTTACCAGTCAATTCTCCTAAAATAAAAAAACAAAACTATACCTTTGGTTACAGCGTTAACTCTTTTGGTATAAGAACTGATGCCTTTGTTTTGCTCCTCAGGTAGATTTCTCATTATCTTTACCGATCTTCTGGACCGGTGAATACTTTTTGCATGATGACTTGAAGCAGCCTGGAGGCCAAGACAATGGCTAAGAGAAGCAGCAGGGAATTGAGCCTTGCACATTTTTCTAATAATAATAATAATTATTATTATTATAAAATAAAAGATGGGGAACCACCATGCTCGAGACAAGAAATTAGTCTGTGAAGAGACCTTCAAGTTCTTTTCATTGGCCATTGAATGGTACAACCAAAACAGCCGTGTTGTGATAAAATAAGCCATGATCACATCGACAGTACAGTGTCATGTGCTACAAGAATGTAAATGATCCCAGCAGCACTCAGCAGCCAGCAGATTAAATGATACCACCAGAAGTGACGAGGTGAATATTCTTTGATGAACACGTAAGTGTCAGCACAACTGTGCGACCACTGAAGAGGAAGTCTCCACACAAGATATGTGATCCAGTTATGGACAATCCACCACCAGAAATCAACCGTAGAATCTGTTGTACTTTTGCCTGAGAGTCTCCATTGAGCTTCGGAGCACACTGGAAATGCATTCCAGGCACAGGAAGAGTAGTAACGTACATTGTAATACAGCGATACAGGTATAAAGTCCCAACGATAAAAACGAATCTGCGCCCCATTATTGACTTGTATCTCAGAAACAGCCACTGGGTGATCCGTAATCCAACTAATATAATCCCAGTTATTTCTGATACAGAAAATGCCCATTTCACCCGGTCAATGTAATCAAAAAACTTGTCTGGGAGTGGAGGGCTGAGCTCCTTGGGAGGGACCCTTTCGTGCACAACTGTGATCATGACGGTGGCCAGGACGAGGTTGAAGAGTGCATACACGAAGGCAATGCCCGTTTTCCACCAGTCTGGGGGAAATTTGTTCCTTGATTCTGAGGGCATAGCAATCTGAATATAGCCTGGGTACTTTCTGGTGCCCTTTCCCAGCCCATTGGATAAGCTCTTGGGTTTACCACTGCCATTTTTGTTTTCTTCTTCAACAGGCTCAGTGGGTCTTTTGTTAAGTGTTTGCAGGGTCGTTGGTCTGATTTTCCATATATTCTTCCAGTTTTGCTGTCTCTATGATATCCATTGTCTCCAGTCTTCAGCTCAAAAAGCAGGTGGTAAAGTTCTTGTTCTTTGTGGAAACTTAATTTTTTTTTTTTTATTCTTCTGTTTCCAAGATCAACATGGGCACGTACAACTGATTTTGTTTCCTAATACGAAACGTAGAAGGTAGCCATTGGATTATTGTTCCTCCCCCGCAGGTATCTGCTGTAGGTTCACTACTTTCAGGAAAGGAAGCCAATTCTCCTCCCCCACCCAGAGTTGTTACTATCCCACAAGGGCAACGTTGGGTGAGGAGCATGAAGCCTAGACAGCTCTTCATGGCTCAAAGTCCTGTGGTTTCAGCCCACCTGGGTTTCTCAAGTTACATGGTTTTCACCGGAGGCCTGGTGGCAGCAGTGCCCGCTGCCACAGCTGTGGCTCTCCTGGCACAAGAGCGGAGCCCAAAAAACAGGTGCGATTCTTAAGACGAAAATCCTGGCCAACTCTCCCCTCTCCCAGCTATTAAAGGTGCCCAGAGACTTTTGAAGGGAAACGCCCAGCTGCCCTCCAGCTCTTCCAAAGAGGCAGTGTGGTGGCAGAAGCACGTCATGAAAGTGGGAGTAAGATTGTCCCAAATAAAGAAGCTAATCTTCCACTCTTCTCCTCACTCCATCCAGGGAGGTAGGTACCTTCTGGTTGACATACTTGGAAACTATTAGAAAAGACCCCAATTCCCACTTACATTTTCTGTGACTAGCCGGACGAGCAGTGCTGGTGGGGTGGTGTCCCACTATCCTTTCCAGAGGGGCAATTTGGGAAGATGTCCTCCTGCGCTTTCTCTACCACTCACCCACTCCTCCTCTGGAGAAGCATGACTTTTCTGATGAGATTGGGAAGGGGGCACTGAGCATGCATGGCTAAATCCCTTCCAGTTCCTTCTTTTGAATTTGGCTGTCTATTGCACTGGTGTTCAGCATTTTGTCTTCTGTATGGTTAGCACAGGTGGATCTGTGTCTAAGCCTGGTTTCTGAAGGATGGGCTGGAGATCTGACTTTTCCTACTATCAGGAAAAAAGCATGTGGTCCAAAGGTTCTGAGCTGCAGTGTCTGATCTCCCTCAGGTGGGTCTTCCCCAGGGTCTACATTTTGGGGGTAGTGTTGGGAAGCCCTAATGTGGCTGTGCACTTTTACCTACAATAAAGGGGATGCTTTGTCTCCCATCTCTCTAATTTTTCTGCCCATTCCTTAAGAGATGTGTGTGGAAAATCGGGGTGATTATTTATGATCAAAAACCCAAACATGAAAAAGTTTATCGGGTAGAAAGCATGATAAAAATGCAAGGGAAGCTTTCTGTAGTAAAAACAGCATCAACCTTGGAATCAGCCCTGGATTCAAATTCTGCCTCTTTGAGTAACTAGCTATCAACCCAATTACTCAGCCTATGTAAGCCTTGGCTGTAATATATCGATATCAAAACCTGTCTCACAGGGTTATAAAGATTAAATGAGATAAGATATACAACTTACTTCATTATCCCTCTGTGTCACCGAGGCTGGCATATAGTAGAACTCTACTGTGAGTTATTTTCCTCATTCCTCTTCTCCTGAACAAGCAACATTTATTTATCTTCTCTCCTCCACTCCCACACATACACATCCTCTGTCCATTCATAGCCCTTATTCTACTTCATCAAAATCACTTGACCTATTGTTAAGGGAGGAACATGTTTTGCTGGAATGCAAATGATCCAGTGCGATATCTATCATATGTACACTGAATGAAAATTATGCTGTTTTTTTTTCTTTGCCAATCCAACCCTGTTGGAAGTCTGGATTTGTCCTTATGATACACCTGCATTTTAGAGTATAATAAAATTATTCCAAAAAAAACATCAGTCTTATTTACAAAATTGTGGAATTGTTAAGAAACTTTTTTGTTACAAGATTCTTTAGTTATATAAACTATTTTTGTTTGCAATGCTTGCTCCATATAATTTCCCTAATAATGAGCCAAGGTGTGCATTTATAGTGCTTTTATATTTTTCTTTCATTCTATGGAATAATATAGAAAAATAAAATTCTTTTCCTTTATTGGCAAAACAACAAAAAATATGACCTCAGTGGGCTATTATAAAACCATGCAGAAGCACAAAATAGCCTTTTTAAATGTGCCAATGCCATGGGTTCAGGCGGTATAGATTAAATATTTCATTCCGTTCTCATTTGCTGAGTTCAACCCTACCAAGCCCCATGGGTACTGGGGCCATCAGGATGAGTGAGATTTGCTTCCTGCCCTTAACAGGCTCCTGATCAAAAAAGGGGGAAAAAGTGTAGGGTTGTAGCCACAGAAAGTATATAAAACATATCACCATTGCATCAGTCAGGGTTCAACCAGAGAAGCAGAGATACACATTAAGAGATTTATTGCAAGAAATTGGCTTGTACAGTTGTGTGGATCCTCTAGGTAAGTCCAAAATCCGTAGGCTGGGTCATCAGGAAGGGCTGGCTGAAATTAGTGGGCTCAAGGGGAAGCTGTTTTCCACTGGTGGAATTTCTTCTTCATCAGGAAAGCCTCCTCTGTTCTTAAGGCCTTTCAATAGATTGAATCAGGACCACCTAGATTATCTAGGATAAATTCTCTTACTTAAAGTCAAATCATCGTGGAGTTTCATCCCATCTGCAAAATACTTCTATCGCAACATCTAGATTAGTGTTTGATTGAATAACTTGGGGATAGAGCGTAGGCAAATTGACCCCAAAAAGCCAACCATCACAATCATTATTTGCAAAATCCTCATGAATCAAAAATCTAATGTAGAGCTCTTCTA
This sequence comes from Cynocephalus volans, assembly GCF_027409185.1. Taxonomy (NCBI): domain Eukaryota; kingdom Metazoa; phylum Chordata; class Mammalia; order Dermoptera; family Cynocephalidae; genus Cynocephalus; species Cynocephalus volans. The sequence goes on from NC_084468.1 coordinate 19,811,831, forward strand.
AAATTGCACACAATGTCTGGTGAGCAAATATTGCAAGAATCTGTTATCTAAAGTGCTAACAATTTCACTTTGAAAATACAATCACTAGTTTTACCATGTCTGCAAAGATTCAGAATTCTTGCTGCTGTTATGTCTTTAGGGAGGAATAAGGAGGAGAAATGAATTTTATATTACTTTCTCTAATCTGTGTGTGTAGAGGGGAGAAAAATATAAGTATATAGCAGTAAAAAAGAAGTATAAATGGCTACTTCTAATAAAACACATTCCTTTATTATCAGATTCACTGAATGTTACTGGGTCAGCCTTTCATAAAGTAAGTTCCATGGAACACTAGTTTTTTGAGCTGAAATGCCTGTTTGCAATTTTTAGCTATCTATTTAATATGCATTTATATACAGAATATGTGTTTAATAATATACATATATATATTTATATACATTTATATGCAAACATATTTTATGAACTTATACATTACATGTGTGTATATATTTATATAGAGAAAGTTTCTGTAATCAAATACATAAAGAAAAGTTGAAACAAATTTAAGGCTTGTTTGGTGCTGAATATTTCAGAGCCTTTAACAGGTTGACATCATTGTCACTTTCAAAAGGTATTTGGAATTTAGCTTTGGTCAAACTCCTTTAAACATAGGACACTTTTATTCATGAGATAACTCTTTGGATTATTATTCATTGAAATGCATCTTTAAAATTTGTGCAATAAAGCTTTGTTTACGGGTGGGGGATGAGAAGGGTTGGCAATGAAGTAGCTATTCAAATCCAACTGAAAGTTGTGTCATAATGTGCCAGGGGTGGAAGAAACTTAAAGGTTGCCAAGTCCAACCACTCATCCAGTGGATAATACTTTTATTTTCCTTCAATCACATAGCTGGTCAATACTTCCTATATAAAAGAAACTGCAGAGTCTGACAACACGATCCATCACATTGTCTTCATCATTATTCTGATAATACCATTTGTCATTGTCAAAAGTCACCAATGAAAATGTTTCTAAAAGAAAGCCAACAAGCTAAGAGAGAAAGCAATCTATGTCTGTGGTCCACCAAGCATTTATTGAGTGTCTTCTACATGAAGGGCATGTAGCAATTCACCACCCTCTATAGGGGAGATGGATGTGCCCCAAACTAAGTAATGTAATGCATCAAAAGTCTTGCCCAGTTGTAAACAAATTTGTGCAAAAACACAAGTGGATGAGACCAGTTTTTTCAACTGTGGGCTGGTGTGTATGAGGGGTGGGACATACGTAGTTCATACATTTTGAGATTGACTTTTTTGATAAGATACTACCAAATTGAGTGGGAAATAAAGGGAATTTCATATACAGAGGGAAAAGAACGAGGAAACACCTGGTGGTGCCAAAGAGTACTGGGATGATTTGGGGATCAGGATGTAGGATGAATATTGGATGGGAGATAGGAGATATTATGGGTTGAATTGTGTCCCCCCAAATTCATATGTTGAAGTTGTAACCTCCAGTCCCTCAGAATGTGATCTTATTGAGAGGCAGGGTCTTTAAAGAAATAATCATATTAAAATGAAGACATTAGAGTGGACCCTAACCCAATATGACCAGTGTCCTTGTAAGAAGAGGAAATCTGGGATCAGACACACATGTGAGGAAGGTGATATGAAGAGACATAAGGAGAAGGTGGCTATATACAAGCCAAGGAGAAGCAACCAACCCCGGCAACACCTTGATTTTGGAGTTCTAGCCTCCGGAACTATGGGGCAGTAAATTTCTGCTTAAGCTACTCAGTCTGTGGTACTTTGTTAAAGCAGCCCTAGCAAATACACACAGCAGGTGAAGCAGAAATGTAAATTGGGGCTAGACTGTGAGAGCCCTTCGATTATGCTTTCAGGGGTCGGAGCAGTAGCGGGGAACTTTTGAAGAGGTCTGGGGTGCCTTATCAAGCTAACTTTGCAGCAGAGTGGAGCAACTCTGGGCTGGAGGAGGAGAGAGTCGAAGCAGGGAGCCAGAGCCTGGTGCTTCCCCAGTGGGCAGGTGAAAGACGTTGAGGACCTGAATTAGGCTGGGAACTTTGGGTAGAATTTGCAAAACATGCATAGGTAAACCTGATCGACTACAGGACACAGCTAACAAGAAAGGGTTTGTCATAGTTTTCTCCTCAGACTGAGTACAAGTGGGCAAGAATGCCTGGGTCCAAAGGCAATGGGCTGAATTGGATATAACACTTCCCATGGCCCATGGGGCTTTGCAGATGTGGTCCCCGCTGCTCTCTTACATTCACTTCCTTGATCTCTACACCCCTCCTACTGGCTTGCTTGCTTCTTTTCTTTTTCAGCTTTATTGAAATATCACTGACAAAAATTTTGTATGTTCAAGGTGTATGTTTTGATACATGTATACATTGTAAAATGATTACCACAGTCAAGCCAATTAATTTATCCATCACTGCACATAATTACCTTTATATGTGTGTGTGGCGAGAATACTTAAGATCTGCTCATCAAATTTCGAGTGTACAATACAGTATTGTTAACTATAGTCACCATGTTGTACGTTAGTTCTCCAGAGCTTATTCATCCTGCATAACCAAAATTTTATACACTTGGACTAATATTTCCCCATTTTCTCAAACCCCAGCCCCTGGCAACTACCCTTTTACTCTCTGTTCTTGTGAATTCAACTTTTTTAGATTCCACATATAAGTGACATCATACAGTATTTGTCTTTCTCTGACTTATTTCACTTAGCATAGTGCTCTCAGTTTCATTCATTTTGTCTCAAATGGTAGGGTTTCCTTCTTTTTTAAGGCTGAGTAATATTCCATCATGTGTGTGTTTGTGCGTGTATCGCATTTTCTTTATTCACTCATTTGTTGATGGACATTGAAGATATTTTCATAACTTGCCTATAGTGAATAATGCTACAATGAACATGGGAGTGCAGATATCTCTTTGAGATAGTAGATAGTGACTGGCTTCCTCTGTGATCTATAAAAATGCCAAGTTTTTCCCAGCAAAGGTTTTTGCATTATCAAATCCCACTGCCTGGAAGACACCCCCCGTCACCTCCTGACAGCCCCCACGATCATCACTTGAAGGCTCGTTCCCACCATACTGTATAAGTGCCCACATCACTTCTTTAGAGGGGTTGCCACATTTCCCAAACACTTTGCCACCTGGGTCCTTTGAGTCTTCACCCTGTTTATTTTTCCTCAATGTACGTCTCATGCTCTGTAACCAGATTGTTTATTTCATTTTGTTTTTTTGTTTGTTGTCAGCCTCCTTCCTTCAATTCCCAGCCCCCAACTAAAATGCAAACTCCAGGAATGTAGGGACTTAGTCTATTTTGTTCTACTTCTTCTCACTAGAGTCTGACACTGTCTCTAACACTTAGTAGGTATTCATCATATAAAGGTGGGATAAGTTTGAAACTAAAGTATGTCCTTGCAATTTTCTGAAAGTTGAAATCACTTGAATGTTTTATCATTTCCCTTTCACTCAGAAGAAATGATATTTTTGGTTAGTGCCTTTGCAATTAAAGAGATCATTCCTAGTAACAATAATTTTGAGAAAGACTATTTAAATTTCAGAAGATGTAACAACACACAGCAGTGAATTATGAAGAAGGTGCTGAGTTTTTGATTTTACATTTTCTCAGAGAAAATATGTTAAATCATATAATATTTTTTAAAAGTTTTCATAAAAATCTGGACAAGATAGTGGCAAGTTTCATGATCATATCTGATATTTCTTCCCCCTCCTTTGGCTTTGTGGGTATGTGGTGTGCATTAGGTTGTGTAACAGCGGATAAGGGAGCCTCTGACCTTTGAGTAGCTTAAATGTTTAGACACCTGATGACAATCTTTCATTAAATTTTGTGTAATAGCAGCCACTCCGGAAAGTAGGAGAAAACACAATTTGTTTTTCTTCAGCTATCTTCATAACAAATATCTGAAAATGTTTCCCAATGACAGACAGAACTGAGAGCTTAATATCTTTCCAGATGAGCATGGTGGCTTTCATTGAGGGAAAATGACATGTGTGGATGAGCTCAATGAAAAGTAAAGAGAAGAGGAAAGGAAAGTGAAGTTTGTGCATGGTCCAGATACGTTTAGGGACTTGGGCAGACTGCTTAGAGAGGGAGCGGGATGGGATGCTAATGGGCAGGAAACAAGTTTGGGAGATTTATGTTGTGTTAAAATGCAGTATAATCTTGGGAGCCAGCATTCTCTCCCTTCCTCCTTCCTTGATTTCCTCCCACTCCTCTATCCTTGCCTCAGGCTGGGAATAAAAGATACAGTTTTGGGCAGAAAAGTGGGTATGTCTACCCAGAGAGAATGAAAAGTGTAGGATTGAATGAGTGTTAAATATTAAAACTTTCTCACGTATTCCTGCTCATTCATTAGGCCAACATTTTCTGTGACCTTGATGGTATAATAATACTAGCTAAGAGCTATCTTTTATCAAGCACCCACTATGTGCTAACCCTGTGCAAGGTGCCTTAATTGGATCGTCTTCATGTAATGAAGAACCTCGACCAGAAGGATTTAGTAACTTTCCCAAGTCATTTTGGCAGGCAGGTGGCAGAGTATGGATTTGACTCTGAGACCTAAGCGCTCACCACTAAACATACTGCTTTCGTCTGTGCTCAGCCCCAGTGCATCTCAAACACTCCCGTGCATGAAATACCACGTGCTTGCTGACAACTGCTTATTAACTCAGCCAGTCTAAGTCTTTCTTCTGAACAACAGCCACACACTCAGATATCTAAAGTCATCTCCTTGCAGGTATCTTATGGGTGTCACAAATTTACCCAAAATTAAGCTCTGTCTCGTCTCACCTCACCTCACCCACACCCTTCATTTCAAGAAATAATGCTGTGTCTACCCCGTCCTCAACCAAATACCAGGGGTTCATCCTCGACAGCTCTCCTTCCTACCTCTCGCAAATGAAAATCACAAAGTCCTGTCACTTCTGCTTCCAAAATAAATCACAAATATGACTTCATGTCTTAGTTCCCATCAGCCTGGACCAAGCCATCATCACTTGGACCACTACAATAGACTCTTTTTCAATTCTTTGTTTTTATCATGAAATATAGCACACACACACACACACACACACACACACACATTCTAATATATATAATAGAAGAAGCTAGAAAACTTAAATGTATTGTCTAAAGAATGATAATAAAATGACTTCCCTTTATCCACCAACCAGTTTAAGATCAGCATATTTGTAGAGTCCTTCAATGCATCCATCCCCTGCTCTTCCCTGCCTCAAGAAAAAAACTCCACTATATTACATTTTGCTTATTATCCTCTTGCTTTCTATTTATTAATATTATTATTTTTTACATTCTATGATGTTGTTGTGAAGCAGTTGGGAGAGACGAGGAGAGGGGAAAGGGGAAGGAAATGGGATGGAAGAAGGAGGAAGGAGGAGGGGTGGGGTTGAGGCCTGTGGCCCCTCCTCATTCCCACAGGGGAGACCAGGAGGCTTCCAGTGTTGACTTGGTCATTGCCAGGCTGGATGAAGATGTCAGAGGGATGTGGCTAAAGCCCTAACCCTCCACCACCCCAGCTGTGGAGCCTGAGCACTTCTTGTGGCAGCTTGGTAGTCTTTGCTGGGCTCATTGCAGTTGTGGAGGGGGTGTGGCCGAGGCCCTCAGCCCCTCACCACCCCGGTTTGGGAGAGCTTGGGGCACTTCCTGGATAGTCATCACTGGGTTGATTGTGCATGGGGGGAGGCATGGCTGAGGCCCTTTCTCTTTAAAAAAGTCACTTTAGTGACAGGCTGACAGATGATCATATCTAATAAGCCACTGTGGCTACTGCCTGTCCCACAGCTGGGGCCACCGCCAGCTTCTCTCCTGCCTGAACGCCACCACCTCTCTCACCCTGTACAGCCGCTGCTGCCAGCTTGTCTCTCCTCTTGCTTTCTTTGTAGTTCTACCACATGGTATATATATGTCTACCTTATATGTTATAATATATTATCATTTTGCTTTTTTTTAAAATAGAAGCAAACACAATCATAACATGTTTTGTTGCTGCTTGCTTATTTCCTCAGTATTAATATTTGTATGAAGATTTCTATAACAGGAGTTGGCAAATTATGTCTACTGTCTGTTTATATAAGTAAGGTTTTATTGGAAGATGTTGTCTATGGCTGCTTTCATGTTATAATGGCAGAATTGAGTAATTGCAACAGATGCCACATTGCCTGCAAAGCCTAAAGTTTTTCATATCTGGCTCTTTACAGAAAATGTTTTCTGACCCCTGCTATAAAGAAATCTGGCCCATGAGCACTGCACTGGGAGGCACATACAAGAATGTTCACAATAACATTGTTTATGAGAACAAAAACCTTAGAACAACTGAGATGGTGATCAACAGGAGAAAGAGATAAGCATATTGTGGTTGTTCAACAAAATACAATAATGTGAAAATCGAGTAGCTACCTAAATCAAAATGAGTCAGGCTGGAAACTGTAATACTGCAGTTTTCATAGCCCCAAAGATCATGATATAATCCCATTTGTTCACATTTCAAAACCCGGCAAAACTGTAATACAGTATGTAGAGACACATACATATGTGATAAAACTATTGAAAAAGCAAGAGAATAATTAACGAATTGCTGGAAAGTTTTTTTTGGGGGGGGTGGGTGGATGCAATAAAGGGTGTGTGTGTGTGTGTGTGTGTGTGTGTGTGTGTGTGTGTGTGTGTGCTCATGTATGTGTGTGTCTTATCCAAGTGTGTGATTTATCTTTCCCTCTCTAAGGGTTCTTCTGATGAACTAAAATTTATCATTTTAATAGTCTAATTATCATTCCTTCTCTTGATAGATTGCTCACCTTGTGAATTAAAAAAAAAAGAAAAACAAAACCCTCCCTTAAGAATGAGAATTCTTTTCTGTATAATTTTTGAAGTTTTAAATATTGCACTTCACTATCATTTTTGTATATGGTGTGAGGTACCCATTCATTTTTTTCCTCAAAGAGATAACTAATTGTCCTAGTAGCATTTATTGACCTGTCCCTCCCTTTCTCACTCATCTGCAACACCCACTCAGTCACTTATCAAACTTTCATGTATGTGATGGGTGTGATTCTGGGCTCTCTACTGTGTCCCACTGAGTTTTACAGCCTTTTAACTGATCTCCCTAGATCCACTCATTTCCTCTTCAAAGCATTTTCCACCCAGCAGCTGGAGTAAACTTTAGAACCTGTGTGCGTGTGCATGTGTGCATGCATGTATGTGTGCAAGCATTACTTACTCAGCTTTTCTTTTGAATTTCTTCTTTCTCTACCTGTAATTTCTTAAAGTTTACAAAACCTTCTCATATTGTCATGTTCTCTTCCCATCATTACTAGCTACAGATAAACTCAAGCTTAGGAAAGGTAAAGGAACTGCTCACTGAGTAAAAAAGAAGCAGAATGTGGATTCATGCCTGTGTTTGCACTGCAGAACCTGGGGACTCTTCTACCACACCTTCAGTTCCTCCTGGTCTTTCTCTTTCCATTATCTTAAGCGTTTGGCTGTTTCCCCCCGATTTTATCACTTCTTCTGCTTTTAGGTTATTTAGCTTTTTATTTATTATTTATTTTACTTTTAGTTGAACTATTTTCTTTTTCCCCCCTTCTTTTAATTAAAACAGTTGATTGTACAAATCTGTAGGGTACAGAGTTGAGTATCGATGCCTGTGTGCAATATGCGATGCTCAAATCAGGGTAATTAGTGTATTAAACATTATACAATGTAATCATTTTTCATGGCCCTTTACCAATTCCTACCTTACCCCTCCCCCCTCCTTTCCCACCTCTGGTAACTTTTTTTTTTTTTTTTTAAACTGAAGATTATTTACACTTTGCTTCAAATTTTCTCAATGTCCCTCCTAATCCTTCCTTTCCTCCTCTGGACGTTTTGCACAGAATTGGCTTTTCCTGTGTCCTCCGTTTCCTTCATCATTGAAAAGCCAACATGGTCCTCCATGAAAGAAGGAAACCTGTAGAAAGATCAGAAACCTGTACTGAAAGCCATATTACTTATCATGATTACATTCTCTGTCCTCCTTTCATGTACCTTGAGCATCTTTCACACCTTTATTCCGAGCTTCCTCTCTTTGCCCTCCACCACAAGCAAAGCCTGTACTGCATCTTCCTTTTATTTCTTTCCTCATTTTCTCATGAAGTCTTGCCACATTCACTTTTCAGACATCAGTTAAATTGGAGACTTTATAGTACACCCTCAAGGGTTATGATGTCCCAACACCTAGCCATTGCTACATATAATTCAAAATAGAAATCTTATTAACAAGCAAATATATATTTCAAAATATATAAATATGTATTTAAATATTAAAATAAATGTGTCCTTAAATTAAAACACACTCTTTGCTGGTGTTCTGACCCTCTTTCTCTCTCTCTGTCTCTTTTTCCTTTCCTCCTTTGAATGCCTCTCTCTATTGCCACCCTCTGCCCAATGAGGAATCTGGCAGTCTCCCTCCCTTTATAGCACTGGGGTCCTTGTTCAATTCCAGTGGGCAGCCTTTCCCTGCTGAGCATCTCTCCCACCCCTGCACTGTGCATGCTTTTCCTTCTTGCTGCAGCTTTCTCTCTGTAGAAACCCTTCGCTTGCTGTGTCAAGTGTTATACTATCTAGCCCCTTACAGAAAAAAAATATTACAGATCCTTGCTAACCAAGCCTCAGGTATTTCTCACCTGGATCACATTTTCCTTGTGGCCCACTAAAATCCATTCTCTACACAGCAACCAGCTTAATCCCTTCTATAGTCTCCCTTCACACAAGGAAATACAACACTAAGCCCCACTTTAGAAGCAACGTATGTATTTGCCTCGTCTACATCTTCTGCTTTTTCTTGCCCCACTGTTCCCATCAGTCACTGTGGTTGATTAAGATAAGATTTTTCCTGCCACAGGACCTTTGCACTGGCTATTCCCACCATCTAGAATGCTCTTTCTCTTGACCAGTAATGGTTGCTGGCTGCTTTTAGTTGGGTCTCAGCTTACATGTCTTCTCTATCAGAGAGGTCTTTATCTATTGCTCCTGAAGAACTACCCAGTTCTTTTCTGTCACATCAACTTATTTTAATGCTCTGAGGAATTCTCATCAGTATCTAATTTTTTCCTGTTTGTTTATTTGCTTATTAGATGTTTTCCTCCTACTGGAATATCAGCTTCCTAAGGGCAAGGACTTTTTCTCTTCTGCACTGTGCTTGCAATAGTACCTGTCATATTGGCTGCATGAATACATGGATTTGATAAATTCATTTTTTGTCAATCCTTTTAATTTCACATATTTATTCTCTAGACCAGATCCCATGATGATTTCTATAAAATCCTATGTCTGCCTTATAAGGAAATCTATGAGTCCACATATTAATACGTAACCAGCTAAGAACCTCTTCTGTGTCATGTTTTCATTTCCCAAAAGAATGATTTTTAACTCTGTTTTCTTTTAGTTTTCCCTTCTTAAAAGTGGCACTGCCTTCACCCAGTTGGATAAATCAGAATAACTGAGAATTGCCTTAGGTTCCTCTTTCTTCACCAATCCCCACATTGTCAGTCACCAGGTTCTATTAGTTTTATCCCTGAAACATGCTTTGCATTTATGTATTTTCTTTTTTCCCTCTGATACGACCCCTATTTAATCTCTCATTGTTTATTGTCTATATTTCTGCAGTTAATCTCCTAGTTCTACTACATTTGCCTTTCTGCAATCTTAATCTAAACTCCAGTCAAAGGAGTATTTCTAATATACAAATACAATGCCGCCCTCCTGCATACAGCTTTTGGCTCTTCAGTGCTTTCCCATAACATTAGGATAAAGTCCCAGGTTTTTAAAACGAAGTGAAAGGTCCTGCTTCCTCAGTCACCGCAACACCTGCTGCTGCTTTCTCAGCTTAAATGATTGTGTTGGTTTTTTTCCCATCAGGTGCCATTCCTTATTTATTTTTTTATTATGTTTTTACATTTGCAAATTTTTATTGTTATGAAAGAAATGCGATTCAAAAAATAAAGAATTGACTAAAACAGAAAAATTGCCCATCAGTGAGGTGTATACACATGATTACACTCAATCAAAATTATTCTAAAATAAAAAAAATAATGTATTGTAAAAATGAGTAGAAAATGGAGCCCCTCGCTAATTACTGTTGTACTAAAAGAAATAGAGTTAATTTCACAATGTACTGGATGAACATTGCACTTTTTGATGTTTTGAACAACCCAGTGAGAAAGCTGACGATACTATTTGTCATCTATAGATGGGAAAATCAAGGCCTATTGCAGGAACAGGTTTGACCAAGACCAGATACTGGGAATGATTCTTAATATCTCTTTCTCAATCCCCACATTCAGGCACTCATCAAATTCTATTGATTTTAGCAAAATGCTTCACGCAGTTAAAAAGAATCAGCTCTAGATTCCGGAATTTCCCAATTCCTAGACCGTATTTAATTTACATTTTACTATAACTTGAATTTTTTTTTTTCTTCCCTGTGTTGTTCTATCCAGGACATCATTGTTTGGTGTTAACCAGATCCTGATTGCTTTGCAGATCAAGAAAATATTTCTGAAATATTTCAAAATATTTCTTTAGAGTTAGAAGGCAATGGGGAAAATTTAAAGAAATGTTAAGTTTTCTGAAGGCTAAGGATCTTATCCATGACTATAATCATATTCATCAACTATTTCCCTTGTATCAGGCACTATCCTAAAAGAATAAAAGATAACAGTACCTTCAGGTAATGAATATTTTCAGGTCTTTCAATGTTTCAAGCATCGTTCTTTGGATTTTCCATATCTTACTCAATCCTCACAGCAACTCTATGATGTAGGTACTTAATATCTCCATTTCACAGATGTAAAAATTGAGGCACAGAGAAGTTAAGGAATTTGCCCAAGGTCTCACAGGGAGTGGAGGAACTCAGGTATTAACCCAGCCAGTTTGTCTCTGGAGCGCATGATTTTAGTCATGTTATTTTGGGGCTCTCAACTGGAATTTTTTAAATAAGGGTTTTATAGTTGGTGTGGAAGAGAGATCCATGGATATAAGACACTGTGATAAGTGTTATGATCCATTGAACACGTCTTTCTGGTCATTGCTATATGGTGGATATTTTGTAATGTCTTTCTCTCACAGGGTGTAAAGCAAGAAACACGAATTCAGAAGTTGGAGAGTTCTGTCAATTGTTTTATCTCAGGAGAATTACTTAACCTCTCAGATCCACAGTTTTCTCCTAAATAGGACATGGATATCAATATATATTTCAAAGTTTTATTATTAGTGTTAAATAGTTACTGTATATAAAATAGTCTGCACATCGTAAGCCAATATGAAAACCTTTATGAATTGTAGGAGTGTTAATAAAAGAGCTTTGATTAGAGTGTCAGGTGAGCATGAAGGAAGAAATTTGACTTTGTGGGGGATGTTCCCTGCAGATAATATAACACTTGAGTTGGGATTTGAAAGATGTCTAAGAGTTATTTAGACTGAAAGTGTACTATAACTCTGTTCCTTTATTCTCCTTTTCTGTCAATATTCAGATTTTTCTCCAGGGATCTGCTCTTTCCTTAAGGTTCTATACTTCATCCCATGTAGACCTGGCTGCTGCTGACATTCATCTTGTTTTCTCAAGATGAGCCTCCCAGATATCTGAATAGGTATTTCAGAAGACAAATAAGAAAGATGGCAAGAAAGTGCATCCTTGATAATGCCAAGGAGCCCTTGGTTCAACCAAATATGAATCCTGTAAACCTCTGGACTTTCCAATCCATGAGCCAATACATACACTTCATTGTGGGAGCCTGTTTGAGCTGAGTTTTTGTTGCTTACAACTGATCCCCTCTGAACTGCAGGGAATTCTAGACAGGAGGGCTGCATGTGCAAAGGCTAGCAGAGAGATGGAAGGAAGCGTGATGGGTTTGGAAATATTACATTGAGAAATGGGGCCAGAAGGTGAGTCAGCGCCAGCTTTTCAAGGGCATTGACTTCCATTTTAATGAGTTTGGACTCTAGCCTGTAGGCAGTGGGGAGCAGCAGTTTTTAAGCAGAGAAGTGACATAATCAGATTTGCATTTTAGAAATATGACTGTCTGAGCAGTTGAGTTTGGATAGGAGTAGGGAAGGCTGAAAGCAGAGAAAAGAAGAGATAATTGCATGGAGTGGAGTTAGAGTTTATTGAGCTTGGACAATGGCAGTGGGATAGGGAGGTAAGAATTTGGTCTTATTTTCTTTGGATCCATCTCGTTATTTGCACTTACTGTTGTGTATTTTCCTCTGCTTTTAATTCTGGGTTCACAGATGCAGAGTGGCAGACAGGCGACTCTTGCTCTGCAGGTGCACTTACTGCAGAACCTCTAAAACCCAACATTTAAGGCAAAGGAGCCTTCTAACTTTATTACTCCCTGGCTGTCCTTATTTCTACATCATGGTAATACTCTTCTGCTGGATGTTAACAAGTGGTACCAAAACTACTCTGTTGTCATCATAGGCCACAGTTCAGAAAGCCACATTAAATATTCTTCTGAATTCACAGATGAGTTTCACAGCTCCTTCCCTTGCAGGCAGGAGATGCCCTAGCAGGGAATATAAAAATATTGTTACAAAATTTGTGTTTATTTCTTCTTCTTGTATCAGAAAGCTTCCAACTAGTTATGGTGGAATTAATTGTGCTTTCTACTGTTCTGAGATCTTTTCAATAGAGGAATGTTGGAATTGTATGAGGGCAGAGATACATAAACAGTTGGGATTTTGGTTTTTTAAACATATACTTAAAAAGAAAAAAGAGCAGGCCCTCATGTCCAGTCTCTCTGGTACTGTGCAGTTGGGTGCAAGTTTGAACAGTCAATTAAACATCTGTTAATAGGACCAGGGAAGAGTTATAACTCCTCAGCTCTGTGAGTACATACCATCTATGTTGTGTTAGTTTTCTGCTGAACTACAAAGTCATTGCTAGAATCACATGAGTGTCTGTAGATGTAGGCTAAACAAACTTAGCTCCATTCCTCTACTGCCACCATCAGCACCACAACCCTAAACTAAGTTCATTTCTATTCCTTACCATGCATGGATGGGGCAATGATATCATTTTACATTTCTAAATTATAAGTATTGGAAAGAACCTTAGAAGTTATCTACTCTAAAATGACTAGTGAATGAATTCAGTTATTTGGGCTCAGGCTAAAGATAATAGAAAGTTCATCCTAAAGTGTGGAGCAAGAACCTACCATGGAGGACTTGTCACAAAGTAGGCACTTCAGTTTCACATCTATAAGATGGAAATAATTATAATATCTACCTCTGCTGGCTATTTGAGGATTAAATAAATTAATATACGTAAAGCACTTCATATGCTACTGACACATATTAAATGCCACATTTGTTGTTAGTTATAATTATATAGTTGTTTGGAGACTCAGGTTTGCTGTCAGCTTCCATCACGGATGGGCTTACTGGCTGGCTTGTGCTGGACAGGTAAAAGAAAGGCAAGTTATTTGCATAGGGCAGCAGGCACTTAAGAGTTTGTCAGTGCAAGGGAGGAGTGAATATTTCCTATGAATACAGATAGCTACACACAAGAGAGACTTTCATGGAGTAGTCTTACATCTCGTCTAATACAGGTGAGTAGATCTTAGTAGGGAAAAGCTGGAGAAACTTCTGGATACCTAGGATCTAAGAAAAGGAGTAAGAGAGTCAGCCAAGATAGAGACACATTCGCCTTGTCTAAGAAAGTATAAGGGAGACCCCCAGGGATAGAAGGATACCAAATGATGCTTGAAAGCATCACAGGACAGTCAGTTGTCAACATATTGGCTACATAATCAGCAACTATTTGTTGAATGTTATTATGTGGCAGGCATTGTTCTGTTGCTCAGGTTATAGCAGGGGACAAAGATGACTCTCTGCTATCTTGGGAATAGGGAGAATGGATGGCAAACCAATAAACACATGATTACATAAATAACAGGTGTGGGTTGGGGTAGGAGCTAGTAAGAAAACAGGGGTGTAAGAGGAAAGGAGTAATGAGGAGAGCTACATGTGGAGGTGGGCACATAAGGAAGTTCTCTGGCTGTTTCTATTTTCTCAGTGCACTTGGAAGTGACATCATGGGGTGAGTAAAGGAGGCAGCAGGAGACGTTGGAATTTTAATGGGAAGGTATAAAATTGTCACCTAGGATCATGGGAGAGAATCAGAATTGGGAACTGTAGTTGAATTGTCAGGCAGCTTTACGGACCCTCTTGAGAGCTGTGGTAATGATTGCACAATGACATGAATGAGCACGTGTATATGTTTTTCTCTAGCTAAGTTCAGTTACCCTGATGCAGGCACACAGAAAGTGAAGAATTAAATGTATTCAAACTTGGGTTTGGCCAGGGAGTCATAATGAAGGAAGAGAGGGAAAGAGACTGAAGCCTGTTTGCAAAGAACCATGAAATCTAAGTTGGATCTGGAGAGAAATAAGGACAAGAGAAAAGTGCCAGGATCAGTGGTTGGCTGGTCCCTGTGGGATTTGTTAGTTGTTTGAGTCATAACACAGGAGTGAGAAAACTGCACAGAGAGGTGTTGTGGGATGAGGAGAAGATACTTGAAATGGAGATTATGGCAATGACAATGTCCAGGGAATGTTCTGAGGGTTGGGTGGCTGAATGACATCATTAAAGGGGCAGGTCAAGAAACCTCTGACCAAGAGGCTGGAGTAAAAAAAAGAACTGTCTATGTGAATGCTGAAAGTTACCAAGAATCATGGCAGAAGTATTAGTGGAGGCTAATAATGATTCAGGTATTAAAATTGCCAAGAAATAAGGAGGAGTGACTATGGATCAGGTTATAAAGGAAGGTGGTAATAGGAGTATAGTCTGAGGGAATGAAATTTGAAGCTGGGGATTTCAGTGAGAGGAAGGGACAATGGTCTAGAAATGGCTAGGAGGTCCAAGGATGACACCACACCTCTAGGCTCAGTGAAACAAGAGGTATGAGAAAGGAGCCACTACTTAAGAGAGTTATGGGGGATACAGTGTCTTCAGCATAGAGCGTGGTTGCAGTTGGCATACATCAGAGAATGACTACGAAGGGTGGGGGCAGTTGCTGAAGATGGACAGCTAGAAAGCTGGTGGGGATGAGGTTGGATTAGAGGATATAGAGAATTATAGTGTGATGAAGGATGCCCTGGGAGGTGGGGCATCTTGTGTTGACCGACATAAATGTGGAAGTAGCATAAGATTGGATTAGTCCTGATGTCCTGGCTTTGGCTGATTAAGGTGGTGAGGTTGCTGGGCAGGAGGGAGTGAAGGTCTTGCCTGGAGAATTTACAGCTATGCTCAGTGCCATGGTCAGAAGAGTGTGGTAATTTAATCACAGTGGGCTGGGCTGGGCTCGAGTAGACTCTTACACATCTGAAGCAAATAAATTTCATCGTATATACGCCTAACTCCAATCAGAGTAGCTGCCTAGTGCCTTAGGGTAAGAAAGGGCTGAAGTGGATTAGTGAGGTAACCATGGGCACAGGAAGGAGGATGCTTGTAATTTGCAAGTGGGTCACCTCTTATTCTATGTTTTCGAAACAGAGATACAGAAAGGTAATGGTTTGCTCAAAATTATGGCTATTTAGTGGAGGATCAGAACCACTCCACCAGAAAATACACAAAGATCTTACTTAGATAGCTCTCATCATCAAATAATTTTATTTTGTATCCTTGTTTAGCTGATGAAGATTAGTAATACAGATAATGAGTCTTTCCTTTACCATCTACTAGCTCTGTAATTCTGGGCAATTTTTTTTGACTGGTGTTAGTTTGGGTTCTCCAAGAAGCAGACCAAGATGGGATTAGACATGCCGGAGATTTACCTGGGGGTGGGGGGAATACCTGTGGTGGATAAAGTGGTGAGGAGCAGGATGAGGCAGAGGAGCAAAATGTATGTCTGATGTGTGTGAAAAGGAGAGAGGGAAGGAAGTAGAATTGAGTAGAAGGAACCTCAGATTGCAGTTCAGCTCTTAGTGAATATTGCCTGCTACATGAGTACTGCACTGGGTAGGAGAGACCCAGCTCTAGGATCTCTGCTGTGCTCAGGTACTGGCTGGGAGCAACCAGAAAAGCATGGGCTCAGGGCATAAATACCCCCCAGCACCTGGGGATATGAAGGTTTGACAGTTGGAGGCTGAAAACTCACCACCTTCCTTGCAGCAGGTCCTCTTAAAGAGATATGAGTGATGCACCTCCATGGCTACCATAGCTCTAACTAACCCTCATTTAAAATTTTTATTATTATTTTTTAAAAATTGAGATAAAAGTCACATAACAGAAAATTAAGCATTTAAAAGTGTATAATTCAGTGGCATTTAGTACATTCATGATGTTGTGCAATCATCACCTCTACCTAGTTCCACAATGTTTTCATCACCCCCAAAGGAGACCTTGTACGCGTTAAGGAGTTACTCCCTATTTCTCCTCAACCGCTAATCTACTTTCTATCTTTATGGATTTACTTATACGGATATCCATATAAATGCAATCATGCAACATGTGATGTTGTGCATCTGGCTTCTTTCACTTAGCATGATGTTTTTAAAGTTCATCCATAGGGTAGCATGTATCAGTACTTTGTTCCTTTTTATGGTCGAATAGTGTAATAATATATGGATATACCAAATTCTGCTTATCCTCTGATCCATTGATGAATGTTTGGGTTATTTCTACCTTTTGGCTATGATGAATAGTGCTGCTATGAATATCTGTGTAAATGTATTTGTTTGAGTACCTGTTTTTAATTCTTTAGGGTAACATACATAGGAGTGTAATTGCTGGGTCTTATGATAATTCTACGTTTAACTTTCTCAAGAACCACCAAAGTATTTTGCATAGCTCTTAAGCCTCATTTTTCTCATCTATAGAATGGGGTATAGAAAAGACCCTGCTTCATTGGGTTGTTGTAGAGGGTGAATGAGAAAATATTTCTAGAACACTGGGCACCATAGCAGGCACATCCCAGTAGTAAATGCCTTGTAAATGGTGCTTGTCATTTGTAATGGATACAACATATTTATGCAGCAGACTGACTTTCTTCCATAAGAATATTTTATAGCCTCATGGTTTATTTTTTGTTTGTTTGTCCTAAAGAATGAAGGAGTGAAATTAAGACTATTCTTCCCTCTTAAACAGAAAGGGAACACACTTCAGGTTGACTCGGTGTGGTTTGTAAAAGCAAAGAGCCCTCAGGTCAGAATGAAAAGCATGATCACAGCTTGCATCTATGGGTTTCTAAAGTTGATGACCTTGTGGGCCCTTTTCTCACCAGTGACCACTCTCCCTGCAAATGATTCCTTTCTAGCAGAGCCGTTCTTGAAATACCGTTTGTGGTTTGTAATGCTGGTCGCTGCTTCTGACCTCTCACCAAATTTGGGCAGGCTCTCACAGACTCTCATTTTAACACCTATTTTTTAAGGGGAGAGGGACAAGGAAATCTTAGGAGATTCAAAAGAAAATCAGTCATCACTTAGGTCTTCAGAGAGGAAGGAAAGAGAGCAAAAGCTTAATTGGTCCACAAGTGATTTGGGAAGAGACAGGGGACTAGGGTCCCTGACAGTGAGCTGTCTCAGTGATTGGTGTGGATTACCAGGGAACATGATCTGATTTCCTTGTCTGCAGATATTTAAAATACTAAAAGCATCTCCCACGTTCCCAGCATTAAACCTTTGCCTCAGCCAAAGTGATGACTATACTGTACCATGGCAGTATATTTTCTGGCCACTCTGGTGGGCAGCTTTTCTTCCTATCCTTTTAATTTTGCTTTTCTGTTTTCTTATGGAGTTGTTTGTATCCAAACAATGCCTGGCATACAGAAAAAGAAGCTCCATGAATAGTTTTTGAAAAAACTCCTGATTTCAGGCTGTCATTGTCTCTCTGGAATCCTTTGGTAACCTGGGGCTTGTTTAAAGTAACGGAGCTCATCTGCTCTGGCATTGGACTAGGTGGGTTCAAATCCTGGCTCTACTACTTAGGAGCTGTATGATTTTAGGCAATTTACTTAGGGTTCAAATAAAGACAATATTATCCACTCTCTCAAAAGATTGATGTGAGGAATAAATGAGATACTTCCCATGGCATGCTTGGAAAATGCGTGACGTACAATATGCTAGGTTGGTAGATGTTAGCTACTAGCATGATTGATTGTCTGGATTTGCTGGCTTTTTTTTTTTCTTTTTCCATTCAGGTCTTATCTTTCCTAGTAGATATTTAGGATTCTTCTGCACAGAGAATGTGTTTTAGATATATTTATTACCTATATAACAAACACATACACAAGTGCTATTCATCCATACATAGATGTATGAATCTAATGTTTTAAATGTGTCATATAAAGATTTGATATGTAATTCCATATTTTGAATAAGCCAAAGTATTTTAAAAAACATATATAGAGGTAAAAATAGGAATCCTTTGGGCAAACAGCAGTAATATTTTATTAGAATGTCATCTCCATGAGGGCAGAATTGTTTTCTTCAGCGCTAAGAGAAGTGCCTGGCACAGAGCATTTCATAAATATTGATGGAATGGATGACTAACAGAAATAGCACAAGGAAATGCCAGAAACTCTGCCTATGTTAATTAATTTCACTCTCACCAGACTGTAAGATATAGTTGTCCCTGTATTAGTTAAGAACTGAGTTTG
Organism: Cynocephalus volans; assembly: GCF_027409185.1. Lineage (NCBI taxonomy): Eukaryota > Metazoa > Chordata > Mammalia > Dermoptera > Cynocephalidae > Cynocephalus > Cynocephalus volans. The sequence continues at coordinate 19,830,516 of NC_084468.1, forward strand.
CCTGTGAGTTCTTGAGACCTGACTATAAAGGCGTAAACAATAAAGGCTTGTTTTCATCACTTAATGTAATGATGTAATGAGGAGTCCAGGCTTTACTGCATGTAGGTTAGTGGTCCGTTGTTCAGAACCAAGATCTCTGCAATTCTTTCTGCTTTTCCTTGTGACCCTAAGGTGATTGCGGCAGCTCCACCTATCACATCCTTGTTATAAACAGGGAAGGAAAAAGAACAAAGAGCACTTTTCCACCCAGGGCAACCCTTTTTAAGAAGGTTTCCTTGAGAAGCTGGTCTTTAAGGACTTTCACATGCCATTGGCCACCCCTACTTGTGAATGGGGAAGATCGAGGGCTTCTCTCAGCTCCTCCTCCTGCTCTTCTTTCTTCTTATAGCCTGGGCACATTGTTGCCCCCAGGGAAAACATGGTTCTGTTGTTAAGGAGGAAGGTGAGACTGGTTATTGGGTACATACTAGGAGTCTCTGTCATCTTCCCCATTTTATTGGTGTAGAAAACTGAGGCTTAGCCCTGTTGAGGTCCTTACTGGTTTTACTGTGGCTTTTGAGGATTTTGTTTATCGTGTCACACAGTGTTCTATTGGGAGAACCCTCAGGACAAAACCCTCTTGATAGTGATTCTCTGAGCAGTCAGCTGTTTATGGAAGCTGTAGTTTGGGCAAACTATTGTGGATTCTTCTTTACTTGTATTCACTACTAAGAAGCCCCAGGAAGTGGAGTGGTCTTTATGACAGTCATTGGGGAATATTCTAGCCTGGCTTCATTATTCTTTTGCAGAATTTCCTTGCTATACTATATGCATTTCTTCAAGGCACCTGAAACTGTTATGAGGAAACAAAGGGGATAAATTGACAACAACACAGACACACAGACGCACACACACAAATTCCCCCAGATATACTAGTGTAAGTGCATAAAATGGAGGCTCTGAGAGTTTATGTAATTAGCTTACATTATGGCAGATAGAGATGAGTCAGGAATCCACACCATCTTTCTGACCCCCAAATCTGTCTTTTTCTCTCTCCAGCGGGAGTTCTCAACCCTGGCTGCATATCGGAATTAGACAGGAACTGTAAAAAATTTTGATGCTCAGGTCAAGACCCAGACAAATTCTAAATCAGAATCTCTGGGGGTCATGTCCAGGCATCAGTACTTTAAAAAATCTTCCCAGATGATTTTAATGCATATCCAAAGTTGAGGATCACTACTCTTCAGCTTCTGTTGAGCAAAAGAAATGAAGTGTGGAATGCTGTAAAGAGAGTACTTCTTAAAAATTACTTTAACCTATCCCAGTGGTTTTCTCATCTGCTTTCTTTTCTCCTAGTGGGACCAGCTATATGTAAAACAGATGAAAGCGGAGCTTCCTTTCTTGAAGATGGTAGATGGGGGAGGGGGGTCAGTGACCCTTCTTTGTCACCCCTCAGGCCATCCCATCTCTTGCAGATGGGCAATGTGACCACCTACAGAACAATGACCAACCTACTTCAATACATCCCATGGAACAGATGTTTTAATCATTCAACAGACATTCTGAGCACCAAAGTTACATGCATGACTGAGAAAAGTCTCAATCCTATGGTTAACTGTGGTGTTGTCTTCTTTTCTTCTATAGATGAGCCTTATTTTCCATCACTTTACCCATGGCTGTTCAGAGGACAGGATGCTAGAAAGAGCTTCAGAATCAAAAACAGAGACATACAAGATATTGTCAAGGTAATGCTTTTTCAGCTCATGTGGCCGTGTGTGTGTGTGTGTGTGTGTATCTGCTTGTGTGTGTTATCCCCACACCCCCAGTGGTATAGCTAATATGTGGACCTACAATGCAAAATGCTCGAACTCAAATGCTTACAGAGGCCAGGCAGAAAGCTAATGTGTGAAACTTCCATGTTTGGGTAGATCCTGCAGGGAACTAAAATTTCTGTCTTTCTTAAAGGCATTTATATTTTTAAAAAATTCTAAGCTCAGTGTTGGCAAACAGACAAACACATACACTCATTTTCTGGGCATAAAGTATTTTAATGAGGTGCTTGGTGAGGTGGAATTTATTTTATTTTACTTTATATTTTAGCTGCAGAGGCTGTCAGTTGCTTTGTTAGGTGGATCCAGCTGGTGAGTTTGGAGCATCATTCTCTTTTCAGAGAACAGCTACTCAGTTTTGTGATTGTAAGATGAGTATGCACACATGAGTGTGGAGTGGACCATTTTGAGCCCTGACCAAAAGCTGCCCTCTCCAAACCACTTGCAATGCAGCAGAGTTGATCAGACAAGATAGGGGCAGGCAAATTTGCATATAGGTCAAGGTGTCTCCTAGAAAAACAGGATGCAACTATAATCTCTGATGCATTGAGCTGATCCCAGATGACTGGTAGAAAAGAACTCTTAAGTCTCTAAAGGGACCATATTTTCCATAAGGAAAGGAAATGTGTTAGTGCCAGGGATCACCTACAGTGTAGATGCTACGGTGTGACTACTGGCCAGACCCCACATTTCTCTCTCTTGCTGCCATTTGGAAGCACAACTGACCCCTTTGGATAAATACGTTCCTCTTAAATGAACACTGAGGTGGAGAACCCAGACTTACTGCTAATGTAGTTGTGGGGATATTTTAATAGTTCATTAGAATTTTGATGGTATTTGTACCTTGAAGTTGGTAAAGCAGGACAAAGTGGTGTCAGAATTGATTCTTAATGAAATGAGGACATGAGTTCTGAATGTACTTCCTTTTGTCAAACACTGCACCAGGTATCATAAATACCACAAGAAAGACTAAGTTCCCGTTATCGCAGAGCTTCAAGTTCAGTAGTGTGGGAGGGGATGAAGTTGGAGTAGATGGTGCATGATGTAAGGACAAAGTTCAGCAGGACAGATAAAACAAATACTCAAATAACTGTAACTCAGGCAGAATGAAAACTGCCCGAGTCATATGTACGACCTGCCATGGATGCTCAGTGGAGCCCACATGGTTGGACACAATTTCCCAGCATTTGGAATGGACTGGAAGAATTTCATAATGGAAACCTGGAAGGGAGGGTTGCAGAGTTAAAGAAATAAGGAGAAGTGTGGAATAATCCTGGGGGACAGTGCGGGAGGGGATTAGCAAGTAGTGACTGTGGGACTAATAAATAACACCTGATGTTTTCTTTCCTGCGTTTGGAGCCAGCTGAGGAGCAGATGAGAGAGTTAGAGAAATGGTGAGCAAAGGATCAGATTTTGTGCTAATAAAGCCGACTGGCAGTGCAGCTCGGATATCTGTGCCTCGCTGCTTTCCGTGAGACTTACTTTTACTGAATTAAACGTGTCCACGAAGTTGGAAGCAAAGGCAGCGCTTGCTGCCCTGCTCTGCCTCACCAGATGCATATTTCTTACTGGCATGGCAGAGATGCATAGTGATGAGGAAAGACAGTTCTGAAAACCCAAGGATGGGAGAGCTAACCACACTTGTCTAGTTCCTTTACCTAGTTTTGTCAATCCCCTGTCTCTCCTCCTTCAGGAGGACCCATGAAAATGGGGAAGAGAGGCCAGCATTTTTTCTCTAATTGAAGGTTTTTCATGGAAATACAAGGACAGGAGGATGGAGTTCTCTTCCAACTCTCTGCAAACTTCACCCCCAAACAAAGATCTGATTATTCATTCATTGTTTAACTGTACTCAGAGAGCTCTGTCTCTCTGTCTCTCTTTCTTTGCATCCTGTTTTCCTAGGAGACACCTTGACTTATATGCAAATTTGCCTGCCCCTATCTTGTCTGATCAACTCTGCTGCATTGCAAGTGGTTTGGAGAGGGCAGCTTTTGGTCAGGGCTCAAAATGTTCCATTCCACACTCATGTGTGCATACTCATCTTGCAATCGCAAAACTGAGTAGCTGTTCTCTGAAAAGAGAATGATGCTCCAAACTCACCAGCTGGATCCACCTAACAAAGCAACTGACAGCCTCTGCAGCTAAAATATAAAGTAAAATAAAATAAATTCCACCTCACCAAGCACCTCATTAAAATACTTTATGCCCAGAAAATGAGTGTATTTGTCTGTCTGTTTGCCAGTACTGTGGCCTACCACAGCATCTTCTAAAAGGTTTTACCACTCGCTAGAGTAACTGTGTACAGAAGATAAATAGGGAACACCAAACCTGTGTTGAGATGCCAATGTTGGGCAGATTGCCAGACAATTGGACTGGGCAATCCAAATTTGTGTAAGAAGGATCTTCAGTGCTTTCGTGAATATGTGAAATTTCAGTTAAGTCTATGACTTCCTGGAGATCCATGTTATAGCATTTTTCTCCACAAATCATAAATTAGTGTTGAGCCTATTTTTCCTTAACCATACGTTGTCAAATGTCTTTTTTTAAAAAAAATTAAATTAAGTTCCAAATATAGTGGCCCATAATATGCATCAAATAAATATTTGCTGAGTGAATGAATGAGGAGTCATTTATCAGAGAAGCATAGTATTCATTTTGAGCACAAATCATGGAACAATTCTTAAATGAGGTCATTTTAGAAAATGCCCATTTGGCAGAGCACATCCTTCCTTTAGGCAGGTGTGAATTTGTTGTCTGTCTGCAGTGCATGGAGTGTGCACATCTCAGACTGTGCACAGTGGACAGTGACAATCTTGTCATTTGTGTTTTCAATTATAAATAACGTTTGCCATGTTGTACTCACTGTCTGTCAACTTGTCTAGGCTATTGGGTTTCTGTAGTAGTTCTATCACACAGGTGCCCTAAACCTCTGAAGAGTCCTGTGTTGTTATATGGAGAATCACAACGGGTGTTGATGGAAAAAATATACCTTATCGTTTTTCTTCTCAGGGTCTTAGGAAAAACTAAATGTTTTCTGTAAGGATCTGTGCCAAATCCTCTCATTTGCTGTCACAGGTCTGGCTAGAATTGGATTCTGAGGCCTGAAATAGAGGAAGATTGTCTCATTGAGTATTGGGGGATACCAGGACCTGAGTTAGGAAAGGGTTTATGTGAGTTTTCTAGGGCTGCTGTAATGTACTTCCATAAACTGGATGGCTTAAAACAGCAGCAGTTTATTCTCTCACCATTCTGGAGGTCAGAAGTCTGAAAGCAAAGTGTTTGCAAGCTTGGGGACAATCTCTTCTTTGCCTCTCTCCTAGCTTCTGGTGGTGGCTGACAATCTTGGCATTTCTTGGCTTGTAGAGACATTACTCCAATCTTTGTGTGCACTATCACGTGTAGGTTCTCCCTGAATGTGTGTGTCCAAGTTTCCCTCTTCTTTGTAAGGATACCAGTCACTGGACTAGAGGTCACCCTGATCTGGTATTTTCTTGTTTTTATTTGATTACATCTGCGAAAACTATATTTCCAAAATAAGTCACATTCTGAAGTCCTGGGTAGACATGAATTTTTGGAGGATACTATTCAACCCAATACAGGGCCCAAGAAGCTAGAAGGGAATTTCATTGAAGCAACAGAGTGCAGGGTCAGGCTACTGAACCTGGGATAAAGAGCCAGGAAGCCAAAGCCAGGGAGAAGAGTGTGAGTATAAACATCTCCATATTAAGGTCTGGGTAGGGGTTGAGCGTAGATCCTGTGATGAATATAACGGGCCCCTCCACTCCTTCATGCTGTCCCTGGACTACACTGCATTGACACAGAAGTAAAATTAAGGACATTCATATTCTCCAGAGAAGTCCACTTACATAAAATTATGAGTGAGCAAAGTAGACTTTACTGAAGATTTTATAGGAGAGGGCTTTACACTTTGCACCCCACAGCAAACAATTTAAGATTTATAGCACGTTTTATTTATTTTTTTCTCTTAAAACCTTGTCACTGACATTTTATCTCTCTTGCTTTCTCTCTCATCATTCCCGGGTCTACCTGGAATTCTTCTTTCTGTTACACATAACAATTGAGTTCTCCCTCTGGCTTTTATTCCAAATGTGTGCACACTTATTTGTCCAAATGCTCTCTAGACAAAAAGCTCTGCTATTACTTATTCTTAAGAAGCAAATGTAAATACTGGATCTTCATTGCACCCCTAAGCTGGATAATTACTTACCCTGATGGCAAGAGCAGTTATTTTCACCTCCATGTCCCCTACCACACTGAGCACGGTACTTCCCACATATTAGGCACTTAATAAAGGCTGGCTAATAATTTGTTGATGAGTGTCTGTATTTTTCTCTTTCCATTAAAGGTTTATGGTGCTTAGAGACATCACCTTAGTTGACCTTTCAAAGTGTCAAATTTCTAAAGAAGTTAAGAAAATGGGAAATAATTTTTAAAAAGTCACTTATTCCTACTCATCAGCAAGTTTCTAAATATATTTGCATGTGCTCTAAGATTCAGTCTTTCATTTCAAAAGTATTCATTAAATGACAACTTTATGAATGTTAGGAGATTTGAAGTGTGAGATATAGTTTCTTTCTTGTACAGGCTTACATTCTAATTGAGATTATTTTGTGCACGTAGGAGGAATGTAAATCTTGTGGTTTGCTGTGATAGACTTGGCATTCAAATTCTCTAGACCAAAAGCTCTGTTACTAAATAGCTACTTGATTTTGAGTGCATTTTAACCTGAGACTCAGTTTCCTCATCTATTAAATAGGGATTAAATAGGAGTACACAATAGGATTCTTGGGAGGGTAAAGTAAGATAGTGTTTTCTATGCCCCAACGTAATCTGCACTCAATGAATGCTAGCTATTATTATGGTTACTAGTTGATATAATGCTGATGACAGTAAGTGCTCTGCATTTCTAGAGGGGGTCATTTTTATCTGGAAGAATCATGCAAGGTGTCATAGAAGATAAAGTTTTTGAGGTGGGCTTATAAGAATGAGTAGGATTTCCAAAAACCTGAAGTAAGATAATCTTGCAGAGGTAATGGGGCTATCACAAAAGTATAGAAAAGACTTCAGGTGGTCTTAGACCAAACTGTGGAGAGCTCAAAGTACTGGAGAAAAAGTAGCCATTCCAAAATGTTGAGAGCAAAGTTTTCTGGTAACACGATTGCATCTCATTTTTACTCTGCCTGTTCCCCTGGCCAGACTACAGTTGTTAGTGATGTGCTTTACATTCTATAGGTGTAATCACTCAAGCTGGTAGGAAGCATGAAGCTCAAAACTAGTTGAACTCATCCAATTATATAATATTAGAGCTTGATGTGTTTCCTGTGAGCAGTTGCAAGCACTTATTTGACTCTCTTCTAAAAGTTCAGATTAAAAAGAAGCAAACTTCCAAAATTAGAACCGTAATTAAAATTTGACTTTGATAAGTAGCTGCTGAGAGGGTCATTAAGAACCACGAATGTGCTGACGCAGGGGGTTGTTAGGCGGATGAGGTGAGGAGGTAAGTGGGGAGATTGGAAACAAATAAAAAATTGTTAAGAAGCATTATCGAATTACAAATATCAATTATTATGGGTCTACGGATGAGCAATTATTATATTAAAAACATTCTTGGCAGGCAGCCCATATGGGTGTAGAAAGCTGCAACTCCATCAGAGCTCGACTTTAATTTGATTTTTGCAAACATGTTTTTGGTTCCTTTTCCTTTGGTTGGTTTCAGAGAACACTGGACAACAGCTGGGTAGAAACTGCATCTAACCCTCTGTGAAACTTGTCAAAAGATGATTTCTGCCTCCTGCAAAGCTCAGAGCACACCATTGCAGAAGGATATGTGTGAGAGAGAGAGGAGGGAAAGTTGGTGGAGATGAAGGGTTCTCACGCTGGGTGCAGAGAGACAAGGCTGAGTGCTGTGTTCATCAGAACCACAGGGCAGTAACCAGGGAGGGTCAGATGAAGGAGGTCAGGGCTTGCCTTTGTTTCCCTGATGAAGAATACAGAAATAATGGCATGAATGATGAGGGTTGATGGGGCAAAACAATGCAAGTGAGGTAGTGGTTTTAACTCTTTCTGTGTTGTGGCTGCCAAAAAGACTAAGAGGATCATAGGCTTCAATTGTAGAGCATAGAAGGAAGTGATCAGTTCCCTTTCTCTACATAACTGAAGTGACACATTCAAGTGCCTGGACGGCCCCCTTGTCTGCCTGATGTATTCCTATTCATCTTTCTAAAGCCAGCTTAAGGTCACTCTTGACACCTTTCCAGACCCCATGCTCATGAGGCAGATTTGATCAACACCACCTTGTGCTGGCTCACTTGCCCTAGTGCAGTCATCACTTTTCATTACCGTATTGCTTATGTGTCCTTCTGCCCCGGAGCGCAGGATCCACATCCAATTCAATTTTGTACAGAGCCTGGCACTAAGTAAGTGCTCAGTACATACTTACGGAATTAAGTGGAACAGACTAGCTGGAGCTTGTTTAGAGAAGATCAAGTAGAAAGTTGAAAGGACCTGAAATCACGCTGAAACCCATCTAGAATCAGGTCGTGCTTCAGTGAGTAAGTTGACTAGCGGTGGGTGTCTTTCTAGTTGGTAGGGAGGGGCTCCTAGGAAGAATCACAGAAAGGGTCTGTGGAGTGACTGGGAAAGTGACTCTCTACCTTGTCCCAAAAGCAAGAACGAGAGCGATATGCAAAGGGAGAACACAATTATGTCATGCAAAGAAAGGGATTTTGAGTTTTCTTCTTTCTTCCCGTTTATTTGGCAAAATGTGTCCATGTATTTTCAGAGGAATTCAGGCAGCCAAACACATGACTGAATGTATGCCAGAAATGTCTGTGGGTCTTAGAAAGTAATGCCAAAAATTAAAGCCCCAAGGATGGTGGGGCCAGAAACACTGTATCGTATGCAGCACAAGTTAAGGTGTAAGCCAGATCAAGGAGTCTTGAGATACCTCAGTCAGCAAGAGCGAGACAGAGGATGTGCAGAAGAGTTAAATGTTGTGGCATAGGGAATTCCAGCTTCCACTTACCATATGTCAACTCATATATCGTATATATATTTTTACAGTACTTTCTGCATAGCCTTCACAAACCATTATACAAAAGTGCTGAAATAGAAATTGAACAAGTATTTACTATATTGCATTTCAGATATTCTTAGGAATACCTGACAGTGGGGGAGAAAAAGGGGAATGAGGGGAGAAAAGGAAACATCTGACACATATCAGAAATTATGGAAAGGGGAGCTGGTCTCTTAAAGAGGCACATAAAGAAATGAGGAATTTTTCAAGGGGAATGTGCTAAATATTCACACATATGAAGGTCTGTAATATTAAAGAGGGAGTACACCTGGCTAGATTTCCCCATTTGGATAAATACAATACCAGCAGGATATCAGATAGAATTTTTTGATTGCAATTAATGTAAATTGACTTCACCTAAACTTAGGCAAAAATTGAAAGTGTTAAGTGCCCACGGATCTGAAATTAAAGTTGAAGAATCTGGTCTTTCCCCAAACCAGGATCTTCAAGGTACTGTCATTGGAAGAAATTTGCTCCAATCATTTATCTCTCTTAACCCCTTCCTTAACACTCAGAATTTAAATCTCTGGAGATGGATTTGGATTGTCACAGCTTGGATTACATGAGAGCTCTTTGGCTAATAGAGAAAGAACACCTTGACTGATGGTCTTTTAAGACAGTATGCAACGGAGAACAATTTCCCGCAGGGAAACCAAGGTACCTCCTTCAGAGGAAGAGGGAATACATTATGCAGAACTAAAACATTAGTCATCTGCTGCAAATGCATAGACTGTTCCAGAAATTCCCTTTGACTCAAGGCATTCAGATGGGGACTGAGTGACTATTTGTCAAGAAGCTGGTAGGAAAGATTCAATAATTGAACGAGTAATTAAACTATATAACTTTCTCTCTAACCCTATAATTTTAGGTCTCTGCTTTTGGGAAAATGATCAAATCACAAGACTCTCTTTAGGAGGAATAATGAAATCATTCTTATTATTCCTATTCACAAATTTATTTGCAAATATCCAGGATCAACTAGTATAACACAGACAAAACTACATCAATACACAACCCACAGTGCATACAGCTTGTAATTAACGAAGAAGACTAATGCAACATTTTCCCACTTATAACACTTCCCCACTGCTAACATTCTTTAAGCCTTCTGTTAGCAAGTCAGTTATACACAATAAATACATACACATGTGTGAGGAGATTTAAATATATATATATATTTAAATGTAAATTAAGGATCTTTACACAACAGCTCTGGTTTTTGAGCCCAGTTTATATTGGCTAAAAATTGCGGCTGAAAATAATTCCCAAGACAAGGTTATTTCTTCTCATTTGAGCAGTACTGGAAATGCTACAATAGGATTCTTTCAAATTTTGAAATATCTGGGTTCTGTCACCTGACAGTTATTAATAATGGTTTCTATCCTGATTATATTATGGGATCATAGAATCCTAAAGGTGGAAGACATTTTGAGATGTCCTCTAGTACCTGTTCCTGGGGCACCAAGAAAATTACTTTAGATGGACTAAACAGACACATAAAGTTAGGAGGCTTGGGCTCTACTCAGGAAAATGTGGAAAGCATAATTAGACAAATGATCTGATGAAGGTTTCTCTACCACTTCTAAATATGAGGGGCCATCTTAGATATGTAGCCAGGGCTCTGAAATATTAGACCTTCAGGGAAAGATCAATGATTCAAGTATTGAGATAGTTCTCAACTTATCTGCAAAAGTTACCTGTGAAACTTACCTGAGGGATATTTCAAATTTCCCTAGTGACAGCTATTTACTAAGGCAATGATGCTCAATGGTGGGGAAGGGGACATTGGAGACATCATAACCTTAGGAGTATGTGGAGTGGGTTATAGCCCCCACATGACCTCCCTCACCATGCCTCCCTCACTTCCAAGTTGAAAGTAAATGGTTTATGGGGAAAACCATAGATGTTTGAAACTGGGATAGTCCTAGAAACCTGCAGACTGTGGTGACCCTGAATGACTGATTGGTTTATCACAAGGCAGCCAAAATTTAATAAGATATCTTCATCTTTCTGTACAAGTTTTCAGAGTTGGGAGAAATAAATGAGCTAACTTTTATAAAGTACATCGCGCAATGATTAGAATGGAGTAGGTACACAAGAAATGGTATATTCCTTTTTTTTCTCACCGTCAACACCATTTCTTTAGGTAGCTCTGAATGCATCTCATTGTTAAATGCATTTTACTCACATTTAAATTTGTGTTTCATATGATAACCAGATATTTAATTTGAACCTGAAGCTCTAACACTAAGAAATTCTCCATCCAGTCTATGCTTTTGAAGTCATTGGCCATAGAATTATATTGCTCTGGTTTTCTGGAGAGTTGAAGTCTTTGCTCTCTGTTGCTGTGATGACTTGAGCAAAAGCTGGATGCCACTTGAAGGGACTGACTCGCTGGAACAACTATTTTCATGCTTCATGGCTGTTTGCTTCTGAAAAGAAAATGTTTTCCTGGAGTGCAGTGTAAGTTTAGGAATACCAAAAGCAGTCAGACACTCAGCATAATTATAGGTTAGGTTTGCAGACCAGATAACTCAAATCATCTTCCTTTCATTGGAGGAGTGTTTGGTTGATTAAAACATTTGAGGCCACATCTGACACAAACATTCCACAGATCTGGAACTGGAAAACAGCTTTCTGAAGCTAGGCAATTTCATCCAAATAAACAGTACCAGAGAGGGAAAGATGGTTCAGACTTGATGCCCAGGTGTATGGATGACTAATCTTTTGGGACATTTTTCTCCAGTTCATGGCTCTGAGACAATAGCCGGGTTTAAGATAGTATTTCCTTACCTCTCTGCCACCTGCAAACACATGAATGATGATGTTCTAAGCCCGTGGCATTGGCAGGATTACTAGAACTTCTCAATGTGCTGACTGCAACCTCACCTCTTCCTTTCACACTCAAGAAAAGATATCTATGTGCAAGTGATTAACAGTGGAAATTTCCAGAGCAGAGTTCCACAAAGAGTGGCTTTAGGTAGTTCATAGACAGGAATCAAATCATTTTGATGCACATAGTCATTTAATCCAATTTAAGTTCTCTTTCAGTTCTTCAGACTACATCAAGGAGAAAGACTCAATTTGCTGCTAATTTTTCTTTAAAAGCCCTTAATTCTCACTCTCTCCCTTCTGAAAGACCAGCCCTGACTCAAAGTTCTCAGCTAGCAACAGTATCTAGCTACAACTTAAAAACATTGCCTGGTAGTTTTATTTATTGATAAGTTTACCTTTTATTTTGGCAAGTGATACTGGCTTTCCATTTATAGCGGGGATATAAAGTTTCCTTCATAAACAAATTTATTTAAGTCAAGAAATGAGTTCATTTAAAGAAAAAAGATTTTTTTAAAAAATAATAAAGCTATGTTCCATAATACATAATGATGATGATATGCTACAATAATTGTACAGGTAGGTAGAAAATTCTGATGGTACTAGTTGAAGGATGAAAGTTTAGGAAATACTGCTCTAGGAATAATCTTGAATTGGCCCTAATATTTCAAAAACTAAATTATTTTCAACCTTCAGTACTGTGATGATTATTAGTAACAAATTTCTTAGGATATGAGGGTACTCCAAAACGTTCATGGAAGGATTTGTATTATCTTTTAATCCTATTTTTCCACCAACTTTTTGTGGTACCCTTGTATATTTCACAAATGTTTAAGGTATTCCAGTGTATTATTCCGCTCTGGTTTAGAAGTGCTGTCCTATGTAAACCTATTACATAGAAAACATATAGAACGTTGAACTATTTCTATTTTAATCCTTTGGAACATGTTTCACATTTATGATCTGTGTCCATGCTCTTTTTTTAAAACAGTGACAGCATATGGTTCTAAAAGGCCTTTGCTGGGCAGATGGCCAGTTTTCTATGCAATGCTTTCTCTCTTCCATTGTAACTCAGTTTTAGCTAGATATGTGGAAGACCAGTTAATTCTATTTTTTTTTTTCATGTGGCAAAGCTCTTGTCCTTGGAATACGAGCATGCCTCTTCCTGTTCTCCATTGCTTCCTGTTGGCTGGAAACTGGATATGGTAGAAATCCAACTTCAACCATGCAGATGGCAATATGCCTAACGAGAGGTGCAATAGCAAGATGGTAGGAGCCTGGGTGTTTGAATACCCAGGTGGAGTAGAGCAGCTCACTGACCCAGATTGCCTACATTGGAACTGTTATGTGACAGAGAAACAAAGTCCTTTTTCCTGTAAGCCTCATTTGCTTTAAGTCCCTTTGTTACAGCAGCTTGGCTCTTCCCTTCATATAATACCCCTCCATCACCCTAACCACTCTCTATTAATAGTAGACATAATTAGTGGGCATAATGAAAAAAGGTGGGAAAGAAGGTGTGTCACCTTGTGCCTTTGTAAATAAATTACATTTTACTCCCACTGCAGTCTCCCCTCAGAAGACTCAAAATGAGTCTGGGAGAAGAGTATTGTGGAGCAACTATTTATATATACATTGTTGCAAAGTAATAAATAGCAAATCTGCTGCTTTACTACTTTTTAAAAAAATTTTTTAAGTTGGAGACTGACTCTGAGCATGTTAAAGAAAAACAAACTGATTAGAAAAATTTAAGAAATTTCATATAACCATGGGAAAAAATGGAAGACCAAGGTTTCATAAAGTCGGTGGACTAGAGCCTGGGGATGGGGTGGGGGCTAGGTCTGGAAAGCAAGAACTGTTAGGGATTTTCTTTTCCTGAATATTTGCTCTTTATTTGTGTGCCACTCAAGATTCAGATACTCGAGAGAATCTACTTGATCAGTCTTATTTCTTAGGATTACCTCTCCAGGCAAGGGTGGGACAGCTTCACTGTCAGGCCTACCATTCCATGGAAGATGAGTAGTTCTTCAAAGGAAATCTGAAGCTCTATTACTCCGCACTCCATGGCGCACTGGAACCAGCTTGCTTTGACTCATAAGAGCTGATGCTGCACAACTCTTTCCAGCTCCAATTTCAGTGGCATTTCCCTGAGTGCTTGAAAGTGGCTGTGCTGGGAGTACCTACACCATGGAAGTGAGCAAAGGATACCAGTCAGGCCCTTTTCTTCAAAGAGCTAGTTGTTAAACATTAACTGCTGTCCACACTACTTTCCTTCTTTTCATCTGGTATTTTCTGTAGTATCCCTTATTAAACAGGTTGGCTTTGCATCAGAATTAAGAGAAATGGGAATTTTCTATTGACTTAGGAAAAACATCTGATGAAAACAAAAATTTTATTTTATAAACATGCCCCCAAATGATGTACTGTATTACTTGATTTGAACATTACATTTCAACCATCTAGAACATGTGTCTAATTAAAATGAGGTTCTGGGATGCTGTTTCAGTTTCTATCGTTCTGAGAAAGAGGTTTTAAAAAGGCATTCTGTTTTAGTTTAGGAACAAAAACAGCCCCACTTTAGTATGCGAGTAGCTCTCATCTTATATTCTTCGATCATTTCATATGTAGAAATGTTGCTTTAGAGATGCCTAGAACCCCATGAACAATAAACATAGAGTGCATGAATAACTAACAGAACTGCAAGCATCTGAGAGAAAATATGTATATTATACTTCTATTGTGTTTAGCACAATACCGAGAACATGACAATAAATGCATACTTGGTTTTTAGCTTGGATTAGAGGGTATTTCCCACGTAGTTTAACAAACGGTGGTGAAATTAAACAGTGAGATATTTGGCTAACCGATTGTAATTTTGATACTACAGTGATCATCTCTTTTTTTTTTTTTTCTGTTGGGAAGAAGGATTTTATTTATGGTCAGGAGGACAGGTCAGCAGAGCAGCAGTGTCAGCCCACCTCCTCAACTGACTGAAGTTTGGTGTTTCAAAACGGAAGAAAGAAATGCAGGTACATGCAGGGAGGTTGTGCAGGGGGCAGCATGTGGTGGGCAGGTGGTTCAAGATCATAACTTGATTCTTTTTTTCACATGGTATTTTGTTCATTTACTTATTTATTTGATAAATTTGTATTGAGCAACTACAAGATGCCTGTTTTTTCCATTGTGTATTGAGGATAGAGTAAATAAAGGACATATTTCTAATTAAAAACTTGAGGCTATAATGATTTGGGGGAGTGTTTGATACTGACTTCCAGTTCTCAAGGAGTTACGCATTGTTTTATATCCTTCAAACAGAAGAAAAGAGTTAATCTGTGTCATGTGAAGAGTTCAAGCTGAAGAGTTCAAGCTAAATACAGAGTAATTGTTTCAGTGTGATTATTTAAGTATTGAGAAAACACATAAATGCCACTTACTATGTGCCAAATTCTGCTCTATGTGGTTTATGAAATTTAACACCTTTAATTCTATTATTCTTATTTTACAGATATGGTACCAAAGGCATAGAAAGGGTAAGTAATTTGTTCAAAATTGCACAGACAGCAGTGGGGGAGTCTAGGATTTAGATACAGATAGTCCAGTTTCAGAATCTATGCTCTTAACCTCCCTGTGATGACAATAGGCTGTGTAACTGTGAAGAAGGAGCTGACCGAGGAGAGGTGAGGTGGTGTGTTACAGATAATGTGGTAGCTCAGCTGAGTATTAAAAGTGGCCAGTGATGTCTTCAAAATGCAGGTAGAAGAATGTTCAAAGCAGCATTATTGACAAGAACCTCAAATAAAAATAATGCCAATGTCTATCAACAGTGAAATAGATTTCAGAAAATGACAATGGAGTACTATACAGCAACGAAAATGAACAGGCAGCTTCTGTTCACAATCAAGTGGAAAAGCATAACAAACCTAATATTGAGCAAAATACTGAGGCCCTAACTTTGCTTAATATAAGATTTGTGATGCTGTATTATTCCATTTATGTAAAGATTAAAAACTACAGAAATACAAAACTAATCTGCAAGATTAGAAGTCATGGATATGTTTACTTTTAAGGATGAGGAGAGTAATTGTTGGGAAGGGTGGTGAGGGCTTTCTGATGTGTTGGCAATCTTTCATTTCTTGACGGGGGTGGTAGTCACATGGGTGTGGTCACTTACTGACAATTCATTGAGTTCTACACTCACGATTTTTGTCTGTTTTGTATGTGTGCTACTCTTCAATATTAGAACTAAAAAGTATTGACTAGAGGAACATAGGAAGAGTGGTATAATTGAGGCCAGAAACAGGGGGAGGTTGAAAAACAAGAGGGCTAGAGTTGAAAAGAAAAATTACTTATATACGGTATAGTTATAAAGTCAATCAAGTAATCTTGATGATTGCTTTAGCTATTGAGCTTTGGCAAACTTTTCTGTAAAGGGCTGGTTATAGTAAATATTTTAGGATTTGTGGGCTACATATGATCTCTGTCTCATAGTCTTGTTAATTTTCTTAAACAACTCATCAAAAGTATAAAAACTTCTGAGCTTTCTGGCTGTAGAAAACAGGCCACAGGTTAGATTTGGCCCAGGGGAAGTAGTTTGTTTACCCCTCAGCAAGCTGCTGGTGATGCTAAAAAGATTAAAATGCAGTTTTTCCCTCCAAATTCCCTGCATCCATTTGTAACATATCTTTACTGAGTACCTTCCCTGTGCTTTAAGTGGGTGAAACAGCTATTTAACCTTTATCTTGCTTTTTTTTCTTTAACTTTTTTATTTTTATTTTATCAATATACAATGCAGTTGATTTTTGTGTCCCTTCACTGATTCCTCCCTGCCCCCTCCCTCGCCTCCCTCCCACCCATCAACATCATATCTGTTCACTTGTCTTAACAAGTTCAAGGAATTGTGATTGTTGTGTCTTCTTTAAAGTGCAATGTGATGAGAACCCTAAGGAGGCGCCAAAGTGCTTGAGAAAAAAAGAGCATAGGACTTTCTCTTTTCAATTGCTCTTGAAGTAGATGGGAATTTACCAGGTAGAGATGAAGGAGAAGGCATTCTGCACTGGGGACACAGCATGAGCAAATCCATGCAGGCATAAAAGGATATCATATATTTATATGTCAAGTTTATTACATTATGTAACTTCAGGTGCTTGGAAGATCACATGTACAGGGCGATAGAAGACAAAGGTAGATCACTGTCTGCCAAACTTTTTCACATTATGATGCACCTAGGAAATGAAAATACTGCATTTGTTTGTAGTATTCTAGTAGTGGCACTAGATAATGCCACTTGTGGTGGGAAGCCGTGGGCCCGGAGACTGGTGCTTCCCTAACCCCCACTAGGCTGCACTGAGATCTGAGTTCACCATGCTGCTCATTCACACCCCTTGGCAATGCAGTTGGGAGGTTCCTGAGCAACTAGGGAAGCACTGATTGAACAGGTGGGATTTAGATCAGGAGCAAGGGTGGAGGCTTCACACTACACGAGACTTAGGCTCAAGTGCTGACTCTGTCATTTACTCGTTGGATGACTTAAGCAAGTTATTTTGAAATCCTTTTGCTTTTATTTTCTCCGCTTTGTCAAATGCTGATGGTATCTGGGAAGGATCTTGTGGGGCTTAAAATTAATGAGATACTGTATATAAAGCTTTTGCTGCAGAGTCAACACTCAACAAATTATTTATTTCTTCTTCACATCCTCTCAATCTTCCTGATTGCAGTTTTTTTTTTGTTTTGTTTTGTTTTTTAAATCTCTCAACAAGAAAACCCACACCTCTTTCGCCACTGCCTGAGGATGGCAGTAGGGATTTTCTGCTGTGGAGAGAAGAATGGTAAGTGAAGAGGAATCATAAAATAATGAATAAATCTATTGCTTGGGCACTGTTACTTCAAATTATGGCCTTTCTTTAGGAAGAGAAAGTTCATCAACTCTTGGAACACTTAGACATGGATTGTACTCGGTGTTAGGAGATTCTTCCTCTCTGTCTCTGTCTCTGTCTCTGTCTCTGTCTCTGTCTCTCTCTCTTCCTTTGTTTCAACCAAGGGTGCAGAGACTGAGTGGGCTGTGTCCTGGAGGTGAACTGAGGACTCTGGTTAAACATGGCTTTGAAGGAAACTCATCACCTGACTTCAACAGGAACATCTGTGAGTTCATATCGGCCTAGTCCCTAGAGATTTCTTCACTGCTGAGCATGCTACTTCCCAACTGTTCAAGATAGTGGCTAAGAGCTGTGCACATATTTTGGGATGCATTCTGCTGATTGGATTATTTTTAACACCTATTTCCTATCTGAAGTATTTTCTTTAACTGCTTCTTTTTGGCCTGATGCGAGGTCTCAGTGAGGTTGTTCCAAGACTAGGATCACAGAATGCTACTCTCCAAAATTTGAAGTAGCTGCCCCATCACTTTCCAGATGAGGAAAGCAAGACCCATTGGGGTGAAAAATTGCTCAAGTTGCACAGATATCTGTTCTTTCTTGTTCCTCTTCTTCCTCCTCTCTGTCACCTTTCTTCCCTTCCTTATCTATTGATAGCTCCCAGATGCCACGCACTGTCTTCAGTGCTAATGATACAAAGAGACACGTGACATAGACTGCTGAACTTCTGCTTTGGTGTGGCAGCAGTGATGCAAATCAGTTATTACTCTAGACAGGATAAGTGATTACACAGAGGGACATGCAGCATTCCAAGAGAGCCCAGAAGAGGAGCAACTATATTAGACTTGGAGAGTAAGGGGAATTGACTAGAGTGGAGTCTCAAAGGATTAGTTGGATATAAGTGGACTGTGAAGGGAGTGAGGTATGAGAACAGAGATGAGAGAAATGATCTTCCAGACAGAGGGAAGAGTACAGTGTAGTAGCATCAGGGGCATATTTCATTTCCCTGAATTTATTTACTGAGGGAGAGAGAGACAGGGAAACAGGCAGAGAGAGAAAATTGGAGAGAAATAGAACACAATTCTACACTCAGGGAGATTCTACCTGCTCTCGCAGTCTATGCTTATATGCTGTGCCCATCGCCTCAGCCCAAGGGAATCACAGTTGAGTGTCACAGTCACCGAGTAAGAGGGCCAGCCTCACAGTCACCAGTACCTCTCACGGGCATCTATGAGCATCTCACCAAGCCAGCAGGATCCAGAGCTGTTCGGAGTATATGTGATTTTATATGTTGAGTATAGAAATGAAACCCCTATCAGATTCCCTTCTACTTATGAAACATTCCTCCTACATGCTTATCCATAGGGGTTTTCGTGAAGGAGAATTGGTTGCCTGAGTTGGCTTTGGGAAATGCAATCCTTTCTATTGATTCAATGAAGATAAATTTTATGGCTGCCATGCACCATCTTTTCTGATCTTTTTTATTGGAGGTGGTGGTGTTGTTGAAAGAGCTGTGGAGTCAATAAACAAAGTTAACTAAGTGCACAACTTTTACTTTTCCAGTTCTGCTTTGGAGCCCAGAGCCAGCGTGATCTGGAGATACAGCCTCCCCATAGGTCATGCCCAGGGGCCTCCATTATCTCTAAGCAGCACACACTCCAGAGCATCTTATTAATGATATTTAATTACGTTGAAATTAATGATGTTTCTCATCTGATCTTGGGATGATTTTACAGCTGGAAGATAAGCTGGGGCGACTTTGGCTTTTCTGTTTCTCCCTCTCAGCAGTCAAGTGCCCCCTTTATCTCTGTTGACTCTCTGCTTTTTCCAGGTGTCCATTTTCTCCACCTGAACTTCCTCTCGGAATACCGCCCCTCCCTTTTTCAGTAGTAATTAGCTAAGCCAAGCCACTGAAATGACTCATTTCCCCATGAAGGTTTCTGATGATGGGACAATACAGTTTTTCTCACAGAGTTTAATTTGCATATATCCTGGCCATAACTTCATTAGGTTTTGGAGCACAGAGATTGTCAAATGAGCACTATCTGATAGCTCAAACAATACAATAGTTTTAGCAGTCTCTAATCTCATCACTGTATACTTGAGTGCTCTGGGTTTTGCTGATGAAAATCTTTACAGAAGTGGAATGGAGTATTCAATTCTCAGGTTCAGGAATTGTTATTATTTCCCAATGAAAATAATGGGGATTGTAGATAGGATTTACTGAACTTGAACTGTATTGATGGTTTTTGTTTTGTCTGAGCAAAAACAGGTGTTTGGGGGAATTAAACATTTCTGTTGTGAACTGTACTACAATAGCATTGAGAATGAAATGTTTAAAAACTGAAATACTGAGTATAGGGTATGATGATGAAAGCAAATTGGATTGTGAAAATTCTTTCAGAGTTCAAAGTCTTATGCTGTTCAAAGGATTTGAAGAGTAAATTGGAAATATAGTCTGTTCGGATTTTTTGTTCTTGGGAAATGGTAAGAAATACACTCCTTGTAGAATGCTTCATTGTATTGATAACCCAACTATTGATTTATTAGGGCAGAAAGAAGAAGCATTCATCAAATAATTTTCCTATTTACTTCTTTTTCTACTTATATCAAGCTCTTTCTTATCTTCTATCTGGCTCCTAAGGGGGAAAAAAAAAGCCAAAACAACAACCAGAACAATATCAACATAATAGTAACATGAACAACAAATAAAGTACCTCATTGCATTCATTCAGGCAAGTTTTGACATATTGGACAATTGGAAATTCCCCAATTATTTCTATGTCTGACTTCAGGACACATCTTTTTATTCTTCCCTACTCTCTTGGCTTGTTTACTTATTCATTCACTGACCATGTATTTATAGACATCTTCTGTATATAATGATAGGCACTGGAAAAACAATGGTGAGCCAACCATAGTCTATGCCCACATGGACACCATAATCCAGTGGAGGTTGACATTAATCTATAAATCATTCAAATTGAAACATAAAACTATAATCATGACAAATGCAAAGAAGGAGAGGTGTACGGTGCCAGGAGAGCTTACAAAAGTGAGGTTTGACCTAGCCTGGAGGACCAGAAAAGACTTTTCCAAAGAAGCCCCTGTGAAGCTGAGATTTGAAGCAACAATAGGTATTCATGAGCCAAGAGAAGATGGTGAAAGTGAATATTTCCCAAATGGAAGACATCACATATGCAATCACCCAAGATGGGAGGGAAATGGTATGACAGTACAACTCAGCACTGTTATTAGAAAGCCTCACTCTTTCCAGACAAGAGTTTGGGTGTCTTTGGTATGTCTCCTTTTCTTTGTGGGAGATGACACTCTTTGTACTTCAGATTCTTAAAGGTGAAACTTTCCTCCTAGAGAGCTTGGTCCCCAAAGGAGAAGGAGAGAAGGATAAGATGTCTTTCCTGATGCCGACCCTATTATTATGCTTTATTAACCTTGTCAGCATGGAGGAAGGAACAGTGGGCTAAAAAGGACCTTCCTGGAGGTGAGCTGGGAGAGATGTGTGAAGGGAGTGTGCATCCAGTTGCAATTTTCTGGTTGGCAGCGAGGGTAATAGAAACAGTCCTAGACTGACACCCAGAAGACTGGGCTTTGCAGGGTGAGTCACTTCTCTGAGTCTCAATTTTCCTTATGGAAAACAGGTGTGAGGCCGAATGACACAGCAATGCCAGAGAACATAATATATTTATTTAAATGTAAGATTCCATTTTATTGTTATTCCTCATTTAGAAGTTCTGGGCATATTCAGCATACTTTTCAACAGCAGGAAAATTTTTACCAGTGACAGGATATATTTTTTAATGTATGTTTTTAAATGGCATAATGATATACTATCTCCTTAAGGTAAGTACAGAGCTGAAGGTTGGCATCGAACACCTGTGTCAGCATACTACCATGTTTAGTAGTGAAACAGATCATTTGGATAGTTCTGCTCACCACCTTGATTCTATTTAAAGTCTTGGTTCAATTCAGTCACCACCTGTCGACACACCTGTTGTTCATCAGAACAAAATTGGGCCACTCACTGAGATGATTCAGATCCTCAAATACTTCATCTGAAAAATCGGTTAAATGAAGCAAAGGGTTATCTGTGTTTTCAACAAAAAATTTATCAGGATGGGTCTCCTCCATATTGGATACCAACGAACAAGTTTTAAGATCTCCTGGGCCTCAGTGTTCCTATCACTGAGAAGACTGGAAAAGAGGGGATGTCTAAAATTCATTCTAGCTTTAACATCGCATGCTAAAAATTTCTTTAATCATCTCTGAGAAACCAAGAAACCTGAATTCTCATCCTGGCTCTGTTATGCTTGGCTGTGCGACCTTAGGCAGATTATTTAGACTCTCTGAGCCTATTCTCCTTTTTCTAAAACAAAGGTATAAATACCTCACAGGGTTTCTATGAAGATAAATACACATACATATGATGTACATTTACGAGAATCTCTTGTATATGTTAAGCACTAAATAAATGATAGTACTTTTCCTTTTCCTTTTTATTTTTCTGCTTAAGTTTGTGTGAGTATATTTGGTCTATATGAACTTTTGTTCATTAACTGGCCACATCTAACTGAGAACTTCTTGAGTAGAAAGAAGAACCACCTAATTCTGTGCTGTTCAAAGCCAATAACTGTTCATAATATATAAAATGGTTGAATTTCTTCAATACTCTGAGAGTGAAATATATCTCCATTACTTGCAATTATTTCACTTGTAATAATTAGGTATCAATCTTATGACTCATAATATTGCCTTATATTGAAATATAAGGAAGAAAAATGCTTAAGAAGGTAAAGGGAAAATGAGTGTGAGATATTAAAAAGTTCCCTATTCATTTCTGAAATAAATTTAGTGTGCTTGTTTTTGAAAGAATTGCTGCTTCAGGGGAGAAAAGAGAAAATCTATTAAAGGGAAAAAAGTTTCTGAAGAAGTTGAGAGGTTCTTTTTATTTTCTGAAACAAATTCTTATTGCCAAGCATGGGCTCTTGGAAAGCACAGTTAGCCAGCTATAAAGTTGTAATAGAAAACAGTAAAAGCAATGAAATGTACAATTAAGGATCACACACCCCAGATATCTTCTAGTTCATTAGTCATCCTCCTATCTAAGCCTGGGAGATTTCTCAGTCTCTGCTCTTTACTCCTAGGCTCAACTACAGTGAAAATGATGATAAGGTTCACTCTTTTTATAGTGTTTCCTCACACAAAGCAATGATCTCTTAAAGATGAAGTTTAATGCTCTCTCAGGAAAGGCTGTCCGTCCGTTTGAGACTTTTCTTCTTGGTAGCATTATCTTTTTCTCAGTGAATGTCGTATGCTAGATCAGTAGTCATGGGGATTTTACTGGCAGATTCACCAGCAGAGGGAGTTCAAACCAAGCTGTGTGAAATACTGGGGAAGGGGTTCTAGAATTTGAGGGTGCTTACATCATGGGCTGAATTCAGAGAACTGAGGGAATTGGTAGGCAAATGTAGAAGTATACATTCATTGATTTTCAGCAAATGCTTAATGAGTTGACATACAGAGCTGAGTGTTCAACAGAGAACTAGGCACATAGTAAATGCTTAAATGTGGGATAAATGGATGCATGAATGAATCAATGAGTGAATGAATTCAGTTTGCTGAGAGTCTAATGGTTATAGACAATCTCTGGCTTCACACACGTTTTGATAACATTAAGCGTGCCAGAAAGCTTAAGGTCCAGGCATACCTGTGGTTTTCATTTCGAGTGCAAATAACCTTCATTTTGTGGAATTCTGCAGAAAAGTTTAGTGTCATAAAGCCTTCCTCCCAGAGATTGATTTGATCCCCCAAATCTGTATCTGTGTCAAATGCCACGAATGAAGTTCAGCAGAAAAGGCAGTGAAAATTAGTCAAGGTGCGCAAAGAGAAAGGATCAAAGCAAGTTTTTCAGGATGACTAGGATATTTAAGGTCTAACGACCTTTTAAGTTCCTTGTAAGGATGAATTAATTGGTTCTTAGAGGGAAATCTTGCTGCTCTCAGTAAGATCCTTTCTCTTTGCCCATCTTGAATAATTGTCAAAGCTTTTTCTCCACTTCCAATTCTTTCTAACTTGCACCATATTCTAAGACTGGGAGAACATGGTCATTGACCTGTAGCAAAATTCACTCAGGTTGTGTTTGTGTTTACATAAATAACTTTAGCACTAGTGATAATACTAGTATGTTTGAGTGCTAGGCTGAGAGCTTCCACTTATCACCTTTAAATTCTATATTATTTCAAAGAAGGTATTATCGTCCCTATTTTTTTTATTGGAACATAACTGATTATACGTATTATACAGAGTCGACCATTAGTATTCATGTATAATATGTGATGATCAAATTAGGATAGTTGGAGCTCCTATTTTTTATAGGTTAGAAAATTAGCAGGTGGATAACTTACTCAAGGTATTGCAGTTCATAGGGATCAGAGTTAGAATTCATATCAATACCTGACTAACTTCAATATCTATATTCTTTCACTTATTTCATGTTGTTTCTTATGATGGAAGAGAATAGATTCAGTCTAATAATCAGATGATTCAATAAAATATGAAGGCAATTGTAAATGGCCAGTACACAGAAAAATCAATTAGTTGGTTTATGAAAATCTTGTGAGGTGCTATGATATATCTATAGATATGAAGTTTTCCTATAGGAAAACTAGAGATTCAAGGAATTTAGGAATTCATTTATTCAGAGAATATTTATTAAGCACCTACTGTGAGCCAGCTTTTTGGAGCTTGGCACATAACTGAACAAAACAAAATCTTTGCTTTCAAAAACCTTGAAATAGTTTGGTGTACAACACAGACAAAAATCCATGTCTTTGTGAAACCCTCACTCCCATTATTGTCCCAACTACAATTCAGGTGGAAGCAAATTATCCCAAATTATGCAGATAATTGCTTCTGTACTCCATTTCCCTACTCCTGTGGACCTGACCAACCTTGAACACCCAATGGCACCCAATATACATATTCCTCTGGGAAAAAAAAGAGCTAAATTTGGAGAATTGGCCATAAAGAAGAATATTTTAAATTATTTTTTTGGTCCCTGCTCTATTTCTTAGAGGACTAAACTGAAGAAATACGATTTTTGCTTTGGTGAAATGGTAATATGCCTTTATGCTCCAGAATTATATGGGAATTAGGAGGTTGTTGGAGATAATTGTGCCTCAAAAATTTGTAAATTTTTTTAGTGAACTGAAGATGTATATTTGTGTCATGAACTCACCATAACTGTACAGATGTGAATAATACCCCCAGAGGTCACCGATGTGCACAGTCTGAGCCCCGTGGATGTGGTAGATGAGTAACTCACCAAGAATCTCCATGACTTTCTTCATTTTGGAAACAGCTTTTTTTCCCAAGAGAACATTAGTCACCTACACATCCTGTATTCATTTTCTAATTGCTTCCTCTTATTTACATGCCTTAGGTGCTGCTAGAAGAGTTATTCTAAGTAGTGTGCAATTTTTTTTATCTTTGAACCTAGAAATGGCCCCATTATCATGCAGCTTCCCTTGGTAGACAGGGTACTTGAATAGGCCCAGTTATTGAGATTGATGGCCTACTTCAAGCATATAACCCATTAGCTGCAACCTTTGGGACTCTTGGGATTTAAGATTCGAGGTTTTGACACTTCAGGGGAGATATTGGACATCCCTGACATGTAGTAATAGCTCATTTTTTTCAGGTGTGACTTCAAAACAGTTATCACTGAGGGCAAATGTGTAGGGTAATTGAGGCCTTTATGGCAGTGCTTCACATTTCCTGTATACACACATCATCAAAGGACCTTACTAAAATTCGCTTTCTGACCCATTAGATCTGGGGAGGGGCCTGATATTCTGCATTTTTCTCTGGGAGTGCCCATAATGCTGTTTTTTAGAGCACATTGTAGGTAGTGAGGACTTGTTTATGAGCAAACCTGATGGACCAGCCGTGAATCACAGTTGAAGGCGGCTTTGTTGCCTTTCTTTTATTGTTGCACGCCCAGTAATTTTAATTAAGGTTTTAAAGAAGCAACTTAAAATTTATAGTTGTAATTGAATGCATTTTATGAAGAAAATATATGCTACAGTGGTGTTCACAATTTGGGATTAAGACGCTCTTTGCTTGAGATATAACCCTCACAGATGTCAGGGTTTCATTGTGTACATTTGGGGAACTCCACATACATTATCTTATTTGGATCTTAACACCTCTATGAGGCAAGCCAGCCCAATACCGGTAACAAACTTTTACAGATAATTAAAGTGAGAACATAGCAGTGAGCAACTCCCCCTCTCCAGATCATACACAGAAAACTATAACTAAGCAGTTTTCTGAACGCAAGAAGCCTGCTTCTCAGACTGGGGTCAGATCCATCTAATGAAATAGGTTACACTTTATCCTTTTCTAAAACCCCAGAGATTCATTACCTTGCTTCACCTAATCTATGTTCCACCCAGATCGTAAGATCTATGTTCCACCCAGATCATAAGATCTGTGTCTTAAGGTGTGCTCCTTGCCTTTCCTCCTCCCCATGTTATTTTATTCTAAACAGTGATGCAAGTTAATCTTTTCTTTACCCAAAAGACTCAAAATCCCCCATGTTCCTGAGAATGAAGTCCTATCTTGTTAGTGTAATTTTAGAGATCTTCTACGATCTGTCCACAACCTCCTTTTCCAACCTGTTTTCCTGCTCCACCCACAAGCCCCAACTTCAGTCAAACTGGCCTAGGGGCTGTTTAGCACACTGTAAATGCTTTGGAACCATTTTGGAGCTAATTTTATCAAGCGCTTACTATGTTCTAAGCACTACTTACATGTGTCAATTCATTTCAACTTCACTGCAGCCCTATGAGGTACTGTGTTATGATTCCCATTTTAAAGATAAAAATACTGAGGTCCAGAGAGATTAAACAACCTGCCTTCATTCATTTAATTTGGAATTGTGAGAGCTGTGATTAAGACCCAGGCATCTGGCTCCAAACCTGTTTTTTACTAAACTACACCAACCGTGCAAATGTTGGTCATACTGCTTCTACTACTACTATTACTATTACTACTTTACATTGTGGCTATTGCTATTGTTATCACATGCCATTAAAACTTTAGTAAAGCTAAAGGGAAATGCATTCTAGTGTGAGCAGATGGAATGATGGAGAGCCACTTGGCCCGATAGACAGATAGTCCTTAGGCTAGTTTGACTGAAGTGGGGGCTTGTGGGTGGAGCAGAAAGACAGGTCGGAGAAGGAGGTTGTGGACAGACCACAGAAGATCTTTAATGTTACACTAATAAGGTAGGACTTTGTTCTCAGGGACATGGGGGGATTTTGAGCCTTTTTGGTAAAGGAGTGAGTAACTTGCTTCACTGTTTAGAATAAAATAAAGTGGGGAGGAGAAGCAAGGAGAGCAGTTAGATGTGTACGTGGATGTTGGTACATTTATTCATTCATTCGTTGTTCACCCATTTCTGTGCCCCACCCACTATAACACACATTAACAGTACACATAAAAATGTAAACTTCTGTCCTCTGAACAATAGTTACAATTGAGTATCCACAAATACATACTTTGTACACTAAGAAATATACTCAAACATAAAATGTGTCTATAAAATAATGAGGCTAATTGCATAGGCTCTTGTGGACTCTATCTTATTACTTTATGGCCTTAGCTCATATATGAGAAATATATCAGAAAATAAAAGCTGAGGATAAATCATATTCTTTAGAAGTTATTCTTCTATATGACTCACTTAGTGGGTATGCAATGGAAGGAACTTTTATGGTGGAGAAATTCCTATCAGTCACAGCTTTTATAACTGCCTATTAATAGTATACACAGCTCCATAATGGCAGTGCTAAAATTGGCTTTTACTTCCTCAAACCATCATTGTATTGAGCCACGTAACCAGAAAATCACAATGTGGTGATCTTTCTCTACACTAATCCTCCCATGAGCTCTTAATGACTTGTCTGTTCATCTTGGAGATAATAAACCTAGCATTGAGGCAATAGCTGTCTTGGTGACTTTGCATAAATCATTATTTGTAAAAGTGAAGGAAAACCTATAAATAGGAGCCAAAGACCGGGACTGCTCAACTTTCAAGAATTAGCCCTGATAATTGCTGTGACTGTGGTAGGAATACACCGAACAAACAGATGCAGACAAAAAAGTAAATATTATCTTTCAAAGTGATCAATATAACAACTTCCAACACAGGAAGGACAATTATTAAATATCCTAGCAAGATTTGTTTAAGCAAAACAATATAATGAAATGCTTGCTGGGGAGAAAAATGGGAAACAGGCAAAGACCTAAAGAAGCATGAATGGTTTACTCTTTCACA
Organism: Cynocephalus volans; assembly: GCF_027409185.1. Taxonomy (NCBI): domain Eukaryota; kingdom Metazoa; phylum Chordata; class Mammalia; order Dermoptera; family Cynocephalidae; genus Cynocephalus; species Cynocephalus volans. The sequence goes on from NC_084468.1 coordinate 19,858,479, forward strand.
GCTAGAAATCAAGGTGACATGTTGTAAGAAAAGTGTACATGAAAAATAGTTGTTATTAATATAGTACAATGTACAATTTTAAGCCTGGTACCTTCCAATAATTTTAAAACATTGGAAATTACTTAAAATAATTTCCTCAAGGCAGAAAATCTATTGGTTTCCCAAATGATATTTGTACTATCCTGTTTCTTCAGCTTCTCCCTGACACCTTGAGTCACTGTTGAATTACTTCCTTTCTCAGCATCCACCTAAGCAAAGAGAACACAAACATTTTATTGAAGCAAATACAGATAGAATTTCTCCCCAAACACAGATTCACAAGAAAACAAGGCAAAGAGAAATTGAAGAGAAAGTAGGACATAGCGCTATATTTAGTCCAGTCGCCTGATTTTCATTAGCCTTATCCTAATTTCTTTTAGGCTTTTGTCCCAGGGGCCGATTTTGTTGTTCAAAAAGCAGACAGTTCTACGGGTAGGTAGCTCAGCCAGCAGAAAATACTCTCAGATTAATCAAAAAGAAGCCGGGTTAGTAGCCACTAACCCCAGAAGAGGGAGAGTGAACGAACACACGGCCGAGTTTGAAGCTGATGAAATATCACCGTGATGGCGTACAGATGGTTCAGTCTAAACAGGGAGTTCTTTTTTCTTTCTTTTTCTTTCTAGCGTGTCTCCTCTTTACACCCTTTTCTGCTCTCTCCTTCATGCCTCCTCCCTACTTCACTTCCCTGCTCTCTCTTTTCTTCTGTTTTCATCCTTCCTTTTATTCCTCCTACCTGGATTGGTGCAATGGCCTTCTAACTGGTTTCCCTGATTCCTGCTTACAGTCTGTCCTCAACACTGTAGTCAGAAAGATCTTTTTATAATACAGGACAAGTCTCACTCCTCCTTTGTTCAACACCCTGCCCTGGCTTCATCCAAGTCAGAGCTAAAGCCCGTGCCGAGGTCTATAATATCCTATGTGATCCAGCCCTCTGTTCAGTTACGGAGCTCCTCTTTTTCTACTCTTGCCCAAAGAAGAAAGGCCCACTCCCCATTACCTGAATGACTGATCCTCACATCCTTCAAGTCTTTGCTTAAATCTCACCTCAATGACCACTGACCACCCTATTTAAAACTAAAATCAGCCCTTCCTTCTTTCTTTTGACTCTGATATTCTTGATTTCCTTTACTTTATTTTTCATATTGTATTACACAGTTTACTAATTTACTATGTTTGTTGTTAATCGTCTGCTGCTCCTACTGGGATGTAAGCTTCATTAGAATAAGAACTTTGCTTGTTCAATGATTTATTCCATGAGCCTAGAAAAGTGCCTGAGAAAAGCTGGCATCTAATAAATACATTTGTTGAATAAATGAAAGTAACCTATCTTCTAAGAGGGAGACAGGTAATAAAACATAATACAGCTGAGAAGTGTGATGATGAATGTCTGTAGAGAGTTACTCTAAAAGCAAAAGTAGCAAGCTCCCTTCTCTGTTGGCATTGGTGTGGGGGCAAACTTGAGGGAATATTCACAGAATGATAATATCAGTGTAGAATTTAGAAGCATGACTGGAAACTGACCTGGAAGACAGACTAGAATATAAAGGAAGAGAAAAGGCATTCCAAGTAGAAAGAACTGATGTGTGAGAGAATGAGCCACTTTGGGCATATTTTGGGGAAGGGGCTGCAAATAAGTTGTCTAGCTGTGTTACAGGAGACCTGCAGGGGAATGGTTGGAAATGAGGCTGTCTGAATGGGAGCAATAAAGAGGAGCCTGATGATGATGGATCTTACTTGCAAAACTGAAGAGGTTAGACTCATCCAGTAGACGACAAGGATTCACTGAAGGACTTTAAGCAGAGAAGGAATGATCAGGTTTGGATTTTAAAATATAGCAATAGACTAGGAGTATTATGGGAGAAGAGTGCCTCTGGAGGCTAAGAAATCATTTGCAGTATACTAGTGGAGGCATCAATTAAGACAATAGAATGAACGAGATGAGGAGTAATGTCTGAAACAGCATAAAAGGAAGACCTCACACAAATCAGTGACCGATAGCTTAGGAGATGGGAGGAAGAAGGATGCATCTAAAATAGTTCTGGAATTTTTAGTCTGAGGGAAGGGTTTAGTTGTGGTGCTGTTCATTGTAAATGGAAACTTAAGAGTTGAGCGGGCATAAGGAAATGTTTTATTACAAAAAATGTTAAGTTTGTGGTTTAGAGACCTCTTGGGAGGTTATGAGGTTAGTTATGAGGTAATTAAAAATAACCGCATTAAGTGAGTAGAACTTAGGATAGAAGTTTGGGAGACCAATGATAGAGATTTAGGCAGTGATAGCTAAGTAATAATTAAACCACCACTATAAGTGTCATGATCCAGCCGGCATCTGTGCAGTGATAAGAGAGCCAAAGTTCGTGACTTGGGGAAAGTTGCTATTTCATTAGCAGACAGAGAAAATACTGCCTATAAATGAGATGTTGAGTAAATGGTCAAAGATTTAGAAGGATAAGGAGGGGGTCGTGGCATACGGAAGCCAAAGAAGGAAGGAAGGAGTAGCCACCATGATTAGGTGCTATAGACAGGTCATGGAATACAAAGAAAGGAGAGCCCAAGGATCTGTCCAATTTACTAAGAAAATTTTAGAGGAGCCATAAGGATAAAAGCCAAGCATAGTGTATTGATATGTCTAAAAGTGTGACGGGTAGAAGATTGTAATTACAGATGAGTCTTCAAGACACTAGCTATGAAAGGAAGCATAAAAATAGGACAGTGATCAAAACCGGACATAAGGTAGAGAGAAAGTTATTTCACTACTCTTCATGTAAGAGAGGTTTGTTAGGCAGATCGATTCAGTGTTGAGGAAGAGTTTGAAAATGTAGGAACGAGAGAAAATAATTAACAGGGATGGATAAGGGCTGGGATGCAGATCGTAGGCAGAAGCATTAGCCCCAATGAGCAAAAATAACACTTCAGAGTTGAGAATAGAGGACAGTGGTGTTTACAAATAAATATGAAAGAAACATTGGGGTTTTAAAGAATCAATAACTCCCCCGCCCTTGTTCTCTGAGTTTAGAACCAAAAGAAGAATAACACAATGAAGCAGAGAGATGAAACTAAAAACAGGAGCTTTATAACTGATAGGTTGACTGGAGAACATAGCTATAAAGTACAAGAAAATAGACTTGCTAGTACTTTAATCCTGCATTAGACAGACATTTAGAGAATGGACAGCTGGACGTCTTCAAGCCTCTCCACACAAAAGGAGCCCCTTACTGAAGGGCCAAGAACATCTGCGCAGGTGCCGGTGTGTGCTGTCTGCAGACAGATCTCAAAGAGAGAAAGAGGTTAAAGTCCGTGTGCCCAGTCCTTTCTCCCATATCAACCAAACACGTAGGTAGCTCCTGGAAACAGGAGGACAGTGATGCGAGGAGTTCCCTTTCTAACAGCAAAATTGGTGAGATTGAGGGAATTCTCACTTCTATTTACTATTTGAAGTAGGAAGTGAGGTTTATGCGTGAGGGAGGTGGGAAAAGGGGTGGGAGGTGGGAAAGGGGAGCATAGTGAATATCTGTAATGGCCACTGTGAGTAATGAAGAGTGACTTAGGGACATATGGAAGAACTGCTGAAAGGAATCAAAGTTCAGCTGAGAGGAGAACATATATCTGCAGTGGTGTTATTTTCTCCGGAAGAACCCAGCAGGTATTGTGTGGGAGATAAATGTTAAAATTTATACTAGTCAGGGACTTTCATGGGAGTTAAAAATATGGTAAAATGATGGTTGAAATAATACATCATGAGGTCTAGACTTGTGTTTCAGTTATCTATTGCTGCATAACAAACACCTCCTAAATTTAATGGCTTAAAGCAGCAATGGTTTATGATTTCTTATGGCTGGGAATTTAGGCAAGGCTCAGCCAGACAGTTCTTCTGCTCCAAGTGGTGTCACTGTGTTACTCGTTTCTGCATTTAGTTGGGTCTAGATTGGGTTGGAAGATCTATGATGAATTTATTTGCTTGTCTGGCATCAGGGCCCCTTCATGTGGTCTCTCTCTCTGTCTCTGTCTCTTCCTTCCTTCCTTTTTCTCTTCCCTACCCCATCTCTTTCTCTCTCCACACCGTGTTTCATCATTTCATAGTCTAGCCCCAGCTTCTTTATAGTATGGAGGCTAAATTTTCTAGAGAACACAAAAGGAGAAGCTGCCAGGCCTCTTCAAAGTAAGACCCGAAACTGGTGCAATGTCACTTCTGCACATTCCATTAATTAGAAAGCCAGCTTGGATTCAAAGAGAATGATTGAATTAGACTTTACTTTCTGATGAGAGGATCAGTCTGCATCTACAGAGAAGAAGGCAATTGGTGGTAGCCATCTTTGGAGACCATCTACACAGTGAGATAAGGGGAAGATAAGAAATGCAGCTAGCTTCTGGATATGCACTGAGAAAACCTGGGATTTCATTTGCTCAGAGAGGAGGTAAATGGCTGGAGTTTATTTTATGGGTGAAGTTCTTCTACCCCTAGAGGTGAGTGTAGTATTTCTGCTGGAAGACAGTACCTTTCATAGTGCCATGGATTTTCTAGCAGAAGTTTGAGGGCTTAGGGGGAAAAATAAAAACAAAAACCTCATGTATCCTTTCTTATTTGAAATTTCATTTTGATGTTCAGACTCAGCTCACTCTGAGGAGTAAAAGTAGTTTGGATATGAAAGTGTCACACTAAATTAGGTCCTGCTTGGCCTTTTGGGAGATGGTAAAATTAGGATTTGCCATGAAAACTGTAAGAATTCGAATCTCTTATGGAAGGCTGCTGTTCAGGAAATATGTGAAGTTGGTAAAGTAGATACCTGTTTTTTGGGTTTTTTTTTTTTTTTCTTGAGGTTTGTCCTCTTTATGGCAGCACTCAGCTCCCTTTTGAATCCAAGATTATTCATTATCTAGGCCTTGCCATCCATGGCCTCATACCCTTTCACGGACTCCTATCCTTGGGATTTCCTTGGCTTTTCTACTTTGACCCTCCATACAGTTTCTCTGCTTGTCCCTTAGGGATTTAATTCTGGAGCGAATGTGACTCTCCATTCCATTTCCATTCTTGTTCAGGAAAACAAGATTTTTTTCATTTCTTTTTATTTTAGACTAACCAAATTTTCAACTTGGATTCTCCACCTTTATGGCCTATAGAAAATTAAACTGCATATTCCTGGGGCTTCGTTTCACCACTTCCCTGAGGCTGTGCCAAAGTCCTCAAGTCATTGCAAATGTCTGATGCACTGGTTCTGTTGGAAAGCACATGATCTCAACCTTCATGGTCCATGACATATTTAAGGAATCTTTGGTAAGGCTGTGAGCCTCGGGCCCTAGCATCTAGCTTCCCTGGGACACTCTGTGGTCTCTGAGACACTATGTGGTTTACTGAATTTTTGCTCCATTATCAAGTATTACAAAGAAGAGTGCAGGTAAACTCAGCATGCAGAACCATGTGAATTTATTTTTTTTCCTACCAACTTTCTCCAAGCCAAAGAAATCTTTGTTAGTTGATGGGTATCCCTCTTACTTCAAAGCCTACTATTCTTAATGAGCTTAAGCTTTTGACTATAAAAAGCCAGAAAGTCTTGTCACAAACATTTTCTTGGTTTGAGCCTGTTACTTGCTTGGATGGGGGCAAAGGACATGAGAAAGACATGGAGAAAATATAAATTAATGATGCTAAAGTCTTCCTGCCACGTTTTCCCATCACTTCCAATCAAAGATGATTTGTTCATGTGTCTCTACCTCCCGAAGGGACCACCAGCTAGTCTGTTAAACAGTTCCATCTAAGTGAATATGATCATTCAAAGAATGAGAGAAGATCTTTGAGCTCCTACAACCCTCATCCTTGGCAAATGTTTCCATTTCAATAGCGGCCTTCTGAAGAAAATGGCTAATATTTTTAGTCATCCAAAGAAAAGACTCCAGTGATATTCATTTCAAGCTTGGTAGAGTCAAAGGGAAAGGAAGAGGCAGATGAAGGTGAGCAGAGCAGTGCAAGATTATCCAGTTATAATACTTAAGCAGTGAATTATTCAGCCTTTTGTAGAGAGGGGTCTTTGGATGTGTGCACGCTCTGGCAAATAATAAAGATGCTGATATTTGAATATTGCTTTACAATATCTGGAGCACTTTTCTATCCACAATTTCATTTGAACCTAGATTCTAAACTCATAGAATGTTGCCATTAAAAGAAATTAGTTGCCTTCTCTTCCCATCCAATGCATGAATCCCGTTTAAAGATGCAATGGGCAGGTGAAGTTCCTTTTCTTTTGAATTCAAGTGACAGAGAGCTCACTGTCTCATGATACCAAGTATTTTAAATGCACAGCCATAATTGTTCAAAATAATTTTTGTTTTTAATGGAGGTGATAGCTGTATCTTCCTCAAATTCCATTCATTGGCCTCAGTGTGGAGCGTAGAGAAAAAGAGAGCCGGCCTTTGGAATAATGTACACATGGATCAGAACAGCAACTTAGCCACTTACTGTATATGGCTTTGGGTAAGTGCCATGAATTCTCTGAGTATCATTGGCCCATCTGTAAAATGCTGATGATCACACTGACCATATAGGATTGTTCTGAGTCAAAAGAAATGGTGAATCAGCCTTATAGGTAATAGCTCATTTAATCCTCATCCAGTATAGGGCCTTTATGGTGAATATTACTCATTTGCGTTGTAATTCACCAGCTTTCCATTTAGGCTCTAAGCCACTGCTTTTGCTGTGAATGTGTCTGTTTCATGAAGGCTTCTCTCTTCATGTGTAGTGTTTCCAACCTGCTAAAACTATGCAACCAGATAACCTCATATCCTGCAATTGAGGGTCAGTCAAAAGTCAACACACTCTGAATGAGGGCCTAGCCAAAGTTGGTGTGTAGCTCAGGTTTATGGATGTAATTTCCCTGGTTCAGGGGTCTTTTCCCTTTATTTCTGAGTTCTATTATGTTCTAGATTACTGATCTTATTGAACGCTTGATATTTTCCCCTACAACCTGTTCCTCCTTCCGTATACAATGTCAACATGGATAGTACTGCCATCTTCCCAGTTATTTGTGCCAGAAACTGGGAATCATATTTGCCTTCACCCTCAGCCTAAATGCCACATTCATTCAGTCACTAAATTCTGTCAATTCTACCTCTAAAATATATCTCAAATCTGTCCCCTTCTCCCCATCAGCCCTGCCACCCTGGTCTAGATTTGCGCCACCCCTTCTTGAAACTATTGCAAGAGCATCATCCCAAATGGGTGATGTCAAGTCAACTAATGAACTTATAAAATTAAGTTATAACCCAGCTCTATTTAAGGACCCTGGGTTCTATGTAATAAATTTAAGAATGTCTGTAGCTCACTGTCTCTCTCTTTTTCAGTTATTAAAGTAGTATGTTTCAAGTTACCTGGAATATTCAGTTATGTGGCACCCCTTATTTCTTAAGTGTGCTGAGCAAAACCAGGACCTAATACAGTGCATTTATTCAAGATTGATTTTTGCAAAAGATTGTTCCATATATAGATCATGCTTGTGACTCATGGAGTCTCTGTTTTTGTTCTGACTCCTTTGAAAAGCCAGGCAAAAGTTCCTTCAAGCCCAGCAGTTAATTGTCACAGTGATGCCCGTTTGATGACTCCATATTTATTTTAAGAGGAACTGCATCCCGTTGGGCCTGCCAGGATGAGTTAGCTGTGAAACGCATTCCTAAATAGCTAAATGATTCAGCGCAGGGTCGCATATATGAAATTGACTTTGTAATGCGGCTGCATGTCTCTCTGTTGGAAAGTCTATCTATTTTGTTTCTGTGCTTTATTTTATAATTCAATATTGCATATGAATAGGTAATGGAGGGAAGCTTTTCTGCCTCACAAAACCCATGTTACAACCAATACATTGTTAAAACTTCTCCCAGTTACTCAGAAGCTTCCTTTGATGAGGAGAACTTGGTTACATGGAGTAAACGTATCTGAAAATATTCAGAATTGCACACTGCAGTTTGCAAATAACAACTAGGATGCTCTTGAACTGAGAAACCCCCAAGAGGGTACTTTCCTCCTTTGCATCAATAAAGTACAACAGCTTCTTATCAAAGGCTGACTTTTGCTTACAGCTAGAAATCTGGCTAAACCAGTTTCTAAACACTTAGAAACTTCAAATAATTCCCAAATTATACCTTCCTTCAAAGGGAATATGCTTTAAATCAAGTGTTTAATGTTAGGAAAATAATAATTCACACACTCGCACACCTTAGTAGCCTGTTTTAATTTAGAAACAAAAAGAACAGAGAACAGTAAAGATTGTGCTTTGGCCTCAGCCTTCCCACTTCCCCAAAAAGTGCTCAGGAAATATGCTTCTTTCTGAAGAATAAGGACTTAATCAGCACTGAACCTCACAGTGCCTCAACTGGACATTTCACTCAACAAGTAATATACTGAGGATAAAAATGTGGTGTTTTCTGAGACAGCATGAGGCCCAGTGATGTAACGTTACCTGTTTATAGTGAGGGGCCAGAGCACCAACTTAAGGTCCAATGAATTCTCTAGGTGTGTGCAATGATTAATTTGAGGTGTCAACTTGACTGGAGAGCCCTGACCAGTACAATGTGTTTCATTCAATTTCTACCACAGCACCCAAAGGCTTATATAAATGGACTGTGTGTTTATATTCATGGATCACTGTATTTTGAGGACCACCTGATAATTCTGAGGGGAAAACTATCCTCGTATTGATAAAATGTGTGACTTGGGTGTAATAAGAGAGCAGCATGCTGCCAGGGACGGCCCAGCTCAACCAGAGTTCCGGGAGAAAATAATATCCAATGCTACAGACATCCAGGTACCCTGGTGTATATGAGTCCGCCTTCTCTCCTATGCATCTAGGGTGGCACTGTGTACCATCTTTGGGAGGACTGAGGAAACAGTCATTCAGACTCTTTTTCTATATTCCGTGGTTTAGATAAGGAACCCTGGAAAGAAAAGAAAGCCTGATGAGAGTCATTATACTCAATTTCTAATTTTGTTATGTCATAAATTTGCCAACTTTTGAGAAAGCCATTTAATTAAATTTACTATCGCTTTATCTGTAAAATACATAAGATGAGCTGGTTGAGTTCTGAGATGCCTTATTGCTGAAAGAATCTAAGGTGAATAAGAAGAGTAGGAGCATTCAGATGGGTTATTTATATTGGTGACATGCTCAGGAGTTTTGAATCTTCATGGTTAAAAATTTTTGTGCACATTTTTATGCTGGATTATTTTATCCCCTAGATCAAAATTGAGAGAAAGGAAATATCACAAAATTCTAGTTCTGATCTGCAGCCAACCCCTGAATTTCTTGTAAAATACTTTTACTAAGTAACCCTCTATTCCATACTTGAATTCCTCTAGTTAGAGAATACCCACAATCAGCCAATTTACTCATCCCATCTTTGAAGCATTGTAACCATTTTGACCTATGTAATATGTTATTTTCACAGCCCTACAGTATGATTGCAAAATGAGGTTACACTTTTTAAAAAAAATAATCCATCCAAAGATGGTCCAGTTCCTAGAAACTAGCCCTTCTCAGTGCCTCTGCCTCTTTCTCCTGATACTGCCTCATCCTTACTCCCGACAAACCTCCTGGAATCTTTTGTGCTGATAGACTCATTCTGCCATATTGCAAGTTATGTTTTTAGGAGGGAGGCAAGTTAACACCTGGCTGTCATAGACGAAGCATAGTATGGGAGACATACATGGTGTCCCTGGAAAGAAAAGGTTGCTTACAATTGTGTCCCTGCCCCATTAAGTGGATCTGTCATTAGTTGGGGGACATAGGTTGATAGCACCTCCATCATAGCTCCCTAGATCACTAATAGCTATTAAGGTTCCCAGTTCAGTTTGAATAATTGAGTCTAGTCCTTTATCATGGAGGGACTGCTTGAGAACAGTCTGCAATCTGTCCTCTTTGTCCCCACCATCAGATGATGGCATTTATCTGCCCCATGAAATGACTGTGTGACAGCTATGGTAATGCAAGTGGGAAAGACATTTGGAGATGCTGACAGGTGTTTTGAGTGGGAGGCACAGGATCTGGGGACATGCCCTGTTGTTTCTGATAAACTTCTTAGTAAGATTAAGAGGCTGACCAGAGGGTAGAGCAAGGTGGCTTACTAGAGTTGTCTGGCATTTGCCCCTCACCCCCAAAAGGACCAAAACAACAAATAAACAACTGTATTTTGACTGGAATCACCAAAGAAGTATGCTGCAGAGCACCAGGGGAGTGACAAAATCCCTGTGGAGTATAGGAGACTGGAATAGCACCATAGAGAGCCCAGAAAGGTATGTTGCCTCTGACATATTGTCTCCCCGCAAGGTCTGCCTTGGAGTCAGGCAGGACCTCATCTAACAGAGAAAAGGTAGGCTGGAAAACCCTGGCCATTCCCACTGCTGCCATAAATGCTGGAAATCCTTGCCACAAGAGTTTCTCAGTCCTCCCAGGCCCCAAACCCAGTTTGGAGAGTAGCTGGGAATTTGTGCAGCTGTAAGTCCTCATAGAAGAAGCCCAGATAGAGCAACCCCTGCCCTTCTGACCTAAGTGGCTATGGCACAGTGCCATCTTGAAACCAAAACCACTGCTAGGGTGTGACTTGCCCTGAGGCCCCACATTAATTCTACCACATTAGCACGGGCACCTGCAATATTATGACCCTGGCTGTCTGGAGCCTAGGCCAGACAGAACCACTGAGACCCCAGCATCCGAACCCATGTGGCACCTCCTGCCCTCTCCCCCTAGGAGAATAGGAAAACCTGTCCAGTGGGGAAGCCACCAGTAGGCAGCAGGTCCACCACATTCATGGGCACCAGCCCTGCATGATCCGCTGGTCTGCTAAGCCCACAGGTGCCTCTGCTGGCCCCACAGCCAGTCCAGCAGCAGTTCTGCCTCCCCCCACAGCCCTCCACAGAGCCACTGGATACTGCTGTGCCCTTGCATGTCTGCTCCCTCAGGCAGCAACCCCGCCTCCCCTCTGCAAGCCTCCATCTCTTGAGATTCAGGTTAGATGGCTCCAGGAATGTAAGGCTAGTTCCAGAGAAGGTAAGTTTGTTTTATTATTCATTCATTTATCAAATATACATCGGGCAGCTACTATGGGTCAGGCTCAGTTCTGTGAACTTTACATGTGTTAGCTCATTATTCCTGCATCTTCTGACAATGAAGTAGGCACCAGTATTATCTTCATGTTTACATGAGAAAATCAAGACTCAGATGTTAAAAAAAAAAAACTTGCTCAAAGTTATAACCCTTTTTAAGTGGCAGAGCAGGGCTTCATGCCTTAGTAGTCTAGTCAGAGACCAAAATTTTGATCTCTCATTTGTGCCTTAACTCATTAATTAATTAATTAATTAATTAATCTGGTGATTGGTAAATTGAGTGCCTACTATGTTCCAGGTATTAAGAGCTGGGATATGGAGAGAACAGGGCAAAGGCTTTTCCTATCTTTCAAGAGCTGACAGCCAAGCAATTACCTACATGTCATGTGGTTATAATTATGCTTGAACTTTCCTCATTATGGAGTCAGTTTAGGCATTGAATAACAAATAGATTTGAGAGTATTTTTGTAAAACACCAAGTTTTCCACAATCTAGAGTTTATCATAATAATTACTTATTCAATGATTATATAACTAAATAATAATTAAAAAAATTTTTCTTCTTCTATCTGGTATTCCTTCTGGTATTCTTTTTTGTTCTTTCTTTTACTTCTTCCCAGGAACAGTAGAAAAGTTATTTACAAGGTGATGCACTTTGAACAAGTCCTTGTTATGGGAAGATGAGTTTCTAAAATCGACTTCAAAAGGTAATTTAAACAGTAGTTCTCTTAGTTCTCATTTAAAACATCATTTAATGCACAAAAATATTGGATTTGCTCATACATTTTCAATGGTGTATATGCTTGCTCTAACTGGCGGGGTGCTTACATTGGAGCTATTTTTAAAAGATGAAACAACAGGCAGAAAACCATTTTGTCTAACCCCAAAACATCAGGTAGCTCTGTCCAGAGTTTTGATTCTTTGATTGTTACCACATTAAAAATAAAAAATGAAAATTTAGGAATAAGCATTCTAAAAATTGTGCATTAAGTACGTAAGATCTGAAGACAGATGGCAAGGCTTATTAGCCATATGACCTTGGGTGAGTCATTTAATTTCCTTGTGGTTTAATCTCTTTATCTGTGAAACAGGGATAATCATAGTAAACTACTTCTCAAGATTGTTGTGAAGATGAAGTGAGTCAATGTAAGTAAACTGGTTATAACTTTGGTGCCTAGTAAGGTGTTATTTCTATTTCTGCTAAAGAGAAACCTTAAATCTTTAAAAAAAAAAAAAAAAGGGAAGAAAGAAAAAAGTTGTTATTAGATTTAGAAGACCTGGCTGTAGTCAATTCTTTTCTCGGTGTTTTGACGTTAAACGTCATTTCTGTTGTTGGAAAAAGAGAGAGAGAAAGAAAAGCTACATGTGATTATCTAACGCTGCAAGCCGAGCATGAGTTAGATAGCAGCCATGAATGCAATGCCCAATTTTGAAGAGGAGCTTAAAACATAAGTCAGTGTCTGAACACATTTGTTAAATTGTCCTCAGCATTTCCATGTAGATCCTATTATTTCTACAAATTCCTTCATAATATTGCACTTTTTGTGATGATGAACACAACCTCTCTTATCTCAGAAGTGGGGTTTTCCAGCTGTTGGACTGAGGAAGCGCTATTCTTATGAGTTTCACATGGAAGCGGTGATAAGAAAGACAACACTGTGGTATTTTAACTAGCTGCTCTGATGAAAAGCTTCCATTGTCAGGTGGTGTAACACCAATTGTTAACTTTAATCAAAGGAAATCTAATAGCTTAATGAAATCATTGGCATTAGATGTTGCTGGTTCTCCAGCAAATTACTGACCATATTATGGAAGTTTATTTTTCATGTATTATTATCCCATAGAGTACATTATTCTGTAAAACACAGCAAACACATTTATCAAATTTTTTGTTCTGTGTTAAAGGAATCCTCAGTTCCTACTTCATTATGTTCTATGAAGCTACTTTGTAGGTGAGAGAGAAATACCATATTTTAACCTCTCAGTTGATGTAAATCTTTGGCAAAACTCTGTGGTCATACTCTTTCCTCCATTCTTCTATCTGGAAGGGACAACATATATTTTTGTTTCCTATTATTTAGATATTTGTGGGGATTCTTGAGCAAACCACCTTCCATTTAAAATGTTAATTACATTACATTATTGTTTATTAATTGATCGCTGTATCAGCTCTCTTCCTTTTTGCATTTCACAAAACACTCCTAGGGTAATTTCTATAACCCTGAAACATAAACTGCTTATTAATGAAGGCTAAAAACCTTCCATCAGTCAAACAATAGGAGATTTTCAAATTCTAATGTAAGAATTAAATAACTTAATTCTTAATTTTTATACCTAATTACACTAATCTCAATTTTTAAACATAATTTACACTAATATTAATGTTCATCTGCTTTAATATACATCATACACAATTTTGGGTTACAATACGTATGGGCAGCTGACTTCATAGCTATTTCTAGAACTACACAATTTAGCTTTTGTTAACAGGATATAGTGTACTGGTCTCTTGGTTAATTAATGATGCACTTTTGATTGACAACTATATGGAAGGGAATGTGTTTGCTTTATTTGTGTTACTTTTATCTTTCCAATAAGATTGTAAGGTCTTTGTAACTAGGAAGATGCCATTCATTGTTTATAGTATTAGTTATTTTCTGATGAGTACCAACTTCCCTCAAAATTTAGTAGCTTAAAACAACTATATTTGTTTATTATGTCTGTGGGTCGGGAATTTAGGAATGGCTTGGCTGGTGGTTCTGAGCCAGGTTTCTCACAAGGTTGGAGTCAAAAGTAGACTTGAGTTTCAGTCACCTGAAATCTTGAATGGGACTGAAGAATTAGCTTCCAAGGTGTCTTGCTTATATGACTGCCACATTGACCCTTGCTGTTCGTGCTGGGCCTCAGTTCTTCTTGATGAGAGACAGTGCACAGGAATTTTAGGTATTCTCATGGCAAGGTGGCCATCTCCCCCTAGAGGGAGAGATTCAAGAGACTAAGGGGAAAGCTTCAATGCCTTTTATGACCTAACCTTGGAAAGTACACACTGCTTTTTGCTGCTGCTGCTGCTTGTCATAACCAGTCCTGATTCAGTGTTGGAGGAGACTGCATAAGGACATAAGCATGAGGATCACTGGGAGTGTCCCGGAAGGCTGGCTCCAACACAGATTGAGTTGTCTCGGGACTCAGATGTCAACATTTGTACTTGCTAACCCTCCCTGAACATTCATTACCATAAAATTGGTTCAGATGAACATGTCAGAAAACTGATTATTTTTAAATAGGTGACTTAAAGTTTTTCAACACTTAGCCACGTTTGTTGTCTGTGAGAGAAAGCTCAACTTATATTATTTAAACAAAGAGGGAAATTGTTGATTTACTTAATGAGAAAGACTTAGGAATAGAATGGACTTAATCTAGGTACTCAACAAACTCATCAAGAACCTACTGCTTTTTTGTCTTCTTGTTACGCCCTCCTCCTAAAATGGACTCCTTCCTAGCATGTGGCAAAATGGCCACCAAACACGTCTGGGAGTTTTGTTTGTATCTATGTCCATTAGTTGACCAGTAGTTTTCTGATTAGACTGTCACTGTTGCAAAGGGGAAGGGACTCTCCTGAATGCATAGGTCATTTAAGGCCTATCCAAAGAACAAGACTGATAAATGATGGGGAAAGAATGGAAACAACATTGGGAGGAATCACAATGTCTGCTACAAGTACAGATATTCATATTTGTTATAATTAGGAGCTGTGACTTGAACTAAGCAGATGCATTTACTCTACCAAAATGTGAATATCTTATACCTCCCTTCTCTCCTTTCTAAAAAACCAAAGCAAGTTTTTCAAAGTCTGGATGTCTCTTCTAAATAGTCTGAAAGGGTATATTTTTCTGTTTAATCACTTTATTAAAATTCAGAAATAACTTCACATTTGTACTATGCCTTTTCTTTCCCTGTTCCCAGTATCTGCTCTGCTCCTGGCACATACAAGAAAACCAGTAAATAATTGAAGAGTAGATGGGTGAAATTCATTATCATCATTGCTACTGTTATGGTACCCAGTCCTGTGTGTGGTACGGGAGGTGGTTAATAAATGCTGTCCATCTGCCTTAGAGAATTTCATACATTTCACAATAAAGACTAGCAATTGCAACCTGAATCATTTTCCTTTTTTTTTTTTTTTCAATTTTCTAGGCCATATGTGAATCTCTGTCAACAGCCTGCAGATTTGTCTGACTACAAGTCCCATGTGTTAGGATAAAACAGATCTGAGTTCAAATCTCTGCTTTGCTGCATAGTAGCTATAAAACTTTTGGCAAATTGGATAAGTCTGTAACTTGCAGTCTTTATCACAGAGAATAACTATAGGGTTGACTTCACAGGAATTTCAAAGGGTTAAGTGGGATAATGCAGATAAATCCATGGAGAACACTTTAATTATTAGCTATTATTATTCATATGTAGAAATTTTGCCACCATTTCACATAAAAGGCAAGCAAATTTTACAGTCAAGGTTCAAGGTTTTGAAACAGTATTCAATTGGGAAACCTTCTTGGCATTACTAAGTTTTTACTGGTGGGAGATTGGGTATCCTAGAGCAGAGGCGTGGGATTTAATATAAAATATTAGCAAAGAGCAAATATTTTGAATCCAAATAGGTCTGGTTTGGTTATTGTCGTTGCTCCATCCTAGCTGTGTGACCTTGAGCAATTTAATTTACCTCTTGTGCTACCTATTGCTGCATAACAAATTACCACAAACTTGGTGGCCTAAAACAACATACGTTTAATACCTCACAGTTTGTGTGGGTCAAGGAGTCAGGGTAGGTTTTAACTGGGTCCTCTGCCCAGTGCCTAACAAGGCTGCAACTAAGGTTTAAGTCAGAGTTGAGTTTTTGCAAGAGGCTCAACTGGGAAAGGATCCATTTCCAAGATTTCCTTGTGGCTGTAGTATTCATGGCAACTTTGCTTGTCCATGGCCATCAATAGAGAGAGAATGTTAGCAAGATGGAGTCTTATACAATGTATCACAATCATGGGAGTGATTCATTACCTTTGACACATTCTGTTGTTTAAAAGCAAGTCACAGGTCTCACCCACGCTGAAGAGACGGGGATCATACAGGACATGGACACCAGAAAGCAGAAAACATGAGGGCCACCTTAAAGTCTGTCCACCACACTCCCTAAGTTTTCATTTCTTCTTCGGTATAATAAGTATAAATCATGCCAAGCATGTGGAATAATCCACATAAAGTCCTCAACATTCTGCTTGGCAGTTGATGACATCTTATATATTGGTACCATCTATTAGTTGTTTATTTGGTAAAGGTAAAAATGAGTAATTAAATCAGAGCTACTTGAAAGCAATTCATCTTCATCGCCCTTTTACTGCAAGTTTCTAAATTTATGGTATCTGTTTCCATTCTGTGACACGTCCCAACACTGTTGACATTTTTGATGCCATAAACCCCCTTCTTTACTCTTCAGCGGGACAGATTTGAATTTGATTTCCTTAGAATCAGATTTTCTGTGATAATAACTGTATTGATAAATTAATTTTCATTAATGGGTAAAAGCTAGAGAAAATCCTTCCCCTACCCTATATTCCCTCTTCCATCCCTTCTCCCCAAGTAGAAAGCATATTTTAATTAATGCCTTCTAATAAAACAAACATTTTCCAGACAAAATTTGACAATGCACAAAGAGCTCTAGCATGCTTTACAGATTAGGAAGCTGAGCCTTTGAAACGCTAAATAGTCCTTTCTCTCTTAACTCTGACTCCTGGGCTTACGCAACTATGCTGCTCTAATACTCATTTGAAGATTCTCGAAAATATGTGCTAAAATAAATTTTAACTTGTGTCTATTACAGGATATGTTCCTACGTTTATTGTAACATTTAAATAAATTAATCTAATGGGGATTTTGGACTAAGGGAAAAAATATCAGGATGCTTTATTCATGACAGGTGGGTAAAGGATTAAGAAGAAACAAGCTTTTGGGCTAATCCAAATTGTACTGAGTAGGCAGATCATTACAGTGACTCCCAAGGCCAGCCTGTCTTGGGCTGTAAAGGCGGCTAAACAGCCTTATTCATAGGCATGAATGATCGGCATTAAAATTTCTTTATTTAGAAAACATACTACAAATATAATGAAGTACTAGACTGGACCATTACATCATAATCAACCACAAACAACCGTGAAACTGGACAAAATATATAAATTATTGGGTTTGAGACTGTAGTGGATTGAATGTCCCTCCCTAATTTATTGAAGCTTGAATGATGTCCCTGAAATTTTGTGTATTAGAAACTTTACCCCCACTGTGACTCTAGGGAGGGTAGGAAATCCTATTATGGTAATTGTAAGGTGGGGCTTTGGGGAGATAATTAGATTGTAGGACTGTGCCATAGTGAATAGATTAATAATGGTGGTTAGGGGTATGGCTCTGAGGGCTTTAAAAAGAGTGAATAAAGAGGTTAGTCTCTCTCTCTGCTCTGCCATTTCTGCCAGATGAGACTCCTGGATCACTGTTACAACCACCAAGACCCTCATCAGATATGTTCCCTGGACTTTGGACTCCCCAGCCTCCAAAACTATAAGCAGTGAATTTTATTTTCTTTATAAATCACCCAATTCCAGGTATTTTGTTATAAGCAACAGAAATGAACTAATGCAGGGGCTTTGGACAACAGGCAGCATAAGACAATAATCTCTTAAAAAGGGAAATTTGTAAGGAGACCCACATGAATTCTCTAGGACAAATCCCCAACCATGGTACAAAAAGCTAGAATCAAAGAAAAAAACAATGGTTTCTGCTGAGCTGAAGCAGCTAAGATCTAAGTATAAAGACCCCTGAAGCAGCTGAAATCTGAAAGACAGGCACTGGAGGAAAAAGGCTCTTAGGGATAAGCAATAATTCTGTGGGGCAGGGGTTACCTATGAGTTCTTGATTAAATACTATTTGCACATACACAGAATAAGATTACACATGTCTACCAGAGAGCAGCTGCTATGAGTTTGACAGAACAAAAGAGATATAAGAATTTGAGTAGTGCTGAAGGACATTAAAGTTCTGTCCCAGGAAGAATAGAAAAATCTCATTAACGCATTTGGAATCCGAGATACCAGAGAGTAAAGCCTCTCGGGAGTAAAGTTCTTCAGCTGTTACTTCCTCTCTGAAGTAAGGTCTACAACTTAGAGTTAGGTCTACTGTAGACCAGCCTTAACGAAGACAAAACCAAGCTCGAATCAGATCTTCAGAATTGAGAGTTTGCTAGGTAGAACTTACAGTACTAGAGGAACTGAAGAAATGGCTTTCTACAGATCCATCTAACAACACACAAAATCAAACTTACACCATTTAAAGGATGACCAGCCCATAATTGAAATGCTTATTAGAACAAAAATGAACACTCTTCAGAAGAAAATAAGAGATTCAGGGTCCCTGCAATATTATTCACAATGTCCAGTATGCAATTAAAAAAAAAAAAAAACAAAAAACAAACAAAAAACAGACATGCAAAGAAACAGGAAAACGAAACTCAGTTTCAAGTAAATAAAAATGAATAGATGTTAGAAACCAAATTCAGGGTGCCTTGGTATTGGAGTTAGTAGACAAATATTGTAAAGTAACTAATATAAATACATTCAAAGAATTTAAATAAAATATGTTCAAATAATTAATGGAAGTATGTCTAAATGTATAAAATAGAAAAGAAATCTCAGCAGAAAATGGAAACTGCACAAAAAAACCAAAATCAAAATTCTAGAATGGAAAAGTACAATAACTGAAATAAAAAATTAAGTGGATAGGCTTAATAGTAAATTGGATATGGTAGAAGGCAGAGTCAATAAATTTGAAGACAAAAAAATAGAAATAATATTGAATTTGGAAAAGAAAGGGAAAAGATTGAAGAAAATTAAAAGAAGTACAGAAAATTGATGGACAATATCAACTGGAATGCTTGAAAAAGCTGGTGAGAATGGTATAAAAAAAATTTTTTTAAATAATGCCTTACAATTTCCTCAATATGAAAAACCTCAGCTTATAAATCAAAGATGCTCAGAATTCCAAGGTAAAGATAAATGAGAGCTGAGATTATGTATCACCAGCAGACTGGCACTAGGAGAAATGCTAAAAAAATATTCTTCAGGAGGAAGGAAATTATACCAGATGCAAAGTTGGATCTAGAGGAAGGAAAGAGAAAACCAGAAATGGGAAAATATAAAAGAAAATCTTGTTATTCATGTCAAGAAAATTTTGTTTTAAGTCTGAAAATTGACAGTTGTTCAATATAAAAATAATAATATTGAAGGCAGGTTTGAAATATACATAGAGGTATAGAAATGACCACAACGGTAAAAGGAAAAACAGAAGATATTACGTGCATGAAGCAGGAACTGTGAAGTGTGAAATGTAAAAGGGGAGTTTCTCAGTAGTGACGTGAGAAATGAAATTTAGGAAGCATCAGGTGTGAAGCGTGAGGTATGAAGTGTGAAATAATAAAATATGACTCTACATGGACTTTGACGTGTTAGGGATGGATATTGTAAATGCATTAACTAAAAATAAAAGAAGTGTGGCTAATAAGCCAAAGGAGGACATCAAATAGAATAATGAACTATATCCAATTAATCCCAAAGAAGGTACACAGGAAGAGAATAGAAACAGAGCTCAGGTGAGACAAATAGAAAAATTATAGCAATTTTGTAGACTTAAACCCAACCATAGCTATGACTACATTAAATACACATGGTTTAAATATTCTAATTAAAAACACAGATTGTCAGAGGGGATAAAAATAACTCTCAGCTAGAGTTTGTCTGCAAGAAATGTACTTAAACAAAGATATACATAGGTTGAAAATAAAAGAACAAAAAAATATACTATGGAAACACTAATAAAAAAAAGCTATGTTGGGTGTATTAATATCAGACAGCATGACTTAAAGACAAAAACTATTATTAGAGGTAAAGAGGGGAATTTCACTATAATAAAAGGGGCAATGCATCCAAAAGACATAACACTCCTAAGGATGTATGCACTTAATAATAAAACTTTAAAATTCATGAAACAAAAGTTGGTAAAAGTAAAGGGAGAAATAAATGAATTCACAATAACAGTGTAGTTGGAAATTTTAACAGCCCTTTCATTAAGATGAGACAAGTAGAAAAAAATATCAGTAAGAATATGGAAAATCTGAGTAACATTATCCGCTGAATTAATTGACATTTACAGAATAAACATTCTTTTCAAATTAACATATAATGTCCACAAAATATACCACATAATGGGCCACAAACTGAGTCTTGCTGTGTTTCAAATGATTAAACCTCATGACAGTTGATGTTAGACCACAGTAGAATTAAGTTAAAAGCCAATAAAAATAAAATATAAAATAATATTCAAATATCTGGAATTTAAATAACAAACTGCTAAATATCTCATGGATGACAAAACAAGTCAGAAGGGAAAAGAGAAAATACTTTAAACAGAGTGATAAAGCAAAGACATCAAAATATAAGAGAAGCATCCAAACAAAGCTTAGAGGGGAATTTTCAGTATTAAATGTCTATTTGATCAGTGATCTAATTATTTACCTCAAGAAGTTAGGAGAAACAGTAAATTCAACACACAATAATTGGAAAAAAAAAGAGGAATCAATGAATTAGAATAGGCAAATAATAGCAAAGATTAACAAAGCCAAGTTTGTTCTTTGAAAAGTTTACTAAAGTTAAGAAACACCTGACTAGAATGACCAAGACCAAAAAGAATAAAATACGAATCATCAATACCATAAATGAGAAAGGGGATATCATACATCCTACACACGATACAAGGAATATAAGGAATACTATGAACAATTTTATGCCAATAAATTTAATAACTCAGGTGAAATGACCACAAACCTTGAAATATACATTTACCTAGACTGACACACGATTAACTGGAAAAATTTTATTAGTCCTATATCATTTTAAAATTTTGAAGACGTGATAAGAAATATACTACCAAGGAAAATCTCAGGCCCAAGTGATTTTACTGGTTAATGCTATGGTACATTTATGGAATACATACCAATTTTACAAACAAACAAAGAAGCAAACAAAAACCCTCAGAAAATAGAGATGGGTAGAATGCTTTAAAACAAATTTTATAAGGAAGGCATAATCCTGATACTCAAACCTGTAAAATACTTTACTAAAAAAGAAAAGTACATACCAACAATACTCATGAACATAGACAAAAACATTCTCAACAAAAGATTATCAAATTGGAAATAGCACCCTATTAAAAAAGGCTAATAAATCACGTCCAAGTGGCATTTATCCCCAGGATGCGAGGCTGGATCAAACATCAAAAAGAAAATCAATGTAATTTCCCATATTGACAAAAAAAGATACAGTCATATAGTCATATCAACAGATGCAGAAATAACAATTAATAAAATTTAACACATATTCATGTTTACATATATCAGTCAACTAAGAATAGGAGAGAATTTTCTGAATTTAATAAGAAACAATTTAAATTTCTAAAACCACCATCACGTGTAATAGTATAAAACAAAAAATATTTTCTCCCTAAGAATGAGAACAATGCAAGAATGTCTGTTTTATTCAATATAATACTGGAAGTCTTTGCCAGTATAACAAGAAAAAATAAAAAGGAAGTACATGTAACAGATCGGAGGGAAGATGTAAAATTGTCTTTATTTATAGACTACATGAAGAAAAAGAAAATATTAGGAAATCTTCAGTAATTTGCAAAAAGGTCTTCTGGAATTGATAAATGAATTTAGTAAAGTTTAGAATAAAAATTTATGATTAAATTAATCATATGCCTATTATATTTGAAAAATAAAGTAACAATATAATGATAACAATATCATGGAAATATCTAGAAATGAATGTGACAGAAGGCTTACAAGACTGGTACATTCAGATTGACAAAGAAATTACAGAATGGAGAACAGAGAGGGATATCACGTTCGTGGACTGGAAGCCTCTATGTTTATAAGATTCTGGTTCTTTCCAAATTGAACTCTAGATTTATTGCAATCCTGTCAGAATCCCAGACAGCAGTTTTTGTTTGTTTGTTTCATAGACATTGTCAGGCCACTTCTACAATTTGTATCAAGAAGCCAAACTATAATACTTCTAGAAGAAAACATGGAAGATAATCTTTACAACTAAGGTAGGCAAAGATTTCTTGGACAGTACATAATAAGCACTAACCTTAAAACTTGATAAATAAAGCTTAATCTAGAGTAAAACCTGTTTTTTAAAAGACATTGTTCGGAATAAAAATCAAGGCACAGACTGGGAAAATAATCACAGTGTGTAATTCGGACAAAGAATTTCTATCCGGAATATTTAGAAAACCTTAGACAGTTCATTAATAAGAAGTTGACAAATCAATTAAAAATGAGTGAAAGGACGTGAAAGAATCCTTCACAAATGAAGGTCCACAAAGGTATGCAAATATTCAATAAAATGAAAAGTTGTACAACAAGATTAGGCATCAGAAAAATACAAATTAAACCATTATGAGAAGATATTTCACACCCATTAGAATGGTTAAAATTGAGAAGAGCACAAGTATCAAGTGTTGGCAAAGCAAAGCAAATGGAATTCTCCTACCTTGTTGATGAGTTTGTAAAATATTACTGGAAAACTGTTTTTCAATTTTTATTGCACAAAGTATAAAGTTACCTTTTGACCTAGCAATTCTACTGTTAGGTATTTATTTTTGAAAGCAGAGGCCACAAAAAGACAGTAGTTTTATTCATAGTTGGGAAAATTGGAAATTACTCTAATGTTTATTAATAAGTTAATGTATAAACAAGTCATGGTATGTCAATACAACAAAATATTACCCAGAGGTATACAGGAACAGATCTCAGGTACAACAAATCTGAGAAGTGACATACCTCCACTTCGGCCTATTCTCTTGGTCACACAGACTGATCTTGTCATGTGAGAGGACTAAACACAAAGGTGTAAAGGCTGTGAATTCCAGGAGTTTGGGATCATTTGGAGGTTGGCTGCCACAGGTATTTTTAGGAGCCAGTTATCTGGCAGTTGTCTGGTGGTGAATTAAAATGTAAGGAGTCTGGAATGGGGTAGAGAAGCGGGGCTGGGAAGAAAGGTTTTGATTAGAGTTATGATAGAAAATTTGACGTGTATGTGGCAGAAATAAAACTGGCATTGTCCAAAACAAATTGTAAAGGAACTCATCTGCAGCAATAAGACTGCAAATAATGTTGGATAAAGCTCTTTGAAAAAGGATTTAGTTTTGGAAACAAGACTAGGAAATACATGGTCCTCTTGTGTCCAAAAGTATCCAATTGGCTTGGCTCATTGCTGTATGTCTGTTGATGTTGATAGATAATTTGCAAATTGTGTTGTCAACACAACATTTAATCTGCTCTGAGCAGCTCATAAACAACACTTTGATTAATTCTTTCAGTCCGCATCTTCTGGACAAGATTTACAGAGCTCTGCTTACTTGGATGAAAAATAGAGAGAGACAAGCTGTCAGAATAAGGGGAGGGGGTATGGGAAGATTTCTCTTTCCTTTTTTTTGGTTGAAATTAAGAAAATTTTTTTAAATCAAGGTTTTAAATGTTTGGTTCCAGAAGGGAAGGTCTCCTAAGTGCAATTCAGCAACTGGCATGAGACAAGGTCAGTGCCAAGGTGGGGTAAGTCAGAGCAGACAGAGGCAGATTAGTAGTGAAATACTGTAGAGAGGAAGAGTTAGTAAAGCCTAAGGCAGGAGATGACTTTCTGAATTAGCCAATTAGTTCCAGAAACCTGTTGGACAATTACAACTAGGAAAGCTTGCCATCTACACTCTCTGTGGAATACTCAAGTATAGTGTCAAATAGAATTATGATCAACTAGCTCATTTTTTAAAAAAAGATAAGAATACAAAAGTCATTCAATGATATGAAATATAAAGGTAAATATGTATTATCGAACAATTGTGTGTGGGGGTGTGTGTGTGTGTGGGTGTGAGAGAGACACAGAGAGAGACAAAGACTGATTGATTCTGCTGTCCTTTTGTTGTATTATTACCTGCCAGTTTCCCCCGCAGGTCCCCAAATCTGTTTAGTTGAGCAGTTTCTATTAATTTGGGCTTTGAAATAATTTTCCATTGAAGCATGCCTTTTAATCAGCACCTCTCTACCTATGTTCATTTATCCTAGCCAACATAAGTGAAGAGAGTTCTAAAACACTGTTTATGGAATGAATACCCCTGCATCACTTTGAAACATGGTGATCATCTAGGAGCTTAGGCATAAAAACCTGGAAATGAATGTCATTTGGAACAAGGTCCTTTCATAGCAATTATGACACAAGATGTACAGACAGTCTGTGGCTGATAGGGAAAAAAGATCCAAGAAAATAGCTATCTAATAATTTCAGGACTATCAGAAATGTAAATAACTCAACAACACAATTCCTCCTTGTATTTGTCCCCTTTTATGCCTGTCTCCTCTCAAAGGGATAAATATGATTTTTATGAGCTGCGTTTTGGAGTGCGCACATTAGCAGAGATCGTGCCAAGTGTTTCTTTTGTTGTTCACATCTGCATCTTTCGATATGATGAAGAGTCAACAAGAAAGTAGATTTCATTTTGTTCCTTTGACAAATAAAGTTCACTTTGGGACACCACTGGAAAAAGAATATAAACATTACATCCATACCACAAAAACTAAAACTGAATTTTCTATGAGTGGTGGTTATAAGTTGTAACTCTTATGCAAAGCTCTTGGAAATATTAACCCAGATTCAGAAATTAGTAATTATATTGACCTTGACATTTGTCCTCATTACCTTGTTCCCAGCTCTCACAATTAGTTTAGCTGAGAATGTCATCAAAACCCTGTGTTTTAGGTCTATTTCTAGTAAGGAGCTCCTTCAAATCATTGCCCCATGAAAATTACAATATTAAGGACACAAAGGTGTACATGTATCTACTTGCAGTAATTGTGTTCAGAAAGAGTCCACATAAATCTCCTTTAAGGGCTTCATTCTGTTTGATGGACTTCATGTACTCTCTTAAAACTGAAATTATTTCAAACCATTGTTCTACAACAGATTATCAGCAATTATTGTATTTGAAAAGGGAAAGGGCAAAAGAGAACAATTTGAAAGGTTCACATTGTGAAATAAACTTCAGGCTTTTAACTTTAGCATGGCAGAGGCTGACTAAACCCCTGTGATTCTGGAATTCTCACTTCTATGCCTTAGACCACAATTTGTTGGAAGCATTATTGTTCTACAAGCAATATGCTGATGCAGTCTAAATGTAACACTACCCTTCTGAAAAACGAGGGAACCACAAATTATACAAAGAAGAAAACACCTAGTGATTTTCAATCTTCTGAAAAGAGCAATAGTCTATTGGGTTTATTTCATGATTATAAAAGCCTAATAATCTATGATAGCTGAAAGCAAAAGTGATTTATTAGGGTCTTTCATAGACAGAAGATAAACCTATAACACACAAGCAAACATTTTTTTTTGAAGGAGTGTACTGAAAAGAAAATAGTCAACAGCTTGCTTACTTTGTAGCTTGAGAAAGTGATGATTTGAGGCTCTGAAATATCAGAGTTGATGAATGGTAGAAGCCAAATTATAACTGTTGTTCCATGGGGAGATAAACTTTCACCTCCGTGAAGAAAATATAGATTACTAAAACTGATTGCAAGCAATCAGCACCGTATATTCTTCTTCCCTAACTGAGCAATGTTTGAATTTGTGCCTTTCAGACAAATGCATTAATAACATTTAGCCAGTAGGTATTTGTGGAAGAAATTGGAAATTGTTTTTAATTTGTTGGTTTGGTGAAGCGATAATATATTGAGCCATAAGGGAGGGGGTAAGAAAAGAAAAACAACCTATTGGTATACAATTCTTATTTGCATAAGTAAATATATTAATGCACACAGAGCCATGTTGATCTTATAAACTCTCCCACACAAACAAAAGGGTTAATAGACAGGCAGATTTTAAAAAAAATCATGACCATGTTGTGAAATATGAATTTAACACATAATTCATTGGAGGCTCCAATGAGTTATGGGCCTCATTTACTGCATATTACAGACATTTTTTCCATATTCCTTTTCAACAAGTCATATGGTTTAAATTAATTTCATCTTAGGTTTCTTAGGATCTTCCACAGACTGTTTTCTGCAACAAACTATAATATTCTCGCTCTTTTAATTCTATAGTAAGATGCTATTAAGTGCAGTTCTTTAATTACCATGTGAGGCAGTGCCTCAGGAATGTATTCTATATTTCTATTCTGCAATAGAAACAAATGGAGTTAGAGTTTGAATTAAGAATTCATACTTAACTGATGAACGTAAAGAAGCTGCAAATTCTTTATGGATGAAGGTGAATGGATAAAAGGTCCGTGTTAGCTGGGGGTAGAGGTCAGGGTGGGTTGAGCATTTAGACCCACCTTCAGGAATCAGGAAAGGAGGGTCAGTAACATCCTGAAGGGTTAAGAATATTAAAGGACCCCATTTTCCATAACTTAGCTCATAAATCATATTTTCAGGTACTTTACATGATTTATGAGAGGCTGGCTGTCTGCATGATCAGTAAGTTGCATTAAAATGGCAATTGGTCCTTCCAAAACAGAGACTTATGATAAGAATTCAAATCTCAGACAAGGCAAATCTCAGCAGACAAGTCATCTACAGTTCACTCTCCATGTCTAAAATTCAGGATGGAAAATCAAAATATTAAGTGGGGATAACACTGGGCTGAAATCATGATACTTGGATTTTTGGGTTTTTTTCCTCACTGTGACCTTGATTAAGTCATTTATTTTCTTTGGGCCTCAGTCACTTCTTCAATAAAATAAAGGCTTCAGGGTTCTTCCTATCCCTGAATATATAGTAAGCATTGCATACACACAAATTATATATTCCTGTTTTGAGTATATATTTGTATCTTGTTTATTATCCATGTGCATGTTACATATTATGTGATATGTATGTAAATATGCATGCATGTATATATATTATATATAAGATGGTGTTTCCTTAAAAATAAAGTATTTGAAAGGAACTGTAGCAAATATATACATCTTTGCACTGTATGTATAAGGAATATATATGAATACATTTATATATGTATGAAACATATATTATAAAATAATGTATACATATTATACTTAGGAAAACTGATAACCATTCAGTACTATCAGTTTAGGGTTCTTGTTAGCTGAATTTGCCTATTATTCTGAAAATCATAAATACTGACTCTTAAAAATATTGAATTTATGAATGGGATTGTAAAGTATAATCAAGCACTCTATCCAATAAAGGTAGCATGTTGTTTTCTTTTGCAAATAAAAACAGGAAATTGCTACGACAACTGCATTGACATTGATAATGAGTAAATGAAAGATCAAAAGAGGTTTATAAAGGGTGTCTTGTCAGGGTTTTTCAAGATGGCGGTGGCTGCGGCGGTTGGCGTGGAATAGCTGAGGTGGAAAAGGCGGCCACTGGGCCTCAGGCAGCTGGGAAACTTGTGGACCTTCCTCTTGCCATCTCTTAAGGGAGGACCGCTGCTGGTGGCCGGTCGTGGGGGGTGACCGCCACTTTGCCCTCGGCAGGAGAGGCTGCCTCATTTACAAGCAACAGCTTTGAAGTATGGAGCAGGAAAAGAACTGTTTCTTAGCTGCAAAAGTGAGTCTCTAAACAGGGAACATGGCGCCAGGGCTGCTGTGGATGCAGACAGGATCCCGGAGGCCGGGGCCACGCTTAAGGCGGCCAGCTGCCCTATTCAGGATTCGAGGTTTCAGGCCGGCATAAAAGAAGATTCCTGGGAATGCCCGAGCTGCGCCACGGAACCGAATGAACAGCCCGAGGCGGCAGCGGCTGAGAACAGGGAAGGCGACAAACCAGAGGCAGAGAGTGAGCGCCAGACCTGGCACAGCCCTGTGAGTGACCCCCGGCCCAGCCCTGCTGGGGGGCTGATGCCCACCCGGCTTCCGCCTGCATCACCGGGTCACTCACCTCCCCGGGGCTGCCTCCATTTTCCCAGGTACTGGCAGCTCCGGCCCGGCTCGGCTCGGCTCTTCACTGAGCCTTCCCACTTGCTTGCCCCGGTGCGGGGCTTCCGGGGCCTGCGGGCCGGCCTCCTCTCCCACTCCCTTCGTTGTTCTCTGGTGGGGCTGGTTGCATGGGGCATCCCCGGCCAGTGTTGGGAGGGCAAGGAAGTACGGGTGGGGCTGACTGTCACTCCACCACACCCTGGACTCCGGTCCCCAGAAAACTTCCTGTTACTGGGAGGCAGATACCATCTCTGTGGCCACCTGTTTGGAAAAAAGCCTAACCAATTTCTGGTTGGGAACAGTGTGGTAGGAGAGTTCCCAAGTCCGCTTGAACCTGCTGGAGAGCTGGCTGCAGGCGGGTGCTAGACTCGGTCCATACCAGGGGGATACAAAGGTGAACAAGTCCCAAGAAAGATCTACACAGTGCTACAAAGGCACCCAGAGAGACTGGTCGTATGTGCCTACCAGAAACCTGGTAGATTTCCTGGGCGAGGCGGTGCCGAGCAGGGTCTTGAAGGCCCAGCTGATAGACGAGGGTTGCAGAAGACACGTCCCAGCCCAGCCCAGTGCGCACAGAGTGGGGAGATGTGCGGCCAGGGAGGCAGAGACTCGACAGAAACCACACACCCTGTGGGGTCGCCACTGCACGATCCAACAGCCTGGGCCAGAGCACACAGAACAGGGAGAAGTCCTGCATGGGAAGTGAAAGCTCAACAGAGATCACACACCCTGTGGTACATGATCCAGAAGCCCAGCAGAGTCCAAGCTGACCAGAAAGGTGGCTCCCCGGAGAGGCCCAAGACCAGAGGCAACCATACACACAAGGGACTAGAGGCCAACTGAGCAGTCACGGAGGGAGCCATATGAAATTGGCAAGCACAGCAACATCTTAGTTAGTCAATAGTCTCAAACCAGTGGACTGTGAAACCCCCTGCCACAATGAATAAACATAAAAAAAAAAGATGCCAGAAATACAAAAAATCAAGAAAGTACACCAACAAAAGTTAATAAATCTCAAACTCTAGATCCTATAGAACAAGAAGCCCTTGAAATGACTGACAAGGAATTTCGAGTGATAATTCTAAGGAAACTGAATGAGATACAAGAAAACTCAGCTAGACATCATGATGAAATGAGGAAAAGTATACAGGATCTGAAAGAGGAAATGTACAAGGAAATCAATGTCCTGAAAAAAAATGTAGCAGAACTTGCCGAACTGAAGAATTTATTCAGCAAAATAAAAAACGCAATGGAGAGTTTAACCAGCAGGCTTGTCAAAGTTGAAGAGAGAACGTCTGAACTTGAAGATGGGCTGTTTGAAATAACACAAGCAGACAAAAAGAAAGAAAAAAGAATCAAAGACATTGAAGAAAATCTGAGAGAGATATCAGACAACCTTAAGCGCTCAAATATCCGAGTCATGGGTATTCCAGAAGGGGAGGAAAATGGAGATTCCATTGAAAACATATTCAACAAAATAGTGGCAGGAAATTTCCCAGGTATGGGAAAAATCACAGATCTTCAGATCCAGGAAGCTCAATGATCTCCAAACGTATTCAACCCAAAAAGGCCTTCTCCAAGACATGTTATAGTCAAATTGGCAAAATTCAGAGACAAAGAGAGAATCTTAAAAGCTGCAAGAGAGAAGCGTCAAATCACCCAATCGGGAGCCCCAATCAGGCTAACATCAGACTTTTCATCACAAACCCTAAAAGCTAGAAAGGAATGGGATGATATATTCAAAATACTAAAAGACAAAGATTGCCAGCCAAGAATACTCTACCCTGCAAGGCTATCCTTCCGTAATGAAGGGCAAATAGTATATTTCTCAGACAAACAGAAACTGTGGGAGTTCACTACCACACGACCACCCTTACAGGAAATCCTCAAGGGAGTACTGGATTTGGTTCCTGAAAAATAACTACCACTGCCATAAAAACCCAAGAAAAATCAAAACCCACTAGAATAATAAAAATGGCATTCATGAAGAGAAAACAAGCAAACAGAAATGCTATCTACAACCTAAGGAACCAACAAACACAGAAACCAAACAGTAAATCAGAAAGCAAGGAACAAAAGACACCTAAGACAACCAAATGACCAATAAAATGCTAGGAATAAATCATCACCTTTTAATAACAACTCTTAATGTAAAAGGCTTAAATTCCCCAATCAAAAGACACAGACTGGCTGACCGGAACAAAAAGGAGGACCCAACTATATGCTGCCTACAAGAGACCCACCTCACCCATAAAGATTCACATAGACTAAGAGTGAAAGGATGGAAAAAGATTTACGATGCAAACAGAAAAGAAAAACAAGCTGGAGTAGTTATTCTTATATCTGACAAAATAGACTTTAAACTAAAAACCATAAAAAGAGACAATGAGGGACACTACTTAATGATAAAAGGACTGATGCATCAAGAAGACATAACAATCATAAATATGTATGCACCCAATGTTGGAGCATCCACATTTATGAAACAAACTCTATTAGACCTAAAGAAGGAAATAGACACTAATACCATAATAGCAGGGGACCTGAACACCCCACTGTCAATATTAGACAGATCATCTAGGCAAAGAATCAGTAGAGAAACACAAGATCTAATCAAGACTCTAGACCAATTGGAATTGGCAGATATCTACAGAACATTCCACCCAACAACCTCAGAATATTCATTCTTCTCATCAGCACATGGATCATTCTCCAGGATAGATCACATATTAGGTCACAAATCAAGTCTCAATAAATTCAAAAAAATTGGAATTATCCCATGTATCTTCTCAGGCCACAATTGATTAAAACTAGAAATTAATAACAAATGAAACTCTGGAAACTATACAAACACATGGAAATTAAACAGCATTCTACTTAATGACATATGGGTCCAAGAAGAAATCAAGCAGGAAATCAAAAAATTTACTGAAACTAATGAAAACAATGATACATCATACCAAAACCTGTGGGATACTACAAAAGCAGTATTAAGGGGGAAATTTATTGCACTAAATGCTCACTTCAGAAGAAAGGAAAGATGGCAAGTGAACAACCTAACACTTCACCTTAAAGAACTAGAAAAACAAGAACAATCCAAACCTAAAGTAAGCAGACGGAAAGAAATCATTAAGATCTGAGCAGAACTGAATGAAATTGAAAACCAAAAAACAATTCAAAAGATCAATGAATCCAAAAGTTGGTTTTTTGAAAAGATAAATAAAATTGAGAAACCTTTAGCATGGCTAACTAAAAAAAGAAGAGAGAAGACTCAAATAACAAAAATTAGAAATGAAAAAGGCAATATTACACTGATTCATCTGAAATACAAGGAATCGTTCGAGACTACTATAAACAACCATATGCCAACAAATTTGAAAATCTGGAGGAAATGAATAAATTTCTGGACACACAGTAGCTCCCAAAACTGAACCATGAAGATGTAGAAAATTTGAACAGACCAATAACAATAAAGGAGATTGAAGCTGTTATCAGAAGGCTCCCAACAAAGAAAAGCCCAGGACCAGATGGATTCACAGCAGAATTTTACCAAACATTCAATGAGGAATTGACACCGATTCTTTACAAACTATTCCAAAAGATTGAAACAGACGCAAATCTCCCATACTCATTCTATGAAGCAAACATCATCCTGATACCAAAGCCAGGTAAAGATATAACTAAAAACGAAAACTACAGGCCGATATCCTTGATGAATATAGATCCAAAAATCCTCACTAAAATACTAGCAAACAGAGTACAGCAACACATACGTAAAATTATTTACCACGATCAAGTGGGATTCATCCCAGGGATGCAAGGTTGGTTCAACATACGCAAATCAATAAATGTGATACACAATATCAATAAACTCAAACACAAGGACCATATGATCATCTCTATAGATGCTGAAAAAGCATTTGATAAAGTTCAGCACTCATTCTTGACAAAGACGCTCTATAAGTTAGGTATAGAGGGAAAGTATCTCAACATAATTAAAGCCATATATGACAAACCCACTGCCAATATCATCCTGAATGGGGAAAAGCTGAAAGCTTTTCCTTTAAGAAAAGGAACTAGACAAGGATGCCCACTCTCACCACTCTTATTCAACATAGTGTTGGAAGTACTAGCCAGAGCAATCAGAGAAGAGAAGGAAATAAAGGGCATCCAGATTGAAAAAGATGAAGTCAAACTGTCTCTGTTTGCAGACGACATGATCCTATATATCGAACAGCCTAAAACCTCTACAAAAAAACTGTTGGAATTGATAAATGATTTCAGCACAGTAGCAGGATACAAAATCAACACACAAAAATCAGTAGCATTTCTTTTCTCCAATAGTGAACATGCACAACGAGAAATCAAGAAAGCCTGCCCATTTACAAAAGCCACCAAAAAAATAAAATACTTAGGAATTGAGTTAACCAAGGAGGTGAAAATCTCTATAATGAGAACTACAAACCACTGCTGAGAGAAATTAGAGAGGATTCAAGAAGATGGAAAGATATCCCATGCTCTTGGATTGGAAGAATCAACATAGTGAAAATTTCCATACTACCCAAAGTGATATACAAATTCAATGCAATCCCCATCAAAATTCCAAAGACATTTTTCTCAGAAATGGAAAAAACTATCCAGACATTTATATGGAACAATAAAAGACCACACATAGCCAAAGCAATGCTGAGCAAAAAAAATAAAGCTGGAGGCATAACACTACCTGACTTTAAGCTATACTACAAAGCTATAATAACCAAAACAGTATGGTACTGGCATAAAAACAGACACACTGATCAATGGAATAGAATAGAGAATCCAGAAATCAACCCACACACTTACTTCCATCTGATCTTTGACAAAGGCACCAAGCCTATTCACTGGGGAAGGGACTGCCTCTTCAGCAAATGGTGCTGGGATAACTGGATACCCATATGCAGGAGAATGAAACTAGATCCATACCTCTCACCGTATACTAAAATCAACTCAAAATGGATTAAGGATTTAAATATACAGCCTGAAACAATAAAATTTCTTAAAGAAAACATACGAGAAACACTTCAGGAAACAGGACTGGACACAGACTTCATGAATACGACCCCAAAAGCATGGGCAACCAAAGGAAAAGTAAACAAATGGGATTATATCAAACTAAAAAGCTTCTGCACAGCAAAAGAAACAATTAACAGAGTTAAAAGACAACCAACAGAGTGGGAGAAAATATTTGCAAAATATACATCTGACAAAGGATTAATATCCAGAATATATAAGGAACTCAAACAACTTTACAAGAAGAAAACAAGCAACCCTATTAAAAATTGGGCAAAAGAGCTAAGTAGGCTTTTCTCTGAGGAAGATATACAAATGGCCAACAGACATATGAAAAAATGATCAACATCACTCAGCATCCGGGAAATGCAAATCAAAACCACACTGAGATACCATCTAACTCCAGTTAGGATGGCTAAAATCCAAAAGACCGTGAACGATAAATGCTGGCGAGGTTGCAGAGAAAAAGGAACTCTCATACATTGTTGGTGGGACTGCAAAATGGTGCAGCCTCTATGGAAAATGGTATGGAGTTTCCTCAAACAATTGCAGATAGATCTACCATATGACCCAGCTATCCCACTATTGGGAATATACCCAGAGGAATGGAAATCATCAAGTGGAAGGTATACCTGTTCCCCAATGTTCTTCGCAGCACTCTTTACAATAGCCAAGAGTTGGAACCAGCCCAAATGTCCATCATCAAATGAGTGGATACGGAAAATGTGGTACATCTACTCAATGGAATACTACTCAGCTATAAAAACGAATGAAATACTGCCACTTGCAACAACATGGATGGACCTAGAGAGAATTATATTAAGTGAAACAAGTCAGGCACAGAAAGAGAAATACCACATGTTCTCACTTATTGGAGGGAGCTAAAAATTAATATATAAATTCACACACACACACACACACACACACACACACACACACACACACACACACACACAAAACCGGGGGGGGGAGAATATATAACAACCACAATTACTTGAAGTTGATATGACAAGCAAACAGAAAGGACATTTTTTTGGGGGGGGAGGGAGGAGGGAGGGAGGTTTTGGTGATGTGGAGCAATAATCAGCC
The DNA here is from genome assembly GCF_027409185.1 of Cynocephalus volans. Lineage (NCBI taxonomy): Eukaryota > Metazoa > Chordata > Mammalia > Dermoptera > Cynocephalidae > Cynocephalus > Cynocephalus volans. Next base: position 19,892,823 of record NC_084468.1, read on the forward strand.
ACAATGTATATCAACAAAATAAAAATTTTTAAAAAAATAAATAAAGGGTGTCTTGTCACTTTATGTTAATGAAAATTCCATTTCAACGAGGAATTAAAATGCATAGCTTTGTCATTAAACCTTTATACAAGTGAAACTCATTCATATTTGGATTTTATATTGAAGGACTGATAGATCTTTTGAAACTTTTTAAGAAGAACAAATTTAGTGTATACTGATCTCTTTGCAAAGGCATTCTATCCCATTGGATTATCTGGGAGTTATATTTTCCTGAGCACACCAGCCATGAGTAAGACTCAACAGGTCACTGGAAAGCCAAGAAGCAGAATGTTTCTGAGTTCAGAATTACCTGATACATTGGATCAGTTGAGAATTATGAAACCTAAACTTTTCATTAATAACAAGAATCTAAATATAGGTTTTTCCCTAATAAACTCTCCATTGTTCTTGTATGTCAGAAAAGCCACTGACCTCTGATGCCTGTGCTCATTGGCTAGAGATACTGTCTCTATCTCTGGCTCTCAGTCAGCCACTGCAGAGATCAGTAATCTTTCAGATTGGGTCATTTGGGTTGCTGGCCCCTTCTTTTGGGGAGACAAGCACTACTATTCTAGTTAGTCTCCCAGAGCTTCCTTACCCATTGCTCTTGGTTCTAGTCACATAGTCGAGTCCTCAATGTGATTTTGGACTGAAGATCCTGTTGGCCATGATGTTAATCATGCCGGTGTCTTTGGCTCAAATATGCTCAGCATTATATTCTTCCACTGATGTCCCGGGGCTTATGTCATGAGACAAATTTGAATTTTCTACATGAAACCAGGAGCATTTGAATTAAAAAAAAAATATATATATATATATACACACACACATATATATGAGTGTGTGAATATATATATACTTACACATACACGTATATATAACTTCATAACTAGAATACTATTTTTGGAGTTAATAAGTACAACTTACTGAATTTGGTGTAATGTAGGTTTTTGCACAATGCCTACTGTATTAAATCATTCAGAATGAGAAATATAAATCGGAGGCTGACAGAATACATACAAGAAAGAAACGAGTTATAAATCCTTCAGGTCCTCTCGGCCTTCAGTGTTTTGCAAAGGCTAGTCAATAGATGGTCAGCATCGTGTGTGTGTGTGTGTGTGTGTGTGTGTGTGTGTGTTTGTGTGTGTGTGTTTGTGTGTGTGTGTGCATGCACAAGTGTATAAAAAGTCTGGAAGTATAACTCCAAACTGTCAATGTTTATCCAAGTTGCAGAGGAAGAATGAGAGCAGCAAGAAGCATTAAGTACTATATTTGCTTTTCAATCAATAGACTTTTTGGACTTTGTTGGATTTGAAAAAATAAGAATGTATTTGCATATTGCATGCATAACTTAAAAATATGTACTGACGATATATTGATATTCTATAGAAGGAGTCTGATCAGCTAATTGATCTTGGTATATCACCTTATGGTAAATTTGCCCATTTTTATTTTTATGCTTATTAATTTGTAGTTCAACAGTAGTGCTCTTTATGATTCTCACGTTTAAACCATCATAATTTGGGGAATAAATAAAAAGAAAGTCAATATAAATAATTGAACGTTTATGAGAGTTATAAATATCATGCTGGCTAATTGGGTTCCACTGAGTGCTGTGTTTGGGACATGACGGGTCCACCTGATCCATGCAAGTCCTCATCTGCTCACATGGCACACAGTGAGAAGTTCTCCGAATCTTTACTTTTTATGTCATAGTAGAGTGGATTTTATGCTGTTCTTTTGGTGTGTATTTCAAATAATAAAAAAAGAAATGGGTATAAATATCATCGGTACTTTCCTGCCCTACCTATATCTTCCTGGCCCTTATCATTTGTATTGGTTAGAGATCTCCAGAGAGTCAGAGTATCTATCTGTCTATTGAGGAAGACATTTATTTGCAGAAATTGGCTCATGTGATTGTGAAAGTTGGCATCTGGCATCTGAAATCTGTAGGGTAGGGCTGGCAGGCTACAAACTCAGGTAAGATTTCATCTGTGGTCTTGAGGCAGAATTCCTTCACCTTGAGAACTCAGTTCCTGCTCTTAAGGATTGGATGAGGCTCACCCACATTTTCAAGGGTGCTACAATCTGAATGTACCCCCCAGCTCATGTTGGTATTTAATCCGCGATATAGTATTTGAAAGGTGGGGCCTTTAAGAGGTGATTGGATCATGAGGACTAAGCTCTCATGAATAGATTAATCCATTCATGGATTTGTGGGTTAATAGTTTAAAGGGTTGTCAGGGAGGAGACTGGGGGCTTTATTTGGAGAGCAAGTAGCATGTAAAAATGCTCTTTCTGCTCCTTGCCTTGTGATACCCTGAGTCACCACAGTACTCTGCAAGAGGCCCCACGAAGAAGTCCCTCACTAGGTATGCTCCTTGGACTTTGGACTATCCAGCCTCTAAAACTATGAGAAATGAATTCTGTTTCTTTATAAATCACCCAGTTTTAAGTATTCTATTATCAACAACAAAAAATGGACTAATACAGAGGATAATCTTCCTACTTAAAGTCAACTGGTTGTAGATATTAATGACAGCTCCAAAATATCTTCACAGCAACATCCAGATTAGTGCTAATAAAATGACTGGGTATTGTCGTCCAGCCCCAAGTAGACACATAAGACTTCCCATCACACTATTTCAGTGCCCAATGTCCAGCTGTGAGTATGTGCAAGTCTTTTCTGAGGGCTTTCCCCAACTTATGCAGCCTGCTCTGTCTGTGCATGTGGCTAAAGTTCTGGAGAACTAACACCTCCAAGAACCCCTTTCCTTCCATGGCTGATGGTAATTGACGTATAAATACCCTAGCTCTCTCACATAACTCTAGGTGTATGTGATTCCCTCTCACCTGCCAGTGTTTCATGAAATTACTTCTCACATAAATTACTTCCACTTGAATTTCAGGGTCTGTTTCTGGCTTAACCAAAAACTAACACACCATTATTATCTTAAATGCTGTGAACATTCTGGGATAATTCTTGAAACTTAGAGGGTACACAACTTTTTAGCTAGAAAATATAAGTCTGCATTAGTGGTTCACATTTTTTTTTTCTCAGTATGAAGACGTTTTCATGTTAAAAATTCCCATATCTTCAAAACAAGTAGCTGTATACTTTATATCTATTGAATAAAAAAATACAGTTGTATTAAGAATCCAGTTTTAAGAATATTTTGCAATAAGTTTATTTGATTATTTTATTTGCGAATAAAATCAAGACCTCATTAAGTTGCAGATATCATTTTGTTCACTACTGTATTTCCAGAGGCTTGAACAGGGACTGGCATATAATATGCATTCAATAAGTATTTTGGAATGAACGAACAATGTAGATGGCCAAGAGTTCTTTTTTTAATCTTTGATTTAGCTTCAGTAATTTGCAAATAAAGCTGTATTAAAATAATATTTGAGAAATATTTTTAAAATAAAAATACTGAATACTATCCCCCAAAATGGCAAATTTGTAGGGTAGGTGTAGGGTAGGACCCAAGAATTTAAGTGCACACATAAGTACACGCATGCATGTATATAAGTGCATGTGTATAATATATTTTGTGATTTTTAACAAAAATTTAATTACTGTCTTAGCATTTTAAATATACTATTTCTGTAGAACAGATTCTTAGAAAATGAATTACTGAATAAAAGGGAATGCATTTCATGCATTTGCAAAATAAAATATCATTGAATTTTCCCTCAAAAATTTTATACTAGGGGGCCGAGCCCATGGCACACTCGGGAGAGTGCGGCGCTGGGAGCGCAGCGACACTCCCGCCGCGAGTTCAGATCCTATATAGGAATGGCCGGTGCACTCACTGGCTGAGTGCCGGTCACGAAAAAGACAAAAAAAAAAAAAAAAAAAAAAAAAAAAAAAAAATTTTATACTAGTAAGAATGTTTATTCTTAACACTCTAACCAGTGTTGGGTACTGACAATTAATTTTTGGTTTTGCCAGTTGTTGAATAAATATATATCATAATGTACTAATTTTTTATTTTGATTGTTCTAGGGTTAGCCAACTTTTTTCATTTTTTCATTTTTTTTTTATCATGAATATTTCCTGGTCTATAGAATTTTTATCCAAATAGTTTGCTCCTTTTTCTATTGAATTTTTGGCTTTATTTAAAGATTGATTCTATTTTAGTAAAATATATTTTTGTTATATATGCTGCTAATATTTTTGTGTCTGCTTTATTTCAGCTATTTTTATAATCTTTTTCAGTCATACAAAAATTTTAATGAATTAAAATTTATGTCTTCCCTCCCCCATGCCATCTTCTGGTACTCATTTTTGCATATTAAGAAGACTTTCCCATCTCAAATTTGTAAATATACTCTCCTATATTTTTGCCGAACTTTTTTCTTTTTAATTTTTTTATTAAGGTTTTTTATTCCTTGTGGTATTTTTTTTTTTTTTTGTAACCAATGTTAAGTAGGGATATGGTTTATTTTTTTCAGAATTGGTTAGCCAATTATTTCAACTTATTTATTTAATTGCTTATACTTTGCCCACTGAATTTTAAATATGTCAAGTTTAACACAGAGCACATTTATACATGTGCCTGGGTTTGTTTCTAGACCATGAGTAATTTTCCCTCAATCTATTTCTCTATTCTCACCCCAATACCATACTCTTTTAATTTATGTAGGTATAGAATGTATCTTGTTATCTGGTAAAGCAAGTTGCCATCATTGTTCTACCTTTTAAAAATTTTCTTAGAAATTCATGCATATTTTCTCTTATAGAAATAGTTAGAATTGTCATACCAAGTTCTATGAAAAGATCATGTTGGGATTTTGATATGTATTTAACTGGAATTTTAGTTTATTGTGAGAGAAATGAGTATCTTTACAATATTGTGTCTTCCCTTCCAGGAACATGGTATATCTTTGCATTTATGTACATGTTCTTTTATGGCCCACCTGGTGCTTGAAGATATAGTGACAATTGAATCCAATTTGTCTTTTGATTTATTGGAATAAAGAACGTCTATATCTTCATCCTGCTCTCTGCATACTGCTGCCCCAAAGGAACCTAGAGCAATTATATTCCATTATGTAGAAAAAAAACACATAAATGCATTGCAAAATAATCCAGTTGTTTCTTTAAAATGCAGTATTCAGTAATAAGGACATTTTCACAAAATTAATTCTTCTGATCCAGGAGCATGGAATGTCTTTCCATCTTTTTTGTCCTTTTTAATTTCTTTCAGCAGTGATTTGCAGTTCTCATTGCAGAAATCTTTCATCTCCTTGGTTATGTTGATTTCCAGGTATTTTATTTTTTTGAGATTATTTTAAATAGGCTTGCTTTCTTGATTTCCTTTTCTGCTAGTTTTTTATCAGAGTATAAAAATACAACTGATTTTTGCATGATGATTTTATATCCTGCAACTTCAGTGAAATTATTTATCAGCTCTCAGAGTTTTTTGGTAGAGTCTTTAAGTTTTTCTATATGTAGGATCACATCATCTGCAAATAGGGATGGTTTGACTTTGGCTTTTCCAATCTGGATCCCACTTATTTCTTTCTCTTGCCTGACTGCTCTGGCTAGTACTTCTAGTACTATGTTAAATAGGAGTGGTGAGAGTGGGCATCCTTGTCTTGTTCCTGTCCTTAAGGGAAAAATTGAAAGCTTTTCCACATTCAGGATGATGTAATCCCCATCAAAATAATAATGACATGCTTCAAAGAAATAGAAAAAAATAATCCTATCATTCATACAGAACAACAAATGACTCCAAATAGCCAAAGCAATCCTGAGCAAAAAAATATAGCCAGAGGCATAACACTCCCTGACTTCAAACTACACTACAAAGCTATAGTAACCAAAACAGGATGATATTGGCATAAAAAACAGACACTCAGACCACTGGAACAGAATAGAGAACCCAGAACTTACAGCCAACTGATCTTTGATGAAGGCAACAAGAACATACATTGGGGAAAAGACTGTCTCTTCAATAAATGGTGCTGGGAAGAATGGAAATCCATACATAGAAAAATGAAACTAGAGCCATACATCTCACCATATACCAAAATCAACTCAAAATGGATTAAAGACTTAAATGTAAGACCTGAAACTATAAAATTCCTAAATGAAAACATAGGGGAAACACTTCAGGATATAGGTCTGGGAAAAGACTTTATGAATATGATGTCAAAAGCACAGGCAACAAAAGAAAAAACAAACAAATAGGATTATATCAAATGGAAAAGCTTCTGCACAGCAAAAGAAACAGAATGAACAGACAACCTACAGAATGGGAGAAAATATTTGCAAACTGTGCATCCAACAAGGGATTAATATCCAGAATATACAAAGAACTCAAACAACTCAACACTAAGAAAACAAGTAACCCAATTAAAAAATGGGCTAAGGAGCTAAATAGATATTTTACATATGAAGATATACAAATGGCCAACAGACACATGAAAAAATGCTCAACATAACTCAGCATCCAGGAAATGCAAATCAAAAGCACACTGAGATATCAGCTGACCCCAGTTAAACTGGCTATTGTTAAGAAAACAGAGAATAAAAAATGCTGGTGAGGATGTGGATAAAGTGGAGCCCTCCTACACTGTTGGTGGTACTGTAAATTAGTGTAGCCATTATGGAAAGCAGTTTGGAGATTGCCCAAACAACTACAGGTAGAACTGCCATAAATCCTGCAATCCCATTGCTGGGTATGTACCCAAAGGAATGGAAATCACGTTGTAGAGATATCTGCACTCCCATGTTTATTGCAGCTCTATTTGCAGTAGTCAAGAGTTGGAATCAACCTAAATGTCCACTGACAGATGACTGGATAAGGAAAATGTGGTATATATACTCAGTGGAATACTACTCTACCATAAAAAAAAGAATGAAATTCTGCCATTTGCAGCAACATGGATGAACTTAGAGAAAATTATGCTAAGTGAAATAAGCCAGGCACAGAAAGAGAAATGCCATATGTCCTCACTCATAAATGGGAGCTAAAAGAAAGAAGGAAAGAAAGAAAAGGAAGGAAGAAACAGTCACAATAAGGCATTAAACTTTCAAAAAAAAGAGAACCTGTGGTTATAGAGGTGGGAAAGGGGGAGTGGGCAAGAAACTAGTTAAGGGTCACAAAGATTGATTACGTTTTGTAAACACAACTATACTGATTATCCTGTTTCTATCACCACGTATTGTACACACATATTGTTATTTGATTCTGTACCCCACAAATATATATATAATCAATAAAAAAATAAATAAAAGTAAATAAAATGCAGTTTCCAAGGATTCCAAATTTTAAGCCACAGTAAAGTTTTTTTGTCTCATGTTTTGATGGTAGGAGGCATAGTTAAATTTTAATCTACATTTAACATCCATTAGTTCTCCAAACAAAAAACAATATGCCATTTTTGAATTTATTTGTTGACAATTCATGCTTTTTATTACATTATTAATTTAAAGTAAATGAAACAGTATGCATCACTTGTTAAATGGGAAGAGTAAAAATTTGTCTTTATATAATATGAATATTATTAACGATTATATTAGCATCTTTATAATATGGTATTTAATAATATATGAATCTAAAGCCATTCTTATCTTAAATCACTTACAACACTCACAGAAAATGATAAAATGATACAAAATAATAATAGGGGGCTCAGGACAGGAATATGTAACAGGAATGGGTGTTTGGAAAGACAGGTGAGATAACATGCTCCGGGATATGTTTCTAGGACTCTGCTTCCTATTCTCTCATTTGGAGTTAAGTGCCCAGTGCTCTTTGTTTCAGCTCCTGCTTCTCCACATTTCATTCAGTCTCCAGCCATGACCAGACTGCTGAGAAACGGGAGAACGGGCTGGAGAGAAGGTGAGGAACAAGGCAGTCAAATACTTGCTCTTCATTTAGCGATCATTGCGATTTTCTTTCCAGAGCTTAAAGCTACTGGGCTCAGCATAACAATAACTTTGGCTACTTTGCATTCCTGTCTAGTAACTTAATTTGAGTAACAGTATTAATATTTTATCAGGAAATCAGCATTTTTCTTTTAAATATGTACTTTAGAAGCTTTATTGTACCCTAACATGTGATTTATGATATCTTGAGGCACAGATTACTTTCTATTGGATTGCTCTTCCCATTATTTTACAAAAGTCAATTGACCAATGAAATTCAATATAGGGAACTTTCTTTTAGAGATATTTGATGTCACTGTTGCTGTGTAAAACTGCTGTTCAAAACCTGATCCTCAGATACAACTGTCTGAAAAACCATCTGTCATCATGAAACCATCCCTATTAATCTGCCTTAGGTCGCAAAGAAGTCTTGCCTTGTTCCCTTTAAGTTTCACACAGAAATTCTGGTATGTAGCTTTAAAACTTTTATTTTACATCTCACAAGAATTTGAGATCTTTTTCAAAGAAAAACCAGAGAAAGCCGGAGGGAGGGTGGATTGAAAATAATTTGATACATTAATTTTTTCTCTCATTTTTCCCCGCTTTTCTTTCCCCCCACATTCAAGCAGCTAGCAGGCTCCATCTGCTTTAAAGCTCAGGAGGAAGAACATGGCAAGCCAGAAGAGCCTGCATGACTTCCTGGCTTTTGTTTCTAAAAGACTAAGTGCATTAAAATAAAGAGAAAGACAGACAAACAGAAGAGAGTGCTGACCCCTATCTAGAAAATGTCCTCCTGAGGCTGTGTGGTGGGGAGAGATATGTGGGTCCCATGGAGTTACGTTGGCACTGTCCGGAGAATGTGGCATAGAAGTTGGAGGTACTCAGAAGTTGATATCATAGGCCCGTGACACCCAATCTTTCAAAATGCTTAAGACTCAAAAGTAGAAGGGGGGCATCACAATGACAAACCCAAAAAGACCACATGGGCAGGGACAATTAGCATTTCATCCATAACTACTCAGGCCAAATGTCTGAAGACTGCAATGGCCTGCCAAAGGTTGCAGCTGCAATTGACCCTAGGAGGTGGCATAACACTGGGGAAGTGCCAAGAATACCTAAAGTTATTCCCACCAGAAGGAGGGAATCAAAGGAAATATATTAGCATTTTTCAGCACCTATATCTCTGTGAATTTTAATAAATCCAGTTGGTTTTTCTATTTCCTGTGATTACTGTGCTTGCTTTCACACAGGTCTAAAATCCTGAATCTTTCTCCCAAAAATGTAATCTTTACTTCCCAACCATCACAATGCTTGTGTATGCATTTGTGTAAGGGGGAGTTAAAAGATGACCTTTATTCTCAGATATTGAGTAGTGCGATCCAGGCTGTAATAATCCAATCCTTATAAAATTATGCTTATACTAGATGAGTAAGTTCTAGAGATCTGCTGTACAGTGTAGTACCTATAGTTTATAATGAGGTATTACACACTTAAAAATTTGCTAAGAGGGTAGATTTCATGTTGAGTGTTCTTATCAAATAAACAAACAAAAAATCCCCCCAAACAAAACAAAGAAACTGACACAAGGAAACTTTTTGAAGTGATGAATATGTTTATTATCTTGATTGTGGTGATTGTAACACAAGTGTTTACTTATGTCCAAACTCATCAATTTTTATATATTATATGAAGTTTTTTATATAGCAATTATGCCTCAACAAATCTGGAAAATGTTCCATAAATGTAAACATATACATCCATAGAATAAAAAATGGGGGCCCAAAAATATGATCCTTGGGCTACTGGTAAAGGGAATCAGTTTGAAGTACCTTAAGTAATAAGAGGGATTCATTACAACTGAGGGCCTGAATGTAGCTAGAGCTTGGAGTGGGATTGGAAGCAGGAACTGGGCAGGTATAAGATGTATGGCAGGACTCTATAACAGAAATGGAAAGGCAGAAAAAGCCTATTGAGAGAGAGAAAGACAGAGAGATGCTGCTGACTAAAGAAATCCCAGCTCCAAGTTTTTAGGACACACAATTTGATGGGACAAGAGGTCATTCTCAGAGTCTAGCACTTATGAGTGCTTATGTTTTTCTTCATACCACAATCCTAAATTCTTGATGCAGAGTACCGACCTACCATCCAGCTCTGCATCCTTCTTGACATGACCAAAACTGCCTGAATTGGGTTGTACACATTTATTTAAGATTTCAAATAATGATCCATATTACATATAAGTGAAAACTTTGTAGCAGAACATGTATTCATGAAAAATATGTAAAAACTCACATGAAACATTTAAAGTAATCAAGTTTATATATTATGCCTCTAGAACAGTCTTTTTTATTTCCTTTCCTTTTCCAAATTTTCTTCTATCTGGTACTTAATAGCATGCTTTAAATTTCCTTTTTCCTTCTTTCTCTGTCAAAACTAATCCCTGAACATATTTGCCTTTCTTAAAGACTATGATTTTCTCCTTGCAATTTCGCTTTGCAAAATTTCTGCAATGTATTATTTCAACATGTTGATGTCATGGTGTTTGATGTAAATTTCTGACCACCTTGCCCCTCTGTGTTCTCGGTAGTCTTCCTGATGCACAGGAGGCTAATATTTAGCCCTATTTGCTAAATCACTGCTTCATTAATCTTGTTCCTTTACCCCAAATTTCATCCCCTTAACAGATCCTGAGTTTTCCACTTCCCAACTGATTTGCATTTTTCTTGGTTGTGTGCTGTTGAACAGCTGCTGTTTTCTCTCCAGAAGGGGGTGGGGAAGGGTTTCCATGGAGATGGTGATGACTCTGCTCAGACGTGGACATCTCCAATATTCCCACTGCACTTCTAATTTCTAGCATCTATTCCATGTGGAGCTCCTAAGTAGTTTTATTTCCTTGTGGCAATAAACTCCTTGGAATTCTGACTCCAGAACTCTTTAATTGGCCCTGGTTTGTGGCCACCAATTTATTTAATTGACATCAAGATGTATTTATTTATCATTAAGTCCTTATGTGGTTATGTGCTACAGAAAGCAATTAAAACAGGTACAATGCCTATTATAAATAGGACACCTTGCTATAGTGCTTAAGCCATAGTGGGCATAAAACAAATGCTCATCGATTGATTTGTGGCCATATACAGGAAACTTATAAGTCTGTTTTGTTGCTGCAGGGGCAGGGTGGGGTGAGGAGACTAAATTAGAATCAGTTTAGAAGCACTTAGCAAATTCATTAGTTACATCTGTTTTAGTCATACTGCAAGTCTTACAAAATGCTGATTTTAGAGATGATCTTGCCTAACTCCATCATAAACTAATTAAATAGTTTAGGCGAGACAGCTGGCATTATAGGAAAAAGTTGAGTAACGGGAGGGCATATTATTAAAGCATTGGTTGTTTAAAGAATGGAAAAGACATAGGAAGTAAAGAATAAATAAAATTAAAACCTACAATACAATTCTTTATTCATTCCTTTATTCAGTCAACAAGTGTCTATTAAGGACCTACTGTGTGTTAGACACTGCTAGGCACAGCAAACAAAATTGTGAGCAAATATAGTCTCTTCTTTACAGAACTTAGCATCTAATGGAGGACACAAATATTAAACTAATAAAAACTCAGAAATATACAATTGCATGCAGTAATAATATTTCTGAAAGAAAGGTACAGGGTGGTACAAAAGCATTTAATAAGAAGGCAGAATCTAGGTTGAGATACGTGTGGCTGAAAGAAATCCAAAAAGCAAGTAGGAACTAATTGGACAGGGGTCAGGCTGAGGTTTTTAGCAGAGATAGCATTCCAGCAGTGCTTAACAATGACTAATATTTGTTGTTCAATTAAGATATTCAAGGGACACATCTAAGTACATTACCACGAGGCAGGTTTTATTATTACTTTCACATATGAAGAAATAGATGAAAGAAGTGAAGTTCAAGGTGAAAGAGAGGTGAGTCCAGGTGTCTGAAACCTAAGCACACATAGGTGATCACTACTCTATCCTCTTTTATGTAGTGAGCGTAGACAATAATAGGATATTTCTTTCAAGTACTGTAGTGATTTTATATGACTACAGATATAACATAGAGGTCTAATCAAAAAATCTTATATTTGCAATTTGCGTGGTAGGTATAAAATGGACAGAGTCTTTTTATGCTAGTAGACAATGTACCTATTAAAGAGATCGTGAGATTGGAATAGGGACTCTCACTAAAAGACTGGAAAGTGTTGATCTCAAAACTTAATTTCCAAATGTCTGAAGTCTTGTTCTCTTTCTGTCCTTCCTTAATAGTTGATATGCATAGAATACTATACTTTAGCTATAATTCTGCATATGTAGAATATGCAATCAGAAATATATGCCAATTTTATTTTTTGTCACTAGATAAAGATTTTTTAAGTCATCAAAAGCCAGAAAACACACATAATTGTTTTGTTTAATTTTGTTTTCCCTAGAAATCAGGATGGTAAAATGGGATGTTGTGGTTTAAATTTGGGCTCACCTATACCCAGGAGTTGTATGAGTCTGATTTTGTGTTGCTATAACAGAATGCCTGAGACTGGGTAATTTATAAAGAATAGAGGTTTATTTAGCTTATGATTCTGGGACAGCTGCATCTGGCATAGGCCTCAGGCTGCTTCTACTCATGGTGGAAAGTAGCAGGCAGCCAGTGGGTACAAGCAGATGACATGGCAAGAGGAAGCGAGAGAGAGAGAGAGAGAGAGAGAGAGAGAGAGAGAGAGAGGGGAGATGTCAGGTTCCTATAAATAATCAGCTCTCATGGAAACTAACAAATTGAGAACTCACTCACTACCCCTACCCCCCAGGGAGAGGATTAATCCATTCATGAAGAATCCATCCTCCTGACTCAAATAGCTCCCAACACTGCCATGTTGGGGATCAGATTTCGACATGAGTTTTGGGATTACAACACATCCAAACTCTATCAGGAGTTACCAATGATTAGTGTAAAAATTTTGATAGAAATAAGATGTCTAAATGCAATACAAAGTATAAATGAGCTTATTACCTATTACATATCAACTGAGTTTTGGGTGCAAAACCAAACCAAACCAAAAAACAGAACTTGGGTTTTTCAGGCACATGGAGGTAGAATAATATGCACATGGATTTCACTGGAAAGAGTCAATTTGGAAAACTCAAGTCCTCCCATCCTTTCTCTGTTCCCACAGCTGATGTTTTAGGCCATCATTTCCTAAGTGTCTGGATGTTTGCCTATGCTCCCCACTCATTTGGCCCAAGAATAGATGCAGCCTAATGTTGTTATTGTTCTCTTTTGGATGCACTAATAGTTTAATTGTATTTAAAATTGATTTTTAATGCCCATAGTCTCCCTAAATGAATTTTTAAAATCTAGGAAATAAATACAGGTCTACATTACAGCAGCAAAGGGTTCCCCTTTATAACACTGCTGTATCAGAGGCTGTTAGGAAGTCTAATTATTTAATGTTTGTAAAGTGCTTTAGAAACATTAGCTACAGACCCAAAGAAACAAATAATGACATTTATTTTAAAACACATTATTTCCTTTTGAGTATCATACCCAATATATGATTCGGTATGCTTTTATATCTAAAAATATTGAGAAAGTAATTAAAATTGACTTTTGGTAAACTGCTGACAGTTCACCTTATATTTTATACAATGTAGAACTTTTATACATTATAACCATTTTTTTTTCATAAACTTATTTTTTTTCCTTCCAAATTTTATTTTATTTTGTTAATATACAATGTGGTTGATTATTGTGGCCAGTTACCGAAACCTCCCTCCCACCTCCTTCTCCCCCTCCCTCTCTCCCCTCCCTCTCCCCCCTCCCTCCCAACAATGTCCTTTCTGTTCGCTTGTTGTACCAAGTTCAAGTAATTGTAATTGTTGTGTCTTCTTCCTTTCCCCCACCCCCCGGTTTTTTTAATGTATTTATTTATTTATTTTTAGCTCCCACAAATAAGTGAGAACATGTGGTATTTCTCTTTCTGTGCCTGACTTGTTTCACTTAATATAATTCTCTCTAGGTCCATCCATGTTGTTGCAAATGGCAGTATTTCATTCTTTTTTATAGCTGAGTAGAATTCCATTGTGTAGATATACCACATTTTCCATATCCACTTTTCTGATAGTGGACATTTGGGCTGGTTCCAACTCTTAGCTATTGTAAAGAGTGCTGCGATGAACATTGGGGAACAGGTATACCTTTGACTTGATGATTTCCATTCCTCTGGGTACATTCCCAGCAGTGGGATAGCTGGGTCATATGGTAGATCTTTTTGCAATTGTTTGAAAAACCTCCATACCATTTTCCATAGAGGCTGCACCATTTTGCAGTCCCACCAACAATGCATGAGAGTTCCTTTATCTCTGCAACCTTGCCAGCATTTATCATTCACAGTCTTTTGGATATTAGCCATCCTAACTGGGGTGAGATGGTATCTAAGTGTGGTTTTGATTTGCATTTCCCGAATGCTGAGTGATGTTGAGCATTTTTTCATGTGTTGGTTGGCCATTCATATATCTTCCTTTGAGAAATGACTATTTAGCTCTTTTGCCCATGTTTTAATTAGGTTGCTTGTTTTTTTCTTGTAAAGTTGTTTCAGTTCCTTGTATGTTCTGGATATCCATCCTTTGTCAGATATATATTTTGCAAATATTTTCTCCCACTCTGTTGGTTGTCTTTTAACACTGTTAATTGTTTCTTTTGCTGTGCAGAAGCTTTTTAGTTTGATATAATCCCATTTGTTTATTTTTCCTTTGGTTGTCATGCTTTCAGGGTTGTATTCATGAAGTCTGTGTCCAGTCCTACTTCCTGAAGTGTTTCTCCTATGTTTTCTTTAAGAAGTTTTTATTGTTTCAGGGTGTATATTTAATTCTTTAATCCATTTTGAGTTGACTTTAGTATAAGGTGAAAGTTATGGGTCTATTTTCATTCTCCTTCATATTGATATCCAGTTATCTCAGCACCATTTGCTGAAGAGGCAGTCTCTTCCCCAGTGTATAGGCTTGGTGCCTTTGTCAAAGATCAGATGGTGTGTGGGTTGATTTCTGGATTCTCTATTCTATTCCATTGATCAGCGTGTCTGGTTTTATGCCAGAACCATACTGTTTTGGTTATTATAGCCTTGTAGTATAGTTTAAAGTCAGGTAGTGTTATGCCTCCAGCTTTATTTTTTTTTTCCTCGGCACTGCTTTGGCTATGCATGGTCTTTTGTTATTCCATATAAATGTCTGGATAGGTTTTTCCATTTCTGATAAAAATGTCATTGGAATTTTGATGGGGATTGCATTGAATTGGTATATCACTTTGAGTAGTATGTACATTTTCACTATGTTGATTCTTCCAATCCAAGAGCATGTGATATCTTTCCATGTTCTTGAATCCTCTCTAATTTCTCTCAGCAGTGGTTTGTAGTTCTCATTATAGAGATTTTTCACATCCTTGGTTAACTCAAATTCCTAAGTATTTTATATTTTTTTGGTGGCTATTGTAAATGGGCAAGTTTTCTTGATTTCTCTTTCTGCATGTTCACTATTGGAGAATAGAAATGCTACTGATTTTTGTGTGTTGATTTTGTATCCTGCTACTTTGCTGAAATCATTTATCAACTCCAAGAGTTTTTTTGTAGAGGTTTTAGGCTGTTTGATATATAGGATCATGTCATTTGCAGACAGGGACAGTTTGACTTCATCTTTTCCCATCTGGATGCCCTTTACTTCCTTCTCTTCTCTGATTGCTCTGGCTAGTACTTCCAACACTATGTTGAATAGGAGTGGTGAGAGTGGGCATCCTTGTCTAGTTCCTGTTCTTAAAGGAAAAGCTTTCAGCTTTTCCCCATTCAGGATGATATTGACAGTGGGTTTATCATATATGGCTTTAATTATATTGAGATAATTTCCATCTATACCTTACTTATAGAGGGTCTTTCTCATGAATGAATTTTGAAATTTATCAAATGCTTTTTTCAGCATTTATAGAGATGACCAAATGGTCCCTGTGTTTGATTTTATTAATATGGTGCATCACACTTATTGACTTGCATATGTTGAACCAACCTTGCATCCCTGGCATGAATCCCACTTGAACGTGTTGAATAATTTTACGTATGTTTTGCTGTATTCTGTTAGCTAGTATTTTATTGAGGATTTTTGCATCTATATTCATCAAGGATATTGGCCTGAAGTTTTCTTGTTTAGTTGTATCATTACCTGGTTTTGGTATCAGGATGATGTTTACTTCATAGAATAAGTTTGGGAGATTTGCCTCTGTTTCAATCTTTTGGAATAGTTTGTAAAGAATTGGTGTCAATTCCTCTTTGAATGTTTGGTAAAATTTTGCTGTGAATCCATCTGGTCCTGGGCTTTTCTTTGTTGGGAGCCTTCTGATAACAGCTTCAGTCTCCTTTATTGTTATTGGTCTGTTCAGATTTTCTACATCATCTTGGCTCAGTTTTGGGAGCTTGTGTGTGTCCAGAAGTTTATCCATTTCCTCCAGATTTTCAAATTTGTTGGCATATAGTTGTTTATAGTAGTCTTGAATGATTCCTTGCATTTCAGATGTATCAGTTGTAATTACACCTTTTTCATTTCTAATTTGTGTTATTTGGATCTTCTCTCTTCTTTTTTTTTTTTTTTTAGCCAGGCTAATGGTTTGTCAATTTTATTTATCTTTTCAAAAAAACAGCCTTTTGATTCATTGATCTTTTGTATTGTTTTTTGGGGTTTCAATTTCATTAAGTTCTGCTCTGACCTTAATGATTTCTTACTGTCTGCTAACTTTGGGTTTGGATTGTTCTTGTTTTTCTAGTTCTTTAAGGTGAAATCTTAGGTTGTTCACTTGCCATCTTTCCATTCTTCTGAAGTAAGCATTTAATGCGATAAATTTCCCCCTTAGTACTGCTTTTGCAGTATCCCACAGGTTTTTGTATGATGTATCATTATTTTCATTAGTTTCAATAAATTTTTTGATTTCCTGTTTGATTTCTTCTTGGACCCATATGTCATTAAGTAGAACACTGTTTAATTTCCATGTGCTTGTATAGTTTCCAGAATTTCATTTGTTATTGATTTCTAATTTTAATCCATTGTGGTCTGAAAAAATTACATGGGATAATTCCAATTTTTTTGAATTTGTTGAGACTTGATTTGTGACCTAATATGTGATCTATCCTGGAGAATGATCCATGTTCTGATGAGAAGAATGAATATTCTGTGGTTGTTGGATGGAATGTTCTGTAGATATCTGCCAAGTCCAATTGGTCTAGAGTATTGTTTAGATCTTGTGTTTCTCTGCTGATTCTTTGCCTAGATGATCTGTCCAATATTGACAGTGGGTGTTCAGGTCCCCTGCTATTATGGCATTAGTGTCTATTTCCTTCTTTAGGTCTAATAGAGTTTGGTTTATAAATCTGGCTGCTCCAACATTGGGTGCTTATATATTTATGATTTTTATGTCTTCTTGATTGATCAATCCTTTTATCATTATGTGTTGGCCCTCATTATCTCTTTTTTTTGGTTTTTAGTTTAAAGTCTATTTTATCAGATGTAAGAATAGCTACTCCAGCTCATTTTTCATTTCTGTTTGCATGGTAAATCTGTTTCCATCCTTTCACTCTTAGTCTATGTGAATCTTTATGGGTGAGGTGGGTCTGTTGAAGGTAGCATATAGTTGAGTTCTCCTTTTTAATCCAGTCAGCCAGTCTGTGTCTTTCGATTGTGGAATTTAAGCCTTTTACATTAAGAGTTGTTATTGAAAAGTGTTGATTTAATCCTAGCTTTTTATTGATTATTGTTTGGATGTCTTTGGTGTCTTTTGTTCCTTTCTTTCTGATGTACTGTTTGTTTTCTGTATTTGTTGGTTCCTTCGGTTGTAGATAGCCTTTTTGTTTGTTTGTTTTCTCTTCATGAATCCCATTTTTATTATTCTAGTGGGTTTTGATTTTTCTTGTGTTTTTATGGCAGTGGTATTTATTTTTCAGATACCAAACACAGTACTCCCTTTAGAATTTCTTGTTAGGGTTGTCGTGTGGTAGTTAACTCCCACAGTTTTTGTTTGTCTAAGAAATATACTATTTGCCCTTCATTTTGGAAGGATAGCCTTGTGGGATAGAGTATTCTTGGCTGGCAATCTCTGTCTTTTAGTATTTTGAATATATCATCCCATTCCTTTCTGGCTTTTAGGATTTGTGATGAAAAGTCTGATGTTAGTCCAATTGGGGCTCCCTTACATGTGATTTGATGCTTCTATCTTGCTGCTTTTAAGATTCTCTCTTTGTCTTTGAGTTTTGCCAATTTGACTATAACATGTCTTGGTGAAGATCTTTTTGGGTTGTATACGTTTGGGGATCTTTGAGCTTCCTGAATCTAAAGATCTGGGTCTTTTCCAATAACTGGGAAGTTTTCCGCCACTATTTTGTTGAATATGTTTTCAATGCAATCTCCTTTTTCCTCCCCTTCTGGAATACCCATGACTCGGATATTTGAGCGCTTAAGGTTGTCTGATAGTTCTCTCAGATTTTCTTCAATGCCTTTAGTTCTTTTTCCCTTTTAAAAAAAAAATCTGCCTGTGTTATTTCAAACAGCCCATCTTCAAAGTCAGAAGTTCTCTCTTCTACTTTTGCAAGTGTGCTGGTTAAGCTCTCTGTTGTGCTTTTTATTTTGTTGAATGAGTTCTTCAGTTCAGCAAGCTCTGCTACATTCTTTTTCAGGGCATTGATTTCCTTGCACACTTCTTCTTTCAGGTCCTGTATACTTTACCTCGTTTCATCATGCTGTCTAGCTGAGTTTTCGTATATCTCATTTAGTTTCCTTAGAATTATCACTTGAAATTCCTTGTCAGACCTTTCAAGGTCTTCTTGTTCTATAGGATCTAGAGCTTGAGAGTTATTACCCTTTGGTGGTGTACTTTCTTGATTTTTCATATTTCTGGTATCTTTCCTTTGATGTTTAGTCATTGTGGCAGGGGGTTTCACAGTCCACAGATTTGACACTATTTTCTGGCCAGGATGTTGCTGGAGTTGCCAATTTGGTATGGCTACCTCAGTGTCTGTTCAGTTGGCCACTAGTGCCTTGTGTGTGTGGTTGCTTAGGGTCTTGGGCCTTTCCAGGAAGTCACCTCTCTGTTCAGCATGCACTCAGCTGGGCTGCTGGGTCACATGGAAGCACTGCAGGGTGTGTGGTCTCTGGGGAGCTTCCTCCTTCCCTGCTGTATGTCTCCCTGCTCTGTGTGCACTGGGCTGGGCTGGGGATGGAGATGGGTGGTGGCAGTGAGGCCTACCTGCTGGATCATGCAGCAGCACCACAGGGCGTGTGGTCTCTGTGGAGTTTCCATCTCCCCTGCTGGATGTCTCCCTGCACTGAGCACAATGGGCTGGGCTGCTGGGTCGTATGCTGGCACCACAGGGCATGTGGTCTCTGCGGAGCTTCCACCTCCCCTGCTGGACGTCTCCCTGCTCTGCACGCACTGGGCAAGACTGCTGGGTTGCGCCCATTATAACCATTTTTAATATCACTTTGAACCTCACAATAACCATGTGAAAAAGGCAAGATTGGAGATATTAACTTGTTGAGCAGTAAAGAACTAAAAGATGTTCTGATTAGGAGAGTGAGTTGTGTAAACATGCAACTACAAAGTTGGAGGTCTTACGGCTCTTCTTACTGTACCACAAAACAAAAAGTTATATACATTTTGGAAAATTTTGTATTGTATCAATTCTTTAAAAGTATCAACTTGACTTCCAGTAAGCATAATCTAGAAATAAGTGATTCAATCTCCACCTAAAGCACCAAATTAGGGAGAACCATACCTTTTGTATAACAAATAAGTTAGTACAAAATTACTTATATAACTTTGAAGGAGCTCTGTTTTCATAATTGTAAGTGACAGAAATCTAACTCAAACTAACTTAAGCAGAAAGATAATAGATTTGCTACCATCCCTGATAATTACAAGGGATGGGTCTGTCTTTGGTCTTGGTTGGGTCTATGGGTTCAAAGGCTGTCATTAGGACTCTCTGGTCTCCTTCTCTTGGTTCAGGTTTCGTCTATATTTGGCTTTATTCTCAGACTGGTTGTCTGTATGGCAGCCAAGTTAACTAGCGGCAGATCTAAAACTTTTGTTTTCTTCTCAGCTTTGGAAGACTCTGAAGGGCCCATTTTGGATCATGAATCCCAGCACAGGTTTATGATTAATCATGAACCAATCACTATGGCCAAGGGTGTAGAGTGCTCTAATTGAGCAGGTTTGGGACACATGACAATACTAGGAACAGAACGTTGTGGGGTTATTTCCAGATGGTCTGAATGGGATTACTAAAGATTGACTCAACCAAAGCTCCTCTGCTTTTATTTATTTCATTTGTTGAAACTGTTTGGATTTAGTTTGAAGGAAGTGTTCTATGCCTTCAAAAAATTATAAACTACTACTTTGGTAGAATGTTGATTAAAAATAAGGAAAATTTAATCCTTTGATATAATTCGATATAATTGAAGATATTTAGGGTATAGACTCAGAAGAAGTCAGCTTGATTTATGGCTTTTCCATTTACTAACCATGTGCTTTCATGCAGAAAATCCAAGCCTTAGTTTCTTCATCTGTCAAATGACAGAAATAAAAATAAAACTTGTTAGAATCCAATGAAACAATGTATGTGGAAGTGTTTTGGAAAGTTTAGTTGTTGCTGCTCTAGTTGTTATTTTATTTGTCTAATTTGCATATTAGTCCAGGTCCTGAAAGAAAATAGATGGCACACTTAAAAGGAGAAACACCCTGGGACTAGCAACCCTGAGATACAATGACCTCCCCCATGCCTGAAGGGGCCAAAGGAAGGAAGAGCTGCTGGAATGCAATGAGAGCTAGAGCTCTAGGACGGGCTACCAGACAGATCTGTGGCTTTATGGGGGGCAACATAGCTCCTGCAAACCACGGATAAGCAGAAAAGGATGAAGGGATAAAGACCCCAACCTCTCTGTCCTTTCACTTGGATCTCCTGATGGTGCTATGGAGGTTTATGTAGGTGCAACTAGCATTGGCCAAACTCAGCTGGAATCTGGAGTGCAAAGGACCCTGGTGGTGATGTGTTCATTGTGTATAGATCAGCTTCCTGGGTCATAGAGCTGAATAGGGAAGAGTAGAAGGATGGTCTAGAGGGAGAAATGAAGAATATCCAGTACAGTTCCCCTTTCACCACAATTGTTTTATCTCAGTTAAGAAGGCCAATTACTTCAATATTTCATTTCGTTTGGTTTCTAGTTTATTAGAATGTGGTGATTGCTAAAACCCATTCAAATATGGGCTCGACAAGAAATGGTGCTTACTTTAAAACTTGTCTAATTTTATGATCTATATAAGTATATGTGGACTTAAAGAGTGCCCTAAACATCCTTCAATGTTATATAAAATTCCATCTTAGATGGTGAGGACATCTCACACTTTGCTTATGAAAGCAGTGCAGGGCAGCTACGTAATTTTGTATAGCAATATTTCAGTTGCACTTTAAATTGAGCATTTCAAATAAGGATTTAATTTAGGTTTAATGAGAAAGTTATTATATGTTAATTAAATATCTACTGATTATTATGAATATCTATTGGGGCATAACAACCTTTTTTATTAAGATGAATATCTCTTAAACAGTTGAAGCTTAGTAAATATGCTACTAATAATTAGTTTTAAAATAGCAGTCAATAGAAAGAATACATCTAAATGCACTACCTTGAATGTAATATGGTTATTACCAATTAAATATCAATAGTTTATTGAGAATATGGTTATTGAGTTTCAACTCATGTATCTTAATAAACTGCTAGTTGCACCTAAATAAACTTCCATAAGTCAGCTAGTATTTAATTAGCAGAAATATTTATAGCATAGAATTTGCATTAGCATATTTGTAATCAAATAAATAATATAATAACTCTTTTATTAAATCTAAATTACATCCTTGCCGAAGGCATTTAAAGAGCAGTGAAACTACATTGGCTATGTGGTCTTCAATATTTAATTCATTTCATGATTTTTAAACTTTACTAATATATTAAACAGTAAATTAATACACCATACTCATTTTAGGGATGTTATGAAATTGCATATAATATATTTAGGATTAAAAATATTTAGGCTAACCTGGACAAGATAAATCTCTAATCCTTTTATTTTAGTTTATCAGAAGTAGGCACATATATGGCATATGAGTGAAGTATGTTACTACAATTGGCTATGTTTATTGTTGCTAAAGAAATTTAACCAACATGAGTTGTGGCATGTGAGGTGTCCACAAAAGCTTCTGTGAGCAGGAGTTTGGATTCCAAGTTGGATCCATAAGAAGAGAAGCTCCGAGCAGCCTCTGCATACAGTTAGTTATTCTCGTATGTTTGTAAAAATAGTCCTGTTTATCACTCCACAGATGAATCAGCAGTTGTCTTGCACAGTTAAAAATGGAGTATAATTTCCTCTCAAGAATGAGGAATAAAATCCAAACTAATTTTATTTCAATATTGAAATGTCATAATTAACTTTCTTTTTCTCACAAAGCAGCTGAGAATGCAGAGATCATTTGAGCAGAGGTCTGTCTCTTCTAAGGAGGCTGCTTAACTCTTCCCTCATCCTGGCTCCAGGTGGAGGGCTTATTTCAGTAAAACTGTTCATTTCATTTTGTCTTGGAAAAAGTTCTTTAGCTCTGCAGACATTTATTTCAATAACACTAGGAAATAATTCTGTGAGGAAGCAATGTGACATTGAGTTGTGAAGCTGTGTTTCTATTGGCCAAAGCAATCAAGAAAAGGCTACTAATAAGAAGAGTGTCCAAAGCATGAGTGAAGAATTCCATAATCTATTTAGTGCTGGTGAAACTCCCACCTGCCCATGATCCTTTTCCTTAGGTTGTTGTCAAGGGAAGTAGACATGGATGTTGATGATAATGATGATGGCAATAGAGGTTTACATTTATGGGGTGCTAGGCAGACTTACTGTCTGTAAGGCGATGTTCTAATTGTCTTTATGTGGATTATCTTATTTAATGTCTGAATCTCCTTTGCTATCTCTCACTTTGTCTCAGTGATGCCTTCTTACATGATCAGTGGCCATCAGGTGATCCTTTGCAAATCACAATGACTTCCCCAGCTTTGTGTCCAAGTAATTTTATATGGACAAGGTAAAGAGAGAAGCAGAAGGATGAATTAGGAAAGGACTTGGGGGCCAAGCCCGTGGCGCACTCAGGAGAGTGCGGTGCTGGGAGCACGGCGACGCTCCCACCGCGGGTTCCTATATAGGAATAGCCGGTCCACTCACTGGCTGAGTGCCGGTCACGAAAAAGACAAAAAAAAAAAAAAAAAAAAGGAAAGGACTTGGACTGGGAAGAATCTGTCTTGATTTCTATTCTCTCACCTGCAGCTAACCAGCTGTACAACTAACAAGATTCTTCATATATGAAATAAGGGGTTTAGACCTGAGAATCTCAAAAGCCCATCTAATGCTGAGGTTTCATCCTTGTGAAAGTTAGAAGTTCAGTTGGTCACACTTATTGCCAGAATCTGGAATATAAAATACCCTTGTATTTAATGTTAGTCTAACAAAATGTTAGTCTAACAATATATTATTGTTATGATGGAAGCTGGTTATATTAGTCTTAACATTAAAACTTAATTGTTATGCATAGCCTGAAAAGATAAATAAAGATGATCATTATTGAATCTGTACACCAACTGTCTCAGAGGGGTTTAATTACTTTCTATTTCATAAATACCAAAGGGAAAACTATTAGGAAAAAGAAGGCCCAATATTCGGAAGGAGGCTGAAGTGTAGCAATCATGTTATTCTTCTCTTATGATATATTTTTATCTAAGATATATTGATAGCATCATTCAAAATTTAGCTCTGCAGAAATAGGGCTTCTAGTTCTTTGGTCCAGCATTTTAGATATTAAACTTTTCATTTAATTTTGTTTCTGCTAAAGATGAGCTGAACAGGGTTTTTTAAGAAGATAGGTGACCAAGGGTGCTTTCTAGGTAATTAACCATCTGGGCCAAATTTCCCAGTGTCAAGATTGTCTCCCTTATGTAGGCAGGCAAGATGACGCAATGAATAGAAAGTCATGAGATCCTTATAACCCAGTAATTGGAAGTTTAAATTCCAGACTACATGACTAAGGAGATTAAGGGAGAAAGAGAAAGCTTAGAAGGGGTCTTATTGGAAAACATAGAAAGTGGGCTGGAATCAAAGTTTCTATCTTGAAGTTAAGTTTTTGCATTTATATTTCTTTACCTATCTCTGTTGGATAATTTATTTAAAGGACTCTTTTGGTATCAATGTACTTTGAATTGTGATTTCATCTTGTGGTACACAAATGGCATGAGAAATTTGATATCTTATTCAGAAGTCAGATTAGGTAACTACACATGCATTAATTACACTAGAACTTCTCTTTAGTTGCTTCTCTTACTAGTACTAATCAGTTCTACTTTTTCAAAATTACAATTTCTGGATAGGGTTGATTTTGCCATTTCTATTCAATTTTATAGAATTTATATCCAATTTTTATTTGCAATTTTATATAGAATTGTATAAACTTTCCCTATGTTTAGATGAGCTTTGCCAGAGCCATTGAACAAAAAAATTTGAGCTATAATATCACTTTAAAAACATATCGTATGCTAATATAATGTTTCTGCAGCTCTATCTCAGTTATAAAAAGCATCTAAAATTAACCTGCTGTTTTTATAAAAAATAAATTGTTTGGCTTCGGTCTGTTTGTAGCTATTGTGGTTTAAGTGTACATGCAATTTTTGCATATGCTATTTTGCAGAGTGCACATTTGTTTTTGTGAATTGCATAGAATCTGCTGGAATAATCTTGGAAGAAGAATATAAAAGTAGGTGTAAAAACCACTATTTCATCGAACTCCCAAAGAAAACAGGACATTGCATTTTCTTAGAGGTCAGTCAACAACTACATATTCATTTTGAGTGCAAAGATTTGTGTGATCTCAACAACTCGTATTGCCTGTATCCCAAACATGTGATATTAAATGACTTGATCAAACAGCTTGTCTGGCAAAAAGCAGATAAACCTCTCTCTAAGTAGTGAAGATGAACCTACTTTGAAAACACATTTAGAAATCAGCTCACAAGATCAAGGTTATTCCAATGTAGCTTGAGTATAGGAAACAGATAGAGACTCGAGGAAGGGAGACAAGAAAGCTCTTGGAGTGATTGAGAAGAAAATTAAAACGCCCAAAGTACAATCTTCTGTTACATGGCTTTGCCTTTGTTACAAAGCCTTTTCTTTAAACTATTGCACCTAGATTTCCTTATTTTTCTAACATGCTCTTTCTAGGATATGTGTGTGTTTGTGTGTGTGTGTGTGTGTTTTGTTGTTTGTTTTTTTCTTTTACCCATAGCTTTTGTATTTTTCCTGAGGCTATCAGTTATTCCATGCCTCCTTTTCTTTTCTGTATAGAACACACTTTAATTAACCTCTCTTAACCCATTCAGATCTTGTCTCTTCTGTGTTCTATTATGATTTAATTCTTCTTGTCTCTGTCCATTTGGATTATGGATACTTTCCTCCATTTGTTATAAACCAGAACTACATTTTTACATCTATGAATCATTCACATGCAAGGTTGAGAAGAGATTTGTAAGATCGTAATGTACTAATTCAAAAGGTGTACTGCCATCAGATATCTGATTTCCAAGGAAATAACAAACAAGTTCACCTCATTTAAAAAGAAAACAAGATAAATGTAGGTTTAATCGTAACTTTAAACCCTTTGTTTTGTTTTCACCATCACAATTATCTTAAGGTTAGTTCAAGAGAGCATTTGGATGTCTTATGCTTATTTCAATATTTGACTCTAATTATACAACTTACCAAATGTATAGGATTTGTTTATTCTCCAAAGATAAATGAGATCAGCCCCAGCCTCAATTCCTCCGCATTTTTTCTTTCTAATACATTTCAGCTGGATCCGCTGATCTGGATTTCATGGACTGAAGCAGGCAGAATGTGAGTATAACCAGTTCAATACCCCTAATGCGTGTGGGGGGGATAAGAATTCAGCTACTCATCCAGACAGATTTAGAGTCAGGTGATACCTACATGGATGTTTCTCGCTCCCTAGTCTTCATGCTACTTCCCTTCAAGTGGTCATTAACCAGTTCCTCATTACCTCCACATGCACTGCCAGACTTAGCCCAAGTCACCATCTCTCACTTAAGCTATGGTCACATTATTTTTTTCCCACTTTTTTATTGTCTGATCAATTATTTGAATGTTAGCTTTGAGACTGCCTGGACCTAGTCTGTCTCTGTTTTCTGCTGTATCCTCAATGACTAGAGTAATGCTGCCACTTCAGACTTCTAACTCTATCATTCTGTCTTTTCTTTAAATGCTGAAGCTGTATCTTATGTCTGGATCAGCATCTTTGCTATTCTTTCTTTGTGCAACATGCTTTGTCCTCTTTCCATCTTTTGTTTGTCAACTTTTACCCATTCTTCAAGTTTTAGCTTAGAGCAAACTTTCCTCAACCCATTACTGAGTTAGACATTCTGTCAATGTTTACCAATAGCAATCCCACTCCTCTGTATTGCCATGTTTAGTATATTTCTCTCTCACGCTTCAGTGTAAGTTTCTGGAGGACAGAGACCACATCTTGTTCACCGGTGCATTCACAGGCCCTAGTACATGCTCAGTAAATATCCATAGAAGGATAAATAAATGCTCTCAGACACCTTCATGCTATATGCATCAAGTCAGCCCAGTGCATTCAGCCAAATTTTTGCCTTGATCCCTGTTTCTAGGTTTGAGCTGTTTTGCTCTGTACTTACCAGTCTTTCTTTCTGGGACTAAAGCTTCATTCCACACCCAGAAGAATAATTAGACTCCTGTTTTCTGAGGGTAGATCTTTAGGACAAGGAAAATGTGCCTGCTTGACCACTGTAGTGTATCCACTTAATCAGAAATCTTTTGGCCAACTCTTTTGTAATTGCACCTGAGGCTAATATGACTCATTCTTTTGAAGCAATTTTTGTGTCTGTAACTCAGCCACCACTGCGCTCTCTCAAGTCCCAGGTAACAACACACACAGCAGAAAGGAATCTCTATAGGTGATATGACTTGGTAGTTCTCCACTGTGGCTCTGCATTTAAATCAACTGGAGAATGTTTGAAATGTACAAATTTTGGCTCTCCCACAGACCCAGGAATAAGATTTTCCAAGGGTAAGGCCCAGGAATTTTGAGTTTTTAAAATGTCCCCTGGTGATTTTGACATGCAGCCAGTTTGAAAACTACTGATCTCTATTTTCATTTTTGGCCTAAAAGACCACTCCTATAAATCCTGAAGCCGGAAAATATAATTGCATTTCCCAATAACATAAGGAAAAAAAAAAAAAAACAGATTAAAATAGTATCAAATAACTGCTTAATTCTTCTTGAGAAAGAGAGAGAAAAATTATATATCAGATAAAATTCAATCAAGATACCCTAGAAAATGAACGAAAACTCAAACGGCTAAGGGAGAGGCGTATCCTTCATTTTTTTCTAAAGACATAAAACAACGTTTCCAGTTATTTCCCCATTTTATCTCATATGTTCATTCACTAACATTTATTAAGTGCCTACTATTGGCCAGGCACTCTTCTGGGTGTTAAGAATAGGAATGAGCCGAATCTGATAAAGTTTCTGCTCTTACATAGCTAACTTTTTAGTGGGGGCAGGGGACCAATAGATGAATAAATGTGTAAATGAAGAGTTTATCTTGAAGTATGAGGTTTGATGAAGAATCCAGAAGCAAAGTGAAGGGATGGAGTGATGTTGTTTTATCTAGGGGGATCAGTGCAGAAGGCCTCTCTAAGAAGGTGGCCTGTGAGCGGAGAAACTTGAATGTGCAGACAGTCACAAAGGTGACAGCTGAGGGAGGAGAGAAGAGGAAGCTCAAAGGCACTGAGGTGGTAGTGTGCACTTTTATGGGACAGTGACATCAGGTAAATCACTTACCTTTTCTGAGCCTCAACTTTCTCGTTTGTCAAACAGAGCGATCGTTTTGCTTTGCCTATCTTTAAGAGGAGTGGTGTGTGCAGTGAATTAAGCAGTGCCTGTAAAAATCCTTTGTAAAAACAGAGGCACCACACAAAGGGAATCTATCAAATAGTAATACACTGATGCTGATCGATGCTGCCTTCAACCAGAATAAAAAGCACAATTTTAGATAGACCAGAGCTGTAATGGACCTCAGAAAGTCTTTGTACCTGCTCTAGGCTTTAAAGTTGAAGTAATGTTATTAACCCATTTTTCAGGTCACACAATTTCATCCCAGAAAGATTAAGTGAGCTCCTCAAAGTGACGCAGCTAGTTAGGACTTAAAGGGGTTTAACTCACTTTCCGTTTTCTAAGGCAATGCTCTTTCTACTAGATCCTTTTTTTGATATCATCCTATTCAGTCATTTTGACTCTTCAAGTGCCTTTAATGTGTTTAAATATTAAAACTCTGGTAAAGAAAATGCAATCCGGTCTCTCTTCAGGCACTGTCCAGTCTCAGAAGGGCAGACGGAGAACCTTCTGCTACCATTGCATTGATAAGGTCATAAATATCTCTCTTGCCAAATTAGCACTGGGGCTGCAATCCTTGACTCCAGAAAATGGCTTCTGCGGCCGGGCCTTCCATCACTGTTAACTGACACACATCATCATCCGATATGTATTGACCAACATAAAAAAGCTCCTGTGTGCACAAATATTGAGACATTTTACTGAGAAATAGAGCTTGAGAAATTGCCCAATTTCACCCTTTCTAAAGCCCCTCCCTGAGAAATGGATATACATGACTAGGTCTGAGAATGCTGTGGTTTAGGAAAAACCCATTGGCCTGGAACTAGGAGAGCTGACTGCATGATTTTGGGGGTTGAAGCTGGCATTGAATTCCCTACAGGGAAAAGTCCTAGAGGGCAGATACCACATTGGTATATCCTGCATTTGGTGAACAAATCACATGGAAAGGGTAGCATAATAACACAATCTCTCTGTG
Source organism: Cynocephalus volans (assembly GCF_027409185.1). Lineage (NCBI taxonomy): Eukaryota > Metazoa > Chordata > Mammalia > Dermoptera > Cynocephalidae > Cynocephalus > Cynocephalus volans. The sequence goes on from NC_084468.1 coordinate 19,921,772, forward strand.
CAAGAACTGGTCAATTTGGAAAGCTGTCTTAACTCATGCTGGCCACTTTGGGACCTTTGAGTAAATTATTGCCTCACTGGGAGAAGCTGGCTCATTAGGCTGCCACATATACAGCAACGATGGCTTTATATTTCCATTCCCAGGAATGTTTGATAGATATTAATGGACTCTATTAAAGACTGGAGGCAGGAAGGATGTCTATGAGAAAGATAGCACTCTGTTTTATTTTGCTGTCTGTGCTTTCAATCCCTCAACTCACAGGGGGAACAAACATATTCACTGAATCCTACTAAGTGCCAGCTGCTTTGCAGAGATTTTTCTCACTGAATCCTATTGACAATATCTATTTTATAAATTCAAGCACCAGTATTCTTGATATTAATCAGGATTTTCCAGAGAAACAGAACCAATAGGGAATATATCTATATTTATATATTATAAGGAATTGGCTCACATGATGATGGAGATTGACAAGTCCCCAAATCTGCAGTCTGGAGACCCAAGAGTGCTCATGGAGTAGTTCTAGTCTGCGTCTGAAGGCCTGAAAACTAGGAAAGTTAAAGTTTTAATTTCCAGTTTGAAAGCTGGCAGTCCTGAGACCCAAGAAGATTTGATATTTCAGTGTGACTTCAAAGGCCAGAAAAGATCAAGGTGTCAGGTCAGCAGTCATGCAGAAGGAGTACCTTCTCACTCAGTCTTTTTGATCTATTCAGGTCTTCAATTGATTGGATGAGGCCCACTTACATTAGGGAGGGCAATTTACTTTACTCAGTCTACTTATTCAAATGCTAATCTCATCCAGAAACACTCTCACAGACACAGCAGAATAATGTTTGACTAAATGTCTGGGAACCAAGTGGCTCAGTCAAGTCAACACACAGAATTAACCATTACTGGCTCAGAGGGAAAATGAACTTGCTCAAAGTCACACAGGTGTGAGTAAAGACATTTCTATGCTTCAAAGCTTGAATCTGTTTCCATTAGCAGTTTTGGCTTGCCTTCTTGCACTAAACAAATGACACAGAAGTCCAAAAGCTGGTGCAAAGATTGGAAGTTTATTCAGATAAACAGCATCTGAGGGATGACCAGGCTAAAATCATCCCACCTTCTGATGCCTGTTCTGGGGTTTATAAAGGGGAAGAGGTGGGAAGGTGAGGTAAGGATTTTGTCCTGCAGGCAAAAGGGGAGGCTAGTCCCTGTACTGGCAGAGGGTCTGAGTCAGATGTCAGGGTCCCATGTTGGAATGCATGCTTTGGGGTCATGGAGTCTGCAGTTGATGGACTGGTCAGCTTCAAACCCTTGATGTTATCTCAGGGTCAGAGTCTTTATCTCTTAGGGAGAGCTCAAAGACAATAACCTCAGTCAAGCATCACTGGAACATAAAAATACCTGACTTGTACCTGTAACTAATGTAGATGAAATTTTCCTTTAAGCAAGAAGGTGAATTAATAACCAGCTAGAGTGCTTTGCCTTTCTCTTGGAATTCCTTTGTTTGCAGTTGATTAAGAAAGGTAAGAGAAATAAGAAAACGTAGTTTCAATTCTTAAATTTAGGTGCACAACATCTAAAGTAAATTAACATAAGAAGGTGCAATGGGAGATAAACAGAAATAAACTTTTCAGAAGGATCCTTTTGGGACATGATTTCATCCCTGGGCAGTTTCAGCCATGCAGTCAGTTTCTTAGTTCCTCTGCTAATATCAAGGAATTGATGATTATCCGTTCCTAAGTAAGTGGCTAGCTGAAATTATCTGCTTGGTCTTAGTTATCCCAAAGATGGCTGTTCTCTGGCTAAGGTCCCTTTCAAGTCGTTCCCTAGCACTTCACTGCTCCTAACCAATTCCTGACTTGTCCCTCTGAATGGAACAGCAAATAATTTCATGATGTGATTTTTATTTTCTAAAGACTTAGGAACTACCCTTGCAAATTCATTTCTCAGAATTCTCCACCATTCAGATTCCAACTCATTTAAGCTCATGTCATCATCAACTATGTATATATGATCAATTGCATGTATATATAACTATGACCCATACTGCTTTAACATGCTATGGTTATCCCTATCCTGCTTCTTGATCTGTCACCCTCCACTTATTACTTGAGTTTCCCTCAGCACCTACCAAATGCTGGAAACTGTGTTGAATACTGGTATAGAGGCAATAATACTACTAGTAATAGTGTAGTAGTTTGTTTCTGTTGCTTATAACTAAATACATGGAACTGTGTATTTTATAAAGAAATGAAATTTATTGCTTACAGTTTCAGAGGCTGGGAAGTCCAAAGTCCAGGGAACACATCTGGTGAAGGCTTTCATTGGTGGTGACTTCAGTGATGGCAGAGTATCACATTGCAAAAATAGTGAAGCAGAGAGAAAGACAGACTCTCCTCTTCTTTTAAAGCCCTCGGAAGCACGCCCCTGACCACTGTTTTTAATCCGTTCACTATTGCACATTCTGCAATCCAATCACCTCTTCAAAGCTTCACCTTTCAATCAGCGTAATAGGATTTTCCACCCTCTTAACAGTCAGTGGGGGCTAACTTTCCAATACATTAAACTTGGGGAACACAATTTAAGCTTCAGTGAGTTTTGAGGGGACATCATTCAATCCACTACAAATAGTTAATATTTATTTGGTATTACTGTGTGGCAGACATGTTCTAAATAATTATGCATATTAAATCATGTTGGTTCTTGCAGATCTACCATCCTACTCTCTGTTCTAGGAGATTGACCTGCAGGGACTACATCAAAAAGGCTGTACTCTCATTTCTGCCTGGGTACAGGCATTAGGAAGACCTGGAAGAAACTAGAAGGAAGTTAGAACATAAAACCTGAGTTTTAATTCCCTGGCTCCATCAAAGTTCACTGGTCTTCATAAGGAGTTGGTTCTCCTTTTGGGGTCTACTAAAAACTTCCTCATTTAATCCCTTAGGCTAGGAATGGTAAGGGCTCAGCAGCTAAGAATTCCTGGTTCTTTGTTGTTTCTCCATATCTGTACCTTTGATGATAGCCCCTTTGTAAATAAATTCTCCTTGAATTTCTTTAGTATGATTGGGTCATTTTTTTTTTTCTTGGAACTCTGAATTCTTAACCTATCTGGAATGTACATTTATTTCCACGTTTTACAAATGAGGAAGACGGATGGGCCATACAATTTGCTGAAGACCACACATCTTGTAAGTAGAGGAGCTGTGACTGGAACCCTGGTAGTGTAGCTTTTGAGATCATGCTCTTCACCACACTATATTACCATAATAAACACTGCTTGCTCTGGATGAACTACCCAGAGTGACAGCCTTGTTCAAGTTCTCTTTTCCTCTGAAAACTTCCCATTTTATTTAACCACTGTTGTTTTATAATCCCTACCCTTCAGATTTATTGAGGGTCATACATAAGTCTTCTACACTTATGTTTTTTCTCTAATCACAGCAAGAGCATATGCATCTTGGGGACAAAAACCAATGGTTTCCTTTTTTAATCTTCAGCAAGTAGTTCAGTCTTGGGAACATGGTACAAACCTAACAAATATGTGCTGATCAGTTCAAAGGTTTACTCACATTCTATAAATATCTCAACCAGGAATATATTCTTGAATATGTCAGAGATATGGAAGGAAGTAGGCTGCTGAAGTTGAGTGGCAAAGTCATGGATCTGGAGGCAACTCCAACTATTCTTCTCCCTACCTATGTAAGTTTGGATGGGTCACTTAACTTCTCTGTGACATCGTTATCTCTATGAGAGCAGCTGCCATGTTTGTGCCCCCTGTTGAAAAATATGTGTTAAATTAATGAATAAATGAATATTTTAAAAATAAACTTTACTTTTTAGAAGAGTTTTAGGTTTACAGAAAATATTTGAACATAGCATGAACAGTTACTAAATATCCCATACCCAGTTTCTCCTATTATTAATATTTTACATTAGCATGGTACATTTGCTGTAATTAATGAACCGATATATTATTGGTTCATTATTAACTCAAATCCATACTTTATTCAGATTTCCTTAGTTTTTACCACATGTCCTTTTTCTGTAGAATATCCCTCTATTGGGATGTGTCTGATGATGTTTTCATAATTATACTAGGGGTGTGGGTTTCTTGGAGGAAGTTCATAGAGATAAAGTTCAACTTTCCTCACGTTGTATCCAGTGTACAGACTGTCAACATGAACTTTGACTATTGCTATTGACCTTGATCACTGTTGCTGAGGTACTGTTTGTCAGGTTCCTTCACTGTAAAGTTTTTCGTACTTTCCATACTGAGCAATAAAGTCAGTATGCTTAGCCCACACTTATGGACCGGGGAGTTATACTCCTCCTTCCTGAGGATGGAGTACCTATATAAATTACTTGGAATTCTTCTGCATGGGAGATTTGTCTCTTTTTCCCCATATATTCAATCATTTATTTTAATTAGTATGGACTCATGGATATTTATTTTATGCTTTGGGCTGTAATCTAATACTACTCTATTTTGTTGTTCAAATTGTTCTAGCTTTGACCATTGGAACATCTTTTGGTTGGTTCCTGTGTCACTTTTTTTGTGTCACCTCATCATTGTGTTTTGTTTTGTTTTAGAATTTCCTTACTTTGTTCTGCTCCAAGATGCTCAAGGCTCATCGTGTGTATTTCCTGTCCCAAACTTAGAATAAACCATTTCTCTAAGGAGCTCTGGTTTCTTTTATTGGAGAATGGTGTTAGAAACCAAGATATGGGTACAAATTATACTCAATAATTATGTCCTTAATGAGGGAAAAGGGTTAGAAAATGTTTCCTAAACAAGGACTCCATGCTACTAAAAATAACGAAATGATTTGGTGTGTCAAAGGCACCGCCCATTGGATTATATGGGAAGTGTGTTTGTCCCTTTATAACTTTCTTCTAATCCTTTTGGTTCAGGGAGAAAACTTCAGTTTGATCTTGGTAATCTCAAGCTTGGTAATCTCCTTTCCTAACAAAGAGAGGGAGCCTCAGGCACTGAGCCTTTAGTAAGCAAAAACATCCAGCTAGAATTTAGCTATGTTGTTTTGCTTTGGTTGTACTTATGTATATTATCACCTGCAATTTATGGCAAATTCAACTAGTTTTCTATTTACAATAGCAATATATACTTTTTCTCTTAAAATATATTCATGAAAAAATGCAAATCAATTTACAGGGGGAAAAAAACCCACCATGCCAGTGGTTGGTGCAATGTAGAGAAAGTGGTGAGTGAATGACTGAGTTTGGAAACAATTGGAGGGAATAATCTTGAAAGTCTCTTGCATCTCTAGAACTCGCTATTATGTCAGCCAGTATCTATCATCTCACACTCATAGCTGTGTGCAATACTTGGGATTGGGAATATTTTGAAATCTGAAGCTGAGAGGGAAAGAAGGCCCTGTTAAGAATGCTAAAATCCTGACAGTCATTTTCTTATAGCAGTTCTCAGCCCAGAACAGATCTAGCAGCCAGACGTTGGCAGAGAGTCAGGTGAGATATGCTGCGTAGTGCCTCAAAAGAGCCATGGCATTGAGATCACAGAACTACAAACCAAGAGGAAAGTTGGTTCTTACAACATCAATGGATACCCTTAAAATGTTCATGAGAAGTGAAAAGATAAAGCAAATGTGACAAACATATTGTCTAATTAAGATGAATGGGACATGCTTCTTGTGCATTTTAATCTGTTAAATAAACAGCATATTAATAAGGCTTAATTATATCACCACATATTTAAAGTGACTTTCTAAAATAAAGTTTATTTTGATTTGACATATGCTTTTTTGTGTGTTTTTGTAGCACTTTTTACATGCACCATACACAAATAACATCTTGAAATAAATCTCTTGGATGTGATCACCATCTAGATCAAAATTTCTTCCTTTTAGTTTCTTGCATAATTCAGGATTTATAAAGTAATTTCCTACTTTGGAGATATATATCCTTTCAGTCCTGTGCTTTAGTGTTGGAGAAATGACCCTCTTTAATAGTGTTCCTTCATGATTCAATTCTTTCCTTTCCATTCCACATTTAGGTGGCCAACAGGTATTTCTGATCCTATCTCAGAAACAGCTCCTCAGTCCACCTTCCACCCAACTTTTTAGATGTATGGAAGATGGCCACTGTTCTTTGACCCTCCTGCCATCAAGGGGTAGGAATAATATTTCCTCTCTCTGCTTCTGGGCTGGCTTGTGATTCCTTTCAACAGAGTACAATGGACACCCTGGCCATCAGAAGACTGACAGCTTCTACCTCAGTTTCGTGGAACCTTGAGCACCAGTAGAAAGTCTGACTCCTTGCTCTCCTGAAGAAACACAAGGAGAGTCTCAGAGAAGCCCAGCTGAAGCCACCAAGGATTCTACCAAGTGACTGAAGCCACCTTGTGTACTCTAAACTAGCCCCATCTGACTACATGAGATTCATGAGCATAATAAATGATTATTGGTGGCCCTGCTGCCACTGCCACCATGTAGCCAGTGCCATTCAGCCTTGGGGCCTCTGAGACAATGGATGGAGCAGTGGCCCTGGCTGACCCATCGTGGAGCCTGAAATTGGCTAATGGACACAAAGAATGTGTATTGTAATGATGAATAAACTCACTATCCTGATCTAACCATCACACATTGTAGACAATTATTGAAAATCAACATTGTACCCCACATGTATGTATAATAAATTATCTAAAAAAAAAAGGCCACCGATCCAAAAGCACATGGGGCTCTCAGATAAGAAGCCAAGGGCCTTAGCCCCTCTCCACCTTCCCCCCGTCCCCCTGCAACAACATCCTAGAGTGTAATTACTAGACGGGGGTGTTTCTGTGGGGTATGTAACTCATCTGCTCATGTCCTTCATCTAGTTTCTGCTTAGATTTTTCTAATTCATTATTAAGAGTTCTTTTTTTCATCAAGGATGTTAATCTTTCCGTTAAATTTGTTCCCTATCAATTGACATAAAAATTAGGCAAACAAACAAACAAACAAACAAACAAACAAATAAATAAATAAATGATTATTTGGCATCTTAAGGCACTATTTCAATGGACATGTTATGCAATAGATAACAAGGGTGATACATTTTCTCAAATATTGTTTGCCCCTTTCCATGGAAGACTCATAGTTCCCCATAGTCTTGAGGTCAGTTTTTGCCACCTGATTTGTGGAAGTCCTCCCTTTGCAAGGACTATACTTTCTCATGTCTTTGGCATCAGACTTGGCCATGCGATTCATCTTGGCCCATAAAATATTAGTAGAAATGACATACCACTACCGAGTGGACATCTTAGCAGCCATCTTGTTGTTCTCTCCCCTTCCTTTCCTTTTTACTGAGAGAATAGGAATGTGAGGGACATTCATTTGGCCTGGCTGCGAGAATGAGGAAGGAAGGGAACAGAACTGCAGCTGACCACAACCAACAGATAATATGGGTAAGAAATATCCCTTGGTTGTTGGAAGCCACAGGGATTTTAGGGCTCTGTACAGAGTCACCAGAGTTATCATCCTAAAAAATAAATCCGGTGATATTACTCACCTTCATAAAAGACATCACATCAACATGGTCCCTCCATATTTTGTTCCATTTTACCATGTCTTTAGTCAAACTGTGCATGTGCTACATAATTCAACAGGGCTTGGCTTGATTTCTCACTTTGGGACTTGTGGTCCACTCTGTTTGACATATATTTTTCAATTTCTCCACCCAGAAATCCCTACTTATTCTTTAAGAACCACTTTGAATGCCATTTACTTTGTGATGTTTTCTTTCATTTCCTGGACAAGGTTAGCTTCTTTCATTTCCGTGTTTTTGTAGCTATGATGGTGGTGATGGTGATGGTGAAGAGGATCATGGTAACAAAAACCTCTTCATGTGCCAAAAATTTAAGTATTTTACAATTTTCAATTCATTTAATCATTGCAATAACCCTGGAAAGCAATCCTGGTATCTCTATTTTATAACTGGTTAAACTAAAGCACAGAGAGGTTATATAAATCACGAAGGATCACACAGGTATTAAATGCTGGAACCAGAATTTGAACTCAGGTTGTCCAGCTTCTGAGCCAGTGTTCTTTATTGTCATCCTGCACTGTATTTACAGTTCAAGTGTCTAAGACAGCTTTTATAAATAGTAAAAAGTTATCTGTTTTCATGTTTGCTCCAGTAAGCTGTGAGTTTCTGCAGGGCAGGGACCATGTTAGCCATTTTTATACTTTCCATATAGTGCGAAATTAGACACATAGAAATTCAATAGATAATTTTCAATAAATAAGGCAGGGTTTGAATTTAGATTCTGGAATTTTAATTTTCAGTTTTTTTTTCTTCTTCCTCACATTAGTCATCTTTGTTTTATGCTGCTTTTCATCTTTTTATTATAAGTGAATTCTGGAAATGCATCTGTTCTATTAGTTGAAATAGTAGCTAAGACATTTATTGAAGAAGACTACTAATTCATTTCAATTATTTCCTTTAATGTTACAATAATTATGATTCAAAAGGGAATGTTAATTTTATGAGAACTTGTTGTGCATGTTAAGATGTAGTCTAACCTCATAGCATCTCCTTCAAAGGTCTCACATTTCTTTTCTAGAATGTTCTCTACTCCTCCATTCCAACTTATTTTCTCCATTATAAGCGACCTGTGACTTTTATACTTACAGTTCTGACTACTTATATTGTTTTAAAGCTCTTCTTTTCACTAACATTTCGTTTTTTCCACTTGCTCTTATCAATCATTCTTTTTCCTTACTGACACATTTCTCTGAAATCTAAATTCTCCTAATACCAGTGCCAATCATGACCATCGTGATTGTGACCTTGATCATCATCTTTATTGTCATCATTCAGACATCAATCAGCTGGAGTTTGTCACCCTGCCCTCAATATCCAGAAAAGTTAGGTTCAGACCCTGTTACAAAGTAAAATTAATACCTATCCTGAGATGTTCATGTTATAAGTTTTTTCACGTTTTTGCGTGGTTTTGACATCCAATTTTCTCTGAATTATTGCACTTTACAGATTATTTTATTTGTACATTTTATTGTCCTTCAGCAAAAATGCATGGACTGAGACACAGAATGCGGCCGTTTTACACAATTTCTACTACAAAAGCCCACTCACATTAGGATTTTGTATGTGAGTGGGCTTTTTAGTATATAGGTATGAAGGACTTATATTCAAGCCAAAGTGAAAAGTATAAATTAAATTGAGGCTTCTGATGTCCACCACGCTGTTTGGTCATTCTCCTGCCCTTTTTCCTTCTCTGCCTGACCCTCCCCCAAGATGACATTTTTGTTTTTGTTTTTTAATTTTTTTTATTGTAACATAATTGATTGTACATATCTGTGGGATACAGAGTTGAATGTCAATACTTGTGTGAAATATGTGATGCTCAAATCATAATCATTATTACATTCAGCAATATAAACCATCATTGCTATTCATGGCCCTTTACCAATCCCTCCCCTCCCTTTTAGTAACCTCAGAACCTCAGTTCTCCTTTTGAAAGTTCAATGTATTATTGTATCTTTCTTTCTTTTATTCATATGTTTATTATGTTAGCTCACATTTATGTGTGAGAACACATGGTATTTCTCTTTCTGTGCCTGGCTTGTTTCACTTAATATGATTTTCTCTAAGTTCGTTCATGCTGCTGCGAATGGCAATATTTCATTCTTTTTTATGGCAGAGTGATATTCCATTGTGCATATATACCACATTTTCCTTGTTCAGTAATCTGATGATGGACATTTACATTGGTTCTAACTCTTGGCTATTGCAAATAGAGCTTCAGTAAACATGGAAGTGTAGGTATCTCTTTGACATGATGCTTTCCATTCCTTTGGGTATATACCCAGCACTGGAATTGCTGGATCATATGGCAGTTCTATTGGAAGTTGTTTAAAGAATCTCCATATCATTTTCCATAATGGCTGCACTAATTTATAGTCCCATCAACAGTGTAAGAGTGTTCTACTTTCTCTGTATCCTCACCAGTATTTGTTGTTCTTCATCTTTTTGATGATAACCAGTCTAACTGGGGTGAAATGATATCTTAATGTGGTTTTGATTTGCGTTTCCCTGATGCTGAGTGATTTTGAGCATTTTTTCATGTGTCTGCTGGCCATTTGTATATCTTCCTTTGAGAAATGGTTATTCAGCTTCTTTGCCCATTTTTTAATTGGGTTGTTTGTTTTTTTATTGTTACTTGAGTTCCTTGTATATTCTGGACATTAATTCTTTGTCAGATGCTTAGTTTGCAAATATTTTCTTCCACTCTGTAGGCTGTCTTTTTGCTCTGTTAATACTATTGCTGTGCAGAAACTTTGTAGTTTGATATAATCACATGTCTTTATTTTCCTTTTGCTGCCTGTGCTTTGGGAATTATATTTATAAAGTCTTTGCCCAGTCCTACATGTTTTCTTCTAGAAGTTTTATAGTTGCAGATCTTATATTTAAGTCTTTAATCCATTTTGAGTTGATTTTGGTCTATGTTGGGAGGTATGGGTCTAGTTTCATTCTTCTACATGTGGATGCCCAGTTTTTCCAGCACTATTTATTGAAGAGGCAGTCTTTCCCCCAATGTGTGTTCTTGGTGATTTTGTCAAAGATCAGTTGGCTGCAAGTTTATGAATTGATTTCTGGGTTCTCTAGTCTGTTCCATTGGTCTGAGTGTCTGTTTTCATGCCAGTGCCACACTGTTTTGGTTACTATAGCATTGTAGTATAGTTTGAAGTCAAGTAGTTTTATGCCTCTGGTTATATTTTTTGGTGCTCAAGATTACTTTGGCTTTTCAGGGTCTTCTGTTGTTCCATGTGAGCATTAGGATTGTTTTTTCTATTTCTGTTAAGCTCGTCATTGGTATTTTGATGGGGATTTCTTTGAATATGTAGATCACTTTGGTTAGCATGGATATTTTTACAATGTTAATTCTTCCAGGAACAATGCCAGAAGTAAAACAATACCTTTCAGTAACAACCCTAAATGTAAATGGATTAAATTCCCCACTCAAAAGACACAAACTGGATGATTGGATTAAAAAGCTAGACCCTACTATATGTCATTTACAAGAAACTTACCTTACCTATAAAGATATCCACAGACTAAGAGTGAAGGGATGGAAAAAGATATACAATTCAAATGGAAATAAAAAATGAGCAGGAGTAGCTATTCATATATCAGAAATATAGACTTTAAACCAAAAGATATAAAAAAAGACAAAGAAGGCCACTACATAATAATAAAAATATCTATTCAGGAAGAAGACATAACAATCATAAGTATATATGTACCAATACCAAACATCAGAGCACCCAGATATATAAAGCAAACACTATTAGACTTAAGGAAAGAGATAGGCCCCAATATGATAATAGTAGTGGACCTGAACACCCCTCTCTCAACATTGGACAGATCATCTAGGCAAAATTCAACAGAAAAACTCAGGATTTGAACCACACTTTAGACCAACTGAATTTGGCAGATATCTACAGAACATTTCATCCAACAACTATAGAATATATATTCTTCTCACCAGTTCATGGAACATTCTCCAGGATAGACCACATACTAGGCCGCAAATCAAGCCTCAACAAATTTTAAAATATTGAAATCATTTCAAGTATCTTTGCAGACCACAATGGATTAAAACTAGAAATCACTAACAAGCAAAACACTGGAAACTATGCAAACACATGGAAATTAAACAACATGCTCCCGAACAACATATAGGTCCAAGAAGAAATTAAACAAGAAATCAAAATTTCTCGATACTAATGAAAATAATGAAACATCGTACCAAAACTTGTAGGATGTTGCAAAAGCAGTTCTAAGAGGGAAGTTTATTGAAATAAATGCTTACATAAAAAGAATAGGCAGATTCCATACAAACAACCTAAGGCTACAACTCAAAGAATTAGAAAAACAAGTACAATCCTATCCCACATGTAGTAGATGGAAAGAAATAATAAAGATCAGAGCAGAAGTAAATGAAATAGAAACTCAAAAAATAGTACAAAAGATCAATGAAACAAAAAGTTGTTTTTCTGAGAAGATAAATAAAATAGACAAACCATTAGCAAGACTAACAAAAAAGAGAACACCCAAATAAAAAAAAAATTAGAAATTAAAAAGGAGACATTACAACCAATACCATAGAAATACAAAGAGTCATTAGAGATATTTATGGACAAGTCTACACCAATGAATTTGAAAACCTGGAAAAAATGGATAAACTTCTGCACATATACAACTACCAAGAAGAAATAGAAAATCTGAACAGACCAATAACCAACAAAGAGATTGAAGCAGTAATCGGCAGTCTCCCTACATAGAAAAGCCCACAACCTGGTGGCTTTATTGCTAAATTCTACCAAATGTTTAAAGAGGAATTAAAACCAATTGTCTTCAAACTATTCCAAAAAATTGAAACAGAGGCCATTCTCACAGACACATTCTATGAGGCCAGTATCACCCTGATAACAAAACCAGACAAAGACACAACAACAAAAGAAAACTACAGGACAATATCTTCAGTGAACATAGATGCAAATGTCCTCAACAAAATATTAGCCAACAGAATACAGCAACACATCAAAAAAAAAAAAAAAAAAGAAAGAAAAAAAACACCATGATGAAGTGTACACCAAAAATTATACACCATGATTCATACCAAGGATGCAAGGATGTTCAGCCTACACAAATCAATAAATGTGATACACCACTTCAACAAAATCAAGGGCAAAAACCATGTGATTATCACAATAGATGCAGAAAAAGCATTTGACAAAATTCAACATCCCTTCATGATAAAGACTCTCAGCAAATTAGGTATAGAAAGAAAGTATCACAACACAATAAAAGCCATATATGACAAATCCTCTGCCAATATTGTTCTGAATGGGAAAAACCTGAAAGCGTTTCCCTTGAGAAGGAGAATGAGACAAGGAGCTACCTCTTTTGTTGCCCTGGCTTCTCTCAACACGTGCATCACCTATCCCAGAGTAGCTTCTCAAACTATTTTTTCTGAACAGAGATAACTTTCCTTCTACCCTAACAGATATTTCTATGCTAATTATTAAGATATTTAGTTTTCCTTTCTGTAATACTAACAGCCTTTTTCTTCTATTTAGATTATTATTCTATGGATCTTTGAAGTGCTTTGACATTTTTGATCTAATTCTCATAATAGCCCTATAACTTAAAAATGTTAATAACATAGATGAAGCATGTACTCTCATGCTTAAAACATGAAGTTTATATTAGATAAGAGTTAAAGTCCGCTCCATGTATTTATATGGGAATTCATCCTAAAGTTGAAAGAGAACTCAGAGTTCATCTAATTTTAGGAAGATAAGATATTGTAATTTCTACTTTTCAGATGAGACACATGATGCCCAGATTGTTTTCTTGGTTTGCTGAAAGTGAGGATAAATGGCGGCAGTGCTCTTTCTCATTTCTCCAGCAAGTGTCTCAGATCAGTGAGAGCCTGTGCAAAGTGGGAGATGAGACATTAGGAGATTGGCTGAGCATGCATATAGTGCCCAGATATAGATCATCAGGGAAGAGGATTCCAAGAAGGTAAGTTGTTCAATTAAGCATAGATTCAGCATAAGGAATGTCTATGAGAATGAGGATTTGTAGACATGCATTCCTAGTGTTTTTATACAACTTCCTACTTCCTTTGCATCATTGCTAGCATCTTTGGATGGTTAAAGTAACAACAGAGAGAAAGAAAGTTATGTTGTTCTATTAAGTTATCAGCCCTTATAAAGACAGGCAGCTACATGTTTCAAGAAGAGGTATAATCACTTCCATAACATATATTTATACATTGGTTTGTTTGTTTTTTTTAAATTTCTGCAAAGGACTAGGTCAACAAATTTAGTTTATCAAAGGGAATTCCATTTCATCATTGACTTTAAACAACGAAGTCCTTGAAACATTCAATCAATACACATCTCAGGGAAGAACAAAGGAAACATCTGAAAGGAGGATTAGTAAATTACCTGCTTTCAAAATTCAAATAAAACTGCACAAAAGCAGTTCTCTATTTCTGCTTGTAATTTAACAAAGAAAGCCAAATGCAGCCCATAGATCCTCATTATGTAGAAATGCTCAGCAAAGTGAAGATTGTAAAAAATGGATGTTCAAATCAGGATTATTTCAAGGAATACAGTTACTAGAGGGCTGATATGCAAAATGGAAAATTTTAAAAAACATGGTGTTTATGTATGGTTTACATGCAACCGCATTATCACACAATTTGGGATTTTATTTTTCTATTTTTTATTTTTTTGGTGAGTTTTATGTAGATAACCTTTTGTATACATATATTTTAAACCAAGGGAATCATATCAAGTTTACTAATTTTTAGCCTGATTTTCCCCACAATATACCACAAACATTTCTCCATGCCATAAAAAAGTCTTTTACAGATCACTTTTATGTGATCACCTTTTAAAAGCAATCAACTCTATTGTTTTTCTAAGGTCAGTAATTCTAAAAAATATTCTATAAACTCATGTAGCTATATCCATAATTATGTATTTAGGCTAATATCTAAGAAATAGCATATCTGGGCCAAAAGGCATGAATCGTGATAGATTTTTCTCTTTTTTTATTTAATATTAATCTGAATTACACTGTGCACTGATAACACATTATAACAGTAATTCTTTTAATTTTTAATTTTTAAATTTTTAATTTTTAAAAATTGATTATACACAAGTACCTGTGCCCAAGATGTGATGATCATATCAATACTATCAACAAGCCCACCACCACAAATCACAATTATTCCCCATGTCCCCCACCCAACCTCTCCCTAACTCACCTACCCCCCCAGCAACCCTAGGTCTGTTTTCTCCCTCTGCAAGTCCAATGCACCATTGTGACCATTCTTTTCTTTCCTCTTTCTCGCTTGGCTCTCACTTAATGAGTGAGGATACGTGGTAATTTCCCCTCTGTGCCTGGCTGATTTCACTTAACACAATTTTCTTCAAGCTCTTCATTGGTGCTGAAAATGGCAGAATTTAATTCTTTTTTATGGCTGAATAGTATTCCATTGTGTATATACCATATTTTCCTTATCCAGTCATCCAACAATGGACATTTAGGTTGGTTCAATATTTGCCATTGTAAATAGAGTTGCAATAAACATGAGAGTGCAGGTATTTCTTCGACATGATACTTTCTATTCCTTTGGGTGTATACCCAGCATTGGGATTGCTGGATCCTATGACAGGTGTTTCTGTAGTTGTTGGAGGAAACTCTATACTCGTTTTCATAATGGCTGCACTAATTTACAGTCCCACGAATGGTGTGGGAGGGTTCCCCCTCTCTCAGCATCCTTGCCAGCGTATGTTATTCTCAGTCTTTTTGGTTATAGCCAGTCTAACTGGGGTGAGATGATATCTCAATGTGGTTTTAATTTGCATTTACCTGATGATTAGTGATGTTGAGCATTTTTTCATATACCTGTTGGTCATTTGTATGCCTTCCTTTGAAAAATGTGTATACAGCTCCTTTGCCCATTTTTTAATTGTATTATTATTTTATTATTATTATTATTTTATTTTTACAGTGAAGTTGTCTAAGTTCCTTGTATATTCTGGATATTAATCCCTTTTTAGATATATAGTTTGTAAATATTTTCTCCCATTCTCTAGGTTATCTTTACACTCTGCTATTTGTGCACTTTGCTGTGTAGAAGCTTTTTAGTTTGATATAATCCCATTTGTTTATTTTTCCTTCTGTTGCCTGTGCTTTTGAGGTCATATTCATAAAGTGTTTCCCAATCCTACATCCTGAAGTGTTTCTCCTATGTGTTCTTCTAGGAGAGTTATAGTTTCAGATCTTATATTTAAGTCTTTAAACCATTTTGAGTTGAGTTTGGTACGTGGTGAGAGGTATGGGTCTAGTTTCATTCTTCTACAGATGGATATCCAGTTTTCCCAGCACCGTTTGCTGAGGAGGCTGTCCTTTTCCTAACATGTGTTCTTGGTGACTTCATCAAAGATCAGTTGACTGTAAGTACCAGGGTTGATTTCTGGGTTCTCTATTTTGTTCCATAGGTCTGACTGTCTGTTTTCATGCTTGTATCATGTGGTTTTGGTTACCATAGCTTCATAGTAGAGTTTGAAGTCATGTAGTATAATGCCTCTGATTTTATTTATTTATTTATTGCTCAGGATTGCTTTGGCTATCGGGGTCTTTTGTTGTTCCATATGAATGTTAGAATTGTCTTTTCTATTTCTGTGAAGCATGTCATTGGTATTTTGATGGGGATTAGTTTGAATCTGTAGACAGCATTGGGTAGTATGGACATTTTCATAATGTTAATTCTTCCAATCCACGAGCATGGAACATGTTTCCATCTTTTGTGTCTTTTTAAATTTCTTTCAGCAATGATTTGTAGTTATCTTTGTAGAGATCTGTTACCTCCTTGGTTAAATTGATTCTTAGGTATTTAATTTTTTCGATGACTATTATAAATGGCTTACTTTCTTGATTTCTTTTTCTGCTAGTTTGTTATTGGAGAATAAATATGCTGCTGATTTTTGGGTGTTGATTTTGTGTCCTGCAACATTACTGAAATTTTTAATCAGCTCTAAGAGTTTTCTGGTAGAATCTTCAGGTTTTTCTATATATAGGATCATGTCATCTGCAAACAGGGACAGTTTGACTTCATCTTTTTCAATCTGGATGACTTTATTTCTTTTTCTTGCCTGATTGCTCTGAAAAATAATTCTGATACTATGTTAAATAGGAGTGGTGATAGGTGGTATCCTTGTCTTGGTACTGCTCATAAGGGAAAAGCTGAAAGTTTTTCAGGATGATATTGGTGGTGGGTTTCTCATATATGGCCTTTAATGCGTTGAAATACTTTCCTTCTATACCTAATCTACTGAGAGTTTTTGTCGTGAAGGGATGTTGGCTTTGGTCAAATGCTTTCTCTGCATCTATTGTGATAATCATGTGGTTTTTGTCCTTGGTTTTGTCGATGTGGTGTATCACATTTATTGACTTGTGTAGGCTGAACCATCCTTGCATCCCTGGGATGAATCCCATTTCATAATGGTGTACATTTTTTTTTTTTTTTGATGTGTTGCTATATTCTGATTTCTAGTATTTTGTTGAGGATTTTTGTGTCCATGTTCATCAGAGATATTGGCCTGTAGTTTTCTTTTTTTGTTGTGTCTTTGTCAGGTTTTGGTATCAAGGTGTTGCTAGCCTTACAGATAAGTTTGGGAGAGTAGCCTCTGTTTCTATTTTTTTGGAATAGTTTGAAGAGAATTGGTATTAATTCCTATTTAAGTGTTTGGTAGAATTCAGCTGTAAGGCCAACTGGTCCTGGGCTTTTCTTTGTTGGGAGACTGCTGATTACTGCTTCAATCTCTTTGTTTGTTATTGGTCTGTTCAGATTTTCTAGTTCTTCTTGGTTCAGTCTTGGGAGTTTGTATGTGTCCAGGAATTTATCCATTTCCTCCACCTTTTCAAATTTGTTGGCATATAGTTATTTGTAATTGTCTCTAATGATTCTTTGTATTTGTGTGGTATTGATTGTAATATCTCCTTTTAAATTTCTAATTTTTGTTTTTTGGGTCTTCCCTCTTCTTTTTATTTTTATTTTTTATATTTTTGGTTAACGTAGCTAATGATTTGTCTATTTTGTTTATTTTGCCAAAAAACCAATTTTTCACTTCATTGGATTTTTTTTTGTCTCTATATCATTTAGTTCTGCTCTGATCTTAATTACATCTTTCTGTCTACTAACTTTGGAATTGTATTGTTCTTGCTTTTTGAGTTCTTTGAGGTGTAGTATTCAGTTGCTTATTTGAAATCTTTCTCTTTTTTTGATAGAAGCATTTATTGCAATAAATTACCTTTTTAGTATTGCTTTTGCCATATCTCACAGGTTTTGATATGATGTGTGTTCATTTTCATTGGTTTCAATAAATTTTTTGATTTCCTGTTTAATTTCTTCTTTTACCTGTAGGTTGTTTAATTTCCATTGGTTTGCATAGTTTCCCAAGTTTCATTTGCTATTGATTTCTATTTTTAATCCTTGTGGTCTGAAAAGATATTTGAAATAATTTCAATTTTTAAAATTTTCTGAGACTTGATTTGCAACCTAACATGCGGTCTAACCTGGGGAATATTCCATGTGCTGATGAGAAGAATGTATATCCTATGGTTGTTGGATGAAATGTTCTGTAGATATCTGCTATGTCCAGTCAGTCTGAAGTATAGTGTAAATCCCATGTTTGTCTGTTCATTTGTTGCCTAGATGATCTGTCTAGTACTGAGAGAGGGATGTTCAAGTCTCACACTATTACTGTATTCAGGTTTATCTCTTTCTTTAGGTCAAAGAATGTTTGTTTTGTATATGTGTGCTCTGGTTTTGAGTGCATATATATTTATGATTGTTATGGCTTCTTGCTGGAAACATCTATTTTTCAATATATAGTGGCCTTGTTTGTGTCTTTTTATGGTTTTTTGTTTAAAGTCTACTTTATCAGGTATAAGAATAGCTATTCCTACTTGTTTTTGGTTTGTATTGTTGTTGTGTATCTTTTTCCATCCCTTCGCTTTTAGTCTCTGCACCTTTACAGGTGAGGTGAGTATCTCGAAGAGAGCATATAGTTGTGTCTAGATTTGTAATTCAATCTGTCAGAGTCTGTGTCTTTTCAGTGGAGAGTTTAACCTATTTACATTTAGGGTTCTTATTGTGAGGTATTGTCTTACTCCTGGTACTATGTCACTTTTAATTTAGATGTTTTAAATATCTTTTGTACCTTTCTTCCTCTTTTCTTTATTCATCTTCAAAGTTTCTTGGTTTTTTGGGATGGTTAGATTTAGTTTCTGTTTTTCATTTGCATTTTTGTTTTACTGTGTGTTTTGTTCTTTCTTGTGTATTCATGGTAGAAATTATTGTTTTTCGAATTCCAGGTGCATGACTTCATGCAGGGTTGATCATTTGGTTGTGAACTAAAGCAGTTTTTCTCTGGTAAATACACTATTTCTCCCTCATTTCTGAAGGATAGCCTTGCTGGATACAGTATTCTTGGTTGGCAGTATTATTTGTTTTAGTGTTTTGAATATGGCATCATATATTCTTCTGGTCTGTATAGTTTCAGTTGAGGAGTCTGCTGTTAGTCTGATGGGGGCTCCCTTAAAAGTGACTTGATGCTTTTCTCTTGCCACTTTTAAGATTGCCTTCTTGTCTCTGAGCTTTGCCAGTTTGACTATAATGTGTCTTAAAGAGGATCTTATTGAGTTGAATCTCTTTGGGGATCTTTGAGCTTCCTGCATCTGAAGGTTTGTGTCTCTCCTAACATCTAGGAAGTTTTTCATTATAATTTCATTGAATCGAGTCAGTTTTCAATGCCTTTACCTTTGTTCTCCTCTTCTGGAACACCCATGATTCAGATGTTTGTGTACTTCAGGTTGTCTGCTAGCTCTCTTAGACTTTCTTCATTTTTTATAATTCTTTTTCTTTTCTTTTCTTCCTTTTTTTTTCTTTTTTTCTTTTTTTCTTTTTTTGTCCATCTGCATTATTTCATAAAGACCACATTTGGGATCAGAAATTCTTCCTTCTGCTTTCTCCATATTTCATTGAATGAATCCTTCAGTTCCAGGAGTTCTGCTATATTCTTTTTTTGGCATTAATCTCTTTATAAATTTCCTCCTTCATATCCTGGATATTTTTTCTCATTTCATGGTGTCTAACTGAGTCTTCTTTTTTCTCATTGGGTTTCCTTAAGATTGTAACTCAGAATTCCTTTTCAGTCATTTCAAGGGTTTCTTGTCCTATAGCTTCTGATACTTAAGAATTACTATATTCCTTTGATGGTGTCATATTTTCCTTTCTTTTGTTTAAAAATATTTTTAGTATCTCTATGTTGATGTTGATGTTTGGTCATCAGGTAGATCAGTTACTTCTTCTATTACTCTGGAGTGGATTTTGAGGAGAAAAACTTCATCCTCTTTTTCCAGGCTCTTCTGATGACTCTCTCTGTGTCAATGCAGTCAGATTTGTGGCAAGTCTCCTGTGCTGTGGTTATGGCTGCTATTTTCTAAATTTCTAATTGATTTTAGAAAAACAATTGAACCTAAATTTTTTGTTGGATTTTACCAAAGTAAGGGAAAAATTTAAAATTCATTGAGCACCTACTATGCTACAAATGTCCTAAGATATGTTATTTATTTTAATCCTTAGCGCACCAGGGCACACTGCAGATAAGGCCATTTCGAATCAGTGGTTAATGAGACAGCTTCTTCTATGACCCATATCATTCTTTCCTATATTTCTCTTCATTTTTTGCCTTATTGGCACAAAATTTAGTAAAGGGAAAACCCAGAGATGAAAAAGGAGGGACAAGAGCAGTGACAGTAGGAAGAAGAGAAAGAGGCCAATTATTTCCTTTCTCCCTTTTCTTGCACCTCCAGAGTAATGGAGTTCATTAGAACAATGATCTTCAAGGGATTCAACTTAAACTAATTTAACTAAAACAAAAATGAATATCTGAAGCACAGAGACAAACCCCAATTTATAAGAGAAACACCTTTATAAGATTGTGCCAGGGCTCTGTTGAGGTAAGGGATTATTGAGGGGAAAGAAAACTAAAAAGATTATAAGGAGAGTGTGGAAATCAATTTGAAGCATGAACTTGATCTTGGCATGGAAACAGAATTATGAGTAACTATGGCCAGTTAACCTTTCTCTGGCTTAGTTGCTGTATTTTTTAAAAGGCAATAATAAATTCTTTCTTTACCACGTTGCTTAGGATAAGCCTGTTCTTAGATACCTGATGATACATAAATTGCATTTCCTTTTGTTATTATCATCATCTCTAGGAGTAAAAATTAATGAATTGTAGGGGTTGTCATGATCTTATTAAATATGTTAATATATTATTAGCTTATAAAAAATAAAATTGGGACAATTTATAATAAGGATTTGAAAGATTAGACCTTAGAATAAAAAAGGCATAGAGCTGCAAATTTAGCAAACAAAGTCATCAGCAGAAGGTTAGAAGGGAAAGCAAGATGTAAGACCAGGGAGGGATAGTTGATATTGACGGGCTTTAGGGTCAGTAAACTGGCCTGACACAGACTGGTCCAATCCAGGTGCTTAGAGGCAGGAGGATGAAATGGGAGTGGAGTGAGTAGAAAGGTTAGCAATGTGGGTTCACAATGACAACATTGTTTGGGGATAGCAAGTAGACTGGCTGAAGAAAAAATGCTAATATTAGTACAAAGAACAGGTAAAAGTGTACTCAAGAAGCTAGAGCCATGTTCCAAACCCATGTGGCAGCTACCTGCTTATCTCCTCCAATCCCACCAAGCCAATAATGTTACTTACATAGTGGGCCCTCAAATTTGTGCAGATTTGATAAAAGATTGTCATACTATGTTTTAAAAAGACAAAGGATCTATTAATAGGTGTTATATGTTGGACTTACTGTGCACTGTATTTCTTTTCTTTTTAAAATGCACCTCAGAGAAAATGATCCCACTCGGTGCTTCTTTCTTTGAATTGCTCTCAAAGGCTTAGTGCAGAGTAGGAAACTCTTTATCTCCAAGAATCACTTTCCCAAGCTAAAATGTCTCTTGAGTTGGAGATTTCCTGCCACAGCTTTTAGTCTTGTCACCTTTTATCTGTCTCATACTGCAATGGTCTCCACATAGGTATCCCTGCTATGACAGCTCATCCCACCTATTGTCCATGTTGTCACCAAGATATCTTCCTAAAAAGTTCATCTGATCATGTTATTTTCTTGTGTATAAATCTTTGTTGGTTTTATTTCTGCTGACTTATTCTTTTTTTGCCTTAATATTTTTCCACACCCCTTTCTACCTTCCAGCATGCACTCCGTACCCTTTAGCCCCAATGAGTGTTGCACCAGTGCGATTGTATCTTTGCTGATAGGTGTGTTTTCTCTTCCTTTGTCTTAGAAGCTCTTAGTAATAGTTCAACTTCACATCTTCATAGAAGCCCTTTCTACATATGTTAATATTTCTCCCTTGGTATACTCAGGTGATTTGAAGACTTTCATAGGCTCCTGACACTTTTTTTGTATAAGACCCCGCCCATATTACATCAAATGTATAAAAATGCACTCAAATCCTCTGTTAAATATAACCTATTTGGCTAAAAAGAATTTTGTGAGAACTTTTATACTGAGCTTTGAAATTATTTGGCTGCATGTAGCTCATTCAATTTAAAGTCAGCTATGATTTCTCAGCACTCATTGTGAATGCTCAGGAATCTTTGTGAATCGAGGAAATCTAACCTACAGATTTTTCAACTGTAATGAAAATATTTATAAATGCTGAATTTAACAATGAATGAAATTGGCATAATATTATGCTTATAAAATCTAATTAAACCTTTGTAAATTTTGATTTGACTTAGCAGTTTTGATTTTATATTTTAAAGCCAGCAATTAGATTTATTTATTTATTTATTTATTTATTTATTTATTTATTTATTTTTAAATTTTATTTTGTCGATATACATTGTGGCTGATTATTGCTCCCCATCACCAAAACCTCCCTCCTTTCTCCCTCCCCCCTCCCCCCCAACAATGTCCTTTCTGTTTGCTTGTCGTATCAACTTCAAATAATTGTGGTTGTTATATCTTCTTCCCCCCCCCGGTTTGTGTGTGTGTGTGTGTGTGTGTGTGTGTCTGTGTGAATTTATATATTAATTTTTAGCTCCCACCAATAAGTGAGAACATGTGGTATTTCTCTTTCAGTGCCTGACTCGTTTCACTTAATATAATTCTCTCAAGGTCCATCCATGTTGTTGCAAATGGCAGTATTTCATTCGTTTTTATAGCTGAGTAGTATTCCATTGTGTAGATGTACCACATTTTCCGTATCCACTCATCCGATGATGGGCATTTGGGCTGGTTCCAACTCTTGGCTACTGTAAAGAGTGCTGCGATAAACATTGGGAAACAGGTATACCTTCGACTTGATGATTTCCATTCCTCTGGGTATATTCCCAACAGTGGGATAGCTGGGTTGTATGGTAGATCTATCTGCAATTGTTTGAGGAAACTGCATACCATTTTCCATAGAGGCTGCACCATTTTGCAGTCCCACCAACAATGTATGAGAGTTCCTTTTTCTCCGCAGCCTCGCCAGCATTTATCGTTCAGAGTCTTTTGGATTTTAGCCATCCTAACTGGGGTTAGATGGTATCTCAATGTGGTTTTGATTTGCATTTCCCGGATGCTGAGTGATGTTGAGCATTTTTTCATATGTCTGTTGGCCATTTGGATATCTTCCTTAGAGAAATGCCTACTTAGCTCTTTTGCCCAATTTTTAATTGGGTTGCTTGTTTTCTTCTTGTACAGTTGTTTGAGTTCCTTATATATTCTGGATATTAATCCTTTGTCAGATATATATTTTGCAAATATTTTCTCCCACTCTGTTGGTTGTCTTTTAACTCTTTTAATTGTTTCTTTTGCTGTGCAGAAGCTTTTTAGTTTGATATAATCCCATTTGTTTATTTTTCCTTTGGTTGCCCGTGCTTTTGGGGTCGTATTCATGAAGTCTGTGCCCAGTCCTATTTCCTGAAGTGTTTCTCCTATGTTTTCTTTAAGAAGTTTTATTGTTTCACGGTGTATATTTAAATCCTTAATCCATTTTGAGTTGATTTTAGTATACGGCGAGAGGTATGGATCTAGTTTCATTCTCCTGCATATGGATATCCAGTTGGTTAACTCAATTCCTAGGTATTTTATTTTTTTGGTGGCTATTGTAAATGGGCAGGCTTTCTTGATTTCTCTTTCTGAATGTTCACTATTGGAGAAAAGAAATGCTACTGATTTTTGTGTGCTGATTTTGTATCCTGCTACTGTGCTGAAATCATTTATCAATTCCAAGAGTTTTTTTGTAGAGGTTTTAGGCTGTTCGATATATAGGATCATGTCATCTGCAAACAGGGACAGTTTGACTTCATCTTTTCCAATCTGAATGCCCTTTATTTCCTTCTCTTCTCTGATTGCTCTGGCTAGTACTTCCAACACTATGTTGAATAGGAGTGGTGAGAGTGGGCATCCTTGTCTAGTTCCTGTTCTTAAAGGAAAAGCTTTCAGCTTTTCCCCATTCAGTATGATATTGGCTGTGGGTTTGGCATATATGGCTTTAATTATGTTGAGATACTTTCCCTCTATACCTAACTTATAGAGGGTCTTTGTCATGAATGAGTGCTGAACTTTATCAAATGCTTTTTCAGCATCTATAGAGATGATCATATGGTCCTTGTGTTTGAGTTTATTAATATGGTGTATCACATTTATTGATTTGCGTGTGTTGAACCAACCTTGCATCCCTGGGATGAATCCCACTTGATCGTGATGAATAATTTTACGTATGTGTTGCTGTATTCTGTTTGCTAGTAATTTAGTGAGGATTTGTGCATCTATATTCATCAAGGATATCGGCCTGTAGTTTTCTTTTTTGGTTATATCTTTACCTGGTTTTGGTATCAGGATGATGTTTGCTTCATAGAATGAGTTTGGGAGATTTGCATCTGTTTCAATCTTTTGGAATAGTTTGTAAAGAATCGGTGTCAATTCCTGTTTGAATGTTTGGTAAAATTCTGCTGTGAATCCATCTGGTCCTGGGCTTTTCTTTGTTGGGAGCCTTCTGATTTCAGCTTCAATCTCCTTTATTGTTATTGGTCTGTTCAAATTTTCTACGTCTTCACGGTTCAGTTTTGGGAGCTTGTGTGTGTCCAGAAATTTATCCATTTCCTCCAGATTTTCAAATTTGTTGGCGTATAGTTGTTTATAGTAGTCTCGAATGATTCCTTGTATTTCAGAAGAATCAGTTGTAATATCGCCTTTTTCATTTCTAATTTTTGTTATTTGAGTCTTCTCTCTTCTTTTTTTAGTTAGCCATGCTAATGGTTTGTCAATTTTATTTATCTTTTCAAAAAACCAACTTTTTGATTCGTTGATCTTTTGAATTGTTTTTTGGTTTTCAATTTCATTCAGTTCTGCTCTGATCTTAATGATTTCTTTCCGTCTGCTAACTTTAGGTTTGGATTGTTCTTGTTTTTCTAGTTCTTTAAGGTGAAGTGTTAGTTTGTTCACTTGCCATCTTTCTATTCTTCTGAAGTGAGCGTTTAATGCAAGAAATTTTCCCCTCAATACTGCTTTTGCAGTATCCCACAGGTTTTGGTATGATGTATCATTGTTTTCATTAGTTTCAATAAATTTTTTGATTTCCTGCTTGATTTCTTCTTGGACCCATATGTCATTAAGTAGAATGCTGTTTAATTTCCATGTGTTTGTATAGTTTCCAGAGGTTCGTTTGTTATTAATTTCTAGTTTTAATCCATTGTGGTCTGAGAAGATACATGGGATAATTCCAATTTTTTTGAATTTATTGAGACTTGATTTGGGACCTAATATGTGATCTATCCTGGAGAATGATCCATGTGCTGATGAGAAAAATGAATATTCTGAGGTAGTTAGTGGAATGTTCTGTAGATATCTGCCAATTCCAATTGGTCTAGAGTCTTGTTTAGATCTTGTGTTTCACTACTGATTCTTTGCCTAGATGATCTGTCTAATATTGACAGTGGAGTGTTCAGGTCCCCTGCTATTATGGCATTAGTGTCTATTTCCTTCTTTAGGTCTAATAGAGTTTGTTTTATAAATCTGGCTGCTCCAACATTGGGTGCATACATATTTATGATTGTTATGTCTTCTTGATGGATCAGTCCTTTTATCATTAAGTAGTGCCCCTCACTGTCTCTTTTTATGGTTTTTAGTTTAAAGTCTATTTTGTCAGATATAAGAATAGCTACTCCAGCTCCTTTTTCTTTTCTGTTTGCATGGTAAATCTTTTTCCATCCTTTCACTCTTAGTCTGTGTGAATCTTTATGGGTGAGGTGGGTCTCTTGTAGGCAGCATATAGTTGGGTCCTGCTTTTTGATCCAGTCAGCCAGTCTGTGTCTTTTGATTGGGGAATTTAAGCCTTTTACATTAAGAGTTGTTATTGAAAGGTGTTGATTTATTCCTAGCATTTTATTGGTTGTTTGGTTGTCTTAGGTGTCTTTTGTTCCTTGCTTTCTGATTTACTGTTTGTTTTCTGTGTTTGTTGGTTCCTTAGGTTGTAGATAGTGCTTTTGTTACCTTGTTTTCTCTTCATGAATGCCATTTTTATTATACTAGCGGGTTTAGATTTTTCTTGGGTTTTTATGGCAGTGGTAGTTATTTTTCAGGAACCAAACCCAGTACTCCCTTGAGGATTTCTTGTAAGGGTGGTCTTGTGGTAGTGAACTCCCGCAGTTTTTGTTTGCCTGAGAAATATACTATTTGCCCCTCATTTCGGAAGGATAGCCTTGCAGGGTAGAGTATTCTTGGCTGGCAATCTTTGTCTTTTAGTATTTTGAAAATATCATCCCATTCCTTTCTAGCTTTTAGGGTTTGTGATGAAAAGTCTGATGTTAACCTGATTGGAGCTCCCTTATAGGTGATTTGACGCTTCTCTCTTGCAGCTTTTAAGATTCTCTCTTTATCTCTGAGTTTTGCCAATTTGACTATGACATGTCTTGGAGAAGGTCTTTTTGGGTTGAATACATTTGGAGATCGTTGAGCTTCCTGGATCTGAAGATCTGTGATTTTTCCTATACCTGGGAAGTTTTCTGCCACTATTTTGTTGAATATGTTTTCAATGGAATCTCCATTTTCCTCCCCTTCTGGAATACCCATGACTCAGATATTTGAGCGCTTGAGGTTGTCTGATATCTCTCTCAGATTTTCTTCCATGTCCTTGATTCTTTTTTCTTTCTTTTTGTCTGCTTGTGTTATTTCAAACAGCCCATCTTCAAGTTCAGAGGTTCTCTCTTCAACTTCGACAAGCCTGCTGGTTAAACTCTCCGTTGTGTTTTTTATTTCGTTGAATAACTTCTTCAGTTCAGCAAGTTCTGCTACATTTTTTTTCAGGACATTGATTTCCTTGTACATTTCCTCTTTCAGATCCTGTATACTTTTCCTCATTTCATCATGATGTCTAGCTGAGTTTTCTTGTATCTCATTCAGTTTCCTTAGAATTATCACTCGAAATTCCTTGTCAGTCATTTCAAGGGCTTCTTGTTCTATAGGATCTAGAGTTTGAGATTTATTAACTTTTGGTGGTGTACTTTCTTGATTTTTTGTATTTCTGGTATCTTTTTTTTAGTGTTTATTCATTGTGGCCGGGGGTTTCACAGTCCACCGGTTTGAGACTAATGACTAACTAGGATGTTGCTGTGGTTGCCAATTTCGTATGGCTCCCTCCATGACTGCTCAGTTGGCCTCTAGTGCCTTGTGTGTGTGGTTGCCTCGGGTCTTGGGCTTCTCCGGGGAGCCACCTTTCTGGTCAGCTTGGACTCTGCTGGGCTGGTGGATCACATACCACAGGGTGTGTGATCTCTGTTGAGTTTTCACTTCCTGTGCAGGACTTCTCCCTGTTCCGTGTGCTCTGGCCCAGGCTGTTAGATCGTGCAGTGGCGACCCCACCGGGTGTGTGGTTTCTGTCGAGTCTCCGCCTCCCTGGCCGCACGTCTCCCCACTCTCTGCGCACTGTGCTGGGCTGGGGCGTGTCTTCTGCACCCCTGTCTATCAGCTGGGCCTTCAAGACCCTGCTCAGCACCGCCTCGCCCAGGAAGTCTACCAGGTTTCTGCTGGGCACAGACGACCGGTCTCTCTGGGTGCCTTTGTAGCACTATGTAGATCTTTCTCGGGTCTTGTTCACCTTTGTATCCCCCCAGTATAAACCGAGTCTAGCGCCCACCTGCAGCCTGCTCTCCGGCAGGTTCAAGCGGACCTGGGAACTCTCCTACCACACTATTCCCAACCAGAAATTCGTTAGGCTTTTTTCCAAACTGGTGGCCGCAGAGATGGTATCTGCCTCCCAGTAACAGGGAGTTTACCGGGGGCCGGAGTCCAGGGTATGGTGGAGTGACAGTCGGCCCGCCCGTACTTCCTTGCCCTCCCGACACTGGCCCGGGACGCCCCCCGCCACCAGCCCCACCAGAGAACTGTGGAGGGAGTGGGAGCAGGGGCCGGTCCGCAGGCTCCGGAAAGCCTGGCGCCAGGCCAGCAAGTGGGAGGGCTCAGTGATGGCCGAGCAGGGCGGAGCTGCCCGCACCTGGGAAAATGGAGGCAGCACCGGGTGGTGAGTGGCCTGGTGGTGCAGGCGGGAGCCGCGTGGGCATCCACCCCCCGAACAGAGCTGTGCCAGGGGTCACTCACAGTGCTGTGCCAGGTCGGGTGCTCGCTCTCTGTCTCTGGTTTGCCGCCTTTCCCAGTTCTCGGCCGCTGCCGCCTCGGGCTGTTCAGTCGCGGCGCGGCTCGGGCGCTCCCAGGAATCTTCTTTTTTTTTTTTTTTTTTTGTCGTTTTTTCGTGACCGGCACTCAGCCAGTGAGTGCACCGGTCAGTCCTATATAGGATCCGAACCCGCGGCGGGAGCGTCGCCGCGCTGCCAGCGCGGCACTCTACCAAGTGCGCCACGGGCTCGGCCCACCAGGAATCTTCTTTAATGCCGGCCTGAAACCTCGAATCCTGAATAGGGCAGCTGGCCGCCTTCAGCGTGGCCCCGGCCTCCGGGATCCTGGCTGCATCCACAGCAGCTCTGGCGCCGTGTTCCCTGTTTCGAGACTCGCTTTTGCAGCTAAGAAACAGTTCTTTTCCTGCTCCACACTTCAAAGCTGTTGCCTGTAAATGAGGCAGCCTCTCCCCTCTTCTGTCCACACCAGCTCCCTGGGGGTAAGAACATCTGTCAGTCAGGCACCTGGCGGCGGCAGCGGCGGCGGCGGCAGCGGCGGGGCTTCCGGGCGCTGTCTGTCCCTAGGTCGTTGCATCTGGCGGTGGCCCGAGAGGGCTCCGAGGCGCACTCGAGCTTCGCAGAAATGCCCCTAGATTTATTTTTTAGTCAAGACTCAGATATTTCCTTGGGCTTTCTCTGACTATCCTATTAGATTGGGTTCCCCAACATTCGATACTCTCACTGGGACCACTACCTGAAACACAGAAGTTGCTGAATATATATGTAAATATATATACATATGTATATGCAAGTAGATATAGATAACATAAGTAAGTATAGACATAGACGTAGATACCTTGTTTGAAAAGAATTGGCTGAAGCAAGCCCATCTAGTCTATTGGAACTCAGGAGTTCTTAGTTTCCATTTCCAGATCATGAGCTTAAGAAGTCCATTTTTTCATTTACTCAAGAAGTCTTCATTTGCTACCTGTGCTATGTAAATTATTTGCACTATGCCAGTTGAAAGTTTTTTCTGATCAGTCATTTGGTACTTTAGTATGGGGTGGTGAACTGTATGGATTTGAATGAATTTTCTTTTCATGTGTTACTCCCTCTAGAATTGCAGGAGAAGGCATGCTTTGGTAAGTTGTAGTTGATAAATGATATGTTTTCTTTGTCTTACCATCTTCATACACTGAGAACATTTCCAGGAAATTCTTCTTTAGTTACCATATGAAACTGCCACACAGCATATGCATTCTCAGATTTATTTACCTTACTGCAAAGTGATTCTGTATTACCATGCTGTAGCCTTTTAGCAGCTAGTGAAGTATCAATGCTTTTACCATTAGGCGGTTAGTTTACATTGCTACTTTATATGGAATTACATGAAAATTTTTCAAATCCCCCTGCTAATTATTAGTGAAGTCTAAATGTCAGAGTTCATACGTTCACCTCATGTTTGGCAAAGAAAAGTAATCGCAAGTTGTCTGACATAAAGACTAATTGAGGTACTATTTACTTTCTCTTATAATGTAAGTATTATGTTTATAGCTTTTCTGAGATTAACTTGTATACATTTGTTCACTAGCATTCAATGGGCTTTACAAACTTAAATTTTAGTTGAACCAGGCGAAAAAATATTTCTGAGGTTGTATGCCAACCCTCTGAAAGAATCGGGCAAAAATTTGAGAGGAGTAGAGAATTCAGTATAGATGCTGGCATATTTTTAGAATAGGTTGTGGGCAGCTGGGTTGTAACTCCCATTAACATTATTGGGATTTGAACATCTAAATTCCTATAATCAGTAATTAAACGATGTTCAGACTTGCTCAGAGTATATTATTTAAGAGGTAGCAAGCAGGGCATTTTATTTCTCAGCACTTCAAGCTAGCCAATTATGGGTGGGCTTTGGTGTGTTATTGACCACTGCATTGCATTTATCAGAACACTTATATCCATTAAGCACACAAAGCAAAGGTTAAATAGCACTAAGGTTCTGACACAAATGAACAAAAGAAATTCAAGATTAAAGTCAATGGCCTGTCCTTTTTTGATTTGCTGGCATAAGCAGAGAGTCAATGAATGAGAAGGTAGATTGAATTGATCACAGAATTTCTACTTTCACTTGGCATTTCTGCCGTTAATTATTGTTCTTTTCAGGGGGAAGTTAGGTGCATAAATGCCATCCTTCTATTTTAAGGATGATCGAGAGTTGAGATTTTGGACAGTTCCCCATAGGAAATACGACTATACATGTGTAGAGCACAAGGTCCATGAGGGCAAGGCATGGGTCTGACTTAGTCACCACTGTATTCCCAGGACCTAATATGTAGTGGACACTCAGTAAATACAGGTGGATTTATAAATAAGTCTATAAACATATTCTTAGCTACAGCTCAACTCATTAAACATATATTTGAGCATGGTGTGTACAGCAATAAGTGCTAGATGTGGGGGATACAGTGGTACATCTTATTTTAAAAAGTATTATTTTTGCCCTCTTCTTGCTTACAATCTAGTGAGGTGGTTCATCAGAAATTAAACAAATAATCACAAGCTATATGATTGCAAATTGAGAGAAGTGTGCTATAGGAGAAGTATTGTAACCATGAAAGATTATTCAAAGGGGTTTGCCTTTTTAATGAGGAATCAAAAAGACTTCTCTAAGGAAGTATCATTTAAGCTTGGGAATAAAGGATAATTAGGAATTCAGCCATTGCATGGTAGAGATAAGGACATCCCTAGCATTGGAAAAAGCATATGTAGGTATCTGTGGCCTCTGTCTATTCCATCTTCCACAAGAAACTATGGGAAAGCAGGCCAGAGTGGCTGGAGAGCAGAGCGGTGGGGGTGCCATGAGTTGAAAAGAGAGGCAAGAAGAAAAGTCTGGGACTTGCATGCCATGCCAATTTTGTGGGAATTGATTCTAAGGTTTATGAGTAAATACCGAATGGTTTCATGCACTTTTCTAGGAGTGTAGTGACCTATTTTGGATTTTATAAAGATCCTTCTAGCAGTTTTAGGGAAGACGGAATGGATGGAGGCTAGAGTGGAAGTGGGGTATCGTGTATGAGGCAATCACAGTACTGCACAAAAAAGATGACAGTGGCTTGGACCAAGGGGGCTATCATGGAGGTGAAGAGAAGTAGGCAGACTTGAGTCATAATTTC
This sequence comes from Cynocephalus volans, assembly GCF_027409185.1. Lineage (NCBI taxonomy): Eukaryota > Metazoa > Chordata > Mammalia > Dermoptera > Cynocephalidae > Cynocephalus > Cynocephalus volans. The sequence continues at coordinate 19,953,197 of NC_084468.1, forward strand.
AAAGTAGAACCAATAAAACTTGCTGTTTTTGGTAGAGGAATGTCAAAGAAGAGGAATGTACCAAGGATGACTTCTAGATCTATGATGTGATCATCTGGGTGAATGGAAATAATTTTCATTTAAGGAGAGGTAAGGGGAACTTGTCTATGGGAGACATGTAAAGTTTGAGGTGTTTGTGAGATTTTTTCCCCCAGGTTTACATGTCAAGTAGGCAATTGGAGGTTAGAAGAAAAGTCTAGGTTGGGGATGTAAATTTTCAAAAAGTAACATTTAGAATCATGGGATTTGTACAGTCCCTTAAAGACTTTGGCAGGGGAGGATAAGGCATCTCAGAACCGAGTCCTGACATAACCCAGGTGGTCAGAGGAAGAAGAGCTAAAGCAGCAAAATGATTGCTAAAAATACTTAGACCTTCATAGAATATATGAATCTTTGGGACCCTGATTCAATGACTCAACCTAGGGCTCATGGTACCCTGGGGGGATGTCTATAAATAGACTTCAGGGAGTCTTAATCATGGGCCAGTTACATGAAAAATTCTGTAGATTTGTACACGGATAGTTTCCTAATTCTAATCTTAATCTATGAAAGCTGTCTAGGTTTCTGATGACTAGAGCTCTTTGATTTCATCTATTTTCCCAAATCTTAGTTCTTTAGTTTTTTCACTCTTTAGAAAATGGGAAGCTCTAAATCTTCTGTATTCCTATCTAAAGAGATAACTTGCAAAACACACCTGTGAATAAACACATATAGTATTCTGTAGAGTGATGGACTGGTAATTTATTAGGGAAACCACCCAGGCTCCAGGGCTTCTGCTTTGGGGGAAATCACTAAACTATACTACTCATGCAATTTTATAAAGAGCATTTTAAAAATTCTCAGCACTGTACTTCCTCCATCATAAAGTCATCGATTGTAACATACCACATTCTGAGTTTATGTGTGTGTTTGTGTAAGTATTTGTAAGAAATGAAGATATAGATGTCTCCATCTCATTTTTCTTTGCAGACCCTTCTAACTGTTGCTGTATTTCATTGAGCTATAAGTGATATGTCCAATTGGACAACTCTGGTGTACCAGGATAGTGTGTTGGGTTTGCTTTAAAATGATGCCTACAAACATGATAAAGCAATGAGACTCAGCTTCAACATTTAGTACAACAATATTGTGTTTCTTAATAATAAACATTTAAATGTAATGTCCCCTATTGTAAGAAAAGAACACTTTAGCTATGTTGTTGTTTATAAATTCTGTTTCCTTGACATAAATTCTTTTTTTTTTTTTTTTTTGTCGTTTTTTCGTGACCGGCACTCAGCCAGTGAGTGCACCGGTCCGTCCTATATAGGATCCGAACCCGCGGCGGGAGCGTCGCCGCGCTCCCAGCGCAGCACTCTACCAAGAGCGCCACGGGCTCGGCCCATAAATTCTTTTTTTTTTTTAGCAACTGTCCTTATGGTTTCAGAGATGTCCTACTTCTTTATTTCTCATAGTAGAAGAGCAATAAATCAGCTTTATGTCTATTGCCATGGTGATAAATCTGTATGTGTATAAAAGGAATTGAGGACATGCCTATCATAGAATTGAATTGATATGAGCTGTTCATGAACAATATTCATTTATTCAAAAATATTATTGAGCACTTACTAGGTGCTTGTCATTTTAATAGGGTGTAGGATATCACACCTGCCATCGTGGAGCTTATAGTCATGTGGGAATTGCAGACAAGGAAAAAAGAGATAAAATTTATATTATAATATAAATATATTTTATATATTGTGTATATAACCACATACAATGTATCAGTTAGGGTTCTGCAGAGAAACAGGATCAATATGACGTGAGTGTATGTATGCACACACACTGGGGGGCAGGGGGGAGAAAGAGAAAGAAATTTGAAGGAAATGACTGATGTGATGGTGAGAGCTGGCAAGTCTGAAATCTGTAGGGCAGGTGAGCATGCTGGAAACTCAGGCAGGATTCCTATGTTACAGCCTTGAAGCAAATTTCCTTTTTCTCTGAGAAACCTGAGCTTTGTGCTGACGGCCTTCACTTGACTGGATGAATGAAGCCTCCACACATCATGGAAGGTAATCTGCTTTACTTAAAGTCAACTGATTGTACATGTTAATTACATTTACAAAATACCTTTACAGCAACACGTAGACTAGCATTCGATAAAACAACAGGGCACCATAGCTTAGCTGAGTTGACATGTAAAATTAACCACCACATACAATATAAATATATGTTTTTGGAATTTACATCATAATAATAGTAAGCAGTAATACATACATAAAGCAGAATAAGGTAGGATAAGAGTTAGAGAGTAACAGGGGACTAAATATGCCTTTTTCTTTTTAGGATGGATTCTTTGAGAGAGTAACATTTGAGCAGATATATAAATAAGGCGAGGGAAGTATTTTCTTTTTTCCTTTTTCTCTTTTGTCACCATCAGAAGTATATAAGTGGTGTCACGTATCCACTCTTTGGTGTGAAGTGTGACATCTCTCTGAGAAACCAAGACAAACTAAGAGGGGAAATAAAACTAATATCTTACAGAGTCTATGTTTAGGATGACAAAAAGGTTTTGGGAATAGATAGAGGTAGTAGTCACACAGCATTGCAAATGTAATTAATTCCATACAATTGTATGTTTAAAAATGCTTAAAATGACAATCCTGATGTTATTATATGTGTCTTGCCACAATAAAAAAAAAAAAAAAAAAAGAATCCATGAAAAAAGTCTGCTGTAATGGTTAGCTATTTGCTATGTAACAAATTACACCAAAGCTTGGGGAAATAACTAATATTTACTGGATGGTCTGGGTTGGCCTCACTCACAGGTCTGGGTCCTCAGTTGGGAAAGCTGGGATGCCTGGGCCTTTTTCCTGCATAATCTCTGATCCTCCTGAAGGCTAACCTGGGCTTGTCCATGTGGTGGCAGAAGGATTCTCATCTTTCAGAGAGGCCAAGTCCAAACGAGCAGGGACTTTTCAAGACTCTTTTTGTGTTTGATTTTCCAATGTCTCATTTACCAAAGGAGGTCACACAGCCAATCCTAGAGTCAATGTGGGAGGGGACTGCCACAGGCCTGAAGACAGAGAGGTGTGATTCATTGGGGACCATTCCTGGAACAATTCACTAAGTAGTAATCTGCCACAAACAGGCATTATAGAATTATTGAAACAGTAAAGGCTGGACGTGGAAGTTAGATGATGCATCAGGTTTATGAGGTTTAACGTAAATTGGGCTCTGCTCAAATGCCTTTTCCTCACCACATGAACAAATAAAAATTCCAGAATTCAACAAATATCTGTGAAGTACTTATTATGTGTGAGGTACTGAGTTACTGATGATTCAAAATTGAGTATAGCACACTGACTAGTGTCTTAGTCTGCTCTGGCTGCTATAACAAAATACCATAGACAGGGTGACTTAAACAACAGGTATTTAAGAGTATTTCTCATAGTTCTGAAGGCTGGGAAGTTTAAGATCAAGGTTCTGGCAGATTGAGTTCCTGGTGCATGTTCTCTTTGTGGCTTGCAGACGGCCACCTTATCTCTGTGCCTTTACATATGAGAGAGAGAGAGAGAGAGAGAGAGAGAGAGAGAGAGAGAGAGAGAGCGCACAAGTGCATGCTTATCTCTCCTCCTTTTCTTATAAGGGCACAAATCCCATCATGGGGACTTTACCCTCGTGACTTCATCTCAACCTAATTACCTACCAAGTGTGCCACCTCCAAATACCATAACATTGGGAGTTAAGGCTTAAGGCTTCAACATATGAATTTGGGGGAGATATATTTAGTTCATAATAGCTCATATCACAAAGAGGTTGTGATATGATTGTTCCCTCTTCACTTTCCCCTTCCTTGTAAGAGAATTATATGTCCTTGCCCATGGCTGTGCGACTTACAGTGCTCTCCCTTCTGTGTGAGAGAAGTATGCATCTCCAATCCTGCAAGGTTGAAATTGGCCTTGTTTTGTGCAGTCTATATCATGAAGAGGCAAAACATTTGGTAAAATGGTCCTTTGTCATAACTGTCATGGCATTGGCCATTGCTATCTGCCCCAAAACCTTGTGACCTTTGGCAAAGATGCTGAAAGACAGAATATTCAAATGTCTCCTGGTTATAATGAATTGCATTTGACAAGATACTACAAGAAAGACACAAGTTCAGAAAATGATTATCTGCTTTGCCAGCAGTAGTGAAAGGGAAAAAAAGAAATTTTAAGAACTGAAGAATGAAACTTCCAATCAGTAAAAGATAAAACTGAAAAATGATTTGATAAACAAAGGCAGATTAAAAGCCTTCCCAGGAGCACAGGCTGCATCAAGAATATGGCTGTCATACTTCTGTTAAAACCTCTGAATGAGGAAAGAGGTAAGAAAGCAAGTCCTTTCAAGTAGCAAAATGGCCCAGGAAGAAAGGTACTAAGGGTATGGTTCCATGGACACTTGATTAGCTCTCTCTAGAAAGAGGAAGGTCTGGAACAGAATTGAGGGTGTGACTATTGAGATATGAAGATGGCTGGAGTCAAACAAACAAAGCCACACAACGTTTTCCAGAAAGTTGAATGGTGACAAGCACTGACAGCCTGAATGTAGTCTTTGAACAGATTGTTATTTTTTTTAAATGTAAAATGACCTTTCAGGTTGTGCTTCTCTACAGGGTGGAGGGAGGGTTGAGGGTATATTATTCAGCTATGGCCAAGGAGGAAAATGAAAAAGAAGGACCTTTCATATTCCAGAATTACTTTGGACCAGTGTCACACTGTGTGGCTCAAGTTCTGAATGGGAGCAGTATTTGTTTTTGTTGTCCCTTTACAGCAAATATGTATCAGAGGTATGGTGTGCAACCAGTTGTTCTAGTTCCCAGGACTCTGAGTTAAGTGGAGCCACATCCATGCATGTTACAGACCAAGAGATCCAAGAATTCATCCCAAGGCTGTGATTGGGTGAGTCTTTTCGAGTCTACTCCATGGACAGAGGTTGAGTGAGTTTTGCTTTTGCTAAGAAGTCAGGATTCGTGGCTGTGTGAGCAGACCTCAGTGGGTGGTATCACTGCTCCCCGTGACTTACTCCTCCCTTCCCTGTGCGATGATTGTGTGTTCTCAGCCATTGCCCTTTCTGTGGGAAGGTGAACATCCCGGCCTGCTGATGATGGGACTGGCCATGCCATGTGTTTTGACCAATCGGTGTGAACAGGCTTGATTTAGATCACATGGCAACAGAAGCTTTCAGAAGTATATTGAGTTTCCTCCAACTTTCTTGGCCTTTTCCCTTTGCCATGAGAAGTACACATCTCAGCAAGGGGCTGATAATTCACCTGGGTCATGGAATCAGAAAACATATGCCACAGAGGTACAGTCGCTGACCCACAGCTACCAACATGTGAAACTGAAAGTTTGGTGGTAGGTTAGTCTCTAAATCTGATACAGTGGGAATGGATTATTCTTAGGGCACCAGGTTTCAGGACAAATATTTTGAGCCTGAAAAATCCTATGTGTATTTTAAATAATAAGAAAAGGAAAAATTTTTCCCCTGGACAGATACCTGTTTCCCCTGTATGGTCTTTCAATCTTGCTTCTTATGTAAGCTGTCTTATTTCCTCTGAAGTCATGTTTTTGTTTCACAACATTATGTGGAAAAAATGTTTGAAAGATTTAGACCTCATTTTACATCCTGTTTCTGCCACTTGTCAGCAGCATGAGAATTGGGCCAGCAGGGTGACACTGAGCCCCCTGTGAGGGCAGCATCACAGCAACGGGTAGTTGCTCAGTACACATAATTACTATTTTTCTTTCTCCAGAGACAATTTTGTGTGCTTTGTAATCTAGGTGAACCTTAAAGCGTATCCCAAACTCCCTGCTTGTCAACAATCAGCCTCATTGTGAATATTCTACTTGCATAAGAAAGTTTTCAAAACTTTCTCTCTTCCTGGAATAACCTTTGGAAAGGTGTCTCTTCACCTCCCTTCTCAGTGTGTAGATCTGCTCTGTTCTGAGAATAGTAAAATGTTTCAAAGGGTCCATCTGTCGGGACTTTCTTTGGACAGACAGGGGTAGGTAGAACAGTTCTGTCTCCACAGCATCCAACCCACGTGCCTCCATTTATCGCAGTTTTCTTGAGATGTTACCTCTTTATATGTTTATTTACACACACACATATATACGTGTGTGTGTGTGTATATATATATATATATATATATATATATATATATATATATACATCTTGTCTCAATTGTTTTTGTCAGTCCAGTTTCATTATAAGAAATAGTGTGGTTGGTGGTGGCTTCTAGCTATTTGGAGAGTCCGGTTCTTAAATTTAAAGTCCTTTTATTTCTTCCCAATGAATGCTTTTGTTCTGGGGTAAATCTTAGTCTATTGAGTCCTTGTACCCATGTTTCTTTCTTTTACCCCCATGCTTTATTAGCTCTGGAGTCTTCATGACTCATGGCTGTCCATACTTGTAGAAGATTTTTGGTGAGATGCCCCGTGTCCGTGTACCAAGGCCTCTTTCCACGGTGAAGCAGCGTGAGCAAGCACTGCTGGCGCGGGGGAAGGAAAGCCCCACGTTTCATAGCAAGATCCCCGCTTTTAACTCTGAAAGTACCAGTTCAGGTCTCTTTTAACAAATCATTTCTCTTCTCTGGGTCTGTTTTGTCTCCTGTACAATACAATGGGAAAGTCTCAGTGGTTGACGAAATTGCAAAGTAATTTTTCTAATATTTTACTTAAAAATGCAACATATGTCTCGGAAGGTTTATATTTTGACTCAGTTAATGACAGATTGTCTACTTCATGAAATCTTTTTACCTTAATGGGCAAATCATTTAATGGTTTGTTTGGTTTTTTTTCCCCTTTGTCTTATTTAAAAAGGACTTGGGTCATGTTTTGATTTAACTTATGTGCCTTTAGCTACACTCATTCAGCAGAGATATACACAAAGAAAGAGAGACATACAGGCAAGCAGACAGAGAGATAAATCTCCTCTATCAATAGAAGCAATAAATTACAATATATTTCAATGCTTGAATGTTGGACTTGCTGAGGCATGATGTGTCAGCCACTTCCTAAATAAAGTTCAAGGGTAGATTTTAGCTTCTTGAGATTTTCACCTTTCCAGGGTAGGCACCAGCCCTATGTAGGATGTAGGTCCTCTGTACTTCATTTGGCACCAGTGTAACCTTGGGAACACATGTGAGTTCTGTTTTCTCCACTCAGGGTGCCTGTAATGTGTTTTGCAAGAATAATGATCATTTGCTGAATGTCTACTAGGTATTATACACTTTACATATATCTGTTTACATTATTGCTTGCCCTGTAATGTAAATTTCATTTGTCCCATTTCCCCCTACTGAAACAAAACTTAGAGAATATTCAGTCATTTGCTCAGGATCTCACACTGCAAAATTATTGCTGAAATGGTGTGTTTCACACTCACATACAATCATTTTCAAGACCAACAGGACACAGTCCAAGCTCATCAGCATGGCACTGAGGACTTCTTATGGTCATGCCCTTGCCTGCACCTCCACACTCACCACCTCTTTCTGCTACACTCGGATGCACCTGCTGCCGAGAAGTGCTTTTCTTCCTCCCCCACACCATGCCATCCCCTTCATCTGTGTTTTGCACCTATGCTATCATCTCTGTCTCCTGAATCATGCCTCACTCTTGTCTGAGTAACTGCCACTGGTCCTTTAAGGTTGAAGACACTGAAGACACAATTATAGTGATTAAGAACATGGCTATTCAGCTCTGTCACTTTCTACTTATGTACCTTGGACAAGTTATTTAAATTCTCCATGCTTCAGCTTCCCTGTTTGTAGAACAGCCCTGAAAGAACATCACAAGATTTAAGATATGCAAGTGCCAGGGTAAAGCATTATATGTGTTTGCTCTTATTAAATTTCTTTCAGACATCACCTCCTCCAGAAAGCTTTCCTTGACTCCCATTTGTCTCTCCACCAAACTGGTTTGGGCACCTACTTTTATAATCATCTACAATATTAACTTGTTTTAGAGTTATCTGTTTAAATGTTTGTCTCTAATATTATGTATGTTTCTTTGTCCATAAGAAACTCACATATAATAGTAAAGACATTTAAACAGATAACTCTGAAACAAATTTATTTATTTTTATTTTTTATTTTTCAAATGAACAAATTCCTTCATTATCTGTCAATGTTCTTTAAGATAGTTGACATGTATTAAATGGCAATTCTGTGCCAGGTATTTTGCCAGATGTTTTACCTTATAGTAAATCATATGTTACTTTGCCACAGCCCTATGGGAGAGGTGTATTATTTTATTTTTATATTACAGACACAGATAAGGAAAGCAAGTCCAGGGAAGATGAATAACATGCTCCCAGGCAGTTAGTGGCTGAGCCAGGATCTGGGCTGACAAATTTATTTTTGAACACCCAGCACCTAGCACATTACCTGATACATAATAGGCACTCAAAAATGAATGCCAAATGAATGAATGAATAAAATATTCATTTTATTATTATTGTTGTTGTTATAACTAACCTTTATGGGTTGCCTATTTTGTGCTAGGCACTATTTTAAGCACTTTGCCTCCATTCTCTAATTTAACCTTCACACAAATTTCACAAGGTAGGTGTGATTAACCCTATATTACAAGTGAGGAAACAGAGACACAGAAAGATTAAATACCATGCCCAGGATCAATCACAAATACATATGAGTAAAAGAATTTACTTAAACCTAGTAGTCTGATCCATAAGTTCACATTCTTAGCTACTTTCTGTGGCTGCCTCCAGATGAGTTCTAGAAGGCAAGGAAAGGAGGAAGGAAGAAGAGGGAAAGGGGATAAATGAGGAAAAGGGGGGAAAAGAGAAACTCTGGACAATCACAGTCTTGATGGACATCACCTGAGGTCTTAGGGAATTGCCTTCACTGCCTTCTGAAGTTATGTTACATTGTTGACTTTTCACAAAAGTCACTGTAAAAAATATCCATGTGGAATCTATTTCTTCATTTGCTGTGAAAAATTATTTGTGAGCATAGTCCATTATACTATTCAATTCTTCTGCATAGTACCTTACACAGGAAAAATTTTTCAGATTTTGTTTCTGGTAAAATCTCTGTGTCTCTGGAGGCACTGGCCTATTCCCTTCTATTTGATAATTATAGTTATGTAACTAGCTTTGCATTGGCTGCTGGCAAACAGAGAAGCAGACTTTATGCGTGCTCACAGAAATTGTATTGACCCTCTGATTGGAATGTTTGTTTTTCTCCTTTGACCATCTTTCTAGCCTAAACTTTTATTCCTATATAATTAATTGTATTATATTTGTCTCTTCTGCCAGCTGGATAAAAAACTTTTTAGGAAGAGGTGGGTGTTAGTAAATACATTGAGTTAAATATCTGCATGGGATCACCTCCACCTTATCACTTATGGCTTAATGTCATTCTAGAATGGTGTCCACTACACTTGTTGTATCCATCTTAAATAATAATAAGTTAACGATAATGATCTTTTTTAGATAAGGTTCAAAGAATTTCAGAACTTTGCCCTAAATCACAAAACTGATTAATGAATTACAGACAAACAGAACTTCCAAGTTTATGTTGGTGTCCTGTGTTTCACATGTTGGCCATCATTCCTAGTCTCTTGGGGGCAATATCAAGCAGGTGACAATCCTAAAACACATTAAAAAATTCATTGTTAGAGAAAAAGTGCTAGGTCTGATGGAGCAGTATCATGACTTAGCATTGTGAAATATAGATTCTTATGCAGTCTAAATGTATGAGTTATCTCATTTAATTACTATTTTCAGCTTTAAAAAACAAATTTATATTTCTTCCATCACAAATGTTATGAAAATCCATTATAAAAAAATGTAGAAATCCAGCAGGGTAGAAAGAAGAGAGAAAAAAATTACTCAAAGCTTACCCCTCAAAGTAAACTATTTAACATTTATACATATTTATTTTTAGTCAATTTTCTATGCATAATTATTTTTTAAAACTTTTTGTAGTTGTGATCATACTGTTTTATACTCTAATTTTATCATTTGAGATACAATAGGCATTTCTCCATGTTGTTATTGGCACTTCACAACAGAGTTTTAAATAGCTGCAGACGAATTAGAAAAGTAATTCATGTCAGTTCCCTTAATCTTTCTCTATTGTTGGGCTTTGAGCTTGTTATTAATATTATTCATAACTTTGCAATAAATGTCTTGATGCATGAAGCCTTTTTGTATTCAGATTATTGCATTAGGTCAGATTAGCAAAGATCTAAATACCTGACCAGAAGTTAGGTGATGTGATGTGGTGGACAAATCACTGGCTTTGGTGCTAGAGACCTGGACTGGAATCCTGTTTCTGCTTCCCACTAGCTCTATGGCTTGGTCAAGTTACTTAACCCCACAGATCCTTTGGGTCTTCATTTATAAAGTGGAGATACTTGGATCTCCTTCATAGGATTGTTGTAAATATTAAGTGAGATAAAGCTATTTGTTGGTGTTTTATGATTTTGATGCCTGTTGCCAAATTATTTTCCATATGGTTCTTCCAAGTCATATTCTTACAAGCAATGCATGAAAGGTTTCCATTTCATCACATTCTTCCCAGCATTTTTTTTGTAGCTTTTTGGTAATTCATAGGCAGTATGAGGAGTGCATTGTTATTTCTCAACTCCTGTTACTTTGTTTTTCAGGGAGCAGGTTCTTATGGACTGGTTACCACGTGTTCTACATCTTTTACGAAGTGTTGATGTTCTTTACTTATTTGTTGACTGGGGTCACCTGGTCACTTATGAGAATTTTTTTCTTCTTCAGAAAAGATATTATATGCATAAAATTATTATTACTCTTGATGTATGCTTTTCTTTATTGTCAACTTTAAAGAATGTCTCTTCCTTAATATACTTCACAGTTCTTCTTCAGGTCTTCCCATAAAGCCTTGTGATTACAGGATAACTCAAGGAGCTGGTTCTCCTGCACACGAGACATTTCATGTCTATGCTTGGTTTCAGGTGGGTTCTAATGAAATCTTATTGATTTACTAAGAGTAATGCAGTATATGCAAGAAATTTTTTCTAATATTTTGTGTCTGTATATATAGTTATTTTGTTTATGTTTATTTCAATTTAGCAAATATTTAGAGTCAATGCTACTCTCCAGACATTGTGTGAGGCTCCAGGGCAGAAGTTTTATGGACCTCGAATGATTTGTGAATGGAAACATATGAACTTGCACAGGAAAATATTTTTTTTCATTAACCTGTTACTAACTAATTCCCTCAATTGTGAATGTAAAGCAGCAAATTCCAACAGTATTAGCAGTAGCAGTGTCCTCAATAGAAATCACAGATATTTTCTTTTCCAATTATAGTTATTGTGGATATTTAGAAATGTTATTTTGTTACTATTTCAAGATTATGTTAGTTATTAGACTTAATACTAGATCTTACTTTGTAATGTATTACTAAAGAAAAATATATAAATATATATGTTTGTTCTTAAATATTTTGATTGTTTAATATATAAATATGCAAATGTTTCTCTAATTGTTTTCATTATAATTCTATGAGTTTTCTATGTATTTAAAAACTTTATTCTGGGAATATGTTATTTTCTACAGGCTTCATCAGCTTGACAAAGGCATGGCAGAGAAATGGTTAAACTCTCTGATCTATTAAACAAAAAATTCATAAAGATAAGGTTATCACAATACTTAAATTCTTTGGATATCCCACATGCCTTCTGTACTTAATAAAGATATTGTGTTGGGAAACAGTGATCCTTTGGTATTTCCTACTCTTTCTAATATGACTTTAAAATTACACATGTGTATTTAACTCTTATCATGTGTGCCACACACTTCACTTTACCTCCATGGTCTCCTTTAATTCTTCAGAACGTCCTGTGATATGGATACAATTACTTCCCCCATTTACCTGGTGATGAAACTGAGGCTTGGAGAAATTAAGTCACTTGCCTATCCATAGTGCTGTTGTGTGGGGGAAAGTTTTCAGGATGGTTCCAAGGCCCACTATCTTAAATGTGGCCTCATTAAACCAGGAGTCACTTGACATAATTAATTTTAATAAAAAGACACCGAATAACACGAGCCACATCCTATTACCATGGAAATTCCAAGAATCAATAAGAGATTGGTAGGCTTCCTGTCTCCAGCATGGAGAGGAGCTCTTGTGCTGGTCATTTTCTATGTTCTCTCCAATTCCATTTTTTGCCTTTCTTGTCCTGCACTCTGCCTTAGAAGTCTGGTCTCAAGAACGGCATCATTCGGGCTCCAGTTTTCTCTGGTTTCTCCTTGGGTTCTCTAATGGAAAGCACTGGCAAGAGATTGGAAGAAAGAAAGGGAAGACTACCAGTATTTCTTCTTCTGCTCTCCCCTGCTGGCCATAGTTTTGGCCATAACTGTGTTACTTTTTCTGTAGCCACAGCTCATATGTGGTGGCTCCCTTTTTTTGCTACAACTTTTTCTGGGTGACAATAACATCATTCCTTTCCCTGCCCCTTCAGGCCTAGGTTGACAACAGCTTCCCACTGTTGCTAGGTCCTGGGTGCTCTATCGTCTCTTGCTACTAACCTCCGTCTTCTTTTCCTCGCCATAGATAATGCCTTCATTGACTGTTCTTCAATTTTCAATTCCCCCTCTGAGTGAATGATCTGCTTCTTATCAGTACCCCAACTGATACAGTTTTCCTTTTGTAAATGGAATGGACAATTCTTGTCCATGGTTCAAGAAAATTGAAAGCGATTTCTGTTCATTAAATGTTTGCATTCCTCTGCATTAAGAGTTTCATATTTGATCATAGTATGTTTTGATGGATGAGCACTTGGGCAGAAGAAAGAATACTAGATTAAGTCAGAAAACTTAGATCTTGCTTTTGCATCTGTCACATCTGAGTGTAATAAATTTGGGCAAATTCTAGAACCTCAATAAAACGTGACTTTTTCACCATAGCCACGGTGGTAGAGATGCTTGTAAGAAAGCTTCTGTAAGGAACAAATTAGATGATCCAATGAAAAGACTGTACACTGTAAATATATGTATAAAGGTCTTTTAAAATTGAGTAATTTTTCCACACTATGTTTATTAAAAAATAAGTAACGAATATGAAAGCACTACAATAATTAGGCATTCTATAAAGGTGATTTAATTTTCTATAATGTACATTTCAAAAACCAAAGGGCCAATCTTATTTACTGCTGTATCTCCAGTGCCTAGAAAACTGTCTGACACATATATTAGCTGCTGAGTAAATATTTCAAGAGATATTCATTAAGTCTGAGAAATGATTTCTAGCCTCAAATATCTAACTGTCCTGCATAAAAGACTGACAAATAAACATATACACAAAATGAGTTATTTAAATAAGAGCACTTGACTTATTCTTATCAGCCAGGAGGAAAGATATGAAAGAATACAATGGAATGGTGCCTTAGTTTGTTTTATTGTGCTGTAACAAAATATGTGTGACTGCGTAATTTATAAATAACAGACATTTTTATTTCTCAAAGTTCTGCAGTCTGGGAAGTCTGAGCTCAAGGTGCCAGCAGGATCAGATGTCTGGGGAAGGCTGCTCTCTGCATCCAAGATGGTGCTTTGTTGCTGCAGCCTCAAAAAGGGAGGAATGCTATGTCCTCACATGGTGGAAGGTGGAAGGACAAGCTAGCTGAATACCACGAGGCCTCTTTTACAAGGGTCTTAATACTGTTCATGATGGAGGAAACCTCATGGCCTAATCAAAGGCCCAACTCTTAATACCATCACAATGTCCATTAAGTTTCAACACTTGAATTTTGGAAGGAACATATTTAAACCACCATAAAAATGCAAGTGACAAATGACTTGGTGTGATTCTAACAAAGGATGGCTAAGAGGGAGAGGTGCTAGAAATAGTGAAAGCTCAGATAAAGACACTAGGGTGAGAAATAGGGACATAGATACAAAATAGGCTTCTAGTGAAGAGAAGTATTTGGTTGACTAAACGTAAGGAAGATGCAGAAGGAGTAATAAAAATTAGGTTCAAAAGTTCTGACTTGGATTACTTGCATGAATGAATAGTGGCATTCAACTCATATAAGGAGAAGCTTTGTGAGTGGACATAATAGGGTTTTGTCTCAGTCCATTTCTGTTGCAATAACTGAATACCTGAAACTGGGTAACTTATAAAGAAAAGAAGTTTATTTAGCTCCCAGTTCTGGAGGCTGAGAAGTCCAAGGCCAGGCAGCTGTATCTGGTGTGGGCCTCCTGGCTGCATCATAAGGTGGCAAAGGGCACCACGTAGTGAGAGGATGAGAGTGTGTGTGTCAGCTCAGGTCTCTTTTCCTCTTCTCATGAAGCCATCAGTCCCATCAAGGGGGCCCCACGCTGATGATCTTATCTAACTTTAATCTCCTCCCAAATGCCCCACCTCCAAATGCCATCAACATATGAAATTAAGGATTAAGGTCTCAACACATGAAATCTGGGAAACACATTCAAACCCACAGCTGATGTGTAATAGGAAGAATCAATGGAACATGTAAACAGAGGTGTTCAGCACACTTTTTGATATCCAGGTCTAGGACTTAGGAGACACATCAGGACTGCAGAAATATAACATGATATTTTATGAATACCACAAAGAATGAATCATTTTTAAGAGAAAAGTTTTTTTAATTGTTAGGGCTTATTACTTTAAGCACTAAAATAAAAATAATCATTTGGATGAAGATAGTTCTAAAATTTTACTGTACATTTTTCTGTTATCTTAATGATGCATCTGGAACCAAATTTATTTATTTTTTTTGATAGCTCAGAATCATCATTATAATCACCTGTTATGATAGCATTCTGTAATTCAGAGATGCTCTCGGACTACTGAGATGCATAAAGCTGTTTCTCTTTGTTAAATAACTTCAGATCATGTTTGTATTTTTTGTTCTTGAGTTTCATTTTTATCATTTCTATGATTTCTCTTTGCTGTCAGCTGCCACTTCCTGCAGCTATTAATGTGTCACCCTGAACAGATATACTGTGTCCTTTCAATCACTTGCTCCTCAACTAACATTAGTTTGGAAACCAGATAATCCAACATATGATAGGCATGTGCAAACACTTTCAGAAGTAAGAACAGAGCATGTTCCCTGAGAGGTAACTACATTAGCTTTAAAGATATACACTGGTAACACCTCTTTGGATTCTTCAGAGGAGTTCTGTGTTTATTTTTGAGTTCTTAGCTGTGTTTCACAAAAGTAGCATAGCTAGAATTTGAGTTCTGGAATAGTAAAATGTTATTGTATGCATACCAAAAAAGGACAAGATAAACTAATGGTTCAGGAAAGAATAGTTTAATGCATCTTTTAAATTTCTCAGAGATACAATCTGCTATGATTTTTATCAGTTATATAGGATTAAGGTTTTAGACTTTTAAAAATTCATTTGCTACACGAAAAAAAAAAAAGAGGGTCTATTTGGTGAACAAGTCTTTAGTGTTGTTGAAGACTGTGCAAGGTCAGTATTTAAAATTAGAATACTAACTTAATTTTTTCAAGGTTACTAGGTCGAACCCAGTGGATTGAACATGCCTGAGTTTCTGCAGGGTGAGCCCTCATTTTTGGTCCATGTGCCCTTGCATTGTTTTCCAGGCAGGTTTCACAGGTGTACCGTTTTGTATTCCCCTATGCTAATACACCAGTATGTGTCGCAGTGTCTTTTTCTAGTTGAAGTCATCCTTCACCATTTGTCATCTTTTGTCACCACAAATGCTGATTTGAAGCACTTTTTCTCTCCCAAATGAATATTTGTTAGCAGGTTTTTGGTAGTGTCTACTGGGTTATTTGTCTCCAAGGAATATCATTTTCGGTTTATTTTCCCTGATATTCATTTAATGACTTCTCACTTCAGCTCAAACTATAATTTCCTGTCAATTATATTGTAAATTTCTCATGTATTCATCAGCATATCTCTTGGTATTCTTCTTGTTATGTCTGGTCTACTGAATTTTTTTTCCTTCCATGACCTTTTGTCTTCTGAGGGTACCATCTTTCTCTTTCTCTACCTTACGATTAGGAATTTATTTTCTGTTTTTACTCCAGTAGCTAAAAAACATGAATGTGAAGAAGCTCCCTCCACACTCTCATCTTTTGTAACTTTTGCAGTCTAGACAGACGCATGTGAACACAGGGAGAACATCATGAGAAGACTGGGGTTATTCTGCCCCAAGCCAAGGAACTACCAGAAGCTAGGAAAGAAAACTGGAAGAGATTTTTCCCGAGCCCTGAGAGGCAGCATGGCCCTGCTGACACCTTGATCTCAGATTACTACCCTTCAGAACCATGCAATAATAAATTTCTGTTGTGTAAGCCACTCAGTTCCTGGTATTTCATTATGGCAGCCCTGGAAAACTATTCCAACCCTCATGGTCTGACTCTTTTTCAAACAAAGGCATAAACTTATCCAAAGAAAAATCTTTTGTAGAATCTGCTTTGCATGCTTCAACAGGGAGGCTCTGTAGTTTTTGTACTGAAAAGCCTAAGAGGGCTTCCTGCCCAGGCTTGTAGGACAACTTTCCAAGGCAGTGGTTCCCAAACCTGGCTACATACCAGAAACACTGGACGAAATTTTCTAAAAATGCAAATGTCTAAGTTTAAATCCCTAGAGATTCAGATTCAGTAGGTTTGGGAAAGGACTGGGTGATCTGTTTCGAACAATCTGTCTAGATAATTTTTATGACTGGTTAGGTGTGGAAAGCATGGTTCTAAGAGACTGAGTAATGAAAGAGATTTCAATAATTGGGTCACATCATTCTTGGAAAGAGAGATCATCTAATAAATGTTTGGCTCCCTTGCCTCCAATTTCATTGATTTTAAGATGAAATAAGCTAACCAGAAAACCTCTGCCCTGAACTTTCTTCTTGTAGAGCAAAAGAGATGGGGACCTTGGGAGAGAGTGACGGTAATAAACATCTAGGAGCTTTAACAGCCAAGGAATGAAATTTGGGGTAGAGTTGGGCACTTCAGGAAATTAAATTCCATTCACTATTCATTCTACAGAGTTACAGAGAACCTACAATGAGCAGGTTAATATGGACACAGACAAAGAAGATATTCTCCTATGACCAGAGCTTCTAAAAGGAGAGATGACCCAAAAAAGAATGACAGCAAGCTTGAAAATGTACCTCTGAAAATATGACCTCGGGCAGCTATAGAAATCAACATGGCTACACAGGGAGCCGTCTCATGCATCCAGACTCTAAAAATCATGTGCAAGATATGGAAGGAAGGGACACATAAACAAAACTGCCAAAGAAGAGCATGAAGCTATGAAAACAGGGTCAGAAAACCCTTTGAAGTAGCAGAGCAGGTATTATGGTTTCCATATATAGATAAAGAAACTGAAGCTAAGAAGGATTAAACAACTTGGTTATACTCCATCCCTAGCCAAATGGTACTGAATACTGTTCTTTCATTTTCTCTACTACCCTGCTGCCCAAAGCGAATACTCCTGATCTAACAGGAGTTAAATGCTTTTCTGCAGAAAATAAACTCAGAATTCCCACTTCCTTTCATGTTCATACAGATCTCTTCTATACAAAAGAAAAGGGAATACTCATAAATCTTCAAATTTTTTTTTTTTTTTTTTTTAGCTGAGAGTTGCCAAAAATAATCTCTAAGAGGAAAGGGATATTAATGTGCCTTTTCTTGATACCAAAAAATCAGGACGTGTCACTATGTTTTTATTTTTTCTAAGTCAGTTTTTATAACCTTCCATATAGTTTGAATCATGGTAGTCAGCTGCCTGATTTTGAAAGGATGCTTGAATGTCTTTTAGACCCAGGGCTTGAGGGTCTAGAGAATAATCTCTTTTCATGACCAATTTATGGCATCCCTTTATGTCCAGATGTGGTTATAACTTAAGCTTTTAAAGCTAACTCTTAGTTTAGTTTTGATGAAAATCACTAAAACCCCGTTGAATACAGCTTTATGGCTGTAAATAAAGCCCAGACTGGCCTCTAAAAGACCTGGAGATAGACTTTTAAATCGTTGGTTGTCTCAATGTATATTGGATGAGATCAAAGGGTCTGGTAATTACCTAATCAATCCTCCCAACAAGGCTTTGGGGTTGGTGGCTAATACCATTGAACTCATTTTGCCAGTGGGAAACTGAGGCACTGGGAGAGTATATATTGTTGCCTTTTATTCCTGTGTTACATGCAGTCCTGAAAAAAATTCCTGTTTTCCTTTTTCACCTTCCATCTCTGGTCTAGAACAGGTTATTTTCCAGTGATTGATGGGGACAAGAATAAGAGAGAAAATGCTAAAGAGTAAGAAGCTAATGCAGAACCGATTGAACTAAGCTTGAACACAGAAATAGATTTTCTTTTAGAAGGTCCTTCTATCACCACAGAATATTTATAACTCTTGCCTAAAACATCAGAATTGACTGACGTACTAAATTGTTGAATCATGATCTATTTTAAAAGGGAAAGAGAACACAGTCAGGGTGTCCACAGAAAAGCAGCTAGGTATTCTGTTCTAGTTGAAAAGAACGATGAGGGTACTGACCCTCAGCCGATAGATAGTTCTACGCACCTTTGGAAAAACTTATAGGCCAAAGGACATCAGAAATAGATCATGGCATTTCTGGGCAAAGAGCAAAAGAAGGATGTGTAGAAAGTGAGCTTTCTCAGATGAGCGATTTCAACCCAGTAAAGAGAGTCAAAGGGTGTACGTGTGTGAGGTTGAAGGGTGAGGTGATTGTAAGGAACTATATAGTGAGGGTTTGCATCTTTAGTGTTTTACTGTATTTCCCTGCCTGCATTAGTCAGTTGCAAGAGTGCTTTAAAATGCTCTTTCAAGGTCCGATATTCACTACCGTCTACTTCAAATATTGTGAAAATTACTTAGAATCCTTTATGTGGAAGCTCACAGGGACCTTAGAGGTCATTTAGTTCAATGCTGCCATTGTACAGATGACAAAACAAGATACAATGGTGAAGTGACTTGGCAAGGTCACATAGCTCATTGTTAAGAACCGAGGGGTTTTGAATTCCAGAGCTTTTATTTCTTGAACACTATATTGTTTCTACTTTTTATTAATTCATTCCTCCATTCAATAGACATGTATTAAGTGACCAATATGTGCCAGGCACTCCGATAGGCACTTCAGATTTAAAGAAAAATAGTCTCTGACCGAACACCTCATAGTCCAGTGGAGGAGTCACACACAGGATGTGTTAAGATACTGGCAACAAAATGATAAGAACCATCAGAGTGGTATGTTCAAGGACCTATGGGAAGAGAGAAGATTAACGAGTTTGGATCTTGGAGTGGTACAGAATTCCCTCTCTTTGTAGACTTGATATTCCAAAAACAATTATTTATTTTGGAATTCTAACTCAGATCTTTGATCTGAAATAAGATGATTTAAGAATATATAAACATGCCATATTGTTCTTTAAAATGTTAGTCAAAAGCCATCATATATATATATATATATAAATATATATAAAGATATATATATAAATATATATAAAGATATATATATAAATATACATAAAGATATATATATATAAAGATATATATATATATATATATATATTTTTTTTTTTTTTTTTTCTAAAGTCCATCCCCATACGGGATCCGAACCAGTAAGTGGCCTTGGTGTTATCAGCACCGCACTCTCCCAAGTGAGCCATGGGCCGGCCCAAAAGCCATCATATTTTTGGAAGTGTCTTTTTTTTTTTTTCTTTCCTGGAGGTTTAATTTTTTTTATTAGGTTTTGTTATGGGTTTAATTGTGTCACTCCAAAAGATATGTTGAAGTCCTGATTTACAGTACCTCAAAATGTGATGTTATTTGGAAATATGGTCTTTATAGAGGTAATCAAGTTAAAATGAGATTAAAGTGGTTCCTAATCTAATATGACTGGTGTCCTTATAAACGGGGGAAAATTGGACCCAGAGACAGACACACACAGACAGAAGACCATATGAAGGTACACAGGGAGAAGACAGCCACGTGACTGGTGTAATGCATCTACAAATCAAGGAACACTAAAGATTCTTCCCTAGAATTGTGGATTTCTTTGATTTTGGAAGTCTAGTCTCCAGAATTGTGATAGAATTAATTTCTGTTGTTTGTTACTTTGATACAGCAGCTCTAGGAAACTAACACGCTTCCCTGGAGAGTGATCAAAGGACTGATTGCAATTCCTAAGACCTTGCTCCAAGACTAAGAGAAAAACACTGGCATCTGTGCACCCATGTTTGTCTATGAACCATGAGGACTCTTGACTCTACAGCCAGCACAGTTAGGCCTCACACAGGATTCTATGAAGGCTGAGTGGGGATTTCGGGACATTCATATCTCCCCACCTCCTCCAAATCACCATTAGTATTGCTTCAGTAAGCTTTCAACCTTGGATTCTTAATGTTGTCTCACAATTATCTCAGGAACATAAAAATTATAAACAGTGGACAAAGCTAATAACACAAAAGCTCTTTCAGCTCTCTGGGGTTAGAATACCAGTCTTCTTGAGCTGAAATGACTGAGCTTCTCTTACACTCTCTGGACTGCTTTTTCGTGGAGCATAAAACCTGAGCAATGATATTCATTTCCTCTTTCCTTAGAGTATGATGAGGGTACAGAAATTTGTGTCAGGTGCTTTTAGAATACCACAAATAAAAAAAAAAATACTCTCTATAATTTTCAAATCACCCTCATGCAGGTTTATTTTTAATTTAAGAAGGAAAGTGATGACACTTCTCTATATTTATACTTATTTTCTGAAAGCCGTGTTGTATGTCAAGTCACTGATGTCACACAAACTCATGGTGGAAAATGCTGGTGAGCAATGAAGCTAGAGGTCACAAGAATGGCCTGGAATGTAAAACCTTTGAAGGGCTTCCTGGGTGTATTACATAACTATAGGAGATGTCCTCATTAAAAAGTCCTTGAAGGGTAATTTCTTACGTGTTTTACCCACAGTGATCATCAAAATCTTTATTTCGATCTTCAGGTAGAATTTATCCTTCCCAGGTATGTATCTATTTATATCTACTGATAATGATATTTATACAGAAATGTTAACTTGAGACTTCATAAAGGAAAAGCCTGGATGAGAAAGACTGGAGTCATTTGTATAATGGCAACTGTATACAGTTTATTCCACATCCAACCAATGAACCATATGTGGTGTTATAAGTGTTCTCACATCAGGCTCTGCTTCCTCTTTGCTAACAAACTGGTGACAATGTTTAACCAGTATATGCAACAATATTGTCTTTTTTTCTGTTTGGTCTACATCCCTTTGTGGGTATTCCAAGCTGCTATTGCTTTATGCTTTCTGCCATGGGGCACTGTTTCTCACCTTGGTTCTCTTAGTACTAATCCCTGAATCCCCTTGACTTGGAGTGTCAACTGCTGAATTTGCCAGATGCTGCAGCTTTCTGTCTCTTTAAGCGAAGTGCACCGAAGTCGTGTTCTCTGGGGGCAGTTGAAGTCTTTCATAGAAACACCATTTCCTCTGAGCTTAAAGGCATTTAATGGGGCAATTTAAGATTTTTTTATAGTGGAATTATTTACCTTCAGATGCTGGCCAGTTGACAGTACCATGCCGTTCCTTATGCAGCTCTATTGAATTCTCAATCTATATCTGTAGTAGTTCAGTGACATGACTGTTATAGCTTAATTCTATGTTATATTACAGCTCCAATAAACAATCCTTTTCCTAATAAATCCCCTCTGTTTTCTTTCTTTTCTCCCTTCTTCTCTTCTTCTAGTCTTCTTTTTCCTGCCTACTGAGCATTTAGTACATACTAAACACTGTAATAAGTACGGGGCATACAAAGATAAAATAACCATATTTCTTGAAACCCACCCCAAGTTCACATTCTACTGAAGTCAAGTAGACAAAATCAATACAAGAATGTGATAAACACTCAATGAGAGGTCTGTACAAACTACCATGGAGATAACTAATACTGCTGAGGAATTAGGGACCTTTCATAGAGGTGTTATATGACTTGAATCATGAAGAGAAGGAAGGTGTTAGGTAGAATAAGAACAAAATTAAAGGTGTATCTGCACATGCAATATGCTAGCCATTGCTCTTGCCAGTCCAAACCACCACTAATCATAGCTATGACATATGATAGTAAATTGTGTGTAGCAGTCATACCTATGTCACATCAAAACTCTCCAAATAACCTCTTTGAATTTTCTTACCTCCAGGGTACTCATCGCCAATTTTTTCATCTCTTTCTTGCATAATGGTTTCATCTTTTCCCCCGTCTTCAAACCCTATAAGTGCACATATATTCTCTTCCTAGTCTCTGTGAACGTGTTCAAGTCTGATACCTGCTTTCATTTTAAAATGTCTGTGAGGCCCAGAGAATATTTCCACTCACCAGCCTACCAAGGACAAACAGATGTTCTTCTGAAGTGCCCATATGGACACTGATGGATTCTACAGGAGGTCAGTGTAAACAATTGTGCCAGAGTAGATGGACAGATCTATGGGCTCTTACTAGACAAAACTGTGGAGAGCAGAGAATTTGTCCTGCAAAACTCATGCAGTTTTCTTGCTGCTACAAAAGTCTCTCCAGCTCTCAAATTTTTCAGGTACTTAAGTCCATAATGCAGAAAGTGGGACCACTGCTAAGGGTCTTCATAGTTCATCAAAATTAGAGTTCTTAAATTGGTTTTAAAAGTTCTTTTTATTCAAAAAGTATATCACATGTCCTCCCACCCCAAGGGTACAATTAAATATCTCACTTTTGGTCTTGGAAAAAATTCGAGTAGGCATCATTTGGCAACATGCCTCAGATCATTATATACTTTACTATAGCAACTAATTCAATGTAATTCAACAAATATTTGAAGCTCTATTATATGATTAGGCATTGTGTTAGAATCTGAGGAAAGAGAGGAATGTAAAAATGAATAAGACATGGTCCCTGCCTACTACAAGCTCACAACCCAATGGCTAAAATAGATATACACACAGCAAGTCATACTGCAGATATGTAAGGAGCTTCTTGTGGGAAGCAAGGAGGCAGAAAAGAAACATTACTTTTATTTAGTAAATATTTACAGGCATCAACAAGATTATACCATTTGAACTGAGCATATTAGTAGAAAACCAATACTTGTATTAAAGCCCTGAGAGTCTGTGGTTATACCTGCCTGAAAAAGAATTTGAGCTCTCACTTGACAAACTTACTGTATGACCTTATACAAATTGTTTAGCTTTTTATGCCTTAGTTTTGTCTTATTTTGTGTTTACACCTTTAGTGTGAAACAGTAACGTTAACCTCACAGGTTGTTAGAAGGATTAAGTAGGATGTAGGAAAAAATGCTTTGCCAACTATAGAAGACTTTAAAATTTTGAATTTTACTATTATTTCTCCGTGGATAAAATAAGAAGCATCTTCTTATAGAATGCTATAAACACACTTATTTAAGTGATAGAATTAATTAGGACTACAATTCTGACCTGGACAAGTGCCCTCCCCATGACTTGCCCAATAGTAGAATGGCAGTTAAGGCTGGATGGCTGTTTTAATAGTGTAATATAATAGCAATAGGCCACATTCCTAGGATTTCCATTTTTCTGAGGTTAAACATATTGTTTAAAAGGCAGTAGTGTGGAAGGACAAATTACATCCTAGTCCTAGATAAATTTATTTTAAATAGCATCTTTTAGAGCTTTACAGAGTGCTGCACAGTGACTGTGAAATGGAATACCATGTTCCTAATTGCTAATTGAGATACCCAGGCTGGTCTCTGTCTGCTTTTCATTCTGCTGGCTAAGCCAGATCTCTTTATTCTCTTCGTGATGATCATCAAAAACAAAAGCCTTTAGTAACTTTGTTGAAGATTTCTGACTCTCTGAATTGCACATATTACTGAAGCTTGCTACTCTTCCAAAGCAAGCCTGTGGTTTTTCTCTGGAGTCTCTATTATCTCCTCTTGCTATAGAACAGAGATGCCAAGTAACATTTCATTTCCCCTCTCCATCTATCCAACAAATGAAGAACCAGCATAGTAAGAAACAATATCAAACTCATTAGCAGGCTTTTGGGGGTCACCAATTCAAATACTTCCCAAATCAGCTGGAGGATGAAGGGAGTGAATTATAAGATGTGAGATGACATGCTGACAGGAGTGCTATCTCCATAAAAACAGATGATTCTGTAGGTTTCTGAACAGATTGACATTCATTTTATATTTTCCTGAGGCTATCGGTAAGTGACTCTGGCTGAACAGTTTAAAACAAAAGTGAAAAATCATTCTGGTTCAGTCAAACCGCTGCACCGACTTTTCTTGGTACCTTTTGATGAATCACTTGGTGAAAATGCAGAGTATCAAAGCTTCCTTAGGTTTTGGACCTCTGAAGATCTGGCATAAGCCAGGAGGGCCCCTGATCCCAGCAAGCAACACCTGCCAGTGGATACCTGGCCTGTGTTTCATTTCTGTAGCTTTAGGCTTGAGAGGTGAAAGTCAGCATTGCGGGAATTTCTATCTTCCTGTTTTCATCCTCATGTGTTCCAGTCTATTGTAGATTTTTCTCCTCTCCAGAAATGGATAAATAGTTCCAGTTAAAAAAGATAATTTGGTGCCCTCCAGTGGCTCAACCTAACATCTTCTCTCTTGACCTCTCAACCTCTTTTATACTATGGCAAAGGTTACAACTCAGTACATCTTTGGAGGCTCCTAGGTTGCTTGCATATAACCTCCACTCTTAAAACAGAGTTCCATCATGAGCTCAATACTATGAAATTCTCAGAGGAGCAGGAATCAGGGGACAAAGACAAACCTCTCAGTCTTTTCTTTGTACAAAGAGATAAAAACAATGAAAATCAAGTACAAAAACTGCAGTCCCGGTACCATCCCTTATAACTGTATGGCTTTAGAAAAAACCACTTATCCTCTTGGAGCCACAAGTATTTTCTATGGAATTAGAGTGTGGGTCTAGATGATCTCTCAGAGTTCCTTTAAATTCCACCACCCAGTGATGCTGAAATCCTAGGGAAGGGAAAAACATGTCTAAATGACTTTCACACTTCAACACTTGGTAGAATGGTTCCTATTATTTTGACAACTTGATTTGTATTAAGAGTTTAGACAAGAAGTTACAATAAAATGGCCACTTAAATCATTCATGGTATAAGTAAGGTTGCATCTAACATATCTCAGGATTCACATTGCCCCTGCACTTTGTCATGATTGGCTGACAGCTTGAAAAATCACCAAGAGAAAGCACTCTAATTTCCTAGTTTGACAAGGATGGAGAACATATAACTGTATTTTTGCAGTACTTAGTGGTTGGTACATAGTGATCGATAGTTTATTAAACTAATGTACAAATGAGTAAGAAATGAAAAGGGACATCTGTCTTACCTCCTTTAATGCATAAACTATTTTTATGGTATAATGAACAAGAAAAACAAATCCACATATGTCTTAAATTACCCTGTTTCTTTTTTACCCCAATCCAAGTCTCAACTGTATTGCAATGGTGAATATACCATTAGAGATCTATTTATCCCTTTAGGTAACAGTCAGCAACCCCCAGTGTTCTTTTTCACAGAAGCAGTTGTCTGGGAAAAATAACACTTTATGGCTGGTAATAGAAGCTCACCAAAGGATTGTTGAGTGAATAAAGGAATGTATCAATGCATTATTAGTCATAAGCACTTTTGCAGAAATTGATTTGAAGAAGACTAACAATCCCAAGGAAAGAGACACCAAGTGAGAAAAAACTAGCAGGGGGTAAGGGGTTGCTGTTTGTGGTGGTAACCTCCTAGAACATAAAACCTCATTTGAGACAAGCAGCTTTGTTATGAATATTAAAATATGGATATCGGTTAGGCAGAAGAATACACTTTGACTTTTGACTTGTGCTGTGCAATACTGTAGCCGTTAACCATATGTGACTATTGAGCACTTGAAATATGGATAGTCCAAATTGATATGTGGTCTTAGTATAAAATACACTGAAGCCCTTTTTTTTTTTTTTTGTCTTTTTCGTGACCAGCACTCAGCCAGTGAGCGCACTGGTCATTCCTATATGGGATCCGAACCCGCGGCGGGAGAGTCGCTGCGCTCCCAGCGCAGCACTCTACCAAGTGCGCCACGGGCTCGGCCCCTGAAGCCTTTTTACAAAAAAGACGTAGTACAAAAAAACAATGATTTCAAAGACAGTGCAAAAGTAATATAAAATATCTCATCAGTGATTTTTTATACTATAATGTTTAGACCAGAGACAATGGTGGCTTTGACCAGGATGTAGCAATGATGAGAAGTGGTTGGGTTCTGAGTATACTGTGAAGCTGTCACCCATGGGATTTGCTGACAGATTGAATGGGAAGTGTGAGAGGTGGGAGTCAAGGATGAGTCCAAGGATGGATTTGCCATTAATCGGGATGAGGGAGTATGTAGGAGGAGATATAAAGAAAATCAGACTCAAAGATGTTAAATGATTCACTCAAGGTCACACTGGTACATCAGAGAGAAACAGAGTTACTTGAGCTGATAGGAAACTCAGAGCTCTGCTGGTCCATTTTTCTTATTTTACAGATGAAAAATTTGGGTTCTATGAAGAGAAGTGTCCTGCTCAAAGTCACATAGCACATGAAGAACAGAGCTTCTAAGATGGATTTCCTGGCTGGTAGACTAATGGTTTTTTTATTTTATTTTATTTTTTTGCCATTACCCTATAGCTGTGAAAGTTAAAATGAAATCAGGTTTAACTCTGTCTTTAAATGCATTAAGAAAGATGGATCACTGTAGACACTTTTGAAGAGAATCTTCTAAGCTCTCATGTAAGCATACTCTGGACTCCTGAATGTTAGTACTAGGTACACAACTGGCTACCCCACCTGAATTTGAAATCAATGAATTACTCCCCCTTAATTCTTATTTAAAGTCAAGGAGAGCAATGGTAACTATTAATGAGAAAAAGTCTCCATCAGAAGCTACAAATTTTATTTTCAGCCTCAAGAAATCTCACAGCATAGGTCAAAGAAAAGCAGTCAGATAAAATATAGTATATCACATAATACAAAAGCCATCCTTTAAGATTTTTCCTCTAGAATGAGAGCTCAATATATAATAAGTAGTAGTGGTTATTTCTGTTTGATATGAGATCCAGATATGTGCTGGTCTTGTCATTCATCTCCTCATCCATATTGATATTTTTCATAAAAATGTTCAAACCAGCATGGCATGTAGTGATTTTGTGCATGTGTGAAAGACATTTGGTATCAGCCAGCTATTGCCAGGATAATGCTGCTTAACAAACCACACCAAAGATTCATTGGTTTACTGCATGTTGAAGAATTTGGCTGGACTTTGTCCCTAGTTCCTGGAAGGTAGCCTCTTAATCCTTGGAATTTCCTCAGCCACAGGAGTGTCTTTGTTATTCGTCATGAGCTCTAATAATTTACATTAACTCAGGATGGAGGCTGGCCACTCAAGAACAACTATGTGATGAGATAATTGGGCATTGAGTCACATGATATTAGCTTGGCCTCTGGGGAGAAGAGGCAGACTATAGACTATATACTATATAGACTATAGACTATATAGATTGTGCCCCATAGGTGATGCTTTAACCAATCATAGCTAGGTGGACACTGAAGCTTGGGTGAACTTCCTTGGTTGACAATATTTTGAGCATTGTCAAACAACAGTATGCTGGAAGGGTAACTCCCTGGAGAGAGGACAATGGAAGTTTCATGTTTGAGAGCCTCCCAGAACTTGCTCTGTGTTGACATGTTCGGCTGGTTCTAACTTGTACCTTTTTGCTATAATAAAACTGCAGCCATAAGTATAGTGTTTTCTTGAGTTTTATGAGTCATTTTAGCAAATTATTGAATCTGAGGGGGTAGTGGGACCCCCTGAACTTGTGGCCAGTTGGTCAAAAGTGAGGGTGGACTGAGTGCCCTCAACCTTGTGGTTGGCATCTGAAGTGAAGACTGTCACAAGGAGGACTGTGCCCTTAACTTGTGCCGTTTAGCCTAACTGCAAATAGTTGGTGTCAAAAGTCATTCCACTTACAAATATAAGCATTTATGCTACTTGTCAACTATGTATCTGAGGGTCAGTTGGGAAATCCTGCTTCAGACTGAACGGTGGGGCTCAGATCCAGTGGCAGGTCTGGTCCATGTGTCTCTTTCTGGACCACAGGCTGGAAAGGCAGTGGCCACCTGGGGTAGGTTCTCCCCGTAGTGATAACAAAACACAGGAGAATAAGGCCCACCACACAAGCACATTTTAAACTGTTCCTCATGTCACCTCTAACAACACCCTGTTGGTGAAAACTATGTGGACAAGTTGAAAGTTTGTGGGTGGGATATGCACTCACTCCTGCCATGAGACCATGACAGAGGTGTGGGTATGTAATTCTACCATGGGAGGAATAATGGACTGAGACCGTTACCCAGTACTCCACACAGGTACTGACGATGCCGTAGGAAGAGAAGGCTGATATTTTGAATTCAGAGCAAATCATCTGCAGTGCTGTGTCATCTGACAGCTCTGATCTCTCACGTTTACTCTGCACATGTCTCTTCTCAGGATTTCTCCCCCACTGAGCAGCTCTCCACTATTTCAAGCATGCATGCACCACTCAAAAGAAGAGAAAAGAAAAGAAAAGAAAATCGGGACCTTCAGATGCAGTTTAGTGATCATTTTTTTGTTGTTCATTGATTGAATATGACCTCGTACAAGTACATAATATTCTTGTGCCTTAATTTACTTATTTGTAAAATGGACATTTATTATCTGCCTCATAGGATTAAAAGGACAACTCAATGAGAAAGTATATTAGTTCATTTAAACTCTTCGAACAGTAACTGGAACAGACCAAGCACTCAATGATAAAAATAGAAACATTTCCATAGAACATAGTATGTGTCATTCTTCTAAGTTCATTATATGCATTGACTCATTTAATTCTATCAACAACACCATGAAGTAGGTATTTTGCATTTTGATTTTTCATCCTCATGTTACATAGGATGAAACTGAGGCCCAGAGAAATTTAGTCACATGGTTTATGGCAGGCAGGGAGAGAATTTGAACTCAGGTAGTGAGACACCTCTACCTGCTCTTTCACCTTCATATACTGTACTGTCATCTCCAGAGTTCAATAAATGTTTGCTTTTGTTGCTTTTGTTTTTATTTGAGCATGTCCTTTAGCTCTTATTCCTGCACCAAGAGGCCTATAAAAGGTTTTCTTCCAAGTACATTAAATAATACCCATAAGAATATTTTAGGTAAATGCAATTTTTCCATCTTTTTACATTTATTTCTACTCCACTTGGTTACAAATCGGGTTTGATGTCTTTTGATGCAAAAACATGCCATACAACAGGAAAAAACTAAAGAACTTTGGCATATAAAGGGATTATTTTTTCCCGTGTAGTAAGAAATTCATCTAAAATTCTTCCATAGGCCCTCACAAGGGGGACATGGCATGATATCATGGAATATTCTGGTAATGATATGGCTACCACAAATACAATGGCAAGAAGGGATAGAACTTTTTCTAGTAGTGTCTCTCAACTCAACCTGGGAGTAAAGTGCCAAAGCACAGTATTATAAAAATTATTTCATGGGAGGCCAAATCATAACTGAGGGTTGTGATGCCCAGTAACCCAGCTTGAAACATTTAGGAACAATGCACCTCAAGTTCCACATGTAATAATGAAGTAGGGTAATTGATTTTCTAATAAGAACATTGGAATTGTGCATCCAAATGTGTGCTACCATTCCAAGTCATCACCTTGGGAGGTTGTGAATTTATGCTAATGATGTTACCGTGACGCAAAACTATTTTCAAAAATCTACATTTAGTGCCAGTGTAAGGAATCAAACAAAACCACTGGTCTCACTATTTTGTAGTCATAAACTGTGTCACTCAACTTTATTACCAGCCACCACACCTCCCACACTCATATCACCCCAAGAATTGCCAAATATTTTTGGCTGTATCAAAATATGAAGGCACCCTCAAAGAAAGTAGATTTGCTATTGGAGTTTCAGGTGCCACTACGTGACATCCTTATTCTCCCTTACTGGATTTGGAACCAACTTGGAGATGGATATAGGACTTAGACAGTTACAGAGCAATGTACCACATTTATTAATGCTGATTGAGATGTATGGAAACATAAGCTTGCTTATCCAGCAACCCTGGAATAAGATCAAATGACCCGCCACATCACTGGCTGCTGGGGTGCCAGCAAACCTCTGGTGCAGGCGCAGGCCCTTTACACGTGGTGCACAGACCTGTTCTGGCCCTGCGATCATCCAGGGGGAAGAGAAAAGAATAGCAAGACAGTCTCCAGGGCCTCCAGATTTATGTTAAATTCATTACAGCCAAATGAGAAACATGCACCAATTAATGACACTTAACAAACAGGGAACACACTCCTCCACCCTAAGAGAGACTGCACTGGATTAAGCAACCAGAATTCATTTGGGGGCATATTTGGTATTGCACCATTTAGGCTATACAAACCTGGATCTAACAGGTGCTTTTTTAAGAAAAGATTATAATCTAGAAAGGGAGATAAGCATAAATTACTTTAACCTAAGCAGAGTACAGTAAATGCCACGAACAAAGAACAGAAAATGTGCTATGGGAATTCAGAGATGAAAGTGGTTATTTCCATCTGGCAACATCAAGGAAGATTTCATGGAAGGAGTAACATTTGAACTGAGCCTTAAATGGGTAGGATTTGAGCATGACGAGATGGGAGAGGGAGGGAGAGAAATTGTACAGCATTCTCTAAGATTAGGGAATGATTGGTTTGCCAAGGGATAAAATGAAAAAAAAAATTGGAAAGAAAGGATAAGGTCAGGTTTTAGATGATCTTGGATGCTTAATAAGTAACCACAAATAATAAGAACCATTCAGTATAATCAAATAGGAGACTGGCATGATCACACCATATCTGTGGCACAGACGGAGTAATCAAGCATCAATAGGAAAGATGCATGAAATATCAAAAGACTGAAGATGAAGGGGAATATTTGGAGGCTGTTGAAGATAATATTCTTGGCTTTGACTCGAAACTCATTTTTACCATTAGGGCTTGCTTTGCCCAGTACATGCTAATAGTCAGCACTTTTCCTTTGACTCACTCTTTTGTTAATTTCCTTCAGCATAACTCAGATCTTCACTGACTTCAATGTAATGAGACATTGTGCTGAAATGCTGCTCCCCCCATGTGTGCATGCACACACATCATGCACGTGTGCACACACTCACGCATTCTCCTCTCGTCCTGTGAATGTCTCCCAGGAAACATGCAACCATTTATTCTGTTAAAACACGACTTGAACCAGACCTATGTCTTGTGTTGTTTTAATCATTGTCAAGTACAAAGTTTCTCTCTCATCATTTTTTCTTGTCCTCTGTCCCTCCCTTTTGTCCTCAGAACCCATGACACACACAGGTTACAAAGAATGTCAGGTATAGGTCAAAAGTCAAAAGGCATCATTATAAAAATAAGATATAAGACTCTGTTGTTTAAAATGGGGTAGCGTATATACATTTAAGTAACACTTTTTTTTTTTTTTTTTTTTTTTTAGTGGAGGGTCAATAAGAAATGACTCTTGAATTTCTTATTTCCATCTAAAAATGTGATCCTAATCAGAGCACCCAATTTTAATTTTCTTGAAGGAAAGTGCATACCTATTCATCTTCATATTCCTAGTATCTAGCAGGGGTCTGGTATGCAGTAGGTACCCCCCAAACACTGTCTGAATGAGTCAGTGAATAAATGAATACTGTTTTTCTGGAAATATTTTATAACATTATAAAAACAGCATTCTGTTGGACTGTTTATACTTCAACCTTGGCCATATGATCTTGCCAATTATCTCCATTGCTCTGTTCTTTCCCCTTATTATTTTGAACCATTTATTCACTCCTTTCCTTTGCTTTTCTGTCTCCCTCAATTTTCTGCTTCCCCTTTAAAGAGCATGATGAATATTAATTATCTTTTAATATACAAAAAGAGCACCCTCAATGCCTTTGATTTTTTTTTTGACTTGTCCTCACTCTTTCCTATGTCTCTTTTGATTTCTCATTACTTTATGTGAAGCTAAATCTCTGAGCCCCCTTTTCTCATTTTATTTCCTCACTTCCTCCTGGTGCAACTGCCTGTCTTTTCACTTTACTTTTACTATTTTTTCTCATTGTCTTCAAATTGTTTATGGTCATATCTCTCATTTTATATAGATAGCATCTAAATGCAAATATTCCCCAGAAAAAAATCAAAGAGTGGCAGTGGAAAATAATGCTTTGAAATAAACACTGTATATTCAATTGGTTTCCAAATCGGCACCAGCAAAACAAATACGAAATAGCATTCCTTAGAGAGACAAGATTAGTATATTTTGAAATGAGAAATTATCTTTTCCTCTTTCTGTAATGTCCCCTTCCTCTTTTTCTTCTAAAATATTATAAAGGATTCTTGCAAACAACAAGGGAGACTTAGCTGAAACTTTTGACTTCTGATCAAAGAGCGCATGTGTGTCTTTAGACAAACAGAAAAACAAATGGAATCAGGGAAGGGGAAGCAGCAATTTGACTTGCAAGCAAGTCATTTCAGACCAAAGAAATGAAGATTTTATATGCGGTCCAGTCTCATTGTGAATGTATGTGTCCTATAAAAATATTCTCTAAAGATTCAAAACCATGGGAATAATCAGTGCATTTTACTAAGGTGCACCTCTGGTCAGTTTATGGTGGAATCAGCAAAGACTAAAGTAGAACTGGATTTCCTATCTGTGAAAAGAACATGATTTGGAGCCGCCAAACAAATCTAAAATGTCGTTTTTGCACTTACTAACTGCTATGGGTCAACTGTACCCCCAAAAGTTCATGTATTGGAAACTTGATCCCCACTGTCAGCGTTGAGGGTGGGAAATCTGATTATGATATTTCAAAGGTGGAGCCTTTGAGAAGTGATTGGATTGGATAGTGAGGACTATGCCCTTGAAAACGGATTAATCCATTCATGGAGAAATGAGTTATTGTGAGTGTGGACTGGTGGCATTATGAGGAGCACATAAGAGAGGTCTTGCGGTTCTTGCCATGTGACACCTTGTGTCACTATAGAAAGTCACCACCCAGAAGGCCTTCACCAGATGTATCCCCTGGACTGTGGTCTTCCCAGCCTCCAAAACTGTAAAAAATAAATTTCATTTCTTCATATATTACCCAGTTTTAGGTATGCTATTATAAGTGATAGAAACAGACTAATACTCTAACCATATGGCTTGGGGCAAAATGTAACCTTTCCAAAGCCCAATTTTTTACCTGGAAATTGGGATGAATTCTAATCACTTCAAAGAGTTGTATGTGAGTGAAATAAAATGTTGTTTATAAAGGACTTATAATGTACCTAACATTCTTGAGTGCTATAACTTGTAACAGTTGCATTACTACATTACAGATAATAATAAAATAATTAACCCTAAACAAATACTCTTCTGGAATATGCAATGATCTTCCCACATTCTTGCCTTTGCACAAGCTGCTATCTTTTCCTAAGTTGCTCCCCACCTCACCAGTTCATCACTTAATATAGTGAATTTTTATTCATCCTTCAAAATCCATCTGTTAAGATATCATCTCTTCAGGAAATTTGTTCTGACCTTCCTGAGAACTGGTTACTTCATTCATTGTTGTTCAACCAATATTTACTCAAGCCTTCTACATGTCACGTGCTGTTCTTGTAGCTATAGAAATGGTTGTGAACAAAACAGTAAGGAAAACAATCCCTGTCCTCATGGACCTTACATTCTAGTAAGAATTCTAATAATCAAAATAAGTAAAATATATGGAATAAAATGGTCATTAACGCTATTGAGAAAATACAGTAGGAAAGAGGATGCAAGACACCAAGCCTGGGGACTGGAGTAGTTTCAATTTAAACAGGCTAATCAGCAAAGACATAAAAGAGGAGAAGAAAAACCCCTTGAAAAATGCATGGAGGCTGTTCCAGGCAGAGGAACGGCACATGCGAAAGACTTTAGACAACCACTTTTCATTTGTGCCACGTCTGTACCATACCTACTTTTATTAATGCCTGTATTAAAATATTTTATAATTGTTAATTATTAAATGTTTAAATATATTTTATATTATAAAATTTTTATATTTTAAAATTATGTATTCAAGTGTCTCTGGCTATAAAGGCAGGGATTGTGTCTAATTCATCTATATGTATTCTTGCTATGCAGTACAGAGTCTGGTCTTCAGCCAATGTTCAAAAATGTTCATTCCATTGAATTTAATAACAAAATTAATCTTTCTGGATGGAGAGGGTACAGTGCTTCAATTGCTAAAATAGTTGGTCAG
Organism: Cynocephalus volans; assembly: GCF_027409185.1. NCBI lineage: Eukaryota > Metazoa > Chordata > Mammalia > Dermoptera > Cynocephalidae > Cynocephalus > Cynocephalus volans. Next base: position 19,987,580 of record NC_084468.1, read on the forward strand.
GTTAGAAAGTTCTAGCAAGAGGTAGTATTCTGTTGTTGGTTACTGAGAGGTGGACACATTCCTTTGGTGTTTCTTGCATTTTCTTCCTTTTCTTGCAAAATTGCTTCCTTGGAAGTTACTTTCTTAGAAAAAAGGTATTTGAGATGGTAGAATAGGCAATTGATGGATTTTAGCCTTTTTGTAGCAGTTCTTAGTTGTTTTTTGCTATTTGTGGTACTTAAATTGAAACTATGGCATCTTAAAGTTGGAACGGACCTAGTAGCAACTAGTCCAGGTGTGATAAACTTCTATGCCTACAGAGCCAGGTAGGTGACATAAAGGAGCAGACTGTGGCTGACGGAAATTGACACCTTGTCTAAACATGGGAGTCATAACTCAGATTCAGCCACCTGGTATCTAGCTGAAATGAAGGATGAGTATTTACAAGGTTTTTTGAGCAGCTATAAATCTGAATATTATGTAAATTATCCTGATTTTTCAATTTTGGCAACATATTCACTTTATTTATTTATTTTTTTGTATGTTATAATTTTTTTTTTACTTCTCAAAATATATTGTAGTTGATTTTCATGCCCATTTACCCATTCCTCCCCACCCCTTCCCCTCCCCCTCACATCGTATCTGTTCACTTGAGTTAAATAGTTCAAAGAATTTTTGTGGTTATTCTGTCTTCTTCCCCCCATCACCCTTTATTTGTTTGTGTTTATTTATTTATTCATTTATTTATTTATTTATTTATTTATTTATTTATTTATTTATTTATTTATTAGCTCCCACAAATAAATGAGAACATGTGGTATTTCTCTTTCTGTGCCTGACTTGTTTCACTTAATATAATTTTCTCTTAGTCCATTCATGTTGTTGTGAATGGTAGTATTTCATTCTTTTTTACAGCAGAGTAGTATTCCATTGTGTAGATGTACCCCAGTTTCCTTATCCACTTATCAGATGATGGACATTTGAGCTGGTTCCAACTCTTGGCTATTGTAAATAGAGCTGCGATAAACATTGGAGTACAGGTATCTGTTAGGCATGATGATTTCCATTCTTCTGGGTTTATTCCAAGCAGTGGATTTGCTGGAGCATATAATAGATCTATCTGCAATTGTTTGAGGAAACTCCATATCATTTTCCATGAAGGCTGAACCATTTTGCAGTCCCACCGACAATGAATGAGAGTTTCTTTTTCTCTGCAACCTCTCCAGCACTTATCATTTTCAGTCTTTTTGATTTTAGCCATCCTAACTGTATTAAGATGGTATCTCAGTGTGGTTTTGATTTGCATTTCCTGGATGCTGAATGATGTTGAGCATTTTTTCATGTGTCTGTTGGCCATTCATATATCTTCCTTTGAGAAATGTCTGTTCAGCTCATTTGCCAATTTTTTAATTGGGTTATTTGTTTTTTTTTGCTGTAAAGTTGTTTGAGTTCCTTGTACATTCTGGATATTAATCCTTTGTCAGATGTATATTTTGCAAATATTTTCTCCCACTCTCTTGCTTGTTTTTCTACTCTGTTGATTGTTTCTTTTGCTGTGCAGAAGCTTTTTAGTTTGATATGATCCCATTTATTTATTTTACCTTTAGTTGCCTGTGCTTTTTAGGTCCTATTCATGAATTCTGTACCCACTCCTACTTCCTGGAGTGTTTCCCCTACGTTTTTTTTAAGGAGTTTTATTGCTTCAGGATGTATATTTAATTCTTTAATCCATTATGGTATATGGTGAAATATACGGGTCTAGTTTCATTTTCCTACATATGAGTATCCAGTTTTCCCAGTAACACTTGTTGAAAAGGTAGTCTCTTCCCCAATATGTAGCTTTGCTGCCTTTGTCAAAGATCAGATGGCTGTAGGCATATAGATTGATTTCCAGGTCCTCTATTCTATTCCATTGATGAGTGTGTCTATTTTTATGCTAGTACCATGCTCTTTTGGTTATTATAGTTTTGTAATATAGTTTAAAGTCAGGTACTGTTATGACTCCAACTTTATTTTTTTTGCTCAGTATTGCTTTGGCTATGCATGGCCTTTTGTTGTTCCATATAAATGTCTGGATAGCTTTTTCCATCTCAGAGAAAAATTGGAATTTTGATGAGGATTGCATAGAATCTGTAGATTACTTTGGGTAATATGGACATTTTCACAATGTTGATTCTTCCAATGCAAGAGCATGGGATATCTTTCCATCTTCTTGTGTTCTCTTTAATTTCTCTCAACAGCGGTTTGTAATTCTCTTCACAGAGATTTTTCACAGCCTTGGTCATCTTTATTCCTAAGTATTTTATTTTTTTGGTGGCTGTTGTAAATGGGCTAGCTCTCCTGATTTCTTTTTCTGCATATTCACTGGTGGAGTATAGAAATGCTGCTGATTTTTGTGTGTTGATTTTATGTCCTGCAACTTTGCTGAAATCATTTATCAACTCTAGGAGGTTGTTTTTATAGAAGCTTTAGGCTGTTCAATATATAGGATCATATCATATGCAAAAAGGGACCGCTTGACTTCATCCTTTTCAATCTGCCTGCCCTTTATTTCCTTCTCTTCTCTGATTGCTGTGGCTAGTACTTCCAGCACTATGTTGAATAGCAGTGTTGTGAGTAGGCATCCTTGTCTGGTTCCTATTTTTAGGATGATATTGGCAATGGGCTTATCATATATGGCTTTAATTATGTTGAGATACTTTCTGTCTATGCCTAACTTGTAGAGAGTCTTTATCATGAAAGAATGTTGAATTTTGTCAAATGCTTTTTCAACATCAATAGAGACGATCATGTGGTTTTCGTCTTTGCTTTTATTAATGTGGTATATCACATTTGTTGATTTGCATATGTTGAACCAAACTTGCATCCCTGGAATGAATCCCACTTGATTATTGTGTATAATTTTCTGTATGTGTTGCTGTATTCTGTTAGCTAGTATTTTATTGAGGATTTTTGCATCTATATTCATCAAGGATATTGGCCTGTAGTTTTCTATTTTTGATGTATCATTGTCTGGTTTGGTATCAGGTTGATGTTTGGCTCATAGAATGAGTTTGGGAGAATGGCCTCTGTTTCAATCTTTTGGAACAGTTTGTAGAGAACTGTTCCTCTTTGAAGATTTAGTAGAACTCTGCAGTGAACCCATCCAGTCCTGGGCTTTTCTTTGTTGGGAGCCTTCTGAGAACAGCTTCAATCTCTTTTATTGTTATTGGTCTGTTCAGATATTCTATATCTTCTTGGCTCAGTTTTGGTAGTTTGTGTGTGTCCAGAAATTTATCCATTTCCTCCAGGTTTTCAAATTTGTTGGCATATAGTTGTTTATAGTAGTATGTAATGATTCTGAGCTGTCAGTTGTAATATCACCTTTTTCATTTCTAATTTTTGTTATTTGGGTCTCTTTCTTCTTTTCTTAATTAATCTTGCTAAAGCTTTGTCGATTTTATTTATCTTTTCAAAAAACCAACTTTTTGTTTCATTGATCTTTTGTATTGTTTTTCCCGTTTCTATTTCATTTATTTTGGCTCTGATCTTAATTATTTCTTTCCATCCACTAACTTTAGATTTGGATTGTTCTTGTTTTTCTAGCTCTTTAAGGTGAAGTGGTAGGTTATTTATTTGCCATTTTTCCATTCTTCTGAAGTAAGCACTTAATGCAATAAATTTCCCCCTTAATACTGCCTTTGCAGTATCCCACAGGTTTTTGTATGATGTGTCATTATTTTCATTAGTTTCAAGAAATTTTTTGATTTCCCATTTAATTTCTTCTTGGACCCACATGTCATTAAGTAGAATGTTGTTTAATTTCCATGTGTTTGTATAGTTTTCAGAGTTTCCTTTATTATTGATTTATAATTTTAATCCATTGTGATCAGAAAAAATACATGGAATAATTCTAATTTTTTTGAATTTTTTAAGACTTCCTTTGTGACCTAACATGTGCTCTATCCTGGAGAATGTTCCATGTGTCGATGAGTAGAATCAATATTCTGTGGTTGTTGGATGGAATGTTCTGTAGATACATGCCAAATCAAATTGCTCTAAAGTATTGTTTAGAACTTGTGTTTTACTGTTACTTTTTTGCTTAGATGATCTGTCCAATGATGAGAGTGGGGTGTTCAGGTCCCCTGCTATTATGGTGTTAGTGTCTATCTCTTTAGATCTAATAGTATTTGCTTTGTAAATCTGGCTGCTATGACATTAGGTGCATATATATTTATGATTGTTATGTCTTCTTGATGGATAGATACTTTTATCTTTATATAGTGGCCTTCTTTATCTCTTTTTATGGTTTTTGCTCTAAAGTCTATTTTATTTAATATAAGAATAGCTACTCCAGCTCTTTTTTAATTTCTATTTGCATGATATATCTTTTTCCATCCTTTCACTCTTTAGTCTATGTGTGTCTTTACAGGTTACATGACTCTCTTGAAGGGAGCATATCATTGCATCCATCTTTTTAATCCAGTCAGTCAGTCTGTGTTTTTTGAATGGGTAATTTAATCCCTTTACATTTAGAGTTATTATTGAAAGATGTTGATTTACTCCTAGCATTTTACTGATTTTTGTTTAGATGTCTTAAGTATCTTTTGCTCCTTTCTTTCTAATTTTCTGTTTGTCTTCTGTATTTGTTGGTTTCTTTGGGTGGTAAACTATTCTTTTTCTCTTTGGTTAGCATTTTTGTTTTACTGCTAGGTTTTGTTCTTTTTTGCATATTCATGGCAGTGATGGTTGTTTTTGTGGTATTAAACCCAGAACTTCCTTGAGAATTTCTTGTAGGCTGGTCATGTGGTAGTGAACTCCCACAGTTTTTGTTTGTCTGAGAAATATACTATCTGTCCTTCATTTTGGAAGGATAGCCTTGCTGGGTAAAGTATTCTTGGCTGGAAATTTTTGTCCTTTAATGTTTTTTATATATCATCCCATTCTTTTCTGGCTTTTAGGGTTTCTGATGAAAAGTCTGATGTTATTCTGATTGGGGCTCCCTTATATGTGACTTGCCACTTCTCTCTTGCAGCTTTTAAGATTTTCTCTTTGTCTTTGAATTTTGTCAATTTGATTACCACATGTCTTGTAGAGGACCTTTTTTGGGATGAACATGTTTGGTGATCTTTGGGCTTCCTGAATCTGGAGATCTGTTTCTTTCCCTATGCCTGGGAACTTTTCTGCTATTATTTCATTGAATATGTTTTCAATGCCATTTTCTTTTTCCTCCCCTTCTGGAATACTCATGATTCAGATATTTGAGTGCTTAAGGTTGTCAGTTGTCTCTCTTAGATTTTCTTCATTTTTTTTATTCTTTTTCTCTTTTTTTCTGGTTTTCCTGTGTTAATTAAAACAGCCTGTCTTCAAGTAATTCTCTCTTCTGCTTGTTCAACTCTGCTGGTTATACTCTCTGTTGTGTTTTTTATTTCACTGAATGAATCGTTCAGCTCCACAAGCTCAGCTACATTCTTTTTCAAGGCATTGATTTCTTTGTACATTTCTTCTTTCAGATCCATTATATTTTTTCTCATTTCATTGTGTTGTCTAGCTGAGGATTTTTGTATCTCATTTAGTTTCCTTAGAATAGTTACTCCAAATTCATTGTCTGTCATTTCAAAGATTTCCTGTTCTATATGATCTAGCACTTGAGATTCATTAATTTCCTTTGGTGGTGACATATTTACTTGATTTTTCATGTTTCTGGTATCTTTCCTTTGGTGTTTCGTCATTGTGGCTGGGGGTATCACAGTCCACTCATTTCATCCTGAAGTCTAGCCTAGATCCTGAAGGGACTGCCACTTCTAGGCAGCAGAAACTAGCCTGGGCCAGAAGTCCCACCCTGCCTGCCTTCTCTGGCATGGCTGGCTTGGGGTGTGGGGTCCCTGAGCCTCTTCAGACTCTCCTGATGGTGGGGACATCCTGGGCTCCAAGTCCCATCCTGCCTGCCTTCTCCAGCTGGGCTGGCTTGTGGCATGGGGGCTCCGAGCCTCTTAAGTTGCTCCCAGAGGTGGGGACTGGCCTGGGCCAGAGGTCCAACCCCACATGCCTTCTGCAGCCTGGCAGGCTTGGGGCATGTGGGCCCAGAAGCTCTAAAGTCTCTCTATGGAATGGGAAGCAACCTGAACTGGGGTCCCACAGTGGGTGGCTCCCATCCACTCCATTGCAGATCTCAGGTCCTCCATCACTGCTCCTTAATAGCTGCAAATTGGTTGCTCTGTGGGAGAGAGCAACACCAGGAACTGACTACTCCACCATCTTGACCAGAACTCATCAATTTTTTAAAAAACAAAAAATATACCTCAAGCAAAATGCCAAACAAAACATTCCTGGGTCCTGAATACAGTCTCTTACATGGTTTAACATTTCCATTTTATTTGGAAGGGAAAATGAGAAGTAGAAAAACTGAGTGTCTTACTCCATCACAGAGTCAGACAGGGACAGTGTCAGGATTAGAACCTCCCCAAATCCAGGCCATTATGGAAATCATTTTATTTCTCTAATGCACATAATGTCTACTGCCTTTAAAATAAACATGCAGCTCTGATTTTCAAATGCATTCATAAACATCACATTTCTTTTGCTCTCAGTTTATTTGAAGGCTTAGTGTAGAAACAGCTTCTCTTACATCAAAGATCAAAACATCAGGATTGGGAACATTTGTGTGCTCATTAGAGTTAGTGTCAAATGTATCTCCCTGACTCACACGTACCTGCCATTGAAGGGAAAACGTCTTATCAAGTATTTATGGGAGACACTAGGGGCTTTCTCTTGAGAGATCCTGAATACATGTAATTTTCACCACTGCACGGTAACTGCCATGCTTTCTCCACCTCTGTTTCTTTTCCCAAATAACCCTTTAATGGTCATTGATATTAATACTGCTGTGGATTTTACCTACTAAATTCATGATCCTTAGATTGGGTCCCTTAATTTTGCTCCAGGTTGGTGCCTTGCTACACTAACAGCACACTGTGGAAAAGGGGAGAAGCTAGCCCCTACTCACTTTCCCTATCTTGTCATTTTTGTTATGGTGATTTTAAGGAAATTTTTGTTGCTCTCCCAAAGTTCGAGAAAACTCTGTGTGTGCATGTGTGTACACATGTATACACATGTGTGCATGTGTAACAAAGAGAAACAGAAAGAATCTTTCAGCTTTAATTTATAACTTGTTCTCAAAGGATAATTTACTGCCATGAGAAAATACACAATACCAAATGCTTACTGAATATTTTTTCAATAATTTTAATTTTCATAATTTGAAAAAAATTATTAGCTGTTAATTGTTTAAATGTTGACACTTTAATTAATGTATTTCTTGGTCCATTTAAAGAGTTGGGCTTATCGAAGTATAATTTACATTGATAAAATTTATCTTCTTAAAGTGGACAGCTTGATGAGTTTTGATAAGTGTATGTAGTCATGTAACCATAACCATCATGAAGATATGAAACAATTTTTGTCACCTTGTGTACTTTTGCAGTCTTTCTCCTACTCCCGCAACTCTGTCCCTGGCACCAGCAATATGTTTTTTTCCCTATAGTTTTGTCTTTTCCTACAATGTCAGATAAATGGACTCCTGCCGTCTTTTGTGGAAGACATTTTTCACGTAGAATAATGCTTTAGAGATTCACCCACAATGTTGCACGCATCAGTACTTTGCTTCTTACTGTTGAGTAGTATTCTATTGCATAAATATATCACAATTTGCTTATCTATTTGCTAGATTGATAGAAATTTGAGTTGTTTCCAGTTTTTGGCTATTATGAATATAGCTGTCACATGCATTTGCTTACAGGTCTTTGTGTGGACAAGTGCTTGTATATCTTTTGGAGCAGGAGTGCTAAATTATGTGATAAATGTGTGTTTAATTTATGAGAAATGGCCAAAATGTTTTTCAAAGTGGATGTACCATTTTACATTCCCACCAGCAATATATAAGAGTTAGAGTTGCTCCATATCTTTATCCACCTTTGGTATTATCAGTCTTTTTAATTTTTGATATTTGTGATGACTAATTTTATGTGCCACCTTTGCTGGGACATGATGTCCAGATACTTGGTCAAACATTTTAGATGTTTCTGTGAGGGTGTTTCTCCATGAAATTCACATTTAAATTGGTAGACTTTGAGTTAAGCAGATTGCTCTACATAATGTGGATGGGCTTCATTCAAACAGCTGAAGACCTGAACAGAGCAAAAGGCTGACCTCCCCAGGGCAAAAGGAAATTCTGCCAGCAGACTGCCTTTGGATTTCATCTGCAACACCAGCTCTTTCTAGTTTGCCAAAAGGCTACCTTTGGACTCAGACTACAACTTTTTCCTGAGTCTCTAGTCTGCGGGCCTCCCTTATCTTTGGACTCAAACCTCCACAATTACATGAGACAATTTCTTTATGTATTTCTCTCTCTCTCTCTCTCTCTCTCTCTCTCTCTCTCTCTCTCTATATATATATATATATATATATATATATATATATATATTTCACATCCCATTGGTTTTGTTTCTCTAGAGAACCTGATTAATACCATGTTCTATTAGGTTTACAATGATATCTCATTATAGTTTAAATTTGCATTTTTTTCTCATGACTAATAATGTTGAACATTTTTAATGTACTTAATGCTATTTGTATAACATCTTTTGTGAAGGGTCTGTTTAAATATTTATTTATTTATTTTTGGTGAGGAGGTAGGATTGTTTTCTTCCTGTTATTGAGTTGTAAGAATTATTTACATATTCTGGATACAAGTTTTTTATATATGTGCCTTCCAATCATGCACAAATGGCTTACATTTTCATTTTCTTAGGAGTGTCTTTAAACAAACAGAAGTTTTATTTTTTATTTTTTGTATTTTATATTTAAAATATGTTTTTTTCATTTAAATTTTTATTTATTTATTTATTTTTTTTAACTTTTATTTTGTCGATATACATTGTGGTTGATTATTGTTGCCCCTTACCAAAACCTCCCTCCCTCCTCCCGCTCCTCCCTCCCCCCCAACAACGATTTTGATCAAGCTCAACTTATCAATTTTTCTTTTATGGCTCACATTTTGGGTATTTAAGAAGTGATTACAAAACCCGAGTTTGCAGAGACATTACCCTATATCTTCTTCTAGATATTTTATGGTTTTAGCTCTTACATTTAGGTCTATAATCCATTTAGAGATAATTTTTGCATATGTTAGGAAAAGGTTGAGATTCATTTTTCTGTACAAGGTCATCCAATTCTTCCAACATCAATGTTGAAAAAGCAATCTTTTTTCAATTGAATTACCTTTTCATTTTTCAAAAGAATCAATTAACTGTATATTTTTTGGGTCTATTTATGAATTTTCTATTGTTTCATTGATCTGTATTTCTACCTGTGTACCAATGATACCATAGATTTATAGTGAATCTTGAGGTCAGATAGGGTGAGTCTTCCAATTTTGTTATTTTTCAAAATTATTTTGGCTATGAGAGGTACTTTGTATTTCCATACACAATTTAGAATCAGCTTGCAATTTCTGGAAAATATATGCTGTGACTTTGATTGGGATTGTGTTGAATCTATCGATCAATCTGGAGAGAACTGACATTTTAACAGGAGTAAGTCTTCTAATTCATAAACACTACATTTCTACTTCTTTAGAATTTCTTTAACTTATCTCAGCAATAATTTGGAGATTTCAGTGTACAGATCTTGCAAATATTTTGATAAATTTATTCCTAAGTATTTATGGTTTTAATGCCATTGTAAATGGTATATATTTTTAATGTTTTTATTTCCGAATGTTTACTTCTAATGTAGAGAAATACAATTAATTTTTGAATATTGATGCTCTATTATGCAACCTTGCTAAACTCAAATACTAATTTTAGTAGGCTTAAAATTTCTTAGAATTCTCTATATATGTGATTTTGTTGTTTGCAAATGACAATAGTTTAAAAACAATTATTTAGCTATTTAATTGATTCTTTAAGCCTTTAGCCATTAAATATAATGTTATGTTTAGCTTTTGTGCATATGCTCTTTATCACGTCAAGTAAATTCCCTTGTATTCTGAGATCACTGTGAGTTTTCATCATAATGGATGTTAAATTTTGTCAAGTACTCTTTCCATATTTATTATGATTATCATATGGTATTTCCCTTTGCCTGTTGACATAATGTATTAAAATGATTAATTTTCAAACATTAAACCAATTTTGCATTCTTAAGATAAACCTCACTTGTTCATTATGTGTTATCCTTACTATGTATTGCTGGAGTGAGTTTTGTTATTGATTGCTGTGTTTATGTTCATAAGGTATATTGGTGCATAGTTTTAATTTTGTTCTTCTTTTGGTATTAAGGTAATATTAACTTTATAAGTTGTTCTTTTCTTTTTTTTCTTTTTTCACTTTCAGGGAGAGTTTGTGTCAAGTTGGTACTTTTTATTCCTTAAATATTTGGTAGATATCACCAGTGAAGCCATGTAGGCTTAGAGATCCTCTGCCAACTCATTTTTGTCTGTTTCTGAAGGTGTTTTATCATACATTTCTTTAATATATATAAGGATATTTATGTTATCTATATCTCCTTGAAGAAATTTTGGTCATTTGCATCTTTCAGAGAATTTGCCCATCACATCTAAGGTGTGGAATAAACAGTTTTCATAATATTCCCTAAACAGGGTATACATTTTTTTCAACTGCAAATACACATTCTCCAAGGTAGATCATATTCTGAAAAGTAAAACAAATCTAAATAGATACAAGTGAGCTAAAATCATACAAAATGTTTTCTCTGACCACATGAAATTACCTAAAAATCAATAACATAAAAATACAAGAAAATTCTCTAAATAGTTCGAAAAAACAACACACTTCTAATAATACATTATTGTCTGTCATATCAGTAGTGACGTTCCCTTTTTTATTCCTGATCTTGGTAATTCTGTCTTCTCTTTTTATTTTTTAAAATTATTAATATACCTACATGTTTATTAATTGCATGTTAAGTTCTATAAATGCAATTAGTTCAAGTTGTTTCATATATGGTTCACGTCTATTATATCTTCACCGATTCTTTGTCTGCTTGTTTTTTCAGATACTGAGAGGAGTGTTGAAATCTCCATTAGTGTTGATTTACCTACTTCTCCTTTCAGGTCTGTCTGTTTTGCTTTATTCATGCTAAGGGCTAAATATATATTATCTTGATTATTCTTTATAATAACTCTTTGCATAAGTCCACTAGGGTGAATAAGTACTATTATTGTCTCCCCTCTTTGCAAATGAGAAAACATATATATAGGAAGTTTTACTTACTTGATAAAATGACATACAACTTATATGTGGTCTAACTGGGATTTGAACATGGGCATTCTGACTCTAGAATCTGTACATAATAAAATATTAAGTAAAATTAGAATGCTAAATAACTACATTTATAGTTTAGAAGAGAGCGATATATATTTAGGAAGCCAATAGGGTATCACTATGTGGTAGATTATGGGTGATTTATTTCTTCTTTTTACATTTCTGTATTTTATAAGCTTCCTATGATGTGTATATATATATACATAACTGTTACAAAAAGAAAAAAAAATGTAATAAAATCATTATTTAACTTGCTATCATTCATTGGAATAATTAAAAAGAAGACAGGCTACTGGATACATGCATTTTCAGTAAATTACTATTGCATTTGTCTGCCCAATAATTTGTCATAATCTGTTTAACCGTACCCTTAATTTTCCTTTTAGAATGCATCTAAATTTACTATAAATAATGCTGCACTAAATACCATTGCAAATAATATTTGACTATATATCTGATTGTTTCCTTAGTATACATTTCTAGAAGTGTATTACTGGCTCAATTGTACAAAAGGTTCTATTTATTTTTAGTGTGTTTGCTTCGCCTTTAGACTGTTTTATATAAAATCTGTCCCTGTATAAAAAGAATACTGTCAAACAAAGTTCAGCACTATATTTAGTTTTTTAAGAAATACTGCATTGAGCCATAGCAGAATGGAAATACAGAAAATAGTTTGTTTTCTCAAATATAAGAAGTAACACCGAGTTTTCATAGTTTAAACTAAGGAACCTACACAAGGTGGAAAAAAGAAAAAGAAAAAGGGTCTGAAATCTAATTATCTCTTAAATATTTAACTAATAGCCATACTTTGAGAATGATTGTATACAATCACCTAAAATATTTTTCATGACACATGACACCCATACTGATATAGGGTTTGATAAAAGTATTTTTAAAGTAGATTTAAAAAACTACTGTACACATTAGTGATCTCTCTTATCTCTTTAAGCCTTGAGAGCAGGTAGACAAGGGCTGGCAAATATAAGAAACAAGGGGATACAGCAGTACTTAATCCTATGAAAACAAAATCTGGAATTCCTTTGCTCACAAGGTATCCAAATATTTGTCAGAGTCATATATTGTAGTCATATATTGTTAAGGAATAGTTGAAAAATCAGCAAAAAACAATCTGTTAATTGTTTTGTTACTAAAACAAACCCATTCAAATCTTTCTGTATTTTCTTCTACCCTCTTTCCTCTATTCCTAACCTGTCCTTGTCTGGTTAGGAATTTGTCTAGTTTTCACAGGTTGTAATGACATTAATTTTTACTTCTGAATCTGATGCTACAAGTGATGTTTTAAAAGTATACTTTATTTTATTCATTACAGGTTATTCTTATAATAAAAGATAATGATTAATTTTTTTAAATAACTAAATTTGGTTTTGTTACTGTATTAGCAGTTTCTTTTTTTCTGTTTGGTTTGTGTAGGACATTTTTTTTTTTATCATTGCAATACAAAAATTCTGCTAGAATGAAATATAAAAATTTTGCCAGAGTGAACATGTTTATTCTTTTCCTTTGCTTTGCTGGAAACTTCATAAGCCTCTCAACCTTGCATCACTTTTCTATTGCTGCATTACAAATTACAAAGGTAGAAGCTGAAAGCAATACACAATTATTACCTCCCAGTTTCTGTGGGTCAGGAATTGGGGCACAGCTTGATGGGGTCCCATTTTAGGAACTCACAAGGCTTCAGTCAAAGGGTTGACCAGGCTGCAGTCTCATCCGGACGCTTCTTGCCTAGGGAAGAATCTGCTTCCAAGCCCATTCAGGTCACTGGCACAATTCATTTTCTTGCAGCTGTGTGACTGAGTGCATGGGGGTTTGCTGCCCATTGGCTAGAGGCTGCCCTCAGATCCTAAAAGATGCCTGGTTCCATAGGCCCTCTCATAGCACTACAGCATACTTTACATCAGCAAAGAGAATCTCTCCATCTGCTAAGACAGGGTTTCATACACTGGAGTGTAATCATGGCAGTAACACCCCATCGCTTTGCCATGTTCTTCTGGTTAGAAGTAAGTCATAGAATCACTCAGCATTCAAGGGAGGGGATGATGGAAGGGTGTGCTCATTGGAGATCACCTTGGACTGTGTCCACCACAAACCCACTCACTTTCTGTTCTGAAAAAAAATTTTCTTTAAGTCTGATTATTGGTTCTTTTCCAAATATTGATTTTCTTCCTTAGCAGTGATGGTAATTCATAGTTTTCTTAGGCTAACATTCCATATATGTTAGGAATTTTTAGATGTTGGTGACAGAAATTCAATTCTAACCAGTTTAAGCAAAAACAGGAATCTGATGAAAGGGTCCTGGGGTAGTTGAAGGAACACAGGCAAAGCTGAGTTGAGAAGAGCAATGGAAAAGACCAGTAGGTGGCAGAAGCAAATGCAAGGGGGAAAAGTCTGGTCTTTCAGTGACCTTCCTCTCTATTTCTGCCTTGCTCACATGCTGCCTGTTTCTCCCTTGCCCCAGGATGCCTTCCTTTGCCCCGTCCACATGCTAGATGCTAGAGGATTTAATGAGTGAGCACATGTAAAGCACTGGAACAGTGCTGGCACGTGGCAAGTATCCTCTTATTGTTTTATTATTGTTGTATCACGTATATAATACTGTTGCAGGAGAGGAGAAGCTCCACTGCTAAATAAAGTTGGTGAATATTGGAAAGGCAAACTCACGGCCCTTCTCCAGAATTTCATTTTTCTCTGCTTTTCATTAAATATTATTACTTTGTCTTTTTCTTGTGCATTCTCTAAGATCCCACTTTTTTTCTTCTATGTCACTGATTCTATTTTTCTACTCTACCAACTGCACTATTTACTCATTTCAATGTAGAATTTAACTCTACAATGAACTCCATCTTTCTCTTAAAACTTTCCCCCTGTCATTCTTATCCTACAGGTCTTTCCATTGCATTCTTTTATCTCCTATGTCTCTTTGCCTTGGTTACCCAGAGGCTGTACTGTTTGTATCCTCCCAAGAATATAAAACAATTCCCTAAACATTTATCTGGTTATTGCAATAAATGTTTTTCAGAGATATGTTTCTTCTCTGATCTCTCAGGGTCAATTGGTTTTTTCCTAAATCACAACCCCTACATCCATAAGGTCATGATTTTGTGTTGGCTCTCTTGTCATCCGATGACTTTTTCAAAACATACATAGCAGATATGCCAGGGCCCAGCCTAATAGCTTCATACTGCATGCACCTGAATTCTACACCTGAAGGCTTTCTCTGGCATGCTTGGGAACAGGAAAGAAGTGCTGGGGACATGGAGTCCCTAGGAGTGGTCCTCATGGGAGCAGACAAATGATGGAGTGGGAGTTGCTCAGCTTCTTTGCCTCTCAGTGGGGACAACCCCCAAGGCATGTCCTAAACTCTCTCCTAGAAGTCTGCAATGGGTCTGAACACCTGTTTCTTGCAGAAAAACTTGGTTGTTAATGCACCCTATTGGCCACCTTTCCTTCTCTTTGTTACCTTCCTGCCCCTTGATTGAAGCTTTCTGGGATCCCCTTGCATATCAACTACTTGCACTCCAACCTTGTCTCAGAATTTTCTTCTAGGAGAGCCCATCCTAAGTCAACTTATTGTCAAATCAGGTGAACTATTTCCTCTTGGGTGCTAACTAAATCACTGTTTTGATTTTAGAGCTGCAAAGCAAAATGTTGTACATGGTTCACAGTTTCAAACAAGTTTTCATTCAGCTTTACTTCGGATTGAGATGGGATCATCTCTAATCACTACTCCCCGAAAGTGAACAGAAAAAGGGTAGGAAAACTGTAATTACCAAGGTACTCTGTTTTCCAGACATTTTCCATCTCTGCCTCTTTCATGGTCCTTTATTTGTAGAGATTATGAGTTACAGGATACTATGCCATTTATCTTCATGTTTCCTTTCAGTTATTTTCTGAAACTCTTCATCTTGGATTAGATAAAGAAAAAGAGATATTCATGGTTTTTGCCAAAAAAGGCAGCACCCACACAGGAAATGAACTGAGATCCAGTTTTCTTAGGACTTCAGTTTTTAATAAATACAGCATGTCCACAGTTATTGTGCTCAAGAGGAAAAACATCCTATCTGTCTCACAACACTCAGAACATAGTGTTTTCCATCATGTAGTCCATAGGCTAGCTACATTAAAGTGACTTGAGAGACAGGTTCCTGGACCTCATCCCAGAGCTACTAATTCATTATTTCAGAGACCAAGGTACTTACTGTGAATTCTAAAGTTTGTGGACTACTGATCTAGTGGTTGGTATAAACATTTTTATTTCTTAACTAAAAAACACTCAGAGAAAAAGCTACCTTCCAATCAAATCACTTTTTAAAATCCATTGTTCATGTGTGTTAATTTAAGTGATTTAAATATTTTAATTAAATAACAATTACAGCAGCAATCTTCACCCTGACCGCATCTCCTTTGAAGACATTATTTTGGTATTCGTTTCTCTGTTGGTGCACTTTTGCTGCAAATATTCTCATGTCACTTCAAAAATAGTGTGTGCAAAGTGTTTTCTGAGTGTTTGGCTGAAAATATTTCACTACCATATTCTATACATAATTTGGCTGGGTGTAATACTGTAATACTCTAGGTTAAAAATATATATATATATTTTTAGAATATTGATGGCACTATTCTATTGCTTTCTAGAATCAGTGTTGCTAAAAAAAAAAAAATCCAATCTGATTTTGTTGATTTTGCTTATTTTTAGGTGATCAGTTTTCTTACTCTAGAAGCTTTTACAATCATTTTTTTTACCTTTGGGGTCTTAAAATTTTACAATGATATGTTTAATGTGGTTTTCTTTTCATTGATTGTGCTGGCACTCAGTGGATCCTTTAAGTTTAATGCTTTATGTCCTTTTGTGTCTGCTCTTTCTCTAATAATTTATTTTTTTTTTGTCTTATTGAGAATCCTATTATTTTAGACATTGTTACACCTATATTGGTACTCTATGTATTTCATGTATTTTCTTATATATTCTCTCTATCTCTTATCCTCCCCCAACCCCCTGGTCTGGAAAATTTCTGAATTTTTTTTGTCCATTTCTTATACAGAATTTTTAATGTCAGTGATTGTGCATTTATACATGGGAACTCTTCCTCATTTTTTGACTATTCCTTTTTAATATAATGTTGCCCTTTTTTATTATATATAATTTCTTAATGTTTTCTCTAAGTTTGTTAATTTTTTAAAGTTTTTCTGTTCCCATATTCTCCAGGACTTAATATTTTTCCTGCATGCTTATGTGGCATTTTCTCCTTTGCTGCTTCCAAAATTTTTGATTATTAATTCATATTTTTTAAAAAGCATCATCGATTGATGTGCATTTATTTTCATTTATTGTATAGTTTGTATTTTCACTGAAGTTGTTGATAATAGTAATTCTTTCAAGAGTAAGTTGACTTTAGTTTTAAAATTTGAAGATGTTGTGAAACTATCTCTTTTATCTCTTTTTAGATATTTTCACAGGAGTCTTGGAGTGGCTACATCAGAAACTGCTAATCATGTGCCAATTAAAACTGGACTGGGTCCCTTATTTTTCAAATTAAGTTTATAAACTTGCCTCTTAAATTCATAAACTATGTGATAACATTGGCTGTGTGTCAATTCCTCCTCCCAACTTGCATTAAGTATTTCTGCACTGGTAATTTCCTGATACACATATTTGACCATAACTGAAAAAAACATTCTACCTAACAACTGTGATGGGCTCATACTTCCATTCCAATCCATTATTTGCACATCTTGGGGGGTATTTTAAGGCAGATGCTTAAGGCCATATAGTTTTAATCACCTGAAAAGAAAATTATTTTTGTTTTTTTTATTCAATCTGTTCTTGTCCACTAGAATCCTTAAACAGAAGAGAAACCACCTGAGATAGGCATTTTTTAGGCTAGAATATCACGGTGTGTGTCTGCCTAATAAAGTTGTTGTTGAAACCCTTCCTGTTGATTTTTAACCTCAGGGTTTGTGTAAAGCCCCTCATTCATTAAGCAGTTGATTCCATTAGCAGCAGGCTGTGTCTGGGATCCTGGGGACCCTGCACCTGGCCTGCTCTATTCTTGACAAATCATCTGATTTTATTGATAGCCACGTGGAAAATTACATGTAGGACAGGGGGCCAAGTCACACAGCTTAGAACCCACCCCCTCTTCAAAATGAGCAGGCAGAGACAACCCACCCAGAATAGTCACTGCTGCAGCCAGTCCTTAGAAATAGACATTTTTAAAGGAATGACTCAATATTACTTTGCCAGGTTCACCCTGCTATTTCTTTCTCTGAGGGGTATTTTAAATGAGGCAAGTTTCTCTTCCAGTTCACATTTCAGAGGGGGGCAAAGCCAGCTCCCAGCCTGTCATCAAAAGCCTTCAGCAGCCCCTTTACCAGAGTCTCTTGTCAGCTCCCATATCCTTCTGCCCCCCAGGCCTCACAAGATGCTTATGGGGTGATGCTTGGCAGTTCAGGAACAGCAATGCTTCTGACCCCACGGCGGGTCTTCTTTCTGGCTGCCACATTAGATCAAAAACTGCATGGGATTATCCCTTCAGGAGGCAGTTCTCCTTTTTCAGTTGTTAGCAGGTGTTGCTAACAGATTCGCACTCTCTGGGAAAATGGAAAGTGTGTCGGTGTCACAGGGAGAGATTTGCTTTGGGTTAACCGTGATGAAGCCACACCCACCCACAGTTCATGCAGTTCCTAGTATTTTCATCCCCAGCTCTGAAGGGGCAGAAGCGAAATCGGTAAAAAGTGTTTTCCTTTTGGAGCAGAAGGAACAGAAACCTTCTAATTACTACAGGAAAAGGAAGAGGCTTAGTCAGTTACCTTTCCAGAGAAGATGGGCAGCTAAAGGGCACTCCGTGAAGTTGAGTCAGAAAACTTATTTTGAATAGGGAAAAAAAAAAAAGTGATTGCACATAGTTTTAGAAATGAAACCATGTGTGCTCCCATTTCATCAGATTTGGAAAATATGGAGCTTGAGTTTTCTGTTGCTTTTTCAGTACTCTTAGCTAGAGTCCTCAAGAGGGTCTTTCTCCATGGGGCTTATAGCTGATTGTTGCTGATAGGAGGGGGGATCGACTTAGTGAAAGATTACAATGTTTAAATACTATCAAGAAATAATAGCTTTCTCATAGATTATGCAACCTTATTGCTTTCAAGAGCATGCAATTACTCAAACTAAACCAACTAAAGTACGGTGGAACAGAGCTCCTTGGGAACCTGTTTTAATGTATAACTTTAAAACGGTGTATATAATTCATGCGGCAATTAGCAAATAAAAATAGTGTGATAATGTTATGCTGTGAGTTATGCTCTCTTGGAAAGATTCTGGAGTAGATGAAATGATACTTTCTTTGGATAGGATGACGTGGTTTTACATTCCTTAGATATCACCTATTAACCGAGATTTGGGGCCACTCAGCTGCTTAAAATCACAATTACTAATGTTTCAGTATGACAAATGGAACCACATTACAGGGCTGTTGATAGGAGTAAATGAAAAAAAAAAAATCCACAATGGCAGAAAACTTTTAAAAATGTAAGTCATATTCTGGTTGCCTTTAGAATAAAATCTAAACTCCCTGCCAGGACTTAGGAACCTGAATGCTCTGTCTCCTGCCTCCGTTTCCAGCTCATCCACCTGCTACCAATCTCCTTGGTTTAGCTCGTTCCCATTGTGCTCTTCCAACGTAAGTCTCCACGACATCTTCTTATAGATGGCTTCCCTCACCACCTATCTCTGTGTAATCTAGTCCCTGACATCACTGCCCCATTTATTCATTAGTTCACTTAACAACATTTATTGAGAACCTTTTGTGTGCCAGACATTGTTCTAGTAGATAAGAATACAGTACTAAACAATCCTTACTAGATCTCTGCTTTCATGGAACGCCAATTCACATGGGGAAAATTAATAATAAATTCACAAGTAGCAAGATGACTTTAAATAGTAGAAAGATCTGCATGAAAGCAACATGAGGGGGTAGATTGGGCTAGTGGAGTTAGGGTTGCCAGTGTCACCAACAAGTAGGTGACTTTGAGCTGAGACCTTTTTGTAACAAAAAGGAGGTAAACCTCCTTAAAAAGGAGCAGGAGGTTCTGTGACTAAAATAAACCTGGATAAAAATGTACATCTGCAAGACAAACTTGAGCTGTCACATCACTCTTTTCCGCCGAGTTCCTTGACTTTAGGAGGACAATAAAATTTTCCCAGAAAACCACTGTGACTGCTGGGAGAAAGGTCCTATAATAGGGTCTAAATTTATGAGGTTTACTATGTACCATTTCAAAACGGAAACTTTTGAAAACACTGAGCTGGATGTGTGGCTGTTGTTTCACATCACCATGGAGAAAGTTGCACGTATTTTTCCTTCTCTTCCCTGAATGTCCCATATTTCTAAAACCATTACATGACCAGCAGCAGGGACCTTCTCGCTGAGTGTATGATTGGGCTGTCTGTGAGTTCTGTGCCTGCTACAACTGTTTCTAGGCTCATTAGGCATTTATTCAAACGGAGCCATCTCGATTCAGACTGCTTCAGGACAATAAGTCTGTCCACTGTGGCTATTTCTCCCTCTGTCCTCTAATGACTCGCCCTCACTGCTTTAATATGACTTCAGGAAGTTTCTTCTCTTCTCAGTATAGCACTGGGAGAATGTTTTTCTTGAATCCTTGCTGAAAGAGAATTATGAACCACTAGGAAAAACCTCTTCTGTTGATTAGGCTTTTTTTCTTCATTTGGGGGAAATCAAATGACTGAAATATAAATTTGATTTGAACAGTTCTTAAATATACTTTTTTCAACATTGATAGGAATTTTGCCTCTGCATTTTGATTATATGCATTTAAAAAGTCAACCAGAAAGACTTAACAACTACACATAGAAATTGCAAGGAGCAATCTAAATACAAACCAGCAGAATTAATTAGGATAAAATATCTTTTCATGTAGGATCTATAAACACTTCTAATGGCCCACTCAGAGAATGATGGTAATATTGTTGCAAGTAGCATATTCTTGGAAAGTGAGTCTCAAATTCAATTTCTACTGTCCCAAAGAATTTGTAACGTCTGTCAAATATGGTTTTAAAAATTGCAACACTCTCTTTGCAAAACTGAAGAATCTGGACCTGGTTTCAAGATGGCGGCGGCTGCGGCGGCTGGCGCGGAGTAGCTGAGGTGGAAAAGGTGGCCACTGGGCCTCAGGCAGCCGGGAAACTTGTGGACCTTCCTCTGGCCATCTCTTAAGGGAGGACTGCTGCTGCTGGCCGGTCGTGGGGGCTCAACGCCACTTTGCCCCCGGCAGGAGAGGCTGCCTCATTTACAGGCAACAGCTTTGAAGTGTGGAGCAGGAAAAGAACTGATTCTTAGCTGCAAAAGTGAGTCTTGAAACAGGGAACACGGCGCCAGGGCTGCTGTGGATGCAGCCAGGATCCCGGAGGCTGGGGCCGCACTAAAGGCGGCCAGCTGCCCTATTCAGGATTCGAGGTTTCAGGCCGGCATTAAAGAAGATTCCTGGGAGCGCCCGAGCGGCGCCACGACTGAACAGCCCGAGGCGGCAGCGCCGAGAACACGGAAGGCAACAAACCAGAGACAGAGCGAGCGCCCGACCTGGTACAGCACTGTGAGTGATCCCTGGCACAGCTCTGTTCGGGGGGTGAATGCCCACGCGGCTCCCGCCTGCACCACCAGGCCACTCACTGCCACGGTGCTGCCTCCATTTTCCCAGGTGCGGGCAGCTCCGCCCTGCTCGGCCATCACTGAGCCCATTTGCTTGGCCTGGCGCGGGGCTTTCCGGACCCTGCGGGCCGACCCCCTCTCCCACTCCCTCCGCGGTTCTCTGGCAGGGCTGGGGGTGTGGGGCGTCCCGACCAGTTTTGGGAGGGCTAGGAAGTACGGGCGGGCCGACTGTCACTCCACCACACCCTGGACTCCGGCCCCGGTAAACTTCCTGTTACTGGGAGGCAGATACCATCTCTGCGACCACCAGTTTGGAAAAAAGCCTAACGAATTTCTGGTTGGGAATAGTGTGGTAGGAGAGTTCCCAGGTCCGCTTGAACCTGCCGGAGAGCAGGCTGCAGGCGGGCACTAGACTCGGTTTATACCGGGGGGATACAAAGGTGAACAAGACCCGAGAAAGATCTACACAGTGCTACAAAGGCACCCAGAGAGACCGGTCGTCTGTGCCTAGCAGAAACCTGGTAGACTTCCTGGGTGAGGCGGTGCTGAGCAGGGTCTTGAAGGCCCAGCTGATAGACGAGGGGTGCAGAAGACACGCCCCAGCCCAGCACAGTGTGCACAGAGGGGGGAGACGTGCGGCCAGGGAGGCGGAGACTCGACAGAAACCACACACCCGGTGGGGTCGCCACGGCACGATCTAACAGCCTGGGCCAGAGCACACGGAACGGGGAGAAGTCCTGTACAGAAAGTGAAAGCTCAACAGAGATCACACACCCTGTGGTACATGATCCACCAGCCCAGCAGAGTCCAAGCTGACCAGAAAGGTGGATCCCCGGAGAAGCCCAAGACCCGAGGCAACCACACACACAAGACACTAGAGGCCAACTGAGCAGTCACGGCGGGAGCCATACCAAATTGGCAACCACAGCAACATCCTAGTTAGTCATTAGTCTTAAACCGGTGGACTGTGAAACCCCCTGCCACAATGAATAAACACCAAAAAAAAGACACCAGAAATACAAAAAATCAAGAAAGTACACCACCAAAAGTTAATAAATCTCATACTCTAGATCCTATAGAACAAGAAGCCCTTGAAATAACTGACAAGGAATTTCGAGTGATAATTCTAAGGAAACTGAATGAGATACAAGAAAACTCAGCTAGACATCATGATGAAATGAGGAAAAGTATACAGGATCTGAAAGAGGAAATATACAAGGAAATCAATGTCCTGAAAAAAAATGTAGCAGAACTTGCTGAACTGAAGAAGTTATTCAGCGAAATAAAAAACACAACGGAGAGTTTAACCAGCAGGCTTGTCGAAGTTGAAGAGAGAACCTCTGAACTTGAAGATGGGCTGTTTGAAATAACACAAGCAGACAAAAAGAAAGAAAAAAGAATCAAGGACATGGAAGAAAATCTGAGAGAGATATCAGACAACCTCAAGCGATCAAATATCCGAGTCATGGGTATTCCAGAAGGGGAGGAAAATGAAGATTCCATTGAAAACATATTCAACAAAATAGTGGCAGAAAACTTCCCAGGTATAGGAAAAATCACAGATCTTCAGATCCAGGAAGCTCAACGATCTCCAAACGTATTCAACCCAAAAAGACCTTCTCCAAGACATGTCATAGTCAAGTTGGCAAAACTCAGAGACAAAGAGAGAATCTTAAAAGCTGCAAGAGAGAAGCGTCAAATCACCTATAAGGGAGCCCCAATCAGGTTAACATCAGACTTCTCATCACAAACCCTAAAAGCTAGAAAGGAATGGGATGATATTTTCAAAATACTAAAAGACAAAGATTGCCAGCCAAGAATACTCTACCCTGCAAGGCTATCCTTCCGAAATGAGGGGCAAATAGTATATTTCTCAGACAAACAAAAACTGCGGGAGTTCACTACCACAAGACCACCCTTACAAGAAATCCTCAAGGGAGTAATGGGTTTGGTTCCTGAAAAATAACTACCACTGCCATAAAAACCTAAGAAAAATCTAAACCCGCTAGTACAATAAAAATGGCATTCATGAAGAGAAAACAAGCTAACAAAAACACTATCTACAACCTAAGGAACCAACAAACAAAGAAACCAAACAGTAAATCAGAAAGCAAGGAACAAAAGACACCTAAGACAACCAAACAACCAATAAAATGCTAGGAATAAATCAACACCTTTCAATAACAACTCTTAATGTTAAAGGCTTAAATTCCCCAATTAAAAGACACAGACTGGCTGACTGGATCAAAAAGCAGGACCCAACTATATGCTGCCTACAAGAGACCCACCTCACCCATAAAGATTCACACAGACTAAGAGTGAAAGGATGGAAAAAGATTTACCATGCAAACAGAAAAGAAAAACGAGCTGGAGTGGCTATTCTTATATCTGACAAAATAGACTTTAAACTAAAAACCATAAAAAGAGACAATGAGGGACACTACTTAATGATAAAAGGACTGATCCATCAAGAAGACATAACAATCATAAATATGTACGCACCCAATGTTGGAGCAGCCAGATTTATAAAACAAACTCTATTAGACCTAAAGAAGGAAATAGACACTAATACCATAATAGCAGGGGACCTGAACACTCCACTGTCAATATTAGACAGATCATCTAGGCAAAGAATCAGTAGAGAAACACAAGATCTAAACAAGACTCTAGACCAATTGGAATTGGCAGATATCTACAGAACATTCCACCCAACAACCTCAGAATATTCATTCTTCTCATCAGCACATGGATCATTCTCCAGGATAGATCACATATTAGGTCACAAATCAAGTCTCAATAAATTCAAAAAAATTGGAATTATCCCATGTATCTTCTCAGACCACAATGGATTAAAACTAGAAATTAATAACAAACAAAACTCTGGAAACTATACAAATACATGGAAATTAAACAGCATTCTACTTAATGACATATGGGTCCAAGAAGAAATCAAGCAGGAAATCAAAAAGTTTATTGAAGCTAATGAAAACAATGATACATCATACCAAAACCTGTGGGATACTGCAAAAGCAGTATTGAGGGGAAAATTTATTGCATTAAATGCTCACTTCAGAAGAATGGAAAGATGGCAAGTGAACAACCTAACACTTCACCTTAAAGAACTAGAAAAACAAGAACAATCCAATCCTAAAGTTAGCAGACGGAAAGAAATCATTAAGATCAGAGCAGAACTGAATGAAATTGAAAACCAAAAAACAATTCAAAAGATCAACGAATCAAAAAGTTGGTTTTTTGAAAAGATAAATAAAATTGACAAACCATTAGCATGGCTAACAAAAAAAAGAAGAGAGAAGACTCAAATAACAAAAATTAGAAATGAAAAAGGCGATATTACAACTGATTCATCTGAAATACAAGGAATCATTCGAGACTACTATAAACAACTATACGCCAACAAATTTGAAAACCTGGAGGAAATGGATAAATTTCTGGACACACACAAGCTTCCAAAACTGAACCATGAAGACGTAGAAAATTTGAACAGACCAATAACAATAAAGGAGATTGAAGCTGTTATCAGAAGGCTCCCAACAAAGAAAAGCCCAGGACCAGATGGATTCACAGCAGAATTTTACCAAACATTCAAAGAGGAATTGACACCGATTCTTTACAAACTATTCCAAAAGATTGAAACGGACGCAAATCTCCCAAACTCATTCTATGAAGCAAACATCATCCTGATACCAAAACCAGGTAAAGATATAACCAAAAAAGAAAACTACAGGCCGATATCCTTGATGAATATAGATGCAAAAATCCTCACTAAAATACTAGCAAACAGAATACAGCAACACATACGAAAAATTATTCATCACGATCAAGTGGGATTCATCCCAGGGATGCAAGGTTGGTTCAACATACGCAAATCAATAAATGTGATACACCATATTAATAAACTCAAACACAAGGACCATATGATCATCTCTATAGATGCTGAAAAAGCATTTGATAAAGTTCAGCACTCATTCATGACAAAGACCCTCTATAAGTTAGGTATAGAGGGAAAGTATCTCAACATAATTAAAGCCATATATGACAAACCCACTGCCAATATCATCCTGAATGGGGAAAAGCTGAAAGCTTTTCCTTTAAGAACAGGAACTAGACAAGGATGCCCACTCTCACCACTCCTATTCAACATAGTGTTGGAAGTACTAGCCAGAGCAATCAGAGAAGAGAAGGAAATAAAGGGCATCCAGATTGGAAAAGATGAAGTCAAACTGTCCCTGTTTGCAGATGACATGATCCTATATATCGAACAGCCTAAAACCTCTCCAAAAAAACTGTTGGAATTGATAAATGATTTCAGCACAGTAGCAGGATACAAAATCAACACACAAAAATCAGTAGCATTTCTTTTCTCCAATAGTGAACATGCAGAAGGAGAAATCAAGAAAGCCTGCCCATTTACAATAGCCACCAAAAAAATAAAATACTTAGGAATTGAGTTAACCAAGGAGGTGAAAAATCTCTATAATGAGAACTACAAACCACTGCTGAGAGAAATTAGAGAGGATACAAGAAGATGGAAAGATATTCCATGCTCTTGGATTGGAAGAATCAACATAGTGAAAATGTCCATACTACCCAAAGTGATATACATATTCAATGCAATCCCCATTAAAATTCCAAAGACATTTTTCTCAGAAATGGAAAAAACTATTCAGACATTTATATGGAACAATAAAAGACCACGAATAGCCAAAGCAATGCTCAGCAAAAAAAATAAAGCTGGAGGCATAACACTACCTGACTTTAAGCTATACTACAAAGCTATAATAACCAAAACAGTATGGTACTGGCATAAAAACAGACACACTGACCAATGGAATAGAATAGAGAATCCAGAAATCAACCCACACACTTACTGCCATCTGATCTTTGACAAAGGCACCAAGCCTATGCACTGGGGAAGGGACTGCCTCTTCAGCAAGTGGTGCTGGGATAACTGGATATCGATATGCAGGAGAATGAAACTAGATCCATACCTCTCACCGTATACTAAAATCAACTCAAAATGGATTAAGGATTTAAATATACGCCCTGAGACAATAGAACTTCTTAAAGAAAACATAGGGGAAACACTTCAGGAAATAGGACTGGGCACAGACTTCATGAATACGACCCCAAAAGCACGGGCAACCAAAGGAAAAATAAACAAATGGGATTATATCAAACTAAAAAGCTTCTGCACAGCAAAAGAAACAATTAAGAGAGTTAAAAGACAACCAACAGAGTGGGAGAAAATATTTGCAAAATATACATCTGACAAAGGATTAATATCCAGAATATATAAGGAACTCAAACAACTTTACAAGAAGAAAACAAGCAACCCAATTAAAAAATGGACAAAAGAGCTAAGTAGGCATTTCTCTAAGGAAGATATCCAAATGGCCAACAGACATATGAAAAAATGCTCAACATCACTCAGCATCCGGGAAATGCAAATCAAAACCACATTGAGATACCATCTAACCCCAGTTAGGATGGCTAAAATCCAAAAGACTATGAACGATAAATGCTGGCGAGGCTGCGGAGAAAAAGGAACTCTCATACATTGTTGGTGGGACTGCAAAATGGTGCAGCCTCTATGGAAAATGGTATGGAGGTTCCTTAAACAATTGCAAATAGATCTACCATACGACCCAGCCATCCCACTGTTGGGAATATACCCTGAGGAATGGAAATCATCAAGTCGAAGGTATACCTGTTCCCCAATGTTCATCGCAGCACTCTTTACAATAGCCAAGAGTTGGAACCAGCCCAAATGCCCATCATCAGATGAGTGGATACGGAAAATGTGGTACATCTACACAATGGAATACTACTCAGCTATAAAAACGAATGAAATACTGCCATTTGCAACAACATGGATGGACCTCGAGAGAATTATATTAAGTGAAACAAGTCAGGCACAGAAAGAGAAATACCACATGTTCTCACTAATTGGAGGGAGCTAAAAATTAATATATAAATTCACACACACACATACACACACACACACACAAACCGGGGGGGGAGGGGGAAGAAGATATAACAACCACAATTATATGAAGTTGATACAACAAACAAACAGAAAGGACATTGTTGGGGGGGAGGGGGGGAGGGAGAAGGGAGGGAGGTTTTGGTGATGGGGAGCATTAATCAGCTACAATGTATATCGACAAAATAAAATTTAAATTAAAAAAAATAAAATAAAAAAAAATTGCAACACTCACATAGACCTGCATTAAAATTTGGAGAAATCAAAAGAAAACAGGAAAAAAACATTTATACTTTTGCTAATAGGCTAGGCATATATCAATTCAAAGAAATGTTCACATATTTCATGAAAAGCATAATGTGGACTGCTCCAGATTAATGGTAGTTTTCAAAATTTTTCTGCCTAGTCTTCCATTGTTCAGGAGCAAGAAGATTTCTTTAATATACCATCATTCCTCAAGTTTTTTAAATACTCTCATCCTCTTTGGGATCCACATGTGTTAGTTTGAATAGAGCCTCACAGCAAAGAAACATCGCTCTAAACGACATGATCAACATGAGATGGACTGCTGAGATGAAAGCATCTCGACTGAAGGTAACTGAAAAATAACTAGATAATGACTCAGAATGCAACTGTTCCCTTGAAGCATTGTCCGGTTCTCTGCATAAAGCTCACTGTTTTTTAGTTTCATCTTTTCCTGCCTAAGTGGCTCCTCTTCTTTACCCTTCTCTGTTCTGCATCTTATTAATAGCTAGACACTGGGAGAAGGGGAATCTAGCTCTACCAGAGTACATGGAAATTTTCTGTCTCCCTTACATGGGTGTGAACTGAACTTAATAGTGGAATTTCTGGTCTTTGTTTCTGATTCTAAATTGGAGCACTCACAGTTATCTGTTTGGAATGAGAAGCTGATGAGGAAGAAGCTTTTAGTTTTAAGTCAAGGAATTTAGTGAGAACCTAAATAGGAAACAACAACAACGCATGGTCTATTAGTTCAAAAATTCGTTTTACTACATAAAAAAGACAGCACGGCAATTACAACTTTATGTATGTTGTGGTAGATTGCAAAAATGGCAACAACGTCTCCTGATCCCTACGTGCATATCATTTTACAATATGATAATGTTGATTCTCCCATTAAGAGGTGGTCTATTTCTTTACTCCTTGAATTTGAGGTTCTCCACATAACTTGCTTTTAGCAAATATATTGCATGCAGAGGTGCACTGTGGCTTTTATTCTTTCCACCTGACATAGAACAGAGATAAATTGTCCCACCTAAGACTTCATGGACCAGAGATTGGCAAACTTTTTCTATAAAAAGTGAGATAGTAATTGTTTTAGTCTTTGCACGTCATATGATCTCTGTCACAACTACTCTGTTTAACAAATGAGTGAGATTGTGTTCCAACAATTTTTTTTTAAAAATAAAAACATGTATGGCCATGGGTCATAGTTTAACAATTCCTTCTCTGTGCCAGCCTCCCTGCCAAATACCAGATGAGTAAGTAAGACCATCCTAGTTCGTCCAGCCTCACCTGAGCCTCCAGCTTAATGCAGATGTCACCAGGCACAGAACAGATGTTCCAGCACAGACCGGAATAACCACCCAAATGACACCTGACTCATAACAACTTTGGGGTTGTTATTATCCAGAAAAAGCCAACTGATAGATATCTGCTCTTATGACTTGTATGTTGTTTATATAGTCAGGTACCAGAAAAACAGGGATGCTTATCGATGCATCAAAGGATATTGGTGCACCAAACTACAAAATACAAATCAAGGACGGGAAAAAGAAACAGATCTTTCCAGAATGGCTGTAGTCCAATTTCTGTTTTCCTAAGAACTTGGTAGTCACCAGTTCACAAATTCGAATGTAGAGAATGTTTGGAATATGGCTATATGAAGAATGTTCTCATGAGGCCCCGGGTGGCAGCATCTTGAATCTTGGGAAATTTAAAATAATTACAAATAAAAGGCTTCTTGTCTATGATGTTTATACAGATTGCAGGCTTCCCAATGATATGGGGTAAAAACTTCTTTTCTGTGGGAAAATGGGCATAAACAGTTTTGGGATCTATAGCCAGGGGGTCACATACAAAAGCAGGGAAATAGATTCATTTGTCTTAACCTATTTATTCACATTTCTCATAGTGGTATTGCTATTTGATATATCATTTCTCTTTCTTGAAATTCTAAACTGTCACTTTTAACACCTGACTGTTTATTATTACATGTCATCTTTCAAATCCAGAACAATCACTGAAGGATACATGTGAGATATTCTTTCAATGCCAGGATTTCCCATAAATCATAACTTCTTTGAAAAAAGAAAGGGGTGGAATACAAAGATGACAGGGGGCACCTGTGCTTAGTTACATATGATTTGAGACTAGAGTTAATAGAATGAAACATGTTCATACAGTGAACTTCTGCAAATGTAAAATTTCTGTGCTTCACGATAGAAATTCATTACCAAAGGAAAGGTTTAAAACCAGAGAAAATGACTGAGGAAAACTGCTTGAGAACATAACAGGCTTGAAAACAAGAGAAACAGAAAATAAATCTAAAAAGAGTGACCTGGCATTACATCAAGTTAGTAAAATTTTATATAGGTATAAATATATATGCGTGTGTGTGTGTGTATACACACACATATATAAAATCTTTGCAGATGATCAGGAATGTATGGATGATACTATAATAACAAACTTAAAGGCTTAAATTATATACATATTCAAACACAATAATGACAGCATTTATAAAAGAAAAAATCTAGATTGTTTCAAACGTATATTGGGAAAATGTGGTATATTTACACAATGAAATACTACTCTGCCATAAAAAAGAATTAAATTCTGCCATTCGCAGCAACGTGGATGAACTTAGAGAAAATTATAAGTGAAATAAGCCAGGCACAGAGAGACAAATACCGTGTGTCCTCACTTATAAATGGGAGCTAAAAAAAATAAACAAATAAATAAAAAAAGAAAGATACAACAATTACAATAATACATTGAACTTTCAAAAGGAGAGAACAGAACTGAGGTTACCAGAGGTGGTGTATTAGTCAGGGGTCTCCAGAGAGACAGAATCAATAGGATATGTTATAAATATATGAGAGGGGATTTACTAGGGGAAATAGCTCATGCGGATGTGAAGAAAAGTCCCACAATAGGCCTTCTGCAAACTGGACGCTGCCAGCATGGCTCAGTCCAAGTCCAAAGGCCTCAAGCCAGGGAAGCTGATGGTGTCCTTGGTGTAAGTGCTGGAACCCACAAGCTGAAGAGTCTCGAGCTCTGATGTCCACGGACAGGAGAGAAGAGTGTATCCCAGCTCCAGCGGATAGAGAGAGATTCACCTTTTTTCTGTCTTTTGTTCTCTCCAGGACCCCAGCTGATTGGATGGTTCCCATCCACTTTGAGGGTGGGTGTTTCCCACCCAATCCACTCAGTCTCTCATACTAATCTCTGCTGGAAACACCCTTATGGACACACCTAAAAAGATAGCTTTACCAGGTTTCTCAGCATTCCTTAATCCAATCAAGTTAACACCTAGAATTAACGTTCACAAGTGGGAAAGGGGAAGGGGAACACAGAGTAAGGGAGAAATTGGTAAAGGGCCACCAAACTGATGACATTGTGTAACGTTGAATATAGTATTATCCTGATTTGAACATCACATATTACATACAGGTATTGACATTCAATTCTGTACCCCACAGATATGTACAATCAACTATGTTTCAATAATAACAAACAATAAAACAAATTTACGTTGGAACTAGTCATTGAAAGGACGAGTCGACACCAGTTGACGATCCACTGGAGAGAGCTCGTTTATTAGGCAGCACACACACATATATATAGGGCTTTAAGGGAAAGCTGATTGGTTTAAAATACAATCCCTATTTAGCATACCGCATGGGGCTTGGCGGGGAGCTGATTGGCGTGCGATTCATGCAGGCAGGAAGGAGAATGTGGAAGAGAAGGGCAACCAACACCATGATGGGGTGTGGCCGAGAAGGGCTTATGTGATCAGGGTGTGATCCCTTGAGGCATTTGGGTTTTTACATTCCTCCCTTTTTCTTGTTTTAGGAAAGGGGATGTTGAAGTCATCGAGCTACTTCCTGCTGAACTGGGGCATTGTGGGGGGGGGCAAAGGGAGGAAGGTACATAAATACCCATTATGAAACCCTAAAGGAGGGTGGAGAAACAAGTAATTTTAAAAGGGGAGAAGTCCATAAACGTTCCTTGAAGCCACAAGTCGCACATGCACTGGTTTTATTGTTTGTAGTTGGAGACTGGAGGGAGCAGCCAGGCATCGGTGGCGAGGGCGTGTAGGAATGCGTTTCCTCTGTAAGGTGGTGTCTCTTCAGCATCGGCTGAGGTGCTCACAAGATGAGGCAGGGGGTTCATCGGTACCTAGAAGCTGGTAGTTTCTAAGCAAAAGCTGGTTAAAGGCCTGATTAGAGATTTTTACCACTTGGGCTTGAAGAATGATGCAGGGCAAGAAAAGGCAGGTTATGAGGAATAACAGCATTCTTCTCCAAGGAAGATGCAAGTACCTCCTTTTTCTGCGGTGAGGAGGTCTAGTGCTCTGCGGTTTTGGAGGGTGACCTGA
This sequence comes from Cynocephalus volans, assembly GCF_027409185.1. Lineage (NCBI taxonomy): Eukaryota > Metazoa > Chordata > Mammalia > Dermoptera > Cynocephalidae > Cynocephalus > Cynocephalus volans. Next base: position 20,019,194 of record NC_084468.1, read on the forward strand.
GCTAAAGAGGTGATCTGTCTCTGTAGAGAGGAAAGAGATTCGGCAGTGGAAGTTAGAGCCCCTTCAAGTTTAGTATTGATGTCTTTGACCGCCCATAAACTGTGTCCTAAGTCTCCTCCCGACAGGCTGGCTCCGACAGCTGATGTTGTTAGGGAAATACCAACCATGATTGGGAGGAAGGAGGCCCCTTTTTGTTTTGAGGGTGGATGAAGAAGATAGAACAGTTCTGAATTGGAGTACAGAGTGAGTTGAGGGACGATGGTGACAAGAAGGCATGGGACAGTAAGATTAGACTGGATGGAGGTAGAGAGGGTTCCATTGCACCAGAAGAAGGAGCCTGGTGGGGCGAAGGTGTGGTTATAAATGGCTGAGGAAGGGAAGCATTTAAGGGGACGGCCGCCAGGAGTGGTCACATGAGAGAAAACAATTTCCGGGAGAGAGAGAGAAAGATGAGTGTTTCAGAAATGATCTGTTGCCAGGTGTAAATGGGTGACCCTGGGGAGCTAGCAGAGGGGCCTGAAAGCTCCCTGGGTGAAATGAAAAGAACAGGAGAAGGCCAAGGAGAAGGTTCATGTCTCCAGAATTGGGGGTAAGGCTGAGGTCCGGGATAGGCAGAGTTTGAAAGGGTCGGTAGGATGAGGGATACACTTAAAAGAATGGTGTGTTAAGTTCTTTTGCAGCTTGTTATTGGAGTTCTCGGTGGCTGAGGGCAGATCCTGAGTGTAAGGCTTCAGCCTGGAAATATGAATCCATGGAGTAACATGATTACCTGGCAAGGCAAGTTTAGCAGCAGTTGGAGTGCAAAGGATGACAGGACATGGGCCTTCCCACTTAGGGGTTAGGGGGGTTTTGGGTTCCGGGGAAGTGTAGAATACTAATTGGCCTGGGCTGAGCAGAGTGAAAGGTTATTTTTGGAAAGTGACGGATCTGGAAGTAGCCAGTCCTGGTACTTCCATAATTCGGTGCGAAGGTGGGAGAGCAAGGGTAAGGCCATGGTGGGTGGTATGGGTCCTTCAGTTGCTGTGATCCCCGGGGGTAGGAGGGGCCTACCATACATGACTTCAAAAGGGGAAAGATTGGAGGGCCTTTTTGGGAGAGCTCTGGTCTTGAGTAGAGCGAGAGGTAGAAGACAGACCCAATCAAGGTGTAATTCCAGAGACAATTTAGTTAGTATGTCCTTTAAGGTTCTGTTGGTTCTCTCTACCTTTCCAGATGCCTGAGGTCGGTAAGGGCAATGTAGGTGCCAGGGGAGAGAGAGTGACTGGGAGAGTTTTTGTATTATCTGGGCGGTAAATTCAGGTCCATTGTCAGATTGAATGGAAGTGGGCATCCCAAATCGTGGGATGATTTGGGAAAGGAGAGTCTGGGCTATGGTGGAGGCCTTTTTATTGGATGTTGGGAATGTCTCTACCCACCCTGAAAAGGTATCAACAAACACCAAGAGGTATTTGAGGCACCGGACAGAAGGCATGTGCGTAAAATCGACTTGCCAGTTGGCCGTGGGTGTGAGACCTCTGGCCTGGTGGGAGGGGTATGGCCCAGGTTTGAGAGGGGTGTTAGGATTGGTACACTGGCAGATTGTGCATGAGGAGGAAATTTTTTGCAAGAGGGCTTTGTCAGATGGGGTGATTGAGAAGAAGGCTTGTAAAAACTGGGATAAAGCTTGGGGGCTAGAGTGAAACAGGTCATGGAGCAAGCAAAAGAGAGAGGACTTATCGTCATTAGGCAGTTGAGGCTGAGAGGGTGTCTGTGAACCTTGGGAGCCATATGGAAGAATGGGAAGTTAGTTTTGTGTCTGTGGGTGCATTGCTGTAGTGCGTGCGGCGAGGTCAGCCTTACAATTCCCACGAGTGATTGGGGAATCGTCCCTCTGGTGGGCTCTGCAATGAATGACTCCTAATTCACAAGGTAAATGGGATGCCTCCATTAATGTGGAGATTAAAGCTGAGTTGGTGATTGTGTTACCCTTGGTGTTAAGCAGACCGCGTTCTTTCCATATGGCGGCATGAGAGAGAAGTATATGAAAGACATATTTGGAGTCAGTGTATAAGTTAAGAGTTCTTCCTTCAGCTAGAATGCAAGCTCACATGGCAGCGATAAGTTCGGCCTGCTGGTTGGTAGTACCCTTGGGTAAAGGTAACCGAATCAAGGGAGACTATGGCATACCCTGCGTAATGAGTGTTTCCTTCCTTGAATGAGGACCCATCCGTGAACCATGTGAGATCAGCGTGAGATAGGGGTCCCTCAGTAATGGAAGAGTGGTAAGGTAAGGTATAAAATTTTGAAGGCTTTCTACGCAGCTGTGCAAAGGGCTGTTGGGGGAATCTGGTATAGGCAGTAGGGTAGCTGGATTTAAGGGTGGGCAGGTAGTGAAGGATAGGGCAGGATTTTCCAGAAACGAGGATAGGAGGGTTAGGATTCTGGAAGGTGGGAGGGATTGGAGAGCCTTATAGGTAAGGAGGTCTTTGAGGTGATGTGGTGAGAGAATGGTGAGAGGTGCCCCAAATGTTAATTTGGATGCCTCCTTATGCAGTAACTGCCCCACTGCTAGGGCTCTTAGACAGGGTGCCCAGCCTTGTACAGTGGGGTCCAACTGTTTTGATAGGTATGCTACGGGGGCCTGAATGATGGGGCTTAACCCAAGGAGGGCTGTTGTGGTTAATGAATACTGAGCCTGACAAATATATTTGGAAGGGTCTTTTAGTTTTATGCTTACAGGGGAACACTGGGCCAGAGCAGGGCTGGCAGTGTCCCAAACTGTGGGGTTAACAGGGTGCGTTAAGATGGGTAAGGACTTCTATGGAGGGGTGGGATTAGTAGGATCTTGGGCTTGAACTAGCGCTAGGATGAAGGAAATGGGGGAAGAGGAAGAGGACAGGGGCAAAGTAATGGAGACTTGAAGCCGTGATAAAATGTCCAGACCCAACAAGGGGACGGGGCACTGTGGCATGACTAGAAAGGAATGGGAGAAAACGGATTGATTGCCTTGAAGGCAGCAGGTTAAAAGAGGGGTTTTTTGGGGAAAGATTTGTTTACCTCCTACCCCGACTATAGGAGAGCTGCTGGAGGTGGTGGGGCCTTTATATTCCCTTAACACCGAAAAGGTGGCTCCAGTGTCCAGGAGGAAAGATATTGGGTGGCCGTCCACAACCATGGATACCCTGGGCTCCTGCTTTGTTATAGAGATGGTCGGGAAGGGCCCAAGGCTCTGTCAGTCAGGCCCACCATAGGTGGTGTCCACGGTTCAGGGGACTGTGGGGCAGTTGGTCCCTCACCCCTTCAGGCAAGGGGGCAATCAGACCCCCAATGTCCCTTCTTTTTGCAATTTGGACAAGGAGTGGTGGGTGGCCTGGGGGTGGGGCAAGCCTTTGCCCAATGCCCTTCCTTTCCACATTTAAAGCAGGCTCCAGGTGGAGGCTTAGAGGTGGAGGCTGTGGGAGGGCACCCAGGGGGTTTGATAAGCCGGGCCAACATCTGGAAGTTGGTGTGGTCGGCCTTTTGTTTTCGACGTTCTTTTTCCTCCTCCCGATTATGAAAAACCTTGAAGGCCACTGACAGGATGTTGGTCTGAGGGGTTGCAGGACCCTGCTCTAATTTTTTAAGTTTAGTTTTAATGTCAGGGTAGGATTGGGCCCGGAAATAGGTCATAAGGACATGCCGGCTGTCTTCTGAGTTGGGGTATAAGTTAGTGTATTGTTGAAAGGCCTGAGTTAATCTATTGAGGAACTCGGAGGGAGTTTCCTCCTTTTTTTGGACAATTTCTTGAATTTTTTGGAAATTGACGACCTTGCAAGCCAATTTTTTGAGGCCAATTATTAAGCAAGAGGCAAAACGGTCTCGAGCCTGGATTCCCTGGGCTGTGTTATAATCCCAATTAGGTTCCTGGTCTGGGACTGCTTGGGGGCCTGGCGGGTGATCTGGATTGGTACGATGGGTGTCAGTGGCATGGGTTTGGGCTGTATCCCAGACCCTGCGGCGTTCCTCAGGGAGGAGGGTATTGGCTAGGAGCATGAAGATGTCATGATGTGTGAGGCTGTAGGCCTGCAGGATCCATTGGAATTCTTTAATGTAGGTGGTAGGGTCGGTAGAGAAAGAGCCTAGTCTTTTTTATAATTCTGTAAGGTCAGCTAGGGAAAAGGGAACATGGACCCTAACTACTCCTTCAGCCCCAGCTACCTCATGTAGTGGGGCGATTGTTAAAGGAGCGGGGGGGGGGTCCTCGGGAACAGGTGAAAGGGGGGCTTAGTGGGTCAGGAGTAGGGGAGGGTAAAGACGGAGGAGTGGATGGCACAGGAGGTGCAGAAGGTGACGGGGGAGGAGGAGGTCAGTAGGGTGAGGGTTCATCAGCAGGCTCGAAGGTGGAAGAATCGAGGGGTGACTGTGAAGAGGGTTTACAGGCTAAAAGGACTTGAGAGGGAGCACAGGAGGAGCAGAGGGTGGGGTTCTGAGCCAAGAGGCGAAAAGCCTCGATGTAGGGGATCTCCTTCCAATTTTTTAGGCGCTGGCAGTAGTTAAAGAGGTCTCGTAGAATGTTAGGATCTAGTGTGCCCTCAGGGGGCCATGTGTTTTGATTATCTAAAGGATAATAAGGCCAATCTTGTGTACAGAATTTGGTGAGGAGTTTGGGCTTAATATCCGGCCTGAGGGAAAGGTTGGTGAGGTTTTTCAGAAGGCATTGAAGTGGAGAGTCCCCTAGGGAGGAGGAAGAAGTGCCCATTCTGGTCTCTTAATGGGAATTTAGACAGAAATCGGACAGAGATTAGTGATAAGACAGATCCTTCGGCCGGTTGGGAAAGGTGGGATCCTAGAGGGCATCCCCAGTAGGTCACGTCAGTCCCGGCAGGTTCAGGTACGAACCAGGAGGAGAGAAGGGAGGTGTGGGTCATCACTCAGACCTTCACTTCTCTAGGGCAAAAGCCTGGTGCCTGAAGGAACCTAGCGCTAGGAATTTCTGGTCGGGTCCCAGACCCGGGAGATGGAGAGAAGAGAGTGGTGGACAGGAGGGTGAAAGAGAGAGGGAGAGAACAGAATGGGGCTTTTAACCTCCAGAAATGAAAGTAAAAGTTTACCGGGGCTTTGGAACCTGTTATAGTTTGGGAATTTATGGTGGTCATGAAGACTGTGGTGGGGTGGGGTATGGGTGTTAGGGGCTACCTGACGATCATGGCTAGACTCCCTGCAGTAGCCTGAAAAAGGGCTGGTGTCCTTTAGGAAAGGGGGGTTACCTAATGATGAGCCAGTGGTGAGCGGAAGGAGCTAGCGCCAAAAAGAATGGATGAGGGTGGACCATCAGTGGTGAGCGGTGGAAGGGAGGCTGGTCCTGGCAGGACGGAGTTCCCGAGGGGCAACTCGGAAAGTGCTGCCGCTGCGATCCGAAAAGTGTCGCCGCTTGAGGGGAACTCTGTGCTGGGTTTTGGCACCAAATGAAAAGGATGAGTCGACACCAGTTGATGATCCACCGGAGAGAGCTCGTTTATTAGGCAGCACACACACATATATATAGGGCTTTAAGGGAAAGCTGATTGGTTTAAAATACAATCCCTATTTAGCATACCACATAGGGCTTGGCGGGGAGCTGATTGGCGTGCGATTTGCGCCGGTGGGAAGGAGAATGCGGAAGAGAAGGGCAACCAGCACCATGATGGGGTGCGGCCGAGAAGGGCTTATGTGATCAGGGTGTGATCCCTTGGGGCATTTGGGTTCTTACAGTCAAAGAACCTCAGTCTGTCCCAAAATGTCATTATCTAAATAAATGAATAAAATCTTGGTCTAAATTCATGTCACTTAAATTTTGACATGGAAACTAGTACCAAAAAAGAAATCTTATTACTTTAGAGTAATTTGCAGATGATCTGATTAAAGAAATGAGGCACAACTGAAAAAGGGCAATATTATTACTTTTGAATTCATACAGTAATGAGAGTCAGGCTAAAATGTGTTAACCCTGTCCTCTTTCATTTACAGACATTAGTCAATATGTTTGGCCCTGTGTTCTATGTTCATGCATTCACTCAACTGTTTCTTCCACACTATTTATCGAGTGCCTACTCTGTGACAGCCATTGTGGTAGGTGCTGGGGAAACAATAACGAGAAGGAACACACCCTGTCCCTGCCCTCATGAATCAAGCAGTCTAGTGCAGGAGATGGATATTAATTGCAAAATAAATAATTAAAAATGAGTATTGTGATATGTACTAGGAAGGAGAGCGCCTAGTATAGGATTATAGTAGAACTTGATTAAGAAGTCAAGGAAGGCTTCCTGGAGGAATTGATCTCTTGAAGGAACAGAATAATTACTGAAAGGGAGGTGCAGGCAACAGGAGGAAAGAGCATCTCAGGCTTAGGGAAGAGCATGTGCAAAATCCAGGCCTGTGATAAGAGGGAGAATTGTGCATACTGTGAGTGAAACAGAGAGTGTGGCTGCCACTCAGGTGTTCACTGAGATCATAGAATCATAAAGTGTTAAGGCTGGAAGAAGCCCTCACTATGCCCTAGTTCAATCTCTTCATTTTACAGGTGAAGAAAGACTCGGAAGGGTTAAATGACTTTGCCAAGGTGACACTGCTAATGAGTGGTGAAGCTGGCATCAGAGCCCAGGGCTCCTAATTACCCTTTTAATGCATTCCCACCACACCATGCTGATTCTTTGTATCAGTGTTAATGAGTAAATCAAGATGTTGTTAAATTAGCATAATAATTATTTGTATATGAATGCTGCATTCAAAATACTGCTGTATAACATAGCTTATCCTACACAACCCACATCTACAACCTATCAATGTATTCATTATAAATAAATAATAATTGGCTTTTCATCATAAAAGGGTACAGATTGAAACTCAAGCTTGAGACTTATATGAATTAACACAAATTCTATATTAATGGATTCTGGGTTGATGATATTTGTACTATATATGGATTTATTGCTTTATTTAGTAACTGTAGTGTTGTGTCCTAGGCATTGTGCTGGAACTAAAAGGGTTGATTTTATTTTAGTGAGCGAGAGCCAGTTACTTCTATCATGGAGTTTACAATCCAGTGATTGTACTTGTGCACCATTTTTCCCCCTTTTTGCATGTAAAAGCTGATGTAAGTGTTTTCAGGTATGGCCCGGAAAAAAAAAAAGGATATTTCTGGACAGAATTTTGAAAGAATACCTCACAAAAAAACATTTAGGAAAGGTAACCATTCTCAGAGAAGGATGGTTAGGGGTGGACGAGGTGGTGAATGGGAGGAAATTGCAGTTGTTGCTTAATTAGACCTTGGTTAGGTCTTCAAATTGAAATTACCTGGTGTACTTACATGACAGATTGCACTACTTTGGAGAGCTGGTGATGAAATCTGGCCATTGAATTACATTGAACTATAAACTTCATTTGTTCTTAGGTGCACAGTGATTTGCTATAATAATGATCATCCATTTGCCAGACAGCTCAGATTTTTTAAAAGCTTGATTGCTTTTGGCATTGCATTATTAGTCCTGGAAGAACGCAATACATTTGCAGCAATTCTCAACTTGAACAAGCTAGAGTATCCACCTCTTACAAATGCTGGCCATTTAAGACCTGTGTGTTGGACCTTGGTATTTTTTCTGTCAGTTCTACAATGGAGGATACACTTTTGTTTTTTATTAACACCATCACAAATATGCTTATCTCTAAAATTTGAAGACTTCATTTGAGCTACTGAGTTTTATGGACAGGGCCAAGAAAAGTCCCCAAAGAAGGATACATGCTATCAATTTTCTCGGGTTAATGAAAACCAAACAATTCCAGACGAAACCTCTCCTAAGAAATGCACTACAGCTGGATCCAAATACTCATCTGATAAGAATCTAAAACCCCTACTGAATTACACTGGATGTGAACCTGGTGATGTCGATTCTTTCAAGATCACTGAAGAAATCCACTCTCCTCTCTGATTCTGATACTTTTTAGTCCATCCATCTTGAAAATGCCTATGGGATGGTTCTGTTGTACCTTTAGAAATGGAATTCATTGGAGTGGATTCTCTCACACAGCAACTTTATATACAAAGATGAGAATAGCAGAAAGGTCATTTCCAAAGAAAGTGACATTTATTCTGTATTCACTGAAAAGCCAAAAGAGTTTTCTCATTCACCCATACCGACAGAGCCGTGTCTCCCCCAGAAGAGGTGAAAGAGATGCTTCTATCTGTTCTTGCATCAAACTTCAGGCTCAAGACCTGTCTGGAAAAAAATGGCTTCTTTCAGGAATGAACCTGCTATCCTCAAAGAGGTTTTATTTCATTCAGAATTCCACCTTGCTTGACAGGTTTTGTTTATTTTGTTCAATGCAACTAAGCTAATGCCCACCTGCTTTCTGAATTTGTTTTGTGCCAGTGTCAACCTCCATGGCTTTCTCTTATAGGTTAAGGCAATAACTGTGCAGATTCACATATGCCTATATGTGTATGTAGCTCATTTATAAATGTATGTAGATTATATAAAAAAAATTTTCAAAAACTTCTTGGAAAGATTGTATTATCTTTTAATTCTATTTTTCCACAAACTTTATGAAGTACCCTCATATGTGTGTGTAGATCATATATATGTATGTATATATGTGTGTAACTGTATATATATGTGTGTATACATGTGGTGCATATAATGTATAAGTGTGTGTATGTATGTATATATATGATAAAAAACTTCAATAGTTTCAAAACAAATATAGCTAGCATCAATTATTGATGTTGATGAAGACCGAGACCAAGAATAAAGTCAAATCAACAAAAACTTCCCAAGTCTCATATTAACCAGTGACCTCATTTGCAATAAGATTTTTTCCCAAAACCCTTACTAACCAGACTACCTGTACAGAGTTTGGAACAGCAAATGTCCCAGAGAAGTCAAGCAGTTTTTATCTGGTTGCTTTACATGATTTTGAGAGACAGTTCCATCCATTCCTAGAGTGCTTTTGAGGGTCAGGGATGTAGACACTGGAGCAGAGAAAGGAGAAAGAATACCAGCAGGATGGAAAGGTGGCTGTGCTTTCCAACTTGCCTTGAGTCAGAGCTTTATGACTTCTATCCCACATAATGAATAATTAAGAGTTTATTGTCTTTTTCTCAATTGAAACATTTTACTTTGTCGGAAGATGCATTGCAGAATGGCTAATTATACAGACTCTGAACGTAAATCATGGCTGGGCCACCTATGAGCTGCATAACCTTGGGTAATTTACTTAACCTCTTTGTGTTTCTGAATCTACACTTGTAAAATACATTTCATAATAGTTCCTACCTTATTGGGTTATTGTGAAGATTAAATGAACTAACATGCGAAGCCACTGTAACAAATCTTGACATATAGGAAGCACTCTAAGTGGTGAGCCATTAAGGAATGCCCCATCAGAGACCATTCAGGTCATTAAGGAAACTGAAAAGTTTGAAAGGTGAGAGAACACGCTGTTAAAGTTAGGGCTGAACTGGAACTGTAAATCTGGCTGTTGAAATAATAAACAGAGTGATTATTGGAGAATTAACAGCAACTCTAATGCCATTACATTTAAGACTTGAACCTTGCTCAAACTACTTTTAACTTCTTTAATGTTTAAGACCTATAAATGTCAGAGCTCACTAATTTCTTTGGCTTTCAATAAATGCCAATGACTTTGAGAATTGCTATCCCTTTAGCTTATCTGGCAAGAGCACAAGCTTAAAGGGTATTCAAGAGGGCAATGATGACCCAGTGGAAAAGACGGGTTACTGAAGTCAATCAGCATCTTGGGGCCACAGTCCTTCTCGGGACCTTTTGTGTGGAGTCACTTGACCTAGGTACTGAATGGGGTTTGCAAGGACAGAGAAGACACAGCCCCTCTGATAAAGAATGTCCTACTTACTAGGCAAAATATGCTGACAAATACAAGGGTACTTCAAAAAGTTCATGGAGAAATGGAATTAAAAGCTAATACCAAACTTTCCATGAACTTTTGAAAGTACCCTCATATGTATTTATGTCTAATTTCTCTGGAATCCTCAGAGAACAAGATAATTTTATCTAATAAAATGTTCCAAATAACCTAAGCTTGTCCTATTTGGACTCCCCCAAAAAGTGATTTAAATATTTCAAACGGAAATCATTCTAATGGAAGTTGAACACACTTGATCAGAGACTCTGGAGAAGAATTTTGCCTTTACTTAATAATGCAGGATCATCATTGTGGACATCAATTATTTAACTGTGCCGTAGTATAGGGGCTACTGAGGTATGAAGGACTGTTTGCCCTTGTCTTAAATGACCCCAGATGGACAGTTTTGTCCTGGCTCTTCCATTTCTTATGGATAGGTAGTTAGCTTTCTTTCAATAACACAGCCTTCCTTCTCTCTTCTCCTAGTGGTTTGGACACCCAGAAAAAAGCGTCAGAATTCTACCCAACTGAAAGCAATTAGGTCTACATTTTTTTCTTAATAATAAAGGTAGATTTAAAGGAAACCATTATCTTTTGAGCATGGATGTGCTAACAATTTTTGCATTCATCTTTAACACTGAGTACTGGAACAATTTTTGTCATGTAAAGGAAGTTATCGGGTTCAAAGTTTTTCCTAAATTGAGCTAGATCCGTGCTTCACGAAGTTCAGTGCACATAAGGATCACGAGAAGGGTTTGGTAAAACAATTTCTTGGGCTGCCCCTCCAGAGACTCTGACTCAGTAGGTTTGAGGTGGGGTACAAACACCAGCATTTTTAACAGGCTCCCAGGTGACACTAAAGTTGATGACCACTGAGTCAATTTCCCTTGCTGATATAGCTAGGAAGTGACAGCTGAATGTCAAACATCTGAGTGCATTATTCTCACACTGTTTTGAGCATGTTAACATAAATTTTGGCTAGTGAGACTTACTTGTTGCTCATTTATAGAGTCTGAATAGTACTACACATAGGTACATTTGTTAGGTAAGTCCATATCTCCCGACTCAATGATGTTGGTCGCCTAACTAGCACCTATGCATATGCAAGTTTACTTCAAAAAGTTCATGGAAAAATTCAATTAAAAGATAATACAAATCCTTTTATGAACTTATTGAAGAATTCTCCTGTAAGTATTTATTTCCTTTTAGTAAATATTTCTGGCCAGGTATTGTTGTAGGTGCTGGTGACACACTGGAAAATAAGAGGCACAAATTATTTTTCCTCGTAGAACTTACATTCTATAAGAAGGGGTCCCACATAAAAATGGAAGCAAATAACAGAACAAGATAATTTCAGAAAATGGTAAGTACTATGATAAAACTAAGAAGGGCTGGCATGATAGAGAACAGAGACTGTAGGAACAAACCATTGACTGGGAAGACAGGAGGGGCCTCTCTAAGGAGGGCGGTATAAGAGCTCATTCCTTGGTGACGTGAAAGAACCAGGACATTTGAAAATCCACAAGTGAATTCTTTCTGACAAAGTAAAAAGTTTCTGAGGTGGAAAATTAGCTTAGTGTTTAAGAGGGAGAAGGAAATCCAGTGTGCTTGTGGTCTGTGTTGGTCACCAGGGGAGCAGCTGGGGACCAGAGTAGAGTTAGGAAGATGACACAACAGAGCTGAAAACCATTCTTTTATACAAGTGCTACATGATGTCCAGGAAGGAAAATAAAACTGTGAGTGCAAGTGGAGTAACCAAGAGATTGGACGAAAGGCTTTGAGAAGGGCTGTGTAATGAGCGAGGATCTGATGGTAGACGAGGATGTACTTTGTTGGTGTGGGTGAGAAGGAGAAAACTTTTAGAGATTTTTTAGGAAAGCAAGTGTCTATCATGGCATGAGCCATAAATTGAAGACATTACTTACATTAGTTATTGAAATCTGTTTATGATCAGCACTTGCTAATACTCAGAGTCCAGGCAAGAGTTAAGTAAGGGCAGTAAGATGGCCTGGAATTTAGTTTGGTTATATATACACATATATATTTAAACAGTGGTTAACTGTAGCTGAAAATTAGAATCACTTGATGCTTAAAGATGCAGCTGCCTGGACCCCATTCCAGATGAATTAAATTGGCATCTGTGGGTAGTTGAGCCTAGGGTGATGTGTGTATTTCTGAGGCACACACTACTCCCAGCTGAGACTCATTACCCTAGAGCAGGTGTTAGCAACCTTGACTGCACATTAGAATCACTTGGTTAAGCTCCAAAAAATAACCCATACACAGGCCTCACCTTGGATCAATTAAATCAGAATCTCTGGGTTGGGGACCTGAGCACTGGTATTTAAAAAACAAAAAGCAAGCTTCTCAGGAGATTGTGACATGCTGCTACCCTTGAGGATCCCTGCCTAGGGCTACAGAGACAAATGATACATGGTCTCTGTCTTCTGTTTAGACTCTACTAGGGAAGATGTGAATACAGGCAATGCAGTGAGCTACTTACAGTAATATTAAAAATGAACAGTGTAGGAAAATTAAAGGAGAGAGGACTGGGTAGGGTGACCAAATCATATCAGCTTGCTTGGAATTTTCCTGGTTTTAGCACTGAAATTCTTAGTCCTGGGAAACCTATCATTCCTGTGCATACCGGGATGGTTGGGTAAGCCTGTGTGGTGGTAGAAGTTTCTGATGAGACTTGGCTGGTCACTTCTGTGGTGGTAGAAGTTTCTGATGAGAGTTTCAAATGATAAAAGCAGCTTGCAAAGTGGACTATATGAAAGTGGAGGTAAAGGAGGCGTGGGGTCCATTTCAGACAGTGAGGGCAATACTCAACAAGGCGCAGCATGAATTATGGGCTCGGAAGCACAGGGGTTTGGTTCTACTGTGTGAAGGGTGTCAAGGGGGAATGAAAGATGTGGCTGGATAGGCAGTTCTAGATCATAAAGGGCCCTCCTTATGTGCCCAGAAGTTTTGCATTTTATCCTGAGGGCATCAAGGGAGTCACTGAGAATGTTTAAGCAGGTGGTGGGAGAACATCGTTGTGACCTTCCCTGAGTTTTGATTATCATTTTAGAAAGATCCCTGGAGGAAGCTCTGGGGCTGTATGCTTATTTCCTTTGAGCACTGCTGCCTCATTCAGGGACCAACTCATTTAACCCTCTCTACATGCCAGACTCATTAGGAAAATGCAGGGGACACGCTTGTGAGTGCAAAATTACAGCAAAAGCCGTTTTCATTCCTTGTGTGGATTCTTCAGATGAAACAGCTTAGGAAGTTGCCTAGTATTTAGATATGATTCTGTGAGGGACTGGAGCCCATCTGAGCTTCGCCACATGGCTCTAACAAGTTCATCAACCTCAATCTTGAAGTAGCAGCTCTAAAGAACAGAGTTCGTCCCCCAACCCAGATGGCTGGTGCCGAGAAGATTAACAAAGTTTAGTTTGAAAGGGTTTTGCACTCTTGGAGGAAATTTCCCACATAGATGTTTCTTCTATTGTAAAAAGAATAGTGAAATCCCCACAGAATAAAACATAGCCAATTTTGCCAAATCATCATATCTCCTTGCTGGAAAAGACCACACCAATGACAATTCCATTTTAATACCCAAAGTATCATGATGCAACTTTAGCATTTGATGGATCATAACATTTTGATGTCACTGTTTTACCAATATTTTTCTGTTTCCTCTTTCTATGCTGACCCATTTAATGAATGGGTTTTGGTTAATGTTTCATGTTGACTTTCATTCATGTCCCTTAGGTTTTTACTCTCCCCTAATTTTAGAAGAAGCAAATAAAGAAACAGCATATCAAGTTCTTAGTTAACAACATCACAAATAACAAAAATGGCAATAATAAAAATAAGTGAATAAATAAATCATCAAGATAAAATAAACCACAAACGTTAGTTTTTGAAGGTGATGTATTTGCCTAAATTACTTGAAATGCATCTGTATGAGAGATTTGTCTCTTCTCCCCCATTTTTAAAATTTATTCAACAATTTATTAATGTCAGTTTGGACCCATGAATATTTATTTTATACTTTGGGCTATAATCCAATATTATGCTATTAATTTTGTTGCTAAAAATATTCCAAATTGGTCAATGGAGAGCTCTTTCAGTTGGCTCCGCTGTCCCTTTGACATGTCCCCATCCTTCTAATTTCTGAGCACTTCTTTACTTACTGGCATAACAAGATGTTCCAGGCTCATCTTGTATATTCCCTGTCCCAGCTCTAGAATCAGCCAATTCCTTTAACTGGAGAAGGGCATTAGAAAACAAAATCTGTGTGCTGGTGTGTCGGCTTTGTTTTTGAGAGTTGTTCTTTCCCAGACAAAAATATTAAACTCTAGTCTGCATCTAGGATGCTGATTTACTATTAACTATGCTTTACACATTTTACTAAATGCAAATTATCCTTAGCTTTTTTGGATACAGGCAGTACCATTCTTAAATTCAGCTATACAACTTTACATAGTTTTCAGCAGCTACCAATTACATGTTTGAGATTCCATTTCTGACCTTTTGGTTCTTCCTGTTCTCCATGTTCTGGCGGAATTTCCCAATTTTCCTACCTATGCCTGGCCTCCACATTTGTCCCGTGACCCATTCAGGCTCTTCTTTATTCAACCTGAGCTCAGCAGAGATAATAATTATATACCTTGGATCACTGTGATGTCTCCAGTATCTAATGTACTATCTGGCATAGATCGAGCACTCAATACCTATTTAACAAGTGAAAGAATAAATAAACACATTCTGATGATATGATCCACCTCCAGCTACAACTGATTGATCATGGCTTAACATGATCTCCTTTTGAGGTCTGAATTGGTGGAAATTGCAGTTGAGACTGGAGGGGATGGTATATTGAAGTGATGGCAGCTGTTCGAGTTGTTTAATCCCACCAAACATTTAATCACCTAATCATCTTAGCCAGAAGACCTTTGGGTTAGAGGTGATCATAAAGGTCTGCAAGCCCATTATTGCATCTTCTCCACCTTGGTGCCCAGTATATCTGGGATTTGGAGTGATTGACCTTTCCCACAAGGTATTGAACATAGATAGTCCAAGAAAGGCAGCCCAGTGGAAGGAACCCACAGGTATCATGGCATGATGGGCAGGGAGAGTGGCACTTTCTTTTTAGTATCATGAGGAATCATTAAGAGAAATG
This sequence comes from Cynocephalus volans, assembly GCF_027409185.1. Taxonomy (NCBI): domain Eukaryota; kingdom Metazoa; phylum Chordata; class Mammalia; order Dermoptera; family Cynocephalidae; genus Cynocephalus; species Cynocephalus volans. The sequence continues at coordinate 20,034,240 of NC_084468.1, forward strand.
AGGAGGAGCTCACATTTATTATATCCCTACTCTGTGCCAGCCACCATGGTAAGTCACATTTTTCTTCCTTCTTGTGTTCCTTTTTTTTCTTTCTTTCACCATCTTTTACTTCCTTCTTCTTCTCTCCCTCCTCCTCCCCTTTCCCCTTCCTTCTTCTTATACCTCTTCCTTTCAACCTGCTTCTCCTCTGCTCTCCTTTCTTCATTATCCAATACAATAAATTAATACCATGTGTTTCACGTTCCAATATAGGGAGCTCCAATATAGGGAGCTTTGAAGTTGTTACTCTGTCCTAACAAGGAAAAGGAAAAATGGACAACTCTTCTTAGACACATCAGAGAAGTGAGGTCACAGGGCAATCCACTGTCCCCCCAAATTGGAGAGAGAAAAATACAGTCACAACTTAATGGGGCAGAAACCTCTTTAGGAGCCTGTGCCAGCTTAGGAAAACCTGAACTGTAATTGAATTGCTGGAGGCTTAGAGTGGACATGTCTGAGAGTCAAAAACTCCAGAGGACTCAATCATAGGGCAGCCCCTAGACTTTCATGAGTTTTACCTCCAAGAGCGTGACCGTTTTCTCACAGAGAGTAGTGAAGAACAATTCCCTCATGCTTCCAGCATGGGGAGGGGAAAAGTAGCCACTTTGAAATAAGCCAGAGTATTCTGTTCTTCTTCAACAAGGCCTGCTGTCAAGGAAAGCTATTTTGGCAGAGCCTAAACAGCTATTGGGGTTTTATCAGAACCTCACTGACTAGCTGAAGGGAAACACCCAACTCAAGCTTACTCTAGCCATCCCATCCTATCAAAGGTGGGGGGCACTGAGGAGTATATATGAAGTCTATATGGAGGATATACCCAGAGGCACCGACTCAATAAAACACTGAGACCTAATCATAGGACTACAGAACACATTCCCTCCCTGAACACTTCACCACCACCCTACTGAAGGCCTATTACCACAGTTCCTTTTACCAGGACTTCGTGTCTGGCTCTCAAGAAAAAAATTACAAGGCATACCAAAAGGCAAAAAATACAATTTAAAGAGACAGAGCAAGCACCAGAACCAGACTTAGATATGGCAGTGGGTTGAAATACTATGTATGAGGTCCTAGACACCATCCTGTGTACATCTTACATAATCCTCACAACCTCAAGAGCTAGGTATTATTTTAACCATTTTACAGAAAAAGCATCTGAGGCCCTGAGGGTTTAAGTGACCTGTTCAAGGTCCTATAGCTCCTAAGAGCAGGTCTTGAGATGACCAAGATATCACATGGTCCATGGAGAGCTTTTGTAATGATGCTCACCTCCTGGAGTTGTGCTGCCCAGTATGGTAGCCACTAGCCACTTATGTTTCTATTTAAAAGTAAATTAATTATAATTAAATAAAATTAAAAATTCATTTCCTCAGTTGCATGATCCAGAATTCATGAGCTCAATAGCCAGGTGAGGCTAGTCATTATTATATTGAACTGAGCAGATATAGAATATCTTCATTATTGCAGAAAATTCTGTTGGGCAGTGGTAGCTTGAGTATCAGTAGGCCAGGGAACAAACAGCTTCCTTCACATCAAAGTTGGAAAGCATTTGTGCAGGAGATCAGCTTCCATTTCCTACCTCTTCCCACATCTGAGTGGAAGCTGCTGACCCAGAATCTTCTCTTCTCAATGTAGCTGGACACCCTTTCTTAGTTCATTTTGTGCTGCTGTAACAGAATGCCACACCCTGAGTAATTTATAATGAACAGAAATTTATTAGCTCATGGTTCTGGGGCTAAGAAGTTATAGACAGAGGGGTTGGAATCTAGAAAGGGCCTGCTTGCTGGGTCATCCCATGGCAGAAGGATAAAGACAGGGTGAGAGAGAAAGACAGTGAACTTGCAGCCTCAAGTCTTTCTGTGATCAACATGAACCCATTCATGACCGTGGAGTTCTCATGACCCAAATGCCTCCCATTAGGCCCCACTTCTCAACAGTTGCATTGGGGATTAAGTTTCTAACACATGCTTTTGGGGGAACACATTCAAACCATAGCACACCCCCTAGGGGGAGATTTAGCTCTAGTTATTAATTACAATGGTTGCCCAAAGGTGCCCAGACAATGCCTTCTTGTATAAACAAGAAATGCAGCCAAAGCAGCCAAAGTTTTACTCTATTTTTTCCTATAGCAGTAACTTAGAGTGCACACATTCTGCTTTTCATTCTTGTCTCAGAATTCTTTCTTGTTAGTCTTGTAATATTGAAGCTTATTCAATTTACATCTGCCCTTCAAGGGCTTATAATTTGTTCTTTTTTTTTTTTCCCTCTCAATCTCTAATTTGATCTGGAACTAACATCATATATATATATTTTTTCATAGCTCTGGTACATACTTCTCATAAACGCACATCATGCACATTTGAAGATTGAGACCAGGGGGTGCCCTCTTGGATAATGCAGATAAAGGTTGCTTGAGCAGTTGTTAAAGTACAAAGCTATCTTTTAAAAAGAACATGCTCAGTTCTTGAGTTAGAGCTTGTGTAAATCTGGGGTAATTCAGATATCCAATGGAACTCTCAGAACTGCTCTCTGGCTTATAAATAAAAGCCTTTAGCAACCGAGCTGTCCGTTCGGAAGAATAAAGTAAAAGGAGGAAAAAAAACGTGTGTGGTGTGTGTGTGTGTGTGTGTGTGTGTGTGTGTGTGTGTGTGTGTGTGTGTGGTGTGTGTGTATCTAATGGATTGAATTATGTCCCCCCAAAACTTCCTGAAGCTTGAATCGTATCCCCCAAGTTTTATGTATTAGAAACTTAGCCCCCACTGTGACTGTTAAAAGGGTGGGAACTTCTATTATGGTAATTGTAAGGTGGGGTCTTGAAAAGGTGATTGGATTGTAGGACCATGCATTAATGAATGGATTAAAAATGGTGGTCAGGGGTGTGGTTCTAAGGGCTTTAAAAGAAGAGAGAAGAGAGTCTCTCTCTCTCTCTCTGCTCTCTTTGCTTCCAACATCTTGTCATGTGAGACCCCTGGGTCACTGTCACCAGATGGACTTTGGACTTCCCAGTCTCAGAAACTGTAAGCAACAGATTTCATTTTCTTTATAAATCACCCAGTTTCAGGTATTTTGTAATAAGCAACAAAAACAGACGAGTACAGTGTGTGAGATCACATCTGCAGGATCCAAGCAGAAAGCAAGAGACCAGGTGCCTCACTCTTGTTTGGTTGTTGTTCTTGCTTTTCATATTTCATTTTAAGCAATTTTGTGAGAAGGCCGTGTGCTCTCAATGGAAAGTGGTCAGTATTTCAAAGGGTATTTCCTGTTTGAGGAGTAGGAGGAGTGGATGTGATACATGAACTTCAAGAATGCTGGAGAGATGCCCTTGGAAGCTGAAAATGTCCAAACCAGCTTACCTGCGGCACCTATCTTTAGGGCTTAGGGTAGCTACTCAGATTCCCTGACATGATAGTCAAATACAAAGTGATTATAAACAAAGGAGAAACAAAAAAAAAGATGGATTGCCTTAAGGAATTTAAATAGAACAATTAAGAAAATCTCAAATACCCTATCACAGACCTTGGTTTCTGAATGCCCATAAAGCAGCAATTGCCTAAAATGAAAGAGTCTAAAACTCCAAAGTTTCTTATTAATGACTTAAAGCAAAGCTCAGACCCCTTTATAAACTTTCAGTTCATTTAGAGGTTTGGCTCAGAGGTGGAGTCCTATGTGATTCTCACCCCTGTTAGGATTGAAGACCTGATCTGGAAACATCACATTAAAACTAACTCCAATTCCCAAAGCAGAAGCAGACATTTATTTCTTCTTTAGTACAGTGGAGATTTTCTATAAATTTAACTTCTGATTAGAAAACTTCTTACATTGGAAAATTTCAGCAATGAAATTTCAGTAATAAGCCAAATATGGGTCTGCTTGAGGTCGAATGAAATTTAGATGAAAAATCCAGGATTATCAAAAAGAATGAGGAAACTTCAAGTTTCTGTACATTCAAGGTCAGCAGGTTGAATTCTTTCATTTTTGATTTTCATGGCAGCACATAATTTCTGTTCCTAGTGGGCTTCCTGCTTTTTTTTAAGCAATAAATTTTGGGTTACCATAGTAAACTTCACTTGTAATCAAGCCAGTAAGTACATTTACCATCTGAGTATTTCTATAGCACCTATCACTTCTGCATGCTATGGATTATATACTTTCATAGAAAGTACCAACAAATGTAGTCTTCTAGTGATATGCATGTATTACTCCAGCCATTTACAGAGAAACTGAGGCATAAAGAAATGAGTCAGCAGTGAACTGTTCACAGCTGGTTAGCTCAGTTGCTTAGAGCATGGTGCTCATAACACTAAGGTCTATGGTTCGATCCCCGTATCAGCCATCCGTCAAAAAAAAAAAATAGTGAACAATTCATATTGACTCATCCTCTAAAATAAGAAGGAATGTAATATTCATTGAACATCTACTTTGATATGTACTTTCTCAGTTAACTCATAGCATATTCTCTTTATACCAATTGTTGGGAAAGCACCCTAGTCCTACCTCTGTTCCTCACTGTACCATTATGTTGCATTCTGATGTCATTATTATACCTTTATCATTCACTCTTCCTAATAAGATGATAAATTATTTATGGGCAGCGATAGTGCTTTGAACTTGTGTTTCTCTGTCACAATGCCTAGTATAAGTACTCTAACACAGTCTAATCCAAATGACAATCGTGACAAGAGATGCCTGTCAGACCAGTTGCTGGAGACCTCTGGTTTTTTCCTTAAGGGGCTTCCCTTGTTCTGTGTCTTTGGGAGTGAGTGAGTAGGGGCTGAGGGGATTTAAGATAAAACCAGAGAGAATCTTCATCCTGCAAGATTTTCCCGAGATGGATGTTGTCCCATTAGTTCCTCTTGTGAGAGCCTTACCCTTTACTTATGCTACTGAGTTAAAGGAAGGACTCTACAGAAGGGATTTATGGCTGAAAGCTTCCTAATTATACACTGGTATAATAAGTCTTTCCACTATCTTAATGATTGGAGAATTAAGAAGCTCCTTAATAAAAATTGACAGGATCCATTGTCATTGCAAAGAAGGTTCTGTTATGGTCTGGAGTACCCTGCCAACGATCTCAGGATTTAGGGTTCCCCAAAGGCTCATTAACATCTCAGACCATAAGGTCTCCAAAGGAGGCACTAATGGTCTACCTCGTTATGATCTGAGGATAATGACTGCATGACATCCGTATCCACTGAGATGATAATGGCTCTGTAAAAACTGTTATGATGTCAGCAGAAGAAAAAAATCTCATTTGCACTTTATAATCTTTGATATCTAATATGCCATAGTATCAAATTATGCTAGAATTATTTTACAAATCTGGCTTAATAGAGGCAACGCATATGATGCTGTAAAAAAAATCAAAATTCTCTCTTAAAACAGCTGTTATCACCATTTTATTACTGCATAAATGAAAGGTAAGATTAGTAATGCTTTCATAGTACCAAAATACTTATGAGTAATGAAATAGAAAACAAAGACTTAAATTTCTCTTAATTTACATACTCATTTACTCCTGGGAGTGAAAACAATTTCTTTTTTTAGAATGCCCCAAAACAGCAGAGAAAAAAGCCCACAGTAATAATAATAGTACTAGGAGTGATTGTCAGCCCATATTGAGTACTTAGTACACATAGTGTCCTGTACTGAGTAATTTTCTGCAGCATCTCATCTTCAGCCTTCCAACAACATCTCTGAGGCGGGTATCCTCACTGGGAGAGATTCAAACCCATTCAATCTGACTTCAGCTATGCCATAATTATCAGGAGTGTGGGTTAGGAAGAGTCATGGATTTCAGAATCCAGAGAAATGGACTTAGGCTGGGCTGCTAACTAGCTGTGTAAACGTAGACAGAATTATTTCACCTCTTGGTACATTTTGGACTCGTAAATCTTGAAAGCGTTTTTCAGTTCCAACATTTTTACTGACAAGGACATCGCCCTAGCAGAGATAAAATCAGAATATCCACATCATTCTCACAACAGCTACCAGTGTTCACTGGGAGAAACACTGTCGTTTTCCCCTTGTAATCCAATTTGGCTGAACTGTTTTCCCCTTTGGTATCGAATCACTGATTTTAAAATAACTTGACAGTTTATAGAAAGCATACAGGAAAAATCATTCCCCATTATTGTTTAACTCTGTAAAGTATACCAAAAACCATTTTTCCAATCAATTTCTATTTGACTTTAAACAAGAAAAAAATGGAGATGAATGTAAACAAAAATCTATTAGGCAGTGTTAGTACAGCCTTTTTATAGCTCTAAGCATTTCCCTGTGTATAAACATAAGAAAGGAAATTAACATTTTAAAGAGATTTCTCTATTGGGTTATATTTAATAACAAACCAGCATAAAAAGGGAAATCTTATGATAATAATTCCTAAAAAATCAGTAGATGTTCTTTCAGCCTTGAGTTTAGTTAACTGTATGTTGGATCTCAGGCTGCAATACTCAGATCCTTCCACTAGAGGGGTGAATTGTTCCTAATGATTCAGACCTCAGTGTCTGGGGAGGGGACAGAGAAGGCCAGTGACTTAGAATGATATTGTGGACTCCAAAAATATACTCGGAGTGGCTTTTACCATAATATTTATACCCAGTGAAGCTAGCTGTAGGATACCGAGTGCTAGAAAAGAGGTTTTAAATATCAAGTCCTAATGGAAGTACAATCTATGATTATTTAAAATTATTTAGGCTACGGAGGGAAATAATGTGACCCTTATACTCAAGATGTAACAAAAGATGTTAACTTGTTTGCATGATGATAGATGAAGATGGAACTTTTGGGGGATGGTATAATAACTGTGAAGAAGGCTCATTGAGAACCTTAAAACATTTATGGTTTCTATAATTGTCTTGCAGCAAAACAGTTATTGCAATTTTTACACAAAACATGATTAATTAAAAAAACAATAGGCCCACAAATAAATAATCCAAGATTCTCTACTTTGTTTTTGAAGGGGAAAGGGATGTGCTGCTGACAAATTCTCCTTTGCTGCAGAGTTTATATCCTATTTGCTACTGAGTTCTCCAGTAATAGTAAAACCTCTGACCTCAGCAAGCACAATTTTGAAAGAATAGAAGTGCCATAAGCCAAAAGGTTGGCCAAAAATATACATTAGTATATCCTGATAACTATCATTTAAAAAGTAGAAGTCAAAAACTAGTTTCTAATGTTCTGGCAAAAGCAGAAATGCTTTAGACAAAGAATTTCAAGGCATTTCCAGTCTAGCGTTGCACATTGGCTTTATGTGCACAGAATGTAGACATAATTTTGACATTCTGCTGATGAAAGAGATGTAAAGGAAATAAGAATGAACAGAAAAGAGGCAGTTCAAAGGAGGTATATTATTCATTTTTTTTTAAAGCCAGTTCAAATGTTAGAGGTTGCTGTCTAGTGGTTTCCAAACTTCATAAGCTTTACTGAGGATCCCTTTCTTTAGGAGGAGACGTCACATAGAACTCTCCATCAATACAGAATCCTTTCATTTGGTGGATGGGACATTAAGAAATCCTAGCTGGTGCCTAGGATAGCATTTGCATTAGTGACAAACACACCCGCACCCCCACACAGAGTCTATCCTCATTATTCACAGATTCCATATTTGTGAATTTACCTACTTGTTAAAATTTCTTTGAACCCCCGAATCAACAGTCAAAGTGGTTACTGGCCATTTGCAGACAGATGCAAAGTGAGAAAAATTTGAGCCTCCTGACATGCACATTCCCAGCTTAGGCAGAACAAGGCTATGTTCTCCTTTCTTGTTTCAGCTCTCAGACTGTAAACGAATGTCCTTTTGGTGGCCTCTGAGGGGACTTCAAAAAGTTCATGGAAAAATGGAATTGAAAGATAATAAGAATCTTTTCATGAACCATTTGAAGACCCCCATATCTACTGCCATGACTTTTTGTATTTTTGTGCTTTTTTCCCCCACATAGTTCTTTTGTTGTTGTTGTTATTGGTTATGAATATTCACGGGGTACAAAGCTGACTGTCACCACTGTGCCCGAGATGTGATGGTCAGATCCATACTGGCAGCATTCCCATTACCACAATTTGCAATTATATCCCATGACCCTCACCCAATTATCCCCAACTACCCTACCCTTCCCCCTTTCCCCCACTCCATTTTGTATCCCTAGGAATGCTCTCTCCCTCTGCAAGTCCAACGCGCCACTGTGGTCTTTCTGTCCTTCCTTCTTTCTCTCTTAGCTCCCACTTACAGTAAGCACATGTGGTATTTATAGCTCTGTGCTTTGCTTATCTAACTCAATATTAGCTTCTCCAAGCTCATACATGTTGCAAATGGCAAACTCATTCATCTTTATGGCAGAGTGGTATTCCAATGGTGAATATATACCATGTTTTCCTTATCCAGTCATCCATTGATGGACATTTAGGTTGGTTCCATATCTTGGCTATTGTGAACAGAGCTGCAATGAACATGGGACTGCAGGTATTCCTTTGGTGTGATGATTTCCATTCCTCTGGATATATACCCAGAAGTGGGATGGCTGGATCGTATGGAAGATCTATCTGTAGTTGTTTGAGAAACTTCCATACTGTTTTCCATAGTGGTTGTACTAATTTACAGTCCCACCAACAGTGTAGGAGTGCTCCCTTCTCTCCACACCCTGGCCAGCATTTGTTATTCACCGTCTTCTTGATTATAGCCAGTCTAACTGGGGTGAGGTGATATCTCAATGTGGTCTTAATTTGCATTTCCCTGATGACTAGTGATGTTGAGCATTTTTTCATGTACCTGTTGCCCATTTGTATATCTTCCTTTGAAAAATGTCTATTCAGCTCCTTTGCCCATTTTTTAATTGGGTTATTTGTTTTTATTTTTTTATTTTTTTACTGTGTAATTGCTTGAGTTCCTTGTATATTATGGATATTAATCCCTTGTCAGATGCATAGCTAGCAAAAATTTTGTCCCACTCTGTACATTGTCATTTCACTCTGTTGATTGTTTCATTTGCTGTGCAGAAGCTTTTTAGTTTGATATAGTCACATTTGTTTATTTTTTCTTTGGTTGCTTGTGCTTTGGGGCTCTTGTTCATAAAGTCTGTGCCCAGACCTAGTTCTGGAAGTGTTTCTCTTATATCTTCCCATAGTAATTTTACAGTTTCAGGTCTTATACTTAGGTCTTTAATCCACTTTGAGTTTTTTGTGTTTTCTGATTTCACCATTTAAAATGGCCCTAAGTGAAGTGCTGAAGTGCTATCTAGTATTCCTAACTGCAAGAAGGTGTGACAGGCCCTGCTGAGAAAATGTGTGTCAGATAAGCTTTCTTCAGGCCTGAGTTATAGTGCTATTGGCAGTGAGTTCAATGTTAATCTGGCTATAATCAAAAAGACTGAGAATAACAAATGCTGGCAAGGATGCAGAGAAAGGGGAACTCTTCTGCACTGTTGGTGGGACTGTAAATTAGTACAGCCACTATAGAAAACAGTATGGAGTTTTCTCAAACAACTACAGATAGAACCACTACATGATCCAGCAATCCCTCTGATGGGTATACACCCAAAGGAATGGAAATCATCATGTCAAAGGGATACCTGCACTTCCATGTTAATTGCAGCTCTATTTACTACAGTCACGAAATGGAACCAAACTGAATGTCCATCAACGGATGACTGGATAAGGAAAATGTGGTATATATACACAATGAAATATTACTCAGCTATAAAAAGAATGAAATTCTGTCATTTGCAGCAACATGGATGTGACTGGAGAAATTATGTTAAGTGAAATAAAACAGGCACAGAAAGAGAAATACCTTACTCATCAGTAGGAGCTGAGAGACAAAGAAAGAAGGAGAAAAAGACCACAGTGGTGTGTTGAATTTGCAGAGGGAGAGAACAGACATAGGGTTGTTGGCATAGAGGGGGAGAAAGGAATTGAGGAGAGGTTGGGTAGGGAACACAGGGAATAATTGCAATTTGAGATGGTGGGCATGCGGATAGCATTGATTTGCTCATGACAACTTGGGTACAAGTACTGACAGCTCTTGTGCAATGAATATGTATAATCAATACAAAAAAATATAAGTAAGTGGCTTTAAAACATGGTTATATATTGATTGGTTGACAAAAGTGTAAGCAGAGGCTCACAGGAACCTAACCTTGCATTTCCCCTAGCAGCAACGGATTCAGTCTAGTGCTTGTTAATTCAGTGTTTGAGGAGACTTTATAGAACGTAACTACTATGAATATCGAGAATCACCTAATCTTATGTGTGTGTAGAAAGAGAGTGAGAGGGAGAGGGAGAGAGAGGACAAAGAAAGAAATCATAAATCTGGATATTAAAGTGTCTTTTGTTTTGGGGTATTCATCTCTGCTGACAAAGACAAAAACATTTATTTTAATTTTTGCATTAAAATCAAATTCAGTTGAAGTAGATCAAATACTCCTTAACTGTGTGGGGAGAGGGGAACACTACAACAAAGGCTGGTTTGAAGCCATTACCGCAAGCTTGATATCTCCTGCATGGCTGACTCTGAAGGAATTTCCTTAAATAAGAGCTGTGAAATGTCAGTATAGAGAAGAAAGAAGCTGAAATTTATATATACATATATATATATGTATAAGATGAAGATTTGGTATCATAAAAGTCTGTCTGCCAATACCACAGGCTTGAGCTCTAGCCTGCTCTGTATTCCATCCCAGCTGTGCCAATTACTGCAAATGTGATCTTGGATGATTTACATAAAAACTTTAACCTCAGTTTCTTCCTCTGCAAAATGGAAAAAATAATATTCAGTCATGTAGTTTCCATAAAGTTTGCATAATTTTTGTAACACACCAAGCATATGATTATCTTATTAATGAACATTATTTCAATTTATTTATTTATTTTTCCTATTTCACATTTGGTGGAAAATAAGACTATGCTTCAAGCAATCAATATATATATATATATATATATTTTTTTTTTTTTTCAAAATTAGTCATTTATAGTCTTCAGATCACCTTGGTCCTTAGCAATTCTCTACAGTTCCTGTGTGGGTCCTTTGTCAGTTCTGGTACCCATTTTCTGCAATATGTTTCTGGAGCTGCCTCTCAGTTTTTCATGCTTCTACCCTACCACTTCTTCTGATCCTCTCTATACACGGCTTGGATGCCTACTGTCATGGACCAAAGTGTTATGTCCCCTCACCAAAGTCATTTGTTGAAATCCTAAACCCCAATGTGGTAGTATTGGGAGGTGGGAACTTTGGGAGATGATTAAGTCATGAGGGTGGAGCCTCACAAATGGTATTAATGCCCTTATAAAGGAGCCCCAGAGAGCTCTCTAGCCCTCTTTCTGCCATGTGGAGATACAAGGAGGCGTCACCAGTCGGCAGTCTGGGAGAGGTTTCTCACCAAAAGCTAATCATGCTGGTACCTTTATCTTGAACTTCCAGTCTGTAGAACTGTAAGAAATAAGTTTCCAATGTTAATTAACCACCCAGTCTATGGTAGTTTGTTATAGCAGCCTAAATAGACTGAAACACCTACTTCAGAAAAAATAAACACTTTCAGAAGAGAATTCCCTCACCTCTTTTCCCCTGTCCTACAACAAAATCATATGCATCAACCTGTGTCCTTAGGGGTGTGTGTGTGTGTGTGTGTGTGTGTGTGTGTGTGTGTGTGTGTGTGTGTGTGTGTGTGTGTGTGTGTGTGTGTATGTATATATATTTTTTTTAGGTTCTAGCCAATCTGAGGGGTGTTACACTAAACGGTTGATGCATTTACCTTTTCTAGCCCACACAACAGCTCTTTGAAGTAGTGACAGCCCTTGGTGCCTAGTTGGGAAAGATTCTGAGGCTAAATGGGAGCTTAAGGAGGAAGAGGTCTGTGATCAGTATTATGCGCTGTGGTCATAAGAGTGGGTTTTGGTGGTTCTTTTGCTGCATGGTTGCCATCTCTCCTCTTGCCAATCTTTCAGTCTCCTGTCAGGTTTCTTTCTCTGCTTGCCCTTTAAATGTGGGCATTCCCCAGCATTGTATACTAACCACATGCATTTCCACTCTACAGTTTCTCCAGGTTGATTGTATCCACTTTTGGATACTTTTGTGGCCTCACTTTCATATGTGAGGTTGACCTCTATTTCTCCATCTTTGGCTGTACCTCCAGTTCTATGTGCACTTCCCACAGTCACATGGCCCTCAACATACCCAAACTGCATTCACAATTTAATTTTCTGAATTTTCCTTTCTGTCAGTGACTACCACCTCAGGCGGCCACACAGCCATCAACAGACTCAGTCACCAATGTCCGACACCCGGAGTCGTTCTCAAATTCCACCTTTCCCATTTTCCTCCATATCAATCACTCAAAAAGTCCATTGGTTTGACCCACCCAATGTCTCTGAGATCTGCCCTCTCTTTCCTATTTTTCTACCATTAACTTAGTTAAGATGTACTTCATTTCTTACCAGAATTACTGCTGTAGACCTATAATGGGTCTCCCAGCTTTTTATCTTGATCCCTGCAATCCATTCTTCCCACTGCTGTCAAACGTGAACTTTCCTGAATCAGAAATCTGATCACATAACTGTTCTACTTAACTTCCAACAATGCCTCTTTATTGCTCTTGCAGAAGGGAAAAGCTCTCTGGCTTAGCTCACAAGCATCTTTCTGATCTGTCCCATGCCTACCTCTCCAGTCTTTTTCCTCATCATTCACCCCCCACGCTCACTCCTTTATTATAGTCACATTTAACTGCTTTCAGCTTCTTAAACATTATAACACACTGTCTCTTGCTTCCCAGACTTAGTACTTGTAACTTCCCCTCCTGGGAACCCTCTACCACCTTCTTGCCTAAAAATCCTCTTCATACTTGTAAAAATTCAACTCAAATACTGCCTACTCCAGGAAATCCTCTTTGAAAAAAGCCCCTCACAATCTGAATTAGGTATTGTCATAATGTCTTCATTCTTCACTTTTTTATAGCACATAACACTTTATTTGATTATTTTCAATTTTAATTTTTTAAATTATTTTTTAAAAATATTGATTATTATTATTATTTTACATTCTAAGAGGTTGTGGAGCAGTTGGCGGGGGGGTAGAGGGGAAAGGGGTGGGGAATAGGGTGGGAGGAAGAGGATGGACGGGGGCGCTGGTCAAGGTCCGTGGCACCCCCTCATTCCAGCAGCGGAACCCAGAGCACTTCTGGTGGTTGCTCAATGGTCATTCCTGGGTTGGATGTGTATGTCAGGGGGTGTGGCTGAGGCTCTGGGTCTCCCACCATCCCAGCTCGGGGAGCCTGGGGCACTTCTGGCAGCAGCCTGTTGGTCATGCTGGGCTGGATGTGGACTCTATGGCTGAGGTCCGTGGCCCTTCCTCCATGCTGGCTTGGGAGTCCACGGGGCTTCCGGTCCTTCTGGGTTTTATAGGTGTTCTTTGGTGGTGCTAGAGCTTTATTGGTTAATATCAAACTTTTATCTCTGATCTGTGTGTGTTTTTTTTTTTTTTCTTTCACCGATGCATTGGATTATTAGCTACCCCCAGCACTTAAACTCTGCCCTGGACCTAATTTGTTGTCTTTTACTTCTAATATGGGGGAACTTCCTGTGGGAACCAGCATTTGAACCCTGTGGTTGAGGTAAATTGCTGCTTTGCTTCTGGTTCTCTGGGGAAAGCTTTTTGTGCAGCTCATGTTTTAATTGTTGACTTGCAAGCACTTCCGGGCCTCGTGAGATCTAGTACACCTGGGTTGTGTGGAAACTCTGGTCTGGGCCTGAGTCTTTTCAGCAAACTGCACCCCCTGCAATTCTATGTTCCTGACCAGTCTCCACTGAGTGGTCCTGTACTAATTTGGGTGCAGATCAGCTGTCCATTCTGTGCCCCAATGTTCCCCCAGTGGGCCCCTCTATCCCAACCCCTGCACTCCAAACACTTCCCATAGCACGGGCCATGAGCTGGTCTCTTGTGATGACTCACCAGCCTCTGAGTGGCTCCTTTTTCAGTTGCCTGTGGCTCTTCACTCCTATTTAAGTCCATGGAAACCCTGTCAGTGGTCTTGCCAGAGGTCCACCAAGGTCCTCTTCACTCCTGCAGCCTCCAAGTAACTTCATACAAAGGGCACAGCAGTGGCTTTTGCCAGCTCCTGCTGTGTGTGCTCATCAGGGCCAGCCTTGAAGTGGTCAGGACTTGAAATGGTCAGAGTGGTCCTTTTTTTCTCTTATTGTGGTTTCTCCTGCCCTCATGAGTTCCACAGGTCTCTCTTCCTCTTCCCTTGAGCTCTAATGGCCCCCACTTGGCAGTTGTTCCTTTTTAATAGTTATGAATTGGTTGATTGTGGGAGTGGGTGATGCAGGGTAGCATTTATTTTGCCATCTTGACCAGAAGTCCAGCACTTTATTTTGTAATGGCCTACTTGCCTGTCTGTCTCTGTCTTTGTTTGAGTTTACTCAGAAACAGATCCTGACTCAAGGATTCAAGTGCAAATAGTTTATTATGGTGCTGAGTCCAGAAAACTCTGGTAGAGGACAGGAGACATGAGTCAGAGGAGGAAAGAAAGCCAGTAAAGTATACATGATCACACACACTAGCATTATTGGCAACTGGAACATAATTCTGCTCAGGAACTCTGGGAATCAGTGTGGAACATGTGCCTCTGAATTGTGCCAACTGAGGGGTGAGGAAGCTGAGTTATTATACACCAGTACCCTCTACTCTCTAGCTGAGGGGCTATTGCTAATGGGGTAGGAAATAATTCCTGGATACTTCCAGCCTGCTGTGTACACAAGCCCTTAGCAAAAAAATGGAGGTGCTGTGAGTTGGACGTCAGGCTGGTTTACATGTGATGTGAGGCCCAAGAGTATATGGACAGAGCATTGATTGATAGCAAAAGCAACCGTCTCACCCTGTTATATAATAATCTCCTTGAGAACTAGGACCAGATAACTGAGTGTTTACTTTTACAATATAAATATCCCCAAAATAGCATATTTGATAAAACTTAAGTGGAGTTTTCACCCAGTTTTGTCTGACTCCATATTCTTAACTCCTTTCCCCCAATGCCAGACACTGATTCAAACACCAAATAGGAGAGAGGATGAAAATGAGGAGAGTAAAGACAATCTAACAGTATGAAACAGGGACACTGGATGGTTTAGGGATGCTAAAATGTGCCTAGAAAAAATTTAAGTTCAACTTAATTACACACACTGAATTATGTTTTTTTCCTGTAGGATCACAAAGAATAAGAGAACACCTCTTCTTCAAGTATTTCACCATCATCTGTGTATATTTGTATTTGTGTGTATGAGTGTGTGTGAGTGTGGGGGTGGGGTGCGATAGAGCAGGCAAATATGTCACTTCAGGAAGATTTTCAAAAAAAGAATGTCTGCTCCACCAGCTCAATTTCTTTTATCCTTCACCACTTTACCACAGCCATAAACATTTTTCTGGAATGAAATTGCTCAGGAATAAACCATAGCACAGTGAAAAGAGCAATGAATAGGGTGTCAAAAGCCATGTATTCTATGCCTGATTTTGCAGCAAAGTTGCTATATGACTTGCAATGAGTACAGATTTTCATAGCCTCAGTTTCCTTATCTGTGGAATGGGGTGGGATGTTATTTTTTAAGGGCCCCTTCTAGATTTATATCTTCCAATGCCATACCTTAAAGCAAACTGTTCAGCCAGACGGTTTAATATGAAGGTTCTTTAATTTCTTTTTCTCCAAATGAGTTCTGTGACAATTTAGTATTTACTTTTTAAAAGAATCCTTGCATGTTCTCTTTGATGACTAAAAGTAACTCATTGATATTCCAAACAGGATATTTGTTAAGCCTTTATTTCACAATATGACCCTTTGCACATTAACAGTCAGAAAACTAAGACTTAAGTAAATAGAAATTACTGTTTGTCCCAAGGATTAAAGGAGAACAAGTTTGTTATTGTCAAATAATTTTCACAAAGAATATTAGAAGGCCATGCATAGGCTTTAAAATAGGACAGAACAAATTCAATTTTCCAAGTTAAGGCCTCTGAAGAAAAAGAAGTTATATATATATATATGTAACTTAACATAAATATATATATGTAAGTAACATAAATTTAGAAAGTACACATATTAATTTATAATTAACTGTGTATATATTTGTGTAGTATATAAAGTATTTAAATAAAAGGGAATACACACACACAATAAGGTGAATACTTTGGGGTAGAAGTATGCCACCTTATATTTCTCTGGTTTATTTCAGACTATAGAATTGTAATAAATATCTAGTGAACTCATTAAAAATTCTTGTGATTGATTTTATCTGATGTTAGCACCAGAAAACCCCACCTTTCTGTAATAAATTTACATACCTTTTAATTCCTCAGCATATTTAATTAAAGACAAATCAAAAATTAAAACCATGGCATTAGACCCAGGGAAAAGTGAGGACATGTGTAATCAGCAATTAAAATATAATGCCAGTTAGAGAAAACCCTTCTGTTTTCACTATTATCCTTTTATCTAATTCATATACTCGAGGTGTTAAGTTTGCTCTCATGTAAGAGCCAATCCTATGCAAGGTCTACCTCCTCAAATTGTTTCTGAAGTTTGCATTCCTTTCTGAGAAGTGCTCAATAACTAGTATGTGTTTATTGTCATAGGAAGTCCCAGCTGGAGGCTACATGTCTGTGGCTGATAAACTGATGTGCAGGGTGGGTCACCAAAAGCTGATATGTAGCAGCGTTGCTTTGGCAAAGCAGGGCCTGACTGGGGGAAAGAAAGATTGAGAGAACATAAAAATGCCTATTTTACACACTAATTTCTGCTTTGGACCTTAGAATTCTGTTTAAGCCTTGAGGGAGAAAAAATATAGGCAGACATCTAAGGAAATCTTTTCACGTGACATCCTCTAATAGGAAGACCCCTTCCATCATGTCCCTTATCTCCCTCTCTTAGGCAAAATTATGAATAATTCAGGTTTAAGCTTTTTGGATCATTTTCTGTAGAAAGTATCCCCCATCTCTCTCTCATCTTCTGACCAAAATAAGTCTTTCTGTTATTCATTCTATAACTCCTACACTTCTTTATGACACATGCTACATTAAAAATTGACTATTAAGGTTCTTTCATGCTACAAGACAGCAGCATCCGTGCTTATCTCATTCCCTATTATATCTTCAATACCCAAACATGGTTCTAAATCATGTTTATTTAAAAAATGAATAGTCCAATCATTTTCCCAAAGAAGAAAACCTATATGTAAATATTTAATTGATTGTTGAACATATCAAAAGCAGGCTTTTAAATAGACCATTTCAATTTTGAATATCTTACAGTACTAGAAAGCAAAGGAAACTGTAAAATAAGACTATTAGGAAATAAACATTATAACATTTTTTTCACCGTCAAATTTAAAAAGTCTGATAATACCAAGTGTTAGAGAGATTATACATCAACAGGATTTCATACACACTGCTCATATAGGCATATTGGAAAACAACTTGGCATTTTCTCTTATGGCTCAGTAGTTTTACTCTTACACATAGATCTAAGAAAAATACTTTCACGTTTACCATAGAAGACGCATATAACAATGCCCATAAGAAGTACTATTCATAAAAACAAAAGACTAAAAACTACCAAATGCCCACTAACAAAAAAGGATAAATAAATAAATTGTGCTATATTTATATAATAAATTATTAAACAGCAGCAAAATAAATAAACTCACCTACATGCAAAACATGAACGAATCTCAGTAAAGGGATATTGAGGGAAAAAAAAGTCTCAGAAGACAACATGCCAAATAATATCCTTTATTGTAATTAAAGTTAAGAACCAAAAGTAAATGACATATATTTGAGGCATAGTTAAGTACATAATAATATTATCTTAGGGAAAAAATAAGATAACAGATCTAGGATAGTCTCTCTCTCAGAGAGTAGGGGAAGGCAATCTGAGGGAATGATCGTGCTAATTCTTAGGCTTGATGGTGTAGCCAGAAGTTTTCATTATAATGCTACTACAATTGGATGAATAAAAGAACAAATAAGAAAATAAATTAAAAAATAAAGACCATGGATATACTAATTATTGCACCTCACAATGAACCAAGGTCTATGGTTAACATAATTTTGTGCACCTGAGACCAATAAAACTACGAGAGTACATTACGAGTCATTTTTTAAAAAAACTTAAATTGCCAAGATTTGATTATTTCTCTGATGAAGATCAAAATCAAGTATCAGTCTGACTAATAATCATCTTTAAAATGAAGACAAATTCCTGAAACATGTTCATAGCATTCTTTTGTTCATTCATTCATTCACTCATTTAATCTCATACTAGAAATATTTAGTGAGCATCTATTGTGTACTAACAACTACATTCAGTATATAGCCATCAAGAAGTTTATAAACCCAACACCTAAAACAAGAATTAAGGCTCAATCCTAGAGTAGAAATAAACCAGTAATTATTACTGTGATAAATGCTTCAAAAGTAGAAGTAAAACATACCTACCATGGGAGAATTCTGAATGTTTCAAAAGTGAGAACTCAAAACCTGAAACTCACTATGTTTTTCTGAGGAAACTTCTCTGGTGAAGAAGCATCTGAACTAATATCAGAAGGATGCATAAAACCATCTCTAGGTGAAAAGAAAGTATTCCAGGTAAATAAACAGAAATTAGAACACCTAGAAATGAGAGAATGAACCATTAAAGGCAATAAAATAAATCTGGCACAGTGAAGACAGGAAGCATAGCAAAGGATGAAAATGGTGTGGAGGCAAAGGACGTGTTGATAAAAGCTTTGAAAGTTATGTTACAAAGTCTGAACCACATCCCAAGAGTAGTATAATTTCATCGAGGTTTTAAAGCAGGAGGATGGCAATAATGGATTTCCACTTGAAGATCACACTTTCTGCTGGGTGGGGAAAGAATTGGAGGAGGAGCAGGAATGCAAGAAGGAGGCTATTTCAGTGTTTCATGGGAAGGATGATGAATACGTTGACTCAGGTATTTGAGATGGAGATAGAAAATGTAGTCAACTTTGACAGATAGATTAAAGGAAGGAGCTATAGACTGAAAGTTTGTGTTCCACCCCAAAACTCATATGTGGAGATCCTAAGCCCCAATAGGATGGTGTTAGGAGGTGGGGTCTTTGGGAGGTGATTAGGTCATGACAATGAAACCCTCGTGAATGGGATTAGTGCCTTTACGAAAGTGGCCCTAGAGAGCTTCTTTGTCCTTTCAATGATGTGAGGGCATGACAAGAAGAACCAGAAAGAGAGCCCTCACAAGACACCAGAACTGCTTGCGCCTTAATCTTGGACTTTTCAGCCTCCAGAATGGTGAGAAATAAATTACTGTTATTCATAAGCCACCAGTCTATGGTATTCTGTCAAAGCAGTTTGAATGGATTAAGACAGAAGGACGTACAGAAATTGGTTTCTGATAAAGATTTTTCTTTACTTTTGTTATGTTCTCATTGTCTATGTCTGATATAAATAAATATTTCTTATTTATTATGCTTTAGATTCACTTGGTTTCCTGAGTCTTAGTGTGTTAGTCAGGGCTAGTCCTAGCTTCTACAACAAATAACACCCAAACTCATGGATTTAACATACTGAAAGTATTATTTCTTGATCATGTAAATTTCTATGCAGACGTTCCTGATTAGCAGCTTCCCTGGGCTATGGTTCTCTAAGCAATGACCCAGGGTCTTCCAAGTTTGCTATGTGGTCATTAACTAATCATTTTTTGGTAAAGGGTAGAGGGAGAGAGAGAGAAACAGAGAGATTGAGAATGTGGAAGGCACATCTACTCTTAGCTACATCAGTCAGGAAGTGTCTCTCTCTTCCATTTCCATTCTGTTGCTGAAAACTAGTCAAATGGCTCATCAATGAAAGAGGCCTGGGAAAAATAGTTTACCTGTGTGTGAAGAGCAACTGGCCAGTCTTCCACACTGAATATTATAGTATTTCATCAATTCTGAGCCTGTCACAGTTATTAACCCTATAAATATTGTTTCTGTCTCATTCTTTCTATTCTTTCATGTGGAACTCCATTTAGATATGTATATATATATTTTTAAATCCATCTTTCATATTTGACACCTCTGACTATTTGCACTCAATTTTAGGTAGATTTTCAGGTCTTTCCTTCAGTTTACTAATTCTTTCTTCCGCTATGTCTAATATTATATTTAATGCCTTTATTGAGTTTTTTTATTCCAAACACTACATTTTTTTATTTTGAAACTTTCTATTTTTTAAAATTTTGTTTTGGATAGTTTAGTTTCTGCTGTGCTTTGATTCTACTTTTCACTTATTTAAAAAATACACAGTTAAATTTTGTTTCTGAGAATTTCAGCATCAGAAGTCGCTGGGAAGTCTAATTCTACTGCTTGATGATGATTCTGACTCTCATTCTGGTGGCTTGTTTCCTTTGTTGTTATTAATTTTGAATTATGAATTCTTGTTCAAATGGTAGAGCTTTATCTTTAGAAGTTCTTCAAGGCTTATATTAGGGTGTATTTCTTCAGAGAATATTTATATTTGCTTCTGCCTAGCACTTCAGGATTCTACTAACTTAAAATTATTTTGAATTCATTATTTTTAGCTTGTAGTTTGTCAGATCTCATATCTCATACAAATATCAATTCCAAACACACTTGAGGAATGGCCTGATTTTTACAAATTCTTTGAGACATTTTTGTTTTCACCTAATTCTGGGATAAAACACATATATATTTATTTTGTGTCTTTGCTTTCAGGAAGATTTGTTTCTGGCCCACACTTTTACTGAACTCATGGCCCTTTGAGGGCTCTGTCTTCCAATTCTATATACTCACACTGAGTGGGCCCAATGTCATTAAAACACAAGTCTCTGGGTTACAGGACATTCATACATGAAGCTACGGTAGGCATGGCTTCAGCACCCACCTTATTTCTCTGTTTCTGACTTCCTTTATGACTTTGTCCTTCTAGAGACAGACACCTCTTTTAATTTGCAAACTCAGCTATGTATTTTCCATGATGTCATTATATTACAATTCAATACTCCTAGATGTTTCATAGCAGAAAAGTTTTTCTTCTATTTAGTTAATGATATTTTTAGATAGGTAAGTTATTTGTAATTAATCCAATATGAAGAATATTCTCATATTTATCCTCCCACAGCTTCGTTCATGTTTCTCACTACTAAATTCATGCTTTTTTTTCTGTATTCTTAATCACTGATTAGTGTTACCAATTTCAAGTTCATCACAGTCATCTCAAACTCATTTTGTTTAAAGTAGGATGCCTCATCTTCCTCTCTTCTCACTTCGATTCTCCATACCTGTTTTCTTCCTGACCCCAAGTCTCATTCTCACACCTAGGTCCATGAGTGCAAGTTCAGTTCTGACATGGTCTTTGAAGTTATCTGGACTGAGACACCATGTATTGCCAGAAATATATCCCCCACCATTCAATGGAAACAGTATTAAGCTGTATTTCCAGTCTCAAGATCAATAGGTCATTGCTAATGGAAGGACATTAAAGATATTCTTACCTTGCAAGCTCGCTCAAAACATTGAGGTATATTTTCTCCTAGGATTCTTTGGTAATACTAGGGAGGTAGAGGGAGCTTAACTCAGCAAAGATTGTTGGACTGAACAAAGAAGGATTGTTGGACAACAATGTGGGAAGCTGTAGCAATGTCACATTCCAGCAGCAATGTCAAGTCACAAGGCAGAAAAGAAGCAAATTCAGGGTACCAGGTAGGGATGAGGTTGGCACTATCAGCTTGATCAGAATCTGAACACACGCCAAGGAAATCACATGAGATACTTGGGACTCTGCATGAGGAAGAGAGGGAGTTAGAATGCTTGTATATTTAGAAATTTTGTTGAATGGAAACTCATAGTCATAGACCATATTTATGGCCATCACAGCTGTTCTTTTTCAGGCTAGAATAGTAAGAGTTATCCAAATATTACTAAAATACACTTCAAGAGGAAAATTGTAATATAAATAAATATTACAAATAAGTGCTAGAAGTGGAGAATATTTTCATATTTATACTCCCACGGCTTCACTTATGTTGCTTATTTGTAATAAATATTACAAATAAGAATAATACAAATAAATGCTATAAGAATATAGGGGGCTGGAGATGTAGTCTATTCATTTGTGAAAATAGAGAAAATTGATGTATTTTATCCATTTCAAAGCATAATATGAAGAATTAAATTACCTAGTTCCATATAAATGTGCTTGGTTTGGGATTCCTCACACTGAGACAATTTGGAATATCTATTCAAGGTAAGACTTTCCTAAAACAACAGCATTATGATAGTCATGATTATTCTGCAGAAAACAACAATAACAACATCAACAAAAATCTCAGTGGCTTATCTCAACAAAGTTCACAAAATTCACTTCTCATCAGGAAAAGTCCACTGCAAGAAGTCCGGCAATTTTTTAGGGAACATTTCACAATTCAACTTTTTTTTTTCAATTCTCCCCAAAATATTACATACTATTATTATTCTAGATACATAGATGAGAAGTAAATTTGTCTTCACAAATAAGGGCTTAATTGTCCTTGCAGTCTCACCTGAAGGGTGATTGTCCTTCACTTAATTAAGGCAGCCATCCACTCTAAGGAAAGTTTCATCATCCTGTACCTGTGTCATCCAGAATATATAATCTACTCAGTCGACATGATAGAAGAGAAGACAACTAGAGAGGTATTGACCAGCTCTTTTATACTTCTACCCAGAAGTATCACATCCTCTCTGACCAGAGCCACTGGCCAGAACTAGTCTCTTGACTTCACCCAGTTTCATAATGGCAAAGAAGGCTAAGAATTAGAATGGAAGGAGAGCCAGATACTGGGTGAACACTTGCAACGTCTACCTAAACAAATTGTGAATATAGTCAAAAAATAATAAAATCTGATTTTGATTTTGGGAGGGCAAGATATCAGATATGGAATGCTTTTCAAAAGAATCATGAGAAGAAAATTATCTAAAGAAGTGATGATTTTACCACCAATAGAGAGAAGTCAGTCTTAGTAATTCAATTGTATGCTGGGGATAGGTAATATTCCTGCAAACTTAAAAGTACTTTGTGAAGCCAATTTTTTAGAATCAGTCTATAAGAATATCAGTTTTAAAATATATCCTTTCGGAGTTACTAATCAACAGATATAAAGTTTCAGTTGAGCAAAATGAATAAGGTATAGAGATCCGCTGTACAATATGGTCCTTATAATCAATAACATTGGATTGTACATTTAGAAATTTGTCAGGAAGATAGATCTCATGCTAAGTGTTCTTACCACACACAAAAAAAGTTAAGAGGGGGAAAAAGAATGATAGAAATATTGCCAATTGTTATTCCTTGAAGGGTAAAATTTATTATTTTCTTCTTTTTGTTCCTCTGTATTTTCTAAATTTTCAATAAGACATATGTATTAACACACATAAAATGTACTCCTACATGTAATACTACAAAGTATATGTATTTCTATAGTATATATGTAAAAATACATATGAAGTCACTTTTAAAAGTTCATGAAAAAAAAGAATCGAAAGATAATGCAAATTGTTCCATAAACTTTCTGAATTACCTTCATATACATACGATACTTATATATGTACATGCTTGTTATATATGTATATATTCTTGATCTAAATATTAAAAGTGTACAACAATCATCTGGTTTAAAAGTTTGTATTATTTTAAAGCTTGAAAAAACTAATTGATATTTCTGCATTAGAAAACATAAATATTACAAAATATAAAGAGAAAATACCCTCATATTTCATCATGTTATAAGATAATAACATTTTTTTAAATGGAAAGTTTAGATTTGTCTGGGTATGTGATTTACCACAAATCATACAATGTTCAATGTTTACATGACAAAGCCTGATGAAAATCTCAGTTAATTATGACACCAAAATATTTGCTCTTTCCATTGTACCATACATGTATACAGAATATAAGGAAATATGAAAATGCTTTTTTATAGTTAAAAAAAATGGTGTGCAAATGAAATAATGTATATAAATGTACTTCAAACACTTTTATACTGTATTAAAGTCAAATATTATTTACATATAATCCCTTCATGACTAAAGAGCATAATGGGATATACAGGAGTCAGACACAAAATATTTCCTGTTTGTTTGTTGAGTTAGCATTGGTAGAAGAATGGTACTTCAGAGAGACAATGACAAAGAAAGAAAGAGATGGGGGAGAGACAGACATCTGCAAACTTAGTGAGATAAGGAGGTGGCCATCTATGAAGATTTAATTTATTAGACCAGGATCTTTGGTGAAACAGTGAGAGGAGTCACTGTGACCCATGAAGAAGGGGAATGATGTATTGGTGGAAACTTATTTCAGCAAAGTGTACAAGATAATTTGGAACAGAGAGAATAGACTGACATTATGAATTAGAATATTTTTGGTCATATATTACAAAAGTCTCAACATTAATTTGTTTAAATGAAACAGAATTTGTTGGATCACATGGCTGCCTTCTGTCAAGTCTATTCTGGCTACTCAAACAATGACTGGGGCCTGGTTCCTCTTTTTCCATCTCTTTTCTGCACTTATTTGGTCTTAAATCTAGGTTCGGTAATCATATTTTCTTATGGTCCTAGCATGGCTGCCTGGACCTCCTAGGATTACACCGTCAGTACATTTGAGGAAAAGAGAAATGCACCTCTTCTGACGACATGGAAACAAAGTTTTGACTTCATTTTGATTGGATTTTAAGTCATGCAATCATCCCTGAAACAATCTTACTGTGGCCAGATGGCTGAGATTTCACAATCCCCATCTGTAGAGACAGGAAAGAAGTCAGCTTCCTTTAAGCCTATGGGCTGTGGGGTAAAATAATTCATATATGGATGAAAATTGGGGCACTGTACCAACAGCATGAGGAATAGAAGCTAAGCATCCCAAAGTGGCAAACATCAGTAATACAAGTGTATTGTATATTTTATATTTTGGTGACTATTGTAAATGGGCTAGCTTTCTTGATTTCTTTTTCTGCTAGTTCCTTGTTGGAGTATAAAAATGCTACTGATTTTCTCATGTTGATTTTGCATCCTGAAACTTTACTGAAATTGTTTATCAACTCTAAGAGTTTTTTGGTAGAGTTTTTAGGTTTTTCTATATATAGGATCATGTCATCTGCAAACAGGGACAATTTGATGTCCTCTTTTCTAGTCTGGATGCCCTTTATTTCTTTCTCTTGCCTGAATGCTCTGGCTAGTACTTCCAATACTATGTAAATAGGAGTGGTGACACTGGGCATCCTTATCTTATTCCTGTTCTTAAGGGAAAAGCTTTCAACTTTTCCTCATTCAGGATGATATTGGAAGTGGGTTTGTCATAGATGCCTTTTGTGGTGTTGAGATACTTTTCTTCTATACCTAATTTGCTGAGAGTCTTTATCATGAAGGGATGTTGAATTTTGTCAAACATTTTTCTGTGTATATTGAGATAATCATATGGTTTTTGTCCTTGATTTTGTTGATGTGGTGTATCATATTTATTGACTTTCATATGTTGAACTGTCCTTGCATCCCTGGGATGAATCCCACTTGATCATGGTGCATAATTTTTTTGATGTGTTGTTGTATTCTATTTGCTAATTTTTTTGAGGATTTTTCCTTGTATGTTTATCAAACATATTGTCCTATAGTTTACTTTTTTTGTTGTATCTTTGCCTGGTTTTGGTATCAGGGTGATGTTTGCCTCACAGAATGAGTTTGGGAAAATGGCCTCTATTTCGATTTTTTGGAGTAGTTTGAAGAAAATTGGTATTAATTCCTCGTTTGGGTTGTAGGCTATGATTGTGAAAATGGGAAGACAGTGATAAATAATGCACTGGTTTTGAGGGTGGCTTGAAATAGTGAACAATGAAGACACTAGAGCTGGTGATTAAGTCAATGATTGCAAAACAACATTTGAAAGCAGAAAGGGTAGGGAAGATGACCATGTCCATTTGGAGATTGTCAGATATGTCACTTTGAAAGACTCTTGAACAAGAGTGAGAACAGGTATCAATAATGCTCCTATTGGTCTATTTTTATTGTAAAAGTTAAATATGAATTTTCTGAATAAAGTTTCCAGGGGATAGATTTTATAATTTTTTTTAATAGAAATCAATTTAAAATAAATAGTTCACCTTTGTGACTTTTTAAGTGTGTTTGGATGTAATTTAAACTTTTTCCGTGATTCACAGCTGTCATTTCTAACACAAATTCATTTTTTCCCTGTTATTTTTTCTACTTACTATCAGGCATCTGTTCTCTCTTTTTGCACCTGTCTCATGCAGTGTCCTACTCTCCTTCTAACATTCTGCCTCTAATTTGATATACTGTAAAAAAATAAGCAGCCAAGCTTGTTGAAATTTTCTGTTAAACAAATCAGTAGACAGCAAATGAGAGTCAAAGGAACTAGGTTTATGGTTGAGGTACGAATCAGCTTCTGTGAGAACTCTGAACTATCTTAGCTTCCTCAGATTCAAGCCTGCAGTTAAAGGTTAAGATCCCATGAAACTCCTGGTCAGATAAGAAAGATAATAAACTGAGTTAACACTGATTATTTTTATAACTTGGAATATTACTTCTTTCTATCCCTGTATTGGAAATGTGAAGGGTGACAATGCCAAGGATAACATGTAGGGTGTAGGGAAAACAAAACAACAACACAAATATAGAAGACACAGGTGCACCTGGTTTCCATTACAGCTCTGCTATTTGCAAACCATGTGGTCTTAGACAAGTCATTTATCCTTTCTAAGCCTCAGTTTCTTCATCTGTGATATGGGGGAAATAACAATGTCTGCCTCAGCAAAGGTGTTAAGAAGATATAAAATGCACAAAGACATTTTGTAAACTCGAATGCCTCCTAAAAACGTAGGACACTATGTGCTGTCAGCCAACAAGATAGGCAGTGAGTGTGAAATGAACATGTTGCTTACCTCTCTGAATGTCATTGTCCTTATCTGTAAAATGGGGGTATAAATAGAACCTCCCTCTTGGAACTGAGGTAAGGAAGTATTCGTTAAGTTAATACATGCAAAACACAGACATTTCAGATTATTTTCACTTCTTTCTTGCCTTTAATATAACATGAAGAAGCTCTTTAGATCCTCTCCCCAATCAAACAGCAGTCCTAAATCCAAAGCAGCAGGTACTGAATTTTTTCAGTTTCCTTCTTTTCTACTTACAGGTTCCTCATCACGTTTCAGAAATGCATAGAGTCAGAGTCAAACCACCATTATGAGTAGAAAGGAGTAACTAATCAACATGTTTATATTTTATGTTTTTGAATCCATATTTAGTTTGGAATTCAGTCAGCTTTTTCTAGTGTTTCATTTTCATGTACTTTTGAATATCCTGGTTAAAAAAACTCATTTCACTGATGCTTTGTAGGTTTTAAGTGACCAGGAATCAAAAAACCCATGTAGAATGCCAGGCAGGGGATGAGTGGAAATATAGGATTGAACCTCTGAGTGCAGGAGCAGCTACTTCTGCCTCTGCTGCCCCTGGAGAGAGGAAAGATGGGGGATGCAGGACAGTTTAAAAGGCTGTCCATGTATCTTCCTGACAAATATTTCCAAAATCCTGCTTTAGTCTTGTCATTCCCTTGTTCAAGGGCTCATGTTTAAATTTCTTTGCATTCTTGTTTAGGGAGCCCACATTCTGATCCCTTTCCAATGTGATTTCTCACCATCTGACTCATCTTCTCTTCCGCTCCAGGAAACTATCCCTATCACGCTTCTGTTTCTATCTGGGTCTGTGTTTTTGCTTCAGTTGTTTGCTGTGACCTTATATTTTTCTGTTTATACACAGACAAGCTGTTGCTGAGGACCCATCTCCAGTCATTCCTTCATTCATGTATTCATTCACTACGTAGTTATTGAGTGTTCCATACCAATCACTATTCTAGGTAACAGGAATACAGCAGCCAGTGAATGCTCCCCATAAAGCTTACCCTCTGGTGTGGAACACAAACATACACAATAAACACAGATCAAAAGATAATGTGTTGACAAGGATGTAGGGAAATTGGAGTCTTTGCACACTGATGGTGAGAGTATAAAATGGTGCAGTTGCTATGGAAAAGATAATGGAGATTTCTCAAAAAATTAAAAATAGAACTGTGATATGATCTAGCAATCCCACTTCTGGGTATTTATCCAGAAGAACTGCAATCAAAATTTCAAAGATATGTTAGCATTCTTGTGTTCATGGCAGCACTGTTCCCAATAGCCAAGATGTGGAAACAAATGTCCATTGGTGGTTTCCGGGAACTGGGGGTAGGAGAAAATGGGGATTCACTTATCAATGGGCTTAAAGTTTCAGTCAAGCAAGATGAATAAGCTCTAAATATCTGCTGTACAACATTGTGCCTATAGTCGACAGTAATGAACACTTAACAATTTGTTGAGAGTAGATCTCATGTTCAGCGTTCTTACCACAATAAAATAAAATAAAATACTACTAATAAATACACATCCACATATAATTACCAATTGTGGTAACTGTTATGAAGTGTTAGGTCTTCTATGAAATGGTAATTACTTTTGGGGTGGAGCGGGAAGGAAAAATTCTATGTAAGTCATGTTAATTTTGAGACATCTGTAAGGCCTCGAAGTGAAGATATGATGACATCCCAGAGGAAAGGGTAGGAGGAAACTATTAGAAACATAAAAAACACTGTCAAAATCACCTTTAAAATTTGTCATACCTAATACATTATTTTCTCTGATGTATGTAAATGTAAAAATCACAAATATTCCATTAAGACAGAAATTAAAACATAAAATGCCTCTCCCTTTCCTTGGTTTTCTATGCTTACTCTATCCACTAGCCCAGCCACACAATAATTCTTGAACTTCAAAGAGCATCAGAATCATCTGGGGAGCTCGTTAATAATCCAGACTCAGGGCTGCTCCACAAGTACTCTGGGGCTGGGCACAGATATTTGCATTTTAAAAGGATTCCCAAAGATTCTGATTAATTAATTCATTTGTCAAATCACTCATTTATTCAACAAATATTTATTGAACATTTAACATGTGCCAGCCCTGGAATATAATAATAAACAAATCAAACAAAACTCCTTTGCTTTCATAAAGTTTACCCTTGGGATAAGGGTGGAGGAGGAAGTGACAGAATGTAAAAATTATATATAAATACAAAAATAATACAGTGCTTTTGAAAGTGGTAAGTGTTATGGTGTAAATGAAATCTTGGACGTGGTTGCCTTGCATTTAAGTCCACCGACATTAAATAGTACTTTACTATCAATGCGTTGGTCATGGACAAGAATTTTACGTTCTTGCTTAGCAAGTATGAAATTCCCTGTCACAATAGTCTATAAATGCAAGCATAAATACTTCTCCTTATCTGTCTTTGGCTGAAATAAACTTGCTTCTCAAACTGCTATTTCTTTTGATGACTAAAAACTGAGTATTGTCTACCTTGTCAATTTGAGATCTTCCATTTTAAACGAAGTCTCTAATTCAGCATTCTCCTCTCCTCCTTCTTCCTTAAGCTCTGTAGCAGGACTCTCCTTCCTAAAAGGGAGAAAGGTTTTAGGGTTGGCTGCCTCTTGGTTGGGGCTGCTGCTGCTGGTGGACGTGGCCAATCTGGTTTCTTTGCAGTAGTAAAAATCAGGGAGGCACTCGCTTTCTCTCCCTGCTGACTGGGCTCTGGCTATTGGTTCTTTTAGATCCAGTCTCTTCATTTCATTGTTAGTCTGGCACAAGGTTTGAGTTGTTCATTCAAAACCTCATCATAGCAACCCCATGAGAAATCCACTGACTTTACCACCATCTCTGCCACTCTGGACAGGCAGGAACGTTTGAGATCTGAACCACTCCATATAGGAACCATCGGAGACTGGGTGCAGGACCGTGTCTCAACACTCCCACCACCAATACAACCCCCTTCCTTATCTCAACTCCTCTGCGGCTGCCTACAGGTTGGTGTGGTGCATTGCAAGACACTGCCTCTTCCCAGTCCCAGGAAGAAGTAGGTCACTTCCACTCATCTTCCCACTCATTGTCAAATTTCTTTTGGGATTTCTTCTTCCCTGGGAGAGGAGAGTTTTGGTCCCTGAAAACAAGAGGCACAGGCCTTACAGTAGTGTGCGTGCTCTTGCTCATCTTAAGCTGTCCTCTCAGATCTCTTTTCTACAGTCCAGGAAGTACGATTATTTCTTCTCTCAGAAAGGAAAAGTGCTTTTGAGTCGTCATTCTTTCATTTTCATCCCATTGGTAGCAGAATAAATATGTTGACACTACATAGTCAAAAACACAATGCAGATCAACATGGGCCAACTTGGGATTTGTGCTGGGTGAGGGGTTGGCTAGTGTTGGTAACTAAGAAACTTTTAATTTAATGGACTTCTGGGGGCAGGAGTAGAGACCTAAGGTCATTTTAATTCATAAAATTACAACTGATACTTCCTCTCCTCTACAATTAAAGGTAAAACCTTTGAAGGGTACTCTATTTAAAAAAATAATCACCCAATGGCAAAGGAAAAGGACCTAAAGACGTGTTACCCTGGATTCTGGATGAGAAAATATCTCCCAGAAAATGTTAAATCCTAGACTTGCCATTAAATAAGTATGTTTTTAAATTTATACTACTCAGAAGGTGCAAGATTCTCCAATCCCAGCATGCTCTTTCTAAGATTCCAACCTGTAGGCTTAAAATTTCATGTCTTCCTTCCTTCCTTTGTTTTTTTCCTACGTAGCATTAATCTCTGTCTATTGTACTCTATATTTTGCTTATTTATTATTCCTGCCTCCCCAATATAGGATGCAAGTTCCCTAAAGGCAGTTATTTTATCTGTTGTATCCCTAGTAATTGAACAGTGCCTTGGTATTTAATTTATTATTGTTGTAAGAATGAATGTTACTTTCAATTAATATGAAGAATTGTTCCAGGATGGCAACATCTCTGTAATCACAAAATAAGTCTGGAAAAAGATATCTTCAGCTCAGGCCTTACAGGAGTTCCATGAACAAATCTCTCTGAAGATGAACCCCTAATCGAAAATTATGAAATACAAGGAAATAACGCACCGGAAATGAGAGTTAGGATGAACTACAAAAAACAAAATTAAACAATCAAGAACTTTACTTAAATTATTGGATAGACAATATAAAATCAAATCACTTAAAATGTAGACCCTAAAAATAATTGAGAACACAATAAAAGAATAAAGAATTTTCAAAAATGATCCAGTATATTAAAAGAAAATTTCCAACAGCAAACTAAACCTTAAAGAGGAAATCATTGACTGATTTAAATTAAAGACACAATGGCCAGGCTAAACAGAAAATTAGATCAATCCAAAGAGAAAATTTAAAATGAATATTAATAATGAATTTAATTCAATATTTTAAATAAAATATAATTCTAATATTTTATCTCCAAAAGGTAGGATTAACAATTTTTAAAAATTTATTCATTTATGTATTTTTCTATTTTAATTTTTTCATTAAATGCATATATTACTCCTAAAATCAGGAAAAAATATTGGAAACTTTCAGGTTTGTTGACCTTTCCAGTAATTACATTGAAACCACTCAAGGAACAAAAATGTTAGATTAAAAGTACTTCAATGGAAATACAGTGTTTGTTCTTTAATTGATGACTTTCTTAAACTTATCATTTTATTCTGAAAAGATCTAGAAAATGATCATATTTTATTTAAATATGAGATTTAAATGTGAGGAAGTCCCTTCCTTCTCCCTATAATCTTCCCTCAGAGGTAGTATTCTTACATAAAAAGTATATAGGTGATAATTTAACTACAAATAGAAAAGAATAACTCTTGGAGAATAATTTTTAATACTATGTTAATCAATTGACTAGATCAGCTGTATTGATACTTGGACTGTACCTTGGGGTGTTTCATAACACAGGCCAGCTCTCCTTTGTGAAGAGAACACATGAAAGTTTGAGCTATTGGTGAGACAGAGCTATTACATTCTTGTCTCCAAGGTGAGATCTGCTAATGTTGTTGGAAAAAGTCTAAATTTAAAGTGTACGTTATGTTGCAGGTCTATGCAGACCTTACTTAAAACAGAGAAAAAGAAAATAAATCAATGTTATATTTTTGTGATCTATCAATAAGCATAGATTATATTCCAATATAAATAGACAAAGTGTTATGTTTATTATTTTCCTTCAAATCTAATGCATAAAATGTAATAGGGAAGACAAATGAATTTAGATATATGTTAAATCAAATTATTTATTGTCAGCTTGTTTTTTGTTTGTATTTTTTTTTCTTCAATTTAATTCTTTATCCTAGCTGAGGGTTCTGGAAAGGCTTACATTTATAAACAGTTGCCTGAGATGAAAATTTGCCAGTTAGTAGTTGTAGTTCAAATTTGTATTTTTGTAAGCGCCCTATAAAACAAAGTAAAACTAGTTACTGACTACTTAGTTAAGCAGTTCTCAAAATATAGTCTGGGAATACTTGTGGATCTCTAAGTAAGACCCTTTCAAAAGGACTTTAAGGTCAAAACTATTTTCATAATAATACCAAGTCTTTTTTACCTTTTTCATTCTTATTTTTTCATGAATGAATTGTGAATTTTTCCAGAAGGCACATGAAATGTGATGATATCACATTCTCAGTTAATGAAATACAGGCTATATATTCTTGCTTTTTAACTTTTCTCATTTTTAATTTCTAATACAGTAAATGATGATAGATATAATTCACATAAACATAATCGTTTGGGGATTCTTAATTTTTGAGTTTAAAGGGGCTCCAGGAGCAAAACGTTTGAGAACTGGTGACCTAATTCATTGAGTTGACAGTGGTCCCACATTTTCTTTGCAGCTGGTAAGGTCAGGGTTCATTTTTGTGTTGTTCTTCTGTTCTTTCTCTCCTACTCCATGTCTCTTCTACACTTCTTTGTCTTTCTCCTGCTTTCCTCCTGTTGCTTAGAACTTTCAAAAAACAAACAAAAGTGGGTTCTGAGGAACAAGTTTTCTTCTGAGGAACAAAATTACTATTTAAAAGATTTAAGGGAGCTAAATTGTTAAAATAGAGATGATAGTTAAGATCAAAAGTGGCACATATCAAATGATAAAGTGAGATGTGGGTCAGAGAACCAAATATAACTTACAATGCTATTTAGATCCAGAGAGCAATTAACAAACTCTTCAACCCCTTAACTACTTGGAACATACAAAAGGACCAGGGAAATAAAGAAACTGGGAGCAAGGTGTCTTTGGGGAATCCTGTGTTATAAGCCCCATGCAACCCTCAAGAGTGAGAGGTGGGGTTATTTCACCCTGCTCCTCGAGAGAGAACATTGAGTGGACCACTGTGAGCCTGATGTGTGACTCCTGCATTTTGAAGAGAATGTAATTGATGATGTCTGACTTCCATCTGAAAAATCTGAAAGACTTGAGAGAGAATAAACACTGCTATCTTGGTGGATAGGCCAAAGCAGAGATATTTGAGATGAATATGAAACTTCCCATCCCAAGGAAAATAATTCATGAGTGATTTCACTGGCCAGATATGGGCATGTTTCTTATATAAGTGTATACACACATATATATACACATATATGTATACATGCACATATGTATGTCTATATATATCACCATACTATGAAGAAAAAAAATCTTGATGATAGAGATTGATGGGAAAGGATCTTCAGATTAGGTGGTCCGAGAAGGCCAGTCCGAGAAGGCAACATTTTGGTTAAACTATGAATAACAAGAAAAAGTTATTCATGCAAAGATGCATGCAAAGAACATTCCAAGTAGAGTGAATAGCCAGGATGTGAACGGGTTCTATATGCTCAAGTACAGAAAGAAATCCAGTGAGGCTGGAGCCAGGCTGAATTTTGTAAGATGAGATTGGAAACGGAGGCAGAAACCAGATCATGCAGGGTCTTAAAGCCTGAAGTAAGAGCCACACAGCTCTGCTGATGTACTCTTCCATGATTTATTCAAGCTCTATAATAATTTACCAAGCCTTCAATGAATTTGAGGTTCCATATTCTTCTTTTTCTTAGAGCTTTCAGAAGAAGTCTTAGAAACTATGATTGAACGGGTTTTGATAGAAGCTGAGTGTAACTCCTCTTAAGTTTTATTAATACCTACTTAATCCCATAAAATCCACTAATAGTTGTTCAAAACATTAATTTTAGCAAAGGCCCTGAGTAGCAGCAGGGTTTTGGGGGTAGCTTTTTAATAACCCCTACTCTATTTTTATTTCTATAATAACCAAATTAACTCTTGATTTTAGAAATCTTTACACTAGGAAGCATCCTGTATCTTTGGCACTGTTTAGAAAAATTAACCCAAATCAACCAATTTCCTTGACAATATCATGATTATGACTCTACTCTTTATATTGAAGTTATTTATCTAATCCTCTTGGAAGGATTTGAAATGTTATTCAGTAGGTACTATTTTAACCATTTATTCTCTACTATCCGTTACATTATTGTCTATTCTTTCAGATGATTCATTTGTAGGTGCTGTAAGAGTGAAGACATGAGAAATAAATGACTCTGCCCCAATTCATTAAAGAATCGCTCAATCTACTTAAAGCTGAATATACTGTCCAAATAATATTATTTAAAATATAACATATATTAAATTATATTATATCTTATATATTATATTATATATTATAAATTATCTATAATGTAATATATAATTTAATTATATAATATATAACATATATTAAAACTAGAATAATTCAGTATATGGATATAAAGATCAGGAATATTAAAGCTAATAAAATCTGTAGAAATTTACAGGAGAGATTTCAGTAGACTGAGGAGATAATGGAACGTCATCTCTGAGGAGGAAAAATTTGGATTTGGCGATGCAGGACGACAGGAGTTGAGCAGGAGATTATGAGAAGAGTGAAGGAGGCAGGAGTAAGTTGACATAAAGAGTGGCTGTGGAATCACATGAAGCTTATTATGGAATGTCGAGAAGGCCAGTTTGGAAAAATGAGTATATTGGTGAGAAGAATTGTGAGTAAAAAAATTGAGAAGGAGGTTTCAAGCCAAAATAAGTTATCTTCTCTGCTTTAACTGTGGATGTGACAGAACACCTCGAAATTACTTTGAAGAAGTATTTTGTATCTGCTTGAAAATTCTTCCTGTTTAGTAACATGTCAGTCACCATGAACAGCCTTTAAAATGATCAATCAGGATTTTCTACTTGCCCATGACCTTTCTGAGAAGCATGCTCACAAAATAACATTTTATAGATTATGAACCATACTGCAGGACTGGCAGAATTTCATGAGATGCTCAATTCTGGCCTAACTATTGTAAAGTAATGATTTTTTTTTTTTTTTTTTTTGGAGTTTTGGAATCCACCAGAATTATGTATCAGGGCCAAAGATGTTAACATCTGCTCCCATGGCAACCCATTGTTAAATGATGAATGAGTAGAAGGATGAAGAAATATGTATTTTTCTTTCAGTTAACTTACATTTCTTTAAACTAACATCTGCAAATTGGCAGACAACTCCATAACTTGGCTACAAACTGCAAAGAAATGATACTTTTAATTTGGGGTCCAACCCTGAGAGCTAGACTTGAGGGAGCAGTCACACACAGCTCTACCTGTGTCCTGCCCCACTTCTTGATGTCTCAAGGTCAAGCACAATTGTATCTACTAAAATTCCTGCTGCAAATTAATTTTGCTTCTATTGTCCCATAACGCAGATTAGTTTTTACCAGTAGTTTGGCTCTTCAACTCTTTCTCTTTACTTTTGACAGAATGGTCTTTTAAAGCTGAGGCAGAAGCAAATCTGATTATGCTACATTGTGTCTAAAATCCTGATGATTCTTCTTTCTTATCAGGATGAAGGTTACTCTGATCATGGCCAAGAAGATCATCTCGCCAGCCTTCAGATCTCAGCTGAGTTATTGCAGCCCCAGAGACGTTTCCTCTGATCTCCTCCTCCAGGTCAATTCCACCTGTTAATGAATTTCCTCAGCACTGTGCCTTTGTTACAGTTTTAGCATTTATCACAATTGTAAATTTGTAACTGTTGTCATTATTGATAAAATGTCTGCCTGCCTCACTAGACTGCAAGTTCTATGAGGGTAGGAATACAATACGCTCTTACAATCTATTCTATTCTCAGCCACTAATACAGAACTTAATAAATGGAAGGAACTTAATACATCATTGCTGATATTGTAATAATGCATGCATGTGTAAATGAACATATGACCTGTGCAGAAAATATAGTCATCACCTATTATAGTCACTGCATTGTAGTGTGTTTTAGAAGAAAGGTATCTTTGAAATCATTTATTCCAAATTCCTCATTACTTAGATGAGGAAAATGAAGCCCAGGAACCAAATGACTTCCCAAGATATACAGTTATTCAGAACAAAATCTGGGTTTCTAATCGAGGTCTCTGCTACTACTCTGAACTCTTTCTCTTATGTTATTTCTCCTCGCAGCCAATCTCCTCAGCCAGTGTAAGCTGAGGGCCAGAGTCACCGTGAAATAGTGCAGCAGTTGGGTGGCTTCAGTCACAAGTAAGTGTTTCCACCCTCCTCTACCCTAGGTCCAGAAAACAAAAAATTGGGTTTCAAAAGCAAAGTTGTCTTTGGTTTAATCCCTTCATGGTCCCAGGAAATTTTACCACATCTTTTTTTTTTTTTTTAGGCTAGTCATTCTTTACATATGTATCATGGTAACAGAAGGAATAGAAAATTGAGTCTGAATGGAACAGGGAAATATTAACACTTCCAGCAGAAGAGCTCAGCAACCAGGTCCACTGATAGCCGTCCCACTTCAGCCTATCCGCATGCAAAGAACAACAGCACCCAAGAGACATGAGCCTATTAATTCACACCGTCAGCTTCAGTGCCTTCAGCTCTAAACTCCTTAAAGATGCACTTATTTCTAAAATGACTTGCTTCTCAAAATGTTCCAAGGAATTCTCTTCCTCATCATTGCTTTTTTTTAACTTTCCTTTTTCTGGTCAATTTTCATAAATGTGTTGATTCTTAATTACAACAGTAAAACTCGGCGTGAAATAAACATCTGGCAACGTGTTCCTCCTTCATGGTGATGTCCCATTCCAGACTAGGTCAGATCAACCAAAGTCTTTGCTCCCTTAAGTAGCTTGGGGTTACCCATAGGTAGTCAGGTAGAGTAGTAGGTTGGCCATTTAATCTCCCCGCATTTTCAATTTCACTTTCTTTCTTGTGAACACAAAAGAACTTTAAGAGATCTGTCCTCGGCATTGAAATGCCAACCTTAGTTGGTACTTTGAAAACTCAAAGCCTTTTA
Organism: Cynocephalus volans; assembly: GCF_027409185.1. Lineage (NCBI taxonomy): Eukaryota > Metazoa > Chordata > Mammalia > Dermoptera > Cynocephalidae > Cynocephalus > Cynocephalus volans. Next base: position 20,071,570 of record NC_084468.1, read on the forward strand.
CAAGATGAATAGCAAACTGTGGATGACAGCTCCCGTGGAGGCATTATTGAATTGCAGCCCCAATGACTGCATTACTTTGGATTTAGATAAAAGACTCCATACAAGACAAATGGTAGGAGGACATCAAACAAGACTGTGTCCATACAGTGACAGAAGCAATCCAATTGAAGAAGCTGTTGATTTCCCCAAGGCTACATACTATTTCTTCCTGAGTAATTTATATTAACTAAAGATTGCATATTCATCTTCTATGTATGCTTTTCTCTAAAAATATGAATGCCCAGTTGTCAAATCCAAGTCTTACTTCTATTCTTGCCTGGAAGAGAAATATTGATATGGGAACGTGTTAATTATTTTTTATTGTGTTTTATTTAACCACAATAGCAGTGTGTAAAGGTTATAGACTGAGAGTTACAATCTATAATGATCAGATAAAAAGATTAGTCAGCAAATCGATAGTTCCCTGTACCAACAGGAAGCTCGGTATATTCAAGGCAACAATGAGTACAAAGGGTACAGATAAACATCGGGCACCTTTATTTAGATGGAAACTAATTCTACAGAACTTGCACCACCTCATTAATTATGTACCAACCTTCAGGAAGCGGACTGGGTGAAGTATCATTAGGGGCTTTTGGAATGTGTTGGAAATGCTTCTGGCTCTATAAAAACTGTGTAAAATCAGAGCTTTTCTTTCTGTTGCACTGGCAGATGTTCACACACACCCAGTTCCTCAAAATGGAAAGGGTTTCATGTATAGAACTTGCATATACTTTTGTATCCTAAATCCTGGGAACAAGAATCCAGCAGACTTTAGCTTCAGAGGTACCGTCAAAATTGTTTAAAACATGGATTTATGTTAATCTACCAAATAGAAAAATAGTACCCTTCACATAAGCTTTATCCTAAAACAACTCTCTATGTTAACATCTTTTAAAAAAAAATAATTTTATGCTTTTGTAATGTCACTTTTCTTTCATAAACTTTTCTAACAGTTTCTTTTTATTTTCCTTTTTTATTTGGCATAATCTACCTTCCTTCCACTCTTCCCTTATGTAAAAGCTAACCCATTGAAGAGTGGATTTGGATTTGCTGAACTGTGAGCTTGGAAAAGAAATCGTTCGAGTGAAATGGGGTGAGTTGTTTAAATTAAAATCTTTTCTGGAATTACATGCAACTTCATTCATTTGCGTAGCTGCATCTTTTGAATGGGAATTCCCTCTTACCATTTTTGACTTTGGATATTTTCCAAAATCAGACTTACTCTCTTCAGGAGAATTAAATTATTTAGGAATGTATCAAGATGAAAACAGAATACCATTTGTTTGGAATAGAGTCTTACAAAAGAACAGGTTTCAATAAGCTCAGAGTTCTTAGAAATAGCTTTAATGGTATTTAATAGGTAATTCCTGATTCACGCTAGTAATGAGAGAGAGAGAGAGAGAGCGAGAGAAAGAGAGAATTACTCCCTTAGACGTGCTCCGGTAAGTCTCTCATACTGAATTCAATATGAAATACAGCCTATACTATGTTTCTTAAATACAAAATTCCAGGAGAGAGAGAGAGAGAGAGAGAGAGAGAGAGAGAGAGAGAGAGAGAGAGAGAGAGAGAGAGAGAGAGAGAGAGAGAGAGAGAGAGAGAGAGAGAGAGAGAGAGAGAGAGAGAGAGAGAGAGAGAGAGAGTGGTCTCTGGAAACTTGTAAACAAACCCAAACCTAGGGACTGCTGACTGTCAGAAAATAAATTGTGCTGCCTTTCCTGTTGCCTTTTGGAGGTTGTGTACTTGGCAACAGTTTCCTTTCACTGAGCTCACCTTGGCTGTGGCTATTTGTGCAGCAATTGAACCACTGGAGAAGAGTCCTGATTAGTTTTCATTTGAGCCAATCAGCAGCCATCTGGCTGACTGGCTGAGACCCCGGGTACCAGTGATCCTATCACACCTCCGGGGTAGAGACTAACAGTGCGATCATATTTAATGAAAAGCCTTGACTTTAAATGTCTACTTAGCTGAAGACTACAACTCCTCTCTGCCTTCCTCCCTTTCTTTTCTCTCCTTGGTTCTGTTTCTCTTTCCTCCCTCCCTCTCTTCTTCCTTCCTTTCCTATTTTCCTTCCTTCCTTTCCTCCTTCCTTATCTCAGCTCCACAGTAGCACTTTCTTTACACTTGCCACAGTGATCTCACACTCTGCCATGGCTGCGGTTCAGGCTCTCATTGTTTCCTGCCTGGAATACTACAACAGACTCATAATTTGTCTCATTCCTCCCCAGACTGCCTCCCGCCCCCTCTACAAGCACTACACCCTAATAACCCATCCCCACAATGCATCTAGGATGATCTTTCTGAAACACAAATCTGATGATAGCGTCCTTCTGCTAAAAATACTCCCGTGGCTGTACACCACATCCAGGACAATGATCAAGTGCCTTAGCAAGGCATCCAAACGCTTTCCTGGTCTGGTGCTTGCTTTCCTCCCTGGACTCATGTTCTGTATCCTCCCATGTACACCCTGGGCTCTGGCCATACAGATTCCAGGGTACATCCCATCTTCTCACACACCCTCACCTCCACACATGTCGTACATTGTCCATTTCCTTCCCCATATTGTACCCTTCACCTGGACTTCTATTTTTGACCTGATTAAATCTGATCTCCTCTTTAAGGAGTAGCTAAAGTGTTATTTACCTTTGAAATCTTCCAAGAGTACCCAGCCAGGGCTGCCCTTTCCAACACTCCCACTATACACACACACACACACACACACACACACACACACACACATAGACACTGACCCAGGCTGGGATCCCATGATATCCCTACCATGACATTAACTACACTACTGTGATAACATTAATTATAATGTATTGGCATTGTTGATTGCTTAAATATCTCTTCTCCTAAAGCCAGGATTTCTAACTTTTCATACAATAAACCTCTTTGGAAATTTGATGAAGCCCATAAACCCATTCATTTTTAAACATGCAAAACAAAATATATATGATTTAAAGAAAATTAAATATGGTTACCAGATATATTAACAAAATGTATTCTAATATAGTTTTTTTATATATAAATGGTCATTTATTAAAGCATCAAATAAGAAAATCTAATAGCAATTTCATATTATAATTTATAGCCAAGGGTGAGTCAAAACAATATTTCATGATATCTTTAGCCACTCTGATATATTTGTAATTTCTGCTTGCGACAAAATACTATTGTGGTTTGTTGTCTATATTCATAATTATTTTTAGAAAATGCCAAATTTTATTTAGAAATAAGCAAAAATGAAGATATAATTATTATTTCAAACCAAGTTTATGAGGACCTTGAATTCCAAAATTTAGTTTTAGACTATAAGGCCTTTGAGATTTTCCTTTTAATATACCCATGCCTTGTATATGGTATTGAAACATAGTAAGTATTTAGATGTTTGCTGGCCAAATTAATAAAAGAAAAAATAGTTTAGAATTTTATCTAATTTAAACTTCACAACCCCCCCCCATGTGAATTAGGCTTTATTGTTCTGTCACATATTAACAAATTAAGCTCAGAAAGATTAAACACATTTCCCTAGTTCACAGGGCTTTAAGTATCTATTGCACATAAAGTTGCCTCCCGTTCATTATTAGGTTACTCAGTAATGACTTACATTGCATCTAACCTATCAAATGATCAAGAGAAAGTGAACGAGCAAGGAAAGGTTACACTACCAGTTTCTAAAAGGAAAAGTGTGTGTATACCTTAGGTAACCCTAGGCTTCCGTTATATTCATTTTGCATCAATATTGTCCAGCTGACTATGTGGCATTTATCTGGACCTCATGAGAAAGGCTGAGAACACGTTGGAGGGGAACCTGTCATTCTTGAGAGTTTGTCTCACCAGGAGGAATGGGTACTTGGACTCAGCAACAATCCAAGAATAGGAATAATGTAGGAAATGCCACTCCCTCAACAGCTTGTGAAGGGAGTAATGGTTTCTTAGCCTGGGCTTTCTGTTTCGTTAGCTCCCTTTGAGTAGAAGAATAAAAGAAAATGGCTGAAACTAGGACAACCCTTTTCACATTTCAGGCTGTGTGCAAAGGAATATTCGGTGCACCCTGTTCTGCCCTATGCATTGAAATGGTCAGACCACTGTGAAACACGATGACTGTCTTTCCAGGCGAGTAGTTGTTATTGTGCCCTTCTGTTGTTCTGTGTCTCTCCTATCCCTTTACCTTCTTTATTTTTTTCTGGTAGCTAGTCTACAGAGAAACTACTTAGTAGCAATGACTGGTCAGGCTTCTTAAGGAGAGACATCCCCTCCCACCCCGCACACACTTTTGCACACTAACACACACACAGAAGGAAAGAAAGAGGAGGTGGTGTCAGCCCTGGACTGACAAGCTATGTTGACTTAATAGTACAAAGTCACTTTAAATACACCAAACCTTTGTTTTCCCTGGCAGTGAGGAATCAAACCAAACAGAGAACAACTTACATTGTCAAGGTCTGGGAACTTGCTATAAGGATAGTTAAGCTCCTGACATCTGAAATGTCTCTGGTTCTTGATCTTTTATTTTATGCCTATGTAGTTGATGAGTCAAAGTAGGAACATCGGGAATTGCACAATTGTTTCTTGGGGGCTCCAGCAATAAGATACATTATATAATATTATTTATACACGACAGTGAGCACCTGCATAACTAGGATACTTTAGAATGGGAAACTAATTTAATTATGAAACCATAAGATAACCCCTTTCAGTATCTACCCTAGCAATCACAAATTTTTAAGATAATTTAAATTATTTTTTTCTTCCTTACTCCTCAGAGAATAGTGACCACATTTTTAAATGTTATTATTGTCTTAGTCCATTAGTGCTGCTATAACAAAATACCTGAGATTAAGGAATTTATAAAGAACAGAAATTTATTTCTTACAGTTCTGGAGATCAGAAAGTCTAAGATCACAGCACTGGCAGGTTTGGTGTCTGGTGAGGTCCCAGTCTCTGCTTCCAAGACTGGACCTTGTTGCTGTGTCTTCAGAGGGGACAAACACCGTATTCTCACATGGTGCAAGGAACAGAAGTGCAAAACTGGGCCACCTCGTTACCTCTGGCCCTTTTATGAGGTTGCTAATCCCATTCATGAGGGCAGAGCCTGCATGACTTAATTACCTCCTAAAGGCCTCTCCTCTTAACACTATCACATTGGGTCTTAGGTTCCAATATATGAATTGGGGGGAGGAGTGAACACATACATTCAAGTCATAGCAATTATTATTATTATTATTTTTTTTTATTTCAAGGCATCTTACCGTAACTCATGAATGTCATTCTAATCATTATTGCTCAGCTGTCATAGTACTATCGACCAAAGATAGATAAAGTTATGATGCTGGGGAGGACTGAAAATTGTTTTCTTCCCCTAGATAATGACTTGTGTTGAGGTTAAGAAGTACATCAAATCAGACAGCTCTGAGTGGGAATCAAAAATGTGTATTACAAGCTTTAGGTCCTTCAACAAATTGCTTAGCTTCTTTCATTCACTTTACTCTTTCAAGAAATTATGATGGTGCAGCTGTACAACATACCCAATATTGTTACTTTGAAAATTAAATGGGTTAAATGGGAGAATGTGTGTATTTAGCTCAGTATGCAATTAGCTCAGTGTCTGGCACACAATGAGAATTTGATAAATATAGAATAGCTGGTATTACCCCACTCCTGTTGTTAACTTGTTTCATAATGATCTGTCTTCAAATGGGGTGCATTGTATTATTTACTATTAAGTGCAACTAATATTTGTATAATCAAACACACCATTTTATTTAAGTCTCATGAGGTAGGTACTGTTATCTGTCTCATTTTACCAATAGGGGGCTGAATCTTAGATAGATTAAGTTACTTGCTGAAGTTCAAGCTAGTCCCTGGTAGATAAAGAACACAGATTGTCTTCAGAATCCACTTAGTTTGTTCCTGCTAACTGAACTTTTACCTTAGATGCAATTGAATCTCTGATAAGTGTGATTATTTTTCTCTTCTCATTTGTTATAGTTACCTGCACTAAAAGGTATAGCTTTGGTGTACAGAACAGCTACCTGAAAAGCCTTTTAAAACATAGATTCCTCTCTTTCCTTCCCTTCCTGACCCTAGAAATTTTGATTTGGGATGTCTGGGATGGGGCAGAGTTTGTATTCCTAACAAACTCCGAGAGAAGGTGAGGCTGCTGGTTCTGGGGCCACATTTTGACTAGGACTGCCTCAGCTGTTTTCATTATCAATGAATATCTCTCAATAAGCTTGTCACAATTCAATAACCCATTCCTGGAAGAAACCTCACAGACATGCTTTCTTTAGGTAGGAAGAATGGGGGCAGTCCATTTATCCAAATGAATAGTTCTGAGATGTATATTTTCATCAATCATTCTGTCCAGATTCTGATCAGGCACATATAGAATAATGCCATTTGTGATACTGGTGATCAAAGCACCCTTGCAAATTTCAGGCATGGTTTAGGCACACAGCACTTTTCATTGTCTTCCGAGAGCAATTTCAGCCTCCTGCTGCCCAGCCCAGGACTAGCTCTCATTAAACTCTGTGAGTAGCCCTTCTGCAGCCATGAATCATACACTGAGTGCTTCACACAGGCTGGGTTTATTGAGCTGTATTATGGGAGACTATATCTCAGATGGTTCCAGTGCAGCCAAAACAATCTGTCACTTTTAATTCTTCCTGTCACCTCATTAATTATATGGCAGTATTAACAATAAAACACATTTTCACACAAACATACAACGCACACACCACCCCAAAATGCAACGTTTCCTTCTCTTCTTTTCAGATGTGGTTATAAATATCCAGTCATTGAAAGATTCACTGAGCAAACATATGTGCCAGGGTACTGTATATAACTGATGGAGGCAAAGAATAGTCTCCACGGACGCATAAAGCAATTAAAAATAACTGTGCTTCAAAGCAGGCTAGTATAATACAAAGGTCAGGCCCATAAATATGAACAGGATGGCAGTAATGTCTCTATCCAAATATACCCCCAAACATACAACTACAACAGTTCAGAACTCAAAGGTTAATGTAAAAAAAAGAAAAAAAGATGCTAAGTTCATCTCACGCCTTTTATTTCCTGCGGTCTTTTCATCAAAGGTTAATATATGTGAATACAGTGGAAAAATTTTATCAAGACCTAACGTGTGTCTTCAGGAACTACTTTATTCAATGAAAAATGCTTACTTTTGTACATGTGATAAAATGAAGGAGCTGTAGCAAATTTTCTGTGAAAGGAAAATGTCTATTGCTTTTCCCTCTCTTTACTAGCTTGCTTGTTTGTACATTAACTGTACTGAAGTTTGAATTCTACTCAAAGCTGTAGAGAGACTGTTCTGGGTCTGAAGGCCGGGATAATTTCCGCAGTAACACACTGAGTGTGATAATAAGGTTTATGCATGGTTGTAAAGAATGTGCTGACAGATGGAAAAGAAGCCATCTCAGTGTGCACAGTATTCATTTATATATATATTAAAGAAATGATACCACACCTGACTCTGATTCAAACAGCAGTTCTTCCTCCTGCTGTCTTCCAGGAACAGCAATATTTTAGAGTATACAGAAAAATTCCAACCCCCCGGTGGACTGATTCACTAAAATTTCGAGTTCTGAGCCCATCTGAGTATCATAAGCTCCTGTATTACCATTCAAGGTGTCATGTGCAATGAAAAACTTATTCTCACCAAACATGTGTCTTTATGTAGTAAGTACCTTCGATAGTGAGCAAGTAAATTCAGTAAGGAAAAAGTCGTGAACAGAAAGACTCCCACATAAGAGAGTCATTTCTCACTCTTCCTCTGAAAAGCAAAATGCCAACTAACTTGCCAAAGATTAGTTTTAATCAAGGGATATTAAAATATGACTGCAGAGTGTATTAGACCGTTTAGGTCATCTGTGCCCCTCTATGATGTTGTGACATTTGAGAGCACATTGATGAAAGGAAAAGAGCACTGGGAGGTAAACTCCTTACTCTAAATAATAATGAGGCAGCAGTAACCAACCCATCTAGCACCTTGACTCTCTAAAGCATGGTATCAGCTTTCTAGCAGAGGGACAACCAGCTCCCAATATTTTCTTTTTCCTAGACCTTATTATTGTTTTTGTTTTTTTTTTAAATCCGATTTCATGGTTAGAAAAATAAAATAGAATAAAATAAAAAATAAAAACCAATCACTTTCTATTAATTCTTAACCTTTTGACTGAATGCCTCTGTATTGATTTGCTAAGGCTACTGTTACAAAGCACCACAAATCGAATGGCTTTTAAACAACAAATTTTATTGCTTCACAGTCCTGGAGGCTAAAAGTTCAAAATCGAGGTGTTGGCAGAGTTGGTTCCTTCTGAAGACTGTGAAGAAAGAATCTGTTCCAGGCCTCTCTCCTTGGCTTGTAGATGGCTGTCTTCTCCCTGTGTCTTTTCATATCACCTTCCCTCTTGCATGTCTTTGTGTCCAAATTTCCCCTTTTCATAAAGACATGAGTCATATTGGATTAGGGCCCAACCTATCACTTCATTTTAACTTAATTACCTCTGTAAGTACCCTATTACCAAATAAAGCCACATGCTGAAATACTGGTGCCTGGGACTTAAATATATGAATTTTGGGGAAATAGTTCAACCCATAATGGCATCTTCTACTGAAAAGTAGTAGCTCTTCCCACTGGTGTTCTCTCTTCTGCTAACCTCCCAAAGAGAGATAACTCATCTTCCCATGATCCCCAGAGCACAGCTTTCAAAGACAATAGTAATTTTTTTTTCATCATTGCTAAAGATGCTACCAAATTATTGCATTTGTTAACTTTTACCTCTTCCAGATTTTAACAACCTGCTATGTATCTTCTACTCTCACTCTTATTTTCCAGCCTCAGAATTAATCCCAGCATCTGACCACAACTTTGGCCACTGGTCATTGTTGTCACATCAAATTTTGGTATGAGTCTGGGTTACATCTGTATCCATGTGGGTGAACTATCCACCAGTCTGCCATTTGTTCTTGACCTTTTCAACTCAAGTGACCTTCACTGCAGTCCACTTATGCTGCCTAACCATATGCATAGTCTGTCGAGCCTGCACCTTGTATATATACATCAGCTCTGGAAATTTAAATTCAAATAGCCATTCTTTGACTCCTATCTGTTCAGGCCAGTTTTCTTACTTCTCGACTTCCTTTACACCATCAGTTCCCAGAATATGTTATTACATAGAACATTAGTGTTTGAGAATGTAAATAAGAGCTACACAGAGGAAGATGAAAAGGTGTACAGTCAAATAAATTTAGGGGAGTAGGGTTAATAAAAGTTGAAACGTTTCTTGGGTGAAAGAATTTAATACACTAACATTTATTCTGAATAACCGAGATTTTGTAACAACTTTAACCAAACTTACGCAAACAATTAAGAAAAAATAAATGAAGACAAGTGATTCACAAAACACCAGTTTGGGAATTACCGAATTACAGCTGTTCTTTGATCTATAATCTCTAATACCCACTTTTTTTCATTTATTCTTTTCAACCTCCTCCTTAAGATTCTTTGATAAATCACTTAATCTACTCTTTTGCTAGACAGTCCTTCCATCTAGTTTTATTTCCAAATCCATCCTGCAACTTTACGCCCTGTGTATTCTCATACATAAGCTTATGTTCTCCAACTTTCAGTAGGCCTTCAGAACCACAAGCAAGTGTATCCATGCTAATTGCTTTTCCAATTTCTCCATCATATAATACATTTATTAGTATTTTCTTAGTTACCTGCTCATCCACCTGTCATCCCTTATGTCACAGAGAAAAACAACATTGATTGTTTAACAACACTGATAACTCAACACTAATTAGGTAGAGCTACACTGAAACTTCTCACTTTCTGCTGATAAAACAGTAAAACAACATGCATGACTGCATGCCCTGTGCACTGTTTCCTCCATTTTCGGTGAAAAGCGGTTCCTTTTGGAAGGGATGTTCACCCTCCCAGTCTCTATATCTCTCCTGCCATCTCAGGGACAGTTTTTCATCCTTTTTCCTCTTCTCCTGTGTCTTCCCAGCCTCTTCCCTACTAATTCTTTCTCCTAAGGTATTAAGCCTGTTCAAAGGGATTTCGTTTTAATCTTGCTTTCCTTTTCCATGACTTCCTTCTTCAGTTTTTGCCTTATTTTCCTTTTCAACAAAGTAATTTACCCTCAAAATTTCTATGTTCTCATTTCCAATCCCTTTCTCAATTTTCTGAAAATATGGGCTCTTTCATTAGCATTAGGTTAAGACTTTTTTTAAAGACTGTTATTTGTGACATTCATTTGGCACAAAGAAGGGAAGAAACTGTAGACTTTGGATCCACAGACTAGGGCTTCAATTTCAGTTTTTCAGCTTCTTAACATGTGACTATATGTTCTTTGTCTACTTGAGGTCCAGTTTTTCCTTCTGTTGAAGGGTGAAGATAATTTAATCTAAGCAGAATTACTGGAGAAATAAACTAGATATTATGTGAAAAGTTTGTAGGAGCTGGTGAGTGAGTGTTAACTATTGTACCCATGAACCTTACTCTCACCTCATCCTTTGACACTGTTGGTCACTGTCTTGTTGAAATTCTCCCCCCACTATCCATGTAGCCCCACAGTCTCCTCTGTCTCCTCTTAGGGCTTTGGTTGCTCCTACCTCCTCTTCTTTCCTTTACACTTTATGTGCCTATTTCCTCCTCCTAAGTTGTCTTTCTTCCTTAATCTATTTTTTCTGAAAGTTTCAACTACCATTTTCTGAGGTTCCACTTTTTTTTTTTTTTTTTTAAATCTGCAACCGGGCAATTTGTGTAATACCAGATTAATATGTTTGCTTGCTTATTGAACATCTCCACATATGTGTCCCACAGGAAATGCAAATTTAAAATTTGTAACACCAAATCCATTGTCTGTCTCCACTGTAAAGTCATCCCCTTATTGTATCCCTTGCTTTAGTAAATGATACCACCATGGGTAAACGTGAGAAAATATTAGGTGCTATACAATCACAGCAATAAATGTCACTGAATTACATAATGAAAATATGCTTCTCTTTTCTTCTTTTAAGTATTTTGTGTTATATCAAGAAGAAAGTTTCTCCTTGGATTCAGTACATCTTTGGTGCTTCTATAGTGCTTCACAATCTCTAATTTTAACACATAGAGATAAATTTCAGTCTTTAACAAGGTAGACTTTAAGGTTGACTTGGTCAATTCCATGTTTAGATTCTATTTATGATAAATGATCCATTGTCTTAAAAATGAACCAACTTCCTCAAAAAATAGTAATAGCTAAATAGCAGTGAATAATAAACCAATAAAAGTTTCCCAAACAATGATTTTTAATGTTGGTTTTAAGTAGCAAATATGAAAACATATTCTTTAAAATTTGGTAGTGTGGGGGACTGTCTGTGCTTGTTTACCTTTAGACATCAGCCTTCAGAGTATATGAAATAGAAATCTTTTTATTTTTTATTTGTTTTGGTGTTTAGCCTGTATGGGGTTCCAAACCTGTGATCTTGGTGTTATAAAGTTGCACTCTTAAAATTTTTTTTTTCATTTTTAAATTAAACTTTCTATTTATTTTTTTTATTTTTAATTGACACATAAGAATTGTACATATTTATGGGGTACAGTGTGATGTTCTAATACATTTAATAGGCCGAACTTTCAAAATCCTTTTTCTTATTTTGAAATGTATAATTTATTATTGTTAACTAAAGGCACCCTACTGTGTATTGGAACACTAGGAGTAATTCCTCCTACCTAACTGTAACTTTGTACCTGTTGATCAACTCCTCCCCATTTTCATCACGCCCTACCCCCAGCCCCCAGCCTCTGGCAACCACAAGTCTACTATTTACTTCAATGAGATCGACTTCTTTAGATTCCACAGATGAGTGAGATCATGCAGTATTTGCCTTTTCGTGCCTGGCTCACCTCACTTAAGACAATGACCTCGGTTCCATCCATGTTGCTGCAAATGACAGGATTTTATTCTTTTTTTAATGGCTGAATAGTATTCCATAGTATAAATATACCACATTTTCTTTATCTTTTCATCTGTTAATGGACACTTAGGTTGATTCCAAGTACTTTAAGACATTACATAATAATCACAATCTAAAATGTTAGATTATATGAAAGAAGTAAAGATAATAAAAAAGTAAATTTGTTTTAATTATCAAGGGATAGTGATTAAATATATGCTATTTTTTTAAAATAAAGATTTTAATGAGCATCTGGTTAACAGACACAAAGAATGATTATGTACTGTAATGATGAATAAGCTAACTATCCTGATTTGACTATCATACATTATACACAGCTATTGATAGTCATCTTTGTACCCCATAAATACGTATAATAAAAAATAAATTTTAAAAAGTTTTTATTTTAGAATAGTCACATATTGACAGGGAAATTGTAAAGACAGTACACTTCCATATAACCAACACATTTTTTTCTATTATTACCATCTTAAATATGTTATATTTAATGGTTCATTTGTTATAAATGGATGAACCAATATTGTATATTTTCATTAGAATCCATATTTTATTCAGATTTCCTTAGATTTTCCCTAATGTCCTTTTTTTGTTGTTCCCGGATCCCATCTTGAGTTCTATATTACATTTAGTCATCATGTCTCCTTAGACTACTCTTGGCTGTGACACTTTCTATGATTTTCTTTGGTTTTGAATACCTTAACAGTTTTGAGGAGTACTGGTCATATATTTTGCAGAAATTCCTTCAAATGGGATTTTTCAAATGTTTTTCTCATGATTAGACTTCGGTTGTGGGTTTTGGGGAAGAAGACCATAGAGGTAAGTTGCCATTTTCATGACATCATATGTTAACCCAGAGGAAAGTGAAGAAAGAAAACAGGATCTTCAAATTCAAAATCAGCATTAAAAATAATTTAAAAGTAGACCAGGGGCAGAAAAAAAGAATACTCGGGCCGACCCTGTGGCGCACTCGGGAGAGTGCAGCGCTGGGAGCGCAGGAGCACTCCCGCAGCGGGTTCAGGTCCTATATAGGGATGGCTGGTGCACTCACTGGCTGAGTGCAGTGTGGTGCGGCCGGTCACAAAAAAAGACAAAAAAAAAAAAGAAAGAAAGAAAAAAAGAATACTCATTTAAAAAATTAACTCAAATGGAAGACTAAAGAGCAAATGTAACATTCATTTTATCCTCCCATGCCAGAAAAGTTAATGCACCAGTTCAGAGGTTGTGCTAAGGTTGGCCTGTTAGATCAGTTGAACAGAGTATGGCGGTGATAAGACTAAGATCCAGGGTTCAATCCCTGTACTGGCCAAGTGCCAAAAACCAAAAATGTTTATTCAAAACAACTAGATAGGAAAAATAAGTTCTCTTGGTGTACAATCAAGCTAGACATGTGTAATTAACAATAATTTACTGCATGTTATCAAATGGTTAGAAGAGAAAAGATTGAATGCCCTCATCACAAAGAAATGATTAAATTTTGTAATAATGAATATGCTAATTACCCTGATTTGATCATCACACATTGCATACAGTCTTGAAATATAACTCTGTATGCCACAAATATGTATAAACAATACATTTCAATATAATTTGTTTTTAAAAACGAGGTTGTGGTAAGATAAATTGATGTTAAAACATTTTCCAGGCTATTTCAAATTGTATTGAATATAGTGAGCTATTGATATTACAGAAAATTTTAGCAAGATAATGAAGACAAAAAGAGATAATGCACCTATGCTATGTTAAGAAATAAAAGAATGCAACTTCAATATGGAGGACATTAAATAAAGATCACTTAAAATTCTATATATTTTTTGAATATCAGTGAAATGGACATTTTCTAGAAAATAATTGATTGTACAAATTTAATAATTTATTATAAAGCTAAAAAACAACCTCATAAACATCAAAGAAATAGAAAATTTCATCAAGAAAATACAGTAATTACCAAAAAGTCATTCTTTCTAAATAATTTATGCTGAGTTCTTTGAAAGTGATTTTAGTTCAACTATTTCTGATTATAGTAATTAATGAAAATGTTTGCAACTTCAATTATGAACCAAGCAAAATTCCATACAACATGAGAAAAATGAAACATTAAAAAAAGAGGCTAAACATCTTTAGAACTACAGCTACAAAATATTAGCAAATCAAAGGTAGCTGTTTCAACAATTCCTTGAACTTGTTAAGACAAGAGAACAGATATGATGTGGTGGGGGGGAAGAGGAATGGGTAAAGGGTCACGAAAATCAACTACAATGTATATTGAGAAGTTAAAATAAAAATAAATAAATAAATAAATAAATAAATAAATAAAAGTAAAATGTCCTGCTCTAAGTAAAATAAAAGTAAAATGCTCAAATGCTAAAAAAAAAAAAAAAGAAAGAAAGAAACAAAAGTAGCTGTTTATTAAATGTTAACACACTCTGATCAAATATGACTTTATTCCAGGAATGAGCTAACAATTCAATATTAGGAAACCAAGTAATAATTCATCACAATCATTGATCAAAGGAGAAGAAAGAAAATTTTATCTTGATAGACACTGAAAAAGTACTTTAAAATAATTTAATATCAATTATTGATTAAAAATGTTAGTCAATTAGTAATACGAGATAAAGAATAAATCCCCAAGATGATGAAAGCTATCTGTTTCAAACTGACAACCAGCATCATGTCTAATTGTAAAACACTAGAATCATTCTCTCTTAAGTCAGGATAAGGCCAAGATGACTTATTATTATTTTAGTTAATTGTTTTAAGTTAGGTTTATTGATGCATGCTTTATAAACAATAAAATTTAATTTTTAAGTGGATTGTTTGATGAGTTTAGACAAATATAATTATATAATCATCTGAATCAAAACAGAATATTTTCTTCACTTCATCATGTTTTCTTTTATGCATTTTCTCCTCTTTATTGGTGCCCAGGCCCTGGTGACTATTTTTCTGATATCTGTCACTACATATAAATTTTCTCAAAAATTTCATGTTATACAATATATAGCTTCTTTGTAATGCATGATGTTTTAAAACTTATCCATGGTTTTGCATGTATCACTAGTTCATTTTTTTTATTGTGCAGTACTATTCTACTCTATGGGTATATTGCAAAGTGTTTATTCATAAAATGAATACATGTTTGCATTATTTCTGCTGTTTGGCTGTTATGAATAAAATTGGTATAAACATCTATGTATGCGACCATGTGATGATAGGTTTTCAGTGCTCTTTGCTGAATATTCAAGAGTGGTGTCTCCACATTGAAAAAGATGAAGTCAAACTTTCTCTATTTGCAGATGACATGATACTATATATAGAAAAACCTAGACTATCATAAAACTCCTAGAACTGGTTAACTTCAGTAACACTGAAGTTTACAAAATAAATTCCCAACAATCAATTGCATTTGTATACTCAAGTAATGAATTAACAGAAAGAGAAATAAAGTAAGCCAACTTACAATTGTCATGAAAAAAAAATACCTAGGGATCAATTTAACCAAGGAGGTGAAAGACTTCTATGATGAGAACTACAAACCACTCCTGAAAGAAATTAAAGAAGACACAAAAAGATGGAAAGATATTCCATGCTCTTGGATTGGAAGAATTAACATTGTGAAAATGTCTATACTTCCCAAAGCAATCTACAGATTCAATGCAATCCACATCAAAATAACAATGACATTCCCCACAGAAATAGAAAAAACAATCTTACCTTTCATATGGAACAACAAAAGACCCCGAATAGCCAAAGCAATCCTGTGCAAAAAAATAAAGCTGGTGGCATTACACTACCTGACTTCAAATTATACTACAAAGCTATTATAACCAAAACAGAATGATACTGGTTAAAACAGAAATAGACATTCAGACCAGTGGAGTAGAATTGAGAACCCAGAAATCAACCCTCAGGCTTATGGCCATCTGATATTGGGCAAAAGCAACAAAAATCCACATTAGGGAAAAGACTGCCTCTTCAACAAGTGGTGTGGGGAAAACTGGATATCCATATGTAGAAGAATGAAACTAGATATGCACCTCTCACCATACACTAAAATCAACTCCAAATCAATTAAAGACTTAAGTCTAAGACCAGAAACTGTAAAATTACTGAGAGAAAATACAGGTGAAACACTTCAGCAATTAGGTCTGGGCACAGGTTTTATGAAAATGAATCTGAAAGAACAAGCAACAAAAGAAAAAATAAACAAATGGGACTATATCAAACTAAAAAATCTTCTGCACAGCAAAGGAAACAATCAACAGAGTGAATCAACAACCTACAGAGTGGGACAAAATTTTGCTAACTATGCATCCTGACAAGGGACTATAATCCAGAATATACATAGAGCGCAAGTAATTATACAGTAAAAAAAAACCCCAAATAACCCAATTAAAAAAAAGGGCAAAGGAGCTGAATAGACATTTTTCAAAGGAAGACATACAAATGGCCAACAGGTATATGAAAAAATGTTCAACATCACTAGTCATCAGGGAAATGCAAATTAAAACTATATTGAGATACTACCTCACCCCAGTTAGACTGACTACTATCAAAAAGATGGTGAATAACAAATGCTGGTGAGGATGTGAAGAGAAAGGAAAGCTCCTACACTGTTGGTGGGATGGTAAATTAGTACAACTACTATGGAAAACAGTATGGAGTTTTGTCAAACAACCACAGATATATCTTCCATATGATCCAGCAATCCCACTTCTAAGCATATACTCAGAAGAATTGAAATCATCATGTCAAAGGGACACCTGCACTCCCATGTTCATAGCAGCTCTGTTTACAACAGCCAAGACATGAAACCAATCTAAATGTCCATCCATTGATGGATGACTGGATAAGGAAAATGTGGTATGGGTATATATATATATATATATATATATATATATATATATATATATATATATATTTATTTATATTTATATATGTATATATATATGTATGTATGTATGTATGTATGTATACACACACACACATACACACACCATGGAATACTCCTGTGCCATAATAAAGAATGAAATATGAAGCTTCTGATCAAGATGGTGGAGTAGATGATTCTTAGCATCACTCTCTTCCACAAATCAACCAATTTTCAACTATTAAAAAGCAACAACAGGAAGCCTGAGAGCTGCACCAGAACAGGCAGAAGCTGCACACTACAGAACCCCCATCTCAGGTAAGTGCCCACTACCAAGAGAGGCCTGAGAGCTGCTGGACCCATACAACCCAAGTCAGCCTCACCAGAACAGGCAGAAGCCATGGGACCTCCAGCCCAGGTCATTCCCTGCCATTTAGAGGGGCCAAGAGCTGCAATGGTCAGGCACTTCAGGACCCCCAGCCCAGGCCAGTGCCTGCCACCAAGAGAGGCCTGACAGCCTCCAAGCCCACATGCCCCAAGTCAGCCACACCAGAGCAGGCAGGTGCCATGAGACCCACAGCCCAGGCCAGTGCCCACCATCCAGAGAGGCTTGAGAGCTGCTGGGCCCACAGTCCCCAAATCAGCCATGCCAGAACAGGCAGGTGCTGTGGGACCACCAGCCCAGGCCACTTCCTGCTGCCCAGGGAGGCCTGGGAGCTGCCAGACCCACATGCCCTGAGTCAGCCATGCCAGAACAGGCAGGCACCATAGGACCTCCAGCCCAGGCAGGTCCCTGCTGCCCAGAGAGGCCCAAGAGCCACTGGGCTCACATGCCCTGAGCCAGCTGTGCCAGAACAGGCAGGCGCCATGGGACCCTCCAGCCCAGGCTAGTCCCAGCTGTCCAGAATTGGCAGTCCCTTCAGGATCCAGGCCAGACATCAGGGTGGAACAAGAGGACTCTGATACACCCTGACACAATGACTAAACACCAAAGGAAAGATACCAGAAATATGAAAAATCAAGAAAGTACATCACCACCAAAGGAAAATAATAACTCTAAAGCTCTAGATCCTACAGAATAGGAAGTCCTTGAAATGCCTGACAAGGAATTTAGAGCAACAGTTCTAAGGAAACTAAATGAGATACAGGAAAACTCTGTTAGACAATACAATGAAATGAGAAAAAATATACAGGACCTGAAAGAAGAACTGTACAAAGAAATCAAATGACATGAAAAAGAATGTAGCAGAGCTTATGGAGCTGAAGGAGTCATTCAACAAAATAGAAAACACAACAGAGAGTCTAACCAGCAGGCTAGAACAAGCAGAAGAGAGAATTTCTGAATTTGAAGACAGGCTGCTTGAATTAACACAGATAGACTAGAAAAAAGAAAAAAGAGTTTAAAAAAAAATTGAAGAAAGTCTAAGAGAGGTAATAGACAACCTTAAGCACTCAAATATCTGAATCAGGGTATTCCAGAAGGGTATGAAAAAGGAAATGGCATTGAAAACATATTCAATAAAATAACAGAAAACTTCCCAGATATAGGGAAAGTCACAGATCTTCAGATTCAGGAGGTCCAAAGATCCCCAAACATATTTAACCCAAAAAGGTCCTCTTGAAAACTCAAAGACAAAGAGAGAATCTTAAAAGCTGCGAGAGAGAAGCATCAAGTCACTTACAAGGGAGGCCCTATCAGACTAACATCAGACTTTTCATCAGAAATGCTAAAAGCCAGAAAAGAATTGGAAGATATATGCAAAATACTAAAGGACAAAAATTGCCAGCCAATTATACTTTACCCAGCAAGGCTATCCTTCCGAAATGAAGGACAAATAGTATATTTTTCAGACAAACTAAAACTGAAGGAGTTCACTACCACATGACCAGCTTTACAAGAAATTCTCAAGGGAGTACTCGGTTTGAGACTTGAAAAACAATTATCACTGCCATGAATACTCAAGAAAAACAAAATCTAACAGTAAAACAAAAATTTAAACAATAAGGAGAAAAAAAAAATAGTTTATCTACCACTCCAAGAAACCAACAAACACAGAAGACAAAGAGAAAATCAGAAAGAAAGGAACAAAAGATACTTAAGACATCTAAACAAAAATCAGTAAAATGCTAGGAGTAAATCAACATCTTTCAATATTAACTCTAAATGTAAAAGGATTAAATTCCCCACTCAAAAGACACAGACTGACTGGATGAAAAAGATGGACCCAATGATATGCTGCCTTCAAGAGACTCATCTAACCTGTAAAGAAACACATAGATGAAAGAGTGAAAAGACGGAAAAAGATATGCCATGCAAATAGAAATGAAAAACTGATATCAGATAAAATAGACTTTAAAGCAAAAACCATAAAAAAAGACAAAGAAGGACATTATATAATGGTAAAAGGATCTATCCATCAAGAAGACATAACAATCATAAATATATACACCCTCAATGTCAGAGCAGCCAGATTTACAAAGCAAACACTATAAAATCTAAAGAAAGAGAAAGACATTAACACCATAACAGCAGGGGACCTGAACACCCCACTCCCAAAATGGGACAGATCATCTAGGCAAAAAATCAATAGAGAAATACAAGATCAAAACAACAATCTAGACCAATTGGACTTGGCAGATATTTACAGAACATTCAATCCAACAACTTCTGCATGTTCATTCTTCTCATCAGCACATGGAACATTCTCCAGGACAGACCACATGTTAGGTCACAATGCAAGTCTCAACAAATTAAAAAAATTGGAATTATTCCATGTATTTTTTCAGATCACAATTGATTAAAATTAGAGATCAATAACAAACAAAACTCTGGAAACTATACAAACACATGGAAATTAAACAACATTCTACTTAATGACATATGAGTCCAAGAAGAAATTAAACAGGAAATCAAAAAATTTCTTGAAACTACTGAAAATAATGACACATCATACCGAAACCTGTGGGGTACTGCAAAAGTAGTACTAAGGGGGAAATTTATTGCATTAAATGCTAACTTCAGAAAAATTGTAAGATGACAAATAAATAATCTAACACTTCACATTAAAGAACTAGAAAAACAAGAACAATCCAAACCCCAAATTAGTAGATGGAAAGAAATAATTAATATCAAAGCAGAATTAAGTGAAATAGAAACCTCCAAAACAATGCAAAAGATCAATGGAACAAAAAGTTGGCTTTTTGAAAAGATAAATGAAATTGACAAACCTTTAGCAAGGCTAACCACAAAAAGAAGAGAGAAGACCCAAATAACAAAAATTAGAAATGAAAAAGGTGATATTACAACTGATACCTCAGAAATGCAAGGAATCATTAAAGACTACTATAAAAAAACTATATGCCAACAAATTTGAAAATCTGGAGGAAATTAATACATTTCTGGGCACACACAAGCTACCAAAACTGAGCCAGGAAGATGTAGAAAATCTAAACAGACCAATAACAATAAAAGAGATTGAAGCTGTTGTCAGAAGGCTCCCAGCAAAGACAAGCCCAGGACCAGACAGCTTCACTGCGGAGTTCTATCAAAACTTCAAAGAAGAATTGATACCAATTCTGTACAAACCATTCCAAAAGATTGAAACAGAGGCCATTCTCCCAAACTCCTTCTATGAGGCAAACATCACCCTCATACCAAAACCAGACAAAGATACATCAAAAATAGAAAACTACAGGCAAATATCCTTGATGAATATAGATGCAAAAATCCTCAACAAAATGCTAGCTAACAGAATACAGCAACACATACACAAAATTACACACCATGATCAAGTGGGATTTATTCCAGGGATGCAAGGTTGGTTCAATATACACAAATCAATAAATGTAATACACCACATCAATAAAAGCAAAGACAAAAACCATATGATTATCTCTATAGATGCTGAAAAAGCACTTGACAAAATTCAGCATTAATTCATAATAAAGACTCTCTGCAAGTTAGGTATAGATGGAAAGTATCTCAACACAATTAAAGCCATATATTATAAGCCCACTGCCAATATCATCAGGTTTTCCCTTAAGAAGAGGAACTAGATAAGGATGCCCACTCTCACCACTCGTATTCAACATAGTCTTGGAAGTATTAGCCAGAGCACTTAGAGAAGGAAAGGAAATAAACAGCATCCAGATTGAAAAAGATGAAGTCAAACTGTCCCTGTCTGCAGATGATATGATCCAATATATTGAACAGACTAAAGCCTCTACAAAAAAACTCTTAGAGTTGATAAATGATTTCAGCAAAGTTGCAGGACACAAAATCAACACAAGAAAATCATTAGCATTGCTATACTCCAAGAGTGAACATGTAGAAAAAGAAATCAAGAAAGCTAGCCCATTTACAATAGCCACCAAAAATATAAAATACTTAGGAATAAAGTTAACCAAGCATGCAAAAAATCTCTACAAAGAGAACTATGAACCACTGTTGAGAGAAATTAAAGAGGACACAAGAAGATGGAAAGATATCCCATGCTCTTGGATCAGAAGAATTAACATTGTGAAAATGTCCATATTACCCAAAGTGATATACAGATTCAACGCAATCCCCATCAAAATTCCAAAGACATTTTTCTCAGAAATGGAAAAAGCTATCCAGACATTTATATGGAATAGCACAAGACCATACATACCCAAAGCAATCCTGAGCAAAAAATAAATAAATAAATAAAGCTGGAGGCATAACACTACCTGACTATAATCTATACTTCAAAGCTATAGTAACCAAAACAGCATGGTACTGGCATAAAAACAGACACACAGATCAATGGAAAAGAATAGAGAACCTAGAAATCAACCCATAAACCTATAGCCATCTGATCTTTGACAAAGGCACCGAGTCTACACACTGAGGATGAGACTGCCTCTGCAGCAAATGGTGCTGGGAAAACTGGATATTCATTATGTCAGAAAATGAAACTAGACCCATACCTCTCACCCTATACTAAAATCAACTCAAAATTGATTAAAGAATTAAATATACATCCTGAAACAATAAAACTCCTTAAAGAAAACAGGGGAAATACTCCAGGAAGTAAGAGTCAGTACAGACTTTATGGATATGACTCCCAAAACACAGGAAACCAAAGGAAAAATAAACAAATAGGATTATATCAAACCAAAAATCTTCTGCATAGCAAAAGAAAAAATCAACAGAGTGAAAAGACAAGCAAGAGAGTGGGAGAAATATTTGCAAAATATACATCTGACAAAGAATTAATATCTAGAATATACAAGGAACTCAACTTTACAAGAAAAAAATCAGGTAACTGAATTAAAAATTGGGGCAAGGAGCTGAACAGGCATTTCTCAAAGGAAGATATATGAATGACCTACAGACACTTTAAAAAATGCTCAACATCTCTCATCATTTGGGAAATGCAAATCAAAACCACTTTGAGATACCATCTCACTCCAGTTAGGATGGCTAATATCCAAAAGACTGGGAGTGATAAATGCTGGTGAGGTTGTGGAGAAAAAGAATCTCTCATCCACTGTTGGTGGGGCTGCAAAATGGTGCAGGCTTTATGGAAAATGGTATGGAGGTTCCTCAAACAATTGCAGATAGATCTACCCTATGACCCAGCTATTCCACTGCTGGGAATATTCCTAGAGGAGTGGAAATCATCATGCCAAAGGGATACCTGTACACCCATGTTTATTGCAGCACTATTTACAATAGCCAAGAGTTGGAACCAGCCCAAATGTCTGTCATCAGATGAGTGGATAAGGAAACTGTGGTACATCTACAGAATGGAATACTACTCTGCTATAAAAAAGAGTGAAATACTACCATTCACAGGTACATGAATGGACTTTGAGAAAATTATATTAAGTGAAAGAAGTCAGGCACAGGCACAGAAAGAGAAATACCACATGTTCTCAATTATTTGTGGGAGCTAAAAATAAACAAATAAATAATATACAAACAAATAAATGGTGGGGGGGAGGAAGTCACAACAATCATAATTCCTTGAACTTGTTAAGACAAATGAACAGATATGATGTAGTTGGTAGGGGCGGAGGGGAAAGAGGGAGGGGGGAAAGATGAATAGGTAAAGGGACATGAAAATCAACTACAATGTATATTGAGAAGTTACAATAAACAAAAAATTTAATTTAATTTAATTTAAAAGAAAAGAGTGAAGTACTCCCATTTGCAAAAACATGGATGAGCCCAGAGAAACTTATGTTGAGTGAAATAAGGAAAGCACAGAGGGATAAATACCACATGTACTTTCATAAGTGGGAGGTAAGAGAGAAAGAAGGAAGGAAAGACCACAGTAGTGCATTGGGGTTGCGGAGGGAGAGAACATTCCTTGGGCTACAAAGTGGAATTGTGGGGGGGGGAAGGGGAGGGGGAGATATGTTGGGGATAATTGGATGGGGTACATGGTGTACAAAAGCAATTTCTGGTAATGCATATGCTGCCAGTATGAATCTGGCTCTCACATCATGGGCACAAGGGGTTACAATCAGTGTTGTATTTCATGAATGTTCATAATATAAATAAATAAATAAATAGATAGATAGATAGATAGATAGATAGATAGATAGATAGATATATTTGGTGTCTTAGTTTGTTTTGTGTTGCTATAACAGAATACCACTGACTGTATAATTTATAAGGAAAAGAAATTTTTTTTACAGTTCTGGAGGCTGGGAAATCTAGGACTGACAGGACAAGGTCTGGCTAGGGTCTTCTGCTGCATCAACCCATGGCAGAAGGTGGAAGGGAAAAAGAGCATGAGAGGGCAAGAGGGAAAGGGGGACAAACTCATTCTTTTTATTAGGAACCCACTCCCACCATAATTAACCCACTCCTATATAACTTCATTAATCCATTCATGAGGGCTCTACTCAATCATCTTTTAAAGGTCCCACTTCTCAACATGTTGCACTGGGGATTATGCTTCCAATACACATACTTTGGGGTACATATTCAAACCATAGCAAGTAAGATTACTGAATTATATGATCAATGTATACATAACTTTATAAAAAATTACCAAATGGTTTTCTAGAGTGATATACAATTTTACATTTTACAAGCAATGCATGTGAAGTCCCAGTTTTCCACATCATCACCAACATTTAATATTGTCAGTATTTTTAATTGTTGCCATTTTAGTAGGTAATAGTGACATCTCGTTCTGTTTTTAATTTGTATTTCCTCAATGATTAATCATATTGAACATACTTTCACATGCATCCTTGCCCTCTGTGATTTTCTGTGTAGACAATTATGTTATTTGTAAATAAACATGTTTGTTCCTACTGTATCTTTATCTTAAAATCTTGAAACTAGGTAGTGAGAATTTTTTCTTCATTTTTAATTTTTGTCTAAATTTTAGAATAATTTTATGAATTTCAAAAAAATTAAACAAAAGGAAAACAAACCTAATGTAATTTGGATTGAAGTTGCATTAAATCAATGGATTGATTTGGCAAAAATTAACGTCTTAATAATATTTAGTATTCTAATCCATGAATAAAATTTTTTTATTTACTAGGTCTTATATTTCTCTGTAGTGTTTTATAGTTTATAGCATATAAGCTTCTTTTAATATTTCTGATAGTGCAGGTCTATTGTGATAAATTCCTTCAGTTTGTGTATTCTGTAGTATGTTGATAAACTTTGTTTTTTGGAGCAGTTTTACATTTACAGAAAAATTGAATGAATGCTACACAGATTTTCTACATACCTCCATACTCATATGCCCACATGGTTTTCCCTGTCATATACATTAGTATGGTACATTTGTTAACAATTCATGAACAAATACTTATACACTACTATCCACAATTTATTCAGATTCCCTTAGTTTTTACTTACTATCCTTTTATTCTTTTCCAGGATCTCCTCTAGGATTCCACATTACATTCATTTACCATATCTCCTTGCAAATTTTGAGTAGTGCTAACCAGGTATTTTGTAAAATATCCTTCAGTTGAGATTTGCCTGATGCTTTTGTTGACTGGACTAGGGCATGGATTTTTAGGAAGAAAACCACAGAAGTAAAGTGTCATTTTCATTACATCATATCAAGGCCACATATTATTAACATGACTTCTCATCACTATTGGTATTAACTTTGATCACCTGGTGAAGGTAGTGTGCTTCAGGTGTCTTCACTGTGAAGTTAGTCTTTTCCCCCCTTTTAATAAGCTGTAATCTTTGAGAGGAAAGGTCACTGTGTACAGTCTACACTTAAGGAGTAGGGAGTTATGTTCCATCTCTTTTAGAGAAGAGTAGGTACATAATTCACTTGGAATTCATTTTCATTAGAGATTTTTGTCTTTTCCATTTGTTAATTAATTCGACCATTCATTTATGTTAATATAAATACATTGATATTTATTTTATACTTTGGTTTATAATCCAATTGCCCTTTAATTTGTTCCTCAAATTGTTTCAGATTTGGCCATTGGTAGCTCTTTCCAATGGCTCCTGTGAACATTTGACATATTCCCATCAATTTTTTTAAAAGAACTTCCTTACTTTCTGCCATTTTAAGATGTTTCAGGCTCATTTGGATATTTCCTGCCCCAGTCCAAAAATCAGCTGTTTCTCCAAGAAGCCCTGGTAAATTTTATCAGAGAATTGCATTAGAAACCAATGTCTGGATGCTACATGTGCTTGCTGCTACCGAATTGTAATTTCTATTTTGTTCTCTCAGATGACAGAGCAAAATAATAAACGTGTGTATATTAACCCATGCATATACTCATATCTCTATATATTTATAGGTGGCCATTTGTATCCACATTAAATTAAACATGAGTATATACTGATGTCTTCAACTCTAACCCTTTAACACTTGGATTATTCTAGCTTTCTCCCTTTGCTAATCAGTAAATTTTCACTCCAACAATGAGGAAT
The DNA here is from genome assembly GCF_027409185.1 of Cynocephalus volans. Classification (NCBI taxonomy): domain Eukaryota; kingdom Metazoa; phylum Chordata; class Mammalia; order Dermoptera; family Cynocephalidae; genus Cynocephalus; species Cynocephalus volans. The sequence goes on from NC_084468.1 coordinate 20,097,378, forward strand.
CTGGCTTCTGCCATCTGCCATCCATTTACTTAATCGTTCACTTCCAGTAACATCTATAGTAGCATCACAATCATTAACCTGCACCCACACAGAAAATAAAACTCTATCAACTAAAGTACAAGACTTAAGTACAGTTCTTTTTGCCTTTAGTTGCACAGACTCCATTTGTTTTTATTGTTACTTGGGTCACCACCTCTCTCTCATTACCTTCATTTAATTCCTTTAATGTATTTGTAATACCATCAGACTCCAGCCACAGTCTTTATTCCTTTCTGGAATGATGGAGTTTGGATGTGTTGTCCCCTCCAAAACTCATGTGGAAAACTGATTGAGTCATGGGGGCGGATCCCTCATGAATGGATTAATGCTCTCCCCGGGGGAGGAGGGGTAGTGAGCAAGTTCTCACTCTGTTAGCTCCCACAAGAACTGATTGTTTAAAGGACACTGGCACCTTCTCTCTCTCTCTCTTGCTTCCTCTCGCCATGTGATCTGCTTGTACCCACTGGCTACCTGCCTCTTTTCCGCCATGTGTAGAAGCACCCTGAGGCCCGTGCCAGATGCAGCTGTCCCAGAATCGTAAGCCAGATAAACCTCTTTCCTTTATAAATTACCCAGTCTCAGGTATTTCTGTTATAGCAACACAAAACAGACTAAAACACTGATCTTTTAAAGAATTTTTTTAAACATTTATTTCTACATATTTGTGGGGTATACAGTGTGTTGTTTCAATACATTCATATACTGCACAATGGTTCACTTAGGGTAGATAGCATAGCTTTGTACCCATTAGTCCATCATTTTGTGTACATGAAGGTTCACTCTTTGTGCTTTAAAGTACTGTAGGTTTTGACAATGTATAGTGGCATGTATCCATGATTACAATATTAGGTAGAATGGTTTTGTTACCTAAAAGTCCCCTGTGCTTGATCTATTCATGTGCACTTCTAGCAAACACTGATTTTCTTTTCTTTTTTCTTTTTTTGCCAATTCTATAGTTTTGTATTTTCCAGAATGTCACGTAATTAGAGTCATGATGATATAGCCTTTTCAGACTGGCTTATTTTACTTAACAATGTGCATTTAAGGTTCTTCCATGTCTTTTTTTGTGGCTTGGTAGCTCATTTTTTGTTGTTGTTGAATAATATTCTATTGTAAGAATATACCACAGTTTTTTTACGTACTTTATTGTTTTCTTTCAGTTTTTAGTAATTATGAATAAAGCTGTGATTCATGTGTGTGGGGTTTTTGTGGACATCGATTTTCAACCCATTTGTGCTAATACCTGGGATCAGGCTTGCTAGATCAATATGGTAAGGCTGTGTTTAGCTTTGTAAGAAATCGCTAAACTGATTTGAAAGTGGCTGTACCACTTTGCATTCCCATCACCCATGAGTAAGAGTTCCTGTTGTGCTACGTCATCATGAGCATTTGATATTGTCAGATTTTTTGGATTTATCTACTCTAATAGGATTGTAGTGCTATCTTATTGTTATTTTAATTTGTAATTCCATAATGATAAATAATTTACATGCTTCTGTATCATCTGTATATTTCCTTTGGTGATGTGTCTGTTCAGATTTTTTTGCCCATTTTTAAACTGGTTTGTTTGTTCAATTATTGTTGATTTTTCAGCGTTCTTTGTATATTCTGGACATAAGGTTTTATCAAATATGTATTTTGCCATTATTTTCTCCCAGTCTGTGGTTTGTCTTTTTATTCTCTTTACATTGTCTTTTACAGAACAGAATTTTTTAGTTTTAATAAAGTCCTAAATTCCAAATTATCAATTATTTCTATCACTGACTATACTTTTATTTGTATCTAAAAACCATTGGAAAATCCATGCTAGGTTTTGTCATATTTTTTTAGAAGTTTTATGATTTTTACATTTTGCTCTATGACCAATTTTGAGTTAATTTTTGAGAAAGGCATACGTGGCTAGATTCTTTTCTTTTTCTTTCTTTCTTTCTTTTTAGTGTATGAATGTCCAGCACCATTTGTTGAAAAGAGTGTTCTTTCTTCATTGCATGGCTTTGTTCCTTTTAAAATATCAGATTTTAGTTATGTGTGTCTAATTGTGGGCTCCTTGAGTCAAGTGTTTATTATTTTGTCATTATCATGCTGTCTTTATCACTGTAGCTTTATAGAAAGTTTGAATTTGGGTAATGTCAATTATCTCTTGTGTTCTTTTCCTTCAACATTGTGTTGGCTACTCTAGATCTTTTGCCTTTTCATATAAACTTTAGAATCAACTTGTCAATATCCACAAAATAGTTTGGTGAGCTATTGGGTTGTGTTGAATCTATATATCAAGTTGGAAAGAATGGACATCTGAATAATCTTATGTCTTCTGATCCATGAACATGGAATATTTATCTATTTAGCTAGATTTTTTTTGGTTTCTTTCATTAGAATTTTGTAGTTTTCCACATATATATATATATCCTTGTATGTATTTTGTTTGATGGGTACTAAATATTTCATTTTTTGATATTAATGGAAATGGTATTGTGTTTTAATTTCAAATTTCAATTGCTCATTGCTGGGATAAAGAAAAGCAATTGACTTTTTTGTATTTACCTTGAATTCTATGATCTTTCGATAATCACTTATCAGTTCTGTCTTTTTGTTGATTCACTGTGACTTTCTCCATAGACAATCCTGTCATCTGTGACAAAAGACAGTTTTATGTTTTTCCTTTCCAGTCTGTATGCCTGTATTATGATTTCTTGTCTTATTGCACTAGGTAGGACCTCCAGTACAATGCTGAATAAGATTGGGAAGAGGGGACATTCTTTACTTGTTCCTGATCTTAGGGGGAAATATCCAGGTGCTCACCATTAAGTATGATGCTATCTTTAGGTATTTTATAGATGTTCTTTATCAATGTGAGAAAGTTAGTTTCTGTTTCTAGTTTTCTGAGAGTTTTTAATCATGAATGTGTGTTGGATTTTGTCCAATGCATTTTCTGCATCAATTGATATGATTAGATGATTTTTGGTTTTTAGGCTGTTGATATGGTGGATTACATAATGTGATATTCAAATGTGGAACTAGCCTTGCATAACTGGATAAATCCCACTTGGTCATTTTATATAACTCTTACTGTACATTGTTGGATTCCATTTACTTATATTTTGTTGAGAATTTTTCATTTATGTTCATAAGATATATTGGCATGTAGTTTTCCTCTACTGTAATGTCTTTATCTGTTTTTGGTATTAGTATAATGCTCACATCATAGAATGAGTTAGCAAATGTCTTCCTATTTCCATATTCTGAAAGAGATTGTAAAGAATTGGTATGATTTTTCTTAAATGTTTGGTAGAATTTACCAGTTATCATCTTGATTTGGCACTCTCTGTTTTAGAAGATTATTATTAGTTCAATTTATTTAACAATTATAGACTTATTCAGATTATTCATTTCTCCTTTTGTGAGTTTTGGTAATTTGTGTCTTTCAGAGAATTGGTCTGTTTCATCTAAGTTATCAAATTAGTGGGCCTAGAGTTGCTCATAATATTTCTTTATTATCCTTTTAATGTCCATGGGATTTTTAATGATAATGTATCTTTTATTTGTATTAGTAATTTGTGCCTTCTCTCTGTTTTTTTTTTTTTTTTTTTTGGTTGTCCTAGTCAGAAGTTTATTGATTTTATTGATCTTTTCAAAAACAGCATTTGGTTTTGTGGGTGTTCTCTATTAATTTCTGATTTTAATTTCATTGATTTCTGCTCTAATTTTTACTACTTTCCTTCTGCCTGCATTATTATTAAATCACTCTTTTCCCTTAGTTTCCTTAGGAGAGACCTTAGATTATTGACTTTATCTTTCTTCTTTCCTAATATTTACAGTCAATGCTATAGATTTCCCTCTAAGCACTGCTTTTGCTATAGCTCACAAATCTTGATAAGTTGTATTTTCATTTTACATAGTTCAAATTATTTCAAAATTTCTCTTGAGATTTTTTGTTGTTGTTATGTGACCCCACATTTTATTTAGAATGGTGTTATTTAAACTCCAAATATCCAGAATTTTGTTACTTAATTCTAGTTTAATTTCATTGTGGTCTGAAACATACTTTGTATTATTTCTATTTTTTAATATTTGTTAAGTTATTTCTTATGGCCCAAAATGTTATCTATCTTGTTCAATGTTTTACTTGAGCTTGAAAAGAATGTGTTGTTGAACAAACTATTCTATATGTGTCAAATAGATCCAGTTGACTAATGTGGTGTTTATTTCAACTATACTTTCACTGATTTTCTGCCAGTTGTGTCTATCAATTACTGAAAGGGGGGTGTTGAAGTTTCTAACTATAATAGTGGATTTGTCTATTTCTCATTGCTTTTCTATCAGTTTTTGCCTCTCGTATTTTGATGATTTGTTTTTCAGAGCATACACATAAAGGACTGTCATGTATTCTTAGAGAATTGACCCCTTTATCATTATGCAATGCCCCTCTTTATTCCTCGTAATTTTTCTTGTTCTGAACTTTGCTTAGTTTGAAGTGAATATAGCTATTCTTGCTTTCTTTTGATTATTGTTAACATGCTATATCCTTTTACATCCTTTTACTTTTCACCTATCTGTATTTTTATAAATACAGTAGATTTTTCATATAGACTAGTTATATTTTCTCCCACCCCCATTTTTAAATACAGTCTGAAAGTCAGTCTTTTAATTGTTGTATTTAGACCATTCACATTTAAAGCGATTACTGACATATTTTGATTATTATCTATCAGGTTTGTAATTGTTGTATATTCATTGCACTTGTCCTTTATTTCTTTTTGAAATTTTCTACTCTTTTCCTGCCTTCTCTGGTTTTAACTGAGCCATATTTTATTTTTTCTCTTCTCTTGTCAATTGAACTTTTTAAAAAAGTTTTTAGTAGCTGCCTTAGAGTTTGCAATATACATTTACAATTAATCTAAGTCCACTTTCTAGTAACACTATACTGCTTCATGGGTAGTGCAATTACTCTTGTGTCCAATTTCTCTCTTCTGTCCCTTTTAACATTACAGTAATTCATTTCATGTATTCATGTTATAATCACCCAATACATCATTACTCTTATTTCTTTGAACAAACACTTACCTATTAGAGCCATTAAGAATAAAAAAAAGATTTTATTTTACCTATATTTATTCTTTGGCACTGTTCTTTCTTTTTTTATATATAGATTCAAGTTTCTGACCTATATAATCTTCCTTCTCTCAGAAGAACTTTTAACATTTTGCAGGGCATTTCTTCTGGTGACAAATTCCCCATATCCTGTTAGTCTGAGAAAGTTTTTATTTCTCCTTCTTTTTTGAAGGATAATTTCAATGGTTATAGGATTATAGGTTGATGGTTTTGTTTTTATTTCTATAGTTTACATATTTCATTTCACTCTCTTCTTGTTTGCACAGTTTCTCATGAGAAGTTTACTATAATTCTTATCTTTGTTCCTCTATAGGTGAGGCATTTTTCCTCTTCTGGCTTCTGTCAAAATTTTAACTTTGTCTTTGATTTTCCGCAGTTTGAATATGATTTTCTTAGGTATAGGTTTTGTTTGCTTGCTTGGATTTATACTCTTAGATGTTTCTGGAGGTTGATGTCTGTCATTAATTTTGGAAAGTTCTCAGTCATTATTTATTCATATAATTATTTTGCTCCCTTCTCTCTCTCTTTTTTTCTTATTTCAATTCTACATATGTAACACTTTTGTAATTGGCCTACATTCTTCGTATATTCTGTTTTGTTTTTCATTCTTTTACTTTGCCTTTCAGTTAGGCAGTTTCTATTTACCTCTTTAAGCTTACTGACTTATTCCTTACTTATGTCTAGTCTACTGATTAGCTCATTCAAAGGAGTCTTTACTTCTTTCACAGGGTTTTTGATTTCTATTATTTCCTTTTCATTCTGTTTCCATCTCTCTGCTTATTACCTATTCTTCAATGTTGTATACTTTTTTCATTAGAGAACTTAAGATTTTAATTATGGTTATTTTAAATTTTCTATCTGATAATTCCAAAATCTGGGTCCATATCTAAATCTCATTATGATACTGATTTTGTCTCCTCAGATACTGCAGAGTTTTTGTTTGTGTGTGTTTTGTTTTGTTTTTACTTTTAGCATTGTCTTATACCTTTTGTTGAAATCTGGACAAGGTATATTGGGCAACAGGAACTGAAGTAAATAGATTTTTGGTGTGAAGTTTTATATTAATATAGCTATGAGCTAGGATGTTTTTAATGTTTGTTGTATTATCTGTGTGCCAGAGGCTTGAGTTTCCTCCAGTGTGTCTATTAATTTTTTTCTTCCTCTTGTCTCTGGGTTTCCCTAAGAATACTTTCTTAAATGGAGTTTGTGTCTTGCAGCCCTTTTTATTTTAATGCACTGTTGTTACACTAGAGCCCTACTGATGTGGTAAGGACTCGGGTAAGGGAAGCATTCGATAACCTTATGATTAAATTCTTAGAGATTTAACCTTATGATTAAAACCTTATGATTAAATACTATGACCTTATGATTAATCCCTTAGAGAACAAGCCTTTGTTATGGTGAATGTTCTGGGTGTATTTTACTCTATTTTATGTTATTTTATTTTTTATTGGTTATGAACATTCATGAGATACAAAGCTGATTGTCACCCCTTGTGCCCATAATGTGAGGGCCAGATTCATACTGGGAGCATGCTCATTACCACAGTTTGCATTTGTACCACATGTCACCCACCTAATTATCCCCAACCTCCCTCTCCTGCCCACTTTCCCTCCTACTCCACTTTGTAGCCCAAGGAATGTTCTCTCCCTCTGCAAGTCCAATGCACTACTGTGGTCTTTATTTTCTTCCTTCTTTCTCTCTTAGCTTCCACATATAAGTGAGTACATGTGTATTTATCCCTCCGTGCTTTGCATATTAACTCAACATAAGTTTCTTCAGGCTCATCCATGTTGTTGCAAATGGGAGTATTTCATTCTTTTTTATGGCAGAGTAGTATTCCATGGTGTATATATACCACAGTTTCCTTATCCAATCATCTGTTGATGGACATTTAGCTTGGTTCCATGTCTTGGCTATTGTAAACAAAGCTGCAATGAACATGGGAGTGCAGGTATCTCTTCAACATGATGATTTCCATTCCTCTGGATATATTCCCAGAAGTAGGATTGCTGGATCATATGGAAGATCTATCTGTGGTTGTTTGGCAAAACTCCATACTGTTTTCCATAGTGGTTGTACTAATTTACAGTCCCACAACAGTGTAGGAGTGTTCCCTTCTCTCCACACCCTCGCCAGCATTTGTTTATTCACTGTCTTTTTGATTATAGCCAGTCTAACTGGGGTGAGATGATATCTCAATGTAGTTTTAATTTGCATTTCCCTGATGACTATTGATGTTGAACTTTTTTTCATATACCTGTTGGCTGTTTGTATGTTTTCCTTGAAAAATATCTATTCAGCTCCTTTGCCTATTTTTTAATTGGGTTATTTGTTTTTTTTACTGTGTAATTGCTTGATTGACTTGGTATATTTTAAATGGTTACTTTTCTTCTCCCTGTGCTTGAAACCCAAGGGAATGTTTCTTGGATCTTCAACTTGAAAACCTTATGGAGTCTCTAGAGGGAAAGTCCTGAAAATGTGTGTTATGGACAAGGATCTAAGACTGCAGCCCCTAGCATTTTCTCATTCTCAAATTAGACCCACTCAGCCTTCAGAAATTCTTCAATATTATCTTTTAAGTGTTTCTACCTCTTTCTGGCTCCAGTGGCTTCTGTTGCAGATTAGGGGATTTTGGCTGTGATTTTCTGCATTCTCCTGTCTCTCCAACTTTTGGGGTGGCAGTTCGCCACCTCCGTTCTCTGAGGGTGCTAAGAAATACTATTGATTTTTTCAGTTTGTTTCACTTTTTTCTTGTCATAAGGATAACAGTGATGACTTTTTAGCTCTTTACATGTTGAAGCTGAAGCCAGAAATCTTTCCTGTTTTTCAAAGACGTTTTCACTGGATATAAAATTCCAAGTTGACAGTTTTTTCTTTCAGTACTTTAAAGATCTTGCTGTATTATCCTCATGCTTGGGTTTTTTTTTTTCTTGTGAGAAATAACCTCTCATTCTTATCTTAGAACATATAAGGAGAAATAAAACAAGCAGGGTTCTGAGAGGAAAAAAGGAATTCTTTAAAATCACAGGAAACATTTATTTAGAGATGAATGACCACATCTGGAACAAGAAATCTGGGATACTATGTCATTTTGTGGAGAACTCTGGCAGATTAGTTGCTAGGCTTGTGATGGTTTTCCACTTTAGGTGCATTTTGGGTCAACAGAACTGAGTAAGAAGTAAAATGCACACAACAGCATGCACTCAAAATATGTTTTATTTGTTCTAACATTTTGCTTGATGGCATGGAAAGTTTGACATAGTCTCCACTTTGGCCTCCAAAAACTTAAGCGCTAAGAACAAACAGAACTGACATGGAAAACCTAAACATTTTGGAACCATAATACATTACACAAATGTATAACCTGCAGTATATTGTATTATATAGGTCTTGTTGCATGAAGTAATATAAGTGAGAAATAAGTAGCTTATTGGTATAGCATAAGTCAAGAGAAGAAGGTATCTGAATGCTTAGGGCTATGCAAATCATGATTCTATTTGTGGGCAGTTTTATTTTTTCAACCAAAGTTTCTGAGATTCTAGTATACACATTTCACTGAGAAAAATGGCAATTCATAATCAATTACTTTTTTATTTTGCAATTACATTTTGGAGGAATTTACATTTTGGAATTTACATTTGGAGGAATAGAAAGACTAGTAAACAGGCAATTAGATACAACAGGACATGTACTCTAATGAGGATAGTTAAAGGCTATTTTAAAATGCATAAGAAATCTTGTATGAATGAGAAGAGCAAAAAGGTGATCTAATTTAGGAAAATAGGTGTAGAAAGGTAGAATAACCATAAGCTAATTTCCCTATGCCAGTATTCTCATATGCTTCAGGGTGAAGGTAGAGAGTTTTAGAAAGACTGTCCAATGTTTCCCAAAGTCCTGTCATCATCAGACCACCTTCTCAAATTTGGTCATGTCCTGTACTAACTGTATCATTACTAAATATTCTTTATGTTGATTTACTTTTTTTGTTTAAATAATTTTATATCAAAAGGGAAGGATTATATTACTATTGTAATTGGAAGTCAGTTACAAAGAGAGTAACCATATAAAAAATGCAATGAAAAGACAGCAATGTTTTATCAATGGTTCCCTAAAAAAGTTTTCTGCACAAAAAGATGGATAACAATTTAAGACATACTGAAGATGGACAAGACTGAACTGATTAAACATTTACTTGGAAAAACTGAGGGCTGGCAGGTTGGCTCAGCTGGTTAGAGTGTAGCTTTATAACACCAGGGTCATGGGTTTGTCTGAAAGAAAACTGAATATGTTTTTCTGTTTAATTTGAAGTTTATGTACCAAAAACTAAATCAATTTCATATAGTTGCTATAATCATATGTCACATACATGTTTGTATTTGTCTGTTTCTGTTGCTTATAACAAAATATCTGAAACTGGGTAATTTATAAAGAAATAAAACTTATTTTTTACAGTTCTGAAGGCTGGGAAGTCCGAAGTCCAGGAAACATATCTGGTGAGGGCCTTTTCTTGGTGGTGACTCTACAGTGATGCAGGGTGTCACATGACAAGATAACTGAGCAAAAGAGAGACTAACCTCCTCACTTGCTGTCCTTATAAAGCCATCAGAACCATGCCCATTACTCCATGAATGGATCAGTCCATTCACTAGGGCACTGTCCTCACAATCTAATCACATCTTACAGGCCTCACCTTTCAAATTACCTTAATAGGATTTCCCACCTTTAACACTTTTACAGTGGAGATTAATACATGAACCCTTGAGGGACACAATTCAACCCATAGCAGTGTTCGATACTTTGGAAAAGGCTCGGTTGTATACAATGAATATGTAGGGTAATAAGGTAAATCTTAGAGCTAAAAGCAGGAGGAAAAGGAAGAAAGGCTCATTTTCTTTTTTCATTAAAAATGTGTCATCTTATTGAAAGGAAAGTTAGACACCGCTGAGGCCAACCATATACTGAGTGTCAGGATCTACTTAATAGTACCATGTAGATAATCATCAATTTTCAGGTTACATTCGAACCATTCCACTGTATTATACTGAGTTGGAGTCAGCCTCCATGTAATTCCCAGACACTACTTCTACCTTCTAACGTAGCTCCCATATGGGACATATTCCCTTGAGGATAACCTAGTTTATGTGTAATTTCTCTTACATTGGATATAAATTCACATGCATGTCTCTCAATAAAGAAAGAATGAAAGGGATGTTACAGAAAAACAAACAAACAAACAAACGTCAGATCTTCTCTAGGTTACAAGTGAGTCTCAATCCCACACTTGGGTCTTTAGCTGTTTTCAGTAACACATCACTTGAGATTCACCTACTAACTGACTGAGAAGAAGTATGTCCCACTGGGAGAGTTGTGGGACAACTGTAGCTCTAGAAAACACAGCAAGTCTATTTTTGTTTTTTTCACTATTTTTGAAAGAGTTTGGAGATCACTATTATTTTTCCTGCATTTCTCTTTCCAGTTTAAATACCCTAATATATCTCAGAAACTGATTTAGAGTTGGTTTTTATCACCTCACCACTTGTTTGTCCTCATCTGAATGGACCTTGCTTTGCCAGTATCTTTCATTGTTTGTAGTCCCAAGAATGAATCCCAGTGCCAAGCTGTGCTACAACCAGTGAAGCACATGGAAGAGCTGTCCCTTCTTATGGGTTCTGCTCTCTCCTTTGGCTACTGCTGTCTAAGATTCTTTGTGCTCATTTTACCCGCCACATCCTATTGTTGGCCTATATAAAACCTGTGGTCAATGAAAACCTCAAATATTTTATTTTATTTTTATTTTCCATATGGCTTGCTGGTTATTATTAGTTCTTTTTAGACAAGTTTGGCTCTGTCGCTGCTGGGATTTCCAAACAGGAAAATTGTTTTGGTGTTGAAATTCAGTTCTTATATTTATTAGCCACTTTACCTTGGAAAAATAGCCTCTCCATGCTTTTTCTCTCTCAACTTAAAAATAGTGAAAACAATAGTACCTACTTCATAGGATTATTTTGAGGACATGAGTTAATATATGCAACATGCTTAAGAACAGAACCTGGTACACAGCAATGTTATATGAATGTTAATTCTTATTATTTTGGTATGAAACCCTGGGTATTCTTCGTGCCCTAACTTCAATAGAATACTCCATGGGGCATTTTATAAATTATTCTCTTATATCAATAAAGTCATATCTGTAAAACAGGTAATGAAAACAACATTTCTAAAATTCTAATCCATGCATGTTTATTACATGTAAGTTTATTTCCCCTTCTTCATCCCATCTGCAATTAAAGCTAAGGTGTTGGGTTTAGGGCCTCCAGAGGAAAAATAAAATATAACAAGGCAAAAGTCACTGCTAAGAAGTAAGAGAAAGAGGAAAGCTGGTTCTTCCAGCCCAGCAATTTGTGGGAAGGAGGAGAAAGAGTGAGCAGAGGAAAAGTCTCCTGACCTCCCTCCCAGAGGGGAAGAGATATCATAAACAAGAGAAAGATAAAAGCAACAGAGCTTTGCTGAGTTCCTTTTCCATAGTCCTGAGAGAAGGTCTCTATGTTGTGTGGCTGCTCTGCAATGTGGAGAGGTGGAACTGATGAGCAGGGGTAGAAGTTAAGCCTAAGTTAACATTTTGGAGCTGTGGGACTGTGAGCTGAAAAAGTGAAAAGATCCTGACAAAGTGTGTGTGAGGGGGGAGTAAGCAGAAGATACAGAAGATAGCTGATGGACTGGCTGGGAAACTTAACAGGGAGAATTGCTCTGACAGCAGCCATGTGGCTCTATAACTGAGGACTACAGAGCAACACCAACACCAGGATCCTCTAGCTGAAGCTCTGGAGGCATCCACAAGACCAGAGATCTGAGATGGGACTGAAGACTCTGACTGAGCTAAACAAATGGACTGCTGGAGCTCCCAGCAGCAGGTGTCTACCAGAGACTGGGCCAGATGCAGATCTCAAAAGATGCTCCACAGGGATCACTTGGAAACCAGCTACCCTAATCTGGAGAACACAACAAAAGGAGCCAGAGGTGAGACAGCACCTCTCTACCAAAGCAAAAAGGCTGAAACATTTATTCTACTCTCAGACACCATCTTGGCAAGGGAGGAAAGGAAGGGTGGATGGTCTTGACGGAATATCCACAAGACAGAGATTGGCTTAAATTGAAAGAAAAGGAACGTGTCTATAACTGGCAAATTTTGCCAAGCTCAGTACTATCCACTGGGTGGGGGACTCCTGAGGAAGATTAGATGACTTTAAAAAATAAAGATTTGTTCATTCATTCATTCAAATGCTTAATTCACATGCTCATATGTAGCCTTTGAATTCATTTTGTTGTAGACCAGTAGGCCAAAGTAGAAGTACCCTTTTATATCTTTCTTAGGTATCCAAACATTTTTGTCTATTAGCTGCTAATTGGAAAACAAGCCTCCTGTAAGATAGGAGCCAGCAAAGCCTTTTGAGGAAGAACTCATGTAAAGGCATTTTGTTTGCTGCCTTCCAAGGCAGGAAGTGGGTCTCTGCCTCTTTGAAGGAAGAGGAAAGCAAAGCAAGTTGGCAGCTTTTAAAGAAACTGGGGAAGATTCTGGAGAACGGATACAAGTTGGGAATGGTAATGAGAGCCTGTCTGACACCAGACACCAAGAACGGTGGTCCCATTGAGCAGGAGGAAGGGTCCACAGGGCAGGACTGGTGGAAGATTGCAGAACACAAAAAGCCATTTGCATCTGTGGGTGCCTGGAGTGAGCCCGGGACATGGATATGAAGAAGGAATCATGTTATTTGGTGAGATTTCAATTTGGTGAGTAGTCTACAGATTTAATATTTGTTACATTATGTTCTATTGATTAAACCTCCATGATAAACTTGTGGTTTGCGTGCTTGCAAGCAGAGAACTCCGAGATAACCTGGTAGATTTTATTTTCCCAGCTCAGCTTGGTAGGGACTCATGCAAATTGAAATGTAAAAATCTCTTTTAAAAAGCAACACATTTTAAATATCCATATTCTTAGAACATAGTTCTTATTCAAAATATTAAACCAGAGATATGTCATTACCACCGACTAATCCAAATGAATGCTGGCAGATATGTCCTTTGAATATATAAACTGCCTGGGACCCAGTGAGTCTACTTTTAGAAATCCATTTTAAAGTTACAATATAAATTCAAATAAAAAGTTATAATATTTGGCTTTTAGAATTATTAATAACAGAAAAAAAAGTTGGAAACATTTTAATAGGTCTCTCTCTCTCTCTCTCTCTCTCATACACATACTTGTACACACACATACTTGTACACACATGTCCACCATTTAAATATACCCATTTTACATATAAGTGCACATTTATATGTATGTCTATACATATAAAATATATATCAAATGTGTATATGTATTTATATGCACATTTCTGCATATTTATAAAGTGTATGTTTACATATAAGTATATTACATGTGTAAGTATATATATATATATATTTTTTTTAATGTGTATATCTATATCTGTATATATGTATATAGGTTTGTATGGACATATAGACAAATACATCAGAATGTTAACAATAAATGTGGAATTATGACCAATTTTTGTTTTCTTTATATCTGTCTTTTTAAAATCTAAATTCACAATATGAAGCAAGCAGTAACTTTATAATTAGCAAAACAGCAAAGATTATTTTTCAAACTCACTTCAGAATACCATGGTAGAGGTTTCTTCAATCCACAGCTGTACCACAAGTGTAAGTGTAAAAAACAAATGCACCAGGAAACTCAATTCCAAAGCCAGATGCTGAACCATCTATAGCAATGAGCAGAGCCTAGAAAATGTCTAAGCTAAAATATCCCTACCCAACACTTGTCTTTGTTTTGCTAAAATTCCGTTGTCATGAAACTCAAGGGGTTAAGAAGGGAGGGTAAGGTGTCACAAACAAACAGAAAGGGAGGGAAGAACAGTTACTGAGCTCTCACTGTGTATAGGGGGCTCCCATTTGCCCAATCTTTCTACACTAACACCACCTGGGAAACAGACATTTCTTATAGGAAGGCCCTGATGCTCAGAGATATGCAATAAAGTGTCCAAGGTTACACAGCACAGTAAGTAGCAGAGATGTTTTTCTTTTGTTGTTCCATTTCATTTGGGACAATAAAAAGAGGGAATAGTGGACCTGCTTGCTGCTTTGGTGCAACGGAAGAGAGTTTGTACCAGTTGTGTGCATTCGTTTTTCTTTCCTTTTAACATCCCTTGAATCCTCTCTTATTCTGATTCCAGAAGCTCTCATCTAAGTAGAATATTATGCATTGATGTTCTAACACATTTATACATGAATTTGTACTCGCCACCTGAGAACGAATGAAATACAACAAGACACATTTATTACAGCAAGTAATTTTCTATGCTTGGCATGTGACATTGAGTCCAGTTAAATTTTGATTGAGTTGTATACATGAGTTAAATGTATATATTTTTAAATCAGTTTCCCCCTTATCTGATTGAATTATTTATCAAATATCAAATGGTTAATAACTCAGATGCTGAAAAGAGTCACATATTTTACATTCTAAAATGTATCTGGCTGGATTTTATTTTGAATACCTTGTTCTCTCTCCTGGCTTTTCCCTAATATCAACTCTGACTAAAACCAAAAATAGCAAGGGGGTAAGGACTCAGAATAGCAGGAACTGAGAAGATCAGTGTAATCAGCAAATTAGGGCTATGCACAAATCATGCAATTGGCATCATGGGAGCAGCAAGGGCCACGCCATGTGGAGAAGAGAACACTCGACGTTGATAACTTTGATTAGCATTAACATTGATCGCATAATTCAGTTACTTCCAGGATGTTTCATGATGCTAATAAATAAAAGATGGCACTCTTTAAGAATAGTGGCTTCTATAGGACTATGTAGCCCGAGACAGCTGAAATGTGAGGTGGGGGTGTTATTAATTTCACCTGCTTTCTCTTTACTGAGTTATGACTGGGAAACCCAGATAGAGCTGCTTCTCCAAAAAGGGAGGCAGAGTTGTAGCTGGAGGTGTCGGGGAGAGTTATGCAGCAAGTAGCTTCTCCTTCAGACCTGGCTCCTTGTCGTTTCTGTGCTTGCCTCTTCTGTTTGACCCCACCCTCCAGCAAACTAGTGTCCTCATGATTCCTTGCTTGTTTAGATCTAGATCATCTTGGACAGCATTTCATACTTCAGGCTTTCATTGACTCTCTCTCCCTCATATTAAATGCAAACTTCATCCATCATACATCTAAAAGCTTCTTATATATAATATATCCCAGCATCTTTCTCCTCTCTCCCCCCCCCCCTCAGTAAGGTTCTTCCCCAAGTTTCTTAAGTTTCTGAAGAAACTACCGCACATTCCCGAGTCAGAAGAATCTGTTACAAGGTCAAATTGTCTGCTGATTTGGTTTGTCTCTTGCTAGCAGACCTAGCTATTCTAACTCATTTACTTCCTCATTCTCATAAACTAACTAGCATTAAGGTGGTCATAACTGATAAAGATTACAAAGAAGCACAAAACCTCAGTATTAAAAGTCAGTTTCTAGCAAGCTAATCTGACAGCAACCCAGTGAGTAAATAAACATTCCAGAATCTGTACCAAGTCCACGCTCTGTGATGCCCCCACTGATGAGAGCGCATTTCTCCTATTTCTGTCTTTAGACAGCCTTTTAAATAAGTTTTTCTCAGCAAATTGAAGTATGTTCTCAGAAACTTTTACCTTTTAATTTTAGCTTTGTGTATGAAATCAAATTATCAAAATATTAACTAACACATACATTGCTTGCTATGTCTGGGCTTGTTCAAAATACTTCAAGCACATTAACTTATATTAACTCAGAGAAATCTATAAGAAGGTACAAATAAGCTCATTTTGAGATGAGAAGTCTGGGGCTAGAGAGGAGAATTAATTGCTAAGTAGTAGCAGAACTGGATTTGAAACCAAGTGTGTCGCTCCAGAGCCGACACACTTAGCCAACAATCACTGCTCTCGTGACCACTTTTAACGTCTACCTAAAACACTCAAAGAAAACAACTACTTTCTTCCACTCTTTGAATCCACCCAAATAGCTAATTTTCTTTCTCTTTTTTTATGTATAGACACATTGATGTCTAGATAAAAGGCAGGTTCCAAAAAACAAAACAAAACAAAAAATTACTAATATATTATTAGGATGAAATACCTAAAATAGAATAACATAATTTTATTTTCTGCTTTAAACTTCAGATGAAATTAAGACAATAAAAAATAGCATTATTACACCATGAATAAAATAATATTGATGTTTATTAGCCAAAAAATACAAAAAACAAAAGGCAGGTTGTGGGATACAAATAGAATGCTCTTCAGTGAATTTAGTCATTAAGGGTATATGCTTGAATCAGACTGTCCAGATTCCTAATCTAATTTTGCTGTTTTCCAGCAGTACAACACTAAACAAATGATTTAGCCCATCTATGCCTCCGTTTCCTTATTTTTTAAAGTGCATATAATAATGTATTTGCCCCAGAGAATTTTTTTGAGCTTAAAGGCAACACTAGGAACACTGGCTTGCACATTGTCAGCACTCAGTAAATATTAGCTACTATTATTAATACTAGCAAGTGTCCTAGGACAGTACCTGCTCCTTAAAAATCACTATATATTAACCGTTGTCATCTCATTTACTATTATTATTTGTTGTTTTCACACATGTCTGTAATATCCTGGGGCATGATAAATATGAATGTGGAATCTCAAGGCCCCATTCCACACCCAGTGGATAAACAGCTTGGGGGTCCCCTGAGTGGACTTTGTGTTATTCTTCCAATGAACCCCGAGTTTATGGAGGCACTTTCTAGGTTCAGATTAGGTACCTGTACTCCTCTTTTCTTTTCTTAGTGAATGTGTCAGAAATTCAGCCTCTTTTCTTTAACCATCTAAAACGACTACCACACTAAGTTCTTAACATGCTCTTTCTCTTTCAATTATGGCAGCACTGCACTGTAGGTAGGTCCTTTCACCCTATCACACAACCGAGAAAACTGAGCATGAAAGAGATTAACCCAGTAGCTTAGTAAGTGACTTAGTGGGAATTCAGACAGATTAACTTCAGAAACCATATTCTTCACCATATACGTCATATTTCTACCTACCATCAGTAAAGCAGCTCTCAGTGTCCACCTTAGCTAGAAACTGGATACAGGTAGAATCTCCATGGAGCACTTATGGAGGCTCAGAGCTATGCAATTTGCCTGTCGAAGAATAAAGATACAGAAAAAGAAAGATGTAATATAGCATAAAAATATGGTGTGTATTGAAAACTGCAGATATTGGGATCTCTACCAGATATATGGGCATTTTTATTACCCACTGGTAGGACCAGGTATCAGGCCTAGGAGTGTTGGATCACTGGACAGTCCAGCCTGCTGAACTATCCAAGGTGGTAAGTGGTATAAACTTTTTCACGACCTTCTTCCTGTCTTCTCTGTCACTCTCCCAGTCCCAAGTACTCATGAGTGGAAATAATCAACCTTTAGAGACTCCAAATAACAATTTTCAGACCAAATTAATGAAGTTAAAAGGTTTTTCAGTAGCTCTGAAATTTACATAAATTACAAACGTATTGGAAGGATACTGAAAGTTAATTGGCTGATTTGCCAAAAAATTTAAGTTGATTAGAAATTTCTGAGTGTCTGATAGAGAGGTACTGGATTTGCGATCAGTCATGTGTGCATGCACATGCGTACGGGTACACACTCACACACACAAATTAAAATGGACAAAATCTTCTAGAGACATGTTGTTGTCACATTTCTCCAAGAACAGCATTTAAATATAAACTCACTTGATTCCCCCAGAGGTTTCAAATGACTTCCATACATTTGATAATGGACCTGTATTTAGAACTTGTTTTGTAGCCTTAGAATCTCAGGTGATACCATTAACACTGCATAAAACACCACAAAATACCAGGAGATCAAACCAAGTAGCAATTACCAAAAACATTTTTCTGATATCTCCCCAGATTTTCCTTTGGGGAGTGCTAACTTGGTAAGTGTTCACTATACATAAACAAAGCACAGGCTATAATTCTGCAAAGAACTTACAATCTTTTCTAAAGTGTTTTGCTTTGTTTGATAAAATAGTCTTTGGGGGAAACTCTAATGGACAAAAGCTAAAGATCCAAAGAAAGGAAACCTGATCCATTGGAAAGTGAATAGGGGGTTGTAGCAAGAAGTAAAAAATAAGCTGGTGCTCACTCAAAAAGTGCTGACTTCCTCTGGTAGGTCATCTTATAGGTCCACCTTATACAACATAATAGTGTAATTAAAAAGTGCTGATGTTGGGTACCAGGAAGAATCTGCCCTCTTCAGCCCTTGTTGAAGTAGCAATGAATCTAACTTCAGTGGGAGTCACTGCGTGGATTCTGTGGCATTGCAATTTTGTCAATAGCCCAGGATACAATCAAACCTCATTAACTCGGACCTCACTAATTCTGAATTTACAGGAATTCAGATATGGCTTAAGAATTGATTCTTGCTGAGCTAAAAAGCTCCAGATAATTTCTTCTTTTGTGACTATCAGAGTCTTATTCACAGGGCCGATATAGTCAGACTTTGTAGTGGTTGCATCAACAAAGGGCTTTTGCTATTCAAAATTCTGCTGCAGTGTTTGAATCCTAATTTCCTACAGAAACTTATTACTGTGAGAAGTAGAAATGTTAGGCAGGCCTAGTTATTTCAAGTGCAAAAACTGGTGTTATTGAAAGAATAGAGCTGAATACACGGCAAGGTAAATTCAGTGTTTGAGTTTGGAAGCTGGGATTATAGATAATTTTAGATTTTACATTTCTATTTTTTCCCAATTTTACAAAAAGCAGGTGTCATTTTACAAAGTATAAAATCATCAAAAGTATTTTTTTATGAGTTGGAAAATAGTGGATGTGCAAATATTACTAATTTAGTATTGTGAGATCCTTCTACCTAAGAACAATAAAAATACCCATTTCATCTTAGTTTTATAATGAAAATATTTTATATTTTGCATTTCTTTGTTAGCTGTGTTTATAAATATGTTATAAACTAGTGTATTAAAATTTTATTTCCTTTGTAAAAGTTGGCCAACAATATATGATCTTTCCTGACAATGTTGACAATGTATGTAAGTACAATGAGTTCTGTAAAAGCAGTAGTAACTTCTCCCAGGAAAGGGACTAGCTGACTCTTTTTTTCAAGGTACTAAGTTACTACTCAGTAGCTTCCCTGCCCTTCTTAGGATCCAATTATAGCACATAGTGCATCAGAGGCAGGGATTGACATCTGGAAGGACTGCCCACTAAACCGTAAGCTCCAGGCTACATGTCTCAGTTCCTAGCACACTTGAGAGGGGCTCTGAAAAATTTAGTTGATTGAATTAATGCTTACTATATACTATAAACTGTGTTTAGCGCTAACATGCATAGCCCTGCAGTAACTCAAAGAGGAAAGTACTTTTTTTAACCTGCTTGATAGATGAGGAAACTGAAACTTAAGGAGGTTAAATAATTTGCCCAAGATCAAATCTTTGATGCCTTACCCCCTCTGAGTTAGGAAGCTAAATAATATTCATTTACTTTCCTATTTGAATCATTTATAAAGGCAAGTTGAGAACTTCTTCCCTCAACCCTACCCCATAACAGAGACACAGCTTTTCCGTCTAGATTCTCTAAGATTCAATGCAGCTGAATGATAGAGCATTTTACTTGCTGTGAGTGTAGATGTACATTCACAACATTCTCAGGAGGAACAGGTCCAAATGATATGCAGTCTACCTAGCACACAGGCCGTTAAAATGGGAAGATCTGGAGCAAAGAAATAGTTCCTCCTCCTCCCCCTCTTTGTTCCCCTCCTCCCCATCCCTCCTCTCCCTCTTCCTCCTCCTTTGCAATAGCTTCCACAAACATGGTAGACTTATTCCCACTTACTGTGGCCTATGTCAGTGCTCCTGATGTAGGATACAGTAACTGTAGCCTGTGATCTTTGGATGGGAGTTGGTACATACACTGTTTGCTACTAGCACACAAATAGAAAATGTCTAGAAATTTTTATGGAAATTTGCCATTGGTGTGACATCCAAGCCCATGGTTAATGAACTTATCTCATTGCACTGGTTACTGATTGGTTTTAGTGTTGTCTGTCTTGTGTGGTGGCTTGAGTGTAGTATGAACTGCATATTAATATCAGTGCAATGAATTAGGAAAAAAAAAAAAAACTGGCCTTTCACCACTGATAATTTAAGAAATACTGGCCCACACACAGAGGATGTGATATGCATAAGAAGTACAACTTCAGGTGGTATCGGAGAAGGTTATCTATACAAATAGTGAATGCAGACAATCAGCTACATACTATAAGCACCATGAGGACTTGGTGCTTATATGATTTATTCACCAATGCATGTCTAGCAACTAATACAGTGTTGGGTGTGTCTTAGACACTCAGTAAATCCTTGTTGATAAAATGCCTAAATGAAAAACAGTATAGTTTATGATGATACAATTTTGGCTCCTTAGATTAGGACACACACTTGAAAATAACTAAAAATCTAGAAACATAAAATACAAAGTGAAACAAACATCAAAACAAAGAAGCAGAATATTTGGATTCAGTTGTGAATGTGAGTCTTGAGTTGCTAGGACTTGACTGTATACAAAGTTTCTAAGGTTGTGCTAGTGGAATTTTAGGAGTATTTTATATGTGTTTAAATAAACCTTCCCTGCCTTTCTTAGCCTCTTCTTATAGAGCCCAATTGCAGCATGTATCTCATCAGAAGCAGGGATTGACATCTGGAAGGACTTCCCACTAAACTGTAAGCTCTATGCTGCATGTCTCAGTCCCTAGCACACTTGATAGGGGCTCTGAAAAATTTAGTAGATTGAGTTTATGCTTACTATACATTATAAACTATGTTTGATGCTTTACATGCATAGCCCCACTGAAACTCAATGAGGAAAGTAATTTTTTCAACCTGTTTGATAGATGTGCAAACTGAGACTTAAGGAGGTTAAATAATTTGCCCAAGATCATCCAGTTGGTAGATGGTTGAGTTGCTTTTCAAATGTATTCTGTTTAACACTGGAACCTGTATTTCTAACCATGCTATTATACTGCTTAAGGGTATCTAAAACCTTAGCCCAATGGGTGGCTCAACTTGTTGGATTCCAGCTAACTCTTCTTGCTAAGGAATGAGGTATAAAACTCCTTTCTCCCAACGGAAGCAGGGAAGACACACACAGAAGCAGCTAGATAAGAAAAGAAGCTGAGGACTTTAGCATTATTTTGTTAGAGGCCATTCCCAGGGTAAAGCAATTAGCATGCATTTCACACCAACCTGGATGAAACAGCAGGGCATCCAAAGCAGAGGATCAGTCATCAGTCATGGCTTAACAACAACAACAACAGCAACAGCAACAAAAAAACCACTGTGTGATCATAGCAAACAAAGGGAATATCCAGAGTTTCACAATTCCTTAGTGAAGTGGAATTAGAAATAAATATCAAAGACTTGCCATGTATCGTTTGCTATATCTCGTGTATATATTTTCACTTATCCCAATTGTATATCATTTTCAGCCTATAGCAACATTAATTCCTTTGTCTTGATAGAGTCCCAAGTTAAAACACCTCTTAGAATATTGTTATGAATAGCTATACAAATCCAATGAACCACAAGTTAAAATCCCATTCTAATCCTGGGCTACCTTTGTTGGTAGACAAGAGGCACTTCTGGCTATTTCAATTTAAATCCATTAAAATTAACTAAACTAAAAAATTTAGTTTCTTAGTCATACTAGCCACATTTCAAGGGATCATAGCCCATGTGGCTAGGCCACATTTTGGACAGATTCACTAATTGGACAAATGGAAATAGAATATTTTCCTCATTGTGGAAAGTTCTACTGGACAGCACCATTCTAGTGCTTTTGATTAAAGTGTACTAATCCAGTAGGCAGTGTTCTTTATATAATGTTGTCTTTCTCAGGCTTATTGCATTCTGATACACCAAGAATATTTCTGTCTGTCTGTTATCTTGGCATAAATATTAGTAGTTTTAAGAAAAAGAGGACTATCAAAAATGTTTTAATGCGGTCAATAAAGGATGACCATCTTAATTGCCTCATTGCACACTACTTATTAGATTTATTTAACTTTCAAGTCATGGAGTACATGGCACATTATTTTACCTTTTTTATGCTTCTCTTTCCTGCAGATATAGTGGTATCTACCTTGTTAGGTTCTATCTTGTACTGCTTTCTCTCCTTTCTTCCTGCAAAAATTCATGTATATTAAAAATTCCTAGAAGGCAGAACTTTTACATCCTAGGACGTGCTTTTGCATCCTAGTGCTTGGTGGAGTGTCTACTATATAATGTGACGCTCAAAATGTGACACTTTTTAAACTCTCAAAAGCACACGATTCCTGAGGAAAGTTCCAAGGGACACATTTCACCTCTACCTGCCTCAGTACAATTAGGGGCACACATGTAACTTACCATCAGTCCCTCAACTGTTTCCTCCTGATAAACTGATTCTTGAGGATGTGGTACCCTCTGGTTAGGAAGCGTGTACTGCAGCTGAAGTCATGACATTGTTCAGGCTGTTTCTTCCCCCTAACCTTGCTTAGTTTTCCAGTCCAATCCTCCAACCCCCTCGAAATCCTATGAGTCCCTCAAATTCCCCCAATAAATTGTATTTTTGCTTAAAGCAGACTGAATCTCTTTCTGTCGTTTGCATCCTAAATAGTACAACATTCTTGAAGGGAACTTTTAACTTGCAAACTCTCAGTGACACGAGCTGTACTAAGCAATGCTACACATTTTTATTGCAATTTGCTCAGTGCTGAGGCTCACAGAGACCTCAGACTAACTCCACTCCAGATGTCCATAATAACATCTACGTGATCATATGTTCCTCCACAAATTAAGATTGTAAGATTAAGATGAGAGAGTTCCCTTCTTCAGAAGATTTTTCTTCAGATATTATCACAGTTTCTCCAGATGTTTATTAAGCATACATTCCCTTTATAATCTGCTCTAACTGCAAGTCAGCTTCTGTCTCTGCTGATGCTCAGCTATATTATTATGTGGGTCACGGTCAACTCTCCCCATTTTCACTATCTAATTATTGTTTATGGTTTTACTTTGGATCCTGTACTCCAATTACCTACTCTGTATAGAACAAACATACTAAATTTCCCTCTATTTATTATATCTTCCATAAATTGTATTGCCCATCTAGGATAATGGGTATAGCCTGCACATTTGTAACATTTCAAATAGCCTAAATTTCTTGATAGCTTAAGTGTAGGGTGTGCAACTGTGGGGCTTCAATACTGCATATTGGAAAAATGATAGACTCTCCGAGTTCTCCTAGCTGTGTGTTTTCATATGAAAGTAAATTTCCCCCTTGATAGAGACTGCTGCATAGCCGCGAACGTATCACTGAAAAGTCTACAAAATAAAGGCATACTGTCCTCTTAATTTATAGCTTCTAAACATTTCCATTTAAAAAAAAAAAAATCAAACCACTAAGGAACCTAAATTTGCAAAGAGAAATTCCATCAGCATCTAAGGGGTTATTTCTTCCTTTGAAGGGGTAGAAAGACATGATTACAGAAACTGAGGGTATCGCCTCGTTCTCCCTGTTCCTGAGATGTGCAATGGTGATCTGTACCTGCCAGGAAGTCCCTGGGCTATCTATTATCAACTGTAATCAGTGGGAACTGATTATTCAACTCTGGTCATTTTCATCTACAAACAAATTCACAAGTTTTCCAGACAAATATGGATGGGCTGGCAAATTTAAATTTCAAATGAAAAAATATCTTCCTGTAATGAGTTCACATACCTTTTATTTAGACTTCCAAATGCCAGCATAATGTGATTAGTTTTGATGTTGTTTCTTTCCACCACTTATGAGAAATCATATCATCAATCATATTACCAAAATTAGATATGGGGAAGACCTAGCATGTCACCAGGAACCTCCCCAGTGCCGGTCCAGACTTGTTTTAGCTCGTCTGCTGTACTTTTAATATTTTCCTCAATCTAATATTAAACATCCCCTGTGATCAAGCATCTACCATTTCCATTGTAATGACATAAATATAAAGAATGAGAGCTGGTTTTCTTAAGAGGAGGCATCTATGTTTATCTTCTCTGTTTTTTCAATAAATAAAGCTCATGGTGAGCACCTAGGAAGTAAAGATAAATCCAATATATTATGATCAATAATTTCAATTATTATCAATATTAATCTCTAATATTTGCATAGAATTTTCACATATATTATGCAAGCGGTGGACATAGTAGTTGTTACATTGGTAAAAATTATTTTTCAGCAAAAATGTATTGGGTTCCCTTCAATTTGTTACATATATATTTTATTTACTTTGTTTTTAAAATCAGTTTATTGAGAATTTATCAAGTAGTCTTAACTCGGTAAGGTGCAAATGTGGGAAAGTTTTATTTTTTTCTAATCTCTGTCTTCAAACCTGCTCTAAGTTTCTTCTCACATACTTTGGTGAAGATTTGTGCAGATTTTGATTATTAAAATTTTAGTCCAGATTATAATTTTTGAACTCAAGTTTAGGGGTTACAGATACCAGAGCCAGACTCTTTCAATTTGAATCCCAGAACCACCACCCGCTAGCTTTAGTTTTTCAGGTTAATCACTTGGTTTAGTCACTCAAACTCAAATGGGCTCGTTTCCTCAGCAAACAAATGGAGATTTGAAAAAACAAAAACCTAGATCACATGGCCCTTATCATTTGAAATGGATCGCTTGGAAAATATTGCCTGGCAAAAAGGGAGAGAAATTTGTGTTAGCTACTATTATATTTATTAATGTTATTTTTATTTTAATCATTTTGTCACTGCCCTCATATCACACTTTACCCATGGCTCAAAGAGATCTGAGGGTGGAAAGTCTCATTATTTTTCTTCTTTATCCTATTCTAGAATCTGCCCCCTTTCAAAGCCTCTTGTATTGAATGATGGGAGGGGAAATAGGTGAGAAAGAGCCCGCCTTTCCAGACTTGTTAGGTGCAGAGACATAACCCTGATCTCACTCTAGCTTGGTCTATTCCATTCATTGTCCGTGGTCTCTGCCAATGGATTTGTCTCCACATGGAGAGTGTCTGTAGTTTTGCTGCAGTTGTGATCAGCACTAATCTAATACTGTTATTATTGACCCACTTAGAAAGGGCGGTCATATCTGTTTTCAGTTCTTACCAGTGATCCATGCCTCCAACAAAATCTATTAGTTTTGAACACCTGGCCAGCTCAGGGTACTTGCTTCTAACTAGAAGCACTGGACTCTTTGGAATCAGGGATAGCTGATTTTCTTATCAATGCCCTTTAAGGGCTGCAGGAAACTGGGATGAGGTGGAAAGTTGTCCCATATTTTTCCTAGGCATACTACATTGTGAACCCCTTTTGTCCTGTTGTCAAAAGCAAGTCTCCCATCTTCAGAAACCTCCAGACAGTAACTGGACCCCAGGTTTTATGCTCATGCAAGCCCTTAACAATCAGAAGATGGGAATCATTCTCTCCCCAAAACTCTTTTACTTTCACAGTGGTTGACTCTATAGCCCATCAATCATTTCTCAGGGAACAGGTGTGTGTCTGTCTCCCTTTCAGATAACAGCAGTCTCTGAGAGGAGTTCTCTTCCTAATGCCATGACTTAACTTTGTGAAGGAGTAGAGGAGCATGTTCTTTCTAACCACAGAGACTGCATTTCCCAGGATGTTAATCATTCTCAACTTTTTCTTCTTCACAGTCTTATTTTTTAACCAGTGTGGGGACTGTGGAACATTCTGTTTTTGGCAGCCAGTAGTTGGGCCAGTTCTGCTGCCTTAAAGTAAGACCTGGCAGAAGCTGTCAGTACATAGTTCCTGCAAAAGTTCTCTTTAGAATATAGGGAACTCAGTGACAATTTATTTTCAGCCTTGGGCCTCAGGTACTAAATCCAATGCAAAAGGAAAAATCCCATTTAGTTTTGTGTTATATATTATATACATCATATAAATCTTAATATGCAATCATTACATATATGTTATATATTCATACAGATTAATATTAACATTTAAAAGACTGTAACATAGCTGGCATTATAGTAGACCCTGTACATGCTTTATGTTTAATCAGAAAAATAATTTATATGTCAAAGTTTCTTTCTTTTTATGGAGAAGAGAAAGCTGAAACTTTCTTACATCACAGTGACACTGTTGAAATCCAGAGGTTCAGCTATTTATTCTCCATCCCATGATTAGTAAGTGATAGTGGTGGTAAGAGCAGAGACCTAGACCCAATGTGTCCACCTCCCAAGTTCCGATGTATGATAGCACTTCCACATGTATGTAAAATATTAACAAGAATTTTATATGGTGATAAATTGTATAGCTAATGCCCCATAGCTGGTATTTATATTTTGAGATTTGTATAAAGGAATCAAGTCAATGGATCATGCCCAGGTCCTTGCTTCTGGTGAGTTTCTCAAGGGCCTCCAGCAAACTCAGCAGCGGCAGTCTCTCTAGCCTTCAAAACCGGATGTGAAGTATCTTTGTTCTCAGACACCATGATCACTATAAAGATTAAGAGAAAATCCAATCCCCTTCTTTCTCAAAAACAGAAATTAGGAACAACTCTTCTTCCTAATCAACCATATCAAATCAACCATATTGGGAGAGACAAAGATGGGAAAGTGGTTCATTTGGCAAAGGGGGAACACTGTCAGGAAATGCTTTGGAGGTTTGCAAGTTAAAAGAATTCTTTTCATTTTTAGAGAATGTGACACTTTTTATAAATAAATATATAAATGCATATGTATTTATGGCCAATATAAACACATATTATCCTTTAGGAATCTGACAGGAAGAAAATGGAACTGCAGAGCTTTGTAAACAATTATGTAAAAATCATAATGGCTTACATAAATAAACTCATGAGTAAATTGTGGATACACAATCAAACAGCTAATCATCTTGTGTGTATTGAATTGAATGCTCAAAGAGACTACTACAACCTCTAGCCATGGGCCAACCAATTCTCTGGAGGTTCTCACCAAGGTAAGAGTTGGTTTTATTTCTCAGGGGTCCCACCTGCTGGAAATGCTGGTGTGTTGGTGGTGTGCAATCATATGCTCAATTAGGCATGCAAACACCAATTTAGCCCAATGCAGTACAGGTATACCTTTTCAAAAACAACGTGTTTAAGCAGTCTGCTCACATCACAATGACACTGTTGAAATTCAGTAAAATGTAAGAGGATGGAGACAGCTATTCAAAGGCCAAACCATTAGGTGAAAGGAATCCAAAAGAGGGGTGGATTTTACATATGTAAGGATTAGAAGTAACATATATAGTGCATTACTATAAGTAATAAGTAATATATATAGCACAGTTCCTCAACAAATGTTGTCTACATTATCCCATTGATTGTTCTTCTTGAGCTTATATAACCTAAGTGATATAAACATATATTCTAATTTCATGAGGAATGACTTCATTTCTAATGGCAGAAGACTCAAGAATAATAATTAATAAAAGTAACAATTAGTGGAGTCAATAATTAATTGAGTCCTTTATAGGAAGGTTCTCTTTTATGGATCTCTTGAGTAATCCAGAAGCCACCCTGTGAAAGAGCTACTTCTCTCCCCATTTTACTGATGAACAAATGAGTAGGTCTCCAAGCCATTAAGTAACTTAATTAAAGCATGAGCAGCAGAAATGGATTTAAAAACAGATCTGCCCAGAACCCTGATTTCATGCTCTTTTTACTCTGCTATGCAGCCTCCCGAAAGTGGAGCATCAAAAAAGAAAGAAAGAAAGAAAGAAAGAAAGAAAGAAAGAAAGAAAGAAAGAAAGAAAGAAAGAAAGAAAGAAAGAAAGAAAGAAAGAAAGAAAGAAAGAAAGAAAGAACAAAGAAAAACACAAATAAAAACATGGTTGGTCCAAAGGAAAATGTAGAAGTTGGAGGGAGAAAACATACATCATGATGGTGCTGTTTAGTGCTGTCTCCCCCCTATTTGGGGCAAACACAGGTAGAGAGAGCTCCTTTTTCCCCATCTTGAAATCTCTCTGGCCACCCACACCTCTAATGACCACTCTCTGTTGAGTCAGTAATGCCCATCAGTGTAAATCACTATTGCTGCTAAAACAGACAGTACACAAGAGACAATAGGAATGCTGTATTAATTGTGGGTATTCGGATGGTTATCTCATTGTTTTGGGCCCCAGTTTCTTCTTCAATAAAATGAGGGGGTTAGACTAGCTCCTAGATTTTTGGCTTTACCATTTTCACTAAATAAATCTAGTGGCTCAAATCCCCAAATTCATTTCTATCTTCCAAGTTACTACCTGCAATAGTTCTGCCAAATGTTTCGTAATTATTAAACACAGATTTCCATTTTCCAGTCTTCTATAGCAACTTCATCATCACTTTTTTGTCTTTCTCCACTGCCTGGTTCCAAATCTAAAATCACATGTTTTGTATTTGTTATGGCAGAACCCCCCTTCTTGTACTGAAACAATGAAAAAGGGTTTAGTTAGAAAAACAGAGCCATTACAAGAGAAATGGTAATAAGGAATGAAATCTTACATAATTGTGTGATAATTCAGGGAAGTGAAAATCTGTAAAGGAGAAATCAGAGGGTGAGAATAAGAATCATTGCCACTATGTTTATCAATAAGCATGAGCCCCCAGACATTGTTCTAGGTTTGGGGATATAAGGTTAAACAGAACATTCAAACTTTTTCCTTTCATGGAGCTTACAAAGCAGGGGAAGAGAATGTGGAAAGTGGCAGCTTGCTCTCACTGGTTGTTTCTGATAAGGTACTGCAAGAAAGAAGTAAGCTAAAGAATGATCTGGTTGGTTTGCAGGCAGAATCAGGATATTTGGTACCGGAAAATAGAACTGTTTCTCATCTCTTCTCACCACATGTATCCATCATTCAAAGTTGAGCTTAAATACCACCTTCTTTACATCTCCTCCTGAATCCCACAGCCACACTTAATATCTTCCTCCATTACAATTCCCGATTTGTTTGCCTTGTGTTATAATTAATTTTGTCCCTGGAAGTATTCACCACTAAATTATAAGTTTCTATGTGCAGCAACTCTATCTTAATCACTTTGTACCCTCCAGAATGTCAAACACAGTATCTCACAAACAGTAGGTGCTCAATAAATGTCTGTTACATTAAACCAAATGAAATCAAATTCATGTATCTGAATGATTAATTCTTTTCTTTCATTCAAGATCTTAAGGCTGGTATAAAAAAATAAATCTATTATTCAGTCTGACTCTTTAACTTGGCAGATTAGAGTAGAATAAAAATGTGTCCTGGATAAAATGAAAATACATCGTTTTACATAAAATATAGCAATTTTTGAGAAATACATTGATTTAATGTACTTAGGCCAGTGAAAAATCTGTTGGTTTAAGCTAACTGCCGTTAGTTTCAATTAAAATGTATCGATTTGGCTAAATGTTGGTTAGGATAAATGTTGCCTGACTGTGGGGAGACAAAAAAAAAAGAAAAACATTTGCTTAAGCTTGCCTTAGAGCACAGTCAGAGAAAGAAATCGGGGGACATGGTGGCGGGGTGGGGTGGGAGTAGAGGGAGAGTGAGTGTGTTAGAAAAGCAGGCAGACAGAATTTTTTTTCATTCTCTGGGCCCTGCTCAACTTGAAGAGGGTAAGAGGGGTTGGCCAATTAGTGGGTCACTGTTCCTCATCTATAAGTGAGTAAAGTAGCATTGAAAGAAAAATTTGCTTAAATTAAAATGCTTTTGTGGAAGGCTCAAACAGTTCAATTCCATTAATTTATATAAAAAGTGAAATAGTTCATTATCTAAGTTCGTAATAACAAAATAACTGGGTTTGGTGGGAGGTCTATATTTTTCACTTTTTGACATATGGCTTTAATGCTTTTACTATGTTGAGCAATATGACAAGGCCATTTTTTTAATGGTCATAAACAGTGGAATTTGGCAATTTCATATGATTCAACCTAATAGATATTTCTTTAGAGTCATTAGAGAAAGAACTAGGTTGTACTTTGTTCTTATTGATATTTTACTTGTTTCCCCTTCTGATCTTTGAGGACAGGGAAAACACATATGCACACACACACTATATATAAATACACGCACACACGCACACACACACATATGCATACTCTATCATCTATCTATTTATCTGTCTATATACATCTATCTATCTCTCCATCTCTCTCTCTATCTGTCTATCTATCATTTATTTATCATCTCTGCATTTCTAGTCCCAAAGAGGGAAGGTCCTGGAACATAACAGGTACTCAGTAAACATTTGAGAAAGGATGGCAGCAGTAGAGATAGGGAGAAGTTAAGCGATGGTAGATATGATTAAAACAAAGGTAACAAAATAATGGGGAATTTTAATTAATTTATTGTAACCATTTAGATGTTTTTCACCAGAGAAATGAATATTCTTTTTTCCTATGTGTTTTTAATGACGGGAAGGAACCAGACGTCTTGGCAATGACTACTGTGTAAAACATACATAAATTAACAAGCACATAAGAGGCAAGTCTCATTGTTAAGGACACAGAGAAGGAGATGCCAACGAAAATTGGAGAAAGTGATGAGGATGATGTAAGACATCTGAGAAACGTAGTGGTAGGAAGTGGGAGAGTGGTAATTGCAAAAACCTATATTCAGACTATTGGGAGGCAAAGATTATTCAGACGGAACAGTCAGAAAATACCCAAACATATGATATAAAATAGCTGCAAATTAAAAGTGAGAAAGTTTCAAGAGATAAGCAGGAAAAGAAAAAAATAAAGGCAAAACGTGTTAGTCAATTTTATTTTTTATCTCTTTATTTTCTTCTGTTTCTGAAATAAAATAGTTACTCTTTAGTTTATTTGTTTTTGTCTTGTTTATTTTCCTAGGTTATTTTACTTGCAAATCTTCCCAGAAAAAAGTATTATCCCAACTGATAGTAAATGTCAAAGTGGGCCATCAGGCCCAAAAGTTATCTCCATAGTTACCAGACAGCAACATCTCTCTCTCTCTTCTGAACCCTAAGACTTAAAATGGTACAACCTAAGTTCTGATCACATATCCCTTGTTAAAAACAATTATATAGTAGAGTAGAAATCAGGAGAACTGACTTTTTATTCTGGGTTCTGCTGATAATTTCTGGGTGACATTAAACAAGGCCCTTAAGCTATCTGACATTTTAAATTTTTAACTAGAGATTATATAAACAATTCTTTTGTTGCCTGGTTATTATAAAGATAAAATAAAATAGTGTTCAGTGTTTACAATAAATATGAAAAAACATCACTGAATTCTTATAATAAACAGGGGCTGTGCAGACAATTTCACGTACTTTATCTCATTTACTCCAAATGGTTGTCATGTGATACAGACGTTATCTTCACTTTTAAAGAAATAAGGCTCACCTGTCAGAAGTTAAGCAATTTGTCCAAATGTAAGATAGGCACTTAGCAAATATTTTATGAATCAATTGATAAAGTACTTTCTAGGTGTCTCCTTCGGCATTCCTTGTATTTAATTATTAACATAAAGTAGAAACTTGTCAATATGAAATAGTGTGTATATGCGGGGTTGGGGATCTATGCTAAATAGAAAAAGTCTGAATTATAAGATCTTTGGTGAATATAAATTCACCATGAATTTTCTTCCAACTTTTGAGTTCTGCTTATTCCATTAACTTCATAGTGTACAGAGTTATAGGGAATTATATCAAATTGAGTTGTTATTAATATTTTAATGATATAAGAATGCTTGGCATGTGTTCATTCATTCAGCCAATCAACAAATAATTAAGGGGCATTCACTGTGTTAGGTAGTGGGGATTCACTAGTGAACAACTATACAGTCTGCTTTCAGAGGGTTTCTAGAATAGTGAAAAAAGATGTTTATTACTCAAATTGTCACAAAAAACCTATGAAGTCATCATCATGATAAGGATACCCCTACTGAGAGAGACTATATGGAAAGCTGGGGCTTACAGACCCCTCGAGTCTGTTGCACAGACTGGGTCACAAACCCTCCACATGCAGGTCTGTGAGCTAGGTAATAGGAAAAAAAAGGTCCTGGGAGCTGTGGGTAAAGAAAAATGAATGGGTTTTATTCAGATTTAGGAGCAACTGTCCTAGTAGGCTCTCTGAGAGTTCTGAGAAGCACTGGAAGCACTGTGGATCAGAGCTCTTAGTCTTTTATACTTAAGTCCACAACCCTGGACACCTGGGTGCCCACACGCAATTACATTAAGTAGTAACAAGGAACACCTGAGGATATTCACAGCAAATGCTCGGCAAGATTCTGAACATCAGAGGGGCCCTGACCATTTTCCTGTTTTTTCCCAACACTATAAAAGTACGGTTTACCTCAATGAGAGAGAGAAGAAAAACTTGAACTGTGATAATGAGAAGTGACAAGGGGATTATGTTCAGGGCAGAAGGAGCAGGATGGAAAACGATCTGAGGTGGGGGAGAGGAAGCTGGAGTGGTGAGGATAAAGAAAACCCTGCTGCAGTATTAGGTGACCAACAGAGAATGCACGCCTTTTCCTCCAATCAAAAGAGGCAGAGGAGGCAGAAAGATGGAGATCAAACCATGAGCATCGTTACTCATATACATCGCTCTATTGGGTGATCGGCTAAGATCTAGAACAAATATTTTTTCAAGGAATTTGAAAATGTTTTTATGAGATACAATTTATATGTCAATACATGTATATACTCTGTGGTAATCAAATCAAGATTATTAGCATATTCATCATCTCAAAACTTTATCATTTTTTTGAGATGAGAACATTTGATGTTCTTTCCTCTAGCCATTCGAGAACATACAATCAATCATTGTTAATTACCGATGCCTAACACTACTGTAGACCACCAGAACTTATCTTCCCATCTCGCTGTTATTTTGTGTTCATCAACCAACCTCTCGCTATTCCTCCTCTCCTTCCGCCTTTCCAGCCTCTAGTAACCACAGTTCTGACAAATGGGTTTTCTAATGCTACCCCCTCCTCTCCTCCTCCCCACTCCTCAATGTAGACATAGAATAATTCACTTGAATGAAAGTTAAATGTGCAGGTAAGCACACTTACTCAAGACTGAAGTGAAGAAAAGAGATGGAAGAAAAAGAGCAAATCCCCAGTGCTAATTTATTAGTAGATGAACTCTACCCAGGTAGAAATGTGTATCAATGGCAAGCACCCATTCACTCACAGAATGAGAATGAGGGGGTGGCACAAAAGCCTTGGAACATTACTTAGAGTGCAGGATCCTCCAAGGGAAACAGGTGCAGTATGGGATAAGTAATTTTCCCTCCCCAAATCTAGAAGAAAAGTGGTTCTAGGTAAAGGATAAAGATGTGGGCAGAGCTAGACTATGTAAGGTTTGTCTTGTAGGTGACTTTAAAGAAGTCTATATCTTAGTGGTAATAAGTTAGTAAAAAATTTAAGAAGTATAGGCTGGGGGGACCTATTGAAAAGCTATTTGTAGCTCTTTCTAGTGAAAAGGATTGGAAAAGGAAAATAGGAAGTTATTGTAGGAGAGGACAGTGGTTTGGACTAGGGTGATGGTGATGGTAGTGGTGATGGGAAGGCAAGAGAGCTTTTTAGTATGCAAAAGGGACAGGCTTTCTCAAAGAGTTTGCAATGGCCAATAAAGGGAATATCAACAATCACTTATGTTGTGGGGAGTGACAGAGGCTGGTTTAATTTAGTGAAATTTAAAAAACTGAAAGAAAACCAGGTTTGGGAAGGGAAGACTACAAATAGTTTTGAGCCTATTGAGTACTATATGCCTTTGAAGTTGACCAAACATTTGCCTCCCTATCAATATTTCAGAATTAATTCATACACTTGATTTATCCCAGCAATCTTGTTTACATTACCTAATTACACAGAAAACTTTTTTTCAGATCTACCTGTCAAGTAGTCATTACAAATTTCATAATAGTGGCATATAAATCACTGTGGCTTTAGTGTGCTTATAACTTTCTAAACTGCTCTAAATCAATTCAGAGATTTTTTAGACTTTTGAAAGGTGACTTTGTTTTTGCCTTTCTTATTTATGTGCTGTGTTTATGTAATGTAATTGTCATGCCGTCTGAACAATATTTATGGAAACCCTGTTTGAAATAGCTGAGTGGAATCTGAAGATTTTTTGGAGTCTAGAGAGAAGTGACTTTTTTACGCTACCATGCATGTGAGGACTTATTAGCATCATAAAGACTTCACTAACGTGGGGAGTCAGGTGCAGTCAATTTTGTAAAGAAAAGAGGCTTGAAATTATTTGCATAGACTCAGTGAGTTTAGAAGGAGCTGTGATTTCATCAAACTCACCTTGCCTTCCAGTAAGAAAGAAAAATATCTCAACAAGAAGAATGTGCCTTGTGTTTACATAAGCCTTAAAAGAAAATTTGTTACTTTTTTCTTGAGGTCTTCCCAAAATTTATCCACTGTTTGTCACCTCAGAACTTCTTTTTCAGTTCAAACCTAAGTCTACCTGCTGGTAATAAAATTTACTTTTATTTTATTTCTTTCCTGAATGAGAGGTTTTATAGAGATCATTTTATAAGTTTAAATCTATTGACTGCTTAAGGCAAATACATAGGGCTAGGGAATATTCCATTTTAAGTGAAATCTTAATGAGAATCTTCCACTCACTGAAAATAGATTAAGATGTTTCCGTGACTCTTTTCTTTGAATATTAAAGTGCAAAACATTTTTAGGAAAACAAAACATATTAAAAAAAAATTCTGGAGCAAAGAAACATAATTTCTAAAGTGTTTATGGAACTCATGTACAGATAACTTTCAATTGTACCTACTAGTGGAGGAAAGTCTGCATGGAGATATGATACATACAACAAGTAATTTCAAATGTCTTCACTACAATTTTATGAGAGCAATATCTGAACTGATTTTCAGAACTGCTCTTTTCTTTATGCTATGACTTTTGGTTAAGGAATATCTAACAATCACATTGACATGGTTGAGAGAGGGAAAGTTGAAGAAGACCGAGGAAGACTATAGAGTGTGTACAATCCACAAATTGAATTACTTACAAAAATTAATCTTAAGATCTACAGCATTACAAAAGGACTTCCCTATTCCAGAGTTGGACATAAGATGAGACCTTGCTGGACCCAGTAATTCCAACCTAATACCCTGTAACTTAAAAATCACTCAGCTCTGCTGTAAAAATAACTCCACATTGGACTCACATGACACTTCCTCTGAAAATCTTCCAGGGCTGGAAAA
This sequence comes from Cynocephalus volans, assembly GCF_027409185.1. Classification (NCBI taxonomy): domain Eukaryota; kingdom Metazoa; phylum Chordata; class Mammalia; order Dermoptera; family Cynocephalidae; genus Cynocephalus; species Cynocephalus volans. The sequence goes on from NC_084468.1 coordinate 20,132,824, forward strand.
ATTATAGTATCTCCATTATTCTATTGGGACAAACACATTTTAAAAACAGTTTTTTGTTTTTTATTGTTGTTTTGGAAAAAGAACAAAAACAGACAAATATAGAAAGTGTGAGTCAAGATCACTTAGGATCTAATGAATCAGATTGTTATTTCAAGGACCCTAATAACTGATCTGCAGGTGTATGGAGACTACATGGCTGCATGAGCCCAGAAGTTTGGGCTCTTGTAAAGACACATTTTAAACTTTTAGCAAAAGCCATTGCCTTGAACGTTTTAATGAAACAGTCTATGTTCTATTCTACTGATACTGATGAATGTGCGTCATATATCACCTTTGAGTCTCATCAAGATTTGAAACCCATGAAATCTAAGATTTCAATCTTTCACAATACAGAATTATGATATCTTAGAAACAGGGAGAATCAATCTCCCTCCAGTGCAGCAGTTCTTTGTGGAACATCCAGGGAAAAACACAGCTGAAGTCTCTGTTTGATATTCCACTAATGAAGATCTTATTACTTCATCATGCTAATGATAGGGAAAAGGCTTAGTCATACCTATATTTATTTAATTAAAAAATAGTAAGTGGTGCCAAATATATTCCATTCATTTTGTTCTGCACTGAGGATCATTTGACCGGTAACAAATAGTCTTGCCTGGAGGTTGTTATTAATGTTGTCATAGTGAACCTGTACCTCATGATCTGTTATATCATAGGAATATCTCTAAGTGTGATATCATTTGAAGGTCTCAGTTTAGAACAAATCCAAAGACTTTGGGTTAATTTGTTTAAAGAGCTCTTATTAATAAAACTGACCTAAGGTTGTTAAGCATAAGATGACCATGCATACTATTTTGTCTGGAGTAGTTCAGGTCTATGTCCGTTGTTCCAGTTTAATCCTTAATAGGGCTTATTTCACTCTTTTGTAACCTGGATAATGAATTATATGTTCTCCCTAGCTAATCAGGACACTGATATGACCTGTTTCCTAATGGTGGTGCTGAAAGGGTCATGGTTACAAGTACCAGGAGCTATTTGAGGACAGAAGAAAAACCAGAGCGGGTAGGGGTGTAGTGAGGAATGGGGGAAGGAGGGAGGGAATATAATCCAGAGATGTTACTGAGAGGAATTGTTCCTGGAAGCTGTTTCCAATGACGTCCACATGTGTTAGCAACAGCTGAGCAAATTGCTAACTTATTTATGCCGTTAAGAGTCATCACTGCTAGAAGTGCAACTAGAAACAACAAAAAGCATCAGGCAGGAGATTCCTTAGTAACTAAAGCTCTTTGAGAGTTTCCAGCATAGAAAACATGTTATCCAAGCTGCTCAACAAATTACCAAAAACTCAGTGCCTTAAAACAATGCAAAATTATTATTCTACAGTTTCTTGGGTGAGTAGTCTAGACATGGCTTAGCTAGCTTTTCTGCTTCAGGATCTGACTAGGCTGCAGTCAGGGTGTCAGCAGGTTTCTTTCTCTTCTGGAGGCTCAACTGGAAAAAGATCTTCTTCCAAATTCATTCATGTTAGTAGCAGAATTCCTTTTCTTGCAGCTTTAAGACTTCAGCTTCAGTTTTGTTTGTTTGTTTGTTGCTGGTTGTTGGCTGTAGGCTAATCTCAGCTCCAAGGGTCTATCCACAGTTCCCTGTCATGTAGTTTTCTTCTTAGGCAGTTTATAACATGCCTAATTCTTCAAAGACAGCAGGAGAGTGAGAGCTAGCTAGACAGAGTCTTATTTAACATAATACAAAATAACATAATTATGGGAGTGACATCCTAGCATTTTGGCCATATTCTCCTGTTAGAAGCAAGTCACAGGTCTCACAACACTAATGATTACAAAAAGACGTGAATTCCAGGAGCTGGCAATGATGGTGGCTGTCTCAGAATCAGTCTCGTCCACCTTCTACAAGATTGTCTTAACATGAATATTAGAAAGTCCTAATTTTTTGATCTACATTTTTCTTAGAAAGGAGTAACACTTTTCTGAAAAGAAAACTAATTAGGGTGCGGATGTGAGTTATGAATTATAAATTTAATTTTAACCAGCAGCTTAATTTCCCAGGAATTCAATCATCTATGACTATTTATCTATCATCTATCTCTCTATCCATCTATCAGTCATCTATCATATTTTATATTTAATGCCATGCTTATTCTTCTAGAATGACTAATCTTTCTTCTATGAGGCCAGAGTCAAATTGCATGAAGATTTCCTTAACTATCTTAGTTCACAGGAATCTCTCACTCCTCTTCGAGTCAGGTATATATGACTTTGACTTCTGATTCTAATAACTTACTAGATTTTGTATCCTAGGACAGGTTATCTAACCTTTCTGAATTTCATCCTGTTTTCTGGCAAAGTGAGAGTAGTACTATTTGCTTCACCTCTTTCCTGAGAAATTTAAACATAATTATACACATAGCCTGGCCCATGGAACATCCTACCCAAATGTTGTTTTCCCTTATTTCCATTCTTTTCTTGTCTTTTTATGCTCTCTATGCCATTCTTTTGACATTCAATATATATTAATCTGCACAGTTCATTTTCTTATGTGTATGTGTACATATATCTGGGAGATAAATGTGACTGATGATTGCACATTGCATTCTGTTGGGTGAGAACCTGCAGTTGGCTTTCCAGCTGTGGTGATTGATTTGTAGTGATCTATTTTCACTCTCTTTCCAAATCTCAGGAATAAATTGCAACACATCTGGGAGGTGACTAGTCAGGTTGCACTTATCCAATCTTTGATCACTTTGTTATAGAATTTTTTATTTGTGGTGCCTATCCTTATTATTTTGAACTCTGTTGCATTACAATACCTGGACCACTTTCCCTCCCATATTTCTAATAGCCTTTTGGAGCTCTTCAGGGAAGAAAATATTCAGGGTCCTGGTTCATAGTTTTAGGTAGCAGATGGATTTTTATGATAACTGCCAGAGAAGTTTTAATTATGTGAACTCCTTGCTATATAACTCTAGTGGGAGAATGTATATTCTTTAAGAAACATCCTCACTCTTAGTTTTTAAAGTCCACTTCTCTAAAATTAATATAAAGAGACATATTTTCCCCCAAAAGAATAACTTTTAATAAATTTTCCCTAATAGTATTTTTAAATTTTTCTAATCATTGCATAAATAAAGGCATAGGCTTCACTTTATGTTTTTAATTTCTAATGGAATAAATGAGTTAAGGAGACCTGAACTCTGAATTCTGGTTTTACCACTAAGTAGCTTGTTGGCTATAAGCAGGTCATTTTATCATCCTGAACCCCAGGTTCCTTGTTTCTCAACTAAAGGATTTAGATAAGGTGATTCATAAGTTTCTGTCAGCTCCACAATTCCATAACTTTGGAAAATTATTTGCATTTTCATTTATTTATTTTTACTTATGAAGTTGTATTCATTCCTCTTTTATTGTAACCTTTATGCTCTCCCTTCATTCCTAAGTTTGTATGTGCTCATTTGGGAATAGGATATGTCTGTTATATTCTCATCAGAATTTTTTTTCCATATAAATCTGTGCTGGACAGGATATAGGAAGATAGAAATTTCCAACTAAGAGTAGATAATTAGCCCCTTCCGAACAGACTTACATTAAAGAGAAAAGAATTTCTCTTTGTTATCAATGCCAAGCATATAAATCAGGACACCCAAATCAGTCAGCCAGAATTTCAAGACCATTTCTGAGAAAGAAGGTTTACATTGCTTGCTCAGAAAGAAGTATAAAGAGGTGGGCACAGGGCAGAATCAGAGGCTTGTGTTTTAACATTCTAGTGGCTGAAGTTTGCATTTGTACCACAAAATTGCCTGGAGCCATCTGAGCACATCTGGTAACTGACTTCTAAATCCTTGAGCTACAGACACTCACCAGAACGTGTAGAATATTAAAGGATGGGAAAGACGGCCAGCATATGCCTATCACCGTTCGCAGCACTGAACACAGATACGTCTGACAAGGTTGCTGTCCAATCGCTCAAGTGTGGCTACAGGGCCTCGTTTCTGACCTGCAGTCTGTTCCATGCTGTCTGCAAACACAGTTTGTCTTCTCGGGGACAGCAGGGCCACCCGTGGAGTCTGTCACTCAGCGATGGGCAGAGACATAGTCACTTTGCCTTCAATGTTGTGTGATGTCTTTAATCACATTTATCTTCCTTTCTTCTGGGAAACTTTTATTCTTCATTTCTAAATGTCAGATTGGGACCCTGCCTTCTTTCTTTTTTCCTATTTTGAGCACCAGTAGAATCCTTAAGCCCAAGAGCACTGGCATCTGTGGGACCATTTTCTCTAGTACCCTCATTTCACAGAGCAAAGGGAGAAAAGCTCACACAGGGATGTGACTTACTCAAGGCCAAACAAGAGGAGCTAGAACTGGAGTGATGGCTCATGTGTCCTGACTTCCAGTCCCCACTTTCTTGGATTCCATGCTGCGTCAAGGTGTTTCCTTGGATGCGTTTCCTCTTGATCTTTTTTATGTGAATATTGCTATGGTTGGCCAAGTATGACCTTCACAACTCCTTATTATCACTTATCCTTGTGTGATGAACTTGATAAATGAGCCACAGGTAAATAATTATGTATAGATGTGCTTTCCTTTTACAATGATCTGTCCAGAGTACAATCTCATATAGAAAGAGTACTTATAGTTTTGAAAGATACTTTCATATATTTGATCACTTTGATCTATTTTTTCCCCGCTAAGACAATCCCTGTCAATTCAACAAAATGACTGGACCCAAAGGCTGAAAGTGACTGTGGTAGGAGGTTCACCTTATCATGCAGAACTACCTCTTTATCCACATGCAGGTGTGGAAGGGTGAAGCCAAGCGTCCTGATAAACAGAACGATGCCTTAGAGACAGTGCCTAGACTTCCAAAGACAAGAATACACTAAAACACTTAGCACATAAGTAGTGAAAGTTGTCTATTGTTTCTGTAGTAATTGAAAGGACATTTGGAATGTTAGCAAAGCCTTTGGCTGGCTGCATTGAATATCTCCTACAAGGCTGCAATATGAAAGACGCAGAACCTCTATGCCCAATATATGGTTATCTTTGAAAGATTGGAATAGATTGTCTCTAATGTCTCTTTTAAGCCTAACTTCATTTGGTCCTGATTTACACAGAAGCTCTTAGTGGGCAATGTTTGTGAAACTCCAGTTTAAGTCATAATGCTTTAGGAACACAGACAGTTCCAGACATACCATAACAGGTATTCAATAAATACGAGATGTTGATGGTTTTAGTGGTTTTTTCCTGGATAGTTCTTGTCATATGATGTTGCATTGGATAAAATCAGGGTCCTCTCATTTGCAGCCCTTTCATTTCAGGCAATTCCCAAAGCCCTTTGTCCCCTGGATGATTTTCTTCATTGCTTCAGGAGGCAAGCTACTGGATAAGGGCTTCCCAGAATGGGGAAGAAGTTATTTGGAAGAGGTTGGACTCTGTCGGATAGTAAAAACTTTTATAAAAACCTGACTTGGAACAGAGAGAAAAGATTTTCAAATCCAAGTGCTAAATTAAGAAGCTTAATTTTGGCACTTCAGCTGACTGAGTTGTTTATGGGAGGGTTTATGCTAACAATTCCCCTGCATCCACAGGGGATCAGGAGCGGAAACTGATAAGATAGCTGCAGGGGGAGGAAAGGACTGTCTCACTCCACTGGCTCTGTCTTTGGAAAGCATGTGAGGAGTGCTGAGTCCAGTCTGTCTCGCTCCCACGCTGGTACACAGATAGCTGCAGCACACTGACTTCCTCCCCACTGCAATCTCCGCAGAGGGACAGTCAACACTTATGGGTCTTGTGTACTTCCCCAATTTGTCATTAAAAGTATATAACGATTAATTAGAGGGAAGGAGAAATAAGACGGAATTGAGATTTGGACTATGACTCTAATTTCAAGTTCTAACAATATTTGCTGGGAACATTATTTACTCTCTGGAGCAATCTTCCCTGTCTGGAAATGGGAGTCAGATCTTTCCTATGGTCTCCATAATGCTCTTCACCTCTAGAAGTCCTTCATTCTATCACTCTAATTTTAAATATATTCCAAGAATATTCCTATATATTCACATATTGAAGTCCTAAAAAATTAGTTTTTACATTCCATCTAGTAATTTTACTTTTGAAAATGTACATGAAAAAATAATGAGACATTTGCAAACTATTTTTCTATTAGAATGTTTATCTCAGCATTATTTCTAGTGGCAAAAATTAGGAACAAACCAGCCACAATAGAAAAAGATTGAATACATATATTATGATTTATCCATATGAAGGCATAAGCTAGACCTATTTGAATTCATGGCTGAAAAATATTTAACGACAAAGAACATATTCAAGGTGAATTCCAAGTGATAAAATCAGATTACAAACAATAAGAAGATATCACAATTTTGTTAAGATAAAAAGGGGTAAGTGTGTATGTATGTGTTATAGAATAGAAAAATATTAGAGACTTCTATTCCAAAATTTTGACAGTGTTTATTTTTGTTTTGGCAGTTATTGGTAATTTTTATTCATTGTTACACTATTCTATAATTTTTAATGGTTTTACAATGAAGACTGATTACATTTGTAATCAGAAAAAACATGATTAATATTTAAATATTTCATAAATTTAAAAAAGTACACATCTTCACCTTCCTTCACCCTGCTACTCCAATAGCTCAGAAACCTGAAGAAGAATCTTCAAGTCTTGTGAAAAATGATACACCATCTCAACATGTTTCAACAAGTTGAGATCACTTCCATTTATTTTTTGTATGAACTATAGATGTCAGGGCTACTGGGGACTCATTCTGATTTTCGCAACTCATGTTTACCAAGGCTCAGGAAAGCTAATGCAAGTGCCACATAACAACAGTAGAAAATATAAGACCACACTGCTCTTACTTTTATTTACTCCACTGTACCTCGGAGAGCTGAAAGAGTTTCAGAAGTTGTATCATTGGTACTTTTTACACTCCTCTAACTAGTCGCAAAATTAAGAACTGAAATTTTCCAGACCTGACACACAAGGAGGTACATAGCACAAAGCCATCTGTAAGCACTGTATTAATATGCTGTGGATTGAATATCCCCCCAAAACTCATTGGAGGCTTAGTCTCCATTGTAACAGTGTTAAGAGGGTGTAAATCCTATTATAGTAATTGAAAGGTGGAGCCTTTAAGAGGTGATTAGATTGAGGACTGTACCCTTAGGAGTGGATTAATCCATTGGTGGTTTAATAGGTGATCACGGACCTGGTTATGATGGCTTTAAAAGGAGAGCAAGTGAGAAGCTTAGCTTTCCCTTGCTCAGCACATTCTCACCATGCGATACCCTGCATTGCTGTAGAGTCACCACCAAAAAGAAGGCCCTCGCCAGATGTGTTCTCTGGACTTTGGAAGTCCCAGCCTCTGAAACTGTAGGAAATAAATTGTATTTCTTGATAAATTACCCCGTTTCAGATATTCTGTTATAAGCAACAGAAACAAACTAATATATGTAATATAAATGAACTGAAACTATTAAATGATCTAAGCACTAAGATTCTTAAAAGTCTGGTATTATTCCCACCAAAGTCAGACAAGAAGACTCAAATACCTTTTCAAATACAAATAGTACAAGTAAATAGAATATTTTAGTTTCATAAACCTTCATGAATAATAAGCTTCCCATTCCTCTAGAATTCTGCAAAATATAACTAAACCTTATAGTACCTAAAAAGCCACTCCATGAAATCCTTCAGCAGTCTGACTAACAAGGTAGCTTTTTGTTATGGAGTTCGAACAATTATGTGCATTTACCAACATCCCTCAGCTCAGGAGGATCTTCTGGTCATGTGATGTTGCTGCTCAATGGCTGTGCTCTGACCATTTGTGGCCAGTATTTGTCTCCAGGACACAAGTCACATGGGGCACAACCTGACTGACATCCACAAAGATCATGAGAACCACTCAGCTGCATCAGAACCCCTTCAAGAGCTGCTCAGCAAGGAGCTCGTGATTGTTGACCATCTGGTTGGAATTCCTGGCAATGATTTGTTTAACATGGGAGTTAATATGATGTCTGTCAGTGGGAAGCATTTTGTGGGATTGTAACCCCCATGGTAGTCCATGTTAGGTAGATGCTTAGTATCACCTTTGTTTTCACTTACTCATTAATTTCTGGGAATAAAATTCTGGGCTATCACTTTTCATGTGTTTGCTTACTAGAAAAGAGAATTCAACATACTAAGTTTTCATATGATCTTAAATGTTAGACAAATATGTAAGTTAAAAAGAGTAAATAAAATTAATTTTCCTTCTTGTGAGGGCTTTAGAACCTCACAAGAAAGTGTTAGTCCTGATTTTGTCAGCATGGTCCTAGAGGTAAGGGAATTCTATCCAAGGAAAGGAATATTTCAGAATACACTTATTCATTTTAGTTTGTAGAAATATGTGTACATCAGTTAGGTATTATTTAGGCTAACATATAAGACCAAAGATGAAGAAACTGAGGCTTCCAGAGGTGAAGGAAGTTTCTAAAGCCATATTGACAGAATGAGGCCTAGAACTTCATTTTTGAGCCCAATTCCACATCTGTGTGTGTTTTGTTTTTTGGTTTTTTTCAGGTTGACTACTTCTTTAGATCTACATTTCTTGAAAGTTTTTAATATGGATCTTAGGGATTTGGGGAAATAAAAAAATATATAAATTGTATAAGATTGAAGGTTTTGGTAGTTCTTAGTTGAGCTGTTATATTCCTGAATTTTGTAAGTTTATTTTGTTGGTACCATCAGCTGAACTCCTATAGCTTTCCTATAACTCCCATTATTTCGTCTGCAGACCTAAGAGCTTTTCTCTTCCAAAATTTATTACCTGAGGTGTTTTTTTCTCTCTCTCTCATCTCAGGGATAGAGGTGGTAATGCTAGAATCAGTTCCCGTATTCTCTTTTGTTCTCATCAATTCTCTCACCATAGGTGCAGGTAGCATGGTCATGCTCTAAGAAAGGTATAGCATAACAAAACTGTCTTTGGATGAGGAGGGAGAGGAATGGTACACAGAGCAGATATGGCCTACTGTCTGTAGATCTAAAATGTCATTTTAAAATAACTCTGGAACAGTGGTGACTTTGATTCAACTTCTCACAAGAAATATGAGCAAGGTGAGAAAAGAATTTCATATGCAAGAGAATGAAGGAAGGACAAAATGGGAAGGATGGAGAGATGTTAGACAGAAATGGTCTTTCACTGTTTGGAAAGGGAAAAATAATAAAGACTATTCTTTTGATGTGGTTATTAAAGTTTTGCAGTCTGAAGAAAAGGTTGTTTTTCTACCAAGAAATTGGTTGGCATGTGGCACTCCCTTCCCTGCCCATCTGAATCTACCTTTCCTTGGTGGTAGGCTTAGGTCTTAGATGGCTAGGCATATTTTCTCCAGACATTGCCATGGAAAAAAACACTCATACATGTTTCTCTGGATGTTAATTTTAAAATAATCATAGATTTTCTGATTAGCTCCTCTAGATTTGGGGCCCAAAGTAGAAGAAAGAAATGACATGGGTTACTAAAGTGCTTGAGACGGGCACCATGGAAAAGTGGTAGAGACAAAAATTAAATAGTAAAAATTTTTATTGCAGTTCAGTGAAAGATTTATCCATATAGCTAGTTTTCTTTGACTTCTAGACATTGAGGTAAATAATTCCCATGCAGTATTTCACTTGATTCTTATAACAACCTTATGAGATTCATTTTATTTTCACTGTTTATTTATTTTTAGGTAAGGAAACTAAGACTAACATTTTTTAAAATGTTCAGAAATACATGACTTATGGTAGAGCTCAGATCCAAGCCTTTTAATTCCACAATTCATGTCCTTAACAACTCACATGTGACAATGGAAGTATGCAAAAAGTTCTGGCTGGGTTTCAAGAAATAACACAATGGTATGAACAAGGTGCTATGTGATGATACATTGAGATGGAAGATGAGGAAGGAGCAGACAGTGATATCAAAACAAAGCTTTGAAAAATGAGAAGAAGGTCATCAAGGATTGCACAGAGTCAAGGATATGCACAAAGTTCTAAAGGGCCTGGTGTGCTTGTGAGTGGTCAGTTGTCCATACGGCTTTGTTACAGAATGTAAGCTGAGGATGTGGAGAATGCTGAGGTGAAGGGATAGAAAAAGGTACTTGAAAAATAGGCATTCATTATCGTGGAAAGTTCTTACTTTTAAAGTGTTTAAATTATATCCCATGGGCAATGGAAATAAATCACCATGAAGTTTAAAAATCTTATAGAGTAGTGGCATTTATGTTATGAGATATATCTAACAACAGAGTTGACAAAATCTTTCTTCCCATTAGAAATTGATGTAAAAACACACTAGTGCAGGTTTTTGTTAGATGTAACATAGTAAATTGAGTAGGAAAGAGAAGACCTGAGGTCTGAAAGCCATGAGTTTTTCTTATATGGTGACTTTGGACAAGTCATTTACCTCTGAGAAAACTGATACTTTATTGGCTAGATTTCATGAGGCTGATCCTTTAAGGTCCTTTTGAGACAGTATTTATACGTTACTTTCCTTCTCTTCTGCTGAAGAAAACAATATCCACAATCCATTTGGTTATTCTGGATCTTATTATCCCATTTACGGGTTGACTTAGTCCTCTTCATTTTCACTCTCTCTCTTCTATTACCAGCCAAGAAACCATTATATTGCTCATTTGAGCTTCTGCTACAGAGGAAAGATGTGACAGCCAAAGCAGTCAACGATTTATCTGTTAGCAACTCTTATAAAAAGTTCACTAAGGAGAAAGCATTTAAAAAGTAATGAACACAGTAAGATCTACAGATGTGCATTTCACTTCTCTATACTGTTTCTTTCCACTAACCTTGTACAATCAAGAGTCCAATTTAATTTTTTTTTTACCTTAAACATTATATTATACTGTTTTCCCTCCCTCCCTGTCTCATTTTCCAGAAAAATGGAACTAAAGGAAATTAAATGTTAAGTGAATTCTAAAACATACTATGTCAAGTTAGTGACAGGGCTTCAACTAGAATCTGAATTTCCTGATTCCTTGATCTGTAGACTGGTCCCAAATTCAACCTATTCTCTGTCTTCTAAATATTCTCATGGATTAGACACATACATCTAGGAAGAAATGACTGCAGCTTCAGAATGATCATATAATTTATCATCCAAACAAGAACAACTGTGATGGTGAGAAGGGGCACAAACAATAATTACTCTAAGACAATAGGCACAAATCTGATTCATTCCAGGCAATCTGGAGTGCATGGATAATCTCTGCTTCAGTACAATCAAAGCACATTCTAATATGTGGCCCAACAATAACAACAAGAGATTCTGCAGAGGACAATACCTGGCTCACTCTACAAATTGGTGCTTCTCTACTTAGCTCAAAGCAGGAAAAAATGATGGTTCACACCTAAAGGCAATTCTTAAAGAAGCCCGGGACCACTGGTAACCTCTTAGTATTTTTGAAGGCTGGAGCACTTGAACTCTGATTCCCTTATACCTTATCAATAACTTTATTTATTTATTTATTTGTTAATTGATTGATGCATTGATTCAGTCCCATAAAATGAGCACCTGGTAAGTTCCAGGCACTATATTACAAGTACAGCAATGAACCAGGTACAGTCCCTATCTTAGAGTCATTCACAATCTAATGAAAAAGACAGATTAATAACTAACATTTACTGTACAGAGGGATAAATGCCATTGGAGTAATAAACTTTGGTTTCGGGAGCACAAAGAAAGAAAAAAAGCCTTCACTATTTCCTGGGAAATTGGCCAAGCTTGTAATAATGAATCCTTCTGGTGGAGAGATGAAAATGAAAGCAAAAACACAGAGATATTAAATAATTTCTGTTAGGTACACCAGTACAGCTGTGTGAGTTGCTTTTGTATCCATTAGGTTATGACCAGATTGTTTGAAAAGCTAGGGAGTTTGGGCTTTATCTTATGGATAATGAGGAATAATCCATACTTTTGCTTTTGGTATAAAGCAGGTAAGTGATGAAAGAGACATGTTTAAAAATGTAATTCTGCTGGTAGTATTAAGGAAAATTGAGTCTATGTGATGTTTGCGCTTACATGCTTCTTTGGAAACCTAAGCATAATCATGAGATGTTTATATAAATGTCTTAATCACATGTAGGTTAAGTATTACTTTTGTTACAAAGACATTGTCCAACCTCTTTTCTCTCACTTTTGCCGCATCCTCTTTCATGCTCATATTTTCATCTTAAATATTTATTATTATTATTATTACTATTATTTCAGAATCTCATAACATAGTGCCTCCTTTTTTGGTTAAATCAGCAGTTCCCTTTATCCTTATGTTTCCTTTAGAAATCACCCTTGAAATATTCCTTTCTTTGGTTTCTATTAACAAAATGAAGACAAATAACAATTTCTTTTCTCTTCTCTTTTTCCTATAGTCTTTGATCAGAAAGAGAGCTGCCTGCATTGCCATCAAATTTGCTGAGTCATTTGTAAATTTCTTTGAATGCTAAGGGCTTCGGTGTCATTAGAGATAAGTCCAAGGCTGTTTGGTTTTTGAATATAATTGAGTTGAATTACATATTCTAATTGTATATCCTAATTTTTAATAAAGCTGAAATGAGAAGGGGTCATAAAGGTGCATGTACTTACAAAATCTTTCATAAGGTAATGGAGAAATTCTGATTCGTATCTTTCAATATTACATTTTCAAGGGGGAAAGTTGCTTTAAAAAGAAATGAGAAGAAAGGTAGAATCTAAGGGAAATACAAGAAAATCTGAGCTTCAAAAGGCATGTTCTAATTTTAGAAGGTAAACCAAAAACCTTTTTTTCAGATAAATTGTAGAATAGTTATTGGTGTTACAGGAGCTGAGTATGTATATGTGTTGTGGAATATGAATATGATCTTGCATTCACATTAGAGTGCTGTATATGTTAACACATATGTCATATGTGGTGTTATACCCAGTGGTGTTCCTCACGCCTTGTTTGGCTGACTTTGGATGTCTAAAGTTGTGGCAGATTTAAAAAATGACTACAGTATTTTTCAGCTCTTTACATTAAGAATATATTTCTTCACTTGAATCTTGGCTTGGACATGTGACTTGGCTTTGAACAAAAGAACATTAGCAAACGTAATATAAGCCAACGGTTGAAATGTGCTTTCCATTCTTTTTACTGTTTCTGGAAGCCAGCTACCTTGAGAAGAAGTCTGAGATAGCCCTCTAGACTGAACAAAGGTGGCCTAGTTGCCTGTGTTGCTCCACTCAACCACTAGAAATGTGAGTGAGATCATGTAGGACCAAGAAACCCCAAGAAAACCCAACAGCTAATTGCAGTTGGTGAGTCAATCCAGCTGAGATGATCAGAACTGTGCTGCTGAGTTCAGCCCAAATTGCCACACCATAGTGTTTTTAGTTAACAATTGTTATTATTGTTTAAAGCCACTTAGTTTGAGGGTGGATTACAAGCATCAAAAGCTAACATGATGAGTTAATGTGTCTCCAACTGCGAGGCGCTGAATTCTAAGGTGGTCCTCAAGACTCTTGCCTCCCTTATATGCCCTGTATAATTTGTGAGTACAATGGGGTATCAGTCCTGTGATTAGGCAAAAGTGAAGGGATTTTCAGATGTAACTAGTGTCTCTAATCAGGTGATTTCAGTTAATGACTTTGAGTTAATCAAAGGGGAGATTATGCTGGGTGGGCCTGACTTAATGAGGTATGTCCTTAAAAGAGGTAATAAAGACTTGAAGCAGAAGTAGATACTCTTTTTTTAGGCCTTGAAAAAGTAATCTACCATGTTGTGAAGATGATCACATGGCAGGGGATGGTGTGCAGCCTCTTACAGAAATAAAAACAGTGCCCTGGTACAGTCAGCAAGAAACTGGGGATCTCAGTTCTTCAATTAAAACTTTCAACTACAGTTAGCTTGGAATAGGACCTTGTGCCTCAAATAAGGTCACAGTCCTAGCTAGGCCCCTGAATTTCAACCTGGTAAGACTTCAGAGAAGGTGACCCTGGACTCTTGACACATGGAAACTGTGAGATAAAAACTTGTGTTGTTTTAAGCTAAATTTGTGGTAATTTGTTATGCAGCAAGAGGAAACAAATACACCAGTCTAGGCATTCAACTGTTAAATACAGTAAGAACTGTGACTTACAAAAATTATCAGTTTATAGCTTTCTTTGCCAGGTTGTAAATCTTGGAAGGAGGAAAAAGTGAGATTCTTTGGCTTGAAGAGAACCATTTTCTCTTCCTCTAGGTTCACAGAAAATGTAGTCCCCTTTAATGTCATGTGACTATAAAGCAGAGAGGAAGATTTTATCTATAAGTGATGGTCTCTTCAAAAGCTGTTGTTTAATTGGAGTCAGAGGATTGGATTATATGACCTCTTGAGGGAATTTCTTGCTCCAATAATGTTGTGGTTCAGCATTTGTTCTTGGTCCGTCAAGCACCAAAAGGCACTCAAAATTATAAGTCAAAGTGCATGACTGATGGGATTGTTAATGTTGAAAAGGAAATGACTTGTTCTCTATTATAACACAAACAAAAGGAGCAGAACTTCCACTAAGGAAAACAAAGACTAGAGGAAAACTGTCTACTGATAAAATAAATGGCATAATGAAGCCAGTAAAAGTCCCAGCTGGTTACAAACACAGATACAGACTAGCCAGATCTCCATGTGGCAGAATGGATGCAGAGCTTTCTCTGACAGAACAATGACAAGAGATTTCAGTGAATATGCATTGATTTAGCAGGGCCTTGGACAAATCCATTTTTACTGAGTGGCATATACAAGTTCTCTGTCATTAAGTACAAATCAAAGCATTTAAAATGCATGCAAGAAAAAAATTTCAATCCTGCAAGGCTTAGTACCATGCAGAGAGCACCATAGGGCATCAAATTTTTATGGCTTTATTCCTGTACCACTTTCCTGGATCTAGCTCACTTTCCATTTCCTAATTTGCACTGATTTTCCCAACTTCTTACCTTTTTGATACATTCATCCTGACACTTTTCTAGTTGTAGCTTTTGCTTACTTTCTTGAATATGATTTACGTTTCTCTCTGAACATGCTGCCTTTATCCCATGTCGCATAATGCTGAGATCTTCAACTTTAGGTAGTTACCTTCTTTATGAGAAATGCTTCCATTGAGTTCATCCTAGCTCCTCAAAAAAGACTAAGACAAAACTGAGGCATTATCGCACCCTGTGCAAACACCATTCTTATTCTCAAATAGTCATTCTAATGCTTTGAAAATTCTCAGGGTTGTGTTTACAGAGAATGAGGACTTTGAACTAGGACTAAAAGAATGAAGGTGAAGACTGGTCCTTCAAAGAAAGAGGGAAATGTTTGGGTACCTGAGAGACTACAATAATAGTGACACCTTGACATAAACAAGTACATTTATAACTATAAATTTGGGTGCATGGGACCAAGACCCAAAATAGCTTAAACATGCTAAGTGGTTTTATCTTTCGTGCATAAAAGTCCAACATAGAATGGCATCTCTCCTCAAAAAAGTCATTTACATGCCCAGGATTCTTCTCTCTTGTAGCTCACCCACAAAATGAAGCTGTTCTCATCTGCATGTTCCAAGATGGCACCTCACCAACTCCACATTTTAGCTATTGTGAAAGGCAGAGAGATAGGGCATGCTTTGGGGTCACACACACATTTTCATTCACATCCCACTATTCAAAACTTAGTTACCTGGTTTCACGTAGTTGAAAGAGAGTGCTATGGTTTGTGTGTCCTCTCTAAAATTTAGGTGTTGAAACTTAGTGGTCAATGTGATGGTATTATGAGGTGGGGCCTTTAAGAAGTGTTCAGGTCATGTGGGTTCCTCCCCTTGTGAATGGGATTAAGATGTTTATAAAAGAGGCTTTGCATAGCACTGGGCTCTCTTGCCCTTCTGTCTTCCAGCAGGTGAGGTTGCAGCTCTCACTTGACCACTGAACCTGCCAGTACCTTGATCTTGGACTTCCCAGCCTGCAGATCTGTAAGAAAATAAATTTCTGTTCTTTATAAACATCCCAGTCTCAGATATTTTATGATAACAAAACAAATAAACAAAGACAAAGAGGCTTTTCCTACTTTAGAAGAAATGGATAAAGTATATTGGGAGACACTTAGCAGTAAGGAGGTAATCACATGTTCAACCCTAAATATTTTGATTGAGATGATAATTGAAGTCATTCATTCAACCAAGTTTGAATGAATGTGTTCCTGGTACTATTTTAGAATCTTGGATTATACCAGTGGACAAAATAAAGATACCTACCACCCTACATTATTAAGACATAATATTTGTAAGCATAAAATAACTATAAAATGGGTGGTAAAAAAGGGGGGTTAGAATCTATGTGAAAATTTAGGAACAGATTGAGTTCTTGTCAAATATACTTTATTGGAGTAGGAACTTTACCTACATTATCTCTTTTAATCCTTCCAACAATTACATAAAGTAGGTATTATTATCCCCAAGGCCACACACACAATAAATGGTGAATCTGAAACCATGAATAAGATCTTGATGATAGTGTGGTGCTTCCCACACTATAATCCCACACTGAATAAACAGTGTCATAGAAGTTAAAGGTCATGAAATTTCAAGGCAAAAAGACCTGAGCTTAAAATTTTGCTCTGCCAATTACACTTTTGTGGCCTCTCAGTTAAAGTCCCCTATTAACTGTAATGTTCCATGGCCTAAACAACACAGATTTCAGAAAATTATCCTGGTATCTCCCATCAGTTTGTCATATAAGGACCGCGCGCTAACCGATTGCGCCACTGGAGCTTCCATCAGTTTGTATTTCTAGTTGGTATAAACCTGCATGAGCCCATCCATATAGCAGCCATCTCTGGAGACAATCCTAACTCATAGAACTTCAAGGAATTTCTTTTGCAAATTTCTCCCTCTCCTCTAAAATGATAGGTGTACCCCATTCTACCCTCACTCTCCACCATGTAACTTCATAATTTCTATGACAATAGTTTCTAAACTTCTAGTATGAGAATCACCTGGAAACTTTATTAAAACGTAGATGGCTAGGCCCCACTTGCAAAGTATTTGATTCAGTCAGTCTAGGGTAGGGCCTGGGATTTGCATTTCTAACAAGTTCTCCGATAATGACAATGCTTCTGGTCTGATGAGCACACTTTGAGAACCTCTGTCCTATACATTTACTTCTTCCTCTCACCTCATTCCCCACTATATACTCTTAACCCCATCATGCCTAACTAGGTAATAAAGTGGCTGTCTTAGTTTAGACTGCTATAACAGAAGACCATAGACTGGGTAGATTCAACCACCAAAATTAATTTCTCACAGTTCTGGAGGCTGGGAAGTTCAAGATCAAGGCACTAGCAGATCTGGTTGGTGAGGGCTCTCCTCCTCTTTGCAGACAGCCAGTTTCTCATATCCTCACACTATAGAGAGCATCATATTTCTTGTGTTTCTTCTTATAAGGACATTAATCTCATTCATAAGGACTCCACACTTATGATCTAATTACCGACCAAAGGCTCCACCTCCAAATACCATCACATTGGGGTTTTAGGCTTCAACATATGAATTTTGAGGGGACATAAACATTCAGTTCACAGCATTTGGCATTTTACAAAAATGGACGATCAAAAGAGAGAATTGGCCAACAAAGATAAAAGTTTAACAAAGCAATGAAAGTGATAATGATGGAAGTGAAATTTGAATCAAATGTAAAAGTGGAGTTATAGAAGAAATAGCTGAGTGTGAAATATTGAAACTGGAATCATTTGAAGATCCTAGATACGAAGCTAGAGAAAACTAGTAAAGGTGAATGTACCAACATAGAAGAACAAAGTGGTCGTGACAAAAATTATGACCATATTCTAGTGGAAGTAATTTTGGGAAAAACTTCACATTAAAGGAACTCTCAAAGTATTTCATGATGATGAAGGTGTGAAAGGTAAAATGGTGGAAGGTGATTCACTCTTGGAAAGGTGAATAACTATTAGCTAATGCATAGAAGAGATGTTTGCTTCATATCTTAAATATTACAAGAAGAAGAAGGAAAGCACTGTTCAAACTAATCTTGATACTAAGAAGTAAAACACTTTTATCCTCAATCTTTCCAGTGTTTTAAATTTCAGTGTACTAAATAAATATCAGTTATATTGTGTTTTTAATTTCCTTATGCATATCTGCAATAGACGGTAAAAGACTTTTTGATGTTTTGATAAAAGTTTTCAAAGGTTCCAAACAGTCATAATTTTTTTCCATTGATTATAAAGATTGCTTTGCCTGGTTTCAGCTTGCATGGTCATTTTTACAGTGCTACAGTGCACTGCCAAGTGAGCACTGCCTGTACCTGTTTCTCTCTTCCTCAGTATAGAAAGCCATCTTTTTGGTTCTAGCAGACCAACTGGTAGCTTTATTAGCACCTTTCTCAATGTCTCCGTTCTTTACTTCTTAATCATCTTCCCCAGGAATAGTACAATGTGGTTGGAATATACTGCTGTGATCTAGCCATTGTCCTAATATTGGAGACCTACAATAATACATTTCTTACTCAGCTTCACATTATTGCATCCACCCTAAATGAAGTGACAATCTTGAGAACACACTTCCCAATATAACATTCTTAAACACTTGCCACTTGCTGTACTAATTTTCTATGGCTGCCATAACAAAGTACGACAAACTAGGTGGCTTGAAACAACAAACAGAAATTTATTGTGTCACAGTTCTAAAGACTAGAAGTCCAAAATTAAAGTGTCAGCAAGGCCGTGCTCTGTGAAACATGTAGGGAAATTCTTCCTTCCCTCTTCCTGCCTTCTGGTGGTTTGTTGGCAATCTTTGGCATTTCTTGGCTTACAGCTGTATGACTTCCATCTCTGGCTTTATTTTCCCATCTTTCTGTGTGTCCCTGTCTTTATGTGGCTGTTTTCTTATAAGGACACCAGTCATATTCGACTGGGGTCCCCTTCTTCTTCAGTATGAACTTATTTTAAAAATTGGTCCTCCATATCTATGGGTTCCACACCTGTGGATTCAACAAACCGTGGATCAAAATATTTGTTAAAAAAATGGCATCTGTGTTGAACATGTACAGAATTTTTCTTTGTCATTATTCCCTAAACAATACAGTATGATAAGTATTTACATAGCAGATGCATTATATTAGTTATTATAAGTAATCTAGAGATTATTTAATATAAGTGAGAGGATGTGCACAGGTTATATGCAAATACTCTGCCATTTTATATCAGAGATTTGGGCATCCATGGATTTTGGTATCCACAGGAGGTTCTGAATCCCATTGCCCTTACATACAGAGGAGTGACTAATTAAATCTACACTAACCACATTTCCAAATACAGGCCCATAATACTTACCTTTACTATTGATGTACCATGTGAACCAGCCATAGTCCAAATAATTGAGCCATGAGACCTAGCCTCTCTTAGCCTCCAGTTTGCTTTAATAGTACATTAGGGATATTAATTCCTAGTCACAGGGTAGTTATAAGGATTAAATAAACATGTGCCAAAAGTTCATGACTCCTTAAACAGTTTCTTTTGAGTACCACCCCACCCAAACATTTATAAATTGAATCATTCATTGAGCACTTGACATTTACTGGCTATATTACTACTGGTAAATGTTACTGTTTATGTTGGGTGACCTAACAAGATTGCAAAAACACCAAAATAATTGTGTGTTACATTTTGTTTTGTATCTTCAAAGATCCTAGGATATATCTAAATATAGGATAGATGATTAACCCAGAATATACAAGGAACTCAAACAACTTTACAAGAAAAAAACAAGCAACCCAATCAAAAAATGGGCAAAAGAGCTAAGTAGGCATTTCTCTAAGGAAGATATACAAATGGCCAACAGACATATGAAAAAATGCTCAACATCACTCAGCATCTGGGAAATGCAAATCAAAACTACACTGAGATACCATCTAACCCCAGTTAGGATGGCTAAAATCCAAAAGACTCTGAACGATAAATACTGGCGAGGTTGCGGAGAAAAAGGAACTCTCATACATTGTTGGTGGGACTGCAAAATGGTGCAGCCTCTATGGAAAATGGTATGGAGGTTCCTCAAACAATTGCAGATAGATCTACCATACGACCCAGCTATCCCACTGTTGGGAATATACCCAGAGGAATGCAAATCATCAAGTCGAAGGTATACCTGTTCCCCAATGTTCATTGCAGCACTCTTTACAATAGCCAAGAGTTGGAACCAGCTCAAATGTCCATCATTGGATAAGTGGATATGGAAATGTGGTATATCTACACAATGGAATACTACTCAGCTATAAAAACGAATGAAATACTGCCATTTGCAACAACATGGATGGACCTTGAGAGAATTATATTAAGGAAACAAGTCAGGCACAGAAAGAGAAATACCACATGTTCTCACTTACTGGTGGGAGCTAAAAATAAATAAATAAATTCACACACACACACACACACACACACACACACACACACACACACACACACACACACACACACACACACCGGGCGGCGGGGGGGAAGAAGACATAACAACTACAATTCCTTGAAGTTGATACGACAAGCAAACAGAAAGGATATTGTTGGGTGGGAGGGAGGAGAGGGAAGAGGGAGGGAGGTTTTGGTAATGGGCCACAATAATCAACCACATTGTATATCAACAAAATAAAATTAAGAAAAAAAAAGAAAAGAAAAAAGCTTTATTAAACATTACCCCACTGAATAAAGTTAACTGTATGTGAATGAATATTATAATCCTGGTTTCTGAATAATTAGATGAAGAAAAGATTCTGATTTTCACAATGGAAATTTGACAGAAAAAAAAAAAACCAGCAGAACTGCATATGCAGCTGCTTTCTTTTTTTCTTCCAGGATAACATGGGAATATGAGCATTAAGCAAAACAAGTAATATTTTTCTCTGCAGATGTCTTTTTGTTCAGGTGAAGGTAAACAGATTATCTCAGCTTCCAAGGGAGAGAGGTATTTTACAATTGAATGATTTTTGGATAGAAGCGTGAGAGATTCTGATTTTAGATTTTTCTGGTCATAAGCTTTTCAAGACGATGAATTTCCTTATAAAAAAAAGAAGTTGTGGAATTATTCACTAGGAAGTCTTAAAAACCTAATAATAGAAGATCTAGGAAAAGATGGGATATATCAGTGAAAGTAGTTAAAAGAGCTCAAAATAGCATGTGTATATATGAATAATCAATACCTGAAAAGAGTGCCAGATACTTTCACTCGTTAAAGAACGGTTTATGAATAAATAGTGCTGATGAAATTGTCTATTCATTTGAAAGATGACAAAGCAAGACCACACCCTTATACAATACTTAAAAAAAATTAGATAAATTAAAGATTTCAATAAAAATGCATAACAGTAAAAATATTAGAAAAATTTGGGGAAATATTTGTTTTAACTAATTTTAAATGTAAATAAACAGGTTAAAAGTAAAAGGATGGAGAAAGATATATCATGCAATCATTTAACCAAAAGAAAGTAGCTGTATTAGTGTTCATAAAGTAGACTGCAGGAGAAAAACTATTATCTTGTATAAAGAGGAACGTTACATAATGATAACACAGTCAATTGTCCAAGAACATGTAACAATTCTAAATGTGTATGCACTTAGCAGAGTGTAAAAGTCCATATATATTTTAAAAAACTCAGAACTAAAAGGAAAAATAGACAAATCCAAAATTATAGTTGGAGCCTTCAGTCCTGCATCCATCAGTAATTGACAGTATCAGTAACTGACAGAACAAGTAGATAGAAAATAAGAATATAAAAGAACTGAATTACTCTGTAACCAAATACACCTATTTGACATTTGTAGACAATTCCACCCAACACCATCAGAATACACTTATTTTTCAAATGTATGTAAGACATTTATCAAGACAGACCGTATTCTGGGCCAGTAAACTTAAAGATTAGAAATCATACAAAGTATGTTTATTGGCAATAATGGAGTAAAACTAGAAGTAAATAACAGAAAAAGACAGCTGGAAAACTAGAAATACTTGGAAATTAAATAATGTATATGTAAATTATCCGTTAATTAAATAGGAAGTGTCAAGGAAAATAAAAAATTTTTAGATTGACTAAAAATGGAAATACAAGATATCCAAATTTGTGGTATGTAGCTACAAAAAATTCTTACTGTGAAATTTATAGCATTAAATGTTCATATAGAATAGAAAAAGGGTCAAATAATGTAAACTTCCACCTTAAGAAATTAGAAAAAGAACAAACTAAACCCAAAGCAAGCAAAGAACAAAAATAAATAAGTTTAAATAAATAAAGTTAAAAATTTTAAAAAATAGATGAAAATCAAAACAATTGATAAAATTCATAAACTTGGTAGCCAAACTGTCTGAGGAAATAGGTGAGGAAACTCAATTTACCATATCAGGGTTAAAAGAGAGGATATCACTACAGACCGCAAGGACATTAACAGTATTAAAGGAATAAAATGAACAACTCAAAACACAGACCCCTCAGATGTTACCAGAATTAAAGGGGTAATGTAAGCAATTCTATTCCTGTAAGTTTTCAACTTAGGGTAAAAGCACAATTTGTTGAAAAACCCAAACTACCAAAGTCACTCAAGATAAAATAGATAACCAAATAATTGTATACCAGTTGAATACATTGAATTCACAGTTGAAACTTTTCTAAGAAGAAAAGTTCATTTCCAGATTTTTGCTTTTGTAAA
The DNA here is from genome assembly GCF_027409185.1 of Cynocephalus volans. Taxonomy (NCBI): domain Eukaryota; kingdom Metazoa; phylum Chordata; class Mammalia; order Dermoptera; family Cynocephalidae; genus Cynocephalus; species Cynocephalus volans. Next base: position 20,155,567 of record NC_084468.1, read on the forward strand.
TTCTACTAAATATTTAAGGAAAAAAAGGGAAAAATACAAAACTAATCCTACAAAATATGTTCTGGAAAATAGGAGGGAGGACTTCTCAACTCATTTCATGAGGCCAGTGGTTACACTACAAGGGTTCTTCAAAAAGCTCATGAAAATAGAATTAAAAGATAATACAAGTCTTTCCATGAACTTTTTGAAGTACCCCTGTATTACCCAAACCAAAGCAAGACATTACGAGAAAAGCACAGAACAATATTCCTCATAAATAGAGATGCAAAAATCCTCAAGAAAAATATTAGCCAACTGAATCTAGAAGTATATAAAAAAATATGTCATGAAAAAGTGGGGTTTATCCCAGGAAGGCTGGGTCAGGATTCAAAAATTAATCAACATAATTCGTTATGTTAACAGATAAATGAAGAAAAAAACATACTATCATCTCAATTGATGCAGAAAAAATGCATTTGACAAAACCTAACATCCATTCCTGATTTTTAAAACTTCTAGAAAACTGGAAGAGAAGGGAGTTATTAAAAAAAAAAAAAACACAAAACACTTTTATTGAGGTATAATTGATATACCAAAAAAACACAATTTTTTTCTTTTAATTTTTAAAATTTTACTTCTCAAAATACATTGTACTTGATTTTCATGCCCACTTACCCATTCGTCTCCAACCCCTCTCCTCCCCCCCTACATCGTATCTGTTCACTTGACTTAAATAGTTCAAGGAGTTTTTGTGGTTATTCTGTCTTCTTCCCCCCATTATTTGTTTGTGTGTTTATTTATTTATTTTTTTTAGTTCTCACAAATAAGTGAGAACATGTGGTATTTCTCTTTCTGTGCCTGACTTGTTTCACTTAATATAATTTTCTCTAAGTCCATCCATGTTGTTGCAAATGGTAGTACTTCATTCTTTTCTATAGCAGAGTAGTATTCCATTGTGTAGATGTACCACAGTTTCCTTATCCACTCATCTGATGATGGACATTTGGGCTGGTTCCAGCTCTTCTTGGCTATTGTATAGAGAGCTTCAATAAACATGGGAGTACAGGTATCCCTTCTGCATGATGATTTCCATTCCTCTGGGTATATTCCAAGCAGTGGGATCGCTGGGTCATATGGTAGATCTATCTGTAATTGTTTGAGGAACCTCCATACCATTTTCCATAATGGCTGCACCATTTTGCAGCCCCACCAACAGTGTATGAGAGTTCCTATTTCTCCACAACCTCTTCAGCATTTATCATTCTCAGTCTTTTGGATGTTAGCCATCCTAACTGGAGTGAGATGGTATCTCAATGTGGTTTTGATTTGCATTTCATGGATGTTGATATTGAGCATTTTTTCATGTGTCTGTTGGACATTTGTATATCTTCCTTTAGAAATGCCTGTTCAGCTACTTTGCCCATTTTTTAATTGGGTTATTTGTTTTTTTGCTGTAAAGTTGTTTGAATTCCTCGTATATTCTGCATATTAATCCTTTGTCAGATGTATATTTTGCAAATATTTTCTCCCACTCTGTTGATGATTTCTTTTGCTGTGCAAAAGCTTTTTAGTTTGATATAATCCCATTTGTTTTACCTTTATTTGCCTGTGCTTTTTGGGTCCTATTCATGAATTCTGTACCCACTCCTACTTCCTGGAGTGTTTCCCCTATGTTTTTTTTAAGGAGTTTTATTGTTTCAGGATGTATATTTAAAAAAAGAAAACTGCACGTTTGAAGTATACAATTTGATAAGTTTGGACATATGCATACAACCATGATACCTTTGTCAAAATCAAAGTAATAAACATATTCTTTACCTCTAAAAATTTCCTTATGTTTCTTTGTGTTTTTTTCCTTTGTTTTTCTTTTGTTGTTGTTGTTGTACAGCACTTAACATGAGATTTACTCTCTTAACAAGTATTAACGTGCACAATACTGTATTGTTAAATATGGACAATATGTTGTACAGTAGATCTCTACAGCCTATTCATCTTGAATAATTAAGACTTTATACCCTTTGAACAACAACTCCTAATATCTCCTTCCTCCCTCCCCCAGCTCTTGGCAACCACCATTCTATTCTCTGCTATGAGTTTGACTATTTTAGATACCTCATATAAGTGGAATCGTGCAGTATTTGTCCTTCTGCAACAGGCTTATTTCACTAGCATAATCTCCTCCAGGTTCATTCATTTTATCACAAATTTCCTTCTTTCTTAAAGCTGAATAATATTTCATTGTATGTATATACATTTTCTTCTTTTTTTTTTTTTTTTAAGATGACCGGTCAGGGGATCTTAACCCTTGACTTGGTGGTGTCAGCACCACGCTCAGCCAGTGAGCAAACCGGCCATCCCTATATGGGATCCGAACCCGCGGCCTTGGTGTTATCAGCACCACACTCTCCCGAGTGAGCCACAGGCCAGCCCTATACATTTTCTTTATCCACTCTTTCATTGATGGAAATTTGGGTTGTTTCCATATCTTGGCTATTGTTAATAATGCTGCAATAAACATGGGAGTATTGATATCTCTTCAAGATACTGCTTTCAGTTCTTTTGGATATGTACCCAGAAGTGGGATTGCTGGATCACATGATGGTTCTATTTTTAATTTTTTGAGGAATGTCCCTTACTGTTCTCTATAGTGGCTGCATCATTTTACACTCCCAGCAACAGCATGCAGGGTTTCAGTTTCTGTACATCCTTGCCAACACCTCTTAGAGTTATCTTAATAATAGCCACCCTAGCAGATGTGAGGTGATATCTCCCTATGGTTTTGATTTTCATTTTCTTGTTTATTAATGATGTTGAGCACATTTTCATATATCTGTTGGCCAATCGTATGTCTTCTTTGGAGAACTATCTGTTCAAGTTCATTTTTAAATCAGGTTATTTGCTTTTTTGCTATTAAGTTGTAGGAATCTCTTTGATATTAACCCCTTATAAGATATATGATTTGCAAATATTTTCTTCCATTTTGTATGTTTCCTTTTTACTCAGTTGGTGGTTTCCTTTGCTGTGCAGAGGATTTTAGTTTTGATGTAGTCTCACTTGTCTCTTTTGCTTCGATTGCCTGTGCTTTTGATGTCATATTCAAGAAATCATTGTCAAGACCAATATTAAAGAATTTCTCCATATGTTTTATTCTAGTAGATTTACAGTTTCAGGTCTCATGTTTAATTCCTTAATCGATTTTGAGATAATTTTCTGTGTGGTATAAGGTAAGGTCCAATTTTATTATTTTGCAAGTGGGTATCTAGTTTTCCCAGCACCATTTGTTGAAGAGACTATCCTTTGCCCATTATGTATTCTTGGCACCCTTGTTATAATAATATAGTGTAATAAAAGTTATGTGACTGTGGTCGCTCTCTCTCTCTCTCTCTCTCTCTCACTCTCAAAATAACTATTGTATTGTACCCTTCTTCTTCTTGAGATCTGAATATCTGATAACCAAGACAGATATTAAGTGTCTAACAGGCAGGTACCATATACAGCATGAATATGATGAACAGGGGAATGATTCACATTTCAGGTAGAGCAGAGTGGGAAGGTGCACATTTCATCACACTACTCAGGACAATGCAAAATTTAAAAATTATGAATTTTTTATTTCTGGAATTTTCTATTTAATATTTTTGGACCACTATTGACTGTGGGTAACTGAAACCACAGAAAGTGAAACCATGGATAAGAGGTGACTATTGAATTTCTGGGTTCTCTATTCTGTTCCGTTGGTCTATATGTCTGTCTTTATGCCAGTACTGAACTGTTTTAAATATTGTGGTTTTGTAAAATATTTTGAAATTAGGAAGTGTGATGCCTTCAATTTTGCTCTTTTCCAAGACTGCTTTGGCTATTCTGGGTCTTTTGTGGTTCCATATGAATTTTAGGATTTTTTTCTATTTTTGTAAAAAATACCACTGGGATTTTGATGGAAATAGCATTAAATATGTAGATCACTTTAAATAGTATGGACTTTTCTTTTCTTTTCTTTTTTCTTTTGACAGCTGGCAGGTACATGGATTGAACCCTGAACCTTGATGTTGGACATTTTTAATAATTAGTCTTCCAATTTATCAACACAGATGTATTTCCATTTACTTGTGTCTTCTTTAATTTTTTATTAATGTTTTACAGTTTTAAGTGCACACGTCTTTCACCTCCTTGGTTAAGTTTATAGGACAGATCAAGAATGAGTAAGAAGATTAAATTAGTAATCAAAAACCTCTCAATAAGAAAAGCCCAGGACCAGATGGTTTCACTGGTTAATTTTACCAAATACTTAAAGAAGAATTAATACCAATCCTCCTCAAACTCTTCCAGAAAATTGGTAATGGATATATGCCTGTATGCATTTGTCAAAACCCACAAAACTGTACCAAGAATGAATTTTACTCTATATAATTTTTTTAAAAAAGCTTTATTGAGATACAATTTAAATAACATATAATTCATTCATGTAAAGAATACAATTCAATAGATTTTAGAGTATTTACGGATATGAGAAAACATCACTACAGTCAATTTTCCAACATTTTCATCACCTCAAAAGGAAACATCATGTCCTTTAGCTATCACCTGCCTATCTCCTCATTCCCCCCCCCCCCCCCAGCCCTGATATAGATTTGCCTATTCTGGGCTTTCATATGAATGAAATCATATAATATGTGAACTTTTGTGACTGGCTTCTTCCACCTAACATAATGTTTTCAAGGTTCATTCAGGTTGTAGCATGTGCCAGTACTTTATTCTTATGGTGAAATACTATTTCATTGTATGGATATATCACATCTCATTTACCCATTTGTCTGTTGATGTACACTCAGGTTGTTTCAGTCTCTTGGCTATCATAAATAATGCTGTTTTAAATATTCTTAAGGAAGTTCTTGTGTGAATACATATTTTCATTTCTCTTGGGTATACGTCTAGTAGAATTGCTGAGTAATATGGTCACTCGATGTTTAATTGTTTAAGGAACTGAAAGGCTGTTTCCCACAGTGGCTGCACCATTTTATATTTCCACCAGCAGTGTATGAAGATTCCAACTTCTCCTTATCCTTGTCAACACTTGTTGTTGTCTGTCTTTTTGATCCTAGCCATCCTAGTGTGTCTGTGAAGTGGTATCTCATTGTGATTTTGATTTTCATTTCTCTGATGATTAACGAATTGGGCATGTTTTCATATACTTGATGGCCATTTAAAGAAAAGTCTGCTTAGATCCTTTACCCATTTGTTAAACTGAGTTTCTGTCCTTCTATTATTAAGTGGTATATTTATCCCAGATACAAGTCCCTTATCACACATATGATTTGCAAATATTTTCTCCCATTCTGTGGTTGTCTTTTTACTTTATTGATGGTGTTCTTTGCAGCACAAAAGTTTTACATTTTTAAGAAGCTCAATTTGTCTTGTTTTTCTTTTGTTGCTTTTGATTTTGATGTCATGTCTCAGAATTCTTTACCAAGTCTAAGGTCATGAAGATATAACCCAGTGTTTTCTTCTAAGGGTATTATAGTTTTAACTTCTACATATTTAGCTAAAATAATCTAAGGTTATACCTTAGAAAACTAGAAATAGAAGAGCAAATTAAATCCAAAATGAGCAGAAGAAAATAAATAATAAAATATAGAGCAGAAATCAGTAAAATTAAAAGTAAGAAACCAATAAAGATAATCAATGGAAACCAAAAGCTGTTTGTTTGGGTTTTTTAAATAATAAAATTGATAAACATGCATCCAGCTTAACTAAGAAAAAAAGAGAGATGGCACAATTACAAATGTCAGAAATGAAAGATGGACCATAACCACTGATATTATGACCATTAAAAGAAGAAAAAAGGAATATTATAGATAGGCCTATGCCCACAAATTTGATAACTTAGATGAAATTGTCCAAATTCTTGAAGTACAGAATTTGTTAAAAGTAACACAAAAAGATATAGATAATATAAGTAGGCAAATATCTATTAAAGATACTGAATCAATAACTAATTACCTTACAAAACAGAAAGTACCAGACCCAGATGGGTTCACTGGTGAATTTTACCAGCCATTTAAGTGAGAAATTATACCAGTTCTCTACAACTTCTTCCAGAACATAGAAGAAGAGGTAATAGTTCCTAAATTATTCCATGAGGCTGTCATTACTCTAATACCAAAATAAGACAAAGACATAATAGGAAAAGAAATCTACAGATGAAATTCTCTCATGTACTTAAATGTGAAATCCTCACAAATTATTAGCAAATTGATTCCAACAGCATATAAAAGAATTATACACCACAATCAAGTAGGATTTATTCCACGTATTCAAGTCTGACTCAACATTTGAAAATTAACTAATGTAATCCATCACAAATAAGTATTTGACAATATCCAAACCCATTCATAATAAAAATGCTCAGCAAACTAAGAATAGAAGGGATCTTTCTCAGCTTAATAAAGAATATCTACAAAAAAACCCCTACAGTTAACATCACACTTAATGATTTAAAAAACAAAACAGGGCCGAGCCTGTGGCGCACTCGGGAGAGTGCGGTGCTGGGAGTGCAGCGACGCTCCCGCCGCGTGTTTGGATCCTATATAGGACTGGCTGGTGCACTCACTGGCTGAGTACCAGTCACGAAAAAGACAAGAAAAAAAAAATAAAATAAAATAAAAAATAAAAAAAATAAAAAATAAAATACAAAACAAAACACATCTCTGCTAAAGTTAGGAACCAGACAAGGACATCCCCTCTCACCACTCATATTCAGCAATATAATGGAAGACTTAACTAATGAAATAAGACATTAAAAGGAAATAGAAGATACACAGATTAAGGAAGAAATAAAATTATCTTTTCTTTTTAGATGACATGATTGTCTATGTAGAAAATCCCAGTCATCAACAACAACAACAACAACAACAAAAACTCCTGGAACTAATAAGCAAGATTGCAGGATGCAAGATTAAAATGTAAAAGTCAACTGCTTTCTTAGGGACCAGCAATGAACAATTGCAATTTTAAATTAAAAACACAATGCTAGTTATAGTAGAACATATAAAATTAAATCCTTAGATATAATTCTAACAAAATACTTACAAGATCTTTATGAGAAAAACTAAATATCTGTAATGAAAAAACATCAAAGATCTAAATAAATGGAGAGTATTCCATGCACATGGATAGGAAGACTTTTTTGAGATATCTAATTTGTAAGTATAAAGTTGTTTATAATATCTTTTTATTATCCTTTTAATGTCCATGGGATCAGTAGTGATGGAACCTCTCTCATTTCTGATATTAACGAATGCTATCTTCTTTTTCTCTTAGTTAACCTGGCTATTGGCTTATCAATTTTGTTAATATCTTGGGAGATGAAAACTATTTGGGGCTTGTTATGCCACTAAAAAAACAGGGAAACAACAAAAATATGAGTTACTACACTGCCTATAGTGAGATATTTTGATTACCAAGGGGAAATTGGGTTGCTGCTAAACTATGGGGTAAAGAAGAACTATGTCTGCAACCCCAGGTATTCTCCAGTGCAACTCTTAATATTTTCATGCACAATAGTAAAAGTTAATGGAAAAATACAGCAGCAACAACAACAGCAAAAGAATGATTAAGCCTTCAGACTTTTCAGAAATGAAAAATTTTGTAACTCCACTAAGTAAAGCACCCTGAGAAACCGTGGTTCTGGCTGAGGACAATGGAATTGTGAAATTAATAGTGGAAGAAGAATGCCATAGTATCAATTAAGGCCTTGTAAACAACTATGTTTTTTTAAAAAGAACTGTAGTTACTGTGCCTATTTTCTTCTTCCTTGCCATATGCATGTGTTTATTTGCATCTAATTTTTTCTTTCTTTTCGTTCTCATTTTATATACATAGTGGAAGCTGCATTCACAATTGAATGTTTAGTTAACAGAACATTCAATGGATCTGCAAATGCATTCAAGGAGTAATTAATATAGTCAGCCATGGGTATAACTGTTGTAACTGTAAGTTTCCTTGTTTTGTGGAAATGGTAAGCAGTTCTTCAGTTGTAAATTGTGGCTCCCAGTAGTTGGAGGATTGGTGGAGTGGTTGAGTAGAAAGGGTCAGTATAAGGGAATTTGGGGCGTGATGCAAATGTTATTTATGAAGGCATTGTCATGGATATATGTCTGTATACATGTGTCAAACCCCACAGATCTGCACCAAGAATAAATTTTACCCTGTATGAATTTTAAAAATCAACCAGGATGTGGAGAAAGATGAAATGCAGACTGAAATGAGCAAATCTAGCTGAATCACATATGAATCACATTACCATACTGAAGTAGGTAGGGGAGAAAAACTGTCTTAAGAATGTTGGTAATAGTGTTTTGACGGGATACTATAGGGCTAATGACAAAAATAGTTGTGCACAAACACTGTATTTCAGTTTGCAAATTTGTTTCTCACAAGGATATAATTTCACAATTCCCAAACTACTTTATTTGTATGCTAGGTTTTGAACAAGTAAGTAAATATTTTGTAGATAAAAAGAAGCAAGTTTTTCACAATTGAAGGAAGAAAATACAATTAAGGACATGAGGTAAGTTAGAATGAGCCCTCCAGTGCTGGGCTGGAATCAACTGAATCAATTTAGGCAGATTTCTCTCTTAAACATAGATATGGATAGAAATAAATGTTGACTTGTGTGTGTGTGTGTGTGTGTGTGTGTGTGTGTGTGTGTGTGTGTGTGTGTGTGTGTATACATAAGGTGCTCTACAGTATATAAATATACAATCATGCACCACATAACTGTGTTTTGGTCAATGATGGACCATATATACAATGGTGGTCCAATTGGCTGTACTGTATAGCCTAGGTGCATAGTAGGCCTTACCCTCTAGGGTTGTTTCAGTACACTTTATTGTTTGTAGAATGACAAAATTGTCTAATGATGCATTTCTCAAAATGTATCACCATTGTTAAGTGATGCATGACTGCAATTCCTAGCTCTATCTACTAAAATGGACTAAAAGTGTTGGCATACTCATTAGCACTGAATACACCTAATGTCCAGATATTGGTTTCTAAATACCAATCTTCAATGTAATAAAACACGGTTCTTAGGACACTGATGGATTATAGAGATGGGGCAGAAAAAACGCAAAACAAGCCTTTCTGTGGATTAGTGTTAAGAAGGTAGAAAATCCTATTATGGTAATTAAAAGGTGGGGTCTTAAAGAGGAGATTAGATTGTGAGTATCATGCCCTGGTGAATGGATTAATCCATTGATGGTTTAATGGTGATCATGGGCATGGTTTTGATGGCTTTAAAAGGACAGCATATGAGAAGTGCTCTCTCTCTCTTATTTCTGCCATATTTGCCATGTGATATGATACCCTGTGTTACTAAAGTCACCACCAAAGAAAGTCCTCACCAGATATGTTCCCTGGACTTGGGACTTCCCAGATTCTGAAATTGCAAGCAATAAATATTGTTTCTTTACAAATTACCCAGCTTCAGATATTTCTGTTATAAGCAACAGGTGTCTTGGTATGCTTAAACATATGTGGGCATGATAACAGAGCACAGGAGGCAACCTAAATAAGTTTTCCATGTCCAAGGTTGAAACAATTTGAGCAAAATAATAATAATAATAATAATAATAATAATAGTATTGTATTAAAATCAAAGGAATCATCCAAAATTCCATACGTATGTAAATAAATACATGAATAAATAAAAGAATGGATAAGAAATAACTCTTCCTTACAGAATAATTCTCATTAGTAAAAATTAAAGGAATAAGATAAATTTTAAATTATCATTAGAACACAGCAGTAGTAATTGCCATAGACATTATTCCCCAATGGTTACTAAAATCAGTAGCAGAAACAGGATATTTGAATTGTCTCAAGTTATTTCCCTCAACATATGTACTAACAAAATAAAAATAACTTTACTTTAAAAATCCTAGGGGATATTGCCTTAACCAAGTGAAGTATTAACATCAAAAGTGATACATATCGACGCTGTGTACCCTCTGACATGATGGCACATGAGAACACACCATTTCTTTGATATTCTTCCCCAAAATGCAATACCTCCATTTAATCATGAAACAGTATTAGACAAAACCAAATTAAGGGACATTTTACAAAATAAATGACCATATTCTTCAGTGTGTCAAGGTTTTGGAGAGCTTTTGGAACTATCACAGACTGGAGCAGACTAAGAATGTGATAGCTAAGTGCAAAGTGGAATCCTGAATTGGATTCTTGAATAGAAAGAGAACGTTGGTGGAAAAGGTGGCAAAATCTAAATAAAGGCTGTAGAATAGATAATAGTATAGTACCAAGGTTAATTTCTAACTATGGTTTGGGGCTCATGTAAGATGTTAGTGGAAGCTGACTGAGGGGTATACAGCAATTCTCTGTACTATTTTTGCAACTCTTCTGTAAGTCTAAATCATATCTTAAAAAATCTTTAAAATGTGCAAAGATCCAATTAAGGAAATTTTAAAAATAGGATGTACATTTGGTTAAAAAAAAAACCTATGAAAATATTTTTAAAATCTCTAGGAATCATGACGATACAACTTAAGTTAATAATGTGATGCTGTATTTCACCCACTGGATTGGCCATAATTAACAAGAGCAATAATAGCCAGTACCTCTGAAGATATGTGCCAACATATTCTCTCATACATTTCTGTCTAGAATGTGACTTTTTATAGGTTTTGAGGGAAAATAATCTTCTCATTATCTTTTACAACTGAAAAGGTACATACTCTTAAACACTGCATCTCTTTTTGAGGAATTGATGTTATAGAAATAAAATTACTGTATCACTATATACAAATGTACATGGATTTATATTGCCAGAGTGTGGTGGTAAAACAAACAAACAAACACAGTGAAACAACAATATGAAAACCTACAAACAACCAGAATGTTCACCAATAGAGAGATGTTTGAACCAATTGTGGTAAATCTGTCCTGTGAAATATAATGTAGTTATTGTGAGTTAGATCAGTATTTGGTGACCTGAAAAGATGTCAATAAGAATTTTGAGAGAAAATAGTTACTATGTTATATATATGTATATAAAATATGTTATATATAATATGTTATATATATATATGTTTTATATATATATAACATGTTATATATATAACATATGTATATAACATGTTATATATATATATACTCTCTCATGTTTGTAATTACAAACAATGACAAGTGTTCATATAGATAAACGTATGTACATGCTTACTTATGATGCTTGTATTTGTCCCTTTCTGTTGGTTATGATAAAATACTTGGAACTGAGTGATTTGTAAGAAAATGAAATCTGTTGCTTACAGTTTCAGAGGCTGGTAAGTACAAAGCCCAGGGAACACTTATGGTGAGGGCTTTCTTTGGTGGTGGCTTTACAGCAACACAGTGGTCACACTTGATAGAGAATGGTGCAGCACAGAGAGAGATAGTCTCCTTTTAAAGCCCTCGGAACACTTCCCTGACTACCATTATTAATCCATTCACTAAGGCATGGTCCTGTAATCTAATCACCTCTTCAAAGCCCCACCTTTCAATTACCATAATAGGATTTTTCACCCTCAACAGTTACAATGAGAATTTAAACTTCAGTGAGGTTGGGGGGTGGGGACATCCAATCTATAACAAATGTAAAAGAATTTGCCCTAGGCTGATAACAATGCTGATCTAAGGGGAAAAGAAAAGATACGACATGTATGCAGGGGTTGATGGTCGTAGTTATTATTTTATTAATGCAAATTTATATTGATCATAATAAGTATATATTACTTTCTTAATTAAAAAAATCAGTTTTATAAGAGCAAGACACCTCCATTCTCCTCTCTTCTCTTTTTTCTTCAGCTCTTCTTAACTTTTCCTTACCTTTTCCCTGTGAGAATGTAGAATAAAAAGTATCTGAAATATTTAAAAGATAGACTCTTTAGTCCCCATCAGAAGCCATGATTTACCACTTAGGGATGTTTTGAGGTCTCTGTTTTTCAAATGACTCTTCTTTGAAAGAGTTCTCAATCATGGTCTACTGGCTCATGCTAGAACCACCCCCTCAGAAGCTGGGAGCCCTTCTTTTAAGTTTGGGGTAATAAAAAATATAGAAAGTGACTCACATGAAGTAGGGAAACTTAATCTGGTCATTCAATTCAGTTTTAATGCGACCCTTTTCCCTGTGAGATCCCTGAATTTCATCACATGTTCTTAACACCACAAACACACTAAGGGTGGGAATACTTTGTGTTTTTGTACTATACGACCCTCAAGAATAATAATATTCCAGTAATAACAACAATATAACAAGTAGCATTATCAGGATTTGAACATAAGAAGTCTCCAGAATCCTTACTTTTTTTTACAATGTAATGCATTGCTTTCCAAAATAACTTACATTTCTTAAGATAAAAATTGACTACACTAGACTTAATTTAGCTTTCTTAATTTAATATGCTACATAACTTGCTTTGTTTTGATTTACCCATGAATTTATAAAGCTATAAATCAGAGAACATTTGAACAAGGGAGGTTGTTGACAGTGGACATGTATTGGAAATTAACCACCGACTAGCACACCACTCATATTTTGGGACACCATTAAAGTATCCTGATTTTTCCACAAGTACTCATGTATGTCACCTAATGTGGGTCAACTCTGTGTCTTCTATAAATTAAATTATTTGGCAATAGATTTACTCTCTCCAGACTCCAGGGCCATGTTATCACTAAACATCACAGGTGCAGTTTCTTTAGGTCTCACTCATAGAACTAAACTTTTTTAAGGTTGCAAGAATCAGGTATGAAAATCAGCAATCAAAGCTGGTAAAAACCACGTTGGCATTTGTGTAGTACTTTAACATTTACATGTGCTTTCCTGGACATTCCTCTAAAATATAAATTCTGTAATTGGTGGGACTTTGATTTATTTAGTTATATCTGATTTATTTCAAGGATATGGTGGTTTCTAAATAAAAAATTGTTGAGTTGATCTTGTGAAATATTTTATATTATTTTCATTATAGAAATGAAGAAAACAGAGGCACTAAGAATTTAAATGACTTGTCCAGAATTTGAAAGTCAAAGAGCCAGATTTTGAACACAGCCCTTCAGATGCTGAATTGTTACATTTTTTTTTCTTTCCCATCTCACCAGGATGAACCACATAAAGACACATTTCTTGTTTCAATTAATATGTTACCTAACAACTGTCATCTGAAAGTAGTAACAAAAAATAACTACATAGTTTCTAATAATTGGCAATGGAAGATAATATTTTTCTTCTATTCACTGTGCTAATACTGAAAGAGTTAAGATATTAGTAACAACTTCATATTTTGAAATATTGTATTTAAGGAATAAGACATAAAAATGTATTTTTCACTTATTCAGGCAGAAACTTTTTTTTTACTATTGCACTGTGTCTGTGGTAAAATTATTATTTCCATTCAAAACAATGACCCACGGGTCACTGAGAAATGCTGAAGCATTTTCTGAATAAAAGAAACTTTCAGATGTGTTTATTATATTTGCAATGTTAAATGTATCTTGTTGTATAATAATTCTGTGGAAATTTGAGAATAGAATATGTAATTCTCTATTAATTTATTACTTTAACAAATATTTACTAAGGGTATATTAAGTACCAGTCTCCATGCCATTTGCTAGTGACATAATCCTGCCTGTGTGGAGCTCACAGTCAATCAGAGAAGATAGACCCTAAATCAAAATTCATATGCATTGAAAATTACAATTGTAGACGTGTAGGATGTTCAGAGGGAAGTTTAAGTGAAGGCTTGAGGGGTAGGTAGGTCATAGCATCAGGGCATTAAGGTAGGAGAGGAGGAGGTTCCAGGCAAACACAGCAGCATACGTGAAGGCCCAGAGGTGAGAGAGAATTTAATATCTCCAAGGCACTAACTAGAGGGCACTCGGAATGCCCAAAGTGTAGAAGATAATGGGAGAAATGAAGATGAGGAAGGCCGAAGGGAGGGACCAGAGTGTGGAGCCACAGCAGCTGTGCTGAGGGTCCCGACTTCACTATTTCTAAGCTGGTTAATGAACTAATTAAACAAGCATTTTAGAAGGATCTTGCTGGCTGCTTTCTTTGAAGTCTCCATCAGGTATGATACCAACAGACTGAGTTTTGCCCTTTGGATCTTGTAGATTTTCAATATATTTTTGTTGAATATTTCACGGATAACTCTACTAACATTCTGCTTCATGTTTATATCCCGCCAACTTTTCAAGAATTATGGGCACAGTTCAGAGAATGTAATTATGGGAATGTTTCTTCTCAAAAGCTCATTAGTTTATAGAACCAGAAGACCAACATTGGAAAAATATCATTTACTTATCTCTAAATGATTATAAGTGCCCGTTTCTTGTGAGTCCTCTGAGCCCGGGGATGATGCTTAGTAGATGATCAGTTAGTGTTTGGTAACAAGTGAATAATGAATGAATGTTTTATTAAAAATGTAAGGTATGGATGACTTGCATGCCATGGCAGATACTAGAGTAGGCACTGAGCAGCATATAGAGAGATGTATGTACAACATCTTTCTAGAGGCCCTTGCAATCAAATAGAGGAGATCAGATACCCACAAACACACAAAAAGATGCACACTATTACACAAATGCGTTAAACTGAAGGCTGAACATGATAGGCCCCATATGAGAGGTATAGAGCGCACATTTTCTAATGCAAAACAGTATTTTTATTCTTCCTCAAATCAACTCAATTTGCAAAAGTTCAGATGCTTATTCAAACCAAATCCAAACTCTGAAGCCTTGGGGTTTTCCTGACACTGTTTATATTTCAGTTTTGAAAAATAACTGCAGAATGACTTAATTAATTGTCCCTTCTTTCAATTTTCCATCTGAAGTAGATGAATACCTATGCGTCCCACAAATTGATGAGCCCTGGAACTTCCTACAGATAGATTAGCACATCTGTAGTTTAAAGTCAGTTTGCATTCGAAGGAAAAAATATATTCCCATGTGGAATGTTTAAGGGATCAATTCATAAGCAAAGAAAACATGCTATTCTCAGCAAGGAAACAATACATTTTGCATCTGTTGCTGTGATTAATTACGCACCAGATCTCAGAGAATGTTTTTAAAGGGACACAGCCACTGTTTTACGACCCACAAGTTGACCTGCATTAAAAGCTGAAGAGGAACTGCACAGTTATTCTGTGCAGCTTTATGTAACGGGCCTGTTGTGCTAGAAATTATGGGTGATAACAAAAATGCACAGCCTTCCTATAACAGTTAAAGTAGTCAGTGTTGCCCCACCTCTTGTGACTGATTCCACTAATGATTCACAATTAAAACAATCAAACCTCTTTCCTGAGAGCCCCACCAATTATACGGCAGTGAAAATGGGGATGAAATGGCTTCAGTAAAATTTCAATATTGCTCGCACTCTTCCAGATTTTCTTCTAACCATTATGTTCACAAATCTAAGAGAAATTTTTAAGAAAACATTTATATGTTCACGCATATAGTATTTTTTTCCTGATTCAGTGCTTAAGGTCTAGTTCAATCACCTACACTCTATGTTCAATGACAAAATAAACAAATAAGCATAGTCTTTCAGAAAAAGCCAGGACCTGTGTGCAATGTATCTCTCCTCTCTTTCTGCCTATCTGAAGCCTCTATTTCTTCTCCTTGCTGATTTTTCCACTTTCAGGTAATGAGACAGAACTTCCTCCAAGTGTGACATTTTGTCATGAAACAACTTGACAATCCATTGCATCGAATCTACCATCTTCTCATTTTGCAAACTCAAGGCTCCCAGCCACACATCTTCAGTGAAGTGTTCTACTAAAACTGTTGCCTCCTGCCTACCCTGTGTTATCTTATTTTTATTTGTTCTTTATTATGCTGTACTTGCAAGACTAGGATGTGGATAA
This sequence comes from Cynocephalus volans, assembly GCF_027409185.1. Classification (NCBI taxonomy): domain Eukaryota; kingdom Metazoa; phylum Chordata; class Mammalia; order Dermoptera; family Cynocephalidae; genus Cynocephalus; species Cynocephalus volans. Next base: position 20,171,466 of record NC_084468.1, read on the forward strand.
TCAGTACAAAGATTTTCCTCCCTTCATCTCCCAGCAGCTTTTCCCTGCTGCTAAAAGCTATGTACCCCTACCTGGGACTATATAAATAATAGTCAATTTGGTTTCAATTCCAGGCAGATGAACCCTGCCTTTACACAGTGAACCCTGGCAATCAGAAGAAATGGAGCATGTGTTCTGCCCACCCACATGTGGACAAAGATTGGAGACACCTATTCTGTCAGTTTTTTTCCCCATCTCTCAAGCTCCATTGCCACTGGTACATTCCCAGCAATGACCTGGAATGGGACTTTGAAAAAATATAGAATCAGTTCATTTGGGTACCTCACAGATATCTGATTAAAGAGAAATTATGTGAAAACCCATAATTTTGGAGACCTACTTCCTTCTATTATAAAATCTTAAGACTTCATTTTGAATGCTTCCAATCTACCACACTGTGCCCGTGAGAAGGCTGTTAAGAGTAAGAATTCATTGTCTAAAGCGGTGCCCACCGGTGCTATGGAACATTTCAATATTTTAAATTTCTGTTATCCTGAGATCTCAGTAGCAGGTATCCCACAGCTTGTTGGTGCCTAGTTTGTAGATTCTTGTTCTGTAACTGAAGTAATGGGTATGGTGCTTGATTTTTAAAAAGCTGGAATCAAAAAGAAAAAGGATAGAAGCATACAAATACATAAAATATCTCAGATTATCTGTCTAATCTTAATATGAGATAGCTAGAGCTAGACCGGGCTCAATCTGGAGGAATAAATAGACGCTGCCAAGGTGCCTGTCAATCATCTCATTCTCTCTTACCCACGTGCTGTTCCCTCTACAGACCCCATCCTTTTCCTTCCCTCTACCCATCTTCCAGGAAGCATCTTGGGTCTTTCTCTTAGGATTATTTCTAGATCAATTTACTGTTTATAAGCCTGGCTTTGATGCCCTTTTTTCTTTAGCTCTCTATACTTACCCCCAGTTGCACTTCTCACACTGTATTATGAGTGTCTAATTCTATGTTGGTTTCAAACTGTAGACCTGAAATCCTTGAAGGGAGAAACTCTACTTCATTTGTTTTCTTTTTACTGAGCATGTATCTCACAACCTCTTACATTAATGAGTATTAGTTGAAAATGGCAAAGGCATGTAATGAAAATATATCTAGTAAATATATGAGCAGAGAGCATTAAAGGTTAGGGCTGAGAAATAAATGGGAATGGAGATGGGAGAAGAATGTTGCTGTGCCAGGACTGGGACAGAGGCTCATCCTTCACAGGATTGCCTTTTTACTTCTTTCTTCTTTAAAGAGTGCAATTCCTTAGTGCAAAGCTGAATATAAGAGAGTTTTCAAACTTGCATTCCCAATCATAATATCTCAGAAAATTAAAAAAAAAATTAAAACAAAGGAAAGCCAAGTAAAATGTGAAGAAATAAACTAGATTCCAGAGACCTGGCGAGTGCAGGGAAAAAGACCATTTGCCATATATTTTGTCAGCATTTTTTTTACAAGCGTTGGTAATGCAATTAGTTAGGCTGATGGGTTAAACATTCACGTTGGTAACAGGAGCATGGATGGGGCATTGTATGGAGAAATTATACAACATATTTACCAAATGTAATGGGCTGATGCTATCACCATATTTGTAGAACATAAAATGTGTACTTGACTAACAGGTATTTTCCCTTAAAGTGCTTTTCTTAGCGTATTACAAACCTATGTTCTGACACTGGTTATTACTTATTTCTACAGCCTTTATTATAGGAGCAGTTAAAGAGTAACTTCCACTCTTAAAAAGGTTGATTTGTTTTGCTCCAGGAAGGAGTCTGGTGTGAAATGTTGAGACAAGCTTTAGTTAAAGGGCAGCTGCCAGGTGACAATAGAAATCATTCATCTCCTTTGCTTGCTACCTTTCCTGTTATTTCTTCCTCTCTAACAGTGCAAGTAATTGGTTACAAAGTCGGTATCCTTGCCTGCCTATTTGCAGTGCTCTTTATTTTATCATTATTTTTTAATCTCTTCAATTCAATAGATAGTCAATGGTAGACGTAACCATGCATATCTATAAAAGGAGAATGAAACAGGGTAATTACATTATTGTAGATTGCATATCTCCCTCTTATGCATTGGAAACTCGGGGTAAGTTATTTAACTGTTTGCTGATTGTTAAGACATTTACCTTGCAAGGGCATTCATTATCTGTTCAGAGAAGTTCTTGAGTTTATAGATGAAGAGATTTTCATTGTGGATGCTTTTATATATTTAAAAATATTTTAGTTATTGAAGTTTCTTGTACTTAATCCAGTTTTTTACTTATTCTTTTATGGGGAAAAAAAGGGCAGGTCTAAATGCAAATTAACATTACTGTTTAAATATCACAAACCATTTTCTCCGAGCCCAGTTACAATAACTAGTAATTATAAAAATTGCTTGTCTTTGGCTTCCGGCTAAGCCAGTGCTAAACTTGTCCTTTTATTAAATCTGTCAGACTGAGTTAATTATCTTTATGATAATAGATGTGCCTTACCTCCAACAAAACAAATACACTTATAATTAGCTTTTTAGTTAGAATTTTAATTTATTTATAAAAGACTGTTTGTTTTCCTTTACCAGAGCATGGGGGGGGGGGGATTTTCAGTTTATCAGGTTACCAGTCTGCTTACTAGTTTATAAAGGTACTCATTATGTTTAATTACTAAGTCTGGTGTCTCGCTCCTCTTCAGTGTTACATCCGTTTAACTGTAAGGCATTTTATTTTACTCTACATACACAGAAAAGGCCCTTTTTTATCTGCCTGCTCAACAAAGCAGTGTTATGAAGCTATTACATGGAAATACTAACAAGTATGAATTGGCAAGCTCTCTGTACCACAGCGTAGCTGCATTAAAAGTCAAATCATCTTATTCTGGTGCTATGTCCCCACACTTTTGTGGCACACGTTCTTCTTTCATCTCTGCCCAGCATGTTTCAGAATGTTACACAAATGCCTACAATAAATTCCTGGAAAGTATCTATGCTGAAACAGCAGAGCATAAAGAAAAAACATATGCTTTGGTGTCATGTCAAACCAAGCTCATTTTCAGCACTGGTTCTGCTGCTCATTGCTGTGTGACTTGGGCAAGTTATTTAATCTTTCTGAGCCTTGTTTTCCTCATTGGTTTAATTAAGATAGTCTCTAAGTCAGGAGAGACTGTAGGGAAAACAAAAAGAGGGTTTAGCACAGTGTCTCAATTGGCAAAATGCAGTTTCTATTATTATTAGAATCATGGAGGAGTGTGGAAGCATAGAGAATCTGAAATTAACATTACAACCTAATAATCATCTTATAGATTTTATGTTGGTTTGAGATATGTATTCTACTAATTTGTGAAAATAGAATTCCCTGCTCATCTAGAAATCCACTCATTAATTAAACTAAATAATGAAAGCACATGCAGAACAGTGATTTTCTAAAGTTGCTATGAGGAACTTCTCTCAGTTTCATGCTGGAAGTGGGCTGCCTTATCTCTCAGCACTATTTACGTAAAGCACATTTTTTTTTTTGTCTTTCTGTATACTAACTGATTCATTCACTCATTTCACTTTGAAAAATTCTGTTATTTCAAAGTTCCTTTTTATCTGCCAAATATAGAGATCTTGGTTATGATAGCAAAGATCTTATTCATCTAAGGTCGCAAAGAATTTATTATGTAAAGTCAGGTTTTCCCAGGATAATGTTCAAGCTACAGGAAAATCATTAGTAGTAAGTGCTTTTTCAGCCCATTCCTGGTGGGAGGAGGGATCCCGGTGCTGGACGTGATGAATTGGCACCTTGACTCTGTGGCCAAGTTCTCACGCACCTGAGCAGAGAGTATGAGTGTGATTTGAGAGACACAGGCTGAGGGAGGTAGAGAGACTCCAACTGCCATCCTGAGTCGAGCATCCTGACACCTAATACTGGATTAAATTGTTTCTTAAAGTGCCTTTGCAGTTTGGGCATCAAAAGGTCATATGTGCTAATTCAAGGGCCAGCCAAGGTTCTTCGGTGTGGTTCTATGACTTTCCCAACCCGGATTTTATGCTATCTTCACCATATTCTCATGAAACCACCTAAAGGTCTTTCCTCTAACTCACGACATTGGCAACCACACTACATATCCTCTATTCCAACATGGAACTGTATGGATTTTTTTCTTAAAAACAAGGGTAACTTTTATTCTCTTTTTCCCTAAATAAGAACATAGGTCCTTCCAATGCCATCTGCCTGGTGTTGCCAATAGATCTAGGGACATTTTTTTTATAACCCGTACTTTGGCCTTGAGCTCCTGAAACAGTAAATTCACTCACTAATTCAGTAGATATTTTTCTCCAAGGCCATGTGCTGGATGCAGAGTGTAGAGCAGTAAAAGAATAGACACAGCCCCTGTCTTTTCTTTATCTGTACTCCTATATGTTTTTGAAAAAGATAAACCATGTATAAAGACCAGCTAGGAAAAACAACAATAGCAACATGGGAATAGCACACTTGACAATCAACCTTGAGAAAAAGAATATTCATAATTGGGAGAATAACATTTAAAAGAAAATGTCCTCCATTAGGTGCTGAATAATTGGAATTTGGAATGTGGTCAGTATCTCCAGCATTTTCCAATCAACAAAGTCATTTGTAAAACAACATATATATTTTAGCTGTAAAGAATACAAAGATAGGTGCTTAGTAAAGATACCTAGATTTTATATTCTTATGAAATATGTATGTACATCACATTCATTCAACAAACACTAATTAGGATGCTACTATATATCAGATACTTCTAGGCACTGAGAATTACTAGTGAACAAGGCATTTTAACTGCTGCTGCATTATAACATATCCTTTTATTAAATCTGTATATAAGGCTAGGTAACACAGAAAAGGTTCTTTCAAATCTGTCTCAACCAGACAACTTGCCAGATTAACCGACCCCTCCATTTGCCCTCTCAAACATATTGACTGAAGTCCTCAGCATCCTGAATGATTAAAACTGCTCCCACCCAGATGAAGAATGGGTTTATAAATAATCAATTGTATTTGTTTGTAAATTTTGTGAGTGCCAGTTATGCCTTTTAGTGTTATTATGCAAGTTAATTAAATAGGTAAATGAATTAAATATGAGAGTAAAAAGAGAATTGTAGGTTCTGAAAAATTAATTGAAATGCTTTAGAGAGACTCAGGGAGGATGAGACACTAAGACACATGGTGCCCAATGCCCATCAACCCTCGCATGTATCCGCGTGGAGTGATGCCCTCCCACACGTGTGGTGGCTGTGTCTATGGATTGTCAAAGATTGAAAGGTATAGAGGGGATCACAGAGCATGTGAAATATGGAAGCACTCTTCAAAGCAATTTTGATGAATATCCTAAAAAATGAAAAGTAATAATTCACCTTCTCAGTTTTGCAAGAAATTAAAAATGTCTTCATTTATCCCTCATGAATTAATTCATGATTTAAATATTTTGGTAAAAAGAATTTTTTTTAATAGCTGCTAGTAAGACTAAGTGAAGGAAATGTAGCAGAATGTAAAAAGGCCAATCTTGCCTTCCTTTTCTTTCTTCTGTGTAAATCATTTGGGGCTTTTCTTTGCTACTGCTGTGCTCCAGTGAGCCAATCTGATTTTCAAGTCATTATTACCTTTTTTGCCTGAATGGCAGGCCTACATACAACTTGTAGTGTAATTCTACACTCGTATTAACACTCATTCCTCACCATTTTATTTAAGAGTAATGGTGCAGAGAGGCCCCCAAATAATATGAGACTCTAGTAGCTTGTCTGCAAATTCCCATTCATTTCTTCGTAACCTTCATTTCCTTAGTTGCCATACCCATAGGCTTATACAGAGACTCCAGCCCCTGCATCTAGTTCCTCCACTGAGGCATTTAGAGATTTATTAGATAGAGGTGGGGAATAGTCTTATATATGCTTATAAACAGTTCCCACCTCCTAACGCATGATTTTTAGGCTTTTTCTTAAAGCTAGGTCAGGCTTCTCCTGGGCACTTGCACATTTCCTGGGCACTGTTTCTTCCTATTATGTCATCTCCTGAAGGGCACTGCTCAGATGCCAGTGCAAATTTGTGGGACAACGTGATGTTTTTTTCCTGGAAATTTCAGTAAAAGCTGTGTTCCAGGAAGTAAGAGGAGATAATTTCCTCTCTCCTTTAATTAAAGGCGTACTGACACGTGGGTATTCATTCAGAGCTCTTTGTATCCTCAATATCATTCAGAATTGATACCAACCCATCCAGTTTTCAATTGCAGTGTCTGCTTCTCCTTAAGTCTGATAGGAGAATGGTAAGATGAACCAAGAGACACATGCAGGTAAAAATCTACATATCTTCCATTTTATTTTAGAAAACTTCAGCCTCCTAATGGAGCAAAGCTCGTCTACTTGATCCTCTCTTCCCATGGGTTAAGAGTTGCGTGGGCCTACACAGGCTAACATAGTGGGTAAATTGGTGAGTCAGCCTGGGAGGGGACTCTAGCAGAGAAAGAAATCACATTCTTCATTTAAAGAGAGTACCCTTTGGCTCAAGCCAATTGTTATCGTGCTAGGATGTGGGCCAAACATAATCAGATCTAATATTTCTGGTAAAGCCTAAATCTAGACTTTTATGTAAACTCTCTTGATTTTTGAATCTTGACAACTGATTCAAAACTATTAAATGCATATCAATTTGGTTCCTAAGTACTCAATATGTGATGTTGACTTAGATCTAGCTTTCTTAAAAGTTTCCTTCCCCTGGGAGGTTGTTGAGTGACCACTCCCCATCAAATTTAAGATTCTATACAAAGTTTATCTCATCACCTTTGCATATCCTCATGTAAGAGTCTTTGCTGCTATTTTCTTTAGTTCTTCTACAACTAGATTTCTACAACTGGTCAATTTACCACTTGAAAAAACAATGTTCATGCCCAAGATGTCTTATATTTGTGGAATGATCTTAGGCTCAATCTAGACATTAACACACTCACTAAATATTTCTGGCACAACTACTTTGTGCAAACAACAAAATTTAGTTCTCAAGTCTACTTAAGAATTTTGTGGTCTAGTAGAATATTTAAGGCAAGTATGGTTTAAAAGGAGGGAAATGAAAACTTTTTTATATGCCTAGTATGCAACAGGCATTTGGTCATCTCATTTAATCCTAGAAATCATCTGACAAAACAGGTAAGAGGATATCTAACTAGTGTCAGGCAGAGATATATTTGGAACCTAAACTATGCTGTCAGTGTCCAAAATCTGCTGCTTGAAAGTTGGGAATATATATAAAGTGCAGATGTATGCATGTATACACACACACACACACACACACACACACACACACACACACACACACACACACACACACACACACATACACACACACACACACACAAACACACTTCAATTTGATGTCCTTCAGGAAAATGCAGAAAGGAATGATTAACAATTTCAGATTAAATAAATCATAACAGACTTCTTTTCCTGCCTTCCTTTCTGTCTTCCTTCCTTCCTTCTTTCTTTCCCTTCTTTCTTCTCCTCCTCCTCCCCCTCCTTCCTTTCTGTCTCTCGCAATAGGCCTTTTAATTCTACTTGCATGTCTTTTTCATTTGGTCTAATATATCTTAAAATCTTGGTTCTTCATAGCTGAAATTGGTTCAGGCCAGGTGAGCTGTGCTCCATCCCCACAAGACAGGTCTTATAAATAATTGATTGGGCACATTTACAGATGACTCATTGTTACATAGTTGCAAACTGTGATTAACACAGCAAATTCATTCACAGTGGTTGTACTAGTTAGGAGAGATTAACTGCTATAAAAAATAGACCCATAACATAATAGCTCAAACACAAAAGTTTATTTATCATTTTTGTGAACAATCGAAGGTTACTTAAGATCAGGAGAGATTGCGGTGGCAGAGGAGCCCACATCTCCGCCTCACAAAATCATTCAGAGATCCAATCTGATGGCAGCTCTGTCGTCTTTAACATACATCTTCACAGATGGCCCTGAGCATTATTATCCTGTCAGAAGAAAGGAAATGAGTATGGGGTATTAAGTATGGGAAATTTCTATGGGCCAAGCCCAGGAGTTGCAAACATTATTTGTATGCATGTTAGCCCCTAGTCACATGGCCACACATAGCTGCAAGGGGAATTGTGAAACAGAGACTATCTGTGGACTCAAGTAGAAGAAATGGCTTTTAGTTTCAGCTGGTAATGAATGCATAAATAACATTACAAATGTCTTTGTGGAACCCTGATGCTGGATCAAAGTGATCATCAATCACAAGCTGGAATTTTAATGTGACATGGTTGAAAAAAAAAAAGTTTGGAAATGAACATTCATATGCAAAAACTATCTTAGGAATCCCAAATTATGGTGTTAAACTCAAATATACTTGTTACTTGTAGTGATCACCAGCCTTCGTGTATTAGGTGAGTGTGGGTTCTCAAATTTTCTCTGTCTTGTGGGAGACACAATTGGGTTCAGAGTGATGATATTTTGCCTGATGAGGTTGAAGTGTTTTTACGTTGGGAAAAGCTGCATGGAGGACTTGCTAAACTACTTTTACCCACAACCACATCTGAAATAGAGGCTTAGGTCCAGGACACATGGATCACGGGTTTTGGAATCCTCTGTTGTTGCGATGGCACTAACCAACAATGAGGAGCCCACTTACTCTAGTGGTTGGCTCTTCATATGTCTGTAAAGCTGTCTCCTTTACATGACCAAAACTGACTAACTCACCCAAAGCAAAGACATTATAGGCTTGCAAATGGTTTAAGCTTGGTCCTCCACAATACAATTATGACATGACTGCAACTAACATCTAAACCTGGTTATGTGGTAGCAGTGCCCAGCCAGTTATAGGGTCCACAGATATTGAGGTCTTAACCAATCACATTGTATTCCCACAAAACCTTCAGGGATGATGGAATGGGGGCTGTGTACAGACCCACAAATTAATTGGCAGCAAAAAAATGCAAACCCTTAGACCGTTTTTTATATTAGGTAGAAGGAACAAGATACCATCTCAAGTCTCCTCATAGCATTTCTCCAATCAGAGATTGGAGATATTTGAGAAGCTTTATGTACTAAATATCCTTAGTTTGATGCTCATGTCTAATAATATTTACCCAAAATATATCTTTGGCATTTATTGCAATAAACTGTGACTTTATAAGATTTAGATGTTGGAGCATTTTCATCAAACTCCCAATTCAGTCCTCTGCAGGACTACTTCAGTGGCCACATTTATTTTGCATGAATAACCTATTATAGTTATACATATTTTGGTCAATTTAGGGAATATTTTAGTATCTGCATTGGCTTCCACATAGTGATATTACATGTGTGTAGTCATAATGTCATTGATGTCACTGGATTTTTCTGAAAGAAATAATAATGCTGGTATTCAGTTTGGTGAGTTCTGGATTGAATAGTTTAATGTAGGTATGGGAGATTTTGATTTCAGTTATTGTGGCTGTTTTTATTCTCTACGTGGAAAAAGAAACATTTCCAACTTTCTATGTGCCTCTTATGTATAAATAGATCATAGGAATGGATTAGAGGAGATAAAGTAGATGATAAAGGGAAGTTTGCCCCCCAAAATGACTGTTATTCCTTTTGTTCCAATGTCTTCCTCTTAGTCTCAGTGCAGTTTATATTTTTAGGTAACGCTTTGGTTATCATGGACCTCATGTTACTCTTGCACAAAGGCTCTAGGCCACTTCTGTTTACCAGAAGAATATCATTCTTATGTACCTTTGCCTCTCTGTAGTATCTAAATAAGAAAAGATAGAGCATGACACAGGAAGAATCCCTTAAAATTCAGTTTTGGAGCTTACGCGCTTAAGACTCATTATTTCTCTTTCCCTCCCTGTCACAAAAATACAAAATAGACACAAGGATCACTAGCTAAATGTGACAAGATATTAACTTTGCTAATGGCTAATGAGGTGCCCAATTGTCCTCCTAATACAGGGCTCCTGATAAAGTATGAGAATGTGGCTTAGAAATAAAGCCTAATGAAAACTTTTTATTTTCATTTCAGAATAAGGCCTGCAGGAAGGATGGGTTGGCAAATAGACTGCTGTTATACAAAGCCAGCCTGCTGAGGAAAGTGGAGGCCTGCCTCACACATGGTTACCAGAGAGTGAGAAAGGAGGAGAGGAGAAATGGCAAGTCTCCATCAGGGCACTTATCTCATGGGAACAGAGACAAAGAAGGAAAGCACGTTCTCTGCAAGTGTCAGCAGTTCCAAGAGAGCAAGAGATCGTGTGTGCCCAGCATCATCAGTGATCTGCTGCACTGTGACCATGCCTGCCACTAAAAGTCTAGTCTTACCCACTGAGGTCCTCGCTAATCAAAGTCAGCTGTCTCCACTCCTTGGCCCAGGAGGGAACAAAACAGTGAGAAAATACTGAAGTTCAATGCGAAGAGTTATAGAATTAAATGCATACTTCTGCACCAGCTTTTATGCATTGTAGTAGGATTATTTCTTGGATAACCTCAGAATTCTTTTGATTTCATCAGGGACAACGAGAGCAGGAAGAAATATTCTGGTTTAGTTGGAAGCAAAGGGTGATGGAAGAGAATGGGAAGCTCAATTCCTGTGGCTTTTAAAGGATAATTAGTAGGGTGGAAAGCCTGTAGCAGACAGACAATATCCCTAAAGGTTGTATCAAATAAGGGGCCCAAACTTAGGCTTCCATGGGGTCTTACCTTCATGAGTTAGTTAATGATGCCTTTATCCCCATTGGGCATTTAGTCTCCCAGGTCTTTCCCCACCTCCACTCTAGCCCCTGACTTCTCAAGGCCTTGAGAGATAGAATTTGAAATGAAATTGAAGACCCCCTACAGTTACTGATTGATGAGTAGGAAGGGATTAGGATAAAGAAAAGTCCCAAAATTCTGACACCAGGAAGATCTATTCTCTGAAGACAACTTTATCTTTTTGCCTATTCAACAAACATTTATCAAGTAGAGTCTAGGGATCCTCAGGGGTCTGCAGATGCCAGTTTGTGAAACACTGTGATGAAAGTTAAAGGCTGTCACTTTAGTTGTTCCCTTGATACTAATGTTGTTGAAGAAAACTCAGATGTGAGCCTTTGAAACATTATGCCAGTCCTAGTTGTAAGGTGATCATCAAGAAGATGTTCGTATTTATTTTTAATATCATCATTGAAACACAAAGAAATTCATGGAGACCATGTGGACCCAGAAAAAAATTATCTTAAGAATCCCAGAGTCCTTATTCAATAGTTTTAGAAATGATAGTATAGAGAGAAAATGAATAGTTCTGTGACTCAAAGAGACTGGAATTCTAACACTGGCTGTGAGATGTTTTATCTTAGCTAGGTTATATGACTTAATATCTTCATATTTTAAAATGAGAATACTACTACTTATATAATGGAGTTCTTATGAGGAAGACATGGCGTGATGTATGCAACATGTGTAACATAGTGTTTTACATATAGTAGACTCCTAATCAATATGGGCTCCTTTTATGTCATATTCCCCCTTCTTCCCCATTATATGCAAGGAATTATATGAGGGGATATGCTGTGGATTGAATATCCCACTAAAACTCACTGAAGCTTGATCCCATTGTAAAGAGGGTGGGTAATCTGATTATGGCATTTGAAAGGCAGGGCCTTTGAGAAGTGATTAGATTGTAAGGACTGTGCTCTCATGATGGATTAATCCATTTATGAAGTAATGAATTATCATGGGTGTGGTTCTGATGGCTTTATAAGGAGAGCTTGTGCGGTCAGCTCTCTTGCTCAGCCCATTCTCACCACATGACACCCTACATTGCTGTGGAGAGTCACCACCAAGAAAAAGGCCCTCACCAGATGTGTTCTCTAGACCTTGGACTGCCCGTCCTCCAAACTGTAAGAAATAAATTTTGTTTCTTTTCAAATTACCCAGTTTCAGGTATTCTGTTTTAAGCAACAGAAATGAACTAATACAGGATACAAAGATGAATTAAATATTATCCACAAGAAGATCTCGATCTGGTGAGACAACAGAAACGTGGACACAAATACAGTACACTGTGATAAGTGTATTAGAAAATACACAATAGAAAAATGCAACAAATAGAAAAAAAAAAAGATATAAGATAAAGGGGAAGATTTTTTTTTCTTTTATGCCCCTAAAAGAAACTCAAAATTATTGTCTAAAGAAATGTATTCATGGTGAATATTCAGTTAATGATAATAGTGGTGATGATGATGATGGAAATTAAGTTTATGATGATGATGACAATAATGACAAAGGCCGTTTACATTTATTTCATATTTGGTACATTGTAGGAACTCAATTTGCATATATTGCTTGATTTTCACAACAGTCTGGTGAGGAAGAACCATAATTTCCATGTTGTAGAAAATACAAAGTTACACAGATAGCATGGGGAAAAGCTAGCACTTGACCCAGTTGATTCAAAAGCCACTATAACACATATTCTTTCCATAAATTAATTAATAAATGGTAATTAGATTTGATTTGAATTATAGTTCATTTGAATTTAAATAGCTTTTGTGGATATATTGAGCACCTTTACTACCCCATCCCATTTACCAGTTTCCTGGTTTTAGCACCCCAAATGGGATTTGAGGAAACCACACTCTGAAATACAGTACCTGCTTTTCATGTTGCGAACACTTACCACTGACTCCACACATGGAACACGTGGTTCACACCTAAGGAGCTAGAGCAGCCCCTGCTTTGGTGATAATGAGTGGTTCAGGGATAGGGGGGAATATTACTCAACCCAAGAGAGTCAAATCCAGTCAGAACTCATCCTAGAGATTTTGTGTGTGAAACCATAAAAAGGGGCTATTTCTTCCCTGCTGGATTTGCACCTGAGAGATTATAAAATTGGAGCTACTGCAGCTATCTTACCATCACAAAGACACTGCAAATGAAGCCAGTAATGGGATACAGCAAGAACTGGCAAAGAGATCACATCTGAAGAACATCATTTGAATTATCATTTCCATCCTGCAATTTCAGTCACCTGAAACAATGTGTTCACTGTCTGCTTAGGTCAATTTGGGTTATGTTTTATTTCACTTGCAGCCAGAGGACTCCTGAATGATGAAGTAGGCTTGCCTTAATGCCTAATAAATATATTTCAAAAATTATTATATACTTAATATGTACATATTATTTTGGGGGGGGGCGGCTGGTACGGGGATCTGAACTCTTGATCTTGGTGTTGTAACACCACAGTCTAACCAGCCAGTCCCCTAAATTTTATGTTTATCATAACTGCCTGCTTTTGAATATTGTAAAAATACTGCTTTATTTTTCAGAAATTTTCTTTTTTAAGGATCATGTGTGTTATCCACATAATTTGTCCTCACAATTGTATTTTATGAATAGACCACAGTTTTTGAAACATTCTGTTGCTAATGACTTTTGAGATTTGTTTAGGTTGGGGCTATCAAAAACAGGCTTTATGAACATTTTGAACAGGTCTTCTGATGCAGATGAGTAAGATTTTCTCTATATATGCTTAGAGGAGAAACTGTAGAGCTATAAGATATTCACATCTTCAGTATTACTAAACATCAAGTTTTTTTCCATTACTGTTAGGAGCAATGTTACTTTCACCAATAATATATGAGATTCTCTATTACTTAACATCCTTGCCTACCTAGGGTATTGTGAAAATTTTTAATTTTTACTCAATCTGTAATATACCTCACTGTGATTTTTATTTTATCTTCCCAATTATTCATCTTTTATATATTTATTTCCCATACATAAGTGTATTTCATGTTTCGTTAATGTCCTTTCATACATTTTGTCCATGTTTCCATTGGATTGCCTTTTAATTATTGATTTAAAATATTTTTATTATATATTCTAGTCTTTAACTGGATGATGTTTTACAGAAATTTTCTCTCAGTTTGTGACTTATCTTAATATTTTTCTTTACTTTTATAGATAATGTGTATTGAGAAATTCTTTTCTATACCAAGTTCATGAAGGTATTCCTCTACATTTCATTCTAAAAATGTAAAAGCTTGCCTTTTAAAAGTATCCCTAAAACCGAGGAAAGTGTTTGAGGTAGACATACAATTTTATCATTTCCATATACAATACCGATTGTCCCAGCAGCATTTATGGAAAAGTCCACCCTTTTGTCACTGCTCTGAAATGTCAACTCAATCATAAATCAAGTTTGCGTAAAGTGTGGGTCAATTTTTTGAACTTTGTATGTCATTCAATCAGTCCCTTCGCCCCATCTGTGCCAATAATGTTGTCTTACATATATTTTTATTGAAAGTTGTAATACATATTACAAGTCCCTTGATCTGGTTCTTTTTAAGAAGTTTCTTAAAATTTTTGCCCCTTTTTCATGCATATTCATTTTATAAACAGTTTGCTTAGTTCCATGGAAAACACTGTTAGAATTTTTATTGGAATTAGATTTAATTTATACATTAATTGGGGATAATACACATTTTAAAATGTTGATACTTTCTGTTTGTGAACATGATACATCTCTCCATTTATTTAGATTTTCCTTTATGTTTAATGGTAAAATTTTAAATTTTACCTTGTAAAGACATGTACTGCTTTCATTAATTTTAGTCCTAGGTAGCATATATTCTTACCTTGCTTTAAAATTAAATTTTCCATCTATTGTGTCATAGAAATATGGATAATTTTTATATACTGGTCTTATGTCCAGTAAATATAATAAAATATAATAAAATATCTTATTAATTTTAATAAATTCCTAATGTATTCACTTGAACTTCCTATGTGAACAATCTTTTTTTTTTTGGCGGCTGACCAGTATGGGGATCTGAACCCGTGACCTTGATGTTATAAGGCTTTGCTCTAACCAGCTGAGCTGACTGGCCAGCCCCAAGCAAAGAATTCATTTTTATTTTTTTGGCACTTGCCATGGCCGGTAAGGATAGGAATCCGAATCTCTGAACTTGGTTTTACAAGGCGGTGCTCTAACCAACTGAGCTAACTGGCCAGACAATCATATTAATTGTGAATAATAATATTATCATGTATTCATTTTCAACCCTTATTCCATTTTTTTTCAACATCTTACCACTAGGGCCCCCAGTAAACAATAAAGAGTTAATGATGTAAAGAAGTGATAACAGTGGATATTCTCAACTCATTTCTGCTTTTAAAAGGAATAAATGTAATGTCTTATTTATATATGATTTTACTGTAGTTATTTTGTTTGATATCATTTTAAGATATTTCTTCCTTTATTTGGTTTGTAAAGAGTTTGTATCATGAATGGGTATGGAATTTCACCAAATGCAGTTTATGTCTCTATTAGCATGTTCATACAGTTTTTCTTATTTAATATATTAATATGGTAAATTACATTAACAGCTATTATAAAATTAAATGAGACTTCCATTTCTGAGATAAATACTTGTGGATCATGGTCTATATATTTTTTGTCAATGTATATTTTGGGGATTATTATAGGTCTATCCATGAGTGAGATTGGCCCATAATATAGTTCCCCAATGCTGCTCCTTGTCTGTCTGATTTTAGTAATAAGGTAAGATTGGCTTCATAAAATTAGATGGTTAATTTTCCTGCCCCTCTATTTTAATATATTCTAAAAGATATTAATAATATTAAAATCATTTATTTCTAAAATATTTGGCCAAACTTGCTTATAAAGTTTTAGAAACTTAGTTGATACTCCACCAGGTTTTAAAATAGTGATGCATTTTTTACAATGGTAATAAAAGAAGTTATTTCTACCTCCATGAGACAGTTTTGATAAGTTCAATTTTGCTAGGAAATTGTACATTTAATCTATATTTTTAAATTTATTGACATAAAGTGTTCATAGTATTCTCCTGTTGTCTCTTAAATTCTAAATGCATTTTTAAGCATATAATCCCTTTTAAATTCTAACAATGGTTCATTCATTTTCTTTTCTTTTCTTCCTTTTCTAATCAATCCTTATGCAAGTTTGTCAACTAATCAGTCTTCTCAAAGAATGTAAATTGACATTGTCGGTCCTTATAATTATATCTTATATTTATTCAATTCACTTATTTTTATTATTTCTGTTTTTATTCTGTTGCTCTTTACCTGGTTTGTAATAAAGTTTTTTCTAATATGAATTTTTTTTTTCACTTTGAGCTTTTATTTATTTATTTTATTTATTTATTTTTTTTTTTAAGTTTTATTTTTTGTCGATATACATTGTGGCTGATTATTGCTCCCCATCACCAAAACCACCCTCCCTTCTCCGTCCCCCCTCCCCCCCAACAATGTCCTTTCTGTTTGCTTGTCGTATCAACTTCAAGTAGTTGTGGTTGTTATATCTTCTCCCCGCCCCCCGGTTGTTGTGTGTGTGTGTGTGTGTGTGTGTGTGTGTGTGTGTGTGAATTGATATATTAATTTTTAGCTCCCACCAATAAGTGAGAACATGTGGTATTTCTCTTTCTGTGCCTGACTTGTTTCACTTAATATAATTCTCTCAAGGTCCATCCATGTTGTTGCAAATGGCAGTATTTCATTCGTTTTTATAGCTCAGTAGTATTCCATTGTGTAGATGTACCACATTTTCCGTATCCACTCATCTCCTGATGGGCATTTGGGCTGGTTCCAACTCTTGGCTATTGTAAAGAGTGCTGCGATAAACATTGGGGAACAGGTATACCTTCGACTTGATGATTTCCATTCCTCTGGGTATATTCCCAACAGTGGGATAGCTGGGTCGTATGGTAGATCTATCTGCAATTGTTTGAGGAACCTCCATACCATTTTCCATAGAGGTTGCACCATTTTGCAGTCCCACCAACAATGTATGAGAGTTCCTTTTTCTCCATAACCTCGCCAGCATTTATCGTTCATAGTCTTTTGGATTTTAGCCATCCTAACTGGGGTTAGATGGTATCTCAATGTGGTTTTGATTTGCATTTCCCGGATGCTGAGTGATGTTGAGCATTTTTTTCATATGTCTGTTGGCCATTTGTATATCTTCCTTAGAGAAATGCCTACTTAGCTCTTTTGCCCATTTTTTAATTGGGTTGCTTGTTTTCTTCTTGTAAAGTTGTTTGAGTTCCTTATATATTCTGGATATTAATCCTTTGTCAGATGTATATTTTGCAAATATTTTCTCCCACTCTGTTGGTTGTCTTTTAACTCTTTTAATTGTTTCTTTTGCTGTGCAGAAGCTTTTTATTTTGATATAATCCCATTTGTTTATTTTTCCTTTGGTTGCCCGTGCTTTTGGGGTCATATTCATGAAGTGGGTGCCCAGTCCTATTTCCTGAAGTGTTTCTCCTATGTTTTCTTTAAGAAGTTTTATTGTTTCAGGGTGTATATTTAAATCCTTAATCCATTTTGAGTTGATTTTAGTATACGGTGAGAGGTATGGATCTAGTTTCATTCTCCTGCATATGGATATCCAGTTATCCCAGCACCATTTGCTGAAGAGGCAGTCCCTTCCCCAGTGAATAGGCTTGGTGCCTTTGTCAAAGATCAGATGGCAGTAAGTGTGTGGGTTGATTTCTGGATTCTCTATTCTATTCCATTGGTCAGTGTGTCTGTTTTTATGCCAGTACGATACTGTTTTGGTTATTATAGCTTTGTAGTATAGCTTAAAGTCAGGTAGTGTTATGCCTCCAGCTTTATTTTTTTTGCTCAGCATTGCTTTGGCTATGCGTGGTCTTTTATTGTTCCATATAAATGTCTGGATAGTTTTTTCCATTTCTGAGAAAAATGTCTTTGGAATTTTGATGGGGATTGCATTGAATTTGTATATCACTTTGGGTAGTATGGACATTTTCACTATGTTGATTCTTCCAATCCAAGAGCATGGGATATCTTTCCATCTTCTTGTATCCTCTCTAATTTCTCTCAGCAGTGGTTTGTAGTTCTCGTTATAGAGATTTTTCACCTCCTTGGTTAACTCAATTCCTAAGTATTTTATTTTTTTGGTGGCTATTGTAAATGGGCTGGCTTTCTTGATTTCTCGTTGTGCATGTTCACTATTGGAGAAAAGAAATGCTACTGATTTTTGTGTGTTGATTTTGTATCCTGCTACTGTGCTGAAATCATTTATCAATTCCAACAGTTTTTTTGTAGAGGTTTTAGGCTGTTCGATATATAGGATCATGTCATCTGCAAACAGGGACAGTTTGACTTCATCTTTTCCAATCTGGATGCCCTTTATTTCCTTCTCTTCTCTGATTGCTCTGGCTAGTACTTCCAACACTATGTTGAATAGGAGTGGTGAGAGTGGGTATCCTTGTCTAGTTCCTGTTCTTAAAGGAAAAGCTTTCAGCTTTTCCCCATTCAGGATGATATTGGCAGTGAGTTTGGCATATATGGCTTTAATTATGTTGAGATACTTTCCCTGTATACCTAACTTATAGAGGGTCTTTGTCATGAATGAGTGCTGAACTTTATCAAATGCTTTTTCAGCATCTATAGATATGATCATATGGTCCTTGTGTTTGAGTTTATTAATATGGTGTATCACATTTATTGATTTGCATATGTTGAACCAACCTTGCATCCCTGGGATGAATCCCACTTGATCGTGATGAATAATTTTACGTATGTGTTGCTGTATTCTGTTTGCTAGTATTTTAGTGAGGATTTTTGCATCTATATTCATCAAGGATATCGGCCTGTAGTTTTCTTTTTTGGTTATATCTTTACCTGGTTTTGGTATCAGGATGATGTTTGCTTCATAGAATGAGTATGGGAGATTTGCGTCCATTTCAATCTTTTGGAATAGTTTGTAAAGAATCGGTGTCAATTCCTCTTTGAATGTTTGGTAAAATTCTGCTGTGAATCCATCTGGTCCTGGGCTTTTCTTTGTTGGGAGCCTTCTGATAACAGCTTCAATCTCCTTTATTGTTATTGGTCTGTTCAAATTTTCTACATCTTCACAGTTCAGTTTTGGGAGCTTGTGTGTGTCCAGAAATTTATCCATTTCCTCCAGATTTTCAAATTTGTTGGCGTATAGTGGTTTATAGTACTCTCGAATGATTCCTTGCATTTCAGATGAATCAGTTGTAATATCGCCTTTTTCATTTCTAATTTTTGTTATTTGAGTCTTCTCTCTTCTTTTTTTTGTTAGCCATGCTAATGGTTTGTCAATTTTATTTATCTTTTCAAAAAACCAACTTTTTGATTCGTTGATCTTTTGAATTGTTTTTTGGTTTTCAATTTCATTCAGTTCTGCTCTGATCTTAATGATTTCTTCTATCTGCTAACTTTAGGTTTGGATTGTTCTTGTTTTTCTAGTTTTTTAAGGTGAAGTGTTAGGTTGTTCACTTGCCATCTTTCCATTCTTCTGAAGTGAGCGTTTAATGCGATAAATTTTCCCCTCAATACTGCTTTTGCAGTATCGCACAGGTTTTGGTATGATGTATCATTGTTTTCATTAGTTTCAATAAATTTTTTGATTTCCTGCTTGATTTCTTCTTGGACCCATATGTTATTAAGTAGAATGCTGTTTAATTTCCATGTGTTTGTATAGTTTCCAGAGTTTCATTTGTTATTAATTTCGAGTTTTAATCCATTGTGGTCTGAGAAGATACATGGGATAATTCCAATTTTTTTGAATTTATTGAGACTTGATTTGTGACCTAATATGTGATCTATCCTGGAGAATGATCCATGTGCTGCTGAGAGGAATGAATATTCTGAGGTTGTTGGGTGGAATGTTCTGTAGATATCTGCCAATTCCAATTGGTCTAGAGTCTAGTTTAGATCTTGTGTTTCTCTACTGATTCTTTGCCTAGATGATCTGTCTAATATTGACAGTGGGGTGTTCAGGTCCCCTGCTATTATGGTATTAGTGTCTATTTCCTTCTTTCAGTCTAATAGAGTTTGTTTTATACATCTGGCTGCTCCAACATTGGGTGCGTACATATTTATGATTGTTATTTCTTCTTGATGGATCAGTCCTTTTATCATTAAGTAGTGCCCCTCACTGTCTCTTTTTATGGTTTTTAGTTTAAAGTCTATTTTGTCAGATATAAGAACAACTACTCCAGCTCGTTTTTCTTTTCTGTTTGCATGGCAAATCTTTTTCCATCCTTTCACTCTTAGTCTGTGTGAATCTTTATGGGTGAGCTGGGTCTCTTGTAGGCAGCATATAGTTGGGTCCTCCTTTTTGATGCAGTCAGCCAGTCTGTGTCTTTTAATTGGGGAATTTAAGCCTTTTACATTAAGAGTTGTTATTGAAAGGTGTTGATTTATTCCTAGCATTTTATTGGTTGTTTGGTTGTCTTAGGTCTCTTTTGTTCCTTGCTTTCTGATTTACTGTTTGTTTTCTGTGTTTGTTGGTTCCTTAAGTTGTAGATAGTGTTTTTGGTTGCTTGTTTTCTCTTCATGGATGCCATTTTTATTATACTAATGGGTGTTGATTTTTCTTGGGGTTTTATGGCAGTGGTAGTTATTTTTCAGGAACCAAACCCAGTACTCCCTTGAGGATTTCTTGTAAGGGTGGTCATGTGGTAGTGAACTCCCACAGTTTTTGTTTGTCTGAGAAATATACTATTTGCCCTTCATTACGGAAGGATAGCCTTGCAGGGTAGAGTATTCTTTGCTGGCAATCTTTGTCTTTTAGTATTTTGAAAATATCATCCCATTCCTTTCTAGCTTTTAGGGTTTGTGATGAGAAGTCTGATGTTAGCCTGATTGGGGTTCCCTTATAGGTGATTTGACACTTCTCTCTTGCAGCTTTTAAGATTCTCTCTTTGTCTCTGAGTTTTGCCAATTTACTATGACATGTCTTGGAGAAAGCCTTTTTGGGTTGAATACGTTTGGAGATCATTGAGCTTCCTGGATCTGATGATCTGTGATCTTTCCTATACCTGGGAAGTTTTCTGCCACTATTTTGTTGAATATGTTTTCAATGGAATCTCCATTTTCCTCCCCTTCTGGAATACCCATGACTCGGATATTTGAGTGCTTGAGGTTGTCTGATATCTCTCTCAGATTTTCTTCAATGTCCTTGATTCTTTTATCTTTCTTTTTGTCTGCTTGTGTTATTTCAAACAGCCCATCTTCAAGTTCAGAGGTTCTCTCTTCAACTTCGACAAGCCTGCTGGTTAAACTCTCCGTTGTGTTTTTTATTTCGTTGAATAACTTCTTCAGTTCAGCAAGTTCTGCTACATATTTTTTCAGGACATTGATTTCCTTGTACATTTCCTCTTTCAGATCCTGTATACTTTTCCTCGTTTCATCATGATGTCTAGCTGAGTTTTCTTGTATCTCATTCAGTTTCCTTAGAATTATCACTCGAAATTCCTTGTCAGTTATTTCAGCGGCTTCTTGTTCTATTGGATCTAGAGTTTGGGATTTATTAACTTTTGGTGGTGTACTTTCTTGATTTTTTGTATTTCTGGTACCTTTTTTTTGATGTTTATTCATTGTGGCAGGGGGTTTCACAGACCACCGGTTTGAGACTAATGACTAACTAGGATGTTGCTGTGGTTGCCAATTTCGTATGGCTCCCTACGTGACTGCTCAGTTGGCCTCTAGTGCCTTGTGTGTGTGGTTGCCTCGGGTCTTGGGCTTCTCCGGGGAGCCACCTTTCTAGTCAGCTTGGACTCTGCTTGGCTGGTGGATCACGTACCACAGGGTGTGTGATCTCTGTTGAGCTTTCACTTCCTGTGCAGGACTTCTCCCTGTTCCGTGTGCTCTGGCCCAGGCTGTTGGATTGTGCAGTGCCGACCCCACCGGGTGAGTGGTTTCTGTCAAGTCTCCACCTCCCAGGTCGCATGTCTCCCCACTCTGTGCACACTGTGCTGGGCTGGGGTGTGTCTTCTGCACCCCTGTTCTATCAGCTGGGCCTTCAAGACCCTTGCTCGGCACCGTCTCGCCCAGGAAGTCTACCAGGTTTCTGCTAGGCACAGACGACCGGTCTCTCTGGGTGCCTTTGTAGCACTGTGTAGATCTTTCTCGGGTTTTGTTCACCTTTATATCTCCCCAGCATAGACCGAATCTAGCGCCTACCTGCAGCCTGCTGTCCGGCAGGTTCAAGTGGACCTGGGAACTCTCCTACCACACTATTCCCAACCAGAAATTGGTTAGGCTTTTTTCCGAACTGGTGGCTGCAGAGATGGTATCTGCCTCCCAGTAACAGGAAGTTTACTGGGGGCCGGAGTCCAGGGTGTGGTGGAGTGACAGTCAGCCCGCCCATACTTCCTTGCCCTCCCGACACTGGCCAGGGATGCCCTCTGCCACCAGCCCCGCCAGAGAACCACAGAGCGAGTGGGAGGGGAGGCCGGCCTGCAGGCTCCAGAAAGCCCCACGCCAGGCCAAGCAAGTGGAAAGGCTCAGTGATGGCCGAGCCGGGCGGAGCTTCCCACACCTAGGAAAATGGAGGCAGCCCCAGGGCATTGAGTGGCCTGGTGTTGCAGGCGGGAGCCGTGTGGGTGTCAGTCCCCCGAACAGAGCTGGGCCAGGGGTCACTCACAGGGTTGTGCCATGTCGGGTGCTCACTCTCTGTCTCTGGTTTGTTGCCTTCCCTGTTCTCGGCCGCTGCCGCCTCGGGCTGTTCAGTCACAGCATGGCTTGGGCGCTCCCAGGAATCTTCTTTAATGCTGGCCTGAAACCTCGAATCCTGAATAGGGCAGCTGGCCGCCGGCCCGGCCTCCGGGATCCTGGCTGCATCCACAGCAGCCCTGGCGCCGTGTTCCCTGTTTCGAGACTCGCTTTTGCAGCTAAGAAACAGTTCTTTTCCTGCTCCACACTTCAAACCTGTTGCCTGTAAATGAGGCAGCCTCTCCTGCCGAGGGCAAAGTGGCGGTCACCCCCCACGACCGGCCACCAGCAGCGGTCCTCCCTTAAGAGATGGCAAGAGGAAGGTCCACAAGTTTCCCGGCTGCCTGAGGTCCAGTGGCTGCCTTTTCCACCTCAGCTACTTCACGCCAACCGCCGCAGCCACCGCCATCTTGAAACTCCTCCTAATATGAATATTTAAGTTAAATTTTTCATGAGTCAACTCTTCAATTGTAACCTTCAATTATTGATATATACTATTTCAATTATCACTCAGTTCTTAGAATTTTTATGTTTCCATTTTGATATATTCCTTTGACCCATGAGTTATTTGGAAAAGTGTAGTTTTCAATTTCCTCTTTTATTGGTATTTTAAAGTTAAATTTTATTATTTGTTTCTTTTTTAATTGCATAGTTGTCTTAGAATATACTCTGAATTATAATGACTCCTTGAAATTTGTTGAGGCCACACTTCATGGTGGCCATAAGTAGCCAAAATCTTGATAAAAATGAATATTCTCAAACTGGGATGCAGGATTCTATATTATTCAATACATCCAATAGTACAAATCTTCTATGTCTTTACTGATTTGTTACACTTGATTTCACAATTACTAAATGGTGTGTTAGATATTCTTAATATGATGCTGCTTTCTTAATTGGCCATTTTCATACTGTAAATTTTTATTTATGTTATGACACACTTATTTATGCTAGGTTTTTATAAGCATGGACTGTCAGATAATTCTGTTAAACTGAAACTTTTATTTTTATGTGGAGATACACATTATTTAGCAATGCCTTCTGGCTTAATGTCTGTTTTCTTTTATATCAATATAGCTACACTTTATTTTAGTTAGTAAATGCCTGGAAACTTTTTAATAATTTTCCGCTTAACCTTTCTGTTTTACTTTGATTTATGTATGTCTTTTATAAGCAGCATATAACTGGATACTGTTTTATTTATTCTAGCATGACAACTTTTATCTTTTAACTATCAAGACTATTTAGAAGGATTATTACTATATTGGACTTTTTCTAGCATCTTATTTTGTGTTTTTGTTTTGTCCTACTTTTAGATACTTATTTTATTTTTTCTTGACTTCTTTGAAATTGAATTTTTTTTAAAAAAATATTTCATTTATCTTTCTGTATATTTGGAAGTTATGTCATCTATTGCAAATCTATTACTGACAATTCTAAATATTCTAACAAATTAACTTAATCCTGAATAACACAAGGACGTGAGATAATTTTTTAGCAAATTACCCTATACTTAAAATAAATTTGTTCAGAAACTTAATTCAGTCTTCTAACTCCACATATTATACATTCTTATTATTGTTTCATGCCATTGAAATTTGTTTAGAGTTATTCTTTTAGTAGTTTTCTCTGCTTATTTCTTCTAGCATTTTACAACCATTTGGAATTATTTTTCTTCTTGAAACAGGCCTTTAGAAATTCCTTTAGTGATGGCTTGTTGGAATTTAATTCTCTAATTTTTTGTTTGACAATGTTATTTTGTCTGCATTTTTGGCAAATTAGTTGTGTTTACACTTCTAAGTTGGCACCTGTTTCCTCTCACCACTTTATAATTATTATTCTAACTTTATTGTACTGTCTTCTGGATACCAATTCTGCTCTTGAAAGTTAATATAATGTTCATTTCTTTGAGGCAGAATTTTTTTTTTTCCTGGCAGTGTTTAAGATTTTATCTTATTCTAAAGTCTCACTACAAAATAACTGGGTGTGAATTTTCACAATTTTTTTCTGATTTGGATTCACTATATTTCCTGATCTGTGGTCTGATGTCATCATTTCAGGAAAGTTCTAGGCCATTATGACTTCAAATGTTGTGACTCTATCCTCTGTATTATTTCCTTTGGGAAATCTGATTAGATTTATGATAGGCATTTTCATTCTGTTCTCTGTATCTCTCAGTCTCTTATCATATCTCTGTGCTGCATTCTGGGTAATTTTGTTAGATCTGTCTTTGGTTCAGTAATTCTCTCTTTCGTTAAACCAAGTCTGTTCTTTAACATAACCATTGTGATTTAAATTTCAAGTATAAACTTATTCATGAAAAACATTTGATTTTTATTAAAATGTCTGACCATTTTTAACATTATTTTATGCCATTCTTATATGTCTTGTTTATTTATTATCCTTGGGTCTTTATTTTTGGGAATTCTAACATGTCTAGGTTTATGAAATGTTTCTATAGAAATTATTTGCATTTGGTTTTGCTAGGCTTCTGGGGAAATTATCAAACTAGGACTGCTATAAACTATTTTCTCAGCATGGGAGTTTTCAGCAAATTAGAAAATAAGAATTTAAACTTAATAATGCATTTAGACTGTTTTATGTATTCATATTCACTGAAGACTGTTTTCACTTTCCATCATGACAATGGCGAAAATATAATGTAACTTGTCATCTTCCTTTACAGGCAGACATTTTTCCAAGTATACCCTTTTCCTGAGCATATAGGCATTTGGGGTTCATGGTTTTCTGCAGAGGTCTCTATTCCAGTTCTACTTTTCAGCAAGATCCAGCATCCTTTTTTTTTTTTTTTTTTTTGGTTTACCTGTGTGATCATTGAAGACCAAAGCTCTAGATTACATTGCTTGCCTAATGGACCAGGGCAGCCCTTAGATTCCTTGCTTCCTTGCCAGCTAACCGTTCTGGATTTGCCTCTGTTTGTGATCTTAACTTCTAGGGATTTTTCCTACTTTCTTGTGATGTTAACTATGTACTGAGAAGGGACTTTGAAACAGGATTTTCTTAGCATCTTTGGCTATTTAGTAGCTGGAGAATTTGAGAATATGTAGAATTTCATATTGCTAAAAAAATTAAAAAGCTGGCACAACAGCCTTCAACTTATTTTTGGCCATAAATTTTTAGCAGAAACTGTAAACCCATAAAACACATGAGATAAAATTTATCCTGGCTGTTATGGGGCTGAGAGGCCTCAACCTTTACTTTCTAGCCTCCATCATCCCACATACCATTAGAGGAAGCTAACTAAGTAGAATAGATCCATGGGAAAATGTTCCAAGGCCCTGAAAATCATATCAGAAAGACACATGAGGAAAATACCCCATCTTCATTACAAATATCATGGATATACTGTGCTTCTGGACCATCTTCCTATGTACCTGAATAGATAAACTGAGAGTGTTAGCAAATTTTGTCTGCATGTTCTAAGGAGGAAGCCAATTCCATTTTGAGGAGGCACACTTTACAAGATATTTGGACACTAAAAAACAGTGCTGTGCAAGGGATTGAGTCATTTTTTTCCTTTTCCTAAAAGGCATATGGATACCTGCTTCCTGAAATGCCAATGGTTTTCCATCCCAATGAAGCAGCAATATGAATATCAAGATTTACCTGAATTTTATACCTATCAAATCAATACAAAAAGATGAGGGTAAAAATTCTGCTGCTTCTGTGGAATGAGAATGAACCACGTTTTACAGTAATGCCAATAAGATGAGAAAAAGAGAAAATGCTGAGAGTTTTTATTTAGGAGCTCTGTCGTTAAGTGGGGTGTGCACAAGATGTCAAGTATTAACGTGCTGAAGTTACAAGAAAATCTTGTTGGTATGAGAGACAAAAAGGGTCTTTTATTCCCCAGAAGACTGGTTATTTCATACATGCTGAATGATCAAGGTGGTCCGATCTGCTTAGCATACAGTTGTCCATTTTAAATAGCAAAAATAAAGCTAGTATCATTTAGCAGACCACTAAAACCTCCAGGCTCATTTTAAAACTGACCTAATGAGCATAAAAGTGTGAGAGATGGGTGACTACGATGTAATAAATATGTGGCCCTCTCCAGAAGAATGGCTTGTTGATCTCAGGCAAAATGTCCAAGAGTATAAAATCAGTCTTCACAACTCTGTAGAAGCCCTGGTCTTTCCTTCTTTGGTCTCACAGACACTGACACTGCCTAATGTTGCTCCTTGGCTTATGAAATTGATTCTGCATCCTAGCTTGCCCCACCTTATCCCATTCTTATTTGATTTTCTTCTTAATATCTGTTTCTCAATTTAAGCAATGACTTTGACTAAAGCAACAACTAATTTGGAAAGCTTTAGTCAAAATAAATTTTCTTCAGGAAAGTTAAACAATGTAGAAAATAAATCTATAATAGGAATTTTTAAAAAATAGCATTTTTCTGATAAACCACATTAATAGGAGGTGTAAACAGGTTGTGGAAAAATTAAATACATTTTTGTATTTGTTCATTTAACTAATAAAATATTCACTGATTATTGATGATTGAGCTAGGAATGGCTTTAGGTAACAACCATTAGCTCTGTTTTTCTTCATCTTCTCCATTTCTGCAGTTCAAGTCTAAAAGTTCTTTGTCATACTCAGCTACATTCTAAATATTGCCTTTTGCTGAATGTTCATGGTGTCGTCGCACCTGCTGAATCATTTCTCCTGAGCAGCTTGAGGCATTGGCCATATTCAATGTTGCGAACACCTTGATTTTGACTTAATGAGATTCCTCTTTATAGGGTCCTCCCTTGATATTGACTGGTATGTTCATATCCTGAGTTGAATTAGAAGTAAAATAGAATAATGATCAAACAAAACACCAACTAGAAAATCCAGACATCTGCAGGGTCTCATCAAACCCTATCAGAATAGCAAAGCTCCACACTGTCTCTCTCCAGTGTTAGTCTCTTTGTGGTGTTTATCATTGTCTTAACCTGTGTTTTCATTTACTTGCTTGCTTATGGTCTGTGCAATCCCAACAGAGTGGAAACTCCATGTGAGCTGGAGCTTTACCTGTTTTCTTCATATTCTGGATTACCTCTGCCAATAACAGAACCTATCAGAGGGTGTGTGATTACAGGTCTTTGTTGAATAAATAAATAGCTGGATGAAGATGGATGTCTTCCAGGAATTCACCTCAAATAATTCTTGTCAGTGTTGCTGAATTGTGATGCTAATGGAAGATCCCAAACAAACTTCTGAGCAGTTTAAGCAATATTATTTGTAAATTAATGAAGGCACATTTAAAAAAGTGTTGATATTGCTGTTACTTTTCTCCAAAACTATGTAAATAACTGGGCAGAAAACAAAAAGTGACTTCATTTTCTCTAATAATCTTAGATTCTGTAGATGCGTTGTATGGAAATCATAAACATGGTAGATAGGAAGATTTCTCATCTTTTTAAAACCATGTTTGAGTAACTAGCATGTAGAATAAGTCTTCAAGTGTTGAGAAATTAAGGAGAAAAAGGACCAAAAAGTAAAAAGTGGAAAGTAACTGCACATACACACAAGTGATTCCTTTTAATCTGCATTTTTCACTTGTTGCGCTTGAATTGTAAAAGTTTGGAACTATGTATGTCATGCTGCCTTAAATATGACGACAACACTAGTGATAATAATAATCATGGTAATATTTAAGTCTATAAATTACATTTCACATCTGTAAGTTTATATACCAAGTATTTCTTATAGTTTATACGCATTTTGCAGGAAGGGTAATAGATGAAGGGAGGGTTACTTCTACCACACCTTGCAAGCCCAACTGTTAAAGCTCCTATGCTATCTACCCTAAGTGAATCATTGCTCAGGGTGTGCATGTACTGAAACGACATACTGTATCGAACAAATATGTGCAAATAATGTTAAAATTGAATAAATGAAAAAGTAAATAAAGTTCTACTTGCCACAGGTTTTCTCTTTTAAAGCCTCTAACAGAGAAAGGAAGATATGAGATTCAAGAAACATTAGGGAATAAGACATCTGTAAATTTCATTACTGTCTAAATAGTTACTAATACAATGGCTATGAATATTAAGACAATTGTTAAAGAATGATTTATAAAAAGGTGGAGACACAACACAAAATTATAATAACATGAAAGTAAAAGTACAGATGATTTCAACAAACATGTGATGGTATTGGACACAGGAGAGAGAAATAATAACAAGCTAAGAATTGTGTCTTGTTGAAATATTTTTCAACACTGACTGTGAGTATTACTTTCCTAGGACTGACAATAAATTACCACAGACTAGATGGCTTAAACAAAGAAATTTATTCTTTCATAGTTCTAGAGGCCAGAAGTCTAAAATTAAGGTGCTGGCAGGATTGACTCCTTCTGTGGGTTCTGAGGGAGAAATCCATTCCATGCCTCTCTACTTGCTTTTTGTGGCAGGTGGCAATTCTTGGTGTTTCTTGGCCTGTAGATGCATCACATAAGTCTCCACCTCTATCTTTATATGGTCTTCCTCTTTTGTGTGCCCACCTTTGGCTCTTATAAAGACACCTGTCATTGGCTGTAGAGTCTACTCTAATCCAAAATGATATCATATTGAGATACTTATGTAAATTACATCTACAAATACCGTTTTTCCAAACAAGGCCATATTCACAGGTTCTGGGCAGACCTATTATTTTGAGTGGTCACAATTCAACTTACTACAATATGTTAACATTTATACAGCCAGTATGAATCTGGCCCCCACATCATGGGGATGAGGGGTGATAATCAGCTTTGTATCTCATGAATATTCGTAACCAATAAAAAAATAGAAAACTCTTATATTACTTGATACTAATATCTCAAGCACTAGGTGCTTTATATATATTAATTGAGAAAATCTTCTCAACCACCCTTTAAACTATGTGCTATTATTCTCATTTTACTGATAAGGAAACTTGCCCAGTATATCACAGTAGTAAGTATTTGAGGGAGGGTTAGAATCTGAGTCTGGCTCTAGGGTTTAAACTCTTAACTAATTTGTTTGCTATTTAAATGCTACAAATTAATCGCATACAAGAAAGGAAGTATCATATATGCTGTCTAAACAACTAGAAGAAACTAAACTGCAAGAGTATTCCATCAACTCTACAAAAAGTGGAAAAACTCAGAAAGCCAAAGAAGTGCATAGAGAAGAAACCTAAACAAGATGGCTGATATAAATTTAAGTAAAAATATAATATATATAAATATTTATATTATAAACAAGATGGCTGATATAAATTTAAGTAAAATATAGAAATACAAATAAAAACAAAAATTTTAAACAAATTCTTACAACATGTTTTTCAAGAGAAAGCTAAAATATGTGACATGAAAATGTGGGAAGTAAAGTGATAAAAAGATATATTACAGTCACATTTTAATGAACATAAAGAATTGCAATATATTTTACACACTGACCAGAGGATATTTTTAAAATCTACATCAGACTATGTCATTTCAGGTTCAGAGCCCTCTAATGGCTTCTTGCTGCAGTTTGAATCAAACACAACACCACCTCCTTCAATGACCAACAAAGTCACAAATCATCTGGTTGGTCCCTTCCTAATTTTATACCTTGTCGCTTCCTGTCTGGGTTTCGCTCACTCAGTATGTCCTGAGACCACTGAGATTTTTGTTCCTCAAACTTGTCTGTACACTCATTCTGCTCCCTGTCTAAAAGGCTCTTTCTCTGCCACTTTCCTTGACTCGGTTTTATATTCAACATTCACATCTAAGGTTAAAGATCTTTTCTTTGGAGATGTCCTCCCACCTTATCTGAAGTGACCCACTGTTATGCTCTATCACTTTGCTGTAACTATTTCCTTCCCAACATTTCAACTACTTGGTATGATGTTTGCCAAAGTCAGATACAATTGCTCACAAAGTCACCACTTTTACACCATAATGACGTAGTAACTATATGTTCCCACACCTGTTAGCCTTAGTGGCACCACAGTAACCCATGCCTCCAGGAATCCAGGAAGTCCCATATAGGATGGCATCTAAGGTCAGTCTTAGAAGTTGAGCAAGTATTAGGCTTCCAATTGGGTAAACAGTGGTAAATGGTATGTGCATTTCTAGAAATTTCACATATAGATATATATACAGAGAGAGAGAGAGAATATGAGAATATGGAAAGTCAGGAAATAGTTGACACTCTTTCAGTAACACCATTAAAAATCACCAACAGTATTATTCTGAATATCACCTGTTTGCCCCTTTAGGTCTTCTCTGCATCCCTTGGCCAACTCCTTGATTTCTGGAAGCCTAACCCCGTCAAAAGGATCTGCTGTTTTTTGGATTCCATTTGAGCAGGAGGGAGAGATTGGTAATGATTCTGACCTAGGGATAAAACCTTCTCTTATGTGGCCCACCTACACCCTGCCCTCACCTTTGTAAATAGTCCTTTAATCACTCTGTTCGAATTAGTTCGAATGTGTCATTTGTTTCTTGCTGGGACATTGACTAATACACATGTATTTCCTTTGAGCATTTCCGAATGCCAAGAGTATATACTTCATTTTGTTTTCCCTACAAGTATTAATTGAGTGCCTACCATGTGCCAGGCACTGTTATAGATCATGAGGACACTGCAGTGAACAAGTAATTGAAAACCATTGCCTTTATAAAGCATACATCCTAGTTGGGGATGACAATGAAAAAAATAAATATGCAAAATTATATGAGACATAGCAATAAATGTTACGCAGAAAAATAAATCAGGGAAGGGGGATAGCAAAGTTGGGGGGGGGCTGAAATTTAAAGTGGGGTGGTCAGGGAAAACTCCACTGAGAAAGTTACATTTAAGTAAAGACATAACAGAGGCCAGTCATAAAGATTGCTGGGAAAAGAGCATACTAGGCAGACAGAATAGAAAATGCAGATGAACCAAGGTAAAAGTGAGCCTGGTGTTTTCCAGGAGTGATGAGGAGGCCAGAGTGATGGAGTGGAGTGAGTCAGGCAGGAGAAGAGGTTGGGAGGATAGATCCTGTAGGACCTGAAGGGCCATTGTTAGGACTGTGGATTCTACTGAGAGTCAAAGAAAGGAGGACATTGGAGGTTTTGGAGCCCTCACACAATCTGACTTACATCTTAAATTTGTCGTTATTGTATTTGTTTTGTACCATGTGTGCATTGTGTGTGTGTGTTTTAGAACAGATTAAAGGAAGACAAGCAAAGGTGTAAATAAAACTTAGGAAGTTAATAGCAATAAGCCAGGCAAATTAAAACGATGGGTAAGACCAAATTAGTGTCAAAGGAGTTGGTGACAATGTGATATGACAGATTCAAGTTATATTTTGAAGAAAAATCAACATGATTTTTTCATGGATTCATTCATTCAAAACATATCTAATGCCTACTATGGGCTGGGTATTATGCCAGGTGCTTGGGTCCTTACAAGACTTAAAACATAATGATGATATGCAGGCAGTAAACATTAAAAAAAAACACACATAGGTAAAGTACAAAGTGTGTTATGAGTTGTTTCATGCTATGGAAAAAATAAATAAAGAGGGCCAGGGTAAGGAAGAGCAATAAGACAAAGTAATAAATGGTCAGGATGTGCCTTGTTGAGCAAACACTTGCAGGAAGAGAGGGAATCAGTCAAGAAGATATTCTGGGTTAGAGGGCTCTAGGCAGACAGAACAGCTAGAACAAAGACCGTGAGGTAGGTGCATGCCTAGTGGTTTAAGGAGCCAAAGAAGACTGAAATGGCTGAAACAGAATCAGTAAGGAGCTGGTATTAGTAGAGAATGTGAGAGAGGTAACAGGTTACAGGCTACATAGGGCCTTATAAGCTGTCATAAGGACATGGGCTTGTACTCAGTACGATGAGAGCCACTTCAGGGTTCTATGCAGAGGAGTGTCAAGATCTGACCATTGCTTTAACAGGATTATTCAAGTTGCAGTATTGGGAATAGATTCTGGGTGGCAAGGTCTGAAGCAGATAGACCTGCTGTGAGTTGAGGCATATGAAAAAGGTGTCAAGAATGGAGTTTCCATTTAAAGATATGGCAAGACTGGGGGCAAAGTATGTTAGAGGGAAGGTGCTATGAAGATTAGGATCTCAGCATTAAGCATATAAAGACTGAAAAGACTATTAGAGATTCATGTCTCACTGAAATGACTATTGAGATTCATGCTATGCTTCGTTTTGGGGTTTTTTTGTTTGTTTGTTTGCTTTATGTGGAGGGACTTCTGGTCTCTATCATTCCATGGTGGTATGTTATTTGACAGATGAGTTTGGAAAAAGCAACTGGATATGCTCAGTTTAGCCAGCCCTTTTATTCTCTTATTTTGGGAACCACCTTACTTGCAGGAGAAAAAAAAAAATGCATTCTCTAATTCTTTGTAATGTAAGATTTAAAGAGTGAACCCCCCAGGGGGTTTCCCCTGTCTGTTCAGCAATTGTGTTTGATTAGATGACTACACTTAAATGTTTGGTGAAGTGTTAGCAAGCCTTGTTTGCTGCAGTTCTACTGATACTTTCTCTAAAGTGCTTTATACAGAATAAACAGTGCTGATTTGAATCTCCATATCATAGTCCCCATGTCAATCTGTCAATTTTTTTGAAACTTGAGGGTGGTATAAGAATGGCATTATTCCTCTTCTTCAATCTAAAGATTTCTAAAATGAATGTAGAGTGAATTTTATACTGAAGATTATTATTAAGAAGCAACCTTCTCATCCAAGTCTCCTCAATTTTGAAGGTAAAATTGAATTTGACCTTTAACTAAAGATCAATTCCACTGGGTAACCAATTTGGACTGATTCCACTGGAGATCACCTAAGAGTATTCTGGCATTGTAAATGGCCATTAAAAGCCATCAGTGCTATAATTCTTTTAGAAACAGATAGTTATGTGAGAGTCATATGATGGTTATTGCTTTATGATTTAGATATTATTTAATGAATAGTTGGAAATATCTATCAAGTCTAACTTGACAAAAGAGGACAGAGAGGACCTCCACCTCAGCCAAGACTACTTGGGGATAATGTCGTAATTTCTAAAACCATACCCTTCAAACTGTCAATTATAGCACATTATCTATTTGCTTTACATTTTTCATTTAAAATTATCAAAACACATTGCAGTACATTACTTCAGTCACATGCCTTCACTATGGGCACAGCTCTAAATAAGCAGGGCTGCCCATCACCCCCATCAGAAGTCACTCTAGGTCAGGGTTTTTAGTCTGTGTTGTGCCATGGACCATTTTGACAGTCTTTTGAAACCTTTGCAGAATAATACTTTTAAATGCATGGAAGCCTAAGGAAAGAACCATATTGAAATACGTTGCATTCTTTCAAGTCAACTACTTTTCTCACTTTGCTTAAATTTGGCACCTGCTCAGAAGTTTGTAGGCATTTTTTTTTCAATGAGAATGGCATTACTGAACTCAGTTACTTACCATTGGCTTATCAAATTTTTACTTCATCTTAAGTGTCATAAAAGTTCATAAATGTCATAAAAATTACTTTAGTCGTGAATATCTTATGGGTGGCATAAACAAACAACTCTTTGTTAGATTGAATTTGTTTATGGTTTTATTGATTTGAATGCCTATAAAGTAATGTTTCTAGTAGTATATAGTTTACATTAAATGTAGTTGTTTTATGTCTTTCCCTAAATATATCCACATTTACATTTATTTATTTATTTAGCCAGTGTTCCTTGAGCACATTATCACGGGCCCAGGCACTATTCAAGATAGTAAAGATATAGTCATGAATAAAACAAAGGTAAAGAAAATAAGAGAAAGAAAAGAAAGGAAGGAAGCAAGGAAGAAAGGAAAGGAAGGAAGAGAAAGAG
The DNA here is from genome assembly GCF_027409185.1 of Cynocephalus volans. Lineage (NCBI taxonomy): Eukaryota > Metazoa > Chordata > Mammalia > Dermoptera > Cynocephalidae > Cynocephalus > Cynocephalus volans. Next base: position 20,205,808 of record NC_084468.1, read on the forward strand.
GAAGGAAGGAAGGACAGAAGAGAGGAAGAGAGGGAAGGAGGGAGAAAGAGAAAGAGAAATGGAATAGAAAGAAATATAATAATAAGGCATAATGAGGAGATTAAAAGTAATAAGAGCTGAGAGTGAGATAGGTTGTCAGGAAAGAGCTTTTTGAGGAATGACATTTGAATGGAGAAATTAATACATGACACCAAAAAACAATGCATTATTGGCAAAAAATAGATTTGCTTGAGCAAAGCATAATCATGTTTACATGTAAAATTGGGAGTTTGCCTTAGACCGGAAGGCGGGAGCTTCCTATGTCTCCCATTACCAATGCAGGTAACAATGAGGATACATACTAGAGAGTTACATCTATTCAAATCAAAGCAGTGGCTGCACCACTGTCAGTCTAGGTATAAAGAGGCACCTGGAGAAGAAGTGGGTGAGCTCCCCAGATGCATTGGACTTGACCATGAATCTCCATAGTTTTAGCTATGCTCAAAGAACCTTTACTACTGTTACTTCGTCTTCCCCTCCACCTAGGTAACTTTGCTCCCAAAAGTTACCTCCTACATCAGAGGGTAGGAGCCATGATCCCTCTGAAAACTTCCAGAAAGAATCCTTCCTTGCCCCTTCACACTTCTGGTGATTTGCTGGCAATCTTGGCATTCCTTGTCATGAGATTCTAGTACTTTTCACTTGTTGCCTCTCACCTTATGGAGTTCTCCCCTCAAGTGTCTATGTCTTCATATTGTCTTCTTATAAGGACAATAGTCACACTGGATTAAGGGCCTGCATTACTCCAGTATGACCTCATCTTAACTAATTACATCTGGAATTATCCCATTTTAAATAAGGCCACATTCTGATGTATTAGTGGTTAGAACTTTAATATGTAAAATGGGATTTCCTAGAAACTCAGGGGTCTACTGAATTGTTTTTGTAATTATTTTTGGCATTCAAAAGTAACAATAAACCTAAAAAGAGAGGTATTGCAAGTTGTCTATCCTTAGGGAAAAAAGGGGATCCTGACTAAAATTTTTTATTTAAGGTAAAAAATTAAACATAGATGTGCTTTTCCATATATAGTTCAGAACTCCAAAATTAAGATATGCCCTGATACACTTTCACAGAAAGTTGAATTGAATCAAACCCATTAATGACATAAAAAGTTCAAGAGTCATTAAGAAAAAATGGCCTAGTAGTTGACCTGAAAGATAACAGTCTACAATATAGTTGCCAAAGAGAGAGCAGCGTTTCCCAAAGAATTACTTGTCTTGAAGTTAAAGCCATGGCCTATAATTAAGAACACACTTTTCAGCAAAGCCTGTGCTGACTACCTAATATAAATTACATCCACCCTTGGTAGTCTATCATAGCAGCTAGCTCTTTCTTTTATAGCTATCACAATTTATAATTATACATTTAAGTCTGTGTTTATTTGTCTACCATCTGTTTTCCACACTAGATCTTAAATGTTTAAGAAATAGGGACTATGTCTATGGCCCTGAGCATAGTGACTGTCATACCAACAGGGCTCAATAAATATCAGTTTAAGAAATAAGTGGATTGGTAAGTTTATGGATGAATAGAAACATTATTCCTCTCTCTAGACATTCAACAGATTTTTCTTCAGCAAATATAATACAGTAAATTTACGTTTACATTTATCTACATGCCCATTACGTGGAGGTATTGAATAAATTCATGGAACACTGTTGGCAAAATACTTAAAAATTTCCAGCAACAATATATTTTGAACAATAAGGATACCTGTGACTTGTTATGGATTTTTTCTTTTGTGTTCTAAGGAAAGGTGGACATCAGAGTTGTAGAGATGAAAAATTGAGAAAGCAGAAAAGCAAAACAAACTAATTAACAACAAAAACAGGATGTAGAATGAGAAAACAAAATTGAATAAGAAAAAGTCAAACAAGATACACAGGTGAAAGAAAGAGGTAAACTGAGCCCAAATCAGGAAAATGTAAAATGATAAACATGAGTAGATAAATAAGCCAGGTTAAAAAAAAAATCTAATATAACATTTTACTTTTCCACAATTCAGCCCAAAGTAACATATTCTACCTTGTTTTTCATTACTGGACTCATTGGTCAATATCTCCAGTGAATTTCTGCCTTGTAGCACTTGACTCTTCCCTCTTCTCTGCCTAGAACATCTCCACATGCCCATCACTAGTTTTCTCATTGTATTAATCTCTAAAGGCCCCACTGTGGGGGCCCCCACAGCTTCTCCATTGCAACCTCCCTATTTTATCTTTTGAAGAAGTCAAGACTCAGAGGTCAAGACAATGCCAGTCACACAATTAGTGACAGCACTAGAACTAGAATACAATAAGAAAGTTCTTTTCCAAAGCGTTACAAAGTCTGCGATGTGTAGTATCCTTTGCTGTAAGGCTTGAAATAGTATAGACTATCCACCAGCTGAGTCAGACCATATCTACGAGGGTTAACATAAGGAACAGGGAATGTTAGCAGTGGAAATGAATCCATTGTATGATAGTTACTATCAAACCAGAGGTAAACATTATAGAACTGGTCTGGTATATTTTAATCTTCTTAAGTATGCAGAATAAAGTAGGTGGAAGAAAACTCCAAAGCAGCCAGTTAGCACCAAAATGGCCCAAAAGCACATATAATATGTGATAACTCTTTATAGCAAGGTATGCATTTACACGGCACACACAAAAATTGGATGAACAAATTCCTAGCCAACCATGATGTGATTTGCATGCAGTACAAAAAGCATAACCTTAAGTAGGTAATTTCCTTTTTTCTTTTAATTCTGAACATAATTCCTATTAAAGTTACTTTGCGCCTTTCAAGGGAAAATATACCCACGAGTATCCCACAGAGACTCAATAGTATTTTTTTAATTTAGAAGAGCAGCATAGCACAGTGGCACAAAATAAAATCAATCCTTATTAGTTATCAAAACTGCTACAGTTTGAACGTGTCCCCCAAAGTTCATGTGTTGGAAACTTAATCCTGATGCAACAGTGCTGAGCGGTGGAAACTTTAAAACGTGATTAGGTCATTGATTGCATGAATGTTATTATCACAGGAGTGGATTACTTAGCACGAAAGTGAGTTTGTTATAAAAGTCAGTTCTGGCCCCTCTTGCTGTCTTGCTCTCTCCCTCTCTTGCCCTTCCCCCTTCCACCATTTGATGGTGCAGCACAAAGGTTCTCGCCAGATGCCAGCACTGTGCTCTTGGACTTCTCAGCCTCTAGACCCATGAGCCAAATAAACTATTGTTTATAAGTTACCCATTCCAGTATTTTGTTATAGCAGTATGAAGTAAACTAAGACAAAACATTTCATTAAGGTTTGATATTCACAGGATTTTGTTGGCATGTTTTTTCATTTACTTTATTTGAAGATCTGACTAGGTGCCTATGAACTATAGAAACTTGTCTTAGGGAGTCCATCTAGTGCCATATACTAACTCACCATAAAATTCAGGGGAATAATTTAAATTAAACAAGTTGACAGTAAGGATAAGTTTTTCTTTTCCCATGTAATAGAAGTTCCCTGATTTCATAAATGGCTTAGAAAATAATAAAGTAGAAAATGTTCATGGCTTGATATTTTTAAAACTAGAAAAAAAAACACTCTTTTCTCTGGAACATTAGAATTAAAGAATTAAAGGTAATATTATAAAAAATAAAAGATTCCCTGATAACTGATAATTTTGTTCTCTAAGACAATTAAAAAAAAAAGAAAAATCTTCTTTACTACACAAATATTTTGCCCTTCATGTAGTTTCCTGGATTGGAAAACACTTTAGAGGAACACACACACACACACACACACACACACACACACACACACACACACACACACACACAGTCAGCCCTCTGTATCTATGGGTTCCAGATCTGTGAAGTCAACCAATTGTGGATTGAAAATATTCAAAAATAAATAAAATTAAATAAACAATAAAAAATAATATAAATAAAAATATAGTATAACAATTATTTCCATAGTATTTACATTGTATTAGATTATAAGTAATCTAAAAATGATTTAAAGTATACAGGAGAATGATTTAAACTATCGATAGGTAATTAATATGCAAATGTTACACCATTTTATATAAGGGACTTGAGCAACCACGAATTTTGGTATTTGTGGGGGTTGCTGGAACATATCCCCTGTGGATACAAGGGATGACTTCATATATACATAGACATCACATACATATATGAGAGTATTTCAAAAACTTTGTGGAAAAATAGAATTAAAAGATAACGTGAGTCTTTCCATGAACTTTTTGAAGTACCCTCATAGAGACATATACACACACGTGTGTGTGTGTGTGTGTGTGTGTGTGTGTGTGTGTGTACATAGAGAGGAGTGTGTGTGTGTGGATATATACAGATGCCCCTCATCTTATGATGGGGTTACATCCTGATAAAGCCATTATAAGTTGAAAATATTGTTAAGTTGAAATGCACTTAATACACCTAAACTACCCAACATCATAGCTAAGCGTAGCCTACCTTAAATGTGCTCAGAGCACTTAGATTAGCCCCTTAGCTTACAGTTGGGCAAAATCATCTAAAGAAAATCAAACACAAAGCTTTTTTTTTTTTCTAGAATAAAGTGTTGAACATCTCATGTAATTTATTGAATACTGTACTGAAAGTGAAAAATAGAATGGCTAAATGGGTACTCACCATTAACGTGCACAGATGAATGCAAACTGGGCCTGAAGAATGTTTGAGGCATTGAACTAAAATTAATTGCTATGATGGAGAAGTTGCACCAGCACGGTCATCAGTTTCTCTGTCTTCAGATGAGGCTTGAGAATAGCTGATAGAAGGCACTGGGGCATTGACACTTGATGATTTAGCAGTCACAGTGCTCTTCAGGAAGATAGCAAGGACCCGTGGTTTACCCTCATGATCACATACTTGACTGGGAGATAGGGCTACTGCCCAGTGTCATGGGAGTGTATCCACTACTCTATCCTAGCTGCCAATAGAGTATATCACCAGCTAGGAAAGATCAAAATTCAAAATTCAGTGTATGGCTTCTACTGAATGCCGATTGCTTTTGTACCTTTGTAAAGTCGAAAAATTATGTCAAAACATCGTAGGCTGGGAATTATCTGTATATGTATATATAGAGAGAGATAAAGGAGTGTATGTATAATATATATAACAGGAATACATTATATGCCATTATATGGTATAAAATAGATTATATATAATCCAGTCATTGTTGAAGTATATTTAATGAAGAAAAACTCATTAATTTCTAATGTTGCCCACAGACACTTCCATCCAGTCATTTATTCATTTGTTTATTTCATAAGCATTTATGACATCCATTATTGGGTACTTCAGTTGAAAAAATAATCAAGACCCAATTCTTGTATTCAAGAAATACAGAGTTACTGTGAGAAGGCATATGGAAAATATAAATGCTATAATATAGTTGCTTTGAGAAAAATGTGAATGAAGTACAGATAATACAGTTGAAGGTGTGAAGAGACAAAATTAGTCTTGCAAGGCAAGGTTGTAGTATGAGGAAATCTCAAAAAAACCAAAAAAGTACCATAAGCTCCAGGGGCAATAGGACAAATGTTCTGGGATTTGAGTCCACAGACCTGACAGAATCACAAGGCCTGACCTGGGACTTGAATTCAAAATACAAACACTTAAAGATAAGTGAAACAAAACAGGAGCAAGTATATTTTCAGGTAACTGTAAATACCAGATAGTAGAGGTCACACTGTGAATGTCCAGTCAAATAAAATTCAAAGCAGAAGCATTTTACAAGACAAAAAGAGCCGTTTTTAAGCAATAATAAGTGTAATTCACAGTAATAGAAGTGTGAGGTAGCAAATAAAGTTGTTTCCAAAAATACAGAGAAGTTAAAATGTAGTAATAGTAGGAATCAATAGCAACTTATCTATATCTTTGATAAATTTAGTTAGCAAAAGTTATTAAAGATATGAAAGTTATGAATTTATAATATATACTATATACTACATATGATTTTGTTGTATCTTATTTATATATAACAATTTGTAACATATTACTATATATTATAAACTTTATTATAAGCTATTTTATTATGTACTACATATGATATGTTATATATACATACCATTCTACCCTACAAAGATAAAATATACCTTGCTAAGAATCACAAATCTTTTATAAAAACTGAGCATGTAGTAGATCACCAACAAAAATGTCAATAAACCTGAAGTCTATGGGCCATATTATATGATGATAATGCAATAAAACTATATATTTGTAAGAAAAGCATATGCTTGAAATACTCGGAAAATAAATAAAAATAGTACAAATAACTGCAGTCAATGCAGAAATTAAATTTGTCATAACAACAATATAGAATGAAATGTAAATGAGAGTGCCACATATTACATTAATGAAATGCAGCCAATTCTACATACAGAGGGAAATTTATAAACCCAAACTCCCATTTCATAAGCAAGAAATACTGGAAAATAAAGAAATGAACATTCTGTTCAAGAATTCATGACACAGCAAAATTAAAATTAAATGAGCAAAGCAGGTAAAGGACTTAAAAATAAGAAATATGAGAAGGGAATTATTTATAAAAACAAAAGTAGTAGAATAAAAAAGATATAAAAGATTATTTTTAAAAAAGAACAGTTTTTTTTGTTGTTGTTTTTGGTTTGTTTGTTTTAGTTCCCACGTGTGAGTGACAACATGCATTATTTCTCTTTTTGTGCCTGGCTTATTTCAGTTAACATAATTTTCTCCAAGTTCATCCAAGCTGCTGCAAATGGCAGAATTTTATTCTTTTTTATGGTTGAGTATCATTATATACCATTGTGTATATACACCACTTTAAAAAAATAAATAATAGCAAGCTGAATTTTTAGAAGGAGAGATTAGAAATGTGGATAATAGAGGCAGGAAAGTGGGGAAGGCAGGTAGGATAGGGAGAGCTTCGTTAATAGACACAAAATTACAGCTAGACAAGAAAAAATAAGTTCTATTGGCTAGGTTTCCACAATTAACAATAATTTACTGCATGTTATCAAGTGGCTAGAATAGAGAAGATCAAATGTCCACATAACAAAGAAATGATTACGTTTTGCAATGATAAATATGCTAATTACCCTGATTTGATTATTGTACATTGTATACATGTCTTGAAATATAACTCTGTACCCCATAAATATGTGTAATTAATATGTTTCAATAAAAAGAAAGTAGAATAGTCAAACCTGGCAATGCTTATTGAGAGAAAGGAAATGAAAGTGAGGAAAGGCACAACTATGAAGCATTAGGAATAAGAAGAAATAGATTTAAGTCATTGCCAATGTTATTTTTAATGTAAAATTATTATAAACTAAAAATTTGAAAACAATATTGTCATAAAATATAAAAAGTTTTATTAATTATCAAAATTAGCTTAACACATGAAAATCATATGACAACAATTATAAAGCTTAAAAATTAACATTTCCCAAAAATAGTGCCAGTGAAAGATGATTTAGATGATTTTATGAAAAAGTTAGAATGTACCTCAGGAGCTACTGCAAACAGCCCCTGCCCAACAGATGACCAGAATGCATCTGGGGACCTTAGGAGCCACTGCCAGCAGCTACTGTTGCAGACACTGCTTCCATGTGGGTGGTCCACCACACCCATCACTACATCCACTGCTCCTGTGTAGGTGGCCCACCAGCCACTTGACTCCACTGATACAAGAGGAGTGAACAGTGTAGCTAGGGGAAAGAGAAGAGCAAGCACAGACTAGTGAGCCAGTGGCCCAGCTCACAAAAGTCATTATGCTGCCTCATGTGGTAGCACACTTTTAAAGGTGGGAGATACATATGCAGCCTGTGTGACTACATTGATCGGGGGAGAGGCATACACAGAACCCCCTGAGAGTGCAGGCACCCAGGAGACCCAAATAGAGTAAGAAAAAAAAAAACTCCCAATCACTACCAACCCATCTCCCAACTAGGGGAAGGAAGGACCCAGGAGGAGGCTTGGCCTGCAGGAAAGAGGAAAGAGAAATCCCACTCAGGGTCACAGGACACTAGCTGGGGTGCCAACAAGCCCACCCAGGGACACAAACCCCAGTCAAAGAATGACAGGGTACCTAGATGCTTCTCCCAAGAACCTGAGAGCTCAACCACACCCTTGACTAACAATACAGTGACACTAGCCTGAGCAAGGAATCACTAAGTGTCCCAGTACCTAGGCCACAGAGACACTCACATGCAACTCCAACACTAAATATGGGTGAAGTAAATACACGGAGACTACACTACTGCATCTACTTGGAACCAGTACTAAAACACCCTACTCAACAGTTGATATAAAATATATCTACAGGAGAAATTCTTTCTCCTCAAAGCCCACTCCAGAGTACTAGAAGAAGCAACTACTCTATCAGATGAACAGACATAAATGTAGAGAAACTAGAAATACAAATACATATATATACATACTTGTATTTATATATATTATATATGATACAAATAATAATATGTATAAATAATATATAATATATATTATTTAAAGTCTATCTTATCTGACATAAGAATAGCTACTCCTGATTCTTTTTGGTTTTGATTTATATAAATATATTTATAAACATATATATTTGTATTTATTTAATATATATATTCCACCAAAGGAATACAGCAATTCTCAAGTACCAAACCCCACAGAGCAGGAAACCCTTGAAATGACTGCAAAGGAATTTCAAGAAACAATCTTAAGGAAACTCAATGAGATTCGAGAAGACTCAGTTAGACAACATGATGCAATGAGAAAAAATATCCAGGATATGAAGGAGAAAAGTTATAAAGAGATTAATACCTTCAAAAAGAATGCAGCGAACTCCTGGAGCTGAAGAATTCATTCAGCAAAATATGACAGAAACAAGAGCTTAAGCAACAGGTTAAAGCGAGCAAAAGAAAGGATTTCTCATCTTTAAGATAGTCTTTTTGAAATAACTCAGGAGGACAAAAAAATTTAAAAAATTAAAAATTAAAACATAAATGAAGAAAATCTAAGAGAGCTAGCAGATAACCTTAAGCACACAAACATCTGAATTGTATGTCTTCTGGAAGGGGAGGAGAAAGGAAAAGGCATTGAAAAAATTTTCAATGAAATAATAATGGAAGAGTTTCCAGGTATACAGAGAGACACAAACGTTCTGATCCAGAAGGCTCAAAGATCCCCAAACAGGTACAATCCAAAAAGGTCCTCTCTGAGACACATTACAGTCAAACTGACAAAGATCAAAAACAAAGAGAGAATCTTAAAAACAGCAAGAGAAAAGCATCAAGTCACCTAAAGGAATTCCCCAATAGATTAACAGCAGACTTCTAAACAGAAACTTTACAAGCCAGAAGAGAATGAGTTGATATATTCAAAATACTAAAAGGAAAAAAACCTGCCAGATCAGAATACTATTCATCAATGATTGAGAAATAGTGTATTTTTCAATCAAAAACTGTGGGAGCTCATCATCACACAACCAGCCCTGCAAGAAATTCTCAAGGGACTCCTACAGCTGGAATCTGAAAAACAATATCACTACTGTGAATAAATAAGAAGGAACAAAACCTACTCATAGAAGAAAGATGCAAATGAGAAAAAGTTTTTGCCACCTCAAAAAACCAACCAACACTAAAGACAAACAAGAAAAAGGGAAGAAAGGAAATAAAGATATTTAAAACATCCAAATGAAAATCAACAAAATGCTAGGAATAAGACTATACCTTTCAATAACAACCCTAAATGTAAATGGATTAAATTCCCCACTCAAAAGACACACACTGACTAATTGGATTAAAAAGCTAGATCCAACTATATGCTGTCTTCAAAAGACTCACCTCACCTGTAAAAATACACACATACTAATAGTTAAGGGATGAAAGAAAATAAATCACACAAATGGAAACCAAAAACAACCAGGAGTAGCTATTCTTATGTCAGATAAGACAGACTTTAAACCAAGAGCCATAAAAAGAGCCAAAGAAATCCATTATATAATGATAAAGGGATTTATCCAGCAAGAAAACATAACAATCATAGCTATACATGCACCCAACACCAGAGCACCCAGATTTATAAAGCAAACACTATTAGACCTAAAGAAAAAGATAGACCCCAATATGATAAAGCTGGGGACCCAAACACCCATCTGCCAGCATTGGACAGATCACTAGGCAAAAAATCAATAGAGAAACAGAGGATTTAAACTACACCTTAGACCAACTGGACCTGGCAAATATCTACATAATATTTCATCCAACTACAGAATATACATTCTTCTCATCAGCACATGGAACATTCTCCATGATAAACCACATGTTAGGTCACAAATCAAGTCTCAACAAATTTTTAAAACTTGAAATAATTTCAAATATTTTTAGACTACAACAAATTAAAACTAGAAATCAATAACAAGCAAATCTCTGGAAACTATATAAATACATGGAAATTAAAGAACATGTTTCTGAATGACATGGGTCCAAGAAGAGATTAAGCAGGAAATACAAAAAAATTGAAATTAGCGAAAATAGATATACCACATTTTCCTTTATCTACTCATCTGATGACGGGCATTTAGGCTGGTTCCAACTCTTGGCTATTTGAATAATGCTGCAATAAACATGGGAGTGCAGGTATCTCTTCTACATGATGATTTCCATTCCTCTGAGTATATACTCAGCAGTGGGATAGCTGGGTCATATGGTATATCTATCTGTAGTTGTTTGAGGAGCTTCCATACTGCTTTCCATAAGGGCTGCATGATTTTACAGTCCCACCAACAGTGTAGGAGGGTTCCTCTTTCTCTGCAACCTGGCCAGCACTTGTCACAATAGAATACTACTCTATTATATAAAAAAAGAAATACTACTATTTGCAGCAACATGTGCAGACTTTGAGAAAATTATATTAAGTGAAATAAGCCAGGCACAGAAAAAGAAATACCGCATGTTCTCACTTATTTGTGGGAGCTAATAAAAATAAATAAGTAAATAAACAAATGAACGGGGAAGAGAGAGAAGAAGACATAACAATCACACACCTTGATTTTGTTAAGACATGAACAGATATGGTATTGATAGAGGAAGGGGGGAGAGGGTGGGAGAAAAAGGAGGAATTGATAAAGGGACACAAAAATCAAGTATACTGTATATTGATAAATTAAAACTAAAAAAAAAAGAAATTAAGGAAAATAAAGACACATTATACCAAAGCATTTAGGATAATGTAAGAGCAGTACTAAGAAGGAAATTTATTACAACAAATGCTTACATCAGAGGCATAGAAAGATTTTTTATAAACAGCCTAATGCTACACCTCAAAGAACTAGAAAAACAAGAACAATCTAAACCCAAAAGTAGTAGATGGAAAGAAGTAATTAAGATCAGAGCAGAACTGAATGAATAGACACCCAATAAATAATGCAAAAGATCAATGAAACAAACAATAGGTTTTTTGAAAAGATAAACAAAGTAGACAAACCATTACTAGTCTAACTAAAAAGAGAAGAGAGAAGACCCAAATAACAAAAAGGGGAAATGAAGGAGGACATATTAAACAGCCACCATAGAAACACAAAGAATCATTCAAGATTATTACAAATAACTTATATGCCAACAAATAGGAAAACCTAGAGAAAATGGAAAAATTTCTGCACACATACATACTATCAAGACTGAACCGAGAAGAAATATGAAATCTGAACAGACCAATAACAAGCAACAGAACTGAAGCAGTACTCAGCAGCTTCCCAACAAAGAGACACCCAGGACCGGATGGCTTTACTGCTGAATTTTACCAAACCTTTAAAGAAGAATTAATGCCAATTTTCTTTAAATTGTTCCAAAAAATTGAAACAGAGCCCATTCTACCAAACTCATTTTATGAGGCCAGAATCACTCTAAAAACTAGACAAAAATACAACCAAAAAAGAAAATTATAGGTCAATATCTCTGATGAACATAGACACAAAAAATCCTCAAAAAAATGTTAGCAAGTAGAATACAGCAAGACATCAAAAAAATATATATACACCATGATCTAGTAGAATTTATCCCAGGGATGTGAATATGCTTTAACACATGCAAGTCAGTAAATATGATATACCATATCAACAAAATCAAGGACAAAAACCATATGATCATCTCAATAGATGCAGAAAAAGCATTTGACAAAATTCAACATCCTTCATGATGAAGACTTTCAGCAAATTAGGTATAGAAGGAAAGTATCTCCACACAATAAAAGCAATATACAACAAGCCCACCACCAATATCATCTGAATAGATGATATTATCTCAACAGGAATAAGACAAGTATGCCCACTCTCAGCACTCCTATTTTACATAGCATTAGAGGTACTAGCTGCAGCAATCAGGCAAGAGAAAGGAATAAAGGGCATCAAAATGGGAAAAGTCAAAGTCACACTGTCCCTGTTTGCAGATGGCATGATTCTATATAGAGAAAAACCTAAAGACTCTATTAAAAAAATCTTAGAGCTGATAAACAATTTTAGTAAAGTTGTAGGATAAAAAAATCAACATGCAAAAATCAGTAGCATTTTTATATGCCAATAATGAACTAGCAGAAAAAGGAACCAAGAATGCAAGCCCGTTTACAATGGTCACCCAAAAAATAAAATACCTAGGAATCAATTTAACCAAGGGGTGAAAGATTTTTACAATGAGAACTATAAACCACTATAAAAAAAAATTAAAGAAGACACAAAAACATGGAAAGACATCCCATGAGCTTGGATTAGAGGAATTAATGTTGTGAAAATGTCCACATTACTCAAAGTGATCCTCAGATTCAATGCAATCACCATCAAAATACCAGTGAAATTCTTCACAGAAATAGGAAATAAAAAAATAAAAAATAAAATAATCCTAACATTCACATGGAACAACAAAAGATCCCAGATAGCTACAGCAATCTTAAGCAAAAATGATTATAATAATAATACAGCCAGAGGCATAACACTACCTGATTTCAAATTTTGCTACAAAACCAACATGGTATTGGCATAAAAATAGACACTTGGAACAATGGAACAGAATAGGAAATCCAGAAATCAACCCACATACTTATAGCCAACTGTTCTTTGACAAAGGAAACAAGAACATACAATGGAGTAAAGATTGCCTCTTCAATAAATGGTTCAGGGAAAACTGGATACCATATATAGAAGAATGAAACTAGACCTGTACCTCTTTCCATATACCAAAATCAACTCAAAATGGATTAAAGACAACTTAAATATAAGACCTAAAACTATAAAACTCCTAAAAGAAAATCTAGGAGAAATGCTTCAGGAAGTAAGACTGGGCAAAGCCTTTATGAATATGACCCCCAAAGCAAAGGGAACAAAAGGAAAAATAAACGAATGAGGTCATATCAAACTACAGTTTCTGTACAGCAAAAGAAACAATTAATGGATCAAGAAGGCAAGCTACAGAATGGGAGAAAATATTTATAACCTATGCATCCAACAACGGATTAATATCCAGAGTGTACAAGGAACTCCAACAACTTAATAGTAAAAAAAAGAAGTTACCCGATTAAAGAATGGTCAAAGGGGATGGATAGGCACTTCTCAAAGAAAGATGTACAAGTGACCAACAGACACATGAAAAAGTGCTCAACGTCAGTAAGCATCATTGAAATGCAAATCAAAACTACATTAAGATATCATCTTACCCATGTTAGACTGGCCAGTATCAAAAAGGCAGGATAAGAAATGCTGACGAGGATGCAGAGAGAGGTGATCCCTCCTATACCACTTGTGGGACTGTGAATTAGTGCAGCCATTATGTAAAACAGTATAGAGTTTCCTCAAACAACTACAGATTGAACTGCCCTACAATTCAGCAATCTCACTGATGGGTATATACCCAAAGGAATGGAAATCATCATATTGAAGAGATACCTACAGTCCCATGTTTATCACAGCTCTATTTACAATAGCCAAGATTTGGAACAAACTTAAATGTCCATCGATGGATGACTGGATAAGGAAAATGCTGTTTATATACTCAACAGAATACTCCTCTGTCATAAAAATAATGAAATATTGTCATTCACAGCAACATGGATGAACTTTGAGACAATTATGTTGAGTGAAATAAGCCAGGAACAGAAAGAGAAATAGCACGTCCTCATTCATAAGTAGGAGCTAAATATAAATAAATAAATAAAAATAAAAAAATATAAATTTTAAAAAAGGAAGAAAGATATAACAACTGTAATAATTCATTGAACTTTCAAAAGGAGAGAACAGATCTGATGCCACTAGAGGTGAGAAAAGGAGAAGGGGAGGGGAGGTTAGTGAGAAATTGGTAAAGAGCCATGAAAAATGATTACATTGTGTAATGTTGAATATACTAATTATCCTGATTTGGGTATCAGATATTGTTCACAGATATGGATGTTCAGAACTGTACCTCACAGATATGTACAATCAACTATGTTTCAATAAATTTTAAAAAATTAACAAAAATATTAAAAAGAAAAAGTTAAGATAAAAATCATTTTTTTGTCATTTAAACCATTTTAGAACAAAGACAATACTTTATGAAGCTGACAAAATATTGATCCAAAAACTTTCAACAATAGCATCCAAAAGGACATCAATATAGCAACTGCTTTTAGGATTACAGATTTGAAGGTCCTCAAGAAAACACTACCAATCAATGCCTAGTATTCTATCAAAGAAGCAATATAAGATGATGACATGGACTGGGTCCAAAAATTTCAAGGGCAATTGCTTATTATATTAGTTATATTAATAGATTGCATGCATTTTATATGTATACTTCAATTGTTCAAAGTAGAAAAACCACATGAATATTTTGAAAGTTGCCCAAAGGCATTTGATAAAATTGTGTTCAGCTCTTATAAGTGTTTTAAATAGAGATTATTTCCTTATACATTAAAGAAAATCTATATGAAAATCTATATTACAAAAATCTCTAATAGAAAATCTACATTATATTTAATAGTAAAACAACTTAAGCAAAATGGGGCACAAAGATTAGCAAGGAAGAAACAAAATAATCATTGTGTGTAGATATGATTATTTCTCTGGACAATGCAAGTGATGAAACAAAATGAAAGAGCAAAAAAATCAAAGTGCTTTAAAAATTATTAGAGTAATTAAATGGTAAGGTGCACCTATGTCTTATTTATGCTTTCAATGTGAATAATTCACATTCAATACTAAAATCTGTCCAATTATCTATTTTTCCAAGACATTTTCATTCATTCAATTCCTAGTTAATAACCAGTCTCTATTTCTTCCTTTCTTCATTAATTCTCCATATTTGTTAGAAAGTACATTACAACCCCAGCCTTTTTACCTGATCTTATTCTTTCCACCTGATCTTAACTACAGCTTGGCCCTTCCAACAAGAGTCCCCTTTTCTCTTACATGGCAGCTGCTATTCCTACACCCTTGCAAAAAAGATCTCAAGGTATGGATTTAGAGTCTTACTACCTTTATCATGTTTCTTCTGACCCTTATACCTTCACCTACATAAAGAAAAAACAAGGCAAAACAAAAGTCTCCTTTGAATCCATCTGGATAAATCATTCCAGACTTTCTTGCTGGAATCCACAAACATCTGGGTTAATCCTCTCACTCAATTTAAGATGTTGACCTTTAGTTTACACTCTTTCTTTTGATGCCAAATCCTACTATGGTCCAGGGTAATTTCTATGCCCACATAGAGAATGCATACAATACTGGCCATTGCCACCAACTTGAATTATGATTTGGCTGCCACTTGCACTTTGTCCTCATCAGGGAAAGTCCTATCTCTGAAGTAATTAACTCAATCACTTTACTGTCATTCCTAATCTCCCATTTCTCCAGCCCCTAATCTATTTTATATCACTTTTTCCACCTAACTGAAACACCTAAGGAAATGACTGGTACACATTCAAGTCACATGTGGGCTTTAAGAAAATGTTGATGTTGATTCTGAAACAACTGGTCTTTAAAAGGATGAAAATGTCCCTTTAAAGACCAGTTGTTTCGGAATCTCTAGGCTTCAGGTTTAGTCTCTGGTATTTTGTAAAAACTCCCAAGCACTGCGTAGGCAAGTTAAAAACCACTGCTGTGGGATTTTTATGTCTCCGCTTACATCTCTCTCTTCACTGCCTTTCCTAGGCAGCTTGGATTCCAAGTCTCATTACTTCAAATTGCCTTATTTGCCAGTAGCCTCACTTCCACTCTTCTGTGATCACTTCCATTTTTTCCACCTGGCAAAGCTTAAGCCCTCAGTGAAAACTACTGTCATGAGCTTCTAAGCACTGATAGAGGAAAAACACACAACCCTGCACACGGGTATCGTCATTAATTTCCAGTCATTAATGTAAAATGATTATTATAGCTGCCCTGTGGTCCTACTGTATCCACAATAGGCTGAATTTTCCATTTCTCTACAACACGTATGTTGAACCATCTCTTTCTCCTTCAAATATCTGACCCCATCATCTCTCACAGATGTCCTTAAATGACAACTTCACAGTAAGAACAGAATCCTTTTAATGAAAACTCCCTGAACTTCCAACTACCACATCATCAAACATGCATTCTTCTATACAATATTGCCTCTTTCCTTCTACTGCAATGTAAGAAATGTTCCTTCTCCTATCCAAGGCTCACCTCTCAAATCATTTGCTGAATCCCTTTGGCTCCTCTCCTCAGAGGCTTTGCTTTGTTACTTGTCCATGAACGGTGGGTCTAATGGAGCCAGTCACAGACTGGATTAGAAGCATAGTTCCTCTCTAATTGACTGAGTGACCTTCAGCAAGGACTTACCCTCTTTATGCTCACGTTTTAACTGTAAAGTGGGGATATGAAATATTGCTATTTCATAGACAGTGGTAAGAATTTTTAAAAATTAGTATTTATAAAGACCTCAGACCAGTAAGCACAATGAAAGTGTTTGGCAAATAACTTCTTCACTCCTATTTCAAGTCTACTACCACATTTACTTCTAATAGGCATTTACACACACTCATAAAAAATAAAAAAATCACTCCATGTTCTCCTCCAGTAACCAACCTATATTTCTCTTTCTATTCATAGCCAAAGACATCAGGATAGTCTGAATTCGGTCTCTGCTTCTGTTTCTCCTTTTCACTCCACAACCTTCCAAAATCTGAATTCCGCTTCCCCAACTCTGCTGAAACTGCTCTTGTCAATGTCAGTGATGATGGCCTTGTAGTTAAATCCAATAAATAATTTCCAGGCCTTATCTACCTGAACACTTGGCAGACTTTGACACTATTGACTGCTCCTTCTTTCTTGAAATGCCCTCTCCTATGACTTAGCTGTTACCGCACTCTCCTTTCTTACCTTATACTTCTCCGACCATTTCCTTCTCGTCTCTTTTGTGAGCTTCTCTTTCTCCTTGGTCTACCCTTTAATTATTGGCACTCTTCAGAACTCTGCCGTGAACACTTTTACCTTCTTACTTTAAACAATTTGTCTGGCTAATAGTTTCTGCTTTCAAGGCATCAATTTCCATCTATAATTTGATGGATCCCAATCTATAAATCTCTAGCTGAGATGAGGAAGTGTGGGATGGTGTTTAAAAACATGAATTCTGGAGACATGAGACCTATGCTCAAGGTCTGAATTCTTACTCTGTCACTTACTGGGTGTCTGATAGAGAAATTACTAAATTAGTCTAAGCTTTTTTCCATGACAATTATTTGTAAAATAATGGTGAAAATAGTTTGTTTGATACACCAACTAAATAAACATTTACACATTGCTTAAGAGAATCAGTGAAATATAGAAAATACTTAATACATTTTATTTATTTCTGACCGCCTCTGCCTACAGATCTTTGTCTTGAATTCTAAGCCTGTATGTCAAATGGTTATTTGATATCACCATAAAGCCCACAAATTCAATGTCTGAGTATATTTTTCCAAGCCTCTTTCTCTTCATGTATTTCCTGGCTCATTGAATGGCCTGCTTATCTATAAGAACTGCATGTTTGACACTGTCCTCTTATTTAATATCTTTTTAATTTTTGTGCACTTGTAGTTATGTGACTCTTTTCATTTATACTATCATTTATTTATGCTTATTTCTTTGGTCACTCCTCCCAGAGATCTGTCCATTTTATTAATGTCTTCAAAGAACCAACGTTTATGTGTTTTTAAAATAATTTGATAATCATTTTGCATTTTATTGATTCAGTGGTTACATTTATTATGTCCTCTCTTTTTAACTTATTTTTTTATGCCGAAGTTTTTGTCTTACCTTCTTTAGTTGCATACTTAGCTCATGAATATTCAGCTTTTCTTTTTTTATACATAAGCACTTAGTAAATTTTCCTCTAAGTAAAAATTTTAATATGCAGTAGTTTTGCCACCATTCTGCTATAGCAATTTTAGAATAATACATGAGTTATTTAGAAGTGCGTGTGTGCACAAGTGTGTGTGTGTGATATCTTTTTTGCTATAAATGGTCGGAGAATAGGATCTTTATATTCACCATATTTTGAAATTTGTCAGAACCTACGTGATGACTCAGCATATAGTTTTTTTTTAAATGTTTCAGGTGTTTGAAAAGAATTCATACTCTCTTATTGGGTGCAGGGCTCCACATAAGTCTATTAACTCAAGAGTAATAATTTCCTTCACATTTTCTGAATTTTTTCTGATTGTTGTTTCCAGTTTATCTATCAAAAATTGAGAGCTGTATGTTAAATTTGGCACAGGATGAAAGATTTGTTAACTTTTCTCAGAGCTTTATCAATATTTTATTTATTTATTTTGAAATAGTTTCATTAGGAGCATGGAAATACAGAACTGTTAGAGAACTCTGGTAAATTCAAACTTTTATCATTGCATGATAACAATTTATATCCCTGAACATGCTTTTCATCTTAAAATATGTTTTTCTCCTATTACGATGGTTATGTTAGCTTTCTTTTAGTTAGTATTTGTTTTGTATAACTTTTTCATCACTTTACTTTGACTTCCCATGTCTTTAATTTTTAGCTATGTCTCTACAAACAGCACATAGTGGTACTCAAAAAACCCAATTTGATAATCTCAGTCTCTGATTTAATGAACATAATACATTTATTAACTTCCGTGATGGTGATGTCTTAAAGCTGATTCTATCATTTTATTTTTTAATTTATATTTGCCTCCCTTTTACCATGCCTCTTACTATTTTAAAATTTTAATGTTTTTCTCATTCTGTTATTTTCTTTCTCCATCTTTTGAATTTGTATACCCTTGAAATTTTACCATGCAAATTTAGTTTTAGTAAGTCCCAAATCACACTATGTCTTAAACCTATTTCATAATAACTTAAGAGCCATGAAGTCTTTAAATTAGATCACTCTCTTCCTGACTTGCATAACATATCTATGCCATGTAATATTGTATTTATATATACATATACATAACCATCCAACAACCTCTCTCTCCTTCACATAAAAGTTTGAGCCCATTGTCTTAGTTTTCTCCTTTGGTCCCTTCATAAAATGACCATTGCTTACTTTCTGATCTTATCTCTTATTATCACCCCCATCCCACCTTTCACATTCTACACACCCATTCCCAGCAATATAGACACTTTGACCTTTCTCTGACCACTGAGCATACTGCTTTCACCTCCTAATGTCTTCCTTTCTCACATATCCCAACTCCCTTCTCCACCCCCCATTGCTGACTAATCTCTACTCAGTAGAGTCTATTTGTCCTCCTTGGCTCAATTTGGACACAACTCCCTTCAGTAATCTCTGAACCCCCTACTGGATTAGGCATCCCTTCTAGGTATTGCCATGGAGGCTCACATTTCTTTTATCACAGAATTTACCACACTTTGTTGTAATTGCTCTTTTCTTGTTTGCATTCACAACTAGACTGTACACACCATGAGAACAAGTACTGTCTACTTTGTTTATTATTGTGTTCCAGATTTGTAGCCAAGTGCTTTATATTTAGGTGCTCAACAAATAATTATCAAAAGAACAAATAAAAGTAGGGATAGTTTTATAAACAGTAAAAGAAGAACTATAAACAGAAACAGAAATGACATTGCCAATTAGCACACAATCTCTAATTCTTACTCTTTTTCCCTATCAAATCTAGAGTTTAATGAAGATTCCTTAAATACATGCCTTGCATATAATAAGAACTCAATATTTTTATTAAAGAGATAAATAAAATATTTACTGGTTTCAACTAATAATATCCTTGTACTTCTCTAAATAAAGTTTACAGTAAAAGTAAAATGATGAAAATACCTGGTTACTTGACATATTGAAATATTATTTCCTTACCATTTAAATATAGCATAGTCATTATTTTATGTTAGGTCTGTTTTCATGCAAATTATTCTAATTGGTATGTGAATCCTACTATTTTCAGTTTGTCACAGCATCCGGCTTACCCACAGTATCCCACATGCTACAGCCCCCACTGTCTTTATCCATTTTGTCCTGTCAGAGGCACATCAAGCAGCCTCTGAGTGTAATCACATCAAAATCGATTTTCATGGCTGAGAGAAAAATAATGGAAATTTCTCTAATGTAGTAAATGTATGTGTTCCTTTTGGTTAACCAAAATAGACCATACATCAGACCTGTCAAAATTAAGGTTTCTTGATTCAGTGCTCTTCCACCGACTTGTACACAAATTACAAAGGCATACTGTGGAGCACCATAATGCAATCTTTCTGCTTCTCTGGACAGCTCCTGTATCTCTCTCAAATAAACAATCTCACCAAGTCATCAAGTTACAAGCCAATCTATAGTCTGAATCCCCAAGCAACCTACTCCATGTTAGGATAGTACTTTAAACCTATCACTTCTTAGGTCAATGGATTCTCCCATTACAAGATGATCTCAAACAGTAGCAATCGTAACATGTGGATGGGATGAGAACCAAATTCAAATACCATCTTTGTGGCTGTTTTCCAGATCCTCATTTTTTCTTTCTATAATCATCTGGGCAAGGAGTCATTTGCTAAAATATCAGCATTTATTTCTCTAAAGCAAACCAAGGTGATCAAACATGTTCAAGTTATAAAATCTCAATGAGGTAGTCATTCTACATACACTTTATATGATATTCTCTTACAGCACATGCATCTGGAAAATACTGACATAATTTCTTTTTTCAGTTTCTTGGTAAGTACAGTACAGTTGTATGATGATGTTGGAAGTAAATTTTAACCCGGATGATCCAGATTAACTATTATGTTCTTTTAAGAATAGCAGTTCCGTACTAAACTTTGACTATCAAAACAAACGCTAAATCATGGCTTATAATGATTGGTAATGTTTTTATTACTAAAGATGAGAATGAGATTTAATATGTTCAAAAGCTGACCTATGATATAATTCTTAAAGTTGTTGACTAATGAATGGATTATTAGTTTAATAAACAATTAAAAAATAAGAATCCAGCAGCCATTTACAACCAGTAAGAAGTAAACCAAAAACTACTTCAGGTTCAGTATACCTAACATATTATACTGAAATTAAAGGATTTAAATTTTCAAAACAAAAGAAGTAAAAATGAGTATACACTAAAGTAGGCATCTTATAAAATTGCAAGATGAATCCCAAAGAAACTGCAGGCAGTACAAATATTCCCGAAAAGAAAAAAAATTTTTTTCCAATATCCATCCCTTCTTGAAATCAAGGTTATTTCTTAATTCTGCTTTTTTTATTCAAAATGAATTCTTTTAAGGCTCAGATGAAAACAAAATCAGTTCTTAAAGTTTGGTAGTCCTGAACGGCAATGAGAAATGGTTTTCCATGTCTGGTAATAGAAACCTTGTTAAAAGTTAGATTGTTATTTTAAAGTTCTGGGATTTTTGAAAGAATATCATGGTGACATATATGAGTAACCAGTTATACTGTTCTTTATATAACATTCAAATTTAGTAATCTTTAGTCTAACAATTTGATTTTCTAATTCATAATATTCAGTGAGACTTTTTTTTTTTAATAGCAGACAATATACTGTAGTAGAAAAAATCACTGAACTTAACATTAAGAGTTCTGGGTTTCAGCTTGAACCTCCTGAATCTGGTCCACCAAATAAATCTCTCTTAGCAGTGAACAATCCCCTTTCAGCATTCTTTTTAAATATTTTTTAAAAACCCCAATTTTCTTGAGCTCTAATTCTATATGTGGCTAACAAAATATTCCTTACTGGGTTTTAGAAGATTTTTTTTTTTTTTTTTTTTTTTTTTGCCATTTCTTAAGATCTCTTTGAGGCATTTACAATTTTAAACACCTAATGACAGAACTCTTTTGGATTTATGATAATTAACTGTTGACTGAAATGAAATCTGAACTGGTTTTGATAACATTCTCCTTCAAAGACTGATGAAAATGTAAAAAGGCCAACCTAACCAGAGTAATAAGAAATCCATTCATACCCCCTAACAGACTTTAAATTCTAGATATTACAGCTTCTGGGTGGCATGTCTGATGTGATGCATATTAGCATAATCAATAGGGAAATTGATCCAGTACGAAGATGAGAAGGAAGAACTGGCAGAAGAGGATTTTCTTCTTGAAGCACAGACCTGAAAAACAATTTCTGGCAATTATGTAATGGTAGAAATTTCTTTACCTGCCCAGACTTTCATTATGAAAAATATCCCTTACAATCTGTAAACTTTTTTAACTAGGCAGCAGCATCCATTAATAGAGTAAACTGCCATTATTGTGTGATTTATTAAATTGTAGATGCCTTGGTGGTTGTGCATCTGTTTATTTCAACACATGTTACAATTACACACTAAAGTCCTGGTAATACCTGGGCAATGACTGTGTGAGCTCAATATATCACTATTACAACATGTGCGTTACATGTGTTTTATGCACTTAATGAAGTTGTTAAACGAACATTAATTCTCTCATTTACAAATACTTATTGAGCATTTACTCTTTGTCAAGTACACTGCTAGGTGCTGTCATTAAATTACATGTTAACTCTGCAATGGCAAGAACTGGGCATATCTCTGGTATTTTGCTGCCTATGATCAAATCCCATTTTCATCACTTTCTTGCTACCATACCTTGGACAAATTGCCTAAACTTTCTGTGACACATCATTCTTATCTATAAAATGGAGATAATAAGAGCATAAAAAATCATGGAAGCTTTGTGATGTTTAAATGAAATAATGTGTTTAAGTGTTTATTGTGGCAAATTATAACGTATACATGGCAACTGCTATAATTTTCTTCATTTATATCCCAAACTGAGACTATAGAAGAAAAATACATTGCCTATGGGCACACAAGTAATAAGTAGAGGAGGAGGGATTCAGACCCCATTTCTCAAAATTGAAAGTTTTGGTTCTTATCTTTTTAAAAAAAATTCTTATTTTTTCGATATAATACCTATGCATCATGTTTAAAAAGGCCAATGGTACTACTGGACTTATTACAAATGCAAAAAGCCACAATACTCTTCCTTCCCTTCTCCACTCCTAATTCCAGTAACATGCTAATATTTCTGTTTCTTGATTTATTAACTTTAGACATTTTCCATTATCTTTCTTCTGTGAAATATGGAGACTTAACAACCAAATATTCCCACCATCTACTTTGAAGTTTTTCATTCACCCAATATGATTACATCAAAATTGTTCAGAATAAGCAATTTTTAATATTTGCACCATAGCTGCTAATTAATTATTTATTTCTCTTGAGCCTAGTCAAGTACTATATTTCAATCACTTTCCCTGTGCAATATTTTGGGTTTGTTTTCCTTTTTTCCAAATTTAAATGATTTTCTTGAATTAATTTTTGTGTAACTTTCTATGCCCCTATCATTAAGTTTTCTTAAACTCTTCAAAAATGCCGAACCACTTTTGAATCCTTCTTTTTATGTGGTCAGGCACATTGGATCATCTATTTGTTTCCCCATTCCCACTGGAGACGTTGTCCCTGAAGGTCTTTGTTCTTACCTCATTGTGTCTCGGGCCTGCTGTGCCTCTCCTGTGCTGGGGTTGCCTTTCTTCTCTCTTCATGATGGCCCCAGTCTTTCTGGATTCCTGGTCGTCTTTCCCGGTTATCTTCTTGTTCTGACAGAACACATTCTGAGATGCCAGAATAGTTGCCTAAGAAAATATGCCTGGGCGATAAGTACTTTAAAAACGTATCTGTTTGAAAATGTCTTTTTTCTTCCCTCATATTTGATTGATAGTTGGACTGGACAGAGAACTCTATATTGAAAATATATAGTTTTTCAGAATTTTGAAAGCATTACGCCATTGTTGTTTAGTTTCTAGTTTTGCTTAAGACGTCAGTTGCCATTCTACATGTATGACCTCTGCTATTGTCTCCATGGGAATATTTGGATTTTAATTTATTCCCGTTTCAGGAATGTTAAGATGACATGCCTTAGTGTGAGGTGTTTTTTTTTTTCTCTTTCCTTTTGATTTTTTCTCATTGTTCTGCATACCAATGGGTCTTCAATTCTGAAAAGTTCGCTTGCATTATGTCTTTTATAATTTCTTCTTCTTAATTTTGCCCTCTTCTATTTGTCAGGAATTTATATTAGTCAGATGATGAATCTCCTGGATTATCATTCACTATTTTTAAAATCTCCTTTTTTGTCTATTTGTTCAAAATCTTGGCCTTTTGATTCTACTTTCCTAAGTATTTCTACTGAATTTTTAATTGAAGTTAACTTCTCAAGAGCTATTTATTCTCTAATTCTTCTTTTTCTATGTGGCATTGTTCTTATTTCAAGGATATAATACCTTCTATTATATTTCCAAGGTTAAAAATTCAGAATGATTTGTTTAAGATTTTTGTCTGCTTGTTCTTTGCCTCTGTTTATGACAATTTCCCTCTATTATCTGTTTTAATCTCATTCTTTCATGCTGAAGTTTTGCACACACACTTGAAGACTTCTGATTACCAACTCATATTTCAAATTAAAGCACTGATGAAATGATTGGAAGCTCTAAGAGAGCAAGGCTTCACTGTGGATTGATTGGGACAGGATCTCAGCACTCTTCACCTCAAGGTACACAAATGTTCATTTTTGTGTATCTTTCTGTGCACTTTCTAGACCCATTACTTGCTTAGTTATCATTCTGATATTTCCAGAAAAAAATCTTCCAATGCACTCTTTAGAAAAGACAGGAGAGGAGAAAGAATGAATAATAGACCTCCATGACAATGTTTTGAACACTCACAAGAAGAAAGATCAGAGTCTTATTATTTAATATGCAGACTTTTCTTGATGTTTATATTTTCAATGTTGTGCTTCTTATCTGCAAGACGTGTAGAATCTTGACTTTAATTTCTTCACATAGCAAGCTTTCTCCTGCTAGGAGTGAGAGGGATAGTTACCCTGATCCAGAGAATAAAGAAAGAGTTTCATAACTCTAACTGTTCCTTACTTATACTTTCAACCCATTTCGGGCCTTACAGAGAACTTCAAAGGTAGCTGATGCCTCAAATTCCTGAGCTTTCTAAGGTTCTGCAACATGGACTTGTTTGCTTCACATGTGATGTCTCCTCAACTATAGTTATCATGCTTATTAATTCTCAGATAAAATTTTTTATGTATTTTAATATTTTTAAATATGGGGGACCATATTACAGTCAATGGCATTATGGCAGATCATAATTTCCAAAGATAGCTCTAATAATATCTTCCATCCTACATGTTCTTTTTATACTGTGACCTTGCCACCCTTCCATCAAGACAGGGAATGTATGTCTTCTTTTACTGAACCTGGTTGTGAATGCCTCAACCAGTAGCGTGGGTTGCAAGTAAGGCTATGGGACTTGAAGATAGGTCATAAAGAGCAATATAGCTTTTGTCCAGCTGTCTCTCTTGGGATGTTTGCACTCATAACTCACCTACCATGCTGTGAGGAAGCCCAGGCTACACACAGAGACCACATGTAAGTGTCCTGGCCAATAGGCCCAGTTAAAGCTCCAGATGAAAACTAGTATTGTTCATCATCCATGTGAGTGAAGAAGCCTTTGAGATGACTCCAGCACCAGCTAGCATCTAATCACAACTGTGTGAAAGACTCTGAGCCAGCTGGGCCAGTCAACCCCCCAAAATGTGAGATATAATAATGAAAATATTATCTGTTCATTTAAGCTACTAAATTTTGGGTGGTTGGTTATACGGCAATAGATAACTGGTCATTTACAATCATAACCTTAGTAATAATTGGCAATGATTTTTCTTCCTTAATGAAACAAACTAATGGTGACATTGCAGATTCAGAAATATGAGCATTCTACTTTCTCAGTTTTGCTAACTCCTCTTCTACTTTCTAGGGTCCCAAAATTTGTTGTCCTCTCTAGTTCACCAGTGGTTCCCTGGTGGTTTTATTCCCTTTATTCTCATTTTAGTGAGATTTTTAGAAGAAGTCGTGGTAAGTATGTGTTTTATCTAGTATGTATAGCTAAGCTCCTGTTGTATATAAGGTTCTGTGATTGTAAGTATAGCTTCAATACTGATAGCCACCTAAAATCCAGTGTTGTGTTTTTTGTTTGATTGTTTGTTTGTTTGTTTGTTTGTTTTTTGCATCATTATTCAGGCTTCATTCTTTACTTTAGTGGTACAAGTTCAGTGCTTTGTAACCTTTAGTCCAATGAAGTCACTCTGTACAAATAACAGAAATATAACCAAAAATGGACTAATCTTCAATTCTGCAGACCTGTATTCTAATGCCTATTAACACACTTTAGTATTGTGTGACAATAATCAAGACAACGTAAGTTTCTGATCTTCGGTTTCCATAAGGACAAAATAGAAATATCAATTCTAATAAGAATTTCAAATGATAATCTAATGAGGCAATATATGTGAAACTCTGTATTGCAGTGCTTAATATATAACATATCCCTAATAAATATCGACTCAATTAGAACCCACTTAATATAACTTCCTTTATTATTTTTAACGGGGAAGTGATAAATTAAATTTCAAGAGCGTAAAATATTCTTGAGCTATTTATTCATCATATTGTTTTTCATAGTATTTTGTATACTAATCCCTCATCATGAGTGTACTTAACTACAGAATTGCTTTTTGCCTTCCCATGATCTATTCCCTTTTCTTCTGGTAACAGCAGCTCAGTTTTTCTTATCGGCTACAGTCTTGGTAAACTGGTAAATCATGTATCTCAGCCTTCTCATTGGTAAGGGGCAGATAAGCAATTCAAGCTAGGCCATAACTAAGTTCTTTTCCAGAAATTTTAATAGTGAACTCAGCAACACAGAGATTGAAAATGGTCACATTTCACTCATCGGAAGGAGGGCACTTTGAAGAAATTGCCATTAATTATTCTTGCTTAGGTTTCTAGCACTGCCTTATCTGCCCTTTCTGATATGTTTGTTAAACTCTTTGAATCTCTGAGCCATGTTATCTCCTTTCTAATAAATTTCTATTTTTGCTCTAATTAACCAGAATTTGTTCCTGTTGCATACAACCAACAAATCCTAATTGAAACATTGATATTCTGAGAATTTATTTCTAACAAACGGGTAACTCATATTTAAAGGCAGGTCTGACTTGATATAAATAAGCTTAGAGTGTTGGATTGAATAATGTCCACCAAAACTCACCGGAGCTTGAACTGAGTTTTATGTATTAGAAACCTGGCCCCCTCTGTAACTGTTAAGAGGGTGGGAAATCCTATTACGGTAATTGAAAGTCACCTCGATGAGTTGACTGGATTGTAGGATCGTGCAGTAGTGAATGGATTAAAATGGTGGTCAGGGGCATGGTTCTGAAGGCTTTAAAAGAAGAGGAGAGTCTGTCTGTCTTTCTTTCTTCTCTCTCTGCTTCCATCATATTGCAATGTGAGACCCCTGGGTCACTGTTAACACCATCAGATGGACTTTGGACTTCCCAGCCTCAGAAACTGTAAGCAATATATTTTGTTTTCTTTACAAATTACCCAGTTTCAGGCATTTCGTTATAAGCAACACAAAAATGGACTAATGCACAGACTAACACACTTAGTTTAACCCACTTATTATTTTCCATGTCCTCTCCTCATTCTCAGAACAGGCTGTTCTTAGTTACATTAAAGCCAGCTCATTTATTTTCCTTTTCTTTGAGATTTCAACAAATATAAGGATCCATGAAGATGTACTGGAAATACATGAAAGCAAGCCCTAAAATAGAGTAAAATTAAATGTCCATACCTTAAAAGTCAAATTTGTTCCAAATAAGATAACCAAATTTGCCTTATCTAGAAATCTAGTTGAAGAATTTTCTGTAATTCATTAAATCAACCCACAATTTTAAATTCACACATTACTTGGAGTTTTCACTTTCTGCAAGCATTTAGCTAGCATGGTAGTTAACTAAAGCAAGTCCTTTGTGAGCTGTTGCGTAAATAAAACACAAGGGATACGTTCGTATGATGGGCCTCTGAACACATTGCCAAATTGTAATTATCCATAAACAAAGACCAGAAACCCAGAAAAGAATCTATTAGTGTTGCCATGCCTTCTTAAAGCTCTTACTCTGATTATTTCTATTGCCTCTTAGAGTCACATTATTACCACCTGATGGGTGTGACAGATGGCTTGGAGCAGAGACGTTTGTTTCTGTCATGGTTTGCACTATTTATTCATGCCTTTTTTAAAAAATAGAGTTTTGGCAGATTTCAATTTCTTTTATTTCTTGGGTAATTTTTTCACTACTTTTGTTGTTGTTTTTACTTAATTAGTCAGATTATGGCTATGTGTACAGGGCACTTGCCTGGCTCCCTTTGAACTCGTGCTAAAGGAGACAGCTCTGTTTATTTCCTTTCTGCTCTTGGTTTGAAAAATACTCTGGACTATTTGGCTTTCACAATGATGAATTGAATCTGAGCATGAGCATTTCAGCCTCTGTGTCTGAGCATGCATGCAGGTGGTAGCATTGGCTTTGTAATCTTTTCTCAACTTTGGTCTCCCTTTTCCTGCTCTTCTCTCATGCCGCTCCTTCCCTCCCTACACACACGCGCGTTTTCACCATTCATGGTCACTTCCATCATTACTATGTATGAGAGAAGTTTCAATAATGCATAGTAAAACTATTAGCCCCAAACTCTCCTACTTCAGATTACTGTCCAATTTCTACTTGGGCTATTTCTGTTTGTTTCCTTACTCTTTCTCATTATCCTTAAGAATTCCTCTGCACTGCTCCAATCTAGCAATTTGACTGCAGAACATCGTAATGGAAGCTTCATGCCTCTCCTACATTCATGGATCCACAGAAAGTGTTAGAGAGACTTCAAGGACTCCATCTTTGCCCCAGTTCTAATCTCTGGTAGAAATTTTCCAATGCAAGCCAGCAATTCAGACTGATTTCTCTCTTCACAGACATTCATTTCTTTTATACCTCAAGAATCAATTTTAGGTCCGAGGATTATTTTATTTCAACTTCTTGAAAGTTTCATTTAATATACTTTGTTTTTCAAACTTAATATATATGTATATTCAAGAGTTCACAGACAATGTGGAACATGTGCACATACAGCATTTCCATGTAACTTCTACCATGTCCTTTATACATGAGTCTCAGAATTATATTTCAGAATAAAGACCAAAGGGGCTTTTAGGAGAATGGCATGTCCTTAACTCACCTTCTGGCATTTTAACTGTTATCAGCTGTACAGTTTAGTTTTATTACAACAGACATTATTGTGATAACTTTTCCTACTTTATCTTTGCAATTTATTGGAGCAGTTAATTTCTCAAAAAGTAAGAGCATTTTTTCTCATTAGAAATTCCTTCATGGTCTCCTTAATACATGTTCCTTGCTATTTAGAAGAACTGCTGATAAGTGATTTTGACTTGTATCCTCAATAATGTGAGATGTTTAACAGAAACTTGGCAAACCACTTAGGGGCTGAAGCCATTTCTTAAAACCAGCCTCAAATCATTAATTTCTGTCCCATTACTGCCATCGACATTCAAAAAGTTCCCAAAGAGCAATGGCCAGCCAAATATACTTATGAACTTCCTAAGGACAAAGTTTTTACTTTGTTTAATGAATCATTTTTTTCTAAAATTACTGTTTTCTCTTTGGATTAGTTAACTTCAGTATCTAACAGCACTGAATTTTAAGGACAGGATCTATTAGCTCAAAGTAAATGAGAGATATTTCAATTATCCAATAAATACATGCTCTGTATAACTCCAAGCCATGTAACTCAATCATCCAAATTATCTTCTTTGACCAAATGAGCCAGCAAAAGTCAGTTCCCTTTTCTCTTCATCACATTAAAACTACTTCATTTGTATAAATCGTACCTCATCTTCTTGTTTTGTATTTATTTCTGTATTTTCATACAGTTTCCTCTCTTTTTAAGATTTTGATTTCCCTGTATTTATTTTTCCAGTTGTCTCCTGAACCAAACTCTAGCAAGATGAATGAGGAGGATTTACGTCTAAGAATCTGACCTAAATGTGGCAGCTTTCAGAGTCTAGTAAATGGTAAATAGGAGGCAAAGAATAGATAAGAATTCAGTGATATAAGTGGGACGGATACTAAGAAAAGAAAGGAAAAGAAAATGTTGCTATTGACTGTGATTAGGAGATGAGGGACTAGTTTAACCAGCCTAACACGAAAACTGTTTGTAAACATTGCTCTTCAGATTTTTATGTTTCTCTTTCCATGGGGAACAGTTTTCTTATATATCTACACAGTGATCCACGTGGATCCTATTCCCTACCTCTAGGTTCATAACTAACAGTTTGGACTAGTGAGTTTTTGTAAGTCCAGTGTATAAGTCAGTGTTAATTAATGATATGGTCTTAACAACAATTCCAACATTAATGGGTGTTTACCATATACCTAAAGGGCTGAAGATATTCTATACACATTATTTTGTTCATTCCCTTCTATAGTTCTTTATGGTATTTATTGCTGTCCTTGTCTTATATTCAAGGAAACTAAGACTTAGAGAGATGAAGTAACTTCTTCAAGATCACATAGGCAGTGAGTCACCAACAGCTCATGGATTTAGGTCTTATCCACTCTGCTCTACCTAAATTCCTGAAGATGGCTGCTCTGCCATATCTATTCCTCTAGTCATTATGTCCACCGAGTTTATACTCAATGCTTTCCAATATGAACAGAAATCATAATAAAGTTTGGGTGTTCCACTCAAATTAAAGCTCTAATTTATCTTTATTTCATTGTAAAACCCAGTTTAGGCTGTCACCCATATTTAAAATACAGAGTCTATTTATTAATAATATTATACATGTATATATTTTTTAAATCTAACTATACCTGTAGGTTTGGTAACTGAGAAATTTTTACATCTATTGCAGTGCTGTGATCAAGGTACTGGGTGATAAATAAGACCCACAGAGTTCTGCTTCAGCTTGCTTGCACTGAGAATCCAAATGCAGGGAAACAGCAGAGTCTAAAGTAAGTTATCAGCTGAGCACTGGCAAGTTTTGTGGGATTTTCCTGAAAGAGATGAGCTTCAGGAATGATTCTTGAATATTAAGTAGGAAACATCTCTGGACTTTAAAAAGGCATTAGGGCCGAGCCCGTGGCGCACTTGGTAGAGTGCTGCGCTGGCAGCGCGGCGACGCTCCCACCGCGGGTTCGGATCCTATATAGGACTGACCGGTGCACTCACTGGGTGAGTGCCGGTCACGAAAAAACGACAAAAATAAATAAATAAATAAATAAATAAAAAGGCATTAAACAACACCCAAAACTGAGTTTGCATGACACCAAAAGAATTTCAAAGAGAGACTGTGGGGGAAAAAAATGTAGAAAATCAGAAAGGCTGAAAAGAGGAAATCAAAGAATCGCCCCATTTGTACAAGGTAATGCAAAGGGGGTACTGGAGGTTTCGGAAGGACAAATGATTGCTTGGCATATTGGAACACAAAAGCAACCTTTATTGATCACTTTATTCTGAGTTGTCGATGACACAGCTATCTATACACAGTCACTGACATCCAAAGCCAGGGCATTCCTAAGTGGCTTCCTGTAATGACACTATCTGAGTATTGGAAAGAAAACTAAAGCATGGTTCAGCCTCTAGTTCCACACATCAAACCACATGGCACTTGGGCAAATATTTATGCCTTCATAAATTTCTGAAGGTCAGAGCTAGGAGGCTATATGTTTGTCAAGTGTAACTCCATCATTTAGCATATAAGGCAAATAAGTTTTTGAGACAAAGTAATTAGGCTCAAATCACAATGGGTGGGCATGGGTTATAAAACTAAGCACTTTACTATTTTGGATACAAGGTGCTGTAGACTGGGTGCCGCCCCCCCAACCTCAGTGAGCTTAATCCTCACTGTAAATGCTGAGGGTGGGAAATCTTATTATGGTAATTGAAAGGTGGGGCCTTGAAGAGGTGATTAGATTGTAGGACCATGCCATAGGAAATGGAATAAAAATGGTGATCATGGGCATGGTTTGGAGAGCTTTAAAAAGACAGCGCATGAAGAATGTCTCTTTCTGCTCCACCATTTTTCACAATGTGATACCCTGCTGTCACTGTCGCCACCACCAAGACCCTCACCAGATATATTCCCTGGACTTTTGACTTCCTAGCCTCTGAAAATGTAAGCAAATTAATTTTGTTTTCTTTATAAATCACCCAGTTTCAAGTATTTTGTTATAAGCAACAGAAATGGACTAATACATAAGGTAAACTACTGTAACAATGAATCTCTGAAACATACTGACTCCTATTAACACAGGGTGGTCACAATATCACCCAGGGACCCTGCCACCCTCATCAAAGAGTTTCCAAAGCTTATATCTCATCTTTACCTTGCTTAGCCAGTGGGAAGCAACAGTAATGAACTTTACTTCAAACCTGTGATCCTGGAAAACAGTGAGAGTTCAGAAATCCTCCTATCCATTTGAGTTCTGGGACACAAAGAATGTCCCTTCCCCATATGAGTTAGATAAGACTCATGGATTATCCCTTGTTTATCTGTAGCAAGGCTAGACACAAACCCTAAATCCCAATTCATTGTCTTATAAATACTTAGCTGAACTGCTTACCCCCATGATTAACTGGAACAAAATGTTTGCTAATCTGACTTTGTTAAGTTTCACTCCTTTCCCCAGATCCCTGTATTTTGACCCACCATCAGCATGAACAGGCATAAGCCCTCCTTAAAGCCCCTCCTGAGAATAGGCTGAACTCTGAGTCAAATATTCCATGATCTACTGTGGGAGCAAACAACCCTCACATCCCACATCCCGTTCTTTGCAGCCTCGTTACCTGCCCTCTATAAAAGAAAACCCCTTTTTGCCTAACCTCGGATACATTGCTGATCGTAAGGTCAGAGCATTATCCCTACTGCAGTAGGTTATTCTCCAATCTACACCTCTCCCTTTCAAATAAAATCTCTCCTTATTAAGTCCAGATTTCTCTTTTTATTTGACAGAAAAAAAGGCCCAGAAGTTTCAACATTACCTTTTAACTGTTCTATCAGCAAGTGGGTTTGAATCTGGGTCTACCATGTTTTGGCTCTGTGATCTATGTCAAATTTCACCTTCTTTATACGTCAGTTTCCTCACTTAAAATAATGATAAAAATGGGATCTGCCTCATAGAGTTTGGGGAAATACCAAATGAGAAAATACAGGTAGAATGCTTAGCAGACTGTCTCTGCACAGTAATCACCCATCCAATAAATGATAGTCTATCACATACTAGAATAATGCCCGGTATTTGGCACCTATTATCCTTTAGAATTCTCACAATGACTTTATAACAGTATTTTCAAAGTTGTCATTATTATTATCATTTCACAGAAGAGGAAACTTCTGTTCAGGAAAATGAAGGAACTAGTTTCTCTGGCTATAATTTCCATCTCTTTCATGTCCTTCATATTACTTTATACCATTCTCTAACTTCTAGAGTGTGTTACATAATTGACATCCCTGGATTTTAAGGAGGAACCATCTTTTGTATTATTAAATCAATTTGTTCTAATAAAATGTACAGATATTCTCCTCCAATAATACATACAAAAGAAAACATTATTCATTTTTCTCAAAATAAGTCACTGAGTAACAAAAGTCTACATAGACCATCCTATTTGAAAATTTTGAATCTGTTTTGCCTGGTTGAGCAGACCAATATCCACAGCATGGAGCAGTCATTAAAGATGTGCTGAACTACAGAAAGGAAAGAAGAAAATATGGCAGCACTCGTAGGGAAATGACAATCAAATGGGACCACTGAATAGAAGAGCTGGAAATGTTATGCATTCTTTTATGTGCAAAGGCAAAGGCATCCTTATCTTGTGTTCTTGGATTAATGATGACTAGAGAATTTCTGTACTGGTCTTATCCACCTCAATTCCCTGTAACCTAAAGAAAAATAACAGTAGATTAAAATGGTTCAGTGGTGGATTTGGGGCTATTTTTTTTCTGAGTTTAAAGAGAAAACTCAGCACTCAGTACTTATAAAGACTTAAAAATAAAACTTTAGCTGATATAGAATAAATAGCCATTTCAAACTTTAAATTTCCTATGCTGTTCTTTAATGGCATCTTTAGGATCATGATAAGATTGTGACTCTACAACACTAAGCATAAATTGAAAAGAGAATTTAATAGTGGAAAATATTTCTAATTAACTATGCATGCTTGAGCTGCATTATTAGACTATAATATTCCTGAGGATGGAAAAATTTCTTATTCATGTCTGTCTCCATTTATCCATCTGTCCACTCATCTATCCATCCATCCAACAAATAATTACAGAACCCCTAATGTACCTGCATTATTGATTGAATAGAATACAGACATGAGGACTCAATTCCTCTCATGAAAATACCACAGTCTACTTGAAGACACTTATATATACAACTTGCACTGATAAAACCAAACTATAAAAAGTGTTATAAATATGTACAGAAAAACGAGGGTAAATGTTTGGAGAAAATA
This sequence comes from Cynocephalus volans, assembly GCF_027409185.1. Classification (NCBI taxonomy): domain Eukaryota; kingdom Metazoa; phylum Chordata; class Mammalia; order Dermoptera; family Cynocephalidae; genus Cynocephalus; species Cynocephalus volans. Next base: position 20,240,763 of record NC_084468.1, read on the forward strand.
ATGATTAAATGATTAGATAAAACAAGTGCCTAGTACAGTGGGATCTATGGTGCTGAAAAAAAAACCCAAATATTTACTGAATAATTGAGTGAATGAATGAATGCTAAAAGCCACACTCAGTCAAGGAGTTTATTTCAGGCTTGACTGAGTCATTTGCATTTGTCATTTACAAAAAAAAAAGTCTCAGGCCAAATTATTTCTAGATCTATGAAGAGAGCCAATCCAATTCAACAGAATTTGTTTTTATAAGGTTCTTGTGCATAATGCTTGATTGAGTCTCCTGGAAGTTGACAGATGGTGGGCTCTGTCTGCAGAATGAAACAACCAGAAACCCTCCGCACATAACTGAGGATGTTAGGAATCTAAGACCTAGAATAACAAATGCTGGTGTAGGGGCAGGGAAAGGGGAACTCTCCTACATTGTTGGTGGGACTGTAAATTAGCACAGCCATTGGGGAAGACAGTATGGAGTTTTCTCAAACGACTACAGATAGAGCTACCATATGATCCAGCAATCTCACTACTGGGCGTATATCCAAAGGAATGGAAATCATCGTGTCAAATGCACCTCCATGTTCATTGGAGCTCTCCTTACAATAGCCAAAATATGGAACCAACTTAAGTGCTCATTGATGGACAACTGGATAAAGAGAACATGTTAAATATACACAATGGAATACTATTCAGCCATAAAAAAGAATGAAATTCTACCATTTGCAGCAACATGGATGAGTCTGGAGAAAATTATGTGAAGTGAAATAAGCCAAACAAACAGAAATACCACATGTTGTCACTCATATCTGGCTGCTAGGTGGGAAGGAAGGGAGAGAGTGAGGGAGGGGGAAGGAAGGAGAGAAGAAGGAATGAATGAAGGAAAGAAAGAAAGAGAAGACCACAACACGTTGAACTTTCAGAAGGAGAGAACAAAACTAAGGATGCTAGAGGAGGGGGCAGGGAGGGAAGAGGTTTGGGAAGTGACAGGTCAGGCAAAGGGCATAAAGAAATAGCACAATTTGTAAGAATGAATGTGCTAATAATAAAAATAATAATAGAAGGATCTATGTTGTTGGAAAGCAAATAACCCTGCATCAAGTCCCTAAAACACATTTCCCCTCTGAGCCTCTTCACAGATTAACCTTCCTACCCACTAACCCCCCCCCACACACACATAAATACATATACTCCATACACACAGTTTGAAGTTAATTTCTACAGAAAATTGTCCCCAGTATCCCAATACTGGAGAGGGTACTCCCTCTAGGTGCTACCCTGTACTTTATTATAGCGTTGATGACAGTGTTCTATTTCATATTTAACTTTCGTGATTATAATTTCTATGAAAGCAGAGGGAGAGTCACATTCACTATTATATCTCCATTGCCTAGTTTAAATCCCACATGGTAACAGGACAATAATTATTCATCCATGGAATAAAACATTGGATAAATGAATTTAATGTATTGCTAGACTACTCTTCCCAAAGCAGAGCTCTAGCCATATTATACCTCTACTCCAAAACTTTCCACTGAGTGCTAAAGTTCAAACTTTTTAGAGTGGCAGTGAAGGTCTTCTACAATGTAGTGCTTACCCACATTATTTCTCATTCTTATGTCAGAACTTTCATCAACATTGGCATTCTGAATGCATCCTAGATTCAAAGGCATTGCACATTAAAATTATCCCTGGGCCTCACATCTCTGTCTGTTGAAAGTCTACCCATCTTTCAAACTTAACTGAACTGCTTCTTCCTCTAAGGACATGTCTCTGATATTTCATTCCTCTAAGTCTACCCCTAGCTATGAGAATTGTTTTCTTTCCTCTGACTACCCAATAGCTTTAAACATACCTGTATTACAGAGTTTACCAGAAACCACTATGAATTATGTTTGGAGTTTCAATGCATGCTTCATCTTCCTTTTAAGACTATGAGCTCCTGGAGGGCAGGGGCTATGTCATTCATCCTAAAATCACCACAGTGAAAGATACAATTTTATTAGTATGCAAAGGGAGAAAAAACTTTCCAAGTAGATGGAATGTATGATACTTTTTGATTCACTGCCAAAGTGGTCATAGACTGATACATAATAAAATATTCTAATCCATATTAAATTTATTGTATGTATTAACATGTAGTTCTTCCTTCTTCAATTCTATTCCAAAAATATACTAGTACTATCATGTCACAGGATTCTTGAGATTATCAAATGAGATAATGCATATAAAGTATTTAGCAAGTGTTTGACTGTACTAAGAAGTAAATAAATATTATTTCTACTTAATACTATCTTCATTCCTATTATTACCATATCATCATCATTATTTATATTATGATGTATCTGGGTTGACATTTCAAAGAGAATTCAAATATGCTCACATTGGATTTTTAATTCTTTATTTTGCCTAAGTTCTTTCAAAGACTTGTATGTTGTACAAAGTTATTACCACCAAAGCCAGGGCCCCATGTCTTACTAGTGGAACTATATGAATCTAGACTCCATAAAGATGCATGCTTCACTGAAGTGCCATTGATTTTCAACTAAAGTGAAATGCTTTCATTTAATACTTTCTTAAGAGAATTATAGCAGAGGTTGAAGAGGACCTGGCTTTAGAGAAATCCATTATTAATTTTACATGGCAAAATTGGGATTTATATATCAAAATTTAAATTCACAGGTCTCTAACATCTGCTAAATCAAAATGTTGTTCCAAAGTTATTTGTCTTTTATTTTTTATGAAATGAAATGCCTGTTTTTTTCTGAAACTTTTAAATTCTCTGCTTTGCTCAAACAAGTCTTAGTATTTGCTCTCAGGGAGTACTGCCTCTTTGTTCAGCATAATGGTTATAGCCTCAGATATCTCATCTTTGTAGTTTTTTTTTTTTTTCTTAAGACTCTTAAAGAACTTTGTTCAGCTTAAGAAATCCCTATCTCTAGTCCTTTCTTCATGGTAAGAAGAACCGTAGACACATAAATACATTCGCACTCCACCATGAGTGGCTCTATTAATTCAGTTTATCTAAACTGACGTCAGCCTTAACTCCAATGGCTTTCACTGCTCACCTGGGAGGTTTCTAACATGAATCAGTGTATCCTCAGTGTTCTAAAGAGGCTTCCACCCAATACAACTCCTTTAAACAAAGAAGAAATGACTGTGAGAGCATCCTTTCTCCTGCTATTTAAACGTGTATAACCTTCATAACATTGGGGGAAAAAAACCTTAACCTGCTCCCATTCATTGGCTTATGCAACAAGGACTGTAATACCACTAAACTGGACTTTTCACTGCTAAGATCTTTCTTAGTTACAGAAGTTAACGAAACAATTTCAGTAGAATGCGGTATATTTTGTCCATGTGTGTATATCTTAAAGGCAGCAGAAAGAATTCAGTTCAGAGTACTCTCTCCTTCTCCAACCCCCCCAAAAATTTCCTTTGGGCTAAATCAAGCATGGAAATGTTTTGCCTAAATGCATTTTTTAAAGGAGAAGTCATAATCAATTGAAAAAAAAAAAAGCAAATGATAATGAAAATGGTCTTTTCAAGCATACTGATAACATTTGCTGCTGTGCATTCTATAAAAAGCCTTTAGATTCCTATAACAAGGACAGTGGTATTGCTTTGCTTCCTGCTGCTGATTATAATACTAAAGATGGAAAATCAGGATGTGTCTATTTTGCCCTATGAAGCAAACCCTGACTCTGTGGTGATCCTGGTTTCGTCTTTCTCTATCTGAGACCAAAAATTTTCCTAAGCAGCAACAAGAGAATTTACATCGTTCATTTCTTCAAATATTAATATGCACTTTCTATTCTTGGTTCTGGAGTACAAAAATTTTAAAGTTCGGGCTAATTGGAAGTTGGATATGTAAATAATCAGTTAAAATATCATTTGATTGGAATTACAATTAATATTATACCCAGTGCTGTGGGGATGTAAAGAAAAAAAATCCACATCCACCTTGAAAATGAATTTTAATCCTGTAGGATCTTCTAAAAGATAGACCTCTGGGCTATGGGTATTCATTGCCTTCCTTCATGGAACACAGGGTGATCAGACTCAATGGTGGACTTAATGGTCACAAAGAGGAATTGTCTGTGAGTCAACAGGCTGCTTCCTCAATGTGTGCCTCAATGAATCTGTATCCAAAGGCAGCTTTAAAAGGAAGCTCCAAAATGTTTTGCTCCAAAGGCATCACTGAGCCCCACACTTAAAGGACAGTGGCACAACATAGATTAAGGGCATGTTTTTGGAATCAGACATTTCGGTTCCAATCCTGTCCAGTCCAAGCTAACAATTAGGCCAATTACTTACCCTCTATATGAGACTCAGATTTCTCATTTCTAAAATTGAGATGGTATTATCTACCTTAAGCAGTTGTGAGGATTGCAGAATGTAATATTTGTGAAACCTTACATAATATCTGGTGTGCAGTAAGTAGTCAATATATGGTAGTTAACATTATTATGACATCTAAGCATATTCCTGGTACTTTACAGTTTACAAAACATATTCAAATACTTATTTCCATTTATTTAATTTTCACCACAACCTGTTTGTGTAAGCCTTATTATTTCCATATTAAAAATGAGAAAACTGGGGTTCAAGGATTAGGGAACTGCGGTAGACCCCCACAGCTAGAAGGCAGTGAAGCTGGGGGTGGGGGATGAGTTCAGATTTTCGATGCCTATATCAGGCCATATTTTTTCCAGTATATCAAACCTGAGCCTCTGTGGATGATGATGAAAAAGAGAAAAACAGACTCATGTTAGAGATTATCTTTGTCTTTCTTAACCATTATTCTTTTCCTTAAAAATGTTGAAGCCTGACTCAGGTCAAAAGGTAGGAATTAGCCACTTTAAAGTAAGTCATAAGTATTAATGCAACAGCTTTTAGTGAATTACTGTTACTTAAATTCTTTCTATGTACCTCCAAGATGTGTAATAGCTTGCCTCATTTATTTTTTTTCTTATTCATTCATTCTCAATGGACAAAATTTCTAATTCATTCAGCCTCTCCTGACACATTGTACTTGGCAGGTGATTTGTAATAAGCTTTAATTTTGAAAATGAACATTTGTCATTTGGGACTGTCACTTAGATAGTTTAAAAACACTGAACCTGCTGTGCAAACATCTGGAAAACTTGATGATAGGGGATGGTTTGCTGCAGTCAACATGTCTACCAAATAAAGGACAGAATCAGACTTGGAAAGGTCTGTTGTTAGAGATCACCAGAATGATGATTTGTCTAGTAAGAGGGTTGATGGAAATAGAAGTAAAAACGAAAGAAGTCATTTTCCATCCATTTGGCAAGCTCATTTGGCATTGTACACTAGTTGCTAATTGATGCTTTAAACCTGTGATCCTACGTACTGTTAAATATGAGGTCTGTACACAGAGAAACACAGATTCACACCCATATGAATAATATAGATGTCATGTAAATTTAGAGATGAGAAAATTAGTGCAAAATGAATGTTTGAGAATAACGCCTTTGGGAATTGTCAAATGCCAGTCAGGTACTCGTATAGGTCAGCTTTCTTGTGAAGACTAAAAGGCCAGGAATAAGACTGTAAAAATGTAGACCACTGGTTCTTTACTAATATATGCAGATAATCAGAGAAGTAACATGAAGGAATATTATAATTTTAGTTTTAAAATATGATAATCTATTCTTTTAAAAGTAATCAATATCACAGGACCTAAATTCTTCTTGTTCCCCCTTTTCTCTGATAAGTTTCATTTATTCAGCCTTTTTAAAGCTGAAAACTTTAGGGAGATTCTCTAGGGAGATTCTGAACCTGAAACACGTAGGTATCAGTGTCTATTTTTTTATAGTAGTAGGAAGAGGTCAAGCATGCCTTGAAAGAGCATTCTGGGATTTACCTTGGAAGGGGAGATTAGGAGGGCTCTGGAATTTTAGAAGAGCAGGTATAATATAGCTCCTTAAGATAAACTAGAGGTAACTAAATTATGACTGCTTTAAGTAATGGGAAGAGACAGACATACGAACAAATATTTTTAAACTACAATATATAACTTCTGCAGAGGCACAATTAACATCCTAAGAAAGCAGCACAGACAGAACATCTAGCACTGCCAAGAAGAATTACAAAGCCGTCAGTGAGGAGCTGACATTTTGGCTCGGTCTAGAAGGAGATAGAAATTTTCCTGGTGAAGGGTTTTTCTGGAAAAGTGAACAGCATATGCAAAAATGGTAGGGACTATCTGAGCAACAGAGAGGGTTTCCCAGAACGTAAATCCAGTGAGAAAAGGAGCTTGCTTTTCATAGCAAATAAAACTGAATCAAATTTTAAGATATCAGTAACTCAAGGGAATTTCTTCATTGGTCTTGTCACTAATGTGTGTGTATGTGGGTGTATGTTTGACTGACTGTTAGAAAAGGGAGTGTTTTTTCCATTTCTCAGAGCCACACTATATCTGAAAATTGGACTCTAAGTAAATTGAGAAAATATTTGTGGGAGATGGGGAGACTAAAAATGGAAAGACAAAGAAAAAAGTTTTACCTTTGAAAATAGATATTTACTCCACTTTATTTCTTTTAAAGTGCCTGAACATTTGCCAATTCATGCATGTGTCTCAGAAGAATTAATGTATTTTCTAATAGAAGAAGCCTTTGAAAATATTTCGTTTACCACTCTATTATCATAAATGATAAAACCAAAGACCACAAAGTTGAAACACATATCCCAAACCTGAGTTATTTGCAGGTATAAAGGAGAATAAAACTCAATATTTTGACCTTGGTACAAAATATTCTTTGCACCAATGCAGCTTTTAGATAAATCATCGCCATATCAATTAATTGGTTAACAATTTTTTATTGATTACAGTACAACAGGCCTCATACTGTGCTGGGCTCTACAAGTAATGCAAAATAAAAAGAATATATGATCTGGAGACAAATCATTAAAATACTAGAAACATGAAATAACAGCAATTTAAAATGGGACCCTGTATTAATAATTGCTATTGCAGAACCTGATATTACAAAATGTTCATTTGGATCTGGGTGGAGTATCTGAAAATCACATCCTGGATTTTTAGGTTGCCTGATACATACTGTGAGTGAAAACTAGTCTTTGTTTCACATGATTGCTCTAGTTAATTTACTCTGTCTTCTTAGATAATTTTGCTAAGAAGGTCCTATTTTATGTCAATAGGAAGAAATGCCATAATCAATGAGTTATACTACTATGGCATAATAGTGACAATTAGGCAACGTTTTTTCAAATATGATTTAAATACTCTAGGGTATCTCCAAATAGTTTTTATTTATTTATTTTTATTGAAACATAATTGATTATACATATTTGTGGGGTACAGAGTTGAATATCAATACCTGAGTACAAAGTGTGATGATCAAATCAGGATAAGTAACATATTCATCATTACAAAATGTACCAATTTCTTTGTGTTGAGGACATCCCATCTCCCCTTTTCTAGATATTTGATAACATGCAGCAAATTAATATTAATTAATTATAGATGCCTAGCTCTGCTACAGAACTAGAATTTATTTTTGCTGACTAGCTGTTTTGTGTCCTTCAACCAATTTCTCACCACCCCCTTCCCACCTCTAGTAACCATAGTTCTGTTCTCTCCTTTTGAAAGTTCATTGTGTTATTATGATTGTTGTTTGTTTGTTTCCTTCTTTCTTATTTATTTATTTATTTATTCATTAGCTACCACTTATGAGTGAGGACAAATAGTATTTATCTTTCTGTGCCTAGCTTATTTCATTTAACATAATTTTTTCCAAGCTCATGCATATTGCTGCAAATGGCGGAGTTTCATTCTTTTTTATGGTGGAGTAGTGCTCCATTGTGTATATACACCACATTTTCCTTATCCAGTCATCTGTTTATGGACATTTAGGTTGGTTCCAACTCTTGGCTATTGTAAATAGAGCTGCAGTGAACATTGGAGTACAGGTGTCCCTTCAACATGATGATCTCCATTCCTTTGGGTGTATACGCAGCAGTGGGATTGCTGGATCTTATGGCAGCTCTATCTGTAGTTGTTCGAGGATCCTCCACACTGTTTTCCATAGTGGCTGCACTAATTTATAGTCCCACCAGCAGTGTAAGAGAGTTCCCCTCTCTCTGCATCCTCGCCAGTGTTTGGTATTCTCTATCTTTTTGATAATAGACAATCTAACTGGGATGAGATGATATCACAATGTGGTTTTTATTTGCTTTTCCTTGACGAATACTGACGTTGAGAATTTTTTCATGTACCTGTTGGCCATTCGAGTATCTTCTTTTGAGAAATGTTTATTCAGCTCCAAATAGTTTTTAGAAAAGCATCAAAGATATAGTATAGTAATAAACCTCTTAGACGATACCCTTCTTCAAAGATCAAAGGTTTTTCCAAACTTGTGCCATGAAACTCAAACCAGAAAGCCATATGTCTTACTGCAGAGAATGACTTGATGCCACAAGATTAAGTGAGCATCACTAATGTGCTTACATTGGAAGATATCATGGCCAATTATATTTCCATCCTGACTGTATTACTCAGATCTTGAGGTGATGTCACTGTGTGTTTTTGTGTGCATGTGTGTATCTGTATCTTATGACATGATACTTGGAGAGAAAGAGAAAGGATCAAGGTTGATTTCAGTTGAAGCTTTGGTATCCATTTGCTACTCACGTGGATAATTTTTAAATCAGACTGTACTTCAATCTTATGATTCAACCAAATAGCTAAATAGCTAAATGCATTTTGTCAATGCCATGGATACTCTCAAGTGTTGTTAAAGATGTTCTGAGCTCATGAAAGCTGAATTAAAAGACACTCACTTGTGGTGACTTTAAACCATAGGATGACTCATCATATTGGATATCTCCACTTGTGCTGAAGACTGCCTTGCGTAAGTATTGTGTTAAGTGCTTTCCCTAAGAAGCATTCATGCAAATCTATTTTTTCCTGATCATTAAGGCACTTTAACAAAAAGGGGTAGAACTCCACCTCTTAACCACATCCTGGGTTTGTTTCTCTATAGGAAGATTGTTTTGTGCTTGAAAGCTATACAGTATATTTAAAGACTTGAGCAAATGATTGCATTTACCCACATTTTTTTTTTTCCTGGCAGCCTAAGCCCTATGCTTTACCTGTCATTCAGCTCTTCTAAATGCCAAAGAAAAGGGCTGAGACAGAGTTGAATTCTTGTCACATGACCTCACCCTCCTTCCCATCTCCTTTCTAAGGGCTCCTGCAATTGTGATTTACATTAATGTTCTGTGCTCAGGCCCACAGGTAGAGAATTGCTCTTTTGTTGAGAGTTTAATTTCTGTTACAGGTCACAAAACAAAGATTTTGTCAGTCATTGTGCTGTTTTCTGAAGTATCTCATTGCTAGGATTCTCTAAACAAGGGAAAAAAGGTAGAAAGCAAGACAATCCTTGTAATGTCAGTACAATATAAAGATACTTACAGGAAAATGAGAAACTTGGCTCTTGGGTTCTCTTGGAAACCGGAATTTAAGAATTTAGCAGCACCAACACTTCTGACATGGACAAGGAATATGGGAGGTAATGAAAGCAACTCAATAAATATTACAAACATTTATATAATAGTAATAGGCCAAGCTCCGTACTAGGTGCCAGAGGTACGTGACTGAGTCAGACCACACCTTAGGCTTCAAGGAGCCCAGAGTGGTGGGAATAATTTATGCATTAGCAATTGTAACAGAAGTATAGGCTCAGTACAGTTGGAAGTGAGTGAAGGGTAGGGCAGAGTAGAATGAAACAGAGGGAATGGAATGTTCTTCTCTTCTCTCATCATATTAAAGTCTGTTTTAATTATATAAATATAGACACTGCACTGAAGAAAATAGCATGGACTTTGGAACAAGTGTGTAGTCAAATCATTTCCTGTCTGGATTATCTTGTGTCACGAAATGGTTAGACAATAACCAAAGTATATTTCCTGTATATCTTCAAAATAAAGTCCATTGTTCTAAAGCCATACCAGAATTTAAGTGAAATAATGGGTCATATTTTAGCCTAGGAATATATCTTGTTAAATTTACATCATCTGCTGTTCTTTTCTTTAAATTTATTTGGTAGTGATTTTGAATCTCCTTAATATTTAATCTTGCTTATAATTAATTGACTTTTTTGAATTATAAAACTAATGCATGCTTTTCTTGAGATGTTTCAAAAATATGGAAAAATTCAAAGAGGGATGTTAAGGTTTGAGTGTTTGTCTCCTCCAAAACCCGTATGCTGGAAACTTAGTCACCAGTGCAACAGTGTTGGGAGGTGGGGGTCTAATGGGAGTTGTTTAATTCATGAGGGCTCCACCCTCATGAATGGAATAATGCTTCAATAAAATGGGCTTTGGAGAGTAGATTCCTCCCTTCAGCTCTTCTATCATGTAAAGAACAGTGTCCCCCTCCCTGGAGCATGCAGTGTTCAGGGAACCATCTTGGAAGTGGAGACCAGTGATTTAATCTTGGACTTTCCAACTTCCAGAACTGTGAAGAATAAATTTCTGTTATTTATATATTACCCAGTCTAGGGTATTCTGTTATAGCAGCACAAAACAGGCTAAGATAAAGGAAATTTAGAGTAATCTATTATCCTGTTATTCCATTACCCAGACTTAATCATTACTGATATTTTAAAATATTTTCTTCCAGAATTTTTTATAATCTACTTTATCTTCATAAAATATATTTTTGGATATTTCCCCTATCATTATGATTTGTTATATAGCTGATTTTCATTGGCAAGAGTATATGTGCATATAATTTACTTAACCAATCTTGTATGGTTGACTATTACTGTTTGTTATAAACTTCTTCACTGACCTTTTCACTCTTCATGAAACAAGGAAGACTGAAATAAGCTCTGCCAATCAAGAAAGAGTAGCCATTAGAAACATTCTGCCAAAAAGGCTATAAACAAACTCCATAAAAATTCTCAATTCATGGCAATATATTTGAAATATTTGAAATCAAGTCCATATTCTATAATCATTTTGTGTTATCTGCAATGAAAGTTATAGATCAAGTAGCCATAGAATACATGGAGTAGGTCTCTAAGTCTGTAATCATTTGATTGACTAAAATTCACTTAGGAAATTTTAGGAAGAAAATAATATGATATGAAATGAACTACTTAGCAGGCACTATGCTAAGCATCATTGGGATTCAAGTGTCCCCTGCTGAAAGCATGCCAATGATTTTGCTTTAAAATTAAAATCTAAGTATCTTAATAGGGGCAATAACAATATTGCAACAATTATTTAGTGCTTTTACATGCACAAGGCATTGAACTTTATATACCTCAACTTATTTACCTATTAAAACCTATTATTATTATCCTGAGATAACAATAGAAGAAACCAAGACCCAGAGGGAATGAACTGGCATGAAGTCACATAGGTACTAGGGAGGTGGGGAGCTTGGAATCCTCTCCAATCACATTTTCCTATGACTACCTCTTTCTTGTTTTTTTTATGCTTCACATCAAATGTTGCCATCCTCTATTGTAGACACTTTTTATTATATGACCCTGGTTTATTCTTTTTATTATATGACCTTGGTTTATTTTGGCTTATTTCCCAAATATTGTTATTTGTTACTTGTTATTAATAAATATTGTTACTTGTTATTAATACACTATTTTTCCCCTAGTTTCTATGTTATATTACCTATTTGCATTACTAAAATGTAGCCTCCGTAAGGGCATGGACTTTACCTATCAGCTTATCTCTGTGTTATCAGTACCTGGAACAATATCTAGTAACTAGATGGTGATCAATAAATATCTTGTAAAAAAGAATATACGGAGTGAAGGGTATGGTGTCTGCCCTCAAGGAACTGACGTTCTAGTCAATTCTAAGATATGCAGAGGAATTCTGGTTGACAGTCTGGCACATAAGAAACTTGAAAGTTGCCACTCTATCCTAACAAAATGTAAAAAGCTGAAAAAAATTAGAAAATCAACAACTCTTCTTAGATCCATAACTAAAGTGAAGTCACAGGGGAAACCATTGCCCCAAAATTGAAGAGACTGAGAGGCAAATACAGAAAATCACAACTTACCAGAGCAAAACTCCATGAGCAGCAACCTTCACAGGAACCAGTACCAGGGAAGAAAAACCTGAACTGTAATTGATGAATTGCTGGAGGCTCAGTGTGGACAATTCTGAGAGATGAAAACTCTGACTAGGATAACCCAATAATAGGATTTTTGTTAGTTTTGACTTCTGGAGCTCTACCAGATTCTCACAGTAAATACCACAAGAACATTCCCTCATGCTTCCAGCAGGGGGAAGGAAAAAAGAAACCATTTTGAAATAAACCAGAGAACTGTTCTTCCTAACAAGGTCTGCCCTCAGGGGAAACTATTTAACCAGATCCTAACCTGCTGTGGTTCCATCAGATCCTAAGTGACCTGAGGGGAGGGAAATACCCAATGTTAGTCAGCTCTAGCCTTCCCACATGGAGAAAGGGAAATATTCAACTTCAGCCCACTCGAGTCAATCTTGTCCCACTTAAAAAGGGCGGACTGGGAAACGTGTGAAAGTCACAGTGAAGAAGCACAGGCTCTATAAAACACTGAAACCCAATCACAGGACTGGAGAATGCTTCGCTCATCCCACACCTTACCACCATGCCGCTGAAGGCTTATTTTACCCACTACATCATGGCCCACAATCAAGAAAATATTACGAGACATACTAAAAGGCAAAAAATACGGTTAGAAGAAACAAAGCACGCAAGAATCAAAACAAGACTCAGATATGGCAGGGATGTTGGAATTATCAGTCTGGGTTTAAAACAACTATGATTAATATGCTAAGGGTGCTAATGGATAACATAAATAGCATATAAAAACAGATGGGTGATATAAACAGAGTGATGGAAATTCTAAGGAAAAAAGTGCTAAATATGAAAAAGCTAACAGAAATAAAGAATGCCTTTGATAGACTTACTAGTAGACTGGATAAAGCTGAGGGAAAACTCTCTGAGCTTAAGGATATATTAATAGAAATCTCCAAAACCAAAAAGCAAAGAGAAAGAAGATTGAAATAACAGAACAGAATATCCAAAACCTGTGGGACACCTTGGAAAGGAGTAACATATGCAAGAAAGAAACAGAAGAAATATTTGAAACAATAATGACTAAGAATTTCCCCAAATCAATGTCAGGCAGCAAGCCACATACATAGGAAGCTCAGAGAACAACAATTAGAATAAATGCCAGAAAACTAATCCTAGACGTATTATTTTCAAACTGCAAAAAATCAAAGATAAAAAAATAAATAAGCCAGAGGGAAAAAAGCACCTTACCTATAGAGAAACAAAGATAAAAATTGCATCCACCTTCTCTATGGAAACCATTCAAGTAGGAAGAAAGTAGAGTTAAAAAAAAAAAAAAGTGTTAAGAGAAAAAAAAAAAAAAAACACCAACCTAGAATTCTTTACCCTGTGAAATTATCCCTCAAATGTAAAGGAGAAATAAAGACTTTCTAAAACAAGTAAAAATTGAAAAAAAATGCTGCCAATAGACCTGGCTTGCAAGAAATGTTAAAAAGAAGTTTTCTAGAGAGAAAGAAAATGATGTAGCTCAGAAAGTTGGATTTACATAAAGAAAAAAAGAGCATCAGAGAAAGCACAAGCAAATGTAACTTAAAAACTTTTTTGTATTCTTAATTTATTTAAAATATAACATTTTGTTCAAAATAATAATAGCAACAATGTATTTAATTATGTATATATTGTATATATATTCAATATATATGTAAGCGCATACTTACATGTGTGTGAAATGAATGATGGCAATGTTACAAGGGATGGGAGGGAGGAATTAGGATTATTTTGTTACAGTAAGGTACTTGCACTACCCATTAAGCAATACAGTGTTATTCGAACGTGGCCTTTGATTAGTTGGAAACTTATGTTGCAAACTTCAGGGCAAACGATATAAATACATACATACATACATACATACGTACATACATGCATGCATACATAAAACATAAATACATAAATAAATAAATAGCAACTAATATGCTAAGAAAGGAGAGAAAATTAAAGTATAGAAAATGCTTAATTAAAACCACAAAAGGCATAAAAACAGTAAACTCAGTGAAGGCAGTGCTGAGATGGAAATTTATAATATCAGAAAGATATATTAGAAAAGAAGAAAGATCTAAAATTAATAATCTGAGGTTCCACATTAGGAAACTAAAGAAAAGAAGAGTGAATTAAGTCTAAAGTAAGCATAAGGAAAGAGATAATAAAAATTAAAGCAGAAATCAATGACATTGAAAATAAGAAATTAATACAGAAAAATGAATAAAATCAAAAGCTAGTTCTTTGAAAAGATAAATAAACCTGACAAGCATCTAATTAAGCTAACTAGAAAAAGCAGTTAGAGGACACAAATGACTAATACTAGAAATAAAATTGGAAACATTGCAACAGAGTCAATGGACATTAAAAGAAGAATAACAAGATATTATGAACAACTCTGTGCCCACAAATTTCAAACCTACACAAAATGTACAAATTCCTTGAAAGACAATCTGCTAAAACTCACACAAGGAGAAATAGATAATCCAAATATGCTTATATCTATTTCAGAAATTTAATCAATAATTAATAACCTTCCAAAACAGCAAGCACCAGACTCAGATGGGTTCACTGGTGAATTTTACCAAACATTTAAGAAATAAATTACAGCAATTCTCTACCATCTCTATCAGAAGATATGAGCAGAGGGAATTCTATAAGCCCTCATTCTATGAGGCCAACATTACCCTAATACTAAAACCAGACAAAGACATTTCAAAGAAAGAAAACTACAGACCAATATGAGTCATGAACAAAGAAGCAAAAATCCTCAACCAAATATCAGCAAATTAAATCCAACAATGTATAAAAAGAATTATACACCATGACCAAGTGAGATTTATCCCAGTTATGTGGGATAGCCTGGTTCAATATTTGAAAATTAATTGATGTAATCTATCATGTCAACAGGCCAAAGACAAACAATCATATGATTATATTAATAGAGGCAGAAACAACATTTAACAAAATCAAACACTCATTTATGATAAAAACTCTCAATAAATTAGAAATAGAGAAGAACTTCCTCAGCTTTATAAAGACTACAAAAAAACCTACAGGTTACATTATACTTAATGGTAAAAAGCTAGAAGAGTCCCCACTAAGATCAGAAACAACACAGAACAGAATGTCCCCTCTCACCACTTCTTTTCAACATTGTACTAGAAGTTCTAGCTAATACAGTAAGACACGAAAAGGAAATAAATGATATACAGATTGGGAAGAAAGAAATAAACCTTCTATGCTTACAGTTGGCAAAAGCAAATACAGCAAGATTATAGTATATAAAATTAGTACACAAAAGCCGATAACTTTCCTATATACTAGCAATAAATAAGTAAAATTTAAAATTAAAAGCATAATAATATTTACATTAGCACCCCCCAAATTTAAATACTTGGGTATGAATATAAAAAATATGTATAAGATCTGTTCAGAAATTAAAGAAGAACTGAATAAATGGAGAACTATTTCTTGTTCATGAAAGGAAGACTCGATAGTGTCAAGATGTCAGTTCTTCCCAATGTAGTTAATGCAATCCCAATCAAAATCTCAGCAGGTTATTTTGTGGATATTGACAAAATGATACTAAAATTTATATAGAGAGGCAAAGACCCAGAATGGTCAACACAATATCAAAGGAGAAGAACAAAGTTAGAGGACTGACACCTGATTTCAAGACTAACTACAAATCTATAGTAATCAAGACAGTGTGGTATTGGCAAAAGAATAGACAAATAGATCATTGGAACAGAATAGAGATCCTAGAAATAGACCCACACAAATATGATCAACTGATCTCTGAAAAAGGAGCAAAGGCAATACAATGGAGAAAATATAGTCTATCCAACAAATGCTGCTGGAATAACTTGACATCCACATGCAAAAATAATGAATCTAGGTATAGACATTACACCTTTTGTAAATGAACAGATATGATGTTGATGGAGGGGAGTGGGGGAGAATGGGGGGAAGGAGGAATTGGTAAAGGGACACAAAAATCAACTACATTGCATACTGATAAATTAAAAAATAATAAAATAAATTAAATAGTGTTGACTCTGGAAAACAAAAATCAAAATATATACAGACATAAGTATAAAACACAAAACAACAAAACTCCTGGAAGATAACGTAGGATTAAATCTAGGTGACCTAAGGTTTGGCTGATGACTTTTTTGACAAAACACCAAAGGTATGATCCATAAAAGAAATAATTGATAATCTGGACTTAATTAAAATTAAAAATTCTGCTCTGCAAAAGATGGTGTCAAGAAAATAAAAGACAAGCCACAGACTGGGAGAATATATCTGCAAAACACATATCTGGCAAAGGACTGTTATCCAAAGCATAGAAAGAACTCTTAAAACTCAACAATAAGAAAACATCTTAATTTAAAAAACTGGGCCAGAGACCTTAACAGACACCTCACCAGAGAAGATATACAGATGGCAAAAAACTATATTAAAAAATGCTCTACATCATAAGTCATCAAGGAAATGCAAATTAAAACAACAGTTAGGTAACACTATATACCTCTTAGAATGGCCAAAATCCAGAAAACTGACAACACTAAATGCTGATAAGGATGTGGAGCAACAGGAATTTTCATTCATTGTTGGTGGGAGTGCAAAATAGTACAGCCACTTTGGAAGACATTATGAGGGTTTCTTACAAAACTAAGCAGGACTTTTACCTTACAATCCATCAATTGCACTCCTTGTTAGTTACACATGGGAGTTGAAAACTATTGCCCACACAATAACTTGCACACAGATGTTTATAGCTGCTTTATTCACATCGCCAAAACTTGGAGGCAACCAAGATATCCTTAAGTGGATAAATAAATAATTATAATACATCTAGACCACGGAATACTATTCAGTGCTAAAAATAATGAACTATCAAGCCATGAAAAGACATGAAGGAAATCTAAATGCATATTTCTACATAAAAGAGGCCAATCTGCAAAGGCTACATGTTGTATGATTCTGTCATTCTCAAAAAGGGAAAACTACAGAGACAGTAAAAAAGACCAGTGGTTTCCCAACAAAGTGGTGGGAGGGGCGAATAGGCACAACACAGAGAATTTTTACGGCAGTGAAACTACACTGTATGATCCTATAATGGTGGATACAGGTATTACACATTTGTCGAAACCTGCAGAATGTATATACCAAGAGTGAACTCTAATAGAAACTGTGGACTTTAGGGTGATAATCATGTGTGAATGGAGCTTTATCAGTTGTAACACATGTAGTCTGGTACTTTGGGGGAGATGTTGACTACAGGGAAGCTATTCTTGTGTGGGGACAGGGGATTATGGGAAATCTCTATAACTTCTGTCCAATCTTGTTGTGAACCTAAAACTGACCTAAAACAAAAGTCTATTTATAAAAACGATATACACAAAAGTTCTGTCTGATGAAGTTTTTTTAGAGCTTCCAAGAATTGTAATTCTATGGAACCAAAGGGGAGACAGAGTTTACATACACCTGTGGGTGCTTGGAGATGATCCTAAACAGAGGCCAAGATTAAACTGGGCTTTGGATATATAAATTGTTTGAAAAAGTATCTTTAACTTCGTCCCAGTCATTTAAGCCCAACCCTGGTGATTTAAGAAATGAAAGAGAACCCCTTCAAAGAAAGAGCTAGGAAACCCCATAGCCATGATAAAACCACATTAAATGAGATGCTAACACCCCACATTGATCACACTCAGGAAGCCTGACTGAAGATGTTTATCCTAATCCTCCAATCCAGACGCTTCCTGAGATATGGTCAGGAGGGCTAATTACTCCAATACATAAAAACAGAAATGCTCTCGACCCGAACAGCCAGAGAGATCTACATTAGCAGCAACAGCAGTAAACCCTGACACTGCGTCTTTGGTGAAAGAATAAAGCAATGTTGGACCAGTGACAGCAACATCTGTAAAATTCAAATTGGATTCCTCCCCTGAAAATGAACCACAGACTTCATCTCTCCCCCGACTGCTGCATATTAACAAACATGTAAAAAAAATCCAACGGGGAGAAAAGATTTTCCTTGCTTTATTAGACTTTAAAATCGCCCTGGACTCAATCTGGCACCAGAAGTGAATCCACAACTGGTACAAAGGGAACGGATGGAAAAACAAATGACGTATTTAAGTTCCTACACCAATCCATCAATTGAAGGATGAAAATAAGCATAAATGGATGCCTTCAAGCGGGAAAGTGAGACAAGGATGCCCATCTCACAGCTTAATTGATTCTAGGATGAGCACCTCCCAGGGTTGGAGCCATGCCCAAGCTCGGTGCCTCTGATAAACCAAAGAGAAACTGCCCGTTGACACTTCACACTGGGCTGGATTTCTTTGTGGCATGTAGATTACTCATGTGGGAGCTAAAAGAAAGAGGTTAGTCACACATAAGTAACCAAGCTCTCTAGATTCATCTGTGGAGCAGTTCTTAGAGTATTTTAGTGATGGTATGATAGAGTAATGATTGATAATAACACACAATATGGGAAACAACAGGCCTGGTTGATCACTAGAATGTGAATGACAAGGAATAAAGAATTGCAACATACTTAAGTGATTTGATTTTCCCCTTGTACCAGAAATATACGGCATGTCTCTAGGCCTTGAAAAAGCATACAATCTCTTAGAAAATATATATAAATATAGATTAGAAAAATCTTCTTAACAATCTTCTTAATCTTTTTAACAAGCAGACCCTTGATATTCTGAGGGATGCCTCCACAGTCTTTCTCCAAACCAAGAATATTGGTTCTTGTAATGTGTAAAGCTCCCTAATTTCCTTGAACTTAAAGGAATAGCTTTAGTACACAGTATCTTCTTTTTAAACTTATTTTTTATTAGAACATAGTTGATTGTACATATCTGTGGGGTACAGCATTGAATATCAATACCTACGTGGAATATGTGGTGTTCAAATCTCTCCTGCTATCTCCCAGGCACCGCAAGGAATAAGTAGGCAAGGCACCCTCTCTTGTGGAAGTTGTGCTCTAATGGGGGAGAGTGAGGCATTAGACAAATAAGTAAATAATGAATAAGCAAGAATTTCATACAGTAAATGTTCCACTGTGACATAGATGCATGATGAGTCAGAGAATGACCAGATGGCTGTTTTTATGAGTGGTCAAAGAAGGTCCTCTAAAAGTTGATATTGACATTGGAATGACCAGGTGGATTGATTCATCTTCAAAGGATTAAAGCATTTAAGTCTGAGAGAAGAGATAGTTCAAAGACCAAAAGGAGGGATAGGCTTTGGCTTCCTGAAGCAAGGAAATAAGTCTAGTGTGTTCGAAAGTCCAGAAGGGGAGAATGGTTTGAGATGAACTTAAGGATCTAGACAGGGGCTTTGTAAATAAGGGGTTATGCTCTGAGTGAAAAAGAAGCCATGGGAGAATTTTACACAGAGAAGTCACTCTTGGACTAGAGTGAAATTTGTGGAGTTAGTGATAAGCAGGCATGTGAAGGATATATTCTAAAGGCAGAATACAAGAATTTTGCATTATGTAAAACAATTTTAAGAATCTTAAATGTTAAGTCAAAATTTACATTTGATACTTAGAGGTTCAGCTTTTAGCAACTTATTTTACACTGGGCTAATACAGAAAGATGAATGTATGTACAAAAATATTCATCACTTCTGAGGTAAAAAAAAAAAATGAGAAACCAAAAGGAGAATTATTACATGTTCATCAATAGTAATCTACTTAGATAAGGTATGAGTAAAATATTATACCATTATTACAGATGATGTGAGTTTATATTTATTGAGAAGAAAGTATGTCAATGGCATATTGCTAGGTCAAAAAGGTTTAAAAACAGTATATGAGTATATACTGCTAAAAATAAAAAGAAAAATGAATGTGTAGAGACACATGCAATATGTGCATAGAAAAATTTTTTTTTAATGAGAATATTTTACATTTATCCTTTTAAAACATCAATAATAAATATATTTTCACTGTGGACAAATGGATATTCAGTACCTATATTAATACCTTCACAACCCATGGCTTTTTCTGAACTATTTGTGTAGACTTTTCAGTATCCTGGTGTCGGATCTCTGTCAATTTTAGTTTCCTCACTGCCCATGTCTCTGCCAAGTAATTAATTTGTCAACTTACCTTAATGCCTTGAAGATCATACTTTAAAAACAGAAGTACCAACAAAACACTCTCTGACAAGACTCTCGTTAGTTTTAATGGTAGCAAGTGAACACTACATTTTTATTTCTTCTGAATAACATCTACATTTTCATCAATGAAATTTTCACAAAAAGAGGGCACAGAAAATTGTAAACTGTGAACACTGGAACTTTTGTCCAGTAGCCTACACCATAACTAACTGTCAAATCACACTAAAAGTCTTTTGGCCATGTACACCCAGAGATTTATGGACTAGTACCTGAGTTGTTGCTCTCGGGCCTTTGCCTCAGTCTTAGACCCAGGCAAAAGGGTCCCTGACCTGTAGAGACATTTTCTTGGGCTTTCCTGTTGCTATATTATCCCTCAAGGAGTGAGGCATCCATAGGACCCAGTATACATGATGACACAGAGCTCGTGTACTACTACCCCCACCTCAAAAATGCATAGATTCCTCAAATCCTGGAATTTTCCACCCAAGTGGTCCCAAACCCTTGTTTCAAGTTTCCTGTGTGCCTTTTCTAGGGAGTGTTCAAGGGGCAGCTGCTTGCAAGAGAGGGTCTGGAGAGGGTCAGTGTGGATAAAATTTAGAGATGGATCTGGGTTGTCAACACATAAATATCCTTTGCTGTATGAGAGCAAGCCAGGGGGTAGGAAAAGAAGGTACAGACTACGTCTGGGGCTATGGGGTGTTACCAGAGGCCAGTGGAGGAAGCGAGCCAGTTCTGGTGTAGAATTTTCAGGAGTCCAAGACCTGTAAATTTGAACCCGGCCTTACAGATCATTGTAAGGTTCATCCATTAAGGGAGGAAGATCAATTCAGAGGTGTGCTAGAGTCAGCATCATGTCGGTTGCTTGAAATTGGCCATGATGACAATATTTAGACCACAGAAAGCCCAAAATGCTACAAATCAACGTCTTCCATTCCCCCTTCAAAGACCCAATTATTACATCTTTATCATCACACCACTGTATAAAATATAGTTTATTTAATGCTTTGAAGTTTAATTTATAACTTTTATAGTTTTAGACATGTAGTATGTAGGTCTCTGTTAATACTCTACAAATATTAGGAGTACAGTTGCCTAGGGTAAGGCTGGGTTATTGCATAGCTGCTTAAACTCACTGGGAAATGTACGGTCACCTCTCACTAAACAGAAAAAGGATGAAAATTTTGTCCTGGTACCATATGGTGATCACAGTTACCCATGATAAGACTTGCCCTCCATTTTTTCTATTTCTATAACAACAACATAGGATTGTTGGAAGGTTGCCAGCATGTATAATTTTTAGAGGATGAATAATCAGGTTTTGTTTTTACAGGCTTTAGACTCTTCCTTTTAAGACATGAAAAGAAGTTACCTTTTTGAGCTCTCTAGGACTCACAGGTAACTGGAGCCAGATTCCAAGATTTTAAGGAATATGAGACACCATGATAAGGAGCTTGTATTTTAGAAGTTGCATTATGGAGGTCTCCTTAGTATAAATCTAGACATCCCCTCAGGCCGCAGTCTTTGACTCATAGAAGGTTTTTTTTTTAAAATTAATATCTTGAAACTCAAGTCTCACTCGATCTAAGATAAACTGCTTATAGTCAGTTTTCTACATTTAAAGATACATTTTAAATGCCTGGGAATGTAATTTAAAATAATGATTCTCTTCCCTAAGTCCCAAAGATTCTGATTCAACAGATCTTGGGTGGGGACCAGAAAATTCGAATTTTTAGCAAACTTCTCAGTTGTTTCTGATGAACATAATCCATGGATCTTACTTTCAAATTATTAACTCATGATAAAAAACATCTTTTTAACATGAAGTTCTCAGAAGTCTGCTTGGTTATTTAGTACCATAGAAATGGATTGATCTTGGTGTGTGGGTTTTAGCCAACTCACACAGACACCTCAGGCATTATGGACTGAGTTGTGTCTTGAACAAATTCATATTTTGAAGCCCTAACTCCCAATTGGATGGCATTTCGAGATAGGGCCTTTAAAGAGGTACTTAACTTTAAATGAACTGTCTTTGTAAAAATAGAAAGAGATATCAAGAGTGTATCCACACAGCGAAAAGGCCATGTGAAGACACAGTAATCTAGGAAGAGAGAGAGGCCTCACCAGAAACCAACCCTGCTAGCTCCTTGTCCTTGGACTTCCAGCCTCCAGAATTATATAAGAAAATAAATTTACGTTATTTAAGCCACCAGTCTGTGGAATTCTGTTATGGCAGTGTTTGCAGACTAATATGACAGATTAAAACATTTTTAAAAGAAGAGGCAAGCAGTAGATGAATATAATGGTCAATGTGATAGTCCTTAGCATGATGAAAATATTTCTGCTGGAATCTGGATTCCACCATTATAAGGAAGAAGATCAAAGTTTAATTGCATCAGGCTCTGACAAGAGGACTATTCACATTGGCCATACCAAGTGCTCTGATTTTTTGGTTCTTAAATGGACTTTGCCAAAGACTGACTCTCTGACTCCTTCTTTGCTTCATGCTTAACCAATTATTTCTTTGGTGAATTCACTCTATAGCTTTGCCATTTTCTTAGGCAGTTAACATGTTTACACTTTGGCCTTACTAACCAGAGATCCTCTGTAACTTTTAAGATGACTTGGCTTGTGTCTACTCAAATACATTCTATATTAGTTGCATAGTTCACTTTGCAGAGAAAGATCTCATTTCTGGAGGGGGGGCGGGGGCAGGAAGAAGCTCAAAGAGAGGACAGGGGCTTCATGTACCCCTCAAATTGAATTTTTCCCCAGTTGGTGTTTCCATAATAGATCCAAGAAATAGGAATTTCAAATGGGAATGAATGATGCAGCAAACTCTTTCTTAGGAAAATTGGTAACAGGTAAATGTTTTATCTCAGTAGGCAGAATAGTTGAGTAAGAGGAAAACTTTATCTCATGACCACATGAATAACCGAGTATCTACGCTTATTAAAGTAGATGTACTGACATCTGTAAGTTATGGTTCAATATCCTCTTCTTCTGAATTCAGATTATTTTCTTCCCTAGTCACATTTCAATTGTAAGTATCTATTATAAATAAGTTAGTTTTAAGTAAGCTATTTCTAAAAGCCCGAGGAAGTATATTTTTCACATTTCGTTTTATTTGCTGTGGTAAAAAAGGAAACCTCTGTCTCAGTCACCGTGATTATTAAGTCATTTCTCCACAGGTTTCCAGGGACCCTCTGCTAACTAATTTCCATTTTCAGTTGCTGATGACTATGTTCATTCAAGTAGAGTGATGGAGTTTCTTTTCATTGGTTTTAAAATAGGGTTTTTTATGGAAGGTTTCTGCATATCATTGTTGAAGGTGCGGTATGCCATTTGTTTTTGTTAAAAGTTTCATTCAGGTCACACATGACTGAAGACACCTACATGGTAAGTTCTGCTCTGAATTCTCTGACTTTATTACGGAAGAAATTTATTCTTCAAGTATCATATGGAGTGAAGGGAGATAAAATTTTATTATTAATAACTATTGTTTCTCTTTACCCAGTACTTTACGCATGGTACCTTATAGTATTATTCCCATTTTCCAGACAAATAAATTGAGGATCAAAAGATGAATCATGTGAGCTTGGGTATAGAGTGGCATAAAGAGAAGAACTATATTAACTTTCTCCATTATGAATTTGAGATACCAGGCTTTATTCCCAGATCTATATGAAACAAATCTAGGGTGATCAATTAGTCCCGGTTTTCCCAGGGTTTCAATTTTAGCACAAAAAGTCTTGCTTCCTGTCAATACTGAGAAAGCTGGGACAGTTGGTCACCTAACCTAAGTGTTTTCATACGACCACATTATTGGTTCATGCTATGGCTATATCTATAGATTTGCTAAATCAAATATTTCAGAAGAAAATATTTATGTAAGTGCATAATATCTTAAAATATTACCCAACGTTTTTATCTTTTGTTTGCTTGTGCATTGTGGCTTTTCTTACTGTCAGTCAGCTTGGCCAGTCTATGTTCTTTGTTTCCCAGGTAAGGTGTACAAAAGGGAATAAGGAGTTATTTCCTCGCCTGTTTCAAAAGTTTAGTTCCTCTAAGGAATAGAAAGGTCTTTAATAAGAACAATAAATTTGGTAGTACAAATGATAATGTATAAATAAGAATTTCCATTCCTGTAAGTGATGATGGTAATGATGATGAATAGCTAAAATATGTTTGACACTTACTACGTCCTGGACACTTTTCACAATTGTTGTTGGAATTGTTATAATCAATACTTTATAGATGGAAAAACTAAGTCACAGAGAGACTGAGTCAATTTTCCAAGTTCACACATAAGTAAATCCAGTGTTCAGCCTCAGGCAATCTGTCTTCAGACCCTGTGCTCTTAAGCTGCATAGAAAATGATAGCATTAGTTGTAGAGAAGAGAGCAAACTGAAGGGAACAAATAAGGAATTAGTTGCGGGCCAAGCCCGTGGCGCACTCGGGAGAGTGCGGTGCTGGGAGCGCAGCGACGCTCCCGCCGTGGGTTCGGATCCTATAGAGTACTGGCCAGTGCACTCACTGGCTGAGTGCCAGTCACAAAAAAAAGACCAAAAAAAAAAAAAAAAAAGGAATTAGTTGCTAGTAGTTTCTTGAGAGGAGGCTCAATAACTGCTCTATCATTCAGAGGCTAAGCCCTGGAAAGAACAAATAAGAAAATCAAGATGTGTTTACAGGGGATCTAAGAGAAGAATGGATTTGCACCCCATTCCCGAGGAGACCCAAGCTGGAACAAGATCCCAGGATAAAAATCACTTTGTGGTTAATGTAAGCATTCACTCCTGCGATAACAGGGATCCATTAGTGGTTAGTTCAGCTGTAAACAAAACCCTAAAATAATGGAGGCTCATACTCCCCAAGCTTTTCTTTGGTTTGCTCTAGAGCTAAACTCCTGCAACCTCTCATTGGAAGGAGGCAGGGGGACCTTTTAACCCTTTTTCATGCCTGAAAGGGAAAGTAAACAGTGCCTGTGCCTTACTCCCCAGCTTGCTACAGAGATAACTCTAGACCAAAAGTCTCTACCTGTTAGAAGGGTATGAAACTTCTACTAGCTTGAGCAGGAGAGTGGGCAGTTCCTTTACCTTCCGCCCTGGCTTGCTCCAACAATAAATCTAGATCTGTCACTGTCCCTGGAAATAGTTTCTGAATGCGCAGAGTACCTCAAATTTTAGTCTTCGCCTGAGGGACTGGCTCTTAAATCACAGTTGACAGAGCTCTGAACTCCTGAGAATCCTAGACCACATAGAATGAAAAGGTCGCTTTTAAACTTGCAGAGTTCAGCAGCTATCTCCCCAAGATCAAGAGCCTCAAATTCTCTCCTTGGTGTAGAGCAGAATGAGTGGGAGATTAACTATGGTTCTCAGCTTCTCTCCAAGGAGGGAAGGAACTGGAACACGAATCTAACATCCAACCTCTCCAACTGTATCCCAAAGGACCTGCTTCTATCCTGCTTCTTTCAAGGTAACAGCACAACTTGAAACAGATAGATTATGTTTTTGCTCAGTTATTTTTGTCCAGCTATAGTAACTCTATGATGTCAGGTAATAAGATTATCACCGTCCTTACCATGTTTCTAATGCTCTAAAATGATTCAATGAGTCATCACATTCATATTTAAAAGCAGGAAGGAGGTAAATAGAAGGGCAAAATAACATTCCCTCTTCCAAAGTCCCACCCAACAACTTCTTCTTGTTCTGGCTCAATAGCCAGAATTTATTGTCATTGCCACACTTGGCTGAAAGAATGCAAAGAAATGTCATCTTTTATTGACCATGTTGCTACCCCTAAGCAAAATAAAAGTTCTTTAACTAAGATCCAATGAGAATGGATATTGTGTAGAAACTGTTAGTCTCAACAAGTAGCTCCATATGGTAGCAGTAGACAAAACCAGTAATTGAAGGAATCTAGTGGCCCAAGAGTGGCAGAAGAGGTGAAGGAACTCACAGTTTCTAGAAACTGACATGACCCAGTAATATCGGAGGGATTCCTGAATGCCAGATGGCTCAAAATTAGTAAAAAATATTGTAGAAGACAGAAGACACTGAGGCCAAGAGGAAAGTACAGCATAGCAGCAATCCACATCACATGAAAATAAGCACATTGAGAAATAATGCATGAAAGTAGGTAAACTCCCCCATCATCAAATGCCTCTTGAGTCCCTGAAAACTGGACACAATCTCAGGGAAAAGTATGGGAAACCAGCTGGGCTGAAATTCAATTTATTCAACAACAACTGAATGGAGTAGAGGGACTAATTTCCATTTAAGAATAAAGTTACATTTCTTTCATATCTAACATTGTAGACTGAGAATCATAAAAATTGCATATGTAAGGGAAAGAGGGATACATCATTATACCAGTCTTGTTAGTAACAAGATTGTGCAATGAATATTTTTATGGTACCCTTTGATACTATTTGATTATATCCTAGCCACTGTGGACTCTGGTGAATCTTGGATCATGTGAGTGTCACTTTAAGTACTATAGCACATAAATAAACAATTTCATTGTGAATTAGAATGCACTTTCTTGAATGCAACTGTATTAACTTGCTGGGACTGCCATAACAAGGTACCAAAGACCGGATGGCTTAAACAACAGAAATTTATTTCCTCACAGTTCTTCAGGTTGAAGTCTGACGTCAAGGTGTGAGCAGGATTGTTTTCATTCGAGGCCTCTCTCCTTGGCTGTAGATGGCTGTCTTTTCCCTGTGTCTTTACATTGCCTTCCCTCCGTGTCTCTGGCCTATTCTCCTCTTCTTATAAGAACACTAGTCATCTTGGATTAGGGCCCACTCTAAAACTTCATTTAATTTAATTGCCTTTTAAAAGGCCCAATCTTCAAATATAGTTATATTCTGAGGTACTGGGGGTTAGGATTTCATATGAATTTGGGTGGGACACAATTCAGCCTATAGCACAACTTTGCACCAAAATGATCTTCTTCCTGTTACACTGTTGGGTGGCATTTAAGAACCAAGGAAGTCCCAGGATTACTGATGGAACATCCTCTATGTGCCAGTCCCTCTGTATTAGTTGTAGGATCATAAGATCCAGAAATATGCAGAGCTTCTCATTAACTGAGGTCTTGGGATATAGAAAGGCCACACAAGGCAATCTCCTCTACTTGTTCTGTTATTGAAATTTATCCTTCTATAGAGCTGGAAAAGGGTACAAATACTTAAATTATAAATGAGCCCAAAGCTTTAAATATAGAAAGTGTGTGATACATATATATGATGTAAATAGATGTGAGAACAAAATATTACTGTTAAAATCCCTCATAATTAAATCAAGTTTGTGATATTTAGTAGTTTTGTAACCCTGGTTACTCATATAACAACTTCTCTTTAAAATGGGGATAATAATTGTTTGTAAAGCTCTGTCGAATAACACGCCATATGACAAGAGCAATTTTTAAACTCTAATCATACTATGCATTAGTTATTTTTGGACTTTATATTAATATTAATTGTATACACACTCCATTATCTCCATGCCTGTTCGTTTTACTCATGACCAGCCTCCCAATACATCAGAGACTTGTGCACAGCTCTGTCTAATATTACTATCATCCTTCTTGGTAGGCCTGAAGGGCACAAAAATGATATTCCTTTAGAGATTGCAATGCTAACGTACTTCTATGTACAGGATTCCCTCTTTGTTCAATTGATTTAGAGGAAACTGGGAAAGGGCTTTACTACCTTTGTTCTTTGAGTAACATACATACATACTTTAGGCTGCTCAAAATATCAGGAGGTTATTGGGGTAGGAGATGGGGAAGAGAATTTATACATGAAGAAATATTTTAAAATGATTCTGCATTTTATCAGATTATGCTGTTGGAACAAAATGATCCAAAATTTTACTGGCTAAAACAAGTTTACTTTTTGCTCACTTTATATGCCTAACATAGGCAGAGAAGGTTTTCCTACTGTAGTCATTCAGGGATCAGGGGCAGCAGAGGCTTTCCCTTGACATGCACATCTCCTAGTAAAATGTGATGAATTGCATAACTGCATACTGCATATTAGAGCTTCTTTCAGGAAGTGACATATACCACTTCTCACATTTAAATCAAATCACATGACTATGCTTAACTCTTACCATGTGCCTGGAAGGAAGAGAGATAGAAATGTTTGGTAAGTGGTAATAAAGTCTATCACTTTCTAATTCACTAAATTCTTTCCACATGATGAAAGTCCATTATGTTCCAAGTACTGAGGATGTAGGACTGAATAGATAATCTCTATTTTCATAAACCTTATATTTTAATGCTTATATATAATATGTCATGTATATGCATGTGATAGAGAATATCAAAACAAAAAAGGTGAGCAGAAATTGGTCTGGGGTGGAGTGATTGCAACAGTACATAGATTGCTCAGAGGAAACCTCACTGAGAATGCAAAATTTTAATTAAGATCTGAAGTAGTTAAGAGGAAAAGCCATATGTATAACTTTTGGGCAAGCATGCCAGCAGGGAACAGAACATGCAAAGGCCCTGAGGCAGGAGCATGCTTGGTATTCTTGCAGAACACTAAAGTGAGTATAACTGGAACAGAGTGAAAAGGGGAGGGGAGATGTAGGGGATGGGGTTAGAAAGGTAATGGGAGGAGAAGATCATATCATATAGGACCTGGTACATCATTAGAGAGACTATTATTATGAGAGAGACAGAAACCCACTGTGTGTTTTGGTGAAAGGGTAACATGATTAAACTTATATTTCAAAGGCGCAAGACTAGAGATAAGGGCAAGGCAGATGTGGAGAGACCTGTTAGAATCTCATTATTCAAGTGTGGAAAGATAGGGACATAGATCAAGGTAGCATTGAAAATCGTAAAAAGTTGGACTCCAGATATGATTTGAAGATAGGCCCCATAAGATTTGTTAATGGCTCAGCTTTCAAATAAGGATTTAAATTGAGTCTTGGTATTAAACAGTAAACTATTTTACAGACCACTGGTATTGACCTATAGGTCCTTTAAAACACTTTTCTTAGATCAGTGCCATTATTCATCTTTTTTGTTTTGTGTTGTTTTGTTTTTACAACTCATGAAACCCTCATGTTTCCACCCTCAAGAGGTGCAAAACAAAGAGCCTAGGAAAATCACATAATTCTATTTATGCTAAAAATGTCTTTTTTCCAAGTGTGGGTAAATGGAAACAGACCCATTATGTATTTCTGGCATTGTAAGGCATCTTTTAATCCTACCCCACACTCCAGGTTACGCTTGTACACTAGAACACATACCAGGTAATTCATTTTTCAATAAAGATTTGTGGTATACCTGCTATGTATCAGAGACTGTGATAGACTCTAGGGTTACAGACACAAGCAATCCAGACATTAACCAAGTTAACTACAAGTGTACGAGTGTAATACATATTATCAAAGTAAATGTAAAGAGCCCTGTGGGAGTCCATAATGTGGTTCATGTAGTAAAAGGAATAAATTTGTAAAGGGCATAGGCCAACTTATGAAAAGAAGATCTATATGAGGCAGTGGCAAAGCACAGCTTGTGGGCTGGCTGCATTTTTTGGTAAAGGAATTTTTATTGGAACACAGCAAAGTTTGTTTATTTAGGTATCATCCATGGGTACTTTCGTACTACAATGGCAGAGTTGAGAAGTTGCCATGGAAACTGTTATGACCAACACGCCCTGATGTTTACTATCTGGTCCCTTAAGAAAACATTGGCCGGGCCAGGCCCGTGGCACACTCGGGAGAGTGCGGCGCTGGGAGCGCAGCGACGCTCCCGCCGCGGGTTCGGATCCTATATAGGACTGGCCGGTGCACTCACTGGCTGAGTGCTGGTCACAAAAGACAAAAAAAAAGAAAGAAAAAAAAAAAGAAAACATTGGCCAATCTCTGATCTATACAAAGGCTAATAACCAACAAGAATATTCATAACTTTTCAGTGTGAGGTGCACAAAAACTTTTCTTCCTAGTTCTATCTCATAGGGTTGGCACTGGCACCAAAATCTCTAGCTGAGTGGCCCGTGAATGCAAGCCTAATATATAAGGACATTTCTCTATGCTGACCTAAAGGAGAGCATCAGTCTTGTTAGATTACTTTTATACAAAGCAAAAAGAGCCTTTCCAAACATGTGTCAGTTGGTCTATCCCTCATTTGAAATAGTAAGTGAGAAAAACAGCACAGAGACTGTCTCCAGACCCAAGTGACCCAAGTGTTGATTTATTGACTTTGGCAACTCTTGAGCTCATATTTACCTTGTCATGACAATAAAGTTATTGAAATTGAAGTTGAATCAAATTGACAGACACCAAGAACTATCGCTAAACTGGCCCAAGTACATCTTTTATTTATAGGTTTCAGTATACTGTATTATACTGGCATTTCATGAAAGCCAAAAACAATCCCCAAACTGAGAAACAGCTTTGAACAGAACAACAAATTGACCAGCAGTCATCTACTCATCAGGGTTTTACACTGAATACAGTATGAATGATGCCCCTTGGAGGTGGCAGTACAAGGCATAGTGACTATTATTAAAATCATCTCCAAAATAAAATAACATTTGTGAACCTCTTGCCTCAATTTAGGGATTTTAAAGAAATGTCAACAGCCACACATGCATTTCCATTCTTACATATATCTAAAAATGAGATTCTGCTATTCTTTCCACACGGATTTTATATTATTGTTTTCATTACTCAGTTATTTAAATTTGCAACACATTTGAACTCCTTCTTTCCCTTTCAGTATTCAGGCACATGTATTGAACACTCATCAGCATAACGGATTGATTATATGAACAATCCCAATAGGAATAGGAGAGCATGTCCTTTGTCTTTCAAGAGGATATAACCTAAAAAGGGAAAGATAATAAATTCTAAAACATTTTGTAAAGCATACTATAAGCCACATAATATAGAGATAAATACACTCACACAAAATGTTTATAAATGATGTGAGGGTATGGAGTTTTCTAGCATATTGGGCTGATTATTGACTATGTTTGCTCAGAAGAAATTTGAAGTGAGCTTTAAATGGAATTTGGAAAGAAAGGATTTATAACATTTGCAAGATACCGTAGATCAAGAGTCAGTAAACTATAGTCCCTGTCTGGCTTGATGACTGTTTTTGTAAACAAAAACACAGCCATGCCCATTTGCTTATGTATCATCTAGAGCTGCTTTCATGAAACAATGGCAGAATTAAGTAGTTTCAACAGAGATGGTATACCCTGCAAATCTAAAATACTTTCATCTCTGGCCATTTAAGAAAAAGTTTGCTGACCCTGCCTTAGGGAGGTAGAAAACAGGAGGCACTGACTAGCACAAAGCTCTTATATTTCAGTTGCAAGGGAACTGGGACATGGATGTGCATGTGTTATTTGTGTCCCTTAAATTATTTCTGAAACAAGGATAGATATAATTAAAATTAATATATGGGATGATAATTATATAACTGCTTGAGCCTTGATTTCTTTATTTGAAAACTAGCAATAATATCATCTACCAACAGATCTTTAAGAGGATCAAATGGGGAAATCTCTTTTCCCATGAAACGTGGCAGGTTTATAGCCCTGGACCTGGCCTTCCCCTGGTCACTGAGTTGTGCATCTCAGGTGGCCATTACTGAATCAGAACAGATTTATATGAATATTTCCAACTTTTCCAAAGGTTTTAGCATACCTTCTTCTGACTGAGGAACTAGATTGTTTTTGTATCATTCCTCAAGATTTTACTTCTGGGTTCCTCAATTTAGCCTAAGTGTAAACTGGAGTTTTAATCTGGGAAGGTCTCATTATAAATGTGAAAGGAATGTAGGAAATTTAGCATTACTTGAAATATGTCCTAAACCAATTTAGGACTCACTGGGAATAAAAAATCATACTTTGAATGTCCTATTTTTTTTTTCAAGATTTAGGGAAAGAATCCTTTAAGAGTACTACATTATCCACAAAAATATTCTAAATATTCTCATGTTGTAAAGTCCAGCTGTGAAAGTAGTCTTACCTCATGCATAATGCACTGAATACCAAGCTGTAGAATTTAAAGTAATTTTAAGAATTATGGGCAGGGATGAACACATTTTCCTTTAAAGGTTCTACTAAATTGAAGCTCATGCAAATATGTTGCAGACATTTACATGCTTACATACTAATCCCCCAATTCCTGTCTAGAATCTGAAATGAGCTTCATGTTTCCAAGCACTTTCACATTATTTGTTTTATTTCATAATCATTTTGGAAGACAGGGTGAAAGTAGTTATTCCCATTTTTTTCTGATGGAAACACTGAGGCTCAGCAGGGAAAGGACATATTCTAGACACACCTCAGAATTGTCATCAATGCCCAAGTCTTCAGCAATGATTATAAGGTTCTTGGGAAGGCAAATTTCACAATGCGTAACAACTTTTCTGAATACCTAACATTTAACTTAAAAATGACAATACAAAAGTTCTTCAAAAATGTGTGGAAAATGGAATTAAAAGATAATACGAATCTTTCTATGATCTTTTTGAAGACCCTTCATGTCTACATGTGTATCTATCTGTCTCTATCCATCTACCTACCTATCTAGTGAGAGAGTTGTAAAATCACATCACTCTCTATTATGCAAATGGATATTGCTTAGTGTCCTTTAAGAGGGAATTTCATGGATTATGTTTCTTTTCTTCAGTCACAGCAGATACAGCAATGCTTATGTTGAGAAGGATGTTACATGTTCCTCAATTCATGGAAACTTCAAGTCTAGAAAACAGAGGAGTCTGGTTAATGTCTCCAGAGACTCAAAGGGAATGTAACCTTCCATAAAATTACTTATGCATTTATATACGGTGCATAATCATCATCTTCAGGCAAGGGGACACAGGTTAAGCACCTTCCATATGCAGCAGGGAAAACCCCTTCGGCAAGGAAGTCTACCCATTGGCATGCACAAATTATACTAGCTTTAGTTTTAGTATGTCAAAAGGAACATTCACCATGCTTAATGAGAGGCATTGGATTAATGCTAGGTGTTTCAGCAGGGGAAGGAATGTTCAGGTGCTTGGGAAAACAAGGCAGCTGGAGGGTACAGTGAAGGTCATTTACTCAACACTGAAAAATCAATTATTTTCATGGCTGCAAATAGAGTCTCCAATTTGCATATAGGATGTGGGGGGGGTGCATAGACACACATATATATATAGGCACTTTTATTGACATTCATGTTTAATTTATAAACCTGGGAGAACAACACTATCTTGCCACCAATGACCAGACAATCCTTCAAATAGTCTTTTCCTCCCTTACAGAGAGGAAGGCTTAAGAATATGATCGTATCTGGATGTATCCTCAGAACTCCCAGCTTGTGTGCTGACTTGATCATTCTCCCCTTTAATTTTTTATACAATTTCCCTGGAGTGCTCTGAATTGGCAACTAAGATGGTCCAAATGACAAGACATCAATTTCATGTTCAAGGTATTTTCATTTCAGAGACTCAGGGAATATAGGAGATCCTCTTGTCTTAGTAAGACAACATTTTTGAAAGCAACCATTAAGGGGAATTTAATGGTCAAATTCCAAAACTTACTTAAAGATATATTTATGTTCAGAAAAACCCATTTCTTTGATCAGGCTTCCATGATGCCTCTAATTTCCACCCAGAGCATCACCATCCTTTTAGGTTATAGTATTTTGTTTTAGACTGCCTCTAAGAATGCATATCTTCTAAAAGTCAAGGCACTGAGAGTTGTGTCTTTGGTATACTGTTTCTTGTGGATACTGTTGAGGATACTGTTACATCTAAATACTCTGTCCTCTAAAGGAAATTGCACAGAGCAGGTATGTTTTGATTGATAGTAGGGAGGTGCGTTTACTCAATCACTCATTTATCTAAACGTTCCGTGTTTCTTTATTGACTATGATTTATTAATTTTCCACTTTGGTGGTGGAATGTCCACAGGAGACACTAATCCTAGATTTGGTGAAGGCAATGACACCATATGAGGCATCCAGATGGACCATGCATAGAGAGGTTTAAGTTAGGGGAAGGGATATTGACAGTCAGGAAAGGACAGTCATGAAAAAAGAAATCACTTTGTCATGTTAGTAAAAGAATCAAAGTCAACTCTGTCCCAATTCAGCCATGACTCTGGCTGATCTACCTACTGCCCGCATCACTGGGAGATCCAAGGTGGAAGAGGAGACTTGTGTGTCTTGAGACAACTGTCAGGGTGGAGGGACACCCAGGGCAGCACAGTTGCCTGCCATGGAATACATGTCAGGGCTTCTTGCACGGTCACTGCCTGCTATTATCTTGTAGCACCCCTTTAAGATTCTGGGTTGCAGGTTCTATAAGAGCCAGGATTTTAATCTTAGAGCCAATGAATTTATGCTTTAAAAAAAAATGTAGAAACGACTAACAGACCATTAAAGCAATGACAAAGGCCCTCCCTGTAGGTTCCATTCTCCTAAAAGTCAAAGCCAAGATATTCAAATTGGCCTATGAGGGTCTCACGATCTATATCCACTACCACTTTCATCCCCCTATTACCTCACCAAATTTAGTTTTCAGTGCACAGAGCCAGCTCTATGAAGACAGGGGACTGGGGTGTCCACAGTGCCTAGAACAGTGCCTGGCAAACAGTAGATACTCAATAGGTTTCTTTAAAGCAATGCACAAACGGTTGATGTGTTAACTGCTCTATCCCATGACTTCTCTGGGCCTCAGATTCCTCATTAGTAAAGATGAGAGCACTGACCATCTTTCAGAGAAGCTGAGAGCATACAAAAGGATAATATACAAAGTTGGTTCTAGATATTTATTGGTTTTGCTTCCTTTCCTCTTTTATTTTTCTGGATGTAATAATGGTACTTAATATTCATTGTATGGACTCATTGCTGAGCATTTTATAAGTATTGTGCCACTGACTACTTTTCTCAACCCGAAGTAGAAACTATTATGCTCCCATTTTTTAGATGAGGATTAGAAAGGTTATTTCCCCCCCAAGGTCATACAGTCAGTAAACAGTCAAACCAGGATGTAAATTAGGTTCATCGGACACCATAGTCCTACATTTCACCGTGGCACTATATTACAAGTGACATAAGGAAAACTAAATTACACTCTTGAGCTTAAATCACACTTGGTTAGATGTCTAATATATTATCTATGCACTGATAGCTGGGGTATAAAGGTGTTACTTACCAATGGACGTCAATGCTCATTTACATGCGTTCATGGATATGTTGTTTGTTTGAAATCTCTGGGTAGATAAATAGCCCCACTAGCGTGGCAAGTTCACCTAAACCCATTCCTTTTAAAACTCCATCCCTGACTATAAAGGACTGGTGTGTAGATCTTTATAATATATGAAATAAATTTATGAATTTATAATCTGCCATTGATTATTCACTTGCAAGGAGCAATAATATAAATTTATATTTACAATATCATATTGAATGTAGCATATTTTTAATCCTCCAACCAACCCTATTTCATAGTCATTATTATCCCCATTTCACCTGTGAGGTCATTAGAATGATTAGAACATTTGCCCAAAGCCACACAGCTAGTTAAGTTGCAGAGACCTTAAGAAATCATGAAATCCAAATTTCAGCAATTGATTTTCATAGGCATTAACATACCTTGAGAACCTAACTCAGTCTAACTCCGACGCCTGTGGTCTTAACCATTATATTAAACTACAAAGTGCTATATAAATGTGAGGGTTTTTTATGCTTTTTCTTATACCATTATTCCACATGGAAATTTCTTCTCTGGAATGCCTTCATAATAACTTTTAAGTTCCCATCTACAGAAACCCTCTTTACAATCACTTATTCATGAAACCAATTGATAATCGTTCTCACAAGAATCTAAAAACAAAAACCAAACATGACTTTGGCATAACAATCCAAATACTCATCAAGTGTCTATCTGATCACTTTGGCTGAATGGTGAGTTCCTTCGCTGTGAAGTAACAGGCAGTTCAGATCAAGCATTTAAATGGGTTGTCTGAAATCAAAGGTTGGCAATCTTCCCAAAGTCGTGTGCCAAGGTTCTGACCTCTTCCTGGGCAGAGGAAAAGGTTACAGGCTCTTCTCTTGTTGCCGATGTTCTCAATTGCCACGGGTGCCTGCCAGCCAGCCGCCAAACCAACTTCTGGTGGAGACTGGAGGTAAAGACCACTTCTGTAAATTAGGCCTCTGGAGAAACAGCATTAATTCTGTCAAGCTGCTCAAAAATAAGTCAGGAGCACTTTAGCATCCCAATATACTGCTTCTGTGATCAAAGTTAGATGCATCTTACAGCCAATGTTGTCCTTCTTCCTAAAAAGCCAACATAGTTGGAAGACTTCCTCCTGTCTTTGCCTGATAATTTGCCGTTACAATCTCCAAATGAATTATTCAATGCCATTGCGCCCATTCTCCTACATTTTCTACCAATGGTAGCCACATTCTCAGAGTTTAGAAAAAGTTAAATTCCTCGCTGAGCTTAGTTTGCCTTATAAATCACCCCCCCCCCCAACACTTCTACACTGTGACTCACAGCTCCACCATAGGACAGTATTACTTACTTGTTCAGGGTGCACCAGAAGCAAGATCAAAGACATGATGAAGTGACATAAAACTAAGCCACCAGATTCACGGCAACATCCAAAAGTTGACAGGAGGGCATCATCACTATTTGAGAAGATTCCCTGTTTTCTGGCAGGAATTCTACCCACAATTTGCCTGTTGTATGGCTGAGGAGAGGCTGGTTTCTCAGTTGTGAGTAACTTGTATGAAAGAAATCTTATTCTGTCAGATAAATTAGAAAGGAATTTGTATGACTTTACCCAGACTCAGACTTGGCCACAAGACTGATATAAAAACAGGGACCTCCCTCAAATCTTGCATTCTTCTGAGAGTTTTCTTCATCATGACTTCCAAATGCTCTGCTTTACTAATGGAATATTCAGTGGTATTCTTATGAGAAGGCATAGAATGAAAGCTTCAACTAAATCTTAGAAGAAAGATCTAGATTGTGACATTGCATTAGGGACTGGGAGTGAACTACTGTGACACAACCTTCTTCATTTCTTCTTGCTATGAATTGAAATATAATTAACATAACTTGAGCTGAGCAAGATTAAACCTTAGCTTAATAAACAAAAGCTTGACAGTGTCTCCTCAGTTTTATGATTTTTGTCTGCTGGGCAAAGTCCCCAAATATCAGTAAGGAATCTTTCTGGGGATGTTATGTTTTAAAATATTTTAAATCTTTGTCTGCTATTCTGCAAGGTCCTATTTGGGATAACTTGTGGCTTAAGGATGTGTTTGACTTATTGCTGTACAAAAGGTGGCCCAAACATTGCCCATTAAAGAGGACTTTGTCCTACTTAATGAGACCTTTCCATCACTATCAATCTGTTTTTCATAAAAACCTATGAGCTAAGACTAGTTGTTCTAAATTTGCAACATGTTGGCAGAAAACATTATTTCCCTTGTGACATTTATGGTTTAATTTGAAAATCAGATGCAAAAACAAATTCTGCTTTAACTCTATGTACACACACACACACACACAAAATCTCTTGAGGTGCCCATCATAACAAGTATTTATAATTCTGTGATTAACAGCCTACCACATATGAACTGTGCTTTGAAATTGAGATGTTATATCTAATAGCTCATTTAATTTTTTAGTTAACCTCAAGTATAGGTAAAACAGCTGTTATTCATATGAGGCAGATAAAAAAAACCCAAGGTACATAGGGTTTATAATAATTATCATATTATTTTTCTATTAATGTCTTATCATAATAAATTTGTCATAATATAATTTTTTTTTGTCACATAAGAGAACAGGGCACATTATGCTAATAGTAAACAGCTAAAATCTCTTTGACAGTCATTATGCCAAACTAAGATTTTTCTAGACTGTTGCTATCCTTTCAACTATAAATCCCTCAGGACCAGGACTAGTAAAACACTCTCTCCAGGCACAAAATTTAAGGAGGCTCAATCAAAACTCAGTAATGAAGATAACACTAAGATGATATTAAAAAAATCTAAACCAATGCAAAAAAAAAAAAAAAAACCATGATGAGAAATATATCAAAATTTTAAATCAAGGAAGAATTAGGATCACTGACTTTTCCTTTTCTTCAGATCCCATTACAGCAGAGCAAGACACGAGTACTCCTGCATTTCTTAATAGATCAAGGGCAAATATTTACCTATATTATTTGCATAGTAATATTTTTGGCCTTGACGTTGCACTAGTTTTTAAGTGTCCACTCACTTTAATATGTGATTTCCTCTGTCCATCTGGATGGCAAGCTACTAGAAATCAGAAACTTTGAACATACTTTATTGGAGAAAACTATTGACCATAAAGAACTGTTTAGCCCTACTTAAAACCATACTTGGACAAGGAGAAGAACATTCTTCTTCAGAGGCTATTTATTGAAATGAAAAAGTCACAGAGGGAGCAAGGTATAGGGAAAAGAGCACTGGTTTGATTATTAGTTCAGCCACTTAATAACTGTGTGACTTCAGGCAAGTTACTTAACTCTCTGTTCCTGCATTTTCTCATCTATGATATGACCATTTTAATGGGTGACTGAAGATTACATGATATAACCAGTGTGAAATGCTCAATATATAGCAGACCCTGAGGATTTTTTTCCTTTCTGTATAGAATTGTGTCCATCACATCTATGTATAATTTATGTTTTCCGCTCCAAGATGCCAACCAAGAAGGTGATCATTCTTATCTACGGATCATCATTGGGCTACTCAGAGCATTGTGTGTACTCAAGAGCTAGCTCTGCCTCCCCATGTTTCCAGACCTCGACTATATCCTTTCCCTGCTTTTCTAACCTGGGGCATACACCAGATGGCAGTGTCCAATTGAGGACAGAATCCTGGCCTTTCAGCTCACTGACCAAGTGACCACTAGCTTTGCCATATCTGTATGCATGTTACAGGTCAATAGCATTAGCCTTGGGGCCTAGTTGATGTTCAATGTAAAAATAAACACTGGAAAATCTCTGTACACATTCTATTCTCCTTCAACTGCAAAGCATTTCATTTGCAAGGTCAATTGGAAAAGATACATATGTGATGTAGTAGTAAACACACATTTCAAATAGGCTTTTTGTCAATATTTACATTTCTGTGCACTTTAACAAGTACATAATGATCCCTTACGGTCTATCTGACACATGCTGATAGGCACCAGGGCTACTGACATAAGCAGTGCAGGTCCACCACCTTCAAGTAGCTCAGTGCTCAGTAGAAGAGATAGATTTTTATG
Organism: Cynocephalus volans; assembly: GCF_027409185.1. Classification (NCBI taxonomy): domain Eukaryota; kingdom Metazoa; phylum Chordata; class Mammalia; order Dermoptera; family Cynocephalidae; genus Cynocephalus; species Cynocephalus volans. The sequence goes on from NC_084468.1 coordinate 20,280,302, forward strand.
CATCTAGTAATAGTACAATGTGATCACTGTTATGCTATTTAACACAGATGACTTCAGAATGGTTTATCTTCTATGCATCTGTCTTCTTCTATGCATTTGTCTTCTATGCATCTGTCTTCTTCTATGCATTTCATGGGTTTTACTAAGTTCACTTGCCTTCAGCTAAGAGCTCTTAAATCTCATGGATGCCTAGCATTCTCCATTTAAAAAACATAATGAACATTTCTATCTTGCTGTAATCTATCATGTATGTGATTTTAGAGACTTTTACCATATCCACTTTTCAATACTCAGTAGTATATGCAAAAGTTTCTGCTACCTCTATTCATTTATCCTGCAAACATGTGCTACAGGGTGCCAGGTACTGCTCTTCGGGAAAGTGTAAACATAGATGAACTGTAGTTCTTGCTCCGAAGAGTCATGAGTCTAATGAAAGGTTAATAATTGGCTAGAATGTGACGTTTTGCTAGGTAAGTATACTGTGAGTATGCGAGCGTGTTTATGCACACACGCCGTTCTCAGTTGCTGCTACTCTACTTTTGGCGAAGCCTGTGAACTGACAGCTGAATCATTTACGTAAGGGATATGTATGTGTGTGTGTGTGTGTGTGTGTTTTGTCATTTGGTGACAAAATGGTAATTGCTGTAATAAAAGACTGCCTTTCTGTGTAGTTCTCACAAACACACATACCTTCTAGGATTGCCAAACTGGGAAAATAATAACAGGAGTTAATTTTCTTTGGTTGCATTTTTGTCCCCTTTTTCTTATTCATTTCTTTCCTGTCTCTATCCTGAGCCACACTGCCTCCAACCAGGAGCAGTCATGTGCCCTCCCGTGACCTCTAAGGACTCACAGGAATCTGATTTTCCTACAGAGTCCTGCCAGCTGGGGCCTTGGAATCTGATACACTCTCAGATCTTTCACAGGCTCTGCAGTGGCATTTCAGAGTAGATGCCACATAGATCCCTGCCTTACTTGTACCCCAGTATAGACAAGGACATTGCCCACAGCATTTCAAAGACCAGCTCTGCCCCTGGGGAGGCTTGCTGTTCCCAGAAATCTTGCTACCAACACCAATGGAAGCTCTGCAGAGAGGCAGCTCATTGGGTTGCTTGGCTAGTGGGGCCCCCAAGGTACATATTAGAGCTGAGAATGGCCAACAGATCAAAGTTCAAATTCAGCTGAATAATTATGTGAGATTTAGATGAAAAGGAATTTCTAAGCCCTCTCTTCTCCTTTCTCAAAATGTTGATAATCACCCTGTACAAGAGGGAAGAAGTGAAATAGTCCCTGAAATCCTGACTTATCTGTGGCATTTCAGAACTGACATCTGCTGTTTTGGCTGTTCATCATGTTTTAGGAGGCATAGTAGTGATTATCTATCTTTTCCTATGACTCATAAGGTCAGAGATTGAGCCTGGGAATCTGCATTTAAAAAAAAACAACAACAACTTACACCATGTTTTTCTGATGCAGCCTAAATGAAAACCACTGCTTAGTTTCCCCCTATCATCATACACTGTGATTCTATTATCTCTAGGGTACAAAAGGTAAGGGTATCACACAAGGTCAGATAAGAAGACTAGGACAGGGCCAAGCATAGAACTCGGGTCTCTTTACATCTAGCCAACAGCAGCTCTCTGAGCCCAGTGACTCCAACAGAGCCCAGCACATGCCACATGAGATCCCAGTGAGGGATGACACCTGGACTCCACGTGGAAGAGGCCAACGGATGCTTACAAAGCTTCTGCAAGGCTCCCAGAATAAAAAAGCCATTGTTGAAATCTGTAAAAAGAGAACCAGAATAGAAGAGAGTCATGATCTCTGGGAATGAGATGATAAAACAATACAAACTTACAAAAATGAAGGAGAATGGCAGAGAATGAAGCAAGGACAAGGGAGGCTTGGGGAGCGTAGGCACTGGGTTGACTCAGGTCATGAGTACTGTGAGGAACAGCACTGTTCAATCTGTAAAGCAAGTCATGAGACCCGAGCAACTCTCCCAACAGAGCATGTCTGGGAAGGATGACAGCCCCACAGGAGGGAAGAGGCTGGGGTGGGGGTTGAGGGTCAAAGTGTCCTGAGGGTAGCAGTGAGCTCCTTCATGACCTATCTAGGTCACTCACTACCCGCATCTTGAGAAATATATCTCTAGGTCACTGTCAAGATGGCATAAGGCCAAAGAGTGAATACGACCACCAGTTGTTGAGCATGTGAGCTGTGCCAGGAACGGGTCTCTAGCTAGCATGTTCCCTCTAGGAAGCAGAAATGATTTCTGTGAAGCTATAAAGCTTAAACTCAGGGCTTTCGTTTACGCAGGCCCTATCCATGGTCCTGGGAGGGAGCCTGGAAATATGTTCATTCAGTCACACATTTTATAAAATTTACAAAGTAGAATATCTTTCTATTCTTTTTCATGAAGCATGAAGGTCTGGGTCTCACAAAACCTGTGACCCTAGTAGGTAGGTATTGATGGTGATGCTGGTACAATGCTGCTGCTAGTCGGCTGTGCTATCTTAGACAGATGGCATTCTCCCCGAGCTTCACTGTGCTCATCTGTAAAATGGATTTATTTGCTCTACCCAACTCTAGCCACTCAGAGGATCAAATTACATCATAGTGGATGGGGGACTCTAAGAAGCTGAAGCCACTGTTTTATTCAAGGATTTCAGAAACTGACAAAATCTATGCAAAGAAACGTTTAGTCTCAAATGCAAAATAATATTTTCCAACACGGTCATTAATATACATGTGAAGACTCAGCCAGCTGTGACTTAGGATGGGCAAGAGTCTAGCTCTGGAATAAGTTACCGGTCTTTATACTCATTTACCTAAAAGGAACCAGACCCTCAATCTCCACCCCCACCCCCACCACACACACAAATAGTCAACTTCTCCACTTCAAAGACTATTTCACCAACCTCCCTGTGCACTGAAGGGAGTCCACACAGAGGAAAATTAGAAATGAAATAGTCACTCCATTCACTCTGCACAAATTGTTTCTGGCCCAGGACTGGTGGGGAAGGCTCTGCTTATACACCAGTCTTGAGTCATCAAAGCCCGTCACACACATGTAGCGAGGTTAACGCTGGTGTCTCAGCCTCACTCAGCAGAGGGAGCATGATCTGGCCTTCTCCAACATGGTGCTTTGAAGATGAAGAAAACTTTAAAGGAAATGTCTTCCTCCCGCACAGACCTCCTTAGTGTACAAGGTGTTTCAGTCAGCCCAGGTGCCTGCTGGATTCCTTTCTCCTGCCAGTAGGATGCTCATCCATGAAGGCAAGGTTCAGTTGCCTGACTGATAAATTCTCACTTGTCCTTGGCTTCTACCTCTTCTTTCAGAAAGGTCTGCAGGCCTCTCTGGTAGAACACCAAGGGCGTCTGTACTTAGATGAGGGCACGGAGTGATAAACGATAAAGAGGAAAGAAAGAAAGCATAAAACCCAAGATGCACTGAGTTCTTATAATGTGGGAGATACTTCATGTATTTTATCTCATTAAAGCATTATCAGCAGAGTGAGAGGGAGATATTATAATACACATTTTGCAAAAGAGAAATTGGAGTCTCAGGTAAGGGAAGTAACTATCCAGAGGTCAACTACTAATGAGAGAGAAAGCCGACATTAGACCCTGGACTTTCAGAATCCAAAGCTCATGCACATTTCCCCCAACATTGCCACTTCCTTTAAATGAAAGAGAGAGAAAAACAAGAAAAGAAAAAGAAAAAGAGTACTTTCTTGCCTTCACGATTACAGACTAGATTCCATCAAGTGTTTGCCATATTATCAGATTCCACAGACACTTCTTAGTTTGTTTTTAATGCCACATAATCATAAGGGCTGCAGTTTTTGCCTCCTGAATGGCCATAGCATGCATTGCTGGTTCCATGCCAATCGCCAGAACCCAGGCACCATTTATATGCAAGAAAGTGACTCGATGCTTTGAAAAGTTTTTTGACTCACTCTGCTGGTGACTGTCAGCTAGGGTTCATTATTAAGAAGTTGTGTCCTAGGGGAGGACCTCTCCACGTCAACAGTGTGGCAGGGTTGCCACTTCAAACTCCACAGAAAGCTTTGACTATGTGGCTCCACAACCCCCTGTCAGTAATGAAATGGCCATGTGTGATGTTCTGTGAAGGGATCCAGAGAGTTGCCAGACATTCCAGCTGGGTTGGAATGTTTTGAGTAGTTAGGGTTTATGAGTGATGATCTAGGAGAGCATAGTTATTTCTCTGAAGTGGGCCACAGTGAGTTCATTCTGGTTTAAGGAGCAGCACCATCCTCTCAGTTGTGTGTTGCTGGGGAATGCTAAGTGAATATTTCATGGTTACCTGTACAAAATGGATTTTTCTATCCGCTTTTATTCACCCATCCATTCAATGTAATAAATATTTATCGAGCAACTACTATAATCCATGCACTATGTTAGAAACATAGAAAACAAAAATAAATGAAGTATAATCTATGCTCCTAGGAATTTACAGTTCAGATAGGGAGATATATGTGTAAACAAAGGCATGTGGTAAAGTGTTCTGTGTATTACAACAGAAGTACATTAGAGCTTACGGGGCAAGGTGTTCAATAGGATCTGGGGAGAAGAAGAGAAGAGAATACTTTTCTAAGAAAAACTTCCCAGGGGAGGCCTTCCTGGTAAGATGGCATTTTTAGCAGGAAAAATTACATCAGCATGAAATTAAATACCAGTTCTGCTAACACTGAGCTGTGTAATCGTGTCCTTCATATCAACTTTCTGAGTCTAATCTGTGCAACGAGGATGACACTATCTATGCCCACCTCACAGCCTTGGGAGTACTGAACAAGATTCACATTGGACAAGTGAGAGAGTTTTTTATAGTTGCCTATAATTCAGTACTTTTCCAGTGACACCATTCTTCTAGGTCAGATGGAGGATTTTCCCAATCATGCTGTCTGAACTTTGGTATGTGAATGTCTCCTTTCACCCATCTGAGATGTGCCAAGAGCAGAGAAACTTGACCTTAAAGACTAGGAATATGAGCCGACGAATGAAAGAACTAGTGACACCCAGGTACATGTGGTGGATAGTGATCACCATTGCAACGAGAGTGATCATCCTTCCCTTTGAGGAAAGATGATGTAGTTTACAACATAAAAGAATGTGTGAGCCGTTACCTCATGCTGTCCTTCTAGAACCATGAGAGTATCAGAGATTCATATTATGGAAACCTGAACAGAAAGTAAATAAATGTGACTTATTTTGCAATCTTTGTCTTTTCAGACTACCTAATTATACTATATATTTTCCATTATATTTGAGAAGTTGAGGTGGCTTGATAGACTTATCAACCAATACAGTATAGCAGTGATTATTATTACTGCCTCAGTTAAGCTTCTATACGGGAAGCAACAAAAACTGGCTCTGGCTTACTAAAAAGGAGTCTTTTTAAAAGATACTGAGTAGCCCACAGAATCACTGGCCAGGCTGGAAAACCAGGCCAAATGCTAGTCTTTCAGGAACCAGTCTGATGAGAAAAGCAAAGAAACCAGTGTCCCCACCACTGAACATTAGTTGTCATTTCTGAGGAAGTTGACTTCATTGCTTCCACTATTAGAGAGGAGAGTCCCCCATCCCTTCCTTTCTGCATCACTGGGTCTTTGAGTCTTCTGATAGATAAAGCCTGGGTGACATGGCTACATGTTGGCTATAAGGGAAGATGGGTGAGTTTAGTGTTTTATTTTGAGAAAGTATAATCTATAATATGAAGAACTCCCAGACTCAGAGTGTGGAAAAGATGTCATTGAACCACAAACAAGACAAATATCCACTGTAATAGTTAATTATTGCCATCATCATTTTTACTGCCTCTAGTGATTCAATAAGCATTTATTGATGCCCAAACAATTGTGAGGTATTATGTAGAATAATTATTAGGAATAAAGACAGAAACCCTTGCCCTCAACCAGCTTTCTCTTGGGGAAAACAAGGCATATACCCCAAATATGCAAAATCTGATTCTGTTAGTCATTGAAAGGGAATAGTCTGAGAGAGGTGTGAGTTTTACAAAGAGCTTCATCTAGCCATTTAGGAAAATCAGAGTCTTAAAGGACATGTTAAAATTGGTAGGGCTCCTTTCTCCATCCAAAAAGTTAAAGCAAATGTTCTCAAACATTAGCATGCCTTAGAATCATCTGGAGAACTTGCTAAAACAAATTGCTAGACCCCACTCCAGAGTTAGTGGAGAGAGAAAAGAAATACAATTTCTAGCAAGTTCCCATATTGTAGTCTGAGGACCACACTTTAAAAACCACTAAGTAAGAGAAATCTTCAGGACTGGAGGCACAGAAGAAAGAATAAGCCAGTAGGATTCAATGGGAGGCAAGGTAGCTACATACAGAAGATAATTTGTGTAAGAAAAATGTCCAGAACAAGGTTAGAAAAATAAAGTTAGACCAGGCATTCAGAGGTGGATTGTACTTGGATATCCTGCTGAGGATGCATTGGGTTAATGCTATAGGCAGGAGAAAATGTAGAAGCCTTTGGGCAGTTTACTTCAAATAACGTGTAACAGAGATATAATTGAGCCTGATATTATGCTAAGTGCTGAGAACAACAGAATAAAATTTGATTTTTTCAATAAGGTAAATGATTTGGTTAGTCTCAAGAGAAGACTGATTCAAATGTGAAGTAGTCCTCATATGGTGACTTACCAACAGGGAACAAAGGGCCAAAATAAATGACATTTGAGAGAAAAGTTTATAAGATGTCTAAAGAGAGACCACAGTCCTTGCTATTAGCTCACTGTGTGAGCTTGGGCACACCATGGAACCTCTCTGGTTTTCAAATTTATTGTCTAAAAACAGGTGATCTCTGTGGATCTTCTTATCTCTGAAGGTGCAGGAGTCTGTACTTAGATAGACGATTGAAGAACAGAGATGACACAACACTAATTTCAGCATAATAGGATGGAAAAACTGGAGGAATCATGAATCCAGTGGAAAAAATAGAAACATCCTCAACCTTTCTCATCTGAACTGGAAAATATTATGACCTTGCCTCAAAGTGGAGCAACAACAACAAAAACTAGTACATCAGAATGTCTTTGTTTAAAAAGTTGCCTTCAATTTCAGAGGTTAAGAGTAGATAATGTATTGGGAGGCAACAGATATGCATATAGATGAATCGTAATTCAATGCAAACCTGTTAGTTTATTCACATTATTAATATGATACCCTAGAGGATATCAACCAATTAAAAACCCATTTCAATTATTAATTGGGTCCCCTAATTGAAGGGACATAATAAATTAATTAAAATGTCCTCAGCTTTATTCACTAAGGAAAACACCTAAGTCAGGGAATGGATTGGACAAACAGATCTGTATTAAACCCTTAAACTGGTTCTTATCCAACTTGATAGAAAAAGTAGTCTGATCCACAGGAGGAGGTGTTTGAATGAGAAGACCAGGAGAAGAGAGCTAGAGAGATGGATTTTCCACTTTGTTTTGTGGATGTGGTGTCACAGACACATAATCATGTCAGGACTCAGTTTACTTAATTATAAAGTAAAAGCTTTGACTCAAATAATGTAAAATGTTTCTGTGTTGTTCCTGGCCATTATGAATCACAATGAATACTTGAGTCAAAAATGTCAATCCTAAAACTTCCAGTGATAAGGAATCATTAATCGTGCATTTACTGAGCAGACTCCAAGCCTCATCTTGTTTCAGAATTGAAGACTAAGGAGATGGCAAAACAATCCTTGCTCTTAAGTTGGTCACTCTCTCAGGGTATGAGAAATGGGTTCCAAACCTGAGAGGAAAGAGTGTGTGTGAAAATACGGGCTTTCAGTGGAACCAAGCTGGCTTCAAATCACAACTCTGCAAACGGAAGGCACTTAATTCTGTTTCCTGGAGAAAAAAATGTGATTAATAACATTGCAGAGGGTGAGTATGTTTATTAGATGAGATAGATGTAATGATCATAGATCAACACCTGATAGGTGGTAGGTACTCAATACAAGGTACATATTAGTCTATTTGTTTGCTAATAGCATGATACCTGAAACTGGGTAATCTATAAAGAAGCAAAATTTATTTCTTACAGTTTCAGAGGCTGGGAAGTCCAAAGTCCAGGGAACACATCTGGTGAGGGCCTAGTTCTTGGTGGTGACTCTCCACAGCAATGCGGGGTATCACATGACAAATGGGCTGAACAAGAGAGAGCTAACCTTCTCACTTGCTCTCCTTGTAAAGCCATCATAACCATAGCCATGGCCACCCATTAAACCACCAATGGATTAATTCATTCAGGAGGGTACAATCCTCACAACCTAACCACTTCTTAAAGTCTCTACTTTTCAATGACCATAATAGGATTTCCAACCCTCTTAATACTGTTACAATGGAGAGTAAGTTGACAATGAGTTTTCAATTCAATCCACAGTACAAGAAGAATATCACGTTACTGAAAGAAAGTATTCTCTCCTATTGCTTTGCACTGAACTATTAGCCAGTGTTCAGGAGGCTATAAAACAAGCAATGATTTTGATGGTCAAAGGCCAATAGTTTAAAAGAAGCTCTGGTTGAAGAGAAAATTAGTTTTTTTTTACTTTATAGTTGGGAAATATACCATACATATTAAAGAGGGTATGTAAATATGTATGTGCATGTTAAAAGGCATTAATAGAAATACATAAAATGAACACCCTTGTACCCAATACCAAGTTTAAGAAATAACTCGAAGCCTCCTATATGTACCTCTACAAACTATTCCATCACCTTCAGAAGTTACTCAAATTTTATGCTAATAATTTCATAACTTTTATTATATTTTATCATATGTGTACATATCCTTAAATTATGTATTATGTGGGTTTAGCTTTTTCTTTTACATTTATTTGTAAATATTTGTGGGGTGCAGTGTGTTGTTTCAATATATGCATATACTGCACAACGATTCACTTAGGAAAAATGATTGACTAATGGGTTTTAGCTGGTTTTGAACATGACATAAATAGAATACTATTCTATATTCTATAAATTTAATGATGACTTACTTCTTTCACACATTAGTCTTTTGAGATTCAACCATACTATCACATATAAAATTAGTTTATTCATCTTTACTGTTATATAGTTGCTGTGGGTCAAATATGTCCTCCCAAAATTCATGTATTGGAAACTTAATCCCCATTTTAACAGTGTTAAGAGAGTGGGAAATCCAATTACGTTATTTGAAAAGTGGAGCCTTTACAAGGTTCTTGGATCAAGGACCGTGCCCTAGTGATTCATCCATGGAGTAATGGGTTGATGGTTTAATGGGCAGTAATGGGCATGGTTCTGATGTCTTGAAAAGGAGAGGAAGTGAGCAGTTTAGCTCACTCTTGCTCTGGCCATTTGCCATGTGATACCCTGTGTTGCTGTGGAGAGTCACCACTGAAGACAAGGCCCTCACCAGATGTATTCTCTGGACTTTGGACTTCCCATCCTCTGAACTGTAAGATGCATGTTTTGTTTCCTTGTAAATTACCCAGTTTCAAGTATTCTGTTCTAAGCATCAGAAAACATACAAATAGTATTCCACTGAATGAATAGCCTTAAGTTTATTTATGCAACCACTACTGATGAACAGTTTTTGCTGTTAAATGCAGTGCTGCTGTAGATAGTCTTTCAAAGCTCTCTTGGTCATCATATGGAAGAGTTTCTCAAGACTTATATTCTTAAGAGTGGAATTATTGGGTCACCAGATGTGCTGAACCTTTCTAAACATGCCAAATAGTTTTTCTAAGTGGCTATTTAATTTTTGATCCCCACCAGTTGTTGCTCGACTTGTACAGAAGTACATGGTATTTTCAGTTGTTATAATGGTTTTCAATCTGGTTAGTAAAAAATGATGGCTTTCACTGGCTTTTTCTGGTTACTAATAAACTTGAGGATATTTTTACATTATTTTGGATTCATTTGTGTTTTCGTTACTCTGAATTATTTGTTCACGTTTTACCTATTTTTATATTGAGTTGTTTGTCTTTTTCTTACTGGTTAATAGGAGTTTTTTGTAGTTGTTATTGTTTTTTTAAATCAATTTCTTATACTGATCTTTTGCTGGTTCTATATATTGTAAATATTGTTTCCAAATTTGTGCCTTCTTTTTTCAATATGGTGTCTTTTGAGAAAAAGATCTTAATTTGTATATAGCTTTTCTTTTATGCTTTAAGCTTTTAAAAATCATGTTTAAGACACTTTTTATAGTCTAAATTCATAAAGATATTTTCCTGTCTTTTCTTTTAAAAATGTAAAGGTAGAATTACACACGAGATAATTAATTGATTGACCAGGAATTCTGTTTTGTATATAGTCTTAGGTAAATTTTTTTTGTTTTTTCTTTTCTTTTCCTCTTTAAATAGAGAAATCTATTCCCACATTATTGAATAATTAGTTAATCTTCCACCAGTGATAAGCAATTGATGTTATGTCATATAGCAGATTTCCATACAAGACTGGGTATTATTCAGATCTGTCTATTCTGTTCCCATAAAATATTGTCTGAATTTTTATATGTCGACAGTAAGTTTTTATATCTGGGAGGGTATAAATCATCCTCTGGTTCTTCTTTAGAAAGAAGGAAATTTTGCCTTTGCTACTTTTGGCCCTTTAATCAACCACTTATGTTGTAAGATTAGTTCATCAAAAAAATTCTATTACATATTTTTTACAATTACATTTAATCACTAGCTCATTTTGGGAAAAAATTATTTTTAAGATATTGAATGTTTTCACTCATGAACACAGTGTTTTTTTTTCCCATTATTTGTTTGTTTTATTTCCCATTTTTCTGTTAACTTCTATAATTTTGTTCTTTAAATTCTTATACATATTTTTGCTCCTAGGTATTTGTGTGTTTGTGTGTTTATATTGAAAATGGTACCAGAATATGTAAAAACAACCAAATTTTATTTATTGAATTGAGTTTGTGTATTAATATTATGTCTGTGTATTAATATTATATGTAAGATAGTGTTGATCTATTAAAAATTGAATTTTATATACTGATATATCAGAAAACACAGTCACATTTTGTTGTTTATTCCAATAATCTGTTTGAATATTTTTCAATTACCTTCGTCAAGTTAAAAAGGTGTATTTTTACTCCTACTTTGCTAGGAAATTTCTTTTTATATATAGCAAATGGTTGTTGAATTCTATCACAGACTTGTTTATGCTTCTATTAAAATGATTATGTGATTTTCTTCTATTTACTAATGTGGAAAATTACTTTATGAGTTTTCTAACATTGAATCCAATTTTCATTCTTGCAAGCAGGTAGGTTATAATGTAATGTCTTTTTTATATATTGCTAAATTTGCAGTCGCTAATATGTTGTTTAGTATTTTTTCCATTTATATTTGTAAGTAAGATTGGCCTCTAATTTTCTTTTCTAATGGTACCTTTATATTTGATATCAGGTTTGCACTAGGCTCATAAAACGAGTTGGATGTTTTTTCCCATTATTTTATTTTCTGAAATTATTTGTATAAAATTGGAATTTTCTGCTCCTTGAATTTTTGATAGAATTCACATAGAAAAACATTTAGACATTGTTTTCATTATAAGAAGATGCTTTTTATCTATTGACTTCATTCTTCAGTAGTTACAGGATGAACCAGGTTTTTTGCTGCTTCTGCAGCAGTTTTAGTTATCCATTTCTCTGTTTTTTAGTTGATGATATTATTTGGTTATGAGCTGCATCCTCAGTTATGTTGTCATTTTATATATACGCACACACACACATATATATTTGATATATGATATATTGCCTCCAGTGTTTTTATTCAGTCTTGCCAGACTTTTTTTCTGTTCATTTCATTAGGCTTTTTCAAGGCTATCTTTTGAACTATCCTTTATGGTTTTAAATCCTCTATAATTATGTATTTTTTTCTATTTCATTATTTCTACTTTAATCTTTATTATTTGTTTTAGTATGCTTTCCTTGAGTTTATTCTCTGCCTTTTTTCTAAATTAGAATAGATGCATAATTTGTTAACTTTCAAGTTTTTTTTTTCTCCATTATAAGTCCTTAAAACTACATATTGATCTCTATTTATTGTAGAATTTCACTGCCTCTTACAAACTTTGGTGCACAGTATTGTCATTAATGTTTTGTTCCAAGTATTTTTGAATTTTCATTCGGATTTTTCTTTTGGCCCTGAGTTTTTCAGAAGTATACTCTTTTAAAGTATATTTTAAAATTTCTGTAACTGAAAAGTTTTGTCTGATGTGTTTTTCATTTTTAGCTTAAATGCATTTGATCAAAGATGATGTTTCAAATCATTTTAATTTTTATAAATTTTTCAGGCTTTTTTTTGGTAAATATTCCATTGGCTTTTAAGATACAGTAGTTATAGGAATTATAATTTTAGAATTGTTATTATATCTTTTACATTTAGAGAAAACATTATTGTTTTTTATTCTTATGTCTACTAAAGCTTCCTGTTAAAATTATTTTGCCTTGTATTAATACAGCTATATAGTCTTCTAAGATTAGATTTGTGTTTGTATTTTTTCCATAATTTACTTACAATTGTGTTTCATCTTTCTCTTCTTCATTCTAAATAGCACATACTACAAGTCAATTTTTGACTCAGTAAGAAAATTTTGACTTTTACTGTATCTATTAGTGCACTAACCTTGACTGTGATAATCCATATATTTTGTTTTATTTTTATGAGATGATTTACATTTTAACTTTTTCTGATTTATTTTTATGTTTATATACTACTCCATTTTTTAAATTTTTTGATTGATTTCTTTGGTGGGATATTCTCCCCCAATTTTTTTTTCCCTTTAAAGTTATGCATATGTATGCTCCTTTTTGTTTAGCTCTTGAACTTTATAACAATACAAATAATTTAAAATAACTCAGAATGCATTAACTCTAATCATTTCTTTCTAATATTTACTTTTGGCTAGGGTTATAATATTATCTGAGTTTATTTTTTAAACCACACTCATTGGGCAATATTCTTATTCATTTTAACAACCAGTGTTTATTTTAATTTACTCACATGGTTGCCTTTTTCTTCATGATCCTCTTAAATAACTGAATTTTCTCCTAAAACTATTTTCCTCTTTCTTTCTTTCCTTTAATTTATTTTTTGTTCCCACTTATGAGTGAGGACATAAAAGAGAATGAAATTCTGCCATTTACAGCAACTCAGAGAAAATTGTACTAAGTGAAATAAGCTAGGCACAGAAAGAGAAATAATTGTCTATTCTTTGTTGAAGATACGTTTCTCTTTTTTGGATGTTTTGATATTAGATTTGTCTTTAGTGTATTGCACTTGGAAAAAAAAGTGTGTCCATATGTGAATTAGTTTTATTTATCTTGGACAAGATTTGTTTTTTCCCCAAAACTGATGATTGCTGATTTTCATCAGTCCAAGAGCATTTTCAGACTTTGTATCTTTGGTTAGGGCCTTTGCCTGATTTTCTCTATTTTATGCTTCTGAAATTATAAATAGAGGTATTTTTTAAATTGCTTTATCTTTCCGTGCTGTATTACGTTATTTATTCAGTTATATTTTCAAGTTCTCTAATTCTTTCCTAAGAATTATACAATCTTATATAGTAAACTAATTGGCCCTATGTTTTGCAAATGTTATACCTTCGTTTTTTTGGAGGGGGAGGATTTTCATTCATTGTAATTTTCATATAGTTAAATTTATCAGTAATTTTTTTATGGTATTTGTATGTGTTTTTTTTTTCTCTTAGAAATATATTATACATTCCAGTTTTATATAATAAATATGCTCTATATTTAAAAGTTTATTTCATCTTATATTTATATATCAGGGGTCTTCAAAATGTTCATGTAAGGAGTCTTTTTTTGTGGTTTTAGTATTTTCTTTTTATTGATTATGCATACTCATGGGGCACAGAGCTGACTGTCAGCACCTGTGCCCAAGATGTGATGATCAGATCAATACTGTCAACATGCCCACTACCACAAATTGCAATTATTCCCCATGTTCTCCACCCAACCTCTCCCCAACTCTCTCTCCCCTGCTACACCCCCAGCAACCCTAGGTCTCTTCAACCCCTCTGCAAGTGCAACGCACCACTGTGGTCTTTCCTTCTTTCTCTCTTAGCTCCCACTTATGAGTGAGGACATGCAATATTTTTTCCCTCTGTGCCTGACATTTCACTCAACACAATTTTCTCTAAGTTCATTCATGCTGCTGCAACTGGCAGAATTTCATTCTTTTTTATAACCAAGTAGTATTCTATGATGTAAATATATCACATTTTCCTTATCCAGTCATCCATTTATGGACATTTAGGTTTGTTCCATATCTTGGCTATTGCAAATAGAGCTGTGATGAACATGGGAGTGCAGGTATCCCTCTGATATGATGATTGCCACTCCTTTGGGTATATACCCAGAAGAGGGATTGCTGGAATGTATGGTAGATCTATCTGCAGTTGTTTGAGAAACCTCCATACTGTTTTCCATAATGGCTGTACTAATTTACAGTCCCACCAACAGCATAGAAGAGTTTCCCTTTCTCTGCATCCCTGCTAACATTTGTTATTCTCAGTCTTTTTTGATACTGGTTAGTCTAACTGGAATGAGATAATATCTTAATATGGTTTTAATTTGCATTTCCTGGATGATTAGTGATGTTCAGCATTTTTTCAAGTACCTGTTGACCATTCGTATGTCTTCTTTTGAAAAATGTCTATTCAGCTCCTTTGCCCATTTTTTAATTGGGTCTTTTGTTTTTTTACTGTGTAGTTGTTTGAGTTCCTTGTATATTCTGGATATTAATTCCTTGTCGGATGCATAGTTTGCAAATATTTTCTCCCATTCTGTAGGTTTTCTTTTCACTCTGTTGATTGTTTCCTTTGCTATGCAGAAGCTTTTTAGTTTGGTATAATCCCATTTATTTATTTTTCTTTTGTTGCTTGTGCTTTTGTGGTTAACAAATAGTAGTTGCTTTATATATTTTAAATAACTTCATAGACAAATTAATGACCTTTCATAATGGTCAATAATGAACAAATTAATAAATTATATCTAAATTCTTATCTTCAGAAATTTTATATAAAAAGTAATACAGCCTAAGTACATAATACATAAATGCATACTTTTTGTGTTAGCATGCACTATACCAACCATGTTTATATATTTCATATAATTTTAATAATTGTTATTATATATTTTATTATGCTTTTTATAAAGGGTTAATAATATATTAAGTTATAATTTTAATAACTTCATCCATTTTATTATATTCATTTACTATATTTAATTAAACTCATCTTTGGATGTTGACCACTTAGATTGTTTCCAATTATTTTTATTATAATAGATTATGCTTCATAAACTTATTTGTGTAGCTAACAATGTGTTTCTACTGTGGCATGACTGGTTTTGACAGTGGGAGCATTATTCTCATAAAGGTAAGTGTTCTAAGCTAACTCCATTTCTTTTTTACTGTCAAGTTAGTTGATCACTCTGGACCTCATTAGGCTGAGCTCACAGGGCTTTCACTGGGAGTAAGTCAAAAAGCATGGTAGACTTCACACAGTGCAGACTCAACAAGAGTTAATTGACTCTACCCCAAACCATTTTGCTTATAATAAATACACATGAGTAGAATTATTTACTCAAATAGAAATAAACAGCTAATGGCTCTTGCTGAGTGTTTAACTGATAAAACTGCGTGAATCAATGATTCATGCATATTTAGCCTAGAACAGTAAAGATGAACATCATTCACCTCATATACTTAGCATAACCTATGTATAAGTACCCCCAATTTACAGACAAGAAAGTGAGGCACAGAGAGGTTAAGTGATTTTCTAAAATCACATAGTTGATAAATGGCAGGTAGATGGTAGGTGTTAAGCTCAAGAATTAGACTGATTTCACATTCTTTTGAATCCTCTATAACACCCCTCATAGTGGATAATAGATACTTATTACCTGATATTTAGGCAGTCTAAATGTTTCATTTCTTTGTGACATATCCTCCTTCTAATAATCCAATGGAAAATAAAAGTTGTCATAAAAAATACATAGAGAAAAAATGTTTCTAAAGGTCATGTTAGACCCATGCTAAAAAATGGTCAAGATCAGAATTCTTTTAAAAATTTTGGGAAAAGAAGCCCACTCCATTTTGCTGGAGATTTTAGAACAGAAGAGAGCATCAATGCTAAGTTTTCTTGTCTAATAACCTTGCCAGTCTTGGATATGGGTGGGTAATAACTAACCCATTTGAACACCTATCAGGTAACACTTTATAATCTAGATGCACATCTCAATCTGCCTTAGAAACCTGGTTTACAATTAGCACCATGCTTGACATGGTGGATGTTTGTATCATTGTTTCCAATTTGAAAGATTAAAGCACAACTCCAAAATCAAGAAGTATCAGGGAAGAGGGAAAGAAAATTCAAACCATTTTGATGACTGGATTTGTCATCAACAGGCTAAATACACTAAAGCTGCTTTCCTGATACATGAAGCTTCAGTAAAAGAGGCAGACAACTCCCTTAACCTCATAGGGATGTTGTAAAGATTAATGTGATAATATGTTATCATTGGCCCTGTAATAAGCACTTAGGAAATGATGCCATTGCCATGATTAAAAGATTACTTAGGAGAAACATGTCCCTTCTATCCCTTCTACAGCCATCTGGGTTTTGAGGGTTTCAAATTATTACAAATATAAATTGAGATACATTTAAAGGTATAAAGTATAGATATTGTTTGCTCCTCAGATCAGTAATTATATATTATAATGATGCTACTGTAACTAACCTATAAAATCATACTAACACATTTGTATGAATGAACCAGTAAAACCTTAAATCAATTATAGTTATTTATTTTATAGAATTTAGTAAAAGATTAACTTTCCTTGAGATACAGTTGGAAAAATTATTGGCAAGGCAAAATTGCCTAATAAATTTTATCTTCGCATATGAGGAAAACTTTTTCTCCATTGAAAAGTCTTATTTTTTTCAATGAACTTAAATAGTAAAGCCATCACTTAAAAAATGAATTAAACAAGGGTCATAAAATTTTCCCCAAATCTGCCGAACAGGTGACAGAGTGGAAAGAACTGCCTGATATCTTTATGTGCCAGTAAATTGAATACTGTCATCAGGAAAATATTGACATATCCCTGATGTTGATCTACTACTACCAAAGTATATATTTTAGAGATTTCATGGATTGGATTTTTTTTTTTTAATGACTACTCTAAATGGTTTGCATTTATGCCCATGATGTATATAATACAGTTAAATGCTGAGATACGATTTTTTTTTTTTTCCCTGAAAACAAATCCACTGAGTCATCTGGGCTGGTTGAAAGTACATAGATTTGCATATTGTTTTTTTTCCATCTAATGTAAGTGCTGCCAGGTTTTCAATGCTATGCTTCTCCGCCCCCTCACTCACTCAGAGCTGAGAGGAGAGAGGAAGCAGCATTGACTTCCATCAGCAGTGTCATGACAAGGTTCACTAAAATCTCAGTTTGTTGTGTCCTGACTGAGGGATGAAGGGGAAGAAAACAGACTAAAAGGCTACCCATGTAATAATCAAAGCAAGGAAAAGCAATTTAAATGATGCCAAAATATCTACCACAAGGGACAATGAAGGGTTAAGACCAAACATCCATCTGTCAGACCCTGTAAGTTGCCACTTTTGATTTGCAGAAGCTTAGTGGCCTTAATTATTTTCAAGTGAATAACCAAGAGCATCACAGAGAGATATATTACTTTGTTGCCAAGGAAGTAGGCACTTTCATGCTGATAGTAGGGTAGAGTTACATCCTATGCATATTCAACTCATATGTATTTGGATGGTAGTGAAAAAGGGAGAGAAACAAGAGAGAGAAAAAAGAAACAGAGAAGACAAAAATACTTTAAGTTGATCCTGACTATTCAGCCTGTACAGTTATTCAGTGTGCAAATACCCCAGAACTAGCATAAACTGGGAGCCTAGAGTCTGCCTTCTGCCAGCAGCTTGTTTGCCACATACCTCCTACAGCCTGAGCATCTCATTTCATTAACTGTGTTTAAAGACTTTGATTTGTATCAGCACAGCCTGTATGAAGAAGCCAACTACTCTATCCGTGGTTCAGCTGAATACAGTGATCTATTTCAGTGCTGGAGGAAGAACTGACTTTGCTCAATTTGATTTGAGAAGGTCTCCTAACTGGCACCTACTAAAGGGAGTGTCAAGGGTAATTTTAAAATATACAATTTTCTTCTTATTTATGCTCTGACCTTATAATCTAACCTTCATGCAAGCGACGTCTTCATTTTACTTCCAAGTATACTCAGTTGATGACAGTGCAACGATAGCTCATAAATAAGAAAAAACTGTGAGAGGCCACAGACACAGAGCAATGTGCAGAAAAAGGCATAGAACAAAGGAGAAAAAGTACAAGAGAAAGAAAAAGCAAAACCAGCTAGCTGCAAGCACAAAAAGGGAGCTAAAGGTAAAATGAGTACATGGAATGAATTTTGTAGGTCTTGTGGTATCCTGGACTCTTGTAGCAAATAGAATTGTTTAAAATACATTCTTCATTTGTGTTGCAGTTGGTCTTGTAATGCTGTAACTGGCAGTCCTCAGGTTGATGTGGGGTTTGAAATATTTGTCTCTCATTAAGCTAATTGTACTCCCAACGTTTAAATAATTATTGAAAGGATCCATAAATTCTCCCAAGTCGAATCACTCTTTGACTAAAGGAACTTACTTGGTTTTATTTTATTTGGCTTCTCTTAATGAACTTATAATAGAAATAATAGTTAACTTATGAGCAGAAAGAGGTAAAAATATTATGTTGAATTGGACACCACATAAAAAAAAAGAGATCAGAAATGTCATATGCGTTTTATTTTGAAAACTTTATTTACCGTGCAATGGCAGCATCAACTGACAACACGATGCTTGGCTGGATCCACCAATGCACCAGTATTGTTCCCCCCTAGTAAACTTTCCTGGATAATAAATGCTTATTTTAAAGACCGATGCTACTTCTTGCCTATTAGCCAATGCCAACTGAGAAGTTTGTAGGTATCCAAGAATAGGATAGGTGGAGTTGAGAAGTAAAGGAAAAATAAATGACACATTTTCAATACACAGAATTTTCACTATTGTTTGGGGAAAACAAAACGAAAGTAGAAGAAACAGAAAATAGAAAATGACGATCACGTTGCTGTATTATGTCTTTTCTGGTATTACAGGACTCCAGAAATGGGAGATTACACATAGGCGCCCAGAGTCAGAATCCACTTCATGAAGAAGGTGGAATTTTAATTGGGCATTGAAGAATGGGTAGAATGTGAATGAGCAGAGGAATGAAGACAGGAGCTCTGCAGACAGGAGAAAACGGCTCAACAAAAACTCAGAAAATGGTTACAGATAGTGTCTGGAGAGAGGGAGAAAGGGACAGCAGAGCTGGCTTGAAAGGTGGCATTCAGCTGTGAAGGCACCAAAGGGCACCCTGCCTCAGCTGTGCAGAAGCCTGGACCCTTTCCCATTTCCTGAGGATTCCAAGGTGGGGCGCTGGTGTCCTTCTGCACCTTCCTCTCGGTGTCTGACATTCCCTGCCTCCCTCTTACTTCTGCTTCTCCTTGCACACCCCTGGCTCCATTGTAGACAGAGCCCTATCCCCTTCATTCCTGGAATCATCACTAATTCAAGATGGCAGAGAATATAATATATCCTAACTAACTGAATATTAGAGGAACCATACATAGGTCCTTGAAGGATTTTATAGAAGAATGGGAAACAACCTAAGACTGATATACATAACTGTTAAAACTTTTCAGCCATCGCTACCCCAAGAATTTTCTCATAAATCCTCTTTTTGCCTGGAATCCAGATGGCCACGATTTCCTGACGTCTGCGTGTATCTCTGTGTGAGTCTGTATATAATGCGTACATCTCGATTTCCATCGTCTCCTAGATCTAGAATACATCACTACTCCTACTTCCAAAACAGCAGTGCACAAAAGCAGAATTCTTGATAATTGACAACACAGAGTAGTTTGTTCTTCTGTTTCCACACCCACCCTGGATCAGCCTTAGGGGCCTAAATTTTTCATAACCTAAAAATCCCATCAGTAAGTTTTTTTTTAAAAAATGAACACAAACTCCAAAGATGAATTTTGCTCTTCCTCTATAGTACAGAAAACAGCTGCAGACATTTTTATTTTTTAGTGATTTTTTCCTCTGCCTGTTGCATATTAGTTAAGCTTGATTAGCTAAGCAAATCACTCAGCTTCAGGGTCAAGGAAGAGACATAAACAAAATGCTTTAGGATGGCAAAGCTTATTTGAAGACGGCTCTGGGCAGTGCTTGGTTAATACTTTGGATGAAAACAAAAAGACTTTGCCTGTCTTTTGTTTTTATTTATTTATTTTTTTGTCTTTTCACCATATTCAACAAAATAAACTCCAGCAAAGAAAAATTACTATATGAAAATAAGGTAATAGCCCTCAAAGTGAAGCGTGGGAAGAACTGGCTATGTAGATAGTGTAGTTCTATTATTTTCACAAAATATTTTGCCCTTCACTGGTGACCCTTCGCATCTGTTGCATGTGGTGCCGAGCCAGGGACATTACGAGAGTCAATGGGGATAATGTGACAGACTCCAGTTCCCCTATGGGAGAGAAGGTCTCATTTATGCTGTTGTAAGTGTGCATTCTAAAGACTTACAAAACCATTTGGATTTTCTGTAGCTTTTGGATTTCACTGAAAATCACCACACTGCAATCTTAATCTTTGTAATTAGTCTCTGTTTAAGAAGCATGTTTACAGCAGTCTTTCTGAAAAGGGAGGTCTGTGTGAGGAAGTGGTTTGATTTGTCCTTTACTGGTCTCTAGGAAGAACATTCAGCTGTGAGGTTGGTTTGACAGAAGCTGTATTAAGAGAATTTTCCCTTAATGCAGCTGCAGGATTAGGACCTGGATATAAACCCGAGAGTATAATATATTCAACTGCCAGCAGGCCCCATACCCAGGCAGGGTCAAGGCCCCAAACAAATCACACTGTGCCAAGTCCATCTGCCCCTCTCTTTGTCACTTGGATAAAATCTAGGTAAGATGAACCTTGCTGGCAGCCTTGATCAATGAAACTGGAGCACAAATATCACAATCTGTTATCAGTAGATAGAAGAGGTTTTGGGTCAAAGCCAACATCCAAGGGGAGGCCTGAGATTCACATGCTGATGCTCATTTTTATATCAGTAATGAGTTGATGGTTATGCCGTTTGCTTTCTCCCAGCACCCCAAATCACAGAACCCACTAGGGACAGCTCTGTGGTCAAGAATGAACTTGGCACAAAAACTTTAGCCACCTGTTACTCACAAGGCACAGCCAAGGAGGCAAGATGTGGGAAAAAGACTAAATATTCCCGGCCATAATAAGACCTTTTCCTATGTGGAACCCTTGATTTTCCTCATCAACAGTGAAAGTACAGCCAACCTGCTTTGTCCATTAGTTGAAGCATAATATCAATTGCCACTCTTTATTGTCCAGAAAAGGCACTGGCCTTGGTGATGCCTGAGTGCATCAGGTGCTTGGCTGTGACGGAACAGCTTTTCCTAAACAGAAGGAAGCACCACCTTCCATTCCACTAAATGTCTTGGTCTGCCTCCTGGTGCACACTACCCCATGATGGATGCACGTGTAAATTCAAACTGCATGTCGTTTATGAGTTGCATGCTGTTTCTCCAGCTTTTTTTATACAGCATCCTCCTGCTTGCAATGGAACAAGCGTATTGGGTTTTAGATGGTTATAAAATCCTACATAAGACAATTTTTAGGTAGCTTGAGACTTCTTCACAATACCTTTTCTTCCCCCTTCCACCACAACACCCTCTACCTCCCGATTCTATTTCCTTATTTCTTTCTCTGGTCTTGAGACTTATTCAAAACATTCTGGAGACTTCCACATTTCTTTTTCTGTCTATCCCTTGCTTGCTTTTATGAGTTCAATGCCTGGGAATCATTCTTTTTAACTATGGAGGAGCACAAGGATGAAGGTTTGTAATGACAACATCTGTCTTTCCTAAACAGATGTTGGAATAATCCCCAGTTGCACACTTAGTATGCTGGTCAGTACAGGCCAACATTCAGCCTGAGAGTGAAGCTCCTCTGGTGTTCTCGGGGCCAAGGCAGATATTTGATTAGCTAAACTATATGTTACTCTTGATGGTAAAATACATTTTTGGATAAAATCTAAAAAACACAACAGTGCTAACTCACCATCTCCTGAAAAACTTAATTTGGTTATATGTACCATAGTCTAAATTATGTAGCATATAATGTCTCTGTCCCCATTGTGGAATTTGTTTACAAAATAATGTACAATAGGTTCTGCATCGGCTTGTAGTATGTTTGTTTATGCAATAAGCCCAGATAAACATCCTCCTACATTACATGCTATCCTTATTAACAGTAGTCAAATAGTCCAAACGGCTTTTTGAGTTTAAGTTAATCCATAGTTAATCACGACCTTCAAATGAAAACTTGCCTCTAGTATTATTTCCAAAAGAAAACTCCAATACCAGCCATGCTTTGCCAGAGCTAGAATGCTTACAATATTATCAACAAGTTGCACATATGCCCTGACAGACAAGTCAAAGAGTTACAGTTTAGAAGGCAGGCTGGGAATGTATTATTATGGAGAAATGTAATTCAAGATGCCTGGTGAATATGAGGCACAGGTCATCCCAAACTGCACACTCAGGATAAACAGCCATCTAGAAGGAAGCAATGCTTGAGCAGAACTCTGTATGAAAGGAGGTCACCAGCCATGCAAATATCTGGGGAACAGGACAAGAGGCAGAAGGAACAGCAAGCACAAAGGACCTAAGAAGGGAATGTGCATGGAAATAGGAAGGAGGCCGGTGTTGCTGGAGCAGAGTCAGCTGGGAAGAAGATGGAAGGAAACGAGGTCAGGGAAGTAGCCAAAGGCAAGATCATAGACTTATAGACCATTAAAAGAAATTTGAATTTTATTCTAAATGTAGAAAGCACGCACAAAAAAATGAGAGCAGAGGAATGATGAGTTATTACCAAAATAAAACAATAATTATGTTACAATGTAATAAGTGAGAGCTATTTAAAAAATAGGAATCCAGAAGAGGACATGCCTAATATTTCTCCTGATGCCAAAAAGGTAAAATTGGCTTTTGATCTTGAAGTAGTCAGATGAGAAGGAAGGAAAGGTGCTTCAGGCTGAGATGACACATGTGCAGAAACGCCAATCACGTAAAAGCAGAGGAGAGAAAAATGTTATATTTTGAGATGACCCTTGAAATAGTTGATCTGGGTGGAGTGTGGAAGAAAGTGCCATAAGGTGAGGTTAGTATCAGACATTCAAGGTCCCTGCATGCCGCCCTAAGGAATTTGGACTTCAACCATTAGGCTAGGGCACACTGAAATATTTTAAGCAAGGAAGTGATGCAACATGATCACAGTTTTATTTTAGAGTAATAAATCTGTCCATAGCATGAAAAATTAATTAAAGCACAGGGGAGTGTCTGAGGTCAGGACTACCAGCTGGGTAACCTGAAATAATCTGTATGAGTAAGAAGAGATGAACTAGAGCAGTGACAGTAAAGAGAAATATATTAGAGAGTTATTTAGAAGGGATGTCCTCACAATGAGATATGAGTGGTAAAACTGAAGGCTGTCAAGGATAATTTCTTGGCTCACGATTTGAAGAATTCAGTCAGTGGTGATGTCATTACCCAAGACAGAAAGCAGGATCAGGTTTGAGAGTGGACATAATTTCAGATTTAATATAAAACACAATCTCTGAAATAGACAAAATACTCAATGGAATAAAGACTTAGACAAGGAAAGAATACAGATATGAGAGCTTTGGCAAAGGATGATGGACAACTTATCTATAAAGAAGAAAAAGATGTAATGGTTGATGAGAGAGCCTGGATAAATTAGAAGATGGAAGAGAAAAAAAGTTAAGGGAGTTCACTCAGGTTTGCCTCTCTCTCTGTGCATATACCTGTATATGTCCATCCATACATGTATGAATAAGTGTGAACAGTATATGTATGTTTGTATATTTACATACATTATGTAATATATATTACACACGCACACTAAGTAGGAGAGAAGTCTTTGTAGAGGATACATAAGATGAAACATGTTTAAAAATGTGAATAGGCTTTGCACAGATCAAGAAGAATCAAATATTATGCTGAAATTTCAAGTGTGGGTAACCAAAGTATGGTATCATCACTTGAAGAAGCTGAGGAAACAATTTGGACACCAGCTTGTTGTTGTTAGGAGAGGGAGCAATGATTAATTTAATTTCAAACATGTTGAATTTTAGATTATGTTAAGGACCTATATTAGTCCATTTTTGTTGCTTATAACAAAATAACTGGAACTGGGTGATTTATAAGAAAAAAAAATTTATTTGCTTACAGTTTCTGAGGCTGGGAAGTCCAAAGTCCAGTGAACACATCTGGGGAGGGTCTTGGTGGTGGCGACAGTGACCCAGAGGTCTCACATGGTAGAATATGGTGAAGCAGAGAGAGAAAATCTCTTTGTGTGCTCTCCTTTCAAAACCCTCAGAACCACGCACCTGACCACCATTATTAATCCATTCACTATGGCATGGTATTACAATTTAATCACCTCTTCAATGCCCCACCTTTCAATTACCATAACAGGGTTTCCCACCCTCAACAGTTACATTAGGCATTAAGCCTCAATGAGATGGATGGGGGGAGGCAGGCGTACAATCTACAGCAAGCACCCAAGGTTTATGTCCACTACAAAACTGAAATTACACTATTGGAGCATAAAACAGATAGTATGAGAAAAAGGGATAAATAAGGTAAAAATCTGTGAAAAAAAAGAAAAGGTTGAAGCTATAAAGTTATATGGGTTATGAATGGCAAAAAGAGAATATGGTGAAGAGAAGCCCTTTGGACCGTGCCCTCCATAGTTAGCAAGGCAAAAGAGTCTAGGAGGGGATGTGACTTATCCATAAACTCCAGGCTCATTCCCCACCAAAGGGTCTTAAATTGGCTCTGAGCTGGTTAATTACTTAAGGAGAAACCTTCCCTAGGAGGCAGGTGTATTACATCTAAATAATTCCTGTTTTGATGAAAACAGGACAGAGAATGCCTGCTTTTGGGAAAATGTGTGCAGAATATCACTAGGAAGCTTTGTTCAGGACAACGAAGACAAGAAATGGAAATTAAGAGATTTTTTTTTTAATAAGCTGGATGAAAAAGACGTCAGATAAATCCTGGAGACTGAGGCCATAAACATCACAAATTGCTGAATTTTGTAAGATGGCAAAATATAAAAATGACATTATTTGGGAGAAGACACTAGATGGATGTCCACTCCCACCACAGATAAGGAACATCGACAGTGCTAAGATTGTTTCCTCAGAGAGTTCTCCAATCTAAGTTCATAGATTGTGGATTCTAGAAAAAGGCCACTAACCAGTATTCCAGTGATACTGACACCCAGATTTTCTCCATCTCTCGTGCATACCACAGTGCCACCAAGTCTCTGCCATGGTCCATGACAACACTGATCTGGGTTCTTGGAATATGATTTTTGTCCAGTATAACTGCCCTTGTGGAAGAGAATTGGCTTATTTTCCAATTTGATGGCCAATTTGGTGCCAGTACTGTGAAAATCTCATGTGACTCATTAATTCTCTGTAATCTTTAAAAGGTTAGAAATATCAGAGCCTTGGAAATAAGTTAACATATCTTCTGAGACTCCAAAGAAAGTAAACAGAACTTTTTGAAAGACAGTTCAGGTTATACAGCTACTGATGAAATCCCAGTGCCGCCAGACATTGAAAATATATCTGTCAGAGACCATGCAGAATATGAAACTGTGGAAAGTTAAATTCTTTGAATTTTAAACACATAGATAAAGATAATTATATTTTGGACTTTATTATATGGGGTCTTTGACTTTAACTTACAGTAGGTTCTTATATTTGTAGTTTTATTTCTCTTAATAAACTAATTAATGAGATAGGGCTTATATTCACATTGAGAGATGTCCATGTTATTGGTGTTGAACTATTGGAATTTCCTTTTATATTTTACTATTGGAGCAACTTAATGCTGTTATTTCATTCAACTGGTGGAATTCTAAAATGCTCTGTTGACAATGTGACTGGCCCAAATTTGGAACGGGAAATAAAACAGGAAGTGAATTTTCAACTCTGATTAAAGATTGACCTTGAAGTTGATTATATAACATATACTTCTGACCCATTTCATATCTTTATGAGGATAGTCTGGACTGTACACAGTTGGTCCAAGGATAAAACCCAAAGGAGTTCTGGCTTCCATTGGAAGAGCAGCTTCATGGGGATGAAAGCAGAATAATCCTGGTGGAGACCAAACTCCTCTCATGCAGCAGACAGCCATAGCTTAGATTGGCCATAGACTCAATGGTTAAGCTTGATGGGTGAAGAGAACAAAAAGCTGGAGAATTTTAGGGAAGAGCCCATCTCATTCACTCTTTCACTCC
Organism: Cynocephalus volans; assembly: GCF_027409185.1. Classification (NCBI taxonomy): domain Eukaryota; kingdom Metazoa; phylum Chordata; class Mammalia; order Dermoptera; family Cynocephalidae; genus Cynocephalus; species Cynocephalus volans. Next base: position 20,306,844 of record NC_084468.1, read on the forward strand.
TGGTTTGCATAAAAAGAGATATGGTAAGAAAAATACTCCCCTCAAAGGTGTCCACATACAAATCCTCAGAACCTGTGAATATGTCACCTAACATAGCAAAAGGAACTTTTAAGATGTGATTTAGTTGAGGATCTTGAGATGGAAAGATCATTCTGGATTATTCAGGTGGGCCCAACATGGTTACAATGGTTCCTATAAGTAAAAGAGGTAGGGAAGCAGGAGAGTCAGTACAAGAGCCAGAGAAGGAGACGTGATGATGGAAGCAGAGGTTGGGGTGATGTGGTTGCCACCTGGGTGCCACCAGTCATGGAATGTGAGTTTCTTCTACTAGGTAGAAAAGGCAAAGCAATGGATTGTCTCCTAGAGCCCCCAGGACTACAGCCCTGCTGACACATTGCTCTTAACCCCATGATACTCATTTCATACTTCCAACCTCCAGAAATGTAAGATAATATGTTTGTGTTGTTTAAGCCACCAAGTTTGTGGTAATTTGTTATAGTAGCAATAGAGCATTAGTACATGAGGTTTTGCCTAATTGTTCAGGCCTCTTTTTAATTTTGCCCATACTCCCTGGGAGGAGTGCCTTGCTTGATTTCTTTGTAGTACATAAAAACAGAAATTGTTTGACTCAGTTCTTCTACTTTTCTTTTTGGGAGTGTGCCTACACAAGCTCCTCTTTGGTTCTCCATGTCTTAAATCTGACCTAAGCACATGAGTGGCCTGAGGCTGTGTGGGTGAGTCTTTGATTTCTAGAGCTCAGTGAATAGGACCTCTTGATCCTCAAACTTAGCCTTAATCAATAGAGATAAAATTTTGATATCAACCTGCCTTTTCTTTCTGATTTGTCTTTTTCTTTTCTTTCTGAATCTGTGTGAGAAAGTGGGCTGTGATCTTCTGGGTCCTTGATGACTCAAATAAATATCAAAAAGGAGGCAATAAACATTTCAAGTGTTGTAGGGAGAATTGAAACTGAGATGGAACACTATAAATACCACATGTACTCATTCATATGTGGGAGCTAAGAGAGAAAGAAGGAAGGAAAGAAAGACCACAGTAGTGTGCTGGACTTGCAGAGGGAGAGAACATTCCTTGGGCTACAAAGGGCGGTGGGGGAGGGAGAGGGAGGTTGGGGATGATTGGGTGGGGGACACAGGGTACAAATACAATTTGTGGTAATGTGTATACAGTCAGTATAAATCTGGCCCCCACATCATGGGCATGAGAGGTGACAATCAGCTTTGTATCTCATGAATATTGATAACCTATAAAAAATATATGTATATACTTTTGTTACAATTTCAAAAAATAAAAGAAAGTTTGTTGGATTTGGTAATGAGAAGTCTTATTATAATGTAATAAAAAATATTACTTTCAGTCCAAAATATGTCATACTTAATTAAGAAATGCTAGAAGTACCTACATTAAAGTCATGCTAAAGTCATGAGTGCCCCCTTACACTGTTAATACATAGAATTGTTCTTGAGGTTTGAGCCAACCCTATTAGACAAGAAAAATAAAACAGAGATATAGAAATTGCAATAGATGAGGTAAAACTAACCATTTGCAGATAATGTGATTATGTACCTAAATATCCAAGAAAAAATGATTTAAAACAATTATGATAATGTGAAGAGTCTCCTAGATATTGTTTTCAATCATACCTATATAACTTATAGTCTTTCTCTTTGTTACAACCATTTACTTCCCCTCCCCCCTTAACTGCATTGGCTAGAAACTCAGTACAATATTGGATAGTAATGATCAGAAAAAAATATTTTTGTCTTATTCCTGACTCTGATAGCCATTAAGCATATTTGTTATATTCATTTTAGAGACAGTCTTATCAGGTGAAAGAAGTTTACTTTTTTTTTTTATTATTGATTATGTATATTCACATGCACAAAGCTGAGTATCATCACCTGTGTCCAAGGTCAATACTTTCAGCATGCCCATTACCACAAATCACAATTATTCCTGGTGTCTCAGTATTTTTCTCTCTGTGCCTGGCTTATTTTACTTAATTTTCTCCAAGCTCATTCATGTTGCTGCAAGTGACAGAATTTCATTCTTTTTTATGGTAGAGTGGTATTCCATAGTGTTATATATATATATATATACTACATTTTCCTTATCCAGTCCTCCATCGATGGACACTTAGCTTGGTTCCAAATCTTGACTATCATAAATAGAGCTGCGATGAACATGGGAGTGCAGGTATCCTTTCAAAATGATGATTTCCATTCTTTAGGGTATGTACCTAGAAGTGAAATTGCTGGATGGTATGGCAGACTATCTGTAGTTGTTTGAGAAACCTCCATACTGTTTTCCATGGTAGCTGCACTAATTTACAGTCCTGCCAACAGTTTAGGAGAGTTCCCCCAGTTGTGTTCACTTCTGGATGTGATTTATTAACAGTAGGTATATGTGGGATTATTGAAATTATATTTGTACATGTAATTTGTCTTAATATATTGTCATTTACTCTCCTTGCCCATATTTTATATTTATAAGTTATCATGTTAGTCCACCAAGAATCTTTGGTCTTGCTTTATCTTTGAAATATTTTATTTAAAATGAGGATTATCTTTTAACTAAGTTTCCGATTTAAAAAAATAGCCTATAATAAAATCTGAACCTGGTAATCTGGGTAGGTAACTTTTTTATTACAAATCAATATCATTGTTTCGTCCTCTGTATTTTTAACTACTCATTGACATTTTCATCTCTTTATCTCTCTGATTTAGATATTGGGTGAACTTTAAGTATTTTATCTCAATCTCATTTTGTTTCATTAAGTCTCTCTTTACAGTGTCAAACTAGAATGTGTGCAATATATTTTTTAAAAATTTCAATAATCATATTTTTATGTCTTATCTTTTTTGTGTATGAATATTCACAACCAGCCTTGTTATATATTTTTTCCTTTAGAAATATATATTTTTTAAAATTTCTTTGAGGATCTTACGATACTTTAAAACTCATTTAAGAATTACTCTTTTGGGGGCAGGGGGCAGCGATTCTCAGCTTTAATCAAAATTCCTCACAAACTTTCTGATTTTAATTTCCAAACTTATTTTATGTGAGACTTTTATTGTTACTCTTCTGTCGTTACTTAGCCTTCCCTTTAGAGTAGTCCCACAGGTTCCTGTAGTTTAAGTCAAAAAATAAGGTGTCATATCCATGTTTCTGAGATCCTGTCCCATGAAGATGGGAACTATAACAGATCCAGTCACTGAAACAGCAAGTGCCTTTGTTGCTGGGATGCCTGACTCAGTTCTAGATGTAGCACTAACTTTTTAGGTCCAATTCTTGAACAGAGATGACAAACCCAAACCCACCAGTTTCAATTCGTGTGACTGGGTTTATTCTCCAACATGAACAGAAGCCCAATTTTCTGCCATTTCAACATTCTCTCAGATCCTGAGGCCATCATGTCCTTTTCTGTCACTATGGGTCTCTGTTGCAGAGATATTTAATTTAAGGCTGTGATTATATATTTTTCATAATTTATAAATATATTATAAATATTTAATTGTGTTTAATAGAAGATTTAAAAAAATAAAGACATACCTTTCTATTTAACTTCAATTCAAGTATTTATAAAAATGAGAAATGTTTGTTTGTAGTCAATTTGAATTATTATTTTTTGCCCTTTATTTGAATTTGAATGATTATTTCTGCCTTTATTGTCAGAATATAGTTGGCATACCAAAATTAAATATCTTTAATAGAAAAAGTACTTTTGTGATTGTATATTTTAAACTTAAGTTTTTCATATTTCTGATCTTTATTTTTGTTTTTTTCATTCTGATACAAGTTGCAAATTAGGGATTAAATTCTTTCCAAATAATCAAGCAGTTGTTTCAGCATCATTCATTGTCATTTCCCTTTCAGCTTATATTAAATTAGTATATGTATCTGTCTGTTTCTGATCTTTCTAGCTTTAATAAGATGTTGCTTATTCCTTCATAGGAAATACCTAATTAGTGCAACTTTAAGCATTTATTTCAATATTTAATAAAGTTTTCTTATCCTTCCTTTCAAACTTTGTTTTAACTATTCTAGTTTTGTTTTTGTTTTTTTGTTTGTTTGTTTGTTTCCAAATAAACTTTACACATAGTTTTTTCAGTAACAAAAATAATTCTACTAGGATTTTGGTTGGGCATTAAGTATATACAAGTGTACTTTAAGAAGTTCATGGAAAAATAAAATTAAAAGATAATACAAACCTTTCTATAAATTTTTTAAAATACCTTCATACTTAGCTAATTCAGAATTTTGTAATTTAATCATCCTTTTGATGTCCGTCAATAATTTTCTGTCAATATCCTCAAAATGGTACCATACATTTCTTATTATATTTATTTTAGGTGCCTATGTTTTATGCCACTATTTAAATAGGATATTTTGTCTTCAATATATTTTCTACCTGGCTAATATTGGTATACAGGGAAGTGCTTATTCTTTCTAAATTCTCTTATTAATTCAAATAATTGTTCAGTTTATTTTTTAATTTATTTGATAGGTACACAATTATAATGTCTAGAATGATATTTTACTTAAAGGTAAAATATTTATAGCAAATTTTATATTTGAACTATTTATAGACTATTTATAGCAAATTTTATATTTGAACTTATTACGTTGAAACGCACTTCTAGCACAGTGCTCAACATTGTGTGTGGGGGGGGGATGGCATTATAACAAAATCTCCCTATACTGTCTTTGATGTGACTGCTTTTAATGATTTGCCTTTAAACATAATGCGTGTTATTAGTTTAGGATAAACTATTTATATATTGCTTAGTAGTTTTACATTTTATTTTGAATGAATTTTCACTTTTTTAATCAAAAGTGAATTTTAAATTTTACCAGCCAGTTTTTAGGCATGTAGTAATAACAGATGTATGAGCATAAATCTACAGTCATGTAGCCTGTGTTTTTGTACCAATTGTGCTATTTTCATAGGCAGCATTTCTCTAAGCAAATTATTTAATTAATCTAAACCTTGGGTATCTCATGAAAACTGTACATGATAATGCTCTTATTACTTTTTTAAAAAGAATTAGATGAGATAATGCTTGTGAAAATATTTCTTGACACAATGTCAGGAAATGCTAAGTGCTAAATAAATATTAGCTAGTATTACTTACCATGATTATTCCATTGTTTTTCTCTCCAGAATGGTTAATTGTAAGAATAGATGTCAAATATAATTTTCTAAAATTAAAACAGTGTATGACTCACAGTAAGCACACATTAAATACTAGCATTATTAGTGATTAAGATTAAATTATGACTTTTGGTCTAACTAAGTAAAAATAACTGCAAGGAAGTTATTTATATTTTTCCTAAATATTTAGAAAATTTTAAATTATATTTTTGTCATTGTTTTCCAGCTTAATTCTACTTTTGTTAGAGAATTTTTCTCTTCCAGTTTTCAATACTTTTGACATTTTTTATACATTCTATATGATCCAGCATACAGTAAATTTTAGTAAATGTTTTATGTGTACTTGAAAATTAAGCTTATTCTGAATTTCTTGGGCTATTTATTTTGGACGTCATTTAGACCAAGTATATTTTTATATTTTTACTGACATATTTTTACATTTGTTCTCAGCTAATAAAAGTGTGTAAAATTCCCACTATGATGTAAGTTTCTATATTTCTCCTTAGTGCTGTGAATTTTATTTTATTTTGTTTTATATTTTTAAGCAGATTACTGGGGCATGTGATGTTATAATTATATATCTTTCTGACTAATTAAGCACTGTCTCAAGGAGATGTCCCTCTGTCTCTAATGTGTATATTTTGTGTTCAACTCTTCTTTGTCTGATATAGCTAAACCATTTTTTTATTAAAAAGTGTTTAGATGGTAGATTTAGAATATATATACCATTTTGCTATTATATTATTGGTTTTTCTTGAGATTATAAAAATCCTTGTCTTAATACAGTCTAATATAAATTAATACATTTACCACTTCTAGGATAATACACCTGCTTTAAAACACTTTAATTCATTTAGTTTCCTTTCTGATTTATAGGATAATGTTGTCATATGTTTTAATTCTGTTTATAAACCAACAATATTCATTGTTCTTTTAAATAGTAAATGTATTTACAAATTTAAATTACAAAATGTATTTATGTTTGTATTTACAGACACTTGTAGCCATTTTATTCACTTTTACTTATTCTTTGCATAACATTCTTTCTGCCTAAGCATCTTTTATTTTTTTCAGCAAAATTTTATTTTGAATTATTATTTTTTATTGAAACATAATTGATTAAACATATTTGTGGAGTACAGAGTTGAATACCAATACCTGTGTACAATATGTGATGATCAAATCAGGATTATTAGTATATCGTAACAAAACATAATCATTCTTTGGTACTCAACCAGTTTCTCACTAACCCTTTTTCTCTTTCCTAAACTTCAGTAACCACATTTCTGCTCTTTCCTTTTGAAAGTTCAGCATATTATTGTGTTCTTTCTAATTTATTTATTTTATTTATTTACTTACTTACTTACTTACTTATTTACTTATTTATTTTTAGCTACCACTCATGATTGAGGACATGTAGTATCTTTATTCCTGTGCCTGGCTTATTTCACTTAGTTCACATAATTTTCTCCAAACTCATCCTTCTTGTCACAAATGGCAGAATTTCATTTCTTTTTATGGCTGAGTAGGATTCCATTGTGTATTTATACCACATTTTTCTTATTCAGTTGTTCATCAATGGACATTTAGGTTGGTTCCAACTCTTCACTATTGTACAAAAAGCTGCAATAAAATGGGAGTGCACATATCCCTTTAGCATGATGATTTCCATTCCTTTGGGTATATACCCAGCAGTGGGATTGCTGGATCATATGGCAGTTCTGTTTGTAGTTGTTTGGAACCTCCATACCATTTTCCATAATGGCAGCACTAATTTACAGTTCCACCAACAGTGTAGAAGTGTTCCACTTTCTACATATCCTTGCTAGCATTTTTTAATTCTCCGTTCTTTGATAATAGCCAGTCTAACTGGGGTGAAATGATATCTCAATGTAGTTTGGATTTGGATTTTCATGATGTTTGGTGATATTGAGCATTGTTTCATGGGCCTGTTGACCATTTGTAAGTCTTCCTTTGAAAAATGTCTGTTCAGCTCCTTTGCCTGTGTTTTAATTGGGTTACTTGTTTTTTTTTACTGTGAAGTTGTTTGAGTTCCTTGTATATTATGGATATTAATCCTTTGTCGAATGTATAGTTTGCAAATATTTTCTTCCTTTCAGTAGGTTATCTTTCCACTCTGCTATTTGTGTCCTTTGCTGTGCAGAAGTTTTTTTAGTCTGATATAATCCCATTTATTTATTTTTCCTTCCATTGCCTGTGCTTTTGAGGTGATATTCACCAAGTGCTTGCCCAGTCTTACATCCTGAAGTATTTTTCCTATGTGTACTCCTATGAGATTTATAGTTTCAGGTCTTATATATAAGTCTTTAATCCATTTTGAGTTGAGTTTGGTACATGGTGAGAGGTATATAGATCTGGTTTCATTCTTCTACATGATGGATATCCAGTTTTCCCATCACTGTTTATTGAAGAAGCTGTCCTTTCCCCAATTATGTTCTTGGTGCCTTAGTCAAAGATCAGTTGGCTGTAAATACATGGATTGATATCTGGATTCTCTTTTCTATTTCACTGGTCTGTGTGTCTGCTCTATGCTAGTATCATGCTGTTTTGGTTACCATAGCTTTGTAGTACAATTTGATGTCAGGTAGTATAATTCATCTAGCTTTTCTCTCAACATTGGACAGATCATCTAGGCAACAAATCAACAAGAAACACAGGATTTAAATTAAACTTTAGGTCAATTAGTTTTGGTAGACATCTATGTACATTTTACAAAATAACTTTCCTCTCATCAGCACATGGAATATTCTCTAAGATATACCACATATTAGTTCTCAAATCAAGTCACAACAAATTTTCAAAAATTGAAATAATTTTAAGGAACTTTTCTTACCACAACAGATTAAAACTAGAAATCAATAACAAGCAAAAATTTGGAAACTATACAAATACATGGAAATTAAACAAAATGCTTCTGAATGACTTGTGGGTCCAAAAAGAAATTAAACAGGGGGTCAAAAACGTTCTTGAAACTAATGAAAATAAAGACACATCATACCAAAAGCAGTACTGAAAGGGAAATTCATTGTAATAAATGCTTACATCAAAAGAAAAGAAAGAGTTCAAATAAAGAACCTAACACAACATCTCAAAGAACTAGAAAAACAATAACAATCTAATGCCAAAATTAGTAGACAGAAAGATATCATTAAGATCACAGCAGAGTTAAATGAAGTAGAAACCAAAAATTGATACAAAAGATCAACTAAAAAACGTTGTGGTTTTTTTGAGAAGATAAACAAAATAGACAAACCATTAGCTAGATTAAGAAAAGAAGAGAGAAGACCCAAATAACAGAAATCAGAATGATGAAGAAGACATCAGAATACCACAGAAATACAAAGAATCATTAGAGACGATTATTAACAACTATATGCCAAAAAAATTCGAAAACCTGGAGGAAATGGATAAATTTCTGGACACATACAATCTACCAAGACTGAACCAATAAGAAACAGAAAACCTGAACAGATCAATACTGAGCAAGGAGATTGAAGCAGTAATCAGCAGTCTCCCAAAAAAGAAAAACTCAGGACCAGATGGCTTCACTGCTAAATTCTACCAAATCTTTGAAGAGGAATTAATACCGATTATTTCCAAACTATTCCAAAAATCTGAAACAGAGGCCATTCTCCTAGTCTTGTTCCATGAGGCCAGCATCACCCTGATATCAAAATCAGACAAAAATACAACAAAAAGGAAAACTACAAGCCAATTCCCTTGATGAGCATAGATGCAAAAATTCTCAACAAAATATCAGCAAACACAATACAGTAACACATCAAGATTATACAACATGTGGGATTCATCTCAGGGATGCAAGGATGGTTCAATATATGCAAATCAATGTGATACACCACATTAACAAAATCAAGTACAAAAGCCATATGATGATTTCAATAGATGCATAAAAAACATCTGACAAAATTCAATATTCCTTTATGATAAAGACTCAGAAAATTAAGTGTAAAGGAAATCATCTCAACAAAATAAAAGTCTTATATGACAAACCCATGGCCAATATTATCCTGAATGGGGAAAAGCTAAAAGCTTTTCTCTTTTCAGCTTTTCCCTTGAGAACAGGAACAAGAAAAGGATTACCACTCTCACCATTCCTATTTAACTTAGTATTAGATGTACTGGCCAGAGCAATCAGTCAAGAGAAAGAAAGAAAGGGCATCAATATTGGGAAAAATAAGTTAAATCCTCTCTGTTTGCAGATGAATGATTCTATATACATAAAAATCTAAAGACTCTAACAAAAAACTCTTAGAGCAGATAAACAAATTCAGTAAAGTTGCAGGATACAAAAGCAATATAAAAAAATCAGTAGCATTTTTATACCCAACATGAATTAGTAGAAAAAGAAATCTGAGCATCTCTTAGTATTTCCTTTACTGGGTGACTGGCATCCAATTGGCAGCCAATTTGTTCAATTTTTGGTTGGTCCAAAAATATCTACACTTTTGAATCGTAAATTCCTGGATGTTAAATTTTAAGTTTGAAGTTATTTTTCTCAGAAATTTCAAGATATCATTTAACTTTCTTCTGGTTTCCATTGTTTCTGTTTAGAATTTATTTGTTTGTCAGGTTGCTACTCCAGTGAATTAGTGTATCTTCTCTGGCTTCTTTTAAGACTTTGATTTCTAATTTTGACTTTCAACAATTTTACTTTAATATGTGTAAGTGTGGTTTAGTTTGTTTGGGGGTTTTGTTTTTTGCATTCAATCTGTTTGGAGTTTGTAATTCTTCTTTCATCTGTGGGTAATATCTTTCAACAGTTCTTTTAAGATTCTCAGCCAGTATGTCTGCCAATGTTGCTTCTACTTCAATCTTTTCCTCTCCTTCTCATATTGCAATTACATGTCTATTAGATCTCCTTGAATCACATTTGTCTCTAAAGCCTTTTCTCTATTGTTCATCTATTTGTCTTTCCATGTTTCAGTGTGCATATTTTCTTCTAACTTGTCTTCCTCTTCACTGATTTTCTCTTCAGCTGTCTAACTTCTGAAAACATCCACTGAGTTCTTAATTTATTCTATTTTCAGTTATATAATTTTTATTTTATTATTAATTATATCTTTTTGTTTCCTCACAAAGTGATCCATTTTATGAGACAATTAGTTGAACCTAATTATAGGTATTTTAAAATGTGTGTATGGTAACTTCAATCTGTGCATCATCCATAGATCTATTTTCATTTCACATTTTATTCTCTTGACAGTTCAGTGAAATCTTATTTTTCCATATACCAGTTTACATTTGATTTTACGATATTGCACACAAAGATTGTAGTAAAAATGATATTTTTGATGACGTTACATTCCTCACAGTATTTACTTTTTCTTCAGCTTAGCTGCTATATTAAGAGAAAATCACCTTAATATAGCAATAGATATATGTTGATTTATTTACTTTCCTATAATATCTATGGCTAGAAAGATGCTTCTGTTTAATCCAGTGGCTTCTTATCCTTACAGAACACCAAAACATTCTCCAAGAAACATAAGATCCCATTTCCAGAAGTCAGCAACGGGTTAATTAGGCAATGAGTACATTAACCCGAAGTGTTCCATACCAGTTCTATAGATGAGAAGCTGAGTATTATAGGAATTATAATGGATTAAACTAAACTCTTTATAAATATTGTCACTTTCTTCATCTTGTTTTGTTGTTTTTATTGACTCAGATGTCTACCTCTACCTAATTTATTCACTTCTTGCACTGACCCAGGGAGGAGAGGAGATTCTGGATTCATAGAACCTGAAAGACAGCAACAGAATATAAATGGAAGGTTATATTAAATTAAAATATATGCTATGATAAGTGACATTAAGAAAGTTGTGGACTTTCTACAAGCTATTATCTGCCTCATTTGACATTATTTAAGAAATTAATTCACCCTTAGATGTTGGCACATGAATAACTGTGCCATTTCTTGCATGCTTAGAAATGTTCTCTACACACAAAGTGGAAAATTGGCAAAACGAATGATCTAATATGGTGTTTTCTAAAATGTAGAACATGTGGCCTCAGAATATGAAATTAAATAATATTAAATCACAGACTGAGTTATTCCATTTAAGTTTTTTTTTCTTTTTTCAATGCTGATTATCTCAAGAAAAATAGGGCTGTGGTTGTTAGGGCTGTGGCTCCTATGAATCCTCAGGGTGTTTGGATTAGGATGGCTACGATTACCAGGGCTATATGGCTAATGGATGAGTAGGTAATGGGAGATTTTAGGTCTGTTTGGCACAGACAGATGAAGCTTGTTATAATTATTCCTTATAGGGAGAGCATAAGGAAGGGCTAAATCATAAAGTTTGTTAGCAGGTTCAGGGGGATGGTGATTCACATTATTCCATATCTTCCTAATTTTAGTAGGACTATCTGGCAATAGGATCCCCTACATGTGCTTTTGGCAGTCAGAGGTGGAATCCATAGAGTGGTATTTTTACTATGAATGCTATTATGCATGCCATTCATAGGAGTGTGCTAGATCACGGTGTTGAGGGTATTTGGGTTCAGCATTGGGTTACTAATAGATTTAGTGAGCCAGCAGAGTTGTGGATGTAAATTAGTGCAATAAATAGTGGTATGGAGCTGAGGAGGGTGTAGAATAGAAAGTAGAGTCCTGCATTCAGTCATTCTGATTGGTTGTTGCATCAGGTGATGACAACTAGGTCTGGGATTAGTGTTGCTTCAAATAGGATGTAGAACATGATTAGTTCTGAGTGGTGAATGTTATAATTAGGAAAATTTGCAGTGAGATTAGTATAAGGATGTATAGTTTATTTCATGTAGCTGTTTCTTTGGAGAGGTGTTGTTGGCTTGCTATGATTATTAGGGGGAGGAGTCAGGTCATTCTTATTAGAAGAGGGGTTGAGAGGGGGTCTGAGAAGAAGTTTAGTGATGTGTTTGTGCTGTTTTCATTGCTATGGTTTAAGAAAAAGAACGTGGTGAAGCTGATTAGCAGGCTGTAGGTTGTTGAGTTAATTCAGATTTCTAGATCAAATAGTAGAAATGTGATGGCTGCTAGGAAAAATTTTATGAAGAATGCTAAGCAGGCGGATCCTATTGGGTTGAACCCACATTCATAGGGGCTTGATTTTTCTGCACAGGTATTAGGTTGTGGGAGTCAAAAGATGATGGTGACGAGCAGGAGTGCTAGTGCTATGTTGGCTGATAGGGTTAGTATTAGTTTAATTATTCTTTTCTGGGTTGTGACCAGAGCTAATTGATTGGAGGTCAATTGTACTAGTTAATACTAAAAGAACAGGATCCTCATCGATAAATGGAGAAGTACAGGAACAGTTAAACTACATCTACAAAGTGTCAGTACCAGGCTGTGGCTTCAAAGCCAAAATGGTGATGGAATGTGAAGTGAAATTTCAGTTGGCATAGAAAGCAGACTGTGACAAATGTGGAGCCAATAATTACATGTAGGCCATGGAAGCCCATTGCTATGAAAAATGTTGATCCCTATATGCCATCAGAGATGGTAAAGGATGTTTCGAAGTACTCTGAGGCTTGGAGGAGTGTAAAGTAAATGCCTAGGGAGATCATAATGAGGACAGCCTGGAGCATGTGTTCATGGTTTCCTCTATGAGATTGTGGTGAGCTCAGGTCATGGATACTCCGGAGGCTAGTAGGACTGATGTGTTGAGTAGAGGGACTTCTATAGGGTTGAGAGGGTTAATGCCTGTTGGTGGTCAGCAGCCTCCTAGTTCGAGAGTTGGGGCCAGGCTTGAATGGTAAAAGGCTCAGAAGAATCCAGCAAAGAAGAAAATTTCTGTTATGATGAATAGGATTATTCCATATTGTAGGCCTATTTGAACAACAGTTGTACGATGGCCTCGAAAGGTGCTTTCTCATACCACATCTTGTCACCATTTATACATGGTTAGTAGGCTGGTTAGTAAGCCTAGTGTTAGTAGAGTGTTTGAGTTGAAATGAAATCATATTGCTAGGCCAGATGTTATGAACAGGGTGGATAGGGCTCCTGTGAGTGGTCAGGGACTGGGATTTACCATATGATAATGTGGGTTTGGTGAGTCATTAGGTGCTGTCATGTAAGTAAAGGCTTACTAGGAGGGTAAATACATAGGTTTGGATTAGGGCTACGACAAGTTCATGGGCAGTGAGAAGGATGAGGATAGTGAAAGTAGCTGAAGCTGCTGGGGGGCTAAGGGTTAATGCCTCATGCACCCATAAGGTGCATGAGTATGTAGCCGGCTGTGATGTTGGCTGTTAATTGTACGGCTAGGGCTATGGGTTGGATGAAGAGGCTAGTGCTTTCAATAATTACAAGTATTGGGATGAGGGGGGTAGGTGTTCCTTGTGGTAAGAAAGTGGGCTAGAGATGCTTTTGTTTTGTGGTGGACGCCTGTGATTACTGTCCTTGCTAATAGGGGAATTGCTATACCTAGGTTTAGAGATAGTTGGATTGTTGGTGTAAATGAGTGGGGTAGTAGGCCCAGTAGGTTTGTTGAGCCAATAAATAGGATTAGTAAAATTAATATTAGGGATCATGTTCGTCCTTTGGTATTGTGAATTATTATCCGTTGTTTTAAGATGAGTTCGATCAGTCATTTTTGTAGGGAAATCAAGCAGTTGTTGATGAGGCGGGAGGAGGAGGGGAATATTATATTGGGGAGTAGGATAATGAGGATTGCAATAGGTATTTTAATTAGATTTTTGTTAGTTTTAAGGCATATTCTCACTTGTTAATCTTTCTTTCTAACAAAGAGAGTACAGACTTCCAGCTCTGAGAATTTAGCAAGTAACAGTATTTCACTTGAATTCCTCTTGTGTCGATGATTTTTTTTTTGTTTAAAGATAATATGTTAATTAAAAGTTAATCAATAGAAAAGATTAACTGTTAGGTTGAATTAGATGAAATTCTTAATATTCACCCATTTTTGAACTACAAAATGGCAATATTATGTGGTACAAACTAATTGTATTACTATGGTATATGATAAGGGAACATTTGTGATAATGGATGGAAATATCTGAAATCTGGGAATACTGATGTAATAATGGGTACCTTTGACAGAATCTCATATAAATAACAGGTGACAAGAAGAACACTTTCTTTTGGCTTCTCCTTTATGTGTTCAAATCATTTCTTTAACAAGGAGAGTGATACTAACTTTGATTCTAGACTTCAAGCTAACAATGACCCATATATTGTCATTCTCTAATCTTACATATTAGAGCCCAAACATAATTTTAGCATCTAATTGGCTGGCATATCTAATGTTCTGAGAACATTGGGAGAAAGGTATTTTATAATATAAATAAAGGTATGACACTCTAATTAAAGGCACAATGTGAACTGAGCAAAGACCAGAGGAGGGGGAAATTTGTTAGCAAAGTTGATCTTCACCAATTAGCAAGCTTTCACAGACAAAAGCCCCATTTCTATTATAATTCATCTGCATAGTATCATTGCTGGATGAGTTATATCAATAGACTGTAGAAGGAAATTGTTCACAACCAAAGGGCCTAGTCCAGAATAAAAAATAAAAACATTCAGACCTATCAATATATAATCTCTGAAAGTGAGATTCAGTGGTAAAAAAATCAGAAAGTGATGAGATAAAAATTAAATTATAAATGCATCTGAAAAATGTGAGAAAATGAAAACAGAAGAAAACTTGAGGAGACACTGCTTTAGAGGAAAGAGAATTGATTCCACTATCACTAGACGGTATTTTCTAGGCCAGGGGATTCACCCAGTGCTTTTCTGTGGCCGTGAAAATTGATGCAGTGTTACACATACATTTTAAATGTAAAACGAAGGAAGAAAATAAATAACTGAGCCCACCATTTCCAAACCAAGAGAAAGAGAAAATGGAACATCATAAAACTATACAAGCAAAGAAGAAAATCAATAAAATTCAACGCAGCACATCTTCCTGATCACTTCCGAGCACACAGCGTTTGCTCATCTGGTATGGTATGTGTTATAAATCTTGCAAGTCTTCAAAAATCTGACCTATCGTTAGAATCACTAAAAACTACCAGTTGGCTTCACCAATTGTGGATTTTGCTTTCCTCCAAACTGGTATTGGCCAGCATCCTGGGTGCTTGTACCCATGTTAGAGTCAACATTGTAGTCAGGGAGGATGTAGACTGACAGGAACTAACAACGTTCTGAGCATCAATTGCTAGCTCTGTTCTTGCAATCCTGAGTCAGGGAACAGGAGGATGGATAATCTCTTGTACTCTTCCTGCAGGTAAACAATCCCATTTCTATACCAGGATATCAAAGTTTCACAACTTCACTTCATTCCTGGGGATTTATTGTAATTGTCACGATTTCAAAATGACTAAGGTTAATACTTCTCAGGATTGACTTCTTCTCAAAATCATCTGAAAATTTTTTCATAGAAATTTCTGAGACCCACCTCCAGCCCAAATAAATGATAGTCCCTGGGAGTTTTCATGAATCTTCATATTCAAAAAATAAGGTATTCTGAAATAGTCATAAAACTATTTTTGTGTAACATTGCATAAAAGTATGTATTCCTCTCTTTTATCCTTATCATGGGCAAGATTTATAGCATCCTGCTCCACCTCTAGACAAGAAAATCCCTAAAATCTTTCCCTATCTACTCCAAAGGTGTAAGAATATCCTCACCTTACTTAAATCTTGCCTCCTCCAAATATTTTTCTTACCCATTATCCTTTAATCTTTTTCTAAATCCTAATGTCTTGTGTCTATTAAGTTATAACACAAATATTGCAACTATAAAAAATGACTCTGAAGGCTGGCTAGTCTTTACTGGCATCACACTTCTCCTAGCCTAAATTTACGTCTGGAAAATTATAAACATTTCTACTATCAAGCCTATTAGGCTGACAAATAAAAACAAACAAACTTGTTTTAAAATTCTTAGCCATTGAGTGTTATGAAAACAAAGCAAACTGCCTTATTCCAAATTTCCTAAGTGGTTCATTGCAAGCATTTCCCCATGTTACTTAGAGGCATTGCAGAGAACTCCAATAACATTCCAGTGTTTGGACTGACAACCTAACAGAGTCCAGTGTATTGCTCCTGTTGGCTAGAATTTTGTCTGGGAAAGATGTTCTAGTGGGATGCTCTGTTGTATGGCCTAGGGTGAAGGTGCTAAGTCTTGTCCATACTGAAGTTGTTAATCAAATCTGTTACTTCCTTGGCTCTTTACCCATCTATCCTATTTTATGGATATATCATAATGCATTCAGGATGTCAAGCCACATTTTTACTGCATGCCACAGTATATGAATTTCTTGCCTTTGTAGAAGTTGGCATGAGCAACTTAGGCGTCCTAGATTCATCTGTGCTAGTAGTAAGTAATGTGATAATGAAGGTCATTTATCACTCTGGTCCTCAATATATTTAGCTATCAGTAGTTGGCATTGGTCAAGACAAGTCACTTTAAAACTGTTTCTTATATATATTGAACAATATAACACTCCTAAAATAAAACATTAATAAAACAAGTAGCAAACTCTTTCATATTAAAAAACCCTCTCTCTACAATAGAATGCAACACAGAAAGTAAACACACTCTATCTCAAATTACAGTATATCATTCTTTTTTTGGCTTTGGAGTTTAAAATATTTGCTTGTATCCTTAAATATTGTTAGTTTTATACATGGTTGGCACTTGTGTAGTTTCATAAAATGTATTCTTATATGACTTGTTTTTGTTCATTATTACTTTTATATAAATAGACAAAAATGTATATAATGATTCCCCTGTAGATAGATATTTGGTTTGGACCCAGATACTCCTATAAAAATTTTTATACACCCATCTTTGTGCCCATGCACACGAGCTTTTCCACAGTATGAGGTTACTTCAGAAAGGTCATGCAAAAATATAATTAAAAGATAATACTAATCTTTCCATAAATTTTTGAAGTACCCTTGTATATAAAAGCATTGAGGGATCTTAGGGTATATTCATCTTCAACTTTAGCAGGTATAATAAATGCGTGAAAATGTGCAAGTGGCTTTGGAATTAATTGGCAGAAGACGGCAGAATTTTGAAGAGTAGGCTAGAAAAGGCCTAGATTCCAGTGAGAGTTAGAATAAAAGACCAGGGGAAGTTTGGAATTTCTTAGAGACTGGTTAAATGGTGATGATCAGAATGCTGATGGACATATGGGCAAGTAAAGGCCATTCTGAGGATGTTTCAGATGCAAATGAGGAAGAGCTTATTGGAAAATGGAGCACAGTTCACTCTTGTTATGAACTGACAAAGAACATGTCTGTATTGTGTTCATGTCCAAACGTTTTATGAAATCAGAAACTTAAAAGTGATAAACCAGAATATTTGATGGAATAAATTTCTAGGCGGCATATTTGGGCAACTGTGTGGCTACTTCTAGCAGCCTATGCTGAGCTATGGCACCAAAGGCATGACATAAAGGTGGAATAATATATAATTAGAAGGGAAGCAAACATAAAAAACTGGAAAACTCTCAGCCTGGCCACATAAAGAGTAAGAAAATGTGTTCAGGAGAGGAAACCAGTGACCATCTACTGAGGAGATTAGTACAGAAGAAAGGAATCATCAGCAGAATGGAAAACATACCTTGAAGGCATTTCAGAGATCTTTGAGGCCGTTCCTTCCATCACAGGCCTAGAGGCCTAGGCACACAGAATGATTTTGGCAAACAGGTTGGGGCACCCTCCATGGGCTTGCTGCCCAGGGCCACCTCAGGAAGCTTCTCCCTACATTCCAGCACAGCATTCCTTGGCTGTTCCAGCTGTAGCTAAATTGGCCCCAGGTGCTGCTGGGCCTGTTATTTTGGAAGATACAATCTGGAAGCCTTGGCAGCATACTCCTGCTGTTAAGTCTGCAGGCTTACAGATTGCAAGAGCTGTGGAGGCATGGCAGCCTCCACTGAGATTTCAAAGGATGTATGGAAAAGCCTGGGGGCCCAGGAAGAGATTTGTTGAAGGTGCAGAGTCACTGCACAGATCCTTCATTAGAGCAATCCCAAGTGGAAATGTGAGGTCAGAACTGCAGCAAAGAACTGAAGCATGGGCTGAGCTCACCCCAACACCAATATGCAGAGGATGCCAGACATGGAGTCAAGGTAGATTATGCTCCAGCTTTAAGATTTAATGCCTGCTTTCATGGGTTTTGGACATGTGTGGAATCTGTTACCCCTTCCTTTTGGCCTATTTCTCTCTTTTTGAATGGGGATATGTATCCTACGCATGTAGAATTTTATCTGTTTTTCAAAATCTGCCTAATTAGTTTTGTTTTCTCTTTAAATATATAACATATATTTAATTTACTTAAATATATTTAACATTGAATATGTTGGATAAATTTAATTATTTTTAACATGCAAATATATTTAACTTGCATTACCATTAAATATATTTGACATTGTACATTTAAATATACATTAAAATACATTTAGCATTAATTATGTTATAATTCTGAGATCTGAATTCATTGATTATTTGATGCTGTAGTTTTTTGTGCTGATCTTTATTGTGCCTTATTGCCTTTTTCTCTGGCTTCTTTCAAGATTTTCTCTTTGCCTTTAATTTTCTGTTGTTTAAATATGATATGCCTAGGTGTAGATTTTTTGGCAGGGGGGTATTTATCCTGATTGATGTTCTCTGAGCTTCCTGGATCTTTATAATTTGATATGTTAATTTTGAAAAAATGCTCAGACATTATTATTTCAAATATTTCTCCTGTTCTTTTCCTTTTCTTTTTCTGGTATTCCCATAACAATTATTTACATCTACGGTAATTGTCCTACAGTTCTTAGATATTCTCTTGCATTTTTTTTTTTTTTTTGTCTCTGCATTTCAGTTTTAGAAGTCTCTATGGAACTCACTGATTCTTTCCTTGGCTATTTCCAGTCTACTGATAAGCCCATTAAAGTCAATCTTCATTCTTCATTTTTGTTGCATTGTTTTGATTTCTAGCATTTCCTTCAGATTCTTTCTTAGAGTTTTCATCTATCTGCTTATGTTATCCATCTGCTGTATGTGGTCTACTTTTCCATTACAGTTTTAGCACATCAATCACAGGTATTTTAAATTCTGGTCTGATAACTCCAAAATCTCTGCTACATCTGAGTTTGGTTTTGATACTTGCTTTAAAAACAAAACAAAACAAAAAACTGTATTTTTAGCCTTTTATCACATCTTGTAATTTTTTGTTTAAAGCTGGATATGATGTAGCACAGAAAAGGAACTGAGTAAATAGCTTTCTAAAGTGAGGTTTTATGTTCATTTGGCTAGGAGTTAGGCTGTTTTTACTGTTTGCTGTACCTTTAGATGTCAGAAGCTAAAATTTCCTTTAATGTTCTGGGTTTTGACTTCTGTTGTCATTGGGTTTCCCTACATCCTCCTTCCTAAGTAGGATCTGAGGCTTATAGGTTTGTTTTTGTTTTTCTTATTTTTATTTAGCTGTAATCCATTGTTATCATACAGGAGTCTGTTTGTGTGGTGGTAAGGTGTGGGGGCAAGGGAAGCATTCTGTGATACTATAATTAGGTCTCAGTCTTTTGGTGAGCCTGTGCCCTTGGCTAATGAAAGCTGGAGTTAGGTATTTTCCTATCCCTAGATCAGTCAAGCTGTGGTAAAACCCAAATTGGTTCGGTCATGGTAAAATAGTTTCTTTTGAAAATTGAAGGCAATCTTTTGTTAAGAAGAAGAGAATGCTCAGGGTATATTTCAAAATGGTTACTTTTCCATTCCCCCTGCCAGAAGAGTGAGTAGAGTTTTCTCCAGTCTTTACCCTGAGTACCCAGTGAGCTCTTGGAGGTAAAAGTCACAAAAGTGTAGGCTCCTTCCAAAGGCTAGGGCCCTGGAGCTTTTAAGTTTCAAGCTAGTCCACACTGAGTCTCTGCCAATTCATTAACTGCATTTTAAGTGTTCCTATGATTATTGGCTCTATGAAGGGCCTCTGCTTTGGGCATCTTCTCCAAGTAAGCAGAGGGTAATGTTATTCCTGGTATCTACCTCTCTGCAGTTTTGGGGGCAGTAGTTTGCCTTGTGACTTCAATTCTCTGATGGATCTAAGGAGAGTAGTTGATTTTCAATCTGTTCTACTTTTGTGTGTGTCTGTGTGTGAGACAGAACTGGAGTAATGACTTCAGCTCCTTATATGTTGGATCAGAAACTGCATGCATAATTTCTTCATAAGTTCCTATATTTTTTCTGTAAGTTAGTGTTCTTTTGGGGTTTTAGCTATTGAGTTCTGTAACATCTGGGTTGAGGTTGCATTCCTTGAGAGAGGATTTATATTTGCTTCTACTAGACCCATGAGGGGACTCTAGCCCAGAAATATTCAACATAATTTCCTGATTTAGGATTTTTAGTTACTGTAGATCCTAATCCCCAACTGATGTGATGGCAAAATCTAGTTAAAAACTTTTAGAGAAGACTTTTCAAATTTTATCTCACCTAAGACCTAAGGGCGTGGATCGACAAGTTTCTTTGCTTTCTCTCTTCACAAGACATTTTTTTTTTTTTTTTCTAATTCACCCTTTTGCTCAGGAAGTACCCTGTCAGGAATCTCAGCTCTAAGTGTGACTCTGTACCTTTACATGAATTCAAGAACTTTTCTTCTGCTCTCCACACAGCTGTTAAAAGAAGAGCTCTAGCTTAGTGGGAATCCATGAGTGCTTTTAGGACAGCTTCCATTTCACTGCACTCTATGTCTGATCCCACATTATTTCTGTCTCTTGAGATTTTCCCTATTTTCTGGGGTGAAGTACACTTTTAAATATTTTTTTAAAATATTTCTTATATTTTGTAAAGGACTGCTTTCAGTGGACCTAGTCTAACATATTGCTAAGAATAGAAGTCTAGTACAGCCTTTATATGTTTTATGTAGTAGGACTTTTAATAATATTTTTAAATTAAGTTTTTTATGGTTTCAAAAATGTTAAATACCATTAAGTTAGAAAATATCTATTAGTGTTTCCTCATCTAATATCAGCATTGTACTTAAGAGTATGAGCTTTGGAGCCACACTGAGTTTGATTTCTATCTCTGCTAATTATTACTTAGATGACCTCAGACTAGTTAGTGAAGGCTAGTCACTGTGCTTTATTTTCTTCTTTCTGTATAATGATGATAATAATAGCATCTATCTCATAGGGTCAATATGAGGATTAAATTAGCTAACATATGTAAAAACACCTAAGCTTGTGACTGCCTCATAGCAAGCATTCAATAAACCTGAACTTTTACTATTTTTTTAATTGTTACTTATTATTACTGTTGTTTGGGGTCATTCCTAATTGGCTCTTCAATGATTGTTAGTAAATCTCTGTTCTTGCACTAATCTACAGGAAGAATTACTCACCTTTTTGGAATATACTACTAGGCCAAAGTCATCACTTCTAGATGGGCTGGTCACTCACAGGGCATCTGTAATTAGACCGTTTTGCCATAAAAAAAAATGAACACACTTCAGGTACAGATGTACATACTGTCCTACAAACTTATTTTGTTCAAAGCTGGTGTCTTTCCTTCACCAAAGAACAGAATTGTATATCCCTGACAGAATTTAGGTTTTGTGGCTGCCTAGAGACCAAATAGCCATACTGGTGTTTCCTGGTTTCCTGGTTAAAAAAAAAAAAAAAGGCAAGTCAGATTTCCAGGGACAATAAGTGACATGAAACAGAGAGGCCATTTTTACACCTTTTACTTCCACTTTTTTCTAGCATCACATAGCTGAGGACTCAAACACTCCATTTTTTCTCATTCACTCATTCACCTCCGCTGTGTTATTTACCAGTTTTACAACACGTGCTGGGCTAGACACATGTGATGATCTAGTGAGGAAATTCACCTGGAACAAAAATATGTATCCCAGCAGTGGGATGTACATAGATAAGGGAAGCCTGCAGTGCGTGAGGGAAAAAACATAAGGCTTTACTGAGCAGAGGTGGTATTTGAGCTAGGTCTTGAATGTTGAAAAGGAATCTACCTACTGGAGAAAAAGGGAAGACATTCCAGGCAAGGTGAATATTATGTACAAAGATATATGAATCAATTGTTTAGAATAATAAATAGTAAATAGAATAGGCATCCTTGGTCTTCAATGAGCAAACCTATATGACTGGAGTGCAGGATATGTTTGAGAAGGAAGCACAAAAAATGAGACTAAAAGTTAGCTGGAGAGCAGATGTCTCATATACTAAAGTTTGGGCTCCAGCCTGAAGATAGTAAGGCTTCACAGTAGAGTTAAGCAGAGAAGGGCATAACCAAGTTTTGTTTAAGGAAAGCAGAGGTAAAGGAATAAGATAAAGGGTTCTTAGTCTGGGGACCAATTTAGGGGCACTTTGGGTGATCCAGGAAACAGAAAGTGGTCTGAGCTCAGGCAGAAGACGGTGAGGACGAAAATAAGGAGACTGATTTGTAAGACAGTCGAGGGCAGAAATGACAGGAGTAGGTGAGTGATTATAAATGAGGGATAGAAAAGAAAGAAGCAGGCAGACCTTAAGGAAGATTTCTAGTTTGGATGGCACCTATAACTGACATAAAGAACACAAAAGGAAAAGCATTAGAAAAACTCTAATTTGTTTTTAATTCTATGCAAGGAAAAAACAGGCAAAGACTGGTTGAGTAAGGGCACAGGCTTTGCACTCCGAAGCTTCGGGACCTCTGCGGCCCGGACTTGCTGCTTTTCCAGCTTCCCACCCAGCTCCTACTCTCCAAAGCTGCCAACTCCAGCTCAGTCCCCTGAGGATCCTCTCCTCTCCAGCTTCCCTGCAGAGTAACTGTCTACCCAGCTTCCTCCTTCCAGTCCCCAAAGACAAATACACATGACATTAAAAAAAAAAAATTACTATTAATCACTATAGGGAAACAGAGAAAAGCAAGAGTAACAAACACAGGGGAATTACAAAGCTTAAGAAATCTTACAGATATTATTCTTCTCATACAGAGTGTAACCTGTCCCTGCTCTTCCCCTTCCCTGTGTTGTTCAACTTTTATTCCCAAGGACAGAGTTAAGCAGTCTCCCCAAGCTCAGCTAGGTCAATCCTTTAAGAAGAAGGCACGCCGATTCATTGTTTAGGAAAGCCCTTTTCTTTAAGTAGCTGGCCTGAATTCCTTCATATCTTCATGTTAGTTTGACAGATATTTCCTGAACACCTGTTCTCTTTCAGGCACTGTGCTAGGCCCTGGGAAATACTCTGGTGAAAATGACATGGAGCTTGGCTTGGGGGGCTAATCCAACAGTGGGGGAAGAATTTGAATTCATAGTTGACCAGAAAACATCCTTTTCCCAAGTGAGTAATGTATTCAGGTAATCCCTATGGTGGCAGGGATTTATAAATATACATATGTTTTGTTTACTGCTGTATCCTTATCACCAAGAATAGTGTTTGGCAGATAGTTGATGCACAATAAATATGCTTTGAATCAAGAAATGTCTTCTGTCAAAAACAGAAACTTCTTTGAACATTTCCTCCAAAAAGGATATCTTCCTTTTATGATTGAAGGATTCAAAAGTAGTCCTATAAGAATGATAGTCTTTATAGTCCTAAAACTACTATGAAAATAGACATTCATTTACTGGAATTGATTTTACTCCTTTTGCAACTTCACTTGTGTTCTGTGAAGTGTACTAAAAATATCAGGCAGTGAGTTGCTCTAGGATTAATGCTGCCCACTCCAGGCCCTACACACAGGGGTGGGAGTGGAGGGGATGGGACAGTGAAGAGAACCTCAAGACATCCCCGAGCTTCTTATACTGAAGTTCAGTCTATTTGGGGTCCATGGTTGTGGCAGATTTTATTTTCCAGTAATATCCTCCAACACACGTGCTCTTCTTCCAATGTGATTTTGACACTGCTCCCATTGTGGTAGATGAGGGTCTCATCTCAGCTCCCTCCCTTTGAATCTAGGTGGGCATGTAACTGTGGTAAAAATGGTGGCCCGTGACTTCTGAGGCTAGGCCTTAGAAGTGACATAGTTTCTGCCTGATTTCCTTTGGAGCCCTGAGACACTGTGTTGGCAGTCTACTGTCTTCAAGCCACCATGCAGTGACGGAGCACAAACTATCTACATAGAGAGACCGAAAAGAGAGAATGGATGAGGAACTATTTGAAGAAAGAGAGACACTCATACAGCTCCCAGCTTTTGGCAGCAACCACATGAGAGACTGGAGCCAGAACTGCCCTCTGAGCCCTTCTCAAATTTCTGACCCACAGAAATTCTAAAATATACTAAAATAATTGTTGTTGTTTAAGCCGCTGTTTTTTTTTTTTTTTTTAGTAATTTGTTGCACAGCAATAAATAACTGGATTAATAATAAATATTGAGTCATTTCCACTCAATATTGGGTAGCATGTAGTATTGTTGTTTCCCAGTTGTTTCTTATTGTTCTTATTGGAATGAGTAGGACTGAAAACATGTTGATACCTAAAACTACCCAGGCTGTAGGAAACATTTAAAAGGACACAGTTTTCTTCTCCAGATGCATTTCTGAGTGCCCTCTTTTCCCATGGTTATTTGATATTTTGAACCTTGGTTACGGGGAAAGATGGCATTATTTACTTAAACGTATAGTTGTATTCCAGTCACCCTGGAGTTGCAAACTTGCCACAAGACACGTACTATCCAGACCCTGAGAAACTGATAGAGTTTGGATTTGTTGTCTCCCCAAAGTTCATGTCAAAAGCTGATCCCCAACTTGGCAATGTTGGGAGTGGTTTGGGTCATAGGGGCAGATCCCTCAGGAATGGATTAATGCTCATCCTTGTGGGGGGCAGGGGAGATCATTAGTGAGTTCTCAATCTATAAGTTCCCACCAGAGCTGGTTATTTTAAGACCCTGACATCTCCCTTCTCTCTCTCTCTCTTGCTTCCTCTTGCCATGTGATCTGCTTGTACCCACAAGCTACCTGCTGCTTTCTGCCATGTGTAGAAGCAGCCTGAGGCCCGTGCCAGATGCAGCTATCCCAGAATCATGAGCCAAATAAACCTCTGTTCTTTATAAATTACCCAGTCTCAGGTAGTCCATTACAGCAACCCCAAAACAGACTAATACAGAAACCAAGGAAGACATCAATAAAGCTATGCTGATTTCAGCTTGAAAGAGGACCCTAAGATAACATCGAGCATGAGAACAGAAGCCAGATGGAGCCCTGGCAAGAATCTACACCTGGCCCCTTACACATCCCCCCATCCTCCTGCTTTTTATTTCCTACATCCCATTCCCTCAGCCCCTTCTTTAAAAACCCCTCAGTAAATCTGAGTCTTTGAGATGGCTTTAGTCTGCCTCTTTTCCTTCAGGTTTACCAAAGAGATGGGTTAGCCTAACATCTCTCCTCAGGTCTCTGATATTCCTGG
The DNA here is from genome assembly GCF_027409185.1 of Cynocephalus volans. Classification (NCBI taxonomy): domain Eukaryota; kingdom Metazoa; phylum Chordata; class Mammalia; order Dermoptera; family Cynocephalidae; genus Cynocephalus; species Cynocephalus volans. Next base: position 20,332,381 of record NC_084468.1, read on the forward strand.
ATAAAAGCTGACTTCCATTTTCACCAACATTCAACTTTGGGGTTATTTTTTTTTTCTGTTTGGGGCAGGCAGATAGACTTTGGTTTAGTAACAAAATGTCGATGAGCCTCAAGCCAGGAGCTGATGCCCTGAAGTAGCAGATTTTGGCAAGACAAGCCAGGGTTTTTGTTTGGGGCAAGCAGCCGGACTTGGCTTTGGTAACATTTTTAACAGCACTAAAATATATTTTCTCTTTTTTTCTTTCTTTCTTCATTCTTTTTCTTTTTTTTTTGTTCCTTTCTTTTTTGGGGGAGAGGGGGAGGGATTAACCAAACACCATTGTGTTTTGTCTTGGTGGAGGGGTTAATCAAGGTCCAAGGGTAAGTAAGGGATGCAAGTCTCAATCTGGACATTAAATCACGAGCAGATTAAAATAATTACCAGAAAAAAAAAAAAGAGGAAGAAGAAGAAGAAAGGAAAAAAGTAGAGCTGGTTTATCCTGTCTATCATGATGAGATTGACAGTCAGTGTTCTCTAGATCCTTGAAGCTGTTCTGGCTCTTCTCCTATTCTAAACCCATTTTTGTGAACTTTCTTGTAATCTTATACAAATTGCTCTTCTGTATAAGGTATCCATCTGTATTAGTCCATTTCTGTTGCTTATAAAAAATATATGGAACTGGGTATTTTATAAAGAAAACAAAATTTATTGCTCACATTTTCCAAGGCTGAGAAGCCCAAAGTCTACTGTGGTGGTGACAGTGACCCAGGGGTCTTACGTTGCAAGATGGTGGAAGCAGAGAGAGCGGAGAGAGAGAAAGACAGACTCTCCTCTTCTTTTAAAGCCCACAGAACCATGACCACCATTTCTAATCTATTCACTACTGCACAGTCCTACAATCCAATCACCTCTTCAAGGCTCCACCTTTCAATTATCATAATAGGATTTCCCATCCTCTTAACAGTCACAGTGGGGACCAAGTTTCTAATACATAAAACTTGGGGGACACAATTCAAGCTTCAGTGAGTCTTGGGGAAACAATTCAATCCACTACACCATCATAAATGTAACAGACACTCTTAAATAATCCAAGATGAATTTTCAATCTTTCTGTCCAAATTGATCAACCTACACAAATAATGACAACAAACTAATGCTGATCTCCACTTCTTGCTTGAGAGAGATCATTTTGGTCCCTGACACCTTTCTTACATTTGATACTCCCTAGCCAAATTGTTGTCTGGGAATTGCTGGAGGCAGAATTTCATTATTCCCTCTCTTTTTTAAATTATTCCATTGATGTCTAATATCCTTATGTTTACAAATGACTCAATTTCCCATAGAAAATTTAGAATATAATGATCAACCAAATAGAGAAGAAAAGGAAAAGAAGAAATAAAATCTCTCCATATTACTAAGAACACATAGTTACAAATAAAAAGATGCCCAGTTTGAGCTAATTTAGCTAAGTGAGAAAGGTATTGGCTGATGTAACCAAATTGCAGCCAGAGCAAGGATAAGGCTGCTCTCAGGGATGACTGGACCTAGGGATTAAACATGTCAAGACTTTTCTCCTCATTTTCATTTCTGCTTAGCTATGTGGGGAGATTTTACTTTCTCATTCATCACATGAGCTTCCTCAGACAGCTTGTGGGTGGAAGGATTTAACCACAGGCAATTTCAGGCTGAGTCTAGCGTCAACGCTTATAGGTGACCTCCCAGAAAAGAAATATCTCATCCAGCTGACTCTCTGTCTTTATTTGGAAGCTGTAATCTTGAAAGGTCCTACAGATTTCTTCCCAAGTGTGAAATAACTTGACCAGTCCATCTAAACTAGTTGGCACAAGGCGGTCAGTTTCTGTCCCCCTCAGTCACTCCCTGTTGCACAGTCAAGTGTTTGACTCTTAGATATTGGCACAAAGACCCCGACTCTATCTCTACTGCCATAAAAAGGTGTCCCCATGATAACCCTGAGTATGACACTAGAAGTAAAAATTCCATGCAGCCTTGGCTGCCGAATTTACTTGATGATTCAGAAGTCTCTGACATTCTTTGTACCTAGGATCCTTAGTTATAGAACACAAGTTATCATCAACAATCAACTCAAAGGCCTCCTATTTTTTAAGGAGGGAGAAAAAAATACATATATTAAATACCTATTATGTACCAAGTACATGCTAGTTCCCTTGAATATATTCCTTATTCCTTTCCCTCAACAGGGTGAAGAGCTGCCCTAAGGTATATATTCTGGGTCACTACAATACCTCCATTCTTGGGCAAGGGCCTAAGTTTTCTATTACAGCTGTTGGAATTTTAGAGGATCAAAACATAGCATGCCTAACTCTCACCAAGATTTGGAACCAATTAAGAGATAGACATAGGAAGATGGAAATCAATTGCTAGCTTCATTACTGAATAAAAAACTAGGGCTGACCAGTTAGCTCAGTTGGTTAGAGCATGGTGCTGACAGCATCAAGGTCCAGGGCTCTATCCCTGTACTAGCCAGCTGCCTAAACAAAACAAAACAAAAAACTCAATTGGAGGACTTAGCTTAGATGTGCAAATAAATAGAGGTCTGTAGCTCTCTGTCTCATGTTCACTCTTCAAAACTCCTTCTGGCCTAGATTTTGGGTCAGCCTACCTGAGAGATAGTTTGTATTAACAAAGTATATATACCTGCCCAAGACTGGTACCTCACAGTGTTTGGGGGCAACTAAAAAAGGAAAAGGGAACAACTTCAGAGTATTTCAGTTATTTAGTGGATTAGCTTAGTCACCACGGAATTTTTGTACCCATGACAATTTCATGGGAGAAGCTTGAAGATGTAGAGGAGGAATGAGAAGCAGGGTATTGTTCCTGTGGCTGTGGCTCCACATAGAAATATGGGGGGGATAAGTTGCTGTTCCCACCCAGTGCACTCCTGGCTGCCACGAGTACAGTGGAGATGGGTCAGAGCAGGAGTCTAGATTCATCAGATGGTCTCTGCTCAAGCTCAGGGGAATCAGTGAAGTCTCCAGGTCAACTCCAGCAGCCCTGAAGTTTTCACAAGCTGATAATCCAGGAATCCCTTCACTCATCATTCTCCCTCCCGCCGCAGGTGCAGGTGCTGCCAAAGTCCCTCGCTCAGGAGCACACTCCTCCCTGCCCTTTCTGTCCCTAAGCCTGAACTCATATCCACACACCACCACCCCCAACCCTGTCACAATGCTCCTGGGCAATGGCAATCCATCATTGACAAACTATCTTACATATATCCCCCAATTTTCTTCTGGATGTTATTTTTCCTTTCTTTCTCTAATTGAAATATAAATATTCCCTTACAGCTCTGCCTCTCCCCACCCCATCACTCACCCACAGGCTAGATTTCTCCTAATTCTACTTATCTGATGACTCCTAAATGCTGTCTCATCACTCCCAACTCCCCATTACTTCTTTCAAACCCTTGTCTTCCTTCAGAGAACTTGATTTCTTTAAAATGCTCATTGTTAGACATCATCATAGACTTCTGCTTTGTGGTGTTGCCATTTATGATTTCAGTCCTTCCTTCTCATTTATGGATGACCATGTATATATCCCTCTTCACTACCACTCTGGTCCCCATTTCTGAAATTTTCAACAAGCACAGAACAGATTTAAGCAACATTCTGGCTTCCCATCTTCTCAGTCCTTGATTCCAAAAATATCTTCCACATCACTTCAGCCTCTCATATGATCATACTCTGAGGTTAACACCAATTCCTCTCTCTCTCCCTCTCTCTTGATTTTTCTTGCTCTCACTCTGACTTATTTCCCTTCCTTCCAGCTAATTTTCTCTGAATTCTCACTCCAGCAATTATCTAGTATCATCAAGTTCTCTAATCCATTGACCTTATGGTATTTATCCTGTCCATTACCCCTTTCCCATTCTCAAGTCTTAATTTAGCCTCATTTTCATAACTAGCATAATAATCATTTTTTTAAAAAACACTCTTAATTTCCTTGTCCATATTTACTACTTTCATAATGCCTGTATTATTTTCTTTCCATGCTATGTAACAAATTACTACTAACGTGGTGGCTTTAAACAATATCTATTTATATCTCACAGTTTCTATTGGTCAGAAGTCTGGGCACTAATTGAATTCTACACTCAGGGTACCATAAGGCCAAAATCAAGCTGTCACATGGGCTGTGTTCTCCTCTGGATGTTCAACTACAGAAGGAACCACTGCCAAGCTCCTTGTGCTCGTAGAGTCATTTTCTTGTGGTTGTAGAGTTCCTAGTGGTTGCTTTATCAAAGTCATCAAAAGAAAGCAGCAGCTTCTCTGCTGGGGTCTCTACCTTCAGGGAAGGCTTGAACTCGTTCATAAAGGACTTACCTGATTAGGTCAGCCCCACCCAGGATAACCTCCCATTTGATTAACTCAAATTTAAATGGTTAGGGACCTCAATTAGACATCTTCAAGATCCCTTCATCTTTTCCATTCTCTACTTGTCAGAAGTAAGTCAGGAGGAGAGAATTAAACACATGACTTGTAGGGGATCGATTTAGGGTGTGTCTGCACAGGCCTCACAAAACCTCAATCGTGGCTTACATCAGTTTAAATCCAACCCTCTGCTAACTCGCCTCTGTACCAAAACATACAAATATGATCAATTAAAAAAAAAATCACACACTTGTCTGATTGGTCACTTTCCAAATACATGAAACAAATCTCAAATGGGTAGATAACACTGATAATACTTCCCTAGAAAAATCACTTTCACTTCTAGGATTCTGTATTTTACTGTCTCTTTTTCTTCAAAATCTCAAATCTTCCCAGTCCTCACCCTTCTGATCATGTCTCATAATTCATGAACTACCTTTTCCTTCCACCATCTGGTCTATCAAGCCCCCGTTGTCTGTGCCCACTCTCCCTTCCGTTCTGCCTCCACTTCTATTTAAGGCAAAGCCTCTCTACTGGGACTGTGGATCTCCCCCGTGCATCACTTTCTCAAAGGATTCATTATCTCCTGAAGTTATCTTCCTTTCCTGCTGCATCAATTTATCCCTCTTCCTTAAAAATCACTTATCTTAAACCACAATCTCTGAGAATAACCTCTACAGTTTTTCTGTAAATGTAAAATCATTCCAAACTAAAAAGTTGATAAAAACAAAAACTAAACAATCTCCTTTGTCTCCAGATCTCCTTCTGGTTGCCTTTCAATTCTCTGCTTCCTTTCACAACAAAATTTCTTATGAGTTGTCTCTATTAACTCTATGCGTGTCCGCACCTCCCTTTATAGAGGCTGTGGTTTTCATTGCATAAACTAGGGATTTTAATACTGACTTGCCACCTTTACTACACAATACGGATGCATGTGGCTAGTTTCCACTCTGAACCAACTGGGATCTAGAAGTGGTTTTTATTTGCATTTCCCAGGAAGTATCCACTTGTCCCCAAGTCATCAGACATGAATCTAGAATATATTGAAGATTTTACAAAAAGAGACAGAGGTAGAAATTTATCCCTCTCATAAGATGTGTGAAATTAATCCTTGGGCAAATCTATTTTCCATAGTTCCCCTTCTGCTGTTGCTCCCACTGGAGAGTTCCCTTCATTGTCTTCCCTGAATGTTAACACACAAAGTCTCTGGCTCCATTCACTCTCTTTCTGAATCTCACCCTCTCCCGTGACTACTCATATTATTAGAGCACTTGGACTCTACCCCCCTCATTTTTCCAAACTTGCCTACTCGTGCAGTGTTCAGCAAAGTTCCATGCAGTTGCTATGTAAAGGGGGATTCTCCCTCTTTAGAAGGCATTGGTGAAGGGGCAACTAATTTTAAAAGTTACCTTATGGTTAGGGTGTTCCTACTTTTTTCCTCTTCATTTACAATAGCTCTAGTTTGTCTCTATTGGGGTACTTTGGGCTTCAAGTTACAGAAAACCCCCATTCAAAATGCCTTAAAGAATAAAGGAATTTATTATTTCATACCTTATGTCCAGAAGTAGGACTGGTTCTCTGTTCTACTGGTATAGGACCGATGGTGTTAACAAAGATCAGGTTCGTTCTGTCTCTGTTCTGCCAGACTCAGTGTTCTTTTACCTTCAGGCTTGTTTCCATCTTGAATGCAAAATGGTTGTCAGAAGCTGTCTTAGTCTGTTTGAGCTGCTGTAACAAAATCCCTTACACTAAGTAATTTATAAAGAACAGAAATTTATTTCTCACAGTTCTGGAGGCTGGGAAGTCCAATATTAGGCGCCAGCAGATCTGGTGTCTGGTGAATGCTCTCTGCTTCATAGATGGTGCCTTGTTCCTTTGTTCTCAGAAGGCAGAAGGGGTGGAAGTCTTCCTGAAGCCTCTTTTATATGGGCACTAATCACCTCCTACAAACTCCACCTTTCAATACTACCACAGTGGGGATTAGGTTTCAGCATGAATTTTGGAGGGACACAGACATTCAGACCAAAGAAGTGGCTTTCTGCATTATGTTCTTCCTCATTTATATCTTACGGAAGAATGTGAGAAACTTTTTCCTAAGTATAACATATAAGTCCTTTCTTTTAATTTGATTGAGCTATCTCAAATCACATGCTGACTCCTTGGTTGAATCTTAGACAACCATTAAATTTATTTAATAACTGTGCTGGGACAACAGGTGTAAACCAGGACAGGTCCAAGGGAACTTGGACATATGCTCACTCTAATTTTAGTCACTAAGTCAATGTCATATGCTGACTTTAATCTTGCCAATAGTGAGAATATTTTGCAATGCTTTAGTAAAATGCTCTCCTGGTTTTCCTCTTTTTTGGTTTCTCCTTTAAAGTCTTTTTTGCCATATCCTAAATGTTAGCTTTTTAAAGATATTGCTGTGAGCCTTTCTCACATAGCATCTTTCTCTGGATAATCCAATCTATTCTAATTGCATCATTTATCATCTATGTGCCAATAATACCAAACCTTTATCTCCAGCCTACAGAGCACCCAAGACCTTCAAATACAAACTAGTATATGCAAATACATTTTAAACATCAAGAGATGGATGCTCTGTTGACACCTCAATAATATTTAATATTTGAGTATTCACAATATACTGGGTACTAGTCTAAAATGTTTACATGTATTATCTTTTTTTTACTTTTCATAACTCTATAGGTTTAATACTACTATTACTTTATTAGTCAGGCTTCTCCAGAAAACAGAACAAATATGTTACACAGGCGCACACACACACGCACAAAGAGATTTATTTTAAGGAATTGGCTCACAAGATCATGGAAGCTGACAAGTACAAAATCTGCAGAATGGGTCAGCAGCTGGAGACCCAAAGAATAGCTGATGCTGCAGTTCAAGTCCAAAGGTTATCAGGCGGGAGACCCAAAGAAGAGCCCGTGTTGCAGTTTAAGTCTCAGTGGTATCTGCTGCAAAATTCCTTCTTCCTCTGGAGAGGTCAGTCTTTTTTTCTATGCAGACATTCAGCTTGTTGAATGAGGCCCACATTATGGAAGGCAATGCGCTTTCCTCAAAACCCACCAGCTTAAATGTTAATGTCATCCAGAAACACCCTAACAGAAATATCTAGTAAAATGTTTGACCAAATATCTGGGCACAGTGGCTCAGCCAGGTTGACACATAAAATTAACCATTACAATAATCTGCCAATATTCCAAACATTAAGAAACCAAGGTTTAGGAAGATAATTCACACAAAGTCATGGAGCTTATAAATGGTGGAACCAGGATTCAAAACCAGTCACTGTGGCTCCAGAGCCCATTCTCTTAACTATGATATTATGTCAAATTTATGATCTCCAACACTGAATTCATCATAAACCTGGGTTTCCTGCTGTGTTCAGAATGTCATTGAAAGAAATGATTCTACTCAGTTGCCTAAGTGTTCTACCTAGAAGTCACCTTTAACTACACTCTTGTTTCCAATTCCTTCAAATACAATCAATTCCTGTTGTTTCTACCATCGAAATACATGACTACTCCAAATTCCCAAAGCTAGCATAATTTGGAGCTCCGTCTTTTCTCAACACTATCTATTCCACATGCAATATTATAGCCAAAAATTCTTGATGATCTTTCTTCAACTTTAGGACTTTTCATGTATTTTTTCCTTTGACCTGAAACATATCCCAACATTTATGCCCCTGTGCATTCACGTGTGCATATGTACATAAACCCCCACACCACCTAAGTCCCTCTAGTAGATTAGACCTCAGATTGGAAATCTCTTTTCTCTGGTGTCGTTAACTGACCTAATAAGAGCTGGCAAATTGTTTCCTTTAAAAGGTTTCTCAGTCTCATGTCTCAGTGTGTGTTACTTGTGTTCTAATTACTTAGTGCTATGGTCTGAATGTGTTTCCCAAAATTTGTGTGTTGGAAACTTAATTCCCAAGGCAACAATACTGGGAGGTGGGGCCTAGGGTGTTTAGGTCATGAAGTTTCCACCTACATGAATGAGTTGATACTGCTGTAAAAATACTGTTTGCTCTTTCTTGTTCTTCTGCCTTCCTGTGAAAAGGCAGCAAGAAAGCTCTCAGCAGATGCAGGCACCTTGATCTGGGACTTCCCAGTCTCCAGAAATGTGAGAAATAAATTTCTGTTCTTTATAGTTTACCCAGTTTTGAGTATTCTCTTATAGCAGCACAAAACAAATTGACACCTGGCTAGCTATTGGTCCATCGTCCCCCACACCCTGCCCCAAACAATATGCTCCTTGAAATCCTCCACATTTGATACAGTTCCTGCCTGTAGCAGGCACTCAGCAAATACTTGTCGGGTGAATACATCTCTATATTTTTTCTCAGATATCCATTCCATCACTCTTGAATTTGTAATATCCAATTCAGGCATGCTATACTTAAATACAGGTTCATGTCAACATATAGCATCATGAAAAATGTAAAGTAAATGCTTATTGTTTCTTGATGTTTAAAAATATGCTCTGTATATTTTAGTGGCCAGGTAGTATGCCATCAGGTAATACTTTGCCACATGGAAATGATGATCTTCTAGATCAGTTGGGAGGATATTATTGAGTTTCATCTAGACTTATAAGTATGCAATAGGAATTCTATTCAGACTCTCAGTATTCTTCAAGAATGCCTAGGTGGGTGGGTGGCACGAGCCATGGAATTGGGAGTCTCCAGGCAGAAATCATGGTTTCACGCACTCTGTGAGAGGAGAAACAGAGGACCAGAGTCCATGGCTGGAGAGAAGAAATAGAAGAGATGGAAAGAGAAGGTCCAAGTTTTTCCCACATGGTCAGAATTATTTTTATCATTAGAATGCAGAAATATAAGCAGTAACAAAGGCATGACCCTAGGTGTATCTTAATTTTATAGGCATATGGCTGCCCACTGCTCATGTGTAGCCATGTTATATCATGTGCCTTGGTCAGCACTTCAGGGCTATTGAGTAAGGATCAACCTTGGTTGATCATGAGCAGTCTGTCACAGGGAGAAGCTGCAAGGTACTGAAAGCAACAGAATAAATTTGGTGTTCTTTGATGACTTTTGCCCAGAGGTAATGAGGAATTGGTCAATGGACACAAAGAATGATTGTGTATTGTAATGATGAATAAGCTAACTATACTGATCTAACTAGCACACATTCTATGCAATTATTGAAAATCAACATTGTGCCCCACATGTATGAATAATAAAAACTAAAAAAAATAGAAGTTGTAATCTAAAAAAAAAAAAAAAAAAAAATCCTGACCAGAAATGCAACAGAAGTCATTTTTTAACTGACTTTTCTATAGAATTTACCTATTACCAAAGCCTAGCTGACTAGAGCATTTTATAGGTACAGAACATTCATTGTTGCCTTTTCCTTTCTGTTACTCCTTTAAGATCTCCTCTTATTCCACCCATGTCTATACTACAGCATAGCAGTCAAGAGCATAGATCAAATCCCACCTGTACCACATCCTAGCTAAATGACTTTGGGAAAATTACTCATTCTCTCTATGCTTCAGTTTTCTTATTTGTAAAATTAGGAAAATAATAGTGCCTGCATATTAGGACTATTGTTAAAATTAAGCAGTTAATGTATGTAGTCATAGAAGGGAAACTGAAACATAATAAACTCTACTTGGTGTTAGCTATTATTTGTAAGAGCTAAATACACTTTCCCATGCTTGAATAACACTTCAAGAACACCTCTATCAAAGCTCTAATAGCATCGTATTTATTATACTTTATTTGCATATCTTCCCCCTGAGTTGAGAGGTCTTTGAGGGCACATATATTGTTTGCACTCTTGAGTGACAGCACAGTGCCCAGTACTGACCAAGTGTGAAATTTATGTTGGTGAGTCAATTAATTCCCATGAGATGCCACTCTTCTTGTATCTTCCAATATTAAAAAGGGATACATTATTTAATAACTTTTTTAAAACTTGGGAAATAAAATGAAGGAATACAAAAGTAATTCCCAAACTCCTGGGTTCATGCCACCAAGAGCAAAGGGGAGTGGTTCAAAATGTGATTCTGAAGTTGCTTTTGCTTTATATAAAAAACTCAATATATTACAGTAATTAAACTGCTTCATGACCTCATTGAAATCCTGTAAGGCTTAATTAATGTTTGTAAAGACTTTTGTAATCCTCAGATGAGAGGCACCAGAAAAGCATAAGGAATCATTACTGTTACCACTGATGCCGTCTTAAATGATTACAAGCAGTTTGCTTCACCTGAATACGCTGATTAAATCCTAACTATGACCATGCGGAAACAAAAGCAAAATTCATTCCTGCAGTGTGGCTCAGCTTGTCTTATTTAGAAGGTTGGAGACATAAATCTATAATTTTCAATGCTGCTGCTTTTCAGAGGGGTATCACTTAAAAATGATGATAAAGGAGGGGTAAAGGCAAAAACATGAGAGTAAACCAAGAACCTCAGCTGTACCGCCTGGGAGCTTCTACTTGCAAAGTATCTTCCCATGAACTTTGGAGTCAGGCAGACCTGGGTTAGAAAACTGGCTCTATAACTTACTTTCTTGTATTCTTCATAAGTTTGGGCAAATTACTTAGTATCTCTGCCTCCCCAACTAATCTGAAAACTTTGTGGACAGCAAGGGCTCTGTCTACCAGGTACAAAACTCTTACCTAGTGCTAAGCATAGGGTCTGGCACATAGTATATGTTCAATATGTATAAATTTTGATGTATAAATAAGTGATTGTATAATTATTTATATTAAACAGTTAAAATACAATATCACCAGCATTTAAAAGATTGATCACCTTCATCTTTGAAGTGCCAACATTCCATCATCCAGAATGACTTATTAAGAGTTCTGGATAACTGGATTTTACTGTGTTGTTTCCATGACTAACAATTCTGATTTTTAAAAGAACACTTAATCATGAAATCATAGTAAAGGCTTTACCTAAGATGTTCGGTTTATCTATTGCTGCATAACAAACCACCTCAAAGCTTAGTGGTGTAAAACATCCATTTTATTATGCTCACAATTCAGACACGGTAGAGCAGGAAGGTCTCATCCCTACTCTGTGGTGACTGAGACCTCAGCTGGGGTGGCTCACATGGCTGGATTTAGCTGAGACAACTCAACAGGGGCTAGATGTCAAGGGCCTTTGTTCCATCAGCTGCATTCTTCAATTCTTCTCCACATCGTGTATCCTTGGCCTGGAATGTCCAAGATAGCTTCTTCATTCAAAAGCTGGAGGCTGGTCAGTTAGCTCAGTTGGTTATAATGTAGTGCTGATAACATCAAGGTCCAGGGTTTGATCCCTGTACCAGCCAGCCACCAAAAATAAAGTATAATACAATAAAAAAATGTCTGGTACCTGGGTTGGGATGGCTGGTACACCTGCAGCTGGCAGGTTATGCCACTCTCTTCAAGAAGCCTCTCTTCATGACTAACTTGAGCTTCTCTACTTAATGGTGTTTTCAGGATTTTTCACCTGGCAACTGACCTCTCCCAGGTTGAGCATTCTAAGAGGTATGGAGAGAAGTTACACAGGTTCTTATGAACTAACCTCAGAAGTCCAGAACACCCCTTCTACCACATTCTATGGGTGAAGCAAGTTACTTTTGGTACCTCAGATTCACAGGAAGAAAGCTAAACTCCACTTCTCAATGGCAGGAGTAGCAAAGGACCTACATCTCCCTTTTATCTTTCCCATCAGAGAAAAAAGATTTTTGCCTTAATTCTCTAGAAATCCAAAAACCATCATGAGAATTCTGCTTTGTCAGCATGCTTTCTTAGAATGGTTAGGTGCTCGATCCATTTCAAAGGGTTAGGAGGGATAAGCTATAAACTTGGTTATGCTGCTTATTGACTGTGTGACTTTGAGCACATCTTTTTTTTTTTTAAAGAAAATGTAGTTTTATTAACGTTATTTTTTTTTTCACTTTCTAGGATGTTGTTGAGGAGCAGTTGGGAGGGAGGGGAAGGGGGTAAGGGGAAAGAAATTGAATGGAAGAAGGCGGAAAGAGGAGGGGCAGGATTGAGGCCTGTAGCAACCCCTTCATTCCCACAGGGGAGATCAGGGGGGGTTCCAGTAGTGGCTTGGTCATTGCAGGGCTGAGTGCAGATGTCAGGAGGGTGTGGCAAAAGCCCTCAACCCCCCAAACCCCAGCTCAGGACCTGGGGATCTTTTTGTTGCAGCTTGATGGTCATTGCTGGGCTGGTTGCACATGTTGAGGAGGCATTGCCAAGGCCCCAGGCCCACCACCATCCCAGCTTGGGAGAGCCTCGGGCGCTTCCTGTGGAGGCTTGGTTGTCATCACTGGGCTGGTTGCATGAGAGCACATCTCTTAATCTCTCATCTCTCTTCATCTATCTCAGAAAAATAATGTCTCTTTTATCCATGCTGCTGAGTTCTTGAGAAGGTAAGATAATGGAAGAAAAAGACGATGGAAATTTAGAAATCCTACACAGCTGCCAGGCCTCATCATGAGTAAAATGTCGGAAGGAAACTGTAGTCACAAGGAACTTTAATTGGGAAGTTAGTTGCCCTGAGTTATGAGATTCATTAAGAGCAAGGCATATGGGAATTCAGGGACCAAATAATAGTTCATTCCATCTGTAGGTCAGATTTCAGCCTTAAAATTTGAGGCCTTGATCATGACTGAGTCTTACTGTTTGTGCAAGGCCTTTGGGTCTCCCACCTGCCTGCATCTGTCTCCAATAAGATGAATTAAGTGAAAATCTGCCATGTAAGTAACTAGGAAAACCATCTAAACATTTTGTAGCTTTTTATCAATTTAAAGTTTATTTGAAAACAAACACTTAATCATGTCTTTGTTGTGTGAACAGAAGACCCTTAGGCTCTAATTCTTGCTAACAACCAGCTGGAGAAGGGAAAATACATCTGAGCAAGCCATTTAGCAAAAACTAGGAGTGTGATCCCAGCTGCTATTATCCCTAAAATCTACATGGCTTAAAGATGGGTCCATGTTGTATGTGGTTTTCAAAAATTGTGGTTCTTTCCTTTAGTATGTGCATCTGAGTATGTATATCACTTTTTTTTAAGTTGTGTATTCCAGCATTATTTCTAGTAAGATAGAGGTTTTCTTGAGCAATGTTTACACACAATATTTGAACCTAGTAAGGCCATGTGGTATAGAGACGGTGGCACCAGTCTAACATATAGCAATACTTGGGAGATAACTCTTCGAGTTTCAACTTCTTTTGAAGACAATGAGGTCAGACTAGTTGAATTGCTGGAATTTTCATGTTCCATGATTCTGTGGTACCTTTTTTTCAAATATGTGGCCATTGCAGAGTCTGAAACTATAAGAGTATAATTATAAACTAAGTGTAATCTTAAACTCAAATAGTGAGATTGTCTCTGGCAAATTTCTATGGTGATAGAACAGAGTCCCTGAATTGACAGAGGGTTACCAAGTACTAAGTCTTTCTAGAATCACTTATGATCTGAAAAAAGAGAAAAATGCTAAATTCTAACAAGCTCTCAATGTATAGATTCTCCCAACCTCTCCTGAGTTTGTAACACCCTTCAGGCATCAAGACTACTCTCAGATCTCTTTGCCACAAAATCTTGTGTAAGCATTTCAGGTTTCATCTTCGTTGACTTTTGGCAGCATTTAATACTGGTAACCACACTCTTTTTTTCCAATTTTCCTTTCCTTTGATATCTGAGACACAATTCCCCTGATTTTCATCTTTCCATTCTGGCAGACTCTTTACAATCTCCCTTATGGCATTTCCTTCTATTGCCCAGTCCTTAAATGTTTGTGTTATTATAGCCATTTTCTCTACATATGCTCCTTGAATTATTTCAGTCATACTCAAAGTTTCAATTATCATCAATTTGATATCCAGTCAGTAAATATTTATTGAGTGTCTTTTGTCTTCCAGGGACTATAACCTGATGTTCCGAATTTAAATCTAGAGCCTAGTGTTTTACTCTGAGCTCCAGACATCCATATAAAGCTGCATACTAAATTTATCCACTTGCAGGTACATGACGTAGTAGAACTCCAGAGTGCAGTGGTCATGGTCTATGTGAATGGTGCTCCCTGGAGTGGTGCAGCTCTCTGCCTTTGTTAATGTATGACTCAAAGGCAATTTGTCCAAAATTAAACTCATCTCCCATTCCCAAAATGACCATTGCTCCTCTGCTGTTTTCTAGCTCAGTGAACGAGATTCAAAATTGGCAAGTTATGAAATCATTCTGAGTTATCAGAATTTTCAACTTAAAAAAAAAAAAAGAAAATAGCATCAGCCTTCAAGGAATGTAAGGAAGATTAATTGAAATAATAAATTTGAAACATTCATTCTAGTACCTGGTATATATTAAACATTCGATATTATGTTTTATTATGCTCCATCCTATTAATGTTCAAGCCAAAAAACAAACAAACATAACAAACAACAACAAAACAACCAGGGCTTCATCTTTGATTTAAAAAAAAAAATGTTTCCTACTTCTTTGGCAAGCTCGAACAAAGCTGCCTCTTTTTACCTATTTTCGATCACATCAATTCTATCCTTGCACTACCACTATCCAGTTGAGGGTGCCATCGTATTTCTATTTCATCCAACTAACTGGTCCCCTTAATCTTAGCCATGCCCACCCCCGATCTATCTGTCATACCTTTTTCTCATTGAGCTTTCGAAGTGCTATTAAATATCCTGCTGCTCTGTTTGATACTCATCACAGGCTTTCCACAGCTTTCGGGGCAAAAGTCCAGACTCCTAAGCTTGATGCACAAGGTGCTTCTTGACATGGTCCCTGTTTAGCATTCCCCCCCCTTACACTCTGATCCAGACAAACTTCTCTATTTTCAGTTCACTAGTCACACACTGATTTTGCTCCTGGAAATGTCCTTCCTTCTTCTCTAATATACTCCTGCTTCTCTTTCAGAATTTAGCTCACAGGTCATCTTTTCTAGGAAACTCTTCCTGGACATTGAGGCTGGATTATAGGTGCCTGTGTCTCTTGCTCCCGGGAACGGTGCAGGCTTCCTGAGAACAGAAACTGCATCTCATTCACCATCGTGTTCCCAGTGCCAAGTAAAAGGCCGAGAGTGCATATACTTATGGAAACAATGAATGAGTGAATAAATAGATGACAATGTCACCATTCGACTGAATGCTATACAGGTAGTCATTGGAATTGTTACATCTGTATTAAGAGGGAATTATTTAGACTGTATTAGGTTGATGGTAGTGGTGTGGTCTGGACAGCTCAAAGCCAATCTGTGTTCCTTCGTTGGATTCTGATGGATCTGAGCATGTCCTATTTGTGTGATCTACTAATGAGCCTCTATAGGGGTAACAAAATCCCAAGGTAGTGTTTCTCAAACAGAGCTTCAAGAATTTTAGGATTTTTTAAAAAGTTTAACATTTCACTTGTATAATACAAATATAAGAACACACCAACTTATAACTGGGCAATGCAAGAATTTTCAGTATCAGTATTAGTTTTTATTAATGCTTTTTAAGTTATCATGTGCTAATGAAAAGAAAAAGGAAGAAAATAGTTTAATACATAAAAGTTGTTTTAACACAAGCCTAGACTAAATTATATATAGGCTTATCAAATGAAAACAGAGTTCACGATATAGCGAAGAGTGGAAAATGGTGGAGAAATTTAATATCTGCCACTTAAAAAAACAAAAAACAAACAAATAAAAAAAAAAAAAAACCTGTGCCATAGCATATCGATGCCATATTCACATTATAGGAAGTTAGTTTTAGCAAAACAACATCATTCATCACATTACATTAATGCTGTTATTTTTAGATATTTTTCTGTTTGGATTTAATTTATAGACTTATGTCTGCTTTATATTACATAAGAGCTTTAAACATACAAACACTTAAGTACAGTATCATAAAGATAATTCAACATAATGCTAGAAACCTGAGAGATTATCTTTTTTAAAAATAATTTGCATATTACTCAGGATTGAAAAAAACTGTTAATGAAAAAAGAATCAGGGTCATAATAAGACTGACTCAGGAGTAAAATCTTCCTTATCATAGTAAACTGTATT
Organism: Cynocephalus volans; assembly: GCF_027409185.1. NCBI lineage: Eukaryota > Metazoa > Chordata > Mammalia > Dermoptera > Cynocephalidae > Cynocephalus > Cynocephalus volans. The sequence goes on from NC_084468.1 coordinate 20,348,827, forward strand.
GCCTCTCAGCCCAGCATATATATACACATATATATACCACACACAAAAACACACATGCACAAACATAACATATACATAAACACACAAAACAGCCATAAACCTCCACACAAACACACACACACACACAACACACTTAACCATACACACATGCACAGTAACACACATGTGACACACATATACATATGTATCTACTTGTATCAAAAACACCCCCATGCACAAAGGGAACACACACTTTCATGTGTGCACATACACACCCCTTCCATGAATTTGTATCAGCATTTCAGGAAGAGCGGAACAGAACAATAGATATAAACTGAGATCAGTTTTACCAGAGTTTAGCGGAGCAGTTTTAGGAACAAAGCCTCTGGTATTAGACTGCCGAGCTACCAGCCCCAGCCCTGCCCCATCCTAGCTGAACAGTTTTGGACACGTTTACTTCATGTTCAGTTCCTCACTCTTCTCATCATTAAATTGGGAAAGATAGTGGGCACTCAGCTTATGGGATTGTTTAGAGGAATTAAATTCATTACTGCATGTTCAGAACCTTAACACTGTGCTTGGCACATAGAAAGAAATCAACAAATAGTGGCCTTCCTTTGTAAAAGTTTAGATCTGATGGACAGAGAGTACTGCTTTGGAACCCTATATGAGTTACAGCACCAAAGAAGGGTTCTGTCTTCCTTTGTCAGAAAAAAATGAAAAAACTGGGATTATCCCTAACATCTCACAGTTGTTTACTAACCATATTCAATCCATCACCCGTTTTGATTTTTCCCCCTCTGAAACCCTCTCAGGTTGACACATTTCTCTTAATCTCATGTGGGCTAAGCCAAGAGGATCCTAACTGTTTTCCCCACACCCAATCTTTGTTCCCCATTACAACCAGGAAGATTTTTTTCAAAAAGCAAATCATGTATTCCCCATACTTGTCTAACTTCCCATTGCTTTCAGGATAAAGCTCCACACAGTCAAGCCCCATTTAAATTCTCTATCCTTCCTGCAGAGTCAAGACCGCCTTCTCTCTTGTGTGGCATTCCCATTAGAAAGCCATATAAAAGCAATGACTGCCTATTTTTGTTAACCATTGTCTCATCACCTAGTAGAAGCCTCTCTACATTTTGATCAGATGGATGAGGAGAACACAATACTGCTTGGACACTTGCAAATCATGACACAGCTGCAGAGGAGTGTGAAAGTGTGGTGCCCAACAGAAAAGACAGTGATTCCTGATATAGTAGGACAGTCCTCTGTGGTACATGACAGCCTCTGGTGGTAGTGATACCACCACTATATACCACTGATGGTGTAAGTACCACTTATGGTTCACCATCAGTATACATTGGAAATGATCATCACCAAAGAAATTGTCATCAGTGCCCAATGAATATATTGGCTTCCAGTGAACAGAAAACAAATTAATATATGACATTTTTTTCTGTTTGCTTGTTTTGAATCTGTGATTTCTGAACAGATGTCTTTATGAACATGAATGAGATTCCTCCTGGCTCTTCATAGTAAAATATAGTGGGATCATGGTAGAAGGATGGAGGGACTGTAAGATTCAGCAAAAGGGTTGCTACATAGCTGTTTATCACTTTTTTACCAAATGAAATAAAAGACCCGTGCTTGTCTGGTTCTCTGACTTGCATGGGAAACTCTACATACATATCACAATTTTAGATTACGGAGGTTGCAGATCCATACCCTCCTAAGTTTGCTTAGCTCAGGTCACAGTAGGGAATGAGGATGAGAAAAATGTCCTTGGCTCATTAACTCTAGTTTTCCTCAGTTCCATGGAGGCATGCTTGCCAAGGCTAGGTAGTTTAAGGAGGTCTAGAAAAACTCATTGCTAAGTTTGAGATTCTGCTCTCAAATTTCCTCCTATATACCTTGTTTTGGTATGAGGGACACCAGTGATTCTTATCTGAATGTTTAACTAAATAAGATATATATTTAAGTTACCAAATCTTAGTCAGCTTACTTATATGCTTGGTTTAAGCATCTGCTACTCATATTCCCCTATCACATTATATTCCACTACAGATATATTACTGCAGATGTTATCAAAAACTGATTTTTTGTTAAATATATGTAGTTTTTTCATTGACATATTATCTTTTCTAAGATCTTAAACTCTTATTTATTGAATATACTCAATTCAAAGCAGTTCCAATATTCCATTCTTGAGTATTAACTTCATTTTCTCTCCAGCACGACCCCGTCCTATAAAGTAAACGACCTGATAACTAACAGTTGAATGCATGAGTTAACTCTGATATTTCAGTAATTCCTCTGTGAACTTTTTTGTAAAGTGAACAATATCTCTGTAATAAAATGATCCTCCCCAGTTATTGTTTTATATCCACAGACACAAAACAATTTTTTAAAAAATAGTTATCAAACTGTAGATTTTCTTTAACTGAAAATGCATATGTTTATTAAATGAAAGCCACTGTGAACATTATATATAGATTACTCATTTGTACAGAATTATTATTTTTTTTCTTAACACTAAAATAACAAGAAAGAGATTTCTTTTTTTGTCACTTCAGAACTCTGCAGTGTTTGGAGATCAGTATTCACACTATTAAAAAGAAAAAAAATATTTTCTGTTTCTATTTATTTAGATACTGTTTATCAGACTTTTTAAAACAGAAGGGAAGGAAAGAGGGGAAGGGACATTTGATGATTTCCCAGGAATCAAATTTGTCATGTGATTTTGCTATTTTTCACATGCTTTAGCTGTTCTATAGACAATGCTGACCCATCCATAATCAATTCATTCACTCATTCTTTCAACAAATTATTCACTGTTCAATTACCATGCACTTGACACCTTTAGCGAGGAATAATGGACAAACAATAAACTAGATATATTTAAACATGTATAATTGGGTGAAATTTGACATATATCTGTGCCTGTGAAACCAACACTAAATAAAGGTCAGAAGCATATCTGTCACCCTCAAAAGTTTACATGTGAGCATGTCATTCCATCCCAACCCCCACCACCAGGCAACCACTGATCTGTTATCACTAAATTTTGATTAGTCACATTTTCTAGAGTTTTATATGAATGGAATCATAAACCATGTGGTCTTTTTTCTCTCTTCTTTCACTCGACCTAGTTACTTTGAGATTTGTCCATGTTCTTGTGTGTAGCAATAGCACAGACCTTTCATTGTTGAGTGTATTGAATAGTTATAGCACCATTTGTTTATCCACTCATCTGTGATGAACATTTGGGTTAATTCTAGTTTTTAAGTGTGATAGATACAGATTCTGTGAACATTCATGTACAAGTCTTTATATGAATTTACACTTTCATTTCTGTTGGATAGATGCCTAGCAGTACGAGGTCATATCATAGATATATGCTTACTTTTTAAGAAAATGAAGCTGTTTTCTCCAACTGGTTGTGGCATTTAATATTCCCAACAGCAGTGTAAGAAATTTTATTTGGTCTGCATCCTCATCAACTTTTGATTAGTCTTTTCAATTTTATGCATTCTATATACGTGTAGTTGTATCTCATGGTTTTAATTTGAATTTACCTAATAACAAAAATGTTGAGCATGTTTTCGTGGGCTTATTTGCCATGCCACTTTCTTCCTTGGTGAAGTATCTATTCAAATCTTTTTTTACCATTGGTTACTGGGTTGTTTGATTATTGAGTTTTTATGCTCTTTAGATTGTCTACACACAGTCTTTTATGGGTAGGGTATATAATTGTCAAAAAGTTCTCCCGATCTGTGACTTGTCTTTTCACTCTCTGAACAATGTGTGTCAATTTTTTTAGTAAGTCCAATATATTAATTTTTTCCTTATATGGATCATGCTTTTGGTGTTCGATATAGAAATCTTTGCCTGTTCAAAGGTCACAAGTATTTTCTCTTATGTTGTCTCCTAGTAGTCTTATAGTTTTAGATTTTATATTTAGGCCCATGACCCATTTTAAGTTAATTTTTGTATATGGTTCAAGGTATGGAAGGTCATTTTTTTTGGCACATGAATGTCCAATTGTCCAGCACAATTTTTTGGAAAGACTATACTTTTCCATGAATTGCCTTTGTAGTTCTATTAAAAATTATTTGTTCATGTGTGTGGGTCTATTTCTGGAATCTCTATTGCATCTGATATATTTCTCTATCTTTATACCAATAACAAACTCTCTTGTGTACTATAGCTTGATAAGAAGTCTTAACACATCCCTATTCAAAGTTACTTTGGCTGTTCTTGGTTCTTTATACTGCATAGGAATTTTAGAATTAACTTGTCAATTTCTACAGTATAGCCTTCTCGGATTTTGACTGATATTGTATTGAACCTACTGTTTGATTTGGGGAAAACTGGTTTACTGTTATTTAGGGAGCCTTTAATTTTTCTTAACAATGTTTGTAATTACCATGTATAGTTATCACACATATTTTGATAGATTTATCCCCATGTATTTAATATTTTTCATGTTATTCTAAATGGTATTAATTTTTAAATTTAATTTCTTATTGTTTGTTGCTTATATATACAAAAATAATTGATTATTTCTTGATTACATATACTGCATCTGCGCTTATTAGATTTAGTCACTTTTTGGCAGATTCAATAATATTTTCTTTATAAATGATCATGTCAACTGTGAATACAGCAGTGTTGCTTTTTCCTTTCCAATCTGAATGCCTTTATTTTTTCCCCTTGCTTTTTTATACTGCATAGAACCCACACAAAATAACATGCTAAGTAGAGAGGGACACCCTTGCCTTGTTCCTAATCTTAGAAGCAAGATACTTAGCTTTTCAATATTAATTGAGATATTCTGTAGGTTTTTCTTTGATATTCTTTATCAGGTTGAAAAAGTTCCATGCCATTGCTGAGTCTTGGTTTTGTTTTTTTGTATAGTTTTTGTTTTTATATCAGCAATGCATTCTGGAAGTTGTCAAATAATTTTTTTCAACTAGCGGGATAATTACGTGGTTTTTCATTTTTAGATTGTTAAAATGTTGATTTCTATTGACTTTCAAATAATAAACTATTCTTTGCATTTCTGGTATAAACCCTACTTGGTCGTGATACATTATGCTTTTCATGTATTGTTGGATTCTATTTTATAAAATTAATAATTTTTGCATCGATGTTTATTATAGATATTGGTCTATAGATTTATTCTCCTATGATGCCTAATAGAATGAGTTGGAAAGTATTCTCTCATCTTTAATTTTTTGGAAGTGTTGAAGGACTGTTTCTTTTTCTTAATGTTTAGTGGAATTCACCTATAGAGCCATCTGGACCAGGTTTTTCTTTTTTTCTTTTTTTAATAACTATAAATTTAAAATTTAAACAGATATAATTCTATTTAAATAGAACTATAGAAATAGATATATTTCTCTTGACTGGGATTGGTGGTTTGGACTTAGGTCCAGTTTACCTAAGTTAGTGAATTTTTTGACATAAAATTGTTTAAATAACTCATTATCATTTTAACATCTATGTGATCTGTTGTAACGTCATATTTCTCATTCCTGATAAAGTAATTTTGCGTCTTTTCTCTTCTTTCCTAATCAGCCTATCTAGAGGTTTATTTTATTGATTTTTCTCAAATAACCAGCTTTTGGTTTTATCATTTTAGTTGTAGATATACAGTATATTTCACACCACAGTCAAGTATTTTTTCAGTTAATTACTTTTAATGGCATATAAATTATAAGAATAGTATCTTATGTGAGTATTTTTACCCAAGTGGCCAACAACTCTGGTGTTCTTCATTCTTTGGTATATATCCATATTTCCAACTGGTCTTTTCTTTCTGTTTAAAACTCTTCTTTTAGTGCTTCTTGTCATTAGGGTCTATAGTAATGAATTTTCTGTAGCTTTGTATGACTTAAGAATCTCTAGTCACGTTTAAAAGACATCTCACTATGTATAGAATTTTAGGAGAATTCTAAGTAGACAGTTTTTCTTTCAATACATTAAAGATTGTTCTGCAGTCTTCTCACTCCCATGGTTTCTGAGTAGAAATCTACCATCTCCTTATGTTTGCTGTTCTCTATGTACCTGCTTTTAATGAACATTTATTTTAGATTTACAAAAAAATTGTTAAATTAGTATACAGTTTCTATACATTTTTCACTCAGTTTCTCTATTATTAACATCTTACAAATGCACGGCACATTTGGTGCAACTATTGAACAAATATTAATACATTATTATTATTAACTAAAGTCAATGTATTATTCATACTTACTTAGTGTCCTTTTCCTATTTGAGGATCTCGTCCAGGATACCACATTATATTTAGTTATCGTTTCTCCTTAGATTTTTCTTGGCTATGATATTTCATTTGTGTCACGCCACCCCTGGCTAATTTTACATCTTTCTCTTTACCATTGGTTTTCAGCAATTTACCTATTATGTGTTTTAGAGTAGCTTTCTTTAAGTTTTTATTTTAATTCATTTTCACTTGGAGTTTGTTAAGCTTCATGGATCTGTTGGTTTATAGCTATCTTCAGATTTGGAAAATTTTTTATAATTAATGCTACCAATAATTTTTTGTGTCCCTTCTCTTCTTCAGAAATGCAAGTGAGATGTACATTAGGCTGCTTGATGTTATTTTTTATTTCATTCTTTTTTCTCTCTTTCTGTGAATTGTTTTTATTGCAGTATTTTTGAGTTGACTTCTTTTTCTTTGCAGGATCTAATTTTTCATTAATCTCATCAAGTATATATTTTATTTCACACTTTATTATTTTCATCTCTAGACTTTGATGTAGGTTTTTTACATATATATTCTACATCTCTACTTAACAATCTCAGTCCTTTCTTTAGTTTTGTGAACATATGGAGTACAGTTATAATAATTGTTTTATTATCCTCGCTGGCTAATTCTAACATCTGTGTCATGTCTATGTCAGTTGCAATTGATTATTTCTCTCTTTATTATAGATCATGCTTTTTTTTGCTTCTTTGAATGCATTCTAATTTGGATTGTATGCCAAATATTATGAATTTTACCTTTATGGGTGCTGTATTTTTTTAATGTTTTTATAAATATTTTTGAGCCCTGTTTCAGAACACTATTTACTGGAAACAGTTTAATCCTTTCAAGTTTTTATCAAGTTTTGTTATTTAGGACCAGAGCAGCCCTTCATCCAAGAATAATTATTCTCCACTACTGAGACAAAACCCTACTGAGTATTCTACCCAAGCCCTGTGCATGATGCTGTTTTGTTTTGCTTTTTTCAATCTGACTGTTAGAAACAGGCACTATTCCTGGCTTTGTGTGAGTGCCAAACACTATTTCCTGTAATCGTCTCAGCTGAATTCTTTCTCCAGTCTTTATTAGTAACCTTGTGTGCATGTCCTGAGTTTTACTCTGCACATATCCAGAGGTTTTTCTCTCTGAAATGCTCACCTCTTTGATACGCTGCCATGTGAATTCTTGCCACCTTGGTCTCCTTCAACTCAGCTCTGTCTCTTTAACTCAGGTTGTCAACCGAGGCTACCTGGGTTCCCCTCCCTGTGCCATAGCCTATAAACTCTCACCTTGATTTCTTTCTGCCTCATTGATCACTTCTGGATCCCCTCATCTAACTTATCTTTTAACATTGAAGCACCCCGGGGACCTCTTCTTTTTTCTTTCCATATTCGCTTCCTTGCTGTTATCATTCAGTCTCATTTATATGCTAATGTTTCCCAAATTTATATCTCTAGCTTGGATATCTCATCTAAAATTCATATTTAAAAGGCTCAATATATTGCTTAAATGTGTATCTTAAGCCTGATATATTAAGATAATATATCCCAATCTGATTCATGATCCTTTCCTCTCTTCTTATAAAGCTGCTGCTCATGAAGTCTTTCCCATCTCAGTTAATGGTAACACCATCCTTCTCAGGCTTAAAATTATGGAGAAATCCCTGAATCATCAGTTTCTTTCAAACCCTCTATCTAATCTTTCAAAAAATATGCTGATTTTTATCTTCAGAATATAACAACTTTTCACCAATTCCTTTGCAAACGACATCATCTCTTACCCAGATGTTATCTACCTGAAGTCTCAACATTGTCTGCTTACAATGTATGGCTGCTATTTTTATCTTCTTTAAACAGAAATACTGCAAATAAATTAATATAAATTAATTTTCATGGGGATCATATATAGTAATAAAATCCAACAAATAAATGTGTCTTAATCTCCAGAGATTGGACAAATTTATTCCCACAAAAATGTTATATTCAAATATTTTAAATAAACTTTTTAATTTTGAATAATTTTAGACCTATAGAAAACTTGGAAAGGTAGTTCAGGATCTATTTTTATATGACTTGCCCAGTTTTGGTTTCTCCTAATATTATTATTTTACATTACTGTCTTACATTTGTCAGAACTGAGAAACCAACATCAGTACATTACTGTTTAACTAAACTTGAAACTTTATCTGGATTTCACCAGTTGTTACACTACTCTCATTTCTGCTCTAGGACCCAGTCCAGAATACCACATTGCATTTAGTCATCCTGTCTCCTAGTCTTTCCTGGTCTGTAAAATTTTCTCAGTCTTCTGTATTTTTCATGACCTTACCAATTTTGAAAATACTGGTCATGTATTTTGTAGAATGTCCCCCAAATGTGGTTTGTCTGATGTATTTCTCATAATCAGTATGGGCTTACAGGTTTTTAGAAGGGACACTATGGAGGTAAAGTACCCTCCTCCTCCTATAATATCAGGGGTTACATGATATCTACATGATATCATTGATGATATTAATCTTAATCACATGTGGTGCTTGCCAGGATCATCCACTGCAAAGTTACTATTTTTCCTTTTCTATACTTTATTCATTTGAAACAAGTCACTAGGTCCAATTCACACTCACAAGTGGGGGGGCATCTACATTCTTCTGTAAGAAAAATTTATCTCTTCTCTTCCATTTATGTATTTATTCAATATTAGTTTATATTAGTAAGAAATTATGTATATTTATTTTATATTTTGTGTTATAATCAATATTACATTATTTATTTTCTTGTTCAAATTGTTCTGACTTTAGCCATTGGGAGCTCTTTTATGTGGCCTCCTGTGCCCTTTTGACATAATTCCATACTTTTTAAAATTGACCTCTTCCTTTCTAGCATCCTCAAATATTCTACTTTCAAAGAATGGGGAAAAAAAAGTAATAACAACTGAAAAATGTTTAGGTTTTTCTAACACTATGCCCTTTATGAAAGCAGTACATTTGTCATTGGTTTCAATTACTTGCTACAGCAAGATGCCTGGGGACGGCTATTTAATTGGGTTAAGATGCTCTGTTAAAGTGTTTCTCTTCAGTCTAGCTCAAGGCTAGCTGGTGCTTCTGCATTTCCCAAGGCCAATCTACATAATTTCTTTGAATTTCTTATTCTATTATGAACACCAACAGTATCCACCACAAAACAAGTAAATGTATCTAAACATACCCTCCCTTACATTAATGTGCATGTCTAGTATTTTTATATTTGTTTCATTTTTTAGAGAAAATGTGATCCCCCAAATATTTCCTTTTTGCCAATTAGAGGCAGATGACCTAGAAGGCACATACAATAGATAAGTTATTTGTTATGATAGATGATGGAAAACCCCAAAGTGAATCAGATGGCTAAAACATATATGATCAATATTTTTACATTTATGTCTTTTCCAGTGTTCTCATAGTTCATGATATAAAATATGCCTAGGCTCCAAAGCATGAGCTATTACTCCAATGTGTATATTTGAATCTTTGTAATATGGATATTTTATATGCATAGGTCCCCCTAAATACAGGCTTGAAAATACAATGTAATATTTAAAATTAATAAGTTAAAAATCAGTATTGGTCATAGTTATTGATATCCATTAAGTTTTTTATAAATATAGCAGTTTCCATTAAACTATACAGTTACCTATGTTAACATCACACAAGAGGTTCAGAATAAATCTTTCTCCCATATCATTTTATTTAGTCAAATGCTTTGGTTAATATTAACATTAACTAATTCCAGATGTCAACAATTAAGTTCAATCCAACAAAACATTTAGTCAGGCACTTTCCTCGGGCTGAGAATAAGAAGACTTCACATAAACATGTGTACTGAATTTTTAGTCTATCTTAAGATAAAATAGTTGTGTTTAGTGACTAAACATATCATTACACAGATGCCTGATCCCCTTTTGCAGCTGTTCTTGCTGTTTTGGTTCTATGTAGCCTCTTTGCTTGTCTTTCTTCCATGTGGCACTATGGGCGGGGGGGAATCTGCAGATGAGGGGTTCTGGCTGATTTTGTAATGTGCCTGCAAAAGCTAAGCTTGCATTGTAATGAGGTCAGGTTTCATTTCTAAGCAAGGTCACGCTCCAGGGTTGGTAGAACTCCAAGGAAAATCAAAGTGCTGACAGAAACATCTAAAAGGTGGTGATTCAGTAGGTGGCACTCTTTCTTACCCACAAATCTGATATCAGTGGTCAAGTTCAGCCTGTCTTTCAAAGGAAATTTACAACATGTCTCCTTTAGGGGTTCTGTTGTAGAGGCATTTTGAGGGTGGTGTTTGTTACTAATTTCCCTCAGAAAACAAGGATGCTTCCTTTAATCGCTGTGTCTCAGATAAATTTGAGCTCTGTATTTTTGTTTTGTTTTACCTACAATTTCAACTTGATGAACTGGGATCACTACGTAAGCACATATGCTGCTGAAAATCTTTATTCTGCTTGGAAAACATTTCCTTATCTACATATGAGTTTTCTTCTTTCCGATTATATATAAAATTCTCACTTAGTTCCCAGAGTTACACAGACCTCAAAATTAACCAGCCCTAGAGAAGCTTCAAATTTTAATGACTACCAAAAACATAAACACTGATTTTTCTGCTTTTTCTTAATCAGCTTGAAAACATTACTTTTAGTTTTTATTAAACTGAATGTCAACCAGGGTCCAGGGAATAGACTTATTAATGAATTAGTCTTCCTTCCAAATCTTTCTTTTTCCTCAAATGTAAAATTAAACAAAAAATGGAGCTGATCCTTTTCTACAATAAAAATCAGGATGGCTATTTAAATGAAGATACGGCCATAAATGTTAAGCACGTTTACCTGCCCCTTTATAAAGAACACACTAAAACCCTTTCAAGAAACTATTCATGTTTCATTTAGAATGAATATTAGTAATGTAAAAACTGGAACTCCCTCCCTGCCCAACTACAGAAAAGAGTGTGCTAGATGATGAGTAATGATCTAATATTAGTTGAACAAAATTATAGTTATCCTATGAGATTATCACATTTTCTTTTTTTTCTTTTAAAAATTTTTCTCTCTTTATCCCCACCCCCCATTTATGTAGCCTTTTGCTTGCAGTATGACTTTGCCTTTGTTAAAATGTATAAAGAATGTCAGGTGTGTCTGAACTTGGGATTTACAAAAGTAAAGGAGAATAAGTAAATTCATACGAGGTTCCACTAGTTCAGTCTGAAAAGGTTGGCTGGTTATGGTGGTTTGACATTTATTCAGTACCCACAGAATGTTGTGCTGAAAGGAGAAGAAAATCACATGCACTTTCAGGCACACACACACATGCACATGTAGCCACATACACACTGTAGTGTTCCATTGAGTCAGACCAACTTGATCAACTCCAAATAGAAATAAAAGACACAATTTCCCAAGAATAGAATAATGATATAAACTATCTTCTTCCTCTAGTGATGTTGTGTGAACCCCTTGAATAGCTTCATTTGGACCCCGACAAATCCTTCCACCTATTAAGCTTTGACACACCAACTAGTGCCAACCATAAACTCTAGTTATAAAATTATATGATCTGCAAATCTCCCCTAAACTCCTTTGGCTCCTATTCCTAGAACAATACTGAGCTGTACATAGTATTAATTGTTTCTGATGACAGGGATAATTTTAGAGAGAACTTGGCTGGCTTCTCTGGTCTCCTTATTTGCACTTCTTTGTGACAAGTTCTGGAAGAAGCCAGGCATAGACACTCTGAATTCCCCTGTAAAGCTAACTCTCAATGCTGAGGTTATTTGCCTTGACAGGATTCTTTTTCTTAAACGGGTCAGAAAATGCAAAGCAAGATTTAGCCTGCATTGTTTGGCTTGATTCTATATAGCTTCAATCATCTTCTTTGGATGAAAGTTAGAGATTCTGAACAAATCTTGGCTGCAAATAAGAAATAACCACAGATGTTTGGAGATGGGATGGATGAAAGGAAAATCATGTCTGTATAGAGAGACATATCATTATATAAAAGTGTACTGGATCCTTACCCCCATGACCCCTGGAATTTTATATTCCAGCAAATCTTCAGAAAAGTATTTTCCATGCTTTTCTCACCAGAGAAAATTCTCACCAGAATGTCTGTCCTAAACAAACCCTCACTAATCAGCTTGGTTTAAGAGTAAACTTTTATTCATCTTTTAATATACAGTACAGACATCAACTCACTGGAGAAGCTTTAGTTTACTCCCCACCAATGCAAATTGAATTCATCTCTTCATTTTCTTTCCAAAGACTGGGCTTCATTAATTGAGTCTTCAGGGCCATAACTTTGACACATCTAGGAGGTGATTATTAACACCGTCTTCTATATGCATGGTGCCTTTGAAGTTGTATGAACAGGCAGACCTTGCCTAGAAGCTACCGCAATGCCTGCCACGTAAAACCTATTCGGTAGACATTGATTGAACTGAATTGGTCTCACTACAACCAGGAATATCAATCATGAATATTCTGGAGTTGAAAAGAACTTTAGATGTCATTTAATTCAATCTGCTCAATTTATAGATGAGTAAACTACACTTAAAACTTTGAATTGAGCAATAATCAGCCACAATGTATATCGACAAAATAAAATTTTTAAAAATAAATAAATAAATAAATAAATAAATAAATAAACCTTTGAATTGACAGATTTTGCACGGCCAGGTAGTGGCAGAATGACTTGGATTAGAACCCAGTTCTTGTGTATACCTCCTTTCCACAACAGCAGGCTGTCTCCCAAATTGCTGAAATAAAAAGCTACTATTTCAGTGGGAAAATATTGACTTTATAAAATGCTGACCTTGGAAAGCATCCCATGTAGAGACCTGTGTTTCCTTCTTGTGTGTTGGATGACTGTGACTCTAACTAAATTGAGCAATATCTTCATCCGTTTGTGGTTCTCAGGTTCAAGAGTGCTTTGCACTCCTTTCCTTATAAGATCATAGAGTTCTCAGCAGGTACAATTAGGCCTCATGGCACTCCCCTGTAGAAATGATCTTATTATTATGACTAAAATGGTACTGAAGATATTTAAGGTGTTTAATCTAAAGTGAAGGAAAAGCATTAATCATTCCAACCCTAGGCTCCCAGCACTGAAAGCACTTAAGTTCCAAGAAGCTTGACAGCACGGCTGGGGGTAAACTGAGGAAGTAGAAAAAGGCTTGTCTGTGAGGCACATCTTCTGAGAGACCATCTCACTCACTTCACTACATCATCCTCTTTTCTACCCTACTTTAGCTCTACTTTCTTTAGACATTTCTTCCAGCTTCCCTTTTGCCCCTTTGATCTCCACTGTTGGAAATTCCCTTAGTAATCGGATGCCTAAACGTGATAATCGTCTGCTTAAGAGCATGCGCTGAAATGCCTTATGTAGGCATCTGTTCTTTTGACAACTATTTTGTTTGGCCTTTAATTCTGTAGCACAGGGTGAAAATACTTGTCCAAACTGACTCTCATCTACTCTGAGCACCTAGTCAGCCATGCTGTCTAGAAATTTATTCTGAACCATTTCAAGTTTTTTTCAGTGTTTTTGTTTTGTTTTGTTTTGTTTTTTCTTTTTGCCACCCAAGGCACAGTGTGATACAGAGATTCTGCTGGGAGGAGTGGATGCCTCATGCAGTTAAGAAGATTTATAGAGACTGAACTTTAGACCACACTGGTCTTTGCTGAAATGGTCATTGTTTAGTTACACTGAGTCTCTTGAATGCAGGGGAAATGTTTGCTTCTGAGCCTCCCCTGGGCATGGTAGTACTTGTTAAGGTAGGGAAACAAGGGCCTTGGTCTAACTTTGCCATACAGCTTTTGGCCTCTGAGGTCATTTAACCTTGGTGTGATGTCAGAAGGGACTCTGGAAAGGTCCCATAGCTCGTAAAAACTTGTGCCTTTTACAGTCTTTGGGAAGCTCTCCTCACCTCTTTCTAGAGTTCAGTTGCTTCTGCCTTCCCATCGTAAGCCCTTCATCTTCTTTCCTTTGGGGACACTCTCATTAACCTCCTCTGAGTGGACTTTGGAAACCAAATTCTGTCTTCTCCTTCCTTTGGGAAGAGATGAAAAAGGGAGACCATCGGTGAGGTTGTTTTCACTTACTCATTTCCTTCCTTCCTTCCTTCCTCCCTCCTTTCCTGTCTGCTTGCCATCCTTTCTCCCTTCCTGGCATACCTACTCTTTATCTCCTCCATATACCTTAGTAAGCATTAGCAAACCCAGCTTTCATACTGCCCTTATGCAGTGCCGTTTCCATTTGCCTAAAGTTGACTTTTCCACCATCTTATCAGCAAACACTTATTATTCCAACAAAGCCCAGCTCAGATGTTACATCTTTTAATCATTTATTGAATGATTCCAATTATTGAATGATTCCAAACTCTAGGGATAGTTTAGTAAAAAATTGTTTTTAAAATTTTTTAACTGACAAATAATTGTACATATTTATGGGACATAATGTGATTTTTTAATATATGTATACCTTGTAGAACGATTAAATCAAGCTAATGAACATACTCATAACTTCTCTTACTTATAATTTCTTTGAATATACTCTTTTAGAAATTTTGAAATATACAATATTATTAACTATGGTCATCATGCTGTGCAATAGAGCACTAAAGCTTGTTCCTCCTGTCTAACTGAAACTTTGCACCCCTTAACCAACATCTCCCTTTTCCCATCCTGACCCCCTCTCTACTCTCTGCATCTGTGAGTGCAATGTTTTTAGATTTCGTATCTAAGTGAGATCATACAGTATTTATTTTTCTATGCCAGGCTTATTTCAGTTAGCATTGTCCATCAACAGATGAATAGATAAGGAAAATGTGGTACATACACACAATGGAATACTATACAGCCTTTAAAAAGGAGAAAAAATATTTTTTTATGATGCTTAACTTCCTTGTTAAACATACCCTGCCATTTCACAGCAGTGGTGTGTATCTTCTATTGTGGTGGTGATTCTCAATATTATTACTGCTATTGTGTTATATTTTAATTATTGGCTTTTATAACTGTATTTCCTATAATTCTAAAAATCCCTGGGCATCCTACTTGTATCATTGTGTTTCTACCCCTCCCCTTCCCCACCATTGCCTAGCATAGAACCTGGTATGCATCAAATGATTATGAGATGCTTGTTGAATTTTGATTATCTCAAACCTCCTGAGCATCCACTGTACTAAAAGCACTATAATAATCCCTTTAATAATTGTAAAGATTGGTAAGACAGGATTTGGTACTCTCAAAACCAAACTAACAGGAGCAAAGGAGAGTTGTTGTTTAATGGGTATAGAGTTTCAGTTTTTACAAGATAAAAAACGTTCTGGATGTTGGTTGTATAACAATATGAATGTACTTAACACTACTGAGCTCTACACATAAAAATGGTTAAGATGGTAAATTTTATGTCATGTGTATTTTACCACAATTTTTTTTTTAAAGTAATGGTATAGTAGAGATAAGTTTTGCTTAGATTTGATAGTGACATCAAGTAAAAAGTGATAATTCTCCTAAGAGATACTCAAATCTGACTAGAATTCAAAGAATGGTGAACTGGACGAGGAAAAGTTCCATCTCCTCTTCTGCAGAGACCTGCCAACCTCCACCCTGGAGGACCTGTGTTTCTTGTGCGGAAAATCATTGGAATTTTTTAAAAGAAGTAACAGAATTTGTAAGGAAAGAAAAACAAGTTAATATTGACGGATTCTGAGTTAACTCAAATCTGAAAGGACTTCCTAGAATTGTGTGGCAGATAGTGAGAAATGGAGAACATAAGGTTAGGAAACAGGACTGAGAAGTTGTAACTGAAAATGTGCTCCCAGCAAGGCTATGGACTCCGGACAGTGTATCATGTCTAAGAAGGAAAGTGGGCAGGAGAAGGAAAACAGGGAAAGCCGAGGATTGACCTAAGAGCATAATAAAGGACACAGGAGAAAGTAAAATTTATTAAGGAGATGGAAAGGAAAGGTAAGAAGAGATGTAAATGCACAGATAAGTTTTTTTTTAATCCTTTAATAATTCATTTATTAGTTTTAATGATTTTTTTATGGAGTCTTTAGGGTTTTCTTCATATGAGAGCACATTATCTGCAAACAGGAACAATTCTACTTCCTTTCCAATGTGTATATCTTTATTTATTTTGCCTAACTGCTCTGGCTAGGACTTCCAGTACTTCTTGAATGTTGAATAGAAGTGGCAAGATTGGGCATCCCTGACTTATTCCTGACCTTAGAGAAAAAACTTTCACCACTGCATATGTTGTTTGCTATGAGCTTGTCATCTATGACCTTTATTGTGTTGCATTATATTCCTTCTATACCTAATTTGTTGAAAGTTTTTTAAACTCTCATTCTCATTATAAACACCATTGATTAACAACTCACATTTAATACCAATTCCCAATTTTTCTCTACATCATCTTTTTCTTAAAAAAGTATTATTAAATCTTGGAGAAGGGCATAATGGCTGACTTCATGATTGTCGATGACATTAAAGAGAGAGTTGAAGGGCGGAGACCTCTGCCAGCCTCCTAAAAGTGTGTGTGTGCTATGAACATGGAAGCAGAAAACATAAACTACTTTTTAAAGCATTTTGATAGTGAAACAAAACAGAGTTATGCCATCTTCTCCAAGAGTTGCAGGATTGGATAAGACATTTTTCTAACCTATAAAAGAACCTGAGAACCTACAGACAGAGAATTATTCAGTGTATAAGAAGAAATGAAAAAATACAAGAAGAAATGAAAAAATACAAGAATAAAAAGAAATAGTAGCAGCAAGAGGTCATTAAAGAGACAGAAGAAACTGAAAACAGGATGTGGTAGGATTAGGCTGAAAAAGGAGGAGGGGCACTTTTCTCCCAGACACGGAAAGGCAGGTCAATGTGTATTAAAAATAAAGCAAGCCGTAGAGTAGATATGGCTGGTGTGATTGACAAAAAAATTCTTGAGTTAGAGAGGAGAGAAGATAAGTTACCTGCCCCAGACAACCTCACTCTTTTCTGAAAATAAAAAAAGTATGTGAGAGTGAGGGAGAACCTTTACCTTGGCTCACAGGTAAGTTTAAAACAGAGTCTGTTGCAAATGTTACATGGCACCAGCAAGTGATGAATAAAATAAACTTGAAGAGTAGAGCCTTGAAATGATTAAGAATAAATGTAACCCATTGTTCCCAGATCATGGTCTCAAAGTATCATTCCCCCCCTAAAAGAAAATAAGATTCCTTGGAGAAATGGCTAATTTCACAGAGGGGCAAAAGGAATGAGATAAACTGCAATATCTTGTTGTGCCTGAAGTTAAAAAGTGCTCAAAAATGATGAGGACACGTAAAAAGTACAAAGAAGCCAGACTGAAGTGGTTCCAGGAAGGCAAACCTGAGACAATTTGAGCATCAAAATAAATAATGACACTAATGAGTTATAATCCATTGAATAAAATAATAATACAGAAGCCCATAGTGGAAATAAATGAATAAATAAACATTTGAGAAGGCACAATAGAATGCCAGCTAATAGAAGAAATGAAACAGTTAGTAACATCACCATTGTGCAATCACCATACTAATTAAATCAGACAGGAATCAACAATAGAAATTAAAATTAGTCTGTGAAAATTTTATGAGGAAAATTATATTTACAGGGTCTTAAAGTATCTTCCCACAAATTATTTACTTATTACAAAGGGAAAATAGTAAATAAGTGAAAAATATGACAGCCATCACTTTAACCTAAAAATTAATTTCAAAATTACCAAAAATGGGATAAATTAATTGACATTATGTGCCTCTTGATATGATGCACTGAGAAGGACACAACATTTATGATGTCCCTGCCTAAAAATGCTTAAATTTAATCCTTGGAAAACATTTGACACACCAAACTGAGGGTTATTCAATAGCATTACTTGTCTGCACTCTTCAAAAATGTTAATATCATGAAAGACACAAAAAGGCTAAGAAATGGTTCCAGATTAAAGGAAACTAAAGAGATTTGACAAGTGCGTGAGCTTGCACTGGATTCTCTATCAGAAAAAATTAAAAATTTATAAAGAACAAATTTTTAAAACCTCAATATTGACTATAAATAAGGATATTTATTAATGTTATATATTCTGACATAATCTTACTATGACTACGTAGGATAATGCCTTTGTTCGTAGAAAATATATTCTAAAGCTTTTAGGTATGGAATCAAGACATCTGAAATTTGCTGTCAAGTAGCTCCAAAAACAAAATAAAAAATAGAATGTTTATATACAAAGAGGAAAAAAAGGATAAGACAAGTATGGTAAAATGGCAAATTTCTAAATCAGGGTGAAGGGAACATAATAGTTATTAGTACTATTTTTGAAACTTTTCTGAAAGTGTGAAATTATTTCAAAGAGTAAAAAACAATGAAATGTACAAGCAAACAAGTAATTAATTAGCACCTACTAGACACCAGGCCTGGGCCAAGTACTGGACATAAAAATTGGTAAGACACAATTCCTGGTCTCAAGTTGTTCACAGTTTACTGGAGGAAATAGGCAGAGAAACCAGCACTGAGGACATTGCGAAATCAGCACTATGGCAGAAAGAGGAAGGAAATGGTTTATAAACAACCGTTAAGCTGGAACGTGAAGTCCAAAGGTGAGTTGGTTCATTTTCTTTCCCTCCTCAAATCCCTCAAAGAGCTTCCTAATCCCTACCAAAACAAAACAAAACTTCAAATGTGTTAGCCCAGTGGGTTTTATCTGCTTTGCTAAGCACAGTTGAATGTTACTAGTTGCCTGTGAGCTGGTTTAAGGAACATTCTGAAGCCATGACACACACTGAGGTTCAGAGGGACAGTGTCTGCTACAGACCGCTGATTTGAAGTCACTGCCTGTATTAGTCACCTAGGTCTGTTGTAACAAAGAACTTCATACTGTATGGCTTAAACAACAGAAACATTGTCTCACAGCTCTGGAGGTCTGAGATGAAGGTGTTGGCAGGTTAGTTCCTTCTGAGGACTGTGAAGGAGATACTACTCGATGCCTCTCCTCTAACTCCTGTTGGCCATCTTTGGTGTTCCTTGGCTTATTAATGCATCACCCCAATCTCTGCTTTCATGATCACGTGGCATTTTCTCTGTGTGCATGTATGTATCTCTTTGTCCAAATTTCTCCTCTTTGTACGGACATGGTCATATTAGAGTAATGCCCACCCTAATAATCTCATCTTAGATCATCTGCAAAGACCCTATTTTCAAATAAGATCACTTTCACAGGTATTGGGACTCAGGACTGAAACATCTTTTGCAGGGACACAATGCAACCCATAACACTGCCTCATTGTCACATTCACAGTTCTCAAAGATTTTTTCCCCAAAATTTCTTTCCAACCTTATTTTGTATTCCTTCCTGTAAAATCTCCTATTCCAGATGAACTGCTAGAAGTGTCATTAGAATACTTTTTCCCTAGATCTGACCATGGCTAGCACCTTCTTCTCCTTGCAACTCACAGTTTGATTGTTACAAAGTAAGCTGCTCCATGACACATCATGTTGCTTGATTTTCTTTGTGGAATTTATACTTTGGTCTTTTTTATGTGTTTATTTGTTTATTATCTATCTCTCGCTACTAGACTATAAACTCCACGAAAGCAGGGATCCTGACTGTTAGGATGACTACCATAGACTTGGTATCAAGGTCAGTGTATCTGCAACAGCAATAAGTATAAGGACGATTAAGTTTCCATTATATGTCTTCTTTCTTATTTTGATCAGGTCCTGGTTCACTGGCCCCAAGTAAGCATACTAGGTTTTGCATAAATATATAAATTAGAGCAACCTAAATGACAATATGAACAGATTTCTTGGAATAAGCAGAATGCCCAACAGTAGGATATTACTTGAATGCAAACTAAATGAGCGTCTTTTCATGGCTACAGGTAGCAAAGAGGGGGAAAATTCAGATGGAAATAAATTATAAATGTAAAAACAATAAAATGAAGGAAAACAACAGCAAAAACAACAAAATCTGTAACATAGAAAAATATTTAAAAGTGCTTGAAAGCTTATGAATCTACTTTGCAGTATATGCAAATTGTCAACATTGGAAACAACAGTGGTTGAAAATACTCATTTTGGATCAATGTTATTGTTGTCCAACTTGCTTTTGTAGAAATTGCTTTTGTTCTAAGGGCATTCAGCCTCAGTTCTTTTGTGCTTTTTTGTTGTTGTTGTTTGCTAATGACCAAGGGCATACAAAAGCCACTTATTAAATCATTAAATGTTAGTAATTGTTACTATAGTTATTACTGATCTTCATAACATATCTGTGTGGGAGGTGGATGCTCAAAGGCCTTAAGCACCTGGTTCAAGGTTAGACAGGGCTAGCATGGGAGTCCAGAGAGCTCCTTCTTTCCCTGGTCCCTGTCTTTTTAGATCTTATTTGTTCAGTCATAATCTGGAACCAAACTCATCGGGGACAGAATGCCCAGGGTCCTGTTTCACCTGGCTTTCTCTGACTCACGTTGCTAAGCTGTAAGTTTATCTGGTGTGACTCAGCTGCCTGCTGTCCTGCCAGTTGATAGAGTCACATGGTCAATCCCTCACAGCAAGGAATGTCACCATTCCTGGTGTAGTCACCTGTGTGCAGGCAAAGCAAGAGGGCCCCAAAGGTAAAACTGCAGTCACACTGATATAATTACTCAGCTGTTCTGTCCACACACTGGATAGCAAAAGACGGCGTGACACTGAAAAACAGTCCCAATGTGACACAGAAAAACAGGCATTGGTGGAAAATGCATCCTACCATGAGAAAGGGAAAGAGAATGTGTCTTGAGCTTGATTTTTAAACAGTGTTTGTCAAAAGCCATACGGATAGTTAGATATAGTCGGAATATATTTTAGTCATAGCATATTTATGTCAAGAGCAGGTGCATTCTAACTGAGTCCATGAATGACAACCTTGAGAATGGTTAGTCAGCTTCTAGGGAAAAGAGGAAAGGCCCCTCCCTCAACAAAACAAGAGGCCCATGGTCTAATATAAGCTGGGTATGCAATGACATATTTATCATCCCTTCCATGCCATCTATTCGTATCTCTCCTCTTGCTTTCTTGGTGGCCTTTTGCATAATGGTAAGCGATGTATCACTTACACACTTGAAACAGAAATATATACTTTTTAAATATGCAAGTCTAATGGTTCCATTTGACAAAAGAAACCCCAGTGATCTATATTGTCTCTTAAATTGATCCAACATATTGTGGCGTTCAGGCCGAGTTACTTCCTGCTAATAATTTCTTAACAGAAAATGGAAAGACAATAGCATTAGTAAATCAAACCGAATGTGTGATTAAATGCCGCTTGAATATCATAGGCATCCATTTCCGTTCCACTAGTGCGACTCCTTTGCAGCCCAGGCAGAGGAGGAGGTCGTGTCATTTGCATGCTACAGCAAGGTGCATTATACAAATCACCCTAAATTATCAACCACTGTGAGGAACCTGGTTGCTGGTATATAATGCTCATATATCAAAGGCGAACCTTCAGAGAGGATACACCTTAATTTCTCATTTAAGAGTACTCTTTGCTGCCTTAGCGATACATGCCTTTTCCCATACTAGCTTCCCTTCAGGTTTTTTGAGGCTTAGCTATCATGGTAAACCGGTAGTGACCTCTTGCTTAAAAATTTGTGCATTTTCTTCATCTGTCTCAACAATACATGTATGTCTGTATCGCCCACTTCTATAGAATTCTTACTTATAAAACTGGCTTTAATTCTAAACTACAGCTTTAAATCACACTAGATCTAGTCTTTTCTTGTCTGTGCTTCCTATCTCGGTTTCAACAATTTTTCTAGCACTTTTCAGTTTTCAGTTTTGACTGCTTGGGTCAGGGATGCATCTGAATTCCACAGTAGTATCTAGGAGCGGCTGTGCTCTATGGAACCCCTGTCTATTAGTGACACATCCATACGTTATGTATCAGAACTGTCAGGAATGACATGAGAAACACAGGTACTGGTAAAGTGTGAGAACTCACTGTTTCTTTCTCTGGCTGGTGCCCTCTAATTTTTCATGGAAATCTCTGTCTCAGGGTCTCATTGAAAATGTCTCAAATTAGTGGGGAAAAGCCATGTATGTGGGGCAAAATATATCTATTTATTCATTAATTTACCATATATATTTGTGGGCATGAAAAATGTACATGTGTATCAATGGACGTTAGTGCAAATAATCGATTTAATTATAACCCTTGGTTTATGGCCCATTGTCATCTTTTGTACATGGCCCTCTCTGCTTTATTAATCTATTTATTTTAGTTAGATAGGAAGATAAACACTCATAAACCTATCACCCAATATCTTACATATACAATTTGCTTCTGCCCAATCTCATTCCCCGTACCCCTACAAAGTAATCACTACCCTGAAATTTGTGTTTCCTTGCTTTAATTACTTTTTTCCAACAACATACTGTTTAGTTTTAGTTGTTTTTGAACTTTGCAAGAAGGGCATTGTGATGGTTTTTCTTAGATATCAACTTGATTAGATTAAAGAATACCTAGAAACCTGGTAAAGCATTATTTCTGGGTGTGTCTGTGAAGGAGTTTCCAGAAGAGATTAGCATGTAAATCTGAGTGAACTGGGTGGGAAAGACTCGCCCCCAGTATGGGCTAACACCACGCAATCCATTGGGGGCCCAGAGAGAACAAAAATGGAGGGAAAGGTAAAACTCTCTGTCCACTGGAGCTGAGGTACACTCTTCTCTCCTGTCCATGGACATCAGAACTCGAGACTCTCCAGTCTTTGGGTTTCACCAGTGGCACCCTCAGCTCTCAGGACTTTGGTTTCCAGCTGAGAATCGTACCATCGACATCCCTGGTTCTGAGGCTGCTGGACTTGGACTGAGCCATGCTATCAGCATCCAGGTTGCAGATAGCCTACTATGGGACTCCTCATCCTTCCTAATAATGTGAGCCAATTCCCCTGATAAATCCCCTCTTATATATTTATATACATATACTATTGGTTCTGTCTCAATGGAGAACCCTAATACAGGTACCACACAGTTTTCTGGGATGTGCTTTTCTTCACATAGAATCGTTACTAAAATGTACTATCCAGTTGCTATGTTGTTGATCCTCATTAACTCAGTAGTTAACTTATGTAAAGTCACTGTGAACACTGAATCAGCCAATGCTGAACCAATGCTCCTAGGGGAAATACAGGGTTAGGTTCCTGTGAGCCTCTGGTTACATTTTTGTCAACCAGTCAACACAAAACCTTGTTTTATGTGTGCTCTGTTTAAAGACACCTTATTTAATATATATTGTTGACTCATTAACATCAAACTCATTACCAACAGTACTATCATTCACAAAGTTTATCTAACACACATTTTCTCTATAAGATACATCACATTCTTATTGTACTTTTAGGAACACTAGACAGCACTTTAATAGTCAGTTGGGGGTCATTTTAAACAATGAAAACACTAACAAAAAGCACAAAAGTGAAAAAATGAGACATTAAACAGACCATGAAAAGGTCATTTGTTTACACTGTAAGAACTAAAAGAAAAAGAGCATCTCCTTGTTCAATCTCATCTGGGAGATTGAACACACATATCTTGTGTGTGTGTCACAGCCCCAAATGACCCCAAAAGGACCACAATATGGATTTTGATGTTACAAATAAGTTTTAGCAAGTAGACAAATTTGCAATTACAGAATTTGTGAATAATAAGGATCAAATATATTTACATTTCATTCGTTGTCACTACTGTATAGCATTTCCTTGTATGTTTTCATTGTATTTTTAAAATCACTCTCCTCAATAAATATTTGAGATCTTTGTCTGGAAATTTTTAAAAAATGTTCATTTTTTATCATGCATGAATTGAACGTTACTAAAATAATTATGCAGGGGAAAAGTGGCATTTTAAATAAAATATCCTGTATTAGCCATAACATAATGCCAACTTTCAACTTACACATATTTAGCACTTCACTTTGTAACAGAAAAAAGGTGCATTGGACACAATTACACTTTTGGAAGCACATGTGTATCATATGCTAGAAATATATGATAGGTACACTGTGATAGACCCTGAAAATACAGAGATAAGAGGCATAATTGTTGTCCTCTAGAGTTTTGAGTTTGGAGACATGTAAACAGTCACACAAAATTATAAATACTACCAATGTAGTATAGACACCATAAAACCAGTGAAGAAAATGTTGACCTCTATTTTCAAGGTACCAGAAAAAGCTTCTGGGAGGAGGTGAAGATGATGTAGATGTTTGACATGCTAATTAGGATCCTTTTATGGTGCTTTCCAGTGAAAATTTTTGCAAATAGCCTGGGCCTTATTATTACTTGGTTTTGAAATACAGAGAGACCAGGTTTAGACTTTATACATGATTATTTCCCTCAATTTCATGTAGCCCCCTCTGTTGATAGTAAATAAGGGCTTTGGATGCTGTAAACTGGTTTCAGCTGCTGTGGATTTTGATGAAATAGGATTTATCCTCCTGTATACTGCCTTAATCTGTTGGTTACATGTGTATTGCATTTGTGCTATTTCTGAACCCAGTGGTATCAAGTATGATTGGCCACCATTGTGGCCTGACCCATCAGTTCCTCTTCACAGGCACAAAGACCTTGTTGCTGTAAGGCAATGGTTCTCAAACCAGAAGCTTCAGCACCACCTATGCCCTTGTCAGACATGTAAATTCTTGGTCCTCATCCTATACCTACTGAATCAGAACCTCCTGGAATGGGATTCTGTAGTTTGTTATTGAAGAACTCTTCCAGGTGGTTCCAATGCATTTTAAAGTTTGAGAACCAATGCTAGAAGGAAACCTTTATTGATTTAACTTGCCCCTAACCACCAGCTTTTGTCAGGGCTGTGAACTGACGAGAGGATGTATTTTGACTCTATCTTAGTTAAGGAATTGGGGTAAGAATTAAAAGAGTAACTGATGAGAGGGCTACAGGTTATAAATCACAAGCGGTTGGGTGCAAGTATATTACACAGGTTGTAATTGAGAGAGTACTTAGAGAAATGAAGAAATTTGCCACTGTAGCCAAACCCAGATGTCTATACTTTGAAGCAGCATTTAAGCCTGTTTCTTTAGACCCACCCAAATGGATTTATAGATCTGTGATACAAATATCTATGCTCATTCTATACAAAATCTGGTCCACTGATCAGAATTAGCATATTCCAGGAACTTTAAGAACTGAAGATCTTGGAGCTCTTCCTCAGACTCACTGAGTCAGGATCTGCTTTGAAAAACATCCCTAGGTAACCAATATACACATGAAGTTTTGAGAAGCAGTGGTCTAATCCCTTGTACTTAGTGCATGACATTCGATGCCCTGTATGATGCTTCTTCATTTTGAATGGATGAAAGAATGAAAGAAACCTGCTGTAAGTCAGTGAGTCCTTAGGCATTAGGCAGAAATGCATCTTATAAGAGCAAGCACTTATCCAGTATCCGTAGTGTGCCAACCCTGACTGAAACATGTTACATATGTTGACTCATTTAAACCTCACAACCACCCAATGAAGTAGGTACTATTACTATCCATATTTTACACAGAGAGGTTATGTCACTTATTCAACATTATTTAGTCAATAAGGGACAGAATCAGGATTCACATCTCACCAGTTTGGCTCCTGATCTTGTACTCCTGAAGCTCTCTCTCCTGATCCTCAAATGAACACAGAGCAACTACACACTTGATTAAATTCAGGAGTTGTGTTGGTTTGGTACATCCTCATGCTGAAACTCATGGAAAATGAAGCTTATTCTGAACAGGGGCAGGTTACGAATCCAGTTGAAACATTTATTTTGTATTCTTCATAATTTCTTTTGAAGGGATTTTACTGGAGAAACACTTCTGGACTCTCAGGCTCCCTGTGATGGGTGAACTTGGGATATAGACCTGGGCCCCACATGGATTAGCTGCTTCTGGACTCTTTTGATGTATTAGTCCATTTCTGATGCTTATAACAAAATACCTGGAACTGGGTAATTTATAAGAAAATGAAATATATTGCTTACAGTTTCAGAGGCTGGGAAGTCCAAAGTCCAGGGAACACATCTTGTGAGAGTCTTCTTTGGTGGTGGCTCTACACCAATGCAGGGATCTCACATGGCAGAAAATGGAGCAGAGACAGAGCATGGCAGAAAATGGAGCAGAGACAGAGACTTTCATGTGCTGTAGGGAAAATACAGGAAAATGGTCAGGGCCCCTCAGCTGTTCAGAATCTTGCCGAGGATTTGCTGTAAATATTCACGTACACCCAGGTGTTCCTTGGTTACTATCTAATGTAATTGCATATGGGCACCCAGGTGTCCTGGGTTATGGATCTAAGTACAAAGGACTAACGGTTCTGATACATGGCACTTCTTGGGACACTCCAGGAGGCCACTAGGGCAGCTGCTCCTAGCTCTGAATAAAGCCTATTATTTTTTACCCACAGCTCCCAGGATCTTTTCCTATTACTTAGCTTGTGGACCTGCATGTGAAGGGTTTGTGACCCAGTCTGTACAACGGGCTTGAGTGATCTGTGAGCCGTAGCCCTAGCAATACATGTGCTCTCCTTTTAAAGCTCCCAGAACCACGCCCCAGACCACCATTTTTAATCCATTCATTATGGCATGGTCCTACGATCTAATCACCTCTTCAAGGCCCTGCTTTTCAACTACCATAATAGGATTTCCCATCCTATCAATAGTTGCTGTGCAGATTAAGCTCCAATGACTTTGGAGGCCATTCAATCCACTGCACATGGGATATCTCTTTCTGTAGGGAAATCTGACCTCTTTCAAACATACCTAGAGAAAAGGGCCTACTTCTATTACGTGAGGCCTGTCATTTTCTAGCCCTCCCCAGGACTGGGAGTTAAATCCTGCAATCTTAAGAAACCCATTGTTGCTGTACATCTGAGCTACATCCTTCAATCCACCCATCATCACCAATAACAAGGATATTTTGATGTATCTCGTTATCTACCATGTTCAATGTCTCAATTAGTTGGAATCAAGCAGGGAGGTGAGGGGAGCTATTATTTTCCCTCCTTAAAACCATTAAGTTATATACACAAAGGGGAACAAGCCTGCCTGTTCAGAATTTATACAGCAAAAATATTCAGTGTTTATAACAGGCATAAGTGAAATCTAATTAAATTGTTACCATAGAATGAGGTACCCAGACATCTGTAATACTGTACATGCTTTTCCTCCATGTTGTCCACCTGCAAATATCCTGCTCCCCCTTTGAGATAAGGTCACCTCTCCAGAAAGCCACTCTGTCATAAGGCTTTCCCTGGCCTCTGTGCTCTCAGTGAACTCTGCAGATAACTGCATTATAATGCAAATGCTCAGGCCAAGAAGCTTCCAGGATAGGGGCACATCTTACTCTTCTTTGAAACATAGTGCTAGGAACAAAGTAGACATGGCCTAAATGTTTATTCAATGGATAAATGGATGAATAACATGGGCTTGCAAAGTGAACACATTTTGAAATTAAAAACTATCACAGAAATTCATGAAAGAATATTTGCTCTGAGAGGGTGAAAAACCCAACAACCAAATTGAAATATAATTGTATAATTTTAGAATACTTACAGAAATTATAGTGACTTACCGCCTAGAATTTTGGAACAATATCAGATGATAAATTTAGGCCTTTGGCCCAATAAACATACTCACTGAGGAGAGAATATATGGTCACAGTAACAATGATTCAATTTAGTCTTGCACTGGGGCTTAGTGTAGGTCTTTAGAGAGTTTGCTGAAATGGCCAGGTAACAGTGCCTGCACTTGGCCTATAGTGGCTCTGTGGGAAAGTGCACCACTGATACACTTGGGAAAAGATTAGCTCCCATGAGCATTTTGAGTATTTTCTACAGCTCCTCCTTCTCCTGATCTGGTTTGCCTTGAACTTGCACAATCAAAGCAAAAGGGTTGGTTAAGCAAATCGCCGTCTGGATTATCATAAATTCCAAATTGGCAGGGTCTGAATTAATGAGATTTTTACCCCACTGCCTTCCATGTCCATTCTTCTAGCTATAGTGTGCTGTGGAAAATTTGGAGGCAGTCCAGAAGACAGCAACCAAAATGATTAAAGGTTTGACTAATATTCCCTCTGAGGAAAGGCTAAAGGAACAGAGTTTATTTAGCCTAGAGAAAAGAAGGCTGAATAAGGAATTAATAATAGTTCTCAACTGTATGAAGAAATGTGTGAGTGACAAGAAGCAGATTCCATTTTTTTCTAATGAGTCCAGAACAAGAGGAAAGCAGCTTGTACAGAAGAGAGAACTATTCTTTATCCTTAGAAGGCCTTGCTGGCTATGCAAGATTCACAACACTGGGCACCTTTAGGGACTGCTGCAATGGAGGTTTTATAATAAAACTAAACATTTACCTCCTCCATGAATTCATGTGAAGTCTTGCCTGGATGAAGGTGAGTTAGACTAAATGACCTTAGTGTCCCTTCTAACCTGGTGATTACATTGTGTGAAAGGTCATCTGGTTGAATTGATTCAAAAGTTGATTGCCCTCCTGAATCAGTGAATTTATTGTGCAAGAGAAAACTTCCCATTGTGGGTGGCCAGTGTAATTTCATCACACTGGCAGCAGCCCAAAATTATACCACATTGCCAGTGCAGCCAGGACAGACTGCACTATCTCAAATAATAAGCATGGGTGGCAGTGCCCTGAGAGTGTTCTGTTTTGCCTTTGAAAAAAAATGTTTCAGTGCTGCATGAATGTCCAGACTGCAGCATCTTTTAGAGTTACCTCAGGCACTAAGGCAGGAAAGCCCTTAGAGCAAAGCATTGTTGTGCCAGAGAAAACAAGACTTCCTAAGGAATTCAAGAACTCTCACAGATCAGAAATCGAGGTGGCATTCTTGACTCCTTCCTTTTTCTCCAAAAATTCCTCTCAAATTCATATCCAGTTACTCATCTGGCCCTGAGCTTCTTGATTCCATGATAGCTTTTGAGTGCTGAGCCCCTCTTTTGCATTCTCAATGTAGCTCTCCAATTAATTTTCTTTTCAAATGTCAACTGGACTCTGAAGCAACCTCATCAGTCCACCTGCCTTGTCCAGCCTTCAAACCACTCTGCCCAATAGCCAGACTTTCTAAATGGCAGATCTACTTATATCACCTACTGCTTGAGGATCCCCAGTTGACTCTCCTGCATTCCAAAATAAAGTTCAGACTCTACCATGCTAAGGCATGAAAGATGTTTATAATCTTTCATGGTACCCACTCTTTAGGTGTATTCAAACGCTCCATCCAAAAGTCTCCCTTTGATTTGGTATAACTAAGTCATTTCCTATTCCTTCAAAGAATCATGGTTTTTCAAGCCTCTATGCCTTCACTCATTCCAACAACCAAAAGTCCTCTTGGCTTCCCATCCCCACTCTCTGCTCCTACTTCATTCAGATAACTTGTTTTCCTATTTCAATTAACGCATCACTTCCAGCAGGAAGCATTCCTGAATCCCTCAGGGCTGTTCCAGTGCTAACACTACGTAACTCTACTTTTCCCTGACATAGAGCTATTTTAGTGCAATTTTCTGTTTGTTGTCTGCTCAAAATCCATGCCCTTATTTTCTGATTTTCTTTTCCCCGTGATGTGCATTCTTGGGTGGTTTGCCATCCAGAGTGTCCTGTGTTCTCCTGGCCAAGTGGTGGGTTGAGATAAAGCTAGGCCAATTGAGCTTACTCTCTTGGAAATTGAGATCTTGAGTGGAAAAACACCAGGATGGAGAATGGTTAGTGCTGATTAATACCAGCACTGGCAGGCTGACAGAAACACTGATTTGTTCCTGCCTTTTATCACGAAGCCCCTCTGGCTCTTGTCCATTTGGAAGCCTTAGTTACTTCAATTTCCCTTCGGTACCATGAGCAACTCCACAGCCTTCAAATAAGTTTCTTTTTGGATTAAATTAGCTAGAGCTGATTTCTACTGATTACAACCAAAAAATCCTAACAGATAACAGCTCTTCTAGGACTTGTCTCTTTTTTTCTGACTCACATAATACGGTGTCTTTTCTTTAAGGGCAGGGAGCAGTTATTAAACATCCCCATATACTCAGCATCCAATAGAATGCCTTCCTTACATTTGGTGCCCATAAATAAGTGAATGAATGATTGACCTTACAGAATGAACATGGACAAAGAGCAGTAATTAATACCAGCCTAAAGGAGGAACACGAATAGCATATACAAATAACTTTCTCCTTAGCTCTATTCTGTTTTATAAGTGTTTATCAATGATTAGGATGAAGATCCAGAAGACATACATATGACATTTGCAATTGTCATTAACTTGGAAGGATAGAAAATATATTAAAATCATCAAATCAGGTCCCAAACAGATGTAGGCAGGCTAAAAGGATGAGCTACATTTTTAACAGTTTTATTGAGATATATAATTCATAAACGATGAAATTCAACCATTTGAAGTGTACAATTCACAAGTTTTTAGTATAATCACAGAGTTGTGAAATCATCACCACAATCTAATTTTAGAACATTTTTATCACTTCGAAAGAAAACTCAATATATGTTCATAATCACTCCCTTTTCCACATCCTCATCCCCAGGTCTAAGCAATCACTAATCGACTGTACGGCTCCGTATGTCTGCCTTTTCTGTACACTTCATATGTATGAAATCGGACAGTATATAGCATTTGTATCTGGCTTCTTTCACTTAGCATAATGATTTTAAGGTTTCTCCATGTTGTAGCATGTATCTCTACTTCATTCTTTCCTGTTGTTGAATACTATTCTATCATGTGGATACATAACATGTATATTCATCCATCAGTTAGTTGATGAATATTTGGGTTATATTCACTTTGGGGCAGTTATAAATAATGCTGCTGTAAATATTCATGTACAAGTTTTATATGAATATGTGTTTTCCTTTTGCTTTGGTGTATATGAGAAGTGGAATTCCTAGGTCATATGGTAACTCTATGTTTACCGTTTTGAAAAACTGCCAAACTGTTTTCCAAAGTGGCTGCACCATTTAACATTCTCTCCAACATTGTATTGGGAGTTCTGTTTCTTTACCTTTTTGCCACCACTTGTTATGTCCATCTTTTTGATTGGCACCATCCTTGGATGTATGAGTGGTATGTCATTATAGCTTTGATTTGCATTTCCCTAATGACTAATGATGTTGCTATCTTTTCATGTGTTTATTAGCCATTTAGATATCTTTTTTTGGAGAAATATCTATTCAAATCTTTTACCAATTTTTATTATTGAATTTCAAGAGTACTTTATATATAATGGATTGAAATATGATTAGCAAATGTTTTCTCCCATTTTGTGAATTTGGTTTTCACTTTCTTGATAGCAACATTTGCAATGCAAATATTTTCGATTTTTTCAGTTTATATATTTTTCTTTTGTCACTTGTGTTTTTGGTGTCATGTTTAAGAAATCATTGTCCAATCCAAAGATATAAAAATTTACTTTTGTGTTTTCTTCTGTGAGTTTTATAGTTTTTAGCTCTTACACTTAGGTCATTTTGAGTTAACCTTTGTACATGGTGTGAGGTATGTGTTCAATTTCATTCTTTTGCTTATAGATATCTGGTTGCTCCACACCACTTATTGAAAACACTATTTTTCCCCAGTTAATTGTCTTGGTACCCTTGTCAAAAATCAATTAACCAAAAATGCATGAGTTTATTTCTGGCTTCTCAATTCTATTCCACCGATCTATGTTTATCTATGTGCCAGTAACACATTATCTTGACTTTGTAGCTTTGTAGTAAGTTTGAAATTGGGAAATGTGAGTTCTTCAACTTCGTTCCTTCTCAAGATTGTTTCGGCTCTTCCAGGTCCCTTGCATTTCCATATGAACTGTTTTGCCAGCTTGTAAACTTCTGCAAAAATTAATAGCTGGTATTTGAATGAGTTAACATTTTATATGATGATATATAATCTGTTTAAATACATACAAGTACTATCAATGGGTGGATAGACTAGGGGGAATTTAAGGTCTCTGTCAATGCTGGCATACCAGGATTCTGAATATTAGCCATGTTAAATGAGAATAAAATATCTACCAACAAAATGGCAAAAACAATAAATGAATTAAATTCTTAACGTGGTCATTTTCTTTATCTCTTTGCCAGCACCAAGTTTCAGAGACATTTTCTTCTTTGCCTATGTTTCACTATTGTCATCACCATCAAATATGAGTATTCCTAGCTACTGATGATGAAACTGTTGGCTCGCTATTCTGATTCAAGCTAACTTGAATGAATAATCATTATTATTTCTATTAGAGTTACAGGAAAAGTTTCCAGGCCTGAGAGGGCTCACATCATGATCTATTTCTCTTTAGAGAACCAACATCTAGCAACTAACATCTAGCACTAGTGAGCCTATAATTGCCAAGGCTGAATGTGAGGTATGAAAAGTTGGTTTCCAATAGCCCCGAAATGACATTCATCCAGTTGGGGTTGTTCTTTGTAAAGGTATTTTGCAATCTTTGACAGATTATTTCCTGGATATGTTGTATATATTTTTATTGTTATTTGAATCTTATATATTTCATACTATTTTCTGGATAATTATTGTTGGTAAAGGGACATTGTTGATATTTATAAATTGCTCATATATGGTAACATGCTGACTACTAGGTAAATCAAATATTTTGTATTAGGAGTATGTTGGATTTCCTATATAGATGATTATCTTGCCTAAATCCTAAATTATATTTGTTCTCTTCGAATCTTTACATTTTTAAAATTTATTTATTTTTATTTTTTCTCATGGCATTAGTCAGGAAATCCAACACTCTGTTAAACAAAAGTCATTAAAAAAGAATTATTATCTTATTCATAAACGTAAAGGAATGTGGCTGAAGTTTTCCCATTAAATATGAAGTTGCTGTAGATTTTAATTTTATAACCTTTATTAAGTTAGGGAAGTTTTATTCTACCACTGATTTTCTGAGTATTAGTGTCAAAAATAGACATTGAAATGTAGTAAATAAATTTTTGAATCTATTAAAACAGTTCTATTGATAAAAAATAGTTACTCAACAGATGAATGGATAAATTGTGGGGTGTGTGTGTGTGTGTGTGTGTATGTGTCTGTGTGTGTGTGTGTGTTATACAAGTGAATACTATTTAGTCTTTAAAAAAGAGATCTTTCCATTTGCCACAATATGTTTAAACCCGGAGTACATCATGCTAAGTGAAATAGCCAGAAACAGAAAGAAAAATATTTCATGGTTTCACTTATACATGGAATCTAAGAAAATAATAATAATGAAAATAAAGTCAAATATACAGAAATAGAGAGTAAAACAGTGGTTATCATGAGAGAGGGTGAAGGTAAGGAATAGAAAAATATAGATCAGAGAAGACAAAGTAGCAGATATATAAAATAAATAAGTCTAGAGATCTATCATGCAACATAAGGACTAGTTAATAAAATTGTACCTTATTTGGGATCTTTGCTAAATGAGTAGATTTTAGCTGCTCTTGCCACAAAAAGAAAGGAGCGTAACTATGTGAGATGGTGGATAAGTTACTTTGCTTCACTAGGGTAGCCATTTTACTACCTGTATGTCTCCCATAACATCATGTTGTATACCTTAAATATATACAATAAGATTTATTTAAAAAATAAAAAATAAAACAAATACACATGTAGAGGTACAAAATATGTAGTTATATGATTAGTCCTTTATGTGGTTATAGATAAAATGGATCTATAAATGTCTTATTTGGTATCCTATTTACCCAATTTATACTAGCCTCATCAAAACTTGGGTGTCTTTCTTCCATTTTTCAGTTTTCCAAAAAGTCTTTTATAAGGTGGGAATCAACTTTCTCTCAAAAGTATGGAAGAACTCAGCTATGAGGCTATTTGGACCTGGGACATCTTTGGAAGAGAGCCTGAAATTACCATTTCAATTTCTCTAATGGTTATTAGTCTATTCAGGTTTTCATTCTTCTGACTCCAATTCTGGCTTTTTATATTTTTATACAAGTTTTTCTCTACTTTCTAGGTTTCAAATATATTCAAATGTATTCAGATATAGATGTTACAATAAAGTTTGTGTTATTTTAAAGCTCTTGTGTACATATATTTATTACATCATTTTCATTCTATATTATGTTCATTTACATATTCTCTTTTTTTCCTATATCAATCTTGCCAGAGATAGCTATCTTTACCATCTGAATCCTTTTCTTGTGGCAGGCTGCTATGGGGATCTTAACTCTTGACCTTGGTATTAGAACACCACACTCTAAACAACTGAGCCGACTACTGGATCCTTTTAAAGAAATACATTTTTGTCAATATTTTCTACATATTGTTGGAGTTTATTTATTCATCCACTTAGCAGATATTCATCATGTCCTGTAATGTGCTTGGCACATTTCTAGGCCCTCAGAGACAGCAGCAAACAAAGCAGAATAAAATCTCTGCCTTCATGGAGGTCACATGTTCGTGCTGTTCTGTAGTTACAACTGAGATTGTGATTGCCTTTCCTCTTGCTCCATTGGCTTTCTTCTTCTGTTTGTTTTCTCCAACTTTTAAAATCAGATACTTTTTAATTTCCCTCTTAGAAATCTATTTGCATTGTCATTCAATAGTAAGTCTATTATAATTTCCTTTACAATTTCTTCTCTATATACATTCTGCTTTTAGCCTTCAGTTAATTATGTTTAACTTCCAAATATCTATTAAAGTATCATTTTAAACTTAATAACTATATCTTCCCCCATACATACATAGCAATTGAGGATATCATCAGCATCCTCAGATATATACTGTCTTTAGACAATATATACAAGGGTACTTCCAAAAATTCATGGAAAAATACAATTAAAAGATAACAGAAAAATGTCCATGTACTGTTTGTAGACCTCTTATGCACTGTCTTTGCTTATTTAGAAAATAAACTTGACAACTATTTAATAATCCCTAATCTCATGTACATATTTCATTATATTTCACATACATGTGTGCCCACGTGTGTCCACTAGGAATTATTTCTCTTCTTGCCTGAGTTCTTCACCCAAGAGTATTCTCAAGGAGAGTTGTACGAGGTAAATGTAAAAAAAAAAAAAAAAAGATTCATTTATTTACATTTAAATAATTCCTTAACCTATTAAAAATTTTAAGCTTGATATTCTTATTTTTGTCAACACTTGGATAATATTACCCCATTAGTTTCCCTTATATTGCTGTGGAGAAGCTTCATGTTAAATGATCTGCTCTTTTTGTGTCTCAGAAGTTTTAGCATATTGTTTTTGCCATTTTTATTCTTAACATTCACCATAAGTTGTCTCGATGTAAATTTTTCTTATCTAACTTTTCTGCACACTATAATATCTTTTAATTTGAGGTCTTTCATTACTCCGTGAATTCTCAGTGCTTATTTTTAATTTTTTTTTTTTTTTTACTTCCATTTGTGTATTTTTTTTAAGGAATCATATCATAAAAAAGTTAAAATTTCTCATACTATTCTCCATATCCCCCAACCCTTATTTTTTCTTTTCCATCTCTCTACTCCTTTCTATTGTCTGTGGTAGCATCCCCAAACCCTACATTCTAGGTCAGCAGTCTATTTTAGCTGGGTTCACTTTGTTATTTATCCCTTATGTTGAATTTTTAACTTTAATTCATATTTTTATTCTCTGTTTGCTACTTGAGTCATTTTTATAACTGCTTAATTCTCCATCTTTTCCTCTAATATCCATCCTTTGATGATATGTCTTGTTACTCCAAATATCACCTGTCTAACTAACATGACAAAAGCTCTCCTGTGTCCTAATCCCCCAATGTGAATACACTGGGGTTTCCCCCACCCTGGTCACCATTTACTTCTGTAGTGGACTAAATTATGTCCCCCAAAACTCACTGAAGCTTGAATTGTATCCCCCAAGTTTATGTATTAGAATCTTAGCTCCCAGTGCGACTGTTAAGAGGGTGGGAAATCCTATTCTGGTAATTGAAAGATGAAGTCTTGAAGAGGTGATTGGGTTGTAGGACTGTACAGTACTGAATGAATTAAAAATGGTGGTCAGAGGTGTGGGTCTGAGGGCTTTAAAAGAAGAGGAGAATCTGTCTCTCTTGCTCTCTCTGCTTCCACCATATTGCAATGTGACACCCCTGGGTCACTGTCACCACCAGCAGATGGACTTTGGACTTCCCAGCCTCAGAAACTGTAAGCAATGAATGTCATTTTTCTTCTTAAATCATGCAGTTCTGGGTATTCTGTTATAGCAATAAGAACAGGCAAACACAACTTTTTATATCAGTCATAACTATTTTCTATCCCCTCAAAGTTGTTCACATTTTTTTTTTTTTTTTTTTTTTGTCGTTTTTTCGTGACCAGCACTCAGCCAGTGAGTGCACGGGTCAGTCCTATATAGGATCCGAACCCGCGGCGGGAGCGTTGCCGCGCTCCCAGCGCAGCACTCTACCAAGTGCGCCACGGGCTCGGCCCAAAGTTGTTCACATTTTAAATGTAGCTTTTGCCTATTTACACACTTCTCTCTCTCCTGTATGGTATCACCAGGGCGAGCTTCAATGACTAGAAGCATAATACACTAATTCACAATCTTGTCAGGAATGAAAACTCAAGATTATTCTTCTCTATCAAGGGTAGAAAGCAGGAGGGGGCTGGGAAGTGGGGGAGTGAGTCATGGCAGGAGATCCCCCTGGTCAGGCTGGGTCTCTTCCAAGAATGCCACAAACATCATACCTTCCTGGGAACTTCCAGAACATTGACCATGTCTCAAGAAGATTGAAGACCTGAGGAGAGTGACATAAAAATCAAGTGACAGGAAAATGAATTCACAACAACAAACAGAACTTTGATTGAGAAACCGTTATCCCCTTCCAGTGATCAATACTCTTCTTTTATACCTACAAACGTAGTGATTGAGAAATAAAAAGAAAATAGTCTCTCTCTCGCCTATGCAGTCCTCCCTGGAAGGTTTAAGGAGGCACATGGCTTGATCCTCAGCAACCAGAAGGCATCAGAATGCGTCCTCTTCTTTCTCCTGTCTCTTACTTGCCCTTATTCACACACGTACACACATGCGCACACACACACACACATGCACACATACACAAACCAATACACAATGCTTCTTTATTTTCCCTAAATTTCACATTACTTGAGCTGATTACCCTTGAACAGACAGTTAATACTGATTCTGCATTTTTCCCACATTTTCAGACACCTAATTGTGAAGAGCACCTCACCATGTATTCCAAAGGAGTCTGCGGTAAATATAGGTTAATGTATACATTTTTTTCCTACATAATAATAAAGTATTAAAGAATAATATAGTATTATATAATACTATCCTGTAATAAATTAGATATTATATACTATAGTATATAATGTCAGTACAATATGTGCTATTATATTACTATATTATTCTGTACTGTATAACACAGAAAACATGGGAGCACATGTTTTTGTCCTGATGAGTTTTCTTAGAGGTCTTTGGGTATCTATAAATGCATTCTGTAGAAAAATAGGGTGTGAAATTCTCAGTAGTTTTTAAATATTATGTGTGCTGTTGTCAAAAATTGCCAGTCTTACATCTTCAGAGCCAAACCCAAGCACTTCTTATTTTCTTTTGGGGGGCAGGGGTGGAGGAAAGACACAGAGAAAATAGGAGAGCCAACTGTTCAGCTCTCAGTTATCAGGTGACTTTTACACCGTTTCTATCATGCTCTGCTAAAATAATAGATCCTTTCCTTCATGTGCTGCTGCAGCAGGAGAAAAGGCAAAAAATGGAATACGTGTAGGAGGTCAAAGGGAGATTCCCGTGCCAGATGTGGACTAGAATATATTTGGTCTTTGTACAAGCCAGACACTCGATGAACACTATGAACCTTTTACCCATGTTGAGACTGAGCTCCATGAGGTTCAATATGCTCCCAATTTCATTAGTAGTAATGGGGAGAGCAGGATTGCCCCAGCAGAATGTCTGAACCTGAAGTTTATATTCTGTCCACTGAACCACAAGAGCACAGAAGAGAGGATTCTTGCCCTAGAACAGGGCTCACTACTCAGGGCTGGCCCTTAATTAAATATGAAGCAGCCAAAGGTTACCTGTGATACCTCCCACCTGTAACTTTCCTTTTCTGGGCTTTATCTTCACTTTGCAGTCCCCAGTCCCCCACCATTTGGTGGTGCTTTCAGCTCATGTGCATTTCTTACGAGATGATCATCTTTTATATACTAATTCTCACTTAAGGTGTTAGCCAAAAAGTTGTGGTTTTTGTTGTTGTTGTTGTTGTTTGGGTTTTCTTGGGGTTTTGGTATTTTTGGGTGTTAGTTTGTTGCCTTACCTAGAGAACCATAGATAAAGGATAAATTGTTTCTTCAATATTCGCTATTGTTTAATTCAAAGAAACAGATTTCTAAATGTAGAGTTTCCATCTTTTGAATCTCAGCAAAGAACATCTAGACATTAATTTGCTGCCAACAAAATGAAGTGAAATCTAGTAATTATTAATGCCACATGATATGGTTGGCACCAGAAAGCGTAATATCTGAAAACACAACAGAAAGTAAAGCAGGTGGTCTTTAAAAATCATTCTCTTGAGACAATCAAGGTAGAAATAAAGAAATCTCAAAAGTTTAGCGTGCGGATGTTTATCTTGCTAGATACCATCAATAGTTTTCTGTAGCTACTTTTTGAGCTAGCTAATGTTTAATTTGAGTAACCTTGTGGAAAGACCTGTTTAAGTGGCACTATCAAACAATAGCAGCCAGAGGAGAGATAAGAAGAGAGTATAAAAGGATTATTAAAGAAATGCTGGGGGTGGAATTTATCTCTCCAAACAAATCAGGGTGTGCTAGGCTTAATAGAAAAATCCTATAATGGGTGGGCAGATAGGCAACTGTTATTTTCCAGAATTTCATAGCATGTGAGTGGTTTTACTGTGATTTGGTGACAGGGGATTGGGGAGGGGAGACTGCAACTTTCAGATTATTATATTTATATTTTCTAGGATACTGACATTCCAAATACTTTTTTAAACATTATATAACAAAGTGGCAAAGGATGTAACTGGAGGGGAGGAACAGAGTTTGGGGAATGCCTATCCTAATCTTCCATTTATAATTTAGCTGTGTAGGAAGGAAATCTCTTTTGATCCCTTTTGCAATCCTAATAGATCTAACAGCAACACTACAATAAGTTTGCCCTACTAAGTGGTCTGTTACATTGGAGTTGTTTAGAGTAGCCAGTGTATAAAAAAAGAGAATAGAAAAACAAATTACTTAACAGAGGCTGAGTTTAATTTTCAGTGTTTCTATTATTTGGCTAGCCCAGGCTGGGATCCCAGATTCCGAGTTCAGATGCAATAAAATCTTCAACATGTGTTCTTTGCATTTCTCCACCACAGCAGAGATTTAATAATGTGCATGTATTGATTTTTTATTTGTGGAGTTGTTGAAGCAAAGGGGTTGAAGTAAAGAAACTAAGATTCTATTTGACCAATCAACTTGTATTCGTTAAGGACTTAATAAGTTGTTGCCTCGGTGGAGATTTAGAGAAGGCCTATGAGAGATGGGGTCACTTTCCTCCAGGTGCTTACAGAAGAGGTGGGCTGACAAGAGCAAGCAGAATGGTGGAGTAAGACACTAAGCTCTGGACTATTTTCATGTCGTCTTCTGTGTTAACTAGCAGTATAAAATTACTGGAATTTTTCATAGAAATAAAGGGCTAAAACAATGGTTTGAACAACTAACTGTGTTTTCTGTTTCCTGTAGTCTGTTTTCTGTTGTTTATAACAGAACACCTGAAACTGAATAATTTATAAAGAAACAGAATCTATCTATTACAGTTTTGGAGCCTAAGAATCCCAAGGTCAAGAGACATTTATTGAGATCCTTCTTCGTTGGGACCCTCAGCAGAATCCCAAGGAGGCACAGGGTATAACATGGCGGGGGTCAGGGGGTGTAGAGCTAGAGTGTGCATTTCTCTCTTGATAAAACTGTCAGTGCCACTCCCATGATAATCCATTCATCCATGAATGGATTAATCCATTTATGGGCAATCAGCCTTCATAGTCTAACTGTCTCTTAAAGGCTCTATGGGGTGTTAAGCTCCAGCAGGAGCTTGCCTGGGGAAAAGGTGAGTAGAAGGGCACTGCAACCATAGCACTCTGCCTTACGATTACCTGCGAAGTTCTAAAAATTCAGTTACACAGGCACCACTCTAGATGAAATAAATCAGAATCTCTCTGGGTGATCATTATGAACTGAATATTTGTACTTCTCATTCTCCAAATTCATATGCTGAAGTCCTAACTCCCAAAGTGATGATACTTAGAGATGGGGCCAAACAGAAATCAGCCAGTAATGTCCAGATGGCAACTTTCCAGCTGAAAACATAAATTCCCCCCTGTAAATACTGCAATGCACAGGAAGTAACATCAATCCTCAAAAGATCAGGAAGGATGTTTTTCTGGAAAACTATATGATTTTCTCTTCCTGTGCTATAGTTCAATTCTTCCCTGAAGCCTATTCCAAGCTGAGGATGGAAGAGTCACCCAAGAGACCAATGCGAACATTATCCCATATAGAGCAGTCCTTCTTATTGAGCTTGCTATCTTTGCAGTCTTCAGTTTTACATTGTTTCTGGGCATACTATATACATAATTAAATTTTTTTTCTTTAAAAGCCCCTGCTGGTCTTCAGGCTGATTGTAGGCATTAAAATAAAGTTATAGGGCAAATACCTAAAACAGTATGGGCTCTGGCATAAGCCACAACTGGTTTTGAGGCCAAGTTCCATCACTCTTGTGCAAGATACAAAGGCTCTTAAAGACCCAATCATCGTATTTATAAAAGAAGGCTGATTATGTCTTACCTCAATGAGTTGTTGGAAGAAATGCTTCAGATTATACTTGTAGAGCCTTGAGCACAGTGCTTAGCACATAGTTAGCCATGAGTAAAGTAAACATTTACTATTACAAAAATTACATTGTTTTTTTCAAATGCCAGGTAATATGATAAATAAAGAGGGCTTAGAAAATAGATGGATAGGTCTAAAGCAAAGATTAATCCATTTCTTATTAACTCAACCACTCCATAAGCCAATTTATAACTGAGAGATGGATTTGGTTTGACAACAAAATTTGTACAATAAACAAACTTTAGTGCTTAAAGGAATTTTAGAATCAAGTATTCATCATTTTTAGAAGACCAAACTAAGGCACCAAAGAGGCTGTCTCAGTAAATTAGGGCTGCTATAACAGATAACGTTGACTGGGTGGCCTAGACAACAAACATTTATTTCTCACAGTCCTGGAGACTAAGTCCAAGATCACGATGCCAGCAGATTGGGTTTCTGGGGGGTGTTCTCCTCATGGTTTCCTCATGTGAAGGAGAGAGAGAGAGAAGAACAATCTTCCATATCTGTCACCTTATGAGAGCACTAGTCCCATGATGAGGACTCCATCTTAAGAACCAAATTTCCTCCTGAAGGCCCACTTCCTAATAACGTCACATTAGTGAATAGGGTTTCAACATATGGATGTTGGGGGTCACAAACATTCAGTTTATAGCTCATGCTCTAACTTTTTCAAGGTCAACAGTCACAAGGCAGAGCCAGCATTAAAGCACATTTTTCATATCCCTCTATCACAATCTATTAGACCTTAATTCATATTTGCTGAATGGTTCAGTTTCTTTTTAGAATTCATACACTTATGAATTTACAAAGCTGATCCAGAACAAATAATTCCATGTAATATGGCACCCAAACAATTGACCATTGGTTTGACAAACAACATTTCTATCCATCAAAAAAGTTTATGTTGATGCCTGAACACATTCCAGGGACGTGAAAGTGGAGAAGTGTTTTAAAAGCAAACAAACCTTAGGCATGTTGTTAAAGGACGCTTGCTTTGGAATGAACTCTGGAGTGTTTAATTATCAACATGTGCCTTTCCATCCCCAGCCTATTAAATCATCTGGCCTGCTAATAATAGCCTGTTTAGCCATCAGGAGAAGATGGATGAGTTTTAGTTCCCATTTTCAAATCCAAGGGATCTGCCCTGTTTCTGAATTATCTGCAGATGAAGATTAGTCACTGAGGCATCTGTAGGTTGTGCAGAGGACATTGGAGTCTCGGCCAGCACATTTATCCTCAGCAATATGCTTCTGCCTCCCCTCCAGGCCTTCTGCTGATGAACAGAGACTGAAAGACCAAACTTAAAATGTAGGAAAGGAACTTTACCAGTTGAACCCCTTTTTAGTATTGTAAACTGAATTTAATCACTTTTTATGTTTAAACCATCTGGGAATAGATCATGTATTTAGCTTTGCAAAGGAAGTTTTGCATGTAGTATGACTGTTTTCACAAAGCCTGTTTTTACGTTGGTTTGTTTCAATCCATATCGAGTATTCTCATCACCTGTTGATATGAAACTAATTATTCCAAGCCTTTGTGGCCTCATAGAACAATTCATTCGAATCATGATTTTGTGGATGTGGAATTGGAGAAGTGCTTAGCTGGATGTCTAGTCTATAGATCCTGAGATGGTAGCTGGGAGGCGTGGCTGGTGCTAGAAGATCCAGTTCCAATGTGGATCACACACATGGGTAGCAAGCTGGTTGTTGGCTGAGAGCTTGGCCTAGTCTTTTGGCATGGTGACTTAGCCATGATCCATGAGCACTTATCAACAGGCTGCTTAAACTTCCTTATGGCAGGGCAGCTGAGTTCCTAGAATGAGTGTCTTTCAGCCTGGTGAAAGCTAGAAGACTCTGGCCTAGCCTCAGACATCCCAGAGGTAACTTTTGCTGCATTCATTGATCAGACATATCATTTAAAGCAAGTTGAGATTCAAGGGGATGGAAAATAGACTCTCTCTTAATGCTAGAGTAGCACAGATATAGCAGACATCTTTAATCTAGCACATCAAGGAAAACTGTGATTGCAGGATTTTAACTGCCTCCTTCACTCCACAGATTATCTGATGTTTCTCAGAAGCTTCAAAAATATTTATTTAATTTATTGTCAGATCTGTCTCTGCTCATGATATCTAATAAATATTTTGTGAAGCTTTGAAACAATGGTTTAATAAATCAATTAACTGATCAAATTCCATTTTGGGTTTTTTTTAATGATTATTCCTTTCCTTTCCCAGCCCATTCCCATATTGATTATAATCAATGGCATTCTGGATCCTGAATAGCTAACCTCATCAGTAACAAATAATGGAAGCTTCAATTTAACATTCTCTGTGAGACAGAGAATGGGGAAAATAATTAAAAACACTTTCCTAGTTGAAGAATGAGCTTCACCATGGCAGTGCTTTGAGATATTTAGGTGGCTTTCATTCCACCCTTTCTTTTTTTGTACCCCAGGGAGCAGGGGTACAAAAAAAGCAGTTTTGCAGATCTTATCAGTAGACCTAGTAGTGAAAACCTCTTATATTGAGCCCCTTCTATTTGCATATATTAGCATATGAATACCCAACTAATTGTTTTGAAGTAACAATTAAGAGAACAATAGAAGAAAGAAAAGGGGCTTAAGGCTGCAATAGACACCTGGGAGACTGTACTTAAAAAGCTTTTTACATATCTGATTTTATTTTTTAAATAAAGTAAAAGGCACTGAATCATGAACACAAAGTACTGCCAAA
This sequence comes from Cynocephalus volans, assembly GCF_027409185.1. Taxonomy (NCBI): domain Eukaryota; kingdom Metazoa; phylum Chordata; class Mammalia; order Dermoptera; family Cynocephalidae; genus Cynocephalus; species Cynocephalus volans. Next base: position 20,392,746 of record NC_084468.1, read on the forward strand.
AGAATTAAAGTGGGAGAAGGTTCCTGACCTGCTGATACTATTTTCTGATAAACAGCTCTCTAATTCTTCCCACTCCAGTCTTGACTAGCAAGGCCCTGTAAGGTGTTTAGAACCCAAAGCTCCACAGAAGTGCTGAAGCAAGTTCTGAGTTCCCCCAGCAAGCTCATAAGTTTGTACCAGCCCCTCTTCAAACTGTATTATTAAATTGTTTTTTAATGTTCCTTTCTAGGATTGCCTATGTACTGTGAATGGGAGGGGGGCCTTCCTTTTTTCTCCTTGGTGGTCCTGAACAATTCAGCTCTGGCCCCCAATTGGCATAATTTTCCCAGCAAAACAACTTCCCTGTATTTAAATCCTCTTCTTCTTCTTTTTTTTTTTTTTCGCAATTTAGTAAACATCAATGTTATCTTGAACATGATCTTTGGGGAGAGAAGGGAAAGACAGAGTGAATAAAGAGAGAAAAAGAGAGAGAACACTGATGACAATGTTTGAGATCTTGGATCCAGCCATGCCCCAAATTATATTTTCAGTTACACAAGCCAATTAATCTGCCTCCTTCAACACACACACAAACACACATACATATGCACACACAGACACATTTTATTTATTTATTTATAATAATTATTATTATCATTATTATTATCACTATTTGCTTAAGCTAGTGTGATTTGGGTTTCTGTCACGTGAAATCAAACTTTATCAATACAACCCTTTCTGAATCCAAAACAAATTAGCAAAGTATTTCTTCTGGTTGTTTATAGTACTGTACCTGAAAGGCATTGTCAAATCTGGAATAGTATATTAAATTCACTCCACTGGCTTTAGTACAACACAAGAATGGACAAACCAACCAAAGGTAGCCTTTCCAAATTACTTATATTTATTACGAGATTATTCAACATCACTAACTAAATTATCTAATATAAAATCATTGAATTTATATAGACTAAACTTCCCTATGAATATACATACACATACCCACACATTCGTGTATTCTTTTAGAATAAGAGTAAAATACCACATTCTCCCAAAACCTCTAGGCGGGTCACATCTATTTGTGTCCCCATAGATATGTGTATTTGGTAGCTTCACTGGAGTAACAAACAACTCCAAAATCTCAGTGCTGTGTACAGCAAATTTTATTTCTTGCTCATATTACATGTAGGCTTCAGGCCAGCTAGATTTCTGTTCATGGTGTAGCTCTGCTTTATCAGTCCTTTCAGTTAGACTTCCAGGCTAACGGAGCAACTTGTAGTTAGAATATGATATTCTCAGAGCAGAAAGCAGAAGCAAGAGAATAAGTTGCACCAACAATCCCATTTAAAACTTCTGCTCCAACATGGCATAGATATATTCACTCAGATTGCACTGGGAAAGTCTAACAACAGGACATAAAGGTACATGTCACTTGCACAGCTGCATTGCAAGTTACAAGGAAAAGGCAAGGATCTACAAGTGCTCACAAAGATGAGAGTGAATGATTTTGAACAGTAATATTATCTGACATAATAGAGATGTCCTCTCTTTACCTAGCTGCTGTCTAGGCCACCGTTATGGCTTGAGACTAGTACCTAGGCTTTCATTGGAGTTCTAGAGTCTCTAATGTGAGCATTTACCTTTGAGTCTTAGCACAAGGCAAGACCATTCAGCCCTGCAGTGGGCATATGTGCTATTGAACTATGAAAGCTCAAGTTTCTTGTACTCTGTAGGGGGAGGAGATCCCTTTCTACGATGGACTTTCTTAAGTTTATTGTTTTTCACAGATTTGCTTAGTAGGATATAGGAAAATGAACTAACTCCGATGTGTTAGTCTTTGATACTATTAGCAAATATTTTAACTCTACTACCCTCTTCCTCTGACTCTAAGTTTTACAAATATGCAAAATAAGCACGTCTCAAATGTTTGTGGTGTTAAGATGCTGTGGCTATCAGTGGGACCTAGATTCACATGCATACACTCATATACTCTAAGGATCTTAGTAAATACAATTTTCTCCATCTTGGTATGTACTCAGTGATGTTTTAAGAATCTTTAGGTGGGCACTGTTCTAGTCATGGTGGCTGTGTTATAAACCACTCTGAAGTTTAGTGGCTTAAAACAGCAATAACCATCGATTATCTCTCATGATCTCTATGAGTCAGAAATTTAGGAGCAGCTCAGCTCTGTGGTTCTGATTCAGGGTCTTTCATGAAGTTGCAGTCTGATGGTGGCTGCATGGAGCACCGTAAAGGCTTCCTCACTCACATGTATGGAGCCCAAGCAGGGATGACTTGGACATCTGAGAACCTCAGGGGTTTCTCAGCATCTCCCTGTAGCTCCATGTGGAGTCTTCACATGATCTCCAACATGGCAGCTTTAGAGCTACTTACATGGTGTATAGAATCTCCAAAGGCACAAGGAGAGAAAGAGAGAGAGAGAAAGAGCTCTCCAAGTGGAAGCTATATTGCCTTTAATAACCCAGCTTCTGATGTCAGGCAAACATCAGTTTTGCCATGCTCTCATAGTTGAGTCAGTTGCAAAGTTATGCTCAGGTTCAGGGGGATGGAACAGAGACCTCCATCTCTTAATAGAAGATTATCAGCATTACTTTGTAAGAAAACATGTGGTATGAGATTAATGTTGATGTGACCATCATTGCAGAATCCAATTTGCCAGAGATACCCTGGCTTCCCTGACCCTTCATCTAGTTCTGATGAGACACACTGAATTTGAATCAAAGAATGTTATAACTAAAAGGAAAAGGCCATAAAATAATATCATGCAACTTTTTCCAATTACCAACTCAATGAGTTGAAGTGAGTGCTCAAGGTAACACTGATAATTAGATATAAATATACCAAAACCCCTATCCTGAGCTCTTTTCACTGAATCAGAGCAGCAACATTTCTTTTATTGAACTCCTATTTTACAGGTCATGGCCATGGTGTAGCTAAAATGATAAAGGCTGAATCTCAAATTCTATCAACCTGAAAATCAGTTGTTATCTGGTCTTAGATATTTGGTTTGTTTGATTTGTTAGCTGGTGGTGATGCATGCTAAATCATTGGTCAAAAATGGAATACAATTGATTACTAAAGAACATACTGATACTTTGTGGGATTTTTCTTTTGTTCTTATCTCAAATCTGTATTCAATAAACCATATTAATTCTTTTTTATAAAGCCTTGGAACTGAATTCCTTAATAGTTGAATTCAATATTGCTAATAGTAATAGGGCTATTGCAATCATCTATTTTATATTAGATGAGTAGTAGTAGTTTGTGTTTTTTGAGGAAGGGGTCCATTTCATCTAAGTTGTCAAATTTAAATGTGCAAGATTATTCATAGTATTTCAGTATTATCTTTTGATGTATCTGCAGGGTCTGTACTGGTATCCTCTGCTTTGTGTCTAATATTAGTAATTTGTGTTTTTTCACTTTTTTTTTTCTTTCTCAGCCTTGCTAGCTGTTTGTCAATTCCAATTCTTTTTTAAAAATCAGCTCTTGGTTTTATTAATTTTCTCTATTGCTTTTCTGTTTTCAAGTTCATTGATTTCTGTTCTTATGTTTATTATTTTCTTTCTCTGTTTACTTTGCACTTGCTTATTTTGCTATTCTTCTTGTAGGTTTTTGATGAGGGAGCTTAGATTATTGATTTGAATCTTTTTTCTAAATTTTTAATTTAGTTCAACTTTCCTCTTAGCACTGCTTTAGCTGTGGCCTATAAATTCTGATAAGTTGTATTTTCATTTTCTTTCTGTTAAGTGTACATTTTTTATTTCTCTTGAGACTAACTTTTTGACCAATAGATTATTTACAAATATGCTGTTTAGTTTCCCAGTGTTTAGATATTTTTCGGTAATCATTCTTGATTTCTAGTTTGATTTCATTGTGAAATTATACGCAGTCTGCACAATTTCAGTTAAATTTTTAAGATATACTTTATGGCTCAGGATACAGTCTACCTCGGTATATAGTTCATAGGCACTTGAAAATAACATGTATTTTGCTGTTGTCAGGTGTTCTAAACATATTGAGTAGATATTGTTGTTTGATGGTATTGCTGAGTTCTTCTGTATGCTTGCTGATTTCTGTCTAATTTGTCTATAAATTGTTTAGAGAGGGGTGTTGAAGTCTCCAAGCATTATAATAGATGTCTATTTTTTGTTTCAGTTCTATCAATGTCTGTTTCACACATTTTGCAGCTCTGTTGTTTGGTTCATACATATTCAGGATTTCTGTCTGTTGGGGGGTTTACCCTTTTAACAGTATGTAATGGCTCTCTCCCTTTCTGGTAGTTTTCTTTGCTCTGAAGACTACTTAACTGATATTTATATAGCCACTCCTGATTTCCTTTGATAGTTTGCATGATATATCTAATTTTTTATACTTGGATCATGTTTTATAATTCACTTTGCCAATTTTTGTTTTTTAACTGGTGTAGTTACACCATTTACATTTAATGTAGTTATTGATAAGTTAAGCTTGCCATTTCATTTACATTTTATTTTTTTATCTCAGTTTTTCATTTTTATTTTTTTCTGTCGTCCTGTGAGGTACTTCAAGTTTTTTCTTAGAATTCCATTTTGATTTATCTGTAATGTTTTTGATTATATCAAAACACTATAAATAAACAATATATAAAGTTTTGTGTAGCTTATCAAGTAGTTATTCTAGTTCTTAAATTATACATGTATTCTGTGTGTGTGTGTGTGTGTGTGTGTGTATGTGTTTGTGTGTGTGTGCATGTGCGTGCGCTATGTGTATCTTACCCCAGTCTACTGGTGTCATTATTTTATAAGTTCAAATAATGTGTAAAAGCCATCTGTCTCTTTAGTTCCCTTTACCCTCCCCTATTTATAATATATTGCTTTAAATATTTCCTCTGCATACATTTAGAACCATATCATACACTGTTATAATTTTTGCTTTAACCATCAAAAAAAAATTAGAAAACTCAAGAGAAGAAGGAATGGTTATTGTATTTTTTCATATTTTCCTTTTCCTGTTCTTTCCTCTTTCCTGATGTTCCAGGGCTCCTTACTTTATGTTTTCTTTATGTTTAGAGACCTTCCTTTAGCCATTTATTTAGAATAGGTCTGAGAGTAAACAAACTCTCTTAGTTTTTCCTCTGTTTAGAATATCTTGATTTCTCCTTTATTCCTGAAGGGTATTTTTTTCTAGGTATAGTTTCCTGGGTTGATAGTTCTTTTTTTTCAGCACTTAAAAAATATTGTGCCACTTCATCTGGCTTATGAGAAATCAGCTATTATTCCAATTGTTTTTCTCCTAAAGGTAAGATGTCTTTATTGCCAGGAGGAAATAAAATTCCAGGTTTGCTATTCAGCCTGCATTGACACCCAAGTTGGGTAAGCTTCTTCATTACTTCTGGACAGAGGTGGTAGTTCTGACTCCCTTGGTCTCCACTAACAGCAGTGGAAGTGTTATCAGTGGTTGATGGTGGAAGACCATACTATCCATTAGGCATCCTCTACCACCACCAGAGTAGGGAGTGGTAACATTATTGCCAGGCCACCCACACAGTCTGCACTGGCATGATTGATAGGGTTCTCATTACTGGCCAGCAGGGATCACAATCCTGGCCCTTTACCTGGCCTTCTCTCACACAGCGGGGTGTTGGATTTCCTTGTAACAGGCTTCAGTGGGTCCTCACTTAGCCTTTTCCAGTAAGGTGAGGTCACAGTTTTAGGTAGAATAGAGCACTTATTGCCTAAAAGTTTTCTGTCTTGCTAGGTTGCCCCTTTTCTTGTCTTTTGACTAGGGCTTTTGTTGAGGCTTTTTATGTTTGTGCCAGTTGGTGTTTCCAGGTTGCTAATTTCATTAACTCTGAGCCAGGATAGATGAGGCAAAAAGAAAACAGAAAAAAGAAAGAAAAAAAAAACAGGTAACTAATCATCATGTTAATTCTTTGGTCCTAAGATTCCTAGCCAGTCTGCCTTCTATCTCTTTATCTTTCAGAGATGTCTTACATTTGTTTTTTTGTTTGTTTGTTTGTTTTTGTCTTTTTCGTGACCGGTACTCAGCCAGTGAGTGCACCGGCCATTCCCATATAGGATCCGAACCCGTGGCGGGAGCGTCGCTGCACTCCCAGCGCCGCACTCTCCCGAGTGCGCCACGGGCTCGGCCCCATTTGTTTTACATATTATGTCCAATATTCTTAGTTGTACTTAGTGAGATGATGAGGCAAGTATGTCTATACCAACTTCTGGGAGCAGATGTCTCATTAGCAAAGTTTTAAAAAATAATTTCACTTACAGTTAATTTTTTAACTTGTCTCTGTTTGAAAAAGATTTTTTTTAAAAATTGGGAGATCATCCAACATATTACAGAATCACTAAGGGAATATTTTCTACTATGGTCAGCCTATTCAATCAAATGAATTTGAAATGTGCTTAAAATATGGGTGTCTATGCAATCTCCAGCTCCCAAAGAGCCAGAAGATCAATAACATATGTGTGTGCTTTCAGTAAATACATAGAGGCAGTACTCGAACCAGCCACACCCTGAACAACATTGGGACAGATGTTAAGACCAAGCAAGAAATGGTGCTTGCAGATAAGCAGACAGACCTGGGTAGAGAACAGTCTTGCCAGTAGTCTTTTAATCTTATGTCATCTCACTTGACCCTGACAACAGCCTGAGGGGTGAGGTACTGTTATTAATTTCCATTTACAAAAGAGGAAATAGGGATTAAATAACTTTTCCAAATTTTCATAGCTAATAAATGGAGGATCTGTTGATCAAAACTTATCTGTCTGATTCTAGTATCTAGGCTCTTAACTGTTAGATCAGAGATGCTCAGATCGAGTGACTCTAATATTAGCATTTCAGACTAGAGAACATAACAGTGATATCCAATAATCTCTAATCTCAGTCCAAATGATCTACTAAGGGAGTAATTTGAAAGTCGTTGGAGGTTTCCAACAGATGAGCTGAGTCAGTGAATGGAATTCAAGTATGAATACTCTGTAGTTACTAGCAGAGAAATATACTGGCAACATCAAAAAGAAATAGTCAGGGAGAGGAAATCCTGAGTTTATGAAATAGGGTGAGCGTGACATTTTCTGGACCTGTTTCAAGGGACTTCATGGAAATGTAGGAAGTGGGCACAGAACTCAAAGGGAAAGGGGAGGACTGCCCAGGTGCCTATAACATTGACTAATAACCAATAATCACATTGATAATGATGACAACCAGCTATTGAGTGTCTGGCATAGGCCAAGGGCTGAGCTAGATGCTTAAATATGTTTCAGTAGTTGGAATATGCAGTCTCAGGCTTGAGTTAAGTGCACTGGATTCCCTTTATCACAATGTAACACCCTGAAAGCATGTACTTGAGAGCATTCAGTACTGAAGGCTTTAAAGTGCTTGTTAGGAATAACAACTTTGTAAGAAATTCATGAATAAGAGAATGGGAATACTCACCTACTTCCTGCCATCAAGTTAGGATTGTTCCAGAACACAGAGTGCAGCTAAGGCTGTAATTGAACAGATCAGTGATCTACGAAGATTAGAAGTAAAGAATTTAGGCATGAAGTTTCTAACCTTACTAGGGACACACACACTGTTTCAAATCTAAGTGGTGGAAATCAATAAAAGATAGCATCCCTGAAATTCATCCACTGATCAACCATTCATTCATTCATTCAGTGACTAATTACCGAATGTCTGCTCTAAGCTTAGAATCACACTAAGTCCTCAGGATACAGAAAAGAACAAATCAGACCTGATTTCTGCTTTTATTGAGCTTACTGCCTAACACCAGAGAAGGCATAAGACAGTGGATTGATTGGTTAATCAAAGAGAATACATAAAACTGTGGATAGAATGCTTAAATACAGAGGTGTTCCTTGCTATGAGGGGTGTGATAAAAGTGGGTAGCAGAGACATACCCTAGCCTAGAGAAACAGAGAAATCTTTCTAGAGGAAGCGACATTTAAACTGAGTCCTTGATTTCGAGTGGTGTGAGCAGGGCCAGTGTTAAGAAAGTTCCAGTCAGAGTGACTAGCCTGTGCAAAAGCCCTGAGTTAGGGCTACTAAGTTAGTCACTTCAGGGGTGACAAGAGCCTCTCTATTTCTCTGTGGCCTTTTCTGTCTTTGTACTAAGCACACAGGGTGATAATGTGAAAGGTGCTCTTCTTATATCTTGGAAACCTCATCTTTTCCACAGCAGGAGTTCTCAATGGCTCTGAGTTGGTATTTGGAGAGCAGCGCTAACTCTGCCATGTGAGGAGTCAGTTGTGAGCAATAGAAATTATTTCTGTGTCACTTCCTCAGATCAGAGGCAGCTGGGCCTCCAGCATCCATATGGCCTGGTCCATGTCATCATGTGGCTGTTGAAAAGGGGGTTGGAACTCTGCCAGATACAAGCTCTAGTACAGAGGAGCTAAAGGGTGTATTTTAAGCTACTTTGAAATCTGTATGTGTGTGTGTTTCAACCTCTTTGAAGCTCATTATGGCACTGAGCTGTTGGTAATCCCACTGAAGTCTAATACCAAAGAGCAGTAGAGTGATATAATTTTTTTGGCCCATTTGAGCATCCTGCTTTGTTAAAACTCATCTCATTGTAAAACTGCAGAATCGTAGATATCTCTATTTTTTCTCCACCTACATTTGTAATTATTTCAGCAGGATTTTTATTTGTTTTTGTGAATGATAGATGTCTTACTTTTGATAGAGCAACTACTAACCCCATGTAGGTAGATTAATTAAATGCATGGGCTTATTTCATTTATTCAATAAATATTTATTAATTCCAACGATCTACAAGGCATGCTTCTGGGTGCTAGAGATGCCATAGGAAAAGTACACAAAGTCCCTATTCACATGGGGTTCATAAGCTGAAGAGTTGAGGAAGTAGATAGGTAGCAAATAAATGGATGAAAATGAAAAGAGGGAGGGAGAGAAAAAAGTAAGAAAGAAGGGGAGTGAGGGAGGAAGGAAGTGAGGGAAAATAGGCAGCAATAACTAATAGGAAAATTAAATGGGTAATGTGATAAGCCAGATTTGGCATGAGTTCTGATTAACTCTTCCTGTGCAACACAGTAGTCCAAATGTGGTGGCTTAAAACAGCATTGCATTTTGCTTAGAATTTTTGTGGGTTGAGAATTTCTAGAAGGGTTCAGCTGGGTGGTTTATCCATGATCCACACAGTGGCAGCTGGCACGGGAAGATCTACTTTCCCAAACCATTCACATGTCTAGTACCTCAAAGCCCCTCAGTCTCTCTCTCTCTCTCTCTCTCTCTCTCTCTCTCTCTCTCTCTCTCTCTCTCTCTCTCTCTCCTCTCTCCTTTCTCCTCTCTGTCTCTGTCTTCTCTTTCTCTCACTTTCTTTTTCTCTCAAGAAATTTCATCTTCAAGAGTCTATCCACATGGTTTGTACTCCTTAAAGTATGATAATCAAAGGGGGAGTCATACTGATTTACATGGCAATTTGCTTCTAAAATGTGAGTAAAAATTTCCAGTCTCTTAAGACCGAGCCCAGAAATTGACACAGCATCACTTCTAATATATTATCTGATGTGAGCAGTCACAGGGTCCACACAGACTTGAATAGATACTACATAGACCCCACCTCTCAATGGGAGTAGTGAGGAACCATGGGTGGCCTTTTCTAATCTACCAGAGAGCCCCTTACATAATGCTGAGTGAACGCAATGGCTTCCCTCCAGAGGCGACATTTGCACAGAGTCCTGATGACAAGAGGAAACTAAAATGCTCACTTTTGAAAGCAGAGAGAACAGCAAGTACAAAACCTCTGAGGCTTGAATGATAGATGTATTTGAGAAAAGGGTGAAGGCTACCCTGGCTTGAGCTTGCTGATTGAGAAGAAGCCTTTAAGGAGATGAGGTAGAAAAAGGAGAGTCAATAGGCATGGACAGGAATTTAGATATTATTCTTAGTGTGAGGGAAGGCACTGAAGGCTTTTGAAATGAGCATAAACTAATTTACATAGTTAAAGGATTACAGAGGTTCAAGAACAGTAGTTGAAAGAACAGGAAGGAGACTACTGCAGTAATCCAAGTGTGGACAAGGTTGGTTCTAGTGGAGATGGATTTGGGATGAATGTAGGTATAGGTGTCAGTATAGGTATAATTGAGTAAATTAAGTATGAGTATAGGTGTAAGGTATATGAAGGTATAGGTACAGACATAGAGATGTAGATATATATTTAGAGATAGACCTATATAAATATAGAGATTTAGATATAGATGTGCATATAGAAATTGATATAAAGATAGATATAGATTTAAAGATAAGGCATATAGATAGAGAAAAAGATATATACATATAATTTTAGGTACAGACAGAGCTAGATATCAATATAGAAATAGATACAGGTTTATTTGTTTATTTTATTTATTTTTTAAAGAGGCATTTATTTTTTATTTTTTATTTTGACAGCTGGCCGGTATGGGGATCTGAACCCTTGACCTCGGTGCTATAACGCTGCACTCTAACCAACTGAGCTAACCAGCCAGCACGGATATGGATTTTAGATAGAGATAGATACATTTGAGATGGAGAGAACAGAATGTGCTAATGGGTTAAGTAAGCAGGTGAAGATAGAAAACTAGTCGAGGATGTCTTGAGCAACTAGGTGCAGAGCAATGCCGTACACTGAGTTAGGGGAGACTGATTTATTGCAATGATTCCACTAGAGAGTAGGCCCAAAAAACTTGTGATATCTGAAATACTCAAGGGGGAAAGCATCACATCTCTTTAGGTACCCGTTGATTTTCTTCCCTCTCCGTCCCACATGAACACCCTCTCTTGCTTGTATCTTTTCTCATAGCATTTCTCGCCTCTAGAATTCTGCGCTGGGGTGAGCATATAGACTTTGAAGCAAGCGAGGCCTGCGTGAGTATTTAAACCTGGTGTCTGCCACACACAAGCTGTAGACAGGGTAAATGAGCTCACTTCTTTAAACTTCAGGTTCTCCAACTTCAAAATGGGACCGATTCTCTACCTATCTCCTAGAGCTGCTATGAGAATTAAAAGTAAAAAAATGTGTGCAATGCATTTAGCACCATATCTAGAAACTAGTAGGGCTCAAGAAATGTTTTTCTCCTATTCTCTATATTCTCTAGCTTTTCAAAATCCTACTTCTCCTTCATGACCCAAACTTTCTCAGCTGCTTTATGAAACTTTTTATATCTTCATTCCTCATTGCATTATTCCAAAATTGTTTGCATTGAGCTAATTCAATTCCCCAATTAAACTGTAATTTTCTTGAAGGCTGTGATTAATTCTCACATCTCCTCTTTTTTCCATAATGTCTAGCCCAACACTGAGCACCCCATAAGTACAGCATAAATTCCTGTTGATTGATTCCTTTCTCTTTCTTTTTGGTGAATTAAATAAATCTCCTGCAATATTGAAAGTCCGGTGAAAAATTGACTCTAAAGAAAGTATTTGATACATAGAGTCCCATGGGTTTTCTTAAATAAATACAACAAAGACTTTTTAAAAACCTATTTTGATTTTCTTATTCTTTTCAGGTAGTTCTCATATTCAATAGAATGTTATAGATGTAAAAATGAAGGTCTCTGTAATGGATAATTTTTTTTCCCATCAGGTTGTCTCAAGGTTAGACAGTCAACATCTACAAATTACATTGATGTGTCATAGTCTTAAATGAATTGTATTATGTCAGAACATTTGTGAATACTAAAAGAATTGTTCAGTACTATTTGAGTAAAATTTGCCATTGAAAATTTAACCTCCTGAGACAGACATCATATATTGGATTTTAAAATATATTTTTACAAATAGTTTGTTTTATTCAAAATGTGATTACTGAGTAAAGTTGCTTATTAAAATAATATCTTGCTCATCTCTCTGTTTTTGCTCATGACCGTGAAACTGTTCTCTTTGTCACACATCCTGTAAAAGCATACTCACAAAACCTGGGGCTCCTTTTACTACTACAAATTTATGACCATTCAGGATGAAGCTTTGTCTCCAATTCTGATTAAATATAAGCAATGATATCTTTGTTAAACCTCCCTAATGTGAAAAGTTTCTCATCTGGTAGAATCTTAAAAGTGTGTTTTAAGAGAAATTACTTCTCTATAATTTGAAAATATTTTCTTTCCAGGAATATCTCTCATTCATTATTGTTCTTTTAGTAATGTATTGATCTTGATAACCAATGATTTTCTACATTGGATGCTTTTATAAAATAATAACCCCTATTTTAATAATATAATCTCATATAAGAAATTTCAAATAACACATAGATTAATATCTCCTACTGCACTATGCAAATCCCTTTGTTGGCATATACTTTTTATCAGAGTCACAAATTGAGTATTCCATAACAAACACTACAAACAACCACAGCAAAAAACAAAACAGAGAAAAGTATAAAGTAAGAATTATTAAACAAAAAGTTCCTTTCCCTAATGTAATTATAGAAAGGGTTCCCTACATGTAACCTTGTAATGGAGGCTGTTGTATGGGCTGTTCTATTATCGAAACATTGGCTCAAAAATGTCCCAAATGGATGATTCATTAAGTAAATTAAACAGACAAAAACTTTTAAAGTCCTTCATTTGATTTTTTGAGAATAAAAAATCCAACATTGAAAAATCCAGCATTTTCCAAACAGCTCATCACATGTGGTATTTTTTAATCTTTGAGTTTAAATGTCACTTCCACAATCAGACTTTCTCCAGCTATTTGAAGTACAACTCCCTATGTATCTCATAGTGCATCTTCTTTCTTTTAGAATACTGATCACAATGTATGGTTATCATATTTACCTGTTTAGTGGCTTATTTTCTCTCTTTCTCACTAAAATAGGAGTCCCGTGAGGACAGGAAATGTGTTTGTCTTGATCATAACTCTCTTCCTGGTGCTTATGAAAAGACTAGCATGTAGTGGATGATCAACACATTTTCTGCATATATGAATGAATCACACACTCATATTATGGAAATAAAATGAGTGGTAGACCTATATGACCCCACTATCAGCTCCCAAGGAGATCATTATAAATCCTTCCTCTCCAACATAGTCTTCTTTTACCTCTTCATCAGTCTTTGACTAATGTGATAAAATTATGCCTTTCGAGTCAGATAATCCTAGATTTGATTCCTATCTTGACAAGTTTATTTATTAACTCTTCCAGCCAAATGTCAGGCATGATGTTAGAAATTGGGGATTGCTAAATAGTGATAGCGTGTAAAATAAAAATTGGGCAGCCACCATATTGTAAAGGGACTTATATACTATTATTTCTCAAATTTTCTTTTTCAATACAATCCAAGGGGATTGTTAAAATGTATAGATTCATAAAAGCCCAACCTCTCCCAGACCCACCGAAGTTGACTCTTCAGGTGTGACACTTGGGAATCTGGATATTTCAAGAGCATGTTTGCCTCTTACATTAAGCAAGTTTAGAGAACATGAGTATTTCCTACACTAAAGATTTTATCCTGAAGACTCAGGGAAAGCAATGAGAGAATTTAAACAGGTAAGCAATCTTTCGGAAAAATTTGCTAGGAGCTGAGTGTAGCAGTCAAGATAGAAAGGAGGCAATGATTTGTATGATATTAAGTAGGAAAACGGAGTTGGGCTTTGGCCAATGATTAGATTCATGTGCTGAAGCTTCTGTTTAGAAAAACCAGGTGGATAACAAGTGACTTTCACTGAAATAGGACCTAAAGGAAGAGGACAGCATTAAGAGTAGAGAATTGTGTGTGAATGTGTGAGAGAGAGAGAGAGAGAAAGAGTGAGATAATTATTGAAGTAATTGGAGTAAATAAGATCAGGGTGAGAGCCTATATAGATAGAGAGAAGAAAAGAGATGAGGTTAAAGCCCCATGGATTTCCAATATTTAAAGGATAGATGAAGGGAGAAGCATCCATAAAAGAAACTTGGAAACAGTACCCAAAAATGCAGAAGGGAATCCAGTAATGAGTGATGTTATGCAAAAATTATAAAGGATTTTCAAAAGAAGAGTGATCACAGCATTAAATTGTGCCAAGGCCAAGTAAGATTAGAAATCAAAATGCTTGTTGTATTTATAAATAAGAAGATCATTAATGATGTTTGCTGGTGAACTTTCAATAGATAGATGACAATAGAAGTCTGATTACAATGAGCTACAATATGTATGAAATAAGGATAAAGAGATCTATGATGTTCAGATTTCCATGTATAAAATGGATACAGTAATACCATTTTTTGAGGTACTGATGTAAGGATTAAATTAGATCACTGGCTCCTGACACTATCAAACACCAAGTGGATACTCAAAATATTTTGAAGGAATATTTTTTCAACATTTTCAATACAAGACCCAAGATTCCATATTAACTCAGTAGAATTTAGTTCAACTTATATGGGCTAAAAGCCAAGACTCCATTAATTTATATTGACAGTGACTAATTTTCAAAATTGTTTACTAATGATGAGGACACATCATTTTGAGCATATAAGATTTATAAAATTTATCTAGATAGATATGCCAAAGCCCTATAAAAGTAAATCATAATTTCAGTGACTTTGATACACTGTAGTCAAAATAAATCCCTTAAAATAAAACTGTATATATGCAAAGATTGGTATAATGTAATCAGTTTATATTCATGAGTCAATTCTATTCTCCAATTCAGCATTACAATGATGTTTATATACTGAATTGCCAGGGGGGAAAAACTGTAAGAAAATTTACCATTTGTTAGATAATTGATTAGTTTTTTTCATAGTTTTGAGTGAATTCAGTGAGTGAAACATGTCACTACAAGTGTTATCTGAATATGTCTTCTTAAACTTTACAATAACTATTAGGAAGAAGATTCTCATTCCTCTTTTACAGATGAAAAAATAAGGTTCATGAACAGTAGGAGTTATCCAGGACACACAGGTATTTAGTCTCTGACTTAGTCTCTGATAGTTTAACTTTAACTAGGATGTCTCTACCTTTTTTTGGCAATTCTACTCAAGAAGCAAGGCATTGAATTATGGTCACAGTTCACCCCCATAAACAAATATCTATTGATTATGTACTGTGTGTGTATTAGTCCATTTTGTGTTGTTATAACAGAATTACCTGAGACTGGGTAATTTATAAAGAACAGAGGTTTATTTGGCTTATGATTCTGGGACAGCTGTGTCTGGCATGAGCCTCAGGCTGCTTCTACTCATGGCAGAAAGTGGCAGGCAGCTGACGGATACAAGCAGATCACATGGTGACAGGAAGCAAGAGAGAGGAAGCAAGAGAGAGAAGCAAGAGAGAGAGAGAAGGTGCCAGGGTCTTTTCAAGAAACGAGCTCTCACAAGAACTAAAAGAGCGAGAACTCACTCATTTATCCCCCCTCCCCGAGGGAGAGCATTAAACCATTCATGAGGGATCCTCCCCCATGACTCAATCAGTTTCCAACACTGCCACATTGGAGATCAAATTTCCACATGAGTTTTGGAGGGGACAACACATCCAAACTTCATCAGTGTGCATGTCAATGAGTATATGACATTGTCCCTTGCTTAATCAATGATGAATAAAATAATAATACCTGTCCTCAAAGGACTTATTATTACTAGTTAGAATTTATTAGTAGTAATGTATACATTCAAGGAAATGAATATTTTACTTATCTTTAACTTCAAAAATTATGAAGACTAGAGTCTTATCAACATTGGGGTTCAGCTTTGCTCTTGGGCATTGCCTTGTGTGGAGTTGGCACTTGGTATTGTTTATAGGGATTATAAAATAGTAAAGGCAATGTGTTGATATAACAAAATACCACAGACTAGGTAATTTATAAAACAAAAACAAAACAGAAATTTATTTTCTCAGAATCCTCGAGGCTGGGAAGTCCAAGATCAAGGCACCAGCAGCAGCAGGTTACTGAACCTGGTGAGGGCCTGGTCTCTGCTCTCAAGATGTTGCCATGTTGCTGTGTCCTCACATGGCAGAACATAAAAAGGCACAAGGGCCTAGCTAGTTCCCTCAAGCCCTTTAATAAGGCACTAATCCCATCCATGGGAGCAGAGCCTTCCCAGCCTAATCACCTTCTTAAAGCCCCACCCCTTAATACTGTTGAATTTGGAATAAAGGCTCAGTATGAATTTTGGAGGGGACACAAACATTTAAATCATAGCAGATGATGAATTACTGTGGTACCTAGCCACTGGGAAACCTATAAAGCCAAAGTGCAAGAGATAGCTGGTCCTCCATCATACCCAGAGCCAAAGTGGTAAGAACTATTTGCCATTGATGAGATGATGGGTACAAGATGGGATTTACTTTAAAATATTCCAACAGAGAAGTTACTGTTATAGGTTTGTTAACTGGCTAAATTATAATCCACATGCAGACAGCAGCCTTAATCAGGAATTTATACTCCAAGGGTGTCTAGCTAGTATTCTAATTAGTACACTCTTGCATCTCTCAATAAGTTTTGAGGCCTACTGTGCAGTATAGCTAACAATACTGTACTGTATACTTAAAATTTGCTAAGAGGGTAGATCTTAAAATAGAAACAAACAAACAACAACAAAACAATAATAAAGGGGGTGGGAGAAAACTTTGGGAAATGATAGGTATGCTTATGACCTTGGTGATGGTAATGGTTTCGTGGGTGTATACTTTCCCCCAGCTCATTGCGATGTATACATTAAATATGTACAGCTTTTTATATATCAATTATACTTCAATAAAGTGGTTTTTTTAAGTAGATAAAATAAATATATCTTCCTTCTAGACCGAGTTAAAAAAAAAAAAAGGAAAGAAAAATCTTATTTCAGAGTTGGTGTCTACCTGTGCTTCTGCTACCCATATCTAGATCAATAATATGTTTTACTAATGCACAATGATTGTCAGAAAAAAAATTGTCGAAATTAGTATCCTGTTAAATACCAGGGTTAATATTAGGAATGAGTTCTCATTGGTAAAACTAATCAAAATATACAGATTAGAAAAATCCAGAGAGGTCTCTAGCCTATACTTTAGAGAGCAATTCCTAAAAGTTTCTGTGCCAGGCCATTGGTTAGGAAGATTTCTGGTTGCCTGAAACAGACCATAAAGGATAAAGGTCCCTGTTTCTGGCCTGTTACATCTATCTGCCTTGAGTAAATGTATCATGCAAGGTGACGGTCAGAGTATCTAAAAAAACAGAGTGCTGAAAATTCATCGGGTTTACAGATCCAATCATGTAGACTTTTAAAGCCTTCTTCCAAACAAATGTTTTTAAAAACAGAAACAAAAACAAGAGTTAATTTGAGATATATATATCTGATACTGGCTTTTATTACAACCAGATTAGCCATCCATGGCCCTCTTCAAACTTCTTGATTGGCCTCTTTTCTGCCAATAGGAATTCTATGACTTATATATGTCTAATTTGGCTCAAGACCATGTGCATAATTTAAATATACATGAACCAAAACATAATGAGGAGAGGTATTTTTGATTATTGAAAAAACAGTCATAGCTTTTAAATAAACATCATCATCCAGGAGTAGAAAAGGTTCGAAGAAGCCAACAAGCCTGTCTCTATTATCCTCTTTCTCTACTTTCTGTTTTGTCTAGGATCACCTTTAACACTCCCATAGATATTTTTCCTACATAGTTCAGGTCCTCAAAGAACATTGCAGCAACCATCGATATACCTCTCTGATATAAAAGCACTCATTAAAATAGCTCCTTGTAAAACCACCCATTTCTCAAATATTTTTCAAAAGCATCTTGCATTTTAATGTATACACATTCAAAATATATCTTTCTAAACAATTTGATGCTAATTTTCTAATTTAATATGCAAGTCTAAAGTGCTTTATTCTGTGTTATTCAGCTTATTGATGGATTTTAACAGGAAATGTGGCCACCTGTTATGGTACTTCATGTCTATTCAACATTACACTTACAGGCTAGTTTGGAAAATTGACAGGATTCTTAAAAAAAAAATAAATTACATACTACGGATTAGCACAAAGTTTGTCTTAACATAGTAGAAATATATCTATGTAATATTGAGATTATATTCCCACTCTATCTACTGGGAACACTGATGATTAAATTGGAAAGAATATTTGCACTCAAACAGAGGATATTGCACAGCATTTAGAGAAAAAACATAATGGAATGTGGCTCTGAATCAATTCTAAAAATGTTTGATTGGAGCACATGTTAATTCTTTGTCTTTAACTTTACACATGGGTAGCATGTTTGGTGCCAAGGCAACTCAAAGTTTCATTTTTGCGTTAGGGAATCAATATTAGTGATTGAATAGGACAAGTTCATCTCTCTACCCAATACTGAAATATGACAAATATGGTAAAACTACATCTACTTGGAGGAAACAGAGATCTTTTTAATTTTTTTAATTAATTAATTTATCTATTTTTGCTCTACCATCTTTCAATGACATCTGGACCAGGACTAATTTAAGAACTATCATGTTCCAAGCTTACCTTCTGGAAGTTGCTTCTTTCTTCCTTAGATGCACATTTACTCACATATTCACATGGGTTTTATCTGTGAAATAATTTTTTTAATAGAAGTTCTGCCTTTTAATACAAAATTATAGAATTTAATGGGGTGGGAGAAGAGAGTTAATTTTTTGTAAGGCACTATTCCAAATTCCTCTAGTCCTGCAAACTACTTCTTCCTCATTTCGGATGTATCCTTGACAGAGCCTGAGGTTAGCCCCCAGGCATAAATGCACATTTTTAGAGAAAAAGTTTGCATCCTCCAATGCAGATTTGCATCAAGTTTTTTTGTTTGTTTTTTTTTTTGTCTTTTTATGGGCAAAGGAGCATTTCTTAAAATGCTGCATGAAAAGTCCTTGACATAGCAGCAGACAAAAATGGTGAATGCAGGCCTGGGCACAGTGGATAGCTAAATATATCTCACCTCAGTGGACTCTTTGGTATTTAGGTTTTCAGTGATCTGTTAAATGCTCTGTACTTTCAAAAGCTGTTTGCAGGCAATTCATGTAAGATGGCATAACAGGCAATGGTTTGGCTTTGCAAAACACATATAGTTAACAAATTCAGTTTTACTTCAGTCTGATCCTTTGGCATATTACTTGTATTTTTTTTTCTCTTCAGGGTTTAGGAAACTTTCTTTAGTAGCCTTCCAATCTTCTCTACAAAGAAGTGACAAATGCCACCTTCTTTGCTAATCTTTTGAGTGGTATTCTCAAAACAGGATTATCAGAATTCTTTTTCCTACTATAGAATCCTGAATCAGCAAAATTTGCAGTTTTGCTGCATACTTAAAATAGATTGGCATGAATCTAGTATGGTATTGCCTGCATGTGTCACTTTTTCTTTTTCTTTTTTTTCTAGTCTGCAGGGTCTTCAGAATATGTCCAGTGCATGGAAAGAATGAATCTATTTTCCTAAAACACTCCAGTGCCTGCTGCTTTTCTATTGCTTTGCCTCTGTGCTTCAAGAAGACATGACTAATGATTTTGAATTACAGTGACCTGGTGACTTGTTCATGACAGATAGCAATGATGTGCTCCTGAGCTAGCCCACTCTTCACAACTCCCAGCTTTGGTGTCTTCTTAGCCATTCATAATCAAGATTCAATGTTCTTTTAGATACTCCTAAATCTCTAGATAACCCCTTTAAGACAGACAGCTGTTGGAAATTGGGAGAAGATATTGCCATGTGGTGGAAACTACAATTTCTTTGATGAATGAAAGAAAGCTGGGCTTCAAGGCATCTGGAGAAAACAATTCAAAGACGAAAGGAAAACAACAGGAACTAATCCAGAAGGGTCTGCATTTGTTTCAGCTCTGAAAACCCTATTTTACTGAAGTGCTAGAACTTTTCTCTATGAATTCTGGTGGCTTTGGGGCATGTGTGTATGTGTGTGTGCATGTGTACACACGTATGTGTGCACATGTGTGTTTGACTTCTCATTTACTTCCTACTCATGGTCTCTAACACAAAGATTAACACTGGGCTGCTTTCACAGTTTTTTTTTTTTTTTCTCTGAGATGAAAATAACTACCAGAGAAGGTGCCCAAATGCTGTGGATATTTACTGTTCTGGCTACTTAGCATCCATGTACTTTCCAAAAGCCCCCATAATTCCCATCATGAAAATAACTTTCTTTTATTGCTTGCTTTATCAATGGGACTGTAAATCATTCATTCCCTCCACTACAACAGCCAAAGGAGTAGTTGGAGGCACTACAGCCTCCTTTGAACCAGTCTTTTCTCTCCAACTCAGCCAGGCAGTAGGCTAGTATATGCCTTAAGTGCAACCAATCAAATTCTTTCTCCTGGAACTTTGACTCTCAGTAAGAGTCATTTAATATCTGAAAACATGGTTGATGTTTATTTATGCTAACTGTGGCACCCTGATATCCTAGCTAAATAGTTCCTCCTGCCTTGATTGTTCCTATTCTGTTTGGAACTATGCATGCATGGTCTAGTTTTCTGATCTATACATTGATTTTGTGAGGTACCTAATATCTTTACAGTGAATTTACTTTTGCCTACATCACTCATTATAGGTTTTTATTGTTTGCAACTTAAAAAACCAAACCAAACAAAACAAGAAACCTGAAGGATATATCCAGTGTAAACCATTTCTGGAGCAAGGTTACGTGCACACACAAGCTTTGGGCATAATGCATTGCTTCAAGGGCTGGGGCTGTTATTAATGTTGAACATCCTTTGTGAAGTAGCTGTGAAGAATGTTCCAAGCAGTGATTTCATTCAGTTTCAACAAAATGTAGTAATCACCTACTATATGTCACATTCCATATGGAAATAGACATGGGAGACAGAACAATAAAGAAAGCACTCTTGAGCAGTTTATAATCCAGCCTAGGAAATAAATATAAACAGATGATTTCAAAGTAACACTATAAGCCAGATGTAGGGTGTTCTAATGTGAGCCACTATTTTCGCTCCATGTCAACTTGGACCAAGTATACCTGGTTACCTAGATAGAATCTACTCATTTCAATGGGTCTGTCACCAATACTATATAAGTTTTCTTACAGATGTATTAGGGAAAAAAAATGGATGATTTTATATTGCATATCCCCAAATCAGCCTCACATATGTATTTTGTACATCTCCTCTCTCAAGCCTCTTTTTCTGCCCTTTCCTGTCTTGCCAGCAAATGTCTTCCTTGACACTTCGTCTCCTCTCACCCACACTTTTTTTTTTTTTTTTTCAAAATGATCACTCCTCCAAATCTGTCGTAATCCACTCATCACTTCTTTCAACTAGCCAAGAATCTTCTGGTCACATGATCCATCATCCTAAGAAGACAATGAATGTGTACAAAATATTTTTGGTAAAGATGATGATATCTTATCTGGATCTCAGTCTATAGCTAAAATCTATCAATTAACATAGGTCTACACAAGTCTTATAACCTGTCTGAGTTTTATTTTACCCAACCTAACTTAGAACTACTTCCTTCAAGGGTCTGTTATGACAATAAACTATGTGCTTTTAAAAATACTTCATATCATATGCATGTAAGAAAATAAAATGACATTAAGGTGGTGGTTTGAACTAGATCAACTTTAAGTTATTTTATCCCAAGATGTCACCTGTTACATGAGTTGGTACATAAAAGAAACACAAACGAGGCTACGTAAATGACAATGAGGACAACAACATTTTCGTCACCAAGAATTCCAAAGCAACTCTCTTTGCCTTGTGAAGGATGCTTTTATAGCATGGCTGAATAACCTGACACTCTCATTCCAGAGTGTTCACTTGGAGCACACCAGGCTATAATCAATTACTCCCACCAGTGGTCCCCTTTCTCTGACTGTTCAGTGGAACCCTGTTTAGAAGGATGAGGTTATGAGCAGGGATGCAAACTCGCTAGACACTAAAAATGCTCTTTCATAACAAGCACTCTTCAAAACCAGACACACATACAAGGACACACACTCCTTCGGTTTCAGAAAACCTGCTCTACTTGGGGTCTTTTTCCAGTGGTTGATTATGATAAAAAGATGATGTTTCTATTCTTTCTGAAGACTCACTCTTCTCCTGGAAGAGATGGCTTTCTCAAGAACCCACAAAAACTCAGCCTTGGAAATTCTTAAAATCCAGCTGAAGTTCCACTAGAAATGTAGCTTTGGGCTATCTCAGGGGAAACAATCCTTCCCCTTCACTCTTAGCAATTCTGAAATCTCTGAGTGACATCAGATTATATTAAAAAATTAAGTACAAGACAAAAGCTGTGAGGTTCCCCTGCCACTGAATTTGGTGGCAGGTGACAGGAGCACCTGCAGATGATGGAATGGACACATGGTGTTTGTTCACAGTTCATTACATTGCCTTGTCATGGGAGTGTGTATTACCGATCACCTCTAAGCAATGAATTTCATCCAAACTGAGCTTAATGGAGTGTTAATTTATATTATTGTATTGAAAATATAGGCAATATCCTTCATATCTGCACTGACAGAAGACAGTGAAAGCGAGGCATTTACAAATTCTATGAGAACCACTTGCTTTATAAGAAATGATTACAGTAACCTCTGACCCCAACATGGGGAATAAAACAAGATGCTTTGGTTAAACTTAATCCTACATAGAACTTCCCAGAGGCATGTCTAAGTAGGCCAGGGTATTTTTTTCAATTACCCTGCCTTAACCTGACAGGCTCAACCTTGTCCTACATAACAGGTCTGTGTAATGCATAAGAGAACTCTGCCTTTTGTATATTTAAATCTAGTGGCTGCACAACTATCTATCATCTGTGCAAATACAACTCTCGATGCAGGATGCCAGGGAGTCATGTGAGGATAGGCCTGGCTGATCCCTCCCCACTGTGTGACCTACCACCCCAGAGCCACCAAATCCCCTGACAGTATTGTCAACACTAATTGAAGAAAGACTGAGACAAAAACGTGCTACCCACATATGGAAGTTGCTCGCACTTGTGACTTCAAGTTCAAACAATTTAAGCCTCCCCATGTTTTCAGAGGGAACACCCTGCCCTCCTGAATTTTCATTAAGTAACAATATATGAAAATATATTTTAAGCCCTAAGGGATCATTCAGACAAGAATCAATTTAAGAAGTAACTAAGATATGCCTCACATGCACCTCAAAGTCAGTTGAAAAGGCCAACCATTCCCTTCTTTCCCAATCCCCACTGTATTAAAATTTCTAAGTGCATAGACATGAACTTGAAATAACCCAATGGACAAGTCCAGTTTAGCCAAGTATTACAGTTTTCTAATTTCATCAGAGATTCTGATGATTAGAATAGGAAGAGTGTCACTTCCAAACTTACAAGCAGCAAATAGTTTTTAAACTAAAGGTTTTCTTTGCTTCATATTAGCAAACATGCAACATGTCCCTGTGTGCCATGAACTCTTCAGGAAAGAAAAATTGTACAAAATGAGGAATTTCCTGCACATGCCCTTAAATGTGCTTAAAAAGGCGTGTTTTCCTGTTGCTTCCTAAATTCACTCAGAATAGTAAAACAGTAAGTTTCATGTGACAACTTGAGTAATTCATTCAAAGTCCCTTCTTCCCACCTCTCCTCTGCCAGGGGGATGTGTTAGGAAGGGTAAAATGATACTTACAGATCAACACAACCAAATTGGCATGAGAATTAGATAGAAAAGTGATGGTTACATGCAGATGATAATGCTGGCACAAGTAGGTCCTTCACTCTATTTTAAGGCATAGCATTAGGTTTACTGAAATTAAGTTTCTTAGGCATCCTGTATTCAGAATATTTTAATCTCTTTGGGAAGCATTTCCCAACCCCACTTTTCTTGGTGTGTGGAAGGTGGTGATGCAGACTTTTGCTGGTAGACAGTCTACCGGCCCATAGCTCCTCATACTCAGCCATTCCGGTATCTCCAACTGCAAACAAACTGGGCTTGAATGCAGTTGCTGTGGAATGCACTAATTAATTACATTTACTTTACATAATTGGCATTAGGGCTTTTTGAACAAAAATGTAAATTTATGGAAATTGGTTGAAATCCTTATGCAAAATAATATAAAAATGGACCCCTAAATTATTGGAAAAAATAAGGTAATTTTAATTGAACAGCTAAGAGTTTTGTACTTTGTTACATGATTATATCTAGCAAACCCAATTTAAAAAGTAACTTCATTTGCTTTTATCTAACCCTTCCATATCTTGCTCAGTGTTGGTATAATTATCACCAATAAAGTACCAATCTTATTTTCTATCTCTTTTTGCATCAAGCGTTAGTTCTGTAAACAGAAATGGAATATGTTATCCTTTTGAACAGAACCTCGTGCATTACAAATTAGAAAGCGCTGGGCCAAAGAGTTGCAGAACAACCAATTATTGCTTAAAGGGGATATGATGCAGCACCCTGATTATGTGCTGTTTTGCAGGAGGAATGACTACTGTAGAACAAGATTTTCCTCAAAGAATCATTGCAAGGCAGTTGTAAGGTGGATGGCCCTACAATTAACAGAATATATCTGGCAAAGGTGGCAGGAAATGTACAATGCAGATGAATATGGAGTTAGTGGTGCAATAAAAAGGGTATTAAGATGACAGCGACACAGCAGTGAATACTGATAAATGGGTGCTTAATAAAAAAAGTGTCAAGAAATGAATATAGATGGTAAACACTACATGACAGGAGTGAGAAATAAAACATTGCCAGGTTAAGTGACATAGACAAGCTGTTAATTATTGATGGGCAACTCCCCAAATTCAAAGAGATCCAATTTAATATACATTTAGTTAATCAAGAAATTAGACTGATCTCCAAACTCCAAGAATATGGAAGTAGTTTCACAAAATTCAAATAATTATGTTAATGTTCTAACTTTCTTATTTGGTACTTTTTTCTTGGAGGGGTGGAGTGTTGTAGAGCAGATTGGGGGTGGTCTTACTTTTCTGGTACTATTTTAGTACCTCCACTTGGATAATTATTTCTTAAAACATCCTCAGAACTTCAATTGCATACTTTATTCTTCTTAGGTTGCTACTATACAATGTAATGGGAGGTTGCCTGAGACTATTTAAAACTTGTCAACCTCATATGAACAGACGGTAGGTGAACTGATCTTTATAAACAGGGTTATATTTTCACACCTTGTTCCTCTAGAGTGATAAGTAGCTAAAGGACAAATATCATTTAGCAGTTTGAAATGAAGAAATGAAACAAAAACTATTACCTGAAATATTCATATTTTTAAAGCCAAAATGGGACTATGATCTTATGATTTCTATCAGTTGTTTTCTGTGTGATGATACATAATCTCTTGCTTTTCTCTTTTGTTTTCCGGTTTGATGCACTACATGAAAATTTTACTCCAACTATGTGCAAAAGAATATGACAAGCCCCTAAGAAAAACATAGAAATATAACTCATGGTTCTTACTCTTCCACGCAGACATATATAAAATACCAAATAATAGGCAGTGCGTGGAAAGGGCTATCATAAAATAAGTAAAGAATTAAATCTAAAGATAATTAACTTAGTTGTTCCTAGATGAGATATGTAACAATTCTGAATTAGAAGTGCATCTCTCCTACTTAGTGATTAATACCATGTATTTCACTCATATTGTTGTAGAAGGCATTGAAAGAATTACATCACATTTTCTTCTTTCCTTCTTCTTGTCTCTCTTCATTCACTATCCATCCTTAAGTTAAAGCTATTTGGTTGGTCCATGAAAAATTTCCGGAAGAACTGGTCTCTACCAAAATTGTGGGGAGTGCAAGTCTAGATAGATATGCTAAAAACTATTTAGTTGTGCATTTCAAATGAATGAACACTAAAGTATGTAAATTAGATCCTAATAAAGCTGCTAAAAAATGAACAAAAATACTGGGATAACTAGTAAACTCATACCAATAAATTAATCAAAACAACTAGCGTCTGAGCTCACTCATTCATTCACAAATTTGTTAGGTGTATTTTTTGTCATACGATTGGTTTAATGTTGGAATTACATCGGTGAATATAAATCAGTCCCTATCCCATCACCCTCCGTGTCGGAAGAAAGACAGTTGTGCAAAAACAACATTGAATGTAAACAGAAGAGTGCTCAGTGTGACAAGAGGGACAGATTTCAAGAGTTTAGGAAGAACAGTGAGAGTATCAAGATGGACAGAAGTGTTGAGAAAAGATTCTTGGGTAAGTAAGTTGAGCTTGGTTGGTTCATGTAAAAGGTCCAAGAGAACTATTCTCTACTAAAATTGTGGGGAGTGCAAGTCTAGAAAGATATGCTAAAATCCATTGAGTTGTTCGTTTTAATTAAGTGAACATTATTATGGCATGTAAATGAGATCCCGATAAAGCCCAAAGACATTCTGGGGATAAAAAGTCATGCATTTGAATTGGGAGAGTCCATACCAAACACAGACAAGGAGGCATTAGCCATAATGGGAGAACTCAAAGACATTAAATATTTCTAGAGTATAAAGTTCCAGGAAATGAGCAACTGGAGAGAAGTGGTCAAATCATAAAAGATTTTGCGTGCCACAGCAGGGAATTTGAAATTTTAAACCTGTTAGCGGGTGAAACCTGGGAACTTTTTGGTGTGATTCTCCCAAAAGACAACTTCCTTTAGTTTGTTTGCTTTGTTTTGTTTCTGGTTTTTTTTCCCATGCTTCATACACCTACACAATGCACCTGTTTAGAACCTTCTAGTGAACAGAAAAGAAGGCTTTTTTAAAACCAAATCTCCCTGTAGTATGAGATTTGTTGTCATTTTCTTATCTTAAAAAAGAAGAAACACCATAGATTTTAGTTTTTCTACCCTTTGCCTGCTCTAGAGTTCTGCCTTTAATTAATTAATTGATCAACACCATTTTTATTAAACATATATTATATGTTCAATAAGAGCAAAAAAATGCCATTTTGCGATCTGTATTAATATTGAGAGAAAGCATCAAAACACAAAGAAGAAATACTTTAGGACACACTAAATTTTGTCAGTATGAGATAAACAAGTCACAAAAAATGTTCAGATATCTTAACCCAGGACTACTGAAAATGGTACATGATACACCTTTCTTTCCTTGTACCATAAAGCTTCAATAAACTAATATGAGGGTACTATGTAAACTGAGTTTCATTAACTCCCCTCGCCACAATGAAATACTAAGGCCCACAGAGATTAGAACATTTGCCACATGCCTCACAGGTCTTTGTGAGCATGCTGGATCTCGATGTACAGTCCCCTCATTCTAATTCAAGGCTCTTCCACTAAAAAGACCATATTCACATTCCATCTTTTGGGCCTCAGAAACCACACTGGCTAGAAGATGGAATAAAGAAAGATGAGGCACATAGTATTGTAGGAGTTGTAAAGTTAAATTTTGGTAAGTATTTGTGGGCATTAAGGAAGATAGACTAATTGTAAATGATTATTTTAAAGGTCATATCTCCTTACAATAAAATTCAAAAGCTTCCAAATTATTTTTATTATGTTGGTGTTTTTATAGGATAAAAAGTTGGTGGGGGGTACTCAAACTTTGATAGTTTTCCTAAATAGCCTAATGAGTAACCCCAAGCACAGTTACACAGACACGCACACACACACGCCCATGCGCGCGCACGCGCGCACACACACACACACACACACACACACACACGCCAAGAGTAGGATCTCAAAGGAGAAGTGACCCAATGCCTTATTGGCATTTCCCATATTTGAGTCCATAATCAGTGCTAGTCACTGTGCTAAGTACTATATATAAACATATTTTCTAATGTAATTCCCACAAAAGTATTGAATTGAATTTTACAAATTAGGAAAGTTGTAGATATTGAATTTGAAAAAATGTCTATCTGATTCCAGAATTCATGCACTTAATCCTGATATTAACAATACAGAAATGGGTAGAGGGTGCTTTGAGGTTCAAGTTTCCTCCTAACCAAAGCACTGAGACAGGGCATGTGGGAAAACTTACTAGACACTCCCACACATTAATATTACATTTAGAGTTGATTGTTGCATAAATAGTAAGTGTAAATGATAAAAAAAAATTATTTAAAAAATATAGGAGATATAAAAAAGGAACTTCTCCCACTCCACTAACTTATTCCCACATCTCTTCTTATCAGGTAATTATTGTAAATCATTTATTTCATTTCAAACAGAGACCACTAAATGTACAAAATAATTTATCATCCTTAAACAGTCATCTTTTGACTTCCAATTTGAATGAGAAGGTATATTTCAGTTACACATTCTTATTTCTTCTCTATTCAACCAAGTTCTTTCAGCAATACTTTTACATTGTCAAGTTTTGCAACACTTTTATTGAATTCAGCAACCATAATTATACCACTTAGCTTTGCCTGAAGTATTTTCTAAAAGCTGAAAATTAATAAAGTGTTTAGTTTCTAGCTCAGTAATCTAAATGGCTCTATAAGAAATATTAAGCTTTAACATTAAGTGATATCACCTAAAGAGAGTATTTTGAAAGGCTAGATCAAATTATCTTTTCTCAATTGCTCATATTTATGCCATGCTTTTTAGCACTCAGAAATTAATTTGATACAGTTGTTATGTATATTATTAATATATTTGTCTTCAATACAGGCATTACCTTGTGGTCACTATATCTATTAAAGGAAATAACAATGTTCTCAAACTGGAAAATAGCTAAAACTTTTAAGAAATTCTTTTATACAAGATGTTTTATACAAGATGTCTTATTTTATTGATTTTTGGAGCATAATTTAGTTTTGGATATATGTATATGTATATATATATATGTTTATATATGTATATTTTTATATATATGTTTATATATATGTGTGTTTATATATATGTTTATAAATATATACATGTATTTAAACTTTTAGAATCAAATTTTAAAATTCTAAAAGTTTGTGTGTATACATATATATATTTGAATTTGAATTGAAATTATACACTAGAAAATATTCATTTAATGCAAAAAAGGCAGTAATGGAGTAGAGAAAAGAAAAGACATAAAACAAAATAGGAAACCAGTAGCAAAATGGCTGACTTAAATTCTACCTTACTAGTAATTACATTAAACATAAATGTAATAAACATTCCAATCAAAAGCCAGAGACCGGCAAAAATAGATTTTTTTAAAAAACCATTATTGAACTATATGTTGTCTACAGGAGGTATACTTTACATTCAAAGACACAGATAGGTTGAAAGTAAACGGACAGACACAGATATACCAGGCAATGTGTAATCAAAAGACAGCTTGATTGGCTATAAAAATACCAAATAAAATAGTCTCTAAGAAGAAAAAATGTTATTACTGACAAAGAGATTTTGGTTACTTTTTCAAAAACTTTACCATATAAATTAGCATTCACAGGTTCCAGGGATTTGGATTAATATTTGAGGGGCCACCACTCAGTCCACTACACACATTAACTGAAAAGGGGTATGATGAAAATGTCCTATATCTTGTGTGTGGTGGTGTTTATAAGGTATACAAAAATGTATGAAACTGTATGTTTAGTGTATATGCATTTTAAGTGTAGCTTCATAAATTTGATTTTAAAGGGGAAAATAAAGGAAAATCTTTTAAATAGATTTTTTAAGTTACTTTTTATTTTTAAGATTTGTTTTCATCTTTTTCATATCTGTTACAAGATATTTTGCTGTTCCCTGTTACTTATACATATTTTAAAATTTGTCTTTGGTTTACTTAAATATTAATGCACACAGTGTACTTATAAACCATGTCAGATAATTACAATGCTTAAAGATTTCATGGTTCTTTTTCAATGTAGTTTTATTAATTCTCAATCATGGTGCCTTATTTCCTTTTATGTCTGAATATTTTTGATTATGCACTGCTCACTATCTTTGAAAAATTATTTTTGGGTATGTATTCCCTGTGACCGAGGATGAAATTGCTTTCTATCAGAAATCCATGATCACCCCAAATCAAAGTTTGAATTTACATGGAATTCCCAAGCAATGTGATTCTGGACTGCGAAACTGGGTAATGGAAGGGCCATAACCACAACTCCTTAGAAAACAGTTGTTGTTTTCTCTTTCCTTTTTTACTCTTCATCTATTTAGCACCAAGGCAACTTCCTAAGGACAGAGTTATTTCCCGTTTGCCCTTACCTTCGTAAGTTAATGCAAAAATATTTTTTTGTTTGACGTTTGATGGGTCCTGCTTGTCAAAATCAAAGGCTCAATTTTGCCAGTAGGAGCATATGTCCTCTGAGCAAAAACTTCTCTCTCAGTACAGGGTACCACCTATAACTCTAGGTTTCTACATTACCACAAATATCTCACTTAGTAGCTCCTCACTATCTTTTCATCTATTCAATATTTTGAAGGATATTTTAAATATATTATCTAGCAACTTTTGTCATTTTTAGTAAAAGCATTGGTCCAAACAACCTGGACTCTTATCAATGAAAATAGGACCTATATATTTTTTCTTACCTTTGAAATTTAGTTACTTCACCAGTATGATTTGGTGTTGATGGTTTAGGGATAGTAGCACTTTTTTCATTTGCAAATACAAGGTTTTCTCCAAGTTTTAAGGCAGTTATTTTCATTGTATATTTTTGTATTCTTTTATGTTCCAAATGTCTATTTTCACCTTAGACTAGGAGACCATTTTTTACATGTGTTCTATTTCCTTTTTCTGTCTTCCACACTGGGTAAATTTTCTATAATCTATTTTAAATGTTATTCTATTCATTTCCATTTTATGTAAGTCCTTCAAGCTCTGTTGAGTTTATGGCTTAGTATTGTTTCTTGTGTGTCTTTGCTTTCTGCTGTGTTCTCATTGTCCTCTTCCATACCTTTCTTGAGTTCTGCCTGATTGGTTTTCTATCTCTGACTTTTGTTTTATAATTTCTTCTTTAAATCTTTTCATCTTTTATTTGACACCTTGTTTGTTTTTTTATATGTTTATTTTAATAGATAAAAACATGTCTGTTACCCTTTTCAATATAAGGCTAACTAATTGTTTAAAACCATATGGTATTACCCTGGATAATTTTGTTAGTCTATACAAATTTTTTTCTTACTAAGTTTTTTTTTTTTTTTAAGAAAATAAATCCAGACGATAGATACATGAGTATTGGTTTGTGTTACACTCCTTGCTGTGCAACAGAGATGAAGAAAGATTACTCAAATCAACATGAATGCAATGAGAGCACAAAGGGACTGCACCCCAGCAACTCCTCTGTTAGGAGGAGAAACTGGGTAGCAGCCCTGAGTCGATTTTTGCTTCAGTTTTTATTGAAAAGACAGGAAATTACAGGAAATGAACAGGTGGTTAATTAGTCATAGTAAAAACATACAGAAATTGGCTATGTAACAATCCCCATCCAAGCAGGCATGGTTCAAAATAGTTTAAACAATATACCATCAAGAGAGTCATAAATTTAAGCTAGGTGACATGCAAAAGAAACAATAAGCCAATCACAAAAGTGCCTGACTTCTTGAGAAACTCCCAGAAACAGCTTAAAGCAAAATGTGGAACAACCCCCCTATACTAACTAATCTAGCAAAATGTCATTGGAAATCTTAATTCACATGTTTTCCCATCATTTAAGCTTTGTTGTATTAAAGGTTATTGCCCTCAGAAAAATCCTTGTCTGTTTCAGTTCTCTTGTTCACATTAAAGGCTTCAAACCTGTGTGTTTCCTTTTCACAAAATCTTTCAAAGAACCCATTATATTAACAATCAATGTATATAATCCCTTACCTAAACAGTGATTAGAATTGATTCAGTGGGCTCTTGCCCTCTAACTGTAGGCTCTTGCTCCTATCTAAGGACTTTTGTCCCATGCATGCATTACCTAAAAACCCTATACTAAAAATCAAACAGGAATCAACATTTCTAACCCTCTACAGGTTTGAAAAATAACAAGAGGACACTTGGGACTTCCTCTAAATTTACACTTCCCATATGAACTACTGATGGGCCTATGGGACCAGGATTTGGCACTGAGAGTTGATATGCTTAAGTTGGAGGACAAGGAAGAGAATTTGTCTATCTGTCACATAATTACACACTGTTCTTTCCCTTACTATAGCTCAAAGGAAATCTTTCCAATATCCTAATGGATGCAAGACTCATTAAGAGTTCATAGGTCACATTATAATATAAAAAAGTCTCTTTAATGAAGCATCTAACACATATGTAAAAGTATTTTAAAAGTATAATGTGTTTATTGTTATTGTTATAAAAGCTTAAATTATGAAAAGGAGGTATTTCTCTATCATAGCCTATAATGGTTTTCTTCTGCTCTAATTCGACTAACTAGGAATGACACTTGAGCTCCTTTTACATCATTTTGAACAAGAGTTTGTCCAACTTACTCTTGACTCCTTCAGCAATGTAGAGACTTGAGTGACGTCAAAGTTGTCTTTGGATAGAGAGAATAGCTATTCAAAGGCCCTAAGGTGGGAACATAATCAGTGTGTTTGACATAACTCAAGGAGACAGTGTTAATGGAGCAGAGGGAAGGAGGTGGGAAAGAGGAAGTCAGATAGGTTGAGGGGCAGGGTTACATAGAGCCTTGTAAGAGTTTTGGTTTCTACTCTGAATGAGATGAGAGGCCACTTGAGGGATTTTATCGGATGAAATGACATAATCTCTTCAGAGGAAATGACCTACTTTTTAAATGATTGCTCTGATTGGTGTTCCAAAATTAGACTGTAAGAGAAAAGTCGAAGTGGGGAGACTAGTCTAAAGACTATTAAAATGAGCCAGGTGAGAGATGATCACTGCTCATAAAAGAATATTTGCAGTAAGAGGCATGAAAAGTGATCAGAATCTAGATATAATCTGCAGCTATAACCAAGAGAATTTTCTTGTGTATTGAATGTGGGATCTGAAGGAAGGACACTAAAAAGGGATAATTCTGAATTTCTAGGTCTGAGGAACTAGAAGGATTCTGTGGTTATTTAACTGAGATGGAAAAGATGTTGTATGGAACGTGTGTTTTAGGATAGGAGATCGAGTTCAGACTTGTGCATGTTAAATTTGAGATGCCTCATAGATATATGTCAGCTGAAATAGAAATTGGGATCCCAGTGTACTGGGCTGAATAGTGCCCCCCCAAAATTCATACTCACCTGGAACCTTTGAATGTGGCTTTATTTGGGAATAGGGTCTGGGTGGATGTAATCAAGTTAAGAAGAAGTTATACTGGGTTAGAGTGGGCTCTAAATACAATATAAACAGTATCCTTGTAAGAATAAGAGGGGAATTTGGACACAGACCCTCAAACTCACAGTGGAGGAGGCAATGTGAAAATAGGGCAGAGACTGACATAATTTATCTACAAACCAAGGAATTTCAGAGGTAGCAACCAACTGAAACTTGAAGAGTCAAGGAAGGATCCTCTCCTACATGTTTCAGAGAGAGATCATGGTCCTTCCGACAACTTGATTTCAGACTTCTGGCCTCTAGACCTGTGAGAGAATAAATATCTGTTGTTATAAGCCCCCCAGTTTGTGGTAGTTTGTTATGATAGCCTGACACACCTCCTATAATCTGACTGGCTCTCAGCAGTACAGAACTGTCATCTCTCATGTTCTAAATTCTCTAATTCTTTTCATGCAGCATAGATCACATCCATACCAGGGACAGGTGCTTCACAGAGCTGAATCCCATTGGGTTAAATGTCCAAAATCCCTATTTAGAGGGGGCATTGATTTGGTTTCCTGCTCTCATGGCTAGTTAGTTCATTCTCTACCTTGTGTTTATGATTGTCTCAACACAAAATCTGTCTGAAATTTAATTTTCTCATGTCTATGAAAGGTGCTAAGAAATATAATGCCTATATATAAATGCATTTGGGAATTATACAAACCTGGTTAAGAAACTTGGAGAAAACCTTGCCTAATGTTATAAAGACTCTGATTCTAAAGAAAATTTTTGTGGGTTAAGAAGATCAGTACATTTTTAAAAATTTAGTTATCATTGTGTCATATTTAGGCACCCTGAGTTGTGGTCATTTGAATCACGATATATCAGAAATGTTATATTTTGTTATAAATCCAATCTTGTTCTATGGGAAATGAAAACTGCCTTATTCACCTCCCATGCTAAGGTCTAAATTCTCAAACTACAATGGCAGTATCTTTTCCGAAAGGCCTTTAGTGTCTCTGGTTTTGAAATTCTGCATCTGAATTTGCTTATGGTCAGTAAAAAATAATGCATGTTTGTCTTCTGTCATGCATCCTCATCATGTTATCTTTTGCTATGTGTCCTCATCATTTTGAGTTACATATAGTTGTAGAAAGAATGAAGCTAGGGAAAGACTCCGGAAACTGCAAAATTTTTCCAAGGGTCAGAAAGACAGTATTCTTTTTTGGAAAAGTAAGGGAAGCTTCTTAATATAGTGACAATACGTTGATGAGCTTGAGCTGAAAGCTAAGCATCTGGCTTATGAAATTTTTTGCTGTCGCTGCTCGAGCTAGTCAGCATTATATAGTTCCTCGATCACTAGGGACGTTACGATCTGTCTTAAGCTATTTGTGCACTAACAATAACTCTAGCTGTTCTTTCCATGATTTCTATTATTTGCCAAAGAAAAAAGAGCAAATGGTGTCTGAAAAATCTGAATGTAAAGAGATGTTAAAATAAGGAGATTGGATGTTAAAAAAATGCAGAAGAACAGGAGATGCAATAAATCCAAACGGTTTTCAAAACAAAAGGGAAAAAATATTTAACACAAAACTGAACTGAAGGATGCAGATAAATAAGTAAATTTCACATTCAGGTTCCATTTGGAGGCTGTATCTTTTGGCAGAGTTACTGCTTATTATTTTCATGTTTCTAGTTTCCTATCTCCTTTTGTCAGTCTATTGAAAGCTCGTTAAAATCTTGTTTGCTTTTCCTGTTTTTTTTTTTTGTTGTTATTGTTTTTACCTTAACTTTAATGCTAAATCATGTGAAAGTAAAGTAAAAGAGAGAAAAAAAAACACCACCAATAATCATGGCAGCAATCTAGTTTTATGGATACTTTATGTATTGATTGCTTATGTTTTATTCAGATTTGATGGGAGAGCAATTGGGAAATAAGAAGGAATCTCTCCCTTAAATAGTAAATTGCAATGCTGAGGCCAAACACTAAGGGCTTCCTGGAAATACCAGTAAGAGTCTAAAAGGGGCACTGACATAGAAAAGAAATAACATATCTGTTCATGGGGATACTCTAAGAAAAACGAGAGATTGCTACACTAAGCCCCTTCTGCTTGATTTGAAAAAGATGAAACTATTTTTCATATAGGTGTGCATATATACATATATAAACATATATACATATACATACATATATACATATACATACATGAGTGTATCCCAGAGTACTTGGCACATGGTAGATCTCCAATAAATTGGTGACAAAAGTGAAGGAACATATGAATGAATAAATTGATGATGCCAAGTACATCAACCAACCCAATTAAAAGTTGTACTGGTCCACAGAAGTTCTACTTGTCAGAGAAATTGGATTAACCAGATTCAAATCAAGGACCATTTGAATACAAATCCTGAGCTCTTAGCCACTGCCCAACGTGATTCAGAAAGTACTAGCTGTATGGTGTTGAGGAAATAGCATAACCTCTGTGATCCTCCCTTTTTCATACTGAAATAAGATAAGATCTTAAGCCATACTTTTAAAAACAATGGGTAATAATATGTATAAAGGGCTTAGTATTGCACCTGGCACATAATTAACATCACTGGCAATGATGATGATATGTGAGGGTACTTCAAAAAGTTCATGGTAAAAGTAAGATAATATGAATCTTTCCATAAACTTTTTGAAGTATCCTCATATGTGAAGATAGAGTTGTTTTAAACTTTTGATTCTCAACTACTCCTCTAGTACTTTCTTTATTCCCAACATCCTTCAGAGAATTTCCAAAATTATATTCATCTTTGGCTGCCTCTCACAATGCTGCCACCTGCATCATGGAGGACCATGGTCTACTTAATATTTACTCACTCTTCTCTGATAGCCACCATACCAATCCCTGATTTTAATCCCATTGAACTCCATATTGTGCTCAGTACCATAGGTTCTACAATAAAGCAGTCCCAGCCATCTTAATCACATATGCGGAATCCTACAAGAACAACAGTGGTATGTCTACCTTAAATATTTATTTTTATTTAAGAGTCCTGATTTTCTTTCTTCAGCTACCTACACCTCCCAGCAGAAGGCGAAAATAGATTCACATATGTGGTGTTTTCTTTCTTTTTTCCTCCTCCAAATCTACAGATGAGTATAGACTTCAGCAGACCAAATCAAGAGAGTCCTTGACCCCTGGTGCTTATCTCAAAAATCAGAGACCCAGACACATTTCATGAGAACACCAAGCCAATCTCTCACAATGATTTGCCAGTGAGATTAATTATTTATTTTCCCAGGAATTTTTTATGATGCCTCTTTCTAGAAGATGTTATGGTGACCATTACTCTGTATTGGAGTTCTAAATGAAGTTGGAGCCTATAATCTCAAAGGGATGGGAGCAAATCATTCTCTTAAAAATTAAGATAACCTCCTCTCCTTTTTCTAATACTGCCACCCCTACTCCAAGCCTGTTACATTGGTGCTAAATGTAATCTTTTGCCAATGTGTGCTCTGAATATCTGAAAATCATGCAGCGGTGATCCTCTTGAGTGTATTCCTTTCTTTCTTTATTAATGAAAAGGTTTTTATTTGTGCCCTCTGTTATTCCCAGAAGTACAACACAAAATAAAATGGGAAACCATGATTTATCTTCTATTTGATAAAAACATCTGCAGAATAAAATGAGCCTCTTGATGCCGGAATTGTCATCAATGATGACTTTGACAAAATGAGCAATACATAATTTGCTAGCTCCCTTGCGAAGCTGAAACAGATTGTGAAATAAAACACTGGAGGAGATGCATATGGGCTGAGTAGATCAGCTTTGAATAGGAACACATGCAGGTGGTGGCTTAGTAGTGGCTCTAAGAAGGAGGACTGCCCTAATTTAGAGGGTCATTTGCATTTGAAAATGCTCATTGCTAAATAGTGAGTATTCCCTATAGGAAAAGAGAATGGATCCTGCCAAAACTGCAGCTATTTTTGTTCATTGGTAACTTGAATAAACCAGAAAGCCCAAGGCAAAGGAGAGTGGGTTACACTCAAACTATCCCTTAACAGTGAGTTTATAGAATACAAATCAGTAATATATGATAAAGATGCTTAAGAAAATCAATTGCTTTATGGTCAAAGATGGATTTTTCCATCCACACATAGCACAGAAAGAGTGCTAATGGGTATATTCAATACGTATCTTAAGAAATAGCAATCAAATGCTTTCACTAGTCTTTGTAAAGTATGGCAAAACTCACATAATTATTTTAAATAATAATAACTAATTAAAAATCACAAGCACTGGTTGCCCAGATAGACAGTCAAAGCTCTTATATCCTAAAGATTTAGGTCCTGTACCTGAAAGATCCTGCCACTATGTCAATTTCTAAGTTCAGTTCTTTAATCATATGAAAGAAGCAATTGATGTTTTGCCAAAATTGTTACATTACTTGCTCAAAATATTATTCTCCTTTAGTGTATATATATGTATATTTGTAAACATTCTTATTTAGAATAGATTTAAATTTATTGAAAAGTTGAGAAGATAGTACATAGGATTCCCATATAGCCTTCAACAGGTTTCTTCTATTATTAACATCTTACATGGTATATTTGTCAGAATTAAAGAATCAACATTAATATATTTTTACTAACTGAAATCCATATTTTATTCAGATTTTCTTAGTTTTTGCTTAAATGTACTATTTTTATTCTAGGATCCCATCCGAGGTACCATATAAAATTAATAATCACACTACTTTACTTTGTTGCTCCACTTGTTCCAGATTTGCCTTTTGGGAACTCTGCCAGTGGTCTCTCATTACCCTTTGACATATACTCATTATTACTGGAGTTTCTTTGTTCTTATTGTTTTTTGTTTGTTTGTTTGTTTTTTGAGAACTTCCTTATGTTCGGTACTATAAAAAAACTCAGACTCATACTGTATATTCCTGCCACAGTCCTAAATTAGCCATTCTCCAAGCATTCTGTTTTCTTTTAATATAGTGTTAGAAACCGAGATCTGCACGCTAAGCATTCTTGCTGCTACTGGTATGTTATTGCTTTCTAGGCCCTCTTGGCTGACAGAGCAAGGATATATATGTATGCACTATCTCATGTAAATATGTGTATTTATAAATATTTTTATGTATACATATATATGTATATATATATTAAGCTAGACAAGGCTTCATACTAATGTCTCCAACTCTAGTACATTACCATAGATCATTCTAGTCTTCTTTCCTAGTTTGTCTTGAACCTTCCATTCCAACAGCGAGAAGCCTGGCTCCAACTGTCCACCAGTCATTTACCTAATTGTTCAATTGCAATATACATTTATAGCAATGTCAGAATGAATAGCACATTTCCCAAAGATAACACTTTTATCAACAAGAGTACAGTGTTTATGTATAGTTTATTTTGCCTTTAGTATCATAGTTCCAATTATTTCCAAAGTTACTTAATTTGGGGACTTGCTCTTTCCACCTACCCCCACCTCTTTAGTGAGGTTGTTTTGCATATTTGTAATATAGTTAAATCTTTTGACACTATATGCATTTCCTCCTGGGACCCCTGACCGAATAAATTATTTTATTTTAATTTGCATACAGTAAGGTTTGCTTTTTTTATTGTATGGTTCTATGGGCTTTGACAAATACATATCATGTATTCACCATTATGGTATCACACAGAATAGTTTAACTGCCCTGACAAATTCCGCTGCACTTGACCTGTTCAATCCTTTCAACTCCCCAAATTGCTGGTGCCTACTGACTAATGTAAGAAAGGAATTACACAGTATTTAGCCTTTCAGTATCTCTACATTGACTTAAATATGCATTTTTACTTCTTTTACTTAAATATGCATGTAAGATTGATTCATTTTCTAGGCTCAATAGTTAATTTTTATTTCTGAATAGTATTCCACTGCATAGATGTACTACAGCTGTTTATTCACCTATTGAAAGTCACCTTTGCTGCTGCCAGTTTTTCTAATTATAAGTAAAGCTGCTATGAAGATTTACATGCAGATATTTTTATGAAAATTAGTTTTCAAATCAGTTAAATATCTAGAAGAGAAATTGCTGGATTGTACAGTAAGATTATTCTTAAATTTGTAAGAAACAGCTTGTCTTCCAATTTGGATGTATCATTTCACCTTCCCATTAGCAATGAATGAGAATTCCTGTTGCTCCATTTCCTAGTCAGCACTTGGCATTATCATATATATATATATATATATATATATATATATTCATCATACTAATATATGTGTAGTGGAATCTTGTTTTAAATTGCACTTTCCTAATGACAAATGATTTTGGCCATATTTTTATATGCTACGTGCCACCTGTTTCTCTTCAATTGTGAGATATCTATTCAGGAAAGTTGACTTATTTTTAAGTGGGTTTGTCTTCTTAGTGTTGAGTTTTAAGATTTCTTTGTATATTTTGGATACAACTCCTCTAAAATATATGTGTTTGCAAATAGTTTGATCCAGTCTGTGGCTTATCTTTTTATTCTATTTAATAGTGATTTCCACAGAGCAGAAGATTTTAATTTTAATAACGTCTGACATTTTTTCCCTTATGGATCAAGTTTTTGGTATTGTGTCTAAAAACTCATCAACAGACCAAATGTCACATAGATTTTTTCCAATATTTCATTTTAGAAGTTTCTATAGTTTGGATTTTACCTTTAGGCCCATAATTGGTTTTGAGTTAATATTTCTGTAAGGTATGAGGTCTATGTCTTGGTTTATTTATGTACTTTTTTTTTTTTTTGGATATGGATATTCTATCATTTCACACCATTGGGTACAAACACTATCCTTTCTCCATTGAATTATCTTTGCCCTTTTGTCAAAAATTTACTGATATTATCTGGGACCCTACTTTTGGGCTCTTTATTCTGTTTCAAGGATCTATGTGCCAATTTTTTCATCAGTGTCATTCTTTCTTGATTACTATAGCTTTATAGTAAGTCTTGAAATTTAGTAGTTTGAGTCCCTCAATTTTGTTCTTCTTCAGTATTGTGTTGGCTATTTTACTATTTTTGCCTTTCCATATAAACTTTAGAATCAGTTGGTCTATAACTACAAAATATCTTGCTGAAATTTTTATTGGGATTGTGTTGAATCTATAGATTAAGTTGAGAAGAATTATCATCTCAACAATGTTGAGTCTTCCAATACATAAACATGGACTATCGCTTCATTTCTTTGGATCTTTGATTTCTTTCATCCTATTTTATAGTTATTTATATGTAGATTCTGTACATAATTTGTTAAAATTATTCCTAGGTATTTCAAATTTTGATGCTATCTTATGGTATTTGTTTTTAATTTCTAATTCTCCTCATTTATTTCTGGAACACAGGAAAGCAATTGACTTTTGTATGTTGACACTGTATCCTACAACCATGCTATACTAGCTTATTAGATTAGGAACTGTTTTTATTTATTTATTTATTTAAAAAGTAGATTCTTTGGGATTTTCTGCATAGATGATCATGTCATCTGCAAATAAAAACAGTTTGTTTCTTCCTTTCCAGCCTGTACACTTTTATTTATTTTTCTTCTTTTATTTCACTAGCTAGGCTATGTAGGTTTTCAGTATGACAGGAGTGCTGAGAGAGGACATTCTTGCCTTGTTCTCTATCTTAGGGGGAAAATGTTTAGTTTCTCACTACTAAGTACAGTGCTAACTGTAGGTTTTTTGTAAATGTTCTCCAGCAGATTGAAGAAGTTTCCTTCTGTGCTTAGTTTGCTGGGAGTTTGTATCATGAATACAAGTTGGATTTTTCAAATGTCTTTTCTGTATCAATAGATGTTATCATATTATTTTTCTTCATTGGTTTTTTGATATGGTAATCTACAATGATTGATTTTCAAATGTTGAACTAGATTTGCATACCTGCAATAAATCCCATATTGTTATGGTGTATAATTTTTAAAAATAAATTGTTGAATATGATTTGCTAATATTTTATCAATAACTTTTACATTTATGTTTATGAGAGATATTTATCTGTACTTTTTATCTTGTAATGTCTTCATATGATTTTGGTATTAGGAATGCTAGCTTTATAGACTGAGATAGAAAATGTTCCCTCATCTTCTATTTCTGGAAGAGTTTGTGGATAATTAGTATCATTTCTTCCTTAAATATTTGGTATAATTCACCAGTAAAACCATCTTGCCCTAATGCTCCTTTTCGGGGGTAGGGGGAGTTACTAATTATTGATTCAATTTACTTATCTGACATAGAGCTATTGAAATCATCTAATTTTCCTTGTTTGAGTTGTGGTAGTTTGTGTCTTTCAAGAAATTAGTTTATTTCATTTAAATAATGAAATTTGTGGGCATAGATAATTTTCCTTGTTTGGGTTGTGGTAGCTTGTGTCATTCAAGGAATTAGTTAATTTCATTTAAATTATCAAATCTGTGAGCATAGATTTGCTCATAGTATTCTTTCATTATCTTTCTAATGTCCAAGGGATCAGTAGCGATGGTCCCTTTTTTTACTTACAATGTTAAAAATGTGTGCCTTATTTTTTGTTTGTTTCATATAGCTAGAGGCTTATCAATTTTATTGATCTTTTCTAAGAACCAGATTTTAATTTTGTTGATTTTATCTATTATTTTTCTGTTTTCAATTTTGTTGATGTCTGCTCTAGTTTGTATTGTTATTTGTTTCTTCTGCTTGTTTTGGGATTCATTTGTTCTTCTTTCTCTGATGTCCTAAGGTGGAAGCTTAGATTACTGACTTCAGATCTTTCCTCTTTTCTAATATATGCATTCAGTGTTGTAAATTTCACCCTAAGGAATGCTTTAGTCTCATCCCACAAATTTTCTTAAATTACATATTTTTATTTAATTCAATCTA
The DNA here is from genome assembly GCF_027409185.1 of Cynocephalus volans. Classification (NCBI taxonomy): domain Eukaryota; kingdom Metazoa; phylum Chordata; class Mammalia; order Dermoptera; family Cynocephalidae; genus Cynocephalus; species Cynocephalus volans. The sequence continues at coordinate 20,434,657 of NC_084468.1, forward strand.
CTTTTAAAATTTTCTTGAGACTTTTTTATTTCAGGAGTTATTTGGTAGATTGTTGTTTAATTTCTAAATATTTGGGGATTTCTAGCTATCCTTCTGTGATTAATTTCTAGCTTAAAGTCACTGTGGCCTAAGAACAGACATTATATGATGTCTATTATTTTAGATTTGCTAAGGTGTGTTTAGTGGCCCAGAATGTGGTCCAGTTTGATGAATGTTTCATATGTGTTTGAGAAGACTGTGTATTCTATTGTTATTGGACAGAGTATTCTATAAATGTTTCTTAGATCAAGTTGATTGGTAGTGCTGTTCAGGTCATATATATCCTCTCTGATTTTCCACCTGTTTGATCTATGAATTACTGACAGAGAGTCGCTGAAATCTTCAGCTATAATAACGGACTTGTCTATTTCACTTTTTAATTTTATCAGTTTCTGTTTAATGTATTTTGATGCTTGGTTATTAGCTACATACACTTTTACAATTGTTATGTCTTCTTGCATAATTGACTCTTTTTATCATTATGTAATGTCTTTATTTATCCCTTATAACCTTTCTTGTTTTGAAATCTGCTTTTCCTAAAATTAATATAGTATTCCAGCTTTTTTTGATTAGTAGGCATAGCATATCTTTTTCTATTTCTTTACTTTTAACATACCCGTGTCTTTATATTTAAATGGGTTTCTTGTAGACAACATAGGATACTTTGGAAAGTTCCTGGAAAGATTTAAATTATTTTTTAATTCTATTTTTACATAAACTTTCTGAAGTTTCCTAGTATAACTGGGTCTTTTTTTTATTTAATCTGATAATCTCTTACTTTTTATTGGTGTATTTAGACCATTTATATTTAAAGTAATTATTAATATAGTTGGATTAATATATGCCATGTTTGTAACTTCTCTAATAACTAGATTTATTCTTTGTTTCCCCTCTTTTTCTCCCTTCTGTTTATATTGATCATTTTATATGATTCAATTTTATCTTTTTTAGCATGCTAATTATGCTTCTTTTAAAATTTATTTTAGTTGTTGACCTAGAATTTACAATATACATTTTTAACTAATAAGTCTATTTCAAATAACACTGTAGCAGTTTATATACAGGGTGAGTACCTATCATAATGTGTTTCCAATTCCTCCCTCTTGTTTCATGTAACATTTTGCTGTCATTCATTCCACTCGTTCATATATTATAAAACCAAATACACTGTTGCTATTATTGCTTTAAAAAATTAACTTTTTAAATTTACCTTTATTTATTACTTGTCCCACACTTTTTCCTATTCTTTCTTTACATAGATCAGAGTTTCTGACTTATGTTGTATTAGTCTGCTAGAGCTGCTATAATAAATACCACAGACTGAGTGGTTTAAACAATAAAAATGTTTTTTCTCACAATTCTGAAAGGTGCGAATTTGGTTTTTGGTGAGGGCTCTCTTTCTGTCTTTACATAGTCACCTTCCTGTTATGTTATCACGTGGCAGAGAGAAAGATGGTGGGAGGAGGGTGCTCTCTGGTTTCACTTCTTTAAGAACACTAACCTGTTAATGGACACGAAGAATGATTACATTTTGCAGGGATGAATATGATAATTATCCTGAGTTGATCATCACATATTGTACACAAATATTGATAGTGAACTCTGTATCCCACAAATATGTATAATCAATTATGTTTCAATAAAAAAATTAATGAAAAATAAAACAGTAATCCTATCAGATAAGAGCCCCAACCTTATGACTTCATTTAATCTTCATTACTTCCTTAGAGGCTCCCTTTCTAAATATAGCCTCACTAGTGGTTAGGTCTTCAACATACAATTTTGGGGGATATAAACATTCATCCCATCACATATATTGTTTTCACTATACCTGAAGAACTTTTTAACATTTCTTGTAGGGTAGGTTTGCTCTATTTTTATTAGTTTTTATTAGCCTGAGAAAGAAAGTTTTATTTCTCCTTCACTTTTAAAGGATGATTTTGCTGGACATAGATACTAGATTGGTGAGGGTTTTTTTTGTTGTTGTTGTTTTTAAATACTTTCTTTTACTCCACACTTTTCTTGTTTGCATTGTTTCTGATGAGAAATCTGTTGTAATTATTATTCCTGTTTCTCTATAGGTAACATGCTTTTTTCCCCTTCCCTCTGGTTTTTCTCAAGATTTCTCTCTTTTAATTTTTTCTGCAGTTTTAATAAAATATGCTTAAGGATAGTATTTTGGGTTATTAATGCTGTTTTGTGTTTTCTGAGTTTCCTGGACTTGTGGTTTTCTGTCCATCATTAATTTTGGAAAGCTGTTAGATTTTATTACTTCAGGCATTTGTTCTGCTTTATTCTTTCTTCTGTTCCAACTGTATGAATGTTACAACTTTTGATATTGTCCCACACTTCTTGAATGTCTATTCTGCTTTTAAAATTCTTTTTTCTTGCTGCATTTCAATTTGCAACATTACTATTCTCTTATCTTCAAGATCACTAATGCCTTCTTCAGCCAAGTCAAGTCCACTGATGAATTTATCAAAAAGCATTCTTCATTTCTGTAATATTATTTTTGATATCTAACATTTCTTTTTGATTCTTTCTTATAGAATTATCTTTCTCCCTACATTACCCATCTGTTCTTGCATGTTGTCTACATTTTTTTCATTAGAGCCTTTATCATGTTAATCATAATAAATTCCCTGTCTGATGATTCCCAAATCTGTGTTATATCTGAGTCTGGTTCTCATACTTTCTCTGTTTCCTCAGACTATTTGTTTATTTGTTTGCTTTTGCTTTTTGACATGCCTTGCACATTTTTTTTTTTTTTTTTTGACTATCAGACATGCTGTATCAACTAGGAGGAATTGAGGTAAATTGGCTGTTAATGTGATGATTTCAATTAAGTTGGTAAGGAGTTGGGCTGTAGCTAATATTTTCTGCAGCAATAGATGATAAAGACTTCAAATTCTTCTAGTGCCTTTGTTTTGGGTTGCTCCTCAGAAAGAGTCTGCACCTTGAAGCTTTTTCAGCTGTAACCCACTGTTAATATACTGGAGCCCTTTTGTTTGTGCAGTGGCAAAGTGAGAGGGGAGATAGTGTTTTATAATCTCTCAATTAAATCTCAGTCCCTTAATGGGCCTTCTCAGGGTTGTGACCTTCACAGGTGTTTCTCTTTCAGAACAGCTTTTTCTCCCACCAGGCATATATTCCCTTCCTTAGTTGCAGTGTTTCTAATCTAGTTTCTTGTAGCATTGACACCTGTAGGCTATAATATTTCTCCCCTCAGGTGAGACAGGTAGAGCTGAGGTGGCTGGAGTGGGAGGAATTCCATTTCCCAGCTGGGATTAGGCTCTGGCAAAGCTTTTTCCCTAAAGCGTATGCCTTTGTTATGGAAAAGCCTCTAGGTGTGTTTCACAATGATTAAATTTTCCCTCCTTTTGCCAGGGCCGGAAGGTATCATTCCTGGATCTTCACCAGGAGAACCTGATGGAGTTCCTGGAGGTAAAACCTGTATAATTGTGGGGCCTCCCTAAGACTATAGCCACTAGAAATTTCTCTCTCTTATGCTAGTCCACACTCAGCCTCAAGCAACTCACCAACATTACCACTTGCTATGGTCTGAAGTTTTGTGTGCCCCCAAAACTTACATGTTAAAATTCAAACTCCCAAAGTATGGTATTAGGAGGTGGAGCCTTTGTGAGAAGGTCAGAGAATGCCATTGGTGTTCTTACAAAAAGGGCCTGTGAAAGATCCCTCACTTCCTCCACCATATGAGGACTACGAGAAGGGACCATCCATAAACCAGAAAGTTGTCCTTCATGTTTATCAAATCTCCTGGTGCCTTGATCTTGGACTTCCCAGCTTCAGATCCCAGAAATGTAAGGAATAAATTTCTACTGTAAACCACCCAATTTATGGTATTTTGTTATATCAGCCTGAATGGACCAAAACACCACTTGATCCAATTTTGGCTCCAGAGCTTCTGTTCCAAATAAGCAGATCCATGTCTCTCTGGATGCACCCACCTCTAGAGATTTCAGAGTGGGGGTTTGCCCTGAAATCTCACTTCTTAGATTGTTGCAAGAATTAGTCATTGATTCTCAGGATGTCTAGTTTTTTCTTGTTGTAAGGATTGTGGGTGACAACTTTCAGTTGTTTCACATGTCAGTGCTGAAGCTGCCATCTGTATTGCCAAAACTCTATTTAATTTTGCACTTATAATTTATACTGTTCTTTCAAATTAGAATTTCTGAATGACCATGTCACAGAAATTGCCTCTTTACCTTCTTCTTCAGATATCTTCTTTGTGTTTGAATATTTACCTAAAAATACTCTATCTTTGCCAATTCACCGTGAGGAATTTTTGTTCATTTCTTTCAGGTTCCTCATCTACTGCACGAGTCATATCAGTTCTCCACTAAAGACTGAAGATTAAAAGATAGCAATTCTATGTTCTTATGACATCTAATAGTAAATAGTCAATCAGAGTAGTTTATGACTCAAATATAATTTTAGGTATTATTCATTATGGGGACACAGTGCCTGTAATGGTCACACTAAAATAAAAGGTCAAGAACAGAGTCTTCAAAACTGCAGTGCACAGATACTGGCTGTTGCTTGTTCCTCTCCTCTCCTTACTACTTTTAACTGTTTTGTATGTGTGGGCTTTTTAAAATTTTTTTTTTCTTTTGATGATACTTTATGGATTCAGTAATTGAAAATTTAGAGTCTGGGTTAATGAATGTGTCAAAGCATGGGACAAAGTGCAACCTGGTGCTTCCTGACAATAAATATTTAACCCTCCTTCCTCTGAGACATCAGAAAACTCCAGTAATTGAGGAAACAAGAATATCTAACCCTGGAGTGCAACATTTTATGAACACTGTGTAGTTCACGACACACAAGGGATCTTTTAAAAACAGACATTGGTGTTCAGTAAGTTTACCCTTTGACAAATGATTGTTTTTACTGTATACAATACTCCCTACAAAACTTTTATTATTATTATACAAAAGAATAATAAAATAAGATGCACTTTTTTTCCCTGCTAATGTTTACCTGAGAGAAAAAAAATAATAATTCCTAGGGAACTCTGCTCATTCCTTGTTGAAATGAGCAATGAGCCCACCTAAAGAGCAGTTATCGGCTTCTCACTGAATGATCCAAACATTGTCTTTGCAGTATCACACCCCACCCTACCCCATCCCCCATTCTGCCAGCACACAACTAGAGAGCCAGGAATGACAGCCCTTCCCAAAGAATTGTCACCCAAGCTTAATAAGCAGAGCTTTCTATAAAAATAAAGGATATTTCCCATTTAATTATTTGTTTTTCTGTACCATCCTATTGGGAAATTGTTTAATATAAATGCAGAAATTTACAAGTGTCCCTACCCCACCCCCCTTACTGTGTGTCCGAAGAAAAATGCTTCCAGAGATAATATCATATGGAAATAAGAATACACCCCATTAATTACTCTCTCTAAGGAAGAGACATGTGACACATCTTACAGAATCAGCTCAAAAAACAGAAAATCCAGAGCACTCATTATGTATTTTCTCCTGACACAGCACATTAAAATTTGGAGAAAGAAGCCCATCTTATCATAAAGTCAGCAAAAAGGAAAACAAAACAAAGCTCTTATTTGCACACCTCTGGCCATTTGGAAGATTATGTGTTCTACTACAAATACTGTTTTCCAAAGATCACACATGGTGTAGTGGAGAAACATGAAATTGCTAATTAAAAACAAATTAAATTTCTGTTACTTCCTAATCCATGTGATCACCTAAGAGTTACTTAATCACTCTTTCCCTCATACTTAAAATAGTGTCTATCTCCAAAAATTATAGTGACAATCTTTATGAGACAGTGAAAGAAAAGCACCTGGCACAGGGTTGGCATGGAAAATGTTAGCAAATGTTTATTTCTTCTTGCCTGACAGTCTTTCAATAGGCAAATGTAACCTAATTCCTTTCACTAGTAGTAGGTTGGAAGATAGGCCCTAAAATTATCCACTGTTTCATCTGGTCAACAATCCTTTATGGTTCATCTGGCAAATGCTTTTTCTCCCTCCCTAGGTTGTAAATGGAAGTAGTCATCTTTGATAACTTGTGTTCTAGGCACACTGGATGAGTCAAAGCTAGATCAATCAGAAAACACCACTTCTTCAGCCAAAATAATTAGACTAAGAGTTAGAAAGGAAATTCGACCCAGGCAAATTGGAATTTCTCATTGGGCATTTTCAAACGATTGCTGGAAAGAGAGAAATCCTTTCCTGTCTGAAGAAATACGAGCTTGGAAACCGGATGGATCAGCAATATTCTCTGCCTGAGGAGAAAGCCAGGTACAATACAAATAAAGGAGGCTGACAAGTGAAAGGAAGCTTCAGAGACTCTTATTCTATCAGCGTCCCTGAAAAGGGCATGATTACCCTCCTGACCAATAGGTCATCCCTTTAAGATTCAGCCCAGGTGGCTCCTCCTTCAGGAAGTCTGTCACAGTCTTCCAGGCTGGATCTAGGGCTCTGCCTTCTGTCATTCCGTAGAACCCTGTGACTACTTCAGTCCTAACACTGATCACTTTATAATGATTTATCAATCCCTGTCTGTTTTCACCACTTGTCCATAAGAGTCAAGAGGTACTTCTTGGGTGCAATACCTCGTACTTCTCTGGGTGCTGAGCGTATCCTAGGCTCTGGGACACAGACATGTTATTTCATTTTAACTACCTCTTCTGATCTTAGTTCATCTCTTGTTTCCTCGTAGTCCGTAGCAATGCCACAATATTTGAAAGTTCATCCTGATGTGTCTTTACAGTTGTTTTGATTGGTCTGGTTGAGATTCGATGATTTAAATACATCCATGGCTTTGTTTTAGCATCTTTTTCTACTATCGTAGGCAACTGGAAACCTTTCAGCAAAACAATTCCAAAAGAAAAAAAATTATCTTTCAGGAAAGTATTTATATCATGGTAGAAAACTGCTAATTTATACATAAATGAATTTTTTTTAAAAATTTTGGCAAAAAAGAACCACACTGCTATTTGAAGTTTGTCTCATTTTTAAAAAGCTTTTTCTGTTTGTTTGTGTTGTTTATGAGTACCTCAACACACAAGCAAAATACCACATGTTAAATGCCAAAATTTGAGAAAAGTCACAAAAGTCACATTGTTTTTCACATGTTAATTAAATAGATTTTTGCTATTTATTTATTAAGATTCTTAAACGTGCACAGTTCTGAAGTGAATTGAAGTGAACCCAAAGTGAAATGATTTCCACACTCCCTAAATTTTCCTCCAGGAAACAGTAATAAGAAACCAAAGATGGAGATGCCCCCAGACGAAAAACAGTTTGGAAATAAATGGGGAAATTTTCTATGAAGGGCAGAAAAAAATTGTTTGGGCACATTCTTTTCAAGGTTTTTACTAATTCTCTTCTAGAGAGTAATCATCAAGTCCTTGGTACTTATCAAAAGTGGTTAACAATTCAACAATTGGAGGCTTGCTCTTAGATTCTAATTTCCCAAAAATGCCTTTAAGGCAATCTGAGATCAATGCTGTTGAGAGGAAATGTAGGATTGACCCCTTCATTTAGAATGCTCGCCCAGCCTCCCAAATCCAGGGGCATTGGGACCAGCCCTGGCTTTGGGTCCAGGGAGACTTGTGCTTGCATCCAGTTTTCATTAAGTCCAAACTGTGACCCTCAGCAAGTCGCAGTGTCCCTAAGCCTCCACTGTTTTATGTATAAAAGCTGCAGCTAAGTGATACCAACCTCTAAAGGCTGTTGCATGGAAAAATGAGATTTACATATAAAGTAGGTAGTACAGTGTGTGACATATAGTAGGTGATCAATAAAGGTAGGTACTGCTCAACAACCTTGAGAAATTTTAAATTTGTTTATGGCAGATACAGTGCTGGGTACCAGTAAATTAACAAATGAGTGAGTGAGTGAATGAGTGAGTAAGTAATTACAGATTGTAAAAAATACCATAAAGGAAAACAATAACAAACAAGATATTGGCACAGGAGGGACAGATAATTTACTTTGAAATTGAAAAGGGATAAGGATTGGGGTCTAGTTAGTGTACGTTAGGTGAGAAAGAATATTTTAGGCAAGAAGGACACATAATAAAGGCCCTGGGGCAGGAAGAGGCTTGGCTTTCAGGGAACTGAAAAGACAGAAAAGAAATTAGCATGGATGGAATTTAAAGAACAGGTAGATCTTGAAACAAGATCAGTTTAGAGATGGACATAGAAACCAGGAAGCAATGGTAAGGATCTGAATTTGATTCTAAGCACAATAGGTAAGGAAGTCTTGAATGATTTAAACAGAAGTGTAACTTGCTCTGAGTAATCTGGTGTGGGTTGAAGAGAATACAAGAGGGCAGGGGTTGAAACAGGGGAGACCAGCCAGAAAGTTGTCAAAGTAGTCCAGTGAGAAAAGATGGTAATTTGCATTGAGGTGGTTGTCATGGAACTGAGGCTATTCGGACTGACACAGCACACATATTTGTAGCTTATGATCTTACTATTAGTAATGTCAGCCGTGCCACATCAAAGCACCTGCACTCAGCACTAGCTTCCAGCTTCCTCAAATCTCTCCTTCCTCTACTGTCTATATTATGTTTGTTCATGTCTGTTTTGCCCCCACTTAGATCAAAAGTTCCTGTGAGACTGGGGGCTCCATCTTACCTGCCTCGCTTGCCAGTTCTTTTCATCACTTCACCCCTATCCTAGGAAGAGACATATAATGAATGTGTTTCAACAACAGAAATATGGCCAAAATAAATAAATGGTGACCATCACAGAGGGCAATTTGCAAGAATAATAAGAATCCTCTCTGGTTCTATTCCTCTCTAGGAAAGTATTGCAAGTCTGCTTCCTCTGAATTTGGAGGTGCCCTGACATTCTTCAGAATGCTTCCCATACCAGTGATGCAGAAAATTCTGCCTGATTATCTGGTTCAGAAATAGTTTCTTTGAACATCCCATCATAATCAGAGGCAAGGTCTTGGCTCTGGCATTATTGCTGGCCATAATTAGCTCTAGTTAAAGCGCCTCTGTGCATCCTGGCAGGCAGATCACCTACATCAATACTGCTACCAGCTTAAGCTTACTCTGGGGAGACATTGTGTGTGACAGACTTTATCTTCAGGGCAAACTGCCATCGATTGCAGTGGCAGAATCCATTGCCCTGCCCAGTTCAGCTAGAACTGTATTTGATTGATGGGCCTCTTGGGTGTCAGAATAATAAGAACACTAATCATTTGCAACCGCATGGCCCCATTCATCCAGGGATCTGACAACTTCGCCAGAGTTAATTAACTCTGACAATGCCTCTGTGAGCTAGGTAAGTGTTATTATTCCCATTTTACAGATGAGGAGACTGAGTAATGGAGAAATTAAGCAGCTTACTCAAGGCTGCTCAATAGGGAGATGAAAACTCAAAAAATACCTCAGAGCCCGATCAGCCTCTGTCTGCCTTGTCAATTAAATGCATCAGCTCATCATTACTCGCTGTTTCTTAGATCATCATGTTTTATTAATGTACACTGTTAAGCAGCTGCCACATTTCACCCAAGAGGTGGCCACCTTTCAATCAAGGAGAGAGTAATTCCAGTTTATAGCAACTGTGGTAGCGAATGCTAAGGGAGAGTTAAGCTGCCAGCCTTCTGGAATATCACTCACTCTGCCCTTCTTCCTGCTTGGGAAAAATATCTGGCCAGATACTTTTGATAGATTGTACTGTTCCTAAAGGGATTGGGGATAATTTTTGACATAGGAGGAAAACACATAGCAGCTACATTATTAAATGAGTGGAAAACGGTCTATTAAAAACAAACAAACAAACAAACCAACAAAAAACCCATTATTTTACATCAGCAACAGTAGAAAAGTTCCTGAAATATACATGTGGAATGTCCCACATAACGAATCTGAGGGGTAAATGAGAATCTTTGAAAGCTCAATAGAGTACTCAGGTAGAAACATTTTTAAAGCCCTTACTTTGGTCAGAGTGTGATAAAATTTCTGTTCTTTGCAGGATTACAGAGTTAATGGGAAGGTGAAGGGCAGAGAAGCCAAGCCTGAGACAGATGTGAAGAGAGGAAAATTTGTTTTCAAGGCCTTCCCATGACCTTTTCTGTTTGCTTTCTTGCACTGTAGCAAGTGGCTGTGAAACAAGGCAGGGTTAGGAACAGGAAAATATTTTGCTGCATTTCGTTAGCGACCTTGAGCAAGATTTTAAATTTTTCTGAATTTGTTTCCTCATCTGTAAATTTGGAATGTTACCCATCTTGCAGGATTACAGAGAAGATGACACCGAGGCAGGAGTAAGTACAGGGCTGACAGGAGAGACTCCATTTTGTTGTGTGCACCAAGAACCCAGCAGCAGTCTATGTGCTAGAAACGCAGCAGAGACCCCAGGGGCAGCAGACCACGTCCTGTTCCAGGAAACACCAGAGAGGGCAGGAGTTAAAGACAAGGGCTAAAGACACTCCTGTACGTCCCCTTCCCACAAGCATGTCAGTACCCAGGGTTGCTTAAGCCCCGTGTGCAAGCATTCTTCTACAGACCCCAAGAGAAAGAGCCATGAGGCCCCCACCTGCTGAGGCTGAAAATAGTACACCTTGTGACCGACTGATGAAGACCTCAATCGTGAGACCATAGATCTCACTCTCTTTCCCAAGCCCCCTACCCAGTTCTTTTGCCTTTAAAAACCCCAAGTGCTGAACACTCGGGGAAGAACACTCCTCTTTCGTGTTGACTCCCTTGTGCACAAGCTACCTTCCCATAAGCTTAGCTTGCCCACTCTCACTACGAGTTCAGTGTCCATTTCCATGACATTGACTCTGAAAGAATCTGGCATGCTAGGTCTGGTAACAAAATGAAACAGTGTATGTTAAGAGTCTAGTTTAGTGCTTTGTACTTCACTGTTTATAGCCTCTCTCTCTACCCTAAACCCCCTCCACACCCTCCAAACCCTCACACATACCTGATCTGTTCGGTGTGTTCCTGCTGGGCCAAGACCTGACCCTCCCATCTGCTGTGGCTACTTAGACCTGCCCCTCATCACTGCTCAATCATTCTACAACCCAGTGCTTTACAATGTCCTTATACAGTCCATTGACCATTCAGAGGCTCAGGTATTCCTCTGTTAAATAAGAATAGCAGATCCCCTCTGCCCACCTTATCTCATAAGATTATTATAAGAAAAGAATGAGGGAATAACTCAGTTTGCATTGTAAACTCCAGCGTGCAATACATTTTAAGTTTTTAAACATTACCATTATTATTTCTTAAGGCTTAGCTGAGGGAAGAAACCTCATTTTAATTATTCACAGTAAGACATTAATGATAAAGAGTAAGCAGTTTACCCCTGCTAGGTAACATTGGTACATTTTAATAGATGACTTTAGTGTGTTAACCCAAAATTGGAAATATTAGTGAAAATTCAAGGCTGAGGAAAGAACACGGAGGGGATTTTATTTGAATGAGGGAACTCCTAAAATTACGATGTGCTTAACTTTTAAACAAGCATTGTTCTGGCACATTTTAATATCTCTGCAAACCCTTTGCAGAATAATCAAAGGTGATTTTTTATCACAAAATGATTAACACAATGATGCCTGATCTCCGCAAACCCTTTGCAGAATACTCAAAAGTGATCTTGATGGAGAAAGAGAAGTTGATCACCAGGTTACCAAACAGCTCGTATTCTGCTCCATGGTCTCTGCTCCCTATACCAGAAAGGTTGGTTTCCTTTTGTAACAACCTCAATTTAATCCCTGTCCTCTCCTCCCCTCCCCCAGAACTAAGAAGAGTTTTCTGCTGCAAGTGCTAATTGTTCTGACAAGGATGCCTGTCCTCTTAACTTGCATCAGTGGCTGTGCTAAATGGTGCAAAATATGCAAAGATCTATTGTTATGCACCCCCCACAATAGGAACTGCTATTAAGAGAAGTCTTCTTTTCGTATAAAAATCTGTTTCAGAGGTGGATAAGTAAGCCCAATACAAATATAAAATCCAAGTGGCAAAAAGCTAATAAAATGATAAGAAGATCCTGGCACTGATTTTCAGTGCTTGCAGTGATGTGCTAAAATATGCCAAGTCATGCTCAGGAAGAACATTAGGCTGTTTCTATAAATGGGACTTAAGGATCAGCTAAAGTAATAGAGTTTAATTACTATTATTAATAATAGCGAGAGTATATTAATCTCTTCTATCAGCAAGCAGGTATAATATTGACCTTTTCTTTCAAAGACAGCTATAATGCTATTATTTACTATGCTAGGCACTTTATTCTGCAGTAATAGTCACAAAATGATTAACACAATGATGTTCCATACTGCACTATCCAAGTTCTCTTGAATTCTGTTGTACAATAGGATGGTCATGCCCTTCAGCTAAAGAACATAGGGGACAACTCATTAAAAAAGCAAGGTGGAAAATAAACATCAGCCCAGCTGAAAAGATCAGTCAAAACAGTGACCAAATGTATCTCACATTTATCCATCCATCCATCCATCCATCCATCCATCCGTCAATCCATTTCTTTCTCTTAAACATATCCTTTGTGCTCTGCAACCACTACCAACAGCATTGAAGAATACTCCTTGATAGTAGAATGAAAATTCCCATAGTAGGTCACTTGTGGCAAAGATAGTTTGGACCTAATAAATTTCATTCATTCCTATGCATTTCTTATATTGAGGCAACAAAGCTTGTGTATGCCAATGAATTGAGAGAAAATGGCATTTGGACCCAATAAATTTCATGCATTCCTATACATTTCTCATATTGAAGCAATAAAGCTAGTGTATGCCAATGAACTGAGAGAAAATGACATCTGTCACTTCAAGGGCAAGGCAAGTAAGAGCCAATATGTATCTCTCTTCTCCCACTAGAACAATTTTGGAGGCCACATGTTCTAAATGGCATACCTCCAAGATGGATAAAGACCACTCAGCTCACATCAGTTTCATATGAGGGGAGGATGAATGCCCTTTTGCTTTATTAAGCCACTGAAATTGTGAGGGTTTGTCTATTTTAGCAGCTAATGTTAATTTTCCTGACTAGTACATAAGATCCCAGCATTGTCTTAATATGCTTAGCAAATTTGGGCAAGTCATTCAACCTGTTGGAGTCTATTTTCTCACAGATAAAACAAGCACTGTCCTTCTCTCTAGCATTCTACAACATGTAATAAGTTCCTTGAGTATATATGTCTACAAACCCAACCATTTATCATTGGGTTTAGTCTATAGCTTTCTCTTACTCTACAGACAAAATACATTGCCCGATCATTGATATTCTTAGAGTTTTTATGTATACCTCTTCTATAGCATTTTTTCCACTCTATTGTAACTATTTGTTTATGCATCTCTTTGTTTTTTTTTTTGTTTTTTAGCATAGAATTGTGAGCTCCTCTGGGGGCAGGAATTGTCTTTTTGATCATTTTATCACCAGAACCTGGGACAGTGCTTAGCAATCAATAATTTGTTTGTTGAAATGTAATTATGAATTTTGAAAAGAAAGCTTGCAATAGCTTATCTGTCTCCTTCCTGCCACCTCTGAGGAAAAATTGCCATATAAGATGTGTAAGGAGTTTTAGAGAACAGGAGCGCATACAAAGGAGGGACAGAGGCTGAGATAGAAAGAATGAAAAAGCAATTGAGAAACCTAGGGAAGAGAACAGGAATAACTTTTTGATGTCAAAGGGGACACAAAGAAGGTATGAGGGAGTTAAGCCAGATAACATAGTGAAAAGTCCAGGTCATGGCAGAAAGGCCATCCCTAGCAGAGTACCTAATCATTTTTGAAGCAAAAAATGAAATGTGACTGAGAATTGGGAGTTCAGAGATGCAATGATCATATATCCAACATTTTTTCCTTTCAACCAGGGACATGCATTGCTTGGACTTGGAATAAAAAATTGAGATCTGATGGCAGAGCCTCAACTCTCCAGATGTCTGGGGCCAAGGAATACAAGGCAGGGTGAATTGGTCAGGATGCTGGTGACAGTTTCAAACTTGCGTGACAAGTAGAACAAGACAGGATAATATGACTAGATGCCAAGTGGAGTATCAGGCTTCTGGTATCGTCTCAACTAATGTAATCAAAGAAAAAAAAATTCTTCTGTCTCTATCATTAAAAATGTCCAACCGGGAGAAGGAATCTCAACATAACAACCATTGCTCTTCACCTTGTCACTAGGGTCCTTAGAAGGCCATTTATTCTAACACTGGTTAGCAACTGGCCTTTACCTAGCTGCTTCCCATCAATGAAGCAAGAAGCCTCACTCAGCATGATGTCTTCCTGTCTGTGAAGCTGATCTTTGATGTATGTATCATACCCAACCTGGGGAAAGTCACCAAGCCCGAGCAACAACACTTGACAATAACAATCTGCGTGCCCCTTTGCCAAGTCCCACCCTGACTGGGGCTGAAGCAAGCCGGACCAAGGAGCCAAAACATACAACTATGTCCAGACTGGGGATTAAATGGAACGATGCCCCCCACCACCAAAAATCAAAAGCAAAAGCTGAAGGGTATTGGAGAGTAAAGTGTTTAGGGAGTGCTGAGAGTCAAGTACAAGCCATAAGCCCCAAGGCAACAACAGCAAAGGCCAAACTAAGAAATAAAGTCCAAGGTCAGGAGACAGGTGACACTGGAATAAATGGGAGGAAATAAAAGAGTAAGGGGACAATATTTCTACATCAGTGTTTCCAAAAATATAGTCAATAGATATGCAGACCTCAGAAAGGTCTATGAGTGTATTTCCAAAAAAAAAAAAAAAATTCCCAGGTCTAAAAAAAATGTAAATCTCTATATCTTAGTTCAAATACATGATGTCCTTTGGTAGCACTTGAGTTCCAGAAATTATTCCCAGAATAATTCTGTATTTAAATTCGTTGCTTAGGTTCTACCTAGAATTCTTGCTCTTCCAGCTTCACTGGTTCCTCTTGCTACAAGAGGCCTTGTCTGGGCTAGAATCCCACTTTTTGAATCTCACCATCTCAGAGGCTTAAGCCTTTCATCCTCCCTGTGAGTCACCCAGCAGGGATTGTCTATCTGCTGCCTGAGGCTCTCTCTACTTGATGTGCCCTTCTTTCCCTACCTGTCTCTTTCATGTCATCTGTGCGTTAACCTTCAGTACCTCTTAACCCTATTCACTTTCTCCAGGACAACAGTGCTTCAAGGTTCAGAGTTCCTCCCTTCAATGCAGCTAGGTCAGTGTGTTGTCTTGCCCCAGGTATTTCTGTTCTTCAATTTCTGTTTCTAGCTGATTTCCAAGTTCTAATTCTGATTGCTGCAGTCAACTGTAATTGCTAATCAGATGGCATCAGTGGTATATGGCATCTCAACCAGTCTAACTAAGCTGTTAGACCATTCTTCCTGCTTTTTCCATACTTTAAAAACATTTTGCATTTCTCTAACCAAGATTACCAGTATAACCACTTTTTTTCTTTTTTAATTTGTGAAGGAAAGCCTCCAGCCAGCAGCTCCCTGATTTCTCCTATTGTCTCATTATCCGGAACTGGGTAACATGTGTGGCCAAGGGGAATGATGTTATAATGAATGGATTGTACCAATCGTGATGCATTCTGGAGTAGGGGTCTAACTCCCATGCAATCAAGGGATCCTCACCTATAACCTGAACAAATTAGTGTGTTAGCAGGGAACAAAGGGAATGACTATTGAATAGGCAATGGATGATGTCTGTCACATTTTTATTCATCACAACATCATCAAGTTAATTGAATAAATTATACAAATTTGTATAATTTATACAAATTTTTATTTATACAAATTATACAAGTTGTTAAATAAATTATACAAATTTAAACTGTCCAACAATTCAATGAAGCCCTGAGTTCTTCCCCTGGAAATGTCCAAGTAAATGTCTCTTAACCATCTGAAAGTATATTTACAGATGAGGAGCTGGGATAGATATTAATTTCCATGCCCTGCATAGAAATAGGGGAAAATCATGAAAACCCCACAAATGAGGGAAAATGGAAAGAGAAAGACTTTCAATAGCAAACATGGTTCACTCCAGAACTTTGCTCAACCCATAAACATACAGCCCCTAATGACTGTGGCATAGAATGTTGTTTTTCTCCCACTTCCATTCTTTCTTCCTTACTTTAGTAAAGGAATCAATGTTTCAATAGTGCATGTAGCTGCCCTGCTGAAAATTACAGCTCCCAGCTTCCTTTGCTGGGAATATACACAATGGAATATACACAATGGAATACTACTCTGCCATAAAAAAGAATGAAATTCTGCCATTCAAAGGAATGCGTATGAACTTAGAGAAAATTATGCTAAGTGAAATAAACCAGTCACAGAAACGCCACATGTCCTCACTCATAAGTAGGAGCTATAGAAATGAATAATTAAAAAAGAAAGAAAGAAAAGATATATGCCAGGATTTATTCTAAGATTTTTTTTTAATTTTAGGAATTTAAAATGTATAAATTATTTTTTATCTTCATAATAACCCTGTGAATAAAACCCATTGGTAATAAAATATTATTGAACACTTAAAAAAAAAGTCCCTTCACAGCAATGTTGGCTTTTTCTAGCATGCACCTCAAAACTCTTTCAGCTTCTACTCATTACCCAGTTATAAAGCTGCTTCCATATTTTTAGGTATGTGTTAAAGCCAATTTCTGTATTAATTAGGGTTCTCCAGAGAAACAGAACCAATAGGGTATATATGTATGTATATATGTAAAGATATTTATTATAAGGTATTGACTTATGCAGTTACAGAGGCTAAGTCCCATAATCTGCTGTCTAAAAACTGGAGATCCAGAAAAGCCAGTGTAATAGTTTGAAGGCCTGAGAGCCAGGAACACCAAGGGCAGGGGAAGGTCCACATCCCAGCCCACGCTGTCAGGCAGATGGAGTGCGAAACCAACCTTCCTCTGCCTTTTTGTTCTGTTTAGTCCCTCAGTAAATTGGATGATTCCCACCCACACTGGGGAGGGCCATCTGCTTTATTTAATTTACCAGTTTAAATACTAATGTTTTCCAAAAACACCTTCTCTGACAAACCCAGGAATAATGCTTCACTAGACTTCAGGCAATCTGTGGCCCAGTCAAGCTGACACATAAAATGAATCATCACCCCCTTCAACCCACAAATTTATCTGTGTCTATATCTGTATTGACATTAAGCCCTCCCACCTCCACAGAGGAAAGAGGCAGAGCAAAGTTTCTCAAAGAAATTATCTTATTTCCTCTCATGTAATATTAAAACCACTCTCTTTATTGTTATATTGCCAATGGCATTACTATGTGTTCATGTTCCCTGACTTTGTGTGTGTGTGTGTGTGTGTGTGTGTAGTTGGAAAGTAGGCATGGAATTGAAGAGAGAGCTGCATAAGAAAGTATTTAAAGAGCATTGCTCCTATCAAACCTTGAGATTTTTACAATAAAATATCTGGAAAAAGTGAAAGAGATGCGAGTGCATAATAAATTGAGAAACTATGATTGAAAACAAATCTACTGCCAAAATCTTAGAGGAATTTCCTCTAATTATAATATTCATAGAGTGAAACAGAGAAACACAATTGTCAGGTGACATTGGCACATACTTTGTCACTTGCAGGAGATCAAACTGCCAACATGATGGACAATGCTGAGGTGCATCAACACTCTCGCCTGTGCCTTAGCTTAGAAACACAGAATCTGTGACAACTGCCAACTACAGATAAATTGTAGTTAATACACACACACACACACACGCACACACACACACATTATGAGCTGTGTGTGTTTACACATGCACACATATATATTACAGATAAAAAGGAATACACACACACACACACACACACACACACGCACACACACACGTATCCCATCCCAGATTCTCCAGTTTAGACTTCTTCTAAATATGTTCAGGGATTACAATTATCAGGAATGCTACAGACTCTAAGGCAGAGGAGTTAAGCTGTGGTATATTTGCATCTTCTGACCCAGCCTCAAGCAGTATGAAGTCACAGGAAAAGAAAACACCATGTAAGTTGCCAATATTGTTTCAGGAAATGAAAGAACTATTTACTACTTTAGATCATCCATAAATAAATTTCCCTCTATTATTAATAATAGCAAACATTTACTGAAATATGGAACAGTGATTAGAAAGTAGGTTGCCTGAATTCTAATCCCAGTTCTTTATCTTACAAGCTGTTTGACCTTGAAAAATTTACTTAACACATTGCTGACGTGATTTTTTCACCTGTAAAATGAGAATTAAAATAGTTGGGAAGATTCTATGAGTTAATAATATGTTTGAAGTACTTTAGTTCTATATATATTTGATATAGGTATCAATCCTCATATGACACAATGATGTATGTGCTAATAATAGCACATAGTGTTATAGTGCCCATTTCACAGGTAGAGTAAATTGAAGATGTTAAATTATTCTTTTAATAATTGGTAGACTCAGAATTCTAAGGCACCATTTTAATATGTAGCGCTAATACCTTAACTACTAGTGTTCTGCTTCCTCCCAGCAAGTCAACAATACCTTAAGAATAGGAGTCCCCCCTAAGACAAACATCACCGTTAGATAAATGACTGCTAGACACCATAAATGTGCCATTGGTCCATGGATATTAACCAACCTTCATTCTTGAAATTTGAGAGAAAAAATAAAATAAAATAAACCTGTAATTGCAAACAGTATTTTGACAGTAATCTAGGGCTGAATGGAAGGGACAGATATAGTCACCATCAACCATGTTTAAAGATGACAACACTGGAAAAAAAAAATAAATGGTTCCAGTGAAAATATTCTGCACATTAAAAGGAGAAAAGAGCATTTAAGATGCAGGAAAATTGAAGTATAAAAATTTACTAAAGAAAACAGAAATTACAGAAATCGTCTGTTTTGTAATCTCAATAGAATATGAAAGCTACAGTCTCTGAACAAAGAGATGAAAGATGAGATTATATGAAAATAAGTTGAGATAAAAAGGGAATTGCCTGAGAGGTAAGTAGAAATAAAATCAGGAGCTCGCCATGATAAAAAGAGATTACGGATTTAAAATGAAATAATAAATAGAAATCTGAATTAAAAGCAATAAAGAGCAACACTAATGCTGTAGAATTACTGATGATGAGGTTAAACTTCAGAATCTGCAGAAGCAATACAAAACTCAAAGATGTAAACTCAAAAATGTAAAACTCAAAGATGTAAACGTTGATGGTAGGGATGAAGGGCAAGAGAGAGTGGTCAGATATGGAGAAACTTGGTTTTTTAGAAGCAGAGATCACAACAAAAGCAACTGTTAACGATATGTTTGCAGAAACATATATATATATATATATATATATATATATATATATATATATATATATATATATATATATATATATATATATATAGCACGTATGCAATGAGTTTGTAGATCAAAAAGGATTAGTTAATACATTGGATATATAAGGCTGACATTTTTGCTTTTAATGTGTTTGTAGATCAGTGTTACTATTTATTACATGAATATAATACACGCACTGAGGAAAAACTGAAAAATGCAGGTAGGTGAGAAAACATTTTTTAAAGTTTTCTACAATGCTATTACACAACACAGAAATACTAGTAACTTTATGTTGTAAATTATTTCAGACTGCACATTAATACTAAGTAGATCAAATATACAAAATATGCATGATGTTTTACAACATATGTTTAGTCCATAATTGTGCTATGTATTTTCTCTTCAACAGCAACATTTTTGTTGTTGTTGTTGAGGGAGAAAAATATATTCGCTGTTAACAAATTTAAGCAATTGCAAGAAATTTTGAATAAGACAAAATTTAAAAATTACCTCGTCTCATTGACTCAGAAATAAATTCTGTCACCATTTTGAAAAACATTCTTTAAGATATCTCTCTATGACAATGGAAACCTATAAGTAGAGATTAGATTTGAATTCTGCCAGAGGTAAACAGAAATACATACAGATAAAATTTTCATAAATGAATCATATAGCCAATGATATATTAACAATTAACTTTTCACAACAATGTATTGGACATATTTCCATGTCACTTAATATAGATTTATTTTAACATGTTGATATCATTAGATTATTTTTATGGCTATGCCATGATTTATTTCACACATTGCCTATTGCTGGACACAGATTATATTTAAACTCTCTGTAACTTAGTTTTTTCACTCTGTAATGGGGATATTACTACTCTCAGATGACTTTAACGATAAATTGAGTTAATAAGTATAAACAATTTAGAAAATGGTTTAGGACATAGTAAGAGCTAAATACATATTTGATATTATTTTTCTTAACATTAAACTTAGATTATAACACTTTCTTTTTCAACCATTAACATAACTATAATGAATGAAAAACCTATGCACACATTTATATAATTTAGTCTGATTTTATTTTAAGCAGGGCCAGAGACAGGTTTTGGGGGGACTGAAAATGCCATTTTTAAGAAATGAAATTTAAAATTAAGCACAAAAATACCTAATGCATTCGAAGGATATCATGCAAATGAAGAACTCTAAAACTTAAACTTTGTTATCTTCCTGGTAAAAGTATGCCTCATTTCTTAAGAAAACATTTTGAATCAAAAAAGGAGAGGACCATATCTGTGATAGCCACATATTTTTAGACAAAACACAGCATAGTGACACGTATATATTAGATCTTCAATAAATATCGGTTGCATAACCTACGGGGAATCACTGGATTAAAGAGAATAAACATTTAAAATCTTGCTACAATTAGCAAACTTGCCTCCTAAAATTTGTACCAATTTAAGCTCTTCCTCAAAACGCATAAGGGTGCCCATATTCTCACAGCCTTACCAAGACTGGGTATTTCGTTTTGTTCAGTTTTGTTTCATTTTGCCATGCTGAAGTTTTTAAAATACAAATTCAAATCTATCATCTTTTTAAAAAATAATGTTTATGTTTCATGATATGTTTAGAAAGGTCTGCTGAGTTTCAAGATGATAAAAAATAGCCACGCATGTTTTCATCTTAATATTTTATGGTATCATTTTATATTTAAATATTTGATCTATCTAGGATGCATTGTAGTATATGGAATTACTTACAAATTCAATGTTTTAAATGCTTAGTCAGTTTTTTCTCTTAAATTTTTATTCTTATTCCTCCCAATATAAAATGTCATTATATCACATACTAAATTTCAGTGTATATTTAAATTGGTAACTAGCTTCTCAATTTTGTTTTAATGATCTATCATGATTTTAGTTGAAGTTCCTTTGGATTAATAAATTAAGTTAGAAGAAAATGATATCTTTGCAATGTTAAGCCATCCTACTCAAGAATAATGTATATCTCTCCATTTATTGGAGTCATCTTTTACGGCCCTCAGTAGACTTTTTGGGTTTCTTCATATAAATTTGGCAAATTTTGTTAAGTTTTTCCCAGGGACTTTATTATTTTTGTTACTCTTGGAAAAACAATTTTTTTCATTATGTTTTCCAGTAAGCTACTATTTAATATTAAGTCCATTTAATTTATATTTAATTTTGTAACCAATCTCCTTGACTTTTTATTAGTAGATTTTCTTTATTTCTTATTTATAGATTTTAATTTGATTATATTTTACTTATTTTATTAAGCATAATATTTTTATTGTTTTAGTATACTCATATACCTGCACATTATAAGAAAATAGTATTAAAAAAACAACAAATTATCCAAAGTAATATTACTTGTCAGAAATAATCAATGTTTGATGATGTCTCCTTACGCATTCAACAACTCATATTTTTAGTCTGCTTAAACTTGCATAGAAAAGGTAGATACATACACACTGAGACATACTAATATGTAGTATTAAATTTAAAAGGCCTTAACAATTTTACCTGAATTTAAACATTATTAAAGAAAATGTTGTCAATTTAAAGGAATTAATATACTTTAGTTAAAAGGTTTTTTATTTGATTTTTAACTTATGAGATATTGAACCCTTTAAGTGCTCTGGATTTAAGAAAAAAATATCAAAATTATTAAGAAACTGAAGGCATGATGTATTTTTAAGAATATGTTTAGTGTAGAAACCTTGAATAATGCCTTGCTATTAAATATAAAATAATTAGACACACACATTTCCTCACACTTTATCCCTCCTCTAATTATAATTTTTGATGCATCTATTTTTTCAAATTTTCTAGCATTTATGTTATACTCGGTAACCTTAAATCCCCAGACATTGTCTTATTTGTACATTTAAGTAGAATTAATAATTTTATGGATGTTGCCCACATTTTTGAGCACTTCATTTTATCCTACTGTTGTGGATTAAATGTACCCCCCAAAGCTCATTGAAACTTAATCCCCACTGTGACAGTGTTAAGAGCATAGAAAATCCCATTATGGTAATTGAAAGGTAGGGCCTTCAGGAGGTGATTAGATTGCGAGGACTGTACGCTCATGAATGGATTGATCCATTGATGTTTTGATGGATGTTAATGAGTGTGGTTCTGATGTCTTTAAAAGGAAAATAAGGAGCAGGTTAGCTCTCTCTTGCACTCAAGCCATCCCCCCGTGATGCCCTGTGTCACTGTAGAATCACCACTGAGCATAAGGCCCTCACCAGATGTGTTCACCGGAATATGGATTTCCCAGCCTCTGAAATTGTAAGCAATAAATATTGTTTCTTTACAAATTACCCAGTTTCAGGTATTCTATTATAAGCAACAGAAACAGATTAATACACCAACTTTGGTTAGCTTTTACTTTAGCTTTTTCTAAGCAGAGCTTATGGGTGCTATCTTCTTTGATTTTTTTTTCAAGATTATATGTCTTTTGTCCTGTAAGTCTATTGTCCTGTCTACTTGAGTATATCTTAACAGGGCATGACAATTATAGATAACAGTTTCTATTCCTAAGAATTTGGTAAGCTTTACAATTTTATGGTAGTTTTCTGAAAAGTCTGAGGCAAATATGAATTTTTTTAACCCTAGAAAGTAGACTCAGTTTGTCTATGTGGGTACCTTAAGAAAGTTTTCCTTATGATTAAAGTTTAGTACTAAATCAATTTATAGCTACATGGTTATTCTTCTGTTTCAATTATCCTAATACATGGTGCACAATTTCATTCCTCCATATAAATTTGAAAATACACTTACTGGGTATTTAAAATTTGAGATATAGAATTATTTGTACAGGAATTTATAATATTAATTCATCCCATACATAGAATGCAATTATCTCCATAGTAGTCTTGTGAATTTTTTGTTAATTCCTAGATTCAAAATATTTTCTTTTGATACATAAATTGTGTTTTACTTTTTACTTTACTGCAGTGGATCTTTAGATTACTTCAAATTGATCTTGGATCTGATAAGCTTCCTTAACGTTCTGATTTGATATAGTTTTTGCTACTTGCTATTTCTTTCGTGTAGATGATCAGATCTTTTACAGTTAATGATATTTAGATCTTACCTTTTAATCTCCACACCTATTATTTCTTTTTCTTTTCTAAGAGGCTTTCCCAGGACCTCTAGTACCGTGTTGTAAAAAAGAAAAACAAAACATAATAGCTGGCTTTGTTGCCTTAAAGAGAATGCATTTAAATTTCTCTGTTACATGTTTAACAAATATAGACAATACTATAAGGCAATGTCCAGATCCTCTCCTGCAAGACTAGAGATCTCATTTTCCCAGCTGCTGGCATACTGAAGGTCAACGGCTCTTACCCAAGTCCCTCCAAGACTTGACCTTGGCTGAAGAAGTCCTCCTCACACAAGGTCATGCTCCTTTCCCAGGGTTTCTTATCTAATAATGGGTAGATTTGGTTGCATCAAATCCCGCCACTCTTGTTTCAGATGGGATCAATTCTGAATGGCTGTATGAACTCCTGTTCTCTGTACAGGATTAGGTGAGGTCTTTGTCACATTGCACAGCAGATGGCTTTCTCCTGCCCAGTGTTGCTTCTTTCACTCTTTCCCAACCACCAGTGCTGTTCATGAGAGCACTCCCCAGTAAACTTTCTGTAAGAAAATGTCTGTCTCAGTCTGCTTTCCACCAGGGACACCAAGATAGAAGGGTTTTTTTTAAAATTTTATCTTTTTATTTTATCAATGTACAATGCAGTTGATTTTCATGTCCCTTTACTGACTTAGGAAGGGTTCTTAAATGTTCAGTTTAGTAAGAATGTTTTAATCATGAATATGTGCTAAAATATATTAAATACATTTTTTCGTCTATTGAGATAATCATTTTGATTTTTCTCCTATATTAATGCGATATATTACCATATGTATAGACTTTCTGATGTTAAGCTAACCTTGCATTCCAGAGATAAATGTAATGTAGGGATCATTTTATACTTTATAATATTTATTGGATTTTCTTTGTAATATTTATTGGACTTACTTAATGGATTCAATATATTATAATAATATATTATATATTAGATATGTCTGATATATATATGTATATATATGTATATACACACATAAGATTTTTAAAATCTATATTCATAAGTAAATTGAGACCATTACTTTACTTTCTTGTATCTCCCTGAATCAATTTTGTAATCAAAACTTTACAAGGTTTAGCTGAAAGCATTGATTTTCATTATAAGGTTAATCATTATAGATGAGGCTAAACTGTAATAAAAAAAAACTCAATGTTTTAAAAACAGCATTTTATTTTTCTCATGCAAATAAATGAAAAATGAGAAATGTTGTAGCACCCAACATTTCTCTAAGGGATTTCTCCTCTTTGTAGTGACTCAATAACCAGGTATGCCTTGATTTTGCAGCTCTGCTACCATGTAAATGTGAGGCCTATTCACTGCCAAGTGTAAAAGTAAGAGGTGTCTGTTCTGCTCACAATCTATTGACCAAAACTGAACACATAATCTTATCTAATTCTATTGTGGATCAGAAAGTAGAGTCTTCTATGTTCGGGAAAGAGAGGAGAACTAGATGTTGGTGAGCACTATTTCTTTCATCTTCTATTTTCTTGAACAATTTGTTTAAGTTGTTATAAGAATTATGTATTGGACTTTTAAAAATTATTTGGGCTTATAACTTTGGGGGATGGTAGGTACCTTATAACCATTTTTTAAAATTTATTTATTGCTTACTGGCATTTTTACTCTTGATATTTTTAAATTTCACTTTTAATGAGCTTAAAACCTAAAACCTAGATTTATATTTCTCCTCATTTCTCCACTTGGAAACTGCACAAACCCTTTCAATATGATTTCATTTGTCCTTAGTTCTGGGAGATTTATTGCCAGTATTTCCTCAAACATTTCTTGCATTATGTCAGTATTTTATTTTTATCTGAGATTACTATTAGACAGATGTTTGCACTAAAACACTTATATCTTGACTTTTATTTTCTTTCTTTATACTTTCCAGCTTCCTATTGGAAACATTCCTTAATTAGATCTTCTAACGCATGTGTTATTCTTTGACTACTTTTTCCTTGATATTTTGTCATCTCTTATGTTTTTTATTTCAATTTTCATTTCATTATTCAAACATTCTCTTTGTTTAGTTTATTACTTCATAAATCTACTAAAATAGTTAATTATATTTATAGATTTCTAATATTGAACTCACTCTGAATTTCTGAAGTAAACACCATTTGATAATGTTTTGGCTCTGTTTCTAGATTCTAATTTATCACATTACATTTAGAAATCCTGGATCAATATTCATAATAAAGATCAATCTAATTTGTGTTGGCACATGTGACACGTGTAATTTGTGCGGTGTGTGTATAATCCTGTGAACTAGCATTGTAGAGTTAGTATCAATTTCATTCTAGCTACCTAAGAAAGAACTTGCATTGATTCTCTTTTTTTCCACATTCTTGAACATAATTTATTGATTCTTAATGTTTGATAGAATTCAGTCTTTTGATTGCATTAATGAATCTAATTACTCAATCTCTTTGTTGCAAGGATCTTTATTTGCTCCTTGATACTGGGTATAGCCATTTGATTTGGTTTAACCACTAAAATGTTAGCATGCATAACATGACTAAACGTTTTAAAAACTCATGCATTATTATGCTTTCTTTCATCCACTTTTGTCATTTCAAAAAGGAACATTGCCTTGGCTAGTTCATTGGTCCCAGGCAGGGGATAAAAGACACTTGGAGTAGAACAAAGCCATACAGCCAACTTCTATCTAGATCATCTGATCTCTCTCCAACCCTCAGATTCATGAGCTAGCTAAGCTGAGATCAACAGAGCTGCCTAGCTAAGGCCATTTTATATCAGCAGATCCCCATCTAACCTGTCACATACAGCTGAGATTTGTGTTTCTTGTTATGTGGCAGTATTGCAGAAATTGGTAACTGTTACATCATCCTGAAAATCATCTAAGTATGGGAAGAGTCCCCTAATTATGATAGGCAGTACTTTTTAAGTTTTCTGAAATTTTCTTTGATATTATTTTATTTTTTACTTTTTATGTCAAGTTTTCTTAGTTTTATTTTCCATTAAGTTGTTCATTTTTTTCCAGAATTGTACAA
This sequence comes from Cynocephalus volans, assembly GCF_027409185.1. NCBI lineage: Eukaryota > Metazoa > Chordata > Mammalia > Dermoptera > Cynocephalidae > Cynocephalus > Cynocephalus volans. The sequence goes on from NC_084468.1 coordinate 20,461,164, forward strand.
CATTATCTTAAATTGTATTTAACTTCCTTAAACCACTTGACTTGATGTAGTTTGGGTTTTACTTCCACTTCCTAATGAAAGTGTAATCATCAATGTATTTTTTTTCTGCAATGTTGCTGAGAAGTCTTTTTAAAAGTTTTATAGTAATCCATTTCTTCCATTTTTAAACACATAAAATTTTTCTTTATTAATTTCTCTTAGATGTATATTACTATTGTCCAATATTTTAAAACAATTTTTTCTGATATATAGCTAACTTTTTATTAATACACAGATTAAGATTTATTTTATTCTTTTTCTTACTTTATTGCATGCTTAACTCACTTTTTATTTTATTCTCAGATCTCTGACTTATCATCATCCTATCTTCTTCCCCAATTTTTTTTTTTTTTTTTTTGGTGGCTGGGTGGTATAGGGATCTGAACCCTTGATCTTAGTGTTACTACACTGTGCTCTAACCAACTGAGCTAACCAGCCCCCCATTCCCCCCCCACACACACACACATGCAGACTCACACTCAGTGTACGAACTCCATGCTTCACAGGGAAAGTAAAAGTCATCAGACAGAAACTACCTCAAGCGATTTCTTCTAAAACTACACACCTCCTTGTTCCTGCACCTAATTATTTCTTTGTTCCTACCTTTTACTTAAAGAAGATGGTCTTTTCTACCAGTAGAAGCCATCATCACCTGTTGTCTCTGTTCCATTTTCTTCCTCTCCTCTCAGGAGATTTTTGCTATTAATGTTAAGTTATAAATCTACAATTCCTTTCTCTTTCTGCATTCCACTAGTCAACATTTTAACATGCTCAATTTTCTGCTGGCCTCAGGAAAGGAAAGACTTTCCTTGGAATCAACATTTCTCAGTGATACTCTATTTCTCTACTCCCTTCCACAGCCTAAACTCTGGAAAAGGTTACATATCCTTACCTCTCTCTCACACTCCTGATTAAGTACAGCCTGACATCACACCACAGAAATACAAAAGACAGATGATTACCATGTCAACAAGAGCATTTTCAGTCATCAGATTACTTCCCTCCTCGCTGTCTTCTCATTGTATCCCTCTCTTTAACTGGCTTCTAAAGTGACACTTATTGAAGACTCTTCCCTAATATTCTAGAATACAACCCCTAGGTCTCTTTTTCTAAGTCTCCTTCTTTTACTGGGACTTAACGATATTAAATTAATTGTAAACCCTCTTTCTCTTATCACTTTGCATTCTCACTAAGCATTTTTGTTAACACCCACCGATGCCAATTGTCATTTGTTTATCCATGGATCTGATATTTGCATTTAAAGGTAAGACCTCTCCTCTGAGCTCACAGACTGTCAACCCCCTCAGTATCTTCACTTGATAATCTCAACCTCCAGATATGTGTGTCACACAATGCTTTTTGTCATATTCACTCCTCTCCATCCCCTGTAAAACTCAATCGTCCTTCATAATGTCAGTCTGAGTGCATGTCACTTTTATCCCATTACTTTGTACCAACCAGAAACCTAAGAGTCTCTTTGACATCTACCTGCTCCTCATGTTTTTAGACCCGACCTAACATCAGGTCCTATTCATTTTTCTTTCTGTAGTCCATCCATTCTCCCAGACACTGTCATCTCACATCAGAAAAGGTGTAAAAGCTTCTTAGTAATGCACAGCTTTATCTAATCAATTTCTCACTAAAACATTTAATAGCTCCTCATACATTTATGATGTGAGTCAAAATGTTAACAAACTCTGTGAAGTCTTGGATCATCAGGACGTTTTACTTATCTTTAAAATCTCATTTCAAACCTAAGAGTCTCAGGGTATAATTTTATGACCACTTAGAAAAGTTTAGGTATTCTGTTATTTTTTCTCACTCTCTCTTTGCACTTCTTAGAGTTCATTACATCACAGATTGTCTTTCTTGTGTGATAATATAATGTTTATTTCTCCTACAGATAGTAAACTCCATGAAGACAAAAAACGTTTTCTTCTTAACACTCGTCAGGGTCACTGACATATAGTGGAAACTAAAAAATATTTGCTGAATGAATAATTTGATGAATAAATAGATAAATAAAGAATACTGCTAAAGTTTACTGAGAATCATTTTAAAAGATTTAAATATTGGAAAGATATGTTTCTAAACCAGAAGAGTATAAATTTATGAAGTATAAATTCTTTCTCTATTAATATAGAAAGTACTATATTGACTTAAAAGAGAACTTCAACCATTTTATTTATTTATTTTGTAGTTACTTTCTGATTGTAAAATTCGTCAGTTATACTAAATGGATAAGAATGACAAAGAATTTTTTTGGAAAAATAATTGGCTAATCATCCCTTTTAAGGAAATAATTATTTTAACAAAAAAGAATAACTATAACCTAAGTCTAGGCAAATAGATCAATGAAGATAAATTGATACTGAGGGGAACTCATGTCTCCATCCCTTATGCCAAATTAGGCATCAAAGTTTATTTAGTTAAGCAAGGCCAGTTTTAAGGAAACTCAATTAGATTTCATTGTGGGGGACAGAGGATCTCAAATTTTACAGTAGATCTGTTACTTCCTATTTATCTATACTGGTCTTCTTTACCTAGTTGTGTGACTTGTATAGACTCCGATTGCATTTGTTTGTTTCTCTCATTCTTACTTCTAAAGGAATTTAGAAAATGAAAAACGGGCACTGCAATCAGAAGATGAAAGCTTATTTAGTAAATGTTGCTAGAGCAAGCTTTGGAAAATAATTTACATATAGTGATAACGGATTAATGTACTATTTTATACTGAGGATTTACCAGCCAAGAAGAAAATGTGGATTAACATTTTGGAAAAATAAAAAAATATATATTTTATGGCATGTCCACATAGATTAATTTTATATGGCCATGAGAAATAATGATGTAGAAGAACATTTAATAATCTTGGAAATCAAACATATATTATCAACTCAAAACCAAAATGCTGGAAAACAATATGCTGAATATAATCATTTGGTTGAAGAGGAAGAGCTAGAGAGATATGTGGAAATGTCAATGTGGAAGAGAGAGCAGAGGAGAGAGCAGTGGAGTATACACAGGTGTTAGGAGTGAGAGTTTCAGTCATTTGGTGCCTTGGTCAAAGTCTGAACTTACTCCTTACAAACATGTAACTGAGATCAACTTCCTTGACCTTAGTTTATCTTCATTTCTTCACTTGTAAAATAAAAGTTATAATAGTATGTTCCTCATAAGGTTGTTTTAAAGTCTAAATTAATTGATATATGTAATAAATCACTTAGATTTGTTCCCAGGACGTATTTTACTCTAAAATTTATAAGCTATTGTTTCAAAGAGGGAGAAACTGAGAATACACGTGAGAGGGGTAGAATCCTTGAGTTATGGAATTATGTTCACCAGTTAAGGATTCAGGCTACGAGCCTGACTGCCTGGGTTGAAATCCTGCCTCTGCCTCTCAGTAGTTTTCTGTCTTCCTGTGGTTTATTTCACTTTTCTGTGCCTCAGTTGCCACATCTGTCAAGTGGGACAACAATAACAACTACTTCAGTGAATTAACTGAGCTAATGAACGTGAAGTGTTGAACACATGCTTGACCCACAGTAAGAGCTGTAAGAAAGCTCCATCACATCTAAGTACTTTCTCTTTAAGGTTCAAATAAGGAGGTTTTTTTGGTTGTTGTTGTTTTTTCTTTGTTTGTTGTTTTTTTTAACTTTATTGTGTATGTAGGCTGTATGAATAAGGGGAGTGCATGCATGAATTTTAAGAATTTTAATTGCGTTATGTAGTAAATCTTTAAAGCTAAAAGGTATAGCAAAATTCCAGCACAATGTAAACATTTATATGCTCTTTGCATTCTTTTTGTAAAGGATTGACCTATATAACAATCCTTATTAACAATTCTTATTTCTCATTATTAACTTGTCTGTTTTTCATATCTCATAACTTCTTATTGCAATTTGGACTTTCCTTATTTTTAAGCAAATATTTATTCATTTGCTCATTCCTCACTTGTCTGGAGAATCTTGTCACTCAAACCTTGAAGGACCAAAGTGGGAGTGTTCTCTACATTTTAGTTAGAAGTGTACAGTGAGGAACTAGACATTCAGACCCACATCTTCTGTGTAAGGTCTATGTGGCATCTAAAAATCATGTAGCATAAACTCAGGATGGCCATGAAAAAATGTACTTGACATGGAAATCTTGCACTAAACTTGTGTAAGTTTTTTATTCAAAGAAAAGTTCTTATTAACATCACTGGCTTAATTCTTAGGCAAGCCATAGGGACAATTTTTATTTAACCTTGTCTATATGTGTGTCTGATATTGCTCTGGAATCTGGAAATACAACAGTGAACAACACAAACAAGGTCCTTGTCTTCAAGGAGCTCGCAAGTCAATGAGGAAAAGGCAGTCACACCAGTAGAAAGATACAGAATATGTATAAGCTGAAAATAAAAAAAAGTCTGATACATGCATATCCCTTCTTTTAAACTCATAAACTATAAAATAATCCCCATTTAAACATAAAATATCTTTATCCATCAAATTGGAATTAAAATAATAATAATTAAATTTTTTGTATAAGGAAAGAAATGAAAATAACTTACATTTCCACAAAGAGAGAAATGTTCAGATGAATTATGGTGCCCTCACACAATGAAAGATTATGCAGTCTTCTGCTCTCAGGGAACATGAGATTAAGTAGTCACAGGATTCTACCCTCTGGGCATATCAATAGTAGCATTATGAATTGGATATCATTTCAGCACATTTAAGACTGAAACAAGAAATAGATCTTCTCAGTTAGCCACCATGAGTCGCCTGATCCTATTTATAAGGCTCTTGAACATTAAATGGCTCTTTGAAAACAGTCTTTTTATATTTTAAGTGCAACTTGAGTCAGAAACATATATATTTTGCAGCTATTTGAATCACAAAAATGATTGAGTTTTTGTCATTTTAAGAGGGATTATCCACTCTGCATATCATATCTTTGAAATGCCAATGGGTCCTCTTTTTCAGGATTTCTACTAAAAGAAGTACACACTGTGTGGTCGGATACCACATGGTTTGCATCTCAATTTTGACCATGCAATACCTTTGCAAATTTCTACATTCTCTTTTGCTTATTTTATTTACCAGTAAAATGGTGATTATGAGGAATAGTTTTAAAGTATTAAATGATTTCAGATTTACAAAGCATGGAGAACTGTATTTGTCTCATAGTTGACACTGTAAAACTGAGTTCATTTCTTCTTCTCCCCCCCGCCCCCTTGTATCTTCTGTGTACTGGATGGGAATATCCAAAGATGCCTAACTTTGGTTGGGAAATTAAATCTTTGAGAAGGAAGAGAGGATGATAAAACTCTGGAATTTTGTCTTTTGCAGTGGCAGAGAATGTTAGACCTGCTTCAACTCCCAGCAACCGGAGAGGCCACATGTTATCCAAAATGAAGCTCTTCAGAATAAGAAGTTCCTAGTAACTAACAAGAATGCCTGGCAAATGTAAAGGCACAGGGACAAGTTTGGGCCCAGACCATCTGGGTAATCCAGGATCATAATAAATTCAGATAATAGATGAGAGCCTAAATCTGTCGATTCAAATAGCCTGGAATTGAAGTCAAGGTCACCCGTCCTTCTCAAAGTAAGGTAGGGACTCAGGGCACTGATGATATGCAGTGTAATTTTAGTTGATAATAGCTTTAATTAATCATTAGTAGTTTTCTATGACAAGATAAAGTGGTTTTATAAAATATAACATTTTCTTTTATGATAAATCGAGATAAAAATTTTAAAAAGTATATTAACGTCTTAGTCCATTTGGGCTGCTGTAACAAAATATGATAACCTGGGCAGCCTTTAAACAACAGAAATTATTTCTCACAGTTCTGGAGTCTGAAAAGTCCAAGATCAAGTCACTGGTAGATTTATTGTCTGGTGAGGTCCTGCCTCCTGCTGCATCGAGAGCCGTCTTTTTGCTATATCCTTACATGGTGGAGGGAGAAAGGCAGCTCTCTGGGGCTACTTTATAAGGGCACTAATTCCATTCATGAGGGTTCTGCTCTCACGATCTAATCACCTCCCATAAGCCCCACCTCCTAATATCATCACATGAGAATTTTGGAGAGACACAACCATTCAAACCACAGCAGTTGATTTTACAAAAATAGTAAAAATAAGTAACAGTACAGGTGGTGTTCAAACGTGACAAAAGTATTAACAGTGGTAATACCTGAATGTTTGACACATGGGAACCACTATTCTAGGCAGTAGAGAAGGATGGTTTAAGAGGTAAAGTAGTGGCATATTCCTAAGCTAGCATTCAGTTAGAGCTGCCAGGCATTTATTGCTCTGGAAACTACTTATGTGCTACCCAGCATAGTGGCATGCACACAATATATATCTGATGAATGTTAGTTCCTTTCTCAGTCTTTTGATCCTTGCTCCGCTCCTCAGTATTTTAAACACCCTCCACTAGTGATTAGACTCTCACCGTGTCTGTCAGAAGGGCCATGACCACGGGGACTGAATCCCATGTTTTCTCCTGGTCCTAACTGCTGAAGCCTTAACAATTCAGAGAAATGTGAAGCTTGGCCAGGAACATTCTCAAATGGCACACTTTTCGAAACTTTCAGTAAGATAGGCAATTCTGTACCTTAATCATAAACTATTACTCTGCAAAACTGTAAAGAAAGTCAGTGATACTAGGACCTTTCTATTTGAAGAACAGAGAAGTCAAACTGGCCTGAATATATTCTGTTTTAGTTGAGAACACAGTTAAGTCCCAACTGGTATGATGATAACTACCAAAACATGGCACTGTTGTAGGCTGGAGATCCAGTTATCAAAAGCAAATGTAGAGATGCAGAGTTTCTGGGGGCATCTGGAAAGCAAATATCCCAAATGTAATGGAACAAATGAGCATACCCAGAACCTAAGAAATCAGCATGACTAATGACAAGGAAGGAGCAATTAAAAATGCTGTGACCTCTTGTCAATTCAAGTGCAGAATGGCCTGGGCTCAGGAAAACACCACCAACACATAAAATTCAGCAAATGAAATCAGATTTTCATCCCAATAAAAATAACAACTTTTTTTCCATGAAATTAGCAGCTTTTAAAAAATAACTTCCATATGGAAAAAAAATAAATATGTATATGAAGTAACACTGCAAAAAATGAAATAAAAATGAATAAAGGGACACGAGGGTGGGTAATCTCCATCAGACAATATAGACCATGTTTAATTAAAACACTGGTATTGACACATGGGTAGACAGATAATTAAAATGGAGCAAAACAAAGTTTAGAAGTATATCTAAGTAGCAGATAAAAATTGGTATATGATAAATATAGTACCTCAAATCAGAGGGTATATTAGTTTCTTAGGGTTGACATAAAATTGTACTACAAACTGGATGACTTAGAATAACAAAAACTTATTGTCTTACAGTTCTGGAGGCCAGAAGTTCAAAATCAAGGCAGGGCCATGCTCCCTCTAAAGATTTTGGAAAAAAAATCTGTTCAGGTTCTTTCTCCTAGCTGCTGGGAGCCACAGGTAGCCCTTGGCTTGCAACCATCCTCTGCCTCTGTGTGTATCTGTCTCTAAGTCCAAATTTCCCCTTTTTATAAATATATCATTCATATTGGACTAGGGTCACTTTAATAACCCCATTTAAACTTGACTGCCTTTGTAAAGACACTATTTCCAAAAAATGTCACATTTTGAGGTACTAGGGATTAGGGCTTCAACATCTGTTTTTCGAGGAACCCAATTTAACCCATAACAATAGGGACAAAAGGTGTTGGGAAAATAAATAGCCATGAACAGAAAAATGAAATCACATTTATACTTCACACTTAGGACAAAACCCAAATGAACCAGAGATTGAAATGTAAAAGCTGAAATCATAAAGGTCTACTAAGATGCATGAGTAAATACATTTAATAACTGAGAGTGAGGAACATCTTTGTAACTGTAAGTCAAAATCCAAAATAATAGGGCCGGCTCCGTGGCTCACTCGGGAAAGTGCGGACCTCGTAGCACTGAGGCCGTGGGTTCGGATCCTATATAGGGATGGCCGGTGCACTCACTTCACTGGCTGAGCGTGGTGTGGACGACACCATGCCAAGGGTTGCGATCCCCTTACCAGTCAAAAATAATAATAATAATCCAAAATAATAAAAGCATATTGATTCATTCAACTATAAATGTTGTTTTAAAACTTTTTAACTGGAGAAAAATTCCCACAATAAAATCAAAGTCAAAATAAAAAGGACAAATTACAAGAGATATGTTCAAATTCTATAATAAAGAACTAATATCTCCAAAGGAAAATTAGGTCTATTCTATAATAAAGTAATATCTCTAAAGGAAAATTAGATCTTAAAACTTGAGAGGAAGAAAAGACCACAAAAAGAAAAAAAAAAAGTATAAGCAAAACATAGAAAGAGTAACTTAAATATTTGAAAAGAAGACGAACTTCATTTATAATAATATAATTGAATATTAAAACTATAGTAAAATACTATTTCTCCATTATTTGACTGGCAAAATTGAAAAGCTTAATAGCATATTTTGCTGGCATTACTATGGGTAAAAAGGCACTTTTCTACATTGCTTGTGGGAATATGATGATTCCACTTCTATGGAAATAATTTGGCAGTAATTAGAACATTATATACACATTTGCCCTTGAACTAGAAAAATCATTTTCAAAGTGTAATCCAAAAATATAAAATGACTTATGCACAAAGTAGTTCACTGAGATATTTTTGATAATGGCCAATGTCAAAGGGACACCTGCACTCCCACATTTATTACAGCTCTATTCACAATAGCCAAGGTATGGAACCAGCCTAAGTATTCATCAATGAATTACTAGATAAAGAAAATTTGGTATATATACACAATGGAATACAACTCAGCCATAAAAAAAGAATGAAGTTCTGCTAAATGCAGCAGCACAGATGTGCTTGGAGAAAATTATGTTCAGTGAAATAAGCCAGGCACAGAAAGCAAAACACTGCATGTTCTCACTCATATATGGGAGCTAAAAAAACAAACAGAAATAAATAATAAGTTCAACTGTTAAAAGGTGAAAGAAAAATTGTGGTTACTAGAGATGGGAAAGGGGTGGGGGAAGGTGCTGGTTAATGGACACCAAATTATGGCTAGACAAAAAAAATAAGTTCTATTGGTGTACAATTGGGCCAGGCATCGATCATTAACAATGATTTTACTGCATGCTATCAAACTACTAGAAGAGAGAAGACTAAATGTGCACACCACAAGGAAATGATTAAGTTTTGCAATGAGGAATATGCTAGTTACCCTGATTATATTATCACATATTGTATACATGTATTGAAATATAACTCTGTACCCCATAAATATGTACAATCAATATGTTTCAATAAAAAAATGAAAAAAGTGTGAACAACCCAAATTTCCATTAGCCGATGAATGGATTAACAAAATGTGGCATACCCATACAATGGAATATTATTCTGCCATAGAAAAGAATGAAGTACCGACACAGGCTACAATGTGGATTAACCTCGAAAACGTTACGCTGAGTGAAAGAAGCCAGTCACAGGATGGAGTCCTGTGTTTATCTTCAGCCATACATGTAGTTGATATTATAGGATCAGTGAACATTTTGTATTATCAGTTTTGAGTTTATGAGTTCTATTTTGGAGGCAATCCAGATTTTGCTCCCTTATAAATTAAGATCTTTTATTCTCTTATTATGAAAAATGCTGCTGGGAAATTCAAAATAAGAAAGTTCTGTTTATTGCAAACAGAAGTTATTCCATATGAAGAAATTCCACCTTACATTTTTTCTATACTGCACATTTTCCTATATTGTAGTCATGAGAGAACTCTGGCTCTTTCTCAAATTCTTTTCCCTATAATTCATTCTATTCAGGGTGGAGCTAATCTTTTAAAAAAATTAAATAAAAAGCTAAGAAATATATATATATATATGTATATATATATGTATATATATATGTATATATATATATATGTATGTATATATATATATATATATATACATACATATATATATATATATATACATATATATATACATATATAGGGAACTGCTTGAACAAGCCATAGCACACACAATGGAACATTATGCAGCCATAAAGAAGAATGGTAAAGATCTCTATACACTGATATGTAGCATCTTGATCATACTTATTCAGCAAGATAAATGAGGATAGAACATGCTATACATTGTGATTATTTTGTGTAATCAAGGGGAAGAAATATACATTTGCTCTTTTTTGTGTGAAGAGAAAGATAGTAAAACCAAAAATGAGTAAAACAGTTATCACAGAGAGATTAAAAACAGATCCAGGTATTTTTAAAACAGAAATCAGATTTTCCTGAATAGAGTCTCTATTCCTTATATACATGTAAGTGTTTACGTATTTTAAACTAAACTAAAATTTAAAAGACAATCACTAAGAATTGTAAATAGATTGAAGTGAATGTACTTGTGTATCAAGTCAATGACATAACCATAGAAATTTGAATTAGAGTGACTTTAAAACACAGTATTTTGACTATGCATCCTCTGCAGCCAAAATTCAAAAGACAGTAAAACTAAAAGGAAGTCTTAAAAATATACTCCATAATCTAATTGCTTGTAGCAATGTCGATACTATTATTTTAAAATTATTTTATGTATGTTGTACAATAATGCAAGTAATTTTGTTAGTGTTACTAGAAATTAAGCTTTTCAGAGTAAGAGACAAGAAATGCAATAATATACTTTAAAAAGAACTAAAAAATATAATAGCAGTAAACCTGGATTCAAAACGTAAATATGTAGTTGTAATATTTGCTATGAAAAAAATGTCTATTTTATAGCCCCAAAGCAATGAGCCTAACTATCACTTAGACGTGGTCCCTAAACATTATTTCTCAAAGGAACCAGGACTCCTTGTAATATTTGGCTGGTGTATCTTTTTTTGTGCCAAAAATAAGGAAGCTAGCAAAGACTGATGAGTCATATCAAAATAACCCTGGGATCAAAATCAAGAGGCATCTTTATTTTGAGCATGATTGAAATGATTGAAATGCATAAAATATTGTTAAAAACATGAGTTTAAATTGAATTAAAAAGAGATAGTAAAATAAACTAATGAAAATACATACATATAGACCCGTATTCATTTATAACATACATCTCAAAGAATGTCATGAAGAAATTAGAACAGCAATTTTTTTGTCTGAATATTGACAATGGAAAGGAAATAATTTCGTATTAATCCTGTCTTTTCTGTAAAATGTGTGATGCATGATAACCACGTAGTCATAAATAAGGGAGAAGGATTGTTCTTCAAATAGGAATTCCTGTTACTAAATGTAGAAAGAATGACAAAATTAGAAAATCATCATCTTGTAATGCCCAGTGAAATAACTGATTCAGACAATAATCATTAACGGATGATACCATGACATGAAAGTTTAATGGGGAATAAACTGTAACAATCAAATTGTTGTCACCTGAACCCACTGATCAATCTTAGCATCACTCAAGATAGGGAAAATCAAACATTGTTAGCTTCCCTGTGTAATGCAACATGAAGCGCAGCCCATCAGCCATGAAGTACTCCTGTCAAAAAGTTGAATCTGAATATACCTAAAAGCTAACTTCTATGTAGGACTACCCAGGAATTAAAAGGTACAAGCTAAATGACACAAAAGAAGCAAACAGAGAAATACGTCATGTATTGCACTGTGTGTGACAAGTTTGTACGTATAGTCAGTGGCATAAAAATCAAAGTGAGAAGAATACACACTTGATTAAAAAAATTATGAGTTGCAACAAGCAAATGTCATGGTACCTTGTTTGTCTCATAATTCAGACAAATCAACTTTAAAAATACTCTTGTAGACAATTACAGAAATTTGTCTACGTACTATTAGATAATATTAAGAAATTATAGTTAATTTTGGTAGATGTGATGATGATCGCTTGTCTGATATTTGCTTCAAAGTAGATAGGAAAAAAATTCTGAAAGGAAAGGGATTGATAAATTTTAGGCAAAATTGGGATAACTGTCAAATATTGATGATTAGTACTACCTTTGGTAAAACTAAAGGCAAAGTAAAGTATACGTAAGCACTGCACTCTACTAGAAGTTGTTTCCCATGGCATTACTGATTAACAGCTCTTCTACTGCTGTACATGCATACTTTAATTGAACAATTAAATAAACAAAGGGCAGATGGTGGGAGCCAGGTTGCTCACTGTTGGAGTGGAGGTTGTAGATAAGCATGTGCAAAAGTCTAGAATGATCTATGTCGTAAGGGATTAGACTTGTTGATATCAGTATGAATTTTTATCTTCCTTAATATAAAGGCAGATGGTTACACATAGAAATATTTATAGATATTTGAATATACACAGGTTAGTATATATAAATACACTTTTCCTTGGTCTGTCAGCTGACCGTGCCTAGAAATAATGGCATCCCAGCAGCAAAGAGTCCATCTAGAATCTGTATTTTGGTTTCTCATACCATTCTCCAGGAAACGGAGCCAGGGATCCTTGAAGAAATGTTTGATTCTAACAAAAGATGTAAATAAACAAGAAGCTACTGGAGCATATGGTAGTTCCAGGAACTAAATGCACACACACACACACACATGCACGCAATGATCAGTGATGAGGAGATGTGAAAAAGATCCAGGAACCAATTGCAAGAGCTCCCAATAGGAAAAGATGAAAAAAAGAAAAAAAGAATGAGCCAAGAAATAAATAAGGTAGTATTGGATTATAACCCAAAGTATAAAATAAACATCTGAGTCCATGCTGATGTAAATAAATGATAAACAAATGATGGAGAAAATATAAATCTCTCTTTTGGAAGAATTCATAACAATTTACATAGTTACACTACCCTCCAGGAGGTGCAGCATAACTCCCATCCTTAAGTGTGGTCTGTCCATAATGACTTCCTTTTAATGTGTACAGACAGTATGGAAAGGGACAGGGGAGAGTAACTTTACAGTGGAGAAACCACTGACAAACACTACCTTAGCCAGGTGACCAAGGTCAATAGCAACTGTAATAAGCCATGTTGATAGTATATACCCTTGACATTATGTAATTAAAATGCCTCTGCTTTTGAGGTCTTCACCCAAAACCCAATATCCCAGTCTAAACATGAGAAAAACATCAGAGAAAACTGAGCACCATTCTACAAAATACCTGGCTAAAAATACTCTCTAAACTACCAAGGTCATTGAAAACAAGGAAAACCTAAAAGGTGTCATAAGCAGGAGGAGCCTAAGCAGACATGTCTACTAAGTGTAAGGTGGTATCTTGGATGAGATTCTGGAACAGAAAACGAACATTAGGCAAAAACTGAGGAAATTTGAATAAAGTATCAACTTTAGTTAATAATATTGTATCAATATTTGTTCATTAATTATGATAAAAGCACTGTATTAACTTAAAATGTGAATATGTGAACTCTTTGTACTGTCATCCCAATTTTCCTGTCAAACTAAAACTATTCTAAAATAAAAAGTGTGTTTAAAACAAAAAAACAGACCATAACTGCAAAGGCGTGTACTAGTTTAGAGCTAGAAGAAATCTAGATATATTTCAATATAACCTTACCCTCTTATTTTGCCTTAAGGAAAACTGATGCCCAAAGAGAATAATTGATATGTGTAAGATCGTATAGCATCAGAACTTGCTCAGAATCATAACCATTTCACTTTATCCTGATGGTGATACAAGCTAAGACACAAGTTCAGAGTGACTTGAATCCAAAAAGTTTCTTTTGAAAATGTTTGAAATAATTTCTGGTCCAGTAATTCTACCTGAAAAGTTGATAAAAATCATCAAATTCTACAAAGAACTGCCAAAAATTGTTGGGTCCATGGAAATAACATTTAGTCCACGGAATTAATAACAGTGTTTCAGATGGGTATTACCAAAAGAAATCCAAAAAGCCTCGCTCACGTGGTGCAATGTTTCAGTTAATTCTTGCAGTTTTTATCTAGGCTATAGCCTTAAAACCCAAAGTTTTCTGGGCTTCAGAACTAAGCAGACTTCGGAAAATTAATTCTACTAATCAATCTCAGTAGAGACTAAAGTTAATTTAAGAAATCATTGTATTGATGCCTATGTGATGACATATCTAAGTATCTTATGAGCCCAAACTCTGATGTTCATGTGAGCAACCCCTACTGTAAGGACAGATGACCATGAGAAGCCACCGTACCACCAAAAGTGTGCTTGGTCAGCACACAACTGGAGCAAGGAAGTATAATTTGGCTGATTTGAACAGTTTAATGGAATTACACTCAGACTTCCACTTACGTCCATCTCGCCACAGGAAACTACTTCCTTAGACAGTAGTGGCAGTATATTGCATCCCTGCCTCCTTGGTTCATCTCTTCCAGGGTTTTTTAACCTGGCTGTACATTAGAATCACCTGGAGAACTTTGACAAAATGCTGATGCTAGAGCCCCACCCCAGAATTTCTAGACCTAGAATTTCTAGGGCCAGGACTCAAGCCTTGCACTGGCATTTGTGAATAGCTCCATAGATTTGTCTAAGCAGAAGCCACAGTTGAAAGTCACCCATCTATATCCTGTATTACCCCTGCCCTTTCCCTACATGTCACTTCTGAAAGCCAAATTATTTTGTTCTGGAACTTTTATTTCAAAGAAATATAACAGCTAGAATGATAATGCAGATTTCATATTTTAACAGACAACTGCCACCTGCATAACACGTATTGTATGTGGATGAATTTTCATGTTCAATTCAAATATAGCATATCTTTATGTATATACACTTTTAAATCAACCTATATAAGAAAAGGAATTACATTTCTGTCAGACACTTTCTTAAATCAGAGCATGACTCCCTCTAGCTTCTCCTGGGTCTACAATAAGGGTTACCATCATTGGGGAAATATGAGACAGAGGCAGCAAGAATTAGGTTCCGTATTTATTAGTTTGTAAATTGTTACATTATGATTTTGTAAAATGTTGTTATTCCTGGTTTTCTACAGTTCTAAATGGTCAATTTCATATGCTATTCCTTTCCTCCAGTTCCCAGGGCTAGCAGTAGGGTCTGGTGGTGGCAAGAGACATTGAACATGATTCATTCATGGGCTTGTGTGCATAAATTAACCTCTCATCTTCCTCCCTGCATTCCTTACAGTTTCTAAAAAATTGATCAGATCTTCACTTCAGCAAAGAGAGAACAAGGACACAGACTAGGATGAAACTATGGTCCAGTTTTTGTTGCGGCTCTTCTTCTTACTAATGTTTTCTGGTTCAATATAAGAATAGATAATTGTGTTTGGAAATTAAGTTTTTAATTTTACAAATAGTTATAAAATGTTACTTCTTAAAATAAAACCATAAGTTTAATAAAAGAATTAGAAATTTACAACTATTATTAACGCAGGGCATAGAAAAGGAATTTAAGATTTTATAATAAAAACAGTGGTTTAGTACTACTAATCTGGCAGCAGTCCAATATTGTCAGGGCCTAGCGCTAGTTAGTCTCTTTAAGTGGCTTTGTATGTTTTATTCTCTACTTGTTGATTGTATGGTTTAGTACTCAGAGAACAGCTGTATTTTCCTATGTCTAAATACTGGTGTCACCTCCGTCACCACCCACATTTATGTGTATGTTCACTTTCACCTTTCACTTCCTTTCAAGTCCTTGGCTAGGGAGACATATGCATCTGACTGCTTTTGTACATCTGGCTTCATCAAACACATCTGCCATCATTCAGTACATGTGTCTCTACTAAATACATCTGCCTGAGTCACGTACATGGAGCATTTTGCTACAAACAGATTTTCATGAAATCCAAATTTTAATGTTTCAGAAATAAGGTATAAAGTCTGTTTTTGCTCAACCTCATTGATTTTGTTTTGCTTTCTGATTTAAATTTTTATGATTTAATTGTCATTCCACAAATAGTGGCCCATGATTTAATTTTTAAATCACCTCATGATTTAATTTTTATTCCACAAATAGTGACCTGGAAGGTGTGGTTTTTCCCTTTTCCAAAACTCATTAGAAGTAACTGTCATTTCATAACTGACACAAGGATTTAGCTCTGAAGTTCCCAGAGTCTGAGCCTTAGCTGTATTTCAGAACTAGAAAAAAAAGCAAAGAAAGTAAGCATACAGTATTATTGTTTCTGGCTTTCTTTCTTTTTGCAGATGAATTTTCCATAAGCTTGAAAAACATCAAAGGAAAATATACAAGATACCCTCGAATTACCTGTAAATGCAGCATGCTTTACAGATAAAGGTACAGGACAAATTTAGGACTTGACTTGTTCCCATTGACAATCATTAGGGACCTTTTGCAATGCCTATCCTACCTTCAGTGACACCTGGCACCATTCACTTTTCTTATATATTTCACTCCAGTGCACATTTCAGAGAATGAAGGCAGAGCGAGCAAACTGTGAGTACATAGGAATGCTGCTGTGTATTCATAAGGTGTGACTGCATGCATTTGTCTCCATGTGATTTTTCTCTTTCACACATACATACCACTCCCATTGGGTTGATTTTTTTTAAAGTAATAGCAAGACTTTACACGGAAATGTGGCTAAAATAACTAAAGAAATTTGAAAACAATGTTCGGGCTTAAAAATGAAAAGCAGAATTTAAGAAACAGTCATTAACTGCTTTGACCAGACCCTCAGAGGTAGTCTCAGGAAGCCAGCTACACTGCAGGCTATGCTCACAGTGGGCCGAGAGGTTGTCCACTGGGGCAGCTAGGAGCAATTGACTCACACAATACACTGCCTCCTCAACTGCATCTCTCCCAGTTCTCTGTGCAATGTTCTAAGGTTTAAGGTTCTATAGGAGCCAAGTATGCCCTGCATACTACCTTACTTATACCTGCTGTTAGTCAGTTCAAGCAAAATTCAGTGGAGTTGAGCACTTTCTAGATGCCAAGCTCACTTCATGGCAATGGGAATACAAAAAAGAAAAAGACACAGGATCTGCCCTCAAGTTATTGTTCAGTAGGGAAGGCAGTCATACAAGTATGTGAATTCAATATAACTAATGAAAGATGTATGCATAAAACATTGCAGCAATGCAAGAGAAGCTATCGGCTATACTAAGAATTCCGAAAAGGAAAGGAGATAACATACAGATGGGAGTTAGGAGAATAAACTTGGGAAAGCTTTTACAGCTGGAGTAAAATGAACAAAGTAAGAAACAGAATGGTAAACGTGGTTGATTTCAAGACATGGAGCAGTATAAATGCATCAACTGTGAGGCAATGAGAGCAAGAATTAAAGCTATAAAAGCGGATTGGCAATGGTCCTGGGAGACTAGGGATGAGGATCATTCTGCAGATGATAAGGCATCATTTAAAGGACTTAAGGCTTGAGACAATTTCCCAGTTTTTGGACTTGAGTGTCTGAAGGAAGGGAAATGCCCTTCCCAAGGGTGAGAGAGCCGACTGAGGAGCAAGGATGGGACAGAGAATTCAGTCCTCAACGTGCTGAGGTGCAGAAGGCTTAGGAACACCCAGTTGAATTTTTTCTGTGGGTTGTCAGCCCTATGTTTTAAGGTTTGAATTAAGGGTAAAGATAGAGTTTCAGAAGTCATCAGCATATAGGTGTTTAGAAAACTATGAAGGTAAAGTATACCGTTCAATGAAAGCATGTGGGAGGAAAGAAGGGAGTGAGACAGAAGTGGGACCTTGGAGTACACTATCTTTTGAGGAGAGCACAGTAGCCCAGAAGGGGTGAGATTGGGACAATGTGTACCTGCTTTCAAGGAATGTCCCTAGAATCATTGGTGGGGCCTTTACAAAATACATATGCTCAAGTCCACTTCTAGCCCTTTGGATCTGAGTCAATGCTTCTTAGGTAGGGCCTGTCCATGTGTATTTCAAAAAAGTTCCACATCCATTCTGTTTTATTCTTCTAGTTAAACACTGAAGTAGAGAGTTTTGAAATATATAGATAGAAACGTCACTGAGACAACCTTTAAAAGTTCAAAAACATCAATTGTACTAGCAACATGGAGGTCATGTGACTTCTACTAGAATGAATCAGTGGAAGGAAAGGAAGAGAAGATGGATTTCACTCGAATGTTGTATTAGTTATCTATTGCTACGTAACAAGTTACTACAAATTTTACATCTTAAAAGGACACACGTATTATCTCATACTTTCTGTGGGAGTTTGGGAACAGCCTAACTGGGTCCTCCGACAGGGTCTAAGCAGACTACAATCAAGGTGTCAAGTGGCCGCTTTCTCAGCTGGAGGCATGAATAGGAAAGAATTTATTTTCAAGCTCACTGAAGTTGTTCTCCCAATTTGGTTCTTTGAGGCTGTAGAACTGAGGCCCAGCTTCTCCCTGGCTGCCAGCTGGAGGCCACCCTCAACTCCTAGAGGAGGTCCACAGTTCTGTGCTATGAAGGCTTCTCCAACATGACCACTTTCTTCATCAAACCAGCAACAGGAGTCTCAAGAATGAGTCTGCTAGCAAGACAGAATCTTATGTAATGTAACATAATCACAAAGGTGAAATCTCATCACCTTTGCCATATTCTACAGGGTAGAAGCCTGCCCACACTCAAGGGGAGGAGGTTATATAAGGACATGGGCAGAGGGAGATCATGGGGGATCTTAGAATCTTCCGTGGATGTCATAGCTTAAACATCTGCATGTTTTCTGTACATATTTGGTGTCAGGAGAGAGGAGGAAGAAAGAAAAAGAAGAAAGTAAACAAAAGTATGTGACTATATCTTCAAGAAACTCATAAGCAAATTGGCTATGTTATCACTCATGTAAGCCTTAAAATATACCAACTTGGACTTTGAATCTCAAACTAAATGGGGCCGAAAAGAAAAGATCAGGAGGTCCTGCATTTAATACAGAAAAGAGGGCAGCCAGTATAATAATAATACTTGCGGGGAAATAGAATCCTTAATAACAAACTATATCCTCCTCTTCCATAGAAGTCTTTGAGTTTTCAGTACCAGCACCATTGGTTTTTTGCCTGATGTCCTTTCTGAAAGAAGAAACATAAAGTCTAATGAGCCATCTCAAGTCTCCCTGAAGTGAAGATATTCTGTAATCTTTTTTTCCCATTTCTGCTTTTCTCAATTTCTTCTCTTCTCTTCTCTTCTCTTCTCTTCTCTTCTCTTCTCTCTGTCTCTCCTCCCTGAACACACACACACACACACACACACACACACACATTTTCTCATATTCTTTCTTTCCTGAAATTACATACTCTGGAATCAATAAATCTGGTTCAGCCATCAGCTCAGTCATTTACTAGCTGGGTTTTTAATTTGAATTCATGGAAGTAGGGATGCAGGTAAAATTAACCTCAGGGGGTTATTCTGAAGTTTCAACAAGATAATAAGAGTAAAGCACTAAGTGCTGTGACTGACACATAGGAGACATGTTGTGAATGATATCAATGACAGTGATGTTGACAATGGCAATAATACTGGTGATATTAAGGAGTATGATAATGGAACTTCATGGATTTGCAGAGTAGCTGTCATTGCATTAACTGTTTCAGCAAGAAGGGAAGCATATCAAATACCTGGGCACATCATGTCCTAACCCTTACCCTAACCCTGATTAAAGGGAAAATTCCAGGACAAGTGATGACTGGCAAATAAATCACAGAGTGATCAATAAATCACAGAGTGCAGTACTTAGATGTTGCCCAATGAAAGGAGTCAAATAAGGTTCAGAGTTGATTCAGACAAAGTGTGTTAACTTTTGATTCTTGTTTATGTTTTAAAGGAACATCAATCGATAGATAAGTCAGGAACACTTACTGACCACTGTGGAAGCGAGTCCCAAAGGTAGTGAAAGATGACGCCTGGAATGCTCTGTCTTTAGGAATGTTTGATCTAACCATCTGGGGGCACTGGGTCACTCTAAATTCACACAAATGATGGAGATTATGCATGTGACCAATATTTTCAATTCCAGGAGGGTGCCAAGAAGGCAAGTCTGGTTTGGAGGCATGAACAAGAGAGATTACTGGTGTGACCACAGTAGTGAGAGAAACCAGGAGGAACTCATGTAGAAAGACTCAATGAGCCATTAAAATGATGTTTTTGAAAGCTTTAATGGAGTGTAACAAAGCTTATAGTACAATTTTAAATGAAAAAAAGGCAGTATTCAAAATTGTATATACAATAAATAATTTGAAAAATGTAAAATCTAGCTCATCTTCAAATTAACTCCTCTTTACAACATACACACACTCACAGCCAAAATTAGAAAAAAGTTTCCATAATGTAAATGGTTATTGATATTTAGATAGTAGGACTTAATGTCTTCATTTTCTTCCTCTCTTTCTCATTTTCTATTTTCCAAAAATTTCACAATGTCTGTGAATTAACTATATAGCTGATAAAAATAAGAGGGGAAAAAACCCTTTTTTCTTGGATTATTACATCGACCTACTTCACCTAGCTAACTCCGACCTGCTTATTTAGCGCTTACTTAATCCAAGAAGTCATCCCACATTCCAGAAATTCAAGTCAAAGGCTGCTACTCTTATTCCCATAGCAGCTGTGTTTTCCCCAACCCTTCCCCACACACTTACCGTATGCACTATAATTAATTTTCTGTTTCACTGCTGGACCATGAGCTCTGAGGACAGAAATCATGTGTGACCTCATCATTGTTGTGGGTCTCATCCAGTGCTTATAATACCTGGAACAGTAACAGTAGGAAAAAAAAAATACCCAAAGAATTAATGCAAAATTGTACGTATAAGAGAAGGCATGAGGGAGGTGTCACGTTAGTAGAGATTAGGAATTGGGATGGGGTATGATTAAGTAAAAAGATCCAGAAGGAGAATCTCTGAGGTAGAATTCAGTGGAAGCAAGACAGGGGAGAAAATTGCTTGAAACAGTTGTAGTCACCTTAGAGCAAAGGCAGGTAGAGAAAGGCCAGTTGGAGTCATACTACGAACACCAAAGTTTGGTAAAAAGCCGTCATCTGATATAAAGGTTGGGAGACACTGTCCAGGGTTTGGGGAAGAGAGTTGGTGTGGCTGGGAAGAAATAAGGAGAAAAGGTTTTATCCCTGGGACTAGAGAAAATTATAGATGGTAAGACAAGGGGCATTGCCTGTGCTCTGAAAAGGAAGCAGAGCTTCTCTGTTTCTCTGGAGTCCTGAAAGTGCTGTGTCATCCTCCTGCTGTGTCACCTCTTCTGCAGGAAGCCTGGCAGCAGCTCCCGCTATTGTCATTGCTGGTAAGCTGGGACAGGAGGGAGAGAAGGCAGATGGGCGAATAGTGCAGGATGAAGCCAACACAAGCTCCTCTCCTTGTCACACCCCAGAAACCTCCTGCCCCGCTACTGTTTGTGAAGGGATGGTGACTTTGTCTTCTTTTGAACAAATATGTTTGTAATTCAAAGGAATATATTTGTTATCCTGGTTGACCCACTAACCAAGTAAATAGAGCTAAAGGGGACAAAGTACCTCTTCAGGACAGAACTCAAAGGCAATTATTCCAGCTTCCTCTTTTAAAAACTGCTTTGAAAGGGATGGAGGTTTCGGTAATGGGCCACAGTAATCAACCACATTGTATATGGACAAAATAAAATAAAATTAAAAATAAAAATAATACAAATAAATAATAAAAGCTGCTTTGGCTTCTGGATACTATAGGAGAACTCTTGCCTCATTAGGTTAAAGCTGCGTTAAGGATCTCAGCGTCTATCAATGGGAATGTTATTATGTAAAAGACTATAGGAACCAGGCTGATGACTTGGGTCTTCTGTTGGCTCTGCTGTCATGAGAGTTATTACAAATCCAATGTACTTCTTAGATTTTAGTTATCAAGAAATTGAGGAATTAGCAGGATATCTTCAGAACACTGAGAGTAACAAACTGGATGAAGAATACCATATAACCTACGCAACAAATGATGTCAGACAACCAGAGTAACAACCAAGAAAACAAACAAACAAAAGTAAAAGCAAGAAAACATGAAATCCTGAGTATAAGATGCTGTAAAAAATCAGGAGTGTAAGATAATCAAGGATGCCCCAACATACTAATGCATTCGTCAAATTGGAAAATGACATTTTATGCCCCTGAGTCCATCCATCTGTGGTCACATGAGAATTAATTCTCAGTTAATACTAGAGCCAAAAGTGTGTTTATGACGTTTAAACACTTTTAAAGTTGTAAATTGATATACTATGGCCATTGGCGCTTTGACTAGTTCCTTCTAGGTGAGGTGCCATGTTACAGAATTTAGACTTTACTTTTAATTTTATCTGAATGCTGAAAATGCTTTCTTGCTAACTTTTACTGAGCTGAAAGAAGTATTTTTTCAATGGTCTCAAAGCAGGATGGTTGTTAGTGTGTGTGTCATCAGCATTCTATGTTAAAAGCAATGGAAACTGATTCTGGATAATGGAAGGGAATTTACTGGAAAGATAAGAAGGAACAAACAGAAGCCGATGGAAACCTGGAGGATCAGGCTTATGAATGAATAGGAATCAAAAAAGCTGCAAAGTATTAGGCTAAAACATGACTATCACTTCACAGCAGGAAAACAAAATGATTTCCAACTACCTCTACATTCTAGCATCACTAGGTCGAAATTCAAAGCCTCAGAATTATAATCCCTGAGCATAGACAGATGTCTTTCCATTTCTTTGTGTCTTGCCTAGTTTCTGAAATCAATGTGTTATAGTTTTCAGTATATAAGTCTTTTAGTTCCTTGGTTAAGTTTATTCCTAGGTATTTTATTCTTTTATGTGGTATAATAGACGGAGTTGTTTTCCTATTTTCTTTTTTCAAATAGTTCATTGTTAGTGTAAAAAATGCAACTGATTTTTGTATATTGGTTTTGTATCCCGAAGCATTACTGAATTTATTTATTAGTTTTAACAGGTTTTCTTTTTAATGGAATCTTGAGGGTTTTCTACGTATAAGATCATGTCATCTGAAACAGGGAAAATTTTACTTCTTCTTTTCCAATATTTTATTTCCTTTTCTTGCTTAATTGCTCTGTGTAGGACTTCCACTATTATGTTGAATAGAAGTGGCAAGAGTAGGCATACTTGTCTTGTTTATTACATACTTGTCTTGATTATTACATTAGCTGTGGGGTTTACATATATGGCCTTTATTATATTGAGGTAATGTTTTTCTTTACCTAGTTTGTTGAGAGTTTTTTATTGTGAAAGGATATTGAATTTCATGAAATACTTTATCTGCATCTATTGAGATGACCATGTGATTTTTATCCTTTATTCTTTTAAACTGGTGTATTAGATTAATAGATTTTTATATGTTGAAGCATCACTGCATCCCAGGAATAAATCCCACTTGATCATGGGGTATGACCCTTTTAATGTGCTGTTGGATTAGGTTTGTGAGTATTTTGTTGAAAATTTTTGCATCTACATTCATCAGGATTATTAACCTGTAATATTAACCTGTAATTTTCTTTTCTTGTAGTGTCCTTGTATGGCTTCGGTTTCAGGGTAATGCTGGCTTCATTAAATAAATATGAAAGTATTCCTTTGTCTTTATTTTTTGTAACAATTTGAGAAGAATTCACATTAATCCTTCCTTAAATGTTTGGTAGAACTTACCAGTGAAGCCATCTGGTCCTGGAAATTTCTTGGTTGGGAGGTATTTGAATACTGATTCAATCTGATTCAATTCAATAACACAAGTTATAGTTCTGCTCATTCTCTATATATCTTTTTGTTTATACCACCCAAAGCAATCTACAAATTCAATACAGTCCCTATAAAATCCCAGTGGCAATTTTTACAGAAATAGAAAAGCCAATTCTGAAATTAATATAGAATTACAAAAGACTACAAATAGCAAAATCAATCTGGAGAAAGAAGATCAAAGCTGGAGACATCACAGTTCCTTATTTCAAAATATATTACAAAGTTACAGTAATCAAAACAGTATGGTACTGGCATAAATGCAGAAATATAGACCAATGGAACAGATTATACACTCCAAAAATAAATCCATGCATGTACAATCAACTGATCTTTGACAAGGGTGCCAAGAGGGCACAATGGGGAAAGGACAGTCTCTTCAACAAATGTTGGTAAAACTGGATATTCACATTCAAAAGAATGAAATAGACCTATCTTGCACCATATAAAAAAATCAACTCAAAATAGATTAAAGACTTAAATGTAAGACACAAATTGTAAAACCCCTAGAGGAAAATGTAAGGTAAAACCTTTGTGACACTGGTCTTGATGGTTATTTTTATGGATATGACACTAAAAGCACAGGCAACAAAAACAAAAATAAACAGGTGGGACTATATCAAACTAAAACCATCAACAAAGTGAAAAGCCATCTACAGAATGGGAGAAACTATTTGCAAACCCGGTATCTGATAAGGGGTCAATGTCCAAAATATTTAAGGAACTAGTAGGACCCAGTAATAAAAATCTATAACCTGACAAAAAATGGGCTAAGTTGGAGAGTATTTCAAAAAGTATATGAAAAGATTTGTATATCTTTTCATTTTATTTATGCATGAATGCTTTGAAGTACCCTTGTAGTTGAATAGGCCTTTGTCCAAAGAAGATGTACAAATAAGTAACATTGATATAAAAAATTGATCAACATCACTAATCATCTGGGAAACACAAATCAAAACTACAATGAAATAACACCTGACAGGATGGCTACTAAAAAAGAGAGAGAGAAAATTGTTGGTGAGAATGTGGAGAAATTAGAAATTTGGACCATTGCACACTGTTGGTAGGAATGTAGAACTTTGCAGCTGCTATGGAAAAAAGTATGGAGGCTCCTCAAAAAATTCAAAAAGAACTGCCATATTGTCTGGTAATCTCACTTCTGGCTATTTATCTAAAATAATTAAATCAGAATCTCAGAAAGAGGCTTGTTATTATCAACAGGTCAGGGACTTTACTATAGAATCAGAAAAATGCCAATAGTAGTCTTTTTGGAGACTCTAGTATGCTTTTATTCCAAAAACACTGAAAGTCCCTCAATTTAAGGATAAAGCTTGTCTTGATTGGAATGTGATCTGAAAGGGATGGAGAGCCTGGAAAGAATTCAAGTATGTTCTTGATTTTGTGTTGTTTCAGTAAGTGTATGTATAGTCCCTGAAGATTCATTTTCAAAATAATTTAATTACAGCCCCTGACACCTCAAGGTGAAGGACAGTAGGAGAATACAGCTAAGGTTTTCCATGATGTTGTCTTTTAAGATAAAAGTGTTTGATAATTTTTCTTATAGAAATATTTGTAGATTCATCTAAAACATGACTTATCATCATTGATCCTAATGGACCAAAGTGTTTTCAGGCAATTCGTGTGTTCCAAAACAACATAGTCCAGGTAATGAAAGACCAATTCATAGAAAAGGCAAGCATTGTTAAAGAGCTCTGTATTCTATACCAGCTTTTCTTCATGCTATTCTTAGGAACTATGAGTGGCAATATCAGGTGAATAATAACACAAGCTCTGGAATCAGACTGTCTTGGTTCAAATCAAATCATCTCTAAACCCAAGCATTATGAACTTGCGAAAGATGCTAAATACACAGAGCCTTAGCTTTTCTCTCATAAAATGAGAGGAGTAATTGATTGTACATCTTAAACTTGCTGTGAGTATTTTAAATGAGATAATTTGTGTAAACCAATTATTGCAGCTCCTGGCACATATTACATGCTTAATTAGTATTGGTGGTATTATTAAAAGGATTAGTCCTTCAAGAATCTGGGCAGAAAAAAAGATTTTCTTATTTAAGAAAATTTTGGAAATAATGGTAGTACTTTTACTTATTTGGAGATTCACGACATAAGTTAACTTATTAAAGACTAGAAAGTCCTGCATATATTTAACACAGCATTTTCTAAACCTAGTTAACCACATGATCCTTTTGAGCTTTTGCCACTTTAAGCTTGTTAACATCTCCCTCACCACCTCCTCCAAATGAGCATGTCATTCATTCATGAAGTAACAATTTAAATTCTCCTTTTAAAAGCAGTATCCTTAAGACAGCATTACAGTGAAGAAATTCCACTTCTTAGAAAGTGAGAAGGTGAACTGGCTAGGACATCTGTCCTGTCTGTGGTCCATGTTTGGGATAGCTGGGCATATATTCTTCTCACACAGGGTCTGAGGGAAGAGCTTTTTTAGATAAAGGAGACAACATTTATAGGAAGTTTTATTTCTTTCTAGAAGTTTCACTTCATCCAGAGAACCCCAAAAGCTCCAGGAAAGAGAATCTCCGTCAACAGTATTCTGCATGTACTATGCAAAATACTGTTGGTTGTGTTACCAAAATAGGTCTCTGATGCCTTCTTTGGCTTTGAGAATACTAGCATGGACCAATGCTATGAAGAGGGACAAGTTTTCTTTCTATTTGTTTTTTTTTTTTTTTTTCTCTCTCTCTCTTAGATATCAGCAGTGAACATGGCTGAGCTAGTTTGCAGAGAAATACCAAGGCCTTTGGATGACATTGGTGATTCGAGCAAAAAGAGGTTCCTTGAAGGTCTTCCCCAGGAAGTCAGAGTACAGATCTGACCTGTAGTATTCATATTTCCTGTCCCAGGTCCCGGGTCCAGAGATCCCCTGATATATTTTTTGTCACTTGCAGATATCGGATATTTTCTACCCTCCCTCGGTCTAATCTATAAATATGCAAAGTGGGGTGAAGGTGGGTGGTGTCTTCTGGGTATTCTTGTTCCAGATGTACATTACTGATTATTCTGGGTATAGTCCAGGCACAGCTATAAAGACTCAAGAGATCCTGTTTTATTTCTCTGCTCAAAAGTCATTGGTGTCAATAAATATGATATTACTAGCATTCTGTGTCACTGATGGTGTGGGTTACCATGTATCCTTTGCAATTGTATATAAAGAAAAATGATCAGATAAGAAACTTATTGGAAACCCCCCTGGACCCACTTGGACCAATAAACTATGGCCTAAAGCAAGGGGTTCTGTGATTGGCTCACCTTGGACTATTTGCATCCCTGAGATCAATCATCAAGAGTCAGTTTGTGTGATGAGGCTGGGATACCATGGTAACCATAGGAATGAGATAAGAGCAATTCCTAAAAAAGAGTCAATGGCAGGAAATATCACAGGTCCACTTTGGAGGAGAAATATAATAAAAGAAGAAACATGGGAACTTGGTACAGGACAGATAACACAGGACTTGAAGACTGAATGAGTAAATGTTAAGTGTAAACGAAGACCTCAGTAAGTTTCAATCATGGCCCATGATGGCCTATAGGCTTATTTGACTTGGCTATGGTCTCCAGTTCAGACTCATTTTGTGTCAGCCCCTCCCATCCTTATGCTTTAACCATATGACACTATAAATCCCACCAAATCACCATTTTTCAATCTTCTTTCAGAAATATTTTGTGCACAGATCAAATATCACCCTCCCTAGAGAAGCCTACTTGGATGACTCTGAGAATTTTCCTTCATAGTCCTTGTGACTACTTGTAATTATATATTCTTGTGTGCTTATTTGTCTATTATGTGTCTCCACCAGTAAACTTCAAGCCCCTGAATTAGGGCCCACATTTCTGTTGATCATCATTTCATTCCCAGGGTTCATTGCAATGCCCAGCACTTCTCAGCATGTAGTAAATGTTTGTTGGATGGATAAATTCATAAAAATGACTCATAGTCCAATCATTTCCTGAACACATAATGTTATTTCATGTTGTTATGTGACTGTATATACCACATGCCCCTTCCCAGATTTTCTGCATGGGGAACTTTTGCTCATGTATCATGACAGCTCAGTGTCTTCTCTGTTCCACTATTCCAAACTTCCCATTCCATCTCAGAAGAACAGATCTTCCTTCTTGTGACCCTAATCACCTTGTGTATACTTCCATAATGGCAAGCCATTGCATTTTATTATAAATTATGCTTCTATTACCTATTCTACTGTAAATTATGTTCTCATCGTACTGTGAGTTCTTGAGGTATAGTAATATGACTTTGCATCAGCAACAACTAGCAAAGTGCATGAAGTATAGTGAGCATTTAATAAATATTTCTTAAATTGGTGAATAACGTGAGAAAATAATGCTTTGTCACTGAAAGGGGCTACAGAGATTCCTTTATTTTATATAAGAGAAAATAAGAGCATAAAATATTGTTTTTATCTTCCAAATCAACCTGTAGGTGAATTGTATGTCTATCTTGCCCATCATTATATCCTTAATGTTTGTGTTTAGCACAGTAAGTATAGCCAATAAATAATGCTTTAACGTTGTAGTTTCAAAATCTCATAATTAATTAGTGATAGTACTCATTCAAGAAGTAAGATATTCAAATGCCAGATTCATCTTTTACATCTTCATGTGTGTCCCTTAAAGTGTGCGAACTGTCTTCTTATAGTTGCTCTCAAGTATGGAAAAGCATTTATGCATTTCCAGTTTAATAAAATACTTCCTTTCTGACTCTGTTTCCTTCTTTTTTTTTTTTCTCTATTCTAAGTTCCATCTCCATTCCTTCAGAGACTGGAATAATCTACACTCTCCAAAGACTCAGTTCAAGTCCAAATCAAATAGTCAACCATTAGAACAAAGCAGCTATAGCTGGGGTTCTTGGGAAGCAAAGCAGGTCAGTGGATATTGATACAGAGCCGGCAGAGAGGCCCTTGTGTTCTCTTGCCCATTTATAAAATATCCTCACGTCTTTCAAAATTCATCCCTAGCATCATGTGCTAAAACTGGTTAAATAAATTTTGGCAGTTCTTCACAATAAGATATTTTACAGCCATCAGAAATCTTTCAAAAAATTTTTAATGAATAGGTAAAATGGTCAGTTCAGTACATAATATTAGGTGATGACTTTAGAGAGAAAATTATATCTATGATATAATCTCGATTTTGAGATAGGTGAATAAAAATAATTGAAGAAACCATATCAAAATACTGAGTGGTTTTTAAAAGTGGTAATTCCCTAGTGATTTAAAATGTCTTTCTTCTACTTTTCTCTATTTTCCAATTTTTTTCCAGTGAACATGTAAAACTCATAACCAGACAAAAGTAATTTTGTCGTATTTAATCCCCATCCACTATCATGAAAGTATCTGCAATTAGTCATTTACATATCAGTGTGGTTTTATTTCATTACTTTGCCCCCTCCAGAGGCATCTTTCCTCAGACTCTCTCTTTCTCTCTCTTTTTAAGCTTAGTCAGCTTTGTTTATTTTTTTAAACTGACAAATAACATTGTATGCCTTTATCATGTATAACATGATGTTTTAAAGTACACATTCATTGTAGAATGGTTAAATCTAGCTAATTAACAAATGCATTACCTCATATAGTTATCATTTGTGTGGTGAGAGCATATAACATCTACACTTTCTACATTCGAAATCAACCTAAATGTCCATTTACAGATGAATGAATAAAGAAAATATGGTATATATACACAATGGAATACCATTCATCCGTAAAATTAATGAAATCTTGCCTTGTGCAACAATATGAATGAACCTGGAAAACATTAAGTGAAGTAAGACAGGCATAGAAAGACGACATGATCTCATCATATGTGGAAACTAAAAAAGCTTAGTTCAGAAGTAGAGAGTACCGTGGTGGTTATCAAGCTCTCTATCTCATTGTAAAAAAGGCTTTATCTCCAGTCCAAGGACTTGCAAAAATAAGAGAAGGAACTGAGACTGTGGGACAGATCGGTAGGGTAGAAAGAGCATGAGATTTTTTGCAATTAGAAAGATTTGAGTTGAGTCCTAGGTTTGTCCCTTACTGGAAAGATGATCTTTTCTAAATTGTTTGAGCTCTCTGAGATGTAATTTGTTCATTTGAAATTGGAATTGCTAATCAGAGGAAGAAATGAACACTGTATAAATAGGAATAGATATGGTACGTTGAAGATAGGATGGACTGGGTTAGTCAGCTAAATTTTGAAGAAAGAGGATCAGTAACCTGGACTCCAGGTGAATAAGAAGCTACTGAAGTTTGTTTAGCATCTATTATGTCCTGCAGTGTGCTTTGCTTTGAATATACACTTCAGTAGGTGAACTAGACAAATGACAAATTGCATAAGCAGTATGGTACAAGTGGTTGGTTTGGAGCAGGGAATCCAAAGCCAAAATGCTTACAGCTGCCAGGTTGTACAAATAATGACCTAGATTACGACTCAAACACAACAATCTTTTCTCTACGTTAATATTACTTGGGAGCCTTTAAAAAGTACTAGTGCCTGTAATCTTTCTCAAATCAATGAAGGCGAGGACGTGAAATTTAGTCATTCATTCTTTCAAAAGAACTTTTCAAATGATTCTAATGTGCAGAGAGAATCATCACTGAGAACCACTGAGTTAGGCTTATCTTCTCTCCTATTTTCCTAGGAGTGGGTGGCTTTTGTCTAGCTTTCATTTCCCCATGGTTTAAGAATTTTTGCAGCAAGAAGCTTCTCAACTGGAAGATAAACATCATGGCCACTGTTTTAGTGGCAACTGAGCCTGCACCTGTATATCAAGAAGGCAATAGGGAGTAGTGGAGAATAAGATAAATTAGGGAGCATATGCCCTGTCTTAAAGGGTATCTGCTACTCACTCAGCTCATGCCAGTTGTCAGGTGAAATTCCTGACTAGTGTTGGAGATCTTCATCTTTAAAGAGAAACCAGAACTCAAGATTTTGTACATCTCCTGATTTTTAAATGTTGGCTCAATTGTTAATAACACTGTATGGATTAAACAAACCATGTCTGTCTGTGGGCCAATTCAACCTTCTAGCCACCAGTTTGTGACTTTCAGCTTCAAGTGTGGTATAAGCATCCATCACAGGACTCCTGGAGGGGCTAGAGAAATGTGCTATTTCAATTAAATATACCAGATATGAAACAAAGTCTATCTTCAGGCTGTTGAGGAGGTAGCTCTTGCCTTTGTACAAGGGAAACAGCACCTGCACTGATGTTGGCAAGTTTGGTTCTTAAATAAGCCTGCCCGCCCGGTTTGGGCTCATGCCCAGAGACCTAAGTCAGTCCCTGCAGGGGCCAGGATGATAATTCCTAACACGCCAAAGGCAACATATGTAAAGTGCATATCACAGCACCTGGACATAGAAGACATGTAATAAATGCTTGCTTTCTTGTCACTTCCTGCTTTGCTGCTTCTCCCCCTCTCATCCTCTTCCTTGGCCTTGAAATCTAAACATTTGACATGTCACCTTCTCCTCCAAGACAGCCTTGGTCAATGCAATTGATGACTGGGCTACTGTCATCATCTGTGGAGATTCTGAATATATGATTTAAATATTTATCGAGCGTCTTCTTATCCTCTTCTCCACCTCAAGATCAGCAAATGATTCTGACAGAGCGGCTGTAAGGCAAAAGTGCAAAATATGTGTAAAAGAAGGGTGATTTGGCAATATCTATACACCTGTCAAATACGCATCCCCTTTGACATGAGAATTCATTTAGGAATTTATTCCACAGTTAGGTTTACACATTTACTCAAAGACATGTATTTGGAATGCTTGGTAGTCTTTTATCTGATTTCAAAAATTGAGAAAAACCTAAATATTTATCAAACCAGAGTACGCATTTATACAATAGAATCATCTACAACAGCATTTCTCAACCAGGAGGAATTTTTCACTCTAGGGGATATTTGGCAATGTCTGGAAACATTTTTGGTTGTCACAACTGGGAGATACGACTGGCATATAGTGGTGGAGACCAAGGATGCTGTTAAAAATCCTACAATGCACATGACTACCCTCAGCACAAAGAATTATCTTGCCCAAAATACTCATAGTGCCAAGATTGAGAAACCCTGGCTCTGTATATACTAAAGAGAAAGAAAAAATGGCATAGGAGTATGCTGACAAGGAGTAATCTTGAAGACACGTTGTTAGAGCAATACAGCATTGTCTATTCCCAGTAGAGTGACTGAGAATTATACACATACCCATATATACATATACACACACATATATATGCATACACACGCACACACATATACTAGTATAACGTGAGGGGCCTTTATCTTGAAAAAAAGAATAAAAAGTTCATGGAAAGATTAATATTATCTTTTAATTCTATTGTTTCATGAACTTTTTGAAGTACCCCAGTATATGCTGTATATTCCAAGAATACTTCTGATGAAACATATTTAAAAATTTCCAAACTATAGTTGCTTCTGGAAATAGGTCTAAAGACTGGAGATTCACTGTGGAGGTAAGAATTGCATTTTATTTTATACAATTTTGTACTATTTCAAGTTTTCAGAAAATGAATGTATTTCATTTTAAAAATTAAAATTTAGATGTTGTGGTTGTAGTTCTCGTTGTTAAGTGAAATGGGTTAAATGTAAAGTGGAACAGTGGCTGATATATCTCCTTTTCCTTTACCTTTGCCTTCCCTCCAAAAAAGCATCTTCCAATTTAGGATATCAGTACTTTTCTCTGATTACAGCAGTCTCCCTGGAAAAGCTCAGCTACCAGTAATTTTTACTTTAATAAAAATTTAATTAAAATGTAAACTCTGCTAGGAAGATTTATGTTTCAAATCTTGTTTTCCAAATTCTGTTTGTAATAAAAGATTGTGTCCTGTGTAATGGGATTTTAAATATGGAGTATTCTGGAGTCAGGAAGACATTTTTGGAGCTGCTCAAACGATGACACATGTGGAAGCATCTCCTCTTTCCTCCTTTATCTAAAAAATGAATTATATTGTATATATTTAAGGTATACAACATAATGTTAGGGATATATATATACATGTAGTAAAAAAGTTTCTAAAGTGAAGCAAATTAACATATCCATCATCTTACACATTTACCCATTTTGTTTTGGTTCTTGCAACAAGAGCAGCTAAAATATGCTAATTTAGTATGGATCTTAAATACAGTACAATTTTATTACTTATAATAGTTATGTTGTACATTAGATCTTTAGATTTGTTCTTCTTACATATATGCTACTTTACATCCTCTGACCTACATCTCACCATTTCCTCCCCACTCCTCTGCCCCTGGTAACCACTCTATCTTCTCTGTATAGGTGATTTTTTTTTCCCTTTGGGCTTCACAAATAAAATTGAGATCATGCAATATTTTTATTTATGTGTCTGGCTTATTTCACTTAGCATAATGTCCTTCATGTTCATCCATGTTGTGGCAAATGGCAAGGTCTCTTTCTTTTTTAGGGCTGAATAATATTTCATTGTAAATATATATAACAGTTTCTTTATCTATTCATCCATCCACAAACACTTTGTTATGTTAGCTATTTTGAAAAATGCTGCAATAAACATGGGAGTGCAGATATCTTTATGAAGTGATGATTTCATTTCCTTTGGGTATATGCCCAAGAGAGATATTGCTGGGTCATGCACTAATTCTATTTTTAATTTCTTTAGAAACCTATATACTCTTTTTTACAATGGCTGTACCAATCTACATTCCAACCAAAACTGTACAGGAGTTCCTTTTCTCCACACCCTAGCCAATAATTATCTTTTGAATTCTTGATATTCGTCATCCTCACAGCAGTGAGGTGGTGTCTCATAGTGGTTTTGACTGGCTTTTCCCTTCCTCTTTTCTCTTGGGTTAAGTCGTTTAACAATTTCCTTTTGGGACACGCACCTTTTTACCTGCATACTCAGAGCAATCCAAAAACTTTACAACAGATTCGCTCAGTGACGTGTACTGCAGACTCCAGGAAAGCATGAACATTTTTTGTTTCATTTTTAGAATTCTCTTTTGTTTCCAATCATCTCTAAGATTAAGAACTCTATCCCTAACTCCAAGAATCAATCACAACATTATCCAATTAACCTATCATCATTCTATCTGACAGGAAACATTAAAAAATTGAAGTCTTGTTCTAATCGAAAAAGGAACACCCCAGTAAATAGATAAAGTAAACTGGAGTCTTCAATTTCTATCAACAAAGGAGAAAACAGTCTGGGGCTTGTGTAGTTATGTAATTAAAAAGAAAGAAAATCCCACAGTATGAAGGTGTGGAATGGGGGCTGGTATCTAAGATATTAAATAACATTGACATATAAAGGGCTATATGATTCTGTCAGCATTTACGTTGTGCATATTTTAAATCTTTCAAGGCAGCAAATACTTTTTTAATATGCCATTTCTTTACTATGTAAAACAGTCTTTTATAGATGGGCCTCTTGGTTAATATCAACCCTTCCAATCAAGCATCCATCCAGTTGTAATCCTGGCTCCCTCCCTTGAACCAGTTTTCACTAGTTGTATATTAAATATACAGCCAATACCATATAGTTATGATCTCCATCTGCAGAGTCTGATATTTTCAACGGCCCAAGCAAGATTTCCTTTGGGCACTTTGAACAGAGACAAAATAGGTCATCGACTATCCTGAAGCAATTATAAAGCTGGGTTGTTCAATTTTGTATGGTGAGAATTCATTTGCCTTACTCCTAACCTAACATCAGGGCATATAAATGCAGTAAAAACTATAGGCTCAGACTCAATCCTGGCATCGTGTATCAGAACATTGTATCTTATCAGAAACATTTCTCAGGTGAAATAAGCTGCATATAGTTATAGGAATACTTCAGCCATAAACGTGATTGCCATTAAAAAAAAATCACATTAGCAAAAGGTCTACCATTTAGAGAGTCAAAAAAGCCATCTAACAGGCTCTTCAAAAAGAAATTCACAGTTTCTGCTGGTGAATCCCAAAATTAAAATACTTTTCAGTGAGCCAAATATTATGGGTAGTATTACTATAATTACTTATCTCATGTGACCACTACAATAGCCTCCTAATTGTTCTCCTTTAATGGAGAATAGCAAACCCTTCCAAACTAGCCTTGACACTTCTGCCAGCATAGTCTTTCTAATGGCATTCTCATCTGGTCACTCTCTACTTTAAAACCATGATACTTCACTGTGATCCTCAGGGTAAAATCTTTGGAGCTCTTCCTCAGAGAACAAAACAAGATGTTTTATGATCTTACTCCAGCCAGTTTTTCTAGCTTCCATCCCTGTAATTCTTCCACTTTCACGTTACACTTCAGCAATGCCTAAACAATTATAGTTCCCTAGATAGTTCTTGTACTTGATGCAGAGCCAGTAATTAGAGTAAAGAGAGGGCGGCATTTGCCTCAGGTGCAAAATTTAAGAGGATGACCCCTCCCCCCCAAAAAGCAGTAATCAAAATAAATAATGTTTTAATGCAATGTTTTTAAAATTAAAATTAATTTAAAAATTTGTAATAAATAAAATGTCAAAATAATGTAAATGTAATATTGCGATCATCAGAAATATTATTTCTCTGCTGATAACCATTCCTCCTACTTTGCATATCTGTTCCGATTTTGTTAGCTCTGTTAATCTCACTCATCCTTCAAGAAACACCTTTTCTAGAAAGCCCTCTCTGATTTTCCTTTTTCTAAAAAGAACTGGGGATTCTTCTGAACTACCATGATAGCTTGTACATGCTTTGATTTTTGCACTTATCACCCTGTATTTAATTGTTTGTTTGTTTTCTTATTTATTTCTACACCAGCTTGTGTTAGAACATATATATCTGTAGAGAGACAAATGAAAGCTACTATGTTTATTGTGCCCATCATCTCCTATACAGACCATGGTAAGCAGAAATCTAAGATGGCCCCATGATCTCCACCTCCTGACCTGGTGTTATGGCCATGATTAAGTTACGTTATACAGTCTAGGCAAGAAGTCTTATCTCCTTGATTAGGAAAGGGTAAAGAGACTTTGCAAATGTAATTAAAGTCCCAAATTAGTTAAGTTTAATCAAAAGGGAGATTATCCTAAATTCCCCTGACTTAATCAAAGCCTTTTAAAAGAGAGTTCAGGTTTTCCCTGAGGTCAGAGGTTATTCTGACTTTGAGTAGCAAGTCATCATGAGTTCTACAGCTGTGAGAAAATGGGTTCTGCCAAAAAAATGCATGAAATTGTAAGAGAAGCCCAAGCCGTAGAGGAGACCATGGCCCCATTTAACATCTTGATTGTAGCTTTATTGAACTTTGAGCAAAGACCAAGCTACTCTCTGCTCTGATCTGTGCTCAGATTCCTCACCTACAGAAACTGCTTTAAGTTGTTATGCTTGCACATAATTTGTTCTGAGAAAATAGAAAACAAATAGAGATTATTACAGAAACCTCTTAAGTGAATTCCCTTTGTACAATTTATCATTTAACCTTTGTTCTGTTATACTGCACCTAGATTAATCTTTCTGAAGAAGAGCTATGATTGTATTATTCTGTTCAGAGACCTTCATTCAATAGCTCCCCATTTCCAACAAAATAAAGAAAAACTCCACATTCTATATTCTCAGTGATCATTCAACCTGTCTTATAGCCTACCTCCTGCCACTCTATAAAACAACTACTCTACTTAAGCCAAACAACAATTTCCTCTTATAATACATGCCCTATGCAATACTCACCTCTATAGTCTTGTTATGCCTACTAACTATAGCCTAATATTTGATGACAAATTTCACCTATTGTTTAAGTCCCAATCCTAATTCTTTCCTACTTTTTAAATTTTTACTGAATGTATACTTTCTTACATTTAAAGGTAATATATGGGCTTTCAGTTAAATTCGACAAAATAAAAGCATTTTTACCCCAATTTTCCTCTGTAAAATTAACTAAAAACAATAAAGAGTGATGAACGCCTTCAATAATGGAAGTAGAACATATCCACTGTACCAATCTATAAATTATAAATACTCATTGCCAAATATTGTGAAATAAGACCACATTCAGGGGAGACTTTGAGAACAGATAAATATTCTGGCAGAACTTAGAAAGCAAGAAGAGAATTTCATTGTTGGGTGGCTTATTCTGAGGGTTGAATTTATTTATTTATTATGAAGTGCATGATAGCAGTTTAAGACTCTCAGGGAGCTTTTCCTGAAACCATAACCCCAGAGGAGGGGTCAAATGAAGACAAGCATCATATTTGTCATATGCATACACACTCACATACTTACACATACACACACAGGATCTTCAAAAAAGTTATTGGAAAAATGCATATTATGAAAAAACTATGAATGGATTGCAAAATCAACTCATTCTAACTTGTTATAACATGTCTGAACAGTATCTAGTTTGAGGTACTATGAAGGATAAGACATCAGTTTGGAAAGATCTCGTATCAGAGCAATATGAATTCTGCTAATATTGAAGCAAGAACAAACATGAAATTTATGTGGAAGCTTGGGTGGAAGAATAATGAAATAATTGATGCTTTATGAAAAGTTTATGGGGACAGTTCTCCTAAAGAAATCAGCAGTTTACAAATGAATTTGCAAGGGAAAAATAATCTTGTTTATGGCTGAATTGAAGAGGACCAATGGTTAACAGCAGAAACAATAGCCAACGCCATGGACATCTCAATCGATTAAGCTTATGCAATTCTGACTAAAAAATTATAGTTGAGCAAACTTTCTGCTTGATGGGTTCCAAAATTTTTGCACCCTGATCAGCTGCAGACAAGAGCAGAGCTTTCAGTAGAAATTTTGAACAAGTGGGATTAAGATCCTGAAGCATTTCTTGGAAGAATTGTAACAGGAGCTGAAACATTGCTTTATCAGTAGGGTCCTAAAGACAAAGCACAATTGACACAATGGCTACCAAGAGGGGGAGTGGTCCAATCAAAGTGAAAGCAGACCAATCAAGAGCAATAGCCATGGAAACAGTTTTTTTGTGATGCTCAAGGCTTCTTGCTTGTTTTCTTTCTGGAGGACCAAAGAACAATAGCATCTGCTTATTATGAAAGTGTTTTGAGTAAGTTAGCCAAAGCTTTACTAGAAAAACACCTGAGAATGCTCTACCAGACAATCTTTCTCTGCCACTGCAATGCTCCTGCTCATTCTTCTCACCAAACATGGGAAATTTTTAATAGAAGATCATTAGGCATCCACCTTACTGTCCTGATTTGGCTCTTTCTAACTTCTTTTTGTTTCCTAATCTTAAAATGTCTTTACAGGGAACCCAGTTTTCTTTAGTTAATAATGTAGAAAAAACTTCATTAAAGTTAAATTCCCAAGGACTAAATGGTTGGTATTAGCACTTACAAAAGTATCTTGAACTTGATGGAGCTATGCTGATAAATAAACTTTATATTTTTATTTTTATCTTTTAATTCCATTTTTCCGCAAACTTTTTGAAGTCCCCATGTGTGAGCATGTGTGTTTGTGTGTGTGTGTGTGCATGTATTCAATAGGGAATTGGCTCATGCAATTATGGAGGCTAAGAAGTATCACAATTTGCTAACTGAAAGTTGGTGACCCAGGAAAGCTAGTGGGGTAAACAGTGTGAGTCTCAAGGCCTGAGAACCAGCATAACACATTATGTAAATTCGATTCCGGGGCTGGAGAAGATGAAAAAAGAGGTCCAGTTCAAGCAGGAAAAGGAGAGCAATTTCCGCCTTCCTGCACCCTTTGTTCTGTTCAGGTCCTCAATGAATTGAAGGATGCTTACCCAGATTGAAAAAGGTCATTTCCTTTACCGAGTCCATTGATTAAACTGCTAATTTCATTCAGAAACACCCTCACAGGCACATCAAGGAAAAATATATATATATTCTGGGAAGAGTATGGCCAGTCAAGTTGACAGATAAAATTAATTACCACAAGCACATATACTAACTTGGCAAGAAGCTAGTTGCTACGGTGGCAAGATGGTTGTAAAGTCCAAGCTGGCAATCACTTCTGAATCTGCTGATCTTGCCAGTTAATGCAATATAAGTAATCAGCTCACTAAAACAATAATTGTGACATAGGAGGTTTTGTTTTAAAACTGGCAGACCTTCTACTTACCCAGAGTAGTAGCATGCTCTGGGGGCAGACTGTCAGTGTCAGCAGACCTAAATCCTAACTGCTGCTGTTTAGCACCCTTCCCAAATCTCTCTTGCACATACCACTCATCTTTAGCAAATTGTTAACCCAAAATCCATGGCCCAGATTTTTTAAAATGGTATGAAAGTATTCAACATTGGAACTGCACAGGACGTAGGCAGGAGAAAAAAACAAAATCAAAGAAATTTAAATAAAGGCAGGCACAAATACCAGCATAATTGTTACAAAAGATACCTAAAGTGAGGTACACTCTTTTATAAAATCAAAGTATGAGAAAATTAATGTCCTGATGAAAGAAGACTTCAAGGGATAAATGTAAGTGATTAAAAAAAGAGAAAGTAAGATGAAAGTTAAGATACCAACATTTGGAAAAAATTAGAAGAAAATTAAAAACAATTTTAATTATTAAAATTACATTAAAAGCAGTAAATACTAGAGTAGACATCGCTTAAAAAAAAAAGTCACAGACCAAGATATGTCAGAAAATTGAACAAAATAAAATAGAAAATTTTTAAAAAATAATTGCAGAGAAAATGATAGACATGAAAGACAGCCAAAAGATCTATAACATACACATAATTGGTTCTCAGACCAAGTAAATATAAATGTGGAAAAGAAAAAAGATGTAAGAAAGAAAAGCTTTACAAAAGTAAAAGAAAACATGAATCTGAAGAATAAAAGGGAAAATTGTGCCTTAGGAAAACTTTATACAGGATAACAGACAAAGAATAAGTGATAAATAATAAACAATTTTAAGACATTATCTAGGCAATATTTTTAATTTGTGCATAAAGGAGAAAAACTCAGGCTGGCTTCAGACTTGTATTGAGTTAAACTTATTGTGAAGTAACATGAAGAGCAGTGTTACATAGTCCTCAGAATAACCCAAAAGTCCCATACAACTTTCAAGAACTCTGGGAATACACCCAGAAGCTCTTATTTAAAAAAAAAAAAAAAAAAGGGTACACTCCTTGATGTACCCTCTTTCATACACTAATTAATGAAAGAACCAAGTCTGAATATAAAAATGGGTAGAAAATCCATGAAAATAGATAAATAAAAGTAAGGAGGTATGGGAATTAACAATATAAATGTTATTTAAATTGTAATATAGAATTATTATATATTGGCACTATACAATTATTATTAAATAACACAAATCTCAATGTGAAAGAAGAAATTAGATTGCAAGAATTTGAGGTGTGTTGTTTTCCTCCTTTTCTTAATAAGTGGAAATTAATTCAATGCATCAATCAATTAATGAAAGCTTTTTTAATTGAAGGGTGTGAAGTAACCAACAGAAAAAAAATGAAAATAGAATTATAACCAGACCAAACCTGAGGTTAGTGTGGAGAAAGTAGAGAAGAAAGTAGAAATTAGCTACTTGATCTTTTTTGATAAGAAATCAGTACATGGTATCCAAAGCTGACATATAAAATAATAGTTATAATAATAAAATAAAAATATTTTTAATAAATTAAAAAATAAAGTTGACATATATAGAAAAAAGATGTAAAACTAATATATGAAATTTTAAGGGAAATATTAGAAATACTAAAAAGGCTCAACTTGTTAAGTGATCAGAAGGAAAATGCACAAACATAACAATAGAAACATATTGATTTTAGAAGGAAAATGTTAAATGAATAAGAGCAAGTGTGATTAACTCGTTTTCATTTCTGTATATATACAATGATACAAGGGTACTTCAGAAAGTTCATGGAAGAAAATGAGTTAAAAGATAATACAAATCTTCCCATGATTTTTTTAAAGTACTCTCATATATATCTATACGTATAGAAAGTTTCTAGAAGTACAATAAGCAGTGGTTAATGGTGGTTACTTTCTAGAAGGCTGAATAATTAGAAAATCATTTTTATTTTGTAAGCTTTTTTATTTATATTTTTTAATTGAAGTAAAAATTGTACATATTTATGGGGTACCGAGTTATACTTCAGTTCATGTGTACAATGTATGATGATCAAATCAGAGTAATTAGCATAATCATCATCACAAAAATGTATCATTTATTAGTGATAAGAGCATTTGAGCTCCTCTTATTTTTCCTGTCTAGCTGTAATTTCTTATCCATTAACCAATCGCTCCCTGTTCTCTCCCTCCCCTACCCTTCCAGCCTCTAGCAACCACAATTCTACTCTCTACTTCTATGAGATAAACATTTTTTAGCTCCCACATATGAGTGAGAACATGCAATATTTATCTTTCTGTGCCTGACTTATTTCACTTTGCATAATGCCTTCCAGGCTCATCCACATTGGCACAAATGACAGGGTTTCATTATTTTTTATGGCTATGTAGTATTGCATTATATATATCACATTTTCTTTATCCATTCATCTGTCGGTAGACATCTAGACAGATTCTACGTCTTGCCTATTGTGACTATGGCTACAATAAACACAGAGGTGTAGATATCTCTTCAGTACACTAATTTCCTGTCCTTTGGATAAATACCCAGTAGTGGGATTGCTGGATCATATGGCAGTTCTACTTTTAGTTTTTTGAGGAATCACTGCACGATTTTTTGTAATGGCTGTACTAAATTTACAGTCCCATCAACTGTGTATAAGAATTTCCCATTCTCTGCATCCTCGCCAGCATTTATTAATTTCTGTCTTTTTTATAATAGCCATTCTAACTTGGATGAGATGATAACTCATTGTGGTTTTGATTTGCATTTCCCTGATGACTAGTGATGTTGAGCATTTTTTTAAGTACCTGTTGGCCATTTGTATGTCTTCTTTTGAGAAATGCCCATTCAGGTTGTTTGCCCATTTTTTAATCAGATAATTTGTTTTTGTTTTTATTTTTGTTTTTTTGCTCTTAAGTTGTTTAAGTTACTTGTATATTCTGGATATTAATCCCTTGTCAGATGCTTAGTTTGCAAATACTTTCTCTTATTGTGCAGGTTGCCTTTTCATTCTGTTGATTGTTTGCTGTGCAGAAGCTATGCATTTAATCTATTTTTTCCTTTTCCTACATATATATATATATAACTTTTTAAAAATTAATGCAATATTCATACTGATTATGCATAATATATAATAAATTACATCAATATATGCAATCTTTTATATTTATATACAAAATTGTATGTATATGTCAACATACACCATCAAAGACAAAATATAATCACATTTGCAATATAATTATGTTTCTTCCACTTACAGGAAAAAGAAAAAACAAATAACACATGAACATCAATCCAAGATGATTATTATTATCTTCATGTATTTTCCTCAAGTCTTTCCTCATAGGCATACTTTTCTCGCAGACTTTACTGCATTTTTACATAGAATTTTGTATCCCACATTTTCAGTTAAATATCATGACAAAAATTTATTAAAATTATTCCATAATCTCCATAAGCATAATTGTAATGTCTGGAAAATATTTTTGAAGAATTATGCTTATTTATTTAATGACTATATCATGAGCCAGCATTTAGGTTGATTTCAATTTTTCATTATTGTAAATGTTATTGCAATGAATATCTGTTTTGCAAAAAGATTATCCTTATTTAGCACATTTTTATTAAAGTAGATTCTCAGATATGGAATTGTATCAAAAGCATTAGTTACTATGCTTGTAGACTTTCTCTCTCTACTTTAAGACTTTCAGTACCTTGGTCTATTTTGGCATACTTACTATTATCTCCCCTTAATGATGTACAGTATATATTTATATCTCATAAGTGACTTGTATCTATCCACTATATGAATATATGAAGTGGATAATCATGAATGGAAGACATTCTTAGTAGGCTGTTATGACACAAGGCTAATGGTAAGAGGTCTACACTAGAGACGTTCAGTCTGTGATACCTCTGCTTCATGTACCCCTGCTGATACATGAAGACTTTCTAACTTCTTTAGGTGCTCTTTCTTAAAATTAGTCTCCTTGAGAACACAAAAGGCATTTTACAGATTTTTATTTCCCCTTCCTCTGAAAAAAGCCTCCATTCTTTCACTTTAGAAAAGAAAGGAATAATTCTCACCAACCTAGAATTTACCTCTGGTGAAATGCCCCAGCTGTAGAATCACCAAACAAAGGGACAAAAATTGGTGGAGATGCTGAAAAACTGAATGACCCTAATGACTACATGACAAATCTTTTCTGAAAGTCAGGTGGTTTCCAAATCTTTGCTTTAAGCAGAATTGAAGAGGACCTAATCAAGTTGTCAGCTAATAGATTAAAAATAATTTATGATACTGGATGACTATGTAAATGTGGGCGTATATCTCCAAAGAAGATCAGAGAACTGAGTGACATTGCTCCTCCACTTCCATCCACTTATTTATGTGAATATGATTTCTCAGCACTTATATCTATAAAAACCAAAAATAGGAGCAGAACTCAGGCAGTAACTATGTGATTCTAGTACTAAGCAATATCCATCCATAGATACATGAGCCAATGAAGAAATAAAAAGACATCTTCCTCATTAAAAGATGAATATCCAATAAAATATTACTTTTATGTTTAATAATTATTAATCAAATTTGAAATGTAGTATGTTGTTTTGATCAATGGTGTACTTATGTCCATTACAATGACTCAAGGTGGAAGATGTTTTTAACACTTAACAGTCTTATTGTTACAGGAAACATTTAAAAAATTAAATCTCAATTTATATACATGGCTTACTTTAGAGACGTATGTTAAGGGAATCAATAAAATCCTTTCAAGCATAAAATACATGACATTAGGATAAAAATTTTTGGAGAAAGTAGAATAAAAATACTAGTTTGAAGAGCAAAATTAAGGCTGTTATATTTACAGCTGCGGTTCATGTATTTTAAATGAATAGTAGGGAGTATTTAACTATTATGTTTACATTGTATTGGAAAAATTTAAAGTGTGATATAATAGTTTTATTTTTAAATGTCAATATTTGCACTGTGCAGGAAATGCATCTTTGAAAGTAAATATATGATGAAAAATTTCAGCTGACAACCAAAAAATGTAAAAAAGTGTGTGTATAATTTTACTAAACTATTTCAGAGACACTCAAATAAAAACACTTTAGGATATTCCATAAGCTACCTTTATTAAACTTTGTGCTTTATTATAATTATTATTCCCAAGTGGTTTGCACAACAGACAACCTCACTTCGCCCTTGAGCCCCACTCCACGCCTGTGACAACCCTGTGAGAGTCTCATCCTAAATCTTGCCCTATGCAAGGCTCTGAAACCGTCCATATAACCACCAACAAAATGGATGAATTAAAAGGCTAAAATTAACTAATAAACTTAAAAATTTCTACTGACACCGTAAGTTTGCTCCTTCAGTGTGAAGAATATCCAAGTACATCTAAATGAGCTCAAGGCAAATGCCACACTAAGTATCTCTTCTGATGAGAAATGAACCCTGATGTTCTAACCACTGAACTCTTCTGTGGCTCCTGTTGCTCACAGCCATGGCTGTGCCAGATGTCACTTTGGCCTCTTAGCCTCTCTGAGTATTTTATATTCAGGAGGGAAAAATCAGGCTCTTGCTTTCTCCCTTAGTTCAATCTTTTAAACATCCGGTATGTTTGTTACATGATAAGATATTCCAGACATAATTTTAAAAAGTCTTATCACTGGAAAATTTTCCTCTAAGGACTTCTGGTTTTACATGTGTTGTAGATTATTTAGAGTTTTAGCCTAGGAATATTTTATTTGTTCTGGAATCAAAGAATGAATAGGATGAGAATGACATTGATTGGAAACTATGTGTTTAAAAGATAATACAGAAGATTGATATAAGTCTAAGCATAACAGGCTATGTCACGTTTGTTACTCAAGATGAAGCTCTATTAAAATGATCTACTGAGAATTTAAAGTTTTCTCTACGAGGAGGTGAAAACAATATATTTCATTTATGTAAATGAAAATGTATCAAGGGTGTCTCAAAATTGGATAGAAGGTTTAACCAGGGCATAACTCTCTAACTCCTAGGATGCCTTACAAATAAGTCAGTTTGGTAGAAAATTATCTGTAGTACAACATACCAGATTCTGATTCTCT
Organism: Cynocephalus volans; assembly: GCF_027409185.1. NCBI lineage: Eukaryota > Metazoa > Chordata > Mammalia > Dermoptera > Cynocephalidae > Cynocephalus > Cynocephalus volans. The sequence continues at coordinate 20,506,066 of NC_084468.1, forward strand.
ACTTTCTTTCCACCTCTCCAGTATATAGTAATTAAAAATATAATTAAACTAGTTAATCTAGTTTGAAATCATAATAATTTTTAAAGCCAAATTGAAAAAATGCTTAAAGAAAACTAATGATGTTACCTATATCCATCTAACATATGCATCTAGAATTTGAACTCTCTACCTTTGCAATGTAAAAAAGGCACTGATACATTCACGGAATTCTTTGTGCATATTAAAGATACCCGGCAGTGTTCAAGGTGCTGGGATTCAAGATGAATATAAAACAATGCCTCCTTACAGGGCTCACAGTCTGTAGGGAGGTAAACTTATAAATTTGTAATTGTCAAATGTAAATTTATAATTGTAAATTGCAAAAAAGTAAAATTATAAACTGTAGGGCATTAGTATTTTAGCAAGGGAACAATAATCATTTCCCGCTACTGATTCTGTTCCTTCTACAAGGTAACTTTTGTGCCGTATATGTGACAATATTTTTCTTCTCCCAACAGCTACCCAAAGTAAAACTTATTATCTACTGAAACTGAAGTTGAGGAAGAAATTGTAGTCAATTTTACATAATGAGTATGTGATTATGGCTTACACACAATAAACACATGTAAAATGCTGGCATATTTCAAGTGTTTAATAAATGGCAGACATTAATGGCTGCTCTTGTCACACAGTTGTAAACCAATAAAAATGGGGGAAGGGAGCAAAGGGGATTATAAGAAAAAGCATTCTAGAAAAGGGGATACCCACAGGAGGAGCTGACTTTTGCATGGAGAGCCACACAGATGGTCAGGATTAGGGTCTGAAATACTTTCCTCCTGACTTCCATGAAAGCATGTGCTACTGGTTGTCCTCCCTTTTCGTATATTTTTTACGATTTTTCTTAGTGGAAATTTTCTCTTCTACTCACTGGCTAATTCTGAAATTTTTTCAGAGCTTAGTCCTCAGCCCTCTTTGTTCATTGCTGTACTATCTCAGTAAGTGATCTCTTCCATTCTTGTGGCTTTAAATACTCCCTTTATGTAGATGACTCTCAAATTCATATTATCCAGAGTAGCATTCCCTCTAAGCTCCAGACCTTATATCCGACTTTGTTCTTGTTTTCTCCATTGGCATGAATATCTCACAGGCATCCCCAAACTTGTCTGCTCAAATCTGAATATTCGTCCCCTCCTAGAACCTGGGTTTTCCCCATTCACTGCCATAGAAGTTTCTGCTTCTTGTCAGTTGCTGATGCCATACACTGGGAGTCATCCATGCTGGCTCTTTCTTCCCCACCCAACATCAAACTCCTTTAAAGTTCCTATTGGCTCAACTTCCGAAAAGACACTTTGAATCTGTCTCTTCATCAGCACCACCATCACTCCTGATGAGTGAAAGCTTCCCTCCTGGTGTTTCTGTGCTTTTACTCTTCTCTCATTTCCAAACCTTCCAACCCTCAATCTATCCCCAATGCTAGCCAACATGCTTGTTTTTAACCCATACTTCTGATCGTGCTTATAACCTCTAATGTCTTCCTACACTGCTTAAAATAAAGCCAAACTCCTTAGCATCACCCAAATCTGAATGAAATGGCTCCTTTCCACCCCTTTAACCCCCTCTTGTGCTGTTATTCTTAGACTCCAGAGACATTAGCCACCTTTCATTTCCTCCTAGACCTTAATTTTTTTCTTCCTCAGGACACACACACACACTGTTGCAAACTCTGCCCGGAAACACACTCACCCATGCTTTGCATGGCTGTTCTCTTTGCCACTTTGGTCTAAACTTTAAGCACCATCTTTTCAGAAAGGCCTTCTCTGATTATCTTAACTATGGAACTCGATGACATTATTTTAAAATATTGCATCCAAAGCCCTCCTCTCTCTTCAATCAATTTGCCAATACACATTTGTTTACTTGTTTGTTTTCTGTTTTCTTGGCTGAAATGTAAGATTCACGAGGCCTGGGATTGTCTCCTTTATTCATCAAGGTGTATTTAGAGCCCATCAGAATGTCTGGCACATATTTGACACAAATGTTTGTTAACTGAATAAATAAAAAATGAATGTCTTATTGAATGAATGAAGGAAGCCACCATTGTACGTGGGCTTCTAAACATTTGGGAAGCAGGGAAACAAACTGTGTCTTGTTTAATCCACTTGTAAAATAGGGATAAGAATGATGATCTTTCCTAAACTCATAAAAATAGATTCAGTATCATAAAAAAGAAATTGATGTGAAAGTCTGGAAAGTTAAAGGCACCAAATAATAGGCTTTTATTATTATTCAGTGATTATTCTTTTTATCACTCTGTCGTTATCCTAGGTAATATAAATTCTGATTATTGATAACTAGATGCCAAAAAATGTTAGTGCCCCTTTTGAAAATCATGTGTGCAATGTTCACATACTCATAGAAGTGCATACTTAGGAGTTTCTGTGTTAATAAGAAAACTGAGTCAGCATGACTTCACGGACTACAAAGATAAAAAGCTGCTGTGCTCCACTTCCTGCCTAACACAGACTTACCGTGGAGCTTCAAGAAAATTCTTAACCTCTGCAGGCCTCAGTTACTCCATCGGTAAAATGGTGCCCTCCACTTAGAAAGGGCTCTAAAAAATACTGTATGATGAGAGCAATTACTAATTGTGGACAATCAAGATGGAAATGAGCTACCATCTGCATGGTAAGGGCTATTAATTCTAATAGAGCACAAAGGTCACTATTTACATCTTCCTCCTTCAGGAGAAGTCGCCAAATGGATTTGGAGCACTTCTGCAAAAGTCACTATGAGGTCTCTGCATTGAGTTCACCATGTCCCTAGAGGGGCAGGAAGGCAAAAATCAATCGTTCACAACAATAGGTATCCTGCAAGGGTAAATAATGTATTTTAACCTTATTTTTATGCAGCCCTTTGATACTCCATAGAGGATGCTTGGCAAACAACAGTCAAGATAAAAAGTGTCCTATTTTGGTGATTTTCCTTTTGATCACTGTGGAACAAAAGTATTATGATAGTGAACCAGTTCCCGTGATGTCCTACTAATAGACATCATGTCCAGACGGCCCTCTGGAATCTTACTCTCAGGCAGCTTCCTTCTCTCCAATATTCATCCTCTGGAAATGTTGCTTTAAACTCTCCTGCTTAAGGGCCCTCAGGGTCAGTTACACCTATGGTCTTCCAGAGATATTAAACAATCAAGCCAGTACAAAAAAATCCTCAGCTGGCACCCAAGGCTTTCCTCCACTTCATTTGGCTTATCTTCTGGAGCTCTCCCACACTTTGCTCATGCTACAGCCAAATTGACCTGAAAAGGGGTTCCTGGTACCTCACTCCATGTTGCAGTGCATGTTGAAATTTCTGGACATTTCATTTTCAGCTAAATAAAACCCTTTCCTTCAAACTCTTTATAAAGCATTTACCTACTATTCCCCTTACTGAAATTCTCTTCAAGCACTCATTCAGTACAAGTTTCTTGAGCAACTACTGTGCACCAGGCCTTGGGCACAGAGCAGCAGAGGCAATGAATACATTTCCAAACTCTTGAATCTTAAATATTACCAAAGAGAGATACTCAATAAACCAATAGAATACTCTGTTCATGATAAATACTGCAAAGAAAAATAACATGAACTATGGAGTGGCAAAGAATAATGATTTGGGAAAGATGTACAGTGCCTATGTAAGGCCTCTTTGGACAGATAACAACTGAGTAGAGACCTAAATGAAAGGAAAAGTCTGTGTGTATATGGTGCTGCTGGAGGCAAGGGGTGTTGGGACAGGAGCTCCAGGATAATGAAATGGTAAGAAAAATACCTGTCTTGTTCAAGAAAAAGCTTGGAGGTTCAGAGGCTCAGAATACCTCAAAATGAGCAAACCAGGAACAAGGAAACAGGGACCGAGGTAATAATGGGAGGAGTGAAGTGTTTCATGCCTAGTAGATTTTTTTTTTCCAGAGGTAGGAAGCCATGGATGGGTGTTTGGAGAGGAGAAGGGACATCTTTTGACTTAACAGTCCCTCTGACTTTTTCTTCTCCACCATTGAGACTTCAGTGCTGAGCTAGGTGCTCTCTCCCTGCACTATAGTCCAGAAAGCATTTCCTTGTAGAAAGCTGGGGCAATTGTGGAGCTCATACCGATTGTCTCTCTCCTCTAACCTATACTGCCTGTTTCTCAATGCCTCAAGACAGTTATTTTGCACATTTTGACCTGTTTTCTTGTTATTTACAGCAGGAGGGCAGGTCCAGTACCAATTAAAAGGAAGCTTTAAATGATTTGCTTTTGAAGTTATTCTCCTTATAATTTGAATGTTTATAATTATTTTGTTGTCTGTTTTAAAAGAAACAGTAAGGTTTGGGAGGAAAATGTTTAAATTGCTTAGGCAATCTAAAAAAATTATAATTCCAAGAGAAGTCAATAAAAACCCTAAGATCAGGGCTTATTTGTACTATCTACATATAGTGGGGAGAGGTACATTTGATCACTTATTTAATTTAGACATTTGTAGAGCATCATATTTTGTGCGATGTCTGCTCCAGTAAGTCTCCCCCAGCCTTCCTTGTTTAGTACTGACACTAAAATGACTTACAAGCTGCTAGAGCTCAATGGAAGAGGAAGAGAGACCTATGGAGTTCATGAAAGCAGGAGAACCCACAATGAGAGAAAGAAAAGGACCTCTCTGACCATTTCAAGCCCCAGCCACTTCAAGGCTGGCCCTGGTGAGCACACTGAGCAAGAGGTGGCCAAAGCAGTGTCTTTCATATGAAGTTGCTTAGAGGCTGCAGGGGAGAAGAGGGCCTTGGTGGACCCCAGGCCAGCAAGACCACTAACAGAGTTCCTGTGGACCCACATAGGAGCAAGGTGCCAGACAACTGAAAAAAAGAGCTACTTTTGAGGAGCTGCCTTGTGAGAGGCCTGTGACTCATCACAAGGGACCAGCGCATGGCCCAAACCCATGGGAACTCTTTGGAGTGTGGGAGGTGGAGGGGACAGGCCCAGTGGGGGAACATTGGGGCACAGCATGAACAGCTGATCGGCCCCCCAATTAACACAAGACCACTCAGTGGAGACTGGTCAGGAATATAGAACTACAGGGGGTGCAGTTTGCAAAAAAAACTCGGGCCCAGACTAGAGTTTCCGAACAATCCAGGTTTACAGAACCTCACAGGACCAAGAAGTGCTTACAAGGTCAGCTATTAAAACCCGAACTGCACAAAAAGCCCTCCCCGAGGAATCAGCAGCAAAGCAGCAATTTAGCTCAACCACAGGGCTCAAGTGCTGGTTCCCACAGGAAGTTCCCCCATTTTAGAAGTTGGCAGAAGACAACAAATTAGTTCCAGTGCAGAGTTTAAGTGGTGGGGGCAGCTAATAATCCAACACAGAACTGAAAGAAAGCACAAAAACCCACAGATCAGAGACAAAGTTCTGTTACTAACTAGTAAAGGTCTAACACCACCAAAGAACACCTATAAAACCCAGAAGGACTGAAAGCTCCCCAGGCTCCCTAGTTGGGATGGGGGCGCTCAGGGTCTCACCCACACCACTCCGACATCCACATCCAGCCCAGCGAAGACCACCAGGCTGCTGCCAGAAGTGCTCTGGGCTCTCAAGTTGGGGTGGGGTGGGCTGAGGGCCTCACCCACGTCCCTCTGACGTCCTCATCCAGCACAGCCATGACTGAGCCATTGCTGGAAGTCCTCTGGGCTCCTCTTCCAGAATGAGGGGGATGCCATGTGCCTCAACCATGCCCCTAACCCCCATCCTCTCACTGTATCCTTCTCCCACCTTTTCTCTCCCCCTCTACCCCAACTGCTCCACAACAACACCTTAGAATGTAAAATAATAATTATAATAACTAATTATAAAAAATAAAAAATAAATAAATAAAAAATAAAATGACTTACAGATGGCACCCTCTCTACTGGGCACATTGCCCTCTTCTGGTGCTGATGAACATTTTCTTTGGTGTTATTTGTTTCAGTAGTGAATCTTGAAATAAATTATGACTAAAAATGGGGCAAAGCCTGAGAGATAATGGAAAAACATCAAGCCACTTGTCTAACACCATCAGCTATTTTGAATAATGTCAGCATCAACTCACCTGCTAAAAACACGAGGCCGCAAATCCAACTCTTTCCACTCATTCACACCCATATGTTTTGTATTACTTCCAGTAGTTTTTATCTTGCTTTCCTCAATCTACACACTATTCTTCCTCCAAGGCTCAATACATACCTAACTCCATTCAGAAGGCTTCCAAATTACTAATATTTCCTGGCATGTATGTTTATTATTTGTGATATGCACTTGGCCCTTAGTCATATACTGTACTCTGAACTGGGTGAGCTTTTCAGATGAATCAATAGCTTTTTACCAAGCTTATGGGCTCCCTGGGGTGTTATATGTTTTTCTATCCCTCACAGGCCTAAAAGCTAGTAATCCTCAGTAAGTTTAAATGAATTGATTATTATCATATGTAATTCTGTGGAGCAATTGCTCATCATGAATGCCTTAGTTTATTTGGGCTGCTATAACAAAATGCCATCAACTATGTGGTTTATAAACAAGAGAAATGTATTTCTCACCGTTCTAGAGGCTGGGAAGTCCAAGATCAAGGGGCTGGAAGATTCCTTGTCTGGTGAAGTCCAACTTCATGGTGTAGAGATGTCCATCTTTTCCTTCAGTCCTCACATGGCAGAAAAGGTGAGGGAGGCTTCCTGGATCCATTTCATAAAGGCACTAATCCCATTCATGAGGGCTCAACCCTCATGACCTAATCACATTGGGATTTCAATATATGAACTTGGGAGAGCTATAAAAATTTAATCTATAGCAATGAAAATATTTTTTAAAAAATTAGAAAGTACAAAGGCATTTGGATTAAGGCAAAAAATATGAGCCAACAACTCACAGAAGATATATATACATATATATAGCCAAAAACCTATAAAACCGTTTTGCTTTAACAGTTATCAAAAAATGCCAATAAAAATGACAATAAGATATGTATTTTCAATTTAAAAAAATAGGCAAAGGTCAGTTGGCTCCAAGTCTTTAGGTTGATTTCTGAATTCTCTAGTCAGTTCCATTTGTCTGTCTGTTTTTACACCAGTACCATGCTGTATTGGTTAATATCGTTTCATAGTATAGTTTGAAGTCAAGTAGTATTATGCCTCCAGCTTTATTTTTTTGCTCAGGATTGTTTGGCTATTTGGGGTTTCTTGTTGTTTGATATGAATGTTAGGATTATTTTTTTCTATTTCTATGAAGAATGTCAATGGTATTTTGATGGGGATTGTATTGAATCTGTAGATCACCTTGGGAAGTATGGACATTCTCAAAATGTTGATTCTTCCAATCCAAGAGCATGGAATGTCTTTCCATCTTTTTGTGTCTGTAATTTTTTTCAGTAGTGATTTGTAGTTCTCATTGTAGAGATCACTCATCTTCTCAGTTAAATTGATTCCTAGATATTTTATTTTATTGGTGACTATTGTAAATAGGCCTACTTTCTTGATTTCTCTTTCTATTAGTTCATTATTGGAGAATATAAGCACAACTGATTTTTGGACATTGATTGTATATCCTGCAACATTACTGAAATTATTAATTAGCTCTAAGAGTTTTTTTGGTAGAGTCTTTAGATTTTACTATACATAGGACCATGTTATCTGTAAACAGGGACAGTTTGACTTCATCTTTTCCAATCTGGATGCCTTTAATTGCTTTCCTTTGCCTGATTGCTCTGGCTAGTACTTCCAATACTATGTTAAATAGGAATGGTGAGAGTGGGCATCCTTGTCTAGTTTCTGTTTTCAAGGGAAAAGCCTTTAGTGTTTCCCCATTAAGGATGATATTGGCTGTAGGCTTGTCATAAATAGCTTTTATTGTGTTGGGATACTTTCTTTCTATACCTAATTTGCTGAGAGTCTTTATCATGAAGCAATGTTGAATTTTGTCAAATGCTTTTTCTGTGTCTATTGAGATAATCATATAGTTTTTGTCCTTGGGGAAAAGTCTGCCTCTTCAGTAAATGGTGCTGGGAAAATTGGATATCCATATGCAGAAGAATGAAATTAGACCTGTACCTCTCACCGTATATCAAAATCAACTCAAAATGGATTAAAGATTTAAATATAAGACCTGGAACTATAAAACTACTAACAGAGAACATAGGGGAAGTACTTCAGGAGGTAGGACTGGGCAAAGAATATATGAATAAATTTATGAGTAAAAGCCCAAAAGCACAATCAACTAAAGAAAAAAAATAAGTAAATGGGACCGTATCAAACTAAAAAGCTTCTGTACAGAAAAGGAAACAATCAACAGAGTACAACAACAACCTACAGAATGGGAAAAAATATTTGGAAACTATACATCTGACAAGGGATATATATGCAGAATATACAAGGGACTCAAACAGCTATACAGTAAATAAAAGTAAATAACCCAATTAAAAAATGGGCAAAGGAGCTGAAAAGACATTTTTCAAAGGAAGACATTCAAATGGCGAATAAGTACTTTTTAAAAATGCTCAACATCACTTATCATCAGGGAAATGCAAATTAAAACCACACTGAAATATCATCTCACCCCAGTTAGATTGCCTGTAATCAAAAAAACCCTGAGAATAACAAATACTGGAGAGGATGTGGAAGAGGGGAACCCTTCTATACTGTTGTTGGGACTATACTTTAGCACAGCCATTATGGAAAACAGTATGGAGATTTCTCAAACAACTACAGATAGATCTACCATATGATCCAGCAATCCGACTTCTAGGTATATACCCAAAGGAATGGAAATTATCGTGTCGAAGAAATACATGCACTCACATGTTCATTGCAGCTCTATTTACAACAGCTAAGATGTGCAACCAACCTAAATGTCTACTGACAGACAACTGGATATGGAAAATGCAGTATATATACACTATGGAATACTACTCAGCCATAAAAAGAATAAAATTCTGCAATTTGCAGCAACATGGATGAGCTTGGAGAAAACCATGTCAAATAAAATCGGCCAGGCACAGAGGGATAAATACCACATGTCCTCACTCATAAGTGAGAGCTAACAGAGAAAGAAGGAAAGAAAGGCCACGGTGGTGCTTTGGACTTACAGAGAACTGGAACATACCTAAGTTTGCCAGGAGTGAAGGGGTTGAGGGGGAGGCAAGTCAGGGAATGGTGGGGGAATGAGGGACTTTGGGAATAATGGCAATTTTTGATAATGAGCATACTGATAGTATTGATTTGATCATCACATCTAGGACACAGGTGGTGACAGTCAGCTTTGTAGCCCATGAATATTCATAATCAATAAAAAATAGGCATAAATATTTTTAAGAAATAATATTTAATATTGAAGAAACTGTAGTGAGAAAAGAACATCCTTTAACTACTTAAGGGAGTATAAATTAGCGCAAACTTTCTGAAAGTCAATTAGCAATATGTATGAAGGGCTTAAAACAATTCATATCTTTTTATTCTAGTCCTAGGAATCTACCCTATGGGAATAATCAGAGATTTGGCAAAGGAATGTGTGGAAAAGAATATTGCTCATAGCATTATTCATAACAGCTCATAAAAAGGCAAATATCAACCAATAAGGAAAAGGATAAATAATAGTACATATAATGAGATTTTTATGTAGCCATTAAAAATGATGTTTCAAAGAATATTTAATGACACACAATATGACATGTAATGAGAAGTCAGGCTACAAATCTATATACAGAAATGCTAACAATTTTGTTATAAGTTCAATCACACACAGATAAAGTAAAAAGAAAAAAAAATGAAATAAAATAGATGGATCAAGTTTAAAAATAAAAATAATAGTAATAAAATGACCATTTTAATTCCAAATATATCAGTAATTATATTAAATGGCAATGGATGAAATACCTTTATGCTTTTACTTTTTCCGAATAGAAGTGTCTGCTGTGGTTATCTTCTCCCTGTTATTTACTATTCTTTCAGTGGCCACCCTAGAAATTACAATCAGCATTCTTTACCTTAAATTAATAATTTTTACTGTCTTTCAGACAATGTAAGTAATAACACTTCAACTCCACCTTTTGTGCTACTACTATTTATTGAACTTTATTCAGTATGCACCAGTAAATATTTGGCAACTAGTTACCTAAGGAAAATGTATGCATATATGTGTACATGAGTTTATTATAGATTTTTCCTGATATAAAGGATAAGTAGACTTAAGTTTACAAATAATAATAAAATATATGACACTCTATTATAAATTCCATATAGCCAATTGATTCTCACAGAATGCTTGCACTGAAATTTTTCCAAATTCCTATTATCCTCAGCAAAACTATGGTTGCAATTGATAAGAACAGTTATGACATGAATCAGTTCCTATCTTAGTTATATTAATAAGCATTATAAAAATGAAACAATGAAGATAAATGTCAGAGCATGACACATCAACATGACCAACTTTTTGCTAAATTGGGTAATAGTTAATCTGCATAAGTAATACTTTCTTTGTCACTTTCTAGACTATCAATAAAAACAGTAAATCAATCTGTGAGTTGTAGTCTTTTCCAATTTCTATGACATAAATACTCCCATGATGAACAACTCAAAGTTACAAGGTGACTTCACTGAATGCATGTTAGGAAGAGATGTGCAGTAGTACACCATTGTGTAGTATTTCCATCATATAGATATAATAGATATAAATAACTTCAAGAGCATAGATATAATAAATTGTACTAAAATAATTAGGAAGTGGTGAGTTTTCAGCATTTATTAATTTTTAATAATCTACTTAATTGTATTATTACACAATTTAATTTTTAACAATGGTTAAAGTAGTGCACTTAACAACCGGTTTTCAGAATTACTGAATTTTTAGCAGTGAGTTTCTGCAAGCTGTCACTAGCTGGCTACATTCCATCAGTGGAACATATATATATTTTAACTCCTCAAGATACTATTATAGTCAAACAGTTATGTTTATCCACATATTTACCCATTTTGATGATTTTTGTTTCTTTCTACATTATCATGCTTATTATTAGAATCATTTTTCCTCTTCCTGAAGAACTCTCTTCAGTATATTTTAGTGACACTCTGCTAGTAACAAATTATCAAAGTTCTTGTTTGTCCATGAAGTAGGCAAAATAATGGCCCTCAAAGATGTTTACACTCTAATCCTCTGACTATGTGGATGCTTTAACTTTTATGACAAAAGTGACTCGGCAAATGTGATGAAGGTTGTGATCTTTGAGATGAGGAGATTATCCTAGATTATTTAGAGAGTCCAATCTAATTAAACGAATCTTTAGAAGTGGAGAGCCCATTGGCAGCTGCAGGGAACCAAGGGTATGGCAATGTGAGAAAAATTTGGCCCACCATTGCTGACTTTGAAGATAGAGAAAGGGTGCTACAGACCAAGAGATTTAGATGGCTTCTAGAAGCTTACAAAGAAAAGGAAAGTGTTTCATTCCAAATTGAATGAATTCCTGCCAACACCTTGATTGCAGTTGAACCAGTGAAACTGGTGTTGTACTTCCAATATGTATAACTATAAGATTACAAATTATATTGCTTATGCCACCAAATTTGTGGTAATTTGTTATGATGACAATAGAATATTAACGTAATTTGAAATGCTTTCACCTTCATTTTTGAGGCATGTTTTTTGGTGAGATTTGAATTCTAGATTGGAAATTATTTTCCTTTACAGTTTAGAAGTCATTCCATTATCTTCTGGCTTCCATCATTTCTGTTTAAAAGTCAGCAATTTTCTTAGCTCTATAGCTCCTCCTTTGAAAATAATGGGTCTTTCATTCTCTAGCTTTTACATTTTCTGTTTACCCTTATTATTTAAAGGTTCTGTTGTGATGTACTTAGCTTTCTTTGTATTTATCCTGTTTTGGTATCCATAAACTCTTTAAGTCTGTGGCTTAGTGTCTCATGCTCATTTTGAAAAATAACCTATTCATGTCTGTTCAAAAATATTTTTGCCCCATTCTCTCTTTTTCTCTCTCCTACTCTGGGCCTGAAGTTACACATTTTTTAGACATCTCTATTGTGTTCTTGATGTCTGTTATGCTTTTTTCTATATTTTGTATCTTTTTTTTCTTTCTCTGTCCTTTATACAGGATATGTCCTACTATTCTATCTTCCCATTCTTTAATCTTATCTTCTATTATATTTACTCTTCAGTTACAAAAATCTACTAAACTCTTAATATCTGTTATTCTCTCTTTTTCGGTATTAGAATTTCCATTTGATTTCTTCTTATATAAGTCCTATGTCAATATTGTTCTTCTTTCTATCTATTTTTAACACATTAATCTTAGTTATGTTAAAGTCTCTGTTGGCTAATTCTCATAACTCTTTCACCCAAGGCCCTTTTCTATTTTCAATGTTTCTTCTTCTGCTCTTATCATTTGGTTCTGTTTTATAGCATTTATTTAATTGAATGCTAAATATTGCTTACAAATAATATTAAGGATTTGGAAGATGTTATCTTTAGAGAAAATTTATTTTTCTTATTATGAGTAGCTTGAATATGATCATATCATCTTAACCAGTCAAGGTCATTTATTTGTCCTTGCCCTTATTCCTAGGACATACAATTTCCAGGCTCTTGAGAAAGCTTGAACTGTTTACCTAGACTTCTCATCCTTTGCTCAACTCCATTTTTGTTTCCCAAGCACTAGAAAACTAATCAATTTGTTATTTAGCTTTTCAGCCTCCTAAAAATGTCTCTCTGAAAACTTGTTTAAAATCCTGTCTTGGTTGTTCTCTATATCTTAAAATAAATGGGTGTTTTGTTTGTTTGTTTGTTTGTATTTCATTTAGCTTTTATAGTTAGTTCTGGTGAGAGGTTTAGCTTGATACCAGCTATTCCATTAAAACCAGTAGCAGAAGTGATTAAGGGGCTATGATTTATTTCTATATGGACTGGAGGTTTAACTAAATGATGGCAAATGGTAGATACTAAATGTGAATTGATGGAATAAGTTAATTTATGAATGAAACATATTATTTGCGATTTCAAAAAGAACTGGGTATTTGGACCAGTCTACACAATAATTATTAGAACTGTACTTATTAAGTAATGTTTCAATTTTATCCCAACTATTTATACTTTTAGATACTAAAAATAAATAGTCCTATATGAAGTATTGTGGTGTTATTTTTAGATATGTTGTTGAGAAACTTGTTTATTATGGTAGTAATGTTCTTTCTAGGAGAGCACTCAGAAAACGTACTCATTTGGCCATAATGTCAAGAATAATTATCCTTTGCCACACCGATTAATCTGTTTTTATTCTTAATTTACTACATTATGTAACTGCTCAGGGATTTGTTTGGTTTTGTTTTTCCATTTGGTTGATAGAAAGTTTAGAGGAAATTTTGTAGTCTACCCATATTAAGTCCACACAATGTATAATTTAGCTTATTCATCACCATGTTTTATGTTCCTGACTTCTTGCTGTTGTTCCTATTGCACTTACTCTGAATACTATAGCTTAGTATTTTTGGTTGTTACTTCTGGTTCTTTTTGGAACAAGGTAGAGAACATGTAACTAATTTGAATTTTTTATAAAGTGTTTTCTATAACATGTATTTTTTTCCTCAAAACTATGTAAAACACATTTACATTTAAGATTTAAAATCTAAATGTTTTTAAATAAGTTAAATCTCAAATGTTGTGTCTTTAATTTAGCAAATGTAACACTAAATCTTCAAACATAGGGGAATAAAGCAATACCTAATACAATTTTTAAAACAATTTCAAAAAAATAAAATAAAATAAAATAATAAAATAAAAATATAAAAGTTTAAAAAACCCACGTTTACCTTGGTAAGAAGGTTTTAGTAAATATAACACATACATATATAATGTATTTGATACTTTAAATAGTATAGTTATAAAGTTTATTTAGTTACTTAATATCTCATAAAAAAATAGTGTTTAAGTATTAACTTTGCCACCTCTTCAATAGATGAAGAAGCCAAGGCACAGAATTACCTAGATAACATGTGAATAAGCCAGAATTCAAGGCAAATATCTTTATTCCAATATAATATGAATAGAAATAAAAATAGAAGTGGTTTTACCTCTAAAAAAACATGCCAAGACCTTGGATGCTTCCTCCTGCTGTCTTTCTCCCTTGCTTATGAGAGTCTCCGATTACATAGTACAAATATTTTCTTAAGTATGATAATACTATTGTACTCTAGCTTAGTACTTACAAATCCTTTCTCTGCTTATCATTACACTTTCTGTAAAATAAGAGCCTGTTAATTTGCCTTTCACACATTTCTGCTTAAAGGTACACCTTCAAATGGATCAAACTTAATTGCATTGTGGCCCTTAGCTAGTTCAAATTCCTCAATCAATTCACCTCAGACTCATCTTCTTTCAAGGCTAAACAACCCCATTTTTCTTAATCTCTTCTCATATGTTCAGTAATCCTTTCCATTCCATTTATCATTTCTGTTGCCCTATGCTCCCTCCAATTTAGCTATAATGTTCTTCAAATAAGGTCCTCTATCAGATGGGCACATGCTTAAAACTTGCTTTTCTACGCTCATATTAGGCCAACTAAGAAGCTGTTCTAGTAATTTAAGTTTGCATGGTTATTATAAGACTTAAGTCTGTGGAATGTTAAAGGTAGTATGCTAAAGAAGTGGGAACAAATGATATTTTCTCACGTTAATTTTTGGAGACAACATGGCGTTTTGTGTATAAATAAAAAGGTGGATCTTCAAAGCCCCCCAAAAGAAGTGCTTTGCCTATAATGTGGATTTGTGATATTCATATTAAAGAGCTACTTTGCAATTTCAGGAGGTAATATCATAATTGTAAGTAATTCAGTATGGTTCCTTTTTCCAAAATGTCCAATGACTCTTTTCAAGAGGTTATCTATCATTATCAGGGAGATGAGTTTGATGTGTATTTAGGGTCTTTGTAATAATGGACCTAATTCATCATAAGATGATATCTGCTTAAAAATAAACAATAAAGCAAATGTTACCTAAAGAAGTTAGTCTGCATCTCTATAAGAAAAGAAACACTGGCATAAGAAGCATCAATTACAAACCCCCTGAGTGGTAAACAGCTACTTCCATGCAAAAAATAATTACTGTCTCTAGAGCTAACCCAGAGAATCTCTGTAGGGCGTGAATGTAACAGTGTAGTTGGAACCATATGCTGTGGGCATCTCTATGCACTGATGGAGAGGACTCATTTGGGAATGAGTTGGAAGAAATCATGTGTGTTTATGCAAAACAATCTTGCTATTCTTTTATGAAGAGTTCAAATGCTATATTCAGATTCTTAAGGGAAAGATAAAGTGGCAAGTTCAGATGCTAGGCAAAGCAACTCACTGTTTAGATCTTGAGAGCAAGTACTCAATTGAGAAGGGCATCAAGAGGATGGTTGAGCAGTCTAAAGGGCTTGGAATATGTGCTGCCAATGGTGCTGAGCATTTCAAGTACATCTGGCAGTTCTAACGCTTGGAGATCAAGAGAATAACTATCTTTGCATTGTTTAGTGGCAAGTGACAGAGTACCAATTTTATTTTATTTACTTATTTTTTAATTGTATTTTATTTTGTCAATATACAATGTGGAGGATTATTGTGGCCCATTACCGAAACCTCCCCCCCCCAACAATCTCAAATTTGTTTGCTTGTCGTATCAACTTCAAGGAATTGTAATTATTGTATTAGTTTAAGGAAAAAATGATAATCTCTTGGCCCTGGTAACTGAAAATTTTGGTCAAATTTTGGCTTCAGACACATGTGGATCCACAGGAGATCAAATGGTGTCCTCAGGACTCAGTCTTTATCTGTTGCTTAACTGTGCTTTCCTCTGTTGTCAGGCAAGGTCTTTACTCATGATGCCAAGATGGATGCCAGCAGCTTTAAGGTTATATTTACATCCTGTTTTCTCAGCAACTCAGTAGAAAAAGTGTCTTTCTTTTCTAATAGTTTTAAGTCCAGAATGAGTCTGGCTTGGTTTATGTGTCTGTTCCTGGGTCGCCGCTGAGCTCCACTCAAATGACTCCTCTTCAGGCTAAGATTAAGATTACCCCCAACCCCAACTGCATGTAATCAAAGGTGGTGATTGATGTTTCTCAAAGGGAAAATCATGGTTTTAAAATCAGAAAAAGAAATGAACAATAACAACAAAAATTCTAATTTCTCATAGAATTAAAAGGAAAAGAGCTATTCTGGGAAACTCCATAGGACTATAAAAAGTAGACAGTGAAATCCTTCTGCACAGTTAAATATTTACACATATTTCTGACTACCACAACTGCCCCAGAAATGTTTAAAATGTTATCAAAGACAAATATCCCAAAGGATGCCTTTGATCATTTAAGGTCAGCTTTATATCACCCAACAGTCAGTTACTCCAAAAACCCTAGAAATCACTAATGTTTTCTTGTTTGCTTATCTGTTTGTTGTAAGGGATTGGGACACTTTGTAAAGTGATTTACAAACTTTAGGCCATTTAATCATTAAAACAGTCCTGAGAGGTAGTAATATTGATAGTTTTTTACACATGAGAAAACTTGGTCACAGGAGGTTAAATGGCTTGTTTGTGGTCCCACAACCAATGCAGGCAAAACTGGGATTAACACACAAATTTCTTTGACCCTTTTTCTATGTAATGCTGACCCCAAGACTCTAAGTCAACAATGATATTTGAAAAGCAAATAAAGCATGTTAGTCTGTTTCTGTTGTTTATAACAAACTACCTGAAATAGGGTAATTTACAAAAGAATCAAATTTATTTCTTATACTTTTGGAGGCTGGGAAGTCCACAGTCCAGGGGGTACATCTGCTGAAGACCCTCTTCTTTGTGGGAGCTCTGTACAGCGTCCCATGGTGAACAGGGTGTCACGTGGTGAGAATGGGCTGAGCAAGAGTGAGTTAATCTTCTCACTCTCTTTCATTATAAAGCCATCAGAACCATGCCCGTGACCACCCATTAAACTGTCAACCCATTACTCCATGAATGGATCAATTCACTAGGGCATTGTCCTTGAAAGCTAATCATCTCTTCAGGGCTCCACCTTTCAAATATCATAATTGAATTTCTCACCCTCTTAACACTGTTACAATGGGGGCCAAGTCTCCAGTACATGAACTTTTGGGGGACACATTTAACCCAGAGCAGAAAGTAAACTCTAGTTTTATTGCTAAATAGAAAGCTCTTTTTGTAATCACCATTTATTTTTTTATTTTTTTTTTTAATTTTATTTTGTCGATATACATTGTGGCTGATTATTGCTCCCCATCACCAAAACCTCCCTCCCTTCTCCCTCCCCCCCTCCCCCCCAACAATGTCCTTTCTGTTTGCTTGTCCTATCAACTTCAAATAATTATGGTTGTTATATCTTCTTCCCCCCCCCGTTTGTGTGCGTGTGTGTGTGTGTGTCTGTGTGTGTGTGTGTGTGTGTGTGAATTTATATATTAATTTTTAGCTCCCACCAATAAGTGAGAACATGTGGTATTTCTCTTTCTGTGCCTGACTTGTTTCACTTAATATAATTCTCTCAAGGTCCATCCATGTTGTTGCAAATGTCAGTATTTCATTCGTTTTTATAGCTGAGTAGTATTCCATTGTGTAGATGTACCACATTTTCCATATCCACTCATCTGATGATGGGCATTTGGGCTGGTTCCAACTCTTGGCTATTGTAAAGAGGGCTGCGATGAACATTGGGAAACAGGTATACCTTCGACTTGATGATTTCCATTCCTCTGAGTATATTCCCAACAGTGGGATAGCTGGGTCGTATGGTAGATCTATCTGCAATTGTTTGAGGAACCTCCATACCAATTTCCATAGAGGCTGCACCATTTTGCAGTCCCACCAACAATGTATGAGAGTTCCTTTTTCTCCGCAGCCTCGCCAGCATTTATCGTTCAGAGTCTTTTGGATTTTAGCCATCCTAACTGGGGTTAGATGGTATCTCAATGTGGTTTTGATTTACATTTCCCGGATGCTGAGTGATGTTGAGCATTTTTTCATATGTCTGTTGGCCATTTGTATATCTTCCTTAGAGAAATGCCTACTTAGCTCTTTTGCCCATTTTTTAATTGGGTTGCTTGTTTTCTTCTTGTACAGTTGTTTGAGTTCCTTATATATTCTGGATATTAATCCTTTGTCAGATGTATATTTTGCAAATATTTTCTCCCACTCTGTTGGTTGTCTTTTAACTCTTTTAATTGTTTCTTTTGTTGTGCAGAAGCTTTTTAGTTTGATATAATCCCATTTGTTTATTTTTCCTTTGGTTGTCCGTGCTTTTGGGGTCGTATTCATGAAGTCTGTGCCCAGTCCTATTTCCTGAAGTGTTTCTCCTATGTTTTCTTTAAGAAGTTTTATTGTTTCAGGGTGTATATTTAAATCCTTAATCCATTTTGAGTTGATTTTAGTATACGGCGAGAGGTATGGATCAAGTTTCATTCTCCTGTAATCACCATTTATAATACTCCAAACTCTTGCCTTCCAATAGTAGCTATCCCTTATACAACCATTTGAAGAGAACTGAGAATTTATTCAGAGCCCCACAGAGTTGTGTTTTGTAGAGTTTGGCAGTCACTTCTACATGGTTATGAGTATGGTCAAAGAGATTGTACGGTATAAGCTCAACACACATTTCTACAATTTTCTAAATGTATGAATTCAAATAAGGTTTTTTAGCTTCTCTGTTTTCAATTTTTCCAGCTATTAAACAGGTATAGTATTTGTACCTACTTCCAATAGCTATTTTGAGTATTAAATGAATTATACATGAAAACTTCTTGGAACAATGCCTTGTATGCAAAATAATACTCACCAAATGTAGTTTTATTACTATTGCTATTGCTGCTGTTATTGTTGTTGAAAGTAACCTCCTATAACATAAATACCAAGAACCCAACAAATCAGGAAGCAGAGTCTATATGTTCTGGTTAATAAAAAGATGCATATGAAGAAGTTTTTTGTGTGTGATTTTTAATGCACTATTGGAGTTTGAAATATACAGAGCCAAATACACATATGGGGAATTGATGACTAAAATTTATTCTCCAGTCATCAAGAATGGATTCTCAGCAGGGAAAGTTGAGCAACTATATGAAAAAAAGAATCAGTCTTTCAAATGTTAATTCAAATCAGCCATTCAAACTCTGAATTTGTCTAGTTACTTAAATTCTTGAAACTTCAGGTTCCACATTTGCTTATTTGTGATCATCATATCCATGCCTAGTAACTTAGGAGGATTAATCAAAGCAATGTGATAATTTGTAATATATGGTAGATGCACAACAAAATTTAAAGATTAACTCAAATTCTCATGGATGCAAGATCGTGTCTGACTCTTATGGCCCTGAATTGTGCTCTTTCCACTAGCACTGTGTTTCAAAAAAAATGTGTATGCAATTTTCCAGGTAAGTAAACTAAAATTCAGAAATCTTCTAACTTATTCAAAATACATTTAAAAAAATCTATTCAGTGTTTCTGAAGTTCATCATTATTTTCTTCCTCAACTACCTACTCTAAATTTTTCTCTATTATGGCTAACACATTTGGTTGGTCTGGGTAGTTTACCTGAAACTTGTCATAAATTCCAAACAGTATCTGCTATAGACTGAATACTTGTGTCCCCCCCACTCCAAATTCATATGTTAAATCCTAATGCTCGATGTGATGGTATTTGGAAGTGGGCATTTGGGAGGTGATTAGGTCATGAGGGACGGGCCTTCATAAAAGAAATTGGTGCCCTTATAAAAGAGGTCCTAGAGAGGATTCTTGCCTCTTCTGCCATGTGAAGACTAGAAGATGGCCATCTGTGAAACAGGAAGCAGGCCCTCTCCAGACCCCAAATCTGCTGGGCCCTTGATCTTAGACTTTCCCGACTCCATAACTGTGAGAGATAAATTTCTGTTGTTAGTAAGACACCCAGTTTATAGTATTTATGTTACAACAGCTACGACAGTTTCTTTTAACAACACCAATACCATTAATACCATAGAATTGACCATGATCCATGCTCAGGCTCACTTGTGTGGAGCTTGAACCTGCTGTAGAGCCCTTTTATGGATAGGAGCAATTGGCTGTCTCCAGAACTTGAAGAGACTTGTGAGTTATTTTGCTTCCTTCAACACCATGTAAGGTGTGAGATCCAATCATTTGTCTTTTCGTTTAGAAGGCATGTGACAGCCTGTCTCAGACCACTGGAATCCTAAACATTTTACTGGTGTATCGGTCCCCTGAGCCTTCATCACGTTTCTCTCATATTCTCTTGAAGGCTTGTGTCCTACTAAAGTCTCAAATACACTTGCCACTTTTTGGTCATTTATATCAATTAGCATGATGCCATTATATAATGGACAATTGTAATGTTCTGAGGTATGTTAAGACAGTCCACATTTCTTCAGTCTATATTTTGACAGATGTAGGAGAGTTTTCACATAGTTCTAGGGCAAGACTGTAAATTCATACATGAGAATGCAAACTGTTTTTGATCCACCCTTTTAATAGGGATGGGGGAAAATCGTACATCAGGTAGATGGCTGAATACCATGTACATGAGGTCATTTCTATCTGCTCTAGCAAATATACCAAATCAGATACTACATCTGCAATTGGGATACTACTCAATTGAGTTGGCAGTAGCCTACTCTTATCTTTCAGAATTTGTCTGACTTTTATAAGGTATAGACTGGTGAATTAAATGGAAATATGATAGAAACCATTATCCTTATATTCTTTAGGTTTTAGGTGGCACTAATTTTTGCCATTTTCCTGATTACTTTGTTTCTTTCTTTCTTGTAGCTATCTTGGTGAGCGGGAGGTTTGGTTTCAGAAGCCTACTGGGTCTCGCTCCCTACAGTAGTTCTTATTCCACAAGTTAAGGAACCAATATGGGAATATAACTACTAAGTAAGTCTCTTCCAATTACATATTCAGGGACTAGGAAATGACCACCGGTGGGTCCTTGGGCCCATTGGGCACACTGTGAACCAGACTTGAGCTAGAGCACTGTTACTAGTTGGCTGCCATATGCTTCAACTCCACCTGGGAAGCCATGATGATGTTCTGATCCCCAGGTTTTAATGTTAGCTCAGACCATCTGTTCCTGAAATATTTGGATATTTTCCTTTACCTATTATAAATGGCTAAAGTCCTTTTGGGAAGTAGTGGGGAAATATTACTCTATACCTACCATAGTGTTCTAAACTGCTTTCTACCAAAGATCTGGTCTGTTCTCAGTTGATTCCAAATGTGAAATTGGCTTCTATCTAAAAACTGGGCAAAATATCATGACATTTATTGGGTGGCTACTCTCAGTTTTCTGATCATCTAATCTTGATTTATTTTGTTAGTATAGATCATCAGTTATGCTTTTGGCTATTGTTTTATTTACAATCCTCATAGCTTTCTGTAAGTCATGTCCTCCTGGCTG